>NC_136248.1:5920000-15920000 GCF_053564925.1 Oryzias latipes | reverse complement strand
AAGAGTCTGAGATCAGTCAGTAAGACTTTTTTAACCTGTAACTGGATCACAATAGCTGTCTATTCTATTTCAGTAAATTGCAGGACCTTCAAAGACACGCTGTTTGAGGTTTTATTGAAATTTGTTAGAAAATCCTGAATAGTTTTTTTCCCCTGAAAATTCTCTGGCTACATAATTACAGAAGCCAAAGAACAGCTTATTTTTAAAAAATAAATGATATTTATTTATCCTTTCATGAACAATTATGGAAAGAACTCTATTGAGCCAATTTAGTCTCCTTAATGGTAAAAAAAAAGAGATTTGTTTTCAGTTGTTTGTCATAGTTACACAAACATTAAACACTAAATATAGTTTTACTTGCACTTGACTGTCTGTGGCTTTATTTTTTTCTTTAATGGAAAGGAAAAGGAATGAGCGTTTCTGGTAATTGATAAAGATCAGAGGATATTTAAAAAAGAAATCTGTTTGTTGCCTTTAGCAGCATTTAAATTAAATGGGGATTTGAGTCTCACGTGGTCCAGTCCCTTACTCATCATAGAGCTAAAAAAAAACTCCAAAAACATCATTGCCAACCCTTAAAAGTCTGTAGTTGTGGTCTTAGATAAGATCTTTCAGTGTAAGACTCCTCTTGATTAATAGCTGTTGCGTTGTGGATGACTGACAGATATTGGTCCTAACACAACTGGAAATGTGATGGTCTGCTGCTCTGACATGCTTTGAATCCATAAAGGAAGGAAAAGAAGAGATGTTGTGTAAACCTGCGGTGTGTGGTCATGTCTTTTGTGTCTGGCCATCTCTTTGCGAGTGATTTTTTATCTGTGACATGTGGCAGAGAATGAGCTAAAGAGGTAGAATTGCAATCTTTTTTTTTTTTTTTTGTCCTTATGTGCGCCTTTAGGATTCACACACCTAACCGCAGAAGGAGCAACTTACACAGCTTTGTGTAAACTTTTTTTTATGTAATCTCTTGGACAGTGCAGAACAGCAGATGTGTTTAATGTGCGTTGACTTCCTACCACCTGTCAGTTTGGTTTCAGCGCAGAGCTTTTGTGTTTTGGAGACATGTCTGCTGGTGCTGCCTGAAGTCATACAAGCCGACGGAGCTTAATGACAACAACACGGTTTGACCTTTCAGCTCAGTTACCACCTTGTTTCGGTTAGCTGTTGTGATCTCCTGCATCCGCAGGAGGCATGAGAGCTAAAAAAAAGGCATTGCAACTTTACAGAAAGACATTCTGTCAACCTTTTGTTCATGCTTAGCACAATTCTTGACATTTTAGTTCTTCACTATGGATTGTAGTGAGTCTCCAGGACTTTCAGGGTTGGGTTGTAGATTTATTTCATTCTTTAGTGTGCCCTGGCTACAGTGAAGCATTAGGAGAAAATAGGAAACAAAACTTTGAATGCTAAAGAAGATTTGTGGAAGAAAAATTTGCTCTTTGGATGAAAAATTATCAGAAAAGTTCTGACTGAGGTAAAATTTAAACGAGGTGGTGAGAATAAAGTACACATTTTTACACTGTAAAAAAGTGAAGATAACTTCAAATGTTAACACTTAGTTCAGAAGGACAATAAAATCATCTCAATTTTGAGACAAAAATTAAAATAACCAAAAAAAGCTTCAAAGTCTAACAGTAAAGTCAATCTAATATAAGATTTAGGCAATGTGAAAATAGAATTAAACTAAAATTGTAACAATAGGAGATGGTTTGAAAAGTAAATATAAAGATTCTGTTGGAGTGAAACTTACTAAACAGAACAATGACAAATATCCCACTGTGCTTTGACAAGAAAAATTATAATTCCTAATCGCACATTTTGGAAAGAGGGATTGGCTGATACCAAACATCCCTAATAGTTAAGCTTTTTATCAATACACAAATTTATTTTTTGATTTAGAAGAAAATCTCTGATTTAAAGTTCAGTGAAGTCTGTCGCCAATGAAAAAAAAACTGTTTCCAAATGTAATAAATGGTCTAGGACACAGAATTAACATTGCAGAAAATTATAAACACTGAAGCTTAATATAATGCTGCTTGACTGGTCCCATTTGGGGTCACAGGGTAGCTGGAACCTCTACCCAACTACCGTTTGGGTGAAGGCGAGGGACACCCTGTCTGTGGCAGGTCCACACACTCACATTCACACCCCTAGGGATTATTTAGAATCACCAATCAGCCTATAAAGAATGTTTATTGACCGTGGGAAGAAGCCATAGAAAAACCACACACGCAAGAGATCATGCAAACTCCACAAAAACTCAGATGGGATTTAAATCGGGCCTGGACTGGCCTGGACTGACTTGAGTGAGTGTGACGTCACCCATAGGACTTTACTTACTTCTTGTTCCAACCAATTGAGGTCAATTTAGTTGCTATTTTTCCATGATATGAACACCACAATGTTGGATCCAAATGTCCTCAACAAGCCTTGATTGGATGAGCCAACGTTTCTATGGCAACCACTCTCACCAATGAGGAGGGAGCTTATTGGAACTTCATACCCCTAACTCCCACCACTTGAAAGAGGGCTCCAGAGAATCTGTCAATCGTTCAAATGTTTGAGGTGGGTTTTAGCAAGAACCACATACTTTTATTGAGACATTTGATTAGTCAGAAATATTCATGCATCCATTTTCTTAACCTGCTGTATCCCTTCCGGGGTCAGGGGGATAGCATAACCTGTCCTAGTGTTGGGTCATGGTGGGGTACACCCTAGACAGGTCGTCAGCTTGTTGTAGGGCTATACAAACACTCACACACACATTCACTCCTAGGGACAATTTTCATTTCATCAATCAACCTATGAAGCATGTTTTTTGACTTTAGGAGGTGTACCCTGAGAAACCCTATGCATGCACGGGGAGGAATATGCAAATTTCACATATAAAGGTTCCAACTGGGATTTGAATCAGGGCCTTCTCACTGTGAGCCAAGAGTGCTAACCACTACACCCCTGTGCAGCCCAGAAAGTATATCATGAAAAACAAACAGGATTAGCATGTAAATGTTAAGAAAAGCCAGCAGAGCTAGAATGGTTATTCTGACAGATATGATGACTGAGGAATAGCTCTTTATTTCTCAATAGAAGTCTATTGGATTTTGGCTTCTTGGAGCCAATAGGGACTTCCTCCGTTTCACTGAGTCCAGTTCTCAAATATAGTCAATCGTTCAGATGTTCTGAAGTGTTCACCCTTTATACATCCTCATGTTCAACTGGATGTTATGACTGTGTGATGACCCAGATGTGCGGTGTAGGAGAGAAACACAAAAGAGAAAATCATCTGGTCCAATATAACATCTTGTAACTTTGGTTGAAAGTTTTAAAAGTCAGAGGAAGAGATTCGACTTTACATTTGGAGGGCAATTCTACCTCAGTAATTCTGTCTGATGAGGCATTTAAAAAAATTGTGTTAGATGATTAAGCTGATTGCTCAGCCTCAGAAACATTAGCATTCATCGTTGCAAATACTTGGACTCAGTAAATTTTGCAGCTTCCAAAGACTCAGAGCGATGTATAACCTGTCATTAGTTACTGTTTTCAAGTCCAAAAACTATATTATCTTGCCAACAATTTAGCATAATAGAATCATAAGACATTAAAAAAATCTTTTATAGTTTGTGTTTGTTTAATCCTGGCTGTTTCCCTTCCCACATGCCCATTTTTTTATGTGTGTATCATCTTACTTTTGTCTAGCTTCAACTTTTGTTATTTTGGTCGTAACCTCAAATTGTGGGATCTTCTCCCTGCAGCATCCGCAGTGAATACAAAATGACACATCTCCCAAAACTGAACTTAGCAACATTTATCGCACGAAGATGTTTGGATTTTGTTGACTCTTGTCTGTGGTGAGGCTGTGGGTGTTGGCGAGAGTCCACCGCGACAACCGCTGTCACTCGGTCCCTTCCACCTTTCCTCCGGCCTCTTCATCACTCTCTTCTTCTCTGTAACTCCTTTGTCCCTGTTTGTGTTTCCGCACTTTTAGTGCTCTGTTTGTCCGGTCAACGGCATCATTCAAAGCATGAAACAAATGTAATTTTCTGATGGTTTGGACGCCAAGCTCTGTATCACATTCCATAAAATCATAGTGCTGTTGTGCCTAAAATGTTTTTGTGTGCAGAACAAGGGGCTTGGTGCAAGCTGTGTGAACTTGCATATTAATATGTGTGAGTGTGGTTGCCGTGTGTTGGGGTTGGATGGTTTAGATTTTTTTGAGTCAGAGCCAGCGTTTTTAGGGAAATTGAGTTACTCGTGCATAGCTCTGTGGGTTTTGGATGCTTCTTCGCGTGTGATTTTGTAGAGTCAAACGCTGGGAGATGTATTTCTGGCATCGCCTTTGGCTGTTTTTGTTTTCCAGTGGTGAAAACAAATTGTCTGAACAAAAAAATTGCGCCCTTTCTCTGGTCTCTTTGAGCTTGAAGGTAGTGTTTGGCGGAGGATCAGAACCCATTCTGTTTTTGAAAATAAAAGGTTGTTATTGTTGAAATCTGTGCAACCAACACTTACAGTGAGTTTTAACATGTTATATTGCTAATGATATTCTCTGGCACAATTTGTTTAATCTAATAAAAATCCAGCAAAAATATATTTTTAAACAGTATTTAGTACTCCCTGTTGCTCCAAATGTAGGGGTTTTTGAAGCTGTAGTGGTGTCCAAAAGGGTTTTTTAAGGAGGAGCCAAAGCGATTTAGGGCACATCTCTTCATGTGGGTGTGCTCTGAAGCTCAGATGTTTACAATTAAATGCAAGTAATGACTTTTTAAAGTGATAAAACCAATGTTATGTATATTCCAAGCACTAGCAGCTATGTGCTAATGTAGAAGACTGGCAACTATTGATGACATCATCGATCGGTAGTAACGTCCAAATTTGAAGAAACTATTTTTTTTCCCATTTCTTCGCTTGGAGGGATAAATATAGGGGTAGGGAGAAGCCATAGGGGTAGGGAAGCAATTCGGATTTGGTCACTGTTTAACATTTTTAGAGTTTTGGGACTTAAAATGTTTTTGCCTCAGTTAAATGTTATGATATATTTGGTAGAACCTTGGATTTTTGTCTTACTTTATTGTATCTTAACTACATAGTATGAAAGCAATACTGATTAGAGTCTTTTTGTGAAGTGAGGCGGCATTAATTTACTCTTTTTTTTCCTCATTGATGGGTCTGTCCTATAGCACGCACACATATAGTCCCAATGTAACTCCTCCTTGGTCAGTTTACGCCCATGTTAAAAGCTTGCAGCTGTTGTGAATCTCGGTATGAAGTGGCTTATCTATGTGGTTCTTGACTTGTGCTGTCGTGACTTCACTGCATTCTTTCTGTCAACAGAGATTCGTCAAAAAATTGATACGTGTCTTTGTTTTTCTTCTCAGGGCTCACTTTGGTTTGCAAGTCCAAAAGTTTTTGCTTAGAATTATACTGACTATCACTGCATTCATTTAAGCCAATTGACCTTAATTCAACTTGATTTCACCTTATTTTCTTAAAAGCACCAGTGCAACACTAACCGTTTTTTAGTGGTAATTTAAAGAAATCGTAAAAGCATTAAAAAAATATTTGACATTTTTACTTGACAACTTATCATAGTTGCGGTATCCAGTTAAGTGGTTAATAAATAGCTTGGAGTGACTCTTTTTCACGTAGGGTTCCCTCGTGATGCAAATGTGCAAACGCTGGCTTTTTATTAAAAATCATTGGGCTAGGACGTGCGCACAGCTCACACAGGATGTAGTGGAACGGGGGGAGAGTGGAAGGTCTCAAAAGTTGACGTTTTCAGTCACCACACACACATGCACAAACCTCGAGCCATTTGGTTTGAGCCTGATTCCCTGTGACAGCCTAAATATTTGGCTGCGTCCGGGCACCAAGGTAAATGCGCCCCGCAAGAATGTTTTTACAGGGCGGAGGGGAGGGAAAGAGGTGGGCTTTGGACTGAGATAAAGTGAGAAAGGCAGAGCAAAAAAGAAAAGAACTGGAGTCACATCTCATATTCCTGAAGAGAATCAGATATTTCTCATGGATTACAGAAAAAAATCATAGCTTCAAGTTGCACGTCTGGAGTGGTGGAAAAGGCTTTTTTTGAAATGATATCAACACATTTTTGGCGAAGATGAAGACATGTCTGTGCTGTAATTCCCTTTTTTTATGGGGAAAAACTTTTGCATGCTTTAAAATGACTGTTAGGACACATTAAAATAAACATAAGGCTGCACAAGCTTCAGCTCTGTTCTACAATGTTACGCTTTAGCTAAAAACAAAAGTTTATACACACCGGGAAAAAAGAGCTCCATGTCACTTTAGAAATGTGCTTGTGTAATTCCCTTGTTTTCCAAGTCTTTACTCGAATTACCAGGCGTTTAAGATAGTATCTGCGTAATAGGATGTTTCTGTAACACTGCTCCGGATCAGCACGTGGATCTCGCTGGGTGAAGACATTTCAGGACCACCAAGATCTGTTTATTGATGTGGAAAGGGTGGTAGCATCTTAATTTATTCTGAACTTAAAGCCAACTAAACTCCAGTGTGAACCCAGAGTTAAAGTGGAAATAAATACATTTTTTTCTCTTTTGACACATTTTGCTACAAGTTTCTCTTCCATTTGTAGAAGAAATGACAGAATGAGTTTGGGGAGTTTTTTATTGACCTGATTGCAGGTCAATAAAACTAATAGATCTAAAAACTAATAGATCTTTGAGCTAAACATTTCTATAAGAAAACCATATTTAAAAGTTAAAATCCAGGTATGTTGGGATTATTAAGTGTGACATTGCAACAGCTACTCCACCAAAAACCTGCAATGCTGATTCAGCACATTTCTTTCAGAGGAAATTTGAGCTCCTGCTGTTAGTAGGATCATATTTATTGTTCGTTGAATCAGGTACCACTAGATGTTGTATGTGTATTTATGAATGAAAACATGACTGGGAAAGTTTTGCTTGTTTATACTGAGCTTCTTAAAAAGACCAGGAGTCTGCTGAAAAAACGCTGAATCTATGCCCAAATCCAAATTCTTCCCTTACCCCCACAGCCTCTCTCTACCCCTTCAATTGTAGGGCCATTTGAAGGTGTTGTAATGTCCAAACTTGTTTTTTAAAGGGACAGTTAAATGTAAGGGTAGGGAAAAGCTGGAAGGGTAGGGGCAGAATTCGGATTTGGCCAAAGTCCTGTCTGAAGGTTTTCATGCACGCATAATTCCATGAACAAACATTTTGTGGTTAGGGATTGAATTTAATTAAACCTAACAATAAGCGCGATCAACTTCACAGTGAGTTGCAATTGGAGACATTAAAGCAGTCAACTTGATTGGACCATTGCAGGTTCTGTTCTCGACATGCCTGCCAATGTGTTGAAGTGTCCTTGGGCAAGACACTGAAGCTCACATTGGTCCTCGTGGTTACAGGTTTAGGTCAGTGGACAGTGGAGCCACCATCAGTGTGAATGTGTGTGTATATGGGTGAATGGGACTGTGACTATGAAGCGCTTTGAGCCTTCTAAAAAGAGAGTAAATCACTATAAAATTTACAATACCTGTAGTTTAATACTATTTAAACTAAAGGCCCGTACACATCGGGACGAATTTTCGCCAGCGTTTTTCGCCAGCGTTTTTCGCCACGTTTTTTGTGTTCACACCCAGGCGATTTTCGCTGACGATGAGCCGAGCGAACGTGCAATTTCATTCCCTGACGTTAGATGGCGCTTAATGTAAAACAGAAATACTCCTGTACACAAGGTGGCGCTACGCAACTTTACGCTTCTTAAAGTCGCTTTTCACTCAGAAGAAGAGAGCAAGTATTTACACGCTTGTCAGAATCAAACAAAGAACACATGAATATTTCCAGCACCAGTAGCTCTAACTCCAGTTCCAGCGATGAAGAAATTATTGTTCTGTAGAATGATGAAAGACGGCGGAAAAGACGTCGATTTTGGGTACATCCCATAGTTACGAGAAGAGAAGAACATGGGGAGTTTTATCGACTGGTACAAGAGCTGAAAATGTATCATGAGCGTTTTCGGGGATATTTTAGAATGTCCGTCAGTAAGTGCATCTTCTTCGTCTTATTTCTTCGCGGCAGTGTAGACGCTACTTGGCGTATATCTTCTTTGCCGTGACGTATGTGTGCTCAGCAAGACAGTTTCGTGTTTGAGCGCCCCCAAGTTGTGTTTTACTGTAACTTCAGAAGCTCCAGACACGTGTGCAAAAGCGCCATCCGCATTGGTCGCATAGTTTTTGACGCGGCGCGTCAAACCAAAAAAACGAACCCGAGGCGTTTTTTAAAAAGTGACGGTTTGACGCGTGGCGTTTTTTCGCATCGGTGTGCACACTCACATTGGTGCCCTTTGTTTAGTCACGAGGCGTTAAACGTCGGCGAATATCGCGCGCGAAATTCGTCCCGGTGTGAACGGGCCTTCAGTCTGTTTAAGAAATCTTCTTTGGCTCATACATGTTTCTGTTGATTTAGAAGAAAGTAGCTTCCACTAATAAAATAGTATCAAATTGAGTGTTTTCTTGGTTAACCCATCAGAAGACATCTGGCCTCAATGGGCTCTACTTGAAAATGCTTAGAAATACATTTCTAAACCTCTGTTTTAAACTACGTATCTTTATTTATTTATTTTGTGGATTTTCAGACAACCCTTGCTGTTGGAGCCTTATTGAATATCATATCCAAATCCCTCGCTATTGTCATCTTTGCTGTTTATAATAATTATGGATTGATTAGCTTTCCTCAGACAGGTGTGCCTCAGCCAGAACAGAAGAAGGTTTACCATGGAGTCATGGAAGTAAAATACATTTTCAGTAATGTAAATAATAAAAGCCCCAATGAACTGCAACATTGACGGGAGTGGAAGACTTTCATTAGTCTTCATCGTAGCCAGGTCCATCTGCCTACGATCAAAAAGAAAAGAAAACACACAAACAGTGCAAAACATTTCACTTCCACAATCAACCCTTCCAGACTCATTAAGCTGGGGATTGGTACACTTGCAGAATTACACACCAGATGGACAGCCAGGCGTCACACATCTCAGTAGCTTGAAGTGCTAGAATTGGCTTCTAAGCTTCTAGACTTTTAGCTCCCATACCTGCAACTATCTTTCAGAAAAAGGGAAAAAAGTGACTGTCTGCAAATCTAAATTCAGTTTCTAGCATTATTTGATTCTATTGGTCAGTGGTGCCAGATGTTGTTGATGTAAGCTTGGCCCCTATCGCAGATTCTCTTTCTATCTTTGGCTTCAGAAGTTTACCCCTCTGTGTTCAGGCTGAATTTTTTTTAAATATAATCAATAAATTAACTGCCTCTCCTAAATAACCAACCAATGCTTAACCAACGAAGAGTCTGTGAACAAAATCTCTTTACACTGAAATGTGCACTGTGCTGTTTATTCCTAATGTGAGAAGACTTGAACTGGAAGTACAGATCCGAAATGCAATTGTGAAACAATCAGAAATGATTAGGTAGTCTCTACACCAAAAAAGACTCATTCCCAGCATTAACAGTAAAGAAAAGTTAGTTGGTTGAAGAAATTGTTATTTATCAAATGTATAAATTTAGAATTTAGGATTTTTAAAACATTTTAGACATATATAAACAAAATTAGACACATAAATATGGCAAAATAATTTGAATATTAGCTGTAGGATTATAGCTGCACTACTAGCAAATGACGCTACAAGTAAAGGTTTTTGTTAAAACTAATAGAAAAACAAAAAAAAAAAACACCAATCATCAGATCAACTTCAAAAAGACATAGAATATAGCGTACAATAATGAAAATTCTTTAGCAAAATGCTTAAAATGGTCACCCTGAAACGGCTAAATATCAGCTGTTGTATAGGAGTAGGTATCTCCCACTGTTGGGCTGCTGACCGGTGCCGGTCTATGCGTCAGGTGGTCCCAGGCCGCACAGAAAGAAAACACAGTTACATAACTTCCTTTTTTTTATGATCTGATCCAGGACTAAGTCTTTTTTAAACTGCTGAAATCTTTCCACCACATCTGTCTATGATTCACACTTGATGGACGTCAAGATACTCGCATCGGTCACATGTCTCGTCTGCTACCATCTTAAAACAGCATTTCCAGCCAGTTACACCAAATACATAAACGCTAAATTGTAACCCTGAAGCTTGTTAGCAAAGAACGTCTTTGGAAAGTTTCTTTGTGCAGAAGAGACCCAATAGGGAGACAGAAGAGAAGCATTTGAGTTGACATAAAAAAGCTGTTTAATATAGCAGAAAATACTTGAATATTTGCTGTGCCATTTGTTCCCACGCCCTCTTCATGATTTGCAGTTTTCTAATATTATGTGAAAGCTGCTAATAAATATGTAAAACAGTGGATTCATAAACAATTTGATATTTGAAAGATATATTTTTGATTATAGTTTTGTTATTTTATTTAGTCGTGTTTATGTTCCCAGCGTAACCCTTGTGGTAACCTAGGCACTTTACCATTGGGAGTTGGGTCATCTAGACCCACTAAACAGTGCTCTGAACCTTTTTTCTTCAATGATTTGTGGTCTTCATTTGTGATCTTTACTGGTGTCCATGGATTACATGAAATCTTTCCATCTTTCTCCACCTTTGTCATGGTAGGAATAACACGTCAATGTAAGGGTGGGGTCATCTAAAATAGCACAAGGGTTAAAAGCAGGTCAGTAAAAATCTTGCCTGATTTGCATAAAAGAAAGTTAGAGGCTGAGACGATGCTTCTTGTTTCACTTATTTTTGGTAGTTTGTGGTTATTTTTATGTTTTTTTCTCCAGCTAAGTTTCCTAAAGAGGAAAAGTATTCTGTTTTTTTCATTAGACAGTAAACTTTCTGCAGACGGCCAAGGAAATTCATGTAGGTGGAAGTTTATAATGTTATTTTTCCTCCTCCTTTAGAAAACTCCTTAAAAATTATTTTTATTCCTAAATAATACATTGCTTGAACTTTATTAATTATTTCCGGACAGACAATTATAAAACTTTTGATGATTAAATAAAATAGAATACAATATTTTTTATCCTGGAATAGGAACTTTTTTTTGTTTTAGGTATTCTTTTAAGTTCCACTCCTATCATCTTTTAATCTATTATCAAAGTGTATTTTTGTTTTTTCTACGTCACAAACAAGCCATTTTTTAACTGCATTATTCTATCTGCTCATGATTTGAAATGATTTTAATAGAGAAATAATTACAAATGCAATTTTTAGCTTAATTTTCTTAGTAATTGTCCTCCCTTATGAAAACGAATGCCACAACAACATGTTAGAAACACCACAAACTGTAAAATGATTTTGCTTTTCTGCTTTTCCTGCTGTGGAGGAAGTGATGGCCTCATATTTCTTTTCTTGTGCAATATATTGGAAAATTAATAAACACCATCTTCAAAGGGTCACATTGAGCTCCACAGAGGCTGCTGTGATCCACACCTTTGAAACCTTTAAACAAAGACACAGACATTCACACATGCGCACACACAGCAAACGAACAGTCCTAATCTTGTACAGGTGTATACACACTTACATGCATGGAAACACACATGCAACAAAGAGGTCATTAGTGACCTGAGGAATGCAGAGGTCAAATCCTAAAAGACCCGGCTGATAGAGGGGATGTATAGGATCAAAGGGGGAGAGAGGGGAGGGAGAGATGGATGGAGGGAATATATGAGATCAAAGGGATGAGAAAGGGAGGAATGAAATGATGGGAGGATGAAGGAGCGAGCGAGAGTGTAGGTGAGGGGGAGAGACTCAGGAAAATGTGCTGGAGGGAAGGACTGCAGGGGCGGAAAAGGGGAAGAAAGAAGGGGAGAGTGGAGGGATGGAGTGCAGAAACAATACAGATAAGTCAAAGTGACAGGTGTGTGAGTTTGTGTGTGTGTGTTTAAATTGTAGGTTTTCAGTTGGAAACTGAAAGCCTGTGATGTTAAAAGATTTATATACATGTGCATTGAGTGTTTATAGAGAGGGTGGATGCTGATGGTGTCTGTTGACCAGAGGGGACGAAAACAAGTAACAAAAGGCACTTTTGGTAAACCAACAAAATGACATCTTTGTATTGATTTTTACCATTTTCTACCTCTTGTTGATATAAAAAAAACACTTTTAATGCATAAAGACTGCCAAACTATAGATACGCTGCAATATTTAATTAAATACAGATGAAATTAGAGTTTTGAACATCTGCCCATTTCACCTGTATGGTGAATAGCATCATCTTCTATTTCCGAAGGTCCCTGTCTGAGCCTTCCTGTCTTAAAGTAGTTTCTTTTTATGAATCAAAATTTGCACGCAGAGCTGGTTATAACAATAAACACACCTTGGAAATATGTAAATGCAAATGCTCGTTTTCCTTTTTTTTTCTTTGCGCATCTGTGAAATGTTACTCTCCTTCTACAGCACCCTGACCGGTGTGAAGCTAATGGATCTCTTCAGTCTTGGTCTAAAAATCATTCCAAAAAGTTTGTTCTCAATGTTTAATGTGAAAGGAGTTTCTAGTGGGCTGCATAGAGCTGTGGCGGTTACCTCACAGGGAGAAGGCCCTGGTTAAAATCCCGGCTCTGGTCCTTTCTCTGTGGAGTTGGCTTAGTATTCTTGTGCATGCTCAGGTGCTGCAGCCTTCTCCCACAGTCCAAAATTGCACAGAGACCCATCCATCTATCTGTTTTCCAAATCTGCTGAATCCCTTTCGGGGTCAGAGGGTTGCTGGAGCTTATCCCAGTTATACTATGTTCATACTGGGCGTGCCATACGTTTAAGAATGCATGTCTAGCCCATGGAAAAACAGGGAAAGACTGTTTTTTCTTTTTTTTGACTACTGTACACTAGCACATGTCAGCCACGTACCATTGGAAGAAGCTGTTGAACTGTGCAATTCCTGCGAATCTTGCTCCAGATTTGGTGTCATATAATTCTGCCTGGGCACAAACTGCAATTAAGATTTTCTCCTCCATGATCAGTTTTCAGACGGTTGGCACTTCTGTGCTTTAAAGAGAATGTCATCCATTCGTCACTACCAAATCCGAGTCCCTGATTGGTCAAAGTTCAACCTGGTTTAACTTTCAACACACATTGTTGCACATTTTGTACGTAGAGCCTGAAAATGGTCGTAACAACTTGCGTAGCGACGCGTGATCGTGAGAGTTTTGAACATGGAAACTCAAAATGCGCATACAGTAGATTTACTGTTGGATGAAGGTGGGGTGCAGCCTGGACATGTTGTCAGTCTGTTGCAAGGCCTCACCACCACACACACTTATCACAGACTAATGAAGGCATTTGGATCAGGAAGTCCAGATACCATCAGTCAAGACAACGTTACCCGGATCAATAAAACCATCACGACACAATTATCAATATATGTATGAAGCATGTCTTACGACTGCGGGAAGAAGTGGACTGTGGAGAAAAACCGCACCTGCACGGGGAGAACATGCAAATTCCATACAGAAAGGTCCCAACCGGGATTTGAACCAGGGCCTTCTAGTCCTGAGGCAAAAGTGCTAACTAATACACAATGGTACAACCCCATAGAGACCAAGAAAAGAGATATTTTAGAACAAAATAATGGAATCAAGCAAATTATAGCAAAAATGTCTATGCCAGTACTTCTTTTAACCCTTGTGCTATCCTAGGCACTTTAACGTTGGGAGTTGGGTTATCTAGACCCACTAGACCAGGGGTGCTCATTACGTCGATCGCGATCGACCGGCCGATCTTCAAGAACCTGGGTAGATCGCAGGTCAGCAAAGATAAATAACCAAAAAAAACTTGAATTCTAAAAAATCCACCAGCCAATCAAAATCCTCACTGAGAAGTACAGGACATGATTGACATGCAGAATCGGACATTTTCTGAAACATATGTCACTGCACATGTTTGTTTAAATTCACTGAGCGCAAATTCTGTCTGTCATCAGAAAGTCGCTTTCTGTCCCGGGGCACGTGAAGTCCCCGGCAGAAGACCACTCCGGACAACCGGAGTGTTTATTGAAGTTGCCCCGCGTGTCTCCTCCTGCTATCGCATCTGCAGTTCTCGCCCGATAAATACGAGTTCATCACGGAAGCGTTTTTTTTTCCGTGGCACGCGCTTCGTACGCAGCCATCAATGCCTTTGAAATGCCATGCTCCCCGCAATGCATTGTTTACAGCGGAGCATGGCATACGATAGTCGCTGCTTTCTGTCTTTGTAAAAAAACGCCTCATCTGTTAATACAAAAGTATTTTTGTGTAATCTTACTGTGTAGTTTTTAATTATCAGTACATAAACAACAATGTACAAATGAACATGTAACTCATAAAACATTTACTAATAGTAAATGTTAGTAAAAAGTAAAATACTACTTACTAATAGTGTGTATATATATATATATATATATATATATATATATACACACTATTAGTAAGTAGTATTTTACTTTTTACTATATATATATATATATATATATATATATATATATATATATATATATATATATATATATATATATATATATATATATATATATATAAAGGTTCAGACAGTGCTCTGAACCTTTTTTCTTTAATGATTTGTGATCTTCACTGGTGTCCATGGATTACATGAAATCTTTCCACCTTTATCCACCTTTGTCATGGTAGGAATAACACGTCAATGTAAGGCTGGGGTCATCTAAGATAGCACAAGGGTTAATATGAGGTCAAATGAACACTGATGGTTTGATTCTTTTTCGGGCTCAACAAATTCATCATTTCGGCATTATTTGTTTTGCTGTTACTAAAGCTGTCATAAGTGATAGAGAGAATGAGAGAGAGTTATGATAACATCTAAAAGGCAGGAGAAACATTCGTAAGTCTTCATTTGGTCTTGGAAAATAGCCAAGACTCGTTGAGTTGGCCATATGTTTTTGTGCATTTGTCTGCGGGTGCCTTCGTGTGGCTTGACGGACTTCATTTGAAACACTTGTTGCAACACATGGTTTTCAACTCAACGGGCAGACGCACCATCAGTCATAAGAGGAGAAACACCTACACAGAGTGATAGCTGCGTACAGGCGCACACATGCTCCTTTTTTCTTTTTAGCCTCATTAAATCTAAATAGGAAACAAAGTCACAGAAACTGTAAAACAGCTGCCAGCACCAAGAGTCTAAATAACCGGAAAAAAACAGAGGGTTCAGAACACACGGTGCAGGCTGTATCTGTGTGTTTACACTGTGTTCGCATTACTGGGTCAACTCACAGCACTAACATACACTGTACAACTATATACAGACAGAAAACTTCTAGTAATCTTATCATGCAGTGTTTTGCTTTGGATAAACTAAAGACTGGGTGTTGTAAAAGCAGGCAGATGCAGCACTGCATCTCCCAAATACATTCCAATCTTTTTACCTGCATTAAGGTTCACTGAGCCACTAAAGTCAAAATGTAATCAAATATGAAAACTTAGCATAAGCATTAGGATTTTTTTGTTGAGGGTTTCAGTTGCGGGGCTGCTGCGTTCCTTTGACATTCAGGGCAGCAGTGTTGAAATCTTAAAATGTGAATAATTCTAATTGTAGCATCAGCTAGCTTTGTTATGAATTAAGAACATCCCTATAAATAAAAGTAGACAGGATTACCCATAACTATTGCAACAGTTTATAACAGTTAAAGACCCACTCTGGCCATCTTTTCATCTATTCTAAAAGTTTTCCCAGTAATAAAATAAAATAAACCTATGTCATTTTCTAGGTCATAGTTTCTGAAGAGTGACAGCAATTCATGAGAAATTCACCTCTGAGTTAGGGGCCGGATTGTTGACATAGAGTAACCCCGAATTTACACAGATCTGTCTGTGGTGCATATCTGTAGCATAGAGAGTTTATCTCCATCAACAGTTAGTTTACATTGTCTCCGTTGCGTCTTAGCTCTGTCCCCCTGGCTCCCAGAGGAATGGTTTGTCCCGTGTTGAGTAGTTCGTCCCACTCTCTTGCTCATCTAAAACTTAAACTATCGGACCCTGTGTCCTCTTCTTTCTCATTAGGTCCTTGTAAGGTGCATGTTTTGGATCATTAATGATTTTAGTCTTTGCACTCCCAAAATTAAAGTTGAGTAATCTGCAATGTTTACATCTGTTATCACGTGGGCATGCCACCTTAAAAATAAAACACAATTTTATTAACTATTACTTTGAAAGTACAAATTAAGTTTTTATTTTACTTTTTACTGGAGAACCGTGTGAAAAATCTGCTGCTTTTCTGACATTACAAACATTCACTTTAGCATGAAATCCAGATATTAGTTAGAATGCGCTACGTACTTGCAAAGTGACCACACATATTTGCTGACTTTTATTGTGTGCAGCCACAGGAATGAGTTTTGTAGCTGTTTATAAAGCAGGCCCATCTTTAAAATATTCTCCTCACAGTTTTTGTAAGTCCACACTAAGCCAACAGTCTTTGGAGTGAGAGCTGCGCTCCGCCAGGCCCCCGAACACTCCAGATCTCCACATGTGGGAATCTGACAGTGGTGATGTTTGCTCTAGATGTGCACTCCCACCCCACTCCATTTCAACAAGAGGGGGCATTTCCATGACAAAGGACAATTATTAACTTTCATTGGCTCTGGTTGCTTTGATATCAACTAGGGGTGTGTCTGAGTGTCTCTGTGTGTGCGCAAGAGGGGTGGTTGGGGGGTGGGTTCGGGGACAGCAGTGGAGAAGAAGAAGAAGAACAGGGGGACCTGATGAAAGGAGCCGAGTGGGAAAATGCACCCGCTGACCCACAGTTCACTAATAGAAGAGAGGATCACATCAGAGGGAGATCATTTGTTTGTGTTTTATTGTCGGTCCTTCACTCCGCTTTCATTCTCCATCTTTTTCTCACCGTCTTCATCTTTTTCTCCTTCTTTTTATTAGTTCTTTTTTTTGAATCTGTATTTATATTTATCAGTGATCTTCACCTCCACCTCCTCCTCCCTTCACTATAATTTAAGCAGCTGAATGGCATAGCGAAGCAAGAAAGAAGGAGAAAGAGCTGAGAAAAAACGGGGAAGCCCTGCAGACGAGAGCCTTCCTTCACTGACATGGCACAGATGTGAGAGTGTTTTTTGTGAAGTGAGTCGGGGAGGCGATAGGCTAATTTGCGTGGTATAAAGAGGGAACCCTTTTCATATGCAGAGCGCCACTTTGATGCACAGCCGATGAAAGCTGGAGGGAGCGCAGAGGAGAGTGGAGGAGAGAGTGACGGAGGGGTTCTTTGTCCCGGGGCAAGGGGGGCATTTGTTCCGCGCTGTCCTCCTCTCTCCTGCTTTACCAAGGCTCCCGTAGATGGGACAGCTGAGAGGCAAAGATGTCATCAGAAAAGTAAATAAAAAAAAGAAGTTTGTGATCTGACGTCAACCACATGCTACAAACATCGTTGTCATGGAGATGCAGGCTTGAATTGGGTTTACAGGCCAAGTTCCTCTGCTTTTTCATACATGGGAGTTTCTCACCGGAACGTGCTGGATGCTGACAGGTGGCTTAAACTTGGCCGACAGTTGAATAGCATATGCATTAAGTGGGAAAATGCAAATTTGTGTAGTTCTGCTGACAAGACTACCCACTTTGAATAGTTGCTCCCATTAAAAAGAGTAAATCAAACAGCCTTTGCTTGTTCATGGAAGTTATACATTTTAAGGACTAAAGATGTGTGTTTGAGTGGTGGACATATATGAACAATAACTGACAAAAGTAGATGAGTTGTCTGTGAGTACATTGATCTCATTGTTCCAGGTAAGACTTGTGGATTGCACTTTTATGTGTGTATTTTATGTGTCTTTATAGTTTTGATCAAAAGCAGTGGTTTCAGAGGGGGTTCACAACAAATACTGGCAGATTTCACGCTTGCACAAGACTTGAACTTTTTAACCCCAAATTGCCATTTATAAAATATTTAATGCACACATTTCTGTGAGCCCTATCTCGTTAGCATGACACAAACTTTCCTTAAAATCCCATTGTACATAACTTTGTCCATGTTTTCTTCCCTGTAGTTCATTATCCTTCCACTGGGGGCAGTGGAAGGGCCTTTTGTGCCAATTTCAAAACAGCTGCTTCCATGAAATCTCAAAAACACTTTTAAGGGGAAAAATGTTGCTAATATTCAAAATTTAATGGTGAGAATAATTCACCCATTGTTATTCCTTTTTTTTTAATGAAAAATGTAAATTAATTTGTTAATAATTAATTATTACATCATAAAAAATACAGAAAGTTTTTTATGTTGATGTAAACAGGAGACAGAGCATTGATTTTTTAGTGGCAGACAGAAACCAAAATAATAGCAAAAAACTGGAAACAGATTTTTTTAGATTGAAATAATGATGTTGTGGAACTGTTACTCTAAGTAGCACTTAGGGGTTTGGTGAACATGGTGATCAAGAACAAATTAGAAGTTGTTCCGAAGGAAACTCAGGGTCACTTTGGAATATTACTGCCAATGTTCTTATTTTCCTTAGGAAGCCAAAGTAATGAGAATGAATGCCCACAAAAGAATCTTTCAAGGCCTAAAAAGTTAAGATTAACATTGAATCATGGGTTTATCTTCAACTTTTTTTCAGGTGGGTATAGAATGCTAACATTGTTTTTTCCCAAAGTAGGATCCTCAGGACATGCTTTTCCACAATTTTTGTACTCATTGAGTAGAATTATTGTGCCCCGACAACACCAACACTGCTTTGGTTACGTAAGTGGTATTCTTCTAATTTTGAACATTTAGTCCCTTTTGCCTTTGCTTGGACAAAAGACTCTGCTTGACATTGACAGCAGGATATTTGTTTTTTCCATGGAATTTTGGGGTAATTCCTTCCCCATTTTCTGTAATCTGCCAGTAGCAGTTCAGATCCTGATTAGCAATGCAGTGACTGAGGGTCTGACGTCAACTGTCAGTAACATAGAAGACACAGAAATAACCTCTTCTGCTTAAAATATAGACCTGTCTTCATTGAATACATTTCAATTAAAATGGTCTTTAAGGTTTTGGGAAATTTGACTGCAATTTGCTGAAAACAGATTTAGGCTGGTAGTCGGAACACCACCCAAATTGAAACCAGGCTGTAGCTTTTCTAAATGTCACTTTTTGGTCCTATAACAGCGTGATGTGGAAACTGAAAGTTGCAAAGAGATTTTTGTGTGTGCAAAATGTGTGTTTATGTTGTGGGCAAATTTACGTCAAACCATTGCCCTTCAGTAGACAACAGCCCAACAGTAAGGTGACTAGTGATGATGATAGCTGGCCTCTTCCTGTCTCCTTTCTCTTTTTGCTTCAACATTTGCATGGACAGTTTGAATTGAGAGATCTCTGGTCATCATTTACTGTGTAATGACTGTGTTCTGCACGCACAGAACTCTGCTTACATCATATCCAATGTCTTATGGTTGTTAAGGTTTGAACCATTTCTCTCCATGTCAAATGGAAGCAACCTCCATGACAGAGCTCAGTTATGTGGTCACAAGAAAAGCGAATCGTGTGTGTATACAGTGGTCCCTTGCTGTGACACATCTGTCAGCTGTTTCGCTGCTTTTTTTTAGTTTTTATGTGCTTTCTTTTAAAAAAAAAATGTATTGTGTTCTGTCCCTTGATTGGCTGTAGACCATTGTCAATCAAAATCCTCCATTCCAATGCAACTGTACAGAAGGCAGTCAGCTTTTCATAAATTACATAAATTTTCAAACAGGAGTAGATCTTTGGTTCATTCTATAATATCGAGCTAATATTTCTACAAAAATTTGAACTTTGAGATTTTGAACAAGAGAAAAAAGTGTGAAAAAGTCTATGTCTCAGAAAAGTGTATGTAGTGAGGGATTGAAATCTTAAAATCTAAATTGTAAAAAGTAAACCAGAACTTCACAGACTGTCAGTTGTAGGCTAATTTTAAAACACAACTCCACAATAAACAAGGGACCACTTTAGCCTATATATTTCTAAAAACATTTGCTCTCTGTTATAGAATTTATACATCAACTTTTTCTGTTCCAGGTCATCTTTGCCTTAAACCAGACATTATTACAGCAGGAGTCTTTGAGAGCCGGAAGCCTGCAGGTCCCATATACTACTGAGGATCTGATTCGGCACTACAACTGCGGAGATCTTAACTCAATCATCTTTAATCATGAGACCTCACAGGTCAGTTCTTTCAACAGCCTTATCTTATTTTGTTGGATCGTTTTTCTCTTCTCAATGTATTCTACATTAGTTTGGTCATAAATCTACCAATCCTTCTGCTTAGTGAGCTAAGAGTCACTGTGACCTTTTGACCTCATGTTAGTTCCTCTAACATCACCCATGACCTTTTCCTCCACTCCCTACCTTGTAACTTAGCATCGCCTCCCCCCTCCATCGACTGTTATCAGTTTCTCAAACTATTTCTTTTTGATAATATTCTTGTTAAGGCAGTTAGGTGACTAGTTTTTAATAAACTTTTGACCAGAAAGGGAATGCAAAATAAGCGTTAACTGAACTACATCATCCTTTCACTCTCAGGTGCCTAACTTCAATAATGTGACACTGCCGCCCAGTGAGCAGGTGACCGCCCAGGAAATAGACAGCTACTTCAGACAGGAGCTCATCTACAAGAGGAATGAAAGGATGGGGAAGAGAGTCAAGGCACTGCTCGAGGAACACCCTGACAAGAGCTTCTTCTTCGCTTTTGGAGCAGGTATCTGTTTTTAATATAAAACTCAGAATTAAACCAAAAAAAAGGGAAAGAAACTAGCTTTATAACCACGGTATCCCCAGTGGAATCTATGAGCTTAGCTGAGGCAACAGTAGGAAGCCACCTTAAATCGCAGAGCGTATGAAGTTATTTTCTCACAGTATTACGTTCTTCCGACAGTAAGACTTCCAAAGTCTCCAGGATTTTAGCGAAACTTAGGGTCCAATTCTTTGAGTCTGAAGGAACTGCTCTTTCTGCACTTTGTCATGGCTGTCAGTGTACTGTACATTTGGGTATGTCTATGCGTTTATTGTGTAACTATTTTCTCCATGGTTGCCCATAGGAAAGCAGTCTTTTTTAGGAAATAGTGTCTGCGAATGACCAAAACACAAGAGCTACAAGTGGCAGAAACCGCATTTGTACTTTATTTATTGAGTTAAAAAACAAAACAAAAAATCGATAAAAAATATTGGACTGAGCAAAAACTAGCGTCATAACTGAACAGAAAACATCAAAAATCGAAATTGAAAACAGCACCAATGCCAACAGTCAGAGTAAACACTACTTACTGACACTTTACCTCTGTTAACGTTATTATCGGCAAAAGCAGCTGCAGCAGCCCGATAAATCTCCTCAGAGTAAAACGCATTGATTTCTCCTCTTTTCCTGTTGCCAACATATCAAAAATAAAAGTGATCAAACAGAGAAAACGACTCCAAGCCTTGTTTTTTTTCATTCTATCATGCATTGTAGAGATTTTCATTGTCTGTAACAACAACAATATAGTGTTGCATTTAGGCAGCATTCTTTTACTTTTCAGCAGTGTAATCCAATCAGGGGAAGCTCTCTGTTGTTGAGAAAAACATACATTTGTGTGAATAAGGAGCTATCAGCTATTTAAGAGGCAGAACTGTTGGGGATTGTTACCAGGAGCTGATCTTATTACATATTTTTTGGCAATAATTGTTTATCTTTTTTGGGCAGAGCAGAATGCTGTTTGCATGAAATGCCGCATTCAAAAGCCAGCAGGAAATGTTACCTTCAAATTTTTGACATTTGAGGCAGCTAATTCAAAGATTTCACCAGTCACTATTAAAAATTTAATTTGAATTACTTGTAAAGGATGAATATGTGTCTATTGTGGCCACTTTGTTCACACTGACCACTTGAATAGTTAGTGTTTTAATATAGTTGTAATTATCCAAGTTTCCACTGTCATTCAGATTGTCCTTCATCTAAGCCAGGAAGGGCCAACATTTTCAAACCTAAAACTTTCAGATCCTAAACCGGAAAAAAAAAGAGTTGAAAGTAAACAAAAAAAAAGGATTTAAAACCAAAATTTTGAGTTTTGAAACTTAGAAAACAAAATTTGAAGTTGAAAATAAATAAGTTTTTATTAGAATTGCAGAAAGTTTCAGACACTTTTTAGCTTACCACCAATATTTCAGCGTGAATTTGTTAAGTTGTTTTAGTTGGATTTCAAATCTTTATGGCCCTAACTTGACTCCATAGAGATGAGCTTACTTCCAACAGTCCCGCCCACAACTCAGAAGCGAATTTTCCAATGACCAGCTGTCGCTCTACAGAAACTGTGTCCTAGAAAAAGACACAGGTTTTTGGATTTTGGCTAAAAACTGCATAGTCATAATATAAAAGACCACTGGGGACACTTTTAGAATAGATAAAACCATGATATCCCTTCTTTTTATGTTTTACTTCCAACATCGATATGTTAAACGTAGACACACCTTTTAAAGTTCTGTCATCATATTGTTATAAAAAGTTCGGACCAACCTGAAAAATACATGGGGGTTTGTTTTTATTGCTACACTTATTTTTTTGTGTTTCCTTGTTGGGATTTTTTTTAGCTCCACACTCACACATCCGTTAGGTGGGATCCCTCACACTTGATTTGGGCTGATGGCTTGGTAAAATAATTTCATTTCATGTTTTGCAGGGATTTAAATGTACCTGCATTTGAATTTAGCCACTGAACCACCCAACTGGAACAGAGGTTCAAATCCCATCTGTTAAGGGTGATTTGGTTGACTTTACAGAAAATGATATCACCAAAACCAGTGTCCCAAACCATTTTGTTTGGTTTCCAAGCAGAAAAACAGTGAACTTTTGGAAGAGAGAGAGTTGGAGACCTTCACAGTCTGCTGGTCTCTGAGCTGGCAGGAAACAGCTGAAGAAAAGCAGACACACACACGCATGCACACACGCCCATACACACACCAATTCTAACAAGGAGTACATTTCACGGTGTGTCCCTAAGGAGGCGCCTTTACAAGGGCTTGGTTTCTAAAGGTGTGTGCTTCTGTGTGTGTTTATGTGTGGCCGCGCCTGTGTGTGTGTGTGCGTGCGTAAAGGAGAGAGCTGGTGAGTGAAAGTGATATGGCCAATCAGCCCAGCAGCAGTACTTCTAGACATGCGGAGGGCAGGTTAGGTTAGGCATGAACATGAAATGGGTTGGGGCACATTAGGGTATGTCCACACGTGTGCGCACACCACCATATGGTACACACTTACACACACACATCCCAGCCCCAGCCTGAAGTCTTTCCTAAGAGCAACCTGGATAAAATGTGTCCTTAATTATCCCAGGAAGGGTCAAAGGTCACACAACCACCCACTAACGCATGCACGCACACACACACACATTCGCACAATGGAGCTCATTTTGTCAGCATGCTGATTTCCCAGTCACCATCAGCTGTGAAGCTTATCAGTGACCATCTCATGTCCCTTTGAATGAGCACAAAAGGATGTCTCAGCAGATTAGAAGCTCAATCTTGTCTTACTCTGCATTTACAAAACTGTCGGTGTGACGCGCTCCAGTAACCAGACGCTGGGAAAGAGCCACGTTCATCACCCTGTAATTGTACTTCTGCAAACTTTAGTCGAGATAATCTGTGGCTACCTGAAATGCATCCGGTCTGAACTCAGTAGAATTACAGTTGTGCTGTTCACTGGAGCAGTGGCATTATCTTTAGAGGTAAATCTGATTAGCCTGTAGGGTTAGAAGGCAGATACCTGAATGATGCTGTGTGGAAAATTGCTGCTGGTTGTAGTTTTTCATCTACAGTAAGCTTTAGAACCACAAAAAGCTTAAAGAACTGTTTAAAAGTTTTAATTTCTGAATATAAAGCTGACCAGAAAAATACTGGAGTTTTACAGATGCAACAAAGATGCATAAGTGTTGGTGTACACTGGGTAGTTATTTTTCCCCCCCAAGATATGCTTTACAAGCTCCATTGGTGAAATGATAACTAATTGCTATAGTTTAGTTTGGTTTGGGTTTGCATTGCACTTTCAAATTCAGATCATATCACCTGATCATCATGCAGTTCCAAATGTCTGGGGGGTGGTGTTGTGCAAAAAAAAAGCATTCATCAGAAATAAAACTTAGCATGATGCCTTGCAAATTGTTAAGGAGCCCCTTTTGTTTTACACAGATGTGGATTCCCTTGTTTGGTCCCCAACCAGAGATTGATCATTTTTGCTCTAATTTAACTGATTTTGTGCACCTTTTCGGACCCCCTCAGGGGTTGTTACAGTCAACAAAACCCTGTATTCAATCCGGGCTGGGGACAGGCACATAAGGACCCAGGCTGGGATTCCTTTCTGGGGTTCCTGGTGGCTACATAGTTAGGCAGTGGCGGGAAGGGTCTTTCCCAAGTACCCATGGTGGATAAAGCGCCCCGACAATCAAACCTTAATTTCTCACATGCCAACTGAGCTATCCAGCTACTCTTTGTTCTGAAATGAGGTAGATTTTAATTTTTTCTCTCTTTTTATTGTACTCTGATGGAATACTAAAGTGCCATAGAAATAAAGTTTGATTCATTCAACTACTTTAAACTGGAGTACATCGTACAGGAGTATGATGAACTCCAGAGCGGACCAACAGCTTTGTGTAACAGTGCCCAATGTAGCGAATCACACCAGGGTTCACTTGCAAGTGGGTCCAAACTCTCATTTTCAAGGGGACCAGGCTTGTTTGTTTGGTCTGCACATACTTTAGTTCTTACACCGGTCCACAAAGTAGTCCAACCAAACCACACATGTTGGGAATGAGCCTTTAGCTCTAACGTCGTTTTTAGGTACATATTTTCATCTTTACATAGTATGATGAAAGGGGTGGGAAGATTAAATAAATACAAAACTGACCCTTTTATCTTTAAAATTCAACCTTAGCAACTGTTGTAAATTCAAGTTCAATAACTTAGGAAATCACAACCTAGCAAGAGTCTTTCCTCTCACCACCTGCTTTTTTGAGCTTTAGGCATAACACGTTTTTAACTAGTCCAATCCACTTCTAGTATGTCTGAGACAATTACAACAGGCTTGTTGAGCTTCAATCAACTTTAATATCAGATGCTCCGTGTGCTTTCTGGAAGAGATAGTTGTTTTGCAGATGTTAGGTGAGTTGAGCACATATTTGTATGTATAACTGCACTTCCTTACGTTTTTTTCTGCACAAATTGATGGATTTTCTGCATGACTTGTCTTGCAAATACAAAACACCTGGATGCCTGGATACATGTTTTACTGTTATTTCTGTCCGTGGTTTAAAAGAAACTATTGTTGGTATAGATGACTTTAAAAAAGATAGTTCCCGAGTTACAACAGCCAAATGAGGTCAAGTAACACAGAACCTCTTTTGGTTTGTCTGGACTCCATGCTAAAATGGCTTGAGTCTAATTTCATGACTTGACTCTCAAACGTTTTTGGTTAATAAACAAGTAGTAGTGGTCTGAACAACACAGCAAGCTTCGTCCACAGCTAAAATAACACATAAATACAGTCATTTTCAGTTCAGAATGTGTGTTCATTTTGTTAACTGCAGACAGAAATTAAGCTCCACTGCACAGATCTGAGCAAAAATGTGTTTTCCTGTTGCTGTACCCCCCCCCCCCTCTTTTGAAGGTATTTTCCTTCTCCAGGATGAAGTGAACTGCATCCATGTTTTAGTCTCAACCCAAATCAGCTTAGAGCGACATGAATCTCCTAATACTTTGCTTCAAACCACAAATTTAAATGTTTGCGGGAACGTAATTGCTGGTGTGGTCGACAGGCTCGAACGGTTAGTGCACTTTGAAAAGTTTGACTCTTTTCACAGACAATTAATTCTCGCCTTTGGATCTTCTGCTGTTTAGCTTGGTAGAGCCTCCCTAAAGGGAAAGCTCTTCAGTTAGTGAGCTGTTTAGTGAGGTGGGCTGGCTGTGATAAATGAGTGTCCTGGCGCATGAGAGTTGACTGATGACATAAGTTGATAGGAAATAACCCACAGCACCTCCACAGAGTGGAGCTGTGTTCGAATGGAAAAGCAGTTATTTAATGTATGAACTTTTCCCACTGTAGTGCTGTCTGAGATTTTCTTTGGAAAGTCACTTATATGACATAATTTGACAAAACATGGCACTGTTTGGAAGAACTAGTCATATCAGCAGTTTTAGTTCACATCGCACTCCCTTCAGAAACCATCATTCAGAGTTGGCATGTAAAGAATAGTGGAGAGAGAAAAAGCAACCTGCAGAAATAAAAAGCAATATTTGACTGTATGACTACAGTATCTGTTACAAAATTACATTAGACATTGCCTAAACTTTGAAGTCTAATGTAAAATTCACAGTTTCTAAAAGAAACCACCAAACCGATCATATGTTTACGTTTGGTTTAAAAGTGTCAACAATTCTGTGTGTGAAAATGAAAAACTAAAAAAAATCTGCATTTAAACACTATATTTAAAGGAAATGCTTTGATGAATATAGAAGCTAAGTCTAATACTTGAAGCTACTGAGGTGTTTAACGCCAAAGATTACCTGGCTATTGCGCAACGCAGACTAATAGCTTAGTCTCAACTGCCGTTACAGGTGGACACTGTCTGTAGGAAACAATTGGGCAAACCCTTTTCAAGGGAACGCAGTTAGTCCCATTTACTTTATAATATTTAACTTGATGAATCGCGTGTGACGTCAACCATAGAAAATGCCTGGCTTATGGGTCCAACCAAACAAAGTCAATTCAGTCGCCATTTTTTCTGCGATATGTCCATCCCCATGTCGGAACCAGACGTCCTGAGTTCTGTCCACGTTTCTATGGCAACCACTGTCTCCAATCAGGAGTGATCACATAAAAGACCACACCCCTACCACTGACTCAGGAGAATCTGTCAATCAAACGCTTCAAACGTTCAACGGGACTGTATGTAACCATAACAGCAGTTCTGACTATGACTAGGAAACGGCATTACACAACAACCATACGTTTCATTTCAACGAGCCTCAAGGAAACTGCAAGACAAAACTTTGCTCCCCTTAAGATGCACCATAACCCTTGTGCTATCTTATGACCCCACCCTTACATTGACGTGTTCTCCCTACCATGACAAAGGTGGATAAAAGTGGAAGGATTTCATGTAATCCATGGACACCAGTGAAGATCACAAATCATTGAAGAATAAAGGTTCAGAGCTCTGTCTAGTGGGTCTAGATGACCCAACTCCCAACGTTAAAGTGCCCAGGATAGCACAAGGGTTAAACCTGCCACTCCTTTCTACGACCCTCTATGGGCTCAGACCAGGGGTCGGCAACTGTCGGCTCTTTCATCCCTGTGCAGCGGCTCTCTGTGATTTGTAAAATAACTATCATGTTCTAAGATTGTCGTGGTGCCTTTAACACCGTCAGGTAGAGCGAGCTGGCAGGATAAAGAGAGCAGCGTGAACATGCGGAGGGGGCGTGTCTGCAGCTGTGAACGCCAACCAGCGTCTGTTATGGGATGGAAAGTTTTTCTTGAAAGACAGCGATCTTGTAGGGGACACATGAGCGCCCCACCAAAAAACGCCTTCTTTCCCTCTAGACTAAAACCATCCATTTCCCTGTAAAATTAAATTTGCGTCAGGGCGCCCTTACTATCCTGTCACCTTGCTGCCACGATGACCGTATGTTGGTTCCTAATAAAAAAACAGTTGTCAGCCAAAAAAGTAATAAAATTTGTTAGGTTTGCTGGATTTAAAGAAAAAAAAATAGAAAGGAGTCTGCATCAAAGTGAATTTGTTTCCATCATCTCATTCATCTTAACTCTGGGGTTTGACAGATGGAAAAGTCTATTCAAGGTTGTGGAAAATGGACAAAAGATCAAAGGAAACATCACGCTTATAAAGAATAAAAATATTTAAAATAAAGAATTAAATAAATATCCTGACAGCATTTTGAATCAATACAAGTATTGCCAAATGAACTATCAGGATATATCGGCAAAAACATTTTTTCTAACACACCTACTGTTACGGCTCCCTGTGCTTTCATCTCAGTAGGAAACTGATCCAAATGGCTCTTTGAGAGGTACAGGTTGCCGACCCCTGGCTTAGACAATCCATAAACCCTCAGCACACACATGGGTGACCATAAATAAATGTCTGAGCACTTTGTCTCTAGTTTACAGAAAATTGATAATTTCATTTTACATAACCCTCCGACAGGCTGGCGATCTCTCCATGGTGTACTCCCACTTTCACCCAACTGTAGCAAGGTTAGTCTCTGGCAGGCTATGACCCCGGAAGGGGTTAAAAAACGAATGAATGGATTGATAGTATATAAAATCCCCTTCAATCGGCTTCTTACTGCAACTGCAGTCAAAAAGCTTTGCTCTTGTGGCAAAAACACCCTGTTTGCAGTCAGCTCATCAATCTGTACCTATAGTTGAACATGAGAGAGCAATTCCCTCAGCACAAAACGTAAAGATTGAAATAGGATTCTACAACAAATCTTTTCCATCCAAAAAGGAATGATAGCTTCTAAGCAGAAGCGTAGGTAATGTCTTGATCACAAATATAAATTATTAGACATACTGTACTAAGATCTTTACAAAAATATTAAAAGTTTTATCTATAATTTTTTTTTATATTAATTTATATTCAACATTTTTATATTAACATTTGACCATCATTTTAAAGATCCCACTGTAGGATGAGTAGAAAATCTTATTCTAAGAACCTGCCATTGACCTCCACTTGTAAACGTAACGAAGACAGAGGTGTACAGCCTGACAATGGAAACTAGAGCTGGATGTAGAGATCCACTTTGTATCATCTTTTGTTCAGGGTGAAAATACATGACCTGTACTGCAATTTCTACCGTCTGTTCAGTGTGATGCCAACAGTAATACAGAAACAGACATCTTAATTTATTGAAGCATTTGAACCTTTAAGACATCTTGTGTGAAATCAATCAGCACAATATTCAAGCATGCAGTTTTTTTTTACAGTAGCTGCATTTAGACTAATAACTTTTAGATTTTGGTTGGTCACATGTTTTTTTTAATGCATGTAAAGGGAAGTAGCTAAAACTATGATTTTCTAGGATTTTCCGATGCACTTACTTACCCGTTTCTTTTTAGTTTCCACCAACTGGAAAACAGCAAAACCTCATGTCTACTCAGGGATTTTGATCTAAAACCACAAAAAGTAATAATCTGGCTATTCATTGATTTATTCATTATTAACCAAATCCTGTTGGGGCATGTCACAAAACTGAATAAAACCTGGCTTTTGAAAAATTCTTTATAAGTTTACTTTAAAGTGTTTTGGTTGGAGAAGTTTGGCATTCTTTTTTAATTTCTTCTAACTTTGTTTTGGAAAGCACTTGTACTGTTTTTCCCCCCTCTGCATATGAAGCAGCTGTTGTAAGGTGTTGTCTGTTTACACAGAAAGTGTAGCGTTAATACAGGACTCAGCTCAGATTTTTACATATTCTGAGCTGCAATAACCTCTAAATAACTTCCAAAACCTGCTTTTAATCTGCGTGCGAGGCCTGGCTGAGGTTCCTTCTAAGAGCCGGACCTGTGCAGTCGCCTTGTCGTCATTTTTTATTTTTTTTTTGTCTTCCCCAGATGGTGCGAAACTCAAAAATGTGGTGCTTTTCTGCAGCACCTCACCCTCATAAACAGCCAGTTTACAACTGTTTAGGGTAGTCCCTGACATGAGTACACACATGTCATCCAGCACCATTAAAATTCAGGCCAGACCCACCGCACACACACGTACACACACACACGCTTGGAAGGAAAGCAGGGCAGGCAGGGCAAAACCTGTATAAAATCCAAGAATTAAACTTGAAGGATATTTTTATGATGGAATTTCAGCTCTGATTTATTTTAATTTTAGTATTTTTCAAAGTAAAAAAAACAACAAAATCCTCTAATAGTAAAACTTGCAAAACAGCCTGAAACTCAATCAAACCAAAAAAAGGAGTTAGGAATATCCGCAGTTATTCATTTCAAACAAACCCGTTTTTGTTTTTCTGTCAGACGTGTGCTAAATATCCATTTTAAATCATAAATACAACCCTGAATATATCCCGTAAGATATTGAGAAGCACTTTACAAGTAGGATAAGATGTCAGGAGCATCTGTAATGTGTCATCGGGGCACCCCATCCCTCCCTCCAGGAGAATAAAAGGAAGATAAAGCTGTCAGCTACTCCAGATAACTAACTGCTTGTGAGGCTATTGAGTGAAAAGCCCTCAAATATATACATTTTTTTCTCCTGGGCTTGTATGGTTAGAGGCCTCGTTCAGTTTTAGTGAAAGACATATTTTATACAGCGTACTCATCTCTTCAGTTGTCACAACAGCTTGCTGTGATTTATTGAAAGAGCTGAACTCCTCACCCCTGACCCCATTCAAACAAGCAGTATTTCCTTATCCACCTGGAAAAGGCTCTTTATGTGCCTGCCCAGGGGCTCAACTTTCATTTGGACCAGAAATACCTCACTCCTATATAAAAGGGGAAAGGGTAAGGAATATTATATCTTTACCTAGTGAGCAGCATTGTACCTATTGATGATTCGGAATAGGAATCTCACAAAGGAGCAGCCCCCTTTCATTTGGGGGTTGAAACAAAAAGTGGAGCGACGGGTGTCCCGCCGGGGGAAAAAAATATGAGGAGACAGAGAAAAACAGGACTTTAACGTGATTTGTGGCTTCCACATTCTCCTTCTCTCTCTTGCTGCGCCTCTATGAATACTTTTTTTGTTTCATAGGAACCAGGAGGGTTTTTTTTCCTTCTCTGTATGAATACTCTTGTGTGTCACAGTTTATGTGGACCTATGAGCAGATCAGGAGTCAGGGACATCATACAGCCTTAGTTAGCACTTTGACACTTAAATGGATTTTGTTTTACATGATGTTTTACATGAATACTCTATGTAACCGATGCATAGGAGCTTTTGTAATAAAATAAGCCAGAAGGAAATTATTTTCTCCTTGATTATCAAAGTTCATGTCTACTCTAAAGCTACATTCATACCAGCCTCGGTAACAAAGTTTCAAACAACCACATTCAATAAATGTCTATATAAAAATGTCTATATAAAGAGGGGTATATGCATGTTTTGGGTTATTACGTTCAAAACTCTTGCATTCACACAAGTCCGTTATCGGGCTTCACGTACAACTGAAAGATTTCTTTTTTTTACGGCGTCTTACTTAAAATGTTGTGATTCTGATGCAGATTTAGCTTTTGTACGTCTGGTATCAGTCAATTTAAGTAAAATAAAAAAAATTCATTTTGAAAAGATATAGTTAAAAAAAACTATGAAAAAAAATGTATAACGATAAATAAAAATATGGACAGTTTGGAAAAGTTCTTTGAATTTGTGGACAAATATCAGCTATATTGCTAAATGTATAAATTGTGGAATGTTGAAGAGAAAATTAAATCCTAAAAGTTCCAAACTGAAATAATTGTAAATGAGGTAATTATTTGTCTTCTGCTGGCTTACACCCTATTTCTGAAGAGGCAATGACAACTTTCATCTACAATACCCTTTGATTGACGAGGGCCAAGCAACACAGCTTGCCCAACAGTTAAATGAAAAACCGATGGGGGTTGTGGTCTCATGACTGGATATGAAACCAACATTTATCATTACCAAACCTTTTGTTAAATAAGTAAGTAAATAAATAAGAATTCAAATAAGCCAGAAAATGGGAAAGTGTAGGTCAGTTGCCAATCTAATAACCATGTTCTTGTTTGGGTGCAATTTTAATGTCAAACATAAACTAAAAGTTTGACTTACATCAAACAGGCTCAGTTGTTGATATTAAATGTGGCCACAAAAGTGAAAAAATTATTTAAAACCCAGGTTGTAAACCTGTAGTTTACAGTCGATTTGACCCCATATTCTCCTGCATTGTTGTAATGCAAAACCTCAATATCTCCCAACCACTAGAAGCCCCAAAATGAACTCATTCTGATATCCGAGGAGAACATTTTGGGCTTTTCAATGAAATCAAACGTGAATGGGTGGACTTCTGGGAGTTGTAGTATTAAAAAAAGATTGAATAGACATTTTCCCCTTCTGGTCATCAGTAGGATATGGGGAACTGCCTTGATTGATGAACAAGTCCATATTGGATTTGGTCAAGTGACTTGGCTCCAATTACTTTCATTGTTTAATGTGTTTCATTTTGGAAGTTGAAAGCTGGTTCTTTGTATTTTAGTGAAATAGTTAGTTATTCCTTTAGTATAAAGTTTTTTTTTTTTTTTTAGTTTCCTGTTGAAATTACAGTTTCAACTTTTTTATTTGTTCTGGAGAAAATAAAATATTGTGACGACATAAAATGTATTACTATTAGTGGTAGTAGTATATTTTTTGCCTTCTGTTGAAGTTCTAAAGTTATTTGTGGAATCTAATGTAGAGAGGAAGTGACCTTGTTTCATTGTGATGCTCAAACATCTGTCATTCAAAGTTTTCACTTTGATTATTTAGTTTTTAGGGAGGAAAGCAAAGACAGAGCAGGAATAAAGCAAGGTAAAGAACTGGAAACTGGCACAAAAAAATTGGTGCTTTTAACAGATTCTTGCTTAAAGAAAATAAAAAAAAGGTTGACAGTGCACTAAGTAGAGATAAGATGACAGCAAGAACATTCTCCATCACGGGGATCTGCTCTTAGTTAGACCAGAGGCCTAAATCACAGATGATAGGCAGGCCTCTCGGGACGACTACACGATCTCTTGCAGATTACTCAAACTAAACAAGCACAAAATTGCACTCTAAGCCACATGTTTTAGATGGAAAGCCTGTGTGTAAGGCTTTTAAAAAAGTGAAAAGGCATCTGAGTCCCATTGGTGTCCTTTTTCCTTGACTAAGACATTTGAAAAAGGCTGGATGGTCTCGCTGCGGGATCCAGGGCTCACAGAGCCAAGGGTCCTGCTGTTGTTGATGCCACAGTTCAAGAGCTGCGTTAACGCATTTTGATTGATTGATGGCTATAATTGGTTAAAAATAGAGATTGATCAAACGCTTATGGTTTGATCAGGCCATATTTTCCCGTCGGTAGAACAATAATGTTCTTTTGTTTCCTTTAAATGACCCGATGACCTTTATAAGTCAAAGGACTCAAATTGCTATTGTATGACCCTTTTAAACAAACTGCTTGTAGATTATGTTTTGCCTATGAATGGAGGCCAGCTCAAACAAATGTTCTCAATGTTTTATTTGGACTCAAAGATGCGGAGTTATCATGCAGACACAAGCTGAGATAAGGAAAGCATCTAAAGACCTAAACATGTTTATGTATCCAACAATGAAACCAGCTTGTTTCGCCTTTTTTTCTCATTAATTATCTTGCTGCCACTTTGGAACTGTTAGTACCCAATCAGTAAATCAAGAAGCAAACATAATCACATGGTAATCACAATGATTTATTGAAGCGTTCGGAGTGTGTTTTATAGCTCATTGTAGGAAAAAAATGACAAATGAAAAAAAACAGAGACATCAGTTTCTTATAGCTTAGCTAGTTCAAAAGCCCTTTTGTAGTAAATTACTAAGTAGTTTCTTTGAAAAACGACTTTATGACCCCTAGGTGCACCCATGTTTCCCTAAAATTAAAATAAGGATGTTTTTAACCACACATGGATATCTCACAATTGTACAGAAGACAATTTTCTTGATTTCACTCTATTTTTTTGTCTCTTTATTGTTTTGTTGGATCTTGTTTAAAGAACCGCTCCGATTAAAAATGCAGTTTTTTGTGTTTTTAATATGTTTTTGTGGCATTTTTCTGATGGTGGAGGACATTTATAATGAAAATTAAGTTAAAAAAGTAATTCATTTTAACCCTGACACCAAATTGGAGCCTTACCCTTTAGGAGACACTAACCTGAACCACCCCTCTACTAAAACATTTGCTTGTGGAATATTAGCCCCAGCCCAGGATCCTACTCCTAACTTTAACCAGATTCCCCTAACTAAAGGTGACCCCTTGCTTATAAACCTTATCCTAACCTGGGGGGAGGGAACCTTAACTAGTCCCTATCCCCATCAATTAATTTGACCTTAATTGAAGCCTTTGCCTTTTAGAAGAAGACCCTAATCTGGGCCATCCCCTTTCTGGGGGGGGTACCCATGTGCGGGCGACCCTACTTCTGGGAGTGCTGTATGGAGTGTGCACTCACCCCACCTTCTTCTGGATGGTGGGGTCCTACTGTTTTTCTTTTCCATCCCCTAATCCTAACCTAAAAATGTTCAGAATTATAAAAAAAAACTTTTACTTAAGCTCAAAATGGGAAAAACCGTAGAAATGAGGGTTGCTAGTTGAAATAATGTTTTTCTTAAGCGATGTGGGTGGACTCTCAGTATTGGTCGAGGACTTCTAGTTCTGGAAGTTGATGTCTGCAGCAGGTCCTCTTGAATTCTGTTGCACCGGTAATGTTAGGTTGGGCGTGTAAGGGGCTGTAAGCGAGCGCAAGAACACGTTAACAGAGAGCTCTTAGCAATGGGAAGGAGGGCGGGGTTGCTCACCTACAACGGTTCCGCCCATAGCTCAGTGGTGAATTTCTAATGAACTACTGCCGCTCTACAGAAACAAAATTCTAGACAATGATAGGCTTTCTGATTTTGTCCAAAACTGCATAATGATAATTAAAAGACCACTGGGAACGATTTGAAAATGGATCAAAAGATGATCAGACTGGGACTTTAAACTAACAATTAGGTTGTAACAGTATTTACTTTGTTTAGATATGTTTGAACTGCCCGCAATGACAAGTTCAAGACTGACACCAGTACAGTAATCAATGAAATGTTAGTGACACACTTAGGTTAAAACGGTGCGGTTGATTGTCCCTGTTGTGTACAAAGGATTTCTGTGTTTGGAATAATTTTTCTTTCTTAGTTTATAGTTTTATATTTTATATTTATAAGATTGAATTAAAAGATTCATTTTTACTTTTTAAACGTTGAAGCCATTCTGTTCTGCACACGTTTATGAGGCTGAATATGGACACTGCAGTGATTTTACAGGAGAGACTCGAATGGAAGTTCTAGAATATAAGCGCTCCTGTGTCAGCATTCAGACCAGGATATTCCCTCTGACTTGATCCTTTTGGACGGGAAAATCCTGAAAACAAGTCACACCTCTGTTTGGTTTCGTTCATATTTTCGTTTAGAGAGTGGACCAAGAACCACACTCTTTTTTGGAGAGAGACTATCGAATAATGAAAAACACGACTAAGAAGAAAAGAAAAAAATGTTCTTGTATAGAGTTTCTTAAACAGTTTTCAATCAACAACTTCACTGCCTTACTATTCCACATGTTCCAAATAGATTTTTTTTTAAATCTTTTCTGATTCACATTTCTTTGGTGGACTTTTCTCTTTTTTCCTTCCTTTCTTTGGTTTGCTGAACAGTCTGCCTGCATTTACACATGCTCCACTTCCACTTGTTTGGTCCACACCACAGTTCAGATGAGCTTTCACACCTGCGTAAACAAAGCATTCTCCGACCAAGGCCAAACAAAGTAGCACAGCCGCTGCCTAACATGATTCCACTCGTTTCCAGAGTGAACAAAAACTGTCTCTTATTTTCTTTTATAGTAATATTCATCCTCAAACTGAAAAAAAACCCATTGATGTTGAAAGGCAGCAGCGCTCAAACCTGGCAGATCATTGTTTTTCTTTATTTGTTTTTTTGACAAACTGCTCACTTGGAGTGAATGTCTATATTTTCATCCACAATCACAGCTCGTCTGTGATCAAATGCCACAATTTCTTGGTAGGAGGAGCGAAAGCAAAGCTGCAGTCAGCTGAGCAAGAGCACAGAGACTGGTGCAGGCTGACAGACTCGATCCTTGAGCCAGATCCAAAGTGCTGCGTGTCGCCACGCATTCTGACTGAAGGCTTCATGTAAAGGAATCAACCTCACACCACACTTCTCTTTTATCTGCGGATTTTCGTTTATTATCAACAGGAAAACCACGCTGCAACTCTTTGCCCCATCACAAGCAAAAGTTTCACTTGGGCCTTCAAAGTTTTAGCCTTTAAAGACATTTTAAAAGTCTTCCCAGTGATCTTTTATTGATTATTATGTTGTTTTTAGCCAAAATCAGAAAGTCTGTCATGATAGGACCTGCGTTATAAACTCAAAAATTTGACTTTATTTATTTGTATAACGGGTAAAAGCCGCTTAAGGTAAAAGCAAATAATATAGTCGGAAAATATGAAAATTAATTTAAACAGAAACATAAGATGATCACACACATTGGCAGGACAGTTGGCACAGAGTAAGTCTGTTCTCATTTATCATCATTCTATTTTTTGCACTCTCTCCTGCTTTACCCCACCCTAATATTACAGATTCAACTAAAAAAGACCTGCATGGATCTAGTCATTTCCAAGCGGATGCATCAGAATGGAGTGGAGCAGGGAGCTTGTGGCTTGCCTTTATAGGTCCTACATCAAACCTACAAGCTTTTTCCAACAGCATTTTTTATGTCTGCTCCTGATTCACAACAATTTGATTAGAGAAATACTCAGAAATGCAAATGTTAAGATACATTTTTGTTGTACATGTCCTCTGTCATGAGAAAAATAAAACTAGATGTTAAAAGCACCCAAAACACAAGTTTCATCAAAATTTGTAATTTAATGTTCAGCCTTGAGCAAAATTTTAATCAATCAATTTTAATAAATTTTAATTTAAACCCTTTTTTTGTCAACAATAAGCATACTTAGAAAGCAAAATATTACCCAGAATGCATTTCACTCCAATAGATTGTAAGCTTACGTTATTTGACTTAAATACCTAGTCTGAGAACCGTCTTGTTATTAGTGTTTTTAACATGTTATTGTGGCTTTTTTCTGATGATGGAGGACATGTACAATTAAAATGAAACTTAAAATAGCATTTTTGAATATATCTTTATTCAAATCATTGTGAATCAGAAACAGACGAAAAAATGCTGTTTCAAACTAAAACATTCAAGCCATTTCTCGCTGCATTTTCTGCCAAGATCATTTTGTTTTCCTTCAACCCTTGTGCTATCTTAGATGACCCCACCCTTACATTGACGTATTCTCCCTACCATGACAAAGGTGGATAAAGGTGGAAAGATTTCATGTAATCCATGGACACCAGTGAAGATCACAAATCATTGAAGAAAAAAGGTTCAGCGCACTGTCTAGTGGGTCTAGATGACCCAACTCCCAATGTTAAAGTGCCTAGGAAAGCACAAGGGTTATTGCACTCATTTTTAATGCACTCTTACTTCAGGCTTTCCTCCTGCTCCTTTACTGTCTTACAGTTTTTAAAGGGGCCACGCTATCCGAATGGAAGATAATAATCATCATTATTTTCTGCATGAGGTGCAAATTGAAAGCTTGAGCAGCTGCTTGCAGTTTACAAGCTGTGCAATAAGTGAGGCTCCCTTTTAGTAACACAGCTCCAGTGCACACATATGCCAACACAAGAGATTGAGGTCAAATAGCTAATAAGTTGTATTTGCAAGTGTCATCATTTAAATAAAGTCCTGCTTTTACTTTCAGAAAAGGGGTTTTAGATATGATCATTTTGTAGTTAATGCCTAGCTTGATCTGAAATAGTTAGATATATGATGGATTTTTATGAAATTTTGCACCAGTTTTTGAAGTTCCAGAAGGATAGATCCTAAAGACACCCCCCCCCCCCACCCTGGGAAATGCCCTTACCTCCAACCCTTTACCATTATTAGTCGATGCCAAACCCAAACCTAATCAGGAGCCAAAGAAATGCTGTTTTTCTGTTTTAGTACTGTCAAATATTTATGTAAAGTCTGTTGTTACTGTGTGGATATCTATATTTTTGTGGCTTAATGCTTCATTGTTTCTTAAATGATCTTTTAGCAGGTTGTAACTCTTACTGCAGTGAACCTGTATTAAAGTTGAACAAGCCCTAGTGAAGTTCTCATGTGGCAACACTGTAAAAAGTGCTGCACTGTAAGCCCCCATTCAAAAGAGTCAAAGGCGCTGCTCATTACAGGACTGTTTCCGCAGTTTATCCGCATCCCAAGGTCTATTTGGACTCTGGTTTTTGTGGTGTAATTAAATGAAGTTGAAGAAGAGAGTTTCAGAGTTCCCGGAGAAGCTTCCTGCTGTCAGAATGCAGCATGAGTACTAAATCCAGCGGTGAAGCATAAACCTCAGCTTGACCAATACCTGCTGACCAAATGACTGCCCACAGCTTACTTTTGACCCAAAGCATTCGCCGCAAATGAATCTCTGCCTGAATCTTTGGCCAAATGTCAAGCAGCTAAAAGACCGTTCAAGTGATGATGACCACTGGATTTTACACAACAACCTACATTCACGTGGATTTATAAATCAATGTCTTGGTCTGTGTATACCTTTTAGGGAGTTTACTCAAACCTCTGCTGTCAAAATATTACCTCACTCACTATCTCTGGTTCACAGTTGCCTCATATGTTAATTAGCATTCATTCATTATTTTTTCATTCAAATTCTCAAAATATTTTTTTTTATTTTTTTTCACTTGTTTATAATGAGCATGTGTGTACATCCATAGCAAGACAAAGCAGCAGTGCTGCCTGCAGCATTCGTTTGTCTAACATGCTACAATACAATGAAAACACTGGTTTTAAGCCAAGCATTCAAGTTTACAGAAATGGGGTTCGCCATGTGAACCTCTTATTTGGGGATTTGATGCTTTTGTAAAGTTGGAGGTTTTTGTCATGCTTCTATTTAGCCTTTTCTTTGAAGACAAATAAGTAAATTTGAAAATAAAACCTCCAAAAAAAAGGCCGGTTTTTGTGTTTAGCGCAATGTCTTGTGGGTCCAGATGACCCCACTCCCCACGTTAAAGTGCCAAGGATAGCACAAGGGATAAACTCACTGGTACTGTATTAGGCACATCTGTACAACTGCCCGTTAATGCAAATTTCTAATCAGCAGCAACGCAATGCATTTAGGCAGGTAGGCATGGTCGAGGCGATCTGCTGCAGTTCATTATGGTCATAATTTGGTGTCAACAATATGAAAACATGTATTCCATCTTGCTTGGTTCAGGTTGCTGGTGGTGATGTAATGGTGTGGCACACTTTGTCTTGGCACACTTTGGGCACCTTAGTACCAATTGAGCATCATTACAATGCCACAGTCTACCTGACTGTTGTAACTGACCACGTTCATCCCTTTATGACCATCTACTGACGGCTACTTCAAGTAGGATGAGTGTAAAATGTTACCTAGTGGCTACTTTATGAACTGACCTGGCTCCAGTAATTTGTTTGTAACCCTTGTGCTATCCTAGGCACTTTAACATTGGGAGTTGGGTCATCTAGACCCACTAGACAGTGCCCTGAACCTTTATTCTTCAATGATTTGTGATCTTCACTGGTGTCCATGGATTACATGAAATCTTTCCACCTTTATCCACCTTTGTCATGGTAGGGAGAACACGTCAATGTAAGGGTGGGGTCATCTAAGATAGCACAAGGGTTAAACTAACCTTAAATGTCAGTAAGTGTTAACCCTTGATTTTGGGCTGCGGTTTATTGATGGAAACCAGCAACCTCAGAAACCAGTCATCTTTATTCATTTAAAAAAGTTTATTTTGACAATTTTATTTACATTTTTACGAATGAAACAGTTGTCAAAAACTGCTTTTGGGGAGCTTCTCTTTACTTTGCAGCATTTATTTCGATTTCTGGCCAACACCTGGTCATGAAACTTTCCTCTTCAGATAAAAACACAGTGAAGTTACAGTTGAAGCTGCAGTTTGTATAAGTTTGACATCAGCTGATCTGCAAACTTCTTCCTCACTGGTCCATTCATGTGTGTCTCTGCATGGAGGGAGTCTCCTGTGAATGAGCGCCTTCACTTCCCCCGCAGCTCTTTATCTTCACCATTTGCGCTACCCTAGAGGTCTACAGTGAACATATTGTACACAGGTGTGTTTATGTAACCTATATTTATATTTCTGGCAAATTCATAGTTGTGAAGGATTTACAGCTGTAGATCTGGTAGTGGAAATACAGCTCAAATGTCATGTAATGTTCCAGATCCTTTTGAGCACTTGAAATTAGACTTGTTGAGAATCCATAAATAAACATATGTTGTGCAAATAAAAATACCATAATGTTTTCCCAAAAAGGCTGAAATTATTTTTTTCTCATCATCACAAAAAAGAGACTCTTAAAGACATACCGTTAATTCGTTGTAAGGCAATAAAGTCATAAACTAAACATGTGCAATTGCTGTATAATACAGATGAATTTCTAGTTGGATGAACTATTGTTGGCCAGTTAATCAGACTTGAAGCCACTTAGGTGTTTTGGGGACTTTGATTTACAATGTTAAAACCTTCACAAAAGCTTCATTTGATCAGATAGATTTCATGTAGCTTTTTTAAAGTTTATTTTAGTGCTGCTGCCTGTTAACTTAAAGACCTACTAAGACAAAAGTTGTGTTTTTAACATATAAATGTGGCATTTTTCTTATGAAGGTGGACATATTTTCAGAAAATTAAGCCTAAAATTGCATTTCTGAGTCTTGCTTTATTTAAATGGGTGCAAATCAGGAGCAGAAAAAAATTTGAAAGCTTGTAGTTGTGCCGCAACAAATGGATGGGCCACAAGTTCCCTGTTCCCTCCATTCTGATGCATCAACTTGTAGAAGGCTAGATCCATGCACGTCTTCGTTTTCCTCGTCGTTTTTGTTGCACTAGTAATGTTGGGGGAGGGGCTGAGAGTTAGCGGGAGAGCATGGGTATGTCCGAATTCCCACCCTAACCCCTATATAGTGCGTTCACCATTTTTTAATGCTGTCCGAATCTACAATTCCAAAATTCCCCAGAAGTCTCTGCGAAAAACCAGTGTGATGCTCACTAGATCGGTGAATATAGACCACAATGCATTGCGTCAGAGCATTTTTTACTAAAAAAATGTATTTAAATGTATTTTTTGATAAACCATCAATGTTTTTATCTTAAGAAGACGGTGGATCCATAAATGATTGTCGCAAAATGCTCATTGTAATTCGATTTTAACTTCGTGAAATCGATGACGTCATCCACCGTTAAAAAAAAAAAAAAAAGTAGTGCGCATGGTGTCCGAATTGCTTTTAAATTCACGTCACTACATGGTGCTGCACTATATAGTTTTTTAGTAGTTAAGGGTTAGGTTGGGAATCTGGACACAATCCATGTGAACAGATGGCTGACAGGAAGTGGGAGTGCTCCATGCTAGTGGTCCCACCCACAACTTAGAGGCGATACAACTGCAACAGAAAGTGACACTTTTTTCTTTTATTTTGGCTAATATCGGCATAATCATCATTACAAGATGACTGGGAACACTCAAAAGATGATCAGAGTGGATCTTTAACATATTTTCTCACTTTGTTTCATCGCTGCCACACAGTTCATCATTCAATAAAACAAAGAAGGTACAAGCATCTTCTATATTTCACATTTGTAAAAATAAAATTAGTAAAAAATAGCCTTTATTTGGTGTTTTTTTGTTTGTGCATAAGGTCTCCTTTTTCTAATTACATTTAATTTTCAAATTGAAACAAGCAAATGTTATTCAGAACATTTTTTATAAAACAAAGAGTAATCTGATGTAAATTTAAAAATAAAGTTTTGCGTGTTTTTCTACATTTCATCCTTTTTATTCTTTCAAAGCACAGCCTCATGGCTTCCAAACACCCTGGACATCATTGAGTTGATGGCTTACCTCCTCAGAATTTGTGGTTATTTGTCGGATTGTGAGTGCTTTTGTGTGCTTGTTCTTCTGTTTCCCTTTGAAGTCTCAAAAGCCGCCCAGCCCTCTGCGGACCGACATGCTGAACAGCTCCATTTGTCCCACCTTAATCCGCCGGCGTAAACTTGCATAAATCAATCATTCTCTAAACAAGAAAAAAAACAACTTTATTGACAATTTTTGAAAAAGATTATGTTGAAAATGTTTTGTACAATTTGGAATTTACAAAAAAAAAAGAAGAGAAAAACAAATCAATAAATTTGACATTAGTGCAAGTAAAAAAAAAAAAAAATTCATACAAATTTCTGATGTAGCATTTTTCAAAGAGGTTTCCAGAAAGTGTTTCCCATGCTTGCTGCGTATCCTCAGGTCGCTTCGACTAAAACCTTGCCCAAGCCAAAGCCCAGGATCCCGGCACCCATAGTCCATCTGGACTAACCCCTCTCTGTCTACGGCTCTGGCCAGATTAGAGTGCCGGGGTTCTTTGTTTACACAGCTCTGTGGTGACACGGCTGAACAGGCCCAAACAATGGACCCCTGCTCCTTTTTGTCAGAGTGAGAGGAAGAATGAAGACCTCTTGACATGGCAACCTGAAGCCTCAATGCCCCCACTTCACCTAACTGAGAGGGTCACATCAAGAAAGAGAGGAGGAGAGGGGAAGTTCGAGATAAGAAAGAAGAACAGAGAGATCCAAATAGAAGAAAAGAGAAGGTCTATAATACGAAGGAAGTTGGCGGGAGAAAGCGTAGAAAAATTACAGATACCATGGCAAAACCAGCAGGTTAAATCAGAAAGGAAATCATTTCAAAATAAAAGACTGACCATGATGCATTACGATCAGCATTAGCGTTCAAACTCAATTTCTCTTCTGCAGGTCACTTTCTCGGCAACAACACCGTCATCGATGTGCTCCGTCGCCAAGGTTACGAGGTGGAGCACACTCCTGCAGGGCAGTCTCTAAAAAGGTAAGGTCACCACAAATGCTTCTGGAAACCTTCTGGAATCAGCGTGTTAAATAAGTCTGCTGAGCTTTGTAAAATTAATCAACAAAAAAATGAGAAAAATGCTGCACACTTTTCCCAGTTTGGCAGCACTTCTGCATCTAACGAACACCTTCAGAAATATTTTTTCATTTATTTTATTGCTGCACAAGTGTCTCCTTTGTTCACTAAATTCCTCAAAGCATGACATAAAAAACAACCTAAACCTAACATAAAAACAATAATATCTCAATTTTACCAAACTCCAAGCCTGCTCTCTCCTGCAGCATCCTCCATGGGTGACTGAGTCAGAACCGCAGAAATCTGATGTTTACATTTTTTTTTCATTCTCTGCAAAACAACACGAAATGATGCATGGCTTTCTTTGGGATACATGCTCATGTTTGACTGCTTCCACCCTGGATGGTGCTGCTGATAAGCTGCACAAATTCCCCTCATCGGCCACCAATGAAGAAGTGTTAAAAAAAGCCAACTTAAGTGGGGCTCGTCCCTCCTGCTGCAGAGCATATAACGAAGTCAGCCCACCGTGCTGCTCCGCGGGTGGCTATCTCAGCTGAAATCAAGGTTCTCGTTCCTTTGCATGAGTGAATGAAAGAGTAAATCTACAAAAAAACATTTCATACGTTGTTCTGAGGCTGATGAAAGTCTTCTTTTGACTCATTTCTGACCCCTTTACCATCCTATACTAAATTATATTATAAATATTCTGACACATTCATCACTCTAGGTTTGGAAACTGCAAGGACCAAGGGTTGTACCTCTTTAGAAGTTAAATATTTTCTTAACTTTAGGCAGCTTTCAACACTTATTTCCATTTTTTTCCAAATGCATCATCTGTTCTCACAGGGTGACCGGTCAGCACTGGTTAGCACCTGCACTCTTTCCAGAGCTACAAAGTTGTCATTTTCATTATGTGCAGAAATGGGGTGTTGGAAAAAGACGTCATTTGGATGGCTGGATTTTGCTCCAAAATCATCATCATTCATAGATGTTTAGGTCATTGATGGCATGTGAGCCATACTAAATGATGACATGGCCACAGTAAAACATGTCTCTCTGTAAAGTTGAGCTTTTTTTACCCATCATTTAGGTTTGTTAGCTATTGATGGACATGAGTCTTTGATAGGAATTCCTCACTTTTCTTCCGAATTTCATTTCTGAGATATTTTACTACAATTTGAAAGGTTTTTACATATTTTAAGTCAATAATTCAACATTCCACACCAAAACCAATCACATAGAAATAAACTGTCATATGTTTAGATAACTACGGCGGCTGGAGCACCTTCAGCATTGAAGAAACTAAAACCAGAAGTTTAAAGATGTCAAGATTTTACTTTATAATTCAACTATTATTAACAAAATGCTCATTTCAAGACAACCTAAATGAATCTGCCTGCCGTAAGTGTATACACTCTTAAAGCACTTGGGTTATTTTCATCTTGTGTTATTCATGGTGGGATATATTATTGGGTCACCTTTTTTTGAGTTACAGTGTTTTCATTTTTATCCAATTTTTTTCCTGGGTTGCAAAACAGATAAAAGTTATTCCCTTTTTAACCTCAGAGTTAGGATAAAAACAATCCAACTTGGGTTATTTTTTAACTATGAAGTTTTGCTGTCGCTAATCCAACTTTTTAAGGCAGTTTAACTAGTAGTCATATCAATTGAAAATTAAAAAATGTCAAAGTAGGAAGGTTGACATAAAATACCTTTCAAAGACGCACTCTAATAAAAATCATGTTTTTGGTGTTTTTAAGATGTTTTTGTGGCATTTTTTCATGATGAAGGATATATATAAAGAAAATTAGTTTTGCAGTTGCATGTCCAAGTATTTCATTGTTTAAATGATTGTGAACCAGGAGCAAAATGCTGTTTATTAGTGACATAGAAAACTTTCTGGGCCGGTCACAAGCTGTTTGCTCTGAGCTGTCAGCAACGAGGAGGGGAAGGGAGGCGGGCGTTGCTCCGCACCTATAGTTCTGCCCACAACACAGTCAAATTCCCAATGAACTACTGACGCTCTGCAGAAACTATGTTCTAGAAAACGACACAGCTTTTTTGATTTTGGCTAAAAACTGCATAATCATAGTTAAAAGACCACTGGGGACGCTTTTAAAATTAATCAAAAGACAATCGGAGTAGGTCTTTTCAGCATTTCAGAGATTGAAATTGAATTGGAGGTGGAAGCCATCAATAAACAATAAACTCAAGTTTGCCTTTGCGAAGATGTTCTTTGCAACCAAACGGGACGTTTTAACAGATACCCAGGAATTTTCACAATCACTTTAAAGGGACAGCAGAGTTCTATCATTTAAGTGTCCTGACGTGACGTTTGTTCTCCAGGAGATCGTCATTCAGACATGCTTCTCCAGCGTCAGACCACGAGGAGTCTCTTCTTCTTGAGCCTTTCCTCCATGAGCTCTCCCACAAGGAGGAAGACGGTGGGCGTCACCTAGAGGAAGAACTGTTTCCTCACGTCCTTCTTCCAACCGACAGCCTAGAGCTGCTGGAGAAGGCAGAAAGAAAAATGCTGAAGAAAAAACGGCGGAACAAGCAGAAGAAACAGCGGAACCGGCATTTCAATGATCTCTGGGTCCGCATAGAGGAGAGGTAAGAAAACAGACGGATCAGTCCTCGGGGTTGAGATCGTTTTGAGCTGGAGAACAATAGAAAAAGTTGTCTTGGCCATTGACTAAAACTGACACTTCCTGCTATAGTGCCACAGGCTCAAACAGCTACTAAATCCCATCACCTGTTAAACACAGAACACACATACGTAGATTTAAATTAGCAACCTGATGATTCCTAATACAAATTTGTCTTTGTTCTCCCAGTGGCTCCAGGCAGGGACTAACCAAAAATCTAGACAGGGTCACTTTTCAGACAAACATAAATAAGGTGTAGCCTTTTATGTCAAAATGCTTTTTAATGCCTTTATATGGCAGGAAGTATTTCATAGTCATTTGTTTTTAAGTGCTGAAAGTTACACTTGTAGGTGTATAACATTATCTCCTGTCTTGTTTTTTTTGCATTTACATTACAAGGAGCTGTCACTTTTGACAGCTGCTTGTTCTGAGTCTGGAGTTCAGTCACACCTAAAGGCAGATCGCAGTTTCAAGGATCATTTAACTTTGAGCTCACAGGAGAGTGGAAAAACAGAGGCCATGCAAACTGAACAGCAGAGGCTCGTGTTGTTGATAGGAGGCAATCTGCAATTTAGTTGAACCCTTTTACACTAGAGCCAGTGTTTACACTCTTTCGTCTACCTCAACTCTTCAATTGCAATTACTGTTATGGCAGCAGATTCTGAATTAAATAATGATATTTATTTTACAGAAAGATTTTTGTATGTTTAGTCTGTTTTAGTGTTATTAAATTCTTTTTACAAGCTTTAAGCTTTGTGGTTGTTTGTGTTAAAAGCATTCCAGACGTTAGATGAGGTGCTGCAAAACATTTTCTAAACTGCTTACAAGCTTAAGCATTAACAAAGCTTGTTAAGTAATCTTAATATTAATTGTTACCGTGAAGGGTTAGGCAAGCAACGTTAATCCACTGATTTCTACGCCATGACCAGTCCAAGATGTACCCCGGCTTCACCCCAGTGTATAGGCTCCAGCATCCATGTGACCCCGACAGAGTACAGCAAGTTTGGAAGAATAATGGATAGAATGATGGATGGATGGACGGACGGACGGATAGATGAGAGAATCATTCATGCTATGTTCACACCGGGCTTGGAAAAACATGTTCGACGATCCAATTTAAAAAAGAAATCTTTGTAAACCCATGTACATGAAAGTTTCGGGCTTCCACAAACTAAACTCTCACATTCATGCGTTGCAACGCAAGTTTGTAAGTCCGTTTTCAGCTTCTACATACAAAGCGCAACAAAAGTTAAACCAGTTGAACTTTGACCAATCGGGATTCTTAGTGATGCATGAATAGCGTCCTTTTGAAAACATGGAAGTTCCAATTGATCATAGAGGAGAAATTGATAATTGCAGTTTAATTACGGCTAGAATTCTATGACACCAAGTGTTTCATACATCAGAACAGAGCTGTGAAAGGAGTAAGGCTCATGAGATTCGCTCCGCTTCACATTTCGCACCAAGCCTCGTCCAACTGTGAGAACATGCGCTAGAATTGGGTGGCAACAGTTAGTGTGAACACCGTACTCTAAAAGTGCGTTCAAAGACCCGTGCTCAGCGCGTTCTTGAACGCACCACACAGGCCTATAGTGTGAACGTAGTATCAGAGACATTTTCATTGTCAACCTAAATTCCTATCATTTTAGCTACACGGTTCAAAAAGATGGAAGATGGAGGTTGAACATCTGAAACTTTTATAAACCTAAACTCCACACAAATGTCCTTTTGTGTTTTCTAAAATGCTTTGGCTTGAGCAGATTCTTATTATCCTAAATTTGGTGAGCATTTGATGGTTTGTAATGGCAAACACAAAAATCAAAAGCTGTATCATGTACATTTTTTGGAAAATATTTTTATCTTTAATCAGAAACACTCAGTTGTGATAGAATACAACATCAGAGGTAACATATTTTTCTTGGAGAAAGAATTTTTAGCTGATTTAAATTTTAGAGTCAAAGAAAAAAGAAGACATTGGTTCTCATTTTGTGCCAGTTTTTTTCTTTTTTCTTTGCTGTTGTCTCTGTGTTTAAAAAAGTAGTTTTTACCATAAAAATGAAAAAGATTGATGTATCTGAAATATGAAAACACTGAAGAGGCTCAATAAGATGATGGTCTGATTTTGTTGTTGTTGTTGTTATTCTTTTGTCTCCTTTGGAGCAGTCAAATCTGGACCATCTTGAACTGAATGAAAAACCAGATTGTAAATAAAAAAATTAAAAAAACATTAAAACAGTCTTAAGTTTGAAAGAAATATAGACAATTTTAAAAAATTGTAAATGAAAAATGATAATAATTTGAAGAAAATACTGAAAACTTTGACTAATAGAACTTTAAACCTCAAACTGTTAACACATGAAAAAAAAAAGGTTATTTTTAAAAATATTTTACATTTTGTTTTGTTTTTCCTCCGTTTTTCCTCTTCGCTTTCTGTTCTCAATTCAGATCTTCAATTCTTTCTTTTTTTTTTTCTTTTTTTTTTCCAGAATTTTTACTTTTGGACTTAATCTCAATTTGACTCCATAAAAATGGCTCTGATTAAAATAAAAATAATGAATGCATTAATAAACACTTGTTTTTTTTGGATTTTTTTCCATGACCATGTGTGAGTTATACCATATACAGTGCAGCACAATTCCTGAATTAGTGATGGAAAGAAAAAGCCCAGCGTGTCATGTCTGTTCTAGACTGGAACAGAGGAGGTTTGTGAGCGTTTGTGTTCATTTTGTCTGTAGAAAGGTTTTCCCTCACGGAAACCTTCAATTTTGAATGGAAAGGAAACAGACTGTTTGTGTGCACATGCTGCAAAGTGTACAGGCTGCAAGTCTTGTATATTTTAAAGTCTGAGAAGGTCGCCAAGGAGAAGGCAAGGCGGCGTGGGGAGCTGAAGTCGAGGCGGCAGCTTTCTGCCGTTTTTGATGCATGGCCACATACTGATGTGTCACACCTGGTTTCTTTGACTTAAACTTAAAGGAAAAGTAGAAAAAAAAGAAAAAGGGAGAAATATTTGGCAAATCTTCAAGCATAAAACGATTTTTGAAATATTTATTTTAATCATTTGTTAATCACATATTTTAAAACCATTGTTTGATTGTGAGAAAAACCATATGGTTGGTTTCTTGTTAATTTTTTTTTTTAATTTGAAAACAATTTTCTTTGGCCAATCATTTATTTCCATGATGGGAATCCAAATCAGGGATTACCCATCCATCATGCAATGTGTATATGGTCTGAAACAAATATGTGAATTAAAAAGGGTTTACTTTTGGTGTGTCCCAAGAATGCATGGTCAGTTTTTCTTCCACCTCTTCACTACTTTTTTTAACCTCTATATAATCATTTGTATTATATTTGATGCAAGCATTTCTGAGAACCCTATGTCTTTACCATGATCCAAACTTTCTTAAGAACCCATTGTATAGAACTTGGTCCATGTTTTTTACCCTGTAGTTCATCATCATTGCACTATAGAGGCAGTGAGGTAGTAGAAGGACTTTTCCTGTTTATTTCAAAATGGCTGCTTCCTTGCAATCTCAAGAATAGTTTTAGCGGGAAAAGTTTAGGCTAATTTTGTAAACTTAATGGCAAGAATAACTCAACTATTGTTATTCATTTTTTATGACTACTTGCTGTATAAAAAAATGAAAAAATGTTGATAATGAATTCTTTGTAATATAGTTACACCACCTTAAACATGTGTGGGTCAAATTTGAGACAGTGGTTATATAAGGTGCTTTATTTCTGAACACTCATCTCATTATTTTTGTATCTGAAACTTACCTAAAAACTTACCAGCTTAGCCAACAAATCATAATTTACTACTAACACTCATAAGAAATGGTATTGCAACTTTGTGTGTAGAAATTAATCAAATGATAAACATCTTAATTCCAAAAAAGTTTAATTTGTTGTCAATTCTTTGTTGTAGTTAGCTTTACAGGGTTAAAAGCAACAATGATTTGAACTGATTAAATCAAATATTATAGCTGTTTTTATGGTATGAAGCTAACATGTGGTTTATGATGCATTGTTTAATTTAATGAGCTGTTTTTCCCCGTTTGTGGTCTTTCCACAGCTCCATGGGACAGTCCCCACCTCCCCCTGTGGTTCGCATTATTAATGGCTACATCACTGTGCAGCCGCCTCAAAGAGTCCACCATCAGCTACCGTCTGGATCCGCTAGCTCATCATCCTCATCCTTCCTGCCCATCTTTCTCTTCACTGTGCTATCAGCTACCTGGCAGAAGTGGACTGTTTTTCTTTAGCAGGACTTCATCAATATTCAAACTTTAAGAGGTTCAACTCAAAATGATCAAAGGTCTCACACAGTTTACACACTAGATCTCTTTAAGACTGAGATGGAAATGGAAAAAGTTTAGTAAAACATTGAGAAATGAGCTTTGAATGCAGTTTTCAAGTAAAGGGGTCACCTCAGTTCAAACCCCCTTTTTTTTAGCAAATTGAGGCCATGTTGAGCATGCAAATTCAAACAGTTTGAGGTTTCTTGGAACATAAAGCTTAGGTTTCAGGGATTCTTTACACACAGAGAAGCCTGCCGTACTCAAAACAAAGCATGTAAAATGAGAGAAAGAAAAAAGGAAATCTATATATATAAGTCAGTTCCATGATGGATCGCAGTTTTACTGCAGACACACTTTTGTTAGGCGTTCAGTGCCGGCCGTATTTACAGATATCAATACCTTTCAAAGACAGAGAACAAGAATATCAGTTAAACCATTGCTGAATGTTAGATATGTTCCACAACTGGGACCACATGTTTGTGTGTGATTGTGAATAAGAGTGTACATAAGTGCGTGTGTGTGTGTGTGTCAGTTAGGAACAAAGATCCAATCCGTTTTTAAGGCCATGTCACACAGCCACTATGTACTTTTTGCGCCTTTTCCACGTATGAAATTTCTGTCTTTTGTGATACATGCGTGACATACGTAATTCACAAGTGTTTCTTGTGTTTGTCATTCGTCGATGTGCGATGTAAGTCTGTCGAGGGTTTCAGCTGACGGGTCTTTACGTGAGTTTGGTTTTGAGCTCTTCACAAGTTTTGGTCGGTGGAGAATTACACAGTTTCACATACTTTATGTAGTTTATATGAAATTACATTTACAAGCCTGCTGACCTGCCTTCTCTTCAGGAAGCAGAGGCTTAGGACTTTGGGGTGGGTCTGTCCATCACTCAAGCTGAAGTCAATGAGCTCCTCAGTGGTAAGGCTCCCGGAGCAGATGAAGTCCACCCTGAGTACCTCAAGTCTCTGGATGCCGTCTTGGCTGACACATCTTTGCAGCATTGAGTGACGCTCAGGAACTGTACCACTGGACTGGCAGACAGGGGTGGTGGTTGCCCTTTTCAAGAAGACAGACTGGGGGGTGTGGAGCCCTGCTGGGAGTTTATGCCAGGGTATTACAGAGAAGAGTTGTTCGACAGTTGAACCTTAGATCCAGGAACAAGAGTGCAGTTTCCGTCCTGGTCGGGGAACAGTGGACCAGCTTTCTACCCTCTATAGGGTGCTGGAGGGTTTGTGGGAGTTTGCTGATCTGGTCCACATTTGCTTTGTGGATTTGGAGAAGGCGTTCGACCGCGTCCCCCATGGTATCCTGTGGAGGGCGCTCTGGGAGTATGGGGTCCGGGGAGCCTTACTGAGGGCTGTCCAGGCTCTGTATAACCGGAGCAGGAGCTTGGTTCGCATAGCCGGCAGTAAGTCAAATCTGTTCCTGGTGTATGTTGGACTCACGCAGGGCTGCCCTTCATCCCTGGTTCTGTTGATGGTCTTTATGGGTAGCATTTCTAAAGGCAGCCAGAGCCTGGGGGGGGCTAGTTTGGGGACCACAGGCGTGGTCGACCATCTCATTGCAGATGATGTTTCCTGTTGGCTTCATCAAGCCAGGATCTGCAGCGTGCATTGGGCAGTTTGTGGCCGAGTGTGAAGCGACTGGGATGACAGTCAGCACAGCTAAATCTGAAGCCATGGTTCTTGACAAGAGAAAGATAGTTTGCCCTCTTTCGGTGCGCGGAGTTTCTTTTGCCCCAAGTGTAAGAGTTGAAATATGTTGGGGTCTTGCTTACTAGTGAGGGAAGTTCGGTCAGTAAGATCGACAGCTGGTTTGGCGCAGTGTTGCTATGTAGTCGCTGCTATGCGGTCGCTGTTCTGTCTCCCAAGAGGAGATTGAGGAAGCGGCCAGGCAGGTCTAGGCATCTTTGCTTAGACTGGTGCCCCCACGACCCGGTCCCAGATGAGCAGAAGAAGATGGATGGATAGATAAGCAATTATTACGTAGATCTTACGCAGTTGTGCAGGATTTTTGCGAGATGCACGCACAAATGTGTTGCTATCCATGACAGTTCCACTTATGTCTAACAGACTTTTCACCCATGTATCACCAATGTATATCTTTTATATCACGTATAATGTACACAGATCACGTTCAAGTTACGTATTTGACGCAAGAATAACAAATGAATTGCATATTGCAATAATCCCGCACACTTCATGTTCTACGTAGATTTACGTTTTAACATGATTCATTCATGATACATCTGTGAAAATTTCAAATAAAGAAAACTTTTATCACTTTTTCACGTATATTCAGGTATGAACAATTTTCATCCGTGCCATATGAGCAAAATATACTTAGTTGCTTTGTGACCCGGCCTTTACATCCCATTTTTTTGCTAGCAGAAACGTTTATCAGACCTTAATTTATTCTTCAGTTTTTAGAAGAGATTGCTTAAAGTTGCTTAAGAACATACTGTGGCTGTAAGTGTATATATTCCTTTGAAATATTATAGATTTATTCTAAAATTGAGAAAATGCAAATTATCAAAATAATTGTTGTCTATACAAGTATATGAATAGATAACCGTATATTTTTGGGGAAAAACCGATCAGGAACTAACCATGTCATTTTCACGACTTATTGAAGTGTTTGCCACAAGAATTCTATTTGATTGGGTTTATTTTTCACATAGAAGGAATTTTGTTTAATTTATTGAAGTATTATAGTTTTACCTAAAGCATGCAAACCATGTTCAATTGCTTCTTAAGAAATGTTTTTTCTTCTTTTTTTTCTTTTTCTTTTTTGCTACAGTTTGTTTGAAAAATCTCTTCATATTAACAGTGAAAATGTCAATTTAAACATACAAAGATGGCCACATAAGTGGGCCCTTTTAAATCATAGTACTTTAGACTTTTTATCAATGCCACGGAATGTTTGTAATTAATGAAGTTGGCAATAAAATATTTATTTAGATGAAGACTCTGTCTATTTTTATGTCGAACCAAAGAAAAATAAGTAATTACTGGTACTCTTAATTTGAAATCAAACAATGTCCTCTGATAATTTTATGCTAGGAATGAAGCTTCCTAGTAACTTGATTCTTTTTGGATTTGGATTGGGTTTGCTTGCATGATAGAGTTTCAAGAATGATATTTGATGGTATTGTATTTTAGCATGCTTTTGCTTTGAAAAGCTGATTAACAATCCTAACTGTTTAATTGAATTTACAGCTATGTAGATTGGGAGCCAAAAAAAGTGATATTTCACACTTTTAGGTAAAGATGCGCTTTGTTTTCTGGTTTTTAAACATTTGTTTCCCATTTCGGTTTCATGTCTGAGAATATTATATATGACAGCATGCACAAACAAAGATGAATTTTTAACTGGTTTTAAAATAAATAAATAAATAAATAAAGGGAGTATTGCTTTTTATCAGTTTCAAAATAAAAGCTTGTCAATTTAATACCATATTGAAGAATAGGAAAATGAAGGAAAGAAAAGCAGTAAAAATTACACAAAAGATTTTCCTCCTATAATTTCCAGACTTTTTTAATTTCAGTGTAAAATCTGTATGCAGCAGGTTCAGTTCCAGACTAAAGACTGACTAAAGAATGCTGCTATGAGTTTTATGTTTTGACTAACCAGAATAAATAAAAAGGTTGTTTTTTTGTGTTAACATTGCATTCTTTGTGTGCTTATCACAGGTTAAAGGTATGTTTTTGTGCTGCTCACATTCTCTGATAAAACAGCCATTAAATGGTATTTAATGTGGTCTACCACAAACCAGACAGTCGCTTCGCTCCCAAATGCAGAAACAAACAGGAAACTGGAGCCATAAATGATCCTTCAGATGTGAGGGAAATGAGAGTAAAATGATTTGTTACATCAACAGGAAGAGACGACCAATTGCCTTGTTACTCTGAGCTTTGATTTCGGGTGGCTCAGGGAGCTGAATGTGCTGGAGGGACGATGAACACGTGCAATATAAGGAGATTAAGATTTAAGAAACCAAACAGCAACTTTTTTGGTAAGCAGTTGTTATGTTAAAGACGTATCGAAGAAGTAGATCCATCTAGTTGTCTACAAGTGGAATGGAGCGTAGCAGGGAGCTTGGGGCCCTACCCAGCGTATTTTCTACCTCACAAATAAGGTTGTGATGGTTTGAAAAATGAAAAAACCTGAAGCTACAACTTTACCATGCTCTTAATACTAGACATAATAGATTTAAAAGACATTTTTAATGGTTTGACTTGATTTTACTAATTAGTTGGGGCATGGTGGTGGTAGTGTAATGGTGTGTGGCACATTTGTTTTGGCACATCCCCTTTTTACTAAATGAGGATTGTTTAAACAGCAATTACAGTATTATTGATGAGCAAGTCTATGTCATTCAAAAGACTGTACCAGTCTTCAAATCAACACTTCCAACCAGATTTATAGCTTTACAACAAAACTGGTTTACTGTACTCCGCTTTGTATGGAAGTGATTGTATAGCATAATTAAAAATAAAAGTCAATACCAGAAATGCTTTTTTCCATTTTCAAAATGAAGCTGCATTTTTTGACTCAAAATTAAAATGAAAAAGCAATCCGCCAAAATGCTTTTTCATGTTCTTCCTCAACACTGCTTATTCTGTCACTTAATTAAAATGATAAAGAAAATGGTATTTGACATTTCATTTTCAAAAACTTCTTTGGTAAATGTGTAGCAAAATTCATTTAGAAATGTCTAATTTGACAAATAAAATTGATTCACAGAAATGCTTTTTAATTTTCAAAATGTAACTGCATCAAAGACTAAATGGCTAAAAACATTAGATGGTAGCTCCTCCCACACTCGGCCTGTTGCGTTCAAGTTCGGAGATCCAGTACATAGAAGCTTCGCAGAACTCCAACAGCCACATAGTCTGGTAAAATATTTTCATGAGAAAATAAGAACTACCAGACCGACCCTAAAATCACCCAAATTTTGCCTACTCCCCTAAAGCCATTTTTACCCGCAAATTTAGAACCAAAACCGCCCGATCTAGCAACACTGCCGGGAGGGCAAAGTGCGCAGAAGAACAGTGAGCGCTGATGTCAACGCCCCACCTCCCCCCTGGAAATGCTGACTGGGATTGAACATTAATACAGATTTTAGCATTTTCGCTTTAATTATGTCACAGAGTAAACAATGTTAAAGAAGAAAAAGAAAGAGCATTTTGAAGAATTTCTTTTTCATTTTAATTTTGAGTCATTTGATGCAGTTACATTTTGAAAATTAAAAAGCATTTCTGTGAATCAATTTTATTTGTCAAATTAGACATTTCTAAATGATTTTTGCTACACATTTACCAGAGAACTTTTTGAAAATAAATGTCAAATACCATTTTCTTTATCATTTTAATTAAGTGACAGAATAAGCAGTGTTGAGGAAGAACATGAAAAAGCATTTTGGTGGATTGCTTTTTCATTTTCATTTTGAGTCAAAAAATGCAGTTTCATTTTCAAAATGAAAAAGCATTTCTGGTATTGACTTTTATTTTTAATTATGCTATACAATCGCTTCCATAGATTTGAAGTTGGTCCACAGAGCGCCCAAAATGAACGATGATCTGCAGAACGATGTGTTTCTGAAGAAAAACCCTGCAAATCCCAAAATGAAAGGCCCAGTGTGTATTTACGGCAGATGTCATCATTTTTCTTAGTGGCAATAGAAAATGTTTGCACACTGCGCCAAAAAAATAAAATAAATGACAGAAATTTACCACAAAGTTATCCTTCCAATTGCAATATGTCATCTAGATTTTCAGTTCTTTAGTTTTTTTTTTTTTATCCACAAATGACTGTGGAATCATTTCTCCCACTTTACTCAATGGGGGCAGCCCTTTTTCTATTTTTATACAAACGAAATCCTTCACACTTACTTCTGACCTTACTTGCAAATGCAAAACTGAACAGTGGTGCTATTTACTCCCTGATTATAGAGGCAGGAAAGCTGACTGGGCTTTCTTTTTCTTTTTTTTTTTTTGATGAAGTTATGGCTGTAGCAAGTCCCACTGCTTACATTAGGGCTAAAGCAGAGTGTTATTTCAAATGACATTTCTTTCTGCTCTGTGTACTACAGAGCCTGTAAAAACAACACCCTGTGTAAGTCACTCAGTCATCCTATAAAGGGAGAAAATAAACAAAGGTGCAGGTTACTCCTCTAATTGCCTCCTGTTGAGTGCTTTTGCTGACAGATGTTACAGGTCATTTGCTGTTTGAAACCCCACTTTAAAGAAAACGGTAATCTAGTGTAGCCAAGGTGGGTTTTCTAAAGCTAAGAGGGCCAGATTTGGTGAGGTGAAAATGTGTGAACCAATCAGTCTAATAATAAAAAATAAATACAAATGAACCATTTTATGAAAATTATATTCCAATGGGATACTTTTTGTTTCTTCATGTTGAACAGAATTACATCTAAAAACATGTTTTACTTAAATTACTGTGATGTTTGAAGACCAAAAATAAAATGAACAAAAAGTCTGAAAAAAAAACTTTTATCAATATTAATTTTTTTCTTACACTACTTATTATTCACCTATAAATGCTCACTGTAAACGTCTAGATGTAACTATGTGAACGGGAAAATAACACAAATAGTTATTTTATTCAGAAGTACTAACCACTGTGGTTTGGATCACAGAAAACAAATGAATCTGTTCTTCTCATTTGGCCCCTAAGGCTTTAAAAAAAGTCAAGTAGCCTCAGGTTTACAACGACTTATAACGTTAATTAGCCAATCACAATCAAGAAATCGTACATGCAGTTTTTTTTAGAAAGTGTTGTATATTTTTGATTTTATGACAAGATCCTATGGATCGGTAGGATTTAAACGTGGGCTGAATTTGGCCTATGGCGTTGGACATGTCTGCATTTCAGAAAAGTTAAAAAAAATAATTTGTTCAAGTTTTGTTTTGAATAATTTACTGAATTTAAAAATACATGTGCTAGCAATAACAAGTTTCTAAACATATCTGGGCACTAAAAATCCTTTTTTGCAGACTACAAGGTTAAGATAAATCTTCAGAAATGACAAAACAGAACATTCAGTAGAATCTGAACATGCTTGAGGGAATTTTGTTTCCATTGATTTAACTAATATTTCATTCTTCACAGATCTGTTGAAATCAAGAGACCAAACTGAATCTTTTTTTAGCAATTGCCAGAACATTCTTTTAATTAATCTTATTGTTGACCCCTTTAACTCTTGTGCTATCTTAGATGACCCCACCCTTACATTGATGTGTTCTCCCTACCATGACAAAGGTGGATAAAGGTGGAAAGATTTCATGTAATCCATGGACACCAGTGAAGATCACAAATCATTGAAGAAAAAAGGTTCAGAGCACTGTCTAGTGGGTCTAAATGACCCAACTCCCAATGTTAAAGTGCCTAGGATAGGTCAAGGGTTACAGGTGGATGGTGCTTTCATCAGATCATGTGACTATGTAGAAAACGAAAAATCCAATTTACTCAGCACTTTGCAAAAACAGAATCTTAGGAAAGTAAAAAGACCCTTAATTCAAGGAAATTGTCTGATTTTCTTTCTTTAAAAAAGCACAAGGTAACTATTCATCTCTTTATTTGACTGGATCAGAACATATAGTTTTAATCCACATCACAGGTTCTGTCTTCAATGGCAAAGTAATCCGATGTAAAAAACATGTGTAAGAACTGCCCCCACTGTCAAATTTCACAGTAAACAATCTTAATGTACAGTACTGTGTAGCTGCCTTACCTGTTTTCTTTAGGAATTGTCTGAATTACTTACCTGATGATTTGGTTGAACTCTGTCCATCAGTGTCAGTCTATGATTGATAACAAGGTCAATAAGTCTTGCATTGATTTCTGAATGTGGTCCTTGTTTTCTTTGTTCAGGTTCTCTCAACTCTTCAAGCACTTCTCATTTCCTCTACCTGGTTCTCCTCCACTTTCCTCCTCTTCTTCTGCCTACTTCATGTCCAGTCATTCTTACTCCTCTTCTTCATCGTCGTCTACTAACTCTTTCCCTTTTTGTAGACGGCAGGTGTTTTCTAAATAGCACGTGGAGCTTCTTCATCTTGTGTCTAAGGTGTGAGAATGTGTGTAGCTTGACGACCACTGTGTGTAATGCTTTACAAATTGGACGAAGAAGACTATGTGCAAATCTGCTGAGGTCTTTTGCTCACTGGAGTAAAATGTTGAGAACAGTGTGGATTCTTTTTTTTGTATTTTAGTGTGTTTTTTTTAACAAATATTGAATCATCTATAGTTTCTTTCTTTGTTTTGGGTTTTTAAAATTGTGTGTGTGTTTTTTTTAATTAAACCCACCTCTGTCAGGTGAATGCGGCTCTTTGGTTAGCATGATATATTCTTAATCCCCTCCCTTCTAAAATCAAAATCCTCTCTGCAGTAACTCAGACTCAACCTTCAGAATCTGGTCAAGAACCTTCTTTCAATTGTGATGCTAATTAACTTGAGTGTTCTTAATTGTTGCACAAATCAAAAGAGTCAAAAACAAAACAAAGGAGGGTAATTTGAGAGACCTTGTTCTCATGCTAATCTGTTTGTTATAGTTAGTTGCAATGCTGCCCTCTGCTGGCGACAAGGAGATACTGCCCTGCAAATCTTTTCAGGGTTGTCAGAGGCAAGAAGTTTATTGTAAAACAAGATAAAAGTAATTTAAAATTTAGAAGAAAAAAAATTAAATAACGAGAGATTTAAAATCAACATTGGTCAATAAAAAAAAAAAGTTATAAAAAATAAATAACTTGTGATTTTAGTGTGTGAATTCGCCTATCAATGGGCTTCGGGCTGTTGACAAAAATGTATGAATAAATAACAAACACATAAATAAATTCTGTTTGTTTAGTCATTTTTACTTATTTTTTGGCGTTCACAGTGAATGGCAAAGTAAGAACCTGCTTTCCTCCAGAAATGTCTTGAATCTAAAATCTACACCACTATTATTTTGAAATAAAAAAAAAAAAAATCATACTAGAAGGAGCTGCATATCCAGAAGAAAACGCAGGGTTGAATACTATATTGCTGACTGAAAATGAAACTTAAAGGGTAATAATTGACAAAAATAAATAAAGAAATGACCAAAATTGACCATGAATAAAGTGAAAATAGCACAATAACAAAAGAGATATTTTTATGAAAAATGCCAGCACCGGGTCTCAAACCAGCGAGCTTCTGCACCAAGGATTCCCTATGTATCCCTTATGCTATCCTAGGCATTTTAACATTGGGAGTTGGGTCATCTAGACCCACTAGACAGTGCGTTGAACCTTTTTTCTTCAATGATTTGTGATCTTCACTGGTGTCCATGGATAACATGAAATCGTTCCACCTTTATCCACCTTTGTCATGGTAGGGAGAACACATCAATGTAAGGGTGGGGTCATAGGATAGCACAAGGGGTATTTCAATGGAGGCATAAATCCTGGGAATCCTGGAATATCTTGAAAATTTCAAGGATTTGAAGGACCAAAAGTCATAGTTGGAATAAGCTGAAAGAGCTGAACATTTTAATAGTAGTGGTTAAAATATCTGAAGAATTATAGAAGGAGATAAGCGCCAAAAAATTGCAGAAGATACTATAATAAAGAAAGAAAATCAGGAAAACAATGGGTTGAATACTTTATAGCATTAGTTGCTTTATAGCATTCAACCAGGGAAGGAGCTCCATCAGTTTTCTTGTTGACGTGTATTCTTCCTGGAATATACTTGCTTCACCTCATTTCTATTTAGTTTTTGTTCCTTTTTCTTTTGCTTAAACAAATGTCATCCAACTGTTAGCCATTCTTACATTCTGAGTAAGTGGCGCTCAGGCCTCACAGCACTGCAGTTCCTCTCTGAACTGAAGGTTCTTTGAAATGTTTACTCTATTTCTTTTCCCCAAAAGTTGTTCGATGAAACTGCTACACATTAAAGGGAGAATAAGACCCCAATGGTAACAGAATAATGAAAAAGAGGGTAATAAAATCAAATGGGTCAGTAAATTTGGCTGCCAGGGAACAGCCATGAAACCTTCTCATTATGGCTCTTTTTTTCCTTCGGTTAGCTCACATTTTTACATCCCATGGCCCGCTATGATGTTTGCTTTTACCATCGTTTGTATTGACTCTCCCTCCAACCCCCAAGTGTGAAATATGGTACAAAAATAGGAAATGGAGGGAGTGTAATGGCACACCCCTAAACACTATAAACTACTAGAATGAGCAAAACTATTAGTAAAAGGTCATTAAAACACTGGATTGCTGCTGTACAAATTCTGGTATTTTGTCCTTTGTGTGTTTTTGATGGCTAACCTTCAAGTCTCACATCTTTAAAAACATCCCATCATTCTTTTATATATTTAATGAAAATTTAGTATTTTAAAATTTCTTATAGTATTGGTTGAAAACAAAATGGTCAACTTACTTAATTTTAGGTGATGTTCAAAATCTTTTAACATGGATGTTTTTGCGATTTTTGTCTTTTTTTTTTAATGAAACAAAAACTTCTCTTGATCAGCTTTTTTCGAGCTTTTTTTGTGTTTGTAACTCTGCTGCCTCTCCGCTTCCCCGTGTTGTGTTGTTAATATTATTATGTATATTTTTTGGTGATCAGTTCAGTTTCTGGTTTCACTCCTCCTGCAGTAACATCCTGTTCTCTGGGGCTCCTGTAACCCTTGTGCTATCCCATGGGGTCATGATGACCATTGACGTGTTCTCCCTACCATGACAAAGGTGGAAAGATTTCATGTAATCCATGGACACCAGTGAAGATCACAAATCAATGAAGAAAAAAAGTTCAGAGCACTGTCTTGTGGGGTCTAGATGACCCCACTCCCATGTTTACGTGCCTAGGATAGCACAAGGGCAAAAGATACCAAAGCATGGTTCTAAACCTGAGCCCTGGTTCAATGAGAGAACCCGGGCAGCCCGGAGGGCCTGCAGAAAAGCGGAACGTTGCTGGAAGAGTGACAAATTACAGATCTCATTACAAATCCTGAAGACTTGTTGGAACTTTTACCAGGACACTGTAAAACAGGCTAAAAAAAAGAGTACCTGGCCAATATTGTTATTTTTAATCAGCATAACCCACAGGTGCTTTTTGAAATGATAGATTCTGTTCTCAATGTTCCACAGCCCGGGTCTCTAGAAGCTTCACCTGACCTGTGCAATTTGTTTTTACAATTTTTTAATAATAAGGTGTCGAACATAAGTGCTGGCATTATTCCCCTTAAAACTCCTGGAGAAAGTGGTCTACTCGCAGCTGGAGGATTTCCTAAACCAACATCAAATTCTTGAAGTCTTCCAGTCTGGTTTTAGGCCTTACACAGTACAGAGTCAGCATTACTAAGACTTAGCAACGACATTCTCCTGGCTAATGATGCTAGAGACTATGTTGTCCTGGTTCTACTGGATCTAACAGCAGCATTTGACACAGTAGACCACAGTATTTCAATATCTAGGCTCCAGAACTCGGTGGGGATCCGAGGTACAGCACTGGATTGTTTAAGTCTTACTTGGCAGAAAGAACCATGTGTCTCAACTTGGGTGGTTTTGAATCTACCACAACTCAGGTTCCTTATGGGGTTCCACAAGGATCGGTTTTAGGGCCACTCTTATTCTCTGTGTTTCTGTTACCTTTAGGATCAATTTGAGAAAGCACAGCATTTGTTTTTATTTGTACGCAGACGACAGTCAGATTTATCTGCTGTTAAAAAAAAAGATTATCTCTCCATGAAGCAGCTCCTGTCATGTCTTCAGGACATTAAAGACTGGTTGGCCCTAAGCTTTCTGATGCTTTAATGGGAATAAAACTCAAGTTTTAGTTTTTGGACCGAATGATTCTAGTGAACCGTCCCCAGTTGATTTAGGTCCTTTGACTAACTTTTTTAAACCCATTGTTTCTAACTTGGGTTTTAAATTGGACAATCATTTTAAACTGGACCAGCAGATAAACTCAGTGGTGAAGTTAAGCTTTTTTTCATCTTTGCCAACTTGCTAAAGTAAAACCATTTTTAACAGCTGCAATCCACACCTTCATCACTTCCCGACTGGATTACTGTAATTCTCTTAATATAGGACTCAGCCAGTCGTCTCTCTCACGCCTCCAACAAGTGGAAAATGCAGCTGCCCGTCTTCTGGTTGTAGGACGTAAGTTAGACCACATAACGCCAATTTTAGCATCGCTCCACTGGCTGCCTGCGCCTTTTAGGGTTCACTGTAACCCTTGTGCTATCCTAGGCACTTTACCATTGGGAGTTGGGTCATCTAGACCCCACTAGACAGTGCGTTAAACCTTTTTTCTTCAATGATTTGTGATCTTCACTGGTGTCCATGGATTACATGAAATCTTTCTACCTTTATCCACCTTTGTCATGGTAGGAATAACACGTCAATGTAAGGGTGGGGTCATCTAAGATAGTACAAGAGTTAAGATTATTCTACTTGCTTTTCAATCTTTACATGGTCTTGCCCCACTGTACCTCTCTGAGCTACTCTCTCCTTACTCGCCGGCCCAGTGCCTCAGATCAGCTGATCAGCTGCTTCTGGAGGTACCAAAGTTCAGACGGATGCTGAGAGGGTACAGAGCTTTTGCTGTTGCTGCTCCAAAGCTTTGGAACTCTTTGTCACTGTCTATAAGAGAAGCTCCATCACTGTCCATTTTTAAAACCCGTTTGAAAACTCATTTTTATGCTCTGGCTTTTAATCCAACATGTTGTTGTAGTGTTTTTGTGCTGGCTTTATTTTTTTTATCTATCTATATTTAATCTTGTGTTTTAACGTGTTTTAGTGTTTGTTTTATTTCCTCTCGTGTGCAGCACATTGTATCAACTGTTGTTGTTTGAAAATGCTATATAAATAAAGTTGAGTTGAGTTGAGATATTACGGTGTTGCTTTGTCGTTTTTTCACTAGTGACTTAGATATTTTATTACTACCTTTATTTTTTTATATATGCTTGAGGTGCTGTTATATTTACCTTTTTTTTTTCTTTTTTTATTTGTACTGTAGTTACTGTTTTCTTCTTTTCATTGTGGTAGTCTGGCTTTACTATTCATGCTCAATAATTGTCAATTCAATTCAATAAAGGTCTTTAGCCTGTCTTTTATTATATACTTAAGTAACGAAAAATATGGGGATTTCTGAAATTATTATATAATCAAACATTTCAAGGAAAAAGTATCGATTTTGGGGATAATAGCCCTTTAATTACTTGGTATCGGATCGATACCGTAATTTTTGACCCAGGCCTAGTGCCCAGCCTGTTTGTGGTTCTTCGCTTTTGTAGTTCACAAAAAAAGTTAGCGCAAAAACATGTTAAAAATACAACGAAAAAAACCCTAAAATTTAATCAAAATAACCTCTTTTTTGTATTGAATGCAACACGCGTCCATACGTTCACCGTCTTTTCTACATAGACATCTATGCAAACACACCTGCCCTTCCCGTCCCCATAAATGACACCTCCCCTCACAGGGATGATGCATTTGTGTTATGAAATAATTAAAATGCCATTAGAAGATACATGGAATGATGTTGTCCCTGGCAGGAGTTTATAGGAAAGTAAATGTAAGCTCCCACATGTGGAACACCTCATTAACCCGGCGGATATTTACAACACTGCGGCAAAAGGGGGGTGAGTGAAACGAGGCCTGAGGCTGTGCTCATCTAAATAAGGTTTGAGCTGATAAAGCGGTTCTTCCTACGCATACCTGTACTTTCATCCAAACTCACTATGCCACTAAAGCTTTCTGACTTCTGCAGAGACATAAAACACACAGCTTAAGGATAGATACAGCAAAAATCATTGACATTTTAAGGAGAAACACTGGAGGAGGGGTGCACTCCTCCTGTGATTATAGATGACTGCAATTATTTGAGATAAAGTCTTGAATTAAGAACTAATTATGACTTCGGTGGGCCCTTGTTGACATGCTGTACCACACATTTTTAGTTTAGTGTTTTAGTTTGTTTCTTGGCTCCAGTATTTAGGACACTTATAGCGTCTTTTTCTACAGACGTGACCCAGCCATTTGTTTCCGGCTGAGTTGCAGAATCATTTTTAGCTTCATGCCATGAGCTGTGTCGGGGTAAAAATTGGACATGTTCAGTTTGACCGTAGGCAATTTAAGTACGATGTGAGGCACACCTGCCTGTGCATAATCCGCATACTTGAAAGTATTTGATGCTCCCAATGGCTGGCTGGCTGCAGGCTACTGAGATTAAAAAGATGTATGTTTTTAGCCAGTTAGTTAATGAGATTTGAACTAAATCAAAGCTTTGGCTGCAGGTTTGATGAACTGTTCTGCCCTTTGGTGGTCAGATGGTTCCCAGATATCGGCAGTACTGCTGCTATTTTGAAGTTTTAAATCAATATGGATGATCCCACTGAGGTGTTTATTATCTAATGTAAATTGAAATGAAATAAACATTGTGTTTTTAGTGTTTTTAATACCTTCTGGTGGCATTTTTCTGGTGATGGAGGACATTTACAAAGTAAGCTTAATATGGCATTTCTGGGATTTTTTAAAAATTCAATTGGCAAAATGCTGTTTGAAAAAGAGTCTTTTTGTTATGTGAAAAGTACAATCCACTCCATTCTGATGCATCCACTGTAGACAAATAGATCCATGTATGTCTTTGTTTTCCTCGTCTGAATTGGCTCCAAACTGTACGACTGGATCGCTACAATGTTGCTCGCCGCTTTTGTTTCACTAGTAATATTAGGTTTGGGCCTGAAGGGCTGTAAGATAGCGGGAGATAGTGTAGACAGAGAGGTCTCAGAAAGAGGGAGGGGAAGGGGGGAGCGTTCTTCTTATTCTGCCCACAACTCAGAGGCAAATTTCTGACGAACTCCAGATGTTCATCAGAAACTATGTCCTAGGAAACGACACAGATTTCGATTTTGCCTAAAATTGGCATAATTTTGATTAAAAAAAACCCCACTGGGAACGTTTTTACAATAGATCAAAAGACGATAGGAGTTTTTTGTCTTTTTTTGGCTTCAAGGAAAGAAATAAAATAGAAAAGAAAGTACCTTGCCAACAGTCACAAAAAGTTAATTATAAAAATTTAAAATGGGGGCATACTGTCACTATTAGGTATTTCAATTTATAATAAGCATGAATAAGTACTAAAACTTATCAGGTATTTTTACAGTACAGGTGAAGAGCTAAGTCAGTGGAATTACAAACGATAAAGATAATGTAATCTGTCTGGTTGAAGGTGCTACAATAATGGCTCCTTCCTGACAATTTTCTGTTTTTTTGACTTATTAGTGTGACATTTACATGTGATACAAAAGGCAGCTCTATCTTTCACCATAAAGACAGTCTGTATGATCCAAATTTTAGACTGAAGGAGCCTGTCCTCTTGGGAAGATGCAGACAGGATGGGCTGGTTGAAGCTGACCAAGGTCCTGGATATTTGTCCTAGTTGTCATATTACATAAACAGTCATTTCTTGGTGCGGTTGTGGGAAAAGTAGTAGGTAAAATGGTTTTCCTTTGAGAAATAACGAGGTGTACTGGGTCACTTGTTATTGATTTTCTCTTCTTTACTTTTAAACCATTTTCTGTTTGATCTCTTTTAATCTTTGTCCCGTTATACTTGATGGTTTGCAATTCTGCCCACATTTGTCAAGGTGTCATTGTGGACAGATCTCTCTTCCACTTAAACATCAATAATATTACCTGGTCAACGTATTTCCATCAACACAATAGCAATTGTCTCAGCTATTTCCAAACCCCCCTCCATTCTGGTCCACGGCTTCATCCCACACGAACTCCTTCCAAAGGTCAACTTGTTAAAACTCAGCCACATAATGTCATCACCGAAACCTCCTTATCTCACCATCACTCCCATTTTCAAGGCCGTCCACAACTTCAGCCCCTGTATCTTTCCATTTTTCCTCATACTTCCATTCCCTCTTGTACTACCTAGATTTGTTTCTACTCTTCCTCCGTGTCCACCATGGGGAGCAGAACTTTCAGCTGCTCTGCTCCCTAGACTCTTGAATGATTTCCCTCATATTCATAACATCTTCTATCACTTTTTAAAACCATCTAACTTTCATGCTTTTTTTGTTCTATTGAAGCTGGTGTTTTCTGATGTTTCACGACTTGGGTTATCCTGTGTTTTATACTATTCCGTAACTGTTATTTTGGGTTTCTTGGAAGGCGGTTGTAAACAAAAAAAAAATATTATTGTTATTATTATTATTGTTCTTATTTTTATTATTAATAATAATAATAGTTGTGAAAGTGTGCTGCACTTTTCTAGCTGCACAAACCGCTTTTACACCACATTTATATTATTGCACATATTTATGTTTCACAGTCTTGGCCTTCAAACTGTATCAGTTTCACTTCTACATACTAACTCCAATAGATTTTTTACACTTCTTGCTCAACCTAAACTTTTTCCTTAAAAAGGATGAATTATTTGTAAAGCCTCATGGACTTCAACAACTTTGAAATGAGGAGTGCGGAGAATACCAACTAGGAGAACTATGAGTTTAGAATCTGTTTTTTTCTTTAAACCCTTTAGATCTCTTCTGCTGGCCATATCTTTCACAGAAACACAGACTTCACTCCTGAATTTCTCAACTGTTTCACCTTTCAAATGTAATTCTGAAGCATTCTGGGTATCCTAGCTTTTCATTCCAGTTTATTCAAATGAAATAACAATATATGAAGGGACTCTTTGGTCTTTCAAGATAGGTTTTGTATTTAAAGGTCACAAGAAATATATTTAAAAAAATCTCAGAAACTCTCAAATCACGTTTTTTTTATCGGTATCTCGTTATATTGTGGTTCACCTTTTGTTGTCTGGCAGTTTCACGGATTTCCCCTATTTTGGGTTTTTGTTACAAGGTAACCCCAGCGAAAAAATGGAACCCTGCCCATACAATCATTGAAATGTACTGATTTTATAATATGAAAATATCAACAATTTTATAGCACTGTAAAGTGATGGTCCAGAGAATTTTTTTTACAGCTTTACAACAACATTTCTACATGAGGTAACACAAAGACTCATATCCTGCTTTGCCAAAAGTCTTCACTTACCTACACAAATAGTTGAGTTCAGGAATTCCAGCAATATAGGCAAAGTGAAGCACCTAACTAACCATGCAGACTGTCTCTGCAAGCATTTATGACAGGATGTACTCTCATCTAGGAGGTCTGCAAATCCAGTGATAGAATGCAAAACTGAACATTCTGACATCCAACAAAGTTGGAGAGCTTTATGCAGCCATAAAATGGTAAGCCACATTACCTGTGAGGTCAGGAAAGCCTCAGCATTGTGTGCAGAGGTCGCCATCTTGCTGCAGTCAATCACTGCAGAGCTCCAACTATTCCTTCAGAATATCTCAAAAACGGTGTAAGAGGCAATCTCATGGGCAAGTTTTGGGTTAGTACTACGTGTGGTGGAGGGGGGACTACTGTACATTAAAGCTTGTACCAGTTTTGTATCATAGGAGTTAAATTCCTTTAATCATTTTGTGTTGCAGAATATATAAACATGTAAATATATATATATATATATATATATATATATATATATATATATATATATATATATATATATATATATATATATATATATATTTATATATATATTTATATATATATTTTTTTTTATTGGAGGAGTTGTTTTAGTAAATAATAATTGATCAATGTGTTTGCCACATGAAACAAGCTGCAAAACTAAGATTTCTGCCCACCAAAGAAGAAAAACCCCACAAATGTTCATCTGCCTTCATGTTGCTTTCAGAGCAGAAGAGAAGGGACAAAATCCAAGTGCATTTTTGTTGTCCATCCAGAATCAGCAAAAACAGATTTTATTGCCCCTTTATGATGATCCAAACATCAAGCTGAGGGGACATTTTTGTCTAAATGCAGTGTGGCGATTCAAAGAACTGAAGTTGGGGCAGAGTTTCCAAAACCAGGAAGGAGGAAGAGAAACAAAGAGATGTGACCTCTCTCTGACCTGGACTGGTTTGCATCCCCGAGTGGCAAAAATAGATAAAACAGAAGGATGGATAGATGCTCAAACCAAAAAGATATTTTTAGTCATCCGGACAGAAAGGATATCTTCCACTGACAAGGTTAATGTTCACTCTCAGGCTAATTTTTTAATAGCCGTGGGTCTCCAAAAAGAAAGTTTTGGGCATAATCTATCACTCACAAAATGGATTCAATTTTCATGGATAAATCGTCACATTTTACAGAGGCAGAATTCAGACCCCTCCACCAAAAGTACAAAGTACCGGCTCTGTGGGGACTTAGGCCTGCTTGGGGAAAATGGTGAGACCTTTGTACTTTAGCTCTGACCTTAAAGTCTCATTAAAAAGCATCCACGTTCTAGCTGTGAAATATTTAGCTCTCTGTTGGAAAGCTTTCAGTCTCCACCACCTTCTTTACTTAAGGGTTATCCAATCAAACTAAAAATAAAAAAACAACAAAGACAAACAATTTTTTTGACAGCTTCATCACAGGCTGCATATCCACGCAGGCTTAACCGCATGGTACGATTGATCCTGTATTAGCGCTGATGTCACGTCGACGGTGAGGCAAATGATTTAGCTTTGTGCTGCAGCTCGGTGCTGCTCTGGCATTCAGAAGTGAGGCTCAGATAACTGACACTGACAGGCCAAAGCTGCGGCAGATGAACCTCATCGACTCCCAGAGGCGTCCCTGATCACAACCATGACGGCGCCGGAGACGGAGGAAGAAGATTGACACCAGAACAGGAGATTTGGAGGTGCGTGTCAGAGCTGATAAGTGAATCAGGTCCAGCCTTGTCTGGAATTGCTTATTGGGCTGCAGACGCTATGGATGAGTGCAGTGATCTGTGGCAGGGAGGAGGTTAGGACCAACAGGGCAAAGTTTAAAAGACAAATCTCTCAACATAGAAAACTGAGAGACTGAAATCATTTTTTCTTCCAGTGGAGATGATTGAACAGCAGATGGCACTTTTTTCTTTTTGAGCAGCCTTAAAGCAAGGGTAGTTTCCTCCACATTAATCACAGTAATTGTTATTCTTCCATCATGATTGCACCTTAGTTAACTCCTTACATCTTTACTGTCACATTTGACTTTGATTTCCTTTCAAATATAAACCATGTGTCAGTAAAAAAGATACAGAATTGAATTGTGGGTGACATTACGTGATGTCAGTCAGAAAAAACCCTTCAGCTGGACTCATGTGAATGCTCAGAGGATCGGTGTCTGCAGGATTAATATCAGTACTGCGTGCTGTCGTCTTTTTTTGTCCTGCATGGCCTGTAATGGTGCGCCCTGTTTTTTGTTTTTGCTTGAAAAGCAGGAAATACACAAGAACAGGAATAGTTTTTTGAAAAACTACAAATATAGGTTAAAAAAAAAGATGGCAAATTAACATGGTGAATTGTGGGAATTTTACATTTATGCCAGCCATTTGTGTCTTATTTTAAAAAATGTATTTTTGAAAGCAACGAAATTCTCAGTGTTACTTTCTTTAAAATATTCATAACCCTCTACAGCATGACTTTTTAATTTTTGAAGAAAAAATATTTCACACTTCTTTTAGTTAGCTTTGGGGTCCCTAATATCATGTCAATTCAAAAATAGATCACCCCTCAAGGCAAAAACACCACTTAATCATCAAGAGTAATGTATTTGAATTTTGCAATACAGCTAACATGAAGTAACTATGTAAACATTTCATGGAACATCAAAACAACAAAAAATATCCCAAAACTTGTATTTAAAAATTTCTCAAGGTTTCATCATCTTCACCGGTTGTGTAATTTCAGGAAGCAGTTAAGATTAAAGTGTAAAACAGGTGTAAATTGCATTTTCTGCTCAAAAAATGAAAAATATAATACAAATAAACGATTGCCATAGGACCAGTATGAAAATACACACACAATTACTGTTCCAACTGATCCCTCACTGAACCCTGAGCTCATGAATGTCCCTCAAACCTGATTCATGAATCCGTTTCTCCACCTCCTCAATGTTTTTCTAAAACTTTGCTGTCCTCACTTTCTAACTGAAAGTTCCCCAAGTTTCCACCAATAAAAGGTTTTAATGTCCATTTCCTGTAACAGTGAGTAGATTGTAAAGTAGATTGTAAAAAACATTGACTGAGATCGTTGACATGCTTACAAATGCACAAACACATGCTAATGCATGATGGTAGCTGAAACACAGTGACTAACTGCACAGTGTTGCCTTCAAGCAACAAATGAAAATGAACAGTTTTACTGTATAAATACTTTTCAAAAAGAAGAACAAAAACTATCAAACATACTTCTTCACATCATGCACACATATTTGTTATATATATTCACCTCAATATAAACATGTAAATAAGTGATCTTTATCTCAACTTACTATGATGATGTCTCTTAGCTCAGTTTACAGAAAGGGACCCCCACAATCCACCCATGATTAAAGTCACACCACTTTCAGCTCATCATTCTATTGGACAGCTATATGTTAAAACGTTTTTTTATTTTATTTAAATGGTAAAACATTCGTTACCTTGCAGTACAGGGATATTGAATTGATTTAAAACATTTGTCACAAACTTATTCATTTAGAACATTTAATTATTTAGTAGACTTACACAAAAGTTAATAAAAAGTCAAAAGATCCTATAACTTTTGCTCACTTTTTTTAACTTTTTTACTTTGATCCAAAATATTTATATTTAACATTCTACTTAAATATTCAACAAAATTATCCTCTCGAATCTCTGCTAATTTGAAAAAAAACAACAACTTTTAGATATGAATTGATAATATCTCATTTTTAAAATGAACATTTTTGGTCAAGATTTGAGTAAAAAATTTGTTTTTTGTTTTCTGTGGGTAATGTAAAGATGACTTTAGGACAATAGAGATGATGACAACAATTTAAATTCATTAGAATTTGATAAAAAAAATATGCTGTATTTTTATGAATTATATTTTGAGTTATTTAACTAAAAATCCCAAATAAAGCATCTGCAAATATCTTTTCAGGCATAGCAGTCATTAAAATGGAAATATGAACCATATTCATTGGTCTGATTTACTCTGAAGTGCTTCTATCCAACAAACTCTTTAAGGTTGATACTCGCACAATCAGTGGTGTGAGGTCTCCAGGATGAGCAGAAACCTGGAAATTAAAGAGAGCGCCGTAACTTATAGTATGGTATGGCCTCATTGTGAGACGAGAGCTTTGATAATAGGAACTGTAATGGCGCGGCTGAATGAAAATCCTGGAGGGAAAGCTGTGCCAGAAAACCACAGAAAAAAATCGATGAGCCTTTTTTATATCAGCGCTCATGTGGATGTATTTCATTAGACGGCAAATTGCTGACAATTGAAGATATTACGAGCTTTAGGCTCTCAGTGAAAGAACTGCAATCACAGAGTCTTTCCTTGTTCCAGTCAACAGATATGAAATTTCATTTGGATCCGTTCAGAATGAAGGCAGGACGTAAACAACAAGGAAAATGGTTTGCTTGCACAAGCAGATTACTGCAAAGGGATGCAATTATTGCACTGATAATATTGATTTGGCTCATTTGGCTTTGAAAGGGGAACTTCTTATTATTTTCTCTGAAAATCTCTGAGCAAGAAAATGTCTTGTATTCGCTTTTTTGGGTTGTTTCTTCATATTTTTCAAGTTCTTTTAATAGTTATGTCTTACTCTTTCCTATTTTAATGTTTTGGGGTGTTGCTAAAACATTTAAATGTACCAATAAGAAGTGTTTTAAAACTAAATAACTATCCATTAAAGATGTATAGTTCAAATGAATGAAAAGCCATTTTATTAATAATCTAAGATAACAATATCTGAAAAGTAAATCATTATAAAAATATACATTTCTTCCTTTTGAAATTTTCTGCAATTTCAAAGATATTAATAACATGATCATCTGTTAAGCTCAATTTAAGTCTTTGACTGACAAGGATTCATTTCCAGGTGCTGTTTTTTGTTTCCACCTGTTGGTGGCAGTGTTGAAACTCTGAGTTCTGAGAGGGGCTGCACTTTGCTGAATTCATTGCACACTTGTGTCCCCTCTGATAAACGATAAGAACAGAGAGGGGCAGCTGAAGGCTGAATTGTGGGGGGGGCTTTGAGGTGAATTGATTCTGGGGTGCAGAACAGTTTTTATTGCTTGGAGTTAAATCTACATTTCAAAACATCAATAAGTCACTGTCATCCACAATGCAAACAGACAAAAACAAACTACAATGGATTAGAGAAAATGTTTCTCTCTGAATTTGTAAAGTTGCTTAGCCATTAAAAAAATGTACCTGCTATTATAATAAATATTTTATTAAGATATTGGAGCGTATGGCTCCTCTTTGCAAAATAAGATTACAGCACAAGCCTCCACTCGTTTGTCCTGTTCTGATGAGGAGTGTAAAAGGGCCGCCCTCTCTTCCTTGTCTTCCTTTGGGTCCCCAACAGTTCCAGCTCAGATAAGAAGAGATTCAGCGCTGCTTCAAACTCCATCCAGGTGGTCACAAAGATATGAGCACACATTTCAGGAACCTGCCTGTCTTTGCTTTTCTTCATCTCATCCACCATGCTGATAATAATAATGGACTACGCTCTGTCTGTGGCCATCAAAGTTCACTTTGTGTGGGTATTAAAGAGGAGAAAAAGCTCCTGAAGTTTCTCAGAGAAACACCTTTTTCTTATTGCAAGCATGCAAACATTTTGTTCTGATTGTTCAACAGCTCTATGTTGCACTGACTGCACACTGATCTGTAAATTTCCACTGATTTCAAGTCCCAAAGCACTCCAACAGTCTCTATTATTGAGAAGAACAGGGAAATGACAAATCCACAAGCCCCGCAACAATAAAAGTTACCAAATCTATTTAAAGAAAAAAAACCTTTTTATGATGATGTGGGCTTTTAAAGGGCTTCCTGTGTGGCAGATGAACATTTGAACGCAATGCCCACCTCATTGGCCGGGGGAATAGGGAAATGACATGTGTGTTATTGACAAAGTAATTATAGCAAGTCAGCAGACCACTAGGAACTTCTTTAGAATTACAGCAGGTTGACTCACCAGCTGGGACTGTTGGTGCAAAGGTTGTAGTCAAATCAACCACATCTGAAAAAAAATATCCCTGGATAGTCAGAGATGGATTTTTTTGACAAATCATCGGGGAGAAAAATACAACTCATTCTTATTCATCATGCACAGCTATCCAATCAGAAACAGAGTTAGATTTACGGATTTTCAATCATGGCCACCATGTAGGTAAACACAGAGTGACAGTGTGTTTGCATTTGATGGTAAAGAAGGAATCTACTTTACTCATCGATTTTCCTTAAAGTCCCATGTAGATCTTCTTTTGATCCATTTTAAAAGTTCTCCCAGTGATCTTTTAATTATGATCATGTTATTTTCAGGCAAAATAAAAATAAAATCTGTCGTTTTCTGGGACCTAGTTTTAGCAGAGCGGCAGGAGTTCATCAAGGAATGTGTTCAGGGTTGTGGGAGGGACTGTTGGCAAACCTGGGCGCACTTTGCGTTAACCATCTGTTCACGCGCTCTTCCGCTAGCTTGCAGTCCCTCACTTCCCCCAGGCTAATTACTGCTCAAACAATAATAGTGAGTAATATTGGAGCTGCCCAGCCATTCAGTTTTAAGCCAGATGCCAGCTTAGACGAGGAAAATCAGACGTACACAGAGTTGTATTTAAGTGGATGCATCAGAATGGAGCAGAGACAGAGCATGTGGCTTACCATTGTAGCTTAAAAGTCACAAATATTATCTTTTTCAAAACACTTTTTTTGTCTGCTCCTGATTCACAATGATTTGATAAAGACAAACTCAGAAATTTAATATTAAGCTTATTTTCTTTATATGCTGTATATCATCCATTATCAGAAAACTGCCACAAGAACACCTATAACACCCTTTTAATTGGGGTGGGTTTTAACGATAATAAAACAATCCACACAAAGAAAATGAAGCAAAGATGTTCATGATTTACATTTACTTGAACTTCATTATTTGTCATAATTAGAAAGATATTTTCCAGAAAAAACCTCTTACATGGACAAATTAGTTACCGTAGTTTATGTGTCCCCTTGGAGCTGAAAACTCCAGGAAGGATAAGAACCTGAAATTGGGAGAGCAAATAGTTTATCTTTTTCTACATCTCCCTCAAAGTGTGCTTTCCTTTGTAATTACTGCAATAATCAGTTTATTTAAATTAAATTTGGAATGAAAGAAAGACTAGATGTTCCACACATGAGCTAATTAACCTTTATGCAATGTAAGATAATGCACCAGATATGAGATTTTTGTTTTATTTTTGCGTTTAAGGATTATATCTACATTGGTTTCTGCAAGAAAGAGGCAAACATTTTGAAATTGTTAGAACAGACGGTTACTACGGTAATCTTGTCCATTTCCTTTTGGTTACATAAAAAAAGAAAAAAAGAGGAAAAAAGAAAACACATTTCTTGGAACCAAACACTGTACAAAAGTGTGCACAAGAAAAGCCAAGTTGTTAGAAAAAGGATCTTTTTCTTTAAATCTAGCTTGAGATGGGTCTGCTTTTCTCATTTTCAATGAATTTGGAACATTTGATTAGACTGTGATTCTGATTTCATTTTTTTTTAAGCAGTCTACTGTAAACAAGCACAAGCAGTGCCTTTTGAAAAATACAGAGGACATCCTGGTGCTTTCACTGTCTTTTTCCATTGACGGCAGACATAATTTACATTAAAAGTCATCACTAGAAGCAACATAAAACAGCATCCCGTTACCATCTCATTTCCAGCCTCAAGCTGTTTACGCAACTGAAGAGCAAAACAGAATTAATAAAATATCTTGTAATTTCTCAAGACCCAACCAATAGGTGCACAGTTTGAATGCAAATTCTGTGACCACCTGATCATTAGCAATAATTTCATCATGTTCCTTTTTTGGTGTACAGATAAAACAGAAATGTTCCTTTGTATGTCGACACTTTGCATTCCACCCTTTTTTTTTCCTAAACAATCTCTGCCTCTGTTGTTATACTCAGTGAATAGAAAATCAACCTTGAGTTATGATGTAATCACATTTCAGAAGCAAGTTAGTCACCTTCTTTTGAAAAATTAATATTTCCTGTTAGTTTTCTTTCTGGATGAACTGAGGTTCATGAAACAGCAAGTAGAAATGGCTCATTTGTGCCCTCAATAATTAGCTCACAGTGTCAAAAAGTGTTTTACATTTTTTGCTATCAAACGCTTGCTTATGCAGAATTGAAGTTCATTATTAGCCCTCCTAGATTTATTCTGAGAAATAGTATATGCAGTCAGGTTTTGTTCTACTAATTGTTTAATCCATTTTTAGCACTTTATTCTGGTTATTTTTTTGGTTTAGATCGCTTTTTTCAGAAAAAGAGGAATATTTGATGCGTGGCATCGACTTCAACTGCAGGGACATAGGAAAGTGACAAATATATGCTGATCGTCACAATAGATTAAAAAAAGCATTAGTTCAGAGAGAAAATTCACCTCTTACTGCTTGTTTTTGAAAATGATGAAGCAAAAGTTTGTTTTAAAGAAGCCAGCGCATATATTTAAAACATTTAAGCTGTGTTACCGAAACTTCTTTTTTAGGTGTGGACTATGACTTTTTAATGCACACCCAGCAGCCAATCAGAATTGAGTATTAGTACTCAACCGGACCATGGTATAAAAGGGGTCACGGGTGGAAGACTTTAAAGAATGCTCCAGTAGGACTGAACTACAAACAACTGAATGATGAATAAACCTGTGTTCTTTTTTTTTTCTTTTTTTTTTTTTCTAACTTGTCCTGTCCAACAGCTGGGCAGGCAGATGACAGCTGAGGGCCTCTTGTGTTGGACATATTTTACTTTAACAAGATGGGTTATTAATCTTCACACAAACCAAAGGTATGTCTGAATAAACCCCTTTTGTAATTGAGGCCAAACTTTATTAATTTCAATCATGTTTGAAAATCTTTGGTGTTGGACCGGACGGAAAAGGAAAGAAGGGAAGAAGAGAGAGGGATGTTAGAGAGAGGGGGGGGGGGGGGGGGGGTAAGAGAGTGATAATAGGAGGGGGGGGGGATAAGACCATGAAGCAGCATAGAGCAAAAGGTTTACTGGTTGTTTATCATTATGGTAAGGTTCAAATGTAGTACAAAGAGGGCGGGGCCTGTCCACACACACACTCAAATGTTATCAACACACCTGCTAGCTGAAAGAAAAAAAAAATAAACGTCCACATGTCAACATGTACACAAAACAGATACTGTTCACACACGCATACTTATGCCTTTAAACCAACTAGTGTGAAATATTTCATTCATTCAATCACGCAAACTGTTAGTGCAAAGGTGAGCTAACACCTGTGCTCAGGTGAGTGTTTATGTTTTTCTAAAATGGACGGTGGAATGTGAAAAGAAGGAAGGAGAGTGCCCAGCCATCCCCACACCAAGACCCCCGCCGCACCAGCAACGGCAGCCGGAACCCCCAACGCCACACGGCAGCAGGCAGGGAACAACCGCCCCCCGGGTGAACCAGCCCGCCACCCAGGCCAGGGCCAGCAGGACCGCCGCGAGGCCCCCAGAGCCAGAGAGCAGGGAGGCACGGAGGGAAAGGGAGCGCCGCCCCAGCCCAACCAGGAGGGCAGCCCCCCGCCACGCCGGGAGAGCCCAACGCAGGGCCCCACCCGAGAAGGGCGCCCACAGCCCCAGACGAGCAGCCCACCACCACCCAGGAGTTCCGGGCAAGCCCCCGCCCCAACCCCAGGTACGAGCCAGGACCCCGCCAAGGAGTGCTGTGTTCATGGCTAAATTTTTAATAAACTATATAATGTACAAGCCTGACTTTAAAATAAAATCGTACTTGAATAAAATAACCCTTGATGATCTACTTATCAATTAAAGTGCATTAAACTTGATTTTAGCAAAGCCTTTCCATTTAATTTAATACTTTTTTAAAAAAAAATTCCCTACCCACTTGTATTTAGTTCTCCTTTGTAACTCAAACTGACATTGCAGCTCCGGCACTGCTTAGAAATGTTAGCTCCATGTTTAAATGTCATTTAGATATTTCTTGCTGCTCCTGATATGTTTTTTTTTTCTGTTTTCTATTTTTTCTTTCTCTGTTTAGTCATAACCTTTGCACAAAGGTTAACATCTGGACCTGGATTAGTTAGGATGAGTCCTGAATCATGTGTCCTTTTCAAAAATAGAAAAAATAAATCACATCATTATAAAGCCTATGCATAACATAAGGGACTTATATATGAGTGCAAATTATTTTAGTCTTCGATCAAAGTAACACAACACAGCTCATGTGCGGGAAAATTTCTGCAGCCTTTAAAATGAAAGAAACGATCATCATTACTATAGTAACATGAGGTCACTTTGGAGTGTTGTCATATATAGACCCAAAACACGACTTCAATGGGTTTCCAAAGCAACATCACAATGATTTAGAATTACAGACAAAGCAAAACCTGGCTTTATGCTTGGCTTTGATTGCTGCCAAACACAAATAAAAGCCAGGTTCCGTCCCACTTCTGTCTGCCTTGGCTCCTCAGTTGTTTTCTTTTTTACCTTGAGGTTTTGAACAAGAGAACAATAAAACATGACCAAAGTGTGGATGTGGGATGAAGCAAGGAATAAGATGCAGGTTGAGAAGAAAGGGGTTAAATGTACATTTTCAAAACAGGTGTGTCTATCAAAGCGTTATTTGCAAGCTGAGGTCCATTCAAACTCAGTTCTTCAGTGTAGATAGTTCTATGTGAGACCTTGCTATAATCATTGACTTTCTACATGTGCCTCACATAAACATTTCCAGAGGTCAACAAGAGCCAGAAACTACTGAAACACAAACTCAGAGGAGAAAAGAAGCAGACTACTGTAATGTTTTTGGAGAAATGTCAGACAGAGATAAATTAATGGTTTGTCATTATTTACCAACTGGACTTTAAGTATTTCACAGGATAAATGAAACTGCCTCACTAAAAGGCACATTTTTAACTAAACTTTTCTTGCCTCTTTTTATTTAAAAGCAACCGTAAGACCCTTAGGATTATTTGAGCTAGATGCCAGCTAAGATGAGGAAAACAAAGATGTATATGGATCTATTTGTCTGCAAGTAGATGCATCAGAATGGAGCGGAGCAGGGAGTATGTTTCTATGCCACAAATAAGCTGTTTTTCCATTTTTGGTCTGCTCCTGATTCGCAATGATTTGAATAAAGACGCACACAAAAATAAAATTTCACTCTTAATTTTCTTTATCTGTCCTCCATCATAAAAAAAATGCTACAAGAACATCTTAACCCTTTAACCCTTGTGCTATCCTAGGCACTTTGACATTGGGAGTTGGGTCATCTAGACCCACTAGACAGTGCTTTGAACCTTTTTTCTTTAATAATTTGTGATCTTTATTGGTGTCCATGGATTACATGAAATTTGTCCACCTTTATCCAACTTTGTCATGGTAGGGAGAACATATCAATGTAAGGGTGGGGTCATCTAAGATAGCACATGGGTTAACTGCCAGCTTGAGCAAACGGTAGGGCAGTGTTTCCCAACCCTTGTCCTCGGGACACACTGTCCTGCATGTTTTCCATGTTACCCTGCTTGCACACCTGATTCAGCTCATCATCAGGCTCTGTGGAAGCCTGCTAATGACAGCCATCAAAGGCAGGTGTGTTTAAACAGGGTTTGATTGAAAAAATGCAGGACAGTGTGCCCTGAGGACCAGGGTTGGAAAACACAGTGGTAGGGAACATTTAGAAAACATAGTATTGAAAACATTGACTTTAAATATTACTCCCCAAAGGCAAAGAGCAACAAAAACATTTGTTTTTAATTGATTTTGTCTTGGTTTGGTAGTTAAAGGGTTAAAAACACAAATCTTCTTAGAGTGGAACTTTATCATCCCTCTGAATAAAGTAAATAGGACCTCTAATACCATTCATTCCTCTTGATTGTGATCAAAGGTATGAGAAGTTTGAGTGAGATTTGGCCTAAAAAAATCAGCATAATAAACATTATGTAAAACCATAATGAGAGCCAGAGCAACACAGCACAATTTTGATTTTTCCACCAAAGTGAAACTGTTTGAAATTATATAAAACCAGGACAAACATTAGAAGTTTTGCTAAATTTGCTAATTAGAAGAAGGCTAAAAACATCTACTTTTATCGAGAGACCTTCAATTAAGAAAGGGATAGATGTGTGACCTAGCAAGACGTGTTATATGTACCTCTGACTGTGCTTCTCTTTGATAACTGTTGTCTCTTACAGAGTCAATAATACGTGTTAAAACAGCTTTATGTATTTCATTTCACACAAACTCAACGTGTCCGTGCTTATCCAATGTTTACAAGCTTTTTTCACCCTCATCCATTTGTTTTTCTCCCGTTTTCCTCTTCCCACCTCATTTCTCGACTCAGTTTCTTTTGTTGTCACCCTGCCTTGCAAATATTGGAGTGGCTGACAATTTCGGTTTACCATGTTCTGCAGGTGTGCGCTCCGCGTTCGCCGTTCCTATCAACACCGTCTCCTCACCGCCTGAGCCGCCTCTACCCAAGTGAGGAAATTCACTTCAGCATACTGTGACTGTGATTGGCCTCTTGTACCCCCACAGCTCACAACCCAACACTAGACATACCTAAAATATAGTCAATAAAAATTTGAAAGAAAAAAGTTCTGTTTCGTGCAACTTTTTGCATTCTAAAGTTATCAGCTTTAAAAGAAACCCATTTCTTTTGCCATGAATCTACTTCCATCGCCACCCCAACACCCACAGGGTTTGAATATATTTTACTAACACTGCAACTGTCATCCAGATATCTTAAGAAACTGGCAAAAAAAAACATTTTAATGAAACTGTACATAAGAGGAATCTGCTAAAAGAAGTGGATTAGTTATTTAGCTGACTATAAAGTCGTCAAGCTTTCGTCTCAAATTCATCTCTGTATCCTAAAACCTTCAAAAATGTACCAAAAAGAAAAGTCTGGGTGTAGTCTGCTGGAATTGGTCATTGGAATGGCCACAAAGTCCAAGCAGCTGCTCATAATTGATTTGTTTCTGTCCTGCATCACATGCAAATTCAGTACAATGTGATGAAACAGAAAAATGATCTATTCCATCAATCGTTTTGTGAAAAAGAACATTAAAGTACAAATAATTGATCTAATATTTTTTTCTTTCATAAGTGACCATGGCATAAGTGGGATGATGCCATTCAAGCTGTTCAATAGCAGAAAGGAATGGACTTTGGGTAAGAAACTGTTTAACACGATCGGGCCTCCCCTTCGGCTCTTGATTTTTAATAATAAAACATCTAATTGAGAATTTTCCCTTACATAATAAATAATAGTTATAGATTAAAAATGAGATTCACACAATAAAGCCAGGATTTAAGCAGGGCCTTCTTGCTGTGAGGTGAGAATGCTAACCACTATGCCACCATGCAGCCCTATACCCCAAACCTATGCCAGAAAAAAAATTACACTTTTGCTTCATGGTCAACTACTTGAGAAAGATGCGTTTAAAAACAAAACAAAAAAACAAAAACATATTTTTATAGGTTGAAAAGTATGGCACAGATGACCTGTATGCTCAAATTTAGACTTTTTAAAGTATCCCCAAAAAAGAACCACATGCAAACATCTGCATGAGATGCATTTAGGTTCTGGCAACGTGGCAGCGGCACATCCGCATCCAGGCACTGTGTTCGATTTTCCTAGACAAAGTGGCTGCAGGTGGTCCTTAAGCTCTGGAGTACCTGTCTGCTCTCTGATGGCAACAAACAGCCAGGTACAATGAGGCAGGCACACAATGGCTTCAGGCTCAACTGAACAAAGGAGAGGACATGGCAAAGAAAGAACCCTTTTTTTTTAATTGTGTTTACAGTGTTGTTCTGTATTAACCTGACAGATGTTAAATGTAGACCTTATTAAAAAAAAGACCCTTGAGAAATATCTGTTCTTTTTTTCTCAGACCAGAAAAAGCCAGAGAGGCTATTTTTGTATTTTAAAGCCGATTATTTAGAGATGTCAATAAATTGAATCCTAACTAACCAGCTAATGTTGTTTCTCTTTTGGCTTTTCCCATCAGAGGTAACCAGCTAATGTTTCTCTATAAATGTAAAATGATCCATCCGGTGTAGGTACAGGTTTCCCTAAGTTAATGTCGTGCTGCATAGCCACTACATACATTTTGCGCATTTTTCATGTAATTCATAAGTATTTCTTGCGTTTGTCATTTGTCGATGTGCGCAGAGGGTTTCGGCCTACGGGTCTTTACATGAATTTGGTTTAAAGCGGTTCAATATTTTTGGTTGGTTGCAGTTCATGCCCAGGTCTCTCGCTGGGCAGTGTCCAGCACCTTGCCAGGTCGTCAGAGGTGGCTAGGTACAGCAGGCGCGGATGTGACTCTGGACGAGATCTCCCCAGTGGCTTGGAGTCCCACCCCCCTGGCGGGCTGCCTCTGCTAGCCCCTAGCAGCTGGAGGCCATGTCACACTGCTGCATATACATTTTACGCATATTGCATGGATGGAAACTGATCATGCGTGAATTTACATAAGGAAAAGTGAGAAAAGTTGTGGGTCTTTATGTGAAATTTTCACAGATGCATCACGAATGAACCACGTTAAAACCACAAATGAAGTACAATTAAACCACGCAACGAACATGTAAACCCGCGATTTATTGAATGTCTTCACTTTAACATTGGCACTGAGCAAAAATCACACTGCTTCCTTCCCGCGACCCCCTTCCCCGTGGTACTGGGTGAGCTGGAAGGGGGGGGGGGACCCGGTATAGACCACGGTACAGGGGGTGAAATATCGGCTGATCTATATACCCATCACACAATACGAGGGTCGTGCATGAACTGTGCGTGCTTATTCCGCTGTTTTTATGCAATTTATTAGTGATAGTTCTAATGGGAAATGTGGGCCCTAAACACAATATAAACGTTACACATCGGTGGTACATGCATGAAACGTCCGTTAAACAGTTGTGGAAAGCCGCAAATTTGCAAAAAATTGAGTATGATGCACATAATAATTGTACGTAAATATGCATGATCTGCGTAAATCTCAACCGATGAAACCTTCAGACATCTGCGCACACACAACACTTATAAACTACATATATCACACATGTATCACGAAAGAAAGGAATTTCATATGTGGACAATGCGTAGATTAAATGTAGCGGCAGTATACAGAAGTTTGAAACTAAGGTCAAAATAAAAAACTAGAGAAATGTCGAAATAAATTAGCAGTATTTGTCTGCTTTTGTTATTTTCATAGCTTCCTCACTACAGGTCCGACACTAAATATATTGGTTTAACGTAATATTTTCTGATTAGAAATGCCTGCTTTAAACTCTTTTCACCATCTACTGTATCTTTCTAATCACAGCAATAGTCTGTGTTTCGAGGAAAGGAGAATTTAGCTGTGAATCCCAACATATCACAAGAGTCAGATTGGGTGCAGCTGTCAGGAACTGGAGGTGAAGGAGCCAAAATGCAGGAAACATGGGCTTTTGTTGCAGAAACATAAACCTTTATAAATAAGCCTAAACTGTGTAGAAACAAAAAACAGATGACCTGACAATGTAGAACTGAAAACCATACACTCACGAAAGACAATGAACAGAAAGAAGGACAGCTGTGGATGATTAACATAAGCCTGGAGTGACTGATAGTGACAGAACACGACTAAAACCACCACTGAAAAACTGAACCAAAACACAAAATCCTTACAGTAACAGTATAACATAAAATATTACTAATAATTTCAGCATTCTGTGGATATAAATTCTACGATGTCTGTGCTTAAAATATTACCTTTTGCATGTAACTTAATTTCATGTTGATTCTGCCTGCAGCACATTGTGCTAATATAAATAGCCTCCAGTGTTTTATTGTTTTGATGTATTCTAAGTCTATGATAAAGTGATAAAACTCATGTTGACAACAATTTGCTCACATAAAAGAAATCACTATTATATCACTTTCACCAGTAGCTGAGTATTTATATTAGTAGATTTTTAAAACTAATGTGTTTTTGCTGCCCCCTTCCAACTTTGAGCCCCTCTAAAATCCTGTGCATGTCACTGGTGGAGAGAATACAGTAATTATTTAAAAATAAAACTTCATCCATGATTAGCTTATAAATAAAACTGAAAAAATTTAGGTTGTGAGGTTTGCTCCACTGCCGTTTGGTAGCAACAGTCCCATGGACCGGTACTGGTACCACTGCTCTATCTTACTCCCACGGATCTTCAATCCTTTTCACTCCAAATCCCTGTCATCTGCAAACATCAAAGTCCAAAGAGATTCCTCATTGATTCTCTGCAGTGCCAAAACTCTTCTCTGGACCAAAAACACTAAAAAGGAAAAAACTTCGCAAAGTAAACAGAATTTTTTTTTTCTTTTACAGGTCTGCTATTCGATTTTGCATTGTGACACAGAAACGATAAGCAAAAGTCTCGACTCAAATAGAACATTATTTGAAAAAAATAATAAAAAAATAGAACCTTTATGAAACATTTTACAGGATCATAAAAATAAGCAAACATCAAAACAAAAAATGATTTAATCACAAGTCTCACATTCCCATTTTCCATTATAAACCATATTGTTTGCGCACCACTTCAAAGATGATGGATGATAACTCCCACGCAGTGCAAAAAAGCTTGCTTGATGATATTTCGAGCAAGTTTTGAAAATCAAACAAATAATCACATTAGTATAAGGGCCTCAGAACTGTACAATGTTGCACTTCTATAAGCACTGAAGGTATTGAAGAGTAAAATTGTCAGCTATGTAGGAGACTTGATCAGACTGAATCTCCTTAAAAACGAATCACTGAAGCTTGCCCTTTCACTTAATCTAAAATGACAGCATCAATTTGTCACACACATACATTCTTCGCATCGCACAGACACACACAGCCCTTTTGAACACAAACAAACCCCTCATTTAGATGGTTAATTAAGCAGTTTAATTAGAAAAGTCTTTATTTGCCACCCACTTTTTTATTATCTTACTTCCGAAGTGTGCAGTGAAAGCAAATCAGAATGAGCCTGTTGCTTATCAAGATGAACATGTAGCCAGACAAGTGTGTTAGTTTATGTGTTAGGCACACCTGCCCTTATGGATAAAAGTGGACTGTCTGCAGTTGAAAAAAAAGGACAAACCTTTTTTTGCACAAAATTTTAAGATCGTTGATCGCTTGAGGAGCCTGTAGACTGAAAACGTTTATGCATATTTTTTCTAAAGTCACGGTGTGGGCAAAAGGTTGAAGTGAACAATTCAACAAGAAATTAGAGGGACAAGTAGGTGAGATGCAGATGTGTTGTCTGGATTTTCCTTTTTTTAACCCCCCAAACCCTACACACAGCACAGGGGCCCGTTAGTGATGTAAGTAATTGAAGTAATAAGTGGGCACTCCTTGTGCTCAGCCTGGCTGTTGAGCTGTGTTCACACCGAACGCGATTCGCGTGGCAGAGGTGGCCAGTTTCAATATTAAGTTTATGGTACAGACCCGATCTGAGCTCCTGCGGCGCGATTTGAGTGACAGGCGTGGCACAGCGGTCTGGCTGTAGTTTTCAACTTTGGTGATGTCGCTGCGTCGCTCCTACTAATCAGTGACTCAACTTTTCAGTGATAGCAGGTAGAATACACATCCAATATGGTGGATCGATCCAATAGTTCTCCCCCTGTGCTGCCAGTAGACGAGCTGGCGACCAGACAGAGAATCGCTGGGACATTGAAGAGGCAGCCTGCTCTGCCCTCCTAAAAACTATGATAATTTCTAATTTTCATTATAATAACAAAAAGGTCCCCAGGTTTTATTCTTGTTTTCACTTTTTTACAGTGGGACAGCAAGCCTTCAAACTCAATCAGACAGAGACGCAAAAACATCGGAAATGGCCATCTTATCGACAAAACGGGAGTGAAGCACACTGTACCAGGAGAATCTCTGAATGATCTCATGAACCCAGACATGGAGACATGTTTACTGATGTTTTTGTGGAGCTCTTCAAAATGTATAAACCTGATTTCTCAAGATCATCTGTGTCTTCCATGCATTGTAAATGTAATAAACACAGACACTGCTCCATGTGGCGATCAGGCAATAAACATTAGCTGGTAGCTCCTCCCACATGCGTCCGGGGCGTCAAACTATGAACACAATTTTGGACAGGTGGGAAGCAGGCAATCTGATGCAAATTTGTCGTGCTGTGAACACAGCTTTAGAAATGAGGAAATTAGACGATCAAAGCGTAGTATGTGTTGGCGTCGTACGGGTATCTCACACTTACAGTATGTATCACGTGCACACCCCGTGGGTGCAGCATTTTCACATGGGTTAGTAAGGAGTCAGGTCAGTACGCTCACCTTACTAATGAAAGGAGTGTGATGTTGGGGGATTGTTCTATAGTATTATAAGTGTCTGTAACTTACATTGTTATTCACGATACACTAGTACATTCTGTTTTCATGATGTCCCTTAAGGTGGCCATGAGGGAATTCCAAGGCCAAATCTGTAATTCATTCCCTGCCCCTATCCCTACATTTAGCCCTCCAATCGGAAAGATATGGAAACACAGTGTCTTCAAATCCAGACGTAACTCCCACTTGATGACATCATCATTCGTCGCTGGTCACCTACATTAGCACATAGCTGCCAGTGCTCTGAAAATACATGACAACATAGGTTTTATAACTTTAAATAGTCAAGCAAAAACAAAAAGTCATTCCTTACCTTTAAATGTAAACTTCTGTGCTTCAGAGCACACCCACGTGAAGAAATACGTTTCTCCTCCACATCACAAGTGCAACCGGATCACCTCACCATAAGAGAAATACCCAGCCCTTAATCGCTACGGCTACCTCTTAAAAAACAAGTTCAGACACCACTACATCTCCAAATGCCCCATACAATTGAATCAATAGGGCAGTGTTTTTCAACCAGTGTGCCGCGGCACACTAGTGTGCCGTGGGAGATGGTCAAGTGTGCCGTGTGAAATTGCCCTCATTAACTGAGACAGATATGTACTCACACTCAAAACTATCCCTTTTTTCATGTTTCTCTGCTCACACTTTTTGCTGTAGTGTTCTGTATAAGCTATTTGTTTTCACTTTTGTCTTTTTGTGTCAAAATTGTTCAATGTGTTCAATGCTTATATCCCCTTTCTCTTTTACCTGCCTTAGGACAACAGATGTAATTTTGCACTTGTGCTAATTCTGGCTCATTTATGTGTTATGTTGTGCTTAAACAGTGATAAATATGCACTGTGTCTTAATTTAAATTAAAAAATAAAAAAAATTCCAATTTGGCACTTCCGTGAATTAAAAAGGGCACCATCCAAAGATCACTACCACATCTCAGTCTCTGACTGGTCAAACTTGTTTAATTTTCAACGAGCATTCAATGGTGGTGCCTTTTGTATACAGAAACTTGTATAGCTACGTGTGAACATGAGAGTTTTTAATGTCCATCCATCCATCCATCCATCCATTCATCAATTTATCCATCCTTCCATCCATCCACCCAGAACAGGTTGCCAGTCTGACGCAGGGCCACAATCACACACCCATACACACTTACATTCACACCTGGGGACACTGCAGAGTAAGCCATTAACCTAAGCATGTTTTTATTGTGGACTCCAGAAATTCGCATATAAGGATGTTTACATAAGACTTTACATTGGAAGTGGCCAGTTGATTTCATGTTACCATTGTTGCTGTGAATGTAGCTTTAGACCTTTAACATATTAAAACTTCCCTTCACCCTCCCAGTAATTTATACCATCCTACACGTTTATCAAAACAGCTGATAACTTGGATTTACTTGGCAGTTTGTTGGTTCTCTTTCAGCCTTTGCAGGTCTGAGACATCTTGGCTTCAATTACATGGGTTTTGAGATTTTCTGTCACGGTTTCCCACTGATCCTCTCAAATTCTGAAAGACCTCTGCCAATCCACAGAGCTGCTCCTTTTAAACAGAATTAGCCAAGATTTGCTTTTTGCCCTGAGGTTATGTTGTCCTGCTGAGAGCTAAATGTATGATCCTGAGATTACAACAAAGTTTCCAAAAAAACACCTCATTCCTGGCTGAGATCACAGTTTTTTTCATCATCACTGGCAGATCTGGCAAAAACATTTGTTTTTGCTTTATAAAGGCATTTTAAGTCGGCATTCTGGACACAAAGCTTTAATCTTTTATAGTAATACATATTTATATTTATATTACTCTATTTCTAGTTAACGTTAAAAAAGAGGTGCAAGATAGTAATTTTGTCCTTGTGGGTCATAGACATACACACAGAAAATGTGATGTAAAATGTTTCTGACAATTACTTATATAAAAAAACGATAAAATATAATAAAGAAAAAAGTAAACTAATATATAAGTGATACTTTTTCTCGAAGGCACTGCCATTGCTTGTATTAGGGAATCTATTCAACTGTGAAATAGACTTCTATTCCACATAATTACAGCATAATGAGCACAGTGTGTTTTACATAAGGCAAACACAGTCATATTGTAGCAATTAAAGCTTAATTACAAAATCCAAATGAACTGTTTATATGTTAGAGTTCAGAAGGGCCATATTTTTTAGGAATATAAGTCAAACCTTTACAATGTTTTAAAAATGTTTTCATTTTTAAAAAGAAAATAAAAAAGAATCATTTGTTGATTAGGTTTAAACTAAGTTTAATTCCTGTTCTTTGACAAAAAATTTTTAGAACATGCCATGAAATGCTTTTGAACTTCATTAGATAGAGAGAACTTTAATTGATCCCACGACAGGGAAATTAATTAACATATTGTTTATTTATTTCAAAGGGTTCTTGTGTGAAGTTCTTCCACCTTTAACTGATAAAACTTTCTTCACTCATTTGGCTGCCAATATTTCAAATTTTGATCATTGTTTAAGAAATCTATTGACTATTTAGTCTAGATTTAAAGCTTTCTGGTATTTCAGTTTTTCCAAAGGTGTTTCAATGGGGCCGACCCATTGACTGTATAAAAGATCTGGACTGTGTTATCTCTTCCCTCTGGCATTCCAAAACAGGCTCCAAGAAGCCAAAATCCCATAGACTTCTGTAAAGAAATAAACAGCTATTACTCAGTCATTCTAACTGTCACAGTAATCAATCAAATGCCTCAATAAAAGAGGGGCTGCCATGGAAATGTTAACTTAGACCGACCTGGACCAATCATTGCTTACTGATGTCTGGCTGCAACATGTCTGCATCCGTATCGTAAAAAAGGGCAACTGAATTGGGTTCATTTCGTTGGAGTCATTTTTTATGCGTGACCCCACAATTGCTTATACTGTCAATGTTATGTCCTCAGGACTTTTATTAGTTTATTATTAGGGGTGTAACGATACACATAGTTGAGCCGAACCGTTTCGGTACGGCAGTTTCAGTTTGGTTCACTTCTGCACCGTTTGGGACATTTTTTCTTTTTTTTCCCCGCATATGCATTGGAATGACCCAGCTGCTTTGTCACTCGTAGCGGGTAAACGAGAGCCGAGCTGTTAATTTACAAGCTGCGTTGACTGTTCTTGCCCCACACTCCACACGCCCTCAAGCAGTCTCAGAGAGAGTAGGCAAATAATAATAATAAATAGATTGCTCCGTCCCCTGTCCGGCATTATAACCCATTTATTATGAACACACACAAACAGCGTAACAACATGAACCTGACTTCTCTTCATAGCTTTCTCAGTTTTGGTGAAGAATTCAACACACAATATTTCACACTTCCCATGAGTCTTAGTGGCTATAAGCGGGGCCAACCCCTAGGTCGCCACTGTATTAATATTAGCTAACTAATGTTAGCCGTGATTGACACAGTAAGCATGTCAACATATGGCTACGTATCATAGTAGTAGGTTTAGGGGTTGTCATCTGGACATGGTTTTTAAAGTTGAAGACGTTTCACCTCTTATCCAAAAGGCTTTGTCAATTCTGAATTGGCTGGTAAAAGAGCTGGTATATATGCGCTCATGGGGGAGGAGTCAGACCTGAAACTGGATGGTATTGTCAATTTAGCCTACATGGCTTCGGGTCGTTAAGAGTCCTTTGTCCTCAGCTGGGGGTTGGGGAGCCAGTGACTCCCTCCCCAAACTGGTCATCTCTTTCAGCTGTTAACGACCCTGGTGGAACTGAAATTCAGGTGTCCGGCAGCTAAACACGCAATAAATAACAATAAAATAACAGTTCATAAAATATCAGTTAATATCAGGCAGATTTGTTAAACAGCAGTACCAAACCGAAATGTACCGAACCAAGCCCTATGAAATTCTGAACTGAACCGAATTGAGATTTTAGCGTATTGTTACACCCCTATTTATTATCTATGAAAAACTCCCTCTTCCCCCTTTTTTTTAAATCTGTTTCTCTGCACCGGTGAGAAACAATTATAACTAAATAAAGATAAGTCGTGACGAACACTTTTAAGTAACTTAATAATAAAGAATCTACGTACTCTTAAGGTATATTTTCATTACCCTATTTGTTTAGCTTTTACAAGATAAGATTTATTATGACAGACTGGCATAATCCTTCTCATGGCCTTTATTGTACAAACATGCATGTAAATAAAGTAATGTTCCTTTAATCAGGTTGTGTGGTAAACGTACAGTGTGCAAACTACCTTAAGGTCCTAAGTGCTTTACAATCACAGTCCTATGCCCACTTACTGAGGGTGGGAGAGACGGTATGTACAGCGGTAACTGGACAACCAGAAGCAATGGGGGCTTGGTGTCTTGCCCGAGGACACTTCAACACATAGGCAAACAAAGCCAAAATCAAACTTGCCACCATCTGATATTTCATCATTTTTATCTCCTTGTTTAAAAATGCTAAAATATGTTTTAGATTTGTCTAAATGAGTTATTTTAAGAATTATTTGGATCACATCGCACTACAACAGTCATTCATTTTGTAAATAGAAAAAAGATTGAAGATAAGGAGGAAAAGTAAATAAAAGACAGTCTTCATTAAATTTGTATTTAAGCGTTTATTAGTATTTGTCTTGCATTTTCTTTTTTAAACACACTAAATTGAATCAAGGATGTTCCGACTTTGCTAAGAATTTCAGGAATTATTACAAATGTTACTACGGCGTTTCATCGCTGCCATATATTAAACGAGCGCCAAGACAACTGAGCGGGTGTATCAAGGAACAGAGGGAGCAAACCTCACAACCGCGCAGGCGCAATTCTAACTGAGCGACCCCGTATTTTACAACTGCAAGCCTGCAATCCTAACTGAGTGGTGATCCGGCTTGGTTTGCGGGCAGTGTTAAGGGGGCGTTTTTGTCACTTGGCGGCAGTAACCTTTCTGGTTGATCTGACTGGCTGCCAATATATGGCAGCGATGAAACGCCATATGTTACTCTCATTTGAATAACTACTTGAGTAACATTATTTAAAAAAAAAACTTTTTTTTACAACAGGATGATTTTTTGGTTACTCTCGCTTCTCTTACTGCCAGATTAGGATCTTGAAATTGTTCAAAATGTTTTTTTTGTTTGTTTTGTTTAAGGAATTAAGAAACCTTTTTTTCCATCAGTATAAAAAGCACAACTCCGGAAAATAAAGCTCACACCATAATTTCTTCTTCACCAAACTGAACACATCACAGAAAACAGCCAGGTTGGTCACAATTTAATGGCAAGTGCCGAACTACCGTTTCCATATGGACAAAGGTTTTGTTCCAGAAAAAAATGTCTGCAATACTTTGGAGTCAAAGGATGCTTTACAATTTTGCTTCCAAAACTTGTTTGTGTAAGCACTTGAAGATGTCATTCTCAAGTGTAGAACTTTTGCTTTAGGAGACAATCATTTTATTTCAAAAGCATAATCATTTTTATTTTATTGTTTTTTTCAACCTTTATTTACCCGGGAATTGTCCCATTGAGATCAAGAATATCTTTTTCAAGGGAGTCCTGGCATCTAAAAACTAAATTAAATGCCACAACTCAAGGTGAAAACTATTAAAAGTGTGGGAGAGTAAAGCAATTTTTTGTTTTTTTTTGGTAGTTACAGTATTGTATCTGACATCTCCACATAGGGTAGTTATCTTGGAATGAAAATGCTACCTAAAACCCTCCAGTTACCAAGAGTCTTAAAACATTCCCACTAAAAGCTTAGTTTTTTTTTATTTTCAGGATACTATTTTGAAATGCTCCTAAACTTGTGCTAGCACTTTAAAACTTCATAGCTACTGATTGACTGTATAGGAGAACTAGACCAATTGAATCTGACATCACCCATGAAACATGACTTACGTCTGGCTCCAAACAAATGAAGTCAAATTAGACGTCATTTTTTTGTGATGCGGACACTGGAAAGTGGAGCCAAACGACATCAGTTAGCAATGATTTGTCCATTTGTCGGTGTAAGTCAACATTTTTTATGACAAGCACTCTCACCACGCCCCTACTACTTGAAAGTGGGCTCGGGGGTCACTCAGTCCAGTTTTTATATAAAGTTAATGCTGCTGATGCTGCAAATCCCATTGTCTGAGCCAATAGGCTGCAAGAATATTTACGAAGTTGTCTTAAACCAGTGGTCCCCAACCTTTTTGTCACCGCGGACCGGTACAACGCAAGGCACGTTTACCGCGGACCGGTGGGGGGGAGGCTGAGGTGCAACGCAAGGTGTGTATCACGTGATGTTTAATGTCGCGACTTTGACGTGCGTTAAGTGTTACGGATGTAACAGAGAGAATCCAGTCACTTTTCAAAATAAAACGTTTCTTTCGAAAAAAACAATAAAATGGAAATTATTTTTTTCTTTTTTGTGCGTCCCGGTGTCAAAATTTCCCACGGCCCGGTACCGGTCCGCGGCCCGGTGGTTGGGGACCACTGTCTTAAACTATTCGGCCATGTGAAGTAAATGTAGGGTGTTATTTTGTTTTTGACATGTGATTCATCTTAGTTAATTTTCTAAGTAGGAATACATTTCCCTCCTAAGTTTAGTGTTTTGTTTTTATGGTGGTTTTACTAGCCTTTAATCATTGTCTTAGAATGATGTGTTTGTTCCACATAGGCTCTTCCAGGACTCACCCTATTGACATACCTCGCCAACTTAATTACAGAACTTCTTTAAATTTATGCAAAGAGAACTAAATTATTCATCCCTTCTGATCTCCAGGGTGAAGTGGCGGCCATCCATTACTAAAGAGCAGTTGATACAGTCCTGTTTACTTATTCTGTTGTTCATGTTTTTTCTTTTCTTCTTTGGTTTGTTTTTAGCTTCCCATTTGCATCTTCAAACTTCTTTAACTTTCCCATTGGGGAACTAATGCAAGGCTTTGAAAATGGCTTTTTCTTGTTCCAAGTTATTCAACATGCAGCCCTTAAGTTTCAGCTGTTGTTGCCATAATTGTATGCATGTGTGCATCGTAAGGCCCAAAGTAGAAACTTCTAAAATTAAAAAGAAAAGAAGCATTTATCGAAACAAGGTTATCCATACTCAGATCAATTTGATGCTTATTTTGTGTGTTTACTTTACCATTTGTTTTAAACTTCCAGTTTTTACAAAAGTAAAGGAGGGACAACTTATTTTTGTACGAATAAGAATAAAATAAAGAATTTTTGTTTTTGTTTTTGACCATTTTGGATTAACATCATCAATTTTTAATCAAAAATAAAGTCCAAAGTCACTGAAGAAACAGAAAAAAGCCTGATGTGCTGTGTTTAAAGTGTTGTTTAATTGTGTAAACCTTGTGCTATCCTAGGCACTTTACCATTGGGAGTTAGGTCATTTAGACCCACTAGACAGTGCTCTGAACCTTTTTTCTTCAATGATTTATGATCTTCACTGGTGTCCATGGATTACATGAAATCTTTCCACCTTTATCCACCTTTGTCATGGTAGGGAGAACACGTCAATGTAAGGGTGGGGTCATCTAAGATAACACAAGGGTTAAAGAACCTGTCCCGGCTACTGTTGGACGGAGGCGGGTACACCCTGCAGGCTGTCATAGGTACGATGGAGCTGAACCGATCGTGACGACCATGCCAGCACCCGGGAGGCAAGCTGGCGGCCACACAGAGTCCTGCTGTGGGATGGGGACTAGGCCTCCTCGGGCCTCCAGAACTGATGATATGATATTTTTTCTTATTTTTATCAAGGCAATAATATAAAAAGGTCCCTTCATTGGATGCTTGTTTTTATTTGTACCATCTCTGGTTAATGCGGGACAGCAACGCTTCAAACTCGGTCAGAGAGAGAACACAAATATGCAGAACAGATTTCAGGCACCTATAGGTGCGGGGAAACAAAAATATATGCGGGGAATGCAGCAATGTGCAATCTTGTCTTCTGCTGCACCTGCGCCGTTTTGATATAACGCCTCATAATTCTAATCAAGCATTTTTGCGACAGTTTGATTGACAGAAATTTAAAAGAAGAAATACAGAAATGGCAAAACGAACTTATGTCACATTTGTTGTCTTTTATAAGAGAAATGCCACACGTACATGTCAAAAACTCAAAAAACACAATTTTTATTGGAGGGGGACTTTAACAAAACATATGTTTAGCTGTAAATAGCTCTATTATTATTATTTTTGCTTTTATAAAATATCATAGAGCCATAAAATGACATTACATTATGTATCAGTTAACATGCTAGCACATTTTTTTATGTGTTCATTATATTTTCTTATTAAGTTTTTATATTTTACTTTATTCATTATATGTTTTTATTTATTGTTATTTTTACATTTAATTTAATTATTTTAATTTAAGTTTATCTTGTTCATTAAACATTTATTTAACATTTAATCATCAAATTTTTTTTAATGTAAGCATTTAATTCATTTAATGTGTTCAATAAAGAGTAAAAAGGTTAATTTCCCATTTTTTGAGAAATATGTAGACTCTCAAATGTGTAAATAAAGTACAAGGTGATCATTTAAAGGATTTCTAGTCATTACAATTTACTTAGTGGTGCAGTCTAGCTTACTGTAGTTGGTTCTCTGAGACTAGCCTCCCACACCTCCATCCTGGAGCTGCATCTGTGCAGCAGGTCCATTCCCAGAGCAGCAGCTGCTCCAAAACAGCCCTCCTTATAAGAAGCACATCCCTCATTAATATATAAAGACTCTGGGTGCATCAACAAATAATTGAGATCATGAACAACTAGTTATGCTTTCTCTAAATGGGAAAGCCTTTCATTAAGAAATGAATAGCCAACACACAAAACTTACAAACAGCTGAATGTGTTTACACTTTTTACAAGTTACTTATTCCGATCATCACCTTTTTGTTTCAGTCTTATTTTGGCACTTACTATTGTTAAAGATTTTATTTGGATTTTAAGAAACTACATGTCAAGGTTTCCTCTTAGATTATGAAGGTTTCGCCTGAAAATGATAACTTCCTTAAAAGCATTATAAAAGCAAATGCTCCTAAATTGAAATAAGCAATTATTTTACATTTAATCAAAAATAAATCAAAGTGCCTGTATCATGCAAAATCAATTGATTTGATATCATGTATTTATATATTTTATATAATTTATTATTTAATAATTTGTAAAATGATGATATCTTCCGCTAAAGATGTAATTATTTTGCAAATTAAGTCAGTTAACAATAATAGTTAATCTGTAAAATGTTTGACATCCTGCTATATTAAAGGCAATTGACAAAAAGGACGCAGGGCAAAAGGTTACAGTTAAAGAATTTTCCTACATCTTCCTGACTACCAGCTTTAAAATAAATTCCAGTCAAAAAAATGTTTTACGTAAAAAAAAAAATTATACGAAAAATTCCAGCCTTTCACATTTGGTACCATTGAAAAGCCCCAAATGTCATCTGTAGAAAACAAAAAAAGTTCATCGTATGCAGTGGTTGGGAGTTATTTAGGTTTAAAAGTGTCCTCTACAAAGGACAACTTCGAAATTACTTGCAAATTTGGTAGCATATTAGTTTGTTACTTTCATTTTACAATTTATGGTGGCTACTTGTCATTTTTACAAATTTATATACTGTGTATTATGTACAATAAAAATGCATTATGAATGTTTTATTTAACATTGAGCACCTGTTTTGCTGGTTTTATTGGTCTGCCACAAGACATTAGCGACAAATGCTGACAACTACATTTGGACTAAAGTAATCAAAATGAATGATAAAATATGAATAAGAAAAATTGTCAAAATGTATTTCTCAATTAATACTTTTTAAGGAGAGCATTACGAAGTGTTGCTGGAATGTTTTCATTTACTCCTCAGACAAAAGCCTATTTTTATCTCCCAGACACTGCTGTACAACAGTGCTATAACAAGTCCCCCTGTGCTTTTTTTTATGCTTCTTAAGAAGTAAATCATACAAATTGATGTGTAATTAAATAGGCTCATCAGTGGATACAGTCTAAATCTGAAAACAAAAGTAATGGTGTTTTTAACTGTAAGAAACTTTGTGTTTGGTGTGTTTCATCGCAATAATGAGGCCCCTGATGAGCTACAATCAATACAAATGAAGATGCAATGACCTTTCTTCGTCATCATGGGTATTGTTAGTGTACGACTGGTTCAAACTTTGGACTGAAATCACTCAAAAAGTAGTCAGAAGTCATTTTTGTGTCTTAATTACACAAAATATTGACAGTTAGTTATTTCAGTTCAGTTCAAAAGCCCTCCTTTTCCATTTAAATGTCGTTTTACATCAACTGTGCCTATTTTATTGAAGTTTATGCTCACTTATCATCATTATTGGTTCATGGTGTGTACAACATTAAGATTCCTTGAAAAGCTATTTTCCCATAGGGGAAAAATAAAGTTTTGAGGCGTGGGAGGGGACATCTTATCATGATGCCCCCCACTAACAGTATAGGAAAAAATGTAGAAACAGAGAAAACATAGGAACAGAAATAATTAAAAAGAAGTGGACAATAACTAAAATACAAATGTAGACATGTGGTCATAATTTTGAAAAAAAGAAATTACTATAATTGAATATTCACTTTTTAAAGAAAAAATTTCATTGTTTCTTTTCTATGATTTTTTTTAACAACAACACTTTTCTTTTTCTTTAGATTATGACATTTTCTTGTCCTCATACCTCCTTTTTATGGGAAACAAAGAAACTGCTTTTACTTTAAAATAGTCATTGGACTGTAAAAACGTATATGAGGCATGTTCTGGTGGATTGGCTTCTTGTTTGCACTGAAGATGAGATTATTGTCAGAACATTTAAAATGAAAGTGTAGCATTTATTGCATGATAATGTTCTGAGAATACATACAGGAATCTATGGGTAGTGTTTATATTTTGAAAGAACAATTAAGATGATGGCTTCTCACCAGCTCCTTGATGATGATGATGATGCTTTGAAACACAATGTAAGTGCTAAAATGCAACATACGGGATTTCTTTCATGCACTTTTAGGATGTGGTGTTCACGCTGGACTGTTGCTACTTGATACTAGTACTCACAGTTGGAAGAGGCTTGGTGTGAAATGCTGAAGTGGTGCAAATCTCATGAATCTTGCTCCAGGCGTTTTCTTTTTCCTTACGTTACAACCAAAGCAGAGTCAGAGTTCAGCAGGTTTAACTTTTGTACATAGAGCCTGAAAATTGAATGAAACCAGATTTTTTGTGTTTTTTTACATGTTCTTAGCATAGCATTTTTCTCATAATGGAAGACAAAGAAAATTAAGCTCAAAATAATAATAAGTGTCAGGTTAGGAGGGCTGATGAAGATGAAGGACCCAAAAGGCAGAGACTGGTGGCACACGGTTCCAGGGCAAGGGGTTTATTAACCTAACAAAAAGCGCTGCAGAGCAGGAAAACAAAGCTAAACTTACTGTGGCCTAAACATGAAAACATGGCAGAAGACAGTCAGGGAAGAGATGGTAATGAACTAGCACCAGAGGAAAGCAGAGACAAGACTTAAATACAAACAGGACTGACAAGACACAGGTGAACATGATCAGAAGAGATTGGGACCAGGGAAGTTAAACTCAAAACCATGACAAAACAGGAAACCTTCCAAAATAAAACAGGAAACAGAACTCAAACATGACAGAAACAAAAGGAAGCAAAAACAAAGGCAAAGACATCCAAACCATGACAAAAGGGAGCAGAGATAAGACAACAATTGAAAAAGCGGACAATTTCTACGTACAAATTACAAGCTCCCTGCTCCATTCCGATGCATCAACTTGCAGACGATTACTTGCATGTGCGCTTTCTTTTTCCTAATCTAAACAGGCATCTGGATCAAACTGGAAGGCTGGAAACAGCTCCAATATGGATCGCCACCTTTATTGCACTGCTAATACACAGCTTTGGATTATGAGGGGTTGTAAGCTAGCGGGAGAAAATGTAAACAAGGGGTTAACAGGGTATCAGTGCAGGCTTACTATACCCAACAATACAATCCACTTTTCAGAGCCAAAATCCTAATAAACTCATGCTGCTCTGCAAAAACACTGTCCTAGAAAACGACAGGTTTTTTGATTTTGGCTAAAAATGGCATAATCATTATTAAATTACCACGGGGAACGCTTAGAAAATAGCCTGTTGTTTTCCTTGATGAGGGTTTCAACAAGGGGAGATCTTAGGCATACCAGTAATGATTTATTGTGATACACAAACGTGCAGTTAATTACACATGGTTAGACTCTTGGCTGATGATGCTTGCATGTATGAGAGCTAAGACCATAGATGAATAAACCCCAGAGCCTATATGTAGATGTTCCTGGAGGAACAAAGAAACTATCTGGAATACTAAAAGACAAAACATCCATAAATTTAAAAGCAAAAACGTGATTGTGATTGGCTGAGAAAAAAGGCAGTCAATTTAGAAAATGGTTCAGAGTCAGTTATGAGTGATGCATAGAGCGAAGTAACAGCAGCCCAAAGTATCTGGAGGCGGCGTAGATCTTCCTTGTTGAAAAATGCACCAAAGCTTTAAGAATGATGGTGTCAGAAGTCAGAGCCTCTTTCTCTCCCTCTGCACTGAAAAAAAAGATCTGTTGGATTGACATAAAAAAATCATGGACATCGGTTGCGCGCAAAAAGATCATGTTGAACCAATATAATTATTGCACATAATAAAATCATGTTCTACCGTAATGAATGCTTCTTTGTTTCTGCACCTAATAATTTTACAGAAACAATTATTTTATTATGTCATTTACCATAATTTTTTCAAAAATTTAAAAGACAATAAAAATTTAGCAAAACTATTATTTTGAAATTACCTACATAGTTCATTTTAATTTATAAATTATTTTAATAAAATTTAAATTGAAAAATAAAATTGCAATTGCAGATTATTATTTAAAGCAAATACTTTCTTGTGCATTATTACAGTCCAATGAACATATGACACTGAACACAAATTTCAGATTTAACTTTTTTATTATCTAAACTTGAAAAATATGTTTACAGTGTAGCAAAAAGTACAAATCAATATAAATTGGGCTTGCTATTTTTATTAAACAGAAGATAACAGAGCCAAAGCAGACAGCTGGAATCCCTTCTTAGGAAAAACTTTTTAAAGGTCATTTTTATTAAACAGTGATGAAAGTCAGGCAAGGAAAAAATCCCTGAACTTTTCTTTGAGCGATATGGCGGGCACAGAGCGAAATTTTGGAAAAATACGTGGTCTTAGATGCATTCTGGTGCATTCTGGCAGCTAGTTATTCACTTCTTTATCAAGAAACTAAGACTAATTGGAGCATCATGATTTGTCATTCAAACCCCTAGTTTGACTCTCCATTAAGGACTTGCTGGTCCTAAAAAAGAATTTGGAAAATTGCTCAAAGTAACACAATCCTACAATCTACGCTTTTCCTTAAAGCTGCAAAACATACAATTGCTAAAATATAGTAACATCAAAGCCCCAAATGGCAAAAAGAACACCAGTAACTATGATATTCTATGAAAATACCTCAGTTATTTATACATTATTTCTGCTTTAGAAATGACTGATGTACAACATCCACTTGCACTGTTTTCTCAAACTATAATTACATCAAAATATGGGATCTGCTTTAAACTATAATTCTATAACATAATACATCAATTCTTTAACACCAATACTAAGTAATCTGGGAAATATCAAAACAAACATACAAACTAAACTAAACATTGTAAACATTATTTTTTAGGGGAGTGCGGGTCCAAACCATCAAATACTTATAATTAATGTTAACTATACTGAACTAAATCATGGTAATTAGGAAATACAAATAAATTAGGTAGAGAAATGTATTCAAAATAAAAACTGAAACTCAAAACTAAAATTGAAATTATTTCAAAATGTGGTTTTGAGATTATTTTACACAAAAAAGTATTTGACCTACACTACCTTAAAAATCTTTTTTTTTTTTCCAGCCAAGACCACTTCAATTTGTTTTTTATCGTCTTCTCACAACTGAGGTCGTGACCACGCTCAATAATGACGATGCCTGCCATTATTTTAACACAAATTTGATCGCAAACTCTTCAGATGCGTTTGTGAAAGTTTAGCGTGGGTCCGCCAGTTTTGGTCTCTAGGGAAGCAAGTCACGCTGACCACGTGGTGCAGACAGAGCCAATCAGACCCGTCGACGCATCCGAAAGCAACTAAAACGTCCCGTCATTGGTCAATTAGGCCGGGAAGACGAAAGATGGCCACGACCATAGAGGAAGCGATCTGCGGAGAAATATAGAAAATAAAGCTAAAATTAGCTGATTTCAGACCATTTTCTAATCCGGAAAGCGATTTGTCCGTAGAGATCAGGTCTTTATTTCCCGGAAAGTACGTTCGGTTTGCTCAAAAACCCGGATTTCCGGGAATTCCCGGAAGACTTTCATCACTGATTAAAAGAGTCGGCTCTTTAAGCCTGAAACCTTAGACACAACTTTGCCCTACAACTCTATTACAGTTTTTCTTTGAATTACCTCAAAGGTGTTTCTGAGATGAGGATGGTAATCAGATTTGTGCTGTAAATAAGGTCAAAAAAGCCTTGGCAACTGCCACTCTTGACACTTGGTGGGTCGACCACCACAGCCTGGGAGATGTGGACCATGAGAATGTCCTCTTCCTCGCCACTTTCCATTAGGAGGGAAATTCCCACCGTGGTGTCCTCGATTGCCTCCTGGATTGCTGCATGGTCTTCATTCTAAAGAACACAGAAAATATTCGTGTGCACAGTTTACATTTGAAGTTTAGTTAAAACGTCTAGATTACACAACTCACCTGTACTTTGAATAAACCCCTGAACTTGCTTATATTGGCGAGAAGGTCAGCAGTCTGAAATACAAAGAGACAACAAATTTTAAATTCACATGAAAACTTAAGAAAAATACAATTCTTACCCTTGGCTCATCAATAAATGTTATAGTTACTGGGTTAACAAAATCATTATATCCTTAGTGTCATGTTAACAGAGGTAGTAGGATAACTGATCAATCATCAATTTCATTATTTATTATGTATGTATCTTTCTGCATAAAAGTTGTGTGTAAAGAGTAGGGCTGGCAATCTTGATTACCTCAGGATTCGATGACAATCCAGGAGACAATAATTCCAATAATATATGGTAAATGCATGGTGAAAGGGACCCACCTGACTCAGTGAAGACTGGAGCATGGACCCCAGCATGATCAGGGAGGAGCAGTTGGAAGTGTTGTGTGAGGAGCACTGTAAATAAATCAGGAAATAAATATAGAGAGTGACACTTCCACAGCTTTGTTGTGTAATTTTACTAACTAAACATGCATTGGTTTGAAATCAATAGCTGCAAAAATATTCTGAAGAAATTAGACCAGAAAGAACATTTGACACCCCCCTCCCACCACAGGATTCAAACCACGCTTAATGAGAACCCGCGAATTTTGAGATGGAAACTGCAAAACTAAACTAGCAGATCGGGAGTAGCTAATCCCCCCACCCATAAAGGATTCCCATATGTGACGGTGTGGCACCGTCAGATGCCGAGGGGGGGCCACACCGGGTTTTATTGTTTGTATTTTGTATGCTATGATTACCACCTGTGGTGCCGCCTGGCTGGGATTGAGAGCAACGCCCCGTGGGCGTGGCATCCCACTTAAAGGTGAGCACTGCAGGTGGCGAAAAGAGAGGAGTGACAGTGTGTGCTGTATGCTGCGTGGCCCTGCGTGTAGCATCAGTGTCGGCAATAAAGAACAGATCCTCCTCACCTTGGCTCCTCTGCATCCTTTCTCGGCGGGACCCCGTCACACCATATTAATTTATCAAATAGGGGGAATCTGTGAAGTAGTATTACAGACATTATTATAACCAAGGCTGTAAACTTTTTACTACACATTATACACTTGTTCCAAAAGGACATAAATATTTTCACTCCATTTTAAACTCTCAAAGCTAAAATCTCCATAGAAAAATATGTTCAGCATCATAGAATGAAAACAAAGCTCTGATTGAAACCAAAGATCTATGTAAACTGGACAAACCGAACGCATTCTGTGCACGAGACGCGCACGGAGAATGATTGACAGCTGACTGAGACAGAAGTGCGGTGCTGTTTGCTGGTCAAATAATGCCGTCCTTAAGCTAGCTCATGGTGGAACGGTATGGAAAAACGAAATAATGATAGTAATGATAGCTTCTCACATTTTCCTTCAATTTCGGTCTCAACGCAGAATTTAGCAAAAAGAAATCCACTTAGTGACGATGAACCCCCATGGCAAAGGTTTTCGCCTGTGGGAAAAAAATAAACCGCCGTGCCCGCGAGCGCCCACTGCCCCTTTGTCAAAAGCGAATTCCTACGGCATAACTACTCGCCACTCTTCCCCGCACATCGTTTGAAATCACCGTGTTTACCGCTGAATCTGTCTTCGACGTGAAAGAATTTACCGCGCTCACCTCCCCCTACCTGCCGTCAGAGGGCTGCGGCCGCCAGCGACAAAAGTGGCGCGCAGAGCCTTAACTTTGATAACTACGACAAAAGTGGGTTACAAAGCTCTTCCCCGTGAAAAAATAACAGTAATGATAAATGAATTAAATTAATTTGTTAGATTAAATTAATTTACCTTTTTTAAGCTCCTCCGGCCAGCAGGTGCTTGCAGCTTCTCTAAAATGGCTGACTGCAATGTTTCTCCTCCTGGAATGCTTCTTCACCGATGGGGTTTACTTATCCAAAATTAAGGGGCAAAGGATCAAGCATAACTATTTCATGTTTTGTCAACATGATTTAAATATATAAAAGTAACACAACAAGAAATTATGTGTGATTTTCAAGATTATATTATGTTTCGAAGGTAAACATAATTTGTTCATATTAAACAAACATGTTTAGTATTTGTAAATTGAACAACCCCACTTTTCCCGTTTTTTCAGTGTGGTCACCAGTGGGAACAGACTTTTAATGCACTACATCTCCCAGCAACCCCAGCGTGCGGTTTCTGAGTGCTGCACACCTGACTCTCATTCACCAAATCCATTGAAAGCATACTTACACACTGCATTGAGCCACACTCAGTGCGAGGTATTGTTTGTGCCACTCTGCCTTCTTTACCAAGTGTTATATGTGGACCTGATCTTCTGTCTCCTAACCCTGTTTCTGATTCCGTTTGCTGCCCCGAATCTCGCCTGGATCCTGCTACTCCTGTTTCTCCTTTGATGCTCCCATGCTCATTATCGACCTCTGCCTGCCTGACCCTGATTTAGCCGAGCTAATAAACCTGCTGCAATTGGGACCAGCTGTCTGTTTTGTGACAGATGGAGCAGTTCACATCAGAGCATCAATCAGTTCGAAACATTTCAAAACCATCTTTTTTTATGCAAAGAAACAAGTCCTCATTTAGCTTTCACATTTAAATTTGTTACAGCACTGTGACTCCTGATTATTTTGTCCTTTCCCATTTACTTTACAATTATCTGTTTGATGAACTTAAAAATAGTTAGTAAAAAATTCCCAAACTATTTGACTAAGAAATATTGATGAAATACCAGACATGCAAGATACGTTTCAAGTCTAACATGTTTTTTTCTGTTTCTGTAAAATTTCTTTAAAAAAGAAAGCGCAGAAGTTCCTTCCAAGTCAGAAAAATGAAGTGAAGCTTTAATTTTTCTCTTTTCAAAGAAAATCCCCCTTATTTGTACTTACGTGGAGATGATTTGTTTTTTATTTATTTATGTAAGCTGACTTGAAAGGATTTTGCAGTAATGCTAGTCTGTCAGTGGTCAAAGATTCCAAGCTGGCTGAATCCTGTATGAAGCGAAGCTGCAAACACAAGTTAGAGAAAATCCAAGGCTTCTTTAAAAAACAATGTTGACTGCAATATCAAGATGGAACATATTGCGAAGACAGAGGAGGTTCAGTTTTGCCCACTGCCACATCACAGCAAGAAGATCTCACACACTGCAAATGAACGACTTCGTTTTTTATGCCTCAGTTAAGGGTCCAATTGGGTGTATTCAGACTGAAAATTTGTTCCGGATTTTTGGGGAAAACCAACTCTGGTTCACTTTAAGGGTCTGAATACATTCCAAAAGACGAATACATACTATCATCACCCAGTCTGTGATATTGAGAAGTTTCTGTCTCATCAAATGATTAAAGGTGAGTTTATAGCAAAAAAAAATTTTAAAGACCTTTACATAATGTTGCCTGATTTATCTGAATAAGGTCTTTTTGATGTTCGACTTTTAAGTTTCTTTTTTTCCTTGTGTTGCACTAAACACACACAGCTGGTGTTTGTTTTGTTCTCATGCATTATTCTGTCACATGTACTGGGCAACAGAACAACACTGAAGATTGGGTTGCAAGTTTTAGCCAAAGCCAGAATCCCATTATAACAAAGAAAGCATTTCACTCAAGTTTCTGTGCTGTTTTAGAAAAGAAAAAAGAACAAAACAACCCAAGAAGCAAAATTCTAACTCTGACAAAAGGGTGAACAACAACTGTTTTTTCTCTCTGAGATTTATGTAACTTTAGTAAACAGATGCGTTCTCTACAGAAGACATGGTACATATTAACTGACAAAGTCTCCAGAAAAAAAGAAAAGGGGAACCACGATATAGCGAAGGAAAACTATTGTGAATCTTGGCCAGGACACTCTTGGAAAAAATATTTTTAATCTCAATGAGTTTTTTTATTCTGGTTAAATAAAAGTTAAATAAATAAAAGATTCCAAATACAATTTTTAGACATTACATTTAAAAAAAGAAAAAGTTACTGAGTGCAGTGAGTAAAATGTCACGTTACATCCGGCACAAAGTCTGAGGTTTGACCGCAATCTTGTTTCCAATTTCTGCATTATTATGACACTTTTTCTCTATTGTTCTTTCTCTCCGCTATCGCTCATATCCCACTAATTCATAATTATTAACACACCATAAAGAGGAAAAAGTTCCATTTTGGAGAAGAACAACTTCCACTTCCAGCATGAAGTGGAGCTCCATGCGTCACATTGTCTGCAGCTAAGGTGCATCTCAATGCATTACAACAAAAATGTTTATTTGTGATAATTACTAAAAGTATTTACACTGTCAAATATTTTGGAATAGCAAACAGAAATCCAACCAATAGATCTCTTTAGTTTAACTGCAAATTCCTAATTTTTTTCACAAAAGTTTTAATACATGGAGATTGAGGTGCAGCTGTCGTTTTGCTAAAAATAGCCAAATGACCTCAGAAAGAAGTTAAACAGAACGTGGTGAAATATAATTGACCTTTGCATTTAATTTCCTATTACATTAGATTCCCCTCTTCCCCTCTGCTGTGGCAAAGGACATCATCTCCTTGGATGAACTCAATATCATTAACAAATATCTAAAAGTTGGAATTTCAATCAAACATGAAATAATAAATAAGGAATGATTAATTACTGGTAACTACGGCTAATTATTTACTGATTAACCTCTTGGGCGCCTTTTTTTTTTGTAGGTTCAGACAGTTTTCCGATGACTTTTGGGCTGGAAAACCAGGACTATGGTGCAACATTGACAGTGTTCCATTTGCGCAAAGCGAAACAGGGTGTCAGTGAAATTCACAGACAAGATTTTCACATTTTTGAACAGCCTTATTTAAAATGTTCCTGCATCATTTTGGAGATTTTGAACAATTCAATTTGATCCGATTCACTGACCTCAAATTTCATTTAAAACTTCAACCAATGTGACCCAGAGACAAATACCTGGGTACTGAACAGTGCAAGTGAAGTTTTTTCAGATCCTTCGTATTTCTTGCAAGATAATCAAGTGTAAATTAAATATTTGTACAAACAAACAAGTAAACCAAAATCTCAAACATTTTGGTTTCATTAAGTTTATCCCACTGTTGTTGTTTCACATCAAAATACAGAGCGGAACATTACTGGAACATTCTACCATGTTACAGTAAAATAAATATACCGTGCCTCAATCCAAATGGTATTTTCCAAGATTAATATAGCCGATTTCTTTTATTTTTCAACGATTTTATGATGATATAGGTCAATTCGATTACATCAACAAAACAGATCAATCTGGTTGGATCCTAGGAACATACATCAATACATTTACAGTGTTTCTCCGCTTATTCGTGTTTCGCTATTCGCACAATTTCCGAGGAAGAGGGGCAGAGATAAAGAGTACGCCGGGCCGTCGTCTTTCTTGCCGGCTGCTAAAGAATATTTGACAGCGAACAACTGCTGGTTTCTCCAGTTCCTGAATCGCTACCAACAGAAGTTTGTGCCCCTGCATGGAAAAATGGCATCAGCTGACTTAGAAGCAGCCGGAAAATGTCCTGATACGCTGAGGAAGATGAGCGCGGAGAATAATTATCATCCGGATGAATGAATGGGGGATGAACCGAGCCTCTTCTGGAAGAAGCGACGCTAACATCATACTGCAGGATCTCTTCTACTTAACTGATGAAAGAGGAAGCACAGACTCCTGGCTTTAAGGGACAGAGTGAGACTCCTAATGTGTGTTACAAAGTACGGTTTGGTACAGTCTATTGATCTAAATAAAAATGAAAAACCTCTTTATGTTAAGCAATATTCCAATGTTCTTTAATGAATGTTATACAAAGCATCAGAAATGTATTAGAAGTGTTTTTCATGATTAAGAATGGGTGACAAACATTCTTCGGCCGCGGGGCGAGGGGTGGTTCTCTGTATTTGTGAACTCTGCAGATTGACGGATGTCTCTTGTCCCAAATACTATACTAGACTTCTAATTAAAGAAGATCTAATCCTGGATGACTGTTACGTTTCTGTTAATAATGTGAACTCAGATCAAGTTAAATCACTCTTTTCATTTTGAGTTTATATTAAGTATAACCAACATTATCTCCCTCTGGATGTTGGCATTTAAATACTCTGAAGCATTGAGTAATTGGAAAAGCAGAAATATGATTCCCTTATCTAATATGCTTTATGGCTCTCTGCTGATGTTTAGGTTTCTATTGTGAGAGAGAGCAGGGTGAATAAACAATAACAACTTACACGTTACTTTCATTCTCAACACTTTTACACTTCAATTAATATTTATGATCAGATTAGTTGAAACAAATGAAACATTTTTACTGTTACTTATTATTGCTTTAAAAATAAACTAAAAGCATATTTAAATCCTCACAAAATAATATATTTTTTACAGAAATAATTTTAAAAATTGTATGAATGGTCATAAGGAAGTGAATATCAAAAGAGGTGGAGCAACAAGGTTGATGGCCATACAAAAGCAGAATCAGACCTCGCTGGTTTATCTGCCAATATTGCAAAACTGGAAGGGTGCTGAAGCATCCAGGGGACGCTGTGGTAAAATACCAATTTTATAGTTCTATAGCTTGCTGGCATGGTGAGTCTAAACTGTTAACTATGCTTTAATCTTTTCTAGATTTTTTACACCTGGTTAGTTAATGTTTTCCAGCTTTTTAGGTCAAGGACAATATCAAAAGGGTAATCCCTTTTACATATTTATGAAGCCAAATTTTACCCAAGTTGTCTATTTTCATACTTTTCAGAGTGTTTAAAGCATATTCCTTTTTTAAAATATTTTGTTTGTATTGTACTGTATTGTTCCACCAGATTAAGCTGCACAGTCAAGGAATGGTCCATTTTCAAAAGTATGTCATACATAAGGTGGACCGAACTGTAAGGCATTAAGTGACACAAAAGTCAAAGGTAAGTCCATCAGTGTCAGTTGTAAGAGCTCTCTCTCCCATTCTAGTCACCGACGGGATCCATACCCGGATTATTGACTCATTACATCTCCCAGTCGCTTCAGCGCATTGTCCCTGAATGCCGCTCACCTGGATCCCACTGACAATCACCCACCTGGGATGCAGCAGTAATCAACCTGTTACTTAAGGCTCATTTCCAATCGTTCCATCTCCGCTGAGTTGACACAAAAAACAGAAGTTTCATTAATCAATCAGAATGTAAACCAGAATGAAAATGTACATGCTCACACGATAAGGCACGTTAACACAGCAGATAACGCCACAAAGAATGCCGAAAGTTTATTTGTGTAACTTCAAAAACATTAATTCGTATATGACACAAAACATGTATTTTACAAGGATTAAAACACCGGGTTGACGGAATAAACCACTCCTCCGGAATCCAGGAGGGAGGAGAGACAGACAGGAGATGCAACAGAGTGACGGACATACGACAGACTACTCACGGTGGAATCGCAGACAGACATCTGTAAATTCGGGGTCAATGCACCGAGCCTCGCTCAGTGGGAAGTATTGTTTGTACCGTATAGCCGGCAGTACCAAGCGTTTACATCCAGACCTGACCCTGATTCTGCCCCGACTCTGTTTGTCTGCCGCCTGCCCCGACCCATACCTGAACCTTGATCACCGAAGCCTGCCCTGAAACTGCTGTGTCTGCTCTGTCAACCAGTCTGTTCAACAAACCTGCTGCATATGGAACTGGTGTGTCCCCAACAATCAGACTCGTTAGAAACAACCATTGTATGCAGCAGAATTAATTCTTATATAATACAGTCTGGATTACAAGGCACTGTTGTTTTTTGGGAAAAATAAATAAGGCTTTTAAGTATACCTTGTAGGGCAAAAAATATGGTATTCAAAAAGTCCTTCTTTTCTGCCCTTTTACTTGTTTTGGAGGCTACTCCTCCACAAAAACAAGACAGGATTGGTATAATAGACCCAAAACGTTTTTGATGTTTGTAAAAAAAAATGCACAAGGTAATGGGATTGTTTTTCCTGGGATTGTTGCTAAAAAAGCCCCACAGAAGAGAATGACTTCAGAATGAATCTAATAGTAACGACAAAGACAACCTGACAGAGAAACAGTTTAAAAGTGAGGCAGAGAAGAAAAGTCTGGGGACAATGGGAGGTTGCTTGAAAGGCAAAAACCTGTCGTAGCCAGCAGGGGGTGAGAGAATAAACAACAAAGGGTGTCGTTCCCTGGCGGCTATAAGAGAGGAAAAACGAATAAAAAAGAAAAGTAAAGAAAAAAATAATCTGAGAAGGAGAGGCTAAAATCCAGCAGTGTTTAAGCAGCAAAAAAGAGAAAGCAGAGAGAGAATAAATGTGCTACCTCTTGTATCATTGTGTCTCGCTGGGCTGTCTTTTCTCTGTTATGGGGTGTAAGCGGAGGGAGAAGCGGTTGCCTGTGGCGTGAAGCTGAAAGGGCAGGCAGGGAATATTTGTGTTTCTGTTTGCTGAACTAAAATGTGCCTCTTGACAAATAACAATATTTCCACAGATGATGCAGAGTGCCTTTTGGCTCTTGTAGTTTTTTTGATTTGTAATACAATATTTCTCTGGGTGACATTAATAAATATAAACCACAAAAAAAGGGGTGCCCTTTTTTATTGTGATAGTCAGTAGACCTCCTATATTGCTTTATCTGCATGTAGGAGAAAAAGACAAAAACTCAACTTAGTTTAGATTAACTTGAACTGAACTAGCAAAAAAAATAGTCATTAAGAGGTTTTAAAACAAATGCGTCTTTTTTCTTTTCAAAATAAACACACTGATATGCTATGTTGACACCAAACAAAATTCACACACCCTTCTCTGTTTAAAAGTGTGGCAAAATCGCTGGTGGATGCTTGTCCAAAAATGTGTTCATAAACCTGACACTCCCACCACATGTGGGAAAAGCTACTGTCCAAAGTTTTTAGCCTCATCTCCACATGAAAGCATTGACTATAAACCTGTGCTATCTACAGTCAGTGCATGGAAAACATGGATGAGGTTCAGAAATCAGATTTATTTGTTTTAGAGAGTTCTACAAAGGCATCTGTAATCACATCTCCATGTCTGGGTCCATGAGCTCATTCAGAGATGCACCCAATACTTAAATTGCATTGCAGGACCTTTGATTGCATCTGTACATTGACTATTGGAACAGGATATCTCTTTATTGCATTCTGGGAATCTTAAGGAGGTCGCCACAACGGATCAGCTTTCACTAATTCGCACAGGTGGTTTGGCAGAGATTTTTTTGCCGGATGCGCTTCCTGACACAACCCCTGTATTTTAACCAGGCTGGGGACTGGCACAGGGAAACCCAAACTTGACCTAAACTGGATGAAGTTTATCGTGCCCCCTGAGAAACCAGCAATGGTTTTCCATGTGCCAGTCTGACATGCAGCCAACTAGGCCATCCAGCCACTCTCTGGGGACCTTTTACTAATTTCCTTTTTTCCAAAATAAGAATTTTGAAAAAAAAAACAGTTGTTTACAGACTCAACATATTACAGTCAGAGCCACATCCTTCACTAATCTGATTTTCAATAAGTTTTCAATCATTTGTATTTGTCAATCCGTCACCTGAGAGGAAACTTGCCGAGGCACTGAAATCTCCCGATTGATGAAAGGCTCTTGAATACGACAGTCACCCATTTAAACTGGCTTTTACAATCCAAGAGTATTGCTGCTAAATTTGGCACCTTATCCAGTTATTTTCCCTTATGTTTTATTTTTATGGCAACCTCTCCCTTGCCCAACAGTTGCTGGGATAGGCTCCTGCAACCATGTCACCTCAAGGGGTATTAGGGGGTTTAAATAATGGATAGATCGAAAAAAAATTGTCAAAGTGTTCCAGGTACAAAAATAAATGCTTATCAACCAGAACAAGAGAAAAAAAATAGCAATGTTGCAGCACATTTTATTGAATTAGCAAAAGAGACATATTTCATTGATAGAAACGCATGAATAAAAGCAATAAAACCACACAAATATTTTACACTGTGATGAAAAATCAAACACAAAACACAATTATTTTTGAAAAAAACTATATTCTTAATAAAAGATAAGAATTACTGAACAAGTTATGAAAAGAAAACTCCATTTCTACTTTTCACTGATAAAAAAAATCCCAGACATTAACTAAAAAAAAAAGAAAGTACTTCTGTTTTTCTTTTAGACTTGCGGTGCTCATTAGCACTCATTAGCCCCAGTGTACATCAAACATCCTGGCTCATTAAGGCAACTGCTTAAATTGAGTCTTGACTTTTGAATTGTACTGCTGAATGCTACAAAGGAGCAGGAATTACATTTGCTCCAAATGGGGACTTCATATCAATGTTTAGAGTGTAAAGGATGGGGAAAAAATACAGTTCTCTCTGACACTGACCATTTAGTGACCCTATACTGCCACCTGGCATTCTAAATGACTGAAAGTATGAAACAAAGGGAATTTTTTTCCACCAGCAGATTCCCATCCTCAAGACTCCTTGCATCAGTTTTCAAACCACTGGGTGACCTCTTTCTATTAATTTCAGACATGCACAGAGTGGCTCTGCGACTGGATATTGCCAATTATTCTCTTGCCGCAGAAGCTAATGCATCAGCTGCAAACAAACAGTAAGCAGAGATGGGAAGACATCCACAGCGATTCCTCAGAAGGATGGAACTGAAAGCACAAAAAGAAAGCTGAAGGAAAGGAGAAATAATAATATTAATGAAAAAACAGCTATAGTCATCGTTAGGCGAACCGTGCAGGTGTGCTGGCGCGGTGTGGATTCCAAACTGACACAGCTGTGACCCAGCATTAACATTTAATGAGCTGGTTCCTGCAGAGTTTCTATGCTAACTGTTAATGACTGTGGGGGTGGACTCCGAACGTCAAAGAGAATATGAATGGGTACAATTGTACCTCAGAGTTTATAATCATGACATTAACTCATTTATTGTAGGTTGGTGCATAGTCATCCATAATTGTGTTGAGAATAGATGAGTATTGATGAGATCTGTTTATCAGTTGGACCCGCGGATTTACCGTACTAAGATGTTTTTCACACTAGGATAGTGGTATGAAGTTATTCAATGGGCGGAAAAAGTGAATCAATTTCAAAACTTTATTTGAATTGCTTATTACAGTGCAGTCTTTGTTGCTATCTCCATACTGAAGTAAACCTAACCATCTGAAATAATGCTGGAGTTCCAACTGATGCTTTTTTGGAGGGAAAACCCTGACCAAGAAATAAAAAAAAAAAATAAAGCATGGTAAACGACGTATACTTTTATAGTGCTATAGTACCTTTATTGAAGGCCCAAAGCGCTGTACAGTTACAGTCCCAGTTACCCGTACACACACATTTGCACCCTGCAGAGCCCTAGCACCACCCTATAACCACCAGGAGCAATGTGGGGTTCAGTGTCTTACCCAATGACACTTTGACATATTGGTGGGAAAGGCAGAAACCAAACTTCCAATCACTATCAGGTCTTCATTAAAGTCTGCACTTTACTCTCTTCTATCCACTAGATGTGTTTAGAGCATTGACTGTAAATGAGAACTGTGTCAAGCGAGTGTGATGACACCCATGGAAAATTATTTTATTCAAACATTGAACAAAAAAAAAATTGTCAGTTTACAGTCTGAGTCTACATTTCTATGGCAATCTCTTTCTCAAATTAGGAGTGAGCAAGTTAGAAGACCACGCCCCTTCCACTGAAAATGGGCCAAGGAGAATCTGTCAAAAGTTTCGAACATTTGATGCAAGATCACGTACTATTATGGAGGCATATCGTCAGATTATAAATTGAATAACTTGAAAAGAAATAAAAGAATAGCATGAAAAAAACAGAATTAACAAAAAAGGTAGCAGAGCAAGAATGGCTGTTCAGGCAAATATTATTGCCTGAGTAATGGGTGTTTATTTCTCAATAGAAGTCTATGGGATTTTGGCTTTTTGGGACCAGTAGATACTTCCTATTTGGAATACCAGGGGGGAGGGAGTCACTCAGTCCAATACTCATATACTGTACAGTCAATATTTCAAACATTTTTGTGAAGAAGCAAACTCTGGTGCGCAAAAACTCACCAGTGTCAATGCCCTCTAAGTGAAAGTGCACATGTATTATGCTTGTATTAAAGTTTTGGAAAGTTAAGTTAATCTAAGTCTATACAAGTTTACACTTGCATGAAGAAGTAACATTTTATCCGAACTCAAATAATTGATAAAAAAAAAAATATATATTTGGTAAGACACGCCTGCGTCTCACCTATTGCACCCATACAAGTTGCTTAAGTGTTTACTCCAACCTAATGCCCGCAGGAAAAAATGTGCATGAACATTTTCGTCCCACAGACTCAATGGGTTGTTCACGATCTTAACCTTTTCTGTGGGCTACCTACGTGCCCCACACAGATTTGCCATATTTTTCACCCACAAACAGCTCATATCAAAGGGTAAGAATGATTAAGGCTTACACTAAGAAAATCTCCCACAACACAGCTTGACTTTCTCCCTCCTTAAAACATGCCTTCACACTGCACTGTGTACTTCTTCCTATAAGTTATAACACATGATGTAAAAAGGGACACTGTATTGATGTCTATGGTTTTCTGGCAGTGATATGACGTTAAGTTTGAAAACTCTTTCTATTTAATTTTTTTATTTTTAGGTTTAAACACCTAAATCGCCCACTTGGACGTAGGAAATAAAATGCACAAGAGCAAAAACATCCAAACATAACTCCTGTCTTTGCCACAAATAAAAAAAGAAAAATACTTATTTCTAATTTGAATTATGGCTGTAATAGATTAAAAAGTCGTTCTCAGCTATAGGGATTTAATGAACGCAAAGAAACATATCCACTAGAATCTATTCAGAAAGAAAATTTGCAGAAATGATTCAAACAAATGAAGCCTTGACATGATGCCATTACTTTTGGAACAGCTGTGTTTGGATTGCGTCACGCCTGCGGTTCATTTTGACGTTTTCATCTACTACAGATTTGCAAGTTTAATAAACAATGTTCACATACAGCCTGAACCCTTTCAAATCTATCATGCTTCAAAGGTTGGAATCCTCTGACATATTAATTTACATCCTCAGGCTTCCAGTATATGAATTTTGTTATAAAATGCATTAAAAAAAACACAAATTTGATAAATGACAGAAGTAATACTGCTCCACCTTTAAATATATTCATGTTAGCTATCACCTGGTTCTCTATTAGAAATCGAAAAATCCTGAAAACTATCCAATGAAATTAGCTTTTTGCAGACAACTGTGTAATGAAACCCTTCTCGTGACACGGGCCTTACATGCGGCCATAACTAATCTGCATTTTGATTTCCATTAATGAAACAAAATGCTTCTGGGAAGGCAGCCAAGTCACTCCTAATGAAGAAAGAAAAGATTATCTAAATAAAAATTACATGACAATGAACTGTAACGTTGGATGTTATCTGCTCCAAATCTGAATGAAATTAAAGATTGAAAAGCCTTACTTCTTTCATAGTCTTTACATCACCATTATTGTTTCTCTTCCTCATCAACTTTAAAGACTTTATTCATATCAAATGTTGGAGTGCAACAGGCAAGGGTTTGGGATTATGAGGGCTAGGACCCAAAATCACACACCAGAGGATGTGATCCTCCAACTCACATCTCAGTGATCCTCCTGACCGCATGGAAAGAGGAAGACTATAGATGACGAAACCATGATACCTACCACCACCAAACCAGCTGCTGCTAACCCACACAAACAAAATGAGGCAGTTAAAGCCTTAGTCACAACTGTACGTACAGCTATACAGGCTGTCGGGTGTGAAAAATGGGCAGAGCTGTTAGGGGCACGCCAGTGATCCGTACAAAGTATCAAATTTGTAGACTGCCTTATGAAGTTCATCAAAGGAATATTTGTATCTCTTTTGATTTCATTTTAAATGTATCTTTTAAATTAGATTGTTAGACTAGGTTAGGACTTTAAATTGTGTGGCATGGCTTATAGTGAGAGAACTGCCCTTCAGCATAGATTTTCCTGCAGGTTCCAGGTTGGTCAGGTCACAATTCTTGATTTAAAACTGAACCATAGTTACACCATTGAACCAAATCACCAAGTGAACTGTTGTATCCCCACTGCACACATTTGCATATTTTTATATTGAAAGTGACAAATACATGTGCCTACATGTGTGCTAAATTTAATATATTTGTAGTTTTATTTCATTACACCAGGCTAAGTATAAGACAACTGAAAGTTGTTGTTTTTTAACTGTTACCTGCCTATTAGCAAACTAATTAAAATTCTTTTTCTGAAACAGAAACAAAACAGTGACCTAGAAATTAAGGTTTGAACCAAATTGTGGGGAAAGTGAACCATTGCATCCCTAGTAATTACTCTTAATCAGTTTTGAGAGCAGATAAAACTTCTAGAAGTTAATTAATAGCAGTTCCAAACAAACCCAGGAAAAAAAAAAAAGAGTTAAAGATTCAAAATTCTTATTTAGTCTTGTTTCATTGGAATGTTTAAGTACACTCCAATGGAGAATGGTTCAAGGCCATTCCTGTAGCAGTTGGGCAATTAAGATGAAACTTTGAGGCTAAGTCTGTTGATTTCAAAACTTAAATCCTTTTAGCATTTTACTGATGCTGCAGAAATAGCGCATTTGTTAAATGTATGCAAATGATTTCCCCTAAAGCGAGTGGCACAGCGTTATCTGTTTAGAATACAGACAATTCCTGAACTCCTGGTGATATGCTGTGAGCTTATTACCCAGTCCACAGATAGAGGCCTGTTAAAATGAGGGGTTTGTTCTCTTGTCCCACATCAACTGGCCTACTTGATGGGCTATAAAGGACAGGGGAAACAAGAGACAAGAGGGTGAAACATCAGCATTGGATTTAAATCAAAATTGATGGAAGGTTCAAGCAAATTCTGGAATTTCTCCCGCCCGTTGTCCCACATGGCGCTGAGCGAATCAGGCACAAATAAGCCACAAATGTGCCCAAACAAATGCACAATAAAGGACAGGCTTTTCAGTAGTAGCCAGAGAGTAAATGTTACACAGGTGGGAAACCTCCTTGAAAGAAAACCTAGCAATGTTTTGACATAAAACAGAAGTGAGTTAAGATGGACTTAGTTATGTCTTTATTCTCTGGAATTAATGTAAAACATTGTCTTTGATCAATTTAAGTGCTTTTATTTTTTATCCTCACTACCTGTAAAAACAGAACCAACACATGCATAAATTCACTCAAGAAAATAATACACACCTAAAGAAATATACCTTTAACTTGATTTTACATCAATATATTACATAAATTGGGTTGGGAGCCAGTTTAGCTCGTGCTGGTTTGCGGCGCCTTCCGTCCGTGAAACCAGGGTTTGAAAAGGGGCTTCTCTCTATTCCCTTCTCTGCTTCTGTGCCGGTCCCAAGCCCAGATAAATTGAGAGAGTTGCGTCAGGAAGGGCATCCAGCGTAAAACATTGCCAAGTTAACCATGCGACTCATCCTCGACGGAGAGGTTGTTTCGCTGTGGCGACCCCTGATGGGAAAAGCCAAAAGCGAAAGAAGATATTACATAAATTGGGTTATCACCGTAAAGTATGGGACATTTTCAAACAAACATATAGAAATAGTATAGAGACAATGTCCTGACATTAAAAAATTAAAATATCTCATTTCCACAAATAAATATCATGTTTGCACAAAATAATATTCTGTTCCCACAAGATAAATATCTCCGTTCCCTCGAAATACTTTTTCGTTCCCTTGAAATGATTAATTCGTGTGAACAAAATAAGTAATTCTGTGTCTCTGTGACCCACATTCGTTCAAGAAAGGAAAAAGAAAAACAAGAATGATCGCTTTATTATTGTCTCAATGAATATTAAAAAAAATCATAAGATTTATGACACCTAGGCTTGCTGCTTTGCCATAAAATTCACCGGACATAGCTCCCAGCTCCGCCGCGGAGCTCTTTTGCTTGTCATGCCGGCGATCGGGCAGCTGGCTGGCCGGTAGACAGACAGCTGTTATTGTAGTTAAGGGTCGAATAGGAATACTAATATTCAGGACTTGTCTTTTATTAACATACTCTTTAGCAGTCGCTTTACATTCGAAGGCTAGTAAGCTTCATGCTAACTAACTAGCCGATCATTTATCCTGTTATTCACGTCATAGATTTACAGCAGAAACCTTCACATTTCTGTCTGTGTGTGTCTCACATTGCATTGAAGACACGGAGGATGTTTAGAGATCAGATTTATTTATTTTAAAAAGCACAAAAGCATCGGTAATCACGTTCATGATCATGGTACGCTCTCTCTCTATGGAAAAGCATCAAGCCTAGTTATCATAAATCTTGTGACATTTTTTGTTACATTCATTGAGACTATAACAAATTGATAATTCTTGCTTTTCCTTTTACTTTCTTGAACGAATGTGGGTCACAGAGACACGGAAGTTACAGCTGAAAGTGGCTTTTGCGGCCGGACGGAGACCATATCCTTGTTTATGAATGACTTATGACATGAATAATTATTGCATTTGCACAAATTAATTATTTCTTTCACACGAATTAATCATTTTGAGGGAACGGAATAGTATTTTGAGGGAACGGAATATTTGTCAGGGTTCTGAATTTTTCTTTAATAAAGAGAAGAACCACACAGGAGATGAGAACTTTTGCTAGACTTCTGCAGAAAGAGAATCGGTCTGTGACAGCACGAACTGTCACAGAGGAGTTCTGCCTTCTCACTGTATCCAGTCTGGTTTTATTGGTGGCCGGTCATTCAATCAAGCAGTACAGGAACATCATATTCTTGTATAATCAGAGCTTTTCAGGTCATTGTTTTGTTACTGTAAGATAGAACTGAGACGAACATATCATGGTGATAATAGCGTGTAAGCAAATGATAATTACATAACCCTTACGATGTTATCTTTTGGGAACGGAATATTTTCTTGTGGGAACAAGATATTAATTTTTGGGAACAAGATATTAATCTGTGGGAACGAGATATATTTAAATTTTAAATGTCAGGAGACGGGCTCCGTAAAATAGAAACACATAACACTTTTATATAGTTAAAAATAGAGAGAAAGATACTTTAGTGTTAATGATATTATAGAGGATCCAAAACGGTCTGTAGATCTAGAAAAATTAACAGGGAAATTGAAATTATGAGATTGTGTATTTAAAAGATGAGTTTCAACCCTGTGAGTGATTGCAATTGCCTTGATAATAATGATAGTAACTTTCACACCATGTGGTTGACTCACTGCTCCTCCTCATCAGCTGGTTCTAGTTTAGGTGATCACTGCCATCATATACAACTGGGATATGCCTTTCTATATACAGACTTTTCCTGCTGGCCTGTTAAGCTGTCTGTTTTTAAGTCTGCTGGTTTATGCCCTGACTATTGATTGTATAAGAGAACTGAACTGAGTGACACCCCTACCGCCTTGTGTTCCAAATCATAAGTACCGGTACAAAGAAGACAAAATCCCATAGACTTCTACAGAGAAATAAACAGCTATTACTCAGTCTTTCTATTTGTCAGAATAACCATTCTTGCTCTGCTACCCTTTGTAACATGTTTATGCTTGTGATATTTTTTTTCTTTAGTGTAAGTGATTCAAGCTATAAACTGACCAATCAGGTGCTTTATTAAAAGTAGGTGGTCTCATGTTGAATGTTCAAAATGTTTGACAGATTCTCCCGAGCCTGTTTTAAGTGGTAGAGGAGTTCCACCATGCTCCCTCACAATTGGTGAGTGTGGTTGCCATAGGAACGCTGACTAAGACTGCATCAGACGAATCAATGCTAACTAGTGTCTTCTGGCACCGACGTGGTGACGTCCGTATTGCAGTAAAATATCAATAGAATTGACTTCAATTGGTTGGAACCAGAAATCAGCTCTTTTCAATGGGTGATGTCACACTCACTCAGTCCAGTTCTATACATTTAATTGCCCCGACTAAGTTTTTGACCTTCACTTTGTTTTTGGATTACAGATTTAATTATGGCAGTCTCTTTCTATATTGCAATTCGCCTTTCACAGTCCTGTTGTTTCAAGGATTTTTTTCAGTACAATCTTGCATGCTCAATCAACCCCTCCCATGTCACGTCTCCTATACAGAATGCATTCAGCTTGCGAGACATGTGTAAGCCTTTGAATGTGAGCGGATCTTTGTTTTCATTCTATAAAATTGTTTATACTCTTTAGGAGTATAAACAATCGAGAAAAGTGTAAAAATGTTGATGTCTGTCTGAAAAAAGTTTATAAAGTGTGTAGTGAGGGGTTTTACTCCCTTGAAACATTTGTAATACATGTATTTGACGGATTTTCCCTGTCAGGGGTTAGTTTTAGAACCCAACTCCCGGGTTTAAAGGAGAGTCTACTGTATTTCAATTGCTCTTTTGCTTTTCCATTATAAACTTCATAACAAATCTTGTTTCTATGGCTTTATATATATATATATATATATATATATATATATATATATATATATATATATATATATATATATATATATATATATACTGTATATCAAATTTACTATATATCAGTTGAAAAACTATAATAAAGAAATACAAGGATCACTTGGATTGCAAATTTTGTTAAAAGGGTGTTTAATTTATGAAATGTCTTGGGTAGTCTGTAGTTTGTATTCATTCTCTTGTCTTTAATCAAATCAAATCAAACTTTATTTATAAAATAGCGCTTATCATGCATTTCATGCAGCTCGAAGCGCTTTAACATTAGAAACAAAAAACACACAACATTACAGTAAAAACCCAACCCACCCTACACCCTTCCCACTCCCCTCCATTAAAGCACATGACCCACGACAATGAATGTTGACTACCAATGCAAGTTAAAATAAATAAATAAATAAATGAATAAATAAATAAAAAAGCAAACAAGCAAGCAAACAAGCAAACAAACAAACAAACAAACAAACAAACAAACAAGGCTCGGCTCTGCTGCGAGGAAACGGCATTTGGGAATCTCTTCATACCAGGAGCCAGCCCGGCCACGGGAGCATCGCCAGAGCGCCAACCCAGACCGGGACAACACCAGGGTCCACTTCACAGCCGTGAGGCTGCAAAATTAAACCCCAGCCGCCCCAGCAAAGGCAAGAACTGCAACAACAGCCACCGGGCAAGCCGGCAACCCTGGCAGAAAAGACTCCCACAAGAAACACTGGGGCTAAAATCACAATAAGATACTAAAATTATAAGATTTATTAAAAATATATATATATAAATAATAATAAATAAATAAAATAAAAAAAATAAAAAAATAAATAAATAAAAAATAAATATAAAAAAAACTGAGAATAAGATGCATAAAATGAAATGAAATATAGTATAGAATATAGCCTATAATAAAACAGCTTTAACATGCAGAACCTCTTATCTCAATTAGAGTTCTTAAAAAGCATGCACATTAAAAATGGGATAATAAGATTTTTTTTCCTACTTTTTATTCAGAGCAGGTGTCAGCACAGAGTGAATTTATCATTTTCTTTCTCTTAACCGCCTTTGAGAAGAAATCCTATTGGTGGAAAGTTTGGCAGTTTTTTTTGTTATGGTTGGTGCAATTACTTGCAGACTATTTTGATTGGGAACACACTGGTCCCCACAGTAAAGTGGTGAGTATGGAAAGATGAAGGAAAAATGAGACTGAAATAACTTTCCGTCTCTTGCCTGCTGCCCCTCCCCCCCCCCCCCCAACCCCCCCCCCCCCCCCCCAACCCCCCTCCGCCCTCCGCAGACTCAAATGCGACATTCAGTTCAGGCAACTTTTCTTTATAGCACTTCTGGTGCCAAGGGCCTCTCAGACATAAATGGGAGCCCACATATTGAAAGGCTCGAACCAATTGAAGCCAGTACAGTCGATTCTACGCGTCTTTGTTTTATTATCAATTTGTCTATTTTCCTGTTGTGCCAAGCAAAGAGGACTGCTTGGTGAAGGAAGATGAAGTGACGATAAATAATGGTGAGCAAAAGAGGAAGATGAAGCATGGATGGTTCCAGTGGTTGCTTTCACTGTGGATATAAAGACTAATTAAACCAGAATAAAGTTTTTTTTTGTAGCACCTCTCCACATATATGTTTGGATACATTTTCTCAAGACATTTCATTGACTCTTAGAGATTGTTTTTTTTTTTTTTTTACACGTCCGGACTAGATTCCTTAATCCTTACAAAACCATCCCTATTACATGCCCAGCCCTAACCTCTAATGTACACGCTAGTGGCAAACATGTTATAGTAAGTAGACTTAATATCATAACACTATTCACAGAAAATATCATGCAAGATTTAATGATTTACTATAAATGAAGAAGCTAATTAAGACAAGTGTAAAAGCAACATTTGGCAGGCCCCAAGATCTCTTCTCCCCTGTTCTGCTCCATTATGATGTATCCACTTGTATACAAGTCGAACGATGTACGTCTTTGTTTTCCTCATCTGATCTGTCTCAAAACTGTATAGCTGGATAGCTCAGTTAAAACTTACCATAGTTGTTACACTGGTAATGTTATGTTGGGGTTGTAAAGGGCTGTAATTTAGAGGGAGATTGTCTAAACAGATGGATGATGGGATGTAAAGGCGGGCTTACTCTGTGCCAACAGTTCTGCTCACAACTCTGAGGTGAATTTTTTTTTTTTTTTTTTTTTTTTTTAACTTGTCCTGTCCAACAGCTGGGCAGACAGATGAAAGCTGAGAGCCTCTTGTGTTGGACATATTTTACTTTAACAAGAGGGGTTATTAATCTTCAGACAAACCAAAGGTATGTCTGAATAAACCCCTTTTGTAATTGAGGCCAAACTTTATTAATTTCAATCATGTCTGAAAATCTTTGGTGTTGGACCGGGCGGAAAAGGAAAGAAGGGAAGAAGAGAGAGGGACGTTAGAGAGAGGGGGGGTAGGGGGTGATAATAGGAGGGGAAGGGGGATAAGACCATAAAGCAGCATAAAGCAACAAGTTTACTGGTTGTTAATCATTATGGTAAGGTTCAAATGTAGTAAAAAAAAAAAAAAGGGGCGGAGCCTGTCCACACACACACTCAAATGTATTAAACACACCTGCTAGCTGCAAAAATGTCCACCTGTCGACATGTACACAAAACAGATAGTGTTCACTCGCATACTTATGCCTTAAAACCAACTAGTGTGAAATATTTCAGTCATTCAGTCATGCAAACTGTTAGTGCAAAGGTGAGCTAACACCAGTGCTCAGGTGAGTGTTTATGTTCTTTTAAAATGGGTGGTGGAACGTGAAAAGAAGGAGGGAGAGTGCCCAGCCATCCCCACCCCAAGACCCCCACCGCAGCAGCAGCGGCAGCCGGAATCCCCCCAACGCCACACGGGAACCGGCAGGGAACAACCGCCGCCCGGGCGACCAAGCCCGCCACCCAGGCCAGGGCCAGCAGGGCCGCCGCAAGGCCCCCAGAGCCAGAGGCCAGGGAGGCACGGAGGGAAAGAGAGCGCCGCCCCAGCCCAACCAGGAGAAGGACGCCCACAGCCCCAAACGAGCACCCCACCACCACCCAGGAGTTCCAGGCATCCCCCCGCCCCAACCCCAGATACGAGCCAGGACCCCCCAAGGGAGACCCGCTCCGCACTCCAGGCAGCCATCCGCCCGGCCCACGGTTGGTCCAGGGAGGAGCGAGGCAGGGGCCCGCCGCCCCCGCCCAGGAGGGGGGAACCCCGGGGAAAAAAAGAGGGCCCACAAGGGGTGTTGTATATATGGCCCGACCAGGCTCGGCCACAGTTGGAAATTTGGCGGGGCCCAGCACTCAGGAGCGAGGACCAGAACCCACCCCCCAGGGACCAGACACCCCCGGCTCAGATGTAATGTGAACCCCCCCACCATGCGGAGAGAGCACCGCCGGGTCCAGGAAGCCGGCACCCCGGGGACACGGCCTCCGTTGCAAAGGGGCCCGTACCCCCCACCAGGGAAGAGGCAGGGGACAGACGGACCCAGGTCCCACCTTCCTTGCAAAATGTGTGTGCGTGTATGTGTGTTTGAGAGGGTGTGTGTGTGCATGTGTGTGTGTTTATGTTGGGATGTATATATTGAGGGGGGAGGGGTGTGTGTACTAAGGGGGGTGCAGTTAAAATTGGCGTGTAGGGCACTAAGGGGACATCTCCTGATTACTCACAGTGACGTCCCCTCACCCTCCCCACCAAGGGGCCCTAAATGTCTAAGGTGCGGTTAAAATTGGCGGGTAGGGTGCTAGGAGGACATCCGCTGCTTGCTGGCAGTGATGTCCAAGCACCCCCCCTACCAAGGGCCCTACATGTCTAAGGTGCAAATAAAACCGAAAGAGGGGGGGCCCACTCCATACGGCAACCATAGGAGGGGGGCCACTGCCTAGTAAACCCCCCCCCCAAGGCTCATCGCAGGCTAAGCCCCCCACCCCCTCACCCTATTATGAGGTTATATGAGGAAGGGGGTAAGTTGGGGACAGCTGATAAACTGTCCCCCGGTGGTCAAACAGCTGTCCCCCCCCCCCCCCCCCCCCCCAGCACGGGGGCCAGGCCCACCCAGCCCAGGGGCCCCACCCCCGGAGGCGCCGACACCCCAGGCCCAGCACCACCCCCCCCACACAGAGAGAGAGGAGCCAGAAAGCGCCGGCCCCCCCGGAGCAAGCCCAGGCCCCCACCCCCAAACGCCGGCCCTGAAAGAGCTCTGGTCAGGCCTCGACGGGACCGAGGCAGCCAACCGGCCGGGGAAACCGCCGATGGCCTCAGCGGAGACCCCGACCCGTCAACCCCCCCTGCCCCGTACCAATAGTGCCCCCCCCCCTCCCCCAGAATGCCCCCCCACAGGACAAGGCCGACAAGACCCCCCACCCCACCCACCCCCAGACCCCGCAGCCGAAGCGGATGACACCCAGAGCGACCGGGGGCCCCCTTCTGAGGTGAATTTTAACTAAATACTCCTGCTCTGTCCTAGAAAATAACACAGTTTTTTTTTTAATTTAGGCTAAAAACGGCATTACAGTAAGAATTTCTTTCTGCGTGGTGTTTGCATGTTTTTCCCATCTATTTAATTAAATTTTATTTATATAGACCAATCTATACAACAATATTCATCTCAGTGGGCTTCAAACCGGCAGTTGTGTAACAAACATGAATCATAAAGAACATAAAGTCATAGAAATCAATAGGCAATGACTAGACTAAACAAACTAAACTTAACTGGGCATCCCCCAGGACGGACAGGAGATGTACCACAACTCAAGGATTAGCTTATCTAACTCACTACAAGTTTAAATAGTCCAGCAGACGGGTTTCCCCCTGATAAGTTGGGGGACGGCTGGGAGAACAGACGAGCCAGAGGTAAGGTCCACAGCCAAGTACAGGAGCACGGAATCTGGCATAACTCGCCCTCCTCTGAGGGGAGGGACAATGTGTGAATCGCACTGCACCCAACAGAAGCATGGAAAACTAAATGATAAATAAATGATCAAGAATAGAGGAGAGGAGACGTAGATGAGAGTGTGTGGGTTTTCTCCGGGCACTTCCTCCCACAGTCCAAAAACATACTTCCGGTTAACTGATGACTCTTAATTGTCCTTAATTGTAAAGGTGAGTCTGCGTGGGTGACCCTGTGTTGCCCTGCAATGGACTGGCAGCCCATCCAGAGTGTACATGCAACTTTACCCAGCAGTAGGCTTCAGCAACCTAATGACCACAAATGGGATTTAAAGGAGTTTAGAAAATCATGGAAAAAATGGATGGAGGTTTTAAAATAAATACGAGATTTCACAGGCATCCCGAAAGGTCAGGTATGGGTCCTTTTGATAATTCCTAATAATATCAAGGAATTAGTACAAAATTTACATCTTCTTCCTCTTTAGGCTTCTCCCATCAGGGGTCGCCACAGCGAACAAGTCGCATGGTAAACTTGGCAATGTCTTACGCCGGATGCCCTTCCTGACGCAACCTTCTCAAACCGGGCTTGGAACCGGCACAGGGGTAGAGAAGGGAACAGGGAGCAGCCCGGAGTCGAACCCTGGTTTCATGGATGGAAGGCGCCGCAAACCAGCACGAGCTAAACCGGCTCAGCACTAGTACAAAATTTACATATAGAGGTAAAATAGTTTAACCTGTGTTAACGGTATATTATGCATCCTTTTTTAGAAATCCATCCATCTTCCATGCATGCTTGAAAGATGGATGCTAGCTGCTAGAGCCTATCCTTTCAGTAAATACCTTCAGCTTTAACATGTATGCTCATGGTTTTGTAGTTTATGAACATTTTATTTGTAAAAATCTTGAGTTTTGTTGTAAAATATAGCATTTCCTAATGTGTTTTCTGTGCATTTTCCTTTTAGCGAGTAAAAAATATTGTGGCTATCCAGAGCTGTTTTTTTTAGCACTTTGATCAAATCGACACCAAATGAAATTTTTATGGTAAGCCACAGTTTTGATTCGATCACTGTCAGACTTATTTTAACGCTCCCTGTCCATCCAATCACGTACCTCCATTTTTGATTTTAATCTTTCAGCGCTCTGGCTGCAGGGCCCACAGTGGAAAGTGAGGGCAGACTGTAAAATACATCCAGGGTGTGAGTCTCCTTGAATAAAACATGGCATTTGAATATGTTCTATGGTCTAGAATATTGTGTTTCTACATTTTGATTTTTAAATGAGAGCTCTCCTTCATGAAAAATACAAACAGAAAAATCTCACATGGGTGAGAAACTCCCCCGTTGGCTGTGTATGTTTTTCTCGTCAAGATGCACCTCGATGCACAGCCTCAGCTTGGTTTTAGGAAGTCGGTGCAAACCATCTCAGAGTCTCCAAACCATGGCAGTTGCAGTCTGCATTAGTCAGGGAGCTCACAGGGAAAAACATCAGCATAATTAGGGAAATCGCCCCCATGTGCAGGCTGGTTCTGCCGGTATCTGTCAGAGACATATTTTCTTTGCTCACATTTTGGCAACAGAACAGAGAGGAGAAATGTGCGTTTGTTGTGTCACACACTAAATGAGTATAACTATACATAAGTACATATATGTATGTTCAACTAAACTTGTTTATTTTGGTAGTTTTAATTAGATAAGTCTGATGATAGAATTGTTCACCTGTCACTATAAGCATGGGGGCTCAAAACACCTCTATTAGCATACGTTTGTCCACTTTTTATGTTTTACATCACTTAATAACATTTAACAACCCAGAAAATTAGATATTTGAAGTTATATTAAATTAAAAATGAATATCCCAATTGCTTTGACTTGAAAGCACTTAGCCTAAAGAAGTTTACTGACCAGAGCATCCTGCCATAGAGAGGTCTGTTTTCAAAGGCTTTAAGGTGCTCATTTAGGTATTTATATGAACTTTCTGACAAAAATCTTTCATTCGAGGCACTGGACACTTTTAAATGGCCTATATCATGCAAAATTAACTTTTTGAGCTGTTAAGTGTATTATAAACTGTTCTGTATTTTGAACCATTCAAGTGTTTATCTAAAAACCTGCGCTCTGAACACCAACATATCCCAACCCACGAAAACAAGTGGGTTCTCACGAACTGATGTAGACCAGTGGGGAACAGCCAGTTCCAGGAGGAGTCTGTGCTGCCATCACCACCTCCATGCTAACACACACACCCACTTTCTCTTCTGAGCTGGTGAGCGACTGAAACGCTTTCCTTTTATATGCACATCCAACTTTGCAAAAGTTTGGATGTTGCTTTGTTTTCTTGGGCTAAATGCAGACAAACTGCAGAGGGCCAGTTCTAAGTTGATGACATGAAATGTGAGGCACCCACTTGAAGAGTGGTGCTGCCGAGATCGAGTTGTATTACTTCCGAGGAGGAAAGTTAGCTGCAAACGTAATTCATATTTCATAAAAAATGTGTTCTTTAGTGCAGTGGCGGTTTTTGATATGGGCGATGTGGGCGGTCGCCCAGGGCGGCACTTCATAGGGGGCGGCATTGGCCGTGTCCGATGAGTAATGTGCTACATACAATATTCAAAGAGGTAGCTTGAAGTTTTAATTTGAAATTACTTCAGCAGCCGACACTTAATACTTTTATGTAGACACATCAGACTCTTAATAATGTCTTCCTCCTGTTTCCTCTTCACACTTATGGTGCAAAAAAAAAAAATAAAAAAAAAAATAAAAAGAATAATTTAGAGTGAAACAACGTAAAACAGGCACATGAAAAGGATTTAGGCAGAACAAACATCCGTGCTCAACCCAATTTCGACAAAAGCAGGCAATGGGGATTATTTCCCACAATTCTTTGCTCCGACACAGCAGACCCGATGCGCACGTGACCACCGCCCTCTGCTGCAAGACGCTTGCGGCCACACCTCTTTGCGGTAGTCTTTGGAACATAAGTAAAAAAAACTCGAGAGGGGAGCGCAACTCGCCGGTGGCTGGCTGAATCACAATAACAGGTGATTGGGAGTCTTTTTCTATCTGACAATCAACTCTGGGCCGCAGCTGCGCCTCCCGTCATAGAGACGGAGCCGCGTGTGAGAGGGAAGGGGAAGGGGGGTGAGCGCAGACCATTTTATATGGATTGAGTTTCTTTGGAGGATTTCTACTGTTGGTGTTGCACAAATTTAGGGAAATGCCAAATATTTTTGGAGTAATCCCACTGATGAGTTCTATGATTTAGTCTTTAATGTTTTATAAGACCTAAACATATTAATCACAATAAGTTTTATTTTTTAGATCTAATCCCTCTGATATGTTTCACAAAGACACACACAGGACGTCACACATTAAGAAATTATTGCTAAAAATGAAGCAGGAGTCCAGCTCTAAAAAAAATGCTCTAAAGAAGGATGAAAGAGCATAAAAATGGAATTATTTGATATGTAATTTCTTATTAATATTTCCAGGCTTTCTTTGTTTTGTCCTGCAGCATATTCATATTTGTATAATTTTGACAGAATATATTTCTATGGAGAACAAAATATTACAAGTTATTTAAGGTTTAACTTGAGTTATTCTGGATTAATGTTCCTGTTTTTATTCATATTTATGTTCAAAAAGTTCAGTTTAAAAGGTTTAAAAGTTTAGCTTTAGTGTGTTCAGTAAATGTTTATCTTCTTCAGGCAAAACCTTAAGTGTTTTTAACTTAGGCCCCTGTGTGACTGAGTTTGACCCCCTGTAATATGAGTCTAGAAAATCCATGCATTTTTTGAGTAAAATGGCTAAATAGAAGATAGGGAACACAACAGGATGTTGTCAAATTTTGTATGTGTGCGGGGGGGGGGGGGGGGGGGGGGGGCGCTGGTGGGGTTACTCGCCCAGGGAGTAAGTTAGTGTAGAACCGCCACTGCTTTAGTGTGCCAAAGCTAATATATTCGTATATATGAACATAGTTTATTTTGAAAGGCCCGTGGTCTGAAGAATACAAAGCAGACAGAATATTGTATGTGTTGCACTACTCATAGAAGAAGAGCAACGCGCACAAGAAAGACACAAAAATGAATTGTTTTGGGAGAGGCTGTGGTTGCAGCACAGAGTGTTGCTCGGACAGTAGACAGTTTATAAACCTCCGGGTTACCGGGTGGCTGGTGGCACTTGATGTGGTCTGCAATCGTCTGGAGATATTTATCCATCGTCTAATCTGAGTTGCTGCCGGTCGACAATCAGGCTGCCACCGCCCTGTGGCTGCCTGATTTCCTGCCAGTGAAGTGAAACTAACACAGGAGTGATGTGATCTCTTCTGCTAGTTCCTGCTAACAATCTAGCTGCTGCTTTCTGAACAAGCTGGAGACTTCTTAAGGAACTCTTAGGATACGCTGCTAACAAAGAGTTACAGTAATCCAGTCTAGACGTAACAAATGCATGGATGAGTTTTTCGGCATCACTTTTAAATAGTACATTTCTGATCTTAGCTATAGTACACAGGTGAAAAAATGCAGTTTTGCACGCCTGAGATATGGGAGCCTTAAATGATCAATCTTGGTCAAATAAGACCCCTAGGTTTCTAGCTGTGGAATTGGAGGCTATACTTATACCATCCAGGGAGACCATCTGAGCAGACCGAGCATCTCTTAGGTTTTTAGGACCTAGTATAATAACCTCTGTTTTTCTGGCTTCAGGAGGAGGTAATTAATTGTCATCTAGGTCTTGATGTCTCTGATGCAGGCATTAAGTTTCTCTATATGGTCATTCTGGTCAGGTTTAATAGATAATACAACTGCTCATCATCTGCATAACAGTGAAAATTAATGCTGTGTTTCCTGATTATGATTCCTAGGGGTAGCATACAAAGCAGGGGTCGGGAACCTTTTTGGCCGAGAGAGCCAAAAATGCCACATATTTTTAAATGTAATTTAAATTTAAATGTATGTTTAAACCTAAACATACAAGTGAATGTGTGCATTTTATGTAATGTTAACACTTTTAAAGTAAAAAAAAATCTGTGGATTCTTTTTTAATAACATTGTTATTGTAGAGGACTGAGTTGAATTGGCCGGCTGTTGGGTCGCGTTCTAAGTTCCGGAGTACATTGAACGCATCAAGCAGAGATGCTGATTGGCCCTCAGTTCTGTCGCTCAGCCTGTCGTTGGGGAGTTTCGACCAATGGGGTTCAGCTATGGGCCGAATAAGGGAAATAGGAGAGCTGGTGCAGCAGTGGGAGAATAGAAAGTAGGGGGGGGCGCTCTCGGCGGGAGAGATTCAGAAGTTGCTGAATAAGTTGTACGGCGTTGGTTACGGCTCGCAGTAACCAGAATAAAGAACCTTAAAAGAGGTTAAGTCTCTATGCCTCAGTGTGGGAAAGGGATGCTTTACTATGCTGTTGCTAATAAATTATGATTTCTTAGCATTAATGTGACTTCTGTTGCTGCTTAGTTTTGCTGATTGTCTTGTCTGGTTGATACGTGGTGAGTTTAAGTTTCATGTAGGCATTGAGACTTCCATCCGTTAAACGTGGTCGTAGGTTGGTCTTAATGTTCTTTAGATGTGAGAAAGACTCCTCACATGCAGACGTGGAGCCAAACATTATCAGTACAGCAATACTCACAGGCTGCAGTGTGGTATGTGACGGGCAGCGTGTTCTAATCAGTGCACGTTTCACCTTGCTGCCTGCGCCCACTACCCCTCCCCTTTTCAAAGACGGGAGCGCGCATCTGCCGGGATGGCAATTCATAGGTTTCAGGCCGTTACAGATTTGGGGTTTTGATGCGCGGTTTTACGGTTTTGATGGGGAATACATTAGGCGCTGAATTGGCACCAAACGTTACAAACTGGCATCGCATCGTGCCCAAGAAGGACCGGTCTGATGAAACTTTTTTTTTCAAAAAATTAAAGATTTGTCTGTAAGCCAGATGTGGCCATCAAAAGAGCTGTATCTGGCCCCCGAGCCATAGGTTCCAAAACCCTAATATAAAGCATAAACAGGATGGGACCTAAAACTGAGCCCTGTGGCACTCCATAGCTAACTCGAATGCAATGAGAGGACTGTTCATTTACATTAACAAACTGGTAACCATTGGATAAATATGATTTAAACCACTGGAGGGCAGATCCTCTGATCCCTATGTCATGCTCTAATCTTTGGAGTAAAACACTGTGGTCGATAGTGTCAAAGGCTGCACTGAGGTCTAACAGGACCAGAATAGAAAGTAGTCCCTTTTCTGAGGCCAATAATAAGACATTAGAGACTCTAACTAGTGCAGTTTTTGTACTGTGGTGAGGTCTGAACCCTGACTGAAAATCTTCAAAGTGGCTGTTGTCCTGCAGGTGGCGGTAAAGCTGCCTAGCTGCAACTCTGTAGGATTTTTCAAATAAAAGGGAGGTTTGATATCGGTCTATAGTTGGCCAGGTTGCTAGGATCTAAACTTGGCTTTTTCAGAAGAGGTTTAACAATTGCATATTTAGAAGACTGTGGCACACAACCTGTTTCTAGAGAGGTATTTATTATCGTTAGTATGGATTCATTAATAAGGGGGTAAGGTTTCTTTAAAAATACTAGTGGGAATTGGGTCTAAGAGAAAAGTTGAGGATTTCGAGGACGTAATAACTGATGCTATTTCCGCTTAATCCACAGTGGTGAAGCAGTCTAATGTTACAGAGGTTTCTATGGATGCCTCCACTTCTACTGCTTCAGCCTGCTCTGGGCTGATAGTAGGAATAACTTGATTCAACTTATGTCTAATATTTGAGATTTTACTATCGAAAAATGTAAGAAAATCATCAGAGCTGAGAGAAACAGGAACATGTGGTTCTACTGAGCTCTGACTGCGAGTTAATCTAGCAATAGTACTAAAAATAAATCTTGAATTATTTCCATTCTCTGATATTAAGTTTGAATAGTACTGGGTTCTAAGCTCTACGCAGAGCTTTTTTATACAGTGATTTCTGTACTATAGAGCGCACCTGATTGTAAGCCACACCCATTACATTTTTAAAGGACAAACCATTTTGTACCATTGCCGCACCTGTCTATAAGCCGCATGTGCCCACATTGAAACATGTGTTGTAGAATGAGGATGTGTATGTGCTGAAACCGGGTGTGTAAGAAAGAGGGGAGAGCTCTTGCAGCGCAAGAGGGAGCCGCTCTCTTGCTCACTCTTGCGCTGCTCACACTACTTCCTCTTACACAAGCAGCGCACTGACACACACACACATACTCATTCTACTCATTCTACAACACCTATATAGTTAGTTCATTAGTTAGAAAGTTAGTAGTTAGTTTTTACTGTTGTTAACAAAGAACACTGTATTGTAATTATTACTTGTACCAGTATTCATTTGCAACATGGCCGCGGGGGGATTTTGTGTTGGGGGGGGGGGGGGGGGGGTAACCGTGACACCGCAACTCCTGCTGCTTCATGTGAAGCGACAGTAACACGGCAGCAATATGGCAGTAACAGCACTAACAGGGCTGGTTAAAAAAAACATACCGGTAAAAGTCACTGAGAGCAGCACTCACTGACACTGACACTGAAACCTTGGAAGTCAAATTCTCTCCTGAGCTTGCCCTGTCCTCTCCGTCACGCAGCAGACCGGCTTTTCCAAACCCGTTGGTGATGGGGGATTTTTAACGATTGCTTTTAACTTGAAAGCTGCGTCATATGCATTTCTTCTTGCATTTTCCATAATGAGGGTCTGTACGTGCTATTCATTCACAAAGCAGGAATTTACATTAAACTTGTGTCTTCGTCGACACACATACCGTATTCCCCCATCTCACTCTTACCCTTTCTGCTTTTAAAATGCATTTTAAAAAACCATGTTAAACTACATTGCTACTCGGTTTTGTCTAACAAGCTTAAGTTTCAGGGGGGCAACAACATCAAGTGTACTCCTGAGGGGTTGTAAGGCATCATTAACAAACAGGTCATTTATTCTAGGACTGATGCTATGGGAGCTGGACTCAGAGTATTTGCTCAGAATGTCACTAAGAATTGGTTGAACTGTGAGTTTAAACTCAGACACAGAATGATCAGATAAGGTTCTTCTAAGCTGTTTTTTTTTCACTGGGGCAGAAGCATGTTCTACTGTAAACTGGAAGGTAATCAGAAAGTGATCAGAAATGATGGGGTTATGAGGAAGCACACTGGCTAATCTTTGGGTTCATTTACATTTTGGGTGAAACCAACATGATCTAATAAAGCTGCAAAAGCATTTCCTAGACAGTCACTGGAGGCCTCAATATAAAATCCCCTATCATTATAATTTGATCAGAATCTAAAACAATAGTCAATAGGAAGTCTGAAAATTTAGTTAAAAATTCTAAATACGGACCGGGAAGATTTTTTAATTCTTCCTGTTTGGGGTGATTTATAGACAAAATAATGCTTTCAAAATAGTTATAAACATGTTTGACTTTAGGGCTGGGAAGTAAGCTAGACTGGGATATTAGTCCTTTCCCTGAAATCCTGGATTTCTGATAGTTATTATAAGTGGGGGGGGTTGCTTCATTCAGTCTAACATAATCATCCTGTTGGAGCCAAGTTTTTGTTAAGGCTAGTAGACTGTGTTTGTTATCATTAATTAACTCATTGACTAAGAGGAATTTAGAGGAAATGGAATCGAGTGTTTAATAAACCACATTTGATTACATCATAATTCTGCTTGTGAGTACTGGTGTCTGTCATTGTAAGGTTACTGTATCTCACTCCTTTCCCTTGCCTTTCAGCACATAAGCTAAAGCTAGGAAGTGCTTGACTTTCCCTGCATGGGTTTTGCACCAGCACTAACCCTAAGGGAGGCTCAGAGGAGCGTTTTCCACTGCTGCTCTGCACCCGGGTCTCGTATCTGGGTTTTCAGGTTGCACGACTAAGGCTAGCAGAAAGGTTTCTAGAAAGAAGAGTTGCACCGTCCAGAGTAGGATGGACGCCATCTCTAGGCCGGGCTTCCTCCAAAACGCGCTCCAATTATCCACAAAACCAACGCCGTTTTCTTGGCACCATCTAGAAAGCCAGCGGTTAAGTGACGAAAAGCGGCTTTACGTTTCCTCACTGACTAAGTTCGGCAGGGGACCAGAGAAAATTAGTGTCTGACATCGACTTAGTAAGTTTACACACCGAAGCTACGTTTAACTTAACTTAAAGACATCGTCCCTGCCTTACTACCACAATCTATGTTCATGACTATTTCTTGAAAGGTGCCTGCTAACCATGAAGATTCTGCTGATGCCTCTACATTTTGCGGCAGTTGTATTTGTGACCGTAGCAATAACACACACAAAAGAAAAGCCATGACATAAATCCAGAACACTAAGGCACAAATCCCTAAAAGTGTAACACAAAAAAAACTCAAACACACACATTCACACTACCCTTAGAGGAAAAGAAGTTTACTCCAAGACGGTGTGGTATTACTACATTTAAAAGACGCTGCAGGTTTTTTACCAGCTAAATACAGAGACAACTAAGCCTGCTGCATGGTGCTCCACTCCGTTATGGCCTGCTTGAGTAATTGCAGTAAGGATTCACAGATCATTGGGGTTCCAGAAGTTTTCAGGAAAAAAAAGAAAGCCAAATCTAAACAAATACATTAAGGAACTATGATGTGAAAAGAAAAATGAAAATTCAGATTTTAACCTTAAGAGCGTTCTATAAATATATTCCAGCGCAGTAAGATTTTTCTCTAAAAAATACAATTTATCTCAATCACCAGTCCTGTCCACAGATTTAAATGCCCTTATTTGTGATTTTGGTATTATTTATAATAACTCACATGGTTACCAAAGAAAGGCTCCCTCTTTACTATAGAGTTGACAGACCTATACTGTGCACTTGAAGGCTCAGGGGCAGGTGGGACTCATCCACTGTCACCTCTGAGGCCTTTATAGCTGCCAGCAAAGCCAACTGTCAACCATCATTCATGACTGGAGCAGTCATAGGGGACACAAAAGCCTGATCTACAGCACTGAGACACACTCGGTAATCACTCATGTCTGCCTGTAATACACAGGGAGTGCTTCCAGTGATGGATAGTCCTGATCACCCTCGCTCGCTCATTTTGTCGTGTGCTCTTCTTCATCCAGCTCATTCTGTCAAACTAAGCCTTTCTCTGTTATTTTACACTGCATTGTTAGTTTCTCTGTTTCTTTCTGTTTACTTTGAGCTCTCTCTCATATTTGATTTTGTACTCCTGCGGGTTTTATCTTTTCTGTAGACTCTGTAGACATTGCACCAGTGTCACCGAAATGCTCCATCAAGGGTTGCTGACAGGAAATGCCTACAGGTGCAGCGGTGTGTTTCGAAGAGTTTGCACAAAAAAGTATTAACCGTTTTTCTGTGATCAGTAGCCATGGTTACATGTGCAAAATATCTTGATCGGATCAAAGATCGGATTAGACTTCAACCGTGGCCCAGAAAAGCTTTTTCCGATTATAACAGACGTTTACCAGTGCCACACTTTCGGTAGGAATAAATCATTTGGACATGTGCAGTACTCTCTAAAATACCGGAAGAGGAAATGAGTTCCGCTGTAAGCAAACCGAGCTGCCACATATCGATGTATATGAAATGATCTTCTAAACATGGTTTTATTATTGCCATGGTTATTATGAAGCGCCTGTTCGCTCATCATTTTATTTTTAATCCGTGTGGTCAGTGCTTTTTTTTGTGGCAGAACGGAGCCGGAAGAAGGGTTAGGAGAGGCTAACACGCGCTAACAACATTTAGCCTTGGATGAACATAAAATCCATGCAGGAAATACCGCAATCTGGATTTTGGCTGCACGTAAATATGTGGGAATAACAGCAGCCTTTATTTTGTCTGGAAACGACTGGAAACACATCCACGTTGATTTTTTGAACGGTTTCTAAGGACAGGTTCAGCTTCTCTCTATCCTATCGGAGCAAGAACATCAAGCCCGACACCCTTTGATGGCAGTTCCAACTGGAGGAGGAGTCTATAATGCCTGCAGCAACCACCACCATTATTCCTCCTCACTTGGTGTTGGGAACCACTCACTTGTTGCTGGAGCGCAAGGTAAAGGCATCAGTTCCTGATCCTGCCACCATACCTGCCGTCTGTCCAGACGGAGGCCTGTTTGTGCCTCCATCCCTACGCACCCTTGTATTAAAGTGGGGTCATTCCTCCTGACTGGCCTGTCATCCTGGATTGACCAGGACCAGTTTTCTGGTGGCCCAGGATTTTTGGTGGCCCTCTATGTCCTCCGACATTAGGGCCTTTGTGGCTGCTTGTCCCATATGTTCCAAGACCCCCAGGATCCCGCTTGCTGGGTTGCTTCACCCTCTACCTATGCCGTCTAGACCTTGGTCCCACGTTGCCATGGACTTTATCACTCGTCCACCCGACCCGAGAGGTAAGACGGTCATTCTCACGATCATTGACCACTTTTCCAAGCTGGTACATGCCATTCCCCTGCAGAAACTTCCTTCAGACAAGGAACTGGCTGTGCTCGTCAGTCAACATCTGTTTCGCTTACATGGATTTTCTCAGAACATCACCTCTGACCGTGGCTCCCAATTCATTTCTGCTGTCTGGAATAAGTTCTGCAACCTCCTTGGGATAAAGGTTAGTCTGAGTTCTGTTTTTCATCCTCAGACTAACGGCCAGGTAGAGAGGTACAACCAAGACTTGGAGACTACATTACGAGCCATGTGCAGCAGGAGCCCCAGAACCTGGTTGTTTCAAATCCCATGGGCGGAGTACTCCCAAAACTCTCTGGTCAACTCTTCAGGATACTCCTCTTTCCAGGCTGGCTATGATTACCAACCACCTCTGCTTCCTCGCCAGGAGCAATTGACCTCCTCTTCTAGACCTGCTGCCTTCGTGAGACGCTGCAGTCGAACCTGGAGCAAGTACAGGCTCGAACTCCTGCGTAACCAAGAGCGTCTCACGGTGGTGGCCAATCCCCGGAGGACAGCAACACCTGCGTATAAGGTGGGAGACAGAGTATGGCTCTCCTCTGCAGATGTTCCATTGAAGGGGGGTTCCAAAAAGTTACTTCCACGCTACATTGGTCCATACCCCATCACTCAAGTCATCAATCCCGTCGCTGTTAAATTGGATCTACCACACTGTGCATCCATCCTGTGTTTCATGTAAGCAAGTTGAAACCAGCCTTAAGGCCCGTACACACCGGGACGAATATTCGCCAGCGTTTTTCGCCACGTTTTTTGTGTTCACACCCAGGCAATTTTCGCTGACGATGAGCCGAGCGAACATGCAATTTCATTCCCTGACATTAGATGGCGCTTAATCTAAATCAGAAATACCCTTGTACACAAGGTGGCGCTGCGCAACTTTACGCTTTTTAAAGTCGCTTTTCACTCAGAAGAAGAGAGCGAGTATTTACGCGCTTGTCAGAATCATACAAAGAAAACATGAATAGTTCCAGCACCAGCAGCTCTAGCTCCAGTTCCAGCGATGACGAAATTATTGTTCTGTAGAATGATGAAAGAGGCCAAAAAGACGTCGATTTTGGGTACATCCCATAGTCACGATAAGAGAAGAACATGGGGAGTTTTATCGACTGGTTAAAGAGCTGAAAATGTTTCATGAGCGTTTTTTCGGGGATATTTTAGAATGTCCGTCAGTGAGTGCATCTTCTTCGTCTTATTTCTTCGCGGCAGTGTAGACGCTACTTGGCGTATATCTTCTTCGCCGTGACGTATGTGTGCTCAGCAAGACAGTTTCGTGTTTGAGCGCCCCCAAGTTGTGTTTTACTGTAACTTCAGAAGCTCCAGACACGTGTGCAAAAGGGCCATTCTCATTGGTCGTATAGTTTTTGACGCGGCGCGTCAAACCAAAAAAACGAACCCGAGGCGTTTTTTAAAAAATGACACTTTTACGCTTGGCGTATCTCGCGTCGGTGTGCACACTCACATTGGTGCCCTTTGTTTAGTCGCAAGGCGTTAAACGTCGGCGAATATCGCGCGCGAAATTCGTCCCGGTGTGTACATGCCTTTAGACTCTCCTCTTCAACCCACTCCGGCATCCCCTCCAGCCCCCCGTATCGTGGATGAGGGAGCTGTTTACACTGTCAAGACTCATCTCGCTTCCAGAAGGGTGGGTTGAGGTTTGCAATACCTGGTATACTGGGAGGCTTATGGTCAGGGGATCGCCAGTGGGTTCCTGACCATTTCATCGGAACCATCCAGATCAACCCAGTCATCGTCCGTCTGGTATCCGGACATAAGGGGAGGGGTTATGCCATGAAAGGGCCTGATTTTACCAGCTGTGATCTCTCCTGGAGGGACTCCCCTTCCTTAGGTCTCCTGCGAGAGTCACATGTGTTCTTACCATGTTAATTTTGTTCATGTCTACTTATACTGTGGTTGTTCTAGACCAGGGGTCGGCAAACCTTTTTACTCAAAGAGCCATTTGGGACCGCCCCTAATAAAAAAGAAAGCACCCGGAGCCACAACCCGTTTTGACATCATTATATATATTATGCATGTATATATTATTCAAAGGTGCTCATTACGTCGATCGCGATCTACCGGTCGATCTTCAATGACATGAGTGTAGAACGCGGGCCAGAAAAGATTTTTAAAAAAAAGTACTTCTTTAAAATCCACCAGCCAATCAAAATCCTCACTGAGAAGTACGGGACTTGATTGACATGTAGATTGGCCAATCGGACATCGTCTGAAGCATACGTCGCTGCAAATGCACATTATGTTCTTTAAAGGATGATACCGCGGCCGCGTTGGGAGGAGTTACTGGTTCTGGTCTGACCGCTGCATGGAGCGATGTGTTTATCAATGCATGGTAGACACTGAGAATGTGGAGAGATCAGGATTATTATTTTGAAGAGTTCTACTTGGTAATCATGTTTCCATGTGTGAGTTCATAAAATCATCCCAGAGAAAGTCTCTGCTTCAACTCCCGCAGGGAAAGCTGCGTCTGAATCTGAGGCCGTGTTGCATCTCTCTGACAGAGTTTGAAGCTAAAGCCCCTCCTCTTCCTCCTCTCCACCTGCTTTTCCTCTCTACCTGTTCCCTGTTCACATCCTCTGTAGCTGAGAGTTGGTTTCCCCCGCGCTCCTCAGTGTATTCTACAGAGAGAGCGCAAAATACGGTAGTCGGGGCGCTCCAGCGCAGCACAAGGATGAAAGAGCCGGACGCAGGTTAGAGCGGGGAGCGGGTTAAGCAAATGAATGGAAGAAGGCGGCCCGCTGAAGAAATATTCAATAGTGTACACATTTTATTATTAGTCTGAACTATCTTTTATTTAGAAAAATCTTTTATTTTATCAGTCCAGTACGAATAAAAACATCAACAAAAGCTGTGTTGGGCGGTTTTTGGCTGGGTCTGGCGGTTTTCAGATGACTTTTCGGCTGGAAACCTGTGACTCTATCTGGCAACGCTGGCGCGAACTCTCAGTCTGTCATCAGTCTCTGCCCCGCGGTACGTCAAGTTCCCGGCAGAAGATCAGAGTGTTTATTGAAGCCGCCCCGCGTGCCTCTCCCTGCTATCAGCTCTGCAGGTCTTGCCCGATAATTACGAGCTCATTACGAAGCTGTTTTTTACGTGGCTCGCGCTTCGTGCGGAGCCAGCAGCGCCTTTGAAATGTCATGAAAAATGAACAAACTAAAATAAAATGTAATTATTATAAAATACTCATTATTTTCCAAAGTCACAGGGAGCCACAACAGATGGATGAAAGAGCCACATGTGGCTCCGGAGCCATGGGTTGCCGACCCCTGTTCTAGACTCTGCGTCGGAGCACCTTCCTTTCTATGCTAAAGGTTTCATTTGTGCTTTGGCGTTAAAGCCTTCTTCGTCTGGAAACTGGATCCGTGTTTTTCCTTCCTGCGCTTAGGTTTTCTCCTTGGCCTCTCCCTTACACTAGGGAGCAGCTCACAGACAGTTTTATACTATAATTTCAGGAATTAAACAGTTTGGCAAGGACCAGCAGTCAGCACTTTTTTTATTTATTCATTTATTTAACAGGTACAGTGCTACCTGGTACAAAGGTAGCACTGGTGGTACAAAGCATGGCTGCAATGTGCCAGAATGGGCCAATGGCCCATCAAAAAAACACAGAGGTTTTTTATTTATGTTTAAAACGGCATAACTATAAAGACTAATGTGAATGCTTTTAATATCTGTATCAATCGGATTGGACAGGGTCTTTAATGGATACTTGAAAGACTTAAAAAACATCTTTAAACAGTATAAAATTGAGCTATCATCTTTTTTTCTGTAAAAACAGTATTTAAGTGACTCTTTTTTGTGCTAATGTAATGACCTCAACTCAAAACTGAAAAGCCAGAAAAGATGGAGCAAACAGAGGGTGATGAAAAAAGGAAGGTTCTTTTGTTTTTCACTTTTTTGTCAAATGTGTCAGCCCAATTGAAAGTTGAAAATTGAAAGAGGAACAATTTAGTTAACAGTCAAAACTAAACAAGAGGATTGTTTAGTTTTTCCTGTTAACTAAATTGTTCCTCTTTCAATTTTCAACTTTCAGGTCACATTTGATTAAACTGATTTAAAGCTGGTTGCATTTGTTCCATCCCTACCATTATGTATATCATATCTCAGTTCAGGTATGTAAAGCTGAGATTTCATTTAGCATGTTATTTATTTCCCAACATGCTGCATTGATCAGATTAGTTACAGGGGAGATGTAACTTGTAGCAGATGTAAACACTGTACTTCTCCTGGCTTGTGTTTACTAAACCATAACGAAAAAAAACAACCAAGTGGTAAAAACATAATTGAATGGATGGATGGATAAATGGATGCAAGGCATGTTTCTACTTAATGCCCTTTCCTTGCCCCAGAGAAGAAACTTGTTTTGCTAAATAGGATCCCAATCTCCAGCCCAATGCAATAAAAATGATATAGAAATTGAAAAAAATAATAATAATAATTAAAATTACAAATAAATAAATAAGTGATCAATTAATCCTTTAAAAACATGCTTGTGTTCATGACTTCATTAGTAGAGTTCAGCTCAACATTTCACATATACCAGGCAATGACTCTGGCTTTAGAAATAGTGAGCTTGTCTTAATGTAGAGATAGAGCAGAAAAACAATTTGGGTAAAAAATTAAAAAGTTCTAAATGTTGTTGTCAAAATAACCCAATTTTTCATAGTCCCATGAATGCAATGAGAGCTTTAATAACCAATTTGACTGTGCGAGGTTTAGGTTAACATTGGTGCTGTGTTTGTAGATAAATAGAGAAAAGGAAGGTAGAAATGTGGGACTAGGAACTTTGAATGCACGGATTCTGAAAGGGAAAAACTTCATGGTGAACACAATCAAAAGAAGAAAGCTGTGTATCTGTTCTCAAAAGTCCAGATGGATATGAAATAAATATGGGAGTGGATTCAAGTAGTTTTATCGTGGTGTGGATAGAAAAAGGAACAGACCTGGTGGGATCCTGAAGGAGGAGTTTGGTTCATTGATGTAGTGAATGAGGATATGAGGGTGGTTAGTGTGAAAGAGAAGGAGTCATAAAATAGAATCAAGGCAGATAATCTGCTGTAGTGACTGCTGAAGAGAGTATGTGAAAGGCAAAGAAGACATTTCCAACCTAAAAAAATGATTAAATGGATCACATATTGCCAAGATGCTCCTCTAAGTCTATATAAACTAATATAAAACTTCTAAACTAAAAAGGACAGATTGGAAACTTCAAATCAGTTCTTTAAGTACAAGAAATCATTAAAAACAGTAAAATATGGTTGTCACTATATATGTGTGTCTTTTTATTTGTTTTTTTTATTATTATTTTTTATCGACTGTTTTGCCACAAATGCTTTTGAAAGACTAGTGTATGGGTCTGCTCTGCATGATGACAGGACTTATGACTGCTTTCATGAGCAGGATAGGTGACGTCGTTTTTAGGAGATGTGCCATGAGAAAGAAAGTGGGAGGGCAGTGATATCACTTGAGGGAATTAAAAAGGGTACAGGCTGTAGCAATTAAAGAAATGATTACTGGCTTGGCAGGAAAGAGGTTGTGGTGACATGTTGGATTTTAAAACCATTTAAACCAAGCAACATCTCTGACAATAAAGTGATTTAGAGATGCCTTAGATTTTTCAGTTATGGGCAATTAGTTAAAAGCTTTTTGGGTTCTCCTTGCAGAGCTTCACTGTTCGGTTTGTTTGAATAGAAAGAATTTTCAGCTAACATTTATAGTGCAGGTACAGTATCCATGTGAATCCCACAGACGCACATGTGGAAGCTTTGTTGATGGTTGATGGCTCCTTTGACAACAAAGTGTTTTTGCATTTTTCATCAAGCATTAGACCACTATGAAAGATGATAATGAGATTATTGCATTTTCTGTTTCCCTCCCATTTGATGTCAAGTGTAGCAATAAGACTACCTTTAGAAACAGGCTTGGCTTGATATAGCCCCAAATCTTTGGTACTTGTTTTTGTTTGCCAAAAAACAGGAATGTAATGCTCACAAAACTTTTCTTCACCTGCGCCTGTACTTTTTGTGCAGATCCACTGAGGTGAAAATCATGTTTTTGGTGTTTTTAACATGCTCTTGTGATATTTTCTGACGATGAAGAACACATGTTAGCAAAATAGTGCAAAAAATTGTATTTCTGAGTAAGTCTTTATTCAAATTGTTGGGAATCAGGAGCAGACGTAAAAGCTGTTTAACAATGACTGCATTAGTGACATAGAATTTACGCTGGGCGGCCAAAGGCTTCCTGCTCCAAGCTGTTAGCAACAGGGGGGGTTACTCCTCTTTGTGGCAACTCTCCCTTTCTCCCCTCCTGGTTGCAGAGCTTTTGCCCCCCCAATTTTATGTCAATTTTCAAGGAGTTTCTTTCATCTGTCCATTTTCCCCCACTTAGCCGAGAGCTCTCTGTTTACATGCACTCCAGCTAGCCAACAGCCCCTCACACCCCCAACTCAACATTACCAGTGCAACAAAAACGGTGAGCAATATTGAAGCTATCCAGTCGAACAGTTTAAAGCTAAATGCCAGCTCAGACAAGGAAACTGTATGATCTTTGTTCAAACAGCACTTTTTCATCTGCTTATGATTCGCAACAATTTAAATAAAGGAATTCTTAGAAATACAATTTTAACTCTGAACTGGTGCTTTTAGACCAGATTTCATGTTAAGAGTGTATTCACTTTGAGGAGAGCACACCTCCCTCCTGTATTTTGTTCTCACACAGAGGCACTGCTGACACTGCATGTCTTTGGTCAGAAGCCTGCAGGGCAGGAAACTCCTGCAGAGGGTTGTGAGAACGGCTGAGAAAGTCTTTGGGACTTCACCGCCTCCCATCCGCTATAATGCATCAAAACACTGTCTGACCAGGGCCCACAACATCAACAGGGACATCTCTCACCCCCATCATGGACCGATTCTTGCTGCTGGCCTCCGGAATGAAGTTCTGCCGCCTCTGGAGCAAATTCACAAACAGCTTCTCTCTTCAGTCTACAGCTTAAGCAGTAGAAATACTGACTTGATGTTGCTGCTCGGCTGAGACTTTGTTTCTTTACCTGTACATATGTAAATAATGTTTATTAACATAAGTATTAGTAATTTATACATAGAATTTGTACACAATTAAAGTGACAAATTATTTTAGACTATTTGCTTTTTATAATGTAAGGCTTTTGCTGACTGATTTATATTAGTTAGCCAGATGTGGATGAAACTGGGATAACTTAATAAACTTAATGATGGATAAAAACGTTTATTAAAAAACCTTCATGAAATACACTTGAATCTATATGCAGCTGAGATGAGAAAATGGTCAAAATCTACCATTGATATGCTTTAAAATGAGCTGCTGTAACTGAAATCTAGTGGTTAGGAAAAATGATTGAACAAAAGTTACAACCTCTGTGACACCGTCTAACTCTGGGGGTTTCTTGTAGCAAAAACCCTTAATGTATTCTCTTAAACTGGCATGAGGAAAAGATTTCTTAGCAATTACAAGTACTTTGGAGCAGAAATGTGTAATTTCTTGATGCTCTTAAGTTTGAAGCACTTAATTGGATAAAGTAAAAATGTCGGAAGCTTCATGAGAACTAAGTTCCACAATGAATTTCCTTCTTATCAGGCAAACGACCACATGGAAACTGTTATTGTTGCATTTCTCTCTAGGGTGCTATGATGAAAAGTGTCAGCTAAGTAGCTATACATTTAAAAGTTTATCTGTCACCCAAATAAAACAGTCAGTATGGAGAATTGTATGCAATATTGAAGCACAATTTGGTTCTTGATAGAACAATCTGTTTTCACATTTAATTTGACTTCATAGCCTATACAATACAAAAAAACAAAAACATATAAACTAAAATAATTAAGTGAAAAAGCTTGATATCCTCAGGAGAAATGTTGATGTTTACTAATACGAGTAAAGGTTTAATAGGCCGACTTGCATAAAGCCCATCAGAATCAGGCAGGGACGGAGCTAAGGGGTGGCACGGGTAGAAAGATGCCCCCTCAGCAAAAAGTCTTGCCTCCCAACTTGCGAGTCAATCAATATTAAAGTATTAATATTGACAGGGTAAAAAAAAACTCAATTCAGGCTTGTTTAAGATTTGCAAAAATAATAAAAGCAATTTTTTTAAATGAAATCTTGCGCCCCTTAAACTATTTGCCTCGTCCCTTTTGATCCTTTCATTGGCCTTCCACTCAGCTGTGCTGTGCCATTTACGGCCCTACCAGAGTCTTCTGCAGAGGGTTGGATCAGGAAGGGCATTTAGACATAAAACCAGGCCAATTTCATCCACCCAACCATCTTTAAAAGCTGCTAAATCCCTCTTTTGGTACCCCTCACAGGGTTGCTGGAGCCTATCCCAAATATGGTTGGGTGAAGGCAGGATACACCCTGGATAGGTCTGAGCCATTTAATCCTTTAAATCAGTATTGAAATAAGTTTTTAAACCATTTTGGTTAGATTGTATATTATTGGAAACTGCAATGCAGTGATTATCTTTATGTCCCCTATTGTTTATTTATTTTTGTACAACAAAGCTTTTCCCATAAGAGGTTTATACACCAAAGAATTCTTGTCAACTTTCTGACTTTTTAAATTCCTCTTTGTCTATTTTTTAGTAAAGCTCACAAAAAGGACAAATAAAAGAAAACGACTTTGAAGAGTGCACTCCAGTAGATTAATGTGTTTCATTAGTTTCCGTAGATAAAAACTGAGGGAATTGGCTCAGCATGGCATGACTATGAAATATTACAAATGTTAAAGAATGAAACAAACTTTACTGCCTTTATCACAAAACAAATTTTAGTATCAGAATTTATTTTTTGACAAAATAAAAATGCAGGAAAGAACACCTGGTTAAAATAATAGATGAAAACAGAGAACATGTTGTTTGATCACTTTTCAAATATATAAAATTCCTGATGAAAAAGTCTAAGTATGAAAGATGTGAAAGCCTTACAACCTCTGCTAAATATAAAGGAGATGGAAATTCTGAGCATTAATCTCTGGTTAGTTGGTTTGTGGGTGGAGTGTGGTTGTAGAGATATATTATCATTTCAGCAGAGATCAAAAGATCAGACAAAGGTCAGCCGTTCCCTCATGTTTGTTATCATGCATACTGGCCCTGCTGCATGATGAAAAACTGTCGACATTCACTGTCTGAGTCTTCTTCATCATCATTTTCATCACATTGTTTCGCATTTGAGCCTTAAGTTTTATTTTTATACCACTTTTTACAGATTAAGTCTCAGGGCTTTACAATAGAAAACAAAAAGGCCAAATACATAAAAATACTACAAAAAAACTCAAAAGAACAGTTATACTTAATAACAAAATAAAACTTTAGGAACAATTTTATGAACCATTCGAATCAAAAGCTTTCCTGAATACTATAAATGAACCTTGAACTTTTTTTTAAACACTCAACACGGCCAGATATACTGTGGGTAGGGGCAAGGGGCTCCCCCGCTGAATACAATGACCCCAAATGTAAATCCCTGCAAAAACCCACAATAAACTAAAGAAATAAAAAACTCAGCAAATACTGAAGACAAAAAAACAAATAAAAAGGCAAATATGGTGTTTTTTAGTTTTTTAAATTTGTACTGAAATTTCTTTGAAGATTATTTTACACAGATATAAATAAATAAATAAGTAAATATATATATAGATTCACACTGAAGGCATAAAAAATGTGAAAATGTGAATACACGTGGAATTATATACAAAACAAAAAAAGGGTGAAACAACTAAAAAAAAGTCATATTGTAGGTTCTTCATAGTAGCCACCTTTTGCTTTGATTACTTCCAACAGTCTTGAAGGATTTCCCAGAGATGCTTAGCACTTTTCATTTTTAGTATTTTTCTGTTGCAAAATAAATGATGGTCCAACTAAACCCAAACCGGATGCAATGGCATGCCGCTGCAAGATGCTGTTGTAGCCATCAGTGACGTGCAGTGAGGTTAATGGCTGGTGAGGCACTGACGTCATCAGTCAGATGAACATATGAACCATACTGAGTAACTTATTCACCATTTGATTGACAACAGTTAACGTGTTTTGTTTAAAATATCATTTCAACATGTTTTTTTTTTCATATGCAAACTGCAGCATAGAAAAAAGCACAAACGCTATTATCGTCTTTCCTTTACTTGTAAATAAAGTCCATACGCCGCTCCTTCTGAAGAAAATGACTTGCCGCTTGCTATCACTTCTTCTAGTATTTTTTAGCGTCATAATCTCAGGGCTCACCGGCGCCCCCTAACATGAGGCACGACAATGTCTGGCCTCACCCAGCGGCTTTTTCGCCGGCGTTTAGCGCTCAGCACAAGAAACACGGCCCTCACATACAGTTATTTATAAAAGCAAACACTGTACATCATATACATCTGCTAAATTATGTAAACTCAGCTCATATAGTACAAGTTATTGAACTGACATACAGAGAGACAGCAGTACCGTCTGACTGCATAGGTATTGCGCAATCCAAGGTGAGGCTCAGCGGGCTGGTGCCTCATCGCACGTCACTTCTCAGTATCTGAACGGCAAATGCGGAAATTCAGCGATTTTGAAAAGAAAAAAACACCCAAAAAGGGTACATTTAAATGGAATATGACTGCAAAGCACAAATTACTGATTAAATATAATAATTGAATTTATTTTTTCTCTTTTCTTCCCATAATGCCTCTCCTGACTGCACGTCACTGGTAGCCATGCTGGTTCAGTATGCCTTCAGTTTTGAATAAATCCCCAACAGTGTCATAAGCAAAGCACTCCCACACCATCACACTTCCTCCTCCATGCGTCAAGGTGGGAAACAGTTATGTAAAGTCCATCCGTTCACCTTTTCTGCGGCGCACAAAGACACAAGGTGACTCTTGATCTTCCTTTCCTGGGGGGGTCCGCATGTGAGCCAGTTTCTTTGTAGTGCCGGTAGTTTTTATGACTGCACTTGGGGACACTTTCAAGGTTTTCCCAATTTTCAGACTGACTGACCTTCATTTCTTAAAGTAATGATGGTCACTCGTTTTTCTGTACTTAGCTGCTTTTTCTTGCCGTTATACAAAGTCCAGCAGTCTATTCAGTAGGACTATCAGCTGTGTATCCACTTGACTTCTGCACAACACAACTGATGGTCCCAACCCCATTTATAAGGAGAGAAATCACACTCATTAAACATGACAGGGCACACCTGTGAAGTGAAAAACATTTCAGGTGACTACCTCTTGAAGCTCATCAAGAGAATGCCAAGAGTGTGCAAAGCAGTAATCAAAGCAAACGGTGGCTACTTTGAAGTACCAACAATATGACATATTTTCAGATGTTTCACACTTTTTTTATGTATATAATTCCACATGTAAATTCATAGTTTTAATGCCTTCAGTGTTAATCTATAATTTTAATTGTCAAGAAAATCAAGAAAACTCTTTGAATGAGAAGGTGTGTCCTAAATTTTGGTCTGCAATATATATATATATATATATATATATATACCGTAAATTCCGGACTACAAAGCGCACCCGATTACAAGCCGCACCCACCCATTTTTACGTGTTTAACTACTTTTATACATACACAAGCCGCGTCAGAGTACAAGCCGCGCATGTGTTAGGCGATATTGTCATCCTGACAGATCACGGCCAGCATCCCAGAGTAAGTGCAAATCATTAGTACGTTGTGGGTGTAGCCAGCTTTGCCTCTGGCTCATGCATTTGAGTGTATCGACATCTGTCAAACAGCATGGACCTCTATTCTGTTCTCAAGTTCCTCAGTTATGGTGTTTTTATTTCATTCTTTTTTTTTTTTTTTTTACTTATTGACAATCTAGGTATCATACATAAAATTACAAACAGTAACCATATAATCAACATTACATCCCTCAGTTATGATGAGGAAATTTACATCCGCGATTCCACATTTCCCATGAGTCTTAGGGGCTAAAGGCGGGGCCAACGCCCGGCTCGCCATACTGTTGTATGTGTTTAAGAATGAGCAAGTATCAGCAGTGCATGGAGGGGTGAACGTGTAAAGCTCTCCTTCCGCTTGTGTCGCGGCAGCGTTATGGGAGTAACAGGGCTGGTTAGAAAACACACCGGTAAAATACAGCAGCGGCGACTGAAAAGCGCGCGCCTCAGCGCGATACGCGCGCCTCAGTGCGGCGCGTGCGTCAGAATTCAGAAGCCTCTGCACTCCGCGGACGCCTCTGCGCTCCGCTCCCGCCCCGCGCGCTCCTTGTCTCCCCTTCCTATCTACTCCGACACCTCTGGCCAGGGCGGCTTTAAGGAGGAAAACTTCGTCCCCATTGCGCCGGTGGACCGAGCAAATCGTGTCTGTGCAAAGCAATCGGACTTAATACTGTACGTTTTGTGTATGAGGGGCGGATGCGTTGTTACGTGTGGGAGCCATCAGACTGTCATCGGCCCCGCAGCTCTATAAGAGCAGCAGGAGGAGAAGATGTCTCCAGCTCACACGGAGGCTGTGAGTTTTTCAAAGCAAAATTCTGCTTTTACGGTTTCCTTAGAAACCGTAAATGGAGTGTACATTCACTCCATGCGCTGTTCTCTCCGTCACGCAGCAAACCGGCTTTTCCAAACCCGTTGGTGACGGTGGACTTTTTTACGCTGCTTTTAACGATTGCTTTTAACTTGAAAGCTTCATCATATTGTAGCGGCGATCACGTGCACGTTGGGTCTAATGGCCCCAAAGGATTCTGGGATGCGGCCGGGCATGCGTGTTTCGTTTTGTTGAACCATGACTGAAGTGTCTAAGACCTAAAGTCAAGTCCATGCTGTTTGGCTGCCAAGAGGTGTGTTGAAAAGAAATGCCTTGTGCTTGGAGTTGGATAGAGAGTTCAAACTATTCACTGAGTTCGAAAGTACATACACGGCGGCCGTCAATTAAATCCATAAATTAGCCGCGTCACTGAAAAAGCTGCAGGGCTGTAAGCGCAGGAAAAAAGTAGCGGCTTGTAGTCCGGAAATTACGGTGTATATATATATATATATATATATATATATATATATATATATATATATATATATATATATATATATATATATATATATATATATATATATATATATATATATGTGTATACAGCGAGCGTGACATTGACTCTGAAACAATCCAGCACATAACTGCAGGGTGTAAGATGCTGGCAGGGAAAGCATACATGGAGCGCCACAATCAAGTGGCTGGAATAATATACAGGAACATGTGTGCAGAATATGAACTGGAAACCCCAAGATCAAAATGGGAAACACCTCCAAAGGTGGTACAAAATGAGAGGGCAAAGATCCTGTGGGACTTCCAGATCCAGACTGACAGGATGGTAATGGTGAACCAACCAGACATTGTACTGGTGGATAAAGAACAGAGGAAAGCCGTTGTGGTGGATGTGGCAGTGCCAAGCTTTGGGAACATCAGGAAGAAAGGAAGAAGGAACATGAGAAACTGGAGAAATACCAGGGACTCAGAGAAGAACTGGAGAAAGCATGGAAAGTGAAGGTGACAGTGGTGCCTGTGGTAATTGTAGCACTCGGGGCAGTAACCCCCAAGCTGGAGGAGTGGCTACAACAGATCCCTGGAAAGACCTCAGACCTCTCAGTCCAGAAAAGCGCAGTGCTAGGAACAGCTAAGATACTGCAGGACCCTCAAGCTCCCAGGCCTCTGGTAGAGGACCCGAGCTTAGAGGAGAAACCACCCGCGGAGGGTGAGAGGGGCGTTTTTTTTTTTATATGAATATATATATATGTGTGTGTGTGGTAAGGATCGCCCTCAATGCAAGACTAAAACCTGGGCAATAAACAGCTTTGCACTGCCTGTTATCAGATACCCTGCAAAAATAATAAGATGGCCAAAGGATGAGATACAGACCACTGATGCTAAGACACATAAGCTCCTCACCATGCATTGAGGGTTCCATCCCAAATCCAGCACCCTGAGACTGTATGCTAGCTGCAAGGAAGGAGAGAGGCTGAGGAATAGTGAGCGTAATGATTAATATCCATAATGAAACATTCAAGATGTATGAATCCATCAAGCTCAAGGCCCCAACTGACAGTGTGCTCAGTGAATGTCTCAGGCAATGGAGAGCAGAGGATACAGTGCTGGAGGACAGATCCTCTGGGAGGACAAACCCCTACATGGGATGTACCACCGGACCATAACTGAAGTGGCTGATATCAAGAAGACCTACCAATGGATAGAAAGGGCTGGCCTACAGGACAGCACTGAAGCGCTCATCCTGGCAGCTCAGGAACAAGCCCTGAGCACCAGAGCAATACAGGCTCAGATCTACCACACCAGACAAGACCCAAGGTGTAGGCTGTGCAAAGAGGCGCCTGAAACAATCCAGCACATAACTGCAGGGTGTAAGATGCTGGCAGGGAAAGCATACATGGAGCGCCACAACCAAGTGGCAGGAATAATATACAGGAACATGTGTGCAGAATATTAGCTGGAAACCCCAAGGTCAAAATGGGAAACACCTCCAAAGGTAGTAGAAAATGAGAGAGTAAAGTTCCTGTGGGACTTCCAGATCCAGACTGACAGGATGGTAATGGTGAACCAACCAGACATTGTAATGGTGGATAAAGAACAGAGGAAAGCCGTTGTGGTGGATGTGGCAGTGCCAAGCGTTGGGAACATCAGGAAGAAGGAACATGAGAAACTGTGGAAATACGAGGGACTCAGAGAAGAACTGGAGAAAGCCTAGAAAGTGAAGGTGACAGTGGTGCCTGTGGTAATTGTAGCACTCGGGGCAGTAACCCCCAAGCTGGAGGAGTGGCTACAACAGATCCCTGGAAAGACCTCAGACCTCTCAGTCCAGAAAAGCGCAGTGCTAGGAACAGCTAAGATACTGCAGGACCCTCAAGCTCCCAGGCCTCTGGTAGAGGACCCGAGCTTAGAGGAGAAACCACCCGCGGAGGGTGAGAGGGGCGTTTTTTTTTTTATATGAATATATATATATGTGTGTGTGTGGTAAGGATCGCCCTCAATGCAAGACTAAAACCTGGGCAATAAACAGCTTTGCACTGCCTGTTATCAGATACCCTGCAAAAATAATAAGATGGCCAAAGGATGAGATACAGACCACTGATGCTAAGACACATAAGCTCCTCACCATGCATTGAGGGTTCCATCCCAAATCCAGCACCCTGAGACTGTATGCTAGCTGCAAGGAAGGAGAGAGGCTGAGGAATAGTGAGCGTAATGATTAATATCCATAATGAAACATTCAAGATGTATGAATCCATCAAGCTCAAGGCCCCAACTGACAGTGTGCTCAGTGAATGTCTCAGGCAATGGAGAGCAGAGGATACAGTGCTGGAGGACAGATCCTCTGGGAGGACAAACCCCTACATGGGATGTACCACCGGACCATAACTGAAGTGGCTGATATCAAGAAGACCTACCAATGGATAGAAAGGGCTGGCCTACAGGACAGCACTGAAGCGCTCATCCTGGCAGCTCAGGAACAAGCCCTGAGCACCAGAGCAATACAGGCTCAGATCTACCACACCAGACAAGACCCAAGGTGTAGGCTGTGCAAAGAGGCGCCTGAAACAATCCAGCACATAACTGCAGGGTGTAAGATGCTGGCAGGGAAAGCATACATGGAGCGCCACAACCAAGTGGCAGGAATAATATACAGGAACATGTGTGCAGAATATTAGCTGGAAACCCCAAGGTCAAAATGGGAAACACCTCCAAAGGTAGTAGAAAATGAGAGGGCAAAGATCCTGTGGGACTTCCAGATCCAGACTGACAGGATGGTAATGGTGAACCAACCAGACATTGTAATGGTGGATAAAGAACAGAGGAAAGCCGTTGTGGTGGATGTGGCAGTGCCAAGCGTTGGGAACATCAGGAAGAAGGAACATGAGAAACTGTGGAAATACGAGGGACTCAGAGAAGAACTGGAGAAAGCATGGAAAGTGAAGGTGACAGTGGTGCCTGTGGTAATTGGAGCACTCGGGGCAGTAACCCCCAAGCTGGAGGAGTGGCTACAACAGATACCTGGAAAGACCTCAGACCTCTCAGTCCAGAAAAGTGCAGTGCTAGGATTTTAAATCTGTTCACTTGAACCACATGGCATCTTGGCAGGGAAATAAATCAGCAGCCCAGACTGAAAAGCCTCAGCATTTTAGCCTTTGTGCTAAAGCTAGTCAGGTGGTTCTTCTTAAATGAAGTGACCCCAAAGAGCAGGAATGACTGGAATGGGTCAGCAGGCCAATTATATCTGTTTGTCAGGGAACATTTATCAGATTCTATGGATAATGGCTCAGTGACTATTAAGAATAATCACTCTATATCAAATAAAGCTTAGTTTTCTGACCTATACAAGCTACATTACCATGTCTGAATCATCCACTGTAGGAGAAGCTGCTTCATCATAAGTTTGTTCTAAAGATTTGGCTTTTTTCTTTTGCTTTAGTGACCCGAAAAGATTTTCTGATGATGACAGCTCACTTTATTGATGACCAAACTTTATTAGCCACTAATAAGAATGTGTTTCACAATACTACATTTTTTTTGTCTTTTTAGAAAAGGATTTATATCATCTAAAACACTTTGCTTTGTTGATCTTTATGCTCTCTTTAAAAACACAAATCCCACTATAAGACTTGCTGGTTGTCTTTCCAGCTCATGTAGAGAAAACAAAGGCTGCACACAATGACTATGTTTAATCTTTATACTGGAATCTGTCCAAATACTGACATCTGCTATGTTTTCACTTTTTTTTTTTTACTATGCTCTGGTGCTTTGGCATAATGTTCAATCATAAGCTCCCATCTGCCGGATTCACTCATGACATGACCGTCTGTGGACTTTTGCAGCATCTTTGCATGTGATCCGCAGCTTAAAGTGTTGGAACAGTCCGTGTGCAAACAAGTTCACACTCTCTGTTGCTGGAATTGATGTAGCTGTGTTTCGGTTTAGCAACTCCTCCACAGATCGTGTGGTTCAAGGGTTTGTTTTGGACTCACAGATGGAAAAAGTAGAAGAAACACAGTATAAACGTCGATAAAAAAAGAGGCGACTTTGTAACGAGCCCCTGCAACTCTGCAGTAACTGTCCTAGAAACGTTTTTTAAAAGAATAATTTGGTTAAAAGCAGCATAATCATAATTAAAAGACTACTGGGAACACCTTTACAATAGATTAAAAAATGATTGGAGGTGCTTGAGGTGCATCTTTCAAAGTTTTCATGGCAGCACCTCTTGAATGTTTCATAGATATGGGTAAAAGGGGGAAAGCCAAAAAAAAATGAAAAACAACTTAAAAACAGGAAAAAGGTTTTACAGTGAAATCATGTGCTATTATTTTCGGCAACATATTGGAGCACCACAAGAAAAGGTAAAGGATGGAAGAAAAGAAGAAGAAATGTGGTTGACAAAGAAAGCATGACCTAAATTTGTGATAAAATCTCAACATTCACAAAAAATATTAAGCTTGTCCAGAAGAAGTACCAATGAATTTATTTTACTTTTATAGCCCAATTGAGTCTCAATGCTTTAAAGCAGGGGCCCCTGCTGGCCAACTGATGCTATGGCAAACATGGCAACTTTTTACGAGCATAAATAAATCTGAAAGTAAAAAAAAAAAAATACAAACATACAAAAACAGGCCAAGTAATTATTTTTGATTCCATTTATTTTGGTAAAATTTCCCAACTAACCTTTTTCCACTGTAGCTAAACCCCTTGATGTTGCGAGGCAGTTGATGCAAGGCTCCAAAATAGCCTCTATTTTAGCATCTACTTAAAAGCAAAACCATAACATAAATGAATTTGTTGTTCATAGCTGGAAATAAATTCAGGAGTCAAGGGGTTACCCAAAATGTCAAAGATAACTTCTTTTATGTTTAACACAAGCTTAAATAAAAGCTGCCAAAATGAATGGAACCTTTCCACCAACCAAACTGGATTCATTGAAAGCTTAACATATCAAATTGAATTTAAAATAAGATATAATCGAGACTTATATGTGTAGAATTTGTCAAGCCTCTGTACGACCTTAATAAAAGCATTAAATGCCATTTGGTGAGATTGTTTCATTTAAAGCATTTTTTCTTTTGTGTGTATGTTTTTTGGAGGGAGTTGGACATTCTTTAGGAACACAATCCCATTTCCTGAGTTTGTTGACTTAAATATTAACCTAATAAAAAACAGCTGGTTAATAATCACCGTCTGGAGTAAGAGCATGAAACTGTATCTGCACACCAGCCCTCATTACCTTTATTAGTTACACCTGTGTCATAAAAATCAGCCAGCCAACCCCCAAATTAGTTACCATCCTATGCCTGATGACAGTTTCCTTTGACTTTGAGAGTTTTCTTATTTTTAATGCCTTAATGTTGCTCTTTTAGGAGCAGATTTAAATTATTATTATTTTTTTAACTGTGCTGCTGCCCCTTTGTACTGCCTCTAATTCAAGGTAAAAGTTCAGGTACCTATCAGGGATACAAATATATTGCTTGGAGTTCTTTCTTTCGATCCATGTCTGTGCATGAGTGCTTCAAGGTCACAACCATTTTAAATAAACAAATCATGTACATTCATATCAAAATTCAGCACTTTTTTTAGTGTATCCTCTTGAGGTGCAGCATGTGTGGCATGCACAAAATCAATGGTAGGTCTCGAATTGTTTCCACGGTGACTTCTGTGTAATGTGAGCTATTAAAGGGGAGCCACAGAGTCAAAAGTTAAAAATAAGACCTCAAAAGATTTCAAATTGAAAAACGATTCGGATTCCTGCCTCTAATGAAATGCTTGTTCAGAAACGAGAAAGAAGAGCTAAACAAAAGGAAATTATGCAGTGTGAAGAAGGTGATGAAATGGATCCATCTTTTCTTTTCCTTCTCTTCCATTTTCGCCTGCATGGGTGTGTAACATGCGTGAAATTAACATAAAAATGCAATATGGGGCAAGGGTCACAAAAATATGTGCTGTATTCGACTGCCAACTTCTGAAGTTGTTGGATTTTGGTGGTGTCATGTTTTTTTTATGCTCATCCTGCATGAAAACATTTTAATTCCAGATACACACATCAACCAAAAATTGTATCAACACCCCCTACTGATGAAGTTTAAATCTGTTGGGGAAATAATTGTATAAATAAAAACTACATTTCTGGTTTTTCACATTTCTGAATGATGCTTAATGTTTTCAAAGGCTAAAAGCTTAGACACACCAGGCACGAACAAGCTAAATGCACATTCTTGCACATGCATTTTAGGCCATGGTGTTCATACTGGAAAAGCCGGGATGGGCTTCATCTTATTTTTCTACAGTTTACTAGTGCATGTCCGCCACCTACAGTTGGAATAGGCCTGGTGCAAAATGTAAAAGAGGTGCAGTTCTTGCTCCCGCCTTTGACCTCCTCAATTTTCAAACAGTTGGCACTTCCATGAATTTGAACGCTAACCAAACATGACTACCAAATCTAAGTCCCTGATTGGTCAAAATTTGACCTGGTTAAACTTTTAACACGTACATAAAGCCCAAAACACCCATTTGCACGTGTTAACATAGTTCAGAATGGAAAATTTGAAATAAAAGTATGCACATTACCATATGTATGTTTGGGCTTGTCCTTCAGGAGATTTACAGCACGTGTGATGTAGAATTACTTTATATTTCTACAGAAACATCATTGTAGCAACTTTTCTTTGAAACCTGAATGCAGCATTGTGTAACAGTCTCAGGACCATGAACTGGACCCCTTTGCTGCACTGGTGTGGGTGGGCACTGTGGCGATGTTCCTATGGCCGCGCTGGCTCCTGGTATGAATAGATTCCCAAATACTGTTTCCTTACAGCAGAGCCAAGCCTTAAGATTCTTTTTGAAGTTACTTTTATAAGTATTCAATGTGTGTGGGGGTCATGGTGTCAGTTTCCTTTTGTTTTGTTTTTTTGTGTAGGTTGGCTGTGGCTCCTAGATGGCCCCTTCCTGCAATCTTCACAGCTGCTAGCCTTTTAGTTAATTTTTTTGTCCTATTTAAGATAACCTCTTTCTGTACTTTGTGTCGCAGAGTAGTTTTCTGTTGGTTTAGCTCACGTTTTTGGTTTGGCTTGTTATGTTTGATGTGGAACCTGTGGATAAATTTAACCAGTCACCTCACTCCTCTTGCCTCTTCATTCCTGCAATTGGGTCATCCAGATACCCCCGTAACATTACTCTGCGACCATGTCAGACCCAGCAGGAAGGAGCAACTCCAGTGAGGTTTTTTCTCCACCTGTGGAGAGATCTGCCTTGATTCAGGATATACGCAGTTTGTTTGGTATGCAGCAGCCTCATGATCGTCTCTCTATACTGGAGGCACACACCCCCATCTCCACCCCGACTGACTTGACTGGGACACCCCAAGCCGTTTGATGGAACTGATGAGGGCGGGCGTTTCTCACCTCCTGTTGCCTCCACTTTGACTTTAATCCGAGCAAGTTTTCCTCCGAACAGAGCAAAGTGACCTTCGCTCTGAGCTATTTGACGGGTCGAGCCAAGTGATGGGGGTTGGCAAAGTGGGACCGTGGAGCCGGGCTGTTTTGGAGTGGACTGTCTGGACTGGCTAGAAACAGCTTTGACGCTTTCTGGGTTTTGCCTACTTTTACAGGCGCGTCATAAGGGGCTTCAGTGGCGTCGCTGCACCTCTCTACAAGCTGTCTTCAGGAAAGGTACGTTTTGTTTTGGATGAGGGGGCCAACAAAGCATTTACTGATCTTAAAAGATGCTTCTCTATAGCTCCCATTCTGATTCAGCCTGATACCTCCAAACAATTCATTGTGGAGGTGGATGCGTCTGACTCTGGAGTGGGAGCAGTTTTGTCACAGAGAGCGTTTGATAATAAAATCCATCCCTGCGTGTATTTCTCCTGCAAGCTCACTCCTGCGGAGAGAAACTACGATATAGGGAACAGAGAATTGCTGGCGTTTAAGATAGCTCTTGAAGAGTGGCGCCATTGGCTGGAGGGGGCTGAACATCCTTGTGTGGACAGATCATAAGCACCTGGAGTACATCCGCACTGCCAAGACTCTCACCTCTTGGCAGGCTAGGTGGTCCCTGTTTTTTGACAGGTTCAAGTTCACCCTGTCCTGAAGACCTGGCAGCAAGAACCTCAAGCCTGATGCTCTCTCTTGCCAGTTCCAGAAGGAGAAGGTCGTTGACCATGGGAGTGATCCCATTATACCTCACGCCATCGTGTTAGGGAAAACCCCCTGGGCCTTGGAACACAAGGTTAAGGCATCCGTAAGAGACTAGTCTGCTGTTCCTGCGGGATGCCCTGCTGGTTGTTTGTTTGTCCCTTCAAGTGTCTGTCCCCAGGTGCTGAAATGGGGACAATCGTCTCGTCCGGCGTCCCACCCTGGTGTTACTAGGACTGCCTTCCTGATGGCACAGCGCTTCTGGTGGCCTTCCATGTGCTCGGACATTAGGGCCTCCGTCTCTTTGTGTCCCGTTTGCGCCTGTTTAAAGGTGCTACGAAGACCTCCGGCTGGACTCCTTCAGCCTCTACCTGTGCCTTCTCAACCTTGGTCCCATATAGCTATGGACCTCATCACCGGCCTCCCCAACTCTAGAGGTAAAACGGTCATCTTGACCATAGTGGACCGGTTCTCTAAATTGGTCCATGCCATCTCACTGCAGAGACTTCCCTCAGCCAGAGAGCTAGCTATGGTGGTGACTACCCACGTCTTCTGCCTGCACGGTCTACCTGAAGACATTGTGTCTGACAGAGGCCCTAAGTTCATGTCAAGCTTTTGGAGCGAGTTCTGCAGGCTGTTGGGGGTCAGGGTCAGTCTGACCTCGGGCTTCCATCCAGACATACGGCCAGGTAGAGCACTGCAACCAGGACCTAGAGACCACACTACGCGCCATGTGCTCCAGGAACCCTAGTACATGGTCCACCCAGTTAACTTGGGTGGAATATGCACATAACACTCTGATAAACTCCTCTGGGTTCTCACCTTTCCAGGCGGCTTGAATACCAGCCACCTCTCTTCCCCCACCAGGAGCAGTTGGCATCAACTGCTCCTGGTGGGGGAAGAGAGGCGTCTGGACCGGCGCTTTGTACATCATTGCTTACGCACCTGGAGGTTCATGGCTGTGGCTAACCGTCGACGGACTTCCCCTCCAGAGTATAAGGTGGGAGACAGGGTCTGGCTGAGCTCCAAGGACATCCCTATCAAAGGAGGCTCCAAAAAATGGCATTCTCGCTTCATCGGCACCTTCACCATCAGCAGCATCAACCCTGTGACTGTGAAGCTAGACCTCCCGCACACCTTGAGAGTACACCCGGTGTTCCATGTGAACAAGCTGAAACCTGAGAGAGTGAGTCATCTCCATGGCGCATCGGAAGACCCCCCCCCCCCCTTCTTCCCCACCACATCGATGGGGGCCCAGCATATACAATCTAGTCTCTTCTTGCCTCTCACAGGGTGGACCAGGGCATTCAGTACCTGGTGGATTGGGAGGGTTATGGTCCGGCTGATCGTCAGTGGGTACCTGATCGTCAGGTATTGGACAGGGACTTGATCTCTCAGTTCCACCTGGATCATCCAGACCAGCCTAGTCGACCATCTGGTAGCCGGACGTGGGGGGGTTCCTGTTACAATCTATCAGTTTCCTTTTTTTTGCGTTTTTGTTTTTTTTGGGTAGGTTAGCTGTGGCTCCTAGATGGCCCCGCCTCCCTCCTGTCTTCCTGCAATCTGCACAGCTGCTAGCCTTTTAGTTAATTTTTTTGTCCTATTTAAGATCACCTCTTTCTGTACTCTGTGTCGCAGAGTAGCTTTCTGTTGGTTCAGCTCATGTTCTGGGTTTGCCTTGTTATGTTTGATGTGGAACCTGTGGATAAATTTAACCATTCACCTCACTCCTCTTGCCTCTTCATTCCTGCAATTGGGTCATCCAGATACCCCTGTAAAACATGGGTCGTATATGTTATAGAGGAGAGTAGGAAGGGTGGGTTTTTATTGTAAAATTGTGTATGTTTTTTGTTTTAAACGTTAGAGCGTTGTGTTGCGCAATCCATGAGAAGCGCTTGTTTTTTTAAATAAAGTTTGATTTGATTGTTTATTTCATTAAAGCTATTTTATGTAGCCACAAGGGCTCCCAAGTCTGGGTCTCCCTGTGCCAGTCCCTGGCACAGGAAGGGCATCCAGGGTAAAAATATCTAACAACCAAATATATGAATCAGTGAAAGTGGATTTGCTGTGGGAACCCCTGACAGTATATGCCAAAAGGTGAACAACATTTTATAAGCTACGTAAGCCTTAACCGTGTCATGATTTTCACATATTAAGACCACAAAGTACTTAATTTGATTGAGAGCAATGAGGAAAATGTAGTAACATTAAACTAGATGGTGGGAAATAAAATAAAAATATAAGATGTAATTCAGATAAAACAGTGATTCAGAAAAGCCAGGTAACTAAAAGTTTGCCTGAATACATAAGTCTCGAGGTGTTTTTTTTATGACTAGACAAGGTCAAACAAGAGTAGCAATTGAAGGAGGGTCCAGAGTTTTGGCAACGATGAAGCATTTAATTTGAAAATCTCAACGATCGAGCGGGGTAGAGTGGATTAAAAAGGTCAAATTCATTTTTTTGGCCCTTCACCATGTAAAGATCCTCCAAACTTAAATTTCAAATCAATGTGAACTTTTATCTGTAGGCCAGTGCAAAGCAGACAGGACGGGGGGGAGACAAGGCCAGCCAACTTTAGACTTGCTGCAGAATTTTGAACTATCTGGAGATGATTTGAGCTAAAAGATGGGTTAAATTATGCCCTGATGCAAAGTAGTTGAACGTATTCTGCATTGTCTCAAAAGCTCCAAAACACAGGTTTTTATTCAGTAGCTTTTTTTTTCTTTTTTGGCAGTCGCTTTTTATGAAGTCAAAGCCCAGTATATTCTGCAAGTCTCCAAAAAGTGGCATGTGCATTGACCTGAGCCCTTTGTATTATATTACATATGTATTTTTCATAACTTTAGGTGTGGTATGATCAATCATACACTTGGCCCCAAAAGGAGGCTGCAAAGTCAGCATGAAAAGTCGGAAAAAAAAAGTTTGTTGTTTGTTACAGTGATGGAGGAGAAGAGAGGGGATGATCAGGAAGGCTGGAGAAGGTGGAGGAGAGCTGAGAGTGTAGCTGGAGGGAGGGCAGGCATGCAGAGCATAGCTGGATGAATGATTGAGAGTTGGAGGAGGAAGCCAAAAGCAGAGAATGCAGGGCAGGTTAAAGCTGAGCAAGCAAAGCTGGCAGAGAGCAGAGAGTAAGTACGGCAGTGGACAAAAAGACGGGAAAAAGAAGAAATAGCAATCAGGAATTAAACAAATAACAGAAAATAGGAGGGCACTGACACGGGCTGATTTCAGATTGGACTTTACCCGAGGAAAGGGTTGACGCACAACAACCCAGGCACGTAACCTGAAAGACTCATCCGCCAATTTCAACCAGGCAGAGATAGGAAGACAAGCTCAGGATAAACAGAGGCAGGGAATGAACAGAAACACATGGGGATGGGGGAGAAAACAAAAGCAGCTGCTTTGACCGTGTCTGTTAAGGTCTGCTGGTTTCCACAGGGCTCACATATCTGTGAAACACTACAGCCTCCAAATGAGAAAACACTTTGTCAATATGCATCTAAATTACTTCCATCTTCAAATAGTGGCTCCAATAAGTATGAGGGGCTGTATAAGAGATATTTCATTATGAACTACTCACATACATATATTGTTACTCTCACGTACACATAAAAATACTCGGTCATACACATACATTCTCCCTTATAGGTAAAATAAGTATATATGTATGTAAGAGGAGTATATATGTATGTGTAAGGAAAAGTGTAGATGAAACGGAAGACAGTTTAGTTGAAATGGAAGGTGCCGGTAATTTGTCGTGCTGTGATTGTCTGAGAGGCGGAATCACTTTAACAGGAACAAACAATTACACCATGTTGAAAAGGAGCACGAGAAAAGATCATGTTATTATTTTAGAAAGATTTAACATTTTGTTAAGTCTTAGGACATAAAACTTAAAAATGTATAAATATTTTGTCATTTTTAATTACTATTGCGTCCGTTTAACACTCACTTCCTGGTCAGTTTTTCAACAAAACGTCTTTCTTTTTCTCTTCTTTTTAAATTTAACAATTGCAATTTACTAAAAATTGGTAATGATGGTATCATATTTTTCAGCTACTTGCATATTTTTGTCCAAAGTATTTGTGTTTTGGGACATGAAAAAAACAAAACAAACAAATGGTGCAAAGGTTTAATTTCACTTTCACAAACCGTCTATCATTATTATTACTAAACCATAGCCTTTTTACAGATACTCATATATTAAGATGAACTTCTTTAGTTTGGGGAAGACAGAAAATTTGATTGATTTTGTTTTGATCAACTCATTTGGATTGGCAGGAGAATAGGTTACATAGACAGCACTCAACTCTGGACATTCTACTTTAGTTAAAAAAATCTGAACAAACGAGTAAAAAATCTCACTGTTACCAAGAGTCTTGTTTAGAGTCATATTTGTTGAGCTTTGATTATATATTTAGTTTAATTAAAATTTAAATTAATCAAAGCAAATTAATTGATTTTGATTCTTTATAGCGATTGCCTCCAAAACATGATATGATTAATGTAGTTTCATGAAATAAATGTATTTTCTTAATTTTAACCTAATATTTGGGGCATTACAGATTGTTTTACCTTTTCAATTGTTACAGCAATTTCCTCTTTGTCTTTTAGAATCTTATGTTTTATACTAAGAGTGAGAATTTACGTTTTTGAAGGTGAGTATATATGCGAGTGAGAGTGAGAATATACAAGTACATAATTGGTTCATGATGCAATATGTCTTGGACGGCTCCTCATAAATAAGAAAATCTTCTTCAGTAAATTTAAAAACAAAAGTTGAAAAAAAACATAGCCAAAATAATTATGACCGATTGTACAACTGCTTAAGATTTTTTTCTGTTCTTTCTTTGTGCTGCATCAATTTGTCAACCCCTATAAAATTCTGTGTTTACAAGCAGGGTACAATGCAGCCGGTGCTGTCGCTGCTAGTTCTGATTAGCGTTATGCATATTATCTGTTCTGGTCTGCACTGACAGTGAACATCTGCATTATTTGTGCGCCATCTGTATGTTTCTTCATGCTCTGTGATAGTTGATGTTCCTGTTCACGACCTGACAGGTTTTTCTTAACATGTCTTCTCCAAATCAAAAATAAAAAAATAAATAGACATTTTACCGAAATTTCTTGTAACTGTTGTTTGTTTTTAAAGTCATTCCAGCAAATAAACCATTTATTTATATTATATTATATCTACAGAGATCTGTGAGATCTCCTTCCTCAGGATCTATAAATTTTACCAGTATTACTTTTCACCTATTTTATGCGCTCTTGCTTACTTTTAGCCAACTATAGGAAACTGACAATAAGTTTACGTATTACTCTGGAAAAAGGGAAAAAGGTCATGTTTCCTGGTCGGACAGGGGTCAAAACTGCTGTCAGTAACCTCTTCTTGGTGTATAAACTATCTTGGTCCAGGTAAGATCAGCAAGACCAGTAATTGAGGCACTGATTTCCCCAGATCCTTTGCTATTCTCACTCATGAAATAATCCAAAGATTCCCAGAGACACAGCTAGAAAGGCTAAGGACAAGAGGTATATAACAATAAGTGAGAAAGGAAGGGTCAATGGACCCACACATGCCAAACTGGGCTCCTATGATGAGAACTAATGAGCATAAATTCTGCAGATTTCTGATAAAAGGTTGTTTCTTGCTTTTTTTTTAGCACCTGAAAAAGCAATGTGTAATCTGGATCATTTGCTGTGAAAGGGAGGAAGTTTATTTATCCCACAATTCCTTTTCAGATAAAACATTCTACTTCATAGTTATTTTTAAAAAAAATGACACAGCTTTGATCTTTTTATTTTTTTTTTTGTGACTGGACAAAATGTCTTCCACTGTGGCGTTGGAGGACCCAGAGATGAAGAAGAAGGAGAGCAGAGACTTGTTTGAAGGACTTTCAAATGAGTCAAGCATATTAGTCTGGAAAGCAACAACACAAAAACCTGGAATATGGAAGAACAAATAAGTGACAAAACTGTTAATCTGAGCACTGAAACCATGGATGAAACCATAGAATAAGAATAGCTCAAAAACAATAGAAGAAACGCAGAAGCAGAAACTAAACCCAAATGACCAAAAAAGGATCCAAAAACATCACAACTCACAACTGCCCTCACTGGTGAATACAGGCTGTCCGCGGGGAAAAAAAATAGGCAAATGGGCACGCAGATAAGATCATAGACCACTCGAAGAGGCAAAAATGTTTATGCACATTTTTAAGGGCATGCTGCGACTGTCAGGTTTTATGGAACATTTAAAAAAACACGTACAGGTATGTAATAGTGTAGTAGGTGAGAAGCAGGAGTGTCCTTACAGAATTTTCATCTTTTTCAACCTCCCTGAATCCTGCACAAGGTGTGCACACAATGTCTGCACTTCTTAAGGGGCCCCCCTTCCTCTAGAGATGCTATGAATCAGATAGAGTTTGTAGATGCCTTTGGACCATTGAAAAAAAATTACACACACACTTTATTAATAAAAATAAAAATCACACAATAGGCACACACACATGAGAACACAACTGCCAATTCATAAAATACAGACTGTAACCAAGTTTGACAGTGAATAGACAGGATTGTCCAGGGAATCTGAGCTTCAGTTTTTCTCAAAGGTTGTAGCTTTGCAAAGCTACATGACACAGAGCAGCACAGTGCAGACACGTTTCTACGTTATGGGGTGTGTTCACATGAACCTTCAGTGACCTTTATCCAGCGTTTGATTGGAAGTCACCGTCATTTGGGAAGACGGACTCTGATTAGCTCATTTTTTCCTCACGGTGACATTCTAGGTCTTTACATGGTTGACACTCAACCCTCTGCTGACTGTCGCTGGCTCTTCAAAGTGCAGAAATGACAAAAAAAAAAAACTCTAAAGAGAAGAAATGACTTTAGCCTCTAAATAAATGCCATCACTTCTGGGTGCTTATTTTCCCACCAAATATTTCGGTTTGCGGAGTTCAAGGGTACACAGAGACATGAAAAAAATGCTTTGAGAAAAAAAAAAAGGGGGACTTTCTTCTTCTGAGAGGTGTTCTTGTTGAAGCGTGACTCGTACTGGGTTGACCATGTGACCTGTTGGACAAACACAGGTAGAAATATCCCCAGGGGACCAAACCAAGACCAGTGCATTGAAAAATAAAGAATGGGGGGGGGGTTACAGAAATGACAGGATATCTCTGTAGCTTGTGAGGCACACCAAGACACCCCACGACAAGAACAGTGACAAAAAATCCACTGGGAGTCTCCAGGGCAGGGAAAAAGACATGGTTCCATGACTGTGTATTAAATCAGTCGATAAAACCAACCACAGAAGTTAAAAAAAAACTGTACTTCACTTTTTAAAGGGTTTTCAACAAATGATGAAATGGTACAGTGAAATACATCTTGGCTAAAACATTTAATAAAAATAACAAGTAATCCTTGATGCTACATTCACGTCGCCCTCGGCAACGCAGGTTCAAGGCTTCATTCTCCCACATCCAATGAACAGTCTATGCAAATGTGCACAGACTGTCTGTGCGTTTCGGGCTTCCGCTTTCAAAACTCTCGTGTTCACACAAGTTGTTAAGTCAGTTTTTCTACAAAACACACATCCATTGAAAGCCATTGAAAATTAAACCAGGTCAAACTTTAACCAATCAGGGATTCGAATTGGGTAGTGATCAACAGGTAGCGTACTTTTTTACTCACAGAAATGCCAGCTGCTGGAAAATGGATCAAATGAAATTAATAATTGCAGTTTTTGTCCGGCTGGAATTACATGACACCAATTCTTTCATATATTGGAAGTGAGCTGTAAGAAAATGCAAGATTTGCACCGCCTCGACATTTCGCACCAAAGCACTTCCAACTGCGAGTACATGTGCTAGTATGGGCAGCAACAGTCCAGTGTAAACAGCGTATGCTAAAAGCGCATTTAAGAACTCACGTTCTTGATCCTGCATCACATGGCTGTAGCAGTTTGAAAGTAACTTGGACAACACTGTAATTTCTTACATTGTGTTTAAAGTCATCAGTGCAGAGTTAGCTGCAGGTTGCGGGGCATTTTGGCTGGTCCTCTTTCTTGAGTCACATAGTCAGACTTACATGTCGACACTGTTAAAGCCACAAAGTGTAAGGCTGAGTTGAAGCCGTCCCAATCATGTGACCATGATTTTATGTAGATTATCTCCAGTTTTGGATTGTTCCTGTGAATTCTGTGGAGCAGAGAATGAAACAATTATAATAAACTAAACATACACAAAAGTATTGAGTACTGAAGTTAAACTTTACCTCAGCAAAAATGTAAAAAACATTAAAACAGATATTATTCTAGGCTACAATGAGCCTAATTGATTAAACTACTTGGACGAGTGGCAAAACATTTTAAAAAGAGAAGTCTATAAATCCATTAGCCGTGACTCAACTTCTAGACATCACCTGGAAGAAAGAGAATTTGTATCTACCAAAAAGAAAAACAAATTTTAAAAAAATGATTCATTTTTTACCGTTTATTTGCCTTGAATTCATGTTAAATGTGTTTGTAATTCCTTATTTTTCCTCTGAAAGATCAATTTTGTGCCAAACAATCAAAAGAAAGATTCCCCTAAAAAGCTGATTGCTGTCCACCAGGAAGGACAAAAAATCAAAATATTGTCTTGACTCTTTATTGTTTGAGGTCAGTTCTTTTTGTGCTTTGTTGATCTTCTCAGTCGCTCATGTTAATTTTTTAACTTTTCCTTAAGTTCTTTCTGTTTGTGTTGATCCTTTTTAAGATCCTGATTTTTATATTTTCTATCTTTTTTGATAAATGAAGTCTCTTTCTTTTTTTTTTTTCTTGATCATTTTCTGTTGTTCTCGTTTGGCCGCTCGGTCACTCACAACCTGGCAGGTAGCAACAACGGGACTCCTTTGTGCCAAGTGGAGAAATCACGCCAGGCGCCTCTCTAACTGACGGCTAAAATCCAGCACATATGGTGGAAAGCAGGGCTTCACTGGTGGAGGAAAGAACCCTCCGGCTTGGGTTTGGATGTATCAATTGGCTCTGATCATGCCAGATCGCTCCAAGTGCCTTTGTGCCCGATCACAGAGAAGGACACAGTTAATGTACCGCCTCTCATATTCCACCCAGAATGAAAAAAAAGAACATAATACAGAAAAAAAGAGGAGACTCCTTTCTCCTGAATTATTAGCAATTTTTCAGTCTTTAAAGAAAAAAAAATCTGCATTTCAATGTGTGTGTTTTTTTAGAACATTCAATACTAAGATATCACCATAGGAGGCCAATCCCTTGACAACAATACACAATCAATGGAAGTCATTAAGCCTTTAAAAGCACTTCACAGGCGTAGAATGATGTTGGTTGAATCCGGCCTGTTTTGTCATTCGTTTCCTTGCTTCTCAGTTCATTGTCTTTTGTTTCACACAGATCTATGAGTCATTTCTGATCAAACGTAGACTGTTCTGCCTTTGTGACCATCTGACAGGTGATCATTTTCCCAGCTGCCGACCGCAGCTGGAGCTTCCACAGGAGATCCTTTCATAGTTCACTTTTTAGTTTTAGAGTTTGAAGTGTTCGTAGATACGTTTATTTTTTATTTTTTGCAGAGTCTCTAAAAGATTTACTTTTATTTTATTAATCAAACTGAAAACTCTGTTGAACAAAATGGGGGCGGATATGTGGGCCGTCAATCATCAGTGTCAGCTGAGATGATTTTAGAACTGACTTTGTTTGACAAAAAAAAGGAACAAAAAAGGGAGAATTCTCGGCAGAAACAAGGGAAAGCATGGAAAGTAGAAGCAAACAAAGACAAGGACACAAATTTTTGAAAATTAAAATGATTCCGTTTTGTACATTTAATCTGTGAATATTTTTTTTAGACAATTAAAAGGTTCTGAACTTGTTTTTTCATATTTTTATAAGGATAAGACCAGGTCAAAATGCTCTTATTTTGGAGGGAAAAATAAAAGGTGAATTTTTTTTTGGTCTCCATAACTTTCGCAATTTGAGCAAAATCTAACCAATTTGCTTAGATGAAGTACTGGCAAACTCACTGACGAAAGCAATCTATTGCATTGCCAGTACTTCCTTTTTTACAGCAAATAAAATGAGAGGCATAAAATGTCCAACCAAATCCCCCCACTAACAAATACAGATGAAAGTGGTTAGATAACAAAGCCTTTATAAAATAACACAACAAGGTTTGGGAACTTTTTAGCAAAAACAGATGGTTGAGTTCAAAGCTGCTGTCAGGACAGAGGAAGGTGGAGTCTGAGAGTTAAAGACAGCACAGATTTAAGTCCAGTCATCTCAAGCAGATTTGCACATTTTAATTGAAACATTTTTATTTTTTAATTTTATTCTGCTTTGAGGGTGGAAGTCTTTAATTTTTAAAGTACTCATATAAAACTGAAATACAACTAGTGTTAGCTTTTACAGTAAGTCTTTAATGGTTACTGTAGTTTTCAAAGTATAAGTATTGTTTGGCCAGTTGGGACATATGCTCTGGTGGTTTTTGAGATGTATCAAAATGACATATTTCACAAAACTGCAATGGAAACACTTTTTTAAAATAAAATGTGTCACGTGAAAATGCGCTTCTTGGTAGGAACTGGCTGTCTTGTGCACTGCACAGCGGGTGCCACAAGACTCTCGCACAGCATCACACACCGCATCAAAGATCGAGTGCGTAATGCAAAGTTTTTTGATCCACAGCTCCTCTGTAAAATCATCAACCACGATTTCCCAAAATGGCTTCATCCGTAGCTGCTCCCACATGTAGGAAGCTTGTCGCTCCATGGCCTGAATAAAATGCTGACGTCTCCTTTGATAGAATATGATGAGCGGATGTCCCGTACCCCATCCCCTACAAGGGATGGGGTACGGGACAGATGGTCTGAGGTCCCACCTTCCTTGTATAATGCATGTATGTGTGTGTTTGTAAGCATGTGTGTGTGTGTGTGTGCGTGCGTGCATGTGTGTTGGAGAGTGTATTTTTCCATGTTTTTGAATGAGGCATCGCGTGAGTTGATTCATGATTTAATGGAAGCAGTGTAATTGGAAAATTGTGTGGATCTTTTTGACATTTCTAGAATTTCGATAAAGTTTTGCGCAGATTTGTAATTGAAACGTAACTATCGATGTAGTCAAGGAGGACATGAGTGTGGTTGGTGTAAACATGAAAGGGTGTAGAAGACAAGCTTCAATGAGGGGAACAATTTGCTATAAAAGGAGCAACCAAAAGTCAAAGAAGATGATGTATTACCAGCTTATATCTTTGGAAAAAATATTCATTTTAGACAATCAGTATTTTCAACATTCTGTATGTAAAAGAGCCATGCTAACAAGGTCATTGCCACTTTGTGGGATCAGTAAAGTTCTATTCTATTCTATTCAGGATGATAGTGGACATGTGTTCCACATTTCTATCTTATTTTAGAGAAAACAGACATAAGGGCCCTTTAGCTCCAAAGATGATAGAGACCAGGTTTTTACCAGTAACAGGTACCAACAAAAAATACCATCTGGGAGGATATCGGGGACATCAATATTAATGACGTTGGATAGTTGCATTTCTGTAGAACTACCATTTTCACGAAGAGGTATATTATATTATTTTTTGGATATGAGACTATCAGGTGAACATCCTTTCAAAAGAAGAAATCAGTTGTTTTTCTTTTATGTCATATTTATTTTTTATTTTTTTTAGCTGGAAAGGACAAGACCTTATTCTTTATAATTCATTGCAGCATCGTTTTACTGGATCAACCAGCCCGTGTGCAGTGCAGATCTTTGAGTGTTTGAATAATGGATGGCAAATCTTAAAGAAATATGGATAATAAAGTTTGTGGTATTAAGATGCTGAGGTTACAGGCTGTTCTGTAAATGATTTAAAATCCAAACAAAAGTCCTAATACATATTTTTTAAAATATAGTTTTATAGATGTTTGTACTAGTGGTAAAATTTGGACTTTTACTGCAGGAAACTGATGATTAAAAATCACTAATCTGTACTTGTAAGTGAAAAAATCTTTAAACAAATAAGATTTGTGGTTTTGATCCACATCAACACAAATACCAGTGTTTCTTGCTGAGCATTTTCCAATTTATAAACTTGGTTACAATGTTACAATTGTCAAAACAATTGTAACATATTTAAACACAATTTAAACAATTTGTATAAAAAGCAATTGTGATGGTACGAGTTTCTACACAAGGTATCAATTTCATCCCCACATTGACCCTAGCTCAAACAGTAAAGCACATTTAAAAGACATATTTTTAAAAACACTGGTTGTTTGTATTACTCTCCAGCACATGACAGAAGTTCCTTCTGGAGTCTGCTATAGCTCTAAAAAGTGACTTCTTAGTGAATGGCACTACTGTGATACTTCTATTTCACTTGCAGAATATATGACATTTTTCTAAATAAATGTTGAGTCAAATAAAAAATGCAACACACCACTGAAGCCTACAACTATTTAGCCTCCCAGCTAATCTGTAAACCGTGCAGGAGTCTGCAAAATGAGGAGTTTTCTGGGGGGAAAAAAACTCAAGATTGTCTATTTTTTTTATTAATAAACGTATCTATATAGTTTTCCAGGTGAAAAGAACAAACTAAAGGTTGCCATTCACATATTAAATAGACAGAAACATTAAAATGTTGAAGGTAGATGAATCAATTCATTATATAGAGTTTCTGAGATCCATTGAAGTCCATAATTATACTCTAGTCATTTGAAATCAACGGTCATCAAAGCTCCTGTCTTAAATGGACAATGATGCATGACTTAAAAAAAAAAAAGCAGTGAATTAAATAAGACACGCAAACAGAAAGTTAATTGGCTGTTTCTATACAATTGAGGTGTCAGTAAAGGTGTAAGGGGAATGGGTCATCTCTGCATCTTTGAGTGCACTGTGACAGCTTCCACGTAGAGCATCTTTCCTATTAATGATACAACTGCTGTTTGGCATACATACACAGTGTCAACTAGCATTTAGGTGGCCACTTCCAGTGAATAGTACATCCAGTACATCCTTGTTTCTGGGCTTCCGCATCCAGAACTTGGGTGTTCACGCAAGTTTTTAAGTCCGGTCACGGGCTCTCCATACAAAACAGGCATTTGTTGATCTCACCCTGGAGGTTTAACCAGTTGAACTTCTTGAATGCTAAGTTGCAGAAATGCTGAAATGTTAACAATCAGGGACTTGTATTTAATAGTGACGTTTAGGTCACGTCCTTTTCAAAACACGGAAACTGTTGTAAACATGATCATGAAGGAGAAATTAATAATTGTCTTTTTTGCCCAGCTGGAAGTTTATGAGACCAAGTCTTTCATATATGGGAATAAAGCTGTAAAGGAAAAAGACTGAAGCACGATTTGCAGGATTTGCACTACTTTGACATTTCACATTAAGCCTCTTCCAACTGCAAGTGGTCAACAAGCCCTAGTAAACAATAAAATTAAAAAAAAGATGAAGAACAAAAACCTCTCCCCTGCCACTCCCTGCTTGTCTGGTGTGTGAACACATCAAACGAATGCACATTTGTGAAACCCCGTATAGCGATGTCTTGAGCACGCCAGTGTGTATGTAACCATCACTGTGAGACTTTCACAATAAGGCACCTGGTTTGGTTTACCAGGTTTTTTAAAAGATGAGGTGCAATCACGCAGCAACAGCTTGGCCACTGAATTTAACATTTTTCAAACAAGTTGAGGTGGACCCTTTTCAAAAAGGTAGTACACTTGAAATGTGCAGAATCCTTCTTCAGACTAAATTGGAACATTTTAAGTTTACAATTTATGTATAGTATTTAAAAAGCAAAATTCAAATATACTGCCTTGATTTTAATATAAAAAAGTCTACCTGTGGTACACTTAAACAGATTACAATTAGCTAAAGGGCAGCCATTATTCACTCCACATTTTACCTTTACAACAGAGGTAAACATATTCAAAGGTTGGTGGGGGGAAAAAATAGTTAAAACTGAAATTGCTCTGGATTGATGGTTTAAGCACTACTTTCTGTCCCAGTTGTTTTATTTTCCACAGGATAGCCTGTTTTACCTTTCTACCTCAACAGTTGCTTTAACCTGTATGCCCCATATAAACAGCCCTGTACTACTGCTACTCTTTCACATTGTCTGACTGGACAACATTGGCTCTCCAGCTCTAAATGTTACTTCCTAACTATAATACCCAGTTTGATTTGATTCCAGGATTCTCCCTGTCTACATTTGTCCCCATTGATTCTCTTTCTGCCGATCAGATCCGCCTCTGTCTCTCCCTTTTGGATACTACCATCTGGATCTCTGAACTTGGCTCAAATTTAGGATAAGAATGTTGAATTGTCCGAGCTGTTTTTTTCTTCACCAGTCTCTGCACTGGATACCCCTCCTTCCCACACTATCTCCACTTATCACCAGTGGATTTAGCAGATTTCTGCCCTCTAACCTCCTCCACAGCAAGCTCATTCTCTAGTGTGCACACGCCCCTAAGCCTGTCTGCAACTCACCTGCTTCTCTTGTCTTCCCAGAGCAACTTGAGGGTTTTCCCTCCACCTGAAGCTCTTCTCCTTTTCCTGCACCAAGTTCCTCAATAAATCCATGTGTAGCTTTACTTTGAAGTTTTGGTTAGACAGTATACTTGTGTTTCACAATATAATTCGTGATCCCATTTACAGGATAGCCTTTTGACGTTTGATTGATGTCTCAGCTCAGTTTAAATAAGCTGAGTTTCTGCTATGGCTTCGTTTTGATTTGTAAAGTTGAACTATTTTATTGTCAAGATTGTGTTCTTTTATTGAACAGAAACCTGTGTCTTTGAATTTTTGCAGTTGTGTCCTTTACATCTTTGACCGTTGCAAATCTGGGCAAATGTTCTTTCTTCAAACTGCATATATATAAGGCTACGTTCGCACTGCAGGCTGAAATGACCCAATTCCGATTTTTTTTGCCCCTATGTGACCTGTATCTGATCTTTTCAGAGAGTCTGAACGACACATATCCGATCTTTTCAAATGCGACCCAGGCCACTTGGGTATGTGGTCCTGAATCCGATACGTATCCGGTCTTTTCAAATGCGACCGCCGTCTGACCGCCCAGGCCACATGAATCCGACGCGTACGTCATCGATAGGCAAAAAACGTCATCATTCTGCATTGAAGTAGGTGGGAACAAGAACATAAACATCAACCATGGCGGATGATGCTGCTAAGAGCAGTCAGTGGAAGGGAAGAGAGGTGACCGATTTGATTAATATTTGGGGTGACAGCTCTATTCAGGGCAAACTCGAGGGCTCTTATCGCAACCGGGCGGTTTTTGAAAACATTTCCAGCGAAATGGCAGACCGTGGTCAGAAGCGCGGAGGAGACTGGCTTCTCCAGGGCCGAAGGCGGATCCTCCTTCGTGGTTCACTTACCCGTTCGGACCTTCAGAGCGGGTTAATAAAGAGTCAATAGCATTTATTCTGGGGGAATGCCCTCTTTTATTATTGTTCTCCTTCCTCCATAACACACAACATGAATGCGCGCCCCCACTGCCCCCCTCATTCCCTACCTCGTTGCACGCCAGTGGGTAGAGACGATCCTTGCTCCATTGCCTTCTTAAAATGAGAAGATTGTAATTGTGCTGGCTCCTTTGTGAAAATAAATGTAATAATGCAAAAAGAGCTCAGCTGTTGACAACACTGTTGTTGACATCCATTGCTAACGTTAGCTACTACCGCAAACAACAGTGACGTCGTTCCCCGATGAATACTCCTCTGCGCATGCAGGTCACTTCTGGGTCATATCACGGTCACACGGGAGATCACAAAAATTCACATTTAATTGGAAATGTGAACGGCGTTGCAAAAAAAAAGAATTTTTTCAAAAAAATCTGAATTGAGCATTAAGCCCTGCAGTGTGAACGTAGCCTTAATGCTTCTAATTACAAACAACTTTTTTTATGTTTATTGCTTTACTGTTTTACATTCATGGATGTTGTTTGTTATTTTTTTTTTTTAATGTACAATTATACAAATAAGCCTCGAAGAAAACCAAAAAGGTGGTTGATAGATGTTGTCCAGGAGTACAAGGGGATTGTTGGTGGGAGTGAGGAGGAGGAAAAGGAAAGGGTTAATTAGAGACAGATGATTTGCTGTGGTGACCCTAAGACAAGTAATTTCTTCAAATTTAAATTGGGTTTTCTTCAGTAGCATTTGCCCTTTTATTGGTTTTCCATACAGGCTGGCTGTGACTCCACCCACTCACCTGTGGATCCTATTGAACAGTCACAGCTCTCTGCCCTTTGTTAAGTAGCAAATTTATTCAAAGAAGGCTTCCTGAGTCATCAGTGTTGCCTCATCTTGCTTCATTCCAAATTCGCTATGTCCATGTTCTGTTAAGTTATACAGTATGTGCTATCAATACATTCTTGGGACTTCATTAGATCTTTGCTCATGTTTTTTTACAGACTCTCCTCAACCCACTTTCAAGTTTGGGGTGTGGACTTCCAACAAGCTCACTCTTGATTGGCGAGAATGGTTGCCATAGAAATTTTGACTCAGACCTATTTGGACCAATCCTTACTTACTGACAATTTTTGGTACCAACGTGGCAACCCTGATTTTTTTTTCGTACATGGTTGAGTTGGGAACCAATAATTGCAGTTATGAGGCCGCTTTACATCATTTTGTAGCAGAATCCAATAGATGACATCAGGAATTATCTTTCCAGTGTTTGGTTGTGTTTAGGGCTTTGACAATTTTTAAGATTGTTTGTCAAAGTCAACATTATTTTTTTTGTTACTTTTTGTTATTTTTCCTTCTGCTACTGCAATCTGTCTTTAAGATCAAAAACTTAAAAATAAGTAAGTTGAGAAAAAAATCCCCACTTGTAAAAAAAACAGTGATGTTTTCAGTTCCCATATCTTCATTGATACAGGATCAAAGACAATCTCAGTCTACTGCTATGTTTGTAATAAACAATTGGCAGATGAGTCCACTCTAGTCATCTGTGTCACACTTTGGACCTTATAGCATGTTCCCTTCACACAGACTTGTCTTTCATCATCTCATTTCTTGTGTTGCTTTTCCTTTCATGTCCTGTCTTCCACATGGATTTACTGAGTTTCACCGTGGATATCCCAGAGGCTTTGTTATCAGGACATTTTAAAGGTGTGTCTGAAAAACAGAAAGAGGTGGTTGGCAGGTTACCGTGCTGTTGTCACCTTTGGGTTACAGATAAAAACTTGCAGTAGCAGCCCATGGGACCATTTCCCTTGAAGTGTCAGACTTTATATACCACATTTCAGCTGAAGATGGTTGAGTTTTACTCTGTCTTGAATTAATATTTAACCAAGAAGATCAATGCTCATAAGTAAGTGAGACAGTTGTGCGCTTTCTGAAAACACTTGCAGAACCTCCAGAGACAGTGCTTTCCACATAAGAGTTTTGGTTTGTTTAGTCAGACTAAAGTCTGGAGTCCTGGGAGCACCCATTTTCTCCTGAAAACTCAACAAACACGGACAAGGATGACAAAGGATAAATTAAAGATTTCTTTATCGTGTTTATTATGAGTACTTCATCCATCACCTCCGCACATCCATCACATCCGCACCTCCATCACCTCATTCATTAGAGAAATTCTCCTTTCGACACATTTTTCTCATGTTTAAATTCTTTTTAAAAATGTACTTAAAAAATGTATGAGATTGTCTTTTATCTGTTTTCAGTTGGAGAAGAATGGGTGGAAAAATGTACAGAAAAGCCATCCTGTTACTTAAAAGCAACACGTGATACTGTACTTTTAGTGTTTCAGGATACTGGTATCTGGTTTCCCCCTTTTCTTCCCTTGACCATCCAACTGCAGGAATGTGGAAAACCCAACTGAAGGGTTAAAGCTCTAAAGGCTGATTTCCACTAGTCTGTCTATGGGGTGTCGCTAATCCATTGCGTTGACGCAAAAAAACACAAGGTTCATTAATCAATCAGAATGTTTACACAATCGGAGGTTGGAATATGTTTTGAAGGCCAAATTGTCATCAGAGTTGGACAGTGTTGGACAACGTTGCCTTGGTCTTTGGAATATTTTTTGGTCTATTCACTCAAATTGAGATACCCACAAGGTTGCAGTGCAAGCTTGTTAGCACTGACTTGCTGTTCATCCTCCTCATAATGAATTGGCGATCTGTTCAGGTTGTACCCGGCCCCGTCCAACAGCCACAACCCTAAAAAACAGCACAGGGGAGACAATGAATTTTTAAAAATGACTAATTTGACATACTGTACATGTGGTAATGTTTAAGTTTTACGCGCTTTTAATAAATGTGCAATGTAATGGTGTGTCCTTTGCATTTTTCAATTTTTATTTTGGCTGCTTAATGTTAAAAAGAGTTTATCAGATTTGTAAGTTCAATAATGAAAGTATTGAAATTACAGTCATTTGGGTGCAAAACATTTTAATGGTAGCAGCTTATTAGAAATTGTGTTGACAACAAAAATAATGAATTCTACTAAAAAAAAATAAAGTCAGTCTAACTGAAATAATTTGTGTTGGGACAACACAATATGAACATGTAAATTCAACAAAAAATAATTGGTTGCAACGAGTTTCCACTATTTAATTGTGTTGGTTCTACAAATCCTTTTTTTCAGTGTAGCCTTAGCCTAAGGCTTATTTGTTTTTGCATTGCTGAGGACATCAACAACCATCAGATAAAATCGCTGCACACCAGAAGAAACCATCTGATGTCTTATCAAATCCAAGCTCAGATATGCAATGCAAAAACAACCTGTCCCTCTCCCACAGCTGTGTGAGTGTGTGCATGCGTGTGTGAGTGAGATGAATGCCTCATCTGTCTGTGGGCTATTTTATGCATCAAATAAGGAAAAAGGTGCTTCTTTTGAGAAATATTGAAAGATGGTGTTTGAAAATATAAATTCTAACACTGTGGGTTTTTTGTTTGTCTGATTCTTCCCTTTTCACAATATCAGATGCTAAGATCATTTGCTTCATCAATTACTGCGAAAGATTTACCAGTGAATTTTAGACTCAGTTACAAGCAGGCCAGAACTGTCTTGTTTGCTTCACACCAAAGAATAGGTGGGCTTTTATTCCTCACACGGTAGGCACACTAAGACCAAGAATTAAATGCACTCTTTACCTCAGAGAAAACAAAATGACTAAGTCATAGAGAGCAGGCAGGGAATTTGGACATGACCATAGTTTGTTTAGCCAGGTTAGTTAGCAGCTAGCAGGTCCTTACCCTGTTTGAAATGCTATATTGCCAAAATCCCTGCCATAACATATCGACTTTTGAAGTTAGGTACATATTTGATCTCTTTGTGAACCACTGACACTGTTGCAAACACTCTCTTGACTCGTTTGTCTAAGAAACTTAATAGGGATAGCAGTTTGACTTTGAAACAACTCTTCTATAGTCAGCCTCCCCCGAGTGGAGCGTAGCTTACTAGCTATTCCCTTATACCTTTGCTGTCAAATCTGTGCATTTAGGGGTTTTCCTCCCTAAGGCTACTTCCACAGACCTCAGATTTAACTGACAATGCAAAGCTTTCTGTCAAAAAAGCTGTTGACCAATAGAAAAATAAACAAATAACTTCACATTACCATTACCGGGTGAAGAGAAAACCTTATTAATCTTGGACAAAAAAAAAAACAAACAGTAAATTGGGAAGCCCACATCCTGTAGCATCAATATGAATGTTACTTTCACAGTTGTCATGTATCCAAAACTTTCTTAGAAAATTATCTATAAGTGAGAGCAAGGGGGTGCACAAGCCCAGGACAGTCCATGGTTTAGCCTTGACACTTGTACAAAACATAAGCAGGGAGAGTCGGTCTAAAACTGACAGCTGTCAGCTTTGTCTGTTAGAAAAAGACTTTTGCCATCTGTGCTGACATCTCATCTTAAGTCATTGAACTGACTGAATTTACAAAATGCCACACTTTTTAATAGGGAGCTGAAAGTAAGGAGGTGGTAGTAGTTCACCCCAACCTCCTAGACAGACAGACAGACAGACAGACAGACAGACAGACAGACAGACAGACAGACAGACAGACAGACAGACAGACAGACAGACAGACAGACAGACAGACAGACAGACAGAAGAGAAGAGATATAGAGCACAGATGTTAAGATGTTTAGATACGAAAGCTCCTCGCCATACATGGAGGGTTCCATCCCAAATCCAGCATCCTGAGACTGTATGCTAGCCGTAAGGAAGGAGGCTCAGGACTAGTGAGCATGGAAGCCACTATCCAGGATGAAACATCCAAGATGCTTGAGTACATCAAGCTCAAGGCCCCAACTGACTGTGTGCTCAGTTAATGTCTCAGGCAATGGAGAGCAGAGGATGCAGTGCTGGAGGACAGATCCTCATGGGAGGACAAACCCCTGCATGGATGTACCACCGAACCATAACTGAAGTGGCTGACATCAAGAAATCCTACCAATGGCCAAGACAGCCCTGGCCTACAAAGACAACCCTGAAGCACTCGTCTTGGCTGCACAGGAACAACCGCTGAGCACCTTACTATGGAACATTATAGGCAATTAACATTACAGTAACAAACAAACAGAAACATGTTGAGATTGGGCTCATCCAAAAAAGTAAAAAAACAAACAAAAAAAAACTGGAAGCAATATAACATTATATATTTAGGGTTTGATTCAGCACTCTTGAATCTCTTTTTGAAAGGTTGTCACTAGCCGCGGTTACATGTGCAAAATATCTTGATCGTATCAAAGATCGGATTGGGACTCAACCGTGTACATTGGACCAGAAATGCTTTTTCCGATTATAACAAATGTTTACATGCGCCACACTTAAACTCCGACAAACTCGGTCAGAATCAATCATTTGGACATGCGCAGTACTCTCTAAAACACTGGAAAAGAAAATGAGTTCCAATGTAAACAAGCCAATATAATATACGAAATGATCTTCTAAACATGCTTTTATTATTGTTATGGTTATTATGAAGCGCCTGTTCGGTCATCATTATATTTTCAATCTGTGTGGTCAGTGCTTTTATTTTTTGGTGGAACTGAGCCGGAAGAAGGGTTAGGAGAATGCTAACATGCGCTAACATCATTTAGCCTTGGATGAACATAAAATCCATGCGGGAAATACCGCAATCTGCATTTTGGCTGCATGTAAATGTGTGGGAATAGCATCAGCCTTTATTTTGGAAACACAAATCCACGTGATTGTTTGAACGGTTTCTAAGGACTGAGCGGCATTTCTGCTTTGAAAAGCTCACACACCGCCCCAAAGCCGCTGTGTGAGCTGGCGGTCCGAGCTCTGCTCAGAGACACAGTTCTACCAGGAGACACGGTTCTACTGAGTCCAGCAGCTCACCCAGAGACAAAGCACACACACACACAGGGGTGTGACGATGACCACATGTTTTATTTTGTTATGTTTTTGTTTTTTTTGTTTTTTTTGAAAGTTCTGCATATGGTGCGTGATTGGAACTATAATAAACACATTAAACACATTCATCTTTGCTGATAATTTACATTTTCAGCTAGTGTCTCACTGCCTCTATGCTCCACGTGCTCCCTCTACTTACACACACGGCACGATTTCAGAAGCACATACACATCGTCATTCTACAACAAAAGTTTGTGTCTAGCGAGTAAATGCGACAAATTTACTGCGTTCTAATTATTAATTTCCAATCGATTCATTTCCATTACAAGCTGCGTGCATTCTTGAGGTCGCAACACGGCCGCCGCCAGAGGATTTTGTGTTGGGGGGGTTTATTACTGTTCTCCTTCACTCCGTAACATTAAACATGAATGCGCACCGTTTTGTTTCGATGAATATCACTACATGTTTTGTTTGGGAACTATTTTGTGCAGGGCAAAGTTACATGTCTGTATAAACAAAGACAGAGCCTCTTGCCCCGTGTTCTTCACGGGTGTCAGACTCCATGGCTGCCGGAAAGGTGACAGAGTGTCTGCAGTCTCGTTTATTACTAGGCAATGTACACTGACCAAAAATATAAACGCAACACTTTTGTTATTGCTCCCATTTTTTATGGTATGAACTCAAAGATGTGAAACATTTTCCACATACACAAAATAACCAGTTCTCTAAAATATTGTTCACAAATCGTTGGATTCCGACCGGTTCCGGGTTACACGGCAGGACGCGTGGCGTGCCTCTCTGCGAATACAACTATCTTCAAATTACTTAAAAGGTTGATTTTCAAAAAAGAGAGCTGACCATGCCCCCGAAGAAACCCCAAGAATACAAGGACCTCAAAAAGACTCTTGACATTATTCAAGAAACGCTGAAAAGTTTTATGGAACAAGTGTCGGCTAAGCTAACGCCACTCTGGGATATGATGGAAGAGTTCCGAAGATTTCGGGCTCAAAACGAGCAGCGAGAAAACCGGGTCGAGATTCTGGAGAAAAGACTGGACGATGTGGAACAGCAAGTAAGGATGAATAATGTCATTCTCACTGGAGTACCATTCAAGCCTCGAGCGAAGCTGAATGCAGCAGGAGCAAGCACTGCTAATGCTAGCGCTAGCGTAGCTAGCAGTGCCAATACGGAGATCGGTGCAGTGTCTTTGGAACAGCAAATACATTCATTTCTCACATCTAAAGGGATTTCCCTGGATCTTAATACCATCGAGACCTGCCACCTGCTCCCCAGGAGAAAGGAGACGGATAAACCAGCGATCCTCATCAGGTTTGTGAATCACAAACACAAGCTAGCTTTGATGACCCAAAGGAAACAACTTAAAGGTTCGGCTGCTTATCTGAACGACCATCTGACCAGAAGGAATGCTGAAATCTCAAAACATGCACGGCTTCTCAGGAAGCAGAAGCAGATTGAGAACACTTGGGTTAAAGGCTGCAGGATTTATGTCAAACCGCTCGGTCCAGAGGACCGATCCAAGGTTCTGGTTGTGAACACCATGAAAGACTTTGAAAAGTGTTTGATCACGGTCGTCTGAAACAACATGGAGTAATAAACCAAAGAGCCAAACAATTTCAAGAAATATGACACGTGGATTCATCACTTTACGTAACCTGAATAACAGCAGAGTTCTGACCTGCAGACAACTTGACCTCAACTTTCACCGCAGCTGATATCAGCTGAAGAAGGATATGGACCTGAATCTAATGTCTGCAGACATAACATCGAAGAGAACTATAAACTCTGTTTTGAACCCAGGAGATCAGCTGTTATCAGTAAAAGAAGAAATACCAACCTTGGACAATCGACAGTTATGGACCCTTTTTACTCTTCCCCTAGAGCATTTCTTTATTATAAAAAATAAAAAAATAAAAATAAAAATAAAAATACAGAAAAATATTTAAAAAAGTAAAACAAATGATTAATCACTTATTGAAAATTGTTAAATTTATTGACTTTTAATGATTTTACTTCACTTTCTCCAAAACTTGATAAATTGATTCAAAAATCTTTCCTAATGTAGCATAATTTTGCACATGTTTTTAACTTTTGATACTTGATGAAATTTTTGCTATGAAAATTCCTGAAACAGTGTTGTCTGCTTTACTGATATAGTATTATGTTTTATTCATATGAATGGCTTTTATAAGTAACATAATCTGCATATAGTTCAGATGACTGATCTGCATTTGCCATGTTGATTTCTAAAATAGTTATTTTTGACGTAATACTTCAGTAATTCATCTTTGTCATGTGCTTTATCGATATCTTATGATCTTTAATTCTGTCTGATAAAAACTGGGAACCGGATATTGATAAATTATGTAATAAAATGGTTACAGTATAACGGGGTGGGATTATATAAGTTCGCTTCCTCCCACTCCCTTTCAAGCAATATTTATTAATATGTCTAATTATCCTAAGTTTGATTAGTTACTGTATGCATGTATAACTGATGTTTATATTGCTGTTGTGTATTATTTCTACTTAATTGCTTGAAATAAACCATTTCAAATCAAAAATCAAAATCTCTCTAAATCTGTGATAGTGAGCACTTCTCCTTTGCCAAGACAATCCATCCCACCTCACCTGAAGATTTCAGAGTGGCCTTTTCTTGTGGCCAGTCTAAGGCACATCTGTGCAATAATCATGCTGTCTAATCAGCATCTTGATATGGCACACCTGTGAGGTGGGATGGATTGTCTTGGCAAAGGAGAAGTGCTCACTATCACAGATTTAGACAGATTTGTGAACAATATTTCAGAGAACTGGTTTAGCTCATGCTGGTTTGCGGCGCCTTCCATCCGTGAAACCAGGGTTCGACTCCGGGCTGCTCCCTGTTCCCTTCTCTACCTCTGCCGGTTCCAAGCCCGGTTTGAGAAGGTTGCGTCAGGAAGGGCATCCGGCGTAAAACATTGCCAAATTTACCATGCGACTTGTTCGCTGTGGCGACCCCTGATGGGAGAAGCCGAAAGTGGAAGATTTCAGAGAACTGGTTATTTTGTGTATGTGGAAAATGTTTCACATCTTTGAGTTCATACCATAAAAAATGGGAGCAATAACAAAAGTGTTGCGTTTATATTTTTGGTCAGTGTATAATATTCTGAGAAGCTGTCTGTAAAGGAGAGCACTTGTGAAGCCTCGCGTGCAGCTAGAGAGCGGTCCGCTGCAGAAGAATCACCACACACCCCCAACACACTTGTGCGCGCTCCTTTCTCCTACACACGCAGCCCCTGACACACACACACACACACAGTAATTCTACAACACCTATATGGTTAGTTCATTAGTTAGATAGCTAGTAGTTAGCTTTTACTGTTATTTGTTAATGAAGAATACTGCGTTGTAATTGTATTTATTTCCGACACGGCCGCTGGGGGATTTTGTGTTTGGTGGGGGGGGATTTACCGCGACACTGTGACCCCTGCTGGTTCATCACCGTGGTGATCAACAATCCCACACCGTCACAGCTCTACACACACACAGACACACACACACCCTGCCCTCAAACACAGAGCTGTAAGTCCGGTCGGTCCTGTTTGCGCTCCAAAGCTTTCTCTGGAGCGGAACACCGTCTATGCCTGACGTAAAACCAGAGCAGTAGTGACACACGATCGAAATGAACTGTTTACATGCACCACGGTCGGATCAACAATCGGCATAACCCACCTATCTCGATCGTAAAGAAATTTTGATCTGAACGAGTCTGATCGGAGCAGAACATTCTGAACGGCGTGTTTACATGACCCATTTTTCTTCCGATCAGGCGTTCATTCCAATTATCTTTGTCCATGTAAACGCAGCTAGGGAAAACAATAATTTTAGCCATGCTATAATTCAGAAGTCTTGTGAGAAGCAAAGCGGACTAATATTTTGTAAGTCTTCTAGGCTGAACAAACAACACTTTAAAATGTGAACTACTAAAGCAAATATAGTAAACTCACTAAGTTACAGGTTTTGATGTATTGCAGTTTTGTAAATTATAGAGCTAAAAAGTGGGTATGCAAATTTCGGGGAATTAATGGAAAAAATATTACAATCCAGATGCTTAATTCAGCTTCGTAGAACGTAAATCTCAGTTTTCCTGCATTCTTTCTTTCCTGGTTGGAAATGTATAACATATTAGACAAATTAATGGCTTCCTAAACTGCAGGAAATGCAGCTCCACGGAAAGCGGAGGAGCAGTAACATAAAACAACTCATGAAATCACTCATTGTCTACTGTTCCTTTGATCTTTGCTTCAACATATGTTCAACTCTGTACCTTTTGCTTTAGTTGCGGCCCATGTTGCTGCCTTAAACCCTCCATGTGTCCTCATGTGTACCAGTAAAAAAGAAAAATGCACTAAAATAAAGAGCTAATATGGTAGGAGTAGCAGTAGATTATATTTCTGTCTTGGTCCCAACTTATGGGCTGCTTTCACTTTACAGAAAAATTGCCTTTAGCTAAATCCTCATGTCATTTACATCAGTAAGATAAACATAAAAGGAAATCATTTACTTTTATTTCACAGCCTCCCCAAGCAATTTTCCAAGTAATGTGACACTTCCCTATGTACAATTTTAACGCATGTCTTAAAAATGAACTTGATCTTCCCCGGAATAAGCACCACAGATGGAATATTTATTTTGATGAGATGTTTGTATTCATGATTTATTGTTTTGCATACATGGATGTGTAAGCTGTTGCTGTGCAGGTTTTGAATAATTTTTCAAATAAAGCAAGCAGCGGAAATCTGCAACGAATTTCCATTCACTCGGTTGACGGTTGAATGAAAACAGTCAACTAGAATGAAACAATCAAGCAATCAACAGATCTTTGCAACACTGCTTCCTATTGAAAGCATCGTGGAGTGTCACTAACACAATGCACAATGGAAAAAAGAGGGAAATAAAGAGTTGTTAATGAAGATATTTTTTAATTCTTTGTTTGTCCATACAAATATGTGCATGCTTTTCTGCACCATTGTGCTTAGAGGCCAAATGGTTAGCAAAATGTCTCCAATAATACACTAATCTTGTTAGAAATGTTAAGTTGCACCAATAATAAAATAACTACTCAAGCACGGAGTAAAACCTTGAACATGACATTTGCTCTATTGTGAATGGTGTAATAATAACAGAAAAAATAGAACTAAATATGTAAACTTCTGTATATTCAAGAAAGCTATTCATTTGGAAAAATCTAATTAAAAAATGTCGCAGCAAACGTGAATCTGATTGTTTTAGGTGAAAAGGGATAAATGCAGCGATGACTTTTTTTAAAATTTTTTGTTGCTATGAAACCTAACCTGAATATACCTACGCCAAGTCGAGTTAAGTGTTCTGGTGGAGGAGTGCGACTGGGAGTCTGTGTGTTCAAATTCATGGCTTGGTCACACCAAAGAGTATTGCTTTGTCCAAATTCACTCCCTACTCCTTACCTTGTTCTTCATGAGCTGCTTGTTTTGCAGCTAATTCTGCTTCGTTAAGTACTGGTCACCTGGATCACTAAAGCGGGGTTAGCTGCTAAACAAGCAGGGCAGTAGCTCATGAAGAGCAAGGTAAGACACTCCTGGGCGTAGAGGCTGATCATTTTTCAGGTATCCCACGGGTCATAGGATTCCGGTGGGATTCCCATGGAATGAGAGTAATCTGTTTCATTAAACAAGATTGTTCCAGTGTGGGATGAAAGACTTATGGGAGCAGATGGGAGCAAAAACCAACTAAAGGGAAACATGAAAAAGAAGTAAAGACGGAGCAATTTTCTGGTAACATGGCAACAATGCAACACAATAAAAAAATGAAATACAAAACCCAGAGAGCCCCAGTGCTTCTACTTACCTTTTTTTTTAACTGGATTTTAAAATGCATCGATAGAGAGAGCTACAATCCATGACAAGTGTGATGTAGAGAAAATTGACATCCAACGAAAAGTAAGACTAAAGAAGACATGTCTATTAGGTCTATCGAACTTGCAGGAAAGTTGGATGTCTTAAAGGAGTTCACAGGAGTTCAGTGCAACGGTGATATCAACTCATATGCAGCTAGAAAACAAGTCTTATCATAGTGAAGTACATCAGTGATTCCTGGACAAGTGGTCCCATTAATCAAACAGAAATTGCAGTCAGATGTAAAGTCTCATCTGCCTGAAAATGTGGATGCACTTTGGCTCCTTCACAGCAACATAGAAGTAGGAGGGAGTAGAAGTCATACTACCAGGAGCGGGACGGGACAGGATTATTTTTAAACTCTGGTCCGGGAGCAGGGTGGGACAGGTTTACATAAGTGGGAGTGGAACGAGATAGGACTGAAATCCACCAATGTGTTATCCGCTGGTATGGTGTTTGACATTTTGATGGGTGTCCAAATCTGCAATTACAAAATCCAGTGCCCTGGAAATGTCCAAAAGTGTCCAAACCAGTGTGCGTTGACCATTGACTATAACTGGACGCATTGTATGTGACGTCACCCATAGAAAATGCCTCGCTTCCAGTTCCAACCAATTAAAGTCAATTCAGTTGCCATTTTTCTGCAATATGTCCATTGCCATGACCGAACACTCGTCCTCAGGAAGCCGTGATTGGTCCGTCTACATTTCTACGGCAACCACTCTTTTCAAATCAGTAGGGAAAGTGTTATAAGGCTTGGGAGAATCTGTCAAACGCTTTGAACTTTAGGACTTTAGGCCACCTATTTTTATTCAGGCATTGGATTTGTCAGTTTATAATTTGAATAACTCGCGCTACAGCAACAAGATCATGAAAACAAAAATTGGATTGGCAGGAACATCTTAATAAAAGGTAGTAGAGTAAAAATGGTTATTATGACAAATAGAATGTGTAAAAGCTGTGTATTTCTCAACAGAAATCTATGGGGTTTTGGCTTTTTGGAAAAAGCAGGTACTTCCTGTTTGGAATGCGAGGGTTGCTCAGTTCTCATTTACCAATGAAAATTGTGTTTTGTTTTTGTTTTTTTAACAAGTTCTTGTTGCATTTTTCTCATGGAGGAAATGTGTAAAGAAAAGACGGGGAGAGCACGTACACAGATGGATGATGGGAAGAAGGGAAGGTTTACTCAGTCCAGTTCTCATTTACTGTCAGTGGCATTGGCATTCACTAAATTACCGAATATAGACCGCAATGCATTGCATTTTAACTATTTGTATAATTTATTTTTTCTTCAAATTTTTACTTTGGAAAAAAGGTGACATCATTTTTGACATTTAAAAAAATTGTTAAGTGGTGAGCACTCTTCTAATTGGATTAAATTGCACTATGAAGTCAGGGTTAGCGAGTAGTGAGGGAATTTGGACATAAAAACTGGGACCTAATGCCTCTCTGTGTGACACTCAGCATTAGAGGATGGATTGGGGAGTGAAACCTCCAAATAGTTCCAGAGTGCAGCTGTGACTGCAGATCACTTTTCCCCCAGGTCAAAGGCAGACAAACACATTCCACACACCCAGGTATGTGACATTTAATGAGACTTTAACTTTAACTAAAAGTATAGTGCAGTATAAATGTTTTTATTTATATCACGAAGTTGTTTAAGTTCTAGAATCTGCATAAATGAAAGTCATTATTGTACCTCTTGCAACACAGCAGGAACTTACGTGCTTGAAGATTGCAGTCTTTTTGATCTTGTTTTGTTATGCATGCTTGACAGATTATAAGGTTTCTTATGAGCTGCTTAGTTTTTGAGGCCAAAAACAAACAGAAAAAGTTTTGATGCTGGTAAATCTTCTCTGTTTAGAAAAGTAAAAGTTTAAAAGTAAATATCACAAATATTGGGGTAGACAGCCCATTATTGGTTTCTTTGCCTGCAGGACACTGCTTTGGTTTCTCATTTACATTTTAGTCGGAATTAACAGCATTTTTATTTTTTGCAAAGTCTGGTGAATGAACATAACAAATCAAACCATGACAAATGTAACAGCGGTTGAATAAAAAACAGCAAATAAAAAATAAAATATACTTTAAAATAAAGAAATATTTTGAGGGTAAAAAACTTGCAGATAGATGAATCAGTGTGGGAGCAAAAGTGTTGGTTTCCATAGACACCTACCCTTATGCTACATTCACAATGGGCTATGAAAGACTTGGTGTCATATAATTCCACCAGAGGACAAACCACAATTATTTATTTCTCCTTCATGATCAATATATTGTTGGTATTTCTGTGAATTAATAAAGATGCCAACCATACATCTCTACCAAATCTAAGTCCCTGATTGGTGTACGTTCAACCTAGTTTAAAGGGCCTATATCATGCTTTTCTTAAGCCTTTCAGAATAAAAGATATCCATTCATACGATAATATATTAGCTTTGAAACCACAAAGGAACTATTTTTAAAGTGAGTCATTTTCGCAGCTCTTTTCCCACCCAGAAGTAAGAAGACTCGTGTCCCTAAGGTGTGGGTTCTGGTCCCTGCCCTTGAGCGCTGGCCTTCTCCATAGTCCAACAGTGGGTGAGCCTGGTCGGGCCATATTTACAACACTCCTTTTGGACCCCCACTTCTCTTGGGCGTCCTCCTCCTGGGCAGGGGTGGCCGGCCCCTGCCTCGCTCTGTCCTGGAATAAAGTTTAGTATAAATGACTAAAGGGGTTTATTCAAAAATACACCTAGTGTGTTAGAAGATTCAAAACACCTGTTGTTAAAGTAAAATATGTCCAACACAGGAGGCCTGTGTTGGACTCGATCTATGAGACACCTGCTCTTGCTTGTGGTGGGTTCCACCCATTTCATGACATCAACCTAGAGACAGCCTTGCCTATGAAGTGCATATGACATAAAAGCATTTTGCCAACCACCACTACCTCCAGGGAGTGTCATGGTACCTCCGGGAGTCCTCTCCCCCCTCCCTTCTCTGCCTCTTCTCCGACTGATTGGACCCAGCTGCCGGCATTTCCCTCATCACCCCTGCAGTATTTAGGATGGCCTGATTCTAGTGTTCATCACCAGTTTGTTGCCTACCATGGTGAAGTACCTGGTCTCATGTGCACTTCGTTATCTTGTGATCCTCTCGTTTTTGCAGAATCTCATAACAAAGTTACCATTCGTGTCTGTAGGACCAACCTCATCCACCAAGTGCCGACCTGGGTTCATCTCAAGTTCCTGATCTGTCATACCATCCCGACGTCAAGACCTCCAGCCAAGCCCTTTCTCTACGCCACGCTCCGCCGCCTGCCCGCTTCATCCTCATTCGCCTCGCCACAAAGATCCCACAGCAAGCAAGAGGAATACTTACCATCTGGTTCTCTTCTCGTCTCACACTCCTCCAGTGTTTGTCTCCACGGATCTCCTCGCCTACATCCAAGAGCAATAAAACTCTTACTCTGCCAAATCCTTGTGCGTGATCTTTCCGGGTTTCAGCGTTTTGGTCTGTTCTTGTCATTGTCAGTCATGACAGGGAGAAGGTGGGTGTGCACCTGGGGGCGGTGCTGACTCTTGCTTGAAAGGGGTGGTGCCTCACTTATCTACGTCACAATGTGAGAACCCATTAGTTTTGATGGATTGGGAGGGGCTGGTGCTCAGAGCACAGGTTTTTAGAAGAATACTCAGAAATGTGTGAATGGATCCAAATCCCGCTTAAGAGTTTTTTTCCCTTTTTTTATGAGGAATTAACATTATAATGGACTAAAAAGCTCAAAACATTGATTTTGAGGCCCGTTAACTTTCAACGTAGATTTAATGGACGCACATTTTGTTGACTGAGTAAGCCAGAAATTTGCGTAGCGATCTGTGAACACGAGAGTTTTGAATGTGGAAGCCTAAAACATTCATTTATTCAGACTTATCAATGAAAGTGGTCACTGTAACGCACAATGGCGAGGACGGTGTCAACATAGCCTAAAATATCTGATTGCACAACAGCAATTTTTCAAATCACAGGTAAAAAAGTCAAATTTTTGGTAAATTTATTTAAATTAAACATTTTAGGCTTCTGGTATTTGTGCCTTGTACATTTTGTTTTACCTTTGGTGCAGGATTCATCTTGTCTGAGCGTAACATGATTTCTCCACACAAACTCACAACTGCAGTCTGCCTGTGAACTGTAATGTCTAAAAGTTCACTTCAAAATTAATTTATGGCAAATATAAGGTTCACTGCTCCACAATAAAGCAATTTCCTCCACTCCCTGTGTTACTTAAACCAGTTTTATATTAGAAGCTCCAAGCCATGACGGAGGCTACTTTTCCACCGTCCTGATGATAGATAACTTTGGTTATCCTTCTGGGGTATCTTCAAGAAAACTCTTTATCTTCTCTTAACTTCAAACAGTAACATTGCCATGGCTCTTGGCTTCAGAAGTGCTGCAGATCATAAGACTTTTCCTGGGAGTTTTTGTAGGTTGTCTTGCAGGTCTTTCAGTCTTAATGCGCATCAGTTGTTTATTTCCATCAGGAAATCTTGCTCTCTGTTCCTTGTAAGAAAGACGCCTACTTCCTATCCACTTTATTCCACTCTTTGAACTTCATCAGGTTCTCCTCCCTCTTCCTCTAGAGACGTCTTTGATGGTTTCCTCAGCCTGTCCTCTAGCGGCACTACAGGTACCACCTTCATTGCTCTAAATGGAAATGCTTTGTTAAACAAGTCACATAAACATCCAACCCAAATAATGTGTTAACACAAACATCAGTATTAACACAAACACACACTCTTTGAAAAAACACTAGAAAAAGAAAACTGTGCAATAATCCAGCCGTGACATTATGATGGTCTTTTCAACAAAATGCCAGGTCAGATTCATAAATATGTTTATTATCAAAAATAATAATAATTTTATCTTTCATAAAAATCAATACCCAATGTTTAATACCAAGAAATGAAACCGTAGCATAAAATATCAGTATTAAAACCTTTTCTTAACTAAGTTTTTTGTTATTGTACAGTATATATATATCAGCTCATGGCTTTATTCTTAACTTAATCTCTCACAATCAGTCTTACCAACCCTGCCTAAATATACAACAGAGAAAATCCAAAATGTTAAAGTCTATCACAACACTGCTAGTACAAGGTTTCTCCTTTTAATCTCAACAGAAAGTATGGCGATAACAAATACACTGGAGATGTGGACTCGGCACAGAGATTTGATGGCATTAATGTGATCGCTTTAAACAGCTGACTTACGGAAATGAGGCATATGATTTATTGATATAGCTTACAAGTTTGTTTTTGGGTCAAAAGAGGGATATCTGACAGAATCCCTGCTTTGTTCCCAAGGGAACCCATTGAAGAAGCTGTTTGATGCTGGTGCTGTTTCTAAGAGAAAGCAAACCTCTGATTTAGTTGCACTCAACTGTTGTTGTAAAGTTTTAAAGCATTCTCTTTATTTTTTTTTTAGGAAATATCATTTTGATGTACAGTGGTGGACAAAATTGTTGGTACCCCTCAGTTAAAGAAAGAAAGTCCACAATGCTCACTGAAATGACTTGAATAGATCAAAAGTAACAATTAATTAGAATTTATTGAAAATGAAACAATCAAAATCAGCCATTACGTTTGAGTTTTTGATTAAAAGAATTATTTGAAAAAAAAAAACTAATGAAATAGGGCTGGACAAAAATGATTGTACCCATAACTTAATATTTTGTTACACAACCTTTGGAGGCCATCACTGCAATTAAACGGTTTCTGTATTTGTCAATGAGCCTTCTGCACCTGTCCACAGGTATTTTGGCCCACTCCTTATGAGCAAACTGCTCCAGTTGTCTCAGGTTTGACGGGTGTCTTCTCCAAATGGCATGTTTCAGCTCCTTCCACAGATGTTCAATGGGATTCAGATCTGGGCTCATAGAAGGCCACTTCAGAATAGTCCAACGCTTTTCTCTTAGCCATTCTTGGGGGTTTTTGGCTGTGTACATTTTTATCCAGAATGCCTTGATAATCTTCAGATTTCATTTTACCTTGCATAACTTCAAGACAGCCTGTGCCAGATGCAGCAAATCAGCCCCAAACCAGAACTGAGCCTCCTCCATGTTTCACAGTAGGGACAGTGTTCTTTTTGTTGTAAGCTTCATTTTTGAGTCTACGAACATAGAGCTGATGTGCCTTACCAAAAAGCTCCAGTTTTGTCTCATCTGTCCAAAGGATATTTTCCCAGAATGCATTTTTGCAAATTCCAGTCTGGCTTTTTTATGATTTCCTTTCAACAGTGGTGTCCTCCTTGGTCGTCTCCAATGATGTCCACTCTGGCTCAAACAACGACGAATGGTGCGATTTGACACTGATGTACCTTGATCTAGGAGTTCGCCTTTAATGTCTCTGGAGGTTGTTCTGGGCTCTTTGGAAACAGTTGGAACTATCCTTCTCCTCAATTTGACATCAATTTTCCTCTTCCGGCCACGTCCAGGGAGGTTGGCTACTGTCCCGTGGGTCTTAGACTTCTGAATAATATGTGCCACTGTTGTCACAGGAACGTCAAGCTGCTTAGAGCTGGTTTTATAGCCTTTACCTTTACGATGATTTTGTTTCTAATGTCCTGGGACAATTCTGTCCTTGGCTTTCTGTTGTCCATGTTCAGTGTGGTACATACCTTTTCACCAAACAACCTTGACTATTTGACTCACTTTAAATAGGCAGACTGACTGATTATGGGTTTAAAAACAGCTGTGATTTCAATTAAAGGACATACCTGAGTTCACCTGAGCAATTAGTTCTCAGTCTTTTGCGGAGGACCCATCATTTTTGTCCAGCCCTATTTCATTTGTTTGTTTTTCTAAATAATTCTGTTAATCAAAAACTCTGGCTGATTTTGATCATTTAATTTTCAATACATTTTAATTTATTTTTACTTTTGAACATTTCAAGTCATTTCAGTGAGCATTGTGGACTTTCTTTCTTTAACTGAGGGGTACCAACAATTTTGTCCACCAATTTATTTTTTATTATCAATTACGCAACTTAGTTAAAAAGAGTTTATTTTAGCGGCAGTTGAAGTTTTTCCAAATAAGAAGTTTATTTTGACAGAGCTATTAGTTTACATTACTTCCTGTTAAAAATCTTCCAACCTCTTCTTGGCTCTTCCTGCAAGCATGACAGACCATTTGAGAGAGTTCTGAGCTTAACCATGGCAATTCACTATCAACTATCATCATAGAGGCAATGCTGTAAGTTTATCCAGTTGCATTTAAGAATGTTATGGAAATTTACTGGTGTGTGTTTTTGTTGTTAGATTGAGATAGTTTGGAGACGTTTTTATATTTAAAGTTATATTTTGGTCTCTAAAGAGATACCTACAAAAAGATAAAGCTTTATTGATAACTGCAGAAACATTTTGTGAAGTTAGGGACTGGATGTACTTTGTAATGTTTGTTGCAGTTTTCACCGAATGTTAATGAAAATTGTGGAAGTAAACGGTGAATCTTACGACGAATCTCTTCATTCAAAGCGGTTTAACTTGATGTTTAGTCAGCTGTTTGACCAGCGAGAACATTACAGCTGTTTACTTTTCGGCGTGCATCTTCAGTGAGTCAGCTTTTACTGATTCACACATTTGGTTTGAAAGAGATTTTTTACGCTGGATGCTCATCCTGACCCAACCCTGTATTTTATTCAGGACAACGGCACAAGGAGACCCGGCACAGGGAGACATGCTTGGGCCCCCTTCTGGCTACATAGTTAGCAAGATGAAGCTCATTGCTCTCCCTGGGAAGCGAATCCAAGTTTCCCATGCACTAGTCCACCACGCAACCACCTGAGCCATACAGCCCCTGTTTAGTTCAGCAGTACCTTTAATATTTGTAAAGCTATGTTCACGCCCCCCAGGGTAACCCATGTTACAGTGGCCACTTTCAATGAAAAGCCTATGTAAACATGTGTAAATAAGCGTTTCTGGGAGTCTGCGTTCAAAATGTTCACAAGTAGCTACACTCATTTTTGAAACCGTGTTTGGGCTCTACATACAACACACACAACCATTAAATACACATCCCAAGTCATACCAGGTCGAACTTTGACCAATCAATAATTAATATTTGCAATTTGTGCCCACGCGTAAATATATGGCATCAATTCTTTTATATTAGAGGTTGGTGATATTTGGTTATTGATCCGATACCAAGTAATTGCAGGGCCACTATTGCCGATATCGATACCAATGTTTGATTATAGAACATTTTTGAAAATACACACTTTTTTGTTCATTATAATAAAACACAGGACAGAGGCTGAACATGCATCAAATAAACAAAATGTATGTTCATAATAGCATACTATAATAAAAAGAAGGAAACAGTAACTAGTGCAACATTTTTAAAAAACTATTACAATGTCACAAAATAAAAAAATAAAGAAAAACAGCACCACAAACTTATTTTTTAAAAAACACACCACGCTCACATGAACTCAGTAAGTTAGTTTAAGCTCTTTACTGTGCTTAATACAGAAAAACTGCAATGAAAGTATCAATCTCATCGCGCTAGTATCAATACTTCACCTTGGTATTGATACTATCAATACTCAGATCAACCCGCCCACCCCTATTTAATTTAATGCAGTAGAGCTGTGAAATAAAAAGCCTGGAGTAAGATTTGCGAGATTTGAACCACTTCAACATGTCACACCAAGCTTCTTCCAACTGTAGGTGGTGGATCTGCGCTTGTAAACAGTAGAAAACGAAGAAGAAGCCCCTCCCTTCTTATCCAGTGCGAACACCGTGGGCTGAACGAGCAATCAGAGATGTGCGATTAGCGTGTTCTTGGACATAGCATAAAAGTTACGAAAGACAATAAACAAGCAATCCCTATGCAGGACGAAGCTGCACATCGCTCTTTTACGAGGCATCCTATATTTTTCTAACCTACAGCAGATGTACAGATTAAAAAGGTCAAAATGCATCTGATTAACATTACACCAACAAGATGCTCAATGGAAGGGATTTTTGGCAGCCTAATTCTATGCTCCAGCAAGGGCAATCGATATAATAGCTGCTGAGTTGAAAAGTCCCTGAAACCAGGCCAGAAAAATGCTCAGCATGGCCGAACTGCTCTCAGGTTTACATCCAGGAAATATGCACCTTGATTGATCGCCTGGAACGCCCCACTGCTTATGCTGCCAGCAAATACAAATATCAGAATATTGATTTGGCCGCCCTCGGTGAAAAGAGATTTCCTACTGAAGGACAGCTCTGCCCAGAGGATGCTGGACACTTCCTTTTGCTCTGCAGCTGCTAATTAAAGCGTCTTTAAAGATGCGTTCGTTACACAGCAAAACAGGAAGGGGCTCCAGCCCACACAGATGGATTAAGGCTGTGGAAACCGCCTTTGCTGACCTGCCTTGGAGCCTCCGACCTCCAGGGAATCTCCAGAATCGGATCCTGTGACTTGCTGGTCAACTTTATGTTGATTGTTGGCAGAATATGAAGAGTTATGCAAGTCTGCAAGACACAACAGCCAACCTGCAATCATCAGTTTTTCTCCACTCATCTCTTTTCACAGTTTAATATTTTACATGCCACTTTTATTTGTTACGACGGGGGGATGAAGGAAGCACCCAGGCGCAGAGAAGAGGAGGCAGGAAGTTGCAGGGGAACAGGAGCTTTTAATAACAAACAAAACAGCAAACCAAAATCACTGCTGAGCAGGCTAGAAAACTTGAAACGCGAAATGCTAAGCAAACTTGAAAGACTCGGAATGCTAGGCACACTGGAAACAGGACATTAACCTATGGAGCAGGACAGGAGGAATGGAAAGACAAGAGTTAAATACACACAGACAAACGAGACACAGGTGAACACAATTAGGACAGATGGGGACCAAAGTAAAACCCCAAACCAAGATACAAAACAGGAACCTTTCAAAATAAAACAGGAAGTGAACTAAAAACACAAACGCAAAGACACTACAACTGTCACATTATTACGTTTAGATGACAACAAGTATGGATTTAAAGTCACTTCAGATCAGTAGTAGAATAAATGTTTAACATTTAAAAAAGGACATCTACAGTACCTAAAATGTATGAAATTTTTTTAAAATGTTTTATGTGAACAAAAGTCTTATAGTGTAACATTGTACAATTGATTATCTAAATTTCACATTTATAGTAGTTTAAAACATTCCAACAGATAAAAGAAAATTAGCAGTAAGCTGGTTTTTAAAAAACGAGAAATCTTTTTTTGCTGTATTAATTCATATGCTAACATGTCCTTCATACATTTACAGATAAATAACTTTTGTATGGCAAATGTTTGTCAAAAAATCACGAAAAATAATTGTTCCTCTGGTTGCATAAAAACTACAAATTAAAAGGTTGCAGTAGTAATGAACAGTAATGAATAGTATTGCGTAAAAAAGTAAATAAAGCCATTTACTTTAAGCCCCACTCTGATTAAAATTGTGTTTTTGGTGTTGTTCACACGTTCTTGTGGAATTTTTCTGGGAAGACTTTTAGAATCATCAAAAGATGATTGGAATGACTTTTTAAAATAAAATATTTTACAGTGTAAGCAAGACTGACTGTCAAAAGCAGTTGAATGTGTGAAGGATCTTAGTTACTAAAACTATCCTTCAATGTTTAAAAATACAAGTTACCACTTCCATTTTTTTCTGTTTTTTTGATCATTTAACCATCAGGACACTTATGATTCAAAAACTGAAAGATTGCTTGATAGAAAAAAACATTTATTGCCAATTAATTCATATAAAAACAACCATTTTGAACTCTGTCTGATCTACTATCATATTGAAATTTAAATCCAATGTGGCTTTACGGGCAATTTCTACCTAATTATGCTTCTACTTCAAGCATTTTTTAAAGCAAGGTAATAGTTTACCTTTTAGTTGTGTGGTGAGGGGGAGTGAACATAATTGAGTTTTATGCTTGAATGATTTATATGGGACTATCTGACCAAGGGCTCTTAAAAAGCTGCAATGATCTCATTATTACAGCTTTAAAGGTCAATGGAGGCTGCGGATATCCAAATTTGTTAAATATCATTGTGGCCTGTGGTTATCAAAGTGCATTATTGTAGGTGTATTCACTGGGAAAGCTTAGTGACGGCTGCAAGCTATTAAAATCATTCTGTGACTCTTGTTTAAAATCCTCACAATATTTCATTAAATAATGAATAGCAATTGATTTAAAGAGAAACTACTGTAGATTTAATAAAGATAGTTCCTTTTTTTCTGCTTGTTTTCAAGCATAACCTTTGCAGGTAAGCCATTTCAAATGTGCATGGAGGCAATTCCAAATGTGCTTCAGCAGCAGACAAGAGCCGCAGTTTAAGTTTGGAGCTAAATATAGCAAATGTTGGGGAACATTTGCGTTCATCAGGAAGCTGATTCTCTCTGTGTGCAGCGCAGTGGCTAAAAGTGCTGCTTCACCGTGGCAATCACCGTGATGATTGTTTCCTGGAGGTCTCAGAGCTCTGCTGGGTTTGTGAACCCTTGTGAATCACTGACTACTTAAATAATTGTAAGACATTATTTTTCACTTGATGGCATTCAGTTTTTTTATATTAAATCTAAAATAAGTTGTACTCTTACATATGTATGTAAAGTGTCATTGTCCTCAATAATATGGCTCTGTAACTTAAAAAAAAAAACCTTTTTCTCGTTGTAAAGTCTCATGCTACGTTCACATTGGGCCTGTTATGCGGATTCAAAGAACGCAGGTTCTTGAACGCGCTTTTAGCATATGCTGTTTAAACTGGACTGTCGCTCCCCGATACTAGCGCATGTACTCAAAGTTTGTCATTCATACAAGGTGATAAAATACTGACGTAGCCACAGCTGCCCTACGACAAACTGACAATGGCGTGGCTGCCAGTACGTGCCAACGGCCCCTCTGACCAACACTGGGACGTTCATACACATTCACACACCAGTGAAGCAACTCTGGAGGCAGGGAGGGTGAAGTGTCTTGCCCAAGGACACAACAGTTGACTGCAGGGAGCAGGGATCGAACCTGCCGATCCTTCGATCCTCGGCTGACCTGCTCAACCACCTGAGCCATCGCTGCTTTAATTTAGGTTTATTAGTTTTAATTACATTTCCAGGAAGGAGACCAGTCAGCTAACGACTCTTTATGTCTGTATCAAGCAATACAGATTAAATAAAATCTTTTCAAAGGACTGGAAGTCCATTACTGTAAAACCAATACTGACTTTTTAGCTATATTTAGGTCAATTTTATTGTCCTCTGTGTTTACATAAACCATTAAGATCCAATGTAAAAGTCACTACAAATGGACATACAAACCTATTGTTTTTTTAAGTGGCTGTTACAGCTCAAAGAAAGACAGTTTTGCCCCGTTTTGACCGCTTTGCCCCGCTGGCTGAAGACCTCACCGCGGCGTCAGCGACCCGAGCGGGCTCACCGGGACCGACATCGGGCGGAACTCCTACCGTGGCATCCGGCTCTGCTGCTGGTCCCAGCCAGGCGACGACCCCCGCTTCCACCTCTACGGGTCCAACGGCGTCTGCTGCTTCGGGGCCCGCTTTGCTGGAGTCTGACCAACTCGCGCTTCTTCCTGGAGCCGCGGCACTGGCCCAGCCGCCCGGATCCTCCGCTGTTCCGCTGGCGCCCGGCACGAGAGGGAAACGCCGCCGTCTGCTGAAAGAGGCGGTGGCCCGACGCTCAGGCGAGCTTCCCCGTGGCTCGCGCGCCGCAACCTGCGTTTCACCGGCTTCAGGGGATCCACTCTCCACAAGAAAAACAGGTCTTCACGCTGGATTACTGTCTGCCCGGAAACACCGCTCTGGAGCTCCCAACTCTCCACCTGAGCCCCCTTCAGCGGAGGCCGCTGCCCATCACCCCTCTGGGAGACCCGGACCTGTGCAGCAGCCCGTGCTCATCGTGGGAGACTCCGTTGTCCGGCATGTCCGGGTCAGAAGGTGCCACACACACTCACTCTCTGGAGCGGTCGTCAATGACATTAAAAACTCTGCTCACCAACTTTCTGTCAAACACCCCTCTGCGAAGACTTTCATCATACATGCAGGCACCAACAACATGAAACTGCAGCAATCAGAGACTCTGAAAATGGACTTCATCCATCTGATTCATACCATCCAACAGTTAAACATAAACTGCATCATATCTGGACCACTACCTGCACCCCATTATGGAGACATCATGTTCTCACGCGTCCGTCAGCTTCACATTTGGTTAAAAACATACTGTCATTCCATAAGCATTCCATACGTTGATAACTTCACAACTTTTTACAATAGACCATACCTCTTCAAATCAGACGGTTTACACCCCAACTATAGTGGTTCCCGTCTTCTCAGCATGAACATTGATTTCACCCTCCGTTCTTTAAAAACCATTCCCAGCTGACGGTTGAACCAGGACACCCACACCCCTGACTCATCATTCTCTGCCATACAGCATCACATACCAGTCCGCATCACCAATAGACATTCAAATCATTTGCATTCATATCCACGTGCCTCGCATGTTACATGTCTCCGGCCAATTCACACATCAGTCACAAAACCCATGACATGCACACATCAGATTTTACCCACAACCATGAAGATGGCTCTTTTAAATGTCAGATCACTTTTAAATAAGTCTTTTATCATTAATGATCTGATTTTAGACCATGATTTAACCTGTTTGTTTTTAACTGAAACCTGGCTTGGCACTGATGCACCAGCTATTCTCACTGAGGCTTCTCCACCTAATTTTAACTTTTTATTTTCAATCAGGGGAAGAAAGAAAGGTGGAGGTACAGCATCGATTGCTCTTAAAACAATATCATCTGAAAATGTTTTAATTAGTAAATATTGTTCATTTGAGCATCATGCTTTTCTTTTTGGAGACCCACCTGTTCTAACTGTCACAGTATACAGACCACCAACCCCTCCTTCCTGTTTTATCGAGGAATTTTCTGAATTTTTATCATCTCTTCATATTAGGTACAATAGGATTTTAATTACTGGTGATTTTAATTTGCATGTTGATAATTATGATGATATCTATGCCTGTGAGTTTTTAAATCTTCTAAACAGCATGGATTTTCAGCAGCATGTCACACAGCCAACTCACAACAGAGGACACACCCTGGACCTTGTCATTACCTATGGTCTGTCCACTGGGGTGTCCTCTGTTGTTGACATGGCCATATCAGACCATTATTGTGTGTTTTTTACTGTCACCAGTGAAATCCAGCAGGAAGCCTCAGTGGGAACTGTGAGGAAACGGTATTTAACTCCTGAAGTGGCTGCAAGTTTTATTGATGTTTTTAAGCAAACTCCTGCTCAGATTTTACCTGCACCCTGTGATTTTATTGTTGATCATTTTAATAACAGACTTCAGTCTTCCATAGATGCAGTGGCTCCACTCAAAACAAAAACATTAAAAGCCACTCCTAAAATGCCATGGAAGACTGACGACATTAAGGGTCTGAAGCAGAACTGCAGGAGAGCAGAGAGGAAATACCGGAAGACGAATTTAATCATTCATAAAGACATTTTAAAACAACAACTCAAAATCTACAATAACTCAGTTAAACGGGCCAGAACCTCTTATTTTTCAAAAATCATTTCAGAAAATAAAAACAACCCCAAATTTCTTTTTAAAACAATTGATATTTTAATAAATAAAGACTTCAACAAGTCCTCCATGCCATCATCTAATGCTGCATGTGAGGACTTTGCAGACCACTTCATGGGTAAAATCAATGCTATAAGATCAAACATTTCATCTATGCAAAACACTGATCTTAACAGACCTCCAGCATTGTTTTTACCAGAAGAAACACTGGGGAGTTTTGTCCTGGTTGATGCGGAGATGCTTGGTCGAGTTTTATCCCAAGTAAACACTACAACCTGCCTTTTAGATCCCATTCCCACTTCACTTTTTAAAACATTTTATGGATTCTTTGAGTCAGAGCTTTTAAACATAGTTAACTGCTCTCTTCAGACGGGGGTCTTCCCCTCTGCCTGTAAGACGGCGGTGGTGAGGCCCCTTCTGAAGAAGAGTCAATTAGATCCAAAAAATCTGGATAACTATAGACCCGTATCCAACTTACCATTTTTAAGTAAAATAATAGAAAAAAGTGTCGCTACTCAACTGCATGAGTTTTTAAATGCCCAAAAAATTTTAGAAAAATATCAGTCTGGTTTTAGGAAAAGCCATAGTACAGAGACGGCTCTTTTAAAGATCGTTAATGATCTTAGATTAAACTATGACTCACAGAAACTTTCTGTTCTGGTGCTACTGGATCTTAGTGCCGCTTTTGATACGGTAGATCACCAGATTTTATTAGACAGACTTAGCAGTTTAGTCGGCCTCTCTGGAAATGTTCTTAAGTGGTTTTACTCTTACCTGACAGATCGACACTTTTATGTAAGTATGGATACGTGCTCTTCAGGAATCCATGAAATAAGTTGTGGGGTTCCCCAAGGGTCGATTTTAGGGCCAACACTGTTTAATTTATATATGTTGCCTCTTGGGGATGTCATCAGGAGACACGGCGCTGACTTTCACAGCTATGCTGATGATACACAGCTTTACGTCGCCGTGTCTCCTGATGACCTTGAACCTGTTAACACTCTTTTAAACTGCATTTTAGATATAAAGTTGTGGATGGCAGAAAACTTCTTACAGCTCAACCAGGACAAAACTGAAGTTTTAATCATCGGTTCTGAAGACAAGAGAGAGATGATTTTACCACATCTTCATAATTTTAAACCTTCTCCATGTGTGAGAAACCTGGGCGTACTTTTTGACTCTGAGCTAAATTTTATCCCACACATTAAAAATGTCGTTAAGACAGGATTTTATCATCTCAAAAACATTGCCAGAGTCCGTCCGTTCCTCTCTCTTGCCAGCACAGAGGTGCTAATGCATGCTTTTATTTTCAGTCGTTTAGATTATTGTAATGCCCTGCTCTCTGGTTTACCCAAAAAGTCTATTTCAAATCTACAACTATTCCAGAACTCAGCGGCATGAGTTCTGACGAGGACCAGAGGGCGGGAACACATTACACCGATTTTAAAGTCGCTGCATTGGCTCCCTGTGCGTTTCAGGATTGATTTTAAAATTCTTTTAATGGTTTATAAATGTTTTTATGGTCTTGGGCCTTCTTATTTGAATGATATTCTTTTAAAATATGACCCCTCGCGGACCCTGAGGTCCTCCGGTGCTGGCCTCTTAGTTGTTCCTAAAGTGAGGACCAAAACTTATGGTGAGGCTTCGTTCTGCCATTACGGTCCTCGCCTGTGGAACAGCCTGCCGGAGGGCCTCAGGGCCGCAGACAGGGCTCCAGACTAACTTTTTTCACTAGGAGCACAGTGGCCCCTAACTGAAAATTTTAGGGGCGCAACCAGAAAATTTAGGGGCGCATACCGTAAATCAACATTCTAACCCAATTTACTAATTTCCACTGTATTACTAATAAATACTTTAATAATAGATGCAGAAATTACAATGTGCTGTTTCAGATTCAGTGTCACATTTTATTCTGCACTTTTGAAGATTCAACAAGAAGGTAAACTGACAACACCATCGCTGTCATGACAGTACAAATAAGTAAAGAAAACGGATGGAAATTTATCTTTGTGACACCAAATAGGTGCAGCCAAGATGCACAACAAGCGTGTTTGAGATCACCCAGGTGGACTCAACGCTGCGCAGATCACCTGGTGTGTGACATATATTTTTGTTTTTGCTCCAACATTAACTGTCAATCATCACAAAAATATCGCGAGAAAGGGGTGGGAGCAAGGGGCAAACCTACCCGGACACAGCTGGAAACTGAACTGACTGAAAGCTGCCCTACAGACTACAAAACAATGCATTATGGGACGTGTGTCCTGATGGTTTTTGTAGTTGAGTGATTAATTAAAATAATTTAAAATACCAATTCATTAAAAAAGGCTACATAAACTACAAAACATTAAAATAATCATAAAATATATAATAACACAGATCATACTAAGGGGGAGAGGAATATTAAATCTAAATTGAATGTTAAGGACAACTCCAATTTCCTGTTCTCCTTCAGTCTTGCTGCAGATTCGCCTTCATCTCACAGCCGCAGCCCCCCCCCCCCCCCCCCCCCCCGGCCTGCTGTCCCCAACGATCCATCTCAAGCACGTCTATCGTTGCATTTTCCCCACGTATTTTCAGTGTGTCTAAAACTAATGTTGTTTTTACTCGAGCGTGTTTAAAGTTCAAGCCCCGTTAGCTGTCACGCATGTAGGTGTGGGACATTTATTCTCCTCAGCTGACCCGACTCCCGCGGGACGGGGGCGGTCGGTGTGCTGCCGTAACCCGTAAGATGCGCCGCCGTAACCGTAGCCAAAACCTAAACCTTCCTCCGGGTCTGTGTGACCCAGAGAAAAGTTCAGCACGGACTGCATGTATTTAGAAAATTACGAGCGAATAGATACGTTCTAGAAAGGAAAGTAAAGAACTCCTTAATGTGGTCCGGGGAGGGAGGGGGCTGTCAGGTTTCCTGCTTGCAAAACCCTGTCATTGCCACGCCCCCAAGAGTCATATACCCCACTGTGATTGGTTGGTCAGCTCTAGGCCCCGCCCCCTCCACGCATTTTAGCCACTCACAGTGGCTTTCCCTATTCTTCTCACACGCAGTGGCCGCCTCACAGACAGGTATCACGCGAGAGTGTACGTGCTCGCGTTTCATGAGTATGTGCGCGAGTGTGTGTGTCTGCCTGCGTGCGTGTGCGCTTGCGTCTCATTGATTATTTCATTGATCATTGACGTGCCCCTTCCAAGTTTAATGTCTAAAAAAATACGGAGGGTGGGGGAGGCAAATTTACTGGTCGCACATGTGCGACTGGATGTAAAATTTAGTCGCACACTCTCAAATTTTGGTCGCAAAATGCGACCAATTGCTCGCAGTCTGGAGCCCTGGCCGCAGAGACAGTAGAGGTTTTTAAGAAGAGGCTCAAGACCCACCTTTTTAATTTAGCTTTTAGTTGATTTTAACTGCTAATTTATTCTATTAGTTTTATTATAGGCTATATTCTATACTATATTTCATTTCATTTTATGCATCTTATTCTCAGTTTTTTTTTTTATATTTATTTATTTTATTTTTTTATTTATTTATTATTATTTTGTTTTTTAATAAATCTTATAATTTTAGTATCTTATTGTGATTTTAGCCCCAGTGTTTCTTGTGGGAGTCTTTTCTGCCAGGGTTGCCGGCTTGCCCGGTTGCTGTTGTTGCAGTTCTTGCCCTTGCTGGGGCGGCTGGGGTTTAATTTTGCAGCCTCACGGCTGTGAAGTGGACCCTGGTGTTGTGCCGGTCTGGGTTGGCGCTGTGGCGATGCTCCCGTGGCCGGGCTGGCTCCTGGTATGAAGAGATTCCCAAATGCCGTTTCCTCACAGCAGAGCCAAGCCTTGTTAGCCTTGTTTGTTTGCTTGCTTGCTTGCTTTTTTATTTATTTATTCATTTATTTATTTATTTATTTATTTATTTATTTATTTATTTATTTTAACTTGCATTGGTAGTCAACATTCATTGTCGTGGGTCATGTGCTTTCATGGAGGGGAGTGGGAAGGGTGTAGGGTGGGTTGGGTTTTTACTGTAATGTTGTGTGTTTTTTGTTTTTAATGTTAAAGCGCTTCGAGCTGCATGAAATGACGATTTATCGTATTTCGGGCAGATACTCGCTGCAGTGTTTTACAGGTAAATACTCTAGGGCGGTTCAGTTAATTAACTCACCTGCTCAGCGTCCTATTTAAGCCAGGTGCGCAGTTGTTCATTCTTTCTTACCTTCAGCGCTCATTCTTCGCCCCGCCCTCCTCCCCGGCTTCCACCTGTGGGCTCCGTAAAGGGGGGTTTTGTTACCCGAAAAGTTTTATGGAAATTCTATGGAATTTTATGGAAGTTTTATGGAATTGAACGGAGCCTTATGCCAAACGAAAATATGTGAATGCCAACTTAAAGAATGTGGAAAAATGTCAAATAAATATTTCTTACTGCAAGAGTAGTCTGACTGAAATGCATGATAAGCGCTATTTTATAAATAAAGTTTGATTTGATTTGATTTGAGTTATCCCATATAAAGTTAAAGACTAATCACAGTGCACATTTGTTATTTGTTTTTTCTTTTCCACAGAAAAGCTATTTTTGTTCTGAAGTGCAGTTTGCAACTTGCTTCCAAAAATTAGAGCAACAAATTGTTTTTCTGTGAGGTCCGATTCTCACAGAGAAAAAAAAAGAGCTTTGACCTTACACAGAAACAAAAGGTTACACAAAACAAGTAGTCCTACAGACTGAATCACAATATGTCCTTTCAAAGTGTGTATTTTATATTATAACTTTATATTTTGCCCATGCAGCTTTCTTGAAGTGGAATGCCATTTTTTTCTAAACACTTGGAAGAATAACTCCTCAAAGAAACGTTTTGGTGGCCTGTTATTGCTGCACACATTGAGACTGTGCTGCTCTTCATATCAGCATTAAGCACAGACATACCAATGCACTGAAAGCTCCATTCTTCTCTCAAATCTTAGCTAAAAGGAAGAAAGACTGTTTCAGAGAGATTTATTTTTATGTAAAGCTTTAGTTACAAATGTTTAAAAAAATACTGGAACCACCTCTGTTAATTTAACCTTTTTAGCTTTTTTTAATCTGAGATTTTTTTTAACTATGTAACCTGTAAGGCTTTACACCTTTAAAATTGGTTTATTTTAAATACAAGTTTTAAAGCTCAACTTTGTCACAATATAATTGGCAAATAATCCGGTTTTCTCTAAAACAAATTAAATAAATAACGAAATAACTGATTTGAATTTTTTTCTTCAGTAACATCACCTTTCCCTCCTTCAAAACAACAGCAGATGTGTCTGCACAAGGATATTCAAAGAAACTGATAAAAGATGCCCAACAGAAAAAAAGAATGTTAAAACAAAAGGTGCATTCATTCTAAATTGAAAGAATGGGTCAATTTAGCTGTTTATGAATTTCTTTACTTTATCGCATTTTGGATGATGTTTTCAAACTGAAAAAACTACATGTTCAAGATGCTCAAGGTCACTCAGTTCAAGAATGACAGACGGAGAAGTCAGAGCAGGTCTACTTGTCCAGCAGGAAAAATAAATAATTTGTAGTTTTTATTACTTTATTAGTAGAATATGTGGAACAGCCGCATTTATGTTGTATTTTAAACCAACCACAGGTGTATGAGGATCCACTTGTACTCAGGTACTCAGATAATAGACACAGACTTTACATTTCCGCTATAAATCACAGATTATAGTAAAAAGTCTATTCTCTGACAAACGTTATATTTCCTTTGTGAATTTTCCTTTAAAAGGTAAAATGATAGACTAACTTACCGTGTCAGCTCTTTGCTCTGGAGATGATTTCCTTGTGGTATTTTGAACTTTTTTAGCCAGTCAACCTGTCATTTTCACGCTTTGCTTACCTTTAGATTTTAAACTTTTACTTTTCTTTGCAATCTTCTCAACGTTTGGAAGAAAGAGGAAAGATTGCTGGTTGGAGAGCATTTGTGCAAAAGTAACTTTTTGAAAGATTTTCCCACAGCTGGGTTTGTCACTATAACATTGTGTATTATGTTAATATTATACTAAAATATCTGTTTTTATTATAATATTTTAAGAACGTTTTTTTTCTGTTAAATGTTTTTTTGTCAAGAACAAAAAAATGGTTGTTATCAAGTCTTCATGTCTTGAGAGGTCTTCAACATTTCAAATAAAACTTTAACCTTGTATAAATATACCCCCCCACACACACACAATTTTTACCTTATTTTACAGGATGCAACAGTTTAAAAAGGGAATAACATGAACATGTATTTATAAACTCATAAATCTGCAGGTTTTGAGATCCATTCTTCTTTAAAACTGCAGTTGATATCATCACAGCCCCCATCTCTTGCCTGCTCCAGCTTTCCCAACAACCGTTGGTGTTTCTACATGACTGGAAACATGCAGCTTCCTCTTTATAAAGGAGATCATTGGATTTGATAATAATAATTATAATTTATTAGATTTTTCTGTGATTTTTCAGACGCTCAAAGTGCTATGTGTATCGATTATTCATTCACTCGTCATTCATACCTGGTGATGTTAAACTACTGATGTAGCCACTAGCTGCCATGGGGCTGACTGACAGAGGCGTGGCTCCCAGTATGTGCCAACGGCCCCTCTGACCATCACCGGGAAATTCTATGGAATTACATATCTGCCAAAAATTGAAAGGGCGTAAAGACAACTAAGCGGGTGTATTTAGAAACTGAGTGAGTGAACCTTCTAACCAAGCGACCCCGTATTTTACAACTGAACGGCTGAAATCCTAACTGAGCAGGGATCCTCCTCGGTCAATTCTCCTTTGCGCCCTCACCTGGATTTACGCTCAGTGTTAAGGGGGCGTATTGGTCACTTGGGGGGTGGTATTCAGGGGTGTGTTTGTCACTTAGGGGCAGGAACCTTTCTGGTTGATCTGATTGGCTAAAATTTGCATGTCAAGCAGCGGGGCGGGACTTTCAGCAGGGCTTAAATAGAAATGGAACGGTGGCTGTAACGTGGATTAAAAGCATTAAAACAGTAACAAATGCAGTGAATTTCACATGAGAAAAACTTACAGCACAAAAAAACCCGCTGCACTTTCTTACCTTGGTTTTGGGTTCTTCGTTAATGTTTTAATCCCCGTTACATCCGCCGTTTTTTCTATGAATGCCTCTAACAGGGGGGGGACAAGTTTGACACAAAGAGCCAACATTTCTAACTGTGATAGTCAAAGAGCCACACCACACACTGACCTGCCAAACACACACACAATTAAAGCCATGTTATTTCCCATAACCCCCTCCTCTCCTTACAATACAACAGCACTGGATTAAACGGCGCCGATTGAGTTTTGAGTGTTTTTTCTGTGTTTAACGTTAACACACATACCGGTGAAACGTGCACGCTGGTGTGTGTTAAAAAAGGCAGCGAGCGCAAAACTGAGTTGGTTGTGATTTATTTTTTCAGTCATCAATCATCATTTAAAATCCATCAAAGTCCTCATCTTCTGTATCTGATACAGCTGGACTACATCTCTATCAAACACGCCGGCTTCCCTTTCCTCATCGTCAGAGTCTGTCTCTTTGCTATGCGGCTCCAAAGAACAATGAAAGCAGACGCTTCAGGCCAAGTTTAAGTCCTGCAGTCCCACAGTGTGGCGTAACTTGCCGGCGCTGCGTCCCGGTAAGGGGGGAGGATGGACAGCTTTTCACGGTCATCTGCTGGAAGTTGCAGCGCTGAGCCTCGAGTCGATTTTCCAACACAGGCCTTTCCTTTTCCACGGAAACTCAGCTGCTGCTGTGTCTTTTTGTCTTGTCGGAGTTGGTTTGCCAGCGTCCTCACTTGCGAACCATGGATTCATCATTTTAAACTCTCTGGCAGGTTCGAAAGATCTTCACAGATTCGGACTTCCTGCTTCAATAACTCTTCTGATCAACGTTCAAATGTGTCAGCAAGTATCTCAATCCTTTTGTATTAACACAGAGAGTGAACCACAAATGCATTTCTGAAGAAAAAAGATCGTTTTTTTTTTTTTTGCCTTTTAATCAGAATTGTTTACTTCAAGCTGTGAATGTAGACATGCAGCAGCCGGCTGTCAAGGGACTATGGAGTTAATTCAGTCTCAATAAACAGAAATGCACACAACCGGTTTTAAAAATGCACACGCTCCGATTCACAAATGTCATTTTATGCAAACGTGAAAAATAAATTCGGAAATACACACCCTGTGTTTCACAAACACACAGATTGTGTTTCACACATGCACACTAAATGTTTTACAAATGCACAATGAGTGTTTCTCACAAATGTGCACATTGTTTTTCACAAAAACATTTTAGAAATTCACAATAAATGTATCAGAAATGCACAGTAAGTGCTTCACAAACATGATTTTTAGGTACACATGTGATGTGAACTCACAGATCATTCGAATTGCAGACTGTGCATTCAAAATCCCGTTCTCGTTTGTGAATCTCCCCGTGTGTGTGAGAGATTTTTCTACGGTGAATATTGAGACTCATCTGACGGAGCGGGTCAACTAATGTCACCATTGGCTAGTGAATCTGTCAATCAAACTCATCGGCAAAGCAGGCGGGTTCGCTTTTAGCCAATCGAATGGCCCCTTACACTCCTCACTTTCAAAGTGACGAGGGAGGGAGCTGTTCAGCACAGCAGTTGAAAGGACGCGGGCGGCAAACATGGCGGAGAGGTCTTCAGAACGGGATCAGTCTCAGCCCGTAAGTAATGCACTTATTTGATCATTCCCTCGTTGTACGTCCTGTAATGTTATTGAATACTAAGTTGAAGCGTTCTCCTTTGCCAAGTGACATGTGTGAATGCTTTATGAACACTGCAGCCGAGTCGTTTGCAGAGTACCCCCACCGCAAATGAGCTTAGCTTTGTTTTGCTTAGCCTGTGCAAGTTGTGTCTGCCTGTGAGTGTGAGTGAAGTTCAAGCCGGTGTCGGTTCAAAAAAGAAATTCTACTTATTGGCATCATACATAAGAACATTACATTTTAAACTGATGTGTACCGTATTGCCGATGCATTTGTAATTATGTGTTTGAGACATGATTTTCATGTTATTGTCAGGGTGAGAGGAGATCACGGAGGAGAAAATGTGGGCATAGCCGAGTTAATGCTCACAGTACGTACAACTGACACAAACGGCTTCATTGTGGGAAAAGTGTACACACAATCAACGGTGAGTTGAACCTAGTTTTAGAAGCTTTAATATATACACAGGGCTCCAGACTGCGTCCATTTGGTCGCATTTTGCGACCAAAATTTGAGAGTGTGCGACTGAATTTTACACCCAGTCGCACATGTGCTACCAGTAAATTTGCCTCCTCCACCCTCCGTATTTTTTATACATTAAACATGAAAGGAGCACGTCAATGATCGATGAAATGAGAGATGAAATCATCAATGAGACGCGAGCGCACACGCACGCAGGCAGACACACACACTCGCGCGAATACTCATGAGACTGGAGCACACGCGAGCGCACACTCGCGTTTCATTGAGTGATGCCTGAGGCGGCCAATGCGTTTGAGAAGAATAGGGAAAGTCACTGCAAGTGGCTAAAATATGTGGAGGGGCGGGGCCCAGAGATAATCGAGCGCGCGTTAACGTCCGTGGGAAGGAAACGGAGACAAATATCATCACAACTTGATATGTGCGTCTGAGCTATGAGCAAGCGAACTATTGATTCGTTCTTCCGACCTGCAGCTAGTGTACCAGTGACAGAGTGTACAGCAGGGGCCTCAAACTCGCATGAAATCGAAGCTGCAGCGAGACTGAAAGAGACCAGGAATTAGTTGTCCTTAACATTCAATTTCGTTTTAATATGCCTCTCCCCCTAAGTATGAGCTGTGATATTACATCTTTTATAATTATTTTAATGTTTTGTAATGGATGTAGCCTTTTTTTAATCAGTTGGTATTTTAAATTATTTTAATTGATCAGTGAACTACAAAAAACCCATCAGGACGCATGTCCCATAATGCATTGTTTTTTAGTCTGTAGGGCAGCTTTTAGTCAGTTCAATACTAAATTTCCAGCTGCGTTCGCTCTGATTGGTGTCTTGCTCTCACCCCTTTCTCGTGATATTTTTGTTTTGATTGACAGGTGATGTTGGAGCAAAAACAAAAATATATGTCACACACCAGGTGATCTGTGCAGTGTTGCGTCCCTCTGGGTGATCTCAAACACGCTTATTGTGCATCTTGGCTGAACCTATTTGGTGTCACCAACATGAATTTCCATCCTCTAATATTTACATACATTTAAGTATTGTTTGAAACTGTGAAATTACGAAAGGTTACTACGGTAATCACTTGTTACTAAAAACTTTTTTTTATTCTAAATGTATGGTATTTTTTTTACTATTTTTACTTAGTTGTACTGTCGTGACAGCGATGGTGCTGTCAGTTTACCTTCATGTTGCATCTTCAAAAGTGCAGAATAAAATATGACACTGAATTAGAAACAGCACATTGTAATTTCTGCATCTGTTGTTAAAGTATTTATTTGTAATACAGTGGAAATTAGTAGATTTGGTTAGAATGTTGATTTGCGGTATGCGCCCCTAAATTTTCTGGTTGTGCCCCTAAAATTTTCAGTTAGGGGCCACTATGCTCCTAGTGAAAAAAGTTAGTCTGGAGCCCTGATACATAAAAGTGAATGATGTATTAAAAATAAATCTGACAATATAATATTTCTTTTTGCTTTTTTCCAAATACAGGATTGAGCTCCTCTGGTGTGATGTCTTCGTGAGTGTTACTGGTTTATATTACAACATCCTGCACCCTCCTGAGGACCAAGACTTGCTCAATATCAGTCACATCACGTATTCTGCTGCCATTACATTTTTCTACCACGCATTCAGGCCAGTTTGGATGTCTTTAGTGACGCGTGGGACAGCCATCCAATCAGGACGGAGCAAAGCATGACACCAAATCAGCTGTGGCAGTTGGGCTTGACCCAGAACCCTGTTTCTGATCCCCGGGTAAATGCTTTATTTAATCTCACTGTACTGGACAACTGATTTGTGTGCAGTTTGACTAAAGTGGAAAGTATCAAGAAGAGTATCATGAAATCATAATGACTACAGTGAATTTTCATCGAAAATGAATGAAAAAGATTATTGTTGTGTGGTGCAAACAATTTCCCTAAATTGTTTGTTTGTAGTAAGAATAGCACATCTGCAAGTTCAAAATGCATCACAATGCATGGCATTATGAGCCATCAGATGTACTAATGTCACTACTTTGTTAAGGTTCACTTATTTGCAAATTATAAACAGTTATGGAGATATGAGGTCTGCCTGCAAGCAACAATATAAGTTATTATTAGTCGGTCACTGTTCCTACATAATCTAAAACACAAAAAAAACAGTGCTGTTCATAAACAGTATCTTTTTTTTTTTTTTGTCAGGGTATGCTGGTTCCAGAGATTGAATGGGAGGAGAGTGGATCCATGACTGAACCTCATCCTGGGATCAATGTCCTGGTATGGGACAGTCCTCTTTTGGGTCCACAAATGTTGGAACTGCAAGACGACATCAATCCATTGTGGAATTCAGACCGTTTGGGAGTTGACCTACATCTTTACTGTCCAGTGTGTTTAGAACTTAATTTAGGCGACATAATTACATACAGAAGAAGAGAGACTGAGCGGGGCAAGACAGAGTTCAAATCAATACTGCTGTATTGTTCAAGGGACTTCATTGTATGTAAGGAAGTTATGAAAATTAGTTCCAGTTTAAATAAAATTAAAATCAGTAGAGATCCCACCTTTGCTTAAATTTTGATGTTTTAATCTGTCCATGTTTTCACTGAATTTTACCCTGCAATAAAGGGTGAATGTTTGCACTTTGTTGTTCTATGACCATCTTTTGTTGTGTAGTATTTAACCAGCTATAAAACCCAGAGAGATGAGGATCTTTTTTGCAAGGGTGACCTGGCCAAGAGGTTAGAAGCAGAAATACTGTACAATATAAAATCAATGACATTTGAGTTATTAAAAAAATAAAATTAAGGTCAAGCAAAGTGACTTCGGGCTGAGCAGGGGATGTGTATTGGGTATCTGTGATTGACAGTGAGATGAACTTGAGGTAATGTAGTCCCACTGCGTGGTACGGAGCAAAGTGATGCCAGTTTCTCCACAAAACCTGTGGAAGTTGAAGATTTTTCTCCTCCACCTTCATATGATCAAAACCGTGTCTGAGTGTTGAAATGATGCTAGCATGAAAGCTAAGAGAATAACGTACAAACAATCCCGAGTGAAACATTCATTTTAAATCTCATGACCAGTACAGAGTTCGATGGATTCAATGTCAACTGCATTCAACCACTGTTGCCTTGCTTCCAGGTCCACTGAAAAGTTGCACAAGCCAGTAATTTTTGACAACCGAAGGCAATAAACCGACAAGCCATGCTAAGGCTAACACGCTAACGACCGACTGGTACAGAATCAAATATGGGCGGGGCTTTTGCCACCCGCAGAAAGCGTAGAGAAAGTGTAAGGGGCCATACGATTGGCTAAAAGCGAACCCGCCTGCTTTCCCGATGAGTTTGATTGACAGATTCACTAGCCAATGGTGACATTAGTTGACCCGCTCCGTCAGATGAGTCTCAATATTCACCGTAGAAAAATCTCTCACACACACGGGGAGATTCACAAACGAGAACGGGATTTTGAATGCACAGTCTGCAGTTCGAATGATCTGTGAGTTCACATCACATGTGTAACTAAAAATCACGTTTGTGAAGCAACTACTGTGTATTTCTGATACATTTATTGTGAATTTCTAAAATGTTTTTGTGAAAAACAGTGTGCACATTTGTGAGAAACACTTATTGTGCATTTGTAAAACATTTAGTGTGCATTTGTGAAACACAATCTGTGTGTTTGTGAAACACAGGGTGTGTATTTCCGAATTTATTTTTCACGTTTGCATAAAATGACATTTGTGAATCGGAGCGTGTGCATTTTTAAAACCGGTTGTGTGCATTTCTGATTATTGAGACTGAATTAACTCCATAAGGGACCGTCAACAAAGTGCAACCCCTGTGAACTGTGAAACTCCACTGTGTAAAAATCAATAATCTCACAAAAAATTCATAAAATTATTATAAAGCATATTCTTGTTACAATACCTATTTTGTAGGAAAGTCCATCTTCACTTTATCTTGTTGCATATACTTTTTCAAATTTTAATAGATATGAATCATGACTAAAGCTATCAGTAACTTGACATGACCTTATTGTCATACTAAAATAAAGAATATGTCAATAGTTCACTTTGTTTATTTTTAGGAATTTTTCATATTTACAAATGGATCCGATTTGGTCAAAAATCCTCAATAGCTCTGAAGATGCTAGAACTTTTTTTTGCATAATCTTTGTTGCAGTAGGACAATAAGGTCATGATCAGTCAGTACAGGAGGTTTGGTGACAGAAGCTTTAGTATCTTCAGAGCTATAGTGCATTTATGTTATGATTCATTTCTCTATTAAATTTTAAAAACTATAAGCAATAAAATAGAGGTTGACTTTCTAACAAAATTTAGTATAATAATAATAATAATGTTGCATGACTATGCTGACGAGTCTTCATTACCAGTTCATATAAATATAGACATGTAATCGCTTTTTAAAAGTTTACTACTGATTTTTACAGAATGGGGTTTCACAGGGTACGCACTTTATTGACGGTCCCTTGGCAGCCGGCTCGCTGCTCTGTTTGCACTCACAGCTTGAAACGAACAATTCTGATTAAAAGGCAATAAAAACGATCTTTTTTCTTTAAAAATGATTTTGTAGTTCACTCTCTGTGTTAATACAAAATGATTGAGATACTTCCTGACACATTTGAACGTTTATCAGAAGAGTGTGAACCTGTGAAGATCTAATTTAACCAAACTGCAGCTGCTCTATTCCCGTGTTCCTCCGCGTAGCTGATAGCTTTCAATTTAAACTGTGCCTCATAATCATCTCTTTACATTTCCAGGGTTTCCAAAACGAAGTTGTTCTGCATTATGCTCATGTCGGCACCTTTGTATAGGGAGGTGTCTTCTTTCATGTCCTCTCCTCTCTCCGTACCGTCATCATGCTGTTCTCTCCTAGATCTTCTTTACCGAAGTCACACAACAACACATTAGGGCCGCTCCGTACATTTTGGAGAAAATGTAAGACTTTCACCTTATGGTTGTGAAAGTACTGTATATAGAAACTATGCTAAAAGGCTGCATGCAGCTAGAGAGCCGCCTTTTAACCTCCCCCCCACTGCACTGATAAATGAAAGTCCCGCCCCTCTGCCTCGCCGATAAGACATGCAAATTTCGGCCAATCAGATCAACCAGCAAGGTTCCTGCCCCCAAGTGACAAACACACCCCTGAACACCGCCCTACAAAACGCCCCCTTAACACTGAGCGTAAATCCAGATGAGCGCACAAAATGGAATTGGCTGCGCAAGATCACTGATCAGTTAGGATTGTGCCTGCGCGGTTGTAAGGTTCACTCACTCAGTTCCTAAATACGTCCGCTTAGTTGGCAGATATGTAATTCCATAAAATTCATACACATTCACACAACAGTGGAGCAACACTGGAGGTAGGAAGGGTGACACAAGGACGGTGGGCTGGGTTTGAACCGTCAAGCCTTTGGTCAATGACTGACCTGCTTAACCACATGAACCACCAAATCATTTCCTACAGCCAACAGATGTGTCTACAAAATTTTGAAGAACTAATAAATAAGCAGCTTCAAAATGAAAAAGTCCTCAACCCTGTGATTCAAGCTGATTCAGAGCTTGACACAGCTGCATTACTGCCTTGACTGAGATTTGAATTAAATATTTGCCGTAGGCATAAACATTACTTGTGCTGTTTTGTTGGACTTGGCCTTTTACTTTTTGGATCACTCCATTTTCTTTCAAAGACTCGTAATGATATTATTTTATTTATTTAATGATACATTGACATACGGTACACTGTAAAAACTTAATCTTTAGAAAATGAAAAAGACCATTGTTTCAGGAAAAAATTGTCTTGCAAGAAAATTAATACTATCAAGAATTTGTTTCAAGAGCTGCTTGACCTGCTTCAGGATCTAATGCTTTGGCCAGGTCTGGTCATTGAAGGTCAAGGACTTTCTTTCTAACTCCTTGCCTTTATCCAATGGAGTCCCTTAGAAATCAATTTTTATTGAACATCTATATCAATAATATTGCATATGCTGCTCACATAACCATTATTTGCAGATATGCTGATGATACCATTTTCTATACAGCTAAGTTTTCCCTTAGGTCCACATCAAGAGCACAGTTAAAATCATTTCCCTGAGTAGCTCTGGGATCTGCTTTGTTGACAGTTACAAATGCTCAGGCTGGACAGCTCTCTTACATCTGACACTCACTCACAACATTATTAAAGGTCAAATCTAAAATGGGTTTCCTCCATCGCAACAAATCTTCATTTACACACTCTTGCTTGAACTTACACTTCCTCCTATTTTTGATTAGGGTGATTGTGACGGGGTCCCGCCGGAAAAGGAGCCAAGAGGAGCCAAGGTGAGGAGGTACTTCCTTTATTCGGAACGATGCTCACAATTGCACCACGCAGGGCCGCACCAGCGCTTGGCACCTCCGTCACGCTCCTCATTTTCACTTCCGGTGATGGCGGCGCCAGGTTCTGCAGGTGTAGTCGCAGCTCTGCTTGTTTATGTGTTACTTAATTGTTTAAAGTACGATGACAACTATCAATCTTTAAATGTCAATGAATTAAGTAAGCCGTCATATATGCGACCAAAAATGAAATTCCAACTAAACAAGCACTTTGGATTCGGGAAACTTGCGCTGGCTACCACCTTCGTCCATCCACATCACTACTACCGGCGTATAAAAACGCACTCTGAAATTAAATTAAACCCGCAACAGAGCCTTGCTTTGGTCATTGCGGTCTTCCTTCTGCTGTCCGGTGATATCCATCAATGCCCCGGACCGGCTGCCAGCTCTAGTGAGACACCTTTCTCTACTCCACCATCCAACAACAGGAGCACCTCCGGAAACTTTCAGGTACATTCACTACGTACATTCTACAAAGTGAATCAACGTACTCACCCGAACCTTCTCATCCCTCGAATGAGCGCTGTGACGACACCGGCGACCTCAACAACCTCAGATGTTGGATGGATGAAGCCGACGCACCCCCGGAACAACAGGGAAACTCCATGGCCGGCCTCGTCATGCCAACCCACAAACTCAAGCACCTCAAAAATCTCCGCCACGGCCACACCAGACAGCGCAGGGATCCGTCGATCTGTGCGCCCCCCACAATATCCCTACAAACTAGATACCTTGAACAATATCTGGACATACTCCAGCAACCCGTTTTGCCGGTCTCCTGCTGCCGCAAAACTCCATTGCCGCTTACGTCATCAGAACACGCCAACTACCTGGACTAATAACAATCCACATCACTGGAGAAATCAAAAACGCGGAGTGGATTACCGGATGCTCCGCTCTCTTCCAAGAGTGAAAGCAATGCCTAATTTAAAAATTGAATTGTTTAATGTGCAGTCACTTTCAAACAAAACATCTTTAATATCTGAACACATCACTGACAGACAAATTGATATGATGTGTCTAACTGAAACCTGGCATAAACCAGAGCAATACCTGTCACTAAATGAAGCCTGCCCTCCAGACTACACCTACCTTGAAAAAGCCAGAGTCACTGGACGAGGAGGAGGCTTAGCTGTCATATACCGCAGAAACCTTCATCTGACACCCATTTCAACACCTGTACTGTCTACATTTGAATGCCTGTTATTCAAATGCAGAACAGAAAAAATAACAATAACAGTAATTCTTATTTACCGACCACCCAAAATAAACCCCGGCTTTTTCAATGAACTCCAAGACCTGCTGACGACAATATGCGCAACATCACCTAGTACGCTCATACTAGGAGACTTCAATTTACATGTAGACACTCCTACAAACTGCTCTGCTGTCGAGTTTTTGGAATTACTTGACACCTTACAGCTAACACAGCATGTAAAAGAACCCACACACTCTAAAGGACACACTCTTGACTTGGCTATCACGGACACAGCCCCTATTACCAACATGGAAGTTTATGACTTGGGCGTGTCTGACCACAAGGTTATTTCATTGGAACTAGCATTAGCTCACCAACATAAAAACACAAAACGGGAAATATATTTCAGGAACCTGAAAAACATTGACCATGCAGCCATACAAGAGGATATACAAAAACTCTCTCTGCCATCACCACTCACCTCAGTAAATGAATCTGTTGACCGCTACAATTCTACACTTCATAACATTCTGCAATCCCATGCACCCCTGAAATCAAGAACCGTCTCTTTCACTAGATCAGCCCCGTGGTACACAGAGGAACTGCGAATTCTTAAAAGACTTGGACGAACCATGGAACGAAGACTCATAAAAAACAACCTGACAGTACACAAACAGGCCTATCGAGACCATCAAAAACTCTACTGTAGAGCCCTTAAAATAGCCAGGCAAAAGTTCTATTCCCACAAGATCAATAGCAACACTGGAAATTCAAAACAGCTGTTTTCCACCATACACTCTCTGCTTAAGCCCCCCACACTTACCCATAGTGACGCTAGTGTCAGCAGCTGTGATAGATTCAAGGATTTTTTCACCAACAAAATATCTTCCATAAAATCTAACTTCCTGCCCACTACTACTATTCCCACCTCATCTGAAAACACGACTGTACCAACAGCTCCAAGGCCCCTTTCTGAATTCACACCCACTACACAGAAAGAAGTTGAGGCCATCTTAAGGACTATGAAATCCTCAACCTGCTCACTTGACCCCCTCCCAACAGCCCTGATCAAAGACAACATTTCAATTATCAGTCCAATTATCGCAACTATAATTAACCAATCACTACAAGCCGGTCATGTTCCCCTTGCTCTCAAAACCGCCATCATTAGACCACACTTAAAAAAACCGGCACTGGACCCTGATAACTTGGCAAACTATAGACCCATTTCCAACCTACCATTCCTGTCCAAGGTTCTTGAAAAAGTTGTCGCCGCTCAACTCCACCATCATCTCTCAACGCACAGCTTGTATGAAAAATTTCAGTCTGGCTTCCGGCCAGCTCACAGTACAGAGACAGCCCTGGTCCGAGTCATGAATGACCTACTCATGGCTGCGGACCAGGGCTCCCCATCTCTACTCATCCTTCTTGACCTATCAGCTGCATTTGACACTGTGGATCACGGCATTCTCCTTAACCGTCTTCATACTACTGTTGGACTCTCTGGGAACATACTCAACTGGTTTAAATCATATCTCACAAACAGGACAGAATATGTGGCTCTGGGAAATGCTAAATCCCACACACACACAGTCACCTGCGGAGTTCCTCAAGGCTCTGTTCTTGGACCTTCACTCTTTACCATCTACATATCTCCACTTGGACAAATCATTCGTAAACACAACATTTCATTCCACTGTTACGCCGACGACACACAATTATATGTAAAAATGAATTCCACTCCCACCATAACTTCTTCTGCCCTCCAGGCATGTCTCGAGGAGATAGAAGCATGGATGGCTGAAAACTCTCTCCAGTTCAACAGCAACAAGACTGAAGCCATATTAATCGGTACCCCTCACCAGATCAAAACATCCTCCACCAAAAGCATTCTGGTCTCTGGTCACAACATTCCACTCTCTTCACCTGTGATAAATCTTGGTGTCAAAATCGATTCTACTCTAACATTTGATCATCATATACGTCACCTCTCCAAAGTCTCTTTTTTCCATCTGAAAAACATTGCAAAGCTCCGCCCCTCACTAACCCAGTCTGATGCAGAAAAACTAATCCATGCTTTTGTCTCCTCCAGACTAGATTACTGCAATGCTCTCCTTGTTGGGATTCCTGGCAGGAGCCTGGAAAAGCTCCAGCACATCCAAAACTGCGCTGCTAGGGTCCTGACAAGGAGACGCAAATTTGACCACATCACTCCTGTCCTTCAGTCACTTCACTGGTTACCCATTCGTTCCAGAATTCAATACAAACTCTGTCTCCTCACCTACCAATGCGTCCATGGAACTGCCCCTGCCTACCTCAGTGAGCTCCTTTCCCTGCACGCCACTTCACGACTCCTCCGTTCCAATTTCACACACTGCCTTCATCAGCCAAGGACCAGGCTAACCACTATGGGAGACAGAGCCTTTCAGGCTGCTGCCCCTCGACTCTGGAACAATCTTCCACAATCCCTCAGAGCCCCACAAAGCCTTGGCACATTCAAAAAAGGCTTAAAAACTTTTCTTTTTAATAATGCTTTTTAGTACTTTCATTGTTGTTTTATTTTTGTCTTACCTTGTTCTTATTGTAAATCATTTTTATTTCTGCCTCCATTGTAGCGCTTTGGGATTTTATCTAAAATGTAAAGCGCATTCTAAATAAAATTTATTATTATTATTATTATTATTACTTCCTTATGGACCTTACGCCTCTCCTACGGGGCGGTGCTCTCCATTAGGCCACAGGAAGGTCACAGGAAACATGTTTAAACATAAAATATATACAAATACATATAAAATAAAAACAGTGCGGGCTCCCTTCGTCATCTGACGGTGCCACACCGTCACACCATCCCCCTCCTCTGAGGGACCGACGATGTGCGGCGGTCTAGTCCAGTCGTCTGCCACAGTGCAGGCTCCACGCCGATCCACCCGACAGTTCAGCAGTCCAGGCATCAACGGGTCCTTCCTCCGGCTCGTGCTCCTCCACTCACGTCCTGACGCCGGATGGATGCACTTGCGGCTGCGGCCCCATGGCGACGATCCTCCCGCTCTGCTCCTCGGTGCGCCGCTCCGGTCGGTCCCAGCCCCAGCAAAGGCCCTTCAAACGGCAACACGCCCCCGCTGGTCCCCTTCCGGATGGCACCTCCGCAGAACGGAGCCGCCGACAGCAAGTTCCAGGCGAGATGTTGCGCCTCTCCCGGAGCACTCCATGGACGACCCGGTAGACGTGGGTCCGCCCCCTGTCAATCGTCACGCAGGCCTCCAACGCCTGTGGTGTGCCCATCCCGCCTCCGGCCGTCTCCGCGCTCCGGCGGTCCGCCCCTGCTGTCCGTGAAGTCCGCCGCTCATGGACGCCGAAACAGACGCCATAGACTCTCTCTGGGCGCCTGGCCAGGCCTGAAGCACCGCCAAGGCCACCCGGATCCACCCCCTCTTCCTTAGAGGGTAGACTTCCTCGAACGGAGCTGTTCCTGCAGGTCTTCCTCTGCGTCCTCCACCTTATTGTGGTCTCCTCTGCGTTCCCACTTCTGACACCATAATGTGCTCACGATGCTCACAATTGCACCACGCATGGCTGCACCAGCGCATGGCACCTCCGTCACGCATTTTCACTTCCTGTGACACTTCCTTATGAACCTTACGCCCCTCCTACGGGGCGGTACTCTCCATTAGGCCACAGGAAGGTCACAGGAAACATGTTTAAACGTAAAATATATACAAATACACATAAAATAAAAACAGTGCGGGCCCCCCTCGTCATCTGACGGTGCCACACCGTCACAGTGATATTATTTACAGGTCTGCTCCTAAATCCCTCCTTCTTATCTTCCCTCTTTAATACCCACCATTTCCATCTCTACTCTTTATTGAACTAGTCCCCTCTCTGTTCCTAAGAAGTTTTTAGTCATTTACAAAACCCTTAATGGAAAAATCCCTTTATATCTGCAAAACTTATATTCATAACTCTATTCCTATCCAAGAGTTTAATCAGTTTTGTCATTCAGAAAAGTGAGCGCCTCTTTTGGTCACTCCTCTTTTCACTTCTGTTGCCAGCAATCTGTTACAGGAGACACTAAAGCTTAGCCAAGTCAGACCAGTGTCCACCTTTAAGAACTTCTCACAAGCTGTTGTCTAGGATCATCGCAAATGTTAATAAAGATATTCTTTGTAACAATTAGCTGCATGTTGTACAATATTCCCATAGATATCGTGGGGATTAGATTCTAAAAGTAACCAGTTATACAGTACAGACTAAAAGTTTGGACACATCTTCTCATTCAGAGTTTTCCTTATTTTCATGACAATGAAAATTGTAGATTCACACTGAAGGTATCAAAACTGTGAATTAACAAATAAGGAAATAGATACATAACAAAAAAGTGTGAAACAACTAAAAATATGTCATATTGTAGGTATTTCAAAGTAGCCACATTTTGCTTTGATTACTGCTTTGCACACTCTTGGCAATCTCCTGATGAGCTTCTAGAGGTAGTCACCTGAAATGTTTTTCACTTCACAGGTGTGCTCTGTCAGGTTTAATAAGTGTGATTTCTTGCCTTATAAATGGGGTTGGGACCATCAGTTGTGTTGTGCAGAAGTCAAGTGGATACACAGCTGATAGTCCTACTGAATAGACTGTTAGAATTTGTATAACGGCAAGAAAAAAGTAGCCAAGTACAGAAAAACGAGTGGCCATCATTACTTTAAGAAATGAAGGTCAGTCAGTCCGAAAAATTGGGAAAACCTTGAAAGTGTCCCCAAGTGTAGTCACAAAAACCATCAAGCGCTACAAAGAAACTGGCTCACATGCGGACCGCCCCAGGAAAGGAAGATCAAGACTCATATCTGCTGCGGTGGATAAATTCATTTTGCTTTGCTGATGACACTGTTGGAGATTTATTCAAAATTGAAGGCATACTGAACCAGCATGGCTACCACAACATCTTGCAGCGGCATGCAATTGCATCTGGTTTGCGTTTAGCTGGACCATCATTTATTTTTCAACAGGACAATGACCCCAAACACACCTCCAGGCTGTGTAAGGGCTATTTGACCAAGAAGGAGTTGATGGGGTGCTGCACCAGATGACCGGGCCTCCACAGTCACCGGACTTGAACCCAATCGAGATGGTTTGGGGTGAGCTGGACCGCAGAATGAAGCCAAAGGGGCCAAAAAGTGCTCAGCATCTTTGGGAACTCCTTCAAGACGGTTGGAAGACCATTTCAGGTGAATCTCATCAAGAGAATGCCAAGAGTGTGCAAAGCAGTAATCAAAGCAAGAAGTGGCTACTTTGAAGAACCTACAATTTGACATATTTTCAGTTGTTACACACTTTTTTGTTATGTATATATTTCCACGTGTTAATTAATAGTTTTGATGCCGTCAGTGTGAATCTACAATTTTCATAGTCATATGTCATACGTCATGAAAATAAAGAAAAAAGGTGTGTCTAAACTTTTGGTCTGTACCGTAGGTGAAATCTGCGAAGTAGGATTACAGATGTTTTATGGCTGTAAAACCCCTCACTACACTTTTCCCTCTTGTTTAAATTCTTATAGTTCAAACCTTCATACAAAAGTAAGTCCAGTACTATAGAATGAAGCCAAAGATCTGAACGCAATTGAAGATATATCTAAAATTGGAGAGCTGCACATAGTACAGCGGACGCAGCACAGAGGAGATTGAATCATGATATATCAAGGTAATACTGTATATGTTGTTAGCAGTACATTTTTATCTTAATTTTTTTTTCTTTGCTTCTTGTATTGTTAGTTGTTTTATTATTTTCTTATTGTTCTTTGGTCTGCCTTTTTTCCTGCCTCTTGGCCGAGTCATCGTTGAAATTGACACTGGACTCTCAAGGGACTTGGTTTTAAGGTAGAATCAATTTTAATATAAATATTTTTGTGGTTCCCGACTTTAAATGGAAAGGCAAGATACTAACAACTTACAATGTTTTTTTTTTCAAAGAAACATCATTGTCTTCTTTAAAACCCTCTTTGAATTTTCTTTCCTATCGCAGTCTCCATCTAATGTATTCCTTTTTCTTCCTCTCCCTGGTGCATTCCCATTCACTTTTAATCCCCACATTGCACTCAAAACACAACAGAACTAACATGTTTGCTGTATGTCTTTTTTTTCCCCCTTTTGGCAGAATATTTCACATAATATTAATTGGTGACAATTCCCTAAAGTTTTAATCCCAACGCCGTTAGCTTCCTTTTTCATAATGGATTTAAGAAAAAACAAAAAAACGTTGCACTACGACTGCAGTGTACATTTTAAGTAATTCCTATTGTACAAACACCCATCAAAGCCTTTGACTATTACTGTCATTCTCTTTTTGCAGATGCAAAAGTGGTTCGTCTATAATTAGAAGACAAATATCTCCAACACATGGGCAGATTCAGAGTTACACAACAGAAAATGTAATCATTTATTACAGCCAGACACCATTACCTGAAGTGAATGACTATCACAAAACCAATTATCGAAAGAAATGGAAAATCTGAACAAGACAATATGGTTCAACTAGCCATGCTCATTCTATCAGATTTTAATTTCTTTCAGAGCTCCTCCTCTTATTTTCATGATGGATTTATAAGAACAAAAACCTGTCTGTAGTCATGGATTAGCATGATTACTTGTAGACAAATGTTCTTAAATGTATCGTTGATGCAAATCTGTTGCTGTAAAATATGATTAAATTGGAATAAAAAATGTTGAGCTTTTTAGCTAGGCACTTTTAGTTTGAAGGGCTACACAAAAACAAAAACTCCAACAGTTCATTTATAATACCCTTTTTTGATAAAATGTTTGCCTTAGTTCCTTTTTGTGTTATTTTTGTATTTCATCTTTTTTATTGGAAGGGTGGACGAAATCCTGTGAGTCAACCTTTGAACTTGGCCAATATGAAGTTCTGTGGTCATCAATAGAATTGAGAAGTCACCAACTTCTCAGAAAATGTGCTACTATGTGGCACAATAGCTGTTGGAAAAAATAGTTGGGGAGCTAAGGAGTTGCTTTATTGTTTATTTCAGGGCTGCACAGTGGTGTACTGGTTAGCACGCTCGCCTCACAGCGAGTATATCCCTTTCTGAGTGGAATTTTTAATATTCTTCTTGTGAATTTTTTGGGTTTTCTGTGGGTTAGCCTGTTTCCTCCCACAGTCCAAAAACATACTTTGATTTGTTTTTTGATTTAAAATGGTTTATTTCAAGCAATCAAATAACAAAAATACACAAAAACAATACATTCATCAGTTATACATTCATACAATGACGAATCAAACTAAGGATAATTAGACATATTAATAAATATTGCTTGAAAGGGAGTGGAAGGAAGTAAATTTATATAATCTCACCCCTGTTCTACCATAACCATTTTATTACATAATTTGTCATTATCCGGTTCCTAGCTTTTATCAGACAGAATTAAGAATCCTGAAGTATCAATAAAGCACATGAAAAAGATGAAATACTTAAATTATTATGAAAAAAATAACTTTTAGAAATCAACATGGCAAATGCAAATCATTTATCCAAAATATATGCAGATAATGTTACTTATAAAAGTCATGTATATGATTAATAAAATACTATTGTCATGGTGCCTCTGGCAGTCTCTCCTCCCCCTTCCTTTCTCTGCTCTGCTTCCTGATTTGGACCAGCTGTGAACACTCACCTTATCAATTACCAGCCCTTCATAAAGAGATCCAGTTCCAGCATTTATCGCCAGTTCGTTGCCCCTGATGGACTTCCACAAAACTACAAACAGAAAATCACTGTTTAAGCAGGCTAACCGAAACTCGAAAACTTGAAATTCTCAAAACAGAGGAATAACACAATAAGGACCAGCACAGGAGAAGGGGAATGACACGACTTAAATTCATACAGGACTGACGAGACACAGGTGAACACAATCGGGACAAATGGGGACCAAAGTAAAATTCGAAACCAAAGTACAAAACAGGAACTTTTCAATATAAAACACGAAGTGAACTGAAAACATGCCAGAAAAAAAACAGAATCAAAACACAAAGGCAAAGAAACTGAAACCATTACATTACCAGCCCTAAATGAGGAGATCCAGTTCCAGCATTCACCGCCAGTTTGTTGCTCCTGATGGACTTCAAACCACGAGTGTTCACCTCAGTCACACTTCTCCAAGAGCAGCCTTTCCTTCACTGAAAACCCTGAGAACTCCAAGACCTCCAGCCACGCCACGAATCCTAGCCACGCCGAAAACCTCCAGCCACGTCGGAACTTCCAGTCAAGGCTTCCGTTCTTAACACTGTAAATATCCATGCCTCCAACATCCTCACCCTTGGATCCTCATTCTGGAGAAAATAAAACTCTATTACTTACCACCCAATACTTACTCACCTGTGTTTTCCTTCTGGGTTCCAGTTACTGGGTCTGTCCCGCCTAGCTAGTCATGATAGAACGAACTGGCCAAACTCCAGACCCAGCTGACCCGGAAGGCCTCCGCCTCGCAGTCACCCAGCAAGGAATCTTTCTGGGACGTCAAGCCAACAGGGGAGTAACGTAGTAGGGATCAGCACAAGAGGAAGGGAATGACAAGACTGACGAGACACAGGTAAACACAATCAGGACAGATGGGGACCAAAGTAAAATTTGAAACCAAAGTACAAAACAGGAACTTTTCAAAATAAAACAGGAAAGGAACTGAAAACATGCCAGAGTCAAAGAGAATCAAAACACAAAGGCAAAGAAACGGAAATCGTAACAATCCCCCCCCCCCCCCCCCCCCTCAAGGAACCGCACAGAGGTTCCATATAAAGCCAAGGAGGAGAGGGCCCGAAAGATGACCTGCTAAGGCCCAACAGAATCCAAAGTCCGGGGAACGGCGGCGAAACAGAGCTGCCCAGCCAAGCGGGTATGGAGGAAGGCCGGGAGCCCGCGCAGTCCAGCGAGGTGGGTCTGGAGCACGGCCGGGAGACTGCGCTGTCCGGCGAAGCGGGTCCGGAGGACGTCCGGGAGCCCGCGCTGTCCGGTCTGGTGTGTCCCGCTACCAAACGGCTGGCGGCTCAGAGTCTGGTGCAGGCGGCTCGGGTTCAGAGTTTGGGGCAGGCGGCTCAGGCCAGGCGACTGGTGCCAGGGGCTCGGGCCAGGCATCTGGGGCACGAGGCCCGGGAATTTCGACCCGGTTACCTTTTTGCTCATTTCGAGCTTGGAATCTTCGGAAGTCTTCCATTAGCTTAGCTGCCACTTGCTCCATGAAAGGATACAACTCAGCTTGGATATCATTAAGAGTCTTTTTAAGGTCTTCGTAGTCAGGGTTTTTCTTAGGGGCCATGGTCAGCTCTCTTTTTTTGAAGAAAATCAACTTTTAAGTCCCTTGAAGATAGTTGTTTAGCCGCCGTGAGCCACATGCGTCCATGCTGTAATCCGGAACCGGAAGTGTGTTGACTTCATAGGTCAATTGAGTATTTAAAATTGTCCCTAGGTTTTAATGCGCTTGTGTGGTTGGGGGGGGGCTGTGGCAGACTGGTGACCAGACGAGGGTGTACCCCAGCCTCCCCCAGCAGTAACTGGTCTAAGCTCCAGCAATCCTGTGATACTGACAGGGATGAAGAGGATTTGAAGTATGGATGGATGGTATATTTCAAAAGATATATAATCAGCATTTTACTTAAGAGCACGTAGATAATGCTTGAGGTAATTGCTCAAAATGCTCTCTATAGTCTTGTTCACCAAAATAAAATGCTATCAAAATACATGTTATTACGTTGATTTTGTTTTATATAGTTTTAAGTGCCAAAACATTATAATTGCTGTTGTCATTTTAAGGTGCTGCATTGTTTTATTTTCTTTCTGTTTATTTTTTTTGCTCCTCATGAACATCCAACTTTTTGGACCCTTAAATCCACCCACCAGCTGATGCAGAAACAGACCAAACAACACTGTTCCTCAGGACTTGGGAGGGATTCTATCAGGTTCAAGTAGAAAAATAATTGTTTCAGAAGGTAAACAGAACCCCACTGTCAAAATGAAATGTCATCCATCCAGTTTCAATTTCTGTTTTATTATGTCTGGGATGTCAGGGAGACAGCTATTCCAGATATCATTAAGAAAAAGGCAAGTTAGACCCTTGGTAGCGCTTCCATTCATCACAGGTCACGCTAAGATAAACAAGAAAACCAATGATGTGTGCACCAATCCACAGTTTGAAACACCAACTGGCCTCATATTTGTCTTTTAAAAAGATGGATTATAGAAAACACACATAATGCTTGCAGATCTACACAGAAATACAGCAACTAAGGTTGAAAGCAGACACTTTTTTGCTCAAGAGAACGATTAAAAACTTGCAAAACACCATGGTGCCATTGTTCTGTTGTTTCACTCTCCTCTTTGAGTTTGTTATTTATCACCAAAGATGATACACTGACTTTTTAACTCGGATGAAGTTTCCTGATACAATTTCCTACAACTTTCCTTAAAATGCCCACAAGTTCCTGTACTGAAAGCCAGTATTTTTTCATTCACGCTTTTCCATCTTCCATTTGTCCCTCTATCCAGCCCCACAGAGGTCCATGAACCACTCTGAGTTCAACCTCTAATCTTGGGATCTCTCAGGTGGAACAATGCGTCCTGACAGTCAACAACAGCTGTCCTCCCAGGGGCATAAACAATTGTGACTCCTAACAAGATTAACAGGCTCCAGATAGTATCTCAGACAAAGAGGATGAAAACAAGATAGCCATGATTAAAAAAAGAGAAATAGAGTGACAAATGACCAGCGATGCAAAACACTGAAATGAGAACATTTCCATTCAAAGGATTTTCTACTTTACAGTGCCTTTGTAGTTTCAGACATGTGAAGTTACTGTGTCGGGGTTGTGTCAACTCCAGGTCCAGTTTTTGTTTTTGCTTTAAGGCAGGGGTGTCAAACTCATTTTCACCGAGGGCCACATCAGCATAGTGGCTGTCCTCAAAGGGCCAGATATAACTTATACATGTAACCAAATAATACAAAATAAATGTAACTACTCCTCATTATTTATTCATTTTTTAAAGTGACAATTACAGTTGCATAGAAAACATATGTTTGCTTGTCACTCTAACATAAATCCTTTAAAATTTGATTCTGTCAGGTTAGGTTATATGGACACTGTTTAAGTCCTAATGTATAGTTGCCCAATCCAATATTTCAAGTTCAATTCCCCCTAGATATAAACAAATACACACAAGTTTTTACTTTTATTTTAAGAGATTAAAAACTTTTATGCTCTCGTGGGCCACGTAAAAAGACATGGTGGGCCACATTTGGCCCGCGGGCCTTGAGTTTGACACATGTGCTTAAAGGTATGGACACTCTGGTCATGTGTCACGCAGTCAAATATGCGATAAACGCATGTTAAACTAGAATGTTAATCTTGCAGAGATAAATCCCAGCCTCTTTAGTCTCAATGCTCCTTTGGTCCTCTTGAGTTTTCCTGGTGTGTAACTGCTCCATCTTGAGTAAGGCTCTTGTGCGCCTGATTCTTATTGGGTGGAGCTGCAAACAAACAGCTTTCATTCCAGTTTTAGTTCCACTCACTTTATGGTATTCTAAAGGGTTTACTAAACAAAAAAAGAAAATCAAAGGTGTTGACCAAAAGGTTTTTTATATGTATGTTATCTGATGATTAAACAACACCAGTCTTCTGTCCTTAGGACAGACATCTATCTTTTCTGGATTGCTGAAGTTAGGATGACAAACTGTGGAATTGGCGAAAATAAACAATCTTCTTTCGTCTACAACAAAAATTGCAATGCAATAACACATGTAAAACATGCCATTATAGTAAAGGCAGACTGAATGACCTAACTTTCCAGACTAAGGTCACTTAAAAGCCGATATTGTACCTTATCATTTAAAGAGTTTTATTATTTTTAAAAATACGTTCTAATAACATTTCTTTGCAAAAATTGTTCAAACGCAATGCATTGTGGTCTATATTCACCGATCCAGTGACCATCAATGCACATTGGTTTTCGCAGACACTTCTGGGAAATTTCTAGGGCACTCGATTATGAAATTGTAGATTCGGACAGCTCTATAAAATGGCGAACGCACCATATGCGTTCGCCATTTACATAGTACGATATGTAGTGAGTCGTGAAGGTTTTTTTTTAAGTGTAACTGATGAGGTTGGGAGTTAACGCAGTACCAATAATGTTTGTTTTAGTGGTAGGCCTATAAGTCTGTTTTTTTACACGTTGCAAACAAGGATGGGAGTACAAGAATTTTGCTAGAATTAGAAACAAGTCAAAGAGTTACTGTGAAGACAGTTAAAAAGGTCTGACAGACTTATCTCTAAACATAAAAGTGCTGTTAAAAATGAATTTTCCTCACTAGGTACCCTGCATCCCCACTTTTAGGTAACTGAGGATTATCGACCTGTTCAGTTAATTAAATCACTATTATCATTTTTGTTATTGTCTGAGTTAGCTAGCTGTCATTATTGGCTATATCCTAACTAAAAGATTTTTTAGAAAGAAGGCTATAAATAAATTAAAATTGTTAATTTTAGCTATACTTAGGAAAACCAAAAAAAATTTTTTTTGGCTTTTGTTTCGTGTTTTGAAGAGTTAAAGACCCACTCCACAAAAGTATTTTTGTGTGTGTTCTTGTGACAATATTTCTTTACTGAATTCATTGTGAATCAGGAGCAGGTGAAAAAGTGCAGTTTAAAGTTTGTAGCAGTGACGTAAATGCTACAACCTGCAGGCCACAAGCTCCCTGCACTGCTCCCTTCTAATGGATCTATTTGCAGACAATTTTTGCAGACTATGCAGAAACAATGTCCTAGAAAACCACACAGGTTTTTGTGGTTTTGGTTAAAAATGGTATAATCATAATTAAAAGATCTGGGAACGCTTTTCCAATAGATCAAAAAAATGATTGGAGAAGGACTTTGAAATCAAATCTTTGTGGTGCAGTCAAAATTAAAATGTGTATAGGCTTAAATTCTGACAGTAATTGTCAATGTCAATGATCTGTGTAACCCTTGGGCTATCCTAGGCACTTTAACATTGGGAGTTGGGTCATCTAGACCCCACAAGACGTGCGCTGAACCTTTTTTCTTCAATGATTTGTGAACCTCACTGGTGTCCATGGATTACATGAAATCCTTCCACCTTTATCCACCTTTGTCATGGTAGGGATAACATGTCAATGTAAGGGTGGGGTCATCTAAGATAGCACAAGGGATAAATATGAATTATTCGGAACCAGTATACAAATAGGTGTGGGGCCCCTGACCATCCAAAAGCTTTGATTAAATATAAAATATTGAAATTCAAAGATAAAAAAGATGAAGTGAGTATTGTCTTAGTCCCTCATATTTCATTACTTTACATTTTCGGAAAAAGAAAATGAGTTTGACTGCATCAGATTTCAGTCACATCTCGCAGTCTTTGTTGTGACAGGAAGTCCTTTTCAGACTCTTACTCAGCACTCAGCCAAGTCTTTCAGTGTCTCATCTGTCTGTCACACTCCAAAGGGTCAGACTCACTAATGCTTTGCACTGGCACAAACCCTAATTTGTCATTCAGTCACTCATTTTCCATACATGCTTAACCCTGTTCAGGGTCACTGGGAGGCTGGAGTCCAACAAAGCTGTCAATCAGACAGGAGGTGGGATCACAGGGGAAGACAAAGATATGGAGTTTGAATCCCTTTACTCTGACAATGGGGGTTCAAGTACATTTAATGCAAATGTAATGAAATGATCCTCATGGCCTTTGCAAGACTTCTGCAGAATTAAAATTATATTTAAAAAAAAAAACTCCCACTAAAGACATATTTTATCAATGAATTGTGAGCTCTCCTTGTTAAGCCAGAAAGGCTATTTTTGCTATTCAAGATGTATGAAACATTTCCAAAAACCAATTTATTTTTTAAATTTCTGAGTTCTAAATCTTAGAAAGTAAGAAGCATACTCCTTACAAGCAGCTTTATCTTAGATTTTTCCCTCACTCTTTCAAGCTTGTCTACAGTGAAAAAGTCCAAATTGAGCTCTGTGTCCTCCAGCCTTCTCCCTCCCCGTCACACAAGTGACAGTGAGTTTGGTGGAAATGTGCTTCTCTAGACACTTCACTAATACTGTTAAGGACTGGTTAAATGGTCAGAGTCCAGCATGATTACACTTCAGACTGAGAGGTAGAGAGTGCATCGAAAGACTGAGTTCTACCCCAGGACAGGAATGCTTTAACCTTGGATGGAACCACAGACATTTTTAACATTTTACAAATGTATACAATGCATGTTTACTATATTGCTCAGGTTACTTTTTACCATTAATTTCTTAACACCGGAAATGTCACCAGCGAGACCTATATAATCTTGACATAAAGTAACTGTACGACTATTAACTCCATCAACGTGAATCAGATAATTCTGACGTGGGTTAAAACGGCTTTTCATATGGGCTTTGCACCGATGTGCAACACATTAATAACGTTTAGTGTTGCAATCTACTTTTTCTCTGTCTGTATCAGCTGATTTAGGTTTACTGCATAGGCACTTTACTTCTGTAAATTGTAAAGCCCAGTTTATACTTTACAGAGATCAGCCATCACATCAATTTTAATCACAATCGCGCAATCTAGTTCAAGCTAATGTTGGCTGGTTTTGCTTGTGACTGTCCGCGATAACTGCTGTGAACCTCTGAGTGGCGTTTATACTTTTCAAGCAATGCGATTATCACCAGCGTTTCTTTTCAACTTGAAGGACATCTTGATCATACACTTGCTGCGAACCTGCAGGCAAATGAAAGGCAGAGGAGGAAGTGGTGTGATCATCCACCAAACAAAAGCAGGGAATACAGAGGCAAAAAATAAACAAATAATAAAAAACAGAGGTGAATTGCATTTTCTAGTGCTGCAAGGTATGAAATATAAGATATACACTATTTTACCAAAAGTACCGCTCACCTTCCTTGACTCTAATATGGACGGAAGTGCCGTCTCATTTATAACCCATAAAGTCCAATATGGTATTTTTGCAGCCATTACAGCTTCAACTCTTCTGGGAAGGCTGTCCACAAGGTTGAAGAGTGTGTTTATAGGAATTTCTGACTATTCTTCAAAAAGCGCATTGGTGAGGTCACACACTGATGTTGGTGGAGAAGGCCGGGCTCTCATTCTCCACTCTAATTCATCCCAAAGGTGTTCTATCGGGTTCAGGTCAGGACTCTGTGCAGGCCAGTCAAGTTCATCCACACCTGATGACTCTGTCATCCATGTCTTTATGGACCTTGCTTTGTGCACTGGTGCACAGTCATGTTGGAAGAAGAAGGGGCCCACTTCAAACTGTTCCCTCAAGGTTGGGAGCACGGAATTGTCCAAATTTGTTTTGGTGTCCTGAAGCATTTAGTGTTCCCATTACTGGAACTCAGGGGCCAAGCCCAAATCCTGAAAAACAACCCCACACCATAATTCCTCCTCCACCAAATATCACATTCGTCACAATGCAGTCCGAAATTTACAGTTAAGAAATTACGAAGTTCCCAGACTGGTCCATCAGATTGTCAGATTGAAAAGTGCGATTTATCACTCCAGAAAACATGTCTCCACTGCTGTAGAGTCCAGTGGCGGTGTGCTTTACACCACTGCATCCAACACTTTGTGTTGCACTTGGTGATGTGTGGCTTGGATGCAGCTGCTCGGCCATGGAAACACATTCCATGAAGCTCTCTGTGTTCTGTACTTGGGCTAGTCAAAAGGTCACATGAAGTTTGGAGCTATGTAGCAGTTGACTGTGCAGCAAGTCGGCAACCTCTTTGTGCAATGCACTTCAGCATCCGCTGACCCCTCTCACCCTCTCTGATCCTGTCAGTTTACTGAGCGGCCCATTCTTTCACAAGTGTTGGTAAAAACAGTCTGCACACCTGAGTGCTTGATATTACACACCTGTTACCAGGGCAAGTGTTTAGGACACCTGATTCTGATCATTTGGATGGGTGAGAAGATACTTTTTGTAATATAGTGCATTTTTCCAGTGACTCTATTTTCTAGCTGTCTGCTCTCTGTGTCTCTCTGAGTCTGTGTGTGAAAACTCACTTTTTCAAATAGGTTTTTAACATCTGCAGTGTTAAACATATTTTTCTGGACAGAGTTTGCTCTGTTGTTGCGTACTCCAATCACTCGAAATGACGATTTATCGTATTTCGGGCAGATACTCGAAGCAGTGTTTTCAGGTAAATACCCCAGGGCGGTTCAGTTAATTAACTCACCTGCTCAGCGTCCTATTTAAGCCAGGTGCGCAGTTGTTCATTCTTTCTTACCTTCAGCGCTCATTCTCCGCCGGTCTCCGAGGCCGCGGGTCTCCGTCTCTTTCGGCGTCTTGCTGTGTTCCCCCGTCCTTCGGATGGATGATCCCCATCTTTCTGATGTGGGGTTTTCGTTTCGCCGCGTCTGCTCTCCTTAATTTCTCCTCCGATCCGCGGGCGGCTGACGGCGCACAGCGCGTTCGTTTCGCCGCAGTCGCGTGCATCTGCAAGGGGTGTGCTTTCCGCGATGTTCTGGATGTCCGTGCCCCCCGATCAGGAGTAGTCCGGGTCTTCTCGTCTGCCGTGGTCACCCCAATTATCCACAGTGAGCGTCATGCGGTACTTTTCCCGTGTAGTTTTCTATGGCTGCGTCTCACTTCCTGTTTACTTCGGTGACGTCACGCCCCTAAGGACCCTGGGAATTGTGGTTTTGACTCCGGGTCCTTCATGATGCGCTTCTGATTCCTTTTCTGCTGCGTAGTTCTGTGTCGTCCGGTTGTTTTTTTCAGGGGTTGTGGGGTCCTTTCTGTGGTTGTGAAGGCTGGCAGTCCTCGTTTGGACAGGTTTCTCATGCTGGCTGAATTTATCGTGGCTTTTAGCATTTGTTTTCTGTTGCTGTTTTGTTCTTTGGGAGCTGTGTGTAAATCTTATCTTTAATTTGATGCTGGCTTTGTTATTATGGCGTTTCTTCTGTTTGTTTTCTTCGTTGTTGTAGCTGCTGGTTAGTTAGAATGTGAATCAGTGTCTCTTGGACCCGTCTCTGCTCTGTGGACATTTTTCCCTATGATTGGTCTCTCTTTTGCAGCGTCTATGGCTCATTTTATTCACTCAGCGATCCTCGTTCATTGCCCCCGCACATTCTGCATCTGGTTCTGCTTCGCCTGTTTTTCCCCGCTCTGTGTACCCCAGTGGGTCCTGCCCTGTCCTCAGGGACTTGCGTCGGCCGCATTAGTGAGTGTGTCGGTCTCGTCGCGGCCTTGTTTTCTCGGCTGGACAGTTAATTTGTTATTCTCTCTCTAGTTTGGTTGGAGGTTTGTGGGGGCTATGTGATGGATTCTTCCGGGGCATCGTTTTCAAAGCCGCCACTGAGGGTGGCCCCTAGGAAGTGTTCAGGTTGACGTGACTTGATCTGGACCTGTTAGCGCCTCGCAGTTAATCTTCTGGGCATCAGTGGCCTGGTTCCCCATGCGCCTTCAGGATTAGTATACATTTTCTTCAGCTCCCCATGCTGTCTCCTCGATTTTCCTCCGAACGCGATATAAGGCTGAGGATGACTGTCACTGATGGTCTCACTGTTCTGCCTCTATGCCTCTCAGTGGCGTCTCTTGGCCTTCAGTTGGCGCTCGAGGTGTTTGCCGGTTTACCTTTCCGTTGTCGTGGCAGTCCTCATAAAATCGACTTTATCGCCCTGTACTGGATATTTGTAGGCGATGGGTGCCCTTTATTTTGCATGTTATCGATGATTTCTTGGTGGCCAACTTTCCTCTGTATCCCTGGTCTTTTGAATCTCTGTGAAAAAACTTTATTTTCAAAATTGGGTTTCCACGTTATCTATAATGTACGGTCCTCCACCCGTCCGGATTTCTTTTTCTTCTATAGATTTGGGTGGTTCATTGATGCTTGTCTCTCCCCATTATGTCATCTCTAGCTTTTGTGCAGCATGTCGTTTATTCAAATTTTGGTTGGATATGATTCGTCAATGATTGGGCCACCTGACATTTGCTGTAGCTTTGGTCCTATGGTCATCCGTTCATCTTGTGTTCTTGTTCTGGGTTGTTCGATCCTGGGCCACGTGTTCCTGTTCTGGATTTTCGTGTTTTGTTTGATCTTTCCCTCTCTATGCCTGGAGTGGTTTTGTGATACCTGTTGTGTCTTCAGGCTCCCTCCACTTGTTCTCCTGAGTCTGCGCCTTCTGGTTTGGGGGAAAAGGATTTAAGAAGAGTGGTTTGTGTTTGTCCGGCCGCCAGAATCTACGGCTCTGATGGTTCTTAAGGGGTCGTCCGGTTATTTCATCCTTGGAGATTATATTAAGGCTGTTTCAATATTAAATGATAGTATTGTGTCATCGGTTGACTTGGTTAATGTTTAAATAACACCTTGAGCAACTTCTACCCTGACCGTAGGAAATATATATCACTTGCGCTCTCAAGCTTAGTTCAAGAGTTAAATCTTGTGTCCACAAGTCAGTCTTCTATCTGCTTTTTTTTAAGCAGATGACACTCTGCTAGATGCATCCCCATTTAGAGGCTTGTTATACTCCGCCTCTAAATGCTTAAGGTTCAGTCTAGCAAAAATACTATCAAAACCTATGATCCCTCATGGCTCTCAAGTTCTCTTTTGCAGTATCCAGTCGCCCTTGGCTAATTAAAAAATTTGAGAACCACTTATATCAAATACAAGGCATCAAATCCAGCCGAGCTGTAATCCTTTGCCATGTGGGATGTTGACCTTCCTCATCTACAAATCTCCTTGGCTACTCTTCCCATCTACTACTCCTCGATGGCCTCCTGAAGGTGCGTCCCTCTGAAACTGTCAAAGGTTACTTTTCTCATCATTGGAATATATAAAAAATTGGTGTTAAGATTTCGTGCAGGTCATATATTTCACTATCATTTCACTGTTGGAATTTGTAATTATGGTGGTTTCTAGGGTGCGATAAATCCACAATGGGTCTTTACCTTTACTATCTACTAAATTTCACTTTCTCAGATTTGTTTTTTAAAAGCACTGTTATTTAATTTATCTCAATCATTTTGAAACTGATCAGTTTCTGGGTTATTTATATATTCTTGTCAAGACTAATACTGCTTTGTTTTTTATCTATGCATCGCATCCTGAGCCTGCGAACACCTACGCCCCGATCAGCTTCTCCGTTTCCAGGAAATGATGTCACCCATGCATTCCTTGATCTGGTGCTGCAACGATGACTGCTCGACGTACCTATTGCTGCACTGAAAGTGACGGGGCGTTGGACCTCCTCTGCATTCCAATGACACTTCTGACTGAATTAATTAATCAATGTCAACCGCAGAATGAATGTAAATTCTTCGATTATAGATGTTAAAAGAAAATTATAGCCAGGTGGAAGCCTCAAAATTTAGGTTGCTCTAAGTTGTATCATAGTCTGCGAGGAGCTCGAATCTGGTTCTTAAGCTCATTTGTTTGTAGTATGCCAAAGAAGCATAGTAATTATGGGCGTTGAACTCGTTCTTAATATTGGGATGGAACCTCATTATATGGATGTTCCTTGAGCGCTTATAATTGGTATGCCAAATGGAGAAAATTATGGCTATTAAGCTCGTTCGTGGTACTGTCGTTGGGAGCTTCGAAATAATGGATGTTACTTAAGCGCGTGTATATATAGTTGCCAAAATGGAAGAGTTTATGGCCATCAAACTTGTTCTTGGTTTAATAGAAGTTCCAATAATGGCTGTTAAGCATGTCATACGCCATCGGAAGCTTTGGATTGGATGTTAAGTTAGTGTATCATACGGGTTGTTTGGCGGTTTAAATTATAGTTCTGCACAGCGTTTTGCGGAAGTGAGCTTACGTTCTAAGATCACGTATAAGTAATTTTATGTTGGCTCCCCTTTTATTTCTTTCCCTCTCTCTTTCAGATAGTATGTTCCTCTAGTGGTTTCCACGAACGGGAGCGACCCTACGGTCAATGGTGCCGGGTCACACATAGCAGATCCACTAGATAGCATGTCCCCTTCGTGGCGCTGTACTTGAACGGGGCGGCCCAACGGTCAATGGTGCCGGGTCACACATAGCAGATCCACTAGATAGCATGTCCCCTTCGTGGCGCTGTACTCGAAAGGGGGCGGCCCAACGGTCAATGGTGCCGGGTCACACATAGCAAATCCACTAGATAGCATGTTCCCTTCGTGGCGCTGTACTCGAACGGGGGCGGCCCAACGGTCAATGGTGCCGGGTCACACATAGTAGATCCACTAGTTAGCATGTTCCCTTCGTGGCGCTGTACTCGAACGGGGGCGGCCCAAACGGTCAATGGTGCCGGGTCACACATAGCAGATCCACTAGATAGCATGTTCCCTTCGTGGCGCTGTACTCGAACGGGGGCGGCCCAAACGGTCAATGGTGCCGGGTCACACATAGCAGATCCACTAGATAGCATGTTCCCTTCGTGGCGCTGTACTCGAACGGGGGCGGCCCAAACGGTCAATGGTGCCGGGTCACACATAGCAGTCATACTGGGAAATGAAATGAAAATGGAATGCTGCCGAAAACACACCCCATTTTATTACACACTGATTATACATTCACATTTTCTCTTCTTCTGGATGATTTTAGTGTTGGGGGTTTTGTTACCCGAAAGTTTTATGGAAATTTTATGGAATTTTATGGAAGTTTTATGGAATTGAACGGAGCCTTATGCCAAACGAATATATGTGAATGCCAACTTAAAGAATGTGGAAAAATGTCAAATAAATATTTCTTACTGCAAGAGTTGTCTGACTGAAATGACGATTTATCGTATTTCGGGCAGATACTCGAAGCAGTGTTTTCAGGTAAATACCCCAGGGCGGTTCAGTTAATTAACTCACCTGCTCAGCGTCCTATTTAAGCCAGGTGCGCAGTTGTTCATTCTTTCTTACCTTCAGCGCTCATTCTTCGCCCCACCCTCCTCCCCGGCTTCCACCTGTGGGCTCCGTAAAGGGGGGTTTTGTTACCCGAAAGTTTTATGGAAATTTTATGGAATTTTATGGAAGTTTTATGGAATTGAACGGAGCCTTATGCCAAACGAAAATATGTGAATGCCAACTTAAAGAATGTGGAAAAATGTCAAATAAATATTTCTTACTGCAAGAGTTGTCTGACTGAAATGAATTCATGTTAATTCCAGTCGAGGATGATGTCATCAGCAGGTGCCACATTTCTCAGCCATCGGGGCAATTCCACTCTAATGGCCTTGCCACCAGTGTGACCCACGCGATTACAATCAGCTTTGAAATATAAACCTGGCCGTACATGTCAGCACAAGGCTACTTATCTCCGCTTCAGAATATGTTGAAACAACGTTAATTGCATCAACAGTTGAAGACTTATGGTAGTCAAAAGAAGATAACACTGGAGCATTAGCTATAATTTTAAATGATTAAGCAGGGAAAAGAATAATCAGGATCCAAGGTTTTTTTTAAACATGAATGGACGTAGTTTGCCATTGTTCCAAAAATAGCACCCACAGCATCCTAAATCATACAGATTCCAGAATTTTACTATAATTTTGATGTAAAACTGTTGTCAATCTCACAACTAATCAGATTTCCCTCTGCCCCAAAGACTCTTGTTACTCTCATACACCAAAATCAGTATTCCTATTGTTCAGTCTAGTGTCAAAATCTCTAGCACATTTTAAATGGTATACTTTTTGGACTCCGGCATTACAAGCAAGACTTTACACATCCAATAACTTAGTGCATCAAGAGATGTTTGAGTTGGATGATTGGTTTACACTTTCACAGATGACACTCTCATTTACCTTTGTGCCAATTCCTTTCATGCTAAAGGACACAGGAATTTCCTTAAAAAATACTATCTAGTTTGAGACTAGTTTTCTTTGAATTCACAAATTTCTTTGTTTCACGAATTTTACATGAAGCCTTAAGAATAATTGATCATTTGTGTTACAAAAGTCAAGACATGATTCTAAGCAAGAATTGATTCTAGTCAAGTTGACCTATAAGGAATGGGCATCAGCAACTGCTAATGTTGCTCAACAGCTCCCCTCCCTCCATTTTACAGATTGAAAAGTATTTTAAATTACATTAACTTTGTAAAAAAATTCAAAGGTTTTATTTTCAGTTCTATTCACAATCAAATATACTTTTTGATCATTAGTAGTTTCATTATAGACAAAACTGTTATTCTGAGCAACGTGGACTAATTAGACAGACAGACACACACACACACACGTATATATCTCCTCCCCTCATGGGAGGACAAACCCCTGCATGGGATGTACCACCGGACCATAACTGAAGTGGCTGATATCAAGAAGTCCTACCAATGGCTAGAAAGGGCTGGCCTACAGGACAGCACTGAGGCACTCATCCTGGCAGCTCAGGAACAAGCCCTGAGCACCAGAGCAATACAGGCTCAGATCTACCACACCAGACAAGACCCAAGGTGTAGGCTGTGCAAAAAAGGTGCCTGAAACAATCCAGCACATAACTGCAGGGTGTAAGATGCTGGCAGGGAAAGCATACATGGAGCGCCACAATCAAGTGGCAGGAATAATATACAGGAACATGTGTGCAGAATATTGACACGAGACCCCAGAGTAAAAATGGGAAACACCTCCAAAGGTGGTAGAGAATGAGAGGGCAAAGATCCTGTGGGACTTCCAGATCCAGACTGATAGGACGGTAATGGCGAACCAACCAGACATTGTAGTGGTGGATAAAGAACAGAGGAAAGCCGTTGTGGTGGATGTGGCAGTGCCAAGCGTTGGGAACATCAGGAAGAAAGAACATGAGAAACTGGAGAAATACCAGGGACTCAGAGAAAAACTGGAGAAACTCCAGAAAGTGAAGGTGACAGTGGTGCCTGTGGTAATTGGAGCACTCGGGGCAGTAACCCCCAAGCTGGAGGAGTGGCTACAACAGATTCCTGAAAATACCTCTGACCTCTCTGTCCAGAAAAGTGCAGTGCTAGGAACAGCTAAGATACTGCAGGACCTTCAAGCTCCCAGGCCTCTGGTAGAGGACCCGAGCTTAGAGGAGAAACCACCCGTGGAAGGGTAAGAGGGGCGATTTTTTTCTACACATAATATATATCTTATGAAAAAAAAAAAGGGGGGGGGGGGGTAATTGAACTGTCTAATTTGACCTAAGGGTGTTTTTATTTCTTATATTAAATCAACTATGTTGCTTGGTTTTGCAATTTCAATCATCTCAGCTATATTTTGGGAATCAACTTTCACTTGGTGCCTCTTTCATTAAAAATAAAATCTGTGCCAGTCTAGCCTGGCGCAGACTCACCACGGTGATACGGTCCAAGATCGGTGTTCAGATGTTGAGAATCGTAATTTACACATTAGAAGCAAATAGATTTGACAAATCCCTAAGACCTTGATGATAAGCCCAACGGTTGCATCTGGGCCAATGGCACTTTTTAAATTAGGTCCAGATAATTGCTTGAAGTAGATAATACAGGCCTCATTTGTCCATGAAGGTTCTTTGGCAAACGGTCTAGCTTTGTTTTCGGTTTCGCCTGTTTTACAATGTCCAAGCTATTAAGTTAACAAATGGGATACTGTGATAGCAACAACGAGGTGATTCCTTGATGTAGGTGTGGTGATGGAAAATCTTACACAGGTTAGAGTAAATGTTTTGATTATTTCTTTATTTCCCATCATATTAAGTAGTATTTTACTTTAAATATTTTCGTTTGATAACTAAACATATTGGAAGAGGAGAGCCAGTAGCATACCATCCCCATCGGTGAAGCTGCACTAGAAAGTTATTCTTTTTTATGAGATCAAATATATTTTCATAGAATAAACGTTTCATAAATTTGAATGTGGATTACTCATTGTAAGGCTTCTGCGGATCGTGGAATAAAGAATTAGACTTCAGTGGTCATCAGCATCATGAACTAGTTCAGCTTTCTGAATTTGAGTGTTGTGTTTTTAAGCTAAAACCGTTCTACAATAAATCAAGTATTTAAAGGGTCATTTTTTGTGGGGCTGAAAACGCAAATGTTTTGCTGAAAGCAGTAAGTAATAGAAAAACAAAATGAAACCTATTAGACACCCGTCAGTCGCCAGGGCTTCTTTTGCAGCCACTGACTTGAAAAGCTTTTATCATCTTCCGCACTGCAACCTTTTCCCACTATCCCCCTGCAGGCCATTGCTTTTCGCTTGTTCATTTTCCTTTTTATCTTGCAATTTTTTCCCCCACTGTGCAAGTCATATCATTTATACCTTTTACTGTGAAAACTGAGAGGCCTACCCCACATCATTAGAAGGAATTAAAAAAGAAAAACACATACACTACAAAAGCATTGAGCCTTTGAGAAGGACTGGACTACTTTACCCGTTTTGGTGATTTCACCCAAAAAGTAAAACACAACCTAAATGTAGCGAACCCATCATCTAAAATATGCATTTGCAGAATCACTAAATGTGTTTATATAGCAGTAGTTACATTTAATCTCATCTTGCTTCAAACTAATTTTAACAGTTGTAGCAATAGTGCTAATACTAATACACAAACTCCAAGCACTGTGGATCATTACGGGACACTAAAAGCTGCACGTAATATCCAAGTTCTTTGGACAGAAAGTACCACAATTACAGGTGGGCATGGCAGATGTTAAAAAACAATATCCATTGATTTTTGTGTAATAGCTTTATCACTTTTGGGGTAACAAATATACCTTAAGCCTGTAACTTAAATTGTAAACTGTTTAGAGTCAATCTGTTCACAGATTACAAAAATAGGGAAGAGAAAAAAACCAAACAGTTGTGCAATCCCAAGATTCATTTACGTCTGCCATTTTGTATTAGTTTGTTGTTCTGTATTTACATGCCATTTTCACACCACCAAAGCCACAGTACTGCCACATAGGGCCTGTCATTTCCTGTGATTTTCTTTTTATCTGAATTGAATGCTTTAGAGCAGTGGTTCCTAACCCATGTACACAGGTGGTACCACAAAGTAGGGTTGCAGCAATTTTTAAAAATTTCTTAAAGCTCGTTTAACTCACATTCTTTAAACTTCTACACAAACTAGCTTCATGTGTTTGCTAATAAAGGATGTAGATTTTGCCTCTGCACAAAATGCATAGCTTTGAACATACAAAGCGAAATGTTACAAATGACCCCATGTTCTGAGTCAGTTGTAACAAGCTCTGGGGTGATATATAACACCATGAAATAAGGCTCATGAAGGGATTTTTTAATACTTTTTAAAAACCTGTTTAAACCCCATAGAGTGGAAGAGTTAAACAGCACTTACATGATAGATTTTCTAGTCCTACAGCTCTAAAAAGAAAAACATGCGTTCCCAATAACAAGTGTTTATCCAACACTTGTAATATGTGGACATTTGTGAGGGAAGTGGGCCATAGACTCTTCAAACAAGGAGTTGAAGTTTGATCCCTGTTCCTAGTTTGCTTTACAGAATCAAGGGTAACTGAAAAATCCCATACAGTTTTATTACTTACTCAAACCAAATGGTGACATGGCTCCAAATTTAAAAGAGATTATAAATGATGGTTATAAGACAAGACCCAATAAAGCCCACCTGGGATAAACCCAATAGGAGCATGAGGCCAACCTGCAAACAGAGAGCTGGTTACTCACATCACAAACTAAACCAAAACACCCCACTCACATGCATGTACAGTAGGTGGACGGAACCCAGACCAGGGGGACAACGAAACAAGAGTGAACTTCCACTTGAGTACCAGCCACTGCTGCAGGCAGCTAAAGAAAAGTAGAAATTACACAAGTCCCAAAAGGCCACCAAGTCCCAGCGTCTACGCAGCCACGTGAGTAGCCGCAGATTGGGGAGCGGAGATGCCACTGCCCAGCGGCTGACCCGGCGGACAGGTGGAGCAGATGAGGGATCCGTGAAGCATCCGCAATTAACCCCAGCAAAGGCCACAAGACCTGTACGAAGCAGCAGGGGGTTCCACACAACAGACCCTGTGGAGGCAAACCAGAAAAACAGGCAGCAGAGCATTACCTCAGCAGCCAGAGGACATATGCAGGGCGAAGAGGCACCAGTCACAAACATACTGATCAACACTGGATCTCACCTGAAGGGATGGGGGGGGGGCGATGCACTCTGTTTCAATTCACCTTTTTCCACTCACAAGCAGATTTGCTATGTGATAAGGAATTGTGATACCCATAGTACTAAAAATAAGAAAACACCACAAATGCAGCAAACAGATAAAGGGAACTGTAAGGGCAGCAAGCCCTGCCACAATACCTGCATTGACAGAGGATCAGAAACCCAGAAAGAGAGGCAGTCTCAGCCAGGAATAAGGGAGAGCCAAGTCCCATTTTATAGCTGGCCAGGTGCTCAATAGTGGCACCAGGATGGGAGTGACTACACCTGTAACCCAATTAGCTCATCCTCCCACATATGTTTGCATTAAACTTATGCAAATATAAACCTAGCATTGTTCTAAGTTTTATTTTTTACCTAAATATTCCAGGTGGCCACTGAAACTGCACTTACTAGAGCCAAAATAGTGCAGCAGAAATCTACATACATTACACATTAAATGTGTTTTTCTTTTCTTTTCGCTGTATTTATTTAATTATTCATTTTAGGATCATTAATGCTCCAGTGGAGACACCAAAACTTTTTTATTGCATCATGAATAAATTATTCATTAAGAAACAAGTTATGCAGTCGAGTTCCTTCAATACTGAAAAAAAACAGCTGCTCCCAAGCAATAAGTTTCAGTCAAAGATGCATTAACATTTCACCATCTACACGTTGGCGCTGCATTTCTTATTTAAAAACAGATCCTAAATATAACTGTCTGGGATGAGCTTATGTCTGCCTTGACTATCTCAATTGAGATTGTCCCATTTCCTCCAAACAGTAGAACCTGGTGAATTTTTTATAATGCAGTGATGACTAAAATTATTGATTTTTTTTTTCTTAAGTGATGAACCCTTTGGATACTCCTTTGTAGTGGATGTGCTTCTCATTTATGTCTTTGGTCTTCTCGCCTTCTACATATGTGGCATCGGGGTTCATATTTTGCATCCAGTTTGAGACAAGCAGGTGTTATTTAATTTACATGTTGCATGAAGGGGAATAAGGGGTTTAAGAGACACAGAGTACAGACTAGACTTAGCAGGAATGGTTTATATGCTGCAAAAGATTAGACGTGTTTCCACAAGCAACTGTTAGGGGTTTCATAAAAAACATGGGTAGATTTATGTCTATCTTTACAAGGGGCGTTTTTCTGCAAAACATCACTGCAACTCTAGTATAAAAAAGGCAGACAAATATCATTTTTACTTAAAAGTCTTAAGTCCAGAACTTGGCTTTGAAATTTTTAAATAAAACATTATAGCAATGCATTTATCTAGCTCAAGTAAATGTAAAAAGCCCTGCATACTTTTGGTCTACAGCACTTTGTATTACAGTACGTATAAAAGCGCTATTTGAAATCAATTTGATTTGATTTGATTTGATTAGATAAGTATTGGAAAGAAACTGACAGAATCACCCTGTTTTTTTCTTCCTGATAAACATCTCCTGGGTCATCGACTTCTTGTCGGACAGGCCGCAGTTTGTCCGGCTGGGCAGTGTCCTGTCTGACGTGGTGACGAGCAGTGTGGGGGCCCCACAGGGAACTGTGCTCTCTCCCTTCCTGTTCACTTTGCACACCAGTGACTTCCAGTATAACTCAGAGTCATGCTATCTTCAGAAATTCTCTGACGACTCTGCAGTAGTCGGCTGCATCACTGGTGGGCGCGAGGAGGAGTACAGAGAACTGGTGGATAAATTCGTGAGGTGGTCTGGAGCAAATCACCTACTGCTGAATGTGGAAAAGACCAGAGAGATGGTGATGGACTTCAGGAAGAAACCACCAGCTTCCCAGCCTCTCAGCATCTTTGGCAGGGATGTGGCAGAGGTAGAGGAGTACAAGTACTTGGGAGTAACCATCAACAACAGGCTGAGCTGGAAGAGCAACAGCTCTGCTGTGTATAAGAAGGCCAGCAGCAGACTCCATTTCCTGAGGGAACTAAGGTCCTTCAACATGTGCAGTAGGATGCTTGAGATTTTTTATTAGTCTGTTGTGGCCAGCACTCTGTTTTTTTCTCTGGTCTGCTTGAGATACTAATAGACTTAACAAACTGATCAGAAGAGATGGCTCCGTAATCGGATGTAAAATGGACATATTTGAAGCTGTGATGGAGAGGAGATAATCCGGAGCGTCGTCTCCATCCTGTTCTCGACAGTCAGCGGAGCTCCTTCTCCAATAGGCTAAGGCAGTTTCACTGTCACACAAACCGCTACAGGAGATCTTTCATGCCTCACTCCATGGGACTCTATAACTCGTCATCCATTTGCAATAGATACACTCATTAAATGTCTGTCTGTTTTTTCTCCATAGCTGTCAGGCAGTACAACTGTTTTCACTGATGTTTCCATCTGATTGATTGTTGTGTTTCTCTGTTGCCACCCATTGTTGTATGTTTGTATCTTGAGCCTAACGCTGGCGCTGTAACAACCAAATTTCCCAAGCTGGGATCAATAAAGTATCTTTGTGTTTATCTTATTAAAGGGCCTATACCATACATTTCTTAAGGCTATTATAGTAAACAATATCCACGTATATGATGTATTAACATCAGCACACAAAAGAAAAACATTTTTTATTAGATAGTAGTTATTTTTCTGAGTTCTTTTTCTACCCAGAAGATGACTCAATCTCTGGGGCACTGACTTTCACTCCGTGTGGGTGCCGCCCATTTCATGACGTCAGTCCAGAGCTGCCATTGGCCGCGTGTCTGCGTTTCACCCATGGAAACAAACAACTTTTAAACATTTGCAAAGATGGATGTCCATATTGTACATATAAAAGGAAAGTGTTTGATCAGCGCTAGCTCTGTGGAGAAAGTGGGTTTTTTTTTGTTTAGTTTTTTGTGAGGAATGAGCATTACGTTAAATTTAAATGCTCTAAAAACTGATTTTGCATGGTATAGGTCATTTAAATAACTTAAACTAATCTTCAAAAATCAGACTGAAGAAGGGGGCTAACTTTATCAATTGAGGTTGATAGATTGAATTAGAGTAAGTCACAGAGAAAGAACAACAACAATGACTGCACACTGGGCAGAAGGGACCAAGAATCAATCACCATGATCATCATGGTAATTGATTGACTCATCATTGACTCAGTGACCCCTCCCCTCCCGCATTCCAAAGAGGAAGCCAAGAATCCAAAGAGTTCTAAAGAGAAATAAAAAGCTGTTGCTTGATCATCTATTTGTCAGAATAACCATCCCTGCTTTAATACATTTTTTTTTAAAGTTATTGCTAATCCTTTTTTTTCATGATATTTTTCTCTTTATTGCAAATTATTCAGCTGGCAACTGAATTAACTTCATGAAGTTAGAGCCATTTTCTATGGGTGACGTCACAGTCCCTCAGTCCCTCAGCATTCATACATTCACACAAAGACTTATCAAATTTAGGATTAGATATTAAATCAAATATTGCTTGAATGGGAGTGGAAGGAAGCGAACTTACATGGTTCTCTTTAAACCAAGAGCATCTTTAGTCCCAACCACTACTTCACCGTGGAGCACGGGATGACCAAGACAAGTTTCATAGCTTAAAAAACAGTCACATTTCAGTGTGATAAAGATAAAGAAAAGATCAACTGCCCAACACAAAAGGCTTCTATACTGTTTGCTTAGTACCTGGACATGATATGTTGGAGAGAAAAAGAACTCGATCAAAAGTAATAGTTCTATCCAAATCCCTAAACAAAAGAGGTCCCCTTCCTGTCCACAAGAGAGGCTGAAGGTTCTGATTCCACTTCAAAACTCCACACTTCAAAACTCAAGAAAGCTAATTTTTCCACATTCAAGGGGAAAAATGCTGGTGGGCGAATGTAACTGTATCACAATTATTATGCAATAGAGCTTAGTTATTAAGGGATTCTGATGTGAAGGAAAGTTTTCAAATTCAGAGCCAAGCTCTAATTTGGCTCTCTTGTTATTTCCCTTCTGAACAGTTTTTTCTGTGTTGCATCAGCTGGAAGCATTTCAGAGAGTATTGTCGAGACCTGATGAGTTTTTCTGCATCGTACTAAGACAAGATGTTCCTTAGTTTGACATTTGCCCACAAGGGAAGGAAGGTGGGTCAAGATTGTTTAGTCAACCTCATGATGAAAACATTTTAAAGAGCCTATATCATGAAAAATCTGTTTTTTGAGCTTTTAAGTGTATTATAATGCTAATTCCTCACAAAAAGAGAAATCAAAGTGGTATTTTGTTAGATTCACACATTTCTGAATATTCCTCTTATAACTTGCACCCTGAGCAACAGTCCCTCCCAATCCAGAAAAACAAATAGATTCTCACAATGTGACGTCAAAACGTTAAGAACAGCCTCTTCTGGGAAGAGTCAGTGCTGCCAGCACCTCCCTCAGGCTTACACCCACTTTCTCCGTGGAGCTAGCGATGATGCGATGATGCTCAATATGTACATCCATCTTTGCAAAAGTTTGGATGTTGTTTGCTTTTGTGGGCAGAAATCACACACGCTTCCTAGGCAGGTTCTATAAAGGTGGTGCTGATTGTTGGAAGTCTACACCCCTATCACTGAAAGCAGGCTCTGGAGAAACTGTCAATCAAACATTTTGAATGTTTGTTGTAAGACCACCTACTTTTATTGAGGCAACTGATTGGTGTATTGAATAACTTGCACCATAAAACAATGAATACAATTAGGATTAGCAAGAACATTTTCAAAAGAGGTAGTAGATAAAAAATGCAATGACTGAGTTTATTTGCTGTTCATTTCTCAATAGAAGTCTATTTGATTTCAGCTACATGGAGCTAGAGGGTGCTTCCTATTTGGAACGTGAGTGTGAAGGGTTTGTAGCAATCCCCTGACATCTTCTGCACACCTGAAGAAAAAAAAAAAAACTATTTCTCTTTTACTGCTGTGCAAGAAAAATTGTTGCTAAAAAAGTAGACAGAAGAAAAGCAAAGAGGTGGCTTACTCCAAAAAAAAACCTGTAGATTTTAAATTACCACATCACGTGATTTGAAAAAGGAATTAAAGAGCACTTTTTATCTTTACTTTAGTCATACTTTTTCTGTTTGAAATTAATTAAAATATTACTAAAGTACATTTATTCACTCAAAAACACATTAGTCTGAGGATCTTGGACACTGGTTTGATCTCTGCGGAATCTCTTTCTATTGACAGGATGGATTTGACCAAAAGACCGATGCAACCGAAGAAAAGCAGCTGTCAGTTTCTTACAGAAAATGTATTATTGATGCAAAAGGCAATGTAATTAAATATTAAACAGGAAATACAGTTTAAAAAGAGGAATATAAACAGTTTTAAACCAACATCGTTGTTGGGTTTTTGTTTGTGTCTACTGGAAAATTTCTTGCGTCGGATATGAAACACAAAAACGGAATAATTAGGGCACGTTCATGTTGATTTTAAAGAAGTTCATGTATAAGGTGTATTTAAAGCTGTTTAAACTTTCATTTATTATAAAATATTTAAATGTTTATCATTTACAAAAATCAGGGGCTGTTTTTTTGTCCTATTTTTCTCTGTAGTTATTTTTCCTGTCAAAACACGATTTAAAATAAGTCTTTCCAAGCCAAAGTTAACTTTTTGTTATCCTGTGAGTTTACTTGATAGAGACAAGAGAAATACCTGAATGTGTAAACAAGTTAATGACAAAAACGTTAATCAATGACTTTTTGATGGATTCAAGTTATAAAATGTGAATGAACCACAATCCAAACTAACATTCTAAAAGATTTTCCTCCTGCTGTGTCTCATGTCGCTCAAAGCTTCAACATTTTCTTTTCTTTTTTTCCGTCTGTGGGACCAGACAAAAGCCCTGGGACTACAGAAAAGGAATCTTGCAAAAGCTGTTATTTCTCTCCTTTTCAGGTTTTCTCTACTTTAACCTCACAGTCTGCCAGCTCAAGTGGACAAGAGAGTCATATCCTCATTGCAAGGGTGGCTTCAAACATCTTATACTTGGGGAAAATAAGCATTTCCCTCAAGTCTTTCTGACAGAATAAGAGATGCATAAAGGAAGTTGGAAAGCTGAGATAAAATGTTTCAAATGCACAAAAACAAACAGGTAGTTGACAAAAAACAAAAAAACAAACAAAAAAACAAAATATACCGTACAATTATACTGACACTTTTAAAATTGCTGGGAACTTTAGCTTTGCATGCAGGTTGTTATTTTCGCTTTGGGAACAGATTGGATCTGTTTTTTCAAACTATTTTAAAGCTCAGAAATCTCTGCACACATGAGAAGCCCCAGAAAAGAGAAAAAGAATACAAGCATGTGAAATTGTATCAGGGGAAACCAAATGAAGAACACTAGTGCTCCAAAAACAAAAACAAAAAAACACAGAGAAGCAGAAGTGTCCTCGTGAGGGCATTTCTTTCTCAATTTTCACGCCTTCAGTGGCCCAGCACACTGTCATGTCTGCGTCAGAGATGTGGGAGACAGGGCCAAAACGACAGAACAACTTTTGTCTGTCTGGTCAGATAATTTTTTCACAGCTTCCACCCACTGAACCCTTCTCCCCCAAAAATTGAGTCAACAAAAATTTAAAAAAGAGTGAAAAAAGCCTAAAGACCAACTCTGGTCTATTTTTGATCTATTTTGTAAGCATTCCCTAAGACGTCTTTTCATTATTATTGTGCCATTTTTGGTTAAAATTAAAAAGGTTTTTAGGACAGTTTCTGCATTAAAAATTCCCCTCTAAGTGTTGGCGAGACCATTGGGACGAAGTAAGCCCTCCCCCGTTTCCCGACATCCATCTGTTTATCTCCCTGTAGCTTACAGCCCCCCTAATCCTCTTTAATTATGTCCTCCATCACGAGAAAACTGCTTCAAGAACATGTTAAAAACACCAAAAATACAACTTTCATTGAAGTGGGTCTTTAAGTGTATACTTAAACAGTAAAAACTTTCATGTTTTTGAAATACATAAATCCTCTTAAACCATAACTTTTATAAAAAAAAAACTTGTTTATAACCTCTATAAAACTATGTTTATATGAAGTGTGACCATAGCTCAAAAAGATAAAAGCTCCCTTTATCAGGTCGGCCCCATTGACTGAGCATATAGAAGTGGACAGAGCAGGTGTAACATCACCCATTGGAAATGCCTTACCTCCGCCTCCAGTGAAAAGAAAGCCAATTCAGTCGCCACTTTTCTGCAATACAAATGGAGCTAAACAACAGTGGTTGGTCCAATTGGTCTGATTCAACATTTGTATGGCAACTACTGTCACCAATCTGGAGTAAGCTTGTTCAAAATCCACCCCACTTCCACTGAAAGCGGGCTCAAGATAATCTGTCAATCAAACATTGAGGTAGGGGCCACCACGTCCTTATACTGAGGCACCTGAATGGTCAGTTTATAATTTAAATAACTTGCGATACAGAAAAAATATCATGAAAAAAATTTAAAATTAGCAAGAAGGTGTTAAGAAAAAGGTAGCAGAGCAAGAAGGTTTATTCTGACAAATAGAAAGACTGAGTAATAGCTGTTTATTTCTCTAGACGTCTATGGGTTTTTGGCTACTTGGAACCAGCGGGTACTTCCTATTTGGACCAGGAGGAGGGTCACCCAGTCCAGTTCACTATACACTCAATGGTTGGCCCTCACACAGACATTTGGTCATTAAAATATAAAGTTGAGCCCAATTGGCCATTTTCTCTTCTCTACTACAACTCTCATGATTATTGTGTTTTTTTTAGGTTGACCTACTCTCATCTTGCAGGGTATTGGTTGGATTCTCCAATGACTTCAGAATGTCTGTCTGAACCATTGACACAGTGAGGACTGTCATTTTATGTCTCCAATGCCTATATAGATTTATTCAAAAACGTTGTCAACTTTTAAACTTAATGTCTGAAAAACTTCATTTACTGATTATTTTTGGCCACGAATCCATACGCGGGTTGACCACTTTCAGTGCTGCAGGTGTTATGGTTAACCAAGCCCACAAAGGGTTGTAGAGAGGAGCGACCGCACCTTAAGGCAGGGGTGCTCACACTTTTTTGGCGTGTGAGCTACTTTTGAATCGACAATGTCTTGAAGATCTACCTATAAATATATATGTGTGTGTATATATATATATATATATATATATATATATAAATTACTATTAGTAAATGTTTGTTAGTTGTGTTTATTAGTAACATTATTGTTTATGTACTGATGATTAAAAACTACACGGTGAGATTACACACAGAGAATTTAGTATTAACAGATAAGGCATCTTAAGAGCCGGTTTAGCTCGTGCTGGTTTGCGGCGCCTTCCATCCGTGAAACCAGGGTTCGACTCCAGGCTGCTCCCTATTTCCCTTCTCTACTTCTGTGCCGGTCCCAAGCCCGGTTGCTATGAGAGGGTTGCGTCAGGAAGGGCATCCGGCGTAAAACATTGCCAAGTTTACCATGCGACTCGTTCGCTGTGGCGGCCCCTGATGGGAAAAGCCGAAAGGGAAACAAGATAAGGCATCTTATTACAAAGACAGAAAGCAGCAACCATGGTATGTGATGCTCTGCTGTAAACCGTGCAATGGGGGGAGCATCATGGTGTTTCAAAGGCGCTGTTGGCTCCGTACGAAGCACGTGCCTCGGACATAACAGCTTCCTTATGAGCTTGTATTTATCAGGCGAGAACTGCAGAGCTGATAGCAGGAGGAGAAACGCGGGTCGGCTTCAATAAACACTCCGATCTTCTGCCGGGAACTTGACGTGACGCGGGGCAGAGAGCAACTCTCTTATGACAGAGAGTTCGCGCTCAGTGTTTTTAAACACACGTCTGCAGCGACGTATGCTTCAGAGGTTGTCCGATTGGCCGTTCTGCATGTCAATCAAGTCTTGGTGAGGATTTTGATTGGCTGGTGGATTTTTAAGAAGTACAGTGATCCCTCGCTATAACACGGTTTACTTTTCACGGTTTCGTTACTTCACGGATTTGCATTGTGCATTGTGTTCTGCATTCTGATTGGCTAAAGAGTCACTCCGCTTCTTCTCTACCTGTGCGTCAATAACGTTGCAGTTTTATATGTACACGTACATAAATCAGCGTGCCAAATTTACAACACGAACCTGCAAATCATCTTGCAAAAAAGATCGACAATCGACTATCACTATGTTCCTCTCCCGAACAAACACAGCTGCACCGCGGGGTTCAAAAGGAGAAAACACTGCTGAGCGCAGTCAGATTGCAGCGGCTCAGGAGCTGTGAAATACACCTGAGTCACTATTATCATCAATGTGAACAGAAGGCTTCAAATAGTATTTGTCCCACTGCACTTTGTATTTTTTTTTTTATTATTTTAAATTTTCTCCCGTTTAATTCAATTACTCTCGGGTCGCGGTGGGCGGGGCTTATCTCCGCGATTTGAAGCCTTATGTTCACATTGATGATTAAAATTATTATTTGACAGTACAGTACAGAAGTTATTTGTTGAAAAGAAAACTTTTCTAAAGTACTTTTATTTGTGAAACAAATGCTTGAGCCTGTAAAATGGTTTGTTCTTTCTTTTCATTGTATAATAGAGTATTTAATTGTATAATACTTGTTTAAAAAAATAGAGGTTTCTACTTCACGGATTTTGCCTATCACGGGTTCTTTTTGGAACGGAACCCCCGCGAAAAACAAGGGTTTACTGTACTTTTTTTTTTTGTATCTTCTCTGTCCCGCGATCTACCTTCATGTCCTTGAAAATCGACCGGTCGATCGCGATCGACATAATGAGCACCCCTGCCTTAAGGCTTCCCTTAAGGTTTGAGCCATCTTAAGGGACGACATGAAAATGGAACGTGCCATTGTCGTACGTGTACCTTTTACGGATAATTTCAGTTGCACACACTAATGATGGTAATGCTGACATAGAGCCACACTCTAGTCATTAGTAAGTTGCTAGTACTGCCTCTTCTTGACGTGCAGTCAGGAAGAGGCAACACAAACTGGGTGTGCACGTGATACGTGAGTGCTTGCAGGACACCTGAGCATGTCCACACAAATTGTCTAATTTCTTCATATCTAACAGAGCCAGGAGCACACAATGGGCGCACAACATGCTTGCATCTCACCTTCTTCACTCTTACTTAGCCTTACAAGTTTTTTAAGTGTTTGCCACAACCTGTCGCATGCAGCATGCACATAGATCAAAATTATTCATGAACAGTTTTGCTCTACAGCTTCAACGAGCAGTCTACGATCTTAAAAGAAAATAATTATGCCACCAAAATTACTCAAACACCACAGTCCCCTCTCAGTGACCTGTGCAGGCGATCAGTGATGAGAAAAGCCACCTTCATCACTGAGAACACCACTCACGCTCTCCAGCACTCCTTCTTTCTACTGCCATCAGGCAGGAGATCCAGAACACTGTTGGCCAGAAAAACATCTACTAAAAATCATTCATCCCCAATGCAGTCACTCTGCTTATTCTCAATAGCACTTTTTTTAAACTGTATGTGGAAAGTGCGGCCTGGGATTTTTATTATTTTATGCGTTTAGTCATTTTCCTGGCTGTTGTTTCATTTTATTTTTTGAAAAGGTGCAGCGGTGCAGTAGACGAACTCTTATCGGTATGTCACAGGTTTGGTTCCTGCCTTGCTCTCCCATGTGTTCAAGTGTCCTTAAGCTGACACTGAACCCCACATTGCTCCAGGGGGGTATTCCAGAAGGCCCGTTTAAAATATCCTGACTTTAACCCTGAACTCTGGCTGAAATCCGCCTGAACTTGCTTACTCTGGGTATGTCGGTTCCAAAAGACCGGTTATGAGTTAGGGTAATTACGCTCGACTTGGTAACCCTGAGTTAATGCGCGGCAAGAACATAAAGGCATTCTCAATTGATCCCCGATTTCCGGAGTTACCATGGAAACGCATGGAGAAAAAAAGAGAGCGCTATACTTCAGTGAGAAGGAGTCAGAGATTTTGACGGCGTATGAAGATTATACGCCCATCAAAAAAGTGATATGGCTGCATCAACAAAGAAAGAGTTTCTGCTCGTAGAGAAACAACGGACAAAGTAAACGCACAAGTTTCTATTTCATTTCTATTTTCATTGTCATGCATATATATCTAACTTATCCAATTTAAATGAATGACTTCAATTGGTACCAAGTAATTGAGGTACATTTATTCAACCTAATTTCTTATGTCTATCCAACTCAATAATAGTTTATACAACTCAAATTTACATATTTATCTAACAAAATGTAATTTTACTCCAATTCAATTAAATGTTTTTCCATCTTAATTTATTGTACTTCTTGAACTCTCATATGTCTAATTTTGAGCCTGCAGATGAACTCATTTTTATATCGTTAAAATGAATAACACAGTGTGGAAATGCAATGTATAACATACATTCAGTTATCATGACTCTGATTCTAACTTCTGTTCTTGTAATACAAAATAACACTGGGGAGCTAAATTTACCCATCACCCTCTGCTTCCCTCTCACTCATGGTGCAGAAAGAATTTAACAAATCCATCCAGACAGGCAAAGGGAATGGTATCCCACAATTCCTTGCACGGCGAATCTAACAGAATCTGTTCCTCGTGCCATCAGGCAATACAACTCTCTGGCAGGGCATCTTAAAAGTAATTTCTTGTAAAAATATATTTTTTATTCTATTAATCCTTTTAATCTATGGATATTTTGTGTGTGTTTTATGAGTGTGAGCAGATGGCCACTTTTAAATTTCCTTAGGGATTATTAAAGACTTATTCCATTCTATTCTATTCTATTCTAACAGCAGCACCACATTTACACCTACTTAATTGAATTAATTTAAATGAAAGTAAAATAACTGTCTGATAACTACGTGTTATTTTTTGGTTGACTGAACTCAAAAAAATGATTTAAATTAACTGAAGCAAATAATTAAGTTAGATTCATGTAAATAGTTTATGTTTCCAACACCCATCAATGGTTTTATCACCCTCTCACGTTGGAGAAAGTATTATACGAGCTTCTTCATCCACTAAATCATCTTCAAATGGACACGCAATGCTGCTTCACCTCTCTGCAAACAAACTAACCTTCAACTAAACCTGCTCCAGACCAGGTTATGTTCAGAGCATGAGTTAGTATGGGAACTAAGCATAGCCTGAAACATACCTCAGTTTCTGGAACCGAAAGCAGAGGTTATCCGCTTCCCTATCCTCAAACTTACCGTGGTAACTCACATAACCTGCTTTTTGGAATACCCCCCTGGTGGTTATGGGTTGGGGCCAGTGTTTGGCAGCTATTAGGAGTCAAGTCTCTGTTTTGCCCACCACCAGAGGGAGCCATCTCCTGAATATTTACCTTCACCTAGCTTCCGCTTTATACCTTTCATCTCCCAACAGCCACTCCTCCTTATGCCCAGACTCTCCACCAGCTGTTCCTCATTCAGTAATCACCACAACACTATTTGATCTGTCACCAAGCTCTGCTTGCCGTTCAGTCTGAGCGGGTTATGGTTTAGTCTCTTTCATGTGTTTTGACCTCTGCCTGATCGACTATGTTTTGCCTCACCCTTGTCCTGTTTGTCCTGCTGGCCTTGTCTGTGTTCACTAACAAACACTGTTGCTTAAGGATCCCAATACCCCTGCCCCTTTGTCACAGCAGCAAAGTTGTAGTCTGTGTGTCTGTGCATGGGCGATCGTGACTGTAAAGCTCTTTGGGCCTTGAAGCAAGGCAGAAAAGCAATATTTAAGTTCATGTTTTCTACCATTTTCCCATTGATGCAGCTGATCCAAATCAAAGCAAACCAGTTCCCTTTCTAAACTTGCAATAGTATCAAAATGCAGGTGCAACTCCATTCAAACTAGCAAGATTGCTCTAATTTTTGGTAACAATTACAGTACGTTGGCTCAGACTTAAAGCTAAATCCCAAATAATATTACTGATTATCAACAAAAATCTATATTTTAGTGCATGAAACTATGCAGATTCAGTGAAAACAGACCTCAGTTTTTTTTGAGCAGGCTCTTATTTCCTCCAAAAAGTATTTAGCAAGGCTATGGACCATCTGAACAAGTCTGCATCCTGCAAAGTCCAGCCACTTACACATTTAATTAAGATATACTGCACACTGAATTAAATTGAGTAATACTTAGTGATGCCCAGAGTTTTAAATATGCCATCACTCTGCCTTGTACTGCTCTCTCTGTCAAAGACGGTCAGGCTCCCATTCCATTAGAATCCAACAGGGCCAGCAATGAAGAATGAGCTCTTTGCAGTGCACTGACCAAAGCCCAGTCAGGGCTACTGAGGTTTCCTATTCATCATTTACTCAGAAAAAAAAAAAAAAAATGGCTCAGAGCTCCATTAGATTTTTCAGCAGAAATACTATTTCCAAAATTTTAGTTATCTGTCAGGTGCCGTTCATTGACTTCTGCCCATCATACTGTTTGGTTTTTTACAGTCTGATAATCACATTTGAGGTTTTCTTCTTCCTTAGCAAGCCATCTTTTTTTATTATTGTATCTGTTTGCCTGTTTCTCCTCGGCTCTTACAAAATGAAGGACCACAGATCCAAGCTATCACTTATTTAAAGCCTAAACAAGGCAAAGGTACACGCTGGCGGTATCTATAGGTGATTTCGTTCAGGTGCTGCGAACATAATTGCTAATAAAAGTTAAATAACTTGTATTTTTTTATCCATTTGAGATTTAAAAATGGTGCAATCTGATTTCAGAGCCAAAGGAAAATACGTCAAAATATGAATTATTGTGCAGCCAGAGGGACCATGGAAGAAAAGTTATAGCAGTTCGGAAGTTTGGTCAAACTCATTGCAATCTATTAGCAAAGCAACACAGAAAGTGACGTGACGCACCCAAACTTCCATTTCCTGAGTCACGCTGCTAAGTGCGGCTATGAATAACTACTTTCTCCTAACAAACTCAAAGCAAGCCAGGTGTTTTGCTCTTCCGTTTGGTCACAGGTGCTTCATGTGATTAAGTATCTTCGACCTGTAGCTCAGCGAGTGAAATGTCACGTCTGGGCTTCATGAAAGCTGCTATAAATTCAGAGACAGCAGTCAGGATAAAATGCACTTTACTCCACTCTAATTTAATTCTGCTGAGAGCTTCTGTCACATGGAATTTCAGTTCCTCAGGGGAAAAGGCCACAGGAGAAGGTTAATTTACTTGAAGAGAGCTTTCATTGATTTTTTTAAAATGTTACTTTAAAATGGTAAGATGTTATAACCAATCTCTAAATAAAGCTCCAGAGTTACTGTTTATGACATGCTGTCTTTTGTGAATTAGACAAAAAACACTACTTATAGCTTATAGACTGTTACAGTTTGTAATTGGGAGTTAGATACATTTTGAGAGACGTCTTTTGCGTTAATCCTTTAATTTAGCTTCTTACAGAAACTATGGACTAAAAATGTAAAAATGATTGCCTATAAATCTTTTTAAAATGTTTTTGCCTTCGACTATCAATTTAAAACATTAATTTCAAATGTTAAACAAGTAGAGTAAAAAACTTTTGAAGAGGAAGAGGTAAAAGGTACTCGGTAAAAAACCTAAGCAATGAATTAAAAAAAAAAATTCAAAACCAATGTCCACCAGCTCCAACTAAAGGCTGTAAGCACTACGTATATTTTGTGCATTTTCCACGTATAAAATGTCTGTCTTTCGTGATACATGCATGAAATACATAATTCATAATTGTTTCTTGCGTTCGTCATTTGTCGATCTGTGCAGATTTCCGTGGATTCAAGATTCAAACGGTTTATTATCATATGCACAGTAAAAAAACGGGTTTCCCTGCACAATGAAATTCTTTCTTTGCTGTCATCTCCGAATGCCAAAAAGTATAGATAAAAATGAAACAATTCACACACACACATACATACAAAAACTCAAGATGTCGAATGGCAATTCTAAAAGTGCAAATGTGCAAAAGTGACAATAACAGTAGCGAACAATGAGGATGTGCAAAGGTGCAGTTTGTTGTTTCAGACTCCTGTCAGCTGTTAAGGAGTCTGATGGCAGAGGGAAAGAAAGAGTTCTTGAGTCTGGTGGTCCTGCACTTCACACTCCTGTACCTCCGTCCTGAGGGGAGAAAAGGGAACAGTCCTCGTTGCGGGTGGGTGGGGTCCTTGACGATGGAGGCAGCTCTCCTGCAGACCCTGCGTTTGTATATGCTCTGCAGCGAGGGAAGAGGAGTCCTGATGATCTTGGACGCAGTCTTCACCACTTTCTGCAGGCGTTTGCGGTCCATGGCGGTAGAGCTGCCGTACCACACTGTGATGCAGCTGGTCAGAATGGATCTTTGGGGACATGCCAAACCTCCTCAGCCTCCTCAGAAAGTACAGCCGCTAATGAGCTTTCTTCACCAGCTGTGAGGTGTTGAGTGTCCAGGTGAGGTCCTGGCTGAGGTGGACCCCCAGATATTTGAAGCGAAGGAGGGTTTCGGCCGAAGGGTCTATGTGAATTTGGTTTAGAGCTGTTCAAAAATGTTGGTCAGTTGAAAATTATGCAGCGTTTGAATATTTTGTACGTAATTTATATGCAATTAATAAGTATATTTTACACAATTGTCTGGCATTTTTGCAAGCTGCATACGCAACTTTATGGTTTTTCACAGCCGTTCCACGTATGTCTAACAGACGTTTCACACATGTACCACTGATGTATAACTTTTATATTGTGTATACAGCACACACACCAAATTCAAATTATGTAACTGACACACAACTCACTAAGCACAGCACAATAATCACGCACAGTTCATTGGTTTGCATGGTCTTTGCATGGTTTATTCATACTTCTTCCGTCCTTTTGACATGATTCATTTGTGATACAAATGACCAAATTTCATCCGTGCAATATGGGCAAAAAGTACATAGTGGCTGTGTGACATGGCCTTGACTAAGGGCCTACAAACAACACATTATTTGGATCGTGTCATCCCAACAGCACCACAGGTGAGATAAAGTGGGAGAAAACTATTTAGTCAGCCACCAGCAAATTATGGTGGAAAGTAAGTTTTTTGGTCACCAACAAACAAGCAAGATTCCCTGTGCTCATAGAAATGTAACTTCTTTGTATTGCTAAAAAAACTATTTTAATAAATTGGAAAAACAAGAAAAATATTAATATAAGTCAACACAGAAATCTGCTGCTTGGTCATATCAGCTTGGAAAAAATGTCAGCCCAAAGTTCAAGTAACTTTGAAAGAATTCGGTCTCTCTGGTCTCCCATATCTAACTCCATGACTTAGGGGGTGGGGGGGCCTGGTCGTCGCTGCTCCTTGCCCTTCTGCCGTGGGTCGGGGTGGGGGTCGGGGCCTCCGGTGCCTGGCGGGGGGTGGTGGGGGCTCCGTTGGTTGGTGGGTCGGGTCCGGCGCCTGGGTGGGGCGGGCTGGGGCGCTGCGTGGTCCTCTGGGCTTGGGTGTGGGGGTGCGTGGTGGGGGTGGTCTGGCTTGGCTTGGGGGGGTGGTCCCTTTGCCTGTGCTGGGGGGGTTGCCGGGGGGCCCTGCTCGGGGGGGGGGCCAGTGGCGCGGGATGGGCTGACCATCTACACCTGGGGCTGGGATCGGCCCTTCCCTGGCTCTGGGACGAGACGGGACAACCCTCTTGGGGCCCCCGGTCGCTCTGGATGTCATCCGCTTCGGCTGCGGGGTCTGGGGTGGGGGGCTTGTCGGCCCTGTCCTGTGGGGGGGCGTTCTGGGGGGGAGGGGGGCCCACTATTGCTACGGGGCGGGGGGGGTTGACGGGTCGGGGTCTCCGCTGAGGCAATCGGCGGTTGCCCCGGCCGGTTGGCTGCCTCGGTCCCGTCGAGGCCTGGCCAGAGCTCTTCTAGGGCCGGCGTTTGGGGGTGGGGGCCTGGGCTTGCTCCCGGGGGGGTGATGCTTTCTGGTTCCTCTCTCTCTGTGTGGGGTGGGTGGGGCTGGGCCTGGGGTGTCGGCGCCTCCGGGGGTGGGGCCCCTAGGCTGGGTGGGTCTGGCCCCTTTGCTGGGGGGGGGCTGGGGGACAGCTGTTTGACCACCGGGGGACAGTCTACCAGCTGTCCCCAACTTACCCCCTTCCTCATATAACCTCATATTAGGGTGAGGGGGTGGGGGGTCTAGCCTGCGATGCACCTTGGGGGGGGCTACTTGGCAGTGGCCCCCCTCATATGGTTGCCGTATGGAGTGGGTCCCCCCTCTTTCGGTTTTTTTTGCACCTTAGACATGTAGGGCCCTTGGTAGGGGGGGTGCTTGGACATCACTGCCAGCAAGCAGCAGATGTTCTCTTAGTACCCTACCCGCCAATTTTACCCGCACCTTAGACATTTAGGGCCCCTTGGTGGGGAGGGTGAGGGGACATCACTGTGAGTAATCAGGAGATGTCCCCTTAGTACACACACCCCTCCCCCCTCAATATATACATTCCAACATAAACACACACACATGCACACACACACACCCTCTCAAACACACATACACGCACACACATTTTGCAAGGAAGGTGGGACCTAGGACCATCTGTCCCCTGCCCCTTTCCTGGTGGGGGGTACGGGCCCCTTGGCCGCGGCGGCCGTGTCCCCGGGGTGCCGGCTTCCTGGGCCCGGCGGAGCTCTCTCCGCGCGGTGGGGGGGGGTTCACATTACACCTGAGCCGGGGGTGTTCCTGTCCCTGGGGGGTGGGTTCTGGTCCTTGCCCCTGAGCGCTGGGCCCTGCCAAATTTCCAACTGTGGCCGAGCCTGGTCGGACCATCTTTACAACACCCCTTGTGGGCCCTCTTTTTCCCCCGGGGTTCCCCCCTCCTGGGCGGGGGCGGCAGGCCCCTGACATGCTCCTCCCTGGACCAACCGTGGGCCGGGTGGGTGGCTGCCTGGAGTGCGGAGCGGGTCTCCCTTGGGGGGTCCTGGCTCGTACCTGGGGTTGGGCCGGGGGGATGCCCGGAGCTCCTGGGTGGTGGTGGGGTGCTCGTCTGGGGCTGTGGGCGTCTTTCTCTGGTGGGGCCCTGCGTTGGGCTCTCCCGGCGCGGTGGGGGGGCTGCTCTCCTGGTTGGGCTGGGGCGGCGCTCTCTTTCCCTCCGTGCCTCCCTGCTCTCTGGCTCTGGGGGCCTCGCGGCGGTCCTGCTGGCCCTGGCCTGGGTGGCGGGCTTGGTCGCCCGGGGGGTGGTTGTTCCCTGCTTGTTCCCGTGTGGCGTTGGGGGGATCCCGGCTGCCGCTGCTGCTGCGGCGGGGGTCTTGGGGTGGGGATGGCTGGGTACTCTCCCTCCTTCTTTTCAAGTTCCACCATCCATTTTAAAAGAACATAAACACTCACCTGAGCACAGGTGTTAGCTCACCTTTGCACTAACAGTTTGCATGATTGAATGACTGAAATATTTCACACTAGTTGGTTTTAAGGCATAAGTATGCGTGTGAACACTATCTGTTTTCTGTACATGTCGACATGTGGACATTTTTGCAGCTAGCAGGTGTGATGATAACATTTGAGTGTGTGTGTGGACAGGCCCCGCCCTTTTTGTACTACATTTGAACCTTACCGTAATGATAAACAACCAGTAAACTTGTTGCTTTATGCTGCTTCATGGTCTTATCCCCCCTCCCCTCCTATTATCACCCTCCTACCCCCCCCCCCTCTCTAACGTCCCTCTCTTTTCTTCCCTTCTTTCCTTTTCCGTCCGGTCCAACACCCAAGATTTTCAAACATGGTTGAAATTAATAAAGTTTGGCCTCAATTACAAAAGGGGTTTATTCAGACATACCTCTGGTTTGTATGAAGATTAATAACCCCTATTGTTAAAGTAAAATATGTCCAACACAAGAGGCCCTCAACTCTCATCTGCCTGCCTAGCTGTTGGATAGGACAAGTAGAAAAATAAAAAAAATAAAAAAATAAAAGAAATGTAACTTCCTCTGTGATCCTCTGTCCTCCACTAGTTACCTGTAGTAATGACACCTGTTTGAACTTGTTATCTATATAAAAGACACCTGTCCACAACCTCAAAGAGTCAAGACACTCCACTGTGGCCGATACCAAAGAGCTTTCTAAGGACACCAAAAACAGAAGAGTGAGAACTATTATTAGGAAATAGAAAACATAAAAGATCACTGATAATATCCCGTGATCTCGGGCTCCCCACAAGATCTCACCCCAAGAGCTCAAAATGATCACAAGTACAGTAAGCAATAATCCTAAAACCACATGGGGGGACCTAGTGGATGACCTGCAGAGAGTTGGGACCAAAGTAACAAAGGCTACCATCAGTAACACACTACGCTACCAGGGACTCAAATCCTGCAGTGCCAGACACGTCCCACTGCTAAAACCAGTACGTGTGCAGGCCCTTCTAAAGCTTAATAGAGAGCTTTTGGATGACCCAGAAGAGGAATGGGAGAATGTCCCATGATCAGATTAAATCTATATAGACCTTTATTGGTTCATGTTTGGAGGAGAAAGAATGCTGAGTTGAAGAACACCATACCTACTGTAAAGCATGGGGGTGGAAACATCATGCTTTGGGGCTTTTTTTCAGCACAGCGACTGGGACCACTGATCAGTATGAGGGAAAGAATTATTGGGGCCATATATCGTCAGATTTTGAGTGACAGCCTCCTTCCATCAGCATTCTGATCATTGAAGATGAAACGTGGCTGGGTCTTTCAGCATGACAACGATCCCAAACACACAACCCAGGTAATGAAGGAGTGGCTTTGTAAGAAGCATTTCTAGGTCCTGGACTGACCTAGCTAGTCTCCAGATCTCAACCCAATAGAAAATCTTTGGAGGGAGTTGAACGTTTGTGTTGCCTAGCGACAGCCCCAAAAAATCACTGCTCTAGAGGAGATCTACATGGAGGAATGGGCGAAAATCCAGTAACAGTTTGTGAAAAACTTGTGAAGACTTATAAAAAACATTTAACTGGTGTCATTGTCAACAAAGGGTATATAACAAAGTATTGAGTTGAACTTTAGTTGAAGGCCAAATACTAATTTTCCACCATCATTTGCAAAAAAATTCTTCAAAAATCAGACAATGTGATTTTCTGGGGGTTTTTTCTCTCATAGTTGAGGCATACCTATGATGAAAATTACAGGCCTCTCTCATACTTTTTTGCCTCACTGTAAAAAATATGTTTTTTATTAACTGTGATGTCAGCAAACAGTTTTTGTAGCTTCCTTAAAGTTGTTTTTTACCTTTCTGTATATCACCTCAAGCAAATCAGCTATCACTGGTTTGGTTTGGCAGAGTTCTACGCTGGATGCCCTTACTGGCACAACCCTGTATTTTATCAGGGCTTGGGACAAGAACAGAGAAACCCAGATCCAGGCCCCCTTGTGGCTGCATTGGTAGGCAGTAGCATAGAGGGTCTTGTCCAAGCTTATGCTGCCCCCCTGGGAATTGAACCCCTGTTTACCATGGGCCAGTCCTACATGCAGCCCTAGCTACTAGCTCAACTTCCCTTTAGTTACGGTTATAACTTGATAGCAATTCAGCAAAATGCTAATTTAATTTAATTTAATGCATTAATTTGCCAATTAATGACAAAATACTAATACCCTTTTTATTCAGCATTGCTTAATTAAATCTTTGAGAATGAGCGTATCTTATGTTTATTTCTTTATATAAGATTTTAATTAGATACAATTATTTTCAAAACCAGAATTTTCTAAGGCCTGAATAATACAATTATATTCCATCCTAACAAATGACATAGTTTTTTTTTTTAATAAATCCGTGATTTAATTAAATTCTTGCAATTGATTAGATTCAGAAGCAAACTTTATTGTGAATTGATCAACCTCTCATAAAGCCAGATTTTGTGTCTAAAATAATTGGAATGATATCAGATTTTATCCTTTTTATGAAACTGTGGGTATAAACCTATAATTGCTGTTCAACCATGTAATGGTTCTGAAACTGTCAAAGATGGTGAGACTGAGTTTCAGGATTGTATTTCAAAGTGTTTATTTTTGATAGATTCATGCAACATCACAAAAATTGGCTTTCCAATGTGAACCCAACTGTGCTCATAAAAATTACTAGGTAAAGTCCCACTCCGATGATGTTTTATTCTATTGTTATAGCGTTCCTAGTAGTTTATTTATTTTTATGCTGTTTGTCACCACAATCAAAAAACTTGTTTTCTTGGAAATAGTTTGTGCAGAGCGGCAGTAGTTCATTGGAAATTCACCTCTGAGGTTTGTCAGATCTAAGAACTCTTTGTTGCTCTTCTAAATTGACATTTGCACTGCAGATTTCCATTAAACCTTTGGCATTTTTGGGAAATTCAATTGATTAAAAAAGTAAAAATGATTCAGCACCTGAGTAAGATAAGGAGTAAAATCTTAAAAATATGACATTTCTTTGGTCAATAATACTAGTCTATATGACTAAGCTACAATATTTATTTTGTTTGTTTTTTAAAAATCCAACATTATTATTCATTTAGCCTGAGAATGCAGGTATGCCCTTTTTTTGGCTTTTCGGGTAAGTGAGTTTATGATGTTCTAAAATTGTGTTTTTCATTTTTGTGAATATCTTCTAACTTATAACATCATTGACATTAGACAATTGTTTTTGTTTGTGGGTCAATGTTATAATTTTACTGCACTGGACGGCAAATCCAAAAGCTTGAAATTTCAAATATTTATTTTAATATATATTTTAATCAATGTTTGCACTTTCAAATAATGTCTAATTATGTCTATACACGATTCCTTATACAAGAGACTAGACTCCAGTGCCAAAAAATCAAGAAACATAATCAAAGGTAAAGCAAAAGTTAAAGCATGTTTTAATTAATCTATGTGGTTTCTAACTTTATGAACAGTTAAATGTTAGGATTTTAAAGCTTTTAAGGATCAGATAAATTGAGATTTGAACAAGAATTATTAATGACTGGGTTTAAAATATGCATACTAAATAGTATCTATCTATTCATTTAGCTAAGACTACAATGAAATCATACCATCAAATGATGTTTGTGTTGTTGGCTTATATGATCTAATAATAGCAAAAACTGCATTTCTCACTTCTAAACTGTTCCTTTCAATTTCTAAAAAACAACCACAATCGTCTTCAACACTTTTGTTAGAACCCACAAAATTGTTAAATAGAAATTGTTGAATAGAAGAGTTAGTCATACAGATTTTTTTTAATTATTCATCCAAATTATTTGAACGTTATTCCTGTGAACACATGAAATTTTGGTGATATTTTTGAACAAAACAAAATTAAGTGTTTCTTTTTTTATCAGCTCTAAAGCTCCTGACATTTAATGTAAAAAACAGAATAGAATTGAAGACTTTTCAAAATGTCTTTATTGACTTGTGTTACATCCACAAACATACAGGTCTAGGGTTGGAGGGTACTTAGCATAAAACACACAATGAATGACTTTTAAGGTTTTAATTGAATAAAGAGAGGAGGGAGGAACTAAGGTTTGGCCAAAGGAAGAGAATAAATAGAACAAAACACAGCCTAGCTATCAGTGCTCTAAAACAAAATCAAGAAAATAAAAGTCTCACTGACCTACAGTAAAGACCAAAAGTTTGGACACACCTTCCCGTTCATTCGAATGAGAAGGTGTCTCCGAACTTCTCGTCTGTACTGTATCTACAAAAAGGGAATGAAAACATACAAAAGGTCGCACCAACCAACTTATCTAGTGTGCCTTCCAGAAGACAAGCTACATGAGGTGTACTGGGTACCCTGTCTTACCTGTCCACAAACCTCCCACACTCTCCAGCATAAAGAGACAAAAGCATGGTTATAAAGAGCAACACCCATCAAGTTATCCGGCACATCATCCGTGTCAGGGCTGTTGAGTAACTCAGGGACTGGATTGATATTTTACCCCAGCCAAATCGTTAATTAAAATGAGGTCAATGCCTTCAATAGACAGAGCTGGAAGTACTGCCCCTTTAACCATTCCGGTAACAAGGGATGACTCCAGGTAGATAGTGTGCAATGGAGCAAAAACCAAGTTCGCTCCAATACCCTGAATCATGACAGAAGAACTACATGATGATGCCTTTGTTAAGGATAGAACATCGTCACGGATTATAGACTGTGACCCTCCAGTGAAAAACCCCTGCATGTGACAACTTTTAAAAAAAGTGACAAAAAATCTAAGTCTCTTGAAACATGTGAAACATTTTCAATTGTTTAGTACTGTGAGAAACTACTGTTGATTGATTAATTGACGATATTTTGTGTCTTGCATTCTGAAGTAGATAATATAAAGATTTGTTTTTGTCATTATGTAGGAATCTTCTTTTTTCATAAATCATGTTAATCTTTGTGATTAATCTTAGTCTTAGTCTGTTCCATCTTTTGCCAAACCTACAGAAGGGTCACAACACAACACTTTAGATTTCGCAACACAACACAAAATAACACACTACAAATCATCACAACATTAAAAAAAAAATTTACTCACAACACAAAACAATAACTCACAACACAATAACTCACAACACAATAACTCACAACACAACAACTCACAACACAATAACTCGACACGAAACAATTTTGATTTGATTTGATTTGAAATGGTTTATTTCAAGCAAATTAAGTAGAAATAATACACAACAGCAATATAAACATCAGTTATACATTCATACAGTAACTAATCAAACTTAGGATAATTAGACATATTAATAAATATTGCTTGAAAGGGAGTGGGAGGAAGCGAACTTATATAATCCCACCCCGATTATACTGTAACCATTTCATTACATGATTTATCAATATCCGGTTCCCAGTTTTTTATCAGACAGAATTAAAAATCATAAGATATCGATAAAGCACATGACAAAGATGAATTACTTAAGTATTACGTCAAAAATAACTATTTTAGAAATCAACATGGCAAATGCAGATCAGTCATCTGAAATATATGCAGCTTATGTTACTTATAAAAGCCATTCATATGAATAAAACATAATACTATATTATTAAAGCAGACAACACTACTTCAGGAATTTTCATAGCAATAATTTCATCAAGTATCAAAAGTTAAAAACATGTGCAAAATTATGCTACATTAGGAAAGATTTTTGAATCAATTTATCAAGTTTTGGAGAAAGTGTAGTAATATCATTAAAAGTCAATCAATTTAACAATTTTCAATAAGTGATTAATCATTTGTTTTACTTTTTTTTAAAATATTTTTTTGTATTTTTTTTTTTTTTTTTTTTATAATAAAGAAATGCTGTAGGGGAAGAGTAAAAAGGGTCCATAACTGTCGATTGTCCAAGGTTGGTATTTCTTCTTTTACTGATAACAGCTGATCTCCTGGGTTCAAAACAGAGTTTATAGTTCTCTTCGATGTTATGTCTGCAGACATTAGATTCAGGTCCATATCCTTCTTCAGCTGATATCAGCGACGGTGAAAGTTGAGGTCAAGTTTCTGCAGGTCAGAACTCTGCTGTTATTCAGGTTACGTTAAAGTGATGAATCCACGTGTCATATTTCTTGAAATTATTTGGCTCTTTGGTTTATTACTCCACGTTGTTTCAGACGACCGTGATCAAACACTTTTCAAAGTCTTTCATGGTGTTCACAACCACAACCTTGGACCGGTCCTCTGGACCGAGCGGTTTGACATAAATCCTGCAGCCTTTAACCCAAGTGTTCTCAATCTGCTTACGCTTCCTGAGAAGCCGTGCATGTTTTGAGATTTCAGCATTCCTTCTGGTCAGATGGTCGTTCAGATAAGCAGCCGAACCTTTCAGGTGTTTCTTTTGGGTCATCAAAGCTAGCTTGTGTTTGTGATTCACAAACCTGATGAGGATCGCTGGTTTATCCGTCTCCTTTCTCCTGGGGAGCAGGTGGCAGGTCTCGATGGTATTGAGATCCAGGGAAATCCCTTTAGATGTGAGAAATGAATGTATTTGCTGATCCAGAGACACAGCACCGATCTCCGTATTGGCACTGCTAGCTACGCTAGCGCTAGCATTAGCAGTGCTAGCTCGAGGCTTGATTGGTACTCCAGTGAGAATGACATTATTCATCCTTACTTGGTGTTCCACATCGTCCAGTCTTTTCTCCAGAATCTCGACCTGGTTTTCTCGCTGCTCGTTTTGAGCCCGAAATCTTCGGAACTCTTCCATCATATCCCAAAGGGGCGTTAGCTTAGCCGACACTTGTTCCATAAAAATTTTCAGCGTTTCTTGAATAATGTCAAGAGTCTTTTTGAGATCTTCATATTCCTGGGGTTTCTTCGGGGGCATGGTCAGCTCTCTTTTTTGAAAATCAACCTTTTAAGTAATTTGAAGATAGTCGTATTCGCAGAGAGGCACGCCACGCGTCCTGCCGTGTAACCCGGAACCGGAAGTACACCCAATAACTCACAACACAATAATGTAATGATTTCAAAGAACTGAGACAGACCCAGATGCTGGAACCCGGAAGGAAACAAGGAGTGTAAGGTAAGTTAGATGATTTATGTTTGCAGGACGTAGATCCGATGGCGAGGAGGACGGCTGATGACAGCAGGTGAGTAGTAGAATGAGAAACGTGAATCCTGGCTTGAAGTTGTGGGGTGGCTGGAGGTTTTCTGCAAAGGCTGTGCTGGTGGGTAGGCATGAACAGGAATCGTGGCATGATCGAGGAGGCCCGATAGCTCTAGAGGCGAATCCCAGGTTAACACTCGTGGTGGGTTTGTTTCCTGAAAGTAGTGATGGCCCATTTGACACGGATGCTTTAGCGCGTGGTTCACCTTCATGAAGCAGAGTGGCTCGGCACAATGTTTCGGGGCGTGTGTCAACTAGCGCAGATCACGTGGTTGATGACGTATGACGCGCCAAATGCATCGTTTGGTCGAACCACGATTCAGATGTCACTTGTGTTCGAACACTTGGGCGCGCTTTTCTCTAGAAATACGAAATGAATCCCGAACGTTTCCCGACCAGGTTTATTGTTTCCCCTGTATTTGAATCAGCGTCAGTTCATTGTACTTTACCATGACTCCTGGTAAAAAAAACGTACTGCGGCTCAGGATCATTTCAACTTGATTTCTCCTAATAAAACAATACACTATGAACGTTGTGTATAAAAAAAATACTTCAATAAATCTATAATGGCAAAGTATAAATGTTTAAAAAAATACTAGAATAAATCTACAATGGCAAAAGTGCATCGGTATCAATAGATTTAGCTCACTGGAAAGGTTAATGGGGTTTGTATCCAGGGGTCTTTGGTTCATGGCCAGTATTTTGCTTTTTTTTGCTTTGCATTTATTTTCTTCATGTGATGTGTATTTTGCTGTGTCAAGCACTTCTGATAGAAAACGTCATGTTGTGTTTTTTTACGTTGTTTTTTTTTTTTAAATCAACATTTAGATGTCCAGTCCGCCACAAGATGCCGCTATTCTGCGTGGTTTCAAAGCCCTGAATGGTTGGTTCATTTTTCCGGCACAATTACATGAACCCCAAGGGAAGCTTCATGGGGCTTCTATTCCCATCCCTACCTGAAAGCAAGGTGTAGGAAATTATTAGCTTGAGGCAAACCATCAAGAGCAAGCCCATGAGTGACCAGACTAGGCACCATGGAGGAGCAACGAACTGGCGATATGGATCTCCTTAAGAAGGCTGCTGGTAGATGAGTTGAGTGGAAACAGCTGGGAGTCCTCAGGAGCCGAGCAAAGAGGGGAGGGGGAGGAGAGCTGCCAGAGGCACTATGACAATCAACTCACAACACAATAACTCACAACAGATTAACTCACAGTTATTGTTTCGTGTTGTGAGTTGTTATTTCGTGTTGTGAGTTATTGTGTTGTGAGTTAAAGTGTTGTGTTGTGAGTTATTGTTTCGTGTTTTGAGTTAATTTTTTCGTGTTGTAAGCAAATTTTTTTAGTGTTGTGACGAATTGTGGTGTGCTATTTTGTGTGTAGGTAACAAAGACATTAGCAAGATGTGCCTTGGGTAAGCCGGAGCCAGGTTCTGCAAAGCAATTACGTTTGAGTCACTGATCATCAGTGTGATCACCTCTATTAAAATATATATTTTTTGGCAGTGTTCTGAACTAATCTTAAATTTTTTATTATATGTTCTCCATCATGAGAAAAATGCTATAAAAGCATGTAAAAACACCAAAAACCCAATTTTCATCAGATTGGGTCTTTAAAGGAGTTTTTGTGGTGATTTTGGCTCACACATAGTACCCTTTGTGGTACAACTTGCCACACTCCTTCTGTCATAACTACATTTTCTGTTTTGAATAAACTCTTCGGGCATTCACAAACCTTTTTTATCCCGTTCGGGTCTCAGCGCTGCAGGAGCCCATCCCGGCCACTTGTGGGCGAAGGCGGCGGACATCCTGGACAGGTCACCAGTCTGTCGCAGGGCCCTCTTGGGGCATGTTCTAAACAATGTTTTTAATTTCATTTGTTTTTTTCCCCTCATTTGTTCATGTTTGAAAAAGTCATTGTTACGTGATGTCATACATTATACTTTATTAAGGACAAACACACACAGCTGAAAAACTCTGTGTATGTTTTAAAAAAAAGAATCTTAGAAATAAGAAAATTACAAACATGGCTTTAGAAGTTTTAATTAAATTGAGAGTAGAGCAAATATTCGGAACTTCCGTCCTTCACTTAGCTTCCTCACATATTGCCTCTTGACTGAAGTGCTCAAGTCAATCATCAAAAGGGAAAGAGCAAAGAGTATTTTTGTCAAAATGCACAGCAGCATGCAATTTAAGCTGTATCCAAAACAGAAAAGGGGAAGCTTTTGGTTCAAGTTATTTTTCTCAGTTTTTCTAATAAAGTTCGGAAAAGTACAAAGCACTTTTATTAAAGTTCCACTTCGATCATCTTTTGATCTTTTTTCAAAGTGTTTCCAGTGATCTTTTACTACTTTATTTATGAAGTATTCAGCCAAAATCAAAAAAACCTGTGTCGTTTTTTTACGACATAGTTTCTGCAGAGCAGTAGTAGGAATTTGTCTGAGATGCTTGGTCGAGTTTTATCCCAAGTAAACACTACAACCTGCCTTTTAGATCCCATTCCCACTTCACTTTTTAAAACATTTTATGGATTCTTTGAGTCAGAGCTTTTAAACATAGTTAACTGCTCTCTTCAGACGGGGGTCTTCCCCTCTGCCTGTAAGACGGCAGTGGTGAGGTCCCTTCTGAAGAAGAGTCAATTAGATCCAAAAAATCTGGATAACTATAGACCCGTATCCAACTTACCATTTTTAAGTAAAATTATAGAAAAAAGTGTCGCTACTCAACTGCATGAGTTTTTAAATGGCAAGAAAATTTTAGAAAAATATCAGTCTGGTTTTAGGACAAACCATAGTACAGAGACGGCTCTTTCAAAGATCGTTAATGATCTTAGATTAAACTATGACTCACAGAAACTTTCTGTTCTGGTGCTACTGGATCTTAGTGCCGCTTTTGATACAGTAGATCACCAGATTTTATTAGACAGACTTAGCAGTTTAGTCGGCCTCTCTGGAAATGTTCTTAAGTGGTTTTACTCTTACCTTACAGATCGACACTTTTATGTAAGTATGGATACGTGCTCTTCAGGAATCCATGAAATAAGTTGTGGGGTTCCCCAAGGATCGATTTTAGGGCCAACACTGTTTAATTTATATATGTTGCCTCTTGGGGATGTCATCAGGAGACACGGCGCTGACTTTCACAGCCATGCTGATGATACACAGCTTTACAACCCGGTGTCTCCTGTGACCTTAAACCTGTTAACACTCTTTTAAATTGCATTTTAGATATTAAGTCATGGATGGCAGAAAACTTCTTGCAGCTCAACCAGGACAAAACTGAAGTTCTAATCATCGGTTCTGAAGACAAGAGAGAGATGATTTTATCACATCTTCATAATTGTAAACCTTTTCAATTTGTGAGAAACCTGGGCGTACTTTTCGACTCTGAGCTAACTTTTATCCCACACAAAAAAAATGTCGTTAAGACAGGATTTTACCATCTTAAAAACATCCGTCCAGAGTCCGTCCGTTCCTCTCTCTTGCCAGCACAGAGGTGCTAATGCATGCTTTTATTTTCAGTCGTTTAGATTATTGTAATGCCCTGCTCTCTGGTTTACCAAAAAAGTCTATTTTAAATCTACAACTATTCCAGAACTCTGCGGCATGAGTTCTGACGAGGACCAGGGGGCGGGAACACATTACACCGGTTTTAAAAATCGCTGCATTGGTTCCCTGTGCGTTTCAGGATTGATTTCAAAATTCTTTTAATGGTTAATAAATGTTTTTATGGTCTTGGGCCTTCTTATTTAAATGATATTATTTTAAAATATGACCCCTCCCGGACCCTGAGGTCCTCCGGTGCTGGCCTCTTAGTTGTTCCGAAGGCGAGGACCAAAACGTATCGTGAGGCTTCGTTCTGCCATTATGGTCCTCGCCAGTGGAACAGCCTGCCGGAGAATCTCAGGGCCACAGAGACTGTAGAAGTTTTTAAGAAGAGGCTCAAGACCCACCTTTTTAATTTAGCTTTTAGTTGATTTTAACTGCTAATTTATTCTATTAGTTTTAGTACAGGCTATTTTATGTATTTATTTTCATTTTATCCATCTTATTCTCAATTTTACGTTTTTATATAAATCTTATGTTTTTAATTTTAGTATCTTATCATGATTTTAGCCCCAGTGTTTCTTGTGGGAATCTTTTCCTCCAGAGCTTGCCAGCTTGGTCAGCGGTTGTTGCTGCAGTTCTTGCCCTTGCTGGGGCAGCTGGGGTCTAATTTTGCAGCTTCACAGCTGTGGAGTGGACCCTAGTGTTGTCCCAGTCTGGGTGGGTGCTGTGGCGATGTTCCAATGGCCAGGCTGGCTCCTGGTATGAAGGGATTCCCAAATACTGTTTCCTCACAGCAGAGCCAAGCCATACTTATTTGTTTGTTTGTTTGCTTATTTATTTATTTAGAGTTACACGTGGGGGCCATGGGTCATGTGTTTTAACGGAGGGGAGTGGGAAGGGGGAAGGGTGGGTTGGGTTTTTACTGTAATATTGTGTGTTTTCTGTTTTTAATGTTAAAGCGCTTCGAGCTGCACAAAATGCATGAGAAGCGCTATTTTATAAATAAAGTTTGATTTGATTTGATTTAATTTGTGGGCAGGGCCGATGGTAAGTCCGCCCCCACTTTACCCACCTGTTAAAATTATTTTACTTATTGCCCCTTATACTCCCAATCTAACATTACCAGAGCAACAAGAATGGCAACCCTTTAACAATTTTAGCCAATATCGAATCATCTGCAATAAATAAACCTGTATAGATTTAATAATTAAAAATAATATATCGTGTTTGTCTGTAAGAATTAACACAAAGATATCTTGGATTAACTTCTCAGGGATTTGAAGCTCATTCAATCCTTTTATCCTCCCATTATTTCGGATTATCAGTACATTATCGCTCATAAAGTCCCTGTTTACACATTTCACGCACCACATAAAGACGTGATGCTTTGATGATCCACAATGATGATGCACATCAGTGGCTAATGAAAAACAAAACATGTCACAGGTAAGACTAAATCAGCGTGTTAATTACTCAGATAATGTGAACAAAACCGGTAAACAAACTGAAGGTCCAGAAGGGCAAAGGGGGGGTCTTACCTGCAACATTTCCATAGAGAATGCTGATTAGCTGGGGCTCATTTAAGGGGGCTATAAATACTCCTAAATTAATTTCATACTTTGTTTAACCCCACCCTTAAGCACTGGCTTTGTGTGAAATAATGATGAGAGCCCAGGGGTCCCATTAAGCCTCTGACTCATACCGATAAATCCACTTGCCACTACAGTACAGCCCAGGCGGACTTGCCTATAAATACAAGTGACAGCCACAGCATTGAGACATTTGTCCTCGACGACCTGCGTCTTGTCCAACTTGTGAAGCTGATCACCTGAACTGATGAGACAGGTCTTGACAGGAAGACATGTCTGATCTTTACTGCCTGTTCGGCTCTGCATGAAGAAGGCGATACAGAGAGGCAGAGTCATTTCGAACTGCACTGTGAGACTGATGACTTCCAAAGACAGATTTGAGTGGGCTGTACTTTCTGCAGTAGACTGTGATTATTGTATCCCTAAAACAATCCATGCTCACTCAGAAGAGTTAATGCAACTTGCTGTAGGAAGTGGCTTTGCTGCAAGGATAAACTCAATTCATCTCTTGTTATGCAAGTCTGTATTTTTTCCTCCATCACTTGGCTGAATTCTGACGTGCTGTGCCAAGTGTCCCGAAGAGGAAAAAAAAAGTATAAATGGGGACAAATTTGCATTTTTTTTTTACTTATACCACCACACAGTCGCTTGATGCTACTTGATGCATGAATGTAGGGATGTCAGTGTGGGGAACAAAAAGATTGATGTCACTCCCCACAGAGGCAAATCTATCTGACATGACAGTTCAATTTTTAGAGAACAATCCAAAAAGATTGACATGAATGTAAAATTCTCATACATTGTTGTTCCTCTGACAGCAGAGATTTGATAGAATCCTACTTTTTAGAGTACACACGTGTTCATCTAACCATTGTATCCTCTGACTTTAACAATTTCAATTTTTATCCTTAAATTAAATTATGCCTGTTTTCTTGTACCAAGGCAGATTTTTTTAATAAGCATCTCAAATTCACTGTCAATTATATTTTTTTCATTTAAATTGCTGATAGTTTTTGGATTATGGATGGGCTAAACAAAACAAGGCTCCCTAAAAGGTGAAGGTATACACATGTTTAGACTTAATGTAAGAAAAAATGGAAATACAAAAGTTTACCACGAGATTTTGTAAACAAGAAATTGAAGATAATCATATACATTAGTTAAAGAAAGAGCGATGCATTTAAGGCGTCCACATCCCAAACAGAAGCAGCTGCTGGAATGAACTGACAACACTTTGGAAACAGAGAAGAAATATTAAACTGAACACTAATGATAAACATAAAAATTATGACAGGAGAAGTAGATTTTTTTATCTGTGCTGATAAAGTTTTTGTCATTAGGTAAACTTTTCCAACAGCTCGTTAACGCAAATTTCTGATCAGCCAATCACATGGCAGATACTCAATACGTAATGGTCCAGATGATCTGCTGCAGTGCAAACTGAGCATCAGAATGGGGAAGAAAGGGGATTTAAGTGACTTTGAATGTGGTATGGTTGTTGGCAGTATTTCCAGCTACTGGTGGGTATTTCAAAAACTGCTGATCTACCAGGATTTTCACCTACTACCATCTCAAGGGTTAACAGAGAATGGTTCAAAAAAGAGAAAATATCCAGTCAGCAGCAGTTCTGTGGGTGGAATTATCGTACCTTGTTACAGTAATGCCAGAGGTCAGAGGAGATTGGCCAGACTGGTTCCATTTGATAAAAAGGCAACAGTAACTCACTAGTTAAAACCGAGGTCTGCAGAAGAGCATCTCTGAATGCACAACACGTCCAACCTTGAGGCAGATGGGCTACAGCAGCAATAGACCTCACCAGGTGCCACCCTTTTCAGCCAAGAACAGAAAACTGAGGCTACAATTCACAGAGACTCACCAAAATTGGACAAAAGAAGATTGGAAAAACGTTGCCCTGTCTGATGAGTTTCCAGTTCTGCTGCCACACCCACTTAAAATCATGGATCCATCCTGCCTTGTTTCAACAGCTCAGGCTGGTGGTGGTGGTGTAATGGTGTGGGGGATATATTGTTGGCACACTTTGGGCCCCTTAGTACCAATTGGTTACAATGCCACAGCCTACTTGACTATGGTTGGTGACCATGTCCATCCCTTTATGACCACAGTGTTCCCATCTTCTGATGGCTACTTCCAACAGGATGAAGGCGCCATGTCATAAAGCTGGAATCCCCTCAGACTGGTTTCTTTAACATGACGATGAGTTCTCTGTACTCAAATGGCCTCCACAGTCACCAGATCTCAAACCAATAGATCACCTTTGGGATGTGGTGGAACGATAGATTAGCATCATGGATGTGCAGCAGACAAATCTGCAGCAACTGCATGGTGCTATCATGTCAGCAGCCAGGTTCTGCAAAGCGATTACGTTTGAGTCACTGATGATCAGAGTGTGATTACCTCTAGTAGAAAAGATCATTTTTGGCATTGTTCTGCCCTATCCAAGGGAGTTCCCAGAGATGCTCAGCACTTGTTGGCTCTTTTGCCTTCACTCTGCGGTCCAGTTCACCCCAAACCATCTCCATTGGGTTCAGTTCCGGTGACTGAGGAGGCCAGTGTTATGTGGTGGTGGTGGTGCTGCTGCTGCTGCTGCCGCCGCCACTCTGCTCACCTGGCAGGTGATGCCAATGGTCTTGATCAGCACCTGCCAGGTATTTAAGTCAGGGGAGGCCTCAACCAAAGGAGAGGTATGCAGACAAACAAAGCCCTACTTTGCGCAGCGCAGCGACGGAGGCTGAGTTGGAGCTGTGCTGGTTGGTTTGTTTTCTCTTTTGATTCCCTCTTGTTCCTCAGCAGTCTTATACTGCTGGGTTTTGTGATTTCAGTTTGGGGTTGGACCTTGGTAGTCTTATTTGTGGGCTTTGTTTGTTTCTTTCATTGGTTAGATTTTGTTAGGCAGCCTTAACAGGGAGCTGCTGACTCCGACGGTCATGGTGGCTGGGTCAGTTGTCTCCCTGACTTATTTCATGTTTGGCCAAGGCTCCAATCCCTCTGTTTTGTCTTTTGTTGGGACCAGCACAGTAATTTATTTATGTTTTGCAGGACACAGGTTCTTTCTTCCTCTAAATAAACTGTGATCCTAAACTTATTTGGTCTCCATCTTTCATATGTTTTGGCCCCTTTGTGATTTCCCCTAGACTGGGACAGGTTTGCCTGTTGGGGCCGTTACAGCCAGGTCATCTGGCGCAGCACCCCATCACTCTCCTTCTAGGCCAAATAGCCCGGTAGGGAAAAGCTAAAAAAAAACAAACAAAAAAAACGGAATCAGGGAAATAACTAAGAAACCTCAGGGGTGTCCACATGAAGGAGGGATCCTCCCCCAGGATGGACAGGCGATTACCAGAACTCATAGAGAAGAATTGACTTATCTAACTCTACAACTCTACAACTACATATTTAACCCTTGTGCTATCCTAGGCACTTTAACGTTGGGAGTTGGGTCATCTAGACCCACTAGACAGTGCACTGAACCTTTTTTCTTCAATGATTTGTGATCTTCACTGGTGTCCATGGATTACATGAAATCTTTCTAGATTTATCTACCTTTGTTATGGTAGGAATAACACCTCAATGTAAGGGTGAGGAAAAGAGGGAGTGGGAAAAGAGGAACAGTACATGAATTGCACTGCACCAAACAGAGGGAACTAAATGATGAATAATTATCAAGAATAGAGAAGAGAGGAAGGGTAGAAGTAGATGAGAAGAGGACAGAACCCCAGTGCACCATAGCTACCCCAGCTTCAACTTCTAGCAGCCTACTAACAACTACTTAAGTTTAATTTAAACACATTAAAATTAAGTTAAGTAATCTCAGAATAATAGCTAGTCTGACAATAAGCCTGTCCAAAGAGGAATGTTTTAAGTCTAACTTTGAATATAGAAACTGTGTCGGCCTCTCTTACATGAGCTGGGAGCTTATTCCATAAAACAGGGGCTTGATGGTTAAAAGCTATACCTCCAACTTACCTTTACTTATTCTAGGAAACGCAAGCAGTCCTGCATTTTGGGAGCGAAGTGTCCTGTTTGGGTGGTACGGGACTATGAGGTCCTTAATATAGGATGGGGCCATACCATGTAAGGCCTTATAGGTTAACAGGAGGATATTGAACTTGATTCTAGAATCAACTGGGAGCCAGTGAAGTGAAGCTAACACATGAGTGATGTGATCTCTTCTGCTAGTTCCAGCTAACAATCTAGCTGCTGCGTTCTGAACAAGCTGGAGACTTCTTAAGGAACTCTTAGGACACGCTGCTAACAAGGAGTTACAGAAATCCAGCCTAGACGTAACAAACGCATGGATGAGTTTTTCAGCATCGCTCTTAGAAAGTATATTTCTGATCTTAGCAATATTCCACAGGTGAAAAAATGTAGTTCTACGTGCCTGAGATATGTGAACCTTAAATGATAAATCCTGGTCAAAAAAAACCCCAAGGTTTCTAACTGTGGAATTGGAGGCTATACTTACACCATAAAGGGAGACTGTCTGAGCAGACAGAGCATCTCTGAGGTTTTTAGGATCCAGTATAATGACCTCAGTTCTTACCCAAACCACCTAAAATACTTTTTTTAATGTTGTAATTTTCTTTTGTCCACAAGAACCATAGAATAATAATAAATAAATAAAACTAGTGTATAAATAGTGATGTTTAAAGATCATGTGATTAAGCATGATGTAAGTGTAAATAGTTGTACATTTCTTTTTATAAATAAATTTTGTTTATAGGGTTAAAATAAAATGATTTTCTATCCTTATTATTTCTAACGCTTTCCTAAATATATTATAGTCACGTTTTATAATAATAAAAATTACTGTTATTAGAAAATGATTATTTTATATAATAATAATAACAATACTACTACTACTAATATTATTATTATCGTCATCATCATTATTACATGTTTTATCAATCTGTTAAACGTTGCAGGATCACCAATATTGAAGTGACGGATACAAAAATAAAAAAAATAACTAAAAGTTGAACACGTTTCTTCATCGAAATGGCTTATAGCGATTTCTAACAGGTTCAACACTAAACCGCAATAGCTAAACAGAAAATCATATCTGGTAATGATACACAAATTTAATAATTCAGTTTATGTGTATAAAATAAAACGTATCAACCTAATCACTTTTTTCCTCGTTTTTTTAATTGGCAACTTCGGTTGTTTCCATAAACAACATTCACCAAGCAGTTGTTCGTAACACTTTCGCCAATTAAAATAAAATCAAATAAAGTAAACAAATCGTTACTCTACATTTAAATTTTTTAGGTATAATATTCTACATAACATACTAAATTTTACAGGTTGAAGTCATTTTATTAACGTTTTAGAATTGCATAGAAAGTGCTGACTAGCTGCGCCGTTTAATTTACTTTCTTAACAGCATGGCGGCCCTCTGCAGAGTCAGGTTGCAGGCTCTTCGATGAACTGTTGGAGTTTATTAATACATTGGGATAACTGCCTGCCTTCTGCTCACCACAACGCCATCACTGTACTGTCAGTACTCATTTTTTAAGGCCAGTATCTATTTTTTAAGTGTTTCGAAGATGTATCGGCGCGGAGCTGCAAAGAGGGACCACAACAACAAACCAGCGAAGAAGGATGTGAGCGACAGCGACAAATACGCCGACCTGCTTGTTTTCGGCTATGCCTGCAAACTGTTCCGGGATGACGAAAAGGCTCTTTACCACGAATATGGAAAGCATCTTATCCCATGGATGGGGGACAAGAGCATCATGATTGATAGGTCGGTTGAACAAACTTAGACCGAAACCTTATGCTAACCATCTCTGCTAGCCTGTTTCAAAATTCAAGGGACAAGTCGGATGTTTTATGCCGTAAGCTTTGGAAAACCTGTACATGACAAACAATGAGATGCTTTCTTCCTGCTAACTTGTCTTATGATGTCTTGAACTTTCAACAAATGTTGTCTGATATCTACAATAACATGCTAACATGCAGATGGCTAAAGTTAGCCTCAACAGGCCTATAAATACGCATGCGCACACTGAAAGCAAAACTAAAATGGAAATCAATAAATTATTTTTCCATATTTGAACTATTTTGTGTCCTTTTTAAAGTAGGCTTTGCATTTTAGCATGTTTGGAGAACTTCCTGTGGAGATATCAGTTTTATATTGAATATTTGCATTAAAGTTTTGCCTAACTTTATATTTTTTTCCTGTCATTTTCTTCTTGCCTTAAATGTTGAGGTGTTTCAAATGCCTTGTTGTATTTTGCAACATTAGAGCAAAATCTAACCGGAATGGGTCCCTGTAATCAAGGTGGTTCAAAATATTAATCTGGTTTGTGCTTTCACTCAGTTAAAAAATCACCTTTTTTAAAGTGAATATATAGGTAATATGCTTTATATAGAAAACACTATAGTTTCCCATATTTTAAACATTTAAATCACCTTGGTCTGCAGTGACCCAGCTTATATTTCATTTGTGCACAGTTTGTATGTGTGTCTTTATCACATAACCCGGTTTTTCCCCAGCAAGTTAGGCTTAGGGGTCCTTCCAAACCCCGAATGCCCTCCACAGCCTCCCATTTCTTTGTCTCCATGAAGAAACTACAACAGAGCGATGCCGTAGAGGGACGAACCTTGGAAAATGTCGTCCATTTGGGTTCTTACGGATAGGTATTTATGTGCTCGGGTTTGTGTGAATGTAACTTTCTTTGCAGATGTAGAAGTAATGATGAATGTTACAGGGGGGGATTTGAACCCTGTAAGGTAAGAGGCGAGTTGTTATTGTTTTCTTTTTATTTTTTTTTTCTTCCATTTTTCTTCTTTATTCATATGAAGGGTCCTGGATTGGGAAAAAAAAAACTAAAAGACCATATTAATAGAAAATACTTATATGTTGTATTAAAACAACAACAACCAAATTTTAGGCTTGTAGAACATTCTCTGAAAACATAAAGTTGAAATCTTGTATAATTGGTTTTTTTTTATGTCCCACAATCATATTAGTCAAAAATGTGTCGACTCCCTTTTCTCTAATCCTGTTTATCATTCAACAGATACGATGGCCGTGGTCACTTACATGACCTGTCAGAGTATGACAGCGGGTCATGGAATACATCCTACCAGCTGTCAGAAGAGGAGGCCAGGATTGAGGCCCTTTGTGATGAAGAGAGGTACCTGGCTCTGCACACTGACCTCTTAGAGGAGGAGGCTAGACAAGGTGAGTTTCTTAACACTTCAGACTATTAAACACACAAACAATCCTTCCACATTTTAAGTTATTTCAGTATTATCTTGACATAACAGTTTAATAAACGCTGCTTTAAGCCTCTCTGCTAATTGTTTGTTATAAATATAGCATCCAAGTTTGGGTTTATTGACACTTAAGTTTCTTGATTTTTTTTTTTATTAAACCCTCTTGTTTTCTTTTATCAAATGTTGCAACTTAATAGAATAAAAACATGTTTTAGAGCAAAGAATACAGAAACTTGTAATATTTGGATCCCACAGTTCATCTGGAAAGTTTCTGTCGCTTTTTTGTTTGAGGTACATCTTTATATTCCTAAGCTGTAAGATCGCTTACATGACAGTAAATGTTAGAGCAAACGTGAAAACCAAAAGACATTTTTTTAGACCTCCAAGACAAGGTTGTCTCGGGGCACGAATGTGGGGAAGGGAGCGGTGCCACAAAGGTTCCCATAAGCTTAGCGGATCACTTGTCCATAATGGAGGAAGTCTAAAACCACAAGGAATTTTTGTAGAGCTCTTCAACCATCCGACTTGAGCAATTGTCAGAGGGAAACCAAGAATTTCATGATCGACCAGTCAGAGCACTATTTCCTATGTGTAGAGAGGAAAAGTTTCTTTACAGAAACCACTCCTTAGTGAGAGGTGATGCGGAACCATCTGGAGTTAGTTAAACCTGAAAGACTCTCAGGCTATTAGAAACAAAATTCTCCAAGTCAACTCTTTAACATCAGTGCCAAGTGAACCAAAAGAATCTTACTAACATCATTCATTACAGTGAAGCACAGTGGTGGCAGCATCATGTTGTGGGGGTAGTCGGCTTACTGCAGAGGTGGGCACTGAGGGCCGCATTCCTGCATGTTTTCCAGCATACCCTGCTCTGGCATGTTCTAATTGGCTGGACACACCTGAACCAGGTAATCAGCCATGAGTAGGGCAAGACTATCTGGAAATCATGCAGACACACCGGCCCTCGAGGCCTGGAATTGCCCACCCCTGGCTTACTGCTACTTGACTACAGACCAGAGAGAACAGTTGATGAAAAGCCATGAATAGACGTTTTTTGTTGAGTTTCGGGACAAAGTTTTTTTTACTTTTCTTGTATTCACTTGTGTGAACTACTTCTGTATTTCAAACGTAACTTTTATAAAGTTTATAAAATATTTTTAATGAAATAAAATGGTGTGGGAAGATTGAATGCTGTAAAAAACTTTCCAGATTCACTAAAGGTTTTTCCAGATGTTTTCCTTTTCTAAAGAACAGACAATGTATGTGTTTTGCTCAATGTTTTCCAGGTCAGTTTGAGTTAAACATTAAGTACTAATATATTGTAGTAAATGTACAGAAGGACCAAGGACACAAAACTCCCAAAAGAGAGTTTACAAAGTGACAAAAGTTTAGCTCTGAACACCTAAAGTGAAACTCATTCCTTTCAGTCGCTTAACATGACTAAACGGGATTGAAGATACATTTTTGTTATTTGTGCCTGTTCTTTAGAACTTTTCATAATTATGTGGAGGTTACGCTAAAAGCTTTTTAATTTGTTAAGAAACATAATCCCGTCAAATGACATAAAAAAATTAAAAAGAAACAAAAAAGTTCAAAAGGAAAAAAATCGTAATATTTAAAGGGTTGTAGGGATTTTTTTTCCAAGTGTAAACCTAAACTATGTATATAATTTAATAGTAAAGCTTCTCTTGTTGCTTTAAACTCGAAATGTACAAAGCAACGTGCTTGGAAAAGTACATTTGGATGCAGAGACTCTAACCAGTTTCATAAAAAATGGGAATCTCTGAGGGATAAAGTGAACATCAATGTAATGCTTTTTGCAGAGAGCAACACTTAAATGGTTTGATAGAGAAAAACAATCATTAATGTGTTATCAAACGAATTCCTGTTATCACGTCATTTTCCCTGTGTTGTTAGACGTCTTCAGATAAGGCCATTTGAATTCTATACCACTGTTCAAAATGTTCAAACAGGAAATGAAAATAAACACACAAAGTTAAGAGTTTAGTGAGGGTCAGGCACAGGGAAGGTAATAGAAATTCAATTTTTTTAAGAAGGTAGAGGAATTTATATTGGAGGAGACGTGAAAATGGATTATGGATCAAACAAAGTAAAAAAATATGTAATTAACTTTGAAAGAATTCGATTGAACAAACCTGAAGAGCTGAAGGTAAAAACCAAATCTTTGTAGAAAGTCAGCAGTTGGGAAGAAAACAGGTGAAATGAAACAGATTTATGCATGCAAGTCAAATTCAGACAAAAGAAATCACAAATTAAATGACAGAAGTTCATTAAATGTAGTTTATGCTAAATCTTTGCCAAATAAAATTTGGCACTTCAACAAAATAAACATAGTGACACTTTAACTCCGATTTTCTTTTTTTTGTATAGTTTGAGTGTAAATGAAGGTTGTACGATATTCCAAACACATTTGTTTTGATTAGAGTTGGATGCTTAGATACATGAGAACTAAAACTACGTTAACTCCACCCTCTGCATCGCTTCTTCAAGCAATCACGTTTGATGAAAAGTCCATGTAAACGCACAGCATCCAAAGCTCTAACGTTCGCGTGTAACTACGCACTTTTTTAACCCTTGTGATATTTTGTGGGGTCCAGATGACCCCACTCCCAACGTTAACGTGCCTCCAAGGTACTTTAATGTTGGGAGTTGGGTCATCTAGACCCACTAGACAGTGCTCTGAACCTTTTTTCTTCAATGATTTGTGATCTTCACTGGTGTCCATGGATTACATGAAATCTTTCCACCTTTATCCACCTTTGTCATGGTAGGGAGAACACGCCAATGTAAGGGTGGGGTCATCTAAGATAGCACAAGGGTTAAGACGTACCAAACATATGGCCATTGAATTTACATTGAAAGTTAAACCAGGTCAAATTTTGACCAATTAGGGACTGGGATTTGGTGGTGACATATGGATGTCATCCCTGTTAACGTTTGAAAATTGATCATGATGCATAATAATAATTGTGTTTTGCGCCTAGACAGAATTATGTGACATCAAATCTTTCACACATCGGAATAGAGCTGTGAAAAAAATGTCTAGAGCAAGATTTGCACTGCTTTAAAATTTCACACCTAGCCTCTTCCAACTAGGTGGCAGACATGCAATAGTATCAGATGGGAAGAATCCAGTGTCAACATCATGAGCTAAACACGGGTTCCTCTGGCTAGAAATAATGGTCACTTGGAATGAGCAATAGACTGAATAAAAGTTACAGTATAAAACGACAGTGCAGAGCAAACCAAGCGAGAGTCTGTCTGACCACTTGGATCTGAATTTTCCTGCTAATCCTGGAGATGCTGAACAAACGTTTGTTACAGACAGCCATGAAATGTAAGAGGAACAATATTTGGAAATATTTGGCATTTGGACAAAATATGTCACATATTGGATCAGGTTTGTGATTCCTGTCATGACATGTTTTTCTTTTCTGAAACGACTTCATTTTGCTCGGCTGAACCATGTCGATAATGTAGTTGCTCTGCTCCAAAAACTGTTCCTTAAGTGCATCTAAATGTTGGCCGTGTGCAGCCCCGCCCCTCTTTTTAAGACCTTTTTTCCGCTTGATGTCTGCAAAATGGACCGGCTATGAGCCCGTAAGAGCCGCCATTGAAATCAATTTGGGCTCTCTTACATTTGGGATCCCATTTCACGTGGAAGTAAAGCAGGGTGTTTTGACGGCGAAGCCCCCATTTGAAAGACAAACTTGATGACTGCTCTGCCGCTTTAAGTGAAATATAATGTCTTCTCTCTGAACTGGCAGGACAGAACGAGTCCGTTTATGTTCTCCACTCTTAATGCTGCAGATGCTTCATCTGCAGACTGCTATGCCCTTGAACCTGGGGGGCCTGAGCCCATATACTCAGCCTATTGCACATTTGTGAAATGAAAGGGCATCAACCAAGAAGAATTTTAAAAGGGATTTCATTACTTGAGTCAGCCCTGCTCCGTAAATGTGTGTAAAAGCATCAACTGAATTATGTTTTTTTGTTTCCTTGCTGCTTTGTACAATTGCACATCATTAAGCTTAGAGCCCATGTCCCTTTGTAATATCCATATAACTATCCAGAATAATCAAAAGCTTTAGTGTGCATTTTGGGTATTTTTCTGCAAGTGCAGGCTGAATGTCTCTAGAAGGCTAAAAGGCAGGTTTGGTATCTTGGGTCTGTGCACGGAATCGATGGCTTGGAGCAAACTGTTGTGACTCTGAATTTCACTCACTCTAATGCCAACTTCCCATTCAATCTAATGGAAAGGCCCTTTTCTTACGGTGGCCCTGAAGTGCAAATCACATCAAACAAATCACTCAATGCAAAAATTAAAATTAAAAAAGAAAAAATTAAAAGGAAAACAAATGATAAAAACATGATCAATTTTAGAAATCCAAACAAAATTCCAGAAAAAAAAGCATAGATCGAAGGAAAACAAAACTATTCCAAAAAAGTGAAATAAAAATGAGTGCTGCGGGCCATAATAAAAAGGGAAACATTTTGGTAAACAAAGTTAATTTCCAGTTATTACAAATGAAATGTTAAAAAAAGAATGTTTGTTTGTTTGGTCACTTTTTTAACAATATTTCTTGAGCTTTCTGACCACGGCCACACCCAATTCTCTCTTTTATTTATTTATTTATTATGGCCCGCAGCAGCAGTCACTGACTGCAAGGACCATATTGTTTTCGCAGTTGGAACGACGACTTCGCCGCCTTTCAGCGAGAATGTGACCCCCGCCGCATGCTCGAAAAGTCACCAAAACGTGCACACACCTGGGATAAATTGCAAATGAATTTTCCACAGAGTCAACGTCACCCCCCCGAAGACGATGACATCACGGCCAGCGATCCCGTCAAAAAAATGAATGGGCCGAAAATCGCGTATGGGGCCCAACAAAATGTACTTCAAAATACAGTCGCGAAACCAAAACACACGTGTCGGGGATATCCCAAAGAAGTTTTGAAATCATTACGGGGCGGCCACCCGACCTACGGCTTGGCGGCCATTTTGTGGCGAACTCTGAGAATTGGCGATTTTCGTGTTTTCCCACGATATGGGGAAACGACACTTTTGTTTGAGCGATTTTCACGCAATTGCACACACTTGCTGCCAGCTCCAGTCTACCAACACCACAGAAGTGTCCTTGACCTTTGACCTTGGGAAAAGGCCGCCATCTGTAATTTTCTCAAAAAAGCACCTTTAGCACCAGATACAAACGAAAACTCGTCGTTGGAATTTTCATCAATCGTCTCGTAACTTTTCGGGCATCAACGGCCAGCTACTCTGGACAAAATGTTGGAATTAGAAGTTGCAGATTTTGAACGGCGTGCGCGTGGCGAGCTCGCAACCATTGCCATCTTAGCTAGCTCGCAAATTTTTCACCGGAATGTTGTGAAGAGGAAATATGCAATTCCCCGGCCCGCGCTGAACAAAACGATGTCACGCACGACAAGATCGATAAAGGAATGTGGGCGTGGTAAGCAAAAAAACGTCGCAAAAAAATGTGCCGACTCGGCAAAAACGAAAAAATTCGGAACTTTTTTTTGAGAATCGCCAAACGAAACCAATCTACCCTTGTTCGCGATATCTAAAGAAAGTTTTGAAATCATTACGGGATGGTGACACGACCTACTGTTTGGCGGCCATTTTGTGCCAAAATCTGCAATTTCGCCATTTTCGCGTTATTACACAACATGGAAAAATGAACTTTTTTTCCAGGGATTTTCACGAAATTTCATTCACATGTCCATAGTGTAAGTCTACAATCATCTCTGGAGTTTTTTCGACCTTTGACCTCGGAAAAAGGCAGCCATCTTGAATTTTATATAAGAAACACCTTTACCGCCGAATTCAAACGTAAACTTGTCTTTGGAATTTTTATCGATTGTTTCGAAACTTTTTGGGCATCAATGGCAAGCTACTGTGGAAAAAATGTTGGAAGTAGAAGTTGTAGATTTTGAACGGCGTGCGCGTGGCAAGCTAGCAAAGTGGCGCACTGTTATAACTCCCATGCCTTTCAATACAATACAGTGAAAATTGAATGCATGCATTCATGCCTGAAACTGAATACATTGAAAAACACTGGATATGGACATTTAAGGAATGATGGCGTGGCTATCATAAAACCACTGTTGCTAAGGACGACAAAAAGTTTACTTTTACCGATTTGTCTGAAACTGACGTCAATCTGTTCGTCCTCCTGAGGGGACCAAAACATAAAATGGTTGTTATGGAGATAAAAACAACAGAAAAGCCGCCATTTTGGAAAAAGTGGGTTTTTTATAAACTTATGACATATAGCTTTCACCAATGGAGGAATGTGTTTCACTGAGTCGATTGATGATGCTGATCGCAATGCTAGCACTTTTAGCTATGTTAGCATAACTAGCATAGTTAGCATAAGTAGCATTTTACGTAATGTGTTTTTCTGAGTCAGTTAATGATGGTGATCGCTATGCTAGCACTTTTAGCCACATTAGCATAGCTAGCATAGTTAGCATAATTAGCATTTTAGATAATGTGTTTTTCTGAGTCAATTAATGATGCTGATCGCTATGCTAGAGATTTTAGCCACATTAGCATAGCTAGCATAGTTAGCATAATTAGCATTTTACGTAATGTGTTTTTCTGATAGAGTTGATGATGCTGATCGCAATGCTAGCATTTTTAGCTACGTTAGCTACGTTAGCATAATTAGCAAACGCAGCCTTGACTAGCTTTTTATTTGTGGGCAGTGAGAGCAGCGGTGGTGCGTAGAGTTGGGCGTGGAAGGCGGGTTGCGTCTGCGGGCCATACAACGCCGCTTTCGGCTTTAATTAATTAATTAATTTATTTATTTATTTATTTATTTTATGATTCACTTTGCTTCATGGAAGTACAAAGGGATCCATCAGTTTCAGCATATAATTCAGAACAGAACATTTATGTCCCTCCCAACGTTATCCTCAATCTATCGGATTAGTTAAAACAAATTTCTAGAATATCAGCAACTTAAATCAGCTATAAGCACTAAATTCTGCTTGACCCAATTAGACCTAGACCTTCCCCCATACAGTAACACATTCCATTGACCTTAAAAATCCAAAGCTCACTTCCAAAATGTACAAGCTGATATCTAACATAGATGATACAATTTACTTACCCATGGCAAAGCCTCACCCAATTCTCAGTGAACTCTTTACAACAGTTTGGCCAAAACATCCTTCTGCTTTCCGTTTTTTTTTTCCTTCTTCCAAAATTTCAGACCATTGTCCAGTCAGTGGTGTCCCATAATAATGATAATGGATTGGATTTTTTTGTGCTCTTCCAGACGCTCAAAGAGCCTACAGTGTGTCCATTATTCATTCACTCCTCATTCCTTCTTGGTGATGGTGAACTACTGATGTAGCCACAGCTGCCCTGGCTGACAGGGCTGACGTAACTTTAATTAGTAACTTTAATTCTAATGTATGTAAGCATCCCACTCTGATCAAAACAAATGTTTGGAATATCATACAGCCTTCATTTACACTCAAACTGTACAAAAAAGAAAAATGACTGACAGAGGCGTGGCTGCCAGTTCACGCCTACAGCCCCTCTGACCATCACCGGGACATTCACACACATTCACACACCAGTGGAGCAACACTGGAGGCAAGGAGGGTGAAGTGTCTTGTCCAAGGACACACAACAGTTGACTGGGGGGATCGAACTGCCGACCCTTCAATCATTGGGCGACCTGCCACCATAATACCAACCTTTTGTGGTTTCTTTGTTTGTTTCATTTTTTTAACATTTCATCTTTATTTCTGGAAACTACTTTAGTTTTCAAAATCTTTTTTTGGCTCAGATCTTTTTTATATATTTATTTATTTATTTACTTTTACTTTTTTGTAATCAGCGCACTGTGTTCTGCTTACTGATTGGCTGTTGAGCTCATCTCTTCCGTGCAGTGTCTCTGAAACAGGATGCATTTAGTTACATACATCTTTAATCGCGATCAGATCTTTTTCATTTTATAATGCTGGAATTATTGTCTACAAAGGTTTGAACTTTGAGAGTTTAAACGAGAGAGAAAAGTCTGAAAATGTTCATGTCTGTCTGAGAAGTGTGCAGTGAGGAGCTTTACAGCCTTAAAACATCTGAAATCCTAGTTTCACCTATCGCTGAATATTTATGGAACTTATCCCTGGCGATAAGGGAAACCTGTATATTTGTTTTGCTTTTTTAATTGTTGTTTTGAGCTGTAACGTGGTTTTACGTTGAGTGATTTGTTGATGTGGCACCAGGGTATTTGCCTGACTAAGATGAATTTCTGGTGACTTTTTTATGGAATTACAAATCTGCCAATAAGTGAAAGGGCGTAAAGACAACTAAGCGGGCGTATTTAGAAACTGAGTGAGTGAACCTTAAAACCGCGCAGGCGCAATTCTAACTGAGAAGTGATCTTGCGCGGTCAATTCCTTTTTGCGCGCTCATGTGGATTTACGCTCAGTGTTAAGGGGCGTTTTTGTCACTTTTGGGGCAGGAACCTTTCTGGTTGATCTGATTGGCTGAAATTTGCATGGCCTATCGGCGAGGCAGAGGGGCGGGACCTTCATTTTCAGTGCGGGGGGGGTGGGGGGGTTAACAGGCGGCTCTTGAGCTGCGTGCGGCCCTCTGCCTTTTATCATATTTTCTATATTCACTACTTTCACAACCATAAGGCCGTGAAAGAAGACCCCCCCCCCCCCCCCCCCCCCATAGTACAAAGGAGCAGATATGTGAATAATGCAGAACAACTTCGTTTGGAAACCCTGGAAATGCAAAGAGACACGATTATGAGGCATAGTTTAAACTGCAGCTATCAGCTACGCGGAGGAACACGGGAATAGACCAGAAGCAGTTCGGTTAAATTAGATCTTCACAGATTCGGACTTCCTGCTTCAATAACTCTTCTGATAAACGTTCAAATGTGTCAGCAAGTATCTCACTCATTTTGTATTAACACAGAGAGTGAACTACAAAAGCATTTTTAAAGAAAAAAATTCGTTTTTATTGCCTTTTAATCAGAATTGTTCGTTTCAAGCTGTGAATGCAAACAGAGCAGCGAGCCGGCTGCCAAGGGACCGTCAACAAAGTGCAACCTCTGTGAAACAGCATTCTGTCAAAATCAGTGAACTTTTAAAAAGCGAATAAATGTCTATATTTATATGAACTGGTAATGAAGACTCGTCAGCATAGTCATGCTACATTATTATTTATTATACTAATTTTTGTTAGAAAGTCAAAGTTAAAATTTAATAGAGACATGAATCATAACATAAATGCACTATAGCTCTGAAGATACTAAAGCTTCTGTCACCAAACCTCCTGTACTGAGTAATCATGACCTCATCGTCCTACTGCAACAAAGATTATGTCATAATTCACGTTGTTTATTGTTAGGAATTTTTCATATTGAAATATTGATCAGATGTGGTCAAAAATGCTCAATGGCTTTGAAGATGCTGTAGTTACTGACACAAAACTTCCTGTACTGATTAATCATGACCTTATTTTATTTTATTATATTATATTTTCCTACTAAAATAAAGATTTTGCAAAAAAAAAAATCTGGCATCTTCAGAGCTATTGAGGATTTTTGACCAAATCTGATCCATTTGTAAATATGAAAAATTCCTATAAATAAACAAAGTGAACTATTGACATTCTTTATTTTAGTATGACAATAAGGTCATGTCAAGTTACTGATAACTTTAGTCATGATTCATATCTATTAAAATTTGAAAAAGTATATGCAACAAGATAAAATAAAGATGGACTTTCCTACAAAATAGGTATTGTAACAAGAATATGCTTTATAATTTTATGATTTTTTTGTAAGATTATTGATTTTTACACAGTGGTGTTTCACAGTTCAGAGGTTGCACTTTGTTGACGGTCTCTTGGCAGCCGGCTGCTGCATGTCTGCATTCACAGTTTAAAGCGAACAATTCTGATTAAAAGGCAAAAAAACGATCTTTTTTCTTTAGAAATGCATTTGTGGTTCACTCTCTGTGTTAATACAAAAGGATTGAGATACTTGCTGACATATTTGAACGTTGATCAGAAGAGTTATTGAAGCAGGAAGTCTGAATCTTTGAAGATCTTTCTAACTTATCGAACCTCAGCTGCCAGAGAATTTAAAATAATGAATCCATGGTTCACAAGTGAGAACGCTGGAAAACTAACTCCGACAAGACAAGAAGACGCAGCAGCTGCTGAGTTTCCGCGGAAAAGGAAAGGCCTGTGTTGGAAGATCGACTCGAGGCTGAGCGCTGCTACTTCCAGCAGATGACCGTGAAATGCTGTCCATCGTCCCCCCTTACCGGGACGCAGCAACGGGCGAGTTACGCCACATTTTGGGACTGTAGGACTTAAACTTGGCCTGACGCGTCTGCTTTCACTGTTGTTTGGAGCCGCACGGCAAAGAGACGGAGTCTGATGATCATGAGGAAAGGGAAGCTGGCGTGTTTGATAGAGATGTAGTCCAGCTGTTCCAGATACAGAAGATGAGGACTTTGATGGATTATAAATGCTGATTGATGACTGTAAAAATAAATCACAACCAACTCAGTTTTGCGCTCGCTGCCTTTTTTAAACACACACCAGCGTGCACGTTTCACCGGTATGTGTGTTAACGTTAAATACAGAAAAAACACTCAAAACTGAAACGGCGCCGTTTAATCCAGTGCTGTTGTAAGGAGAGGAGGGGGTTATGAGAAATAATATGGCTTTAATTGTGTGTCTGTCTGGCAGGTCAGTGTGTGGTGTGGCTCTTTGACTATCACAGTTAGAGAAACTTGTTTGTCCCCCCTGTTAGAAGCAATCATAGAAAAAAAAACGCGGATGTAACGTGGATTAAAACATTAACCAACGACCCAAAACTAAGGTAAGAAAGTGCAGCGGGTTTTTCTGTGCTGTATGTTTTTCTCATGTGAAATTCACTGCATTTGTTACCGTTTTAATGCTTTTAATCCACGTTACAGCCGCCGTTCGATTTCTATTAAAGCCCCAAAATTAAAGTCCCGCCCCGCTGCTTGGCATGCAAATCAGATCAACCAGAAAGGTTCCTGCCCCTAAGTGATAAACACACCCCTGAATGCCGCCCCCAAGTGACAAAAACGCCCCCTTATCACTGAGCGTAAATCCAGGTGAGGGCGCAAAGGAGAACTGACCGAGGAGGATCACTGCTCAGTTAGGATTTCAGCCGTTCAGTTGTAAAATACGGGGTCGCTTGGTTAGAATTGCGCCATCACAGTTTTAAGGTTCACTCACTCAGTTTCTAAATACGCCCGCTTAGTTGTCTTTACGCCCTTTCAATTTTTGGCATTTATGTAATTCGATACTTTTAGTTCCAAAGTCTCATTTGACACTTTTTTTTTTGGACAACCTTGATAACAACACAAAATTTGGAAGTTAAAACTTTTCATTTTTTACCAGATTTTAAACACCTGAAATTGTCATATCTATCTACCTAAATTATGTAAACGAACCACTTAAAAATTGAACGTTGCATAGTAAATAATTTCCAGTTTTTGTACTGACTTTTAAAAATGCTCGGTGAATATTTCATCCCCAGAGGAAGAGTACAAACGACTGAGTGAAGCTCTGGCCGATGAAGGGACTTACAACGCGGTGGCCTTCAAATACAGCGCCGACTACTACGACCCCTCACAGCCCACAGAAGAGGAGGAGGCCAACAGGTTGTCCGGTAAGTTTGCCACGTCTAAGAGATGTGTTGGGGCAAACAGAATATAAAACTTCCTTTATGTAGCACAGACATTTACAGAAGCAGGAGCAGGTGGTTTATAGAGGCAGCAGTTCTGCTTCTGTAGCTAAATCACCTTGTTTATAAATGGCCTTAAAGAATCTTTCTGTTGTTGTTTTTTTTCCTTCTTTTATGTGACATTTTTGTTGCCCTTGTGTCCTACCTAAGCGAGCATCTGTGCACTCCCAGGTGTGAGGATGCTGCTTCTGTTGATGTCTGTCTGCAAGGCATAAATCTGTCTGTCTATATATGCAAGAACCGTCACACTAAAAAATCCCCTCCCCTCAGGCTCTCCACAAATATCATATGCAGCACATTGGTCTTTATTGCTTTCTCCATCACTTTATTCTGAAAGAAAAACATGCTCATACCCGAATTAAAGCTTAATCTTAATCCTGGCCCAATTTAGCGCTAAAATCAATTCTTCTTTCCTTTAAAAAGACGTTTGACAGCAAGTTTTTCCTCTGTTCTTTTTTTTATCTTCCTTTTTTTGTTTTTCAAAACGTAAACAAATTTCTCCTTATAAATGCTTCTCTGTGCTGTTAAATCAAGTAAAATTGCCCCATTGTACAGTCCTATTTTGTACCTTTAAATACAGTCTCAAAAGATTAAAATAATGTTTTCCTCTTCTTCTGTCAAAGTCACATAAGCCTGATTGTTATTTGGAGAAATCCTATTTTTGGCGCGTTCTAAAAGGACCAATTCTGAAATCTGCCCAAATTTCCATTTTTTACCTGTGTAACAGTTGCAGGTCTTTATTATGTTTTGTCTTGTATAGTGTGATTTTATTTACAGCATACTTGGCCAGCAACAGTTTAAATGCCAAAACATATATATATATTTTTTCCAATCCCAAATATTCACATCAGGATAATTATTTATTCAACCTTTTCTTTTTTCCCTTTTGTCATAGCTATACACACCATTGCAGCCAAGATTATTTTTTTTGTCCTAAATTTCTATTAAGATGCTATGCAATAACAAATAAAATGCATTTCTGTTTATTGGCTCTATGTATGGAAGTTCCATATATTTGTTTCAATCAGTTCCTAAGGCTTTGCAGAGGGGCAGAGTTTGTCGTTTCTTTTCGTTCTGCTTGGTTGTAAAAGAGAATGAATTGGCTGTAGTGCTCTATTAGCATTTCAATCTTGTTTCTACCTGACCTCTGTGTTATCACCAAGATAAAAGGCTAAAGTGGTATTTCTCTGTAATGCATTAATGCAGAAGACAGAATAATAAAACGGGGACCTATTTTATTTAACTTTTTTTAACTTGTCCTGTCCAACCCCTGAGCAGACACATAGGAGCTGAAGGTCTCTTCTGTTGGACATATTTTACTGTTACAACAAGGGGTTCTGGATCTTCTGACACAGAAGGTTTATATTTGTATAAACCCCTTTTGTAATTTAGGCTAAATGTTATTTATGTTGATAATATTTGTTTCCTTCCTAAATTAATTTATTAATTTTTGTTGGACCGGATGGAAAAGAAGAGGAAGGAAGGGAAGGATGTTGGAGACGGGGGGTAAGGGCACAGAAGAAAGGGGCAAAAAGGGGAGTTACGGAAGTCTGTAGGAGGATTACAGAGGTGCTTTGGGGCTACAATCATTAAGCAACAAGATGCTGGAGGATTATCATCATGACTGTCTGGTATAAATGTTAGTCAAAAGGGGCGGGGCCTGTCCACAAATACTCAATTGTCACAAACATACCTGTTGGCTCCAAAACCCTTGACATACATTTATGTCAACATGTAATCAACACAACTACAGTCCTCACGCACATATGCAGACAAACAACGGGGACATATTTCTTCTTCTTCTTTTATTTTATTTTTTTATAGTTTTGGAACTTTTTGTGTTGTAAACAGTTTTGTGTCAGATGCTTCACTGTGATTCATTTCACTATTAAACATTGTTTCTGTTTTGATGTCTTTTCATACACACAGAAGAGGCAGAGCCTGCAGAGAGTGAAGAACCATTTGTTGCTCCCCCAGGACTTGATATCCCTCCAGACGTCGAGCTGGTGAGTCAAACAGTTGCTTGCACGCGTAGACATAGTTTTATTTTGTGCAAATGTTCCTAAATCTTTAAACTTGAGGTGTAACCGAACACAGTATTCAGGCTGTCACATTATTTTCAATTTTAGTGTTGCAATCACAGAAAATAAAGGGAATTTATAAAGAAGCTTAAGATACTTGTGTTCACTCTGATATAGTCATAAAAACTGTTAAAAAGAAATAGTACCAACATTTTAAAGTATCTTATTGATCCTCAAGGAGAAATTATTCTGTTGGAGTGCAAAGTGTCTGTCCATAAAGTAAAAATTGTTTCATATTGTTTCTGTAGATGAGAACGACCTTCTATCCCAGTGTTTGTGGCTGTGGGGCAAAGAAAACACTCAAACTGAAGATCCTCTGTCGTTTTATCAATACTTTGTGCAAAATTATCTGTAATACTTTGTCACTTAAAACAAAGGTCAACTGCTCAAAGACTTGCACAGTCAGCTCTGTAGTTCCAGGGCAGTCCTCAGCAAAAAGCTCTCTGAAACTGAATGTGTGGCTTCAGTGCTGCTCCCCTATTAAATGACGGCGTGTTAAAAGAGCCTCTTCATCACAGACTTGTGGAAAACATTCAGCATCTTTCTGCAAATGCTGACAAGACGCATACACTTCTTAAAGTAATACACTGCTTTCTTCTGTTTTGCAAGTATCCTGTTGTACAAACAAACAGGACCCCCTTGTAAAGAGGTTTTTAATCTCAATGGGACTTTCCTGGTTTAATAAAGGTTAAATAAAAAAAGAAAAACAGCTGGGTAACAAAAAAAAAAATGCAAAAATGCATTGAAATGATTGTATAAAGTTATACATCTGCCAAGCAGTTGGATTGATTTGTTCATTTTCCTAAATTTAAAACACATTTTTCTTTTTTTTGTCTACATTAGGTATCACAGCATATGTATGTTTTATGCTAAATACCAGTGTATGTGTTAGACGGTAGTCAAATGTGGCCTAAAGCTCTAGAATTGCAATATATCGATCAATATATTTGCTTTTAGGGTATTGTTAACCTTTCGGCAAACCCTGTCAGGAATCGCCCCAGTGAGCCTTCAAAGAGTACCTACCTCATTTGGTTAGGCAGAGATTTTTACGCCGGCTGCCTTTCTTGACACAAGCCTGTATTTTTATTCGGTCTCGAGACCAGCACAGGGAAACCCAGATTGGACCCCTTTGTGGCTACACAGTTAGACAGTAGTGTGAATGGGCCTTGCCCAAGAAGAAGCTTATTGTACCCCCTGGGAAACGAACCCTAGTTTTCCATGCGCCAGGCCTACACGCCACCAATGGAGCTAAATCTACTGGTCTACTACCTTGGATACATCATCAGTATTGTCTCTTGGAGCCATGGGTTGTTTCGGGTTTCACAACATGTACCCTCATTCAGGCGAACCTTAAGTGGATTTTGTAGCAAATTTTGTGTTCTTACTCTTGAAAAAGTGGTTTGGGATGTAAACCCTCCTCATCCCACGTTGCCAATCGTCCTTTGTCTTTAGATTGCCTTACAGTCTTGCAGTGTGTCCTTGGTTGTCACTGTTGCTCCAGAAAATTTCAATATTACACTATTCAGTATGTCAATATCACAACAGAACAATTTGCCACTTAAACTTATAACAGTAGTAAAGGACATAGATTTTAGGATTAAAACAAAAAACAACAAAATTCTTGTACAGAAAAAAGCAAAGGTGTAAAAGTGGATTTGCAATCGTACTGATACATTTTTGAAGACAGATGAAGCTACCTGCATAAGTGGCAGAGCGTTTCAAGTAAGACCAGATTTCATGATTCTCCCTGAAGACAGTTGGTGTCTTCAGGGAGTGGTGCAGCGGTAGGGCGGTCGTCCCATGATCGTAAGGTTGCAGGTTCGATTCCCGCCTTGCACGCCCATGAGTCAAAGTGTCCTTGGGCAAGACACTGAACCCCACCTTGCCTCTGGTGGTAGGCGGGCGCCTGTGTTTGGCAGCGGAGCGACCACCAGTGTGTGACTGTGTGTGTGAATGTGTGTGTGACTGGGTGAATGGGTCTGTGACTGTAAAGCGCTTTGTCCTTGTAGGAAGAAAGGCGCTATATAAGTATACGCCATTTTTAAAGATTTTCCAAATGTATTGATTTCATTCTTGGAAAATTGTTTATTGCGGCATTATCTACCTATGAGGAGGATATTTCTTCAACTTTCTTAGTGCAGTTGTAACAGGCACAAGACTCACACATGCAGCATTTAAGGTAGTTTTAAACCATGAGTTTGATTAGTATTGTATTATACTATAATAGATCAATTGATCTTTATTTGTCATTGTCATGCATACAATGAAATTAAAAGTGCCTTCTGGTCAGTGCAACATTCATACTTTAAAAAAAGTAAACAACTTACTAATAAAATAATGAATAATACATAAAACTCCATAAAAAGTGTTTCAATATGTGTTAAAAATAAAAAAAATTGAGAAATAATAATAATAATAATTAACATAAGAATGTTGAGATTTGCCTGTAAAGACCTCTGAATCCTGTAGAAACTTCCCTCTAACATCTGTAAGGCTTAATAGACATTAAAGCAGAAGTAGGTTTGCTCTTTTTCAACCACAGGTAATTACTTATAAATACATCATACTGAAAACTCGATGTACCTGAATGCAGTTAATCTCAGTCGCTCCTCTAAAAGCTGTGGTTTTGGCACTATGATAGACTGGAGCAGTCAAATGTTTATTAGCCTAATATGCAAGAGCACTAACATGCGCAATGATTTTTAGGAGCCAAATACATCAGCGATTCTCTGGACAGTTTTAATCATCTGCTGGAGAAGCAAGTGAGACGTGCACATCCATGCCAGTTTGTCACGTCGCCAGTGAGGATGCCTTCTGTTTCTCTTCTTTAGGAGCTTACTAAAACTAGACATTAAGATCTGAAAGCTCATAAAAATGCTCGAATAAAGGTGTGAGGTGTTTTGTCCAAGATACAGATGTATGGCTACAGGAACAGGTTATCGGTAGTAGGGCTTTCTAGATACATAAACTGTTCACCTCTTTTTACTTGTGCTCCATTGATGAACATTGTTTGCTCTGGTTGTAACAGATTTCAAGATAGTCACTTTTTTATTATGTGTACTGCTGTCTCTTCAGGTCTGGCTGTGCAGTTATTGTAGAGAAAAATCAATGTAGGGGATAGCTCTCAAACTACCTAGATACATGATAGGTCAACCAGTGGATAGAGTCTTAACGCTGCAGACGTCTTTATCAATCAATCATTACTTGATTTTAAAATCATCAATCTTGTCTACTTAAATTCTTAATAGGACATTTGTCATTATCAACCCATAAGTCCAACCATACCCAATTTGGTTTTATTCTTACACTAAACTCGACCATCCTCATTAGTCATAAATTATCGTTAGATTAAGTGCAATACCCATGAGCTTTTCTGATTACCCATGAGCTTTTCTGGACAAAAAAAAGGAAACCTGTTGGGAGAGGTAGGGTTCGATTTTAGTAGTCATGTTAAAAAAAACATGCTATGTAAAGCCAATAAATTCCAGATTACTCGTGTTATCTTGGACAATGAAAATATTTTTACTGTGAACTTTAAATTGAAGCACCAGCAGAGCATTGTCCAGCTTTATAATGTAGGTATAGAGGATAAATAGAATCAGGAATCCATCAGAGGGCCAGCTCATGTTGAATGTTTTGGAGATTAATCCTGGGAAGCAGATTGAGATGGTTTAGACCAGGGGCCAGCAATGTTTATGTCATGAAGTACCAGTTGGAAATTTTGTCCGTAGCTACTGTGCCAGCATCAACCATAATGTGAACTATAATACAAAGAAACATTTCCATTTTATCAGAAATGTTTTTAAATTCACCAACAGCAGGTCAAATATCTTTTTAAACATATTTTGGCAGTAACTCAAAAAAATGTTTTTATTACAATATTGCACAAAGAAACATTGTGCAAAGTTGCATCTATATTTGAAACAAAAAGTACTACGTTTGTGGTATGTCATACCTACTGCAATAGAATTGGATATGTCAAAACAAAATACCATCAACATTTCTAAGAACTTCACCATTAAGATGACAAAAAAGTGTATTTTAGCTTATTTATCTTTTGGTACATTATGAGACAGCCTAAGTAACTTAATGTAAGTTCATTCTGTGATAGTGCTTTTGTTGCATGTAAAATTAGAGGTTTTTCCTTTTTCCTTAGTATGCTAATTATAGTAATATAAATTTTCCTAAATTGAACATTATTATTTTGTTCATCCTCATTAAATGGAATGGCGATTAGCTGTAAGATTAACTTTTAAGCTTCGTGCTTTTCCCCACTGACGTACACGGTCCATCCACAGATGCACTTATTTCACAGCGTTTTCATTTCCCCCTTGGCAAACATTGTTTTGGGTTTGGTTTTTATCTATTGGTGGGCTGGGTCAAAGTAACAGCGCAGCGTGATTGGATCCTTTCCATATGACCCCATGGAGGAAAAAAAGCTCATTGTTTGAGGAGATTGTCACCCAAACCCTTACTTTATTTCAAATCAGAAATAATACTACAAACAGACAACAGACTGCCACTGTCTGCTCTCCGCATGCCAACTGTGGCACGCCTGCCCTGGCTTGCCGGCTCCTGGTTTAGAAATATTGAAAGGAGGAACATATATAATATTGGTAAAGGATGCTGAGGTTGGAGCTGCCAAACAAGAGGTTCGTGGACATGAGGGTGGTTGACGTAAACGAGAAAATCGCTGAGGGTATGCACACACAGATGCAGATTATTCACTGTCAACTTACTAAGAGAACGGCCGAAAGGTAAAGAAGTTGTCTCTTCGTTGGACAATGGAATAATTTAGCAGGACTGATGACAAATGGCTTTCATTTTGATGAGGCATCGACAGTGTTTTGGGGTTTGCCACTCTTTGCTCTTTACAGACTACTGATGAGGATGAATCACTCAAAGGGCTTAAGGGTTGCAATAATTACTAATGGGATGTGTCTTGTTCTGCTGATTTCCACTTTCTCAGAAATAATTTTATCACAGTAAAGGGCTCTTAGCATGGAAATGTCTAAACCCTAAATGGTCGTCCTTCGGTTAATCACAGGTTTTTTTGTATCTTAGTGGTCGTTTGCTTTAAGACTAGTGTTCCTGTTTCTCGTTTTTTAAATTTTTTTTATTCATTTATTTTCTAGCCGGCAACCGTGAAGACCCACAACATCATTGAGAGGACAGCCAACTTTGTGTGTCAACAGGGAGCTCAGTTTGAGATCGTGCTAAAAGCAAAGCAGGCTGGTAATTCCCAATTTGACTTCCTGCGCTTCGACCACTACCTGAACCCGTATTACAAGCACATTCTGAAGGCCATGAAAGACGGCAAATACAAAGTGGCCTCTACTGGGAAGCAGGAACAGTCACAAGGTAAGTTCTAGAAGCATCCACTGTGTACATAGCTTTCTGACATTTTCCGCTTTGGTATTCATTGAAAATATTCCTTGACACATATTATTAACATGTTCTTGTCGTCATTTATTTTCTTTCTTTTTTTTTAAACTAGAGTCAAATTCTGATGATTCCGATGATGATTGTGATGGCAACTACCTCCATCCCAGCCTTTTTGCCCCCAAAAGGTGCTCCCGCCTGGAGGAGCTGACTAGGGTAATGTTGATAAATAAACTTTTCATTTCCTGTTATAAGGCTTTCCTGCTAAAAGTTTCTTCTCTACTTGGAATTTAATTTCCAGATGCAACAAAGATTCTGTGCTTATCTTCTGGTGATGTTAAACTGCATCTTTTCTATTTTCATCTTTATGAGTATAATTTTTTAAGACCCATTCCGATGAAAATCTTGTTTTTGGTGTTTTTAACATGTTCTTGAGGACATTTATTAAGAATAAATTGAAACATATTTACTCAAATAGTTTTGAATCTGGAACAGACACAAAAATGCAGTTTGAAAAACGTATATAACCTGTGCGGGTTGCTCAGCACTAACTGTCCCACTTTTTAAATGGCTCAAAATATGATTGGAGCGAGTCTTTTAAAATTACAAACCATAAAGACGCCTAAACTGTATTATGATTTAGGTTTCTGACTCCTGTGATTTTAAGTTAGGGGTGTCCCAACCTGATATTAATACAAAAACGGGTCAGATTTTATCAAACTGCATTAAAAATCTCAGAAAAGTAGTCCATTTCCTCTCTGAAGCTTATAAATTAAGCATATATATTCTCTCCGGCATATATATTTAGTACCATCGCTCACATAGGCATAATAGAATGCAGTGGGAAAGCTTCACTAGAGTGAAATTGCAAATTCGGCGGTGTGGCAGTTTAATCTTTTCATTTAAGTCCAAAAAAGTGCAAAGCAGGTTAGTTAAAACAGAACATTTAATACATCATCATAAGAAAGTATATGTTGACTTTTTCAAGACTACCAAGATGAAAAACAATCCTCTTTATTCTTATAACAACCAACACTGTCCCAAAAACCTGCAATGTGGGACAAATATCAACAGGACAGAAATGTCCAAAAATAAAGTGCTGCACACGTGGATATAACAAATGCTGTTTGTTAGCTTAGCCACTGATATCTGGACCTCAGACCATTATTTACTGTCTGGATTTTTAAGTCTAAAAAAGAAACTACATGGATGGACAGAGAGTTGTTTCTCCCCTCCTCAGCTGTACTTACTTGATAATATTGCTTTGTTGAAGTTATTTCAATTATTTTTTTGGATCTTTTAATTTGTTAATATTGTATCTATGTGTTATATGTTCCTATGTTTCGGGTTCAAAAGGTTAATACTTACTGTTGCTGACTGTTGTTGTCAGTCTTAGTAATAGTACTTCATGAAGCCTCTCACCAATTCCCACTTCAAAGTAGATAAAAGTCTGATTTATCCTAAAATAGGATTGAACGGATACTGGTATCGACAGATAGTGTACCCAGACTAAATGCTGCAATGTCAGTATTGTATCAAAAGTTGTCCCTACTTTAAATCACACTAACACATTTATTTTGGATGTGCGGTGCACAGTGTGTCTTTGTGATCTCTGTTTTGTACATAATCCTCTGAGAAAATCTTTTCCTGTGTTTATGATTTAAATGGAGGACAATCGGACTCAACTTGAAAGGTCTAATTATTTTTTTGCAGCCTCTCAAGGTAATGGACCCTGATCATCCGCTGGCTGCACTCGTTCGGAAAGCTCAGCAGGAAAGAAACGGGGTGGCCCCTGTGGAAACCAAACCAGAGGAGGCTCCAACCAGCACACCCATCCAGTATTCTGCTGAGCGTGAGCATACCCTTTGTTTTTATCTAACAGAGAAAGGGCAGAGCATTACAGATAACTGTACAACAACTTTGCAGTGAGCTACTCTTTAAAGTTATTCTTACGACCATTTGGTTTACAACAGAACTCTTAGTTTCTAACCTAGTATTAGGTTTCTTATATTCCATGACAGGGTAGATCTCCTGAGAGCAGCAGTACTTGACCTGAATCAGCTCACACATATCTTGCCCTGAAGCTGGGCTCTGTATTGGGTTAGACTTAAGTAGACAGAAGATCTTACTTTTTCTAGTTCAGTCAGACCACGCAGAGCCCAAAATGTCTGAATAACAATCTTTTAATGCAGGCGAATAAAGCAAGCATTTAGAAAGCTACCCTTACATTTACTTGAAAATGCTGCTGTTAACATTTTTTTTATTATTATTTAAGGTCTATAGGTGACTTTTATGAATTCTGGTCACAGATTATAGCAGAAATTTGAGGGTTTACTGTGACCTCAGCTGAGATAGCTGGAAGGATTACAGGACCCAATACACATGTTCACAACCATTTATGAATGCGCATATTAAATCATGTGGATTTACAGGAAAGAATATTAGGCTTTCTTCAAGGTTCTAAAACAATTATTGAAAAACTTCAAGTAAAATGTTAATCATAGCAGAAGATGTGTGTTTTTTAGCCCTTTAATACATGAAATTAGCCTAGAATGCACAGGATTAGCACAATGCTGTCCTAGAGGTAAGTAACTAATTACAGTTCAATTATGTAAGAGTTGAAAGTAAACAGAATTGTTTCTTTTTTTGTGTGTGACTACATTTATCAAAAATGTGCTGAGTGTTATGGATGAAGTGGATAAGCATTCATCAATTAGAGAGTTTCTGGTTTAACTCCTGTTTTGTGGTGTTTCCATAAAATGTTAATTATATAGAAACTTCCTTTGACATGACTGCATCCAATAATATTGCAAATAGAGATTTTAGGGTTTTGCTTATAGTCAAAGTGTTCCCAGTAGTTGTTTAATAAAGATGATACAGTTTTTAGCCACAAAAGAACTAACTTGTATTGTTTTCTAGGACATTGTATCTGCCATAGCAGCAGTAATTCATTAGAAATTTGCCTCTGAGTTTTGGGCTGGACTGTTGGCTCGGACCACAAAAATTTGAAGAAAAAAATGCAAAAATTACGCTTAATTTTCTAAATAAATATCATTATCAGGAGGACATTTAGAAAATGTTAAAAACACAATTTTCCTCAGAGTGGGTCTTTAAGGTGGGAAACATATCTAAAAATTATAGCGGTACAATAATTTGAAAAAAACAAAAGGGACTTCATGAGTTTTTGAGAAAGTCCTTTTTAAAAGGTCGTGAAGAGAAAAGAGCTGAACAGAAACAGTCCAGTTAAAATATATTGACACATAAATAAGGTGTGACCATAAAATTATACTAGGACGTTCTGCAGCAGCCAGACACTGTAAATGAAATCCGCCTGATTAACTGATCATTGTTTGATTTTTAATACCGCTATAAAAAGGCCTTTGGCAGGGTGGTTGTCTGCCATGTTCCGTTTGTTATCAGCCTAATGTACAAGAGGAGCCATATCATTAATGAGCTCAGGAAGCCAAACGTTGTTGCCCATCCACCTGAGAACAGTTGTAAAGGCCATTTCCAAATGTATTTGTGCTACTTTGTCGTTTCACAGGGGGGAAAAAAGATTGGGACAGGTTTCAATTTTCCATGAAATGCACCTCAAGAGTCCAACTCGATGTCAGAATTTAAAGTCTACTGGTTGCATGCTTGATATTTAACATTTTGGCAGTTTGGAAGGTTGAAATTAAATGATTTTTTTGAAGGTTTAGGAAGTGAAAATACCATCCAATTTAAATTGGTGAAGCTGCAAAGGCCTTTATTATTATTATTATTTTTATTATTATATTTCCAAAAACCAAGATTTTTGGGGATATTACTCCTGTATTTCTTGAGATTTAAGACTTTCTGAAGTGCAAATATATTTTATTATGTTTTGATTCGGAAAAACTAAAAGCTAAAAAGTCAGATTTTTGTTTTTTCTGTAGTAGACCATCACAATCTTTCAAACAGATTTAAATCATGCATGCAGCGTCTGACAAACAGTACTTTTATAACTACAATAACTGAATGATTTATGTGAAATAAAAGCATTCTTATTCTGTGTTTTTTTTGTCTCTTTTTGCATGAACCACAGCTGTAATGTACTATGGCTACTACATGCTACCAGATGGGTCGTGCTGCTTTGCCCCTCCCCCCCCAGGTGTCGATGCCACCTCATACTATAGTAGCATCCCCCCAGCTGCTATGGCAGCCCCTGCTTCTGCTGAAGCTTTGCAGCAGGTAAGGACTGCCCCCACACCCGCTGAAGCTGTCACATTGGCAGCTCCTGCTCCTGCTGCAGCGGCAGCTCCTCCTCCTCAAGTCTCCAGCTCCACGCCTCCTGTCAACGCATCAGAGACCAGGTAGGAGTCTTTGTGGCTTTTACCTGCATCTGACTGAATCTGTAAATAGGTTATTGCTGTACTTTTGAGTTTTCAAATTTCAAAACAAATATCTCAAAACGTACATGAGTTGTGTTCAGCTGACCTCAGCTTTTGTTAGAGGTGATTATAAAGAAACAAAAAAGTAATACTGATGATATTTCCTCTCAAACAGCTCAAAAGTTGAACCCTCGGTCTCCACATCAGCGACACAGGCTATCGTTCCTCCTCCACCCGACATCCAGCCCGTCATCGACAAGCTGGCTGAATATGTGGCAAGGAATGGGGTGAAGTTTGAGGCCAGTGTTCGCGCCAAGAACGACCCCCGGTAAGTGTTTGGGACTTTCTGTAAACCACCCATGTCTTGTGTGCGCTTCAGTCTCATGCACATTCACTCGTTCTGTCTCCTGCAGGTTCGACTTTCTGCAGTCTTGGCATCAGTACAACATCTATTATGAGTATAAGAAGAATTACTTCATGCAAAAGGAGGGAAGAGGCTTGTCAGAGGTATAGAGTTCTTTAGAACCATACAAATTTATGCTCAGTGCCTTATCCCCTCTAGCTGATCCTCACTTTCCTGTTTTTGCACTTTGGTCCTTTTGGAGGACTCTGAACCTCTCGTTGCCCTTAGAATATTAATCTGAAAAAATGATTTGTGGAGATGCTTTGAAGAACAGGACTCGCAGCAATCCTCAAATTAAATGTAATAACGGTCATGGAGTAATGAATTTGGTTCTTACCAGCAAGATTGAGTTCAAGAATAATGTTAAGGGATGGTAGCAAAGCGGACGTGTCCTTAGTTCTGCAGCAGCCAGAAAAATGTCTCACTTTTCCCTCATTAAAAGCAACAAAAAGAATTGCAGTGATCTTATTCAATCGTTGTAAACTACATGATGCATTACAAAAAAACCAGATGCTGCAGAACAAAATAGGAAATAAGAAAATGAATTTAACCGTGATGGTGGGTAAAAACTGTGTCTGCGCACTCTGGAGGATTAACACCGAACATCTCAATTTAAAATGTGCTCCTAATTATGTTCAGAGTAACCTTTTTGTTTTTAACCATCTACTGTTATCTCTTTCTTGATTTATGAACATTTTTTTTCTCCTAGTGTTATCTTGATCCAGAAACATAAAATCATGATGGAATACTATCAGTAGCTTCACGTGGGCTAAAAGACATCCAGCAGAGTTATTTAAGATGTTTTAAAACGCATCCAATTAGGCCTGCAAAAATATATCGCTAATTTGTCGTTATCGCAATGTCAAGCTGTGCAATATTCATATCGCAAAAGGCTGCAAAAACTGAAATAAATGATTACCTTAAATGTGCTAAAACAATCTTATGGCAGTTTGAAGTATTTAACGAATCAAATAAATCCCTTAATGCATTTGACCAATCGGATGGACACCTTCACATTGTTGACCAATCAGATGGAAGCTTGTTATGTTAGATGATCGCTTCCAATGTCAAGGAGGGTCATTTGGAGTATAATTTTTAAACTAAATTATATAGTTATTGCAATGTTAATCCCTAATATCGCATATTGCGAGTTCTCCTCACATCGTGCCGCCCTACATCCAATTAAAAAGAAAAACTCCACATTGCCTAGCAAGTTGTTATAATTATTTTAAAAAATATGTTTGGTAGTGTTTTAAATACCATATCTTTAAAGATCCACTCCGACCGTCTTGTAAAATATTTAAAATTGCTCCCAGAGAGCTTTTGCCTACAATCACCATATTTTCCGGACTATAAGTCGCTCCAGAGTATAAGTCGCATTTCTGTCGTGTCATTTATTTTACAAACTACTTGACCAAAAACCGTCATTGCCATTATCATCTTGGAAGGCAAGTTCTAAAATGAATAAAAGAGCATAGAACATGCTGAATTGGTGTAAGAAATGCTAACACAATGAAGGTTACTTAGCTACACAAAAAATAAACATGAACAGAAATGGTGTCCAGTGCTTATGTCACATAACAAACAGCTTTACGTAACTATAATCTCACTCCACTAAATCCGTTAAATTCTTCGTCCTTTGAGTCCCTTCTGAAAAACTCCGCCAACTCCGGAGGAAGACGGCGCAAAGCTTCCTTTTCTGCATGGCTGTCTTCAGACACGGTTCCAGTTCAAATTATTCCAGAGACAGGATGGTCTTCCTGGTTGTCACTGAAGCCCATGCTTGGTCGATCGATCTGGTAGCTTGCAGAAAAGTTGCATGGCGCTTCCTCCCGGTTGCTGTGAAGCTATGCTCGCTCGCCCAAATCCAAAATTTCCTTAAAAATGAAAGTATGTGAATTATAGCATTGGTTCTAATGGCTTAAGTTAGACTTCATGAAGTATTACGGTAAAGAAATTGATGAAAAATGCACATTTTATTCATAATAATGCTGCCAAGTGAAGCATCTTGATGAAATGTTTAGACGAGATAACCGCTTTACCCATCCAAATGGGCCAACCCTAAAAAAATAAAATAAAATAAAAAATCAGTTGTTTAATAAATAGTAAAAGGACAGTTGTAAAACACGAAAGAGGACATTTTCCTGCTGACATTTTGTTTTTGCCGAACACTTTATTTACTTTTACAATTTTTGAGTAAGAATATGAGCAGTTTATTCATAGATGTCTGCCCTACATTTTTCACTCTCCCAATATTTGTAGCTTAAAGTGTGTGTTTTTTCATTGCCGTTCCTCCACACAAGTGTAAAATATATGCAATACATTTCTCCTCAGACTGGTTTCTGTTTTTAAGGTGGCATACATCAATAATAGTAATAAAAATGGACATCGGGGAGCCAGCTCGCTGTAGGGTCTTTTTTGACCATAAATATGGACAGAATTCCATGTGCAAATGGCAGGAAATGCCCTACAATTCAAACCGTTTCCATGACACGACTCAATGAAGATGCTTAACCATCACCCAAACACAGGATTCTATCAAAGACGTATTGAAAGGAAACCAAATGATGGATCTTTACCTTACCTCGTTTAAATATGTTCTTTTTGTTTTTTCCCCATCTAGAACGGCAAAGAAAACGAGCCTGAATCCGATAAATCAGCCGACGGGTCAATGCTGACAAAAGGTAACATATTACACACAGACGCAATCGAAATTTAACCCTCTTTTCTTGAGCTGTTTCTACAAAAGTAGACGCACATCTGCGAGCAAACATGTATCTGATCATATCGGTGTGTGTTGACTTTTATTGCATTGTCTGTGTGCTGCTGCGTTGGGACTCTGTTGTGCATGAATCTGTTTTTTATTAAAGCAGACAGGTTTATGTGACGGTATCAGAGCACAAATGTCTATGCAGATGAGCGCTTACCTCTGCGCTTGCAGGAGTCGTAAACACGTGCAGACATTTCATGCAAATAAAAGCGTGCTCGCATACAGATTGCTTGAATGCAACCAATCACGAATCTGGTAGGGAAAACTAATAACAAAAAAAGTATCCTGCTTGCTTCAAGAATGATCTTGGTCCTGCATTAAGGCTGCTGCTTCAGGGAACAGGGTACATTGTCATCTCTGCTCCATTTAATAATGCAATAGAAGTATGTTTCCTGCTTAAACCACTTTTGTTCTTCCTTTCTGACTCTTTTTGTTTTAAAAATATATTGGTTCTATTTCCTAGTTTCCCTTTTTGTCTGTCCCCGTTATTTCTGAATACTTGTTTTTGGCCTGATTGAACCACACTTACCACATCTTCTTTCTTTTTTTCTTTTTTTTTTTTGTAAGTGTAGAAATGCTGGAGTGGCTGTCTGCCTCCTCCTACATGAACCCTCTTTTTGGTACCGTGGATTGACCCCTCAGTGTGCTCTCCTTGTGTTTTCACAGCCTCTTTCGCACCCATCAGTTTTGCCATCAAACCCAAGGAAAACGACCTGCTTCCTTTAGAGAAAAACAGAGTGCGACTGGATGATGACTCTGACGAGGATAAGGTCTTTTTGTTTCCCTTCTTCTTGCTTTATGGTCTGAACTACAAAACTTCCTCCGGTTGTTGCAGCGTGTTTAACATCGTCGTCATTTGTGTTTAAAGCTGCTGGAGGAGGCGAGTCTAGAGGCTGTGATGAGTGGGGTTGAAATGGCTGTGAAGGAGGCGGTTCCAGCGATCACACCTGAAGAAAAGAGAGCCACCCTCAGTTTGGAGGAACTGGAAGCAAAACAAGGTGAATTATGAAATGGATTATTTTTGGTTGTTTAAAATAAAAAAAACTAAGGGGTTAAACAAAGCAATATAATGACTGGTAACAGACACACTTTTAAATTCTATCAAACAAAAGTGTCCTTGATTTATCATGGTTCAGCACTCTCAGCCTCACTTTTCTATTATTTTTATTTTTCTAATTTTAAACCTGCTGTGTTTTGTTTTCTCCAGCACACTGTGTTCTGGGTCCCAGTTGTCTGTAGACAACAATCAATCACTTTGCCGTGTCTCCAGTACAGAATGCTTCAGTTAACTTTAGTTACATAAATCTATTTAATACTACTTTAATACTATTGTTTTATACTGGACTTTTTTTCTATGAATGTATGAACTTTGAGAGTTTAAACAAGAGAAAAAAATGTGAAAATGTTCATGTCTGTGTGAGAAAAGTCAAAGTGTTTTGTGAAGAGTTTTACAACCTTAAAACATCTAGAAATATTGTGAAAAATACATTTCAGGATTCACCCATCGCAAGTTATTTTTTAAGAACTCCTGCAATAACCGAGGAGCCGCTGTATTTCATGAAGTTTAACTTATTAATTATTTCTACCTAAAACTTTTGATTGCAAGTATAAAATTATTTTGTTAAATTGTTTATTTAGGGGTGTTTGTCCATCACAAAATAGCATTGAAGAGATTTGGTTACCAAAACGTTTTGTCACTCTTGTTATTTACAGCAGTGTTTACTTTTCAGGCATAAAAAAACAAAATGACCCTTTTCCTCATCATAAACGCTCCACCAAATTTCATTGAAGCCTAGTTTGTTGTTTGGGGAGATAAAAGATGGAGACGGTCAGACAAGAAACTTGGCAGCAACAACAATGGCGGAAAAGACAAATGTGCTGCTTTTCAGCATCAAAGAGGTTGACGGGTCCACTTTGGGTTCACTGAAACAGTTTAAGAGCATAATGGCCACTTTTGAAACTGACCAGAGAAAGGCTGGAAGAGCCTAATAAAAAGCTAAACAGAATTGTCTTTGAGGGTCACTGGAGTGGATGTCAGTCAGGAGACCTACCTTGATCAGATAGTACTAGAATCAGCAGCAGACAGCAAACTTGAATCTGTGGAAGAATAAGCTGAGAATAAACCTCACACACTAAATGTGGTCTTTGCTGGTACATTCTGTTTAACTGTTGGGGCTGGGGGCATTTACCTGTGGATGTCACCGTTCAGTCGTGCAAGTTTAACGAACTAAATGCTTTTTGGTATCTTCAACAATGTATTTCATTAGCGTAGTTGTGTTTTTAGCCTCAAAAAAGCAAAAGATTTGTTGTTGTTTTGGTAGTTTTTGTAAAAATTGAATTTTTTAAACCAAAGATTACAAGAAGGAAGAAAGTAACTTGATGGAGTTTTGCATTTTCCTCTCTATTCAAATTACAATATTTGAGTTAAAAGTGAATTGCTTACATTTTAAAATTGGAAAGATGGTTTCAACCCGCACAGTGACAGTTGAGATGTTATCTGTTCCCATACTCTGGAATTCCCTCCCTAACATAGACTCTTTACAAACGTTCAAATCAAAAATCATCTGTTTAGTTCTGCCTTCTCATCTTGATTCACTTTTGATTTTTCTGTCTAATTCTATTTATTCTGCTTTTAATGATTATTTTAACCTTTGTTTTGTACAGTGTCCTTGGGTTTTCAGGGCTCCAGACTGCGAGCAATTGGTCGCATTTTGCGACCAAAATTTGAGAGTGTGCGACTGAATTTTACATCCAGTCGCACATGCGCGACCAGTAAATTTGCCTCCCCCACCCTTCGTATTTTTTATACATTAAACGTGGAAGGGGCACGTCAATGATCAATGAAATAATCAATGAGACGCAAGCCCACACGGACGCAGCCAGACACACACTCGCGCACATACTCATCAAACGCGAGGACACACTCGCATGATGCCTGTCTGTGAGGCGGCCACTGCGTGTGAGAAGAATAGGGAAAGCCACTGTGAGTGGCTAAAATGCGTGTAGGGGCCTAGAGATAATCGAGTGCGGGACACATGTCCCATAATGCATTGTTTTGTAGTCTGTAGGGCAGCTTTCAGTCAGTTCAGTTTCCAGCTGTGTCCGGGTAGGTTTGCCCCTTGCTCCTCCCCTTTCTCGCGATATTTTTGTGATGATTGACAGTTGATGTTGGAGCAAAAACAAAAATATATGTCACACACCAGGTGATCTGCGCAGCGTTGAGTTCACCTGGGTGATCTCAAACACGCTTATTGTGCATCTTGGCTACACCTATTTGGTGTCACAAAGATGAATTTCCATCCGTTTTCTTTACTATTTGTACCGTCATGACTATGGAGTCCTATACTGTTCATAATTAAATAAATAAATATTTAATTCAATAAATAAATATGGCCCCATGCAAATACACAATCAACCAATTAATCTCTCATAAATATATAAAAAGATCATGAAATTGTGAAAAACCTGCACACTGATTTTAAATTAGCCATTGTATTATTCAATATATTTCATTTTGCTTTAAAAACAAAAGTGGCTTTGGGCGAGTGTGCATAATTCAGGTGATTTTGTGGTCGGTTTGGCAATTTTCATCTTCTTATGAACGTATAGTAGTGGTCTAAGTTAGGACGAGTGGTTGTTGGAGTTCCACTAAGCTTCTATGAACTGGAGTTTCCATGAACGCACCATGCCGCGTGTGGGAGGGGCAACAAGCTAATGTTTTTAGCCTGATAGCCACATGGAGCGGTTGCTTGTGCTTATCTCAGTAACAATGCATGGATGCACAATGTACATGGAGAGTGTTAAGATGTCAGAAACGTCATCGCAGGAAAGGTTCAACATTTTTCTTGAGAGGGAAAAATAAAACCAGAGGACCTGATTATAATCATTGTCTCATTGAAAATAGAAAAATATCATAAGGTTCAGGAGGCCCGAGCCGGCTTGTCCCGCTTTGCACAGCTGCTCACTCTGTCGATCCTCCTGCGAGCCGACATATGTCACGATGTGAGCTGTGAGTGAATGGCGTAAGAATGAGGAGTGTGAAAGATGTTGACGACCGGAGCTCCTTTGTGGTTTGGTCCACACAAACCCTCAAACTACAAAAACAGAGTTGTGGATGTTTGCATCTTCTGCAGCAGACAGATAGTTTGTCTCTATTTGATCCTCTAATGTCAGCAAAGCCTCGCGGATATCGCTGAAACATGTAATCCCTCTGACTGGCACACCGCTGAGCGGGTATCGAGGAATATGAGTCGATTTTCCATGGGTGAGCCAATGAGCGTTTAGATCCCGCCCACTTTCACTGATTGACAGACAGAACCATTCTCCTGAAAAGCTCTTCATGAAATAAATAAGCCATTGTGAAAAACATCAACATGAAATAAAACAAAGCTACTTTGGAAAATATTCGATTTTGAAATATGAGCTTCTGAAAAAAGACAGAATTATAGTAAAATTCAACATGATTAAAAATGAATATTTTAAAATGCTGTTTTAAAATAATGAACATGTTTTTAAAGCAAAATGAAATATATTGAATAATACAATGGCTAATTTAAAATCAGTGTGCAGGTTTTTCACAATTTCATGATCTTTTTATATATTTATGAGAGATTTATTGGTTGATTGTGTATTTGCATGGGGCCATATTTATTTATTGAATTAAATATTTATTTATTTAATTATGAACAGTATAGGACTCCATACATGACAGTGATGCTGCTGTCAGTTTACCTTCTTGTTGCATTTTCAAAAGTGCAGAATAAAATGTGACACTGAATTTGAAACAGCACATTGTAATTTCTGCATCAATTATTAAAGTTTTTATTAGTAATACAGTGGAAATTAGTAGATTTGGTTAGCATGTTGATTTACGGTATGCGCCCCTAAATTTTCTGGTTGTGCCCCTAAAATTTTCAGTTAGGGGCCACTGTGCTCCTAGTGAAAAAAGTTAGTCTGGAGCCCTGGTTTCTAAAAAGGCGCTTTTAAATAAAATGGATTATTATTTGTTAAGAAAGAACTGTTGCTTATTGGTTTTGAAGTCTGACGTTGTTGAGATTAGAACCAGTTTTTATGCATAACAAAAACAAAAATCAATTTCTAGTGGCTTCAAGGTTGAACAGATGATTCAAAATTAATATTACCAAGACTTTTTTTTTTTTTTTTACTGAGTGAAAAACATCCCAAAATGAAATGGTGAAAGATTTGCACTTGGTTTCAAATGTCTTTTTAAAATGGCTGCATGACCAATGCAAGTGGCAAATATTCAGTAATAAAGATGAATTTGCTACAATTACGGTAAGTGTAGGTGTGGTCTGTAATCGATCAAGTTAATTGATGCATAAATGTGATTTACATACAATAGTTGGGATTTGACGAAGCAAAAGCCAAAGTCAGTCATTTAGTGTCTCCTTACATTACACAAAAAGCCTCTCCAAAGCAAACAGGCCAATTATATTTTACAGAAAATGCTGGTAAATATCCAAAATGAAATGTAACTGATAATTATTAGACTTAGAATTAGAATTGAGAAATAGAACAAATGAAAGAATTACAAATTGATTAACTCATATTCCGTTTAGAGTGTGTACTGCTCCAAATAATCATATTCCGGTAACTTCCCTTTGCGGTTGAGCTCATTTTGGTGTCATGGGGGTTTGTGGTCGTAGTTCTTCCATTCAGACAATGTTATGCGTTTTGTTGTCCAAGGGCACTTTCTTTTGTGTTCTTCACAGAAGACATTTTGGTCTGAATCACTTTGTACTCAACAGAGTGGAAGTATTTGGCCTTTGAGGCGAAAGTTGCAGAAGTACAAACTCGAGTTACTTCTCAAAAAGATGTCTTTCATTTTGGTACGTCTTAGAAGGAATGGGTGGGATTGTCTGGGTAGTTTGTCAACAGGGAGTCAATTACTTCTCAGGACAAACAAAAGTAAAAAGGAGCTGAATATTCTGCAAGCGACAGCATGGAGGCTGTTTAATGGCTTCCATTTTTTACCCCAAATCTTTTTTTTTTTTTTTAATCAGAATTTTCCTACTTCAACAATGTTTGATGAAGGCTGGATTCAGTCAAAAAAAACGTTTTTATTGAGTCACCAGTTCATAGATTAGCACTCACTTTTTTAATTCACTTCATTTTCTCGTATAACTGCATTTATAAAGTTTTGTCATTTTTATTTTAACCTTTTAACCCTTTTTAGGTCCCACTCCAATCATCTTTTGAGCCATTTTAAAAGCACTTTTAATCATGATTATGCCGATTAGGCAAAAAATGAAAGAAAAAAAAACATTCACTTTCTAGAACATAGTTTCTGCAGAGCGGCAGTAGTTCATGACAAAATTCTCCCGTAAGTTGTGGGCGGGACCTTTGGTGCGGAGCAACAATATTATGGAGCGGAGTTTGTAGTTCGCCCAGTTTATGTCACATCCAATGTCCTCTTTTTCAAAACCTCTTTTTTTCCATCTACTCCTGATTCCCAACTATTTGAATAATGAAATACTCAGAAAAGCAATTTGAAGTTGAATTTTCTTTACAAATGTCCTTCACCATCAGAAAAACATGTAAAAAACACACTTTTTCATAGAGTGGGTCTTAAAAGGACATGTTTAATCTTGTGAATCTATGGGATGTCGGCTTTCTTCTTGATTTAATTTTTTTTTTTTAATAAACCAAACCAATGGTCAGCAATTACAGTTTTCAGTTTGACTCCACGGGCCTGGTTTCTTTATCATCTCCAAACCAGATTTCTTTTTTCACTTTTTGGACGTCGTGCAACAAACCAAAGTCCTCCCGGTTGTGTAACCCAAACACTTCCAGTGAAAACATTGTCTGTTTTCATCTTCTGACATCATATAGGGAGTCAGTCAGCTGTGTGTGTGTGTACAGTAGTCGGAGGCAGACGCAGCGTTACTGTGTTGTCATTGTCTAGAGTACAGATGCATTCTGCTCCACTTGGCCGTTGTTCTCTGTGCTCGAGAGTGATTTGCTTCAGCAGCTGGCCTATTTTTACAGTGAGGCGATAACTGTAGCCCCTGTGGCTGCGTGACTGGAAGCTTTTTGTCTTCTGTACACATTTGCCTCTTCCTGGCTTCTCCTCGTTTCTTTTGTCAGTCCCATACCACTACTTTCAGAGACGGTTTTTTTTGTACTGTCAAACTAAAGACTTCTCTTCTTCATAGCCCAAAGTCCTTTTTTCACATTTTTTTTATTTTTAGACCTAATTTTTCAATCAAAAATGGATGGGAGGATCTTAGTTTTTATTAAAATGATTAAAAAACATACCAAGCCCAATTTTTGCTTCCATCTTTCCCATCTTCTTTTTGCCCTTTTCTTTCTTTTTTGTCTCGTCTTTTCAAACATAAACAAAATCACAGGCAAGCTGCCCACAGTTCAGTTGTCAAACATTAAACTGTCTGACGAAAACAATAAAGAGCGACAAGAATCCAACTGATCTCTCCAGTGTTTGCGGTCCCATCTTTTTTGTCCTCAGCCAAGCAGAAACTGGAGGATCGTCTTGCAGCTGCAGCCAGGGAGAAGCTGGCCCAGGCGTCAAAGGAGTCCAAGGAGAAACAGCTGCAGGCGGAGCGGAAGAGGAAGGCAGCGCTCTTCCTACAGACTCTCCGTGGCCCCGCCGCTGGAGAGCCCGAGGCCAAGAGAGCCGAGCTAGATGCATATGCACAACTTGAGGTAGGCCGATAAAAGCCAGCCAGTTTGCCTTTATTGTCTTTGTGTTTATTCCTTTTGACCAAAAGACTCATGTGAGTGCTCTGAAATTCTAATTTGACTTCCTTCCTTATTGCTTTAAAATGTTAATTTTCATTGGCAAAATCAATTGAATGTATTTAGTCACAAGCAAAGCTTCAGTTTGAAAGAACCCCAACCCCTTTGAAATGGATCAACCAGCACATCCGAAGACTAAATCGTAAAAAAAAAAAACCCTTTCATTTCATAAATGTTTAAAGCTGGTCTTTGACAAGTTGATCTGAGACCGTTTTTCCAAAGTAAGAGGAGTTCAGATTGATGTTCGAGGCAATAATTTGCCTCAAAGAGATAAAATTCTAGGAAGCTGATAGATTATACTTGGTTAAAAATGGATATTAATCACTTACTGCTTAGATCTGTATGAAAAGAGAATCTGCTATTCGTGGATCCTTTTCATATCACTGCTTCCCTAAATTTTTGGTATTGCTAAAGCGCTATTAGTTTTTCCTTTTGGTTTTAAAATAAAATGACACAAAGATTGATATAGTTTCATTCGCAACATTAAAACACAACATCGTTTAGTTTCATTTCCACTTAGTGTGGATTTTACAGCACAACCCTGTTTTTCCAGAAGAATCAATAAGACTGACTGGACTGGAGTTTGTGGTAATGTGCTGTTTGCAAGGGAAAAAGCTCAACGGCTATTACAGCAGCAGTGGCTGTAAAAGTAATCAAAGATTTTATCAGAGCAGTTACAGCATCACTGTCTACGTTATTTCATGCTTCACAGCTCAACCACAACTGTCAACAGTTCAGTAAATAGTTTATTTTTTTAGCCTTACCTGTAGTGTAGCCTTGATTTAGTCCAGAGGTTAGATCGTTTAAAAAAGTTTTCAACCTTTTGGCCCCACAGCTTCTTTGCTGCTCAGCTGTTAATGCTTCTTTGCAACAAAACAATTTCTGATTCTTTCCAGGGCAGTTTATCCTCAAACTACTCTAAAACAATCGTTACGTCCTTGACAGGCTCATCATGGAGGGCGAAATATGTGACCCAAAATTAAAGGGGGGGGGGGAGGAGTAAAAAAGTTATTGAACTCGTTTACTTTCCGGTGAATTTAAAGGAGACAACAAAAGAAGAGAGCAAAAATCAGTTATGGGTAGAAACAACAGGACACTCAGACCCTGACTTAAAAAAACAAGAACACTTAATTGCACCTATCACCCCATCAAACTCACTAATGAAGCTTACCAAGAAGGAAGTAAGTTGATGTCTCTCTCTGGTCGTCTTTTAATCTATTTTAAGTGTTCCCAGTGGTCTTTTAATTATAATTATGCAGTTTTTAGCCAAAATCAATAAACCTGTGTTGTTATATAGGACATAGCTTTTGCAGAACACCAGTAGTTCATTAGAAAAACGTCTCTTTAGTTGTAGGCAGGACCCACTCATACCGGAGGACTGAGCCCCTGACACCCACTAATCTAACATTAGCGGTTTAACAAAAGTCTCGAGCAATACCGGAGCTATCCAGCTGTACAGTTTTGTCCCCGGAAGCCAGATCAGACGGTGGGAGGAAGCCGGAAATCCCGGAGAGAACCCACGCATGCATGGGGAGAACATGCAAAGTCCACACAGAAAGGCCCCCCCATTGATGTTGTTTTTTTAATGTCCTCCGGCCAGGACTTGAAGCAGGGGGCTTCTTGCTGTGAGGCAAGAGCGCTAACCACTGCGCGCCACCGTGCAGGTCATATATATATATATAGATATAGATATATATCTATATCTATATAGATAGATATAGATATAGATAGATAGATAAATAGATATGACACATTAGTCATGCACACAATACTTTTTATTCTATGATGTCATGGAAGATAACTGACAGAATATACACTCTCACTCTATTTTTTGTAGGTCAGCTATTCAAAATTATGTTTTTATTATCATTATAAAGTTACTGGGGTTTTGTGGTCATGTTTTTTATGTTTTTCTTTTCTTTATGGAATTGAGCTATCATAAAAATGTATTTACTGAAAAAATAGTTTTAAAAGGCACACTAGTTCTTTTAAAAATAGTATTTACTATGCTACTGAGTGGATTTGATCCCTCAGAACATAAACTGAAACTGTGGTAAATTTTCATTACAAATGTGAATCAGAAAAGGTCTCGCCCTATACCTTATTTAGTTTTTACTGCTTTGTTTATTGATTGCTAAATAAATGCATAAAATTTACCTAAATTTCCTTTCTAAAACAAAAAAGTGTGTTTACATAACTTTCCTAATGCCTTCATTTGCGTCAGTGGGGTTAGGAAAAATCAGTGTTCACCATGAAAGTGTAAGCGCAGATGGAGTTGTGTTAGAAAACACAGCATTCATGCCTAGGCAGGGTTTTTTCCTCCCCATCCAGCAGCCACATTCACATATTCTGTTCGACTCAAGATGATAAACATCTTTCCGAACCAAAACCTCTCTCAGCCGCTAATAGTGTGTCACACAAACACAGCAATCAGTTGATACAGTTCTATACGTACTGTTCATTATATCTGATTGTATGGGCCGTCTAAGCCGATTAACTAATAAAAATATGTCTCCACAAACACAGTAGGTAATTTGTCAATTTTCACAGACTATTAAGTCTGCTTCAGGACTTAAACAAATTGCAGTGCTTCCCTAAGCATGATCAAGGTTTTAATTACACCATTTTCTTCCTTAATTCATGAAAAAGTTTAGCTCATTTTTGCTACATCCGATAAGAACTTATCTCTCACTGAGAGATTCCAGTGTAGATGATAAACATTATAATAGTGAAACACTGCGTATACGATTAACTTTTGGGTTTCTCTTATATTGAGGATTAAGGATTCTTGCATTTTTCACACAAAGAATCTCCTGTTTGTGAAACCCCAGCCTTTATAATCATTTTAATTTGTAGATTAAATTTTATTTTTTCACCCATTCTTTACCAATTTGCCAATCTCACTTTTAACCCCTTTGTCCCGAATGTTGCTAATTTAGCAAATTATGAACTCCACTTAATTTAGCATCACCTTAAATGGAAAAAACATAAAAACATATATTCATTCATATTTATTTAAGATAGACAAAAACTGGAAAGCTGAATAATAATTTCTTCCAAATGTGAATAACACTAAAAAGCATAGGCAGCTAAAGCATAGGCAGCTAGGTAGTTCCAATCCAAAGGGTTTTGGATTAGGGATGAGGCCGATTTTTTTGTTTGTTTTTTGTTTTGTTTATTTATGGCAATGGTTGACATGCCGCACGAATCCTCGAGGGGTTAAATAGTAGTTTTGTCACTTAGAAGCAACAATTAGCAGACGCTACACGGTCAAAGATTTAGCTCAAGATAAATTTTAGCATACCTTCATGAGCTGGTAACCCCTTGTGGAGACACTATTCACATCAGCAGCTTTATTCATGGGTTCTTGTTTTTTGCCACTCATTAAAAAAAAAAGGCTGTTTACATTTGTATGCTGTATAAGTTTATCACCAGGCAACTGCTGGATATATTTTACATACTTTTCTTGAACTAGTGCCATCTTTGAAGCAACAAAAAAAAGTTATTTGTATCTTTAGTAGCATTTTTCTCATTTTCCCGGATAATATCCCAGATAATTAAGTTGGCCTTTAAAAAGATGTCCAGAGGCCCCTTTGTTAAAGTGGCTAGTCAGTTATCAGATCACCCTGTGTGTTCTGAATAAAGGCAGCTTCTGAAGTTCCGTAAAGGTTCTACATCATTTAAAACTCTGTTTTTATAGTTACAAAAAGGTAGATAAACCAGTACTTTATTGTGTTAATAAGACACATAAGTCATTTGATGTGTAGATTGCAAGTTCTCTTGATGGATGTTTTGTGTCAGGTCCTCATGTTAGCCCAACAGATGAGTAGTAAACTGGCCAGCTGCCTGCTAGACCAGGTGGCGGTGGGTAGTCTCCTGTCACTGAAGCGCTGACTCTTGTTCTATTCCAGATGTTCTTTGCCTTCCACTGTAGCCATACCAGCTCTACTGCTCCTAATTAAATTGTAATAGCTTCTGATAATAAAGTGAATTTTCCTGTTTGATGTTTTGAAAGTAAGACTGTTGATTGCAGGACCGTTTCTAGCTTTGTGGGGGCTCAAGGCAAGATGCTGTTTGGGGGCTTCTAGTTTGTAATCAAGTAGATTCCAAATCCTTTATATGTTCTATATTATATGGTCTGTTGTATTACACTTTACAAGCAAAACAGGCTAATCTTAAACTGAACCACTAGACCAGGGGTCGGGAACCTATGGCTCGCGAGCCATATATGGCTCTTTTGATGGTCACATGTAGCTCGCAGACAAATCTTTAATTATACTTTTTTTTTCATTAGACCAGTCCTTTTCGGGCGCAATGCGATGCCAGAGGCGCGCAGTAGTAGCGGTGCTTGGAGAAAAAACTATCAGTTTACTATTATCTATTATTTCACAGAGTTTGTACCACCCGGAAACCTGTGAATTGCCGTGCCAAAGAGAAAGAGCGCGCAGTTGCGGGGACGGGATGTGTGAGGAAGAAAGCAGAGGGTGGGGGTGAGGGGTTGTGGGGACAGGCTGCAGGTGAATCGCGCAGGGATTGTAATAACGTAAAACCCGCTGCCTGTCACTCACTGCAGCGTGTGAGTGTGTGTTTGGCTCCCCGTCTTTATGTGAGCAGTCTTTGTCACATCTACAGAACATTCAGACCTACGATCACGTTTAAAGTCTCAACGCCTGCATGAAGCAGAAACTCACCACGTATCAACCAGACTAGACAATCAACAAAACTACCACGAGAAATACTCATCATTTATTAGCAACAGCATAACAATGTTATTAAAAAGGATCCACAGACTTATTGTACTTTAAAAATGTTGAAATTACATCAAATGCACACATTCACTTGTATATTTAGTTTTAAAAATATTGTCGCGGACTGAGTTTCACTTGGCTGTCGGGCCGCGTTAAAAGTTCTGGGGTTCATTGAAGGCATCAAGCAGAGATCTGATTGGCTCTCAGTTCTGTCGCTCAGCCTGTTGTTAGGTAATTTGGACCAATGGGGTTCAACTATGGGCCGAATAAGGAAAATGGGAGGGCTGGAGCGGGAGCAGGTGAATATAAAGTTGGGAGAAACGCTCTCTCTCGTCTCGGCAGGAGAGATTCAGGAGTTGATGAATTAGTTGTACGGCGTTTGTTGCGGTCTACAGTAACCAGAATAAAGAACTTTAAAAGAGGTTAAGTCTCCGTGCATCAGTGTGGGAAAGAGACACAACATTATTGTATGGCTCTTTCGAAATTACATTTAAAAATATGTGGCGTTTATGGCTCTCTCGGCCAAAAAGGTTCCCGACCCCTGCACTAAGCCAAGCTAAACTGATCTCATAAAAGCACTGTAATACAAGGACAGGAATCCCCTATACTTAAACAATTAGTATTTATGAAAATGTTTACTTTAACTACTTTAAAACTTTCGTTGAGTCAGTACTCTATCATTGCAACAGATTCCAACATGTCCTCTTTGAAAGCATCAGAATAAATGGGTCTGGATACTTTTTGGATTTTTTGCAGAACCGGTATCTGACGCTAGGAAAGCAAACCTTGGGGGGGGGGCTCATTTTTTATTCCGTGGCATTACAGTTTTTTTTATTTATTTTTTTATCATCTTGCTAACATGGCTGAATGATACCTCTGAATCATTCCCACCATGCCTATGGGCGTCTCCAGACCGCTGCATCCCTAATTGTGTAGCAGTGTGGTCCAAAGACCTTAAAATGCCAAAAAATATCAGCCACGGCTTATCTTTGCAGTTTATTTAATGTATAGCTAACATTTATTTTAAGCCTTTAATGGGGGCAATGCACACAGAAGATAACTAAAGACAAAAAACAGACGTTTGAATACTCTTCTGAAGGGGATGAATTTTGGGTGCCCGAGGCATTTGCCTGGTTTGCCTATAGCAAGAAACGGCCCTGTATTTTATAAGTGTTCACTCTTTAGCCTGGTGTGTGTGTTTAGAAACAAAAATAGACAATAATAGAACAAAAAGTTGACAGCTTTTAAAACGGTCTGCTCCTTTCAAGATCAGAAAATGGAAGTTTAAGTCATAAATTAAACAATGCTAGCATGTCTGATAGGTTGTTGATTCTGCCACAGTAGAGTTTTTCCATATTACAAAGAGTTGTAGTTTCCATTTCTTCAGCGTTGTTTAAAACAAAAAGTTCTATGAGCACAGACAGTTGTTCTGCCCCTGGCAGACTAGTATTCTTCCCCAGTGTACTATCTTTGAAGGCGGAGCAGCTGATTTCTCTGCTTCTTTGTTGGCTTTGAGGTAGTAACAGAGGCTAAATGAATTGCTCAGTGGAGGGGAAAACGCACTTCTTTAAACAACAGTGTTGCTCTGACATCTATGACTCCAGCTTGTTGTGTATAAGCACACGCTGAGGCTTAATGAAGGCGTCTTTTGTGCTGACACGGTGCAATCATTGTTTAAAACGGCTTGTGTTTAATCTCTTGAAAGGCTCGGGGACAAATGTAAATGTTCATGCTGTTTGTAGAGCGGTTTTGATGAATTGACTCGGAGTTATTAAAGTAATATCAGATATAAAAGTTGACACATGATGATCCGCTCACTATCAAAACAGAACTCTGCAGCTTCACAAAGGCCCTGCCTCAGCCTATTGTTGTGGACAAAAGTAGTAATTGGGCCATCTTTACACCAATTTGGTTATTTAGACAGAACAGAGGAAACACAACTGTTGCCTCAGTGTGCAATTTCCCCCAGGAAAAGCAATATAACTTCAAAAGACCCTGATCTAAACTAATGTTTTTGTCCCAGTAAAGTGATGTAGAGTTGTCCCAATAAATGCGGAACCACTAAAAATACAGGGTTTCACCATACGCTAAATTCACACCAAAACATTTCACAGCAGCATGTTCAAAAGTTCAAAGATGTGGCTACTGTGCACCTTGCTTTGTTTGTTATAAAATCGGGTTTTGCATTTTACAGTCCATTTCATTTCTCCACCTCATCGTCCATGGAGCGACGGTCTTGGTGTGGGATATTTACATAATGGTTCATTTTCTCAAAACTTTGTTTTAAAAATGTATTGAATGGTTATTTTGACAGTTGGTCTACTTCCTGGGTTTCTCCATCTGTAGCTCAGGGGGTAAATGCAGAGATGCTGAAAAACTAAATCTCAAGCAAGCCTTGCAAGTCCTTTTAAACATGTGGTTGATATTTCCGTTGTGAATGTAAGAAAGCAGTTCACTCTCCTCTAGCATGGTGGCGTTGTGACCAACTTAGGAATGAGAAAATTTGACATAATTGGGTAGTATGTGTGGGCATCCTACGAGCACTTGGGTTCCACCCCGTGCGTGTGGCATTCATACGGGGTCAATAATAGGGCTAGTACTCAACTGTGGTTCAAGTATAGCTGTAGTATAGCTGTTAAATGTATAGAGGATTTTCAAGCTTTCCTTCAGGCGCTTTTAAATAACCATCGTCTGCAACAAACTACCCCTCTGTTTTAAAACTAATCCTTCTAGTAAATACTGTCCTTAATAAGAACACAGAATACATTGTTACTTTATTTATTTTAGTTTGACAAAAGTGGTCAAACCTGAAAGAATTCAAATAATGCTGTTTCTCCAGACTGTTCTTTTTAATTTTTAAGAGTAGATGTTTCTCTCCAGTTAAAGAAGTGTAAAAAGGCTTAACAGGCGTGCAGATTCAAACTCTCACACACCAGCAATAATCCTCAACAAGGTCTCACTAGTCATTTTGTTTCTTAATCAGCTCAATCAAAGCGGTAAATTGTTTGTTTTCCTCCTTTCAGGTGCTGTTAAACATTTATTGAAATTGTCTTGGAGGGTTTTCTCTGTTTGGCCTACCTTTGCTGCTTTACCTCATCTACTGCCTCCTTTCTTTTTGTTTCATCATCATCCTAACCCCCTTTACTCCTCTCCCTTTTTATTTATTCTGTTATGGTTAATTAAGAGGTGACACTGTCTGAGTTGGAAAGAAGTCTTCGAATTAATTTTCCCCCTTTTAAAATAATGAATTTCTCTTTCAAGCCGCCACTTCCAATGAAAAGTATGTAAACGCAAATAAACACACGTTTTGTGCTTCCGTACTAAAACCCCTTGCTCTCACGTGTTGCAACGCAAGTGCTGTAAAAAAAATGAATCTAAATGAAATATTTAAATGTTATCATTTCTGTTATTGAGTGAAAATCTTATAGAAAAAAAAAGTAAGAGTTGAATTTGTTTTTTCCTAAGAAAGCAGTCGTCTCTTGTCAAATCTTGTGACATTGTTAAAATTAGGAAGGACTTACCACTGTGGCACACGGATGTCCTAAATAAATACATCTTTACTCTTGACTTCTACCTAGTTTTTACACACTGTCTTCTGTTTTTCTTTAGACAGATTTGTATCAATATCTCTCAGAAGCAACAATTATGGAAATGTATTCAATGTTCCTGTTGTCAATGGCTGTTTGGAGCGTTTCATCCTGTCAGCTTGTTTTTCTCAAAGCCATTAAACTTCAAATCCTGACTCTCCCGAATTACAATAAAAATATTTACTACCACTCTAATTGTTTATGTCTTATAGATGCAAGAAGCCTTGTCTGCTCTGTGTGATCCTGCACCTGCTGAAGTCTATCAGGCAACAACTTTTTGTCATCAAAATCAAAGGCACTCGGCAGAGAACAACGAAACCAAGCGCAGCAGGGAAATCACCCACATCTCATCGTCCTCTTACTCCGGGTCCAAAGGCTCTGATAGAGACAGAGAGCGAGACCGAGACCGTGACCGCAACAGAGAGCGAGACAGAGAAAGAGATCGAGACAGAGACCGCATCAAGGGGCGGGATAAAGACAAAAAGAAAAAGAAACACAAGAGAAGGTCAAGATCACGGTCTAGGTCGAGGTCTAGATCGAAGACCAGCCACTCTCTCCCTAGTGCCTACAGACGATCCCGTAGATCCCGGTAAGGAAATGCAGACCCATATTTATTCTCCAAGCCAAAATCATGTGCCACAGTTCAAATTCTTTATAATCAGGTGTGTTCCATTAATGAGAATCAGCAACTTGAGGTTAGATGGAAAAGAAGGTCAGCAAACTTTGAGAACTGGAATTAAAGGGTAACTAACCTGTACAAATGGTGCTTTAAAAGTGTTGACTGTTGGTCCTTGCCAAAATTTGGACAATCTGAACTGCTGTATATCTTCCGATAGTGGCCGGTCTCTAATAGACGCTGATCCCTAATGAACCAATTTAAAAAAAAAAAGAAGGCAAAACTCAGTAAAATATTGAGATTTTTGCTTTCTTAGAATAAATGGTTTTAAATATGTGGCTTATCAGTTGCCAACATATTTTATGTATTTATATTTTCATTTCTAATCATTTCTCCAAATGATCTGTATATGAGTTACACTCTTGATTAGCAGCAACAGAGTTGGCTGTTTGCAGTATTTTGCTGGCAGTAATGGGCTCCATAAAGGATTCAGATCCACTCATTTCACTTTTGTTTGCAGATCCATGCAGGTTTGGACTCTTGTTTACAGAATCACCTCTCGTCTCAGCACTTTTTACGCATAATAGTTTAGTGGGAATTTGCATATTTTTTAAATCTAAAGTGTTATTGCTAAATCTTTCACAGTACATCTAGAAAAACAGATCTTTATCCTACTGTAGTATCCATGCTGGATATTTTGTATATTTCTCCCAATGTAAACACAACAAATCTGTTTCAATACTTAAAATTTGATTCATGTTTTTTTCAGTTTTTACCATTTATTTATAGTTTTGTTGGATTTTCGTGAGGCTTCTGTTTTTCAAATGTATCAGCATGGCTATGATCTACGATCTCACTCTGTCTTGTTGCGTTGTCTTTTATTTTTGCCAGATCTCGCTCACACTCGCCGGGGAGGAGGGACAGGAGGGGCCACTCAGCAGAAAGGAGGCGCGATGAGAGAAATCGCTATCACCCCAGTAGCAGTTCCAGCTTGCAAAGAAGGCATTCAAAGTCTAGGTGAATAGAACTGCTGGTGTTAAGAGTCTGGGTTGAGAGGAAGTGTCATGATTCTCCATATTCAGCCTGTTCACTGTTACAATTAACTGTAATTGCTCTGATCAGAAGCAAAAACTTCAGTGTTGGCTCTGAGTTATTTGTTCCCATTTTTTTTTACATCATATACCCGCCATTATGAGGGAATACACCTTATGTAGACTTTGCCATGTGTCTATTGCTTTGAGATCCGAGTGTTTTCTATTTTTCTCTCAGGTCCCCTCCTGAAAAAGAAAAACGCTCCACGTTGTCTTCAAAAAACATGCAAACTATGGGCTCCTATGTCTCCCCTTATTCCTCACCCAGAGTTTTGTCCCAGTCTGCCAGCCCGGCATCAAGCTTTGGCCAATCCAGGTATCGCCAATAAAACATAACAAGACTGTAGCACAGAGACTCAAAATGAGCATTTTTAAAGTTGAAATTAATTAACTTTAAAGATCGAATTCAACTTTAAAATTAAAGAAACTAAATGTTTACACAATTAACATAATTCCAGCGAACTCTGAAGCAGAGAGAAGCAGCTTTAGGCTGATTGGCTAAAGTGATTACGCAATCAACGTAAATCAGACGATTTTTGTTGCAGAGATACGCATGTCAAGGCAATGGCAACATGAAAAGCAGCTTTTCTCCGCACCAGATTCAGCAGATTTACTTTGATGTTAAAAGATTACAATAAATAGGAATCTTTTTATTTTTATTTAAGATCTTTCTAGGTGAAATGTGAATAATGTACACATTAAACCAGAGTTTTGTCATTTTAATGGCCATTCTTTCTTCATCACTCATTTGCCAGATTACTTGAAAATGAGCAGCAGCAAGAGCAGAGTATTTTCCGAAAAGTCTGAGTGTTTCTGGTTGTTGAAGTTTTACTGTGCGTTTTTATAGGTGTGAATGTACAGAAGCTGATTTTTTTCCTCTTCTCTCATCCTCTGAGCTCCCTGTTCTGCTCCCAGAGCCTGACTAACTTTAGGATTTTCTAAATATCATCAATGTTATATGTCCTTTTTGCTAAAATGATTGATTTTTTTCCCCTCTCTTTAGGGGCGCTTCTCAAGAGAAAGACAAGGCAGTGTCCTCATCCATAGTATCCTCTGTGCAGTCCAAAATAACTCAGGTATTGTTTGTTTTTCTCCTCTTTCTTCCGCTGAACTTTAGGGGCTATGCCTTAAATGTACTGAGTGCTGTTCTTTGTTTCCATCACGCAATGAGAGGGGACACAAAGTGCTCTGCTTTAACAGCCAGGTTTATAGCTTTTGTCTCGGGAGGGGGGGTTACGATAGTTCATTTTATTATGTACGCATGTACATCCCATTGCTGCACTCCGTCTGAGAATTGGCCTCACAAAGGCGGAACAAATGCCTATAGGAGTCGGAGTTTGGGCCTCAAAAGCACAAAGTGGGCTCTTTTTGTGGAGAATTATTTAGGATGCAATTTTTCAGTCTTTTGGGACGATTAATCATACTAGTATTTAATGTTTTCTTTAAACTGGTGGTATGCTCTTTAACTTTTTCAATTCCCTACTTCTTTAATTGATTCTTTTAAAATATCACTTTAGCCTCTCCCTTAATCAGAGCTTTTTTCTTCTTTTTTTGTAAGCTCTTGTGTTTTCTGAAGTTTTATTTTATCTATTGAACTAAGCTTCGTTCCTGGGATTCCGTCTTCTGTCATGGATGTACGCGCCTTTATCCAGTCTGTTTTCTGTTTTATGCACTCATCCTGGAAACATTGCCAAACATTTTAGAGGAAAAACACTCCATAACGGTTGATTTCATTTAAACAGCACTTGATGACGAATGTTATTCTTGGCAAAAACTGAAATTTCCTTTTCCGTCTTGCATTTTGCTCATAATTTCTCCCTCAGCTTCAAATTAGTTTGATTTGATTTGATTGATTTTCAAGCGTCAATTTTAGTCAGTGCAATAAAAAAATCATTCATAAAATGTAATACAGAAATGATGAAAAGCATAAATAAAAAACAAAGACACAGTTAGGTCGACTTTGTTTATTAAATATAGTGATCATGAACTAAAGTCAAGTAGAGCTTGATTTATTGCTTGAAAAGGAGTGAGAAGAAGTGCCTATTGATTGATCTAGGTTCAGTGATAATTTGTTGTACTCCATCCATGATTTTATTTTATTTTAGTTTGCTTCTTCATTGATGTTATGGCTTTGACCCTTCTCATCTGTTAAGTTCATAGTTTTCCTATTCAACGTCATTGTCCTTGTCGCAACTGAACCAAGTTTCAAATATGGTCGGAATATTAAAAGAACGTCCAATATTCTGTAAATAGTCCGTGATTTCTCCAAAGTTGGTATACATGCTTCTGCTGTTAAAGAGAATGATTGACAGTTTTCCTTCTGGGTTAACAGTTTTTAAAGTCATTATGCTGAAAAATTTACAGTCCATACTAAGAGTGGAAAAAAATGATCTGCAGGTTGTTGTCATTATTACTGAATATTTTAAGGTCTGTTTGCTCACTATTCAGATCTCTCTGAAAGTCGTGGTTGCAGGTGACTGTTTAAGAAAATGTGTTGTTTTTTTTGGAAGCCATTGATTGTAGAGTTCGTCTCCTCACCTTGTAAGACCAGCATCTTCACTTATCTCTTGATTGCCTGCAGTGGGTAAAGACTTCTCCAGTTCCTCCAGCCTCCTGATAATGATGACCATGGCTTCCTTAGGGGAGCGGTATAGGTTGGCGTAAATCTTGCAGTCTCTTACCCGAGTGCTTTGAATTTTTCCCAGCTTTTTCAGATAACATTCTTTTCTGGTAATGTCGGCATTCCTTTCAGTCAGGTCCTCATTCATAAAAATGATGGTTCCCTTCAGATTTCTTCCTTGTTTCAATAACCCTTGTGCTATCCTATGGGGTCCTGATGACCCCACCCTTACTTTGACGGGTTCTCCCTACCATGACAAAGGTGGATAAAGGTGGAAAGATTTCATGTAATCCATGGACACCAGTGAAGATCACAAATTATTGAAGAAAAAAGGTTCAGAGCACTGTCTAGTGGGTCTAGATGACCCAACTCCCAATGTTAAAGTGCTTAGGATAGCACAAGGGATAAAGCTGCTTTGTGTTTCCGATTAACAAACTTCAAGAGAATCGTGGTTTGTCGGTCTCTCTTCTCCTGGGGAACGGTCGGCAGGTCTCCACATTGTTTTTGGGTCCTGAGAAATTTCCTTTGGACTTTAAGAACTCCTCCAGGGCTCGTCTCCTGCTCGTCTGATTCCTCACCGTTCCCGGTGGTCACTGCATGCACATATGACCGGGGTTTCATTTTCAATCCAGTGATAATCATGTCGCTAATCCTGGAGTTCTGCTCCTGGTCATCCATTCATTTTGCGATTATCTCAATCCTGTTGACATTTTGATCATTCAGACCCCAAACCTGTCTCCCCTCCTCTAGCACGTTCAGGATCTGTCCGTGCAGGATTTTCATGCCTCTACCTTCCTTCAGCACTAAATCAAGCCACTTCTTGATATTCTCAGTTTCCTCTGTCACTGGAGTTTTTTTCGGGGGAGTGATTAGGAATAGCTTTTTTTTTTTTTTTTTTTTTCCAGTAAATAGAGTTGCGAAGTGCAGCTGCTCTATCCATCTGAGACGTCTTCCCAGAGAATCGAAAGTCAACCTAAATGTGTAGTTTTTGCCAATTAAAGAAAACAATAACAGCATATTTTTGATACAATCTAATGTTCATGCAAGCTTTGGTCTTTTACTGAATATTCAAAAGGTTGAAGGCGCTGTCACCTAAACTAAAAATAATCATTTGAGGCTCTGCATGTTGCCGCTTTGTGGCAGTTGTTATTTGCAGCTGTCAGAATCTCATTTCTTTATGATGACCACACACGCCTTCATCAGTTCCCTGCTACAGCATTTCCACTTTGACTCACATTAAGCTCTATTAGAACATCTATTTATTCTGTTTTTGACAGATGAGATAAAAGCAAAAGAACCAGATGTCTGAATCATATAATTTAAATCATTGAAGATTTATTTTGAAAAATACAGATCGTTGTCTTCTTGACCTCTCACAAAGGTCATGTTAAGCTTCTAAGAAAAAGATTCTACCAAACTTGCATATTTTGGCATGAAATTAAATAATAATGTCATCCATTTTACTGTATTCACAAATAGTTTTTTTTAATTGAACTTAATATATTAAGACATGTCAATATTGTATTGTATACAATGCTTTTTTTTTTTTTTTTTGCATAAATCAATGGTTTCATGTTTGTTGTTTTCGTATACGGTGTTTCCTCACTTGATCCCGGCTCACCTTTCACGGTCTCGCTGTTTGGCAGATTATTTTCAGTACAATTTTGCACACTGTTTTGCATCCTGATTGGCTACAGACCTTGTCGATCAATTGTCTCCGTTCCGTGTCTCCTGTACAGAATGTGTTCAATTTGACAAATCTTCATTTTCATTCTATAGAACTGGACTTATTTTTCTATGCAGGTTTGAATTTTAAGAGTATAAACAAGGGAGAAGAACGTGAATACTTGAATGACTGAATTCCCTCACTACTCACTTCGTAGTCCACTGTATAGGCCGTTCCCCATTATAACTGGGTGTCAGAATCCACAATTCCTAAATCCAGTGAGAAAATATTGTGCATCGATATGTGCATTATATGTAGTCTGCACTTGATTGTCAACTATAGACCACAATGCAATTATTTGAAAGATTTTTCATTTGAAAACGTTTTGTTTTTTTATTTATTTATCCAAAAAAGCAAAGTTTTTATGATCAGAACACAGTAGATTCATAGTGTTTGTAAAATGTTCAGGTTTTTACTTTGGGGAATCGGTGACATCATGTAAGTAATGAGCATGATAGAGTTTCTGTTAAAATTCAGGGCCCTCGATAGTCCCGCACTAGGGAATAATGGCTGAAGTTGGACATGGCCTCTGTCCAAGAAAAGTGTATAAAGTGTGTAGTAAGGGGTTTTACAGCCTTAAAACATCAGTAATCCTACTTAGCGGATTTTGCCTTATTATTCTTAGTATGTAGCCTCCGCAATAAACAAGAGACTACTGTAGTTCCTTAAGACTAATTCATTAGTTAGGCTGGGGGTTATGGCCAAAATACTATATACATCTGATTACAATATACAATTTCTTAGCATAAAAACTAATTAAAAGTTGTTTTTAAGTTAAAACTTAAAAAAAAAAAGCCTTAATTCAAATAAAGTATACATTTAATTTTAGGGTAAAATCCAGTTAATTTTAAACACTCAATATTATTTGTAACCCATTTACTGTTAAGTTAGATGGAATAAAAAATGTTTTTAGGTGTGAGGTTAAGCTTATCGGAGGCAAAATCATCTTAAAATCGTCCTTGATGCGTTTCGTTTGTAGATTGATTTAAAGTGTCTTCCTCAGAAAATGAGGTTCAATTTTTTTTATTCTATTTCAATTTTGGTCCACTCAAAAAGCTTGCTTTTTGTTTCCATTCTCTTTACAATAGGATCAGTTTAACAGTGAAAAGAACTGGTCCTCCCAGTCTTTATTGGAAACTTCAGCCGGCAGTTTCCCTAAAGAATATTTGGTCGTTTTAGAGGCATTCATGTTGAATCTTATCATTGTAAGTTTGATGGCTGAAACATTTGAACCAGTGTTTAATGAAATAAATAAAAGCCTTCTACATCACACTGCTGTTTTAAAGGTCACTGCAGTCTTCCAATTTAAAAAGAAGGGCTAAGTGGGAAACAGTCAGAGATCTAAGCAACTTGTTTGTGTGTGAGGGATGTGTTTTATTGTGTTGTGCTCTTTCTTTAATTACTGTTAATGCTCTGATTCTCGTGACTTTGTCTTTAAATGACTGTAAGTGACTTTGTGTCCCCATCAGTTTTGTGTCTGAAGAGCTGCAGCACACATTCACCCACCCACACACACTTGCCCTCAATCAATGACCGTGCTTCTTTCTACTCCTACTTTGTTTAAAGTATTACAGTCCAATGCACAAAACAATTACTGTTTGTTAGCAAATTCACTTTAAGAATAAGTCTGAAGTGGCCTGTGAAATCTTGGAATTGAACATTTAAATTGAAAATAATCGAATCGTTTGAAAGCAGGTGAGTATATTACACGATTCAAGTGGTTTCTAAATCTAATAATTCTAAACAAGCATTGTTATAATGCGGTTAAGTTTAAATTGCAATGTTCACTCGCTATATCCTGCTACACCTTTCACAGTCTTGCTGGGTCACAGATTATTTTACCACATGTTTTTTTGTTTTGTTTTTTCAACAGCGCACTAAGTTCTGTCCTGATTGGCTGTTGACTTTATCAATCAATGTCTTCCGTGCCGTGTCTCCTGTAAAGAGATGCTGCGCGTGCAGCTTGACAGATGCATAAATCTTTCAAGGCAAGCAGATCTTTGTTTTTATTTGATAATACTAGACTTTTTTTTCCTGAGGGTTTGAACTTTGAGAGTTTAAACAAGAGAGAGAAAAAAAAAGAGTGAAAATGTTCATGTAATTCTGAGAAAAGTCAATAAAGTCTGAACCGAGGGTTTTTACAGCCTCAAAACATCTGTAATGCTACTTTGCCGATTTCACCTATTGCAGAGTATTCATGGAAGTATCCTCCACGAAAACAAGGGAACACTGTATTCCAAAAGAGACAAGTTCTTTTAAATATATTGTTTATCTTCAAATAATAGCGCCGGCATTTATTCAAAAAATTATTGAGCGTTTAATAGAAACCATAGGAGACCAGATATTTTTCACCTTGCAGACGGAATGGTAATAGGTAAACGGGGATTATTTGGCAATGAAACACAGTATGTGTTTACAGCCTCAAAATCCAAGCAACAACATTGGATGAACGCTTCAGGAATGAAGGAAATCGTCACAACAGCAGTACGGCATTATTAAAGCTGTAGAGTGTAGACGCTAGTACCATAAGCATGAACAACAGGTACGGTAGATGTGCTGAACTTTCTTGATAACTGTGCCACAAGCACTAGACTGCACCAGTTCGAATTTTGGATGAAAGCGCTCAACAACCTGACAACTCACTAAGCTCTAAGTGCACTTAAGTACGCACAATCATACATGTATGATTATGTGTATACAATACAACATGAGATCGGACAAGTTGCAATAAAAGACAGATTCAACATTTAAGGTGTAGTCAGACTGGACACTATTAGTTCGCTTAAAGTGAATAAGTGAACCAAAAGTTAATTTCCCAAATAATCTGGATCAAATTTTTTCAATTCAATTCAATTTCAATTCAATTCAATTTTATTTGTATAGCCCAAAATCACAACAACAGTCGTCTCGATGGGCTTCGAAGTAAAACATGAAATCAAAAGGATCACGAATACAAAGAGTTCAATAGAAAAATACTAAAATGAACTAACAAACTGACTAAGCTATACTGGCATCCCTGCCCTTAGACCCCCCTTCGCGGTAAGGAAAAACTCCCAAAAAAAACGGATTCCGGAAAAAACGAAGAAACCTCAGGGGTGCCCACATGAAGGAGGGATCCTCCCCCAGGACGGACAGGCGATTTACCAGAAATCTTAGAGAAGAATTCACTTATCTAAATCTACAACTACATATATAAAAGTCCAGCAGACGAGCTTCATCCAGCCGTGGTTATCGGGACAGTCAAAGGCGCGAGTCGAGCCGGAGACAGGAACCACAGCCAGGTGTAGGAGCAGGAGCAGAGACGAGGTACTCGGTCAGGTACAGAGCAGAGACGAGCCAGAGATGAGCCAGAGGCAGGATCCAAAGCCAGGTGTAGGAGCAGGAGCAAAGGCGAGGTAAACGGTCAGGAACTGGAGCACGGATGAGCCAACTGGAGTCTGGAAGCACTCCCACTCCCCAGGAGGGGAGAGGAAAAGAGGGACAATACATGAATCGCACTGCACCAAACAGAGGCATGGAGAACTAAATGATAAATTATGATCAAGAATAGAGGAGAGGAAGGGTAGAAGTAAAAAAGGAAAGAGGACAGAACCCCAGTGTACCATAGTTACCCCAGCTTCAACTTCTAGCAGCCTTTTAAAAGAAATAGTTATTATTAAGTTTAATTTAAACAAACTAACATTAAGTTAAATAATCTCTGAATACTAACTAGTCTGACAATAAGCCTGTCCAAAGAGGAATGTTTTCAGTCTAGCTTTGAATGTAGAAACTGAGTCGGCCTCTCTTATATGAGCTGGGAGTTTATTCCATAAGACAGGGGCTTGGTGGCTAAACGCTCTACCTCCAACCGTACTTTTACCAATTCTAGGAACCACAAGCAGTCCTGCATTTTGCGAGCGAAGTGTTCTGATTGGTTGGTAAGGGACTATGAGGTCCTTAATATAGGACGGGGCCATTCCATGTAAGGCCTTATAGGTTAACAGGAGGATCTTGAACTTAATTCTAGAATCAACTGGGAGCCAATGGAGCGAAACTAACACAGGAGTGATGTGATCTCTTCTGCTGGTTCCAGCTAACAATCTAGCAGCTGCGTTCTGAACAAGCTGGAGACTTCTTAAGGAACTCTTAGGACACGCTGCTAACAAGGAGTTACAGTAATCCAGCCTCGACGTAACAAATGCATGGATGAGTTTTTCAGCATCACTCTTAGAAAGTATATTTCTGATCTTAGCAATATTCCGCAGGTGAAAAAAGGCAGTTCTACACGCCTGAGATATATGAGCCTTAAATGATAAATCCTGGTCAAGTAAAACCCCAAGGTTTCTAACTGTGGAATTGGGGGCTATACGTATACCATCCAGGGAGACTATCTGAGCAGACAGAGCATCTCTGAGGTTTTTAGGACCAAGTATAATGACCTCAGTTTTTTCTGGGTTCAAGAGGAGGTAATTAATTGTCATCCAGGTCTTGATGTCACTGATGCAGGCGTTCAGTTTCTCTATCTGGTCATTCTGGTCAGGCTTCATGGATAAATACAACTGCGTATCGTCGGCATAACAATGAAAATTAATGCTGTGTTTCCTGATTATGTTTCCTAGGGGTAACATATAAAGCGTAAACAGGATCGGTCCCAAGACTGAGCCCTGTGGGACTCCATAGTTGACTCGAGTGCACTGAGAGGAATGGCCATTTACATTAACGAACTGATACCTATCAGACAGATAGGATTTAAACCACTGGAGAGCAGATCGTCTGATCCCTATGTCCTGCTCTAATCTATGGAGTAAAATACCGTGGTCGATAGTGTCAAAGGCAGCACTGAGGTCCAACAGGACCAGAATAGAAAGTAGTCCCTTTTCTGAGGCCAATAACAAGTCATTAGAGACTCTAACTAGTGCAGTTTCCGTACTGTGGTGAGGTCTAAACCCCGACTGAAAGTCTTCAAAGTGGCTGTTGTCCTGTAGGTGGCAGTAAAGCTGCTTAACTACAACTCTTTCTAGGATTTTAGAAATAAAGGGCAGGTTTGATATCGGTCTATAGTTGGCCAAGATGCTAGGATCCAAACTGGGCTTTTTCAGAAGAGGTTTAACAACTGCATATTTAAAAGACTGTGGCACGTAACCCGTTTCCAGAGAGGCATTTATCATTGTTAATATGGGATCATTAATTAGGGGAAAAGTTTCTTTAAAAAGTCTAGTGGGAATTGGGTCTAACAGACACGTTGAGGATTTGGAGGACGTAATAATTGATGTTATTTCCGCTTGATCCACAGCAGTGAAGCAGTCTAATGTTACAGAGGTTTCTATGGATGCCTCCATTTCTACCGCTTCAGCCTGTTCTGGGCTGATAGTAGGAATAACTTGATTTAACTTATGTCTAATATTTGAGATTTTACTATCGAAAAATGTAAGAAAATCATCAGAGCTGAGAGAAACAGGAACATGTGGTTCTACTGAGCTCTGACTGCGAGTTAATTTAGCTATAGTGCTAAAAAGAAATCTTGGATTGTTTCCATTCTCTGATATTAAGGTTGAATAGTACTGGCTTCTAGCTCTACGCAGAGCTTTTTTATAATTTAATAGGCTATGTTTCCAGATATCCAGAGACTGCTCTGAACCGGAGCGGCGCCATTCTCTTTCCAACTTACGGGTTTCTCGTTTAAGAGAACGAGTTTCAGCGTTAAACCACGGTGCTACTCGGTTTTGTCTGACGAACTTAGGTTTCAAGGGGGCAACAACATCGACTGTACTCCTGAGGGCTTGTAAGGCATCATTAACAAAGTGGTCATTTATACTAGGACTGATACTATGGGAGCTGGTCTCAGAGTATTTTCTCAGAATATCACTAAGTACTGGCTGAACTGTGTGTTTAAACTCAGACACAGAACGGTCAGTTAAGATTCTTCTAAGCTGTTTCTTATTCACTGGGGCAGAAGGATGTTCCAGTGTAAGCTGGAAGGTAATCAGAAAGTGATCAGAAATGATGGGGTTAAGAGGAAGGACACTCAGCTGGCTGATCTCTATCCCATGGGTTAGAACAAGGTCCAGGGTGTGCTTATGACAGTGAGTGGGTTCATTCACACTTTGGGTGAAACCAACATCATCTAATAAAGCTGCAAAAGCCTTTCCTAGGCAGTCACTGGGGTCATCAACATGAATATTAAAATCCCCTAATATTATAATTTGATCAGAATCTAAGACAATGTACCGTAGTGGATCCTGGCCAGCGACCAGGAACCCCTCTCGGACCCTTTTTTCGGGTTGGTTTAGGTCCGTTTCCAATTGGAATGATTGGAAATGATTTCCTCAGTCTGAATACGCTCCATGCACGGAGTGAAACAACTGGTCGGATGAATGCAGGCTTATGAATACAACTTTTAACATGATACACATTGCTTCTCACAGTTTTTCCGAAAATCTATCTGTCATAAACACCTATTGGCAAAGTGGCAAGTGAAAAGTGTTTACTTGATGTTGATACAGACGTTCCAGATTAGTCAACGAAATCTAAAGTTTGAAGAAGTGAAATATCCAAAGTAGAACAAAGCTCAGGATTTCCATTATTCTTTCTCTTGTTGCGTTGTCCCACCCTCATAATTCCTGGTAAATGACTGAATCACTCTTTAGTCACATAGTTTTGTGTACAAGCTCTGATTTGAAACATAAAAGTTCAGGATTCGATCAGGATCAAGCAGACTTGGTCCAGACCAAAGGACTTTTCCCATCTGAATACACCCGTAGTTGGAACACTTATTTGAATGGCCCAGCATGTAAAAGAGGCTGACTGCTATTTCGGTATCAATTTCTTGCTATGTCTCTCCAAACCCAAAGTTTATTGGATACGAGTATCAACAAAGGGCCACTAGGATTTTAAATAATTGTTTTTACTTTGTAAGTGTCTGTGTTAAGGAGGTTATTGGGCGACTTTAGAGTACAAAAATGGTCAAATTTGAAGATTTTGATTTGTTCATTAAAAGTTTATCAAACAGATCTTATTAAAGTGATCTAGAACTGTTTCCACGGCATTATTACATGATGTAGATACGATCTGCAGAAACTGGTGGGTGCTGGGAGGATAGACCACAAGTCGGGATTTAAGACGCATCGAAATTTAATGTAATGAAATAATCAGACTGTGAATGAAGAAGCAGCATTTGCTATTATATAAATATTGGTTCTACTTTTACTCATTTGGAACCTATTCTCCCCCACCATTATGTTTGTGTGTGTGTGAGAGAGAAAGACAAAGTGGGAGCCTCTGGTGCTTAGTGACCAGATGCTCCACAAAAGACATATTGCACATTTCCCATCGCTTCATACTTATTTTTCATTTTAAAAAACGCCTTAATTTCTTTTTTGTGCTCGTTATCTCCCTTATCCCTTTTTTTCCTGCCTTCATCTTCTCACCGTAATATTAAGTTGTTCATAAAAACATGCTGTTGCAACATGCCCCAGTTCTAAACCACTAACTACTTATACCCCATCTGTGATGTTTTACAAACACAACTTGAATAATTCAGCAAATCCTCATCTACATAATGGCCTCCACATCCCAGAGGATGCTTGGCTGCTACTTGCTTCATCCCATCTCTCATTTTCTTCCAGCTTGTCTTTGTTCCTTTAACTTCTGTTACTTCATTCTTTGCTTTGCAGTTGATAAGTACTTGGGTCGCCTCTCAGAAAAGCTTTTAGATCTGGTTTTATCAGCGCGCTGTTAGAAATCTTGAAGAGTAGCACACTTACCGGTTGTATTTCTTTTGGACATCTGTAATAATATAAAGACCAGATTCCAATCTCAACGTTTTTCATGGTATAGAATAAGAGCAGCAATGAAGGAGAATAAACCACAGGCTTGTGTGCCGTGGATCTGACTTGTTAGGTAGCCATTCAGTGCATGTTTGCATTACACTTCAAAAAATAAAAGATACTTTTTGTTGAACATTAGAAAATATTAGGTTATGTAAAAAACACTCCCCTCGTGTTCCAAACAGGAAGTACCCACTGGCTCCAAGAAGCCAATATCCCATAGACTTCTATAAAGAAATAAAAAGCTGTTCCTCAGAATAACCATTCTTGCTCTTAGCTTTTTAACATGTTCTTGCAAATTCTTATTTTATTTCATTTTCTTTGTAGTGCAAGTTATTCAAAGTAGAAATTGACCAATCAAATACCTCTAAAGATTGTGGTGCATGTTGGCCCCCACCTCGAACGTTCAAACCTTTTTGATTGACAGATTCTCCTCAGCCCTGTTTAAGTGGGAGGGGTGTGGACTTCAAACAAGCTCACTTCTGATTAGCGAGAGTGGTTGCCATAGAAATGATAACTCAGACTAACATGCCTTAACGTGCCTTGGAGGCTCGTTAACGTTGGGAGTTGGGTCATCTAGACCCACTAGACAGTGCGCTGAAACTTTTTTCCTCAATGATTTGTGATCTTCACTGGTGTCCATGGATTACATGAAATCCTCTCCACCTTTATCCACCTTTGTTGTGGTAAGGAGAACACGTCAATGTAAGGGTGGGGTCATCTGGACCCCACAAGAAAACACAAGGGTTACATCTCACTTTAGAAATAGTATCACCTTGTGGTTATCTGGTAAACTGGCCTGGCTCCATCCGGTTTTATTTTATTAAGAAAAAAATAAAAGGTCCGTGCTCCCTGTCATTTTATCCCCTCTCCTTTAGGACATCTTGTCCCTCCTCTCCCCTGTCCTCCTTTCTGCTACTTTACCAGCAGGTAGGCATCTTTGTCCTGCCTGGACCCTTGTGACCACTCCCACACAAGCTCCTGTGACACCGCCTTGCTGCTTCTCAAACAGCCTCCTCCGCCCTTTAACTTCCTGTCAGACTCCACTTAGATTCCAGTCTAGGTCACCCCTTGACCTCTTGAATCCCACAAAACTCCACTTCTGTATATTTATTTAAAATCAATAATCAGGCAAAATAGAACTTCGTTTTTCAACGGAACCTTATTGTGACAGAGCTGGACAATTGTGAGTCCAGTTACAAAACGCTAACTTCATTCAGTTTGTAGCATTTAAAACGCTACTGAAGTAATCCAAGTAGTTATAAAAACATGCAATTAAATATTAGAATAAAATGTTGAGGAATATCAAATATTTTTGCAGATTCAGTCAGTAAAATGGACGCTTTTGCTGAAACTCATTAAAATCACTTAGATAAAGAAGGATACTAACGGAAACATTCAGGATTTCTCTTTTTTATTTGTATTTTCAGAAAAGAGTACAACAGGAAATACTCACAGGAGTCCTGACATTTAGCATTTGCCTAAATAAACTCAAAACATGTCAGAAAATCACCCTCATTTCAACAAACACATGGAATTGAACTTCAGAACTGTCCGGCTAGTTTTCTATTTAAACATATGATTAAAGAACATGGTTCTTAAGTGTTATTCTCCACCTCCTAACCTGCGTTATTTACTTCAAACTCCCATCATTTACAGTTAGAAAATAACTTTTAAAAAAATGATTACAACTGTGATCAAACAGGATGAAATGCTTAAATAAATCTTTCCAAACTTTTTTTTGTTGAGTTATAACAATGCCTGTAGAGTGTTCTGTCTCTGAGAGCCAGAGGAGCATTTTTATGGGAAAAGAAGGGTTCAGGTTATGGCCTCTTGCCACAGGCTTTTAACAACCAACAGAAAGTTGTTATAATTTCAGCGTCTGCTCCACTTCAACTCCTAATAAAAAAATGTGTCTCACCAACAGAAGGCATTGGTCCTTAGCGGCTCCCAATCGTTTTTAAGGAGTGTAACGGACATTCTAGTTAACGGAATGCACCTTTTTATTTTTATTTCATTTTTGCCGCCTTGTTCTCAGGGATAGGAGGCATGGCACTATTTGCCATATTGTGTGTAGATTGTGTGTCCGGACGCGGCGTGGATGAACGGCCTTCAGCTGATTTGACGTGACACTTCCTTCCCTCTGCGATTACAGCTTTTAATTTGTCTCATCTGTCAGGAGAGCTCAGGGGGCGGAATTTTTGTCCATGCATGCAATGCAAATGCAGACTTCCTTTCCCGCAAAAGCGTGAGTTTGTCTGCCAGTCAGCAGAATTTAAGTCTAAGAGAACGGATGGGGGGGGGGACATACATTTTCTGCAGCTTTGACGAATTTTTCCCCAGTTCAAGATTACAATTTTCCTATCGCACACCTGTTGCCTCGGTGGAGGATTAGACGTGAAATGGGAAGCAGCTTGAACGCTTGTAGGAGCCTTTATATAGTTTTTAATCCAGCCTACATGTGTCCTGTCAGAAAACCTGTGCTGCACTGATTCACTTCTGTTCATTCATGCAAGCCGCTAGCAAAAAAAAAAAAAAAAAAGGAAAGAAACGGAGCTAAAACAAATGTAAGCTTTAAGTAACTGCCAGCTGCTAAGTTGATTCCCAGTGGGAGCAGCATTACGTTGTAACTCTTCCACGCCTCAGGGAGCGGTTTGAATAATTATACTAGGAATTATTATTCATTGAGGAGGTGCAGCACTCTGCAAAGACGACACAAAAACATCACCACACCAGGCTAATCCTTTTTTTTTGTTAGTTCTTTTAAGTAATATTTGTCATTTTTACATGTCATTCCGATGAGCCGTGTTCCGGAACGTGTGGAAAAAAACACCAACTGGTCTCTCCTTCTGCTTTCAGGACCTGATGGCCAAAGTGAGAGCCATGCTGGCCACCTCCAAGACCTTCCAGCCCCCCACCTCCTAGATACAACTTGACCTGCAGCCATTTTCTCTGTTCCTTCATGACCGTTGATGTCATCCGTCAGCGGGGCGTTCAGATGAAGTCACACTGGAAATGTTACGGGGCATCCACAATCTAATGCTAAATTTTTACTGATTTATTTGATTGATGTCAGTCATTTTGACAGCATTACCTGAAGCTGCTGTAAATCTAAATGACCTTCTATGAAGGGTTATGTTTTGATAACTTCATTCTTAATTCTCTTTCTTCCTCCACATCTCCTTCTCTCTGCTGCCGTCGCTCTTTCCTTTCTGCCCGGAGAAGCCGTTTTATTTTTGTTTGTTTTTTAACTGAACATGCTTTTCTCAGCTGTAGTAACGTGGCCTTTCTTTCTGTTCTTGGTTTGTACTGTAATAACGTTAATGCAGAACAACTTCCATAATCTGATCAGTCAATAAAGTTTCAGTTAAGATTCACTCGCTGACTTTTTTGATTTGATACACCCAATGTTGTCTTTCTTCTTGATTTAAAACGCCCCTAAGTAATGTGTCAAATTTTAACTAGAGTTAAAGGAAGTGCAACAAACGGAGTATTTTAATAAAGAGATATAAAATTGGGACTTGAAGGACTTTGATAAACTTTTTTTTGCTGCAGTTTTATGTCTTGTTTTAACTTTAAGCGACTCTTTCACTATAAAACAGCGATACAAGCTTGAAATTAGTCTGAATTACCTTGGAATGATTCATGACCCACAGGTTGGAGAAGAAGCTTGTGTTCAGAGGGTGTGTTGGTTTGATTCCCCTCTGCCTGACACATTGCTAAGCATCGGTCACTGTTGCTACGGTCACAAATACAACAGGCACCGCGATGGGGAGACAAGCCCCTGAATAATGTTTGATGGTGTTTGGAACACAGAGATGGGGCAGATTTAGTATTTAGGAGACAAAACACCCTTAAAATTTATACTTCATTATCAAGTTTTCCCATCTGCAAAACAAAGGCAATCATTAAGAAGTAAAAAATAATAACTTGCTTAATATTTGGTCTATGGGGCTTTTGTACTTTTTGATTTTGTTCGGGTTTAGAAGCTATATCATTTGTGGGCCACATATGTTGTCTATGGGCCTTAGAACATTGTTCAGTGCTTTTTTTCCCTGAACACTGATGTCAGTATTCTTGCATCTTTTTATTTTTTTTCTAACTTGTCCAACAACTACGAGAGAGCTATGAGAGCTGAAAGCCTTTTGTGTTGGACGTATTTTACTTTTACAACAGGGGTTATGAATCTTATGATACACCAGATGTATATTTAAAAAAAAACTTTTGTAATTTCAGCTAAACTTTATTCATGTTAATTATATTTGTAAATATATATATATATATTTTTTTGTTGGACTGGATGGAAAAGAAAAGGAGGAAAGAAGAGAGGGATGACAGATGGGGGAGGGGGTAGAGGGGTGATTATAGTAGTGAGGGTAAGATCATGAAGCGTCAGAAAGCAACAAGTTGCTGAAGCTTTATAATCAAAACTGACAGGTTAAGATGCATGAAAAATCTAAAATGAGCGGGGCCTGTCCACACACACTCAAACGTTACAAACACACCTGCCCCCACCGCAGCAGTAGCCATGACCCCCCAACACCCGCACAGTACAGCAAATAGAGAAGGACCACCTGCCGGGCAACCAGATCCGCCACCCCATGCAGGGTCAGCGAGACCGCCACAGCGGCCACCAACGCCAGAGAGCTGGGGGTAGAGAGTGCAAGCCCCAGCCCGACCCGTAGAGCAGCCTCCCCACTGCGCCCATGGGGCCCAACGAGGGGCCCCGCCCCAGGGGGGGCAGCCCAAGCCCCAAACAGGTGGCCCACTACCACCCAAGAGTCCTGAGCATCAGAAGATCAGACGTCCCTCTTCCTTGTGTCATGTATGTTTGTTAGTGAACGTGTATGGGTGTGTGTGTTGGAGTGTGTATTTTGTGATGTAAAGGGGGGGGTGTGTACTAAAGGGTGTGGTTAAAATTGGCGGGGAGGGCACTGAGAGGACATCTTCTGCTTGCAAACGGTGATGTCCAAGCACCCCCCTACCAAGGGTCCTAGATGTCTAAAGTGCAATTAAAACCGAGAGGGGGGGCACGTTCCATACGGCAACCAAGGGAGGGGGGGCCACTGCCAAGTAGCTCCTCCCCGCAAGGTGCATCGCAGGCCAACCCCCGCCACCCTCACCCTAATAAATGGTTATATGAGGAAGAGGGTCGGGGACAGCTGGAGGACTGATTTTTGCATCTTAAACTAATGTTGGAAACTAAAACCTTACTAAATCACCCAACACGTCAGAAATGTTACCATCTGTCTCCATTTAAAAAATGATATAGCAAATGTTTTGTGAATTTCATCAAAGGGTTTAAAAAGATAAGTTAGTTCCCCCCAATTTGTTGTCAGTTCTTTGGTGTTGTGGGCTTAAAACCATTGCAAAGCAAGAAACTGCAGTAAAATCTGACTTGTTTAGAACCTAAACATGCAATGATAAACAAGAGAGAACGCTGTGAACCCCACGCACTGAGCTTTAAAAGTTTTGTTGCACGTTGTGCAACAAACTCCAAGTATCAAAAAAGCTTTGAAACTAAATTGCATCCTACAGCCTTTGCATTAATACCAGAGAATCTTCATTGTCTTGGAGCAGAGCATATTCTTTTTTTTTTTTTTTCCCAATGTGTGCCTGACCAAGTGTAAAATTGGTTTGGGGTAGTCTTGTTTTGTTGGCTCAACTCTTATCTACATGGCTAGCACAAGGTTGTGTTGTGTTTTTGTGTTGGTCCTGATGAAAAATGTCTCATTGAACAAACACGTCTGTTTTCCTGCAGTTTTTTTTTCTACTAGCATTGCACAACAGGTGAGTGATTAGAGTGCTTTCAAAAGAAAAAGTTGCTTTATTGCTCCTTTTGTAATTTTATTTTGAAAGTCTGAAAATCAGAATGAAATTATTTCACAAGAAATTTCACGTGTGGAAAAACTAAAGAAAAATCGTAAAATAATGACATCGATGATTTTGTGTCACATCTACAAAGAGGTATTATGGAACCCCACCCCTTCGTAACCCTTGTGCTATCTAAGATGATCCCACCCTTACATTGATGTGTTCTCCCTACCATGACAAAGGTGGATAAAGGTGGAAAGATTTCATGTAATCCATGGACACCAGTGAAGATCACAAATCATTGAAGAAAAAAGGTTCAGAGCACTGTCTAGTGGGTCTATATGACCCAACTCCCAATGTCAAAGTGCCTAGGATAGCACAAGGGTTAAATGTACTGAAGCCAAATAGAATACTTCCACATCCCTTAACGGCCCCCTCTGATGACAGTGGTGGTTTTTAACATGTTCTTATGGCATTTTTGTCATAAATAAAGAAAATGCTGCTTAAATGAGCATTTCTGACTAGTTCTTTTTTCAAATCATTGCGAATCAAGAGCGGATGGAAAAAAAAGTTTAAAAAAAAAGCATATTTGTAAAAAAATAAATAAAACCCTGTGTCCGTTAAATTATATAGGGAATAGAGTTAAAGCCTTATTTTCCCACAAAGGGAATAGTGATGTCTAGAAGCAAACAGCATACAAGTAGCCACCAAGTATACAATCCCGAGGAAATATTTTGTAACTTTTTTAACCGTTTGGGCTTATTCATTCTGATGTCCATCAGTTTTCCCAACCCTTTTGGGGTCACTGAAGCCCATCCCAACCTCTGTTGGGTGAAGGCTGAATACACCTTAGACGGGACCACACACACTCACATTCACACCTAAGGGAGGATTTGGAGTGAAAAACCGCCCTGGACTTGGTTTCCGCATTGGAAATTGTACGGTTTAAGATTGTACATTTGCTGAGTTTACCACAAACTGGTGTACTTGATCCTATCCAAGGAGACAATTTTATTGGTCAATTGGGTGTAGGGGGGTTAATGTACCTTATCAAGCCCTTGTTCCACCTTTTCCTGAGAGTGATAGCCAGAACCACTCCTTTTCATGTTTCATGCCCCCGAGTAGGGTTGTCAATGCTGCTCCTCTATGTGTTTTGTCTATGAGGTGGGTCACCGGGGACGCTCCCCCTTATATGTTCTTTATCCCTTACCAGGGTAACTAGGGACTGCTTTCCTTAATGTTTCCAATCACTGCGGAGAACTGGCAAAAATTCTCCCATCTGTATTTCCTTTTCTAGAAGAAGGTCGTCTGGACCGCTCCAATTCCTGTTCTATTCCTGAAGGAGTTCACCCTTTTACCCCTCTCCCTTGTTTGGCTGCAGAGACCTGCACTATATTTTGTTTTTGCTTTCCGTTCTAGCCCTCCTCTAGATCTCTTCCACCAACTGCTGTGGTGTTTTGTGGCGCGTGGAACCTGCCCTTTAAGGTAGGGGTATCATGAGGATTGTTCCCTTTTGTATGGTTTGTCTGATCTCGGTTATGTTTTCATGTTGCATTTTTAGGCTTTGTGTTTTTTCCCCCAGTCACAGTCTCACCTGGTTTCATTTCCAAAATTGTCTTCAGTTGGATCATTCATCCTCACTGTATTTTAGTGTCTGGTTTTTAGGTCAATCTTGTCACCCTATTCTTTTCTGCCTTTGTTCCTTGTTTTGAGTTTATTCATTTAAGTTCTGTTTTTGAATTTTTGGGTCCATCAGTTCCTGAAAAAAGACTTCCTTAACTATAGTTGGCACAATTAGTAAGACATTCTGTGTTTGACAGATTTTCTTTCTTTTCTTGACAATAAATCTTCAGTTAGGAAACCATTTTATCCCTCTTAAATGGTTCCAGATAATTAAAGGCAGAGCTGAGCATGGGAGTTGCATGCATTTTCTTAAATTTCCCCCGCAAATGACAGAAAGCGTTTTCTATTAAGGCTACATTCACACCCGCCACTGCGACCACTTTCAATGAAAAGTCTTTGTAAACACGCATAAACTCTCATTCCAGGCTTCCGTGTCCAGAACCCTCGCATTCATGCGTCGCCACACAAGTTTTTAAGTCCACTAGCAGGCTCTATGTACAAATCAGGCCTTCTCTGATCGGACGCTGAAAGTTCAACCAGTTGAATTTTTGACTGCTAAATCGCAAAAACGCTGAACTTTTACCAATCAGGGACTTGGATTTGGAAGTGACATGTGGAGAGTGTTCTTTTCAAATTACGGCATACCAGCAATTGTAAACATGATCCCAAGGGAGAAATGAGTAACCCTTGTGCTATCCTATGACCCCACCCTTACATTGACGTGTTCTCCCTAGCATGACAAAGGTGGATAAAGGTGGAAAGATTTAATGTAATCCATGGACACCAGTGAGGTTCACAAATCATTAAAAAAAAAAGTTCAGAGCACTGTCTAGTGGGTCTAGATGACCCAACTCTCAATGTTAAAGTGCCTAGGATAGCACAAGGGATAATTGTGGTTTGTGTCTGGCTGGACTTATGACACCAAGTCTTTCATTTATCAGAATAGAGCTGTAAAAGAAAAGACCTGGAGTCAGATTTGCGGGATTTACACCACTTCCACATTTCGCACCAAGCCTCTTCCAATTGTCAGTGGCAGACAAGTGTTAGTAAACAGTAGAAAGACAATAGAAGAAGAAGCCCCTCCCTGCTTGTCCAGTTTGAACATCACAGGCCACGCCATGGTGTTCAACTTATACGATGTTCATGAAACATTGTATAACAGTGTGAAAAAGCTTCATAGAGTCTTAAATCAAACTTCTGGTGCTCCCAAGATAAAAGCTGAATTTGAAGACCCGGAGAATGCTATACTAATTGCAGCACTTTATAAAGTATTCTCTTTTGGTGGCGGTGGTGTGATGGTCTGGGTCAATTTCTACTTTCTTTGGGGGGAAAAAGCTTTGAAAACAATCTCAATGGGAGAAACATGCAATTCTCAAAGCAATGTCAATCATATTTCTGCACATTTAGGGACCAAACTGTCCTTGAAGATGATGCTCACCTTCACAGTGAGGTTCATCAGGGACTGCCGCGAAAATTTGGGAGAGGTGAGGATGGAATGGCCTGCAGCAGTCCTGAGCATTAAAGAGAAAACAGGCCTGCCAGCAGTAAAAGATTTATTGCCAAGAAACAGAGTTTACAACATAAAAAGTCACCCAGCAAACACAAATTCTTTATGAGTTCAAACATTCTCAAGAAATCAAGTAAAAAGTCTTTTCGAAGACAAACTAAAAGACAGCATGGATGGGGAAATAAATGAAAGACTAGATTTCCCTTGACGTGAACTATATCACAGTTTGACTGATGTCACACTCCATTGTTCAGACATCTTAGCAAATGATAAGACAATATTGTAAAACTGAACAAACCCTTTTGGTGTTTTACTGGACTGTGAGATTAGGAACTTCTGTTTAAAGCTTCTAAGCTGATAAATACAATAAACCAGATTTTTTGGTATTTCTTATTTATATCAGCAAGTGATTCAGCAAGCAGTTCATCTGTCCAATCCACTGAGTGTGAAAGGACACTTCCTTTATCATTTTTGCCCTTTATCTGTCTGCACAGCTGCACGGGTTTCGATAAGAAAGGAAAGGGAGGCCTTATGCTGCATTTTTCAAGTGGTAATTGTGTGCTACCACTGAGGAATAGATAAGTATGACTCAAAAAGAGTCCAGAGAAGCAAATTTATGTGAGAAATGAGCCTTTGTCCTTTTATTAAAGCGGTTAGTCATTTATTCGCAGTTTGTATGGCATTAGCTCTTCTGGCACATTTCATTGAGCCTGTTTTAATCATTTGAGATGTTTAGTGTCATTTGTTGTCGGAATATTCTGTTATGGTTTGTAGTGTAGGGAAAGCGGCCTCTATAGTAACAGAGAAATGTCCAATTGAATCCTCTTTGAGGCAGTTTGACTTTTTAACCCTTTCATACCAGAGACGTCGCCGATGATGCCCAAATGACAGGAAGTAACACTTTGACGTTCATGTGATCAACGTGAATCAACTGGTTCTGTCGCAGAGAAAAGTGGCTTTTTATATAAAAAAATTACGCCAATTTCGTGAACGGTTACGGAAGTTGAAAAAATGTCATCACTGGAGCTAAAGCTCTGGTGAAAAAGGGCTAAAAATAGTTTTGTGACCCTGGTACTTCAAACCTGTTTGCATCTCAGCTGTTTTTCCTCTCTTCACAATATCAGAAGCAATTATAAAAAAGAAATAAATAAATACTTATTTTTTCTCCTTTGGTTTAGGGGTGGTTTCAATATTGGTCAGGACATTGAAAAACCTCACTTGTGTGTCCAAAACTAGTTGACCGGCATCTGCGCCCATCAACAGCCATGGATTGGTCTAGCAGCCTTGGCCGACCTGGCCTCTCATTGCCTGATTTTTGCAGGACTCTCTCCTGTGAACGCGGACAGTGGATTTTACAAGCATCTCTTCATACTCCAACTTCACCCACAAACATGAACGGACAGTCATTACGGCACGCACAATCACCTTCCACTGGTGGGTGAATGATTTTCAGTCTAAACTTCAACATGTAAACTCCAAAGACTCTGTAATTAATAACGCGCCTGAGACTTTTACTCTCGTTTTTTTTTATTTATAGGAAATCTAGAACTTAATCTGGTCCACCTAGCTTAGATGTTTTTATGTCTACCTTCTTATATTTTATGACCTTTTATTCTTGTGTTTTTAACAACACCCAGGGCCCTGATCTGGATCTCCTGCAGGTATTCCTCACACAGTCCTCTCTCAACCGCACTTCACTCATCAGCCATCAGGTTTACCTGCTACACATCAGGCATCAACACTTCTAATATACTAGGCCCAAACCTGTCATGTCCAAGAAAAAAATCCAGTAACTTTATCTCAGCTTGGTAGAATAAGAGGCTAAAAATCACAAGGAACCATTTATGTTCTCGCGGGAAAACTCAACTCACATTCAGTGGACACTCAAAGGGGGAGGGGCAAAACATATAAAAGATTCTCTGCACGGGAGTCCTTCCAACATTACACAGGAAGACCTTCACAAAATGAGCAGCAGAAGCAGAACAATGACAGTCTGGGAGGCTCTGGAAGTCATCACTGATCATGATCAGAAGAAGACTATCTTGAGCTAAATTCTGATTCTAATGATTCTGATTTTGAACCAGATGAGGGAATTGTTATTCCTGTTCCTCCAAGCAAGACATTCATATCAAAGAATGGTGAAATACATTGGTCTTCATCCCCAAATATGCGTCAGACAAACCTGTCTGCAGAAAACAGAATAAAGGCAGTGCCAGGGCCCACTAGGATGGCAGTGATTCATGTGACCATGGCAATTCAATTCAATTTCATTTAATTTTATTTGTATAGCCCAAATTCACAACAACAGTCATCTCAATGGGCTTCGTATCGGTCATTGAAAACGGACATCCCTTCCCTTAGACCCCCTTCTAAGTAAAAACTCCTGAAAAAAACAGATTCCGGGAAAAAAAAGAAACCTCATTGGAGGGATCCCAGGACGGACAGGTGATTTACCAGAACTCATAGAGAAGAAATAATTTATCTAACTTTACAACCACATATTTAAAGTCCAGCAGACGAGGTTCATCCAGACGGAGTTGGGGGGACAGGATCCACAGCCAGAGTCGAGCCGGAGACAGGATCCAGGTCAAGACAAGCACGACCTGTGCGAAATGTGCAACATTAATTTGCACAAAGCACAGTGTGATGACTGGTCACTCTTGTGCTGTGTATATGTACAGACACACACAACTTCATTTTGCAATTGCTTGTCTGTTGTATTGTGATTTTGATAGAATAGGTTTTGATAGAATAATTAGTAATGAGCATAGTAATGATATATTCACACTGCTTGTTAGGATTTTTGGGGTTTCAGACATATTTTAATTAATAAAACATGCACCGGGTCAAATTGACCCAGGAACATCATCTCTGTTCCTCACAAATGAACATAATAGGAGGGTTAATCTTTCTTCTTTGCGTTCACTAAAGCCTGGAACAGACTCCAGGAAGCCACCAGGATTCTAACATCACTATTTAAAAGAACATCTCTACTCACAACAACAGATACAGCTGCAATTACTAATATTGTTTCTAACTTCCAAACATGCTGTTTCTTATTGAACTGTTAACGATTGTATGATTGTTTTTGTTTTTATCTTAGTATTTATGTTGGATGTCTTGAATTATTTGTTCTGCAGAACAGGAACTTGCTGAAAACCAGGTTTTAAACTTAGTCAGGCCCAATTGTTTTGAATCTTTTCCTGTGTAACCCTTGTACAATCCTAAGTATTTTAACATTGGGAGTTGGGTCATCTAGACCCACTAGACAGTGCTCTGAACCTTTTTTCTTCAATGATTTGTTATCTTCACTGGTGTCCATGGATTACACAAAATCTTTCCACCTTTATCCACCTTTGTCATGGTACGGAGAACATGTCAATGTAAGGGTGGGGTCATCTAAGATAACACAAGGGTTAAAAAATAAAAGACAGAAAGCCGCCTTATCTAGTGCACCTTAGATATGTATTCTAGCCGTGTTTACTGACCTCTGATGGATTTTCTGTGTTACATGGAGTTCAGTAATCTGTCAAAGTGTTTTGGTACGACTTTGGAAACGACTTAAGTAAACTATAAATGACTATTGGGAAAATTACAGCTACCATGGTCAAAAACTCATTAAGTGATACATATTGTCCTTCAGCTATTTGAGTTAAATAAAGTTTGGGTTTTTTTCCTTTACTTTTTTTAACCACCTTTTTGTTTTTCAATTTTTTTTTTTTCATTTACCAAAGAGCCACAGTGGAGAGGTAAAATAGGCACAATGGAGAGGTAAAAGAGCCACAATGGAGAGGTAAAAGAGACACAATGGAGAGGTAAAAGAGCCACAATGGAGAAGTAAAAGAGGCACAATGGAGAGGTAAAAGAGCCACAATGGAGAGGTAAAAGAGGCACAATGGAGAGGTAAAAGAGGCACAATGGAGAGGTAAAAGAGCCACAATGGAGAGGTAAAAGAGACACAATGGAGAGGTAAAAGAGCCACAATGGAGAAGTAAAAGAGCCACAAAAGAAAGGTAAAAGAGACACAATGGAGAGGTAAAAGAGCCACAATGGAGAAGTAAAAGAGGCACAATGGAGAGGTAAAAGAGGCACAATGGAGAGGTAAAAGAGACACAATGGAGAACTAAAAGAGGCACAATGGAGAGGTAAAAGAGGCACAATGGAGAGGTAAAAGAGCCACAAAAGAAAGGTAAAAGAGCCACAATGGAGAGGTAAAAGAGCCACAATGGAGAAGTAAAAGAGGCACAATGGAGAGGTAAAAGATCCACAATGGAGAGGTAAAAGAGCCACAATGGAGAAGTAAAAGAGCCACAATGGAGAGGTAAAAGAGCCACAATGGAGAAGTAAAAGAGCCACAATGGAGAAGTAAAAGAGGCACAATGGAGAGGTAAAAGAGGCACAATGGAGAGGTAAAAGAGACACAATGGAGAAGTAAAAGAGGCACAATGGAGAGGTAAAAGAGCCACAAAAGAAAGGTAAAAGAGCCACAATGGAGAGGTAAAAGAGCCACAATGGAGAAGTAAAAGAGGCACAATGGAGAGGTAAAAGAGGCACAATGGAGAGGTAAAAGAGCCACAATGGAGAGGTAAAAGAGACACAATGGAGAGGTAAAAGAGACACAATGGAGAGGTAAAAGAGGCACAATGGAGAGGTAAAAGAGCCACAAAAGAAAGGTAAAAGAGCCACAATGGAGAGGTAAAAGAGGCACAATGGAGAGGTAAAAGAGCCACAGTGGAGAGGTAAAAGAGACACAATGGAGAGGTAAAAGAGGCACAATGGAGAGGTAAAAGAGGCACAATGGAGAGGTAAAAGAGACACAATGGAGAGGTAAAAGAGCCACAATGGAGAGGTAAAAGAGGCACAATGGAGAGGTAAAAGAGCCACAAAAGAAAGGTAAAAGAGCCACAATGGAGAAGTAAAAGAGCCACAATGGAGAGGTAAAAGAGCCACAATGGAGAGGTAAAAGAGGCACAATGGAGAGGTAAAAGAGCCACAAAAGAAAGGTAAAAGAGACACAATGGAGAGGTAAAAGAGCCACAGTGGAGAGGTAAAAGAGACACAATGGAGAGGTAAAAGAGGCACAATGGAGAGGTAAAAGAGCCACAATGGAGAAGTAAAAGAGCCACAATGGAGAGGTAAAAGAGCCACAATGGAGAAGTAAAAGAGCCACAATGGAGAAGTAAAAGAGCCACAATGGAGAGGTAAAAGAGCCACAATGGAGAGGTAAAAGAGCCACAATGGAGAGGTAAAAGAGCCACAATGGAGAGGTAAAAGAGGCACAATGGAGAGGTAAAAGAACCACAAAAGAAAGGTAAAAGAGGCACAATGGAGAGGTAAAAGAGCCACAATGGAGAAGTAAAAGAGCCACAATGGAGAAGTAAAAGAGCCACAATGGAGAGGTAAAAGAGACACAATGGAGAGGTAAAAGAGCCACAATGGAGAGGTAAAAGAGCCACAATGGAGAGGTAAAAGAGGCACAATGGAGAGGTAAAAGAGCCACAAAAGAAAGGTAAAAGAGACACAATGGAGAGGTAAAAGAGCCACAGTGGAGAGGTAAAAGAGACACAATGGAGAGGTAAAAGAGGCACAATGGAGAGGTAAAAGAGCCACAATGGAGAAGTAAAAGAGCCACAATGGAGAGGTAAAAGAGCCACAATGGAGAAGTAAAAGAGCCACAATGGAGAAGTAAAAGAGCCACAATGGAGAGGTAAAAGAGCCACAAAAGAAAGGTAAAAGAGGCACAATGGAGAGGTAAAAGAGCCACAGTGGAGAGGTAAAAGAGACACAATGGAGAGGTAAAAGAGGCACAATGGAGAGGTAAAAGAGGCACAATGGAGAAGTAAAAGAGACACAATGGAGAGGTAAAAGAGCCACAATGGAGAAGTAAAAGAGACACAATGGAGAGGTAAAAGAGACACAATGGAGAGGTAAAAGAGCCACAATGGAGAGGTAAAAGAGCCACAATGGAGAGGTAAAAGAGCCACAATGGAGAGGTAAAAGAGCCACAAAAGAAAGGTAAAAGAGCCACAATGGAGAAGTAAAAGAGCCACAATGGAGAAGTAAAAGAGGCACAATGGAGAGGTAAAAGAGACACAATGGAGAGGTAAAAGAGGCACAATGGAGAGGTAAAAGAGACACAATGGAGAGGTAAAAGAGGCACAATGGAGAGGTAAAAGAGCCACAATGGAGAGGTAAAAGAGCCACAGTGGAGAGGTAAAAGAGACACAATGGAGAGGTAAAAGAGGAACAATGGAGAGGTAAAAGAGCCACATGTGGCTCCAGAGCCTTAAGGCCCGTACACACTGGGACGAATATTCGCCAGGTCTTATTCGCCAGCGTTTTTCGCCACGTTTTTTGTATTCACACCCAGGCGATTTTCGCTGACGATGAGCCGAGCGAACATGCAATTTCATTCCCTGACATTAGATGGCGCTTAATGTAAAACAGAAATACTCCTGTACACAAGGTGGCGCTGCGCAACTTTACGCTTCTTAAAGTCGCTTTTCACTCAGAAGAAGAGAGCAAGTATTTACGCGCTTGTCAGAATCATACAAAGAAAACATGAATATTTCAAGCACCAGTTGCTCCAACTGGTGCTTGGTTCGGGGATATTTTAGAATGTCCGTCATTATTTCTTCGCGGCAGTGTAGACGCTACTTGGCGTCTATCTTCTTTGCTGGTATATGTGCTCAGAAAGGCAGTTTTTTTTTTTTGAGCACCCCCAAGTTGTGTTTTACTGTAACTTCAGAAACTCCAGACACGTGTGCAAAAGCGCCATTCTCATTGGTCGTATAGTTTTTGACGCGGCGCGTCAAACCAAAAAAACAAACCCGAGGCGTTTTTTAAAAAGTGACGCTTTGACGCGTGGCGTTTTTTCGCGTCGGTGTGCACACTCACATTGGTGCCCTTTGTTTAGTCACGAGGCGTTAAACGTCGGCGAAAATCGCGCGCAGAATTCGTCCCGGTGTGTAGGGCCTTAAGGTTGCACCCTCCTGGACTGGGCGGTGATGTTTGGCAGCAAAACTCCCCATTTTCTTCCAAACAGAGAAAGAAGGATGTTTAGTAACATGCTTACATTTACCTTTAAGAATCAAGATAGTAATAATAGCTTGCTGATCTGTCATTACTGCAACAACATTATCGTAGTTGTTTTCAAATCCATACCATTAAAAATGTAGTGTTTGTTTTTAGGTGAGCATTTTTAAGTATCTGAATTGTCTATCCCACGGTTTCTTCAAAAGGCATACCATCAGCTGCTTGAAAACGCACAATACAACAGCTAATTAATACAAGACAGCCTTTACTCTGAGACTTCTGACGGTTGTTCAGCGTGCAAAAATGATAACCAGTCGGACCGCTCTTGAGACGCGAAGTAGTTTACCATCTGTGCCAAATTTAGCGATGGCACAGGTTCAAAAGCCCTGGGAGTAACAATAATGAAAACACTGATAGCTCTCACGCGTTAAACTAAAGCGCTCATCATAAAAGCGTATCACTGAGTGATCCACGCAAACGACTGCTCCACTCCTGCCTGCTCACAGTCCGGTCGCCGGTGACCATCATACCCACAAGGCCCCAGCTTAACATTAAATCTGAATTTTATATGCAATCAAGTCAAGCTCATCACATCTGCTCTGATTGATTCTAGGCTAAATTGCAGCCTGGCATTTGCAATTTCATTAACTCGTACTGGCAGAGAGTGATTGTGTGCGAGCGTGAAGAAGACGCTGAAGCAGAAAGGAAGACCGCATGGAGCAAAGTGACTCAGGCAAGCAGTTAGAGAGAAACAAGAGGGCAGGAGGAGTGTTTGTACTGCGGGACGTGAATGCACCGTAATTCAGTAAGACACGAGAGGGGAGTGGGCTGAGGAGAGGGCCGAGAGCTCTGGTGAAACAAGAAGCTCCTTTCCCAAAAGCAATTTATTTTTTTATAACTCGAGTCATAATTTCGGGGCTTCATATGTGGATGTTTTTGCCGAACCATGAGAAGATTTGACGGGATGTTGACGTACCTCGTGATTTTCCTGGTTGTTTGGGGTTTAATTTTAAGGAAGTGCTGCTGCACTTAAGCGTGATCGTAACTTTGAGCTTCTGTGTAAGTAGAGATGGAGGGGGAGGGATGACATGGCTTTGGCAGACGCAGACCAACTGTCAGATTCGGCTGAGCAGCAGCAAGAAGGACTCATCCACAGACGGAGACACAGCATTCTAATTAAGACATGTTTCAAGATAAAACATCTATCTATCGTTCCATCCATCCATCTATATGAAGCCCTCCATTTGGCAGCACTCAGGGCTTCAGCGGTGAAGCGGAGAGTCTTCGAATTCCTTCTTCTTGGCAACCGTTGCTACTGATTTTAATTAGACCGCTTTATCCTTGTCTGGAACAAAAGTCCCCCACAGTCTTTTCTATGTTTACCTTCTGGAGCAAATGGGTCAGACTGGCTTAGAATGTGGATTGCTCAGTGTGAAGAGACAAAAGAATATGCCTTGCACCCCCCACCCACCACAATAAATCCACTCAATCTTTGTCCTTAAAGGTTATTCTGTGATCCTCTGGGTTTCCTCCATGAGAGCTAAATGCCACGTTTCATTCAATTTACCCCGACCTGCGTACCAGCTGTCAACTGTGCTCAAATTCTACATAACAGTTCCTTTGATGACACCAATCTGAATCAACGAAGGCTTTAAAGCTTCATAACTCTCCATTCTTTTATGTTACTGGATGATAGCCAACCCCTCTGGACTGAAAGGGTTTAGTATGCGGGAAAACTATGGAAAAAGCTGAAATAACAGAACTAAACCTGCTTGGGACTGTATTTTGTACTTTACATGCGATCAGGTGCACAAGCTTTTAATTTTCTGAAAAAATTTTGTTTGTTTGTTCTTGTGATGGAATGGATGCTTTCATCTGTTTTTCAAATTTTAATTGATTTATTTTCCTTATATTTAAACTAAAACAAGCAATATAGTTAAATGAAAGTTTAACCAAACTAGATTGATGATTAAAAGAAACTAAGCTAAACTTTTTAAAGCAAACTTTTATAAAACAGCAAAATGGCGTGTATTTATTTGGCGCTTTACTACCTTCTTAGAAAGCACAAGTGCTTTACAGTCAAAAGCCAAATCCAAATTGTTTTCTTACCACTCTAGCTCCTCCCCATATGAAGCTGTAGTGGTGTCCAAAAGTGTTGTGTTTTTTTTGGAGGAGCCGTTGCCACTTAAGGCTGCCTATTCCCCTGTTGATAGGATGTCCTGCGATGGGCTGTGGCGTGGAGGAGAAATGCATTTCTTCACGTGGGTGTGCTCTGAAGCACAAAGTTTACATTTAAATGTACATATTTTAGTAATGTGACATTAATGAGTTTTTGCTCTTTTTAGGAGCTTTTCATAGTTATGAAAAGTATTACTTTTTTTTATTATTACTATTTCAAGTTTTAAAATCAATGTTAGGTATTTTCTGAGCGCTGACAGCTGCATGCTAATGTAAATGATCGGCAACTGTTGATGTCATCAAGCGGTGGTAACATCTGAAATTGAAGACACTAGTTTTTTTATATCTCTCCTTTTAGAGGGATAAATGTTGGGATAAGGAGAAGCCATAGAGGAAGGGAAGGAATTTCGGATTCATCTATAGTCCCATTCACCCGTGCACACACACATTCACACACTGGTGCCAAACTAGAAGTAATGTTGGGTTCAGTCCCCAAGGACACTTTGACACGTAGCCAGGCAGGGCGGGAACCAAACCTGTGATCTTCTGATCAGCCGCTCTACCTTTGCACCATGGCTACTCTAAATATATCATTGCTGTCTCTGCTAGCGCTGTTGCAGATTTAAATCCCTTCTGTTCCACACAGATTTTGATTCTATCAATAACCAAGAATATGAAAAATGTGACTTTTTAAAAAATTATTTCATGCCTCTTTTAACAGCATGTCACAAATAATTTTTTACGTCTGTCAGAGGAGCTTTTTTTTTAATGGATGAGCCAGATGGTTTGCGTCGCAGAACCATCTGCGGAGTCCCGTATGGAAGCAGTTTAAAAACTTTTGTGGAACTACTTTAGCAGCCAGATCAAGAGGAAAGCATGGTTTCTAGGTGAAATGGGCAGAACCATGTAGAATTAGTCAAACAGGGTTCTCTTTGTTAATGGTCAACGTGCCCCAAAAGCTCCACACCAGGACGGAACAGTTGGTGCTCACATTTCTTTGGTTGTAGCTCCTCTTTACTGTCCTCTAACAGAGTGTTCCATGAGTACATTTAGTTATTCTTCAGGCACTTTTACACAGTAAAAACAGATTATCTAGAAATAAGTAAAAAAATTGAAGAAAAAAAAACTGTATTTAAATAATTTTTAATAAAAAAATCTTGTCACTAAGACATGTTTTCTTAAACTAAGATTAGTTAGCTATTGAAAAACTTTCTTTACAAGATTACTTTTCTTGCAAGACAGAAAATAAGACACATTTTCTGAAAACAAGTCTATTCAAAATTCAGTCAACAAAATTTAAGTTAACACGAAAAAGAAAATGCCCCAGTGGAGAAACGTTAGACCTTCACAAGTAAAAAAAAAACTTTTCATAGTTTTAAGGGGATTTGAAGCTCCAGATGATTTAAGTTTTCGGGAAGTTTTGAAAATATTGGTTGAAGGAAGTTTGTCGTGCAGAGTTGGGTAGTTCATTTTACCATTGTGGATCACGGAGCTTAAAAATTTAGATTATGATCTTTTGCTGCAACATTAGTCAATCTTTGGTTTTATATTTTGCTTTATTTCATATTTCGACGACCTTTAACCTCTGTCATTGCAAAGCAGGGTTACATTACAAAATAATGAGGTTTTATTATCGACCAAATACGTATTTTCTGCTCCATTTTACAAAAACAAAATCTTTAAAAAGCATAAAAATTAGGTTTTTTCATGTTCCTTTTTTTTTATTCTCTCTCACACTTGAGGTTTATGTCTTAAATGTTTTAGTGTTTTGAATGTTTTATTGTCTCAATCTTTCAATGGTTGCCTCTCGTGCAGGACTCCCTTGGAAAAGAGGTTTGTAATCTCAGTGGGATTCTCCTAATTAAATAAATAAAGGTCATCAATAAGAATAATCATCTACAGTATGATGAAAATTACAAACCTCTACCATCTTTTTAGGAGGGACAACTTGTAGCATCGATGACTAACAAATACTTTTTGTCCCAAAATCATTTAACTCTTTGAAGTCCCACTCCGATCATCTTTTACTATATGGTAAAATCGTTCCCAGTGGTTTCTTTTTATTATGATTTTGATATTTTTAGACAAAATTTAAAAAAAAATTGTTGTTTTCTAGGACATAGTTTCTGCAAAGCCCCAGGAGCTCATCAGAAATTTGCCTCTGAGTTGTGGGCGGGACTGTAGCCCGCCGATTGTAGTAGCTGCGTCACAGATATAAGCTTTTTCAAATTGCATTTTGTCGTCAGAAAAACACCAAAAGCACAATTTTTATTAGAGTGGGTCTTTAACACAAGGAAACAGCTAGGTAACACACTTTCTTTGACACATTGTAACTCGTCGACTGTTTACGCCGTCAACACGAATTAGCTGATTGTGATGCACAGAAAAGCAAATTTTCATCTCGGCTCTGCTCCAACATGCAATACATTACTAATGTAAAGTGTTGCATAATGGCGCTTTTCTCCGCTTCACCATCCGCTGGTATTACCTCAATTGTGTAAACGGTTGAAAGACTGTAAACACTGGGACTAAACATTCGATCTTAAAGAGTTAATACCTTTATCAAGCTGGTTAGTGAACATCTGTCCCCATTGCTAGTCAGTAACTTTAACTATTTTCTCTTTTTTTATTATTCACATCTGGCTAAATCTTTGATAAACATATATTTTAGGAATCACATAAATGCAATAAAAGAAGAGAGAACCAAGAAGTAAATTTAGGAATTACAGTTCAAAATAATTTGTGGGTAGTACTGAATAGGATGAGACTTTGTGCTCTTACTTACCCAAAACACAGAAAAGAATGACCTTTTTTTTGTTTGGAAATGCTTTGTTGAAAGGGATTCATAACAACGGCTTCTCCTCATTAAAAGTGCAGATATGGCAAACAGCACCGCTGGATAATCTCCCTCTTTACTCCCACTGTGAGATCCCAGCCAAGATAGTGAGATGAATTGGCTAAAAGCGTCACATATATGGGCACCGGTTTGGCACCTCAGTGGCTGCTATCAAAGGAAAAGCACTCAGAGGTAAATGGTGGATTGTTGTGATGGATAGTGATTGCATTCTGCTTCTGCCAGTTGTATTTTCAGGCCCACTACTAACTGCCAGCCTAGTTTTGCCTCAGGTCTCAAATTGAAAAGGCCCCATACCAAACCTGCCTCTTGGATTTGGACCACAGATTTGTGGCAGCGGCGTGTTCATGGTCCCATCATTGATTTATATATTTAAAAAAAGCTGACATTATATAAAACACTTTGTCTGCAATCAGTGCTTCTAAAATGTGTATAAAAAATGTTTCAATCATATTTAGTCGCATCTCATCAATGTCCAAATAGCAGTAGCAAAATATATCTCTCCAGAAATCCACACAAATTACAAGATTTTAAGACCTAATGAAAAGATAAAGTCAGGAACTTGTTCAAAAACTATTCTTATCTCTTACCAAGCCACTTAGAGAAGTGTCGTCGCTGATACATTTCTCTGCAAATATGACATAATTACCATAACCTGAACCGTGTCGTGAAGCCTGTGATCTAATCTTGGCTTCAGCTGTGCCGTGCAGCAGGCAGCTATTGTCCGCAGAGACAAATGTTATCATTACTGCTCAATTGTCTGCCTTCACAGCAGGCTGGATGCTAAAATAAAATGTTTGTTGAGCAGTAATGTTCATCCGTTAGAGTGTCAACGCTTTCTCAAATATCAGAAAGTAGCACCATACTTTCATATGAACTTTGCATTCAGTTTATATGCAGGAAATATGGGAAATTGTACAAAATCAAAAGTAAATTTATTACAAGATGATGAAATTGTATTTGTTACCTAGACAAGTTAAACTGAGGCCCCGGAACCATATGTGGCCCTTTTACCCCTCTCTAATTAAAGGAAAATAAGAAAAGAAAAAAATCTGTAAGGTAAAAAGAAAGTGCAAAGGCAAATTAAAAAAGTAAAGTAAACCAACTCAAACTTTATTCAGCTTATGCTCAAAAAGTTGAAGGACAGTATTCCTTCAGCAGTTGAAGGGTTGTCATGGTTACAACCCAACTATTGGTGAGGGTTTTAGACTATTAGGGCTGCAAAGAAAGGTGTCAATCCTGGTCCTCTGGATCACCTTTTAGAATATTATAGATGATAAAAGACACAAAGACACACTTTTTATTTTACAATTGTGTGGGAAAAAACGAAAAAATGGAAAAAAGAAAGACTGTTGACTTTGGGAGGGTTTGTTGGGTTGACTTGGTGTCCTGACAGACCCGTGTTTGTGTGGGTTTTCTCCGAGGGCTTCGGTTTCCCCCCACTTATCCAAATTCCCTTGTATAGATGGTTTGGATCTTTCAAAGTCCTCAAAGCATTATCTGACCTGACATTTAACTTTGGATTCATTGAATCACTTGTCAGGTTTAGATACATGCCACCACCCTAAACACTGGGTTAGATCAAAGATTTCAGAAGCTTAGTACACTGAAATTTTGGCTGTGAATATATAATTGGCGCTTAAAAAAACAGGGCGGTACGTTGGTTTGTTGGGTAAACCTTATTATCTGACAGACCCGTGTCTGTGTGTGTTTTCTCCGAGGGTTTCCTCCCACTTATATAAACTAAAATTATATACAGAGAAAAAAAATCAGTCATCCAAAATTATTGGTAGCAAATTAAAAGAGGCTGAGCTGGCCTGTGGGTTTCCTCAGAGAACTTCGGTTTTCCCACACAAATTATTAGTAATTGGCTAACAAATTTTCCCCGTCCCTGAATCGCCACCTTATCGTGGTGGAGGGGTTTGAGTGCCTGAATTTACCGCAGGAGTCCGGTTGTTGGGAGCATTTGCCCCCCCCTTGTTAGGGTCAAATGCTCCATCATGACTGTGTAGCTCCTGGGAGACTTCAGGCAGGACTAAGGGCGATTCAAAAGATCTTCAGAAAAACAGAAACAGCAAAGATCCAGTATCCTAAAAAAAGTCACCACCAACCTTTCTTTTCATGTTAGGTCAAAAAAATAAAGAGACTGATAATGGTATGCCTGCTTTAGCAGGTTAGGGTTCGATTCCCTATGGTGCTCTGCAAAATATTTGGACTTTTATACATGAAAAGATGGGCATTGCAACAATAAAGCTGGAGAAGAAAAGACCAGACATTTATTCATTTGTGAGAAATTATTGATTTTTTCAGAATGGTCTTTTCTTCTCCAGGTTTATGGTTGCAATAAAGCTATCTGAATTTTTGGAAACACCTGCCTTCTTCCTGACCTTTGATGGGGCACCATCAGACTGACATCATGTGTCCAGTTCACTCCAACATTGTCCAGCGTAACTAGAGACCTGACTATGTCATCAGCTGTTGTTGTATCCATCAACTCAAGAAACTCCGCTGTGACCGTTTTTTAACACTTCTAAATGTGATGTTGGTGCTTTCATCAATAGTGACTGAAAATGCAATAAATGCCTGGATTCCTTCATTTGTGACCTCAGACGTGTTGGTTCTGCAATCGTAATCCTTGACAGACTCATGTTGGCAAAGGTGGACTGCTTTTTGGGGTACAAGACTTCTTCAGCCTTCAGCATTTTTCCATAAGCTCACCATCCAAAAATGGATTGGAAGTTGGCTCCAACTTGTTTGCAATCAGGTGTCTGTCACTGCTCCATCACTGACGTCACTGCTGTAGTAAATGCAGACGGTTGTTCTTCAGTCCAGCTAATAGTTGGTAAATCTTCTCTTTCCTTAACTGCAATTGGTGAAACTTTTCTTTATGGTGAGTCTCATAGTGGTGCTGAATGTTGTATTCTTTGAGCACTGCGACCTGTTGATGACATACCAAGCATGCAGGTTTTGCATTCAGCTCCGTGAACAAATAAAACTCTGTTCATTTTTCCTGGAAAGCTATGTATTTCACTTTAACCTTTTTTTTGGACAACATTTTGGTCATTAGGGTGTCGCTACTGATCATTCTTGTAGAACTGCAACAGCAAAGATCTTATCCAGACACAGAGCTGTTAGGTTTCGCTTTTGGCACGTGCAAAGATATGCTGCTTCACCTGTTCTGCTTTTCCTTTGCTCCCCCTAGTGGCGGAGTTGCGCATTTCAGTTATTTCTTTACAAAAATCAAAACTCGCCACAGGAAAGCATGCTTTTTTTTCAAAAACATCCTTGTAATTTTACCATTTCGTGGATAGGCCGGATTAAACCATCACGGCCCGCAGGTTTGACACCAGTATGTTTGACACTCCTGCTATAAACCAATGAACTTGATTCATTTATTCTTGGTGAAAACCCAAGATTCTTATCTGTTTTAATACACATTACTGATATAAAGCTAGAACACTTTTGATATAAACACAAATCATTTGCTGAAATCCCTGTGAAAAAAAACTTAATGAAGTTTTTTACAAGCTTACTATTATTTTTTGTTTCAAGTTTGTTTTTACAATGTTGTCACTTTAAAGTCTGTGTCAACCGGTTTGTTAGTATGTAAGCAGTGAGCTACATAGAATTATCTGAACTAGATCCAATTAACCTGCTTAACCAGAATAGGTTAATAAGGAATTAACATTCCAAGACAGCTTTGGTCAACCAATCAGTATGTCCGCAAAAAAAAAAAAAAAAAAAAGCCACATTTTTTAATTGAGGAAGAACACCAGAAAAGGAAGCATCAGTTCAGATGTTACACTACTTGGGGTGCAACATGTTGCAGCAGCAATGATCAGCATGGGTTCAACTCCAGGAACAGTTGCAGAATTTTAAAAAAGTTAAAAAAGGTGGTCAGATTTGTGAGTGGAGGCAAAAATTAAAAAGGAACTCGGCGCATCCAAGTGGGGTGGATCATCCACAGATGAGTGGATTTGCTGCATTAATAAAGAAACACTCTTGCCTAGAGCATGGACATACACACCGGACAGATAATCTCTGACGTCACCCATTCGTTTCTGCAAGAAGAAAACCTGAACGGAGAAGAATACATAGTCTGAGCATTATACTGCCCTACTCAATGTCTGGGAAGCAATGTTTTGGTGGGACAATTTGATGCTTTGTTTGGTTCACCCATTGGTCGACCTCTCTGACAAACAGTGCTTTATATCAGCTGTGTCAAACGTCAGGCCTCGAGGGTTGGCCTCCTGCTGGTCTTCCAGCAATCCTGCCTTATCTGCTGATGATTACCTGGATCAGGTGTCTTTAGCCAGTTAGGAGCTTCTATGGCAAGTTGGCTGGGAAACATGTTGGACACCGGCCCTCGAGGCCTGGATTCTGACACCTCTGCTTTATATGCTCAAATCTGAGCTCTGACAAAATAAAAACTTACAAACAGTTATTGAAAAACCACAGTATAAATAGGTTTATTGTAATTGGCAATCACATGGAACTAAATGGTAAACTCCTTCCTTTGGTAAGTTGCCTCCAGTGGTCTTTTGAGGGACTGCAACATTTGGTACTTCCTGGTTGTCTCCTAATTCAAAATGGAAGATGGAGGCTTGGTCTGGATTTGTCTAAGAAACTAAGGCTGAACCAAATGCAGGTAGGAGGTTGTAGAAAGAAAATTATTAAACTATTATTAATATTATTAATATTAATAATAAAACTAATCTCGACTTTTGTTTTTAATATTTTAAGGAAAAATGAATCTGATATCTGCAGATCAGAATTCTTTACTCTTGAAGTCTTCAGTGTTGTGGCAACAACAACAAAAGAGGGCTGTAGTGCTGACTGCACACGCTCAAAGCTCTCCAACTCCAGCTGGGGAGACAAAACAAATGCAGGTAACAACTTTACCTTGGGATATCAGAGATGTCAAATGTTTTCCTTCACATATATGACATATATACTCATTTTGTTTACTTCTGTGAATAATTTTTAGTAAAACTCTGTATTTTTGACTGTAGTGTAGTGTTTTTTGCTTTTGCTATCAAAAATTTCTCAATTTCTTCTGTGAACAATCTTTTGCTACTTCTTAAAACCCTTGTGTTATCTTAGATGACCCCACCCTTACATTGACGTGTTCTCCCTACCATGACAAAGGTGGATAAAGGTGGAAAGATTTCATGTAATCCATAGACACCAGTGAAGATCACAAATCATTGAAGAAAAAAGGTTCAGAGCACTGTCTAGTGGGTCTAGATGACCCAACTCCCAACGTTAAAGTGCCTAGGATAGCACAAGGGTTACAGTGGGCACATTGTTTACCTTAGATACTTTCCTTGTACCGGTAAATACAAAGCCATACATATTGGACGCAAGAAAAATAATTGCACATTTTTCTTACCAATCATCCAGCTGCAAAGTCATACTCACGCCTAAAAAACCAACCAACCAACCAAACAAACAAACTTTTCTTTAATGTCAGTATTTAGCAGCACCAGTGAAAAACTCATACAAAATTTTCTGCACTATAAGTCATTTTTGGAAAAAAAATTAAGTCTTCAAAGTGTTCCTTAAAGTACAAAAAATACACTAGTTTGTTTTAAGGAGAAAACTCTAATTTTTCCAAAAGGAAAGCTAAAGTTTGGATAAAATTAGTCTGTGCAACAAGAACAGCTTTATAAATATTCTAACAAAAAAAGAAAGCAACTGAGATACGGCATCAGACAAATGTCAAAACCCAGATTTTATTTCATAACATTAGCATATAATTATAACAATAAAATTACTAAATCACTTATCAAAGATGGTTAAAGTGATTGATCTCTAATCATATCACTTCACTTGGTTTCCCAAAAAGTGAATTACGTTCATGATTTTTCTTATGAAAAATAAACTGCACATGTTTTGACTTTTGATACTTTATCTGCATATGCTATCATGATTTGGGAAATAACATTATGTTTATTTTTAGATAATTGAAAAGTACTTTATCTTTGTCATGTGATTTATTGATAGAAGGATTCTTAATGACCTGAAACTGTGTTGGTAAGGTATAAATATTTGAATAAACCTTATAAATCGGACAATGATAATCAATGTAAACAAATTGTGAGGTTTTTTGATTTCTTAAAATTGGCCATTTCCAAATCCCAAGTTCCAAAATTTTACATTTTACCTTAGCAGAGAAACAACAGACAGCAAATGCTCCGACCTGAGAGGCCAGATGTTGGGTTTTTTGTTCGTTTTAAATGGATTTGCTGAATACCTATGAGAGTCACATTTGTTCATTTGCTGTCATTTGTAAAGTATGCTGCTATATGAAAATTTAGAAATTGAGCATATTGGAAATATTTCACCTCAGTGATTTTGTTGCACCTCACAATGATTGATGTCTGGAAAAAACAACTGGATTAATGCACACTGCTGTGAAGCCAGCAAAAATGGATTCAATGAAGACCCAAAAGGTTATATATACATATTTTTTTAAAAGTTACAGTATAAACCAGTTCCTATCTCCATGGCTTTTAATGTGCATCTTAACTTTGATCTTAAAATTGCATTTTGTTTTATCTTCAGTGTTCTAAAACACCAAATTTGAGAGTTTCTGTAAAAATGTATGTCCCTTTCAAACTCATGTCAAAAGCTTTTTAATGCCCAGACTTTTCACCAGTGGGAATCCCATCGTCAGGTAAAAGTCCCATCAACACTTTGAGGTCAACAAAAATCCAAAGTTCATCCTTGACCCAATGACTGTGTTCTGTTCAGTAGATACTCCTGTCCATTTATAAATAAAGCCATCTCACAACTGAAATACTCAAAAACTTGTGAAATTGAAGAGATAGTGGTGTGTTTTGCTGTAAACTGCAGCATGAGACACATTTTTCTTTTTTTATATAATAACAAGAGTAAGAGGTCTTTGACAGGCTGAGGAGGAATACCATCTGCTGAGAACTGCTGTTTTGTTACTGTTAGAACCAAATAATTACTACTTCTCACTGCTAAATCTGAGAAAAATTCATTCAAAAAAAATCTGACCTTTTTCCAAAAGAAATATGCGTCATCTGTCTTTTTAAATACCCACTCTGATGGAAATAGTATTTTTGGTGTTCTTAACATTGTGGCATTTTTCTCTTAATGCAGGACATATATTTAAAAAAAATCAAGGTCAATATCACATTTCGGAGTATTAGCTTATTTACACTGTTATGAATTGGGAGCAAATGAAAAAAATGCAGTTCAAAAAAGAGCATATTTGTGATGTAGAAAATATGCTGGGAGGGCCTAAACGGAGAGCTCTCAGTAATGGGGAGGGGAAGGGAGGACGGGGTTGTTCTGAGCCAACTGTCCCGCCCACAACTCAGGCAAATTTCTAATGAACTCCTGCTGCTCTGCTGAAACTAAGTCCAAGAAGACGGCACAGTTCTTTGATTTGTTTGTTTTTTTGGCTAAAAATGGCATAATCATGATTAAAAGACCACTGGGAATGGTTTTAAATTAGATCAAAAGATTATCAGAGTGGATGACTGTGGAAGAGTATTCAGAAATTGTAAGGCATTTGGCTTCTAATGTCTAAAAAAAAGCTAATTTTACCCTGTTACCGATTAGTTTTTCTTTACCATTTAATCCTAAAACGTTAGTTTCCTTGCTCGCTTCCTCCAAATAGAAAATTTCCTAAACCTCAGGGGACAATTTTCTCTGTGTTGACCATCACAATGTCTAAATCTACCATGGACAGTTGAAAGAAGCAGCAAGATATCAAAGAGAATTTCCGTCAAAGTTGTTGCTGGCAGGCGCGGACAAGTGTTTACACCGGTGAATATTTTCATAAATGCATTGTTTAGAGCTTCTGCCGTTGGAAGCTGGCGGTAAAGGTTTATGTACACAGAAGTATCTGTTATGCAACAAATAAGCTTGCAGCTAAATGGACTGATTTCTCTCATCTTTGTTTGGACTCATGGAAAACATGGTGTGGATTTCTTTTCTTTTTTATTAGGTGTTCTAGTTTTGCCTTGTTGATGTGACAGCGTGACTTCCCCGCAAATTTTGTTCCCATTCTGTCTTTCCTTTTTAAACACTATTCTGATTTTTCCATCCATGCAACTGCAGAATGTTTGCAGAGAGTGCTCAGCCCACTGTGACATTTTCTAAGCACAACAGGAATTATTAGCCCTTAATTTATGCAAACAAAGCTGAAAGTGTTTCCCTTTTTTATTCTTTGTTGTTTAAATATAAAGAAGAGCGCTATTCATGGGTAGTTATGGGTAAAATACTTATTACAGTCCGATTAAATCTTTAGATTGTATTTCTTTTCTTTTTTTTTTGTTTGGCAAAACTACAAAAATGTCAGGGCCCAGATAAAGATATAAATAAAAAATAAAAATAAAATTGGATTATCACATACTTCCACTGCTTCAGTACACCCAGCAGACATGACTCATTGTTCCACTTCACAGTGATTTTACCCACACAAAGACTTAAAAATGAGAAAAAGAAAGGTTGCAGAGCAAACAAAATGAAACCATCCATCCTGCTATGTTAAATTTCTGGCACCGTGCATGCAGAAAAGCGGATAAAAGTGAGACATTCCCGGCTCTTGTTTTGGGGAAAGACTGCAGACTACAACGAAAAGTGGCAGATATTTTTACATTTGCATATCATCGCGGTTTAGTATCCCGTTTTAGTCTGAAATAGAGATGCGAAAAAGATTGAAAAGACAAGAAAGGAAACAAATAAAACAGAAGTTACAGGGAACCGAAAACTTTTTTATGAGAAAAGCACTGTTGTGGATTAAAAAACGAAAACGGAGGTGGCAGGAGCAATTGTAAAAACTTCTGCTGCATCTTTTTTTTTCCCATTTAGGATCACCAGGAAGTTGTTTGCTTGGTTGGGACTGAAGCTATGGACACAACAGGTATGCGACGTTTCGCCCATAGTTTTCACACTGGGTAAGCAAGGAGGGGCTTTTTTGTTGTTTGTTTTTTTAACTTTTTACTAGTGCACCTACAGCTGAAAAGTTTCGATGTGAAATGTCAAAGTGGAGCCAATCTTGCTCTATGTTTTCTTTTCTTTTACAGCTTTTTTCTGATATCAATGAAAGACTTGGTGCTGTAGCATTCCAGCCAGGCACAAACCGCAGTTATTAATTTCTCCTCCATGATCAATTTTTAAACAGTTGGCACATCCTTGATTGTGCTATCCTATGACCCCACCCTTGCATTGACGTGTTCTCCATACCATGACAAAGGTGGATAAAGGTGGAAAGATTTCATGTAATCCATGGACACCAGTGACGATCACAAATCATTAAAGAAAAAAGGTTCAGCGCACTGTCTAGTGGGTCTAGATGACCCAACTCCCAATGTTAAAGTGCCGAGGATAGCACAAGGGTTACAAGGGACAACATCAGTACGTCACTACCAAATCAGAGTCCCTGATTGGTTAAAATTGAATTGCAAAGGCGTCCAAGCTGTTTTTCAAACGTCACTTTTCACCTACTCCTGAATCCAAATTATTTTAAAAAGGAAATACTCAGAAATGCAATTTTTAGGCTTGATATGTGTCCTCCATCATTGGACAAATGCCACATGAACATGTTAAAAACACAATTTTTCTCTGTCATTCCTTTGGCTCAGTTAAACAGGGCAAACATCTGAGTCGCACAATTAATTTCGTGAAAAGTTGGATAATTTTTTCTTTCCCATTAGACAGAATTTGCTGTATTTTTGTTGGATTCTTAATTAAGATCAAATGGTAACCCAAAAACACACAGCTTTTCATATCTTTGTGGTTTACTTTACTGTTGTGATGGAGGCTCTGTAGCACAATAAATAGAGCTTTTTGCAGCTGCATCATGGAGAGAAAGAGCTAAAAACAGGCTCCAAACAAAAGCCCAGATGCACACGCATGCGGACATGTAAAGTGCAGCTGTGGACAATGCGGTGCTTCACCCCTGGCGCGTTCACCTTCTTCCTCTTCATCATCTACTCCACAGCACGCTGAAAACATCTAAGGACCTTGGAGTGCACGCCTCGATTGCTTTGCTCCTCTTAGCGGAGCAGCGCAGCAGGGCTTCGTCTTTCCCCGGTGCTTTCAAAAGCACTTACCAACTTTTGCTGTGTGTCCACACAAGTGTGGGACTTGAATATCCATTAGCCGGAGTCGCTCACATGCTCCTTCAGCTCTCATTATGAATAAATATTTTTATGAATCCCTTTGCATTGTTTTACAATTTACGCAATTGGATTTTTAATGGTTCCAAACACTTGTGTTTTCCATGTATTTTTTTATCTGCCTCTTATGGTATTTTTCTGATGATGGAGGACATATGTTAAGAAAATCAAGCAGAAAATTGCATTTCTAAGCATTTATTTATTCAAATGACATTGTGAATCAAGAGCAGACACGAAAAATGCTGTTTTGAAAGGAGTTCATTTGTGACATCAACAATACACTGGGAAGGCCCTGCAGGGTAGGTCCCGCCCATAATATTCAGGTCCCACCCACAACTCCTAGGCAGCTTTCTAATGAACTCCTGCCGCTCTGCAGAAACTATGTCCTGAAAAACGTCACTGTTTTTTTTACTTTTTTCTTTTTTTATTTGAGAATCTAAAATCGGTGTAGGTATCAAAAGTATTCGGCCTGCAATAACTGTTCGGGGTCCTGTTCGAGGTATTGAACGCGCCCCGGGGCAACATTCTTCAAGACCGCAGTATCATTAAGATCTGACCTCAACGGTTCTAATATCGTTACTAGAGAAGTCACATTTTTTTGTGTCCCACAAGATATAAACGTTATCTTCAAGATTCAAGATTAAAGAAGTGTTTATTGCCATATTCAGTGAAGTTTCACAGAATTGGAATTTGCTTTGGTGCCAGTGTGCAACATAAAACCACAGAACAACAGTAAGCAAAAATTCAAAATGACACAATGGTCAGAACAATAAATAAATAAAGTAAGTAGTGCAAAACAGTGCCAAAAACAGTGCAAACTAAGAATGATCAAGGTGCAGGTAGTGGGCTGGTGACTGACAGGACATAGAAGTGAAGTTTGGGGGGGTAGGAGTTAAAAGGTGTTCATGAGTCTGACTGCAGGATCTGCCATATTTAACTCACCAAGTCAGTCAATTTTCCGTTAATTACTGATGATATTAATTTCACTATTCTCACTGAAAAGGAGAGGTCTGTCTGGCTATTTGTGTGCGCGGGGCTGTTGTTCAGACAGCACGCGGCGCGCGCGTGAAATTAATTAAATCTGTTCCAGAGCACCCCGACTATCGTGTCAACCTGCAGCTATGATGACCGTATTTTGCGCTCTCTGTGTAGAACACACTGGAGGAGCGCAGGGAAAAAATGACCCGCTGCTGCAAAGGATATGAACAGGTGAACAGGTAGAGAGGAAAAGCAGGTAGAGAGGCGGGGGATGGGCTTTGGCTTCAAACTCTTTCTCTGGGAGGATCTTATGAACTTTAACATTTATTTAATTTGTTTTATTTTACATCATGACAGCAACATGTCAAAACATTGCTGTTTATTATTCTTTTTTTTCTTCTTTCTTATTTTTTCATGTATTAAATGAATTATATTATACATGTATTAAAAAACATTTTGTTGCATAATGAGGAAATAAACAATTTATTTTCTTAATTTGTTATTTATTTTTTTGTTTATTTTTCGTCCTCAAAAAGTATCGATAAGAGTATCGTTAAAATACCGGATCAATAAGCAGTATCAATAAAAGTAGTAATATCGTTAGGGTTAGGGTTACGGTAACACCGCTTGGACAAACTGCATAGCTACGTAGAGTCGAGCTGTTCTTTTCTCTCATAACTAATGATGCCTTCCCCCAGTACAAACAAAAAAGCAATTCAAACATGTCATTTTGCTCAGCTTTATGATTTAATATAAGTTTATTTTGTGTTCGTTTCCCCCCTGGCACTTTGAAAAATTGATGTACAGTTTATTGTTCTTTGTTTTTTTACTGTATCACCTGTATTCTAAAATGAAAAAATAAGAAAATAATAATAATGCCATTTTGAATTTTAAGAAGTGTCTGACATAATTGTTTATTACACCAAATGTATAACAGGGAGACACATCGGCAATATAAACTTGTTTTTCCAAGGTGAGTAAAGAAATAATATTTATTTATGGTGTGCAGTCTAATTGGCCCAAATGTCCATTTCTAACAGTTATGATTGCAAGGTTTATGTTTCCTTTTTAAAACACGTTGAAAGCATTAATATACGAATTACAAAACATAATTGGTTCAATGTAGCTTATTCCTTCCCGCTAAGACTTACGGTCCTTCAAATCCTTGAAACTTTTCAAGATCTCCCAGGATTTCCAGGACTTTTAGTTCTTTTGAAAGACATTGGGAATCCCTGCGCTTAACTCCTTCTACAATTTTTCACCTATTTCAACCATTCTACTACTAAAATGTTTAGCTCTTTTAGCTTATTCCTGCAGTGACTTTTGGTCCTTGAACTTTTCAAAATATTCCAGGATTTTTGCCTCCATTGAAATACATGGGGAATCCTTGAAAACCTCTTTAAAACATTATAACTTCAACATACTTTTAGCTAGGAGACACCATTTAAAATGACCACAAGGCTTTGAACTACAACATAAGTTTTGAAATCATTATGGGATGGCGACGGTTTGGCAGCCATTTTGTGTTCTTCAATTTTTCAACAGTTCAGCCATTTCTTCAGCAAATTCAGCTTTCATTCAGCAGTACAGCATTCAACCCTGCATTTTCTTCTGGAAATACAGCTCCTTCTAGTTATAATTAAAGCCCACTGGGACGCTTTTGAAATAGATCAAAACATGATCAGAGTTGGTTTTTAGCAGGCGAGTGTCAAGCAGAAAGGCATTGGGTCCCATTTTGAGATATTTTGGTATGGCCTGACGATGGATTTGAACATAGACCATCCAGTCTTGAGGCAGACTCTCCATATCAAGGCTACTTAACCCTTGTGCTATCCTTGGCACTTTACCATTGGGAGTTGGGTCATCTAGACCCACTAGACAGTGCGCTGAACCTTTTTTCCTTCAATGATTTGTGATCTTCCCTGGTGTCCATGGATTACATGAAATCTTTCCACCTTTATCCACCTTTGTCATGGTAGGGAGAACACGTCAATGTATGGGTGGGGTCATCTAAGATAGCACAAGGGTTACTTGTAAACATTAAAGGGGAGTTTGTCCAGTTTTAACTAAATACAAAAGCTCTTAAGCTGGAAAACTCTAAAACAATGAGAAGATACATTAAAAATGATTGAAGTTAAAGCTCTGTTGGCATGGTCATAGCCTAAAAATGTCATCTTTTGAACTAAAAAATGAAACATGCTTGCTTTGGATTTTTTTTTCCATGTCTCAATCTTGTAATTATCGTCTAAAGAAAGCTTTTTGTTAATCTCCCCTGTCGTTTGTTGGATTACCTCAAAGAGCTGCTCTGATTTGAACCCGTGTGCGTGGTTTCTACCCCAGGACTGCTCATTGAAATCTTCATTTTCTTTCAAAAAACTTATCAAAGACTTTTTTTCCATTTCACTCCTCTCTGCTGGAATTGACATGTCTGAGGACTTCTTGTTGAGCTGATTTTTTTTCCTCTTCTCCTTTTATAGTCCTGGTTTGCTAAAGAGCCATGCGGCATCCCATATCTTCTAATAAAAAGACCTTTTTTCCCCTCTTTCTGTCTCTGGGGATTGATATTCAGCTGAGAGTTGTTCAGATGGGTGAGGCATCATCTTAATTAGAGGCATTATTACCCCAAGAAGGAACCCCACCGAGCCCACCAACGCCATCTATCAACGCGACGCAGCCGAATAATTAAATGAAGACACCAGTGCTTCCTCTTTCTTCCTCTTTCCTCTTCCTCTTCTCTTTGTCAGGATCTCCAATCGCTCCATCTATTTTCAGTTTTTTTGTTGTTGTTTTTTTTTACTCAGAAAAGCTGCGGTGGTCTTATCGCCCGGATATTACATAGCAGCCTCTTCTCATTCAGAGCAGAGTGAGGTCGCAGCCCGGCCGCTTTCAGCCTCACCAACCAGCACGCCGGCTTTTCTCCTAATTGTAGCAGCACACGTTGCATCTGGCTTCTGACCGTCCAGCTGTGCACACGTCGCAGGCAGCCCAACCTCTGCCACCGCGGAGCAACAACATCTGAGACACCGAGCTCTCTTCACAGGGGCGCCTTTCTGTTTTTGTTCCCTCAGACTGGCGACAGCAGCATTGACCTGTTTGCCCTCTTGCCCCCATTATAAGTTATGATCGCTGAAACATGCAGCTAAAATAACACATAAAAAAAGGCTTGATGTGATCATGTGGCCGCCAACTGAGAGCATCTTTCATCGACCAGCTTTGTTTGGACCACACAGAGACCAAAAGGAGGGCTTCTTGTTGAACATGCTGACGGAGTGGAGATCAGAAAGTCAGATGTCGCCGAACAGTTAGAATAAATATTAAGTCTTACCCAATGACTTCATAGCTGTTGATATCTGGATCAATTAACCAGAAATGTTATTGAAACATCGCAGTAAAAACTGTCACTGGAGCAGGTGTTACACTGTAAAACATGTTGTTGATGAATTATTGGATGTCCCAGGTTGTGTGTTTTACTGCTTAATGTATTCTGTATGTGGTTGCTGCAGCAACAATTCATTCTAGTGAAAGAGAAAATCTAAAATTCCCAATAAAACTGTGTTTTTTTTAATTTTATTTTCAATAATGATTCCTATTGAGTCTGAAAAATAAAAATAAAAGTTCAAATAATATTTTTAGAATTTTTCCAGCATGAACCGGCAGTTATTGCTATTTTTAGCAATAAAGGACAAGAAAATGTTGACTTTTAGCAGTTAAACATATTTAAAACAATCTATTTTTCAGACACTGAAAAACCGTTTGAACATAGTGTTTGCTTTACTCTTTGGAAAGGGTTAAATCAGTCAGGAGGAAAAACTACATGCAAAATTCATGTATGACTATTTATTTATTTGTTTGTTTCTACATTTCACACACTAAAATCATAGAAGTTTTATATAAATATGCCAAATAAACATAATAAAAGAGTAAATATAACTATGACAAAATATTATAAATAAAATATGAAAATTTTGCAACTTTTTCAAGCTCTTCTTAATTTTTTCGTAGGTTTTTTAATGGTAAAAAAACAACAATGTCAAACCATGAATTTCATTGCGTTTGAGTCCTGTGCCGGTCCCCAGCCCGGATAAAAATACAAAGTTGTGTCAGGAAGGGCATCTGGCATTAAATCTGCCAAACCAAATATGAGGATCACTGAAAGCTGATTCACTGTGGCGATCCCTGAGGGGACGTGCCAAAATATGAATGAGCAGTAGCATGGCAACTAACATCCACTGAAGCTAAAAGAAAGACGTATGTTAATGTGGGAATAATAAAAATGTACCTTTGTCATGGTCAAATGGACTGTTGTGCTGTTTGGAAAATGGTGCTCAGAACACATTTGATATCTCTGCAGTCTCAGTAGATGCTCAGGTATGGTTTGCTGATTGACTGCAAGCTAAAAGAAAAATAGTGATAGTATCCCTGCATCCGATCAGTTTACAAATACATCTATTAAAATTAGCTTTTTAATCTCACAGCTGTCAGATTTTAGCAAAAATAAAAAGGTGTACGTCACATTTTTTTTCAGCTGGAACGTTAATAAATGGTGTTCAGTGAAGGTGAAATACTTGCAAAAGGAAGACAAATAAAAAGTCCCGGGTGACCTAGATGTGAAGGAGAGTAAAAATAAACTAAGAGCAACTATAAAGCATTTATTTTAATTATTTTTATCATACTTGCTTAATGTCCCACTTCAATCATCTTGTAATCTGTTTTACATGTAGCTTCTGCAGAGTTGTGGGTAGGGCTGTTGACACAAAGCGACTCCGCCCCCTTCTTGTTTGTTAAATACAAATCCCTTCTATCATTCACATATCTCTTGTAACACTGTAATCACATTACACTGAGCCTGACAGTGACAGCTTAGGTGTAAGTTTATGTATTTATCAAGTAAGCTTGAATCAATCCAAGATCAATTCACAGAAACACACACTAATAGCACACCTTTATGCTGTAGGCTGACCCTGCACCAGTCCCACACTTTCCCCAGACCACTCCTCCCCCGTGATCCCCCCATCTAACCATAATGTACGAAGACCTCCTGTCCTGTAACTCGTGGCTGATCCCTTCTGCAATCCCTGCTGTGTTTTACTCCATCAGCCTCATCAAACCTGTGCAGTCATTCGGATCCAGCAGATAAAAACCCAGACACAGAAACATAAAACTTTAACCTGCCGAGTGATTTATTGTTTTCTATTCTACAGCTGCAGCCTCTATTTACCTGTGTGTCTCTTGTCTAAGGAGCCCATGGCTCTAGCATCCAGTGTGAACATTGGTACTGATGTCAGACATGCCTTTCTCTGTGAAAGTCAAATTTACAATAATAAATGAACCTAGCTTTTATTTGTTTGTTTCATGTGTTAATGAAGGTTTTATTTCAAGTTTTGCACATCATTGAGACTTAGCATTCAGAATTTATAACTGAAATTACAAATATATTGTAGCACCTTGTTATTTTAAAAAAACAAAAAGAGTTGTGTAACATTTTAGATGTAAAAAAGAAAGACGAGATTCAATAAACGTGGGGAGCCCAGACGAAAAACATTCAACAATAAATGAGCATGTCCTCTCTCTTGCAAAGACGAGACTACTATTAAAGCAAACCAGAGTTTGCTTGTAAAGATGGAGTTTGGGGAAGCATGTCAGCAGCACAACTTTGACCTTGCATCAGGCCGTTTCTTGACTCAGAGGAGGGGGGAAGGAGGAAATGCTTACAGGGTTTTTTAGGACCTGAGAGGAATAGATGAAGTTGCAGGAGTTAGAAGATCAGCAAACAAATGGAACGTATGTGAATAGGAGCTGGGTTGAGTCCCAGTTGAACGAGATTGACTTAACATTTGTGTCAGATTCTTTCTGGAGCAGCGGTGCTGCCTTAGGAGGAAATTTGAAGGGAAATAAAACAAGATTTCTAGGTTAGGAATCGTTCCACTTCTGTTTTATTTGCCCTTGAAAAAAGAAAGATCCATCAATGTTATTGTGGCTCAGAACAGGGCTTATGAAGATTGTTAGTTTTCTTGTTATCTAATTATTTTTTCTCTTAATTTTAGGAGATTCATTGTTTTGTTTTGACTTTAAAGTATTTATTTTTTATTTGTCAAAGATTACGGGTATAATGCTTGACATGTTTCATGTTATAGAAAAAGTGAGAAAAGCAGGAGAGCTTTTTAAAATCTGGTACAAATGAAGCAGTAGGACATTTTATACCACATCCATTTAAAATACATTTTTAAAACAATTATAAAAATATCAAGAATATTTCTATTTGTACAGTGCACGTAAAATTCTATTTTTTAAATACTCCACATTTTAAAAGGAGGCAGTTTTAGTAATTATATCAGATACTTGCTAAAAATAAGCCCTTTAATTTAAAGATCCACTCTGACGAACAAAATCTTTTTTTTGTGTTTTAACATGTTCATGTGCCATTTTTCTGATGATGGAGGACATATTAAGGAAAATTAATATCAAAACTGTACACAATGGTTTTTTTCAAACCATTGTGTATCAGGAGCAGAGGAATATATACCATTTAAAAAAGAAAAAGAGCTTAATGGTGTTGTAAAAAAACACACTGGATGGTCCATAAGCTCCCTGCTCCAAGCTGTCAGCAAAAGGGAGGGGAAGGGGGGCGGGGTTGCTTCAAGACAACGGCCCACCCCACAACTCAGAGGTGAATTTTTTATGAACTCCTGCCCCTCTGCAGAAACTATGTCCTAGGTTTAATTTAATTTTTTTGGCTAAAAACGGCACAATCAATTAAAATAGATAAGATGATCAGAGTAGGAACTTTAAGTATTTAGTCTTAATATACAGAGTAAGTTGAGTTGAGTACCTTGTTTTTAAAAGAAAAAACAAAGCTCTTCTTAAAATTCCTATTTTCGATGTTCTTAGAAATCCAAAAGAACAATATCATGACAGCTCCAAGAGAACAACCCATTGAGAGCTGAAGGGAAGAAAAAAAAGCAGCCAAATTTTCTCCCTTATCGTGTTACTATTTAGGCTTGACTCTAATTTAGAAGATGCTTATTGACGGAGTCTTGTCTGTTAAGAGCTGCTCTCCTTGAGCTGCAAAGGATGTCCTGTACTCCCCAGTGTCCTGCAGTCAACTTATAAAAGATCGATTTTAATTTGAGCTGAATAACCTCATCGGGTGCTAATGGATTGCTCACATGGGTTTGAATGGATCTGGAAATCGATGGAAAAATAAAAAGAGTGTTTTGTTTTTCTCAAAGGGAAGCATATTCTCTTTTTATCACCCTGCTAACAAGGATGTCACAGAGTTTCAGATGGGTGGACTCACAGACACCAGTTCTTGCCTCTATAAGTGCCACCTGTTGGCCTCCATGACGGCTCAACGGATGTCGAGGTTTCACTACTTCTTCACATCTTCTGGTAAAAGCAATGGTTTCATGGTAAATTGATTTTGAGCTGAACTTAGAGAATAATAATATACCACACTGTTTTTATGAGATGATAGATTGATTACCGTATTTTCCGCGCTTTGGGGCGCACCAGATTGTAAGGCACACCGTCAAGGAAAAGTCTATGTTTGAACTGGCGTCATATATAAGCCACACCGAACTATAAGGCGTATTGAGAAAGACAAAAGAGTCAGAGATAAGTCTGTCAATCAGTCAGATTCTGGAACCTTTTGTAACACGCTACATGCTAGCCACGTTAGTATATTAGGAATATCTGTGACTCCCAACCTCGTTTGCAACACATAAAAAACACGTAAAAAAACAGACTAATATAAGAAAGGTTACTGTGGGTACACTAATTCCAAATCTTGTTAGTAAAGGCCCGTACACACCGGGACGAATATTTGCCAGGCGTTATTCGCCACGTTTTTTGTGTTCACACCCAGGCAATTTTCGCTGACGATGAGCCGAGTGAACATGCAATTTCATTCCCTGACATTAGATGGCGCTTAATGTAAAACAGAAATACTCCTGTACACAAGGTGACGCTGCGCAACTTTACGCTTCTTAAAGTCGCTTTTCACTCAGAAGAAGAGAGCAAGTATTTACGCGCTTGTCAGAATCATACAAAGAAAACATGAATATTTCAAGCACCAGTTGCTCCAACTGGTGCTTGGTTCGGGGATATTTTAGAATGTCGGTCATTATTTCTTCGCGGCTGTGTAGATGCAACTCGGCGTATATCTTCTTCGCTGGTATGTGTGCTCAGCAAGGCAGTTTTGTGTTTGAGCGCCCCCAAGTTGTGTTTTACTGTAACTTCAGAGGCTCCAGACACGTGTGCAAAAGCGCTGTTCTCATTGGTCGAATAGATTTCGATGCGACCTGTCAAACCAAAAAAACGAACCCGAGGCGTTTCTTAAAAAGTGACGCTTTGACGCGTGGCGTTTTTTTCGCGTCGGTGTGCACACTCACATTGGTGCCCTTTGTTTAGTCACAAGGCGTTAAACGTCGGCGAAAATCGCGGGCTAAATTCGTCCCGTTGTGAACAGGCCTTAACACGTAAAAAAGCCACAATTCAATACCGCTACATATTAACCCTTGTGCCATCTTATATGACCCCGCCCTTACATTGACGTGTTCTCCCTACCATGACAAAGGTGGATAAAGGTGGAAAGATTTCATGTAATCCATGAACACCAGTGAAGATCACAAATCATTGAAGAAAAAAGGTTCAGAGCACTGTCTAGTGGGTCTAGATGACCCAACTCCCAATGTTAAAGGGCCTAGGATAGCACAAGGGTTAACCGCATCAGCGTTTATTTCACAATAACAATCAACCTTATTTGCAGTGGAATTAATCCATATATAAGGTATGTATAAATTCGGTATTGGCCTCAGCAAATGAACATACTTCAAGGATTATATTGGCTTGTTAGTCAAGTTTCTGTGTCTAAGACTGCAGGGTAAAAAAGGGAAGTTTGGAACAAAATTTAAGGTTTAAAATATGACCAACTATAAAATTTAATAATAGATATGATTTATTGATTATTCAGAATTATTAAAAATGTATTCAGATGGCACAAAGTTAGAAATGTGGTTTTTGTGTCATTGTATGTGATTGGTTGATACTGTAGCATGTGTATAAATACGTAAACATTGGTTGTACCCGAATTCCTTTACTACACAGTGCACTTTATGCTGCGGTCGCCATTTTGTAGTGCTGTACGAATCTACAGTTCCAAAATCGAGTGCCCTAGAAATTTCCCAGAAGTCTCTGCGAAAATCCAGTGTGCTTCAATGCTCACTAGGTTGGGGGATATAGACCATAATGCATTGTGTTTGAATTTTTTTTTCAAGAAAATGAATTGAAACATTTTTTTAATGAACCATCAAAGTTTTTTTTCTTAAGAAGACAGTGGATTCATGAATGATCGTCCCAAAACACTTAGTTTAACAAAAATAGTAAGCATGGTGTCCAAATAGCTTTTAAAACCCAGGGTACTACATAGTCCCGCACTATATGGTTTTTTAGTAGTTAAGGGTTAGGGTGAGAATTGGGACACAGCCATTGAGAAAAGGTTAGTTTTTCTCAACCAGAAAGAGTTTTTTTTGATCAGAAATGAATTAGGCGTCTCTCAGAAGGTAAAAAGATGTTATACAAGAGGCATTGCTGATTAAAAATAAATAAATAAGAGAAACTCTGCCTTTATTTACATTCAAACAAGTCCAGCAAGACATGTCCATAATTTGTCAGACATAAAGAATTTTGGACTTGACCATCTCTTTATGTGTGAATGTATTTTATGTTCAGCCTGTACAACCTATACAACCTATACATTTATTTGGTTTTAGCAGGTGACATATTATGTTTATGTGAAGCTCTACAAACATGAAAGTGACAGAAAGCATTATTCTAAAGTAGAACAATTGAGGCTTTTGCTTCCCCACACTCTTTTTCACATGTGTTCATATTTTTTTAATTTTTATTTTTAAAATGTATTTGTTGGTTTTCTTGTCCTTCTGCTAGATTCTGTGAGTTACATTCCATTAATGTGGTAAAGTGTTTTGCTTCAGCCTTTGATTGGTGCGGTGTAGATGTTAAAAAATGGTTAAAGATTGTTTCTGTGATTATCTTATGAATAAAATACTTTAAAAGAGACAGATTGACAGATCATCAACTTATCACAGAACAAAACCATCCTTTATTTTCTTTTAAAATGGGTACAAAGGTAATATGAAGGTTATTTGCCTAACACAAACCAAATTCGCGTTCTTTAGGCAATTTTCCACTATAACAGGAATATGTTGCCAATATGTATTTAATACAATTTGACAGAATGAACAATATTTCATGCAGCAACAGTTTCATCTGATGGCCAAAGGCCGTAGTTAAAATGTCAGGACTCTATGACCTCAGTGAAGTAACGCTGACACTTTCCCCCCCAACATTAATGAAATCATACATTGACCTTCTGTCTACATTTACCCCAACTGTCACAGGGTATGAACATTCCCACTTCTTGTTTTGTTGCATATTGAAGTTTGCATTTCTCATTTAAACTAGCATACAAAATTGTAGCCACATGTAGAAACGTTATCTTTACCATCATGTACTAATTCTAAATATTTACCTCAATTTAGAGAGTAAAGGAATATCATTAAAAATAGGACATTAATTTGATTAATGAAAAAAATACTCTATTTAAACATGTATCTTTTAAAGTCTGTATTTAGGTTGTATGTTTCAGCGAAAACCAACATGTAAGAATAAACCATTTGTGGCTTAGTTTATCAGTCATTAACTCAAAGAAAGAAAGACGACTGTAGAAGCTGGTGACTAAACGTTTCATAATTACAGAGAAAATAAAGGTTATTCTAAAACTCTTCACCTCTCTTGACAAGTTTAAGATCAAACCTGGTTGGCAAATAACATTTGCACAATTGTCGAGTAAATAGCAAAAGAATTATTGCACATTTTCTCCCTTTAGTAGACACAATACGACTGATCTGCATACTTAACTTTGTTTCCAAATCCTCCCAAGCTTTGGCCACACTAGTGAGATGCTAGACTTATTTGGTGGCACATATTCAGTAACACTTAAATTTGAGCCCAATACTGGATTGTTGTTCAGTATAAATTTAATCCCATACCAAGTAAACACTGTTGCCAAGTTACAGATTGTCTCATAGATTTAAGTTTCCAACTAAAGCACTTTAAATTCCTGGTTATTGCAGAAAATTGGGACAGTGGTTTAATTTAAAGGCATTGCAGCTGAAAATCACTCCTAGCAATTTGTGCATGTGGTGGATGGTTATGACACGCATTATTTGCACACTTTAGACTTAGCCTCCTTCTTAGCCTTCTGTCAGAAAAGGGATGGAGTGTGGTGAAGATGGAAGTGGCCATGACCAGGTCCAAAACCTGGCATCATCACTGAGCCCCCCTGGATGGCATTATGAACCCACATGTCGTCTATTTATACTGTCAGTAGTTTTATCTTATCACCAAGCTCCTGCGTTTTAATTCATCACAACCTAAGGATAACTTTAAATTTGCCCAAGCAGAGTTAATAAGTAAGATTTGATCTCATTTTATCCGGCTTTAAACTCTAACCTTGTTCCATAGTCCTTAGATTCCACACTAACATTCTGATACAAGCCTGTCAGGAACTGATGGTGTAGGACCCAGTATACAGGAGACCAGGCTTGGTGGCAGAATAATTGTTTAATAACTAAACTTGAACATGACAAAAATGAGAAAGAGAAACAAAAATGTGACAAATGAGGTGACCTGAGCAGGAAGAATTGAAAACCAGACGCCTACACTGTATTGAGGACAATAAACTGAATCAATACAGCTGTGAATGGCAGGCAACCTAAACCTGGTGTGACTGACAGACGGAGGGAAAGCAGCAAATAGAACATGACCAAAACCAAGAACTCAATAGAAAAAACAAACAAAAGTGCTCACACAACTCTAACCTTCATGGTTACCTTTATGGCTATGTGGCCCATCTGAGGAAGGCGGACATAGTTTTGGAGATTTTATTTGCAACCTGCTTACCTAAAGTAAATTCAGATTGCAAATATTAAATAAACAACTTGGTAACCACAGAAACAAGCTTGTGACCATATGGGATTTTATCCTCATGTATAGTTTCAATAAGGGCAATTTGCCTTAATAATGTATACATCAATTGTGATTATTAAATAGGCCCACAATATGCTTGAAAATAAAAAGCAACAACATTGTTGAACGCTTACAAATTATCCAGAGAACCAGATACACAATTTTACTGCTGAGTAAACTTTAATGCATTTGACACACAAGCACCACTTACACAGTAAGAACTGCTCAGAAGTGCCTTTTGCTCTGAAAATACATAACTAAAGGGGCATAATTTAACATATTTTCATTTGTAGAGAATTTCATTATTGCTGTCAGCTCCGAAAGACAAACGGGAAGCAAGAAGACACCAAAAAACAGGGGCCGCGTCAGTAGAATGTATGTGAGCTGTCACTTGGGAATAAGATGAAGGATAATGAGTTCCTCACAGAGTCAGCAGAAAAGTGATGCTTCCAGGGGTAAAACACAGATGTGATCATGAGCTCACTTGTGTTTAGATGACGTCTAATGTAGAGCATATGCAACAGAAACATGCAGTGATCTCAACGCAATTCATCAAGGAGTAAAGTAAACGAGCCGTTAAATATTTTGTGAACATGAAATGTCGGTGACAGAACAGAAATATTTTTTCTTTACATCACTGCAGATGTGCGTTATAACTGCATCCTGTCATATGTTGTCTGTCCTAGGCTGGTATTGCTGCCCAAGTGGTAGTCACTAGCCCAACACATAAATTATTTAAAAAAAATAAATAAAAGCCACGTGAGCAGCTGTTTTTTGAGCTCATTAGATCTGAACCAAAGCAGAACAGATGATGCGCACTTGGTTTTGATCTTCTTTGCTCTTTGAATAAGGCAGCCTGGATGACACTGCACGTTTGAACAGAAGTGAGGAGGGGGGAAAAATGAAAGGGGAAGACTATAACACAATTCAAACGATTTGCAGAGATGACACGCGTTTATTTTTGTTTGTGTTCATGCCACCAAAAATGTTTTTGAACATTTTTGAGCGAATTTTTTCAAAAAGAAATGTCAGTAACCTCTCAGATAATTGGAAAAGAATAGGATTATACCTGTTTTCTCTCCACATTGTGTAACCTCAAGACAACCAAACCTCCCACTTCATTCAAGCTGTTGTACAATTATCTGACTGTTTAGAGGTGCGACTGAAATACAAATTTACCACATGAGATTAAAAGGAAATTAAAAAAGCAGAAAGAGTGGGATTATGAATTGTTTTACAGTTTCAAGAGAAACTATTTTACTATGGCTTCTGTTTTTTGTTTTTTTTTAACTTGTCCTGTCCAACAGCTGAGCAGACAAATGAGGGCTGAAAGCCTCTTGTGTTGGACATATTTTACTGTTACAATAGGGGTTATGAAACGTTTGACACACTAGGTGCATATTTAAATAAACCCCTTTTGTAATTTAGGCAAGACTTTATTGATCTTACTCATATCTGTAACAGTCTTTTGTTGGACCGGACGGAAAAGACAGTCAGGTTTATAAGCAATATAAACCCAAAAGGGGGCGGGGCCTGTCCACACACACACCCAACAAAAATGCCCACACACAAAACATATCAACATGTACACAATACAACTGATGTTCACACATACATACATATGCATTCGGACTGACCCATGGGATTCATTCATTCAGTCATCTTCTTCCGTTTTGTCCCTTTCGGGGGTCACAGGGCTGCCGGTCCTGCGACAGACCTGTCCAGGATGTCCCCTGCGTTCACCCACAAGTGGCCGGGATAGGCTCCGGCCTTGTGAAATATTTCATTTAATCACTCAAACTATTTGTGCAAAGGTGAGATAGCACCTGTGCTCGAGTGGGACTTTATGTTCTTCTAAAGTCTTCTAGAGTCTGGGTGTCATCCTCGACAGCTCACTTTCTTTCCAATCTCATATTAATGACATCAACCATTCTGCTTACTTTCATCTCCGTCCGCAATATATCTCGTCTCCGCCCTTCTCTCACCCCTCATACAACTGCTGTACTTGTTCATAGTCTTGTCACTTCTCGAATCGATGACTGTAATTCCCTCCTATTTGGCTTGCCCAATAAATCTCTCAAGAAACTGCTGCTTCTCCACAATTCTGCACCCCTCATCATCACCAGGACCCCGTATTCCCACCAAATCACACCAGTTCTCCAAAACTTACACTGGCTTCCCATACAGTAAAACAAAGGATTAGATTCAAGATTCTCCTCATAACCTTCAAAGCACTCCCTTGCCTGGCTTCACCCTACATTTCTGATCTTCTTCACATTTCCATTCCCTCCTGGTCTCTTCATTCCTCTCTCCAACTCCATGTCCCACCTGCCCATCTTGCCAACATGGAGGGCAAGACCCCCGCCACAGCAGCAGCGGCAGCTAGAACCCCCCCCCCCCCCCCCCACACACACACACACACACCCACAACACCCGCACTGCAGCAGATAGAGAACAACCACCTGTCGGCACCAGGGGACAGAGAGTGCAAGCCCCAGCCCAACTAGGAGAGCAGCCCCCCTAGAACGCTGGTAGGGCCCAACACGTGGTCCAACCCCAGGAGAGCACCCACAGCCCACGACAAGCACCCCACCGCCACACAGGAGTTCTGGGCATCCCCCGACCCCGGGTACGAGCCAGGGCCCCCCAAGAGAGACCTGCCCTACGCTCCAGACAACTGCCCACCCAGTCCACGTTTGATCCAGGTAAGAGCAAGGCAGGGGCGAGCCACCCCTGCCCAGGAAGAAGACGCCCCAGAGAGGTGGGGGTCCACAAGGAGTGTTGTTACCATGGCCCGACTAGGCTCACCCATAGATGGAATTTGGAGAAGGCCAGTGCTCGAGAGCAAGGACCAGAAGCCACACCACAATCAGACACTCTTTTAGGTCATGCCCATAAGTTCTGGATTTTGAACATTTTTAAAACCAAAACCAGAATAATAGCCCACATCAAAGGCTGTTTGTTCCAGTAAGAGGGTTTGAAACAAGCAGCTAAAATCAGAGAGGTACTTCTTTATTGAATTAAAAACAGACAAGTGATGGAAAAATTCATGCCACATTGCCCTTGTTGAGTTGACTTCAAAAGAAGTGCTCTTTGATCCTTTTCATGTCTCCTCAAATGCCCACATTAGCAAGATAATTAAAGAAAAACATTAGTGCCCACCCCCACAAGTCCTTTCTGGTATGCACTCCACCCTACCATTTACTTCTATTCAGCTACTAATTAATAAAGAGCTGTGAAAGGGCCACCCAATCAAACCAGTGCGAATAAATCAAAGATTTTTATTTCCAAAGGGAATTTGGCTGTGTCATCAACCATTCAGGAATTTAAAAAAAACACTTCATTTTTTGAGTGAGTAATCTCTCCAGAATCAGGAGGTTGTTGTAGTTATCATGCAGAGTTTCAGTAAGAGGCCAAGCATGGATGTGAAGGAGCGGTGATTTAAAATCAAAAGTGTTTACTATTTGCAAGGTGGAACTAAGATATTTGCTTTGCTCAGCTGCGCAAAGACTGGACCCATTAACCAGATTAATATGGAAGATTGGATCAGTGTGAAAGGAAGAAAAAATAGACGTCATCAAAGCCAAAAGCAAGAGCTGGAATGAGACGGCATGGAAGAATGAGAAGGGTTTTTGTGTGTGGTAAAAAAGAGGGCTTTTGTCTGCTTCATGATAACATGTCAGTGTGTTTCTGAGAAGGTCCAAAAATGCTGCAGAAACCCAACAAAATGCAGAAAGGTGCAGTCATGAGATTTTCACAAAGAAAAAAAGGAAAAATAGTTATGCTATGAAGCCTGGAACCCCGTTATGTGACATATGTTTTTTTAATTTTTAAAATAACTCATAAATGTTGATGTTTTTCATCCTTCAGCTTTTTGTTACGTTAACACCGGGCATGTGTTGCACCTTCAAAAATGCGCTGAACTAGGGTTCGTGAACACACTATTGTTTGCGTGTTCTGTTGTGTAAGTTAAACCAGGTCAAGCTTTGTCTAATCGGGGACTCTGATTTGGTAGTGAAGTATTAATTTGGTTTAAATGGCAGACAGGCTCTAGTAAACAGTAGAAAAGGAAAAAGAAGGAGAAGCCCCTCCCTAGTTGTCCAATGTGAACTCCATTGAACGCGTGTCACATGCCTTGTTTTTTCCGTAGCATTAGACATGTATGAAAGCCAATGCCATGGCACAGTCTGGGCTCAAGCAGCGTTTGAAAAAAGATAATAATACAGTTAATAATTAAAAAATACTGAAGTGGCTATGGTCTTTTCTCTTCCATTCAGGCATCCTGATGGCTTGTGTAATTGTGACTGAATGGGGACAATCCCGCCAACTCTGTCACTACAATGGAATTGTGCTTCGATGTGCACTGCCTTTAGTTTTAAGTTAGATCTTTACTCAAATTGAACGCTTTCAAAAGTAAGCTCTCTCGTGTGCCTCAGTAATGTTGATTCATAAATAAGTCAGTATATTTCCAGACGCCCCTGTGGTTAATGGAACTGTTGAATTGTTTTCAGCAGGGCATACAGGAAGGGGGAGAAGTAAATGTGGAGTAAACGTGGGATTTGAGTTTCTCATTTGAAGAGCAAATACTGAACACATTATTTGATGAAAAAAAGGTACAAATGCAGCATTTTACGTATATGATTTATCAACGTTATTCTCCTTTGGTTACACAGAATTTTGTGAAGATTTTTAAAAAAAAGGTTATTCTATGTGCTTTAAAGTTGTTAAAAATAAAGGTCATTTTGAATCTGAGCAGTAAGCTGAGCAGTAAAATTCATCTATTTTTTTATGATCCTTTATGAGTCTCTGTATTGCATCCATCCATCCATCCATCCATCCATCCATCCATCCATCCATCCATCCATCCATCCATCCATCCATCCATCCATCCATCCATCCATGCACACTATAGTTTTTCTTGAATACAAAACAATTTTATACAATTAATTTAATAAAAAAGCAAAAAATATTAAAAAAATTTATGCCAGTTTATTCAAGAAAAGATTAATAATCCTCCAAGAATATCACTTGCTCATGTTGTAGATTGGACATTGTTGTTGGTGGACAAGAGTGCTTTTAAACTAAATTATTCATTGTTGTTCAAAAGTGCGCAATTAATAAATAATATGGATTTTTATTTTTAAAAAGACAAATCCCAGCTGTCATCTTTCCATTGTTCAGAATTAGACAGGATGAAATGATTCATTTTATTTGAAGAGATAACACTGCTCTGACACAGCTACTGCCAAGATACAAAGTCTGGGGTGATGTTAGTTTTACTCCTTTAGGGTTGATTACCTCCCCACCACCATCACCACCAGTATGCACAGCTAGATTAAGATTCTTATGCTTACATAAAGTTTATTAGCAAACGTTTTGGTTTAATCATCACCATTTATAACCATCACATGGATTTTTTTAATTTTTACGTCTTCAAAAACTGAGTCTGTCTTTTTGTCCCTCAGTCTCTGCACTGAGAGTCGCACACAAAACCAAGCCGTAATGAGTTAGAAACTACTCCACAAACCAAACCATTTATGAGTAAAATACACAAAAGAATTTAAAGAGATTTTGCATTTAACACCACATGAAGACACTTTTTCTATATGTTAGAATATCAAACACCAATGATAAATTCAACTGCAGTAAAATTGGGCAAATACAGTATTTCTGACATCACTTTTTCCTTTTCTTTCCACATTTCTCCTTTATAACATTTTTTAGCCACAACCTTAAATGCCCACCTTTTCATCTTGTTCACCCACCTCTTCCTCCTTTTTTTTCCTTTTAAAGTCCAAAATGTCACCAAATCCCTGCACAATGCAATGGTAGTTACATTATTAAAAACTGTCCAACTTTATCACCCAAACCCAGAGAAATACAGATATTTTAGTACAGTCTGTGAGATATAAATACAGATCTACTATGAAATTATCACCAATTCCTTTTACCGTAGATACAGAAAAGCAATAATGTTTAAAGGTAATAATCTAAATGACTTTGAGGCAGAAATTAAAGTAGTTTCTGCTCTCCTGTCTTTGTCTTTTTTTTGTTCATGTTTTGACTTTCTTACACTTATTTTAGGTCTACTATTTTGAATTATTTTCTCTAACTCTACTTCCTGTATCTCTTGTTGTTTGGTTGTTTCATCACATTTTCTGACAAAAATGATAAGGGTCTTTCTTCTGATAGTGTGAACAAACACTTCTTTTCTCCTCCTTCAACACTCAGTGTTAACGCATCTCTCTGCTAATGCATTCCCTGCACATACTTTTTTATAATTAGTTTTCAGGTTTTATGATTGATTCATGGAGCGTGTGTGTGCCCTTCTTTTTTTATCTTGTTCATAGTTTTTGCGCTGCGCAGACCTTTGCAGATGTTATCAGCAAACAAGTCTGCCTTCAAAATCAATTCCTAAAATTTGTACTTCTTAATTTATGCGGTAATTGAGGGAATGCCTGATGACATTAAAACTATTGAGATTATTTCTAATCTTGACTGTATCATGTTCTCTGGCTTTTTAAGTAAACTCATAGTAACCCATTTGAATTTTTCCGGAAATTCAAATGATGAGCAATTGTAAAGGCGTCCCCAGTGGTCTTTTAATAATTATTAGGCTGTTTTTAGCCAAAATCCAAAAACCTGTGTCATTAGTTTCCACAGAGCAGTAAGACTTCATTAGAAATTCAGGTATGTTGATGTGGAGTAAGGCCACCCACTTCCCATCATCCATCTGTTTACACGCTCTAACTTAACAGCCCCTTACAACCGCAAAAATGACCAACACTATTGGAGCTATCCAGACGTACAGTTTTTAGCCAGATGCCAGCTCGGATGTGGATGTAGTTGTTTCCAAGTGGATGTATAAGAATGGAGCAGAGCAGGGAGCTTGTGGCTTGCCGTAGTAGCTTTTACATCACACCTACAAGCTTTTTCTGACAGCATTTTCTCATCTGCTCCTCATTCTTAATGATTTAAATAAATAAATCCTCAGAAATGCAGTTTTGTGCCTAATTTTCCTTTATATATCATGAGAAAAATGCCACAAGAATTGTTTTTTTTAAATCAGAAATCTGATGACCAGCAAGGATAACTTTGTCCCTAATAAGCCCGGACATCTGCAGTATGTAAAACTAGAGGAATCGTTAAAATCTCATACAGTTGAGGGGTTAGCAGCCTTTTTTTTAACTTTTAGTTTACTGTAACAGTTTCATAACAACATCAGCACTTCAACATCCAATTTACACTTTTTGTGTCTTTATGAATTAAACACTTTTCAAATGCTTTTTATACATAATACCTTTTTATTAAATCATTTTTGTATTTAAGTATCATTTTCAATGTTCATAAAAAAAATTTCAGCTACTTTAGCATTTAAGTTTTTTAGGTTGTTGCAGAAGCTTCTGCAATAAATGTTAGGGTTTTGCATTTACAGTGATAGCTTATCTCCTTCTTGATGAGGCAATTTAACGACATAGACTTTTTGGTATGTAAAGCATTCCTTTTTTTCAGAAAATTCAGTTGTTTTTCTGTTGTTTGAGAATCTGTTTTATTTTACTTTTCCTATGTTTCTTCTCCTTTGTGCAGAAAAAAAGTCTGTCATTGGCGCCTGCTGTGCCTCAATTCTATCTTTTTGAAGGCCCTCACTTCGGTGTGAGATGCTGAAATGCACTCAACTTTTCTGCTCCTGTTGTCCCCTGAGCAGAAGCTGGCAACATACACTGAACACAAGCAGAATTGATCATCTTCCAGATTGTTGGGGGCATGTGAGGACAAGTAAATACCCAGCCTGTCCAATCAGCTCATGTTTAAAAGCAGAGGGAATCATGAAGTCAAAGTTGTTTTAAATGCAACAGCAACTTGGACACTGAAGTGATGGATAAACAGCGGGGAAGACAGAGCCAAGGGGAATGGCAGCACACAAGTGTTGCGCTCTGAAGACTGGATTAGCTTTAATTTGAAGGGGGGGGGGCTCAAAAAATGTATAAAAAAGCTCAGAGCAAAGAAGGTTTATCTGAAATGTGCTTAAATGTAAACAAAGTCAGGTGAAGACAGGTCATTTTAATGAGCTTAGCCTCACCTTGGGCTATTTTAATGCTGCAGTGACTTTAGTGAAAAAATTCTAAAAATAATCATATTTTTATGTCAGGCTGGGAACAGGATTTACATGTGAATATGGATTAAAAACATTCATTTTTATCAATTATAAAAACGTGTTCAGCAGAAAAGATGGTATAAGTCCAAATCGTATGGATGTAAGAACACTTTCTGATGAAAAGAATGCCGAGCAGAGAGATCACTGCTCTTTCAGGCCAATGATGCAGAATTTGGCACCCATGCGCTAACAATTCAACCACAGCAATGTGATACTTAAATAGTCTTTATAATGTTGCTGTGTAACCTGTATAAACAAAATTACAACATCTAACTGAATACTTCTGTTCATTCACAGCTGGTCTTTACTGTCACTGTCAGATTTAAAGTTTTGTAGCACTAAACTTTGTTAGTTCATTTTTTTTGTAATATAGCAGATATTGAAATTATATTTATCCAATTAACAGTCTATTGTCTAAAGTATTAATTTTCCTAGTGGGAACAAAAAATAAAAACATGTGGCTAATGCTTTATCATATCTATTTATGTGAGTTGTGTTATAACATTGTGTATTTTTCTGTTATCTTATTTTGAAAATCTGCACACATTTTTTTCACAGATTGTTTTTTATTTAAATACTGATGATTGCTTTCAGTTTTGCATCCACACATTGTAACATGGTTTATGCAGCTTTATGCAGAGACGCTTATGAATTAGGCCCCAGGTCAGACGACAAACTTGTTTTTAACAGAATTTTATCTCTAAAAAATTTTCTGAAAAAACAGCAAATAACTTGAAACTTTCAAAATATATTCCCATGCATCGTGTTCACTATAGCACAGCTATGCACATAAAGCCAATACATGTGAATTAACATGTTAATTGAAAGACAACAACCAAGAAAAAGCCTGAAATGAAACAAGCAAGATGAGAACAGAAATATGACAATGTTTGATTGTTAAAAAAAAGGATGGTTATGACAATAGTAAGACACAAAATTTGTTTCAGTTAGACTAACAGGAGCAGGGTGGAACACAATTGAAGGCTAGAAGGTAGGTCCAGTGAACTCCACAAACTCCAAAAACAGAAAATAACAAACACAAAACAAAAAGTCATTGGGCAAAAACTAAATTGAAAGAAAATATGGAAGGAAAAAAGGGCAGCCAGACAAAACACACCGAAAAAGTATCCCACAGAAAGGGGCGGAGTCAACCTGGGAGGAGCCACAATTAACCAGCCTAAACCAAACATAAAGATCCATGGCATAAATTATGACAAAAACACATCCTGATGTTCAAAAAAAATCGTCATTTTTATGAGAATGAAATTTTTTTGCCTAAATTAACTAATTTATGAATTAATTTATCAACAAAATACATAGATCGACTAGTGTGTTCAAACTGAATAATAATGATAAAAGGAAAAAAAAAACATTATGGCTGACGAAAATCATTTTTTTCCAAGATCAGCTGTAGAAATTTACTTCATAGTTAGTCTTCAAAAAATGAATATTTGCAAAAGAAACAAACACATACATTTTCAGGTAAAAGTGCTTGTGCGTCTAAACCTGCCTGCGAGGAAATACAGCCCCATGACGGGAAACGTCAGCTGAAACAATGAAACAAACCACAAATTCACGAAACCTCCTCTGGATTGAAAATTTAACACACAGGGTTTCAAAAGATGTTTGCAGCTTCCCGCCAGCTGTCACCTATTTGATGCAAGTACAAACAAAGAGATGTGAAGTTGTTAAAGACAAGTATGCGGACAGCCTGAGGAAGATGTCAGAGGGAGAAAAGAGGGGGGAAAAAAACGAACAGATGGCAGAGCGAGTTGGTATTGTTTGTCCCTGATTTAAGGGTTACCGCCTGACACAGGCAGTCAAACACGAACCTTCAGCAGGGAGAAAAGAAGATTATTAAATATTATGGAAGAGTGCATTTCCAGACGCTTTTTGTGATGCAAACTTATTGAGATTTGATCCGTCAACTGTTGGGAAAAAAGGCAATCCAAATTTACTAGATGGCAAAGAATTGTATTATTTTTTGGGGACATTTTTTTTTCCTAAAACTGAATGATAAAACTATTAGCTGGTCATAAAAAAAAATTAGAGGGTGGCTGGATATTGGAAATTAAAGACTTTCATCTGTGGCTTTAAAGTCTTGGGATCAGCTGGATTGAATGAAAATCGGTTCATATTTAATGTATGAATTTTTCAATGCTGCTCATGAAGAATAGTGTGTGGGGGGGGGAATGGTTGTTTATTTTAAAAGCTTGATATGTTATCAGAGCTAAGGGTGTAATTACATGTTAAAATACGTTTTTGTTGCTACTAAAATATATAGGCACCATTTAAAAATGAAATAAAAAAATAAATAGTCCACCAAATACAAGTTTTTTATTTTTAGAGCTAAATGTAGCTCTTCTGTTTTTCATTATCTTAGTAACACTCATTCAAGATGATAAATGTAGCGACAAGGCTTGTTAGCGTGTGATTTATGCTCAAAATATATATAAAAAACTTGGATGTATATTGTTTACAAATGAAAGGAAAAGAGTTTTGATGAACAAACTCTGTGGGCTGAAGGAAAAAAAAGTTTAGTAAATGCTGTTGTACAACTATGTTGACAAAGGTCCTCCTGGAAAAGAATCTTTAACTATCATCTCTCCACTCATCACAACAATAATTAACTCTCCACTCTCCTCTGGTACCGTTCCCCAGTCTCTCAAGCTGGCAGCTATAACCCCCATCATGAAAAACCTGGTCCTGACTCAAACAAAATTGCAAATTTTCGACCCATCTCCAACCTGCCATTTCTGTCCAAAATACTTGCCTTCCAGCTCAAATCGCATCGAAACTCAATCTGTTTGAACCCTTTCAATCTGGTTTTCGGAAATAACACGGCACTGAAACAGTCCAAGTCTCTAGTGACATCCTCCTCTCTTCCGACTCTGGACGGCTCTCCATCCTCATTCTCCTGGACCTCACTTCAGCATTTGACACCATAAGTCACTCCATCCTGCTCTCCCGTCTCAAGAATTGTCTCAACATCACCGGCTCTGCTCTGTCCTGGCTTCAGTCCTACCTCACCAACCGTCAGTTTATCAAGGGAAACAACTACTCATCCTCCATTGCTCCTCTGTTGCAAGGTGTTCCCCAAGATTCGGTGCCTCGGCAACATCATCCGTCGGCATGGTCTAAATTTTCACTCTTATGCTGATGACATAGAACTGTACATCACCACCAAATCCATCAGCTCCACAACTCACTTCACAGCCACCCGCCGTCTAACAGACATCAAAATATGGCTTAAACACAATTTTCTCAAACCTAACTGTGATAAAACAGATATAGCCTCAAAACCATGAAAAAAAAATTAACACATTTTCAGTTAAACTTCAATGCCACACTTTCTCCGCCACCATTCATCTGAAACCTTGGGATTCTCTTTGACAACAATCTATCATTTGAACAACATGTCAACCAAATAACCCGGTCTGCTTGTTTCCACCTGTCTCCGCTCAACCCTCTCTTTTTCTGCTGCTGAAACCCTCATTCATGCCTTTATTTATTCCCGGTTATATTCCGGCAACAGCCGACTTTATGGAACAGCCTCCAAAATGACAATGCTGCTCGTCTGTGCACACATACCCACTCCTGTGCACACATCACCCCTGTCCTCCAGAACCTTCACTGGCTCCCCATCAGCTTCAAAGCCCTTCATAACCTGACCCCGCCCTACCTCACCGATCTAGTCCAGCGTCACACTCCATCCCCCTCCCTGCGCTCCTCTGATGCAAACCTCTGGTCCCTCCCCTGTTGGACCAAGCATCAAACCTGGGGGAGACAAAGCCTTCTTCATTGCTGCCCAAACCCTCTGGAACACTCAGCCTCAACATCTCAGAGACTGCACTGACCTCCCAATGTTTAATAAATCACTCAAACCTCATCTCTTTAAAATTGATTTTAACCCTTGTGCTATCCTTTTACATTGGGAGTTGGGTCATCTAGACCCTGCAAGACAGTGCGCTTAACTTTTTTCTTCCATAATTTGTGATCTTTACTGGTTTCCACGGGTTACATGAAATCCTCTCCACCTTTATCCACCTTTGTCATGGTAGGGATAACACATCAATGGTCATCTTGACCCCATAGGATAGCATTATTTTAAGTTTTTATTTTTTTATTGTATTTGCTCTTGTTTATATTGACTGCTTTTACTTACATGTTGTAAATAGTCTTAATGTGACTTTTAAAACGCTATACAAATAAAACTGTATCATTACTATGATTAATTAGGCTACAACGTAAACGTGGAGACTGTTTGGGAGTAGTGATTGGCTGTAATCGGTTTGAGTCATTGTTTCTATGGCAGACACTCTCACCAATCAGGAGTAAGCTTGTTGGAAGGCCACACCCCTACCACTTGAAAGTGGGCTTGGAAGAATCTGTCAATAGAATATTTCGAACACTCGACATGAGACCAAATCATTTTTTTAGGCTTCTTATTGGTCAGCATTGTATTGTCCCGCAGGCGCTACCCGCCCCACCCCTCGCCACCCGCCTTTGACCAAGCCTTAATTGCTGAATTTTTGCGGAGCCACAACATGCCCTATGGCCTCCATAGAAACCTCATTGACTCCCCCCACTCTACCTTGGTCAGGCTGGAGGTGCATGTGTCAAATTGATAAAAAAAAAAAAAAAAAAATTCTGTTACTTTTATCTCTAAAGCAACCATTTTATGTTTGGGTTGCCTGGGGATAACAAACAGATCTATCTATGTAAGTTTCAGAAGAATCAGGAAAGGTAAGCATTTGGAATGGCAACAGAAGTTATTTGCTAACCACACCCACTTTCTAACTATGTCTATATCCTATGTTATATCATCACATTTAGCTCTGTCACGGAATCCATACATTGAAGTTTCACAATATTCCATTAAAAAAATATGAGTAACAGGAAGACGTCACTTTTGCATTCTCGCCACAAGCAATTTGTTCACGCTACTCCAGGTCATGTGGTGTATGGGACACGAGTCGGCATAGGGGGGGCAGTTAGTAGTTGGTAGCACCCAGGGGGGAGCTAGTACAGTTGAGTTGAGTGGTTAAGTCAGTTTTCAGTCAGGTAGTAATATAGTTGAGTTATGGTCTGTCAAGGCATTAGTGTCTGTCGAGGCAGCCTTGGCACTTACTGCTGACTGTTCAAGGTTGTGCGCTGTATGGGACACTGATCAGCTTCAGTCATTAGTTGGTGGTACACAGCTAGCTAGTATAGTTGAGTTTTGTTCTCTCAAAGCTTACGTGTCTATTTACTTGTCTGTCCAGGCAGCCACAGCAATTTGTTCAAACTTCTTTGGGTCCTGCGGTGTATGAGACATGAGTCAGCTTGAGTTGTCTAGTCAGTGTTGGCAGTACCCAGGAAAATGGCCAGAAAAGATGATCGTGCATTATATGCCATGCTTAATTGTATCAAAGGCACGTTTAAAGTCGAGGGAGACGGTGCCTATACCCAGCCTGGTCAAGAGGATGTTTAGCATTTTTCAGAAAATATCATGTTGCAGTATCAGTGGAGAGATGCTTGCCAGGTTAGAAATGCAAAAGACCCCCAGTAGACACACCACAGGCAATACCACCCCACACCAGTGGCACACACAAGTACTTCAGGAACATGAAGTACGACATGTGCTAAAGTCGACCAACCCAAGAAGGCAACAGGCCCAGACGGGGTACCAGGCAAAGTACTTAGTGCATGTGCCTATCAACTAGCGGACATCTTCACCAAAGTTTTCAACTTTTACTTTAATATTTAGCTTGAAACAGTGTCTTTCAAAGAACCATTCAGGTAATCTTTTGAACTATTTTCAAAGTGTTCTCAATGGTCTTTTGATTAAAATAATGCTGTTTTTGGCCCAAATAAAAGCTGTTTTGTTTTACAGGACATAGTTTCTGCAGATGGACAGTAATTTACTGTTGGCATGGAGTAAACTCCCCCGCAATTCCCATCATCCACTTGTTAACACGCTTACAGCCCCTCACAACCCCAAGCTACCATTAGTGGTGCAACAAAAATGGCGAGCAATATTGAAAATATCCAGTTGTACAGTTTTGAGGCAAGATGCCAGCTCAGACAAGGAAAACAAAAGACATACATGGATATAGTCGTCAACAGGTGGATGCATCAGAATGAAGTGTATGGTGTCAATTCAGCGCCTAAAGTATTGCACATCAAACCGTGAAACCCAGAATCAAAACCCCAGATCCGCGAATCAAAATGCATAAATTGAGAACCAAAACCTGTAATCTGCAACCAAAAGCTATAACCCAAAGCACAATCATATTTCTCAGTTGCCGATTTGTTTTCTCGCCATTCTTGAAATTGTCTTTTTGAGTTGCAGTTTTATTTTGAAATCAGTGTCATCTTACTTTCTAACATCTTTTTTCACTAGCAGCTGCTGGTGGAGCTCATCTGACTGTGCTGGCCTCCTCCGGTGACATAAAGTACACGTTTGATCGTTCAATGTAGTAAAAGATTTGAAAAACTTACCGGTACCTTCAAAACTGGCCTGTTGAAGTAAGACTCGGAGTCATTCGGTAGCCAATGAGCTTCTGGATGTCGGAGATGTGCCGCCTCCCCTCCGCTTGACTGACGTGACACTGATTTTACGTGTCGACATGTTTTAGAATCAAAACCAAAAAAAAATAAAAGCGCATCTCAAAAAATAACAGCGTGACTCAAAAAGACAATTTCAAAATAAAAGCGCGCTCAAAACGACGATTTGAGAATAATGAGAAAACAAATCGGCAGCTGAGAAATATATTTGTGTATTGGGTTATATCTTTTGGTTGCAAATTGTGGGTTTTTGTTCTCATTTTATGCATTTTGATTCGCGGATTTGTTTTTTTTTATTCACGGTTATACGGTTTTGATGTGCAATACTTTAGGTGCTGAATTGACACCATAGAAATTTAAGCATGATTTTCTTTAACTGTGTCCTCCATCCTGAGAAAAATACCACAAGAACATGTTAAAATAACCAAAAACACAATTTTTATCGGACTAAGTTTTTATTAAATTATTGTTTCATGTATTCATGACAGCCCATTTCAATGCAACGTTAGAGTTACACAGAACTGAAAATGACAAAGAGTCTAAAGGGACTGTGAATTAGTGAGTAAACCTTCACCGTCAGAGTGGACCTAATTGGGAAACAGCTTAATGTAGCAGTGTGTGAAGTTTTTTCAGGAAGATCTTTTTTTCCCGGCTTGATCGTCCAACTTTAATGACACGGCCATTCTTTCAATAGCAGCAAGTTTACTCCATTGTCAGGGCAGGTTAGGTGTCAGACAATTTCCTGAAAGAGCACTTTTAATTCTTTTTTCTTACAGCACACCCTACATCATGTTTTGTTCATCGAAAGGGCACTCATCATGTTTTCTTACACCAGGGAGCAACTAAAAGCACACTTTATTGTGTGTGGGTCTGTGGTTGTGTGTGTATGTGTGTTAGGTTTCTATCAAAAAACATCTAGTTTTGCTTCAGTGTGCCATATTTCATCTTAACTATTGTCCTTTCTATTCAGATCAACACTGCATTCTGCATATTCAACACCATATTTCTGTGTAAGGAGTGAAGCCTCTTTGGCTTAGCCTTTTTGGTTGCTCTTGTGCCTAATTATGCTCGTGTTGTTTTACATTTTGTCCCCCCCCCCCCCCCCCAGTCACCGTCGCACCAGGTTTCAGTTTTCAATTATCCCAGATGTTGGTGTTTTCTTAAATGGCCCTTCATGTTTTTAGTCCTTGGTTTTCAGATCTTTGCTTACCTTCCACCTTCATGTCAGGTAATGGTTTAGGTTCTTTGGTTTTTAAGTTTTGCTTTTCCTATACTTTACGCTTATTTACTAAAGCCCTCACATTTCTGCCACCAAGTTAGTTTTTTCAATTCAGTGTTCCCCAACTCCCGGGCCGCAGGCTGGTTCTGGTCCATGGGATAGTTGGTACCGGGTCACAAAAAAGAAGAAAAAAAAACTAAATATTTTTTAGTTTTATTTATAATCTGATTCTGAAGGAAGTTTTTATTTTGGTGAATAACTAGGTTCGCCCCACCACATCCAACTTATTCTTGACGGATCACGTGCAACAATCCATTCACTACTTTTTCACAGTGGCTGCACCGACCGCCAAATTGAAAGCCCCAAGCTAGCAGAGTTAACAAAAAACAAACGTATTTGGGAAGTTTCTTTTGATAGAAAAGAGCCAGTGTGGAAACAGAAGAGGAGCTGTAGACTTTAAAATAAAAGGACGGTGCATTTACCAGACAAAAACCAGAATTCTACTCAAATATTGACTTATTTCGACAGTTGTTTCAACAGACCATAATAATGCAGAATATTCAGCAACTTTCTCTCTAATGATGTGAGGACGCTGCTAGTAAAGTTGCTCAAATGGTAGATTCACATTTATAGAAAATACCAGTTTTAGTGTTGTTGGGTTTTTTTTGTATTTATTCGTCGCACCTTGAAAGCTGGATTGGGCTGAAGTTGGCGCCTGATATTTTAGCTTTCACTTTGACATTATGGGTTAAAGAAAAATGTATAACACATTTTAATGGTTCCTACATGAAAACTAGAGTACATTTAAAGTATAAACCCACTGCAGACATTTCACACACAATGGAGATAAACATTCCCCCTTAAAAGTTAAAGAGTCCAACGAAAAAGTTGTTTTTGATGTTTCTAACAATTACTTGACATTTTTCAAATGATGTAGGGCCAATGTAAAGTAAAAAGCTTGTATTTTTGAGTTTTTCTTCATTGTAATTGTGAATCAGGTGCAGATGAAAGAAATCTGTCGTCAGGTCATAGGTGTGACTTAGAAGGTACAATCTCTAGGTCACAAACTCCCTGCTCCACTCCGTTCTGATGGCATCTGGTTCATAGCTGAACAGCTGGATAGCTCCAATACTGCTCGCCATTTTGGGGTTGTATGAAGCTGTAAGCTAGCAGAAGAGCATGTAAACAGATGGATAACGGGAAGTGGGGGCAGGCTTACTCCATTCCAACGGTCCTGCCTACAACTTGGACGCAAATTTCTAATGAACTGCTGCTGCTCTGCAGAAACTATGTCCTAGAAAACAACACAGGTTAAAACAGCATAATCATAATTAAAAGTCCACTGGAAACGCTTCAGATCAAAATGTAATTGGAGTGGGACTTCAGAAGAAACTGGAAAAACCCCAAAACATCTGATTCACACTTCAGCCTAGTACAGACCGGTCCATGAAAGCATGACATTATAGCGGTCTGTGGCCTCAAAAAGGTTGGGGACCACTGGTTTAGTTCACAAACTTCTATCCGTGACATTCTGGTATTTCAAAAAGAATTGTTTGCAACTATGTCTCTTTTTCCAAATTAACACGCAAATGCTTTGTCCCGATTTGCCCTGTACCAAACAACCATAACAGTTCTTTTCCTGTCAATGTCAGAAAGCTGTGTGAGAGTTTTTAATCAGTCCTGCTCACATACGAAATGCTTTCTGCAGAATGATGCATGGGGTTGTGTTGCAGTTCAAGGTGCAATGGATTACAAAGTGGTAGATAATGTAGAAATAAGGGCTTGTAGAACAAATTAAAATATGAAATATGTACAATAATTACATGATGCTAATTGCATTGGTGCTCCACATTAAATCACTGTCCTGAAAATTAAAAGAAAGGGAATAATCTTCCCCAGTTCAGGTTAATGTTAAAAACCAATTCATTAATAATCCGGTTTCTTGGGCATTGAATTAACATTTACATTTGGTGCACTACATGGAGTAGATCTTCAGCTTCAGTGGCGGAATGATTTTTCATATTTTAGCTTGTGAGCATTTAATTAAAAACCTCTTCGGTGTACTATTTTATAAATATGTACCTCCAAGGGGATCAGACAGACCCAACAGACCCGGAAAGTTTCCTTCTTTGCGAACTTGGGCCTGGTAAATTTGTTTACAGGGAAATCTGCTTGCTAATTGTTAAATTGGATTATTAAACCGCATCAAATCTCTTTTTTTATATATTGGCTGCTATGAAAAGCATTTTTTGGACTGGACCTGGAGTGTTTTTCATGGCCTAATTCTATATATATGATGAAAAACAGTACTTATTGTACAGAGGATTGTACATGCCGGACAGGTCATTAAAAAAACCTGTCATATTTAAATACAAAAGAAGCCAAGCAAAAGAATAAAACGGCATGTCAGTCAGTAACTGAGAAAATGTTACCTGAATGTTACCTGAGTGTTGGGTAAATATCTGAACTCATATAAGAATTGTATGATAAAAAAAAATAAAAACAGATACAAGAGCCAGTTACAATACTTATCAATTATGTTTACAAAGCAAACTGGGATCGAAGAGTCGGTGGTTCGATCCCCCCTCCCCAGAGTCAACTGTCGTTGTGTCCTTGGGGAAGACACTTCACCCTCCCTGCTCCCAGTGTGGCCCCACTGGTGTGTGAATGTGTGTGAATGTCCCGGTGATGGTCAGAGGGACCGTAGGTGCAAACTTGCAGCCACGCCATTGTCATCACGAGTATGAATGAGGAGAGAATGAATAATGGACACACTGTAAGCACTTTGAGCTTCTGGAAAAGTGCAGATAAATCTAATCAATTATTATTATCATTCAGAAATAATCATTTTAATCAGAAAAGAATAAATTCGTATTCTGATTCTATTCTGATTCCATTTTAACAACTAGCAGACCACCAATAAATGTTCAACCGACTTGATTATTTATAACCCTTTTTACAAATTAATAAATCCTTATTCATGACTGCTTCTGTCAATTTATATACATTTTTATTAACTCACTTTTTAAACCTTACAGTTTTTAATTTCCCACTTTCATACCTTTACAACTAAGAAGCATTCAGACATTCGCAAATTCCATTTTATGTCCAGTTTCTCTATTTTTATGTGCGATGCCTTCTTTCTCACAGCTGGAGCTTCCCTGAAAAGGTTTGTTATCCAACAGTTTCCTGTCACACCAGAAAATTCACAGCAGGAGGCCGGAAAATAAATTAAGTGATGGCAGTGGACCTTTTAAAGTTTTGACCTCAAGTTGAATTAAGTGCGGTGGCAGGACATTCAGAGATGAATAAATCAAGACTAACATTAAAGCTAAAGAAGAGTGACCAATTTTTTTTTCTAGATGAACGTCTGGAACTGAGACATACTGTAAAGACTGCATCTTTCTTGTTATTTTTACACAAGGCTAAAGGAATTTCTAAAGGTACCAACTTGAAGCTATAAAGAAAAAAAAGTGTAATTTTTCCTTTTACATTTTCACAAACATATTAAAGTACCACTCCAATCATCTTTAAATATATTTTAAAACTGTTTTCAGTGGTCTTTTAAGTACAAATTATGCAGTTTTTAGACAAAATATAAAAATAATGTTGCCGTTTTCTAGGACATAGTTTCTGTAAAGTGGGAGTAGTTCATTAGAAAATCGCCTCTGAGGTGTGGGCTGGACCATTAGCGCGGAGAAAGCCTGGAGAAATCATCTTTTTATTTAATGCCCTCCTGCTAGCTTACAGTCCCTTACAACCCCAACCTTACATTACAACAAAAATGGCTTTTATATTTTTCAAACTGGATTTTTTTCATTTGCTCCTGATTTGCAACAAGAAATATTCATAAATGCATTTTTTAAGCTTAATATACTTCATATATGTCCTCCATCATAATAAAAATGCCACAAGAACATGTTAAAAAAAACAAATTTGCAATTTTCATTGGAGTGGGTCTTGAACTAATTATGCATGCAATACTGATTTGTTTGGATAGTTCATTTTTAACCACTATCAAATGGAGAACTTGTTCCCATGTTGTAGCTGTTTTATCATTTTGCAGTCAAGACACTGCAGCCTTCAAACCCTTCAAAGGCAACGCGCCCTGACAATTACAAATGATGAGAAATTGACTGGTGATGGAACAGCAGCACCCTCGAAGAGCACATGAAAGGCTGGCATCGAGAAGAAAAAGAAGGGGAGACCACTATTGCTTCTGTGATGTATTGGTTTGCTGCATCCCCTTTGGTGCAACTGTTTGTTATCTGAGTCACAGCGCTGAAAGAAACCCAAAAGGCTAAGCACGCAATACCACTTTGTCCTGTTAATACCCACAGGGAAGCAAACAGTAATTTTTGCCACCTGGAAAGCTAACATTAACAGAAATGTTGAAGTGGTGTAGTTTGGCTTGTGTTTGCATGTCCCTCAGCTACAATTCCTTCCTGCATTCCCCCAGCCGTGTAGCAGTCACTTTTTCAGTGACTGCATCGACTTTTCACGTGAAAAACTGCATCAAGTCCAGTGTAAACAATTAACAAGCTGTGCTAATGTCATAATTTACTCACACAACTCTGTGCATTGTGCATAATTAACTCTTATGCTCTCATCAACCTGTGCGACGTTGGCCAGCAGCCACTGCTTTAATCAATTTGCAGTTTACACCAAATCGACATTCTTTCTGTTATCAGCTACAATATGGCACCTCCTGTGATTTGAATTGAATTTCACAAATGGGGCATCTTAAATTAGTCTCTTCAAGTCCATTTTCAATCAGATTTGAGATAGTGGCTCCTCTCCTTGTGTACTGTAATAGGTTCCTAATCTGTTTCTAACTGACTGACTAACCTGACAACGGGTTTAAGCGAAAAAAGTTGCTTTAAGTATAAGTGGTCTACTTTAATGGAATAACACCCCTAAAATGGTATCCTGTCCCACAGCCAAACAAAACTTCAATGTTTGAGTCGTATGTCACTCTTCCAAACACAAACAACCTTTCAGGAGACGCTCAAATAGAGTTAACTGAGACATATTTTCTGTTTCCTTGGAGAATGATTAAGTGACTTAAACACTTTTAGAAAACCGATAACCAGACTAAAGGACGTTGAAGCTCCTGCAGCTAACCATTCAGCTGGCAACTGCACCAGAGCAAGTCTCCATTACACCGTAGTGACCAGCATTACTGTGTTAATACGTTCTGTGTTTGACTTGGTGCTCTGTATGGGAAGTGAATGTGATTGGGTGAATGTGGGTGAGGGCTGGAGAAGCAAGTGAAAATAAGGATGTGTCGTGAGAGCGCTAGTGTTGGGTGGACTGCTGATTGCTGCTTGCTTGTTGAAATGTGCAATCATCATGGAGCAGAAGATGCACAATAACTCTTTCTTGGAGTTAACAAAGTCAAATGTTGTTTTTTTTAGGCACTTAAATAATCCCAGCATAGCCAAAAGTTTTGCTTCAACCGATAAAACATTTAAATCTGGGGTTCTGTTACTGCGTGTGTATAAAATCTTCTGTTTAGGCATGCAAACTGCTTTTGGAAACAATTTTTGAGCAGCAAGTCTGGTTGCTAAAACTTTCCACATAACAAAATATTCCAGTCAACTGCCAGTAGTAGAACATGGTTGATGTGATTGGGAATGACTTAAACACAGTGTGGTTCGCCATGCAAACTCACAGTGATGTCGGTGGTTGCTGAGGCAGACAGTGTGTAGAAGTTACCAACCTTCTGCAGAGTAAACTTCAAATGATCTCAAAACCTTATGTGGCCTTCAGGTTAGCTCAGGAATAGTGAGGATTTGCACTTCATAGAAGTTTCCATGACGACTGCATCTTGGTTTGGTGAATGTCAGGAGAACAGTACTTCTCTGACTACAATGTGCTAAGAGTAAAGTTCAGTGAAGTGGTCACAGTGGTCCCTAGTGTGCTCATGGAGCTTGTGTGTATCCCTTGTGCTATCCTAGGCACGTTAAAATTGGGAGTTGGGTCATCTGGACCCACTAGACAGTGCGCTGAACCTTTTTTCTTCAATGCTTTGTGATCTTCACTGGTGTCCACGGATTACATGAAATCTTTCCACCTTTATCCACCTTTGTCATGGTAGGGAGAACATGTCAATGTAAGGGTGGAGTCATCTAAGATAGCACAAGGGTTAAGCACAGACGCATGAAACATTAGAAGGAAATATGGCCCGGGTATCCACGTTGGCTGGGATCGCCAGATTGTCATCCAGTCTTCACCGGGACCCCAGCCCATGTCAACAGTCTTCATCAATTGCCCGCACTGCTACCATACAATTTCTAACTATCAGGCGGTGGCAGTGGGATGGCAGCACAGGGGGAGGGAGGTAGCTGGATGTCTGAAATCGGCAGACGAAGTGGGGGACCTTGGAGAACCTCCTATCAGTCAATAACTGCGCTGCTGCGTTTTGGATTAAGTTTAGCTGCAACGGGTGGTCCGACATCCTAATAAGTCCTTTGAATCACTTAAATGTATGTGTGTGGGGAGATCAGGCAAATGATTTGGAAACAGTGCGCATTTACACACAAAGAAAGTAATAACACCATAGCCCTTATAAAAAATAGCTACGGTTTCCTTTTAAGTAAAATGTCTACATAAATACTGCGTTACCTTGTGCCCTGAAGTGAGCATGGCCCTTATTCTTTGGAAAAACCTTCTCCAAAGATATTGCATTCGCTGTTACTGTATCAATAAACCTCCTTGAGGATTGATGGGATTGTCAGGTCACTTGTTGCCTAATAGTTAAGTTTGTTTTTTTCATTTAATCGAGAAACATTCAAGTGATTTAAGACAGTTTCTCAGCAGGCTGTATTTCTCCCTGAGTCATGAACTTCAGTAATAAGTTCTCCTTGGATATATCTGAGCACTATTCCACATCTGACTGCTGACAAAACACACACTGATGATTGTGCTTACCTATCAGTCAATGCCCCAAAAGTCTCCTGCTCTTAGGACATTGATTGACCTTTTTTTTGTTACATTTTTTCCAAGTGATACTCCTTATTCTACATTTTGATTTAAAAAAACTGATTTGAAGAGAGAAGACTGGGTCCATGAAGTGTTTGCTCCAAGGGTTTTAGAATACAGGTTTCTTGTTACACAGTGGTGTGAAGGAAATTGAGATTGTTGCCTACATCTATTCAATTTTTTTCTTGTAAAGGCTTTGTTGCCTCAACAAAAAATTGCTTTTACAAAACATTGTGAATTGTTGGTGCTGTTGGGAAAACCACTACTCATGTTTTGATTTACCACAAGATTAGTCCTAAATAGAATGAATGGTCAAAAAGAAATTGTACACAAAACACATTTGCCTTGCTTGTTACAACACAAACACACTCAAACACATACACACACCGTGATAAAAAAGAGTGAGAAAAATGATACAATGTAGAAACCTTCAATGCCATGTTGTATTTTAGAAACAAGCTGCATCCACTGCTGCCAGAATAAACTGATACAACACAAGACAACTCGTCTGTCCCTTAGTGAGTATTGCAAAAAAAATGTTTGCAACAATTAAATTCTTTTTTTTTTTTAGCAAAAAGCACCAGTTAAACAAAGTTGTCTCAAAGAGCTAGAGGGAAAAAAAGATCAATATTAAGCTTTATGCATTACATTTTTCTAATTATGGCCCGCAGCAGTCACAGACTGCAAGGACCATATTGTAACTGCTACGAGGGTCGAACACTCAAAAAGGTCCAAAACGTCAAAAAACTGCATCAAAACGCCAAGAAATGAGGTCAAAAGTCGCCCAAAGCACACAACGACACGACAATTGTGTAACGCAACAAAAATACATACACACACGCACAACACCACCGCAAAAACGTCAAAATTGTAATCGCAAAGATGACGACAAAAAAGCCCAAAAAAGCCCTCAAAGGACGGATATAAAGCCAAAAAGACATGCCCAGCCTATAGTAGAAGACAGGCTGCATTGAAATACATAGGCCAACTACCGCAAAAACTTTTTATTGATTTTCAAATATTTTTTTATTATTATTCTGGTTTCTTTTTTTGTTTTTTGTTTTTTGTTTTTTTAACTTGTCCTGTCCAACAGCTAGGCAGGCAGATGAGAGCTGAGGGCCTCTTGTGTTGGACATATTTTACTTTAACAAGAGGGGTTATTAATCTTCAGACAAACCAAAGGTGTGACTGAACAAACCCCTTTTGCAATTGAGGCCAAACTTTATTAATTTCAACCATGATTGAAAATCTTTGGTGTTGGACCGGACGGAAAAGGAAAGAAGGGAAGAAGAGGGAGGGATGTCAGAGGGGGGGGGGGGGGGGGGGGTAGTGAGAGGGGGGGGTAAGACCATGAAGCAGCATAGAGCAGACAGGTTTACTGGTTGTTTATCGTTACGGTACAGTTCAAATGTAGTACAAAAAGGGCGGGGCCTGTTCACACACACTCAAATATTATCAACACACCTGCTAGCTGCAAGAAATGTTCACATGTCAACATGTACACAAAACAGATAGTGTTCACACACGCATACTTATGCCTTTAAACCAACTAGTGTGAAATCTTTCATTCATTCAATCATGCAAACTATAAGTGCAAAGGTGAGCTAACACCATTATTCTGGTTTCTAACGGATACTTTGACCTCAAATTTGACCCCCGCCACATACCCGATATGGACATATAAGGAATGTAGACGTGGTTAGCATATAACCACTGTTGCTAAGGACAACAACAAGTTTACTTTTTCCGATTCTTCTGAAACTGACGTCAATCTGTTCGTCCTCCAGAGACGACTAAAACATAAAATGGTTGCTATGGAGATAAAATCAACAAAAACCGGCCATTTTGAAAAAGGTGGTTTTTTTTTATTAACTTATGACATATAGCTCTCACCAATGGAGCAATGTGTTTTTCTGTGTTAGTTGATGATGCTGATCGCTATGCTAGCACTTTTAGCTAGGTTAGCATAACCAGCATGGTTAGCATCTTCTTCTTTCTCTTTCGGCTTTTCCCATCAGGGGTCGCCACAGCGAATCATCCTTTTCCACCTCACTCTATCATGGACATCTTCTACCCTAACATTAGCCAACTTCATGTCCTCTGTTAAGACATCCATGTATCTCCTCTTTGGCCGTCCTCTCGCCCTCCTGCCAGGCAGCTCCATCTCCAACATCCTTCTACCAATATATCCACTATCCCTCCTCTGAACATGTCCAAACCATCTCAGTCTGGCTTCTCTGACTTTGTCCCTAACACAGGCAACATGAGCCGTCCCTCTGATGTACTCGTTCCTTATCCTGTCTAACCTGGTCACTCCTAAGGAGAACCTCAACATCTTCATCTCCGCTACCTCCATCTCAGCCTCTTGTCTCGGTCTCACTGCTACCGTCTCTAACCCATAGAGCAGAGCTGGTCTCACCACTGTCTTGTACACCTTTCCTTTGAGTCTTGCTGGCACTCTTCTGTCACACAACACTCCTGACACTTTCCTCCAACCGCTCCAACCTGCCTGCACTCGCCTCTTCACCTCTTTTCCACACTCCCCATCACACTGAACTGTTGACCCCAAGTACTTAAACTCCTGCACCTTCTTCACCTCAGTCCCCTGTAACCTAACGCTTCTACCTTGATCCCTCTCGTTCAGACACATGTATTCTGTCTTACTACGACTGACCTTCATGCCTCTTCTTTCCAGAGCAAACCTCCACCTCTCTAGCTGTTCCTCCACCTGCTCTCTACTCTCACTGCAGATTACAATGTCATCCGCAAACATCATTGTCCAGGGAGATTCCTGTCTTACCTCGTCTGTCAGCCTGTCCATCAGCATAGCAAACAAAAAAGGACTCAAAGCTGATCCTTGGTGTAGTCCCACCTCCACCTTGAACTCCTCTGTCTGACCTACAGCACATCTCACCACCGTCATACTTCTCTCATACATGTCCTGAACTACTCTGACATACTTCTCTGCCACTCCAGACGACCTCATACAGTACCACAGCTCCTCCCTCGGCACCCTGTCATACGCCTTCTCTAAATCTACGAACACACAATGCAGCTCCTTCTGACCTTCTCTGTACTTTTCCATCAACATTCTCAAAGCAAAAATGGCATCAGTGGTGCTCTTACGGGGCATGAAACCATACTGCTGCTCACAGATCTCCACCTTCTTCCTAAGCCTGGCTTCCACTACTCTTTCCCACAGCTTCATTGTGTGGCTCATCAACTTTATTCCTCTATAGTTGCTGCAGTTCTGCGTGTCACCCTTGTTCTTAAAGATCGGAACCAGAACGCTTCTCCTCCATTCCTCAGGCATCTTCTCACTCTCTAAAATCCTATTGAACAACCTCGTTAGAAATCCCACTGCTGTCTCTCCTAAGCACTTCCATACCTCCACAGGTACGTCATCAGGACCAACGGCCTTTCCGCTCTTCATCCTTTTCAGAGCCTTCCTAACCTCATCCTTTCCAATCTCTGCTACTTCCTGCTCCACAACAACCACATCTTCCTCCCTCCTTTCCCTGTCATTTTCCTCGTTCATCAGCTCCTCAAAATACTCCTTCCATCTTTTCTGTACACTCTCTTGGGTTGTTAGCACCTTTCCATCTCTGTCCTTAATCACCCTTATCTGTTGCACGTCCTTCCCATCTCTGTCTCTCTGTCTGGCTAGCCTGTACAAGTCCTTCTCTCCTTCCTTTGTGTCTAACCTGTCATATAGCTCATCGTAAGCTTTCTGTTTGGCCTTTGCCACCTCTCTCTTCACTCTACGCTGCGCTTCCTTGTACTCCTGTCTACCTTCCTCAGTCCTTTCTACATCCCACTTCCTTTTAGCCAACCTCTTCCTCTGGACGCATTCCTGTACTTCCTCATTCCACCACCAAGTCTCTTTACCGTCTTTCCTCTTTCCAGATGACACACCTAGCACCTTCCTACCTGTTTCCCTGATAATTTCTGCTGTAGTTTCCCAGTCCTCTGGAAGCTCATCCTGACCACCCAGGACCTGTCTCAACTTCTGCCTAAATTCCTCACAAGTTTCTTCATTCTGTAGCTTCCACCACTTGGTCTTCTTTTCTGTTGTCCCTCTCTTCTTCTTCCTGACCTCCAGAGTCATCTTACACACCACCATGCGGTGCTGTCTGGCTACACTCTCTCCTACCACCACTTTGCAGTCATTAACCTCTCTCAAATGACCTCGTCTGCATAGGATGTAGTCCACCTGAGTACTCCTACCTCCACTTCTGTATGTCACTCTATGTTCCTCTCTCTTCTGGAAGTAAGTGTTGACTACAGCCATTTCCATCCTCTTCGCAAAGTCCACCACCATCTGTCCCTCCAGATTCCTTTCCTTCACACCAAACCTGCCCATCACCTCCTCATCACCTCTGTTGCCCTCACCAACATGTCCATTAAAGTCTGCTCCAATAACAACTCTCTCTCCTCTGGGGATACTCTCTATGACCTCATCCAACTCACTCCAGAATCTCTCCTTCACTTCTAACTCACAGCCAACCTGTGGCGCATACCCACTGACTACATTCACCATCACCCCTTCAATTTCTAACTTTAGGCTCATCATCCTGTCTGAGACTCTTTTCACCTCTAGAACACTGTTTACAAACTCCCCCTTCAGAATCACACCTACCCCGTTTCTCTTCCTATCAACACCATGATAGAACAGTTTGTATCCTCCTCCAATACTACGTGCCTTGCTGCCCTTCCACCTTGTCTCCTGCACACACAGTACATCTACCTTCCTTCTCTCCATCATGTCTGCCAGCTCTCTGCCTTTCCCTGTCATTGTGCCAACGTTAAGAGTCCCTATTCTCAAACCTATGTTCCTGCCTTTTCCCTTCTCTCTCTGGCCACGGACCCTTCTGCCTCCCCTCTTTCTTCGACCAACAGTAGTCAAATTTCCACCGACACCCTGTAGGTTAACAGCATCGGTGGCGGTCGTTGTTAACCCGGGCCTCGACCGATCCGGTATGTGTAAAGTGTTGTGGATGATTCGCATGGTTATTTTGGCAATTTTTACGCCGGATGCCCTTCCTGACGCAACCCTCTCTATTTATCCGGGCTTGGGACCGGCACAGAGGCAACTGGCTTGCAACCCCTGCGGCTAGATTAACCAGCATGGTTAGCATAATTAGCATTTTAGGTAATGTGTTTTCCTGAGTCAGTTAATGCTGCTGATCGCTATGCTAGCACTTTTAGCAACATTAGCATAACTAGCAAGGTTAGCATAATTAGCATTTTAGGTAATGTGTTTTTCTGAGTCAGTTAATAAAGCTGATCGCTATGCTAGCACTTTTAGCAACATTAGCATAGCTAGCATAATTAGCATCTTGAGTAATGTGTTTTTCTGAGTCAGTTGATGATGCTGATCACTATGCTAGCACTTTTAGCCAAATTAGCATAGTTAGCATAATTAGCATACGCAGTTCTAACTATCCTTGATCAAAGGTGGCCGGTAAGGGGGGTGAGGGCGGTGGGGCTGGTGAGGGATAACTAGCCCTCACCAGAGAACAAGTGGTGGTGGTGCGTAGAGTTGGGCGTGGAAGGCGGGTTGTGTCTGCTGGCCATACAACGCCGCTTGCGGCTTTAATTCAATTTTCATTTTTCATTTGGATTACATTTTATTTTATAATGTTACCCTACTATTACATTATCTACAATATTATTAGTGCAACTCACCAAAGACAATTTTCAACAGACAACTATTTTAAAAAGATTTTTTAACTTGTCCTGTCCAACAGCTAACAAATGATAGCAAACAGATGAGCTGAAGGCCTCTTGTGTTGGACATATTTTATTTTAACAACAGGGGTTATGAATCTTCTGACAAACCAGAAGTATGTCTGAATAAACCCCTTTTGTAATCGAGGCCAAGCTTTATTCATTTTAATCATATTTGAAAATCTTATGTGTTGGACCGGACGGAAAAGGAAAGGAGGGAAGAAGAGAGAGGGATGTTAGAGAGGGGGGATAGGAAGGGGATTATAGGGGGGGGGGGGGGGGGGGGGGGTCATAGCAGCATAAAAGAACAAGTTTCTGGGTGGTTAAACACATTACAGTGAGGTTCAGATGTACTACAAGTCTATAAAGGCGGGGCCTGTCCACACACACACTTCCACATGCCACAAACATACCTGTTGGCTCCAAACATGTTAACATGTCAACATGTACACAATACAAATAATGTTCCCACACACATACCAATGCATTCAAACCAACTAGTGTGAAATATTTCATTCAATCACGCAAACTATTTGTGCAAAGGTGAGCTAACACCTGTGCTTGAGTGAGTGTTTATGTTCTTCTAAAATGGATGATGGAATGTAAAAAGAAAGAGAGAGAGTGCCCAGTCCTCCCCACACCAAGACCCCCGCCGCAGCAGCAGTGGCAGCAGCAGCCAGAACCCCCCAACACCTGTACGGCAGCAGATAGCTGAACAACCGCCCCCCAGGCCTGGGCCAGCAGGACCGCCACGGGGTCCCCCAAAGCCAGAGAGCAGGGAGGCACGGGGGGACAGAGAGTACAACTCCAGCTCAACCAGGAGAGCAGCCCCCCATCGCGCCAGGGCCAAACGCGGGACCCTGTCCCAGAAGAGTACCCACAGCCCCAGACGAGCACCTCATCACCACCCAGGAGTTCTGGGCATCCCCCCACCCCAACCCCAGGAGTAAGGACCCCCCCAAGGGAGACCCGCCCCGCGCTCCAGGCAGCCACCCATCCGGCCCACGGTTGGTCCAGGAGAGAGAAAGGCAGGGGCCAGCAATCCCCGCCCAGGAGGAGGACACCCAGGGGAAGAGGGGGTCCACAGGAAGTGTTGTAAAACATGACCCGACCAGGCTCGCCCACAGTTGGAAATTTGGCGAGGCCCAGCGCTCAGGGCAGGGGCCAGAACCCACACCACAGGGACACGACACCCCCAAGCTCAGATGTAATGTGATCCCCGGGCCCAGGAAGCCAGCACCCAGGAAACATGGCCGCCGTTGCCAAGGGCCCAATACCCCTTCCAGGGATGGGGTAGGGGACAGATGGTCCTAGGTCCCACCTTCCTTGTGAAATGCATGTGTGTGTTTGTGTGCATGTATGTGTGTTTGTATTGGAGTGCATATTTTGAGGGGTAAAGGGTGTGTGTACTAAGGGGGTGCAGTTAAAATTGGTGGGTAGGGCACTGAGAGGACATATTCTGATTACTCACAATAATGTCCCATCACCCTCCCCACCAAGGGGCCCTGAATGAATAAGGTGAGAAAACCAACTTTACTGTATTTACAACTGCCACCAGTTTGAATTATTTTTTGAAAGTCTGGAAGAAATTCTTCAAAGTGAAACAACATTGTGTGGGATAGGGCTAAAGCGTCTATCACAAGCACATCAGAAACATTGGAAACTCCGATTTAACCTTGTTTATCATAAAATATGTAATATCACAGCAATGACGTAGCTCGAAAAACAGAATCCCCTCTTAATCACCTTAGAAACAGTCCATTGCCCACTGTTTAGTGTTTTGCAGAGACTCAATCTTACCACAGGATTGATATCAGGACATTTAATTACAACTCAATAGCATTGTTTTTGTGTGCACACATTCAACAGTCTGTGAATTTGATCAATAAACAGCTGTCTAACATCGGTGGGAAGGCAGCATGAGAGCCCGCAGTGTCACCAAAAGAGCCTGCAGTACAAGTGATAATATTTTAGTAATGAATGGTTTTACCCACACACCTGTGGATGCTGCTGAGGAGCAAAGAAAGAGCTGTCGATATAAATCATAGATAGCTTTCACTGATGCCTCAAACTAAGGACCTATTCCTGAGACAGACAAGGTCTTAACACAGATGACATTTTCTATCAGAAGTAGTCACTCTGACAAATAAAGAAAGAATTGAAAAGGGGTGAGCATCTTTCACTATTGCTTCTTGAATTGTTTTTCTGATTGTGCAGCCTGGATCAGAAAGTTCATTTGAAAAGGGAATTAAAGCAAGGGAAATTAGGAATTAAGTTCTTTAAAACTGGAAATTGCCTATCTCTTGGTAAAGCTATCCATCTTGCTGTGCTCTAAAGTTCTATACTTTTGCTTCCTGGCAAAAAACAAAACAAAACATATACATATTTTACTTTCATTATAATTAGAAATACAGGCCTAAAAAATAAAGATTTAAAAAAAACTTAAATCAGATCCTTCGTGCATCTTTAAGCATGGTGGGAAGAGGTTTTAGGAATAAATATGTAACATTTGCTTTCTTTAAAATGCTTTCTCATTATGGCAAAAGGTGTAAAGCAGAGGCAGGAAGATCAGTCCAACTCAAATATTGGAACAAAGACATAATCGGACGCTCATGACACCCCACACAGAACAGATTTTTACTCTGAGGACAGCTTTGTAATAAGACCACTCAAGAAAGCAAAATTACAGCATTATTTGAAGTGGTATCTGTCATTTTTGTGTCGCTGTATCATATATTGAACCTTTGTTTTGTTGCCAAAACAACATTGGCAGTTATATAAATCCATATTCCATTCTTTGGTGCAAAGATAGAGCCTTTCCAGACTTTTGTCACAACATTCAAACTCACTAAAATGGGAGCTGTTGCGTACATTTATTAAAACTTGCCATCTCTCAGTTTTCTACTTCCAGAAACTTTGTGACCTTTATGATATGTGTTTTTCAATTATTGTATTCTCCACACTACAAGTTGCACAGCAAGGAATGAGTGATCTATCTTCAAGCTCAAGTCATAAATAAGGTGCACCGAACTTCAAAGTGCATTAAGCGAGACAAAGGAATCAGAGATAAGTCCGTCAGTCAGACTTTATTGACTGCGTTCACAATAATTCCAGAAAGCTTGTTTATGACACGCTACATATTAGCCATGTTAGCGCATTTACAGTACCTGTAACTCCCAATCTTGTAAAAAAACAATCTTGTAAAAAAACAGACCGATGTCATTAAAACAAAAATTACTGTTACTTCATTAACCCCGAATTTACACTGGTCCATCTGCGGTGCATTTCCCTTGCGTTGCATAAGAAGTCCATTTCAACATTGACTCTGTTACGTCTCTGGTATGTCCATCCACCACACTTTGTCCTTTATTTTGAAACCTGCACCTATTTCCTGTTTCTCCTGCTTTTTACAGTAAAATTGACGCATTGGAGGGCCACTGCTGACAGCCGGACTTCAGACGCAGCCTGATGGAGGTGATGTAAAGATTCTGATTTATTAATGAGCATTCTGTTTTTCTGTGTCAATGCAACGCAACAGAGATGCATCGCAAATGGACCAGAGGAAATTAGCCTTAACTACCAACCTTGTTAGTAACGCTTAAAAAAACACAATACGACACCGTTACACATTAGCATATTCACAAGAACATCCAACCCTGTTCAAAACTCGTCCAAAAATACATAAAATTTTGACATGTTGCCATGTACCTCTCAAAATCATATCAGCAAACACAACCAGAATTAATCCATATGCAATAAGGTGATCTGCATTATAAGGCACACTGTCATTTAAAATAAATATAACATATAAAAAACAACAAATAAAAATAACATAAAAATTAAAGCATTTTAGTGAATTTTATAGAGCGGAAAATACAGTAGTTTGATAGTTGACATGGACCAAATATTTCTGATCCATGTCTACTATCAAAATACTGTATTTTCCGGTCCATGTCACCGGAAAATACAGTAATTTGATAGTTGCCATGGACCATTAAATCTATTAAGACTTATATTTTCTAAGAACAAGAAGATTACAATTTATTAAGACAATTTAAAAATAAGTAAGGGGATAAATGTGGCAAATATAGAACTTTTGACTGCAATAGACTAGCAAAATGTCCAGGGTGTGTCCTGCCTTTGCCCCAAGAGTAGCTGAGATAAGCTCCACCAGGCAACCCCCGTGACCTAACACAGTGTCACAAGAACAGGCAGACGGCTGGTTCCAAATGCAGCAGGTTTTATTAGCTCAGCTGAAGGGCAACAAAGCTAGATCAGGATCAGGCAGGCAGGGGTCAATAACAGGCATGAGGGCATCAGAGAAGAGACAGGGGTAATCAGGATCCAGGCGAGGGTCGCGGCAGGCAAACTAAGTCAGAAACAGCGGGTTTTGAAGATAGCTAAAAGTAAAATTTCAAAATGTCTCTGCTGATTTGAGTGGAACACACACTTTGATAAATAATTGTAGTTATTTTTTGCAGCTCCCTAAATTAGGAATCTTCCAATGATAGTTAGAATACATCAACTTATTTGTTCATTAAATATTTTCAGCAAACATTCTTAAAGATCCACTCTGATAACTTTTTGATCTATTTTTAAAGCATTCACAGTGGTTTTTTGATTAAGAATGAGTCTGTTTTTAGCCAAAATGTAAAAACCTGTGTCAATTTCTATGACATTGTTACTGCAGAGTGGCAGTTCGTTAGAAATTTGCCTCTGAGTTGTGGGAGGGACCGTTGGCGTGGATCAAAACCAAACCCCCTTCCCTTCCCCGTTACTGAAAGCTCTCTGTTTACACCCTCTCCTGTTAGTTTACAGTCCCTCACATTTCCAACCTAAAATTATCCTGATTCACAACAATTTCAACAAAGAATCAATCAGAAAATACATTTTAAACATAATCATCTTTATGTATGTCCTCCATCATTAGCAAACTCCCACAAAACATTTTAAAAACACCAAAAAACACAATTTTAATCAGAGTACGTCTTTAACTAACCTTGGAGAAAATGTTGTAACAGTCTTTTTTTGGATTAAATGTCACATTTTTACAGCAGGGAATTGCTGTAGACTGCATTTGGGACACAAAGGAATGATCTCCTCTAATGTTGAAAATGTCCTGCACAATCCCAGTGGCCTGTTAAAGGTCTGAAGGCTCAAGGAATCATTACACGCAGAGCTGCAGCCTTGTTCAAGTAAAAGTCAGACATTGGTTTTAAGATGATGAGCAGCCGACTTCACAAAAGAACTATCTCACAAAACAGGCATGGACAAAAATGAGAATGGTAACCAAAGAGCCCTCCTACAATATTAAAGGCTACCTCCAAGGTTAAAATGTATCAGTGTCAGATCTCACCATCCATCACTGTCTGAGCCAAAGTAGACTTCATGAGACGCAACCAAGGAGGAAATCGTTGTTGAAAGTAAATCATTGAAAAATGCTATAATTTGACACAATACTTTTTGACAAACCGCAAAGCTTCTGGGAAAATGTCCTTTGGAGAGATGACACAAAACAGAAGCTTTTTGGCATCATCCACTCTATGTTTGTGGATGCAAAAAGGAAAGAAAACAAGAAAAGAAGACAGTCCATTTTATGAAACATATAGGTCATTTATGGTCTTTCCTGGTTTGGTGCATCTGGTATAAGGTGTCTTGAATTTGTGAGGTTGAATGAAACTTAAAGACAATTTAGGCGTTCTGAGGTGTTATATGACCGGAGAAAGGTAGTTTGCCATCTCTTGGTGGGTGGAGTGTCCCTGCCCCAGGTGGAGGAGTTTAAATACCTTGGGGTTTTGTTCACAAGTGAGGGAAGACCGGAACGTGAGATTGAAAGGCAGATCGGAGCGGCGTCCGTAGTTATGCGGTTGCTGAATCGGTCCGTTGTGGTGAGGAGAGCTCTCAATTTACCGGTCGATCTTCGTTACAATACTCACCTATGGTCATACGCTATGGGTCATGACCAAAAGAACGAAGTTCCGAATACAAGCGGCTGAAATGAGCTTCCTCCACAGGGTGGCTGGGCGCTCCCTTAGAGATAGGGTGAGAAGCTCGGTCACCCGCAGAGAGCTCTGAGTAGAACCGCTTCTCCTCCATATCGAAAGGAGCCAGTTGAGGTGGCTCGGGCATCTAGTCCGGATGCCTCCTGGACGCCTCCCTGGAGAGGTGTTTCGGGCATGTCGAACTGGGCGGAGGCCCCGGGGAAGACCCAGGACACGCTGGAGAGACTATGTCTCTCGGCTGGCCTGGGAACGCCTCGGGGTCCCCCCAGAAGAACTGGAGGAAGTGGCTGGGGCGAGGGAAGTCTCGGCAGCTCCGCTTAGACTGCTGCCCCCGCCACCCGGACCCGGATAAGCGGAGGAAGATGGATGGAGGTGTTGCAGGGTTGTCCGAGCCTGTGAAGGGTAGTAGACAAGTGCAGCCACATCTGAAAGGGAGCTCAGGTGTGTGTTGGGTTAAAACAACCTGCAACATCAGAACAATTCAAAAAGAAAAGAAAGACAAACAGACCAAGGTACCTTAAATGAGGAGAGCAAACAGAGATCTATCCAGTAAACAATCTCTCTCCACTCTGGCATTTTCCCTAAGTTACACATGCGCTGTGCTCTAAGGGGGGACAAGAAAACACAGCTGCAGCACGATTAGAAAACATTAATTACAACAAGTCTGTCTGTTACTGTCTTCCCACATCATCTTCGGACCTGCAAAGCCTTTTCTCATGGATAAACTAACACAGAGCCTCCTTCGATTCATTCTAGACACAGCTATCGCACAAGTTCGCAGGAAGATGCTGGAAAGACGCAAAGATTAACGTTTTCTCCCAAGGGTGTCACCTCCACCTTCCTGTGAAACAGAGTTGGACACAGACACTTCTGCAAACATTATTATATCACCTATATATAGGTGATGCATAAAAAGCAAATATGAGATAACTTATATACATTATCCCAACAGTGTGTTGCACATGTGGATTTTGCTCTACTATATGAAAACTCGTGCCCCATACAGGTTTCCAATCCGTTAAGGCAATTGTGACTAAGGCATTATGGATCTTCCAACAAAGTAATGACCACAAACCCAAAAAGCAACAAACACTCAAGAAAGGCATAGGCAAAAAATATTTAGAAGAAACGGTCTAAGCTCTGATTTCTATCCTATTGAACATCTGTAAAAGTATATAAAAGAGGCTGAAACAGACACCCTTCAAACCTAAATCAAATGAAGCAGTTACCAAAGGGGGAGTGGCCTAAGAACATGTTGATAGTTACGGAGGTCTTATTGACCGTTTCAGAATTTAATTATGGTTGTTTCCTGTTTTATCTGTTTTAAAATTCTGTTAACCGAAAAAGTGAATAAAAAATGCATCACAGTTGTTAAACAATGTTTATCATCGTATCAATTATGTGTTTTTTTTGTGGCTCTCACAAAGGTTGTAAATTTTCTGCACATTTTAAGGTAAACAATGCATGTCATTGAGCGTTGAAGTTATAGCCAAATCAGGTATTGGTTCAGAGGGATGCAGCTGTAGAAAAACCTCCTCCTAACAAATCTGAATTTTACAGCGTTAACATGACTAATGGGAATGATGGCAAAACTAATTAAGTATAGTGTGAATACAAATTACACAAAGCTTAAATGATGTTATTAATATGAACATATCATCAATCACTGCCTCCATTGTCAAGCAACGTCCCAATCAGCTCATATAAATCGTCTTACCCCTAAGTGACTTTACAACATGTTGATCGATGTTGTGGAATATTTATTTATCCTGGGGCTTTAATTTATTGTATGGCGGTAGACAATAAATTCTGTCACTTGATTTCCCCTTTGCAAGATGAGACTGGAGCATGATGCCATTGAGTCAGATTTATATCCTGAGAGAAGAACTTTTTTTTTATAGTGACATCAGTGCCATTAAAAATGTTTAAAAATAAAAAATTTTAACATCTTCTATCCGATGATAAAGGATGTATACTAAAAAAATTAAGCTAAAAATTATCGCATTTCTGGGTATTTAAACCGTTGTGAATCAGGAGCAGACAAAAAAAGATGCATCCACGTTTAGATGACTAGATCCATGTATGGTACGTCTACATTTTCCTCGTCCGAGCTGGTATCTGCCTCAAAATGGTAGAGCTGGATAGCTCCGATTTTTCTCGCCATTTTCGCTGTAATGTTAGGTTGGGGTTATGAGGGGCTGTAAGCTACTGGGAGAGCGTGCTAACAGATGTGTGATAGGAAGTTGAGGTGGGGTTGCTTCTCAACAATAGTCTAGCCCACAACTCAGAAACTGCAGAAACTACAGTATGTCCTGGACACAGGTTTTTGATTTTTGCTAACAACAGCATAATGGGAACACTTAGATAAAAGATCAAAAGACGACCAGAGTGGGACTTTCCAAAGTGCTTTCTAAAAAGAAAATGTATAGAACACTGCATCTGAAAAACATTTCAAGCTTAAGAATTTTTTCCTTTTATTTAAAAAAAAAATTGTCTTTACAAAGGATGTTAATGATAGAAAACCTTAAAGGATTTATTACTTCATGTCTTAAACTTAAGGATGTGGATGCATTAATTCTATATGTTTTAGAAGTCACAGCAGTTTATTACTTGAGAGACTATTTCTGTGGCATCCTCTTCCCTCAATAAATAAATAAAACAAAATAAATTAAATTAGTTTAAGATAAAATTTAAGAATTGATTTGGACTTACAAACTACAATATTGTGAGAATCTAGGTGCAGCAACATTAGTATTTTTTTCTAGATCACAATATTAAAAGCAGCTGAATTTTTTCAGTCTTAAGAGATTAAATAACAACCCCCCCCAACCAAACTCCAACTCTCCAACAGCTGTTAGAATGAAGTTAGAAATGAACTCCATATTAAAACAAAAAAAGAAAGCAGGAAAACGACCTTTCAAAATAAAACCAGGCTATCGTAGGATAAAAAGTAAAGATGAATAGTTTCCTGTGACGTTTCTGTCATTATTAAACATGAGTTTGATAAGATTAATCATAAATCTGGTTTATATAATTTAATAACTTGAAAACAACAATAAGACCAAATTATTTAATTTTAATTAGAGATAAAATGTAATTAAATAAAATATTGAAATGAAATGTAAAAAATGTTTTTTCGCAGAACACACCAGTGAAATTGTCACTTTTTTCGAATTTGTACTATACAATGATAATTAATTGCATTTTTGTGTAAAATTGAGTTAAGGGAATGATTTATTTATTGTTTTCAAACATACTTTCTTTTTTAGATAATTATTGAGATATTGAACTGTACCTGGAATTAATTGGATGACTGAATGGTGGAATTTAGACATTTTTCGAGCATTTTATTTTGGGTTTCCTTCAGGAAACTCCACGAGGTTTCATGCTAGCTTGCGCGCTACATGCCCGCGCGCGCAGCTGCTGCTTTCATTTTTTTTTTTTTTTTTAATTTTCTTTCTTTTTTTTTTTCCTGCCCTCGCTGAGAGTCAGTGACCGAGCGCGGAGCTGGCGCCTCTAGCCAGAGGGATCCCACCTCTGAAGGACTTCAGACGGCAGGAGAACGCCGCCTCCGCTTGACTGAAGAGTGTTCGGGTTTTTTTTAAGTTTTTGCCGGAAAAAAACAAAGTGCTCCGATGGACTCCGCTGCTTCAGACGCTCCTCTTTTCATGGGTTTTAGGCGTTTGCGCTCAACAGTGAGGTAGACTTTCTTGGGGGACAAATTTATAATTATTACTATTTTCCCCCCCCTGATATATCGGTTTGTGATTTACCTCGTGAATGCGGCTGTCGGCGTCAAAGCCTTGCAGGAAGAGCCTGTCATAGGGAATCAGGATTTCTCTGCTGCTGCTGCTAATGCACATGTGGATGAGGAATATGTCCCCTAAGATGCTGCTCTTGCTGCAGATACTGAGCTGTTTGCCCCTAACTGGAGCAGCTCCTTCACTGACCACCGAGCAGCTGGACATGGGGGTGGTAAGTTTTCCACATTTTTTCCCCTCCCTAGTCTCTAAAAAATAAAAAATAAATGATCAAAAACAGGTGAGGTTTGGAAGTTTTTCCAAGTCTTCCCTTTGTCGTCTTCTTCTCATGGCTTCACTTACAGTGTCATCCTCCTTCCAAGACTTGATCCGAATTTTAACTTGGCTCTGCAGTCCAGTCAAGGAGGTAGGAATGAAGCACAACAATAAATAGTACATAAAACATATGTGCTACAGGGGTTTGACTCTCTATTCCACCTTAAAAGGCTGTGAGAGCATGGAAAAGGCGCCAAAGCCTGGTTAAAACGGAGCATCCCCTGGATAGGTTTAGGGAAATTTGCAGCATCCATGACTGAGGATGCAATTTTAATTGCAACTGTTTTAAAACCCTAAACTTTTGTGCTTGACAGCTGACAGCTCCAGATTTTCCTCATTGAACTGAGCTCTCATTAGCTGTTACTGTAGCGTTCAAAATCTTCTAAATGTATGGGGAATACAGATTGTCGCCCTAATTGCTCACCTTCAGCGCCTTTTCCTTTACGTTTCCCCAAATAACATGCAATTTCTTATCTTTTTGCTGTTTATATTCCAACTTCTACTATCTGCTTTGATTTCTTGTGTTTCTGAACTAATCTTTCTGATGCTTGCATCCATTCTATTTTGATTTCTTGTTTCACATCTTGCAAAAACATCGACTTTGCGTAGATTTATGTCGGGTCGTTTTTCACGCCGTGACAAAACTCAAGGTAAATACCTTCAGTTGATAATTAAAAAGCCTACTCATCCCCAAAGCCATAAAGTTGACTCCACCCACGCATTCTTACTGTGTGAAACCCTGAAAGTCACTGCTGACATCGAGACATCATTTATTGTGCTTTAGTTCCGAATCAATTCCTTTCAAGCTTCGGAAAAGGTCGGTTTGGCCACATCTGAGAAGGTTTTCAACAGTACCTGTGACATGTTTCTTTTGTCAAGTTTGTCTGTCAGGATGTCTGGGTTATTGGTCACGCTTTAAAAAGAAAAAAATAAAGTTAAAACGCTCCTAAACACTGTTAAATTTCAGCATTTTTTTCTTGAAATACCATGCCCCCCCCCCCCCCCCCCCATCAAAATAAAATAAAAAAGAAAATGTATAGCTTGATTTGGTTTGCTTTCACACTATACTCTTGAGAGTGGACTAAGTGCCTCATGCAATTACAACAGCTGCTCATTGGGGGGCAGCATTGCCCCAAACAAGTACAATCTTGACTTGAACAAGAGTACGTCCGTGTTACTCAGTGGTTTCAGTTAGTGTTCCCTTTTTTATTTTGTAAGTTACATTATAAAATTAACCCCACAAGCGACAAAACTCACAATGTAGTCAACTTAATTTTTTACAATAATTGTAGTTGTTTAAAGGTGATAAAACTTCTTACTAGACACTTTATTCACTTTTTTCAGACAGGCACGAACATTTTCGCTCTTTTATTTTAACTGTCAAAGTTTAAACTTTAATTAGGTTTCTTTCAAAGGGGAAAAACTGATAAACATTGTTTAAAAAAAAGCCAGAACTAGCCAAGGCTAGTTTTCATCTGTAGTCTCGTGGCCATGATGTTAAAAACAAAAATACATATACAGTAAAATACATATACAAACACTTACTATACAAATAGACAAAAACAGCATCACAGCATAACATTAAAACAATGATAAAATATATATATAAAAAAAGAATAATCATAACATCAAATAAGGCTTATCTTTTACTGTACTGAATTTACATTTTTTTTAAATGTTGTTTGCAACCTACTCTCTGGTTCTACGCAATGGCACTCCTTGCTGATTTACCAAAAGTACTCCTGTGCAGAGGAAGCTGACAGTCGTCTCTGACAAAGCCATGAGTAACTTGCTCAATGCTTTTTCTTTCACTGACAAACTCTGTCAGAGGATCTGGAGTCATTTGTGGAGTACTTTATACAGTATATAAGTTTTATATTTGCAAAATAGGGAAAACTGTTTAACATACTACATTTTTTTAAATTACATAGTTATGGTAGTGTCTTGGTTTTCTTTTATCCATAATTCTAATTGTTTGTTTGTACAAGTGTTCCAGTGGTTTTTTGCACTCTGAGCAGCCTGGGACCAACTAGTTATAGAATTGTTGAAGTGACTGAAAATCATAGAATGCAAATACATTTTTGCATGTTCAGGTGACATTCATTTCGAATTGTGTGAACATTTGAAAGGTTAAACTTGATTTTTTTTAACTCAGTTTATCAACAAGGGCTTTAAAAGTAAGCTTTGAATCCATTAATAACTCAAGTTATTTATATTGGCTGACAATTTGTATCTTTTCTCCATTGATATGTATGTCTATCTATAAACATCTGTTGAAAAATAGTTTCAATATTCAAGATTATAACATAGTTTGGTTGAATACTTGATTCTGATTGGCTGATGGGTGTGCATTAAAAAGTGACAATCCATAGGGGTAGTAACACGCACACCTAAAAAAGACGTTTCGGTCACATAGTTTAAATGTTCTATATCACTGTGCTGGCTTCTTTAAAACAAACTTTTGCTTCATCATCTTTAAAGCCAGCCAGTACCATGACAACGTGCCACACCACGTGTCAAATAGTCTGCTAATAGTCCACTTTTTGTGAAAAAACTATTTAAAACTGAAAAAAATAACAAGAAAAAAGTACTAAGAATTGATTGGATATTTATTTCTTTTGTAAGCAACCATGGTATATGGGAGAATGCCCTTTGAAGAGCGCATCATCAGAAATTAAAACACTTCGCGGAAGCAACCATCCAACGCGGAGCACAGACTCAAGTCTGGCTACCACGGGTGCGTTAATTTCTAAAAATGCACACTTCGTCTGACATTATCCCTTACATAATGCCAAGATCATCTTTTCAAATCTAAACCCATTTTGTTCTGGAGATACGGCACAGACGATATTGATTGACAAAGGTCTACAGCCAATCAGGATGCACAAAATGAACAAAAACAAACAAACAGCAAGGCTGCAAAAGGTGAGCCATGTTATAGCAAGGGACCACTGTCTATCATTCTGTCAACCCCATGGGGAAAATTAGGGACAAAAATTCATTCATCAAAATTCTAAACCCAATTACCACTTGTTGGGGTCATGGAGTTACTGGAGTCTACCCAGCCACTGTTGGATGATGGCGGGGTTCACCCTGGACTGTGTGCTGGTCCATTGCAGGGCCACACAAAGACATACAACCACTAACACCCACAATCCCGCCTAAGGGACAATGTAGAGAGGTCAGTCAACCAGGAAGCTTATGTTTTGGACTTTGGGAGGAAGCTGGATATTTGCAGAAAAAATCTGCTCAAGAACGAGAACAAACAAGCAAACTCCACACGAATAGGACCCTGCTGAGGCTCGAACCTGGGTCTGTGAAGCGAGAATGCAAATCCCTACCCCACAAAACGTAAGAAAAATTGATAGAAGTTTTATTTCTTTTTTCACGCTCTTAATTTTAGTCATAGCTAAGTAGCCCTAGTTATCTATAAATTCATATCTGCTAAAGAATCTGGTGTAATATCAGAAAATGTCTTGAAGGGACCCAATATTCACCTTCTATTTATGTGAAAACCACACTGATGTCTACACTGACCCAATTCCTAAAGCCATTATTTCCTCTATTACTAATCTATTTAAAATGCTGCACCTAGAGTAATATCAAGATTGCTTATGATGGAAAAACTATGTGTTTATTAAAGAAATACAATTAGATCCATTTCTGTAAACATTCCCACTGTTAAGACTCCAAATTATACTGCATAACTGCACCAAACTATTGTCCATATTGCAATTATATTTTATTGCTATTTTAAATGTCAAGATTAATGAGGGGTTATTGATATTATTACAGAGGTGTTATTTTTTATTCTTTCCTTATTTGAAGATGTTTAAATTCTTGACATAAGGGTAAAAATAATACTCAAATGACAGATTTTAAAGCAGCTGTTAGAGATCCTTCAAACTGTTTCCTAGTTCTTTTACATATGCTTAGATTTGCTATTGTGGTCATCCGAGTTTTGATATACTCGTTGAAGGCCTAACAGTAACAGAGCCGCACCAGTTTTGTGCTGAAAGTCTTAGATAAACTCTTCTAGAGAATTGAATAACAATTGTATGTCCATCGCGGTAGTGCCACGAGATCAAATGCTTTTATCATATCTGAGGGTATAATACTTTAAGTGGAAGCTTTTGTCCTATTGTAGACTGAGATGTGTGATCTACGAAGTCTCTGGAAAGCTTTTTTTTATTGTTATGACATCTACAGCGTACAGTTTGTATATGTCGGTCTCAGCAAATAAAAAGTGCAGCACATTTACTTCTGTGGCCTTACATTTCAGAAGCCTCTACACGGAGGTCAGGCAGTTTTGTTTTGAAAAGAACTTTTTTTACTTGGTGTAAAACCACATGTTTCTTCCACATCCTGTGCTAAAGAAACCCAATTTTGACAGGTAAAGGATGAATTTTTTATGGTTTAAATTAATAATGCTTGCTTAATGCTGAAGCCCCTGTGACTTGAACGAAATTTGCGGCTCATAAACCCTCTGACTTAGCACTTGTATATTTCTGCTTTTAAGACTTTTCAGCATTGAATGGGTGCTTTTGGATATGAGTGAAATGCTTGGACTGTTGGAAGCGTGTTCTGTTGTATATGTCCTGAAGGACCGTGATAGATTTAATTTACACATTTAATTTTTAGTCTTCTTTAGCTTTTGCTTAGCATGGAAGCTTCTTCTGGGGTATGTGACATCCTGCACCAGTGACTGCTTTTAATGAAAAATCCATGTAAATGCATGCATATGCGCGTTTTGAGCTTCCGCTGTCACAACTCGCGAGTTGGCGTGTTACTATTCAAGTTTGTAAGTCAGGCTTTACATACAAAATGCACAGCCATTGAATAACAAACCTGTTGATTTTTGACCAATCAGGGACTTGTTGGGATGTATGGGTAGCGTCCTTTTCAGTAAATGGAAGTGCCAACTGTTGCAAAAATTGCGGTTTGTTCCCGAACAAAATAGTATAATACCAAGTCTTTCATACATCAAAATAGAGCTGTGAAAGGAAAAGCTTGGAGCAAGATTCATGAGATTCGCATCTCTTCAACATTTCCCACCAAGCCTCTTCCAACTGTGAGTACATGCACTAGTGCTGGGGGGCGATAGTCCAGTGTGAACACAAAATGCCAAACGCTCATTCAAGAATGCCCGCTCAGTGCGTTTTTAAACGCATGTCAAATGCCATGTAACAATATACATCTATAGCAAATCATTTGACTGTGTGTAAGAATCACTGGGCATGGCTTTTTTGAAACTGAAACACATGAAAGTTAAATGCATTTTATGTTTTCTACTATGGTCTTTCATGTAAAGCACAAATTGATTCATGTTTTGGTTTACGCTGTGGCTTTAAGGGCTGCTTTGAGCTGGTAGATGGGCCACACAGGTTATTTCAATGACATCAGATCTGAGTGTGTCCTTCGCCTACATTCAGACTGCAGGTCAAAGTGCACAGTCCCCATCTGTTGGTAAGGAAACGTTTTTGTGATGCGTGTTCATCCTTTCGTTTGGTCATGACTTGTATCAGATGTTATTCAAAAAATACAACACTGTGGCCGAATCTGGATTCTTCCTCTGCCCCTTTGGCTTCTCCCTACACTTACATTTAGCCCTCCAAATGGAGAGTTATAGAATAATAGTGTCTTTTAATTTGGACGTCACTCCTACTCGATAATGTCATCAATAGTTGCTGATCATCCACATTGGCGCTTAGCTGCCAGCACTCGGAAAATGCATGACAACAACAGTTTTATAACTTTAAAAAGTCATGCTAAAACAAAAGTCATTACTTACAATTACATGTATACTTCTGTGGGCGCCGGTTTAGCTTGTGCTGGTTTGCGGCGCCTTCCGTCCGTGAAACCAGGGTTCGACTCTGGGCTGCTCCCTGTTCCCTTCTCTACTTCTGTGCTGGTCCCAAGCCCGGTTGCTTTGAGAGGGTTGCGTCAGGAAGGGCATCCGGCGTAAAACATTGCCAAGTTTACCATGCGACTCGTTCGCTGTGGCGACCCCTGATGGGAAAAGCCGAAAGAGAATCATCACATGTATACTTCTGTGCTTCAGAGCACACCCACGTGATGAAATGCATTCCTCCTCCAGCATTACGTGGATTACCCTTGCGGTGTGGGGATGCAGAGTACTACGCCGTGAGGGTTTCCCATTCAAAAAACTATTTCGGACAGACTTATCCCTCCAAATGACCCTACAATTGGAGTGATAGGAAGAAGCTGGAGGGTTAGGGAAAGTATTCGGATGAATGTACATTTTTGTAACCATTTTCCACACAATAGGGCACACTGGATTAAAATTAATTTAATGTAACTTTTTTGACACGCTTTCAACCCTGCGGCTTATTCAATGATGCAGCTACCATCACCAACGGGTTTGGAAAAGCCGGTCTGCTGCGTGACGGAGAGGACAGCGCAAAATCAGGAGTGAATTTGCCTCAGGATGAAAGTGACACTGACAGCGACAACAAAGGAGACACTGAGAGAGTGTGTGGTGAAGAATATCTGACGCTATTCCAAACTGACACTGAGGAGGATCTTCCTTTGGGGTTCACTTCCCCATTCGGACCCTCAGAACCTCCAGAGTGGGTTAACAAAGAATAATTCACAGCTTTTCTTGGGGAAACCTTCTTTTATTACAGTTCCCCTTCACTCTGTATATCAAACATGAATGCGCACTCTCACTCCCTCTTGCGCTGCACGCGCTCTCTCTTCTTTCTTACACACGCCAGCGATTTCAGCAGATACACATCTTGTTCTACAACACATGTTTCAATGTGGGCACATGCGGCTTATAGACAGGTGTGGCTTATGTATGTACAATCAGGTGCGCTGTATAGTCCGGAAATTACAGTAATGAATTGCAGCCCCCTGGACTGATGGATTTGCATGTTGATCTGGAAAATTGTATTCGTTGTTTTTCAATTAAAAAAGAAAAAAGAATCATAAGATCCAATCATAAGACATGATATGTGAAAATTAACTTTGCTTAGAGCCAATCCCAGAAAACCTTGCAGTTAAAGTTTTCTAAGTAACATTCAATTATTATTTTATTAAATCATCAACTGACTATTGACTTAAGTGAATGTGAAGACAGAAGGGTTATAGTGATGCCGCTCTTTGAAGGATAGTTCTCTACTTTTTCTAACTGCCAAAAGGATTTGCAAGGAAATATTTTACATCTCATTACATTAATATGAGTTATATAATTGACTCTTAATAAAACGCATTAAATATACTTTACTATACCCTGCCAGTTCCCAGCCTGCTGCCTACAGAAGTGAATATGAAGTCAGTGATAAAAATGGTCTTTGTTGCATTTTCCTTCTCTTTTGGGATATTCATTAAGCACAGCTGTGTAGTTGTGTGTCATATGACAACAGTTTAGGAGCAGACCACAAATTAAAAAGCTTACAGCTGCAGACTTTGGGTTAAATAAATTTGTTTTAGTCTGACTTTTATTCTTTCTTGCCAGTAGTTGATCCTTATCTATAGATGAAGTCTGATTTGTGGTCGAACACCTCAGCGTGTGACATTTATTCTTAGAATTAGACCCATCTCTTGAACAACCAGTGAACTGTAAGCACAGCCGTGTCTGGGAATCGTTTTGTAGTTTTACCCTCCAATCCCTCCCCTGATACTGAATGTTGGATGCAGACATTTGGTCCTACTTTTAGAAACTTTGGTTCTGATTATCTTTGGGTGAAAATAAATAACTAAAGTAAACAGAAAAAAACTTAGTATACAAATATTTGGTTTGTAAAGAGTTTTTAATGAAATTAACAATAAAGACTTTGGGTTCTGACTGAGACAGGTAGTTTGAGGTCTGGATCAAAGACTAAAAGACAGTTTTAAGAAGCAGGTCTAGAGTCAAAATTGTTGAGATTTCCAGATGTACAAAAGCACATTAAAATTGCAACAGACATGTATTTGACAGGAGTAGTTTAAAGCCAGTAACATTTGAAGCTTAGATAATTTCACAAGATCACTGGATTGACGAAAAAAAAACTGTCTGGCTTGAGGACAATATGAAAAACAAACCTAAACACGGTAAATTTATAAAATAAGGATAATTTGAGTAATTTGACCACACATGAAATTTACCAAAATAAGCTTTTAAAACTAGAATGACCCTAGCTAACCATCATTATAGCATGTGTAAAGTGTCACACTTTGTACGATGCATTGACAAAAAGATGATGTCCCTTAGAATAACTGCTATTTTTTCCTGAAAAATCAAGTTTGTTTTGATGATGTGGATTTCCTGTTAATAAAGTAATATAACATGATAGTGTTAAATACAAATAATTTAATATTCATACATCCGGTAAAAAGACATGCATATAGCAACCGTTCAAACATTATAAAATAAATATTAAGAGTCATGGTTTAGTCTGCGAATCTCTGATCTTAATTCACAAATCAAATCACTTTAGTAACAATCCACAGCCATACTTTTGGGTACCGTCAGTTACCTCTTTTAGTTTTTTTTTTCTTTAAGTTGAAACCCTGTCAAAGCAGTCTCATCTAACTCCAGGTTTTGTTCACCATGAAAGATGGTGACAACCCTGAGCTGGCCAGTGATGGATTCCTTGTTGAGCATGAAGACACACACACACAGAGCATTACTCCACACTACTGAAGGGGCCGTAAAAAACAGATATTATTAGATGGTTGAACGCATTATTCACCTTTCACAGAAACTATATTTTTGTGTGCATTTGTGCATACACGTGTGACTCTGAGTGCTATTCTCTCAGGATGCAAGAACAAACAAATGAACTTCCATCCATCATCTGACGGGCTACTATTGCTGTCAAGTCCTCACACTTAGCTTTGAGCCGGGATTGTGTGTCTCCCTTTTTTATAGAGTAACTTAACTTAGAGTAGACTTTAAGTTCAGTCGTTCAGTAAAACACAGATGGGATATGTTGATTTTATTTTCCACTGTGCCTCTATCCAGTTATATCTTTCACCGCAAATCTCTTACTAGCCATCTTAGCCCTGGAGGGAACTGAGTCATAACAGCTAAAACGTTATGTGATCTTCGTGCTCTGCTCATCGTGTTACGCTCCTCTTGAGGACTATTTGTTTCAACAAAACTGGGCTTCCTAGAGAAACTGTTTACCCAATCTAACAGGGTTTCCTTTTGATAAGGGGATGTGAGCTGACCAGATTAGCGGCTGATAAATTCCCTTAATTACTCTTTACCCTGCCTCTGGTGGAATTCAATTTAAGGTAAAAAGTTGAAACATTCACAGCCAAGAAATAAACTCAACACCTTAAGAATAGGTGGAAAAGGAACCGTATCATTTACATTTTTTTATTCAATTACGCTGTTTCATTTATGTTGAAAAATTCAAAAATAATCTGGCATCAAATTTCGTAAGGTTGCAGATGTTTCACTTCTCCGCCTATTGCAGTAAAACAAATATTCTTACTAAATAAACTTATTTCAGGAAGGAGCAATTATAATAGAGAAAAAAATATGCTAATTTCCCCACTAACATGCACAAAAATGAGTTTGTTATTAAACATAGTTGGTTATTACGATTACAAATCCTTTTTATTTAATGTTGCTTTTTCAAAAAAGTTATTTTGGTTGCCCTGCATGGTTTCAAATTAAATGATGGTTGGAAAATAGTATTTACTAATTCCTGTTATTTGTTTCTTAATAAGGTCAGTGAGTTGCAACCTTGTGTTTTGTAGGGAAAGCAGAGCAGCAACTCGAGTAGCGTTTGGCACCAAAATAAATTCATAGCTTTGAAACTGTTTAGCAAAAAAAGAAAAGAAAAAAGAAATCCACTCTCAGTGAATTGCACTGAATCCCAGCTCATTTTCTTCAAGCGCCATTAATCCTCCACCCAACAGCAGCGGCTCACCAGTTTTTACAATGAGAGGAAAAGAAGAAGCTGTTAATATGGGTGATTCCGTTTTTGTTCAGAGAGCTATAATATGTTTTTTATGCAGCTGGTCTGGCCGGCCTCATTAGCACACCGTTCCCCTTGAATTTCTATCTGTTTCCTCAATCTTAAATTCCGAGCCTTCACACTCCGTCTCAGACAGATCAAATGTTCCGTGGCGCTCCTGCGTTTCACACTGCAGCTTCTGTGCTGCCTACCAACAAATCATGATGCCTCTGATTGCACTCAGAAGCCCAAGGATAGAGAGGCTGAAAGAGACTGGAATGTAGTGAGACTGGAGGCTGGTTACACTGGAGTCACAAGGTATATAGGCTTTGTTTTACTGTGTGCTCAAACTACACCATAGCAGATTTTGACGGCAACTTTGACTCAACATTATGATTTATCACTGAAATGCTTTTGGTTTGTAGATATTTTTGATGGCATTTTAGAGCTGTAATCTGTTATGGCATTTATTGACATACAGCACACTCAAGGTGAATGTCAGGGATTGGAAAGGATTTTCCATAGTGCTTGAAAATAGTTTTTTCCAAATGTGGTCTAGTTTGCAAAAACTCTCAATCACTTCTGTTTCAGAGGCCCTCCCAAAGCAACTGCACTGCTTATTTAGCGAATTTCACTTAACTAAAGGAAAATAGTAAACTCTGCCTCTAGTAATTAGTAAATCGAAGTTCACTGGAATGTAAGTATTGTAATAGTGTCTTGTTTAGGCCTTCAACACTGGAGCTTTATTCCAGTGTTGACGTACCTGAAATTAAAGTGACTCTTTAACTATTTATTAACGTAATTCAACAGATTCTGAAGTGAGAACGCAGCTTTGAACAGTAGTGAGGTGTTCACACATTAACTTAAACCAACTCATTTTGACGTGGAGAACAGTAGCTTTGCGCCATAAACACTTTACATAACTGCGTAAAACTGCTTTTCTCAGCTTTTTAATCTGTTGGAATCATGGTAAGTGCGTAAACGGTTGAAGAGTTACAGTAGTTCCAGGTGCGTGTTTTATTTGCGGTCTCCCAGCGACAACTCTGGTGTTAAAAGATTAAAGGGTCCAATAAAAAAAAATGTTTTCCCAATACATTTTCTGGCCATAAAATTTTTGATAAAAGCCATAAATTTGTGTATGCATCTCGCAAAAGTCACGCACAGTTGGGTAAGATTTACGTAATAATTGCGCATATACTATGCATAAACTGCGTAATTCTCAACCAACCAAAAATTTTGAACAAACTGAATTCACGTAAAGACGATGTTGGCTGAAACCCTTGACGGACATCTTCTACACATCGACGAATGATGAGAAACACATATGATTTACGTATATCACACATGTATCATGAAAAAGCCACATTTAATCAGTGAAAAATGCGCAAAACATACGTAGTTTGCGGCTGAGTAGCTCGGTTGGTTAGGTGAGAAGCTACCATGCAGGGATCCAGGGTTCGATTCCCGGAGGGGAAGAAACAATGGTACTGGGGGCAATCACCATATCAATGGCGAGCAGTTAACATTCACTCAGTGAGGGTCCTTAGGCAAGACCCTTAACACTACTGCCTCCGAAGCCAGGGCTCCAGACTAACTTTTTTCACTAGGAGCACTGTGGCCCCTAACTGAAAATTTTAGGGGCACAACCAGAAAATTTAGGGGCGCATACCGTAAATCAACATGCTAACCAAATCTACTAATTTCCTCTGTATTACTAATAAATGCTTTAATAATAGATGGAGAAATTACAATGTGCTGTTTCTAATTCAGTGTCACATTTTATTCTGCACTTTTGAAGATGCAACAACAGGTAAACTGACAGCACCATCGCTGTCATGACAGTACAAATAGTAAAGAAAACAGATGGAAATTTATCTTGGTGACACCAAATAGGTGCAGCCAAGATGCACAATGAGTGTGTTTGAGATCACCCAGGTGAACTCAACGCTGAGCAGATCACCTGGTGTGTGACATATATTTTTGTTTTTGCACCAACATCACCTGTCAATCATCACAAACATATTGCGAGAAAGGGGTGGGAGCAAGGGGCAAACCTACCCGGACACAGCTGGAAACTGAACTGACTGAAAGCTGCCCTACAGACTACAAAACAATGCATTATGGGACATGTGTCCTGATGGTTTTTGTACTTGAGTGATTAATTAAAATAATTTAAAATACCAATTGATTAAAAAAAGCTACATACATTACAAAACATTAAAATAATCATATAAAACAGATCACACTAAGGGGGAGAGGAATATTAATACTAAATTGAATGTTAAGGACAACTCCAACTTCCTGTTGTCCTTCAGTCTTGCTGCAGATTCGCCTTCATCTCACAGCCCCCCCCCCCGGCCTGGTCTCCCCAACGATCCAGGCAAGGTGCCGGTTCAACTCAAACACATCTATCGTTGCATTTTCCCCACGTATTTTCAGTGAGTCTAAAACTAATGTTTTTTTTGCTCGAGCGTGTTTAAAGTTCAAGCCCCGTTAGCTGTCACGCATGTAGGTGTGGGACATTTATTCTCGTCAGCAGACCATCTCCCGCAGGAGCGGTGAGCTGCGTAACAGCCGTGCACGAGAACCGTTTGATGCGCCGCCGTAACCGTAACCAAAACCTAAACCTTCCTCCGGTTCTGTGTGACTCAGAGAAAAGTTCAGCACGGACTGCATGTATGTAGAAAATTACGAGCGAATAGATACGTTCTAAAAAGGAAAGTAAGGAACTCTTTGATGTGGTCCGTGGAGGGGGCTGTCAGGTTTCCTGCTTTCAAGCCCCGTCATTGTCCCGACCCCAAGAGTCATTTACCCCACTGTGATTGGTTGGTCATCTCCGTGCACGACAATGAAAAAGTGTCATTCAGACAAACTGGCGGGCTGCAGTAACATTAAACTTTCATATATAGGCGGGGGCCGCAAAATATCATCTTGGAGGCCGCAAATAGCCCGCGGGGCTGGGTTTGAGACCCCTTCTGTAGACTCTGGCCCTGGTACACTAGCCGCAGGTCGGAAGAACGAATCAATAGTTTGCTTGCTCTTTGTTTAGACGCACATATCAGGTTGTGATATTTGTCTCTGTTTCCTTCCCACAGATGTTTACGGGCGCTCGATTATCTCTAGGCCCCTCCCCCTCCACGCATTTTAGCCACTCACAGTGGCTTTCCCTATTCTTCTCACACGCATTGGCCGCCTCACAGACGGGCATCACGCGAGTGTGTGCTCGCGTTTCATGAGTATGTGCGCGAGTGTGTGTGTCTGCCTGCGTGATGATTATTTCATCGATCATTGACGTGCCCCTTCTACGTTTAATGTATAAAAAATGCGAAGGGTGGGGGAGGCAAATTTACTGGTCGCACATGTGCGACTGGATGTAAAATTCAGTCGCACATTCTCAAATTTTGGTCGCATTTTGCGACCAATTGGTCGCAGTCTGGAGCGCTGGAAGCGCAGTTCAGTTGCAGCTCACCGCTCCCCCAGGGGATGGGTCAAATGCGGAGAAGAATTTCCCCATTGAGGGATAAATAAAGTATATGAAAAAAAAAAAATAGTGGCTGTGTGACAAAGGCTTAAAGATCATACCTGTCTGTGTTCCACTTCTAGATCACAAAAAAAAGAACAACCAAAAGCTACATAATGCTTACAGTTGATGTATATTTACAAATATGTTAGTAATTAAGTAATAGGTAAGCTTGTACCATTTCACTTTGTAGTGAACAGACTTAATTGTATATGTAGCCCGGCTAACCTCACCTGTGCACAGCTATTTTCATATTCAAACAAGCATTGATTTGGATGTTAGTAGTGTTTACTGATTTTCATTTCAAATTGCAAAATGCAATCTTAAATGAAATGGATGTCCATATTAAGCTATCAAACCTCTGTTAAACATACGAATGACCATGTGTATTAGCTATTATGTAAATCCAGACAAAAGATGGTAAAACATAATTCTGTTTCAATAATACATTATGCAAAATGTTATATCATACTGCAGCATCTCGATTAGAAAAAAGACAGCATATTTAAGAAATCTAGAAAGATTTGCTAAAAAAACACAAATGCATAGACAACAGCAGTCATCACAAACATCTCAGTTCCACCTGCAGCTCACATTCGTTATTCCAACCTTTTACAAAGCTCTTTAGCAGCAGCAGTGCTTTGAAGAAAATACATAAACACAGCAATACGTTTAATATTGGCTTTAGCGTGGCGTTTTTACAGATTCCCTAAAAAGGGGTTCGTTGAATTGTGGCTCTAAAATCTCAGCTTAGCACAAAATCTTTAGTTCTAATCATTTAAGTCCTAGTTCTGGGCTTGGATATGTTAGAATTTGGATTAATGCAAAGGGAAATGATGGAATTTCTTATCCTTCCTCTCTGTTAGATGTTGTTTTGTTGTGTGTTGCAGGTGCTGAGTTTGCTTTAATTATTCAATTTACCTTATTTTGTTAACCAGTTTGGAAGATTTTATTTTAATATTGCATGTAAGAGGTCAATTTTATTGCAAGTTGCTGAAAATCTTACAGTGGCAGTGGTTTGCATTAATTCCAGCTGTGAGTCATGGCTAATTTACACTGCCAGGTGTTGCCAAGTGCTGAGTGTTGTTATTTTCAACTATTTTGTCCCAACATTGTTAAGTTTTTGTCTTTTTCTTTTTTGCATTTTGCCAGCATCCTTTAGAGTTTGCAACTGAGAATGATCTACCTTCATCTAACCCTGTCCTCTGCATTGTTCTTGCTCACACCAACCACCCCATATCCTCCTTGACTACATCCATGAACTTCCTTTCTGGTTTTCCTCTAGCTTCCTTCATCCTGGCAACCTCTGTTTTCTTAGCAGCATAACCACTTTTCTTTCTCTCAATGTGTCCAAACCATCTCAATCTGCTTTCCTGCATTTATCTCCAAAGCATCTTACATGAACTGTTTCTCTGATGGATTCATTCCTAATTCCATCCATCCTTGTCACTCCTTAAGGGAATTTCAACATCTTCAACTCTGCTACCTCCAGCTCTGCCTTCTGTCTCTTTCTCAGTCCCTAAACCAGAAATTGGGAAGCTCTGAGCACAGTCTCCTACACCTTTCCTTTCTTTCTTTCTTGCTGACACTTTTTTGTCACACATCTCACCAGCAAACCTTCATCTCACTAGGTGCTCCTCCAGATGCTATTTCATTAGTTAACATTGTCAATGTTTGGTTTTTATATTAACCCTTTAACACAGGAACTTAAGCTTCAGTGCTGACAATCTCTTCACTACCGTAACTCTTATATGCAATTACCGGATTTCCAGCAAATTCTGATGATTGTGAACTGTTTAGAGTCCCCAACCTTTTTGACGCCACGGACCGGTATGACGTCACACAAAACTTTCATGGACCGGTCTCTCAAATGTAGGCGGGTGATTTTTATAGCAGTACTACGATGAAGGAAGAGATGTGACAAAACAAACCCCGATCTTTTATTTTGAAACGCATAACATTGTACATCGCACAGGGGTCATCATCCTCTCCCCTTCCCACACTTATGGTGCAAAAAGGTAGTACTGTCTATTAAATGTAGCTTTCTTTTTTTAGAAGTCATAGCTCCTCTTCTGTCTCCTGGCTGGACGTTTTCCCCTTGGCAAAAAAACTTTCCAAAGTTGTTTGTTTTTTACTCATTCTGCTAGCTCCTGGGTTTTATTTTAGTGGCAACCTCTCACGTGACCGAGAAGAGCGCCTTGGTCTGTGTCAAGAGTCACATAGATGGATGTAACAGAGAATCGGGCAATTTTGCAAAATAAAATATCTTTCACATTCCGAAATAAATAAAACGGAAGTAATGTAAGTTATTTATTCTTTCTCTTCGGCCCGGTACCAGTCCGCGGCCTGGAGGTTGGGGACCACTGGTTTAGAGGACAGCTAGATTCTCTACTCATCTGTGACAGAACAATCAGAAACATAAACAAGATCGGACTTTGGGTTCTAATGCTGTTTCTGTATCTCCTCTTAAAGAAATGAAATAGGCTGAACTTTGTACTATTAAGCAACCTCCTATGGATAAGTTTAACTGTGGGTTCAATGTTCCAAAACTTCAATGATCTAACAATTAGTTGGATTAGTAAGGACTATTGTTTTTCTTTTTCTGAGAAAGCTAAATTGTTCTGGGTCAGGTTAAGATACTTGTAGCACTGTTGCCCCACTTCCATCTACCAGAATGACCTTCTGCTTGCAGAACTGCTATATGGGACTCGTATTCAGGGCAAGAAGATTATTTCAGGAACAATGTCCTGTGGGGGAGGATTTGAATGTTGAGGGGACAGTACTTTTCCATTGAGATTGACTGAGGGTGAATGTACAGTAAGTTGCATAAAACACATATCCAGCTTCATAAGAAGGAATAGAGGCTTTTAATCAGTCTGCATGTTATCTGTCACTTTGGTTGTGTTGTGTGCTGAAGTTCCTGAGAGACCTGCAGATATCTTGAAAGGATTGTCAGCATTATTGAAGAGTTCATGAGTCCTTAGGAATCAATTCCGAATGGATCTCTGGGCTCTGACACCACGTTGGGTGTCACTTTAGCTCTGTGGCCTGACATTGATGTATGACAACTGCACAATATGCATTTGGATAATTATCTCATCCATTTGCAGATAAAGTTTGGCAGCATGTTTCCATAGCTTAATTAATTTTTAGGCCTTCGGATCAGAGGACAGAATAGCGTTCTAACACAAACTCTCATATTTCTCATATTTCAAGAACTTTATCTGTTTCATGTAGACAGCAGTTTGGGTTAACTCTTGGTCAAATTGGCTACAAAGGAGAAAAAGCTAAAAAAAAGAAACCAGGCTAAGTTTTTTAAATTAGTGATGAAAATCAATAAGAAAGGCTTTCTCCTAATTCATCTTTCCAAATGAGATTCCTCTAAATTAACACAAACACTTACATCCATTTAGACTTGTTTCCATGTGTGTTTCTGAATCTGATGCTGTTCTTCTATGTTTTAATGAAAGTTTATACACACAAAAAAAATTCTCAGAGTTTTTACAATTTCCAAAATGGTTTCCTAAAGCAAAAAACAAGTTGTATTTTATCTAAGTATATGAGAACTGGACTGAGTGACCCCTCACCCCTCACATTCCAAATAGGAAATACTCACTGGTTCCAGGAAGCCAAAATTCTATAGACTTCAAAAGAGAAATAAACAGCGATTAGTCACTCATTATATTTGTCAGAAAACCCATTCTAACATGTTCTTGCTAATCCTAATTTTTTTCCATGTATTTTTCTGTAGGGCAAGTTATTCAATTTATAATCTGGCCAATCAGATGCAAATTTTCAAGGCCGCTTTTAATTAATAAGAGTATGGACTTCCAACAAGCTCATTCCTGATTGACAAGAGTGGTTGCCATAGGAACGATGAATTACACTCATTCGGAATAATCCTTACTTACTGACACCGTCCAACTTAGCGGCGTCCCTATAATGAAAAAGGGGTGGCTTAATTGACCTCATTGTGTTGGAGTTGTATTTAAGCCATTGTCATCGCTAACTCGGTCCAGTCACAAATAGTCAATGATATTAACACAGAATTAAATGGATAGAAAGTTCCCTCTAACTGAAAAATTAGGAGATGAACTTATCAAGCTAATTCTTAGTCTATTTAAAATGAACAATTAAATAATTTAAAGTTTGAAAATGAAAATCTAAAATATATTAGGTTGAGATGCAGAATTGGTACATCTTATACCATGTGTTTGCAAAAGCATCTAGATAGAACTAAAAGACATGACTCAGATTATGTTAATAGTGTTTTACTAATGTATAAATTGCATTAGGAAATACATTTGTACAGCAGTTCATTTTATTTTAATGAAAAAAAATTTTTGGGGGGCGGGGGTATGACGCACTCATTTGATTATTCCCATTAACCCAGTGTCTGGGGCATAAACATTCAGAATGCAAGGCTGTGAGGAAAATGCGATGCGTTGAAATGCACTACCCCTCCATTGTGTGTGTGTGATCGAATCAAAGCACATGGTTGAGTCTAATGGTGGTGTGCAGCCGCTCCTAAATTAAAAGAAATACATTTATCAGCATACATCTCCTGCTGAGTTCAGATCGTTGTAGGGATTCATTGAACTAATTCCATAAAGGTGAAACACAGGCGTGTGTAGCAGACAGATCATTAATGTTTCAATGCAAGAATTCTGCTTTGCATTTGCTGATGTAGACATACTTAGCAGAAAGTTCGACTTGGCTGCAGTTAATATTTAAAAATGGTTAAATCGAGTTATCTTTTCTGTTTGAGCCTTGACTTTGGCCAAGTGAAAATTCTTATATTGAAAATAGATATAGTTTGGTTGCTTTTGGAAAAGATTTTGGATTAAAGCGTTTACAGTAAACCATTAACTAGAAATTTCATTTTTCCCCCATGATACTCTTCTTTTAATGTGTTGTTTTTTGTTCTGGAATCTGGCCCTTATCTCTACTGTATGTTTTTCTTGTAGAAACCCCCCAAACAAGCTGCATGTGGTTCTTCAGTGTTAACCATGTCAGTTTACTTCATTAATTACTTGTACAAGATTTAAGTTGGTTTTTAATGCAGTTCCGTAAACTTTCTTTTTTTTTTTTTTTTTTTGGGGGGGGGGGGGGGGTAGCTTAAGCGTTACCACCAATATATCAAATTTAGAATGATCCAGAATTCCTTCAAGCATGTCTTTAGATAAACAAGGAATCTTGTGCTTAACCCAGATCTTAAAGAAGTCAAATATAGACGTGGGTGTGTGTGTTGGGAAGGGCGGGTGGGGACCTAATTTTGTCTAATCTAGAATAACTAAAATCCCTCTGAGTGAATGGTAGTGAAATGATGAGACATGACATGCGGTGACATACTTTCCAGGCAAAAAATACCTTGAACGGTCTATCTTTGTGACCTTGTTAAATTAACAATTTTTTTCCAATTCAAGCTTTGTTGATTTTAACAGCTTTACATATTTTGACTGCTTCGATATTCAGAACACAGGATAGTTTATTACTTTTGTTGCTGAAAATACGTTTTTTTAGGTATAATATATTTATATTGACTATTTAAGGGAACTGAACTGAGTGAGTGTGACATCACCAATAAAACAAGACTTACTTCTATGAATTCCCGATATGGGCGCTGCCATGAGGAAAGCAGTCGACAGTGATTGATCCAAGTCGCTCTGAGTCATCGTATCTATGGCAACTGCTGTTACCATTGCCATAGATGTGATGACTCAGAGTGACTCGGGTGACGCTACACATCGATTCGTCCATTGTTTTTACAGTCAATGCTTACTTCCAGCTCCAACCAAATTAAGTCAATTCAGTCGCCATTTCTTTGCAATACGGCATACGCCATGTTGTAACCAGACGTTATCTTTTAGCAGTCCTTGGTCCGAGTCAGTCTAAGGGTATATTCAGACTGGGAAAACCGTTTGGCTTAATTTGTTCTGGATCGAGTCCTGTACCTTGCGTTAGGTCTGTTTTCAGACAGCCGTCAAGGGAACTTTCCTGTTTCAAACCAAAGCTTGTAAACAAAACCACGTGACAAAAAATTTCTTCACTCATTAGTCAGGAATTACAAGGGGCGGAGAAAAGCAACTAGGACAGAAATTATGGAAGACCTTGGCTTTGCAGTCCTTGTTAGGGTTAGTTCATTCAAACTTTATATTTTGCTGACCAATTTTAAACGTCTGTATTGCTGTCAGGTACAACACTTTTTACTCGCTTTTTTGGTCCGGTGGAAGCATGCTGAAAGGCAGTTACTGACAAGAAGACGTCTAATAAGTTACTCTGATAAGTCTTTATGACAAAGATTGTCGGGAAAAGAGTGAGCAATGTGTGTCACGTTAAAAGTTGTTTTAATGAGCGTGCATTCATCCGATCACATTTTAATGAGTTGCTGTGTCGCATCGTTCTGGTGTTGTGGCATTGTTTTTTAGAGAATTTGTCAAGGAACTATATGGTAGCTTTAAGGATGATGTCGCAGCAGCGCCTGCCATGCAACGACGCACAGAAAAGCAAGTAAGAAGCGTTTTCAGTGGTGTTAAAATAAACATTCTAACAAATAAACAGTTGGACCCTTTTTCTGTCCCATAACACGACAATTGTTGCTTTATATTTGTCCACGGCTCATTTGGTGCTTTATTCCTTCTCAGTTTATGTCGGCTACGGTGGTCATTTGGTTCAGTCATTCTGCTCCGGGAACAGATTGAATTCAGACTGAGGAATTTCAGAGCGAAATGAAGCTCAGTCCGTTTGGAAACGAACCAAGACAACCTCCAAAGATGGGTCAGAGAAGGATTCCTGGTTCTGGACCAGGGTCTGCTTGGGTGTATTCAGACTGAAAATCAGTTCCGGATTATTGAGGAAAAAGATCTCTGGTTCACTTTAAGCAGATCAAATGTGTCCAGTCTGAATAAATCCTAAGTCAACGTTTCTATGGCAAGTACTCTTGCTAATCTGGAGTGAGCTTTTTGGAGGTCTACACCCCTACCACTCAAAGCAGGCTCAGGAGAATCTGACAAGCAAATTTTTTTAATGGTACCTGTGAGCCCACATTCTTTTATTGAGGCATCTGATTGGCTTTTGTATAACTTGAATAACTTGCACTAAAGGGTGACTCAGTCCAGGCCAGTTCCCATGTACAGTCAATGAGTTAACACTTATTAATAGATGCCTCCACAAATAGTGTACCTATTTATATAAAGGTTTTTTTTTTAAGCAGAGGTATGATTTTAGCACAGCTCAAATTTACTATTATTGGAGCCATTTGTTTTATTTTTGTTTTTCAGTCTTTTTCTTTTCTTTTTTTTTGCAGAGGCGTGGACTTAACAAAGCTCTCACTTTACTTTGTTCACCCATTTTTAGAACATTGGGTGGCGTAAACTTCAGTAAATACAGTTGACCAGCTCTAAGCTTGATTTTCATGTCCAGAATCCTAAAGGTGTAAATCCAAGATAATTGATCTAGCCAATATAAACCTATGAGGAAAGTTTTAGTTTTCTTGTATTTTTGGGTTTTTGACAAACCACACGGTGCCTAATGCAACTTCCTGATTCTAATCATTCATCAGAACAATAAAGCTGATCAGTAATTGAGGCTTTAATCTGGATTTCTGGCAAATTATTTTTATGAAATGATTAGTTGATTGGTACTAAGCTCTCAGAAACACAAACTGTTTTAGTTGGTTTCTGTAAAAGTCAAAACATTCACCTGGTCAACATACTGACCTAAGATAGAATCAGTGTAAAAAGATTGCTAGCAAATATATCTTTCTGAAAATACCAGAAGTAAAAAAACAAGATATAGTGGCTTGTGAAAGTATTTGGCTCCCTTGAACCTTTCAACCTTTTGTCTCATTTCAGGCTTCCAACTTAAAGATATAAACCTGTATTTTTTTTGTGAAGAATCAACAACAAGTGGGACAGAATCATGAAGTGGGAAGACATTTTTTGGATATTTCAAACTTTTTTAATAAATACAAAACTGAAATATTGGGGGTAGAAATTATTCAGGCCCTTTACTTTCAGTGCAGCAAACTCTCTCCAGATGTCCAGTAAGGATCTCTGAATGATCCAATGTTGACCTAAATGACTAATGAAGATAAATATAATCCACCTAATCAAGTCTCCGTAAAAATGCACCTGCTCCGAATAGTCTTAGAGGTCTATTTAAAGCGTAGAGAGCATCATAAAGAACAAGGACCACACCAGGCAGGTCAGAGATACTGTTGTGGAGAACTTTATAGCCGGATTTGGATACAAATAGATTTCCCAAGCTTTAAACATCCCAAGTGGTGCTTTGCAAGCAATAATATTGAAACGCAAGGAATATCAGACCACTGCAAATCTACGAAGACCCAGCCGTCCGTCTAAACTTTCAGCTCAAACAAGGAGAAGACTGATCAGAGATGCAGCCAAGAGGCCAATGATCACTCCGGATGAACTGCAGAGATTTACAGCTGAGGCGGGAGAGTCTGTCCATGGGACAACAATCAGTCGTATACTGCACAAATCTGGCTTTTATGGAAGAATGACAAGAAGAAACCAATTTCTCAAAGATATCCATAAAAAGTGTAGTTTAAAGTTTGCCACAAGCCACCTGAGAGACACACCAAACATGCGGGAGAAAGGGGTTTTGGTCAGATGAAACCAAAATCCAACTTTTTGGCAACAATGCAAAATGTTCTGTTTGGCGTAAAAGCAAGAAAGCTCATCACCCTGAACACACCATCCCCACTGTCAAACATGGTGTTGGCAGCATCATGGTTTGGGCCTGCTTTTCTTTGCAGGGACAGGGAAGATGGTTAGAAATGATGGGAAGATGGATGGAGCCAAATACAGGACTATTCTGGAAGAAAACCTGATGGAGTCTGCAGAAGACCTGAGATTGGGATGGAGATTTGTCTTCCAACAAGACAATGATCCAAATTGAGAAAAATCTACAATGGAATGGTTCACAAATAAACATATGCAAGTGTTAGAATGGCCAAGTCAATGTCCAGACCTGAATCCAATCGAAAAACTGTGGAAAGAACTGAAAGCCACTGTTCAAAAACGCTCTCCATCCAATATCACTGAGCTCGAGCGGTTTTGCAAAGAGGAATGGGAAAAATATCAATCTCTCAATGTGCAAAACTGATAGAAACATACTCCAAGAGACTTACAGCTGTAAACACAGCAAAAGGCAGCGCTACAAAGTATTAACTTAAAGGGGCTGAATCATTTTGCACACCCAATTTTTCAGGTTTTTATTTGTTAAACAAATTTGAAATATCCAATAAATGTTGTTCCGCTTGATGATTGTGTCCCACTGGTTGATTGTTTACAAAGATTACAGGTTTATATCTTTTTTTTCTGCAGCCTGAAATGTGGCAAAAGGTTGAAAAGTTGATGTCAAGAGTGATAAAAATATGCTCTTTTTTGTTTCTTTTTTTACATATGGTATGAGGGAAATAAAAGAGTGACCGTCCTGAATCAAAAGAATTAGCCCAACAATAACCCAGTCGCTTGGAAGCAATGCATTCTCGTAATTTTAATAAAGGCCAGGAGGTAAGAAATAATAAAGCATATAAGTCTATCCTTGCCTACAGTTAGTTTGTACTATGTTTCATTTGGACAGGCTGCTGCTGCCAAGACTGTATTTTTAGGAGCCTGTTTAGCTCAGCAATTATTTGTTGGCTAATTACAGGTGCGTTATGTCTTTTTCTCTTTGCAGCCCATGGGAGACAATCAAATGAGTTGTGTCTCATCACGTCCCTCCTTATGTGACAATTAAACTAATCAGGTAGGCTTTATTAGAAACAATATGATTTGTGGTTTAGACTTTTTTCTAAACTCAGTGATGAGCAATAACCAAAAGAACACAGTTGAGCCTTTAAAGATAAAACAGATGGGTCAGTGATGAAAATTAAGGTAAAACTTTGATAAAAAGAGAGAAAGATTAACCTTTAACATGATTGATTGGGCTAATTGTTGTTCAACACAACAAGCTGTATACAATTCTTTTGGATGAAGCACATGCATACGTTTATATATTTTATACCTACCAAATAAACATTGTTCTTCTATCTAAGTAAAGTTGCTTTCTGGTTTTTGTGTTCTTTTTAGGGATCCTTTTGATTCCACTGTAATTACCAGAATAAAGACATTTTGGTTCAACTTTACTGAACAACTTTGTCCAACAAATCTATCACTTTGTAGCAGTTCTGGAGTTTACAATAGAAAAGTCATCGTTCAAAGGGATACCTGAAATTTAGGGTCCACCAGTCGATGCTGTCAGATTTCTCATTTTGTTTAATTTAAAAACTGAGCCAATCCAGAACGTGCTCGGTCGAGGAATTTTTCACCATGGCAACTGAAGCTTTGAATATGTCATCCTGATCTTAGAGAGAGTACTAAATGAAAGACATTTACGATACATGGCTGTTGCAACTGCTGTGTGAGGAATAGTAGGCAAGAACATGTGTGGTCTTGGGTTTGAAAAAAAAAAAAAGGATTGTTGGCATGGACTCAGTTTTGTATTCCATGCAGTTGCAATGAGATGTTTAGATGGTGGAAGCTTGTGATTTTGTAGCTTTCAAGCTAACTCTCCATCAAAATTATTACCTTATTTATGGTAACAAAAGAGTTCAGCTTGATGCATTGTGCAGGAAAGTAAAATATATCAATGCCATTTAAATTTGATCCTCATTAGGTAAGAAACTGAACTTTATCAAATTTATCGTTATCGCAATATCCAGCTCTGCAATATGCATATAGCAAAAGACGGAATCGCAAACGGATCGAATGAATCTCCTTATGTATTTGACCAATCGGAGGGACGCCTTCACGTTGTTGACCAATCAGTTGGAGGCTTATTATGTTAGATGTTTGTCACCTATATTGACGACGGTCATTATGAGGATAATTTTAAACTGTTGCAATGAAATGGGAACGATGTTTTTGGTTATTTTGCTATTTGTTCATATACCACAAATTATATGGTTATTGCAATAATAATCTCTAATATCGCATATTGCGAGTTTTCTTTATATCTTGCAGCCTTTATCTTTATCTTGGTCTAATTTATCCTCTTTAACACGAGAGATCACGAGTAATAATTACAAACTTTTTGACTATTTACGGATCACTGTGAATCAGCTGATTTAGCATGTGGAGTAGTGGCTTTTTATCGGCTTTGTTCTCACATGCAATACATTACTAACACAAAGTGTTGCAGAGTGGCGCAAGATTGCTTTACTCAACTACAGAAGCCAATTTGTTGCCTAACCACTTCCCTACTAAGAAATGTTGCATATCAGCAGAATGTTGCTTTTCTCTGTGTCGGGATCCACTGGAATTACGTTGACTGTGTAAATGGTCGAAGAGTTTAAGCTTTGGAGTTAAAGGGTTAAGTTTAACAAGGTGGACATTGAACATCTGTGTGGCTGAGCAGAGGACTGCCCCTTCCTCCTGTGAACACACACACCGTTGAGTTATACGTTAGCTTTCTCTCTGAAAAACAAACTGCAAGATTGTCTTCGCAGTGTTTTCAGATGAAAATGGAAGTTGGCTCCTGTGGCTTTATCCCCCCTAATGCAGTTAGACTGAGAGCAAAATTGTGGAAAATTAAGTGTTTTTGAGCTTGCACCAAAGAAAGTAATCAAGTCCTAATGCACCTAGATAATCATGTGCTATGAGCAGAAGCACACAACTTGCCATAGCTCACCCAGTGCGGTTTTTCACATGAATTTAAATGAAACCCAGCACGCAGGCTCTCATTGATTTTGTTTTATTTTCTGTATTAAACGGTGACATTTAGTGTAAAGCAGTTTGGAGAGAGCTGCAGGGTGTGAAGGCAAGCTGACGAAACAACTCCAGATGTAAAGATAAGTCTGTTTATCTGCAGAGAGGACCTATTTGTTTTACCTTTGCTTTCAGCGGCTGCCCATCAGTTTATAGATTTCACCTCAAGTGCTCATATTGTTCAAATTGTTAATGATTTTTTTTTTTTATTAAATTGTCCGAGTCCAATTTCTTTTAGCAGAATTTGTTTGTTTTTTTCGCGGCAGATGACCTCATTGCTTAAAAGGTTTTTCCGTGTGAAATAAACACACCTTCATTTTCAGCCCTTCACAGGAGAAGTGAACGTTCCAGCAACCGTCTCTACGTCAGAGAAGTAACTGGAGGCTAAAGGAGTTTTGAATGCATTGTTGATGCATGTTTTATTAGAACGAAGGTGCAGCTTTACATCACAGCAGAGACTCTGAAGGACTCTGTTGTTTAATGCACTGCTGGATAAATAGAAACCCTCAGCTCAGTGGAAGTTGTTATCCCTCTTAGATCTTGACCTGTCTCCTCACACAAATCTCTTGCTCTTATCCCACTTTGTTGACATGATAAAAAAAAAAAAAGTCATTATAGAGCAGGACCGTAGGGCTTTGTCTGCTCTTTATCTTTCTTCCTCCCTCTTTGTTCCATAAACACAAACTCAGTGAGAGTCGTCACTTTCTCCCTTCTCTCAACTGCTATCAGGCAGATGTGGCTAATAAGGGATCTGAAAAGGCAAGCGGTGCAGTTTTTGTTGTGTTTTTTTCATGAATAAACAGATGTTGCAATGAAAGCAGCTAATTTGTTGTTAATGCGACTTGAGACAGGAAGAAATATAAATAATTTTACATTGTTTCTTAGCACAAAAAAACGTTAACACAAACCAAACCACTTGCATTGTTCTACATAGTGTTATTTGAAGCTAATACTTCTATCCTGGTGTTTGTTTTGCCTCTACCGAATGTTTTCTGATAGTTTTCCTGTTTTTCTTTCTTTTTTTATTTTCTATTTTTTGGCTTGCTTGATATATTTGTTATATATTTCCAAATGATTTTTATGAAAACCCAATTAAAAAGCATACTGTTAATGGATAGTTGCTTTGGTCAAAAATGTAATGTTTATTTTAAATTAATTTAGCAAATCTGATCAGTTTTTAGAAGGCCAATGTCTTAAATGTTTTGTTGATTAAATAGCTTCAGTAATCTGCAATGCATTTTAGATATGAAATATGTACAAGGCGTTGCTTTAAATGAAATCAACACACATAACTCTTAAAAAAATCTATTCAACACATACAAATATTTACATAATTCAGTTGTAAATGAAAAAAAATTGTGCAGGATAATAGTTATATATATATATACAAAAAATGTCAAAGGTTTTTACTGATAAAAGCTTATCATAGACAGATCATAGATAAAATGGGTGTACCTCTTACTCTAAATTTAAATCCACTATAATGCTTGATGTCAATGATTAATTTTATTTATGATTCAGTGTAACTTAATTTTTTCCACTTCCTCTGCAAAAAAACAATTTTAAGGCCCGTTCACACCGGGACGAATTTCGCCGGCGATTTTCGCCGACGTTTAACGCCTCGTGACTAAACAAAGGGCACCAATGAGAGTGTGCACACCGACGCGAAAAAACGCCACGCGTCAAAGCGTCAAAAAAAAACCCGCCTCGGGTTCGTTTTTTTTTTTCGACGCCTTGCGTCGAAATCTATTCGACCAATGAGAATGGCGCTTTTGCACACGTGTCTGGAGCTTCTGAAGTTACAGTAAAACACAAAACTTCCTTGCTGAGCACACATACCAGCGAAGAAGATAGACGCCAAGTAGCGTCTACACTGCCGCGAAGAAATAATGACGGACATTCTAAAATATCCCCGAACCAAGCACCAGTTGGAGCTACTGGTGCTTGAAATATTCATGTTTTCTTTGTATGATTCTGACAAGCGTGTAAATACTTACTCTCTTCTTCTGAGTGAAAAGCGACTTTAAGAAGCGTAAAGTTGCGCAGCGCCACCTTGTGTACAGGAGTATTTCTGTTTACATTAAGCGCCATCTAATGTCAGGGAATGAAATTGCATGTTCGCTCGGCTCATCGTCAGCGAAAATCGCCTGGGTGTGAACACAAAAAACGTGGCGAAAAACGCTGGCGAATAACGCCTGGCGAATATTCGTCCCGGTGTGTACGGACCTTTACTGAAGTTTCAACAGAACACAAATTTAAAGCACGGGTGAAAGTTGGATCATTTTAATTCCTTATACTTCCACTCAAAACAAACTGAAGTGATGTTTTCTACCACACAAATAAAAAAAATAGAAAATTGATTGATTCTTTCATTCATTCATTTACCTTCTTCCATTTTTTCCCTTTGGGGGTCACGGGGCTGCTGGAGCCTATCCCGACCACTTGTGGGCAAAGGCAGGGGACTACCTGGAAAGGTCACCAGTCTGTCGCAGGGCCACAATCACACACCCATTCATTCTCACACTCACACCTGTGGACAATTTAGAGTTGCCAATTAACCTATGAAGCAGGTTTTTGGACGGTGGGAGGAAGCCGGAGACCCCGGAGAGAACCCACGCATGCACGGGGAGAACATGCAAACTCCACACAGAAAGGTCCTCCATTTATGTTCTGGTTCAGGTCCCCCAGCTGGGACTTGAACCAGGGGCCTTCTTGCTGTGAGGCAAGAGCGCTAACCACTGTGCCACTGGGATTCATGGATTTTAAAATCTGTTCTTAGTTTTAAATAAAACATTCGACAAAATTATATGAACCGCCACCTTAACGTGGTGGGGGAGTTTTAGAGCTCGGGTGATCCCAGGAGCTAAGCTGGTAGGGTCTCCCATGGCAGACAGGGTGACGAGCCAGACAAAGAGCGGTTCATAACCCCCTTATGATAAGAAAGAACAAGGACCCGATTACGTCGCCCGGATTGGCGTCACCGGGGCCCCGCTCTGGAGCCAGGCCCAGGGTCGGGGCTCGCAGGCGAGCGCCTGGTGGCCGGGGCCCGTGGGAAGACGTGGGACCACTCTCCCATGGGCCCACCACCCGTAGGAGACCTCAAAAGGGGCCGGTGCAATGTGGTTTGGGTGGCAGTCGAGGGCGGGTGCCTCGGCGGCCCAAACCCCGATCATGGAACCTGGCTTTTGGGACATGGAATGTCACCTCTCTGGGAGGGAAGGAGCCTGAGCTGGTGCGAGAGGTTGAGAGATACCGTCTAGATACAGTCGGGCTCACCTCCACACATAGCCTGGGCTCTGAAACTTAGTCCTTAGAGAGGGGTTGGACTCTCTACCACTCTGGAGTTGCCCAAGGTGAGAGGCAGCGGGCTGGCGTGGGCTTACTCGTGAGCCCCCAGCTCAGCCGCCAAGTGTTGGAGTTCACCCCGGTGTACGAGAGGGTCATGTCCCTCCGCCTCCGGGTGGGGGACAGGTCTCTAACTGTGGTTTCGGCTTACGGGCCGAACAGCAGTTCGGAGTACCAGGCCTTCTTGGTGTCTCTTGAAGGGGTACTGGAAAGTGCCCCAACGGGGGACTCCATTGTCTTCCTGGGGGACTTCAATGCCCACGTGGGCAATGACAGTGGCACCTGGAGGGGTGTGATTGGTAGGAACGCCCCCCCTGATCTGAACCCGAGTGGTGTTTTGTTATTGGACTTCTGTGCTCGTCATAGTTTGTCCATAACGAACACAATGTTCGAGCACAAGGGTGTCCATCAATGCACCTGGCATCAGGACACCCTAGGCAGGAGGTCAATGATCGACTTTGTAGTTGTTTCAGGCGACCTTCGGCCCTGTGTCTTGGACACTCGGGTGAAGAGAGGGGCGGAGCTGTCCACCGATCACTACCTGGTGGTGAGTTGGATTTGCTGGCGGGGAAGGAGGCCGGAAAGACTTGGAAGACCCAAACGTACTGTGAGGGTCTGCTGGGAACGTCTGGCTGAGCCCTCCGTCAGGGAAGTCTTTAACTCCCACATCCGGGAGAACTTCAAACAGGTACCGGGGGAGGTTGGGGACATTGAGTCTGAGTGGACCATGTTTTCCGCCTCCATTGTCTTTGCTGCTGCTCGGAGCTGTGGTCGCAAGGTCTCTGGTGCCTGTCGCGGCGGTAACCCCCGAACCCGGTGGTGGACACCGGGAGTAAGGGATGCCGTCAAGCTGAAGAAGGAGTCCTACCAGGCCTGGCTGGCCTGCGGGACTCCAGAGGCAGCTGACAGGTACCGGCAGTCTAAGCGAGCTGCGGCCCGGACTGTTGCGGAGGCGAAAACTCGGTCATGGGAGGAGTTCGGGCCATGGAGAAGGACTATCGGTTGGCCTCGAAGAAGTTCTGGCAAACCATCCGGCGACTCAGGAGGGGAAACTGGTTCTCCACAGGCACCGTTTTCAGTGCAGGTGGGGAGCTGTTGACTTCGACTTGGGACATTGTCGGGCGGTGGAAGGAGTACTTCGAGGATCTCCTCAATCCCACTGACACGCTTTCTTTTGAAGAAGCGGAGAGTGAGGACTTTGGGGTGGGGCTGTCTATTACCCGGGCTGAAGTCACTGAGGTAGTCAACGAGCTCCTCGGTGGCAAGCCCCCGGGGGTGGATGAAGTCCGCCCTGAGCACCTCAAGTCTCTGGATGCTGTGGGAGTGTCTTGGCTGACACGTCTCTGCAAGCATCGCGTGGCGGTCGGGAACCGTACCACTGGACTGGCAGACAGGGGTGGTGGTTTCCCTCTTTAAGAAGGGGGACCGGAGGGTGTGTTCTAACCATAGGGGAATTACACTCCTCAGCCTCCCTGTGGAAGTCTATGCCAGGGTACTGGAGAGGAGAGTCCGTCCGATAGTTGAACCTCGGATTCAGGAACAACAGTGCGGTTTCCGTCCTGGTCGTGGAACAGTGGACCAGCTCTACACCCTATCTAGGGTGCTGGAGGGATTGTGGGAGTTCGCTCATCCAGTCCATATGTGTTTTGTGGATTTGGAGAAGGCGTTCGACCGCGTCCCCCGTGGCATCCTGTGGGGGGTGCTCTGGGAGTATGGGGTCCGGGGAGCCTTACTGAGGGCTGTCCGGTCTCTGTATGACCGGAGTAGGAGCTTGGTTCGCATAGCCGGCAGTAAGTCAGACCTGTTCCCGGTCCACGTTGGACTCCAGCAGGGCTGCCCTTCATCACCGGTTCTGTTCATAGTTTTTATGGACAGAATTTCTAGGCGCAGCCAGGGGCCAGAAGGGATCTGGTTTGGGGACCACAGGATTTCCTCTCTGCTTTTTGCAGATGATGTTGTCCTGTTGGCTTCATCAAGCCAGGACCTCCAGCGTGCATTGGGGCGATTTGCGGCCGAGTGTGAAACGGCTGGGATTAGGGTCAGCACCGCTAAATCTGAGGCCATGGTCCTTGACCGGAGAAAGGTAGTTTGCCATCTCTCGGTGGCTGGAGTGTCCTTGCCCCAGGTGGAGGAGTTTTAATACCTTGGGGTCTTGTTCACGAGTGAGGGAAGATCGGAGCGTGAGATTGACAGGCGGATCGGAGCAGCGTCCGTAGTTATGCGGTCGCTCTATCGGTCCGTCGTGGTGAAGAGAGAGCTGAGCCGAAAAGCAAAGCTCTCAATTTACCGGTCGATCTACGTTCCAGTACTCACCTATGGTCATGAGCTATGGGTCATGACCGAAAGAACGAGGCCCCGAATACAAGCGGCTGAAATGAGCTTCCTCCGTAGGGTGGCTGGGCGCTCCCTTAGAGATAGGGTGAGAAGTTCGGTCACCCGCGGGGAGCTCGGAGTAGAACCGCTTCTCCTCCACATCGAAAGGAGCCAGCTGAGGTGGCTCGGGCATCTAGTCCGGATGCCCCCTGGACGCCTCCCTGGAGAGGTGTTCCGGGCATGTCCCACGGGCGGAGGCCCCGGGGAAGACCCAGGACACGCTGGAGAGACTACGTCTCTCGGCTGGCCTGGGAACGCCTCGGGGTCCCCCCAGAGGAGCTGGAGGAAGTGGCTGGGGTGAGGGAAGTCTGGGCATCTCTGCTCAGTCTGCTGCCCCCGCGACCCGGTCCCGGATAAGCGGAGGAAGATGGATGGATGGATGGATGAAAATTATATGATATTGAAAATATTTTTTACACCAAAATGTTTTGCAACTTGTTAAAGAGGAGCAAAAGATGTCAGACTTCTGTACTTGCTTTGGACTCCACTACTCACTTTGGCCAAGATAAACACTAAAGTTATACTATTGCATGTTTCAACATGTTGCCATGCATCTAACCAACAGATATTTTTCACTTGTCAATTAAAATAAAAACATCCATCTATCCATCTATCCATCTATCCATCCATCCATCCATCCACATAGATATATATACATAGATAGATAGATATAGATTTATAAACATTTTATTACTAAAGTTCACAACCACAGTTTCTACAGACTCCATAAAAAAAGTTTTGGTTTCTAAAATTACCTGGCTGCTATGAGAGTAACATAAGCTCAGCTTGGATTTCTTGCCTACACGGTTGCATATCTTTGCAGCGAAGTTGCGCTCTGCCAGACAAGCGTCTTATTACCTCACAGTATTATCCAGAGGAGATGGGTTGGGAACACGCACACAGCTGTCCTGCTGACACCATGCATGGAGAAAGAGCTGCATAATGAACGGAGCCACAGAGGGCAACAACAACGCAAAGAAATACTATTGGTCATGTATTTGCATATATCGACAAGCTGCCTGTTTTGTTGTGGAGGTGTGGTTTTTATCAAGGGAGACCAGAAGTATTGTCAGAGTGTAAACTTTGACCTAGTTTCCAAGGCTGCAGCTGTGCGACATCAGAGCAAACAAATTGAACAAATTTTGCAGTTTTAAATCAAATCTAAAGTTTGGATGTGGCGCTCATAGGCTTCTGGTTTTGTTTGATGGTTGTTGCAGATGTGTTGGCGCAGATCTTTTCTGCATCCCTTTCAAAGCACATCTCCAGATAGACTTCTGCATTTCCACAGAATTTCATTCACACTAAGAGCATCTTCACATACACAAAAAAATCCTTACATAAAAGTCAGTATTTGCTCATCACAAGTGATGATAGATGCCCTGCTTTAAGCCTTAGTCTCATGCACCTGTACGGGGGTTGACCTGTATAGGTGCCGTGGTTGTTTGGGCTGTCTGGGCCAGTTGAGGGTATACACTGCATCTTAAAGGGAGCGCAGCTGTATCTTGCACTTTTAAGGATGATGTAAGTTGCACGCACTTAGAAAGTAGGGTGCCTTTATACACTTTACGTGTATTGGCCCTTTACTGACTGCACGCATATGCTAAACAGGTGTGCTTAGTTGTCCACGGGATATGTTTGGCCCCTAGGACACCTGTAGGATGCCCATAATTAGGGCTGCACGATATGAGGAAAACTCGCGATATGCGATATTGGTGATTAATATTGCGATAACGATATAATTCGCGGTATATAAACAAATATCAAACCAACCAAAAACATTTCCATTTCAATGCAGCAGTATAAAAATTATACTCCAAATGACCCTTGTCGACATAGGAGGCAAACATCAAACATAAAAGGGCTCATTTGATTGATCAACAGCGTAAACGGGTCCTTCCGATTGGTTAAATGCATAAAGGGATTTATTTCATTTATTCAATGTTTCAAGCTGCCATGAGTTTGTTTTAGCACATTTAACCCTTGTGCTATCTTAGATGACCCCACCCTTACATTGATGTTTTATTCCTACCATGACAAAGGTGGATATAGGTGGAAAGATTTCATGTAATCCATGGACACCAGTGAAGATCACAAATCATTGAAGAAAAAAGGTTCAGAGCACTGTATAGTGGGTCTAGATGACCCCACTCCCAATGTTAAAGTGCATAGGATAGCACAAGGGTCAAGGTAACCATTTATTGCGATTTTCGCCGTCTTTTGCGGTATGCATATTGCACAGCTTGATGTCGCGATAACGATAAATTTGCGGTATATTGTGCAGGCCTACCCATAATCATAATTAAACTCCGCTCTGGTTGTGTAATTTCCTAATATGTAAAAGTCAGGCTGCACTCAAGGAGTGTACACTAACAGGATCCTTGAGCAGTCTACAGAATTAAAATACTTTTTCTAATAAATGTTAACACCCACATAACTCTTCAAAACATCTATTCAACACAAATTGACAATATGCAGACTAATGGGAAAAATATTTTGATGCAAAGCATATATATATATATTTATATATATTTGGTTTACATGCTCTGCCTTATTAGCTTTGTGTACACATCAAATTATGCACCAATTTTTGTTTGGTGATATGGCAGTGAAGAGATGCTCTGTTTTATAATTGAATAGAGTTAATAAAAAAGGCACCCTTTCGAGAATAAAGGATTGAGTTTTCTAAAGAACTACTTCTTTCAAAACAGTTGAATCATTCCAAAAATATGATCTCATTTTGTACACATGATTCAAATTGTAAATGCCTAAATTTTTGAGCCGGGTAGCACTGCCAAACTTGTAAATTAATTTAATTTTTGATTCATTATAATTTAATTTGACAAATGTTCATTCTAAAGCCATTTTTGTTTGGTTATGAAAAGCATTTTTCTCATAATTTGTGTTTATAGTAATTAAAGATTCACTCCAATAAAAAACTGGTGTTTGGTGTTTTTAACATGTTGCTGTAACATTTTTCTCATGATGGAGGATATTTATAAAACTGCATTTCTGAGTATTTCTTTATTCTTAATTTTGATAGGTCAGGAGCAGATAAATATGCGCCGTTTGCAAAAGCTCATGTTTGTGACGCAGCAATTGACATCTGGTGGGCTAAAGTCTCCCTGCTTTGTACCACTCCTCTTCATGTACGTCTTCATTTTCCTTGTCTGAACTTGCATCAGGCTCAAAACTGTATCACTGGATAGCTCCAATATTGCTCACCATTTTTTTATTTTTGTGCACCGCTAATGTTAGGGCTATAAGCTTGTGCGGAAGTGGGCATACAAAGCGCTCTGCTACCGGGAAGGTGGTGGGGTTGCTCCACACCTACTGTCCCGCCCACAAATCGGATGCTAATTTCTAATGAGCTACTGCTAATTTGCTGAAATTATATCCTTAAAAAAACAGCACATATGTTTGGATTTGGGCTACAAACTGCATAATCATAATTAAAAGATCACTGGAAACAATTTTACAATAGAAAAAAAATGATCCAGAAATCAAATTGTTAAACCCAACTTTACAACATGGTCATATCATTAAAAACCATAGATGTACATTTACTTACATGAAGGGGCGGCTGTAGTGCAGGTGTTCAGGGGTTGACCTTGGAAGATTGCAGGCTCGGTTGAAGTGTTGAAGCACCTTTGGGCTAAACACTAAACCCCCACTTTGCTGTGACTGTGCAGCGCTGTAGGCCTTCTAAGAAACTAGTAAAGCGCTATATGAGTGTACGCCATTTACCATCAACTTGGATGACAGCTGAACCAGAACAAAAAAGAAAAACCATCCACCCTGACCTGTTGGAGTCAGTGAAAACGGTACAAAGATCAAACAAATTAGGGAAACTTTCTATTTTTAGATCCTTTCATTTATTTTGCAGAGGAAACTTCCAAAAAATAAACTTCAGAGATCAATTTGATAAGAACCACAAGGAAAAATTTCTGTCTGTTTGGCTCTAAACTTTGAAATAGGTTAAGTATTGACCTCGAAGAAACTCTAATTTCACAATATGAAGGTGAGACGAATTAAAGATCAACACGTGCTTGAATAAAACAATTATTGCTCTTTTAATAACAACCAATGAGTCTATAGTTTTGTTAATAGAGATGTGATTTTCAGAAATGATAACTGACATGATGCAAAAACAAAATCTGATTATTATCAAAAAAGTATCAATTTTCTTCACTATGTGCATGTATTCTGATAAAAATCAATAAGTATTACATATGTTTACTGAAATCATGAAAGAACATATTCTGAGGCCCTATAGGCACTCTATTTTGTTACTTGACAAAAGATCTGCACTTGAAAATATAAACAAATGGGTAAAATTATATAAGTTTGCTTCTTCGCACTCTTTATCAAGCAAGAAATCAAACTGTATTTGACTTTAGTTAATAATCAATATATTTAATAAATGTAATGTGGTCTAAGTGTGTATTGTGTGAATCACTGCAAAAATCTCTAGATATGATTATTAGTAATTACACTGTTACTTTTTTCTTACATTTGTGTTATTTTTTTCTTTGTTTTGTTTATGTTTGGTTTAATCAATGAATTTCATCATTTCTTTAGTGACTTTGATATATCTGTGTGATTCTTTGTTGTATTGTCTACAATTAATGCTTGCACCAAACCAATAAATCAAATGAAACTTCAAGGGATTTTGTTGACAAAACCTGTGCACATAGTTGTGCAGACACATTACTTTCATTGTTCAGACACTTTCATTTAAAGCAGTACAAGACAACATTTTCTCCGGCAGTGTGGAACTTGATGTCTTGGAGCCACTCTACCTCCTAAGCGCTGCCTCTTAGGGTGCCCTGATTTTCTCTGATCAAGCTTCTGACAGAGGTGTCATTAGAGCTCACTTCCTGAAGAGTGAGTTTATTTCCAGGATTGCGGCGCAGCTCCAACTCTGTCTCGAAACCCTGTTTTACAGCGCTACAGAAGGTTGCAGAGACACACAGTGTGGGCATCGATCAGTCAGTGGAAGAGCTGAGAGACTGATGACTCCAAAGATTAGGTCCACCTACTCCAGACCTTATGCAGGCAACAAGAGACAGGGGGGGCTTTGCCAAAGAAGCTGTGAGGCACCAGGTTTATGTCTCAATGTCTCTGGTGACCTAAACAGAGATCAGATATAAATCACTGACTGACGTCTACTGAAAGGATGCTCCTTTCATTAAACTGATTCACTTTTTCAGTCAGGTGCTTTTCCTTTTAAGCAATTTCAATGTTCTCTTTCTACATCCCAATTATTGACTGCAGAGTTTGTATTTCACACCAACTACAGGTGGTCATAGTCATTTTGGAAATATAAATTCAAGCATCCATCCATTTTTTAACCCGCTTAACCCTTTTTGGGATCACTGGTTGCTGGAGCTCGATGAAAGCGGGGTGCACCCTGTACAAGTCCCAGTCTGTTGTGGTGTCAAACAACCACACACTCACATTCACACCTAGGGACAAAGTAGAATCAACAAACCATGAAGCATGTTCTTGGGCTTTATCTCATACAATCACGAGGAGAACAGAACGGACCCTGCTGGGATTCAAACTAAGACGTTCTAGCTGTAAGGCAAGAGTGCTAACCATTGCACAACAATGCAGGCTGGTTGAAGCATTTCAAACAAATATTTCCAGAATTGTGTTCTAAATTAAGATAATTATCTTAAAACAATTTGATTCTGGAAGATTTGGATTCAGAGATGTAACTTGATTTGGTCTATCACATCCAGTACTGCTATATTTCTTCTCTACTACAACTGGCAAGCAATTGAAATGTGTCCTATGGATTTTGACAGTCCAGTGATCCATCGCTATAACAATTGGCGTCCTGATTACATCATTGCCAAGCAATCTTCTGTACAGTACAGAATGCTTTCAGGTTGCAAAGACGATCTTTGGTTTCATTCTATAATACTGGATTTATTTTTCTATGACATTTTTAACTTTGAGCGTTTAAACAGGAGAGAAAAGTGAGAAAAAATGTATGTCTGTCTGAGAAAAGTATAGAAATTGTGAAGTGAGGACAAAAACCCCATTAAATATATATAATTGTTATCAAAAATTAAATTAATAATTGGCAATTATACCTATGGAGTGATTTTTACACCTCTGGGACTGTCACAAACAATTGGTGGTTAGAAAGAAGGAAGGGAACTCCAGCTCTGTTAGTTGCCGGAGTTATACATGACCAGTTGGCACCAATCCTCAGAGCAATTGTCATCAAGCGGCCCCACAGCTAAACCCTCAGTTCTATAAATTACAGACAAGCTCCATAAATACACACTTGTATGTTCCTGCTGTTTATTTAAACTTGAAGCTGACATGTGAAGGCTCTACGGTCCAATAAACCTCCACACAGAGCTCAAGAAGAAAAAAAAATACATGGACATGCATGCACATCTGACAGTGACTTTGAAACACAGTGTGCAGAATACAATCCATACTCAAATTCACTGTCTTAGTTCCACACTTAAAAGTTATTTTTCTAGGCACAGAGCTGCAGATATTAACAGTTGAGCAGATCTGTCAAGATGTCAAGTGTCTTTTTTTTTATATGCATATCTATGCGTGTGTGCATTTGCATTTTCTTTTTTTTTTTACTGTGGAGAACGGGATGAAAGCCGAGAATGTAGGCAGGCGCTATTCAATCCTTGTGTTTATGCGCTTCCATGCCACATTTCTGCAAACAGAAGGAGAAACTTCAAAGACGGCTTGGAAATTTCTCCCCGAGTGGAGCCCCTGAATATTCCTGCTGTTCAAACTATAGTTTCAAGGGCATGTCCTAACTGACCTAATAAGAGGGTTGGTATTTTTGTTATTTTACCCTGAAACGGTCCTTCTTTCGAGTTTTGGAAATATGCCTTTCGTTGGATAATTTGGTTTCGTGGTCATTTGATGTCAAGCGGGCTGACAACCATGGAAAAACCAAAGGGCACTGGTTGCGTAATACTGTTCTCTACACTTTGATGGTTGCAAATCATAAAGTTATGGATAAAGGGTTAGCTTCTGCTTCATTTATGTCTCCTCTTTTTTTCTTTGACTGCAATTTAAATTTAAATAAATTGCCGTTCTCTTCTCTTTAAAACCTTGAAAAGTGTGCTCACTTTTCAAGGTTCAAGGCAAGCAAAGCTGAAATTACAGTCCATTAATGAAGTATCCATGCCCACAAATAAGCTATTTCCAGAAGGAAAGAATTTAAGCAATCACTGCCCTGCAATGTAACCTAATCCAAGCTGTTCTATTAGATGGATTGGTGAAATTAGCAGTTATTCTAGTATATTCAGCCTGACCCTTTTTCTATTGCCTTCATATGTGGATGAGCTTGGTGCGCTGGCATTTCCTTCATGGTGTCTGTGAGCAACACCCTTGCCTAGCCTCAAAATTGCTTCCTAAGTGCTACCCAAGGTTAGTTCCTCGCATGGCTGCATCGCTCTCGTCAGTCTGCCGCAATTACAGATGGTTCTGAGGCGCTTCTCCCTGTGGAACTTGAAGACATTAGTATGTAAGGATGCCAACAGGTTAATTCCACTGATCTATCAATCAAAATCCTTGTGGATGGATTGTCTTTAAATGTAACTAAAAAAAAAACTCATTGGCTATGTCTGGATTCTCTCCCTACTTCCTACTACTAAAATACTATGAAGTGCAAGACTATCTAGTGAAGGAATTTGGACATAACCTTGGTCTTGCATTGAGTTGCAAAGCACTCTGGGAACAATATCAACAGAAGAAAAAGTATATGGTGATACAGTTACCTGTATGTTCAGCGGCATACAGGTAAATGTAAGTGTTTAAAAAGAGTCTAAAAGCATTTGTCATTGTCATATCGGAATGTAAACATGGTACTGGTTGGCCGTCAGATGTAAGCAAAAATGTCAATGATAAAATTCCCAGAGAAACTGGTCAGCTGGGTTATGTGTGTATGGAATCCTAACTGTGGTTCTATTCTTTCATGCTAAAAGATCTCTGTGGGACGCTACTACATTTCATTGCTGTACAATGGTGGCTGTTGGCTCAACACAAACTGCACCCTCAGCATGGTAGGCATCTCTGCCATAGCCAATAAAGCTGAACTTTAAACCACAAAACAGACCTAAAGCATCATTTTCTTATTACAAACTTGCTGTATAATAAGGAGAATGTCTTCATGACCTTTTATTCTTCTACATGTTTCATGGATCTAAATGTTTCATGTAGCCAAGAAATTCTATGCAATATTTTCCTTTTTTTCTATTCTCAAACAAGTACCTATAATAATTGAGAAAAAATTCAAACTAGATCATTTTGCTTGAAGATGTCTGTAAAACTCTACCTACTTTACCCTGACAGCTACAGTTGTTTGCTGAAAACCTGGAGTTTCAGAGCTTACTGCGTTAAAGGTAAAACAGAAAAACATCATGAAGGACCTGTTCACACTGCACCTTTGCATCTGCAGCAGAGGGGTTATTCCTGGATGCTATGCTGAACAAGTTTCAAAGCCCAGCTGTACTCTAGTGCCTACCAAACAAACAAACAAACACCATTGCTCCTGAAAATAGGTGTCCCCAGTTAGCATAAATATAAACTCTGGTGCGTTCACCACTGTGTGACATTACACTAACGTCTTAGTGCATCAAAGAGCTGAAATGAACCAAGATGATCAAAGATGTAAGGACAGTACATTATGAATGTGAAAAAAAAAAGTCCATATTGTGAGTCAGCTGAACCTTAAGGTATAAAAAAATGCCCCATTAGTTAACATTATAGACCGTTGTAACTGCGGGACATTTCCAGGTAATTCCTCTCAAAGTAAAAGCCAACCAAAATCAATTAAAATGTGAAATGATTCAATAGTACCTGCCCGTTAGAACTGAGTAATTTGTAGTAAGATGTCTTACTTACTGATGCTTGCATAAACCTGTTTTCTGCTTGGACCACCATCAGAGAATCCATTTTTTGTTGGAGTCACTAAGCAAACCCATTAGTTCAAACTCAGAAAATAGAGAGACACTTCATTAATCTACAGATTACATCATGGCATTATACAGAGCTTTAATAAATCATATGTAAAATGATACATCTTAAATAATAACCCCAGTAATAAATGGTTCCACAGTTGGTTCTGATAGTTGGAATTTCAGCCACAGGACGGCCTCGATGCACTGTGGTCACAGCACCAGAGTCATTAAATGCATTACATTATATTGGTGTCTCTGTCAGTTACCTTCAGCATGGCAGCCTCTCAGATCAATTTCGTCTATTACCAACTTTTCCTCTCTCTCTCTATCCTTCCTTCTTTCATTGCTCCATATTTAACAGGATTGACCAAACGGCAGGCTTCTTAAACCAAGCATGCCTAGGTCATGCTGCTAAAGACTGTGAGTAAGGCGTTTACATTTTTTTCCCCATCTGACAGTGGGTTTTTTTTTTCACGGTAACTGCAGTTGTGTCGGGGCTGTCTGCAGAGCCAGCTGTTGTTAAACCTCAGATTAAATGATTCACTTACCAGCCGCATGCTAATCCTCGCTGTCACACTATTGCTGTCGCACGTACTATGTTGTCACATGGTCGCGTTCTAAATTGAATAGCACTTGAATTTTGCAGAAGAGCTAGATATTTGGAGTTAAAAGCACACATTTCTGTAGAAGCGGAAAAAAGGTGTTTGTAAAAGGATGCTTATCCTGGATGTATATTTGCCAAAAGTCTGCCATGTGCTCCATTATAAGTACATTAGATGGAGGTACTTGTCTAACGAGGTGATTGAGTGCTTGAGTAAGTGGGGGTGTTTGCCATCTGCTTGCAACGTAGTGGCTTTGAATCCAACAGATGACTGTTGGAGGAAATCACTTCTTGCATATCTAGTGTTATACCCCGTGGCATGCACAGTTGTGCAGCAACAACACAACGTGGGGGGCTTTACGTCTTAGCAAATTATTTTTTTTACAATCATATCTAAGCTGCATTGATTTGTTATAAAAATGTATATACTTGGTTGCTAAATGCTGCTATTTATGTCAGGAAAATGTGTTTTTTTTGACAATCTTCCATTCTACTGAAAGGAAGAATAAAAATAAAAAGACTTACACAACTTTTGTGGCTATTAGATTTGAGAGCTTCTTCCTGCACTTGATTCAACTCCCCACTGCTTGCTTTTGAATTTGCCAACTCTCCTGGCTCTCACATTTTTTTATCATCTACAATAAATATAATTCCAGTAAATATTCTATTTGGTTTGGAAAAAATATGACAGATTGTCAGGAACCTGTGGTGTAGGACCCAAAATACAAGAGACCAGGTTTGGCCTGTCATTTTCTAGATTCTGCGGAGCAGCAGGAGTTCATCAGAAATTCACCTCTGAGTTGTGAGCCATTGGCGGAGAGTGAGCCTGCCTCAATTTCCCATTATCCCTTTGTTTACATCCTATAGTAGTTTACAGCCCTTCACAACCCCAACCAAATATTACTGGTGCAACAAAAATGACAAGCAATATTAGAGATATCCAGCTGTACAGTTTTCAGTCAGATGCCAGCTCATACGAGACGTAGACTACGTTCACACTGCAGGGCTTAACCCTTGTGCTATGCTAAGCACTTTAACATTGGGAGTTGGGTCATCTAGACCCACTAGACAGTGTGCTGAACCTTTTTTCTTCAATGATTTGTGATATTCACTGGTGTCCATGGATTACATGAAATCTTTCCAACTTTATCCACCTTTGTCATGGTAGGGAGAACACGTCAATGTAAGGGTGGGGCCATCTAAGATAGCGCAAGGGTTAATGCTCAATTCCGATTTTTTTGAAAAAATCTGATTTTTCTGATTTTCACATTTTGTCACGGGGTGGGGTGCTCGAGAGCAGGTAGGACCCAGACGCAGAGGCGGAGGCACACGGTTCAAGGACAAGGGGTTTAATTATAACAAAAAGCGCTGCAGAGCAGGATTACAAAACAAACAAAACTTACGTTGGCGTGGCTTGAAACATGGAACAAGGCGTGAAGACAGGATGACAAAGACACCATGACAAAGCTAATGGACCAGCACAGGAGGAAGGCAGAGACAAGACTTAAATACAGACAGGGCAGACAAGACACAGGTGAACACGATCAGGGCAGATGGGGACCAAAGGAAGTAAAGCTCAAGAAACAAGACAAGACAGGAAACCTTTCAAAATAAAACAGGAAACAGAACCAAACAAGACAGAACAAGAACTAAAACGAAAAACAAGACACAACAACTCAAACCATGACACATTTCCAATTAAATGCAAACTTTTGTGATCTCCGGTGTGAACGTGAAATGACCCAGAAGTGACCCACATGCGCAGAAGACTACTCAACGGTGAACGTTGACTGCGGAAGTAGCTAACATTAACAATGGATGTCAACATCAGTGTTGTCAACAGAAGAGCTCTTCTTGCATTATTACATTTATTTTCACAAAGGAGCCAGCACAATTACAATCTTCTAATTTTAAGAAGGCATTGGAGCCAGGATCGTCTGTACCCACTGTTGTGGAATGGGGATGTGAATGTGCTGGGGCCGCGCGCATGTGTGTATGAGAGAGCGCGTGCAGCGCAGTAGTGCACTGTACGCGCTCTCTCCTCTCTGAGGGGCAGTGAGAGGGGCAGTGGGGGCACACATTCATGTTGTGTGTTAGGGAGGAAGGAGAACGATAATAAAGGAAGGCTTCCCCCAGCAGATCTGCTATTGACTCTTTATCAACCCGCTCTGGAGAATCTGAGGGTACGAACGGGGAAGGGAACTCCGAAGGAAACCGTCTTCGGTCCCCTGCGCTTCTGACCACGGTCGGAAAGGGGAAGAAAAAGTAATTGCAGGAAAGGTTCAACACCATGCTCGGCCATTTAGCTAGAAATGTTTTCAAAAACCGCCCTGTTGTGATAAGAGCCCTGGAGTTTGGCTTGAATAGAGCTGTCACCCCAAATATTAATCAAATCGGTGACCTCGCTTCCCTTCTACTGACTGGTCTCAGCAGCATCGTCCGCCATGGTTGATGTTTATGTTCTCGTTCCTGTCTACTTCAACGTAGAATGATGACGTTTGTAGCGTATCAATGACGAACGGGTCGGAGACATATGGCCTGGCACGTGTTGGATTCAGGACCACACACCCTAGTGGCCTGGGTCGCATTTGAAAAGATCAGATCCGTGTCGTTTAGACTGTCATGAAAAGATCAGGCACAGGTCAAATAGGGGCAAAAAAGGTAGGAATTGGGTCGTTTCAGCCTGCAGTGTGAACGTAGCCGTAGATGGACCTATTCGTTAACAAGTGGATGTATCAGAATAGAGCAGAGCAGGGAGCTTGTGGCCTGCTGAATGTATCTTTTATGCAATAATCACAAGCTTTTTCCTAGAGCATTTTTTTTCGCCTGCTTCTGATTCAGAGTGATTTGAATAAAGAAACCCTCAGAAATGCAATTTTTACAATAAATTGTCTTTATACTGTATATGTCCTCCATCATCAGAAAAATGCTACGAGGACATGTTAAAAAAAGCAAAAACACAATTTTTGCTGCACTGGGTCTTTAACCCTTGTGCTATCTTAGATGACCCCACCCTTGCATTGACGTGTTATCCCTACCATGACAAAGGTGGCTAAAGGTGGAAAGATTTTATGTAATCCATGGACACCAAGTGAAGATCACAAATCATTGAAGAAAAAAGGTTCAGAGCACTGTCTAGTGGGTTTAGGTGACCCAACTCCCAATGTTAAAGTGCCTAGGATAGCACAAGGGTTACCCCGTAAGAACCCGTACCCTTTTTTCCTGAAAAATTACATAATGTAGAATACACCATAAACCAGGTGGACCACTAAGCACATTTCTGATATGTGTCTGTTACACTGATGTCACCATGGGTTCTTGCGGGTTAAATAAACTAGGGAAGATTACCACATGTCAAGACGACCAACCAATGAAATAACACAAATAAACTAAAGGCACTAGCCTGTTATCCTGTAAGACTAAATGATGTGGGGGCTACACTCGGATTTTAACACACATAAAACTGTTTAGGTACAGATTAACGTTTGAAAGAAAAATAATTCAGTGAAGTAGTGTTGTATTGATATCTTTTTCTGTTTTCAAACCACTTGTCTCTCTAGCGGTTTGCCAGTTATACAATCACCTCTTGTTGTTTTTTGTTCATAAACACACATGCCGCTTTATGGGTTTTGCTTCTTGCATATAGCAAAGCAAACTTTATTATCTTTTGTTCAGTTCAGAAACTACGATATTTAAAATTCTGTTTATAAAACCCGAATTGAACTCTAATATGATACACCGACGTTATATGCAAACAAATAAAACAGATGAGACCAAAACATTTGGGAGAGAAGCAGTAGGAGATGGCCAAATTGAGTCTGGAGGAAAAAATACATATTCAGTATGAAAGATGTATTACAGCAGGGTCTGCTGGAGGTTGTTGCGTATATGTAGGTGATGCATAAAAACCAAAAGCTGTATGTGCTATGGTCTGTTTTAACCGCATGGACACAGAAGGCATCAAGATGCAGGACATCTCAGGTGCTCCTCTGTAACTACACCACTTGAAGGTTTTGAAACTGACATTTTTTTTCTTTATTAACTCTTTGACCATCAGGAAACCAATGTGGAACCTTAATGTTGGAGAAATTTGATCTCAGTTTTTTTAGGAAATGTGGCCATGAACCACCCCAGCCCGCAAACCATGCATAGCGCTGTAGTACACAAGGCAAAGAGGGTCAGCAGACCACAAGCTACTGAACTTTAAAGCTGCATGAAGGTAGAGCCAAAGAAAAATGTTCACTTTGCTCCGTCCATTTGGGAGGGTGTGTGTTTCTGAATTTCCACTCATAAGATCATTACCTGAACCGCATGATGACTGCTGCATTTGCAGCCTCTCCAATCTAAGCCTCAAGGGACATCTTGAATCATTTTCAGATAAACTGAAAACTTTTGTTAAAAAATTGTGTGTCGTAACACCTTTTTTTTTTATTGACATTAAAAGTTCACACTCTCACCTCACAGCAGGAACTCCCTGGTTCAAATTCCAGCTGGGACCTTTCTGTGTAAAGGTTGCATGTTTCCCTTGTGCATGTGTGGGTTTGCTCCAGGCACTCTGGCCCACAATCCAAAAATATGCATCCCAGGTCAATTGGTGAATCTAAAATGGTCCTTAGGTGTGTGTATGTTGTGTCTCTTAGTGGCCCTGCAATGGACTGGCAGACATTCCAGGGTGTACCCTGCCTTTGCCCAACAATGGCTGGGATAGGCCCCAGCAACGTCATTACCCCAAAAGGGAATTTACTGAGTTTAGAAAACGGATGACTAGATGGACATTTTTCATTTTGATGATGAATTGTTTCAGGCTTAGCTTCAAGTAAACAAAAAGAAGAGTGTTTTTTGATCATCAGATCAGAAAAAAAATGGGGCAGAGTAAAAACAAAATGTCCTTAATCTTTTTGCAAGAAGAAGAGGAAACAAAAAATAATTTTAAAAAGACTTTGTCTACATGATTAAAGTGTTGTAGCTTTAAATAGTGGCTGTAAGCATTTGTAATACAAACAGACAAGTTTAATGTGAATACTAAAAGTAAAATAGACATATTTTCCCATAATGTTCAATGACAATTTACCACAACATAGTGACACGGTTAATTAAAGACCTTTCAGCAGAACGCTTGCTACTCTGAATGTTGTTGGGTTTGCCCAACACACTGATAACTACATCTTACTGGAAAGCTTAGACAGAGCACACTCTGTGATTATTTTCTTTCTGGTGACCCCTTTAAAGGCACATAAGAGCGCAAATGAATCATTTCTGATGCCAATGTTTTATAAGATAATGACTGCAATAGATCAAATTCAGGCAGAGCGCAGTGGCTACTCTGCAATTATATGTGCCCTTTGCTTACAGAGTTCTCCGGGCATTCATCCTGGCATTCATGTGGGAAGAAATATAATGCCAAAAAAAAAGAAGTTCTGGTATATTTCAGCAAACAATGTATTAGACCTTTATAGAAATTGTTAAAAGTAATAGTTTATAGTCTTTTTTTCTTTCTTTCTTTATTGTGTACTTTTGCTACAGAATGCATTGCGCTACTGACGATGACATGGCACAAAAAGTTAATCCTGTCAAATGTACAATAAAATAGGAAAAAAGTATTGAAGCTTGAAACTTAACATTCTATGGTAGGTCCCAAGATTTTTGACGGCATCAAACATTCTGCGAAACTTTGATTGACGGCTATTAATGTACGTTTTACCAAAGAAGTAGAGTTTTAACATCCATTTTTGGATGCAATGCAGATAAATTTGAATAACTAGTCAAAACATCAAATATGGAAAAAGAATAAAGAAATATTTCAGCAATCCACAGAATATAAATACATTTGGATAAAACTGTCATCCAAGCAAACATAAACAAAAAAAAAACGTTCTTAGAGCTTTTTGGCGCCTTCTAAAGTCGTTCTTTGACAGAAGAAATTCTGAGAATTTTGTTGTTCTAAGTTAGGGTTGGGCAATTTATTGAAAATATTCAAAATGTTTTATATTTTTGGAGTAAGATATAGAAAATTAGCGTATTGTGAACAATATGCTAAAACTACAACAGGGGCATCTAATGCTGCATTTACACTGCAGGTCTTGATGCCCAAATCTGATTTTCTGACTATATCTGATATCTGACCCGCTTACATCATCTTTTAAAAGTGACCTGTGTCCAATTTTTGCACTTACACTATACAATCCTGAAACTACCAGACGTAGACGTTCTGACCCTGACATGCTAGGAGCAGTGCGGCCAAGCTTGTAGCCTTGTGTTAGCGGCAGGGTAGATGGCTTTGTGACGGTTGTACACTCATGATGATTGTACACAGTTTCTCAGGACTAAATAGCAGCATTTCCGCCTTCCGCGGTCCTCCTTCGGACGCACCGCGGTTTGTCGAAACTTTCCCCGGGACTACCTCTGTCTTCGGACCGGCAGGCGAAAGTGCTGCTACGTAGATCTGAGAAACTCTAAATCATCATCTGAAAATGTGTTTCCAGTGGTGTCCAGACAAATTAAAGGCTGATGTTATTATTCCTACATGTTTACATCCAAGATGCTCATTGCAGCATTACCTGCACAGAGTTTTAAGTTCCCCCACGGCCAATGTTTTTAGCATGTATTAGCCTAATGATAATCGGTCTTCGCGGTCCTGTAGCCAAGAAAAAAGCACTGACTGCACAGATAAAAAAAATTATGAGCGAGCAGACCCTTAATAATAATCATAACAGTAATAAAAGCACATTTAGAAGTTACGTGTTGGTCCAAACGGCAAACGTTTAGCATGGCGAATTCTGTGCTGAGTGCTGTTTTTTAGCAGCTTAGCTTGCCCCCCCCCCCTTTTTTGCTTGTGTTTCTTTTGTGTGACTGCGGTTGTCATGGAGGAAACGCAGCAACAGAAGGAGGCGTTGCCTTGGGCGCTCCTGGATGACGCAGGTGAACGAGGGGGGATGCGCGGGAGAGGAGAAAGAAGGGCTGCTCGGCCGGCTTATGTGTTCTCTCTGAGTTTTGAATGAGGAAGTGTTTGCAGACGTTGTGCTGTACTAACAGTTTGGTCCGAGCAAAAAAATAAACGACTACTAGCCTGTTTCAGAGCAATGGTGTCCCACTTGATTAGTTACCGTTTGCGTCCCAACCGGGACCGGACCGGAAATAACAGCGGTTTCCGACTACGGTCTGAAGCCTGAGGCTGAAAGGTAATACGCTGATGGGGCTCCAGCTGTCCTCAAACAGCAAAATCAGCGCACAAAAGCACCTATAATGTCATGTGATCTCAGTTGGTGGTGCCCACCTTAGTTGACGTCAATGACGTGCGACTCACATTTATTGGGGAATATCCGATTTGTGTGCTTACATGGCACACGCAAATGCACGTATCCGATTTGTATCCAATTTATTACCACATATGAATGAGGCCTGAATCTGATCTGAGAAAATCGGAATCCATGTGGTTTTTTCCTGCTTACACGTTCACCGGTCATATCAGAGCTCTGCCACATGAGAGGAAAAAAATCGAAATTGGGTCACTTAAACCATGCAGTGTAAATGAGGCCTAAATGTGAAACTGGGATCTTGTTTTTGTGTATAGTTCCATCATTGGACACAAGGAAAGGAATTTCAGACATCAAATATTTCTGCATCAAGCTGATTTATGGATTTTTTAAAGATACAGACAAATTATGAGCATTCTTTTTAAAAAAAAAGTACTCATATATACTATATGAAAAAGGAGTACTTTTTCTTCTAAAAGGATACTCATAAATTGTTTACATCATTAAAAAAAATCCAGAAATCAGCTTGATGCAGAAACATTTGATGTCTGAAATTCCTTTCCATGTGTCCACTGATGGAACTATACACAAAAACAAGATCCCAGTTTCACATTTAGGCCTCATTTATGAATATATATATATTATATATATAAACATATTTGTTTTATATGCTAAATTTCTGTTTTATGTTGTTTTTAATTTATGTTTTTTTTTTGTTGCACTTTTTATGCTAAAGCGTAATCTTGTTAATAGTAGAGGCTCACCTCTTCAAGTTTAAGATTTGGGATTTCAAGTCAGATGTGATATATTGGTAGTTGTGGGTTTATTAAGCAATATCAAATTTTTTATTACAAAAGCTGACATTTTTCTTTATTTGGTCAGTTTATTTATGACCCAAATTGACAGTAAACCTTTTGTTTTAATTTCATTCTAGATTTCATTTCACTGTAGATGTAAATAGAAGAACTGGCGGGCTGCACGGTCGAACAGTATAGTTAGCGTTCTCGCCTCACAGCGAGACAGTTTGTAATTTTCCTTAAAAGAAAGTTTTTAACTTGCAATACATTCATGAAAATCCCAATGCATCTGTCTTTTTTGGTGCCAGAGGTGTTTTGCCCTCAATTTGAGGCCTTTGGGCAGTGTCACTACTTAATATTCCATTTCTTCTCTATTTCATATCAGACTGGTTCTTGTTTGGCTGTTTCTGTTATATAGAGCTTTGCCTGTTCCACATTTTTCATATAAAGTTTCTTATCATGCTATCTGCCCTTGAGTAGCCATCTTTGTTAAATTACTTCTACGCTTTAGAGGTCAGCACGCCCTTCCTGCATGTAACTATGCATGTTCTCTGTGTTTTAGAATGGATTATCTGTCAGTTTGTTACTTGTTTTATTTTTTTTATTTTATCATTACTTTGTCGACTGGACTGAAGGTCAGAATCTTCCCACTCTGTTTTTACTGTATGTGCAACTGAGCATGTGCAGACTTTGTATGGCACACATAACCTTGGTTCAAATATTTACAGCAGCCTAATGAGAGATTTATTCAACAGTTTCCTAGTAAGGAAGACAAGGAAGATCAAGGTGGTTTCATTAAATCTACATGAGATCATCCAGATTTCAAAAGACACACAAGATAAATTAACTTCCCTTAATATCAAAATGAAGCAGTTTCTCTAAATGTTATATGCTCTACCAGGCTATTCTAATCAGTTTAATCTGTTGTTTTAGTGAATGAAAGTGTTTTAAGTGAAAGAAAATTGAATAAAAACAACAATTTACTGAACTGATCAGTTTTAAGCAATGTCTGTCGTTTTTGGTAGGTTGAATAATTAGGATGAAAGGGTACACATGTATATTCATATATTTTCAATAGCAAATAATGTATTACTTAAAGTTCAAACTGAGCATCAGAATACAGAAGAAGAGTGATTTAAGTGACTTTGAAAATGGCATGATTGTTGGTGCCAGACGGGCTGGTCTGAGTATTTCAAAAACTGCTGATCTACCAGGATTTTCACCCACAGCCATCTCTGGGGTTTACAGCCCCTTAGTACCAAATGAGCATGTTGCCAACGCCACAGTCTACCTGACTATTGTAACTGACCATGTCCATCCCTTTATGACCACAGTGTTCCTATCTTCTGATGGCTACTTTCAGGAGAATAACACACCATGTCATAAAGCTGAAATAAAATCAGACTCTCTGAGGAATGTCTCCAGTACCTTGTTGAATCAATGGCGCCAAGGATTAAGGAAGTTCTGGAGGGGAAAGAGGTCCAACCGGGTTGTAGCAAGGACTACATGATAGCCTATATGCATGTAATCTTAACACCACCATGATGCTATCTGTTTTGTTTGCCTTGGTAAACATATCCTATCTGATCATGAAAAATCTTGCAGTTCCCACTCTTAATGCAAATGATTTTGTTTGTGCAATTAAATCTGGGTTTAATACAGCCATGCATGACATTACATTAAATGACCATTTTCTGCTGATACTGTGCAACCAAATAATGATATTGAGTGCAAAGCAGTTCATTTGTGGCATGTAGTATTTTTCTTATCAAATAGTAGTTAATTGTTTGAGTCAGCTTGTTATTTTACAGACATTATTCTGTGTTTGTCTTGAAACGACCCCTCAAAAAATAACAACACAATGATCCCAACTTATTATTGGCGTTTAATTAAAAAAAGGAAATCTGAAATGGATGCTAGAAAACTAAGAACTTAAAGCCGAAGTGACAACAATATGACATATTAGAGCCACTTTGTGTTTTATGCTTTTCTTTGAAAGTACTTAAACTGAATTAAGTATTTCGATACACACAACTAATGTCATGCCAGTGTGCACATCAGGGTTGTACACACTAGTCTCCATCCTATGACGATGTAAACAGATCCTTGTTCCCACAATGTGATAAATACCAACTCAAAGACACACACACAGACACTTAGGCACACTCTGGTTTAACATCTCGGATTAAATGTGACCCTGGGATCAACATATGCTGCTCGTGTGTTTCACTCATAGCATTGCTCCACTGTTTCTGCTTGTCATTCATCAGGCTGTATCACAAAACCGAAACCAGATACACTCACTGAGCATCGAGAGCCCTCTGGGTCAAATGCCTTCATTTACATTCTAAGCAGTACCTGCTTTGGTTTGGATTGATGTTGGTTGTATTTTAGCAGTTAAGATGCACACTAAGGCCATCACATGAGTCTGAGGGTTTATAGAGAGAGTAAATCATTCTGTACGACAAAGAGCAGCATGGAGGGAAAACGTAAAAGGAGTTTAAAATGAAGAAATATCCTTAAATCCGCATACGTTTACATATTTGGGGCTGTTTTTCACTTTATTAGTTTCAGAATTGGCAATGAAACAACATGACAGAAATTTAGGTTGAGAATGAACAGAATGGAGAATGAAAAACCTTAATAGAGGTGGATTTTTAATCAACATGGTTATACCAACACATTTTATTCCAACTTCTTGCAAGAAGGCAAAGCAGCTGGATTTTAACATCCATCCATCCATCCACCTATCCATCCATCCATCCATCCATCCATCCATCCATCCATCCATCCATCCATCCATCCATCCATCCATCCATCCATCCATCCATCCATCCATCCATCCATCCATCCATCCATCCATCCATCCATCCATCCCTCATCACAGATGGAATTCACATTTATCATGCTTAGGATGCACAGTTAATCACTTTAATCCAACTTTAAATTTGATTAAATTTCCATCTGAACAAAAAAAAAGAAAACACATTAGTTCTTACAGTTAAACTGAAATGATAAATTGGTCGTCAGCTGCAGTCAAAAATTGTTGGAACCCCTCTTTTATTGAAAGATTATTGCCACAATTTTTACTGAAATAATGAAAAATAAAAAGGCAATAACAAACGAAGATTAACAGAAAATCAACAAATTTAACTCAGACATTTCTTTAGAATTGTTCAACAAAATTATCACAAAATACTAATTATACAATCTTGGAAAGAAATCTTGTTTCTTTGACTTGATAGGTTGCTGCCCAACCTTTTGATGCTATCAAATGATGTCTGTATCTGGTATTGAGACACGTGACACTGCTTTTTACAAGGCCATTGAGGCTGTAAAATCAAAGCTGAATGATCAGCAAAAGTCATCCAGCCAGCCAGCCATCCTTTTTCTAAACCTGCCCCACTTTTTTGTTTATGGTCACAAGGTTGCTGGGGCCACCCAGCGACTGGTAGATGAAGGCAGAAGCATTTTGCCAATTCATAACAAGGCCACCCTGAGACACACAACTACACAGACACATTCACACCTATGGGACAACTTCGTCACAATTAACCACTGAAGCATGTTTTTGTACTGTAGGAAGAAGTCGGAACAGTCGCAGAAGACCCACGCATGTCCAACTCCAAACAGAGAGAACCCATACAGGATTTGGATTTTAGGGCCAATATTGTGTCATAATTATTGTGCATCTCTGTAAGTCATCTTTTAAGTTGGAGATAAATCAAGCTCAAAGGAAGGTTTAACTGATTTATGCCTCTAGATAACAAATCACCTTGATGTAAACTATGAAGTCTTGGCTGAACTTTTCACAAGTCAACTATGCTCACAATACAATTGTTTATTGAGCCTGTTTTTTTATTTATTTTTATAAATACATCATCAGAGGTTGGCAGAGGTAATTTTCCCTTCACAATGTGATTTATGTTAATGGCGTTAACTTTGCATTTGCAGGTGGTTATGAAGTGTGGATGTAAAGTTAAGCTCTTCCTCACACTGCTTCAGCTCACTTGTCAAAAAGCAAAAAAATCCTGTTTGTTTGTAAGATCCCGAACAGCAAACAGAAGAACATTTGTTACAGAAAACCCGTCATGCTTCTCCTCAGCTTGCTTAGCATTATTTTTTTTGCAGCCTTGCACTGCAGCCACAATCTCTTTGACCTTAATCAAATATGTTCCCAAGATTGTGAAACCATCGCTTCACGCCAGCTGTAATATCTCTCACCCGCTCTTTCTCATGAGCTGCTTTTTTCCCCCGCTTGTTCTGTTTGCACAGGTAAGACTAAATCCTTCATTTTTTGCCGGAAATGGCATTTGCTCCTGAAGTCCGCCTATGGCTTTGCCTTTTATGAGCTTCTTAGTCAAACACACAAGCTGCCATTGCCTGCCTGTTATATCATCCCAGGGTAATGCTTTAAGTGAGTGATTTCTCAAAATAAGCTGCTGATATGAAATGGAAAGCTGCTCCAAATGCTTTTGAAAATGATAGCATTACTGCTGCCATTGCAATGCACACACTCAGAGGGGTGTTACAGAGACTTATGGAATGAAAACTGCTTGAAAGCTCCTGCTTGGTGGGATGCTGAAGGGATAAGGGCATGGTGGGGAATTTTAGGGCTATACAAATATCTATCAAAGGCATTTATCAATATCTTACATAGGATAGGTCTTTCTATCTTTATACCAATGAACAAAGGTTTTAGATCACTTTGGGATATTTTGTTTTTCTTTTTTCATTTTTCCTGAAAAGGAAACCCCAAATCACCCAAATTTCAAATGAACATTATATAAAAAAAAGTTTTTCCTAATAGATAAAGTTAAATGTGTTCTATAAATGTTATTGAAAAAAAAACATAAAGTCATACATAGCTGGGGCATTCTGGCTCCTAGTATTTAAGATAATTTTATAAGATTTTACTCCCTTCTTTCTAAACTGACTTGATGAAATCCATACCCCCTAGCTGCTGCCTAAACAGCTTGGTCAGATTTACACTATAATAGTCTTTAGTTTCGACATTTTTGTCATTTAAACTGCTGACACATTTTGGAGATGTTTGTGATCATTATCTCCTGCGTATGACATGATGCAAAATTTGCCTCCCTTTATCCAAATCTTGTTTTTGCCCTCCCACACCACCTTCACCATGCATAAATGATGCCAGTATTATGTGTTTTCATTTTTGCACACATCTTTTTAAGTTGGATCAGAAAATAAAATACTTTGATTTGTTTTTTTCCCAAAACCCTCTTCTTTTGTCGATTATAGCCTTTTGCTTTTATTTGTTTTACTGGTGTGTAACCAGTACCATTTGGTGCTACGCTTTAATCTCAGTAAAACTTGCACACTCAGACAGGTCTTCTTGCTGAGTTGTGCATCAGGGCGTCCTGGGCTTTTTTTCCATCCTTGTCGAAGCCAGTTTGTGCTGCTCCCCATAAATAGTAGATAAGAACAGTAAAAGATTGCAAGGTTTCTTGGAATTTCACGCTTTGCTTTCACTTCTAATCAGAACAAGAGGAGCATTTGCTTGAAGACAGTCCTTTTTTCCCCCATTAGAGGCTTAAAAAATAACTACAAGTGCTTCATACACTTAACTTACTGACAGTGTCATGCTCCCCTTATTGCTTCCTTATTAGTGCAGCAGTTTTCAGCTTCCTTAACAGAAATGTTAGAGGGTTCTAATACTCAAGAAGACTTAGAGCTACTTAACTGCTTAGCAGCTTTTAATACAGAGCATCAACAGTTGGAGGTAGTACAATTATCTGCAAAAATTGAGATTTTTATTTTAATATTTTTTTCTTTTTGGGCTGCACAGTGGTTTCATCACAGCAAAAAGGCCGCTGGTTCAAGTCCCGGTTGGGGGACCTGAACCAGAAAATCAATGGGGGACCTTTCTGTGTGGAGTTTGCATGTTCCCCATTGTGTATGCATGGATTTTCTCCAAGGACTTTGGTTTCCTCCCACCATCTAAAAACATGCTTCACAGGTGAACTGGTTACTCTAAATTGTCCATAGGTGTGAATGTGAGAGTTCCTGGGTGTGTGATTGTGGCCCTGTGACCTGCCCAGGATGTCCCCAGCCTTCACCAACAAGTGGCCGAGATAGGCTCCAGCAGCCCCTTGACCCCAAAACGGGTTTAGAAGATGAATGGAGAAAAAAAAAGGATAAATGATTGAATTAACAATTTTTTTATTGTGAAATAAGTGTATTTATGACTTTATGAAAATTGTTTTTCTTTAGAAAACAATTATTTGGGCAAACATATGAGTGTGTGTGTAAAATTCATCACATGGCTTCTTAAAGGGCCGATATCATGCTTGTCTTAAGCCTTTCAGAGTTAACTAGATCCAGATTTATAATACTTTATTACCTTTGGCACACATAAAGAATGATTTTTTATGAATATGAGATTTTTGTGAGTTCATTTTCTTACCCTGAAGTAAGATAATTCCATATCTGAGGCACCAGCTTTCACTCCTTGTGGATGCCGCCCATTTCATAACGTCAACCTACTGTAGAGTTGACCTCGGCAGTATGTCTGCATTTCACCTACAAAAACAAACAACATCCGAACTTTTGCAAAGATGGATGTGTCCTCACTTTGTGACATCACAATGTGAGGACCGTCTTGTTATTGTGGATTGGGTGGGGCTGGTGTTCAGAGCGTGAGTGATACTATGAGATGCGTGAATGGAGCAAAATACCGTTTGGGGTTGTTTTTTGCGAGGAATTAACTTTATTGTAAGAAATCTTTACCAATAAATCTGAACATTAGCTGTCAACAACAACAACAAAGGTTTTATTAATTAATAAGAAAGTTATTTGACATCGAGCCTGTTAACTCTGTACCGAGCAAAAAAGTCAGTATCAAATGGAAGGATACGGTGTAAAAAAACTTTTTCATATCAACCTCTCCCTTCAGAGATAATTTAAATGGGAAAGTAATGAACTGTTATCTACTGTTATATATGGCATTGCCCTACGACTGACTGGTGACCTGCCAAGATGTACCCTGCCTTCCTCCAACGTTCAGTGGGATAGGCTCCGGCAGCCCCATGACCTCAAAAGGGATTCAGTGGGTTCAGAAAATGGATGGAAGGATTTATATAGGATCATCATTGGACTAATTTACACACATGAAACAGTGCTATAACACTTCCACAAAAATGACGGGAAAGCAAGACCTGGTTGCTCATTGCATGTCTTCTAAACTTGGTTCAGTGGGACTCTGCAGGTTTTCATTCTAAAAAAACAGAGAACTTAATCTGAAAAACGAAGGCTCAATTTATGTCATTTACCAAATTTTAGAAGGCTAATCAAGGGCTTTAGTGTGATACATTAGATCAGTGATCTGTCTGGATCATGTTCTTTTTAATTGTTGCTTTAGATAGCCATATGGGCTGTTAGTGCTTGTGATGAAAAAGTGATAGTGGTGTTTATGCACAGATGGAAAAACTTGAGATGCTTTCAGCATCTCTAAAATCTCCAGTGTGGGAGCACTCAGGTTGCTGTGTTGAGAATTGCGGAGGCAGGATGGTTGGTGGATAAAAACAATGGAAATGTCAGTAATATGACAAAACGTTGAGCATGAACAAACAGCTGCTAAAGGGAGGCTCTTCACTGAAGGGCCTCCCTTTGAACATCCATTCACACCTGTATAATGCTGTGAGGAACTCTATTTTGATGCGTTTCTCTGTGGCTGTGGCACAAAACAGCTTGTAGCATTTTCTGATACAGAGACCATCGGATGTTTAAATATTATAACAGACTTTCTCAGTCGCCCTCAAAACTATAATTGGTAGTTTAGACTTTAAGTGTTGCATTATAGATTTTTAAAAATGTTACATTTTTTACAGTACTTAAACTTGTGTCTTCACAGCTTTGTCAAAAATGTGAAAGAAAGTTTGGGAAATGTCCATGAAAAAGGTGTGACATCAAGAGCAAAATCTTTTAGCTTTCTTACCTGTGTTAGGGTTTTTGTCATTTGTTGAAACAGGAAACTACATTTGTTTTAAAAGCTCATCAAGGAGACTAAAGCTCATGATCTATATTTGCTGTACCCATATAAAGGTTGCTGTGCTTGTTGTAGACATTTCTGGTAAAACAAATGTTGACACGCATAAAACAAAATATATATAACATTTTTAAAATGTAACTAGAAAATTAGTCATGTCAACTGGACTACCCACTGTCATAACCTTTAGTGAAACATTTTAGCTGTGTGATATAAAGTTCAAATAAAACGACAAAGCTCCCAGAAAAATTCACCCGGATTACTGGAAGAACCTTAATCAGACTTCAGAAGGCAGTGTTATGCGCAGGGCTCCTAATTTATAACACGACAAGGGTAAGAATGACATATTATGTCATTTTCAGCTTTCATAAAAAAAATAGGTAAACAAACAACATTTTCTTGATCCGTAAGAACTGGCTCACTTTTCATTGGTCTTTTATGTGAAGTAGCCAGCATTTGAATAGCTACTGATCCATATCAAATTGGTTTTAAAGATAATATTCTAAAAATAAATCATAGAGGTTGTTAATTTCAACTTCTGGTTCTTATGTTATCATACTTATTTTCTGTATTTTATGGTGCTATTTTCAAAGTATTCAAAAAGTCCATTAGTTAGTCCATTCAGGTTTACTCATTTCAATTGCACAATTTGCATTATAAGTAGGAGCCTGTTATCACTAACTTTGAAGCCCTCTGTGAGATGCGATCTCAGTACAGTGACAAGCATGATAACATGGATTACTGGCTTACAGGCTCCCTGAGAAAGTAAAAATATATCAATATGTTAATTCTCTGAATGTTTACCAAGAAATGAACATTAAAATCTAATCTTTGTGACTTGAAACAGGTTCTGGAAAGGTCTTAAACTTGTAGAAACCTATAGGAAGTTTTTTAGATCTTTGAAGTTTCCTAATGATTGAGTTGTAGCAACTCTTTTTTTCTTATTCTCCTCTAAATGTGTGCTTAGTTTGATAGAAAAATGTTTTCATGTTTCATGGCATTACAGCCTCATCTCAGACGTTAACCTCAGTCAAAGGGCTGACTTAAGGCAAATTAAAAGCATTATTAAAACTACCAGGGGAGTTATCGCTCCTTTTGCATCTTTAAGGCTATATAAGTGACTCAGCAATGTGGGAATACTTGTAATTGCAAAATAGATTAATTCAACTAAACAAAAGCCTAAACCAATCAATGTTCCATCTTTATTTGTGTCTAATGCTGCGTACACACCGAGCATGTGATGGACGCTAAACAGGCATTCTTGAATGTGCTTTTAGCATATAATGTTCACACTGTACTGCCGTCAACCGATACTAGTGCATGTGCTCTAGTATCTAGTAGTAGAATCTCACGAATCTTTCACATGTTTTTTTTTCGATAGAAAGACTTGGTGTCATATAATTCCATCAGACTTTAACTTTCAATGCGCTTTCAGTGGTAGCATGTTTTGTACGAAGAGCCCGAATACTGACTTAAAACCTTCTTTAGCAATGCGTGAATGGAGAGCTTTGAATGCGGAAGCCCAAAATCCGAATATATGCGCGCGAGGCTGTTATGAACGTAGCATTAAGCCCAGTTTCCACTGAGCGGTACGGTACAGTCCAGTCTGGTATGTTAAGAATTTCCATTATAAAATGGACCCAGTGAGGCGGACCAAACCGTACCATTTTTGGCGCCCATTGGTTGTAGGCCAAAGACATATGGAAAATGGAATGGACCAGTTAGGGCGATGCTACTGTTGAAACCTGTTGATTGGCTGAAGGTCATTACTACAAAAGACAGCGCCAAGAAAGTGGCTGTATTTCTCTTCCCCACAATCTTCTCTCAAACAGCATTAAATGCTTTGTATATATGAAGTACCAAAAGGCAAGCAGAAGAAATGTGCTGCTGGATGACCTCCATTGTGGTTGTTGTCAGCTTCCCTTGCATGCGCCAACTTTGAGTGGAAACGCTCACCTGAATTGCCTGTACCATCTAAACTGTACCGGACTGACCCGCTCAGTGGAAACAAGGCTTTAGAATGCTCTCAAATGAAACTGAAGACCTCTATTTGTGATTCTGCTAGCTGCCGATCTTTAAGTGCATCAACACTGTCGCATTTTTCTTTGCTTTGAAAAACAGATGCAGGCTCAATGACGTAGCGGCCAGAAAGGGGAAATCATGGCCGTCAACACAGGGGCTCTAACTTATCCCAAGCAGGTCGCTTATTTATGACACTGAGATCACCAGTCCACAGACAATTAGATCAAAAAAGAGGACAAACTGTGTGGACAAAGAGGACTCCTCCCAACCAGAAAAAGACAAAGAACAGGAGAAATGAGCAATTCCAACTGCTACTCACAGCTAATATATTTGGCCAATTACGCGACCTTAGTTTAGTACCTGCATAAACACTGAAGACATCATAGCTCCTGTGGTAGGGGGGAACTGGTGGAAACACAAACATTATAGTTTTTTTTCATATGCCTATAGAATAGAGAGGCATAAATATGACTTTATTTTAAGAGTTGATTTAAAAATAACAAACAATGTTAAGTTTATTCTGGACACAAGATTCGAGAAACCTTTGTGGAATTTGTCCAATTAGCAGGTTTTTATTTACCTACTACTTGGACGGAATCAACCTGGATGAATCTGAATCTACAGACACACCACAAGATTTTCTTCTCTCCTCTACAAGAAAAACAGACCCAAAAGGTAGAGGTGGAAGCAAAGTTTTATTAACCTACCTTTTAAAATGTCCAAAGCAAAACATCTGCTTAAACGTTATAATATAAAACAAAAAATAATTTGAAAGACAGGCTCACTGCTCAGTCATCCTCTAAATGAAATGAACACCAACTTCTGATTTTTCCATCCATCCAGGTTTATGCATCGAAATGTATTCTGACTGTCTTTTAATGTACAAAGCTTTTGAAAGAAGTAGATTACACTGACAATTTAAATGACAATTATTCATTTCTTGCAGTGTTTGTTTAAATTTAAGAATATGATGAATTGGTTGATTTGTAATGATAGATACAGATTAAAGATAATTTTAACTTTTAAAAAGGCACATTATTATTCTTATGTCTTCAAATTTGAAACTTTAATTTGTTTTTCTGACAAAATGTTTCCACAATCACCTAATTAAGCCTGAAGGCTATCAACTCCTGTACTCAGAAACTAATAACTACCAATATAACATCTGGACGTCTCAGCTAAACTCATTATGTACCACCTGCAGCCTTTTTTGAAATATGTCCAAAAAAAGGTGTATTATAGGGCCTGTAGAAAGTACTCCTCTTCACTGCATCAGAACGCATACAGAAGCTGCATACTAAGAGATTTGACTAAGAATACTTCTTTCAACACTGGCTGTAAATGCCAGTATAATTAGTCATCAGAAATAAAGCGCCCAAGTTACTTAGCTTTGTTACACACAGCAAGATCATTACCTTCCAGCACTGCTGGAATGGAACACAACAAGGTCATCTGCATACATCAAATGATTCACACGGGGGGTACAAACCATACCTCCGGGGTTACAGTCTTAAATGGGTTTGACTCACTATGTAACACAATTTTTGCTCCTGGCTTCTAAGTGTTATATTTCAATTGCTTATGTCTAAAGTATGTGAAAAAATGACTTCATTAAGCACAAACTTTGCTTTCTTGACAACAGCACCAAGAAAACTCGTTTTTTTGTGAAAATAAAACGATTTTTATTCATTTTTGTCATTATGATTAGGTAAAAACAAAAATTGCACAAGGAATAGTACAACACAGTCGGAAATCACTCAACAAGGTTCAGAAATATGTAGATTTTCTAGATTAACGATTGTACTTTGAATCACTTTCTCGAAGTAGCCCCCAAATGTAGTCCACTATCATGTTTTCGTTATACTGTCCTTGGTAACGACGTTCAAGTTCCAATATACCTTGATGAAAGCGCTCGCTTTGCTCCTGAGAGTAAGCTCCCATGTTCTCCTTGAATTTGTCGAGATGCGAATCAAGGAAATGGACTTTCAGAGACATTCTGCATCCCATTTTGGCGTAATTCTTTATGAGAGTCTGAACCAACTCCACATAGTTTTCAGCTGTGTGATTACCTAGGAAGCCATGAACAACTACAACAAAGCTGCTCCAAGTCGCTCTCTCCGTCCTGTTCAACAGCTTTGCGAAATCCTCTCATTCTATGATCTTCTTCATCTGTGGTCCGACTAAGCTTTGTGCTTAAGGTAGTCTAAAACAGTGTTTTTCAACCGGTGTGCCGTGGGAGATGGTCAGGTGTGCCGTGGGAAATTGCCCTCATTAACTGATCTAAAAACATTTACCATCTCCAAGATATCAGCTCTTTGTTCTTCCAAACAGGCCCTGATAAAACACTGAGTAGTTAGGAATATGAAAGATTATAAAACAGTTTTATCTTTGTGTTTATTTGATTCTATTAAAGACATTTTGATAAGAATGGTGGTACCGCAATTTAGCCGTAGCTTCAGCTCTGTTTTCGGAAAAGTCCGGCCCCTTTAACTGTCTCCACCAATCATTCTTGGAGGCTTAATCACATGTCATCAGTCTGACCAATCAGAAGTGGTTAAAGTCTTCACTTCCTTGTTTCGATTCTGCTCATAAAATTGCTTAGTTCCAACAAAAAGACCAGCTAACGCTCATATCTAGCGGTGTAGCTTTCCGCGGGATCCGGTATCAGACAGTGTAACATGTGAACAAAACAATGAAGCTCAGAGAACAGAGTCTGTCTGCCATCACTACATCTCCCATGATGCATTGGGTTAAAGTGACACTGTCTCAGCGTACAATGAGTCTTCTCTGCCTTCTCCAGTGCCTTTAACACCATCCGGCCTTCTTTACTGGTTGATAAGCTGCGGCTGATGGGTGCTGGTGCGTCCACCGTTTCCTGGATCACTGATTACCTGACAGACAGGCCACAGTTTGTCCGCTGAGTGGTGTGGGAGCCCCACAGGGCACTGTGCTCTCTCCATTTCTGTTCACCTTGTACACCTCAGATTTTCAGCACAACTCAGAGTCATGTCACCTACAGAAATTCTCTGATGACGAGTACAGGAGGCTGGTCAGGGAGATGGTGATCGACTTCCGGAGGAAAGGGACAGTCTTACAGCCCTTCTGCATCCTGGGCAAGGATGTGGAAGTGGTGATGGAGTACAAATACCTGGGTGTGACTATCGACAGCAGACTGAGCTGGAGGAGCCACAGCACTGCTGTGTACAAGAAGACCTGCAGCAGACTCTACTTCCTAAGGAAGCTGAGGTGTTTCAATGTGTGCAGCAAGATGCTGGGGATCTTCTACCAGTCTGTGGTAGCCAGCACCTTGTTCTCCTCTGTGGTCTGCTGGGGAAGCAGCATTGCAGTCAGTGACACCAACAGACTGAACAAGCTGATCAGGAAGGCGGGTTCTGTCATTGGCTGCAAACATGAAACATTTGAAGCAGTGATGGAGAGGAGGTCACTGAACAGACTACTTTCAATCATGGACAACCCAGACCATCCTCTCCACCCTGTTCTGGGCAAACAGCGGAGCTCCTTCTCTAGGAGGCTCAGACAGCTCCGCTCCAAAACTGCCCGGTACCAGAAATCCTTCATACACAATGCAATAACCCCGTACAACAACTCACAATGCAAAATATAACCTTTGCACATTTTTTTTATTACCTATTTTTTTTTTCTATTTTGCACATTTCTTTTGCACATCTTTTTACCTGCACTGTTCTGTAAATAGCTTTTTAAATTATACTACCTTGTTGTTTGCATTTATGCTACATTTTCTTTGTTCTTGTTTTTTTTTTTATTATTATTTTTAGTCTTTTTTTTTCTCCCTCTGCTGTCAGTTGCTATGGTGACAAGCAAATTTCCCACGTGTGGGATCAATAAAGTATTTCTGATTCTGATTCTCTGTTAAACGTCTTGAAATCACAACGAACACGCATCAAACAGTTTTTAAATCTTTTAACTTAACTTTTATTTCATCTTTTAGAAAAAAACAGCTGCAACTTCCAGCTTTTTCTTCCACAATTATTACAAAAATGCATGTGAGATTGCGGAGGGGCTGTAGATCAATACAGACTTTGAGTTTCTCCTTTTTTTTTTTTTGGATGCTGGTGTGCCATGAGATTTTTGTCAAAGTTAAAGTGTGCCCTGGCTCAAAAAAGTTTGAAAAACACTGCTCTAAAATAATTTGTTGCATTCAACTTTTTTGCTAAATAAAAAAATATAGTTGAGCTGTTTGGTGTGAAACTCAGTGAAATTGCTGCATTATGGTAGAATGCCTTTTTTTACAGCTAAGTTTTAAGAGTAAGGACCATTTTAGTGAGGCAGTGAACAGATTGGTGATGGAAAATGAGCTGGGGATAAGTTTTACACTTTCTGCTTTTATAAATCCATTTGAAATGTAGTTGGGTTGGCACATAAATAAAACACACGGATGATGGTCTTTCACTACTCTAGTCAGAAGTCTCACTCCTCCCGTGGTCTAGGAGACTGTTGTCTGTAAAGCCATCTCGATATCTTAATGTTATTGTACTGACCGCTTGCATTTATTTTCACTCATTTTGTTTCTTTCTCCATTGCTTCTGTTCTGTGTAAAAGTCATGTATTTCTTTACTGACCAAATGCCTACATGTGTAGCAAGGAGGACCAAGTCACTATAGAGAAAAAGGCAGACTTAGACAGGATGAGAAAAGGAGGTACGGTAAACAAATTGGTTTGCTGAACACAACTTGCATAATTGCAAGGCTTTCCTGTGCAGAATTTTTGAGCTGGCCTGGGGAGGTTGGTGCAGGGAGGGACTTTTTATAAGAGGACGTGCTTGGTTTGCAACTCTGTTTAGGTGGGCTTTGCATGTCAAAGTAACATTTAGTCGAACGTTGGGGCCCAAGGATGATTTCTAGCAAGTATTGCATCACATGAAGACGATCAATGTCTCTCACTTTTCCTGGCAGTGTTTTGATGTTGCAGCTGGGAAACCCTGGTCTTTTTATACCTTTCAAGATATCACTGCACTGCTGGTAAAACACGGCAGCTGTCAAACCATTGTGCTTCATGACAGATGACCCCTCAAACTTTCTTCTGTCGATGAGTCTTTGGCAAAGAGTATGTCGAAAAATCTTTATTAAGACGTTGGAGAATTACCTTTAAGCCTTTATTGGTTATCGAAGCTAAATCCTAAAGCTCAGCGTTATACGTAGTAATGTAATTCAGTTTTTGTATGAATCTGCACACTTGACAAATGAGGCAACACTAGAAAAATAGTAAAAGGAGTGGTTCTCCGGTAAGAGGGGAAACCAGAAAAGGGGAGTGCAACAGATGTAAGAAGATACTTCACTGTCAGGTTTCACATCAAACCTGATAAAACATTTAAGGATGCACAACTTTCATCTGAAACACTGCTTGATATTTTATGTGTAGTGGTCTCTAAGCACACCTGCAGAACATGGCATTCTTGTCCTTTTTTTTCATTTATAATATTTTAGTAAGGTGCTTCCTACTTTGGTCTGTTGTAAGAGTTCAGTTTTATAAAGTTGTGTTGCCTAACTGACATGCATTGGCATGAAATGGCACTTTTTCACAAGAGTGTCACAACTTTTTTACCTGACCTGGAACTGATAATCTGATTTCGCCACATTAAGATGATTTAGTGGCCCCAATATTTCTTTCTTTAACAAATATATTAGATATTAAAAATTAAAGTTTTTTGACAATACTAATAATATAAGTTTGGTAAATTCAGAAATGGATTTACTTGTCATGTTGTTAATGATACCTATTAAAGGCCATGTCACACAGCCACACCGTATATTTTGAGCATATTAAATTTATGTGAAAAAAAGTGAGAAAATTGTGGTCTTTAAAATTCAAAATTTGCACAAATGAACCACGTTAAACCATGGAAGAAGTACGAAAAGACCCACAAAAGAACTTTTAAATCAACATTGAACATGAACCTTGCGTAACCATTGTGCTGTTTATTTGCAATTTATCCGTGATTTGGGCGCCAATTACATAATTGACGTGTGTAATGTGCTTACAGTTGTCTGAATAAACCATTGTCCTATTTTCTTACCACTTTTGAACATGTTTACTTCTTTTATTGAAACATTTTTGCCTCTATTTCATAAAGCACACTTAGCAACCTTTCCTGTGTATTCTGCAATTTTTTTTTAGAACACTCTTGCAAATTAAGATTCTATTGTGTTATTTCATACTTTTATATTCTATAACTTTATTAATGTGTTGTTCTGTCCTCAACAAGCAGCAGTTTCCGTTACCGATCTTCTTTCACATTTTAAGTACCTTTTGTGAAACCTTACATCATATAGCGTTTTATGAAGTTGATGCTTGACTTTCCTTACCCTACAGTTTAACTCCCTCACACAGTAGCAGTCAAAGTCACAGTACCGTCACTTACAAATAGCAGACGCTGACAGGTAGATTGATGACGGACTTTTAAATTCTTGGCGGCGTACAATGACAGAACGCAAAACAGTAAAGTGCTGCTTTTAGAGAAATAGTCCCGAGGCCAAATACACATTGGTCAGTTCTGCAAAAGTCAGCCTAAGCTGTTTTTTAACCTTCAGTTTCAGATTTATTCTCTACAACAAAAGGCATCAGTCTTACTATCAAGTCTTTTCACAGAAAGGTCACTTCATCCTACTCTGAATAGGCTGCTAACAGAATGTGATAAGAGATAATTCCTACAGAAAAGGAAAAGGTTGGAAAATTGCAAAGGATGTAAAAATATTTTCCAATAAGTTTACAGTAGTTGTAATGCTATGTGGTTCACATGGTTAATTTCTGCCTAAACGAATTACAGTTTGCTAATATCTAATTATTTCACAGAAATATTGTATTTTGGTGCCCTTTACTGTGGTGTAATGGTAGTGCCCACATGAAAGGCACACTCTCCCACTTATTTTTATATTGTATTGCTGGAGTACAACAGCTACAGAGATGCACTTTCTTTATTCAGTTTATTTAGTACATTAAGTTAACTAAACGTGCATATTTAGTCATTTTTCTTCTCTTATCTTTAGTGCTTATTATTGATTTGTTTGATTACAAGTCCTTTGAGTTACTTGTTTATTTAGATTTCCTGGTTCTTCACTTGTTGAGGTCTTTCTGCTCCAAAGAGATGGTTGAGGATAAATCTGCCTTTTCTGATAAAGTTCATGGAAGGACCCAACCACAAGTGACAGAGGATATACAATGTTGATTCGTATTTTGATTCATTTAAGGAGCTAAGCTTAAATTAAAAATCAGCTTTTCATATTGGCTTTGCGGCGAAATGCAACATATTACAATCATGTTTTGCATAACGATCCAATGCAACTTTTCTCTGCGACAGAATTAGCTGATTTATCAGCTAGAGGAGCCGGTTTAGCTCGTGCTGGTTTGCGGCGCCTTCCGTCCGTGAAACCAGGGTTCGACTCCAGGCTGCTCCCTATTTCCCTTCTCTACTTCTGTGCCGGTCCCAAGCCCGGTTGCTTTGAGAGGGTTGCGTCAGGAAGGGCATCCTCGTTCGCTGTGGTCTTCCCCCTGATGGGAAAAGCCAAAAGGAAACAACAACAACAGAATTAGCTGATTTATGTCGATAGCGTAAGGATTTAACTACAGTAAACTGTTGTATATCAGCACAAGGCTGCTTCTCTCTGCTTCCGAATCTGCTGGAATTAAGTTAATTCTGTCAATGGTTGAAGAGTTATGGAAGTCAAAAAAATGTAAATAATCCCATGTTGAAGGTTTAAGACAGGGGTCGGCAACCCATGGCTCCGGAGCCACATGTGGCTCTTTCATCTTTCTGTTGTGGCTCCCTGTGACTTTGGAAAATAATGAGTATTTTATAATAATTAAATTTTGTTTTAGTTTGTTCATTTTAATGGCATTTCAAAGGCGCTGCTGGCTCCGCACGAAGCGCGAGCCACGTAAAAAACAGCTTCGTAATGAGCTCGTATTTATCCGGCGAGACCTGCAGAGCTGATAGCAGGGAGAGGCACGAGGGGCGGCTTCAATAAACACTCCGATCTTCTGCCGGGAACTTGACGTGCCGTGGGGCAGAGACCAACTCGCTGATGACAGACTGAGAGTTTGCGCCAGTGTTGCTAGATAGAGTCACAGTTTTCCAGCCCAAAAGTCATCTGAAAACCGCCAGACCCAGCCAAAAACCGCCCAAAACAGCTTTTGTTGATGTTTTTTCTCCTACTGGACTGATAAAATAAAAGATTTTTCTAAATAAAAGATAGTTCAGACTAATAATAAAATGTGTACAATATTGAATATTTCTTCAGCGAGCCGCCTTCTTCCATTCATTTTCTTAACCCGCTCTCCGCGCTACAACCTGCGTCCGGCTCTTTCATCCTTGTGCTGCACTGGAGCGCCCCGACTACCGGTGTCATCCTGCTATGACAGGGCTCCAGACTGCGAGCAATTGGTCGCATTTTGCGACCAAAATTTGAGAGTGTGCGACTGAATTTTGCATCCATTCGCACATGTGCGACCAGTAAATTTGCCTCCCCCACCCTTCGTATTTTTTTATACATTAAACGTGGAAGGGGCACGTCAATGATCAATGAAATAATCTATGAGACGCAAACGCACACGCACGCAGGCAGACACACACACTCGCGCACATACTCATGAAACGCGAGCACACACTCGCGTGATGCCTGTGTGTGAGGCGGCCACTGCGTGTGAGAAGAATCACAGTGGGGTATATGACTCTTGGGGGCGTGGCAATGACAGGGTTTGAAAGCAGGACACCTGACAGCGCCCTCCCTCCCCGGACCACATGAAGGAGTTCCTTACTTTCCTTTAGAACGTATCTTTTCGCTCGTAATTTTCTAAATACATGCAGTCCGTGCTGAACTTTTCTCTGGGCCGCACAGACCCGGAGGAAGGTTTAGGTTTTGGTTACGGTTACGGCGGCGCATCAAAGGGTTTATGCACGGCCGTTACGGCAGCACACCGCTCCCGCGGGAGTCGGGTCAGCTGAGGAGAATATGTCCCACACCTACATGCGTGACAGCTAACGGGGCTTGAACTTTAAACACGCTCGAGCAAAAACAACATTAGTTTTAGACACACTGAAAATACGTGGGGAAAATGCAACGATAGACGTGTTTGAGATGAACCAGCACCTCGCCTGGAAATGGAGTTGTCCTTAACATTCAGTTTAGTTTTAATATTCTTCTCCCCCTTTGTATGATCTGTGTTATTATATATGTTATGATAATTTTAATGTTTTGTGATGTATGTAGCCTTTTTTTAATGAATTGGTATTTTAAATTATTTTGATTAATCCCTCCACTACAAAAACCATCAGGACACATGTCCCATAATGCATTGTTTTGTAGTCTGTAGGGCAGCTTTCAGTCAGTTCAGTTTCCAGCTGTGTCCGGGTAGGTTTGCCCCTTGCTCCCACCCCTTTCTCCTGAAATTTTTGTGATGATTGACAGTTAATGTTGGAGCAAAAACAAAAATATATGTCACACACCAGGTGATCTGCGCAGCGTTGAGTTCACCTGGGTGATCTCAAACACGCTTATTGTGCATCTTGGCTGCACCTATTTGGTGTCACCAAGATAAATTTCCATCAGTTTTCTTAACTATTTGTACTGTCATGACAGCGATGCTTTTGTCAGTTTACCTTCTTGTTGCATCTTCAAAAGTGCAGAATAAAATGTGACACTGAATTTGAAACAGCACATTGTAATTTCTGCATCTATTATTAAAGTATTTATTAGTAATACAGTGGAAATTAGTAGATTTGGTTAGAATTTTGATTTACGGTATGCGCCCCTAAATTTTCTAGTCGTGCCCCTAAAATTTTCAGTTAGGGGCCACTGTGCTCCTAGTGAAAAAAGTTAGTCTGGAGCCCTGTATGACCGTATTTTGCGCTCTCTGTGTAGGACACACTGAGGAGCGCGGGGGAAACAAATCTCAGCTGCAGACGGTGTGAACAGGTGAACAGGTAGAGAGGAAAAGCAGGTAAAGAGGAGGAGGGGCTTTAGCTTCAAACTCTGTCAGAGAGATGAAAACACGGGCGTCAAATTGAGACGCGGCTTTCCCTGCGGGAGTTGAAGCAGAGACTTTCTCTGGGATCATTTTATGAACTTAAACATGGAAACATGATTACCAAGTAGAACTCTTCAAAATAATAAACCTGATCTCTCCACATTCTCAGTGTCTACCATGCATTGATAAACACATCGCTCCATGCAGCGGTCAGACCAGAACCAGTAGCTCCGCCCACACGCAGCCGCTGTATCTTTCTTTAAAGAACATAATGTGCATTTGCAGCGACGTATGCTTCAGACAATGTCCGATTGGCCAATCTACATGTCAATCAAGTTCCGTGCTTCTCTGTGAGGATTTTGATTGGCTGGTGGATTTTAAAGAAGTACTTCTTTTTTTAAAATCTTTTCTGGCCCGCGATCCACACTCATGTCATTGAAGATTGACCGGTCGATCGCGATCGACGTAATGAGCACCTTTGAATAATGTATACATGCATAATACATATAATGATGTCAAAACGGGTTGTGGCTCCGGGTGCTTTTTTTTCATTAGGGGCGGTCCCAAATGGCTCTTTGAGTAAAAATGGTTGCCGACCCCTGGGTTAAGACAATGTTGTGTGTTGTGTTGTGTAGTTCCCTTTGTTTGAGTGAATGATCTGATCAGTCACTATGAACACTCCTGATGTGTCGTGACTTAAAGGGCCTATATCATGCAAATCACATTTTTTTTTATTTTTAAGTGTATTATAATTAAATTCCCTACAAAAACCATCCCCAAAGTTGTATTTTGATCCATTCACGCATTTCTGAGCATTCCTATAAAAACCTGTTTTCTGAGCACCCGCCCCTCCCAACCCACGAAAACAAGCAAGTTCTCACGAGCTGACGTAGTGAGAACAGCCCCTTCCAGGAAGAGTCTTTGCTGCCAGCACCGCCCCCAGGCTAACACAGACACCCACTTTCTCCGTGGACCTAGCAGTGATTGGCTAAAACACTGTCTTTGTACATGTGCACATCCATCTTTGCAGAAATTTGGATGTTGTTTGTTTTTGTGAGCTAAACACAGAAACGCTGCCGAGGCCGACTCTAGGTTGACGTCATGAAACGGGCGGCACGAGGATCGAAACCCAGAGGCTAAGAGATCAAGTCGTCTTACTTCCGGGTAGGAAAGAAGCTCAGGAAATTAACTTGTTTTTAATAAAAAATAGTTCTTTTTTTTGCCAAAGGTAATATCATGTATGTATCATGTAGGTTGTTGTTTTCTACAAAAGGCTTAAGAATAGCATTGAAAGGGCCCTTTAAGGTCAGTGGTTTGTTTTCACATTGAGTCAGTTTTATTTCTGTCTTGGTTTATGTTTATGTTTGCTGTTGGATAGATTTTCAGTTGAGATCTGTTGAGTTGACCCTTTAAATGAGCCCAAAAGTTTGTAGCTGTTTTTGTTTTTTTAATTCAATCAACTTTGCTGTTTGGGTAAATAAAAAAAAACAGCATTTTTCAAAATGTTTCTACTTGTGATTTTTTCCTAAACTCTCTGTAGGTTTAAAAAATTTGTTATCTTAAATAATTTGGGTGGAAAAATTCCACTGTCTATGTCATCTACCACACTCTCCAACGGTTAGAAAATGGTTTTGAAGCATTAAGTCTACAATTTCTGTATCTTTGGAATCATGGCACATTTATTCATTGAGAAGTTACAGCTCACATGCTGGATTGATCTGCTGGGTGGATGTTAAGACAGTTTTATGCACAGAAATATCTGCCTCTGTTCGTCTCAAGGGCAGTTTCGGTTCAACAGTGAAGCCTTACCGTTTCTTCTGCTTGGCCTTGAGAGTAAATGCAGCGAGAGTCTTGTGATCTGTCTTCTGACTCTCCTGTTGACTTTGTTGTTCTGTGATTGTTCTCTACAACCCTGACATGAAATGGAAAAAAAAAAACCTGACACTTACGTACAAAACACAGCCAAACATCTGAAGGAGATACATGCAGAGATGTTTTAAAGAAGAGTCTCACTTACTTGCATCAGACGTGTTTTTTTTAAAGTGCTTATCTCTTTTTAAATTATTCATGAATCTTCTCTCTCCGCTTTAGTTGGCCTGTGATTACCACAGAGAAACTTAACCAATATGTCATTTAAAGCCCAAAAATCTATTTTAATCAATGCCTTTTACCACAAACAGAAAAAACTGTAAAGTAAAAGGATAAACCACGAGTGTATCCAAGAAAACCTTTAATCAATGATTTAGCAAAGATGATATTTTACATTTAACATAAAAGTTATCTTTTTCTATTTTTCTTTTTGGATAAGACGTGAAATGTCTTCAACTTTAAAAACCAAGTCAAGAAGACCTCCTACTATGATCGAATCAGCTTAATTGACGTGAGGAAACAATACCAGGGATTCAGTTTTCCATGCTTCCATGAGTCGCGATCACCTGGCCAGCCTAAAAAAATAATAATGCCAAAAAATGAAGGCTCTCTCTCTCTGGTATTGTTCAGGTAGCCGGGTCAAATGGGTGGGGGGCCGTAGTTTGCGGACGCCTGCCCTAAATAAAAGACCTGTCACAATTTCAGGCAGGCACTCGGCAGTGTTTTACAGGTTACTCCCCTAGGGCGGTTCAGTCAATCAACTCACCTGCTCAGCGTCCTATTTAAGCCCAGGTGCGCAGTTGTTCATTCATTCTTACCTTCAGCGCTCATTCTTCGCCCCTCCCTCCTCCCCGGCTTCCACCTGTGGGCTCCGTTAAGGGGGTTTTTGTTACCCGAAAGTCTTATGGAAATGATCTCATGGAATTGAAGGGAGCCCTATGCCAAACGAAAAAGATGTGAATGCCAACTTAAAGAATGTGAAAATTAAGGATGTGAAATAAATATTGCTTACTGCAAGAGTTGTCTGACTGAAATGGATACAAAATGAATTAATTGTGTCTCAGCTTTGCTCCTGTTTCTGCACTTTTTTTTTACATCCTGAAAAAAACATTTGTATACCAACACTAAAGCACAGAGAAGTGTCTTATTTTGTAAACAATAAACGTCTTGTTTATTATCACAATAACCATAATCGCTATTCCTGACCTGACGTTCACTAACAACAGGATTCTAAATGTCAGCCATATAAATACCACAATTGTATCTATTGTTTGTTGTGTTGAATAACAAGGAGATATGTCCTTATGCAATCAAAAGTCTTAAATCGTTCTGGTAAAATGTAATCGAATCCTCATGATTTGTATTTCTACCATTTTGTTTTCCTCCAGCAATAGTCCTGTGATCATTCTTAAAGCTAATGTACGATTGCCAAAAATCAAAAGTGAAGCCACTTGTGTTTGCCAAACTTGTCCGCAGAAAACAATTGGTTTGCCACAGAGTCGTTGTTTGCAATCCAAGCAAATGAAAGCACAGCTGAAAAAAGAAAGTCTGGTTTATCAGGCATCTGCTCGGATCAAGGGAAAGTGGCACCAAAACGGGGGTTTTGCCAAAGAAGTTTAGCTTCTCAAGACTGAGGAGAGTAGCACAGACTGATTACACAACCTGAAAAAGAGTTACCTTTTCGTGGTAAATCTTCTACAACAGCAAAAATGATTTTACATATTTTTAGAGCTAGAACAGTTATTTTGGGTACATTTCTTGGAATTTAAAATTTAAAATCCAAATTTCATCAAACTATTTATTTTATTGATTCTTTTAGCATTTATCAAGATTTGCTCCCAACATCAAACATTTATATTATTTTCAAAGCTTAGTAAAAAAAAAAAAAAATTAAATGCGTATTTGTTTTTATGTTAGATCCAAAATTAGCTTCTATACCTTGAGTTTTAAGATGTTCAAGTCAACTGGTAACACTGGAGTTATTGTGGTAGTTAAAGTTCATTGTAAAATTAGTAAAGACTATAAAATAAGTGCAGCCTTAATTATTTCAAGTTCTTAAATGATATTGAGTTTTTCCTCCACTTAAGTGTTTTCTTGTGTAAATTTGTTTAAAAAAATAAACTAACTTACTAAATAAAGTGAAAATTTGGATGGATGAATGGATAGATAGGTGGATGGATGGATGGATAGGTGGATGGATGGATAGATGGATGGATGGATGGATGGATGGATGGATGGATGGATGGATGGATGGATAGGTGGATGGATGGATGGATGGATGGATGAATCGATAGGTGGATGGATGGATGGATGGATGGATAGATGGATAGGTGGATGGATGGATGGATGGATAGATGGATAGGTGGATGGATGGATAGATGGATAGGTGGATGAATGGATAGGTGGATGAATGGAGGGGTGGAGGGGTGGATGGATGGATGGATGGATGGATGGATGGATGGATGGATGGATGGATGGATGGACGGATGAATGGATGGATGGGTGGATGGATGGATGGATGAATGAATAGGTGGATGAATGGATAGGTGGATGGATGGGTGGAGGGGTGGATGGATGGATGGATGGATGGATGGATGGATGGATGGATGGATGGATGGATAGGTGGATGGATGGATGGATGGATGAATGGATGGATGGATGAATGGATAGGTGGATGGATGGATGGATGGAGGGGTGGATGGATGGATGAATAGGTGGATGGATGGATAGATGGTTGGATGGATGGAGGGGTGGATGGATGGATGGATGGATGAATAGGTGGATGGATGGATGGATAGATGGATGGATGGATGGATGGATGGATGGATGGATGGAGGGGTGGATGGATGGATGAATAGGTGGATGGATGGATAGATGGGTGGATGGATGGAGGGGTGGATGGATGGATGGATGGATGGATGGATGAATAGGTGGATGGATGGATAGATGGATGGATGGATGGATGGAGGGGTGGATGGATGGATATAAGGATGGATGGGTGGATGGATGGAGGGGTGGATGGATGGATGGAGGGGTGGATGGATGGATGGATGGATGGATGGTTGGATGGATGAATGAATGGATGGATGGAGGGGTGGATGGATGGATGGAGGGGTGGATGGATGGAGGGGTGGATGGATGGATGGATGAATGGATAGGTGGGTGGATGGATGGATGGATGGATGGATGGAGGGGTGGATGGATGGATGGATGGATGGATGGGTGGATGAATGGATGGATGGAGGGGTGGAGGGGTGGATGGATGGATGGATGGATGGATGGATGGATGGAGGGGTGGATGGATGGATGGATGGATGGATGGATGGAGGGGTGGATGGATGGATGGATGGATGGATGGATGGATGGATGGATGGATGGATGGATGGATGGATAGGTGGATGGATGGATGGATGGATGGTTGGATGGATGGAGGGGTGGATGGATGGATGGATGGATGGATGGATGGATGGATGGATAGAAGGATGGATGGGTGGACGGGTGGATGGATGGAATGGATGGATGGATGGAGGGAGAGGTGGATGGATGGAGGGGTGGATGGATGGATGGATGGATGGATAGGTGGATAGGTGGATGGATGGAGGGGTGGATGGATGGATGGATGGATAAATAGATGGGTGGATGAATGGATGGATGGAGGGGTGGATGGATGGGTGGATGGATGGTTGGATGAATGAATAGGTGGATGAATGGATAGGTGGATGGATGGGTGGAGGGGTGGATGGATGGATGGATGGATGGATGGATAGGTGGATGGATGGATGGATGAATGGATGGATGGATGAATGGATAGGTGGATGGATGGATGGATGGAGGGGTGGATGGATGGATGAATAGGTGGATGGATGGATAGATGGGTGGATGGATGGAGGGGTGGATGGATGGATGGATGGATGAATAGGTGGATGGATGGATGGATAGGTGGATGGATGGATGGATAGATGGATGGATGGATGGATGGATGGATGGAGGGGTGGATGGATGGATGAATAGGTGGATGGATGGATAGATGGGTGGATGGATGGAGGGGTGGATGGATGGATGGATGGATGAATAGGTGGATGGATGGATAGATGGATGGATGGATGGATGGAGGGGTGGATGGATGGATATAAGGATGGATGGGTGGATGGATGGAGGGGTGGATGGATGGATGGATGGAGGGGTGGATGGATGGATGGATGGATGGTTGGATGGATGAATGAATGGATGGATGGAGGGGTGGATGGATGGATGGAGGGGTGGATGGATGGATGGATGAATGGATAGGTGGGTGGATGGATGGATGGATGGATGGATGGAGGGGTGGATGGATGGATGGGTGGATGAATGGATGGATGGAGGGGTGGAGGGGTGGATGGATGGAGGGGTGGATGGATGGATGGATGGATTGATGGATGGAGGGGTGGATGGATGGATGGATGGATGGATAGGTGGATGGATGGATGGATGGATGGATGGTTGGATGGATGGAGGGGTGGATGGATGGATGGATGGATGGATGGATGGAGGGGTGGATGGATGGATAGAAGGATGGATGGGTGGACGGGTGGATGGATGGAATGGATGGATGGATGGAGGGAGAGGTGGATGGATGGAGGGGTGGATGGATGGATGGATAGGTGGATAGGTGGATGGATGGAGGGGTGGATGGATGGATGGATGGATAAATAGATGGGTGGATGAATGGATGGATGGAGGGGTGGATGGATGGATGGATGGATGGGTGGATGGGTGGTTGGATTGATGGATAGGTGGATGGATGGATGGATGGAGGGAGAGGTGGATGGATGGAGGGGTGGATGGATAGGTGGATGGATGGAGGGGTGGATGGATGGATGGATGGATGGATGGATGGATGGATGGATGGATAGGTGGATAGGTGGATGGATGGAGGGGTGGATGGATGGAGGGGTGGATGGATGGGTGGATGAATGGATGGATGGAGGGGTGGATGGATGGATGGATGGATGGAGGGAGAGGTGGATGGATGGAGGGGTGGGTGGATGGATGGATGGATGGATGGATAGGTGGATAGGTGGATGGATGGAGGGGTGGATGGATGGATGGATAAATAGATGGGTGGATGAATGGATGGATGGAGGGGTGGATGGATGGATGGATGGATGGAGGAGTGGATGGATGGATAGAAGGATGGATGGATGGATGGATGGATGGATGGAGGGAGAGGTGGATAGATGGATGGTAAGTTGGTTAATAAGATGGCATGTTAGGTGAACAAAGTAACAAAGGCAGTGCAGTTGTTTGGTAACAATAAAGGAATTTTTATATATGAGTGTTTTCCATTTTTTCAACCTCAGTGATCAATTGGAGGTGTGTGGCGCCCAAATATGCAGCTGATGTTGATTATTTTGCAATTTCCTAATGCAAAGAAATGTCAACTGCCTCCAGATTTACTGTATGTTGTGTCCTATGCTCGTCTTTCAGGACTGGCTGAGTAAGTTTGGCTACCTGCCCCCACCAGATCCAGTGACTGGCCAGCTTCAGACTAAGGAGGCGCTGACCAGAGCCATCAAAGCCATGCAGAAGTTTGGAGGACTAAAGGTGACTGGGCTCCTAGGTAAGGGGGTTATGTCTATGACTTTCCATGAATTGTGACTTTATTTTATTGAGAGACTATATTGTGTCTCATACTAAGTAGGTAGAGAAGAAAACACAAACCTTAAACATAATAGAATTCTACCATCAAAAACGCAGACAGTGGAATTGAAAATAGCTGAATCAATATCAGTCAGAGACACACACGGAGTTGTAATATTTATTCCTTCTTTCCATTTTTGTATGGCTAAGATTACAATGCACAGCTGTCTGCACGCCACAAGACACCTTGTAAACATAAATCAAATTTGCAGTCACACACATACACACACGGCAAAATGACAGTGCTCCGATGTGCCCACTGCATGTGATTGATGACACTTGTATGCGTAAACCAGAACAGTTTATTGATTAGTGTGCATTCTACCATTCTCTCTGCACTCATAATTTCCTGCAGTGCATATTGGCAGTCTCACTCACTTACTCACAGGCGCCGCAACTCTCAGCTGAATATGCTATCGTTCCTTATTTCTTGCACACACAACCAGGAGAAACACAGGAAGATGCTTCATTTGTGTGATCTTTTTATAGGCAGTGCAGTTTCGGGACTGCTTTTTATGCGCCGTACGGTCTGGACAGCGGCATATGTGATGCCATCATTTTGCACACAACAGGCCGTTTTACACCGCACGTGTATTTTATTACTCAATTGGCTTCTCAAAACCGATGAAACTCGCCATGCGTGAAAATGCACACTGTTTGCACAAGAGGACATGAGTTAGACCTATGGGAGCAGCCATTTTTGAATCACATGTATGAACATCTTAACAATTTTTTTGGTTTAGTGCATGTTGCATGCTTTAACTAAATTGGTTTTCCTAATTCTATACTCACTCCCGCTGCTGTCCTCTAGATCAAGCAACTCTAGGTTTGATGAAAACGCCCAGATGCTCCCTGCCTGATGTATCGGAAATGGATGTAGCAAGCAGGCGCAGAAGAAGAAGCCCAAGCCAACAGAACAAATGGAATAAGAGACATCTGTCTTGGAGGTGCGGAAAAATAAAATACCTTCTACACTACACTACAGAAAGTACAAATATCGCAAATGTCAGGATTTTCCAATGTTTTAAGCTGTTTTAAGTGATCGAAATGGGACAGATACACAAAACGCACAAAAGACAACACAGTTAAAACCGAGAAAAGAGCTAGTTCTTACACTGTTTCAGATGTATGCCATTTTGAAAAGCATGATGCTGTTGCATGGCAACCAAACAACAGGTAATCGATCCAGTACTCTCTTGGGAGTAATTGCAGTCTCATTCACATGTTCACAAACATCACCGGTCTCCAAAAAAAAGAATCTAATTTCTTCACTTTATGATATCTCTCATAGGTCACTTTAAACCAACACAAGTTCAATGCATTGCTGCTCTTTGTTTCCTCTGACTGTTTTTGAAGTGAAATACAACCTTGTTTTTTCTTTTTTTTTCTTTTAGCAACCCAGAATCTAAAAGCTATGTGGGAAATTGCTCAAAACCACCTTAGCTTGAAACTCAGTAGGAGGGAACAAAAAAAGAGCCCATAATTCAGTTAACTACAAACAGTTTAACTGTAATCTTGTAAAAAGCCAGGCTGCTGCACAGCTTAAGGGAAGACATATACAATACATCAGCCTCAGTGGATGCACAAGCAATACAATGCGGAGAAATGCACGAATAACCCCCTCGTGTTTATCTGTTTCCTGCATCTTTTTGGTTTACTGAAAAAAAACATTTGTCATTTGAATGAAATCATTTGGATAACTTAGAATACAGCTGCATGTCAATAAACATAAATCTACTGTTTATAAATTACTAGAAATAAATGTCCTTGAAAGCATATCCCCTATTTAGAATGTAAGGCAACCATGTTTAACGTGCATTTTCACAGGAAAAGCCCAGAATTGTAATGATATTCTCTCTGTCCGTATTGTTACATTTTTCCAGATTTACAGAATCTGTAGCTCTCCAAATGTAAACAGAACACAGACAACTCAATGAAAATCAGAATAATGAAATAAAGGTTCATCTGTCATACAGTTTTTAGATGCTTAATAACTGATACTCCATGAGTTGGACTTAAACACTACTGGGTTGGAAGAACCCTTTTGGCCTTTCTTAGTGTCTTAATGTGTGGACTAAATCATAATAGGTGAAGGCTTTTTTGTGCCATTTTAATCCTTTTAATCTCTCATAACTTTGTATATAAAACAGTAATAGGATGAAGCGTTCGACAAATTAAATAGTGGTTACTGAAAAAATAGCCCGTTGGAGTGTTTGGAATCCCACGTTTTTCCGCTACGCCCCCTTGTGGATCCCTTCAGACAGCAGCATGGTAAATAAAACCTGGAAGTGTTTGAGCATTATGGCTGTTTTTACAGCAGACTGCGTTTACAGATGTGCGCTTAGAGATTATGTGCGTCTGCGTTCGAAAGGAGATGCAGCGAGACACGCATGGCATCTGCTGCTTAACACAACACTGTCACGGTGATTCAACAAGGAAATGATCTACTGTAAGGTGGTGTGTCTGCCAAGTTCTGTAATCTGTGTCTGCCCATGCAGTGCAAATCATTTCAGCAGATGTAAACCTGCAGGAGCCTAGAAGCATATCTAAACATCATGAAGGAAAATAAAGTGTAGTACCACATATGCAAGCGTGCATACTGAGAGCTACATCAAAACACAAATAACTACAATGTTCTCCCTCCATGCCTTCCACTTATTTCTTTTCTCTGAGAATGCTTTTTGTCAAGCAAATGACAAAGTAAGATCTAGAAAATCCTGGAAGCTGCATTTATATTTTTCTTGTATAAATACATGTTACTTTATGATTACACAAACGAACAGAGCAACCCTTTTTTAAAGCAAGTTTATTGCAGAGAAATCTATAGAAAGAAGCAAATATTGATATTGAAGTTGACTTCTGCTCAGTTTAGACATCAACTAAACGTCATAGCAGAATGGCATCGTGGGAAGGTGAGAGGACAGAACCTCCTGTTGCTACACTGATCGTGGTGGAAATTCTAGTGGGTGATAGAGGCAAAATTTGATGACTTTAGGTTTTTCTGTGCATATATTATGACAAAGACAACTGATACACTAATTTCTATAACAACAAATCAGCAAATATTTCAGAGAAGAAAAACCATAATAATTTGATCACGCATGGAGAGGCCTGTTAGAAAAGAGTCTGATGTGCTGGCTCCTTTACTATAAGTATTATTAGCAAATCACCTGAAGACTGAAGCTCGCCAATTGTGGTTTCTTAAACACGGGTTTAGCCGATGGTGTTTACACTGGACCAACAGGGAGGACCTTTCCAATTGTTCTAAGGTAGGACAGAAGACGAAAAAGCGCAAAATCAGGTGAGATGAAGCCAGAAAGCAGGACTTCAAGGCTCCAGGGGATTAAGGGAACAGCTCCATAGGCAGGAGTCCTTATCTGAGGGGAGGTGGCGCTGGGAAAAGAGGAGTCTGAGAGGCTGGAGCCCAGGGGGTAATAAGAAGAAGATTCTGCTCAGAACACATGTGTTTGTATATACAAAAAAGCTAAAAATTATCAGTAAGACTTTACCTCTAAACAATTTGATTCTGACTATTAGATTCTAATCCAAACGTTGTTCTTTTAGATTTCTTGGAGTTCTTGAAATCAAGTTTTCTAGATGAATATTTTGATAGATTCTGATACCATACGACTTTTTAAGTCACAAAAGACCTTACGACAGGATACAGGCTGTCTGCGGGCAAAAAATGGGCAAACCTGTATGGGGCCTGCACGAAACAGCTAGGTTGTAGACTGCTTACTGTGCCCACAGAGCAGGGGTGCTCTATTCCAGGCCATGAGGGCAGGTGTACTACCAGTACATGTTTTCCAACTAACCTGCCATTGAATCTCCTTATTGGCTAAACACACCTGATCCAGGTAATCAGCAGCAGATAAGGAAGGATTTCTGGAAAATCAGCAAGAGTACGGCCTTCGAGGCCTGGAATAGGGCACCCCTGCCATAGGGCAGAAATGTTCATGCACAATTTTCTATTGGCATGCTGCATGCAACAGGTCGTAGGAAACTTTTAGACAACTCTTAGGGGTGAAGTAAGTGAGATGCAGGCGTGTCATACATATTTTTTAAGATCCCTGCTAGTGTGCAATGGGCCTGTAAGTACTGTTTATGTATTACTGTTGGAAATGAGGAAATTAGACAATCAGAGCGTAGTTGATGTGGGTATCCTACAGGCGACCTACAGGAACTTACCTGCACGCCCTGTGCATGCAGCCTTTACGCCCGGTCAGTAAGAAGCCAGTACTCGCACCTCATAAATGACAAGAGTGTGGTGCAAAAGCACTGTACAATAGTGTTACCCGTATGTCATAAGTGCACAAAACTTACATTAGCCTACATTTACAACAGGCTATGCAATGAGCGTTTAAGCGAACACCTCCAATATATAGTCCACGTTAACACGCATAAATGCTGTTTTGGGGCTTCTGCATTCAAAACTTTCACGTGTTGCTACACAATTTTTTTCGACTGTTTTTGGGGCTAAATGTACAAAACGTGCAGCAGTTGAATACACATTGAAAGTTGGTAGTGACGAATGGGCAGCATCCTTTTTCATTTACGGGAATGTCAGCCGTTTGAGAATTGATCATGGAGGAGAAATGAATAATGGCGGTTTGTGCCCAGGCAGAATTATATGACACCAAGTCTTCATTTATCAGAATAGAGCTGTGAGAAAGGAAAGCCTGGACAGAGATTTGCAACTCTTCAGCATTTGGCAGCAAGCCTCTGTCAACTGTGAGTACATGCGCTAGCATCCGGTAGCGACAGTGCGGTATCAACACCATATGCTAACTGTGCGATCATCAACCCATAGCGCATTCTTGAATGTCAAATGCCCAGAGTGTACGTTGCATTACAAATACTTCATGACACGCTTACCACCCGCATAACAATTGCACGTTCCATTTTCAGTGACGCTGCTTAAGGTGGTCGTATTAGCCTCAAAGAAACTGCAAGACAAATCCTTTGCTCTCCAAGATGCTCCTCTCTACAACCTTCCAGGAGCTTGTGCAACCCAAAAACTCAAAGCGCTTATACAGGTCAACCCCCATGCGGGTGCATGGGACTAAGGCTTTAGATATCTTCCAAACTGATTTTTGTTACAAGCTTTGATAACGACAGTCTCATTGGGCTTCACAGCTTGACTTTGACGATTACGGCAACCACGTTACTTCTGAAGCTTGCTTTAAGTGTAGATTCTGAAAAACAATCTTAACCTAGATTTGCAGGAATAAATGTCTGGCTCGTTCAGCCATGATCAGCTGAGCAGGGCAACTGTTTCAGCAGCTTCTCAGTCTGTGAGAGTGAATAGTTCAAAGGGATGTATTTCCTGTCACAGAGAGGGCAGGATAGTCGGTCCTTGTTGAAAACAAATTACCTGGAGACTTTTTCCCAGTGGCACTGCCTTGTTGAAATAATCCCACACATCACTGGAGGCTTTCAGTCAGAGGCTCCAACATTTTTGTGAGGAATGTGATTGCATTACTCCCTCGTACGGTCTCAGATGACCTGGAAAATAACAGCAGCAGCGTCCAGCTCTGCACTATGAAGAAACTGCAAAGTCAACATCTACTGCAGGGAACCAAGATTCACACAGCCTCAAGGCTCAACATTCAACTCTTTCAACTTTCCATGAGTCACTCTCTGCTCCTCTAGACCCCACACTTAACTGGTCTGTTTCATGTTTAGCAGGACTTCCTGGATTAAGGCTCATTATTGCAAGAAAGCCCTTCTCATTTCTGTACTGCTGCACTGAAATAACAGCGCCAAGGAGACATATTCAGCACAAATTAGGTATACAATGTGATCCAGTACAGCAACTTTAACATGAATTCTGCTTTTACAAATTTAAGTGTCCTACTTTATCTTACTGTAATCTTAGTTTGTCATTGGTAACCTTCAAAGTATCTGTTGCTACAGATACATTCATCACAGAGCCATTTTTTCAGATTGCTTTATTTTTAATGAGTGTTGCTTATATGTTCACCAACTATGCAGATATAACATCCAGCAAATCAAAACTATTAAGTTTAGCAAAATCTGAAAGTTGAGTACCAGGCACTTAGAAAGAGCAGTAAATATTATGATATCTATATATATTTTTTTCAGTTTTGGATCAATTAATGCTGAAGTAGTGGATCTGGTATGTGTTCATACATTTGAAACTGTCACAGATTTTGTCTTTGAGGCATGACAGTGTTCCCCCGCTTATTTGCGTTTCTACAGTCGCGGTTTCACGTATTTGCAGATTTCTTTTTTCAGTCACAAGACTCGTCCAGTTCATTACACAAGCTAAGACAACTCAAGACGTTAATGAGGAAGGCGCAAATTTCTGGGAAGGGGGAACGGAGATGCACGCCGGCCCGTTGGCCTCCCAACCGGCTGCTGAAGAATATTTAACAGCGAGCAACAGCTATTTCCACCTGTTCCTCAATCGTTATAACTGAAGTTTGTTCCCCTGAAAGGAGAAATGCCATCAGCTGACTCAGAAGCGGCTGGAAGATATCCTGATAAGCTGAGAAAGATAATCTCAGAAAATAATTATCATCTGGATGAATGAATGATGGATGAACCGACGTTGTGCCACGATATCTTTCCCCTGCCAGAATTTCTTTCCCCTCTGGACTGACACCCCTTGCCCCACACTGCAAGAACCCTCACACACTGATGAAGGAGGATGAACGGGCACAGAGTGACACTCCTAATGTGTGTTAGAAAGTACACTACGGTACAGTCAGTTGCTCTGAATAAAAAGAAAGTTGAGCAATATTCTACGGAGCTTGCAACCTGACATGGGTAAAAAAAATAATTATTCGCCGAGTCAATTATAAATAGATCCCCTAGTTTGATTCTTGTTTTTATTTTTTCCCTCTTGAATTAATGCGGGTCACAGAGACATGAATGTAGCGGCGGCTTTTGCGGCAGGACGGAGTGCGTACCAGGAGAGACTGAGGACGAACCCAGACATGGAGACGCGATCACTGATGCTTTTGGAGAGCTTTTTAAAATAAAGAAATCCGATCTCTACATGTATTGTAGATACAAGACTTCGGTCTTCCTGTATTGTCATGAGATACACACAGACAGAAATTTGAAGGTACCTGCTGTAAATCCAAGAATTGCTCAAATCCCTGTTCATGAATGACTTATCACGTGAATTATTATTTTATGGGAACGAATTAATTATTTTGTGGGAACAAAATATTATTTAGTGGGAACGAAATATTATTTCATGGGCACAAATTTATTATTTTTTTATCCACGTCAGGCTCCATAATATTCCAATATTCTTCAATGAATGTTTTACAAAGCATCAGAAATGTTTTAGAAGGGTTTTAGAAGGTGTTTCTCCATATTCTTGTACGAGGCATATTCCCAGGTACTATTACAGTATTTACTGCACCATAAGGCGCACTTAAAAGCCTTAATTTTTCTCAAGAAATGACAGTGCGCCATATAATCCAGAGCGCTTTATATAGAAAAGAATAGAATAGAATACAGTATGCTTTAATGTCTTTTTTACGTGTATGCATAACGAAAATTTCAGAAGTGTCCATACAGTCGTGTGTTCAGAAAAAGTGAAGAAAAAAACACAATGTTATAGTACACAATATATATGGATTACTTCTGGTTGTGCTTAGTGATGTTGAAGCAATTTTGAGAGGCATAGGGTCCTCTGACAAAATGTTGGGTTGGGTGTTATGAATATGCTAACGTGACCAACGTAATGAATAACAGTGCTGGGCTGTTTTACCATTGACAGTTGGTGTAGTTTGTTTTAGTGGCATCAATCTTTTTTTTATGTGTTGCAAACAAGGTTGGGATTTACAGGTGTTGTAAATACACTGATGCAGCTAACATGTCTAACATGGCTAACGTGTAGCACGTTGCAAACAGATCCTTGAGTTCTTGGTGAATTCAGTTAAAAATGTCTGACGGACTCTTTTGTCTCGCTATATGCACCTTGCAGTTCAGTGCGCCTTGTATACAACAAAAGTTTGACAGTGTACATTATAATCTGCTGTGCCCTATAGTGTGGAAAATTCGGACAACATACTGAGAAACAAACTTTTGTTGCACTTCTGATATTTTATGGGGACATGTGAGGACATTAAACTCATAATACCAAGCATTGCAGTATATTCACATCAAAGTGAATGAAAAAGACCTTAAAATGGCTCTGTTAGAGTTCAGTCAGACCTAAGCATGGTTGGATTCCTGTGACAGGACCATAATAGACCTGTTCATAGAGAAATGCCTGCAAACCCCAGTGAACTGAAACAAAGTTGTAAAGGAGAACGAGCCCAAATGTCCCCACCGATGGGCTACTTCTGCTTGAGAACAGAAGAAAATGAGGGAAAGTGAGTGGTTGGGTTTAGAGTCACTGGACTGTTTGACACTAGATTAGACAAAGTTGCTAAGTGGGCAACAATGACAGGGAGTTGTGGGCAAGTGTGCAGCTCACCTCTGTGCTTACGAAGACAAAGACTGGGAGAAGGAAGTGCACACACTGAGGAAAAAAAGGATATAATTTAAGGGCTGGAAGAAAAATGTCTACGCTGTAAGAGATGTCAAAGGCTAGACTTTTTTTTTTAATGGAATCTGCAAGAACATTGCCTTTTAACTTCTTTTTGAATATGCTGCTGTTCATCTAGATGGTTTGTTCCACCATCAAAGGATCAAAGAGCTCTCGGGTCTAGCTTGTGATCTTTTGCTGTGTGGACTGCCAGTCACCGTTCGTTGTCAGAACGCAGTGAGCAGGAGGGGTTACAGACCTACACGAGGGTGTTCAGGCAGGAAGGTGCCACTGAGTTGACCAGCTGTAGGCGAGCGCATGCGGACAACCACAGAAAGCCAATGCAGAGATCTGAGAGCTGACTTAAAATAAGGCAAGCAGCTGCATTTTGATCCTCTGTTGAAAATTGATTCTACAGACTGGTAGCCCTGTAAAAAAGCATTGCAAAAATCAAACTGACGAATGTCTACCCCAGGAGAAGGAGATGGACAAAAAAAGATTGCATCTGAAGTTCCTGATATGCAGACTGGAAATTCTACATGCTGGGAAGTGTAAGAGATCTGTACTGTTGGGATAAGCTGGTCACTGTTGATGATCCACGTGTTTTTCATGTAGGTAACAATTTCAAAAGATCACAGATTGATGGATAAAGCTGTGCTATAAGGAAAATCTGGTATGAAATATGACATTGTGTCCAAACAGAGAAGTTTGCTATCATTGTCATGTCATTAAGTGGAAATGTTACGGTGGCCCTGAAGTGCAAATCACACCAACTAATAACTCAATGCACTAACATTTTTATCATTACATCAATTACATAAGCAAAGCAAATAAAAATAAAAAACAGCAACATTACATTTTAGAAATCAAAACATTCCAGAAATCAAAACACAATTACAACAAACAAAAACAAAAGTAATTTCTAGAAATTAAAAAGATAGGTAGTGTAGGACATTGCTTATTAGAATATGATGTTTGAGTTTTGACATTAGAATATTTTCTAATGCATCTTCAGTGTCAGCACACTTGTAAAGTTTTGTGATTAGTACAGGGCAAATCCACTATCACTGCAAAGGCAAACATCATCATCCAATCAACGACGCCCCATAATACCTACCTTTTCCAGTATCTTGTTTTGTTTTGATTTTTTGATGTTTCATTTTGATTTCTGGAAATTACTGTTGTTTTCCGAAGTTTCAATTTTTATAATAGTGTTTTCATTTCTGGAACTTCTTTTTGATTTCTAAAAAGTAATTTTTTTACTATTATTATTATTATTATTTTTAATTGCTGTTGTGATCTTTAATATGTTTTTGGATTGAGTGATTTGTTGGTAGGATTTACTTCAGGGTCACTGTAAAAACTCTATTAAAACTTGTGTTATCAGCATAGAAAAGGTAATAGCTACATTAATAAATGATGGAGGTCAGAGATGGCATTTAGATTAAGAAAAGGAGAAGTCCAAGATCCAAACCTTGTGGAGCACCGGTGAAGTGGCAGTAAAGACTGACAGGAAACTTCAAAAATGCAAAAGACAGTTAAGATTTGAGTGTCAACTATGCCAAAAATAATCATTTCATAGAATGAAGTAAAGGGAGTACAGTGAATTTTAATACTGAAGGCTGTAAAAACATCAAAAAGTTATTAAAAGAGAGGATAAGACTGCTGTTTTAGTTTAGCTAAGGGCAAAGATTGTATAATCTGCAGCTTTGGAAGGAAGTAATTTGTGACATCATTTATGTAATACTTTCAAACATTTTTAGTAAATATATTTGAGTAAAAAACTGCATATTTTTGTACTTATGATTTATGGGAAGAAATATCCAAATGCAAGAAACATGTCACACACAGTAGCAGCAAACAAAGAGCCCATAAGATTTAAGCACATGAAATAACAGCCGGGTTTAAAGGCTGTGATTAGAATCCCCCTATCTTTTACTGTCTAGTTTAAGCCTTTTGTTTGAATGAATGTATAAATACCTGTATAATCCTCAAAAGCATTGCGACATATTTGCATATCCCATCATCCTTGCTCTGTCTTCCTTCATCTTTTACTCCCATCGGCGTCTAACAAAAGGCCTGTCTACTTTCTTTTATTTCTCCCTCTCATATTTTCTCCTCTTCTTTCCCCAGCTTGCCACTTAGGCTTTTTTAGCAAAAGACCAACAGTTCTTCAAGGACTGCCTGCACAGTAGTGTCACGGTGTTCTTTGATGTAAGCAGTTCTTTATGTAGGTATTATATTTGATTGATATGGAAGCATCTGACAGCACATTCTGTTCTCAGATATTTATTTGTAAGTCAATGATGCACAATCCGAAACTCACTGGGATAAAGCCCTCTGGGCACAGAGCTGCTGATGACTCCTACTTTATGCCGCAACCAAAATCTCCCACATCTGCACTTTTCTATTGACCAAACTTGCTGGCTAATATGCTTATCACTCCCTCATGAGTCAGGGACATAAGAAAATGGACAAAGTAGACTTTTATATGGTGATCTAACAGACATTTACTAAGACATTTGGCAGATGCTTCACAAACAGATATTTGGAGGAAGTCAGGAAATAAACTGCTAAAAAAACTGGCCAATGCATTTTAGCTTGATTTACCACATTTATTATAACAGAACCAGACATGATACAAAGTCATCATTTTGCAAATCTTCCACTGTACTGCCTGTGGCTCAGCACACTCCATCACTGATAAATGCCTTGCTGCGTTTAAGGCCCCACAAAGACTGGGAAAACCCACTCAAAGACAGCGTTGGAGACTAAATAGGGAATTTATTGAATTACAATAATTTATCAGCTGCAGCTCTGTCTACACAAGCATTTTATTCCCCTGAAATAAAACATTTAATTGTAAAAACCAACTCTGATCATCTTAAGCTATATATTTATTTATTTATTTTTTCTTTTCTTTTTTTTTTTAACTTGTCCTGTCCAACAGCTAGGCAAACAGATGAGAGCTGAGGGCCTCTTGTGTTGGACATATTTTATTTTAACAAGAGGGGTTATTCATCTTCAGACAAACCAAAGGTATGTCTGAATAAACCCCTTTTGTAATTGAGGCCAAAATTTATTAATTTCAATCATGTTTGAAAATCTTTGGTGTTGGACCGGACGGAAAAGGAAAGAGGGGAAGAAGAGAGAGGGGCGTTAGAGAGAGGGGGGGGGTAGGAGGGTGATAATAGGAGGGGAAGGGGGGTAAGACCATGAAGCAGCATAGAGCAGACAGGTTTACTGGTTGTTTATCGTTACGGTACGGTTCAAATGTAGTACAAAAAGGGCGGGGCCTGTTCACACACACTCAAATATTATCAACACACCTGCTAGCCGCAAAAATGTCCACATGTCAACATGCACACAAAACAGATAGTGTTCACGAACGCATACCTATGCCTTTAAACCAACTAGTGTGAAATCTTTCATTCATTCAATCATGCAAACTATTAGTGCAAAGGTGAGCTAACACCTGTGCTCAGGTGAGTGTTTATGTTCTTCTAAAATGGATGGTGGAATGTGAAAAGAAGGAGGAGGAGCGCCCAGCCACCCCCACACCCATACCCCCGCCGCAGCAGCAGCGGCAGCCGGAATTCCCCCAACGCCACACGGGAACAGGCAGGGAACAACCGCCCCCCGGGCGACCAAGACCGCCACCCAGGCCAGGGCCAGCCGGACCGCCGCGAGGCCCCCAGAGCCAGAGAGCAGGGAGGCGCAGAGGGAAAGAGAGCGCCGCCCCAGCCCAGCCAGGAAAGCAGCCCCCCGCCGCGCCGGAAGAGCCCAACGCAGGGCCCCACCGGAGAGGGACGCCCACAGCCCCAGACGAGCACCCCACCACCACCCAGGAGTTCCGGGCATCCCCCCGCCCCGACCCCAGGTACGAGCCAGGACCCCCCAAGGGAGACCCGCTCCGCACTCCAGGCAGCCACCCACCCGGCCCACGGTTGGTCCAGGTAGGAGCAAGGCAGGGGCCCGCCGCCCCCGCCCAGGAGGGGGGAACCCCGGGGAAAAAAGGGCGGCCCACAAGGGATGTTATAAATATGGCCCGACCAGGCTCGGCCATGTTGGAAGTTTGGCGGGGCCCAGCGCCCAGGGGCAAGGACCAGGACCCACCCCCCAGGGACACGAACACCCCCGGCTCAGGTGTAATATGAACCCCCCCACCGTGCGGAGAGAGCACCGCCGGCTCTTAAGCTATATTTTAAGTGGTTCCCAGTAGTCTTTTAATCATGATGATGCCATTTTTAGCCAAAATTAAAAAAAACCTATGTCGTTTTCTAGGACCTAGTTTCTGGAGAGCAGCAGTATTTGGTGCTGAAGAACAACCCGCCCCCTCTTTCCCTCCCCAGTGCTGAGAGCTCGAGGCAGTGATCTTTTGGTCTGCCCAGCGTATTTTCTACATCACAAATAAGCTTTTTTTCAAACAGTCTCTTTTCTTCTGCTCCTGATTCATAATGATTTGAATAAAGAAATACTGAGAAATGCAGTTTTGAGCTCAACTTTCTCTACAAATGTCCTCCATCATCAGAAAAATGCTACAAGAACATGTTAAAAATACCAAAAATACAGGTTTCATCGTAGCGGTCTTTTAAGTTAGTGTGTGGGCTCCTGGTGAAGCAAGCACCTACAGCAGGGGTGTCAAACTTAATTGCTCAGGGGGCCAAAACCCAAAACACGGACTAAAACTAAACTTTTAAAACTTAACCTTGTTTTATTTTTTTGATTTGATTTATTTCAAGCATTGTAGTCAAAGCATAAAAGAATATACACAAATTTATCAAACTCATTACAGAAATGATAAAATGCATAGACAAAAAAGAAAACAGAAAAAAAGTGGTGCTACGTCTGAATCACTGAACTCCTCATTAACCATTTTACTATGCAGTAACTAGCTTTGCATTACATATTGAAAATTCCTGTAGCTACAATAAATGCATCTAAATAAACTGAATAAACAAAACAGTAAACAAATCTCGTTATGCAACTACAGCCAGCACAAAACTTCGAAAATAACCACATAAATTTAGAATATTATTTATTATATTTATCATTTCACTCATCAAAAAATCGGATTATTTGAAGACAAAATCCATCCTCCTCTCTTTCCTCAATAACAGTTCCATCACCCTGTCATGTACATCATCGCACTTCAGTTCCATCAAGAAGTCCTTTTCTATTGCCATCAAGGCCAGTGCTTAGAGTCTCTCCAGTTTTGTTTCTGTGTAGATTTTAATTCACTTTAGAGCATGTCCGTTGACAGACGCAGTGGACATGGGGATGGTCAGCGCCAAACACACAAATCTGTGCAGCTGCTTCATGATCTCACTCAGATTTTTCTGATGAAGGAAGTCAAGGAGATCAGTGGGAGATTTTCCTGCTAAATCATCCATGGCGTACATAACAGTCAGCTCTGATTTTAACCGAGACGGATCCAAAAGTGCTCCGTGGCTCTGTGGACAAGGCTGCATGTGACTTTCTGAGACTTCTGTCCAATCAGAAGATCTGAAAACTGTGACATTGCCTAAGCCTGCTAGAAGGCCCTACTGATAATTCGGCTGAACTAAGTAAAGTTTGAAATTCTGTTGGGTTCACCCATCGATCAACCCACCTGGCAATTACAAAACTTGCTGCTAATTGTTCACAGATTTGAGAAATAATACAACTAGAACAGCTAATTAAAGAATTGCCCCTTTAACAGTTGTCATCGATATCCAAAATAGAACTTACCATTAAGAGCATTTATATCACAAGATTATGTCTTTTTTGGTATGAAATAAATTTTACATGAGTCATTTAGAAATGTCTCCCTTCTAAATCATAGCTCCAGTGGTCATTGAGTGAACTGCAACATTTGGTACTTCCCAGTTTGATTCAAATTGTTGAACAGAAGGTTGGGGCTTGCACAAAAAAACAGTCATTACATGGGATTACATTACTCTGGGTTAATCCAATGAAGAATATGCATCTGTTTTGCAAATGACACATACCAAAGAGGCCGGTTTTTGTGAATTCCTCTGGAATACATCACATTTAGATTCAGAAAGAACCACAACCTGACATCATTGTTCGAATATTGTAAGCTTGCAATGCACATGGCTTATATGTTAAACAAATTAAGTGGAATAGCAGTGCTGCAAGATGCTCCTTTACAGTAAAACACCAATCAGTTTGTTATGATCACTTTACGGGAAAGTATCAGGTATTTTCAAGGCACTTTGCGTGTGTCCAGGTGGAGTGAGGGGTTCCTGGAGTAAAAATCTTAGTGGAATTAAAAGTTTAATGTGCCTTGAATCTTAAGTCATCAAAGTCATTAAAGCCATGCACGTGCAGTCCTTACTTCCCTCTGACATCACACAACTTGTGCTTTTGGGTTGATGCTCTTTTTGGAATCTTTGACCTTTTCTTCAATGACATCTGGATGGTAATCCTGATAGTAAAGAGGAAAGATAATTACTCCTCCACAGGAGAGACCTGACTCTCTGCATTTGGATGTCACAAAATGGGGCTTAATTAGCAGCAGCAGTCTCATAAGGGTTGGAATAGCTCATAGGTCATAGTGCAGCATGTACCATTATTAGACATTAAGCAAAAAATAAAAAAAGAGACAACTGTCATAAAAAGATTTTTATATTTCTTATACTTGTGTTATTATTTGGGACACGTAACATTAACGAACAATCCTATACAAATAAAGAGACTGTAAATGTGCCTAATAATAGAAATCTGTTGTCCCAAGGCATTGTACATGAAAAGCATTAAAAAAAACAGCATAGAGATACTGTAAAAATAAAACAAAGATCAGAAAGTGCCATAACTACTGGTGAGCTTGTTAAAATTAAGATCTTTGATTTCTAATAAGATGGTGCTTTATGCTTTTGTTTTGAAGGTGTAAAAAGCAAGGAAATCTCTTAGGTCTGTTGGCAGATTGTTTCAGAATTGACTTCCCCCTAACTGACAGTTCAGTTTATCTCCTTCCTGTGAGGGATCCTAATGTCACCCCTGGAATAGGCTTTGTTACCATGACCTCCATCAGTTTTTTTATTAAGGTCACAAAACCACAATGTTTCATATATTATACAGCAGTTTTTAAATTAAACAAGGTTTTTAAAAACCTGCATATTGTAGTTTTCTAAAATAGTGCATTGGTGAAATGTGAGTTAGGATAAAAGAGAGTAAGGAAAAAACATTTGGCTGTGTCAACCCCTAAAGGACAGAGCTAAAAGGCAAAGAAGTGCGAATGGTAAAGGGTAGACATATTTTGATACAAAAGTCTTATAGATTTTGAGTATGTCAATGGGTTTTCTGGTTGTGTCTCTTGAGAATGACGAGGATGTAATAAAATCGTTGATGGGTGAGAATATTAAAGAATGTTGGATTGTTTTAGCAGCTACTAGTGTGATAGATGATCTGTTCATTTTCAAGTTCTGAATATTGGACTCTATTTTGCTAGCTGTGTGTTGCACTTTTTTTTTTAAGAGCAGCTATAGATCCTGCGGAACAACAGGAAAATTACATTTTCTAGTAGGTCATTGTTAAAACAACCAACCAGTGATGTAGATTTTTTTAATAACATTGCTACAGTTTACTTTTTCTTTGGTAGCAGGCATGAAATAACAAGCTGCTGGCCACTTTTGAATGTTTTAAAGCTGCAGATTAAAGAGGCTGCTTGTGTAGAAATCACAGCATAGTTATCATAAATCTGAAAGTCGACATTTTGAAAAATTAGTAAAAGAGTGCAGGTCTTAAAATAGAACCTTGTGGTACACCTGTGGGACAATGGGATGATGTGATCCCTCCCATATATACACAATGTCTCACGTCAGACAGAAATAGACTCAAACCATGCTCAGTTATGTTGTTTGGACAAATGCCTTTCTATTCTTCCATTCTTTCAACCTGTTTAATGCCTTCCTTACTTTATTCTTTATGATCTTTGCTATTTCCTATTCCACAATAGTTAACTCTGCTACTTTGTCCTCTCTAAAATTTTCCTAATTTATCAGATCTTCAAAGTTGTGTTTCCTTCATTCCATCACACTTGCGGAACCTGTTGACAAGTTTCCACCCCTGTCCTTAATCACTTTGGCCTGTAGTACATCCTTCCATCTGTTTATGTGCCTTACGTTTACATACACTCACCAGCCACTTTATTATGTGCACCTTGTTCGTACTAGGTTGGCCACCTTTTTCCCTTTAGAATTCCCTCATTCCTTTGTGGCCTAGATTCAACAAGGTACTTGACTAGAAACATTCCTCAGAGAGTTTGGTCCATATTGACATGATAGCATCACACGGTTGCTGCAGATTTGTCGGCTGCACATCCATAACGTCAATATTCCACCACGTCCCAAAGGAGCTCTATTGGGTTGAGATCTGGGGCCTCATTTATAAAACTTTGCGTAGGATTTGCGTCAGAAGTGGCGTACGGATGAAACATAGGACGTGCGTACGCACAGAAATATTCGGATTTATAAAACCAGTTTAGCCATTCTTCTCTGACCTATGGTATCAACAAGGCATTTCTGCCCACAGAACTGCTGCTCACTGCATATTTCGTCTTTTGTGGACCATTCTCTGTAAACCCTAGAAATCTCAGTAGATCAGCAGTTTTTGAAACGCTTATAAATTACATATATCACACGTGTACCACGAAAGACCAAGCTTTCTTATGTGGAAAATTGTAAAATGTACATAGTGGCTTTGTGACACGGCCTTTAGCCCTTAGCTGATGAGCTATTGAATGAGTCAAAACGTTTTTGAAACAGTAGTCTTTTCTGTAACCCTTTTACACTGGAGCTTTAGCACCAATGTTGACATTCTTTCAGCTTCTGTAATTCTTTAACCGTTAATGCAATTAATGTAATTTCAGCAGATTCTGAAAAGGAGGAAATCAGCTTTGTGCTGATATGCAATACTTTGTAGCAGTTAAATCATTGCACTATTCATGTAAGTCATCTGATTCTGTTGTGCAGAGAAAAGCGGCTTTGCTCCTTTATGCAGTATTTAAAATTAGTAATGTGTTACACATCAGTGCAAAGCCAAAAATAAAAGATGTTTTTTATTTACGTCAGAATCATTCAAATTTGAGGTAATTGCATGAACGGTCAAAGAGTTATGGTATGTCAAAGAGTGTTTGTTATGTAGGTATTGCCGGCGACATCTCCAGTGTTAAAGTTTTTAAATTAAGAGGCAACTGTAGTCAGGCAGTGGAAGAACTTAATTACTTCTGTGGAAAAAGAAGGATAAATAATCTTATTAATCACACAAGCTAAAAAAAATAATTGATAAGAAACAGTTATACCGTTGGGGACTTAACCAGAGCAAGCTATTTGAAAAGCATGGGGTTTGACTGTTGCTACTTGCTTGATTAAAATGAAATGAAGAGTTCAGTGAGGTTCAAAGTGTATGATTGACACACAGACAAGTTCTTTGCCATTGTCAGTGTGGGAAATCAAATTCAGAGGAGTTATCAGTGGAGGATGACACCTGCTTCATTTGTCATGCACCCATTGTCTCTGCATGAGAATGCCAGCACTTTGCAGACACTCCTCAGTTCATCTGAAATGCAGGGCAGGAATTCTCTGACCTTGCCTGACTCACCTGCAATTACATTCACACCCACTCCTTCACACACCATTAAGATGCACGCACATGCTTGCAGCTGACAAAACTGTGTTCTCTCCCTCTCCATCTTCTCCATCAAACACTCTCTCTAACACAGACATACACAATTACCCAGCGTCGTCTGTTTGAGTTAGGACTAATCAGCAGGTGAATTGTCTGTGCAAGCCGAGCCATTTGTGGGGACCTTGTCCGGCCAGGAATCCCACCGACAGTCCCACACTCGGACAGTGAACAAATAAACCATTCAGTCGTGTTTTTGCAAATAAAATTCAGACTTACTGTACATCACTGGTCTTTCTATAAAACTAGCTGGCCCACTTGCGTTTTGTTACAACTCTTTGCATATATTTGCATATTAATGAGAAAAATCTCATTTTAAGCTACCACTTTGTTAGCTAACATTGCATCATAAGCAGAAACTGCCCATCTGTTTTGTGATAACATGTTGATCTGGACAGGTTTGCTAATTAATGCATTAATTAGTTGCACTAATGAACTGACTTGTATCTACAGGCATGATAAAGATGTTTCAGTAGCAGCAGAAAAAGCAGCTCAACTGTGGACGGCAGCTTTTTATTTTGGCATGCTGGAAAAAAAAATTAGTTAAAAGATTTGAAGATAGTTGAAAGATTCATTTGAACTAAAGAAATTGAAAAAGATTGGTTAAACTTTAAGTTGTTAAAATTTTTTATGATTTAATTAATAACTTGAGTGTTTAACTTTTTTTAACTCTTAATTTGTTTAGTTTTGAGCTCATTTGCTACTTAAAGTTCCACTCCTATCATCTTTTGATCAATGGTAAAAGCGTTCCAGTAGTCTTTTAATTATGATTATGCTGTTTATAGCCAAAATAAAAAATAAAAATCTGTCATTTTCTAGGACATAGTTTCTGCAGAACCGCAGTAGTTCATTAGAAATGGATGAGTTGTGGGTGGGACCACTGGCACGGACCAACCCTGCCTCATTTCTCATCACCCTTAACTAAGTTATTTGTTTAAACCAGGGGTGCTCATTACGTCGATTGCGATCGACCGGTAGATCGCAAGACAGCAAAGATGAATAACCAAAAAAAAAAAAAATCCACCAGCCAATCAAAATCCTCACTGAGAATTACGGGACACGAATGGCATGCAAAACGGCCAATCGGACATCTTCTGTTACATACGTCACTGCACATGCGTGTTTAAATTCACCGAGCGCAAATTCTGTCTGTCATCAGAAAGTCGCCCTCTGTCCCGCGGCACGTCAAGTCCCCGGCAGAACACCACTGCGGAGTGTTTATTGAAGTCGCCCTGCGTGTGTCCTCCTGCCATCGCCTCTGCAGTTCTCGCCCGATAAATACGAGTTCATTACGGAAGAGTTTTTTTTTCCGTGGCACGCTCTTCTTACGCAGCCATTAGCGCCTTTGAAATGCCATGCTCCTCCCATTGCATTGTTTACAACAGAGCATGACATACGATAGTCACTGCTTTCTGTCTTTGTAATAAAACGCCTCATCTGTTAATGCAAAAGTATCTTTGTGTAATCTTACTGTGTAGTTTTTAATCATCAGTACATAAACAACAATGTACAAATAAACATGTAACTCATAAACAAACATTTACTAATAGTAAATGTTAGTAAATAGTAAAATACTACTTACTAATAGTATTTTTATATATATAGATATCTATCTATCTATCTATCTATCTATCTATCTATCTATCTATCTATCTATCTATCTATCTATCTATCTATCTATCTATCTATCTATCTATCTATCTATCTATCTATCTATCTATCTATCTATCTATCTATCTATCTATAGATATATACGCACACAGGTAGATCTTTAAGACATTGTTGACTCAAAAGCAGCTCACATGCCAAAAAAGTGTGAGCACCCCTGGTTTACACGATCTCTCGTTAGCTTACAGCCCAAACCTACCACTACCATTTTTAAACAAATTTTTTTCAGCTGTTCCTAATTCACAAGGATTTGAATAAAACAATACTCGGAAATGCAATTTTAAGCTCAATTTTCTTTATATGTGTCCTCCATAATCAGACAAATGCCACAACACCATGTTAAAAACACCAGAAACACCATTTCCATTAGAGTGGGTCTTAAAGCTGCCATCTATGAACTAAAACATACAAATAAAGACAACATTTTGTGCCTTTCACTTACACAAGGTGCATCTTAATATTGAAAGAAGAGCAGTATTGAGGCACATTGTCCTCCAAAACCAAGGGCATCTTTTTATAGATAATATTAAAAGATCTGGAGCAGCCTGAATGGTTGTGCATTTTTCCAGTTGAGTGAGAAGCTCAAGAGTTTCTTCACCAGGTCATGTGAGGGCAGAGGGACAGAACAGCTCTTTAACCATTCAAGCTGCGGTTTGCAATTTATTCTGATAAATATTAGCTTACACTGTGAAATTTCAAATTCATGTCACTAGTCTATTTAATGGTTCGCAGCTTTGTGGGACATGTTTCTTATACTGATTCATCTTAAAAGTACAGGACACCTCTGCCGTTCAACAAACAGACATTCTGTCAAAGTAGAAGTCGTGGCAAAAACAGGACAAGGATCATTTTGAAATTCGTGTGTAAAATGCAGCAGGCAGGGAATGATCACGACTTTTATAGACTTTTTGATGCCGTTGGCTGTGCAAAGTATTACAAATGTTCAAAAATTAGGAAGAAACATCTACTAAACATCAATTTAGCTGTCCATTTAATGGTAAATAAGTGAAGAGCTTTAAAAAGAAACTGCCAACAGGCCTGTGTCTGGTTATTCCAGCAAGTTCACCCCAAGAGCAGTCTGCAAAAATATTAAAAGAGATCTCCAAAAACCCTTAGATGTCATCACAGGAAATACAGGAGGCTTTGGGTGTTGTTAATTCTAAAATTCATCCCTCTCATTCATCCCATAGAAATGTTAAAGCCAGACTGAAGTTTTCCAAGGAGAATCTTGATTTCTAGGATAATGTTCTATGGACAGAAAAGTCACCACAGTAACCAAATGTTTGGTGTAAACCAAAGACAGGAAAGAAAACCTTAAATCAGCTTTAACGCCATGGTGATGCCACTATCATGGTTTATCGATGCTTTGTTTCAGCAGGATCTGGTCAGCTCATGCTCATAGAATCCATAGGAATTAGACTTTGTGTCAGAGGACGCTTCAAGAAGATGTAAGAACATCTGGCAGAAACTTGAAGCTGAACAAAAACTGAACCATGCAGCATAACAATGATCCAAAACATGTCAACTAAGCAACCAATGGCTGGTACAAAACCAAGAAATGGAGAATTGCAAAATCTCAGCCCAGATCTTAATCCCATTAAGATGATGTCAGACCTGAAATGTTCTGTTCATGCAAGAAACCACTCAGAGATTTCTCTGCTAAAAGAATCCTGCACTAAGGAGTAGTATTAACGTTCAGACAGATGTCAGAGAATGGCCATTTCAGCCAAACGGGTAACAGTTTGATGTTTGATGCCCAAAAGTCGCCTCAATTAAGAAATTAGACATTTTTCATGGTAAACTACTTCAAATTGGAAATCACCAATGAAAAAGATGTGGCATTTATGAATGTCTTTTTTTGTGTTGCTTTTAGGGGTAGCTTTTTGGTTTTCTGGTAATATTTGTCTCACGTTATTAATTCAGCATAATTTAACTTGCTTCTAGAGTGAGGACCTTCCCCAAAGACTCGGCTCTGTTGGGCAGAGACACCGTCCGAGCGCTCATGTACTACGCCCTGAAAGTCTGGAGCGACATCGCCCCTCTGAACTTCCACGAGGTGGCCGGAAACGACGCGGACATTCAGATCGACTTCACCAAAGCCGACCACAACGACGGATACCCCTTTGACGGTCCGGGAGGAACGGTGGCACACGCCTTCTTCCCCGGAGAGAGGTTCACAGCGGGAGATACACACTTTGACGACGACGAGGCGTGGACGTTCAGATCACCAGGTAAGGAACAGGGTGCTGAATTTGAGCTACTGCAAAGAAAGCATATAAACCAGCCAATACAGTATTTTTTTTTAAATGCACCTAGAGAAAGAAATTGTAATGCAGAAACATGATTTACAAGTCAGATTTGTTTAAGCTTGAGTTGATAACAAACCACTGGGCGGAGACCCCAGGGAAGACCCAGGACACGCTGCAGAGACTTCGTCTCTCGGCTGGCCTAGGAACGTCTCAGGTCCCCCAAGAGGAGCTGGAGGAAGTGGACGGGGAGAGGGAAGTCTAGGTATCTTTGTTTAGACTGTTGCCCCGTGACCCAGTTGAGCAGAAAAAGATGGATAGATGAATATCTGGAGAACAACATAAACAACAACTTCAAGTACCTTTGTTTTTGGACAAAAAAATTAATTTAAGTTCCATGGCAACAAACAGAAGATATTCTCAAAAACATAATGTCAGTTAATGCATCTTTTTCCCAACTATAATTGAATTTTACCGTTAGCTGGTATTGATCCGACTTTGACATTCTACACCAACTCTGTTGTATTGAAATTATGGAGAAAGGAAAAAACACCATGTTTATGAGGATTACAGAGTTCTGCCTCTTGGCTAAATGTTTCCACAAATTATATAAGACGCTGCAAAAAAGAAAATGTGCCACCATACCCCAAAGCTTCGCTATCGTTATTGAACTCAAGTAATGTGTGATAATTGATGAAAGCCCTATTCAGGTGAAACGGCGCTAAGAGGAGACTGTCAAGGTTGTTCTGGGCTGAAGAGCGTGTCAGCTTTTACAGGAAGCCTAAGCAAAGTTGATTTAATTATAAAGTACACACATTCAACATTGTTTTCTCAGTTTGCACGTTATAGTTATTGTCTGTGATTGCATTTCAAGCTTTTAATTGAAACTTACTCCTAATCCTTGAGGTGATGTGGATGGTTATATCTTGTGGCCTAACAAGGAGTGGCTTTCACTCATGAAATCCGAAAAAAAACTTTGACAGACAGACTCTACAAACCATTTCAAAAATTGGATTTCACACAGCCACTCGAGTTTAAATGAGGGCAAGACTGACGCTATGCTCTTCCACCCCAGCAGAAACAGTAGCCCCCTCTCTGTGGACCTTTGCCTTCCTGCCGCACTTAGGATTCCAAGTGTCAAGATCGATCCTGTTTAGAACTTTCACAAACAAGTAAATCCGGTCGGTTGTAAATCCAGCTTCTTTCCCAAGTGCTGGTTGGTAAAAATCAAGTCCTGCTCAGCCAGACCGGATTTTGAAAAAGTCATCCACACATTCATTACAACAACACTTTGCTAATGCAGGACACTTTATTCTGGAGTCAGCTAGGCATTCCTTTCTCGGCTGGCACAGAAGTTATAAATTCCCCTTTTTGGTTTCCCTCTTCTGGCTCTCTATATATTTTAGAATTTGTTTAAAGAATTTTTTAATTAACTTTTTGGCCTTACACCACATTACCTGTCGGATTTTTCACTATAACAAACCCAATTGTTCCTTAACATCCAGGAAACGGCTCCTACTAGTTGACCATTGACTGTGAATGAAAACTGGACTGGACTGAGTGAGTGTGACATCACTCATAGAAAATGACTTCCTTCCATTTCCAACTAAATGAAATCAACGATATGGATCCTGAAATTGTCAGTAAGCGGTGATTGGTCCGAGTTGGTCTGAGTCAACATTTCTATGGCAACCACTCTTGCTATCAGAAATGAGCGCATAGAAGTCCACACTCCTACCACTTGAAAGCGAACTCTGGAGAATCTGTGAATCAAACGCTACGAACACTCAACGGTAGTCTACTTACTTTTGATTTGGCCATAACTTTGACTAAACCTGCACTACAATATTATTTTTTAATTCAGAATTAGCAAGAACATGGTTAAAAAAAAGGTATCAGAGGAAGAATGGTCATTCTGACCAATATAATACCTGAGTAACAGCTGTTTATTTCTCAATCAAAGTCAATTGGATATTGGTTTTTCGGACCAGTGGGTACTTCCTATTTAGAACGTGAGGGGGAAGGGTCATACAGTCTAGCTCTTGACTCTGGAACACGCTCTGTCATCAGATCAAACAGGACTTGTAACTATGTGCTTGTAACACTTTCATTAAACCTTATTCCTATACTTAGCTTTTCATTCTACTGACAATTGATTGATTTTGACCCCCCTGTGGGGATTTTTTGGCATTTGATCGGTTTGTTTTTTGTTGCACATCCACTGCTATTTATTGTTTTAATCCTGCATTTTATTGCTGATTTGATAGATTTTGCAGTCCTTTGGGCAACATGTGCTGTTTTACTGGAGGGGGTTGATAAATAAAGGAAGTTTAAAGTTGTTGATTCCTGGCATGAAGGTGGATACAGCATGTCCAGGACAAACTTTTGGTCGGTTCTTTCAGCAGGTAAAATGACAAATCTAGCAAAAGTACAGGACACCAAACATAATAGTGGCTTAGTGACTCACTAGCTTAACCTGGTATTGTCTGGTGGGAAAAAAAAACAAATATAGAAAACTTCTATCTACTCCTTGACATTCCTTGCAGCTGTTTCATATATTAGTGTATAAAGCAGTGGCTGACTCAATTTTTCCTTATTTTGTACTTCATATGAAAGTACCTTTTTTGCTCAAATCTTTTACCATGTGGCCAAATATGAAGTAATAATAGAGCTTATCCCTGCCAAAATCTGTTCTATGCTTAGAGGGAGAATTGGAACACTTTTGTTTTAGCTGTTAAGTTTTCTGCAGAGTTGCACTTGGGTGCAAACCAGACAAGAAAACTCTGTTTGGCCCTAAAAGAGGAACCATCCAACAGTTGAAAAAAAAAACAACAGCTCCCAAACAAGGAAGGTTTGAGCTGCTGTGTGTGAAAGTGAACCAAATCAAAGAAAGTTTGGGCATTCTTTTTTTTTGTTTTTGCTATCTTAAATTGGAAGTTTTTTTGTGGTTTTTCTTTTGACCTAAATTCCTCCTGAAAAACATCTACAATGCTCATGTTTTTATCAAAAATAATCTATGAATTCCCTAAATTACAATGTTTTTTCTTTAACCCTTGTGCTATCCAAGGCACTTTACCATTGGGAGTCGGGTCATCTAGACCCCACTAGACAGTGCGCTGAACCTTTTTTCTTCAATGATTTGTGATCTTCACTGGTGTCCATGGATTACATGAAATCTTTCCACCTTTATCCACCTTTGTCATGGTAGGGAGAACACGTCAATGTAAGGGTGGGGTCATCTAAGATAGCACAAGGGTTAAAGGCGACATCAGCAGAATGTGGTTGGCTGCCATCCTTTCCACATTTTAATAGCCTCCACAAATATAAATAAAAAAGTGCCTATGTGTGCAAATGTAATGAGAATTGCTTGATTTGGATAAAAATATAATTCTTCAGTGCTCACAGACACACTGTTGACTAAAGTGTGAAAGATGAAATCCAGCGAGTTACAGATGATACCGATGAGGTGCTGGTTTACCATCAGGAGGTTTTTGTATTTTAGCGTTGTAGTTAGTTTTGTTCGTTGCTTTTTCACCACTAAATCTGTGAACCATATTTTTCCACTGCTTAATTTGCTCCAATTATACCTCCCAGTAGGCTCATGACAGAATCCTGCTGTAGTTTACCGAGGCATTTGTATCGACAAGGTTTTGTTAATGAGAGCAGAGCGTGAAGGCATGAAAAGTGTGTTTGTTTTTTTATGACAACACTTTTGCTTCAAACCATACAATGTTATTATGCATATCAACATATACAATCATTTTTTTCTACAGCTACACATTATGCAAAAGTGGTTGCAGACAGAATAAGAAGCACTTTATTGTGGAAAACAGAAGCCTCTCACTGGGAACAGGACACTGACTGCAAACCAACTCATCTTATTGGATCGGTCTGCTTTCAGAGTTTTAGTGTTTTACTCCCTTTGGTGGGGGGTGAGATGTACATGAAATGAAACACTTTCTTTCTGTTTATAGAGTAAACATTACTCTTCTGTTGTGCCTGACCTCTATATAGGAGCTGATCAGTCTCGCTGAAAATCATCTCTGTCCTACTGCTGCTTCCTCATTCAAAAAATCTTTTTTTTTTGTCTTTTTGGTTTACTCTGCTTTCTTATTGGTGTCTTTTTAGGAAAGGAGACAGCAACTTTCCTGGAATCTCTTAAACTCAGTGAATTTGCTGAAATGTCGACTGCAATATGAAACTTACCTCTGGGCCGAAATGCTTACTAAACATAGCATTTAGAGTCTTATTTGACTTTCTAATGCGCTGAAAAGAACAACGCACTCCCAATTAATTTTCAGTTTAGAGCAATGTGGTCTTCAAACCTTTCAGCCTGACATTTAGCTCATTTTCCCACCGTTCGTGCTCTGAGCCTGTGGTCTGCTTTACACCCTTCTTTCCTATCTGCCTTTTTTAAAATCTGTTTAACCAGTTCTTATGCACAAGATAGATATGTTGAAAAAAAACAATGACAAAGGGTCTTTACTGTTGGGAACTGCTCTTGCCATCAACCCTTTGCTGTCCTGTTCATCTGTATGCGTTGTATCATTTTATATAAATATCCTCTGAAAATGACTATCTGTCTGTCTGTCTGTACGTTGCGAATTTGCGACATACAGCATGAAGGGGTTAAGTCTTATGACTGAATGGAGAAATTACCTGCAGTAGTGTCTTCTATTGAAAAAGCTCCTCTGGGTCTCCCCAGTGTAGTGTAAGGGGTTGAGAGATGTTGTTTCTAACCACAAGTATCATTGTTATGTCTGTCACTTCCTCCATGTGGCCGCCCAGGACAGAACTTTCTTTTCTCACCAATTTGTGCAGCCATTTTCTACCACTGTCAGTGCTGCTCTCCTCTAGCTCACAACAGCGTTAAGAACCGCTAAGGTCACCGCAGAGTTGTAAAAGTTCCTAAAGATGGTTCCGCTCACACCAAAGGAGCTCAGCCTCCTTAGGAAATGAAGGCATGTCAGACTCCTACTGTTGCCGGCACTCATGTCTTCGGTCTGGTTGAGTTGACTGTCCAGGTGGACACCCAGGTATTTGAAACTGTTCCCTACCTCAATGTCAGAGCCTTTGGATGTTTACTGGTTCGGTAGTATGGCTAAAGTCAATCACCATTTCCTTTGTCCTGGTTCTGTTGGCACCAGATGAAAAGTTCCAGGATTACAACTCTGTATTCACTGTTGTCCTTCTCAGACACACAGGAAATGATGGTGGTGTTGTTGGAGAAGTTATATATATATTGCAGTTGCTGGAGTTGTATGAAAAGTCCAAAGTATAAAAACTAAAACATGATGAGAACAAATACAGTGCCTTGTGGAGCTCCTGAGCTACAGACTACCTTTCTGACACAGTTGTGTAGCTTTGTTACATTGTGATCTCTCAGTGAGGCAGCCAGGGGTCCACTCTGGTCTCTTCCGGCTTCACAGGTTGCAGGTCAGGTTTGCTTGTGTTAAAGGCACTATGGAAGTCAAAGAACACAAATCTCACAGTGCTGTTGGCGGTCTCCCATTAATCGTAATTGCAATATCCAGCTCTACAATATGCACATTGCAAAAGACGGCAAAAAATGCAATAAATCGTGAATCTTAAATCAAATAAATCCCTTTATGCATTTGACCAATCAGATGCAATCCGATTACTGACATTTTCGGATCTAGGATTCTGACCTGATTCACGTCTCTTATTTTCCCATAGATCATCAATCTGTCCTGGTTTTTTGTGTGTGTTTTCTGGATTCTGCTGGTCCAGTTCAGTTTCTGGTATCCCTAAGAATAAATTTGACCTTTCATGGGGTTCTTGACACATACCCAGTTTTCTTTTCTTTCTCACTACTGTTAGTGTTGCCAGCCTGCAGATTGAGCTGAGGTTTTCTCTGATGTCCCCCCTCACCCCTGACTAGAAGAAACTTAAGTAAAATCAATATCTGAACCCTATCAGTCATGTTTTACAAACCCACACTAATCTATCTTTCAGTCATCATGTCCACTTTAGAGGCTCGCAATATTGTCTTCACGGAACTGCTTTAGCATTTTTCTGAGTTTTATTGAACTGGGAAAAGCACTCCTGGGTCTTCTTGGGTTGTCTATTCATCAGGATTACAACAGAGACAGCTGTACAACTATAGAAGCTGCAAGTGGTAATGAAAATAGACTTCTAATTTTATCTTGCATGACAACTATGAGAATTTAGCACCTAATGTCTTTTGAGAAAATCTGAAGTTCTTTTTTTTTCTTCAAAAAGAAAATTGAATGGATAAGTTCAAATGTATGGAAAGCTGTTCAGATCATAAAACACCTAATTGATAAATTTATTATAACAAGGGTTATTAAGAATATTTCTAACTGCTTTCCTCCTTTGTCATTGTTCATTGGTTTTGCACACATTGATTCTTTGAGCCTAATTAATTGGCATTGGGATTTACACCCAGCACATTTCTTGATTAGTATAAACCATAACTCCCTGCTAAATGCTTAATTTATTATATCATTAAAGCTCCTACCAATTTAATTTGGAAAGAATTGAATTGATCTGTTTTGTTGTTTTTACATTTCCCCCTAAAAGAAACTGAAATTGACTTGTGACTGAATGTAAAAAGTTTAACGGAAAAGAAAAAGCAAATATAGGACTTAAGAAAAATCGTTGCTTCCAAATACTTAACCTAGATAAATATCTGCTCATTTCTGCTTTTCTGTGCTGCATAGTCAATCAAAATGACATGACTGACATAAATGTAAAACAGGTCATGAATTTTGTGTCTCTTTTAAAAGTTAACTTTCAAGTGGATTTTTCGCTTACTTTCATTGCAGTTCTTTGATTTTCATGGAAGCACATGAACTTACAAATGCGATTTGTAAGTTCGGCTCAAGTTCTTAGATGTTTGTTTGATGAAATTCAGAAAAATTAGATATGAACTTCAAAGTTTTCTCAGTTGTGTAAATCAATTTGTCATTGAATTTTTATCCCACTATAGAGAATCAAAAGTTAGATCTATAGAAGATAGGGGTATCTTTTATGGATACTCTGGTTTCAGTAATCAAATACAGTCTAGGCGTCCTCACTCTATGGGATGAATCATGTGGCAAAAACTATCTTTATAAAAGCTATATTGGTTTTTCTTTTTCTTTTCTTTTTTTTTTCTGCTCCTAAAAGATTTAGAGAAATAGTTTTTATTTTTATAAGCAAGTGCAGCTTCTGTCTTACCAAAAGGCTGTATTGGTTACATGTCCTTTTCTTCTTTTTTTTAGTTCAGCCAAACACAATTTCACACAAAGAGATGATAAAAAGCTGTTTTGCTGTCATTTTTAAATCAGTTTTCTGACTGTTTTAAGCATACCTGGTCTTTTGCTTTCAGTAACTTCATAGAGCAAAAAGCACTTAGAGGAAGCCAGATGAGATAGAAAGCAAGATATGTGAAAATATAAAAAAACTCAACAAATATAAACGTAATTGAGATATAGTAGTTGATTTCTTATGGATGTTAGTCAAACTAGAAGCACAGTTTTTGTTCATTACACTGAAGATGTCAACAGCAATACTTACTGTAAATAACATGCACTTTTTAACAAACCTTAAAAATGTGACCGTTTGTGCGATCAACGTGAATCAGCTGATTCTGACGCAGGGAAAAACAGCTTTTTATGCGGGCTTTGCACTGATATGCAACTCATTGCTGTGGTAACGTGTTGCATAACAATGCAAAGACACTTTCTACCCGACAGAATCAGCTGGTTTACATTTATCACATGAACACTTGACTGCTGTAAAACGCTGCAGCGCAAGGCTGCATGAAATTCGTTAATTGCACAAACGGTTGAATAGTTACGATAGTCGGGAGAATGTTTGACTCTGGAGCTAAAGCTCTGGTTGAAGGTTTAACACTTTTCAAATAAAATTAAGGCTCTACTTAATGCATAACCTTTACTACTATCTTAGACTTTCAAATATTATTGTTGAACAGTAGAATGCAAAACAAAGCAAAGTCAAAATCACAGAACCTGTTTTCCTGTGGTGAAGCACACTCCGGATTTTCACTTCCTCTGCTCCATCGTTTGTGAAAAATTGTTGTTTTTTTTTGTCTGTTTACCTCAGCAGTGCTCCTCTTTGGTTTAGTGTTTTTGGTTTTGTTGAATCTTGTTGATCCACTTAAACCTCTCAGTTCTGACTCGGTGTGCACACGCTGCTCTTCTCTGTTTAGCTCAGAAACAGGGTGAATGTGATTACACGGTACCTAATTTGTTTTTAATTCCAGTGTTCTTCCAGGATCCTTTTCTTTATCCACTGATCCTCTCTGGTTTTTTTTTTTTTTTTTTTTTTAGATTACAGTTACTGTTTGACCATTAAAAGTCCCAAGTGGGTCCTTTGTCTTTCCTCAAACGCTCCAAGCCGAGCCCAACGTAAAGTTACTGGGATGCAGATTTGATCTGAGCCACCAAGGAGCACTAAGCTAACTTGGCTCAACACGCTTGTGCTCACGTGTTAGCAAATCGAAATCTCAGCACCCGCGGTTTTGTCTTGCTTAGCAGAGCCAGACAAGGAGCTTTTCGGAAGCTTTGCCTTTTCTTTTAACAGAACATCCAGGGAAATGTGCTGTAATAGCCTGCAGCCCCTTTAGCTGTCTTTACACACTTAGGTCTTGATTGGCAGCCCAGGGGCTCAGGCGGTATTACCATCGTTATCTCACTGCACCACAGCCTAGACAGCACTCACAGCCACCAGAGCTACCTGTCATGCCTCTTAACTTGCAACCTATAGACTTCAATTGAATGAAATAAACCTGCAAACAGGAGCAAGTTCCACAAAACTTTAAGCAGCAGTTTGACACCTATCACAGCCAGGGGATTGTGGGGGGAGTATTTATGATTTATGAAAGGTAAAACCATGTTTTAAACTAGAATCTCTAGTAATCTCTCTCTTATATAAATGAAGGGGGGGATTGTAACATATCTTTGGAAGGTTGTGAAAAAAAGAATGACGGCTCCTCATTTTCTCCGTCTCTTCCAGAGTCTCACGGGATGGATCTGTTCGCAGTGGCAGTCCACGAGTTCGGTCACGCCATCGGACTCGTGCACACCTCCGCCATGGAGTCCATCATGAGACCGTATTACCAGGGTCCAGTGGGAGACCCTCTGAAATATGACCTGCCCTACGAGGACAAAGTGCGAGTCTGGCAGCTCTACGGTACGAGGATAAACCCATTCAGACTGAACTGGAGGGGGTGTGTAGACCTGCGGGGGGAGGTCATTGACTAATGAACATGTGAATGGAGATAATTGGGCCTCTTTATTGCATATAACCTTATCAACATTATGCCCTTGAATAGAAGGACTGTGCAGGAGAGAGGTTAATGACAAGTGTGGGTGTGGATAAATTATCAGATGAAATTGTAGCACATGGTGCAGCAAAGGAGTGGAAAAAGGAAGGGCTTTAGAGGTAAAACCAACAAACTTAGGAACTAAGTGCAATTGCTCCTGCTTTTGAAGTTGAATACAGTGTTCCCTCACTCTATTGGGGTTCATCTTTCGCCGTCTCGCTGTTTCACAGATGTTTTTTAGTGCGATATTGCATGTATTTTTTAAAAATATTTAGTTGTTTTTCAACAGTGCATTGTCTTCTGCGTTCTGATTGACTTTAGATTCGTCAATCAATCTCCTCTGTGCCATTTTTCCTGTACAGCATAAATCAATTTTTTTTTCTATGAACTGTGAGAGTTTAACAAGAGAGAAAAGTGTGGAAATGTTCACGTCGGGCATAGAAAAGTGGATATAGTTTGTGGTGAGGGATTTACAGCCTTAAACACCTGTTATCCTACTTACTGGATTCCACCTATCACAGTTTATTTTTAGAACGTAACCCCTGCAATGAACACGGACGCTCAAATTATGTCTAAAAGCCGCTTACTTCTGTGTTAAAAGTTAGCCAAATTGATATGTTCAATGTTCTTTTCATGTCTTTGGTGTGTTCTTGTGAAATATCCAGGTGTTAGAGACTCTGTGTCATACACAAATCAGCCTGGCGGCGCCTCCCAGACGCCTGATCCCCCCGTGCTGCTGGATCTACCTGACAACAGATCCACTCCCCTGTAAGTGAGGAACATTCTGCCTTCTCCCACACGGTTAATCCTCAGCACCCAGGTAAACAGTTTTGAAGTAGACGGCTGTAGTTCATGTTTCCCATGGAAGAACATAGGAGCCTAAAGCTACAAATAAGTAGAATCCCTCGTGGCTCTTAAATTCAATAATCCAGAGACCTGTGGGACAGAGGTTCCCCACATTTTTGGGTCCTGGCAGCTGAATCAACAAAGCCCATTCAGTGACCACATGTATGAACAATGCATAAACCCGTAACTAAGCCTACTACAAATAGGTGACATCTGTAAAGTAAAAGTGTGTGGAAGAGTGTGCGCATTTTACAGATAATAATTAAACACTCTTTTATCTATTCTGACAGGATAAGTGGAAAAAGTTATTCATTAGAAAAATATCATTTGATTGTGATGCGTATTATAAAAATACGTTTCGAACAATATTAACATTTTGTTTTGTATTTGATGCTGCTGTAGAGTTTTAACAGTTAGATTTAAGTTTAACCCTTTAGTGGAGAAAAGCAGGATTGTGTCATTATGGAACACTTTACGTTAGTAAAGTGCAAAGCCGCTTTTCTCCGCGTCAGAATCATCTGATTGCAGTTTATCGGTCGAGGAGTTACTTTATGTCAAAGAGTGTGTGTTATGTACGTAATGTGGGTGACTTTTTCTTTAATTTTTCTGTCATCAATTCCATTTTTATTTTTTAAAAATAAAGTACAATTCAACTATGGACTGCTTTTAAACTTCCAGGGTTCGTTTACGATATGAGTCGACAAAACACTCTCCATCTTTCCTGCCCACCATCATGCTGAGCTTAATGATCCAGGGTGGATGATACTCACGAACAGGTGTTTTCGTTTCTCTACCATTAGCTCACAATATCCAGGGAGATTAATTGTAATTTTGTATCTCTGTGGAACATTTGTTAGACGTTTTTAGATGTTTCTTGTTTGATGTTCTCATTGGCAATGCCAAGTGCAAGAAAAAGAACACCTTTTCCTATACATGGGAGAAATAGTATTTTAAGAAAACAAGTGTGTAGGTGTGCAAACATGTACACTAGTTAAAAACATGTTTACTCTGCTTCGGGTCAAAGACGGGGATGGAAACCCCTCTGAAAGGACTTGGTTCAGTCCACTTTGCTTCCGTTGCTGTGTGAATATGAGCTGGATAATTACTAATTATAATAATTAGTAACTATTTATTAATTAATAATTACTTCAGTAATATTAAGTAATAATAATAAATACTTAAACCATGTCTATGCAGAGACAGTCAGCTCCAGAGTGTTGTATATGAGCCTCAGAACCTCAAGTCATAAAACCCTTTTGTTCTCACACACAGACAAAATAGGAGTAGAAATGAGACATGCAGACATAATCGAGCCACAAACGTTGACATTTTTTACAGAAAACATGCTGTTGGGTGTGGTGGTTTGTGAATAAACCTGGGGTTTTAACAGACACTAAAAAGAAATTCAAAATGAAGTGAAACTTTAGTGAATATAGTAAGTAACAAGTGACAGATGGAGGACCTGAAATCACTAACCTAAATGTGACCGTGTTAGCACCAGGAGCAGCAGGTGTGACTATTAGCTAGAACTATGTGGGAATTATTAACTACATTATAGCAGAAAGAGCTAACAAAGACTATATTAGAAGCACAAAAGTAAATAAAGCAGGAATGAATGCAATAATGAAGTAAACATCCTCTTTACTAACTTTTTTCTCTCAAATGTAGGTTGCGTCATGTGCTGCAAAGCGCCAAAACTAGCTTTAAAGACCAACCCAATGAAAATAGTCTTTTTTGTGTTTTTAGCATGTTCTTCTATCATCTTTCTCATAATAGAGGACCTGTGTAAAAGAGTTTATGATTAAAACTTTATTTCTGAGTATTTCTTAATTCAAATCCCATTGGACCAGAAAACCGGTTGTTTGAAAAAGCTCAGACTAATGACGCCGTTACGGAAAAATGGGCGTGCCAAAGTCTCTCTTCTCCACTCCGCCCTCCTGCACGGACCCTGGCCCGCTCACATTTAGTTCCGAGCTGGCCTCTGGATTAAAACTGGACGGCTGGATTGATCCAATATTGCTCACCATTATTCTTGCACTGCTAATGCTAGCTTGATGCTACAGAGATCTCAGCGACGGGGAAGGGGCGGGGTTGCTCAGAACTAACAGTCCCCGCCCACAAACCAGAATTGTATTTCTAATGAGCTACATATTTTATGAGCTGGGCTTAAAATGTGTCTTAAAAAACAACAGTCTTTTTGATTTTGGCTAAAAAAAACTGAATAATCATAACTAAAAGACTACTGGGAATCATTTTGCAAAAGGAAAAAAATATGGTCAGACTGGGACTTCAAAGACCCACTCCAATGAAAATGCTGTTTTTAACAAGTTCCACCAGCATTTTTTCTCATGAGGAAGGACATATATAAAGCAAATTAAGCTAAGGACTAGTTTTAGGTAACACTTATACAACAAGCAGGGATAAGTAAAACTGAAGTAGACGAGGCGCGGCACAAGGTATGCAGGTGCTGTCTACGTGATAAGTGTGTGCTACTTGTATCGGTTTATCCATTTTTTGCCCTCAGACAGCCTCTATCTAACATAGGGGCAGTTATCACTAATGCTTTACTAATGACTAGACTGTCATGTCAGGGTATCTTATGACAGCATTATCTGAACGTCAAAAATGTTTGCAACTTACACGAGCCTTACAAATCCTTCACGATACCCTACACACGACAATCATGCGTTCCATTTTCAAAGAGCTTCAATGGAACTGCAAGGCACACCTATATTCCCTTTGAGATGCTACCATTCTTCTCTACAACCTTCAACAGGTCGAGACGACGCAAAAACCCAGTTTGATTGTTTTTTTTGCATAGAAATAAGGTTTAAACATGGAATCAAACGTCGTCTCATGTTTACTAAAGCAAGTTTTGAGTTTCACAGCACTTTATTTTGTGTTTGTTAGTCAGCTTTAAACGTGCTCTGAAGTTTTTGCATGTACTTTACTTTACTAAACTGAATCAGCCTGGATGTTACAAAAAACTGCAGTTTTCCTATAATATGCAGTTTTGTGCGCATTTTGAGCACTCGTGTTGTAAGGAGGTTTTTGCTGTAAAATACATTAGTTATTGTGTTTTGCAGCATGTTGAACTCTCTGAGCCAACATATATGTCTCTGTAAGATCTATGTGATCCCACATCTTCAAATAAACATAAAATCTAAAATAAAGCATGGCTCAAAGTAGTTCATGGAAGGTAAGACATAACTGGAAGAAGATATGTAATAACTCCATTGTAACTAGACAGTTTGCTCAAAGTTCTGGAACTACCAGCTTAGCAGTATCATGAAGATGAGAAATGAATGCCTGCAGAATAAAATTTACTTTTTTTTATAAAGTCCTGTTTTCTACAAATCTATTTTTATTGGTTGTGAAACAGTAATTTATGACCAAACCTCATAAACAGGCTCAAGTTAATTACTTCTGTCAAGCATTGTGCATCTTTAATTCATAAATAAACCAGCTGTGGTTTGTTTCTACATGCAATTAAATTTTCTATAATTGAGATAGATGATTTAGCATTAGCATGGATGGCAAATGAAAGATATACGAAAGTAGGCAGGTTGCTTGGGGAGAAATCAAGATGTGATTAAATTCACAAAGAACAACTGCAAAAACCCCTGGTCGATCAAACTCAAATCTTTGGAGGCTCACAAACAAACAAACAGTCTGTCTCTGGTTTTGGTTTTTCCTTCTGATCTACCAGCTCCATCAGTTTGGGATGTCTGCATTCTGCTTGACAAAGGCTGGAGTTGCAGCTCTGAATGAGGACCTTTGTGGTGAACGGGAGGGCTCTCACTCACAGTGGCGGGCCTGTGGTGCTCCCGGCTTCAGCATTGGCAGGCCGACCACGTCACAGCTTTAAATCGCTTCTTCTCCTCAAGGCCATAAATGAGCCGGTGGACTGCACCATGTTTGTGTGAGGGCATTTTATCCCACGTTAAGATTTTTAATGAAGGCAAACTTGCAGATTGGTGCACCACCGTGCAGCCCTTATTATTTAATAGCTGCAATATTCGGACAGTTGTTGTAGTTCTTTTGGTTGCAAAGAGGTTGTAAAGGACTGAACTTGCATTATTTTCTTTTCATGTTAGAGAGCAACTCTGAGGAAAATTGTGTTTTTGGTGTTTTTAACTTGTTCTTGTTGCATGTTTCTGATGATGGATGACTTATATTAAGAGAATTAGCCTCAAAATGGCAATTATTGTAAATCAGGAGTAGACAAACAATGTCCTAGAAAATGACTCATTTGAGCTAAAAAAAAAATAGGACAATCATAATTGACAGACAAAATATATCAAAAGATGATCGTAGTCGGACTTCAAATCCAAACACGCATGAAACATACATGACAATGAAATTGTTCATGTTAATTGATGTTTTTTCTTTTCCTGTTTTCTTCATTTCTCCCTTAACTCTCCTAATAATTTTTCTGTCTCTCTCAGGCTGGTGCAGGACGCCCCAGACAGATGCACCAGTCGTTTTGATGCCGTGGCCCAAATACGGGGGGAGGCCTTCTTTTTCAAAGGTATTCTGAATTTGAAAGAAAAAGTGAGGCAGAAACAATTCTGAGATGGTTTGGGCTCAAATTAGTTACAACTAAACTTAGTTGATCTCACTTAAAAAGAGCAGAAACAACTCAACAAAGATCAATGTGTTTGTAGTGAATCATCTATAGTGAGACACCAGAATTACAGGGAAAATTAAACAAGTATAATCAATATATTATTAGATTAAATAGTTTAACGGGCTGGATATGGCACCCGGGCCGTGAAGTTCACCGCTGCTCCAGAGCCCTTTATTACATTTATGATGCGTTTGAGGAAAACGTTTACATAGATTATTTTAGGGCTGTAAAAATCTAATAAAAATTTCAAAAATAAATTGGACAGAATTAACTTCTACTGCTATTGAGTTGTTTTCTAAAAATAAATGCTATAAACACTTATTATCAGACTGTTTTTCTAAAATAATTACAATATTGCACTAATACCTGCCACATCAAATTTACTGCTGGAAGATGTAGACTGCAATGTAAAAGAAAGGCTTAGAGAAACTACACAAATATCTGTTATATATGCATCACACCCCCAACCCACAGTTGTTTGGAAATAAGTAAATAAATCCAAATCCAAAAAGTTTTATAAAGCTGTGTTTGTGCTTCACATTTCTGTGTGTAAAGTTGGTCTTTTTAAACTTGGGAATCAATGGGAAACCATATTGTTGCATTGCTACTGTATCCTTGTTGCTGTTTCTTTCACAGCAGATTACTGGGGATTTTATTTTTCTGCTTTTAGTAAAAAAACACAGAGAATAAAAGCAAATGAATGGTAGAAACGTCTGACAACATCTACTGATCTTTCTTTAAATTAAAAAAAACTAAAAATGTAATTGCATAAACATGGATTTCATCAGGCTAATCTGTAAATGAATCCAAGTATAAACAAGAAACCTACTGTGTAAAACTTTTTGCCTTGATTGATTTGCCAGAATGACCAAGGCGAGCATTAGTGTAGATGCAGTGTAATAAATAACAGCTCAGTCTGCAGAGCAGTGCACATTTGCTTTTGGTACATAATGGCTAAAACAAATAATGGAAATAAAAGAGTAACAATGGTCCAAGGCCTGATCTCTCTGAGCTCACCTGGAGGTGGATCCTTGAACAATGGGATTCTGGACCCAGACCAATAGAAAGCACCTCTCCTTTCTCCTCCTCCTCTCCTGGGAGGAAGGAGGTAGCACTATATGTGCTGGTTTTGTGGCGCTGTTGTAGCTGTTTATATGTTATTGAGCTCATTTGGTCTGGGTTTTATATTTTTTTTTTTTTTTTTTTTTTGGCCATTCCAAAATCCCCCCCCCCCCCCCCCCCAGGAGGATTTTGGAATTCATCCTAAAACTTTTACTTTCAGGGTTTTGTGTTATCAGTAGGTCATTATTGTGCGTCTTTGTTGTGAACACTCCTGTGGCATATTATGTTTGATTTCTGAAACTTTTTTGTTTTGTTTTCGTCTCTCTTACAAACTCTTACACACTTGTGTGTTTCTCGTGTAACTGCAATAAAAAGCTGTTGTTGTTTTTCAGGTCTATAAAAATTAATTTTATTTAGAATGCGCTTTACATTTTAGGTAAAATCTCAAAGCGCTAAAATTCTCTTAAAACAAGAAAAACTATTTGTTACACAGAATCTCATACTTAAGAACTGAAGGTCCATCTAAAAGCTCAGTATGTGATACAAAAAAATCAGTTAAAAAAAAGTTTACTGGACAGTTAACAGCATTTGTTGGGGCTGAATGATGAAAATAATTTTGATAAAAGTGAATGTAGCTGCAAGAAACTTTAGCAATTTGAGGCTAAGTTGAAGAGTCCAGTCCTGATCTGCTTGCTGGCAATTCCATTAAATGTTATGTTAGGTCTTAATTTCAAACTGAACTCTTAACTAAACTAGCATTCATCCTAAAACAGTTTAGGATTTTTCAAAAAGTCTCTGGATGACTATCTAACAACATGAACAAATCCTGCCACCTTCTGCTGTGAAGGAAGGTGATTGTTTAGTTCTGGAAAAAAGGAGAGTAATAGTTTTCCTGTTAAGGTTTGAATCAGGAAGGGACAGAAGTATGGCACAAAAGTTCTGCATAAAGAAGAGATTGACAGAGAAATACTGACTGTGAACTTGATGCATCTATATCAAGTTCTGCAAACAAAACAAAATCATTTATCGTAACAGCTTTTGTAATGTTAAGGCTTGATCATTTGAAATCCCTGCTTTTGCTTCATTGGTCAAAGGCCTATTTGTCTTTTGTCGCAGTCAAAACAAAAACCAGAAATAATAATTAAATACTGAAGGTGCATCAAAACTGTGGCAACGAGTTTCCAAAGTAAACATTTGTAGTGAGATGAGATTAGGAACACACATTTTGAAGCTGTTCTCCTCTCTGACTTCCATAGGGAAATACTTTTGGAGGCTAACAAGAGAGAAGCACCTGGTGTCTCTGCGTCCGGCTCAGATCCATCGCTTCTGGAAGGGTCTTCCTCCAAATCTGGACAGCGTGGATGCCGTGTACGAAAGGCCAGGGGACCACAAAATAGTATTTTTTAAAGGTGAAAGAACCTAAATCAGTAATGCTTTAAGAATATGGACTTGAGACAACTGATAATTTGCTCTTCTGTCCTCACCCCTCAGGTTTAAAATATTGGGTCTTTAAGGACAACAATGTGGAGGAGGGTTACCCACGTCCAATCACTGACTTTGGCTTACCTGTGGAAGCCGTGGACGCAGCCTTTGTGTGGCAGCACAATGACAAAACCTACTTCTTCAAAGATAACCAGTTTTGGCGCTACGATGATCATCTGCGGCATATGGACATGGGCTACCCAAAGGACAGCATACTTTGGAAGGGACTGCCACCCCACCTGGATGACGCCATGAGGTGGTCGGATGGTGAGAAGACATTCTATTTCTTGTCTTAAGTACAGTTGTGACTAATGCTTTACTAAGTGTGGCGTAGGGGCACTCAGTGTATGTCAGTGTCACCCGTACGTCATAAATTCGTGCAACATACAAATCCTTCATCAAACACCACACACACAACAAGCGTGTGTTCCATTTTCAACAAGCCTCAAAGGAACTGCGAGACACACCTGCGCTCTCAGTAATGCTACGTTATGGTGAAGTGGTACAAATCTCACAAATCTTATCTCACGACTTTTTCTTTCACAGCTGTATTCCGATATTTGAACGACTTGATGTTATATAATTCTTGCCATGCACAAACCGCAGTTATTCATTTTTCCTCCCTGATCAATTTTCAAATGGGTGGCACTTCTGTGAACTAAAAGGAACGACATCTATATGTCACTACCAAATTCAAATCCCTAGTTGGTCAAAGTTTGACCTGGTTTAGGTTGCTATGCACATTCATTGGCCACACATTTTGCACATTAGGCCCAACAGCTAGCGTAGAAACGTGCATAAATGCAGACGCCCGAAACACCCATTTGCTTGTGTTTACATTGACTTTTTTTTTCAGTGGTCGCTTGAATGCAAGTTACTGTCGGGGTGTAGGAAAAACAACAATTCGGCGAAATATCGCACTATTTCATTTGGCGATACTAGTATTGGCTCAAAATGCTGTTTATGCTTATTTATGATCTATTTTTTTCTTATACTGAAATGTATTTACAGTGTTGACTGTTCGCTCCAATAACAAATATTTCCTAATTTACCAAAATAAAAGCACTAGGAATTTGCTTGGGTAAAAGCAACTTGTACATGAGGTACAGCTGCAGTACCTCATGTACATTGTGATCATTGAATAAAATGAATGTCACAATTATTACATTGAAAGGCATGTTAATATTCAGGCACAGTTTTTTTCTAAGTCATACTCTTAAAAAAAATAAAAGAAAATGTCATCCGGTACAATATTGCGATACGTATCGTGAGACGGGTATCAGGATACCTATCGTATCGCCAGACTCCTGCCAATACACACCCCTACGTTACAAAGAACTGTGTCAACGTAGCTTAAGGTGTGCCTTGAACCAGCTCTCCATTGCCCGCACAGTCCAAAAACATTACTTAAAGTGTGTGCAATGAGATTTTTTTTAATCCTATTTTTGTGGCGTGTAATGGAAACTTGCTGAAGTTTCACTCCTGTGGGAAGTTGTAATCCCTCAAGATGTTTTCTAAGGTTAGTTACTCATTTTCCAACTCTTGACAAATATCCCACATGCACGCACACACAACACTAAAAGCAGTATTGGTTGATCCGCTCAGAAAATCCAGTCTGAGGTGAACATCAGCTCTGCCATGTTTTATTTTAAACAAGAAAGGGTACAAAAGTTTATCCATGTTGCCTGGGGACCTTGTTGGATGAGAGCTGCTCAAATTTACCCAGTTCATGCTTTTTCGATTACAAAGCCCACGTCATCTTACCACAAAGTGATGGTGGAGGGGGGGTGTAGGCTCGCCAACAATGGCTGTGACCTTTTCCACCATAAACAAACCAGAGAGCTACACTGGCTGTTATGAATCTACACGCGGTCAGGAGCAGAGCAGAGGGCTCCTGTGGGCTCATGGGAGTTATGGTGAGCGCACTCTCTTGGAAAAAAAAGATCAAATCAAGGACGTGCAGCAGTCTTCAACTCAACTCACCGCAATCAAATCGATCTTAATCTGTTACCGCTACTCCATCTTCTGATGCCCCAAGATAATATGTCAAGTACGACTGTCCCTCCTTAAGACGGCTCATTTGGAACCCATGCTTAGAAATAAAAACCATCAATAAAAGCAACTCTTGATTGTACTCCGTCTGGGTTGAGTGGGTTTCCCAGAATGCTCCGTTCAGTGTCAGTTGTTCAGCGGCAGCCGTCAAACTCTTCAGCATTCCCATATTCATAAACACCTGTCTGGCCAAAGAGCACACAGCTCTGACTTCATCAAACTCAAATGCAGATGAGAGCGAATGGGAGTTTTTTTCCGGTTCTGTTCCAGTTTGCTTCGACTGTTTACATCTAACCATATTTCATCGTTTAAAACTCCTTTATCTCCCATTTTTTTTAACATATTGTGATTCTTACTTTTGAGTTTGCAGATCAAATAACAATAATCAGTTTACTTTGGAGGACAACCCATCTTTTCACAAATCACTCATTTTTTTAAATCTTCAACATGTTTTTTCTTTTAGATTTTGGACAAAGTCAGCTTTGTTTATCCAGCGCAGTTGCTTGTGTTGAGGGGCCAGATGGAGAAAAGTGTTGGACTGTTTTGTTCTCAAAAAGGTACAACAGGGATTTACTGTGGGGTGCTTGGCTTTAGCTAGTGTTTGGAGAGAAGCTTTTATTGCTTTTTCTAACTGGCCCTTTTGTATAAACACAATTTATAAAGTACAAGGCTTAAGTAAAAAAAAACAAAAAACATCTGTATAAATGTTGAAATGCAGCTTGAGCTGTGTTAAGGTAACAGCCTTAACACTTGCAGAGAGCAGATAAAGAGCTTCTGTAATACTAAGAAAAAAGTACTCCAAACATCTTTTTTTAAGCTGCTGGAAAGCTCTGCTGATTAAAACTTTGGACTTCAAACTGCAGCTGGAGCCACTTATCTGATTGTTTTTAGCCAGGATTCAAACACTAAACTGCCAATAGAGCTGGAGTCCATCCACCTCTACTGGACTGAGGGGAGATCGTCTCAAAATGAGAAGGCAGAAATGGACTGAATCTGTAGGATGCAGAAAAGAATTGCATTCTGAATCTGTTTATCACTGTTTCTGACCAATCAGATGATAGAAACGAAGACATTTCCTACTTGATTCCATCCATTTATCAATCTAAGCGAGGATGTTGGCTGACATCCCTCTCTCTGACCACCTCTTTCATTGCCATGGCACCTTCGGGATCTGCCACTGGCGCCTCCCCTTGCTTGGGTGGGTCCATGGACCTTTGTCTTTCACTTGCATCCCTCTCTTCTCTGAAGCCCCTTTCATGCAGCTAATCCGTCGTGGTGAAGAAGGAGCTAAGTCTGAAAGCGAAGCTTGATTTACCAGTCCATCTTTGTTCCAATACCCATCTGTGGTTGTGACCAAAAGAACGAGGTCCCAAATACAGGCAGCCAAAGTGAGCTTCCTCCACAGGGCAACTGGGGGTTCCCTTAGACCAGGGGTCGGGAACCTATGGCTCGCGAGCCATATATGGCTCTTTTGATGGTCACATGTGGCTCGCAGACAAATCTTTAATTATACTTTTTTTTTCATCAGACCAGTCCTTCTCGGGCGCGATGCGATGCCAGAGGCGCGCAGTAGTAGCGGTGCTTGGAGAAAAAACTATCAGTTTACTATTATCTATTATTTCACAGAGTTTGTACCACCCGGAAACCTGTGAATTGCCGTGCCCAAAACTGCGCGCTCCCGTCTCTGAGAAAGAGCGCGCAGTTGCGGGGACGGGATGTGTGAGGGAGAAAGCAGGGGGGGGGGGCAGCAGGTGAATCGCGCAGGGATTGTAAAAACGTAAAACCCGCTGCCCGTCACTCACTGCAGCGTGTGAGTGTGTGTTTGTCTCCCCGTCTGCATGTGATCAGTCTGTCTCACATCTACAAAACATTCATACTAACCTACCATCACGTTTAAAGTCTCAACGCCTGCGTGAAGCAGAAACTCACCACGTATCAACCAGACTAGACCATCAGCAAAACTACCACGAGAAATACTCATCATTTATTAGCAACAGCATAACAATGTTATTAAAAAGAATCCACAGACTTATTGTACTTTAAAATTGTTGAAATTACACCAAATGCACACATTCATTTGTATATTTAGTTTTAAACATATTGTCGCGGACTGAGTTTAACTTGGCTGTTGGGCCGCGTTAAAAGTTCTGGAGTTCAATGAACGCATCAAGCAGAGATCTGATTGGCCCTCAGTTCTGTCGCTCAGCCTGTTGTTAGGTAGTTTGGACCAATGGGGTTCAGCTATGGGCCGAATCAGGGAAATGGGAGGGCTGGAGCGGGAGCAGGGGAATATAAAGTTGGGAGAAGCGCTCTCGTCTCGGCGGGAGAGATTCAGGAGTTGCTGAGTTAATTGTACGGCGTTTGTTGCGGTCTGCAGTAATCGGAATAAAGAACCTTAAAAGAGGTTAAGTCTCAGTGTGGGAAAGAGACGCTACATTAGACGCTACATGGCTCTTTCGAAATTACATTTAAAAATATGTGGCGTTTATGGCTCTCTCGGCAAAAAAGGTTCCCGACCCCTGCACTAGACATTAGGTGAGGACTTGGAAGGAACTTGGAATAGAGCCGCCGCTCCTCCACAGGAGCCAGTTAAAGTGACTTGGGCATCTGGGGCCTCATTTATAAAACATTGCGTAGGATTTGCGTCAGAAGTGGCGTACGGATGAAACATAGGATGTGCGTACGCACAGAAATATTCGGAGTTATAAAACCGTGCGCACGCACATCCTACGCATCTTTCTCTTAATAAATCACAACCAATTCTAAATGCTGCGCAGCTTTTGCGGCCTCATGACACGCCTATAGTTGCCCATAAATAGTCCGTGAAACGCCCACAAATGAATATTCATTGATTGCGAAACCATGGCAAACACGGAAAGAAAATCAAAAAAACGTAACTTCACTCAATGTGAAGTAGAAGTTATCGTTGGCGAGGTGGAAAAGAGGAGAATAATGTTGTTTGGAGGGCACAGTGTGGCCTTACTATTGCCAAAAAGGCACGTGAGTGGCAAACGGCGGCAGACGCTGTAAATGCTGCAGCCTCACAACCTCGGACCGTGGCCGAAATAAAAAAGAAAAGGTCGGACATCAAAGTCAAGGCAAAAAAACGTCTAGCGCTGAACCCCCCCCCCCCCCACACACACACACACACACCTGTGTCTGCCACGGGTGTGTGTGGGGGGGGGGGGGGGACACCGGAGCTGACCCCTCCTGATGAGAGACTGGCGGCAATAATTGGGGAATCCCTTTTGTGGAGTGGTGACTGAGGCGCAGGGGGACACCGACGCACCAGATGCACCGGGTGACACACCCCCAAAAGCCCGCAGAGGAAGTCGGAACCGGCTCATAAGCCACTCGTCCTCGTTTGCCAACAAGTCTCCTTGCTGTCTAAAGATGCGTTCACTCCGAATTCTTCCATTTGCCACATCTTCTAAGAGCGCAAGATCAGCCATTGTGCGTCATTACGCATTGTGATGGGGCATTTTATTTCCACCCATTTAATTACATCTGACAAGCTACAGATGTCGGTGATAATCGACGTGGAAATGGGAAATTGATCAGTGCAAATGTAATTTCTTGTTGCTTTCTGAATGGTCGAGACATACGCCATACATTGTTTCATCAAAAATAAAACAAACTAAAGGCATATGCATGAATACCATAATTCTGTAGCTTATGAAGAAATGTTTTACTATGAAAATAACTTTCCCTAGTGGACAATTAATGCATCTCTCTCTATCTATCCATCTGTCTGTCTATTGCACCTATATCTGCTCCGCCAGACGGACACATTGACGGGAATGTCAGTTTTGTACATTATTTCGTTCTGTTAAATATATTATTTATGAGGATGAATTGCACAACATGCCAATATTGCAGAAAATATTTCACTTTTCTTTTTGCAAATATTTGTTCATTTGAATTTCTGTTGTAATTTTCGTTTGATTTTTTTTTGTTTGTTTCACTGCTGATCGGTCCAACGGGTGTTCGTGTAGGCTTTTAATTGTAAGACTTGCTTTGTGAAGTCTTCATGTTATTTATGAGAGGCAGTATTGTCATTTTCACTTTCACGTGTTTTTTCCATCTGCCGACGGTGTCGCCGTTTCTCATTTCACCCGTTTTTGTGCGTACGCCTGGGTCAGAGCTTGCGTGAAGGACCGCACATTTTCCCGTCAAGTTTGCTTTTTATAAATCTCAACTATTGCGTAGAGAGTGGCGTACGCCTTCTTTTGTGCGTACGCAACGTTTATAAATGAGGCCCCTGGTCCAGATACCTGCTGGTGCATCGTTCTTGGCATGCCCAATGAGGCGGAGACCCCATGGAAGACCCAGAACATACTGGAGAGACTACATCTCTCAGCTGGTCTGGGATTCCCCCAGAGGAACTGGAAGAAGTGGCCGAGGAGAGGGAAGTCTTGGCTTCTCTGCTAGGAGTGCCGCCCTGGTCCAGCCTGGATGAGAGTGAAAAAAATGGATGGATGAAGGATGGATGGATGGATGGATGGATGGATGGATGGATGGATGGATGGATGAAGGATGGATGGATGGATGGATGGATGGATGGATGGATGGATGGATGGATGAAGGATGGATGGATGGATGGATGGATGGATGGATGAAGGATGGATGGATGGATGGATGGATGGATGAAGGATGGATGGATGGATGGATGGATGGATGGATGGATGGATGGATGGATGGATGGATGGAGGATGGATGGATGAAGGATGGATGCTGACAGTTGGATTTTCATCCAAAAATAGACTAATGACATGCAAGTCTAAAAGGTATGCAGACCTGAGTGTCGGAGACGGGAACTCTGAAATCCTGGCTTTGGAGTCACTTCCTGTCTGTGTGTACAGAGAGGAAGTTTTGCTCTTTTCGTGTGTGTCGACCTCTTTAATGCTTTTTTTACTGATCTTGCAGTACATCGAGCATAGACAGACAGACAGACATACATATTCTCTTGTTTTAAAATATTATTTACAAAGTTGTTTTTAATCTGTATGGCTGAGGAAATCCAACTAATGCTTGATCATTTTTGGTTTTTTTTTCCTTGTAAAAAGCTCGATGGCAGTTATGCAGAGACGGCATATAAAAGAGTCGACTAAAAAATCAGGTCAACAACCCTCAGTAATATTTAAACAAAGAACGTTTTATAATAGAACAGCAGTTTCTGTAACCGCAGCATTGCTCAGATGCTGTGTCGTCTTACCCTCACCCATTTCACCTCTGATCCGACCCTTCAGGATCGGAAGAAGAAGAGGTTGTCTAATGGAGAGAAAACAGTTGACTCATCTGACGGAACATATTGGACTCTGGAACTGGTGGGGTCAGAAATCCCTGCTGTTTGAAAACATGAGCATAATCCAAAAAACAGGTTAGACTGGAAGATGAAGGAGAAAATTGGCATAATATTGTCAAGGGCCAGAGTTAATGTTCTAACCGGTGGGGGCTCAACAGAAGTTGCCGTACAGACTGGCGGGTACGGGCTAGCTAAAGTGGCCTTAAATCCAGAGACCTGGAGATGTGTCAGGAGGCCCCACCAATAATCCTGCACACTTGGGAAGAAAAACTGAGACCAGCAACTTAAAGTCAGAGAACAGCAATGGCAGAGATGACCAGAAGAGGGCGACAGAGGGACAGGGATCTGCCAAACCATCAGACGTAACATTGAGAGACGTAATATCAAGCAGCACAGAAGGGCACAATGGTAAGGCTAGTATGGAACGGCTGCATAAATAGGTTTCAGGAAGACATGAACCACCATGAACGTCCCCCCGTATCTGATATCCATATCTGGGTCTTTATCAACTTTTTTGTTTTTGTTTTTAATAGCTTTTAGTAGCTACTGAGTCTGGATTTTTTTAGAAGGCTACAGGATTGTCTAGTGGTCAGATAAATTTAAAATGTTTCCCTCATTTTTTCTCTCTTACAATACAGTGAGCCTTAATGACTTTGTAATTACCTCATTATGTCTACGATCCTAAGTTGAAAAAATAAACAAAGTAATTTAGAGGTTGCAATATAAATCTATGCAATTTGACACTTATGTGAAAAAGTAAAGTTTAGTTTGAAGATGGATAAAGTTTTCCAATGGTTTTAAAATGGTTCCAACAATACAATAAAGAAGAAATCCAGTCTTGTCTGTGTTGTTGACAGATGATCTGCTCTTGATTGTCCTCAGCTTTACCTGTTTGTCATTTGTGGCTGTTTAGTGGGTTGCTTTGGTCATTATTAAAATGAGTTGATCGCACTGCCTCTTATGCTCACGCTTATGATTGGCTTTTATGTCTGTACAATATAAAAGTGAATCATTTTACACCTTGGTTTGTTTGTATTTTTTTTTTTAAAGTACTTGACCACGTATTCATAAATGCAGATGCACCAAAATATTCGATTTGATTGTTTTAGCTGCATATAGAAAGAAGTGAACTTTTTCATGTCAGCGTTAAAACTGATCTGGAGGAATGTTAATAGTTCCATTTCAGCTTGAAGTTTTTCGGGCTGTTCTTAGTAACGACATCTTAAACTTTCTTTTTAGTACTCTCAGTTGTTTTCTCTGAAAGGTAAAAAGGACATCTTTTTTAGTCAGATCATTATTTTCAGCTTGTGTAAATCTAATCAGCCTCCAGACTAAGATTCTTTTCTGGTACGATTCGGTGGCTCCTGGAACCAGACGGATGAAGAGAGGATTGTTTACCGCTAACCACCACCAGTTGTATCATAGTTTTACAAATAGTCCACCCAAACCCTGAAGTTGACAGTGAAACTTGAAACAGTCATCCCCAACCACAGGTCTCCTCTTTTAAACATAAATGTACCCATTGTGACCATTCACTACTTCAGAAGAGCTGCTCAGTTAAGCTGATTAGTATTAACCAATGTGTTGTTGTTTTTTTAAAGATATTGAATTCAAAGCTTTATAAATATCCTAATCATCATAAAGTGTTTTTCCTAATTATTATAATTGCTTCCACAGGAGCTATGTTTGCAAACCCTGAATCCCTGTTGACAGGCGTTTAACACAACTTCTCCTTTTTGTGCGCAGTTACAGAAATTGTTTACCAAAAAAACAAATATTGTGTATTGTATGTGATATTTCTACTCTCCAAAGGCTTCCTTCCAGACCCAGTTACCAAAGGATTTAAAGTCCCACTCCAATAATCTCTTCATCGATTGCAGAAGTATTGTAGCAGAGCTTAGTGATTCCAGTTTAGATAAGGAAAACAAAGACATTCATGGATCTATTTGTCTGCAAGTGGATGCATCAGAATGGAGCGGAGCAGGGAGCTTTGGCCTGCCAATTGGAGCTTTTAAGTCACAAAAACGCTTTTTCCTTTTATTTTGAAAATGCGTTTTTTTTGTGTCTGTTCTTGATTTACCACGATCGCGCTATCATGAGAAAAGAAAATGTTAAAACACCAAAAACACAATTTTCATCTAAGTGGGTTTTGTAGTTTTTCTTTTGAATAAATTATTTTTTAATTTAATTTTTTTTATCCATTTTTAATACACTGTTTTGCAATAAATATTTTAACCACAAAGGGGGAAAGATTTAACATCTTTTACAATTATAAACAATGAGTCCTTTCATCCTATTACAGAAGCTCTTTCATCAGCATAGATAAATGCATATTTATGCAGAAGAACCAAATATACTGAGCAACGTTTCCTCCTAGGTGTGAGTTCTTAGAAATGATGATGCAAACTCAAATACGGAAAAAAATAAAATAAATAAAAGAGTCTTTGCTAGCAGCAAAAGTATCCAATAGATCCTGAACTTTTGAAAGGCAGACTGGATTCTCTGAACTTCTAAAAGTACTATAGAAATCTGCAATCACATTGGATTTCATTTATAGCAGCTCAGAGCGGAGAAAGAAAGGGGGTAGTAGCCACATTTTATTTCTTTACTTTTATTTCAAGTTTGTTTTATTCATACTTTTTTTAACATAGATTTTAGCCAAACTAACATGACCCCCCACCCCCCCCCACCCCACCCCCACCTTAAAAAAACAAGTTACGTAATCACAAAGCCATTAAAAATGTTAGTTATTTAAACATACTTGTTAATTTCTGGGGTAATTACAACTTTGATAAACCCAAAGGCAGCTTTTGATGCACAGCCACGAGTATTTAACACAAACCCATCTGTTACAGTCATTAATATATTAGCAATGAAAAAAACAACAGCACCACTGTGATGATTCAGCAGCAAAATTAAACTGGAGAAACCATTAATAATGTTTAGATGAAAGTACCTGAAATGCTTTAATGAAAACCTTGCTTTACAGGCTGATTTACTGATTCCAATCTGTATCTGGAGTTCATGAAAGAGTTTTGACAAGTAGAAAAATAAAACGACTACTGCATTATTATTCAATTTTGTGGACAGAAAAAGTTTAGTTTTGAAATTAACAAGTGAAGTTGCTAAACTGGGGCTGCACGGTGGCGCAGTGGTTAGCGCTCTTGCCTCACAGCAAAAAGGCCCCCGGTTCAAGTCCCGGCTGGGGGAACATGAAAAAACACAACATCAATGGGGGACCTTTCTGTGTGGAGTCTGCATGTTCTCCCCGTGCATGCGTGGGTTTTCTCCGGGATCTCCGGCTTCCTCCCACCATCCAAAAACATGCTACATAGGTTGATTGGCAACTCTAAATTGTCCATAGGTGTGAGTGTGAGAGTGAATGGATGTGTGATTGAGGATATTCCACCCTGCGACAGACTGGCGACCAGTCCAGGGTATCCCTTGCCTACGCCCAAGTGGCCGGCATAGGCTCCGGCAACCCCGTGACCCCGAAAGGGAATAAACGGTTAAGAAGATGAATGAATGAATGAGTTGCTAAACTGGTCAGTTTACACCCAGTGATATGTGTAAAGCTACGGAAACATCACACAAGCTTGTGATCCATGTTCCGGAGTGTGCCAAACACAGGTTCTTGAACGTTCTGCTGCGGTTTTCACACTGGACGAGCAGGGAGGGGCTTCTTTGTCTTTTTCTACTGTTTACTAGCGCACGACTGCCACCTACAGTTTGAACAGGCTTGTTGCAAAATGTCGAAGATGTGCAAATCTTGCTTCAGACTTTTATCTTTTAAAGCTCTATTCTGTTGAAAAACTTGGTGTTGCATAATTCCAGCCAGGTACAAACTGTAATGATTTATTTCTCCTCCATGATCAATTTTCAAACTGTGGGCGTTTCCTTAAATTAGAAAAAAATCCATATGTCACTGACAAATCAGAGTCCCTCATTGGTTATAGTTTGACGTGGTTTAACTAGCTATGCGTGTTCAATGGCTGCGTGTTTGTACATAGAGCCCGAAAACGGTCGTAAAGCTTTGAAAGTGGAAGCCTGAAACGTGCGTTTAGGTGCGTTTGTGTAGTTTTCATTGGAAATGGCGGTTTGAATTCCCACTTCTGAACCCGGTGTGATAGCTACAGACTTGAGTAGCCGTGTTTCCACTGACTATTTTATTGCCCAAATTGGATTGCGATAATAAACCCGCCTAATGGGAAAATGACGATTTCGAAAAAACTTGCATAAATTGCAAACAATGAAATGGAAACACTTGTTTTGAATTAAATGAGTGATGTGACCACAGGCAGACCACAGTTTGTTGATAGCAATGGCAATGCGCTCCTTGGTAGGAACTGGCTGCCTTGGTCCCCGCGTAGCAGGCGCCACAAGACGTCCCACAGCATCAAACAGCTCATCAAAAGTTGAGTGTGTCATGCAGAGTTGTGGGATCCACAGCTCCTCTGTAAAATCACTTCATCCATCCATCCAGCCGCTCCCACATGTAAGAAGCTCGCCACTCCATGGCCTGAATAAGACGCCGACGTGTCCTTTGATCGATGATGATGAGCGCTAGTGCCGTGGCAGGAATGCGAACGGATGTGCTGTAAATCAAAGGATTGCTTGCATCCATGTTTTTGAATGACTTACCATGTGAGTTGGTTTGTAGTTATTTACATAATTATGATTTTATGGAAACAGTGTAAATTGCGAAATTGTGTTTGTTTGCTTTTTAATTTCTAGAATATCGATAAAGTTGCTTCCATGTCATTAGCCAGATATTAGAGCAGATTGTGAGACCAACAGCTGGAGACTTCACCTTTCATCAGATTTTAGACTGGAGTGGTCAAATCAACCAACAATAAAGAACGGCCTGTGTAAGTTCAGCCGTTCCTCAACAGAAAAAGGACTAACGTTCCACACTAAAGATATTACCAAGAGTTCAAATCCGTCGCTGCACAGCGTTCATTTTCCCAAAGAAACCCGTCAGTTCTTGTACCAAATGAGATATGAGAAAAGTCATAGACAAAGCTTACCTACTTTTGGTAAAGTTATTAAACTTTAAATTCAGAGGCCACACTATAATATTTGACATATCACAGAAAAGTAGTGCACCTATGCGAGACTATTCACAACTCTGGTCCGTAAAAACTAGTATTTATGGAGGCATCAATCTGTACCCTTTACTTTTTAAATTGTTTTCTTTTTGTTTAGTTGTTTTTTTTTTTTTAATTCATTTTCTCAAGTTTCAACATGTTACTCATATCTACTAACATCTACTTTCTAATGAGTGCCATTCAAGCGCCATTATTCACATTAAAGACGTTCATTCCTGGACCAGCCTGAGCAGATCTTGACAAAGTAGCCGGACTTTGTAAAACTAGAACAAAAATATCCCTTTAACAGTCGGTACTTTGTCCTAATTTCAGGTCTGTCTCAGAAAGCTGCTGCCTCTCCCTGCTTCAGCGAGTCCCAGGAGAAAAAAGAAAAGGCCTTTCCTGGGTCAGGTGTTTGAGGCTTCGTGTCTGATGTTTTTGCAGCTTTTGTAGTCCTGCTTTGAAACCTGAGATGTTCCTCAGACACTTCCACATGTGAAAACGAACAAATGTGCCTGTCCTTCTGCAAAGCATGCGAGGAGCCTTAGAAAGGCGCTAACTGTGAAATCCATGATTAAAAGTGCATCAACTGGATGGGAAAGTGTCAAAGACCCACTCCAATAAAATCTATCTTTTTGGTGTTTTTAACATCTTCTTGTGGCGTTTTACTCATGATGAAGGACATTTGTTAAAAAATGAAGCTTAGAATTGCATTTATGAGTATTTCTTTATTCAATTCACTGTGAATCAGGTGCAGACGGACAAATGCCGTTTGAAAAACTGATAATTTTTTAAGTAGAAAATATACAGGGGCTCCCTGCTCTGCTCCATTCTGATGCATCCACTTGTAGACAAATAGATCCAGGTACGTCTTTGTTTTCCCCCTTTGAGCTGGCTCCAAAATGTACGCTTGGATAGCTCCAATATCGGTCACCATTTTTTGTTGCACTACTAATGTTAGGTTTGGGTTGTGAGGGGCTGGAAGCTAGTGGGGGAGCACGTAAACAGATGGATGATGGGAAGGGGGAGAGGGCTATCTTACTCTGCACCGACAGTCCTATCCACAACTTCGAGGCAAATTTGTGTTGAACTCCTGCCGCTCTGCAGAAACTATGCCCTAGAGGAAGACACAGGTTTTTTTGATTTGGGCTAGAACTGGCAGAATCATAACTAAAAGATCACTGGGAACACTTTGAAATTAATTTGAAAATGTAAAAGATGGTCGGAGTGGGTCTTTATGAGAGAAGGGGAAGCTTCTCTCTAGACCAGTGTTTTTCAACCAGTGTGCCGCGGCACACTAGTGTGCCGTGGGAGATGGTCAAGTGTGCCGTGGGAAATTGCCCTCATTAACTGCTCTAACAACATTTTCCATCTCCAGGAGATCAGCTCTTTGTTCATCCAAACAGGCATTGAGAAAACACTGAGTAATTAGGAATATAAAAGATCTTAAAATTACTTTTTCTTTGTGTTTATTTAATTCTATTAAAGACATTTTGATAAGAATGACGGTATCGTGATTACCCTCCAGCTATAGCAGTTTGCGGAAAAATCCCGCCCCTTTAACTGTCTCCGCCAATCATTTTTGAAGGCTTAATCACATGTCATCAGTCTGACCAATCAGAAGTGCTTAAAGTCTTCACTTCCTTGTTCTTAATTCGTTACGTTTCACCCCCCCTGACCTAAAGAGTTCAGGTCCGCTGTCGCTGTCGGTGTTATTCGTGAGAAACAAAGGTGTCTCCCTGAAGAATGCATTTGTACTTACTCACATTTCAGCACAAAACCTAACAACTATCATGAAATCCGGGTCTTTGACCGGGTCGCTTTTGAAAAATAGCTCGATATGTAAAGTGAACTTACAGGCGCAACTTCATCTTGGAATAATGACCATTCTCCACTCATTACTTGTGCAGTTTTAGGAACCACTTAAAGTGTTTTTCTTGTAAGCTCCCAGTCATTTTGGGGTTATTTTCTTTCCCTTGTCTGATATGAATCTTGCAAAAATGTAATGTGGAGTTTTAATACAGCATCTTCCTTCGTCTTGGAGTGATAGAAAAACTTTCCACCCACTGGGGGCTTAATAACAATGTGTTCTTTCAGCATCCTCTTCCTATAAATCACCCAATTTCACAATCCAATTCAATACCAACCTTGTGTGTATTTTTTTTTTTCCGTCTATGAAGGTTCATCCTATTTCTTCAATGGGAAGGAGTACTGGCAGGTGCCGGGCAGCGACATGGAGGTGGAGGCTGGTTCCCCCCGCCTGATCGCAAAGGACTGGCTGTTCTGCACGGAGATGCAGGCGGACTCTCCGGACACAGAGGCCAAAAGCACCGAGACCAGGGTCAACGTGCACCGCCACCCCGACCACGCAGAGAATGGGTTCGAGGTGTGCTCCTGCACCTCCGACACCGCCTCGCCTGTAGGTGTCCACCCACCCCCGTGCCCCATGTGGCTACTACCCCCTTTCTGGACGCTCTTGGCTCTCCGCTCTGAGCTGCTATGATACTAAAGCATGGGACTGCGTTTTCCTGCTGGGTTTTAACAGAGACTTTTCCGGGGTCACCCAGCCAAATCAAACTGGAAGGAGTTCTTCATATATTATTGATTTTTCCTTTGTAATTTATTTCACACGGTCATTTCAAGCGCCTGCAGCGTAGCTCTTACATTCTGTAACCATTAGCAGGCATTTCTCCACTGACAGCAGCTACACCAGTGCTGGGCTGTGCAAATGAAGCTTCACAAAACCACCACTGACTCATATCTGACTTTACCAATGGTCTCCCATTGACTAGAGGGCTGACTGAATGGGAATGTTCCCACAAACTGAGTACAGAAACATTTGGACACTGACAGGTCCAATCATGTTGGATGAGGGAATGTTCATTGCAATATCTGATTCATTGGAAGATTTTTCAAACAAACAATTTACAAATTATATCATTCTTATTATTAAGTTTTGGAAATAATGTCCAAAGAATGTGGACTTCTGGAGGACTTGACCTTCAGCTGTCTTGGCATGAGTCTTTCTGATGATCCGCTGAAAAGCAGCTTGACTGGGTTAAGATCAAACTCTCTCAGTCTTGAGCCAACTTGGCTGCAGTTTCTCAAATCACCACTAGAGGCCGTTTCCAACAAGGCCGGTTTTTTCATTAACTTCAATGATTAGACATAAAATGTTTTTACAATTTTTTCATATTTATTGAGTAATATTCCATAGGTAATTTGAAATTCTTTTTTAAATCAGATGATTTGATTTTATTAGTCTTCAAATATGACCCTTTCATAAGGAAATGTTTTTTCATTGGCAGAAGAGTGAACTAAACAAAAGTCTCCCTTCACTTTGTCCAACCCAGTGGCTCATTTTTGGAAGGTGGGTGGAGTCAATTCTAGTTTATGTACCCCTGATGCAATTTAGGCTTCTTTTTCAACATTCAAAATCCAATAGATGGTATCAGAGGGGATCAGTCCAGTGTATTTAAATCATTGGATTGTTGGTCCTTTTGATCCTGAAATTGACTTGCAACCTATTAGATGCTTTTGCTCAACAGTGGCTGTGATAGGCTCCAGCAACCCTATGACCCCCCCCCCCCCCCCCCCCCCATAGGAACCAAGCAGTACAATGATGCATTTAACACAAGCCTGTTGTTCAAATGAATTACAAGTCCCTCCGTTACAAAAGTGTCTTATTTGGTTTCACGTTTTTTGTTGTTACTTCTGTTCTTGACAGGAGACTGCACATCCTCAGCTATTGCTGGCTGTGCTCTAACAAGTGCCATTTCTTGTTTGTCTTGCCTAAATTTTAAAAAGAAATGAAAGGTTGTTCTTCGTTTACCTCACATCCAAAGATGGAGATCAGCTTACATCTTTATTGAACATGAACAGTAGGCTGCTTTGAAAGGCCTGCACTGTTAGTGTCTGAATGTTTCTGGATCTGCATGTTCACATGGAGCTCCCCAGGGGTTGTTTTTATGTTTGCAGAATAAATGAATGGCAGCTTAGTAAAACAAAAAGAATAACACAGAAAATGTGTAAAGCGTTTCTGTAAGGCAAAAACAACAACATCCATTTTTGAAATATGGCTTCTTGTTGAGGAGAACATCCTTATTTTAATTCAAGACAAAGAAGCAAGGCTACTGCCTTCAGTATTTTTTTCTAGTTTTGCTAAATGTTTTATTTTTCCTTTTTCTTATACAGCTTTAGGCTACAAGGTGAAAAGCATTTCCCCCAAAGTGTCAAAACTACTGCTTAAAATAGAGACTGACGGGCAAAACTTCCCTTTAGCCTCCAAAGTGGCTCTTCTCTGCCAGCCTGACGCTACTTCCCAGCTTTAGAGAGACTGTACTGGGTATGAATCATGACCAAGGTCAGAGTTTAGGTCTGCCGGTCCATAAGGAAGAGACAGGACGGTAACTGAGCCGCATTTAGACTTGGAAGCACAGCAATCGATGACATCCTCTGTTATCACAGTTTGACAATTGAATGACACTCTGGCAGCTATCTGTGCCGACAGGTGAAGGCGCCCTGAGATGTCGAGCAGACAGATAGTTAGCTTTACGGATGAGTGGCGCCGTGGGATTCGGACTGGAGGGATGAATGGCGTGCTGCATGTCGGCGGTTGGGCGGGTGGCATTTAGTCCGGTTGAAGAAAAGAAGACATGCGACGGGCAAACGGGAAAATGTCCCTCTGAGACGAGTCGACGTTCCAATTCAAGCCTCCCGCCTCTGCTTGGGGCCATTATCTCTGCTTAAATTCTTTACCTGGATGAGGTCACCATCAAGGCTATATCTGAATTTAAGAGTAGAACTCTTTACCGATCAGATAAAGACGAGCTCCTAATCAAAATTCTGCCTGCTTGGCTTCGCTTCCAGACTGTGTTTAGTTTCAGATACACTTTTCGGCCCTCCTGTCGGAGCTTTTCTTTATATTTCTTCTCTAAACTTACTGCTCTTGAATAATCCTGTCTTCAGGATGTCCCCCCCCTTCCCCAGCCACTTCTACTTTATCTGAGTTCAGCTGATCTACTGAAAAAGAATCACCCAATCCTATAAGGAAGTCTCCCCCACTCTTTGTAAGGAGGGTTTATCTCCTTCATTTATGGTGGCTAACCCATTCATTACAGAATGGATTTTTTATTCTACCAAAGACACATTGAAAATGTGTTTTAATTAGCAAAAAATCAAAGTACTTCTCCGAAAAAAAATAGTATTTCTGGTCATCTTAAAGCTGCGTTCACACCAAATTGCGTGTCGAGGACGTCCAGTTTTAATGTTAAGTCAATGAACAGACGCGATCAGAGATCCTGTGAGGCGATTGCATCGGTCTGGATGCAGCACGTTTTGTGCGTTGAGGCTTTAAAAATCGGAACTTTGGCACAGACGATGGGCGAAGGGGAGGAGAATCTGATTGTATAATATCTGTCTTTTTTTATTGAGACAACAATAAAAAAGATGATACATTTTATTCTTGTTTTTATTTTTCCCCTCCTCAGACAATTACTGGACAGCAAGTCATCAAACTGGGTTACAGAGAGACGGGAGTAGCGCTGAAAAGCGACGGGATTCAGTCACTGAATGATCTCGTGAACCCAGACATGCAGTCGGGATTTTGTAGAACTCTTCAAAATAAGAAAGTCGGATCTCTCAGTGTTACCGCGTCCTCCATGCATCATAAACAAGATGCATGTAGCGATGGCAGTAGCTCCTCCCTCCCACGTCTGCAGCATCCGGTTTGTGTGTCAAGCAGCCAAATTGCTGCGCATGTTCGAAGAGCAAATCACATTCGGTGCGAACGCGGCTTAATGGAACAATCGTCCGACAAATTCCGTTTATATTTTCCTGCAGTCGTTCTGCCATTTATCTCGAAGAGAAGCCTAAAATGCATCTGTGGAACCTCAGACGGATGTCATTGCAGGAGGTGAGCTGCATCGTCAGACTCTTATCTTTCCTGTCTGAGATTTTGGTAAGCTTGTTCCAGAGCAGACGGGGAGAAAAAAAACTATCAGACTGAAGCCAAAAACCAATGTTGAGTCTGGCTGCAGCGTGTCGAAGGGCTTGAAAAGCGGGGAACGTCTGAATGTAAAGGCAGAGTTTTGAGGAAGAACAGAGCTGGACCTGAGCGCGCTGAATTCTGCAAAAAAATGTTTGAATCTCATTTATCGACAAATAATGTATTGATCTCCGCTGATGCATTCCCTAATATTACCTGATGTAGTATTGGTTTCCTGTATTTTATATATAAATCTAGATAGATAGTGAGTTTTTCTTGCTGTTGATGGCAGCCAACAGTAGTTGAAGCCCCTCTGGAAGGTGTTGATTGCAGAACTCAGGAGGCAACCATCAGATTTCTAACTGTTGCTCACATATTTACTTATCGGTTTCAATATAAACACAGAGATGTTTGGGTCCAGATGTTCCATGGTTTTTGCCAACCACAAGGACTGTGTATATTTCAAGCTGTGTTTTCTAATGTAAAATATTTTTGTAGAAAAAAAAAAAGAAATAAAAGAATCTGAATGAGATGTGGTGAATTGTGGTGTAATAAGGTGTTCAGATGCAACGAATAGCTACTGTCCTCGCTTCTCGTAGAAGATCTTTAAATTTCCACCTTTATTTGGGGGGAGAAAGGACCTCTGCTTGACTTTATTTTTGAGTACATAAAAAAAATGATTTAATGTTTTAGCCGTTAAGGTGATGCTTAACTGAGTGGAGCCCTGGATAATGGTGAATTAGAAGCATATGGGATATTTAGGGGTTCTATTGTATTTTTCAAAAACAGTTAAAAAAATGTATTTCATTTCAAACCAGTAATATTTTGTAGCTACTCGCTCAGGAAATGAAAAAAAATATATGTTTTTATCTTTTTTATAATCCAGTGTTTTTAGTTTATACAGTTTTAATAAAAAGCTAAACAAAATGAATTTAAAAAACATTTTACTTATCAGTGTCAAACTACCTTAGTGTGCCAAATTTGAATTTGAGAAAAACTGCTGCCATCTAGTGGACAGAACTATATGACAGGATTGTTATACAAAGGTTTGCATTTGTTCGGCCTCATAAATGGCGAACAGAAAGTGAATTTTCCTTTGATGAGTAATCAGATGTTTATGTGTTGTCAAAATGACTTTATTAGATTTTTACATAGTCAAGCTATTTAAGAAACTCAGATGATAATTTAGAAAACTAATAAAAATCCGTAGAACAAAATAAGTTAAATACATTGAACACAAATTGGTGTATAAATAAGTTATGGGGAAAAATACATAATAGGCACCAAAAATGTCTTTTTTTTCTCCATTAATGTTGATTTGAAGGAAACCACATCAAGTACTTTATTTATTTATCTGTTTATTTGCTTTATGAGTACATTCATACTCTATAGGAAAGTTTGGCAACTTAACATATAGGTTCAGCAAACTAATTCACTTAAATCCTATGTGTTACTGTCTGTCTTTAAAATGGGATCACTTTTGTTACTTGAATTTGTTGTTTGTCACACCTTGAATGCATCACTGAGCAGCTTTCCTGCCCTGCTGTGAAACACCTGAGTGGCATTGATAAACTGGTGTGACCACCAGCAGGGCATTTTGTCCCCCCAAGTAAGTCCAGGAGGTTAGACGTCCCCCGTGTGTCCAGATGGTAGAAAAGGGAACTTAGAACCAAGCTTTCAATTTTGTATTTTTTTTTAAAAAAAGCCAACATTTTCCCACATTTTGGGGACCCACTCCAATCATTCCTTGATTTATTTTCAAAGCACCCCCATTGGTCCTTTAATTATGATTACGTTGTTTTTTGCCAAAAAAAGAGCTGTCTCGTTTTCTAGGACACACTTTCTGCAGAGCGGCAGTAGTTTATTAGAAATGTGCCTCTGAGTTGTGAGTGGGACTGCTGGCACAGAGCAACCCCGCCCCCCATCACCTCCCTGTGGCTGAGAGCTCTCTATTTACACCATCTCCTGCTAGCTTACAGCCCACCAGTACAACATAAAATGGTGAGCGATATTGGAGCTATCCAGCTAAACAGTTTACTGCGAGTCTACACATGGATGCATCAGAAAAGCTTGTGGCCCCGCCCTGTGTATTTTCCACGCCACAAATAAACTTTATTCAAAACCCCTATTTTTCAGTCTGCTCCAGATTCAGAAATATTTGAATAAGGAAGTGCTCCGAAATGCAGTTTTCAGCTGAATTTTCTTGTCCTCGATCATCAGAAAAATGCTACCAGAACATTTTAAAAACAGTTTTCCTCAGATGTTGATTTGTTCTGTGGCTAATCCACATCTGAGGAACCGGCGTTTAATCTGACCTCATGAGCACATGTTCACACTTTCTGGAACTGCACAAATCTCTGAAATGTAACAAATGTTAATGTGTGTTTTCTCAACACGGTTGAGAGTTTGGACAAATTTGATGCGTCGTGAGTTCACGGGGAAAAACGTCATCTCTCAAGAGCTTTAAAGTTCTTTTTTTTTTTTTAAATGTTCAGTTTCTAGACACATTACCTGTTGGCTTCAGGGCTAATCTCTTATAATTCAATAAATGTAACACTTTAATTGTGTTTGAAGCACTATTTCTATCCTTTGCTTGTGTAAAAGCCTATCTGCTGTTAAAACCTTCACTTTTTAATTTTTTTTTTCATTTCTCAGCAGCTGTCATTCTTTTACCCCGAGCAGCCTTCCATTCCCTCAAGCTCACCATCATCCCCGCAGCAAGATGCCGTCATCACGGCGTGACAGCAGAGGTGGTGTTAATGAGGTGGAGCTCCGGTTTCCTCCACACACGCTGCTGGAAACTCCGGCCGGAGAGGATTTCAGTTCTGGTGGACTTTGATGATCTGAGATCCCACCAGGGTGTCACGTGATGATGAGTCGTACCAAACACTCCAGCACACATCGTCAAGTTTCCTTTCCGATTGGGCCAGAAACATCCTGATCAAAGCGGGATCGGATAAACTTCTAGTAACTTCTAAGACGCCGTTGGGCCTTTTAAAAACTTCTTTCATCGTTGAAAAGCTGTAAAAAAAAAGAAGGTTCGAATGTGATGGATGAGGCTTAAAATGAGGAGAGAAATGCAGGGAATACAGATGATCCAATGAGGCATCCCGACAAAAGCAAATTGTGCAACAAAATGAATCAAGAAATTGAAGAAAAAAAAAATTAACCTTTGTGTGGCTGCATTATCGGGAAGTCATTCATGGGAGGGCGTTCGAGGACAGGCTCTGCAGAGGGAGCGAACACGGTGAGAGCATCATTTGGCAGACGTGTCGGGCTGGTCTCTGGCAGCTCCCCTCCGTCACAGTCCACTAAAGGTCATATTAGATTCACCCCGCTCACGCCGGCCGGCCGGCAAGGTTCAAATCCAGCAGTCTGAGGTTTCAGCAGAGAGATCGCATCCCTCTCTGACGTGACAACGTGACAGTGACGGACACCAGAAACTTTAACGGAGTGTGTAAGGAAGCAGGAGCTGAGATCTTCTCCTGACCTTGTTGATCAAACAGAGATGAAACAGGCACTGGGTCAAAGGTGACCGATCGGACGAAAGCGCCACGTGAAGACAGTGGGTCAAATTAGGATCAACTTAAAGACCCACTCTGATGAAAACTGTGGTTTCAGTGTTTTTAACAAGTTTTTGTGGATTTTTTTTGATGATGGATGACATGTATAAAGAAAATCAAGCTTCAAATGGCTTTATCCAAAATCATTGTGAATCTGGAGCAGATGAAATATTGATATCTAAAAAAGATCTTATTTGTGACATCTTAAATACACTGGGCGGGGCCACAAGCTCCCTGCTCCACCCCATTCTGATGCATCCACTTATGGACAACTAGATCCATGTGCGTCTTCACTTTCCTGGCATCTGCCTCAATGTAGAAAAACTTGTATTTAACCTTAAAATGGGAAACCAGTAAGTGTTAGGGTTGCCCAGATCTGGGCGTTGATGTCTGGAGCCAGGTTCTCTTGATTTTTTAATGCTAGGTGGTGGGTGTGAGGCTGGGGGTCAGCTAGTGAGAAACAATGTAAACAGAGCACTCTCAAAAACGGGAGTGGGAATAAGGGCGGAGTTACTCCGTGGGCTTACTCCACAACTCATAGGCAAATTTCTACAAAAAACAATGTATAAAAACATTAAACTCAGAAGTATACATTAGAAATGTAAAGGAAATATTGAAAAAAAAAACTGAAAGTTCAAAACAGCAGCTCTCAAAACTAAACACTTTTTATTTGTTTACAGTTTCTGTTTTATATATTTTTTTAATTAATTTAAGTTACTAAATCTGATTTTTTTTCTGCTTTGCCTTTAAGGTTACAATCTCCATTTTGCAAATAAACATCCTGTTTTTTTCATTCCCTTTCAGCTGATCCTGATTTGACCCCATGACCTAAACCCTACAGTGCAACAGATGTCAAAATGTAAATGTTTAGATCTTTGCAGCAGGAAATGGTCACTCAGTGCTTCAAAACCACTTCCACTTGTGATCACAAGTGTCGTCCCCTGTGTGTAAATCCCAGTATTTGTGTTTAAAAACATGGAATTTTCCCCTTTCAGCTTAATTACCTGACATGACCTCCAGTCAGGGATCACAAGCTTGATGAGCAAACAGGCCTGCTCTGCTGTCAGAGTCCTGTACATCCATTCTGCTGCATAGGTAAGTCTGAGGGAGCAGTGACCTTCATGGAAAGAGCAGTCGCCACACCTCCTGCGCGAAAAGGGCGCCAGCCTGGGGTGGTTGATGCATTATGCACAGGGATGGCAGCTTGCTGTTTTACAGTGAGAATTACAAGCAGCTACCTGTTTAAGTTGAAGAGACTGTAAGTGCGGCAAGACGTCCTGCAGACCGATCGTTTCAAATTAAATGATGTGAAGGATTTGGTAAGAGTAGAGTTTGATGTTCTGGTTAATTAAAACAAACACATGGATTTGAGAAAATTCATCTATGTTTCTATTGTGTTTTCAACAAAAGTTTTACTTTGATATAATTTATATCTGTAAACAGGTAAGAAAATTAATCAAAGTATGGAGACATTAACCCTATATACCATTCATATCATATTTGATACCTGCATTTCTGAGACCCCAATTTCATTAGCATGACCCAAACTTGCCTTAAAAACACATTCATAACTTAGTCCATGTTTCCTGCCCTGTAGTTCATCATTATTCCTCTAGGGGCAGTAGAAGGGCTTTTCCTGCTCATTTCAAAATGGCTGCCTCCATACAATCTCAATGACACTTTTGGCAGAAAAAAGTTTAGCTAATTTTTAAAACTTTATGGGGAGAATAATTCCTCTATTTTTATCCTTTTTTTAATGACTACTTGTTGTATTAAAAGCAAGCAACACATTTTGATAATTAATTCTCTATAACAAAGTTCAAGCACCTTAAAAAATGTGTGGATCAAATGTGAGACAGTGGGTAAATAAGGTGCTTTTTGCTGAACAGTCAATATTTTTTGCATTTAACCAACATTGTTTTGAGCAAAACCTAACCAAATCACCCAACAGATCATAACTGATACTATAATTGATACTATCTATAGCTCATGCAAAAAAACAATTTGTGGATTTTATCAAAGGGTTTAAAAAACATCTTATTTCCAACCAAATTTGGATTTTTTTTTAATGTAAATCAGTTTACTTACATTTTTTTCTCTTTAATTAAATTAGCTTTTTACCGTTTACCATTTAATTTGTGAAAAGTAGTGTTACTATAGATTAATAGGATCAATAGTGTTTTGGATGAAAAACAGGTCTTGAAATATAGTAGTGATTTAAAATTGATTAATTTCACAAATTAACAAGCCACTGGCTTCAAAACAGCACAGCAATCATTTATGAATTTATAGTGGGTGGGAATAAATATAATTTTGTTTTCCTCCCCACTCTCCTTTTTTGAGCGGTTGTCAATATATAATATAAAACTAAAAATCTAGTTGATCAAAGCATAAATTTCTCATTTTTTTGGCTTTATTACTTAAGGGTAAATAAAGTCATTCCAGGAAAAGGGATATGGATTTGCACAAACTTGAGGTCCAAACTTTAGGATTTCTGTTTCTGCCCCGACAAAATAATTTCTCTAATTTCATTTATTGAGTCATATTTGTGGTTGAAAAATCACATGAAGTGAATGTTGTTGTCGCACTTTTTAAAATGTCAAACAAAAACTGTTGCTTGATTTTAACGCTGAAACTCCAACAAAAGGACTCGTGAGCATCTCTGTTACAAACATGTACAAACTAAATGATCGTCATCATTCTTTTTGCTCCTCTATCCTCATCGTTGACCGGCCGTCGTGTTTGTTTGGTCCGAACAGCTACTTGAATTGGGCCGGAAAAAGAGCCAATCAGTCATTCTGCAGCAGAGCTGCGAAAACCGTCAAAACCAGAGTGAACTCCTGCAGTGCTGTTTTGAGCAGAGCCCTCGGTCGGTTTAACTGTCCTCCACAGCCAGAGTGACTGACAACATCACTGCATGCATCCGACAGTAGTCTGCTATCAGTGGTGCATCTGTATGCAATGAGGCTGCCGATGACCTGACATACAGAGACTCCTTCGTTTTTCTCCTAAATCAAGTAAACCCGCCTATATATTTGATGTCAATTGGTTTTGGTTTGAAGTTACCAAACAGATTTAGACGTCAGTTTCAAACGAGCTTTGCCACAGAAAACTGGCACAGCCATGATTACACAGATTATTATGTTTTGTTTCTGGAGTTAAAATCCTACTAAATAAAGGTTTAGATCCCATAATGACTTATAATATTCTGTCCCTGCTTGTCCATTAGTGTTTGGATGAGTGGGACGCTGAGCCTGCATTTTTCCCAGTCATCTACTGCCCCCCTCTGGTAATTTCCTTTTCCAGAATGTCCTAAAATAACACATTATTATATTTCTGGAGCATCCTTTTTTGCTCCCCACAAAATCTAAGTTTTTAAACTAAAAGGGATATTTAAGAAAATGTAAAACCAAGCCCTTAGTATTGAGATTTTTTGCAGTATCTGGTACTTTAAGGACCACAGAAGTATGTTTGTTATTTATGCTATGTATTTTGTTTAATGGAACATGGAACATAAATTGTGAAAAAAAATGAAGCATAATTTAGATCTTTTTTATTCTATCAGTCCTGTTGTTGTATTGGGCATGTATGTTTGGGGCCCTTACCCTGCCATAGAGGCTCCTAATAAAGTAATGATCAGTGGTGATTTCATGTTGAGAATATTGTTTTGCTTCATTAAAATAAAAAATAAAAACAATACAACAAAATAAGAATTAACAGAAGGACACAGCTGACATTGTGGAATACACAAATTTCCATGTTTGTATTAAGTCTTGGCATCTTTTAGGTTATTTTTCCTCAAGAAAATGTTTCTTTTTAAGATCAGACAACTCATTAGGGGATTCCCTTGAGAGTAATAACCCAGGTCCACCATCACAGTAACCCTCCCCAGCCCTGCTTGTTGCTCTGCGAACAGCTCTGTGGGATCTTTGAAATATGTGTCCTGAATCTGCATGCAGGGGAATCAGTGGCGGTTCTACACTAATTTACTCCCTGGGCGAGTAACCCCACCAGCGCCCCCCCCCCCCCCCCCCCCCCCGCACACAAACAAAATTTGACAACATCCTGTTGTGTTCCCTATCTTCTATTTGGCCATTTTACCCAAAAAATACATGAATTTTCTAGACTCGTATTACAGGAGGGTCAAACTCAGTCACACAGGGGCCTAAGTTAAAAACACTTAAGGTTTTGGGCCGAAGAAGATAAACATTTACTGAACACACTAAAGCTAAACTTTTAAACCTTTTAAACTGAACATTTTGAACATAAATATGAATAAAAACAGGAACATTAATCCAGAATAACTCAAGTTAAACCTTAAATAACTTGTAATATTTTGTTCTCCATATAAATATATTCTGTCAAAATTATACAAATATGAACATGCTGCAGGACAAAGCAAAGAAAGCCTGGAAATATTAATAAGAAATTACAAATCAAATAATTCCATTTTTTTTGCTCTTTTATCATTTTTTAGAGCATTTTTTTTTAGAGCTGGACTCCTGCTTCATTTTTAGCAATAATTTCTTAATGTGTGACGTCCTGTGTGTGTCTTTGTGAAACATATCAGAGGGATTAGATCTAAAAAATAAAACTTATTGTGATTAATATGTTTAGGTCTTATAAAACATTAAAGACTAAATCTTAGAACTCATCAGTGGGATTACTCCAAAAATATTTGGCATTTCCCTAAATTTGTGCAACACCAACAGCAGAAATCCTCCAAAAAACCTCAATCCATATAAAATGGTCTGCGCTCACCCCCCTTCCCCTTCCCTCTCACACGCGGCTCCGTCTCTATGACGGGAGGCGCAGCTGCGGCCCAGAGTTGATTGTCAGATAGAAAAAGACTCCCAATCACCTGTTATTGTGATTCAGCCAGCCACCGGCGAGTTGCGCTCCCCTCTCGAGTTTTTTTTACTTATGTTCCAAAGACTACCGCAAAGAGGTGTGACCGCAAGCGTCTTGCAGCAGAGGGCGGTGGTCACGTGCGCATCGGGTCTGCTGTGTCGGAGCAAAGAATTGTGGGAAATAATCCCCATTGCCTGCTTTTGTCGAAATTGGGTTGAGCACGGATGTTTGTTCTGACTAATTCCTTTTCATGTGCCTGTTTTATGTTGTTTCACTCTGAGGTATTCTTTTTTTTTTTTTTTTTGCACCATAAGTGTGAAGAGCAAATAGGAGGAAGACATTTTTAAGAGTCTGATGTGTCAAATTAAGAGCATTAAGTGTCGGCTGCTGAAGCAACTTCAAATTAAAAGCTACAAGCTTCCTCTTTGAATATAGTGAGTAGCACATTATGTGTAACGCTTCAGGCACGGCAAATGCCGCCCCCTATGAAGTGCCGCCCTGGGCGACCGCCCACATCGCCCATATCAAAAACCGCCACTGAGGGGAATGAATGGAAGCTCAGGTTGTCCTCCACAGCTGCAGACCAGAAGCACCAACACTCCACCTGCTGGTCAACATGTCAGCTCTTTCCATGCAGGTGATGAGGAGTCCAACACACTGCTCACGGACTTTGTGGACAGATAAACCAGCTCCAGACTGGTGCACTTTCCAGCCACAAATACTCCTCAATAGTGGACTTCTATAGGAGGATCTTCTCCTGAGTCACAGCATTACAAAAACAGCAGAATGTAGAGCAGGTCCTCTTGAGGGGGGGAATGGAGTTCTCCTGTGGTGGCATCCACCTTGATGGTGTGCTCATCTCAGCAGCAGACAAACAGAGACAGAAGGGGCTGGTCAAAAAGGATCTGATCTGTCCATGGGAGCTCCTTCAGTGACAAGACAGATCCATCACTGCTGCTGCTGCTGCTGCTGCTGCTGCTGCTGCTGCTGTTGCAGGACCATCTCTTTTATTGGGCTGTGCTGTTTGAGGTTTCTCCACAAATAAAAATAGACCATCTGCTAAATGAAATGATTACTTCAACCTCTGCACATAGTTACAAATGTCGTCCAATTACTCCAGTTTAGCCATGGTTCTGGGTCATGCAGGATGTATTGCTGTTAACTGTTTCATTTCATCTAAAAAAAAAAGGATTGTCTTATTTGAAATAATAAATCAGCAAGCATAATGTTTGTTTCACTCCTTTGTTTTTTTTTGTGTCAGATCACTTCTTTGCCATACTTACATGAATTAGATAATTGAAAATAAGAACTTTTTAGTAAACATTTCATGAATAAGTTTAAAAAATGATTTCAAGATTTACTAAGTAGGAAATATAAATGAAAGCTGATCAGATATTGGTTTTTATGGAAGGCCAAAAATGTATTTTAGTTAGCATTTGAGCATTCGGATGACAATTTTGTTTCTGGTATTTTTAACATGTTCTTATGGCGTTTTTCTAATGTCATGTATAAAAAAAATAAAGCTTTAATGGCATTTTGGTGTATTTCTTTATTCAAATAGTTTGAAAAAGAGTGCAGTTGTAACGTAAAAAAATACGTTGGGTGGCCCACACACACGCTCCCTGCTCTTGTAGACGTCTAGATCCATGTACGTCTTGATTTTCCTCGTCTGAGATAGAATCTGGATCTAAACTGCACGGCTGGATAGCTCTGATATTGGTCGCCATTTTTGTTGCACTGTAATGTTAGGTTGGGGGTCTGAGGGGCTGTAAGCTAGTGGGAGAGCACGTAAACAGAGAACTCTCAGTCATGGGTGATGGGAAGGGGGGGGCGCCCACAACTCAGAGGGGAATTTCTAATGAAACTACTGCTGTTGTGCTCTATAAAACAACACAGGCTTTTGATTTTGAATAAAAACGTCATAATCCTAATTAAAAGACAACTGGAAATGCTTTTAAAATAGATCAAAGTGGGACTTTAAATGAATCTGTATTTAATTTTGAAACAAAAGTATGGAAACCTCACTCTAATTATAAAAGTTTTAAAATCTGATGGAAAAGGTACAAACACCAAGTATGTAAACACAGAATACATAATTTAAAAAAAAAGACTTGAAAAAGAAATTCAGACTGTGGAAATAAAATGCAACAATTGAATTTAGTTTGAAAATAAATGGTCAACAATATTTTAAAGTTTAAACCAAACAGCAGAATTTAAATTTTCCAAAAATTACACAATTTTTGTGACTTCCTGCATTTGTCGCTGAAAGGAAGCTGACCTTCAGCCATGTTTTTCTCTCCATATTATGTACAGCGAGAGTTCCCATGTTCTTTATTTGAGCCTCACTGTTTAGTCCACCCTCAGCTGTTGTCACTGCTGAGTGGGACTTGATTCGTTTTTGCAGTTGCTAAGCTACGAACTCAACAACTCAGCGCATTTGTGTTCATATCAAGATTTTTCCGGCACTCTTTCTGGACTCCCAACAGGCCCTCAGCCGCTCCTCCAGAGAAATATCAGCCTTATCACAGAAGAATATTAATGCATATCTTGGCCTCCAGTTGACAAGTCCTTTTATATAACCTGCTGTTGGGCTGCAACTTGTGACCAAAAGGCAAATCGGGAAGAGATAACAGGAAAATGGAGCAGCTTTGAGATCACAGACTCTCATTCATGTCAATTTCGTTGAAGAACGTGCCAGGTTACAATAGAAGAGAATTCATGTTTTTACTGTTGATAAACCCTGGATCACTTTCATGCGTGCAGATGATTTTCCTTCTCTGAACCAAATACTGCAGCTAACCTTTTTTTTGACACTTTCAAAATTTTGATTTTGTTTGAAGAAGTGGACAGTAAACCTTGTCAAATAAGCTAAACTGTCCAAATATTTTAACTGAATAAAACCAAACTTTTCTTCCAACATGCTATATTTGTTTATACATTTCCTGGATTGATTTTTTATCTTAAAGCCATTGGATATTTGGAGGCAAAAAAAAATCCTTTTTTTGTTGTTGATGTTAGTTGATGCAAAAATTTATCATTTTATTCATGAAAATTCCAAATGGAGTCAGTTCAAATCAGTATGTGAGAATGGAGTCAAGCAAAGCCAGCAGCTCTGAAAGTCTAGATCCTAAAGGTTCTAGAGAAATCATCACTTTCATTCTTAAATTTACAGGCAAAGGTGCCATAGTCTACTATAACATGATCAGGATGCTCAGCAAGAACCGTGGTGATGCAACTTTAGTCAATTCAGCCCATTTTGGGTCATCTGTTATTTTTATTGTATGTCAATACAATACGCATCAGTTCAACTTTCTAAAATATTATTTGCAGATGACAACAGTGTAATCTATTCCCATAAGGATTTAGATACTCTTAAAAAAGTTGTAAATGATGAACTGGACAAGATATCTAATTGGTTTAAAGCTAACAAATTGTCGCTCAATATAAAACTAAAAATAAAACACTTTATATTGTTTGGTCTAAAATCAAATGCCATGGAATTCTCTTTTAAAATACAAATTGATCCATTTAAGAATGTTAGCTGTGTTCGTTTCCTTGGTGTACTAGTGGATGAATCCTTGTCCTGGAAATTTCATGCTAGTTTTATTAGTACGGAAATTACCAAAATTGTGAGTATCCTAGATAAAACCCGTCATTTCATGAATACAAAGGTTGCAATTATGTTGTAGTATTCAATGATATACCCATATATTAGTTACTGTAATATTGATTGGGCTAGCACACACCAAACTAAACTTGAACCTATTCTGCGTCAACAAAAACGAGCTCTGACAGTACTATTTAATGTAGGACAGTGACATTCATCTCAACCTTTGTTTTGTCAGGCCAGTGTCCTGAGTGTTTATCAAGTTAACCAACTTCAAACTGGTCAGTTTGTTTTCAATTCTGATGGAAAACTTCTTCCTCGACATTTCACCAACATGTTCAATTTTAATAATGAATTTCATGAATACCCGACTCGGGGTGGCTTTCTCATCAGAGCACCTTTCTCTGGCATAACTCATTCACAGTTCAGTGTCTTATACAGAGGATGTAAAATTTGGAACATTCTTCCTTCCTCTTTCAAAGAATTTTCACAAACTCGGTTTAAAAAAGCCCCAGGGAGGTTTCTTCTTAATAATGGTACTTTTCCATATGCCATGTCTTTTTTAGTTTGATATAAGCATGTAAATGCATGAATTGAATATGTATTTAGTTTTTACTTTACGGTATTGTTTTTTTTTTGTTTGTTTTTTTTTTTAGCGTATAGACTTATTATGGGGGTTCCCGAATGTTAAGCCCCTTGTGGGTTTTTGGCAACCATCCATCACATCCAGCATTGTTGTATATTCTGTTTTTTTTTTTTTTTGATAAGTGATAAATGAAATAAATAAATTAAAAATTAAAAAAATTACAATTACTATTATTATTGTTGTTTTTGTTACTTTTGCTATTAATATTGTTGTTATTATTATTATTGTTGTTGCTGTAGTTGTTATTATTATTCAAAGTTTATTACTTTATGGTAGCTCGGAAAAACAAAAATCATAATAACCTTGAGATACTTCAGGGCGGCTCGGAAAAAATGAGCATCTAACGTCAAAGCCTGCAGCTGTAATTTTGTTGCGCATGCGCGCTGGCGTACGGAGAGGACAGCTTTGTTTGGTTAATCGGTGCTGCGACTTTGGACGAGTCGTCTGGCTGTCTCGACATGCAGGCATGTTTTTTTTGGGTAGTGTTAGAGCTTGTCGACTTTATTTAATAGTTAGTCGTCGTTTCTCCGTGTGAACGTGTCGGACGACAGAAGTCTGCACCTCCTGTATATAAACAAAACGCGGCGAGACGCTTTTTTAAGGTGGAACGAAAAAAAGAAAAGGGAGACTTTTTTCCCCCCCAAGTTAGAAAACTTCGTGTTAGCTGCTTCGTCAAATTATGGATCCAGCTTTCCCGTTTTCGTAGGAGTTTAACACTCCGAAAGGTGTTCGTGCGAACATGAGCGAAGGGGACAGTTTACTACTGGGAAGCCGGCCCATGGCAAGTGAAAGAGGGGGAGAACATCCCTGCAGCTGCCTCCGCTTCACAGAGGAGAAAGGAGCCGCTAACGAGGCTGACCTGAGCCCTCCTGGTCAGACTTCCAGGCTTTAGTTTAGGGAAAGCCTCCTTTCGACATGGAGACGGTGGGGAAATTCGAGTTCAGTCGGAAGGACCTGATAGGACATGGCGCATTTGCTGTCGTCTTCAAAGGCAGACATCGAGAGGTAACTTCCCCCTCTTTTTAAATATTTATATTCACATCTTCATGTATGACATGTTTTAATGCAATTTCCTTATTATTACAGGCGACTAGCGTTGATTAACCGTCCTGTGTATTTGTTGTCACTGTACGTCCTTAAGAGGCCTTTGCGAACATGCAGGATATTCCTACACAAAACGTCAAGTTGGCTCTTAAAATGTGTTTTAAACACACGCTATCAGCATTAAAGCTCATTCCAAATGCACGGTTTCCATTTCCTTTCTGTCTGCATTTTTCCCCTGCTGTCGTCTTGCACAGATGCTGCAGTTTGGTGTGACAAATTCAAATGTAGGCCATCAGACTCGTATTGTTTCCCCGCACAGAGGCCATTAATAAACATGTTGAAACATCTTCCAAAGGCCGGATTGAAACAAGCGTATAAAACATCAGAGGATGGGATTACAAGAGACTACGGATGTGCTGCTCTGTAATCCATTGAAGACACTCTTTACAGCCAAAAGTGTTGAGATGAATTGTGTTATTTTAGGCTACATCATTTGGGCTTGGTTTAAAATGATTATTTTTGATTTGTATGTAAAAGTAGCACAGAAATGACCATATTTGCGTTGATTGTTTTTTTGTTGTGGCAATGCTTCTTGTCAAGACAAAAAAAAAAAATCGTCGGTGTTTATTTCCCTTTTAAAACATTTGTAGGGAGCATGCATAAGTGGGTTACAACCATGACTGTATATGAGACCTGGACTGAGTGACCCCTCCCCCCCTCACGGTCCAAACAGGAAGTGCCCTCTGGCTCCAAGAAGCCAAAATCCCATCGACTTCTACTGCAAAGTAAACATTTATGAACTGTCCAATCAGACGATAATCCCGACAATCTGTTGGTCATTTATTACAGAATATCAGTGAAATTCGAGATGAAACTGAAATATTCTGGACTGAACGGAGGTCAAACTATGAAGGATTCTAGACAGTTGCTTACATTCTTTATGTAAAGCCTTAAGAGGGACTCAGTTTTACTTTAACTTGGGGAGAAAAACAAAACGAAACTGAATTAAATTGTAAAGAGAGAATTAAAAGCCTAAAAAATGGAGGACTTTATACCTCCTGCAAGGATTAACTCTGGATCTGAAGGGATTAAATAGTGAAATGTTGAATTTCAATCAACCTGGAATGTAGGAAGTATTTGTTTTGGGAAGTTTTTTGTATAAAAAACCCACGTACTTCTAATATTATTGTAATGTCTGTCTAGAAACACGACTGGGAGGTTGCAGTAAAATGCATAAACAAGAAGAACTTGGCCAAATCTCAGACACTACTGGGGAAAGAGATCAAAATACTCAAGGTACGTGTGTTCATAGAGACAGAAGTCACCATATTTGCCGTATTCCATTAGATTTCTCATCTTTTATGAATTGAAAACGATATAATCTTTGAAATCTTTAGTCCCTTTTTCCTTTTTGGAGCAGTGAACATTGATTGAAACACGAGCTCAGCCTATTTCTGACCTCATTATTAGAAAAAGAGGTGGCTAATGTGAAAGTTGGACTCGTTTCCTGGAGGCAAACGCATATTTACAGGAGTCTGTTTTCTTTCTTTTCTGCAGGAGCTCAAACATGAGAACATTGTTGCGTTACTGGACTTTCAGGTTTGGAGCTCTCTTATCTCAAATTACATTTGCTTCATTTGCCAGTTTACTGGCTGACATATTGTGTTGTTTTTTAATTAGCCTCAGCTCGTGTTTGTGTGCATATTAGAAGTCTGTTTTAGAGGTTTGTTTTCCTCCTGGTTTCCTTAAGTTTCACATTTTTGAAGCGGTTTTGTTTTTCCAACTACACGAAAAACGGTTTTCGCTCCGTTTATGAAGCTGTTTTCCCTTCAACGCTCTCATCTTTCCAGACAACCATCCCATAATGCGCTGCTCCGTTGCCACCGGTTTCCTGTGTTTCTAACCTGTCAGCTTGTCCTCCTCACCTCTTGGTGAAGGCGTTTTGGGAAGGTGCAGCAGAAACCTCCAGTCTCTGAAGGTTTCTGCTCCTGCTTTTTCCACAAAGCTGCTCGTCCGTATCCTAGTTACCGGCGTGAAGCTCGGTGATGCATCAAGGCCCGGACGTCCCCACAGTCTTATCTGAGCCCAGCAGGTGTTCCTTTTGTCTTTGTAGTCCATGATTAACACACTGCCATCTGGTTTAAGGCCACGATGCTAATTCAATTCAGTACAGCTCTTCTTTACAAATAGAGATTCCTCATACTTTTCTTTTTAGTTTTTTTTTATTGTGTTAACTTGTAAACCCCTTTGCTAAAAGACTCTCTAGTCATCATTGGAGCCCCAACACACAGCATGAGCTGCTTTGGTGGAAACATCTGGATGGGGTTTCTTTGTCAAGTCATTCTCACTGCCTGGAGACAAGTCTCTAAGGTGAAGTCTGTGCTCAGGCTGACGTGCAGAAAGGAGCGTCGTCCGCCTCCCGCTGGAGGAGGGCAGTTTCTGAGCTCAGACGCTGGCTTCTAGGTTTCCAGGGTCGCCTCAGGAGACTGTAGATGTTCTATCCTCATGGATCAGATGGAGAGTGACCTTAACTAAACACCAAAAAGACGTCCGTTCCCCTTTTTGCTGTGGATAGTCTCTATACTGGATTATTAGTTATTCCTTTAGGTGTTTATGCGGCGCAGAAGCCAGGCGGTTTGCCGTCAGCCTGAACCTGACTCGCCGCCCGTGTCTCCCCGTTGGAGCAGCAGCCAAACTGGCTGCAGCGGCGCTGACTCAGCGGAACCGCTGTAAGCAGAGCGGCCTCCGATACTGAGTTGAGGTCGCAGCGAGAGCCGGCACTCGGCTGTTGGCTTTAGATAAGGGGGTAGTTCAGGTCAACTGGAAGGCGATGTTTCTGCCAGGCTTTTGACCGAAAATAAAACCCTTTTCTATGTTAAACTTGAAATGATCTTGTTTGCTGCTCGTGTAAAAGGATGTCAGTGTTGTCTGTGTTTTATGTTTCATGTATAAACACTTGTTGAATATTTCTGATTTTAAATGAATTAACATTTATTGATCAGTGTGTTATTGTGCGGTTGTTGTTTTTTTGTGTGTGTTTACGCTCATCTCCCCCTAACTAGGAGACGGTGAGCTCGGTGTATCTGGTAATGGAGGTAAGCCGACTTAAGCACACTGCCTTAGCTGATCTATCCCACTGTTCTGACTCCAGTTATTTATGAATTATTACGCATACATCTGTCATACTATCTCTGAAAATGAGCCTTAAAGTATTGTGTTGTCCAGATGTACTCATTTACTAAAAATAGGAAACACATTTTTCATTTTAAGCATTTTTAGTACGTAAACAAAAACAAAACCTCTTCTAATCGACACATTTAAAAAAAAAAAAATTAGAAGGAAAAACACAAACATTGCTTAAAAGCTAAGCAAAGGAGTGTTTCACAAATGAGTTTGTTTGTTGTAACAATGCTTCTTACCAATGAATCCCCAACGTTGAAAAGTTCATTTATTTTCTTATTGAATGGACTGATGGGACAATTAGTTTGTGAGATGATCAGCAGAGTTTTAAAAAAAAGAAAAAATCCAAATCTTTACCACCAAAACTAAACCGTTTATTCAGCCCCAGAATCCCACAAAGACGACTTCCTGTCATAAAACCACATTTAGTAAAAGCCTAACTGTCAAGCATGGGGGCGGAAGAGTTGTGATTGGGGCTCATTTTTGCAGCATCTGGGATTCATTTGGTTAACACAGCAACATAAAAGGTTCATAAAATATACATTGACATTTTGGAAGCTGCTCAGATTTCTGACTTTTGTTTGATTCAGAAACTTCTTATGGCACAAAACAGAAATAAAAAAGTCCAATTTTACTTTTTTAATCGCACTTTTTAGGTGATTCATGTTAATAGAAAACAATGCATACAGTAAAACCATTCAATCAGCCTAATATGGTTCAAAAGTCTCTTTTGGAAATTTTTTTAAACAAGCTTTGTTACCCAGAATGCACTGGAAGGAATAGGACTCTTAGGTGGCCTGGGAGCACGTTGAGCCCCCCCCCCCCCCATTAAAAACTGGATTACCCCCACTGCTGGATAAGTGATAAAAGATGATAAATAAAGTAAATAAAGCAGTTTACCTTAAATCTAAATTATTTTAGAATATTTAACAATAAGAAAACCACACAAAATGGAAATCAAAGATTTAAATCAACCGAAAAATGAATTAAAGTGTTTTGCATTTCGTCTTGGTTCCCAGTCGTAGAATCCACTGCTCTGTCCCATAGATTAGAATAAAAAACAACATTTATATTCTATTAAACTTTATGCATCAAAACGGAGTCATGTGGGTGACATGTCTGCCAAATTTGAAGAAAAACCGTCATCACAAATCTGCTTTAAATATGAACATTCACATATTCAGCTGTGGATTGTTTTCCCTACACTGGATCACGTTTTTTTTTTTTTTTCCTTAAAATACTGTCTTCCTTAAAGTACTGTCTTGATACAAGAAAAAAAGAAAAACTGTTCTAAATCTGTGAGCACATCCATCCCCAGCCAATGAGTCCTTTGATCTGCCTTGTTCTTTAGCCTTCTTTTAGGGTGCAGTAAAGTCAGCGCCTTTGCTTAGAAGCCCTTTTTGTTGCCGGGTTTTGCTAATATTATTCCGTTTCATGTCCTTGTTTGATCTCAGTACTGCAACGGTGGAGATCTCGCTGACTACTTACACTGTAAGTGCAACCCTTTGATTGTTCGTCCACATCAACTTGTTGGGATTGAAGAAAAGAATGGAGTCTGTTGGCACGTTCTTTCATTGATGGAATACAAATGTATTTCTGAGAAAACTGAGAGATGAAAGACTTTCAGTCTTTTGTTTTTGTTTAGCCTGCATTCATGTTGGAAAGTTTTACCTAGTAATTAATAAGAAAAACGGATCTAAATGATGGATTTAGAAAAATCGTTTGCTTTTAAAGTGAGGAGAAAGCCAATATAAAAGTAGTCAGTTTATTCAGATCAGGCAAAAAAGAAAGTGTGTTTTACCTTTAGGCAAAATTATGACAAAAAAAAGGTTTCCAAATGATTTTAACAATCCATGATTGGTATTTCTCATTTAATAAATAATTGTTTTGGTCAGAAATCTGGAAAATACTCAGTTGATTCCCAATGAGCTCCTATTAGTCCATGTAAACAATTTGAAAGCATAATAAATGTATTAAGATTATCAATAATCTGTGTTAAGATTATTAATTTGTATGTACTGCATTTTCTTTAAGTGATCTAAGGTGCAAAGTTGAACCTTAAAGCTTTTGGAGAAACCTTATTATCCTTGTAGATTTAAATCCAGCGTTTCTTCCATATTTATGAAGGGACCAGACTGACATCTTTCATAAAACAACCATAAAAATACAAACAAACAAAAAAATGTTAACATTAGATTGTAGTTTTCCCAGTAGGATGTTATTAAAACCAGCCCCCAGTGGTCATTGAATGAACTGCACCATTTTGTACTGTTAGGGTGAGACAAAAACTGAGAACCAACCTGCATCCGTCCGCCATGAACCTGCCACGTCACACTGTGTCACTGTCATCTGTTTGCAGCCAAGGGCACTCTGAGTGAGGACACCATTCGAGTGTTCCTGCAGCAGATTGTGGGGGCCATTAAAGTCCTACAGAGCAAAGGAATCATCCACCGAGACCTGAAACCACAGAACATCCTGCTCTCATACCCAGCAGGACGCAAGTCCCACTGCAACAACATCTGCATCAAGATCGGTACGTTTGGAGAGCCAACCTGCAGGGCTTTTTAGAATTTAACATTTCTTATTCGTACAGAAGAAATTCTGCTGCTTCCTTCTTAGCGAATCACCTGCCTTTCTTGAATCCTATCTGCTACTGTTTTACTCTAACCTCCATGTCCTCCCTGTAAGGAATTTTATTTTCTACTGTCAGAAAGTGGGTGGCACGTTCCAGAAGGAAACTCGTAACTTTTCTGTTGTATTTCTTATATTTAGCCGTGTCAGCATTAATCACATCAGTGCAGGGACAGCTTCTTTTTTTTTTTTTTTTTTAAAGAAATGCTATTATTTTTCATAGATAGTTTTCAGTTTCTTTTTGCTTCGGGGGTGGGGGGTTGTTTGACTTGACCTTTCTCTTTTTAAAGTGAAAAAAGCCCAGATGTCATGGGTTATAGTTCATATATTAGTGGTGCCATTTAGAAATGTCACGTCTCTGCATCTTTTGCCCCCTCGTGGCCCCGCTTTGTGGGCGGGAACTCCCTTCATGGGTGCAGCGTCGTCCCAGCTGTCACTAAAGTTCAGGTTTTCACCGATAACCCCCGGGTCAGCTCCTATGGCCGCAGTTGTTTTTCTCCAACAAATGAAAGAAAAGCTGCTAAAAAGGTCTGATCACTGCTGCTTTGTTGTGTTCTCTCCACCTATTTGGAACTGGTCTCTCTGTTTTTGTGGATTCTTTCCATCAGATGAAAGTTTCTTTTGTGTAAGGGTGTGTAAATGCACCATTGAGCACATAAACAGCCCACACATCCGCCCCGAAAGAGGTTCTGCTGGTCACGGGTCATTTAGGACCCCCTCATGCTTTCACGCTTGTTGGAATTCACTGGCCTGGGCAGTTTTATTTTCTGTCAGGGATGACATATTTATTTATTTGGGTTTGTGCTTCTAGTTTAAGCTTTCTAAAAAAAGAAGGCTCCTTTCAGGACCTAATGTAATTCTCAAAAAAGTGGAAAAATGTTGCTTTTTAAAGTGTTTGTGCAGCAAAATAAGGCAAATTGTTCTAATGATGTGAATTTCTCTGCAATTTGAATAAAAATGAGTTTTACCTGATAGATGTAAATACAACAAAATGCAATAATTTGAATGAAGAATAGTTTATTTGGGGGGCATTTTTCAGGTATCTTTAAGGGTTCATGTTGTTATCGTGCAACATTACACACTGCCAGAATTATCTAGATGATGCTCAGACTTATTCATTTGATATATATATATATATATATTTATTTTGGTAAATAGCATTTCAAAGCCCTTTTATGACCCAATCTGCTGAAACGGCTCTTTTTGGTGTTTATAACATGTTCTTTTAGCCTTTTTTCTGATAACCGAGGATATTAACAAGGAAAATTGAGCTTAAAATTGCATTTCTGAGTTTGTCTTTATTGGAATCGTTGTGAATCAGGAGCAGATGAAAAGGTGCTGATTAAACAAACCAAACAAAAAAAGATTGAATTTGTGACGTAGAAAATTCACTGGACGGGTCACAAGCTCCCTGCTCAGCTCTGCAATAGTGAGGGGAAAAGGGGCGGGGTCGCCGCCCACAACTGGAAGGCGATTTTTAAATGAACACCTGCCACTCTGCAGAAACAGGTTTTTATTTGGGCTAAAATTTACATACACATAATTGAAAGAGCGTGAGGAAGACTTTAAAAGAGCTCAAAAGATGATCAAAGTGGGTCTTTAAAGGTTTTCATGTTTTAAATTGTGTTGAATTTGAGGTGTTTAGACTCTAAACACCTCAAATTCTAACAGTTAGAGGAACATTTTGTTCACATCTCAAGTCTTTAGTTTGGGTTTCATGGCTTTCAACGTGTCTTTAACCTCTTGAAACTTGGGGTCCACATGCAAGGACATCACAGTGTGAGTTTTATTTTCACTGTAGTTAATTTTGATTACCTGGAGCCCTGTGACTACAAAATAAAAAAAATCAAAACAGCATATCAGACAAGAACTCGGGTCTCAAGTGGTTAAATAACACAACACAATCCAAAACCTCACTTTAAGTTCTTCACTTTATTTTTCTGTTTCCAGCGGACTTTGGCTTCGCCAGATACCTTCAGAGCAACATGATGGCAGCTACACTCTGTGGCTCCCCCATGTATATGGTAAACAAAGTTTACGTTTTATTTACGTCTAAATTCAGAAGACAGGTTCTTTGTTGTAATAGATTCCTAACAACAACTTTTCTATCTTTGGAAAAGTATTAAAAACTGGAAGTGTATAGTTTTGTCTTAATTTCATTATGTTAAACAAAAAAAAACAGTACTGAAAATTTTTAATTTTACTAAATCATTGTCCCAACAGGCTCCTGAAGTTATCATGTCCCAAAACTATGATGCCAGGGCTGACCTGTGGAGTGTAGGAACCATAGTGTTTCAGTGTTTGACTGGGAAGGCCCCGTTTCAAGTAAGTGCACAGATGTGGACAGTCTCCTTAAAATTGTTGAAAAAGTCGAAGTCTTATCTTATATTTACTCCATTTATTTACTAAGTTTTTGATGCAAAATGTACACCCTTCTCAATACAATGACGTTTTTATCCAGTTTACCACCGAAATGAGAAAACTGTATTACTTTCATTTAAAAATGAACGTTTCTCACATCCACAAACGTATGTCAAAGGATAAAATGCTGAAAACCCCAAAAAAACAAAAACAGTGGGTTAGCGGCTCTATGTGAATGTTGAGGGTCTTTACATTGTATTTAAGCTAAACTAATCTGGAATCGGTAGACGACAAACTCCTGAGTGTGTAAGGTAAGCAATATCTTTGGCCTAACTGAAATAAGATGAACCATTTTATGTTCTTGTTTATTCTTTAAAAGTGAAATATTGATTTCTTCAGTGAACTAGCCCTCATGGCTACAGATCCTTCTGTCATGTAGGAGCCAGTGGAGGAGAGGAAATGGCCAAATGTGTGACACTCAATCTTTACAGGCTAGCAGAGTGGAAAATGACTTCAAGCCTCCAGACACTAAGTGGGGGGATAATAAGGGACTGGGTGGGCGGGGTCGTTACAGACCTTGGTTTTTCAACTGGTTATAAATAGACGGTGCTTCCTCTATGACAGGTAATAGGCTTGAAATCAGTGGGTATTCCTGATGTTCCAATGAAAACTATTTTATTCATATATATATATATATATATATATATATATATATATATATATATATATATATATATATATATATATATATAATATATATATAAAAACGCCCCTCTCACCCTCCGCGGGTGGTTTCTCCTCCAAGCTCGGGTCCTCTACCAGAGGCCTGGGTGCTTGAGGGTCCTACGCAGTATCTTAGCTGTTCCTAGCACTGCACTTTTCTGGACTGAGAGGTCTGAGGTCTTTCCAGGTATCTGTTGTAGCCACTCCTCCAGCTTGGGGGTTACTGCCCCGAGTGCTCCAATTACCACAGGCACCACTGTCACCTTCACTTTCCAGGCTTTCTCCAGTTCTTCTCTGAGTCCCTGGTATTTCTCCAGTTTCTCATGTTCCTTCTTCCTGATGTTCCCATCGCTTGGCAATGCCACATCCACCACAACGGCTTTCCTCTGTTCTTTATCCACCACTACAATGTCTGGTTGGTTCGCCATTACCATCCTATCAGTCTGGATCTGGAAGTCCCACAGGATCTTTGCCCTCTCATTCTCTACAACCTTCGGAGGTGTTTCCCATTTTGACCTTGGGGTTTCCAGTTCATATTCTGCACACATGTTCCTGTATATTATTCCAGCCACTTGATTGTGGCGCTCCATGTATGCTTTCCCTGCCAGCATCTTACACCCTGCAGTTATGTGCTGGATTGTTTCAGGTGCCTCTTTACGCAGCCTACACCTTGGGTCTTGTCTGGTGTGGTAGATCTGAGCCTCTATTGCTCTGGTGCTCAGGGCTTGTTCCTGGGCTGCCAGGATGAGCGCTTCGGTGCTGTCCTGTAGGCCAGCCCTTTCTATCCATTGGTAGGACTTCTTGATATCAGCCTCTTCAGTTATGGTCCGGTGGTACATCCCATGCAGGGGTTTGTCCTCCCATGAGGATCTGTCCTCCAGCACTGTATCCTCTGTTCTCCATTGCCTGAGACATTCACTGAGCACACTGTCAGTTGGGGCCTTGAGCTTGATGTATTCATGGATCTTGGATGTTTCATCCTGGATAGTGGCTTCTACGCTCACTAGTCCTCGGCCTCCTTCCTTGCGGCTAGCATACAGTCTCAGGGTGCTGGATTTGGGATGGAACCCTCCATGCATGGTGAGGAGCTTTCGTGTTTTAACATCCGCGGTCTGTATCTCTTCCTTTGGCCATCTTATTATTCCTGCAGGGTATCTGATAACGGGCAGTGCGTAGCTGTTTATTGCCCGGGTCTTATTTTTGCCATTGAGCTGGCTTCTCAGGACTTGCCTTACTCGTTGGAGGTATTTAGCTGTTGCAGCTTTCCTTGTTGCCTGCTTCAGGTTGCCATTTGCCTGCGGGATTCCAAGGTACTTGGAATATATATATATATATATATATATATATATATATATATACACATATACACATATACACACTGATGAATCAAAGTTGTAGCTTTCTCCTCTGCCAACAAAGGGTTGAATTCATTCCCTCTTTGGGTTTTTTGGCCATGAAACTGTCACAAGTTCATGACAGTTCATGGACTTTATGTACTGTTTATGTCATGTATGTGGAGTTTTATGGTGTTTCTCACCACATGATGAGACCATTGCCTGAAAATGAGAACTGGACTGAGTGACCTCTTCTTTCAGGCGTTCCAAATAGGAAGTACCTACCGGTACCAAGAGGCCAAAATTCCAAAGACTTCGATAGAGCAATAAACCGATATAACTCAGTCATCCATTTGTCATCCAGTTTTCTCATGATGTATTTTCTGCTGTGCAACTTATTCAAGTTCTAATTGACCAATCAGATTCCTCAATAAAAGTACCTGTTCTCACGTCAAACGTTTCAAATGTATGACAGATTTCATGTAGCCCACTTTCAAGTGGTAGGGGTGTGGACTTCCATCCAGCTCACTCCTAATTGGCAAAGGGGTTGCTGTACAAATGTGGATTTGGGTCGATTCGGACCAATCACTGCTTACCTGCGACGTCTGGCTCATGCCTGTTGGCGTTCGTATCACGAAAAGTTCATTTGATTTGGTTGGAGCCATTCTTTATGGATGACATGACACTCACTGAGTCCAGTGCTCAGATACAGTCCCTCCATCCAATCTAAGTCCCTCCATCCAATCTAAGATTGGTATTTGGTGTTTTCTTGAGTGTGTGGAGGGTACTGCAAATGCATCCCACCCTGTGATGGTAATCAATCTGCTGCTCTCACCGCATTATTTTCTTTTGCTTGTGACTGTTGTCCTCAGGCCAGCAGTCCTCAGGACCTGCGGCTCTTCTACGAGAAGAACAAGAATCTCAGCCCCAAGTAAGAGCTTACAGGGAAATGTCACCACCGTCTGTTTTCTGAAAAGAGCAAAAAAAACGGCTGCTTTCTCTGCAGTAACAGTTGTTTTAATTGTAGCATTCCAAGAGAAACTTCTCAGCACCTGAGGCACCTGCTCCTGGGTCTGCTGCAGCGCAACCACAAGGAGCGAATGGACTTTGGTCAGTGAGCATCAAGCAAAGCAGCCAGCAAAGTCACCACGTCAATAAAAGTCTCCAAACTGTAGCGTGATGCAGGAAGGGAGCAAAATACAGTCAAATGTTTCTAAACGTTAACAAAGGAACATTTACCGTAATTTCTGGACTAAAGAGCGCAGCTGATTACAAGCCACACCCATTACATTTTTAAAGGATAAACCATTTTGTACATACATAAACCGCACCTGTCTATTAGCTGCATGTGCCCACATTGAAAAATATGTTGTAGAATGAGGATGTCTATGTGCTGAAACCGCGCGCGTGTGTTAGAAAGAGGGGAGAGCTCGCAGCGGAAGCGTGTTGGGGGTGCCCGTTCATGTTTGAAACACAGAGTAAAGGGGAACTGTAATAAAAGACGGTTTCCCCCAGAAAAGATGTGAATGATTCTTTATTAACCAGCTCTGGAGGCTCTGAGGGTTAAACCGCGACACCGCAACTCCTGCTGCTTCATCACTGCGGTGATCAAAAATCCCACACCGTCACAGCTCTATTCCAAACAGTGCCTGTGATGCGATAGTAACACGGCGCCTCTGCACAGCACGCGCCTCCTGTGCACTGAAACCATGGAAGTCTTCCTCCTCAGAGTCAGATTGGAATAGCGTCAGACATTCTTCACCACACACTCTCTTAGTGTCTCCTTCGTTGTCGCTGTCAGTGTCACTCTCATCCTGAGCCAAATTCTCTCCTGAGCTTCCACTGTCCTCTCCGTCACGCAGCAGACCGGCTTTTCCAAACCCGTTGGTGATGGTAGATTTTTTCACACGGCTTTTAATGATTGCTTTTAACTTGAAAGCTGCGTCATATGCATTTCTTCTTGCATTTTCCATGATGAGGGTCTGTTCGTGCTATTCATTCACAAAGCAGGAATTTACATTAAACTTGTGTCTTCCTCGACACATATACGGTAATCCCCCTGTCTCAGTTTTACCCTTTCTGCTCGAGCATACTTCTGTTTTTTCAAAATGGCTGCTAGGAATACAACAACAAACCTTTAGATGGCAATACTCTTAAACTATTTTCACAATACCCTCTGTAAGACACGTTTACGCTGCCACTGCCAATGAACAGTCCATGTAAACGCGCGTAAATGCATGTTTCGGGCTTTCGCTTTCAAAACTCTCACGTTTGCGGTTTGCTACACACATTTTTAGAAACACTTGGCCACTGAGTGCATTAAACCAGGACGAACTTTAACCGATCAGAGACTCTGATTTGGCAGTGACGTATTCATGGAAGTGCCAACCGTTTGAACATTGATCATGGAGCAGAAATTAGTAACTGCGGTTTGTCCCCGGCCGTGGTTATGACCTGTGCGAGAAAAATCCTGGAGAAAGATTCGTGAGATTTGCAGCAGTGAACATTTTGCACTAACCCTCTTCCAAACTGTAGGCAGTGGAGATCTGCTAGTAAACAGAAAAAGAAGACAAAGGCTCCGCCTCCCCATGCGCATGACATGACTGATGTGCCACTTTAAAGTAAAAGCGCAAGATATTCAGATAACTTGCGATTTGCGACATTAGTGATCAATATTGTTATGACGATATAACTTGCGATACATGAACAAAAAGCAAAACAACTCAATATATCATTTCCATTTCACTGCAACAGTTTAATAAATAAATAAAAAAACTTAAATTACTCTCCAAATGACCCTCATCCACTTTGGAGGTGAATATCGACCATCAAAGGGCTCCATCCGATTGGTCAAATGCATAAAGGGATTTATTTGATTTGGTAAATACCTCAAGCTGCCATAAGATTGCTCCAGCACATTTATCGCAATTTGTGCCGACTTTTTCGATGTGCGCATTGCATAGCTTGATATCGCGATAACAATAAATTTGCCGGCAGAAAAAAATTTTTGGTTATGTAAGTGGGCTGTTTATTAAATGTCATTTTTAGTTTATTTGAATCTTCTTTGTTTGTTGGCAGATGAGTTCTTTTGTCATCCGTTCCTGGAGGCTAGCTCTTCTGTCAAAAAGAGTGAGTAAAATGAGGAAGAGCTGGGATCGCTCCAGTGTGTGATGAAGGCTTTGCTCCTGTTTGTCTTCTGACTGTGTTGCATTTGTTTGCAGCGGCTCCCACGGCGACGATGACCTGCTTACCGAGCTCAGCCTCAGCCAGCTCCTGCAGTAGCTCCTCCACCTCTCACCTCGCCTCGCCACCGGTTCGTACTCCCATGATGCTTTTCTCACCAAGTTCTGAAGAAATGTTTATTTCAGGCAGGATATTCTGACCTACAAACGTCCATATTTAACTCTCCCCTCATTGGTTGCTGTTGTCTACTTGAGCTGCTTTTTTTCCCTCCTCCCGCTGCAGCAGTCTCTTGCCGAGACTCAGCGTGCCAAAGCCGTAGCCTCCCCGACCCAGGAGGCCACTGGTTTCCTTCTCAAAGACTCGTCTGGGGGAGGCGGCAGCAGCAAGAACTCCTCGTCCTGCGACACTGATGACTTTGTCATCGTGCCAGCTCATTTCACCAGTAAAGTTTATCATTTCCCTTTAATAAAAAATGCATCAGAGTTCTGTGTGTAGTTCTAGCTTGGGTTCCAATTCTTCATAGTGGCAGTGGAAGAAGTAGAACTGTTCCTGAAACTCTGCTGGATTGTAGCATTCAGTTGCTTTATGTTGCGTTGTACACAAGAGGCTTGTTACAACGAATTTCTGGTGCTCTCCAGCTGCTTGAGCTAAATAAAGTAAAGTTACTTAGATATTAGAATAAAATAGATAATGGAAAATGTGTGGAACTATGGATGTATACAGTTTTACAACTTACATACATGTATTGCACGTAGCTTTTATTGCACTTCCAGGCTGTTAATAATTGCATATGATTGGTATACAAATGTTACCGTGTTTTTATAATTGAGGTTCACATTTTGTTCAGGATGTTGACAGCTGTGGGGAAAAAACTGTTTTTCTGTCTATTGTGTGATCTGTACCACCGGTAGTGTTGGGATGGTGGGAGTCCTTGATTATTTGTTTGGCTCTGCAGGGCTCCAGACTAACTTTTTTCAGTAGGAGCACTGTGGCCCCTAACTGAAAATTTTAGGGGCGCAACCAGAAAATTTAGGGGCGCATACCGTAAATCAACATGCTAACCAAATCTACTAATTTCCACTGTATTACTAATAAATACATTAATAATAGATGCAGAAATTACAATGTGCTGTTTCAAATTCAGTGTCACATTTTATTCTGCACTTTTGAAGATGCAACAAGAAAGTAAACTGACAGCACCATCGCTGTCATGACAGTACAAATAAGTAAAGAAAACATATGGAAATGTAGTGGTGACACCAAATAAGTGCAGCCAAGATGCACAATAAGCGTGTTTGAGATCACCCAGGTGAACTCAACGCTGCGCAGATCACCTGGTGTGTGACATATATTTTTGTTTTTGCTCCAACATCAACTGTCAATCATCACAAAAATATTGCGAGAAAGGGGTGGGAGCAAGGGGCAAACCTACCCGGACACAGCTGGAAACTGAACTGACTGAAAGCTGCCCTACAGACTACAAAACAATGCATTATGGGACATGTGTCCTGATGGTTTTTGTAGTGGAGTGATTAATTAAAATAATTTAAAATACCAATTCATTAAAAAAGGCTACATGTATTATAAAACATTAAAATAATCATAAAATATATAATAACACAGATCATACTAAGGGGGAGAAGAATATTAAAACTAAATTGAATGTTAAGGACAACTCCATCTTCCTGTTCTCCTTCAGTCTTGCTGCAGATCCGGCCCCCTGGTTTTCCTAATGATCCAGGCGAGGTGCCGGTTCATCTCAAACACGTCTATCGTTGCATTTTCCCGACGTATTTTCAGTGTGTCTAAAACTAATGTTGTTTTTACTCGAACATGTTTAAAGTTCAAGCCCCGTTAGCTGTCACGCATGTAAGTGTGGGACATTTATTCTCCTCAGCTGACCCGACTCCGTCCCGCGGGAGCGGTGTGCTCCCGTAACGGCCGTGCATAACCGTTTGATGCGCCGCCGTAACCGTAACCAAAACCTAAACCTTCCTCCGGGTCTGTGCGGCCCAGAGAAAAGTTCAGCACGGACTGCATGTATTTAGAAAATTACGAGCGAATAAATACGTTCTAAAGGAAAGTAAGGAACTCCTTAATGTGGTCCGGGGAGGGGGCTGTCAGGTTTCCTGCTTTCAAGCCCCGTCATTGTCACGCCCCCAAGAGTCATATACCCCACTGTGATTGTTTGGTCATCTCCGTGCACGACAATGAAAAAGTGTCATTCATACAAACTGGCGGCCTGCAGTAACATTAAACCTTCATATTAAGGCGGGGGCCGCAAAATATCATCTTGGGGGCCGCAAATAGCCTGCGGGCCGCGAGTTTGAGACCCCTGCTGTACACTCTGGCACTGGTACACTAGCCGCAGGTCGGAAGAACGAATCAATAGTTCGCTTACCCATAGCTCAGACGCACATATCAGGTTGTGACATTTGTCTCCGTTTCCTTCCCACAGATGTTTACGCGCGCGCGATTATCTCTAGGCCCCGCCCCCTCCACGCATTTTAGCCACTCACAGTGGCTTTCCCTATTCTTCTCACACGCAGTGGCCGCCTCACAGACAGGCATCACGCGAGAGTGGACGTGCTCGCGTTTGATGAGTATGTGCGCGAGTGTGTGTGTCTGCCTGCGTGCGTGTGCGCTCGTGTCTCATTGATTATTTCATTGATCATTGACGTGCCCCTTCCACGTTTAATGTATAAAAAATACGGAGGGTGGGGGAGGCAAATTTACTGGTCGCGCATGTGCGACTGGATGTAAAATTCAGTCGCACACTCTCAAATTTTGGTCGCAAAATGCGACCAATTGCTCGCAGTCTGGAGCCCTGCTCTGCTCGTGTAGCGAGAGCTGGCGATGTCGTCTAGGCTGGGCAGGGGGAAGCTGGTGATTTCTGGGCAGAGTTGATCCTGTCTGTGGCCGAGCATCCTGCATAACAGGCTGTGATGCAGGACGTGAGGATGCTCTCGATGGTGGCTCTGTAGAAGCTCACCAGCAGCTTCTTGTCCAGGTTGTTCCTCCTGAGTATTCTCAGGAAGTGGAGTCGCTGCTGGGCCTCCCCTACTGCCACTGTGGTGTTTGCAGTCCAGGAGAGGTCCTCAGTGATCAGCACACCCAGGTAGAGGATAGAACGGACCCTGTCCACACTGACCCCATTTATATACAGTGGGGGCGGGTCCACTCTCCCCTTTCTGAAATCCAGGATTACTTCTTTGGTGTTTGTGGTGTTCAGGTGGAGGTTGTTTTCTGAACACCACTTTCCCAGTCTGTTGACCTCATCCCTGTAGTGCAGGGGTGGGCAAACTGCGGCCCCCGGGCTGGATTCGGCCCGCCTCCATGTTTGGTCCGGCCCACAGAACAATATCAGAGACCCATGTTTTTGTTTTGTTTTTTAATCTGGCCACACGATCAAGACGTGACATTTTCTTCCCCCTTTCTGCAGTCTGTGCTCCAACCTGAAACCCTCTCCGAATCTCTGTCAAACAGAACAGAAGACAGTCTTCCCTTTCTACATTGCAGTTCATCTTTCCTGGTTTAGCTCATTCTTTTAGAGCAATCATGTTGCTGTTTTTAAACAGCGCACCCTGTTCTGTGTCCTGATTGGCTGGAGGCCTTGTCAATCAATCTCCTCAATCCGTGCTATGTCTCCTGTACAGAAACGCGGAACTCTTCAGATCAGAAATCTGTGATCGATCAGATCTTTGTTTTCATTCTAAGATCCTGGACCTAATTTCTATGAAGGTTTGAGAATTTAAAAAAGAGAAAAAATGGTGAAAATGAGAAAAGTGTATTTAGGAATTGAGGATTTTTACTGCCATAAACGTCTGTAATTAGACTCCGGGGATTCCACCGAGAACGGAACTCCTGCAATAAACGAGGGAACTCTGTACTGGTGAAAAGGTAACGCAGATATATGTGAGCTGCAGCAGAAGACATAGAAATATGTTTTTTATCATAATTACTGGATGAGAAACAGACGCGCAGAACACAGCAAACACAAACTGTGAGACGAGTGAAGAACAGCAGCCCTCAAAGTCTTTATTTGGATTATGACGGGAGAGAACCGACTATTTAAATTTTTTGTTGTGTTTTTTTTAAAAATGTATCAGTATATTTTTCTTGAAAATCATAGAGTATGTTATTTGGTCATTGTTTTATTTAATAAATAATATTTATTTTATTAAAAGGATCATGAATGAATGAAACTTAATTCATACAGCACTTTACAACGCCTTGAAGGTACCGAAGGGCTTCACAATAAAAAAATGATCTAAAATGGGAACAAAAGTTTAAACTAAAAACTCTAGAATATTCTGTTTTAGAATATAATTTTCTATCCAAATGTTTTCCTCTACATTCCATGTTATATCATTCTTACTCCACGCATCTTCTCCTGGTCCGGCCCTCCTATTGAATTTTAGAAGCCAATGTGGCCCGCCAGTTAAAATAATTGCCCCCCCCCCCGCTGTAGTGGGACTCATCTTCCCCTGAGATGAACCCGACCACAGCGGTGTCATCAGCAACTTTGATGATGGAGTTGCTCTGGTAGGTCGAGGTGCAGTCAGATGTGTAGAGCGTGAAGAGGAGTGGGCTCAGTACACATCCTTGTGGTGATCCGATGCTGAGGGTAATTGTAGAGGAGAGGTGGGATCCGAGTCTGACAGACTGTGGGCGTTCTGTCAGAAAGTCTTTAATCCATGTGCACACGGGGGAAGAAAGACCCAGGTGTAGCAGTTACTCTGTCAGGATGTCTGGGATGATGCTGAGCCTTACAGAGTTCCCTGGGTGGTCCAGGTGGCTCAGAGCAGAGTGAAGTGTGGTGGTGCTTTGGTTTATAGGCAAACTGGAGCGAGTCTAGAGTGGGTGGAAGGCTAGCTTTGATGTGTTGTGATGCAAGCCTTTTCAAAACACTTCATGACTACAGGCGTGAGGGCAACTGGCCTGTAGTCGTCGAGACTGTCCGCTACTGGCTTTTTGGGAATCGGATTATGGTGGAGATTTTAAGGCAGGCTGGGATGCTGCATTGTTCGAGGACAGGTTGAATATTTTTGGTGAAGACCTCTGCTAATTGATCGGCCTATTGGCTTAATAGAGGATTTAAAAATTAACACAGTAATAAAGTATTTTTGTTTGTTTTTGAAATTCTGGTCTATATTCTGCTCCAGCTTCACAGCCTTGCTTTATTTATAATAACACATAAACCATCTAATAGTGAAGAGATGCCCCATTTTCTTATATTTTTGCACTTTTGTTGCTCTTGTTTTGCAGCAGGCGAGCTGACATGCGAGAGCAAAGTGCTGCAAGACAGCCTGATGAACAGCGAGTATGAAGCAACAACTGCTTTCCTCGTCTTTGTTGTCCAGCATTGTCCTCAGACGGTGAGAATTCAAATGAGGATGTGAGAACGTCGGTTTTCTCTTTCATCAGGTCCCTTCTGGCTTCAGCTGGTCTGAGCAATCAAGCCAAAACCCCACCGCACTCTCCCACCTACAGCGGCTCTCCTAGTCCGATACGGTGAGATTGTTTTCCCACTGTGGCTCGTAGGCTGATGTTTCAGCTCCAATGCCAGGATACTGTAACAAACTGAAGCAGTTATTTGATGGGGTTGTAGCTGTGATGCTGAAAACTGCTGAAAGGGTAGGTCGCATTCCCCAAGAGCAAAGGTACACACAGCAAAACTGCCCACTGTTTGTTTGCTGTGAGTTTTTGCTTTATTAAATTTACGATTTCTGTATTTTTTCCTTAATTCAAGAACACAAGAAGTTAAATTCAGAATGCACACATTATTGGTTCTTCTGTAAGTTTGTGTGTGATTTTATAAAGGAACTGTAAGACTTTAAGATCAACTCTAAGCATAAGGCATCCTTGCACACCTCCACCACCCTTATTTTAAGTGGTTTTTGCGCTGATATTGGAGCTTTGTCTGCTTTTTTCTAACTCCTCTCTTTGTATTCGCCACTCTTTTTTGTTTTCAGGCTCACTGAGTTCCCAGGAAGTAATTACGGTGGTAACTATGGAAACCAAGGGGAATCATTGCCGATTCCAGTCCCATCTCAGGTTCAAAACTACCTACGTTTGGAGGAGAACCTCAGTTCTACCAAACAAGACGGCTCGCCTCGGTTCGTGTCCACACTCAAACTTTGTATTTAATGTTTCATGGTTAATTGGAATAGCTTTGTCTTCACATTGCTAGGCTGTCGACGCCGGTTCGCCGTTGCAGCAGTGGAAGTGTGGTGGGCTTTACTCGACCTGGACCCCCACCGTCATGTGTGCAGGGATCATCCCCCACATCCCGCAGACTCTCTCTGGGAGCTGCCAGAACCTTGCAGTTGCCTCCAGGTATTTGAGACTTGAGTTTTCAGTTCCCTCAAAAGAATATTAGGGTACAGCTATCAAATTCGCTTTGCATGATGGGACTTCTCCAAATCCTTTTTTTCCTTTCTTTTTTGAACTTGACCTGTCCAACAGCTGAGCAAACAGATGAGAGCCGAAGGCCTCTTGTGTTGGAAGGCTTTTAATGTTACAACAGGGCTATGGATCTTCGGACACACGAGGTGTATATTTGTATAAACCCCTCTTGTATATGAGGCTAAAGTTTCTTTTATATTAATTATGTATGTATACGTTTTTTGTTGGACTGAATGGGAAAGAGCAAAGAAAAGGAGAGAGGTGGATGTTATTGATGCGGGGTAAGGAATGCAAAATAAAAGGGGGGAGGGTTGAATAAGTTGGAGGATGATTAAAGAAGTAAGAGGCGGTGGAATCCCAAAGCAAGAAGTTGGTTTGGACTTCTGTAAATGCTGTTCTTGTTTCATAATTTCATTTTCCAGCTTGATATAAAAAAAACACAGATTTAAAGTCGTTCTTGTCCTGCTTTACTTCCCAGCTTCCCAGCAGCAGACTGAGTCGAGGCCAATTCCTCAACAGTCCCCACAGGCGGCAGGCCTCGGCTCACGGCTCCACAGCGCCCCCTGTCTGCTGGAGTGTGCAAGCGGCGGCAGCAGGCACAAAATCCGGAAGCAGCTGTCCGATCCTGTGGCTCCCCTCTCAGCGGGGCTCTTGACAGGCCGGCCCCTGCACTCGTCTCCCAGACTGAGTGAGCTGATGCAGCGGAATCCTCTCCCCACCATCCTGGGCTCTCCCTCCAAAGTCAGTCAAGCTCTGCATGTGTTTTGCGTGCACAGCAACATGCACAGAAATACTCATTTGTTCTTTGACTTCCAGGCCATCCCTCCATTTGAATTCCCTAAACCCCCCAGCTCTCCAAATCTAATGACTTTGCTGACAAAGCAGGGTATGGTCATTGTGCCCCCTTGCAGCAGGACTGCCCCCGGAGAGCTCGGAGACATGCAACAAGCCCCCTCGTCTGGTCCCCGCACCGCCCACTGCATCCATAGACTGAGTGATGATAACAAAAGATTTGGAAGGTTAGATTACTTTATGTGCAGTGAAGTTCTCTGATTGGACTTTATTGATTTGTTCCCAGGAAGCCTTGGATTGCTGGATTAGAATGCTGTGCAAGAAAACAGTTGAATTTTGGGTTGACATGCTGGTCGTTTAAATCTGACACAAAAAAAGTGGGGTTGTGTGCGTTGCAGGTCTCAGAGTGCTGGCGGTCTGTCTGACATGCTGCTGCTGGCTGCATTTGGAGCAGGGGGACACGCCGGGGACCGAGGCAGCACAGAAAACCTGACGGCTGCAAAAGCCATAGAGATAACAGGTTTGATGAGCAAAGCATGGGTCTGTCGTCTGACGAGCTCACTTTAGAGTTTGATTAAGACTGAAGGCTTCATTTAGAGAAATAGTGTAAAGAAAGAAAAAACACAAACCAGAATCCTTAAGCTTCCAGACTGGATCACTTTTCAAAACAGAACTAGCTTTAAAGAAATGTAGGCTTTTGAATTCTATTTTTCGGCTCTTGTGGGGTTTGTAAAAATTGGAATATAAATTAAAACAACAAAATTTGAGTTTTAGTTAAAATTATGTAATCGATTTCTTTTTCAGATTAAAGGGACTCTGTTGAATTTTGATCGCTTAACGCCTGAATTTATTTTCAGCTTTGATTAAATACAAAAACAAAAAAATCCCCTTTCTTTCATTTAGGTGCTAAATCAAGGTAGTGGTTCGATTTGCACCAATAGGATCAAAGGGAACAAATCTTTAAACATGATTCTTTTGCCATTAACATTAGCCCATAAATAAAATCAACAAACCGTAACTTCAAAGTCCTCACGGCATTGAGAGTTTATTCCCTTTACAGCACACATCCCTAATTCACCATTTAACCCATGACTCCAATTCATGTAACAACACCTTGAACAGAAAAAGCACTGACATTTTTTTTTAAATATATATATAATATATGTGGAAATAAATTCAGGCAATAAGGGGTTAACTGGGCCATAAGGAAATGCTAGAAATCATCTTAAAATTACGGTTCTTCAAAATGTCCCTCAGTTAATAGCACCCTTTAGTAGTTGCATTAAAAAGGTCATTGGAGTTGGATTCATGTTTCCTGAGCTGCTACAACTCAGACATGTGTCAGTACCTGATGTTTACTCAGTCACACTAATGCACTATAGGTAGTAATGAATGAATCTCAAAGATTGCTAATAAATTCCATGTTTTAGAGCTAAAAACTAAACTCCATCATAGGATGACACACACCCCCTTCCCCGTTTAGCAGTTGGGTTTATGAGCAGGCACAAAGCCCACCAGCAAGAACATACTCTTTTATTCATATTTACTAAAATACTGCTATTATTTTAATCAGATTCAGTTGGACTGAAGCTAAAAGGTGAGGCGAGTTAAGGATTTTCAAAGAGCCATCTGAAGCTGCTACTGCAGATAATTGGGAGGAGGATGTCTGCAAATTTCTCTTATTTTTGAAGAAAATAACTTCACCTCTGGAAGGTAAAACGCCACTTCCTGTCAGGCAGGCTGCAGTGCTGGAAAGAAAGCTTTGGTCGTTACCGACGGCCTTCATCGCGCTGCACTCTTTACACACCAAGAATGTTTCCATTTGGGGGAAACCCCCTTTCCTTTACCGCTCTTTCAAATCGCCTCTTTCTAAATTGTGTGAGCAGTACTGAACAATGAAAGGAAGGAGCCATTCCAGTGTATTGCAGCTTTTTTATAACCAGCTATATTGCACCACAAATACACCTTGTCGGGGTAAAAGCCGGACATGTTGGTGCGTGGCTCAAAAGAGAGCAACGTTTTGAAATGCTGAGAAAACCCAGCAAACAGCGTTCAAAGACAAAATAAAGAACAAAAAGTGAAAAGGGAGTTGTGAAATCCATGTGATCTTAGTTGGGGGTTTGTTTATTTGCTCTCTTTTTGTCTTTCCTTGCCCATTAGGGCCCCCTGGTGGAGGATTTGCTCCTGGTTGCAGCAGCGCGGCACAGGTGGTTTTCACTGTGGGCTCTCCACCAAGTGGCAGCACTCCGCCTCTTACCTCCAGACAAAGAAAATGCTCAGGTAGTGCACAGAAATCCCCTCAAAACAAATGTCCAACCTTGTTTTTGTTTTTTTACTGCCTGGAAGGCAGTTTTTTTATAGAATGCTGGACGAAAAAAAACAAGATGCAAGAAAAAAAGAAAAATCTGCCTTGTTTATCTCTATAACTCTGACAATTTTTGGTTTCTTAAGCTCAACGTTGCTTATTAATCACCTTAAAGTCACTGCAGGTGAGTACAGCATAGTACATAAAAGCAGAAAGGTAAAATGAGATGTTTGAAAAATAATACATCAATCAAATCTAATATTACTTTTATATGAATATTAATAAATGATTTTCAAATAAAAGCTAAAAGAAAAAGGAGCCTTTTGCAGTAAAACTGGGATTTAGGTCGTGTTATAAAAGTGAATAGTCAGACGGGCTTTCAGTGTTAAAGAATTCCATATAAAGGCTTAATGACTAAACAATCATTAATGAAGTGAAAATGAGTACATTTCTTTGACCAAACAGGTCAAACAGGCACAGCCAGGACCAGAAATATTTGGACAGAGACACATTCTTTTTAATTTAGTTTCTGTAAATTACCACAGTGAATTGTAAATAAAACAACTCAGATGGCATTGAAGTGCAGACTTTCAGCTTTTATTCCATGGGTTGAACAAAAAGATTGGATAAAAATGTGTAAAACTGAAGCATTTTTTAAACACTTCATTTCATGGGCTGGTAAGTAATTGGACAAATGAAATACGGTAACTGAAAACAAAATGGTTTATTTACAATTCACTGTGGTAATATACAGAAACAAAATTAGAAAGAATGTCTCTCTGTCCAAATATTAATGGTCTTGATTGTATATTTAATCAAATGAATCCATTGCTAGTCTGTGTCTTTTCTTTCTTTTATTTTATTTTTTTTAAATATTTTTGTCACATATAGAATATGATGGTTGAATCTGAATGGTGTGTGCTGCATGCAGGCTCCTCCTTCACATCCGTCAGCCCGGCCTGCTCCTTCTCTGCCCGTCACACTGGCACATATGCGGACGGCTTCGAGGCTCCTCCCAGTCCTCGTTACAATTTCGCCGACACTGTCACTGCTAACATGGGGGGTCCTGTGACCTTTGAGGCTCCCGAGCTGCCTGAGGAGACGCTGATGGAGGTGAGAACCGCATTGCTCGGAAAGTCTTCAGGCTAAATCAAGGAATGGAACAATGAAATGTCCATTTTTTTGTTACTCTAATGTGGATTAGATGAAGAAAAATCTGCTTTGTTGTTGTGGTCTTGGAGCAGCAGGAGCACACGGACATGGTGCAGAGGCTGCGTTTCACTCTGGAGTTCACCCATTGTCTGATGGAGGTGGCGGGGGCTCGAGGCGTAGCAGCGGGGCCACTGGGGGACCTTTCCCACCTCTCTCTGCTTCAGCAGCAGAGTCTGGTGGCAGATCAGATCAGCTCATTGAGCAGAGAGTGGAGGTAAAAGCCATCTGACAATCAGCAGTTGTATATATATATTGGAGGGATATCCTGGGGGGAATTTGGCACTGAAAAAAAAAGTTACCCAGCGTTTTGACGATTTCCATTATCTCCCTTGTGTCAGATCTTTTAAAGTTCCTCTCCGAACATCTTTTTTGTCGATTGTAAAAGTGTCTTTGAATTATGATTATCAGCTTTTACCCCCCAAAAAACTGTCATTTTCTATAACATAGTTCCTGCAGAGCAGCGGTAGTTCATTAGTAGAAATTCACCTCCCGTTTTTGGCCCGCCCCACTTCCCGTCACCCACCTGTTTGCATGCGCTCCAGCTCATCTACATGGTTTGAGTGTCAAATTGTCTCCTCAGTTTTGCAGAGCAGCTGGTCCTCTACCTGAAGACCACAGAGCTTCTGTCTGCTGCTCTACACTCCGCGATGGATCAAGTTAAGCAGGGCAGACTCTACCCATCTGCGACTGTCAAACAAAGTATGAGCCTTCCCCCCGAAGATGCTCTTCATAGTGGATGTTCAAAGTCACAGAGATGATTTTTGTCCTTGTGCAGTTTTGAAGAGACTGAATGAGCTCTACAAGTTGAGCGTGGCCTCCTGCCGCTCGCTCAGCACTCGGCTGGAGCACTTCTTCAGCAGGAAGCACCGCCTGATGGACCGCATCACCTCCATCACCGCTGAGCGGCTGCTCTTCAACCACACCGTGCAGATGGTGGGTCCGCGCAAAGTGGAAGGACGAGCAGCGAGCGTGCAGACGCCACCTGTAGTCACGCCGAAATGTTCTCCCCCTGAACTCAGGTTCAAGCCGCTGCGCTGGACGAGATGTTCCACCAGGGGGAGGCGTCGATCCTGCGCTACCACAAAGCTCTGCTGCTGATGGAGGGCCTCTCCCTGCTGCTCACCCAGCAGGAGGACATCCTCAGTGTTAGCAAGTGTGAGTCCTTGATCCCTCCTGAGAGATTTGACCCAGCTGGGAGATGCTAAATGCACCCCCTTGTGTCTAGAAAGCAGAGGGTCAATTGCTTCAATATCTTTGTGCTTCTCTCACGAAACAAACTGCTCCAACTGAGATGATGCACAAGAGTCAATTGTTTTTGTGAAAAACCGGCATAAAGCGTCCTAAAATGGATCAAATGTTTGTCCGATAAACACTTAGACTAAGGCTACGTTCCCACTGCAGGCTGAAACGACCCAATTCCGATTTTTTTGCCCCTATGCGACCCAATTCCGATCTTTTCATGACAGTCTGAATGACACAGATCCGATCTTTTCAAATGCGACCCAGGCCACTTGGGTTTGCCGTCCTGAATCCGAAACGTATCCGATCTTTTCAATTGCGACCGCCGTCTGACCGGCCAGGCCACCTAAATCCGAATCGTACGTCATCGATACGCAACAAACGTCATCATTCTGCGTTGAAATAGGTGGGAACGAGAACGTAAACAGCAACCACGGCGGACGATGCTGCAGAGACCCGTCAGTGGAAGGGAAGCAAGGTCCCCGATTTGAATTAATATTTGGGGTGACAGCACAAACTCCAGGGCTCTTATCTCAACCGGCCGGGGGGGGGAGCACCGCTCTAGAGACACATGAGCTGTGGCTTGGCAAAGGCACTGATGGATAGTTAGAGTGAAAGAAATGCAATATGAATATAATTACAATAATAATTATTATAAATAATATTCTTCACTAAATAAGGTATGCGAAATCAGAAAAATTAGGAAGTTGTCATTTAAACATTTTGTTTTTCCCCCCACATGCATCTACTTAGGTTTTTTTTTCTGAAAAGTTCTGAAGTTAAATATATTAAGAGTATATTTTAAAGATTTTTGTTTTCAATGAAAGTTTTTTGCTGAATTGAATAGGTTTTTACTGTTATTAGAAAGATCCTGGTAACTTTATCAAAGGAGAAAAACGGACAAACTTAGCTGACAAAACAAGTCATCCAGATGACGAACACTGACTTTTCCTGGTCTCCTCTCCTTTGTCCTGCAGGTAAGGAGTGCATCGAACGCCGCCTCACAACTTTGCAGTCTGGTCTCTGCGTTTAAGTCTGGATGTCAATCATTCTGCACTGTGAGCAATCCACTTAAACAGATCAGCACCCGGAACTGGTGGCTCCAGTCATATCTTTTCAGTTTCACACGGCTTAGGTTTACATCAAAGTGAAAGGGTTTTGTTGATGTCAGTTCCAGTTTGGGGTGGTGGGAGGGGCCTTCTACGTCGAGCTTGGAGCAGAAGAGATGGTTGCTAAGACGACCGTTCCCCCTCCAGCTGCTACAGACTTTCCTGTGAAAGCAGTCGTTGCCAAGTAGTTCTGTTCATTTCATAAAGCACTCTATTCATTCATCTTCTTCCGTTTGTCCCTTTCGGGGTCACTGCGCTGCTGGAGCCTATCCCGGCCACTTATGGGCCCTGCCTTCGCCCAGAAGTGGCCGGGGATAAAGCACTCTTAAGTTTGGAGATATCAACCAGTCGCTCACACTATGATTTTGTAAAGAGCCGCTTTGGAGTGGGTGGGAACTCAGCTTAGTTAGGAATTGGGGGCTGGAGGAGCATCACCTGCTGGTCTCCGGTCCTAGACGAGCAATGTCCACATTTTCAGTCCATCTGTGTCTCTTCTTTCTTACTTTCTCTCTGTCTTTCATCTTTCCGTTGACAGTAAACAAAGCATAGGAGTGCTGCAGTCTCTGAGAGTTTCTATTTGTCAGTTCGAAAAAAAAGAAACCCTTTTATCTGATTTTTCCCCCCCAATTTTGTTGTGATATTTCCAAAAGGGGGCGTGTCCCGATTCCTTAGCTTTTATTGGAGGAAAACCGGACAGGTCCGGAACCGTCTCAAAGGTGGCGTCTGCATCCTGGTTTGTTTTTAATCCAAGAGGAGGTGAAGGTGGTCTATTGGTGTCCTCCATCACTTTTGCTTTAAAGAATTTGAACCTCTGACTCTAGAAGACCGCCTCCTCCAGATGCTGGTCATTTTTCCCTTTTGCTGTTTTAACCACCAATCATGTGTAATCCTCGATGAATGTAGGCTTTCAGGAGATGATCGGCTTTAATATGTGACGTTTGAAACGTCTGAGCTCAAGTCTGGAGGCTTTTTGCACTGTTTTAGTACTGTATAAAACAAGTGGAACATGCCAAGCTCATCTTGTTTTGGTAAATGTGTTTGCCTTCAGTGCGGTTTGAGTTGTGTTGCAGTGGATTGTCTAAAGGTTTGATGTGAGATGGTTGAATGGGGGGAGGGGTGGTATAAGATATAAACATAGGAGAAATATGTATTTACACTGAGACAAAAAAAAAGTGTGTATTTTGTTGTTTTGTGTTTGATTTCAGATGTTATTTGTTTTTATTCTGAAAATCCACAAGTTGGATGTTAGCTGGACTTAAAAATGTTTACTTTATCCAGAATCGTATTTAGACTTTACAAAAGATTGGGCCAACTGAAAACCTTTAATGGTGGTTGATGTGAAGGAGTTCAAGCCCGAATAACAAAATGTTTGACCAAAAATCACCCTTTCAACAAATAAAAGTTTATAATATTAAAACTTTATACGATGTATACAATGGAGCCCCCCGTAGAAGCACTACCGGATGGAGGGCTGTCAATCGACATGTTTTTTTTTTATCTGCTTTTTTGTGTTTGAACATTCCTAAAGTCGATTTCTACCACAGCAATCTGCCCCTTCAGACATGGTAAGGTCTGGACGGAAGCGGGCGGCATAGAAACTCATGCATGTGTCACTTTGTTCCCCAACAATCATTGCTGTTGGACAACTCCCAACACATTAAAAGTCTCTGATTTAGATGTTCCTTTGTTTTGATTTGTCTGAACATTTTTACTTCACTAACTCTGTCTGTTTTTGTGCGATTTAAGTTATTGTGAATAAGACACTGCAGGCCTGGATAGATGTATAGAAGGTAAAGAACACCTGTACATTTCCAAAGAATCTGCGTTTAGCCTGATCTTCCATACTTTTTTATATTATTGTGCAAACGCTGTTGCATGTTTTCATCTCCATAACATGCACTGTTTGAAATGTCCCTGTGTTTAATGTAACCATTCCTGTTTAGGAGCAATATCATAAATAAAGTTGAACTGAAAGGTCATTGGGCTGAAGGTTTTACACATTTTCCTTTTTTTTTTTTTGCTTATTTACAGTTTTCCCTTTTTCCTTTTTTCCAATGTATGGAAAAAGTGGAGATCATCTGCTGAACTTCCACTGGTGTCGTACAAAAATAAAAACATTTGTGTTGCAAACTTTGTGGCTTTTCTTTTTACAGAAATACTTACCCTCCTGTGTTATGTTGCGGGTCAAATTGACCCTTTGTAAAGTTTGAACATCTAGGAAAAATGGTTTAAAGTATTTTTTCAGCATGAAACTTTTTCTGCTTGCCTTAATTAGTGTAATCAACATATATTATGAAAATGGTTCATCTCACATATTTGAACCCCCGCTGCATGTTTATATCACATGGATACTGTCCGGGTCAATTTGACCCGGCAGTCAAACTGGAGGTACAAGGATGTCTTTTTATAAGTACTATTGCTTTCTTTGCAGCTGTGAGACATATTTCAACCCAATCACACACATAGACACACACGCACACACACACACTGGTGCCTAGGTGTTATCACTTTTGATAGGAACCATTTATATTCTCGCGGGAAAACTCAAAAGGGGAGGGGCAAAACATATAAAAGATTCTCTGCACGGGAGTCCTTCCAACATTACACAGGAAGACCTTCACAAAATGAGCAGCAGAAGCAGAACAATGACAGTCCAGGAGGCTCTGGAAGTCATCACTGATCATGATCAGAAGAAGACTATCTTGAGCTAAATTCTGATTCTAATGATTCTGATTTTGAACCAGATGAAGGAATTGATATTCCTGTTCCTCCAAGCAAGACATTCATATCAAAGAATGGTGAAATACATTGGTCTTCATTCCCAAATATGCGTCAGACAAACCTGTCTGCAGAAAACATAAAGGCAGTGCCAGGGCCCACTAGGATGGCGGTGACTCATGTGACCATGTCAATTCAATTCAATTTCATTTAATTTTATTTGTATAGCCCAAATTCACAACAACAGTAGTCTCAATGGGCTTCGTATCGGTCATTGAAAAAGTAAAACATAAAATCGCGGTGAGGAAAACTTCCAAAAAAAAAGGATTCCGGAAAAAACGAAGAAACCTCGGGGGTGCTCACATGAAGGAGGGATCCTCCCCCAGGACGGACAGGCGATTACCAGAACTCATAGAGAAGAATTACAGTAACTTATCTTACGCTACAACTACATATATAAAGTCCAGCAAACGAGGTTCATCCAGATGGAGTTGGGGGGACGGCCGGGGGCGCGAGTCGAGCCGGGGACAGGATCGAGGTCAAGACAAGCACGACCTATCCGAAATGTGCAAAGTTAACTTACACAAAGCACAGTGTGATGACTGCTCACTCTTGTGCTATGTTTATGTACAGACACACACACACAATTTCATTTTGCAATTGCTTATCTGTTGTATTGTGATTTTGTTTTTTTCTGGTTTACAGTGCATGTATGTAAAACAAAATTTCAAGATTATGTTTCAATGTTATATAAAACCATTGTATTTTATATGTTAGTCTTTCAAAAGTAATACAGTAGTGAAAAATTTAAAAAAAAGTTAGAACATTTGTATTTTTAAGAAAAACGAGTGAATTATCTAATAATTGAACCACTACCTGTTAGAGGTAAGGAGCACCATTTCACTAAGTTTTGATAGAATAATTAGTAATGAGCTTAGTAATGATATATTCACACTGCTTGTTAGGATTTTGGGGGTTTCAGACATATTTTAATTAATAAAACCTTCACCGGGTCTAATTGACCCAGGAACATCATCTCTGTTCCACACAAACGAACATAACAGGAAGGTTAACATTTTAGAAAATCATCTGAATCGCTTTGCCTGGTTTTCTTTTTCCAACTAGAAGCTCTGAAGCTAAATAGAGAAATAATTTAGCTAGAACAGTTAAAAATGTTGTTGGAAAGAGAACAAGGGAGCTACATTAAAATAAAGTAAATAAAAATAAATGCCTTCATGTGTTAAAACTTCAACAGACTAGAATGGTATTAATATGAAAGTGGGTAATTGACCCGCTAACCTATAGCCTATTTGCAATTTTTATCCTTTCAAACATGAACATTTCTGCAGAAAATGAAAATAACTAAAGACAAATATAATCTCATAAATTACTGACCAGTGTCTTTACTCTGGCAATTTTCATAAATACTTGGAAAAATTATGGTTTCAGCAAAAGTAGATCAACATCCATGGCGATTACGCATTTAACTGAAGAAATTCTAAATGGCACAGATGATAAAGAGTTCACAGAAGGAGTGTTCATCGATCTGAGAAAGGCTTTTGACACTATTGATCAAAACATTTTAGTAAATAAATTGGAAAGATAGAAAATATGAGGACTGGCATTAAATTAACCCTTGTGCTATCTTAGATGACCCCACCCTTACATTGACGTGTTATTCCTACCATGACAAAGGTGGATAAAGGTGGAAAGATTTCATGTAATCCATGGACACCAGTGAAGATCACAAATCATTGAAGAAAAAAGGTTCAAAGCACTGTCCAGTGGGTCTAGATGACCCATCTCCCAATGGTAAAGTGCCTAGGATAGCACAAGGGTTAAAACAGCACTCATTTTGTTTAAAGCCAGCATTTGTATTAAAAAAAACAAAAATGAGCTTGTCAATTTGTGGTGTGGATTTATGGAACGGGTTGGGTTTAAAATAAAGCAAAGGTTTACATGTGATTAAAAAAGTTTACAAGATGTCACTGATGGAACTTTACATGGTTGGAAAAAAACAGTAAGAAGAAATGAGCAAATCTCTTGTTTCCTTTGGTGGTATAAAGAGGGTAAATGGAAGGTTTGGAGAATCAAAAAATGGATATATGTACACTATTAGATATCGTAAAAACAAGATGGAAACGTGCAAGAATTTTCTTTTAGATCAATTAATTAATTTATCCATCCATCTTGCCCCACTATCCTGTCCTGTTCTTCTTTACTGTGATTGGCTGTGAGACTTGTCAATACGACAGGGGAAACTCCCCGCACACCTGACCAGAAACGTCGCCATGGCAACACATTATATTTATCTGAGGAGTTTGAGAGTCATTATTGGTTTGTTTGATGCTTTCAAGCAGAACAAATAACTTAAAGTTAGAACAAAATTAATTTATTCATTCATATTTTTATTAAAACGTTAAGGTTGATTAACATAATGTGAATTTTTTAAAACAGCTAGCTTGAGGTTAAAAAAAGAAAAAAAGAAACTGTACGTTCCAGAGGCTTTCGGGATGTCAAGGACCAGCTTCCCGCCGCTGCGCCAGTTCCCGTTTCCACGTGTTTTAGTGAGCCAGCAGCATTTCAAGCCTCTGCCCGTTATGCCGTTAACCGACGCCGGGATGAGAGCGGCGCCAGAGGAGACCGGCCACGCCGACCGCCGCGTGACGTCACTGGAGAGGAGCATCCAGTTCCTGCAGGAGCAACACAAGGAGACCCTGCAGAAGCTCCACGCAGAGATAGACCACCTCCGAAGGGAGAACAAAGGTGTGCAAAGCAGCAGGCTTGAACTTTGACTTTCAGATGCATTGGAATTCACAACATTGGAAAATTAAGTGATTAAGAAAACCTGTTGGTTCTTTCAAAGTAAAATACTTTTTAAAACAAATCTGTGTCTTGACCTGAAATTTACAAATTAATACTTTTCAACAATAACCTGCCTCTTTTGAACAAAGAAAAGGCTAAAATCTACATAAAAAAATCCATAAAGCTATGGGGAAAAATAGTTTCTAATTCAAGTTTATTCAAAAATAATGTTCCAAATCTGAGTGTGTGTTAATGAGGTGGAGTCTGCATGATGCTGAAAAGTCTCCTCTTCTGAATGTTGTAGAGTTGCTCTACAGACGGATAATGGAGCCTGCAAAGCTGAGAGGAAAAGGAAAGTTGCAGTCTGCCCTGCCAAGAAGGATTTAGACACACAACTAGCAATAGGCGAATTGATCAACATGTGTCTCTTTACATTTTGTCTCTTTTAGGCCTGGAAGCCAAACAAGTCATGAAAGCTCCTGCAAAGGGAGGTGAAGCTCACACAGGTGGATCCATGCAGGAGCGAGCCCTGGAGCCACGCCCCTCTCAGGAAAACGATTTAAGGTGCGTTTTGCTTTCCATATTCTACTAAATAAATGAGTCAAAATATAATGTTATTGATATAACAAAAAAATTTGTAAAAAAAAGGCAAATATTTGTCATTTGGAGCTACTTATAAAAAAGTCAGAGTTTTTTTTGTGTTTCCTTCATTTTCACCATAAGAATGGATTGTTTTAAACCTGAAACAATTAAAATAAAATTAAAACAGCAGCTTTATCTCATATTTAAGTTAATGCATGATTGCATCCTAAGTTTTAGGAGACATATTCATAAAGTGTGAAACGGATTTATACATGTCAATGTAGCTGCACTTAAGTCTGTGTTTAGATCTCATTTCAATCGAAGTCAAAAACTGCTGATAAAGTCAAACTCTGGATAAGATTTATGGAAAAAGATGATTTATTTAGATTATTCCAGCATGTAAACACTTTCTTAGTATTATAACACTCGTCACAACATTTAATTTAACATTGTAAACCTTTATCTAATCTCTCTTGATCCAGACTAAAAGACAAGCTAACTGGCTAGTCTTATTATAAATATTAGAGAATTTGTTTGTGTTTGAAGGGTTTCATCTTTAGGCAAATTCCCTCATTGAAATGACAAAAACAAAATCCCCAAATCTTTATGTAAACATACAGCAAATATAATAGAACAGAGAGATGTATTATTTCAAGGTTTCACAAATCTTTGTCAAAAGACAAAATTTAGACAGAAAGAGGTAAAAGTGTTAGCAAAAACACAAATACGACACGATGGGCTAAAACACGAGCAAATGGAAGATGGAAGAGAACAGTTCGTCGTGTTTTTCCCTGTGACACATGGAGTCCAAAGCAGCCTGACATAAAGTGAGGGCTCAATGTTCCTCCATAAAGTGAGATCAAATTGAACGCAGCGTGATTGTAGTGTTGGGACTTTGAAAAATGTTAAAGGGCCTAATTGTGTAAAGTCAACTTGCTGAGCTTGTAAGTGTGTTATAATGTTCATTATAAACAACCCCAAAGCACTATCTTCATCCATTCATGCATTTCTGAGTATTTCTTTAAAAAACTTGCACTCTGAGCACCAGCCCCTCCCAACCCACGAAAACAAGTGGATCCTCACGTTGTGATGTCCCAAAGTGAGGACCCGCCCCTTCCAGGAAGTATCTGGACTGCCCGCACCGCTAGCGTGTGTAAACAGCAGAGCGTGTAGTAAAAAGGATGATGGGAAATGGATGCAGTCTTGCTTACAACTTCAGAAGTGAATTTCTATTGAACTCCTGTTGCTCTGCAGAAACTATGGACTAGAATATGAAACAGGATTTTTAATTTTGGCTAAAAACAGCATAAAAGACCACTGGGAACACTTTTACAATAGATCAAAAGATGATCAGAGCAGCACTTTAACCCTTGTGCCATCCTAGGCACTTGAACGTTGGGAGTTGGGTCATCTAGACCCACTAGACAGTGCCCTGAACCTTTTTTCTTTAATGATTTGTAATCTTCACTTGTGTCCATGGATTACATGAAATCTTTCTACCTTTATCCACCTTTGTCATGGTAGGGAGAACACGTCAATGTAAGGGTGGGGTCATAACAAGGGTTAAAATGTTATGCAACCCAGCAGAATATTAAAACATCCTGGAATAGACACTAAAAATGTTAGAAGTTCCTCTTCCTCGTGTGATACATGTGTAACACACTTGGGTGCTGGCTTCCTGGGCTCGGCAGCCCTCTCATCCCTGAGTGGAGGTCTCCGTGTCCCTCTGGTGCTGGTTCTGGTCCTTGCCCTCGAGCGCTGGGCCTCTCCTGAATTTCAGTGGGTGAACCTGGTCGGGCCATTTTTACGACGCTCTTCGGGGGACCCCCACTTTATTTGGGCTTCCTCCTCTTGGGCTTGCTCTCTACTGAACCTCCCGCAGGGCGGGTGGCTACCTGGAGCGTGGGGTGGGTCTCCCTTGGGGGCGTTCCTGGCTCGTGCCTGGGGTCCACCCCAGCAGAACATAAACACTCAGTCGAGCACAGGTGTCAGCTCACCTTTGCACAAATAGTTTGCGTGACTGAATGAAATGCTTTACATGTGTCGGTTTGTATGCGTGTGAACTGTGGTGGTATCGTAACGTTTTGGTGTGTGGACAGGCCCCGCCCCTTTTAGAAAAACATTTACACCAGACAATAATGAATCTAAACTTCATTGCTGTATGATTCTGCTCCTCTTTTTTCTGTAATCGTCCTCCTATTTCTGTAACTCCCCTCTTTTTTCTCCCTTTCTTTTGTGCCCTTACCCCCTCCCCCCCTCTGACATCCCTCTGTTTTCTCTGCTCTTCTTCTTTTCTGTCCGGTCCAACAAAAAACGGATACAAATATAATTAATAGAAATAAAGTTTAGCCTAAATCACAAGAGGGGTTTATATAAATATACACCTTGTGTGTCAGAAGATTCATAACCTCATGTAGAAAGTAAAATCAGTCTGTTGGACAGAAGACTTACTGAAGTTCATAAGGAAAGTTCTGCTATGATCACTGATATTTTTTGCTCTTGAAAACGCCGCAGAGTTTTGGGATCCCCTGGGCCAGACGGCGGCGGACACGTGAAGGGGGCTCCTCATCGCTTCCCTACAGCCTCTGCAAATCCGCCGCAGTCTCTCTCACCGCGCAAACGCTCCCACACTCCAGGAGTGTGAAGTCATCAAATATTTAACCTTCTATGTTGCAGTAACTCTTTTGAGGAGAGGAAATTACCCAAACATGGTCATCAGTTTTTTTCCAGGGAAAATGTGAGTGCTGCTCTGATTGAAACTGCTTTTTTTATCCTTCATCTGTGTGGAGCAGGCTGTTCCATTGTGGTTCATATCAGACCTTTCTTTTATTTATTTATTTATTTATTTATATCTCAGGTCGGAACCCTTTCCAACGAGGCTGGTTTTACCAGCCTTCAAGCGGAGCCTGGGCTCCAACATCAGCGATAGACAGAGGAAGGCGCAGGGTTTGCACAGAGATCGCCTGAAAAGAACGCTGTCCTGACACTTTCCAAACCAACGCGGCGCTCTTTTCAGAAGCTTTAAAGCTAATTAAAGAAGCATTTACACCACAGAAATGTTTTCTGTTTTTTTTTCTATTTTGGGTTGTCTCACCCAGACAAATCAGTAGGAAGCGACGTGATCTGCTCCTTCCATTTATGGAATTCGTAGATCAGCTGTACTAGCTTTGACATGTCAGGGTGTAAGCTGGTAAACATGTCCAATCCACTTCTGCACCCTAAGGCCACAGCTGTGTAGAGCACCAGTCTTTAACCCTTGTGCTATCATAGGCACTTTACCATTGGGAGTTGGGCCATCTAGACCCACTAGACAGTGCTCTGAACCTTTTTTCTTCAATGATTTGTGATCTTCACTGGTGTCCATGGATTACATGAAATCTTTCCACCTTTATCCACCTTTGTCATGGTAGGGAGAACACGTCAATGTAAGGGTGGGGTCATCTAAGATAACACAAGAGTTAAAACAACCCAATTCCAAATGCTGGGACTTCAGGGCCCCTTGGTGGGCAGTCGAGCTGCAGTGGAGACAGGCCGCAGTCGTAACAAAGACAAAAAACACATCACATCATTTTTCTTTTATAATTGGTTTATTGTGGCCCTCTGGCTGATGAAAATAGAAATGTAAAAATAAGAATAAATATAAAATACCATCAAAAGTAAACCCAATTTACACAGAAAAACACAGTTGCTTTGTATATTTCTGTTTTTATTCATGTCAAACAGAAGTATAATTCATATATATTATTTTAAAAAATAACACACAAAATGAATGCAAACCAGTTTCAAATTGTCCTAAAGGGTAAAAGAAGACTAGTGGAAAACAAACCCTTTTTTTTCTGTTAAAGGCTGCAGACCCCAGGTCTAAGATGAAGTTTACACAGGTTTAGGTTTTCTCTTTTTCTTTTTTAGGACCTGAATTCCTGACGCCTAAATAGTAGCCAAAAATGTTTTCCATGTCCTTCCAACTCCTTAAAAGCCACAAAGGTTTTCGGTCAAATGAATAAAACAAGCATAGTTACTGTACTGCAATTCTTTGTTCACTCTCTGTTTGCCTTTTTAGGTTGTTAATCTAAAATTGCAATGATTAAATCTGAGTGTGTTTTGTGAGTAGTCTGCAAAAAGTGGAGTTTAAGAAAAGAAAAAGCAGTGGTGTCTTCATTCTATGGTACAAAAAGTTAGAAAAAGTCGCTTCACACGCTGTCTTACCTTTCTATTCTTTGTACAAAACTAGAGTGGATGTGAAACTCATAATAACCAGGCAGCTAATAGGTTGCTGTTAATTGTTCATTATGCTTTAAACTAATGGGATTGAACATTTCAGAGAAAAGTGTGTGATCTCTAAAGACAAACAGTTTGGTTACAAACCACAGCAAGCAAGTGTTTGTTCCTTTCATAATTGTTGGTAAAACTAATGAATACAAGTGTGTTCAAAGTGAGCATAAGGTGTGTAACACAAAATATAACACATTTTAGAACGAGTTCAAAAATATACAATAAAAATAGGTGTTTCTAAAAGTTTTTAAAAAATTTTTTTTTGCTTTTTTGCTCCACATATTAAAAATAAAACACGTTTTGGTTGAATGTTGCTTTTTTTGGTATATTTTTGTCCCACTTAGATGTTTTTTTTTTGTTAATTTTCCAACACACATAGTTTTCCTTACTTTGGTCAAAATATCTGCATTCACAAACAACCTTAAAAATAATTTTCATTTTGTGTTTATGTCATTCTTAGAGCGTCCACTAGGTGGAGATGTTTCTAAAGTAAACACTGCTCAAATCTATAATAGGCCATAATCAATACACATCCTAGGTTTCAATCCTTTTTTTAAATGCCAACCAGATTTGCTTTTCTTTTTAAATTTAGGTGATTTATGATTAAAAAAACAACAACTAGGTATTTAAATGAAACTAAAAGATCTGAAGCATCAAAAAAAGGAACTAGCACTGGGGTTTGCCCAAAGGTCCTGCATCAGGATGTTTCTAAAAAAATACCAGCCAGTTTCTAAGTTGTTTTTCTTGCCTTCGCCGTGACAGATTAGTTGCCTCGTTGCTTATTTTCCCTGAAATCTGGGAACTGGCATGAATCGGTTGGTCAGACCAGCGTTTGTATTCTGGCAGTGGCGCTCTGATGAGAGGTTCACTGTCTTGATCTGTAGCCTCACAAGGCATAGCCGCTGAAACCACAAGCACAGAGCTACCTCTTTGTGTGTTTTACTTTCATCACAGAGCAGAAGTAGCAGCCCTGCTGCAGAGTTTTGCCTGTCAAATGAATCCACTATTGTGTTTTGTCAGGGAGGATTTTTATGTGGCACAGCCTTTTGCATTTTAAAAACTCTTTTTTTTCCCTTCCGTTGTATTTCTTATTGAGTCAAGTAGCAGTTTACTATTAGTGTGTCACCGTCCAATTCCAGACCATATATACATTAAGATCGAGTGAAAGGGGAAGTTAAGAAACATCAGGAAATGAAATAAGAGAAACATGCTTTTTTCTCCTTTAGAGATACTTAACAGAGAAAACGGGCTTTTTCATTTTAGCGAGTCTATATCTCAGTCTATTATAAAGCTACACATCTGCAGAGGTATCAGCCATAAAAAATATCTAAGCACTAAGATATAAGGAGTTTTGAAAGTGTAGCTAAAAATTTTTGCTTTAAAATCTCTGACAAATTCAGCAACTCCCTGAACCTGAAAGGGATTCAGCAGGTTTAGGAAATGCATGGATGGATGAATTCAGGCTAAAACCAACAAAAACAATGGTTCACTTCTATTTAGCATAAAAATAACAGTAACAAACACAAAGCACTGATGTACTTTTCTACTGAAGCTCCTGCCAGGTTTACGTCAGAGAAAAATCAGCCCAAAGGTTGCAGACCCCTGGTATACTGTGACATTTCTCACACAATATTTGAGTAGTTTGGTTTTATTAAGTTATTTTTTCTCTCTTATTTACTTCAGAATAGTAGCCTAGTCTATGATCAGTGGTGGATTTAAAACATTTCATATGGGGGGGCAGTAGACTTTAATTGGGTGGCAAATGTGATAAGCAGAGAGGAAGGCCATTACAAATGAAAGGGTTAACCATGTTTCATAGTTTTATTATTGTTATTAATAACAACACTGCATTTTTTTTTTTTGCTGAGGTGCCATTACTAACAAAGCTTGCATTAATGATTTCTTAATCTTTGTGAAAATAATAATACTGTTTCAAAAATTGGTTGGGGGCAACTGCCCCCTTCTGCCCCCCTGTAGCTCTGGCCCTGCTCATGGTGGTTAAATGGAGGAACTCCTGCTTCACACGATTCCCTTTTGTTTATTAGCCGTGCGATCATTGAAAATTTGGCCGCACATCTTTTGGTTGGTGTTTTGTCAGGTCTAAAATGGAATAGGAAGAAAAAGAAAAGAAAACTTAAACCGGCACATTAAAAAAGAAAACTTTATTGAAAATGAACAGTTTTACAGAATATATAGACAAGGGCATCCGAAACAAATTAATGAACACACTTTTTTTTTACTCACAATAATAAAAGCAAGGGACATGAAATGACAACAGTGACACATCAAAGTGGGCCCGCCAGAAACGTCATCACTCGCCCACCTTTTCCTCCGCCCACGGCCCCACCCCTTCCTCTCCTGCTCCCCTCCGTGACGTGCAGATAGAAAGCGGGACCAGCCCTCCCGTCGCCATTTTTCCCGTGTCCTGCTTGCGCTTTCTGCTGGCTGAAACAAGCGGGACCCGCTGAAATTAGAGAACGGATATCGCACGGAACCGGCACGCCTGGATCTCTCGCGGGCACTCGAGGAATGCACGCGAGAACTGGAGCGCAGCAGACACGCGGCGGCCGTCATATCATTTTTTGGTGTGAAGACGTGTTGCGAGCCGCCATTTTTCCCCCCCTCAAAAGTCTACTCCGACCCGAGAAAGGGGAGTTAAACACCCCAATTCCGTGACGTCCGCCTTTTTGTGACACCAAGAGGATACAGAGTCGGTATTTTCTTTCTCTACGCTGTCACAATTTTTGTTTTTAGTTGCAAACATGGAGATGGAACGCGCCTGAGGCCACCCTTTCCGTTCTCGTAACTGACACTGACTGAACTGAAGCTAAATAATTGTGAGTTTTCGCGGAAGGCGGAACAACGAGAGGAAGCTTTATTGATCATTTGTTGCTTCAGTTTCCGTCGATGTTCGTCCGTTTCGGGGCCGTTAGCTGCTCGTCACATTATGCTCCCGGGCTGGATCAGCAGGTCGGTCGCAGCCTGTCGCTGAAAACGTCAGGTTGATCTTTTGTTTATTTGTTTTAATCGGGTCCTCGGGCGACGAACGCCCTACCCCGCATCTGCCAAGTACTGCAGCTGGATGCGATAGGCCCGTTTGAATCTAACTTATTCAATAGTTCTCATTTTCTTCTTTATATTAACTTATTTTTTAAAGATTTTTTTTAAAATGTCCGCGTCCCGATTTGACTCGTCTGATCGCTCGGCCTGGTATTTCGGACCAGTGTCGCGACAGGAGGCGCAGAACAGGTTACAGGGGCAGAGACACGGCATGTTTCTGGTGCGAGACTCGTCCACCTGTCCCGGGGACTACGTGCTGTCGGTGTCCGAAAACTCCAAAGTATCTCACTATATCATCAACTCTTTGCCCAGTAAGAGGTTCAAGATAGGAGATCAAGAGTTCGAAAACCTCCCAGCCCTTCTGGAGTTCTACAAAATCCATTACCTGGACACAACAACGCTAATAGAACCAGCATCCAGGTACGATCGTGACGTCTTCCAGCATCCCGGTAGACGACCACTTTCTGTTCTGTTATTCCTCAGCAAATATGTCGTTGAATTAGCATGTTATTGGACAGTTCCTGTTGAGTTTGTTTTAACATTAGCTAAGATGTTCATGAATAACTAGCCTGATCTGTACACAACTGTGTGTGACATTAGGGGGTGTAACAGTTCGATTTGTATCATAATTCATAGTTGCCAACCCGATTCATAGTCGATATTGATTCATTTTGAATGATCCGATCATCCACTGACCTGAAATCAATCCACCATGACATATTTCGCCAAAATTTCAACCAGTTCGACTCAGAGATAAATACTTGGATACTCAACAGTGCAGGTGAAATCTTCCAGATTCCCTGTCTTTCTTGGAAGATAATCAGGTGTAAATTAAATATGTGTACAAACAAACAAACAAGTAAACAACAATTAATGGCAAATGTATTTTAGTCTAACAAAGTTCAGCCCACTTTTGTTTTTCCACATAAGAATAATACAAAGGCCATTTTTAGAACATTCTACCACACTGAATGGTGACGTCTTAGCTAAATTCATAGTAGTTCCTTAAATTGAACTGGAACGATGGACTGATCTTTTTTTATTTTATTTATTTATTTATTTTGCCGCTATCACGTTTGTTGTCCTCTCTCAAGGTCGTTTTTACGTTATAGAAAAATAAACAATCCAAATGGTATTTTCCTGTATCGATTTGAAGGTCATTTTGAAATAATTTAATAATGGTATAGATCAATTCTATTAACAACAGATAAATCGATCTGGAAATCATTTAAGGCAATTGATCGTTACACCCCTGTAGGGTATAGTACATTTGCGTGTGTATTCTAGTGTTTTTACACACTCTTACACACCAAGGCATTAGTGCACTTCATGCAGATGATACCTTTCTTAACCCTTTGACACCGTAACTTTAGCTGCTGTGTTGATGGTCTTGAATTACAGTAACTCTTCAACCGTTTAGGCAATTAACATATGTTCTGAACTATAAGTTGCAGCAGCTAAACAATACATCATAAGGAAGGGGGGAAATCATCTATTAGTCACACTGGAGTTTAAGTCGCACTTTTTAACATAGTACGTGACCAAGAACTAACGTTTAATCTCTAAAGGAGATCATACTAATGGAAAAGATAACAATAATGCACTTATTATCTGCACACTTCACTACAAACTGATGCATGTATAGTGCAAGCATCAGTGCATTTTTAGCCAGTTTTCTCAACTGTAGAATCTGTTGGAATTTTGTTACTTGGGTAAATGGTCCAAGAGTTACAGTAGTTTGAAGAGCATGTGTTGTTTCATGTCTATTAAAGGGTTAACAAGGAACCATTGATACACTCTTCTACGCAAAACATTTCAGTTGGGTCATATCTTTTCAGGTACCCAAGCACTATTGGTGGTCCGGTCCAGTCTATGATTGGTCCAGAGGATAACTTTGAGTACGTGCGGACACTATATGACTTCACTGGTAGTGACGCGGAGGACCTTCCATTCAAGAAAGGGGAGATCCTTATCATTTTGGAAAAGCCAGAGGAACAATGGTGGAGTGCCAAAAATAAAGATGGACGCGTCGGGATGATCCCCGTGCCCTACGTGGAGAAATTGGTACGACCCTCCCCCCATCCTGGCCAGCCTTCCCACGGCTCGCGCAACTCCAACAGCTACGGTATCCCGGAGCCATCCCACTCCCTTGTTAACGCCTATGCCCAGCCCCAGACCTCTCCCCCCATGCCCCCCGGCACACCCGGAGCAGTCATTGCCCCGTTGCCCTCCATGCAGAATGGTCCTGTGTTGGCAAAGGCCATTCAGAAGCGTGTGCCCTGTGCCTACGACAAAACTGCCCTTGCTCTAGAGGTAAGTTCAATCCTTCTTATCTGTCTTTCTATATGTAAATACTCTGTCCTTTTGCATCACCAAAAATTTACTTGGGGAGAGTTTTTTAAAATTTTCAGATTTAAAGAGACTTGTGGGAAAATACACCCCGAATTCATCTGTTTGTCATGAAGCCAGTCACTTTTTTAGGATTGACAACAGCAAAAAATCACGTTCAAATAGACAGGACCACCATTGAGTTAAAATGATGGGTTTATCGGGTCATTGTGTGAAGATTTATTCAAGAAGTGTGTGTGGTTGTATACAAATTTCTTTTCTGATGAGGGTAGTCTGAAAATATGGACACCCTGAGACAGCTGTTGTCTATTCATGTCTATCACATCAGTGGTTTTGCTAGATTTGAAGGTCAGGTGTAACATGCTTATGTCTTCGATTGTTTTCTCTGAACAGGAACAAAAGTTGAAGTTGTGGCAAAGGCTTTGGTTATCTTGGGGTATTTTGGTCTGCATCTTAAAAAAGGGAGCTACTGTGTAGACCTGTCAAAAAGTTAAGTTGTAGATGAGCTTGGAGCTTATCTAAAGTGTTTCTCAGTATTAACACACAGTCCTGGACCACACTTCTAGTAGAATATATTCAGTTTCAACTGTTTTATGATGTAGATTTTTGTCTCACTTAGCAGAAAGTGATAAACATTTGAAAAACTACTTAGGAAATAGATCAGTGGTGATTTCTCGGAGGGGGAAAATAGTCCAACACGGAAGTTAGCTAAATGTTAATTTAGCCTATTGCTCATATTAAAATGTGTCAGCATTTAATAATCATGTTGATTTTGAACACTGTATTTTTAATGGAAGCATGAACAAATAAAAATCCGAAACTGGAAGTACTGAATAAAGACACAAGCAGTAGATTAAACACGTTCTGATAACGTCTCCAGCCTTCTCAATGGAACTATTTTGTAACTGTTGTTTATGTAACATGCAGAAAACTCCCACCACATAGTTACAATCAATATCTTTGTTTATAGCCAATAAAACTGTAAAGGAGATCTATTTTATGCTCTACACCTCTTGTTGTGTGAAACTCCTGTTTGTATCACCGTTGGCTATTAACTCATGACCTGCTGTCGACCTGTTGTTCTGTTTACCGCAGAAATAATGTGGTGAGAATTACAACAGAAGCTTGGAAGCTTTCTGATTGGTTGGATCTTCATGTGGTTTTCTTTAGAATTCTCTGATAGAATAAGAAATAAGATGGTGCCTGCGGTTGATTTAGTCACTTTCTGAACATTTATTTAACTTTATATTAAAATTGCTTTGATGGTAAAATGTTGTGTGAAAATGGAGCATGGCGGAGGCTACCTGGGAGGACTTTGAAATCCTGGAGTGGTCCAGTGTTGACATTCTTTTGACCATCGTAACTCTTGAACTATTTACGCGATTAACACGATTTTTGATGTAATCGTGGAAATGGCATAAGTCAGACTTGTAGAATTCTCTCTCAGAAATGGATTTTCTTACATGAACATATGCTTATGTGATTTCAGAATTGCACACGCCATTGAAATGAAGGAAAAATTCCTAATATTTCCCAGAGAAACAACCATTTTTTCCCCTTATGAAGTCCAAATGCTTCACAGCAAAAATGTGTTGCCTGTTTTGTAGTTCTGTTACTTTCCACATATACACTTTTCATATTGTACTATAACATTTTGGCCAGAATTTTCTAATCGTAACTGTTTAAGGTCAAATAACCATTGTCTGATAATTTATTCAGCATGTAAAGATGCTCAATGTCGTTGACCTGCAGAAACAGAACCAAATCCATGGTTGTATAGAATAGTTCAGAAAGTCCTTCATAGACTAGTTTGAAATATGGTCATGACATGGACACAGATTGTTGCCTAAAGGTTTGTAAAAGATGGAGCACTTGATATAGGCCTGTCCCATTTCTGCCCTCTGGCTCCTGCCCGTCTTGCCCCTCACGTCAAAGGTCAAAGTCTCCCTCTTTAATTTGGAGGGTGAGACTTTTAGGTCCCACTCTCCAAGTCGTTTACTAGGCTTAATAAACGACAACCATGCTAAAACTGAAGGCAGGGTGATGCACAAGTGACAATTCAACTCTGTAGAAAAGCCCTTTTAACAAAAAAACAGTTTTTTTTGGGGTGAATTTCGATTTTATTCTCCATCTATAATTTTACCCAAACTAACAAACGTCTTACCCACTTTAAAAAACTTTGATAAAAATGGCTCTTTTTTGGGTTTATTTTAGGGCTTTTTGTGTGCTAAAAAGCTTCAGCTATTTGCTCTTTTTATCATTATATTTTTGGAAGCAATAAGAAAGGAGGAGTAGAGAGAAGTTTTGAACCAGTGGTGGCAGCTTGTGTATTGGTGTCAGCTCTTATAAATAGACAAATGCAAAATAGAGGCAGCAACACAGTCGGCACCAATGTTAGGTCAGTTGATGAAAAACACATGAAGACGGGGAACCAAACAGGGCAGCGAGTGTGTGAGAGCTCCCAGAAGGAAGCTGGAAATGAGTGTGGAAGGAAATCAACAGTTTGCGTCAATTTCTATCTCCATCAAGGAAGCTTTTTTTTCAGGAGCAACAAAGTATTCCATTCCTAGATTACACTATTTAAAAAAAAAAAAAAAATTTGAAATGAATAAAGTGTAAACTTGTACATTTTTTTTTCTACTGTAAACTGGGGCTTCCTTTGCCCCAACTGTGACATTTTTGCCCTATTTTCTTACCTTGTTGGGGGAGGGGATGTTTTCGTCACCCCCTGGCTTGTCTATTTTATCAGCATTGGTAATACATGATCTTGAATGAAGTTTTTAAGTCCTGTGTCTTAATGAAGGCAATTAATTATGAGCTAAAGGTTTGGGTTAAGTTTATTAGCTACAGTTGTGAGTTTTATCAGTTTGGGTTTTAGCAACAACAACAAAAAGATAGTGTTTCAAAAAACTAGGCTGCTTTACATTTAGATTTTTCTAAGGAACTTTATTGAAATGACAATGCAAAATAGAATAGTAATGAAACTAAATCTCCACTGATGTTTTTAAATGTTGCCGTTTTGACTATTTTTTCCTCAGATGGTTAACACATGAAACTTGTGTGTGTAGAATATACCTTAAATCTGTCGCCATCTCTTTGGAAGTGGGTCACATGTGCTGACCCAACCCCTTTTATTCACTCTGCTGTATACAAACTCTCCAGCCTCTGTTATTTTTGCCTTAAGCTGCACAGCAGCTAACGAGAATCCGAACATGAAGCTTTTCTGTGTTTTCCTTTCAGTTTGACTCATTTATCTCCTACTTGTTTAGTTCTGACAGCACATACCTTATTCTGTTGCATCATGTCTTTCCTCCCATCAGCCTCTGTTTTGGGAAGAAGTCATAGCTCGCAGCCTAATAACATTTTTTTTTGTGTCATTATTGTCTTGTTGCTCACGTTAGGGGAAACTGCACAAAGCATGTAGAACTGAACTTCGTTTCTTTGAAGTAAGATGATTGGATGGATTTTTTTGTTTGGTTTTTGTCGTTTGATGCCACGGACATGTGACATGCTTTTAACCCACGGCATTCACACTTGACAAGCAGGGAGGGGCTACTTTTTCAACTGTTTACTAGCACTTATCCGCAACCTAAAGTTGGAAGAGGTTTGTTGGGCATGAACAGTTTGGCACTTCCTTGACTTAAACGGGACGCCATCCAATACGTCACTGCCAAATCCGAATCCCTGATTGGCCGAAGTTCGACGTTGTTTTACCTTCAATGGCCGCCCGCACGTATGTGGAGCCTGAAAGCGGTCTCAAAAATATTGCGTAGCTATGCGTGATTTTTGCTCACGGAAGCCCAGATGTGGATTTACGCACATTTCCATTGACTTTTCATTGGATGAGGCCACTTGAATGTTTGTTGCAGAGGGCAGTGTGAGCGTAGCTTGACAGTTTTTCAGGCTAAAGCTTTAGTTTCATTCTTCTTATTCCAGCTTTATGTCTTTGTTGTTAACCTGTCCTTTTATTTCTATGCTCCTATGTTCATAATTTGGACTGTGGGACCGGGTGTAGCTAAATGATGCTAAAGCTAAAGAGGGGATGTGTTCAAACTTTCAGTTTCCCTTTAATGTTGTCACCAGGGCTGCATGTTGTGAGAAAAATGAACACAATAAAGCTCCATTCGATTGGTCAACGGTCTCCCTGTGCCTGTCCCCAGCCCAGATAAAATACAGGGTTGTGTCTGGAAGGGCAAACTCTTTGACAAACCACCTGTGCTAAGTAGAGAAAACTGATTGGCTGTGGCCACCCCCTAAAGCTAGAGCTGTGACGGTTTGGGATTTTTGATCACCGCGGTGATGAGCAGCACGAGTCATGGTGTTGGGACTCTTGCCCCCCCAAAAAACACAAAATCCTCTGGCGGGCGGCCGCGTCGCACACTCAAGAATGCAAGTTGTAATGGAAATGAATACAATGGAAATTCCCCCAGAAGACCTTGAAGTTTGAACACAGAACTCGCAGAAAAAGTTAATAATTAGCAAAGATGAATGTGTGAATGTGTTTATCATAGTTCAAATCACGCACCATATGCAGAACTTTCAAAAAAGAATTTAAAAAAGAGGAACGTGCAGTGATGAGTCATCAACGCAGCGATCATCTCATCACCGCGGTGATACGGTTACCGTCACACCCAAAACTAAAGCACATGTGTCAAACTCAAGGCCTGGGGGCCAAATGTGGCCCTCCATGTCATTTTATGTGGCCCGCGAGAGCATAAAAGTTTTTAATTTCGTAGAATAATAAATAGAAATTGGAGTGCATTTATTCATATCTAGGGGGAATTGAACTTGAAATATCAGATTGGGTAACTATACATTAAGGCTTAAACACTGTCCATATAACCTAACCTGACAGAATCAAATGTAAAAGGATTTATGTTAGAGTAACAAGCAAACATGTTTTCTATGCAACTGTAATTGTCACTTTAAAAAGTTATAATAAACAAATGAGTCATTTGACATTAAGTTACATTACATTTAGTTACATGTATAAGTCATATCTGGCCCTTTGAGGACAGCCACTCTGCTGACGTGGCCCTCGGTGAAAATGAGTTTGGACCCCCCCCCCCGGTTTAAAGGAATATGTCTAAAGATCAACGCCGTGCGGGTTCATCCGATTGGTCAAATGGGATTTATTTGATTTGTTAGAAACTTCAAGCTGCCATGAGATTGTCTTGCATGTATGTAAACATTTAAAGTAACAATTTCTTGCTGGTTATGCTGTCTTTTGGGATATCGGCTGATAACACTTTTAAAGCGCTTCTTTTGTACTTATGTCATGTGATCAAGCCCAACTGAGGTGGACGTGGAGGTCTTGCAGCGTAGTCATTGGTTGCTTCTCTCTCCTCACAGGTCGGCGACATGGTCAAAGTTCTACGGATGAACATCAGCGGTCAGTGGGAGGGCGAGGTGAACGGACGCAGGGGGCACTTTCCCTTCACTCATGTCAAAATCGTAGACCCGCTGAACCCGGACGAGGGGGACTGACGCGACCCTGGATGCCCCACCTGTCCCGCCAGCGTCACAGTAACGAGCTTGTCTGCTTGATGTGGGGCGGGGGGTTAGCCAGCTGTCACCGGGCTTTTAAAGAGTTTACAGCTGTGGTCTCAAATGTGACCCTCCTTCCTCAGCTCCCGTTTTCAGGTTTTAGTTCCAGGCTGGGCAGTTTATCTCCTCCTCTTCATCAGTCTCTTTTTATTTCCACATGACAGTGCATCAGACTGAAAGTTGTATGGAAACGTCCATGTGTAGTTTTTAACAATTTAGACCATGCTTTTGAAAAATCAAGATATGGAAAATAATCTGGATTTGGTAGGAAACAAAATCGATGAGGAACAAGCCAGCCATTATTTCTCCAATCCTTCTAGTCGCCGTTGAAGCGGAGCCATCCGCAGACACGCACACATCATTGGTCGGATTCTTCCAATGGTTTCTGCCTCCACCTTCCTGATGGGGCGTGGCACGGCCGGGGTGGCGGTTCATCTGATCGGTGCCATAAGATCAACCTCTTCCTCTTCGTCTGTTGGAGGGCGGACTCTGAATTCTGTCGGTACCGATGGCGTCTGATGATTTTTCTTTCTTTTTTTCCTTCTTCTTTACCGATAAAGCTTAAAGGTTATAAAGTTCTTCGTGCTAACGGCTTTCAGCTCTAAAAGACTTTGAACACGCCGCATAGGAGTGCCAATTTGAATAAGATTTCAAATAGCAATGTATTTGCCAAAAACATCTGACTACTATCGAAACAAAAGATATGGTTTAGCGTTTCATCTTGACTTTAAGTGTTAACCTCTTTAAACATTTGGTCCGGTTTTATTTACGTCCAAAAAACCATGAAAACTCCTAATTCTGCCATAATGCCCCCTTCCTCCTCCTCCTCCTTAGCCGTTCACTCAAGTTGTGCAGCTTAAGTTGTTTTTCTTTTCTGTTTCATGTGTTTTTTTTTTGTCCTGCTTTTAAGTGGATTATTTCAAAATGACTATTGTTAAAAATCAAAAAGGACATTAAAAAAATCAAATAAAGGGAATTCCAAATGCCTGCTGGTTGCCTCTGTGCATGACCTCTTGGCCGGGGAGTTGGTCAAATGCTGCTTTTTAAAATTTATCTCTTCATTAAATAAAAGATTTATCTTTTTTTTTTCATCCTAGCTGGGTTCTGTTTGTCAGGATTTAATGAATTCTAATTAAGCAATACAACTTAGTTTTTATTTTTATTTCCATATTTCTGGTCTTGCTTCTGATTTTTTGTTTTGTTTTGTATTGGCATTAACAGTATTACTGTTCTTCTATTTTAGGAAAACCTGTCTTGTACTTCAGAATTGAAAATTGTGCCTTTTTAATTTCTTACACTATGTAACATGTGTTAATATTTCCCATGGTTCTTACCTCTGCCGGTATTGACCCTGTATGTACAGAGCAAGTAAATAAAATTTACGTCTACTTCTTTAAACCGCGTTCCTCGTCTGTCCGCGGGGCAGGAGGAGGGGGCGGGGCCCGTTTGTGGAGCGCGCCGCGGGGCGGCCCCTCTGTTTTCCGACAGCTCCACTTCTGGAGTCTGCTGCGCCCAGGAGAAGGGAAGCAATTAATGCATTTTAATGAAGTGCTAAGAAAAGAACGTCAGCTGACCCCGAAGAGATGCGGAACAGAAAAACTTTTGAAGGGCAGTTTCCGTGTGTTCAGCACTTTTCAGCTAATTCTATTCCTCTTGGACTATTTAAAACTATGTATAAATTAAAGTGATTCCTTCCTCCTCCCTCTGTTATGACTGCCTTTCTACAGGAACATTGATTTGTTGTGACACATTTTTAGGAACTTTTCTGCTATTCCTGGCAACCAGAACACAAAGTTTCTCATCTTGGTGTCATTATTTGAGACCTAAAGGACCAATTCAAAAACATCATCAAATGCCGGCAGTCTGCAAACAATCCAATAAACAGTTTCACGCTCCGCTCCTCCCCTCATGTATCAGTATTGTAGATTAGCATTCCCTCACCAGCTTTAGCCAGAACCAGGTCAAAGGAAAAGGGGTCGACCTGGACCGAAGACGGCCACGTAAACAACTTTGGGATGGAAAAAAAAGGAGGGAACAGGTGATGGAATCTGAATACAAGTAGGTGGGATTTCATTTGACTTGGCCTGCGTTTATGTGATGAGGCTGAGTGAGGCCAATAATCCATACATCCTGGGTTAAATTGTCCTTCTAGCTAATCGATGTATTCCTGTAGATGGCGGGTGATTGTAACTCCAGTGCAAATAACTGTAATGAATCAAACTTAGTGGAGTCTGACCTCTCCTTAGGGCACACGCCGTGTGTGTGTGTGTGTGTGTAAATGGATGTGTGGCATGGTCGATGAAGGCATTCCTGCAGTCCATTACCAAGCCTGCCCTGCAGCCTGCTTTAATGGCAGCTAACATGTAGTGGTGAAAGCACTGCACATTGTTGTTTTGCTCAAAGGATCTCAGGAAGAGACTATTACTCATCATTGTGGTGATTTCATAGAATATTTTTAACCAGCCAGTGGTTGATGCATTTTTGATCATGTACATATTTTTTATGTTATTTTTTTTATATTTTGAATCACACGCTTGATTAAAAAAATCAGCAACCAGTAAATTTTTATTTTCTAAAAACCTTTTTTTTTTTATTTCAACGAGGATGCTCCAGTTTTGGCATAAAACCTTAGATATTAATAAGTCACAATTATTTTCCTGTTGTTCTGTTTTATCCTGAACATTGTGACCAAGCAATTGTTAAATTACTGTAAAATAAACGTATTTCTTTGGACGGAGAACCAGACGTGACATTCTCAAAAAAAAGTTCCCTTAAATTAGTCACAGCGTTAGCATTTATTATTAGCATTTTGTGTTCACAATTAAGTATTCCGTAAACACAAATTACTGGAAGTAGTAGGAAATGTAGATAAAGTAAAATAGTAATTTGTGTGCACAAAAAAAGCCTAATATTTATATCTGATAAATGCTCATTGTGTTTACAAAACACAAAAACTGATCATTTCTGAGCAAAAGTTGCTAATACAAGGCTAATTTATGAGCACAAAATGCTTATTTGTGCCGACAAAATACTATTTTCTGTCCACAAAACACTAATTTATATCAACACAATGCTAACTTGTGTCTACAAACTACTCATTTGTGTGCTCAAAATGCTAATGTGTTTACAAAATGTTAATTGTGTTTGCAAAATCCTCATTTGTAACCACAAAATCCTAATTCGCGCCCACCAAATGCTAATTTGTGTCTACAGACTACTAATTTACTGGATGTGCCATAAAATGCTCATTTGTTTCCAAAATGCAAATTCTGTTAAAATACTCATTTGTATCCACAAAATGCTCTTTTATTTACTTCAGGATCATCTGAAGGTTCTTCAGCAAACAGAGCTCCAGCATGACCGACAGAATGAGAAAACAACACATTCATATTTTGTACATCATAGATGAACGGAGCTCCAGAACATTCCTTTGCTGCGCTGCTCCCTGAAGCTCTGTCAGTGTCCTAGATACCCCCCACCCCCTGCTCTGTTGTAAATCATTTACAGTGCAGACCCCCCCACTCCTGCCTTCTTCCAGTCATCCCATGCTTGTGCTTTTAGTCGCTGATGACTTTTTAGCCTTTTTTTTTTTACAGTACCACTGACGTGTGGAGCTGTTAGAACCAGGTTCAAAGTCCAGTTTTCAGAGAGTTTATGTCTATAAACGCTGGTGCTGCATCACCCATTCATGTTTTAGTAATAAGTGGCACCAATTCACACTCACACACAAATATTTATTCAGCATTTTCAACTTCCTGCTACAAACAAAGGCTATCTGAAAATGTTCCAAGTATTTTCCATTTGGACAAGAAGCGATTCACTTTTACGAAAGATATAGTATTTTTTTATTCTTTTAGCTGTTTTGAGTCCTTAATCCTAATTTTACTGCTCATTGCGCTCTTATTTTGAAGAATGCAAATGGAATTCTATTGGACTTCTTAGAACAGACTGAAAAATATTTGTAAAAAAATTAATAAGATAAGAATTTTTTTTTTATTTAATGCAAAAACATATCTAATTCTGATACCTCACATAGGCTACAGTAGAAAACTAAAATAAACTCACAGAGCCAGAACAAAAATAAAACGATTGAATTTGCCTAATTTTTATGTTAGACCTCATTTTAATTGCTAATATATTGCTACAACTCTTGTCTGCTTCTAAGAAGATAATACCAGTTCAGAGAAATTCTGTCAACATCAAACAGTCCTTATTTAGTCCAAATTTTACAGCTTGTCAAGCTCTTATTTTGAAGGCTGCAAACAGAATATTTGATCAGACTTCTCAGGAAAGAAACTGAAAAATATTTTAATAAAAACACTTTTTTATTTTTTAGAATCCAATGCAAATATTTTGGATACTTTACACAAACCAGATATTTCAAATTAAAATCAGAGAGATATAACAAAACGAAAAGATTGAATTTACTGATTCGTTTGTACGAATCTTGTACAAATGTTTCATCTGCTGCTAAAAAGGTGATACCTGTTTAGAAAAAGACATAGGAAAGTCCGTGAACATCGAACATCTCTGACTGTCTAATTCAACTGTTTATTGTGGTCTTATTTTGAAAAATGCAGACAGAAATTCATTGGACTTCTCAGAACAGACAAAAAAAAAGTAAGAAATAATTACATACGTTTTTTTTATGGAATCCTATATACCGGTGTGTGTATATAATCTTTATATGTATATTATTATTTATTATGTGTATAATCTTTGATACCTCACATAAACCAGATCATGAAATTTAAACTTGGAGAGTAAAAACAAACCAAAAAAATGCCCTTAATTAAAAAAAAAAAAAAGGTTTATATCATTTTACTTGCAAAAATGTTGCCACAACAGATTTTTGTATTTTACTCAAAGCATCACTTTGTAAAGCTTCATAGATAAAAAAAAAACAAAAGAATTCACATGTTAAATACTCCAAATACTCATTTTATGTGACTTGAGTGACATGTTTGGATATGTATTTGGATGCTTTCACATGACATGTCAGTTGCATATATTAGTTGTGCAGTCTGTATTTTTCTCCATCGTTTGATCACATGAACAGTTTTTGTTCCCTGAGCCACATATGACTCTCCTTTAGAAGCTTCCTGCTCAATAAAGCAAACTTTAATATTTCTTGTGTGTTCTCCAGGTGTCATGTAATAATAAAAATAGAGAGCAGCATCGACAGGAAATGAAGCCAACGTCTTTGAGATGGAAGGATTTCCTCCCAGGTGGCCTTGGATGTTTAAGCCCTTTGTCCTTCTTCTCGGCGTGGCGCTTCACCAAGAGGAGTAGGAGAAGAGCGGGTACTGGCTCCAGTCTTGCATGCTGTGGTTCTGGTAGCCGTTTGGGTTCTGCTTCAAGGAGGAAGATGGATGAAGAGGAGGAGGGTAGGCGGGCTGTGTTTGGTCCCTGTCACCAGATGGGAGTGGGAATCCATCAAAGTCAGCCGACCTGGAGGGGGGTAAAAAAAAAAGAAGTTGTAGGTGTTTTTTGTGTCAATAAAGATGATTTATGATTAATTCTTTTTGGTTTCCCTTTGGAGACCTGTTGGGCTGATATGCTGCGTATGCAGGAACCCGCTGCTCCTCACAGCTGAAGTCGTACTCCTGCAGCTCCAGAGGCTCGGCGTGCTGATCTGATGAATCCTGCTCCAGCGCTGAACAGTGGCTCCCCTTCAGAGGATGCTGACGCTTTGCAGTCCACACTGAGTGGGAGGCAGAGGGCGCCCTCTCCAGGCCTAACAGGGAAAGACATCTCAGCGGTCCAAACCATGTTCTGGTTTGTGAGACAAACTGTGGACGACTGGTTACCTGGACAACCGCCGGCAACATCCTTTCTTTCCTGTGAGCTTCTTTTGCTTGAGCGACACCTGAAGAAGCATTTCAAGTGAATCTGTCCTCTTTTTTTTAAAAGTTGTGTTAGGTTTTTTTAATGTCTTTACCTTTTGCTGTGATAGTGGGTGCCTCCTTCCCTGAAGCCTTTAGCAAACGGGTTATGGTCGATCTTCAGCTTTGTGATCTAAAGGAAAAAGAAGATGGATTTTTGCAGAACAGTTGGATTTTCCACTTTTTCATGTCTTTTTTTTTGTTTGTTTTTTTCTACCTTTGGGTTTTGGTAAGCAGTGACGGCAGTGAAAACGGTTTCTGGGAAGGAGAAAGTCTGGAAAGAGCCCCAGCGGACCGTATGGGAGCTGTCAGTCTGGATCACATGGAATCGTGGGTAGTAGCGATGCATGGAGTGAAGGATGATCTGTTAAAAACAGTATGAGCCGTCATAAGCATCTCTCTAAGACTGGAGCGGAGGCATCTTTTTTTGTGTGTGATCTGGGACTTGCATGGCCGTGCTGGTCCAAAGTGTTGTTGGTGAGCTTCATTTTGAGGAAAGACAGAGGGTGCTTCATCCAGTGCCTTCCCGGCGCTGGGGAGTCTGGGTGGGTGTATGTCCTCCATGGGGGCTGGGGCTCTGCCGTCCCCGCGACCTCCCACTTCTCCTTCTTCCACTACAGAGAGACGGAGGGGGGAGGAATACAAGCACTGTTACTAAGTGTGAGGGCTCAGGATATGTGAGATCTTCAGCCGCCCCCCCTCTCTGCCATCTGATTGCTGACTCAGCAAAAAACAATGTGTGTATTAGAGATTCTTCTCCCCACATTGCCTTTGTTTTGTTTCTTTTTTTTCTAGATCCACTACTTGGAAGTTTCTACCAATCAACTCCGACTCATCAACAGGAACTTTTTTTTTCCTTTTTCCAAGTTATCCAATCTTTGACCAAATGGAGCTGGAAGTATGGCGGCTGACTCCCCCCCCCTGTTCCCTGATAGCGCCCCTTCTCATTTGGGATGCTAATTGTTTGGGCTTCCAGCTGGGAGTGCACAAACAGGAAGCAATAAAAGGCTTTGATATGCAGCAGCTAGAGTCTGGCTTTTATATTCAGCCTTTTTTTATCCTGTTGCAAGAACAAAAAAGGAATAAACTAAAGATGCTGCAGAGAGGCGTTGCTCATGATCCTACCTTGTACTTGAAGCCGTCCACTGGAATCATGTCCACCATGATGACATAATCGGTCAAAGGCTGAAGTCCTGTTAGAGCGATGCTGCAGTGTGGGAACATCCTCCTGAAGGAAAAGAAGGAAAAACTGTTTTCCATTTCAATCAAATTCATCCTTTTTTTTTCTTTTTTTGGGATAACTCTTACCTGCCGTGCTTTGTAATGATCATTTCTGTCCCAATGTCATGAAAAGACTTCCAGAGATCTGCATTCTCCAGAGTCACCTTTACGGATCCCTGCAGGTAGGCCTGAGCTGCTGGCTGGGATAATAAAGGCATGGAAGCATTCAGTCTGAAGTCTGTGAAGAAGATTTTATGAGAATGGTTACAAATCAGCATAAAAGGCCTTTTATTTTGGAATTGATATAGATGCAACCTTTACTAAGCCGTTGAGCATAAATGCATCTATTTCAGCTGATGTTTTCACGCTGCAAAGTCTTTCGCTGACTGAATGTGTGCAAACATTGCTCCATGAGTGAAAAAGCAACACGAGTCAAGTTAAGACTCATCTAAAAACTCCAGCGCCTCAGGCATCCTGCTGGAGCTGGTCAGAGCATCACATGTGAGAAGCGTCTGCCTACACGCTGGAGGAGTAAAAACCACAAATTCAGCTTACCAGAGATGCTCTGCATGTCTTCTTATCCTCCTGAAAAGCCCCAAAACACATCCAGCTCAGTCAAAAAACTGCAGGGCTCTGTCCGGCAGAGGCTCCAGTCTTGAACTTGATTGGCCATCACTGGGAGGGTGTGGCCTGAACTGTCCGGAGGGGTGTAGTTAGAGAACACCAAAGGGACAGGTGAGAATTTAACCTGACCTGAACCACATAGAGGTTTAGTGCTGTGGCTTTTTGGTGACTTTTAGAACAGAAATAATGCTTTCACCCTACAAGATGAACCCTCATCGTAAGGAGTCCAGTATGGAGACAAACGGGTCACTTCCTAGCGGTGGATGTGTATTAAAAAACAACATCACTCTGCAAATGGCTCCTGCCCCCTCAAGTATTCAACAGCAGTTAGTGGGGAAGGAGTAAAGGCTGAGCAGAGCCGTAGTGCTGCTATAGACAATATTCAAAAGTGGATTATATGTGACCTATTATTGGGTTTTTACCAGTTCAAGAAATAAAAAGCTAAACACGCATAAAAAAGGTGTTTTCTGGCGCAAATTAGCATTCTGTGGCCTTAACCCTTGTGCTATCCTAGGCACTTTACCATTGGGAGTTGGGTCATCTAGACCCACAAGACAGTGCTCTGAACCTTTCTTCTTCAATGATTTGTGATCTTCACTGGTGTCCATGGATTACATCAAATCTTTCCACCTTTATCCACCTTTGTCATGGTAGGGAGAACACGTCAATGTAAGGGTGGGGTCATCTAAGATAGCACAAGGGATAAATTAGCATTTTGAGCACACAAACTCGTATTTTGCTTTATTGCTTGGACACAAATTACCATTTTGTATGCACAATTAGTATTTGGCGGTCACAAAACAGCCTTTTGTGTGCACAAATTAATATTTTTTGCACAAGTTAGCATTTTTAGCAAACAAATTATCATTGTGTGGGCACAATTTAGCATTTTGTTTGTTTAACCCTTGTGCTATCCTAGGCACTTTAACATTGGGAGTTGGGTCATCTAGACCCACTATACAGTGCTCTGAACCTTTTTTCTTCAATGATTTGTGATCTTCACTGGTGTCCATGGATTACATGAAATCTTTCCACCTTTATCCACCTTTGTCATGGTAGGGAGAACACGTCAATGTAAGGGTGGGGTCATCTAAGATAACACAAGGGTTACACAAATTTAAGATGGAAAACGACTCTTCAAACTGACTTTTAGAAAATTTCTTACAATTTGGTGCCAAAAAAGTAAATATTACAACAACAAAAAATCTTGATTGAAGGACAATCAGTGACCAAAACAGAAGTGATGAAGTAAAAGAAAATGAAACTGTTTTTGAAAGCATCATTGCTTTGCATAATGATTCTCTTCTCTTCAGAGAGCAGCAGTGCTTCTGTCTGTGACTAAGAGCGTTTGAGTCCAAATGAAGACGTGTTGGAACATTTCTCCTCTGCCTCAGTCAGCCTAACTGACTTGGAGATGGAATTTGTTCTGCTCCTGCCTTGGGCGTGTGCGACTTCAGCTATGCAGCAGGACTCACTGATGACATCCTCTGTGAAGCATGGTTCATGTTTTGCAGAGAGGGTAAGCTCTGCAGCTGTGAAGTGTGAAGGAGAAAGCCGCATTTGCAGTGACGTTTGTTTAGAGAACGCAGCAGTCTTTGCAATCAAAAATATCATTCGGCACAGGAAACTGTGGTTTCTGTAGATGAGGTTGTGCTGCAGCTGAGAGATGCACTGCTCGACCTCCATGGCGGCGACTCCCAGATGTGGCTGCTTGTTCGGTTCACCGCTCTGATGATGAGGGAAAGCAGAGAGTTGGTGTGCTATGACTTTACTGAAAAGAAAAACCTTGCACATATAGCAGAATTTTGAGTTAAAAGGCACTGGTGTTTTTTCAAAGTTAGGTTGTGTTACGCAAGGACGGCTGAGCCACTCATCAAGAAGAAACCCACAGTTTCTTTTAAAGCGTAGTCACGGTTACGTCATTTGGCGTTTGGGGGGCTCTTGCTCGTAACTGTGTCAGTGGATGTGTAGAATGTGGAACTGTGTGGTGACAAACCAACCTGACCGCTGGCTGCTTTCAGTGAGAACTATATGTCACTCAAACCAACTTTTAAAAGAACTGACAGATCTCCTAAAGCACGGGTAATATTACGGCCCAGAGACCTGCTAAACTATTTAACCCTTTTGCTATCTTAGATGACACCACCCTTACATTGACGTGTTCTCCCTACCATGACAAAGGTGGATAAAGGTGGAAAGATTTCCTGTAATCCATGGACACCAGTGAAGATCACAAATCATTGAAGAAAAAAGGTTCAGCGCACTGTCTAGTGGGTCTAGATGACCCAACTCCCAATGTTAAAGTGCCTAGGATAGCACAAGGGTTAATCTGGCCCGCTGAAATTGGAATCAATTGTATTGATGATCCTTATTATTGTTGTTTTTTTGTGGTGTCTTGTCTTTTGTGGCACACTTTTTAGGTGCAGAAATTATTCTGCATTTATGTGGTGTTGAAGGATTTGTTGTTTTTCTAGGTTCATGTGTCTTTTTTAAGTCGGATAGTCATTTATCTCATCATTCCAACACTACTTTACCGCAGCATTTCACTAAGTCTGCATTTTTTTCCTCAGGAAAAACAACCTATTGGTTAACTTTGCACCAAAATGGGAAAAAAAAGTCACAAATTTGAAATCAAAATTCCAAAATGTTCTGTTTTAAAATAAACCTAGTCATTTTTTTATGTTTTCGTCCAGATTCCATCTTGTTTCTTTTTCCAATCAGGTGGATTACCGAAACACTTCCTGGGTTCTGGTCCGGCCCTGGTCCTGGTTCTGAGTATTTCTTTATTCAAATTGCTCTGAATCATAAGCAGATGAAAAAATTCTGCTGGAAAAAAGAAGACATTTTTAATGTGGAAAATGCGCTGGGCGGGCCACAAGCTCCCTGCTCCGCTCTGCAGCAGGGAGGGGAAGTGGGAGGGAGGTTGCTCCATGCAGACAGTCCCAACCACAACTTTGAAGCGCATTACTAATGAACAACTACTGCTTTGCAGAAACTATGACAGGTCATTTCATTTTGGCTAAAAACTGCATAATCATAAGGACCACTGGGAACGCTTTTACAAAAGATCAAAAGATCGATATGTATCCTTACCAATAGCAAACCTGTGTTTAAGAACAAGGCTGTGGCAGACATTTTTCTGCAATATGTAAGAAAAAATTCTTGAATCTGATGAAATTAGCTTTGGCACATCCGCATAGAGGTGACGCTGGTTCACAACCCCCCTACTTTGGGATACCAACAGTAAAATAGGGCTAAAGTAAGGTTCATCACAAGCTCATGCTCATCAATCTTGCAGAGATTGATGAACTGGAAACACAAAAAGTACAATTACAGATTAAATTGTTAACCTTTTTTTCAGTTTTATGTTTTGTCACAGCAATAAAAAAGGAAAGTGACAACAAAATAAAGCGAAAAGCTCTTTGTTATTGCCTTAATTTTAAATAATAGTGGGGGCTGTGAAGCCATGTGTTTCATGGTCCATGTGTTTTAACAATTTAAAATGGCTAAAAACCTTATTACTAAAAATGTTTGTGCTTTCTTTGCAGACATTAAAATCCTTTTTTTTCTTATTACACTTTTTGCTGCTAAAAATGTCAACCTTTTGAAAGTTAAAAATAAAATTTGAATATGGAAATTGATGAGATATAAAAATATTTTTTTTCTGAAAGACGGAGAAAAGGCAACAGCAGAGAAGAAAAGAGGAAAAAGTCATGAAAAAGGCACTTTAACGTTGGGAGTTGGGTCATCTAGACCCACTAGACAGTGCTCTGAACCTTTTTTCTTCAATGATTTGTGATCTTCACTGGTGTCCATGGATTACATGAAATCTTTCCACCTTTATCCACCTTTGTCATGGTAGGGAGAACACGTCAATGTAAGGGTGGGGTCATCTAAGATAACACAAGGGTTAAACTGACATCCTGAAAGATTTGAATTTGTCCACGTTACATTACCTCCTTCTTGGTTTGTGGTGCATACCCCAGATGTGGGGAGTAACTCTGAAATGTTTTTATCAACATCCTATCGCTGAACTGGGTTTCGCCTGATGGCACTGCTGTCATGCAGTGCACTTCACATTTGTCACCAGCAGAGAGCAGCAAAGTGTAACATATTGGGTGGGATGGGGATTTGGCTGCACATTTAACATATTACATATTTTTTTTAAGCTTCGAATAAATCTTACGACATATGCTGTACTTTACTGTGCAAAAATAAATAAATAACATTTTTTTCCTGATTATTTGATGATTTTTAAATAATCGGATCACCAAGATATTTTTTTAAAGAAAAAAGCAGGAAAATTCTGAAAAATTTCTCACTATGCATACAATTTATAGATGCTAATACAGAAAAAAGTTAGTTAGGGTTTTAAGTGACATTTTTAAAACAATTATGTTTATATTTGTGCGACTTTTCAAAGTAAACCTTGTAATAAAATGTAAAAAAATGTTTTTTTAAACATGTTTTCTAAGTCAGATAGTCATTTAAAGAAAATTAAAAGCAATCAGGAAAAGTCTCAAATGCATCTCAGTGTACATTAATTTTGTAGGTGCTAATCCAGAAAAAAATGAATCAGTATTTTTGGTGACATTTTTACTAAGTTAGAACAGACATCTCTATATTTGTGGGATTTTGAAAATGGAAATTATATAGTAATTATAAAAAAATGATGAGAACTGGCAAAAGAAGGACACTCGGATAATTATAATAATAACAAAAATTAATCTACAAAGCCTGGTAACATGACGTTCAAAGCTCAAATAGCGCAAAGAAATGGTGGGTAGTAGTTTGTTGTTGTCCTTTGCTGAGCAAAATGAAAGGCTTAATATCTTTTAGATTTTGAAACTCAGAGATAATGAGTTCATGAAGCCAAAAAGTAGGGCAGCAAAATCAGGCCTTCCTTCTTCTAATTAAAGATTTGCTCTGCATGCACAGGAAGCACCATAGACACACAAACGGCAGCACATTTGAAGTCAGTATGATCATCTGTCACCTGGTCTTGCTCAGACTTTAATCAGTGAATTTTTCCGGAAGCAAACTTATTAAACATTAGTCAATTCAGTAAATCAAGGGTCGTGTTTCCAATCATTTCTTGCCATCTCCCCATCTTTCTGATAAGTGTGACAGCTTCACCTGGAAAAGCCAGATGGATCAGAAAACAAGAGCGTATAGTTGGATGATGAAACAAAAACACAGCAACCCGTGACTTCCATTTTGATCAGCTGCATTACTGTTGCTGCACACGGTTTCTTGTCCGCTGATTGTTTCTGGTTTCATCTCCAGATCAGTTCCATTATCCGGCTGAACTCTTTGCTCATAACTCGTCTGAATGTTGGAAAGCTGAAGTCTAAGCCTGAGTAAACAAATACTCAGCCCTGCACCAAGACAGTTTCCTATACATCCCCTATGGATCAGCGGCGTGAGTGCTTACAGCTGAAATTGCTTCCTTATTTCTGCCACAGTCTGTGCAGGGATGACATTTCATTTTTTTTTCTCCTCTCCGCTCTTGTTTGTCCTGTTTTATGTTTGTCGGTGACTTTGCTCTCTGGCTGCTAGTTTTTTCCGGTGTTTGTTTGAGTCTGTTGCAGCTTCCTGTCCAATTTTTCCTCCATTTATATTCAGCTCCTGCAAGTCCTCAACCTTGTAAGGGCTTTTGTCCGGATCTAAAAGACATCTGAACTCAGCACAAAACATTTAAAAAGTGATCACCCACAGCAGGTTCATGTCATTTTGGCAGTAATAGATGAGTCAAAAATCCAGCAGTGGATGCAGTTTGCTCTTTCTCAAACAAGTTCTGAGTGCATCGTAGGAGACGTGCGCTCTCTTGTCTGAATCTATAAGACATCCAAACTTAACACAAAACATAAAAAAATGATAATTCACAGGAGTTGCCAGTTTTTTTGGCAGTAAAAATGAATCAAAAAGCTAGCAGTGGACGCAGTTTGCTTTTTCTCAAACACAAATATGGAGATGCTCTTGGTTTTGTAAAGAGGAAAGCTCTAGGAACACAACTCAGTATGAAGCTAAATTTGCAACAAAACTGCTTCTTTAAATCAGATGTTTTCATTAAAGACCAGTCTGCATTGCATCTATGTTTTAAAAAAGAAAATGAAATGTTCGGAACGCAATGAAAGAGACGTGTTCTTTTGTCTTAATCTAAAAGGCATCTGAACGTGGCGCAAAACATTAAACAAATGATGATCTAAAGCATTTTGGTAGTAAAAGTTGAGTCAAAAAAATGTAGCAGTGGATGCAGTTTGCTTGTTCACAAACATAGATATCAGGATTCTATTTGATCTTGTTGTTACAGCTATGTTGTAACCCTTGTGCTATCTCAGATGACCCCACCCTTACATTGACGTGTTCTCCCTACCAGGACAAAGGTGGATAAAGGTGGAAAGATTTCATGTAATCCATGGACACCAGTGAAGATCACAAATCATTGAAGAAAAAAGGTTCAGAGCACTGTCTAGTGGGTCTAGATGACCCAACTCCCAATGTTAAAGTGCCTAGGATAGCACAAGGGTTACAGCAAACAGCTGCATTTACATTGTTTTTAACAAACTCCCCCCCCATCTGTGTATCCGCCATAGTCATATACACGCCGGACAAATAATTTCTGACACCTTCCATAGGATTCTGAATGGTAAAAATGTAGCTTGGAATAGGTCTGGAAGCCCTAGTGACTGGAGTTTTCTTCACCCAAACCAAAAATGTGCTGAAAATGGGATTTGGGAGGGTTGAAAAGAGTTTAGTTCATCAACTCATCTGCCAGTCAGAACCCCCATTGACATATTTGAGCTTTACTCAAAATAGCTGACTTCCCCCCCAAGTGTTTGTGAATTAAAAATAAATTGAGAAACATTAAACTGTTTTCTAAACCTGACTGAAAACCCTTTTTATTTATGCAAATTATGCAAATTCCCTACAGATTCACTCCTGATTGGTGAGAGTGGTTGCTATAGAGATGAGGACTCAGACCAACTTGGACCAATCGCTGCTTTTTGACGATTTATGAGTCCAACATGGCGACGCCCATATCGCAAAAACAGAAATGGCGACGCATTGGCTCAACTTCTTTGGAGTGGGAAGTAGCCATTGTTACAACCCTGTCTAGGGGCTTGTAGAAGGATGTCACATAAAGGTAAAAGGAACAAATTAAATACACCAACGACTCAAAAACTCTCACAATCAAACCCAGGCTGAAAAAAAAAACTGGGATTTACAGAAAAAAAAATCAAAACTACTCAAGAAACCCCCAAAATACAAGGACCAAAGCCTCTAACAACAACAAAGTAACACTCTGCTGCTGCCGGGTGGGGGTGGGGGGGCTATTCCAAGAGTTGATGTGGCAGTGTTTAAAAAATCCTGAGCTGGGCGTCCTCAGCCAATCAGGTGGTCCAACTTGGGCTCCAATCTGCACACAAATAAAGGAGGGGAAGAAAAAGAAAGAAAACAGAGACAGAAAACACTCCAAAAGTACAAAAAAAACCCCACTATACAGTAGTACAAGTAACCACAGTCAGTGTCTAAAAGCAGCCTGAGATTGCCCCAAAATACACTGTCTTTGAAAATCACAAATGCATAATGTAAAATGGCATCTGGAATAAAAAGAATGACTATATTGTGAATTCTACTCCGGTGTAAACATACTGAGACACTTAGATAAAAAATTTAGAGAGATGAAGGTGTCTATGGACTTCTTACATGTTTGTGTTTATGTTGGAAAGGTTTGGTTTGCTTACATTTTTTTTCAATCAATGTAAACATATTTTTAATTGGTGCAAAAATGGAAGTATTTCAGAATTAGATTTACACAAAAAAGAAGCACAACATGACCTTTTTAGTTGAGAAGAGCAGAATGAGTCATGCTGGCAACTCAAGAGCTGCTGCATAACAATTTCCATAGACGCTAACTTTCATCAAACCCCAGGTTTTTGTCAGCGCTCCAGTCGTCCTAAATAAAACCCGTCTAAGTCATCTGTTAGGTTCTTGTCAGACACTTGATTGCGACCCCTTCCTGGCTCCCCTTTGCCTGGAGGCACAGGTGCTTTCTCGACGGCTGCAGAGACTCAACGCTTAATTAATACCAGTGGAGTGTGTCTGAAGAATTGAAGGAAACATGCTGAGGTCGGCACAAGCGGTGAACAAGCAACTTCTTAATCCCTTTAATCTTAACTTTAACTAAAATGAAAGTTTTGGTTTGGCACCCTTAGGCCTCCGTGGCAAGGTTGAATCTGCAGACCACCATGTTATTTCGATGGTAAAACCACAATCAATGAGATTTAATCAAAGATGCACACAGATCTGCAGTATCTAATGCGTTTGCATTTAGTTATTTTCTTTCCCTCCCTTAGTTGCTCTTCTTAACAAATATGGCTGTGCTGTATAAAGCTCTGCCCGCAGATCTCTCCTGAGCGCGCTGGGTGATTGATGTGCTGCGATTTGCATTCCTGATGCACAGCAGTGACCATTACAAGACACAAACATGCCTGAGAACATCAGAAGGATGGAGAGCAGCTCCCAGTTGGTGTCTGCATGCTGCCACGTTATCTTGATCTGCTTTAAAGCCCTGACTCCCTCTCAGAAAGGCTGCATAATTACACAGCCGCTCCCACACAGCTCCCCGAGCTGGCCCTCAAAAAGAACACAATCCAGTCAGTTATAGTTTTTAATAGTGTTTTTTTTTACAAAAATACTTTACATTAAAAAAAAACACAGCTTAAAATATACAGTCAACTTGATGTTGTTTCTTACTCCACTTTTGTAAATAGATGAAGGGCATTACTTAAACATGATGCTTAAAAAAATGGAAACGACATAAAAAAACGTTCTAACGTTTAACAAAAATCAATAAAATCAAAGTTTTTTCCTGTGATATGAGAGAAGAGGCAGCAAGGTTTTCATGAAAAGTGATTGTGACAATTGTGGAGGTCAAAATATTCTCATAAAGAACATCCACCATTAGGATGAAAATGTATTAAAATGTAAAAAAACAAATGAAGCAGAAAAAAAGCCGGCTGGATGTAAAACAGTAGGCTTTTAAAACAAATAGAATTTTCCCCTTAAAGGAAGAAATCCTGTAGCTCTGGACATGTTTTGGCCATTTAATAAAATATTTAGAATTTTGGTTTTTAAAGTGTTAAAATAATTGTAAAAAAATACGAAAAACCCCAAACAGTTAAATTTTCATTGGTGCTTTCTTACCATAAAAAAGAGCTGATAATATCCTGAAGCTGTCTCAGTTTTACTTTGAAAAGTTTTCAAAGTGTGGTTTGTTTTCAATGTTGGATTGCTGTAAAACTTTTCAAAATAATCCTCCAAACTGTTCAGTTTGTAAACTACTCAAAAGAAGAATCTTTTTTGGTATATTATACACATATTGAAAAAATAAAATGGAATAAATTGTGGTTTTGTTTAACCTGGTAAATAATTTTGCTTGACATTTTGAAGATGTCTCCTGACAAATGGATAGTTGTGCTGTGGAGCTGCTGCAGCCACGTCTGCGGTAACATTTTCTCACCACATGGATGTAAACTAGATCAGAATAAAATAAAACAGCATTTTTTTGTAACCAAGAAGACAAAAAACGTGTTTCTCTCATATTCTGAACATTTTGCCTGTTATTGTACACAACACGCTGGAGCAGAGTTTGTGTTACTCAAATTCCCAGATTCTCTATAAAATTATTTTTATTGTCATTTCTTTGAAAAATGAAGTTCATTGCAGCGAGTTATGGAAATTATTAAAGTCACCTTTGCATTGAATGAGGAGAGAACAAATCTATTTAGTATAACGTTTAGAATGTGAGAGATTACTAAACTAATCTGTTTATTTCTAACAAGTTAAACTGAGAAAGATAGTTAATTACCCAACTGGGTACTCCTGTATTTTCCGCACTATAAGGGGCACCAAAAAGCCTTCATTATTTTCATATGGATTAATTCTGGTTGTGAAGCAGTTTTTAGTTTTATTGTGAACATGCTAATGCGGCCAAAGTGTGTCGGTGTCAGACTGCGTTTTTTTAGGTTATGAGTTAGCGTAGTCACAGTATTGCTTATTTTAGTCTTATCATTTAGTTTTTTTTTACGAGATGCAAACAGGTACAGGTAGACTCCGCCAATCTGGGGCTCCCTGTAAGATCTCACCCCGTGAGTTCAAAATGATCACAAGAACGGTGAGCAAAAATCCCAGAACCACATGGGGGGACCTAGTAAGTGACCTGCAGAGAGTTGGGACCAAAGAAACAAAGGCTACCATCAGTGACACACTACGCTACCAGGGACTCAAATCCTGCAGTGCCAGGCGTGTCCCCCTGCTAAAACCAGTACATGTGCAGGCCCTTCTAAAGTTTAATATAGAGCATTTGGATGATCCTGAAGAGTATTGGGAGAATGTCCCATGGTCAGATGAAATAAAATATAACTTTTTGGTCTACTCATCGTGTTTGGAGGAGAAAGAATGCTGAGTTGCATCCAAAGAACACCATAATCACTGTGAAGCATGGGGGTGGAAACATCATGCTGTTTTTCAGCAAAAAGACCAGAACGATTGATCCGTGTAAAGGAAAGAATTATTGGGGCCATATATCGTCAGATTTTGAGTGACAGCCTCCTTCCATCAGCATTCTGATCATTGAAGATGAAATGTGGCTGGGCCAGCCAGCATGACAACGATCCCAAACACACAACCCAGGTAATGAAGGAGTGGCTTTGTAAGAAGCTTTTTAAAGCCCCGGACTGACCTAGCTAGTCTCCAGATCTCAACCCAATAGAAAATCTTTGGAGGTCTAGCCCTTGTGCTATCCTATGACCCCACCCTTACATTGACGTGTTCTCCCTACCATGACAAAGGTGGATAAAGGTGGAAAGTTTTCATGTAATCCATGGATACCAGTGAAGATCACAAATCATTCAAAAAAAAACGATCAGGTGTGGTGGGTCTAGATGACCCAAATCCCAATGTTAAAGTGCCTAGGAGAGCACAAGGGCTAGCTAGACTTAATACTTTTTTGCCCCACTGTACTGTGTTTTTTGTCACCATCAAGGTTGGGAGTTAGCGTAGTCACAGTAACGTTTTTTTTTAGTGGTATCAGTCTCCTCTACGAGTTGCAAACCAAATTGGGAGTTACCAATATTGTGAACATGTTAACGTGGCTAACAGGTTGTGTATTACAAATACATTCTAGAGTTAATAAAGTCTGATTGATCGACTAATCTCTGACTCTTCTCGCTCAATACGCCTTATAGTTTGGTGCATCTTATATATGACACAAGTTCATATATATGACAATAGCTCATTAATGCTGCGCCTTAAAATCCGGCGTGCCCTACACTGCGGAAAATGTAGTATGTTTAAAAGTGTGATTCTTTGCTATTTCAATTTAAGTAAATAGGACATAAACAATAAAAGCTTTAGTGCCAAAAAGTTTCTTTTTCTGGCTCACAATGAGTTAAATTAGTGTTAGTGAGGCTTTGCTGCACCCGGAGAACAAAGAAACCCAATGAAGCGCTTTGGGAACGCGCTTCTACTCCATAAAGTCTTAACTTGTGGACGTGTGGCATTTTGATGACTCAATGAAACATTTTTAAAGCATTAAAAGTTGGATGGCGCTCATATAAATGTTGGCGGTGTCCCCAAAAACCGACACCTTTAATAAATAACAGTGAAAAAAGAAAATAAAATCCAAAAGAGTATAATAGTATTAACATTTTCCAGCTGCTGGGGCTCTTAGTCCTGAGTTTCAGCATCATAGCAGATCGGAGCCGAGGCTCCGCAGGAGCGTCCACAGGGGGGGCAGCAGCCACATCGGGCTTGGGGAGGGGCATATAGGCGAGGCGGTGTCGGAGGTGCAGGAGCACACCTCGAACCCATTCTCTGCGTGGTCGGGGTGGCGGTGCACGTTGACCCTGGTCTCGGTGCTTTTGGCCTCTGTGTCCGGAGAGTCCGACTGCATCTCCGTGCAGAACAGCCAGTCCTTTGCGATCAGGCGGGGGGAACCAGCCTCCACCTCCATGTTGCTGCCCGGCACCTGCCAGTACTCCTTCCCCTTGAAGAAATAGGATGAACCTTTCGAGACAGAAGGCAGAGCCATAAGCCTTATTAGTCACAGAGTGCACTAGAATGCGTGTACCTTTATCTGCTGTGCGGAACAGCTGAAACCGGAAAGGTTCTCATTTCATAACTCGGTGATTGCAAAGAGTTTGTGTGCAGCTCTTTCCCACTGTTGCTTCACAAATCCCCTGCCTGTAACATGGTGGATATAATTGGAGATTACACAGCAAAGGCGCATCTCTTTGTGCACTTAAAACAGTTGCCCCCGGATCCCGTCTGAGGGGACACAGAAACAAGACATGAAAACCTGTTTACTGCTACATCTGTAAATGCAGGCTTAAGTAGTCAGGTGTAAACAAAAATAAATAAATAAAAATCTCAGATTTGATTTATTACTGAAAGAGTCTGCAGCAACTTAAAGCTTTATTTATTTCATTTTAACATTTTTTTTTCATCCCTGCAGAGTCAGGTTAAAGCAATTACATTTGTCAGCCATAACACCAGGAAAACAATTTATTACGATGTGACAGTAATTTTGCCGAGACCGTGCAGAAATTAAGGCGCAACTCTGATTCTGCTGAAGCCCGACTAATCACAGCAAAGCTGGTGAAACAAAATGTGTTGTTGGGAGCTTTCTGTTTCTTATTTTTATGTCATTACCAGGGTGGTGGGGTGATAATTCAACTAGGGGGTCTGACAGTTACTCTGTGCTAAATCTTAGGTGAGAGTTATTTCTTTTTAAAGGGCAATAATTTTGTTGTAAGACGGAGCCCAGAGGAAGTTCATTGAGCACCAGAGGTGGGCGTGTACAAATAATTCTTAATTAGTGATTTTAGGGCAGGGGTGTGTAAACTTCTTGCAAAGTGCTGAAAATGTTTGACGGGGTGATGTTGTTTCACCTATTGTAACCCTTGTGCTATCCTGGGCACTTAAACATTGGGAGTTGGGTCATCTAGACCCACTAGACAGTGCTCTGAACCTTTTTTCTTCAATGATTTGTGATCTTCACTGGTGTCCATGGATTACATGAAATATTTCCACCTTTATCCACCTTTGTCATGGTAGGGAGAACACCTCAATGGAAGGGTGGGGTCATCTAAGATAGCACAAGGGTTAATAACACTAAATGCATATGAACTATTTAATGTTCGTATGCATGGGCGTGCAAGGCGGGAATCGAACCTGCATACTGGCATACTTTTTATTTCTTCACATAAAAAACAAATACAATACAGACTAAAAGTTTGGACACACCTTCCCATTCATTTGAATGGTCTGTACTGTATATTTAAATTTGTTTTTCCCAAAATTATTTGTCAGTTTTTCACACTGCTTATTCCCTGCTTGTAGTAGTTAGCGAAGGCAGGGTACACCCTGCACAGGTCACCAGTCTAAGACGGATGCTCTCGAGATGGTCACACATACGTTTTTCAGGAAATTGTTTTTGTGACCGTAGCATTGTTAGTTCATATTTTACTAAAAAAGAAAAATTACCAAATTTCTCTTGTCCCTTGCTGTCAATTTTTCTTTTTTTATATACAGTTGAGATTTTAGAAATGGGCAAGAAAGCGCCACACGACAGTGTTGCCACATGCTTACAACGGCTTAAAACAAAATTTAGCCAATCACAATCAAGCAATTGTTCAGTTTATAGAATGTGCACACTAATTATTTTGTGATAGAAGCCTGCAGGCTGGTGAAAATTTTGATGTGGGCTTTTTTGACCCATTGGCCGGACTTTGTACAGGCCTGTTTTAGAATGAGTACTTGAATACTTCAAGGCAGTAAGTACATCTCAAATATCCTTGCATGCATTGCTTTTGTAACATTTAAAGAATACGCACAGAGCAGTAAAGCTGTTTTGTGTGTCATCCAGAACAGACTGAATTAATGCCTAATGGGCATTTGGGCCTTCATAACTGCACTGTGTCACTTCATTATTACTGATATCCCTGCCACTGTGCCGCTTCTTTCTCTACAGGGCACTTAAGATAATTAGAGTCACTGAAATACCAAATGGCCTTTGGCAGCACGCATCTCTGATGGAGGCGCCACCTTGTTGCTAGACAGCTTCATATGTGACGATGTAAATGTTTCTCTGCACTCCTGCAAAGAAGCAAAAGCACTTTCTGATCTGATTATACTGAGTGAAAACACTGTATTCACCTGGGCAAAAAAAAGAGTGAATGAAGCCTACTTGACATTGAATGACGTTTCCACTGAGTTTAAGTGTTTTCATGGTTAGAAAACTATTGATTTCCCTGAAGTTTTTGATGATTTTTGTAGGTGTCTGTCTTATTCAAGGCTACTCATCTCCATCCTAGTCCTCTCCTACATTAACTTGTGATGAGGACAAAGATGCAGAGAGAGATGTAAACACTAGATAATATCAGCTTATTATTAAGTAGGAAGCCAAGAGAAACAGGAGAGGCGTGAATTTACTCTCACTAATGACTCAGGCGCTTCAAGGCCTGCAACACTGTTGTTGTTGAGTGGATGGTGTTTCATCTACTTTAATTTATCCCCTCCATGCTCTGGCCTTGGTATGTAATGGAAAAAAAAAAGCGTCACATAACATCTCAAAGCAAAGGAAATATAAAAGTCCTCACTTTCAGGAGGATTTGATAAACTGTGTAATGTTTGGATGGGATCAGGATGACCAGATTTGGATGTTCAGCAGCTAAAGAACCGTTTTCTGTGCACAATCTCAAAAAGAAACCTAACTCCCATCAGGTCTGACTGAAGCGAGAAATCTACCATCTACCAAAATAAAAAATGACCATGTCCTGCTTCTGCCTGTCCCAAGCCCGGTAAATGCAGTGGCAGTGTCAGGATGAGCAATCAACTGGCCATTCTGCAGTTGACATTCAGAATGACCAATCGTCCATCCTCTGCCAGGCGGAGGACTACTCTGGCCTGCAGGAGTTTTTATTTCATCCATGTGCCTCCTTGTTTGCAAACGAGATGGCGCTCATAACGCGCCCCTCCAGCCCTGCCCACAGGTCCGGGGGCCACTGTTTGCTCAGCTGTGTTTTACAGGGCTGGGTATTACCAATAGTTTCCAGAATCAATACGATTCAATTCACAATTTTTCTATTCTTTCTATTCACTCGATCTGATTTGATTCAACTTTGATTCACCCGATTTACACATTTGGGCTATGTCTGAATTCCCACCCTGATCCTTAACTACTAAAAAAACTATATAGTGCCGGACTATGTAGTGCCCTGGATTTTAAAAGCTATTCGGATATGATAATAGTGTGGTTTTATGCATTTTTGGGGCTTGGTGGGAAATGACACCCCAAAGTCTCAGCACGCCCAGATTTGCCCCCCCTGATATTCTATCTGCACCCCACAGTGGGGCTGCCTAAATCCAGGCTGGTAATTACCCATTAAATATTACTTTTCTAACACTGAACTTTGTTATAGACAGAGACCATGTTTCATATACCAGTTCCGCCTGTGGATTTTTAAAAAGCCTTTATTTAAGTAGTTGAGACAGATTCAGAGCATGTTCTTATCAACAAATGTGCCCTGGCAAAAGGCAAGGCGTTTTGAATAAAAGAGAGGAAAAAAGTACAAAAGGATAGAGAATTTAAAATCTTCTTTCATTCAGCTTTAAAACAACTTCAAACCTTTAAATTAATCACTCGTAAATGTTCACAGATTTTTTCTAAATGTATATTGCCTCTGTAATTCCCACACCCACTCCCTCGCCCTCCTTCAAATTCTCTATTGTTGGAGAATGAAGAAATGAAGCCCACAGTTTTTTTTCTTCTACTCAGAATGTCAGAGTGCTTTCATGTTCAAGTCCTAAGTCTGGGTAAAAATGCGGAAGGTTGTGTCAGGAAGGGCATCCAACACAAAACTTTAGCTGAATCAAATACGTGAATCACAAACTGAACCTCTGTACCTAATTGGTCATGGCTTGGATTGCTCATTTTTATGACGCGAGACGTGCAAAGTTGTGGCAACGGCAGAGGATTAAAACTGATGAGTCGCACATTGAAGTCAGGGGAAAGAGTAGTATAAATGAGGTTGAGGTTAGAAGTGAGCATTTGTGAGCATCTCAATGCTTTCTTGCCAAGAAAGGGTCTCTTGCATCACAGATGTAATATTTACAATGTGGATGCTTCAGCAAATGTACAGAAAAGGTCAGAAGGAGCCGCATTGTGTCTTTGTAGATCTAGAGAAAGTCTATAACAGGAGACAGAGAAAGGAGCTGTGGTTTGGAGGTGGAAGACAGGACACAGGTGAGTTGTGCTGTAGGTGTTACAGAGGAGATGGAGGTGGGACTGCATCATGGAATTAGCTTCAGTTCCTTCTTGGTTTTTTTTTTTTTTTCCTTTTTTTTAACTTGTCCTGTCCAACAGCTGGGCAGACAGATGAGAGCTGACGGCCTCTTGTGTTGGACATATTTTACTTTAACAAGAGGGGTTATTAATCTTCAGACAAACCAAAGGTATGTCTGAATAAACCCCTTTTGTAATTGAGGCCAAACTTTATTAATTTCAATCATGTCTGAAAATCTTTGGTGTTGGACCGGACGGAAAAGGAAAGAGGGGAAGAAGAGAGAGGGACGTTAGAGAGAGGGGGGGGGGGGGGGGTGATAATAGGAGGGGAAGGGGGATAAGACCATGAAGCAGCATAAAGCAACAAGTTTACTGGTTGTTAATCATTATGGTAAGGTTCAAATGTAGGGAAAAAAAAAAAAAAAAGGGGGCGGAGCCTGTCCACACACACACTCAAATGTTATAAACACACCTGCTAGCTGCAAAAATGTCCACCTGTCGACATGTACACAAAACAGATAGTGTTCACACGCATACTTATGCCTTAAAACCAACTAGTGTGAAATATTTCAGTCATTCAGTCATGCAAACTGTTAGTGCAAAGGTGAGCTAACACCAGTGCTCAGGTGAGTGTTTATGTTCTTCTAAAATGGATGGTGGAACGTGAAAAGAAGGAGGGAGAGTGCCCAGCCATCCCCACCCCAAGACCCCCACCGCAGCAGCAGCGGCAGCCGGAATCCCCCCAACGCCACACGGGAACCGGCAGGGAACAACCGCCGCCCGGGTGACCAAGCCCGCCACCCAGGCCAGGGCCAGCAGGACCGCCGCAAGGCCCCCAGAGACAGAGGCCAGGGACGCACGGAGGGAAAGAGAGCGCCGCCCCAGCCCAAGCAGGAGAGCAGCCCCCCCGCCGCGCCGGGAGAACCCAACGCAGGGCCCCACCGGAGAAGGACGCTCACAGCCCCAAACGAGCACCCCACCACCACCCAGGAGTTCCGGGCATCCCCCCGCCCCAACCCCAGGTACGAGCCAGGACCCCCCAAGGGAGACCCGCTCCGCACTCCAGGCAGCCACCCGCCCGGCCCACGGTTGGTCCAGGGAGGAGCGAGGCAGGGGCCCGCCGCCCCCGCCCAGGAGGGGGGAACCCCGGGGAAAAAAGGGGGCCCATAAGGGGTGTTGTAAATATGGCCCGACCAGGCTCGGCCACAGTTGGAAATTTGGCGGGGCCCAGCACTTAGGAGCAAGGACCAGAACCCACCCCCCAGGGACCAGACACCCCCGGCTCAGATGTAATGTGAACCCCCCCACCGCGCGGAGAGAGCACCGCCGGGCCCAGGAAGCCGGCACCCCGGGGACACGGCCACCGCTGCAAAGGGGCCCGTACCCCCCACCAGGGAAGAGGCAGGGGACAGACGGACCCAGGTCCCACCTTCCTTGCAAAATGTGTGTGCGTGTATGTGTGTTTGAAAGTGTGTGTGTGTGCATGTGTGTGTGTTTATGTTGGGATGTATATATTGAGGGGGGAGGGGTGTGTGTACTAAGGGGGGTGCGGTTAAAATTGGCGGGTAGGGCACTAAGGGGACATCTCCTGATTACTCACAGTGACGTCCCCTCACCCTCCCCACCAAGGGGCCCTAAATGTCTAAGGTGCGGTTAAAATTGGCGGGTAGGGTGCTAGGAGGACATCCGCTGCTTGCTGGCAGTGATGTCCAAGCACCCCCCCTACCAAGGGCCCTACATGTCTAAGGTGCAAATAAAACCGAAAGAGGGGGGGCCCACTCCATACGGCAACCACAGGAGGGGGGCCACTGCCTAGTAAACCCCCCCCCCCAAGGCTCATCGCAGGCTAAGCCCCCCACCCCCTTACCCTATTATGAGGTTATATGAGGAAGGGGGTAAGTTGGGGACAGATGATAGACTGTCCCCCGGTGGTCAAACAGCTGTCCCCCGCCCCCCCCCCCCCCCCCCCCAGCAAGGGGGCCAGGCCCACCCAGCCCCGGGGCCCCACCCCCGGAGGCGCAGAGACCCCAGGCCCAGCACCACCACCCCCACACAGAGAGAGAGGAGCCAGAAAGCGCCGGCCCCCCCCGGAGCAAGCCCAGGCCCCCACCCCCAAACGCTGGCCCTAGAAGAGCTCTAGAAGAGCTCCCCCGAGCAGCGCCCCCCGCCAACCCCCCCCAGCACAGGCAAAGGGACCACCCCCCCAGCCAAGCCAGACCACCACCCCACCCCCCCACCACGCACCCCCACACCCAAGCCCAGAGGACCACGCAGCGCCCCAGGCCGCCCCACCCAGGCGCCGGACCCGACCCCCCGACCAACGGAGCCCCCACCACCCCCGGCCAGGCACCGGAGGCCCCGACCCCCACCCCGGCCCACGGCATAAGGGCAAGGAGCAGCGACGACCATGCCCCCCCCACCCCCTAAGTCACGGAGTTAGCTAAGGGAGACCAGAGAGACCGAATTCTTTCAAAGTTACTTGAACTTTGGGCTGACATTTTTTCCAAGCTGATATGATCAAGCAGCAGATTTCTGTGTTGACTTATATTTATATTTTTTTTGCTTTTCCAATTTATTAAAATAGTTTTTTTAGCAATGCAAAGAGTTATGAAAATGATAGAGCCTAATCCTCCTTCTACATCGATGGCACTCATGTCACCAAGCACACAAAGTGACGGTGAAGCTGTGATTGAAACCTTAAGCCAGACTGATAGATCGGCACATACCTGCTGCCAGAGAGCCTGGACAGGCGTGCAGAACCATAGTGCATGCATGTAATTGTCGGGTAGATTACTGTCACAGTGCTGACAAATGTCTGAGTTACTGAGACCCATCTTGAACATCCTCTGTCCAGTGTAGTAAATTCTGTGAAGAGTTTTGAAATGGATTAGCTGCAGATTTGGACTTTTTGTCATTTTAAAGGTGTTTAGACAAAGTTCTGACCAAAAACTTTCATCTGTGCTGATGCTCAAATCCGCATCCCATTTTGTTGTCGGAAGTGAAATATTGTTATCTAAATTACATAAAGTTTGTATATTTTGGAGAGAGTTTTATTCATTGGGAAATTGATCAGAGTGGTAACTACATCTGGTAGCTTTAAATCGTTGTCTCTGTATTTAAACTTTTTAGTAATAATTGATTTAAGTTGCTGATATTCCAAGAAGTTATATATTCCATGTTTGTCTTGAAGTTCCTGGGGAGTTATGAATCTTCTATCAATAATTATGTGCTCTAGTTGTTTTATGCCCCCTGCTTGCCAAGCTGGGAAGTGGATAATTTTTTTGTTTATGAGGATGTCTGGGTTGTTCCAGATGGGTGTCATTTTGCACGGTTGAATTGATGATTTTGATATTTTGAGAAATTCCCACCAGGCTGTTAAAGTGGCATTTATATTAATACTTTTGAAACAATCCTGTTTTTTAACTATTTGACTAATAAATGGAAGATCTTACAGGTTGATCTTTCCACATAACGCCTGTTCCAAGTCTAACCATGAGTTGGTTTCTGGATTATTTTTTAACCATTTTAAGATGTATTGTAATCTATTTGCAAGAAAGTAATTGTGGAAGTTAGGTAATTCTAATCCTCCACAGCTTTTTGCAGATTTTAAAGTTTTTAGACTAATTCTTGCAGGTTTATTGTTCCATAGAAAGCTTGATATGGATGAGTCTAATGTTTTGAACCATTTTAATGGCGGTTGTGTGGGAATCATTGAGAAGAGATAATTAACTTTGGGTAAGATTTTCATTTTAACCGTGGCTACCTTGCCCATAAGGGACAAAGGCAGGTTGGTCCAGCGTGTTAGATCGTCCTGTATGTTTTTCAGTAATGGGGTGTAGTTTAGCTGCACCAGTTCTGATATTTTGGGGGAAAAATAAATACCTAGATATTTTATATTGCCTGATTTAACTGGTATTGTGAGTCCTTGCTCCGCATTACTGTTCAGTGGTAATAAAACAGATTTATTCCAATTAATGGAATAGTCTGATATAGAAGAGAATTCATTAATGATTGTTGCCGTTTCATTTACAGAATGTATATTACTTAAAAACAGTAATATGTCATCTGCATAGAGACTAATTTTATGATGGCTGTGTTTGGTTTTAATTCCTTTAATACTCTCATTCTGTCTTATTGCTGCAGCTAGAGGCTCGATAAATATTGCAAAAAGAGAGGGGGAGAGTGGGCAACCCTGTCTAGTTCCTCTTCCAAGAAAAAATCTGTTGGAAGTCTGTTTATTAGTTCTAACTGATGCATTGGGGTTGTGATATAATATTTTGATCCAATTGATGAATGATTCTCCAAACCCAAACTTATGGAGGGCAGCAATGAGGAACTTCCAATTTACTCTATCAAAGGCTTTTTCAGCATCCAGTGATAGTATAGTCATTTCCTGGTTTTTGATGGTGGCAAAGTCTATTATGTTAACGAGTCTGCGGACATTGTCATCCGAGTGTCTGCCTTTGATGAATCCAGTTTGATCAAAGTCAATTATGTGAGGAGTGACTTTTTCTATTCTCTGTGCTAGTGCTTTGCAGATAATTTTTACATCTGCATTAATTAGAGAAATGGGGCGATAGCTTGAAGGACTCGTGGGGTCTTTGTCTGGTTTTAGAAGAAGGATAATGTTGGCAGTGTTCATGTTAGGTGGTAGAGATTGGCTTTCATTGATAAATTTTACCGTTTTATAAAACGTTGGTGCCAGTTGTTCCCAGAATTCCTTATAAAACTCTGCAGGAAAGCCGTCAGGCCCTGGTGCTTTACCATTAGGCATAAGTAACAGAGCTTCATGAAGCTCAGACAACGAGAGCGGAGAGTCTAAATTTGTGATTTGATCTTCGTTTAACTTGGGCAGGTTTATATTGTTGAGAAATGAGTTGATGCTTTGTTCTGATGGATTGATCTGTGGAGTGTATAAGTTTTGATAAAAGTCTTTAAACGCATTATTAATTTTTACCGGGTCATGGGTGACATTCCCTGTTAGGTCCATAATCGAAGTGATTGTTGATTTTTCTTTATTAATTTTAGTTCCTTCTTGTTTCTATGGTGATGCACAGACTGACAGATTAGGTTGGACAGAAATATTTATGGATCATAATGTTTGCAGATGACATTGTAATATATGGTGGGAGGAGGGAGCAGGTGGAGGAACATTCAGAGAGGTAGAGGTCAACTAAATGAGAGGTACTCAAGTGGTTTCAGGGAGCAGAGGTGAAGAAGATGGAGGACTTCAAGTCAACAGTCTATACCAATGGATAGTGTGGTAAAGAGGTAAAGAGGTGAGAGCTACCAGGTTGGAAGGAAGGTTTCAGGTGTGATGTGTGACAAATAAGGTGTCAGCAAGAATAAAAAGGAAAGGTGTAGAAGATTGGGGGAGCACCAATGGTGCATTGGTTAGCGCTTGTGCCTCACTGTCATACACGCCTGTTCAGGGTGTATCCCGCCTTCGCCAAACTGGGTTGAGTCAGAGAGCCCCTGTGACCCCAAAAGGGATTCAGTGGGTTCTATGGATAGATGGTGTAGAAGACTGTGGCAAAAACAGCCATGTTGTCGGTTTAGATTAAAAAAAAAGTCCAAGAGGAAAACCAAAGAGGATGTTCATGGATGAAGCTAAAGAGGACCTGGGGGTGGTTGGTGTGTAGAGGAGAGGATGAGACGGATGGATGGATTTGGACACCCCTAAAGGGTGCAGCTGTGAAATGTTAGAAGGTGGTGCAAAGATTTCAGAACAGCTAGTCCTGAGTTTTAAAACTCCTTCCTTTAGATGCTGTACATGAGTCACAGGTTATGCAAATGTCAGAAAAACATTTTAATCAGTGCTTACTTTCTGTGTCCAAACATTCAAATGAGCTCTGCTTGGAAAGATTCAGAGATCTTAATTTTAGTAAAAGGCTGTACACAAACACAGAAGTGCATTGGCTTTAAGAAATAACAGCATAAAAAGTAACATAAAACTGTGGGCTGGACTGAAAATGATCAATAATACATTTTCTGCAAAGACTTCTTGCTTTCTTAGTTAATGTGAAGTTCTGTTTGATCACACAAAAACATGAAACAAGCATCATGATTGACTGTAATAACCTTCCTTTACACTGAAACATCACTAAATATCACTGCACGTCGACAACTGTTTAATGCTTTTTGAAACGTGGGATTCTGGGTAAAACAAAAAATCTTTTAACCATTTTACACCGCAGATTTGGCTCCAGTGTTGACATTTTTTTGTAACTCTTTAACCGCTTACGCAATTAGCGCAATTCCAGGGGATTCTAATGGCAGCTTTGAGCTGATATGCAACACTTTACGGAAGTGAAGTGTTTACGCAATCAACGTAAATCAGCAGATTCTGTCATGGAGGAGAGTGGCTTTGGGCTGCAACATTTGTGCATTGTATTTGTGCAAAGTCAATAAGAAAAGCCCCTTCTAAGCGTCAGAATCAGTTGATTTGAGTTGATCGTGAAAATGGTTGAAGAGTTACGGAATAAAACATCCTCTCAGATTATACTGAAAAATACATTAAAAAAGGATTCCAATTCATATTGAGTTTTTTTTAAGCAAGGCTGTCTTCAATGCAATCACCTGTTTTGTTGTTTTTTCTACTGATGTCATACTTTCACATACTCTTGATTTTGCACTGCAGTCATGTTTCAGTCCTATAATTACAGGCCACTAGTAAAAGTGTGTGCCGTACACATTTTACCTTAAAAGTAGGGCTTTTTAGACAATACTGATGAGTATTAAAGCTAATTGCCCTCTCTTTTTACCCCTTTTCTCACCATGGCAACATAATGAAAGCATCTGGGTCTCACGGAATGATCCAAAAGAACATTACAGGCGGGTGGGACGAATGAGCCGAGATTTACAGAGGCACAAAAAAACCAAACCAATCAATAAATAATAAATGCTATTTATGCATAAATATTGAGCAAACAGATGTGATCAGGTGATATTTTGCATTTATCTTTGATCATTTAAAATTTTTTTTTTTACTAAACTTGATAAGACATACAATTTGTGCTACAACTGTGTTTTTTGCTTGTTTTGTTTTTAGTTTTGTTTAGAAATCATTATATTTAAATCAATTGAGCTGTTTGCCATGCCATGTCACAATGAAAAGCATTTAAAAAGATCGTCAGAATTAACAGCTATGATTTGTGTTAGCCAAAGCTCCTTTCTGTATCTTGTTATCAGCTTTCTCTAGATCTACAAAGACGCATATTAGCTCCTTTTGACCTTTTCTAACCCCTTACTGCTAGAGAAAGCATCTTTTCCCTATAATTTTGTTCTACATTTAATAGCAGTGGAGTTGTGGCTGATAATATTCATTTTTTTTGTAGAATTTTCTTTCTTCAAAGCAACTCGTCAGAGCTCACAGGCTGTTTCAGGCTGTATTAAGCCATTAACCCTTGTGCTATCCTAGGCACTTTAACATTGGGAGTTGGGTCATCTAGACCCACTAGACAGTGCGCTGAACCTTTTTTCTTTAATGATTTGTGATCTTCACTGGTGTCCATGGATTACATGAAATCTTTCCACCTTTATCCACCTTTGTAATGGTAGGGAGAACACGTCAATGTAAGGGTGGGGTCATCTAAGATAGCACAAGGGTTACAACGGTCTGTTTACTTTTACAGAAAGGAGCAATGCTGCAACAACAAACAGTAACAAATCATTAAAGAAAAAAGATTCAGCACACTGTCTAGTGTGTCTAGTGCCTAGGATAGCACAAGGGTTAAAGTGCATAAAAACCCAAAGGCCATGTGATTGGTCTTGAAACCTGGTCTACGAGATCTCCAGTCCTGCTTGTTCTTCAGCAATTGGCTGGATCAGTTGATTCAAGGGTTTGGTATCCTATGAGTTCAGAGTGCGATTGAGTCATGTTGATCTAGATATCACACCACATACACCACCCACAATAAGTTAAGGATACTGTGAAAAACTCTGTGGATGCCGTATAAACAGTGTTTTACTTCACAGATTTTTGGGGTAAGGGAGGTCATTGCACTGGGGTGATAGACACGCCTCACTTTGGATTTTCCACACAATGGTCTCACTGTGTACAGTGTGTCTTACTTTTTGGAACCAAAAGCAAAAAATTCTAGAAGACCCAGACATGGAGCCCCACAAGTGACCGACTACAACCATGACCAGTACCAAAGGACCTCTGCGCTCAAGACATGGTTTTGGAAATGCCACACAGCTGTAAGCCCGTTTACCAGACGTGGGGGGCACTAGGGTTTCCAGACAAACCATTCACAACCGAATCCACCGCTTTGACTTGAAGACCAGACAACCGCTGAAGGTGACCCCACTGACACCAAGACACCGTTGTGAATGTTTGCTAGTTAAGTAAGAGACCATGTGACCTGGACAATGCAACAATGCTCTACTGCCCAGTTCACTGATGAGTGCCGGATCACCTTGCGCAGAAATGATAGTCATCAAAGCTGCTGGAGAAGGTGAGGTGAGCAATACGCCAAGGTCAACATGGTCCACATGGTTCGCTTTGGGGGAGGAGGTACAACACTTCGGACCGGCATCACCAGTCAGTGCAAAACCGTTTGGTGGCCCGTCACTGCATGTTCTTACCCTTGAGACGTCATCATCATCCACCAATTCTGCCAGACCAACTTTCTGTTACACAGAGGTTTTACAGCTGGATTTCAGAAAGCCAGAGCGTCTCATGTTGTATGTCCGGCAATGATCGCTGACCTGAACCCTAAAAAGAACATCCGGGACCAGCTGAAGCAGAGACTGGATGAAGAAAACAACAACAATCATGGATCAATTTGTCTGCAAGTAGATGCATCAGAATGGAGCAGAGCAGGAAGCTTGTGGCTTGCTGTAGTAGCATCTACATGTAAGCTACAAGCGTTTTCAGACGGACTTACAACGATTTTAATACAGAAATACTCAGAATGCAACTTTAAACGTAATTCTCCTTATAAATGCCCCCCACCATGAAAAAAATGCCATAAGAACTTGTTAAAAATACAAAAAAACAATTTTATTTTTAGGCTGGGTCTTTAATGAGAACTTACCATGGAAACAAAGTTATTATGGTATATATCTAAAACAAATTTTGGGTTCTCTAAAGCTAAAATAATATTTCTGAACACCCTCACAACAGAGGGAGAACACTCCTCACTTATCTTCATCTGTTCACCTCACTGTTGTCATTTAGTTTCGTTTTTATAACCTCTTTTCTATCTAATGCATCTAAAAATTCCCAGAGTTCAGTGGCTCACTGTTCTGTAAATGCAGTTCATCCCCGCAGGTTCAGCTCTCCTGGCTTAGTGGCGGTAACAGCCGGGAGTGAAGCTAAGTGATATGTGTGCGACTGAATGGTCTCACACACGTCGATGCACACACAAAGTTCGACTCATCAAAAGCCTGAGAGCATGAAAGCTCAGCAGACAGAACACACACCACTAAACTCCTGACAGGAGAACAGCTTTCTTCTATGCAAATGCCCTGCAGGGAGAGTTCATGACATGCCAGCTCAGAGGAAGAATGAATGGAAATTTTTGAGCCAGGTGCCCACTGTTATCGGGATGTGTCAGATCCTAAAACTCTATCCAGCACCATCAAGATCTTCATGCCTCAGAGCAAAAACGTCTCTCTTTTACTGGATTCTTTTGTTCCTCTGAGTTTCAGATGACTGTAGCTGCTTTGCTCTGACGGAGGTGACATTTTGACCTTCATACTGAGTTCGTACAGTAAGGCCAAACAGTGAGGTGAAACTGGGGGAACTCCAGGATTTAAATGTGTTTGAGACTGAATTGGACGCAGACTACTGTGCTGTGTCAAAAGAGTTTTTAAAAAAGTTTACTGACACACACATACAAACGAATACATACAGTGGTGGAGAAAATTGTTGGTACCCCTCAGTTAAAGAAAGAAAGTCCACAATGCTTACTGAAATGACTTGAAACAGTCAAAAGTAACAATAAATTAAAATTATAGAAAATTAAATAATCAAAATCAGCCGTTATTTTTGAGTTATTGAATAACAGAATTATTAAAAAAAAAAAAAACTAATGAAAAAGGCCTGGACAAAAATGATTGTACCCATAACTTAATATTTTGTTACACAACCTTTGGAGGCCATCACTGCAATGAAACGGTTTCTGTATTTGTCAATGAGCCTTCTGCACCTGTCCACAGGTATTTTGGCCCACTCCTTATGAGCAAACTGCTCCAGTTGTCTCAGGTTTGACGGGTGTCTTCTCCAAATGGCATGTTTCAGCTCCTTCCACAGATGTTCAATGGGATTCAGATCTGGGCTCATAGAAGGCCACTTCAGAATAGTCCAACGCTTTTCTCTTAGCCATTCTTGGGGGTTTTTGGCTGTGTTTTGAATCGTTGTCCTGTTGGAAGACCCATGACCTGCGACTGAGACCAAGCTTTCTGACACTAGGCAGCACATTTCTATCCAGAATGCCTTGATAATCTGGAGATTTCATTTTACCTTCCACAACTTCAAGACAGCCTGTGCCAGATGCAGCAAATCAGCCCCAAAACAGAACTGAGCCTCCTCCATGTTTCACAGTAGGGACAGTGTTCTTTTGGTTGTATGCTTCATTTTTAGTCTATGAACATAGAGCTGATGTGCCTTACCAAAAAGCTCCAGTTTTGTCTCATCTGTCCAAAGGACATTTTCCCAGAATGCATTTTTGCAAATTCCAGTCTGGCTTTTTTATGATTTCCTTTCAACAGTGGGTTCCTCCTTGGTCGTCTCCCATGAAGTCCACTCTGGCTCAAACAACGACGAATGATGTGATTTGACGCTGATGTACCTTGATCTAGGAGTTCACCTTTAATGTCTTTGGAAGTTGTTCTGGGCTCTTTGGAAACAGTTCCAACTATCCGTCTCCTCAATTTGACATCAATTTTCCTCTTCCGGCCACGTCCAGGGAGGTTGGCTACTGTCCCGTGGGTCTTAAACTTCTGATGTGTGTGCCACTGTCGTCACAGGAACTTCAAGCTGCTTAGAGATGGTTTCATAGCCTTTACCTTTACGATGTTTGTCTATAATTTGTTTCTAATGTCCTGGGACAATTCTCTCCTTGGCTTTCTGTTGTCCATGTTCAGTGTGGTACATACCTTTTCACCAAAGAGCAACGTGACTATTTGACTCACTTTAAATAGGCAGACTGACTGATTATGGGTTTGAAAACAGCTGTGATGTCAATTAAAGGACATACCTGAGTTCATCATGACCCCCTGGGCAATTATTTCTCAATCTTTAATGGAGGTACCATCATTTTTGTCCAGCCCTATTTCATTAGTTTTTTTTTTAAATAATTCTGTTAATCAACAACTCAAAAGTAATGGCTGATTTTGATTATTTAATTTTCAATCAATTTATTGTTACTTTTGAACGTTTCAAGTCATTTCAGTGAGCATTGTGGACTTCTTTCTTTCACTGAAGGATACCAACAATTTTGTCCACCACTCTACATGCCTCTTATCTGAATACTGCAACTGCACTCATGAATATTAGCTGTGTGAGAAAATCAAATGAAAAAAAGAAATTGCCACTTGAAAAGATCAAGTGAAAAGTTCACATAAACAAGTGCAAAAATTACATTTTTTTTATTGAATAAGATGAAATATGTTTGAACTTGTTAACTTACAAAAAAAAAAACATTTTTTATAAGCAGAGGGCAGGGAATCAAGCATCGCTCACCGTCAGACCACCTCATGGCGTCATCCAGTTCAGATGGCAGTCCTTTCCAGAGGATGCTGTCTTTGGGGTAGCCCAGGTCCATACGTCTCAGGTGGTCGTCATAGCGCCAGAAGCGGTTGTCCTTAAAGAAGTACGTTTTGTCATTGTGGAGCCAAACAAAGGCAGCATCCACAGCCTCCACGGGAAGACCAAAGTCACTGATTGGTCGAGGATAACCCTCCTCCACGATATTGTCTTTAAATACCCAGTACTTCAGACCTAAAATGGAGCACAGAAAGGTTTTGTGTTACATTTGTGTTTTTGTTCATGGATACAAAGTATTTGTTTTGGCCATATAACCTAAAATTGTAAACATTTTGCAAAAATGTTCTAAATATAGTGGGACACTTAAATTCAAAGTACTCTATTTGTACTTACCTTGTTCTTACATGTGGTAAGTACTACAAAAGACATTTACACAACATTTTAAGTAGGTACTATTTAAAAACCCAGTGTGTTCAACATAGATACCCAGTTGGTACCACATAAGTATAAACCAAATAGTACCACATAAAAAGCAGCAAGTATCATGTAATCACCGAGTAGGCACAAAAAAGTACCATGTAAATTACTCTGTAAGTACCCACTTAAATATACTGTACATTCTGTACTGTAAAAGAACGCGCATGTTCCAAAAGTGATGCCTAAAAAAGTTTTCCACTGTGCAATTAACACATTTCTATTGTGTAACAGTGATGTAAATAAAAATATCAAAAGTTAATGTTTTAAAAATAATGGGTGATGCCTTTAACACTAAGAACTGAAAGGATTCTAATAAAAATGTAAAAAAACACATTTTGTTGATCTCACTGGGATATTTTGTTTGGCAAATTGAAGAAAAATAAGATGATCTGCAGGGAAAATGAAAAACAAACTATTACATTTGCCATAGCTAAGCTTGTGCAATCGCTCCTGTATATTAAACAGAATATCCCAATGTAGGTTTTATTATGAAAATCTGGCACGTTCTCTTTACACTTCCTCTCTATCTTTTTCCAACCAAACCCTGAGTCCATTATTGTGAGCTGCACAAAGTAAAATTGACTCCACAGCTCTCTTTAACCCTTGTGTTATCTTAGATGACCCCACCTTTGACGTGTTCTCCCTACCATGACAAAGGTGGAAAGATTTCATGTAATCCATGGACACCAGTGAAGATCACAAATCTAGTGGGTTTAGATGACCCAACTCCCAATGTTAAAATCCCTAGGATAGCTCAAGGGTTACAGCTGCACACTGGAGGGATTCACCAAACGGAAGTTGTGTGTCGGCTGTGAACACACCTTATGTCTAAAATGAGTCCTTTCCACAGTTTTGTTGGAACCTCAGTGTGTGGGTCTGCTGCTTTCTGTCCACTGTAGGAAAACTAGGCAACACCTCACAGCAGACAGCCAAGCCTCTAAAAATAGTCTCCATCAAAGAAAAGGCAAAGGTGAGCAGCCAGGAAGACCTCCAAACCTATTTAACCCGGATGGACAGGTTGCTTTATACCTGCAATTTTCATTTTTTCTGAAATTAATAATCAGGACAAAGAGTTTTCCTTTCCCCATCACACTCCACACCGCACCATTTGTCCCCACCCCTGACAAAACCCACTACGGCAGTCTCCCAAGTATTTTTGCCGATGAAAGGCCTCTGAGTGATACTTAAAACTGCACACTCAAGTACACTCTCCTTTAGAGGTCCTGACTACACACCTCACAGGAACACAAGACTTCAGCTGCAGGGAGGAATGACATTAAACTGTTAAATTCATGATAGTACTTGTTAAAATTTTAAAGGAAAGACAAGGGGTTGTGTCCAAATTCCTCCATTACTCACTGCTTAGTGCACTATATAGTACATTTTGAATTACACCTCTATGAATGCACAATTCCAATATCCAGTGCTCTAGATATTTCCCAGAAGTCTTTGCAAAACACCAGTGTGCAGGGATGCTCACTAGATTGTAGCACCCCAATCAAGTCTTTACATCTATCCTCTTCATCCATTGACAGAGGTCTTATTCCTTTTAGAAACACGTTAAGGATGCTCTGTGGAAGTGTTGCAGTCATGGAGTGCACTGGCTCATCCCCAGTCTATAGTCAATGGCGTAATATTTCCAGAATTTTGGGCTTCTGCGTCCAGAACGCCCGTGATCACGCATGTTTTTAAGTCTGGTCGTGAGCTCTACCCACAGTTCAACTGGTCTAACTTTATAGCAATACAGCACTGCGACCAATTGGGGGACGTGGATTTAGTAGTGAAGTGTTGGTGGTGTCCGCTTCAAAACACTGAAATACCAACCGTAGTAAACATGATCACGATGGAGACATTAATAATTGTGGTTTGTGTCCAGTCAGATTAATAACAATTCCAAGACAAACAGCAGGACCACCAGACTGAGGAACAGTTTCTTTCCTGAAGCAGTCAGACTGCTGAACTCCGGTTGATCACTGCAACCCCCCCCCTCTCCATGGACAACAAGCTAATTCCCAAGTGCAATATCACAGGGCTGTGCAATGCTTAACATAACATACTGTGCAATTGAAAAATACTTATGTGCAATACTCCGTAACAGACTGATATCATTATTGATACTATATTTATTTATGTCTGAATGTAAACGGCTGGCCCGGGACCAGAGAGCCTAATTTCGTTTTATCATGATAAAATGACAATAAAGTTTCCTGATTCCTGATTCCTATAGGAACAGAGCTGTGAAAACTTTGACAGCGTACTGAGTCTCTACCTATTGTAGATGGCAGACGAGGGCTAATAAACAGTAAATACACAAAAGAAGAAGAATTGTCTTCTTGTTGCTACTTGCTTGTGTGACGGCGGTCTGGTGTGTACACAACTGGCCGGATTTGCGTTCATAAAACAGTGTGAAGCGCGTTTCTTGAACGCACCACATGCAGTAAGTTTGGATGTCTTCTTCTATTGTTGAGGAAGGCCTACAGCACCTCCAACAGCTCCTGTTGTGCTTTGCCATCCCAATGACTCTGTTGCAGTTGGTCATTGTAATGATTTAAAATGACCCAAAAAAGAAAGAAAATAGACCACGATTGAACGATTTTTCAGGTGAAAACAATGATTCAAATATATTTCTTATAAACCATCCAAGGTTTTATTATCAGAACACAATAGTTTGATTTAAAAGTATTTGTGAAATGTTTATATTTATTAGGTTTTTACTTCAGGAAATCTGAAACTGACTGGCGACCTGACCAGGGTGTAGCCCGTAGTCGGCACGGGCTATAGCTTCTCTGTGACCCCAAAAGGGACATAGCAGGTTAAGAAAATGGTTGGCTGGTCTTCAGAAAATCACTGATGTAATATTTGCTATTGTGAGCGTGGTGTCTTTGCTTTTAAAATCAAGTGCACTAGATAATATAGTTTTTTTGGTAGTTAGAGAGTAGGGAGGCAATTCAGACATATCCAAGCTAAGAAAAATTGTTTGGTGTGACTTTTAAACACTGGAACAACTGCTTTAATACTTTACCTTTGAAAAATACAATTTTGTGGTCTCCGGGCCTCTCGTAGACGGCATCCACGCTGTCAAGGTTGGTAGGGAGGCCTCTCCAGAAGCGGTGGATCTGAGCAGGACGCAGAGATACCAGGTGCTTTTCTCTTGTTAGTCTCCAGAAATACTTCCCTACGAGCAACAGAACAAACAAAGGGTTTGTCCCTCTGCAAACTGAACATCATCAGCAAACACGTTCCTTAGAAATGTGTGTGTCTGATCTGTAACATTACAGAAATGCCAGAGGGAGGGGACATAAAATTCGTGGCAGGAACACACAACTCCATGGTCAAAACAAAATTCCCCTCCTTCATTCCTTCTTCAGAAAAACCCAAGAGCTACAATGTGACCATTGACGTGGAAAGTCCATGAGCTGCATAAAATATTCAAAAAGGCTCCAACTGGACCATCTGTGGGGATGTCAGCATACACTACTGATCCACACTACATATATATATATATATATGGAGGAAAGCTCGGGGGTCACTCTTTCAGGGGGTGAGCATGAAAGTCTGATGTCTCATTTGAGTATCTATGGGTGGCTTCCCCCTCTTCAATCTCCTCCTTAGCTTAGCCCTTGCTATTTTCCCCACAATGCACTTTCTCCCTTTCTGCTACTGTACCTTTGAAAAAGAAGGCCTCCCCTCGAATCTGGGCCACGGCATCAAAGTGACTGGTGCATCTGTCTGGAACGTCTCCTGTCAGCCTGAGAGACATCAAACAAATCTTATAAAGTGAGGATAAGTATGAAAAAAAAAAGACCAAAGACTTTTACCTCCCAAACATTGTTCTAATTCATTACTTAACATTTTTTAAAGACCCACTCCAATGAAAAACATATTTTTCTAGTGGCATTTTTCTGATGATAAAGGACATATGAAAAGATATGAAGCTTAAAATTGCATTTCTGAGTCTAGTTTAATTGTGAATCAGGAGCAGACGAAAAAATGCTGCAGAAAAAAGTTTGTAGCTGTGATGTAGAAGCTACTACGGCAAACTGCTTCACTCTATTCTGATGTATCCACTTGTAGACGTCTAGATGAAGCAGTAACTCTAGCCGGTGGGAGGTGAAGCCAAACAGGAAGTAACAAAATGTTGCAGTACCACAACTGACCAGAGAGGCTGGTGCTTAGAGTGAGCGTTTTCACCCCTCAAACAAAGCCCTCTAATGTCTGGTGCGTAGGCTTTTAATTTTATCAATGGTTACATATTAGATTTAGGAACACTCTTTAGGGAGTGAATTTTTTTCTACCTTTCTTTTGGTCCGATGTTATTTGTTTGTATTTACGTGCGACGTGCACAAAGAGTGATAGAAATTCATGTTGGCCCCACATCATATGTGCAGCCAGGATGCGCCTTGCTGCATTGGCCGTACGTATTGAAAATGAAACTACACATTATCTGTCACGCTTATAGGTGTGTGAAATGGGTTCTCTGCATTTGAACCATCCCTCGGAAGAGTGGTGAGCTGCACAAACAGCCACGCTCAGGAACTGCAACTGTCATCCTAACCTCGACTCTTCTTCTGGGTCCATTCGGCCCAGAAAAAAGATCAGGGTTGGCCACACGAATTTGGAAAATGATGTGCAAATAGACACGGAGCCCCTTCTAGATGGTTCTAGATGCAATTGTTTTCTTGCTAACTCTAATTTCTCTTTTCGCAATATGCATTACAGTGAAGGTATACCGGATTATGCTTCTTTTTGCAGGGTCACCCGTTTCTGTATGTTTTTGTGTTGATGTTGTTGAAGTAAAAAATAGTGAAGGACAGTTAAAAAAAACGGTTCCCAGGAAGAAGAATGACTGATGATGATCGCCGTGGATTCTGGGATCAGAACTCGGGTGCTTAGCTTGTTTGATCTGTGTTAGCTTTAGCTTCTAATCCATATTTTGGGTTGTGTTCTGCTGTCGGGCTGTAAACTGTACTGAACTGTACTCTGGGAGTCCTCTGTTACCGTTTTCACTTTATATTTGACACTTTTTAACCATAAAAAACATATTTATATTTTGGTCGTTCCTGTTAATTCTAATTCAATCTAATTATTTTCAAAATATATAAATATCTTTAATTATCTGTATTTTCATTTTCTTTTCTTTTATCAAAGTCATGATATATAAAAACAGGATTCAGATATGCTACAGTAACACCTGAATCTCTTTATGTAAAGCGACTGGCATCACACAGATGATCCAGATTTCAGTAAAACTATGAAGAACACATACAGAAAACTTTCAGAGTTTCCTTCTACATGAACATTTAATTTAATTTAAGCATTTCATTTTGAACAACATTGTACATGCTTAATGTTTTGCCTGCGTCTTGTCGTGTTGAATGGGCTTATACAATCCAACGTTTACATTTTAAGGCAGAAAAAAAGGTTTGTGAAATCTGTAGAAGACTCCTGCTAAAGTGTGTGATTATAAAAAGAAGAAAGTTTAACACATTTGAGTGACCAGTCTCTTCTGTTTTAATCATATTGATGTTTTAATATGCACGAAAAACAAAAGGAATTATGGGTCAAAGTCAGGTCTGAATAATATGTATTTATTTTTAAAACACATTCAATTATTCAAAACATCACAAGAATTTCCGACAATTCAGTACATTTTAACCTTCATTTAAAGAAAGTACGGACTTCTTTAAACAGTCACCTGACATGATGGCTGTTGGCCACAGAGCAAAGGTGTTATGGGATTGCTTTTCAATAATGCAGGGTAAAAAGTAATTTGAATCTAAAATTAATAAAAGAGGAAACACTTTTGTGAACAATTTAATAGTTAAAAAGCATCGTCTATAAAAACCCTGTCTATTTTTCACATTTTAAGTACCTAATAAATTATCCGAAAGAGTGCCTATCTACCCTCAGAAAAAAAGTTTTCAGTAAGAAATGTAAAAAAATAAAACATTTGTGCCAAGGTGAGCAGTGTAGCTGCTGGACGTCCTCTTTTGGCCTGCTGACCAGTTCCACACTCCTGACATCGGGCGTTCACGTCCGCTACAGTGAGAAAATCTGAAGCTGCTCTTCCTTGTTGGCTTAAAAGTAAAAAAAGGTAAAAGGCCTCTCCACCACAGTCCGCCCAGGAAATGTGGATCCCAAATCGCTATAACTGTTCAGCTTCACTTTCTGATGCCCGACAGACATGATCTTCACCTCCAGACTGTAATTGTAAGAAAAACAATTCATTTTAATCAATAAATAATGCAAGTGCTGTTTTTGCAAAGATTTGTTAAAAATACACAATGAAAATGATTTAATCTTGTTAATGCTCAAAATACATATGTAAATATCTTTACACAAATCTTTTAAAGTCCCCCTCTGATGAAAATCAAGTTTTTTTTTAAATTTTTTTGACATGTATGTGTAAGGCATTTTTCTTATGAAAGAGAACAAATGTAATAAAAAATCATTTCATTATTGCAAGTCTGAGTATTTCTTCTTTTAAATTGCGGTCAATCAAACTATTGCAAAGACGCTCAGTTTTATTGATGGGCTGTTGTGATGTCACAACGACCCAGGAGCGCATGTGCTTTGCACAAGCTCCCCGATCTGCCCCGCCCAGCGTGCACAGGCTCAGGTGCAGCAGAAGAGAAGATGGCACATTGCAGCAATTCACGCACGCATTTTGAGTGCGTCCAAGGCTGGATTTTGTTGTTGGCCGCACATAATTAAAATTAAATTTAAGTCCTAAAGTTGTTCTCTGCATTTGTGTTTGAAGGCTTGCTGTCCTGCATTAACCAGAGAGGGTAAAAATGAAAACAACCATAAAATCAAGGGAGATTTTTTATTATTGTCCCGATGAAAATAAGAAAAATATTATAAAGCAACAGGCATGGAGATTGGGATTGGTGACCCTGCCTTCGCCCAACAGTATCCATCGCAGCTACTGTTGGGCGATTGTGTTCAGAAACTTCAGACAGGGTACCAAATTGCACCGCACCCGCCACTCAAATCGCCGGATCTCAGATCCCGTCTGCACCATTGACTCGACATTAAAACTGGCAGCCTCTGCCACGCGAATCGCATTTGGTGAGAGCGTACATAACTTAAGCCTAACCCGTAATCCTAAAATTAAACTTTCATCTGGATCCGTGCGGCCAAGACAAAAGTTCAGCACATGTTTGGAAAATTAAGTGCGAATAGTCACTTTCTGTCATTTTATTTCCTTTTTTATTTTATTTTATTTTTGTCATTTCACACATTGATCAAAAAGTGTCGATTTAAAACCAAACATTTTACACTGTTTATCGCTAAAGATAACGTTTTGAAAATAGAGACTCAGTCGGTGTCGTTTGTGCCCTGATGATGATAAACACAGGTATCATCATCAGAAAGGCGGGATCAGGGGCGGGGCTACTCAGCTCAGCACCAATGGCCACACCCCTGTAAAGCCTTCAGATAAACATGACATATTGCTTTCTAAAGACAGTGAGGTCGTGGGATTTTGGCTAAAAAATTCATAATCACGGGAACGTTTTTATATAAAGAAAATGTCATAGAGGGACTTTAAGAAAATGAATTTATCTTTCAAAGAAAATTTCAGTATTTACTTTTCTTTGGACTGTCAGTGGAAGAAATGATCATTTACCAACAGTTTTACTTAGAGAAAGAAATTACATTTTACACGTTAACCAATAAACGTTTAAAAAACGTGTATATAAAGGCTACACTAAGATATTATATTAAGATATGACATATGAGCTGCACATAAATAACATTTTCGAACTTGTTAAAAATTAGAAGGGACTGTTCGTATTAAAATACAGGAAAACATGTGAAGCACCGCCTTACATATTATGTGTAAAAGTACTTACCGAAAAAGATTGATGATGTGAATATTAGCCCACTGCTGTGTTGCCTTGTTGGAGACTTTAGTTAAAGCGGTTAGCGTTAGCCTGGAGGGACCGAGTGGCGGACAAGGCGTAAACAAAAACAAAAGAGAAAAAAACAACTTCATTCCGTCCTCCCCTTTTCCCCATATTTGGAATGTCTTAGTTAGGCTGAGTTAACTCGAGCCAATATGGCGGTGAACGTCAGCTGACAATTTAGGCTTCAAGCAGGGCACTGTTGAAGTCCAAACTTACTTCATAGCTCTGAAATTGCTCGCCATTTTTGTTGCACTGGTAACGGGAAAGTATGTCAATAGAAGGGTGATGGGAATTATACAAATGTGCATGAATTAGGGATGGTATGCTAATTAAAAAAAGTCAAACTTATCAGAAAGTCACAGTGAAATCTTCATCACAGTGGTCTTTAAGTGATGTAGGAGCCTGACGTGGCTTGCCTGCCAATAATGAAGCAGGGGCTGCGAGTGGGAGCCCGCCAGGCCTTATATTACCAACAAGGGTGTCTATTCAGGGCTCAATTAAAAGTACATCTATGCCTAGTGCTCCAATTGTCAGGACTAATCTGGCCTTCTCCCATGTCATCGTCTAAAAGGGTTAGCGCAAATGTATTAATTAAGCCAGAGATGGTCTTAAAGTCTAGAGTGAAGCTGGTTAACTTTTAAACTAACTGCCTGTTTGGCTACTTCTCAACTCTCCTGTTCAGAGACTAACTGCTAATGTGCTCTCTGTGAGACCGCAAAGCATTACAGACTTCCCTAAGAAAACATGTTTGGACATTTTTGTTAATGGATCTCTTGAGGGTTTGCTTTGAGGTAAAAGCAGAGCGGTTTCAGTCTACACTGGACACAGAAAAAAAAAATGGACAAAACTTGGTTTAATTATGCTTGAAAACCTCCAAAAACTAGAGGCTGTTAGCTGCCCGGCCCTCTTAAGGGAATTACTTAATTAGATGGGCAGACTCCCAATCTCACTCTCGGCTAATTTTGTTGCTCTTGAATCACAGAACTTTAAATCAACCTTAGAAAGGACAAAGGGGAAAGAAAAATTAAAGAGAATTAAAGAAACAATCCAAAGAAATCATTTTGATTATTAAATGGGGGCATTTTTCTATTTTTAACCCTTGTGCTATCCTAGGCACTTTACCATTGGGAGTTGGGTCATCTAGACCCACTAGACAGTGCTCTGAACCTTTTTTCTTCATTGATTTGTGAACCTCACTGGTGTCCATGGATTACATGAAATCTTTCCACCTTTATCCACCTTTGTCATGGTAGGGAGAACACTTCAATGTAAGGGTCTAAGATAGCACAAGGGTTAAAATAATAAAAGCGGCAACAGGGCATGAAATGTAGAAGCATCATGTTACTGAAAGTCCCACTCATCTCTTGATGTATTGTAAAACAAATTATGGTGTTTTTTTTGTTTTGTTTTTTAATTATGATTTTACAATTTTTAACCAAAATCGTTTTCTGGGACATAGTTTCTGCAGAGCCACAGTAGTTCATTAGAAATTTACCACAGAAATTTACAGCACTTGCATCCCCTTGACCTTTCTCCCCCTCTCTCTTTTTTGTCTTCTACCCCCCCCCCCCCCCTTCACAAGTTTCCCCTCTCCCTTTCCTCTGTATGAAAATGTGAAAGAAAAAATATATAAAAAATGTAATAAATAAATTAAAAATAATTAGAAAAACAAAAAAAAGGGGTTTGTACCAATACACACAGTAAAACCTGTCCAACACAAAAAGCCTTCAGCTTTCATCTGTTTGCTCAGTTGTTGGGAAGTACAAGTAAAAAAAAAAGAAGAAGAAATTAACAGAGTTGTGGGTGGAATTGTTGGTGCAGAGTAAGCCTGTCTCCACTTCCCATCATCCGTTTGTTTTAAAGCCACTAACAACCCCGAGCTAACATTAGCCGTGCAACAAAATTGACGAGAAATGTTGGAGGAAAAGAAAGACATCCATGGAATTACTCGTCTGCAAGTCAATACATCAGAATGGAGCAGGGAGCTTGTGGCATTTTTTCTTCTGCTCCTGATTCACAATGATTTGAAAAAAGAAATACTCAGAAAAGTAGTTTAAACTGAGTTTTCTTTAAACTTGTCCTCCATCAACAGAAAAATGCTACAAGAACATGTTAAAAACACAATTTTCACCAGTGTGTCTTTAAGGCTCATGTGTGTAACTCTTTTTATTGATTACAACAAGCACTCAAATGAAATTAAACTGGTAAAAGTTAAACTCTGCTGATGTTTTACTTTTTTTTTAAATATCACACTTTTACAAAGATCTGCTTTTTACAGTTTTTCACACATGACAGGATTTAATCTCAGATCTTTTTCTTCTGAATAATGACATCTGCACCACCTTAGCCTCAGCTGCAGCACAGCTGACTGTTGGTTTTTTTCCCTCTCATTTTGATTTTGTTAAATTTGACATGCACGTCTGCACTGACAAAGCAGCTGCACTTTTCCTGAACTGGTTGCACGCTCACAACCACAACCATGCCGTGACTTTTTATTGGCATTCCTCCCCAGTCCAAACCTCAGTGTTATGATGATGAGGGTTTACTGACTGAATGCTGCAAGGTTGGGGAACATTTGCTGCAGCCAACAAGACGGGTGATGCAACGTCTCTGTGTTCAATTTGAGAACAGAAGGATTGGTGACGGGGTTGAGCTGGATTTCCAGATTCCGAGCAATCCTGAATATATTCCTTCACTTACAGAAGAGTGGATTTGTTTTCCGGAAGGTCCAGCAGGACAGGAGGCTCAGCTGTCTGCGAGGGGTTGCCCGGCTGGTTTGTGTGGGACACCGTGTCTCTCACTCCTGCAGGACAAAACGCAACAATCAGTTAACGAAGCCAACTTGTTACACAACACATTCGGCGGTTCTAGTTGTTTTTCTTCCCCCCTTTTTCCCTATTTCACATCTGACTCACAAACTTCAGTCCACAGCACCTCGGTGGGATCCCGATTAATTCTCATCGCAATCCCTCATTTAAGCCTGCAGTACACACTCCTTCTGTTCATCACTCACTTTGACGTTTTTCACGCTGCAACTTCCTGTGTGAAGGCGAGGTGCGATAAGGTCACCTGCCGTAACAAGGTCCTATTAACTCCATCCATGTTTTCATTAAATCAATATCCATGCTCTACAGAGCTCATCAATCGCTGCTTCCTGCATGAGGAACCTTCATTCTGCGGAACTGTCACCAATAAACAGCTATTTCCACCAGCAAGGTGGGAGACTTTATAATGACAGCCAAAGATCATGAGTCAGGTTGAGGGCAAGTCCAGAAGGTACGTTACTTTTAATGAGAGAAGTTTCTGTGTTGGGATTTAGAATGAGCTAAGAAACGTTTTTTTCAATCCCACAACTCATTGCATGGTGAACAACTGTTCCTTCACCACTCAGAATACGTTCATATCGCCTTCGGCAACAAGCGTTCAAGCAACCACTTTCAATGTGAAGTCTGTGTAAACGCACGTAAACGCAGGATTTGAGCATCAATTTTAAAAACTCTTGTGTTCACGCATTGCTACGCAAGTCTCTACGACTGTTTTTTCTGGCTGTAAGTACAAAACACCGTTGAACGCCGTTGTACGTTAAACCAGGTCGAACTTAGACCAATCAGGGTCCTGCTAGTGACTTATGGAGTGCGCCTCTTTTAGTTCATGGAAAAGGCAACCCATTTGAAAATTGATCATGGAAGAGAAATGAATAATTGCGGTTCTTCAAATGAAGTACTACTGCCGCTCTTCAGAAACTATGTTCTAGAAAATGACGTTTAAAAAAATATTATGAAGACATCAAGTCTTTCATATATATCGGAATGGAGCTGTGAAAGAAAAAGGTGGGAGCAAGATTTGCTACATTTCCTGCCACGCCTCTTCCAACTGTGGGTGGCGGACAGTAAACAGTAGAAAAAGAAAATGAAGAAGAAGCCTTTTCCTTCTTGTCCAGTTTGTATTTAGCATGTTCTAGATCATGCGTCACGTGCCCGGTGTGAACGTAGCATCACATGTTTTGTAAGTCTTCTGACTACATTTTGGAGTTGAAATGCGTTTTCCTTTTTCTTTCTGTCACCTCCACATAAAAAAACAAAAGCTGAATCTCCCGTACCGTAGAGCTGCCAGACTCGCACTTTGTCCTCGTAGGGCAGGTCATATTTCAGAGGGTCTCCCACTGGACCCTGGTAATAGGGTCTCATGATGGACTCCATGGCGGAGGTGTGCACGAGGCCGATGGCGTGACCGAACTCGTGGACTGCCACTGCGAACAGATCCATCCCGTGAGAGTCTGGGAGAGATAAAACAAAATGCAGGAAAAAGAGGCTGTTAGAGGTGTGGCCAGCATCTGCTTCTGTCAGCTGAGAGTGTGACATGTTCAAATGTGGTACAGACACAGTGCAGGGGTGGATGGACTGTGTAACTTTAGACTAAATCTTTCCTTTTTCATTAGCATCAGATAATTCATCCTAAAAAAACAGAAATGCATTTAATTTTAAACCAATGACATTTGAATTTATTTGGTACCTTAAAGTTTTGCTTTATCACTTGCCTTAGCGCTTGTTTAGCAAGTGTTAACTTAAAATAAAGTAAATTGATTTTTTAAAATGGTTTGCAACTTCTAAATTAAAATGAAGTAAAACGGCACATTAATGTAGTTATTTATGGTTAGGTCAATGTGCTTTCCAGTTGAGAATCACTACCGACTGGGATTCTCATGTGGATCCAAACCTAAACTTGCTTTCAATAAATGTTCTAATTATTGCCTTTCTCAAATTAATTTGAAAGAGATTACAGAAATCAGAGTCAAATTCAATGCATTTCCTGATACAATAATGCACTCAATGATTTTATTCTTTGCAGTCGGAAATCAGGATCCAGAAGACTTCAGATTTAAAGGTCTGTTAAAGAGCATAAAAGTCTCATCTTCACTCAATTAAACCAGAATTATCAGGAAGTGATGGGACACAACCTGAAGTGTAGAAGACCAGGATTGTGTCAGAAACCTAATTAGTGATGTGATGTTCGATGCTTCAAGAGGTATGAAGAGTAATGGAGGGGGCGTTTTGAGCATATCGAGCCTTGCGTCATTTAGGGGAGGAGATGAAAATGATGACGTCTACAGCCTCGCTCCCCAACTGTTCCAGGTAACTGATTAACCCTTGTGCTATCTTAGATGACCCCACCCTTACATTGACGTGTTCTTCCTACCATGACAAAGGTGGATAAAGGTGGAAGGATTTCATGTAATCCATGGAGACCAGTGAGGTTCACAAATCATTAAAGAAAAAAGGTTCAGAGCACTGTCTAGTGGGTCTAGATGACCCAACTCCCAATGTCAAAGTGCCTAGGATAGCACAAGGGTTACGGAAGTGGTTTTGGATTTTTTACTGAAGCAAGTCGATGCTCCACTCTGATGCATTGACTTGTAGACAAATGGATCCATGCATGCCTTTGTTTTTAAAGTTGATATGAATCCCTCCGGCTTGGTTCAAAATGTAGGTGTTTGATGGAGAGTTGCGGTCAGTTTGGAGATTTAGGAGAAACTGTTGCCCCTGTTTTGCTGTCCTGATTGTTACACAAGCACAATGACATCACACGCCCACGTCCAACGTGTTCCTACTTGTTCTTTCAATCTGACCAATGTATCATGAAAAGAAAATCCATGTTAACCCTTGTGCTATCCTAGGCACTTTAACGTTGGGAGTTGGGTCATCTAGACCCACAAGACAGTGCTCTGAACCTTTTTTCTTCAATGATTTGTGATCTTCACTGGTGTCCTTGGATTACATAAAACCCTCTCCACCTTTATCATAGTAGGGAGAACACGTCAATGGTCATCTTGACCCCATAGGATAGCACAAGGGTTGTATGTAGTATGTGTAGTATGTAGTCATAATTTATGTTGATATCACAAACATTCACATATTTAATCCTTCATTTGTTCCATATTAATCTCTCTTTCAGTACCACAGAATCATGATGGTTTCATTATCACTTTGCCTGTTTAAAATGTTTTGTCCACTTGGGGGCGCAGTGGAGCAAATGAAGCACTTTGGAGCATCAGCTCCAGAGTCAAGCAATTGGAATGCTTCAGTGCTTTATGGGACATCATTCCGCCATCACTACTAAAACGTAAACATTTAGTAGACCAACTTAAACATGACAAAGACCACAGAGAAACAAAAAGGCGACAAAGCAGACGAGCTGACCAGGAAGAACAGAAAACCAGACGCTTATATACACTGAAGATCATTAACACAAATCAAGACAGCTGTGGATGATTGACAACCTAAACTTGATGTGACTGACAGAGGAAAAAAAACAAAACAAGAATGCAACTGAAGCGCTCAATCCTTACAAGAATTTATTGTGTGCATGAACCTTTGTGGCTTTTTCCCATTTTAGGAATCAACATCTGCTCTGAGCAACAACTGTAACTACACAGTTGTTTTAGCAGATTCACTTTTATGATTGTATTTAGCAGAGAATTTTACACTGGATGCCCTTCCTGACACAAGAATGTATTTTATCCGGGCTGGGGACCAGCACCATATTATGAATCTGAGAAAAAGGAAAACAGTAGAAGTTAGATAAACTTTTACAGTTTGAAAATTTTCAACACAGTTTGTTTTGCCAGTAAATACACACATGGGCAACATTTTTGGAACCTATCTGTAAAAAAACAAACGGAAAAAAAAAGCGAACAACCCACAATGATCACTGAAATAACTTGAATGTTTTTTAAAAAGCAGATTGAAATCAATGTGAACAACATCCCATTCAACAACGAAATACGCCGGGGGAATTGAATGGGAGGAGGTGAGGGCCAAAAGCTGCACCCCGGTGATCCGCCGCCTCTCAGGTGGCAGTGCATCAAGAGCCGTCAGTATCTAATACAACCACAATGGAGAAGTCCTCCTTTGAGAACCCTTTTTTAACACTCTGTGCCTGGAACCACATTCAGCAATGCCAATAAAAACTTGACAGTGTAAAAAAAACACACAAAAAAAACTCTTTTTATCCTCATCCACTGATGATGGTGAACTCTGTGGGTTTAGAAGGATCTGGGCTGGGAGCCATCACACTGTGGAAATATGGATTGTGGACAGAGAAATAACTAATCTTAGACCTTAGAAGAAATGGACCAAGTATGGGATGGCGACCTTTCCAGGGAATACCCTGCTGCAACTTTTAGACTTTGGAAACATCTAGCTGATTTACGACAGGAAAAAAAGGGGCAATTTCAAATAAAAGCAACCTTTTTTCAGAATTAAAGCTGTCATTCAGACTAAAGCATGTGGACGTGCTTTTGAGGCTAAAACAAAGTTGTGTATACTTGTTTTTTGTGTAAACTGTTCTTTTAACGTGACATGTATACTCTCTAATTCCACAGCATCCTTCACAGTACATTCCTAACAGCAATACACATTTTTTGAAAAATATAATACATTATTTAGCCTTTTCATTCAAGTTTTGAATCGTTTGGATAAGTTGCGAGTCTATCAGCATGAGAGACAGCTTACAGAGCTTTGGGTGCCATTGGGAATGTGGTGTTGTGTGATAACCAAGGTAATACTGCCTGAGTACCTGAGCTGCCAGTCAGAATCTGAGCGTGGAATGACATCTAAAGAAGCTTCAGGCCATTCAAACAACTTCCTTTCATGCTCAGTCAAAACAAGAAAGAAAAGGCTTGAAAACTTGCTGGTGTGACTCTGGAGTGAGACAAAAACCTTGAGCTTAGAGGCTGAGATTTGCAAATAAATGGGGGAGCGGGCATGTCACATTGAGCTGGCTTTATGTTCCTTGGTGGCTTGGCTGGAATCGGTCTACTTGGGGTTAGACTTAGTTTAGGGAACGGAGTCAGACTTACAGGATTCACCTGGGGTATCCGGGAGACAAAGGCCAACTCTAATCTACCCGAGCACATGGCGCAGGTGAACAAAGGAAAGATGGCGTGAAGGAACTGCGGCTCAGCGAAGAGGATCTACCGTGTCATTGTATTTACAGTCCACACACAGCTGACAGAGTTGGTGTAGTGGAACGCCTGCGGACAGAGAGCTAAAGGAAGGAAAGCCTAAACATGGGGGGAGAGATGAAGAGCAGCTTACATTTAAAGAGGTTAATCTGTGTTTTTTAAGATTCACCAGTAACCAACAAGGTATAGATATACACTGAACCAAATACTTTTATTGCAAACTGCTGAGAACAGACCATGTGGGCTTCTCAACCTAACTAAAGTGACTTGAGAACCTGCAGGTGATTTTCTCCTACCACCAAAATCAAGTCAATCTGTAAAAATTTGAAAAAGTTCACTTTAAGTAGATTTTTGTTTGTTTTCATACAAAAAACTTGACAGAAGTCAGAGCTCCCCCTCTGGTCATCGGCGGGAACCGATCTTCTGATTTCCTGACCCTGTTTTATCTCTGACTGTTTGCCTGCTGCCTGCCCCGAATCTCGCCTGGATCCTGACTACTCCTGTTTCTTCTCTGATTCTCCCATGCTCGTTATTGACCCGTGCCTGCCTGACCCTGATTTAGCTTAGTGGCCTTTTACCTGTGCTAATAGAACCTGCTGCATTTGGAACAAACCGTCTCCCCATTTTGTGACAGAAATAACTACATGCAAATATTTTAGCCAGAAACCTGATGGCGCTGTGGCTAAAACAAACAGTCACTTTTTCATAGGAATAAACGTTATTGGTACCAAATGGGCTCAGAATGCCAGACCTCCTTTGATTCCACACAGCAGAAATAATGAGTCCTTTAAAGCAGTGGTCCCCAACTGTACTGGTACGGAGACTGTTGTACCGAGCTGCAGAGAAAAGAAAAAAAACAGCCTATGTTTTTCATGTTTTCTTTATAATCTGATTCTGAAGGAAATTTTATTTTGGAAAACTGCTGATTCTCTACATTCCACTCATTCTTGACGCTTGTCAAGTCCCTCTGTCATTTCAAAAATCCATCTGCTTCTGAAAGCTGCTGTGCCGACCACTAAATTGAAACAAAGTCAACAAAAAACAAACGGATTTGAAAAGTTTCTTTTTGGAGAAAAGATCCTGTGAGGAAACAGAAGAAGAACCTTCGACTTCAAAATAAAATAAATCTGCATTCAACAGACCAAAAACGAGAGTTTTTATTCCAAATACGGACAGTTGTTCCCACAGACCATAATAATAGTGCATAATATTCAGCAACCAGCAGTGCAATGTTACAAGGATGCTGCTAATAAAATTGTTCAAATGGTGGATTCACTTTTATGATTGTATTTAGAAAATATCAATTTTGGTAACCCTTTTTTGTATTTATGCATCGCACCTTAAAGTGGGATGAGACTGATGTTGGAGTCGGAATTTTAGCGTCCCATTTAGCAGTAATGGGTTATGGGAAGATCTAGATCAAATTTTAACGGTCCCCACACATAATCTTGTGTACAAATAAAGTTCAAAACAGCTGCAGATATTTCAGAGAGAATAAAAATAAACCTTACCCACAAAGGTTAGGAAAAACTGGACACTAAAAAAAAAACCTAAACAAATCAGACACTCACTTCAGCTGTGTTCTGTGAAAATACTCCCAGACATTAAACTGGTCCGTGGCCTGAAAAAGTTTGGAAACCTCTGGTTTATGAGATTATTCCTTGGTTGACACGTCTACCAGACACATTCAGACTCAAGTTGTATCCTTAATATATCCTCTTTATGTCAACTACCAGTACCTGAATTACCTATTACAGTATACGTTTTGGGCTTAAATAATAAGTTATAAAGCCAAACTTTTTTTGTTGGTTTTGATTTGTTCACTTCAGCATTGTTGATTAGTTTTTGATGTGGCAAAAACAAGACACCAACAAACTCATAACTGTGCTTTAAAATAACCCCTTTGATTATCCACGAAGGGAAAAAGTCTGCCCCCAACAACAATGACATTTTCTTTTAAATATTAAAATAGCATTTTCCTCTGCAATTTCGTTTTCCCCTGCACCACAATCTTTAAAAACACAGAGGGACAGATAATAACAAGGTAAGGGAAAAATAACTTTAACAGTTTCCTAGCAACACATTTGACTCAGTTTTACACATTTGAACAACAAAATTAAAAACATTTATTTTACAAGGCTCTTTTGAGCCTAGGAACAGACTGACGACCTGTACAGGGAGTACCCCACCTTTGCCCAAATGTAGCTGGGTTAGGCTTTGAGCCAATGACCCTCAAAAGGATGGAAATGGATGGAAGCCCCGGTTTAAAGTCCAATAAATGACCTACACTACTGGTCGATTTTTAGATCTCTCTAACGTCTTTAGCTTTTCATTAAAAAGTATTAGGCTACGTTCACACTACAGGGCTTAATGCTCAATTCAGATTTTTTGAAAAAAATCTATTTTCTTGCAAGGCCATTCATACGGTGGCCAACAGGGCTCACACTACATACAAAATGAACAACGCAACGGCATTCCCCAAGCACAACGGCATAAAACGCAGCACAACGGAAATGGTGGAAAAAGAGAAAATGAGGACTTTTTTTTCCTACCGGCGGAAAAAACAACTCAGTTTCAAACTATTCGGCGCTCCTGAAAGCTATGTGATATTTGTACTAGATTCGGGTGTTTTCTTACTAAAAAATGTAATTTCTTACACATATACGTTTGTCTAAAAATATAAATTCACCCAGCTCTCCACATAGAGACATGTGCATCTAATGCTCCTTGTCTTTTTCTAAAATTACGACTTTTAAGTTGTAAATTTACGAGAAAGAAAGTCATAACTGTTAAATTACGAGATTTTAAGTCGTAAATGCACGCGAAAAAAAATCTCGTCAATTTACGTGTTTTTTTCAACAACAATGGAACTCTTCCTATCGAACTTACAGCTCAAAGTCTTCTCTTCACAGTTAAATCTGAAACCTACTTACAACTAATACAGTTAGACCAGAGGTGGGCACTGAGGGCCGCATTCCTGCATGTTTTCCAGCATACCCTGCTCTGGCATGTTCTAATTGGCTGGACACACCTGAACCAGGTAATCAGCCATGAGTAGGGCAAGACTATCTGGAAATCATGCAGACACACCCGCCCTCGAGGCCTGGAATTGCCCACCCCTGAGTTAGACTGTTCTTGAAGCTATCTTGGAGGTCTCAAAAACTCTTTCTCCCATTCTGTGATTGACTTTGGATTTGCCAGGGTTTCCTTCTGTTTCCGAGCACATGCAACTGTCTCCTCTGACACCTAGACTTTTTTTTTGTTTGCAATTTCTCACTAAGAAAGACCAGTATTTTTCATTGTTGTTCCAGTTTTTTCTGACTTCCATACCCATTTCCCTTGATAAATGTCTTCTCTTGCTTTTTTTTTGAAGCAACACTTTCAGCTGTGCAGTTGGGTTCAGCTGAAGCTCCTGAGGCTTTGGTACCACAGTGAGCTCCAGCTCTGCTTTCATGCAGCTTGTAGGTAATCAGGTAAAGCTGGTGCACCAGTAGATATGACTTCTCTCTCTTCTCTCTTCTCTCTGTTGCACATAAACAGCTTTATAACCATTAATCAACTCGTGTTTTATAGCAGGGGTCTTTGTGTTATTCTGAAATGTACATGCATTTTTTTAGTGTCAGGAAGCTTTACATTGTTTTTTTTTTGGATGTTCAAAATTTAGTTTTTTTTACATTTAAGGCTGTTTATTGGACTTTATCACCTTGAACGCAGGAAAAAGATTGTTTCAAAAGTTCAAACTTTGATAAGACGTGAATGGAAATTAGATTCAAGTTAAGCTGTAAAAATAAATACAACGTTCTCGTGAGGTTTGTGTTGTTCAGTTGAATTGATTCTTTTTTTCAAAGTAGCTTTTCACATTCAAGCAACTGAGCAAAAAAAGGGGTTTACAAGATAAGCCTTTCTGTTCCAGTGACAGCGCTTCTCTTCTAAAAGGGTTGATTTTTTTAAACGTGTTCATTTTAATTTCTGTTTTTTAGAGCAAAAGCATAATGGCGCTCACAAGGGAGCCTGTTTAAAACAACTGTGATTGTTTTACAAAAAAACTTGAAGCACCAACATGTAAAAAAAAGACGTTTTGTAGATTTCCATTCAGGAAGATACAGATGCACAAGCAGCCAAGAATTTTACTTTTACAAATGAATAGTTTTAATACTCATTTTTATCCTAGTCATAATATTTTGGACAATATTGTTTCTTTTTATTTAGAGGAACAACAAGACAAAAACAAACAAATACTAAATTGTGCATGTTTTTGGTTCATGTAGTTTGGCACCAGCAGTAATGCAGTAATCAAGCCTTAAACATATGGAGCATCTCAGAGAACTGCTGAAAAGACTCCTCCGAACTTAAACAAACATGTAGTGAATATCTAAATCCCTTTAGAATACATGTAAAAAGATTGTTGTGTGGACAACACTGCCTTTTGTCTCCTAATGCCTCATAATCTCGAACTGCCCTTATGGTTGGATAAGGGCAGTCTGTGGGTGAAAGATTGGCAAATCTAAACTGGACGCACAGGTGACCCGCATGAAATTTTAAGACTGTAGACTGCTCGGTGAGTCCGTAGAGAGAAAACAGTCATGCACACTTAAAGGTCAAAGGTCACTTAACACGTAATGATAAGCAAGGGTGAAGACGGTGTGACGCAGGCATATGGTAGGGATTTTTTTTTCCAACCCTCCCTCCCAAACTGCATAAAGGGCCCGTTAGTGCTGTTCAATCTATAAGTGGGCGTCCCTTGCGTGTGGCCTGTCTGTTGGAAATGAGGACATTAGACAATCACAGCGTAGTTAATGTGGGCATCCTACAGGCCTTCTACAGGCACTTACATATAACGTGCATACCCTATGAGGGGACATTTGCATATAGTCAGAAAGGGTCCAGTACTCCCACCTCACTAATGTCTAGAGTGCAGCGTAAAGGCAACACTTTTATGTCATGAGTCCGTTCAATTTTACAAATACTTCACAACGCATTTACAACACACAACGGTTTGTTCCATTTTATGACGTCCCTTAAGATGGCCAAACAGGCTCAGGGGAACTGCAGGGCACCCTTTTAAGATGCAGTCGCTCTTCTCTACAACCTTCTACGGACCTGGACAACCCAAAAACCCGCACCACACCGGTCAACCTCCTGTACGGGTGCATTTGACTAAGGCTTTAACTGGTAACTTCACAAAAGAACAAATTCCTCTGTTACATATCAGCCTACCAAAGAAAGCTGATTAGTATTTTATAACTGGCAAGTTTGTATAGATGCTCTGACTGACAGATACAAAAAGTTTGGTTCAGGGACTCCAAGCTGATGCTACGATTCAGCATTTGATTCATTGAATCAATTCATTGAATTTAAACACACTTTCATCACATACACACTCAGTACTTAAGAGAACAAGGGTCAAAAAGTGAGCACACATTTAATACCTTGAATTATCTTTGGCCACAAGACTCAGAGTTAATATTACTTATAGAGAGGACGTGTGATGTTTTTGTAAAGTGGTCCTAAAATACACAAATCTTTTTACACACACGGCCGTTGAGTGCTGTGAAAAATTCACTTGCTTATTGATGCTTTTGATTTTTGGTCACAGAAATCATTTTTGCAGAAAACTGATTTCTCGCTGAGTGATGATTAATAAAAACAATCTGCTGTATGTCAAAGCCGAACAACACTTTCAGACCTCCATTAGTCTGATCCCACCACTCACTCACTCCTAATGAAAGGCCGCGGCGCCTGTCCACACAGCTGGATGGTTGACTAAATGCGGTGTTTAATTTACACCGCTCAGCATCATCGTGCACATCGGGGGACGGCCTTGCAGCCGACCTGGATTTGGCATCTCGCTGAGAACAATGCAACAGGAAATGGGGAAATGGGATTAGCGAAGGCAATTACCCAGCTCTGGATTTGTCTGATAAGTTTCCTTTTTTTTCAAAGATGATTTGATGTAACCTGCAAAAGCACCATCACTCCCTTTTTACCTTCAGGGCCAGCTTGAGAATTTTTGTCAGGGAAATACTATGCTTCTGCGAAAGCTGCTAAAAAAAATGGTTCCCTCAGATAATCTGATTAGTTTGTTTGTGTTGGAAAAGGCTGTGTGTTGTCTCACAAGCAGATGGATTTGTGGAAGCAGAAAAACTCAGCTATGAGTTGGAGACGGCAAAGTGAGAATGACAAAGTGCGATGTGTTGAAATCAAAAGTAGTTTAACTTTCTTTCATGTGCTCCAGCATATATTCCTTAAAGACCCACTTCAAGGAAAATAGTATTTTTGCCATTTTTAACATCTTCTATGGCTTTTTTTCTGATGATGGAGGACATTTATTGGGAAAATTAAACCTATTGTAGCATTTCTGAGTACCGTATTTTCCGGACTATAAGTCGCCCTTTTTTTCATAGTTTGGCAAGGGGTGCGACTTATACTCCGCAGCGACTTATATTAGAAATGAATTGAACTAAATACATTGTTAACCCTCCTGTTATGTTCATTTGTGAGGAACAGAGATGATGTATTTGATGTATGAGGTATGTTAAGTGTTAAGAGTATGTTAAGTGACTCAGAGAATCAGCAAACCTTTTTTTACAATAAGATCTTGAAGGCTAACAACATAATATTCTATTTTTCAATGATTTCATAGATTCAGAAATGCAATAAAAATGACAACTGCTTCTACAAATACAGGATGAAAACAGAGTATTAGTTGGCCAATGATGCTTCATGAAAGGAATAAATAAATAAGTATGAGAACGATTACTGTGAAATTATTAGATAAACAGTCTGCTATGATTGTGTCATATGAGGTTGTGAAAGTTATTAGTTCTTGGTCAGATTTTGTCAAATAAATTTCCTGTCAAAATGCGACTTATAGTCCAGTGCGACTTATCTGTGTTTTTTTCTACTTATAATGCATTTTTGGGCTGGTGAGACTTATACTCCGCAGCGAATTATAGTCCGGAAAATACGGTATTTCTTTTTCTAAATCACTGTGAATGCAGTTAAAAAAAAATATTTGTAATGTAGAAAAAGCACTGGTTGGGCCACAAGCTCCCTGCTTCAATCCATTCTGATGCATTCACTTGATAGACAAGTTAACATTTGGTGCAATTTCAACAAGGAAGATGTACCTCATCTTCAGGTATGCTTGGTTTCCATCACTCACATGTGACATAATTGGTCTTCACTCTGAGCCAATAGCTCAAATGCTCACTTCCCTCATAGCCAATCACAGTGAAATCCTTGCCTATGAATTCACTGAAGTTTGTATAGCTGCATTCCAGACATGTTGCTGGCCCACCTCTGCCCCGTTCTCCTCCTGGCTCTTTGATTCGCCTCGGTCAGGCCTTGACAACCATCAGCGTGTCGGCTCTGGGGTCTCTTCACTTGGTTTGATGTAATCACAAACATGCAAGATCTTTCTGGCCCTGAGCCCAGCCACCAAAGACTACTGAATATTTATGCTTCACTATTAAACCTTTCAATCCCACTTTCAAGATCTCTCCGTATTGAAATAGATGCTTGTTCGTCTTTGTTTTCCTCGTTTGAACGGGCATCAGGGTCAAAACTTTATGGCTGGATAGCTCTGATATTGGTCACAATTTTTGTTAAACTGATAATGTTAGACTGGGGGTGTGAGGGGCTGTAAGCTAGTGGGAGAGCAGAGAGATGAGAGGAAGTACGGGCAGCCTTGCTCTGCATAACTGGTCCCCCCCAAAACTCAGAGGGAAATTTTGAATAAACTCCTGCAGCTCTGCAGACACTATGTCCTAGAAAATGACACAGGTTTTTGGATTTTGGCTAAAAACAGCATAAAATACCACTTGGAATGCTCCAGATCAAAGATCAAATAGATCAAAAGATGACTGGAGTGGGACCACACGCCTTAGTGCAACAAAGACACATTTACAAAGCAAATTATAAAGAATTAAGGTTAGATTTATAAAATATTACAAATCTGATGCTTCAGTGACTGATCTGACATAAATCAACTGTTTTATGTCACATTACCCATTTGGAAATGATATGTATGAATCTTACAAGCCCAACAAGTTTTATGTCTCTTTTATCTAAAACTTATAATTTAAGCATAAGACAGTCAAACCACTTATAAGATCCTTAGTAAAATAGGACAATATGAAACTTGTATGTTTTGGTAACATATGAAGAAAGTGTATGATAGTGGTTCCACATACATTATTATATTAGTAGGCATGTGTAATGTAGCCTAGCCTGTGACTAGCTGGGATGGGCTCCAGCAAGACCCCCGTGACCCCGGTAAAGGGATGGAGCGGGTCAGAAGATGTATGGATGGATTTAAGGACCAACTATTCCTAATGACATTAGCAACATGATATTGTATCCAGACAGCAAATATTAAAAGGTGATATCAAGTTATATGTTGCTCTTTTGTAATATTTCTCAATGAATGTTACATCAAATTGTGGAAGTGATTTGTAGTTCTGATTTGCAGTTACAGACTGCAATGTTTAGCTTTAAAATATATACCATCAATTGTAGTTCTTGTTACTGAACCTGTTGTTTGTGCAGTTGAGCTACTAAACTGAAACATCACTTGTTTTTTCATTTTCTGTATGAATGATTTGATTGTTCTTTCTCTGGACACCCAGAAGTCAAAGGTACAGAAAAGAAAAGACCCTGCTAAAGAATTTCTTCAGATGTACTGTCATCCACAAACTAGTTCAAGGGATAGAAATCCAGAAAAGACAGTATCTGAATTAATGCTGGAGATCAAGGAGCTGAAAGAGGAGAACACTAAATTGAAGGAGATGGTTGTTCATATTATTCACTAAATTATTTGTCAAATCATTTTTCTAAAGCATTTTATCCTGCCATTACTGTACTATATTGTTTTTTACTTGGCACTGATGTAAAATAATTTTTGTGTTTATATTTTTGTTTCTGATGTACTGTGTGCAGATATACCAGAACTCATGAAAACCATGAAAAATGTAATTGATTCGGTTGTACCTACTAAGCGATCCAGGCTTAATACAAATTAAATTAAATTAAATTAAAAGGAGCTTAATACACCACCGATGCCCCCCCAGAGTTTTGGTTCCTCACCACCATCCCCCCCTGGAGCTACATAATCCAGTTCCGTGTCTGACATTGTGACTCCACCCCAGAAGGACTCGCAGTCTTCTAAGGTCATTTTTTTTAAAGAATAAATGAATATGGTACATACATTTTTGAATGAGTATGGTTAGTGTAATTTGCTGTCTAAACTATTTGGAGCTGAACAAATATACACTTTTCTAACCCTAAATTCACTTCTCTCCTTGTTTAAACAGGTGGAGATCTACCCTGGAACTGGAGAAATTTGCGTGGACGTACGGTTTAAATTCACATTCAGCCACTGGATTTGTGAGACATCTGGTCACACCAGTCTTCCCACCAGAGATACTGCTGGTGAGCAATCTTCGTGGGGGCAAACGAGGCGGAGGCGATGCTCGTCTACAATTGGACAAGCATAAATTGGACGCCATTTACAGTAAGTTTTCAGATTTTTATTTATTTGTGTGTGTGTGTGTGCACATTTTAGACCTCATTTACCATAATGACAGTCTACCACCTTTGGTTGTACAAGTGGTACCAAGAGAATCTGGCACTATTTTACATCAACATTATATAATGATTCTTCCTATTTCTATTGGTCTCTTTGACATTACAAAGCACACTAAGTTCTCATATGTGTGTGTAGGTGTGTTTGTGTGTGTGTTTATATGTAGGTGCAACTCTTGAGAGGTGGCCAGGGACACAGATCTCCAGCATCGGAACCACAATAAATGGCAAGATTACAGAACTCCGGGCGAAACGTAAAAATGTTGCTGTGTCATTAATTGTCATGATTAGGGTTTGGGTTGGTTCTTTAGGTTGTTTCCTGTTTTATTTTGAAGGCCCTTCCCTGTTTGTTTAGTTTAGTTTGACGTCCCTCGTCCCAATCTTTCCTGATCATTGGCGCCTGTGTCTTGTCAGCCCCGTAAGTATATATGTCTTGTCACTCCCTTCCTCTTGTGCTGATCCGTACTGTTTGTTCCCCCCTTCAAGTGGTTTTGCTTCTATTGTCAAGTCTAGTCAAGTCTGTCCTCAGTTTATGTTACTCTTTTGGTTTTTGGATTCTCTGTGGTACAGCGTCCTTTGTTAAATAAATAGATTTTGCTTCCTGTCCTGCATTTGCGTCCTCCACCAACCCTAAACGTTACATGATTGTTCCTTATTTAAATTTAGTCTTTAGTGTTATAGACATTGAAGAACTGTATTTATGTGAAGGGGAGGGAAATTGTAATAGTTGAAATTAGTTTAAGTGGTACTAAGGCAGTATGTGATGTGCCTGTTTGTAATTGCAATTTGTAATGCAATCTCAGTGTCCATATAATTTCAAATGAAGTCATGCCACTTCAATATGTGCTTCATATAATTTTAACAATTAACACTTGACATTGTACACATACATGCATAAAAAGTATGTTGTTTTATATAATGCTACAACAGTTATTTATAGTTTAACAAACAGTCTTGTAGAAAATTTGTAAGGAAAATATATTTTACTATGATGTTATATAGCATTAACAAACAAACAACTTGTATGTAATGATACATAAACATACATACAAAAGCTAAAAGCACTTCTGGGTTTCTACTTTCTACTACAGAAATAAATCTTGTTTAAGCCCAGGTGTGAGGAAAAGACTTGTTCAGAGCACTTTCCTCCCAATTTTGGATTATGGGGATATTCTGTATATGAATGCTACCTCGTCAACTCTCCGTAGTCTGGACACAGATTATCACAGTGCCCTGCGTTTTATCACAAACTCTGCATACAGAACCCACCATTGTGAACTGTACTCTCTGCTCTCTTGGTCTTCACTCAAAGTCAGGCGACAGAAACACTGGCTAATATTCACCTATAAGGCCATTCTCGGCAAACTACCTCAATATCTGTGCCGTCTTCTTTCTCCTGTTAACAATATATATAACTCTCGTTCCTCACTCAAATTGCTTCTTTATGTCCCTAGATTCATCAGTGAATTAGGAAAAACAGCCTTTTCCATTGCTGCTCCGCTTTCCTGGAATAATATTCAAAACTCTCTGCATTTAAGTGACCTTATTCCCTTGAATTGTTTTAAAGCAAAACTTTCTGAGCTCTTAAAAGAAACATGCACATGTCACCCTTGACCTATCTGTACCACTTATAATTGACCTATTAGTCATTGTCCTACTGTTCATTTCAATTTTTATTGCATTTGTATTTTGTAATGTATTTTTATTTAAGTTGTTTTAACCATTCTTTATTTTGTATTGATGCCCTTTGGCCCAGGTCTCCCTTGAAAAAGAGATGTAGTCTCAATGGAATTTCCTGGTAAAATAAAATAAATGAAATACATATTTATATATGTTTTTTATACTAGGTTAGTCATTTTAATTTGATGACATATAATAAAAGTAAAAACAACATACAAAGAAAGCACAATTTCCCCGTAAGGAATATACATTTTACTTGCAGAAAACTTACATTTAATGTTTTATTTTCATATACGAAAAGTATATGTCATGTATGAAAAGAGGCCACTTTCAGGAGTTTATCATATAAAGGACTTATAAGTCTTAGAAAATGCATATATGTAAGGGTTAATGGCCTACGAAGTGTGCGGTTTTTAATTTTTTACGCACGCCGTGGAAGCCTTCCGGGAAGTGCGTTAAAAAGTAATAACGCATACTTCGAAGGCCATTAACCTGCTTATACCATGGTCACTTACAAAAGCAATAGATATTAACCAAATTTTAGTCCTTAATTCTTGTTTTTTTCCGATTTGGATCGGTTTTCCCACAAAAAGCGGACTATGTGTTACGTGATGCGGCGCATATAGTCCGCGTCGCGCAGCACCACCGCTGCAGTCAAGATTCGGCGATATATATATGCTGATCGTCCCATTTATTACATTTATTACATTTTTTCAATGAGCTTTTCTGAATTTTACTGCCTTTTGTAATTGCTGTTATTTTTTATAAATATGCAATATAAGTCAAGATTCGTTCTTTTATTCATTCATGGACCTATAATACTAATTACAATTGTTTAAATGCGCCGTAGTAGGACTATTTCACAGGAAAAAGCACCTGGGCCGGCCCTGACCTCCTACATGAGTCCTCTGCTCACATTAACCACACTGACATCTACGCAGCTGCTGCCCCCTTCCATGCATCCCCTCTGCCTCCTCACTCCAACTGCTCTCCAGCTCTGCCCACTCCTCCTGCTACTGGAGTAGCCTGGTGGGAGGTCTAATTGCAACAGATTGTGCTGCTGTCCTGCAACATATGGTTCACAGCCCTGACAGAACCAATCAAAGACAGGAGATCAATGCAGGCTCGGGCTCACCAGCTGGGTTAAAAGGCACAAATACACTCCACTGCAGCAGTACCTCACGCTGAGGTCAAAATGGACCAGAGGGTAGTGGATCCTTTATTTAACACTGATAACAGTGCATGGAGAGTGTAAAATTGTGAAACGAGCACTGAGTTTTTGTAGAAGTTACATTTCTGGCTTTGATTTGATCATAAAAAAGCAAGTGTTTTTAAATGACGTGTTTTGTAATATTTAAAATAATAATATTTCAACAAATGTTGTAAAATACATTATCTTTGGCAGTAAATTGAAAAGTTGAAATTAGTTCTTTGCATCCCCTGGGGGGGCAGTGGGTGAGCTGTAGACACAGCCGTGTGCAGTTCAAGGTTTAACCTCCCCCAGTCCAACCCTTTAGTGCTGAATGTCAAGCAGGGGAGGGAAGGGGTCCCATTTTTACAGCCTTTGGTAAACATCAATCGTGGATTTGAGCTCACACCCTTCCAGGGTGGACACTCACCCACAGGGCCACTGAACTGGATAAGGATTTTCAGTTGTTTAAAGTGGCAAAAACCAACAAAGACACAACTTTCTTGAGTCAAGGATTTAAAATGACATAATAAGACTGACAATTGAACAAACACAAGTGTTAGAAACTGCACAACAGATTTTATCATTTAAAATCTCTGCTTGATGGCGTTTCAGCTTATGATCAGCTAAAAGTAACCGTAAAGCTTTGTTTTCTTTCTATATCACTAATGTTACTTTGAGGATTTTTACCCTAAAAACCAAGGTAAAATGTGAATATTTAGTATGTTTTAATTACATTTTTTCTACAAGTTTATGCTTTCTGTCCATTTCACTTTTATTTGTCTTGTAAACCGCCCTCTATGCTTTCAGAAGAAGAGCAACAAAATAAGTCAATAGGAAAAAAAACATCACCGACTTATTGTCGTTCTTGAGGTTGAACGAACGCAATCCTAATGCTGCAGTCTGTAGACGGGACAACTCTTGTAATTTATAGAGCGCATGTTAATAAACTCATACAACACCTCACAAAATAAAACAGACTCAAAGTGATAGAGATGCAGGAGAAGCCTGTGATAAAGGGTAGCGTGCACATGCAATCTTTTTGTATTATTAATGAACACATGAATAATGAATCAGCGAGTATCAGCAGCTCCGACACCCCAGCCCTGTGCAGTGTTTTCCTGATCTGTCTGAGAGTGACAGATATCTCTCTAATACGAGCTAATTTACTTTTGATTGGCAGATCTGATTAAATTCCATTTAGAGCTGCTGTCAGCGAGGCTTCATTTCGAACTCACAAATCTCCCTCGGCAGGTAATCAGGCGTTTTGAGAAACGCTTGATGAGAGAAATTTGGTGAAATCATTCAGGAGAACATTGCTCCGACCAGTTCATTACCAAGCGCAGCTTTGAGCAAAAACACAGCGAAATGAAACGTCTTTCAAGGCCGATCACAGCAGCGCCGACAGACCTGATGATAACACGGAACACAAAACCATTTTGAAGCCACATGAATCTAACAAAGGTTCCAAAAGACTTTATGTAAGGAGAAAACACTGCTAAACCTGCATTATAATGGCTCGCAGTACTCAGAGACTACAAGTATCATTTTGTTTTTGCAATGACGGAAATAAACTCAAAAGGTCCAAAAACTCCTAACAGTCATGAACAGTGTGTAGCACCAAAGAAACACACAAAGACACACGTGATGTTGTTGGTGCAAAAGCTTCTACAATCTATCCCCTCATTACTCCTCAAGCATCATTGAAAGGCTAGTGGGGAAAAATGTGGGTTTTAAAGTTTGTAGATTTTGGACGACGTTCAAAAAAGTGCAGTTGATCTATTGCTCGCAATATTTTTCTACAGGAGTATATGAATCCATGGCTTAAATTGAATTGAATAATGGCTAAATCCGAATTGCTTCACTACCACTCTGGCTGCTCCCTTCTCCAGTTGTTGGGGCATTTGAGCTGTAGTGGTTCCAAGTAGTGGCTTGAGGTTGGCCATCCCTCTGCTGGTGGGGTGATCTTTGTCACGCTTGTGGGAGGAGGACAAACTTATTCCTTCACGTGGGTGTGCTCTGAAGCACGGAAGTTTAGACTGAAATGTGTTATAAAACCGATGTTGTTATGTATTTACCAAGCACTGGAAGTCACAATTCGGATTCGGCCTTTATGTCGTACACTATGAACATATTAGAAATAGTTAGCAAAAATCTTCAGTTTCCTAGGAAATCCCAAAATTAACTTTTATCAATTCCTCCAAAATTCACACAGACCTGTTGGAGGTGACCCAAAAAAGAAAATGGTAGCTATGGAGATAAAGCCTTGGCCAAAACCGAATTACTTCCCTACCCCTCTGCCTCCTCCCTATTGCTCCAACTGTAGGGGCATTTAAAGCTGTAGTGATGTCCCAAAGTGTTCTTTGAAGGAGGAGCCATAGCGACTTAAGGCTTGCTATTCCTTCACCAATAGTTTGATCCGCGTAGTGCTGTGGAGCGAACGAGAAATGCATTATTGCGCTTGTTGCTTTCATTTATTTTCTGCATTCATTCTCAGTGGAAAAAGCCACAGCAAAACATGACTCTAATATTCGGATGTCAGGAGTCAAATGATTTTAGTGCCATTGGCAGATTTCGTTACCATGACTACAGGTATCTCATATTTGTTAATATAACAAATTTTTTTTTGTCAATAATGACAGGAACAGCATTACATTAATGGATGGTATGATAAAATAATCAGCTTCCACAAACAGAAATTACACTTTTTTCCATAGTCTCTATTGATACGAGATGATATCTGTTGATAAAAAAAAGCCCATTTTCTGAGAACCCATATTACAGCTTTAAATAATTCAGTTTCAGAAAGCCCCCAAGAGCATAAAGTTAGCATTCCATCAATGACGGCTGACTGCAAAAGTTTTGAATATTATAAAAGTGGGAACACTGCTGTATTTAAAAAGAAGAAACAGACTTGTGGACATCCCTGTGCTGTAATAGGATCTGACTGTTCTGTTATTGGAGATGCTAACGAAGTCACTGGGAGGCCCGTCTCCCTGTTACCAGGTTGGAGTTCAATCTAATTCCACCACATTTCTTGCGTGCTCCAAAATCAGCACAGACAGAGCTCCAGTTGTCCCGTGACAGTCCGGGACAGCAGATCTTTCGGTTCGCCAGAGTATCAGACGTGACATATCCTGCTGATGCTCAATTGGATTGTGAACTGAGGAGGCCGGCTACCTTTCGCTCTCCATTGTGCTCCCTGCGCCGTTCAAAAGCAGTTTATGCTGCACAGTCCTGCCGGGGGAAGCTGTTACCTTTTGCAGAGAGCTGTTGCTATGGAGGACGAGGTGCTTGGTCTGTTCAGGTGGGTGGTGTGTGTCAAAGTGGCACGCACATGAATGCAAGGTCTCCCAACAGAACACAGCATTTCAACATCACAGCTATTCACCTAAATTGTTGGGATTTGTTATGACTAAACAGTGTTTCTAAAAGCAATTAAAGATGACATGGGAGCAAATTCATTACAAGAGCAAGCTAAATGTTTTTATACATTTATCTAATATGAATAAATAAAGGCTGGAACGGCTGACAAGGACACAAGAATTTTTTTTTATCAAGCTTTAAACTCAGGAGTGTGATAATTGACATTGGGCTTTATGTGATGATTCCTTACATTTCACTGTACAATGGACAATGACATTAAAAGCCCGTCTATCTATCTATCTATCTATCTATCTATCTATCTATCTATCTATCTATCTATCTATCTATCTATCTATCTATCTATCTATCTATCTATCTATCTATCTATCTATCTATCTATCTATCTATCTATCTATCTATCTATCTATCTATCCATCTATCCATCCATCCATCCATCCATCCATCCATCCATCCATCCATCCATCCATCCATCCATCCATCCATCCATCCATGATCATGTTGAGTTCTACAACAACTTGACTCTTTTTTCACCTGGTGATCTGAACGTCCACGCCTCGTCGTCGTCAAAGTGTGTATCTCCCGCTGTGAACCTCTCTCCGGGGAAGAAGGCGTGTGCCACCGTTCCTCCCGGACCGTCAAAGGGGTATCCGTCGTTGTGGTCGGCTTTGGTGAAGTCGATCTGAATGTCCGCGTCGTTTCCGGCCACCTCGTGGAAGTTCAGAGGGGCGATGTCGCTCCAGACTTTCAGGGCGTAGTACATGAGCGCTCGGACGGTGTCTCTGCCCAACAGAGCCGAGTCTTTGGGGAAGGTCCTCACTCTGAAACAAGATTGTAAAATGTTTGCAATTTGTTTACTAACAAGACAAAGTGAGAAATGAGAATCATGACAAAAGACACCAACATCAGTCAAGGTGACACCTATGGCATAACACCTCTTTCGGTAATAAATTATTTTCAGTTTGAACAACTCATGAAGTCTTCTTGAACTAAGACCTAACGGTAAACCCCCCAAAAATACACCCAACACATTAACTTACAGTTTTTCTCAGTCGCTTTAGTACAATTCTCAGATCAGAATGAAATTCCCAAAACTATTTGTTCAATCTTCACATCATGATGTCACTTGTGCACATCATATAAGCAGTTTCTCACTTCTTTGAACAAGTTGCAATTGCTTTGGTACATCCATGCAAATGATTATGTACAATTCTCTGCTCTTTGCTACATTATCAATTGTTTATGTCATGTTGATCAAAATGTATTATATAGTTCACTGTGCAATAGTCTTACTCCTCAAAACACCTAGTCTTTAGTTCATCGTATAGGTCATTAACTGCAAAATGGTTAACCAAGTTGTCATAATGTGACAAAAATATTTTGCTGCATTGCAAGAGAGGATATTCGCTGTGATGTGGATGAGAATTTGTGGCCTAACATACAGGAACGACAAGAGGTGTAGGAAGACCTCACCAATTCCTACTGCACTGCCTGTACAGAATATTGTCCTATCTTTTTTTCCCCTTTGTGTTACTGTTTGCAGTGGTTTTTTTCTATGTTGGTAGGACATGGTCTGTCAACAAATTACAATATGAACAATAAAAGTGTAAATGTGAATCTTGTCCAGTCTCTTGCAATCAAACAAAAAAGGTGTAACTTATATTTTACAACAATTGTCATCAAAACTTTAGCCATAGTTTCCATCAGAACCTCCCTCTAAAGTACACAGTTATATTGACAACATGACTAAGTAATTTGACTGTCTTGTTCGTAGACAATGACACAAGGACTTGACATTCTGATGGCACTGACATGTTCAATGACATAAAGACTTACCGGTAGTTTTGAGAGATGAACTAAAGATTTTGAGCTACAGGCTTTTGCAAGAAATCTATAGTGTTTTGCTGTTTGTACAAATTGTTTTGAGAAATGCACGCACGTATTTGCAAACTTCAATTCTGATCTGAGAATTGTACTAAAGCGACTGAGAAAAACTGTAATAGAAAAAACAATTCCAGGCTTCATTTGTTGGGGCAGTAATGCATCAGAAGTTGTTTAGTTTGCTGATAAGTTGGGGGAAAATCCATTGATTGTGACGAGAACTGAACCAAGTGAGAGTGACGTCGCCCATAGAATTCTATATTTCCCAATAGAAGTCTATGGGATTTTGGTTTCTTCAAACCATCAGGTAATTCCTGTTTGGAATTCAAGGGGAAAGGGTCACTTAGTCCAGTTCTCATGTACAGTCAATGGAAAAAAGCAAAAAGAAAAAAATGCAAGTGAAAGTTTTTTTAAACAACTTTTTACTTGTTGTAAATCTAAAGAAAATAGTATTGTCAAATGTCAAACAAGAAGGATTTAGTTATAAGATAGATAGATAGATAGATGACTTTATTAATCCCACAATGGGGAAATTTCATTTTCTGTGGCAGCAACACGACATTCAGAAATAATCTATATAATATAACATCAATAAAGGACATCACAAATTACATTTATATTAGATAATAAAAAATGAATAAATTAGATAATTATCAAAAATGAGATTCTTATTAAATAAAGAAATAAATATTAAATATTAAATAAATACAGCTGCAAAAGTGTAAAAAACATGCGGTCTGCAAAACATGTAAACTATAAAAAAACATTACAATTTTTTTCAAAATACAGAAATAACTAATGAAGTTCACACCAAAAACAAAAACAAACAACTGTTCAGGAACAAAAAACAATTTAAAATTGAAAAACAACAACTACAACAAAAGTAAATGAATCAATGACTAAACAGAAAAACACCCCTGGGACCGTGGAGTGTCACTTTGACACGGTGTTGTACAGTCTGATGGCTGTGGGGAGGAATGACCTGCGGTAGCGCTCCTTCTTACACTGAGGGTGCAACAGTCAAGTCATAACAAGTCATGATGAGAGTGAGCTAGAAGAAAATAGAATGTATTGAGATAAAGTGATTAAAAACAAAGTTATCAAGTTAGATTTGAACCAAACTCTACCCGTTTGTTTGTCTGCAAACACAAAAAATATGAAAAAATCGACATAGTGTAAAAACAAGCATTAAAATTGGGGAAAAAGTTTTTCATTTCTCACTATTCTGCAAATTCTTCTTGGTTCGTTGTTTAAAAAAAATCCAGAAAAGGTCCTGATAAAGTAAAAATGTACTATTTACAGAAATTTTAGACTCACCGTGTTCTGATTTTTCTGCAACTATTTAAAAACAACAGACTAAAATTATTCTTCTCCTCTGAAATGATAGTGGTGCTTTTTTGGGCAAATTAATCTGTAATGTGTATCTGTGCCACCTTAGACAATTACACTTTAGCAGTCCTGGGTGAGTTTGATTAAATCTACGGTGGATGTTTAGTCATGAACCTACCCTTCTAAAGGCCGTGTCACACAGCCACTGCGTACATTTTGTGCATTTTCCATGTAGGAAAGTTTGGTATTTTATAAGTGTTTTTCCTTTGTCGATGCACGCAGATGTCCGTGGAGGATTTTCTTTTTTTTTTCTGTTGAGGATTTTAGTCGACAGGTCTATACGTGAATCCAGTTTTAAGCCATTTTAAATATTTGGTTGGTTGAGAGCCACGCAATTTACACATATTTTTCATAGTTTATATTCTATTATTTTGTAATAGTGTGTAATTTTTGCGAAATGCATATGCAAATTTGTGGCTTTCCAAGACCGTTTCACGTATGTCTGACAGACCTTTCACGCTTATACTACCAATGTCTAACTTTTACATCACGTTTCACGTTCAAATTACGTAATTGACGCACAACGTATAGATAGATAGATAGATAGATAGATAGATAGATAGATAGATAGATAGATAGATAGATAGATAGATAGATAGATAGATAGATAGATAGATAGATAGATAGATAGATAGATAGATAGATAGATAGATAGATAGATAGATAGATAGATAGATAGATAGATAGATAGATAGATAGATAGATAGATAGATAGATAGATATAAACTTTATTAATCTCCCAAAGGAGAAATTCAGGTGTCCGGTAGCAAAACACACAACCACACACAACAAACAACAGTAAAAAGACAGTTCACAAAATATTATCAGTTCATATCAGGCAGGTTCATTAAACAGCCTGATAGCTGTAGGGACAAATGAGTTCTTAAAGCGCTCTGTCCTGCAGCGCAGTGAAAGGAGTCTATTACTCCGTGTGCTCCTCTGACCTGACATCGTGTTGTGCAAAGGATGTCTGGGATTGTCCAGGATGCTCTGAGTCAAAGCCCTCATTCTCTTCTGCAGCACAGATCCCAGAGAGTCCACCCCCCTCCCGATCACAGATGCACATCTCTTAATCAGTTTGTCCAATCGAGTGCAATCCCTCGTGGTCATACTGCCACCCCAGCAGACAACCCCATGGAAGACAGCATTCGCCACAACCGACTGATAAAAGAGGAGCAACATGTCAGTACATACATCAAAGGACCTCAGCTTTCTCAGAAAGAACAGTCTACTCTGCCCTTTCTTATACAGAGCATGAGCCTGCTCCGACCAGTCCAGTTTGTGGTCAAGGTGCACACCCAAGTATTTGTAGGAGTCAACCACCTCGATTCCCCCTCCATCAATGATCACTGGCTGGTAGGAGGACTTCCTACTAAAGTCAATAATCATCTCCTTGGTCTTTGATATGTTCAGCACAAGACCATTGTCCCTGCTCCAGGAGGTGAATCTGGTAATGAGCTCCCTGTACTCACTCTCATCCCCTCCCTTTACACACGCCACAATAGCAGTGTCGTCCGAATACTTCTGGACATGACAAGCTGCAGATGCATAATTAAAGTCAGCAGTGTAGAGTGTGAAGAGAAAAGGCGATAGTACAGTTCCCTGTGGTGCTCCGGTGTTGCTCCTCAATGTCCCAGATACACAGTCTCCTAGTCGGACAAACTGTGACCTAAGAGTCAGATAGTTGTGGATCCAGCGAACAAAACCTGGATCAACTCCCATCCTCTCAAGCTTCCTCTTCAGCAGCTGAGGCTGGACTGTATCAAAGGCACTTGTGAAATCGAAAAACATCACCCTCACATATCTGCCAGTCCCTTCCAGAAAGGAGAGCACCCTATGGACCATATAAAGGACTGCATCCTCCACTCCCATACTGTCCTGATAGTCGAACTGAAGGGGGTCCAGCGCCCCCTCCACCTGGGGTTTGAGCCTCCGGAGTAGTAGCCTCTCAAAAGTCTTCATGGTAAATGGTAAATGGCATTTACTTATATAGCGCCTTTCTTCCTACAAGGACAAAGCGCTTTACAGTCACAGACCCATTCACCCAGTCACACACACATTCACACACACATTCACACACTGGTGGTCGCTCCGCTGCCAAACACAGGCGCCCGCCTACCACCAGAGGCAAGGTGGGGTTCAGTGTCTTGCCCAAGGACACTTCGACTCATGGGCGTGCAAGGCGGGAATCGAACCTGCAACCTTACGATCATGGGACGACCGCCCTACCGCTGCACCACGGCCGCCCCATTATGACAGATGTTAGGGCAACTGGTCTATAGTCCTTCATCCCTACAGGCCTTGTCACCTTGGGCACTGGGACAAGGCATGAGGTCTTCCACAAGCCAGGGACACATCCTGTCTGAAGACTCCTGTTAAAGATGGTTTGAAGAGGCACCGCCAGCTCTGACGCACAGTCCTTTAGCAACCGTGGTGATATTCCATTAGGACCAGCAGATTTCCAACCATTGAGCCTCCTGAGCTCTATGCACACTTCCTCTATTCTTATAGGTGTTACAGCATCAGGGCTGGAGCTGGAGCAGGCGCTGCTGGGTGGAGGAGAAGAGCAGGTCACAGCCGCAGAGGTGTAGGAGCCGCCACTTGGTGGAGTAGAGGAACCAGTCAAAGCAGCAGAAGTCAAGGATCTGTCACTGGGTGGAAAAGGGGAGCCGGTCACAGTCACAGCAGCAGAGGTGGAAGAGTCACTGATGGTTGGGCATGGGTGAGCGTGTACTGAGTCAAACCTATTATAAAAATGGTTGAACTCATCCGCCTTGGCCACATCACCAGGCACAGTCCATCCCCTCTCCTTAAAGCCAGTAATGGTTCTCATGCCGCTCCATACCTCCCTAGTGTTCTTATTCTGCAGCTTCATCTCAAGCCCAGATTTGTAATCCCTCCTGGCGCGCCTTATGGCTCTTCTTAGATCATGTTGAGCCACCCTTGCTTTGTGCCGATCACCAGTCTTAAAGGCCTGCTTCTTCAGGTTTAACAGGTGCTTCATACTGCTTTTAATCCACGGCTTGTTATTGGGAAAGCAGCGTACTTTTTTCAGAGGCACTGCCACATCTGTACAGAAGTGGATGTAATCAGTGACACACACCACAGCCTGATCGATGTCACTGTCACTGTCTCCCACCAGCAAGTCCCAGTCAGTGGATTCAAAACAGTCCCTTAGCATGGCTGCTGTCTCAGGAGTCCACTGCCTAAAGGATCTGGTAGCTTTATGCAGCCTCATCACACATGGCTTATATGATGGTCTGAGCTGAATGAGGTTATGATCAGACCTACCAAGGGGGGGTAGAGCCACTGCAGTGTAGGCAGATCTTAAATTCACATAACACAGGTCCAGAGTGTTTTTGTGTCTAGTTGAACAGTTCACATATTGTGTGAAAACCCCTAAGTGAGAGCTCACATCAACATGATTGAAGTTCCCCGATATTATGATGAGCGACTCTGGGTGTGCAGACTGAGCCCTCGCAGCCACTTCCTGGATGACGTCACACGCTGACGATGGGTTCGCCCGCGGCGGAATGTAAACAACGATGGCGACTACGTTGGAAAACTCTCGTGGAAGATAGTATGGTCTTATACCGATCACCAAGAGCTCCACATCACGAGTGCAGATCTTACTTTTGACCGTAATGTGACCGGGATGGCACCACTTGTTGCTGACCAGCACAAAAAGTCCACCGCCCTTCGTTTTTCCGCATAGTTCCACCTCTCTGTCCGCTCTGACGAGTGCGTAGCCGGGGATGCTAACAGCTGAGTCGGGGATCACGTCAGTCAGCCAGCTCTCTGTGAGCAGATATAAACTCACACGGTATGCCTCGTCAGTTCTTATCAAGGCGACCAGCTCCTCACACTTGTTCTGTAGAGAGTTTACATTCCCCATGATAATCGATGGGACGAAGGGCTTGTTTCTCCACCTTCTAGCCTTTAGTTTAGCCCCAGCACGGCATCCACGGAAGGGCTTCTTAATCTCCGGAGGAATCGGATGTTTACATCCGTTCGATGTGTGTCGTAATTGAAGGAGGATATCTCTCGAGTATTTGTAGATGCACATTTCGGTCAAAAATGATGAGAAGAAAAAGCACAAAAAGCTACTTTTAACAGCAAAAACACAGCGCTACACGAACTTGCTGCCACTTCAGTTGGCGCAACCGTTAACCGATGCGATGTATGAATTGCAAATAAATAGTGCATCAATCACGGACGGGTGTTGTTCTACATTTATGGATTATTTGTACTTCTTCCGTGGTTTTAACGTGATTTGTGATGATTGATGACACATCTGTGAAAATTTCACAAACAGACAATAACTTTTCTCACTTTTTCTATGTACAGTCTTGTTTAGCCTTAAAGAAGGACCTTTTTATTAAGGTGATAGATTGCGTCAAGGCTGCTTTTAAAGATAAAGAAAGGCTGAGTACAGAAGAGATTGTGCAATAGAAGACAAAAAAGGTGACAAGAGAGGAAGTGGCAGCAAAACAGAGGAGCTCAGTGGAAGAAGCCCTCGATTTACAGGAACACAAAACCATAAAAGGTCAAGAACACCGTGTCTGCCAGTGGGAGAGACCTGGACAAAAAGTGCTGTTTGCATTTATTCAGTAATTCCATTGCTTTTTGTATTTCATGCTCAGGTGCTCCCACTGCTTTCATATAATATGCTGAGAACACAATGTGCACTTGGAGAAAACTGACACAGGCTTCTGGGAAAAAAAACAAAAACAACAACTCATGAACATTTGTCTCTCCCATTTCCTTATTAAGTTTTCATCCGCGTTCGCATCACCTTAACATCTCTCCAGCCGTTTCCCGCTGACAGCTGCAGCAGAAATGGGACATGAACAAACTGAAAACCACTCGAGCCTCATGTCAACTTTGTCCAGATATCTTCCATTCCACTGTCTCCCCTGTTTCCTTTCTACACCCCCACCCCACCTTCAGAAGTGGCTTTGTCTATTGTCAGACTTTACTACTACTATTGCAAAAAACATTTGGGAGTATTGTCTGCTGGGACAACAGGCCTGTGGTGGCACCGCTGCCCTTCTTTTCCACAAGTTTGGATTAATGCCTTATATTCCAAACTGCCCTTACGGGTGAATACGGGCTGTCAGCGGGCGAAAAATGGTCAAATCTGTACGGGCATTCGGGTAGCCTGCACAACATTTTCAGATTGTAGACTTCTTGGTGAGCAAAAATGTTCATGCACATGTTTTCTTTGGGCGACATGCCATAGCAAACACTTAAACAACAAATAAAGGGTAAGTAAGGTTGAAGTGCGGCGTGTCGGACACCGTACGACAGCGTCACTCGTACATCATAAGTCTTCCATTATCCTTACAAGTACTATACACTTACCCCACAGACGACAATGGTACATTTAATTTTCATGTCGCCCCTTGAGGTGGCAGTACGAGCCACAAGAGAACTCTAAGACACACCTTTGCCCCTATTCCTCTTCACGACCATTAATGGCTACAGACAACCAAAAGTGCCCATACAGCTTAATCCCCCCATATGGATGCACTAAGCCATAAGATAGTGACTGTATTCATTTCATTGGAGAGTTACACAAATATAGGCTTCAAATATTTAAATATTTTGTAGACAAGCATGCTGAGGTTTAAAATGTTTGTGACATTTGTACAAAAAAAAAAGTGATGTTTCTTTTTCACCATTTGCAAGGTGGGAGTTACAGTTTTTTACATGCCAAAGATTTCTGCTAAAGCCTCAAACTACAGTAATAATTTCTTTAGCTGCCAATCAAGTGGAACCTTTATTTTTTGTATTTAGTCAGGAAAGGCTTTTAAAAAAAAACTGCCAAAAGATGTGGACAAGGACAAATGTAATGGAAGTGTAGAGAATGGGTGAAAAACTTTGCTATACTTCTTTCTTAAAGTCATGATGCCACATAGATTTTGCCCTTGTTGGTTTAGAAGAGGAGTTTTTTTCAAGGACATAGCATTTCCAAAATGCACCTTGATTCAGTATGATGTAGCTCACTGGATTGAGAAGTGTGTTAGCCAATCATCTCATGCTGGTGCAAGACACACTGCCATAGTGCGCTTAAGCATACCTTCCAAATGCTGTGTAACCAATCTGTATGCAACCATGCAATGTACCATTAAAAATTCAAGTTAGGAGTAAGAATCTGGAAAAGAGAGTAAAATGTTGGTCATTCCTAATTTAGCTTTTTTGCTTCTGTTGACTTATCTCACTGACCCAACAGGAAGCTCTGGATGCCAAATGAATCTGGATACAAAAAAACATTGCTTCCAACTTGGCAACTTTCCCACTATATTTGGCGACTTTCCCGACCTGTTTTCTCAAAGGCAGTGAGAGAAAAATCTTGCAACTTTTTCTGGTGTTTGGAGGCGAATTTGAAAGCCCGAATTGTTCCGTCACTTTTCCCCTCACCAGCTGGTGCTACTATGAGGCTCCGCCCACTCAAAAGCAGTCTCCAGCGGTTTATGTCTTTTTAAAATAACGTTTATGTTCTTTTCCCAGAAAAATTACTGCACTTGAAACGCAAACTGTCACTGGGACTCAGTGACTGGCCTCGTCCATTGTGTGCGTCTGTCTGACTTTGTTGCAAAGCTGCACAAAGTTAGAAAATAAAAACAAGCAACACCTTTAAAGTGTATCTTTTGGTGACATTGCTACTCCCAAGCATGGTTAAAATGTGTTTAGAATTTATTGCTTATATTACAACTTTTTTTCCCCAAAAGCAAATAAAATGTTAATAAAGAGGTGACATCATTTAGCAACATCCAAGTCTGTCAAAAGCTGCGTCTCTCACTGAGGTGTTGGCAACGCTGGAAACAATTGCCCATCATCCATTTGTGAAAACAACATCCTGGTAAATATGTTCAGTTTGTGATTTGAGGAAAGTATTTTTGGAAAATTTTACGTATGGAATGATAAAAAAAATAATAAAATGTCTTCAATTATTGGTCCTGTATGATGGAATTTTATGGCCAGTTTAATTTTTTTTTTTTTTCTGGACAAAGGATGCAACTTGTCTGTTTATACCCAGTTTGTCAGCTGCAACCACAAGTGTCCCAAATCTATAAGTGTTACTTGCTTTTATTGAAAATGATGCATCAACAAATGTAGCTACATCACAAAAGCCTCATTATTTTTGATCCTTTTGAACATTCTGATTTGGTTATGAGGGTGTCGATGTCAGGCTGGGAAAAAAATCTCAGAAAGTATCAAGGCCAGAAAACAGTGGAAAGCGGTTTTGTGACCACAAACAATCTTTAAATAAAAACGCTTCTGTTATTTTAAAATCATTTGGTTTTTTAAAAGTTGAGTTTCTGTCAAAAAGCTTAGACATTTATTTTGTTTCTACTTGAATTCTTTAGGATAAAGAGCATCATGATGAAAAGACTCATCAGTCAAGCTTCCTTTTGAGTTTTTATTTTGTTTCTTTGCTCTACCATCAGAAATCCCCTTGGTAACTAGTTGTCAACAGTGGCATATAATAACTTAGAAATGTCTCTAAGGCTACGTTCACACTGCAGGGCTTAATGCTCAATTCGGATTTTTTGAAAAAATCTGATTTGTTTGCTAGACCGTTCACATTTCCAAGTAAATCCGAACTTTTGTGATCTCCAGTGTGACCGTGACACGACCCAAACGAGACCCGCATGCGCAGAAGCCAGAAGAATACTCAACGGTGAACGACGTCACTCGTTGTTTGCGGAGCCAACGTTAACATGGATGTCAACAACAGTGTTGTCAAAAGCGGAGCTCTTTTTGTAATATTAAATTTATTTTCACAAAGGAGCAGCACAATTACAATCTTTCATTTTAAGAAGGCATTGGAGTCGGGATCGTCTGTACCCACTGTTGTGGAAGAGGAATGTGTATGTGTTGGGGCCGCGCGCCCGCGTGTGTGTGTGCAAGCGCGTGCCGCGATAGAGAATGGGGGGGGCAGTGTGGGCGCGCATTCATGTTGTGTGTTACGGAGGACGGTAATAAAAGAAGGTTTCCCCCAAAATAAATGCTATGGACTCTTTATTAACCCGTTCTGGAGAATCTAAGGATCAGAACAGGGAGGAGGAGGATCGCCTCGGGTCCCCCGCGCTCCTGAGCACGGTCGGAAGGGGAGAAAGAAAAAAAAGTTATCGCGGGAAAGGTTCAACACCACGCTCTGCCATTTAGCTGGAATTTTTTTCAAAAAAACCGCCCAGTTGCGATAAGAGCCCTGGAGTTTGGCCTGAAAAGAGCGATCAGCCCAAATATTAATCCAATCAGTGACCTGCTTCCCTTCCACTGACTGGTCTCAGCAGAATCGTCCACCATGGTTGATGTTTACATTCTCGTTCCCGCCTACTTCAACGCAAAATGATGACGTTTGTTGCGTGTCGATGACGTACAGTTCGGAATCAAGTGGCCTGGCCGGTCAGACGGCGGTCGCAATTGAAAAGAACGGCTACAATTCGGAATCAGGACGGCAAACCCACGGGGCCTGGGTCGCAATGAAAAGATCGGATCTGTGTCATTCAGACTGTCATGAAAAGATCGGAATTGGGCCGCTTAGGGGCAAAAAATTCGGAATTGGGTCGTTTCAGCCTGCAGTGTGAACGTAGCCTAATAGCTCATGGATTTTCTTTTTTACTGTCAAAGCTGTGGCAGGAAGAACATTTGCAACCTTAAAAAAATGCATGCCGCGTTTTCACGCACACAGCTTCTTCATTATCTTTTAGCCTGTGTTATTTTGGATTTTCTCCAATTGTCTGTTTTAAATAAGACCTAAACAAAGGACCAAACACTAAAAATGGGAACTCAGATTCAGTACGGTAGTCTGAGCATAAGGTCTCACATGTGGCCTTCTAAAAAGATGGGAGTCCAAGAAGCCAGGCAGAGCCTATGCTTTTAAAGCAGCCAGCGTAAAAAAAGAGTAATGAAAGTTTTTATTTGGATATTTGGAAGTAGGATATCAAATTTTGAACGTTTGTGTACCCTATATAACCATTAGATACACATTTCTGATCCCCCTATCTCATTAGCATGATCCAGAATCTTCTTTAAAACCCTTTGTGTAGATTTGGTTCATGTTTTCTGCCCTGTAATTCATCGTTATTCCACTAGAGACAGTCGAAGGGCTTTTCCTGTTCATTTCAAAATGGCCGCTTCCATGAAATCTCAAAAAACTCTTGGCGGGAAAAAGTTTATCCAATTTTCAAAACGTTATGATGAGATTAACACATATGTTATTTTTTTAAATTATTTTTTTTGTCTTGAAATAATTCTTAATGTGTTGATAATAAACTGCTTCCAACAATTACATGTTAAGAACGTGTGGACTAAATTTGAGACAGTGCGTAAATAAGGGGATTTTTTTTTGACACTCATGTCAATATCCTAAACTAGAGGTGTCAAATGATCTTGTTAATGGTAATTAATCAATTACAGACAAATTAATGCGTTTTTTTTCTCGCTTTAATCTCATTTTTATTCTATAATCATGTCAGGTTCTCAAATATAAAAAAACAAAGGTCCAACTGTTTTACGTTGTAAAACGTTTTATGTTGCTCAGTGAAATATTGGGCATAGAAATTCTTCAATTCTTCAGTTTTTTATTTGTTAGAAAATCTTGAAACATCCGATACATTTTGCTCCACTTCATGATTGTGTCCCACTTGTTGTTGATTCTTCACAAACAAAATACAGTTTTATATCTTTATGTTTGAAGCCTGAAATGTGGCAAAAGGTTGAAAAGTTCAAGGAGACCGAATACTTTTGCAAGGCACTGCAGTTCCACTTCCGCTGCAAAAGCTGCTTTTTTTATTTCTATGCTTTTGTGACCCACATTAGTCCAGGAGGGGATAAAAACACAAGAATTAAACTAGAATATCTTTTTCAGAATTGCTCTGTCTGCCGCCAGCCAGCCATCCGGGTGCTGGCATAGCAAGCAGACTTACCTGGAAGCTGGAAATCTGTCCAGGCTGTATCCCTCCTTTGCCCAACAGTAGCCGGGACGGGCTCAGGCAACTCTGCGGCCCCAGCATGTTAAAAAAATTGATGCAAACTGTCTACCTGTGCAGGGCTGTTGGTCCTGAGACTCTTTTAATTGGAAAAAAAGTCTAGTTTTGAGAAATATGTCGATTTGGATAAGCCTCAAAATCCCCCTTTTCCAAGCGCAACAACTTTTTTGGATATATGGAAGTTTTTTCTCATTTTCATTAGGCCAATTTAGTATCGCAAATCCAATTTGCACAATATCACAGTCAATGGAAATAGTGTTCAAGAGGTAGAGGCGTGCAAAGAGGTAGGGACTCACAATCAGCTCACCCCTGTTTGGCGAAATTTGTTACCGTAGATACGACTCAAACCAATCACTGTTGACTGGTTTTCACATAGCGGCATGTCCGGTTTTCAGAAACAGTTATCGCACGAGTCTGAGCAGGAATAAAAGATGATGGTATCGGCCAACAGGTGCTTGAAAATACTAACTTAATCTTCTTCATAAAAATTCCAACAGATGTCCCTTCTTCTTTTGTGTGCCATGGTGATACTCAGGGTGCGTCGTGATCCTCCTGTAAACACCTTAATTCAATGGGCATCACTATATGTACTACTCTCCTGCATCAATCCTTCAAAGCAACTTTATTTCGTTTGAGTCTTATCCGCTCAGCCCTGCCAGTGCAGCTACATGTTTAGATTATTCAGAGCTTATCACTGCAGTGAACTCTAAAGTGTAATTGTTTCTCTAGGCCAACACTTAACCAGCAGCCAACTGCTGCGCCAAGAGCACCAGCTGACTTTTTACTTAGATCCAGAATATTCTCATTTCATGTACAATTTCAAGTGGAGCAGAAATGGATGATTGAGCTTCTTTTAGTCCATGCCGTTGGTGATCAGATCACTTTATGAACCTAGTCAAATGTGCTCCAGCGTTCCTCCTCCTCCTCCTCCTCCTCCTCTGCGTGCTGGTTTCTCACCCTTGGTCCTATGGAAGAGGTCAGGTAGCTCAGGACAAGTTCTTCATCGTCTGGACCGCCTGTCCCTGTCTTGGCTGTGTATCCAGCTGCCGCAGGCTGGACATCTGGTTTGTTTGCTCCCCCTCAGCTTCAGCGATTCTTTACTTTTGCTTTTAGATTTATGTTGCTGGCTGTCAAAACAGCGTGATTTAAGCAGGGCTGAGCCGTGACTGTGGCTGCTTAAAGTCCCACTCCGATCATCTTTTGATCTATTTCAAAAGCGTCCCCAGTCGTCTTTTAATTATGGTTCTGCAGTTTCTGCAGCGCGGCAGGAGTTCATTAGAAATTGGCCTCTGAGTTGAGGGCAGAACCATTAATGTGGAGCAACCCCGCCCCCCTTCCCCTCTCCATTGCAAAGTGCTTGGAGCAGGCAGCTTGTGGCCCACCCTGAGTATTTTCTACACCACAAATGAGCTCTTTTTCAAAGGGCAGTTTTTTGTCTGCTCCTGATTCACAACAAGTTGAATAAAGAAATACTCAATCATGCAATTTTAGTCTTAATTTTCTTTATCAATGTTCTCCATCATGAGAAAAATGCTACTAGAACCTGTCAAAAACACCATATTAATTGGAGTGGTTCTTTAAGAAGTGATAAATTACTTGTATTATTTTTTCTGTGTACTATAATTCCTTTCCACGCCTGTGACCCAGCATGTTTAGCTCATTTGTGACTTTCCCACAACTTTACAAAGGTTTCCTCACACCCACCTCCTGCCATTAAAAGTATAATAGCAGTAACGGTTGTCAACAAAAACGGAATGACCTTGACTTAATTTCCTTGGCCTTCATTTCCAGATACGACTTTGGCGGTCATTTGATTTATGATTCTGAACAAACCAGGCTTCAGTGGGAGTGAGGGTGTTTTAACGTCTTCTAGCTAATACAGACTAATGCTCAAGTGTGCATGCAAAACACTCAGAATCCTTTTGCAGCTTGACTCGCTGTTTTCCACATACTTCCAGTGAATCTTTTTGTGTTGTCGGAAGCAGAGTTCTGATCCAGATGAATCTCTTCCAGTGAACAGAAAGGAATTGAGGGATGGAAGGAGAGAAGAAGTAGACTCGTTTGCTGTCTTCCTGCCTTCATCCTCTCAGCAGGCTTTCACCTCCCATGGCGTCGCTGCTCCAGAGAGACACAGCCTTACATCAAAAGCAAAAAAAAAAAGGAGCAAACACCAACGCTCACACGCCAACTGTCCACCTCCTGTCCGTCCCTGCCTCTACTTGACGTAATCAGATTACCTCGCACACTAAAGGCTCCTGGCGCTTCCCGCGCTCTTCTGCATTTACACATGTATATGCGCATTAACAGGACATAAAGATGCATACATGAAAGGCAAAAGCTCCTGCTGTGTTTATGGCAAAAGCTGTTATTAGTACACTAGCGAACGCGCTCATAGCCACAGACGCGCACGCTCTTCCTCACACGTTATGCCATTCAGGCTGAGGATGAAAGGGCCTAAATTAAAAGGCTTTGGCTGAGTCTAGCCCTCCACCCCATGCTTCTCTATCTGCATTTCCTCATCCCTCTATTCTGTCTATCACAATCATCAGCCCTGCGATGATGGTTTAAAATCTGGAAGAGGAAAAAAGAAATGACAAGTCCCTAATAAGATGAAAGCAACTTTCTTTTCTTTTTTTAAAGGTCTCCACCGCGGGGATTTTTACAAGTTTGTGGCATCTAATGACAACAAAGACACGGGCTTTCAAAGGGAAAAAAGGGTTTCAAAGTATGACCAAAACCCTTTAAATGATTGATGGATGAGATCAATCAATGGTAATACACTAAATATATATCTGCTATATCTTTTACAGTGAAAAACTGCCGTTCTGTTGCCTATTCTAACTGTAGCATTTAAAAGGTTTTTAGGGGTTTAATCCTTAGTGTTTGTTTGGAAAATGTTTAAACGTTTTACATTATCATATTAGTCCTTAGAAATAGAGTTGTAGTTTTTCATTACAAATGTTTAGTGGGATTTATTGTAAAAAAAAAAAAAACTGAAATACATTTTTACCAAAATGTAAATAATAATTTCTCTATATTTTACAGTGAGTTTCTGGCAAACACAGCTGAAAGTTTTCAAAATTACTGTCTGACATTGCTTTTTTCAAGGGTCAGTGCTGGATATAATTTTACAGTCAAATTCTATAAAATTCGAATATATTTTCCAACAAATACTGTTAGCAATTTTGGCTAACATTTCCATTTTTATGGAGGTAAATTTGATTTTCTTACAGCCACATGGTGATAATCATTTAAACAAAAACGTTAATAAATTCCAATGTATTTAAACCAAAATGCCATCAAAAGTACCATTGTATGCTGGTAAACTCAGCTGCCAGTCTTTATGGTGTGAAATTAATGTATAAGATTGCGTTTCTTCAGGGTAAATACATTTCATTTTACAGTAAATACTCAAGAATTACTCAAAATTAACTGTAAAAAAACAAGAGTTTAAAATGTAATATTGTTAAATGTAACACCTTAGTTTTTACTGTGAAATTTGAGGAACACCAGTCAAGCTTTACCTATAAATTTAAATTATTTTTTTTTTACAGTGTAATCTAGATAGATTATATATGAGGTAAAAATATCTAAAAATGTAGCTCACATACTAATGTGCTGATTTATTTGTCAAAAAATTTTTCAGTTTGTGACATTACATTTATAATCTTATGTTCAGTTATGAAAACCTGTTTAAACAGATTTAAACTCATCAAACATAAAATAAAAGTATAAATATTAACATTTAAAACACAAAATAAACATAAGAGATAATTAAAAAAGAATACATAAATTTGTGAATTTGATGAAACGATACTTCATCTAAACAATTAACTTGATTAAGTCTAGAACTAATTTGACGTTTAAGCAGTCGATTTGCTTCACTACCTTCGTAAATGTTTTCCTAAAGGTCATTTAATAGCGTGAAGTATACTTTTATTTATACTGTGTGTGAAAAACTTCAGCTTTACCCATAAAGTGCAATAAAAAGGCATTAAAAACTATAAATTGAACATTAAAATATTAAGAAACCACGTTTATTCACAGCAACACTGAACTGGAAAAATACAAAGAATGGAATATTGTTATTGTACATATAAATCCAAGAAATATTTTGCACAACCTGTTCTGGATCAGCAGTGATAACAACAGACTAGATAAAAACAAGAGTTTTTTCCGGCTTTTCATGGCTTTTGAAGCAGGCGTCTGTACAAGCGGCTGACATATTACACATCCTTTTGTCCCCCCCCTGTCATTCTGACAAAAACACAAACTACAGATGAACCTACAGCTGTAGAATTGACGGGCCTGTTTTAGAAAGAACACACTTTTCCTTGTTGTCTTTGAAAGTTGTTAATTGTATCTCTTGTCACTTTGGTGAATGATTCACTGTAGGGGTCTAAAACTGGCATTACATGCAGGGAGGAAAGTGGTGATAAAGTGACCGAAATGTTCAGCGAAAACCCCCAAAACCCTGTTTTAACAAAGCACGTCAGCTGCAGAAAAGCAGGACAGCTTCGTTATGGAAAGCTGACAAGCAGTAAATTGGGATCAAGTGTGTCAATTCCAGGTCGGTGTGTTGTGGCTCCGTGGAAAAGAACTGTTTTAACAAAAGGGGGCATTGCCAAAAAAAAAGTAAACCTCAAACAGGAGATTAGTGAAATCAGCTGTTAGATTTGTAATGAAAGACAGCTAAGATCAAACCGTTGAAGTCACAGCAGAGAAGTCTGAAAGCTAAAAGATTCTCGCATTTTTGAACTTGGATATTCTGGAAGCCTCAATCCAGAACACAGAAAGGAGCAGAAAGTTCTCATTTAGTCGTCACATTCAGTTTCAATCCAAACCAAGAGGCCACCAGCCATCAGTCCCATTTCTGTGAGCCAGGTAAAGAGCTGCGAATTTAACCTTAAGGCCCTCTTGTGGTTTCCAGTTTGTGTGGTGCTTCTAAAAAAGGTTTTATCACGTCCTGCATTTTGACTTCGCTCTGTGTTCAATGAATAACTTAGCTGACATTTTCTATGTTTAAAGGTAATCAATTTGAACATTTCCGTCAATTTTTCATTGCCTTGATAAAAAGAGACACTATAGCGAAATAGATTGTCAAAGCTTGAGCTGCTGTTATTAGGAATTTTATATTTACAACATCTTTTGGACATTAAGTCACACTGGAGTATAAGTCACACTATTGGAAGACATTTAATAAAAATATGGGAACAAGAATGGACATTTCATCTTGAAAGGCAAATTCTACTAACATAATAGGCTGAATATATTTATACTTCACTACTGTAAACACATGACACAAAGGAGGAATCTAGTATATACAGTAAGTGCAACTTATGAACAATTATTCAGATAACCATAGCATAGAGAAAAAGTCAACTAAACTCTTTGACTTCAAATCTCTTATTCTGTTAAATTCTTCATCCATTGTGTCAGTTTGGAACACCTTTACCAAGTCTGGAATAAAGCTATTTACACATCGGGCATGAATAATACGCTGAAATCAAGCTTTTGAACGCACCTTTAGCATACAGTGTTCATACTGGACTGTCTCTACCCGATTCTAGCACATGTCCTCACAGTTAGAAAAGGCTTGGTGTGAAATGTCATGAATCTTGCTCCAGACTTTTTCTTTCACAACTCTATTCTGATGTATGAAAGACCTGGTGTCATATAATTCCAGCCGGGCACAAACTTCATTTAGTAATTTCTCCTCCATGATTAATTTTCAAACGGTTGGCACTTCTGTAAATTGAAAAGGAGGCTATATGTCACAACCAAATCTGAGTCCCTGATGGGTAAAGTTCAACTGGTTTAACTTTCAACGCTTGTTCAATGGCTGTGCATTGTGTACGTAAAGTCCAAAAAACGGTGCTGAAAACTTGTGTTGCGACGACTGAAGAATTTTGAATGCAGAAGCCCAAAACGCACATTTAGGTAGGTTTCCAAAGACTTTTCATTGGAAGTTGTGGATGGAACGAGCGTTGCTGAGGCCGCTGTGAACGTAGCATAAGACTGAACAGCGTCTTCTGTGTTGCTATTGGTAGAAAAATACTAATGCAAACACACTTACAGTGCCCTCTAGTGGTTGTTACTTTCTTTTTTTTTAAATTATAAATCATATTTAAGTTGTACCTGAGTATAGGTTGCATCCCCACCCAAAATATGCAAAAAAGTGCGACTTATGCTCACTATAAACTTACCCGAATCCTCTTATTGATAGCAACCTTGAACTTTAACCACCGTTCTCTCTGGCTTCATTAATTATCCTGTTAACAGGAAGATATATCGGGAACTGTGGACTTTCACCCATTCGTTTCTGTGGTGATTAAACGTGTGCTTAGGTTCCTACACTGTTCACTCGTGCACCCAGCTGAATAAAATCAATAAAACAGTGTAACACAAATTATTTGATGTGCCAATAGGTGGGATTTAACGGCATTTCAACAAAGAAAAGCTTTTGTTTTTACATGTGATGGAAGTAGAAAGGGAACATGTTGCTTCATTTCATGTTTTTCTTTGTTTATTCTCTCTCTCTCCTCATCTTCGTCCCCTCCATCTGTGCTTATACAAGTTATCAGTCAGGCTGCTAAAGAGTGCCAGGCTGTCTGCTGTGATAATGGGCTACCGATGTGAGGTAATGGGCTAACAGTGGGCCATTACACGACTTGGCTGTTAATGCGGATCACATACTTGACCAAATGCAGTGGTGGGAATCCGTACATTTGGCAGAAAAAAAAGGAGGGAAAAAAAGCTAAATTTAAACTAGGATTAAGGACTGGGACTCATCATTGAGACTTTAAGATATCATTACAATAATAAAAAAGTCAACCCAGTTTAAATTAAGCCCAACAGTTAGCTGTTATTCCGCCAAACCACTTCTCCTTTCTTCTTTGTCATAACTGACACCAACCACACAGCACGTCCTCTGCACATTTACCAAACATAATGCAGGGAAGGATGTGAGCACAGAAGCAGAGAGCGGTGTGAAGTGCCAATCAGACTCCTGTCAATCACGTGGCACTGAGCTAAATCAAGAAGACTTGGCAACTCCCAGCTTCTAACTGTACAGAAATTGGATCTTTTAATTAAAGCGATGCAGATTATGGCTGAGGCGTTTGCTTGATTAGGGACTCCCCTGTCACATCACATTTAGTCACATCAGTCAATGCTGCAAATACGAAAAGTAAAAAAAAAAGAAAAAGTTTTGCCTTTTTGTGCAATGTTTACACTGTATTGTAGTCTTCATCAAAAGCCCGAACCTGCAGACAGATTCTTTTCTAAGTTATTTATCTAACAAACCAAATATTTATGTTTTATTTTTTTGAAAACATAAATTCCTAAAGAATCCCCTAAACTTAAAATGATGTGCAACAAGAGAAAGTCAAAACACTCACTGACTTTGTATGGATTCTCACTATAAACAAACCCAAGGCGGTATTTTGATCTTGTCTTTAGTCTGTTTGGAAAAATGTGCCAAAAATGAGCAAAATAAGAGCAAGTGTGAAACCTTTAGAAAATACAAAGCATTTTTTAAGCTGAAAGTTGAAAATTAACTTCTACACATTTTTACAGTAAAAATAAATAAAATTCTTCCAGTAAAGCTGAAATGTCTGCATCTTCATGTCTCAGAGATGTTTTTTGTTATCTATTAGGCAACCATTTTGGAATTGACAATTCAAAAATGTTCATTACATTTTAAATACAAATATTTAGTTAATTACACTTTGATCATGTTACATAAAAATGATCACATTGTCAATTCATCATAAAAAGTACCAACAAATCCATTTATGAACTGTTTTTGACAGATATGCCCTCAGGTTAATTCATCTGCATTTACCTCCTGTCTTTTGCTGACTAAAATGCAGCCCGTTTCCGCATAGAGGTGTGTGATGTCAACCTGACCCCATTATTCTCTTTGACTGTGTAACAACTACAGTCTGCCAACTTAATCAGGCATGAGCAAATTGCAGCTTTTGCATGAAAGTCAAATGTGATCAAACTGCAGTGTCCTCAGGTTTTGAAGAATGACTGAAAAACTTCCCAACAGTCTTCCACTTTCGGCTTCTCCCATCAGGGGTCGCCACAGCGAACAAGTCGCATGGTAAATTTGGCAATGTTTTACGCCGGATGCCCTTCCTGACGCAACCTTCTCAAACCGGGCTTGGAACCGGCACAGAGGTAGAGAAGGGAACAGGGAGCAGCCCGGAGTCGAACCCTGGTTTCACGGACGGAAGGCGCCGCAAACCAGCACGAGCTAAAAACTTCTCAACAGTATAGTTTTTAAATCCCATTAAAAGTTCTGATGCTGTTTTTATGTTTTGGGTGACATGAACCCAAAAATGTTGGATTTCTCTTTTTTAAATTTTTTCTTTTTTACTTGTCCTGTCCAACAGCTGAGCAAGCAGATCAGACCTGAAGGCCTCTTGTGTAGGACAGATTTTACTGTTACATTAGGGGTTTATGGATCTTCACACAAAAAGAGTGTATATTTGTATAAACCCCTTTTGTATTTGAGGCTAAGTTTTATTTATGATAATTATATTTGTATGCATTCCTTGTTAGACCGGACGGAAGAAAGGAAGAAAGAAATAACTAGAGTGGGATGTTAGAGTGAGAGTCGATAATAAAAAGTCCAAACATAAGAGTGTCATAACTAAATTGCATGACTTAGTTCACACATTAACAAATAGCCTGCACACAACTATTTACAGGTTGGAAGTATATTCCAACATTAATGATGGAAGATTTATCTCACAAGACTTTATTTTTAATGAATTTGGGACAACTTTTAAAGGGCAAAGTTAAGTCACTTCTGGGTAGAAAAAATAACTCACATTTCATAAAAAAAAAAAAGATTTTAGTGTGCCAAAAGTAATATTTTATCATATATATGGATGTAATTCACACTGAAAGCTTTTAAGATTATATATATAGGCCATTTAGGCAAAATTGGCATCTGATTCTTATTAGTTACCCTCAAATACTGTTCTCCGATAATCCCTATCACTCTATGAAAGATATAAAAGCTGTTCTGATTTCATAAACCACAAATCACTTTTCGAGACCCACATCAGGATATTTTAAATGCTGCAGTTATTCATGTGGTCTCACTGATGTAATGGCTCTCCACACTGAGATGTGTAGTTGAGCAAACAAATAACTCACTAATTGCTGCTTCAGCTATCTAAAGCAAAATAGGATCCACACAACAGAATAAAACCAGTTTGAAAATGACAAAGTCCTCTTCTGGCTCTGAGGATCACAGAGGGAGTCTAATAAACGGGTAAAAATGCGGTTCTTTATTGAGGTGCTTTTCTTAATTTCTGCAGCAGAATTCTATAAACTTAGCATATAATCCATAGCAGGTCCCGAAAAACCGATCAACAAATAAAAGGGCTGGTGGAGATGAAGGCGTTTCGGTGGACTGAAGACACGGCTGTCTTATTTAATAAAGGCAGAGCTGACAGGAGAGGAGCATGACTGGCAGCAGCACAAAGGAGACAATGAAAGTTAAAGCCCACCCGTAGGAAGGCAAAGCATTAACATACGTATAAGTATATATATATATATATATACTTTATCTATATTTGTCTTCTCTTTTTTTCCCAATTGGTAGTACACACACACATGCGAGCCCACGGAGCAGCTTATGTTGAGTCCCCCTGATAATGCGAGAAAACAAGCAAAGATCAGCAATACGCTTCAACGCCTCCTCCTTTTTCGCACTCTAATGCTGTCCTTACAATCCCACTGATGGTCAATGCTATTTCATAATACTAAAAGCAGCTAAAGGGCAAAACAATCTGATGAATACTATGTCATGAATATATGTATTCAGTGTAATTTATGTTGAGCGGTCAGCAAGAAGCAAGACTTCCCGTTCAGTGCGAGTGGGTCAGAGGCCAGAAGCTATAAAACAGTGGATGAAAGAGCAGGGTGGATGGCAAAAGAGATCCGTCGTTAAGACCTTTGGGCCGCATGGATGGATAATGATAGCTTTCGTCCCTGAAGCATTTTGTTTTGGAAACGTCTCTCAAACTCAACAGAGGAAAAATAACAGGAAATGAGCTTTAGCTACAGCTTATGATGGGGTCATTAAGTTTCAACTGTTTGTAAGCTGCATTGCTGTTTTTTTTAGAATATACATTGTTCCTTTCTTTTCCTTATTTATGCACGTTTTGTTGGGCTCCCAGGGCTAATGTGGAGAGACTGGTTCTTCATGTTAACCTGGTATTGGCCGGTTGACATGTTCTAACTGAATAAGGGTAGTTAAAAGATGCACAGTAGAGGAAATAAGCTGATTTTGTAGGTCTGAGCACCTAAAATAAATTGACAAACTTATTTGTACAGTTAGAGATAAAAAAACAATCAGGAAATTGACTTAAGAGGATTTATATACATTTATTTGAATTTTATTGAGGGAAATAAGTATTTGTATCCCCTAGTAACCATTAAGAGTTCTGGTTCACACAGACCAGTTAGACTCTCCAAATCAACCTGTTTGAAATAATCACCTGTATAAAAGACACCTGTCCACAGGTGTCAGTTAGAGTCCAAACTCTCCCACATGGGAAAGACTCAAAAGAGTGTTCAGTGGATTTAAGAGAGAAGATTGTAGACCTGCACAAGACCGTAATGGACCACCAAACCATCACCAAGTAGCTGGGAGTTAAGGTGACAACTGTTGGTGTAATTATTCCAAATTGCAAGAATTACACCATAATTGACCTAAGTCTGACACTCCAAACAAGATCTGACCTGTTAGTGTTTCCATGATCATGAGAACAGTGAGAAATAGGCCTACAACAACATGGCAGGAGTTAGTTGATGATCTCAACGCAGGTGGGACCACAGTCACCACGAAAACCAATGGTAAGACTTCACGCTGGAATGGTTTAACATCTTGCAGTGCTCGAAAAGTACCCCTGTTTAGGAAGGCACATGTGCAGACCTGCCTGAGTGCTGAAGGTGCTGAGGTCAGATCAGACCAAAACTGAACTCTATGGCATCAACTCGTCCCGTTGTGTTTGGAGGAAGAGAAATGCTACCTCTGACCCCAAGAACACAATCCCCACTTTCAAGCATAGAAGTGGAAACATTTTACTTTGGGGTGTTTTTCTGCACAGAACTACTTCACTGTGTGGATGGGAAGATGGATTGAGCCATATACTCTCAAATCCTGAGTGAGTACCTCCTTCCGTCTTTCAGGAGGCTTGAAATGGGTCGTGGGTGGGTCTTCCAGCAGGATAATGACCCAGAACACTTAGCCAAGACAAACCAGAAATTGCGAACTGCAAAATAGGAAAAAAGTCGTATTTTTCTGTATTTCCGTATTTTCCACTCCTACATCAGTTCAGTCCACCACATACAAATAAGAGATGCTACACATCATTTGTCCATGTAGTCATTTGTCTAGACGGGTGTCATGCTACCCCCCCCCCCCTTTTTTTTTTTTGCCTGCAGCAATTGGTCAAGTTCAGAATACAGAATAAAGCCGATGGATTAAGCTATACCCAGTTAAGATTCAAAGAGATTTGAAGGATCAATAAAAATCTACAAAACTGACTCCATAGCTACAGCAAAAACCAAAAACAAATAAAAAAAACTGCTGTAAATTGAGAATCATCTTGGTGCTTTAAAACAACAGTTTCCTCCCACTACACAAACAAGTCCCCATGGAATGAATGGAGAGCTGCATACACTTCTCATTCCTGAGTAAATTCAGCTAAAGCCAAATTAGTTTGGCTTTAAGTACTAAAGACATGAATGAAACAGAACAGTTTTGCTGCAGGGATTTTCTTTGGTTTTAAATGCTTTATTTTTCACTCTGGGTCACCACTTAAAGCTGGAGTAATTGGTGAAAGAAAGAAGAAGATTTTGACTGACACTACATAGAATGAAGAAAATCCTCTGTTTAGAGTAGATCCATTTAACGTCCTGTCAACTGTCTAATGAAGGCCTCTTAAAACTTTCCGTGAACTTAGTGCACCTTGCTGCACTGCAGAGGGAGACTTTCACATTAAAGATTTTAATGAGGAGCCTTATGGGATATCTGCACATTTCCTAGTTTGGCAGATGTGTTTGTTCTCTAATAAAGGTTGCTTTGGTCATGAGAAGTTTTCATTTTAACCAATAATAATAATAATAATAAAATAAAATAAAACAAGGGGTTTTATTTATCTATTTATTTTGTAAATTATATCAAATTCAAAAGTGGCTCCAATTAAAAAAAGGAAAAACTAAATTATGGTTCTTTAGTTTATCTTAAATTGAATTAATGCATAAAGGTGTCCTTCCTCTGTTGATGGAACATTTATAAATCAATTTGTGAATATTTTCCCAAAAAAAGAAACAGAACAAATCAGGAGCAGAAAGCAGATCAGTCTGAGTTGTTGTGACCAACTGCAAATAAAGTTAGAATATTGGAAAATGCATGTAACTCAACATCACAAGTATAGTTGAAAAACGCATAAATATAAGATAAAGGTTATGCTGATAATAAACATTTAAACATTTGTGGTGATGCCTGCAACAGAATAAAGATTTGCTGTAATTATTGTTTCGGCATTCAAGTTTCACGTCCTGCAAAAATAGCAACAGGAGCTGGAGCTTTAAAACAGTCTGACTAACAATCCTTTTAACAAACCTTCTTGTTCTGCATCACAGACAAAAAAAACTCCACCCTCCTATGGTTGCCGTATGGAGTGGGCCCCCCCCCTTTCGGTTTTATGTGCACCTTAGAAATGTAGGGCCCTTGGTAGGGGGGGTGCTTGGACATCACTGCCAGCAAGCAGCAGATGTCCTCCTGGCACCCTACCCGCCAATTTTAACCGCACCTTAGACATTTAGGGCCCCTTGGTGGGGAGGGTGAGGGGACATCACTGTGAGTAATCAGGAGATGTCCCCTTAGTGCCCTACCCGCCAATTTTAACTGCACCCCCCCTTTGTACACACACCCCTCCCCCCTCAATATATACATCCCAACATAAATACACACACACACAAACACACATCCTCTCAAACACACGCGCACACATTTTGCAAGGAAGGTGGGACCTAGGACCATCTGTCCCCTCCCCATTCCCTGGTGGGGGGTACGAGGCCCTTGGCAACGGGGGCCGTGTCCCTTGGGTGCCGGTTTCCTGGGCCCGGCGGTGCTCTCTCCATGCGGGGAGGGGGTTCACATTACACCTGAGCCGGGGGTGTTCGTGTCCCTGGCGGGTGGGTTCGGGTCCTTGCCCCTGAGCGCTGTGCCCCGCCAAATTTCCATCTGTGGCCGAGCCTGGTCGGGCCATGTTTACAACACCCCTTGTGGGCCCCCTTTTTCCCCGGGGTGCCCCCTTCCTGGGCGGGGGCGGCCGGCCCCTGCCTTGCTCCTCCCTGGACCAACCGTGGGCCGGGTGGGTGGCTGCCTGGAGTGCGGAGCGGGTCTCCCTTGGGGGCTCCTGGCTCGTACCTGGGGTTGGGGCGGGGGGGTTCCCAGAACTCCTGGGTGGTGATGGGGTGCTCGTCTGGGGCTTTGGGCACCCTTCTCCGGTGGGGCCCTGCCTTGGGCTCTCCTGGTGCGGCCGGGGGGCTGCTCTCCTGGTTGCGCTGGGGCGGCGCTCTCTTCCCCCCGTGCCTCCCTGCTCTCTGGCTCTGGGGGCCTCGCGGCGGTCCTGCTGGCCCTAGCCTGGGTGGCGGATTTGGCCCCCCGGGGGGCGGTTGTTCCCTGCCTGCTCCAGTGTGGCGTTGTGGGGGTTCCGGCTGCCGCTGCTCCTGCGGCGGGGGTCTTGGTGTGGGGATGGCTGGGCACTCTCCTTCCTTCTTTACACATTCCTCCATCCATTTTAGAAGAATATAAACACTCACCTGAGCACAGGTGTTAGCTCACCTTTGCACTAATAGTTTGCGTGATAGAATGAATGAAATATTTCACACTAGTTGGTTTTAAGGCATGAGTATGCGTGTGTGAACACTATGTGTTTTGTGTACATGTTGACATGTGGACATTTTTGCAGCTAGCAGGTGTGTTGATAACATTAGAGTGTGTGTGTGGACAGGCCCTGCCCTTTTTGTACTACATTTGAACCTTACCGTAATGATAAACAACCAGTAAACTTGTTGCTGTATGCTGCTTCATTGTCTTATCCCCCTTCCCCTCCTATTATCACCCTCCTAACCCCCCCCCCCCCCCCCCCTCTCTCTAACATCCCTCTCTCTTCTTCCTTCTTTCCTTTTCCGTCCGGTCCAACACCAAAGATTTTCAAACATGGTTGAAATGAATAAAGTTTGGCCTCAAATACAAAAGGGGTTTATTCAGACATACCTTTGGTTTGTCTGAAGATTAATAACCCCTATTGTTAAAATAAAATATGTCCAACACAAGAGGCACTCAGCTCTCATCTGCTTGCCCAGCTGTTGGACAGGACAAGTTTAAAAAAAAAAAAAAAAAAAACAGACGAAAAAAAAACAAGAAGTGGAACAAATAAATACAAATATAAGTCCTGAAATATACTCATAAATGATCATTTTCTTGGATTTTACTCAGAATATGCATGTAAAGTAGGAGTGTTTTATTTACAAGCCTTTGTATTTATTTTTTTGTTTTTACACATTTTTGAATACCGTATTTTCCAAATTATTTGGCGAACTATGGTTGCTACGAATTGGATACAGCGGATGGCTGGATGGCTCAGTTGGCTGGCGTCGGGAAACAGGGAGCGCATTGAGTTTCATCCAGTGTGGGTCCTAAGGTAAGAATGCCTACCTATGTAGCCACAATGGGACCTATGGGTCTCCCTGTGCCGGTCCCAAGGCCGGATAAAATACATGTCCAGCATTAAACTCTCTGTTAAACCACCTGTGTGAATCAGTGAAAGCTGATTCGATAAAGCGACCCCTGAAGGGATATGCCAAAAGGTGAGCAACAACCATCAATGTGTGGTCTATTTTCAAACTTATGTCATATATATAAGGTGTACCAAACGATAAGCCTTATAGTATCTCTAGAACTTCTTTGGAACACGTTAGCTGTGTTAGCTTATTTACAATACAGCTTCCAACCATGCAACACATCAAAAAAAGTCAGTCCAACACTGCTTCATGTTAGCCATGTAAGCTTCTTCTTTCTCTTTCGGCTTTTCCCATCAGGGGTCGCCACAGCGAATCATCCTTTTCCACCTCACTCTATCATGGACATCTTCTACCCTAACATTAGCCAACTTCATGTCCTCTGTTAAGACATCCATATATCTCCTCTTTGGCCGTCCTCTTGCCCTCCTGCCAGGCAGCTTCATCTCCAACATCCTTCTACCAATATATCCACTATCCCTCCTCTGAACATGTCCAAACCATCTCAGTCTGGCTTCTCTGACTTTGTCGCTAACACAGGCAACATGAGCCGTCCCTCTGATGTACTCGTTCCTTATCCTGTCTAACCTGGTCACTCCTAAGGAGAACCTCAACATCTTCATCTCCGCTACCTCCATCTCAGCCTCATGTCTCTGTCTCACTGCTACCGTCTCTAACCCATAGAGCAGAGCTGGTCTCACCACTGTCTTGTACACCTTTCCTTTGAGTCTTGCTGGCACTCTTCTGTCACACAACACTCCTGACACTTTCCTCCACCCGCTCCAACCTGCCTGCACTCGCCTCTTCACCTCTTTTCCACACTCCCCATCACACTGAACTGTTGACCCCAAGTACTTAAACTCCTGCACCTTCTTCACCTCAGCCCCCTGTAACCTAACGCTTCTACCTTGATCCCTCTCGTTCAGACACATGTATTCTGTCTTACTACGACTGACCTTCATGCCTCTTCTTTCCAGAGCAAACCTCCACCTCTCTAGCTGTTCCTCCACCTGCTCTCTACTCTCACTGCAAATTACAATGTCATCAGCAAACATCATTGTCCAGGGAGATTCCTGTCTTACCTCGTCTGTCAGCCTGTCCATCAGCATAGCAAACAAAAAAGGACTCAAAGCTGATCCTTGGTGTAGTCCCACCTCCACCTTGAACTCCTCTGTCTGACCTACAGCACATCTCACCACCGTCATACTTCTCTCATACATGTCCTGAACTACTCTGACATACTTCTCTGCCACTCCAGACGACCTCATACAGTACCACAGCTCCTCCCTCGGCTCCCTTAGCCATGTAAGCTTATTAACAATAAAATCCAACCTTATTTGCAACTTTGAAAAATAAAAGACCTCTTTTTACCTCTAAAAATCACTTTGATATCTATAAGCACAACCAGATTTAATTAATATACAAGACATTGTAGATTATAAGGTGCACTGTTGCTTTAAAAAAAAGGCTTTTATAGTGTGGAAATGTGTTTTGTAGTTTAACATTTCATTTTGTTCAAGTTTCAAGCTTTTAATATGGAGTGTGGTGGACTGAATTTCATGGAACTTGCTCTCAGACTACATTATACAAAAAAAAAAAAGATACCCCAAGGGTGGTATCTCTTGATAGTTGGGTTCGTTAAACTGCCTGTATCATTAGAGACTTTAGAAAACTTTAACAAATAACCCCATTTGCTGTGTTTTTTAGAGATTTGAGGAGAAAATGTTTGGTTACCCAGCAGGACAAGTTCTTAAAGTTCCTGTGTATTTGAGTGCAGACTCAGCACAGTTCTAACAGAGCACACAGTGTCACAGTGTCATGTCTGCTTCTGTATATCTGTGTATATTTCTGCCTCACTCCACACTTTTTCACACTTGCAGGTTCCACATCTTTGCTGTGAGCCAGTTTTTCAGGCGAGTTAGTTTCTCAGACTAATTAAAACATCACACGCTGGATATCCATCTCTTCATTATAAAAACTATCAGACACTTTCCAGGCAAATTGAATCAAAAAAGTATGACCACAGCATGGTGCTTTTCTAAATGAGTGATGATGAAGCAGCAGAGCAGATGTGGTTCCTACCTCCACGTGAGATGCCGCTTATTCCATTTGTTCTGTGGAGTCACACTTCTTCTTTTGCGCCCGAGTGTTGCCTCCACTTGAGGCACATCTGGCAATGAACATCTGGGTGTTTTCATTAGGCCTAGAGTGGCTTGGTCTACAGAAAAAAATAAAATTAAATGAGAAGTGTGCCTGCAAGATTGTACAAATGAAAACATCGTTTTTGTGATGATCCCTTTTAAAAATGACTGCTGCTATCAACGATTCTTCCCCACAAATGCAGCCACAAACCGAAAACTCCAGTTTCCTTTAGTCCTCCAAACTTCTGCATGGCTTTGATCGCCTTGGTCAGGGCCTCTTTGGTCTGAAGCTGACCGGTCACCGGGTCAGCCGGCGGGAGGTAGCCGAACTTACTGAGCCAGTCCTGCAAGGAAAACAGCAGAGGTCAGCTGGGTTCATTTCAAGCATGCTAAATGCTTTAAAGCTGCTGAAAAGCACCAACACCTGTTTATGTTTCGTATGATGCTTACTGTCTCTCCATGCACATATATATAAACTCCATAGGGCCTTTCCTGAGGTGATGTGCCCCTGAAGAACCCTAAATCACTATTCAAATATAGATTCCACAGCAATCGTTGCTTCAGGTGCTCACAGGGATGGTCTTCAATTTATTTCTCTTTATTCTTTTTCTCATTTTCTTTTATTGCCCATGGATTTGTTTTGAGCTCCACACAGTGAGAGCTGATGTGGTCTGCAGGACTCACTGCTGTTACTGTTTAGACTAAAACCTAACTATCTTCAAACCAGCATATAAACTAAATCAAAATGTCTCATTTCTGTTTGTTCGTCATGACAACACACTGTACAAACAGTTACAAGCATGCCTACATTTTTCGTTTTGATTTCCGTGAGTGCGATCCATGATCACACTGATGGATCCACAGGAGCTGCATTGTGATTGCTGCTCTTTTCTTCCTCATGCTGCTTCTCTGTCCCCCCCCCCTCCTCCTCCTCCTCGTCTCATTTGTTTCCGCTTCCCTGCAGCCTCCTCCTCCTCCTCTACGCTCTTAATCTGTTAGCCAACAGGAGCATGCAGATTTGAAATAGGTTTTTCAATCGGCACTCATCAAAGGTGAGAGACGGAGATCGATAGCAAGACCCATCCTCCTGTACTGACAACACCGGCAAAATCCCATTTGCTGAATGACTTGAGCTTTAGTGAAGCATTTTGCTCTCTGATTATTCGCCTCCTCGAGCTCCCCTGAGCCATCTGGTGAGATCAGAAGTTTAGGCGAAACTGAACTGACCCTCTGTGGATGCAAACACATCAAACTGCTAGAGAGAATGAATTCCCAGGAGGGAAAAAAATGAAGAGTTAATCTGGTTTCATGGATCAACAGATACGTGAAACCCAGACGTTGAAGTTTCTTGCCAAAAAACAGCAAAATAATCACAGAAGTGTGTTAAAGTATTTGGAATTAATCCCAAAATTAATCAAAATCGAATTCAGCAAAAATTAAATAAATAAAAAGTGAGAAATGTGGTTCTTTTCATTAATCTGATGGTAATTGAACAGGAGTGATGTGTGGCTGAACACACTGTTCATTCTTTAGTAAATATTGCAGTGCTCATTTCACGAAGTTGGATCATTTGTAACATTTACTTCCCATCTCTGAGTATAACGGCTGCAGTTGCATTGCAGACTGGTTTATAAAGACAGTTTAATAATCTTGATATCTCAGTTTGCTAATTAATCTGAGTAATGAATGTCCTCTGCTGCACATAAAGCGTCGTCCTCCCCTTTCTGGATGACACCAAAATAATTAAATGTAGCAAAGTCAGCTGAAGAGAAAGTTGAAACTACGTTTGAAATTAAAATGGATCATAAACTCTCATGCTTGCTTGAAAACCAAATGAAACAACGTAATTTCTGTAAATTGCTTCATGTTAAAGCGGTGGACCAGTGTCAGTATTTTGTGATTAAAGCATCATGTTTATTTGGGATTTTTATGTCCAGGCATTTTACTGCTTTCAATCAAGCTTAAGATTGAAGACCCAATCCGAGGAAAATCACAATTTTGAGTGTTTTTAACATGATTTGTGGCATTTTTCTGATAATTTATAAAAAAAATTAAGCTTAAAATTGCATTTCTGAGAATTTCTTCAAATCCTTGTGAACCAGGAGCAGACGAAAAAATGCAGTTTGAAAAAGAGAAACTGTATAGTTACTAATTTAATACAATCATACCCTGATCATTCATACCTTTACAACAGCACAGTTTGTGTTGGTTCAAAAGGTTATAAAAAGAAACCATTTTTCTTATTCTTGCATCTCCTCTTTTACTAGGAAAAGATCCTTACTGATTGTTATCAGTTCAACCTTTTAACCCTTGTGCTATCCTATGACCCCACCCTTACATTGACGTTTTCTCCCTACCATGACAAAGGTGGATAAAGGTGGAAAGATTTCATGTAATCCATGGACACCAGTGAAGATCACAAATCATTGAAGAAAAACGGTTCAGAGCACTGTCTAGTGGGTCTAGATGACCCAACTCCCAATGTTAAAGTGCCTAGGATAACACAAGGGTTACCCTGACTATTAATTGGAAAATTACAAAGAGGTGGAACACTTCTTCTGTATGTATGGAAACACAGGTGGGCAGGGAAAGGTTTTTGAATAAATATAAAAAAAAAAAAATCAAGGCTACTGCGACAGACTGGCGACCTGTCCAGGATGTCCCCTGCCTTCGCCTACCAGTGGCCGGGATTGGCTCCGGCAGCCCCGTGACCCCGAAAGGGACAAAGATGATGAGGGGGAAGAAGATGAATGAATGAATGAATGAATGAATGAATGAATGAATGAATGAATGAATGAATGAATGAATGAATGAATGAATGAATGAATGAATGAATGAAAGAAATCAGGGCTATTTATTTTTCTGCAGCTTTAGAAGGAGCCCCTTTTTACCTATTATACATGACCCTGTAGTTATTTGAATTTTCAGCACAACATTTAATATGTGCAACATCTTTTTTTTAAATCAAAATCAAAAATAAATTATTAAATGTCCAACATCTTATTCTGCAAACAACTTTTACTGAATTTTTGAAAAATGCTGACTCATCACAGATTTTCTAGTTTTTTAAGCAGGCTAGTGGCTATTTCAAAAACTTAAAATAGAAAACACATTAATTTAACACAAACTTAATGATCTGTTCAGTATTTTGTGAAAAACCTTTCTTCTCCACAGTATGAGTAACAGGGAAAACCTTCACAGGGGAGTCTATGAAATAATAAACTGCATCCACTGCTTCTTAGTTCAAACATCCCTTTTGGAAAATAAAGGATTCTTTTACATCCTTCACAGCCAAAAACCACACCTCATCAGGTAAAATATGTGCCCCCCCCACACACACACATACACATACACATACACATACACACACACATACACATACACATACACACACACACATACACACACACACAAAGCCAGCTTTTCCATCGTCATGCAAAACTGATGGTCCTTAGAAAATAAAATGCCCTAAAATAATTTTATTATTTTTAAGACAAGCATGAGCAAAAGTTGGGAAGTCAGACTCAGAAAAACTAATACATGAATTATATCTATTAGACCAATAGTGTATATTTAACATGTAAAAAAATAAACCAACCTTTTTTTTTATTAACTTAAATTTTGTCTTAAAGTTAAAAAATAAATTTACTAAAACAATTAAATTTGGTTAATTTAAACGTGTTCTTTTGTGAACAATACATTCAACACACATAGATAACAATAATCAAGATTGAGTAATTTTAGTAAAATACCAAATATAAATCATGTTTAAGATGATTCTGGGTTTTTTTGGAGTTAAACAGAAGCTCTTCAACTTCAAAGTGAAAAATAAGAACATAAAAAAAAAGACAAGTGGAGAAAAGTAACAACACCATTTTCCTTCATGATACAGTGGCAGCTTAGAGATAAAACTATTACAGGGCAAGCGGAGACACAAGAACTGAAGAATAAAGTCAACTAATTGAAATGCATCTCACTCATTTAATAACCCACAAAATAATGGTTCTTTTCAAACTTCAAATAAAGATAAAAGAAATAACTGCAGCGTGAGAGATGAACAGAAATCCTAACAGAAAATCTATCCTCTCCAAAAGAGTTTTTTTTCTTCATTTCTAATTAAGAAACTCAGTTAGGCACAGTGTTGCATCCCAAATTAAGCTTTTTTCAAACCTCTCAGAAAAAAATCAATAGGTTAACTGTTTTGCTTTACCTTTTTGTAGAGAGAAAGCAAAAAATCTAAAAACTGGACATATTGGAAAAGAGTTTTAGTTCATTGACATTAGCGATGTACCAATCAGATTATTTTTTAGCTCCGATCTGATTCCGAGTATCTGCTGCTACCTAGTCTTGATCCAGAACTTCTGTACCACATAAAAAAATTAACATATTTAATAAACAAATCCAGGTTGTCCCCTAAATGTATTTGATGTACCTTTTATCATTTAAACAGTGAACTTCTATGAAGTAGCTTCAAAAATCAAGTAAAAGTAGTGCAAGTGTCAAAAATAGTTAGTAAAAATAGGCAATAATTAGTCATGTGAGAAAGTTTGGCAACTGTAGCTTTAGGATCTTCAGATCTGATTCAGATCTCCAAGAGGTTGTTTTAAATTAATGATGACTTTCTTTACAAATTGTTGTAGCATAAATATGATGATGATTTTTTTATGATCGTCTTCATCGTATCAATCTAACCATTTATAAATTTGGGTTGCTTCTGATACGATATAGGCTAGTTTTGTTTTTTTCGTTTTTTTTTTACTTGTCCTGTCCAACAGCTGGGCAGACAGATGAGAGCTGAAGGCTTCTTGTCTTGGACATATTTTACTTTTACAACAGGGGTTATTAATCTTATGTCAAACCAGAGGTATGTCTGAATAAACCCCTTTTGTAATCCAGGCCAAACTTAATTCATTTTAATTGTTTTTGAAATTCTTTTGTGTTGAACCGGACGGAAAAGGAAAGAAGGGACGAAGAGAGAGGGATGTTAGAAAGGGGGGGATCATAGGAGGGGGGAGGGGGGTAAAACCATGAAGCAGCATAAAGCAACAAGTTACTGGGTGTTTATCATTACGGTAAGGTACAGATAGAATACAAATCTCAAAGGGGCGGGGCCTGTCCACACACACACTCAAATGTTATAAAACACACCTGTTAGATGCAAAAATGTCAACATGTAAACATGTACACAATACAGATATTGTTCACACATGCATACTCATGTCACTTATATTTGTATTTATTTGTTCCACTTCTTGTTTTTTTTTCGTCTGGGTTTTTTTTTTTTTTAACTTGTCCTGTCCAACAGCTGGGCAAGCAGATGAGAGAGAGAGTGCCTCTTGTGTTGGACATATTTTACTTTAACAATAGGGGTTATTAATCTTCAGACAAACTAAAGGTATGTCTGAATAAACCCCTTTTGTAATTGAAGCCAAACTTTATTAATTTCAACCATGTTTGAAAATCTTTGGTGTTGGACCGGACGGAAAAGGAAAGAAGGGAAGAAGAGAGAGGGGGGGGGGGGGGGGGGGTTAGGAGGGTGATAATAGGAGGGGAGGGGGGATAAGAAAATGAAGCAGCATAAAGCAACAAGTTTACTGGTTGTTTATCCTTACGGTAAGGTTCAAATGTAGTACAAAAAGGGCGGAGCCTGTCCACACACACACTCTAATGTTATCAACACACCTGCTAGCTGCAAAAATGTCCACATGTCAACATGTACACAAAACAGATAGTGTTCACACACGCATACTTATGCCTTAAAACCAACTAGTGTGAAATATTTCATTCATTCACCCAAACTGTTAGTGCAAAGGTGAGCTAACACCTGTGCTCAGTTGAGTGTTCATGTTCTTCTAAAATGGATGATGGAATGTGAAAAGAAGGAGGGGGAGCAACCAGCCACCCCCACACCCAGACCCCCGCCGCAGCAGCGAGAAGCCCCCAACGCCACGCGGCAGCAGGCAGAGAACAACCGCCCCCCGGGTGACCACGCCCGCCACCCAGGCCAGGGCCAGCAGGGCCGCCACGAGGCCCCCAGAGCCAGAGAGCAGGGAGGCATGGGGGGAAAGAGAGTGCCGCTTTAACTGCTTTTGGGTGCCGCCCATTTCATGACGTCATCCTAGAGCTGGCCTCAGCCACGTGTCTGTATTTCGTGTTTCATGTGGATCATGTTTCATGATGCACAGACTTCTACAATAACATTTATCTGTAATAATAAGCCTGAAAATATACCGCGATGATCACAATAATAATAGAATAAATGTCCGATCGCTGATCAGGATGTAGCATCCGGGACATTCCTTATTGACGTTAAACTGCCATCATAAATTTTACACACAAAAAACATTAGTTGTCTATTATACAGCATAGTTTGATTTTAACTTCCTCTAAACTCTGATAAATGTTATACCTGCCTTTTCCTTTATTTTTCCACTCCAAGGCTTTTGTTTTTATCTTATTGAAACTAAAGCCTTTTGCTTCATAAAAGCAACAGGACTGCCTTGTGATGTGGTTGTGGTTCTGCCAGTTAATGGGAGCTCAGTTTCAAGCTGGGACTTATGAACAGCAAGCTGAGATAATAACCCAAGACAAGTAAAAATGAAGAGATCATAAAAAAGATAATGCCATAACTGTGCAGCAGCATCAGTTCTGCAGAACTGCTTGATATCCATTATTATATAATAATGACTGTCTGGATTTAAAGGGAGCCTTGGCCAATCAAGCAGCAGTGACAAATTAAAAGAAGTAACAGAAAGAGATATACATTTATGGCAACATGGGTGCCCACAGTTGACCCCCCTCGTCCATACAAAAATGACTGGCTACTTTGAATGAAAATGTGCATCATTTGGGAAGTCAGGCACTTAAATTTAAAAGAAAATCTATGCAAAAAGCTTTTCATATGTCTGACCACATGAAGAAATACCAAAACTTCTGATAATAATAAGTTGCTTTTTTGCATTCCTTTAAAAGATTCATAAAGAGACCAATAAAAAGAAGTTGGGCTATGAATTGTAGTTTCTGGTTAAAAGAATTCTATTGATGCACTATGAAGCAAAAGTGTACGAGTAATTAAACAAAACAAAACTAAGAACAATTCCAAACTAAACTGCTTAGTTTGTCACAAAAACAGATGTGTCATCGGTCTGCAACAGCAACTAAAAAGAATGGCTTGAACTTGTATAGTGTTTTTCTACCTTCCTCAAAGGCCCAAAGCCCTTTACAGTCACTGTGCCATTCATACATTCACACACACATTCACACACTGATTGTGGCTCTGCTGCCGAACACTGTCGCCAACCTTCCACCAGAGGCAAGGTGGGGCAACACATGGGCGGGCAAGGCGGGAATCGAACCCGCAATATTCCGATCAGGGGGTCGACCGCCTCCCACTGCTCCACAGTCGCCCATATTATTAAAAGAGTCATTAACCTGCATCCTGACTAGTTAAAGCTCTCATTGATTTAAGAGGCAACTTTGTGGCAAAACTAGCTTAACGCTGAGTTTTGCTTAATTGTCTGTTCTTTTTGATACAGAATCTACAGGCAAAATATGCACTGCCCGTTTTCCAGCAAAAATAAACTGCACCCACTGCTAGCTGCTGCTATAAGCAAACTGACTTCCTTAAATCCATAAAACTCCAGTAGGAACAATTTAAATACAACACACTCCATGAAAAAGAAGATCTTAAAATCCTTACCCCTATAAATTATTTTCTTTTTATACAGGGAATTAGTTTTTCAGGGCACATAGACATAATCATTTTTTTAAGAATTTTGCTGCACATACGAGAAGGTCCAGTATATTTTGAAGTTATTCCAAAATAGTAGTTTATCCATCTTGGCCTGGAACCTTTTTTCCATATAGTTTGTTTGAGGGGGCATCAATTAAAATGACTTATGTCAGTTTTTTTTCATAAGATAGTGCATGTGTGCAGCCTACAGGGTTTTTTAATCACAAATAAGTTCACTATAAATATCTCTTTATAAGAAATCAAACTTAAAAAATATGGCAAAAGGGGTCTAAAAATGATAAAAGGAAAAATTGTAGGCCATAAACGTTGCAGGACTTTGGTGATACGTCAATAAAAATGCATTTGGTCGAACTAAAAACAGCTTCTGAACTCCTTGAAATCTCCCGTGGCAGCACAATTTGTTTTCTTATTCCCTAAAATCGCTATGTTGCTGATTTGCATAATTCCTTTTTAGCAGCTTGTTTAGTACCTCCCAGTCAAAGGCTCAACGTCAATCTGGCTGCAAGAAAGTTTGACCTCTTGATAGTTTTCACTTTGAAAAATTTCAAATTTCTCCGGCTCTGTTAGTAATAAAAAAGTGCACACTTTCACTCATTTGCATTTGAGAAAGCTTTAAAATCTTCCCCTCAGGATAGAGCAGTATGATATACTTTGTATGATCCCTCTGAGTGGTGCATGATTTCAATTCTACTGCGTACAAAACAGGGGTTGATGTACAGATGCAATGACATTGTGAAATGGTTTAGAATGGAGTTCATGTTTTGTCCTCCAAACATCCACTAAACTTCAGGGATTTTCTGCCTACTTTTTATTACTAAATTAAAAACTTATAACAGAACACCTGCAATGTCAACATCCTCCTGTAAGGCATCATTTGAAAGACATCTTAATGGAAAAATCTTTTATGTTGTTCATATAACAACATAGCAACATTGACCTGGTTTAACATGCAATATGCGTTCAATGGCCGTGCGTTTTGTTCAAAAATGTCATAAAAACTACTGTAGCTACGCGTGAACGCAATTGTTTTGAGCACAGACACTTGAAACATGTGTTTATGTGCACTTACAAGACTTTTCATTGAGGGGCCACTTGAACACGTATTGCAGAGGGCGATGCGAACATAACTTTAGGCGAAGGCTAAGGAGATTGGAATGGAATCTATGTGGCTTTTTGACGACAGTGTTCCCTTGTTTACCAGATTGTTTACATTTTAAAAACAATCTGCGATAGGTCAAAACTGCCAAGTAGAATCCCAGATGTTTTAAGACTGTAAAACCCCTCTCTACAAATGTCTAACCCTTTTGTAGAATAAAACCAATCTTCTGATTGCAATCAAGATTCAATATAGATTTAGCAAACTGCATGAATTCTGTACAGGAGACGCAACACTAAGGAGATTGATTGACGATGTCATCAGCCAATCAGGATATGGAAGACGTACAACCAGTGTACAGTTAAAAAACAAAACCTGAACCGCAATACAGCAAAGACTGTACAATAAAATTATTTTATGTTATGCATATACGATTAAAAAAATCTTATAAAGACTTTACACACAAACCCTTTATCCTAGTCTATTCCTAAGCACCAAAAATATCACAAGGTTACAAACTAATATACCAGCACCAAATAGGCTAAACATCCTTGCAACAGTGCCAGAGTCCAGTCCTGTAAACGGCCTGATAGAATTGGTAACTTCTTTCACATGAAGAGCTTTAACCTTCTTTAACAAAGTGACAGAAAACAAAGTGAGACATGTGTTCATGGAGCAGGGCTCCTTAATCATGTCAAAGAAGAGGCTGTGCTTAAACAGAACATGAAGTCAAATGTGTGACAGACATTGGTTGATGCAAGCTCAGAGTTCATGGCTTGTTGAACCCTGCGAAACAGTAGGACATCTGTTACGCTTACAAGTAGAGGAATTAAAAAAAAAAAAGATTTGTAAAAGACTTTATGGAAGAAATATTGTGTATATGTGCAACGAAAAATGCAATCCAAGTTTTATAGGTTAAATCTAGAGTGAATCTGAAGCCTGGAAGGAAAAAGAAACTTGTTTTTTTTTGCCAGTAGGTCTCCAGCAAAACTAAGACAAATGACAGAATGTCCACCTTTAACGATAAAACATTTTTTCCTGAGACTTCCGGTATGACGGCATAGAGGAGACACACTCAGTCTGAAGCTCCTGCACTCGGTTCACTAAAAACTCCACAAACTCGAAAAAACAAACGGAGAATTAGATATGAGTGGAGGAAACACGCTGCGGAAAAGCTGAAGAGCAAAAAAAGAAGGGAACGAACTGACCGAACCAGGAAACAGCTAGCACGAGATGGAAGAAGCGGCCAGCGAAGTTAACAAAAACCAGCGAGGCCACAGCGACACAAAGCTAATGCTAGACGGGCTAGCAAAAATTAGTGCTCAGATCCATGACTTGGACAGAGCTGCGAGGGGCAAAGAACAAACTGAAACAGGAAATATTTTCCCTCAGGCAAGATATGGACCGACAGTTCAAAGAGCACCACAACTCGCTGGAAAGTCAAAAAGCAGACCTAGCTGAAGCCCAGACACGCATCGCAACTTTGGAGGCGTGCAACATGGAGGCTAACGGTGAGCTAAAAACAATGAAAAAACTGATGCAACTTCTGCAAGACAAAGTTACGGAATCTGAAGCCAGAGCCCGGAGAAACAAAATCAGAATCTTCGGTTTACCAGAAGAAGTCAAAGGGGGTTCAGTTACAATTTATCTGAACGAGTTGTTTAAAAGAGAGCTTCTCATACCGGCAGACTTTGATCTTCAGATACAACGCGCACAAAGAACCCCCCCGATGAAACCCAAAGCAGGCGAGTGCCCGAGGCATATAGTGGTCAATTTTCTGAGTTTTGAAAATAAAGAAATGATCCTGAAGAAAGCCTGGGAGAATAAAACAAAAGTGGACAACCAGCTAATCCAGTTTGACCACGACTACCCAGCAGAATCAGTACAAAAAAGGCGCTCATACTCGGACATTTAAAAAGGAGCGGGGAATCCGGTTTCAAACCCCGTACACCAGGCTGAGGATTCATTGGAAAGAGGGCGTCCAAAGTTACAACAACGCGGTGGAAGCTGCACAGGACTTAAAGAAGAGAGGAATTGATGTTAACACACCAAGCAGCGACAGCAGCAGGGGACCGGACCGGACCGGACCCTAGCAGCAGAGGGATGGCAGCGTATCGGAGGAACAGCGCGGCGTGCACAAGAGGCTTCAGGAATACCAGAGGAAATAACCAGAAGGACACTACAAATAGAGCCGATTTTAAACAAAAAGGCCAAGACAGAGCTCACAGACTGAGGAGGAAGGAACGTTGGACAATACTAGACTTGTGTCTAGAGGCAGACCCCCATCTGGAATGAGGACACCCTGCCCACCCACCAACAGGGACAACAGAGGGGAGACTGAACTTTGTTCCATGTGGAAGTCACAGTTCTTTTTTACGTTCAGGTTGTACAGTTTTTTTATTTGTTTTTTAGTTGGTCATTATCTAGGTGCATGGAAATGAAGGCTTTAGTAAATGTGTAGTTTGACTATTGCCTCGCAAAAATTAAAAAAAGAAAATATACAATTAGCTCTGTTGCAAGAAACCCATTTGCATGATCAGGAACATGAGAAACTTAAAAAACTAGGATTCAGAAATACATATTACAGGTAATACAGACAAAGTCGCAAACGAGCAGTCGCTCTTCTGATATCAAACAAAACTCAATTTGAGACTGACAAAGTGATAAAGGGGAAGGATGGGCAGAACGTCGTTGTTAAAGGATGAATGGGAGACGCAGTAAATGTATATGCCCCACCTGAAAGCGATAAACTGTTTTTTAAATCCCTGTTTAATGTAATTGCTGTAGAAGCTAAGGGGATTCTAATCTGCAGAGGAGATTTCAATGTAGCCTTAAACTTTAAATTACACACAACTAGTATACACAAACATAAAAAGACTATTGCCAAATTTGTTAAATTATCCATTGAAGAATAGGGATTAATTGATGTGTGGAGAAGCTTAAATCCCTGTAAGAAAGATTATACACATAACTCCACAAGTCACAAAATACATTCACGAATAGATTATTTCTTTGTTTCTAAATCTGATATTAGAAGCATTAAAGAGTGTAAAATTGAATGTGGGGATGTGTCTGACCACAATATTCTGCACATGAAAATAAATATGTCAAATAGAAACAAGCAAAGAACATGGAGACTGAATGTTGGGATTTTGACTAATGAAGCAATTATAAAGGACATAAAAACTGACATAAAACAAATATTGATGACAATGACAATGGAGCGGTAGACCCTACAGTGCTATGGGATACTCTTAAAACAGTAATTAGGGGAAAACTAATAGCGAAAACAGCATGGTTGCGGAAAAAGAGAATTAAAAAGATATAAAGAATACTGAGTAAAATTAAAAGAACTTGAACAGCAGCTCATACATAGAAATACAACAGAAATATATCAACAAATGAATTTAAGTAAATTAATAAATATTAAAAATCAAATCAACCAAATGTTAGAAGAAGAAATAGAAAAACAAGCTGATTTATTTCTAACAAAGCTATCAGGAAGTAGGGCCTAAATCAACACAATTACTAGCCAAAAGAATTAAAAAACAACAAATGCTAAATACAATGTACGAAGTCATTGATCCCGAGACCAATAAAGTAACAAATAATCCGGAGGAAATTGAAAGAATATTCACTAACTACTATAAAAAACTATATTCCCAACCTCCTTCAGCCTGTGATAAAGATAAAAAAAACTTTCTGAAAAATATAAATCTGCCATTTATTGGATTAAATCAAAATAAAGTACTCACAACGGAAATTACTAAAGAGGAAATATTAAAAACCATAAGCTCTTTGAAAAACAACAAATCCCCAGGCAGTGACGGGTTCCCAGCCGAATGGTATAAAATATTTATAAATGAGCTGACTCCAATATTACACAGATCTCTAAACTGGACCCTACAAAAGAATAAAATGCCTATTTCATGGTCCGAAGCAATTATTTCAGTGCTTTTAAAATCAGGGAAAAACAAGCAGTCGTTCGCTAAGTATAAACCTATTTCAGTACTAAATATTGATTACAAAATCTATACATCCATAATCTGTAACAGGATAAACACATTTCTACCTGACTTTATTGATGAGGACCATACGGGATTCATAAAAAGTCGCCAGACACACGATAACATTAGGAGAACCTTGCATTTAACTGAAAGAGCCCAAAGAGAACATAAAAGTACAGTTCTCTAAGTATAGACGCTGAAAAAGCTTTTGACTGCGTTAATTGGACATTTTTATTCCTAGTGTTAGAAAAAATGGGATTTAATAACAACAATAACAAATAATAACAACAATAATAAAAACAATATATTCACAACCAACAGCTGGAATTAAAATAAATGGTAATTTAACAGAAACATTTAAATTGGAAAGATCAACAAGGCAGGGTTGCAGGCTCTTCCCGACTCTATTTGCCCTCTTTATCGCGCCTCTGGCACAGGCAATTCGTGAAAAACCTGAAATTAAAGGAGTCTCAATGAATGGCGTTGAACATAATATAGGATTGTTTGCTGATGACTTTATAGCTTACCCTGAACAACCAGAATCCATAATTCCACATTTTATGAAACTATTGAGAACATTTGAAAATGTATCGGGATATAAAATAAATATTTCAAAAGATCAGTCTCTAAAATTTAACTATGTTCCCTCTGAATATATTAGAAACAACTTTAAATTCAACTGGAAAATGAAAAGTATTAAATACCTAGGTGTGGAAATGACACTTGACATTCAAAATATAAACATTAAAAATTATTCAGAAGTACAAGAAAAGGAAAGATGGTCAACACTTCCACTAGATTTCAGCTCTAGAATCGAAATAGTGAAAATGAACATTTTGCCTCGGTTTTTATTTTTATTTCTAGCTATACCAGCACAGATCGTTGACACCCAATTTGTAAGGTGGGATAAGACAATAACCAGATTCATTTAGGACAATAAAAGATCCAGAATAAAATATGGCACCCTCCAGCTTCAAAAGAACAAAGGAGGTATGGCATTACTAAAGCTGAGAGAATACTACATCGCCTCACAATTACGGTACTTATGCTGTTGGTGTAACCCCCATTATACTGGAAAATGGAAAAATATTGAATGTGAAACATTACAAGAACCCATTCAAAACATTATTGGAGAAAAAGAGTTATATGAAACAAAGAAAAGGCATTTAGATCCCATAACAAATCATACACTAAATATATGGTTCAAACTACTTCAAAAATCCAAAATCTTAAATAATGCAAGAAAAAATAAAGTGGGTAGCATATGATATGCAGTTTAAACCAGCAGAATATGATAACACTTATAAATATTGGACTACAAAAGGAATAACAGCATAGTGCTTGTTAGAAAAGGATGGACAGCTGGAGAGTTTTGAGAACTTGTCTAAGCAATCACCTTGAAAAACAGGATTTTTTTTAGATACTTACAAATGAGAAACTACTATAAGAAAGCAATAAAGAGCGACTCCTCTGGGGATGAGGGCGGGATAGTTCAAACAATAACAAAGGCGTTTAAAGACAGCAATACTAAATTGATTAGTACGCTATATAAATCTTTAATGGAGTATGACAAAAATACAACTTTAAAAGTAAAAGATAACTGGGAAAGAGAACTAAAAATAAAGATAACTGAACAGGATTGGTTAGACATGTGGAGACACCACCATGCCACCACTGGATCCCGAACATGGAGAGAGTTTGCCTGGAAGAACCTTATAAGATTTTGCATAACGCCTAAACTGAGGAACAAACAGTTAAATACAAATCAGAGCTGTTGGCGTGGATGTGGAGAAATAAATGTTGACCATTCACATGTATTTTGGAAATGTCAGAATGTAACAGGTTTTCGAAAGATGATGGGGGATCTCACATGCAAAGTGCTGGGATACACAATTCCGTTGTTACTAGAACTGTTTTATCTGTTCATGTTCTCTGGAAACTCAATCCACCAAAGTGACAAATACTTATTTAAAGTTATGTCAGTAGCCGCCAAAAAAACGTTAACCAGGAACTAGGGCACTAAGGAGATCCTTTCAAAGGAGCAATGGACACAACAATCAACAACATATACTCAATGGAAATAATGACATACAGACTGAAACTACATGAGGCACAATCACACCAAAAGTTTAAAAAAATGGACACTGTATAACAGATTTATGAAGCACCTAGAATTGACCTTTTTATTTTTGTGATGCTGGTTTTTGATTTGTGTTCATGTAACGGAAACTAATAAAAATAAAGTTATATTAAAAAAAAAAAACTTCTTTCCCCTTTATGGGAAATCTGCTTTTTATACAGCAGAAATGAGAAAATTTTGGCCCATTAGACTAGAACAGTGTTTTTTAACCAGTTTACCTTGAGAGATGGTCAAGTGGTCAATTTTATCTAATTGGTCTAAAAAGCATTAACCATCCCCAGGATATCAGCTCTGTGTTTTTTCAAATAAGACCAGGTTTCTGAATGAGTGAGTAGATATATGAAAGATCATAAGATACTTTTTTCTTTCCATTTATTTGATCAAATGACTTTATATTGTCAATACAGAAAATAGAGTCTCCCTTATAGTTAATTAATGCTTCATTATGCATTAAATAGCTTTAACAAAGGGGCCATTATTGTAAAGTCTTACCCATTTTTTTCACCTTTTCGGTTCGTGGTGTGCCTTGTGACTTGCATGAAAGCAAAAAGTGGATCAGAATCCCGGAATAGAAAATATCAGATGCCGCAGTGAAAGGGTGGCAACATATTATGTTAATTTAATGACATGTAATGTTGTTTTTATTTTAATTATGAATTTTGCAATCCTTAAAGAAGCTTGTATTGATGAACAAAGATATTGATACAAAAATTGGCTCAAAGTTTGGGGGTAGAGTGGGGGCAACTGCCCCCCCCAGTAGCTCCGCCCCTGTTGTTTGGTACAAATATCATTTATTAACAATAAAAATAAGACGAAGTGACTATATTTGATTGCTCAAAATAAAAATAATTGGTTTATTTATAATCTGTTTTAAGCCATGATTTTTAGAAAAAGGCTGCATGGAAACATTGTTTATAAGACAATATTTCTGTTTTTTCATAAACTTGAAGATTCAGATGGTTTCTAGCAGCCATCAATGCTAAAAACAGTTTTTCTGTAAAAGTTAAAGCATTAGTTGGAAAATAAAAGCATTGAAAAAGTTTGTGACATTCCAAAATGTAGCCTTAGTGCCACACAGGATGCAGAATACTTTTTTTCTTAGATCCAACCCTATATATCCTATATGTGCTTTGACCGAGCATTTCTTTTGCTGGATTTGGATCAAAAGCATCATCTAAGTGCGAGACCAACTGACTCCAAATAAATGTATCTAACAGGAACAACTGAATTGTGAGTCCAGCATTGAAACTGACCACAGAAAGGGGGACTGGACAGCAGTTTAACAAGCAGAAACGGATCAAAGCATCAATCTCTCTTTCCAAGCCTTTTGCCACATTCAGAGTTTAGTGTGCAGTTTGCTGCCAGTCTCAATAAAGGAGAACAAAAATGATTTTGTCCTTCTTTTCTTGTTCAGGTTCTTCTTTTTTTCTTTCTGTGGAAGGAAAACCTCCCCACAATAACCTTGAGACTCAGTAATTGATGTGTGTGCCAGTCCAAAACTGTTTCCAAAATCAGGCAGCTTGGTGTGGACACAAGGAGGCTGTGGGGCATTTTCCAGCCAGAACCAGGATCACAAGCATTCAGTCATTTCTCATTTGCTTTAGCTGAAGGCACCTCGTCAATGATGAATTAGAGAAAAAAACCAAACCCTTTTTTTGTTTTGACTGCCACTGGATTATTGTCATTTATCTCTATTATTTATTTTGTGCCAAAAGAAAATCCAGCGTGGAGTCATTGCTCAACCGATTCTTCCTCCGTTGGATGTTATATGGTGGGAGAAATAACTCCAGACCACAGCAGAATCAATCTGAAAAATCTACTCATGAAGTTGGTTTTACTCATGTTAGATTTGTGTCACATCTTCTGCATATAGGATATCAGCTGGAACAAACTGAATAATGACCATGGCGCCTTTGGTTCGACCACAACCTCTTTCCAAACAGCCGATTTCCAAGAAAAATTCTTTGCCATTATCTTTCCATAGCAACAACAGCTTCAAAACCAACTAATCCCTCTTGACCTCCGCGCTGACATTTTCCTACCCTGTACTTAAAACGGATGCTGACCGGTTACTGTGTCAGTAAATTTTCTATCGATATCCAACAAATTGGGCTCAGCACAGACACTGCTGTGACATTTGCAAGGGTTACAATAAACAACGTAACCAGAACTGGGTACTAATTTATGCATGTGCATGAGGTTAAAAACAGCTTTTTTTGTGTGTGTGATCACTACAAATTAGCCCTCATCAGGATAAATCACCCCAATCCTTGTTCTAATCTGTCCAAATGACAGATGGCTTTCAAATTTGGCCACCATTAGACATAAAAGAGGAATGTCTGTGACAGAAAATATCCGGTTAGGGTGTCACGTGTCAAACTGAGTCAGTTTTGCATCAGTGCATGTAATCTCTGCCGGCTCACAATAGCTCTCTGTTTTAACCCTGACGAACAGCTGCGGAGTCCCTGCATCTTCGCCCTCCTGACAGGAAATGAGTCACTAGGAGACATTTAACCCCGCGACCTCGCTGACTCTCCAAGGGTCGCAATGTTGCACACTCCATTATAGTGTTTACACTGTTCCTTAACGCCACAAGAATGAGGTCAGATCTATTTTCCACCTCTTGGAATTTTAAAAGGTTGATGTGCGTTGGCTTTCAGCAGTCAAACTTAAGGTTAAAAATAAAAAGCTTTGAAAGGAGGATTTTAAAGTACCAGGAGATTCTTCACATCACTTTTGTTACACACTTCTTCAATAATGAGTTCCACCACTGAATTGAGAATAACAATTAAATACTACATTATAACCATACAAACAGGATCATTTAATCACATATTTAAAAGAATATGCTAAACTTTCAATGTTTGTAAGGTTTGTCTTCATACATGAAATTTTCCAATTTCATGTGAAGTTATGTTTCTGTGTTTATCTTCAGTGTATATATATACATATTTATTGAGGTCTTTCCAGGTATCTGTTGTAGCCACTCCTCCAGTTTGGGGGTCACTGCCCCAAGTGCTCCGCAGGCAACACTGTCACCTTTACCTTTCTCCAGTTCTTCTCTGAGTCCCTGGTATTTCTCCAGTTTCTCATGTTCCTTCTTCCTGACGTTCCTATCGCTTGGCACTGCCACATCCACCCCGATGGCTTTCCTCTGTTCTTTACCCACCACTACAATGTCTGGTTGGTTCGCCATTCCATCCTGTTAGTCTGGATCTGGAAGTCCCACAGGAACTTTGCCCTCTCATTTTTACTCTGGCATTTCAAGTTCATATTCTGCACCCATTTTCCATCATCCTAACTGCCTGGTAATAGTTTAATACCAATATATAATTATTTACAGCCAATAATACCCATTTGGAGCAGTGTGATATATCCAATAAACTCCAGTGTTTAAGCAGTACAGCAGATGTACTTACAAAGTTCACCAGGTAAATGCTTAGAAAGCTAATCCTGGTGCATCACATACCAAAGAGTTTTGCTTCATAACAAGAGACTTTGTTATGACCTGCTGTTCCAAACTTTAATTCATGACCCAACAACTCCACCAAGATCCACAGACAGGGAAATACATTTTTGAATGCAGATAAAAATAAATTAATAAATGAAAAAGCTCTAAGAAGGATTTTTAATTGGAAAGCTTTGACTATAAACATTTTAATCTACAAAACTGATCTTCCTAAAAGAATATTTCAGTGGCCAATAATCCATATCACACAGATTGAAATGCTCTACATCAAGGTGTCCTCAGCTTCCAATCATGCACTTTAATGACAACATTTCTTTTAACTGACGTTTGTCAGAATATCCATATGTTTTGCAGCAGATGGACTGATAACATCCTTTTTTTTTAAAATCTGTTTCTTGTTTTACATCAACCGCTTATCCTAAGAGAAACTGTACTCAAAGTATGACACCAAAAAACTCCTAAGCTTCCTGAGGTGTGCCTGATAGAAAAGCGCCCAAGAATATTCTGAAGTCGTGACAGTCGATCTAATTCTACAGAAATAAGCGGATCTTTTAGCTTCATTTGCCAAACAGATAAAAGAAATAAAAGATTAAAAAGTGGGCTGAGTGGTAGAAATATGACAAATTGGGTTGGACGTTCAGTCTGAATGATGAATGAGATTTACACTTAATTCTGTACTTTCTTACATTTGTGTAAATCTGACTTCAAGGTTAAATTTTGCAAGAAAGAAAATATGTATATACAGATGTATACTTTTATGGGAGGCTTATTTTAAGCTGTACAAAAGATTACATGATGTGCAAGACTCAGTTATTACTATCACAGCTCTAATGAAGTAGAGGAATAATCTCAGGCATCACATAGGTACTTATAATACAAACACCACTGTTAAAGATCAATTGGTGATTTATTGATGCAGAGTCCAGCGTAAGACACAAACCACCCAGAAGGTCCTCTGGCTCCAGACTACATGCCACTGCCTGGGAATCCTGAGCATATTCCCTCCTCTGATTCCAGAGACTAAGCCAAGAATGACCAACCTGCAGTCACCAGGGAAAATGGGCTCATATGTCCAAAACCAGGCCTCCAGCAGCACGTAATGCATATCCAACAGTTGAACATATTTGTTAAACAGATGAACTAAATAAAAATATAGTTAGGGATCCAACAAAGGCAAACCTCAACTTATTGGTCATGGTTTTGACCTGGTTAGATATATGACTATTGTGTTACACAATATTAACAAACTCTAAATAAAATTTTAAAAAATCATTTTTTAATTTGCCAAAAACAAGTAATAATGAAGATCACCCTTTCAGTTGGCTATACTAAGCCAGGTGTAACACATATGTTTAAGACTTTCAACGTAAAAGTATGCAAACTATGCAGTAGAGATGCAATGATTCACTTTCCCCATGATTTGGTTCAATGGTGTAACATAGGGTTAAAGTGAGAATTGTGGCATCCCAAGCAGCCATCTCATACTGGATCCTCATAGGAGTCAGAAGTTTTACACAGAATGACAGAATCTAACTGTGGCTGAATCAAAATTGGAGCTTTTTGTGTTATAAACCCACCTTGGTGTCCTCTGTCAGTTTCCAAACATGCTAAGGACACAGCTGCAGAAACGTCAGCATGATGAAAACTAACTGTTGATCTCAAATTACCATTCATGTGAGTTGGAATATTTTCTTCAAATGTGATGATTTGTCCCTTCAGATATTACATATTTTGATTATAAAAGGCTAAACTAGCATTTTATATATAGTATTTTTTACTATGTTTATATTTCTGAGCTTCAGTCTAAGCAGGGTCTCAGTTCTTAAATAGTTATATAATTGCAAGTAGTGCACACGAAATGGTTTAAAGAAAGAGTTTATTCCAGCTTTGTAAACAAGTCGGGATTGGGTCTAAATGATTAAAAAAAGAATACATTAAAAATATGAAGTCTGGTCAGAAGTTTAATTTAAATTAAATTCATGATTTCCCTTTGGCAATCCATAAAGTATTTCTGAGCTAAAATCTGAAGTAAATTATGTAAAACAGTTCAATTTAAACTTTAAGAGAAGTTAATTGAATATCAACTTTGCTTTGAACTTAGTCATATTTTTTGAGTTACACTCAGTGGATATTTTTCTTTGGTGATACTAAGTTTAAGTTGTGTTAATGCTGGATTTCATGTTATTTTACGAGTCAGTAGTAACTCACGAGCTAACAAAGTTTATCATAGTTTCTCTTGCAAAAAGGTCAATCTTTATGTCTTTAAAACAAAAATCTGCAGAAATAAACTTAATTTTACATATTAATAAAATTTAATTTTGACAAAAGGATTTTTAGCAGAGAACAAAAAAATGCTGTTTTTAAAAAAAAATCAAATGACTAAAATACACGTCCCCACTTTTTTTTTCTTTTTTTTTTTTAAACACAGTAAATCTTACAACAAAGTATTAGGGCCAACATAAAAAAATAAAAAAAATGATTATATATTTTAAAATAAAGTCATAAAATAATGAGGAAAATTTTTTAGTTTACGAGAATTAGGTCGTAAATTTATGAGAAAATAGTTGTAATTGACGGAAGTAAACTAGAGCCATACTTTTTCGAAAATAACATTTATTGCAAAAGCCCCCAGCCACGTTATGCGCCGACTAAATCCATCAATGCTGCTATGATAGGCTATAAAATTACAACTTCATTTGGGTAAAATATCAACTCTTTAACTCATATTTTATTATGGTGGCCCTAATACGTGATTGTAGAATTTGAGTGTCCTATTTTAATGAACTGTTTCAACAATCTTTACATATACACACACAATATATATATATATATATATATATATATATATATATATATATATATATATATATATATATATATATATATATAGCACAGACCAAAAGTTTGGACACGCATTCTCATTTAAAGAGTTTTCTTTATGTTCATGATAGATTCACACTTAAGGCATCAAAACTGTGAATTAACACATGTGGAATTATATACATAACAAAAAAGTGTGAAACTACTGAAAATATGTCATATTGTAGGTTCTTCATAGTCGTCACAAAAACCATCAAGCGCTACAAAGAAACTGGCTCACATGCGGACCGCCCCAGGACAGGAAGACCAAGAGTCACCTCTGCTGCGGTGGATAAATTCATCCGAGTCACCAGCCTCAGAAATCACAGTTTAACAGCAGCTCAGATTAGAGAGCAGGTCAATGGCACACAGAGTTCTAGCAGCAGAAACATCTCTACAACTGTTAAAAGGAGACTGTGTGAATCAGGCCTTCATGGTAGAATATCTGCTAGGAAACCACTGCTAAAGTAAGGCAACAAGTAGAAGAGACTTGTTCTGGCTAAAGAACACAAGGAATGGACATTAGACCAGTGGAAATCTGTGCTTTGGTCTGATAAGTCCAAATTTAAGATTTTTGGTTCCAACCACCGTGTCTTTGTGTGACGCAGAAAAGGTGAACCGATGGACTCTACATGACTGGTTCCCAGGGCTATTTGACCAAGAAGGAGAGTGATGGGGTGCTGCACCAGATGACCTGGCCTCCACAGTGACCAGACCTGTACCCAATGGAGATGGTTTGGGGTGAGCTGGACCGCAGAGTAAAGGCAAAAGGGCCAACAAGTGCTAAGCATCTCTGGGAACTCCTTCAAGACTGTTGGAAGACCGTTTCATGTGACTACCTCTTAAAGCTCATAAAGAGAATGCCAAGAGTGTGCAAAGCAGAAATCAAATCAATAGGTGGCTACTTTGAAGAACCTAGAATATGACATATTTCCAGTTGTTTCACACTTTTTGTTATGTATATAGTTCCACATTTTGATGCCTTCAGTGTGAATCTACAACTGTCATAGTCATGAAAATAAAGAAAAATCTTTGAGTAGGTGTGTCCAAACTTTTGGTCTGTACTATATCTATATCTATCTATATCTATCTATCCATCTATCTATCTATACATAGATATATATATCTCTATATAGATATATATAGAGATATATATAGTACAGACCAAAAGTTTATATATATAGTATTTTTAATTAAATGCTGCAAATGCCAAGACAGAACTAAAAGACCCAACTTGTGTCAGTAAGTCCTCTTTTTTTTTAAAGACATCCTTCATGTGTTATGACTCTTCCCCCTCAGAAGCTCATTTTTCTAAAGTGACACTGTCATCTTAGAAAAAGTGCAAGCTGCTGTAATGGCGGATATACACTAAGGATAACATAAAAATTTGCAATTTCTACTTATCAATCCTCTGAATTTTAAAGAGACCTTGGTTTCACTTTGGATATTCTCGACTTTAGCAAGGCTCTGTAGATGGTATGTAGTGAAATGGAAAGGCATGAATGTAGGATGTGGTTAATATTCCAGAACACTAGTTTGTAAGCAGCTGGCGTATGCATCAATCTGCAGAAACACTCAATCACTTCACTTCAGGACGTATTTAGTTCTTCTCTAGACACAATGCGCATTTAATGGGATCTCCGTCTGACATGTTGAAAGAATGCAATACACTCTGACGACCTGCTCGTTCCAACACACACTTTCCATTTACTTGAATGTGAAAATCTCATTTCCAAGAAACCTGGAATGAAAAAGTGTCGTAATTTGCATGTTTGCAAGTGTGAAAATGTGACAACAAGGATTAAAAATGTCTTTGCAAGTGACTTGCTTAATCCTGGGTTTGAAAACAGCTGGTTCTGTGGAGAGCTGAGACTCAACTCCTGTCTGTTCCCCGGGGGAGCAGCGAAGAAGGTGAGGAGACACATGTCAGCGGAAATATGTTCTGATGCATAAGAAGTGCATAAAGAGATTACCTCTGTGAATTCTGTCAATATTGAGGAGCTAGGGGGGAAAGGAGACCAAAAGGCAAAGAAAGAATGAAGAGTTGAGAAAGTGAAGAATACAATAGGGGACTAAAAATAAAGTGGAACCACACTGAACAGAATGAACCTCAACAGACCTCTTTTTTTTTTTCCTAGAAGTTTTTCACACAGCATGTATAATTTTGTACGCCACACTTTTAGGAACAACAAACACTGGTGGAATTCAGCCTTTTTGTAAAAATGTGGATAGAGTTACAGTCCCATCAGTTGTCTGACACCAGGGTTACCAAAAACTTGATCTCCACATTTGATCTCTCCATAGGGGAGCCATAAGAACACGCACCCTTGTGATAAAACAAAGAAAAATGGAGCCTCAGCTTTCGAACCACTTCAGCATAGCCATTTAAAAGAAAAAACAGTTCAAAGTGTCACTGTTCACTTCAATGAAATTAAAAATGTAAACCCAAAAGTGTAGAAAGCAAGCAGAGCTGGGCAATATGGCCAAAAAATGAAATCTCCAATTTTTTCGATTTTTTTTCTCCCTGCTATTATTTTCTTTAACAAAAATCCAAAACAATGGAATATATTAGATAAATAATAAGATAACATAGTTTTTTTCTCCAAAAGAGCAAAGAGTTGGAAAAATAAAATCTCGATTTTCCCAACAATAATTTGTCTGTAACAACAAATTTGAATTAACCAAAATAATCGATTATTCGCCCAGCCCTAAAAGCAAGTATTGATAAGTGTAATGCAGTAAAAAGTATAGTTGATAAAAAATGTACAAGATATGTTAATCAAAATGAATTTAAAGGGAGGATATTGACAATGCATTCTTTATTTACTATAATTTTATACCAGAAAATTATTGAAAACCTGAGAAAGAAAACCTTAATTTTCCCTCTAGGAGATAAAAAAACCATAGGCCTATTACATCGTGTTTTTTTGTTACACTTTCATGTAAATTATTTGAGTAATAAATATGTTTAATGTATGTTGATGCTTCTAAATGTTTCCTTTTTAACAAGTTAATTTTGTTTGGGAAAAAAGTCAGCAAACCAATAACACTTAACACTTAAATTAATTTAAAAAAAAAAATAACCTAAAAATGCTCAGTGCTTCATCAAAACCGGACATGAATGAATGTCTCACACTGAAATAAACAGTGGATAAAAGTTCCGGGGTAATTTTAGTTGACAAAGATTGTGGCACAGCATCTAATACGCAGAAGAAATCCACAAGAGGTTTAGGAGATCCAAACTGATGGAGCCAATTACAAAAACCCACTGTAACTGGAGATCATTTAACAGACCCCAAGTTTCAGTGGCTTCGCTCAGGGGAAAAACCCCCAAACTTTCTTTGAAGCTCCCCTCTCTGTGGGCGGTAAAGCGGCATGACACTGAGAGAAAGCCCTGAAGGCAGAGGAGCTGAATAAAGCTTGGCCACTTTCCCTTGATAGCAAAAGATAAAAGAGAAGACTGTCAAGTTAGACATAAATAAACATACAAGCTCTTAACTATCACAGTGTCAATCCTCCACTTGTTTTTTTCTGTTTCAACCATCCATCTCAGAGTGTAATACTGAGGATTTTCACTTTGACTTCAAAATAGTGGCCCTTTTGAAGTTATTCTAGACTTTTTCAGACAAGGAAATAATAGTGTCTCCCAGCAGTCTGGCCACTTCTTCAGACATGCCTGTGAAAGAGACAGAGTGCCAAGGTGGACGCTCTGCATTTGCCTTTCACACACAGTGAAAGACTCAAATTACTATGACAATCTTAGTTCATCGAGTGTGCAGTGCTTGTGTAAAACAGCTTAAAGAAACCCAAAATGCCCATCATCAGTAGGGGTCTTATCTACCATCTTTTCATCAACTGTCCGCTAACATTTTTGGGTTTTCAAGATACATTTTTCCCTATTTTCCTGATTTAAAAAAAAAAAAAAAGAAAATTCATAAAAACGATCTTCCGATCATCTATTGATTTATTGTAAAAGAACTCCCAGCGGTCTTATAATAATCATTACGCCATTTTGGGGCAAATTTAAAAAGAAATGTCTCATTTTTGTAGGACCAACCCTGTGGAGTAACCCTGCCCACACTTCCCAACATCAGTTTTTTGCACGTTCTCCTGCTAGCTTACAGCCCCTCACGTCCCCCAAAGTAACATTACCCGCGTAACAAAAATGGCGAGCAACATTGGAGCTATCCAGCCGTACAGTCTTGATCCAGATACCAGCTCAGATAAGGAAAACGAAGACGCCCATGAATCTACAAGTGGAGGCTCAGAATGGAGGGGAGCAGGAAGCTAGTGGCCCGCCGATTATAGCTTCTACGTCACACCTACAACCTTTTCCTTACAGCATTTTTTCTTCTGCACCTGAGTCACAACAATAAAGGAATACTCAATCGCAGTTTTAAGCTTAACTTTCCTTATATAGGTTTTCCATCAGCAGACAAATGCCACAAGATCATGTTAACATCAAAAACATGATTTTCATCAGAGTGGGTCTTTAAGTGTTTTTCTTTAATTACAAACAACAACAACAATGAAAAAAATTTTGTTTTTTTTAAACATTGTATCTGATTTTGTCTCTATAAATACAAATTAAAAAAGCACCACCAGCAATCATGGATAATGTAACTTTAATTTTGGAAGTACAAAAACATATCATTTACGACACAAAACATGTATTTTACAAGGATTCAGTGAGGAAGGAAAGTTTTGAATGAACCACTGGACACACAGGTGGCAGGACAAACCACTCCTTCAGGGACCAGGGAGAGAAGGGATTGGACCGGAGACGCAACGCAGACGATGTAAACCAACTGAAGGTTATGGGACAGACTCCCCACGCACCGCAGACGGACCAATGTAAACCAGGCATGACACTACAAGCTCTGTTAACCAAGCTGCAACTGGTTGCCATGTAAACAAAACTGGTACATTTGTTAAGGTAGTAACTATCGTGGACGATGGGCCAGAAAAGACTTTGGTTGTAAAAGTATTTGTTTTCATGTGGACAGAGTGGTGCCCATAGTAATCCGCATGTTTGTGGCAGAGCAGGTTAAATCTATGAGAAAGTATTAGACTTGGAATCCATGTTTATAGCTACCATATAAAGTTCAAAGGAGTGTTTGTGGGGGAATACTTAAAGACTCCCTGTGTGCACGCATGGTACAGCTCTAAAATAGCCCCAGCATGTCACAAAAGTGATCCTTACAATATGTCTCTGGCTTTGGCAGAGGAATGCAAGCAGCTGGCATTTCCACATTCACCCCAGACGCGAACACGCTTATGCATCTCAATGTGTAGTTTGGTCTATTTTAAACTGGAGCCTAAAAGAGCAAAGGCCTGCTCTGCGGTTTAACCTTAATGCAAATGTAAAACTGATCCTACCCTTCACACATAACTGCAGTCCAGATACTTCTTAAGTTTTAGCAGACTGTTAGTAAGTAGCTCATTTAACTCACTTAATAGGAAGCTGAGAATCATTTGTGGACTGCAGACGGTAGTTGTAATCATCAGTGATAACTGGATAGAGACAAAAGTTATTTCTACCACCCACTCAATCTCTTATAGTCTTCCTCGCACTTCTGTAATACTCCTCACTTAGATACCTTTGGGAAATCAGATCATGACAACATAACTCTACTTGGGAGTTGACTCCAAAGACGATCGGCAATCACCCTAATCCGCTCCCTTTTCCTTTTTTTATAGCCTCTTTTACTTTCTGAGACATCAATTTTAGAGACAAACTATGAGCTCACTGGTGTGGTGGTGACCATCACTCAAAACGCACAAGCCATCCTGCATGAAAAAAATAAAAATAAATACACAATCAAAAAGAGGCATACACACACAAACCCACATTTGCTACTATTCTGCCAATTTCTGCGAGTAATTTCAGAGTAGCTTTGTTGTTGCTTTGGGGTTTTCTTGATCCAGCTATTAAAGCGGTCCATTGGCAGTTTGGTTGGCAATGCTATAGATTATTTCAGCCAGCACAGGACCAGAAACCACTGCAATTACAAGAAGGAATCGGTCTTCTGAAATGGAACAGCCACCACAGCCTTGATGTGGTCGAAGACAAGGAGGAAGGCAAGACTCCGCATGTTAAAATAGAAGGGTCCACATGGAGCTGATTTGAGGTTGTCTCTATAGGAGTCGTGGTGCTGGCCTGCACAAGTAATAGAGCCTGTTGGAGCCAATGGAAAAACACAGCCTTGCGTGCGACTATGTCGCAGAAAATCAGCCCGGCTTTGCCACAATATTAAATATATTGCTGCTGTTTAACCAAACTAAAAAAGAAAAGTCACTGGTGCAAAACAACTGTGCCAAGGCAAGAGGCACAAAGTATAGATTTCACAGGTAGAAAAGGAGTAAATATTCCAAGGCATAGGACACATGCAAAGCACTGGCTATAAAATCTTCAGTGATAGAAATTTCTTTTAATGATTTTTTCCCAACATTCTCACTAAAAAAACTGAAGAAAATTGTGTTTTTGTTGTTTTTAACATGTTTTTGCTGCATTTACTGATGATGGAGGACAAATACAAAGAAAATTCATTCATTCATTCATTCATCCATCGTTAACATGCCAATATAGCACAGGGGTTAAAAAGCTCACAGTTGTGACGCAGCAACTGAAATGACGGGCCAAAGTCTCCCTGCTACTCTGATGCAAACACTGGCAGACAAATAGATCCATGTTTTCCTTGTATGACATGGAATCTGGCTCAAAACTGTACAGCTGGATAGCTCCAATATTGTTTTATTTCTGTTGCACCAGTGACGTAAACAGAGAACTCTCAGTTATGTGTGACAGAAAAGGGGGGCAGGGTTACTCCTCACCAATGGCGTATACTTATGGTGTATACTTATATAGCGCCTTTCTTCCTACAAGGACAAAGCGCTTTACAGTCACAGACCCATTCACCCAGTCACACACACATTCACTCACACATTCAGACACTGGTGGCGGCTCCGCTGCCAAACACAGGCGCCTGCCAATGGTCATGCCCAAAACTCAGAGGCAAATTTCTAATGAACTCCTGCCACTCTACAGAATGTCCTAGAAAACGGCACAGTTTTTTTAAAAATTTTGGCTGAAAACAACAGAATCATAATTAAAAGCTAATGCTTTAAAATAGATGAAAAGATGATCGGAGGGGAACTTACATGTTAAGTCAATCCCACTGTAGAGATGATGGTTGTGAAAATTCATGAGATAGATTTAATAGTAGTGATAGTATTTATTAAATTGACCAAAAGAAGAAAAAAACTAAAATATGATCTAAAGTGCAATAAAACACAATCTCGATGTGACATGTTTTGTGCGACAATCCTCAAAAAAAGGGGAAAACAAAATAATATAGCAGTAAGCAACTGAAAACCTTAGATTAGCATCATCAGCAACAGCTGTTGTTGACTGACAAATACAACCTGGTGTGTCTGTGATGTACGCATAAACCAACAAAACCACATAAAAAAGGCACCGGTACCCACAAAACTGGAGATGAAACTTCGCGTAGGACACATTTTTTTAACTTACTTTTCCCTTCTTTTTTTTTTGCAATTTTTACACAATATTTTAAAACGAAACAATCTATTTTGCCTCTTTTAAGGCCCTTTCAAACTGGGATGTTGGTTGGCATCAAAGTTTGTTTCTTTATTGGTAGTTCACTTTGTTTAGCAAATGTAAAACCGTATCTCAACTCACAGATAAGGGGAAAAAACTTTTATGGCAATGAAAGTCAGGTGCATTTCAGCAAATGCATATGAATTAGATCAAAGAATGAACCAAGGGGAGAGATATAAGGAGTGTGTCTTTTAAGCAACCCGAAACCTCATTAAGGGAAATTTAAAAAATCTTAGAGAATGTCTTGCTGAGAATGTCATGCAAATCATCTTTTGATCTATTGTAAAGAATCGTTCTCAATGGTCTTTTAATTATGATTATGCTGTTTTAAGCCAATATAAAAACTTGTGTTGTTTTCTAGGACATAGTTTCTGCAGAGTGGCAGGAGTTCATTAGAAATTAGCCTCTGAGTTGCTGCATTTCCTGTCATTCATTTGTATATAGCCCCTCATACCTCCAAACTAGCATTACCGGTACAACAAAAATGGCCCTTTGGAGCTATCCAGCTGTAGAGTTCTGAGCCAGACACTAGCCTGGACCTGGAAAACAAAGACATACATGGATTTATTCGTCTACAAGTGGATGCATCAGAATGGAGCGGAGCAGAGAGATTGTGCCCCCCCAGCATATTCTTGCACCTAACAAATGCAAGTTCTTCTTTTTTCCAATTGCATTTTTTTGTCTGCTGCTGATTCACAATGATACGAACAAAGAAATACTCAGAAATGCAAATGTAAGCTTAATTGTATGTCTAAAAGCACATTGGAGTGGGTCTCCATAGCCCCTCTTAAACACCTTGGAAATACTTATATAGTTAAATAGTTTTTTTTCCTGTTCCCTTGTCTTGAATTCATTGACAAGATTTATCAAAGGGTAATTGTGTACCTCAAAAATTCGCTATAATGTCCCTCATATTCATATCACTAGTTATTTATTAGATGCCCATGAAGGGAAGACATATCTAGTGTGTGAGGGGGAAAAGGTTTTACTTCAGTCAAACTATCAAAAAATAAGCTTTGTCCCACTTGGCAACAGTCCAAACGACTGATTAAAAAAAAGAAATAAAAAAAAAGAAAATACAGCACAGAAATGACCTGGAAGCTTCACATGATATTGCCGTGGAACAGTTGAACCCAGCGACTCCAAAACTATTTAAAGTTTAGCATCAAAAGGTAAAAACTTTCTCTGATTATTTCTCATGTGCTTTCTTCTCTGGTTTATCCCTCATTTCTTTGTAGCCATCCTTCCACTATACTTTTCATGACTGCGTCTGCATCCAGATTTCTCTTTGAGCCCCTTTCTAGCCCTCTAGTTATATTCAGAACAACCATGATTTCATGGTGGAGGGGGAGAGAAGGAGCCTCCAATTTGGGTTGTCGGAAGAAAACGTAAGGAGACTAAAAAAGCTGAGGGAACAAAATATGATACTGCTGAAATTCCCACTTAAGAGAAGCAAAGACAGAGCTAATGAGAAGTAGTGGCAGAGGAGCTGAGCAGGCCACTTGCATGCGACTTCAGCCTTATGAGGTCTGGCAAGGATAGGTGGGTGGAGAAAGGCAGCTCGGAATAGGCTTTTTTTTTTCCTTTTTACTTAATGGACCCGAGACCAGATGGTGTTCTCATTGAGTAAATTATAAAACTAAATGAGAATTAGATGCCGCCTTGCAAGGAATGGGGTTCCCTTTAGGCATTCCCAACCCTCTAATCTCCTTATGTTCCTTATAGCTCATGGAGTGAAAAATTACACAATCTGACAAGAAAAAAAATTTTTTTTTTTAAGTTTGCGCTCAATCAAAACCTTTTTGTAGAGCCAAACATCTTCCCCTTGTATTCGGACATCTAATGTGACAAATTATAAAAAAAGTGAGATTTAAGAGGAAATATTCTAAATATAACAAAGGAAAATTATATTTTAAAGACCTAGTCTGATGAAAATTGTGTTTTTAACATGTTCTTGTAGTGTTTTTCTCACGATGGAAGACATTTATGAACAAAAGCAATCAAAAACAAAAAAGCTTGTGTTTGAGTATTTCTTTATTCAAATCGTTGTGAATGAGTAGCCGGTGAAAAAAATTACCATTGGAGAAAGTTCGTAGCTGTAGCTAGAGAGCGTGTAAACAGATGGATGTCGGGATGTGGAGGGAGGCTTCCTCCATGCAAACAGTCCCACTCACAACTCCTTGCCAAATTTCTATTGAACTAGCAAAGGAAAAGATTTCTTTTTTGTCAGGAACTGGTGTAGGATGTAGGACTGAATATGCAGGAGACCAGGCATAGTGACAGGAACTAAAAGATTTAATAAAAAAACCTAAACATGACAGAACCATGGGAGAACCAAACTGGTGCCGTAAAACAGCAGAACAGATGACATGACAATGAGAAACTGAAAACCAGACACTTAAATAGACTGAAGGTGATTGACTAAATGAAGCCAGCTGTGGACGATCAACCTGAACCTGGTGAGACGGACAAAGAAAACAGAACATGATGAAAAACACCACAGAAACCCAAGCACTGAATCCTCACTTTTTTAAATTTTGGCTAAAAACGACATCATCATGATTAAAAAATCACTGGGAACGCTTTTAAAATAAATAAAAGATTATCAAAGTGGGACTTCAAATCAGAAATTAAGCATTTTAAAACATTCATTTGAATACAAAGCAATCAACTCTAAAATGATGAAAATATTTGGGACATGAGCATTGTGGGGACCCCCCCTTGCCTCTGGAGACCTACTTGCATTAGGAGGCGCAGCTGCTTCACACAAATTGCGAAGCACCAGAGCGAACAAACTCCAGTCTGGATAAAATTTTTAATCTTTTTGTTTTATCCTCACAAATCCTTGGTTTCATGTCAAAATTGCATTCTAGCAAATTCAAATCATTCACTGTTTCAGATTTCGTTTTGATGATTAAAAGTCCTCCTGTTTCCATCCTGTTTCTTGAGTTTTTAACGTGTACTTGTGGCATTTTTTTTCTGAAAGAGAACAAATGGAATAAGAAATCATTTCATTTTTGCAATCCTAAGTATTTCTCCTTTTAATGCGCTTTCATTCAAACTCGCAATGACGCTCGGTTTGAATTAATTCACTGTTGTGATGTCACAACGGCCCAGGAGTGCATGTGCATTGAGCAGGCTCCCTGACCTGTCCCATCCAACAAAAGGATCTGGTTGCAGACAAGATCCCGTCTAGCGTGCACAACCTCAGGTGCGGCAGGATAAAATGGCACATTGCTGTATTTTCAATGCGTTCAAGGCTGGATTTTGTTGTTGGCTGCATGTGTTTAAAATTAAACTTAAATTTAAAGGTGTTCTCTCTCTGACTGAGTTTGAAGGCTTGCTGTCCCGCATTAACCAGAGAGGGTCAAAATAAAAACAAGCATAAAATCACCCGGGACCTTTTTTTTATTATTGCCTTGATGGAAATAAGAAAAATATCAAAAAGTTCAGGGAAACCCGAGCAGGCTGGTTCCACATCCCGCAATGGGTCTCTGTCTGGCCGCCAGCTCGCCTACCAGGAGTCGGCATAGTGGTCGCGATCGCTCCAACTTCCTCTGCCCTGCCACAGACTATCCCAGGGAGTACCCGCCTTTGGTTGGTGATTTGGTTCAGATGGGTACCAAGTATCCACTGCTGCCAGACCTTTACACCGCACCCGTCGCTCAAATTGTACCGCTGGACCTTAGATTGCGTCTGTACGGTTAACTTAACATTAACATTCGGTGAGAATGGAGCTTTTAACCCTAACCTGTAATCCTAAACTTAACCCTTCCTCGGGGTCCGTTGGAAACTATGTGCGAATAGTCACTTTCTTTCAGGCACTTTATTTTATTTGCTGTGTAAGTGAATTCAACATTCTGCATGTGCTAGCATCAAATCAGTTCTGAGTCACAGCCAGTGCTGCTTGCTGCTGCAATGTAGGCTGAATTATAATGTCATTAAAAACCATTTTTCCTGGTCTTATTAAAGTTCTTTTCCATGTGTAATTTCATTAAACAGCTGGGTATGGTACACACATTCGTTTTGTCATCCCACACATTAATTAAAAAAAAATTCAATTTGGAACCAAAAAGATGTCCCTTTTTACGGTTTCTTTATCGTTGAAGAGAAATGTTTGAGCTTAAGTTGAGCTTTTCACTCATGCAAGATGCAGCATGCAGAAAGGGAGGATCAAGGGCGGGGCTACACAGCTCAGCAACAACGGCCACGCCCATATAGAGGAGATTTTGGAAACAGAGAATTCAGATAAACTAAACTAACTAAACTAAACCAAAATACGGCTTTTTTAACACATTTAGATGTTGGGATTTTGGATAAAAACTTCATAATCATAATTGTAACACCACGGGAACAATTTTATATAAAAGAAAATGTCTTGGCTTGAAAACTCTGTGTTCTATTTGTGGTTTTGAGTATTTTTGTTTTATGCGGAAACATTTACCACATAAAGAGCTCAAACATCTGACTCACAGTGGTTGGTTTTTCTCATTATGCAATGAGAATCTTAACCCAAATGGGAAACTTTCACTTTTTCCCCCTTTTTTTGCTTCATGTTTCAGAAAACAGCAGTTTCCTCTCCTATAGAATGTCTTCAGCCTAAAAACGAAATGGTAGTGCTCTTAAAAGTCTTTACTACATGTGGTACAAGTAGGAAATCCATATTTTAGTAGAAACAGTTCCAAGTTACCAACAGTACAGAACTAAACCTGCAATCCCTATTAAAAAATAAACAAGAACAACAAACAAACACTGATTTTCAGAATAAAAGCACATTTATATTTAAGATAAGTGGATAAGACTGTTTAGTGTCTGCCTGCCTTTTAATATTCTTACAAAGATCCCAAATTCTGTTTCAGAATTGAAAACAAAGCTGTAAATATGAAATGTTTCCTCTAAGGATCACAGATGACAGGTTTTGCCATTTTTCATTGAGTCCCATGTAAAAAACAAAAATAGAAATCAGCTTAGCTAACAGAGTTCAGTTCAACACTCTTTCTATCAGCGACCCTTGACAAAACTACAAGTGGATAAAATACGTTTGGAATTTTAAGTTAGCATCACAAAAACATCTATAAAATGTATAAGCCTTGTGCTATCCTATGACATTGACGTGTTCTCCCTACCATGACAAATGTGGATAAAGGTGGAAAGATTTCATGTAATCCATGGACACCAGTGAAGATCACAAATCATTGAAGAAAAACGGTTCAGAGCACTGTGTAGTGGGTCTAGATGACCCAACTCCCAATGTTAAAGTGCCTAGGATAGCACAAGGATTAATCAATACATTTAGTCTAGTGAAAAGGGGAAGGTTTTCACCTTAGTGCCTTTTTCTACTCTTAATTATTTTAAACAACAGTGGCCAAAAACGAGGAGTGCAGATTTAAAGGGGATGAAACCCGACCAAAGTGTCAACATTTTTAACATTCCTGCTCAGTTGAAGCTGTTAGGTGAGCCCCGTGTCAACGTACATCTTTGGACAGAAAACACCTGATTTGGTCATTATTAATTTCTCCAGCGGTCAACAGAACAGGAATGTACACCTTTGACAAGTAACCTTCCTAAATAGTTACTGCAACCAAGTTCCTCCTCTCTATGTATCTCACCAAAAACATCTGATGGCCCACTGTGGTTTAACTGGCTCTTTCATCATCTGGATATCACTCAAACCCTCCTTTCGGATGAAGATCTAGCTCACTTCTTTATTGGTAACCATTACTTATAAAAACCATCAGAGCTAATTTAAGTTTAATTCGTTTTTTTTTTTGGTCACATGTGGTTAAGGAAAATAGACAAGAAAATTTATCGAAGTTAGTAAGTTTCTTCAATATTATAAACCTAAAGTTTAGTTTTAGATAAGCTGTTCCTTATCTGTTGTGGTCTACCAACCTTTTTCAGACTACAGAACGGTATAACCCTTGTGCTATCTTAGATGACCCCACCCTTACATTGACGTGTTCTCCCTACCATGACAAATGTGGATAAAGGTGGAAAGATTTCATGTAATCCATGGACACCAGTGAAGATCACATATCATTGAAGAAAAGGTTCCGCGCACTGTCTTGTGGGGTCTAGATGACCCAACTCCCAATGTCAAAGTGCCTAGGATAGCACAAGGGTTAATGCCATACAAATATTTTTATAGTACGAGGCTTCCAGCTTCCAGTTTCCCATGACTTTTGAGGAGTAAAATATCTGCCACTGGTTTAAATTTCACTTTATATTTCATGTATGAACCATTAAAATTTGATATAGATTTTTCCTTAACCTATACTGTTAAAGTGGAAGCTAAAATAATCCCACACCAACTTCAACCCCATCCGACTTTTAAAGTTATTAGCAGCATTATCGTAACATTGGACATCTGCACAGAATGCAGTCTCTACTCTTGGCGGGTATATACAGAATACTATTATATCATACAAAAGGGACTTTTTGAGTGTATTTTAATGTTCCTTCCTCTCAAAAAACAAACCTATTTCAATCCATTCATGCATGTCTGAGTATTCCTCTAAAAACCTGGGCTCTGAGCACCAGCCCCTCCCAAACCACTAAAAGTAGTGGGTTCTCAAATTATGACATGGATAAGTGAGGATCCGCCCCTTCCAGGAAGAGTCTGCACTGCGGGTGCGGTTGCTAGCACAAGCACCCGCATTCTCCATGGAGCTAGCGGAGGTCGGCAAAACGCTTTCCTGTCATATGCACAAAATGCACATCCAAGAAGTTCGGATTTTGTTTGTTTTCATTGGCAAAACACAGACGCGCTGCTGAGACTTAACGGCAGGTGTGCTCATTACGTCGATCGCGATCGACCGATCGATCTTCCAAGAGATGAGGGAGGATCGCAGGCGAGCAAAGATAAATAACCCAAAAAATCTATTTCTAAAAAATCCGCCAGCCAATCAAAATCCTCACAGAGAAGGACGTGACTTGATTGACATGCAGAACGGCCAATCTGACTTCCTCTGATACATACGTCACTGCACATGCGTGTTTATAAAAACTGAGCGCAAATTGTGTCTGTCATCAGAAAGTCGCTTTCTGCCGCGCGGCACGTCAAGTCCCCGGCAGAAGACCACTCCAGCCCGCTGGAGTGTTTATTGATCCGCCCGGATCGCCCCAGTGTCTCCTCCTGCTTCCGGCTCCGCAGCCCCACTGATAAATCTGAGCTGACTTAGAAAGCAGTGTTTTCCGTGGCACGCGCTTCCCACGGAGCCAGGAGGCTTTAGAAATGCCATGCTCCCCAAATCACACGGTTTACAGCAGAGCATAAATACGATGGTCGCTGCTTTCTGATTTTGTAATAACGCCTCATCTATTACTACTAAAGGTATCTCCTCACAAATATTTGTGTACTCTTTCTTCTTAGTTTTTGAATTATCAATAAAGAAATGTTATGTACCACTATTTCATAACACTATATTTATTAAACTGTCTTTTAGTCTCAAAATACTACTATATATATATATATACATACATACATATATATATATATATATATATATATATATATATATATATATATATATATATATATATACATATATATATACATACATACATATATATATATATTACAGACCAAAAGTTTGGACACTCTTTTGGTTGGAATGGGAAGATTCATTTGAATGAGAAGGTGTGTCTAAACCTTTGGTCTGCACTGTATATGTAGTTAGATCTTTAAGACATTGTCATCTAAAAAGTAGCTCACATGCCAATCAAATCTCAGCACCCCTGCTTTAGGTCATGAAATGTGCGGAACCCACAGAGAGCAAAAGGAGTAGCAAACGATTCCGAATGAAATATTCATTGAAAATGCCATCACCAGGACACAGTTCGCTGGATTCAATGCTGGGAAATACTGAGAAATACTGGGAAAGCGTAGATTAAGTCTAAGGGGCCATTCGATTGACTGTAAACGAACACGCCTGCTTTGCTGATGAGTGTGATTGACAGATTTATTAGCCAATGATGACATTAGTTGACCTGCTGCGTCAGGAGAGTCTCAAAATTGACCGCAGGGATTTCTCTCACGAATGTGGGGAGATTCACAAATGAGAGCGGGTTTGTAAATGCACATTCTGCAATTCGCACGATCTGTGAGTTCATATTACAAGTGTACCTAAAAATCATGTTTGTGAAGCATCTATTGTGCATTTCTGAAACGTTTATTATGAATTTCTGAAACATTTCTTGTGTTTTTGTGAAACACAGCGTGCACATTAGTGATAAACACTTATTGTGCATGTGTGAAACATTTAGTGTGCATTTGTGATACACAACATATGGATTTCCAAATTTATATTGCACGTTTGCATAAAATTACAGTTGTGAATCAGAGCGTGTGTATTTGTGAAACAGCTTGTGTGCATTTCTGATTTTTGGGACTGAATTAACTCCATAGATTTAGGACACGTGACCGAATGACTTGACATGATTCTGATGTGGTGGGAAAATCCAGTAGCTTTCCAAAATAAAACGTCCTTCAGAATCAGATTACAAGTAAAACTGAAAAAATGTAGGTCGTGGATTTTTTGGGGACCACTGTGTTGCAACACATTTATTCCAGGCATCATACCAATTAATATTCTCCCATCAGGGGAGGTCCAGACCTTTTACGACCCTCATTGTTTCTGCTTGTTTGTTTAGAACAATGAAGCTCCTGTTCCAGTGAATTGGTGGGAACTTTCTGCACAAGAGCTGAAAACAGTCTTCATGGGTACTATGACATCACACTGGGTCACACATGGTGAAAATAACACAAAAGCTGCTGTGTAGTTCCTGTTAAATCAGAAAATTACAGATTGGTGCTTCGCACTGACACCCCGCACTTGATAACAACAAGAGGGGAGTGTAGCTGCCTCCGAGCGGCGCTTCCCTTTACAGGGCAGTTAATTATGGTCACTGTGAACCGGTAGACAGAGAAACAAATAGGTCCCGTGCTCAAGCCCCACTAAAAGCCCCACCGTGGCTTTGAAAGTGTGATGGGATTATGCAGCTGGATATCAGGACATGCTTCTGTGGGCAAAAGACTGTTTTTTTCCAGACCGGGTCCCAAATGTATTGCAGTTACGAACACGAACGAGCCGGGATGCAAGAGGCCACCAAAACCCTCGACAACCAATTATCCACCTGTTTTCAACAGCTGAGAGCAGTTTCATCAATGCAGGAGAAAGTCTTATTTAAAAGTCAATCAGACAGTCACGAGGGAAAAGGGCGCACATCTGTCATTCTGCCCGCCCAGCTCCTGTGATCGACTAAGCTCTCCAAACAAACAGCCGGAGGGAAAATATGCTTCTGCCTGTGATGGAGTAAACAATGACTGTTTTACACCACAACGGTGACCGTCTATCATTAAAGGAGGTGGATAAAATTGAAAGAAAACATAACTAACCACTTCTCAGGGATAAAAATGAAATTCAGTATGTCAACTCTGAAGCTACTGTAAAAGTAACCAAATAACTTTTTTTTCGGGACGGGGGGGGGGGTTTGAGCATAAAATGTCAAACCCTTAAAGAAATCTGACAGAAATATGTCTTTAGGACATCAAGAGAAGCTTTTTGCATAGGAAGTTGCACATAAACAACTCCATTTACAGATGTTTATGCATAATGTGCAAATTTTCACCATTTAATCAGTGTCATACCTTTAAAAGTCATTTTTATGTACAGGAAAAATACATATAGATTCAAAATATTAGAAGCATTTAAAGCTTTAACTGCATTCAAATTAAAATTAAAGCTACATTTTAATGTTTGGCACAATTTTAAAGTTCTATCAGTTGGTGAGAAGAACTTCTGAGCTGAATCTCTTCCACACAATTGAGCCATATATCCCTTAACCTTATTTAAATTTCTACTTCATTCATCTTTTAATTGGATAAAGTCGTTTTTAGGCAAAAAAAAAAAAAGAAAGAAACTTGTGTCGTTCTCTAGGACATAGTTTCTGCTAAGCGGAGGGAGTTCAATTGGTAATTCTGAGTTGTGGGCGGAACCGTTGTTTCAGAGTAAGCCCACCCCTAATTCCCGACATCCATCTGTTTACACTCTCACCCACTAGCTACAGCCCCTCACATCATCAACCCCTAACATGGTGCAACAAAAAGGCGAGAAGAATTTGGAGCTACCCGGTCGTGGGGAAGTGGGTCTTTCCTAAAAACCTTTAAACAAGAAAATCCACATCAAACATAAACTGATGACAGAGATTTGAATAGTGCAGACAATGTGAAGAAAATGTTTGGTCACTTCTTTTAAACCTATAAATTTGATGATGTTTTAGATTTTCCTCATTTAAAATTCCGATTTATCAAAGCAATATGTAATTTCTGAATTCAAGAAGAATCAATCAATGTTGTAAGTTATGATGGGGCCAGCATATCTAATTTCCACCCCTCAAAAAAAAAAATGTTTTGTAATTAACAGTAACTTGTTGAATTTCAAGGTAAAACTTTTGTGAGCCTGAATCTGGTGAAAATAACATTTGCCTGGATACTAAATGGATTCCTTTTTATAAATGCATCACATAAGCACCCAATAGCATTTGGTACATCTCCTAAAGAAGCTGTCATTAATCTAAAGTAGCACTATAAGAAAATGTACAGCAGATTTGCTCCTCCATCACATCTCCCTGTGATCCAACTCATTTGCTCAGTTTGAGGGATGACAGAGATTTTTTAGAGGGATAACAGAAAAAGGAACATTTTGTATAACGTCCCTGCCGGATGTGAATCTCCAATTCATCAATGTGAGACATTTACTATGTCAGCATGCTGTGGAGAATGTCGATACCCTACTGAGCCTGAAATATTTACATTTTGACTTTTTTTGTAATCCCCCCCATCATAAACAGTCTGCGCTGAGTCTGCAGATGCAGAAAACTACATGTCAGACTCACTGATGTTTGGAAAAGTATTGCATGATATGCAATCATTTCTGTGCGCAAAAACTGCACGAAACAAACTTACCACCCCCATGTCCAGCTGCTCCGTGGTCAGAGAGGGAGCCGCTCCAGTCAGGGACAGGAACGACAGCACGGGCACCAGAAGCAGCATGTCAGGGGAGGTATTCCTCGTGGATTTCAGAAAAACCCGAGAAATCATGATTCCCTACGACAGACTGATCCTGCGGAGCACGCGCGCGTCGAGCGCAAAAGCCGCATCCGCCGCGTAAATCACGCCGAAACAGAGAAAAAATGCGCCCGCAGAGCGCAAACAGATAAAACACATGAAAACTGCTGGCTGAAGCGACGCTGAGAGGGACTAACTTTGTTTTCAGACCAAACGGAACTTGCTTTGTCGAGTCTTATGTCAACTCCATGCCGCGTTAAATGTCCGTGGAGCGAGCGCGCAGGTCCGCTCCAAACCATGCCGAGCGGAGGAGACCGCCTGTCGACGCTCACAGCGAGGAGAGAGAACTCCCCAAAAGATTCAGAGGGTGGAGGGAGGGATGAAGGAGGAGGGCTGATCTGCGCCTCTGCCCCTCCGTGAAGGATGGCGAATTTATGACGCGCTGGCTGCGTAATTTGAGTCTTCGGGGATTTAGGGTTAAGGCTTTAAACGCATCCTCACGTGGGGAAAGCTGCGCGCGTGGATGGAGTCAAACTGGCTCATTCCACACAAAACACGCACAAGGTTTTTGCGTGTTAGTGCTTTGGACAAGTCAGACATTCAGACATAAATCTTAAGAAAGCCGCATGAGGGACAGCAACCCCACTTCTGGTGATTGCTGGGGTGGGGGGGTGGGGGGGGGTCTGTGGGGTCTGAAGATGTCAGTCACACAGGCATTACCTGATTGCATTCTTGAGGTAATGACATTTTTGTGGAAGTCTGTTTTGTTATCCGGCGTTTTACCACCTGCTCTGCTCTCTTGACTCGTGGATATGGATGGACGGGAGTGCCACAAAAAAAAAATAAAAATACATAGATAAATAATGAAAAAAAACAAGATTTTCTACAAATAATAAACCTGATAATACAAAAAAAAAGCATCGTTGTCCTTGTTCATTTAGATGGAAACTGTCTTAAATTATTTTTTTATGTATTAGTTGATGTTTGCAAAAATCTAAACTAGAACAGAAATAGATTGTATGTTCAAATATTTTTATAATTCCATTCATTGACTTGTATTTACCCCATTCATTTTTTCATTATTATTATTATTATGCTTGTTCAGTCTCTTGTATTTAGTATGACTTAAGAACAAAAAAATAAAACTATTATGTCTGAAATGTAATTAATGTTCAATAGGAATTATATGTAAAAAAAACACTTTGCTTGAAATAATAAAACATTCTCAGAGCGAAACAACTGAACAACAACGGCCAACGTAGCCAATGTAAACAGAATAGGAATGAAGCAACCAATGAGCTATGGACAAATGTAAAGCAACGATTGTTGTGTTATCAAACAGAAAAAAGGGTCCAACTGTTTATTTGTTTGAACGTTTTTTAGCAACTGAAAACACTTCTTACAGGCTTTTGTGTGTCGTTACGCGGCACGGGCTGCAGTGACGTCATGCTAAAAGCTAGTTCCTCACAGAATTCTCTTAAAAACAATGCCATACCACCACAATGATGAGGCACAGCAACTCATTGAAATATGATTGGATACATTTAGACTCATTAAAACAATCTTTCACGTATTACACATTGCTGCTCATTGTTTTCCTAACTATCTATATGTCATAAACACTTATTAGCCGACCTTCATACCCGACGTCTCCTCATCGCTGCAGTTGCTAGCATCTTCTGAGTTCAAGCACACACGGTACGCCTTTTTGTCAGTAACTGCCTTGCAGCATGCCTTCTCCGTAACAAAGTAACAAGTAAAAGTCTTGTTCCCGACCTTCAAAACTGGTAATCGCAATATAAACTTCTAATAAATTAACTCCCCCAATAAGAATTGTAAAGTGCAGCATGTCCGTCTTTCTCTGGTTGTTTTGCCCCGCCCTCGTAGCTCCTGACCAATGACTGAAGACATCTTTAGTCACCGGGTTTTGTTTACAAACATTGGTCCGTAAGAGAATACACTCCACGTTTTTTTTTTTTTTCCGTTTTTTATACCTGTTAGTTAATCAGCACCAAACAACCCTGTATTTTGTCATTTTGGTACTCATACTTTGGTGTCAGAATTTTTTAACAAAACAACAGAACGCTCACTTCAGATGAACATGTGGGAGGTAAGAACACAACAAATCCAACTTCACAGAATAAAATATACATAACAGAAACGAGTTCACAGAAATACAGCAAATGCATATGTTTCTGCGATTTTTCATTTAGCAACCCTCATTATGCCTCTATTATATTTGCATTTGCACAAACATCAGAAGAAACAAAGACCCAGATAATTACTTCTGTACATGAAGCTGTGGTACTAGGCAGCTCATTTTTTCCCCTGCAGAATATATGAATGTGTTTATTTATTTTCTTCGCAGGGCATGATGAATCCATCAGATGATGCCAGTAAGTACTGCCACTGTCTGTAGGAGCAATGTGCCCCTGCGGTATATTTCAAGACCATTTAATAGGCTGGCCGATCACTGGACTTCAATAACATAATGATTGCATTTTTAAATCATGTTTGTTGCAAAAAAAAAAAAAAAGAAAAAAACTAGGATTTTCTCGTTTCTCAGAGCATCATGTCTGAATTTCTGGTGGGAAGAATTGCATGTGTAAGTAAAGAAAAGCATACCGATCCATCACAGCAGTCATTTGTCACTAAAAAAAATGGAAACTGTGGAGTTTTTTTTGCTCTGTAGCATAAGGCTTTGCTGTGTTAGAGACACCGTCAACAGTCCCTGTCTGTCCCGTCGCATATGGTACATACTTGCAGCATTTGAATACATCCCTGATGGTGAAAAGAAGCTTGAGTAATTCACTTTTCCATTAAAAGTAGATTAAAACGTCCATTTGGCTCTCTCATCCCACTGCACACGTTTTACCTGAAGTGTTTCATCCTTTTTAGACTGATTCTTGTGGAAATGTCACACTTTTTTTTGCTGAACAGAACAAATAAATCCCTTCAGTCATTGAAATCGTGAGCTGAATTCAGGTTTGTCATAAATATTTTCTTAGCATTGAATCGTGTCTTCGTTTTATGGTTTGGTTAAGTTTTATGAGTGTGTTTGGATGACTGGGGAAATAAATTCAAAGCGTTACAAACTCTACATTTCACTTCTGAAGCAGGAATTATTTCATAGCGTCAATAAATATGCATTGTTTTGCATTGTGTGTGGGCTTTTATGTAAGCATGATTATGGCTGCCACACACACACACACAGTAGTAACTGTAAATTCAAAGACTTTTAGAGATTTTTCTCACCCACTTACGGCACATCTAGGTAAGAAAAAAACTACTTCATTTGTACAATTTTGTCTAAAAAACTATATATGACTATAATTCTCCCATTGGTGTTAGATTTTAATGCAAACTAGTAAAACCAGAAAATGAGGGCCAGGTTCACATTCCACAAACTGTTAATAGTCAGAGGCTTGTTTTATAAACTCCAGATTTCCAATATAAGCTGACAAATATCAGGTTTTGCACTTTGTGAAAGCCTTTTTTTAAATAATTTATTGACCTGCTTCAATATACAGTTTGTTTTTACGTTTCAGTTATCTCCAAATCAAATAGTGGCATACAAGAATGGAAAATCATCAATCATCATCCATCCCAACAAAAGGAACCTCACACACTTTCACCAGTCTGCATTATGCCCATCATCACTCTGCACTGAGAAGGTTTTTGGAGAACCAGCTCCTCCATGGAAGGAAGTGGCCCTTACCATCAAATTCCACCATTATGCCAAGAAGACAATAAGGCGATGACGGTAGAAAATAAGATGAAAAAGGGAACTTTGATCTTATTCTGAAAAAGCTGACATTTTGGTAAATCATAGGAATAATGCTAACAAGATGGGGACTGTCAATCACCGCCTATAAGGGTTAAAACCATTGACTGTATAAAAGAACTGGACTGAGGAAGTACCGCTGGCCCCAAAAAGCCAAAATCTCATAGACTTCCATTGATGAATAAACAGCTTTTACTCAGTCATTCTATTTGTCAGAATAAACATTCTTCCTCAGGTACCTTTTTTTAAACATGTTTTTGCTAATCCTATTTTTTTTTTTTTTTACATTTCTTTCTGTACACTAATCTGATGCCTTAAAAAAGGTATGTGGTCTCACATCGAACATTTAAAATGTTTGACTGAGTGGTAGGGGTGTGGACTTCCAGCAATCTCACTCCTGATTGGGCACAGTGGTTGCCATAGAAATGTTGACTCAAACTGACTTGGATCAATCACTGCTTACTGACTCTTTCTGGATCCAAGAAGGCAACGTCCATTACGCAAAAAAATGGCAACTGAATTTGCTTCCCTTTGTTGGAACCGGAAGCCATTTTCTATGGGTGTCGTCACAATCCCATTAGGTAGAACATATTTTTACTCAATAAATCCATTTTCTACAGTTATGAAAAATAAAATACCAGCATTAGCAACCCAGTAGAATCACTGGGTGAGGGGCTTCTCACTATAATAATTTTGCTGTTTGTTTGTGTTTTTTGGACCAGTTGGATGGATCAAGATCCAAGTGAGAGCCAAGGATTGCTCAGGAGATTTCAGTCAAATCTTGGACAGCCGTCACACGTGGATACTTCAAATTGCATGTTTTCATATTTTCCTGTTAGACACTCAGAGATTTCCTTTTTTTTTCTGCCCATGCAGCTTGGAACGGTTAGCAGTTTCCTGACAGTTGCAGGTGAGCGACATCTGCGTACTCAAGCCAAGTCAGATTTGTTTGGAGGATTCACACCTTTTTGAACACAGCAGAAAGGGACAACAGATCAAACAAGGTCTAAACGTGCAACTGTGAATGTGCCCCTAGTTACTTCAGCTCTTGCAAACACCAGTATGTCTCCTGGGAAACACAAAAGTTGACCCGCCTTAGGCGCAGTACAAAAAAACCATTATAATTTAAAAACCAATCCTACCTTGGGTAAATTGCTCAAAGGTTGATTTTTTTATGCTTGTAGGAAGGATGCACTGTGAGCACGCTTCATTTTTTATTCTTTTATAATGTTGCTTTGAAGAGTTTAAAATAAGCATGATTAGGGGTGAAGCTACTTTAAGTGGGAAGAGAGAGCGGCGACTGCCATCCGGTGAACTTGAAAATTACAAAATCAACGCTTGAAAATTCTGCATATTAGAGATAATGACATGGGGCTACATGCATATTTGATGCTGCTTTGTTTGAGTGATCAGATTCCTTCTCTTGTTGAGGGCTTGCAGTCCCTTTGTTCTTCATAACAATTTCAATTTTTGCCTTCTTTGTAGAAAACATGCAAATGAAAAAAACAGCAAATTCTGAAAAGCTTATAATAAATTCTAAGTAATAATTTTACAGTATCACAGTTTTTATTGCAAATTTCCTCCCCTACATTTACCTCCCAGATAGCATTGTGCAAGTTTTCCCCCTCCATTAAACTGGGACGCATACATTGAACACTAACCTAAATGCAAATGTCCACACCTGCAGGGTTGGATGTTTCAACCTAACACACATTTAACAGCTAAACATGCTTTGAAATTTGTCTTTTTGTTTATTTCTCTCACAGAAATTATCATTACAGGACTGGACAGTTAGATCTCCAATGGCAACCCACAAAACAGTTGCTGCTAAACAAAAATAAAGCCTTCACTCCCCATGCTCAGATTTCTCCCCTAGTGTTTCTAGAAGTGTAATTTCTCTATTTCATCCATAAATATATAGCTTTTGTAAAACCCACAAGTGTGTGGGGTTTTTAATTCTTCAATGGGAACGCATAAATACTCCCCATCAGAATCTTTAGGATCGTCCGGCTCACTGGCTGCGAACGGACTGTGCTGGAGGGCATAATCCATATTCACGATTGTCTTTTAAAATGCAGATTGCATAAAAACCCAGAGGAATGAATTTTGTGAATATTGTCCCTTTGTAGGAACTGTGTTGACACAGGCAGTTGTTTGACTGTCACTGACTCTTTTCTATAAAATATCTGCAGCAACTGTGTGATCCTACTATGTCAATATGGACCCAACTCTGAGGAATGTTTCCAGTACCTTCTGGAATCTATGCCACAGAGGATTAAGGCCATTCTGAAGACAAAAGGGCGTCCAACCCGTTACAAGCAAGGTATACCTAATAAAGTGGCCAATTATTGTTTATTTAAATGTGTTTTTTAAATTAAAATTAAAGCGAAAACTGAACAGCATCCCATAGAGGCTGTAGGTGCAGTCAAGTATTACATTTGTGTCAAAACCTTACAGATTCAAGATACAAAGTAAAATTAAATGTGCTTGTGAGCGCACTACTTCAGTTAATGGTTTTTTCCATCACTGATGACAGCAGGAGAGGAATCCGAGCCTCTCGGAGTCAGAGGATTGATCTAAGCATAATATAGAAGGCAAAAAATGACAGCTATTTTAAATGACCCCAGGAGGAGATTGAATTGCTAAGTCATGCCTTAACTGTGATAATGCATTTTTATTCCTTTGCCCAGGTGAAAGCTGAGTTGGGGTGTCTGTGATTGGTGCGGTTTGTCAGTCTGTCAGCTGTTTGTGTGTCAGAAAGCACTCAGCTAAGTTTTAATGAAATTTCTGCTGGTAGAGGAAAAGTTTAATGGGAAGGCTTACAGTAGCTTCAGAGACTTTTATTCTTTAAGAAATGAGCTTACTGTTAAAAGTAAACTGAGAAAGCAAGTATATAATAGGAAGTAAAAGTAGCTTTGGCATGTCATAGCAAATTGTTAATAATATGCACACTGGTTAGCGGTTACTTTTGAAGGTGCACTTCATGAATGTTTAGTACTGATCACTGGACAACAATAAGGCATACAACGCCCTGAGGACTAGCTGGAATAATATGTGTACAGTAGATCAAATATCTTTAATATAACCATAAGGATGTATCCTATAGGTCAGAGTCGAGCCTAACATTGAACAGGTACATACATTTTCTCTGTTCTACCCAATAAAAACCGCAGTCTGGACAAGACTTTTAGGAATTTGGCAACAAATTCAAACTGAAAGGTACCCCAAACTGTCAGCGTCTAATGTTAAGTTCACACTGGACATGTGATGCACATTCAGTAAACAACGTCAGTAAACAGTGATTGGTCAATAGATAACTTCAATAACTTGCACTACAGAAAAAAAATCATAAAAAAATAGGATTATCAAGAACATATTAAGAAACGCAACAGACCAAGAATGGTTGCTCTGACAAATAGAATGACTGAATAATAACTTTTCATTCCTCAATAGAAGTCAACAGCAGGGACAGGTGGGTGAGGCGAAGACGTTGGAAACTGTGTTTTTCCCAGTCCTTCATACAATTTAGCATTCTGCCAGATACTATTGTTTAAGCAAAAATTTGGGGTTTCTTACATCAAAAAATCATAGTTTAAAAGTAATAGTAGGCCCATCCTTTGCCCCAGCCCTCACAGCATGGAATTTTAACGAGAACACGTCCTGTAGCAGCCACCTCAAGTTACAAATTATTTTTTTTGTTTAGTTCACCTTTATTTAACCAGATAAGTCAATGGGGAACGCATACTGATTACATTGATGACCTGGACCTGTGAGAGGCTCTGGCTTCCAAAAAAAGTGATTCTGTATGGAGTAAATAGTACTGTTACAGTTGGTGTGATATGATAATCTTGTCATGATATGCTACTCTTCAGATGTATGTGAATGGCATTAGCCCTGCAACAGCAGAAGGACAGATGGGAGTTACTGTTTTAATGGGGATAACACACCAAAGGCCAAATCTTTCAATTTCACATATTTTCTATTGAACAATACTTAAAAAAACTAGTTTTTATTATCGTTGAGGTACGTTTAGTACATTGAATTATCTATACTTTTGTCCATTTCAAATTATTTGAGTAAACATGGATGGATACATGGATGGATGAACAGATAGATAACACCGCTGTTAATAACAGTATGACCTGCATTAACACTCAACCATCAAAAGAAATGTATAAAAATGAGCATCACTTGATAAGGTTTTGATACCCCAGATATTTCCCAGCACCACCAACTGTGAGTTGGGCCAGTGGCCTTGGAATAAAAGCTGTTGCTTAGATGGTTTGTCCTGGACTTTAAGGCTTCAGGTGAGATGAGTCACTCAGGATGCTTTTCTTAAGCCGTGGTCCTCAAGGGAACTGAAGAGATGATCCTCTGTAACGCTTTTTATGCCATGTTGAGCAGTGGGGAAAGCAGGCTGAGAAAGAAAATAAGTTAAAACGACCTCAACTCACAAGTTTCCTTTTTCCACCGACTGTTATGGGCATGAGGTAAATATGACAGCAACGACATGATCACTCTGTAAAACAGAGGTAACCATCAAGCAGCAATTAAGACACAACGAGCACTGTTTGTCATCTATACTACATCTATGAGGTGGGCGAAAGTGCTCACAAAAACACGAAACACAGCTGCCTCTGCATCCAAACTTTCACTTTAGTGCTGCTTGCACTCAATTCTTTCATATGATTGAAAAAATATGATAATTGAATAACAGGTATAGGCAACTTGAATTACTGTTAAGTGGATGAAATAAATAAATAAAAACACAACTCAATTTTTAACAAAGTACTACATTCACTCCCCCACAAACAAAAGTGGCTCTTGACACCTGCTAACTATACTTTAACCTACTACCACAAACTCTCAATACCATGCAAATAAAAACAAAAACAAAAAAACTCATTAGTTCTCCATCTCAATAAGTTTTATCATGTGACCAAACGTCAATGTGTTTTTGACCTAGTAGGGAAAATACAAGAAGCAAATGGTGGAAAGGAAGGAATAAAGAAATGTGTTGATTGAAATTGATGGAAATATGTCTGTTGGTATTGGTAAGTGTAAATTTTGGATAGAATGTCTACTACACTTACAGTGATGGAGATTTGATAGGTTGGTTCATGAAGGCAAATGTAGACTAACTCTCATTGATCTCTTCAGTATAGGCAGAGTTTTGGGTTCCTTTACTTTCAATGTGGAGTCTCAGTCTGTGACAATTCTTCCTAATCACAAGGATGATGTTTTTCATTATTTGGTAGCGGCTGGGTAGTTTGGTTGGTAAGGTGAACAACTGACATGCAGGAAACCAGGATTCTATTGCCGAGGGGGGGAATGAACAGACAAGCAATTGAATTGGTGAGGGAGTTAACGCTACTACCTACCACCATAAATGTGCATGAATTATCCCGGTGATGGTCAGAGGGACCGTAGGCATGAACTGGCAGCCGCGCTTCTACCATCACCAAGTATGAATGGTTAATGGACTCATTGGCGCTTTGAGCGCAGATAAATCCACTTCATTATTATTATTTGATGCGTTTTCAAATTTTTTCTCGTGTTTTACATTTGGGAAGTTAAATATCTTTGATTTGCCGCCATCTTATGGGCACTTGTTTATCACATGCAGTGCACTTCGTAGACGCCTCGTCTGTGCAGCATTTGTGCACAGTCTGTAAGGAGCCAATGGGCGCGCCTTACTAACAACTAAAGTGCTGCGTAAAGGAAACCACAGCATCACCGGTTCATCACAAGTGCGTGTAACTTACATTATCCTTGTAAAAATACCACACGCCTGACAATGGTGAGCTCAATTTTTATGACGTCTCTTAAGGTGGCTGCAGGAGCCTGAAGAGAACTGCAAAGAGCACCAGTACTCCTCTTAAAATGTGTCCCTCCCGTTTACCCCTTCACGGGCACAGACAATCCAAAACCCGCCACCTTTTCAGTCCACCTTTTCAGCTGTGTAACGCACAAGGTTCTGGCCTCCTTATTCATGCTTCCGTCTTTCCTGTCATGATGTCGTTTGTCTTTATCTGTATACAGTTTAACATGCTGCCCATTTTTCTATATACCCAATGTGTTTAATTCCTCTCCTGCAACCAAACCACAGAGAAATTTCAAGAAGTCATGTGTACAGACCACACAATAGATGCAAGGGTAATAACCTGTTGATTTATGTTTACTGCAACATCAATGACATGAGGTAGTTGTTCCTTCCAGTTCTCTTTTTTTTCTTTTTCCTCTTGCATTTGGAGCATCTCGTACCTCTATTGAGTGTTCTGGTGCTCTCTGTCTGGTTCTTCAACCTCACCATGACACCCAGAAAGGCACCGTTAAGAGTGATAAATCTGCCCAGAAGATCATCTTCATCCACCTTCCCCCCTCTCTACAGGACCTTCACAACATTAGCTGTCTCAGGAGAGCCTGCTGCATTTTGACAGTACGCAGCCAGGACATCGGGTGTTTGAGCTGCCGCCCTCTGGGAGATGCTTCAGAGTGCTAAACACACGGATTAACAGACTAAGGGACAGCTTTTACAGCAGGGCCATGGGCCTATTTAATGAAAACATGATACTATGTGTATCCATCCAGCCATGGGCAAATCAGATGTAATAAATAAATCTTTGCCATAATTGTGAATTCTCCTCAGCACATGCACTTTCTGAGGGGTAATTAAATGTGATGTGTGTTTTTGGTGTTTTTAACATGTTCTTGTGGCAATTTTGTGATGATGGAGGACATACAAAGAAAATTAAGATCGAGAATTTCTTTATTTAAATCGTTGTGAATCAGGAGCACATGAAAAATGCCATTGAAAAAAGCTTTTAGGTGTGAATTAGAATCTACAACGGCAAGCCGCAATCTTCATTCTGATGCATCCACTTTTAGATGATTAGATCCACGTGCCTCTTTATTTTCCTCGTCTGTGCTGAAAACCGTCTTAAAACTGTATGAATGGACAGCAAATTTTTTTTGCACTGGTAATGCCAGGTTGAGGGATTTTAAGCTGGCGGGACAGTGTGTAAACAGATAGCTGACAGGAAGTGGGGGCAGGCTTACTCTGCGCCACTGGTCCCACCCACAACTCAGAGGTAAATTTCTATTGAACTCCTGCCGCTCTGCAGAAACTATTTCCTAGAAAGACAACATAATCATAATTTAAAGGCCACTGAAAACATTGAAGTGGCTCAGGCGGTTGTGCAGGTTGTCCAATGATCGAAGGGCTGGCGGTTTGATTCCCCCCCCCCCCCCCCCGCCAAGTGGTGGTGGTGGTGGTGGTGGGGGGGCACTTGGGGGGGGGGCACTTCACCTTCACCTTCACCCTCCCTGCCTCCAGTGCAGCTCCACTGGTGTGTGAATGTGTATGAATGTCCCGGTGATGGTCAGAGGGGCCGTAGCCGCAAACTGGCAGCCACGCCTCTGTCAGTCTACCCCAGGGCAGCTGTGGTTACAACAGCAGTTCACCATCACCAAGTATGAAAGTAGTATGAAAGTAGTGAATGAAAAATGGACACACTGTAAGCGCTTTGAGCGTCTGGAAAAGCACAGATAAATCCAATCCATTATCATTATTAAGTGCGTTTAAATAGTTGATTATCATTTGCTGTTTTTGGACTGAATGGAGATCTTGTGCTCCAACTTTGTTATGGTAATTCAAACTCTAGAAATGTGCAATGACAACAAAGATTCATCACTTTTCTATGACCATTCATCAGTGTTTACTCAGATAGAAAAATAAAATAAAGTTGTTGCCTCAGTTAGCTCTTCTTAGCTGCCGGGAACTGTCTGATCCTCGGCTGCCGACTCATTTGTCAGACAAACCTAGCCTTTCTCCTCTGCCTTTTTTCCATTTCACTCAAAAACAAGCATTTCTTTCTGTATAACAATCATCATACTCTTACTATTTGGAAATCTCATTTATGAGTTGCTAAAATAATCCGACCAGCTTGTGTGGGTTTATAAATTAGTGATGTTTCCTCTTTAGACATTATTATGACAAGAAAAACAACTGATGGCACTTCAATTATAGTGCAATGTTTCTATCCATCTATCTTTCTGTGTTTGGGGAGTTCTTAAAAGTGGAGATTCACTTTAGAGACTGCTGTGTTCCCTCAGTCATCTTCCCTTAACTGATGACCAAAATAATCCAATTAGGGCTCAACTATTGGATTAATCGTGCTGTAATGCATTATTCATTACAGGTTACATTTGTCGTTAAAAGAATATAGGAGGTTTCGGTTGTGCTTCTGTGAGATTCATGTTTAATTCATGGGCCTCTCCAGCTGCTTGGTTTTACAGCAGATGCCACACGCCGCTGTGTTTTCTGTCGAGAGGTTCTGTGGAATACATATTGATCTCAAGATGTGTTTGTGATTAGTGGCAATCCCGCGATTAGACCCTTGATTAAATGTGTAACAAGTAAGACGGAGCAAAGCATAATGAAATCTTATCGTCTTGGTGAAGCTGGGAAAGGGTGTTCCCTTCTGTTTGTACCTTAAAAATAAAAGGGAAACAACATATGAATGTGAAATAAGGGAGGTCAGATTCTGGATTTTCTACTGAGCAGTAATCCAGATCCCATCTTTTTTTTTCACAAAGTTGCTTTCTGTGAATATTTTCTGAGTTTTGATGGAAGTTCATTGAAACCTTGCCTCAGGCTTATTGACATCTGCCCTGTGGTAATCTTTTCTTCTTGCTCTCCTTTATTTATCTGCAAAACAAGCACCCCCTGCTTGTATATTATTTTTCTAAAAAGTACATTTTTGCCTTTGTCTCATGGTTAGAAGTGCATGTTGAGAAACGGCCTCAACCATCACACTCGTCCCTTTTCCTAAAGGGCAGGAGACTATGCTCTTTAACAAGTGCCAGGAAAGGAAGGGGTGTCGGTGCAGTCTAGACTCCTGCAGCTTATCCGCGACGTGACCCTGAGAGATACAAAGAGCTGCACCACAGGAGATGAGCCCAGGTAATGCTGAGTCGAAGCAGCATTCTACAGTCATTTTTTTGACTTTGGTGTCCTCATCGCGGTCGGATGCCGCCTGACTGTCTGCATTTGTCACCGAGCTAACAGTTGCTGTTAACGCCGCTTCAGACCACACAGGAAGTATAAGACTGTCAAAGAGTCAACTCCACTTTTGTTCATGATGACGACATTCTCTGTTAGTTTTCGTAAAGCAAAGTAAGCTTTTAATCATTAAGGTTTGCTTCTCCCTCTTAACGTTCCAGGAGGGTGATTAAAGAAGGTGGGTGGTTGGGGGTGGGGGTTGAACCGTGAGGCAGCATAAGGCAACAAGTTGCTGTTTACAGGCATTAAAGTCAAGTTTATAAGTTACATAAATCCAAAAGGGGGCGGGGCCTGTCCACAGACATACCCAAATGCCACAAACATACCTGTGGGTTCCAAAAAAACTCACATACAAAACATGTATAAATGTTCACATCACAATACAACTGATGTTCACACACGCATTTGGACCGACACGTGAAATATTTCATTTAATCACTCAAACTATTTGTGCAAAGGTGAGATGCTCAAGTGGGTCTTTATGTTCATCTAAAGTGGATGATGGTGGTCTGGCTTGGCTTGGGGGGGTGGTCCCTTTGCCTGTGCTGGGGGGGGTTGGCGGGGGGCGCTGCTCGGGGGGGGGCCCAGCGGCGCTGGATGGGCTTCCCACCTACACCTGGGGCTGGGATCGGCCCTTCCCTGGCTCTGGGGCGGGACGGGACAACCCTCTTGGGGCCCCCGGCCGCTCTGGGTGTCCTCCGCTTCGGCTGCGGGGTCTTGGGGGGGGTGGGGTGGGGGGTCTTGTCGGCCCTGACCTGTTGGGGGGCATTCTGGGGGAGGGGGGGGGCCACTATTGGTACGGGGCAGGGGGGGTTGACGGGTCGGGGTCTCCGCTGAGGCCATCGGCGGTTTCCCCGGCCGGTCGGCTGCCTCGGTCCCGTCGAGGCCTGACCAGAGCTCTTATGGGCCGGCGTTTGGGGGTGGGGGCCTGGGCTTGCTCCGGGGGGGGGGCAACGCTTTCTGGCTCCTCTCTCTCTGTGTGGGGGGGGTGGTGCTGGGCCTGGGGTGTCGGCGCCTCCGGGGGTGGGGCCCCTGGGCTGGGTGGGCCTGGCCCCCTTGCTGGGGGGGGGGGGGGACAGCTGTTTGACCACCGGGGGACAGTCTACCAGCTCGTCCCCAACTTACCCCCTTCCTCATATAACCTCATAATAGGGTGAGGAGGTGGGGGGCTTAGCCTGCGATGAGCCTTGAGGGGGGGGGTTTACTAGGCAGTGGCCCCCCTCCTATGGTTGCCGTATGGAGTGGGCCCCCCCTCTTTCGGTTTTATTTGCACCTTAGACATGTAGGGCCCTTGGTAGGGGGGGTGCTTGGACATCACTGCCAGCAAGCAGCGGATGTCCTCCTAGCACCCTACCCGCCAATTTTAACCACACCTTAGACATTTAGGGTCCCTTGGTGGGGAGGGTGAGGGGACGTCACTGTGAGTAATCAGGAGATGTCCCCTCAGTGCCCTACCCGCCAATTTTAACTGCACCCCCCTTAGCACACACACCCCTCCCCCCTCAATATATACATTCCAACATAAACACACACACATGCACACACACACCCTCTCAAACACACATACACGCACACACATTTTGCAAGGAAGGTGGGACCTAGGACCATCTGTCCCCTGCCTCTTCCCTGGTGGGGGGTACGGGCCCCTTTGCGACGGCGGCCGTGTCCCCGGGGTGCCGGCTCCCTGGGCCCGGCGGTGCTCTCTCCGCGCGGCGGGGGGGTTCACATTACATCTGAGCCGGGAGTGTTCATGTCCCTGGGGGGTGGGTTCTGGTCCTTGCTCCTGAGCGCTGGGCCCCGCCAAATTTCCAACTGTGGCCGAGCCTGGTCGGGCCATATTTACAACACCCCATGTGGGCCCTCTTTTTTCCCCGGGGTTCCCCCCTCTTGGGCGGGGGCGGCGGGCCCCTGCCTCGCTCCTCCCTGGACCAACCGTGGGCCGGGCGGATGGCTGCCTGGAGTGCGGGGCGGGTCTCCCTTGGGGGGTCCTGGCTCGTACCTGGGGTTGGGGCGGGGGGATGCCCGGAACTCCTGGGTGGTGGTGGGGTGCTCGTCTGGGGCTGTGGGCGTCCTTCTCCGGTGGGGCCCTGCGTTGGGTTCTCCCGGCGCGGCGGGGGGGCTGCTCTCCTGGTTGGGCTGGGGCGGCGCTCTCTCTCCCTCCGTGCCTCCCTGCTCTCTGGCTCTGGGGGCCTTGCGGCGGTCCTGCTGGCCCTGGCCTGGGTGGCGGGCTTGGTCGCCCGGGCGGCGGTTGTTCCCTGCCGGTTCCCGTGTGGCGTTGGGGGGATTCCGGCTGCCGCTGCTGCTGCGGTGGGGGTCTTGGGGTGGGGATGGCTGGGCACTCTCCCTCTTTCTTTCCACGTTCCACCATCCATTTTAGAAGAACATAAACACTCACCTGAGCACAGGTGTTAGCTCACCTTTGCACTAACAGTTTGCATGACTGAATGACTGAAATATTTCACACTAGTTGGTTTTAAGGCATAAGTATGCGTGTGAACACTATCTGTTTTGTATACATATCGGCAGGTGGACATTTTTTTGCAGCTAGCAGGTGTGTTTATAACATTTGAGTGTGTGTGTGGACAGGCTCCGCCCTTATTGTACTACATTTGAACCTTACCATAATGATTAACAACCAGTAAACTTGTTGCTGTATGCTGCTTCATGGTCTTATCCCCCTTCCCCTCCTATTATCACCCCCTACCCTCCCTCTCTCTATCGTCCCTCTCTCTTCTTCCCCTCTTTCCTTTTCCGTCCGGTCCAACACCAAAGATTTTCAGACATGATTGAAATTAATAAAGTTTGGCCTCAATTACAAAAGGGGTTTATCCAGACATACCTTTGGTTTGTCTGAAGATTAATAACCCCTTTTGTTAAAGTAAAATCTGTCCAACACAAGAGGCCCTCAGCTCTCATCTGTCTGCCCAGCTGTTGGACAGGACAAATTTAAAAAAAAAATAAAAAATAAAAAAAAAAATAAAGTGGATGATGGAATGTAAAAAGAAGAAGGGAGAGTACCCAGCCATCCCCACACCTAGACCCCTGTCGCGGTGTAAGGGGCAGCCAGGGCCCCCCCCTCCAATACCCGCATGGCAGCAGATAGAGAACAACCGCCCGTCGGGCAATCACATCCGCCACCCAGGCCAGGGCCAGCAGGACCGCCACAGGGGCCCCCACAGCCAGAGAGCGGGGAAGCACCGGGGGACAGAGAGTGCAACCGCCAGCCCAACCAGGAGAGCAGCCCCCCTGCTGCGCCGGTAGGGCCCAATGCAGGGCCCCGCTCCAAGAGAGCAGCCCCAGAAGAGCAACCCACCGCCACTCAGGAGTTCTGGGCATTCCCCCACCCCCTGGCACGGGCCAAGGCCCCCTAAGGGAGACCCGCCCTACGCTCCAGACAACCGCCCACCCGGTCCACGGTTGGTCCAGGTAAGAGCAAGGCAGGGGCGAGCCACCCCTGCCCAGGAGAAAGACGTCACAGAGCGGTGGGGGTCCACAAGAAGTATTGTTACCATGGCCCGACCAGGCTCACCCATAGATGGAATTTGGAGAAAGCCAGCGCTGGAGAGCAAGGTCCAGAACCTGCACCAAAGGAACACTGATACCCCCAGGCTCAAGTGTGATGTGAATCCCGGCCCCCGGTCATGAGTCATCTCCCACCCCCACCCCCAGCATTGGGCCCATGGGCCCCATTCCCCGAAGCGCCAAGCCCCCACACCTCTCACCCCACACAAGGAGAGAGGAGCCAAGAAAGCGCCGCCCCCCACGGAGAAAGCCCCGGACGCCACCCCGGACCCCGCCCCCCTGGGAGAATTCTGGTCAGGTCTAGATGAGACCCAGGCAGCCGACCAGCCGGGGCAACCACCGATTGCCTCAGTGGAGACCCCAACCCTCCCCCTCCGCCAGGCGACCCACCCCACCCGACAGGGCCGACCAGCCTAAATGCCCCCAACCCCCCCCCCCCCCCCCCCCCCCCCCGTGGGCCTCGTCCGGATTGACCGCGGCAAGACAGACAAGGAGCAGCGATGACCAGGCACCCCACACCTTAAGTCATGGAGTTATCTATGGGAGACCAGAGAGACTGAATTCTTTCAAAGTTACTCCAAGCTGATATGATCAAACAGCATATTCCTGTATTGATTTAAATTAATACAGGAAAAAAAAGAAAATTAATATTGTTCTTATATTTCTAAAATTATTTTCTTATTTATTTCCCCTTTCTTTTTTTTCCCCCAACACAAAGAGTTATGAAAATGATAGATACTAACCCTTGTCATGGTGGCCTGTCAGACTCCTCCCCCTCCAGCGCTGCTGCTCATTCACCTCAGCTGTGACTACTCTTCTCATCAAGCCACCTGCTACAAAAGGAGATCCAGCTTCATCATTCTTCGCCAATCCGTTAACCCTGACGGTGCTTGGTCTCCAGGAGTTCTCCACGTCTGACTCCCTTGTCTCTGTCTGAGCTAATCCTGTCTTGTCCTCTACACTCAGGTTTCTTCTCATGCCACGAGAGTCACCTGAGCTAACCACCTCGAGCAGCAGCAGCCACAGCACCCCACCGCTGACGTGTCCAGCCACTCTGAGTCACAGTCCTGTGCTCCTCAAGACCACCAGCCACGCCACGCATCTACAGAGCTGCCGTGCTCCTCAAGACCACCTGCCACGCCACGTTCGGGGAGTTCTCCACTTACGGTACCAGAATCTCCAATCAAGAGCCGCAGCCTCGATTAGCCAAGGCATCGCTTTGGAACTTTCAAGAAATCAAAATAAACTTTGTACTCCCCTCTTTACTTACCTGTCTTTGCCTTCTGGGTTCCAGCATTTGTGTCCGTTCCGCGTTCTAGTCATGACAAACCTCCTTCTATATCGATGGCACTCATGTCACCAAGCACGCAAAGTGACGTTGAAGCCGTGATTGAAACCTTAAGCCAGACTGATAGATCGACACATACCTGTCGCCAGAGAGACTGGACAGGTAGCAGAACCATAGAGCATGCATGTAACTGCCGGGTAGATTACTATCACAGTGCTCGCATTTGTCTGAGTTACTGACACTCATCTTGAACATCCTCTGTCCAGTATAGTGAATTCTGTGAAGAGTTTAAAATTGGAGTAGTTGCAAATTTGGACCTTTTTGTCAGTTTAAAGGTTTAGACAAATTTCTGACCAGAAGCTTAGAACTAGCAACAGCATATTGTACATCTGCTCCTGACTCAAAACAGTTTGAGCAAAGAAATAATTGGAAATGCAATTTTAATCTTAGTTTTCTTTACATATGTCCATCATCATGACAAAAATGCCAGAACATGTTAAAAACACAATTTTCATCAGATTGGGTCTTTTGAATATTTCAGAGCAGAATCCCAATCTGATGGGATGAGTGCAGTATGACAGACATTAAAGTAGGCAGCTTTTGTCTAAAGTGTCTGACTAACTATTAGAGCACAGCTTTGCTGCTCAGAGCAAGAACAGACTCTGCGAAGTGTGACATCATCTATCACTGTATTATTTTTCCTGTCTGGACTCTTTCATCAGCCTGTTGAGAGAGAAATGAGTGGAAAAGATGTAAAATAATCTTCAGAAGGAGTGGAAATGTGTTTGAGATCAGCTCGAACTTACAGCTCGATGGGTCCGAGACACACTTGGAGCAGTTTATAGGCTTGTTTTTATATGAACTACTTTATTTAGGGATCGTGTGGTCCAACAATCTAAAAACTTACCAGATGTTCTTGTCTTTCTATCCTTTTTTTTTTTTTTTTTTTTTTAGGTTTACTGACCAAAATTGGTTTGAGAGTTTTCACTAAGAAATAGAGTTTGGAATACACTGTTTAAAAACATTTAGGCCGTTTGTTTCAACACGACACAGTGATACTAAGGAGTCTGGTTGAATTCACCTCTGTAGACTCTTATATCAAAATAACTTATTACTGTGGTGTAATGATGTGAAAATCCATCATTTATGACCTTAATGAAAAGTTGAAGGAAGGATCAAGCCTTAGGAACTTGCTAGGGCACGGATTACAAAAGTTCCATGTTAGATTACAGCTAATATAGACGTTTCTGTCAAAGTTGTGTTTTAACGTTGAGTTTTTCTTTTATTTTATCAAAATGTTGTCATCTATGAGTAAAAGAATGTCTACATGTCTAAAAATACAAGCCTTGACACAATATTCGATCAGGAAGGGTGTTAGGTGTTAACCGGGGGCCAGAGTTGGTGACATCGAGGGGAACTTTAGGATGTTAGCTCAGAGTAAGTCCAGGTTCCGTCGAGTCGTGATTGACGCAGGCGGTAATGATGCCCGACGGAGACAATCAGAGGTGGTTAAGTTAAACGTAGCTTCGGTGTGTAAACTGGCTAAGACGATGTCCGACACGTTTTTTTCTCTGGTCCCTTGCCGAACTTAGTCAGTGATGAAATGTACAGCCGCTTTTCATCACTTAACCGCTGGCTTTCTAGATGGTGCCCAAAAAACGGCATTGGTTTTGTGGATAATTGGAGCGCGTTTTGGGGGAAGCCCGGTCTCATGCGGAGAGATGGCGTCCATCCTACTCTGGACAGTGCCGCTCTTCATTCTAGAAACATTTCTGCTAGCCTTAGTCGGTCAACCTGACAACCCAGAGATGAGACCCAGGCGCAGAGCAGCAGTGTAAAACGCTCCTCTGAGCCTCCCTTACTTAGTGGTTAGTGCTGGTGCAAAACGCATGCAAGGAAAGTCAAGCAGGTTCTAGCTTTAGCTTATGTGGTGAAATACAAGTGAAAGGAGCGCGTCACAGAAACCTTAAAGTGACAGACAGCAGTACCCACAAGCAGAATTATGATGTAATTAAATGTGGTTTATTAAACATTCGATCCATTTCCTCTAAGTCCCTGTAAGTCAATGAGTTAATCAATGATAACAACCTCAGTCTTCTAGCCTTAACAGAAACTTGGCTCCAACAGGATGACTATGTTAGTCTGAATGAAGCAACCCCCCCCCCTTATGCTAACTATCAGAAATCCAGGATTTCAGGGAAAGGAGGTGGTTTGGCAGTAATATCCCAGTCTAGCTTACTTCTCAGCCGTAAAGTTAAAAATGTTTATAACTCCTTTGAAAGCATCATATTGTCTATAAATCACCCAAACAGGAAGACTCGAAATCCTCTTTTACCCATCATTATTTATCGCCCCCCCGGTCCGCATTCAGAATTTTTAACTGAGTTTTCCGACTTCCTATCGACTATTGTCTTAGATTCTGATCAAACTATAATAATAGGGGATTTTAATATTCATGTTGATGACCCCAGTGACTGTCTAGGAAATGCTTTTGCAGCTTTATTAGATGATGTTGGTTTCATCCAAAAGGTTAATGAACCCACTCATTGTCACAAGCACACCCTGGACCTTGTTTTAACCCATGGTATAGAGATTGGCCAGCTGAGTGTCCTTCCTCTTAACCCCATAATTTCTGATCACTTTCTGATTACCTTCCAGTTTACAGTAGAACATGCTACTGCCCAAGTGAAAAAGATACAGCTTAGAAGAACCTTAACTGATCGTTCTGTGTCTGAGTTTAAACTCACAGTTCAACCAATTCTTAGTGACATTCTGAGAAAATACTCTGAGTCCAGCTCCCATAGCATCAGTCCTAGTATAAATGACCACTTTGTTAACAATGCCTTACAAGCCCTCAGGAGTACACTCGATGTTGTTGCCCCCCTGAAGGATAAGTTTGTTCGACAAAACCGATTAGCACCATGTTTTAACGCTGATACACAATCTCTTAAACAGGTAAACTGTAAGTTGGAAGAGAATGGCGCCGCTCCGGTTCAGAGCAGTATCTGAATACCTGGAAACATAGCCTATTAAATTATAAAAAAGCTCTACGTAGAGCTAGAACCCAGTACTATTCAACCTTAATATCAGAGAATGGAAATAATCCAAGATTTCTTTTTAGCACTATTGCTAAATTAACTCAGAGCTCATTAGAACCATATGTTCCTGTTTCTCTCAGCTCTGATGATTTTCTTATATTTTTCGATAGTAAAATCTCGAATATTAGACATACGTTGAATCAAGTTATTCCTACTATCAGCCCAGAGCAGGCTGAAGCCGTAGAAGTGGAGGTGTCCATAGAAACCTCTGTAACATTAGACTGCTTCACTATTGTGGATCAAGCGGAAATAGCATCAATTATTACGTCCTCCAAATCCTCAACTTGTCTGTTAGACCCAATTCCCACTAGAAGTTTTGAAGAAACCTTTCCCCTAATTAATGATTCCACATAAATGATGATAAATACCTCTCTGGAAACATGTTGTGTGCCACAGTCTTTTAAATATGCAGTTGTTAAACCTCTTCTGAAAAAGCCCAGTTTGGATCCTAGCATCTTGGCCAACTATAGACCAATATAAAACCTCCCCTTTATTTCTAAAATCCTAGAAAGAGTTGTAGTTAAGCAGCTTTACTGCCACCTACAGATCAACAGCCACTTTGAAGACTTTCAGTCAGGGTTTAGACCTCACCACAGCACGGAAACTGCACTAGTTAGAGTCTCTAATGACTTGTTATTGGCCTCAGAAAAGGGACTACTTTCTATTCTGGTTCTGTTAGACCTCGGTGCAGCCTTTGACACTATCGACCACAGTATTTTACTCCATAGATTAGAGCATGACATAGGGATCAGAGGATCTACTCTCCAGTGGTTTAAATCCTATTTATTCGATAGGTATCAGTTCGTTAATGTAAATGAACATTCCTCTCAGTGCACTCGAGTTAACTACGGAGTCCCACAGGGCTCAGTTTTAGGACCCGTCCTGTTTATGCTTTATATGCTACCCCTAGTAAAAAAACATAATCAGGAAACACAGCATTAATTTTCACTGTTATGCCGACGATACGCAGTTGTATTTATCCATGAAACCTGACCAGAATGACCATATAGAGAAACTTAATGCCTGCATCAGAGACATCAAGACCTGGATGACAATTAATTACCTCCTCTTGAACCCAGAAAAAACTGAGGTCATTATACTAGGTCCTAAAAACCCCAGAGATGCTCTGTCTGATCAGATAGTCTCCCTGGATGGCATAAGTATAGCCCCCAATTCCACAGTCAGGAACCTTGGGTTTTTATTCGACCAGGATTTATTATTTAAGGCTCACATATCTCAGGCGTGTAGAACTGCCTTTTTTCACCTGTGGAATATAGCTAAGATCAGAAATATACTTTCTAAGAGTGATGCTGAAAAACTCATCCATGCATTTGTTACGTCGAGGCTGGATTACTGTAACTCTTTGTTAGCAGCGTGTCCTACGAGTTCCTTAAGAAGTCTCCAGCTTGTTCAGAACGCAGCAGCTAGATTGTTAGCAGGAACTAGCAGAAGAGGTCACATCACTCCTGTGTTAGTTTTACTTCACTGGCTCCCAGTTGATTCTAGAATCAAGTTCAAAATCCTCCTGCTTACCTATAAGGCTTTACATGGTATGGCCCAGTCCTATATTAAGTATCTCATAGTACCGTACCATCCAAACAGAACACTTCGCTCGCAAAGTGCAGGACTGCTTGTGGTTCCTAAAATTAGTAAAAGTACAGTTGGAGGTATAGCTTTTAGCCATCAAGCCCCTGTTTTATGGAATAAGCTCCCAGCTCATGTAAGAGAGGCCAACACAGTTTCTACATTCAAAGTTAGACTGAAAACATTCCTCTTTGGATAGGCTTATTGTCAGACTAGTTAGTATTCAGAGGTTATTTAACTTAACGTTAACATGTTAACTTAATAACAATAAATACTTGTTTTAAAAGGTTGCCAGAAGTTGAAGCTGGGGTAGCTATGGTGCACTGGGGTTCTGTCCTCTTTTCTCATCTACTTCTACCCTTCCTCTCTTCTCAATTCTTGATCATTATTCATCATTTAGTTCCCTCTGTTTGGTGTAGTGCGATTCATGTATTGTCCCTCTTTCCCTCTCCCCTCCTGGGGAGTGGGAGTGCTTCCAGATTCCAGTTGGCTCATCCGTGCTCCTGTTCCTGACCGTGTACCTCGTCTCTGCTCCTGCTCCTACACCTGGCTGTGGATCCTGTCTCTGGCTCGACTTGCACCCCTGACTGTCCCCCCAACTACGTCTGGATGAAGCTCATCTGCTGGACTTTAAATATGTAGTTGTAGTGTTTGATAAGTTAATTCTTCTCTGAGTTCTGGTAAATCCCCTTTCCGTCCTGGGGGAGGATCCCTCCTTCATGTGGGCACTCCTGAGGTTTCTTCGTTTTTTCCAGAATCCGTTTTTTTAGGAGTTTTTCCTTACCGCGAAAGGGGTTCTAAGGGCAGGGATGTCCAGTTTAGTTTAGTCAGTTTGTTAGTTCAGTTTAATATTTTCATATTGAATTCTATGTATTTATGCTCCTTTTGATTTTATGTTTAACTTTTTCAATTACCGATACGAAGCCCATCGAGACGACTGTTGTTGTGAATTTGGGCTATACAAATAAAATTGAATTGAATTAAAATGAAGGGGAACATGTAGTGCTTTGAAGTAGGGGTTGCACGTATGTTGCACGTATTGCAAGGATGACATTTGACGATACGTTGAAAAAGTTAGATAAGGTGTGGTCTTCACGTGAAATTTTCACAGATGTTTTACAAATGAACCACATTAAAACCACGGAAAAAGTACAAATAAATCATGCAAAAAAAAAGTAAATCAAAGTAGAACAGGAACCGTGCGTGAACATTTTGCTGTTTATATGCAATTCATTAGTGATTTGTGCATCAATTACATAATTTTACCATGATATGCTTGCTGTATGTGCAACATCGGTGGTACATGCCTGAAAAGTCTTTTAGACATTCGTGGACCAGTCATGGCAAGCCGCAAATTTGCATATGCATCTCGCATTGATCACACACAATTGTGTAAGATTTACGGAATAATGGCGTAGATCTATGTAAAATACACATTAACTGCATAATTCTCAGCCGACCAAAAACTTTGAACAGCTCAAAACTGAATTCACAGAAAAACCCATCGTCCAAAACTCTCGACAGACATCTGCGCACATCGACGACTGACACACTCAAGAAACACTTCTGAAGACGAATATCACGCATATGACTATGTAAGACTATTTCATACGTGGAAAATGTCCAAATTTTCTTATTGGCTGCATACCACACCTTTCGTCCAAGATGAAAAACGTTTGACATTAGTCTATAATTAAAAAAGACCCCTTATTTACCCACTGTCTCTAATTTGATTCACACATTTTTAACTTTGTGTTACTGTTTATAAAGAATGAACTATCAGCAAATTTTGCTTTCTTTTAATACAGCCAATAGACATTAAAAAAAAAGAATAAGAATCGATGAAGGATTCTCCCCAAAACTTTTCACGGCAAAAGTTTTTGAGATTTCATGGAAATGAGCATTACATGAGTATTCCCATGCTAATGAACGACAGGGCAGAAAACATGGACCAAGTTAACACACAATGTGTTTTTAAGGAAATTTGTGTTGATGCTAAGGAGATAGAGAACTTAAAATGCATGTTTCAAATATGATACGAATGGTTTAATGTATATGGTTAAGTATTCCATAATTCAGTCATTTTTTAAAAACCTTTTTTCATTTACTGCCTGTAGACTCTTCTTCTCTGAGACACCCTTTTTATGGCTAATCATGTTATGGAGCTGTTATTAATTTACTTAATTAGTTGCTATATTTTCTTGAAGACAAAACGTTTTTAGGATGTTTGAGTTTATCAAGCTTGTTCATACAGTGCCAAGTATTTTTTGGAACTTATGCAAGCTTCAAAATGAAAGGGACTTATTTCCAGCATAAATGTGAGATCCATAAACTGTGAAAGAATTTGTGGATTGGGTTGATTTAAAGTTGCACTCCAATCATCTTTTAATTTATTGTAAGTGTTCCCATTGGCTTTAAATTAGGACTGTGCAGTTTTAGCCCAAAAAAAAAAAAAAATAAACCCACAAAACAAAACCGCAGTCGTTTTTTAGGACATAGTTTCTGCAGAGTGGCAGCAGTTTATTAGGAATTTGTCTCAGTGTTGTAGGCGGGAGCATTGGTACGAAGCAAACTTTCCCCCATTTCCGATTATCCTTTTGTTTACATTCTCTCACAGCCCCTCAAAAGCCCAACCTAACATTAGTGCAACAAAAATGGTGAGCAGGATCAGAGCCATCCAGCCGTACAGTTTTGAGCCAGATGCCAGCTCATTCGGCTTTCTTTTTTATTTATTTATTTTTTCTTCCAGAGCTGCGCAGTGACACGGTGGTTAGCGCTCTTGCTTCCCAACAAGTCCTGACTGGGGGACCTGAAACAGAACACTTTCCCGTGCATGCCTAGGTTTTCTCCAGGGACTTCTTCCCAGCATCCAAAAACAGGTTAATTGATTAATTGGTGACTGTAAGTGTGCATAGGTTTGTGATTTTTTTGCCCTGCGACAGACTGGCGACCTGTCCAGGATGTCCCCTGCCTTTGCCCACTAGGGGCCAGGATAGCGGCGTGACCCCGAAAGGGAACAAACGGTTTAGAAGATGAACAGACGCCAGCTCGGATGAGGAAAATCAAGACGTACACGGACCTTTTTTTTCTGCTAGTGGATGCACCAGAATAGGGCGGAACACAGAGCTTGTCGGCTGCCGATTATAATTTCTACAAAACAACTGCAACCTTTCTCAGACCACATTTTTACATAAGTTCCTGATTCACAACGATTTGAAGTTGAGTTTTAAACTTGATTTTCTAAATATATATATATATATATCCTCCATCATGAAAAAAATGCAACAAGAACATAGTAAAAACACGATTTTTAGTGGAACGGGTTTTTAATAAAGTTTTAAAATGAAAAAAAAAAGTCAGTTTAGTAGCAAAAGGTTTACTTCTAAAATGGTCTTAAAAGAAATGCTTTCAAATGAATAACAGGTTCCATATGTACACTGTGATTGATTAAAGGTGCATGGGCTGACCTGCTGCCACTGTTCATGAATAATTAATGGCTGACAGTTTGATGCCCATTCTTTTGTAATCACATCGTGCAGTTTCACCCTTGAAGCGTTTCCCTGAAATGGTTGCAGATAATTCATAACAGAGGTCTACATGCCTCTGCCAGGAACAACTCAAAGTTTTAATTGGTTGTAAATGTAGGGGGCCAGAGTTGATGCTAAAAAGATTACAAGAGCTGAGATGCTCTGACAAAAGGTGGAGATGTTGCCTTTTTCACCTTTGAAGCCCACATCTGTTACAGAAATCTCACTCAGCCGCACTGCCAATCAAGACTCATATGCGAAACCTTTTCAACTCGATTTGACGCCTGTTACACACAAAACCACTACTGTTTCCTTTATCTTCCATTTTCGTCTTCTGCCAAAAATAAGTTCCATAAAACTGCCTGTTCTCGGATCCATACACTAAATAGAAAACAAAATCCTCCTACGTCTCAATTAATAACTAGTTATAATCCTTTTCTGGATTATTTATTCACAGGAACGTATTTTGATGAATATTTTTGGCTGTACGCCTTGAGGGCATTCCTGCCTTTGAATCATCTGGAAGAAGAATTTAATAGAATTATCAGTAAACAAAGTTCACAGCGTCTTCCTTTGATGCTAAAGTAGACGAAGATGAGGCACAAGGCTCGTTTTTTCCTCATTTCACTAATCAGAATCCAGATTGTCACCGAATGACATCCTTTCTCGTTAAATTAGTGAGAAAAGACAGAAAACAAAAGACTCCTTGAATCCTTTTAGGGATGTTATTTTGGATCAAGTCTACATGGTTTTCTATGAAAAATACAGTATATAATGAGGTATAACTTATCCTGATATCCCTTCCCTGTGGGGTTTGCATGTCTTTCGAATGCATGCAGTGCAACATGCAGACACACATAAATCGGTTTCTTTTAAGGGGAACTTCAATGGCAATAGCCATTTTTGAAGGGAGGACATAAATGGTATATGAAACATTCTGATAGTGTTTTTCTACCTTGCTTCAAGGCCCAAAATGCTTCACTGTCACAGTCACATCACCAATTTACACACATATACACACACAGATGGCGGCTCTACTGCCGAACACTGTAACCACCAGGATCAATGTAGAATGTCTTGCCCAAAGACAATGGGTGGGCAAGCTGGGAACCGAACCAGCAATCCTTTAATCAGAGATTGACCGCATTACCTCTGCATCTACAACATCAAGCAATAAAACATGAAGAAGATAAAATATTGTTGAAGAACTCAAAATCATACCTACTTTCGCCTTAGTCATGCCAAGGCAAAAAATTGTAAAAGTTTCCAGCCAAGCAGTTTGGTGAAATACACACAAAACATGCTTATTTAGGTTTTTTATTGTGTAGTGAATTCCATCCATCCATCCATCCATTTTCTTCCACTCACCTGGGACTGGGTCACTGTACAGCACTTTGGAAACTGCCTGTTTGAGACATGTGCTTTATAAATAAAGTGGATTGGAGTGGGCTATAGGGCAGCAGTGTAAACAAAGATGGCAAGACTTCCTTCTCCCTGAGTACTTCTTCCAGCTCCTCTGGGGGGACACTGAGGCATTCCCTGCAAAAGACATAGTCTCTCCAGTGTGTCCTGGATTTCCCTTGGGGCCTCCACCCAGTTGGACATGGCATCTGGACCATGGGGGTCTGGATGTCAGAGCCACCTCAACTGGTACCTACTGATTTAGAAGAGTTCTCTCCAGGTAACCGAGTTTTTTACCCTATCTCTGAAGGTACCTAGACACCGGTTGGTGTGGTGCATTCACTTGTGCATCATACACAGCTTCATGAATGTGGATTCAGCTGGTGGTGTTCACACAATGGACAAGCATGGAGCAACAGAAGAGAATTCTTCTTGTTTTGTTTAAGAACGGTTTGCTAGCATTCGTTTGCCCTGGGATGAGGCTTGGTTCCAGAAAAAGGCACTCTGAATGCTTCAGGATACCAAACATTTTTGACAATTTCCTGCTTCCAACCTTCTAGGAAAAGTTTGAAGTAAGGCCCCTTCCTCTTCCAACATGACTGTCAACCAGTGCACAAAGCAAGGTCCATGAAGACAGATGACAGAGTCTGGTGTGGATGAACTTGACTGTCCTACACAGAGTCCTGACCTGAACCCGATAGAACACCTTTGGGATGAATTAGAGCGGCGACTGAGAGCCAGACATTCTCCACCATCATCAGTGTGTGACCTCATCAATGTGCCTCTGCAAGAATGGTCAAAAACTCCTATAAACACACTCCTCAACCTTATGGACAGACTTCCTAGAAGAATTGACGCTGTAGTATTTAATTCTATGGGTTAGGAATGGGATGGCATTTTAATTCACATGTGAGTCAAGGCAGGTGAGCAAATACTTTTGGTATTCTTATCTTTCTATCTTTCTATCTATCTTAAAAGTATGTAAACTCATTTATGGTGTTTATCTCAGCTCAGCTTTATTCATAAAAAGACACACAAACTGTGGATTTGGCACTGCATGCTATTAATGAGGTTTTAATGAAGACCGCAAAGCTCACAGAAAAATTTTCACTAATTGCAGGGAATAAGTAAAGAAAGCTCTGAATCCCTGAAGATACTAAGGCTTCAAGATTAAATCCTGAATCAGATTAACGTTTGTTGTACTGCTCCACACAGCTAACGTTGCAAGGCGAGTGTCTGACCTCTGAACACGTTGTTTATTGTGACAGCAGAACGCCCTTTCTAAGTGACTGAGCGAGTTCAACCCACCACACTGCTGAGTTGGAAGTTCAGATTTGCTCAATATGGCAAAATCAGAAAAGACTATTTATTTTTGCACTCATGAGCGGCAAACCCAGGTGCCTTTTCTCAGTGGTTTTTGCTTTGACAGCCTATTGTTCCATTGATCGGTTAGAGGGCTGGCAGTGAAAAATGTCTCCCACTGTGTGGTGAGACCCTGTTTGACATCAGGAGGGCCTTTTGTCTGCTGGCTCGTTGGATCTGGTCCAGTACTCCTTTACTGGGTTTGGCTTCTGTGTCTATCCTGAAATAAAAAAAAGGAGAAAAACTTATGCTTTTTATATCTACAATTTATAGTTTCTTTTTTCTTTTTTAGAGAATTTGTAATCCTGATTCTCTCACCCATAGCTACCCTTTCTTCTATTTTTAGAACATTTTCTCAGTTATTTCATTTCCATGGTGATTTAAAAATGAATCTAAACCATCCATACATATCTCATGTAGTTTGGTGAGAAACAACTAAGAGTATAAAAAACCAGAGGAAAAGCTCTGTAAATTGGTTCAGTATAAAGCTGGAAATTTCACCCTTCCCTGGAGAGTTTGCAGAGCCTGACTGGGTCAGTAATTCCTCACAAAATAAAACCAGCTGTCAGGACAATTTTTAGGCTGAGACCTCTGAGCTGCTTCATAGAAAATGAAGGATTTAGTGCTTTAACACTATTGCATTTAGCTCATGATACCTTACATTGCTGTCATGTATTTTTCTTTTTAAACACTATATTAAATAACTAATTTAGAGATCAACATTAATAAAATATCAATAAAATTCCAAAGCAGGAGGGAAACAAGAGATGCGAAGAAGAGAAAACACACCATCAAACATGTCTGATGCTGTTAATGCTGTTGTTCTACATCAAAACATAATTTGTGTCAAAAAATGAAGACTACTTATGAATTGGATAAAAAAAACGAAACAGTAATGAGCGGCTTGGGTCTACAATTATTGATCCTTTTTTTCATTTATAGTTAACAACAATGAATCAGAATTATCTACATTGCAAAATATCCAATAACGCTGTACTGACAGCTTAATAAAAACAAGCCACTTTGTTACAAAAAGGAAAAAATTATGACAAATATTTATTTTGATAACTTATTTATCACAGCCAAATTGTAAAACATTGACAAGACAACACTCAGTTTGCCACAAGACAAGTTCTTAGAATAAGGGATTTCTATTTTTTTAATGTGATTTGATTTTAAAAGTGTATGAATTTCCTTAATAAGCATGTAAAGGTCATATTTTTATTTTGTATATACAGTATATATATTATACATATTATATTATTTATATGAACTCTACTGAGTCACAAGATTAAAATAATGGCTTGATATCATGTTAAGTAATACTTCATTCAATGAAGATAAACTGAAAAAACAGATTTTTTTCTTGTTATTTAAACTTCTATTGCCTGTGTGAAATCTTTAAAAAAAACATGCAAACAATAAGGTGTCTTTTTAAGAAAAAAACATGTGTGGTTCAGATCAAAAACCAATTTCTTTCACGGTTTTCAAAAATATTTTTTATCTCAATAAACCCACAGGAAGAGGATCTGAATAACAATATACATTTTAAGAAAAAGTTCCACTGACAGCATCCTTCGAGTTACTTGTGTTTACTTGTTTTCCATTGACTTCTCAGGAGTGGATCTGCATGCCATTGTATATTTTTCCACCTTTGACAGCCTCTCCAGCTGTTAGAGAGCTGTTTCTGTTCGGCCCTTCTGCTCTACTCCTGTGCACAGACAGACAACTATCTCCCACTCACCAGCATCAGTTGCTCCGCTTGTAAAAAAAGGAAATAAGTAAAGCTTACGGCCAGCTGGCCAATTAGCAGGCCAGGCCACTGGAAAGCCTCCTGATGTCTTTTGCAAAGATAGGATACAGTAGGATGTTCAGTTGTGCAGGACAGGGGTCCTCTTAGGGTGGTTTAAAGACCCATTCCAATGAAAATCTTTGTTTTTTTACATTTTCTTGTGGCAAAAATATTATTCAGCTTGAAATTGCATTTCTGAGTATTTTTTTTTTTCATTTAAATTGTTGTGAATCAGGAGCAGACAAAAAAGGCCATTGAAAAAAGCTTGTAGGTGTGACACAGAAGCTACAATTGGCAGGCTACAAGGTCCCTGCTCTGCCCCATTCAGATTCATTCACTTATAAACAAATAGATCCGTGTATGTCTTTGTTTTCCTCGTCTGAGATGGCATCTGGCTCAAAACTGTACAGCTGGATAGCTCCAACAGTGCTCGCCATTTTTTTAAGTGAAGCTGTGGCACAAGTTCAACAAGGAAGATCTACCTCATTTACAGGTGTGCTGGGTTGCTGATTTTTCCCCAACATACGTCACTCATTAATTAGTCCTCACTATAAACAAACAGCTGCCCATTTTCTTCACAGCCAATCACAATCAAATTCCCGTCTTTAAATTCATAGACATTTGTTTATCCGCAATCCAGATGTCTCTGCTGACCCTCCCTTCAATCAATCAATCAAACTTTCTTTATAAAGCACTTTTCATATGAAAGAATAACACAAAGAGCTTTACATTAAAACAAAACAAAATAAATAATATCAAAACAAGCATGAATATTAAAATAAACAAGCACAAAAAATAAATAAATGAAAACAAAATAGGGCCCCCCTCCCCGTACCTACACAACCCCCCACTTCTTACATCTCCCACCCCCTAATTGATGGGGAAAGACAATGAGAATTGAGAAATAAGAAATAGGCTGAGCACAAAAACGCTGATAATTGGAACCTCTCTCTCTCTCTGTGAACAGCTGCATTACCAGCCAAATGCAGCATCACAGGCGGGGACCGCTGCACCACAGCTAAGAGGTGATGCAGGTCCCATCCAGAGCCGCAGAGGCCGAACAGCATCCGACCCAGAGGGAGAGGTCCCAACTAATGAAGCACCGGAAAAAATAAAAAAAATAAAAAAAGAGAATGAAGCAGTAAACGTATTGATAAAAGCAATAAACAATAAAACATTGAAATAAGATAAATTAAAATTAAAACAACACATTAAAATCTAGTGTAAGTTCATAAAACAAGATAAAATGGATAAATAAAAATAAATAAATAAATAACAAAATAAATAAATAAATAGTGGTAGTAAAAAATTAGCTGAAAGCCAGGTTAAAAAGATGGGTATTTAGCCTTTTCTTAAAAACTTAAATGCTCTCTGCGGCTCTCAGGTCTTCAGGCAGACTTTTCCATAAACGGGGGCCAAAGTGCTGAAACGCAGCCTCTCCGTAGGTTTTGGTTCTTACAGTCGGAATAGTTAACAGATCAGTGCAAGAGGATCTCAGGGTCCGTGAGGGTTCATATCTTACTAAAAGATCTGAAAAAATAAGGCGCAAGACTGTTAAGACATTTAAAAACGGTTCCAAGTATTTTAAAATCAATCCTGAAGCACACGGGGAGTCAATGCAGGGATTTTAAAATTGGGATCATGTGAGCTCGCCTCCTGGTCTTTGTAAGAACTCGTGCAGCAGAATTTTGGAGCAGCTAAAGGTTCCTAATGTTGGTTTTTGGAAGACCAGCGAGCAGGGTGTTACAGTGATCAATTTTACTCATGATAAAAGCATGCATGAGCATCTCCATATTAGCAAAAAAAGAGTAGTGGGCGGACCCTAGATAGATTTCTAAGATGATAAAAACCAGTTTTAGCCCCCTGTTTTATATGTGGGATAAAAGTTAGCTTAGAATCGAAAATAACGCCCAGGTTTTTGACTGTTTCTGAATAGCTTAATTTCAGAAACTGTTTCTCTTTCTTAGCTTCAGGACCGATAACTAAAATTTCAGTTTTTTCCTGGTTGAGCTGCAGAAAATTATTTGCCATCCATAATTTCACATCTAAAATACAGTTAAAAAGTGCATCTATTGGTATTGTGTCATCAGGAGACATAGCTATGTACAGTTGGGTATCATCGGCACAGCTATGAAAGCTGATGTTGTGGCTTCTGATGACATTCCCTAGTGGAAGCATGTAAAGGTTAAAAAGCAAGGGGCCAAGGATAGAACCTTGAGGCACACCACAATTAATTTCATGGGCCCCAGAAAAGTGTGTCCATGCTTACCCTAAAGTTTCTCTCCATGAGATAAGATTCGAACCACTTGAGAACAGTCCCTGAAAGGCCAAGACTTTTAAGTCTGTTTACAAGGATCAGGTGATCAACAGTATCAAAAGGTGCACTTAAATCTAACAGAACTAGTACTGAGATCTGACCTGAATCTAAGTCACACATAACATCATCAAAAAATTTTTACAAGGCTGTTTCAGTACTGTGGTCTGATCTAAAGCCAGACTGGTTTTATCTCAAAAATGTTGTTTTTCTGGAGAGACTCATTCAGCTGAATAAAAACAAGTTTTTCTAAATCGTTGCTTAAAAATGGCACGTTGAAAACTTAACGAAACCTTATGCCCTGTTCTCCTCCTAGCTCATTGCTATAGCTCAGCCTGGTCTTAACCACCATCAGCATCTGGGCTCTGGGGTTTTTCACCATGGTCCAAGGCATCCCATGCTTGTAACACATCTCTTGCCCAGACCCTAAATGTCAAATAACTATTTCATGCAGAATTTTCTGTTTCATCAATAAATCATTCAATCATATTCCCAAGAGCTGTCCTCATTGAGATGTTGGGTTGGGCTAGTAAAAGGGGCTGCAAGCTAACAGGAGAGCATTTAAACAGGTGGGTGAAGGGAGGGGGGGGGGGGGTTACTCTGCATTAGTGGTCCCGCCCACAACTCAGTGGTGAATTTCTGATAAACTACTGCCGCTCTGAAGAAACTATGTCCTAGAAAACAACACAGGTTTTTGGGGGGATAAAAACGGCATAAATTATATTAAAGGACCATTGGGAACACTTTAACATTATTCAAAAGATGATCGGAGTGGGACTTTAAGTGGATATGCCATCTGATGGAGTTGTTTGGGATATGTTCTGCTAGGAAAAAGGCTTCTGGGAAGTATTAGGACCACCAGCAGAGGTATATTTCTCAAATGTCATGAGAACACACTTGCCTGGATTCACGGGTTACTGCTCCGACTGTTGCCCTCATTTTTTAGATAAGGAAAAGGTGTATTGATGGAAACCTTTCACACCAAACACACTGAGGTCCTCACTCACTTTCAAAGGTTTTTGGGTTAAAGAAACCAGCAGACGAGCTGGCTTCTCTCCATAATAATTAGGAATTTATTAAAGTTGGGATACTGAGCAGAGATCCCTGACTTTGAGGATAGAAACACAAAGGGGTCATGTGTTTTGATGGTATTTCCCTCTGGTGCCTTCCGTCTGGAGAGAATTCTGCACTAGCATATTGACTGGGTGGTTGGGGGGGCCGCCAAATCTTTTCAACTCTTTGCAATCAGTCTGTGCTTGAGGCTGCTATCAAGAGCACAGGGAGAAATATTTCAAAAGCAGCTCGAAGGAGCCTCTCTATGGGTTTTGTCCATCACTAAGTCCTGCACACTGTCTTCATAAAGGTATTGATTGCACTCATGACTCCTAATTCTTGAGCCAAACACACCTTGATGAATGTTTAAGTTAGTTACATTTCAAAAGAAAGTCTGTCGTGTAGGATGAGGACGGAAGTCATGAATTACTTTTATGGCTTTGGCAGTATCAGACGATCAAAAGCTCTTGAGATTAAAAGGACATAACAGAACCTAAAAAAGTTCCTGATCTATGCAAACATCCTATAAGCTCCTCCACAAAAATTGTCACTATTTATAATATGAAATTTCATAGGCTATAATATTTTTCTTTTTTTTTTTTAATGCAGAAACAGCCTAAATGCATTTTCATGACAAATATATTACACTTTACCCTTGTGCTATCCTAGGCACTTTAACATTGGGAGTTGGGTCATCTAGACCCCACTAGACAGTGCTCTGAACCTTTTTTCTTCACTGATTTGTGATCTTCACTGGTGTCCATGGATTACATGAAATCTTTCCACCTTTATCCACCTTCATCATGGTGGTCTGGACCCAATAAGATAGCAAAAGGGTTACGAAAAAACAAAAAAGCTACTGGATGAAAAGCTGCAGGTTTTTGCACTTTAGCAGTTTTGTAGCAAATTCTTTAAGTGTTTGTTTTGGCAATTGAAGGTTTTATAAATAGGCCTACTGTATGAAGGTTTTGCTTGATCATTTTTTTTAAATAATAGCATTGTCCTTCCTTTCTCGTCATTTTAGGCCATCATATTTTCAACCACCATTTTCCCCCAAAAAACAACAGTGCTTCGTATGATACATAGCGCCTTATATGTGGATGAATTCTGGTTGTACTGATGTCAAAGCGATTTTTGAGGGATATCTAACGTTTTTTTCAAGTTGCAAACAAGGTTGGGAGTTATTGTAAATATGCTAACATGGCTGACGTGCAGCGATGTCGGACTGCGGTTTTATTTTATGTGTTCAATTCAATTCAATTCAATTCAATTTTATTTGTATAGCCCAAAATCACAACAACAGTCGTCTCGATGGGCTTCGAAGTAAAACATGAAATCAAAAGGATCACGAATACAAAGAGTTCAATAGAAAAATACTAAAATGAACTAACAAACTGACTAAGCTATACTGGCATCCCTGCCCTCAGACCCCCCTTCGCGGTGAGGAAAAACTCCCAAAAAAAACGGATTCCGGAAAAAACGAAGAAACCTCATGGGTGCCCACATGAAGGAGGGATCCTCCCCCAGGACGGACAGGCGATTTACCAGAAATCTTAGAGAAGAATTAACTTATCTAAATCTACAACTACATATATAAAAGTCCAGCAGACGAGCTTCATCCAGCCGTGGTTGTGGGGACAGTCAAAGGCGCGAGTCGAGCCGGAGACAGGAACCACAGCCAGGTGTAGGAGCAGGAGCAGAGGCGAGGTACTCGGTCAGGTACAGAGCAGAGACGAGCCAGAGATGAGCCAGAGGCAGGATCCACAGCCAGGTGTAGGATCAGGAGCAAAGGCGAGGTAAACGGTCAGGAACAGGAGCACGGATGAGCCAACTGGAGTCTGGAAGCACTCCCAGTCCCCAGGAGGGGAGAGGGAAAGAGGGACAATACATGAATCGCACTGCACCAAACAGCGGCATGGAAAACTAAATGATGAATAATGATCAAGAATAGAGGAGAGGAAGGGTAGAAGTAAAAAAAGGAAAGAGGACAGAACCCCAGTGCACCATAGTTACCCCAGCTTCAACTTCTAGCAGCCTTTTAAAAGAAATAGTTATTATTAAGTTTAATTTAAACAAATTAACATTAAGTTAAAAAATCTCTGAGTACTAACTAGTCTGACAATAAGCCTGTCCAAAGAGGAATGTTTTCAGTCTAGCTTTGAATGTAGAAACTGAGTCGGCCTCTCTTACATGAGCTGGGAGTTTATTCCATAAGACAGGGGCTTGATGACTAAACGCTCTACCTCCAACCGTACTTTTACTAATTCTAGGAACCACAAGCAGTCCTGCATTTTGCGAGCGAAAAAATGCCTTATAACCTTGTTAATAACAAGGTTATAAAACTGTTACAAATATAAGTAAGATGAATAAAGTTTAGCCTAAATTACATAAGGGGTTGATTCAAATATACACCTACTGTGTCAAAAGATTCACAAGTCTTATTATAACAGTAAAAAAACAAGAGGCTGTCAGCTCTCATCTGTTTGCTCAGCTGTTGGACAGGACAAGTTATAAAACAAACAGACAAACAGTATCAGTCCTAGCAAGGTTGGGAGTTACAGACAATAATAATAATACATTTTATTTCAAGCACCTTTTTGGGTGAAGTAAAACATGAATATTAAATATTAAATTAATATTAATATTAAATATTATGAACATCAAGATAAAAAATCAATAAGACAAAAACAGGTTAGAAAAAACAGGATAAAAAACAAATGAAGATATCATTGTGAATATGCTAATGCAGATAACGTGTTACAAACAACTTCTAGACTTACTTTGACCATAATTAATTAAGACTGACTGACGGACTGATCTCCAAATCTTTCATCTCGCGCATTATAATTTGGTGCGCCTAACACGGAAAATATGGTAAGATCATGAGAGCCTTTCTTTTCATTTTCTGACTTTAAGCTTTTTTTCAAGGTCTTCTCACAAAATTCTACTGACATTTTTGGTGCGATGTTGTTCAAATGTCTCTTTTTTTCTGCCTAATTTTAGACCAAATTTTAAGCTTCCACGTGGTTACAGATGAGGATAAAAGCCATAAGACTTGGAGAAGGAGTTTAGATGGAGGGATGCTGTTAAGCTAATCTCTTTGCAGGCTACGTGTTGCACACATGGTTGCCCTTGAGATCAAGCCACAGTAAAACCAGGTACAAGTTGCAGGTAAGTTGACCCTCATCATTTTCAAGTGCAGCCGGGTTTGATTTACAGCAGAGTTCAGGAGAGCATTTCTTCCTGAAAATGAAAAACTCAGTATCAGAAGACACAAAGGCTCAGCGCTAAAAAAAACAAATATCTTTTTATGAACTTGCTTCAATTTATTTGACAGATAAGAAACTACAAGAATATGTTCTTCTAATTAAGCCAGTCTAAGTCTTTTCCTCTGTGTTTGTGTGCTTGCACTGCACCAATGCTTGTCGACAGATCTCCATAGTTAGCCATGTAACAACATGATGAAGCACTATTTGGGGAGGAGGGAGTTTGTTTACTGCTTGCTGATGTGGTAGAAATGCTGATTGAGATACAGGATTTATTCAGGGCAGCCAAGAGTGGGATTCTCTCCTGCAAAAAAAAAAGAAAGCCCCTGAAGGAAACTGCTCAACAGTCGGCACAAATCATGGACCGCCGTCAATTAATCAGAGTGCCTTCGTTAATGAGAGTGCAAGGGAGAGTGAAAAACGGCATGCTTATTAAGGAAATGCATCTTCATTGAAATACATACAAAAAGCTTGGAGAGTTAAATTCTAATTAGAAAATTTGTAAAATTAAAAATGAGACAAGCAACAAAGAAATGACAGTTTCTAAAATGTTTTATTTTGGAAAAAAACTGACTTCTATAAGTCTGCATTAACATCAAGTTACGTAAACACCGGGCAAAACGTGATGTTAAACGCAAATTCTTGTTGTTTACATTGCTGATAGGGGCCTCTTTTTCTTTTTCTACTGTTTACTAGCGCACGTGAGCTAACTACAGTTGGAAGAGGCTAAGTGCGAAATCTTGCTCCAGGCATTTTTTTTTCACAACTGTATTTTGGTATATGAATGATTTGGTGTCATATGATGCCGGCTGGGCACAAACCACAATTATTAATTCCGCCTCCATGATCAAATGATTGGCACCTCCATGAATTAAAAAGGACTGCATTCATATGTTACTACCAAATCGAAGTCCCTGATTGGTCAAAGTTTGACCTGGTTTAACCTGGAACTTTTATTCTATCTCTGTGCGTTTTGTACGTATAGCCTGAAAACGGCTTTAAAAACTTGCGCAGCAACATTGTGAGCTTGGACTTTTGAACGTAGAACCCTTACAGTTACGCAAGTTAATAAGTAATGCCCATCGCCAATGGCAATGTGATTGTAGCTTTAGACCAGGGGTTCTCAATGAGCGGCCAGGGGTCCATTGGTTCTCAAGTAATTCTAATTGATGGTTATTAAACAAGCTGTAGATTGACAAGTGTGACGCTGATCACCCTACCGGTGGAGGAATAGCCAGTCCTGAATCGCTACGGCTCCTCATTAAAAGAAAAAAATTCGAACACAATTACGGCTCCAAGTGCCCCTACAATTGGAGCAAGAGGGAGGATCCAGAGTGTCAGGAAAATTCAGATTTAGTTTCCTACAGTTTCTTAAAAACCATAATGGCATAACCTCAGTGTGATAGTTGTTTGAAAAAAAAAAGAGGTTTTAGCTTTGGAGAGACTGGAGGACAAAAAGTGAAGGTCTGTGTTCCCAGCTCAATGTTAGTGATGACGCCACAAAACGCAGGTGTGTGGGTTGAGAGTTAATATCATACAATAAGGATAAAAGTTTGGTGATTTTTTCTTAAGCTCAAAAAACCTTTTTTGCTGATGTGTAAAGTATGGATGCTTTTGTGTGCATGTCGGTATGTGCATAGTATGTAAATTTACAGCTGCAAGAGTGGAGACAATGGTTGAATGTGTACTCAATGTGTATAGAGAATCCAGACCTTGACATTGACAACATTAAGCCTCAAGCAACTTTCGATGTCTATCTCAATGTTTTTTCTCGTCTTTATCTCTACTTGTTTCCTATTTTTTGTACTCTGTAACCCCCAACTTATGTTTTCTTAACTCCTCTCCCTAAATTTTCCTCCTGCCCTTTATTCTATCCACTCCAGAATTAAAAGTTACACATTTTCTTTACTGTGAATGAGGGTCTGAGGGCAGGGTTGCCCAGTTTAGCTTAGTCTGTTTAGTTAGTTCGGTTTATGAATTTTCCTATTGAATTCCATGTATTTATGATCCTTGGGATTTTATGTATATTTTACAATTACCGGCACAAAGCCAATTGAGACGAGTGCTGGGATTTTGGGACATACAAATAAAATTGAATTGAATTGAATGTTTTTTCTTCAAATATAAACGAGACTAATTCAAATGTACATAAAATCCATGAAAGGAACATACACAACCCCAACTGCAACAACAAAATCTGTCCAACAAAAGAGGCTATTAAAATCTGTGTCTGCTGAGCTGCTTGACAGGACAACAAAAGACAAGAATGAACTTCCATGAGCGCATCCTAGACGTAGTACAAGCTGTCACTGGCTGCTGACAAAAACACACTCTCAAAAAACAACTAATACATGGGTACAACTCGTGGAGAGTGACACCAAACCAGATAGGAACATTGACTAGGAAATGACACAAATTACATTTGTGTTAAGGAATTTGGCTCATGGAAAAACTATAATATTGAAAAAAAAAAATTGTATTTATTGAAAAAAAGATTTTGCGCTTGGAGAAGGTGGTTTTGGAGGCGTAAACTGACAAAACTGCAATGGAAACACTTTTTTCCCAAAATTAAATAAGTCATGTGACCAACATGACTGAACATGAAGAAATGTCCTTCTTGGTAGGAACTGGCTGTTTTGGGCACTGCGCAGGGGCGCCACAAGACGTCCCACAGCATCACAAAGCTCATCAAAAGTTGAGTATGTCATGCGGAATTGTTGGCTCCACAGCTCCTCTGTAAAATCACCAACCAAAATTTCCCAAAATGGCTTCATCTGTAGCCGCTCCCACGTGTAAGGAGCTGGCCACTTCATGGCCTGAACAGGACGCCGATGTCTCCTTTGACCGATGATGATGAGCGCTAGTGCCGTGGTAGAAATGTGAAAGTATCTGCTTGAAATCAAAATGTTGTTCACATTCGTTGCCATGCTTTTAAATGACGGATCCCTTGAGTTGCTATGTGTTTATTCGCATAATATTTTGCATGTGAAAATAATGAATGAACAGACATGTTGGGATTAAAAGATGCACATGACTCTGTTAAACATTGTATGTCATTGTCATGTTTTTTTGTTATGCAATTTTGAAATGCAATTCCAACTTTTGGAAAACATTTATACTTGACTACGTTTGATGTAGTAGGTTAAAAAAAATCTGTTAACTGTACTTGGTTTACCTTTTTTTTACCAAAGGCTTTTCACCTTTCCTCCAAGGCCAAAGAAAGCAAGTCCAATTTCAGTTTTTAATTACTACTTTGATGGAATCAACAAAGCTGAATAAGACACTGCAAACAGGACGCTTGATAATAATGACCACTTCAATGTGGAGGGGAGAACAAGACTGAAGGATTCTATTACAGTAATGATCAGTTTCATGGATATGAGGTGATTACAACTAGAAAAGTGATTTTTGGCAACTCATAGCTAATTCAACCAAGAACAGTTTACATGGGCGTTCCCCTATGAATTTAAAATAAAAAACAAAAACTAAAAATAATGCATTAGGAAGTCATGAATATAATTTTAGAAGAAATAATTTGGTTATGTATAATGCTAGCTTTGGCTCTTAAAAAAAGTATATTTTTAGATAAATATTAAGTATAATTTCTTTGGTAAAAAATCACAACAAACTGAAATAATCAAGTATTATTGTATAGCTTCAATTTTTGCAACCCTGACACATACAAAGTCTTGAATGATACATATTTACACAAAATAAACGTGTTTGGACGTAACCGCAAGAATTTCATAACATTGATGTTATTCTGCACACAACATACACATTTCCATGATCAAGTGGCCAACTCCATATCTTGACATTGATGTCCTGGCTGTGTTGTGAAGAAGACCTGACCATGTAGAGGGGAGCTGTGGATGAGCGGGGGCTCATTAACGCCCCACAGCTGAATCTGCTCGGCACAAACACATTTTACATTCCCAGTTTTCTCCACACTAATTTGTCACGAACTCTTCAACATGTGGTGGAATTGATACAGAGCTGCATCTCAACACGTCTCACTTTGTCAATAAAAACAAATGCAACAGCCACTTCAATGCGGGAACAAGGCCGCAGAACAAGGGATTCCCTTGCCAGATTTTGTGATAAGAGACATAAAGAAGAGCGATTTTAATTATAATGAATAAAAAACAAGTTAAAATTTCTTTAAATTATTATGCAGATTTAATCATCAAAAACAAAAGGCAGATCAGAGTCACACCTAATATCCAAAACAAAATGTTCTTTCTGTTGTGACCCTCAGGCCAACAATGAGGGGAAAGTTTTACAGTTTATTTTTGATTAAGAGAAAAATCCAAATATTAAGATTAACAAAACCAATACCATGGGATGGATTTACATGACTTTTTGTTTTTCTTCCTCATCAGTCAAGTAGTCTACGAGCGTGATGAAGAAAACCCTGAGATGATGAGTGAAGGAAGCACTCACACACCACATATATTATTCAGGGAAGCATTTGTGAGCAGCTGTTTCCAGGCTCATTAGACAGAAATCATGGAGAGGCAGATCACACGTTGACTGATGGGATCGAACTCCTACATGCTTTTTGTGAGGTTCACCACTGTTATTCAGTGTTACAGGATAGACATTAAAATGTGACAAACAATTGTGCATTTTAACCAAAAGTATACACGTTATGTTTTTTTTTTCTGAGATGGAAATAAACTAAAAAAATTTGATTTTAAAGACCCATTCTATTTTTGTGGTATTTTTCTGATGATAGAGGATACAGTTTGGAGGAAAAAGGTATGTGAGGAGCCATAAGGCATTAAAAAAGAAGTTAAACTATCGATTCACATTCAACAACAAACATTCTCTGTATATGAGGAACCACAATTAAGCAAATATCTCTAAAGAAATCTTGTGTTAAGTCTCACTTAGTGGGTACGTCGACCACCAGGAAGGGTATAACAAAAGCTACCATTTCTTCAGAGCCATGACAGCACTTTTAAACTGGTGTGGATCCAAAGACATTGGTCAATTTAGATGACATCACGAGGAACAGGTGTAGGAGGCAGGTCCATGCTCAGCTGCAGCAGCTCCCAATTGAGCCACCTACATAGAGGACTCGTTCACCCCAGCAGTCCAACCTCTCCCAGACAAACACATATACTGTATAAAGCAGGGGTCACCAACCACACACCAAATAAATATAACTTAAAAAATAATAAAGTAAGGGTCTATTACAAAAGTTTAAATAGATCAAATAAATTACACAATGTCTGGGCGTTCTTATGATTCATGTATTGTAAAGATTTAGAGATTACCCGGTCAAAATTAATAATGCATTTGAAAACTTTTATAAAAACCTGTACACACCGCAGATCAATCCCTCAGAGCAAAGTATTGACTCATTTCTTAATAATGTAAACCTACCCAGGCTAAATGAGGATCAAATCACGAACTTAGATTCTCCGCTCTCGCTGTCTGAGCTTCATGAAGCTCTGTTACTTATGCCCAATGGTAAAGCACCAGGGCCTGACGGCTTTCCTGCTGAGTTTTATAAAGAATTCTGGGAACAACTGGCACCAACATTTTATAAAACGGTCACATCTATTAATGAGAGCCAATCAATGCCACCTAACATGAACTCAGCCAACATAATTCTTCTTCTAAAACCAGACAAAGATCCCACTAGTCCTTCAAGCTATCGCCCTATTTCTTTAATCAATGCAGATGTAAAAATCATCTGCAAAGCACTAGCACAGAGAATAGAAAAAATCACTCCTCACATAATTCACTTCGACCAGACTGGATTCATCAAAGGCAGACACTCGGATGATAATGCCCGTAGACTAGTTAATATAATAGACTTTGCCACCATTGAAAACCAGGAAATGACGGTACTATCGCTGGATGCTGAAAAAGCCTTTGACAGAGTAAATTGGAAGTTCCTTATTGCTGCCCTCCATAAGTTTGGTTTTGGAGAAGCATTCATCAATTGGATCAAAATATTATATCACAACACCAATGCATCAGTTAGAACTAATAAACAGACTTCAAACAGGTTTTTTCTTGGAAGAAGAACCAGACAGGGCTGCCCACTCTCTCCTTCTCTTTTTGCTATATTCATTGAGCCTTTAGCTGCAGCAATAAGACAGAATGAGAGCATTATAGGAATAAAAACCAAACACAGCCATCATAAAATTAGTCTTTATGCGGATGACATATTACTGTTTTTAAGGAATTTACATTCTGTAAATGAAACAGCAATGATCATAAATGAATTCTCCTCCATATCAGACCATTCCATTAATTGGAATAAGTCTGTTTTATTACCACTCAACAGAAATATGGATCAAAGACTCACAATTCCAGTTAAAACAGGAAATATCAAATATCTGGGTATCTACTTTTCCCCCAAACTATCAGAACTGGTGCAGCTAAACCACACCCCATTACTGAAAAGCATACAGGACGATCTAACACGCTGGACCAACCTGCCTCTGTCCCTTATGGGCAATGTAGCCACGGTTAAAATGAAAATCTTACCCAAGGTTAATTATCTCTTCTCAATGATTCCCACACAACCGCCGTTAAAATGGTTCAAAACATTAGACTCATCCATATCAAGCTTTCTATGGAACAACAAACCTGCAAGAATTAGTCTAAAAACTTTAAAAACTGCAAAAAGCTGTGGAGGATTAGAATTACCTAACTTCCACAAATACTTTCTTGCAAATAGATTACAATACATCTTAAAATAGTTAAAAAATAATCCAGAAACTAACTCATGGTTAGACTTGGAACAGGCGTTATGTGGAAAGATCAACCTATCAGATCTTCCATTTATTAGCCAAACAGTTAAAAAACAGGATTGTTTCAAAAGCATTAATATAAATGCCACTTTAACAGCCTGGTGGGAATTTCTCAAAATATCAAAATCATCAATTCAACCGTGCAAATTGACACCCATCTGGAACAACCCGGACATCCTTATTAACAAAAAAATGATTCACTTCCCAGCTTGGCAAGCAGGGGGCATAAAACAACTAGAGCACATAATTACTGATAGAAGATTCATAACTCCCCAGGAACTTCAAGACAAACATGGAATAAATAACTTCTTGGAATATCAGAAACTTAAATCAAGTATTACTAAAAAGTATAAATTTAAAGACAACGATTTAAAGCTACCAGATGTAGTTACCACTCTGATTAATTTTTCAATGAATAGAACTCTCTCCAAAATATACAAACTTTTATGTAATTTAGATAACAATATTGCCCTTCCAACAAAAAAATGGGATGCAGATTTGAGCATCAGCACAGATGAAAGCTTCTGGTCAGAACTCTGTCTAAACACCTTTAAACTGACAAAAAGTCCAAATCTGCAGCTAATCCATCTCAAAACTCTTCACAGAATTTACTACACTGGACAGAGGATGTTCAAGATGGGTCTCAGTAACTCAGACATTTGCGAGCACTGTGATAATAATCTACCCGACAGCTACATGCACGCACTGTGGTTCTGCACTCCTGTCCAGGCTCTCTGGCAGCAGGTATGTGCCGATTTATCAGTCTGGCTTAAGGTTTCAATCACTGCCTCACCGTCACTTTGTGTGCTTGGTGACATGAGTGCCATCGATATAGAAGAAGGATTAGCATCTATCATTTTCATAACTCTTTGTATTGCCAAAAAAACTATTTTAATAAATTGGAAAAACAAGAAAAATATAAACAGAAGTCAACACAGAAATCTGCTGTTTGATCATATCAGCTTGGAAAAAATGTCAGCCCAAAGCTCAAGTAACTTTGAAAGAATTCAGTCTCTCTGGTCTCCTGTGGTTGACTCCATGACTTAGGGGGTGGGGGGCTTGGTCGTCGCTGCTCCTTGCCCCTCTGCTGTGGTTTGGGGTGGGGGTCGGGGCTTCCGGTGCCTGGCGGGGCGATGGGGGGCTCCGTTGGTCGGGGGGTCGGGTCTGGTGCCTGGGTGGGGCGGGCTGGGGCGCTGCGTGGTCCTCTGGGCTTGGGTGTGGGGGTGCGTGGTGGGGGGGGGGGGGGGGTGGTCTGGCTTGGCTTGGGGGGGTGGTCCCTTTGCCTGTGCTGGGGGGGGGTTGGCGGGGGGCCCTGCTCGGGGGGGGGGGCCCAGCGGCGCCGGATGGGCTGCCCATCTGCACCTGGGGCTGGGATCGGCCCTTCCCTGGCTCTGGGACGGGACGGGACAACCCTCTCGGGGCCCCCGGTCGCTCTGGGTGTCACCCGCTCCGGCTGCGGGGTGGGGTGGGGTGGGGGGCTTGTCGGCCCTGTCCTGTGGGGGGGGGGGCGTTCTGGGGGGGAGGGGGGGCCCATTATTGGTACGGGTCAGGGGGCTTACGGTTCGGGGTCTCCGCTGAGGCAATCGGTGGTTGCCTCGGCCGGTTGGCCTCCTCGGTCCCGTCGAGGCCTGACCAGAGCTCCTCTAGGGCCGGCGTCTGGGGGTGGGGGCCTGGGCTTGCTCCGGGGGGGGCGACGCTTTCTGGCTCCTCTCTCTCTGTGTGGGGTGGGTGGTGCCGGGCCTGGGGTGTCGGCGCCTCCGGGGGTGGGGTCCCTGGGCTGGGTGGCCCTGGCCCCTTTGCTGGGGGGGGGGCTGGGGGATGGCTGTTTGACCACCAGGGGACAGTCTACAAGCTGTCCCCAACTTACCCCCTTCCTCATATAACCTCATATTAGGGTGAGGGGGTGGAGGGTCTAGCCTGCGATGCGCCTTGGGGGGGGCTACTTTCGGTTTTATTTGCACCTTAGACATGTAGGGTCCTTGGTAGGGGGGGGTGCTTGGACATCACTGCAAGCAAGCAGCAGATGTCCTCCTGGCACCCTACCCGCCAATTTTAACCGCACCTTAGACATTTAGGGCCCCTTGGTGTGGAGGGTGAGGGGACATCACTATGAGTAATCAGGAGATGTCCCCTTAGTGCCCTACTCGCCAATTTTAACTGCACCCCCCTTAGTACACACACCCCTCCCCCTTCAATATATACACTCAAACATAAACACACACACATGCACACAAACACCCTCTCAAACACCCATACACGCACACACATTTTACAAGGAAGGTGGGTGCCCGGAACTCCTGGGTGGTGGTGGGGTGCTCGTCTGGGGCTGTGGGCGTCCCTCTCCGGTGGGGCCCTGCGTTGGGCTCTTCCGGCGCGGCGGGGGGGCTGCTTTCCTGGCTGGGCTGGGGCGGCGCTCTCTTTCCCTCCGCGCCTCCCTGCTCTCTGGCTCTGGGGGCCTCGCGGCGGTCCTGCTGGCCCTGGCCTGGGTGGCGGTCTTGGTCGCCCGGGGGGCGGTTGTTCCCTTCCTGTTCCCGTATGGCGTCGGGGGAATTCCGGCTGCCGCTGCTGCTGCGGCGGGGGTCTGGGTGTGGGGGTGGCTGGGCGCTCCTCCTTCTTTTCACATTCCACCATCCATTGTAGAAGAACATAAACACTCACTTGAGCACAGGTGTTAGCTCACCTTTGCACTAATAGTTTGCATGATTGAATGAATGAAAGATTTCACACTAGTTGGTTTTAAGGCATAGGTATGCGTTCGTGAACACTATCTGTTTTGTGTACATGTTGACATGTGGACATTTTTGCAGCTAGCAGGTGTGTTGATAATATTTGAGTGTGTGTGAACAGGCCCCGCCCTTTTTGTACTACATTTGAACCGTACCGTAATGATAAACAACCAGTAAACCTGTCTGCTCTATGCTGCTTCATGGTCTTACCCCCCTTCCCCTCCTATTATCACCCTCCTACCCCCCCCTCTCTCTAACGTCCCTCTCTCTTCTTCCCCTCTTTCCTTTTCCGTCCGGTCCAACACCAAAGATTTTCAAACATGATTGAAATTAATAAAGTTTGGCCTCAATTACAAAAGGGGTTTATTCAGACATACCTTTGGTTTGTCTGAAGATTAATAACCCCTCTTGTTAAAATAAAATATGTCCAACACAAGAGGCCCTCAGCTCTCATCTGTTTGCCTAGCTGTTGGACAGGACAAGTTTAAAAAAAAAAAAAAAAAAAAAAAAAAAAAAAGATTTAGAGATTAGGTTGAGACGGTTGAGTAATCCATTAACTTGAGGTTTTACCTTTAAGAATTTACAAGTATGAATAAAATGCTTTGAAATTACAATCAGTGCATTAATCAGAAAGACCAGATTTTTGTCAATTAATTGTAATCAAATTTTAATTGTATTCCAATTTAAAGGGTTATTGATGATATTTTTGGATTTAAGCCAATTATGAAAAGAAGACCAAAACTTTTTTAAATGCAAACATTCAAAAAAAAGATGTTCCACAGTTTCTTCATCATTCAAAACCCCCACTGGGTGATATGAATTGCCCCAGTACCATTGTTTATTCCCATCCGGGAATTGAACCCTGGATTCCTGCGTTGTAGCCCTTTACCTTAACCGTGCTGACCAGGAGTTAGACTCTCCTGGTCAACCTGTCATCTGAACGAACATCTCTTTTAAGTAATCACCCATATATATACAAAGAAAATTAGGCTTAAAATTGTATTTCTGAGTATTTTGTCATTCAAATCATTGTGAATCAGGAGCAGATGACAAATGCAGTTTGTAAAAGATCGTACAGACTCCCTGCTCCGCTCCATTTGTAGTGTAGACAACTAAATCCATGTACGTCTTGGTTTTTTATTGTCTTAGTTGGCATTTGGCTCCAAACTTTGCACTGCTAATGTTATGGTTGGGTATGTGAGGGGCTATAAGCAAAGGGGGGATAAATGTAAAAGGAAGAGGGACAGTTCTGCCCACATTTCAGCAGTGGATTTCTAATAAAATACTGTCGCTCTGCAGAAACTATGTTCTAAACAACACAGGTTTTTTGAATTTGGCTAAATACAGAATAAATACAATTAAAATACCACTGGGGAGATATTAGAGAATTAGAGTGGGACTTTTAAAGCAAAAAACAAACTAACATGTAACTGTTGAGCACCACCAAAATATGAATGAGACAAAAAAAACAGATTTTTTGCATTCATAATCAAAAGCTCTATTCTCCTTTTCTATCCTTCTAGTCTGCAGGAAACCTAAAAAAGTCAACTTAATTTCCCACAACTGCTCCACTCTGCCACTCACACTGATGCACAGCAGCTATTAATTAGGAGAGTGCTAAAACAGGGCTGCCCGGTTCATCTACAGGCCACATAAATCTGAGTCTTTTATTCTTGTGTGTGAAAATCCATTTGATTTATTCCAAACCCAGTGTTTCATTTTGGTTATTCATGCACATCTGAATGCAGGGAGGTGAGCGTTGCACTTTCATGTGACCCTCTCTTTGTCCGTGGACATTTGGGTGTTGTATTGAATGTTTTTCCACCGAGTTGCACGTGGGGATCGATCCATTTAACCAGATTAGATTGGGACAGTGAATGAATATGGAAGGATGGGAAATAAAAAAAATAGAGGGTAGTGTAGCCAGGAGGAGGAGTGTGGTGAACAAATTGATGTGGAGGTTGATAGTTTCACTCACTTGTTTCCTTAATAAAGGCCACAGAAATCTTTTTTGACCAACATACATCAAAGTCTTTTGGGGCTCAGGCAATTTCATGGAGTGGAAGATGATGATAATCCAGCTAAGCTGAAAAATGGCTGTCGCCTCATTTTAATTCCTGCTAATACTTTCTTATATTCATGAAGTCACATTCTCATTTCAACAAGGTCACTTAGCCTTGTGCCGGTCTATCAGTCCCCTTTTGAATAACAACACAAAAGCAGACACTTAGCATCAGATTTCAATTTGCCTGGAAGAGACAGTAATTATCATAAAAATTGCTATTATCTGACATGCCAAATTAACAGAAGCCGGGCTAGTCGACTTTTGATTTGACAGGTTTTTCTCAGCATAAAATGGTTTTGCTTTCATCGAGAAATAAGGCAAAAATATGCAACCATAAAATGCAAGAGATCATCAATCAAAAGTCATCAGTGAACCACATTGTTTTAAGTAAGACTTTTTTATTTTTAAAAAAGGTCAACCTTTTATGGTTAATTCATCTTAAACATTAAAGGTTAAACCTGTGTGTTAAAAAGGGAAATTCTTAAAACTGTCATTTCTCAACCTAATTGGCAAAAATGAGATTTTTAGAGAAGCATATGCTTTGCATCCTCACCTTACGTACAAGGTTTCTCCTTTGAATTTTGTCTTCTCAAACTTTTTGGGGGGGACAACACCTTTTTACAGTCTGCTGTTTAAAGGTTGATGTCAATTTGTTGACGGTGCTCTACCATGAATAAATCAGCAGCTTTGGCCAGTCTTCCTTCATGTCAGCTAAATGGGGTGCAGCTAAGAGAGAACTGAAGATGAGAAAAGGCTATGTATGATAGATCACATGTGTCCTTAATGTCATCTGCAAGAGAGAGCTAAGCTTTTATGATGGCAGCTATGAGTTATGACTTTCGTGAGTGGAAGTCTGAGAGAGAAAAAAACAATGGCTTTGGAAGGAACCAATTCAAAATCAGCAAAAGTTCTTGATTTACAATTCAAAGTTAAAATACTTTTGTAAACACTGATGTCAGATGGTCAAAGAGCTTTGACCAGGTCTATTGCAGAAAACCACATGGATCTAGAGTAAACTGAGGCATCAGGCTTGTCGTTTAGCTGCACAAACTTGTGTGTTTGTGGCAGTAAGGGCTACTTTGATAGATCTCACTTTGAACCGTTTCTCAACAAAAATTGGGACTTTACTGTACCAGATCAACGAGCTTCTAACCTCGCTCCCCTTCCACCTGGTCTCCTGGACGCACAGTATGTCTACCTTCCTCTTGTCAGCTAACACTCTACCTTTTCCTGTCGTGGTTCCAACATACAAAGTTCCTACTCTCAGTCCAACACTTATAACCTTCCTCTCCTAGTTGTCCAACTTCCACCAACACCGTTACTAACCAGGCCTCGACCTATCCGGTACGGACATCAGAGGTCTGATTCACATATTTGGTTTAGCAAAGATTTTATGTCGGATGCCCATGCTGAAAAAACCCTCCGTATTTTTCCGGGCTTGAGACCGGCACAATAAGACCCTGGCTTGGGTCCCATCGTGGCTACATTAAAATAATAATGAGAAGATCACATGTTTCATTTTATTTATTACTAGGAAAAAGCAGCCAAAATTTGGGGCGGCTGTGGTGCAGAGGTAGAGCGGTCAACCACTGATCAGAAGAAAGCAAGTTCAGTTCCTTTTTTGTCCGTCCATGTGTAGAAGGGTTTTTGGGCAAGTAGTTAAAACCCCACATTGCTTCTTGTGGTTGTAGGTTGGCGCCAATGTTCAGCCGTGGAGCTGCCATCAGTGTGAAAGTATTTGTGAATGGCAAGTGTGTGAATAAGAGTAAAGCACATTGGGCCTTCTAAGGAGGTAGTAAAATGATATAAACTGCAAGTATACGCCATTTACCATTCTTCCCCACTCATATGTGAGAAATTGTCACAAGGAAGAATAGAAAACACCAGTGACTAATAGAACCAAGCTCTCATCTACTCTGATGCAAAAGCATAGACAGAGCTGGATGTTCTGCATATTTTTAAACACAAGTACTGATAAGACAAGAAAATCAAGGTATTTTAATCCTTCAGGGTTTGAATACAGTTTCCTTTAATCAAAAACTAAAAGCTAAAGGAAAGGAAGGAAAGGAAGGCAGGCGGTGTTGCCCTGCTCCAACAGTCCCATCCACAGTTCAGAGGTGAATTTCAGAAATAAAAGACCACTGGGAACGCTTTGGCAAAAGATGATCGGAGAGTAAGAACTCTCCCCTGTGATCATATGCACACCCACATTCGGATCTTATTTAAAAAAGGGATCTAAAAGTTACCGCTTTGCAGAAAGGCTTTTTTATTTCTATTTTCTTAGTGTTTAATGACTTTTCATCAGCTGAAAAATTCTGCAAAATAAAACTTGTACAAACATTCTTTTGAAAAAGTGTACACTTGTTTATTTTTTAAATTTTTATCCAGTGGAGATGTGAATGTTAGCCAACAAATCTGGTTCTGAACATTATAACGACAGCTGTTTCTTTCGAGTTAAAATCTCTCTGTAAAAATGGCATACAACAGTCTGTAATGTGTGCAAAAAGACTGTGGTAATTTTCCTGACAGGGATGGAACTTGTTGCCATGAAAGAACTCGGTGGGTCACGACTTCACAGAACGCTGTGTCTCCCAATATGCTTAGAAATAAATCAACCAGTTTTTGAGTCATTGCATAACGAAATATTCAGAAAATTGTCCATTTATGGTTTGGATCTAAAATATTTGAGTGTAAAATAGTCCTTGATAAACATCATTGTTGCTTAGTCATAAATTCTATCAACTAAATCCTGGTCAATTGGTTCAAGACTCATTAAAAAAATATTCATTGCCAGGCTAAAACAAAAAAATATGGACTTTTTTTCCTTTATGTATCTCTTAAATGCACATTAAAATGTTACCTATATATATAAATACCAGTGCTATGAACCTAGGAAAATTTATAATCCTGATTAATCGCTTGATTTTTTTCAGATTAACGCCATTGCAGCAACATTTAATAATATATTCAAATGTATTTGATTGTAAAATTGTTTTCTGAAAAAGAGTTCCCATAAAAAATGAGAGGATAATATTATTTTTATTGAATATTCAAACTGTAATCAGAACCTCAGTCATTGAGCAACAAGATGTTAACATTTAATAATTGTTTTTGTTTATCCAATAACTAAAAAAAAAACAGGTTTCTTTTTCTTATCTCAGGGAACAGCAGACAGCTCCTGTTCAAAGATAAGTGTCTCTGTTTGAGGGGAAATAGATTCACCAAAAATAAATGAATAAATAAATAAAAACACATAATAATATACATAATAAAATACATATTTGATTCATTTAAAAACAAGTGTCCAAGATTGTATTTTTAGTGCTATTTATCATCTATCTGTTGATTTGAATATAATTAAGGTTCCAAGGTAATTTCTCCTATGTGGGATAAATAAAGTTCTATTGTATTATAGTATATTCTATTCTATTTTACAATATTTTTCTATATAAACAAAGATATTGTCATGGTGCCTCTGTCAGACTCCTCCCCCTCCCAGCTCTGCTCTGCTCCTGACTCACAGCTGTGACTACTCACCTCATCAAGACACCTGCTTCTTAAGGAGACCCAGCTCCAGCTTTCTTCGCCAGTTCGTTAACCCTGATGGTGCCTAGTCTCAGTGAGATCCACGGCTGGGTCCCTTTGTCTCGTGCCTCGTTTGTCTTGTCTTGTCTTGTCTTGTCTTGTCTTGTCTTGTCTTGTCTTGTCTTGTCTTGTCTTGTCTTGTCTTGTCTTCTCTTGTCTTCTGTTCCTCAGGTTTACCTCCTGCCACAAGAGTCACCTGAGTCTAACCACCTCGAGCAGCAGCCTCATTCAACTCACGCTGACGCCTTCCACCTTCAAGAGCCACAGTCCCTGTGCTCCTCAAGAACTCTAGCCACGCCACTCATCAAGAACTCCAGCCTCGCCTCTCTCAAGAACCACAGCCACGCTCCTCGTCTCGAGCGACAGCCACGCTCTGCGCCAGGCTTCCCAGCCAAGATCTACAGCCACATTTATCTACAGTCTTGCCTGGATCGGTAAAATAAATCATCTTACTTACCAACCACTTACCTGTCTCCTCCTTTTGGGTTTCAGCATCTGGGTCCGTCTCGTGTTCTGATCATGACAAATATAGGCAAGCTGATTAATTTATAACTATGTATATCAATCGCATTTCTTATCCCAAATAACTAACAAATGTCCTTGATTAAAACAGAAAGATGTTGATGTTTACAAATAAATACTTGAATTAATAGTCTGATCACATTTAAATCCAATTATCTAAAAATGCTAAACTGGGACTTAATTGACTGTCCATGACCCTGAATGGGCCTGGACAACATAAAAAAAACCACAGCACTTGTACAGGTGCATGTGACTAAGGCATCAGCTGACACAGAATAGAGATCCGATCCACCTTTAGAAGCCCGACATTCTGACTCACCATTCAAAAGCAATGAGTGAAAGACTTTTACATTATAGTCGGCCATAGTGCAGAGTCTTCGGCGCCCTGCCCACCCAGGCGCCGAAGACTCCTTGGGGAAGACACTGAACCCCACCTTGTTCGGCAGCACATCAGTGTGTGAATGGGCCGCGACTGTAAAGTACTTTGGGTCTTCAAGGAATGTAGAAAAGCGCTATACAAGTACACACCATTTACCATTCAGATTTAAGAATCAAAACAGAAAATTGTGCTAAAATAATTAGCGGAAGTAATTTATAAATGTGTTACTCATAGTGAGTGTGATAACATGTCAAGCCCTAATAAATACTGCCTGCAGTTGATAAGGCAATGTTTGTGTCAACAACAGTTAGATAAAAAGATCGTTGGTCCCAAAAGAGCGATGGAGCTGTTCTAATCAGTAAAAGCCTGACAGGTCTGTGTCATTGTTTGGCGCTTCTCCATTGTGTCTCATATTTAGGTCAGGTTCCAGCTCTGCCTCATCAAGCTCTGATTAAATGCACAAAAATGCTTCCAGTGAAATTCCAGGAAGGCCATTGCGTCTCCCACTCAAAAAGAAGTTCAGATGTGTTATGACCTTACTCTTTGTTAACCATTGCATGGCTGTACCATTAAGACAATAAGAAAGCAAGCTTTGGTGCTGCTATTGTATAAGAATGTAGGACAAGGATGCAATAAAATATTTTGGGAAGGTTTTTTTCCTCAGTGCTTTGCTTTTAATAAAGCATAGGTAGTGTAACCACTGTCTTTTACATCCTTCCTTTTATTCTTGATGAGTCTGCGCTCAGCAACACGCATTTAATGGCCACGTCCAATAAAAAGTCTATGTAAACGCAAGTAGAGAGTACAGTAGAGTAGAGAATACTTTTTATAACACCATCTGGAGAAATTCAACTGTCTGGCTAGCACACAAACCACACTCGGAAAGGACACATGAACATAAATTATACTAAACTAGCACTATAAAAACAAGATAAATACGATGAATACGCAATGCATAAATAAATTAGTTAAAAGTCAACTTAAAATACAACAATAAAAACAAATAGAATGCCAAAAATTACAAAATAAAAATAAATAAGATCCTCTGTTAGCAGTGCCTCTTATGGGGCAGTATTACGGCCGGAATAAAAGACCTTCGGAACCTCTCAGTTCTGCAGCGCAATGAGACGATTCCTCTTTTTCTCTGAGAGGCCTGCAGAGGGTACATTTTGTGCATAAGGACGGCCTTCAATATGCTCCTCAATTGTCCCTCCACCAGCTCCTCTACAGATAAAACCCCATCACCTGACGCACACTTCTCCAGCAGTTTTTGTAAGCAATTCTTGTCTCTTGTATATTGTATCTCTTGTTTATTGTTCCCACAGCATAAAAAAAACACACAATGGCAACAGGTGACTGGTAAAACATTTTTAGCATCAAAAGACCTTAACTGATTTGAGCCTTCTTAGAAAGAAGAGTCTGGTTTGACCTTTTTTAAAAGACAGTTCAATTCCTGATACAGTGTTTCCAAACCTGACAAACTGTGTGAAGCATGTAAACTGTCTCCTCCACCCAAATGTTCTCCTGATTTGCAAACAGCAGCAGATCCAGTGTGCGCGTTTCAGACTTCTGTGTTGACAACTATCGTCGCTACGCAAGTTTGACCAGCTCTACGTCCAAAACATGCAGCCATTAAACATGCAAGGCAAGTTAAACCAGGTTGAACTTTGACCAATCAGAGACCAGGATTTGGTAGTGACAAATGGCTAATGCCCCTTTTAATACACAGAGGCGCCAACCGCTTGAAAATTATGGGGCCCTCCAGGTGCCAGTGGTAAAAAAAAAATCTGCTAAACCGTGCCCACGGAATAATCAATTGTGGTCGTACTGTTGTACTGCCAAACATTACATGTGCATGACTCTGAGCAGAGCTGCTGGACTTGTAGCTTCATGTTTGCAGTCATCATTGGTGACCAATCATGACATCACACTATTTGATTGGCTGTACGTGGGTCCAATGACGTGTTAGATAGCGATTGGTCTGGTTAAATTACGGTACGACCATAGAGGAAGAAATTGGAGTCCCATTGTAAACTAAGCTCCAACATACGGTACAGACAAAAAGTTTGGATATACCTTCTCATTCAAATGAATGGAAGGTGTGTCCAAACTTTTGATTTGTACTGTAGTGCGAGATGTTCTTCTAAACGGGCTTTTATTATTATGATTATTACTAAGTGCATGTTTGCCTATAGTTTTTAAAAATCTGTGCAGCCAGTGCTTCATTCTTGCCGAACTAAACCCAAAGATGGGTTTAGGATTAGGTTTATACGTGCTAACAACATTAGCCGTGCTAACAACATTTAGCTGTGGATGAACTTAAACTCGAAAAACATCCGCCTTTAATTTTGTCTGGACTTGACTGGTAACACAAATTCACATGGTTGTTTGCACGGTTTCTCAGGACTGCTCCTTCAAAAGCAACCTCCGCCCGTCAGAAAGCCGGTCCACTGCTTGGAGATACAAATCTCCAGGGAGACACGGTTCTTCTGAGTCCAGCAGTTTGCTCACGCAGAACAGCCGGACAGACTGCGGTCCGAAGCCTCCTCCGTTGCGCACACCGTAACAAAGCACCTTCCCCTGCCTGCTAACACAAAGCCAGTGCGCGCACGATAGCGCAACAGTACGAACGCAATTGATTAATCCGTGGGCACGGTTTAACAATTCGTGTGTACGGTTTATCAGATTTTTTTGTTAAACCACTGGCACCTGGAGGGCTCAGCATAAAATTGATTATGGAGGAGAAATTGACACATCCCACCGAGCCTCTTCCAACTGTAGGAGGCGGAGATGCGCTAGTAAACTTCTTCTTTCTCTTTCGGCTTTTCCCATCAGGGGTCGCCACAGCGAATCATCCTTTTCCACCTCACTCTATCATGGACATCTTCTACCCTAACATTAGCCAACTTCATGTCCTCTGTCAAAACATCCATGTATCTCCTCTTTGGCCGTCCTCTTGCCCTCCTGCCAGGCAGCTCCATCTCCAACATCCTTCTACCAATATATCCACTATCCCTCCTCTGAACATGTCCAAACCATCTCAGTCTGGCTTCTCTGACTTTGTCGCTGACACAGGCAACATGAGCCGTCCCTCTGATGTACTCGTTCCTTATCCTGTCTAACCTGGTCACTCCTAAGGAGAACCTCAACATCTTCATCTCCGCTACCTCCATCTCAGCCTCTTGTCTCTGTCTCACTGCTACCGTCTCTAACCCATAGAGCAGAGCTGGTCTCACCACTGTCTTGTACACCTTTCCTTTGAGTCTTGCTGGCACTCTTCTGTCACACAACACTCCTGACACTTTCCTCCAACCGCTCCAACCTGCCTGCACTCGCCTCTTCACCTCTTTTCCACAATCCCCATCACACTGAACTGTTGACCCCAAGTACTTAAACTCCTGCACCTTCTTCACCTCAGTCCCCTGTAACCTAACGCTTCTACCTTGATCCCTCTCGTTCAGACACATGTATTCTGTCTTACTACGACTGACCTTCATGCCTCTTCTTTCCAGAGCAAACCTCCACCTCTCTAGCTGTTCCTCCACCTGCTCTCTACTCTCACTGCAAATTACGATGTCATCCGCAAACATCATTGTCCAGGGAGATTCCTGTCTTACCTCGTCTGTCAGCCTGTCCATCAGCATAGCAAACAAAAAAGGACTCAAAGCTGATCCTTGGTGTAGTCCCACCTCCACCTTGAACTCCTCTGGAGATGCGCTAGTAAACAGTAGCAAAAAAAAAGGTGAACCCACTCCCTGCTTATCCAGAATGAACACCATATGCTGAAATTGCGTTCAAGAATGCACGTTCAGCACATTCTTAAATGCGTGTCACAGAAAAGTTTTACAGCTTTAAAGCATATTCAATATCTAAATTAATGACGTCTACGTCACAGATTTAAAAAGATGCTGGTTATTTTTAAAACATAAATCCTGGGATACACGAGGGATCACTGTATTTAAGCAGCACATCTGAAGGAAACACAAAAGCTAAAAAAAACATGTAACTAAATCATAACGTTTTATCAGCTTATAAGGTTTGTTCCATTAAAAGTACTGGAAGTTTAGCTTTTTGTCTGTTTTAAAAAATTGTATAAACTTGTATTCAAATTCCATTGAGTGTTGTAGACATAAATACAGCTAGGTGTAGTATTGCTCTTTGAATGAAACATTTCCTAAACATATTATAAATATCATCCACAAACAAGATTGTGATTGTCTCCCATGCAAGGAAGAAATTTTATTCATTTTTCGCTCCATGAACTATTTTGTTGCTAATGGGACAGGACAGGAATGTACCATGTCAGGGTCTAGTCCACCTTTGCGGGTTATGCTTTTTAAGAATACACTTCAAAATGTGAAATCAGCCATTACTTTAGAGTTGTTGATTAATAGAAGTATTTAAAAAAACAAACTTATGAAATAGGGCTGGACAAAAATGATGGTACCTCCATAAAAGACAGAGAAGTAATTGCCAAGGGGTCATGATGAACTCAGGTATGTCCTTTAATTGACATCACCGCTGTTTTCAAACCCATAATCAGTCAGTCTGCCTATTTAAAGAGAGTCAAAAAGTCACGTTGTCTTTTTGGTGAAAAGGTGTGTACCACACTGAACATGGACAACAGAAAGCAAAGGAGAGAATTGTCCCAGGACATTAGAAAAAAAAATTATTGACAAACATCGTAAAGGTAAAGGCCATAAAACCATCTCTAAGCAGCTTGAAGTTCCTGTGACGACATTCTCTGCATGTCCTGGGAAGCCAGCTCACTGGCAAGAATAAGAGCCGGGCAATAAACAGCTATTCACTGCCAGTTATCAGATACCTTGCAGGGATAATAAGATGGCCAAAGGAAGAGATACAGATCACGAATGTTAAGACTCGAAACAATACTTGGAGGGTTCCATCCCAAATCCAGCATCCTGAGACTGTATGCTAGCCATAAGAAAGGAGGCTGAGGACTAGTGAGCGTAGAAGCCACTTTCCAGGATGAAACATCCTAGATACATGAATCCATCAAGCTCAAAGCCCCAACTGACAGTGTGCTCAGTGAATGTCTCAGGCAATGGAGAGCAGAGGATACAGTGCTGGAGGACAGATCCTCATGGGAGGACAAACCCCTGCATGTGATGTACCACCGGACCATAACTGAAGTGGCTGATATCAAGAAGTCCTACCAATGGCTAGAAAGGGCTGGCTTACAGGACAGCACTGAAGCACTCATCCTGGCTGCTCAGGAACAAGCCCTGAGCACCAGAGCGATAGAGGCTCAGATCTACCACACCAGACAAGACCCAAGGTGTAGGCTGTGCAAAGAGGCGCCTGAAACAATCCAGCACATAACTGCAGATGCTGGCAGGGAAAGCATACATGGAGCGCCACAATCAAGTGGCTGGAATAACATACAGAAACATGTGCAGAATATGAACTGGAAACCCCAGAGTAAAAATGGGAAACACCTCCGAAGGTGGTAGAGAATGAGAGGGCAAAGATCCTGTGGGACTTCCAGATATGAGATATCAGACATTGTATTGGTGGATAAAGAACAGAGGAAAGCCGTTGTGGTGGATGTGGCAGTGCCAAGCAATGGAAACATCAGGAAGAAGGAACATGAGAAACTGGAGAAATACCAGGGACTCAGAGAAGAACTGGAGAAAGCCTGGAAAGTGAAGGTGACAGTGGTGCCTGTGGTAATTGGAGATCTCGGGGCAGTAACCAAGGTCACTTATAATCAACTTCAAAATTGACACTTTTTACAGCATGTTTAGTCTAAAATGCTATGTTCGTGTACTAATAATTAGAAAACTACACTGTAAAAGTACACAAATCATTGTGATATGGCAGTGCATGACATGTAGGACAAGGGTATACCAGTCATGGCCTGGAATTATACGCCAAACTAAATTTATTTAACCTTAAAGTTGACAACTTTAGTCATAAATACTATGCTTATGTACTAAAGTAATGACTCAAAAATTACACAGTAAGATTACACAAATATTTGTCATATGTATTAATAGTATGTTTGTAGTAATACATAGTTAGAACAAAAATGTGTTTTATTATGAAAACAGAAAGCAGGAATGATGGCGTTTCATGCTCTGCTGTAAACCATGTTATGGGGGGAGCATGATGTTTCTAAAGCGCGACAGGCTTAACCTTGGCTGAGCGAATGGCAGCCCATTCTCCATGGGCAGTACTGTGGCAGGATGGCTGGGTCAGACATAGCGTCTTGGTCTTGCTTCCTATCAAGGAGGCACCCGGGCCTCAATAAGTGCTACTGCTGGCCGGAGTGGGCTTTTCCAGGGAGAAGAAAGGAAGAAAAAAATAAGTGCTCTTAGTGTAGTTAAACATAGTGACGTATGTTTCAGAGGATGTTCAATTGGCTGTTCTGCATGTCAATCAAGTGACGTATTACACGGTGAAGATGATGATTCGGTGACGGATTTAAAAAAAAAACAACATTTTTTTTATCTTTGATGGCTTATGATCTACAGTCACATCCTTCAGTCACGATCGATGTAATGAGCACCCTTGTTGTAGATAAATTAAAAAAAGATTCTAAATACGATGAGATGCTTAGTGGGAAGGGACTGGGGTGCAGACAAGCTATAGTTCATAAGAATTTATACAGGGCTCATCAGAGCGACATTAGACTATGGCAGTGTTGTACATGGTTCAACATCAACAACGTGTCTTTGCGAGCTAGACATGCGCCAAGTTTGAAGCCTTAAGAATTTCAACAGAAGCATTCAAGACAACACAAACAGCAGCACTTCAGATTGAGATGGCAGAGCTACTATTGGATTTACGGAGGTTACAACTGGAACAACATTACTGGGCGAACCTAAAGGGACATAAACAGAATTAACCAACGAAAAACATATTAACCCTTGTGCTATCTTAGATGACCCCACCCTTACATTGACGTGTTCCCCCTACCATGACAAAGATGGATAAAGCTGGAAAGATTTCATGTAATCCATGGACACCAGTGAGGTTCACAAATTATTGAAGAAAAAAGGTTCAGCGCACCGTCTAGTGGGTCTAGATGACCCAACCCCCAATGTTAAAGTGCCAAGGATAGCACAAGGGCTAAATGAAATATAGGATACACAGAATAGGGTGTATCCCAAGAGTTTTGGATGGCAAATACGACAGAATAGATAATTGTGGTTTTAGTCCAATGATGTCAATGGATTGAGGAGGTCAGACCACTGAAAAGCCTTGTATGCTCAGATTCCAGTGCATCATTAGAGGGTATAAGAAGCAGATATTCAAACAGCAGAACTGATATTTTGGAGATGTAACCGACAATATACAAATAACAACAAGCAAGACCTTTTGTTGCATTTGTGTGGATACCGGCACACATAAGAACTACAGGGAATGAGTTGGTGGATGAAAGGAACTCCATCCATCCATCCATCCATCCATCCATCCATCCATCCATCCATCCAGGGTCATAAATAATTGACTGTTTTGTGTCAATTGAAGGTCCCCACAGCCACTTTGGCATGTTTGTCTCTCTCTTTGTCAGAAACAAGTGATCACAACAGACATTTCATTAGGTCTGGCCTTTTTCACACCTGAGCTCAACATGTTTTTCTTGATTGTTTCTTTTCATACAAAGAAAGCCCAAGCAGCTCAAATTGGACGATTTTATGTCCCAAAAGTAAAGACTTTACTCCACTGTCTGTTGATATTTCAGAGCAGAACAAAGTCTCAGAACAAGCATTGTACAGACACAAGAGGAAAAGTATTCATTCCATATAGATCTACAATAGAGCTGCATTTTGCTTCAAATCTGCATTACCTAAAGATTATTTATCATTGTATTGTTTTCTGGTGATAACAGAGGTTTGATTGCCATTTTCGTCTGTAAGGACAAAAATGCTTTTTGACAAACATAAATAGGCTACATTACACACTCACCGGCCACTTAGGTGCACCTGTCCAATTGCTCGTTAACACAAATTTCTAATCAGCCAATCACATGGCAGCAACTCTATGCATTGTGCCATGTAAACATGGTCAAGACCATCTGCTGCAGTTCAAACCGAGCATCAGAATGGGGAAGAAAGGTTATTTAAGTGACTCTGAATGTGACATGGTTGTCTGTGTCTGACAGGCTGGTCTGAGTGATTCAAAAACTGCGGATCTACTGGGATCTTCACCCACAACCATTTTTAGGGTTTACAGAGAATGGTTAGAAAAGGAGAAAACATCCAGTGAGCGGCTGTTCTGTTGATGAAAATGCCTTGTTGATGCCAGGGATTAGCGGAGAATGGCCAGACTGGTTCCCGCTGATAGAAAGGTAATAGTAACTCAAATAATCACAACCAAGGTTTGCAGAAGAGCATCTTTGAATGCACAAAAAGTCCAACGTTGAGGCAGATGGGCTACAGCAGCAGTGGACCATACCAGGTGCCACTCCTGTCAGCTAAGAACAGGAAACTGAGACTACAATTCACACAGACTCACCAAAATTGGACAGTAGAAGAATGGGAAAATGTTGCCTGGTCTTATGAGTCTCAATTTCTCCTGCCACATTCAGATGGTAGGGTCAGAGTTTGGCGAACGCGTGGATCCATCCTGGGTCATATCAATGTTTCAGGCTGGTGGTGGTGGTTTAATGGTGAGAGGGATATTTTTTGGCACACTTTGGGCCCCTTTGTACCGATTGAGTATGGTTCCAACGCCACACCCTACCTGACTATTGTTGCTGACCATGTCTATCCCTTTATGACAGCAGTGTCCTTCCATCTTCTGATGGCTACTTCCAGCATGATAAGGCGCCATGCCACAAAGCTGGAATCATATCAGACTGGTTTATTGAACATGACAATGAGTTCTCTGTACTCAAATGGCATCCACAGTCACCAGATATTAACCCAATAGAGCTCCTTTGGGATGTGGTGGAATGGGAGATTGGCATCATGTATATGCAGCCGACAAAATCTGCAGCAACTGTGTGATGCTTTCATGTCAATATGGATCAAACTCTCTGAGTAATGTTTACAATGAAGGATTAAGACAGTTCTGAAGGCAAAAGGGAGTCCAACCCGGTACTATTAAGGTGTATACAATACAGTGACTGATGAGAGCACATTGTCTTTTAAAATTAGCCAATGTTAAACAACTGTGTTGTGGCAATGTTGTCTTTAAAGAACTGAAGCTTGAGTATCAGACTTTGTAAAAAGCCTTGAAGCAAAAGAGACATCATTGTTCAACATTTTTACTAAATTAGTTTGTGATTGTACAAGTTTTATTTTTAGGTAGAATATGCAATCTTGCTATTGATCAGAAAGAGCTAAATGAACCATAGTCTGGCTGAAAGTGTGAAAGTGGGAGTTGGGAGTGAGAAAAAAGTTATTTGGAAAGAAATCCTGTTACTACACAGAATTTGAGCTTTTGACTTTTTGTTTATGTGTGACAGAGACAAATTGTCAGATAGGTGATGTAATGAGAAGCAAGACAAGACTTCAGAGTGGCTCCAAGTATGGCAGTAGATTGGGCTTTAAACTTGCAAAACAATACTGAGAAAAAAGCTAATTCTCCCTACAGAAGTTTTTTAAAGCAATTCACAGCTTTTACTTACAAAAAAAGTAGAAATAGGACAGGGGGAGGGTGCCACTTAAGTTAATAGTTACCATGGTGCATAGAAATGGCTACATTTTTAAATGAACTATGAAGAATTACTTTTTTACAGAAGGCATCAATTACTTGCCTTGCTTTCTTTTTTTGTCTCCTTTTTTGTTTCCTTTTGACAATGATATCTACTATCTTGTTTTCACAAGAAAACACTTTAATATCTTATGATAACAAAGCAAGTCCCAAGTGACATGCAGCCCTTCCAGCTTGCCCGTCTCATGCATCATTCTGGAACCATGAAGATGACCTGGTCCCCTCATCTGGTCACTGATAAAACTGATAACAACTGCAGCTGCACTGGCTGCTGTTTTGGACGTTGTTTATGACCACAACATCAGCAATATCTGAGAGACAGCAAATGCTGAAAACAACTCTGATCTTCTTCTGGTGGCTTACCTGACTCGTGTCTCCTGAGTCGTGACTCAAGTCTGTAGCGTTTCACGAGACTTGAGTCGCGACTCACAGCCGTGAGCTGTGACCCACGAGCTGGTTCACCAAAGCTTCAATGTAATTTTCCGCTATAAATTGAGCATCGGAGTGACTTTTGACATGGTGGATACATTGTTTCCCATAAAAGACTTGGAGTTTAATTAAAGAAACAATGCAAAGTTTAGATCGTTTCTGATCGAGACTTCCGGTCTTCCATTTTTTACTCTGTAACATTTGTGTCACAGATGTAATTTATGATTCAGGTCTAATTACCAGGTTTTATGATGGAGGAAATTGGGTTGTTTTTCCTTTATTTTTGTTGCGCTTTTGTTAAAATGCAGGCATGTTATGCCCCGATCATCTTCTCTATTAAAATTGTAAATGAAACAGAAAGTTTGATGTGTTCAGCGGTTACTCTGCTTGTGAAATTAAATCTCTGAATGGTTCTGCTTTCACTGAACAAAACATTTTCTTCCTCATCAAGTCTCTTCTGCGTAACCATGAGAAAATCAATGTTTCTTTAAAACTCTTGTTGCCAATTTACATGTGTTTCACACAGCTGCAGTTGCACCACTATCCTGGTCCCATCCGAAGGTTTCTGCCACACACAGAGGTTTTGGGTTTCAAGTGTCCAACACAAGAGGACCAGGACCTGTATCCTGAAGTTCTAGCCCATCTTTCCTTTGTGTGTTCTTAAAATGAGAATCCAAAGGTTTGATCGCGTCAGATGGTAGATTTCTGTGAAGCTTGTTTGTTTTTTTAAATATACGCCTGATAATAAAAAAGGATAACGACCTGCTTATAGGGTGTTCACTCTGCAACAAAAAAAAAAAGAAATGTAATCAAATATTAGTACTGTAATTTTGTTTAACAGTATCTATAGTTTTTCACAAAAAGTGGACTACCTCTTCATTACGCAGTGCATGTGTTGTCATGGTAACAGAGCACGCCCTGACATAGCTCTGCAGCAGCAGCAGAGGAGGATATGGTCATGTCTTTTCTACTGTCATGCTGGTGTGATAAACTATGGAATAAGAAATGTCAACAAGATATTATTAAGCAGCTCATGGCAGAAGTCAGTGCTCAGAGCCATGAAAAAGTTACCGAGGGAGTTATGGTAGAACAGAACTCTCTATCAGTAACGATCTAAACGCTGTATTGTTTCTTTAATTAAACTACTCTTCTCATTTATTATACACCTAAATAAAATCTCATGATTGAGGGCTCGCCTCACTTGTGGATTCCGCTCCGGGGAAAGAGTGACAGCTCATCAGCTGTGAGCCAAAGTCAGAAGTTCGCGCTCAGAGCCACTTCTGCCACATATCCGCTCATTTCATCAACCAAACTCACACTACTGAGAGCTACGGGATAATATTATGGGACAAAATGAGTTGCGGTTTACAATTGTGAGTCAGGTGAGCCACCGGAAGTAGGTCAGAGCTGTTTACAGTGCCAGCCCGTACTGAACAATCTCAGGCTGAGTTAGACCGCGTTTAAAGAAATTAATTATAAATCATTAAGTTCTTCTGGTGTTCAACATTTTCTCTGACAAACTGCTTTGTACGACGGAGTATTAGGGCCACCAAAAAAAAAAAAAATTTGAGCCACCAAAAAAAAAAAAAAGTAAAATTACGAGATTTTATCTCGTAAATTTAGGAGAAAAAAAGTCGTAATTTTAGGAGATTACAGTGGAAGTTAGCATGCAGAGCAGCAGGTGAACGCCGTGCAGCAGCAGAGCAGACCGACTAAACTTTGTTGAACAGGTGAGCTGAATGTTTATTGATAACGTTCCAAATGTCTGGAAGGTCATTTGTTTGATTTACGATTCATTAAAGTTTTATTTATTGATGGTTGGTTTGCAGGATCTCTGCAGCCCGATGAAGCCGTCGTCGGTGTCCCTGCAGCTGTTCGCTTGAATCCTTTCTTCACCAAAGACAAGACTCTACGTCTGTGTGACGCTTCCGTCACACAAAAGGAGGAGCACTTTTTTTTGGCATTTTCAACGTTCCAAAGCTAATATAAAACACTATTTTCATTCCTCTTTATTGTTTTATGCTGAAACGGGACATTTCATCTGCAGGAGTGGGCGTATGTAACACTGTTTACTTCCGCATTGGTGTTGGGATGACAGGTTCATGACGTAATGAGACAAATGAACTTCAGAAAATGTGAATGAAAAGGAGAATAAAGGCTGCAGCGATTGTCTACACCCAAACGTGTCTCTGAGCTCCTTATTTTACATATTAAACTCCGCTTTACTGACACTGAACCCCGGAAAGACTGCTACACGGAAAATAATCTGATTTTGAGTCGCCAAAAGGTTCAGAATCTCTTTGTTTTAAACCTATAATAATCCGGAAATGAAGCTTCACAAAAGGCTCCACATACTTCATCTTCAAGCTAGGTTCCGATAAACGGACAACTTCGGTGTTTTTTCCTTAATCTACGACTTTTTTCTCGTAAATTTATGAGATTTTAAGTCGTAAATGTATGAGATAAAAAGTCGTAAATTTACGAGTTTTTATCTCCTAAATTTACGAGATAAAATCTCGTAATTTTACTTTTTTTTTTTTTTTTTGGTGGCCCTAATACTCCGTCGTAGCTTTGTTTTCCTGCGGATTGTAGAAAAATCGAGAAAAAAGCATAGTTATCATTTCATAAGGAAATTTGTTCTCATGATGATGACATCTACTATCTTATCATGAGAAAAAAAAAATTGTTGTGTCATGGTAATGTGATAGCAGATTTTATCCTGAAAAAAAACCAGCCAAATTAAAATAAGCAAGGTTTGCAACTTGTGTACTTTTTGTCATTATATCATTCAAATTTACCTACCTCTTTTAGCATACTAACATTAAATAATTAAATAGTTAAAAGGCCTGTATCATGCAAAATCAATTGTGACTTAGACAAGTGAGGAACACCCCCTTCCAGGAAGAATCTGCCCTCCCAGCATCGCCTCCAGGCTAATACCCACCTTCTCCACGGAGCTAGTGGCAGTTGTGTCATGTTTCGGGCGAGAGTTCTGAATGACCCAGCTGCTGGAACCCGGAAAGAGGCTAGGACTCAACGGTAAGTTTAAAGAGATTTAATCGGGAACAGAGTTTGACAGGCTTTTTCCTTAGGCAAGGAGCGGCGGCTGGCTGGAGGGATCTTGAGGCAGAATTCCCGAGGGAGGACTGCGGCGTAGGTGGACAGTGACCAGGTGAGTATCCAACAGGTTTAAGTCCTGAAGCAGAGCGAGAGAAGCAATGAGCAAAAGGTAACGTGACAAGAGTCAAAGCATGAGCTGACCAGACTATGCACCATAGGAAGAACAACGAACTGGCACCGGCTGATGATCCAGGAGGAGCTTATGAAGGCAGGAGAAGATGAGGTAAGTGGATCCAGCTGGTCGCGTCCAAAACAGGAAGGAGGGGGGAGGAGGGAGTAGCTGACAGGCCATGACAAGTTGGCTCAAAATCTTTCTTTTCACATGCAAAATATGCACTTCCATCTTTGCGAGAGTTCAGATGTTGCTTGTTATCGTGGGTGAAACGCGGACGAGGTCAACTCTAGGTTGGTGTCATGAAATGGGCTACACCCACAACGAGCAATATATATATATATATATATGTATATATATATATATATATATATATATATATATATATATATATATATATATATATATATATATATATATATATATATATATATATATATGTATGTATATATATATATATATATATATAACGATATGGATATAGTTTAGTGTCAAAGGCTTAACTATTTATTATAAAAGTTAATTTGATTATAGTCTCAAAACCTAAGGTTTCTCTGTTACAAATTGTTTTACATCTCTTGTTTTAGGAGGAGAATGGTGCTAAATAATCTCAGATCAACCTGCACCCTGTTATTACCTCTTTAATCAAATGGATTTGACAGCCATGGCAGTGTTTTTCAACCCCCTGGTCCTTAGGGCACGCTGCCATGCATGTTTTCAGCTACTCTGCTCTAACGCACCTGATTCGGCTCATTATCAATCTTTGCAGAGACTTAAACAATGACAGTCATTACAACCAGGTGTTTTAAAGTAGGGGTAAGATTAAAAACATGATAGCTAATGATAAATAGTACCAGGTCAGCGCCTTAAGTTAATAAATCTGAGTCCATGCATCCTTTTTTTTTAGGTTCTTACTTTCATGTACAGATTAAATGTACACCCTACTAAAATCTATCATCTAAACTAATTACAAAATGGGTTAAATTAGGATCACACACATTACGGCTAAAATGCTATGAACGGTATCAAAGATTCAACATGTGCATGTTAAAGTTACAATTCTCCTCTCTATCATAAGCAGCACATTTCAGTAAGTTACTGTTCAGCCTTTCAGCGTAACAGTTTACTGGTCCACATTAATCAAAAAAAAAGAAAAAAATAATAGTGTCCAAAAAGATATCTGCACTGGAAGAAAGACTTTCACACATGTTTTATTCCCATGTCATTCTGGCTTTATGACTGTGAAAAAGCTACATATTTCATGAGATCTGATTAAAACCAGATGATAGGCTGGTAAGGAAAAGAAATTTGGTCAAGGGCAATGCTAATAAATCTTAACTTTACAGCCTCTGTCTGGCTTTTATTCCCAGGGGCAATTGAAAGTTTGCCACCTGGTAAAACAGTCACCTTTACCCCACAGCATTTATCAACACCTGGAAAACTGTCCAAATAATTAAATAAATTATTTTCCCACTTCCTCAAAAAGAATACAGTAAAAATGTGCAGTATTAAAGACGTTTTTAGTTCTTGAGAGGCTTCTTGACACAATTCTATTTGACTCAGATTTATCTGTTCTTTTAGTGGACAACTGAAAAGCTTACGATTGTGCTTTATCTCGGCCAGAACAGCTGTAGGAGCTGATCAGAAGCTACGATAATCGAACACAAATTCAGACACACACAAGGATTTGTCCAGCAGAAGGAGAACTTTTCTCAGCCATTCTGGATGGAAAGTCTGGGACACCGTAACAACCAGGTCTATTGTGATCCTTTTAGAGGAGAAACCTAAAATGTTCAAGACTTTTTCATGGACAGTTGTGCACTGTTGACACCTCTCTGACCAAAAACCATATATCATAGATTTGTGGTGTCAAATTATCGCATTAGTCTGGATAAATGAATTTCAGACAATGTAGTGAATTATTTTCTTTTAACTATTATGTAAGGCATGCATGAGGATTCCATTATAAAAAATTAAATGACTATACAAAGGCCCTGATTGTGAAGTCCATTCATTTCTGATTACACACCTCGAAGGGGATTATATTGTTTATAACATGGTCACTTACAAAATAAATAAATAATAAATCATTATTAGCACTTTTTCTTGTTATATTTGTAAGTTAAAATTGTTTTTCACAAAAAGTAGACCACTTGAAACACGGTGCGCCTGAACCACTTTTCTAAACATCATAAGTCAAACAATGCATCATTTCAGAGGGAAGGTTCTGCTTTCATTTTTTGTTTTTGTCCAGGTGAAAGTCTAAAGTGTTCAATTCCTCCGGAGTCACCTCCTCGTGTCATCTTCTATTTCTTATATTCTCTTCTCTCTTTCTCTTCTGCTGCATCTCACTCTTCAAATTTCACCAAACAGGTGAAAGGAAACTAAAAAAAAAAATGCTCATGTCTTTTCTACTGTCCTGCTGTCGTGGAATAAGACATGTCAACATATGATATTAATAAGGCGTTCATGGCAAATACTTTTTGGATTCCTATGATAAGTGTTACTGCTGTTTTTTGATCTGTTCAATTAGACCTGTTGTTTTTATTTTATTTTTCCTTAATTGTTCGAGATTGAAAGAAATACCCCTTGGTGATGTAAAAGTACAGGTTGGAAATCTGTTAAACTTCATAAATCCTCTTTTTTAAATTGTATTTTGTTCTTTTTCTGTGGCACAGTATCACAATCTTAAATAAAAATATTTTAAAATTAGGCTTTTCACAGCAATTATTAGATTAGTTTTGAAAAAAATGTATTAAATTAAATAATTACAGGTCATTATTAATTAATTGCACACAAAAAATAACACCATGACATAACTGTAGCCTATAAGCAAACAATAAAAAGATCATCTCTTCCCAACCTTGATCAAACTTGACTAAAGGATTGGGTTTTTAAAAAAAAACATCTATGTACTTCGATTTCTTTTGGTGGAAAGTTTTCCTTTACAGGCTCAGACTCTCAGAAATAAGCAGTGAAGAAAGCCTCCAGAGAATCTGTACTCATTACTTGCCTAAAAAACCATTAGTAAGGAACAAAATTATGAATTAATGTTAAGCCCCAGTAGGAGAGCCACTTAAGGCATGGCCATCAGCTTAAATGGTCAGTGTTGAAACACGAAAAGGTTTTACACCGAAGATGCTGATGAAACACATAGGAACCTGAGTTCTCAGACTGAGTCATTAGGAGGGAATTTATTGGTGAATTTACAGGGTTTGTACACATTTTTTAGCAATGGTTTTCCATAACTTTTCCATAACCTTTCAAAGAATTTCCAAAATCAAAAAGAAACACATTTTAGTCAGACTGTAGTGTGTGCTGCTAAATCAAACCAAGAGACATATTAATACATGCAAGTTTGTCTGCCTTGCTGTTATAATTGCCGTCGCTGTATCAACGGCTGTTTGTGTTGGTTCTTGATGGTATGAAGGAAACTGCAACACATAGAAGTGTATTTCCTTCAATTAAAAAACAAACAAAAAAGACACAAATGATCATCGTTTTAAATTTTTCATGGTTTTCGTTCTAATTTTTTTTAGAACTCACTGATTCTTGACAGTCAGGACAAAAGATCCTTCAGAAAAACTGAATATGTTCAATTTACTTTTCATATTGTTCAAATTTTTTTTTGATTTTTATGATATTTCTACATTTTCAACCCATATCTTTATTTGGGTAATGTTTTCACAATTTTAAAGACTGGTGACGATTGTGACCTATTGTCGAGGACAAGAGAAATAACATAGGACGTCTAACCACTAGTCAGACATTTGAGCAATTATATCTAAAAAAGTAATTATCTAGGCTTAAACATAACACCAGTTACAATTCAAGTTATAAAACATAGTAAATAAGTCAATCAAGTTTAAATTAATGATTAATATCCACAAAAACAGACTTTTTTATGTGTGACATGTTTGTCCTGACTAACACAAAATTAAAGAACTCCAGATTTTTTGCCCTCATCTGCTCATCAAAACTAAAAGATTAGCTGCTATTAAAAGTTGAAAAGCCCCAAAGTGTCCATGTCATAGACATGATCGGTTTTGTTTATGTGCTCATCACGATATCGCCAGACTGTATTGTTCTTCCTACCGACTTTAACCACTAACATTACAGAACAAAACATTGGATATAGTTTTACTGACCAATATGAACTGTTTATTTTTGTCAGTGGTGATACAAAAACGCCTTACAAACGGAGTTTACCTTGATGTGACGCTGCATGTGAGGCTGCAGAGGCAGGCAGAGACCGTCAATGAATAACACAGAAAACCCCAGACAAATAAAAGCGGTTTCTCAGTCACTCACTTTAAATAATCACAAAAACATCACAAATACTCATTACAGTATTGTTAAAATAAAATCCACAGAAATCACTAGTAACGTTTCTCTTTGTCTTAGAGTGAACCAGCATGTGCGAGTAATGTAAGCTTTAGACACATCATCTTGAGGCGTTCTGCTATACACTTTCCTGAGTTTGTTGATGAGAAAAGGAGCAAACAAAAGCAAAAAATAATTTCCCTTTGATAAAGGATCTCTGGTTGGTGACAGCATCAGTGCAGCAACCACACCACATGTCCAACACAGGAGTTTTCCCTGTGTTCCCTGGTCACCCAACACACAAAGGTAAAATGGCAAACACAATCCTGCTTTACATTTTCTGTTTATTTTTTCCTTTCATGAAGAATTCCACATTTTATTTCTGCCCCTATATCACATCTTAAAGAACAATAAAAGAAAGAATCCTAGATGGCCCTGACCGCCTGCAACCACACAACACTATCCATACACAACATATTCATCAAGTTTCCACGAATTGCCCACACTAAAAACTCACAAAATCAGAAAAACATTAAATGAGTTGCAATTATTATGCACTTTAATGCACTGTGTGCATCTAAAAGACACTGCATAGTTAATAAATGGAATACATTTCACCCACATAGTTTTAAAGGGCCTAATAGGGGTCGGCAACCTTTACCACTCAAAGGGCCATTTGGATCAGTTTCCCACAGAAATTAAAACACAGGGAGATGCAACACCCTTTGGAAAACCCGGTGTTTCCAGTGAATGGCAGAATATTACTCACTTTTAAAGTTCACAAAGAGAGGTTTCGATGAGATGAGAACTACTTCCTGAAAGGCCACAAAACTAGCAAATATGTGGTAATTAACTAATAGGTAATCTGCTTCTCGAACAGATTTTTGTCAACAAATGACTTTTTCCCCTCATCTCCATCAGGATGTTGTTGGGCAGAAAGCTGCATGTTTATTCTGGAATGTCTTTCCAGATTTGAGACTTTGTTGTTTGCTAATTCCTCATGACATATTAATCATACTGGTAAAGTTGTTGAAAGCAAACAATTCTGCTGAGGTGCCATTAAATGTACTGTTTCTTCCGGAGCTTTACTTTTCTCTAAATTCTCCATCGTTGTCCATACCTGGGTTGAAACATTGATGGGATTAGACACCGGCCGGTAGTCGTGTCGATAGTCACATAGAACTTCACTTAGAAAATGTCGACATTTAGATTTTTTTAAAAACACAATAATCAGCCCATTAGTTATTTGTTTTGTTTTGGAAAAAATCCATTTTATAAACCTTTCCTGTTTACTGCTTGCCGACCATAGTCGTCAGCACAGGGGAGTCGCTCCGGGGACGAGCAGCTCACCTGGTTCCGACCCACTCCTGGTTCAGACCTGCTCACAAAAAAACAACCCCTTGTCGACAGACGACCCATAGAGGTTATGCTGATGGATGACTTCTGATTCAACATGTAGTGTCTTTTTAGAAGAATTCTCCATCCCATAACAGACTCTGGTCGGAGTTCTAGGCAGCAGACACGCCCGTTCCGCACGTTCACGCTGCTCTCTCCCTCCTGCCCGCTTGCACAACCCAACGGTGTTTAAGGCATCACGACAATTTAGAACATAGTAGTTTATTTTACAAAACCACAGAGAGCCACAGCACAGTGATGAAAGAGCCAAATGTGGCTTCGGAGCTGCATGTTGCCGACCCCCTGGCTTGTATACAAAATCAACATTTTTGAGCTTTTAAGTGTATTTTAATGTCAATTCCTCAAAAAAAAAACAACCTCAAATTGGTGCTTTGCTTCATTCATGCATTTCTAAATATTCCCCATCAACCCTGCTCTCAGAGCACCAGCCCTTCCGTATCCACGAAAAAACGAGTGGATTCTTACATTGTGATGTAACAAAGTGAGAACAGCCCCTTCTAGGAAGAGTCTTTGCTGCCAGTACTTCCCCCATGCTGACACACCCCCCCACTTTTTCCACATAGCTAGCGGTGTTCAGCAAAACACTTTTATTTTAAATGCACATCCGTCTTCCTCCGCTTATCCGGGACCGGGTCGCGGGGGGAGCAATCTAAGCAGAGATGCCCAGACTTCCCTTGCCCCAACCACTTCCTACAGCTCCTCTAGGGGGAATCCGAGGCATTCCCAGGCCAGCCGAGAGATGTAGTCTCTTCAGCGTGTCCAGGGTCTTCCCCGGGGCCTCCGCCCAGTGGGACATGCCCGGAACAACTGGCCACCTCAACTGGCTCCTTTCGATGTGGAGGAGAAGCGGTTCTACTCTGAGCTCTCCGTGGGTGACCGAGCTTCTCACCCTATCTCCTAGGGAGCGCCCAGCCACCGTGCGGAGGAAGCTTATTTCAGCCGCTTGTATTCGGGACCTCATTCTTTCGGTCATGATCCATAGCTCATGACCATAGGTGAGTATTGGAACAAAGATCGACCGGTAAATTGAGAGCTTTGCACTTCTCTCTTCACCACAACGGATTGATACAGCGACCACATAACTACGGACGCCGCTCCGATCCGCCTGTCAATCTCACGTTCCGGTCTTCCCTCACTCTTGAACAAGACCCCAAGGTATTTAAACTCCTCCACTTGGGGCAGGGACACTCCACCCACCGAGAGATGGCAAACTACCTTTCTCCGGTTAAGAACCATGGCCTCAGATTTAGCGGTGCTGACCCTCATCCCAGCCGCTTCACACTTGGCTGCAAAGCGCCCCAATGCACGCTGGAGGTCCTGGCTCGATGAAGCCAATAGGACAACATCATCTGCAAAAAGCAGAGAGGAAATCCTGTGGGCCCCAAACCAGACCCCCTCCGGCCCCTGGCTGTGCCTGGAAATTCTGTCCATAAAAACAATGAACAGAACTGGTGATGAAGGGCAGCCCAGCCGGAGTCCAACGTGGACCAGGAACAGGTCTGACTTACTGCCGGCTATGCGAACCAAGCTTCTACTCCGGTCATACAGAGATCGGACTACACTCAGTAAGGCTCCCCAGAACCCATTTCCAGTCTCCTTCCCCGCCAGCGAATCCAACTCACCACCAGGTAGTGATCGGTGGACAGCTCTGCCCCTCTCTTCACCCAAGTGTCCATGACACAAGGCCGAAGTTCGCCTGAAACAACTACAAAGTCGATCATTGACCTCCTGCCTAGGGTGTCCTGATGCCAGGTGTATTGATGGACACCCTTGTGCTCATACATGGTGTTCGTTATGGACAAACTATGACGAGCACAGAAGTCCAATAACAAAACACCACTCGGGTTCAGATCAGGGGGGGCATTCCTACCAATCACGCCCCTCCAGGTGCCACTGTCATTGCCCACGTGGGCATTGAAGTCCCCCAGGAGGACAATGTAGTCACCCGTTGGGGCACTTTCCAGTACCCTTTCGAGAGACATCAAGAAGGTCTGGTATTCCAAACTGCTCGTAAGTCGAAACCACAGTTAGAGACCTGTCCCCCAACCGGAGCGGAGGGACATGACCCTCTCATCCACCTGGATGAACTCCAACACTTGGCGGCTGAACTGGGGGCTGACGAGTAAGCCCACACCAGCCCGTCGCCTCTTACCTTGAGCAACTCCAGAGTGGTAGAGAGTCCAACCCCTCTCTAAGGACTGAGTTTCAGAGCCCAGGCTATGTGTGGAGGTGAGCCCGACTATATCTAGACGGTATCTCTCAACCTCTCGCACCAGCTCAGGCTCCTTCCCTCCCAGAGAGGTGACATTCCATGTCCCAAAAGCCAAGTTCTATGACCGGGGTTTGGGCCGTCGAGGGACCCGCCCTTGACTGCCACCCAAACTACATTGCACCGGCCCCTTTTGAGGTCTCCTACTGGTGGTGCACATCCATCTTTGCAAAAGTTCAGATGTTTGTTTTTGGCGATGAAACACAGACACTCTGCCGAGGCAGGCTCCGGGTCGACATCATGAAATGGGCAGCACCCACAAGGAGTGAAAGGCAGTGCCTCAGACATCAAGTCATCTTACTTCCATTTAGGAAAAGGAGCTACAAAAATAACTCAAATTTCCTTTTAAAAAAAGATTCTTTAGTTTGCCAAAGGTAATATATTGTCCTAAATATGGATAAAGTTTACTCTAAAAGGCTTAAGAAAAATATGATATAGGCCCTTTAAGTTTGCACACATGAAGGGCAGACTGACACCCAACCTCCTCCAGGGGCCTCTGGGACCAAGTCCATGGGAGAGGTCGTGGGCAGGGCGGGGCCTGACCTGGTCAAGGGTTAGTCTCTGTGGGTGTAGGAAGGGGGCTATGCCGGTTTCCACCTCAGGGATCAGTCATTTTCCCTGTTCATAATTGAAAGGTCAGACACTTAAAGTCTGTCCAGCTTGTTTGCAATGCTGCACATCATATACCATTTGCAGCATGTAGTGTATGTTTAAATTTCACTTTTTTTTCCTTGTCATAAAACTAACACATCTAGAGGATTCCACACATTGTGCAAAGTTTGTTACAGCTACCCAATATTTCTTAAATCTAAAAATTAAGTTATTTCTAAAAGCAAAAAAGACAACAAAAGGCAGAGCATTCAGCATCATCCCCATGGACAATTTACGAATAAGAAACAAAGAAAAGCTGTCTTAAAAAAGCTTCTAGGATTTAAACAATAAAAAACAATGGAGAAGGGGAATGAAAAGAAATTAAGATAAAGAAATGGTGAAAACATGGAGAAAAACTAAAGTGACAAACTGAGATGCAAAAGAAGATAATTAGTCTTAAAAATAAATAAACAACCAATACAGCAGATAACGTCCTCATTACTTGGAGAGAAGAACAGTTCTTCCTAAACAACATACAGCGCTCTGTGGTCCATGAATTATTTATCCTGCTTAAAATTCTCTGCACCAAAACACATGTCAGCCTCACAGCTGATGAGTCATTTTATCAGTTAGGCATGAAAATACTTTTTTGCACTTTTATTTAAAACTCTCTCAAAACATTCAAAGACTTGACAAAATGGTATATTTTTTTTGTAATTGATAGGTAATTTTCAAAAAAAAGGGGAGGCATGGGACTGCAGTAAAGACTTATTTTATTTCATTTGTTTATTTTTTACAAGTACAGCATTTTCTGCACTATAAGGTGCCCTTGGTAGGCTTAATTGTTTAAAAAAAAATCTGGATTTCCTAACATATGCATTAATTTTGGTTGTGTTTACTGATGTCAAAGTAATTTTGAGAGGTACATAGCGCTGTCTGAATATCAGTCTTTTTTTTTTTTTAATGAGTTTCAAACAAGGTTGGGTGCTATTGGTGAAATACTTTAGTACAGGGGTGGCAAACGCGCGGCTCTCGAGCCGCATGCGTTCTCGGCCAATAGGCATGCGGCTCTTTGTGTCTCATCATATTTTCTATATTGTGCTTCATTTCATAGTTTTTTCCCTGTCAAACTACACTCAAATCCATCAGAGGGTATTAAAAAAAATAATAATAAAAGTAATTTAGCAGTGTGTTTTGATGCTGCTCCTGACACATACATGACCGCCAATCATTTGGGCGGGTTACGCCCAAAGCTGGAAAAAATAAGTGAAAATTTCATGTGCATGCAGACTGTTACCCTCATGGTAAAAATGGCTTATTTCAGAGTATAATGATGAACACATGACGTTTCTGGAAGAATAGGACGATTCTTACTTTCACTTTTCAAGTCACTATGTTTATTATTATGAGCTTTTGGAAGCAGTAAAATTGTTCATGGCAGAAAAGAACAAAACGTATTCCGGGGAAAATTAAAAACTTCCTGATCTGACACAAATTGTCTCCTCTATTAACAAGTTGAAGCTTTTCAAAGTGCATATGGCAATCCTCCCACTTTTTATAACAAGGGATTTGTGCATGTTTTTTAAAGATGTGTGTGTAAGTAGTTTCAAACTGTTGTAATCTTAATTTGGGCATACGTAAATTGCATTTTGTATTTTTTTCATTTTACATTTTTTTAACTTATACACAAAACGTATTATGTGAGTAACAAATCACGCACAAATCCAAATTTATGCACAAATCCTAATTTACGCACACACAAAGCAAGAATTTGCATACACAAATCCTAATTTACGCACAAATCAAGAATTACGCACGCACAAATCCGACTGAGTCTAATTTCTCTCCATAACTTTTCTTCTTTGTGGAGCTCACTGCAGAAGGCTGCAATCCAAATGAATAAAGTGCAGAAAGTGACGCTGCTTGCGCAACTGGACGGAAACTTTACTTTGCGGTTTGAGGACCTGCAGCAGAAACGACAGTAGATCACTTTTCTCATCTATCCTTCTAATGCAGAGGCAGACTGCCTAAGATCCCCGCTTGTCACTGATGAGGCAGCGAGAGAACCGGAGATGTTTGAGCTGAAATCTCTTTGAAAGAAGGCCCTGTTACGTTTTGGAGAATGGAAAAATACCCGAGTGTAAAAGAGCTGCTCTCAAGCTGCTGTCGACGTTCTCCCCAATATATGTCTGCGAGTCCCTGTTTATTACCTTGAAACACGTAAAATCAAGGCATCGGTCCATTCTGACTGACACTCACACTCACTGCTCAGAGAGGCTACAACTGGCCCGGGGGTTAGCCCCACCTTCAGCCCCTTAGACTCACGGGAAGTGGGGAATCTTGGATGTAAAACCATGAGTCAGAGGGCTAAGAGCAGAAGACAGCTCCATGACATCTGACAGCTACAGACATCTGAAATGTAATGTATTTAATGTGTTTATTGTGAATATGAATTACTTGCTCTGTCCAGATGTTTGTGTATTTGTTGGTGTATGGGTTATTGAAAGAGGAATGTTGAGATATAAAGAATTACCAGTTAAATGCTGTTTGATAAAAAGTGAAATATTCCGTTTTTATCTTTATAAATCTGACTTCAGAGGAGTTGGTGGCTCACCAGCCATCAACCTCACTGCACGTCATTGAGTAGTTGTGTGTGTCAGACAGAGAGAGAGAAAAAAGAGTGAGATAGAGTGTATGTGTGTGTATGAGATGAGAGAGAGGTGCCTGTGTCTGTGGAGGGTGTATCTGACCTCCATGGTAGTCGCTGTGTTAACTCTGGCTAAGCTGCATTTGATGTGTGTATTGAGGGTGAACACTTTCCTTGAAATAGACACAAGTAAAATACTTGCTGTTGTGTTGTTGGGAGAGGAGTGTTTTATGGAAAATAATATGTCTTTAAGTGCGTGTTTGTGTGTACGTCTTGGAAGGTCAGTGTGTGGTGTGGCTCTTTGGCTCACACAGTCAAAAAAATTTGGCTCTTGGTGTCAAACTTGTTCGCCACCCCTGCTTTAGTAGAAAAACATACTTTGATTGCTTTCAGCAATCATATCAATCAGACTTTGTTTGAATGATCCCTTAGCTTTTTGTTAACTTTTATCTAACAGAAATGAGTGTCGTTGAACTCAAACAAAGGAGGTATCAGGGAAAAAATAAAGCAAAATAGCGTCATTTCAGTGGCTCTTGATGGATCAGAAAGAGTTCTACTCTGGTTTTGAGAAAAACATTTCCTTGTAAATGTTTTTTAACAAATAAAAAAAAATATTTTCATCTCTATCCTCTTTTTCAAGTTTAAAGAGCATGCATTTCTGTACCATTGCTTTAAATGTTCCATTTTATCTGGATTGTCAGTCCAACCGAGAACCTACATTTAAAACATCCAAAAGATTTTCCAGACATTAAATAGAGTTGTTCACTTTATGCCCCACAGATATGATAGAAAGAGAAATTGTCATTGTTCCAATATCAAAGGTGAAACACTACTCACATATTGCAAGTGATTTATCTTTGAGTTCTTCCCTTAAACTCCTTCACATTGTCTCACAGAACTCAAATCCTAACCCTGTCTTAGCCCATTTAGCACAATAATGGATTCGTGGATAAAGGGGAAGACAGAAATCTTTCACTTTTACTTCCATTAAAATATGACATCTCATTGAGCAACTCTGACTCTAGGATGTGTCCATGACTGCACTTTGGAGGGTCAGGTTACTTTTAAATTTCTTTCTGCGAAGAACAATTTAAAAGCATGAAGAGCTGTGAGTCAAAAAAATTTCAATGGAGTTTGAATCTTTAAATATTTAGAAAACAATGCTTTTTTTTTCTCTCTCTTTTTTATTTTAATTTTTTCAATTTATTTTATTTATTTTTTAAGAGCTTTTTTGAATTTTTAAATAATAACGACAGCAAAAAACACACATTTTTGTTAAAATTATATAAAGCACAGTTCTGAGAAACGGTTTGGTGCTTTGATTTTAAGGCTGTTGACCCCAGCTGCAGTTTTCTTTACTACAGTCCTCTGGCGATTATTCCAGCACTAGTTCGAAGTGCTGCAGTTGTCTACAAATATACAAGCATTTCCTCGGCTAACTGGAAGGAGCAAAAATCAGCATTTGATGTTAATGCAAACTGACTCATGTGTCCTGTTTTGTCACAAGGTAATCTTTTATCATAGGAAGTTTTTGAAAAAGCACTTAATGCCTTTAAGACAGGGCTATCCATCTGTCTGCCCTCTCTAATCCTTTGCAAAAAAGAAATCTAAAACAACGATATCCAGATTCCAAAATCACAAACAGTGTAAACCTGTCAAGCACAAGTATTGAACGGAGTAGGCAAAATCTCAAACAGGTCAAAGATGAGCCTGGAAGGCAGGTCTGAGGCAATGGCACCAGTGAGACTGGTCCGATGGTCTAAAGCAAATACTTGGTTCAAGAAAAGATAGATATCTGCAGAGAAATTTGAGTAATGGGAGTTGGAAACACGATCTATTTAATTGCAGTTCAAACAGGTGAAATGCATCTGCTTGGTACTGCAGGATGAGACTGAATTATGGTAGATTTTACAATATTCATAATTCCCTGTTTTATCAGGTGCAAAGCAATTTTAAGTAAAAAAGTGATTAAGTAACCAAAGACAAATACAATAATCTTGACAGTGACATAAGAACACATCTTTTCATGTTGTTTGATAGCTAAGTTGGCAGCTTTTTCAAAGGCCCTATCGTAAATGTCTGTCACTTTCTGATTAACTGACCAGAAGAGGAAATCTTTAAGTCGCTTTCCTCCTTTTTTTCTCTTCACGAACCACAAAAATGTACCACAAAAAAAATTCAAATTCAGACAAAGTCAGGTCTAATCAACTAAAACTTCATTGCATTTTAAAATATTGTCCCATCCTCACAATCCAGACAGCAAATTTCAACTTCCATCCTCAGACCTTTGGGTTCTCTTTTTGGTATCCTGCTGAGAGACTTCAGTTGCTTTGGTGACGGTGAAGCATGCAAAGGAAGTCTGTTATTCTTGTACATTTTAGTTTAATTGATATGTGGCAGATTTGTCTTTAAACAGAAGCATACATTATCTATTACACACCATATTCATCAGTGCTGTAAAGTACAATGGACTTAAAAAGACATGAGAAATTCAGAAAACCAGTAAGCTCTGACATATTGGATCTTAATGTGCTTTGCTGCACCACATGCATCAGAATGGGGTGGAGGGGTTACCCATTAATTTATACTCATTGTCATGCTCAATTGCTAAAGACCTGTATGCTAAAAGGACATCCAGTTAGCAAAGTACCTCACAAACATCAACCACCTTGAACATGAAACTTTTCAACTTGTTTAAAAAATCCTCCAGACATTTAACAAGTTACATACTTTGTCATGTGTTCTAAAGCTCTGCAGATCTAGATCTATTCGTTCTTCTTATCTGCCTCCTCATAATTCGGATCATGGGAGTGAGCTTCAACCTTTCCCATCTGTCTTTGGGTGAAGACAAGATACACCCTGGATAGAAAAACAACCACATATGATCATGCATGACCTTGGTACCACAAGGTCAATTTAGATAATGGAAACAAATCCTCCTGACAGAGTTGATGATGCTGACTCACAAGTAGCTGTGTAGAAATGTCCTGTGTAATAATTATGTAGAGGGGACTCTACGGTAATAGAATATATATATATATATATATATATATATATATATATATATATATATATATATATATATATATATATATATATATATATCTCCATTCATTCCACATTCTCTGCATGTAACCTCTCTGGGTGGGATTACTTTAGTAGTAGCATTCTAACAGAACCTTGTTCTCACATCTAGTCCATTTCCGTCTTGTTCCTTGTTGCTCTGGTCCCTCAGCACCTGATGCAGACCTTGTTTGGCCGGGCGACGTCTGAGCCAGCATGACATGTGGTTCATTGTCTCTCATGTTGTGAGGTAGGCATTAGCGTTAAGGGTCTTGCCCAAGGACCCTCACTGGGTGATGTTAATTGCCCGTCATTGTTATGGTAATTGGCACATTTCATTGCCATTTTTTCCATTACCATTAATTGTTCGTTCCGCCCTGGGAATCGAACCCGGGTTTCCTGTCCTGCACCTTACCAACCGAGCTACCCAGCCGGAAAACCGAGGCCAAAATCAAGGCAACTTGGAAGGTTGTGAGTAAGCTGACAGAGGCTCAAAGAGGTACAATGAGAAAGCAAGTACCTAAGAGATACAGCCAGATGCCCATACCTGAAGCACTGGAAACTGCCAAACAAAGGCTCCTAGCCTTGAGCAGCCGCCTAAAGAGGTACACAAGAGACAATGAAGCCAGACGAATAAACAGGCTCTTCGCAACTCAACCTGCAAAAGTGTACGGTCAGTGGCAGGGTCAAAACAGCCGAGCAGACCCACCAAGGCTAGAAATTGAACAGTACTGGAAAAGTATATGGGAGAAAGAGACAGCACATAACAGCAATGCCCAGATGTTGGTCTCTCTGAGAAAAGAACATAGCAACCTCCCTGAACAGAATCCAGTAACCATCACAGTGGCAGACATCCAAGAAAGAGTCTCAGGTATGAAGAACTGGACAGGACCGGGCCCTGACATGATACATGCCTACTGGCTAAAGAAGCTTACCGCACTCCACGAGCGCCTGGCAGCACAAATGAACCAGCTGCTAAGAGATGGGACTCACCCCGAATGGCTAACGGAAGGGCGAACGATCCTGATCCAGAAGGATCCTTCAAAGGGTGCAGTCCCATCCAACTACCGGCCAATAACCTGTCTGTCCACAACATGGAAGCTCATGTCAGGCATCATTGCAACCAAGATAAATAGGCACATAGATCAATTCATGAGAAACACACAGAAGGGCATTGGTAGAGACTCCAGAGGAGCCAAACACCAACTCCTGGTCGACAGAACAGTCGCTCAAGACTGTAAGTCACGACACACCAACCTGTGCACAGCCTGGATTGATTACAAGAAGGCCTATGACTCAATACCACACACATGGATCACTGAATGCTTGGAGCTGTACAACATCAACAGGACTCTAAGAGCCTTCATAGGAAACTCAATGAAGCTGTGGAAAACCACCCTTGAAGCCAATGGGAAGCCACTTGCACAAGTGTCCATCAAATGTGGTATATACCAAGGTGGTGCTCTGTCCCCACTGCTGTTCTGCATAGGTCTGAACCCCCTCAGCCAAATAATCACCAAGACTCGCTATGGATACCGACTCAGAAATGGGGCCAACATCAGTCACCTCCTATACATGGATGACATCATGCTATATGCTAAGAGCGAGCGTGACATTGACTCCCTGATCCACACCACCAGGATCTACAGTACTGACATTGGGATGTCATTCAGGCTCGAGAAATGTAGCCGGATGGTGACTAAGAGAGGCAAGGTATTCCACACAGGAGGGGTCTCACTCCCAGAAGGAACAATAGCAGACATCGAGGACAGTTACAAGTACCTTGGAATTCCACAGGCCAGAAGCCAGCTCAATGGCAAAAATAAGACCGGGGCAATAAACAGCTACGCACTGCCAGTTATCAGATACCCTGCAGGAATAATAAGATAGCCAAAGGAAGAGATACAGACCACGGATGTTAAAACACGAAAGCTCCTCACCATGCATGGAGGGTTCCATCCCAAATCCAACACCCTGAGACTGTATGCTAGCCGCAAGGAAGGAGGCCGAGGACTAGTGAGCGTAGAAGCCACAATCCAGGATGAAACATCCAAGATGCATGAGTATATCAAACTCAAGGCCCCAAATGACAGTGTGCTCAGTGAATGTCTCAGGCAATGGAGAACAGAGGATACAGTGCTGGAGGACAGATTCTCATGGGAGGACAAACCCCTGCATGGGATGTACCACCGGACCATAACTGAAGTGGCTGATATCAAGAAGTCCTACCAATGGCTAGAAAGGGCTGGCCTACAGGACAGCACCGAAGCGCTCATCCTGGCAGCCCAGGAACAAGCCCTGAGCACCAGAGCAATAGAGGCTCAGATCTACCACACCAGACAAGACCCAAGGTGTAGGCTGTGCAAAGAGGCGCCTGAAACAATCCAGCACATAACTGCAGGGTGTAAGATGCTGGCAGGGAAAGCTTACATGGAGCGCCACAATCAAGTGGCTGGAATAATATACAGGAACATGTGTGCAGAATATGAACTGGAAACCCCAAGATCAAAATGGGAAACACCTCCGAAGGTGGTAGAGAATGAGAGGGCAAAGATCCTGTGGGACTTCCAGATCCAGACTGATAGGATGGTAATGGCGAACCAACCAGACATTGTAGTGGTGGATAAAGAACAGAGGAAAGCCGTTGTGGTGGATGTGGCAGTACCAAGCGATGGGAACATCAGGAAGAAGGAACATGAGAAACTGGAGAAATACCAGGGACTCAGAGAAGAACTGGAGAAAGCATGGAAAGTGAAGGTGACAGTGGTGCCTGTGGTAATTGGAGCACTCGGGGCAGTAACCCCCAAGCTGGAGGAGTGGCTACAACAGATATCTGGAAAGACCTCAGACCTCTCAGTCCAGAAAAGCGCAGTGCTAGGAACAGCTAAGATACTGCGAAGGACCCTCAAGCTCCCAGGCCTCTGGTAGAGGACCCGAGCTTGGAGGAGAAACCACCCGCGGAGGGTGAGAGGGGCGTTTTTATATATATATATATATATATATATATATATATATATATATATATATATATATATATATATATGTATTTCAGCATCATGTCAATAACAAGTACAGTAAGAACATGGCTTAAAAATTTTAAACTAAGAAATACTTCTAGAAGAAATTACTGCGAATAAGATTGTTCAATATTTTATTTTAGACTGAATAACTGTGCTTATTTTTACCCATAATACCAGATATTTAACCTGGAGGTGATCTAAAGTTCAACAATCCTGCAGTCATTGAAAGAAACAACAGGTGTCTTTACAATAGCTGTAGCGTCAGAATGCTAATGACTGATGGGCATCCAAGAAACATCTCTGATACAAATGCAGAAAGTAAAATGTATTGTAAAGCTAATGTGAAAAAATGGTAGACTCAATCGTGATCTTTCACTCTGTATAAAATTCAAGGAAACATCATGATGTGAGAACTCCTTCTGCACTGGCGCCAAAGTGGAGGTAGCAAGGACAATAGGTAGATGGAGAATGAGCTTGATTGCACACGGGGAGCAGACGGAGAAATTTGTGGGACAAAAAATTTGAGTGAAGGCTGCATGACAGAGGAGAATGTCATCAGCAAGGATTTTAACGCCAACCTAAACTGCCATAAGTGTGTTTGCAGAAACATTTACTTACATGGACTTTAAAAAACTAACGATAAACTAAAACTTGTTGCACACTTTTCGACATATCCCCTCACGGGCAGCCATAGCGAATCAACTGTCACTTATCTGCTCATTTGGCTTGGCAGAGACTTTTATGCCAGACGCCCTTCCTGACACAACCCGGAATTATATCCAGGCTGGGGACTGGCACAAGAAGACCCAGACCTGGGTCCCCCTTATGGCTACATAGTTAGGCAGCAGGGTGAAGGGTCTTACCTAGGAACCCACATTGGATGAAGCTCATCACGCCTCCTGGGAAACGAACCCTGGTTTCCCATGCGCCAGTCCTGCATGCAGCCAAATGAGCTGTCCAGCCTCTTTAACAAAAAACTAAAACTGTTGGTCATTAAATATCAAGTTGTACTTTTTACAGACAACCTCATGGAGTGCTTTGTGATTTGTTTTTATGCACAAGTATAACCTGAAACAAACAAAAAAAAGGTATAATGTCATGGTAAACATTAAAGCTACAGGAAATCCATTTTTTTTGGCAAGACAAGTAAAAGATACGCAGTCATTTGATTACCAAAATGTCTGCATTATAGGACGCAATCAGATTTTAAGGCGCACCATCAAAAATGGTCTATTTTCAAACTTTTGTTGAATATGTCACATAAGGGGGGGGGGTTATGAAGGACCCAAGAAATCGCAAACTTACCGTGCAAAGTTCAAAGATTTTACTTGAATCTTTTCCAGAAAAGCAAAAAAAAATGTTGGAGATTCATCCACGGATTGTTAAAACGCAGAAAAAATACGACAAACGGTCGTCAAAAGTCTCTCGTTCTCTGCACTTCTCCCGCTTGCAGATTCCGGCCCGTTGGTGACGTCAACCAATGAGTTTTCCCTCCCACTGTGATCAACCAATCAGAAATCTGTGTCAAGTGAGGCTGTGATACAGTTTATTTAAAATTCAAATCGGGTTACTCCAGGCTTCTGTTTGTTCAATATGATGCAGACTAAAATCAAGAAAACAGAAAATATTTTCAGCTTGTAAGGCTGCATGAAGGGGGATTTTTAAAGACAAAGATAAAGTAACTCAAACTGAACCCCATAAATCTGTACCGTCCTAAAGTTGATTTATTTATTTGATTATTTTTATTTATATATTTTATTTGTTTGTTTCAAATGTAAAATCTATTTTTTGTTTCTTGTTCTTTAAGGTGATCCAAATATGATCCCAAATGTCCTTTATTTAGTTCAGACATCAATGTGTTAAATGTTTTATACCCACCAACATATAAGTGTGTGTATATGCACTTGTGCGTGCATGCATGTGTGCCAGTGCATGCGTGTGTTTGTGTTTAACTAAACCTAGCATCATTAACCCAACATACATTCTTGTTCATTTATGTTTATCTAAGCAGTCAAAAAAAAAGTTTATTAAATCGACACTGCAACGTTGTCTTGAAATTTCATATTTTTTAAAAAGTTTCAAAAATATGTCTTTTGAGGACATGCCCGTCCTAATGATTTAACTTTTTTTCTTGAAATTGTAATTAAGTTATATAAATATGTAAGCAATAAACAACTTTTTTAAGTTGAACATAAACAAAATAAAAAATATTATTTTCTCGAGATGAACTGTAATGGTGTCATCATGAGACTCATTTTAGGGGACTCATTTTTCTTTTTGCTGAGACAATAAAAAAATAGGCTAAAACAAGATCTAAATTATTGAGCACAAGAGACAGAACCATTTAGGGCTTTCACTGAGATGTAACTGAGATAGGGATTTGAAGTAAGGATATCAAATTGAGACATACTTGAGCGCAACATAATATGGCTCATTTTTCTCTCAATTGAGATCTGGAGAAGAGACAGTTGTGAGAGAATTTTGAGATCTCAAACAGTGCTTACTGTGAGACTTATTTCTCAGGAGAAATGTTTGAGAAGAATGAGAAAAGCAGTTTAGTCTCAAACAGTTCTTATTTATGTCTAGGAGACGTAAATGTGACAGAAACGAGATCTCATCTTCAGTTTTGCTTTGCTATGGGCATGACAGAATATAAGGCACACTGAACTCTAATACGCATTAAGCAAGACATAAGATTCAGAGATAAGTGACCTAGCCAGTCAGACTTTCACAGTAATACGTTCACAGTAATTCTAGAACTTGTTTATAACATGTTACGTTAGCCATTTTTGAAGCGTTAGCTGCATCACCATACCTGTAACTCTCTAACTTGTTTACAACACATAGAATAACTAAATGACTGATTCAGCTAAAACGAATGTTAAAGTGACTTTGCTAACTCTAATAATTGATAGTAACACGGTAAAAAAGAAAACAGTTCCGACACCACTACACGTTAGTCACGTTAGTGTATTCATGTCCCACCCAAACTTGTTTGGAACTTGTGAAAAAACATTTTGACAGAGTGCAGTGTACCTCTCAAAATAGATTCAACATTAGTAAACACAGACAGGATGAATCCATGTATGAGACACTCCAAGTTATAATGCAAACTGTCTTTTTTTGAGAAAAATTAAAGCTTTTATGTGCACCTTAGTGACAAAAGATGATTGTGTATTAAATGTGAATTCAAAAAAATAAAGGAAAAAAGGCAACAAAAAAAAGTTGCCTTTGTATAAATAAAAATGCAAAGAAACAAAATTTGAAGTCCATCTGATTGCATGGCACAAAACTTAATAGCCACAATATAGTTCAATGGTACATATACGAATTTGTTGTGGCAAAATACCAATAATGATGATATTACCATCAATTAAGCGGCTGGGTAAATAAATTTAGCACAACCTTGTTATTAAAGTAAGATAACTCTTAATGTCCTGCTTAAATTTCTTTCAGAAATTATAATTCCTCGCAATGGGCTGTTCAAGTTGCATTTGTTGCTCATATCTTGCCTACAATGAAACTTAATCACAAGGTCTTTGGCCCTCCTGTGGTTTTACTCTATATCAATTTTCTTACCCAACATACCACAAACTATGTTAATGTTATGATATGAATTAGCAGTCTATTCTGTTCCCATGTTTTAATTAGGGGTGTAGGAAGAAAATTGATTTGGTAATATATTGCAATATTTCATTTGTATAAATTCAAAATGCTGCCAGGACGATATTTATGTAATAATTTTTGAGCGTCCTTCAGTTTCTGACTCTTGTTTTCCACTGCGGTGCTTTTTAGCGGGCTCCAGAGAAGAACAAGTGAAGCACTGCAGCTGTTCTGCAATGGCTAATCCATGGAGAAAAAAAAAACAAAATGCTGTCAGCTTAGCGGGCCAAAGTTCTGCAGATCCTCAGCAATAGATTCTAGTTTAGCTACCTGATGCATCAGAGTGATGTGTAAAATGCTCTGAAAGAAGGCCAGCGTTGTGGCGATGAGCGGTGAAATTTGTGTTTACTTCTCCATGTAAGTCATTGGACAATATTGTCTGTTTCTTTTGAGAACAAATATTTCTTAATTTACTAAAATAAAAGCAATATGAATTTGCTTGGGTAAAAGCAACTTGTGTATAAGGTACAGTCTTAGTTCTTAACATTGTGATCATTAAGAAAAAATGAATGTCACCATTTTTTTTTTTTTTTTTTTACAATGAAAGGTGTATTAATATTCGGGTTCAATTTTTTTTCTATGTCATATTGTTAATAAAACAAAAATATTGGTTTATGCATATCGGTATATGTACAGAATTAGGTTTATTATAACTTTTTTTGACAACTTTCAATTGATAAAGAGAGAAAAAGGTAAATGTTCTGCCTGTCAGAGTTCTGAATTAAATCAATCATTCTGCTTGACAAAAGAATAAAAACCTTCAGGTCAATTATTTGTCTAGTTTTTGCTTCCAATTTGACATTTGTTATGTAAACGAAAAAGCAATATGTCAAAATGGATGGCGCTACAAAATATCAGAGGTGGGTAGAAATTAGTTGCATTGACTTAGTTACTATACTTAAAAAACCTTGTGAAATAATTAAAATAATTATGCTGTAATAGTCTTGCAGGACAAAACTTTGTACTTTTGCTCAAGTAGATGAAAACAGTACTCTTACTCAGCTATACGGTTTTTATTCAGTTACTTTTTTTAACTTAGAATTACATTATCTCCTTCTAGGGATAATGATAATCATTATTGAAAATTGGCAGATAATTGTATAAAAAGGTAACTGTCAGCATTAGATAGAATGAAGAATTCTAAAATTAAATCTCACCAACACTTAGCCTTGACTGAAGAACACACCAAGGCCTCCAAAATTGGTGCTGTAGGAATTATGCATGGCAGCATTAAAACATCCTTTTCATAACACTTAAAAATATACCCTTACTAGGAAAAAATAGTATCAGATGCAAAATATTGTTTGAAAGAAAGCAAAAGTTTCACAATTAAATATTTATGTAAGATCTTTGTGTGAAAAGTATCAACCAATTGGATCATAAAATTACTGACCCCGTGACCTGACAGAAAAAAATAATAACGTCATGGTTTGGGTTTCCTTGTATTGGTTTTTCTTTCCGTTTTGTTTTTTGTCATATTTGAGTTCTGTTTCCTGTTTTATTTTGAAAGGTTTCCTGCATGTCATGTTTTTGAGTTTTACTTCCCTTGCTGTCATGTCCATACCGTGTCTACCCTGTCCGTCTTCCCACAGTAAGCCTACAGTTAGCTTTGGTTTTATACTCTGCTCTGCAGTGCCTTTTGTTAAGATTAAACCCCCTTGCTCTGGAACTGTGTGCCTCCCGTCTCCGCATTTTGGGTCTTTCATGCTCACCAGCCCTACCAACCTGACAAATAATTATCTCGTTCCCACAAATTAATATCTCGTTCACACGCGATAGTTGAGTTGTGCGAACTAAATAATATTGTAACGACCCAGCTGGTACGTCACTGTAGTGGGGAAACGAGAGCCAAGCTGCTAATTAACTGGCTGCCTTGGTGAGCTGTCCATGCCACATACAACGCTCGACTATGAACAGTTTCATAGAAGGAGAAGTTGACAGAGTAGCAGATTCCATAAACCATTTATTTAAACACCACACAAACAGACAGACAGCATTGACCTCACTTCTGCTCACAATCCCCTCACTCATGGTGAGGAACTTTGTACCCAAGTTTTCCCACTTCCCATAAGCCTTAGGAGCTGAAGGTGGGGCTAAACCCCTGGTCGCCACAATATCTTGTTCCCACAAAATAATATTCCACTCCCACTTATTAATTAATTTGTGCGAACGAAATAATTATTCATGTCATAAGACATTAATAAACACGGATGTAAGCAGTATTTGGATTTACAGCAGATACCTTCACATTTCTGTCTGTGTGTGTCATTACATTGCATGGAAGACACGGATGATGTTCATCTTCAGGGGGAAACTAAAATAAACAATATCTTAAGTGTATAATCTATAGTTGTACAACATTTTCAAAATTCAAATTCAATGTAGATGATCATCAACAATTTCATTTCAGCGAGTACTCACATAATTCATAATTCAACATTATTTAAAAAGCATTAATAGTTCAATCATGGCTTCACTCACCAGTTCACGTTTTTCTCAACCGTGCTGATTCAAATCCCAGCTTCAGGTAATGAATGGCAATCTGCAGCAGCGGTACACAGCCCAGCTCCCACATGCATGCACACCTGTTGGTGCTTTGACATGCCTCCAAAACAAAAGCCACGTCACCCTAGGACTTATATTCTCACGGTATTTACACAGTGCAAGGGAACCTGCAAATTTAAAGTGACAGCGCAGAATTTAATTAGAAGAAACAGCGCAGAATGTCATTTTAAGTGATAGCGCAGAATTACATCTGGGTTACACCCTCCCCGCTTTAGTTCACGTTCCGCGTCGCATGTCAATACATTTCTTAAGATGAGTCAGTTGCAATGGCTTGATCCAAAGCACTCGAATAAGCATTTCACACATTCTGAAGTAGTGTTTGAATAACGGAAAGAAGTGGTTTTCCCAACACTAAATATTTAACCCTACTTGGTTGTCGACGTTGCCAAGTAGATCGTCTGGTGTTTAAATCTTTCCCTATGGGACCACATGTCACAACAGAGGTGTTGGGGTTCGCAAGTTCTGCTGATGACTCAGATTGAACAGCATCTCCAACCTCAGACTCCAGAGACAGCCCGACATCAGGTAAGGTTATGGACACGCTGGTGGGTAAGTTCTCTTCCACACGAACTTCCACAGGTTGTTCAGCCTCGTCACTGGCAAAATTGGAGAGATCACCTTCAGGCATCGGTACGAGTTCTGCGACCTCAGGCAAGTTAGCCCCTTGTGCTCCCATAGATGAAGCTAATTTTGAGTTGAGGATCAGCAGAAGAGACCACTGCAGTTGAGTCTAGGGAAGATGAAGCAATCCAAGCTGCCTGGTTCAAACTGTGGCTGCTCTGAAGGTCGTTGCACTCTGAACCTTACTGGCGACGGAACCGAACCTTCTGAAAAGACAGACTAAGCATCTTCTTCTTTCGGAAGATCGACAGAATCAGACTGAAGTTTGGACTGACTCCGTGTTTTTGGTCTAACCTGAGAGGTTTCTGCATTGAAAGACGGAACAGAACTTGATGGAAGAAACCCACAGGGTAAGAGTAAGTCTCGATGAAGTGTCCGGCTTGGCCCATCCTTTGTCTCAGGTTTTATGGTGTAGACAGGGAGGTTGCCAGCACGCTCGGTCACCACATAGACATCATGCTCCCGTTTATCTTCCAGCTTGTGCTTCTCACATAGCCGAACAATTCGAACAAGAACTCTGTCTCCAACCTCCAAACTGTAGGGTATTACCCTCTGGTCAATGTGACGTTTTTTTTTCTCATTGGACTTGAGTGAATTCTGTGAAGCCAGCTTGTAACTCTCCTCTAGGCGTGAAAGAAGGGTTTTAACGTACTCTGAATGGGAAACACTAGGAGGGTCACGAACAGGTAAACCAAAAGCCAAGTCAACAGGGAGTTGTGGGAAACGGCCAAAAAGGAGTTCATAAGGCGTGGACCCTGTGACCTCATTCTTTGTGCAGTTATAAGCATGCACCAGAGGTTTCACGTACTCCCTCCATTTGGACTTTTGTTTAGCCTCTAATGTCCCTAACATGTTCAAGAGCGTTCGGTTCAAACATTCCACCAAGTTTCCTCGAGGATGGTAGGGAGTAGTTCTGGTTTTAAACATCCCAGAAATTTCACAGAGCTCTTTAATCAGCTTTGACTCAAAGTCTGGGCCTTGATCAGAGTGCAGGCGCTCTGATATGCCATAATGAACTATAAACTCCTCCCACAGACACTTTGCAACTGTTTTGGTTTTCTGATTTGGGGTAGGTATGGCGTCAGAAAACTTTGTGAAATGATCTGTGGGAACCAGGATGTCTTTGGTATTGGCACTGTCCGGTTCCAGTGACAGAAAATCCCTGCACAGAAGCTCAAGAGGACGAAACGTTCTTATGTTCACCAATGGAGCAGGTTTTTCAAGTAAGGCTTTCCGCCTAACACACTGGTCACATGTTTTAATTGTCTGGTCCACATCCGCTGCCATCCTGGGCCAAAAGAACTGCAGACGCACCAAATTAAGGGTGCGCTCGATGCCCATGTGCCCCATATCGTTATGCAAGGCTTTCAGCACAGCAGGACGCAAACTTGGAGGCAGAACTAACTGGAAAACATAAGTGTCCTCTTCACGTTGCTTCCGATACAATTAAGCCATCATCCAGCTCCAACTTTCACTCCCGTAAAAGAAAAGGCAACTTGCGACGCTCCTCTCTAACTAGAGGGGGGACTTTTTCACCAGTGATCAATTGATGCATAACTTCCCGGATGGCTGGATCAGCTTGCTGCTCAGCTCTTATAGCTTCACGTGACAATGGTGGAATAAGTGGAAAACCATAAAAGTCCTCTTCATAACTGTCTGGAACAACTTCAGTAGTAACGGATAAAATCCCAATCAGAGCGACATTGCATTGTGGAGAATCTGTTTTTTTTCCCAGCAGACAACCATTACAGATGGCATCCACAATATCGGGGGAAAGTTATCCCACCTTCTTGGTTAGGTGCTGAACCATCTCTGGCTGTTGGCTTGACTAATTAGGCAACTTTGTACACAGAGTCCACCAGGCAAAACGGAAGAAGGGTGCTTGATGACTGCCCAGTTACTTGTAGATGCAGCGTCCATCTTAGCAGAACCCTCCAAAACTTTCGTTTGACCTGCTTCAATAAGCACTGGGTTTGGACTCTGGAACTGCACAACTTCAGTTTGTCTTGCTTGGGTCTGGTTGTGATGAAGTTCCAAAGATTTCAGAACCACTTTGTACCGGTATGCTTAAGACTGGTAGGTATTACAGTCACTTTCAAAATTTTTATGATATAATACTTCAAGGGTGTTCATTCCAATCAGTTCAGGGGTTGTGTTCTTTGGGTGTAATTCAGGCACTATCAATGCTAAGATTTGAACCTCAAACTCAGCTCCAAGAAAATCCAACGGAAAGGTTGTGGTGGTTTCTACATATCCCAAATACAGCACAGATTGTCCTGCTACGCCTTCCACTTCCAAAAGGTGGTCCAGAGATTCCACATGTTGATCTGTTAACAGTTAATTGTAAACAGTAAGAGGGATGGTGGTTACTTGAGAACCAGTGTCCAATAAACAACAACACTGTGAACCAGCAATCTTAAACATAGCAGTACACTTTGAACCGATGAGCCCTTTTGGAAACAACTTCTTCTTGGAACTGGACTGAACTCCACACTGAACATATTTTTTCTTGTTGGGACTTGCATGACTTTTGGCTCCCATTTGTCCCACAACAGGCACCAATTCTAGTTTAACGACTGTGATTGAAAAGTGCTTTGGTGCTTTTCCATCCTTTTCGCACTGTGGTCTTATATGTCCGTGTTCGCCACACCTAAAGCAGCAACCTGGTTTGGGCTGAGATTTGATCCCCTGAGGTGGTGACCTCTCTGATTTTCTTGTTTGCTTTAAATACACCTGGTGCTGAAGGTGATGTGGACTGATTAGCTGTTAACAAAGCTAATTGTTGTTGGACATCAGCCAATTGTGTGATGTTGGTCAGCTGTGCCACAGCTCCCTCCTTTTTAGTGCTGTGTGCAAACTGAGCATGGGTGGAAACGTTTTGCTTTGTTGCTCCCAGATGTTGCTGTGGAGGGTTTCTCCCCAGCATTTTGATATGTGTCCATGAATTTAGCAAACAGTTCATCTCTGTCCTGTACTGTGGCATAGGCTGAGTCTAGAGTTTCTAGCAAAATGGTAGGCAGCGTGTCAGATCTCAGATGTTTAATGTCTGAAGCAGGGGGTAGCAGACTGTCAATGATCTTTCTTGGTCTTTGGAGATCAGACACAACAGGATCTCTCAACATCACATCTACGGCCGACCTCCAAGTTTAATAGTCTGTTTCATGAGTCTGTTTCATTCTGAGAATGGCTTGAGTCTTTGGTAGTGTGTTGACTCCTCACGTTTCACAATGTGCTCCACCACGTAATGTTGAACCTCAGGTGGATTAAGATTCAGACCGGAGGCAGATGGATGAAGTGGTGTTGGCTGTGAAGGTTGACCCTGTTCTAAACTCGGGGTGGCTGGATTTTGGTCTCCCAACATCTGATGGTCGGTTATCTAGTTGCCCGCTCACTGATGATGCCATGGATTCAGTGTCCATGGCAGCTCCTTCACCTGTGAAAGAGGCCAAAGAGCTGCAACTGAGTCACCAATCTGATTCATCATGGCGGTAAGGACCTAAACATAATGCTTGCTGGTTAACTGGGTTAAATCCTGCAGTTCAGACAGATACAAAGTCGTTTTTAGTTTTGCAGGATGCTTCGCACAGACATTTGCTAACTCAGAAATCCAAAATGATGAGGCATGATCTTCAGAAACCAAAGTATAAGGTGGTAAAGCTTCTAAAGCTGAACCTGAGCAATATTCAACCACAAGCATTTCATTGAAATCTGAAGCAGTGTCAGTAGTTACTGTAAACTTGTTAATTTTTCCGTAAGACTTTAGAAAATCTAACACTTCCTCATTGTCCGTAGTGACAGTGATACCTTGTACCAAAACTGCATTGGGTATTTTAATTCCAAATTAAAAAAAAAAAACTCCATGACAGAAAATGACCTTTTCAATGTCAGGTGATTAAACATTCATCCAATCCTCCTAGCTCCAGTCAGGACCATAAATATCTGGACAGAGACACATTCTTTCTAATTTAGTTTCTTTACATTACCACAGTGAATTTTAAATAAAACAACTCAGATGCCATTGAAATGTGGACTTTCAGCTTTTGATTCCATGGGTTGAACAAAAAGATTGCATAAAAATGGGAAAAACAAAAGCATTTTTTAAACACAATCCCTTCATTTCATGGGCTCCTAAGTAAGTGGACAAATGAAATAACTAAAAACAAAATGCTCATTACTAATATTTGGTTGAAAACCCTTTGTTGGCAATCACAGCCTGAAGTCTTGAACTCATGGACATCACCAGATGCTGGGTTATGAGGTTGCACAAAGCAGTTGCACATCATTGTTTCAGTCTCTGATGCTTTGAGCTTGTTCTTAAAAACATTTAAAGATACCAGTTCATTTAGTTTCCGGTCTTTCTGCAGCATATTTCAAGCAAAAGAAGAAGAGTGGACGAAGGCTTTTTCCCCCAGCTCTGTGCGGGCAAATGGAACAGAAAACAACAAATGGTCTTTAGATCTTGAGGAGTAAGATTCCACACTTCTCCTTGTGATTAAAGAACAAATGTAGCGAGGCAGTAATCCAAGCAAGGCTTTGTAAATAAAAGTGTACCAATGTCCCTGCCTCCTAGTGGCCAGAGAAGGCCATTGTACTCTTGTATACAGGTCACAATGATGCATCATGGATCTACAGTTGCTAATGGACCTCAGGGCAGAGCATGATACATGGTGTCAACCTTTTTGAGACATGAAGATAAGGTATTCATATACAGAATATCACCATAATCCAGCACAGATAAAACAAAATTGCAGTGACAAGACGCTTTTTTACTTCAAAAGAAAAACCCAACTTATTTCGTAAGAAAAAGCCAAGTTTAAGTTTGAGGTTGTTTTTTTTTACAAGTTTTTCTACATGAGGTTTAAAGGTGAGGGAGTCATCAATCCAGACACCAAGGTACTTGGACTCATGAACCAACTCTATAACATTTCCATCCAAGGTGGACACCATTGGAATTGTGTCAGGGACCTTCTTTGAGTTTGAAAACAATATAAGTTTGGTATTGTCACCATTGAGGACCAATTTTAACTGAATAAGTGAGTGCTGTACAGCAACAAAAGCTTTCTGCAAGGTTCCAATGGCCTGAGCAAGAGACAATCCATAACAGTAAATAACTGTGTCATCAGCAAAAAAATGTAGATTAGTGTCAGAGACATTTTTACCCAAGTCATTAATGTACAAGATAAATAGTAGGGGGCCCAGAACTGAGCCCTGTGGCCAGTAACACACTGAAGGCCCAGACACACCGGGATGAATTTCGCCCGCGACATTCGCCGACGTTTAACGCCTTGTCACTAAACAAAGGGCACCAATGTGAGTGTGCACACCGACGCGAAAAACGCCACGCGTCAAAGCGTCACTTTTTAAAAAACGCCTCGGGTTCGTTTTTTTGGTTCGACGCGCCGCGTCGAGAACTATACGACCAATGAGAACGGCGCTTTTGCACACGTGTCTGGAGCTTCTGAAGTTAAAGTAAAACACAACTTGGGGGCGCTCAAACATCAAACTGCCTTTCTGAGCACATATACCACCGAAGAAGATAGACGCCAAGTAGCGTCTACACTGCCGCGAAGAAATAATGACGGACATTCTAAAATTTCCCCGAACCAAGCACCAGTTGGAGCTACTGGTGCTTGAAATATTCATGTTTTTCTTTGTTTGATTCTGACAAGCGCGTAAATACTTGCTCTCTTCTTCCGAGTGAAAAGCGACTTTAAGAAGCGTGAAGTTGCGCAGCGCCACCTTGTGTACAGGAGTATTTCTGTTTTACATTAAGCGCCATCTAATGTCAGGGAATGAAATTGCATGTTCGCTCGGCTCATTGTCAGCGAAAATCGCCTGGGTGTGAGCACAAAAAACGTGACGAAAAACGCTGGCGAATAACGCCTGGCAAATATTCGTCCCGGTGTGTACGGGCCTTTAGAACAGTTACATCATGTTTAATGCATTGGGTGCTGTTATGCAGGTAATTTAAGAACTGGAAGGAGCTCACCAGTGGTCTGAGGTGCGACAGCACCAGCCGCTCCATGACCCTCATAGCATGGGAGATCAGTGCTATTGGCCCGTAATCACTAGAGCCCTCGGGATGAGGTCACAAATACAGTGTATGTGTTGCTTATAGATGCAAAGGCAATAGGAAAATACACTTCTCTCACTTTTCTCCATGTCAGAATGAACTGATTCACATTGATCAGCTCCTTCTGATGGGTCTGATGGACCAATCCTGGTCCTGAAAAAAACAACCCTACCTGCTTTTCAGCTCTCCCTTGATCACTTGATGCTGACTGCTTAAGTTATTTGTGTTCAGTCAATCAGAATGGGAAATCACCAGGCTCAGCTAATCAGCAGCCAGCTGGTCAAGGAGACTGGAAAATAGGCAGGGTCATTGCTCTTGAGGACCAGGGTTGGCCAGCCCTGACATAAACAGTCGATGAGTTTGACATACTGTAAGTATGTCAAAAAGCATGCATTATTTAGTTGTCTACGTTGATCTCATACATATTTAAACTCTTACACTATATTTAAATAGTTTTTATCTTCAATTTACTGTTTTACAAGCAATTGAGATAACAACAGTCTCACATTTATCGAGAGGGTTACGGTAAAAAAAAAACCCAAAATAAATTAAATCCGATAAGTAGGCATAAAGATACTTTAAGGTGGTAGAACTCCTCACTAAACACATTTTACACTTTTCTCAGTCAGACATGAACATATTTATACTTTTTTCTCTTGTTTAAACTCTCAAAGTTCAAACCTTCATAGAAGTCCAGTATTATAGAATGAAAACAAAGATCTGATAGCTATAAGATCAGGTAAATTGAAACATTCTGTACAGGAGAAAAAGCACAGAGGAGACTGACAAAGTCTCCAGTGAATTAGGACACAGAACACAATAGACTGCTAAAAAAATGCTAAACTGAGGTAACATTTTAATTTTTTCTTCTCCCCAAGTAACAATATTCTAAAGTTGAGTGCAGTTTTTGGAAACTGTGTCAGTATCTGTAAAAGGTCAGTAGGGTTTGGAGGTCCCACATCTCTTTTTGCATCTTGTCAAAGTCACAAGAAAGTGTCTTCTTTTATCTCCGGCAGTCGATTTTTCAATAAGATGCTTTGAAATAAAGCTTGGTTTTGTTTTTTTACACACAATAATACTTGCTCTGAAAATCAGTGAACAGAGAAGAAAATAGAACAAAATGATTTGTTTCCAAAAACACAAAGAAAAAAGTATTTTTCCTTGAAACTTTCTGGGTGCAGAAAGCATTTGCAGAAAGATCCTGACAATAAAAAAAAAAAAAAACTTTTTTTTTTTTTAATGTATGTACTTGTTTGCACAAATAACGCAGCAACAGCCTTTATTTTCTCTAAGTGACGAACATAAAATTGAATGTTGCTTTTTAGTTCCTCTGCCCTTTGCTGTGCTTGTATTAATTGAACACTTGACCTGCAAATAACAGTGAATTGCACAAGCTATTGAAATGTGGATCATCACCTGTTGTTCAGCTGTAAAGATGAGGACTTAAAGAGAAATCATCGATGGGAATAGCGAGAAGAAGCAGGAAAAAGAATAAATCTACCATGTGATGCAGAAAAAAAACATTAAACATCCAGTTATCTGTCTTTTATATGCTAATTTTAACAAAAAAAGAAGTTGTAAAACCACAGGAGCAGAGTTGACACAGGAATAAAGCATTGGATTAGAGGTGGGAGGCGATGTGCTTGTTAGAGACAGGAAATGGAAAGCTGCCTTCATGTGAACAGTGGCAGTTTAATCAAAACCGACTGAAAGGCTACAGAGCAGCAGCAAGTTAAATGAGTGGAAAGGTGCAGACACACAAATCCAAGCACACACACGCGGTGATGGACTGCATAAACACTCATGCTGTGGTCCACAGCCAAAGGAGAATTTCCTTCGAATTCCATCTGGCACTGGGAGAGCTGAGTCTGCGATCGCAGAATAGCTGCTGCTGAAACCCCGCCGGGCTCGAAAACAGAGTCTGCATTCACACTTTCCTGACCTCCATCAGTTTCAGCACCAAAGCTTTTAGGAGTTTGGCCCACACCTCAGAGTTTCTGTCTTCTCGCGTTTCCTTTCCACTCAAACAAGGGGAGCTGTCGTTCTCCCACATGAGCAACATTATTTTTCACAATGTCATTCTCAGTTGAGATAAAAAAACAAAAAATACCTGTATCTAATTTTTTAATGCAAAGTTAACTTGTTTCAGCTTTGCTTATTTATGACTGTTTATATCAGCACAGGAGTTTATTTAAGACAAATTATAACATTTGTGTGCCTGTTAAAGCACTAATTGACTATGGATGGGCGATCAATGTGATCACCTGATTTTTTTAAGGTACTAGAAAGCTTTATTTTAGTAAAATAATCATTAGTTTCTTTTTAATGTCACAGTATTTGGACTTTTTCCAAAAGAAATGGTTTAAGTTGAACACTTAGTTTGAGAGCGAGGTACATAAAGGTCTTTAAAAAGAATTGTTATAAATACAAATCCAGCTACAGAAACAATACAAATTTTAAAGGCGAACTTCAATCATCGTTCCCATTAGTCTTTTAATTATGATTATGATGTATTTTTTTCGTCAAAATCCCAAAACCTTGTTGTTTTTAGGACATAGTTTCTACAGAGTGGCAGTAGGTCATTAGAAATGCTGCCACTCTGCTTCTGAGTTGTTGGTGGGACTGTTTCCGTGGAGAAACCCCGCCCCCTGCTTTCCCATTACCCATAATTGAGCGCTCTGCTAGATTATAGCCCCTCGCACCTCCAAGCTAACATTAACGGCGCAACAAAAATGCAGAGCAATATCCCAGCTATCCAGCCTACTACTGTAGCCCACAAGGACCAAACCAGACATTGGCCCCAAAATGAGCTTTGCCCTTTTTTTTAAGTCAGTGTTGTGTTTTTGAAGTAATTTATAGGGTTTGCTTTGCTGCAACTTTTGTGAGTTCAGTCTATCCGACACATGTAACTATTCAAAATTGTTAATGCCAGTTAAAGATGGGGTGTTTTTTATATATATTTGGAAAAGTTACATTGAGCAGAAAACTGATAACACATTTTTCATAAATTTAATCAAAGAAACTGTCTAAATCAGAACTTAGTCATTATATTCATCATCACACTTGTCACAAAATAAACGTGTGTGTGTAGCAACAGTTATAATAGGGGTTGATAATAAATCCAAATACTTTACATTTAATTTACAAAACTGCTCTTCAGAACTACTGTTCTCAGTAGGAGGAAAATGTAGCATTTTAACCACATTAAATAAGTTATTCCTTTTGACAAACTAACAAGTTATTATACTGAATTATAACCTTTGAATGTCTGTGTTCAGGCAGAAGTTCAAGGAAGCGACCGATACTCTTTAACATGATGACCAAGATTAATGTCATATTGTGTTCCGATTAATCATCCATTTAAATCTCTGCATTTTGAGAGAAAATTGACAAAGTAGCTCAGCTTCCTCCTGCAAAATGGTTACTGGGTGTATGTACATACCAACTCCATACCAATGCCTTTTTTTTCTTCTCTTGCTAAATACATTTTCTTTTTCTGATTGCAATTATTCTTGCAGTCAGCCCATAATGACCCCATAGTTCAAGTGCAACAATATATGGAAATAGCTGCTTTTTGGTACATGGTCAACAGGATTGAGGCTATTCGTTGTCAAGGTTCACAAGAAAATGTGAAGCCTGGGCCATTACTTCAGTCTAGTTTGCTCCAGCTTTCATTAGCAGAGCTGTGGGCTTTTGTGGAATCGAGCACAGACAGTTAGGGTGTTATGGCTGATCGTACCTCTATAATGTCTTCCAGGATTGTTTCACAGAGGCCCAAATTGCAGTAAAAGTAATTTGCCAAATCATCCTCATCAGCTAAGAATGAACAAATGTGTTCAGAATTAGTACCATGAGACACCAAATGCTAATTTCGCAACAGCCCTGGTTCCACAATGATATGGCTTGTGTGAGGAAATGTAAAGTAGACTCCTTCCAAGAAAAATCTCGTATTATTGTTGGTGCCAAGTTTTTTTTTTTTTTTTATCTGGCAACAATGCTGAGAATGCTTTTATAGTTGTTTTTGTGTTCTTCAAACAAGGCATTAGCATGCAATTTATTTATCACTTAGGATAATCTGGGCCCAGACAGCTGGAAGGCTGTTGACATCTCAGAAATTAAGTTTCCAAACTGACAGAATGTACACGTCGGAATGTGAGATTAAACTGATTTATAGCGCAGGGTTGAGTCAGATTCAATCACAGATTCAATATGCTGTTGCAGATGAATTTTTAAAAATTATTCCACACACAATGCAACATTTCAGCTTCGAGGCAATGAGTGGAGTGTAAGTGGTGGGACCAATGTGACTCAAGATTAAATTGTCATTTAACATTCACCCATAACTTCATCTGATCTGATATAGAAAAGTGTTAATGCTTTAATTACCTCGTTTTAATATTGTGTTGTTTGGATTTCCAGCACTTTTCTGAAAAAAATAAAAAAACATATAGTGGATACTTGTCTGTCAAAAAAACAATAAACAAATTTTCTTTCTTCTATTTCAGCTAATATGTAAGTGTTACGGGAAATCAAGGTGACCCAAATGCAGGAACAAAGAAGTAACTGGAGTGAGGAGAAATATTTAATATAACTAAGGAAACCACTTCCAAATGAACAAGCTAAGCCAACCAGGAACATAGAGAACAAACAGAAACTACCCTGTGAAACAGGTGAGCTTAAATAAGAAACCAATTAACTCAATGCAAGCAGCTGTGCGAACTTTAGGAATGACAAGAGGGGAGGAGGAGTCCTCCAGGAGCCACAGCCAATCTACACACACACAAGCAAAAGGAAACTGACAGACTGTAACATAACCCCCTCTCCCCCCCTACGTCCGGCTACAAGACGGACGACAAGGCTAGTCAGGATGATCCCGATGGAACTGGGAGATCACGTCCTTGTACAAGATGTGACGTACAGGAACCAACTGGCGACCATAACCCTCCCAATCCACCAGGAACTGGATGCCCCGGCCCACCCTCCGAGAGGCGAGAAAAGACTTGATAGTGTATGCCTGACCCCCTGTGATGACTGTGGTCACACAATTTTGTATGTTTTTTTGTTATGGTTATTTGTGTATATTGATTTTGTTGTTGTTTGAGTTTTCATGTGGAGCTGTACCGGCTTGAGGTGGCCTAGAGATGGTGCCAAATGGAGAGGCTTTCACAAAGGGTTCTACCATTATCTGGACTCCATGGGGAAGGGAATGGGTTTTTCTGTTCTGTTATAGTTGTTTTTTGTCTCAACCTGGGTGTACTCTCAAGGTGGACGGAAGATCCAGCTTCACGGCCACAGGGTTGATTATCCTGCTGATGATGAAAGGGCCGATGAAGCGAGGATGCAGCTTTTTGGAGCCACCCCTGAGAGGAATGTCCTTAGTGTTCAGCCAGACCCTGTCTCCTACCTTGTACTCTGAGGGAGGGGTTCGTCGACGATTAGCCACAGCCGTGAACCTCTCCTGGTTCCTCAACAGCTGGTTCCTGAATGTCTTCCAGGTGCGCAGACAATGCCGTACAAAGGCTGCTGGACCCGATAGTGAAGCCAATTGCTCCTGGTGAGGGAAGAGAGGTGGCTGGTATCCATAAGCAGCCTGGAACGGAGAGAACCCAGAGGAATGTACCAAGGAGTTATGAGCATACTCCAGCCAAGGTAATTGGGTGGACCATGTACTGGGGTTGTTGGAACGCATGGCAAGCAGTGTGGTCTCAAGGTCCTGGTTGCAGCACTCTACCTGGCCGTTAATCTGAGGATGGAAGCCCGAGCTCAGACTGACCCTGATCCCCAACAGCTTGCAGAACTCCCTCCAAAAACTAGACCTCTATCTGACCCAATTAGACCCAATAGATTTTATTATCAGAAGCTCTCTGTGACAAGACTGTTCCCACTCCAGAGTCAGACGCATCCACCTCCACAATGAGTTGCTTGGAGGTGTCAGGCTGAACCAGAATGGGAGCTGTAGAGAAGCGTCTTTTGAGATCAGTAAACGCTTTGTTGGCCCCGTCATCCTAGACAAAAGTACCTTTCCAGGAGACAGCTTATGGAGAGGTGCAGCAACACCACTGAAGCCCCCAATGAAGCAACTGTATAAGTTAGCAAAACCCAGAAAACGTTGGAGCTGTTTTCTACCAGTCGGGAAAGGCCACTCCAAGACAACTTGGACCTTGGAGTCATCCATTTGGACAGTGCCTGGAGTAACCACATGCTCGAGAAGCTTAGTTTGAGTGGTGTGGAACTCATACTTTTCAGCTTTACAGAAAAGCTGATTCACCAGCAGGCGCTGTACGACGGCTCTGACGTGCTGCACATGGACAACAGGGTCTGGTAAAAAAAATCAAAACGTCATCCAAATAAACAAACACAGACTTATTGATCGTGTCCCTCAATACATCGTTAATCAGTCTCTGGAAAACTGCAGGAGCGTTAGTTAAACCAAACGGCATGACAAGGTACTTAAATGTCCTGTAAGGGTATTGAAGGCTGTCTTCCACTCATCCCCCTCTTGGATACGCACTAAAAGATAAGCGCTACGAAGATCCAGCTTGGAGAAAATGTTAGCTCCTCTGTTCGCACTGTATGCATTAGAGAGAGGGGATAAGTGTTACGCACAGTAATGTTGTTTAGGCCTCTATAGTCAATGCATGGTCGTAAACCACCATCACATTTACCAACAAAGAAAATCCCGCTCCTGCAGGAGAAGAGGAGTGGTGGATAATGCCAGCCTGTAGACTTTCTTGAAGGTACTGCTCCACAGACTCTTGCTCAGGAGGTGACAGAGGATATATACGTCCTCTGGGTGGTTGTGTCCCTGGAAGTAGGTCAATAGCACAGTCGGGCTCCAGGAAAGCACACCTCCAGAAACCCAGTCAATGTGAGAGGAGTGTTTGCAGAGCCAAGGAAACCCTAAAACAATAGCAGGTTTCATAGTCTGTACAACCAGGAATGACATGAGTTCTGAGTGATTACCAGACACAGTAACTTTAACTGGAATAGTCTTAGCAGAACATTGGAGAATAGTAAACCCATTTATAGCATTGATCTGTAAAGTAGTAATGAGAGGTTCGACTGGAATGTTCAATTTATCACAAAAGGAAATGGACAGACTGTGACAGTAAGAAGAATAGCGTAGCTTTAAAACTAAATTCTATCATACGCATAAAACTCAAAATCTATGTTCGCACCGCCCTTGGCAAAGCATGTTTAAGCAACCACTTTTAAGAAAAAGTCTATGTAAATGCGTGTAAATAAGCATTTTGGGATTCTGCGTTGAAAAGTCTTGCATTCACGGCATATAGGTTTCTACAACTGTTGTTGGGCTCCATGTACAAAATGCACAGCCATTGAATGCACATTGAAAATGTACCGTAACGGCTCTCTGTTGGCCAGCCAGCTGCACGGATGTCAGTATAACAAAAATCAAACGAACTCATCCTGGACGCGGGCGAACTCCGGCTGGTACTGTAATTTAGGGTTGAAAAGGAATAATAATATTCAGGACATGCTGAGGTTACTTGCCTTTATTAACATACTTGTTAACAGTCACTTTACATCCGAAGGCTACATGCTACGTATCCCATCATGCATCACACATATCCCATAATGCATCTCGACCAATCAACATGTCCCTGTAACTGAGGTGCATTCAAATACAACAATTCAATTCAATTTTATTTGTATACAGCTACATATATAAAGTCCAGCAGACGAGCTTCATCCAGCCATGGTTGGGGGGACAGTCAGGGGCGCGAGTCGAGCCTGAGACAGGAACCACAGCCTGGTGTAGGAGCAGGAGCAGAGACGAGGTACTCGGTCAGGTAAAGAGCAGAGACGAGCCAGAGATGAGCCAGAGGCAGGATCCACAGCCAGGTGTAGGAGCGGGACCAAAGGCGAGGTAAACGGTCAGGAACAGGAGCACGGATGAGCCAACTGGAGTCTGGAAGCACTCCCAGTCCCCAGGAGGGGAGAGGAAAAGAGGGACAATACATGAATCGCACTCCACCAAACAGAGGCATGGAAAACTAAATGATAAGTGATGATCAAAATAGAGGAGAGGAAGGGTAGAAGTAGATGAGAAAAGAGGACAGAACCCCAGTGCACCATAGTTACCCCAGCTTCAACTTCTAGCAGCCTTTTAAAACAAATAGTTATTGTTATTAAGTTTAATTTAAACAAATTAACATTAAGTTAAATAATCTCTGAATACTAACTAGTCTGACAATAAGCCTGTTCAAAGAGGAATGTTTTCAGTCTAACTTTGAATGTAGAAACTGAATCGGCCTCTCTTACATGAGCTGGGAGCTTCCATAAAACAGGGGCTTGGTGGCTAAACGCTCTACCTCCAACCGTACTTTTACTAATTCTAGGAACCACAAGCAGTCCTGCATTTTGCGAGCAAAGTGTTCTTATTGGAGGGTAAGGGACTATGAGGTCCTTAATATAGGACGGGGCCAGTCCATGTAAGGCCTTATAGGTTAACAGGAGGATCTTGAACTTGATTCTAGAATCAACTGGGAGCCAATGGAGCGAAACTAACACAGGAGTGATGTGTTCTCTTCTGCTAGTTCCTGCTAACAATCTTGCTGCTGCATTCTGAACAAGCTGGCTTCTTAAGGAACTCTTAGGACACGCTTCCTCACAGAGTCCTCAAGAGTCCTCAAGAGTTACGTAATCCAGCCTCGACGTAACAAACGCATGGATGAGTTTTTCAGCATCACACTCAAAGAAATGAAAAAGTGCTGTAGTATTTTTTATGTAAAGTATTTATGTTGAAAATATTAAATCAATTCACTTTCAGTGATATAAACAAGGGTGTTACATTTCATTTAAATAATAATTCCAATTTGGGTAATATTTAAAAATGTTAAATAAAATTTATTTAACACAGTCAATTTTTAAAAGGACAGTTGTCCCAACAAGCTTTCCGTTCATCTGACGCATGCGCATTACGCAATAAAATTCAGCAAGAAGAAAGCGGCCGCCATTTCTCGACGACTCCTCATCTAGTAGTGTGCTCAATAATTTTCATCGAGTTTCTGGTAAGTACTTTAAGTGTAACAAACATACAAATGAAAACGATGTATAAAATTTTTACATTGGGGATTAATAATCAAGATAGTGTGAAGCACTGTTGATTTCTGGAAAAAACGAGGGCGGGAAAATTTTGAAACGTTGAAACTAGCGGTGTAACGGTACACGGAGTTGATCGAACCGTTTTGGTAGGGCAAATTCTGTTCGGATCACTTTTGTACCGCTCCGTTTTGGAGGTTATTTAGTTTATCCCCTCGCCCCCCAATGCATAAACTTTGTGCCGAGGCGGAACTAATGTTAAGTCCGAGTTCCCGCCGAGACGCTCATGTCTGCGCTCGTGCCAGTTTAGGAAGGGGAGGAGGCCAGAGCGGAGCAGTGCAAGTGAGTGTATGAGAGCTCTTTCAGCGTGTGCTGCTGAGTTCACCGTAAGTTTTAAGAGTTTTGCCTTTCACGCGTCATTACAGCGTTAACGCAAATGTTTTTAACGGCAGAAATTATTTGTAACGCTGGTTAATTGTGCGTTAGAACTGAGTGTTTGTTGACCCCATATTGAGGGAAGAAAACCGTGAACACGTCGGTTTCTGTGCGCGCGGGTTAACTCCTCCTCTGCTCAGCGTCAACCCGAACACAAAATGGAGGTGGGCGGCTCCTGCCTCACTCCAAAGAACTCTGCACACCTTTTCCCACAGTTCTCCCTCACCGTCCTCAAACAAGCCTGCTTAGTTCTCTCATGGTAAACAGGCATGTAGCGGTGGCCTATATTTTGAGTTTAGGATATCAGCAAAAAATAACTAAGATAAAATGTATTAAAATTTTTATCGCTTTATATATATATATATTCATCATCATCATGATGATATATAGATACACACACACACTAATCTTTTATCGTCTTTTTTTCTTGTCTAGATCATGTGGACATGCAAAGAGTGTTCTGCAATTGAATCTAATAGGTATGAGCTACTATATTTTGAGGACATGAGCATCAATCACACTGTGACACTTCTATGGTAATCTGTATACTGGTATTCCGTTTGAGATTGAATTACTCCGTGATTCAGGTAAATGCCGAGTTCACCCCCATTACCACTGGTGTCCACCTTCATGTTCCAGCTAAATCATTATTCAGATCTGTTACTAAAGACCTTCAAGAAGAAGGGGGGAACATCAGGACTAAAGGCAAGAATCCTGGCAGCCATGGGGAAGGTTGGTACGTACTGAAATCATTTACACTGATCCAGATTATAAAATCAATTTCTACCGTAGCCTAAGTGTTCTGAAAAACTTAATAGAATTGTCCATGTTCACTAAAACATTTTTTCTGTCTTGTGCATAATTTAGCAACATCTGAAATTACATAGACGCCATTCCCATCTTGGAAGGGTAACAAAAACTTAATGCTGTTTTAAATATAAATGGGTACTATTGTTTACCGTATTTTCACCACCATATGGCCCACTGGGTTATAGGGCGCAGTTTCAGTTATGGGTGATTAGGAGCTCCGCCTCATTAGGAGCACCGCCTCATAGGGCGCCCACTACATTTTGCAGAAAATTTAAGACTTAAGTGCGACTTTTAATCATGAAAATACAGTACTTTAGGCACTGGGTCGCCATTTTACGCTTATTTCACATTAAGCTTATAACGTAGTATTCACCATGTCTCTCCATTTATTTTCTCACTAGCTTAACCAAACATACCCTGATTTTGAATCTTACTCACTTTTGTGTATGGGCAATGCGATAATGGGTGTTTCACTCTGTTCTGGTTTAATTTTTCCATTTCCCATTTCTGGAAAATAAAGTACAGGCAACCTGTGCACAGAGATGAGTTTGTGAAAGTTTCTTTTTTTGTGTGAGTTTTCACAGAACACATCTGTTGAAAAACGAAGAGAATGCATCCTGAAAGCGGTTTGTCTTTACCTCAATAAAAGTCCTGATGACCTGATAAAGGAGTCCCTGGTAAGTGTCAAATTTGTATGACATGAATCCTTGTGTGTAACATTTTTTTCACTTAGAAATGTTAAGACTATCTTCATACAGGTTTTGTATTTAGCTCCATAAACAAAACTAAATTTTTCCTAGAAAGCTCGGAATTTAAAGCGTGCTTACAAGGTTTGGTGCTCAATCATCCAGCAATTTACAATATTTCTTACAGGTTTTTAGTCCAGAGCTTGGGTAAATATTATTTTAATCTAGGCTGAAAAAAGTCATGATGTAGGTAAAGCTTCTTATATATGAGTATGTTCTAGTTCTTGTTTTTTATTATTGTAGTTGATTTTGTATTTGGGTTGTTAGTAAATGCCATAAAGAATTTGAACTTTGATGAATTTTTTTAATATATATAACGTGACAGTAAGACTATCTGAAACACACCTAAAACACATCTTCATAAGTAATTTATTTTAAATCCCTGCTTTAGGATGCTGATCTTGAAGCGGAGCAGGCAACAAATGAGCAACTCCACATGGTGATCCACGTCATTCAACATGAAGGAGCTGAGCTCACAGATGACCCCGCGGAGGTGAACATTTTCATAGAGGGGGTGGAAGTGCTGCAGGATGTAAAGGACGTGCACTGAAAAAAAGGAGACAGCCGTCTCTTGGATTAATCTAAGCATATCTGGTGCATTTAACACAATTTCTACATGTTTTCGAGTCAAATGTGACTGTACAATGTATAATCTACATGAAATGATAAGATTGCACATAGATTTGTTCAGATCACTTTGGAATGAAGCAACTCGGTTATGTTGCAATACTAATTATCGGGATACCTCACGGGATTTCCTCTCGCGCGCTAAGGATTGTTGGAAAAAGAAGGCAGCCATCTCAGTCAAATCCAATGCCTCGTGGTACGACACGTCACACCACAACTTTCCCGGTAAGTCTTGAATTTCTTATTAAATAGTGACAAAATCTGAGCCAAATGTAGCTTAATGTCTCAAGAGTGACTACATAACGTTAACGTTGAAATAAGTTGACGTTATCACTCTGTTTTATTTTAATTTGTCTTTTGAGCAGGAGCGGTCAACGTCACATTTGCGGCGCTCCTAACATATTTTGGTCTTATGTGTGAATTTTTTTTCTTGAATTAATCGTGGTTTACATTGTGTGTTAACGCCACTTTAGTGTTGTTAATATAAGAGTGTCGTAGCCCTTACGGAGAGAAGGGGCGGGTTGCAGCGTAAAGCGAGAGAGAACGGGGGCGCGTAGCTAAAAAGACTGAAAAGTTGTAGCTGGATACTGTATGCCGAGTGTACATTGTGGACAAATAAAGTGTCGAGACTCATCCAGCCGTGGTCCGAGTCGTCCTCCCACCAGCTAATTTCTCTGGACGCGGGGTCTTAAACACGGAACTGAGCGGCTCCCTTGCCCTTACGGTCATCAAGCGGTGAGCAGGAAAGTTAATTTCGATAATAAAGTCAAAGTGTCATTCTTCTCATTAATAAATGCAGTTTCTAATACAATCTTGTTATGTTGAGAATGAGACGCTACTGCTGGGTTGTGATAAAACTTAACATTTACTAAAAATGCTGCGTAACACAGAAGTCATGGCAACCGCTGAGTCACCATGGCAACAGTTACATACACAACAACAACAAAATCCTTCACAAAAAATGTTCTGCGTGGCCCTAAAACTCTGTCCTTGCTAAGTGCTTACTTAGTCGGCTGCATTATTTTAATTACTCCTCCCCTGTTTTGCTTCAGATTGACAAACTCAAGTCATCTATTCACCTGGAGTCAGTTGAAAAGTCGTGGGCTCAAGTATTTGTGGTAAGAACAAGAAGTTGTATTTGCTTTTAAGGCTTTCAATGCATTACATATATTTTAAGTTGCTTTGCAAATTAGCGACAAATGAGTTATGTTTATCTCAGGAATGTATTTTTGAGTTAAACACCATTTTGTCCTCACTATAAGTTAATCATGTTTTGTTTCCCACTTTACAGTGAACAGTGCTACTAGTGTTCCAGTGACAGAGTGAATGTGGCAATGCAAGGCCTGCCCTTCAGTTTTTCAAAGTAGGTCCCACCTTCTGAAGCATTATGGAGTAAGACATGGGCATTATGGGAATAACAGTCGTATTCCATGTGTTCATGAAAGCTGTCCATGCACTTTTAGAACGTGGAATGCACTATTAATTCATTTGAATAGATGTCATGTTATTAAAACTAGCCACCATCATTTAGAGAGATGTATATTTAGCTGCCACTTGTGTCCCTGTAAGGATCTTGTGTCTGAAAGAGATTACTGGACTCATATTAATGCACACTTGAAAAAAAATGAGGTTGTAACTTGTATGTTTTTGCATTGCGACTTTGAAACAAATATTTTAGGATCTTTTAAATCCCACAAGAGCTGGAAACACAGTTTTTACTCATCCAAAGATTTTAAACCAGGAATAGTAATATCAGCAACTGTTGCTGCCCTAGATTCTGCTTCCAGTGCTTCTGATGATGACATTGAGGATGTTCAACCAAGTAGCAGTGCTGATGGTCTTAGCGACCTACCAGATGTAATTCAGCACAGTTTGGCAGCAGCGTTGTTAAAATTAGAACATTTTTCTTGTGTGCCAAGCAAAGCAATCAATGATTTTTTGGTAGAACTTCACTACCAAATTACCAAATTATGCCTTGACAAGTTGTCGCAGAGGATGTGTTCATCTAAAAACAATGCTTGATAATGCTTTCATGTTATTTCAGATAAACGCAGAGTTCAAGCGCATTACAACCATGCCTCTACAGTCAAGGTTTCTGTCGCAGCTTGACTTTCTGTCTGAAAGTCTGCTGAGAGTGTTTGCAAAGCCATCGGGGAAGCAGGGCAAAATGTTGAAAGACATGACAGACATGATGATGGTAAGAACTTATCAAACTTGTTTAACTATCAAGTTTAAATTGCAGTCAGTAAGACTTGTATAAATAAATCCATTTCAAAATCACGACTTCCTCTACCTGAGAGTACTGATGATCTGTAATTTTTAATGCATATTCACTGTCTATTGAAAATTTGAGTTCAAATTTCTGTATTTTCTTTTGTATTAAGGATGACGTGGATGCTAGAAGGGAGTCCCTCATTAAAAAGGACTTTGCCTCTATTTGAAGGAGAATCCTGACATCTTGGTGCACGAGTACATGGTGAGTGTTATAAGTAGATTACTGATTTGCTACATTTTAAAATGTACTCAGTGCACTCTGTGATCCTAAAAACAATTGTAAAGCTTAATATTCTTCATTTGAGCTAGAAGTTGTCGATTTTATTTTGACTTTTCAAATGTGGCAGGGAATGGCAGGGAATCTTTGGCAACAATAATTTACTATGCTGCTCACATGTTTAAACTATAGCATGAGTACTTTTGCTAGGCCTGCACAATATACCGCAAATTTATCGTTATCGCGACATTAAGCTGTGCAATATGCATACCGCAAAAGACGGCGAAAATCGCAATAAATGGTTACCTTAAATTTGCTAAAACAATCTCATGGCAGCTTGAAATATTGAACAAATGAAATAAATCCCTTTATGCATTTAACCAATCGGAAGGACCCATTTACGTTGTTGATCAATCAGATGAGCCCTTTTATGTTTGATGTTTGCCTCCTACGTCGACGTGGGTCATTTGGAGTCTAATTTTTAAACTGTTGCAGTGAACACGGAAATTATGTTTTTGGTTGTTTTGCTATTTGTTTATATACCGCGAATTATATCGTTATCGCAATATTAATCACCAATATTGCATTTCGCGAGTTTTCCTCATATCGTAACTTTTGCATTCAAAAGATCAGTTTAAAAAATCAATCTTCAATAATATTTTCTTTGCCCAGGACATGACTGATGTCTCCACTCTCAGTGCCATTGAGAAAACAACAGTGGGAGTCTATGTTGCCAGGGAGACACCAGGCAAGGACTTTCCTGATGTTGGCATCATCATCGAAGGTGTGGTGATACTTCAGGACCTGGATAATGTGGCCCTTGCAACAGCCATGCTGTTTGGACTTTTTTACTGCTTCAACATGAGTTACCTGGCACAGCTCCCCTACACTTTTGAGGTGATTCAAAAGGTGGTCATGGAATTGGATCCGACTGAACTCTCGAGAAAAGCCCAAAACTTAAAGACAAAACTTCAATAAGAAGAGATCATTGTTGTGCACGTCACATGTTTAACTAAAGGTAAGAGGACATTTATAGTTCACATACGCCCTCTTGCATTTTGGACATTGAATTTGTAGGTGAATGATCAGCAACCCAAAAACGATCACATTGTTCATTGTAGTGTTTATTCTGTGGGATGGTTATAACTGTTTACCTGCCATGGAAACGTAGTGCCATTTTTTTCTGTTTAATTGGTATGGTTCTTCAATTTTGTTTTTCCAAGTGAAAAAGGATGATTGTACGCAATCTGAAAAGGTTGTAGTTTGTCATGTAATTGTAATTTCTATTTTTATTGTTGTTATTTTATGATCATTTTTATTTTTTATTCTGATGTTTTTTACTCCAGTGTTTCCTCTGGGGGATCCATCGTTCTTGGGCACCACCAGCTTGACCTGTAGGGCATGCCGTTGCTGTGGTGCCCGTTCTGGTTGGGCGGGCTGGGGTCCCACTCTGTGGTCTAATAGCCATGGATGGGGCCCTGGGCTGCCCTGTGTTGGGCGGGCGCTGCGGTAATGGCCCCTGTGGTCCGGCTGGGCCTTGGAATGAATGGATCCCCATGATATCGTTTCCTCACAGCAGTACCAAGCCAGACCTTCTTCAACTGCAGTTATTTGTTTCGGTTCACTGTTCTACTGGGGTAACTGGGTGGGTGGGGATGGGGGCGGGGGGTGGTGAGGGAGGGGTACCTTCTTTGTGGGATTGTCCTTTGTTTTCTGTTTTGAACAACTTTCATTTTTTATGACTGTTTTATCTGTTTTTATGTTAAGCGCTTTGTGTTTTTAACCAAAATGAAAGGCGCTATATAAATAAATAAAGTTTGAGTTTGAGTTTGATTGCTTAATTCAATGCAACAATGCTGAATAAATTCAATATAATGATTAATAAATCCAACGCAACAATGTTGAGTAAATTCAATATAATGATTAATAAATCCAACGCAACAATGTTGAGTAAATTCAATATGATTATTAAATCCAACGCAACAATGTTGAGTAAATTCAATATAATGATTAATAAATCCAACGCAACAATGTTGAGTAAATTCAATATGATTAATAAATCCAACGCAACAATGTTGAGTAAATTTTACATAATAGCACTATGTAAACTTACAATAACTGTGTAATGTAGCGCTTATTCAAGATGTTGAATTTTAGTCATTCAGTCTGTCTCAGATTTAAACAAAATTGTTTTGTGGAACCGGTTGACGATACTTTTTTATTTAAATCTAATGTTTCATTTCTTTGAGTGCACTCTTAGAAAGTATATTTCTGATCTTAACAATATTCCGCAGGTGAAAAAAGGCAGTTCTACATGCCTGAGATATGTGAGCCTTAAATAATAAGTCCTGGTCAAATAAAACCCCAAGGTTTCTAACTGTGGAATTGGGGGCTATACTTATGCCATCCAGGGAGACTATCTGAGAAGACAGAGCATCTCTGAGGTTTTTAGGACCTAGTATAATGTCCTCAGTTTTTTCTAGGTTAAAGAGGAGGTTATTAATTGTCATCCAGGTCTTGATGTCTCTGGCATTCAGTTTGTCTATATTGCCATTCTGGTCGGGTTTTATGGATAAATACAACTGCGTGTTGTCGGCATAACGATGAAAATGAATTTTTTGTTTCCTGATTATGTTTCCTATAACATATAAAGCGTAAACAGGATGGGTCCTAAGACTGAGCCCTGTGGGACTCCATAGTTAACTCGAGTGCACTGATAAGAATGTCCATTTACAACAAGATAAATGTATATCAGAATATTATTTCATGGGAAGAAATTCTTATTTTGTTACCCATGTCCGGTCACGTGCCCTGTAAATATGACCTCCTAATGCAGCAAATTCAACAAATAATCATTTTCAATTCTTCAGAATCTATAAAATGTTGTGGAACTCTGTTGTGCCTAAAAATTAGGAAGAGTGCATTTTAAGGTTCTTATTTTGAAAAAGAAATGTTTACATCTGCCTATTTCTATGCACTTTTAATCTCATTGTGGTTGAAACTGAGCACAGCTGCACATACAGCTGGGACCCCCCTTCCATTATTATCTATGCAAATAAGAGGGGAAAAACATGGCCTGCATTAATATTTATTATCTCATATTTAGCAGTCGGCTAACTCATTTTCTTGCACTTAATTAGAGTATCATGGTTTTGATGTAATGAAACTGCAATTGAGCTTTGCATTAATTTTTTATGGGTTAACAAAGACCTAGGAAGATGCAAAATGACTGCTGTTTCTGTGTTCTATGAATACAGTCCTTTTTTAAGTTCCTTTCTTTATGTTCACAGTTGCAAAAATGTATTTCTTAATGCAAGTCCTGGACCACAGCCTGTCCTGGAAGGTACAATAAAGACAATTTTAAGTCGCCACCAATTTGGATCTTTTGAGTTTTGTAGGTGTATTTTAGAGCGTCTGCATTCGAGTTGAAATGGTGACCGCACAGGCCAATGCATTCTTCTGGTACTTCAGTCACTTCCATAAAGAAAGAATAAAAAATATATTTTTTCCTGGTTTCCTGTTTCTAACAACAATGTCTGTTCTATATCCTAAAGCAAGCAGATGACATCTTCAGCTTTGAAGGGAAACATTTAGTGTGACATGTTTTAAATCATTCTTCATCTAGTTTCTGAGAAGATTAACTGATGTTTTCAAGGTAAAATGCCACGAAAAGGTTATTTTTTTCAGCAAAGCACTTCAGTTGTCAATCATTAACTGTATAAGAGAGCTAGACTGAGTAAGTGTGACATATCTGTAGAAAATGGCTTACTTTCTGGTCCAACAAAATTAAGTCAATTCAGTCGCCAGTCCAACACATACAGTACGTCGCCATTTTGTTACCAGACGATGTAATTAAGCAGTGAGTGGTCTGAAACTACGTTTCTATGGTGACCACTCTCTCCAATCACGAGTGAGTTTGTTGGAAATCAAACGTTTTTAACGTTCAACCTTTGAAGCATGAGATTGGCCAGTTTATAACTTGAATAACTTTTACTGCATAAAAATTTGAAATAAAAAAATAAATAAAATGATAAATTAAAAAAAAATTAGGATTATTAAAAACATATCGAAAAAAATTCTCAGTAGAAGTCCATGGGATTTTGGCTTTTTGGAGCCAGTGGAGACTTCCTGTTTGGAACACGACGGGGAGGAGTCACTCAATCCAGTTTTTGCATACCTTCAATAATGTAAAACTAAACTTTTATATACATATTTCAAAGGGCCTATATCATGCTTTTATTAAGCCTTTTATAGTAAACAATATCCAATTATACGATAATATATCACCTATGGCACAAAAGAACGTATTTTAAAGTAAATATTCGTTTTTTTTCTTGAGTTCTTTTCCAAGTCGGAAATAAGACGAATCGATCTCTGAGGCACCGGCTTTCACTCTGTGTGGGTGCCGCCTATTTTATGACATCATCTTTAAGCCTGCCTCGGCAGCGTGTCTGCATTTTGCCCATCATAAACAAACAACAACCAAACTTTTGCAAAGATGGATGTCCATATTGTGCACATACAAGAAAAGTGTTTTAGATAAACACAGCTGCCGAGAGAGTGTGTGTGTTAGTTTGGGGGTGGTGCTGGCGGCGCAGACTCTTCCTGGAAGGAGCTGGTCTCACTGGTCTACATCAGCTCGAGAGAGCCTGCTCGTTTTCATGGGTTGGGAGGGGCTGCCGCTCAGACAACAGGTTTTTAGAGGAATACTCAGAAATGTGTGAATGGATCAAAATACCGCTTTGGAGTTTCTTTTTATTAGGAAAATTGTAATACACTTAAAAGCTCAAACATTTTTATTTTGCATGATATAGGCCCTTTAGGTTTTTGGTGTGATCTGGAATTGATCCTTGATTTCCTGTTAAAAAAATATTTTTTAAATTAATCCTTAAAAACATTGCAATTATGAATTTGTCACTGTGTTTGGATTGACTGAAGCTTCAAGCTGCCGACATTTTATCACTATTTACTAAGATTATCCTCATGTTAAGAAAAGTTTTAGAGCATTATTGGGCTTCATGTGCTCAATTTAAAGCCAACGGTTCGTCCAAATTGTCCAACAACTTTACAGCAAATAGGCAAAAAACATGGACCAAGTTATATAGAATGGGTTTTTAAGGATAGTTTGGGTCATGCTAATGAGATGGGGCTTCAGAAATGTGTGTATCAAATGACATGAATGGGTATATAGGATTCATGTAATACAAAATATGAAAAACACCCTTTGAACTTTGGCACAAAATGGAGACACAAACAGGGGGAATGATTCAGAATTTCTTACGTACTTACTTGTGAGATTTCTGTGTGATGCAATGAAATATCCCGTCAGGATTGTAGCGTTTTCCCTCATTTCAGCTACTAAAAAGGTCGTATAGAGGGACATACGGCCACTTATTAGACACAGGTGAGCAGGAGAGAGCAGGAATACAGCCGCTTATTAGACACAGGTGAGCACTGAGAGAGCAGGAATGCTGGTGTAGGTGGGAGGACATCTGGAAGGGAGGAAGGAAAATAAGAAACCTGGAAGGGATGCAATAATTTCTGCAACATCCATCAGTCCCTAAAGCGAATCTCCAGTGTTGGGCAACGAGAGATTCTTTTAGAAAACTTATAAAAGTTAAAAGAAGCTGCACATGATTGTTAACATGATAGTATTAGTTTGATGATCTCATCCTTCAAAAAGCTTTTTTGTAGCTTTCACAAATTTAGAAAATGTAACATTTGAAAAAGGATCTCTTTTTTTAGAAGTAAACCATACTGTAGCTCACAAACGTTCACTTCTGATCTCAGCCTCACTTCCACTACTTTCCTATGACTTTGTGTGACTGATCAGTTTTAATCGTCCCTAATTTCCACAACTCCAAACTTCTCCCTTTTTCTCAAACAGAAATGATAAATCTTCTCCATCCTTAAGGCCTCCTCTTTGGTGTCCAAGACCTTGATAACAGTGAGAAACTGAAGATTCATCCATTTTCAGAACCCACTGGTATCCTGTCAGGGTCACGGGTTTGCTGGAACCAACCCGGCTACAGTTGGGCAAAAGCAGGGTATACCCTGAAGAGGTTACCAGTCTGTTGCAGGGCCACACAAGCATACTCGCATGCACACCTAGGGACAATTTAGAGATACCAATTAAACTACGTAGCATGTTGTTTTTGGACAGTGGGAGGAAGCCGGAGTACACGGAGAAAACCCCCACATGCACAGCAAAATGTAATTATTGATAAAAGAGCTAGCCAGATAAAAATGTATTCCTGCCTTAGCAACTTTAGATATACTTTAGATACAATGCTCACTGAAATGACTTGAAACGTTCAAAAGTAACAATAAATCAAAATTTATTGAAAAATTAAATAATCAAAATCAGCCATCACTTTTGAGTTGTTTAACAGAATTATTTAAAAAAAAAAACTTATGAAATAGGGAAGGACAAAAATGATGGTACCTCCATAAAAGACTAAGAAATAATTGCCCAGGGGTCATGATGAACTCAGGTATGTCCTTTAATTGACATCACAGCTGTTTTCAAACCCATAATCAGTCAGTCTGCCTATTTAAAGTGAGTCAAATAGTCACGTTGCTCTTTGGTGAAAAGGTGTGTACCACACTGAACATGGACAACAGAAAGCCAAGGAGAGAATTGTCCCGGGACATTAGAAACAAATTATAGACAAACATTGTAAAGGTAAGGTTATAAAACCATCTCTAAGCAGCTTGAAGTTCCTGTGAAGACAGTGGCACATATTATTCAGAAGTTTAAGACCCACGGGACAGTAGCCAACCTCCCTGGACGTGGCCGGAAGAGGAAAATTGATGTCAAATTGAGGAGACGGATAGTTGGAACTGTATCCAAAGAGCCCAGAACAACCTCCAAAGACATTAAAGGTGAACTCCTAGATCAAGGTACATCAGTGTCAAATCGCATCATTCGTCGTTGTTTGAGCCAGAGTGGACTTCATGGGAGACGACCAAGGAGGACACCACTGTTGAAAGGAAATCATAAAAAAGCCAGACTGGAATTTGCAAAAATGCATTCTGGGAAAATGTCCTTTGGACAGATGAGACAAAACTGGAGCTTTTTGGTAAGGCACATCAGCTCTATGTTCGTAGACTCAAAAATGAAGCATACAACCAAAAGAACACTGTCCCTACTGTGAAACATGGAGGAGGCTCAGTTCTGGTTTGGGGCTGCTTTGCTGCATCTGGCACAGGGTGTCTTGAAGTTGTGAAGGTAAAATGAAATCTGAAGATTATCAAGGCATTCTGGATAGAAATGTGCTGCTTAGTGTCAGAAAGCTTGGTCTCAGTCGCAGGTCATGGGTCTTCCAACAGGACAACGATCCAAAACACACAGCCAAAAACCCCCAAGAATGGCTAAGAGACTATTCTGAAGTGGCCTTCTATGAGCCCAGATCTGAATCCCATTGAACATCTGTGGAAGGAGCTGAAACATGCCATTTGGAGAAGACACTCGTCAAACCTGAGACAACTGGAGCAGTTTTCTCATGAGGAGTGGGCCAAAATACCTGTGGACAGGTGCAGAAGGCTCATTGACAAATACAGAAACCGTTTCATTGCAGTGATGGCCTCAAAAGGTTGTGCAACAAAATATTAAGTTATGGGTACAATCATTTTTGTCCAGCCCTATTTCAGTAGTTTGTTTTTTTTTAAATAATTCTGGGAATCAACAACTCAAAAGTAATGGCTGATTTTGAATATGTAATTTTCAATAAATTTCAATTTATTGTTACTTTTGAACTTTTCAAGTCATTTCAGTGAGCATTGTGGACTTTCTTTCTTTAACTGAGGGGTACTAACAATTTTGTCCACCACATGCTTATTTGAACATCTGCATTATTTGTGGTTCCGACGTTGCTTTTTTTTTTAGTATTCCATATCTCAGGTGTCTCTCGTTTCTTCTTACTCTGCCAAGGAAAAATCAATCAAAAGATGATTGTACTCATTAAACCCCAGCTCGTAACAAGGAAACTCATGGGCAAACACAGAGAAATTGACCAATAAACAATAGAAGAAACTGTAAAAGAAGGAGACACGTCAAAGATCCACTGAGCTGAGAGAAGAAAAAAAAGACATCTTTAAAATATGGAGGGGATAGAAATCCATGTCATAAAAAAGAGAGGGGCGACATGCTCCTCCTTAGACCCGCCTAATTCCTGACAACTTCACACGCTATAAGTGTTTTAAAGTCCGCTACTAAAATGATTCCATCTGTAGAATTTACTCAAAGGATCATCAGAATGGATCCATTAAGTACGCATAATTACATCCTACTGATAATGACAAATTGGCTTGAGTTTCTGAGAGGAAATAAGTACAAGAGGAGACTATGGGTACCGCGAGTGGTATAATCCACAGCTGCAGAGTGGAAATGAAGCAGTTAACACTTCAATTTGGACTCATTCATGGTTTAAACTGGAGTCAGTAGTGAGCTCCTTTAAAGCTCTTTCAGAAGGCCGCAAACCATCAAGACACTGCAGATGGACTGAATTTAGGCCTGCATGAATTTAAGGAGGTAAGAATATTTTTAGCCTAAAACTTGTGTACTTTAAAGAATACATGCAAAATAAATGAGGAAATAAATCAATTAGAAAATAATTTTTTACATGTAAAGTAAAAACTTTTGATGGTGATTTTTACTTAAAGTCTGCCTCTATTATTTCATAATCAGTAAAAAAAAATACAATAAAAAATAAATAAAAATGGGGACAATTTTGACTAAGAATTTCTGAAAAAGAAAGTTAACCTAAAACAAGGGTCTGCAATCTGAGGCTTTGCAGCCTCATGCAGTCCCAAAAACCTTCCAGTGTGACTCTTTGGCTTTGAACAAAAATGAATACATAATGTTTATTTTTGCCATTTGTGTTAAGATTTTTAAACTTAGGTTAGCTTTTATTAGTAAAATATATATTTTTTAAATCAATGCTTACATTACACTGAATTAAGACGCCAACTTTGCTTTACCAGCAAAATGATGGTTAAAGTTGAAATTGATTGTCAGACTTGTTTGTTTTTATCAGAATAAGCTTAAAGCACATGTTCTTATCTTCAGCTGCTGAACTTTGTCTTCTTGTTGTTTAGAGGTTCTTACAAGTGTACATTTGCAAGTAAATGTGTTGCAACGGGAGGATCGATCTCATTTGATACAAGCTGTATTTTATTTTTAAAGGAACAAGCACATGCTGCTCTCAAAAGTCAAAGAAGTTCAGGTTATCTTTAGAAAATGTTATAATTTAAGTGTTATAAATATATAAAAGCTATGATCTATAAGTTAATGTCTTAGTTATACAAACACAAGTAAATAGTATTTTTTATTTTAATTATGAGGTGAGATTGTGGCTCTCACTGAGTTTTGATCTGTCAGAAACTTAACCAAAGCTCTCTTTTAGCAGTAAAGGTTGCAGACCCTGGCCTAAAAAGAACCTATTCTGCTCCATTATATGCCTCATAGCTAAACCCTGCCAAAAGTTATAAGTCTCGTCAGTTTTCTAGCCTAAACACGCACATAGCTCATATTTTTTTCTTTAACTTCACACTAATTATTCGTCACAAATGTGTCTTATTACTTAGCGGAGAACTGGTTTCTCATTAAACCTGATTGCACAAGATAAGGTTTCTTGCCAAATCGTTAATTAGAGCACATAAATAATAGACCCAGTTTTATCAGTAGCTTAAACTCCAGTGTGCATTATCTTAATCCAGTGACGTGTGGAAAGGTTCACGACTGGTGAGGCACTGATGTCAGTCAGATTTACAAACACATAAACCCTACAGAGTAGCTTATTCACAATTAAAGTGTTGTTTAAAATTTCATTTTAACATTTTTCTTCCGTTTACAAACTAGCACCAAAACTGTTATTATTGACTTACTTTTACTTATAAATTATGTTCTGAGTGACTTGTAGAAAGAAATTCCTGAGTTTAGACGCCTATTTCCCCATTTAGAAAATGATTCTAAACAATTTTAAAGAAAAACTACACTTGACATGCTGTCAGTAATTCTATTATTCTTTAGCTGCAGTGTTGCATTCTCTGGGATTTAGCGCCCTCTGCCTTGAGGCATGCATATTGCGTGCCTCACATAGTGTATTTCTAATGGCCTTTTCCCGCAGAGGAAAAAGACTAAACTGCGTCACAAGCTGGCACCAAATCAGACAGTTGGTGAGAAAAAAGCAAATGAAGTATTAAAAAATAAAGTGTAATTTATGACGATGGACACTCCGAGTTAGTAAAGTGCATGTGTCAGCTGGAGCTCCAGTCAGTGTGCTGCGCAGGCTGGGCGGAGGCTGGAGCAAGGGACGCCTCACCTGCCACTCTCTGTCTTTTCTTTTTTTTTTTTTTACCACAGAACTATTGAAAAACTCACACAGAATAAAGTAATCATTGGATAGACGTGTCTAAAAATTAATATTTCATTTTTATTTTTAATAAAAAAAAAAGTAGATTAAATTAATGTATTTCTGTATTCTTTAAAATATATTTTGCAGGTGAAGTTGTGCCTCCCCTGACTGCACGTCACTGTCTTTATGCATGTTTGCAATGGATCTCTTGTTTTTTTCTAAAGAAATAAAAAAAAAAGCAGCAGGTTCAGTTCTGGTGCAGTTTTCAGATTCCGGCAGATCTTAATCTGCCGAATCAATGGAGAAGCCCTAAGCCACTTTACCGCTCAGGCAGAAAACCTCTTAAATGTACTAACTTCTGTTCAAAATGTGCAAATGTAGCACCTCAAATGCTGAGTTGGACCAGAATAGTTCTAGGTTCAGAGGAGCAGTTGAAAAGACTAAATTAAATAAATAACCACAGATCACAATTATGATTTTTTAACTTTTAACTTATTTATGAAAGGATGCAAATTAACAAAAACACTTTCAAATACCGGTAATTCCAGAACATGAACAATTAAACCTGATAACCCAAATAAAATTTGTGTAGAAAGAAAATTAGTTAACCCCGGGGTTGGTCAAATTTTACCTTGCAAGGTTTTCAGAAAAATACTTTTTAGTTGAATGAACCTTAACGTTTCAATTTTAAACTCGATATACCAGGTTGGTTCACAAAAATCATGCAATAAAAATATATAAAATTCTCTAAATCAAAACAATATCTAAAAAAGAAATAAAGGTCTGTTCCGTCCTTGGGCAGTTCTTTCAGATCCAGGTGATTGGGCACCTGTGGAATTAAGGTAGTCACTCTCCTACCACAATTGACCGCAGTGTTCAATTTCTCCTCTGAGGCAATCAGAGTTCCAGGGCTCTTTTAAGGTTGCTTCTGTTCAGACTCCAGTTGGGTGGCTCGCAATCACCATACTTCCGTCATTTGCTGCGGTGTGTGTGGAAACTGGGCACTCGTGACAGTGGGGAATTCAGACAAACGAAAAAAACCTGACCTGTCATAAGTGCAATACAAAATAAAATGTATATAAATAAACAAAGATAAAATTCAGTCACAGCACTTAAATGTAGGTCACGCCAACACACACTTCACATTGCGGCTCGTTCACACGAGGGTTAGCTTGCTAAAGGCACCTCGTGGCTCATTAGCTCAGTTCAGTTTCTCAAGATAAAAAGAAAACTCAAAATAATGTCATTTTGACTACAATCATCTCACAAATAAAAAACTGGTATCAAAATAAGTCACAATTTTATAATGAAGAAAATGAAAAGAAAATAATCGATTATATAATAATCATTTGACTCACCAAGTCCTTTGTAAATGTGAAACGAAACAAAACTTGTTATCTGGGAGGCAATATCTTGAAGATAGCCGTCTTTCTTACAAGAGAAAACATAAAAGAACGGGGACAACTCGCCACGTTCTTTTCCAACAGTCTGAGGTCCAGCTCACAGATCTCACAACTCACATATCCCTCCGCGCATGTTCGTCTGTGCTTCCCAAACTACAGCGCCATCTACAGGATAAAAAAAACATCACTCACTAGTTCTAGTAACCTGGGTTACACAAACAGTCTCCAGACAGTGCTGGATCAAGAAAAGGTGCTGAACCAATCATTTTGAATTTTATCTTAAACTAAGCTCTCTACTGACATGATTTCTGGTTCATCAAAGACTATCCAACAGTTATAGAACTTGGCACAATGCCTTTGAATTGTGCTATTATTTTCTCCCTCCTGCAGAGAAAACCTTTCCAATCGCCTTTTAAATAGAACATGAAAATGGTGTAGGGTTATTCTGCATTATACTGCCCTTAGGCTTTATAATTATGGCTTGCAGCAGTCACTGACTGCAAGGACCATATTGCATTCGCAGACGGAAACATTTCTGTGCCTTTGAGCACAAATTTGAGCCCCATCACATGCTTGTAAACTCACCAATATTTGCACACACCTAGTACCCGGCAAAACTGAATTTTGGGCTTAGTGACTCAACCAGCAAGAGCAAGTGGGCCCCATTGTCTAAAAGTGGACAGGAAATATGGAATGGGTTTGTCCACAGTTTCCGTGGTGGCCCCACTTGTGCTTGCCTGCATTGGCTTAACCCTTGTGCTATCTTAGATGACCCCACCCTTACATTGACGTGTTCTCCCTACCATGACAAAGGTGGATAAAGGTGGAAAGATTTCATGTAATCCATGGACACCAGTGAGGTTCACAAATCATTGAAGAAAAAAGGTTCAGCGCACTATCTACTGGGTCTAGATGACCCAACTCCCAACATTAAAGTGCATCGGATAGCACAAGAGTGGCTGGCTCGCTGTGCTAGCCAGCCGTCTGGAGAACAGCGGAGCTCACTACGCTGTCCACCTGGTGTAGCGAGCTCCCCTGTCCACACTTTCTCGTCTTCTAGCTCTCTTCCACCCTCGAGGACCTTGACTTTGCTTGTGATATGGCACTGCTCTTTCATATTCACGACACAAGCAGAAAAGACTGACCGGTTGAACCGGTTTGGATCTCAAGTTGGTCTCAAAATCGACCAAAAAAAGTCAAAGATCCTGACCTTGAACACTACGCCATAGCCCCCCATCAATGTCAATGAACAGAATTTACCATTCACAGAAAGCTTACTTGAGTAGCATCATCACGTCAGATGGTGGTAGTAAGAAGGACACAGAGGCTTTCTGCCTGAGTGGTAACAAATCAAGTATTTAGCAGTCATCAGAACAATATTTGTCATCACAGTACAGGACTAAGACCAAAGTGAAACTCTTCAGCAGCCATGTTCTGTTAGTGTTACTGTATTGAGCAGAGTGCTGGAGAATGACACAGCAAGACTTAACATCCTCCTCAAATTTCTGGTGTGGAAGTTAATGGGTTTTATTAAGAATTACAAGCCCCCAAAAATCTCCAGTAAAGATATATAGTTCCGTTGCCATGAAGAAGACATTATTTTCTAAAGACACCGGACATGGATTTTATGGAAGCATACTGTATGTGCAATGAACAATTAACAACCACAATTTGTCACACACATGACAAAAAAGGCAATAGTGAAAAGGTTAAGACAATGCAATAACATACGGTCAAGACTGCATTATGTTTCTCTGCTAGTAGTTCATACATTTTTTTACTCTACTCTTCTCTTTCCTAAATTTTGTTCTTCATCTGATTTTTGAACCTTGTTAGTTTTTGTTGTTTTGTTGTCCTCTGTAATTCACCCTGACTTGAGAGCTGCAACTCCAATATACTTGTTTTACATGTACAAATTGCAACAAACTCGTAACCCTTGTGCTATCCTAGGCACTTTACCATTGGGAGTTGGGTCATCACACTAGACAGTGCACTGAACCTTTTTTCTTCAATGATTTGTGATCTTCACTGGTGTCCATGGATTACATGAAATCTTTCCACCTTTATCCACCTTTGTCATGGTAGGGAGAAAGCGTCAATATAAGGGAGGGGTCATCTAAGATAGCACAAGGTTAATCCTTGATCCTTAAGTGCGGCGCCACCAAGGTCGATCATTCCTTGGGGTGTGTCCTGTAACTGGAAATAAAATAAGCCATTACTATCTATTTTTTGTGGGTCCTATGCTTCTATTTTTAGGTTATTTGACAGTTAATTTTCTTTAAATGTCAGTAGCTTCCCTACAGGTTTACAGGTTTTGGAGCCAGGGTGCAAATACTTTCAGATTGCAGGCTCCTCTGCAATTACGGGTCAAGTTACAGGCTCTAAGCTCTTAAGACCCAAGCTAATATTTGAGTTAACCCTCTGTGAACATAGTCACAGGGCCCCATTTATCTACTGTGGTAATAAAATCCAAACTAAGATGTCCACGCATATGGACGCCATTTCTTGAAGACCCACTCCAATGAAAACTTTGTTTTGGGTGTTTTGAAAAATGGAAGACATGCGTGTCATGTACCATTTTTTCACATAATGGAGGGATTGTATAAAAGATTTTAAAATTGAAAATTCATTTCTCTGTATTCCTTTATTCGTATTGCATTGGGTCAAGAGCAGATGAAAACCAAATGTTTAAAAAAGCTTGGGCTTACGGTCGTGGGCAGGCTTAAGTCACACTTTCTCTGCTCCGATCCTAAATCCCCCGCTTGCAGACAAATAGATAAAATAACGTCTTAGTTTTCCTCATCTGAGCTGACATCTGGTTTAAACTTTGCCATTGTATAGCCACAATATTCCTCTGCATTTTTTTTGCTACACTCACATTAGCTTGGGCTTTTGAAGCACTTGTAGCTAGCTGGAGACAATAAGGGTATTTCACCAGAGGAGACACGCCCGCTTGGTAAGCCTGGCTGACGGTGGCGTAGCGCGACGCCATCTTAGTGAGGTCGTCGGTGCCCACATGACAATGTTTTCTAAAGCCTTTGGTGGCATCAAAGTAGCTTTTATATAATTTATATATATTCATATTTATACATATATATATATAAATATATATGTATATAATTCATATATATATATACATCATTTGTTGTTGTTAAATAAAAGAAACAATCAGCCTTACAAGCTCAAACTTTAATGAAAAATGCATAGTTGCAGGACTTCTTACAAATAAAAAAGAATATAACTAAAAAAATTTAAAAATGATTTTTAAAAATGTGAAGGTTTTAGACCCTTTTTGACATGTAATTTAAATTATTTAGAAGAGCCCAACAATAAGTTAATAGTAAGTCGATAAGAATAATAAATGATAACAATAAATTAATATGTCAACAATAATAATAAACAATAATAATAAATCAATTATAAGTCAAGAACAAGTGCAAAAGTCAACAACTGATTTACTCTAAAAAAGGAAAAAAACAAAAACAAAGAAAAACAATAGATTTACCCTACTGATTCATGTGAGTGATCAATTCGGTGGAACACAGATGGTATGGTGCCGGGTATCAAGCGAACAGTCTCGCCAGTGTCATCAAAATCTGGATCCACAAAATGTTTTGAACATAGCCAGACTGTATTACCAGTTGGTACCACAGTGATCCATCTGGGTTAGCTCTTTTGATAGCTAAGGCCCACTCCTTCCTTAAGTCTGAATTCATTGGAAACCTGCAAAAAAAAGTTCAGTAACTCAGTCAGAAATATATAAATCTATATTACTATAATAGCCTAGTCCTAGAATACTGTACATAGGTTTAACAAAATACAGTTTACATTTATGTTGACGACAAATTATACGTACATCATCCACATGTTGATAATTGCCCTGCAGCATTAAAACAATATATATATATAGTCCCTTCCTTTGAAATGTTATGCCTTCCTCCTTCGTGGACTTATTTCTCCGATTTTGGCAGGTGAAACCCGCACAATGAACTGGCATTTTGCAAAAAATGTTTTCACATGCATGGACTGCAGCAGTGACTTGACCCCACCAAGAAGGCGGTGCTCCCCTTCCATGAGGAATCACGTAATGTCTCCTCTAGCGATATAAGTCAGGAGAGATATAAGCTGGAGAGAGTGTAAACAAAGGCATACTTTGAAATTAGCCAGGCCAACAGTCCTGCCCACAACCCAAAAATGACTTTTTAATTAGCGCCTGCTGCTCCACAGAAAAGAAATATCTTAAAAATGACTCAGGCTTTTTTATTTTAGCTAAAAACTGCATAATCATATAAAAGACCACTGGAAACAATTTTACAATAGAAAAAAATGTAGTTGGTGTGGGACTTTAGGAGGTTAAACATAATTCCTGGTTTACAAAAGATTGCTATGAAATGTTCTTTTTCTAGATTTTTCCTTCAAATTAATATATATGATATAGGTGACATCATCTGACAACATGGCTTAAATTTTCACTGTTATGCTGATGACATACAACTATACATCTCCACCAAATCCATCAGCTCCATCACTTATTTCACACTCACCCATTGTCTAACTGACATCAAAACATGGCTTGAGCACAATTTCCTCAAACTCAACTGTGATAAGACAGACATAATCATAATTGGCCCCAAAAGCATCACAAAATCCATTCAAAATTTTCAGTTAAATTTCAATAACAACACGCTTTCTTTGTCACCAGTCATTCGCAACCTTGGGTTTCTCTTTGACACAATTCTATCACTTGAACAACATGTTAATCAAATCACTCGGTCTTCCTGTTTCCACCTGAAAAACATTGCCCGTCTCCGTTCATCCCTTTCCTTTGCTGCTGCTGAAACCCTCATTAATGTTTTTATTACCTCCCGGTTAGATTATTGCAATAGCATACTCCTTGGTACACCCTCCAGAATAATAAATAAGCTGCAATACATTCAGAACTCTGCTGCCCGTCTGCTCACACACACCCGCTCCCGTGAACACATCCCCCCCGTCCTTCAAGACCTTCACTGGCTCCCCATCGATCAGCGTATCAAATTCAAAGTTCTCCTCATCACTTTCAAAGCCCTTCATAACCTGGCCCCACCATACCTCACCGATCTCCTCCAGTGTCACACCCCTTCCCGCTCTGTGCGCTCGTCCGATGCTAACCTTCTGTCTCTCCCCTGTCGGACCAAGCTTCGAAATTGGGGAGACAGAGCCTTCTCCATTGCTGCTCCAACACTATGGCACACCCTACCCCAACATCTCAGAGACTGCACTGACCTCCCAGTTTTTAAAAAAATCACTTAAAACTCATTTTTTTAAAACAGCTTTTGATCTTTAATCTGTCTTCTATGTTTTTATTAATATTTTCATTGTATTAGCTCTGTTCTTATTAACTGTTTTTGCTTCTTTTTGTTTGTGTTGTAAAGCGTATTTGTGTGCCATTTAAAGCGCTATACAAATAAAATGTCTTATTATTATTATTATTATTATTATTGTATGTTTAAAGACGTTTCAAACTAAGAAAGCCTCAGGTGGTTTGTGTGAAATAAATGTCATTATGCACAACTGCGTTCTTAATGGCAAGTTGTGATTTCACACTTGGAAAGTACACAGCAAGTCTCTGTCTGTAAATGGCAAAACAATCAAATGTGTCCTTCCACGCAGAAACAAAAGTTTACCATGACAGAGTAAAAGTCTATCTGGGGAAAAACTGTACTTTAACATCCCAGACTAGTTAAAGCATCAAATTAGTAATATTTCACCCCCGAGCATCTCATAAGTCCCTGGGTTGTCATAAACGTATATTAAAGTTATGGAAATATTAATACATTAATAAACTACTCTTAGAATTTTTTGTTTTACGAGTTTGAGTTTTCTTTTGTTTTTTTCAAAAAATCGGCTTGGCCCAGCCAGCTTTGCTGTTGCTTGGATTCACCAGTCTGACTGAGGCATCTGCTCCTCTTTTGACATTTTGCAGCCCCTGCTTTCCCATAAAACTGTTCTCTGCAAAAGCTCTTTACAAAGCTTTGCATATAAGCTCTACACTAAGCTCTAATAAGCTTTGCACTTACATCACATGAGTCTTTATTCCAGATAAAAGCTCAGAAAGTTCAAGGTAAAATCGTATTTAAACTTGTCTTCTTTTAATCATGAATAGTTGTTCTTATTGTAATTTATGCTTTACTGTTCTCTACTGTATGATTGCTGCGTCTGAGCAGATTAGACAGCTTTTTCATCAGGAACTATCATTTGATAAATGAATATTGCAAGTTGCTAAAATATTCGCAGCTTTTGGCCATCATTCTTCTTCTCACTGATGCAATCTCATCGGTGCATATATCTGTGTTTTCAAAAGACCATGCAACATTGAAACAGAGTTTCAAACTGAAGTTGAGATGTTAAAAATATAGATTATAGTTGACCTTTCTTTCATAAAAACTTAACCAGAAATCATCAAAACCGCGCCTGCCCTGTGGCCTTGGGGCTCCGATGCTGGGGATACCTGTGCTCTGCGATGCCGGAGGGGCCCCCTGTGGGGCCCCCTCTGTACCTGGCCGGGTGGGTGGCCGGCCGGCCTCCCTCGATCGGGCTGCGTGGGTCCTTTCGCCATGGGGTGCTCCGATGAAAGGAATTTTTGATAAAATCAAAATTTAGTTTGATCATAATATAATAAAACTAAAGGGACATATGATTCAATGAGGTTCCTTGTGTCTATAAATTATACTGCGTACTTAAATTATTTTTTATCAGACACTGGTTTGTGTCTGATACTAGATAATAGAGACTCCGCAGATGGATCATGGAGGCGGTGGAGATAAGAAAGCGAGCCCATACTTCCATGAACAGGGATGAGGGGGCCTTCCTGCTCTCCCACACCTGGAGCAACATCCTCCAGCAAAAAACGGACATCAAGGGGCGGAGTCACTTGTCAAAGTTTGACAGGTGACTCCAGCTCAGTCACAATCATCTGTTTTTAAAGACGTCACACACCACCACCTGATGACGACCCTGGCGAAGGCGGAAGGTATTCCACCGTTTTATAAAAAAACAAACCAGTGTCTGATAAAAAATAATTTAGGTAAGCAGTAAAGGGACATATGTTTGTCATTTCAAAATACTTTTTAAGAAAAAATATTTTTTTAAAAGGTGTTTAACTAAACTGAATGATAAACAGAAATCATTTTACTGAGCTGGGTTGTTTCAAAGAAAACAAAACTGTCAAGACATTTACAAAACATCAAACGTGATTTAATAAAGGTGAATGTCCTTTGTGTTTCACGGGATCTGACAGAGCGACAGATTTATGGCAGCAGTTCTTTCTTGGCTCACTCACACTTTGCATCATATTTGTTCGGAATTTCCCCAGGGACGGAAAGGAAGCTGCCTGTAAATAAGTGTCAATAGAAGCTGCTTCATTGATGTTAGGAGGTATTAATGTTTAGTTTGCATCACACCTGACATTACATTCATTTGAAAGCTATAAGATACGATAAAAAAAGGATAAGATGCACATTTGACTCTTCTTTGTCAACAAATTGCATGGATGCAACAACAGGACAGATCTAAACAAGTGAGATGTAAAAACAATGGGCAAGTGAGGATCTGCAACAAAAAATAGAAAAAGAATTTGTTAATTTTGAAATGCAAAAGTATAAAGTTCCATGCAGGGAGAAAATACATTAAACTACACTCAAATCTACAAAACAAACAAACAAACAAACACAGGAAAACCATAATCAAAATGTTTAAAACAAATATTCTCAATTGGTAGCGGAGATGAAGATGTTGAGGTTCTCCTTAGGAGTGACCAGGTTAGACAGGATAAGGAACGAGTACATCAGAGGGACGGCTCATGTTGCCTGTGTTAGTGACAAAGTCAGAGAAGCCAGACTGAGATGGTTTGGAAATGTTCAGAGGAGGGATAGTGGATATATTGGTAGAAGGATGTTGGAGATGGAGCTGCCTGGCAGGAGGGCAAGAGGACGGCCAAAGAGGAGATATATGGATGTCTTAACAAAGGACATGAAGTTGGCTAATGTTAGGGTAGAAGTTGTTCATGATAGAGTGAGGTGGAAAAGGATGATTCGCTGTGGCGACCCCTGATGGGAAAAGCCGAAAGAGAAAGAAGATTGTCAATTGGTAGAAATAAAACAGTTTAATATTGTTAAGATGTAAAAGTCTAAAAAACTTCTTGAAAAAAAAAAATGCTATAGCACAACATCCTTTTTGCATAAAGAAAAACACTAAAATAATTAAAAAAAATGTAATAAACTGATTAAAGAAAAGTTAAAGTTCTTGAAAGGCTCAAATTATTTAACCCCAGAGAACCTACAGGGTAAACTTGGCCACTGTTTCTTTTTATAATTTATTTATTACATTTTTTAATTTAAAGTTTTTAATGTAGTTATTTACAAACATTGAATTATATTTGTCTGTAAGAATTCAGAAAATTTTATTTATTAACTCATTAAAAAACAAAAAAACTTTTGTTGTTTGTTGTTTTGTTTATAGAGATTTATTTATATTTCTTTTTCCACTGGTAATTGCTGCTATACCCAAAATGAACAGATAAAAAAAAAGTCAAATTAACTTTTAGAAGTCCTAAAGAAAATTGTTCTTGGGTTCTCCAGGGTTAAACATTTTTGGTAAGCTTTTGAAAACGTATCAAACCTTATACTTTATTTATTATGAAATGTCAAACAAGGTTTATTTGGTTGTGTGCACATTTAACCCTTGTGCTATCAGAGATGACCCCACCCTTACATTGACGTGTTCTCCCTACCATGACAAAGGTGGATAAAGGTGGAAAGATTTCATGTAATCCATGGACACCAGTGAAGATCACAAATCATTGAAGAAAAAAGGTTCAGAGCACTGTCTAGTGTGTCTGGATGACCCAACTCCCAATGTTAAAGTGTCTAGGATAGAACAAGGGATATTAGGCCAGTCTGGTATTTGTGGTTGTTTTTCTGTAGTTGGGGTTCAGATTAATGCATAAATCTTGTTTAATGTCAGCAATGTTGACTTTGGCAGAGTTAAAGTAATCAATTTGGGGATCTCTGAGTACTGTCTTCTATCTGAAAGGAGAGCTGCCAGAGGCACCATGACAGAAATAAGCAAAACCAATAAAGAATCAAAATAAACTATATGTAAGTGAATATAGTCTCATGAGCACATCTTCAATCAACCCAACAAAGCAACTTTGATACTTTGATTCTTCTTCTGACAAGGATTAGTTTTAACACAAATGTTTGAATTTTTAAAAGGTTTCAACAGAGATGCTGAAAGAGATACCAGGCATTTTTGTTTTTCCTGAGTGCATAAGTGAGTGTCTGTGCAGCCCCATGGGACTTGCTGTTCATTAGTTGGCTGAGATGTCTCAAGATGCTAAAGCAGCCTGCCAAAACCTTAAGGACTCAATGTAAAGCTGCCTATGCAGAGACAGCATTTATCCCAAAGGACAAAGTCTTGCTGTCTGTAAAAGAGCACACCAGGCACAGCAGCACAACACTCACTTTTTGGTGGGCTTTCTCGACATTACTGCACCAGAGGGAAAACAGAAAAAAACAAGGTGACACACATTGGATGTGAAGTTAAGTGGGCCACAGCAGGAAACCCATCATCTCACATCGGCTGACTCCTACAGGTATACGTGTAATAAAAACAGTCTTTGGACCACAACTTCTCATCCGCTGCAAGGGTTGGTGTATGTCAATGCACAATTGCAGTTGACAGCAAGACAAAAGTTAAAAGAATAAAAGAAAGTTGTTTAAAACCAAAGGAATCTCTATATTTTGGTAGTAAACTGATCCCATTTAGTTTTTAAACACTTTTCTGTCAAACACTTGCAGTTTTTGCTGATGCTATTTCCAGGTCTGATCTGATTGGTGGTTTGCTAATAGCCAAGCCCGTTAGCATCTGTTGCTGTTGTTTTCTTGTAGAGGTGCACCACGTTCTCTAATGCACAAAATAGAATAGGCTGCAAAATGTAAGTGTTTCATTTCAGCTTCTTTGACCCATACATTTTGAGTTGCTTGTATTTGTCTGTGGTTGGGGTATTTTCAGTCGACTTTTAGTTGGCTAAAAACTCTGTCCATTTAAGATTAATTCATTTGTCATTCCCTTTGAGCAGGAGCAATAAACAAAACCTTTACTGACTCGTTTTGCTCTGGGAAAATAAACTGCATCCACTGCTGGCTTATTTAACAAATACAATGCCGAACTGTACCATTAAACACATTTTAAATAAGTAAAGAGACCCCTCAGACACTCATTGGAAAGATAGTTGTTTAGTCCATTTAATAAGCTTTATTGGCTGAGTTGCCTTATTTAGGAGCAGAATCTGCCTAAAGCTAGGCATGTGATGCGCGTTCAAGAATGTGCTAAACGCACATATTTAAATGCCTGTTTTGTCTGTTGCAGTTGGTTAAGTGCAGGACTGGGGCACAGGAAACCAGGGTCCAATTCCCAGGGTGTGTAACAATGAGTTTCATCCAGTGTCGGGCCTTGGCCAAGACCCTTTTCGCTACTGTCACAAGAGGGCGTGAGTCTGGGTCCCCCTGCCCCTGTCTCCAGCCCAGAGAAAATACAGAGTTATTTCCGTTAGGAAGGGCAGCTAAAACTCTCTGTGCAAATCAGTGTAAGGTGATTTGCTGTGGCGACCCTGTGAAAGGATAAGCCCAAAAGTGAACAACAAGTTGTTTTTTAGTTTAGCTTTTTATTTAATTTTTTTATTTCTATTTTTTATTTTGCCAGCTTCCTTGGCAAAAAAAAGCTTGGTTTCAATCATGACCGTCTATGGTGTGCCAATAAGTTATGTCTCATTTGAGCCACACGGACCACAACAATGAAAATAGCAGTGGATCTATGAGCAAAGAGAAGTTTTGCTGGAATGAGATTAAAAAACCAAAGAGAACTCCTGAGCATTGGAAAAGAAAAAAAACTGTCCAACATTCCAAAACTTGATTTTTTTGTTTTCAAAATCAAAAAAGCAACAAATGAAGCAATATATTATTTACACAAAAAGACCCAGCTATAACAAAAAATGGCATCAAGTAAGGCTAATTTCCCTTTACATTCTGCATAAGATGGTTGCTACATGATCAAAACAAATGACAATTATTTGATAGTTTTTCTTCTTTGCAAAGTGAAACCAACCAGGGAAATATAAGAAAAAGTCAAACAAAGTGAAACGTTTATTTTCTTTACCCGTGCACACACACCCATACATACACAAACACACACGCGTGTTTTACATATGAGAGGACGCAGATGCTTTCTTACAGCTGTAATAATGAATGACAGATAGCAGTGATGACCTGTGACTAAAGTTATTTTGGCATACGTTGAATTTTCAGTGCTCACTTTCACAAACAGAAGGCTGTCAGCAGAAATTAGCAAGTAGACTCTTGCTTGATTGATTACATCCTCTGTAGAACATGCAAACTAACATTCTGAAACACCATCAACTTCTCACCGAGATACTTTATCAGCAGAGGGGGGCATGTGGCTAACTTTTATTTTTAGTAAATGATATACCAGGAAAAAAAACAACAGCTCAAGTGATCCAAGAACTTTGCCCAATTTACCACCACTATTCTCACATAGTACAGAAACTTGATGTCACCAATTAAAAAGTATCTGGTCGGTATTTAGGCGTCTTACATGTTGGCTCTGAAGTTCTCTGTGGGAGAAACCATTTCTGACTGATCACATAAGGGTTCAGCCGAGAACTAATCTCAGAATTGATTCCATTAAGGTTAGAGAGGCAAGCAAAGGGAACACTCTTAAATCTTCTGTCTACATTTAGAAAAGAATAAACTAATTAAAGGGTTGCAGGGGCTGCAGCCAGGAATTAGTGCAGTCATCCCAGCTCCCCATAACCGCATTATGTAATTCCTATTTTTTCTCTCCATAAATACCCAAAACATTAACCAGAGAAAAAATTATGGCAACAAATAAATAGCATTTGTGATCAGGAACTATAGCTCACTGACCGTATATGAAAACAGGAATAAATGACCACTCCCCCTTCCCGTTCCAAATAGGAAGTGCCCGCTGACTCCAAGAAGCCAAAATCCCATAGACTTCTATAGAAAAATAAACAGCTGTTGCTTAGTTATTCTAAGATATATATATATATATATATATATATATATATATATATATATATATATATATATATATATATATATATATATATATATATATATATATATATATTTAAGTATTGGTTTATGGTATTTTTTTTGTTTTCTAAAATGTAATTCTGTTTTTTGATATTTGTTTTGTTTATTTATTTATTTAATTTATATTTTTAATTGTTCTGATCTTTAAAATATTTTTGTATTAATGCAATTTGCACTTCAGGGCCACTGTACAGTTTAGACAAAACACCTTAAATATAAAGATTAAATTTTAATTAGACAATAAATGTGATGTTGTTACACTCAACATTAATAAGTATAAAAACTGATTCTAAATTAAAAGCGAGTGGCATCATGATGACAAAACACTTAGATGGGAGTGGCAGCAGAACAGATGGACTTTTGGGATGGAAGATGAAGCTGGACAGAGGATGGTGTCCCTGCAAGTTGTTGAAAGTATACTACTAACACGATAAGTTATGGTTAGGATATCATAAATAATATCATAAAAAACCAGTGAATTTCATATAAACAGTGTTTAGTTCACTTCATAGATTTTTGGGATAGGGAGGCAATTGTATTGGGGTGATAGACACACCTCATTTTGTGTTTTCCACATAATGTGTGTGCAATGTGTCTTACTAAGCTAAAAGCAAAAAAAAAATATTGAAGAAAAACCTTTTTAATGTGGCATAAATTTGAACATTCTCAAGGCGTAAAAAGCTGATTTTGTCAGTAAGTCATTCTAAGTTCATCATCACTTTAGTAGTAGGCAGTCAGGTTCTGTTGTTGCAGATGAACTTGGCGTGTCTCAAGTGCCATCAGCATCAAGACACAGAATTACTGGCATGGTTTTGCAAGGGCCACACTGCTGCAGGCCCATTTAGCAGGGGGGGACAATCCATTCACAACCAACTCCACCGCTTTTAGTTGAATGCCAGATGACCGTTACAGGTGAAGCCAACAAAAACATCATCACGAATGTTTGCAGCGGCCACAAGACTGTGTGACTCGGACCAACACCGTCCTGTTCACTGATGAGTGCAGGATCACCTTGAACAGATATGATGGTCATCAGCGTTGCTGGAGAAGGCAAGGTGAGCTATGCACTGAAGTCAATGTGGTCCCCAGGTACCCTATGTATGTTAGTTAGGTGTTGCCCTGGCGGTGAAAGGTTAATCATTCAATTAGGAGTATGTTGCATATATACATGTTTTGATCTTTTCGACCATGGCTTAGGTGGAGGAGGTGCAACAGTCAGGACAGGCATCATCACTCAGCTTAGTGCAGATGACCCAGTCACTGCATGTTCTTACCACAGAATCATCACAGAACCCATCATCATCCCCCAACTCTACCAGCACACCCTCAACTGTCTGTTCACGGATGATAATGCTCCACAACATGGTGCCAGAATTGTCACAGCTGGACTTTGGGAAGTGGGAGTGCCTTATATGGTATGGCCAACAATGACCCGTGACCTAACCCCATAGATCATGTCTGGGAACAGCTGAAGCAGCAACTGGATGAGTTTCTCCTTCAGCTGCCAGGTCACTTAGGTCACCCCTAAGTGACCTGGCAGAACTGCATGTAGCACTTGTGGAAGAGTGGAATGCATTACCTCAGAACAATATCACGAGGCTAGTAAGGAGCATGAGGCATCGCTGTCAACTATTGTGATTTCGGGTTATCTTTGTTATTGCCTTAATTTTTGGGGTAATACATATCAAACTGATGAAAATGGTGTTTCTTCTTATTGAGTATTGGTAATATCAAAGAGAACTCAGCTTAGTTTTTTATGATTTGTCTTGAAATACTAGTTAATGATGTGACACTTGATTTAACCTTTACTTGAACTTGCAAAAATAGTCTTGAGAGTAACACTGAAAAAATCAGAGGCAAAGTTGAATCCTGCAAAAGCCTTTGTCAGTCCTGTGGCAGGAAAATCCTCCACAGCAAGGAAGCCGTCAGCTGTCTTTTCTACTGCCGTCAAAACTGGTGTGACGTCAGCTGAGTCAAGATCACAAGTAACACTTTCTTTGGTAAACACTGGAAAACCAGAGGATAAAACTGAATCAGCCTTTTTGCTGAATGATCAAAAATGGAATCAGTGACAGATCAAGCAGCCTGGCTAATAATGAAAGACGGACTGAACAAAAACACACTCAAGGTTTTGAGCCCAATTCATCCATTGGTGACTGCCAAAGTTTTGTCCGTTTCCAGACCAGTGACTGACCTGCTAAAATCTAGCCTTACCACACTAAACAACAACCTCCTGAAGCTTCCTTTAAACCGGGCTCAAAAGCTTGCTCTGGGGACAGTTCGAGTCATGCCAGATGCCTTAAACATCTCACTTGGCTTGGCACAAACTGTAATTGTTTCGGCCCAAAAACAAAATTGCAGAGCTGACTTATTTAAAGCCACCCAAGTGGAAGGTATCTCAGCTAATTTGGGTTTTTTGTTAATCTCTATCTGATTTCTCATCGAGTTAGATAACTGCAGCAAAAAAGAAAGAAAAATATGCACATGGATTGGCCATGCATGACAATTCTTGGTTGACACCAGTCTAATTCAATCACTTTTTGAGGGGCATCCAACTATTATCTGCTTTTTATTGTAAAGAACTTAAATAAGTGCCTTTTTACATGCAAAGATAGCTCTAAATTGATGCTGCTTTAAGTCTGTGTTCCAACATGATATAGACAACACCATTGACAACACTTTTGTGTTCCTAATGCTTAGTTTACACAGGGATTGGAAACGTGCATTCAAGTGACCACTTCCAATGAAAAGTCTAAGTAAACAAGCTTCAGCGTTCAAAAGTCTTGTGTTTATGCATCACTATGCAAGTTTTTAAGTCTGTTTTCGGGCTCTATATATAAAACACACAGCCAATGAACACCCATTAAAAGTTAAACCAGTTGAACTTCGACCATTAACCCTTGTGCTATCTAAGATGACCCCACCCTTACATTGACGTGTTATTCCTACCATGACAAAGATGGATAAAGGTGGAAAGATTTCATGTAATCCATGGACACCAGTGAAGATCACAAATCATTGAAGAAAAAAGGTTCAGCGCACAGTCTAGTGGGTCTAGATGACCCAACTCCCAATGTTAAAGTGTCTAGGATAGCACAAGGGTTAAGGGACTCGGATTTGGTAGTGACGTATCTGAAGAACCAACCATTTCAAAATTGATCATGAAGGAGAAAATAACATTAAGTGTTGCATAAAGTCGTAAATAAGCTTTTTTCTACGACAGGACGAGCAGCTTTACGCTGATTGTGTAAACACTTTACCACTTCAAAGTGTTGCATATCAGCGCAGGGCTATTTCCTTTGCTACAGAATCCACTGGAATTGTTTTAATTACTGTAATCGAATGAATTTCAACACTGGAGCTGTAACTCTGGTGTAAAAAGGTTAATATTATGATTGTGATTTCATTAAATATCTATGATTTTTTATTCCTGAGCTCGAAATAAATAACTTGGACAAATAAAAAGGATTTTCCTTTTGCAAGCTTCTACTTAGTGCTTAACTTCCCCTGTCTCTTGTTTCTAATGTGTCAAAGTTCACTTTAAAAGACAAGTGGTATGCAAATTAAAGGCTTAAAGAGATAAATAACTAACTGGCAAGATCCTTATTTAAAACAAAGAATTAACAGTCAGAGGAGCAAAAAAATCAAAAAGGCCAGTCTGCTGCAACACAAAATCAAAATATGAACATTCCTGCACTTCTAAAAATTGTTTAGGACAGTTTACTGAATGGATTTTTCATGGGAGGAAATCTTAGGGGGACCTTTCTTCATGACAGTCATTGTCTGAAACAGGGCAGGAGACTTATTTTCTCTCTCCTTTGCTGCACAATTTTTCTTTGTTCTCTCTATTTATTCACAGTGATGCTCATTGATCCTGTTTGTGCTCCGTTTCACACAAATGAAATGCCAAAAAGCACAAAGGGCACAAAGTCGTAATTCTACTTATGTTCAATTCAATCTAAATCTTTACACCTGGCTTAACATCTGACTCTTGACTATTGGCGTGCCACGTACTATTGACTTTCCCCAACTTTCCTCCTCAAGGTTCGAGCCATGTAAATTGATAAAATATTCATGGATTTTTTTCTTTTGTTTTTTACTTGCACCCTATATAAATACATTTGTCAAGAACTGCTTTTTAGTGTACAAGTAATTGATGAATGATAAATATTTCTGTCTTGTTTGTTTTCTGATTTGTCAAAGTCCACTAAAAAATGAAGAATTGAACACACAACTAAACAGAAAAAATTATTTAATTTGAACAAAAATATCTGTCCAAGAAAATTTTTTTTAATAAATAAAAATTTTAAAATAAAAACACATTGAAATGCATATGCAAAGAAGTGTTTCCATATAAGGATTAAAGATGCCAAGTATGAGAAGGAGAATTTATACACAATATTTTGGAATAGCAAATCATTTGAGGTGCTCACAAAGTATGGTGTTTGTTGTTTTTGCAATGGTTAAAGAGGCTTGTGGCATTCTTCTGATAATGGAGGACACAAAAAAAAATGAATCTCAAATTTACATTTCTGAGAATTTTATAATTCAAATTGTTGTATATCCGGAGCATATGCGAAACAGCCATTGGAAAAGCTTGTAGTTGTGAAGTGGAGGCCACAATTAGCAGGCTACACAATCCATGCTCGAATCTGATTAATCCACTTGCAGACAAATAGATCCATGAACATCTTTGTTGTACTTCATCTGAGCTGGCATCTGGTTCAAAACTGTATAGTTCCATTATTGCTCGCTGTTTTTGTTGCAGCCATAATGTTAGGCTGAGGGTGCGAGGGGGTGTAAGCCAGTGGGAGAGAGTGTGAACAGATGGATGATGCGAAATGGGGGCGTCTCGCCCACAATCCAGAGGCAAATTTCAAATGAACTCCTGCCACTCCACAGAAACTATGTCCAAGAAAATGAAACAGTTTTTTATTTTTTCTATTTTGGCCAGTAACGCAATGTTAATTAAAAAAAAAAATCACTGAGAACACTTTGAAAATAAACAAAAATGATTGGAGTGGAACTTTAAAGCATCAGTGGCAGAATTTTTTCAAACGGTTTTTACAAAATGCGAGTTTTCCAAAAGCTTCTCTAAATATCATTAAATTTAATGAAAAAAATAATCAGACTTGTCAGTAAAATAAATTTATTTTCTTCTGCTATCTCATGTTTAGCTTAGGGACAAAATTAAAGGTGGAAAAAAATGGGGAAAAAAAGTGGCTCCAATCCACATAATGAGGCATTTGCCTGTGTTTGGTTGAGTTCATTTTAAAATACTTTTGTATGTCTTCAAATGCTTACATGGTCTTGCCCATTCATACCTCTTTGAGCTTCTCCACCTCTATTCCCCCCCTCGATCTTTCAGGTCAGCCGACCTGCAGGTACCGAGGAGGCGGCTCAGAGGGGACAGGGCCTTCTCTGTTGCTGCTCCTCAACTGTGAAACAACCTCCCTCTGAACGTTAGAATTAGCCCCTCACTGTCCATTTTTAAAACCAGTCTTAAAACCCAGTTTTTACTCTCTGGCTTTGAACCCCGGCAAGTTCTTTGTGTCTTTGAACTGCAGTATGTCACATTGATGCCCGTTTGTTTTTGGTATTTTTCAAAGATGTACAGCACTATGATTTCAACTGGAGTTGTTTTAAAGTGCTTCATAAATAAAGTTGGCATGGCATTTGGAGGTACAGAAGAAGGCTGATCTTTTTTCTCAACAAGTATTACTACATTTTACAGGTAATGATAAAGCTGGACTGTGACAGAAGATGGAAACAGTTGTCCTCACTTCCAACGCCTGCTTGGATCTTTTCTTTCTCTTTGAAAGCCAACCATCAGGGACATTTCCTTTGAGGACTGCAGCTTCTCACGTCTCTTCTCTTTTATTTGCAGCTCTCGATCATTCTTTGACTGACTTTGAAAGAGAAAACTTTGACAATATGATTTTTCAGAGTGAAGAAAAATGTCAAGCAAATATCACAGTTGGATATTTTCACCCACAAGCTTTCAGGATAAAAATTAAATAAAAAAATAAGGTTACGTTTTGTGACAGTTTTTTAGGAGACTGTTGGCAGAAGATTGTACAGAGGTGATAGCTAATCCTTCCCCCCTACAGCATCCACTCATTTTTATTTTTATCCATTTTATCTTTCTCTTGACTGGAGCTTTTTTCAGACAGACCTCTGTGATAGTATAAACATGCATTCCTATTGTGTGGATGCAATATCAGTGCAAAAAACAGAAATTACATGTGTCTGCAGAACTAAACTAATAAAAAGGCTTGCAAGTTTATGCCACACATTGGGTCATCAGTCATTAATGCATTAACTTGGAAGGGATAAAGAAGTGTTCAAGTGAACGTGGAGAAAACAAATGTTTGTTGTGCGAGCCGACTCAATGATCAGCAGTGAGATAAAAAGGAACATTCAAGCAAACTATTGATTTCTTAGATGTTTTGCTGTATCTGTTTTCCGCTGATTGTCATTTCGTTCACAAGATCTGGTGAATAAAGTGTGAGCAAAATTAGAATGACTTCACAGAAAAGCTTCAGCCTTGTTTTTCTTTTTAGTAACTGCAAACTGAAAAAAAAAAGTATCTTAGTTTAAATCTAAGTAAATTTGTAACATTTATCTGTCATTCCTCAGCTTTTGAAATACATCGATTTCATTTGTGAAACTTTTAAAAAGGCAATCTTAGAATATTTTCCAATCCCTTCCAGGGTTGAACTCTGTTGAACTGAATGAGTCAGACCTCATGGGAACCAACTCAAATTAATAGAAAGGTACAAATACCAACCTTTAAAGCTTGAATGACTACCTCCAACTCTTTTAACCTAAATGCATTTGTCTCATCTTCTTTAGTTTGTTTGCTGTTCACAGAGTGCTCAGCACTCTGTGAACAGCCAGCTTCTTCAGCCAGGCCTGTTTCTAGCTATAGGTGAACTAGGCATCATAGACCCCCCAAGCCACTAGGGGCCCCAACGCTGCCTGTTCAACCTCTTATTAGTAGAATTAAAATGTCCATTTTCACCTCTATTTCCTGTGTTTTTTAAACCCCTTACATGTTTAAAAATAAACGTGAATCCTCCCGTTGAACAACTTTATTAGCAGCATCTTTGTAACATTTCAATATTGCTGAATATTATGCATCATTATTGTGGTATGTGGGAAAAACTGTCACAGTAAATCCATATTTAGAGTGAAGACACCTGGGTTTTTTCTGTCAAATGCAGATTTTTTTTTTATTTTGAAGTCAAAGACTCTTCTTCTTTTTCCTCACTGGATCTTTTCTGTGAAACGAAAAATTCAACACAGCTTAGGGGTTTCAATTTAGTGGTCACTTTTAAGAACATAGTGGATGGATTTTCGACACGTGACTGATCGACTTGACTTGTGTAAATAAGACGGATGTGGTGGGGGAAATCAAGTTGCTTTTCAAAAGTAAAAACTTCCTCCAAATCAGATGACAAAATAAAACAGAAAAAATTGTGGTCCTGTTTTTCTTCTCTGCAACCCAGTACCAACCGGTACCAGTCCACGACCCAGGGCTTCTGGACCACAGGTGTGGAAGGCTGTGTTGTTGGTTGGTTTAGAGACTCTGAAAAAGAAACAAGAGGCAAATTCAGAGGTAGCAGAGCTGAGAATGTTGAGGTTCTCTTTGGGAATGGACTCATTTAATATTTTTTATGCACTTTCACTGATTTATACGTCTCTTAAGGTTTATTTATCTACTTATCTGGTTATTTATATTTTTTTTAACCCTCCTGTTATGTTCGTTTGTGAGGAACAGAGATGATGTTCCTGGGTCAATTTGACCCGGTGAAGGTTTTATTAATTAAAAGAGGTCTGAAACCCAAAAAAATCCTAACAAGCAGTGTGAATATATCATCACTAACTCCATTACTAATTATTCTATCAAAAACCTAGTGAAATGGTGCTCCTTACCTCTAACAGCTAATGATTGAATTATTAGATAATTCACTTGTTTTTCTTAAAAATATACATCTTCAAACTTTTTTTTCAAATTTTTCACTACTGTATTACTTTTGAAAGACTAACATATAAAATACAATAGTTTTACATAACATTGAAACATAATCTTGAAATTGTGTTTTACATGCACTGTGAACCAGAAAAAAACAAAATCACAATACAACAGACAAGCAATTGCAATATGAAGTTGTGTGTGTGTGTCTGTACATATACACAGCACAAGAGTGACCAGTCATCACACTGTGCTTTGTGCAAATTAATTTTGCACATTTCGCACAGGTCGTGCTCGTCTTGACCTGGATCCTGTCTCTGGCTCGTCTCGCGCCCCCGGCCGTCCCCCCAACTCCATCTGGATGAAACTTGTTTGCTGGACTTTAGATATGTAGTTGTAAAGTTAGATAAATTAATTCTTCTTTATGAGTTCTAGTTAGATAAATTAATTCTTCTCTATGAGTTCTGGTAATCACCTTTCCGTCCTGGGGGAGGATCCCTCCTTCATGTAAGCACCCTTGAGGTTTCTTAGTTTTTTCCGGAATCCGTTTTTTTTTAGGAGTTTTTCCTTACCGCGATTTTTTGTTTTACTTTTTCAATGACCGATACGAAGCCCATTGAGACGACTGTTGTTGTGAATTTGGGCTATACAAATAAAATAAAATAAAATAAAATAAAATTAGATTGAATTGAATTGATGGTCACATGAATCACTGCCATCCTAGTGGGCCCTGGCACTGCCTTTATTATGTTTTCTGCAGACAGGTTTGTCTGACGCATATTTGGGAATGAAGACCAATGTATTTCACCATTCTTTGATATGAATGTCTTGCTTGGAGGAACAAGAATAACAATTCCCTCATCTGGTTCAAAATCAGAATCATTAGAACCAGAATTTAGCTCAAGATAGTCTTCTTCTGATCATGATCAGTGATGACTTCCAGAGCCTCCCAGACTGTCATTGTTCTGCTTCTGCTGCTCATTTTCTAAAGCTTTGCCTGTGTGATGTTGGAAAGACTCCCATGCAGAGAATCTTCTATATGTTTTGCCTCTCCCCTGTTGAGTGTCCACTGAATGTGAGTTGAGTTTTCCCGCGAGAACATAAATGGTTCCTGTCAAAAGTCATAACAACTATGCACCTGTGTGTGTGTGTGTGTGCGTGCGTGCATGTGTCTATGTGTGTGATTGGGGTGAAAAATGTCTCACAGCTGCAAAAAAAGCAATAATACTTAAAATAAGAAATCCTTGTACCTCCAGATTGACTGCCGGGTCAAATTGACCCGAACAGTATCTATGTGATATAAACATGCAGGGGGGGTTGCAAATATGTGAGATGAACCAAATTCATAATATATGTCGATTACACTAATTAAAGCAAGCAGAAGAAGTTTCATGCTGAAAAAATACTTTTAAGTATTTTTCCTAGATGTTCAAACTTTAAAACTGGTCAATTTGACCCGCAACATAACAGGAGGGTTAATTTCCATTTGATTCCTTTTAAATTTTTGTTTTAACTACCTGTCTGTTCCTCAGAGGGATCCTGCAAATCAGTGATTGAGCTTTGTGAACAAACAGCGGCGCTGCAGTGGGATCTTCCAGGTCTGGCTCATTGCTCAGATCTGGGGGGTCCTCTGGTAGTGTATTCTAGCGCGGGTGGGGGTTACTGATATGGACAGGTCCCTAAAACACTGTTTCCCCATTTCAGTACACAGTCAGATCTCTACTTTGCATCGTTTAAGTGAAATTCTTTATGCTTTACTATAGTTTGTACGTGGGAGGGGTTTGTTGTATGGGTTTTATACATATTTTATGTGAACCAGTAATGTGTTGCTTTTTTTTTTTTTTTAATTGGATAGCATTTTTATTTAAAGCACTTTTAGCAACACGAGTTGGAAAAGTGCTATAAAAATATATTTGATTTATTTAATTTGACAGCCGCAGGACATTCCTACGGGAGGACCTGAAGATAAGTGAGGGGGGAGAATGCAGAGGACAGTGGTAAACCGAGGCAGCCGATTCGCTCTGTTGATCCCTAAAGGCAGCAGCCAACACGCAAACTATTTCTTGACCAGGCACAATTTGGAACGAAGAACATTCAAACTTACAGTACAATTATGTCAGCTTGATGATACAATAATAAAGCTGTGCTGTTATCAGTGCAACATCAGCAGTAATGGATTTTAGTTGAAAAAGAGAGTGAACCCAATTCACCTGATTATCTGCTTCCCTCCAGAGGTCTATAATGACTTCATTTTCTTATCTTAATACACTGAAAAGAAAAATATCTGTCACACATCATTCAAAATTTCTATTGAAACGAATGTGATAAACATGCATCTTTAGACAATAAAGCATTAATGATACTGACATTTGTTCTAAAAACAATGTCTCATTTTGGATCTGCGTCACAAATTTGATTTCAAATGAGCATTTTGGAGCACTAAATGCTGTACATGCAGGGTTCTTATCTCTCTGCGGTCTGGCTGTGAAACCACATGCACTGAGGACTTTCAGGGAAATTCACCATGTCTTCAGCGTTTTCATTATACTTATCATCCCACGGTGCTGTGCAAACAGCTTGCTTGGTCAGTAGCTGGTAAAACTGCATTTCCAGCAAAAGGAAAGCAAAGCCTCCATCACCGCACATCAATGAAGCATCTTCACATAGCCTGGCTCGGTGGCAGGCATGCCACCGAAAGCCCGTCTGGGAAAAACAGATAAATTGAAACCTTTCACAGAAATACATATGATCCCAAGGAAGAGAGACAGACTCTGTAACTGAAGTCACATGGCAGAGGTGCAGAGGATAGAGAATTTCCAAATGAAGAAGGAGAAAGGAAGTCAATTAAAGATGGAAATACTTTTTATGCGGATAGGACTTGTAGTCAAGACAAGGAAAATACTAAATATTTTTGTTTCTGTTGAACAGAAACAGGAGGAGCTACACAATACAAATGCTATCTTTATGTGTGGGCGGGGCTTTGAGCTTTTATTGCAACAAATTTGTCTTTTTTCTTTTTCTTTCACTTCTTTATTAATGTTTTGATTTTCCTGTTCCAATTTCAAAACTTTTCTTTAAGATATTTTCTTTCCGGTTGGAAGAGTTGAGTTGTCCCTGATCTTTTTAAAGGTTCTCCTGGAGTTCTTTGACTTTTCTGGCAATGCTTTCATTTTGCCTCTCCATATTAAGAGAAAGTGCTTTCACTTGGTTTGGTCCAGGATGGAGGCATAATGTTGTTTCATTGTTGCCTCCTCCTCCTCATGATGTCTCTCTGGAGTTCTTTCGGTTGGTGCTGGAGAACACTGTTTTTCTCCTGCAGTGTTTGGAGGTGAACTCTCACCTCTTTTCAATGCTTTCTTAAGGTTCTAGAGCCATGATGGTGGTTTGGACCCTTTGAACCACTTTTTACAGATTTTCATCCTCCTGATTTAGAGTTTTGGCTGTGAGTTTGACTTTCTTTAACTCACTGGATAACTCTTCAGGATCCCAAACAATTATTTTTTTCTAATTTTACATAATTCCTTCAAGTTTACAATGTGTACTTTTGAGTTTAAAATTGTTTTCAGTTTTTCAAAAATGTTTCTCAAACTTACAAGGCCTTGTTTTCAAATTTATTTTTCCAATTTACAATCTGGTTTTTCAATCCCTTTAAACTGATCCTAATTTGACCCCATATAGATAAACCGAGTACCATCAAGAACTGGTGGTAAAGGACCCAGAATGCAGGAGACTGGGAATGGTGGAAAAAAAACTTAGACATTTAAACCCAAAAAACTGAAAGATGCCAAACCCATGGGCACAACAAAGGAGCGACAGAACGCAGATGATCTGACACAGGAAATGAAAAATCAAACACTAAATGAACTAAATGATCAACCTGAACCTGGTCAGACTGACAAGGAAAAACAAACCATTTCAAAAACACCACAAACACCCAAGCACAGAATTCTCACAAGTACTAATTAACAGAAAAAGAAAAAAGCAGTAGATCAGTTAAGCCAGCATGACTGACTTAGAACAAAACACAAACCTTTAACACAAGACGCCGAAAACTGAGAAAACTAAAGCAAGAAACTTTAGACTTTTATGTCCTTTTTAAGAGAGTCTGTAGTTTTGTTACGTCTTAATCAGCCAAAATGAAGAGCAAAAACAAAGCAAACACTCTTGGGGTGTATTCAGACCGGAAAAATCCTTTGTCCTTTTGAGTTCGCCTCATTTGTGTCAGATCCAGTCCTGAACTTTGCGTTTGGTGTCTGTTCAGACTGGCACCAAGCAGACCATTCTGTTGCCGAAGCTTGTGAAAACCAGTTGACTAAAGATCTCTTCAGTCATTGGCCAGGAGCTACGAGGGCGGGACATAACAACAAGAGAAAGACGGACATGCTGGACTTTACGATTCTTATCGGGACAGTTAACTTATTAAAAGTTTATATTTCGATTATCAGTTTGAACATCGGGAACACTTTTTACTTGTTCATTTGGTACAGAAGAGGCATGCTGCAAGGCAGTTACTGGCAAGGGGACGAGTTGCGTGTGTTTTAACTCAGAGAATGCTAGCAAGTGCAGTGATGAGGAGACGTCGGGAATGAAGGTCGGCTGATAAATGTTTATGACATATAGATTGTCGGGAAAACAATGAGCAGCAATGTGTATCACGATAAAAATTGTTTCTATCCGTCTGCATTCATCCAACCACATTTCAATGAGTTGCTGTGTCTCATCATTGTGGTGTTATGGCATTGTTTTTAAGAGAATTCTGTTAGGAAACAATTCATTCAAACTCTGTGTACTTTGGCTACGGTGGCCGTTTTGGTTCAGTTGTTCTGAGAGAACCAAAGCTCAGTCTGATTGGAAACGAACCGGGACCCCCTCCAAAGATGGGTCAAAGACCGGTTCCTAGTCCCGGACCAGGGTCCACTTGGGTGTATTCAGACTGAAAATTTATTTTTGATTACTGGGGGAAACGAACACTGGTTGCGGCTTTATTTTTGTTTGAAGTCGGAGGCTCTTCTTCCGTTACTTCACTGACTTTTGTCTCCCTGAAAAAACTTTCCCAGAGCGAATGGTGAACAGAATTCGATGATTTTCCAAAATGAAGTTCCTGTAGTATCAGAAAAATATAAAACAAAAAGGAAATAATCAAAGTTGACGTGTGCATTTCTTTTCTCTCTGCGGCCCAGAACAAGAAAGAACTGAATTTTAAGTAAGCTTAAAATTTCAGTGTGGATGTACACCTTTGAATAAAAACTATTCATACACAGCTGAATAGGTGGATCTTTAACCTGGATTTAAATAAAGTGATTGTTTCAGCTGATCGAAAAGGTTTCTGGAAGTCTCTTCCAGATCTGTGCAGCACAGAAGTTGAATGGAGCTTTTCCATGTTTGGCTTTGACTCTAGGAACTGACAACAGACCAGATCCAGATGACCTTAGAGGACTGGCTAATACATACTGGGTCAGGAGTTCAGTCATTTATTTTGGTCCTAAACCATTCAACACTTTATAAACCAGCAACTGAAGTTTAAAGTCTATCCTCTGGCAACCAGGCAGCCAGTCTGAAGACCTCAAAACTGGACTGGTTTGATTTAAGGGAGCAAATTTATTTGTTTTGTTTAGGGGGTTTGTTGTTCTACTACATCTACAAACTCAAAAAATAATTTTCAGTTTAAAATTTTACCTTTCGGAAAAAAGCAATCTAAAAAGTGAAACGATGTTGGACTCTTTAATTGTACTTGTAAAACTCCATCAATTACACATTGATAGAGGGTTATTATAAGAACTAAAAGTGTTATACTCAAGGTTGAACATGATGCAATTCCTGGCTGTACTTCCTATCACTGAGAAACAATAATTGCATCATTAGAATTGTGAGAAGCAGCATTCATAAATCACCTGCTTCAATAGGTAGAGACACATATTGACTTTTTAGACTGTATTTTATAGTGGATCTTATCTATATGACAAAGTTGCTTAGATTTTACGAAAGCCAGATCAGAGGACTGACTTCAATTGCTCTAAATAGATATACCAGCTATAAATAACTAATACAACTTCACTTCAAAGGGGCTAAAATGCATTTTTAAGCAATATACTTGAGTGGTGGTAGTGCCTTTTTCATGGCAAATGACAAAGACACATCAAATCAAAATTCTTAGTTGTAATCAATATAAAAATGAATATATACTTACAAGGAATTCCACATAAAATGGTGCAAGTCTTCCCATAAAACGGGTCGGTCTTAATGCCTGCAGGAGGACAACAAAGAGATGAGAAGCTGGAAGAAAACACGTGTTCATCCAGTTGGATTTTGGTGCAGGGAGAATTTGAGCACAGAGGGCCGCGTCGGAGTCAAGGCACAAAGCTTTTTAAGTGCAAGCATGAAGCATGTTTGAGGGCACGGTAATTATTCTTTCTGTTTCATCTTGTGAACTCTCAGCTTTTCAGGCTACAACAGTACCATACGAGGCAAACATTGTATTGTTACATCGCCTGCCTTATCCTAACACCATACACTTTCACGGTTTTGTTGTCCATGCATGCCAGTGTTTTCTCTTGTCCAAGGCTCCCATTAGATGTGTTTTTGTGTGCAGCGTGAGAGGTGGATAATAAGAGTGCATTTAAATTGTCCATTGCTTTTTAGCTCATATGAGTGTTTGATCTCCTCAAATTGCCAGTGAGAGCAGTTGTTCCCAATCTGCAGTGCCCACTCCAGTACAGAGGGCTCCAACAACCACAGGGGGAGGGCAAAGTTCACACAGCATGGAGGATGAAAATGTGGAATGGCAAATGCATAATTTTCACATTTTATTTAATCACTATTTTCAACATGTCTACTTGGTGGTATGTGGTGAGACTGAGTCATCACTATGATGCACAGTTAACATGTGGTCCAGTGTATGAAAATCAATTATAGGGCAACCATAATTGCCTATAAACAAAATATGATTGCTAAAACAAAATATGATGTCACTTTTTCTTTAAATCAGGACTGTTAGGTGTAACCCTTGTGCTATCCTGGGCACTTTAACATTGAGAGTTGGGTCATCTAGACCCACTAGACAGTGCGCTGAACCTTTTTTCTTCAATGGTTTGTGATCTTCACTGGTGTCCATGGATTACATGAAATCTTTCCACCTTTATCCACATTTGTCATGGTAGGGAGAACCCGTCAATGCAAGGGTGGGGTCATCTAAGATAGCACAAGGGTTAAACCAGACATTTTCTTGAATAGCTGACCTAATTTGTGAATGAGTCAAAGCTTATTGAAAGCTTGTGTTCTAAAAACCCTAAATGGAGGGTTTTTAGTTTGCTTGCAAGTGAATCCTGATGTGTTTCACTCTCAAATGCAAAACCACAGAGCGGAAATAAAGAAACAAAACAACATTACATACACTCAGTGTTTGCATTAAAAATGAAGAAACACTGAAGATCCAAGTCTAATTCCCCGACCAAGGTTTGAGCTGCAGAGACAGCTGCCTTCGACTGCTACCCAAACCACATTCCACAGGCCCCGTTTGAGCTCTACTGCAGGTGGTGGGTCCACTTGAGAGTGATCTCACATCGTTCTGGACCCGGGCTTGGCCACTGTGGCCAAATCAGATACGTCACTATATGAACTCTGGCGAGGTCACAGCAACTCTGGCGAGATCACAGGGATTCAACTTTGGGCATGTGAAGTTTTCAGTAACAGCGGCTAGAATACACATTCAATATGGTCAATCAATTCAGCAGTTCTCCTCCTGAACTCCCACCCATTTTCTTAATCTGCTGTAACCCTTTCGGGGCAACAGGGTTTCTGGGGCCTGTCCCTGCTACTGTTGGGCAAAGGCGGGAACACCCTATACCAGGGGTCACCAATGCAGTGCCGGCAAGTACAGGGTCATCCTCGAGGATCATTTAAAGTGCCCGCAAGGCATGCTCTAAAAATATCACAGTTTAGGATGGAATTAAATACATTTTATTTTTAACTTCGCTTAGAGCTGCAAATTCTTGGATAAATAACAAAAAAAAGGCCAGTTAAGTCTCTACAGGCCTCATAGTAAAATGAGCAGACAAATCACAGAGACTATTGATAAAACAGTGTTAGGATGAAAATGTTGCACAAAATCTTACATTTTCATTAATTAAGTGTTCAAAAGACTGAAAATATTTTTCTGACAAGAAGATTTACGATTTCCTTTGCTCACAAAATTCTAGAAGTGAGTTTATGTTTCACTTTTTCAATTACCGATACGAAGCCCATCGAGACGACTGTTGTTGTGAATTTGGGCTATACAAATAAAATTGAAATGAAAGGGATTGAATTGAATTGATCGTTTGTACCAGCAATACAACTAGTGTCCCTCCTGACTTACAAATGTTTAACCAGATAAACAGAAACAAATCAATGTATCACGTTTATACATGGTTTTCTTGTCATTACTGCTGAGTAAATCATTGATTAGAAATGTAGAAAATAAGAGCTATTGATGTGTGGGCAATCAATTCATGGTCCTAAAATTACAATAGTAATTATAACAATCACTATCACTATAGTCTGGGGTTTTATATTTGGGGACATTTGCAGTAAACAGATCCTGTGTAGCCCTTCGTACTACTCAGACCCCATAAAATAGCCCTTATCCTCAAAAAGTTGGTGATCCCTGTCCTAGACAGTCTGTCGCAGGAGTTATTGGAGTTATCACGATGACTATGTCAGCTCCCAGGAAGCGAGCTGGCGGCCAGGCAGAGACCTGCTACGTGATGGGGAGGCAGCCTGCTTGGGCCTCCTGAATGTTATGATAATTTTCTTATTTTCATTGAGACAATAATAAAATAGGTCCCTTGATTTTATTCTTGTTATTATTTTTACCGTCTCTGGTAAATGTGGGACAGCAAGCCTTCAAACTCAGAGAGAGACGGAAAAACATCACATATAGCAGCAGGAGCAAAGATCGCTGTACAGGAACAATCTGAATGATCTCAAGAACCCAGACGTAAATACCGATGCTTTTGCAGAGCTCTTCCAAATAAATAAACCTGATCTATCATTATTGTCTGTGTCTTCCATGCATTGTAAATGAGATAAACACAGACACCACTCCATGTAGCGATCAGGCTAAAAACATTAGCTGGTAGCTTCTTCCATACGCAAACGGGACGTCAAGCTAAGAAACACATTTTTGGACTGGCAGCCAACAGAGAATTCGCCGAGTGACGAAGGAAAGGCGGCCAACGAAAATTTGTCAAAGTGCATTTAGTGTGAATGCAGAGATATACTCAGTCACCTGCAGGGAGCTCAGAGTAGTGCTACTGCTTGTTCATATCAAGAGGAGCCAGTTGAGGTGGCTCAGCCATCTATCTGGTCTGGACGCCTACCTGCAGAGGTGATATGGGCATGTCCCACTGGGTGGAAGCCCCAGAGAAGACCCAGGACACACTGGAGAGACTATGTTTCTCGGTCGGCCTGGGAACACCTCGGGGCCCCCAGAGGAGTAGGAGGAAATGGGTGGGGAGAGGTAAGTCTGGGCATCTACTGTCCCCACGACCCAATCCAGGATGAGCGGAAGATGGATGGATGGATGGATGGATGGATGGATGGATGGATGGATGGATGGATGGATGGATGGATGGACGGACGGACAGACCGACGGATGGATCAGTACGGTATTTGCAATACTAGCCCTGTAATTGTTTGCTACCGGATCAGTACCCAAATCCCCAGCATCGCCCACCTCTACTTTTCAGGGTGTGCCCCGCCTTCACCCTACAGTAGCTGGGACAGGATCCAGCAACACCTGCGACCCCAAAAGAGAAATAGCAGGTTTAGAAAATTGACACTTGGATGGTTTGATGCATCTGTGTTTTGTAATTTTTATTATTATTTTTACTGCAAGATTCGATTCTTTTCATTCTTAAAATAAATCACTAAAATCAAAAAAGATAAAATCATTAAGACCTGAACACACTCTGTCATCAGATCTAACCTTTTAGAAGCAAATATAAAGGTATAACTTTAGTTTTTAATAACAACTGATCACAGTCCTCAGATGATTTTAAGGACCTTCAGAGGCTTTTTAATTTGAAACTCTTTTTTTCTGTGATGTGAAACTGAAACAGTTTCACATTATCAGCTGTTATGTTTCCCACAGCTATTCATGCATTTAAGTGACGGTGCAGAGGTGATTTCTGACTTAAAAAAATCACCATCATGATGCTCAAACAAAAAGTTAAATGTGAATTGAAGTCAGAAAACATATTATTTACCCTGAAATATAACTTGGAAAGTAGAAGTGTACAAGTTTCGTCTTTGATGAACTATTAGAAGTAGCGTAAAAATGGAATAAAGCTGCGCAGCACAGAAAGGAGGAAAAAAAAAAGCCTAATGCTTTTTGACATTAATATGGTTTTGTTCAGGGCTGAGGCTGTCAGCTTTTCACACTCAGCAGGAAAACAGGGTCCCAGCTGTGATTCAGTAACGAAAACATGAGCCTTTTGCGGTATGACATCCTAAAAAGCACATTTTTTCCAAAAGAGAAGGTATTTCACAAAGTGCAGCTGCAGGCGCACGTAGGTCCCAATGAATAATGTTCTTCCTGAGAGCAGACGGGATAATTAAATAGCTCCCCCGCTGAGACGCAGCAACAGATTTCTCCGACTCTCTGACAACAGGTTCAAGCATGTTGTCATCCCAAGAAGCGTTTTAAAATAAATGTACAAGATACCCGTAGTGAGAGTGAGATCTGTTCAGATTATAAAAAAAAAAAAAAAAAACAATAAAAAAAACTGACGCAATTCAGGGGCCACCAACACTTTTCAGTAACGACTTAAAGATAAAATAAAGAATGCATCAGAATGTGTGTTTTTCTTTTACTAAGAGGGTTTTTCCTCAAAAGGATTTATTTCAGCAAGTTAGTTAGTTGGCATTTAATGGACTCATCGAGGATTTGGTTAATTTGCAAGTTTGCATTTCTCTCTGTTGCAACTTAACATTAAGGTACGTTCACACTATGGAGTCCTGTAATGTTCATAATTAAATAAATAAATATGATGTTGTGCAATCACACAATCAAACAATGAATCTCATAAATATATATAGAAAGATCATAAAATTGTGAAAAACCTGCACAAAGATTTTAAATTAGCCATTACATTATTAAAGATGTTTCATTTTGCTTTAAAAACCTGTTCATTATTGTAAAAAAGCAGTTTAAAATATTTATTTTTAATCATGTTAGATATTATAATTCTATGTACTTTTTCAGAACCTCGGATTTCCAAATCAATATTTTCCAAAGTAACTTTGTTTTTATTTCATGTTGCTGTTTTTCAGAATGACGTATTTATTTCATGATGAGCTTTTTCAGCAGAATGAGTCTGTCTGTCAATCAGTGAAAGTGGGTGGGATCTAAACGCACATTAGCTGATCCCTGAAATCGACTCATATTCCTAGATACCCGCTCTGCCGTGTGACATTTCTATAGCCGTAGACTGAAAATGTTAATGCACATATTTTGCTTTGGGCATGCCGCAAGTGACACGTCAGAAGTGCATTCAACTTATATTATCCTTACTTCACGATACACCTACTTATGCATGACAATGTTACATTTCATTTTCATCACGTCACAAAGAAAACTGCAAGACACACCTGTACTCCCCTTAAGATGAACCTACAGGTCAACTTTATGGCGACTGTACGAGTGAACCCCCATACATGTGACAAAGGCTTTAAGAAACTCCATTTATTTTCTAAATAATTCTACTTAACTCAGACTTTTCTGTCAGAAAAGAAGAAGAACAAATCTGCTTCCTTCATTATACTTTGAATAAGTCATACATCCTTTATGGCATTCACTTTCAAATTCAAATTTTAGGATGATATGTGTATTAACTTTAAATAACGGCGGCAGTTATAGGTCAGCATGTCGCTAAATCCTGCTGATCATTTAAACCAATAATGATGAAACCAGCTAATCTGATGGATCATTAAAGCTCCACATTATGGCTGTTGAGACTGAAGAGGCAGATTTGTAGAAGAGATGTGAAAAGACGGATGCACCTGGGAATACTCTCCATTTGAAGCGTGCACACTGGGCTTGCTGAAAAGCTCAGCTGGTTATGCAGGTGTCACATGCTGCAGCCTAATATCCTAATTGCTGTCAAACCTTTTTTCTGGAAAGCTTTTCTCCTTTCTCCCATCTGAAAATGCGATGAGATAAAGAACCCCGTGCCCGCAAATTAAAAAATAAAAACCCTTGACTTTATCAAACAATATTACAAACTATAATAGCTTATAAATGAATTAGTGTCTATGTAACCTTTGGATTTGATTCTCCAGTGGTTGCTACAGATAAAAGGCTCAGAGCTAATACTAAATTAAACTTAATTGATTTAATCTGACATTTTTGTTCCGGTTTTTGTTTGCAAGCTAATATAGATTGAAGTTGAAGAATTAACTGACTCAATTAGTATAACAATCCCAGAAAAAACAATTAGACAAAAAGACATAAAAGTAAAACCTTGGATAACCAAGGGAATACTAAATTCTATCAAACAAAAGAATAAATTGTACAAAAAGTATATAAAAAAACCAAATACCCAAAATAAATCAATTTACATAAAATATAAAAACAATCTAATAAAACTATTACGAATAAGCAAACAAAATCATTTCACTACACAACTGAAGGTTGCATCTGGAGATCAAAAAAAGTCTTGGAGGGTGTTAAATGACATTCTCAGCCGCAGAACAAAAACTACAGTCATCCCTGATGCCTTAGAGCAATGTCAAACAAACAATCTCAGTTTACCCGATATTTTTAACAATTATTTCTGTTCAGTTGGGAAAAGTCTCTCTCAAAACATTCATCCACCAGGTGGTGCAAATTACAATGCTTATCTTCAGGGAAATTACCCAAATTCATTCTTTCTAAAACCAATCTGTAAATCAGAAGTGGTGAATATTATAAACAAGCTAAGATCGTCCTACACAGTTGGTGCTGATAACATAAGTAGTAACATCATCAAAGCCATAGTAAATGAAATTGCAGAACCTCTCGCTTACACCATTAATCTTTCTTTAACACATGGCAAAGTCCCAAAAATTACTAAAATAGCTCAAATAATACCCATATATAAGTCTGGGGACAAAAATGATACTAAAAATTACAGACCCATATCAATACTGCCAACTCTTTCCAAAGTATTTGAGCGAGTTGTGTACTCAAGATTATCAGACTATTTTGTAAAACACAATGTATTAGTGCCACAACAATATGGCTTTAGGAAAAACAGCACCACGGGTATGGCTATCTTAGATCTTGTAGAAAAAATCAATGACGCCTTTGAAAGAGGTGAATATGGTATTGGGGTTTTTCTGGATCTTTCTAAGGCATTTGACACTATAGATCATGAAATCTTACTCAGCAAATTAAGGCATTACGGGGTCAGGGGATTAGCGCTCCAGTGGTTCAGGAGTTATATCTGTGGAAGAGAGCAATATGTAAAGGTTAATGAACTAAAATCACAAAAACTCAACATTCAAACGGGTGTACCACAAGGATCCATATTGGGACCACTTCTTTTCATAATTTATATAAATGATTTTGTTTTCTGTTCTGGAGCCATCCACAAAATACTTTTTGCAGACGATACTAGTTTATTCATGTCACATAGAAATATCGACTTATTGGAAAAACTCTTAAATGAACAACTAGTAAAAGTAGATACTTGGTTCAAATGCAATAAATTGTCATTAAACACGAGCAAAACTTTTTTTTATCATATTCCACACATCCAGACACAAATCCACCTACAGGAAATTGAACATAAATATAGATGGGCAATCTCTTCAACAGGTGGACTCGATCAAATTTCTTGGAATCCACATAGATCAATTTATAAATTTTAAAAAACACATAGATGAACTAGTTAAAAAATTATCCAAACTTGTTGGTTTATTCTATAAGATTCGGCACATCCTCCCATCAGATGCATTGCTAACATTGTACAGATCCCTGTTTGAGCCCCACCTGAATTACTGTAACATCATATGGAATAACACATATTCTACCTACACGGCAAAACTCCTGATTACACAAAAGAAAGCAATAAGAGCAATAACCTGGTCCACGCCAAATTCCCCAACGGATCCACTCTTCCACAGATACAGCCTCCTTAAGTTACCGGAACTCAACACGTATCATAATGCATGCACAATGTACAGTGTTGTTAATAAATTAAATAGTCGTTTGTGTGACCTCATACCACTTTTTTTGCCCTCTTATCACCATGACACCAGGGGAAAGCATATGCTAAAAGGCAAAAACAGAAAATTAAAATGTACAAGCTTCTCTGTCTGTATTAGAGGTCCACAAACTTGGAATATTTTAGAAAATGACGTTAAACAGTCTGCAACAATGTACATGTTTAAAAGGAAACTGAAATTGTTATTATTGTCAACATACTGTGAAAATGCTGCTCCAACCGAAACCATCTATTAACGTGTTTGTGATTTCTTTCTGTCTGTTGACACTTATATGGCCACACGCCAGAGTTTATGTTGTTCAAATTCATTGTCCCTATTGTCTAACACTTTCCACTATATTACCATCATTTCTCGCATTCTATTAGTATATTTTATTTATGAAATTATTTTCTTTTCTTTTCTTTTCCTTCCGCCACTTATCTTTTGTATTTTTATGCTTGTCTAAAATGCTGGACCCCTAATAATAAGCAGCTGCTTCTGGGATGTCCATTTTTTCCACATTCTGTATTGTGAGATTTGTTGCTTTCGACGCATTGTGGAAAAATAAAAATAAAATAAAATAAAAAATAAAATAAATAAAATAAAAAATATAGATATCAGGATTTGCATTTATGTTTGAAAGGGTCAATTTTATACTCTTTAGTTTTAAATAAATGAAAACCCTTCTGTTTTTTAGTTCATACAATCTCCAAAAGTCAAACTCTTGTGAAAGACTTATGCCTGCTTCTGTTCAAAAGTCTCCAAAGATGCTTAATCTGCGTTCAGACCTAATGTGCAACTAAATGCTCTCTTTCATTTGTAATAGGCTCAGTCATGGATTGGTGCACAATTTGACAGAAAGAGACATTCGCAGACATAAAAATAACAATAATAGGGTCACACATGGGCATGTGTCCAAGTCTGGAAACTTTATCTGCTTGAAAATGTCTGCGCCATTGAAACTAATAGGCTCCAACTAATTAAACAATTTTTTCAATTTCTCTCCAACCTAACAGCTACCATATACAGTTCCTGAGGAGGAAGTTTGACCCTCAATATCTTCTGCAACGTCTATACCAAATGAGAGCATTGCTTTGAGGAGCAGCAGCAGCATTGCTGTAGACCACTGAATGGACCACTTTTCTCCGCCTCAGAATCAGCTGATTCACGCTGATCGCATAAACAGTCGTAGAATTACTGTATAGAATAGAATAAAACTTTATTGATCTCACAAAGGGGAAATTACCTAAAAGAGTGTGTCAAAGGAGTGTGTGTCATTTAACATCTCTGATTTAAAGCCTCACTCTGATTTTTTGATCTATTTTCAAAGTGTTCCCAGTGGTCTTATAATTACTATTATGCCATTTATAGCCAAAATAACAAAACCTGTGTTGTTTTCTAGGACATACAGTACAGACCAAAAGTTTGGACACACCTTCTCATTCAAAAGTTTTCTTTGTTTTCATGACTGAAAATTGTAGATTCACACTGAAGGCATCAAAACTATCAATTAACACATGTGGAATTATATAACAAAAAAGTGTGAAACAACTGAAAATATGTCATATTCTAGGTTTTTCAAAGTAGCCACCGTTTGCTTTGATTACTGCTTTGCACACTCTTTGCATTCTCTTGATGAGCTTCAAGAGGTAGTCACCTGAAATGTTTTTCACTTCACAGGTGTGCCCTGTCAGGTTTAATAAGTGTGATTTCTTGCCTTACAAATGGGGTTGGGACTATCAGTTGTGTTATGCAGAAGTCAGGTGGATGCACAGCTGATAGTCCTACTGAATAGACTGTTAGAATTTGTATAACGGCGAGAAAAAAGCAGCCAAGTACAGAAAAACGAGTGGCCATCATTACTTTAAGAAATGAAGGTCAGTCAGTCCGAAAAATTTGGAAAACTTTGAAAGTGTCCCCAAGTGCAGTCACAAAAACCATCAAGCGCTACAAAGAAACTGGCTCACATGTGGACAGCCCCAGGAAAGTGCTCATGGGGGAGGAGTCAGACCTGAAACTAGGTTGTATTGTCAACTTAGCCTACATGGTTTCGGGTTAAGAGTCCTTTGTCCTCAGCTGGGGGTTGAGGAGCCAGTGACTCCCTCCCCAAACTGGTCCTCTCTTTCAGCTGGCAACGACCCAGGTGGAACTGGTTTGGTTTGTTTGGGTTTCAGAAGACTGCTGTAGATGGATGGAAGAATATACCTGAGACCACCATTCTCATTAAGAGAAGGTTTATCCTTCTTGACAAAGATCGAAGTCGAAGAGGTAGTCAAAGAGGCAGTGCTCTGAAACCCAAACAAACCGAAAACTCCCCTGCTAGTTCCCAACCACAACCTACCATTTGCGGTGCAACAAAAAAGGCGAGCAGTATCCAAACTTTCCAGCCCCACAGTTTTATTCCAGATTCCAGCTCATTTAATGGAGCGGAGCAGGGAAACTAATGGCCTACCCAGCATATTTTTAAGATCACACATACACGCTTTTTCAAACAGAATTTTTTTTATCTGCTCCTAATTGACAAATATTTTACCAAAGAAATACTCATAAATGCTATTTTAAGCTTATTTTTTTTTCTACATATGGCCTCCATTGTCACAAAAATTCCACAAAAACATGTTAAAACACCAAATCATTATTTTCATCAGAGTGCGTCTTTAAAGGGTCAATGACCTTGGAGACAATGGAGAAATATAAAATGCAAAATATTGTACAACAAACAATACCTTTCTCATTCTTTTCTGAACATCCCAATAATGTATAAAAATACTGACGTACTGTAAATCCTAAATGATTTTTATGTCTAGCTGTATGGTTTTTTATGCACATTTAAGATATTCATTTGTGTAACGTATGTGTATTTCTTTTACTCTTTTACCAACATTCTTATTCACCTGAGAGAGCATTATAGGACACATTTCCTTACACATGAAAGGAACCTTTTACAGTTCATTCCCAGAAAATGCAATTGTTTATGAAAAGTAAATATGATCTGCATCATGATCTACCCCTCCTATGAAGAAATGTTATGGATTTCATAATATGACCACAAGTGATAATATCCAAATTCTGATGAGCTACAAGGACCCATCTCCCTAAACAGTTTCACATAATCTGAGTGACACTAGAATATATAACAGGCATTAAATTACATACTCCTTGAATTCTAATTAGAGAATCAAATCTGCTCAAGGTCTCTGTGTCTAATGGTTACTGAGTGGCAGGTTTAAGGGAAGCTGTGGCCTTCTGTCAAGGTCTTGGTTTCAAAGCATAACTAATTTTCTCCTAAAGGCAGTGTGTATTGTGTGATGGCTGTTTTTTTTCAGCCTGGCTTGGAAGTGAGGGTTATATCTGTTCTACTTTAAAATGGTTTCCTGATCTCTACCGTGTGCAAATGCACTACTGGAGCTGCAATTTGACTTTGACAAATCAAAGAAAAGCGGATATTAAAACTGTCACAATAGCAAAAAAACCCTTCTCAATCTGAAATGCAGTCTAAACACTTATCTGACAGCCAAAGTACAGTATTATCGTACCTGTTTTTGCATTTTATGATAACCTAGAAAGGATCAACAAAAACAAAATGGAAAAAATACATATTTTCTTAGATTTTCTACTAATTCTCTTCAGATTTAAAATATGTCCTTCTGTAAATAAAAACATGGTTCACGTCTGTGCTCTCGGTTGCTTATATAACCAATGGCTACTTCTGACCTGATGTCATGTTTGTAGGCGTTTTTCTTTTTCTTTTTTTTATTTGTCATTTGTTTTAAACATGGTAGTAATTAATAGTAATATGTTTGAACAAATGGATAGATACATGGATGAAATGAATTGATGGGAAAGCAACATTAAATGTGTTAGATGTAACAGATGTAATGACATGATATGAATGAGTGAATGAATGTAATGCAACCACAAGGGAACACAATCCAGTGTGCCGGTCCCAAGTCCGGATAAATGCAGAGGGTTGTGTGAGTGCAAAAACAAATTGAACATATGAACCTCAAACAGAGACGAGTTCAATTTATATATGTATACATAACACACTCCTTAGCATCACAGAGAAATAGTCCAGGAACGCTGGACTCCTCCCCTTTGAGTGCGCGTGGGCTCAACTCGACGCACATTCTCGGCTCTGAAACACAGTCACTGTTTTGTTGTTGGACTTATGTGCTCTTTCTGTCCATAATAAACATCATGTGTAAACACGAGGGGTCCATCAATGCACTTAGCACCAGGACACCCTCCACTGCTGTTCAGTGTTGTGCTTGCAAGCTCTCTGGGGCCTATGGCAAGAAGAAAGAAAGCCTCGGACCGTGAAGGCCTCATCCTCTTGCGACCGCTTCGATGTCCTGTCAGTTTCAACATCTAACAAAGTCCTGTTAGCTGCTTCTCCACTCAGCAGTAAAAATCCTCACCCTGTCGCTGCTTATTGGATCAAGAAAGAAGGCCGCCTGAAGGTTCATCTCCCGGCAAACGCAGACAGCTCCTAAGAGACGCAATAAGGAGAGACCCTGACACTTGCTGTCCTCCGAACGCAATCTACATCCTCGCGGGATTGAACAACGTGGGGTTTCTATCTGCAATCTTGATTGGAGAGTAGGGTTCAGAGTCCGCTGCAGGTGTTGCGGTGACCGCCGCCACCTTTCCTGTTTGTGGTCGTCCCGTTAGCCTCATCGGCCGCTTCCCCTCCCGCTACTCTAGCCAGCTGCCCAGTGGACAACTGAGCTGTCCACCAAAGCCAATGTGGGCAAACACAGGTGGAGCTACCAAAGAAACTGTGGACAAACATATATCGGGGGCCCACATTTTCTGCCCACTTTTAAACCATATAGGGTTCCCTTGGCGTTGCTGGCTGGGTGGATACAGAACTGAAAGCCCTTACAGTGAAAGACTTGACTGCAGCATGTCAGGTATGTCCAGAACTGACCGCCATAAGAGAGCAATGGAGCAAGGATGGCTTAAAACAGCACAATCTTTACCTGCCATGCTCCAGCCTTACTTCACTGTTACGAGATAAACTGACAGTGGAAGACGTAATAGTTTACAGGGGACCTTATCCCCGGCTAGTTCCTGTAGCAGAGAGAAAGCAGATTGTCAATTTGGCACATGAAACCCACCAAGGTGTTGTCGGCACCAAGCAGAGGCTGCGAGGCCTGTACTGGTGGCCACATATGGACTTGTGTGTGGAGGAGATCATAAAAGCATGTGTGATATGCCAGCTGAATGATAAAAGTGCCAAAACACATCATGCACCGGTTCACCCAATTTTTTTTTCAGATGGTCCATGGCAGAATGTGGAGATTGACATTGTTGGTCCATTTGACTCTGCATCTGGGGACTGCCGCTGTGCAATAACACTGATGGACTACTACACCAAATGGCAAGAGGTTGCGTTTCCTTCCATCACTACCATTGCAATCACCACATTCCTGTCTACAATATTTTCCAGGTTTGGCAACCCTACTGAACTGATTAGTGACAATGGGACACAATTTACCTCCACCGAGTTTGCAGACTTCCTAGCAGTGAGAGACACCAAGCACAGGAAGGTGTCTCTATATTATCCTCAAGCAAATGGAGCAACAGAGCGCTGGAACCGCGTTCTGAAAGAAACACTCCGCACAGCAGAGCAGGAGAGAAAGCAATGGAAGCCTTTCATACGGAACGTCCTGCTCACCTATTGTGCTACTCCACTCAGCACCACAGGAGTGTCACCGTATGAACTCATCTTCAACAGGAAGATGAGCACAAAAGTTGACATCGCTCCGGCAAGTACTTCACTACCATCAGAGAAACAACTACGAACCTGTGTTAGCTCCAAACAGAGAGCATCAAAAGCCTACACAGATGTTAAGAGAGGAGCGCGGGTGCCACAAATCAGAGAGGGAAGCCTGGTCAGAGTGAGAAAGCCCTTTCATGAAAAAAAAAAGGACTGTCAAAGTTTTACGCCCCAGCCAGAGTGATGAAGAAAGCAGGTGAAAGTTCGTATGAGCTGGAGGATGGACGCATGTGGAAAGCTTCTCACCTGTCTCTGGTTCCAGAGAGTGTACAAGACATGGCCACAGCCGCTGCAGATGCAATGCCTAAGCCAGAGGTCACACCACCGCTGGTTGATAGAATGCCCAGACCCACAAGGGTCCGAAAGAAGCCTGCGTGGCTTAATGATTATGTTAATGATTATATCTCATGATTTGTGTGAAAAGGGGGGGTGGGAAAAAAGTGTTACTTAACACTTTCAGAGTAAACTATGTTCATAAATATTCATTCATTCATTTCCTACCGTTTTATCCCTTTCGGGGTCACTGGGTTGCCAGAGCAGATTTTGTCAGGTTCGAGGCTTGATGAGCATGAAGGACCCAAAATGCAGAGACGGGAGCCACACACGTCCAAGGCCAGGGTTTTTTTTAACAGAATAGAAAGCGCTGACAAGCAGGGTAACCAAACAAAAACTAACTGTGGGCTAATAAGGTAAAACAAGCAAACTGGGGCAGAAGACGATCAGGGAAATGACTTTATGGAGCAGCACAGAAGAAGGCAGAGACAAGACTCATACAAGCAGGACTGACGAGACATAGGTGAAAACAATCAGGGGAGACAGGACCATGTACATGAAACTCAAACTCATGACATGCAGGAAACCTTCAAAATAAAACAGGAAACAGAACTCAAACATGACAGAAACAAAAAGGAAGCAAAAACTAAGGCACGTTGTGAAGAAAAGACAAAGAAATAAAGAAGATGGTGGGAAAGTATTTGTGTCACTTTCTGATCACGTAAAACCTGAGGATTACTTTTACGAGTATACAACAGGTTGATTGTGCTCTGCAGATCCTACTTTGTGGATGAGCCAGACTGCTTGTTTATGAAACACGTATAATAGAAGTAATCAGGATTTATAAATATTTCACCTGTACTTCAGTACAGTAGGTGAGGTATGGGAGCTCCAAGAAACAGTACAATGTGAATTATAATCAAGAAAGTATTTTATATTTTTATCATTAAGATTTTTATTTTTTCCACGTTTTCATATTATTTTGCTGTCAATTATTAATCCTAAAACCTAGTCTTCTTGCACATTTTCAACTGGACAAAATTGTTGGTACCTCTCAGTTAAAGAAAGAAAGTCCACAATGCTCAATGAAAAGACTCGAAATGTTCAAACAATAAATTAAAATTTATTGAAAATGAAATAATCAAAATCAGCCATTACATTTGAGTTGTTGATTAACAGAATTATAAAAAAGAAAAAAAAAATGAAATAGGGCTGGACAAAAATGATGGTACCCATAACTTAATATATTGTTGCACAACCTTTTGAGGCAATCACTGCAATTAAACGGTTTCTGTATTTGTCAATGAGCCTTCTGCACCTGTCCACAGGTATTTTGGCCCACTCCTCATGAGAAAACTGCTCCAGTTGTCTCAGGTTTGACGGGTGTCTTCAAATGGCATGTTTCAGCTCCTTCCACAGATGTTCAATGGGATTCAGATCTGGGCTCATAGAATGGGGGTAGATGGGTGGTGGGTAGGTGGAGAGGGGAGAGGCTGTTTAGCATCCTGATGGCCTGGTGTGTGAAGTTGTTTCTGAGCCTGGTGGTGCTTGAGCAGAGGCTCCTCTTGTTGGAAAGTGCACATGCTGATGACATTTTGGTGGGACTGTTTTGAGATCAGCGTGGTTCCGGCGAGAATGATGAAACCATCTGGATGTGCTGTCTGTTGTTCACCAATGGCCTGGTATAGTTCATTTAGCGCCGCATTCCTGTCGCTGTTGTTGGTTGTTGGGTGGAAGTATACTGCCACTAATAAAATCGCAGTAAACGCGGTTGGCGAGTTCTGTGTTGTGATTTCTGGCTGGCGTAGTAATCCCAGCTCATCCAGCATCTCTGGTTTAGTGTCAAAAAAGTTGCACAATTTGCTATTTCTAATTTCCAACAGTCTCTGTCGACTGTACTTATGCTCTACTGTAGGCTGGCGGGGGAAAAGCATCATAAATAAACCGAATAGAAATAATAAACAAATAAAAACAAACACAGACACGCGCACTGAGAGAGCAAGGGGCCACTGCGACTGCTCGCGCCGCCTCCCGAAAAGGGTTATCTGAAATAATTCTGTTAATCAACAACTTAAAAGTAATGGCGGATTTTGATTATTTAATTTTCAAGAAATCTTAATTTATTGTTACTTTTGACCGTTTCAAGTCATTTCAGTGAGCATTTTGGACTTTCTTTCTTTAACTGAGGGGTACCAACAATTTTGTCCACCACTGTAATTGGATGTGGTTGGATCCAATAGCAAGAGGATTTAAATAAAATATAAAAAGATGCTGATTTATAACAAAATAGAAAGAAATTGCCAAAAAAAGGTGCAGACAGATTTACTCCTAAATAAACAATCTGAGAATATACAGAGCATTTAACGACAACTGTGGGGACCAGCTGGGATCGAGAAGGGGGACAAAGCAGGAAAAGAAAGCGGAAAAACCAACAAAATAAAACCCAAACACAAAAAAGAAATTTAACCCTGTGAACCAGCTAACCAACCACTGAAGCCACTGAGGTCATGTGACAGCTGACAAGCTTGTATCCTGAAAACTCAAAGCTTAGATTATTTTTTATTCTCTCATCTTCAGCTTTTAATAATTAAAAAAACTCCAGTTTCTAAGTCTATATCAACAGCGAGGCATTCCAACTTCAGGTTTGAGGTAAAGCTTTTCAATAAAACAAGCGTGTCACAACAAGACACGTATTGGAGCATCATTTAACAAATATCTACTTAACAGTTCAAAAGAGAAAGAAGAGAGGCATGAAATTAAACTTTTAAAAGATGTTTCATGGGTTCTTGATCACAAAGATAGAAACAACAAAAACAGCCAAACATGAAAAACAATGGACTCAAAGTTTAAAAAAATATCAAAGCAATATATTAAAGAGACTTCAGTAATAAATATGTATCGATGAACATCTTTTCTAGCAAAATCCATGTGAAGTAAATGAACAAAAACCAGGCATGGATATAACAAAGGATATATTAACAAAGCATTGGACTCCATTTTAATGAAGTGACGCACAAAAACCTGGCTAATGACACCAGTTGTTCATCGCCTAAACCTGTAACCCTTTAACATTGGGAGTTGGGTCATCTAGACCCACTAGACAGTGCTCTGAACCTTTTTTCTTCAATGATTTATGATCTTCACTGGTGTCCATGGATTACATGAAATCTTTCCACCTTTATCCACCTTTGTCATGGTAGGAATAACATGTCAATGTAAGGGTGGGGTCATCTAAGATAGCACAAGGGTTAAACACAATTGCAAAAAAGGCTTTTTTTTTCATCTTTCAAACTCTCAGATTAATTAAAAAAGGGACTAAAGTTATATAGGTTAACAAGACAGAGAAAGCAATAAAATGTTTTTGTAAGAAATGTTTTTGAAAAAATTACCGAACTATCATTTTGTGCCACTTTATACCGTATCTTGCTCATTTGCAAGGTAGAATTAAATCTAGGAATATTCACAAGAATAACCAAGAATATTTTTTATACAATTAGAAATGAAATCAGACAAGAAAGTATTAAATGTAGTGTAATTTCATAAAAATGCAACCCAATTGACAAACACAGATTTTGATTGTTTTAAGACAGATTTTTTCGCTGCAAATTGTGGCTAAACAAAGAACTAAAACATGAATTTATGAATAATTCAATTTAAAAGCAACTATTTCTTGTTTAGAAACAATCTTATTGCAAAAAAAACAACTTTCACTTATTTGCGTGTCCCATGAGGTGCGTTTGAGTGAATTGTTTGTTTAAAACATTGGGTACTTTTTTAAATAATCTTGAAAAACCAAAGACTAAGATGAAGTAAAAGATGAAATGTTGAGTAAATTGTGACAAACTAATGCTTCATCCCAAATATTAAAACATTAACTCTTTTTTTATGATTACATTGTATTATTGCACTGATAAATGAATTAATGCAGAGAACAAATAAACCACCAAAGCAAAAACTATTCTTTAAAAGATTTTTCACAATAAAATTCTTATTTCATGGAGTTTTCCACACTTTCAGTCAGCTCTCAATTTTTCCCAAGAAGCTTCAAATCTGAAACTTCTAAAGGGATAAACTGCTAAGACTGAACTTTTGTGTGGAGTTATTATCTTGCAGAATTAAATGCTGAGCAATCAAAGGCACAGACTGGAGGACTGCTCAGAATGGAAGACTGCTATTAAGGTTTAGGATGCTTTTTCTCACTTTGTACAAACTACGGATTCTGAACTCACTAAATTCATGCTTAAAAGAAGATGACACACCCCTTTTCTGTTCATTAAAAATGCCTTGTATGGTTTGAAAGGTAAAATGTTTAACTCTGACATCACCACTTTTCTACCGTTTGAGGCTATTCAGTAGAGTTTCAAAGTTGAATGTCATCAACATAACGATCACTTCGATCATCTTATCATCTATTGTAAAAGTTTTTTCTGTGTTTTTTTTTTTTTTTATTTATGCCATTTTAATCCAGAGATAACAAAAAAAAACAAAAAAAACAACTGTAATTTTCTTGGACATAGTATCTGCCAAGAGGCAGACGTTCATTACAAACTTTAAGTTGTGGGCGGAACTGTTGGGGCGGAGTAAGCCCGCCCCCATTTTCCATCTGTTTACATGCTCTCTCACTAGCTTACAGCCCCTCACACCCCCGACCTAACATTATCGCTGCAACAAAAATGGTGAGCAATGTTGTAGCTTTCCAGCCATACCGTTTGGAGCCAGATGCCAGCTTGGAAAAGGAAGATGTTCATGCATCTATTCATCTACAAGCGGATGCCTCAAAATGGAGTGGAGTAAGGACCGCGTGGCCCACCAATTGGAGCTTCTGCTTCACAGCTACAAGCTTTTTTCAACTGCATGTTTTCATCAATTTTTAGTGGTGTGGGTCTTTAATAGAAGGGAAATTAATTCATTAATTATTAAATGTAAACACACTGAATTCAGTATAAAATAGAAGTCAGGTAAATTTGCAAAATGTAAAACTTTGCAAGAACTACTGTGCAGCTCTTGTGACCCACAGAGAAAAACGCCAGTGTGTAAACATAAAGCTGCTGACCACTTTGTTGTGAATGGGTCTTCTGTATCAGCAGCAAAAACGCTAATCAATGCAACAGCAGAGACTCAAGTGAAAACCTGCGCTACACACAGGGAACTGATGCAATATTAAAACATTAGTCACTGCTTTGCTTGACTGTAATGATGCTTCTCCGAGAGGAAGATGGAACCCGGCAAACAGGAGTTCATCACTTCCTCCCTGGACTTGTGCTGTGTAGGCTGCTGGCGCAGAAAATAAGATAAATTGAGACATGCCAAAAACTTTCCCAAAGCATGCAGTCTTGGCATAAAGACAGATGAGGAAATTGTAAAAAAGAAAAAAAAGCTATATGTATGTTGCACAGAGAAAAAAAAATCAGCATGACTCGCACTTTTATTTTTGCTCGTTGTTCTTCTAATAAAGTGCTGATGTTAAATGAGCTTTAATATAATGGGATCAAGAAGGTAAATTTAATTTTTATAATAAAAAAATTACGCTTTTGTAAAACTGACATCAGGCCAGTGTGTTTAAGGGACACACTGTTTCTCCTAAATCTTCACACTCTCTCCAGACTTTCTCCAAATATGGCATATCCAAACTGCATTATATGGATTTTCTTAGCTCTGTAACAGAAGTTTAGAAGTGGCCGTTAAGATTGTAATCTCAAATATCACTGAACACAATGATATTTGAGAAGTGAAATGAAGTTTATTGGATATATATATATATATATATATATATATATATATATATATATATATATATGTATAGGACTACCTATATATATATAAATATATATAGGTAGTCCACACAGGAGGAGTCTCACTCCCAGAAGGAACAACAGCAGACATTGAGGACAGTTACAAGTACCTTGGAATTCCACAGGCAAATGGCAACCTGGAACAGGCAACAAGGAAAGCTGCAACAGCTAAATACCTCCAACGAGTGAGGCAAGTCCTGAGAAGCCAGCTCAATGGCAAAAATAAGACCCGGGCAATAAACAGCTACACACTGCCAGTTATCAGATACCCTGCAGGAATAATAAGATGGCCAAAGGAAGAGACACAGACCACGGATGTTAAGACATGAAAGCTCCTCACCATGCATGGAGGGTTCCATCACAAATCCAGCACCCTGAGACTGTATGCTAGCCGCAAGGAAGGAGGTCGAGGACTAGTGAGCGTAGAAGCCACTATCCAGGATGAAACATCAAAGATGCATGAATACATCAAGCTCAACGCCCCAACTGACAGTGTGCTCAGTGAATGTCTCAGGCAATGGAGAGCAGAGGATACAGTGCTGGAGGACAGATCCTCATGGGAGGACAAACCCCTGCATGGGATGTACCACCGGACCATAACTGAAGTGGCTGATATCAAGAATACCTACCATTGACTAGAAAGGGCTGGCCTACAGGACAGCACCGAAGCGCCCATCCTGGCAGCTCAGGAACAAGCTCTGAGCACCAGAGCAATAGAGGCTCAGATCTAGCACACCAGACAAGACCCAAGGTGTAGGCTGTGCAAGAAGCGCCTGAAACAATCCAGCACATAACTGCAGTGTGTAAGATGCTGGCAGGTAAAGCATACATGGAGAGCCACAATCAAGTGGCTGGAATAATATACAGGAACATGTGTGCAGAATATGGACTGGAAACCCCAAGATCAAAATGGGAAACACCTCCGAAGGTGGTAGAGAATGAGAGGGCAAAGATCCTGTGGGACTTCCAGATCCAGGCTGATAGGATGGTAATGGTGAATGAACCAGACATTGTATTGGTGGATAAAGAACAGAGGAAAGCCGTTATGGTGGATGTGGCATTGCCAAGCGATGGGAACATCGGGAAGAAGGAACATGGGAGACTGGAAAAATACCAGGGACTCAGAGAAGAACTGGAGAAACTCTAGAAAGTGAAGGTGACAGTGGTGCCTGTGGTAATTGGAGCACTCGTGGCAGTAACCCCGAAGCTGGAGGAGTGGCTACAACAGATACCTGGAAAGACCTCAGACCTCTCAGTCCAGAAAAGCGCAGTGCTAGGAACAGCTAAGATACTGTGCAGGACCCTCAAGCTCCCAGGCCTCTGGTAGAGGACCCGAGCTTGGAGGAGGAACCACCCGCGGAGGGTGAGAGGGACGTTTTTTATATATATATATATATATATATATATATGTACACACACATTTTTTTAAGTGTGTTGGGAAAAAATTAGAAAAAAGAAAACAATAAAATTTGAATCCAAGTATCGTTCCAAAAATAAAGATTAGGGAAAACAAAACCGTGCTTGTCTAGAAAAAAAAAAGAAAAAGAAAATCTCAGCCCCTGCTGAAGATGAAGAGGGATAAATGGTTTCAGCTCGCAGACTCTGCTGTAAATGCTGGTCAATCACCTCCCATTGTGAGGTGGCAGAGGGTACATGTCTCCCTTAGGGGGTTGTGTCCCTGGCAGGAGGTCTGTGGCACAATCACTAGGGCGAGGAGGAGGCAGAGACTTAGCTGAAACAAGGCCAGCATATTGTGATATTTTGGACGTACTTTACTGACATTGACGCTCAAGAGGAGAATTGATCTGACAGAGCAAAGCACAGCAGTTGAACAATTTATTGAACCAAAACATCTCCAGGGCAACTGTTATCCCAAGATTGAGTTAAAATTGGGTGTGCACCCCACAACCATGGGTAACCCAAAAAACGAAATATCAAAGCTTGGTGCGAATACCTAATATAGCCATCGTTCATTTATGAAAAAAGGGAGCCATTAATGGGGTCTTAAGCTATGGTAACATGGGGCATGTGACAGGTGTTCAAAAATGCGCTAAAAGCGCGTTTAGCATACGTGTTCTCACAAGTCTGTCATTACACGATACTAGCACATGTATCACAGTTAGAAGAGGCTTGGTGTTAAATGTCAAAATGGTGCAAATCTCACAAATCTTGATCCTGGCTTCTTCTTTCACAGCTCTGTTCGGACATATGAAAGACTTGGTGTCATTGTATTCCGCTGGGCACAAACCACGTTTATTAATTTCTCCTAAATGGTTTTATGTTTAATGAACGCTCAATGGCAGCGCGTTTTGTACATAGAGCCCGAAGACAGTCATAGAAACTTGTGTAAAAAAGCATTAATTTGAGAGTTTTGAATGTAGAAGCCTGAAACGCGCATTAGAATCGGCTTTCCATTGAAGGTGGCCGCTTAAACCCGCATTGCCAAAGGTGGTGTGAGCTGACTTTAAACTCCTGCTATGACTCTTTGTCATAGCACCTTCCACCTGGTGCCAGGTGGAAGGTTGTGAGAGAGGGAAAAAAGAAGATATAGAATTCCTAGTTACTCAGCTCCTGAATGATATAACCGGGCTGTCAGGAGTTCAAACTCAGACCTCCATCCTTCCATATCTGCTACTCCACAGGAGAACGTGGTATTTTGATGCAGAGTGTTGCTGCTTGAGACAACCAGAAGAGAGCTCATGGAAGTGAAGGTGTGACGTTACTCAGGGTGCTGCACTGTCAGCCAATCACATGGCAGCAACCCAATACATTTAGGCCTGCTGACATGGTTCAGACGATCTGCTGCAGTTCAAAATGAGCATCAGAATGGGAAAGAAAGGTGACTGGAGTGACTTTGAACGTGGCGTGGTTGTTGGTGCCAGTTGGGCTGTTCTGAGTATTTCAAAAACTGCTGATCTACTGGGATTATTACTCAGACAACAATTTACACAGACTCCCCAAAATTGGACATTAGAAGATTGGAAAGAAATTGTCTGATCTGATGAGTCTCCATTTCTGCTGTCACATTCAGATGGCAGGGTCAGAGTTTGGTGTCAACAACATGAAAGTATCGATCCATCCTGCCTCTACAGCTCAGACTGGCATTGGTGGTGTAATGGTGTGGGTTATATTTTCTTGGCACACTTTGTGCCCCTTAGTACCAATTGAGCATGGTTACAATGCCACAGCCTACCTGACTATTGTTGCTGACCATGTCCATCCCTTTATGACCACAGTCAGTCCATCTTCTGAGTGCTACTTCCAGCATGATAAGACACCATGTCATCAAGGTGGGATCGTCTCAGACTGGTTTCTTGAATATGACAACAAATTCTCTGTACTTCAATGGCCTCTTTTGGGATGTGGCGTAATGGGAGATTGACATCGTGGATGTGCAGCTGACAAATCTGCAGCAACGGTGTGATTCTATCATGCCAATATGAATATAACTCTCTAAAAAAGATTTCCAGTATTTATGCCACAAAGGATTAAGGCTATACTGAAGACAAAAAGGGGTCCAACCAACTAGCAAGGTGTGCCTGATAAAGTGGCCGACCCCACCAAGTCTTTCAGATATCGGAATGGAGCTGTGAAAGAAAAACAATGGAGCAAGATATGGGAGATTTGCACCACTTCGACAATTTCTAATAAGCCTCTTCCAGCTGTAGGTGGCAGAAATGCACTAGAATCAGGTAGCGACAGTTCAGTGGGAACAATGTATGTTTAACAAGGGTTCAGTGTCTCACATGCCTCTTGTAAACATAGTATTACAGCTTAGATTGTATTTGAGTTCACTGTAGAGACCCTGAAGACAGCTCATCAGGCTGAGCTCCACTGCCTAATCAGAAATGATTTAAGTATCCTACTTGAGTTGGAAAAGCTGGGAAGTGAGCTGTGATTGGATACAAGACGATGAAAAGCTGGGTGGAGAATGCTGGAAGAAGTTGCACTGATCTCAGGACTATCATGCTTTGCCCCTCAAAAAGCTCAGGACCAAAACTGGCTTGCTTTTTTTTCAGAAGAGACCTTGTTTGGATTAAAATGAAAATGGAGCCAAACTGCAAGTAGAAAAAATTATTTTGTTCATACAGTGGCTTGCGAAAGTATTTGGCCCACTTGAACTTTTCAACCTTTTGCCACATTTCAGGCTTTAAACATGAAGATATGAAGGCATAATGGTCTTGGCCTGCGTTTCTTAAACAGGGACAGGGTGTTACGGTTTACGTTTCTTTGCTTTTGGGCTTTGTTCTCCTTTTGTTTTGTCATGTTTTGAGTTTCGGTTTCCTGTTTTATTTTGAAAGGTTTCCTGTTTTGTTGTTGTTTCGAGTTTTACTTTGGTCCCCCACTGCCCTCATTGTTGTCACCTGTGTCTTGTTTGTCTGTATGTATTTAAGTCTTGTCCTTCCCTTTCTCCTGTGCAGGTCCATCGTTTGATGTTCCCCAGCTCTTGAGTTTTTAAGAGTTAAGAGTTTGCCTGCCTGCTGCAGTGGTGTTTATTTTGATTTTTGGACTTAGTGAATTAAAAGACCTTGTTCTCCTGGAACCACCTGCCTCCTCCTCTCTGCATATGGGTACTCCCTCAAAATGACACAGGGAGGATGGTTAGAATTGATGGGAAGATGGATGGAGCCAAATACAGGACCATTCTGGAAGAAAACCTGATGGAGTCTGCAAAAGACCTGAGACTGGGACGGAGATTTGTCTTCCAACAAGAAAATGATCCAAAACATAAAGCAAACTCTACAATGGAATGGTTCAAAAATATCCAGGTTTTAGAAAGGCCAAGTCCAGACCTGAATCCAAATTGAGAATCTGTGGGAGGAACTGAAAACTGCTGTTCAAAAACGCTCTCCATTCATCCTCACTGTGCTCCAGCTGTTTTGCAAGGGGGAATGGGAAAAATTTCAGTCTCTCGATGTGCAAAACTGATAGAAACATACTCCCAAGAGATTTACAGCTGTAAACACGACAAAAAGCAGTGCTACAAAGTATTAACTTAAGGGGGCTGAATAATTTTGAACGCCCAATTTTTCAGTTTTTTATTTGCTAAACAAGTTTGAAATATCCAATAATTTCCGTTCCACTTCATGGTTGTGTGTCATTTGTTGATTCTTTCCAAAGAATTACAGTTTTATATCTTTGTGTTTGAAGCCTGAAAGTTTGAAAAGTTTAAGGGAGCCGAATACTTTCGCAAGGCACTGCATCTTGTCTAAAATAAATCAAAAATGCTCACATAAGCAGACATTACTTTTTAATGACGTTTCTGGGGAAAATAAAAGCCCGTTCTAGTAGGACGAGTCAGGAAAAAAAGAGTTTTGATCCTTGTCCTTGTAGCTGCATACATTTAAGATTTAGAACTTTTTTATAATCAAGGAACTGAAATATTGCACCAAAAGGTACTTCCACACACTGCACAATAGGCAATCTGATCTGATACTTTATCTACTTGAATATCAACCGACAAGTGCATTTTAGATTTATTTTCAAATAATATGTTTTGTTCGGATTTAGATTTATCTAGAAATATTTTAAAGTACATTTAATAATAAAAAAAGATGTACATAAAAATTGTTGATAATAAAAAATAGTATGCATATGAATTCAGTTTTTCCCCGATGGAACAAATTTTTAATCATGCTGCTCCCCATGTCATCAGTAGGAGTCAGGCAGACCCAATTTCAGGCAGAGTCGGTCAAAGGCTGTTTCTGTCACAGACGTGGCCTCCAGCTGCAAACATAAGCCTCTGTGGGCCGCTCGGAAATCCTCAGTTTGAGCCTTTTCCTGCTTCCTTATCCAGCTGAAGTTGATTCAAAAGAAGAAAGAAATTCTGTTTACCAATGCACACAGGTTTTCATTTGTCTAAGTAGCAGCAATGTCTTTGACACTTTGACCTTTACGGTGTTCTTACATAAAGCAGTGTCGTGTCTACTCAATAAGCAGTTACTCAAAAATCTGCAATTTGTGTGTGGAGGATGCAGGAGAGGAGACAACCTTGGAGATACTGTTTTATTGAGTTATGTGAAATGACACGGTGATGTATGAAGGGGAGAACTTTCAATTACTGCCCCCACATGCAATCTCTCTCATTATTTTTTTTATTTGCCTCTGGTGTAAGAGTTCTCACTGACCTGCAATTTTGAGTCAAGGATCCCACATCAACAATGAAATGATGGCTTTTCTTATTACTTTAATATTTAAATAAATATGCATCAATGGCACAAAGGTTAAGTCAAAGTTGTATGATCTTTGCCGAGTTCTAAACTACTGGAAATGTGGTAATAAAACAAAATCTTTTATGAAATGTTGGACTAAAATGCCACTTTGTAATGTTTTGCAACTTTAACATAATATAGAAGTATTTTTCTTTTTCAAAAAGTCACTTATATCAGTGGTAAGTAACCTTTTTCAGTCCATGGGTTTAATGTCATACAATATTTTCACTGACCAGCTGACCGACTTGTCAAAGTGGAAACTAAAACTTCAGATGCCAACTTTCACATTGTCTGATTTGTAAGGTCAAGGAATAAGATATAAAAAACATGGTCACTAAAACCTATATTTTCTAAATATAACATGTCATAAATGCAAATCCATCATTTAAGCAACTTTATTAGAAGTCTTCCTAACATTAGACAGCTGGTTGCTGAATATTATGCATAAATATTTCAATGTGTGGGAAAAACTTTAGCAATAAATTCGTAATTTGAATAAAGACTTGGTTTTTCTGTTAAATGCAGCTTTTATTTTGAAGAACTTCTGTTTCCTTACTGTTTCTCTCATTTGCTTTTTGCCAACTTTGCTGGCTTGAGGGTTTTAATGTAGTGGTTGGTGCAGCCACTTTAAGAAAGTAGGGGAGGGATTTTTGACAAGTGACCGGGCGGCTTGAGATGCATCAAGAATGAGAATGTGGATGGGAAAATCTAGTAGTTTTCCAAAATAAAACTTCCTTCAGAATCAGATTATGAATAAAACTAAAGGTCGTGTTTTTTTGTTTCTTTTTTTTCCTGCAGACCAGCACCAACTGCCCAAAAGACTGGTACCAGTCCTTTGCCCAGAGGCTGGGGACCACTGACTAAAAAGATAAAAAAAAATGAATGTGTTAATTTAAAAAAAAATCAATAATATAAGTTTGAAGGCAAGTGTGTCTGTATGTTGCATCACGTCTTTGTGAAACAGGTTGGAGAGACGTTTCCTTATTTTCTCCACAAAGTCAATTTTGACATCTATAATATATTAACATTGCCTTTTGATTGTTAAAATGTGATTTTAAGCCTAGTTTTTCACTTCTATGACAGTCTGGCTTGCAGACACAATTTATGGGATGTATATAACAATAAAAAATTTTAAAGTTTTATGTAATTCATCTGTCAACAATGTTGCAGCCAATTTCTAATGACTTTATTCTGTATTTTCACACAAACAGATGTTTTTATGTTCGGAAAGTCAGTTGATGTATACTCCAAGAGCTTTTAGACTCAAGGATATCTTAGCTCTGCTACAAACTAATGGCAGCAGGATTTTATTTATATTCAAAAAAAGAAGCGGAGACTCCAACAATACATCACCGCCTCCTTTCTTGTTAGTGTCAATGTTATGGCTGAGATGCATGAAAGAGATCAAAGCAAAAGAAAAACTGCACGTAAAATTGTGCAAAGAGAAGACATGTACCCCCTTCCAAATCAAGTCCTCTCCTGTCAGGTTGGTTAGTAAATATAGAAGAACAGAAAAAAATTCAGCTGTCACAGCTAAACTCCTCCTTCTGACAATTAAAACTGATTGACACACAAACCCTTTGTTGATTGTGTTTTTTTGCTGTTGTTCTTTTAGTGTTTGCAGTCAAACAGCATCAATTATTTTCTGTCTGAAAGCCTACGTAAGGTGTGTGAGGCATGAAACAGAAAATGTGCTTTTTTAAAAATATTATTTCAATGAAAAAGGTGTACGAATCTGATGTGAGTGGAGTGAGAATGAGAGGAAGACCACGAATGGGATGGACAGAGGGTGTAAAAAGAGCACTAAATGCAAGAGGGATGACTGTTTTGCAGGGGAGAGAGGCTGCTCAGGACAGGGATGGGTGGAGAGAGTTTGTGTATGAATGAATGGATGGGTGTGGTGGAGGTCTGGTCTTGGTATGAAGCGCCAAGGGGAAACCAGCCTTGGCTGAGGCCCTGCTGTGGAGGTGCCCACACTGGGCTGTGCAGCTGACCCTGGTGCAATGTGGTGTGGCTTAGACCAGTCACATACACACACATGCGCACACACACACGCACACACTGAAGGAGGAGGGTTTGGGGAAGAGAAGGAGGGAGGTAAGAATGTGTGCCCTGTCTAGGCTACCCCACTTTGGTGGGACACAGCCTGGGTACATAGATAGATTGTGCGGACAAGTTCGATATGAACTTTACAGCAACAAGTCAAAGCAGGGTATGTATGGTATAACATATCTGCATGACATATTTATGTATATTTATGATGAATCTGAATACCTGAATACCTGTGTGGGTGTGTTCTGAAGCACAGAAGTTTACATTCAAATGTAAGTACGGTAATGTCTTTCTGCTTTTTCAGGACTTTTTAAAGTTATAAAACCGACATTACTTATTTGGTAGTAATGTCCGGATCTAAAGACACTATTTTTTTATATATCTCCGTTTGGACGGCTAAATGTAGGGAGAGGGAGAAGCCATGGGGTAGGGAGGACTGCAGATTTGGCCTTAGAAAATAAAGGTGCACTGAAGTTATGGAACTCTTTGCCACTGGGGATTGGCAATGCATTCTCACTGCTCACTCTTTAATGCTGTTTAACCCATCAACTCCGGAGATGACACCTAAATAACACGCTCTTGGACATACCTCTGCAACTGTTTACACCAGGGGTCTTGCAACCTAGGCACAGATGGCACGCTGGTGTGTGACAACAATGTTTGTATTTTTCTGATATGAAAAAAAAAAAAAGGTTTGAGTGACAATCTCATGATTATAAGTTCAGTTCCTTAAAAAATAACCAAGCAAAGTCAGATAAGGGTTGATTTATGGCAACCACCGCGCGGTCTCGTTCATACTAATGTTGGCTGGTTTTGATTGCAACTGTCCGATGGATTTCTGAGTGGCATTTATACTTTTCAAGCGACACGATCGTCTCCGGTGTTTATTTTGAACATGAACGACATCCTGCCTACACACCTGCAACGTCAGAGTACGTGCAGCTCATAATAATAACCATAGTGACTTGAAAAGTGAAAGTAAGAATCGTCCTATTCTTCCAGAAACGTCATGTGTTCATCTTTATACTCTGAATTAAGCCATTTTGACCATGAGGGTAACAGTCTGCACGCACATGAAATGTTTACTTATTTTTTCCAGCATTGAGCGTAACCCGAGCAAATGATTGGCGGTCATGAATGTGTCGGGAGCAGCATCAAAACACACACACTGCCAAATTACTATTGTGTTTATTTTTTTTAATACCCTCGGATGGATTTGAGTGTGGTTTAAGACGGAAAAAACTATGAAATGAGGCACAGTATATAGAAAATATGATGAGATGGAAAGAGCTGCATGCCTATTGGCCGAGAGTCGCATGCAGCTCGAGAGCCGCATGCAGCTCGAAAGCCGTGTGTTTGCCACCCCTGCCCTAAGTCGTACTTTTGGAATAAAACCCACTCACCTACAGTGCCCTCTATTGGTTGTTGTGGGAAATGGCCTCCACAAATAAAGTGAATCCTGAATCCCCTTGTTTGATTGAGGTCATGTTTAGTTGTCATGAAGGTAAAGTTAGTTTCACTTGATCTGAATAACTGGCAGTGGTGTGTTGATTTGTGCTCGTTTTGTAGGGCCAGAACCAGAATTTTTTTTCATATAAAAAGAGCGACACAAACATTTAAGTAAAAAAAAAAAACCCTCTAAAGTTTAAATGATGCCATCTGTTAAACCATTATTTTCTAAGGTGCAACAAATGTTTCCCAAAGCAAATTTTCTGCTCTAGTGGAAAGGAAAAAGCTCTGACTGTGCAACTAAAAAGATGTTCACCTTCTGCATATCAATTTTTAGAGAAGCATTACCAGCCTTTATGGACAGGGTCAAATAAATACTTACATTTCCTTGTCATTGTCAAAAATAGCCTCACGTCTTCTTAGGAGGAATTCACAAAAAGGCAAAAATGCATTACTCAAATAAATATAATTATTCAGTTCACTAGATTACAGTTAATGATGAATATCACTCAACCATTTTGTCTTTCTGAATTACTTGTTAAATTGCTCTTATTTTTAAGTCAAACCTAATTGGATCTAAATATTTTTCCTGTCAGCCTATATGGTTTAAATTAACCAAATGTTTCTTTGTCATGCTTGAAGCCCCTATTTGATATCAAGACTAAGTCCCTTTTACGTTTTGCAGTTTAATGCTCAGACTGTCACACTGAAAGGAAATGTGAAACCACATTTACAAACTACCATATTTTCTTCAATATAGGGCACACCAGATGATAAGACGCACCGTCAATGAATGGCCTTTTTTCAAAATGATGTCAACAAAAAGTGCAGTTAACTATAAGGCGAGACAAAACGCATGTTTTTGATCGTGCATTTAGCCGCAGGACCTCAGATCGCGTATGTACCATGGACTTAACATCAAAAGTAGTAAGTGGGAATCACATTCAGTGTGAACACAGCTTTATAATTCATGGGTCAAATATGACCATAAGAAAATCCTATGTGTACCATAAAGAAAACCAAAGTATCACTTTTTTAGGATGGAGTCAATTTAGGATGTCATGAACCTTCAAGCTGGGAAAGAAATCAGTTAAGGTATTTTTTTCAACATCTAAACAATTTGATGGGTGTTTTTTACTTGCAAGACAACACAGGAGTTACAGAAAAATGGAGCACAAACATTAAGTTGAAGCCTCAGTTCTGCAGACTAGGTCAGGTGCATTAAGGTTTTAGTAAAGGGGAAAATGTCCTTTTCATGCACAAAAACTCCCCACTTGTAGAGAACTTACTTTTTATTTCAGTGCACCAAAGGTTCCTATATTTTAAGAAAAAGTACTTTTTCAAAAGTAATCAACTTCTATAACATAAAAAGCAATCACATAATACATCTGATGAACCTCTCTGTCCATAATTTATTCCATTTATTGAATGGATCATTTATTTTTGATCTGCATCTAAGAAGTTAGTTTGTGGCTCAGTTTTTACTACTTCTCAAATTAGCAGCAAACTATGGCCGGATATAAGTCTCTCTGAAATGTCAGCTTTCATTATGAACTCGAGCCAAAATTGTCCACAAACTGAGCATTGGCCTTTTAGTGCAGATTGGCTGATTAACGGTGTTACAGCTCAGACAGTGGAGTTCAGTCTGAGCCGCTCTGACACTCATTGATCCTGCTCCTGCTGATTTCCACCCTGTAAGCCTCTTTTCCCCAAAGGGTTTTCCCCCTTTGAGCTCCATCACGATCAACTAGAGACAAAAAAAAGCTTACCATAAATCAGACTCCAAATCCCACAGCCACTGGGGAATTTAGTCGGCAGGAAAGGAGGACAGACCTTTCTCTAAACAGAGCTAAACACAAATCATGCCAATATCCCCTCCATCTGATGAGAGACAAATTCTCTCACTCACACTGTGTTAGTGGGAGAGTAGCTTAATATTTAAAAATGGTGCGCCTGCAGCTCCGGGAAAGTGATAAGCTCTTCCACCAACTGTTAAAAGTCAAAAAGTCATACTTATTATACAAATGCCAATCCGTCTGTCTGGTAACCAGAGGGGCGATTAGTCCCAGCTGAGGTCAAGGATTCATTCAATCACACTAAAGCGGGAATCGTAATTGTTCGGGTAACATCTGGATGAACAAGTCATTCGGCTTTTTCGTTCTCTTTTTGCCTGAATCCAAACTGTTTACAGTATGAGAAGAAACTGCTAATCTGTAAATTGTATTCAACTTTTCAAACAGAGATGGCTTCAGAGTGAGTTTCAGGTTCTGCTTTTTTATTTTCATTAGCTAGTCTTGTTCTTGGTTTGAGTGGCTGGATGACTCAGTTGGCTGTGTGCAGGACAGGCACATGGAAAAGCAGGGTTCATTTCCCAGGGGGGGGGGCAATGAGCTAAATCCAGTGAGGGTCCTTGGGCAAGACCCTTCAAGCTATGTAGCCACAAGGGGAAAAATGCAGGGTTGTGTCAGGAAGGACATCCTGCCAAACCAAATGTGTACGTCAATGGCAGCTGATTCGCTGTGGCGACCCCTGACAGGCTTTGACAAAAGGTGAACAGCAAGTCTTGTTCTTGGTTTGGATTAGAACTTGGTGTGGTTAATTTTAGTATTATTTTCTGTTTTTTTCTGTCGTATTGCACTGTGGTCTTTATTTCAGAAAAACCACTTGGCACTGTAGAGTTCATGAAAGTTTTGTTGGGCAGTTTGATTCTGAATTTGCATGGCATGACTAGCTTTGGGCGGGTGGAGTTGGTTTGGGATTGCTCGACCTCACCTGCCATCATAATAATCCTGTAAATAAATATGTGTCGACTAATTTGCTCTATAAATGCCATTTATATGTATGATTCTAATAAATCATTTTTATCCTCATTTCCAGTTAAACTATAGCCCAGGTTGGGAGGTGAAGCAACACAGAGTTCTGCCTTACTGAAGATTGCGCAATAACATTTAAAAAGGTTTGATTATGAGCCATTTAGCTTATTCAGCATATGCTAATGCTCTAGTAATATTTGTTATACATGGAGAAAATTTTTATTACATGTCCCCACTTTTCATTTTATAGGTAGTGCATTTTACGTTAGTGAAATCCATTGTATTCCGATTTGACATAAAACTGCATTGAAATAGGTTGCTTGTGCTCATGTTTGTTCTTTGTTGTTGCTGATAAAGTTCATTAATGTTTTGCAAGATTTTTATCCAGAAGGAGAGGCCTATGGGCTTTACTCACAAGTAAATGTCTGAAATCTGTGTGTGTGTGTGTGTGTGTGTGCGTGTGGGTGTGTGTGTGTGTGTGTGGGTGTGTGTGGGTGTGTGAGCACTGTCTGTAGCATTCACCTTGTTGTTGTTTTTTTTGAGCCTTACTGAACTCCTAAGAATTTTACAATCTTCTTCGGCCCAAAAGGAACCTGCCATATTTACAAAAGAAATTCTGATATGAGACATGAAAAACAGTTAGTAGTAGCCAATATTGGGTTTGCATGTTTGTAAATATAATTAACTACTGATTAACTGTTTTGTTTTGTATTTTAAAGCTTTTTGTGGGGTCTGGTGGTTTTTGAATGACCTTTGTGCTACAAACCCATGATTATCTGGGAACAGTGGGCAGAGCACAGGTGGTTTTGACAAGAGGTTTTGCACACAGTTTTTTTTTTTTTTTTTTTGCCTTATTTGGTTGCATTGAGACAATATGTTTTTTGCCCTAAAGCTTGTTTCACCTGGACAAAACCTTTGAAATGTGTGTTGGCCTCCACCTGAACCCAAAGGGTGACTAAAGGCAGGACTAGATAGTAACTACACCAAGTTTTTAATCTTCTTTTATTTATTAATTACTTTGCAGCAAATATTTAACTGGCAGAGGCTTATGGTGTACGTTATAGAAACAGCACTTTTCTACAGCAAGTTATTTATTTTGTGAGATTAAATAACCTATCTATAGTGTGAAGGTTATTCATTTCTAAAATAAAGTAAATAACAAAAATCTTTTATTTTGAAATTAAACAATTTGGTCATAGAAAGTGTCTATTTTATGCAGTAGCTGCAGGACAATGATAATTACCTGGCCTTTTGTAATTTAAAATGAAAGTAATTTGCAGTTTATACATATATATAGAGTTAAAGCTGGTCGTTATGTTCTTTATGTAACTTTTATCGGCATATTCACACACAGTGTCCAGATAGGACACACACCTACATCAGGAGACTGATGGGAGATAGAGGTTCAATGTCACAGTCAATTGTGATTAAGCGTATCTTGCCTATTACTTATCAGAGCATCTAACGGCAGCTCTGCTCTAATTAAATCTCAGCCCCTTTTTATGCAGTAAATCCGAAAGACATGTGCAGTTACTGGAAAATAGGTTTGAGACTAAAGCCGTTTTATTGCAAATGCCATAACGATAAAACAAAAAAAAAAGTTTCACTAGGAGAGTTTTTTAGGAAGTTATACTTCATTTAAGATGATGACATGAATCTTTTTGAAAATGTCAAGGAGACCATTTTGGACACAAAAGAGAAACTTAATTGGACGCTTGTGTTACCTTTAAGGCGTACTTCTCCAGAAAGAGCCTATTTGAAGGAAACAAGAGAGAAACAAATGTAAACACAATAAAAAATGTAATTAAATGAATAAATGAATAGACATACCTGATGTGTAGTTGATAACAGGGCTGATAAAAAAATAAAATAAATGAAACATCTGATGAGTTGGCATAAATAAATGAGAAATCTAATCAGCTACTCTGGTTGAAGCTTTTTTTAAATTAAAAATTTTCAGCTCAATGTGACTGTTAGCTGTAGTTGGACTTCGACAATATTTCTGAAAACTTTCGATTAAAAACTGATATATTAAAGACTTGAAAATGTGTCACAGTCAGAAAAAGTAAATAATTCCTTTAACATCGAGTCTTATTGATTTAAACCAGCTTATGCACATGTGCATAATTTATTAGTCAGCAAGGATTCACATAAAGTTTTCTTCAACTTGCAATGTATGATAGAAGTGATCATTTGGCTTCATAGCTACATCTTGGTGTCAATTTCACGCTGAAAGAGCTCCAGTATCTCAGAGTTGTGCTCTGCTAAACTCACCACTCTCAGCAGGGTTTTGCTGTCCTTGACAAAACATTTACAAAACCGCGATGCACTCAGCTGGATCATTATCAAAAAGAAGTATTTTTAATAAACCATGAGGAGATCAAAAGTTGTCTCAGCAGTTTCAGGCAGTGACACCAAAAGCTTGAGCTCGATCACTGGAAAGCCTATTGAGTTCAGATTTAGTTTTATTACTCTAAGAAACAATATTTCCATAATAACTTTTGTGATGTACAGCATGTGCTTTTCATTGCAAGAAACTATTAACTATGTTTAAACACAAAATTAATAAAGAAAGTCCTTTTATTAAAGCTTTCTGGATATAAAAACAAACCTGAAAGCTCAGGGGAGGAAGCTGTCAGCAGTCCAACCTGTTTTTAAAAAAAGCTCAATTTAAAGTAATAGCCTGACCTTCTAATCTCATCATTAATAAATAAATGGACAAGAACCCACAAAGGCAAAAACTCCTAAATAATTAGTGTATAAGACGAGGACTCAAATTACACAATAACTTGACAGTGAAAAGATAAATTTGCAACAATTCAGATTCAGGAATATCTCCATAAGTGCTGTTTGCAGAAGAAAAAGTTAAGATTCTTCTGCTGCAGATCTGCCTTAAACCAGGTTTTAAGACCAAAAGTGTGTTGAAAAAGCATTTTTGCTCAAATTCTGACTGTTTCGACTTTTCAACTTACGATGTGACAATGAAAAACACTTGTTTTGAACAATAAATGAGAACTTTGCCTTTTTGAGTATGTTTTGTGCTCAAAAATCCTTTTGTCTGCCAAAACTGGGAAAAAAGCATTTTTGCTCAAATTCTGACTGTGATGACTTTTATACTTGCATTGTGACGATAAATAACAATTTTTTTGCAAAACAAATGAGAGCTTTGACTTTTTTTTTCTTTTCTTTTTAAATGAAAAAAAAAGAACTTTGCCTTCTGAGTGCGTTATGTGCTCAAAAATCATTTTTGTCAGTCAAAACTGCCAAAAGTGTAAAAAAAAAGCATTTTTGCTCCAATTCTGACTTTTCTGACTTGTATACTTACATTGTGAAGCACACTGTTGCACCTGGATCAGATGTGAATTAGATAGAAAAATACAGTCAGTGGTAGATATTAAGGATGAGTGTCAAACGGATCTCCTCTTCACAACTAGACTTGTGTTAAAATTTAATTTCTGTTGAATTGAGCCCTAAATGATGAAGTCAAACTTGTACATCTCTTTAAAACCAACCAGTTGAATTAAAGGAGCACAATTAACCGTTAAGCTTTTATTAGCATGCATACAAGACGCATGTGATTAAACTCAAATGTCCTCATCCAATAAACAATCTCCTACCTTTTCCGGCGTTTTAGAGTGATTTGTTTTTGAATGTTTCATTTTAAATTCTGGAAAATACTTTTGTTTTCTTAAATGTGTCAATTTTATTTTATTTCATTTTTTTATTTTGTTTTTATTTCTAAAATTATTTTTCTGTTGTTGTTGTTATGATATTTAATGTTTTTGCGAGAAGTAAATTTGCTTGTGTGATATGGACTTCAGGGCCACTGTAGTACAATGTAATATAACAAAGTCATTAAAAACAAGTGTTTTCTGAGTTTGCAACCTGTTTCTGCAGAAACCTAGAGTTATCTCTAGGTCGGGATGACAGAGAGTTTCTGAACAGGTAGTCAGCATTTTGTCTTCAGCTGAGGTGATATTGTTGCTTTGCTGTTCTGCATCACCTCCTATGTAATGCATCCATACCAGTTTAAGACCATATCTGCTCCTGCTGCAGTCTCAGAGGCATATGATCTGTGGTCTGTTTCCCAGTGTTACCACAAGATGCCACAGACTCTTACCAATTTGCATTAAAAAGACAACACATGTAACAGAAGGAGCTGGAGAACTGGGATGTTCCATTAAAACAGGGAACTTTAATGAAGTTTCTTTTTTTTTTCCAGACAGCTTTGTAGCAAGCTGTCAAATAAACCTCTGTCTTCTTTAACAACAGGAAGCAGCAGACACACCCCCTTCCAGATTGCTCATCAAAGAGGCCAGCACATTTTTATTTAAGGAGCACTCAGTTTTAAAACTTTAAACATTAATAAAACACTCACCGGCGTATTTCCCACAGGAAGAGATGAGAAAGTTCAAGCCGCTACCAGGAAAAATGCGACAGATTCCCATACATCAGAGCAGAACGTCCTCCCACTGGAAACCCTTTCACACATCCTCCTCCTTTGTATGCAGGAAACACACTGACCTGCCCTTGTGTCTGCAGTCTTGCCTGAGGGGGACGTTAGTCAACGGGACAAAATGGACGAGTCAAAGACAGAAGTCAGATCGATTAAGATTTTCTGTAAAACAGAAAGGTGAATTTAGCCTGGAAGACGCATACAAGTCTGGAGCATTAGGCCCATATGAATAACAATGCTAATGTTGTAATGTTAAAAGGGGGTGGATTAGGACTGCTTCAAGAAAAGATAGTAGAATTCAGCCTTCTCTTCATAAACTTGTATTTATCAAACATTGTGATAAGTGGATAATAGGAAGGATGTGCAGACATTAAGGTAGAGACTTGATTAACTCAAATAATCAGGAGCAGCAAGTGTTTGTAACATTCTTAAATCTGAAACTCCAAAGTTTTCTTGAGCAGCCCAAGTCCAGTTTTTGCTTCCTTTCTTATTTGTAACCATTTAGCTTTAGCTGCAGTGTTCATGTTCTTTCGATTACTGTAACTCTTCAACCGTTTCTGTAATTAATATAATTCCACTGGATTCAGAAGTGGGGAAAAGCAGCCTGGCACTGATATGCTACAATTTACAGTCGTGAAATGTTTTCCCAACCAACGTAAAACAGTTGATTCTGTCATGGAAAAAGTGTCTTTGCACCATTATGCAACACTTTGTGTTTGCAAAGGGTTGCATTCAGGTGCAAAAGCTGCTTTTCTCCCCCTCTGAATCGGCAGATTCCAGTTGATTGTATAAATAGCATCATATCTGGTTGTGTTGGTTGTATATACTTTATTTTCTTATCATTCCAACTGCTGTTTTAGGAGAAACTTCTTTTTGAACTCTGTTGACATACACTGAAGGCTGCTATGTTGGGAATATTGTTTCTTCCTCACACTCTCCACATGGCATCTGGAGGAAGAAGTTCCTGGGAGTTTGAAATGCAGACTGATAAAGAACTGTGAACCAAGACTCCCCGTCTGCAGCAAAATGATTTAAACAAGTGGATTGTTAACTGCTGACCTTGCACATATTAGATTTCTATAACGAGGGCAACCAATTCTAAATCAAATAGGGGGTGGGACAGACATCCAGGAAAACTGTTGGAGACCGAGGTGTTGGACGGTTGTCTGTTTCAGCTCAACTCGCGAGAAATCATACTGTGCTCTTGTAGATGTTCTATTAATACTGTCTTGTTTTTTCAGAAATAACCATGACAAGTTAGTACTTTCGTGCTTTGAAATGACGCTACCCGAAAACAGACTTAAAGCGACACATAAATACAAGAGTTTTGAACACTAAGTCCAAAACGGGCACATACATGTCCTTACACAGACTTTTAATGGAATCTAGTCACTTGCATGCACGTTTTCAAGCCGGGTGTGATCGTAGCCTGAATGTAGCATCTACAACACAAACCCTTGATTAAAGGAGCAACTTCACATTCCATGTAATGTTTATTATCTGTGGATTTGCAATTCACCAATGTGGTTCTAGAAAAGATATTTTCTATTTGGCCACATCCAAAAGTAAGTTTCAGGTATACGTTTCAACTTGTATGATCTTTCTGTCAAAAGATGTTGCACTAAGCCTAAACACAAGGGAAATTTGAAACTCCATTTTCTTTGATCGCATCCAATACAATCTCTAAGAGGATTAGATCATCATTAAATAGGTTTGCCTCTGAGGGGATAAATATAAATCCTCTAAGTCTCAGCTGTGAAATCTGCAACTTTTGGCACACTGCCACAAATATACAGGATACCAAAACATGGAATCTGTCAAACAACTTTGGTTTTGTTCAAAATAAAACACACAACTTGTCGGGTAAAACCAGACCCACAGTCTTCAGTATCTAAAAAAAAATCAAAGGAAAAAGGGTTGAAGAATCCTTTGTTCCACATGATGATCTTTCAAGATATGCAAAGTTTTGTTTCCCTTTTTATATATTTGACTTTGTGAATTCGCTCATCATCACTGCACATTTTTCCTTCATCCACTTGCCTGCGATTCAGTAGAGCTTTATATATCTTTTTTGCTCACTCCGTGTCCTCCTATTAATATATGAGCAAATGAAGTTGAGAACAGTTTTGATATAAATTTTTTTTAAATCAATTGCAACCAAAAAAATTCACAAACAAGTTTCACTCATTTCATAATTATGCTTTTTCAGAGGTGGAGAATGGAAAGATGTTTAGTTTTTACTTCATCGTAAATTTAAGGAAACATGAGTGGTGGATGATTTCCAGGGAACTGGTAACCTCTTTAGGGTGTAACCCACCTTCACCCAACAGTAGCTGAGATAGGAGCCTGACGTATGCGCATGCTGATCTACTTCCTCTGCTGCCAAGTACTTTACGCCTAAAACTCCAGTCACACCCAGCACCAGGCCCAGAAGATAACCACAGAACTGGTCAGTCAGTTACACCTTAGAACATGTCTGAGCTGACCCAATGCAAGACAATTGCTTTCATATTAGCTCTCTGAGTCATCTTCTTCATATATGTGTATGATCAGAACAGTAGAAGATGTTGATTTCTACTCCGTACTCAAGTTCAGATTTGAACGTACCGGTAGTTATTTTCTGTACTACTTGAAAGTTTTTTTTTAATTTAAACTTCAGACTCTGAGTCTGTTTATGTTTGGAAAACTGTGTAGAAATTAACTGCCTTTTTCTATTGTCCTTTTTCAGGACAGGTTTCCTGATATTCAGAAGCAAAATCAACGAGTAGAAATAGGAACCACCATCAAATCGTTTTTTGTGTGAGGGATTTCTGTGTGGCTGACAAACTTGAAGTCATAGAAGAGTGTCAGTATTATCCCCGATTTGATTTAGATTGAGGATTCAGAATTGTTTTAGGCTTAAAGTGTGGAAAATTAACTTACATACTTTTACTTTGACAATATGCATGAAATATAAGTGCATAATACATAAATGAAAGCTATTTTTAACTTTTCGCTGATTTCAGAAAATTCACCAATCCATCGATTCTCTACTACTTATTTGGGCAACCGTTTAGTGGTCAGATCTCCCTCTTCAGCGGAACTTTCGTCCAGGTTGGATCTTTTTCAGCTTCTAAAAGAAATGCCCAACAGATCTCAATTGGTCTCTCTGATGGAATAACTGTCGTACACAGAGCTCTGCCCGCAATGTCTAAAGGAGCAGACACCCTTCAGTGGAAACACATTTCAGCCACTTGAATCTAGGATGTAATCCTCTTGGTCAAGACTATGTTCATGACCGTAGGTGAGGGTAGGAACAAATATTACCTGTAAATTGAGAGATGTGCCTTTTGACCCAGCTCCTTCTTCATCCCATTCAATACAGCAACAGTATTACTACACACCCCTTGTCGCATCGGTTAGGCCATCTCAGTGGCAAGTACAGTGACCTCCCTGGGAGGGTGTGGGTTCAAATCAACAGTCAAGTCAAACCAAAGACTCTAACGGGAGCCAGTCCCTCCCTCCTCCTTAGCATCAGGGGTTTAATTGTCGGAGTTTAACCACCGAATGGTTCCCGAGCGCAGCTGTGACTGCAGCTCACTTCTTTCCCCAGGGGAAGGATCAAATGCAGAGAACAACTTTTGCACACCCAGGTGTGTGACAGCTAATATGACTTGAATGTATAATCTGCATGACACTTAATCATTTTCTTTGTCTTTTCTTGCTTTTTTCCTTGTTTGCAAATTTGAGGGAAACTGTTAAGGTTACCAACTTGTATTATTTTGTTCCACATTTATTCCCTATCCTCTCTCACCCCAATTTAGCACAGCAGTCAGTTGCTCCTCCTGAGTCTGGTTCTGCTGAAGGGTTCTTGCTTTTCTTCCATTAGGAGCAGGAGTGTCCAGTTCCAGAAAACCTAAACCAAATGGGGTTTTCCATCTTATTTTTTTTAAATATTTTAATTGTTTTTTTTTAATTCTTTGTAAAATAACCTTGAGGATATCTCACTTGTGAATTGATCTTAATCAATAAACCAAAGCATTAAAAAAATTACTCTTAGGAAAAATTGCATATTCTATAAAAATGACACAATATGCTAAATAAAGTCACAACTATCCTGTTAACAACTGCACACAATTAAACTGTTGTTAACAGGCCTTATGGTGACACTATTCATCAGCTGAGATGAAAGATTCATGAAGGACATTAATCACATTGAAAAATGGATTGTGAATTTATAATTGGGTAAACAACAGCTGGGGCTTTTGCCAAGTGGACTCTAGAGATGAAAGCGAACTGGAAATTATAAAATGAGTGGAAAAGAAAGAAGAATGGGAGTCCTAATTACATTAACATGAAAATCTTTCAATGCCAAAAATGAAAACACTTTATTTATATTTTACTTTATTTAAGTTGGTCAGTTGCAATGGCGTCTTCAATCAATGCCACACTTCCTAAAAGATATGATTTTATGTCATAGATTCCCTATTGCGCGATCACAGAAAAAAGGGCAAACCTTAAACTTGCTCAGTGACCCTCAGGAAAAAGAAATTAAAATAATCTGATTACAGTCTGCGTCATTGTAACATCATGATATGGTGTTACAGGTAACACTTGGTTGTCCTCTTATTCGGGTCTATGTTTACCTTTGGATGCGCCACAAAGATGAAATACAATCTGATGAATTTGTGGCAAAATGCACTGACGTAGTAAAGCACGGCACTCTGTCAAAAGGTTTGTTGGGGTTACTTTTACTTGTTACCAACAAGATTGGCAGTAGCGTAGTCATTGTGTACATTTTTTTGTATCAGTCTGGTTTTTTTACTTGTTGCAAGTTTGGGAGTTACAAGGATTGGAAATATGTTAACTTAGCTAACGTGTAGTGTGTTACAAACAAGTTATAAAATTACTGTGTTTTTTTTTTTGTTTTTTTTTTATATATGCTGTTTTTGCAGAACTGTAAACTGTTTTTACTGTTTTTACTTTTCTGATTACTGTATTGCTTTTTCCTACATGTATGTCTTATAGTGCTGTATGCGATGGAGATGTCAATTTCCATGCGGGAACCTCCCAAAGGGATAAATAAAGTTGTCTATCGATCCTATCTACAAAAATGTTTGTTTTATTCTGAAAATATTCCATTGTTTCCTGTTTAACTTAAAGAGTTCGTACAGAGAAAAACAACAACTCCAAGCTAACTAAATGCTAAATGCTTTTTGTGTTAAAGCTCCCTATGACCGGAGCAACCTTTCTTTATCTATATGTTCCATGTCATCTTCGTCATTGTTTAAGAAAGTTCTTTTAACTCATTTCAAACACACTTTGACGTTTTCTTTTTAACTCAGTATTCTGTCAATTGCCCCAATGTCTTTACTTTAACGTTGATTTATTTTCTGTGGTTTTTGTTTTTTCACTTTAGCTTTTTCACAAATGTGTTTATTTAAACTTTCTGAAATGTCACGTTAGATGTGGATATTGAGAGCCAGTGCGTATATGCGTGTTATGTGTTGTCAATTTCTATTTGTACACTTTTGTTTGATGTTTTGTCTTGTCATTTTTTTGTGCTTATGATTTCTTGACATGGAAAACCTTCTTGAAAACGAGATGTTTCATCTCTAGGGGTTTAATCTCCCACTTTAGTTCGAATGTTTAAATAAAATGAATACATCTTTTCAGTAGGTGTTGGTGAGATGCTGAGTGAGTGACAGGTGGGCAGGACAGAGGGCAATGAGAACAAATGTAGCGATGCCTCATGTGTCAATACAAGTTAGCAGCTGGACAGTTTGAATTGGAAAGCTCTGGGGAGATAGGATGATTTGCTGGGAGGCTTCATGAACCGCCTGTGCACCTGTGATTACTTCCCAAAGAGGCAATCGCCGACCAAGGTTAAACAATGTGTGAAATTAATGTATAAATATTAATGGTCTTCCAAATTAGACTTTTCTGATCCACCTAAATCCCAGCTGCAGAGCTGCTGGAGATTAGAGCGTTTTTGCTGGCTCCTTTGGGCTGTTTATCTCAGGTGTTCATAATAAGAGCGATCTACACATTGATTAAAAAAATACAAAAAAAGATACATTTAGCTTTTTATCAGGGTCTTAACATTGCCACCAAAGCTTAAGGTAGTATCTCCTAATGAGACACAATTAGATGCACACAGCTGCAGCAGACTCAGTATGAACCAGAGGCTACAGGGCCAATGCTTTTTGCATAATGCCAAATAGGTCTTTGGAAATGATACACAAGCTAAATTCTGATTTTATAAACCAACTTTTTTCTGGACCTTTAACGTATTTTTCGACTTTCACTCTAACTTCACAAGGGCATCTCAAGTTCTTTTTTTTTTACAGTTATTATTTTAATGCGAAGGACAACACACCCTTGTTGTAACACCTTTTTAACTTTTAGCCTGTGAGGGATTGAGATGCTCAAAGCTCTCAGTTGGATTAAACTGGTGTTAGGCAAAGCCCATTTTACTCTGACTACGGGATGCGTGGATGCAGTCATAGAGCCAAGAGTTGGCATTTTAGCCGCAGCTGGAACTATTTACAAACAGACAGATGCTGCGTCTTCAGTGACAGTCAGCGTTTAATGAGGAGAGAGAATCAGGGATATTGATATGTTGTTGCAACGTGCATGATATTTAGATCCAGTGGAACAAATGAGAGTATAATAATGAAAGTGAAAAGAAAAAAAAATGGATGAAGAAAGAGGGGAAACACAGAATGAAAATGCAGAGAGCAAACAGATGAATAGACCACCAAATGAATGATGACAACTGCAGATTGGCACATAGATTTATGGCTGGAAAAAAAAAAATTGTTAACGGGAATGTTGTTTACTCAATGCAATTTTTTCCCCCCAAACATGTTATTCATTTGAAATTATTTTAAATCAAATTTCCTTGCAGCTTAACATTCAGATATAGACCCTGCTTTGACTCTGTTTCTACCAAAGTCATTAAAGAGAGCCTATATCATGCAAAGTCAATTTTTTGAGCTTTTAAGTGTATCATAATGTCAATTCCTTACAATGAACAACCCCAAAGGTGTATTTTGATCCATTTATGCATTTCTGAGCATTCCTCTAAAAACCTGCACTCTGAGCACCAGCCCCTCCCAAATCACAGAAACGAGTAGGTGCTCACATTGTGATGTCACAAAGTGACAGGAAGAGTCTGCACTGCAAGCACCGCCCCCAGGCGAACACAAACACCCACTTTCTGCATTGAGCTAGCAATGATCAGGAAAACGCTTTCTTTTGTACGCACAATATGCACATCCATCTTTGCAAAAGTCCGGATGTTGTTTGTATTCATGAGCGAAATGCAGACATGCTGCCGTTCTTTAGTGTGCCAAAGAGAAAATATCATTCTATGATTATCATTTACTTTGAAAGGTCTAAGAATAGCATTACAGGCCTTTAAAATTGACCAGAAAAAAATACATGTTTTGAAATTGTGTCAGATTAGAATTATCAAAGTGTCATGGTGACCTCTGATACAACATAAAAAAGTGGAAAAACAAAAAATGTCTTACAAATGTGTATTTATTTATTCATTTCTGTTACTAAAATGACAACATCAAATTTACAAGTTGCACTTTCAAGTTTAAAACTGTCTTCAAAATCTCGATTTTTAGAATTTACAATCTATTTTTTCATTCATTTCAAGCAAAAGGTTACAGATTAAATATAACACAATGCAAATTAGTGTGTTTGTGTGTAAAACAGTGTTTGAGTCCTAATTTATAGTTGCCAATCCGATATTTAAAGTCCAATTCCCCCTAGATATGAATAAATGCACACCAATTTTTCATTTTATTTTAAGAAATTAAAAACTTTATGCTCTCGCGGGCCACATACAATGACATGGCGGGCCACATTTGGCCCGTGGGCCTTGAGTTTGACACATGTGATGTAAATTATTAAAATTGGTTTAATATATAAAAATATATGTATAGAATATCATAACATTGGGGGTGGGAATTAACAAAATTTTACTTGCACTTACTCCTTTTTACAAGCATTTTATCATTTTATGTTCATCATGTTTAATTTACAATTTTATGTAATATTTAAAAAATAAAAAGAAATTGAATCAAAATCAATTCAAACACTAATTTGACTCCATATGTATCATACTGTTTAGCTCATGGACTCAAGAAGCCAAAATCCTGTTTGGAATGCGGGGGAGGGTCACTTCGTCCACTTTTCATATACAGTCAATGGTAAAGCCTCCCTGGGAAAAGGGTTAACTAAGGACTCTTGGAAATAAAATTAGAGTAACCTTGTAGGAGTCACCTTGTAGGAAGTGCAAATGTCTGGTGACCAACCTAAGATTGTTCTGTTGTCAAACTCCTGGTGCACCTGAAACTCATGGCCCCTCCTGCAGGGGGAGACACTCAGGTGCACCATGGGCATGGCATTTATCCAAAGAGGGTTTTATTTTTAATTCTCGTCTCCTAGGAAATGGACTAGTAACCTGAGAGAAATGCATGTTTGGTTATTTAGATATTTGTTTTAACTTTCCTACCTGCCAATACATTTTAAACTGTCATAAAAATGATTTGGATTTCCTTTCAAACAGCATCCTACGTGTGAGTAACATGCATATATGGGACATGCAGCAAGAATTCAAGTGCAAGAGTTCATGCCAGATGTATTGTTGTCACTCCGATACAATGGAATTATGATAGAACTGAACTAAACAAAGTTGAACAAAGTAATACAACACAAAGAAACTGCACTTAGGGCACGAACGACTAACAAAATATGATTAAATTAAGAAACCGCAGATGTTGCATAAACACATAATATCTGTTCTGGTAAAACTTGATAAGAAGTATCTTGATGTCGTTAAATTTTCTGCAGAGTCAGTTTTCCCCTATAAACTCTAAAGACTCCACTCTGCAGGGAAACTTTTCACAGCTTTTCAGGTTTTATTCTTTGATGTAATTTTGTTGGCTTTGTGTGGCTGCAGAGATAGTATCATTTATCACTGGAATTGCATGAAGTGAGACTCCAAGGTTTATATTAAGATCCTGTAAGTCTATGGAAGTTTTTTGGAGTCATATACAAAGCAATATGCAATTCTTATTGGGCAATTGAATTTGCAATTTTATCTTGCAATTTGAAAATGCGTTTTTCAATTGACACCTTAATTAATTTTAATATTTAATTTAATATTGAAATGTTTGATTCAATGTGACATATTTAGTGAATTTATGAACGTGGTAGGCATGTAATGAAATTTCATTTTAAAATATTGTATAGTAAATGGCAAAATGCATTTTCAAGTGAAAGGTCGAATTGCATATTGAATTGTAAATTGTAAAAAGCAGTCATGTGAATTATGACATCAAAAATCCCGACAATTTAAATCACAATTGTTTTTTTCATTTAATATTTTATTTTTAAAATTGTAATATTGAATTGTAAATTGTAATATTGAATTCGAAATTGTAAAACGTATTTTCATATTTCAAGTCTGAATTGCAAAGTGAATTGCCACCGAAAAGTGCTTTTTCATATTGTATGATCAAATTGCATATTATTCTGAATTATGACTCAAAAAAAACCTCCATATTAGTCTCTGGAAAAAAAAACAAAAAAAAAAAAAAAAAACAGCTTTTAATCTTTCAAAGATGCACTGCAAATGTCGGTGTTAATTTGATGCAAAGCCAGTACAAAAATTTACTTCATTTGACATTTGCATTTGGTAACTCTCTACCAACACCATCAGATGGTGATATACTTGAACAAATAGCAGACAAGGAATCTATTCATGGCGGTTCTTAAAATATAACCGTTTTTATTTATTTTTTTATATTCAAAGCAAAATCTAATGACTATATTATTAAAAATGTGTGTACTTATAACAGTGTGTGAACTGATTTATGCGCAATAAAAACCTAGTGTCGGGTATAGCTGTGCTGTTTTAACACAGTTCTTTGCTTATTGAATATAAACACTAGAAAAAGAAAAGTGTCTGTAATTTAGGTTATACCACGGTCCAGGTGAAAACTCAACTGATTGTCGCAGTATTAAAAAATAATAATCCATAGTGATATTGCACACCTAAAAAGGAAGTTCTGGTCACACAGCCTAAATGTTCTACACCATTGCGCTGGCCTAATTGCCAGTTGGTAACCGTAGCATCTGAACTTAACTGATGCTTTGTTTAACTTACCATGATTTTTAGCATATCACTCTCATTTGCTGCTACAGTGCAAGTTCGGTGTGGGTTCTGTAGCCATTGCCATGACAACGCATTGCATCACGTATCAAATAGTCCATTTTTTGTGGAAAGTGATTCAAACCTAAAAAAAAAATAACATAATTGAAGTACTAAAACTTAACTGAATATTTCTTTCTTTCTTAAGTTACCAAGCATGGTATAAACTGGTTAATCGAAGTGTGCATTTTTAGAAATCAACAAACTTCATGGGAGCCTTAACCGTCCTTTTCGAAATGAAGTCCATTAACTTCTGATATTGCACACCTTGTCTGGGATTGTCCCTTACATAAAATGGACAACCAGATGTCTCCATGTCCCCCGTCGAACATTGATAGGGGTGTGGACTTCCAGCAAGCTCATTCCTGTTTGGCTAGAGGGATTGCAATAGAAACATGGACTTGAACCAACTCAGACCAATCACTGCTTACTGAAGCCAACATAACGGCGTCTGCATCACAAGAAAATGGTGACAGAACTGACTTAATTTGGTTGAAGCTGGAAGTAAATCATTTTTTATGGGTGGCGTAACACTCCATCTAATTCTCATGAACAATCAATGGGGGAGACAGATAAAAAACAAAAAAGAACTTACAACTAAATTGTAAGTTACTATTGTTAGATTTTTGTCTTGGAACAGTAATAATTTGTCTTCTTTAAAATAAATTTTAAATCCAAAACCTGAGGAAACACAAACTCTCATTAATTTAGATGCCAAATAAGATTAGGACTACATTTAGGATAATGATAAGGTTGCTAAATGGGCTAAAATTAAGGGTGTATTTAGACTGGACACATTTGGTTTGCTGAAAGTGCACCAGAGTTTGTTTGCCCCAATAATCCTTGACAATTTTTCAGTCTAAATACACCTAAGCGGAAAACATGACCACAACGATGACCCAGCAACTCATTGAAATGTGGTTGCATGAACTCTCTCAAAACAATTTTAGCTTGATACACATTGCTTTCCCGAAAATCTGTTTGCCATAAACACTTATCAGTGTACCCTTTTAGACATCTTTTTGCCTGTAACCACCTTGTAGCCTCTACCGGACCAAAGCAGCAGTAAAAAGTGTTGTACCTGATGATGATGCAGACATTTAAAATCGGTCAGCAAAAAAGTTGAAATGAACTACCCCGAGATGTACTGCAAACTGCAGGACTTCCATAACGTCTGCCTCTAGCTGCTAGGTAAGGTAAGGCTGCTTGACCCCAGGTTGAATACAGACAAAACGCAAAGTTCAAACTATCTGGAACAAATTAAGATGACTGGGTGCGGACCAAATTGTTATCCCAGTCTGAGTGCACTCCAAGAATTAAACACATTTTTGGTCTAATGTCTCTAAATGAACAATTTACACACTATTATGACTGTTTTGCAGCACAAAATTGACTAAAACATTTGTTTCTAACAATTAAATGATATCTGTCCAAGATTGGTACAAATGATCAATTGGAAAAACTACTTTTTCCATGGGTCTGTCGTAATTCAGATTTATTTTTGAAAATCCCATAGTCTTAGTTATTCCAAGGCACTATATCACCAGTTTTCCTCTTAATGGAGGCTGACACAGTTTTTCACGTAGCAGATGGAAGCAGTAGGAGGGTGAAGAGAAGTGTGTTTGACAAAAAACTTTGCACGTGATCTTAACTTTATCTTCTTTGGGTCATTAATAAATGTTATGTATTTTTAGAAATAAAAGCTGAACCATCTAAATGTATGTGGAGGAAATTTCCCCTAATGAGACCGAGTTTTGACCAGCATGTTTTGCATCTCTACATGCAGCCCTCTTCTGGGTAAATGGTTCTGGCTCTTTAATCGGAAGAAAATCATCAAAGTGTTGCATGAAAAAGAGAAAAATGATAAACATGAATAAAGGTAAGCCATATCAAGTGTTGCAAATCCTAATTGAAAGGGACTCAAAACACCTAAAAGTATTAAATGAAATATCTGAAATGATATAAAATAAATATAAATAATAATAAATAATAATTAATGTTATGATGGCATTTATACAACTACAGACTGTATTTATATAAATGGCCAACTCCATGGTTAGAAACATGTTAATTTTTTGTAAATTGACAGCTCTGGATCTTTAAATTGCAAAGATTTATGGTTCTCCATTTATTTTTATTTTCAGGAGGGGGGGAGGGCGCCCTGTAGATGCTGTAGATGTAAATCAACTGATTCGGTCACCCAGAAATGCATCTTTGTGTCAATACGCAACATTTCATGTTAGCAATATATTGAATATTGGTGCAGAGCTGTTATAAAGGAATGCTTTTTTTCTTCTCATCCCAGCTGGCATCTGGCTTACAAATGAAAGGCTGAACAGCTCCAATTTTGCTCATCAGTTTTGTTGCCCCACTAATGTTTGGTTGGAGGTGTGAAGGACCATAAGCTAGTGAGAGAAAGTGTAAACTGATGGGTGATAGGACATTTGGGTGGGCTTACTTCGTGCCAACGGTTCTGCCCACAACCCATAAGTAAATTTTTAAATAATTTCAGTTTGGCTAAAATACTTATAATTAAAACACCACTGGGAACACTTTTAAAGTGGATCAAAATGTGATTCATTCTGTGGCTTAGACAATGAAATAATGCTTAAAAATGGCATCCCCAACAAGAAGAGAAACTGCTAGGTGCACACAAAAAGACCGAGTATATCTGCACAAAAGCTGTGTAAGAATGACTGCATACTTGAAATGTCTCTATTCCTGTTAATGTTTTTCCACACTATTCAAATATTTCAAACCAAATTGATCACAACTGTGCTTTGATCTAGGGACATAAGAAAAACACGCTTTGAGGATTTCAAGACAAATTGTCATCGGTTAACCTAAATTTTTAACAAACTGCATGTGGCTTATAGAAAAAAATAAAGTAGGCTACTCTTAACCAGAACGACATTGCTTGTAGATGACAGCCAACATTGCAGAACTTGTTCAGATTTGCTTTGCTTTTAACATTAATGTAGCAGCTTAGTGTAATTTCTTCACATTGTAGTACAAGCGATGGTGACCAAGTTGAGGCATGGTGGAATTTGGCAAACTGATTATATTAGCGCTACAACAAATGTTTTTTATAGAGTATGGACTGGAAAACAGCTGGACTCTCTGTTATACAAATAGATGGTCTTTCTTTAATGTTTAATGTTTTGAATCAAATTTATCTTCAAGGTTTATAAAAGAGTTAAAGGCCTGCTGAAAATTGTGTTTTTTTTGTTTTCAACATTTTTTGTGGCTTTTTGATGGAGGACATACATAATTATAAAGACAATTAAGCCTTTAATTGCATATTTGTGTATTTCTTTATTCAAATCATCAGGAATTGGGGACAGATGAAAAAATGTGGTTTGAAAAAGATTGTAGTTGTGATGTAGAAAAAATACTAGGTGGGCCACAAGCTCTTTTCTGATGCACACTTGGAGACAAATAGATCCATGCGCGTCTTTGTTTTCCTCGTCCAAACTGGCATCTGGATCAAAACTGTCCGGATGGATGGCTCCAATATTGTTGCACCGGTAATATTGGGAGTGTGAGGAGCTGTAAGCTAGCGGGAGAGCTTTTAAACAGAGCTCTCATCAATGGTGAGGGGAACAGGGGTGGGGTTGCTCCACACCAACGGTCCCATCCACAACTCAGACACTATATCCTAGAAAACAACTTTTTTTTTTTTTTATCTAAAAAAAACCCCGGCATAATCATAATTATAAAAGAAAACACTGGGAATGCAATATAACAGATCAAAATATGATTGGAGTAAGGTAATTTTACTTTATCTGGAGCTGCATGGGCTTCAACTGCTTTCCCAGTGAATTTGATTTTTGACGTTTAAATTAATTTGGCATCCCACAATCTTTTTAACGTTCATTTTGTTTGGCTGACGTGCTTTATTAGGCTTATAATTGCACATGATAATTTTGATAGTTTGTTATGCATTCAAAATGTATTTGTTGCCTAGCTTTGTGAAAATGACAAGCATTACTTTCCTCCATTCTGCTCTGGTAAAACTCTGACTGACAGATATTGAGTGTCGAGGCATCAATCAGGTGCTTTTCGGTTCTTCCTTCACCCCAAACCATCAGTTTGTGTTGGGTAATCGCCTGCGTGGAATGACCAGAGATGCTTGAAGGCGTCATATAGATGGACCAATAATGAGAACATAATTTCCCAGTTCACCACCTGTGATGGAAAAGAGGGAAAGAGTGGTGGGGGGTAAGAGGAAGAAAGATTGGGATAAGAAGATGGGAGGAGAACTGAAGGAGGATATAATGGTGTTTGTGTGAAGCCACAGTCCCCAGGCTCTGTCTGGACCCAGAGGCGACCGAAAGTAGCATCTGCTCGGAGACACCGCAGAGGCAGAATTTAATGCCAAGGAGATTGAAGAACACTCCTGCCTAAAACCATCACTTTGTGTTGTTGTTGTTTTTTCTGTTATCACGTGTTCCGGAGGAAAAGAGAACGAAAACAGTGATTACATGGAAAATGGGACAAAATGGGACCATACAGGAAACACAGCCGCTATTCTATTTGACAGTCAAAAATGTAAAACAAAGTATATACGTTTTTTTTTTTTTACAGTTCAGCTGATTTGATACAATTTCATTTAAATTCATCAGAAAAGAAGCCTGCCTGATTTATTTGTTTAAGTCTAAGTTGGATTTCAAGTCTGTGAACAAAGTCCAAGCTCTGAAATGAAGTCCTAAGTCCTTTTATTGTAATGAGGATTCTATAGACACAAACCATAGACAAACCTATGATGGATGGATGTTTTACATCCCTCATAGGATTATATATGATAAAAATAAATCTCCAAGAGGGATGGGCACGATTCCAAAACTTTGAAAACAGACTTTTCTCTTTCGTGTTGTATCAGACTTTTTAACAGGGGGAATCAATGGGGAGTTTTCCTTCAGCCTTCGGTGGTCTTTTGAGGAACTTTGTACTTTTGTGTTTGCATCAAAGTCAGGTATAGAAGATAAAGGCTTGTTCCTGATATCAACTACCGGTAATCTCATATCCCAGGTCAGGTCGATGGTATAGCAGATTACTGATATAGACTGGCACTACAGTGTTCACTCATGTATCACAGGGGTTACGTTCTAAAGATAACCTGCGATAAATAAAATCTGTGAAGTAGGCTTACAGATTACAAAATAAAGACATGTAAACTGTTCATCAGTGCCTGACTGTTGTAATTGCAGAGGCATCTTTTTTCCTGACGTTCTATCTCTAGTTGTAGTCACTACGCATGGGCGCTGTGTTAAATAGACGTTTCTTGACTCGACTTGTTTGCCTGTGAACCTGTAACATATTTTTGACAGTTATCCAACAGGAGACATTTTGTATTAAAATAAAAAAAAAAAGTCTTATTCAAAACAGACACGTCAAACCTAAAACAACAAAAATAAAAAACAACTACAACAACAAACAACTAAATGATGTATTCATATTTTCTCTTTTTTTCAGAGTCTGCACAACTTATAAACAATCTACAATCTATATGCATAAGTTTCTTTTTGACAGCTATCTTAACCCATAGTTTTCCAACTAATAACTGACCTCAAGCACTTTCAAACCAGCATAACAACATATTCCAAAGTCAAAATAAGTGGTGGAGTTAAAATAGATACCTGGGTATCAACATCTCTTAGGATCTGACCTGGTCTACGTCTATGGACCTATTAAGTTGGTTATTTGAATTATTAATTCTTGAAGTAGTAGAAAATAGCATTTCACTGCTGCATTGCAATGCAATTCAAGCACAGTGAGCAAAAAGTATTTGATCTGTTGCTGATTTAGTTGGTTTGCCCACTAATAAAGACATGACCATTCTATACTTTTAATAGTAGATGTATTTTAACACGGAGAAACAAAAAATCAAAACAAAAATATAGAAATTAACTTTAAAAAATGTTTTTTAATTCATGTGGATTTCACGGAGGAAAATAAGTATTTGATCACTCTATCCAAAAGCACTTAATACTTGGGGGCAAAACCTGTGTTTGCAAGCGCAGCCGTCAAACGTTTGTTGTAGTTAACCACAAGGTTAGCACACATATCAGGAGGAATTTTGACCCTCTTCTTGGAACTTCTTGGAATTTGCTTCCCAAATTTCAGAAGTTTATACACTTTCCCACCAGAGACAACAACACACTGGATCAAGTCAACTGCAATATCCCAGGTGCATACAAGGCTGCAGCAGCTCCTCACCTGGGCATGTCAGATCACATCTCTGTGGAGCCAATCCCCACATACAGACCTCTGATCTGCAGGACAAAACCAACCATCAAAACAGTTCAGGTATGGACCGAAGAGGTTTCTTCAGCACTACAGGACTGTTTTGAACTCACTGACTGGGAGGTGTTTAAAGATGGCTCAGACCTTGAGGCCCACACAACATCTGTCCTGTCCTGAGCAGTTTTGCACCGATGGTGTTCTGCCCACAAAGTCCATCAAAGTGTACCCATACCAGAAACCATGGTTTGATGGCACAGTGCAGTCTCTGCTCAAAGCTTGGGATGCAGCCTATAGGTCAGGTTACAAGCTGGCCTACAGCAGGGCCCGGACAGAGCTAAGGAAGGGCATCAACCAGACCAAACGCAGATACAGACAACGGGTAGAGGAGCACTTTGCAAACAACAACCCACGGAAGATGTGGAGAGGCATCAGAACCATCACAGGCCACAGGAGCAACACGCAGCAGATCACCCATGACCCCACCTTGCCTGACACCTTAAACACCTTCTTTGCACGCTTTGACACGCCCGGCAGCAGAGACACTGGTCATCTTTTACAGCCGGAGGAACAGTCCCAGCCTCTCGTCCTGTAGCTCCATCAAGTGAGCTCCACTCTGAGAAGGATTGACACCAGCAAAGCCGCAGGACCAGACAAGGTGTCAGGTTGGGTCCTGAAGCTATGTGCGCACCAGGTGTCTGGAGAGGTACAGGAGCACCAGAACCCACACGAGCAGACTGAGAAACAGCTTCTTCCCCAGAGCTGTGAAGATCATCCACACCCACCCCCATCACACAATTGTGTCAACAACACTCCCCTTCTCCCCAGAGTTAACATAACCCACTGACCCCATGTCAGTATGTACCCCAGGTAGTGTGACCCCACTCTGATGGTTATATAGTAGTTGGAGGTATAGCCTGCTGTTGTTGGTTTATAAATATTGTTAACCAAGAGTGGTCATCTTAACTGGCTACCGTCTTTGTTGGAGATGCATTTTTTTTTGCATACGGATTTTTAGCTCAGAGTGATCATCTCACTCCTACTGAGATCTTTGTGTGATAGCGTTCTTTGCAACACCGTGTGTGCAGAGTTACAGAGAGGGAAACTGAACGTGGGAGCGAATAACCAAATTGATATTTATATCAATGTCAATATATATATTGATATTTAGTTTAAAGAAAAAAAAAAACGTAGAAAGCTTTTTGATTTATGCTGGAGCTGCGCTTTGTTGAAACTGCACTGAACATTTTTTTTATATTTCGTACAATGGATATCCTGGCTGTTTTTTTTTTTTTTATGTGACATTCCAGAGGAGTTTTCAGTCATCTGCCATCTTATGTTTCCGGTCTTTCTACACCTCCATCTTGGTTCGTTTCCCTCCTCGATTGAAAAGAATTCTTGGGCTGGATAGTATAAACCTTGATAGGTAAAATTTGACCCAAGCCTTCACCAAACCAGGAGTAAAGATTTCCCCTCTACCACAGTGGACAGCCCTGCCTTTGGAACAGTAGGAGCGAAGAGAGGGTTACAACTACACAGCAGACAATGCTCTGGCTGCACTTTAAATCAAGTTCGCAATATTCATGTCATGTGTGCAATATTCATTCTGTGTGGAATATCCACTCATATCTGCAGTATTCATCCCATTCTACTGTACAGTCTTGTGTATTATTTTTTTTATAAAGTAGGAAAAGAGCTGCTGGAAAAAAAAATCATTATGCACAATAAAAGATTCTGATTCTGATTTTTTGCAGATCCTCTCTAAATCATTAAGGTTGGTGGGGTGTCGCTTGGCAACTCGAACCTTCAGCTCTCTTCAATTGGATTGAGGTCCGGAGACTGGCCGGGCCACTCCATGACCTTAATATGGTTCCTCTTGAGCCACTCCTTTGTTGCCTTTGCTGTATGCTTTGGGTCATTGTCATTTGGAAGACCCAGCCCTGGACCATTTTCAGCGTCCTAGCAGAGGGAAGGAGGTCGTCTCTCAGGACTGCACGGTACATGGCTCCATCCATCTTCCCACTGATGCGGGGTAGTAGCTCTGTGCCCGAGGTCTATTGATGGTCATGTTATACTTCTTAAATTTTCTCACAATTGCACCAATTGTTGTTACTGATACCCAGCATCGTGCTAATGTTTTTGTAGCCTAATCTAGATTTTTGCATGTCAATAATCCTGTCTCTGAGGTTCTGGGAGAATTCTTTGGTCTTAACCATGTTGGAGGGTTTGGAACCTGTCTGATTCTGTGAACAAGTGTCTTTCCTACAGGTGATTACGGTAGTTAGAACAGGTGTCTTCAATTCAGGTTACAAGTTGATGCTCTGTGAAACCCAGAACTCCTTACGTGCTCAGGTCTCTGCACTGGCTCCCTGTACCTCAAAGAATAGACTTCAAAGCAGCTCTGCTTGTGTACAAGTCTCTCCATGGCCGCGCACCAAAGTACATCTCTGACACGTAAGTGCCATATGAACCATCTCGTACTCTGAGGACCTCAGGGGCCGGCCTCCTGTTGATTCCCAGAGTCAGAACTAATCAAGGGGAATCAGCGTTTCAATATTCTGCAGCTAAAATCTGGAACAGCCTCCCTGAAGTCGTAAGACAGGCCTCTTCTGTGTTCATGTTCAAATCTAGACCTAAAACATTTCTGTTTAGCCGTGTATATGACTGAAAGGTCCTATCTGCACTTTTCTTTCGTTTCCTTCCTTTTTAAATAATTTTCAAATTTCTTCTTTTCTTTTAAAGTAAATTTTACGTTGATTATTTCTATGATGTATTGTGATTTTAATGCATTTTTCTGTTTTGTGAAGCACCTTGAATTACTTTGTGTAAGAATTGTGCCATACAAATAAACTTGCCTTGCCTTATGCTTACAAGGGGATCAAATACTTATTTCCCTCAATAAAAGACACATAAATTGATATAAATTCTTTGAAGTTATTTTCTGGATTTTCGTTTTGATATACTGTCTCTCGATGTTAGAATATGGAGGGCATCTACCATTAAAAGTACAGAATATTTGTTAGTGGGCAAACCAACTAAATGGTTGGTCGGTCGATTGATTTTTCATTAACTTGAGTTCTGAAACTATAGGTTTTTTGCAGTTATAGTTTAGTTTTTAACCTGTGGTTTTGCACATACATGATCACACTTGTGGTTCAAGCTAGATAAAAGGTTTTGTTTCTGCTCCACAGGCAGTTTGCTGGTGGATTAGAATCAGTGCGTCCTTAAAAGTATTAACGTGCTGGACAAGGTATGCATGAAGTTGTTGCCAGGGAAAATCTAGGACTTAGAATTCTTCACCGTTTCCAAACAGACAGTCTTGGAGCCAATCTAACTCACCCATTTCCTGTGCAGAAATTCTGATCATTTCACCATTTCCATCTCCTCCCTTTGTAATGATGGTTGGAAAAAAGTGGTAGGTCAACCAAAACTATGCTCTCATTTCATATTTTGCTGGTAAATATGTTATTATACAGCTTTTTAATCATCATGTTATTTCATTTTTATTTACTGTACTGTTACAGTGAACCCAAATAATGTCTATTTCATATCATCTCTGAAATGGCTTATAAGGCAACATTATTCAGTGAATGGAAGCAAATGTGAAACATAATTACGTCTCCTGGAGTCACAGTTGCTCAGCAGGTTGTTTCTGCCTCTCCACTTTTAATTTTCTTTCGCAAAACCATCTGGTTTGAAAACCAAAGCAGCAGCAGCAGCAGTGACTAATGTAAGCCCTGCTCTCCGCGTATCATAGTGCATTTGGCTGTGATCCCTTGTCAGATGATGCCGTTTTATGCTAATAGACCCCATTTAAAAGAGGTTTCTATAAAGTGATAGCATTACTTTGAGTACGTGTGATCCATGTTTTGCTTTTGGATATCAGATTCAAAAAACACATCAGATCAGTGGTTGGCGAGAGTTTAATTGAAAGTATTTTATTGTAGTTATTGTAGGGGGTCAGGGGACTCAGACAACCAGTCAGTATCTGGTGTGACCACCATTTGCCTCATGAAGTGCGACACATCTCCTTCGCATAGAGTTGATCAGTCCCCTGACCCCCTCAATAAAACAAAACTGAAGATTTCAGAGTGGCCTTTTCTTGTGGCACACCTGTGCAATAATCATGCTGTCTAATCAGCATCTTGATATGGCACACCTGCGAGGTGGGATGGATTGTCTTGGCAAAGGAGAAGTGCTCACTATCCCAGATTTAGGCAGATTTGTGAACAATATTTCAGAGAACTGGTTATTTTGTGTATGTGGAAAATGTTTCACATATTTGAGTTCATACCATAAAAAATAGGAGCAATAACAAAAGTGTTGCGTTTATATTTTTGTTCAGTGTATTTTCAGTGACAATTATGTGCTTCAGTAAAACGCTGGTAAGGTTAGCTGCATTTAATAAGACTGGGTCTTTCTTTGGATATAGTGGATTATAGCAATGGAAAACTATGAAAGCGTTTTGTGTACTCATTTTTATTTTTTTTTAAATCTGTTTTCCTGATCTAAATTTTTGTTCTAGATTTTATAAGAAATACAAAGGCAAAGAACTCAGAACAGGTCAAACCTCATCTGCTCATGAAAACTATAGGATGACCGTTTCCATTTTCTTATTTTGTTTCAATTTTGTTATTAACATTTTCTTTCAATTTCTGAAAATATATCATTTTCCAAAACGTTTCCTTTATGTATAAAATCAACATATTTTATTGTGTTGATTTTATCTATTTATAGTATTTTCTGTAATGTACAGTGTCCTTGAGTGGCAAGAAAGGCACTTTAAATAAAATGCATTATTATTATTATTGTTATTTTTTGTTGCTTTATTATCATTTTGTGAGTGTGTTTTGTTTTCTGGAATTTTGTTTAGATTTCTTTTGGCTTTTGACATTTTTGTTGTGATTTTTTTTATATGTGTTAACATCAAGAGTTTTTCATGTGCTTTGCACTTCAGGGCCACCTTAGAAAACAAAGAAGATTGAAATAAAAGAAGAAAAAAATAAATCTTTATAAAAGCAAGCTGAGCAAAAATTCGTACAAAAAAAGTATTATTAGAAAACTTTTATTGCAGCGGTTGCACTGGAAAGGTTGCATTTTGTGAAGTAAACATGTTTTTCATGTGTCTGTTTTTCCCTTAAATGAAAAAAAAAGATATAACATCACTTTTGTTTTTTGCAATTATTCATGAAAATGGAAATTGTGCAAAATGAGACAGAAAGAAGCAAAGAGACTGTTCTAAGTTTTGCATTGATATGAAAATTCTTCCCAAAATTAACAATAAATTAAATTTGAAGCCACAATAAAAGTGGGAAAAATAATATTACAGGGGGCAATGCAATGTTTCTAGAAAATAAAGGTTTTTGGTTTTTTTCTCATCACAAAGATCATTTCTATTCAATTCAATTCAATTTTATTTGTATAGTCCAAAATCACAACAACAGTCGTCTCGATGGGCTTCGAAGTAAAACATTAACTCAAAAGGATCACGAATACAAAGAGTTCAATAGAAAAATACTAAAATAAACTAACAAACTGACCAAGCTAAACTGGTATCCCTGCCCTTAGACCCCCCTTCACTTAATATGTTAAAATTAATTTGCTGATACAAGCATCGCTACTCTTTCACATATACAAGTTTTATGTTTTTTATGAAATATTTTAATTAAATGCAAGTGAAGTATGCAAAAAAAAAGTGTGAACATAGACTACAGTTTAGAAATGTAATGTTAACCCAATTGTTTTTTATCTGCCAGGTAAGAAATCAAAGGTTTGGAATATGCATGACTTTAAATTGTTATGGCTAAGTTTGAATCTGCTCCAAGAAAAAACAGTTTTCTTCGCTTTGCTCGGAGAAAATGTCAGAACCATTAATGTATGATACAAAAAAAATTGAGCAAAGAGATGAAATGCTGTCTTCACACAACCTAGAGGGAGAGAGTCTGTCATCTTATCCTGAGCCTGAATACCATAAGGGATGATGGGAAAATTAATCACATGGAATAAACTCAGGTTTTCATTTTCGTCTTCATTTTTCAAAATGACACAAAGAAAACAAGACCGGCTGTAAGTGTGTCCAACACCTCTGATGCTTGACATCTGACAGATGGGTGAGGGAAGAGGTGGAGACTACTGTCGAGTCAACGGGTGGAATGAAGAGAATGACGCCAAGAGGAAGTTTCTGTTATCGCTGATAAAGTGTTCAACCATGAAAGTCATGTGCTTCACACACTTCCTGCCTCTCCTGCTGTTTATTTATTTTATTTATTTATTCACTTATTTGGTGCATGTGTATCATCTCTATCTGCCCTCAGGCAGCATGGCATCTGCCCCTGTCGGAAACTGATTAATGCCTTCACTGGTTTGTCATATTTGAAATGCTATCCTCCTATTATGGGAGCTCAACAGCAGCTGCTTAATTGCTCTGGATTGCAGTTTAATTAAATATGGGAAACTTCAGAAAGTTAACAAAACCATCAACACCATTCATAATCTCTTCAGAAATGGTACTGAAAGTCAGAATGAATGAACGGATTGGTTTTTAGGATACAGTTGACAACTCCCTTCTTTTCTCTGTGTAATTTCATTTGAAGCATACGCTCTGCATACAAATCAACACGTGGCAACAGTCAGACTTTTATTTTTGGTTATATGTGTTTATGTTGAGAACTTAGGTCAATATCTTCATTATTGTAAATATTTTTCGTAAAATCATGCCTTTTTCTGAATATGGCCTTCCTTTCTGAAATACAGTATGAGCGTTTTCAGCACTTTCTCTTTAGGATTTAAACTCCGTGGGGATGGGACTCGAATGGCGTTATGAAGACATTGTCACTTTTGCATTATTCAGTTGCTTCTTCAATCCATCTTGCTGTAAACGAGCTTCACGAAGCCTTCAATAAACTTCAGTATTCTCTTCATCAATTACAGTTGACCTTAAATGCTAAAAAGACACAATTCATGATATTTTCCAGGTCTCGTTCACATGATGTACTGAAGGCGGATATTCATACTTTGGAAGGGGTGGAAATTGAAAAAGTGTCCTCGTATAAATATCTGGGTGTGTGGATTGATGACAAATTGTCTTTTAACTCTCACACTGACCACTTGCTAAAAAAGCTAAAAGCACTTCTGGGTTTCTACTTTCTACTACAGAAATAAATCTTGTTTAAGCCCAGGTGTGAGGAAAAGACTTGTTCAGAGCACTTTCCTCCCAATTTTGGATTATGGGGATATTCTGTATATGAATGCTACCTTGTCAACTCTCCGTAGTCTGGACACAGATTATCACAGTGCCCTGCGTTTTATCACAAACTCTGCATACAGAACCCACCATTGTGAACTGTACTCTCTGCTCTCTTGCTCTTCACTCAAAGTCAGGCGACAGAAACACTGGCTAATATTCACCTATAAGGCCATTCTCGGCAAACTACCTCAATATCTGTGCCGTCTTCTTTCTCCTGTTAACAATATATATAACTCTCGTTCCTCACTCAAATTGCTTCTTTATGTCCCTAGATTCCTCAGTGAATTAGGAAAAACAGCCTTTTCCATTGCTGCTCCGCTTTCCTGGAATAATATTCAAAACTCTCTGCATTTAAGTGACCTTATTCCCTTGAATTCTTTTAAAGCAAAACTTTCTGAGCTCTTAAAAGAAACATGCACATGTCACCCTTGACCTATCTGTACCACTTATAATTGACCTATTAGTCATTGTCCTGCTGTTCATTTCAATTTTTATTGCATTTGTATTTTGTAATGTATTTTTATTTCAGTTGTTTTAACCGTATTTTATTTTGTATTGATGCCCTTTGGCCCAGGTCTCCCTTGAAAAAGAGATGTAGTCTCAATGGAATTTCCTGGTAAAATAAAATAAATAAATAAATAAATAAATAAATAAATAAATAAATAAATAAATAAATAAATAACATTTATATTCACACTAACTCAGACTGAAACCACAATGCAGTCAAGGTTAGATAAGGCTCCACCGTACGTTTACCCCGTTGACACTTGTATTTGTTTCCAGCTATGAAAAAAACGAATTCACTTCAAACGAAACGAATTCAATTCACTGGAGTCCCACAGGGCTCAGTCTTGGGACCCATCCTGTTTACGCTTGATATGCTACCCCTGGGAAACATAATCAGGAAACACAGCATTAATTTTCATTGTTATGCCGACGATACGCAGTTGTATTTATCCATGAAGCCTGACCAGAATGACCAGATAGAGAAACTGAACGCCTGCATCAGAGACATCAAGACCTGGATGACAATTAATAACCTCCTCTTGAACCCAGAAAAAACTGAGGTCATTATACTAGGTCCTAAAAACCCCAGAGATGCTCTGTCTGATCAGATAGTCTCCCTGGATGGCATAAGTATAGCCCCCAATTCCACAGTTAGAAACCTTGGGGTTTTACTTGACCAAGATTTATCATTTAAGGCTCACATATCTCAGGCGTGCAGAACTGCCTTTTTTCACCTGCGGAATATAGCTAAGATCAGAAATATACTTTCTAAGAGTGATGCTGAAAAACTCATCCATGCATTTGTTACGTCGAGGCTGGATTACTGTAACTCCTTGTTAGCAGCGTGTCCTAAGAGTTCCTTAAGAAGTCTCCAGCTTGTTCAGAACGCAGCAGCTAGATTGTTAGCTGGAACTAGCAGAAGAGATCACATCACTCCTGTGTTAGTTTCGCTCCATTGGCTCCCAGTTGATTCCAGAATCAAGTTCAAGATCCTCCTGTTAACCTATAAGGCCTTACATGGAATGGCCCCGTCCTATATTAAGGACCTCATAGTCCCTTACCATCCAATGAGAACACTTCGCTCGCAAAATGCAGGACTGCTTGTGGTTCCTAGAATTAGTCAAAGTACGGTTGGAGGTAGAGCGTTTAGTCACCAAGCCCCTGTCTTATGGAATAAACTCCCAGCTCATGTAAGAGAGGCCGACTCAGTTCCTACATTCAAAGCTAGACTGAAAACATTCCTCTTTGGACAGGCTTATTGTCAGACTAGTTAGTATTCAGAGATTATTTGACTTAATGTTAATTTGTTTAAATTAAACTTAATAATAACTATTTCTTTTAAAAGGCTACTAGAAGTTGAAGCTGGGGTAACTATGGTGCACTGGGGTTCTGTCCTCTTTCCTGTTTTTACTTCTACCCTTCCTCTCCTCTATTCTTGATCATAATTTATCATTTAGTTCTCCATGCCTCTGTTTGGTGCAGTGCGATTCATGTATTGTCCCTCTTTCCCTCTCCCCTCCTGGGGAGTGGGAGTGCTTCCAGACTCCAGTTGGCTCATCCGTGCTCCTGTTCCTTACCGTTTACCTTGCTTCTGCTCCTGCTCCTACACCTGGCTGTGGATCCTGCCTCTGGCTCATCTCTGGCTCGTCTCTGCTCTGTACCTGACCGAGTACCTCGTCTCTGCTCCTGCTCCTACACCTGGCTGTGGTTCCTGTCTCCGGCTCGACTCGCGCCTTTGACTGTCCCCACAACCACGGCTGGATGAAGCTCGTCTGCTGGACTTTTATATATGTAGTTGTAGATTTAGATAAGTTAATTCTTCTCTAAGAGTTCTGGTAAATCGCCTGTCCGTCCTGGGGGAGGAACCCTCCTTCATGTGGGCACCCCTGAGGTTTCTTCGTTTTTTCCGGAATCCGGTTTTTTTGGGAGTTTTTCCTTACCGCGAAGGGGGGTCTAAGGGCAGGGATGCCAGTATAGCTTGGTCAGTTTGTTAGTTCATTTTAGTATTTTCCTATTGAACTCTTTGTATTCATGAACCTTTTGATTTCATGTTTTACTTCGAAGCCCATCGAGACGACTGTTGTTGTGATTTTGGGCTATACAAATAAAATTGAATTGAATTGAACTTCATGTTGCTGCTTTCAAGGAGATGTTACATTTAGGTAATTTTGGAGCCGAATTAGTTTGTATCATATTTGCGGCCACAGGCATTAGTTAGCCCTTTAACACCAGAGATTAGTGCCAATGTTTACATCTTTGGACTAGCGTAACTTTTCAAACGTTGACCCAACAGGCCTAATTCCAGTGGATTCTGAAGCAGAGAAAGGGAGGGGGACCCTGACCTGGCCCCCAGACATTAATAACTAGAAGTGGAAACTCCACAAGTGTTGAGAATTGTAGCACCCTTTATTGAAATAATTTAATGTGAATAAACGGTGAATGTTACAGTCTCCAGTACAAAATAAATGGTTTAGTGTGCGAGATGATCTTAAAATGGGGCAAAAAACGGTAATCACTTTAATCCTTTTGAAATTAATATTACTCAAACTGTTTAACCTTTTACACCAGAGCTTTAGGTACAGTGTTTACATTTCATCAACTAACTTTTCAGCCCTTAACGTGATCAATGAGAAAATTAGCTGATCAGGAAAGAAAAGGGGCTTTGTGCCAAAATACAACACTTTAGTAAGTAAATAAGTAAGTACATTTTATTTGTATAGCACCTTTCACAGACAGAAGTCACAAGGTGCTTCACAGGTTAAAATATGTATGTATACACATATAAAAAACATTAACCACGTAAAAAAAATCATCTCAAGCCCAATAAAAGCAGTTTCAATTAAAATGCTTTGCAAAAATAAAAAGTTTTTAGTTGACTTTTAAAAGAATTCACAGAGTCCAGGGAACATCGGGACAATGGAAGTTCATGCCAGAGTTTGGGAGCGACAGCCTGGAAGGATCTGTCTCCTCTAGTTCTGAACCGTGTGCGAGGGACCATCAACAGGTTCTGATCCGCAGACCTTAGTGCACGAGATGGTCTGTAGGGGGCGATCACATCACAAACATATGGAGGAGCTTGAGAATGAAGGGCCCTAAATGTCAAAACTAAGATTTTGTACTGATAACGGTAAGCAACCGGGAGCCAATGAAGAGCTTTGAGGATCGGAGAGATGTGATCTCTTCTCTTAGTGCGGGTCAAGATTCTCGCAGCAGAGTTCTGGATCAGCTGCAGGCTAGACAGCTCCTTCTTATTCAGACAGGAAAACAGACTGTAGTAGTTAGTAGTCTAGCCATGTAGAAACAAAGGCATGAATAAGAAGTTCTAGATCTTCATAAGACACCCTCTTCCGTAGTTTAGAAATGTTCCTCAACTGGAAGAAACAGTTCCTGATCAGCTGTTTGGAGTGCTGCTCCAGCGACATATCTTTGTCAAAAATGACACCCAAATTTCTAAGGCTGGGTTTGACAGCCTGGTCAAGAGAACCCAAGTGCTGCTTAATCCCTGGTATTGCATCATCAGGGGCAACAACTAAGGTTTCTGTTTTCTCCGAGTTTAGTTGCAGAGAGTTTTTACAGAGCCATTGTTTTATCTGCATCAAGCAGTTCATCAGATAAATCCAGCTTGTGTGTCTCGGAGGGCTTAAAAGAGCAATATAGCTGGATATCATCAGCAAAGAGATGGTAGGAAACATCGCTGAAATCCAGAATGATCTTTCCAAGGGGGATCATGTATAGGAGAAACAGAACAGGGCCCAGAACAGAGCCCTGGGGAACCCCACACAGCAAGTCTGCTGACAGACATTTTGTGGTTGGCCATGACACTGAAATTCCGACCAGATAAGTAAGAGGAAAACCAGTGGAACTGACCCTGACAAACCAATCAGGTCCCTCAATCTGTCCAATAAAGATCTGGTGGTCAACCATGTCAAAGGCTGATGAAAGATCTAGTAAGACGAGGACTGTGTATCTGCCAGAATCAGCAGACATTAAAATATCACTGGATACTTTCAGCAGGGCTGTCTCTGTGGAGTGATGTTTACGAAAACCTGACTGAAAAGTGTTATAGATGCTCCTTTTATCCAAGAACTCTGACAATTGTTCAGCTACCACCTTTACCAGAATCTTTGAGATAAATGGAAGCTTTGAGATGGGACTATAATTCTGGAAGACTGATGGGTCCAGATTAGACTTTTTTAGCAGAGGCTATTGAATGCGTTTTTGGAAACACAGCAGTGGAAAGTGAAACGTTGATCATTTCAGTGACACTTTGGCCGATGGTATCAAACACCTTTAAGAAGAGTTTGGAAGGAATGACATCAAATGGACAAGTAGAAGGTTTCAACTTGGTCAACAGAGCAGATATGTCCTCCAGAGGGACAAGCCTAAAAGTAGACCATTTGTGTGAAACAGGCTCCACCACAACACAATCATCACAGCAGGGAGGTGGGAGTTCCTCTTTGATCTTCTTAGTCTTGTTTGCAAAGAACTTGAGTTTATATCACTAATGTGTTGCATATCAGTTAAAAGCACCTTTAAAGTGTTGCCTACCAGCGCACAGCCGCTTTTCTCCACAAAAGAATCAGCACATTCATGTTAATTGCATGAGGAGTTTTGTACGGTGGCCCAGAAGGGTCACAACACAACACATTAACTTTACACACAACACATTAACTTTACACACAACACATTAACTTTACACACAACACATTAACTTTACACACAACACATTAACTCACAACACAACACAATAACTCACAACACAACACATTAACTCAACACAACACATTAACTCACAACACAACACAATAACTCACAACACAACACAATAACTCACAACACAACACAATAACTCACAACACATTAACTCACAACACAACACTAACTCACAGCGGAAGTAAAGCTGCAATGGAAGTGCTTTTATTCTGAAATTTCCACTGGGCTGAGTGGCTAACTGCCTAACAGAAAGTAACGTCACAGTGAGCTGTGGAGGGAGCATGTTTCTTCTACAAGAGAAGCTACACAATGTTAACGCACACTCCTCCGTGCTGCACTCACACCCCTCTCTGTCGCTGCACGTGCTCCGCTCCTCTCCTTTCTTCAGCCCCCTCCACTCACACTCACTCGGTCCCCAACACCCCCCACCCACCCACACACCCTCCCAGTCCCTGCACGCGCTCCTCTCCTTTCTTCCGCTCCCTCTTCCTCTTCCTCTCACACACGCACACGGTCCCCAACACTTGACACGACAAATGTGGAGAGATCGCACTGTCAGGCTTTAATGAGCACAATTTATAAGAGGCGGGGCGTTGCACTCCCCCAACAACAGGTTAGATGACAGAGCCCGGTCCATTAAGCTCTGCCGTTCTAGGAGCTTCAGTAGAACTCCAAAAGCCACCCGGCCTAACGTAGGCCGCTATTATATATTCATGAGTGGGAAAAAACCCGTTGAACCGACCTTAAAACTGCCCAAATTATGCATTTTTGACCGCAAATTTACACCCAAAACCGCCCAATCTGGCAACGCTGCTGCTAGCTTCTCTTGTAGAAGAAACATGCTCCCTCCACAGCTCACTGTGACGTTACTTTCTGTTAGGCAGTTAGCCACTCAGCCCAGTGGAAATTTCAGAATAAAAGCACTTCCATTGCAGCTTTACTTCCGTTGTGAGTTAATGTGTTGTGAGTTATTGTGTTGTGTTGTGAGTTATTGTGTTGTGTTGTGAGTTAATGTGTTGTGTTGTGAGTTATTGTGTTGTGTTGTGAGTTAATGTGTTGTGTTGTGAGTTAATGTGCTGTGTGTAAAGTTAATGTGTTGTGTTGTGAGTTAATGTGTTGTGTTGTGAGTTAATGTGCTGTGTGTAAAGTTAATGTGTTGTGTTGTGAGTTAATGTGTTGTGTGTAAAGTTAATGTGTTGTGTTGTGACCCTTCTGGGCCACCGTAGTTTTGGAATGTTAAGGGGAATAGTAGGATTTGACAGACACATCCACTGTTAACCCTTGTGCTATCTTAGATGACCCACCCTTACTTTGACATGTTCTCCCTACCATAACAAAGGTGGATAAAGGTGGAAAGATTTCATGTAATCCATGGACACCAGTGAAGATCACAAATCATTGAAGAAAAAAGGTTCAGCGCACTGTCTAGTGGGTCTAGATGACCCAACTCCCAATGGTAAAGTGCCTAGGATAGCACAAGGGTTACAGGGCCTAAAGTGCTGGAATGTAGCCTCGCCGTGAGTATTAAAAATATTTATGATATTAAAAAGTTGAGTTTTTTAAAGAAAATAAATGAACAAAGGATGGAACCACTTCAAAGTGTATTTATTTTCCTATTTCATCAGTAAGTCTATTACTTTTACATGACTGAGACTGCAATCAGAACAGTGCTTGAAAAGTGTCACCTCTGCAGGTGCTGCAGGGTCCAGACAGAAGAAAACAAAATGCATTTCAATTTTGATGCATCGTATTAACATGAGACAACGGTAGCAACAAGGAAGGCGGCTGACCTGAGGTTAGAACATTTTACAGGTTCCTGCACTGAACAGCTGGTGTCGGGATGAAATGGAAAAGAGGAAATAATTGAAGCAAAAAAACAAACTGCATCAATTGTCAAAGGTAGACTTTTGTGGAAACATCATATGTCTGAATTTGAAACAACAAAAACACTTTTACAGACTCACTCCAATATTTTTGTAGTGGTCGACTTGCAAAAAAATGTGCATACAGTAAAATACAACTTGGTGGTTAAAAAAAAAAAAAAATAAAAAAAAAATCAAGACACATTCTAGACATAGACAGACGCTGACATTTCAAATTGACAACGATTTTTTTCCTCATAAAACTCCTTTTGGTGGCCTTTGTTTCGCCTGTGTGTCGTTTAGCAGTGACTGCCTGCTTTTGACTCACATTCCCCTGTGAGGAGCTGAAGTGGAACGGCATTATTTTCTGTTACCTTTGAGATCGTCTATCCTGCTGCCTGCTTCTCTGGTTTCGCTCAGGCACATTAACTGTGTTTCTGATCATCTGCCTACAGAATTGGCTACTCCTGATTTTACAGTCATTGTGGCCCAGTTTTTCTTTAGTCTTACACCATGTGTGTCTTTCTGCCATTTCTTGGTTTTAAAACATTGCTTTGAAGTTTAACACCCTCTACTCATTAATAGTCAGTCAAACAACTACGGAACAGCAATTCCAAAGTTATATGTTCTTCTTATAATTTTGTTATTAAATTAAGTAATCTAACTTAAGTAATGGCATAGGTACCTAAAAGTCTTAATGGCCAAAAAATTTATCTGTGATCTCTTTTTATAATGTTTTGTAGAATAATATGCAAAGAAACAGAAGAGCACTGGAGAGTTAACTCTGAGTTTATTTTTACCAGCAGTTCCAACGTTATGAAGTTTGTTGGATAGCATGTGCTCACTTTAGACAAAGTAGAAAGAAAGGACATGGTGTTTAGTAAAAAATAATAAGATTGAATTTTTTATTTATTTGGGATCATTGGTCATGAAATAACTGTTTCTTACAGGTCATTTGATTTTTCTTTTTTTCTATCATTTTATTTATTTATTAATTCAAAAGGGCCAATGACTCTTGAATCCTTACTGATTCCCTTACTGCTTATCGTCCACCGCTTGTGGGCGACTAGATCCATGTAAATTTTCGGTTTCCTCATCTAGCTCTAAACTGTACGGTTGAATCCCTCCAATATTGCTCGCAATTCTTGTTGCACTGACAATGCTATGTTGGGGGTGGGAGGCACTGTAAGCTAGCGGGAGAGAGTGTAAAGTGGGTGATGGGATGTGGGGGTGGGCTTACCTTGTTCCAACAGTCACGTCAACAAGTCATGGGCAAATTTGGGATGAATTACTGCCACTCTGCAGAAACTATATAGTAGATTGTTTTGTTTGTTTTTTTGGCTAAAAACGGCATACTCATAATTAAATGACTACTGGGAATGCTATGAAAATAAATAAAAAAGTATTGGAGTGGGACATTCAGTGCTTTTTACCGATGTCCTAAAAGCCTCCAAATTCTGCAAAACAGAACCATTATTCAACAACCATCCATTTGAAGATCTGGAACATTTTTTTAAAGGAACTGTCACAGCTGCTAATTCCTAATTTGGGTTGTCTAAGACTATAAGGTTGGGGCTTCGTTTTGACCTTTTCTTTGTTTTCAGATTTGAAGCCATATAGAAAGTATGTGTCTCTGTGTGCAGCCTGTACATGCGTTCTGTGGGTCACATCATGTACACTTACAGTTTCATTTAACAAATATGTAAGTGGCACTCTTTTTATTGCTAAACCATCGTGATCCATTGTTAGACCAGCGTTTTTCCACCGGTGTGCCGCGGTACACTCGTGTGCCGCCAGGTGTGCTGTGGAAAATTATTCAATTTGACCTACCATTTAGAATTTCCAGGATATCAGGTCTGTGTTTATCCAAACAGGCACAGGATTCACAGTTAGGAATATGAAAGATCATAAAAGACTTTTCTTTGCATTTATTTGATTCTCTTCTTGGATCAAAAAGGTTGAAAAATGCTGCATTAGACTTCCTCTACTGCTGCTCAGAGCAGCTAAACGGAATTCTGTAAAACCTTCTTAAATTAAACAATGAAAAGTAGAAATTACTGTTTTTGGAAACAGCGACAAAACAGCAAAGCAAAGAGGAGCTGATTTACAAATGAAAAAAAACAAATCATGATATAATAAAAGACTCATAGTCAATCAAATAGTGAGACTCACAGATCTTGTGTCCTATATTATCTTCTGCGGGTTTTAACAGTCTGGCTTTTCTTCCAAAACACACAGAGAGCCGCTGCTTTATTCAAAACCCTGTTGCCAGAGTTTAACAAGAACCAGAAGAACGGAACACGTCACTCCTGGTAAAACATAGGATCCGTTAAATTACGTCAGCTAAGCTCAAATTTATTATATAATGTATTATTTAAAAAACCTAGATTTATTGTGACACAATAGCATGTCTGAAAACCCAGCAGACATCTGAGATCTGCAAGAAACCATCAGCTGATTAAAAAGCATCAGTATAACCTGGAGTCATATATATATATATATATATATATTCATGTCCAAATGTTTATGAAGGTTCTCATACATCTTGGCGATGTCTTAAAGTTGAATCTGGGCTAAAAGTCTTCTTTCTTTGACTTTAAGCCCATTAAGTCCTAACCTCATACTTTGCTCTTTTTTTAATGCTGTTTTTTTTTAAATACTCCTCTCTCATAGTACTTATTTATGCTGTAGAAGCTTTGGCATCTCTTTGAAGTGCTTTGAATAGTTTCTTGGCATGAAAGGTGCTACACAAATAAAACCGCCCTGCCTTGTTCCTTTTGAATAGTTCTGTTTTTTGATAAATGGAGGGGAAAAAAAAAGTCCTCAGATGTTCTCAGAGGTGAAGCACCATCCATGTACCAGCAGTTTTCTGTATTTCCTCCATTCATATACAGAAATGGTCCTCCCCCTTCCTGCATTGGAAAAAAGAAGCCTAATAGCACTTGTAGGTCTGCTCTGCTCCTTTAACCAGTGAAGAATGTGACCCCTGAATGCAACACAATTTCTCAAGCCTCTCAACTCTCTTTTTGTGGGGATAAGAAAGACTTTAAAAAATCATTTTTGTTCTAAAACTCATAAAATTCAAGTATAATGAGATCCAAAGCTTGTCCATAATCTACTCTTCGACAACTGTTCATTTTAAGGGCAACTAAGCTACATTCACATCGCCCTCGGCAATGTGCGTTCAAGCGACCACTTCCGAGTAAAAGCATTTATATGCGCATTTCGGGCTTCCAAGTTCAAAACATTTGCGTCCACGTATAACTACGTTAGTTTCCACTATCGTTTTGGGGCTCTAATTACAAAATGCCATTGAACCCGCATTGATACAGAAACCAGGTTCAACTTTGACCAATCAGAGACTCCGATTTGGTAGTGACGTATGGATGGTGTCCATTTTAATTACCGTAAGTGCCAACTGTTTTAAAATTGATCGTGGAGTTTCTTCTTGGCCAGAATTATATTAATGCAAGTATTTCATACACTGGAATAGAGTAGTGGAAAAAAAGGAGAAAGATAAAGATTTGCACCACATCAACATTTCATTTCAAGCTTCTTCCAAGGTGGAGGACATGTGCCAGTAAACAGTAGAAAAACGCATGGTTAGAAAATAGAACATGCCCTGTGTATCCATAGCTTTAGAAGACAATAAAGGTATACATTTTGAAAATATCCTCATCTCTTCATTGCTGTGGTTTAAGAATCCTGATAACAGCCTAAAGTTCTTAAATATGGATGTTTTTCTGTCTCTTTTGTCTCAGTAGGTTCTGTAATAGACTGTCGACCTTGTCAACCCACTCCTTGCTTCTCTCTGTTTGCCAGCTGGACTCAAACCCACACAGGCTGAACAGTAGGGCAATGTAAGACAATGTTGAGAAAGCTACTTTCACTTTTTATCCAAAAATGTGGTCAGAAAAGTGAAGAAACTTTGTCCACCTCAAAAGAAAGTAAATTTCCCCCTAAAGACACAGACAGTTTACTCTTGACAGTCCAAGTCTAGCATGCCTCCCATTTATCTCAGTTTAAAAATGGTTAGGTTTTACTTCTGTGTATGCGCATTTTGCAAATGTGTTTTTGCAGAATTCGTCATTTGCAGTCTACGCTGTAGGTTCAATCAGAGAGGGGTGAAAAATCTGGCAGGAGTGATGGTGTGCAGGGAAAATGCTTCACCACAAAAACTCCTTATCTCCAGGAGTCCGCCTCTGGGACCTCCACCTCTACTGAGAGAAACAGAAAAACACAAAGAGAAACGATGGGAGAAGGAGCAAGATTAGGATTGATTGGCCAACAGAAAAGGGTAAAGATGCTTGGAATGAGAGCTAGACAATAAAACTTGAGAGAGATGAGGTAAGTCAGGGGCCATTTGAAGCAGCACTTTACCTTTAAAAAGGGGAAGGAGGAGAGATTGCATGTTGGACTTTGAGGGCCTATTGTCCACCATCTTCACCTTGTTCTACAACCAGAAGAATGAAATCATGGAAACTAAATGGTACTGGGGAAATTCAGGAATCCTTTGACATTTTCAAAGACTTATGTCTGTTTTTCTGCTTACCCCTACCTAACCAATATATGTAATAAAATGATTGGAGGTTTTTTGCTTTTCTTAAGCCTTTCAGAGTAAACTATATCCAGATATATGATAATTTATTACCTTTGGCACACTAAAGAAACTTTTTTTAATTAAATACTTCCTTTTCCAGATGTAAGATGACTGGATCTCTGAGGCACCAGCCTTCACTCCTTGTGGGTGTCCACCATTTCATTTTTGTAGGAAGAGATGGAAAACTGATGTCAAATCTTTGTAGCAACACAAGAACACGAGAATTTTAAACGCAGAAGGCCGAAATGTTTTTTCAGCGCTTAGAACAGATAAATCAGACACCATGACAACTCTGGCGATGTTAGAATATTATAGTTTAGGGGTTAAAAAGTCTGATGCCCATTTTAAAAAAAAAGGAAAGAGAAAATAAAACTAAGCTCCAAGATTTTTTTTTTCTTTTTCTTTTTATATCTTAGGAAAAATTAAACTCCCTATGACTGAGAAGTGACAACACAAAAGCTGCAATCTACTGCACACCCTAACTGACCCTAAACACTCCACAAATAAATGCAGGATGCAAAAACTGGGAAAGGTGTAAGCATGACTACCTTTTAAATAAGTGTTTCAAAACCAGGTGACAAAACTTTTAAATTTGCAAGTAAAACAAAAGAGAAAAACAGTTGCACTACTACAAACTGAAATACAAGATCTCCAACGTAGAGCCTGATCACAGAGGGTACAGGATATCTTGTTTTAGCCAGAAAGGAGATGAGTTCAAAGGAATCTGGAATCTATCTAATTGCTAAACCTGCTTGATCATTGGGTTCACAGGGATGCTGGAGCCTATCTCAGCTACTGTTGGGCAAAAAATGGGATTTACCCTATAGGTTGCCAGTCAAGTCTGGAAACCTATAGTGGAGTATTGAACTTAAGGCACATAGTAATGCTGCTGTCAAAGTTTGTAGTGTTTTTTTTAATATGGTGAAGCAAAAAAGAATCATTCAAAACTGATGAGTGAGCAAACAACACACAAGTTTTTTTTGTTTTTTTTTAACCTTAACTCAAGATTATAAAAGCAACATTAACATTTATCAGTCAAACACAATATGAAAATGAAAAACATCTCAAACTGAAGCTTTCCAGTTTTGGGGGGGGGGGGGGGGGGGGGAGTAGAAACGTCTCTGCGACCCCCCTTTCTCCTCTCAAATTCAAATTTCAGCACCTTGGAGAGCACCAACTCCTGCTGTCCTTTTAAGATCTATCTTAGCCCAAGGTGACCTGTATCCAACAAATCAATCATAACAGAACAACAAACATTTAAATGTGATCATGTTTAATAAAAGAAAAAACAGATGCAACATTCAAGTTTATGTTTTTCACAAATATAACCTTCTGCTTTGTTTACCAGACTGTGAATCACTGAGACAAACTTCTTACAAAAGTAATGAAAAGAAACATCTTTTTCATTTCTACTTTTTGATTGATTTGTTGATTTCAACATAGATATCCAAAAATAAGACTTTCTCTCTATTATTAATTACCACAGCCTCCGCAGCTTGGCTTTGAAAGCAGCTTGGAGGAAACAAAAAAAACATTAAAAAGTATCTTTATTTATGCATGTTTCTTTAGAAATTCCCTTCCACGGTCTGAGTGGGACAGTTGGTGCAGTGCAACCCCGTCCCCCCTCCCTTTCCCCTTGTGGAGCAGTAGGGCCTGTCTTTTTTTGACATAAAAAATAAGGTCTTTCAAAATAAACGTTTTTCCTGATTCACAATAATTCTTATTATTGACCTAATTTCTGTCTTCTGTCAATAATTCATGTCCTCCATCTTCAGAAAAATGTAACAAGAACATGTTAAAAACACCAAAAACACAATTTTCATCAGACTGGGCATTAAAATCTACATGACTAATAGATTTAAAATTCCAGAAATCTGGAATTTTTGCTGGTCTGCATCAAAGTATCTCCAACCCCCCAAAAACTGACAAAACAGACTCCAACAATCAGTCACTTTTTGACAAGCTGCTGCAGAAAGAAGCGTCGCTGGAACTTACTTTTGTGGAACAGCGATAAAACTTCACATTGTTTGTCTGGCATTACATGAGGAGATGCAGCTGAAGGTGGATGCATGTTTGACACAAAGGGAGCATGCTTACAAACCCGCTCCGTTTCAGTGCAACAGATGGACTGATGAAAGTTGGCATGATTTATGCGTGGGAGGTCTTTAAACATCTGGGAAGTAAATTCTCACTCTGCTTCAGGCATTTTTTTTTATGCCCGGCTCCTTTTCCAGCCATTTTCTCACATTTGCTTATTATTCTGACTGTCACAGGAAATTACCTCTGCAGTCAGACCAGAGGACTAAGTCAAGGTGACTACATCTCTACTGTGAAGCAAAGGTGGTTTTGGTTATTTGATTAATAATAGTGTCTGAAGATGTTTTGGTTGGAGCGGAGGGAGCAAAAGCAAACAGTTTGAAATTGTGTCAGTATTAAGAACTAGCTAAACTTAATATGAACAGTTTAATTCAGCTTTAGATTCTCTTTAGCATGACTGAATGGGATAGGGTTTCTGACTCCAAGATTTTTTATAGTGTTTAGAGCTAACAACAACAACAAAAAAGATATGCGACTAGCAAAGACATTTCTATAGTGATTTTAGATCGTAAAAGTACGTATGGAGCAACTTTTCTCAACATGCATTATGTACATCAGTTAGCCTCCCAGACCCTGCCACATCCCAAAGTGTGATTTGCAATATTTTATTTTTTTGTGAGTCCATTATCCTAGCCAGACGTTAGACGACTCAATCTCTGAGGCACTTGCTTTTGTTCTTTGTGGCTGCCACCCATTTCACAACGTCAGCCTAGAGTCAGCCTCGGCAACGTTTTTGCGTTTCGCCCAAGAAAACGAACGGCATCCGAACTTTGATTGTGCATATTGTGCATATAAAATGAGAGTTTTTGCCGATTACTGCTAGCTCCACAGAGAAAGTATGTGTGTGTGTTAGCCTGTCGGCGTGGCTGGCGGTGCAGACTCTTCCTGGAAGGGAGTGTTCCTCACTTATCTATGTCATAATGTGAGAACCCGCTTGTTTTCATGGCATGGAAGGGGCTGGTGCTCAGAGTAGGCTTTTAGAGGACTACTCAGACATGCATGAATGTATCAAAATACAGCTTTGGAGTTGTTGTTACTGAGAAATGAACATTATAATACACTTAAAAGCTCAAAAAGTTTATTTTGCATGATATAGACACTTTTAAAAACACAAATGGTTCAGAGTTTTTCATTTAGATCACACAGAAAACAGTAAAAGCAAAAATAATTGCTTGTATGTCCTTTTTTTAAAGAAAGGACTTCCATTGTTGGGAAGGGAAAGCACTCAAAGAGATGACACAGTGACTGGCTGGATACTTGTCACTGTCCCCTGTGAAAGGATTCCCACCCACAAGATCAAAGCAAATCAGCTTTTCCTGCTTTCTGGGGTTAGAGGCTGGTTTTCTTTTCTTTGTAATTCTTCCCCAAAAAAAAAGTGAAATGCTCTAGTTCTTAAATAAAAGTCCCACAAGTCAAACCTCATTTGGTTCTTTACAAGCAAGCTGGGTTCAAATTCTGTCAATATAAACTGAAAACTAAAGTGGACACTTCAAAGTGTACCAAATGTAGATGAAAGCAGCGTGTAGATCTGGTTCAAAATCTATTTTCCTTTGTAATATTAAGTTATCTCTATACAGTCCCTTAAAAAAACTGACCAAATCAAATAAAGAAGTAGATTCAGATCCTAATTCTCCTTTCTTTGATTCATCCAATGTTTCTGATTTTGAAGAAAGCTGCAATTTCTATGATGAAGTGGATGTTCCTAGTCTTGGCCAGTAGCAGAAGCTGAAGAGATACTTCAAAAAAAAAAAAACTTTAGAAGCCCCCCTGAATGCAGTGAAAGACAATATTAGTTTTACAGCCGAACGTTTTTTTTTTGCATTTGATTGAAATTTTAAGTTATAAATTAGATTTGCTTCACTGCAGTCAGAGGACAGTGGTGTGGTTTTTAGCACTGTTGCCTCACAGCAAGAGACCCTGATTGAATACTGACCGGATTTCTGAGTTTTCATGTTCTCCATGTGCAAGTTTGGGATTTTCCGGGGTCTTCTTTCCCCCACATTATCCTTCTTCCACCCTACTAAAGATTTTTTTTTATTTATCCATCCATCTTCTTCCGCTCATCCGGAACGAGGTAGTGGGGGCAGCAGTCTGAGCTCCTCTGGGATGGGGGGTCTTGAGATGCTCCCAGGCCAGCCGAGAGACGTAGTCTCTCCAGTTTGTCCTGGGTCTTCCCTGGGGCCTCCGCCCAGTGGGACACGCTTAAAATACCTCCCCAGGGAGACGTCCAGGAGGCGTCTGGACCAGATGCCCGAGCCACCTCAACTGGCTCCTCTCGATGTGGAGGAGCAGCGACTCTACGCCAAGCTCTCTGCAAGTGACAGCTTCTTAACCTGTCTCTAAGGGAACGCTCAGCCACCCTATAGAGCAGGGGTCGGGAACCTATGGCTCGCGAGCCATATATGGCTCTTTTGATGGTCACATGTGGCTCGCAGACAAATCTTTAATTATAGTTTTTTTTTCTTCATTAGACCAGTCCTCGGGCGCGATGCGATGTCAGAGGCGCGCAGTAGTAGCAGTGCTTAGAGAGAGAAATCTGCGCCAACGCTATCAGTTACTATTATCTATTATTTCACAGAGTTTGTACCAGCTGGAAACCTGTGAATTGACGTGCCTAAAACTGCGCGCTCCCGTCTCTGAGAAAGAGCGCGCAGATGCGGGGACGTGATGTGTGAGGAAGAAAGCAGAGGGTGGGGCTGAGGTGTTGTGGGGACAGGCAGCAGGTGAATCGCGCAGGGATTGTAAAAACGTAAAACCCGCTTCCCATCACTCACTGCAGCGTGTGAGTGTGTGTTTGGCTCCCCGTCTGCATGTGAGCAGTCTGTCTCACATCTACAGAACATTCAGACCTACGATGACGTTTAAAGTCTCAACGCCTGAACGAAGCAGAAACTCACCACGTATCAACCAGACTAGACCATCAGCAAAACTACCACGAGAAATACTCATCATTTATTAGCAACAGAATAACAATGTTATTAAAAAGAATCCACAGACTTATTTTACTTTAAAAATGTTAAAATTAAATCAAATGCACACATTCATTTGTATATTTAGTTTTAAACAAATTGTCGCGGACTGACTTGGATGGCTGTTGGGCCGCGTTAAAAGTTCTGGAGTTCATTGAACGCGTCAAGCAGAGATCTGATTGGCCCTCAGTTCTGTCGCTCAGCCTGTTGTTAGGTAGTTTGGACCAATGGGGTTCAGCTATGGGCCGAATAAGGGAAATGGGAGGGCTGCAGCGGGAGCAGGGGAATATAAAGTTGGGAGAAGCGCTCTCGTGTCGGCGGGAGAGATTCAGGAGTTGCTGAATTAATTGAAGGGCGTTTGTTGCGGTCTGCAGTAATCGGAATAAAGAACTTTAAAAGAGGTTAAGTCTCCGTGCCTCAGAGTGGGGAAAGGACACTACATTATTGTATGGCTCTTTCGAAATTAAATTTCAAAATATGTGGCATTTATGGCTCTCTTGGCCAAAAAGGTTCCCGACCCCTGCTATAGAGGAAGCTCTCTTCCGCCACTTGCATTTCTTTCGGGCATGATCCAGAGCTCATGTCCATAGGTGAGTAGTGGAGTTTTTTTATTTATTTTTTAAATGACAACTGCATTACAGTACAAAAATTAAAAAATGTATTATTTACCAATAACTGTCATCTCTCCAGACCATGTAAATAAGTCTGGAGAGACTTATTTACATGGTCACAACTTGCATGATGATGACACTGACTTTATGCCCCCCCCCCCCCCCCAAAAAAAAAAAAAAGAAAAAAGTTATTATCAAATTGATTTAAAAAAAACAAAACATGCAGTGGATTGGAAAATTCTTGCCATGCCCTAGTGACCTATTCAGCAGGGAGCTTGTGGTTTGTCGTAGAAGCTTTAACATCACACCCACAAGTTTTCCCCAAAGACATTTTTCCGGGTTACATAAAGAAATACTCAGATATTGAATTTTAAGCTTTAGTTTCCTCATATATGTCCTCAATCATTAGAAAAATGCAACAAGTTGTTGTTAAAAACATACAAAAAAAATATTTTCATCAGAGTGGGTCTTTACCCAATTGAAAAACATTAAGCATTTGTGTGGTCTTCCCAAATAACATTTCTCTAAATCAAGTACATTTACCCCCCCCCCCCCAAAAAAGGCAAAAAAAGGCACCTTGAAAAAATTGTTGTAGAATCAGTATAACAAAAAGCTGATGAACACCTTTGCATAATGCCGTCATTTGTACTGATACAGAATACGCTGTTAAAGAGTTTGCAGCCTAAAACAGGTGTTAACATAATTATCAGTTATGAAAGCTGCCCGTTATGGTCACAGAAGTGAGGTCTTAATCCACAGGATCAAAATTGTGCAATAATGAGAACATTTTAACTAGACTTCCAGCTTTTTTATGACTCCCATGAACCACCTCCTCCATTTTTCACACTCAGATCCACAGTCTTTTTGCTTCTGGCAAAAAGCTGTAATTCCAGTGGATCATTGAACAGTTTTTTTCCCAGCATCTTTTGTGGCAGTAAGGAGAGTTTACTGTCTTCTCTTTTCCTTTTAAGCTCGGCTGTGCCGCACAGAATCGGATGAGCAGTCTTGTGTGCCTGATAGTTCTGCACGCAACTCTTTCAGGGCATCTCACAAAAACCAGCCTCTACATCTCTTCTGGTGCCGCAACATGAACCTCTGGCTCTCTGTGAGGAATCTGTAAAAATTCTAACAAAGTGAAAAGATGCTTATTGCTCTCAAAAGTTTTCTTTCCACTGTTGCCTAGCAACAAGTGCAACTTCTTTAAATAGTTGCTTTTTGATGTTTTTTTGTTTCTTTTTAGATACAGCATTCTGCTCATTGTTTTTTTTTTGTTTGCAATTTTCTCCCACCAACAGTGGATAAAAAAAAAGATATTTTTTTCCAAGTTTTTGTACTTTAAGTCAACTTTATATCCATTTGATGAACATGGTAAAGGTATAAGTATGACTGTGCCATGTAATTTTATAGATGTTCTGTTGTTGAATTGTTCTTACAACTTCACTTAAACTATTTAGCTGCGTTCACAACGCCTTCAACAACATGCATTCAAGCCACCACTTACAATGAAAAGTCCATGTAAAAGCGCATAAATGGGTGTTTCAGGCTTCTTTAAGTTCCCACGAGCATTTTTGGGGTTTAGTGACGTATGGGTGGCGTCCTTTTCAAAACACGGAAAGGGCAACTGAAAATTGATCATGGAGAAGAAATGAATTAGTGCAGTTTGTGCCCTGAAGGAATTATTTGACAAGTTTTGGTTTTTACACAGGTTTTGTGGACATTCGTGCTCATCATGTAATTAAATATGCATCTATTTTTTTTTTAAAGTGTGGAACGTTGTAATCCTATCATTTACTTTGAGAGTCTTTTTTCCTCTTATGCCTGTATTGCTTCTTCAGTTTGCTCCTCCTTTCTGAGCAATCTCGCAGAAGTTGCGGTGCAGCTCTGGTACTTTTTCGATGCTGGATCATTTTTCCTCCTCAATTAGTATGATGGTGGCACCTCTGTATCATCTTTGAATCCTCCTCCTTTTCCCCCCTCCCGACTGTTTTCATGGCTCCCTGTTTCCACCAACAATCCCATCAGCAGCTTCCCTGACAAAATGAGAAGATAATGAGGCTGGCTGTGCCAGGGCCGGACACCGTGTCGCCGTCCTCTTCCTGTCGGCTCATTGTGTGGGTTTATGTTAATTGCTGTTCTGCTTTTATGGGCCGTGCAAATACAGGACACACACACATGCGAACCGCACGCTGTCGCTCCAAGAGAATGTCTTCACATCCACACAATGACGGGATTTGAATGGCACCTCGACATGAAAAACTATTGATTCACAGCAAGCAAGGAGCTCCAAATGGAAAAGGTAAAGCAGAATAATATTGAGAAGGGTGACTTGGCAGAAAAGGGAATTTGTTTGCCAGCAGGGACCCTTGGGGGGGGGGGGGTTTGGGGGTCACTAATGCAACCACTAGAGCCTGACAGAGCTATTTCCATTTCATAGAGAGAAAGTGTTCACCAAGCTTTTTACAAGTCCCTGTCACCTTCACTACCTTCTCTTTGTTTTTTCTTTCACGTCACTTTCTCTGTTGTTTCACCTGGGCTGGCTTGTGAGTGCTGACTGTGACCCACAAGGATGAACTTCTTTAGGACTTTTACCACTCAGCACATCAAAAACAACCTCTTTATAGTAATGTCTCCGTTGTTCTGTATGCGTTATTGCAGTGCGTTTTTCAACCGGTGTGGTGCCGTGAGATATGGTCAGGTGTGCCGTGGGAAATTTGGGAAATTACCCATTTTCACTCATCTAAAGACATTTACCATTGCCAAGATATCAGATCTGTGTTCCAAACTGGCTTGGATAAAACACTGAGTTAGAAACATGAAAGATCATAAAAGACTTTTCTGTTTATTTGATTCTATTAAAGACACTTTGATAAGAATGACATTACCGCGATATAGACCCCCCCCCCCCCCTTACGTACAAAATTTGAGGCCACTGAACGCTCGTTGAAAGTTAAATCAGTTGAGCTTTTCACGAATCAGAGACTTGAATTAGGCAGTATCATATGAATGCCTTCCTTTTAATTCACGGAAATTAACAACCGTTTGAAAATTGATCATGGAGGAAAAATTAATAATTGCGGTTTGCATCCAGCTGGAACTGATGACATAAAGTCTTTCATTTATCAGAATAAAGCAGTGAAAGAAGAAGTCTGGAACAAGATTTGCGAGACTTGTACCATTTTGCTCCAACCCTCTTCCAGCAGTAGTTGGCAGACATACACGTGTGAACAGCAATAAACAAAAATAAAAAAAAGAAGCAGCCCCTCCCTACTCATCTAGTGTGAACGCAACGGGCTAAATCACATTGTGAACTAACACCCAATGCTAAGTGTATCCATAGCTAAAGTTTTTCAGGAAGTGTGTTCCAGAACTGTGAAGCATAAAAGCTGAATTCAGCTTCTCCATGTTTGGTTTTGACTCTAGGAAAAGATAAAAGACTGGTTTCAGATCAGGTTGGTCATCTATTATGATGCTAAACCATTCAAAGGTTTATGAACCAGCAACAAAACTTTAAAGTCTATCCTCTGCCTGACAAGCAGTGTAAAGAGCTCAGAACTGGACTGAAGTGGTCTACTTTTTTGGTCTTTGTGGGAACCCAGGCAGCAGAGTTCGGAATAAGCTGCAGTTTCCTTATAGATGTTTTTGGTAGTCCTGTAAAATCACTGTTACAGCAGACAAGTCGACTAAAGATGAAGGAATTAACTTGTTTTTCCAAGTCCTGCCTATACATCAAATCTTTCACCTTACAGGTTTTGTAGATAAATTGATTAAAGCTTTTCTTCTTTAGCCCCGAAGACAATAACCTCAGTTTTGCTTTTGTTTAATTGATGTAAATTGTGGCACATCCAGTTATTAATGTCCTCAGTGTGTTTACCAAGATCATGTAAAAGAGCCTTGGTCTACTGGTGTCATTGTAATGAGTATATCTGTGCTTGAGTTATAAAGATAAATAAATAATAAATCTGTTCATGCTGTATTAAAAGATAAAAATTCAAAGATGAACAAAAACAAAATAAAAAAAATTTATAGTCTATTTTGTATGAACTGCAACTTCCCATTTTAAGGTAAACTAAGAATCCTCTTAAAATATGTCTCGTGAATTTCTAAATGTAAACAATTGGAGCCAACTTGAAAATAATATGCCTGTCATGCAACTAAAATTGCATTTATTTGAAAAGGCAAAAAACTTTTGAAGCTTTGTGTGTGTTGGCATTACAGCTAAGTCTGTGCATAAAATAAATGGAGCAATCTCCACAGAAGAAGCTGTATTACTCAGAACAACAAATATGTTTTTCCAGAATAAGCAGGCAGTTTCAGCATGACAGTTTTCTATATTTTAAGGAGAACTTTCTGTAGCCTGTTTGTTGATTGAAGTAAACCAGACGACAACCAGACAGGAACAAACTAAACCCCAAATGAAAAAAACCTCACCATGTATTGAATAAAAAGAAAGAACTCCAGTTACAATACTCAAAGTAAAGGGAAGTCTTGCAGCACCGCAGATACACAGCACATCTTCATCACCATGAAAAATTGCATGTACCATTCCCAGTTTGTGCAACCAAAAATCCACAAAGAAAAAAGGTAAAAATGTGTTGTTAGAGAGGAGCAAGATTAGTCTGGGTCCTTTTAAAATGAGAATAAATAACATTGAATGAGATTTGGATACCTCTTTCCTGTGCATTGTTGCTAGTTTGTTTGGCTTTTTTTGTGTACGTACACTCCCTTTTTTTTTAGCTGAAATGAGGTACCAGGAGTACCAGGAAATCCATTTCCTCAAATAATGAGGAGTTTCAGTAGAAGACTTCATTAAATCTTGAGTGAAAACCTCACATGAGAGAGCTATCTGCTCTGATCAAAAAGACTGCAGCAAACAAATAATGAAAAGCAGAAAGTTATGTGCAGACCAACTCAAATCCTTTACATCATCAAATAAAACCAATTATACACATTTATTACGTTCAATATTTAAAGTAGAATTAATCATTTGTATCTCAAGGTATGTTGAATAATAATAAGCCATTTTTACTTTCATTATCTTGTTCTCCAAACTGTAGTGTATGAATGGTCTATTTTCAAATTTGCCATATAAGGCAAACCAAACTAAAAGGGGAATTAATCAAAACAAGAGTCAGATAAGTCAGTCAGACTTTAACTCTATTTACACTAACTTTAAAACCTGTTTGTAACATGGTATCTACACCGTATTACTAAAAGTATTCGCACACCTGCTTTAAGTGCCATCCTATTGATAACCCATACGGCTCAATATGTTAATGGTCTACCTTTTGCAGCTATTACAGCTTCAACTCCTCAAGGAAGGCTGTCCATAAGGTTGATGAGTGTGTTCATAGCAAGTGTTGACCATTCTTCCAAAAGTGCATTGGTGAGGTCACACACTGATGTCGGTGGAGAAGGCCTGGCTCTCATTCTCCACTCTAATTCATCCCAACGGTGTTCAATGGGGTTCAGGTCAGGACTCTGTGCAGGCCAGTCAAGTTCATCCACACCAGACTGTCACTCATGTCTTTATGGACCTTGCTTTGTGCACTGGTGCACAGTCATGTTGGAAGACGAAGGGGCCCGCTCCAAACTGTTCCCTCAAGGTTGGGAGCAGGGAATTGTCCAAAATTTTTTGGTATCCTGAAGTTTTCAGAGTTCCTTTTATTGGAACTCAGGGACCAAGCCCAAATCCTGAAAAACAACCCCACACCATAACTCCACCAAATCTTTCACTCGGCACAATGCAGTCCGAAATGCACTGTTCTCCTGGAAAATTCCAAATACAGACTCGTCTATCAGATTGCCAGATGGGAAAAGTGTGATTCATCACTCTGGAGGACGTGTCTCCATTGGTCTAGAGTCCTTTACACCACTGGATCTAACGCTTTGTGTTGCACTTGGTGATGTGTGGCTTGGATGCAGCTGCTCGGTCATGGAAACACATTCCATGAAGCTCTCTACTTAATAATCTAATAATAATTTGGAGGGAAGATATTGTCTTCATTTTAGATTAGCAGATTATAGTCTAGATTGTTCCAGGAAGTTAGCGCTTTATAACACACATTGACAATGGGAAGCTAAATGTTTTAGGACTCATTTTTTGATCCAGATTTGTATTCAGGAACCCTGTAAACTTATCAGAACTCTCCATGACTTCCTAACAAACCTCGAGGCTTGGCTTGTCATTGTGACTCTTTGCTGATGGTAAACAAAGTTGAAAAGCTAAAATAATGATGCAACTCAGTGCAAACAAGAGAATGGTCATTTCTCCAACTTAAATGAGGCTTTTTGAAGAAATGTTGCTCCATTTCATAAAGTCATCTACTTTTGATAGTGAAGAACTCTGCATTATAATAAATAAACACACAACAGGAATAATAGTTTTGTTGGAACACATGTAAGCATGGTTGTCAGCCTTATGCTACACGTTCAAGATTACGCTAAACGCTGTTTTTTTGAATGCGGCTTTAGCAGAAAATATTTACACTGGACTCTTGCCACCCAATAGTAGCGAGAGTCTACCTTGATGTGAAATGTGGAAGCGTTGGGAATCTCGCAAATCTTGCTCCAGGCTTTTTCTTTCACAGCTCCTTTGCAATATATGAAAGACTTTGTGTCACATAATTCCAGCCGGACACAAACCACAAGTATTAATTCCACCTCTGTTAAATTATTTTCAAAAAGTTGGTACTTTTGTGAATTACAAAGCATACAATCCACGCATTGCTACTAAATCTGTGCTCCTGATATAAAGTTAAAACTGATTGTAAGAAATGAGTCGGTTTCGGAGATTATCTGGATGGCAGAGTAATTCAAGAAAATGAGACATAGAAATAACTTTTTCAAGTCTAATCTTAACCCCTTCATGGCGTATCTCACTCATTGATAAAGTAACGTTTCATTCAGGACTCCACTTAATTTAGCATCACTTAGAATGGAGATTAAAAAAAACCTGAAGAATATTTTTTTAGATAAATGAAAATTAATTCAGGCAGGAAGAGGTCAAGTCTGGTTCACCAGGCAAAAGACAGGAGACAGGCACACAGACTAGATGAGGCATCCCATCAGTGCACAAGTAAGGGTTGGAGGGGTTAAAAAATCTTGATAACTACTGAGAAGGACCTTAAATTTTGTGTGCCGAGGGATGGCGAGTGATGCTGTCATGGCGACTCGATTTGCAAGCAGTAAAGCAGCAGAGTTAATTTAGGATCTTGAAAAGATGCAACAATGAGCAGCCTTATAGGAAAATATAAAATAAAATGAATTTATTGATTAAATCTGGGATGAGGACATGGATCAAGGTTGCAGTCACAAGAAAGCAGTCAGTGATCGCCGTGACATCATAACACAAGAACTAATTTATCCCTGCAGGATATCTTTGCCAGCAAATAGTTAATATAGTTAATAATAGTTTTTTATCCTCAGGGTTCTCCCCAAAGCAAACAAAAGAAGTGAAAAAATAAAAGCCTAAAATCTTTCATCAACATCATGTCACTTCAACACTGCAGGAGAATACTTTGGACAGTATTTTTTGTCAGATCTTCACCAGTAGAGTTCATTTCTCTGTTGAATTGCTTTATTTTATCTTGGTTGCCCCTCATGCTAAATGCCACAGAGAGCATAAAGGGCATTGTTAAGTCTTGGGATTTAACGTCCATTGCAGTCTGGTATGCCTTTCACAACCTCTTATTGTCACATTTAAAAAATAAAGGAATTCTTCTACAAACTCACAAAATATAGTACTTCAAGCATGAGTCACAGATGAAATGCTTGAAAAGAAGCCCGAACATGGCTGGAACTGTCAGAGTCGTCGTAGCCATGGCAACCTTGGGGACCTGTGCTCCAGAGACCCTACGGACCCATTTCACATACAAACAAATGCACACACCAACAGATCGCTTTGAGACGCAAACTCGCTGAAGCAGAAAATTGGCAGGAATGTGAGAGGTTTTCTCTGATATGATCTATGAGATGAAGCAGTGAAGCTCGTCTCTCCATATAATCCAACATGACAGCAGCATCTCCAGCCACCTCTAATCCATTAATCACACACAAAACTCTTTCCAGCATCGTCATATCATTGGACGCCTAACCAGCCCCCCCACCAGTCACTCCTTTGAGGCTTTGCATTTAGCAAACGATTGACTATACAAGTAAAAAAGAAACATTTTACATCAAAACAATTTGTCTTCCTAATCTTTGCATCACAGAGTGAACTCTACCAAGATTTAAAAAAAAAGTTAAAATTTATCTAATTTCAACTTTTCCCAAACAAGTCAGTAAAGCTAAAATAATCAGATAAAATAGAAACATAACACGAAAGTAAATCCACTTGCATCCTGTTTGAATTCACCAAATTGCACAACTAAAAGTTCTCATTTCGTCGGTCCTGTCTTGCTATATTTGGATGATGATTGTCTGTTAAGAATCATCCTGAATACGGTTTTATCTTTTGGTTTTAATCTTGTTTGACAGGAAACTGCGAGAGAGAGAGAGAGAGAGAGAGAGAGAGAGAGAGAGATAGAAAAAAAGAGATGTCTTCAGACTAATGAGAAATATTTCAGAGTTGAAGTAGATACACAAAACAAAAAACAAAAAATGACTAGAAGACAGGAATCCTCCCCAGGCTTCCTCAGAGCTGGTGTCAATTTGTGAAATCTAAATGCCTCATTTGTACTATGGGATCAGTGGTTTGGCAAAAGGAAAAAAATGGAAAGTGGAAAAACTAAAAAAATACTATAAGACAAAGCATAAATGAAGAAGTCTGAATGTGTCTGTAGCCATGTTCACACTGGACTGTCGCTACCCCATGCTAGAACACGTCCGCCACCTACAGTTGGAAGAGGCTTGGTGGGAAATGTTGAAGCTTTGCAAATCTTGCTCCAGGCTTTTTCAATCACAGCTCTGTTCCAAAATGTGAAAGACTTGGCGTCAGAATTCCATCAGGGCTCAAACCACAAGTATTAATGTCTCCTCCATGTTAATTTTTAATCAACATAATTTTCAAAAGCCCTGGCACTTTCGTGAATAAAGAGGGACACCGTCCGTAACCACCAAATCAGAGTCCCCTAAGTTCAAAGTAGTTTAACTTTTTAACACGTGTTTAATGGCCACAAGTTTTCTATGTAGAGCATGAAAACAGACTTAGAAGAGTGCGTACGTACACGTGAACCCAAAATTTTCTAAGGCGAAAGCCTGAAATGTGCATTTACATAGCTCCTTCACTGAAAGGCGTTGCTTAACCCTAGTGCTATCTTAGATGACCCCACCCTCACATTGACGTGTTCTCCCTACCATGACAAAGGTGGATAAAGGTGGAAAGATTTCATGTAATCCATGGACTCCCAATGTTAAAGTGCCAAGGATAGCACAAGGGTTAAACATGCCTTGCTGAGGACGGAGTGAACAAGAATCAGTTTTGTCATGCTAGATGTGAAGTGCTTTTGGTGGTCAAAAAGTGATTTCGCTGATTCACTTGTTTGTGGCAGTTTAATTATATCCAGCAAAAAAAATAAAAAATAAAAATCGGATCTGAAAAAAGATATAAAAAGCTTTAGTGGGAAAACCAATTTAGAATCCAGCTAAGGAACAAATAAAGGTTTGTGTTGGCACTCAAAAATGTAAAAGAGGTTTCCTTAAAAGAGATGACATAAACAGAACAATGTCTTGTAAATTACGATTAGCTGAGCATGTTGGACCCATCGACTGTGTAGAGACCTGGACCAAGTGAGCTTGACGTCACCCATCGAAAAGGATTTACTTCCAGCTCCAATGAAATGAAGGCAATTCTGTCGCCATTTTCTCACAATGTGGATGCAGCAATGTTGGAGCCAGATGTCATCAAAAAGCAGTGATTGGTCCATGTCAGTCCGAGTTATCGTTTCTGTGGCTACCACTTGAAAGCTGGTACACAGGAGCATTCAGTCTCAAATGCTGGACGTGGGAGTCACATCCACATATGTTTGAGGCTACTGATTGGTTAGTTTAGAACTTTAATAAATTACACTACAGAAAAAAAGTGAAACTAAAATAAACTGATTAGGAACAACATGTAAAAAAAAAAGGTTATTCTGACAAAATGAATGAGTTGGAGCTTTTTATTTCTCCTTAGAAGTCCATAGTCCAGTTCTCATATACAGTCAGCAGTTCAAGTTCAGCATTTATGGTCTGGCTTTACAGAGATCAATGAACAAAAAGGTGAACAGGTTTCTAATGACTTTGTTTTTTTTATTATTATTTTTTTTATGTCTAGCAAGGACTGAGTACTTCTGCTGCTCCAAAGTCCAGACAAGAGCAAGTTAACTTAGGGTCATAGTGTAATCTGTTAGAAAAATCTCCTCTCTGATCACATCTTCACATCAAGCATTTCTTCTTTGCTGCTCTTCTGAGGAAACTCCTGCTCACAGGAAGCAGCAGGAGGCTGTTGTGAACCCAGCGTCTGAAAATCATGAGCTGAAAGCTGACAATCATCTCCAGCTCCAGACCAGACTTCAATGTAAAAAAAAGGAAAAAAATTCCTCAGACAGTCACGAGAACACAAACCATAGCCCCTTTGCAAAAGATGAAACATAGGATGAAAGCCTAAACTTGCAATAACCAAATGCAGACATAATGTTCATGACAAAAGATTTAGGAATTTCTGTGAAAGCTCCTGGTGAACAAGAGGCAAGCAGTGTACCGAGAGAGAAAAATTGGGCACAAACAAGAGGTAAACAGCATGGCCTTTAGTAAAAAGTTGTACATTTGACATTTATATCATCAAGTATAGTAGCAAGTCTCCCATAGACCACGTTCGTTTTGTCATGGAAGTATACTGAATATTAGTACAGACTACATTGAAACATTTTAAGTTTACAATAGTATATAGACAGTAAACTTTAAGCATACTGCCTCACTTTTAGTAAAGACTAAGGATACTTACAGTACCCTTAAATTTACTTTTTGCAAAGAGGAAACAATGTTGTTGAGGTTGTAAAAAGAGATCCTAAAAGTGGAGTTCAGAACCATCTGCACCATCTGGGTTAAAGGAGAAGGGATTTCAATTTAAATGCTGCTCTAATCTGCTCACCGTTAATGCCAAATTGTACTAATTTTGGTTGGGACCTTAGAGGCTGTGTGTCTGCAGGACACAGATGTTGAACATTTTCTGCAGGAAACAGCCACCCCTTGAGGGTGCTGCAGAACAGTAACACCACCAGTGTTACGTTAAAGACACACACAAAAAAGAACAATTTAATAAACATTGCTGCATATAGAACCAGATGCTCCTTTTTTGTTATTATTTGTTTCTAGTTGGGTTTGTGTTCATCAGGATTCTCAATGTCAGGTGAAAAAACAGACAAAAAAAGAAAAAACATGTTACTTTAATCCTGCTAAACACATCCTGACCTGACCAGTGGCGCCACCAGTGGCCACCAAAGTGGCCTCCCCACTAACCACTATAAACTGTGGTAGCATCAGTTAAGCATTTCATCCCAAATGCACAGCCTGCAGGCGGCAAGTCGCTCTGATCACCTAAACCGGCCCACACCCCCTCCCCTCCCTGCTGCCTTGCATGCGCAGACATCTAAAGCTAAAGACGAGCTGCTGGATGAAGAACACGGACAAGACGGTGAGGCTGATTTTCTTGCGGTGTTCACTTCCGCGTTCGAACCATCAGAGCCTCCAGAGCGGGTTCAACCAAAGAACCAGTCTCAGTTCTTCAAGAGGAACTTTTATTACTTTTTCTTCAACTCCAAAACGGCGACTGACAGCACGTGTATGCGCTCCACACCCTCACACGCGCCGTCCCCCCTCTCTTCCTGCATCTCGTGACGGAGCGCGAGCACCGGTTTCAGTACGCACACAGACACCCATCCCAAAACGCTACAATTCTTTTCAAATCTGTTAAATATTTTGTGTTGTCTTTTAACAATCTGTTTACTGTACTTTAGATCACCTGATCTGTATGGTGCACAAATGCAATTGCACCACCCCATCACCAGCAGTGGTGGATGTGCAATGACATTTTATTAGTACTGAAAAAAAAAAGATGTCCCCGTCACACACGCCTCGCATTTCACGGCACAATTTGAGGACTGGTAAGAAAAAGAAAAAAAATTGGAGTACTTGTTGTTGTGGTACTGCAGCTTTTTGATGTGCGTTTGACCTGTTTCCACAGAGTTACCTAAAGTCCTTAGTTGATCCTTGTGAATGTCAATTTTCAGAGAATGAAGAGAAAGTTTACATTCTTATTTTAGTTTATTTTAAGAAGAAAAGTACAGCAGAAGGAGCAAAAGAGATGGTGCAACAGAGGAGTAGTGAGGAGGAGGAAGATGAGACAGAGCAGCATGATCCACCGTCAGCATTAATGACAGAAGATAGTGAGGAAGACAAACATGAGACAGCATCAGACGAGGAACAGTCAGCATCATTGGTCAGAGAAACTCGGCTAAAGGGGCTCGACCTGTTCCTGGACCGACAGGTGAAGTTAGAATTATGTTGCCCTTATAATGAAACTGTTTCATGATTATTAGTCTGAATAAAAAATTCCTACAGATATAATAAATAATTACCATGGAAGAGTGTTAGTATTATTATTTCAGAACAACTGACTTTTTGTTCATTATAGATATCTCACAGTCAAGAGCCAAACACCCCAAGCAGACACACCTTAGCATGAAATAGAAACACAATAAATCAAAATATATCAGTAAGCATTTAACTTTCAGTTAGTTTTCTAAAGGCTGTTTTCCTACGTTTAGTAGAATGAATTTTATAAATAAAGCTCACGCTTTTTGTGTGCCACCCCAAGATTTAAAGTAGCCCCTACCAGCCACCGACATGAAAAATCTCTGGAGGCGCCACTGGACCTGACTGCCCATCCATGGTCCTCAAGATCTACCAGCTTCCCTGTTTTCCAGCTCTCCCTGCACTAATGGCTCCTGATGATCTTGCTCAGGTGTGTTCAGCCAGTCAAAATAAAGAGACAGCCAATCAACAAGTAGAACTGTAAAACGAGGTGATGGATCTTGAGAAGCCTGCCCTGACCCCTTACTAATTTTCTCCAAGACTCTAAAAAATAAACCAAAAAAAGAGCTGTAGTGTAGTGCTGTAGTGTTAACGTCTTACATTTGATTCTAATTATGTTATTATTAAATCTTGCTATTCCATTTTTAGGCACATAATTAAAGAAATTTCAGGATTTATTAACCATAAAACTGAAATTAATTTATCTTTAATGAGTAAAAATCTATTCACAACAGTGTTTTACAACCAAGAAACAAATCCTTAAATTTGTAAGTTGCTTTTAAAATGTTTCAATTCTTGGTTATTTGCTTCATTTGCAAATCATTAGCAGTGGGTCACTCAATACAGTAAACAGGTGATGAGGGAAGACTACTTACACACAAGGTTAGGGAAGAAGAACTGAACAAAATTCCATGCAGGCTTAAACTGAAGGTGAGGAGCAGAGCAGGGCAGAAGCAGCAGAGGAAGGACGTAGTTTATGGATCAGGTGATCAGTGTTACCTTGATTGCCAAGCAAAGCAACAGTGAGCATGCTCAGAGGAACAGAGCAGCAGGGAAAACAGAGGTCAACCACAACAGCAAGGCTAATGGTTTCAAACTCGAACATCTCAGAAATGTATGTCTGTAAGTGTAAGGCATTGGAATCTGAAAAAAAAGGATAATACATCAAAAACTGGCAAACAAATGTTGATAAATCAACTTGAAACACTGCCAATGTGTGTTATAGGAGAGTCAGACAGCATTAAGAGGTTGGTGGCTGGTCATGGCTGAAATTACAGTAATTAATCTGCATAAGTGGTGATGACAATGCAGACTGCACGCATCGCCTGAACTCGGAAATGTTTTAATGCAGCTCCACCCCCACGGGTCCACAAACAATCAGTGACATAAACAATCTGAGCAGAGTGCAGCGTCTTCATTTGGGTTCTATAAATAAGTACATTAATCAGGATAAACACATCTTTATGTCCCAGTGTGGGCTGGCAGAGTTTCACGCCGGCCACCTCAGAAGCAGACGGGACCTGTCTGGGTCAAGCTGTGGTCATTTTATAATGATGGATCATGGTTTTGTGGAGGCTCTGCAGATTCTAGAAGACACTTCTGGTTTTAAAGACCCTTCAAGTCAAACAGAGACAGCTCAAACTCCACTGAACAGTTAACTGACTTTAACAAGCAAATAAATAAAACTCTGTTTTAAAGTAAATCTTGAGGAGTTAGTAGATGACAGAAAAGAAAATGAATGAATGAATGAATGAATGAATGAATGAATGAATGAATGAATGAATGAACACTTGGTTCTTAAAAGTGCTCAAACAATATAGCATGTTTAACATCTTAGGAAAATAAATATATGCTTTAAATTATTAGCTGATACAGGCATATGATTAAAGACAATATGAAATAAAAACTAACACAATGCCATCAACTAGCAAATAATGCAATCTATCTTTGAATCTTTCTTAACCAGATTATGGAAATTATGTAAACAAAAATTAAAGTAAAACTAGACAGAAATAGGATTATATGAATTAATTTATTAACTATTAACTTATCCAAACTATTTAGCAATCATTAAATTGAATAGTTTCAGTGTGTGACATTTGTATATATATATATATATATATATATATATATATATATATATATATATATATATATATATATATATATATATATATATATATATATATATATATATATATATATATATATATATATATAATTAGGAGCAATTATAATGCAATTATAATGTCAAGAAGAAAGCATCATTTTCTTTCACATTTTCTAATCAATATATAACTTGATGTCCTAACTAGATTTCATGTATTTATCCCTTTTTATTGTCTTTTTACTTTGTTTTTATTGCTGAAAATTGCTTAAAATCATTAAATAAATCAATCAATCAATCTTTCATCAAAGATTTGTTTTTTTTAGTTCTTGGTTTTAAATTTATCAGGTCAGTTATAACATACTGTACATGTGCAGTTTGGGACTTAAAACAGGAAACTCTGTCCCTTCAGGGAATAGGTGTGACTGTCAGGAATACTGGAGCTAAACCCTTTAAGAGCTTTAAAAAAACAAATCTTAAAACAAAACTGAAGTAATTAAAATTTTTGAAATCCTAAGTTTGCAGAGACTCAGATTCGCTTTAGCAAACAAATACAACCGCTAAAAACGTATTCTGACTTCGTAAAATATTAAAGAAACAAAATATTAAAGAACAAGTTTCTATTATCAGTGTACATGATATTTGATTTAGCACATTTCTGAGTCAGTAAAAAGAACCTATTGCCCTGTTCAAGACAGGAAAAACAAAGTAATACACAAAACCAAAACAGGACCAAACATTCACACGTCAACTTTCATTACATTTCTATCCCTACACAATACATCTTTGATGTTTGGACAGAAATAATTTAGAGAAAGAGTTAACTAATAATCTAATTGTCTAAGAAAAATGTAATATATTTGGGGAAACACTTTAGGAATTAAAAAAGGGTATTTGATATTCTTTTTAAAGCTTTTTATTACGAATTTAAATACTTTTACATCAATAAAATTTGTTCAAAAAGCTTTAGATTTATGAAAAGTAATGATAGTGTTAACCAACTTGTCCTTATAACTTATACTCACTGGCCACTGTTTTTAGGTCCAACTGCTGTTTAACGCAAATTTCTAATCAGCCAATCACATGACACTAACTCAATGCATTTAGGTACTGTTTGTAGACATGGCCCAGATGATCTGCTGCAGTTCAAACCGAGCATCAGAATGGGGAAGAAACTCAGAACTCCTGGGTGGTGATGGGGTGCTCGTCTGGGGCTGTGGGTGCCCTTCTCGGGTGGGGCCCTGCGTTGGGCTCCGGCCCTGCGTTGGGCTCCACCCCTGCGTTGAGCAGCCCCCCTGGTTGGGCTGGGGTGGCGCTCTCTCTCCCCCCATGCCTCCCTGCTCTCTGGCTCTGGGGGCCTCGCGGCGGTCCTGCTGGCCCTAGCCTGGGTGGCGGATTTAGTCGCCCGGGGGGCGGTTGGGGGGTTCCGGCTGCCGCTGCTGCTGCGGCGGGGGTCTTGGTGTGGGGGTGGCTGGGCACTCCCCCTCCTTCTTTTCACATTCCACCATCCATTTTAGAAGAACATGAACACTCACCTGAGCGCAGGTGTTAGCTCACCTTTGCACTAATAGTTTGCATGATTGAATGAATGAAATATTTCACACTAGTTGGTTTAAAGGCATAAGTATGTGTGTGTGAACACTATCTGTTTTGTGTACATGTTGACATGTGAACATTTTTTGCAGCTAGCAGGTGTGTTGATAACATTGAAGTGTCTGTGTGGACAGGCCCCGCCCTTTTTTGTACTACATTTGAACCTTACCGTAATGATAAACAACCAGTAAACTTGCTGCTCTATGCTGCTTCATGGTCTTATCCCCCCCTCCTACTATCACCCTCCTACCCCCCCCCCCCCCCCTCTCTAACATCCCTCTCTCTTCTTCCCTTCTTTCCTTTTCCGTCCGGTCCAACACCAAAGATTTTCAAACATGATCAAAATTAATAAAGTTTGGCCTCAATTTCAAAAGGTGTTTATTCAGACATACCTTTGGTTTGTCTGAAGATTAACAACACCTGTTGTTAAAGTAAAATATGTCCAACACAAGAGGCCCTCAGTTCTCATCTGCCTGCCCAGCTGTTGGACAGGACAAGTTAAAAAAAAAAAAAAAGAATGGGGAAGAAAGGGATTTAAGTGACTTTGAACGTGACATGGTTGTTTGAGCCAGTTGGGCTGGTCTGCGTGTTTCAGATACTGCTAATCTACTGGGATTTTTACCCACAACCATCTCTGGGGTTTACAGAGAATGGCCAAAACAGAAAATAACCAGTGAGCGGCACTTCTGTGGGCAGAAATGCCTTGTTGATGCAAGAGGTCAGAGGAGAATGACCAGACTGGTTCCAGTTGATAAAAAGGCAAAAGTAACTCACTGGTTTCAACCGAGGTTTGCAGAAGAGCATCTGTGAACGCACAACACGTCCAACCTTGAGGCAGATGGCCTACAGCAGCAAAAGACCTCACCAGGTGCCTTTCTTGTAAACTAAGAACAGGAAACTGAGGCTACAATTCACACAGACTCACCAAAATTGGACAATAGAAGAACGGAAAAGCATTGCCTGGTCTGATAAGTTTCCAGTTATGCTGCCACAATTGGATGGTAGGGTTAGATTCTAGCGTCAACAACATGAAAGCATGGATCCATCCTCCCTTGCATCAATGGTTCAGGCTATTTGGGAGTGGTGTAATGATGTGGGGGATATTTTCTTGGCGCACTTTGGGCCCCAGTATCAATTGAGCATGGTTACAATGCCACAGTCTACCTGACTATTGTTGCTGACCATGTCCATCCTTTTATGACCACAGTGTACTTCCATCTTCTGATGGCTACTTCCAACAGGATAACGCACCATGTCATAAAGCTGGAATCATCTCAGACTGGTTTCTTAACCATTACAATAAGTTCACTGGACCCAAATGGCATCCACAGTCACCTGGGGTCTCATTTATCAAACTTTGCATAGGATTTGCGTCAGAAGTGGCGTACGGATGAAATATAGGACATGCGTACGCACAGAAATATTCGGATTTATAAAACCGTGCACACGCAAATCCTACGGATTTTTCCCTTAATAAATCACAATCAATTCTAAATGTAGTGCAGCTTTTGCAGCTTCATGACACGCCCATAGTTGCCCATAAATAGTCTGTGAAACGCCCACAAGTTAATATTCATTGATTGCGAAACCATGGCAAACACAGAGAGGAAATCAAAAAAACCTAACTCAATGTGAAGTAGAAGTTATCGTTGGCGAGGTAGAAAAGAGGAAAAAAATGTTGTTTGGAGGGCACAGTGTGGGCAATACTAATGCCAAAAAGGCACTTGAGTGGCAAACGGTGGCAGACGCCGTAAATGCTGTAGCCTCACAACCTCGGACCGTGGCCGAAATAAAAAAGAAATGGTCGGACATCAAAGTCGAGGCAAAAAAATGTCTAGCGCTCCATCGCCAGAGTGTGTCTGCCATGGGTGGGGGGGTGTGGGGGGGGGCACCGGAGCTGACCCCTCTTGATGAGAGACTGGCGGCAATTATTGGGGAATCCCTATTAAGTGGAGTGGTGAGTCCGAGTGCTCCTCTGTAACGCTGGGCCCAAAAGCCCGCAGAGGTCCAACAGGACGGCTCGAGGAAGTCGGAACCGGCTCATAAGCCACTCGTTTTCGTTTGCCAGCAAGTCTTCTTGCTGTCTAAAGATGCGTTCACTCCGAATTCTTCCATTTGCCACATCTTCTAAGAGTGCAAGATCAGCCATTGTGCGCCATTACACATTGTGATGAGGCATTTTATTTCCATCCATTTAATTACATCTGACAAGCTGCAGATGTCGGTAATAATCGACGTGGAAATGGGAAATTGTTCAGCGCAAATGTAATTTCTTGTTGCTTTCTGAATGGTTGAGACATACGCCATACATTGTTTTACCAAAAATAAAATAAACTAAAGGCATATGCATAAATACCATAATTTCGTAGCTTATGAAGAAATGTTTTACTATGAAAACAACTTTCCCCAGTGGACACTTAATACATCTATCTATTTATCTATTTATCTATCTATCTATCTATCTATCTATCTATCTATCTATCTATCTATCTATCTATCTATCTATCTATCTATCTATCTATCTATCTATCTATCTATCTATCTATCTATCTATCTATCTATCTATCTATCTATCTATCTATCTATCTATCTATCTATCTATCTATCTATCTAATTGCACCTATATCTGCTCCGCCAGACGGACAAATTGACGAGAATATTAGTTTTGTACATTATTTCGTTCTGTTAACTATACTTTTTAAGAGGATGAATTGCACAACATGCCAATATTGCAGAACATATTTCACTTTTCTTTTTGCAAATATGTGTTCTTTTGAATTTCTGTTGTAATTTTCTTTGATTCTTTTGTTTGTTTCACTGCTGATCGATCAAACGGGTGTTCGTGTAGGCTGTTAATTGTAAGATTTGCTTTGTGAAGTCTTCATGTTATTTATGAGAGGCAGTATTGTCATTTTCACTTTTACGTGTTTCTTCCATCTGCCGACGGTGTCGCCATTTCTCATTTCACCCGTTTTTGTGCGTAGCCCTGGGTCAGAGCTTGCCTGAAGGACCGCACATTTTCCCGTCAAGTTTGCTTTTTATAAATATCAATTATTGCGTAGAGAGTGGCGTACGCCTTCCTATGTGCATACGCAACGTTTATAAATGAGGCCCCAGATCTCAACCTAATAGAGCTCCTTTGGGATGTGGCGGAATGAGAGATTCGCGTTATGGATCTGCAGCAACAGTGTGATGCTATCATGTCAATATGGACCAAACTCTCTGAGGAATGTTTCTAGTCCGGTACCTTGTTGAATCTATGACACCATATAAAACTTTAATTTTATAGAAAGATTGGGAACATGAATTCCATAACGGGCTAAAATGTAGTGTCACAAACCAAACAAATTAAAGACTAAAAACTAATCTACTTATTTAAAATTATAAAATCTTATTATTGCACCTCTGAAAGAAAAGAAACACTTTCATCAGATAACACACTGAAACAGCAACATTCCAATGTAAAACTCAGGCACGTTGTGAAAGGTTTTGTGCATTCAGATGTGGACTCGACTGCACAGAAAGACTGTGTGGGTTCACAGAGGTGAAGGAGCGATAAAAATAAAAATGGGATTGTCTTGCCAGCAGCCCACAGCCTAAAGGCCTGTTCACACCGGGACGAATTTCGCCGGCGATTTTCGCCGACGTTTAACGCCTCGTGACTAAACAAAGGGCACCAACGAGAGTGTGCACACCGACGCGAAAAAACGCCAGGTGTTAAAGCGTCAAAAAAAAAAAACGCCTCGGGTTCGTTTTTTTTTTTCGACGCGTTGCGTCGAAATCTACTCGACCAATGAGAATGGCGCTTTTGCTCACGTGTCTGGAGCTTCTGAAGTTACAGTAAAACACAACTTGGGGGCGCTCAAACACAAAACTGCCTTGCTGAGCACACATACCAGCGAAGAAGATAGACGCCAAGTAGCGTCTACACAACCGCGAAGCAATAATGACGGACATTCTAAAATATCCCTGAACCAAGCACCAGTTGGAGCTACTGGTGCTTGAAATATTCATGTTTTCTTTGTTTGATTCTGACAAGCGCGTAAATACTTGCTCTCTTCTTCTGAGTGAAAAGCGACTTTAAGAAGCGTAAAGTTGCGCAGCGCCACCTTGTGTACAGGAGTATTTCTGTTTTACATTAAGCGCCATCTAATGTCAGGGAATGAAATTGCATGTTCACTCCACTCATCGTCAGCGAAAATCGCCTGGGTGTGAACACAAAAGACGTGGCGAAAAACGCTGGCGAATAACGCCTGGCGAATATTCGTCCCGGTGTGTACGGGCCTTAAAGCATGCAAGCATAAGGAGCCGGCAGACAGGCAGTCATGAAAAAAGAAGGATTTGAACCCATTCCATATAATTAAAATGAAATGAAAAAGGAGGACGTTTGCCAAGTTTGACATAACTATCACCGAGGAAGATATTATCATGGAACATTTTTGTGGTCAAGTCCGGATTCTTTATAATGAATGGAGATCTAGTTCAATGAAAGACTTCTTTATTACATGCACCTCCAAACTCCATCAGACCTTCAGAATAAAATGACTTCCATTATTTTCTCACTTCCTTTTTAGACACTTAAGAAGTCTAAAATATGTTCTCTTTATAATTATACTAAAGCAACGTTTTTATGAGCATGTACATAGCAGATGGCAGATATAAATGTCTATAAAATGTCTAATAAAGGGTTCTCAGCGAGGCGATTGGGTGTACTTTCAAGAAAGATTTAGCATTTCCTGGAGATGGTTATTTCAAGACGCTTTGGAAAATGCTCAAATAATTCCGTTCAGTCCTGGCTGGAAAGACCCCTGGAGTCAATTTTTAGAGCCATTAAATGTGAAGAGCACTGCCGAGTCGTGGAGATACAAGGAGGACTCAAGTGCAGGAGATCAGGAGACAGACAGATGGACACTTCACAATTTTACTGACGAAAGGGGAAAAACGCTGCTGGATTAGAAGAACCAGACACAACAAGATGGTAAACAAAATATATAAAAATAGCACAGAAAAAAAATGAATATTGAGGGTTGTTTTTTTAACATAAAAAATATACTAAAACTATGTTTAATAGGACAAAATACTTATCAATTAAGTCTCTACAACTTGAAATTATATGAAACAAAGAAAATAAATACAAAAGGCAGAAAAATGAATCAAAGAAATGAGCGGTGCAGCTTCCGTACAGATTGTAACCCCAGGTTTGAAAAAGACGTGATCTAGCAGCGCATCCAACTGTAAACTGGACAGATGGGAACACATGGAGCACTCAGATCAAAAATGCAAATCCAGCTTATCATTGTTAAATGTTGCCAGCAACTTCTTTCAGCAACTCTTCTTTGTAGTTGTCCTCACTTTCTTGCATCACCATAAATGATTTTGATGGTTTTTATGGTCATCTTTTAATTTTTCTGAAAACAAGAGAGAAAAAAGGTAAAAACCAAACAAACCTTTTAGGAGAGACATTTGTGACCTGTTTTTATTTCAATTATGAACTGTGGTTTTGATGGCTTTTCTTTTATATTTTAGTTGTGTGTTTTTTGTCACATTTAGTTTGATTTTGCTTGTGTTTAAACTTCTTTTTTAAGAAAATTTTGTACCATCTGCCCCCAGATGGTACATCAGTTACAACAGTTAGTTTCTCCTGATTAGTGACAGTGCTTATCAAAGAAATGTAGATACAGACCGACTTGGACAAATCACTGCTTATTGTCATTGTCTGACTGCTACATTGTTTTGTCTGTATTGCAAAAAAATGGCAACTGAACGGACTTAATTTTGTTGGAGCCATAAGTAAGTCGTTTCAATGTGTGATGTCACTCTCACTCGGTCAAGTTTTCATATGCAGTCAATGGTTTGCTCATTGTTGCGGTGCAGCCCACTCCTACCCAGGTTCTCGTCTGACCCAAGGTGGTCTCCATGGAAATATTTCTAAACGTGTCTGCTCAGAAAAAAAACTGTTATTTTTTCATTTATTTGTTTGTTCGTTTTTTTAAGCTTCTAAGGTGGCAGTGTCCTCGGCCTAACAGCCAGTTTCTATAGCTATGCATTTTTGCCATTTTGTCAATATGTAAATGCTATTATATTAAACTAGACTCAATATAGGAAAAGGCTGCATCCGTTTGGGGAGCTGGAGAGAGACAGAGGCGGCAAACCATAGTTTGACTTTAAAGTCTTCCCACCTTTGAACAAGATTGTCCTGCATTCTTACAAATCCTCCAGGCTCAGTGGAGCTTGCTGAGAAACCTGTAGCTGCAGGCAGAAGATAGAAGGTAGGCTGTTCATCGTGGCAGCAGAATGATAAGAACCTGACACCTTATGGTGACATCTCACAGGCTCGGCTGGTAGGATGAGGATGGAGCGTCTCCAAACCTGGATTGGACAAGGCATGACTGAGCAGCAGAGGGGTATTGGCAACATCTGCTCTATCGCATGATGCATCGCATAATGTTGAATGAACCCCAACCGCAGCCGATTTTTACTTTTTTAAACCTTGTTTGAAATCTCAACTGTGTAAAACAATTTGTTAAATTTTTGAGTCCTAATTTTCTAGTCAAGTCTTCATTTCCACATATTAATGAAGTTCTGGAGTGTTAAAGGGCTGAAGACATGGTTGTCAGGGTGGATCCTCTTGAGTGATGTGGTGTGTAGGTGTACGAAGGGAAGGTGCTCGTGTGTATTCAGGCGTCTTTTCACAAACGCTCATGTCACTGACTGACATTTCCCTCCAGAGCGCCCATAATAGCCTCTGCTCATTAGTGTCCTCACGTGACCTTCTGTCTGTCACTTTGTTTGGACAGTCTGTTTGTCTGACTCAGAAACAACGGACAATTGAGCTGGCGAGGACTTTCTGGGTGAAGGGCACAGAAGCAGTGTTGCTGTGCACAAAGAGACTTGTACACACTTAAGTGATGCAATTGAGGAATCTTTCATTGATTAAATTTTCTAAACATACATTTAGATGAATGTGGCACAAATTAAACCAAGAACAATAAAAGGAAAGTCAAAGAAAAACAATTAAAATCCCACTTTAATCACCATTTAATCTATTTTCAAAATCTTCCCAGTGGTTTTAAAACTATGATTCTATCGTTTTTAGCTCAAATCAAAAACCTGCGCTGTTTTTTAGGACATAGTTTCTGCAGAGCAGCAGGAGTTCTTTAGAACTTTGCCTCTGAGGTTTGGACAAGACTGTAAGTAAGTCTCCCTCCACTTCCCGTCATCCCTCCGTTTACACTGTCCCCCGCTAGCTTACAGGCCCTCACAAACTAGGAAAACAAAGACGTACATGGATCTATTTGTCTGCAAGTAGATGCATCAGAACGGAGCGGAACAGAGAGCTTGTGGCCCATCAGTTGTAGCACCTACATCACTGGTACAAGCTTTTACCAAACGGTATTTTTTTGTCTGCTCCTGATTCATGACGATTTGAATGAGAAATGCAGTTTAAATATGATTTTTTTTCTTTTGTTGTCCTCCATCATCAGAAAAATGCTACATAAACATGTGAAAAACACCAAAAAACATAATTTTCATTAGAGTGGGTCTTTAAAGAAGGTTAGGCAAAGGAGTTAACTGAAAAAAAGTTCACATTTGTAATTATTATTTTCATTAATGAAAAATCAAAATTAGTACTTTTTTCAATGATTATAATAAATATTTCTTTGGCCAACTAAAGAACAATTTTTTATGAAATTTAGGTTATTTTCATGATGTTTTATTTTCCTACCCGGAAGTAAGATGACTAGTTCTCTGAGGCACCAGCTTTCGCTCCTTGTAGGTGCCGCCCATTATATGTCATCAGCCTAGAGCGGCATCGGCAGCGTGTCGCCCACGAAAACAAACAACATCTGCTCTGTGGGAAAAATGGTGGCGTACTGGCAGCGCAGACCTCTGGAAGGGGCTGTTCCTCATTTTCATAAGTAACAATGTGAGAACCATAGACAGTATATATTACTGGACATACTGACTCTTCCCCATGGCATTCCAAATAGGAAGTACTTTGTCATGGTACACCTGGGAGTCCTCTCCTTCACCCTCCCTTCTCTGCTCTTTCTCCCAAGATTAGACCCAGCTGTCGGCACTCACCTCATCAGTAATCCTGCTATTTAAGATGAGCCTTCTCCAGCATTCATCGCCAATTCATTTGCCCTCTATGGTGCAGATCTTGGTCTCATGTTTCTTGTTATGTCATGCTCGGTGCCTTCTCTAGTAATCACGTCTACCTCAATGTCTGCAGGAAATCTATCCGCGAGTGCCGACCTGGGTTCATTCACCGATACCCTGGTTACACCTGAAGTCCCAACCTCCAGCCACGACTCCACGCCATGCAGTCGTACTATCTACATTCAAGTCTGACGTCACCAGCCGCTCCAAACGAGTGCTTTGCATCAGTCAAAGGAAAAGGCCACACTCACAATCTGGGCTTCATCTTTTCACCACAGTCTCTGGGACTCGCGCTCCTCCATCACTCGCAAGAACTCTTCCACGTCATATCATTCTGGGCAATAAACCAGTGACTTTATCCACTCCTGTATCTGTGATCTTTCCAGGTTCAAGCGACTGGGTCTGTCCATATCATCTCATATCATGACATACTTGCTGGCTCCAAGGAACCAGAATGCCATAGACATCTGTAGCGATGTGTAAACAGCTATTACTCCATCATTTAACTTGTCAGAATGATTCTTCTTTTGATAACATCTTGTTGCTAATCCTAATTTGTCTTATTTTGTTCTTTATCAGAAGTTTTACTAGTTATAAACTGGTCAATCAGATGCCTCGGTAAAAGCATGTGGTACCCGCTGGCCCCTACCTCAAATGTTAGACAAATACTCCCGAGCTGTTTTGGGTGAAAGGGATGTGGACTTCAAACAAGCTTACTCTTGATTGGCGAGTAGTTGCCTTAGAAACGTTGACTCAGACCGACTTGGACCAATCACTGTCAACTGGCTCCAAATCGTGGGAAAATGGCAACTAAATCGGCTTCATATGGGTGACTTCACACCCACTTTGTTCAGTGATTTGTCTGTGGTGAGAAACTGCTTGTTTTTGTGGATTCAGAGGGACTGGTGCTCAGAGAGCAGGTTTTTAGAGGAATACTCAGAAATGCATGAATGGATCAAAATACCGCTGTGGGGTTGTTTTGTGAGGAATGAACATTATAATACACTTAAAAGCTCAAAAAGTTTATTTTACATGGTATATGCCCTTTAATGCTGGCAACATACACTTGTATAAGATGTATAGATAATTGGATTTTTTAGTCTATTTTTCTGAGAGTGACATAAAATAAAAAATAACTGTACATTCTTGAAAAAAATTAGCTTTGGACCATCATCCTCCATTGCATTAACATTTGCCTGAGGGGTTTTTTTGCTGTGTCATTAGTAGGTGTCCATTATCAGAAATGATTGGTTATTGGTAAATGGCGCATACTTACATAGCGCTTAACTTAAAGTGGTTTACTGTCACAGTCCCATTCACCCATTCACACATCCACACACACTTACACACTGAAGGCAGCTCCACTGCTGAACACTGCCGCCAAGCTATAACCACCAGGAGCAAGGTTGGGTCCAGTGTCTTGCCCAAGGACACTTTGACACATGAGCAGACAGTGTGGGGAACCACACCTATGATCTTCTGATCAGAGGTTGCCTGCTCTACCTCTTCACCACGCAGAAGACGCAGAGGCATGAGCCGTCCATCACGAAGCAGATTTTCCATTGTTTCGTTTGCATTGCAATAATTTAGAACATTCAGACTATGCCACCATAATTTCTTTTTCAGGTGCCCATTATTACTGCCCATTACCACTTTTTAAAGGACACCCTGCAGCCAATAAGAATCGAGTGTTCACCTGGACCATGGTATAAATGTATTTTTAAAAACACAGAGGTGGTTTTCTTGCTGTCTCTGAAAGTGTTAACCCTTGTGCTATCCTATGACCCCACCCTTTCATTGACGTGTTATGCCTACCATGACAAAGGTGGATACAGATGGAAAGATTTCATGTAATCCATGGACACCAGTGAAGATCACAAATCATTGAAGAAAAAATGTTCAATGCACTGTCTTGTGGGGTCTAGATGACCCAACTCCCAATGTTAAAGTGCCTAGGATAGCATAAGGGTTTAGTAAAGTAATTAGTCATTATTATTCAAATTTTTGTCTTTGCTGACCTCCAGTGGTTGCAGATTACTAGTCAGGTAAGACAGATGGACAGATTCACAGTCTATGATTGAACCAACCGCATCATTACTTCCGGATGCAGCAGACAGAAAAATCTGTTTTTATGGCTGGTGTCGATGGCCTGTGCCTCTCTACAAAAATAGCAATGCAGGTATTTTTACTTACTGGCTGTGGGTATAAGTGTAGAGAATATGTATCCTAATTTGGAGGAAAGCTGGAAAAATTTATTTAGGAGATAATTTGTATTTCTGGTTTGCTTCTACCAGTAATTTACAGTAAAATCTGGTTTTGCAGACGTGTTGCGATATAATTTTGTTTCCCTCTGTGGAAATCACTTTTAGAGAAAATGACATGAATTGGTCCGCTTCTGTGGATTAGAGAAAAAACCATGGGCAACCTAACATGTAAAACCACACTGGTTTTTGGGTTTGGTTTAAAAACTACATATTCTAATTAAAATAGATCAAAAGATGATCAGAGTGGGACTTTAAGCATTAAACTTTAACAAGCAAGTTTAATATATCCAGGTATTTCTAATGCCATGTTGTCATTGTTGGATAAATAAATAAATAAATAAATGTGGTCCACATCTGCCCCAGATTTTTAGTAAATACAATCTCAAATGCTGTCAGATGTCAAATCCCAAACATTTTTCTTTGTGATAATTCAATTGCAAAAAAAAGTTACTTGTGTGCAAGGGTTTTCTGAAAATGAGACAACCTTTTATCTTTAAGGAAAAGGCCTGCAGGGCTGACGTTTGAAAGTGGCATTTGATAAAATCTCTAGACTTGGGAAATAAGGAGAACTCCAAGAAATGTCAAGTATATTTGTGGATAGGTGATTTTAAATGTAAGTCACTAAACTGTTGCAAGGAATTAATGAGAGGTCGGTTGGTATTCAGGGGTTTTTCGTTCTCCTGATTTAAAAATGTAACCTCGTTAGACTCTTGCATGTATTTTCTTTTTATCTAAAAAGCTTTAGGCGATCAAGCTTGGACTGCAGAGGTCTTTATGTAAAAGTCTTGTCATCAAATGAGACAGACATCCAAAGGTTGTGTTCAATTATTAAACAGTCCTGTGGTTAAAAACTAATAGCCAAAGTTTGAATTCCCATGTTCACCTCTTTGGCTCATGTGCCTTTCTAAAGGGTATGGGATCTGAAATTTCAAAATAAAATGAAAAGAATTCTGTTATTTATCAGAATCGCCAAAGCTCTCTGCTGAGTGTCAAAGCAATGGCTTCACCGTGCTTCTTCAGAGAGACAGGTCCTTTAAATTCAGTTCAGATGCATGGAATACTAATGAGTATTATTCTGCACTGTTTTCACCTGCCGCCTTTTTGCCCCGACCATCCATCACGGCGACGTGACAAATGACAAACACTTGCTTCGCATGAACTGGAGTGAGTGAAGCTCTTTAATGGAAATTCTCCAGTCATGTGCAAACATCAGCTGGTTCTGGGGAATGGATCGCCGTCCATCTCATTACCTTTCAGCCTGGAATAAATCCTCTTTGTCCATTCGGTTTGCATTGATCTTTGGCTGTGCAATCATACAAGTTAAATTAATTAACGTGGGTGGCAGATGAAAGCACACCAGGAGATTATTCAAATGGAAAGGTGAAATAAGGGATTGTCCTGGGAGGCATTTCATAATTAGGTTAGAGTCTCTACTCTTTGTAAGGCTTTATGCGGTAAAGTGCTGACTAGTGTAATTCCATCAGCTCTACTTTATGTTTACTGCTAACCAACAACTGCCTCATAGAGTGAGCATCCTTTTTGTGAGCACAGTGGGAGCCTTTCACAGTGATGTCTCATCAGTAGAAAATTCTGCTGTATCATTTTCATTTATCTCATTTTAATTATTTCATTTTCTACACTCAAGCTGATTTCATTACAAAAGTCTGGTAACACAGTTGAATTATATTTGCAAGTAACCAGATTAAATGAAGAATAAAATGAGTGGATATTTACAATGCTAGTGTCCAAATGTTTTGATAAGCATTTAAAGTGAAATCACATTTAATTGTTAAAGAAATGTATTTCATATATCTTATTTTCTGGACTGTGAGTCAGGTTTTTTGTACAGTTTGGCCAGGGGTGCAACTTACACTGAGAAACAACCTAACAATGTTAATTTAAACATAAATAGGCTCGTATATGAGCTATTTTCCCACTGAAGGGTTTGTCACACAGTTACTACATACATTTTGCGCATATTGCACTGATAAAAATTGGTCATACCTGAAAATACGTGGAAAAATTGAGAAAAGTTGTGGTCTTTACGTGAAATTTTTACAGATGTTTTAGAAATGAACCACGATAAAACCATGGAAAAAGTACAAATAAACTATAAAAGGGACATGTAAATAAACATAAAAGCCAATGTAACCCTAAATAAATGCATCAATTACATTAATTTGAACATGATATTTTCAACATATGTGTAAAAGTTATGCATTAATGTTAGATGTGTTAAAAGCCTGTAAGACATATGTGGAATGGTTGTGGAAAGCCACAAATTTGCGTATGTATCTTGAAAAAATCAAGCATAATCGCATAAGATTTACATAATAATAGCATAAACACTACATAAAATACACGTAAATTGCGAACAAAAATGTTGAACAGCTTAAAACCGAATTCATGTTAAGACCCATTGGCTGAAACTCTCAACGGACATCTGCACACATCGATGAATGACAAACGCAAAAAGCACTTATAAAGAATATTACCTAAAGTATGTATCATGAAAGACCAAAATTCCATATGTGGAAGATGCACAAAATGTATGTACAGTGGCTGTGTGACATGGCCTTAACAATCATTAAAAACCACTAGAGAGCACTGTAGATGCCTGAATGAGTATATGCTACTGACAGCAACACAGAAGAAGAAGCATCAAGTTTATGAACACTTTTTTGGACAACCATTGATCATTGAATTTGACGCTCGTCAAAAGAGGAAACAGACACGAATTTGACATGTGAATTGTTTTTTTTCTGCTTACGCCAAAGAACGACAGATACACCAAAGTGGCTTATATGCTTTCTCTTCTTTATTTTGCATAAGGCTCCTGTGACAATTACCTCCCAAAAAACACTCTTTCATTGTTTTTACTTGGGTCAAAAACGTGCTAATAACCAACATAACGTAATTTGTTACCCATTCACTTTCTAGGAAATGACGATATTTTGTCTTTTCTTTAATTGATTATAAAGCAGAAGGCAAACGAAACAAAAATATTTGAATGATTGAACAAAACAGTCCCTTATTTTAAGGTTGTCAAGGAATCCTTGAAACTGTTTTGGAATGGGGTAAAAAAAAAAATTAAAAATATACTTGAGCTTAAGTATAAATGACCCTTTTCTGCCCCTCCCTTTGTCTTTCCTCTTCTTTTCTGTCTAATTTCTCATTCTTGTATTTTTTTGTCTTCTTTTTAAGTTCTTTCTATTTTTACACATCTGCTGGGATAACAATGCTTTTTTTTTTTTTTTTTGTTAATCTTTTGGTAGAGTTTCACTCCGCTGTTTAACTTGCTGTTGACGGAATATGCCATTGCTGCAGAGGGACCGGGGAGGACGAAACACTTTCACATCAACAGTCTTCTGCCATTTCAGTGATTGGGTTTTTAGGATAGAGTTAATTGATAATGAGGATGGTAATTATTTTAGACCATATTTTGTATTGAGTGTTCAGTTCAGGGCCCCCAAGGTGTTGGGGGACGAGACAATCACCTAACAATGGTGAGTTCACCCCTGGATACAGATGTTTTCCAGTTTGCTGCTCTGAATTCTGTTACTATGAATGGCATACTTGAGATTGAATTAGTTATTCTGTCTTGATATATAAAAAATGCCAAAGCAAGAGACTATTTAACTTTATCCCACATATACACCTACACACACACACACAAACACATTTGCTTGTTTTTAAATTTAAACACCTGAATAATTTATTACAATCCAGCATCTCATTCTGTTTTGGAACTCAGTACCTGGTAGGATATCACTATGTAAATAAAATACAGTAAAAATCTAAAATAATTTTAGTGTGGGTTTTTTTTCCTGCACAAATAACCAGTGACTACTAAAACAGGAATAATTGACACGTTTAACATCCTTCTGTTAAGTGGCTGCTGGAGGCCTGACTTTGTAAAACCTTTAAAACGATTCAAAGTTTGAAGAAAATTGTATATCAATCAGCATTACAGAATAAAAATAAACAATACTGATTCAAGGGTTTGGCACAAGTTAAAATTTAAATTTGATCCACATTCAGGCTGAAAAAAAAAAAAAAAAACAGACAAGACTGCCATCTAGAGGATAAAATATTAATACAGCCAAGCCACAAAGCATTCCAAGCCTGCTTGCTGTCAAAAGGCCAAAAGATCTGAAAAGCATTATAAAATGTTAAAGCTCCAAAGATGATGGTCAGCAAAATTGCAGAGGAGCCTATTTAAAAAAAAAAACTACATGAAAACTACAGTCTTTTTATGAAACATCTGCTTTAAAAAAATCAAGTCATAGCAAACAGAATAAGTTCCAACATCTTTAACACGTAAAGTTTTTAGTCAAACATCGAAGATTTGTTTTAAATATAAAGTTTTGTTGACATCAGTAAAAAAGTAAACATTTGTTTCCCTTTTTGCCCTAACGTTGTCATCCTTTAAAGCAGTGTTTTTCAACCTTTTTTGAGCCACGGCACACTTTAACCTTGACAAAAATCCCGCGGCACACCAGCATCCCCAAAAAAAAAAAAAAGCAGAAACTCATACACTGTTTTGATCTACAGCCCCCCCCCCCCCCCCCCCCCGGCAATCTGACGTTCATTTTTGTGATAATTGTGGCAGAAAAAGCAGGACGTTGCAGATGTTTTTTTTTCTAAAAGATGTAATAAAAGTTAAGTTACATACAAACTGTATGTTCGTTGTGGTTTCAATCCGTGTAACAAGGACGACTCATTGTACGCTGAGGCGCTGTCCCTTTAAGCCAATGCATCATGGGAGATGTAGTGTGAACACGGCGAAAAACGGCAGAAAGACTTGCGTCTCTGAGCTTCATGGTTTTGTTCACTTGTTCCACGGTCTGATACCGGATTCTGTGGAAAGCTACACCGCTAATGACGAGCTTTAGCTGGTGTTTTTGTGGGAAATGAGTGAGTTATGAGCTAAATTGGAACAAGGAAGTGAAGACTTTTAACACTTCTGATTGGTCAGACTGATGACATGTGATTAAGCCTTCAAGAATGATTGGTGGAGTCGTGGAGACAGTAAAAGCTGCGGGACTTTTCAGAAAACAGTTATAGCTGCAGGTAAATCGCGGTGCCGTCATTCTTATCAAAATGTCTTTAATAGAATCAATTAAACACAAAGAAAAAAGTATTTTATGATCTTTTATATTCCTAACTACTCAGTGTTTTATCAGGACCTGTTTGGATGAACAAAAAGCTGATTTCCTTGAGATGGTTAATGTTTTTAGATCAGTTAATGAGGGCAATTTTCCACGGCACACTTGACCATCTTCCACGGCACCACACTGGTTGAAAAACACTGCTTTAAAGTACGTTGTTCGGTACAAGTGTGTATGCTAAAGACATATTCTGATATTTGTGGGACGGGTCTATTGAAGCCTTTTTCTTCAGATATTCTTTTCTGAGTTGTAGGTCCGACAGTTTCTACTACATTTTACATTGTTGTGATCAAAATATGTAACAAATTGAGAATATTGCAGTTTCATGCAAAAACCGTTAAGCAATTAACCATAAAAATAAATCACCAGTGGAAATTGTTTTTGTGGATTTTCAATATTGTTAAATTGCGGAAACAGGAAATGGAAGTGCAAAATGTTAAAAGTAGGAGCAAATGAATGCATGTTTTTAAAATTAGAACTTTAAAATATAAAAGAAGAAACATAACTTCAAAAAAAGTGATTTCACTCAAGACTGAAACGTTATTTTTGCAGATTTTGAATTTTTTGGATCATCTTGTTTTCTACGTTGTTATTTTATTTTATTTTTTACCCTTTATGTCTATTGTTTCTATGTACTACATATTTTTTCTACTTGTTTATTTTCTGCTGCTTCCCCACATGGTCTCATGATCAGCAACACAGCAAACTGATTCCCAGCTCACCGCCTGGCTTCTCCTGGGTTCACCCTTGTGTGAAATCACCGTTAAGCAATGCTGAGCCTGCAAGCTCAGCCGCACTATTGATTTACATTGAAACTGATGAGCACAAAAAACTGTAAAACTGTAGACTTATGATGTTTTAACATAGATCACTGTGTCAGAGAAAAAACAGCAAGAGAATGGTTTATTTTATTTTTTTAGGTGAGTCAGGGTTAAATAAAAGAACTAAATTTGCATTTTGCCACTCATAATGTAAAAAAAGTTTAACAGTTAACACTTAAATCAGACTAAATAATTACATGCATGTTCTAAATTTTAGTTCTTTGTAGAAATCCTAAGTTCTAAATCAAGCAATTGGGCTTCGTAGTTAAAAAAGTAAAAGTAAAACACTTTGACAGATTATTGAGTGCCGTGTACCACAGAAAATCAATTGGAGGTCAGTAAGCTAATAGAATTCAAGCGGACTAGATCATAGGTTAGATTTGCTATTTCTGAACGAATAAGGATTTTAATTGTGCCTGATAATTACAAAAATATGGTATGGGTCACTAAATTAGTGTCATGTCTCGTCAAGCTTCCTGTTGTCTCGTGTGGGGTTTCCTGTTTTATTTTGAAAGTCTAACCTACTTCTCGTTTCAGACCTTCCCCTTCCTGCCTTGTCTGTTTCCTACACCTGAGACTGCCTCATCATCCCTGATCATTCCCACCTGTGCTTCCCCTCCTCATGTATTTATAGCCTGTGTTTCCCTTTGTCCTGTTCCTGTTTGTCATGTGCCTTCACCTGTCAAAGCTAGCCATTTTCTTATCCCAAATATTTAAATCCTCCTTAAGGCCCCTACACACGGGGACGAATTCCGCGCGCGATATTCGCCGACGTTTAACGCCTTGTGACTAAACAAAGGGCACCAATGTGAGTGTGCACACCGATGCGAAAAACCGCCACGCGTCAAAGCGTCACTTTTTAAAAAACGCCTCGGGTTCGTTTTTTTGGTTTGACGCGCTGCGTCGAAAACTATACGACCAATGAGAATGGCGCTTTTGCACACGTGTCTCGAGCATCGGAAGTTACAGTAAAACACAACTTGGGGGCACTCAAACACAAAACTGCCTTTCTGAGCACATATACCAGCGAAGAAGATAGACGCCAAGTAGCGTCTACACTGCGCGAAGAAATAATGACGGACATTCTAAAATATCCCTGAACCAAGCACCAGTTGGAGCAACTGGTGCTTGAAATATTCATGTTTTCTTTATATGATTCTGACATAATACTTGCTCTCTTCTTCTGAGTGAAAAGCGACTTTAAGAAGCGTAAAGTTGCGCAGCGCCACCTTGTGTACAGGTGTATTTCTGTTTTACATTAAGCGCCATCTAATGTCAGGGAATGATATTGCATGTTCGCTCGGCATATCGTCAGCAAAAATCGCCTGGGTGTGAACACAAAAAACGTGGCGAAAAACGCTGGCGAACAAGGCCTGGCGAATATTCGTCCCGGTGTGTACGGGCCTTAAATCTGAGTCCAGTCCTGTGTTCTGCCGTGTCAATTAGCTCTGATTTTATTTTGGTTTGTAAGATTTACAAAATTTTGGCTGAGATGACTCATAAACTGTGAAAGAAACTGTTTTGATTTATCCCTTTGACATTACTTACCCATTACTACATTTGCTACATTGAGATTATCCTGTGAGACAGGGTGTCTTTTATTTTGAAAGGAATTCACGTGAACCTCAGTCAAAAGTTATAAACTATTTCCTATTTTTTTAAAAGGCCTTTTTATCATTACGTTATGCCAAAAACAACAGTTTATGTTTATCATAATAGTTAAAATGGCATAAATACAAATCAATGTCGATTTTTAAAGAGTAAATTAGCACTGAGGTAATTTTCCAAGTAGTATGATTGTGTTTTAAGTCAAAAATTTCAAAGTTAATAAGCCTTTGAAAATCTTCAAATTGAATTTTGAAGGAAAACTACTCATGGCAGGTCAGTATGAGGGGCCGTATAAGACATTATTTATTCTGAACCATTCACATTCATACATTCTTGCTCTCACAGTCATATATACTCTCTTTCGCATACATATATTCTTTTACGCATACATATATTCTCTCTTGCACATACATATATACTCTCTTTCGCATACATATATTCTCTTACGCATACATATATTCTCTCTTGCACATACACATATACTCTCTTTCGCATACATATATTCTCTTACGCATACATATATTCTCACTTGCACATACATATATTCTCACTTGCACACATGTATTCTCACTTGCGCATCCATATATTCTCTCTCTCGCATGCATATATATTACCTTACACATACATACATTCTCAATCTCATTGTCACTCTTAAAAAAGAATATATGTATGTGAAAGCAAGTATATATGTGCGTGTGAGGAAGAGTATATATGTGCATGTGAGAGAGGAGTATGCATGAAACTGAAGTGACTTTGCAAGAAAAGGAAGGCACTTTGCATGAAAAGGAAGGCACTTTGCATAAACCGGAAGGCAGATGATTTCTCGTGCTCTGATTGGACGAGAGGCCGCCACCTCTCATTTTGAATAGACTTTTCTTTTTTCTTTTTTTTTAATAAACTTTATTATTCAACACAAATAGAACAAATATGTATGACAGGAACAATAGTTATAACAACAACAATGTCAGGGGATGGTACATGTATTACAAAAAGATTACAGATGCTATGCATTGAAAATATTCAGAGACAGACAGTTTTCATAAATATGTATGGCCTTTTTGTTTAAACTATTAGAAATAGTATGTAAATAAGATTCTAATTCTTTAATTATTAAAGGGAAAAAAAGTTGTGATGAAGAAAACTTTGATTTGTGAATATGAAATTTACCAAATATTATAATTAGATTAATTGCCAATTTTACGTTTGATCTTATATTTTTTTCGTGTAGGCCAAATATGATATGTTCAAATTTCATCTGATATTGTGAGGATATGTGATATACGAGGAGATAATAGCTCAGTGGGATAAACAGTGGTACTAACATTTTGAACAGAGGCTAACATGAACCAGCAAGAAGGAACCACGGGGGTCCTGCAGCAGGCCATCGGAACCTCAAGAAATATTTTATCTTCACCTCACCGTTGCCTTTTTTAAGACATGCTGGTTTTCCCACATTTATATGTAGTTATGGATCGAAAACAAGAGGAATTTGTTTTAATGTTGTGAAGAATAGTTAGAAACTGCCTTTAACTTTTATTACACTGATGGCTTAAACTTAATTCACTGAGCATGGATTGTCATCTCAAAATTATATTACATTTGAAGAAAGCACAGCCAAACTATTGTTCTAACAGTTTATTTTCATACTCCCTTTTTTCTGTGCATGTGTGATCTGCCGAGCAGGCCTCAAACTTATCTTCACTTTAGCCTTGTAGCTTCTCTCCAGCAGTAACCTGTGGGCGTGATTTTCACACGGGGCCCATCGGACGATCTTCTGAACATGCAAATGCAGGGTTTTTATACCAACCCCATCCCTGAGCTCGTTGGTTCGGACTTTGAATGCACCGTGTTCATCTGTCTGTAACCTTGCGTACAAATCTGTGGTCTTTGTGCGGAGTAAATCTACAAAAGATAGGTTTTGTCTCTGAGTCATTATTCATTATTCCTGTGTGCAAGAAACTGACGGGGTTACGAACTAATACAATACAGTCCTTTCTAGAGAATCCAGTTTCTTCATGCGTGTTCCGGTGTCTACAGGAAGTGTCGCCCATAATTCACGCAAAGGCTCATGGGGGCTAGGAATAAAGTTTTTTTTTTTTTTTTAATCAACTTTATTGCACATCATGTCATTTTACAAGGATGTACTTTTAGATATGCAATAAAAAACACAACTGCAAATATCAAATACACATCTGTAACAAACAGAAGAACAAGAATAAAGATAGAAATAAGCCAGGGGGTTAAACTCTACGAGAAAATACTGAAACTATCACATACAGACAATGTTCTAATTGCTTTTTGCTTCTCTGAATTTCGAATACTGTTGATATACTGATTTGATTCAGAAAGGAATACAGTGAAACAAGGTTTTCTACCAGAAAATTTACATTTATGAACATGGAATTTAGCCAAAATTAGTAAAAGATTTAAAAGAAAAGCAGAGTCCTTTTGCATATTTTTTGATATTAAACCCAACAAAACATCTTTCCAAAATAAGACAAAACAAGAATCAATTTTATCATTAATAAAATCACATATCTTCTGCCAAAACACCTTAACTTTGGGACAATACCAGAAAAGATGGATAACTGTTTCAGGGAAATTACAACCAAAACTACACAGTGTGTCAATGTTTAATTTAAATCTGTTTTGAATAAACATTTTAGCTGGGTAAATTTTATGGATAATCTTAAAACAAACTTCTTTAACCTTATTAGTGATTAAAAATGTATTGGGTGTTTGCCAAACCTCCTTCCATGCAATGTCTTCAACAAACATGCTCCAATAAGACATACTACGAGGTAGTGAGACAATGTTCGTTTGAAATAATGTTCGTATTGCTTTGTTGTTTTTCCTGGGATAACCGGTCAGACATATTTTCCCCACAGGAGTATTTATGGGAGAGAGTAGAAAAAGCTCCTCAATATTAACTCTGTGTTGGAATTTAAACAGCATGCAGACACCAGAAGGAATAGCTCCAAACACTCTGGCATATTCTAAAGGTGGAACAGGGAAGTTAAATTTAGAGAGAAACTCCTCATAAGTTAAAAGTAAGCACTGGTTGTTAAATAATTGATACACAAAAATAATCTTATTTCGAAACCAATGTTCTATGAAGCGTGATTTGCGTTTATATAAAATGTGGGCTAGGAATAAGGTGGATACGGGAAGTGAGTGTTACACCGGAGTGACTTTAATCTACAGCATATTTTAAGATCTCGGTTTGTGTATGGTATTACACAACAGGATGAATCCTTCTATAATACTGACCTCTTTATTTGTGGTGCTATTTTTCAATGGAGGTGTAAAGAGCATTGAAAGTGACATTCGAGCTTTTTTTAGAAGTGTCTTAGGATGTCTCGAACAATTACAAAGAGGCAGTGCTGATTCTTTCTTTAAAGAGAGGCTTCACAGACAACTACGTGATCACATTTTTACTTTATCTGGATTTTTGTCAATTTCAAGATTTGTGGAAGATTCAAGAAACACACAAACAGTCAACAGCTACCTCATTTCTGTTTCGGTGGCGCTTCTATTACCATTATTGGTATTTGAGACATTCCTTTGTGTCTTTAGAGATGCAGACAGATTTGTGACCACTTGAGGTGAAGATAAAATATTTCTTAAGGTTCCGATGGCCTGCTGCAGGACCCCCCTGGCTCCTTCTTGCTGGTTCATGTTAGCGTCTGTTCAAAATCGGAGGTGGCGGCCTCTCGTCCAATTAGAGCACGAGAAATCATCTGCCTTCCGGTTCATGCAAAGTGCCTTCCTTTTCATGCAAAGTCACTTCCGTTTCATGTATACTCCTCTCTCACACGCACATATATACTTTTCCGCACACGCACATATATACTTGTCTTTCACATACATATATTCTTTTTTAAGAGTGACAATGAGAGTGAGAATGTATGTATGTGTAAGGTAATATATATGCATGCGAGAGAGAGAATATATGTATGTGCATGTGAGAATATATGTATGCGTAAGAGAATATATGTATGCGAAAGAAAGTATATATGTATGTGCAAGAGAGGATATATGTATGGGTAAGAGAATATATGTATGTGCAAGTGAGAATATATGTATGGGTAAGAGAATATATGTATGTGGAAGAGAGTATATATGACTGTGAGAGCAAGAATGTATGAATGTGAATGGCTCAGAATAAATAATGTCTTATACCCTCATAGGTCAGAGTCATTCTTACATCATTGTTATGAACCGATTTGATTGGCATACACCTGAAAGTGCAGAGACTACTTAGGGTTACCTTTGCAGCTTCTCCACAGGTGAACTGCATCATCTTCAGTAACAAGGCATATTTATAAGGAACTAGTCACCTTCACTGCCACATGAGTCACAACAACCAAAACAGCTGCTTTCCCTAAATCTTAAATTGATGACGTAACAAACATCCTTGACCTCAAAATCTGCGTCTCATGGCTGCATTTAAACTTCCTAAAGCTCTTTTTTTCATGACCTCTGTGACACATTAAGATCTCATTCTGTCTTTATTAATGCATCATGACTTAAACACATTTCTTCTTCACATTCTTCAGGCCAAAATGAGTCTACCTCAAGATGACGAATGGGAGACTGTCCCCAGGAGGAATCTGAACAAAATTGTCCCTGATGAAAACCAGCTTGCTAATCTGGCCTACAGTGAAATTCAGGACCGAATAAAATGGGCAACATTATTCCAGAAAAATAGGTATGAAAACTCTCTAAAACACAGAAAAAGAGCAAAGTGGTTGGAAATGACCTCCAAGATTTGTTTTGTTTTGTATTAAGAATGTCAGCATTCTCCATTTCTAATGGTATTGTTAAGGAAAGCATTGTTCAAAACTTTGGAGATAGAAGATCTTTCTGATGTTGATCTCACTTAAAGCAAACAGCTGTTCAGTTTTTTAAAGGATAGAACAAACCTGTGTCTCTCTTACCCCTCCATCATGGCTCTCTGGTTACAGAAAAAAACAAAAACCTTTACATGTAAAAAGTAACTTTAAAGTAAGTAAAGTCAAAAAGAGCAATCTAACCTAAAATGTATTCATTCATTCACAAACAGTTGAAAGAAGATGCATATCGAAAGTCAAAATAAAACATTTTAGCAGAATTTTGTGCGCTGCATACCACAGAAAATCAATTGGAGGTTAGTAAACAGAATTCCGGCACAGTGGATTATAAAGCAGATTTTCTATTTTTTTTTCTGACTGAGATGCAACACAAACGGTAAAATAAACTGTTTTATTTAATTACAGAAACTGCTAAAATATTTATTTCATTTTGATGATCCTATGTGACACAGGCTGTCTTTTTTTTTTAAGAAAGTCATGTATACCTCTATCAAAAGTTTAAAACTATTTATATTAAAAATAAAGGCTTTTTTCACTTCATGTTTCATTTATGCAACAAAAACAATATATTTATATGTATTATAGGAACAATTACATAGATATAAATCAGTATGTTATTTTTAAAGGGCTTGACTTTTTGGCTCCTAGTGGGTTGTGGTTATTGCAACTTTGCATCACATGTTGCTCTATTTCTTTCAGTGTGTTTCGTGCTGTGTACAATTTCAAAAGGACTGTTTTTCATCCATCCACACAGGCATACTGAAGAAAGTTATGCTGTCAAAATAAAAGTGGGGTGTTTAAAATAACAAAAGAGTTTCTCTGTCACTGCGAATGACAATAAGGTGAGAAAACAGAACTTTAATAGCATGTTTTTCTTTGGCAAAGTTGGAAAGTTTATTCATTTATTTTGTTTCTATTACAACAGGCAGTTGTGTCACTCATGCATGCACGTCACATTTTAGGTTATATGTATTACTACATCAGTTCATTTCTGCTTATACCGCCCTGTGACTACATTTGTAGAAGGTCAGCTCAACTATTAGCTCGGGCCTTAAAATTTAAAATGTCTACCTATTTTTTAAATTAAAAAAAGGTAAAGTCATTGGATTTAATCGAAATTACAAAAAGAAAACCATTAAAAACTCTGCAGCTTCTGCATTTTTTCTTAAAAAAATCTAGAATTAAAATTTTGATTCCAAATAATTAAAGATAAAAACAAACAAATGACAAGTTTTGCTTGGATTTACGTGTATTTTGTGTATTAAACAAACTTTTAAAGAATGTATGTTCACAAGGTAATATCCTCTTTGTAGGATCAATGAAGTGTTATTCTATTCTATTCTATTACAATGATCATTTTTAATTTTTTGGGTCAAACAGTGCAGGGTAAAAAACATGTGAGGGTCTCTGCTGTGTACTCTTTCAAAATAAAATTAGCATCATTTTAAATTTTGTGGTAAATTCTCATTTAAATGTATGTATTGTTCCAGTTTACAAACTTCTCCTTTAGGAGCAGGATGGTATGAAAAAAATCAGATAGCCACAATAAATGCTGGACCTGTTTCTACTTGCTGAGTAAAAATGATGATCTTTTGTCACTTTAAATAATTTCGCAGGATTTTTATAAACTTTTTCCCCAAGTTCTAATTTTTTTATGTGTCACCCGATTCATTTTGAATCTCCCAGCTCCCATCCTGCCATTCTCAAAGTTCCCAACGACCTGTTTTATGGTGGAGAGCTCCAGCCGTGCGCTCGTCTTAGCAAGTTATACAATCAATTGGAGCTTCTGCCCAAGGAGGTGAGGAGAACGTACACAGACAACAAGCAGCCTCAGTCCACTTCTGCTTTTGTGACTTCCTTATTCGTTTCAGGGTTTCCCGGTGGTCTTCCATGGCGTGGCGGGCATCAGCCAACAGGAAAAGGGCTTCTCTTATTTTTACAACATGGCAGAGATTGAAGTCATAAAGGAATACCTAAAATCCCTGATCCAACACCTCCACCGGAATAATGTGAGCCATGTTCCACCAGGAGAAATCGGCATCATCTCTCCATACAGGAAACAAGTCAGTTTAATTACATTAAAATGTTTTTATTATAAGAAATCCTAAAGAAATCTGAAATAGAAAATTTACAAACTTTTCGTGGCCAGAATAGTTCTAAACACAACTCTAACTTTGTCTTTAAATATCTACCTACAGGTGGAGAAAATCCAAAAGGCCATTCAATGGGATGCAGACCTCAGCAAAGAAAATTTGGAAAATGTAGAAGTCCGTCAGTGAAGCTTTTTGGAGCTTAACTGTAAAAGATTTTGCAGTCCATGTTAAGCAACTGTTTGTGTTTTCCAGGTTGGGACAGTGGATAAATTTCAGGGTAAAGAGTTCAGGGTGATTCTGATGTAAAATCCACTCCAATTAGCTTTTGATCGATTGTGAAAGGGTTCTCAGTTGTCTTTTAATTATGATTATGCCATTTTTAGACACAAAAAAAATAGCATTGTCGTTTTCTATGGTTTCTAACTGTTGGCGCAGAGCAACCCCACCTCCTTTCCCCTCACCTTTGCTGAGCGCTTGGAGCAGGGAGCTTGTAGCTCCCCCAGCATACAAATACACTCTTTTTCAAACAGCATGTTTCGTCTCCTCCAGATTCACAGCAATTTGAATTGTATATCATATTTGAAGTCATATTTCACAGTTTGGGATCGTAAAGTGTTAATCCTAAAATATTCAACTAAAAAGGTAACCATCCACTTTCCCAACACCTAAATCCCTTTGGGGGTCACAGGTTTGCTGGGGCCTGTGCCGGCTACTGTTGGTGTTGGTGGGCCATACCTTGGATGGGTCACCAGTCTGTCACAGCGGACCCCAATCACTTCAACACACTCTCAGGGTCACTTTAGAGTAACCAATCAACCTATGAAGCATATTTTTGGACTGTCAGAGGAAGCTGGAGTTCTCCCCATTCAGGCCTGGGAAGAACGTGCAAACTCCACAGAGAAACATCCCAGCCACACTTGGCTTTTATTTTGAAATTACTGTAGACAGTTGAGCGACACCAAGAATAAAGTCTTGTGAAGCACTTAAATTGAACATGAAATGTCATAGATATTATCAAAATACTTTCCTCTATAACCAGCTACATATTTCTGAAATTGTACCAGAAATTTCAGTGAGTTTTACAAAATTCTCTATTGTAAGTCAGAAGAAAACAATGCCTCCAGATACACTAAGTATGCATGAATATAAAGCTGGCTTTATAGATGACTAAAGCACTTTGTTTTTATAAAGAAATTCTGTAAATCAAATTGACAACAATTATTTACTCATCATATTAAAACCCTTTAACTGCCTGCTCAACCAAATGGTTGAGCAAACTTTGAGTCACCATATTTTTTATAAGAGAAGTTTCTCACTTAACTCAAACTGACTAAGCCATCTCAACCAATTGGTAGAAGCATGCAAATTTAAAGAAAACCAACAGATGGCACTGTGTCAGTCAGTTGCTTGCCCAACCTCTGTGACTGACAAACAAGTCACAACTTGAAAATGATCATACACTCTTTCTTCCTTTTTCATGAAAATTTGAAAGGTAGGAATATTTTTCTTACTTGGTATAACAGGTAAAGGCTTTAATGAACAGAAATATGTTCCTAAATAAACAAAAATAACCAAATTTATGTTTGTAATAATTTTTTTAAAACATGCTCTACCAAACGGTTGATTTGTCACTTTATGGTATAAGTAGCAAAATCAGGCCAATGTTAAATAATGGGACTGTTTGTCATAAAATCAGTTAGAACAACCTTCTAAATCATCCATTACTAAAGAAATAATCTTTAACACATCATAAATAATAATTTAAAATACATACTACTGTATAGTTTTGTCTACTTTTGAGTTTATATCAGCCTTTGTGTAAAGAAATGAAAAATCAAGATTTTTACAGCTAATTCACTTGAAACTAAGCAAAAATAGAGGCAATAATAATATTACTAACATTTACAAAAGTTTTCTATCATTATCTTTTGCTTTACAACTACTAGATAGACACTAAAACATTCTACAGTGCAAGACCACGACAAAATCCACATGACTTAGATGCAGATCTGTATGACAGTGATGATGACCCAACAGAGGATTCTGATTATCAGTCCACACATGCAAAGGGCATTGGTGACAGTTCTTTTGAATCCCTGGATGAAGAAGAATCTCTTTCAACAAGCAGATCTTCTACACTGCCACCTCATAAGAAGAACAGAAAAAGCAAACACATGCCATTCTACCTTACCAAGAATAGCCTGTCTCCTCCAATTTTGTTGGAGGAGACAGGCTATTCTCTTGACTCAATATTCCCTCTAACCCAAGCAAAACCACAAGAAGAACATGGAAGCATGAGGACATTGAGGAATTCAAGGTTCCAGATTCAAGATTTGAGCCTCCTGAGGATGTACACATACCATTCCAATACTTCAAAATGCTTTAAAATGATTAAGCATATTGCTTATCATACAAATCTTTATTCTTCTCAGATGTTGGGAGATATTACAAAGACAAGTTCAAAGAAATTGAGGATTTCTTAGCAATTCTTCTGTTCTCTGTATGTTTTCACCTTCCCATCGCAGGCGGACAACTGGCACCAAGAGTCAACATAATTGCTGACATCATGCCAAGGAAAATATTCCAGTTGTTATGCAGATATATAGATTTTTGTGATAAGTAGCACATCAACGAGAGTACAGACCAATTTTACAAGATTTGATAACAAATGATTCAACCTGCTGAGCAATGCCTTTGGGATCATGCCTCTTTCAACAGTCAGGCGGTGGAGTAAAGAGTCAAAAGAGTTCATCCCATTCCCATCACTGATCCCTGCCAAATAGATCTCTCTGATATGCTGGTGCACCTGTATAAGACCTGTACAGCTAAATCAAGGTGATGGTAGAGTCCCCGTTTGGATACATCATCGACTTTTGTGTCACTAATTCCTGGCTGGTCTACAAGAGGGACCTACTGAAGCAAACACCAGTGTCACTGAAAAGGTTCTGCCTGGCTGTTGCACACAGTTTAAATAACATCAACAAGCAAGCACCCAAAGTTGGCCGACCATCATTGAGCCCTCTACCACAGATGTGGAAAGGCCACACACAAAGACAATCACGACCAAAGCCACATTGTGCACTACGACAACATGGGACACCTGCCTCTTCACTCTGAAAAGCAGGGACGATGAAACCCCGGTCCAAACAGGTCAAAATGTCAGAAATGTGTTATTCTGTGTCTCATTTCAAACCAAGAATGTTTTATGAAATACCATCAAAAGTGAGTCAATATCCAAAATCTTTGTACTGTCAAACAACTTCCAGGAATATAGGTCAAAATTTCCTTTGTTTTTAAAAAGTTCAATGTTTGAGGCATGATATAAAGAATGGAGACAAATGCCCTTAATATTCAGTGTTAATAATTTCTAAATTAATTGGTTTACATGATTTTTTTCAAATATTTGTTGTTGTTATTTATTGTTTGTATTGACTTACTATTGATTTATTATTATTATTATCATTATTATTATTATTATTATTGACTTATTGTTGGGTTTTTCTAAATAATTTAAATTACATGTCAAAGAGGTGTAAAACTTCTAAATGTTTAGAAATTATTTTAAAAAATTCTTTGTAATAATTTTTTTATTTGTAAGAAGTCCTGCAACTATGCATTTTCCTTAAAGTTTGAGCTTTTAAGGCTGACTGTTTCTCTCCTTTAACAACAACAAATGATGTATATATATATATATATATATATATATATATATATATATATATATATATATATATATATATATATATATATATATATATATATATATATATATATATATATATATATATTATAAATATAATATATTTGGATATATGTATAAATATATATAAATGTAAAAATATATATGGTACATAAAATCTACTTAGACACCACTAAAAGCAATAGAAATCATTGTCATGTGGGCGTCGTCGACCCCACCAAGATGGCGTCGCGCTCCGGCACCGTCGGCCAGGCTTCTAAAGCAAAAAAAAAAAAAAAAAAAAAAAAAAGGCTTTAAAGCGGGGGTGTCTCCTCTAGCGATATAACTCATTGGTAGGACCATTCAAAGGTAGAGGCGTGGTAGGGTGGCATCTTCCCAAAGTAATATCATCTATTTACCTTTGAAATACCAGAAAACGTCGTTTTTTTTGTCGGCAAATAATATGACCCCAGCTTTTTTAAAACAAAGTTTAAAACTTTTTTATTTATTTTTAACCTCTGGAAGCCTTAGACTTGTCCGTTTCTTGTACTTGCGCCTGGTGTTTGTTTACCAGCTGCACGGGGCGGCGCATGCGTGCCCGCGCCTATTCTCACACAGGTGTGCTCAGTCAGTGACATCACCTCACAACAGGACGCAGGGCAGGTGAGTTGTTGTTTTCATACCGAGCTGCTATTTTGAATATTTCTCTTTTAGTTCCAGGGTGGTGGACCTCGCTCCTCTTCGGCCTCACAACTAAGGGTTTTAAATAGTGTTTTCTTAAAAAATAAGATGTTTGTGGGCGCGCGCTTTGTTTTATTGTAGAACATTTGCTGTTTATGACCGGGTTACATTTGGAAAGCAGGTGGAGGGAGGAAACTCCGCAGCAGTCGATAAAAGACGGATGCGACTCGCGGGGGGGAGAGAGCACGGACAAGATCATGGAGGACTGCTTCAAAACGGTACAGTTTACGATACCCACAAACCTTTGCGACCTACTAAAGTTACTAAAACCTCGTGTGTTGGCTTTGAAAGTGGCCGTTAAACCACACCTGTCTGCTTCCTTATTTTCCCGCGTCACCTTTATTCGCCCGCTAGGTTTAAGGTAAGGCAGCGCCTGAGAAGACTGCCATAAACTGCTGTTTACGTCGTAAAGTGTCACCCTATCTGTGTTTGGCTACTGGCGTAATAAATGGTCATGACTTGTAACGGATATTCTTCATGTTTCAGTAGCAGCTAGTGTGGAGATGCAGTCAGATTTGTCTAAGTACTGTAATAAATCTTCAATATTCTTCTTTATTTATTGCTTTAAATGATGAACTATTCATTTATGTCAGATTTAAAAAAAAAAAACAGTTCTCATTTTTGAGCCATTGCACTTTGATTTAGGGTGACATGACTGCAGCAATGAGGGCATGTGTGTATTTTTGATTGATCTCTATCTTCAATTGCGTTTCTGCTCTAGTTATTCTATTTTTCTTTTTTAATTAACCTCTGTTTCTTTCCATTTATCCAAGAGAAATTGACAGTCTACACAACCTAAGTTATGATATAACAAGGGTTTCTGCAGTCCAGTAATTATAATGTTTTACCAAAACTAAAACTGTAATTTGTCACGTTACTCAGTTACTGACAATAGTGATTAAATTAAAGTAGTTTGTTACTTTGTTATCAGTTCCCCCAACACTGCACATCCTGTTGATGAAGGATTTGCACATGGTCAGTACATTCAGTATGTGCCCCTTACTGATGGCTAGAGTGCAGCGTAAAGACATGGTACAAAAGCATCGTAAGTGTGTGTAACTCACATTATCCTTACAAATGCTTCACCATACATTTACCCCACGCTGGAAAATCAGACATTTAAATTTCATGACATCTTTTAAGGTGGCCGCACAAGCCAAAAGATGCGGCTGCACCTGTGTGCATCCCTCTACGGCCTTCACAGCACCTTTATGGGTGCATGTGACTAAGACTTTAGCCGTGATGTCACAGACATGTTTCAGGCTGCAGGTTTTCCCTTTGCAATAAGAGCCTCTCAGTGGATCCTGTACACAAGCAGCAGGTGGAGCGACTGTAGTAGCGTAACCACACCCTCGTGTCTTCAAGTCTCAGTCGATGCGCCACGTGTGTAGATGCTAATACGTCTGTCCCACATGAGGGTTTATGAATGTGTCCAGCTTTCTTTCCTCCAGTAGTTTACAGAACACTGTTTCTACTTTGACAGTTTTTTTCCGGAATCCTGTCATGCACCCTATAGGGGTATGCGTACTGGAACTACTGCTACAGATTAAAGTCAGTTTTTTAGGGATAACTTTGCCCTTACTGTCCTCTAGACAAACCTCTGAATACAAACTCTGTGTCTACTGCTCTTCTTGTTTACACAGCTTTATGGTGTTTGTGGGTTGTTTTTTTTGTAGGTGGGGGATGTGAAGAGGCTTATTGAGAAAATGTCCAGCCACGTGGAGGAAATGGAAGCAGTTCACGGCGCCATCCTGTCCTCTACAAACCAAGACCAGAGTAAATGTTGGATTGTTGACATTTAGAGCTCATTAGATAATGTTTTGACTGTTGGCATCACAGAGTGGCTGATCTGGTTGAAGGTCCACAACAATGAAATGGAATTTAAAAAAGCCTAACAGCATAAACAGCCACCACTGCTTTTATAGATATGATTGGCTTTGTCAGAAATTTTTTTTAGTTTACTTAATATAATTGTTTACACACAAATGAATAAAGCTGATTCGCTCTGCCGATCCCTGAAGGGATTCCGAAAATCAGCCATCTCTCTCTCTCTCTCTTTGTGTTGTAATCCAAAACACAGCGTCATGTTTCCTAAAAATATTGAATGGTTGACACACATTAGATGTATGTCATGAGCAGCTACAGACTGCCTTAAAGGCTAGTTTATTTTTAAATAATGAAATCTTTTTTTATTTATTTTTTTGGCATTTCTAGAACTCAAAGAAGAGCTGGAGCTGCTTAACAATGAGATCACACAGAATGCCGGCTTGGTCCGAACAAAGTTAAAATGTAAGTGAAGTTATAGTCCCTCGTCTGAGTAAACGGTACGGGCATACCGGATTTTTAGCTTCCATTTGGAACTAATCTGATTACAAAGGAGTAAAAGTACACAGTAGTGGCCTTAACTCCTTATTTGACTGGCAAATGGGAGAAAAAGAGGAAGTGGAGACTTCCACATTCTGCTGTCAGGTATGTATGGATGCTGTTTTCATGTAAAATTAAACCTGACGTGTTTTCTGATCAGTGATAGAATAAACCACCAGGTCACATCAGAACTGCACCAGTTTCTATATTTTTATACTTTGATCGGAAAACAGACCTCAGTTCTGTTATATTTTAATGTGACTTTTTCAACATTAAACAAGTGTATTATTGTTGTCGACCAACCATTTAGAAAGCTACAAATGATTACTGGGGCTGTAGAAATATTTGACATGGACTTTTTTTTTTTCCTACAGCAATGCAGAAAAGCTGGTTGAAAGAGAAAACTGGTGTCTCAGTGATCCATCGAATCTATGAGAACCAGGTCTGGAAATTCACTTTTTACTTCCTGTTTTGTTTGTTTGCTTAGACTCCCAGTTTCTATCACGCTGACATTCACGTTAGGATTGATGTTGAAATTGATTTTTTTTTTCCTTTCTTCAAGTTAGGCCTCAACCTTTTTCAGGCCACGATCGGTCTGTATGAGGCTGAAGTTGGTTTCTGACTTCTCTTTATTTAATTTTCTTTTGCTTCCAGTTTCCCACAACTTTTGAGTGTGAAGTTTATCTTGATTCTCTGTCAAATATCTGCAGCTGCTTTTAACTTTAATTGTTTACTAGAGTTTGTGTAGTAAAATGCGAAACAGATTTTCCCTTGACCCATAACTGTCTAAGTGGAAACTAAAAACCAGACGCCAACTTCAGCCTCATCTGACCTTCAAGATACAACAGATGAATACAAAAAATAAATAAAACAGTAACTAAAACTGATATTTTCTAAATATAATAATAAATGTGAATCCACCAGTTGAGCAACTTTCTTAGCAGCATCTTTGTAACATTGTTGCTATTATTATGGTAAATCCATGTTTGGAGCAAAGACTCCTGCTTTTTGTTTGTTAGCTGCAGCTGAAATCCATCTTTTATTTAGAAGTTGAAGCTTCTTCTGTTTCCTCATTGGCTCTTTTCTTCAAAAAAGAAACCTTTAAAAAGTGTTTGGTTTCTATTAACTTTGCCAGCTTCAGGTTTCATAGTAGCGGATGGATTTTCAATGTGTCACCGAGCGACTTGACATTCGTCACGGAGTCGGATGTGGTGGAAAGAATCCAGTTTTTAAAAATAATACTTCCTCCACAACCAGATTATAAATAAATCTTTAAAACATTTAGGTTGTGTTGTTTTTTTTGTTTTTTTTTTTGTAAACCAACCGTTCCACAGATTGTTACTGGCCTTTGGGTTGGGGGGGGGGGTGTTCTGTTTTGAGCAATAGCTCAATAATTTGATTTTGAATTGTGCTGACTCCCCGTTCAACAGCACTCTCATCTGACCCGCTGCTTTGATGAAGTGATGAGGCGACACCACCGAGCCCAAATCTGCTTCAGAGACAAATGCAAGGCTCAGATTCAGAGGCAGCTGGAGATCGGTGAGCAGCCTGAACATGTGGGAGTTAAAACGTCTTTCTAGTACTGCATTCATTTATTCTTCATCTGTTGAAAATGACTTTTTTTTGTTGTTATTTAGTGGACAAGGCGACTTCAAATGAGGAGTTGGAAGAAATGCTGCATTGTCACAATTTGGCCATTTTCATAGCTGATGTTAGTGGGAGTTTGTGTCTTATCTAAATTGTTCTTCTTGTTCTCTTTTGAAATAAAAATGTCTTATCGTTGCTCAGGTGAACTCTGAGACTCGTGTGTCGGGTCGAGCTCTGAATCAGATCGAAAGACGTCACCAGGACATCCTGTCCTTAGAGTCCAGCATCGGAGAGCTTCGTGAGATATTTGCTGACACAGCAATGCTGTTGGAGAGTCAGGTAAGTGGTGGCATGTGTGGACACACAGGCGCAGCAGCAGGCCAGCCTGTGTCAATTCTGATTGTTTCCACCAGGGGGAGCTGATTAACAACATAGAAAGGAACGTCACAAGTGCAGCGGAATACGTGGTCGAATCAAAGGCAGAGATGGATAAAGCCATTACGTACAAGAAAAACCGCCTCCAGGTGGTTTCGCTCCCGAGCTTTTTCAGGCCTTTCAGAAAAAGAAGCAGTACCAAAACCAGACCAGAACCAAACCCTTCTGACCTGAACCACAACTGGACCAGTGAGCTTGAAGGTTCTAATCAGGACTGAAGCCTGTGCTTCTAAAACACCAAAACTCCTCAGTGACATTTGTCTGAACTGCTCTCCAGTATCGAAGTGTTTAGCTTTGTAATAGATCCAAACTTTTTAAATGATCTGTTTTATTAGATACGGAAGATATTGGAACAAACCTTTCAGGAAATCTGTGCCTGACGAACCGAGTCAGGATCAGACCTGGTTAGACGCTTGAGAAACATATATTTATTCAGTCCACTTGTTATTTATTCTGCCATCCAGTAGATGGCACTATAATGCAGAATATGGGACCATCAATGCTACAGTGTAACATCTTCTTTTTAAAGTTATTGTTTTATGTGTTTATAGTCTGTAATTTAACAATATTTAATAAAACTGTTAAACCAAGACTCAAATAATTTTGCAGTTTTATCTTCTGTAAAAAAACAAAACAATGAAAAATATGAACTAAAACGTCTCAAAAATGGGATTGTGTGCATCATCAATATTGTCCAAAATTCACTTTCATCATGTAGGTGCGTGCAAAATTCTTTGGGTTTATGAGTATGTGGCGGGGGCACACAGTCCAGGACTGCTGCTTGGTGTTGCTAGTTATTTGAATCCCATCTTCAAAGGCTTTATCCAGCAGAATAAAAACCAACATAACTTAAAAGTTAACATGCCACATCTGAAGGGTGGTGGTAATCTAAGTTTGTAAGAAATATTAATGTTTTCAGACTCAAATGCTGGTGTTTTAGGCCTTTCCAATGCAGTCTGGGCAGAGTGAAGAAATGGTCTGCATCATGGGAACAGTGCCATGTGAACTCCTTGACTTTATCTCCCAGACTGCAGTTCTCTACCCCACCCCCATGTCTGCCTCCAAGATAATATTTCACAGCACCTTTATGCTGAAACCACTGATTTCTAAATAAGAACAGAAGGTATTGTAGTACAAGACAAAATTGAAAGCAAAAAAAAATGAAGGCAACTCTTATAAGCTGATACGAGAAAAGATAGAAACGGATCTAGATAAAAACAAATCACTTTTTTTATTTGGGTTTGCCAGAGGGGTGATAGAGTTTAATCAAAACATTAGAGGGGGTTAGTGTCTGCGTGGATTGACCAGGCTTTTATTTTGTGTCAACCAGGCAAACTAAAACATTTCCCAAAGTTGGAATGAAAATTTACTTTAACAGATAAAAGAAAAACAAGTCGAAAGACAGCGGAAAAGTCCCTTTTTTGGATTTTTTTTTTTTTTTTTTTGCCTTCTGGAGCTTCAGGGGAAGCTTACTTCTTGGCCTTTCCCTGGGCAGCCACAGCCTCCATAGCCTTCTTCACAGTTTCCTCATCGCCCAGGAAAGACATGGGCTTCACCGGCTTCAGGTCGGCGTCCAGCTCATACACGATCGGGATTCCAGTGGGGAGATTCAGCTCCATGATGGCTGCATCAGACATACCTGACAAAGGTTGACAGAAACGGTTTAACTCACTGAAGCTCAAAGCTGTCAACTTTTAAAGTCCTACACTGATTTTTGTTTCGTGTTTTGTCTGTTTTCAAGTGTTCCTAGCATAATCTTGTAACTATAATTGTGCCATTTTTAACCAAAATCCAAAAATCTGTGTCGTTTTCTAGGACATAGTTTCAGCAGAGCGGCAGAAGTTCATAAGAAATTAGAGTTGGGGAGTAACCCTGCTTCCACTTCCCATCATCAATCTGTTCCCATGCTCTCCCGCTAGCTTACGGCCCCCGACCTAACATTATCGGTGCCTTGGACAAGGATAACAAAGTTGTACGTGGATCTAGTCATCCACGGGTGGATACATCGGAATGGGGCGGAGCAGTGAGCTTGTGCCCCGCCCACTTGTAGAGTCACAACTACCAGCTTTCTCAAATGGACATTTTTCCGTCTGCCTCTGATTCACAACAATTTGAACAAAGAAATACTCAGAAATACAATTTTAGGCTTATGTGTTCTCCATCAACAAAAACATGTTAAAAACATCATTTCCATTGGAGAGTGTCTTTAAGTCCTATCCAGACCTACCATACTGATCCTGCCTGACATTAACTGTGAAATGACCCCCCCCCCCTCTCCCTTCAGGTCTGACCATTCTCAAAAAGCTCAACCTTTCTGCATAAAGGTCATGACCGTAACAGGAGCCACATTCATGCTCCTCCTCTCTGAGTCCTTCATGCTATTTATATCTACTGTAATCCACATCGCTGAGTGTGGAGACAAGTAGAGGTTTTTTTTTGTCTTTGTCTGCAAACGAAGCTCACTTCTAACGTTTTTTGTGACTTAAAAGATAAAAAAGCCCTGAAACTCACCCTCTAAGTGCTTGACGATGCCACGAAGGCTGTTGCCATGAGCGGCGATGATGACGTTTTTCCCAGCTTTGATTTGGGGGGCAATGACATCGTTCCAGAAAGGCAGGGCGCGGGCAATTGTGTCTTTCAGTGACTCACAAGTGGGCAACTCCCCAGGCTTCAGGTCCTTGTAGCGCCGAGACTGGAAACAGATAAAAGTAGGTGTGAAACCTGCACTATGACATTCCTCTGCTGCATTTATAATAACTGATAGTTTCTAAATGTGTTGTCTCACCTCACTGATGATCTTGTGATAAGAGTGGTCCTTGTCCATAGGTGGAGGTGGGATGTCGAAGGAGCGACGCCAGATCTTCACCTGCTCCTCCCCGTGCTTCTCGGCCGTCTCTGCCTTGTTGAGTCCGGTGAGGCCTCCGTAGTGGCGTTCATTCAGGCGCCACGTGCGAATCACAGGCAGCCACATCTGGTCCGTGCCCTCCATGATGGTCCACAGGGTCTTGATGGCTCGCTTCAGCACAGACGTGTAGCACACGTCGAACTTGAAGCCAGCCTCTTTGATGGCTTGGGCTCCTCGCTTGGCCTCCTCCATTCCCTTCTCACTCAGGTCGGCATCAAACCAGCCACAGAAGCGGTTCTCCTGGTTCCACGCACTTTCTCCATGACGGACGATCACCAGACGATGGACAGCGGTCATGATGAAGATGGCTCCTCCTGAGTTTTACCAGACACACACCCCTCAGGCCTTCTTAGCGGCTCGATCCCACACGATCCACAGCTCTGGCCGGCATACCACACTCTTTTTATAGCAGACAGGCCTCTTTACTTTCCTCCTGTGAGAGCCTCTCACTCTCTGATGGGCATAAGATGCAGACCAATCCACTCAAACCTCTGTTGGGACGGTGGGACAGGCTGGAAGGGCAAAGGTCAGGGATCCACCAAAATAGCACATGACTTTTAAACTGAGATCTCTGAAACAAAAGTGTAAAGAGGCACTTCTGAGTGAAATGAGGAGCCACATCGTTGCTGAGGAAGCTCATATAGAGTATATTTGATAAAATATTAAATATAATCAGTGCAACAAAGGAGCTTTCACGTTCTCACTTAGTTGCAACACCTGATTGGAGTAAATTCTTACTTTTTTAAATTTACACACATGAACATATTCCTAAAACAAAGTTTGACAGGATAAACTCCCTTTATAGCTTATTTAAAGATTGACCAGATCTCAAAAACCATGATTTAAACTACAAAGTGTAATTAAATATTCTTACCTCTAGATGTTGCTCTAGTGTTACACACCCAAGTCAAATTTTACTTTTATTTTTTTTACAAACATACATCTTTGCACATTGCTTTCAATCCCTTGACGCCTTAAGTTATTTCCATTTCTATTGTGGCTCTTCGGCTTTGAAAAAACAAAAGAAATCATTCAAATTTTTAAAAATAACTTTGTAGTTTTGGTTAATGTGCTTTAGTTTGTTAGGTTAGTGGTGTTTTTTGTTGGAATAAACTCAAGAATTCTAAAATTAAAGAGTTGGATTTACAGTATAAAAAAAAAAAATTGGGATTCTGCGCTAGTGTTTTCTTTTTAATAGTAAAAGGAGAAAGAGGACAAAAGCGCATCATAGACATAATAATAGAAAACTCCCTGTTTTGACAGAGGATGTACTGTGTTTTATTTTGAAAGGATCTTGTACATGCTGCTGTCAAAAGAAAAATTAAATTAAATTTATTGAAGGAACAATATTACAGTGTTATAATTAAATTATTGTGCATATAAAAGTAAAAAAAAAAAAAAAAAGAGAATAGGTAGAATAGCCATAAAAGCATAAATAAAGTTTGTTTTTCTAAACGGTGGGGTGGGTTCTTGCTGAGTTTGATTTAGACAGAAACTGGGCCAAATGGCTTTTTTAGTGTTAAAGGTCTCAGACTCCTGGTCTAGGGCATCGGAGTGAACATTTATAAAACTTATACTTAGTTTCACTCACTCTACAGATATTTGAAGTATGTTTTATCGTGTCCTATTTTCCTTTTAATGTACTGTATATTTTCAAAAAAAGATGTCATCATAAAAAAAAATGTCACTTCTGTCACTGCTTTCAATTAGTGGCTAAATTAAAGCAGCAGAAGTAGTTTGATGCATATTTGCATCAATAGGCGTTAAATTAAGACTGATGTCTAGTTTTAGTTTTGTTAAATAGAAAAGATCAAAGTGCAGCTCTTTAATTAAAACTTTGGCAAAAACTCAATAAAATATTAATTACATTTAAAGCTTTAAGTTAAAATGATGAATATTCTTTTTAGTACCACCTGACTGAAACTGGGCTGCAAAGTACAGTTTTCCAGAGGAGAAAAGAACGAATTTTAAATTTAATGCAGAACGTTTTTGATTAAATTTCAAGTAAACTCAAACTCGATTTAAAGTTTTAATATAGACTTTATGTGTTAGTGTTGTATAACAGAAGAATTTGTTGCATTGTTGTGGAAAAGCTTGTTGAAACCAGAAGTTTACATACAGCACATAAAACACATTTTTTAAAAAGTAAAATGTAAACTTTTCCTGTTTTAGGTCAATTACAATTAACTAAATTATTTCTATTTGCTATATGTCAGAATAATGAGACTAGTTTTTTTTAGACAAGTTTTTATTACTTTTATCAAAGTAAAAAGTTTACATGCGGTTAGATCACTATGCCTTCAAACAATTTGGGAAACCCCATATGGTGAGGTAATCTTTTGGAAGCTTCTAATACGTTATTGACAGCATTTGAGTTTATTAGAAACACACCTGTGGATGGATATATATTACAGCACATTTGAAACACACTTGCTTGTTTGTAAGACATCATGGGACATTCAAAAGAAATCAGTCAAGACATAAGGCAGACAATTTGCACAAGTCTGGTTCTTCCATGGGTGCCATTTCCAGACTGTATGCAAGTATTAACATCAGGTGAACGTCCAGTCATCGTATTGCTCAGAAAGGATTTGGGTTCTGTGTCCCAGAGATGAACATACTTCGGTCCGATATGTCCAGAACAACCCAAGGACGAAGACAAAAGATATTGTGCAGATGATGGCTGAAGGTGGTGAGAATGCGTCATTATCAACAGTGAAACTGGTACAGTACTGTAAGGTACAGACACGGGCTTACAGGCTACTCTGCCAGGAAGAAGCCTTTACTCCTAAAGAAATATAGAAAAGCCAGATTAAAGGTTGCTAATGCAAACACGGATAAAGACTTTAATTTTTGGAGAAATGATCTTATGTTTGGAGGAAAAATGGGGAAGCTGGCAGGCCTCTGAACACTTCACTATTTAGTGCATTTCACAAAGTTGATGGTATCAGGAGGAAGTAACAATGTGTGTAAATATTGATGCAACGTTTGAAGACATCAGCCATGAAGTTGAATTTTAGGCACAAATGGACAAATGGACCCAAGGCATACTGCCAAACTGGTTACAAAGTGGCTTAAGGATAACAAAGTCAATGTTTTGGAGTGGCTATCACAAAGCCTGGATCTAAATCCTATTGAACATTTATAGTCAGAGCTGAATAGGCGTGTACAGGCAAGGCAAACTACAAATTTGGCTCAGTTACACCAGCTCTGTCAGGAGGAATGGGTCAAAATCTTGTGAGAAGCTTGTGGAAGGATTTCCAAGTCGTTTGACCCAAGTGCTGCAGTTTAAAGGCAATAGTACCAAATACTACCAAATACTATAGTACTAAATACTAATTATATGAATTTTGACTTTGATAAAAGGAAGAAAAACTTGTCTAAAAAAACCTGTAGTCTCATTATTCTGACATCTAGAAAATAGAAATAATTTTGTTGATTACAATTGACCTAAAAAAGGAAAAGTTTACTTTTATTTCATGTCTGACGGTGGTGTAACTTCTGGTTTTAACAGTATGCCCTAAAGAGCTGGTGACATGTCTAACTCTGGAGATCAAATCAAGTACTGGCATATTGACAAAATCATTTTAAACTTTTTGAATCCTTGTATAAGACTTCAAAAAAAATTTCTTTCCAAACATTTCCATTAAGACCTTGCACTACTAATTTATGCCACCTTTCCTTACATCATTATTTTTTCATTATTTAATTTTAGTATTATTTATTTATTTTTCTCTTGTGAGCTGAGGAAATTAAATTGTGTAAGCTCTTTTTTGTTATACACGCCAGACTGGAAATAATGTTTTGCTGTGATGTTTTTAAAAATCACATGTTATTTTTATTTCTTTTTTTAAGACTAAAATATACTGCAAAAAATATTAATTTGAAAAACCAGCTAATTTTACAAGCAAAAATGGAGAGTCAAATTAGCAGTGTAATCTGACTTTCTTTTTTTAAATAAAGTTTCAAACAATATTTAAATCTTTTAGGTATAGGGTGAAATATTAGGTTCTTAAATTATATTAATATAAAAATAATAGATTTATTAAATTCTAAAGTGTTATAAGTGTCATGGTGCCTCTGTCAGACTCCTCCCCCTCCCAGCTCTGCTCTGCTCTGCTCCAGACTCACCAGCTGTGACTACTCATCTCATCAGCTACCTGCTCTACATAAGGAGACCCAGCTCCAGCATTCTTCGCCAGTTTGTTAACCCTGATGGTGCCTAGTCTCCCTAAGCGCTACGTCTGGCTCCCCTTGCCTCGTACCTCGCTAACCTTGCCTTGTCTTCTGTGCCTCAGGTTTACCTCATGCCACGAGTGTCACCTGAGTCTGACACCACCTCGAGCAGCAGCTTCATTCTACTCATGCTGACGCTTCCCACCTTCAAGAGCCTCAGCTTCCGTGCTCCTCAAGATCTCCAGCCACGCCCCTTTACCAAGAGCTCAAGCCACGCTTACCCACAACACTGCTTGGACCAGCAAAGAAAATAAACTTTCTACTTACCAACCACTTGCCTGTCTCCTCCTTCCGGGTTTCAGCATCTGGGTCCGTCTCGTGTTTTTATCATGACAATAAGTAATGTAATAAGATTCTTAACTAAAATAACATCTTGAAAACTAAGCTATGCTTAAATATTTTTCAATACATTTTGGCAGATTTAATCCTCAGTTTGCTGATAATTGAGTTCCATGAATATTATTGCTCCTTTTGCGTTTACGTATCATCATACTTACACCCCCCCGCTTCACTTTAAGGTTACACTCTTTGTCAAGGTGACGATTTTAAGATCCTGCTAGTGTGCTTTGATCTCAATAATGCTTCCACTATAAATTAGATTTATTTTCCTGCATCTTTAGTCAATTTAATCATACTTTGTGCCAAAGGACAAAAGACGAGAGATTTTCTTGGACATCATCCAATGAGATTGAAGCTCAACAAGTAGTGTCCTCCAGAATGCCTCATCTGTCCTGAAGATGTAATTTACTCAGATAAGCTGTGCCAAGTTTGAAAGCTCCAGGGTTTTTTTGTTGTGCACTTTGCGCATCTTAAGTGTCATCGAATGGATTTTGAATGAAATACAAACTTTTTAAAAGGTTACTTAGAGGTGCTGCCAATTTTGAATCCTTTGTTTTAGAGTTTTTTTTTTTTATCCCTCTTAGTCCCATAAACGCACTAACAGGCTTATTGGAAACATAATCCAACATAAAGCTCTGTAAGCATTTGTCTGCCAAAAATGACCCTTGTGCAGATTGTTAGACTGCTGTTAAAGGGGAAAAAGTGTACACAGGGGAGTTTGTGTGATCACGGCGGTTCCGATGACTCAGCCTGCAGCACAGTTCACACCGCTCTGCATCGTTGAGGATTTTCCACCTCTCACCACCCGCCTCACTTCTGTTTGGGGTACGGCGCTGCCCGTGAGCATTGCAGGCCCCTGCTGCAAAGGTTCGGCAGCACACAAAAAGCCTAAACGCAGACTGCAAATCACACAAAGTAGCACAAGTGTGCACGAGCCTTGCTGCACACCGCAACAGCAAAGCTGCTTTACTATTAATGTGTGTGGAAAAGCAAGCCTTGAGACACTGCAAGCCTGCAGAGATTCATATACAGTAGGAGTCGAATAAAAGAAAACGCCTGTCAGCAGCTGGATGAACTGCAGGGATGTTTATGCTGCAGATCAGGAGTTATCATCATGAAACTGGAGACAAAAGTTTGACCAGAAACAGGATATACTCTTCATTCGTTAATCCAAATTGTTGATGGTAAATTGCAATAACAGTGCATCCTTTCTCTCATCATTTTACAGGAAACACATAAACAACTGAAATCCACACGCGTTTCTATTGCTTGATGCAAACTGCAACAACAGGCCCCCTAATAAGAAAACAATTCTCAAAATTAGAAAAATAATGTCTTTAACCCTTGTGCTATCCTAGGCACTTTAACATTGGGAGTTGGGTCATCTAGACCCACTAGACAGTGCACTGAACCTTTATTCTTCAATCATTTGAGAACCTCACTGGTGTCCATGGATTAAATGAAATCTTTCCACCTTTATCCACCTTTGTCATGGTAGGGAGAACACGTCAATGCAAGGGTGGGGTCATCTAAGAAAGCACAGGGGTTAAATAAGCAATAAATCTGCCAGTGGGGTTAAGAAAAATAGTCTCACCAAGAATTCTTATTTTAAGAAAGAAATTCTAGTCACTAAGACATATTCTCTTTAATATTTTGATTTTAAAAGACTTTTTGGTTGTTGCCAAAAATAAAAATAGTTTTCTTAAAACAAGTGTGTTTAACTTTCTTAAGATTCTGTATTTACAGTGTCGTTTTAAGGATCACTGAGGTCATGACTGCAGCTGTAATTCTGTTCTCCACCAGGAGATGATGTGCTAAGTCACCACTGTTAGATGAGAACACCCTCTTCCTCCTCTTCCTCCTCCTCCTCCTCCTCCACCCTGCACTAAAATTAGCTCAGTGAGTTTTCTTTTTGTCCTTTGGATATTATTCCATGACAACCTGCATTTGTTTGCAGCATTGTTATATAAAATAGACTCAAATTCTACTCAATAATAAGTTTTTAGTAGTATTTTACTGTCTTTGCTTATTTATTGGCAAATAAAGTTGATTTTTTTTCCTGTTTTTCTGCCTCAAAGTTGATTATTTCTTTTATTAGACCTCCTGTACATCTCCTCATGCCTCCTTTCTAGTTTTGCATCATTGCGGTGTAAGCCTCGAGAAGCTGCATTGTCAGAGTTTGGAGAATGCGCCTGCGTCAGACCCTCCTGCCCTGCTATAAAAGCACAGGCTGCAGCAGCAGCAGCAGGCAGTCTAGCTTCAGCCTGAGCCTGTCCCACACCTCCAGAAGTCAGCCATGAGTAGCCTCGGATATGACCCCTACTACTCCTCCTCGTTGTACAAACGCTGGTATGAGCCTCCCCCTCGTGTGGCGCCGACCAGAGGGAGGACCCACGCCAACTACTCTTCTTATGCGACCCCTCTAGCCTCGTCCCGTCTGCAGTACTCCTCTCCCAGCCGGGTGCTGTTCTCCTCCTACCCCTCCTCACCAGTGTCTTCCCTGGAGCTGGAGCTCAGCCAGGCGGCCCACATCAGCTCAGAGTTTCGGGCTGTACGCACACAAGAGCGTAGCCAGCTGCAGGACCTCAACGACCGCTTTGCGGGGTTCATCGAGAGAGTGCGGGAGCTGGAGCAGCAGAATCGGGCTTTGCAGGCAGAGCTGCTGCTGCTGAGGCAGAGGCACGCAGAGCCGTCCCGCCTCAGAGCGCTCTATGAGCAGGAGGCCAGGTCCCTGAGGGCAGCTGTGGAGGAAGCCAGGATAGAGCACCAGGCTGTGCTGAGCCAGAGGGAGAAGCTGGAGCAGACCCTGAGGGTGATGCAGGGTCAGTATGAGGAGGAGATGTTGGCTCGGGAAGAGGCAGAAGGGAGGCTGATGGAGGCCCGTCGTGACGCCGACCAAGCTGCTTTGGCTAAAGCTGAGCAGGAGAAGAGCGTTGACATCCTCCTGGAGGAGCTCGCCTTCTTGAAGAGGATCCACGAAGGGGAGGTGGCCGAACTGCAGGCTCAGGTCCAGCTAGGTGTCCAGGTGGCTGTGGAGTCTGAAGCCGCCGCTCCAGACCTCTCTGGGGCTCTCAGAGATATCCGGTCCCAGTACGAGAGGCTGGCAGCGAGGAACACGCAGGCAGCAGAGGAGTGGTTCAAAGGGAAGATCGGCTCCCTGACGGAAACCGTCGCCCAGCACAGCAACGCCATGAGGAGCTCCAAAGATAAAGCAGGAGAGTACCGGCGCCAGCTGCAGACCCGCATCCTGGAGATCGACGCATGCAGAGGCCTCAACGAGTCCCTGGAGAAGCAGCTGCACGAGATAGAAGAGAGGCAGAGTGCTGAGATTGCTGCTATGCAGGTCTGTAAATGTACCGTTGATGCATGGATTGAAAACTCATCTATCCTTTGACTAACGATGGATGTGTGTTAAGAACACCATTGCAGAGCTGGAAGGAGAACTGAGAGGCACCAAACAGGAAATGGCTCGCTACCTGAAGGAGTACCAGGACCTTCTGAATGTCAAAATGGCTCTGGACATTGAGATTGCTGCATACAGGTGACAAGTCAAGCAGACAAAGCTGAAAAACGATTAATGTGGAAGAAATATTTTTCCGTTTATTTACTTTGTTATCGTGTTTGTTGAATTCTGCAGGAAGTGATCCAAATTTAAGCTAAGCTTTTAACATCTGTTTGTTCTTTGTTTGCAGGAAGCTTCTGGAAGGCGAAGAGTCCCGCTTCAACGTGGGAATGGCCGTCGGGGGTCCATCCCTGTACGGCCACGGCTTCGCAGCTCCCTCCTTCGGTCGGCCCCTCTTGTCCAGCCTGAGCTCTGGAACCTCCTACCTGATGACCTCACGTCTCCTCAGCTCCAGCACCACTGAGGGAATCATCTCTGCCAGCCATGCCCTGCAAGCAGAGGCCAGCCCACCTGAAGAAGAGGAAGAGGAGGAAGAGGTCAAGGAGGAGGAAGACGAGGAGAAAGAGGAGGAAGATAAGGAGAAAGAAGAGGAAGAGAGGGTAGAAGGAGAAGCTAAAGATGAGACAGGTAAGATTATTTTTCTAATCTAAAAAATAAATTCGCTGACAGACAATAAAAGAAGTTTGACATTTTGTAAAGGTGGTGAAGAGGAGGAGGAGGCAGAGGTGGCTGAAGGAAAAGAAGGGGGAGATGAAAAAGAGGAGGTGGAAGTCAAATCAGAGGAAGCTGAAGATGAAGGAGAAAAAGATGAAGAGGTGAAAACAGAAGATGCCGAAGAAAAAGGAGAATCAGAAAAGGTGGAGGTGAAAACACAGGATGCTGAAGAAAAAGGAGAATCAGAAAAGGAGGAGGGGAAAACAGAAGATGCTGAAGAAAAAGGAGAAACAGAGAAAGCTGATGCAGAAGGTGCAGTAAAGCAAGAGAAGGAGGAAGCTAAAAAAAGCGATGAGAAAGATGACAAAAGAGATGGCGCGAAGGAAGAAAAAGTCAGCGACCAAAGCGTTAAGGAGCCAACCCCGAAAGGGGAGGACAAAGGTGACAAACCCAAAGGAAAGGACGAAGAAAAACCAGCCAAAACAGAGCCTGCTGAAAAGAAAAGCACAAAAGACCAAAAGTGACTTTAGCAAAGTTCGGTCCAGCCTGGCAAAAACCACAGCTTGATAATCGGCGCTGTCAAGTCTGCTTGTTAACACGGTGCTCAGCGAGGCAGTCCAATAACCAATTACAGCAACAAATCCAGGTTAACTGCTTGCCGATAACCAGATCAATCCAAAAGGGTCCCATTGCACATTTCCTGGTGACTAATGTCTTTAATTGCTGAATAAAAGAGTGTGTGTGAGTTCTGAGTGCTCAAATAAATGAATTTAAAATCATGTCACTATTTCTGAGTCTTTTGATTAAAAATTTTAATTAAATGTGTTTGGGTGACAGCAATGGTTTGCTACATTTCAACAATGGTTGAAAATTTAAAGCTGAATATCTTATAAAAGGAGAATTGTCTCAATTGTCAGTTTTTCTAATACTTTGAATATGTCTGAATTCACCTCCTACTCCCTAAAGACTACAACACAATATAGTGCTAGACTATTAGTACCCTGGATTTGAAAAGCATTCAGACACCATGCTAACTCTTTTTTTTTTTTTCCATTCATCTTCTAAACCCCTTTTGTCCCTTTCGGGGTCACGGGGCTGCTGGAGCCTATCCCAGCCACTTGTGGGCGAAGGCAGGGGACACCCTGGACAGGTCGCCAGTCTGTCGTAGAGCCACAACACAGCCATGCAAACTCACATTCACACTTATGGACAATTTAGAGTAACCAATTAACCTATGAAGCATGTTTTTGGACAGTGGGAGTAAGTCAGAGTCCCCAGAGAAAACTCACACATGCACGGGGAGAACATGCGCTAACTAACCACTGTGCCACCGTGCAGCCCTTTTTTTTTTTAAACGACAAATGTAACGCCACAGATTTCCTGAAGTAAAGAAAAAAACGTAAGTAATACCAATTTTACCAAGACTATTTAAGAATCCACCATGTTCTGCTAGGTTCAAAGTCAATGCATTGTGGTCTATATTAGCCAATCTGGTGAGAATCAATGCAAACTCGTTTTTCGCAGAAACTTCTGGGAAAATCTCCAGGGACAAACTCTATTAATCAGAGATTTTCTCAAAATAGTTTTTATTTTCAAAATAGAGACATTCAGGGAAAAAAGTTTAAACGCTTATCCTTTTTACTAGTCAGAAAAAGGGGGAGAGTCATAAAGATCTACCATTTTGCTTGTTTTCTAACTAAGATTTCTGTAGTTGCTGCTAACTACACTATATTACCAAAAGTATTGGCTCTCCCACCCAAGTGATCAGAATCAGGTGTTCTAATCACTTGGCCTGGCCACAGGTGGATAAAATTAAGCACTCAGGTATGCAGACTGTTTTTAAATAACATTTGTAAAAGAATGGGCTTTTTTCACCAGCTCAGTGAATTCCAGCATGGGACTGCCATTGGATGCCACCTGTGCAACAAATCCAGTTGTGAAATGTTCTTGTTCCTAAACAGGACTCTAGAGTGCGACTGGAGTTTTCAGTGGTGCACCTAAAAAATAAAAAATCCATGGTCGCACCAGGGTGCCAAACCCTTCTGTGTGGAAAGAAAACAGACATAATCTCCACAACTCAGAAAGTTTCATTCCTGTATAACAGATGTATAACACCTATGCAGGTGTAACACAACTTAAATGAGACTTAAATGAGAATGATGTTTATTTTTAATTTTTTTAGTTTATTGGGCTGAATGGTGGAGCAGTGGTTAGTGCTCTTGCCTCACAACAAGAAGGCCCCCGGGCCCCCTGGCTGGGGGACCCAGTGTGTAGTTTGCATGTTCTCCCAGTGCATGCGTGGGTTTTCTCCAGCTTCCTCCCACCGTTCAAAGACATGCTTCATAGTTTAATTGGTTACTCTAAATTGTCCTTAGTTGTGCATGGGTGTGTGATTGTGGCGCTGTCCAAGATGTCCCCTGTCTTTGCCCGCTAGTGGCTGGGATAGGCTCCAGCAGCCCCGTGACCCTGAAAGAGTTGAAACAGATTAGAAGATCAATTAGTGTTTTTGTTTAAGAGAATGTTCATTTGAGTCATTCAGTTTGGGTCAGTGGGCTAGCACCCTTTGCACTCCAACCCGATCCCAGCGGCAGTTGGAGCGGGAAAGAAAACTCTGTTAAAATTCTTTAACATCAGAGCTATAGCACCAATGTTTATAATCTTTCAACAACCGTAACTTTTCAACTGTAATTCCAGCAGGTTCTGAAGCAGAGAAAAGCACTGATAAGCAGCACCGCATGGTGGTGAAGTGTTTACATAATCAACGTCCATCACCGGGTACTGCTGTGGGGAAAAGCGGCTTTGTGCCACAGCGCTCTACATTAGTAAAGTGTTGCATATCGGTGCACAACCAAAAAGAAAAGCCGCTTTTCTTTGTGTCAGCTGATTCATGGGAATCATGTGAAGGATGGAAGATATACAGAATGTCAAAACCTATGTTACATGTGTCGCTGCTACATTATGGCAGTTAAAAGATTAACTACGATGGCTCTGAAGTTCAAATCACATCCAAAAAACATTATAAAGATCACGAAAGATCACAAAAATTAAAAAAGCATTAGAAATCAAAGCAAAAATGTTCCCAAAAAAAGATGAAAAAGGAAAAAAAAAAAAAGAAATAGGAAATGTTTGGGAAAAAAAGTAATTTTCAGAAATCAAAATGACTTGTTTGTCATGGTGCCTCTCAGACTCCTCCCCCTCCAGCTCTGCCTGCTCTTCTCATCCTGATTACCACCAGCTGACTCCACTCACATCATCTTCTCTGCCTCTTAAAAGGAGACCCAACGCCACAGTTCAACGCCAGTTTGTTGCCCCTTATGGTGACTATCGCTGGTCTAAGTTATGCTCTGTTGCTATGACCTTTGCTTCGGTCTCGCTCTAACTTTATGCTCCTTGTCCCAGGATCGCCAACCTACCTCGAGTGAAGTCAGCGTGGACCTTCCACTTAGCCACTCAAGCAACCTGAAGACCTCACGGCTCTCGCTAACCTTATCCAGCCACGCCACAAGTCATGTTCAAGTCCGGACCGCTTCCAGCCTAGATCAATCTCACCTCAGGAGAAATAATTAAACACTTCTTACCTGAAAACTCACCTGTCTTCGTTCTGGGTTACAGCATCTGAGTTCCACCCACCTGCAGTGTCATGACATTGTTAAAATAAAGGAAGTTAAGAAGAAACATCACTGATCAGATTATGATGTTTGTCCGTCATTTTAACAAAGTTATTTGGCACCTTAAACACAAAAACATGAATGTTAATGCAGACCCAAACAGTGCTGCTGCTTTCAAAGAATATTTTAATTCTGGACATACCTATGATGTCATTCTGGATATGCTCTGTACTAATGACAAAGGATTATACTTTTTTTTTTTTTTGTTTAAATTTCACCTCAGGGAAGTAATTTAAAGTCCCACACCGACTATATTTTGATCTACTTTAAAAGCTTTCCCAGTGGTACTTTAATAATTAAGCTGTATTTAGCCAAAAAATTAAACTAAAACCTGTGTCATTTTCTAGGACATATGTCCTGCAAAGCGGCAGAAGTTATTAGAAATTCAACTGAGTTGTGGTGTGGAAGTAACCCTGATATTCCATGAAATCTTTGTTGACATGCTCTCCTGCTAGCTTACAACCCCTCATTATCCCCTACCTGACATTAGTGATGCAACCAAAAATGAAGCAAAGAGGTCACCAACTTTCTGCACAGACAATTCCTACAGAGCTCCAAACTTCATGTGACCTTCAGATTAGTCCAAGTACAGAACACAGAGAGCTTCATGGAATGGGTTTCCATGACCGAGCAGCTGCATTCAAGCCACACATCACCAAGTGCAACACAAAGTGTTGGATGCAGAGGTGTAAAGCACACCGCCACTGGACTCTAGAGCAGTGGAGACGCATCCTCCGGATTGATGAATCACACTTTTCCATCTGGTAATCTATTGGATGAGTCTGGGTTTGGAGGTTGACAGGAGAACGGTGCATTTCTGACTGCATTGTGCTGAATGGAAGATTTGGTGGAGGTGGAGTTATGGTGTGGGGTTGTTTTTCAGGATTTGGGGTTGGCCCCTGAGTTCCAGTGAAAAGAACTCTGAATACTTCAGGATACCAAAACATTTTGGACAATTCCCTGCTCCCAACCTTGATGGAACAGTTTGGAGCAGGCCCCTTCATCTTCCAACATAACTGTGCAGAGTTCACAAAGCAAGGTCCATAAAGACATGGATGAAAGAGTCTGGTGTGGATGAACTTGACTGGCCTGCACAGAGTCCTGACCTGAACCCGATAGAACACCTTTGGGATGAATTAGAGTGGAGAATGAGAGCCAGGCCTTCTCCACCAACATCAGTGTGTGACCTCACCAATGCACTTTTGGAAGAATGGTCAGAAATTCCTATAAACACACTCCTCAACCTTATGGACAGCCTTCCCAGAAGAGTTAAAGCTGTAACAGAAGCAAAAGATGGACCAACACCATATTGAGCTCTAAGTAATGGGAAGGCACTTCAGTTCATATGTGAGTCAAGTCACTTGAAAAACTGGAACTACAGAAAAATATGAAAAATTAGATTATGAAAAACATGAAAAAAAGGGCAATAATTATTTTTCTGACAACTATAATGATTGAGTACCAGCTGTTTATTTCTTAATAGAAGTCTGTGGGATTTGAGCTTTTTGGAGTCAGCAGATACTTCCTGATCCCATCCAAATTTCACATACAATCAATGTTTTGGGCTCAACCTGCCATTTGGTGCAAAAACATCCAAAACAATACATGGCAAGTTACTTATCTGACCTGTTTTCCTACTTAAATAAAAGCCAGCAGTTTTACTGGTATTAATGTTATAATATATGATAGTGTAAGCTGCTAATAGGTTATATGGATGTTTTTGGTAAAGATTATCTAAACGTGAGATTAGCAAAAACAACAAGAAACAATCATTTCATAGCTTTCTTTATTGAGCAAATGCTGCTGGGAAATTCTTCACAATGGGAAAAGTCATGGGACTGCAAACAGTAGCACCTTGTGTATTAATCATTAAACTGATGTCAATCCTATGCAAGAATGCATGTTTCTATGCGTTTACAGTAAGAGATTTTCGTTGTTGTTGGTTTGTTTCACTCAGGTAAACAGAAGGGGAAAAAGCGTGTTTAAGGCGAGGTGGAGTACTGTGAGCTTTGATAAGCTTTGATGCCTTCAGGTTCAGGCTGCTTCAGGTTGCGTGTTCCGTGTTTCTGTCTTTATCATATGTATTCATAGTTCGCGTTGATTTATTTTGGCTCAGATTATATTTTCAATCGTCAAGTAAGGCTTTTCAGTAGAATGCATGTCGGCCCCCCTTTGGCATTGTCTCAAAACCCCCTCATTTCCATTCCAACCACAGTGCATTTGTTTACATAAGTCCTCTTTTTACAGATAGGAAGGGAAAATGACTCCCCCCTTCTCTGAGCTAGCATGCAGACTCCCTCCCTCCCACCATGGAGCTCCCCCCATGAAGAGCAGAAAGTAAGTAAAGGAGGGTAAAATGCCTCAGTCACTTGCTCCGTCTGCAGCGAAGCTTTCACTCATGCATGTTTGAAGCATTTAGGTTTGTTTTCGAGAATGCTCGTCTTTATTAAGTCGCTCTAGCTGTATGATTTTCTTTGATTTCTGGGTTGATTGCTTGTCATGTGCTCTCCTCTTGCGGGCCCCCTCCCCCATCCCTCCTTCCCCGAGGCCTCTCAGTCTCCCTCTGTCACCTGCTTGACGGACTGGGTGGAGTGCTTCTCCGTCTTCTTGGTGGAGACCAGCTTCTCCTGCAGCTCTTCCTCCACCTCCTTGACACTTTCTGTCACCGTGACCGACTTGGTGACGTGCTTGGAGCCGTCCTCCCCGGTGGTGATTGTCTCCACAGTTTTGGTGATCACCACTTTCTGGCTGCCGTCCTCCTTGACGGGACTCTCGTCCACGCCGTTGGCGATCACGCCGGTGTCTTTTTCCTCGTCTTTCTTCTCTTTTTCTTCTGGGCTGCTCTTGTCAAGGTCGCCGTTCATGGCAGCATCTTTCTTTTCTACTGGTTTTTCTTCTTTGGAGTCACTCTTGGTCTCTGACTTTTCTTCCTTAGAAGCCTCTGGCTTGCTGGTCTCTGTTATAGGAGATTCGGCTTTTGGGGACGCAGTCTTGGGTGAGCCTTCTTTAGGAGACTCTGCCTTTGGAGAAGTAGGTTTTGGAGATTCAGCTTTAGGGGAACTTGGCTTTGGGGATTCAGATTTGGGAGATCCAGGTTTTGGAGATTCAGCTTTAAGGGAACTTGGCTTTGGGGAGTCAGATTTGGGTGATCCAGGCTTTGGGGATTCAGATTTAGGTGATCCAGGCTTTGATCCTTCCTTTTTCTCCTCAGGCTTTGCAGCTTCTGACTTTGCTGCAGTGTTTTCCACTTTATCTTCTGCTTTTTCACTTTTTTCTTTCTGCTCATCTTCTTTTTTGTCCTTGTCTGCATCATCTTTGTCCTCTTTCTCATCTTCACTTTTAGATGCTTTGTCACTGCCTGCATCTTCATCCTTATCACCTCCTGCCTCATCCACTCCAGCCTCCTCCTCCTCCTCTCCTCCACTTCCCTCCTTTTCCCCAGGAGAAGCTTTAGACTCTGGTGCTTTGGAGGAAAGGACTGTCTCCTCAACTTCCTCCTCCCCTTCTTCTCCCTGTTCTCCATCGTCATCACCTCCTTCTGCATCATCTCCCTTGTCTTCCTCATCTTCTTCTTCCCCTTTCTCTTCCTCTCCCTTGTCCCCCTCCTCACCTGCATCCCCTTCATCTTCTCCATCCTCTTCCATGGCAGGTTCACTCGCGCTGACTTCAGCTTTACTGGCTACAACTTCCTCTTCCTCCCCTCCCTCTTTTCTGTCTTCCTCCTCTCCTTCCTCCTCCCCCTCCCCTCCTCCGTCTTCTGCTGAGATCTCCTGTGCGATCTCCGCCAGCGACTCATCCAACTCGGCCTTATCGTCCTCCACCCTTGTTTCCTCGATGATCTCTTCCACAAACTTGTGCTGCACTTTCAGCTTGGAGACCTCAGACTTTGCCTTAGCGGTTTTCGTGGAGGAGACCGCCTGGCGGTAAGGGAAAGTGCTAAAGTGGGTCTCCTCACCTTCGAGGAGTTTCCTAAAAAGACAGAAAAACGTTTTGGTGCACTTTCAAGTAAATCTTTAAACATTTTTTTACATTCTGAAACCACACCTGTATGCAGCAATCTCAATATCCAAGGCCATCTTGACATTGAGCAGGTCCTGGTACTCCCGAAGATGACGAGCCATCTCCCACTTGGTACTCTTGAGCTCATTGTCGAGTTGGTGAATTGTTTCCTGAAAAAACACACAGCAGACATTTTGTGAAGACCCTAAACAGTCTTTAAAGTCAAAGTAAAAAAGAAAAATTCTGCAGTTAACTTTGGTTTCCAGTCTCCTGGGTGCATTTTAATATATTCTGACGCAATCCCACATCTTAGAAATGCTGAATATCTTAGCCTCCACACTGGATTTACGCGCCCCCACCCTCTCTATAAAAAAACCAACAGTGAGGTGATGCAATGACTGAACAGGCATCGACCCGAGCCTCTGACTCAGCAAGAGAGACGGAGGCAGCATACTGCAGTGTCTCCTTTTAAATGCTGGCAGCCTCCCAGCGCGTTAAAAAAAAGGCATGTCAGCGCAGCCTCCATGCGTCTTTACGCAAATTAAAAATCAGGGAATATGTCACCATTCATGTGGAGAGGTGGTGTTAAATCAAAGCTGTGTCACTGAATCTAAAACGTAATACATAAATGAAAGCACAAATATCATTATTCTGTAGGATAAAGTCTACGGAGATGCTGTTTTTGCAGCTTTATACTGCGCGTAAAGATTGCCCCCGGTGTCTCCGTACCTGGAGGCTGGCCAGGTCGCTATTGTGGCGGTCCTCGATGTCACTCAGCTGCCTCTCCAGCGAGTCTCTGGTCCCGCGCACAGACTCCAGCTCCACCGTCTTGGACTGCAGCTGGCGGCGGTAGTCTGCTATCTCATCCCGGGCGGACTTGATGGCGTCCTTGTTCTGCTCCGCAGCCTCAGTCAGCTTGGCGTAGCGGCACATGAACCAGTTCTCCACCTGCTGCAGGTTCTGGTTGGAGTGACCCTCCAGCTCGCAGCGGATCTCCCGCAGAGCCTCGGTGATATCAGCCCTCTGGAGGTCTTTCCTCTCCACGCTCACCTGAGACGCCTGAATCTGCGCAATCAGGTCGCTCACCTCCTCCTCGTGGTTGTTGCGGATGAAGGCAATCTCGTCCTGCAGCGACTGAACTTTCTTCTCTAACTCGGACTTGACCAACTCCGAGTCGGTGGTGTCCTTCTTCAGGACGCGGATGATGGCCTCGGTCTCCTCGCGGATTCGGGCTTCTTCCTCGAAGCGGTCCCTGAGCCGCTGGATGTCCTCCTCGATGTGGTCGGTGTCCAGCTGAATCTGCGCCTTGTCGTGGTGGATCTGCTCCAGCATGGAGCGCAGCTCCTGCAGCTCCTGGCCGTACAGGTCATCCAAGTTGGAGCGCGACACCTGCCGCTCCCGCAGAGCCTGGATCTCATCTTCGATCTGCTTGTTCTGCTGCTCCAGGTAGTGCACCTTATCGATGTAAACGACGAAGCGGTCATTCAGTCCCTGGAGCTGTTCTTTCTCGTTGGATCTCTTGTAGTCGCCTGAGAGCGAGTTCTGACCATAGTCGACGCTGTCGGTGGAACTAAGCACCGTGGAGCCGTACGCCCGGGACACTGGCGCGTTCAGGCTCCGTTTGTAGGACGCGGTCAGAGTGGAGCCAGGGCTTCCCCGGGACCAGGACTGGGAGCGGAAGCCGCTGGACGGGGTTCCGCTGGGGCGGCCGTAACCGTAGCTGGAAGTTCTCGTTTCCATAACTCTCCTGAAGGGGCTTCCTATCGTCTCCACCGGGTAACTCATCCAGCCAGATCACTGTGGAGGACGTGCGCAGTGATGGAAAAAAGGGGGGAAGCGTGTGTGTAAGTGGGCGTGTGCGCGCAGGAGAGGGGTGTCTGGCTTCCACAGCGACTCAGACCGCTTCTGTGCGCGCTTTATATATGTGAGCTAGTGTCATGAACACGGCGAGCCCAAGCAGTTTTGTGGCAGGCACTGATGGAAGAAGGGAGGGGAGGCACGCCCTCCGCTATGGTCCCAGGACCTGGACCACGTGGGTGGGGGTGCGGGGGTGGTGGGGTGACTTAAAGAAAACACCCACTGATCAATAGATTGATGGTTAACGGAGGAGATCTCTGTCCATGGTGCTGAAACAACATCACACCCGCAGAACTTAATTGCACCAGTGTACCTGTGGAAGGGGACGGATGTTATGGTTCAATGAGTGAAAACTAACTGACAGACAGCTGTCAATCAACGACAACAGCACTGCGATACAACTTTGTGTTTCCTTCCAAATTGGCGGAGCATGAGTCTGAGCGTTCCTGCATGTTCCTAAATCCCAAATTAAGTACTTATCACAGCTCATGGTTAGACTCTAAGGGTCCAAATGGTTGGCAAAATGTATTTGATTTTGTTTTCCTTCTTTAAAAAAATTAAAATTATTATAGATAATTATTCATGTTTTCATGAGGATGACAGTGCAATTTTATTGACATCCCTGTATTTTAGGCGAAAACAAAAGTTGTATTTAGTTTAAGTTACAAAGCACTATGCAGGATCAAATTATAAAATCACTGCACTTCTTATAATTGTATTTTAAGTTTCTTTTTTCCCGCCTTCCTAATGATGCCGTCATTACTTTCAATCCTGTGTACTTTTGACACTCATTTATTGTGTCATGACCATCTATCTGTCTGTCCGACCCACCGACCCACCTACCCACCAGACTACCCACCCAACTACCCACCTACCCACCTACCCACCTACCCACCTACCTACCTACCTACCTACCTACCTACCTACCTACCTACCTACCTACCTACCTACCTACCTACCTACCTACCTACCTACCTACCTACCTACCCACCCACCTACCTACCTACCTACCTACCTACCTACCTACCTACCTACCTACCTACCAACCTACCTACCTACCTACCTACCCACCCACCCACCAGTCGCCTTTTTTACGCTATACGGGCGCCACTATTTGGAGCCAAATGACAGTGAGTCGGTCTGAGTCCATGTTTTTATGGCAACTATTGTCACCAGTCATGAGTGAGTTTGTTGGAAGTCCACACCCCTTTCATTGAAAGCAGGCCCAGGAGAATCTGTTGCTCGTTTAAAAACGTTTAAAACATTTAAAACGTTCAAAGTGGGCAGCATATGCTTTTTTTGAGGCATCTGATTGGTCAGTTTATAACTTGAATAACTTGCAATAAAATAAAAAAATTTTTAAAACATAATTAGGATTATCAAGAACATGTTTAGAAAGATATCTGAGCAAGAATGGTTGATTCTGGTGATTCTGACAGTGAATGGTGATTCTGACAAATAGAATGACTGACTTTATTTTCTCAATAGAAGTCTATTTGATTCTGGCTTATTAACCAGTGGGTATAGATTGGTGAATATGGACCACAATCCATTGCACTTGAAAATTTTTTGTGGGAAAAAATAGTTTTGTTTTTTTTTTAATTTTTATAAACCATCTAAAGAAAACAGTGGATTCATGAATAGTTTATGTAAAATGTTTATATTTATTAGATTTTTAATTTGTAAATTCTGTGACTTCATATTTGCCATTAAAAAATAAAAAATTACTGAACATGGCGTCCAAATTCATTTAAAAATGAAGTCATGTAGCTTGCTCAATAACTTGTCCAAAAACTATAACATAACAGACAAAAAACAAACCACAGTTTGTGATCCTCACAGTTCTAAGTTGTGATTTTAATGCAAAAATCTGTCTTAAATCTGCATGTTTTGGCTCATTTGTTGTCGTTTCCTCTCTTAGTTGTGCTTCTTCTGTTGTCTTTTAATGTTATTTTCAAAACCAACACGAAATGAATTACATGTTAGAGCATGGTAAATGGTAAATACTTGTATAGCGCTTTTCTATCTACAAGGACAAAGCAGTTTTACAGTCACAGTCCCATTTAACCAGTCACACACTTTCACACACTGGTGGCTGCTCTGCCACCAAACACAGGCGCCCACCTACCACCAGAGGCAAGGTGGGGTTCATTGTCCCCAAGGAGACATTGACTCATGGGCGTGCAAGGCAGGAATTGAACCTGCAACGTTACGATCATGGGTTGACCGCCCTACCTCTGCCCCACAGCCGCCCCAGCATATAAGTCAATGAAAAAAAATGAGTAAAGCAAAACCTTTGTTTACAGTCAGAGAAAGAATTAGCCTTTTATTCCTCATTTTTTTACAGTTGTCATATGTTTTCTAAATAGCAAAGAAACATCAGCATAAATCTAACTCCCGTGTAACATCACTGCATAATTACACCTGTAGGCCACATTTGTTGGGTTATTCATGCATTACTGTCAGCATCTCCCTCTTTGCAGACGCTCTAATAGTTTGTCCTCAGCAACCCGCTCCTCTGGATCGATCGTCTGTCAATACTGATGTTTCAGTATCAGGTGCCAAACATAAAGGCGTCTTTACTGCAGCTAAAACAATTGCACTTGTTTCTGCACCTTTATTCTCCTGTCTAAAATCTCTTCTGAAAGCCTGTGTTTTATGTCTTTTCTCATTTGGATTCTAGCACAGACTTCACTGAAGCAGAGTTTATCCATCAAGCCCGTTTTAGATTGCCTCTGAGACCGAGTCAGACAAAGAGGGTCAGTATGACTTTCTTCCGGACGTTGTGTTTGCCATGCTGAATCATGCCACCGGTACCAGAGTTAAAAAATAAATAAAAAAAACAGAAAAAAAAAGGGGAGTCATTATGTATTGGTTCTGGGCTCCGGCGCACTGCAGAAGAGCTGGAGGGATTTCAAATGGTACTGCAGCAGAAACAAGCAGTGAGATGAGCCCATCCCATTGCACTCTAGTTCGCCTGAGATCCTGCATGATGCAAAACCCACAGGTTTAGAGAGTTTAAGGAGTGCACCATTAGAGGTGGTGCCCCATGTTTAAGGGCCACAGTGAAAATTTAAGGTGTAGGACATACTGCAAAGTCAGCATGACCTTTTATTTAGCTAGTGTAGTGCTGCCTCAACCAAATATGCACAGGAGCATGAAGCTAAGACTGTTGAGGTCAGAGGAGCTAAGATTGGAAATATGTGCTTCGACAACGTTTATTAACTTTAAACGAAATACACTTTTCTACTAAAGCCATATTACAAAATAACCATCTTACCTTTTTAAATTCATGCTATATGACCCATAAGTGTGTAATTGTATAGAAGCACTTCCAGATCATTGAAAGTTTATTTTTGTATGAATAAAAGCTGATTGTTTTTTTGCAAAATATGTGCATTATTTAGGTGTTTACACAGTGTTGTTCTTCTTTTTAAACATTTTCAGCCAAAAAAATCAAATCCAGAAACATTATTTATTTTATGTTTATGGCAATTCAAGATTAAAAAAAAAATACTTATATGCGTTTAATGTTGAAATCCAGTTTTATATGCATCTTAAATCTTTCATTAAACAGTCAAAACCAGAATTGAATCTGCGCATTCAGATACACTTAAAAAATGTAAAAGGGTTTTTTAAAAGTTTTCTCTAAAACATTTCTAAACTAAAAATATTAATCAATTATAATTAAAAAAGCAACATGCAAATAAGAAATGACTTGGATGAAGGTTTAAAACAAACCAAAAGTTTACATGCATTTAAAAAAAACTGCAAGATCTCACTGATGGAACAGGTGCAAGGCAAGAAATGATCAATAAAAACAAAAATCTCCCTTCTTCATGTAATGTGAATATATAACATGTGCATAACTGTAAATAGAAATGTGCAGATTATCAGGTGTTGTATAAAAAGGGGTGGGATCACACAAGATTTCTCTTCAAACATCTACTTTTCAAACACACTGTCTTGTTCTGTCTATTTTAAACTGTTGTGTTTATTTCCATTTGTTTTTGAAATAAAGAAAAATTGAACTGAATTTAATTGAAATGGATAAAATTTGGTTTTGAATGGGAGTCTTGATGCATCAAATGCCATATAATTCAAAATTTCTGATGCCTTTTCATTATGACTTTAACTAGTGGGACTGAGAGATGTCTTATTCCTAATGATCAGTGCAGTAGTGCTTTCAATCCCACGTTCCACCTTCATTGTTTTTCCAAATAAAATTGATACAGCTTTATAGTTCTAAGGATGCTGTCAGAGCAGAGCTGGCAGAACATACATGAGAAAAACTAAGTTTTTCCCCCTGTACATTACCTCAACCCAGAGACAGACTCTAGCAAGCAAATTTAAAAAAATTAGAGCATCTTAAAAAGTTCAAATTCTGAGGTCAGCAAAGTCAAATGTAACACTTGTATATTAAATGGAACCATTACACATAGATTGAAATATTTGAAGACAGTTTGTTCCCATAAATTTGATTATTTTGGCTCACACACTTACAAATGTTTCCTAATCCTTTAAATTATTTGTCTGGATGGGTGTGTGGAACTCACATGACTTATGTCCAGTCATCGACACCCTTTATGGAGGACAAGCTATGAAAGCAAATGATGAAAGAATCTGGTTAGTCACTGAGTGCTGAATCCAAGTATATTAACATAACATTAAGTGGAATGTGGAATGATTTAACATCCTGATTACCAAAGAAAAAAATGCGTCCAGTGATTTATTTTAATATCCACCAAAAACTACCACTATCAGAGCCCCACCCCTTCACATTTGGTATCACTAAAAAGTCCCACATGTCCTCTTTAGATACCAAAGCAAATTAGTGGTGGTTGGGAGATATTTAGGTTTTAAAACGTCCTCCACATAGAATACATTTGCATTGTTGGCAGTCGGGAGGTTAAGAAGGTTGTCAAGCAAAATGCATACAAGGATTTGGGGGAGCATCGCAAGAAAAAGAAGAAGAAGAACAAGATGATGATTACAAGCAGTGGACCAAGGTTGGAGTCAGTTCATCAAGAGCAACCAGACATCAGCTACAAATGTTGTTTTTATTATTTTTATTAGCTGTTCTTTGTTTTTTATTTTTTTTCATTTATTTGTATTTTTGGGTTTGTTTATGTATTAATTTGGTTGTTTATTTTTATTTATCTTATTGTTTGTATTGTCATTTTTTTTGTGTATTATGCATTCATTCATTAATTTGATTATTTGCTTTTATTCATATAATTTATTAAATTTGTAATTGTTTTTTACATTTCTTCATTTATTTTTTATTTGTATTAATTCATTCCTTAATTTGATTCTTTGTTTTTCTTTATTTTATGTATTTATTTACAGGTTTCCCAAACTTGTACTATAAAAAGGATCACCCACACTCCAACCAAGGGCTCCTCTTCAGCTGCTGTCATGTGCTAACTGGTCTTCTCTCAGTCAGTAAGCTATGCCAGAGGACAGACAGAATATGGAGAGGAAAAATGACTTTGCATGTGTGTGTGTGGAGGTTTAGTGAGCGCGAGCAAACGATAATTCATGAACGGGTAAGTATGGCGACTGTAAATCCTCCGTTCACCTTCCCCTCTCTCAGTCTCTGCAGCTTACACAACGGACGCTTGTCTTATTCCCTGGTAATTCTGTGGAATTTCTGTACTTTTTTACCCTCTGCAACAGAAACATCCATCTGCTCACCTCCATTACCCACCAGCAAGCAGGTGTATTTCATGGCAAACAGAGAGAAGCCGTCATCTCCAGAGCAGCTGCTTTGCTTTGCTTGGTTGCCCCTGTTTCTTATCTACTTGATGTAATCAACTGGCTGAAAAGTCTATGCATCATTTTGACACATATATGAAGCTCCAAGATAGATTGTACAGTTCATTAGTCTCTGTTTTAAACGGGATAGTCCACACTGTTGAAGTAAGAAAATGTAGAATAATTATAAAGTACAAGATAAAAAATAAAAAAAAATCTGGAAATCCTTGAAGTCCCACTCTGATCATCTTTTAATCTATTTTCAAATCTTTCCTATTAGTCTTTTTACACTGACCAAAAATATAAACGCAACACTTTAGTTATTGCTCCCATTTTTTATGGTATGAACTCAAAGATGTGAAACATTTTCCACATACACAAAATAACCAGTTCTCTGAAATATTGTTCACAAATCTGTCTAAATCTGTGATAGTGAGCACTTCTCCTTTGCCAAGACAATCCATCCCACCTCACAGGTGTGCCATATCAGAACAGCATGATTATTGCACAGGTGTGCCTTGGACTGGCCACAAGAAAAGGCCACTCTGAAATCTTCAGTTGTATCACACAGCACAATGCCACCGATGTCGCAAGTTTTGAGGGAGCGTGCAATTGGCATGCTGATAGCAGGAATGTCCACCAGAGCTGTTGCTAGGGAATTGAATGTCCAATTCTCCACCAAAAGCCGTCTACAAAGGCGTTTCCGAAAATTTGGCAGCACATCCAACCAGCCTCACAACCGCAGACCACGTGTAACCACACCAGCCCAAGACCTCCACATCCAGCATGTCCACCTCCAAGATCGTCTGAGACGAGCCACTCGGACAGCTGCTGAAACAATCGGTTTGCATTACCACAGAATTTCTGCACAAACTGTCAGAAACCGTCTCAGGGAAGCTCATCTGCATGCTCGTCGTCCTCATCGAGGTCTCGACCTCACTCCGGTTCGTCGTCGTAACCGACTTGAGTGGGCAAATGCTCACATGCGATGGCGTCTGGCACGTTGGAGAGGTGTTCTCTTCACAGATGAATTTCGGTTTACACTGTTAAGGGCAGATGGCAGACAGCGTGTGTGGCGTCGTGTGGGTGAGCGGTTTTCTGATGTCAATGTTGTGGATCGAGTAGCCCATGGTGGTGGTGGGGTTATGGTATGGGCAGGCATATGTTATGGGCAAGAACACAGGTGCATTTCATTGATGGCATTTTGAATGCACAGAGATACCGTGACGAGATCCTGGGGCCCATTGTTGTGCCGTACATCCAACAACGTCACCTTATGTTGCAGCATGATAATGCACGGCCCCATGTTGCAAGGATCTGTACACAATTCTTGGAAGCTGAAAACATCCCAGTTCTTGCATGGCCAGCATACTCACCGGACATGTCACCCATTGAGCATGTTTGGGATGGTCTGGATTGGCGCATACGACAGCGTGTTCCAGTTCCTGCCAATATCCAGCAACTTCGCACAGCCATTGAAGAAGAGTGGACCAACATTCCACAGGCCACAATGGACAACCTGATCAACTCTATGTGAAGGAGATGTGTCGCACTTCATGAGGCAAATGGTGGTCACACCAAATACTGACTGGTTGTCTGAGTCCCCTGACCCCCTCAATAAAACAAAACTGAAGATTTCAGAGTGGCCTTTTCTTGTGGGCAGTCTAAGGCACACCTGTGCAATAATCATGCTGTCTAATCAGCATCTTGATATGGCACACCTGTGAGGTGGGATGGATTGTCTTGACAAAGGAGAAGTGCTCACTATCACAGATTTAGACAGATTTGTGAACAATATTTCAGAGAACTGATTATTTTGTGTATGTGGAAAATGTTTCACATATTTGAGTTCATACCATAATAAATGGGAGCAATAACAAAAGTGTTGCGTTTATATTTTTGGTCAGTGTATTATGATTATGGCTTTTTAGCCTAAATCATGGAGCAGAATGTAGCGGAGCAGGGAGCTTGTCAAACGCCACTTTTATCTGCTCTTTATTCATGGCAATTTGAATAAAAAAATACTCAGAAATTGAATTTTGAGCTTTATTTTCTTTATATATATTTATATATGAGAAAAATTCAATTTCACTGGAAGCGGGTCTTCAATGGATGACACTTCCTGCTGGTGTCAGAGGTGCTTTGGCATCTCAGACAGACAGGTGAGAGGGCAAGCTGCATGTTACAACATGTAGATAGATGCATGGGGCGATGGCAGTGGGAGGTCTGACGGCAACGACGTCATCTGACAGGGCCAAAAAAAAGAAAAGAAGGGGTGTACAGGAGGCAAGAAGGGGAGGGGCTGCCCTGGGATCTGCAGTTTATCTGCAATGCATCAATAGCTCCCTCCCTTCTCACAGATCAGGCTGAGGCGGCGTCCTCTTGTAGGTGATGTTTGGTGGGCCGATCAGTGACCACAGAAAGGAAACTCTTCTGCATTCTCCTCGCACAGAGACAGCGACGGTGGCTCAAATCAGGAGAAATGGTTGAGTCACCTCACTCACTCATTGATTACAGCACACACACACATACACACAGGGAGGCTGGATAGAGTTTAGTAAACACAACGACAGGGAGGAAACCGTGTCATTATACATTCTACAGACACAACAACAGATTATGCTTAAAGAACATCCCGTAATGCTAAAGCTCTACTGTTTAAAAGACATTCTTTCATTAAAAAGGATCAAAATTTTGTAAATTTTTCACACTTGTGCAGGAAAATACGTGCAAAAAACAGAAGGGAAGGAGTAAATCCATCAACCCAGAGAACAAATGCAGAACTAATTTAAAAATAACTAAGATAAAACGGTTTCTTTCAAGGAAGAAGGAACTGGTGTGCCTTCATCACTGATTTATACTGTTGTTTGCTTTCATTGCAACACTTGGTGCTGCAGATATGTATGACTCAATAGTCTTGCCTCTTAATCAGTCAGCATATTAAAGCTGTACATTATGTTAGTATCTACTTTGACTTGCAGTCCCGCCACAACCATTTTTCTAAGAGCGGTTAGCTGCTATGCCAATCAACCATCATGTTTCACTGATTAAAACGTGCAAACATTAGTAGTCTAAAAAAGACTTTAAGGTATTAAAAACGTTTAAAAAAATAATTAAAAGCTTATTACTGTAAATGTACTTGTCGTTTTTTTTTTTTTTTTTTACATTTCTTTTAACACCTTAAATGCACAGATAAGAAAATTTGAACACTTTTTTGAAAAACCATCCGACATATTTGGAAGACAGAAATGCTGTTTTTTTTGTTGGTCGCAGTTTGCCTCTTAGCCACTAGTTGTCCCTTAAAACAGATGCGGACAAAAAAAAAAATTCTTCAAAATAAAAGCGGTAATCACTGGAGCTTTTTGCAGCATTTAAACCACTGTTTACCTCAGTGTGGTTCTCTGTGTTTTGTGTGGTGACACAGGTCAATTCTTGGTTACCTGAGAGGCCTTGTTGTTCCTGAGCCAGGTGTGTCAGCAGGTGTTGCGGGTGTGTGTGTGAGTTGTCAGCATGTCCCATCACAGCGCCAATGTCAACTCAGACTAATTCGTCTGCACATCTCAGTTTGCAAATACGTTTCTGCAGCAGGAACCCCAGCAGACCTGACCCTGCAGATGCCTTTCCTCAGGGGCAAGGCAGCGGTCTCACGGCACAGAGCCGATCTGCTTCTTTTCTTTACATGTCTCACTTCCTCGCGCTGGCAAGGACTTGCATTACTGTGTGTCTGACAGTGTGTCAGGCTGATGTCAGCAGCTTTAGCCATCTGCAGCAGGGAGAGATCGATCAGATGAAAGCCAAGAAGATTAAACTGAGTCATCGCAGATGGGGCCCATTCTGAGCCCCTCTTACTTATTTCATTTGCGTCTTGTTTTTCCTTGTGGGATTCCCTTCCTCATTTTGTTTCAGTTTCATCTTGCTAGAGAATTCCCTTTTACTCCTGTGTTGGGGAGTGCTGGGTAGGCCCATAATCTCTCAGTCTCAGGGCAATGGTCAACAGTTAATGGTAACAAATAATCCGAAGGAACCCTCCAACTTCAGCAATATAAAGTGCTTTGCAATGAGTTTCTTACTCACCCGTTCAGAGAGCGGCAGACAGGTCAGATAATGGCCTGCCATCGGAGATATCCAGGGGGGTCGGGGCTGTGCATGAGGACACTTCAGCACAAGATGATCCTTAAAGTGAATCAATGCTTTAAGGTGCAAATGGAAATTTGTTGCCATTTATGATGCCAGTTAAATGTGTGAGCATCCACAGTAACTTACAGAAACAAATCTACTGGTGTCGTAAAAACTGTTTGACTTAAGTTACTGAATTGTACTACATGAATGAATCTGCTATATCGTTTTTTGTTTGTTTGTTTTTATAAGTATGCCTTATAATCTGGAGCACTTTATAAGTGGATTAAATATATCTGATTGTGCTATTGTAAATGTTTTACCGTGTCTAATATGTAGCAGTGTTTGACTTAGGGGTTTCTTACGTGATAATAACAAGGCTGGGAGTTAGCAAAGTCATAGTAACGTTTGTTTTAGTGATATCAGTCTGTTTTTTTTACGTGTTGCAAATAAGGTTAGGAGATACAGCTATTTTGAAAATGCTAACACAGCTAACGCTTCTAACATACTGCGTGTGTGAAGTTGCCTTTGCCAACCCCAGCGTGTTTGTTGATGAGGACGAAAAGTGACAAAAAAAACTCAACAGGAATTCAGTCCTTTTAATGAAAAGTTGACCTCAAAGTCGTACAGAGCTCTGGGTCTTCACCAAGACGGACAACACCCAGTATGATGCACACAATAACCATATCCTCAGGGGTTTTCCCTGTTGGGGCTTAAGGCCAATATCTAGCGGGACAGGAGAAGGCCAATGTTACAGCCATCCATCCATCCATCCATCCATCCATCCATCCATTCATCCATCCATCCATATTCCTCTGCTTATCTGGGACTGGGTCGCGGGGGCAGCAGTCTAAGAAAAAACGGCCAGACTTCCCTCACCCCGGCCACTTCCTCCAGCTCCTCTGGGGAGACCATGAGGCATTCCCAGGCCAGCTGAGAGACATAGTCTCTTCAGCGTCTTCTGGGTCTTCTCCGGGGCCTCCGCCCAGTGGAACATGCCCAGAACACCTCCCCAGGGAGGCGTCCAGGAGGCATCCGGACTAGATGCCCGAGCCACCTCAACTGGCTCCTCTTGATGTGGAGGAGAAACGGTTCTACTCCGAGCTCTCCGGGGGTGACCGAGCTTCTCACCCTATCTCTAAGGGCGCGCCCAGCCAACCCTACGGAGGAAGCTCATATTAGCCGCTTGTAGTCGTCTTCACAATGTGTGCATTTTAAGTGGCCAGGTACGCTCGCTCCTTTCTGCTGCCTGAAAGATCATTTATAGCTCTGTTTTTCAATGGAAAAGTACTAAAGTAGGTTTTAAAGACCCCCTATCTTTTTTTAACTAGTTTGCAGCTCCGTCATGTTCCTTGTTCGTTGTTCGCCCTATAGTGCGAAAGTACAGTAGGTAGTTTTTAACTGATGGATGTCAGTTTGTATAATATAATAAAGAGTTTTTCAAACGTTCTAAGCTCAGTCTTTGTTGTTTCATGATATCCTTGACTAAGACTGGGTCTCTTTTCTATTTATACATTGTAGGAACTACTGTGTTCCCTCGTTTATCGCTGGAGTTACGTTCTAAAAATAATCTGAAGCAAAACTGAAATGGAAAGTGGATTTTTTTTACAGTAATCATAAATGTTACAAGGCAGTCAGACCCCTCACCACACCCACTTTTCGCACAGACAACAATATTTTCCCACTTTTCAAACTTGAAAAAGGTTTCAACCTTCCTTCTTAAATAAACACAAAGATAATTTTTGCGGTCTAAACATAATCAGTAGTGTACAGGAGAAATGGCAAGGAGGAGATTGATTGGTCTAATCAGGATGCAGAACACACTGTTAAAAAACGTGCAAAATTACACTATGGGGGTTAACCACTTTATAGCGAGGAACTACTGTAGCTGTAAAAACAAAGTATATGTTTTCACTGCTCAAAACACTATGAGACTACTCTGCTTCTCAAGCTACAGGCTGCAAACAGTGTTTAAACACTTCTTTGCAACAGTAATGAAGTTAAGCTTTGTCATCTGGCATTTAAATATAAATTACAACACACACTTAATCTTTCTATGAATGCTATTTTATTTTGGTGGATTTAAAAAGAATATTGTAGTACTTATTTTTCTTTTTTTAATCAACCTGCTAATTATGGCCCAGCTGTAGAAAAACATTGACTGAAATAGGGACATTTTCTCTGTCTGTGGAAGACGTTTTATTTATATTTCATCCAAAAAAGGCTCATGAAACAGATGTGTGGTTAAGAGGGAGCTATAGGAACCGAGTGTGTGAGCTTGTGTCTGCTCGGCACAGGTCTGGGGTTGAATTCTGCTTCCTTTGTCTGCCCAAGGACTTGCTGCAGAGCAGGAAAGAAGAGTCATGCTGCAGAGGATGAGCTGCAGAATCATGACACAGCTGACAGCAGGGATGCTAGAGGAGGAAGGGACAAGCTGTGAGGTAAAAAGATGGGATCACATCAAGGGGGAAAAGCAGTGGGTGTTTTAAGTCAGTGTTCTGTGTTTTGCTGTAGGATCACCCAAAGGTAGTTTATTTAGTTTGTTGTCTAGATATAGACAGAGTTGAGCTTATGAAAACCTGGTTTGGCAATGGCTTTGAACCCCATCCGGCAAAGTTTAAACTCCTTTCTGGGAAAAGGGCTTTTTTTATTCTGGATATTTTGTTAAAGATCAAATCTAATAGAATGTCTAAAACCATGTTTCTGGTCTGGATGTTGGTAACACTCCTGCCGTACAGTGAGAAGGGCCTGGTTCAAATCCCAGCTGGGACCATTCTGTGTGAAGTAAGAATGTTCTCCAGTTCATGTGTGGGTTTTCTCCAGGAACCCACACAGCCGGTTTCCGCACAGCCCAATAACATGCCTCAAGGTCAGATTTTAAGGGGTTGTGTAGCCCTGCAATCAAATGGCAACCTGTCCAGGGTGTCCTCTGCCTTCATCCTGCTTAAGGTGGGATAGGCTCCAGTAACCCCGTAACCCAAAATGGGATTAAGTGTGTTTAGAAGGTGTATGGATGGATGTTTGATAAAGTTTGTGTTGGGGAGATCGTGGTCTATCATAAAAAATAGAGGAATCATTATTGTAGTTTTTGATGACATTTTTTCTAAATTAATATTAATAAGAGTCATTTTAACATAATTTTGTAGTTCCTCACATAAAAGTAAGAGAGGAATCCATCAATTCACATATTAGGATTTCCTGTGACTTATTCAGTATACTGTATATGAATTTATTTTAACTAATAACTCCTAAAGAACTTTGATGCCTTGTTCAGTGAAAATACAGTATAGACCAAAGGTTTGGACACACCTTCTCATTCAAATGAATGGGAAGGTGTGTCCAAACTTTTGGTCTGTACTGTGTGTGTTTATGGCTGGTTCCTTTCCAATCTTGTTTATACAATCAAAGCTTACTCTGACCCGTGGCTGATTGGAGATGTGTTGCTGCATTCAGGTAGGCTATAAAATCAGGGAAAGGTGAAGTTTCAGGTCTGAACTCAGTGGGTAGCAGTTGCAGTAGTGAGTGACTCATACCACCCACCGCTCAACTCTACCTCCAAAATGCCTCCCTGGAACATCAACACATTCATGGCAGTTAACTTTAGATTTCCTTCAGTCTTACTTGTAGAACACTCACATGACATTCTTGCTTTTATCCTGATTGTTGGACATGTTGTGAAGTGGTCCCAGGTCCTGTTAAGGTGCCTCATAGCTATGACAGACAATGTTGCTGTCCATGGTGCTGAAATAAATGAAGCAGATCACCAGCTTTGTTAAAGATCTAATATTCACTTTCTTTTTCTCAAACTTTTGCCAACTCATTTCTTTGAATTGTATTTAAAATAATGTATTTGTATTTATTCTACCTGTGACATACTTGATATATATTTGTAATATTCACATGTGAATGATTTTTTTTCGAAGATAAAAATGCATTATTGTAACTCACGTTGTCTTATCTGACATCATTTTTTAATGCTGCGGATCTATTTTTGCCACCTATAGTGCTTACTCTCAATTAAAGAAAGGCATTGTGTGCAGAGCAGTTATGCGTAAAGCAAAGAAGGGCTGGTGAAACAGGAGGATGAGGAGAATAAAATGGTGTTTCCCCAAAAGAGATGACTCATGGTTACCAAAGACTTTTTCCAATTGTGCGCTTTTGAACTGCACCTAGATTATATAGAAACTTTTTTTTTTTAAATCAACATGCGGAAATGTTTCTTTTCTGTTTCCTCCTTCCTCTCCTGTCTTTGTAAGCTACGGTTTTAATGCAAAACAAGTCTACTACAGTATCTGTGCTACATTAGAGCTGAGGTAGTATCACGGTTGAGTAAGCCGTCTCTTTTGTTTGGGTCACAAAACTCCGAGTCAAGCAGGAGCTACTTAGATATAACTTGCATATTTTATGAGATGGACACAGCCTGCAGAAAACTGCGTTTGAGTAAGTGCTGTGTCTGAATGAGTAAAGAATTTATATTTTAGAAAACACATTGAATTGTAGAAAATACAATTCAATATTTTGCACTAAAATATAATCCAGTATTTCTTCAGATGAGGGAGATAGAGGGGGTGGGGGAGCAATCAATAATAAAGTCATTACAAGAGAGTGTCACAAGTATATGTCATGACTTAGTTCTCGCATACACACACTGATACACACCAACAGTCTGTACACAACTATTTACAGGTTCTAAGTATATTCATACATAGAAGTCTTGTATCACAGGGCACACCGACTGAAATTAACGTTTGCACACAGTAACACAGGATTTGCATAACCAATATTATTGGAGAGCTGTATTAAAAAACAAAACTTATACCTGTATTTGTGCAAAAGTGAATAAGCAGGTGGGTTGAATGAATGCGTGCTTCATTGACTGTACCTTGATCACACTGAATGCTTACTACACTGACCTTTTTTGGACATCCCAACACGGCGGCCACTGACCTCAATATTCTACATAAAACTTTAGGAGCATAAAATGGCAGTTAATGATGCATTTTAAATGTGTAATTTTTTGCTAATACTTGTTGCATTGTTGGAAGTATTTAGTGCAAAGAAAAACCAAAATGAGAACTGATCCCATGCCTAAAAAGTATCTTCATTACTCCTCAGCGTGTTTAATTTTATCTGAAGTTGAATAGAGGAAGGTGAATGAAAGAAGGAGGAGTGGGAGCTGTTTTGAATTTTAGATGTGGCAAATTTTCCCAATGCACGACAACTACAAAGTTTGTAGTCTATATATAGCTCCCAAACTTCTTTTTTCCACAATTTCTCTATCTTCCCTTTTCTTTCATCCCTTTCCGTGTGGAATTGATTCTTTGAAGTTAAACCAAAGCATAAACTACAATGTGTGTGAATAATAAAACTGCAGAAAAAGCAGAGAATTACCAAGGTTTGAACGTTATAATAGCATATAAGCGTACTAAACATAATCTATAGTTTACTTGTTTTTTAATGAACTAAGGTCACTAAAAGCGTGGACTCATAAATATACAAGTACAAAATCATGTCTGAAGCAGTGGAAAAATGGTGATTGAAATACCCCAATGTCAGCCGCTGAATGAAGACCAAACAGCTAAGAGTTATTGGGAATGCTGACTTGCAGAAACTCAACCGCTCAGGTTTTAATGAGGAGCATGATGGAAACATTCATTGTAAACAAGATAAAGATTTAGAGGTTAGTTACTTTGGTGACTCAGAAGAGCTAGCAGACATCTGAAACTGGATTGAGCATGCCACTTTTAAATAGTTTTCATTATAAGATTAGGACTTATTAAAAGGCGTTTTAATATATATTGGTTATTTAGGTATTTGAAAAGCTGTATTTATTAGCTATACTTCTTGTAACTAAAGCTGAAGACTAAAAAGCGCTGTCTTAAATTCTTAAATTAGAAAGCCTGTACTTTACAACAGATGCTAATACAGAGCTTTTTTCCAGTACGTTCTCAGCAGCTCTAATAAAAGCCTGGAGCTCTGACAGCCCTGTAAACATCTCAGCCTCTGACATATATTGTGCTGTAAAACAGACATAAGCATTCTCAGCATCCTGCTCTATACATATGTCTGTCCCTGATGCTCTTTTAGATCTGAATATCACAAAAATTAAGAAATGTTGCGTGTGATGGCAGCATACCCTGCCACACCCACAAACAACATGGCGGTAACCTCCCTTCAGCATTGCACACTTTCTTTTTAATTTTATTATTTCAGATTCTTTATTCTTAAATAAATGCACACATTTCTTTGAGTTAAAATATACATTTATTTATTTTCAATAATTTCTAGCACATGGACACTTGTTTAGTTTACTTATTTTGGTTTGTTTATTTAATGTCACCTGTTTTTGAGTTGCCAGTGCTGAGGGGGCTACTGGTCTCTACGGGTGTGGCTGAGGTTCTGCTCCTGGAACTGTGCTGTGAGGACTGGCAAAGGAGGAGCTCAAGTCTTCACAGCCTTTAAATACTCCAGCCAGGCAATTAGGAAGGCACCATCTACTGAAGCCTCCAGGGGAGAAACCAATGGACTTATTTAATGTTTATTTGCTTTGCTTCTGTTGTTCATTATTCATTTTGTTCCACTTTTGATGATTTTTCTCTTCCACTAAGAGGCCAAGTTTTGTGTTTAGTCTTGTCTTTATAGTCTTTGTTAAATGTCTTTTGTAGTCATGTTAGTTCCCCCCCATGTTTCTCAAGTGGTCTGATCAGCCACTATATATGTTCCCCTGTTGTGTCTTTGGTTAGGTCAGTTTGTTTCTGTTACTTGGTCTGTTCAGTTGGTTAAGTTAAAGTTATTGCCTGAGTGAATTATGTTTCTGTTGACCTCTTTTACGGGCCCAGTTTGTTCATCTTTTTACATTTTTTGAGAAAATTAAAATTTTCATTTTTGAGAAACTTCTGTTGTCCTCTTTGGCCGCTCGATCCCTCACATGTGGTGTCAGAAGCGGGATCAGCAATTGAGGACACAGAATGTTTTTTCTCCCCTTTTTTGACACCTGCAGTTTATTGTGGAGTGTACAATGCATCGTGGAGGAAGAGTTGTGAGACCTCAGACAGAGAGCAAGGACATTAATAGTGGACTTGGAGACCGTGAAGAGGAAGAACATGAGGCTGGAGCTACAGGGGTTGCACCAGGTACTGAGGGTGGAGACACACATGAGCCAACATTGAAAAATCTGACTGATATTCTCCAAGCTTTCATGGGAAAACAGGAAGCCAGAGACCTGCAACTTCAGGAGGAAGCTAAACAGCAAGAACATCGTCTAAAATCTCTGCAGCACCAGTTTCAGCTTCTTCAGATGGAGGTGCAGGCCCGCACTTCTCCTATCCCAGAACTCACTTCATCAGCACCTGATCCTTCAGATGTGTCAAACTTTGAAAATCAATCTTCACAACCAACATCTGCTCCAGAATGTGAACCACCAGCACCTAGTCGACCTAATTTTTCTAGAGAGCCAAGGTTGGAAAAACTCACAGAAAATGATGATGTTGAACATTTCCTTGTAACATTTGAAAGAATTGCTACAGCTTGCAAGTGGATCAGATCTGACTGGGTTTTCCACCTTATTCCACTGCTCACTGGTAAGGCTAGGAGTGCTTATGTTGGCATGGATTTTGATGACTCACAGGATTATGACAAAGTGAAAACTGCCATTCTGCACAAATATGACATCAACCCTGAGTCTTACAGGCAACGGTTTTGCTCCTTGGAAGTTGGACCTGAGGAGACTCCCAAGGAGCTGTATGCCAGACTGAAAGAGCTGTATGACAAGTGGATTCAGCCTAAAGGTAAAACAACAAAAGAAATTGCTGAAATAATAATCATGGAACAATATTTAAGAATGGTGTCACCTGAGCTTCAGATTTGGATAAAGGAACATGGTCCTAACTCTAGCTGAAGTGGCCTCCCTGGCAGAGGTTTTTGTGGCTGCTCGAAAGAAAAACCTTCCATGGAGCAACATTGCATGGCAGGCCTCCAAAGACACTCGAAGGTCAGCAAACCGTCAATACCATCAGAGGTCTGCCCCAGGTACGAATAGAACTCCTTTGGGGGAAGAAAAACAGACAAGACCGGCAAAGCCTTCCAGTAAAACACCAATCTGTTATTTGTGTGGGCAGGAAGGACACATTAAACCATTATGTCCGAAAAATCCAGTGAAGCTCACTCAAATGTGTCTTGTTCCATACCAAAGTCTTCCCCCAGAAACCCAAGAAGATGAAGCCATGAAACTGACCACTGTACGAATTAATGGGAAGAGTCATAAGGCTCTTGTGGATACTGGCAGCACACAGACTCTCGTGCAGAGACGGCATGTACCAGCTAATATCATTTGTACCCATGAGACCATCTCAATCTGCTGTGTTCATGGAGATAGGAAAATATACCCCACTGCTGAACTTTATATTGAAGTCCAAGGTCAGACATATTTGTTAAATGTTGGCGTTGTGGATGATCTGCCTTTTCCAGTGGTCCTAGGTCATGACCTTCCTGTTCTTTTTGACTTGTTGGAGACAAAAGGAAATAGCAATGTTGCGGTTACAAGGGCACAGACTCAACTTGAGGAGGCGCAATCCCAACTTCTCAGTGCTTTGCCGTTCTATGATGCTGAGCTAGAGACAAACCCGGGAAAGTCTCGCAAGCCACGTAGTCAACGGAGGCAAGAGAAATTTAAGCACACAGCTGTAAAGCCAACAACTGAAGCAACTCCAGACAGTGCTTTGGGTTTTGAGTTGCCCAATGACATCAGTAAAATGCAGCATGATGATCCAACTCTGTCCTTCTGCTTTCTGAAAGCTAAAGAGTCGACTGAGTTCAAGAAAAGGAGGGAGTTTTTTCTGAATGATGGTGTTCTATATCATCAGCGTGGTCAAACAAAGCAGCTAGTGGTCCCTCAGAGTGTCCGAGATGTAATACTCAACTTGGGCCACTCTATTCCCTGGGCTGGCCACTTGGGGAAGCACAAGACTACTGCTCGCATTGTTAAACACTTTTATTGGCCTGGCTTGCATGCAGATGTTGACCAATACTGTAAGAGTTGCCCTCAGTGCCAGAAGACATCCATGAAAAGTTCAGTGAAAGCTCCGCTCCAGCCTCTTCCAATAATTGGGACTCCTTTCGAACGTTTGGGCATGGATGTTGTTGGCCCTGTAGAAAGAAGCAGAACTGGAAATCGTTACATGCTGGTGATTACAGATTATGCTACAAAATACCCAGAAGTCTTTGCTTTGAAATGTGTCAAGGCAAAAGCTGTTGCATTCTCTCTGGTGCAGTTTTTCTCAAGAGTGGGTTTCCCTAAAGAAATCTTAACAGACCGGGGGACTAACTTTATGTCTACACTGCTTAAACAGGTTTACCAGCTCCTGGGCATAAAGAGTATTCGAACAACCCCCTATCATCCACAGACGGACGGACTGACTGAGCGGTTTAACTTAACACTCAAGCAGATGCTCCGTAAGTTTGTCAATGATACTGGTTCTGACTGGGATCAGTGGCTTCCTTACCTCCTTTTTGCCTACAGGGAGGTTCCTCAGGCCTCAACTGGGTTTTCCCCATTTGAACTTCTATATGGTTTTGAAGTAAGGGGACCTTTGACCTTGCTGAGGGAGACCTGGGACAAAGATCAGGGGAGGGAGGGGCCTGTTAATGTAGTTTTCTATGTCCTACAGATGAGAGAAAAACTGCAGAAGATGAGTGAGCTGGCTCAAGACCAGATGGCTGATGCTCAGCGGTACCAGAAGACCTGGTATGACAGGAAAGCGCGACACAGAAGCTTCCTCCCAGGTCAGAAGGTTCTTGTGATGCTCCCAACAAGCGACAGTAAACTGCTGGCCAAATGGCAAGGTCCTTTTGTGGTGCACAAAAAACTTGGAGCCACGACTTACCAGGTGTCTACTCCAGGTCATACACGTTCCAGCAGAGTGCTTCATGTGAATCTTTTAAAGGAATGGTTCCCAAGAGCTGAGGAGGAGGCCAAGGTGCTGCTCATCCAGAATGTAAAGGAGGAGGAGGTTGAATTTCTGCCAACATCAACTGCCACCACTCCGGATTTAAGCCATCTACCTTCAAACCAGCAATCTCAGGTGAAAGCACTAATAAATCCTGAGGTATTTCAGGAGTGCCCAGGACGCACCAGTCTTGTGGAACATGACATTGTGCTGAAAGACCATGCCGCTGTAAGGCGGATGAGCTACAGGATCCCAGAGCGTCTCTTGGTTCCATTAAAAAAGGAGGTGGACTTCATGCTGTCTCTTGGGATTATCCAGCCTTCAAAAAGTGAGTGGTGTAATCCGGTGGTTTTGGTTCCAAAGAAAGATGGGTCGATTCGATTTTGCATTGATTTTAGATACCTGAATGCAATGTCAAAATTCGACTCGTATCCCACTCCTCGCATTGACGATCTCATCGAGCGTCTGGGTAAAGCAAAGTACTTGACCACCATTGACCTCTGCAAAGGTTATTGGCAGGTACCCCTTACTGCTCGGTCACAAGAGTACACAGCTTTCCGGACGCCCTGGGGCTTTTTTGAGTTCACTGTTCTACCGTTTGGATTACATGGTGCCCCAGCAACTTTCCAGAGACTCATGGACCAGGTACTCGGTGGGCTTGATGGCTTTGCATGTGCATATCTGGATGACATTGTTGTTTACAGCACAACATGGGACGAACATTTGGAAGATCTTAAGAAAGTTCTGGAGTGTCTACATTCAGTGGGACTGACAGTCAATCCAGCCAAGTGTGTTCTTGCCCAGACTGAAACGGAGTACCTGGGTTTTACTATTGGAGGGGGGTTGATAAGACCACAGGTTAACAAAATTCAAGCAATTGAGTCCTGTCCTCTTCCCAAAACCAGGAAGCAGCTGAGGTCATTTCTTGGCATGGCGGGCTTTTACCACCGGTTTATTCCAAACTTCTCAGCCCGAGCTGCTCCACTGACAGACCTGACTGGCTCAAAATCTCCAAATCAGATTCGATGGACCACCAGGGCTGAGGCGGCCTTTCGGGACATACAGCGTTCATTAAGTACCAACCCAGTACTTCACAGCCCAGACTTTGACAAACCTTTTACTCTGCAAACGGATGCATCTGAGAGGGGCATTGGAGCTGTGCTTCTCCAGGGAGCTCCAGGAGACCAACATCCAGTGGCTTACATAAGTCGGAAGCTGATGCCCAGAGAAACTCGCTATTCAACCGTCGAGAAGGAAGCGTTGGCGATTAAGTGGGCCATGGACTCGTTCAAATATTACCTTTTAGGGAGAGAGTTTACCCTGGAGACTGACCACAAGGCGTTGTCCTGGCTGGAAAGGATGAAGGATACCAATGGACGGATCACAAGATGGTATCTTGCCATGCAGCCCTTCTGCTATAAAGTGAAGTACATCCCGGGCAAGGACAACGCCACGGCGGACTACCTCTCTCGTTCTACCGGCGAGAGTTTGGAAGGGGAGGGGAGTGTGATGGCAGCATACCCTGCCACACCCACAAACAACATGGCGGTAACCTCCCTTCAGCATTGCACACTTTCTTTTTAATTTTATTATTTCAGATTCTTTATTCTTAAATAAATGCACACATTTCTTTGAGTTAAAATATACATTTATTTATTTTCAATAATTTCTAGCACATGGACACTTGTTTAGTTTACTTATTTTGGTTTGTTTATTTAATGTCACCTGTTTTTGAGTTGCCAGTGCTGAGGGGGCTACTGGTCTCTACGGGTGTGGCTGAGGTTCTGCTCCTGGAGCTGTGCTGTGAGGACTGGCAAAGGAGGAGCTCAAGTCTTCACAGCCTTTAAATACTCCAGCCAGGCAATTAGGAAGGCACCATCTACTGAAGCCTCCAGGGGAGAAACCAATGGACTTATTTAATGTTTATTTGCTTTGCTTCTGTTGTTCATTATTCATTTTGTTCCACTTTTGATGATTTTTCTCTTCCACTAAGAGGCCAAGTTTTGTGTTTAGTCTTGTCTTTATAGTCTTTGTTAAATGTCTTTTGTAGTCATGTTAGTTCCCCCCCATGTTTCTCAAGTGGTCTGATCAGCCACTATATATGTTCCCCTGTTGTGTCTTTGATAGATAGATAGATAGATATATCTAGATGTTGTGTCTATCTATCTATCTCTCAATGAATAAATGTTTTCATAAACAGTAAAAACAAGATTTGAAACATTGAATTAAGACCTTCTTTTTCCAGTTTATGACTTTTCTTAAAGAAAATGTATGAACACTAAAAAAAGTTACGAATCTAAAGCAAGTGCAACATCCACTTATTAAAAAAATGTTTAGCCATTTTAACAACCTGTCTCTCTGTAACATTGTTGTGTGTTTTTTTTGCGTTTTCTGTCCTGTCAGAGCTCAATTCAGATGCAGACGTCCTGCCAGCAGAAGTAACATCTCGCCTCTGATTCCAAAAAAAAGGGCGAAAAAAACACCCTGCAGGCACAGCACATTTTCCTGTCCAAGAGGGAAAAGTAAAGAGGGTGGCAAAACGCAAGGAGAAGAGATGAAAGGGGAAAAAAGGAAAGACTTGAAAAGCAGCTGAGGACAGGAGGAATCAGAAGAGGAGCATGGTGGGCACATGAAGTGAAGGGGATAAAGGAGATGCTATTAAACTACAGACGCTGATAAGAGGCCTTTCTATGTTTTATGATTCTATTACAGGACGACAGCCAGACACATTCGTCAGTGTGGGTGTCCTCATTCGACCTCATAAAAAGAGGATGAAGGTCTGCAGGTTTGGATAGTCATCACTGCATTATTCTGAGGTTCTCACAAGGATATCACTAAATCCAGTTCATTCTTTTTGAGGTTTCCTGGGCCGGAGCCAAGTCTGGGAGTCACCGAGTGCAGCCTGGATCTGATCCAAGGCCGATCACAGATGAACAACCACAGATTCAGCCAAGAAACTCATTAGTTAGTCTGATTTAATCATTTCTTTATGCAATAAAATGTTAAAAGGATTCTTTAGAGTAAAAAAATCTGATTGAAAAAAAAAAAACTGTTATTTATGCTTGTTAGCTCAATAATAAAATTCTTTGACATTTTCTGAGATATTTCTTCTCACTGCCCTTGCTCCCCTCATCAAGTTTCTGTTTTTTCTCCTCATGGTACCTCCCTCCATGAGTGGAGCCAACGCCCAGTTGCTGCAGTGCAGCTCCCTTCTCTGTCTCCCTCTGTGTCTCTCTGCAGTGAAGCAGAAAGACAGGGGGGGGGGGGGGGCATGTTTTACAGTTACTTGGTGAAGGTCTTATCATTTGAAAACAGCATTATTGTGATTTTCTGCAGGTGGGCGTTTACACATTGAATTTACATGTTTACACATGAATAAAGATATGGAAGGAAGTTGATCAAGGGTTTCAACTTTTTCTGGGACTTCAGGTTCTAAAGCTACAGACTCACCGGACATGTGACACGTATTCGAGGACGCGCTAAACACAGGTTCTTAAAGGTGCTATTCGCATATGGAGTTGACACAGGAAAGCAGGGAGGGGCTTCTTTTTCTTTTTCTACTCTTTACAAGTGCATGTCCGCCACCTACAGTTAAAAAAAAGTTAGTGCGAAATGCAAATCTCATAAATCTTGCTCCAGACTTTTTCTTTCAAAGCTGTATTCTGATATATGAAAGACTGGAAACAAATGTAATTATTATTCTCATCTTCATGATCAATTTTCAAACAGTTGGCACAAAAGGAATGCCATGCATACTTCACTACCAATTCCGAGTCTCTGATTGGTCCAAGCTCGACCTGTCATAAAAAACTGCGTAACCACGTGTGGCGTGAAGCTATGTCTACACACCGAGCAGGTAATGTGGGTTCAACAACACTCTACTTCCGTTTTGTGAAAAGGACGCCATACAAATGTCACTACCAATTCCGACCCCTTGATGGGTCAAACTGGTTTAAGACTTGACGCGTATTCACGCATAGTGTACGTAGACTCAAAAACGGACTTCTAAATTTCGGTTTTTGGGTCTATGTATAACATGCCAGAAAGGTGCAATCAGACTTTATTTGTAGTTGCTTAAAAACACATTTCCGATCTGGATGTGAACGTAGCATGAGAGTTTTGAACGCGGAAGCCCCAAATCTGCATTTCACTTGTGTTTCCATAGCCTTTCCTTTGGAAGTGGTTGCTGGAACGCACGTTGCTGAGGGGTTGTAAACGTGGCATCAAGCACGCCCAGAACTTCCGAAACACTTCCTCTGACATTTCATCTGATGTTCCAAAATGCAATATTTTCAGTACTTCACATTTGCTCCTAATTTTGGCACTTAGAATCAAAGTGGAGCAGCTGCAGCCAAATCTAACCAAAAAAAAACAAATCTTCTTAGGTATCTGAGCAACTAGAATGAAAGATCTAAGTCAAATTCATGAGGTAGATGAATCGAGCATTTCTTTTTAAGTACCCTGTCCTCAATGCAAGCTGTTTATCAGAGGGTTTCTGCAACAACTGTCAATTTTTGCCCAGAAACTCTGCGTTAGATGATTCCCTTAAAAGAAACACTGCAGAGGGCAATAAAATGTTTTTTTTTTTTTTTAACTTGTTCTGTCCAACAGCTGAGCAAACAGATTAGAGCTGAAGGCTTTTTGTGTTGGACAGGTTTTACTATCACAAAAAGAGGTTATATAGCTTCAAGAAACTAGAGTGTAGATTTGTATAAACCCCTTTTTGTCGTATTATTTTTTATTTATTTGTTACATTTAGTGTGTGTGGGGAGGGAGAGGGGAAGAATGTGAGGGGAGGGTGGAAGAGAGTAAAAGGAAGAAAGGTGAAAAGGTGGGGGATACAAGCACTGATTTGACTAAGTTATTAATTTAAGCTGTAACAATTATACCAGATCTGCTGGAAAGACGAATGTTACATTTTATTACAGGGCAATAAAATGTTACTTGCAGCACTCCTTCCTGCCTGCTGGACTCGATCCCTGCTGCTGTTAAACTCAATGACCCCAAACAGACTTATGTGACTGTTCAAGATGAGGGTTTCAGTGTCTTCTTTTTTTTACTATTCTATATTAGAGAGATGTGAGTCAGTGTTGAGCATGTGGGAATAACAGAAAGGAGGCTTAAAGCAGACTTAGACATTCTTCTTTCAGAAGGGTTTTAAGAAGGTGCATCAATAAGTGAAAAGCGACTTTTTCAGAAAAAAAGGGGGGGGATGGTTCTTCATCTTGAATTTTAAACCAGTTCCTACAGATTGCTGTGTTTTTATTTATTTAATCCATCATTAATAAATGTTGTCAGACTACTGTCCATCTTTAAAACCTGATATGTGCATCTATAATTCATGGATCCAAATGTTTGTATGCAGATTAGTCAGATCTAAAAACAGATTTATTTTTATCTGATAAATCTTTAATATTGATCATTTTATAAATCGATTGACTAAGGATTTTGGGAATGATACCCTCAGGTTCAAATTACCAGTTCTTCTGACCACAAGATGTGAGTTTACAACCACTAATAGTGTAGAATGACAACAATTGATCTTTAAAGGCTATAAAATTAAGCTATTAAAAATACAGTCCGAAACATAAAATTGTAATTGTGCTACATTTTCAGGAAATTGTAACATTTTCCTTTAAATAAAACAATAAAGCTTTGCGGGTTTTTTGTGTTTGCTTTTGGAACAAAACGTGTCTAAATTCAAAACCATCCACACATCATTACCTAGGGACAATTTTAGAAACACAAAATAACCTATGAAGCCTGTTTTTGGACTGGCGGAGACGCATGCATGGGGAGAACATGCAACTCCAACCAGAAAGGTCCCAGCTGAGATTTGAAGCTGGGTCGTCTCATGATGAGGCAACTAACCACTGCACGGTAAACCAAAACCATTTTTTTCAAATCCAAAGGTGCAATTTTTACATTTATACTGTACACACAGCGGTTTAATATCCTTTATTTTCTTATTCCCTCAGTAAATGTTCACTTTTTTATGAGTGATTTTTGTGTTGCTTTTAGTTTGCTTTATTTTTTTAACAGAGTGAATATTTTCTTCCTATGTTTGCTTCTACTTTGTTTGAAGTCAGAGTAAATTTGAAAAATATATACACCTGAGCTTATAGCTTATATTCATAGAGCAGCTGGTTCAAATATTTATTCAGTAGCTAAACTATATGCCTTGACTATTTATAATGATTGGACCTGATTGCTTAAGTTTTGGTTGAGTGAAGAGACAAACAACTTGACATGGGGGTGGCAGGACAAACCACTCCTCTGGGAGCCAGGGGGGAGGGGGGTGGACCACAGTCACAACAAAGACAATGTAAACCAGCTGACGGTTGTGGGACGGACTCCCTGCACAGCAGAGATGCACCGCTGACGGACCAGTGTACATCCAGGTTAAAGCACGTTCAAGAGTGTCAGTTTAACGTGTTCCTGAACACGCATCCCATGCCCGGTGTGTATGTAACATAACATGAGCTATACCTCTGATGGTTTCATTCCTAATTCTATTTGGTCAATCACTTCTGCTACTCTTTTCCTTAACCTCATTGAGTGATTGATCCGCTTTATTTTAATGAGGAGAGATCCTAGGAATGTAAATAAAGATTTATTTGAGATACAAAAATGTGCATGAAACAGTCTGTAGTCTTTTGCTGCTTAGGCTCTGAGTCGATGACGTCTTTGTCCCGGTGGGATAAGCTCGGACCATATGGATTAACCCCAGAGCCTAAACGCTGATGTTGGTAGAGACCAGTCCTTTCCACTTTTTATCCTCACTTCATTCATACAGATTTTTGCTATATCTAGCTCCACAACAGCCACCTCTTCTGTTCTGTAGTCTCTAACATTTTCCTCATTCATCAGTTCTACAAAGTTCTCCATCCATCTTTCCATCACACTGTGATGGAGCCACGATAGTGGCTAAGGCGGTTGAGTGGGTCGTCCAATGATCGAAGGGTCGGCGGTTCGATCCCTGCTCCCACCAGCCAAAATGTCGTTGTGTCCTTGGGCAAGACAATTCACCCTCCTTGCCTCCAGTGTGGCTCCACTGGTGTATGAATGTGTATGAAAGATCACGGTGATGGTCAGAGGGGCCATAGGTGCGAAATGGCAGCCACGCCTCTGTCAGTCTGCCCCAGGGCAGCTGTGGCTACATCAGTAGCTACCATCACCAAGTATGAATGAGGAGTGAATGAATAATGGACACACTGTAAGCGCTTTGAGCGTCTGGAAAAGCACAGAAAAATCCAATCCATTATTATTATTATTACTTGTGGAACCTGTCGACACATTTTTTATCCCTGTACTTTAATCACCTTAACCTGCTGCACATCCTTTCCTTTCATGTTTTTGATGTCCTTCTTGTTGTAAAGATTTTAAAACAAAAAAATTGATTTATAAAGCAAAGAACGTGTTCAGATACAGAATTTTAGTTTCAAGGCCCATAATTTGGTGCTTAGTGTAGTAGCACGGCCTTTGTTTCATGCATTAAAAACGACTAAACAGCAAAAAGGAAAGCCAGGCTTTCACGTCCAGAACGCTATGCAATCTTTCATGTCTAGTCGCGGGATCTATGTATGCTGCTAGATTGCGACAATGCTGAACTATGAGCAATCAGGGACTCAGATCTGGTGGTGACGTGTATGCAGCATCCTTTTCAAAACTCGGAAGTGCCAACCATTGTAAACAAGATCAACAATAATTCCGCTTATTCTCCCCTGCCAGAATTTTATGCCACCAGGTCTTTCTTATATCAGAATAGAGATTTTAAAGAAAAAGCCTGGAGCAAGATTTATGAGATTTGCAAAGCTTCAACATTTCGCTCCAAGCCGTTTTCAACTGTAGATGGTGGACAAGTGCTAGTGAACAGTAAACAAACAAGAAAAGAAGAACCCCCTCCCTGCTTGTCTATGGTTTAGCGCATCTCCGTCACTTACAGTTTGAAAAGGCTTGTTGAGAAATATTGAAGCTGTGCAAATCTCGCATATATTGCTCCAGGCACAACCGCAGAAACTTGCGTAGCCACACGTGAACATGAGAATTTTTAACATAGAAGCCCAAAACACACATTTATGCGCGCATACATAGACTTTTCATTGAAAGTGGCCGTTTGAATGCCGTTGAAAGTAGAGAACATAGTTTGATGCATTTTGAAAGTAATGAGTGTGAAATCACTACAATACAGTGTCAGTAAAACCCATCTCTTAATCCTAAAGACATTCTTTATTTAATCCCTGCTGCAATCTTTGGAATATTTACGAATGTGGTGAAAATATGGGATAATAACTTTTTTAAGGGCCAAGATTTTTGTGACCCACCACTTAGTGGTCTGATCAGCCTCCCTGAGGGCAGAGCAGGCATCTGCTGTCTTGTTCTACCGACAACCTCCAAAAGAAAACCCGCCAGCTACAGTACGAGTCAGCTGTACCCCCTAATCTATGGAACAAGCTATTTGGCTTCCCAATTTGGAGAAACACTGCAAGGCAAACACATTTACTGTAATGTAACTCTTTTTTGAAAAAAAAAAAAGGAAGAAGAGGGAGCACAAGATAAGACACGATCGATGAGTATTGACTTGGAGCAGTGCAGATTTCTTTCTCCACTGCTCCTGAGGTGCTCCTCCAGGCTTGCCGGGTAATTCAAGCCTCAGAGGTCAGCAAATTTCCCGGCAAGTCGAGAGAGGCGTGGCTGCAGCCCTGGGGATAGAACGGACGCAGGTACGGGGCCACAGCTTCAAAGTTCATGCTTAACAAGCACCTTCTCTGCATCCGGCTCCTCTTCAGAGGGTCTGCGTTTTCAAAGCAGCACCAATAAAGCTGATTAGCATGCGTGCTGCACTATCATCGGAAACCCACGGAAAAGGCTTTGACAATGAAAAAGGAGCCTGTATTATAACCAAAGAAGAAATGCAGTGTCTGCAACTCTCCACATGAGCAATCCAGGCGGGAAGAGAGAAAGTTCCCATTATTCTTCCCCTGGAAGGGAAGATGGTCCGCAGTGCTGTGGTGTCATGGCTTTCAGCAGGGGTGACTCTCCCATCATTTTTTATTTTGGGTGTCTGCCACTGCCTTTCATCCTCCAGCACTGTGATTGTATTGACTCATCAAATCAGGAGAAGGAGAACGTGTCACCGCTGTCAATGTCTCATTTTTTTCTGCCACAGACTTTGGGATTTTCAAATGCATCCCAACACACAGACATTATTTGACACACTAAGTTTTGAAACTCTCATTCAATCTGTTTTTGTGAGCACCTTGAACATTTTTATCCTCCTTATAGCAGAGTTTTCTGTATACGTGGAGTTTTGACAATATTTCTTGGGAAGCCTTTTGAGTATTTGTGTTATTTTCATTTTTCTTTTTTTAAATATTCATGTGTGATGGAATAAAATATTACAGATCTAGAAAATGCCTTACTTCCGGCTCCAGTGAAATTAAGCCAATTCAGTTGCCATTTTTCTGTGATACGGACGTCGCCATGTTGGGGCCAGACAATTTAACCTTGTGCTATCTTAGATGACCCCACCCTTACTTTGACATGTTCTCCCTACCATGACAAAGGTGGATTAAGGTGGAAAGATTTCATGTAATCCATGGTCACCAGTGAAGATCACAAATCATTGAAGAAAAAAGGTTCAGCGCACTGTCTAGTGGGTCTAGATGACCCAACTCCCAATGTTAAAGTGCCTAGGATAGCACAAGGGTTACATTGGTTGGTCTGTTTCTATGGCAACTACTTGTTCTAAGTCCACACCCCTTTCACTGGAAGCTGGCTCAGGAGAATCTGTCAAACATTTTGAACGTTCAAGGTGGGGCACAGAGGGCAAAACATACTTTTACTGAGGCATCTGATTGGTCAGTTTATCACTTGAATAACTTGCAATAAAGAAATAAAAGTGGGGAAAATAGATTATTATGAAAAACATGTCAAAGAAGGCATCAGAGCAAGAATGGTAATTCTGACAAATGACTGAGTAAAAGCTGTTCATTTCTCTATAGATGTCTATGTGATTATGGTTTCTTGGAAACAGTGGGTACTTACTATTTGGAACGAGAGGGGGGAGAGATCACTCGGTGCAGTTGTCTTATACAGTCAATGATAGCTCTCTATCTAGCTATAGAGCTAACTAGCTTTTTAAAATTTCATATTACACTACTGTTTTAGTGTGTACATTTAGTTTTATTTTTTAGATTCAGTTAGACAATTGTATAGGACTAGTCGACTCGCTGTAGCCTGCTTTCAAAAATTCATTCTCTAAAAATAAAATGAACATATATCTTACAACAGTGTAGTAAAAAAAAAAAGTAAAAATACAAAAATAAAAATAACTTGTCTATTATGTGTCTGTTGGTGCCATTTTATGTTTACACCCCACTAATGCTAATAAAAATGTGTTTTAAAAGTTCTTACAATTGGTTGATGGTTTCCTTAGTGGCCAAAAAACTCTGTAACACCAAACAAGCATCCTGCTGTTCTGCGGTGCAGCACTCAAATGCTGAAGTAGGTAAAAAATATTTATTGCACCATATATCTGCATTAATGCACACATACCGGTGAACTATTTGTCCCTAGTACGCATTATTAAATAGAGCCCCAGGTATAGTTCTAGAATCAGCAGTATTGTAGTTGATGCAGGGATTTGGCTGATTAGAGCTCACAGTGTTTTAGAGACTTTGACAAAAAAGTTAACAAAGAAATAGGAGCATTTATAAAAGTTAAGTCGTTTTAATTCAGGCAATAATTTTTAAAGATTTTTTTTATGTGTGTAATTTTTTGTTACTTCTGTCCTCTCAATATCCTATGGTTGGCACATTGCTGCCATCTACATGTTAAAGTGTGTAAGTGTTTGGTTGCAGCATCACAATTAACCGAAAGCTGTCCAACCATCCAATGCAACCTTTTTTGCATGAATCCTTACACATTTCACGGCGACATGATGCACATCTGTGCAGGAATGTTCTAACATTAAAGCTCTCAGTTTAATTCATGGGAAAACATTCTCCAACCTGCTCAAACATCTTGTTTTTGTGTTCTAAGAAACACGCGTGAGGAGCCCTTTTATGATGAGGAGGAGAATGTCAAACCTGAACAAACATCACAGCTCTGGATGAGCTGCCAGCTTTTTGCTGAGGTAAGTGCAAGCCAGAGTCAAGGGCACAGGGAGCACGGTACACGGTATGTTTTGGAGTTTGGCCAGATGGCATGTGACACAACTGGAAAGTCATTGTGAAGGATATTTAGGGGATTTCAGGGAAACGAAATACACTCAATAGGTTTATTGTTATGCAATATTTATTAGTTTTGTTACTTTTTATCCTTTGAAGAATCCAAACCGAAGTTATTATTGATGAAAATGTGAGGTGAATCAACATTTCATGTACAAAACTGAAAAACATCAACAAATAATGTATATGTGATGCTTTAGACTTTTATAAATAACATTATAACCCATTAACCTATGAATATAGTTTTGAGATACACTTTTCATTACATTATGAACCAAAGCCTTTTATGGAAATGAGGTTTTAAAGCAATACCAGTCTGTAACCACCTGGTGGTGCTATTAAACAGACAATGGTAGCTGACTCACAGCAGGGTGATCTAGTTTGAGTTATGGCAGGATTGTAAATCAGGAAGAGCCCTTCACTTGAAAGACTCCATTCTGAGATGTAAAGTGTAACTTGGAGGCAATAAATACTACACTCCCTGACTGCTCCATGTTAAATACACACGGCACGATTTAAAAAGCACACACACATCCTCATTCTACAACAGAAGTTTTTGTCTTGCGAGGAAATACGACAAATTTTCTGCGTTCTAATTATCAATTTCCATTGCATTCATTTCCATTACAAGCTGCATGCGTTCATGAGGGCGCGACACGGTCGCTCGCTGGAGCATTTGTTTTTTTGTGGTGGGGGGGGGTTATTACTGTTCTCATTCACTCCGTAACACCAAACATGAACGCGCAATGTTAGATTTTGATGAAAATCACTACATGTTTTGTCTGGGAACTATTTTGTGCGGCGCAAAATTACATGTCAGTATAAATAAAGGCGGAGCCTCCTGCCCCGTGTTCTTCATGGGTGTCAGGCTCCATGGCTACCAGAAAGGTGACATAGTGTCTGCAGTCTGTTTATTACTGGGCAATATATAATATTCTGAGAAGATGTCTGTACCAGAGAGCACAGGTGAAGCCTTGCGTGCAGCTCGAGAGCGGTCTGCAGCAGAAGAATCAACATGTACCCCCAACACACTAGTGTGCACTCCTTCCTACACACGCAGCGCGGTGACACACATACACATACTCATTCTGCAACACCTATATGGTTAGTTCATTAATAATAATAATAGTAATGCATTGGATTTATCTGCGCTTTTCCAGACGCTCAAAGCGCTTCCATTGTGTCCATTATTCATTCACTCCTCATTTATATTTGGTGATGGTAGAGGCGTGGCTGCCAGTTCACGCCTACGGTCCCTCTGACCATCACCGGGATCATTCATGCACATTCATGCTGGCAGGTAGTAGCGTTACAGGTCTTGCCCAGGAAACCCCACTGGGTGATGTTTATTGATCGCCATTGATATGGTAAATGCCCCCAGTACCATTGTTTATTCCCCTCCGGGAATCGATTCCTGCGTGGCAGCCCTTTACCTTACCAACTGAGCCACCCAGCCGCATTACTTAGATAGTTTTTACTGTTATCAGTTAATAAAGAATACTACATTGTAATTGTATTTATTTGCGAAGCAGCCGGGGGATTTTCTGTTTTTTTTTTTGGTTTTGTTTTGTTTGGGGGGGGGGGGGGGGTGTTAACTACGCCCCTGCTGGTTGATGTGATCAGAAATCCCACACTGTCACAGCTCAACGCCACTATCAGTTTCCTATTATCTGTTATATCAGAGTTTGTAACAGCCTGAAACTGTGAACTGCCGTCCCTGTAGCTGCTCCTGTCTCCTGTCACACGCGGCTCGCGTGTGTGAGAAGGAGAGGGGAGGGGTAGTGGGCTCAGGCTGCCAGGTGGAACGGCGCACACTGAGCGCTAACTCTGTTGCACAACACCAGGATCATCTCGTGCCTTTAGATTCCTCAGCTCATGCTAATAATGTCATTCTTTATTAACTATTGTAGACATTTTAGTGACGTGTCCTTTATTTTCCATAAATGTATTCTTTGTCTGCCTGTCATTTAGTTGGTGTCAGTTTTTGACATAAAGACAGCAGGTAATGCAGGAAAACAACTGCACTTTATGAGATCATAAATAAACAATCCGTCATTTAGAAAAAAAATCAGCTCAATGTTTTTATCTATTTCTTCAGACTAAAAACCTTAAATATATTGGTGCTGCTGTGTTAATATTTCAGATCAATTTACATTTAACATTATCTATTGACTGAATTATTTTTGTTAGCATCAAATGGTTCAGTTGGTCAAAAATGTTTCTAGATTAAATAAGGAATGACAGATTTTCTTTTTCCTAGGGGGGCCTTGCAAAAAATAATTGAGAAGCACTGGGCTACAGGAACTTCAGAGTCTTCGGGCCAAACAAGAGGAACAGATTTATTTGTTTCTGTCATTCAAACCACGGAAGTTTGTACTTTTGAAGAAAATAACTATTCTGTTCACTTGACTTATAGTGAGGATTTAATAGAGAATAATATATAACGTTTTAAATGAACACGGATTTAATATTAAAAAAAAAAATCTAAACAGACTTTTTCTTAACTTTATTTCTGGTCTTCAAATCAGATTTTCACAGTAGATTTGGTAAAAACGTATATGTAATATATAAATTTAAATATGTTTATGCTCTGTGGGAAGAGAAAAAAAGTATACTACTGCAACCAAGAAAAAAAAGAACAAGGTCATTAGCATTTAATGTTATAATAAGGGTTAAAAAAAATGCAGGCTGAATGTTTGGCCCTCTAAATAATGTTTTCACCTCATCAAATCTGGCTAGCAGCTGTCTTTTGAATTTATTTATCTTTGGATGAATTTAGTGTTTCTTTTAATAAGCAAATCTTACAGTGAAAAGTGTGTACTTGTTCAAATTTTTATTATTATTGCCTTTTTTTGTACTTCCAATACAAGGCTTACTAATTTTAAAATTATTATTTTAGGTTTTATGTTTTTTACTAAGTTGTAGATTTCTTGTTTGCATGCTAAATTACCATTTTTAATCATAAAAAAATACTTAACATTTAAACAATGATTATTTGATTTTTTTTTTGTCATTTTTAATTTAACCCCTGAAGTGTGAACACAAAGACAAGCTGTCTCATTTCTATCACATTTCCCTCCCATCAGTAATTTATTCATATATTTGTGGAAATAATTGACCAATACATAATTGATCTGTATTATTGTTTGTTTAAATAAACCTATTTTTATGTTTGCGTCTATTATGTCTGCCCTTTCCTCTATTTTTTGTCTTAAATTATTCCAGGGATCATTTCTGCTTTTGAAAGTTTTAACTTGCTGGTTTCTTCTAAAGATGGAGTCGCCATGGAGACCACAATAGTAATGCATCGAGGTATACAGGTATAATAACAGATAAACAGGTATAATAAGACTTTCCTCCTCACTGTAACTCTTATAGTAGCTGTTGATGTGTGGTATTTCAGACTCTCACAACCATCTTGGACTTATTTGTGGACTCTATGAGAGGATTCCCAACAAGGATCTAAAACTGTCCAATTCTGGAAAATTATGCATCAAATTTTAAAATTGTGATACAAACCTGATAGTGAGATGAGAAGTGTTCGTCTTCATGCTGAACTGCAGCATCAGATGTGCGGGAAAAGTCTCTTGACGTGGTGGAATGAAAGGGGGAAGAGAAAACATGCAGTTTTAATGAGGAATGGTGTTTTTGTTCCTTTTCTGCATCACTCTAAAAATGGGAGAGTGATGAGGGTTGCTGATGATATAGGACATCTTTTTTTGGCTTGGATATGATAGTTTATATGAATTATCCCCCTTTCTTTTTATTTTGCACGTCTGGCTTTCTCCTCGTCTGCTTGTAAAAGAGGGAGGTGCCGTGGAGAAGCCACGCTTAGAGACGAGAAAGACATCAGAAGAAAAGCAAGTTGACAGCCTCCTTCCTTTGTGCATCATTTATGCAACAACAGCCATTGTGGGATGAATGCCATCCACTGAGAAGTAAAGTAGAAGAAAAGACTTCGGCAGAGAGGGAAGCTCTGCAGCAGATCCCTCACTGTGCTAAAGACAGAACTGCGTGACTCGGCTCGACAATCAGAGAGGGGAAAGAAGGAGGCAGGAGAGGAGGGAGGAAGGAGGCAAAGAAAGAAGGGGGAGGGGAGGCAGTCCATCGCAGCGCTAGCTCAGTGGATGAGCAGCAGCCGTGGCTCAGGCGGTGGCAGCATCAGCACCATCCGCTGCAGCATCTCTCTTCGCGGATGCTGCGGGGGCCGTGATCTGCACACGCACAGGTATCCGGACGGCGGGACCTCGCTTGCTTTTGCGCACACATGTGGCCATCAGAGAGGAGGCGTTAGGAGACGGGGCTCGGGGGAAAGAGGGAGACGGGGTGGGGTGGGTTTGGGGGGTGGGGGGACAGAGGAAACAGGGACAGCTGGTGGTATAGCGCAAAAGAGCGGAGGGCTGGAGCAACGGTGACTGGAGCAGCAGAAGCACCATGGCGCAAGCCGCCAAGCAGCTCCGCAAGACCAAGGACCTCGCGGAGGCCGCCGCCCAGGAGCAGAGGGAGAAGGAGGAGGAGAAGTTAAAAAAAAGGAATCGTTCCAGGGACCGCAGGCGCAAGGTACGGCTCAGGAGACAAATAGGGGTGGGGGGGTGGGGGGTGGACGACGACTATTCTAACATCATCATCTCCATCTGCCTTCTCTTCTGCCTCCTTCACGTCAGAGATCATGCATGGTTAGTCAAAACGCAATCACACACACATAATTACACAGTTTGTCTTGTGTGTGTGCAGTCTAGTGAATCCACTGTGGTACAGGTTGTGTTTGCTCTGACAGATATTTGGCCCCTGGGGGAGCAGAGGAAACAGAGCCTTATGACGACTGTTAATACAGCTGGGAGTGTGAGAAATTTACACTGTTAGTTAAACAAGAGGGGGTGTCATTTACTCTAAAGGCAAAGCCTTCAGTGGGTGCACTAAGTTAGCATTATGCGTACATTTGAACTTGGAAGAGGCTTTGCATGCTCCCCTTGCACTCAACAAGCTGCCTTGTCCTTATAGCTTTAGTGTCTCCCCCCATACTCCTTTTTCCCCTCATTTGGGAGCTGTAAAATGGAGGGGGGAAATGGAGGTACACTAATAATAGATGCATTTGTGTTTCTTTGTGTTTTGTGTTTTATAATATCTGGGCATGTCGTGCCATATGTTAGGGGAAAAAATTGCTAGCTTTTGTCTAATTCAGATAATTTAAAACTGCTGTTATGATGTAAAGCAAAGATGGAATCGTGTAGTGAGAAAGGAAGCACCTTATTCACCCACATATTGCATGTTTTGTGACACACTGCTGCTCTGGCTAAGCCATTGGGTGCAGATATTGTTGGGGTGGTGCTGCTGCCTTGCACCCATGCTTTGATGCATGGAATTGATTTAGGGAAGTACAAGTTGGGCTGTGAAAGATGAAGAAGCTGCTTTGGGTTGAGTTGCACCATTTGTAGACGATGGACAATGTTGTGGTCTTCATAAATGTGTTAGCTGTGTGAGGTAACAGTTGTGTTTTGGTTAAAGAAGACATAACTATTATATACTATTATTATAAAAATAAAGGAGTGAGTAGACTCTGACATTACAAAATTGCTGGAACATGACCTGTTGACCCCAAAAGGAATATGGTAGGTTGAGAAAATGGATGGATGGATGGGTGGATGGTACAAAACTATGAAAAAGACTACTTACTGTCACAAAAACATTGTAAAGTATTTTTATGTCTTTGTTCATTTCAGTGTATCAGGTTTCATTGTGGAAATGGAACCTTGTTTCTCTAACTGTAACACACTAACATTTAGACTGTGTTGAACCAACTAAAGGGAGGTATACATTCCAATAAGACCAGTTTCCCTTATAATAGCATCCATTTTCTGAATCCCTTTTGGGGGTCTCTGGGTTTCTACTGTTGAGTGAAGACGGGGTACACCCTGTACAGAACGCCAATCCGTTGCGAAGTGTCAAAATACCAAGCATTAAAGTTTAGGTTATGGCAAATGTGGCAGATCAGTGCGGGACGCTTTTTTACAGTGGGGCCAAAAAGTATTTAGTTTAGATTTTTATAGGTAGAATATTAGAAAATCTGAACTTGTATATGATGACATTTCCACACATTCTTCTACCAGGTTAGTACAATCAGCATCAATTGATAACATTAACAATCAAATAGATTAGACAACAGAATTTGGTGTGGAAATTTGCCTTAAGACCTAATCAGAGGTGAGTTATTTTAGGAAAACTGTAAGCTACAGTGTGGCTTTGTTGGTGTGATAGTAAAACATTACTAATTAGAGACATATGAGGAATTAAAAAAAAGCTTTACTTTTATCATTACAGTATTTTCTCCATTTATATATAGATTCATTCTGATTGTTTACTGATGTCTAAGCGATTTTGAGAGCTACACGGCGATCTGTAAAAATGAATGGTTGCGTGTTATTGTGAATACTCTAATGTGACTCATGTGTGGTGGTGTTGGACTGCGTTTTTTTGGCATTACTTACAAGGCTGGGAGTGAACATAGTCACAGTACTGTTTGTTGTATCAGTCTGTTTTTAAATGTGTTGCAAAGTTAGAGGCATTGTGAGTACAATGCTTCATGACCGAAAGAACAAGGTCCCAAATGCAAGTGGATGAAATGAGCTTCCTCTGTAGGGTTGGTAGAGATCAGAGATAGGGTGAGAAACTGAGAAGTTGAGGTGGCTCGGGCATCTGGTCTTTTCAATGGCTCCTTGTGGAGGTGTTCCAGGCATGTCCCACTTAGCGGTGGTCCAGAAGAGGACCTGGGACACGGTGGAGTGACTACTTTTCTAAATGGTCTGGGAACACTTTAGAATCCCCCAGAGGAGCTGGAGCTGCAGTGGCTGGGGAGAAGGGCGTCTGGGTATCTTTGCTTAGACTGCTGCCCCCATGACCTGGTTGGATAGTAATATAATATAATATAATATAATATAATATAATATAATATAATATAATATAATATAATATAATATAATATAATATAATATAATATAATATAATATAATATAATATAATATAATATAATATAATATAATATAATATAATATAATATAATATAATATAATATAATAATAATAATGGATGGATAAATGGATGAATAAAACCATTTTGATTGGGAAAATCCCCCAAAAATATAATTAAACTTAATTATTCCCTACAAAGTTAACATTTTTGGGACACGTCAGACTTCAAACTTTGTAAAGAGAGTTTGTTTTTCTAAACTCTTGTGGACTACGTGCTGCAAGGCCACATTCCGTGTCATCTGGACTGACTTTTGTGATAAACAGTTTAATTCTGGAATATAAGAAAAGAATTCTATGAATAAATAATAAATGCACTTAGACCAAATCCCTTTCTGTTCTTCGCATATCTCCCATTCTTAATTGGAAACTTTCTGAAAGCAGCTTCTTGTAGTCTGATTTCACGCACCAGTGGTGAAAAGCTCACTGCAAAAACGATTTTTGCCTCGCAGCATTTGACTGATGGGCTGATCTCCTCCACCCTCATATCATCAGCCATTCTTTTTCACAGTGTGAAACTGCCTTTCTTCGACAGAGGATTATTGCTTTGCTCCGAGATGTAGTGCACAAGCAGGTCAGAAAGACGGAGAGGGGACCAGAAGGCCTTCTCAGGTCCTGAAACTCAGGGATTTTAATTGGTTACACTTGGTGTAAATCTAACTCGGCAGCATGGAATCTCTCTTTCCTTCTTCCCTCTAAAGGTTACTCACTACATCGCCAGCACAGATCTTGTAATAGCTGTGGACAGGCTGGACAGTCGTGTAGTTTGGGATTATGGAGGGAAATGTAGGTCTTCTGGCTAAACTCTACCTAGCAGCTGCATGTATAGCTTTAACTGCAAAAAGAGGTGGCCTAAAAATAGGAAAAGAACACTAATCTAAAGAAGAAACCCACAAAAGTAAAATTATCTGTTCATGCAGCAAGTATTTTTACTTAACAAGAAATCTTTTAAAGTATTAAAATTTTGAAACAAGGAGTTTGACGGAAGCATTAAAAAAAGGTCAAAAAGGGTTTAAAGCTGACTGTCAGATAGAATGACTTCAAATTGAATGTGATACAGCCCAATAATAGGTATTTGTTTGCTAGTTCTAACCAAGGTCGGTATTTTGGGAGTTTTTATGCACCTAATTGTAGTTTACTTTGATTTGATACAGTGACAGAAAACTAGTGTAACAAGCAGAAAATGACTAATTTTAGGACAAAATGTGAACAAAATGAGAATAGGAACTTTGTACAAGCTGGCCCATCTTAATATATCCTCATAGAATCTAAAATTAGCTTGTATTTGTGGAACATAAATCTGACCTTTTGTTTCCAAAATAATGACAATGAATGCCAGGCTTACATTTATTAAACTTTAAAATAACATCCTTAATTTGAATTAAAAAATTACAGTTTGATTTGAGTTTTTTTAGTCTTAAATCAAGTTTTTCTATTGTCAAGAGTCTGGAGCGAAATCATTTAGAAATTGACCTTTTTCCCATAATTTGCTCCATTTAGTAAAGGTTTAGAAAACACAAATGCATGATCTGGAGAATAATGACACATTTAGCATGTTTAACTCTGTTTTTATCAGACATGTTACAATTGTTATTGTGGTTATTAATCAATCAGGTTCTTAACATTTTAATCTCAATGGTTGTTTTGTACTTGTAATACTGATTCTATTTGACTTTCAGCTAGATGGCCTGATGATTTATTATGAATCTACAGAGTAAAACTACATTCACACTGGGCATGTGTGGCGTGTTCAAGAACGTCGTGTTTTTTATGCGTTTTTCGCATAAGGTGTTCACACAGGTTTCTCACTACCTCATACTAGTGCATGTGCTGACAGTTGGAAGAGCCTTGGTGGGAAAAGTCGAAGAGGGGCAGATCTGGTGAATCTTGCTACAGCTCTTTCACAGCTCTAATCAGATACATGAAAGACTTGATGTCATAGAATTCCAGCCTGGCACAAACCGCATTTATTATTTTCTAGTCCATGATCAATTTTTAAAGGTTTACACTTGCGTGTTTTGAAACGGATGCTAATCATCGTTATTTCCAAATCTGAGTCCCTGATTGGTCAAAGTTCAACTAGTATAAGTCTCATTGGCTGCATGTTTTGTACGTAGAGCCCGCAAACTGACTTTTATCTCTGGACTATAGTCAGCTGTTTTTCAGTTTACTAAACAATAATGTGTAATGAGACAATAAGCTGGTACAAACTCTGTCCATCAGAAAGTTTCCCTTCAAACTGCACCTGTTGTGACTTAGACCTGTTCAGGAGTGGAACATTTCACTCTAATGTTTTTAGCATTAAGCTCTGTGGGCTCCTGCATTTTGCCGTTTCCTGCAGGCTTGCACTTTCTACAATGATGGATTTAAGAGGTCTCCTAATGGACGCTGCAAGCTCGATCTGCATTTGTGTGTTGCAATTATGTTTATGTTCTAAAAACTGCTTTTCCTTTGTACCAAACATGGAGTCATTTTTGCTGAAAGTATCTAGTCTGTGTTGAATTGGATGTTTGGTATATAGAAATTTTGTCTGCAAAATGAGAGTTATCATATGGTTGTGTTTTTTTTTTTTCTCTAACTCTGAACAGATAGATAACAGAATGGGACAAGGTCGAGGGGAGCAAAGCAGCACTTCCTAGCCCAGAGCCACCATGGGCTATATTTACCTGACTGCCTTGAATTACACTGCAGTTGAGACCTAGAGTCTACACACTACTATTGCCCGCCAGCCGAGCACCTCCCCTGACATTGTATGTGATGTGTTCCTTGATCTGTATACCTGCAAACACGACATAGAGCCTTCCAGAGAGGGACAAGGATGATCAATGAATCTTAGGTTAGTTTGGGTTGTCAAACCACTTAGAAAATCAGAAATGTCTTTTCTTTTTTATTAAATTGATACTTCTGGTATAATATTTGGTGTTTTACCATTTTCTTGTAGCATTTTTTTGATGATAGAGGACTTATTTAGAGAAAATTAAGCTCAAAATTGCATTTTTCATTGCTTTTTAGTTTAAAGTGTAAGTCAAGAGCAGAGAAAAAATACAGTTTGAAAAAGTGCCTATTTGTGACATAGAAAATATGCTGGGCAGACCTGCAAGCTCCCTGCCCCACCCCATTCTGATGCATCCACTTGTAGATGACTAGATTCATGTACGTCTTCATTTTCCTCATCTGAGCTGGTGTCTGGCTCAAAACTGTAGCTTTGATGTTGCTCGCCATTTTTGTTGCACCCATGAGAGGATTGTGCCAACAAAGGCATCCAAAAAAAACCTGAAGCAAAATCATTTAATGAATGATTTGTTTGGTGACCCTTAAAGGGAGCAGCTAAAAGGAAAAGAAGGAGAAGAACTTGCTGACAGCAAATCTTTTGTGTGTACAAGCCTTGTTTATGAAGCATCTTGTTACACAGATGAGTATCTAGACACGTAATCCATGAGTCAGCTTGTTTCTTTCCATGTTTTCCCACTTTGACTACTGCTGGATTACAGGACACAAATAAACATCCTATGAGATTGTTTGATCTAAATCAGCAAGACACCATGACTCAAACATGATATCCTCTGGTAGTTCCTCTTTACGAAAAAGCATTTACACTTAACACAAAACACTTAAAAATATTTCTTTACATAAACACCTATGTTTGGAAATACCTGCAGCAATGATGCACTGAATAGATCAGAGCTCATCAGGAAAATAATAGCAGGACTGTTAATGCCAAAGAAGGTGAAAATGATGCAAACTGGCACAATTTCTAAAATCCTGGTATGCAGACACACTGTGTAGCAGAGAGCCTTATGTAATGGAATTAGAGTCCTGATGATCTGTAAAGATCATGTGGCCTGCAGGATCCTGCTAATGCGTTTACTCTGCCTCTCTCAGTCCCACCCCGACTCCATCAAAGCATCTTTACTGGCCTAAACACCTTTCATAGTGCAAGGGCTGTCTGATGGGGTGTTGGCTTATCAACAGTTCAAATTTTCATATCAGGAGTTTCTATCAAAACCTTTAACTTTTTAACCCTTGTGCTATCCTAGGCACGTTAACATTGGGAGTTGGGTCATTTAGACCCACTAGACAGTGCTTTGAACCTTTTTTCTTCAATGATTTGTGAACCTCACTGGTGTCCATGGATTACATGAAATCTTTCCACCTTTGTCCACCTTTGTCATGGTAGGGAGAACACGTCAATGTAAGGGTGGGGTCATCTAAGATAGCACAAGGGTTAAAGGGACAAAACTGCATGTCGGGTAGCTATTTATTTATCAAGGGGCCAACCTTCTGCTCCCTAAATACCTGGATCAGGTGTGTTTAGAGGGCAGAGGAGAGTCTGTCAATTAAAGGCTTTGAACATTCAACGTGAGACCACATACTTTTATTAAGGCATCTGATTGGCCAGTTTATAACTTGAAAAACTTGAACTACAGAAAAGATTTCATGAAGAAATTTAGAATTAGCAAAAACATGTTGAAACAGTGAATTCTGACAAATTGACTAAGCCATAGCTGTTTATTTCTCAATAGAAGTCGAGGGGGCGGGATCTCGCTGTCCAGTTCTCATAGACAATCAAGGGTACACCCTAGTACAGTTTGGTGTTCTGCAAAGCCTGGTGACGTACAGTCTCATTGTTGTTTTGGAAACCCTAGTATGTCATTATGTGCAAGACATATATGTTTCAGAGAAAAGAAATGCATGTTATTAACAGCAGAGCATGTTTTCCTGCTCCAGCCCTCCATGCAATTTACAGATCTGTACAAGCAGGGAGTTAAAAAATCCAGACTGTAAATGTAGAAATGCTTCATTGCTAATTCAGTTTGAAAAACAAGATGGATGATGGGAAAGCTTACTGCATGTTCTTCCATGAAGCTGTTAGCTTTTTTCTTTCAGAATCTGCTCACTTTTCTGCCTGTTGATGTGTCTTACTGCATCTTTTCCATTCATAGACTCCTTCAAATTTTCTCTTGTCCTGATATGCTTTAATACTCAGCATTAACAGATTTTTTCTTTTAATTATTTAGCTTAAAAATAAGATTGTTTGTTTTTTCAAATTTTTTGTTGCTTATTCTAGGCATGAGAAGCATTTGTGTAACTTTTCATTCTCTCAGCTTGAATGTCTTTTTAAAGATGTTTCTGCAGTAGGGCTGACAGTCATGAGCATGAACCATAATTCATCAGTCCAGTTTTTCTGCAGCATAGTGTTGTGTGAGAAAGAAAATCTGCCCAAAAACCAGGAACATCCACTTCACTTCCTGAGAGGATATTTTATTGGGACAAAAATCTTCTAGTTTCATCTATGTTTAATGTTTGTACATGTCATTTGTGGGCATCTCCAGAAGAAAATTTAGGGGCAGATCATATACCTTAGATCTTGATTCGAGTTTATTTGGATTCGTGTTTTGATGATTGACTGACTGCACCTCCAAAGAGCTCGACTTACTCTAGTCTTGCTGCTGCTGCTACCTTAGGGGCCCAGACACTGTCTTGTCTCTACACCCTGCATAGAGATGCCATAGTGGTAAGCTGGAAATGCACCAAGCCACTTCTTGGCAAAGAAGGTGGTGAGTTGCTCCAACTTTTCAACCTTGTAGAGCAGGATGGGGTATATTGTCAGTGGGCACATCAGACACTTGATAAATGGAGGCACTGAAGCTTAAATCTCCTAAGTACATGGGTCTCATTAGAGACATTTCAGCCACTTTTGGTATCCTCCCTAATTTGGTCCAACTGTACTGTGTCTTTAAGGGTTGCATTGAACCCTGGTCCAGTGTTCTTGATCGTCCTCTCTGCCACTGTTTTACCTCAGTGAGGTAAAAGCGGTGCTCTGCTGGGTTCCTTTTTACGTCTGACCACTCCTGGGTTTGCTGGGATTTATTTTCATCCAGATGGTCTTGTAGCTTGTCCAAACATCACCTGGTGCAAGCTTTGGTGGTTTTAAGAGTGTTCAGGTCATCCTTGTATGCACTTATGGGAGGCAGCCTGAGGCCAGATTTTGTAAGCACTCATCCGACCACCCATGGAGAGGTAAGGATGATAACCTCCATAGCCATCTACTTAAAAGGGTGAATGCAGGTGAAGACAGCTAAACACAAGTGACAGGATGTGCATCTTTGGGTTCCTCCCTGGTTTGTTGGAATGTCAAGAGATTCACCTTTGCTTTGCACTTTCTCATTCAGACATAAAAATAAGTCATGGCTGCACATTTTCTTACCAGTCTGATCAATGAGGAAAATAGAATTAAAATACAAAAACGAATTTTGGTCATTCTACCTGTGCCAACTGCTGCTGTTAATTTAAAATCATGGTTCCACCATACTATACAGACTATCTCTAGCTAGTTCCAGTTGAAGCCAAAACAAGCAAGTGTTGCTCATTTACCCCAATAAAGAAAATGTGACATTTTTGCTCAAATAACCGATGTCTCTGATGTAATGGAAATATTTCTTACTGAAAATGTTGCCTTCTTGTCTGGTCTTCTACCTCCTTTTCCACTCAAGTCTAGCAATTTAACCTTTAAAAGATGTATTTCCTGGAAATACATCTGTTTATCTTTCTAGGTATATTTTTCTAAATAGTTTGAAGATTCCATTACTCCTCCCAGTTTTGGAGATGCCAGCAGTTGTCCCTTCAGAAGTCATTGTCTTTTCTTTCCACTTTGGTAAACATAAGTCGACCCCGAAAACATTCATTTATCAAATTTAAGCTTCTTACCACTTTGATATTTTTCTTAATGAATGGATAGAGTGTCCTGGTTTGTGAAATCTGTGTGATAAACAATCACATTATGGTCATCTACTGTTTTTCTAAGGTTGGATTCATCTCCCACATTTTCTTCACTATAGGGGGCCCCGAATTATAAGGTGCACCCTCAAAGAATGCTCTATTTTCAAACGTCAATTATAAAAAAGGGCACCAAACTATAACGCACTTTAACCAAGACAAAATAATTAGAAAAGTTTGTCAGTCAGACTTTATTAACTGGGTTCACAGTGATTCTAGAAGTTGATTGTGACAGGCTACACATTAGCCCCATTATAGAAGCGTTAGCGTATTGACAACACCTGTAACCCCAACCTTGTTTGTTACCTTTATCTCCTGTAGTTTTGAGAATTATGGTATTTAGATAGTAAAAAATGAAAATTTAGAGTCTCAGGAACCTTGTATATGACTGAATATTGTGATGAGTATTTAGAATGAAGAACCTCACTCGACCAGAAAAGTAAAACACTATTTTTCCAAATGGAAAAGGATTTAAACAAGGTCTACACAGTAAGAGCCTACCTTTAAAACTGTGGATTTTGGGGATGCAGGAGCACACAGTATGCTCACATGTTTAATGTGCAGAACAGACAAATAAGTGTCAGCAACTGTTGAGGGATGATTGATGGTGCTCTGAAAGAAGTGCAGCTTTCTGCAAATGCAGTGTGTCAGCTTGTCTATCCCATATTTTTAGTCCTCCCTGGTGCATAGGGTTTATTATAGCCTAAGCTCTGAAAGAGCTCAGTGTTGTCTCATTTTGACAAAATGTCACACAGTCATGCATTGTATCGATGTTCTGGATTAGCTTAAAATATGTTCATTTTTTATGTTTATCGACTGTGTTTCACTTTAGGCTGAAGGGTGAAACTGTCAGACTCTTTGGTTTGGAAGTGTTTTCTAAATCAGTCCAAACGAGAAGCAAATACTTTGAAGAAAAACACTTTAAAGAAGCTTCTGCATTCACCCCATTGCAGTGTTAGTTGAGCTAATGTTAGCTTGTGATGTTAAGCTACTGTATGAGCCAGAATGCCCTTCATGTCATGCAGCTGCACAGAATGCTGAATCATGGCGAGTTCTTAGTATTGACTGATTTGAGGAAAGGTCACTGTCCCTTGAAGTCTGTCATTGACATTCATCTTTGTCATGATAATTAACCACTTCAGGAATTTAGCAAACATTTGTGCTGCAGTCATGGAAACTTTATCAGCAAATCTTTGATTTTTCAAAATCAAAGATCAATTTATAATTGATCGTTCAATTGATCATACTCGCATAAACAACACTTAAATCAGTCATCATCACTCGAGGAGAAGGTTGACGCATCTACAACTACACAGGCAGTTTAGTGATCCTACAGTTGTCAATTTCATCAGTAATCAGATGAGGATGACCTCCTACACAGTTACAGCATGATGCATGAGAAGGGCAGGATGAATGACTGAGTGTCACTCTGGATTTGGGCTTTGATAATTACAAAAACTGTGTTTTCTTGTAATAACGAGACCAACTTGTTATTACAAGAAAACAACAGCAGAAAAGTAGGGTAGGCCAATTTTGCCTTCTGTATATTAGGGCCACCCAGAAAAAAAACACGAATAAGAATATAAATAAAGATATAAGATTATGAGGGAAAAAACTGATTCAAAATTAAAGAGGATAAAATTGATGCAACTATATTCATCAGGGCTGGGAATCACTGGGTACCTCACGATACGATTTGCGATACATTGCTCACGATAACGATACTATCATGATATGGCGATAATGTGATAATCAATATATATATATATATATATATATCGTCTCTAACAACTCACGATATATCAAACTTTAAAAGGAAGAACTTGAAAAACTGTTTTTTGGAAAATATTTCCCCATTTATTTTTAAGTTTTTAAACACAATGATAATGAACAACCTCTGTCCTATTTGGTGTAATGAATAACAGACTTTTGTGTAACATTGCTGAAATCAGTAATACTCTGTCTTTGACAAACAATGACAATTTTTATTTAGAACAGGATAAAAAAGGAATAAGTCATGTAGCTGCCAGGCATATTGTACCAGTGGATGATTAAAATAACGTTTTACAGGGTCTTCAAATGTAAATAAAAGGTCGATACTTGATGAAGACGCATCGAGAATCAATCACGGGACTAAACATCGCAATATTTCACCATATCGATATTTTGGCACACCTCTAATATTCATTTCTTTGGTGGCCCTAATACCCTGTTGTGTGTTTATAGATTATTGTTATCAGTCTGTAATTATTTTTGTATTTTAGCAAAACCCAATAACTAGTAATTTATTGTCTCCTAAAAGCATACAAAGGTAACAAACCTATCTATCTAAGTTCTTTGTGTTTCATTTTGATGATTGTAAAAGGTCCTTTTTAAATAAGAGTCTAACACTACTCAAAGGGATGCTTTTTCCCATTTGGCCAGAATTCTGCAGAACCCGGGAGGCGCCGTTTGTGCTCTGTCATGGTCACAAACATTGTCACGTGCAGCAGGTTTTCCTGTGTGTGTGTTGGAATCCTTGTCCTGTACAGCATATGTCATCTTCTATGACCATTTGTTTTTGCTGCAGGGTTGATGTAGCATGTTATATTGCATGTATGTGCATGTTAGCATTCAGTGTGACTGTAGATATGGATTTTTTGGGAGCACATAAGTGTATAAAACATTCCAGTCATTGTGCTTCAGTGAGTTAATACAGTTTGGAATAGAATCTAAATTTCTTCAAGTTTTATTTATGATATAGGTTATCATAGTCGGGTGTCCTTTGTGGGCTACACTGCAATGAAAACTATTAAACGTAGGTTTCAATTAAAGTTTTCAAACTCTACAGGATTTTTCTTTAGATGGTAGTCCTTTGCAGCAGTTGATAGTTGCTGTTTATTTACCAGGTCTTTACCCAATAGACAAAACTATTCGGTATTAATGCATACAGGGCATTATTAAAGTTGCCTAATTCCATAAATTTGCATTAAGCACAATTTAACTATGTTAGTAAATTTATTAGTAAAGCTTTGATAATGAAGTGGTCCTTTACTATTGTTATTCGTTTGGAGTTAGGAAACAGTAAGTACGGTGTTCCTTAGCGTTTTCTTTGCCAAACATAACCCATAATAAATGTTGAAGACTCACAAGCAGGACTTTAGCATCACTCTACTAGTAATATGAATTGATTATGAAAGGAATCTTATTGTAAAGGGTGAACAACTATCACGTTGGAAACCTTTAACAAATTTGAACAACCTCGGTTAATCATTATAAAAAATTTGTATTTAATTTTTTTTAAAAAGGGTTACATAAGCCTTACTTATTCACTATCACTTCTATCAATCACAAATCAAACATTTAACACGTTTTATTTAACTTTCATTATTACATTTAGTGGGGCAAAGTAATGCATATAGTCAAATGTTAATTAATGCTTAACTATGCATTAACTAACATTATACCATGGTCCGGGTGAATACTCGATTCTGATTGGCTGCTGGGTGTGCGTTAAAACCTGATAACTGCAAGGTGAAAAAGAAGTTCCGGTCACCTAGCTTAAATGTTTTGTATCACTGCGCCGGCTTCTTTAAAACAACCTTTTGCTTCATCTTTGGACAAAAACAAGCGGTAAGAGGTGACCTTTCTCTCTGAACTGATGCTTTATTCAACCCATCGGAAAGATCAGCATATATATATCGCTGAATCTTGACTGCGGCGGTGGTGCGGCGCGATGCTGACTATTTGTTACGTGATGCGGCGCATCGCGCCAAATAGTCCGCTTTTTGTGAGAAAAGCGATCCAAATTGGAAAAAAACAAGAATTAAGGACTAAAAACTGGTTAGCAACCGTCCGACGTGAAGCTTCAGGCTTCCACAGCGTGCGTAAAAAAGAAATAACGCACAATTCGTCGGCCATAAACCCTTACTGAATGAAGGGAACCTCTTTGTAGTGTTAACAAAAGGTTTTTAAGCATGTTTTTTAAAGCTTTTATTGGTTTTTCCCTTCAATAAATCTAAATGTTTTAAAAAATACTCGTGGTTTTGTGTCAGAAAAGAGACAACAAAGCATTTTTAACAACTTAGTTGTCATATCAGAATAAAATACGAAATGGTAAATTATGTAAAATCCTATAATAAACGTGTGATTAATGTTTCTGCTTTGTTATGCAGAGGTTTCGTATTAGTGTTGTAAATGTGCAACATTCTTGAATTGGAGCCCCAACAGATGACTGAAATGAAAACTGCAGTTTCTCCTACTGACTTGTAAAAAATAGAACAATGTAGTGCAAACATTAAAAAATAGTCACTTTCTGAGTTGAACTATGTGCACTTTAATATTTTAGTTTTTGTTCCTATCAAGTGAAAGTATCTTAAGCCCTCTTTTAGATATTTACTTGTGATTGAAGTGACTCAGCCTGTTACTCGTCTTTCTAGTGTTCAAAAAATATTTAGATTTTTTAATATATCAACTGCAATGTTTACATTTTCATACAGCAACAAGGTAAAGGATAACAGAGCATCTGAACTAAATTTAATCCAGAAATGCTTGTAATTTTCTACCAACAGGGTAAGAAATATTACAGTGCACGTAGTAAAATGAGTGTTATAAATTTGTTTTAGTGTTCCCAGAAATATGATGTGACATACTTGCCAAGGCCCCGAGCAGTGGCATTGACCCCGGTCTTGGCCTGAAATTTCCTTAAAATGAAAAGCTGGTAGATTGATGGTAACCATTGAAACCGTGCTGGAAACCAGAAGTTATAGTCGCGCGTCCTCTGCTGAGATTTAGCAGCTTATTGAAGCTTGTCCCTTCGACAGGCAGCAATTTCAAGGAGCATAACAAACAGAACTTTATCTGCTCTGTGCTTTAAATCTGATTTGAAAGCTTTTCCTTGTAAAACTTCAACATGTAAAAAAAAAATACACCAAAGGTAGTTATGATTGAAAAAAGATTGTATGATTACATGCTGGTAAAATAATCCAAACCAATATCCTTTGCTCTACAAGACTATAAAGAGAATGATTACATATTGTATAATCCTGATAAGACACCAAACAATTTTGGCTTTAAGTTAAAAATCGTTTCTGTGTAGATTCTCCTTCATTCAGGTTGATTCTATTGGAGTTGATAACATACAAGCAGAATTCATAGATACCCTTGGAGAAATCTCTTCAAAAATAAAAGATACCGTATTTTCAACATTGAGGCATACATAAGCCTTAATTTTTTCAAAAGTGCGCCTTATAAATGGAATACTTCTAGTTGTGTTTACTGAAGTGATTTAAAGCAATTTAAAGAAGTACACGGCGCTCTGTCAAAATGTTTGATTGGGTGGTATTGTGTAGCGATGTCAGACTTTTTTCATTTTCTTTTTAAGTGTTATAAATAAGTTTTCGAGTTACATTTATTGTGAATACACTAACATGGCCATGACTAATGTGTAGCGATGTCTGACTGTTTTTTCTAGGCGTTACAAGCAAGGTTGGGAGTTAGAGTAGTCACAGTAACTTTTGTTTTAGTGGTATCAGTCTTTTTTTTATATGTTGCACACAAAGTTGGAAGTTACAGATATTGTGAGTGGACTAATGAGGCTAACATGTAGTGAGTTACAAATAAATTTTAGAGTTATGTAAACGCAGTTAAAAATGGTTGTGTCCAAATTCCTTCACTATTTAGTGCACTTTATTGTGCGTACCATTTTTAAGGGATATTAAAATCTGCAATTTCAAAACTGAGTGCCGTAGAAATTCTCCCGAATTCTCTGTGAAAAAACAGAGAATTGTACATATCTATATATATATATATATGTATATATATATATACAGCATATGACTTGTGCTGTGCACTCTATAGTGGGAAAAATATGGAAACAGTTGACAGTTTTTTTCACCTCATTGATCAGAGTTAAGAATGTAATTTTTTTGCTGCTTCATGGTCTTATCCCCCCTACCGTCCTATTATCACCCTCCTACCCCCCTCTCTCTCTAACATCCCTCCATTTTCTTCCCTTCTTTCCTTTTCCGTCCGGTCCAACACCCAAGATTTTCAAACATGGTTGAAATTAATAAAGTTTGGCCTCAATTACAAAAGGGGTTTATTCAGACATACCTCTGGTTTGTATGAAGATTAATAACCCCTATTGTTAAAGTAAAATATGTCCAACAGAAGAGGCCGTCAGCTCTCATCTGTCTGCCCAGCTGTTGGACAGGACAAGTTAAAAAAAAAAAAAAAAGAATGTAATTTTTTAAACTTAATTCTTTCTTTACATGATCTGGTCTTTATATTTGTGTGTTTGTTAAAGTAGGATAACGTCTTTTTTGCTCACTGCAGCGGAGGCTGCTTCTTAAAGTTTTATAATCTTCCTTTTGTTTTGATTGATTCAAATGTGTTCTTCTTTTCTAAACATAGATTGCATTCACTGTGGAATGACTATGCAGAATTTGAATGTTCTTTTGGGCTGTCCTGCTGCTTCGACATCATTAGAAGACGGCTTGATAAATTTACATCCACAGCAGTATCTACCATGGGTAAATCTTCTCATTGGCATATTTTAGCAGCCGGTCTGACTGATCAAGTTTGAACTAATGTGGCCAAGAGCTGTTATGATTATACAAAAGCTCCCTAATGCTATTTTATTAGGCAACCGCTGACCTTGCTTCAGTTTTCTTGAGCAAGACACTTCATTGAAACCAGCCTCTGGAGGAGCCGCTCCACATCCACACATCCACACAACCGTGACCTCCGACCTCCCCCTGTCAAAATCTTGCAAGTTAGAAGAAAAACCTCTCTCCGGGGTGGCATAGCTCAAAGACCGGTATATCTTCTGTCCCACTCAGATGAGTTACTTTACCACAGCACTAGTATCTCACAGCTCTTGGACACTTTCAAAAATTTCTGTCTGCTTTTGGCTTTTTGAGCATTTTTAGCAGCCAAACCAAATGCTAAAGTTCTGTTCTTGAGAATGGCAGTTTTTTACACACTTAGGATTTTTGATAAAATGTTATACATGTGGTGTCGTGTAGTTTTTACAGCTTCAGGAAAACACTACCTCATTCATTTGGAAAAGAGCACTATAAGAGGAATTTCCGGTCAATTTCTGCACAAGACTTTTAAGCTATTTTCACACTAGAGAATCATGTTTAAGTATACGCTTCTTGAACCACATTTAGCCCGTGGTGTTCACACTGGACTGGACTGATAGCTCAAATCTGTCATCAACTTATCATACTCAATAGTTAATAGCCTGTAATCTATGTTAGCGTGTAGCTGCCAGCGCTCAGAAGATGCATAATAACATTGGTTTTACTACTTTAAAAAGTCAAGCAAAAACAAAAAAATGTTGTTCTTCAGAGTACACCCACGTGAGGAAATGGGTTTCTTCTCCGCGCCACAAGCAGGACACGGATCACCCTACTGGCAGAGTGATAGCCAGCCCCAAGTCGCTACGACTTCTCCTTAAAAAAAACCAAACACCTTTGGACACCACAGCTCCAAATACCCCTACAATTAGAGCAATAGGGAGGAGCCTGAAGGGTAGGGAAGCAATTAGGAGTCAGCCTTGGTGTTATTTAATTCCGTCTGGAATCAAACCGCAAATATGAATTTCTGCTTCATGGTCAATTTTAAAATAGATGAAAAGGGAATGCCTTCCATTTGGCACTTCCAAATCTAAGTCCCTGATTGGTCAGAGTTTGACGTGGTTTAACTTTCAACGCAAGTTCAATGGCCCTGCGTTTTGTGCCTAAGGCCCAAAAACATTGTGAAAATTTGCGTTGCTGCACGTGAACACGGGAGTTTTAAATGCGGAAGTCCAATACACGCATTTACGTGCATCTATGCAGAGGTTGGTGTGAGCGTAGCTCTGGGTCTTTTCCACCATCTTTAATCCTGTCTCTGTTTAACTCTCATATTACCCCCCCTGTCTGCTTCATGCCTGCCTTTAGCGGTGCTTCACAGGGACAGACTCTCAGCCCTTCCTGTCTTCCTCTTTCCTATTATCCATCCCCTCTGCTCCTCTCTTTGCTGACTGCCTGTCTCCTACATATTTGCTTGATGGGAAGTTGTGCAGTCAATGGTCATGTGCAGCTGACTGCTTCATGTTAATGACGCACACAACTTTCCGACAAAACGGCTCCCAGTTTGCGAACGTCTCTCTGCTATATTGTTTCTGCATGTTTCAATGCAAATTGTACTACTTATAGTTGTGAGGGCATTTATTCTGTCATTAATTGTTAAAAAGTCTCACACTTTCCACTCCTTTTTTATAAAAATATTTTATAACATTTAATTAATTTATGTTAAAACAGAAAGAAATCCTCATAGAATCGCACTGAGCACAAAACCAGTTATGTTTTTCCTCATCCATGTTTCCATCCATATGTTTGTTCAGAGGAAAGATGCTTGAGCAGATTTACGACGGAATGGTCAGGAGAGGAGCACAGGACCACAGATGGCGCGCGTCATGATGATTTATTATCCAGATGTCATTTGATAACATAAAAGATTTCGAGATCCAGTGAGAATTTTGTGCCCAAATGGAGCATTTCTTTCAAACCTTAAAACTTTATTTGAAGAGGCACAAAAGAAAGATCTTCAGCTTTACGCATGAATATGGCACGTTATAAAACCAAAATATCAAACCCACCATGATACCATGATAAACAATGTAAGTGAACGTAAATGTATATAGTAACTCTAAAAAATCTTACTGCCTTAATTTTCCTAGAACAATTCAGGCATTGTTTAATATTAGTTCTTGTGCGGGACCTCATCTGTTCATTCATGAGTAAAACAATTCTGTGCAAGTTACTCTATAAAGACTTTAAAGACCCACTCTGATGAAAATCATGTTTTTGGTGTTTTTTGCATGTTCTTGTGGCATTCTCATGATGGAGGATCTGTTGCTCAAAATTTCATTTCTGAGTATTTCTATATTCAATGAATGAACAAGTAAAAATGCAGTGGCCTGCAGTGAATAAAACATGGCCCACTTCCTGAAAACCTCCGATTAGTTGTTAGTTCTGTGTGTTTTTCAGCTAATCTTGAATGAGCTGACAGCCTTCTCCCTGTGTGTCTCTTAAAATGTGCCTTTCTAACATCAGCAGTGCTGGCAGTGTAGCCAAATTTCACCCAAAATACTAAAACGAGGCAAAGAGCCAAGAACATTAACAGTCCGATGACGTCAGGAACAGACTGAGAAACAGCTTTACCCAGCATGCTTTGCTGATAGCTTTCTGCTTATAAATATTGAAACATGAGAAGAGAGAAAGTGGGGGCACAACAGTGATGGGACGGGGAATCAGACAAAGCTGTACAAAGTCTTTAGAAAGAGGAAGCTAGAAGCCTGGTAAAGATATGTGGAATGGCTTCCTGTTACTGGTTTACAGTTTACAATCTTACACATTTTTTTGCAACTTTTTTTTTTCTCTCTTTTTTGCCATAATTAAGGTTTATAAGAAGAAAATCTACACTGTCCACACTGCTTAATGTGTGTTATTCTTATGTTTACCCAGTTTAATTAACACATAAAGGTGTACATCTGTCTCGTCATACACATAAAGAATTCACCCAAAATAAACAAATATTTTACCAAGCCCCAGACAGGCGGCCCACCACCACCCAGGAGTCTTGAGCATCCCCCGCCCCAGCCCCAAGCAGGGCAACTATAAAAAAGGGTGATTTGCTCAGTTAACCAGAGCAACTCTGATGCATTTGCACATTTATTTTTGTAACAGAAATTACGCCTTTTTTATTATTAGAGAAATGTTCCATCTTCATTAATCTAAAGGATTTTATTTTTATTTTCAAAAAATGTTAGCTTCTGAATCATTTTTTTGATCATCTATCTTTGAAAACATCCATATGTTTATAAATAAAATAAATAAATGTGATTATAAATGATAAATAAAAAAGAAATAACAAAAAAATCAATAAAAATCTCAACTTTTCCATTGTGCAATTTTTATCTCAGTACATAAAAAAAATACTTTTGAAGTGCAGGTAATTATGCAAGAAAGTACTTTGCAACAACAAACACTAAAAAAGAACATTTTTTTCTCTCTAGTATGTCTGTCTTTCCTCATCCCTCAAACTTTTTTTAAACCATATAATTAAATAAGAAAATAAATGTAAACTCAACCCAATTATAAACCATAAAAAACTGAATTATGAATTTCTTTGATGCTACACGTTATGTATTAGTCAGTAACAACATGACTGCGTGCATACATTTGTGACATTCCCTGGGATAGTCTTTTTTTTTAAACACACTTACATAATCTTATATTGGATTCAGCAGTGGTGTGCTCATTTCCTCCTATAATTTACTGTATGTGTGTAGATTTAGGATATTTTGCTACTTTCTATTGTCACAGGAGGAGTGCTTGAGTGTGTGAGATGTTCATGTTTTTGGCCATTCCTGTAAAAAGGCTGAGGAAAAGCATCCTTTGATTGTAATGGGCTGCAAAAGCAGGGGCCTGACAGAAGCTATAAATATTTTAGAAGCTCTGTTTTAGTGCAGGAATAGAGAAGACAACAGGAAGTCTCTGGTTTTGATGTGTCTTATCATTTAACTGTGAAGGATTTTTGTATTTCTGCATAGCAATAACATTATTTAAAGCATTAATCACTCTTGAACTTTTATTTTGAAGGGAAATAGATAATAATTATTTTATGATTATTTACATTTTAAGAAAACAGAAAACTACAACTGGCTGAATCTAGCCACAGGGGTTGCAAGCCAGTAACTTCTGTGCCGGTCCCAAGCCCGGATAAATAGAGAGGGTTGCGTCAGGAAGGGCATCCGGCGTAAAAATTGCCAAAATAACCATGCGAATCATCCACAACACTTTAGAAAACTACAACTGGCTGCATTTGTCATCAGAGAAATGTGCTGCAAGAAAGACAATATACAGCAAAAGCTGGATATACGTTAATGAGAATGATATTCCTTGTTGCTGCTGGCAGTGTAACGCTCACAGAAACCTTTAATTACATGTTCACAACCATGTTGCGTGTATAATGCACACAAATCTGCCTGTTTTTAGTGTTAGCTCTGAGTAATAAGTGCAGGATGACCTGCATCTGTCTGCAATGAAAAGGCTGATTAAAGCTAAAATGTCTAAAAAAAATGACATTTTGAATAATAGGAACGTAGAAAGTCAAGTGATGGACAAACTGGATTTCAGTGCGAGTGAAACACCGATTTGACAGAGAATGAATCTGTAACAAAAATGTCTTATCCAAATTCAAGATCTGCACACTCCACAGTTTCATTGTTGTCTCTTGAGAAGAGCTGTCTAAATTCAAAGCAATCCTTGACCGTGACTCCATCGGATGTCCATCACATCCTATTATAAGATGAGTGTGGTCCTGGAATTTGGACTCTGACAGAAAATCAATGCCAAAAATCTTGAAATAAACTAAGAAAACGCAGAGACATGCTGTCAGGCAGATGGTAGGACAAAAAACTTCTTAAACATGCAATTTATTTATTTATTTATTTATTTAGAAGAGAACCTCAGGTGCAAAAAAAAAAACCCACTTGGACTCTTTTATACTGGGAGCATATTTCATGTGTTTTTTCGATGCGTCTCTCCTAAGTTCCCACTTTTCCTGCTTCATACCATCGTATGAATCACACCAACAAATTATACACTTCAAAAATAGATGAAAGATTACAAATACAATAATAAAAAGCTAAGCAGATAAAAATGTAAGAAATCAAAACATAATCCCAGAAACCAAAAAAAAAAAAAAAAATGGATATATTAAAAAACAAAACACAACAAGAAACCGGAAAAAGTAGGTACAGTGGGACATTGCTGATTTGATGGTAAGGTTTGAGTTTTTTTCAAATGCTTCTTCAATGTCTGCATTCTAAGGAGTTTTATGATTAGTAGGGAGCATATCCAGCATCAGTTCATGCCAAAAAAAAAAAGATCAGTTGAAAAGATAAACACACATCATCCAATCACCGATTTCTAAAAAAATTAGAAATCAAAATGAAATGTAAAATAATGGATATTTATAAATTTAAAAATGTGGTTTCTTATATTTCAGTTTTGATTTTCAAAATGTAATATTTTTTTAATTATTTGTTTTACTTTTTTATTTGTTGTTGCGATCTTTACTATGCATTGAGTGATTTGTTGATGTGAATTGCACTTCAGGGCCACCTCCATGCTCCTGCTTGTTGCAGGGAACAGTTTCACACACTACTGAACTTTTCCTTCACTTTTACTGTATCAACCGACACAGATCCAGGAAGATGTGCCTGCTGTTGATGAAGAAACCTGGTCTGTTAGTGAGCTCACATCCTGGCGGCTCAGATGCCCTGAAATCGTGCCCCTTTGTAGTTATGTAGATACGGTCTGTCATTACCGCCGCTGATTACATCTCAAACCTCAAGTGGGTTCGAATGGAAGAGGGAGGTGAGAGGAAAGCCGAAACGTTTGTGCAGAAGCAGTTTGTTCTGCCTCTGCTCCGGTCTGAAGGGACCTTTAACCCTTGTGCTATCCTAGGCACTTTAACATTGGGAGTTGGGTCATCTAGACCCACTAGACAGTGCTCTGAACCTTTTTTCTTCAATGATTTGTGATCTTCACTGGTGTCCATGATTACATGAAATCTTTCCACCTTTATCCACCTTTGTCATGGTAGGGAGAACACGTCAAAGTAAGGGTGGGGTCATCTAAGATAGCACAAGGGTTAAGGCTACCGAAGCCTTTTGGGTTCATAGACAGAGCAGTACAGTCACTTTGCCTAATGTACCAGTCTCTCGCAACCAATTATCCTTCATGCTGCCCATTGTTGCAGCCAGTCTCCCACTCTCACATCCATCTTGCACTCCTGCAATGTTGTTTATCCATTTATGTATAAGTCTGGGGCAGATTAGGAGCATAAAAAGCTCCCGTCTTTCAGGGCTTGTGCATTCCGCATGTGTGGTATACATGTCCTGCAGATGGTTCATGTTTGTTTCGTTCACAGATTTTCTCCATCTTTCAGTTGAACCTGAAGGAGTTGGGTGTTAAAAAGTACTTTCTTCTGCACTGGATAAGAATGCAAAATACTAATACCATATTTTCCCTTTAGGGCACACTGGATTATAAGGTGCACCGTCAATAAATGGTCTATTTACAAATTGGGTCATAAATAAGGCGCACCCAATTATAAGGTACATTAAGCATCAGTCTGTCAGACAGACTTTTTTAGCTGCATTCAGAGTAACTCTAGAACTTGTTCGGTCGGAGTCAACATTTTTATGGCAACCACTCTTGTCAATCAGTAGTGAGTTTATTGGAAGTCCACTCCTCTACCACTTAAAAACGGGCTTAATCTGTCAATCAAACATTTCAAACGTTTAACATGGGCCCAGCGGGCACAACATGCTTTCATTCAGGCTTCTAATTAACCAGTTTATGACTTGAATAATTTGCACTACAGAAGAAATACCATGAAAAAGCACGGGGATTAGCAAGAACATGTTAAAAAAGGTAGTGGAACAAAAATTGGGATTGGGATATTGAATTTATTTCATTTTTGCATTATTTTAAGTAGTTTGTTTAAGTTGGTCTTTTGCAATTGGAAACTCCATTGTTTGCATTTCATTTCATTTGATATTTCTTGGTCCTTTTCCGTCTTTTTCCTTTGCCTTCCTGCAGTGTTTCTAACTCTTTTGTTTTCCTGTCATTGCCTTTGGTGCAAACGTCCTACACTTTCCTTTCTGCATCAGTGTTTCTCACTGGGAGCTAACATTCCTGTGTCTGTCCCATTATGGGTCTGAGGTTCCTTAGTGTTGCTGTCATCTGTGTTAGTGGACTGTCTTTGTAAAACCATATGAGGGTTTATTAGTGTGATCCATCTTCCCTCCTGATGGTGCCAACCCAAACATACTGTGCGTCAGTGCAGGTATTTTTAGTTTTGAACTGCATGTGTGTTGGTGTGTGTGTGTACGTGTATCATGCTAGTTTTTTTTTTTTTTTTTATCCTTTGTGAATGACTTTTTTGTCATTGCTCTTAGTTACAAAATATTCTTGCTCTCTGTACTCAGGTGTTAGTTGTTACTCACCCAATACCATTCAGAATAAACTCCCCAAAAATTACTTTTTTACTTAAAATATTAAGAACAAAATCATATTTACATGATATTTTCTGGACTGTAAGGGGCACTAAAAAGCCTTAAATGTTTTAAAAAAAAAACGAGGTTGGATGTTGTTATGAATACACTAACGGGGCTAATTTGTACGGAGCCCGTGTCATGACATTAAGATATAAAATATATCTTGTTCCCACAGATTATTATCTCGTTCGCACGAAATACTATTCCGTTCCCACAAGATACTATTGCGTTCCCACAAGATACTATTCCGTTCCCTCAAAATACTATTCCGTTCCCTCTAAATGATTAACTCTTGCGAACGCAATAATTATGTCGTTCGAACGCAATAATTATTCACGTCATAAGTCATTTACGCGGACATGCTCTCTGTACGCCGGCAAAAGCCGCTTTCAGCGGTAACTTCCGTGTCTCTGTGACCCATATTCGTTCAAAAAAGGAACATGAAAAACAAAAATTGTCACTTTATTACTGTCTCAATGAATATAAGAAAAATATCAAAAGATTTATGATAACTAGGCTGCTTTGTCATACGATAGCTCCTGCTAAGCTACTACTAACTCCGCCGCAGAGCTAGTAGTAGCAACTGGCTGGTCGGTTGACAGATAGCTGATATTGTAGTTTAGGGTCGAATAGGAGTAATAATATTCAGGACTTGTCTTTTATTAACTTTAGCAGTCAGTTGCTTTACATTCGAAGGCTGTTAGGCTACATGCTAACTAACTAGCCGATCATTTATCCTGTTATTAATTTACGTCATAGATTTACAGCAGATACCTTCACATTTCTGTATGTGTGTGTCTCATTACATTGCATTGAAGACACGGAGGATGTTTAGAGAACAGATTTATTTATTTTAAAAAGCACAGAAGCATCCATCGTATTCACATTCATTCACATGATGATGATCTGGTACGCCCTCAGTCATCTTGCTGCAAAAGCCGCTTCCTGCCGCTACTTTCATGTCTACATATGTATATATATATATATACATATAAATATATTTAGGGAGAGAGAGAGTCACATACGGTATACATAAATATATATATTTATTACAGCCAAACAACAGGAACATAAGGAAGGTTTGTTTGGCGTTGACTAAGTCATGGTGCTGAAGTGAAGGGCTGCATGTTAAACTTTGAAAAACTGTTCCAGAACTGGAGCAACACGAGGAATCATTTAAACCGCAAGTGACAGAAACTGTCACTTCAATGAGAACTAATATTGAGTTTTGTCAAAAAAGAACCACAGAGCGAATAATTGTCAAAGGATTTCAGGAAAGAGCATTTTTGGTTATTTAAATTGACAGGCCTTTTCGCAAAAATCCAGACAGTGGCTCAATCTACTATCATGCAGTCAGATGCAGACTTTACTCAAACATGTGGTCATTGTGTTTAGCAGCCAGGATTAAACAATGACATTTTTAAAAATGGAAAAAAAAAACAAATGTAAATAAAGTTTTATTAATTAGGTCCGGCTATCATTTCAATCAGAAAACATCCCTTTGGAAGCTTCCTCCATCTGACCTCACACCTCATTGGTCAAATAAATATTTTTGTTTAGAATTATAACCAAAAACATCATTACCACAATAAAAAAAAAGAAAAATTGGACCTGATACTACCACACAAGTCCTTTTATTTATAAGTTTGTACTCAAAGGCCAGGAAAGTGTTTTTTCTTTCCCCAATTTCTGCTAACTGGAGGTGACCCCTGAGGAGTTAGATTCTGACACCCCTTGGTTTTACTAGATCAAACAAATGACAGTCAATAAACCTTCATCTGCTTCGACACTCACACAGACTTCTGTTTGATTTTCTGGGAATTGATTAGTCTTTTCACGTCTGTTACTAAAACTACCTTCCTTGACTGTAATCATTTCCTGGCTTTGATGTCTGATTTTCGTCCACTGCTACAGAAATTACCTTCTCAATTTTTTTTCACTGCACTAATTAATACAGGAAAGAACGATCTGATCTTTTTGAAATGGGAAAAAAAGATTATTTTTTTCTGTGGCAGGGTGCTTCCATCACTTCATCTCTCATTCATGCATACACAAGGCTTTGAGACTAAATCTAAATAATATAGCGACACCATAGATGCTGTGCTGTGATGTGAAAAACTATAGTTTTTTATTTTTTAAAAATCTGGCAAAGTTCTGAATCCTAACCAATAGCCAGATCACTCGAAGTCAGACTGTGAATTAGCTTAGTAATCGATCAAGGTGCCAACATCCAAAGTATGTTAAATTATTCAATAGCACTTGGAACAATATTACAGTTTCATTGCTATTTTTCTCAGTGACTGTCAGCTCAGTTCACTGAAATGGGGAAATTAATAAGAAATATTGAGTAGAAAAGGAATCTACATTAATGAGAGCCCGGTTAGACGAGGATGGCGTCTTTGCAGTGCTGAGTGTGCATGAAGGAGTTTGAGTTATTTTATTATTTGCTGCAACTGAAAGTATAAATATAGTAGACGAGCAGAAAGAGGAATAAAAAATAAGTATAAAAAAAAGACTGCAGTTTAACAGCAACACGGATGAGAATCATGGAGTTAGCTTCCAGAATTTGATGCCAGAATTCTCACTCCCTGCCTAATTTTGACACAAAGCAAGCCTCATAAAATACTGCCGAACAAATATCTGACAAATTCAGGAACATAAAAGCGGTTTTAAGATGCATTGGTATTGAGTCGTGAGGAAAAGGATGAACACAGAGAGACTTTGTAAAAAGGAGTGCAGCACAGGGAAAACAATGGGGAAAACAGTTGAAGAGTTACCTGGGGAGACGTTCGGATGCCTAATTAAACTTAAAACTCATATCATGTAACATAAACATAGATTTATTTGAATGATTAAAAAATGCAACATTGAATTAAACACTTAGCATTCACTTTTGATGTCTTTAAATACAGGACAGACAAGTGTGAATTTGTTGTTGTAAACATTTCCTATGAAAGGTTTATTGTATTTTTATTTAGATTGACTGATTTTATAGTAATCTTGCTTTTTTGAAAATTTGGTGCCCCCATTTCTTTTTATTTCCTTTAACTTTTTCTGGTGTCTTTCAGTGGCTGAAAACTCAAGTTCTGCAGAACTTCACCAATGTTCTTTGGACACTGGCCGCCTTATTTTCAGAAATGTGCACTTCTATTGGTTTGCTTTTGGTGCTGGCATATAACACTAGTTTAACCCCATTGACTGTATATGAAAACCAAATGAGTGCGACTTCACCCATAGAAAATGGTTTACTTCCTGTTCCAATCAAAGGAACCCATTCATTTGCCGTTTTTTGAAATATGGAAGCCGCCATATTGGAGCCAGGCATCCTCAGTACATTTTTACGGAAATCACTCTCGCCAATCAGGAGTGAGCTTGTTGGAAGTCAATTAAATGTTTTCGAACATGAGACATGAGGCCACATACTAGCACTAGAGAACCAATATCATTAAAACATGAGGATGAGCAAGAACATGCTAAAAAAAAGGTATTAGAGCAATAATGGTTACTCTGACAAATAAAATAACTGAGATAGAGCTGTTTATTTCTCAATATTAGTCTAAAGGATTTTGGCTTTTTTGGAGCCAGCAGGTACTTCCTGTTTGGAATGAGAGGGATGGGGGCTTGCTCAAACCAGTAACCACATACAGTCAATGTATTTGGTCAGTTTATGTATTTGTCTTATTGCTATTTATTAATTTGTTACTCAGTACTTACTTAATGAATAAGCTATCAGCAGCAACAAAAACAAAACAAAAAACACTTGCAAAACGAAAAAAAATTATGAGCAGACAAGTAAATGAGTTTAGCTTTGGTTTTGGGAAAACAACCTAGGCATAAAACAATATTTATAAAAAAGGAAGAAAATGCAATACAAAAAAAGTGTATAAAGAATTTCAGAGCACAATATATGTAATGAGTTATCAAGGAGAATTGTTCATTGTGTTATGTAAAAGATCATTATGCAAATATAATCAAATACACATATAGATGTAAATTTTAGGTGTCAGTTTAAAAAAAACAGTTACATATAATATAATAAATGATATTATGCATTGTAGTTTATTACAAAATTATAAGAAAAATCTTATGACAGAGATGTTTTTTTGTTTTTTTTAAATGCGTATCTTTCCATATAAATCCTCTTATTCACAGTATTCTTAATAGATGCATCCATTTTTCTTGATTTTACAACTGTCTGGACTGAAATATTTGTTTTGGGGTCAACGGTGAGCAGGTGGCTGACAGAAGTAACCTCATTTGTTTGTCATGTTAAATCGAATTCAGGGCAGCGATCACAACATCTGGACCAGGGGGCATCCCCCCACGAAAAACTGGAATCTTGAATGAAAATCAGAGGCATGAGAAGTGTCCGTCATTTAAAATGGCAGAGGATATGTTTCAGCTATTCAGCATAATTAAGGCACTAGGGAATGGCAGCTCAAGCAGATCCATCATCATCCTTGTTACAGGGCTGCTCGGAGGGTCAGGAGAACGGCACGGTGCGTGTTATCGCCCCCCCTTGGGCATTTAATAAATCTCATTGTTGAGGTCAGCGTATTTCCATCTTTGGGGAATGAATGGATTGCAATGTGGGCGTGCGAATGCTGACACACGCCGACATGCAGACCAAAGAAACATCCCGTCTGAGCTCAGACAGACAGCGAGCTTTGTGGCGGAGTTTGCTCTGAAAGCTTGCCAGACTGATGGTGTGGGCGAAAATGTGCAGCAAGGAGTCATTTTTCTGACTCTTGCTAGTGGAAGAGGAGCTGTGGATCCACAGTAGTATTATATTTCCGCCACATCTCTTGTTGTACAGCCTCAAAGCAATGTATAATCATTGCAACTGTTTCAATAAATAAAGTAATGAGGCTTTTAGCCAGACTTTCGGGTTTTGAGAGCATGTATGATTTGCAGTGTTCTTTCAAATCCCCTATTGTTTATTAGTCCTTCATAAAATGTATTCATTTTAAATAAAAAATAAAAATAAAAAACATATTCTCTGAGTTACTTTGCAAAACTGTTTGTTTTTTTTTGTCCTGAGCTTTAATTCTCCATCCTTCATGATGAAACATCAGCGTCCTAAACTTTGTGCACCTTTGTGCACTCGATGTTTTTTCTCTTTCTGCAGGCCGATGCAGCCACCAGCTTCCTGCGAGCAGCTCGTTCGGGGAACTTGGACAAGGCCCTGGACCACATCAAGAATGGAATCAACATCAACATAGCAAATCAAGTAAGATGCCTTTCATCACCTACCCAGAATAAAAGAAACAGTTTTAGTTCATATCAGGCTGCCAGGATTAAATGGTTCAATAGCTGCTTACTTTGATATAAGTTATAGGTTTTATTTTAGAAACAATTCACATTTTGAGCATTCAATTTATCTCGACTGGTGCAGACTTTACTCTGATTTGAAAACCATTTTAACAAAATCCCAAACATTATAAAAAAAAAAATATATATATATAAATATATTTACCTTGCTTAACTTGTTCAGTAAAGCTGCAGACTATGGGCAACACCCTCACTGCAGAGGTTTTCTCCAGAAATGTTAACATTATTTTATTTTCCCTCCATTTTCATCCATCTATCCCAGACTAAGGCCGTCTTTAGATGGTTAGTTTAAATTGTACATGTTTTATTTTGTCTGTCTTCTTGTTTTTAACTGTACAGCAGTGTGGCATGAAAATTATTTTTAACAGATTAAGTTGAAATTGATTTGATTTGTAACTTTGCTCAGTAGCAAAGCTAGGGAAAATTATTTCTTTTTTTAGTCAGATCAAAAAAAAATAATTCAACTTAAATTTTTCCATGAGAAAATGATCATATTAAGACCATATGAATAAAATCAATAGAAAAATTGAAACTTTGGACTAAATGACCTGAGGTAATGAACAACAGCTGTGTTGACTGCAGACTTAAACCAGGTGTTCCGTCCCTCTTCAGAGGAGGGAGAAATGTGCAACATAAAAAAAATAATGATTACCGGGTGGGGATAGGGTTGGCCACACAGCCGTTTATTTGGTGACACATAAAAATCAAAGGGAACTAAAGGAAAATAGCCAACAAAACCCCAAAGGGGGAATAAATAATGGTATAACTTAAATTCTCAGGCTTTATAGCAAGACACCAAAGACAGAAATACAAAACTTCAAATTACTCAAGATGCAAACAAAAGCCCACAAAAGTAAAGTAAAAAAAGAACAAAACCAGAATCAAACTAAGGGGGGAAACCAGAGGCTTTCACAAGGAAAGGCCAGGCAGACAGCAGGGGCAGGCTGAAGAACGAACTCCCACTCAGGAATGCAGCCGCCACTGGAGCAGAGGATCCTGGGAGCTTTTAAAGCTTCCCTCCAAGCCAGGCGATTGGTAGCAGCCTCAATCAGCACTGCAGAGGGGGCGGAGTCAGCAGCTGTGCAGGAGCTGGACTTCTGCAGGAGCTAGAAGACAAACACATACACACACCCAGAACAAGCAGACACTACCAGGGGTCGTAACGCCAGGTGTGATGGAGACCCGAGGGCGGAGCAGAACAGAACGCTCAAAACAATTTTACCGTGCTACCAAAAATTACATAAAATAAAATTATTCATCCATCTTCTAAACCCATTTTGTTTCCTTTCGGAAAAATTATATTAATAATATGAATAATGTTTGGTTGGTTGTTTTTCTAAAGTTCATGTGTGTTTTCCGAGTCCAACGGTCTCTTTTCTGATCACAAACACCACGTTAACCCTCCATCTGCCTAAGTTTGGGTTTTTCATTGAGGGACATCAATCTATCTGTGCAATTGCAACTAAAATGAGAATAAAAGCCACAGTTTTGAAATAAATGTTTAGTTTTAAAATGTTTATATTAATTTTTCATCAAAATAAAAGCATGTTTTCATTCCGATTCCTTGTTATTTCTTTCTCCTATAACTTCGATTAACAAAACAATCCACTCATTTGCTCCTGGTCCGGCCCTTCTGTCAATTTCTAGAACCCTTTGTGGCCCATTAATTAAAGTTTACCCACCCCAGGGCTAAATAATGGCTTTTTTGGATTGAAAAACTCTACCATTTTTGTAGATATTGTTCCATAATTGGTCAGATTAAAGTTATTAAATGAACAAAGCACATTGTAATAATATTTGCAATTTAGGTCATAAATTATGTAACAGTGAAAAAAATTCAGTTTATTTTATTATTAAACCTATCAGTTAAAGTTATAGCAGCAAACTTCTATTCATGATCCTCTGAGAGTTGATTTATGTTTCAAATCCTGGATATTTGGCTTGTTTTCTCTAGAGATGCCAGCTTTTTATAGTAGAAATAAATACAAACATTCTTTCATAAGTGCATGCATTTGTTTACCCACCACACCGAGTGAAAGGAGAAGATGTGCCTTGGAAGGAACACCATAAAAACTCAAAACAAGGATAAAAGAGCTGATTGCACGGAACTATCTAGTGCCCTAAACTTTTGCGCAATTTGGACACATGCTCCTTTTTTTTTGTTTTTTGTTTTTTTGTTTAAACACTGAATAAAGTGTCTCACATTTGCTTAAGTAAAAACCTAATAAACATGATCATTTTATAAAGACTTTTTATGAGTATATTGTGTTCTGATGATGTTTTATAAAAAAGAATGAACTTACATTTGTTTTTAAATGAAAGTTTGTTCTAACACAATGCATTGTGGTAAATACTCACTAATCTAGGGAGCATTATCGCAAAGACTTTTGGAAAATTTCTAGCGCACTGGATTTTAAAAACTAAGACCCCCCCAAAAGATGGTGAATACCCTATATGGTGCAGTGAGTAGCGAGCGGTGTGGGACTTCAGATATATCCTTAGTCTTTATATAAATACACACATTTTCTCAGTGGAAAGCTTATTTTTAGGACGATTTAACTACGTGGAGCAAAAAAAGAAAGAAAATGAAACATCTATGACAGTTAAATCCCTTTTTGATTTTGTTTAAAATAGTATACATTAATAATTAACCATATTAGATTGAAGTCTTCGGTCCAGCTTGTCAGGAGGGTCGTAGAGTAGGGGGGTGGGGGGGTGATCGCTGCCATTGTGATGAAAGTCCCAGACACTGCTGCTAATGTGGGAGAGAATGTTATTTTCATATTTCTGCATCAGTATTTAGGGTGCAACCATAGAAAAAATCAAACTCAAAAGAAACTGTGTATAAGTTACAGCTTCCTACAACTCCCACAACCTTACATCACGAATGACCTCATCGTTTTGTTTATGAGCGTGAAGGCCATCATGACATTTACTGTGTTTGTTGTTGGGACCTCATATTTCTGCAGTCAGAGCAAAGGTGTTTGTATTATTATGCACATAGAGGATGACACCACCACCTCATTTACATCTCATATTCCCCTATTTACACATCACCAACCTCTTCAGCTTTTAACCACGTTTATTTGCTTAAATACATAGTATTGCTAACAAAAAAGTAAAATAAACTGAGTTTTGGGAAGTTGTATTGATGATGATCTTTCATAGAAATTTCATTCAGTACATTAAAAGAAACAAATGTTAATTTGATACCAATACATGGTGTTTATAATATACCTCCTTAATTTTTGCATACCTGCCTTATTGCATTAACATTTTGGCAAACACAATAAGAACCCATAAATTCAGTTTATACAAAAAAATAATAAGAATAGTCACTGGAAGTAACAACAGGAAGCCATCTGTTTCTTTTTTTTTTTCATAAAATACATTAAAATGAACCGATTTAGTAAACTATAGTATTTTTGAATTAATGTATAAACTGCATTGTAAATGTTTACCTCAAAATATAAAACTAAGTTTGAAAAAAAGAGTAATTACAATTTAAAAGGTCGTGCAAGTTAAAAAAAAAAAACTTGACTTAGTTGAGTTTCAACTCAGGATATCAGGTTATGGAATAATCTTCAACTAAAAAACAAAATCAATTAACACTTATTTTTAAAATGAAATACTTTAAAAACATGAACAATAAAAACTGTTTTGTCGATGTCGAATCCACATTAGCTGGTGCTCGCTATAAGTTGTATTTTTTTTCCAGACCACCCAGGTGGATTAAAGCAGGAGGCGGAGCCTCTGTGTGCACGCGCTGCAGTCACCTGAGCATACAGTGCACCTTTGAGAAAGCCTTCACACATCACTGATGCACAGCATGTTTACCATTACTGAGTACATGCTCACAGAGAGACAGCGCAGCCCACTTGAACTGAGTGACACTGCAGTATAAAGAAAAGCCTGAGAACATGACGGATCACTCTGACCCCCTGTGGTCATATTGGATACTGCAGGCAGGTTGCAGCCAAAGCTGCAGCAAACATCTGCACACATGACATTAGATTAGCCTCAAATAAACCAGTCTTTATGTTGTGAAACAGGGTGGACGCTTAAATAAATAAGTTCCCTAGCAGAAAGCAAATGTACTTTATATCTAAGGTCAAAGGTCATGAGAGTCTTTGGTGACACAACACTGTAAGGCAGAGAAGAATAAACCCCAAAGAGACAAATATATATATATATATATATATATATATATATATATATATATATATATATATATATATATATTATTTTACAATTTTCTATTTTTTAAAATGTATTATTGAGTTAATGCAGCATTTGTTTCTTTGTTTCAAATGTTTCACTTTTTTTTGTTCAAAATCTTTTTCTTTTTTTTTGAATAAACTATGTTTTCTTCGTCAGAATGGTCTAAACGGGTTGCATCTGGCCTCCAAAGAAGGTCATGTCAAAATGGTTTTGGAGCTTCTTCACTCTGGCATCGAGCTGGAAGCAACCACCAAGGTAAGCTGCTCTCTGTGTTCATCTGCAGCTCCACCAAAGGGCAAAGGTTCCTATGTTTGAATATATTTGATTAAAAGAAAAAGTTGTTTGGCAACTGTTTTACTATTTTCATTCTTTTACATGTTTAATAAAGAATTTGTGAAGGTTGTGTCATAATCACACTTTTACTACATGGAAAGAAAAAGATCTTTGCTGCATCTACTGGAACAAATCGGCATAAATCTTTTCTGTTTGACTCCAGAAAGGGAACACTGCCCTTCATATCGCAGCTCTGGCTGGACAGGAGAAAGTGGTGGCTGAGCTCGTCAACTATGGTGCCAATGTCAATGCCCAGTCCCACGTGAGCCTCCACAGCCAGTGTGCCTGACTGTGTATCTAATGGGATGATATGGCTGCTAAAAAAGAACAAAATTATCTTTACGTGTTTGCAGCAGCAGCAATGCATGTCTGAATGGTTATCGAGTTATTTTTAAAACTGCACCACAGCTACATTTTCTTTCAGGATAATTAATATAACAAAATGAAATAGCGTGTGATTATTATGCCCAAACAGAAAGGTTTTAGCCCGCTCTACATGGCTGCACAAGAGAACCATTTGGAGGTGGTCAAGTTCCTGCTTGAGAATGGCGCCAACCAGAGTCTCCCAACTGAGGTATGTGGGTTCTTGAAACCAGGAATTGTATTTAAACAGCTTTCAAGGCTTTCCCACTCCAATGAAAATTGTGTTTTTAACATGTTGTCGTGGCATTTTTCTCATGATATAGAACATATAAAAAGAAAATTATGATTAAAATATCATATCTAAGTATTTCTTTATTCAAACCGTTGTGAATCAGGAGCAGATGATAAAGGCTTTTAGATGTTTCGCTATCGGCAAGTCACAAGTCTCTGCTCTGCTTCATTTAGATGCATCCTTGTAGACAAATAGATCCATGTACGTCTTTGTTTTCCTCATCTGAGCTGGCATCTGGCTCAAAAACTGTTCGGCTGGATTGCTTCGATATTGCTCACCATTTTAGTGGAAGAGTGTGTGAACAGAGAGCTCAAATTGTGGGTGATGGGAAGGGGGTGTGGGGTTGCTCCACAACGTAAGTACTGCCGCTCTGCAAAAACTGTATCCTAGAAAATGACACAGTATTTTTTATTTTCTTTTTTTGGGAGGGAAGGGTTACGCTAAAAATGCCATACTTATAATTAAAAGACCACTGGAAAGGCTTTAAAAGATGGTCAGGGTGGGTCTTTAAAGACTTAAAAGACTAAAAAATAGAAAAAAAATGTACATTCACTTTTCCTTTAAACCAGAGATCCAATTTCTTTAAACACAATTTCTTTTATTCATTTTTCATTAGTAACATTTACAGCTTATTTACACTTTGCCATGTGTAATTTTTTTTTTTTTTTAAACAAAGTCTAACACAATTTTGACTTATACTGTTCCCTTGCTCAGTTTTAACTGCTACTAGAATTGCCAAAGTCTTCATTTGGTTGCTTTGACTTTTCTGCAGATGCCAGTTTCTCTTCATTTATGCCAAATAAATATTTGTTAATTCAGCTGAATTTAATCTTTGTTTTTGAAAAATTCAATGTTTTTTTATGACAATAGCACAAAAAATAAAACATTTCACAACAACTTTGATCAATATTGTCTGTAAGTCTCTGTCAGGAAGTCCATGGTTAACACTCCTCCTCTGCTTTGTGGCTGTCTGTTGTTGCCCTGCATCAGGATGGCTTCACGCCTCTTGCCGTGGCTCTCCAGCAGGGCCATGAGAATGTTGTGGCCCTGCTCATCAACTACGGCACCAAGGGCAAAGTCCGCCTCCCCGCTCTACACATCGCTGCACGAAACGACGACACACGCACAGCCGCCGTTCTCCTGCAGAACGACCCCAACCCTGATGTTCTCAGCAAGGTAGAGCCGCACTCAATGAGATCATGTGTGTCATCTTCGGGGTCTCTCTGTAATAAAGAGGTGTTTAAGGAACTCTGGGTAATCTGTAACTGTCTTCACAGACTGGTTTCACTCCTCTTCACATAGCAGCACACTATGAGAACATGAGTGTAGCTCAGCTGCTGCTCAACAGAGGAGCCAATGTGAACTTCACCCCTAAGGTTGGCTTGTCTTATGGTTAAAACTCACATTTTGAGGTGGAGAAGTCAACATACTTCTTATAAGATTTTGAAAACTGTCACTTTGTTTGCAGAATGGCATCACACCCCTTCATATAGCTTCCAGAAGAGGCAACGTTATGATGGTCAGACTACTGCTGGACAGAGGAGCACAGATTGATGCCCAAACCAAGGTAAGATACTGACACATCCCCTATCATTGTGTCTGCTCTCTTAAAAAAATTGGGTTATTTCATTAACCCAATTCTTGAGTTGTTCATGTTTTTTTTGGGTGACATCAATTTTTAGCGAGGGACCTGGCTGCAGACAAGATGGGTCCTGACATCATCAGCCAGAAGCCGGAAAAACTGTGACCCTAACCCAAAAGTGTTCCAAATTGTTGAATAAACTTTTACTAAGGTTTAAAACTTTAACTGTTTGTGTTGCTAGTTTACTTTTGGTTGAGAACTTCTGGTTCTGGACATTGACGTCTGCAGCTGGGTCCTCTTGAGCTATGTCCGAATTCACGCCTTATCCCTAACTAACTACTAAAACGGCTATTTATGAATCCACTGTGTTCTGACGATGAAAAAGTTGATAGTTTTTTTTATTTTTTAAACACGTATGATCATAGCAAAACATTTTTCAAATGTAATGCATTGTGGTCTATATTCCCCAATCTAGTTTTTCCTGAGCCCCCCCCAATCAGCCATAAGAAGTTGGGTTAAAAATTCATAAACAAACAGTGTGTGGATTGCAGAGTATGGGGCTTTGGTATACAATGATATATAAACATTCTACTGCACAGCAAAAACTACATGTATTTTTAGCTTAATTTTTTTGTCAAATTAAATCATTTTACTCCACTGAATCTAAAATATAAGAGGATAATTTATTTGCTTAATTACTTTTTAGAATGCTGGTAGATTTTTTTTAAATAAAAAGTGATTTAGGATTTATTTCCTGAGTCATTTCATCTCATTCCACTATTTTAATACATTTTACTACAAATTAGACACATATTATTCTAAGTCAGTATTTTTTACTAAATTCCTGTGCCTGAGCTGATTTCCAAATGTTCTTGTCATCTGCTCCTCTGTTCTTCCTTCATTTCTTCCCAGGATGAGCTGACTCCTCTCCACTGTGCAGCCAGGAATGGTCATGTTCGCATTATTGAGATCCTGTTGGAACACGGTGCTCCTATCCAGGCTAAAACAAAGGTTAGTGTCATTTTCCTGCTGTACTACTACACCAGTAGCTTTACTGTTAAATGTTAATTCTAATGTTCCTGCTGTTAAAAACGGTATCTTTCTCTGTAATAAAGCTTTATTTAAATTTCTGTGCACATAGAACGGGTTATCCCCAATCCACATGGCAGCTCAAGGGGATCACATGGACTGTGTCAGGCAGCTACTGCAATACAACGCTGAGATCGACGATATCACGCTGGACCACCTAACCCCGCTTCATGTAGCAGCCCACTGTGGTCACCACCGCATGGCCAAAGTTCTCCTGGACAAGGGAGCTAAAGCCAATGCTCGTGCTTTGGTGAGTCCCTGATCCACAAAGTGCTGCGTGTTTCTGTCAAAGTAAAACGCTAAATAGTTATAGTCCCTTCCAGTGGTAGAGCTAGAACATGTGTTTTTTTATGATTATCTTTATTTGAATTGTCATTTTTGCAAATTTAAGAGGCTTGTGTTGATGATTTCTTAATCTTTGTCAATAATGACACAAACATTGACTCCAAAATTGTGGGGCAAGTAAGGGGACAAATCTTTTTGCTGGAAGGGGCACTGCCCCCTTTGCGTCCCCCAGAGCTCCGCCCCTGGTTCCTTTAGTTTTGACATAAGAGAACAGGAAGGTTCTCTTCCTTAATGTACACATGAACTGTTGGTGCTTGTTCCCCCAGAATGGCTTCACGCCTCTTCACATCGCCTGCAAGAAGAACCACATGCGGTCCATGGACCTGCTCCTAAAGCACTCTGCTTCATTAGAAGCCGTCACTGAGGTGAGTGACGATGCAAACAATGTCATAAAAACAAAAAAAAAAACTTTTCAACCAAAAACAGGTTTATGTGTCCAATAAGTAATGATGGAAAAAAGGAGAATTTTTTTTTTTTTTGCGATGCCATCCATCCTTGTACTTTTTTTTTTTTTTACATTCAAGCAATAGTTAATTACTTCTAAGTCATAAAATCTTTTTAAAAAAATCTTGCAGTAACCCTGATTGAAAAATCCCTAAGTTCCGTGTTGATTCCTTGCTCTGTGTGTGTGCAGTCTGGTCTCACTCCTCTTCATGTAGCAGCATTCATGGGTCATCTGAATATTGTCAAGAATCTCCTCCAACGGGGAGCTTCACCTAATGCTTCCAATGTGGTAAGCAACTTTTTTTTTTCCCAGCAAAACTTTCTCTTTTGATGTCACAAGCCATTTTTTCCTATAAATACTTTTTTTTTTCAATTAAAAATGTGTTCTAAATGTTTTGTTGAATTTTTAAATTCATGTGAAGAAACAGTGGATTCAGCAGAATGTATAACAACATGCTTCAAAAGAGATGTTTTTAGCTGTTATTATGTAAAAAATAATTCTGTATCTATCCATTTTGTTCACACACTGGTTCCAATAGTGTAAAAAAAACATTTCCTGTTGTTATCTGCATCAGAAAGTGGAGACTCCCCTCCATATGGCCTCCAGAGCAGGACACTGTGAAGTCGCTCAGTTCTTGCTGCAGAACGCAGCGCAGGTGGATGCAAGGGCGAAGGTATAAAGCACCATTTCCCCCAAAAAACTCTGTTTTCAATGGTGCATTTTTTAGTTGCTGTTTTGCAGACACACTCAGCTTTAGTGTTCTCACCCCTCAATTTCCCAAACTCTTTCCGTGGTGCTGTTTTGCAGGACGACCAGACGCCCCTACACTGTGCCGCTCGAATGGGCCACAAGGAGCTTGTCAAGCTGCTCCTGGACCACAAGGCCAACCCAGACTCAGCCACAACTGCAGGACACACGCCCTTACACATTGCTGCTCGCGAGGGACACATCCACACCATCCGAATTCTGCTAGACGCCGGAGCACAGCAGGTCAAAATGACAAAGGTTAGTTCTAAAGCTACCCAAGCTATCCAATCCAGGGGTCTGGAATCGTTTACTCTTAAAGGTCCATTCAGGTCAATTTCTCCCTGAACACAACCAGGAGCCAAAAACTCTTACTTTACCCAAATGCCTTTATGCCATTGACATTATTATTATTGTTATTTCGGCATAAATAAAATATAAAAAGAAAATTGCCTTTTTTCAAAATATGAAATAGTTTATCACTTTTGGGATGACTTCCTTTCAAAATAAAAGCCACTCTGTTCCACTCATTTCAATGCATCAAATGTATTACAGGTAGTAGATATTGGAAAGATTGACAGAAATAATAATAATAATAATGAAAAAACTTCTAGTAAAAACAATTTTTTTTACCATTTGTGGAGTAGCTAAATAAGACAATCGTAAACATAACTTCTTAAATCAGAGCTGATTAAGTGACCTTTACCACATTTTCTGAACCATAAAGCTGCGTTCACACCTGACCCGAAATCAAGAATGTGTGTTTTGCGTGTTCTGGAACCTTCATCACATGCCCCCTGTTTGCCCATGGTATTTACACTGGACTGTTGCTATTCGGTAAAAGCACGTGTCCACGACCTACAGTTAGAAGAGGCATGGGATGAAATGTCAAACCAAATCTTGTCTTGCTCCTTTTTTTTCTATTCCAATATAGAAAAAAATTGGTGTCATATAATTCCAACAGCAAGTGTTAATTTCTCCTCCATGTTCAATTTTCAAAGGTTTGGCACGTCTGTGAATTGAAAGGGACGCCATCCATATGTCACTACCAAATCCAAGTCTCTGACTGGTCAAAGTTTGACCTGATTAAGTTTTTTATGCGCATTCAAAGGCCATGCATTGTGTACATAGAGCCTGAAAACCATCGTAGAAACTTGCATAGTGACGCATGAGAGTTTTGAACACGGAAGCCTGAAACGCGCCTTTATCTAAACGTGCATTTAAATAAAGTTTTCATTGAAAGTGGTTGTTTAAATACACGTTGCCGATGGCGGTGTGAAGGTAGCTTCAGGAACACCTAAAATCCTTGAGTTTGTTCAAAAATAAAACGTGCGCCTTGTAATCCAGTGCGCTCTGAGTATGAATGCTGGTTGTCCTTACTAACCAAAAATTTAATTTTTGTGCTACAAGAAGTTCGAAAACTTTTCCAAATGTAGTTTAACTTTGTCAAATTACGAAGCCGAACTGGTTGATGGATTGTTGGAGCATCACGGGTAGTGCAGTCAGGTGCCTCGCAGAGTAATATGTACTGTGTTTCAACTATTTGTGAATGAGATGAATTAAGTTTAATTTAGTTCACCTTATTTCTATTTTTTTTTTACTAAATACTTTTACTTTACAGTTACTTTTCAAGCCAAAATCTATTTTTTTTTCCTTAACCAGAGAGCTACAATGGAAGGGTAAAAGAGCCACATGTGACTCCGGAGTCTGAGGCTGCAGGCCCCTGATCTAATCTGTTTATTTTAACATAATTTGCTTTTCTTTAGGGTGACTTTTTCACCTTTCCTCATTTTAACATTGATTGTAGTTTTGTGCGTGTCATATTTTTAGTGTTTTGAGGTGTGTGTTTTGTTTCGAGCAGAAAGGTTTCACTCCTCTCCATGTGGCCTCTAAATACGGAAAGGTGGATGTGGCAGAGCTCCTTCTGGAAAGAGGAGCCAACCCCAACGCAGCCGGAAAGGTTTGTCGATCGCTGCTCCTGCACATCAGGAGTGAGGAGCAGCTGCAAGCTTCCTTCCATTCCAATCACTTCTTTTTATCAGCTGATTGCTTTCTGACCATAGTTTGTGATTCATATATACATGTTTCTGTGTGGGTTTGTCTTTGGATTTATAAATGTCCGTGTGTGGTCGACAGAACGGCCTGACACCGCTTCATGTGGCCGTCCATCACAACAACCTGGATGTTGTTAAACTCCTGGTCAGCAAAGGAGGATCAGCACACAGCACTGCCCGAGTAAGAGGCTCACATATGTGTGCACGCACTGCAGGAGCACAAACGTGCTACGTGCCATCACCTATGCAGCTATGCTAAATTCAAGTTGTGGGTGTTTTTGAAAGAGCGCCGTGCATCCCTGTTTGCTTGCTTGTCTTTCTCCACACAGAACGGTTACACGCCTCTCCACATAGCTGCCAAGCAGAACCAAATCGAGGTGGCCAGTGTTCTGCTCCAGAATGGAGCCTCTCCAAACTGCGAATCCCTCCAAGGCATTACGCCACTGCACCTGGCTTCACAGGAGGGACGGCCAGACATGGTTGCCATGCTCATCTCCAAGCAGGCCAACGTGAATCTAGGAAACAAGGTGCGTTGGAATGAGACTACTCATTTATCTCTCGAAGAGCTGTAGTATACATTTTTTAGTGTTTGCTAAAAGTGATTCTACATTCTGGGAAGAAAGTACGGGAAATGCTCTTAAAAAGAATGTTGTTTTTTTTTGTGCTTCTGTTTTGTCATTTTTCAGAATGGACTGACTCCTCTTCATCTCGTAGCTCAGGAGGGTCATGTGGGAATCGCAGACACGCTGGTCAAACAAGGGGCTTCTGTTTATGCTGCCTCGCGGGTTAGTCACATCACAACCACTGGCACTCTGGTCTTTTGAAGTCAATTTAGAGGCAGAAACACTGCCAATTTTGGTTTCAAAAAAAGCTGTTGGGTTTTGAAAACCTTCTGCCGTGAAAGTTTGAACACTAGGGACATAAAAGTTAGAGATATGTATGCAAAAATTGATTAAACACAGGGGGTCAAAGCAAAAAGATGTTTTTTTTTAAAACCCTATGATGAAATCCAGAAAAAAATGATATTTTTAATGAGAAATATATATATATATATATATATATATATATATATATATACATATATACATACTGCATATAAAATCAGTTATGACAATATTAAGTAACGTTGCTCACACTGATGTTAGTTCAAAATAAAAAAAATATTGACATGAGTATTCAGTGTTCAAATTGATCTACACATTTCAACATGGTGTCGCTGTATCATAAAGAATAAATCATCAACTAATTTAGCATTTTTCAATGCAGCAAGTAGTCATTTAAAAATCTCAACAATAGATGAGTTATTCTCTCAATAAACGTTTGAAAACTGCTAAAATTTTTCTCGAGATTTCATCGAAGCAGCCATTTTGAAATGAGCAGGAAAAGCCTTTCTGCTCTGTGCATCGATGCTCACTAGATCATGAAATGATAAGGTGAATATAGACCACAATGCATTGCGTTCAAAAAATTTTTGCAAACAAAATGTACTTGAATCTGGGACGTCATATTCTCCATTAAAACAAAAAAAAGTAGTGAGCATGGTTTTCAAACTGCTTTTAAAATCCAGGGCTCTAGATAGTCTCACACTAGATAGGTTTTTTAGTAGTTAGTGATTAAGGTGGGAATTCGGACATAGCCCAAGCCATATAGAATAGGTTTATAAGGAATTTTCCATGCTAATGAGATAGGGGTCTCAGAAATGCCTGTATCAAAAACGATACCAGTGGTTTTAGTGTTAAATAAAAAGTGCCACAGAAAAACAAAATGTATTTGTTAAAAGGCATTTTAATTTACAGTTTTAATACCAATTGAATATTGTATCCAGTAAGGTAAAATAATCGGACTATATCGCCTTGCCACAAAGTTAGTTGAATCTTTTATGTATCAGTTTGTGGACTTTTTATTGAGATCGAATCATGTGAGAGGAAAATATATACACCCCTAATAACTGGACGCCAGAAAGACCAAGCAGCTCAATCTGCACTTCTCTTTTTGTCTTAGATGGGCTACACACCTCTTCACGTGGCCTGTCACTATGGCAACATCAAAATGGTGAAGTTCCTTTTGCAGCAGCAGGCTCATGTGAACGCCAAGACGAGGGTAAAACCACCATGTTTCTCATCCTATTACTGACTAAAGTGCTGCTGTGTGCCTGACTGGACTCTCTTTGCATCCATACAGATGGGTTACACCCCCCTTCACCAGGCGGCTCAGCAGGGCCACACTGACATCGTCACCCTGTTGCTGAAACATGGAGCACTTCCAAATGAGATTACTTCAGTGAGACATATACTTTTTAACAGTTTTTTTTACAGTCCATTATGTTCACACTGCACGAGCAGGGAGGGGCTTCGTTTTCCATTCACTAGCACATGTCTGACATTTACAGTTAGAAGGGGGCTTGGTGCGAAATGTCACAGTGGTGCACATCTCACAAATTTTGCTCCAGGCTTTTTCTTTCACTGGTCTATGCGGATATATGAAAGACTTGGTGTGGTACATTCCGTCTGGTCACAAACCGCGATGATTAATTTTTCCTCTCATCAATTTTGAACAGTTGGATTTTCCGTGAATTAAAAGAGATGCCATCCATACGTCACTGTAAAAACACTGATTTTCCCTGATTGGTAAAAGTTCAACTTGGTTTAGCTTGCATCGCATGTTCAATAGTCCTGCGTTTTGTACATAAATCCCGAAAACAATCGTAGAAACTGGTGTAGCGACGCATGATCGCGCACGTTTGCGCGGCTTAGCGCTTTTCTGTGCATCTGAATGCTGGGTTATAAAAATAGCTTAAAAGTAACTTGGAACAATTCTGCCTGGATTGTGAGACCTGTAACTTTTGCTTGGCTTACTTATGAGCTAATCTAAGATTTATAAATAATAAAAATAAAACTCATCTTCTTCTTAATTCCTCACTTTTTGACTCATATAGGTTAACACATTTTTTTCCCTCTAACAGTCTTCCTTAAAACTAATACATCTTTAAAACTGGCATGTCATCTTTTCTTTTAATTATAAGAGTAAAGCAGAATTTGTTAGAAAAGCTGAAAGTTTCAATTCTGAAGTGTTAACATGTTTTCTGTATAGAATGGGACATCCCCCCTGGGCATTGCTAAGCGGCTAGGATACATATCTGTGATTGACGTCCTGAAGCTGGTTACGGAAGAGTCTGTTTCCACGGTGAGCTGCACATCATGCTTCATTTTTTGCTAAAAGACAAAGCTCCAATGTCTCAAAAATCAATTTATTTGTTTTAAATTAGTCTGTTTTATTCTTTTTATTGTCATGCTTTTGTGTATCTGTACTTTACTTATTTTCCCTATAATTTTTTTCTTTATAGATCACTACGGAAAAGCATCGGATGAGCTTTCCAGAGACCGTCGATGAGATTTTGGATGTTTCTGAAGACGAAGGTGGGCTATAGAGTTCTATTATTAAACTTTTAAAGCCCAATAAAAGATTCACAGAAAATACACATTTTGGGGGAATTAATATGTTTTTAAACCATTTTAAACCAGTAAAAAATTGCAATACATTTTTGACATGAGGATTCAGGAAAAAAGTATGTTATTTACCCACTGTTTCAAATTTGATCCACACATTTTTAACACAGTGACACTATATCAAAAAGAAACAAATATCAACAAATGTTAAACTCTTTCAATACATGTATTAGTCATTTAAAAAAAAGAATAACACTAGAAGAGTCATTAACACCACAAAGTTTTTGTAAATTAGCTAAACTGTTTCCTGCCAAAAGTGTTTTTGAGATTTCACAGAGGCAGCCATTTGGAAATAAGCAGAAAAAGCTCTTCTACTGCCCCCAGTGGAATGATGATGCACTACAGGGTTGAAAACAGACCAAGTTTTATATGATGGATTCTTAAGGAAGGGTATGATCGTGCTATTAGATAGAGGTCTCAGAAATGTGTAAGATATTATACAAATGGTGATATAGTTTAAAACACTACAGTTAAAGTTTTGTTTATTTATTTCAGCTGATTTTATGCAAGAGGACTTCATTGGAGAACACCAAATATCAAAGTTTTTCCTTAAATGTTGACCTTTTAATAAATGACTGGATATAACACCTTTTCCATTTGTTTTGTAGGGGTTGCACAACTAACGTTAGGTAGGAATGAGTCTGTATTTTCCCTTGTCCAGTCCAGTGGCTGGTGAACTTGTTTCTTCATTCTAAATTGAACTAAATTGCCATTTTATCTGTTTGCCACTAAATATTTTTCAAAATATATATATGTTTCCTACTTCAGCTCTGTCAGCTTCTCTGTCCTTCTTATGTCCCCCATTGTTTTTTTTTCCTTTCATCTGTCTTGTCCTGTCCGGGAACTTGATTTTCAAATTTTTACATCAGCATAACAACACTTTTTCTTTTTTCACAACATGAACATCTGCTTTTGGGAATTTTTGACAGGATTCCAGTTGTTTTGTATATAAAAGTAAAGTTGTTTCTTTCTAATTAAACACTGATGTTCCTCCTGCTTTTTACAGCCCAATTCATCCATTCACTGATTAAAAAGACGCCATGTAGCAGATGTGAAACCGCCTGCAATCTAAGCGAGGCAGCTGCCTAATGCAGCCCTTCCTCTCTTTTAAACAGCTTCTGTGGGTTTTTTTAAATTGTTTTGGTGGCATTGTTACACCCAAGCTGAATTAAAAATATGTTTCTTTCCCCTTTTTACTTGTCTCATTGTTTCATTTGTTCCTTCTTTATTAATGTTTTTTTTTTCATTTCCTGAACAGCTTGTACTGATGGATGTTAGCACACCTGTGAACATCTCTGTCTTGTTCTGTGGTATTATATGTTTATTTGTTGTTTTAATCTCTAATCTCAGTCCTCTTTATTAATTGAGATATTTTCTCCTACACAGAAAACAGCCATCACCCCATGTGATCTCATCCTTCATCTGTGGGCATGCTCACTAAAATAAAATAACGCTGTCACCAGGTGCCTTGCAGTTTGCCCTCCATGCAGTGTCCTGAACTGTGTTCATTGTTTTCCAGTCCTCCCCTTTGGTTCCTCATTAGCTTTGTTGTTGGTTTACCTCCATTGCTTACAGCGAAACACGTGCAGTTGCTTTGTGGTCGTTCTTTCTGTGGTTATTTGAAGGCGAAGGGATGAAGATGGAGGTGTAACAATTACTGTTATCACCTGGGAGTCAAGTCAAGTACATTTCGAGAAATTCAAATAAGGAACTTGAATGTCTTAAAAATGATTGAAGAACATCCAATCATTTGAGAACTTGCTGATTATTTTCTCTTTTCTGGAAAAGGTGCGAGTATTTCAAAGTTGAGATCACTCCCCACAATCTCATCCTTTTTTCTCCTAAATTTTCCTTTTTTTGCTACCTGCATTCTCCGTCTCTTGGTAACTTGTATTCTCCTTAAGCCCTATTTTTAAACTTTCACATTTCACCCACAGGCGACGAGCTTCTAGGTTTGGATGGAGCACGATACTTTAAACTCGATGACTTCAAGGACCAGGATGATGACTTTCTCTCACCTAAAAAGACTCTTAGAGATTTTGAGGGGGGTGTTGGAACCACGTAAGTCATTTTATCCCTTTTATTTTTTTTGCAAGAAGAAGCTGAATTATTAGATTTTGTGCTGCAGAATATTTTGTGTCATGCCCTACATTTCTCTCATCTCTTCTGCCACAGGCCATATTCTCCTGCTATTCCAAGGATCCCCTGTGTGTCTCCAGAGACGGTTCAGCTGGACCAGGTGTGCTTCGATTATGTGGACACATTAGTTATTTTCTCCTACTACAAAAAAAGCAATGTTAAAAAGCCACTTTTTCACAAGCGACCTGGTTTTTGTTTGCTATCTAATACTGTAGTTTTTCTTTATTTCTTAAAGTTTTCTCAATACCAGGGTTTAGCACTTGGATTGTTTTAATTTTGATGCTTCCTCAATGCCCAATACGTACATACTGAGCACGAGTGGATCGTTCAAGAACGTGGGATTTTCTACGCGCTTTTAGCATATAGTGTTCAAATTGGTCTGTCGCTACCTGAAACTAGCGCATGTACCTACATTTACAAAAGGCTTGGTGTGAATTTTATCTGCGCAGATCTCGCAGATGTTGCTCCAGGCTTTTTCTTTCACAGCTCTATTCTGATATATAAAAGACTGGGTGTCTTATAATTTAACCAGACACAGACCTCAATTATTAATTTCTCCTCCATGAACAATTTTCAAATGGTTGGTACTTCTGTGAATTAGAAGGAACACCACCCATGCATCACTATCAAACCTGAGTCCCTGATTGGTCAAAATTCAATTGGTTTAACCTTCCGTGTATGTTCAGTTGCTGTATGTTTTGTACGCAGAGTCGAAAAACAGACTTGAATATTGCTTGAGAATGCGAGAGTTTTGACCACGGAAGCCCGAATCGCACATAGACATAGACTTTTTATTGGAAGCTTTCACTCAATAGCCATAGCTGAACATAGGATCAGGTTTTTAAATTATTTTTCTGCTTCTCTGACCCCAGCACACCCCCATCCCTTTGCCAAAAGAGTATGACGAAGACTCGCTGATCCCCAGCAGTCCAGCCACAGAGACTTCAGACAACGTCAGCCCCGTGGCCAGCCCCATTCACACAGGGTGAGCCAATCAGACATCAACTGCATTATAACCCTGTCGTTTCTCTGACTTGTCATATCTCGTGGGGTCATCATTACTGGAATTGGCAGCACAGCTTTGGAACTGAGAAAAAGGTCATAACTCAAGAAAGAACCACTTAAGCCTTAACAACTCTTAGAGCTAAAGCTTTCTGCTAAGAAAACATACCAATAACAGTAATTGACAGATCAGGTGATAAGAGCCAATTCAAAGTCGGAAAGCTTTTGTGCATAAAAAACAGTAAAACTGTAGTCAAGCTCAAGAATGTCATAACAGAGGTTAGCATTCATCTTCTTCTGCTGTAATCCTGATAAATGTGCTGTAAAATAATCACCGTCAGCAATTTAATTAAGTATGCAATTTCTTTTCCGTGATTGTTAGCTTCCTAGTGAGTTTTATGGTGGATGCTCGGGGAGGCTCCATGCGAGGCAGCAGACACCACGGCCTGCGGGTCATCATCCCTCCTCGCACCTGTGCAGCACCGACCCGCATCACCTGCCGCCTTGTCAAGCCGCAGAAACTCACCACACCTCCTCCACTGGTGGAAGGGGAAGGTCTCGCTAGTCGGATCATCTCCTTGGGTCCGTCCAGTATGCAGTTCCTGGGGTGAGTCCAACTTGTTCTTGATAAACTATTGATAGCACTTAGTTGTTATTTTGTGATTTTTAAATCTCGACAGTATCTGTTAGAAGTTCATCTGAAGTTCATTTCTCCCGTAATTTGACCTTTGCATAATGAAACTCCATAATAAAACAAAATAAAAAGCATCTTTCTTTGAACATTATGTCACATGACACAACAGTAAAATGTGGATGGGATGCCGTAGTCAGAACTAATTGAGATCAATTGCTAAACAGAAACCAGGAAGGGATTTTGGTTTAATTTAGGATAATAACTCGGGGAGCATTTAAAATATTATAAAACTAGTACTAGTATATTTTTTATTTAACAGATGTTTAATCTTCACCTTTTAGAAATCTTTGATAATTACTTTGCTACATCAATGACCATATAGTGGAATTGAACCATCATTGAACGTTTTTTCTTGAACGTTTACTTTATATTATTCACTTTTATTGTAAATCAAATAGTGACATTACCTTTATAGAGTTATGGATTTACATTTGCTTTTCCTTCAATAGACCTGTGATAGTGGAAATCCCTCACTTTGCCTCATTGGGTCGGGGGGACCGAGAGCTCGTCGTCCTACGCAGCGAAAACGGCTCCGTCTGGAAGGAGCATCGTAATCGCTATGGGGACGAAGTCCTGGAAACAATTCTAAACGGCATGGATGAAGGTCAGTAATAAGTGGCACTTCTACGGATGACACACCCCTAATCTTGTCATCTCTGGGAGGGATTTTGTGTGAAAACTGTCTCAGGAACGTTACACAAAGGCGCCTTTTCCTAACAGCTCCGGATATAGATGCTGGCCGCTTCCTTCATCGTCTTGACTTGTTTTTGGTCTGTCTTCATTTTCTGCAGACTTGGAGAGTCAGGAGGAACTGGAGAAAAAGAGAATCCGCCGGATCATCTCCACAGATTTTCCCCTTTACTTTGCCGTCGTCTCCCGCATTCAACAGGAAAGTGACCTGATTGGTCCAGAAGGCGGCCGGCTGACCAGTAAACTGGTGCCTCATGTGGAGGCCATCTTCCCCGAATCTGCTGTCACTAAGAGAGTTCGGCTGGGACTGCAGGTAACCAACCAATGCAGAAGAAGATAGATCTTTTTTTTTTTTTTGGGGGGGGGGGGGGGGGGGGGGGGGGTCAGATGATAATGTTTTGAATTAAAAACTAAATGTAACTAATATGCCAGCATGCTTATCGGATGGCTGAATTTTTACTTGAATTTTTTACTTTTACTAGTGGTTTTTCACCGTTGCAGAAAATCTCTGAGTCATTGGTTATTTTGATCGTTTTATTTTGCATTTGCATTGATGCGACAGTAAAGAAACCTGCACGAGATGGAAGTTTGATTTGCTTTCTTCTGATCTGCCTGTGTTTTGCTTTTATCCAGCCATTCATCACTCCTCAGTTTCCTGATTTAAGTTGTGAGCCACACTGACTGAGATGCTCTGGGTTGGGTCAGGTGTGAAGTATGAATTTTGTTGCATGCGTGAGTTCTGTTTTTGGTTTCTCACACATTGGCTGTGCCTTTTTGTTTGAGTTCAGGCTGGCTTCGATTGCTGTTTTTTAATCTGTCGTTTCATACGCAGCCTTATTTCTGCCTCTAACCTGACATTTTGCCACATTTGCGATGAGCTCTCCCCTCGACTCTTAAACTTTAGGCTCAACCAATCCCGGATGAACTGCTAACAAGGCAGCTTGGTAACCAGGCAACCTTCAGTCCAGTGGTGACCATTGAACCACGCAGGCGCAAATTCCATCGTCCCATCGGACTGCGTATTCCTTTACCACCGTCCTGGCGGGAAAGTCCTCGTGATGCAGGCGAAGGAGACACCACCAGCTTACGCCTCCTCTGCAGCGTCATAGGTACTACTTCATTACACAAACATTGGGCGAAGTTTCCATTCATGTTGTTCTTTTTCCTGTTTGAAAAAGAAGATCTGATGAGTGTGTAGGATGTCACAGTGTGCTTTTGCTGATTCAGGTGGAACAGCTCCAGCTCAGTGGGAGGACATCACTGGAACCACCAAGCTGATGTATGCTCACAACTGTGCCAGTTTTACCACCAACGTGTCTGCAAGGTGAACTCGTTTTTTTTTAAACATTTCATATTCTGCTGTGCATTCTTCTGATTTAAAGTTTTCCACAGTATTTACAAGCATCTGAAGTTACAAAAAAAGTAATGAAAAGATTAGTGAATAAAACTGCATTTACATGATAAAAGTAGCTGAAAAAAATGGAGGTGAATAAAACAATAGTTTATTAAATATACTGGTAAGCTTTAAAGTCCCACTCTGATCATCTTTTGATCTAAAAGTGTTTCCAGTGATCTTTTAATTATGATATGGATTATACTGTTTTGGTCAACATCAAAATGCTTGTGTCATTTTCCGGGACACAGTTTCTGCTGCGCTGCAGTAGTTCATCAGAGATTTGATTCTGAGTTGTGGATGGGACTGTTGACGGAACAACCCCGCCTTCACTTCCCATCACCCGTCACTCTCTCCTGCTAGCATACACCCCCTCACAACTTCAACTTAACATTACTGGTGCAACAAAAATGGTGATCAATATTGGAGCTATCCAGCCGTGCAGTTTTAGCCAGATGCAGTTCAGACCAGGAAAACAAAGACGTGAAATGATGTAGTCGTCTACAAGTGGGTGCATCAGAATAGAGCGGAGCTGGAAGCTTGTGCCCCCAATTATCTGAGAAAAATGCCACAAGAACATGTTAAAAACACCAAAAACATAATTTTCATTTGAATTGGTCTCTAAGGTGGTTATTCTTATTTTTCTAATTATCTTCATTATTATCATTTTACCTAACAATTGATTACCCATGATTTACCTACTCCAATTTGCACAGCAACTTTTATCATTTGCTATTTTCTCACTTAGTTTGCTCAACTTTCACTGTTTCTGCCTTCTCACAGATTTTGGTTGGCAGACTGTCCGCGCACGGCAGAAGCAGTGACTTTTGCTAATTTGCTGTACAAGGAGCTGATGGCCATTCCATACATGGCCAAGTTTGTTATTTTTGCAAAGATGAATGAAGCACGTGAAGGCCGATTGCGATGTTACTGCATGACAGACGACAAGATGGACAAAACTCTGGAGCTGCATGAAAACTTCAGCGAAGTGGCACGCAGTCGAGATATTGAGGTTAGCAGAGGACACAATACTGACAAAAAAAAGTTTCTATAGTTTTATATCAGAATGTTGATCTTTTTTCTGAGTAGTTCATACAAAAAGCAAAGTACTCAAAGATGATCATTTTTTCCTCAGCTTATGGAAGGGATGCCGCTTCACCTGGAGTGTTCTGGGAATTTGGTGCCCATCCGAAAGGCAACCCAACAGCCTCGTAGCTTCAGCTTCCAGGCCTTCAGAGATAACAGATTGCCAGTGTCTGTCAAGGTATGTGTCTGAATCCCTGTTCCTGTGCTTGTTTCTGTCCCAAAAGTCTGGTTTCATCCTCCTCTCTGTTTTTAAAATTCTCTAGCTGGAGACCAAGTAACTTGTTAATCTAAACATTTACATGTTGATTTTTGTTACACCTTGCTTTTTACCACCCTAGGCTGGTGTTCAAGACAATATGCTAGCTAAATACTTTACAGCAAACCATCACAACAATGCAAAAGGAAGAAAAGTAATCTGTTTATTTCTTAACGGCCTTTTAGTGCACCTTAACAGTCCTCAGAACAACGATGAGTTGGGCGAAGTACTGACTACATTCAGGTTTTTGTTTGCTGTCCAGCAGCGATCATTAGAGATCATCTGTCCAGAGTAGATATATCTATGGTTTTAGCTGCAATACCTTTAGAAATATCAGTGTTTGTACAGATTAAATATAAAAGAGAATATTTAAAACGCCTCAAACATACTACTGTACTTACACATCAGCTCCGGCGAGTCTTTTCCAGCAAAAAACTGGGATTTTAATAAGTGTTTGCAGGTTTCAAATGACTTTGTTCGGATAAATAAAGTCACAATGTAAAACAAAAAAATCTAAATATCCTATTACCCCCAACTACAGCGTTGTGTATTTTGATGTCAAGTGTTAAGCTAAGTACTCACCGGGCATTTGACATGCGTTCAGCCCGCGGTGGTCACACGTCATCAGGCCCGTTGTCATGTTTGGGTTTACCATTTACACCAAATTTCGCTACCAAATCCCTGATTGGTCTGAGTTCAACCTGGTTTAACTGGCCATGCATTTTGTACACAGAGCCCAGAAACAGTTATGAAAACGTGCGTTAGTATGCGTGAACGTGAGCGTTTTAAATGCGGAAACCTGAAATGCACTTATCCACACACTTTTCATTGGAAGTGGCCGCTTGAATGTGCGTTGAACGTAGTTCAAAGGAGCACATCTATAAAAATCTTTGGACAGTCTTGGTCCAGTTTATAACCAGAGAAAACATCCTTCAAAGAAGAACATTTACTATGTCAGAGTCCACAGAAAATTATCTGCAAAGTGTGCAAAAGTGCCAGTACGATGTTCCATGAGGCTTCTGGGTAAAATCTGAGGGAACGTGATGCCACAGAAGTGCAGAAATATAACCTGACAAAGGATGAATCAAAACAGATCAGACTTAACATTTCTGTAAATTGACATTTGTCTCTTCTGGACCAAACTGGAAAAAGATCAGCACACTACTTTTAAAGGGACTGAATCTAAAATTCAGCAGAACCAAACAGCTCTTCTTAGTAAAAAATGTCCTTTTCAAAACAAATTCAGAGTATAAGATGTTTTTCTCTAATTATAAGTGAAATAATCTGCCAGTGGAACTAGTAGATTTTGTTTTTGGTAAGATTTTTTTTTTTAATTTCTTGCCCTTTTAAAACAAAATTGAATTATAAATTGGGCTGAAAACATCAACATTTAGGTGTATTGCTCTGGTAAGTAAAAACTGACTTAAAATACTGTGAGCTCTTTTTGCTCAAAAAGAGTTTCATATCTTTGAAGTTGATATACAGCATTCATACCCCCCCCCCCCCCTAAATATATCCTATTTTGAGTTGTAAAACAGCTTAACTATCCTTTTTCTAAACATCCTAAAGATAAATCTGTCATAAAAAATAGACCTAAATGTATGTTTAATAACAAACCTCTGTCCTGCTGTTGCTAAATTCATTTGTTCTTTGTTGGTAAATTTCCGGTTTCCCTAAATTGAGCTAACCTTTCTCTGGAAAATTAAACTTCTGTCTAAGACATATTATGTAAAGTAAAAGCAACTTGTTTCTATAGAAACTTTGCTTAAAATACCATATTTTCAAGATCAAATGACTCAACTAGATATTCAAATATACTTTTTCTTAAACTAGTCGTTAAATACGAAGTAATAGTTTTTGCAAAACTGTTGTCTGTCTTTAAATAAATGTATTACTTGTAATAAGAGATTTGCCTGTCTGTAAAAAATTTTCTTAACTGTAGAAAAGATTGTCCGTCCGTAAAAATACTTTGTTGTATGTGAATCTTCACATGCGCAAACGACCATGAGCATTGATCCAAGTAACAAAACCTACGTTACAAGTACAAGTTCTTTTGCTTCGCAATAAATCAACCAATCAGCAGGCTTTTACTGTCACCCAATTAGTGCGTGCTTGGACATTTCAAACACGGACAAAGCATTTTTACGAACAGACAATTTTTTCCTACGTTTATGAAACACTTTTACAGACGCACAATTTTCTTATTACAAGTACAAAACCTTTTTATGGATGGACAACACTTTTGCAACAAATCTAAAAGTTAAACCTCAATGAAAAGTTTCTTGTAATCAAACATTTTTGTGTTTTTGCAATGTGACTCCACACTGTCACTGCATGCATAGAAGCTTCTGTCTGTGACCGTGTTATTCTGTTTTTAATGCGCCGTTTGTATTATTTCCCTGTCTTTCTGTCTGTACATTCATTTGTATGTCAGTGTGACGTAAAGGGCCGTTGAATATCAGCGAGTTGTATTCTTGTAGCCATGCAACAGACAAGTTACCTTATCTTTATGATGACCCCCAGTGGTAACTGTTTGCATGTCCTTGTGACGCCCTCACTTTCTTCGCTTGCCCTCCTATCTTGCGGCCTTGCCTCTCTGTACGTGTCTGTCTCACTGTCTTTCTTTCTTTCTCTCACGGTCAATCTGTAACTGTTTGGTCTGACAGATCTCCAGGTAAAATGTGCAGGTAAATCTCTCCCTCTTGCCTGCCTGTGGACTGCTTCCATCCCTTTCCCCCTGCTTTTTGTCCTCATGCTCGAGACGCCATGGAGGAGGTCTAACGCTTTTCCTGATCTATTTTTTTCTTTTGCTCCTCTTTTCTTTTTCTATGTTTCTGCCTCCTCTTGTACGCATTCTTTTATTTGATCTGCATTTGTCAGGTCAGAGACAGCAACAAGGAAGCCACAGGGTTTTTGTCTTTTCTACGAAAGTGCACCAAGTATGAGGACGCCCAGCATGTGCTATGTAACCTCAACATAACTATGCCACCTTGTGTCAAGGTGAGAACTTACATTGACATTTACATTTAGTCATTAGGTGCAAAGATTTGGCTGCAAACATCTGAACTATCTATGCTGGAACTTTTTAAGCTTTCTGTGTAAAAAAAGCAAAACCTGACTTTGTGAAATTCAGTGAACAGTAAATCTTGAAGTTGAGCTCATTCTTATTAAATCAAACAATAATACACACATAGTAAATTTTATGCACTGAAATGTATTGCACGACTGTCTGTCGGTATGAGGATAAAGATAAAAAGTTAAGTGACTGAGTAGAAAAGAATATACAATAAATACATAACAATCTAGTTGCACAAGGTCACAAAGTTCCCGTGTGCTGCAAGTGGTGATAGTATAAAGTGGCATTGCTTTGTAGAAATTGCGCAAAATTATGACAGTTTCCTGTTTAGAATGTTATTAGTTATTAAAATGTTATAAATATTTTATCAGTCACTTGACTGGTCTTTTAAAATAATCCTTGAATTTTATCATTTAAAATCTTCTTTCTTTCTCTTTCGGCTTTTCCCATCAGGGGTCGCCACAGCGAATCATCCTTTTCCACCTCACTCTATCATGAACATCTTCTACCCTAACATTAGCCAACTTCATGTCCTCTGTTAAGATATCCATATATCTCCTCTTTGGCCGTCCTCTTGCCCTCCTGCCAGGCAGCTCCATATCCAACATCCTTCTACCAATATATCCACTATCCCTCCTCTGAACATGTCCAAACCATCTCAGTCTGGCTTCTTTTAAAATAAACATTAAAAAGAACATTGTGCATGCAACAGTTAAGTCTTGGAGTTTTTTGGGGGGCGCCATACTTATTGACTGTGTATGACAACTGGATAGAGTCTCTCCTCCCCTCTCACATTCCAAATAAGAAGTACCCAATGGTTTCAAAAAGCCGAAATCCTGAAAAGTTCTACAAAGAAAAAAACAGCTATTACTGAGTTATTATATTTGTCAGAATAACCATTATTTCTCTGCTACTTTTTTTAACACGTTCTTGGTAATCCTCATTTTTTACAAAACAAAATGTTCTGTAGATCAAGTTATTCAAGTTATACAGTAAAATGGCAAATCAAATGTCTCATTAAAAGTATGTGGTCTCCTGTTGAACATTCAAAACGTTTGATTGACAGATTCACCCAGGCCTGCTTTCAAGTGACAGGGCCTTCCAACAATCTCACTCCTGATTGGTGAGAGTGGTTGCCATAGAAATCCTCAATCAGACCAATGGACATTTTCTGATTCCAACATGTCAACGTGCACCTACCACAAAAAAAGGGCGATTGAATTAAGTTCATTTAGTTGGAGCCAGAAGAAAGCCTTTTTCTGTGGGTGACGTCAGACTTACTCAGTCCAGTTACCGTATACAGTCAATCCCCTAAAAAAGGGGTCAAGTCCTATAATTGAGCTTTTTTCTTTCCATGGAATAACTGTCGCTTGAAATTTGTTTATTTCTAGAAATAAAAATAAAAAAACTAAAAAAGACAAAGAAATACATATATATATATATATATATATATATATATATATATATATATATATATATATATATATATATATATATACATAGATACAATAAACTTTGGACATTTTGTCATGAATAATTGGAAATTAAAGACATTTAAAAGTAAACACATTTTTAATTTTGTCTAATATTAAATACCCGTTCCAATCAAAATTGAGTGTTTGGTGCTTTTAATATGTTCTTGTGGCAGTAATGATGAGGGACATATATGAAGAAAATTGGGCTCAAAATTGCATTTTTGAGCATATCTGTATCCAAATTGTTGTGACTCAGGAGCAGACGAAAAAATTACATTTGAATAAGAGCTAATTTGTCACGTAGAAAATACATTAGTTAGGCCACAAACTCCCTGCCCTGAGCTCTCAGCAACAGGAAGGGAAAAGGGGGCGGGGTTACTTCACGCCAATAGTCCCCCACAGAACTCAGAGGTGAATTTCTTGTGACTTAAAGTCCCATTATCAGTCACACACCTAGGTGTCCGCATTTGACCCATCCCCTGGGGGAGCGGTGAGCTGCAGACACAGGAACCACTTGGTGGTTCAACCCCCCAATCCAACCCCTTAATGCTGTGTGTCAAGCAGGGAGGCATTGGGTCCCATTTTTAGAGTCTTTGGTATCTACCACTGCTCTGTAGAAACTATTTCCTAAACTCTAGTCTAAAAACGGCGTATTCTTACTTAAAAGACCACCAGGAACGCTTTTAAAATAGATCAAAAGATGATCGTAGTGGAACTTTAATGCACTTTTATAAAACAGTATTTCACATCTTCTAAAGGTTAAGCTGTTCAAATGGTGTATACATTTTTTTAAGAAGTTCTATGTTCGAGACAATAACCAACATTTTCATCTTTTCTTAGGTTGCTGGAAGTGAGGAGCGCAGGAGAACTTTAACCCCTCTTGCCCTAAGAGAGCGTTACAGTGCACTGAACGATCCCGCTGCAGGTGAGTCCCACCTGCTCGACCTTTAGCTCTCTCCATACCTGTAAATATCATGAAGTGGAAGAGAGCACAGAATGTTGCACTTTACGCCAAACCCTGCTTCCTACTCTGCCCCGTGTATTTTCCCTCCTTTTATCTCATGTGCAAGCATGGCACAAAGACTGAGCCTTGGATGCAGTGCGCTGCTCTGCAGTATGGCCCGACATTATCCACAGTGCTCACAGAAAAACCCAAATGAATGCGCAGCCAAAAGAAGGTCAGCAGTGTCAAAAGTGACAACAATGGCTCCATGGCATCTGGCGGGTTAATTCTTCTGCCCAGTGTCCTGTAGCTATGACAGTTGGTGAATGACTGGTTTTTGCATGGCGCTGGTGTCTCCACTGCGATTTCCAAAGGCATGGCAGCAGATACTCTTAGCTTTAGAACTGTAGCTTAGCACTGAGAATGGGCAGGAGCTCGCAGTGGAGTTAGACAGAGGAGCCCTTATATTTGCCTGTTTTGTGACTGAAGGGAAGAGAAAAGGTCTTTTCTGTCTACAAAGTACTCGGCGCTGCTACCCTGCACCTCAGTTTACCTGTAATGTTTACTGAATGCTACTACGGTGCACCTGAATGAACTCAAGAGTATGACCTCACCTGTTCACATGGTGTCCTAACCCTGAGGATTATATGAGTAAAGTTGTGGGTGTTACTTTTCCCTCTACAACAGAGACAAAGGTAAGAATTGCCATCAACAATTTTAATAGCAATTAAATCCAAGTCAAATTTCAAAAATTAGTTGTTGACTAAATCTAGTTTATTGAATCAAAGGGCAAATTGTGTTGTTAAAAAATGTGCCTAGCTTGTCATGTACTTTGTAATTTAAGGTAAATACATTTTTTTGTCATTTGCAGTATCCTGTCTTTAGGAAATATTTGTTGTGTTTAAACTTATTGCATTTTTTTATTTTTCAGTAACAGTGAACGCCATGGAGAGGACGGAGATCAAAATCAACATAATATCTGAACAGCTGGGGTTGAGCTGGGCAGGTAAGCAATCCAAAACAGTAATTTCCCATACAAAGATTTCTGTTATAGAATATCATCTAAATGTTCACTGAACACTTTTTGTTTTTGCTCCCATTTGTCATGAGACGAACTCAAACATTCAAAATAACAATTTCTCTCAAATATTCTTCTGAAATCTGTCTAAATCTGTGATAGTGGCACTTCTCCTTTGAGGAGAAGTATAATTATTACACAGGTGTGACTTAGAGAAAAGGCCACTCTGAAATGTGCCACTTTGTTTTATTGTGTGAATCTCCTTCAAAGTTCATATAGCTGACACACAGTTATAACGGACGCTACCCATACGAGTGCCTGATTGGTCAAAGTTCAACCTGGTTTAACTTTCATTTTGTACAAAAAGCCCAAAAAAATGACTTTTACACTTGTGTAGCAATGCATAAATGCGAGAGTTTTGAACGAAACACGCTTGCATGCACGTATACATACAAAAGATAATTTCTTTATTGATAAAAGGTCAAAGTCCTAAACATAACTAGTGCTAATGTCCTCTTTCCCTATACTGGCCTTTAATTGATTCTTTTTTTTTTCTTTTCTTGCTGTCAGAGTTGGCCAGAGAGCTTCAGTTTGGTGTGGATGACATAAACAGGATCCGTGTCGAGAATCCAAACTCCCTGCTGGACCAAAGCTCCACTCTGCTCAACCTGTGGGCCAGCCGAGAGGGCAAGAAGGCCAAGAGTAAGTCCAACCCCTCCACCCATTTACATCACCATGAAGACAATCATAAGTTTGTTTAAAACAACTACTGTATTTTCCACTCTATTGGGCACAACCAGATTATAAGACGCACCATCAATAAATTCTATTTTAGAACTTATGTCATAAAAAAGACGCACTATGAGGTGCATTAAGCGAGACAAGAGCCAGAAATAAGTCCATCACAATATCTGCAATTCTCAAACTTGTTTGCAATAGGTAAAAACCAGAATGATCAGTAAAACAAATGGTACTGTAACTACACTACTGTAACTCCAAACCTTGTGAGCAACACGGAAAAAAAAAAACATTCTGACACTGCTACACATTAGCCATGTTAGGGTATTTACAATAACACCCAACCTTGTTTCCAACTCGTCAAAAAAACAGACCAATATTATGACAAAGCGCTGTGCACCTCTTAAATTTGCTTCAAAATCAGTAAACACAACCAGAATCCATCAATTTGGCATTATACAGCTTTTTTTGATTTCTTTTGGAAGAAATCTAAGGCTTTTAAGTGCAGAAAATACTTTTTGCTGATAACCCATGTTGGCACACACCCTCTCTCTCTCTCTCTCTCTGTTGATTCCTGGTCGGTCTTCTTACCAGTGGAGAGCCTTTACACTGCTCTGAGGAACATCGACCGTGCAGACATTGTAGCTTCGCTGGAGGGTCAGCCCCCACCAGCGGGACCAGAGTCTTTGGAGGAAGGCGCTTGCCGCCTCAGCGACCGTGACTCCACCTTGCTCTCCCCCAGTGTCATTAATGGTAAGACACACAAACACGCCCAACATCATGGATATGAAAATCACAAGTACTTCTGCTTTTTATTTGTATTTCTCAGTTCTGAAAGTCATCTGTGGCACAGAACACTGTTACAAATATCTACTCATTTAAATGTGTAAGTTTCTTTAGAGACCCACTTCAATCATCTTTTGATCTATTTTAAAAGGGTTTTATTTATATATTATTATAATAAGGCTTTTTTGAGCCAATATTTTTAAAAACTGTTGTTTTCTAGGACATAGTTTCTACAGAGCGGCAGTAGCTCATTAGAAATTCACCTATTAGTAGTGGGCTGAACTGTTAGCACGGAGCAACCCTGCCCCCCCCCCCCCCCCCCCCCCCCCCCCCCCCCCCCCCATAACTGAGAGTTATGGGTTTCTGTTTACAAGTTCTCTAGCTAGCTTACAGCTCCTCAAACCCCCAGCCTAAAATTACTGGTGCAAGAAAAATGGCGAGGAATATCGGAGCTATTCAGCGGTGCAGTTCGGAGCGATATTCCAGCTCAGACAAGGAAAACAAAGACGTACATGAATCTATTTGTCAACAAGCAGATGCATTAGAAAGGAGCAGAGCAGGCACATGCACATGTACTCATAGGGCTAAAGGGAGGCTTTTTCTTTCTGTATTAAGATTAATACATTTCTATTATAGAAGCAAGAAGAAATGTGACTACAAACACCCCCCCCCCCGGCATTCTATCAGACCTATTTTCTTGTAATACGTGGTTCTGAGCTGCCGTTTCTGTCTCTGTGGCTTCGCTCGGACTCAGAACCACCAGAGAGAGTTAGGGAGAGCGAGAGAAGCTGCTGCCCCACAGAGAACTGAAGTGAAGTAGCTTGAACCTGAGAGTTCCAGTCTAACTAGTCATCGTCCACTGATTTAACTATCCTAAATTTGGATTATATTTTAGAAAAACGTTCTATATTAGTCAAGGAGTCACTTTTTACTTTAGCCAGAACACTGCACATCAATTCAACACAGTGCAGATTGTGCAGGGACCCACTAAGTTCAAAATAAAATACTGGAAAATTTCATGATAAATCAACAGTATTTATGGTGAGTTCATAGCTTCCTCACTACAGGTCTGACAATAAATGTATCTGTTTAACCTAATATCTGATTAGAATTGTCTGCTGTAAACTGTATCATTCAGTTTCACAAACTTTTGTATTAAAATCTCACCAATCACAACAAAAGCCCCTGTTAAGAGGCAAAACAGAGTTTATCTGGCTGTGAATTCCAACATAGAACTAGAGTCACATTGGATACAGCTGTAAGGAACTAGAGGTGTGGAAGCCAAAACGCAGGAAACTGGGTTTGGTGGCAGAACCGTAAACATTTAATAAATAAAGCTACACAGGACAAAATCCATGGAGAAACAAAAAGCAGATGAAGCGGATGACCGGACAATGTAGAACTGAAAACCAGACACTTCTGCTCACTGAAGACAAGGAACTGAAGACAAGGAACAGAAATGAGGACAGCTGGGGATGATTAACATGAACCTGGACTGACTGACATTAAAGAACACGACCAAAAACATCACTGAAAAACTGAACTACAGTAAACCCTTGTTTTTCGCGGGGGTTACGTTCCAAAAAGAACCCGTGATAGGCAAAATCCGTGAAGTAGAAACCTCTATTTTTGTTTTTTACAATTATTATACAATTAAATTCTCTATTATACATTGAAAAGAAAGAACAAACCATTTTACAGGCTCAAGCATTTGTTTCACAAATAAAGGTACTTTAGCAACTTTTTTTCAACAAATAACTTGTACTGTACTGTCAAATAATAATTTGAATCATCAATGTGAACAGAAGGCTTCAAATCGCGGAGATTAGCTCCGCCCACCGCGACCCGAGTTTTGGATTAAACGGGAGAAAATGTAAAATGATTATAAAACAAATACAAAGTACAGTTGGACAAATAGTGACTCAGGTGTATTTCACTGCTGTTCATACTGAGCCGCTGCATCCTGACTCCGCTCTGCAGTGTTTTCTCCCTTTGAAGCCCGCGGTGCAGGTCTGTTTGTTCGGGGGAAGAACATAGTGATAGGCAGTTGTTGTCGCTCTTTTTCTATGGATTTTAGAGAAACTCGAAATGGCAAAATGATTTGCACGTACGTGTTGTAAATTTGGCAAGCTGTTTTACGTACATGTACATATTAAACTGCAACATTATTGACGCACAGGTAGAGAAGAATCTGAGTGACTTTTTAGCCAATCAGAATGCAGAACACAATACATGATGCAAATCCGTGAAGTAGCGAAACCGCGAAAAGTAAACCGCGTTATAGCGAGGGATCACTGTAAACCACAAAATCCTCACAGCAACAGTATGATATCATTAATTATGAATATTTTCAGCATTCTGGGGATAAAAGTTGTAGGATATGTGTCTAAAATATTATCATCTGTATTAAACTTGATTATTATTGATTCTGCCTGCAGCACATTGTGCCAACACAAATAGCCTCCAAGTCTATGTTAAGGTGAATGAACTCGTGTTGACAAGTTGTTTACATGAAAGAAATGAGAATTTTATCACTTTCACCTACAGTATCTGAGTATTTATCTATTAGTAGTTTAATTTGAATTTTTACTTAATTTCCGTATTGTTTAAAGGACAAAAATAAAGGTGTTTTTGCTGCCCTTTTCTGACATTGAGTTCCTGCCCCTCTAAAATCCTGTGCACGTCCCTGGACGAAGCTTGAGGCCCATCCAGTGTATTTTCTACGTAAAAAATACCAACTTTTTCAAACAGCATTTTTTTGTCTGCTCCTTCTTCACAGCTATTTGAATAAAGAAATACTCAAAAATGCTGTTTTAAGGTTTAATTTTCTTTAGTCCTCCATCATCAGAAAAATGTGACTAGGACAAGTTAAAAACACCAAAAGGATTTTCATTGGAGTGGGTCTTTAAAGGGTAGTTATTACAGAACTTTTGTGAAATGATCAAATCACTAATTTAAATGTCTATGGGATAAGGTTTATTTAGTAAATTGGAAGGATTGTGACTTAAGGAATAGTTCCTAAAAGATTGAGAGTAAGACGGGCTCTAATTTTGTCCCCACTGTAAAAAATTCCATTTTTTACAAAATGTATTTTAAAAAGTGGACTGATGTTCCGATGAATGCTCCACTTGTGAAACCTCCCCTACGATCTTTGAATGTGGGTAACGGCCATTTCACCTTGTTTCTGTTGCCCCGCAAGAGAACACGGACACAAGGCCATCGTGCCTCGTGCACAAGCCACGAGTTATTAGAGCCCCGTTTTTCAGAAGGGGTAAGTTCAGCGGAACTGGGGCTGCATGGTGGTTTGTTGACATGAGCATACTGAGGATGATGAGTCTCAAATGATGTCTCTGAGGTCTGTGGACCCCATGTTCCACCGTGAACCCAGCCATCATCAGCATGCACTAACACCGCCTCTGTGCTTTCCTTACTGGGGCACAAATTGTTTTATTTAAGCCGCACTTTTTTCACTCTTGGAACTTCAGCTTTGAACGTAAGAATCAGGACATTCCCAGCTTTTATCACAGGATTATTTCATTTTTTAAGGAAACAGTTAATGTGATCATCAATCTTTAATATTTTCCTCGGATGACTACAGTCAGATAACATGTGGGAATATGTGCAGTGGTCTATGTGTACACACACAAACACAGGTGTGTGTGTGTTTGTGCACATACCTGTGTGTGTCTGGGATGGATACAGGTGTCCAAAGGTAGACAGATGATGGTGTGTTCTGGGCCTTCATACCTTGTGCTCTACTTCTTTCTCTCTAGCTTTCTTTCTGTGTCGTTCTTCTTGAGAACAAGAGAAAATTTCACATACCTGGTTTGACTGACAGCAGGCGTTGTTGGGTACCTACAATGTTCCAGCCGTCTGGAAATTTTCTCTTAATTCTCTGGTTTCTCTCCAGCTTTCTGTCTTTTTCCTCCAAACTTGTGCCACATCATATCTGCTGCCCAGCCTACCTGCTCCTCCTCCTCCTCCCCCTCCCCCCTTGCTCTTCTTCCTCACAGCTCTTCCTGTCCGACCTCTGACCTCATAAGACCTCATGTTGACCTCTGGGCCTCCTCTTCTCTTGTCATCTTGTTTCCCTGCGCTCCTCCCTCATTCAATGGAGTGGGAACCCTCTCCTCCTCTTTAAATCCAGCTCAGTTTGTGTTTTACTGTTTGTGCACATGCATGTTGCATGCTTTGCTGTTATTGGATCTGTTTGGTTGTGTGCTCAAATGTGTACATCGCGCCCGAGACTCAGAAAAATCTGAAAAGTGTATAGTTACTATCATAAAAAAGTGAATCTTTTTATCTCTACCGTACAAAAAAGTGTCAAATATCCACCCAGGATAGTATTGTGTGAATGAAGTTTTTTTTTTTGTTGTTTTTTTTTATGAGGAAACGACAAATGAGGCTTGCCAGTTATTAATATGTGCATGGCATGCTTAAAAAATTTCAATTTCTCTTCACAGTGTACAAATGTTCTGTGGGTGGATTTGAGTTCTGTGTTTTAAGCTCTATTAACAAACATGTGTTTTATCTTCTGCTCCTGTGAAGTAAATGTTTTTAATACCACATTGTAACCCACGTTCTGCTGAGTCACAGGTAAAGTTCAGTGTGGGGCTGCTGGGATGTCAATCATTCAGAGGTTAAATCCTGGATCTAAAGATGATCTGTTTGCCTTTTTATTTTTTTTTATTTTTTACAAATCTTTTTAAAAATTTAAAGTCCCAGTCCAACCCTCTGTTTCTGCAGAGCAGCAGTACATCATTACAAATCCGCCTCTAAATTTTGGGCGGGACGGTTGGTGCAAAGCAAGCCAACCCCCTACTTCCACTCATTGTTGCTGAGAGCTCTCTGTTTACACATTCTCTTGCTAGTTTACAGCCCCTCATCAGAGTCGGTCTTTGAATGACCTCATAGCTCATTGAGACAGACTCACGGCCAGGGTCTGAACTTTATCTGCCAGCAGTGATATTGCTGTGAGGTGTGTTTGTGTATTAGTTTGGGTGTTTCATTTTTCTACATTTGTGTGTTGTTGTGGAGGTGATAGTGTGTGGGTGTGTGTCTGTGTACTGTGTTAAAAAGTGTGATTGTTTTTTTTTCTTTCTGATTTTGTGGACTTAGTATATGGTTCACCATGTGATGTGACTTTGACACCCATGTGTGTTTGTGTGTGGTGTTCTGTTAAGAAAACATAGGAGTTGAACTTTTTAAAACAGGGGAAGAATTTACCCAGACTCAACAAACCCCATTCAGACTCTCACCCTGCCTCATCCTCATCCCATCCTGTTCGCCTCATTCCAACAACACCTCACCATCCATTCCCTGTACCATCCCAGAAACACACACACTTGCTTTACCACACAGAAAAACTCTCAAACTCAATGGAATTGCAAAGTAAAGAGATATTTCATCCACATGGGGATTCTGAGTCATGGATAAAAAGGTTCAGTGTGGAGATGTTGACAGACAATTTCAAAATTCAAGATTTGAAAGTGTTTTGAAAGGGGTGCAATTACCAACAATTCGATTCACATCATAACCTTCGGTTGCCAATTTGATTTATCTATATTGGTTCTTTTCAAACAATCCGATTTGATCCGATTCACTGACCTGAAATCGATCCTTTAACCACTGTGATGCAGAGATCAATGGGTACTGAACAGTGCAGGTGGAGTTTTGCAGATTTCTTGGATTGCTTCAAGATAATGAACTGTAAATTAAATATGTGTACAATCAAACAAGTAAACCAGAATTAATACATTTCAGTTTCCTAAATTTCAGCCCACTGTTGTTTTTCCCCATTAAAATAACCCGTTAGTAGAACATTCTACCACACTGTATGGTCACATGTCTTTGCTAAATTTAAAGTGGTTCCACACATTGGCCTGAAATGATGGATTGATCAGTTTTTGCTCCATCACATGTGTGGTATCAGCTCTGATAGACTTGATCTTAGGAATATAAATCAATTCATTGATTAATTGCTACACCCCCACAGTTTATCATATGAATGCAAAAGTTATTACTGACCTCAGATTGATCAGATTGTTACAGTAAAAGGTTTCTATCTTGTAAGAGCATGTTAGTTTATCTAAGGTTTATTTAAATTACCTACCAGCCTGTGCCTCGCGTCTCTTGTTTCTCTATTAGTTAATGACTGATGAAAGCAAAAATGTGAAAAATGTGTACTGCATTTTCCTCACTATAGGGCGCACCAGTTTATAAGGCCCATTAAGCGAGAGCAAAGACTCAGAGACAAGTCAGTCAGCCAGTAACTCTAAAACTCGTTTGTGACATGCTACACCTTAGCTACATTAGAAGCTTTAGCGTAGTCACAAAACGTATAACTCCCAAACTCGTTTGCAACACGTGAAAAAACAGACTGATACTGCTAAAACAAAAGGTTGTGAGTTATGCCAACTCACAACCTTGTTAGTAACACGTTACAAAAACACAATCTGACATCACTAGACATTTACAATGACACCCAATCTTGTTTGCTACAGCACAACCAGAAGTTGCCTTCGGCCACAAGTGGCCGTGATAAGCTCCGGCAGACACAGAGTCCAAAGAAGTCACCAACTTTATGCACGCCAATTGCTACAGAGCTCCAAACTTCATGTGACCTTCAGATTAGTCTAAGTACAGAACGCAGAGAGCTTCATGGAATGGGTTTCCATGACCGAGCAGCTGCATTCAAGCCACACATCACCAAGTGCAATGTAAAGTGTCGGATCCAGTGGTGTAAAGCACGCCGCCACTGGACTCTAGAGCAGTGGAGACTGAAAATGATTTTGTTGTGGAAATCAGACAATGTTGACTGTTCCCTATAAGAAAAAATATATTTTAAATTACCAAAATAAAAGCACCATGAATTTGCTTGGGTAAAAATAACATATACGGTCTATACCCCCAGGCTACCGGGCGACTGGCGTCCGGTGAGACTTGTTACAGACGCCCACCAGCCAGAGACATTTACACATCGTTCAATCAGAGGTGCTGCAGGACGACCAGCTGTCGGCCGATTTCGGCCTGGTTGATGGCCATTCATGATCACTCCAAGGATTTTCAAAAAAATCAGTTGCATGAAATCTCGAAGATTTTGCAGATGCCTCCCCATCGCCCGGTAGTAGTTGTATATGTGACCATAGCTTAAGCTACAGTTGACCATCTGTTACATGGAACCACATAAGATCCTTTGCACTCATCGCTGACAACTTAAATCTTTCAGTTTCTGTTGGTGATTTGAATGAGTGATCTATATTGACAATCTCTGTCTACATCTTCCACTAAATTGATTTTGGGAAAGATCCATGAATTCCTCCTTTTGTGGCTGTCAACTTTTACGCTAAGGCACGGTAGCACAGAATATTATGGTGTATCGTGAAGGTTTGTCCCAAAACATAAAGGGACAAAGGGGCTTAGAGGGGGTACAGACAGACAATCTAAAAAGAGTTTTACTTTTATTTGCTAAACAAAATTATTTTCCTTCTGCTAAACTAGTAGAAACACTTCTTTGCATTTTACAGTGTCTGAAGTTTGGGTCACTATTTAGATTTCATCTAGCAATAAACAAAGGTGCATTCTGTCATAATTTCCTCTAACAGAAATGCAAATATTACACATAGTGTCTCATAAACAAACGAAATGTGTAATAGATTTGCTTTTTTGGCTTGGAGATTTTTTACACCATAACTTTTTAACATGTCTATGCTGACACTGCTATGTAATTTCATTGTGTCTTCAATACAGTTTTATAGCCACAAAGAGGGCTTCTGTCTTCAGATGTCATCCTGAGTAACTTATATTATCAATCTTTCAGTTATCACAGCCCTGAACATTATTCCTAATTCATCAAATTTAAAAATTGGTGACAAAATGTAAATTTTCTTACTATTTTAATATAATAGTTCATGTTCATATGCATTTGTAACATTTATGGATGCTCTTCAACATTATAAGATAATAATAGTATTACATTTTATTTTTATAACATCAAGTCCTACAAATGATATATAACTGTGTTTCCTTTTTTTTTTTTTTTGGGGGGGAGGAGGGATATCTTGTGAAAATGTCACTTTTTTAAGTAGTAGTCAACAGATCCCTGCATCGTTCCCTTCACAAAAAGTATGACGCACCTCTATTCCTTCACAGTACACATGCCGTGTCCCAAAAAAAAGACCTATATTTTATTCTTTGCATCAATGATCATGCAGTGAGAAATGTGTCAAAATGACAAAGGATATTAGTTCATTTACAGGAGTTTTAGAAAAAATCAATTTAATTATTTCTGTTCAGATTAAAAATTACAGTACATTTAAATGAAAAATTCCAGTCCTCAGCATCTTATAAAGTGAAATCTTGTAAAGCTGTATGTTTAAATCCCTTAATATTCAGAATTGATCTAAACATCCATTCTAATTATCTTTTGATCCATTTTAAAAGCGTTCCCAGTGGTATTTTAATTATGAAAACAGTGTTTGCACATTTATCATTTATCTAAAAATAACCCGCAATAAAAGAAATTGGTAAAATAGGATTAAGGATTTTAAGGCAGTAAAACTCCTCACAACAAAATTTATGCATTTTTCTTAGACAGACATGAAAACGTTTCTCTCTTGTTTAAACTCAAACAGTTCAAACATTTGTTGAAAAATATGTATAGATTTATTGAGTGAAAAAAAAGATCCCGATGCGAAGAAGGGTTTATGAAGGTTTGGAGATCTGTACAGATTTGCACAGGAGGCACGGCTCATAGGAGATTGATTGAAAAGGTCCCAGCCAATCAGAACACAGAGCACTGTTAAAAAAAAACATACACACGTATACAATTTTACTGAAAAACATTAAGACCATAAAAGGTGAACCGCGTTGAAACCTGTTTTGTTTTTTAGGACAGGGTTTCTGCAGGGCAGAAAGTTCATTAGAAATTTGCCTCAAGAGTTGTGGATAGAGTTGGTGCAGAGCAACCCTGCCTCCTCTTCCCATCACCCATAACTGAGAGTTCTCTGCAAGCTTAGAGCCCTACACAACTTGACGAGTAAAACAAAGACGCACATGGATCTAGTCTTCTACAAGCGAGTGCATCAGAAGGGAGCAGAGCGTTGTAGCCTGCCAAGCGTATTTTCTATGTCACAAATATGCTCTTTTTAAACGGCATTTTTTGACACCATTTTCATCAGAGTCTTTAAGAACAGATAATCTGTGTTTCCATTTGCAGTTCTGTTTACAGTTGGCTTTTCCTGATAATGTTGGCCGCACCATCACGAGATGTAAAGAAGCCTTAATATTGACTGTCAAAATATTATCTTAACATGTCAGAAGTAAATTCCACCTTTAAAACTCCTGTTGTCCAAACTTTCAGTTCATCACAATGTGTGATGCACTAAACTTAAAGTATTTTTCCTACCCTTAAAGAAATGAATGAACCAAATAGTTGGTGTCTTTGTTTATTGGGACATGGCTGATTCCCACTGTTTCCTTGTAGGCAGCCCCCTTCCTCCCCATGGCTGTGCTTGCTTGTTGTTAGTTTTTTCTCCTCTCTTGCCCCTCTTTTCCCTGCAGGTTATGGGCTGGTACAGGAGGAGCTTCTTTCTCCCGCTTCCCTGCAGTACAGTTTGCAGTCTCCACTGGGCGTGGAGCCCTATTGGCAGGAAGTCTCCAGCCTGGAGTGTGCGCCCATCGCCACCACAGAGGAGGACACTTTGATGGAGATGTCTGATGTTCAGGTGTGGCCAGCAGGGGTCAGCCCTTCACTAGTGACTGTGGAGGACTCTTCTCTGGAGGGCAGCAGTCGGGCGGATGACTCAGAGGGGGCCACGCTCTCCCTACCCTGCAGCCTGGGCCGCCCAAGCAGTGGTGCTAGCGGTGCCAGCGGTTCCATTATGGAGTTGGAAGAAGAGGAGGAGGAGGAGGAGGATGAAGGGGAGGTTGAGGAGGAGGAGGCACCACATGAGCCAGCGAGCGCACTGGCAGAAAGGGACAGAGCGAGGGCCAGTGGCGCCGTGCCCAAGGTCAATCAAAATGGGCAGCTGGGAGGTCAGAGGTCGGACGCCAGGAGAGGGGAGGCGGTGGGAGCAGGACGAAAAGGAACTCAGGGACCAGGGCTGGGCTCAGTGGACAGGGTTTCTCTTGTTTCAGGCCAACAGGTGTACACCCACGGAAGTGAGATGAGTGGTCCAAGTCTGTCAACAGAACACAATGGAGACAACCGGTACGAGTGCTTGAAACGGGTTCAAATCCAATGTTTTTCCCTTTCCCACACTTTACTTTTTCTCCTCTCTGTTGAAGGTTGGTGGGAGGAGGAGCATTTCAGCCCTACTTACCTGACACGGACTCCCTGCAGGGCTGGATGGGCTCGGTATCAGCTGAACGTGAAAGCAGCATTCCAGGCTTGCACGCGGCCCAAGAGGCGCTGTTGACCCCGGTGTGTGACACGGGTTACTTTTACGCGCTGCCTAGACGCCTCCTGCGGGGCACACAGCCTTTTGACAGGGGGCAGGGCTTCTCTCATCAGGAAGCAGGCCAGCGAGCTTGGGAGCAGGAACAGAGGCGGGACCAGGTCAGGTTGCAGCCTGTCGCTTCCTGCACCTGGAGGGACAACATCTTTATCCATTCCGTTTATCTTTTCACAGTGATCAAATTGGAACCTCGAAACGTTCAATTTGATTGATCAGCAACAGTTTCAGAGTCACTTAACAGATTAACAATCATCAGAAAGATGATTGATTGTTTGGATCAAGCCACAGACCCAGACAGATTGATTTTTTTTGTTGAGCATTTTAGATCACAGACTTGTTGATGAGTTCAAACATCTTTTTGAGTCTTCATGTGATCTCTCTTTCTCTCACAGAGAGAGTTGAAGGAGGACTTTTCTGCTGAGGTTCAGTTTGCTGAAGAGCGTGGGAATGCTCTGTCTAAAAAGGTGCGTCAGGTGTGTTTATGTTATGTTTTCTGAGTCCACCCACAATATAAACACATGCACTCTGTTTTTAACTCCAGATATGACAACAAACCAACTATGACTCAGACAAAATCTGCAGTCTTATGCTACATACACACCGGGCATGTGCGCTGTGTTCAAGAACGCGCTTCAGCGTCTGGTGTTCACACAGGCCTAATGCTACCAGACACTAGCGCCTGTACTCACAGTTGGAAGAGGCCAGGTGCGAAATGTCAAAGCAGTGTAAATCTGGTGAATCTTGCTCCAGGGTTTTTGTTTCACAGCTCTATTCCGATAAATGAAAGACTAGGTGTCTTGTAATTTGGCTGGGCACAAACCGCAATTACTAATTTCTCCTCCAAAATCAATTTTAAATGGTTGGCCTTTTTAGTAGACTTTCATTGGAAGTGGTCACTTGAACATGTGTTGCAGAGGGCGGTGTGAACGTAGCTTAAGAAAACTAAAATGTTACAAAAGACATCAAACCTAACACGTTAGCTCTTGATTTGATTGGCCACTAAATTTTGAGATTAAGCAATCTGTAAGTGAGCCATAGTTAGTTTCCTGCTCTAAATCCATTTAATCAGTTAACTGGTCCAAGTGTTGTTTCCTTCCCTCCTGCTGCCCTCCTTGCTCCAGGTGGGGGTGGATGTGAGAAAGGGTGTTCAGTCAGTGCAGCGCTCCAGTCTGCGGAGAGTTAAACACTGAAACACACATACCACCCAGTCTTTCAGGTATGGGACACACAACAAGCACTGTGCTACCAGTGCTTGGGTAGATCCCTGTGTGGTGACCTATTGGACCCTTGAAGAGCCTAATGTTCACTTACAAGCTCCTCTGCTTCAATTTGTCCTAAAAAAAAAAAAAACATTTTTACAACCCTGTTTGCAAAAAGGTTGGTTGCTGTGTGAAATGGTATAAAACAAATTGCTTTGAAGAATTTTAAATACTTTTTTTGTAAGTAAATATAAAAAAATACTGTTTTACTTATTTCCCTTACTTTTCTTTCTGAAAATTAGGTCATTTAGGGATTTTAATTTAGCAACGTCCTAAAGAAAAAGTAAAACTGCAATTTTAAATCATAATGGATCAGAAGCTGGCATCTGGTTCAAAACTGAGTGAGCGGCTGTAAGCTAGTAAAAATTATGAAATATCAGTGGAGGGTTATATCCGGGCCAATTTCTAATGAACTCCTGCCGCTTTGCAGAAAATATGTCCTAAAAAGACGACTATGGATTTTGGCTAAAAAAAAGGCATAATCATAACTAAAAGTCTACTGGGAAAACTTTTAGAATAGATCAAATAATAGTTAAAGTGAGCAAAGTCCTCTGGTCTTCCTGCAGATGTTCTTTCCATACTTTGTATACTTTCATTATTCATTGAACATGCTTTTATGGCATATTCAAATGGTTGGCACTTCTATACATTGAAAAGGGACGCCATCCAAACCTCACTACCAAATCTGTGTCCCTGATTTGTCAAAGTTCAACCTGGTTAAACTTTCAATGCGTGTTCAATTGCCGTGCAATTGGTATGTGAAGCCTGAAAATGGTCTTTCAAATGTGCATATATACGCAAAAACGCAAGAGTTGTGAATGTGGAAGTCCAAAACGCGCATCGATGCACGTTTACATAGACTTTTCATTGAAAGTGGTCGCTTGAACGCCCGTTGCCGAATTCGGTGTGAATGTAGCTTTAAGACTGGTACCCTTTAAAAATATTATTTTCCATGATTTCCTCCCTCCACATTTTACACAGCGGCACAACGTTTTCTGGAAGCATGGTTAATTCTTCTTTTTTTTTTTTTCATTTTCACTTTTAGAATAAAGAAATGTGGACTTTGTTAGGATTTCAGCGTTGTTTTCCCTCTGTTTTGTAGGACAAGAAAGCCACTGCCAAACCCTCCTCCACAAAAACACGACCAGACAGGAGAGGAAAATGACCGGCGGGGTGATGAAGATGACGGAGAAGACCCTGATCGGAAAAAAAAACCCAAACAGAATCATCCTTGGCCTGTGACCGTGGAGCGTTACAAAAAAAAAAGATGACAAAAAAAACAAGAAAAGTTCAACTTGTAGTTTTATAATATTTGTAAAGAAAAAAGTATAAAGTGAACTAAGGCATGATTTGTTTTTATATAAAAAAAATTATAATGTTGGTACAACAACAAAAAAAAGCAACAAAGTGCTTCCTGTGAACAGTAATCGCATGATAACTGCTGGTGCATGCCCTTTGACCTTTTGAAATGTCATTATCTACAAACTGAAGTATGAAAGCTGGCCACAAGTCTTTTTTAAGGACCCCCCTCCCCCGGTGGAGTGGTCAGTCCTATAACCCTACAGCCAAAAATAATCCCACAGAGGATGGTTCCGTTAAGAGCAAGGCCGCCGCTGAGCTTTCCAATGCTTCTTTCTCTGGACCTTTTCCTTATATTCTTAATGTGATATATGCACTCTATGCTATTTGGACATGTATCAGTGTGTGTGTGTGTGCGTAAATCTCTACCGCATGTGTTTCCTGCTTCTGGCTTTGAGCCCCGCCCCATGATTGGCTTGCTGTCCATGTGATGTCACGGCCTGCTCAGCACCAGAATGAGAAAGCCACTGCGCTCCTCGCTTAAAAATTCTCATCTACGTGTTCAACTGTTTGGTTTGTTTGACTTTTTTTTTCCCCCAGTGTGCCAGCTCGCTTCTTGTTTGTTTGTGTCTTCAGACCTGTCCACTTCGGTTTTTGAACTTCTTCCGACTCTAGGGAATCTCTGTCACCCCTCTTGTGTTCAGGAGGAAATGTGTTTTCAAGATTTTGGGAATGTTTTTCTACGCTAAAGCTACTTCGATTGTGTTAAGCTGCAGCTCTTTGACACAAATCCCGTATTTTGTTGTACGTAATTGAGACCTTTCAAAGTTCTTCCCTTCTTTTCTCTCCAGTAGCCTAGAGCCACCACCACCTCCAACACTGGATTCTGCTGCTTTTGTGTTCTTCGCAGCTCCTCACTGTCCAATTTTTGGTCGTACTTTAAGGGAAAAGAGAAAAAAGACAAGTAGGTGGAGAAAACATGAAGAATTGAGTTTGAAGGAGACATCGGAAGATTTCTGACTTGTAGGAAGCACTGTGATTGTCTCATCAACACTGACCCCAGACTCGTGAACTGGCTGGACAAACATATTATATATAGATATATAACCATGGATAAATGACCATTTCCTTATCCGATAGTTGAGTGGCAGCAATAAACAAAAAGATGGCATGAAAGTTGGGGTTTAGGCTGTGTAAAGACTTGAAAAATCAATGTTGTGAAGGAATAAACTCATCCATAAAGACAGATGGTCCATCTGGAGGCACGTTGGCCAATTCTTCAGCTGATGCAAGACCAAATGATTTTGCTGTAGCACGAAAAGTCCGGACATTTTGCTGTTGTTTCCTATTCCTTTTCTCAGCACTTACGTAGCAAAAATATTAAAAAAAAAACAAACATAATTATGTTCATTTAAAGCTATATATTGTGCATTAAGAAGTTTCAGCGCTGTCCTTGACGTGAAACCATCCGAAATACATTTTTTTCAAAAGTTTTTTTCTCACATTTTAAAAACCCATTTCTGTGAAGCTTTCACTATCAACACTTTATGCAGGAACCTGACGGCAGCATTTTGTACAGGTTGTATCACAGTAGCACACAAACATCCCATGAGTACTGTAAATGCTGTTACCTAAACGAGTAACGCTAACTGAACGAACACAGCAGTTAGAAACGAATGCACACATTTTGTCTGTGCGCATCATCCGATAAAAGCACATGGCTTTTTGACATCACATTCTCCACTCAGGTTTTCAGTTCTGCTCTGTCAGAAACAAAAATAGGCTTGACTTTGAAGAACGGTGTGGCACATGTCTCAGAGGGGGGGCTTTACAGTGTGGCATCAGGGGTGGGGGTGCATGAGTGACTCTGTGTGTTTGGGCTCTGATTCAGAAAAGACCTATAAGGTGCAGAGTGTGCCAGGAGCCTCCTGCTGTTTCTTGCTCTTGTGTCAAATTTATTCTGATTAATTAAAGAAAAAAGATTCATTGTCTTTCAGTGTGTTCTAAAAGATTTCTGTCATTTTTGAAAGTTTTATTTTGAAAGTTCCTCTTTCGTTTTATGGATTTATTTTGACTCACTCTTACCTAATCATCTGTGCTGCTGACGTGAATGTCCGGTTTACAAAGCCTTGAGATGAGATGCGGAACAGATACTGACCTAGTTTACCAAACTGTGTACGTTTAGGACATTTTAGTCAAGTAATAATCCTTAAGACAGTTATAATCAGTTTTCAATAATGGAAATTATGCTCAAGAATATGGCATCACCTACCCACAGCAATGTTTTTGGCAGCAAACATTTAGAGATTATCTAAATATTTTCATCAGATCATGTGATTTTGAGATTAGATAAACTTTATTCATCCCACAATTAGGGACATTGTCTTATCTTCAGCAGCAAAAAAAAAGACATTCACAAATACAAACCGCAAAAGAATTGGCATACCCAGGGTATTTGACATTTGTAAATGATCAAACAAAATCCACAGTGACCTGTTTTGTGACCTCAACCTGATTTGGAACTGCTTCCCTTATCTGTGGGAGCACAACAGTGAAATTGGAGGATAAAAATGATAAAATCCTAATAAAGTTTTTTTTGAAGATGCTGCAAACATCTGGATTCAAATTCTAGACTTTTACAATTTGATTGCAAAGTCTGACTCTTAGGACGTGTTTCCGGAATCAGATTTGAGTTGTTTCCCTGATGTCCAAAGCATCCTCTGATAAGCAACACTGTTGCTATGGTAATGAATCTTAAATTGCCATAGCTGATGCTTAGCAATGAAGAAAAAAAACCTGTTTTGTCAACTTTATGGGAAAAATAAAAGATAACACTATATCAAAAAGAATCTATTCTCACTAGATTGATAAAGTTTTATTATATAATGTTTTTTTACTATTGAATATTTTGGTTATCATCAATTTTGCAACTTTTAGGATCATAACTTTGATTTTACATTGTTTTCTCCTTACTTAGCAGGAAGATTAGGTTTACCTAGAAGTTTGATAGTCAACCATGAATTTAAAAAAGAAATAACCCTAAAAATCAGTTTCCAGCATTTATAAACACCGTCTGTGAAATCGGGTTTAGATGTGTGCGTGCATGAGTATGTTTGGTTCCAAACCTCGTCAGATCAGAAAGAAGGAGAGCAGATGTTCTACCAAGCATGAGACTGAAGAAAAAGGGGAAATCGACGATCTCGTATTTTAAAGAGTATTGTACAATTAAACCTGTTACAAAGAATAAAGATCACCTATACTCCTTTAGAATGGATACATGACAATGTAAACGCAATATCATATTACTCTATCCTAAGGAATGCAACTGCGCACATGCACAAAAAATGTTTTTATTAAAAAAATATGTATAATATGACAAAATATATTTATTTAGAATGCTATGCACCCTCATAGAGTCGTTATGGATGTTCTTAAATGATTATCTAGCATAGGCTGACGCCCACATCATGGGGAATGTAGAGGCTTTGTATCTATGACCATTTGTTTTTCTTTTCCTTTGTATTGTCCTGGAAAGAGGATAAACAAACGTGAAAATGTATATGAGCCTTTTAAACAGAATTGTTCTGAAATGAAGATATGTATAGATCATCATACCCTGTACACCAGCTCTAACCATTTACAAGACTTAATAAACAAAGATGTGAGATTCCGTCTGTAGCATTTTTTTTTAATGGGCACAAGTGTCTTTCTCATTTAAGCTGAAAATAAAGCTTCCACAGTTTTAGTTTAATTTTTTTATCTTTATTGTTATGTAGACTGCAAAAACATGCCCCCCACAAAAAGTAAAAAAATTCTTAAAAAGAAAATGTTTTAAAATATGCAAAAATTCTGCCAATGGGGTAAGAGAAATAGCCTTAAGAGTTCTAATTGTAAGAAGAAAATTGTAAGACATGATTTCTTAAACTAGACCTAAATGTGTAATTGTTGTTCACCTTCAAGATATGCCTGTAACTCTTGTGCTTTCCTAGGCACTTTAACATTGGGAGTTGGGTCATCTAGACCCACTAGACAGTGTGCTGAACCTTTTTTCTTCAATGATTTGTGATCTTCACTGGTGTCCATGGATTACATGAAATCTTTCCACCTTTATCCACCTTTGTCATGGTAGGGAGAACACGTCAATGTAAGGGTGGGGTCAACTATGATAGCACAAGGGTTAAGAGGTCACCACAGCGAATCAGTTTTCACCAATATGCACAGGTGGCTTGGCAGGGATTTTTAAGCTGGGTGCCCTGACACAACCCTGTATTTTATCTGGGCTGGCGACCGGCACAGGGAGACCCAGAGTTGGGCCTCCCTGTGGCTTCTTAGTTATAAACCCTGGTTACCTTTTCTATTTTTCATTAACTATTGTGTCAGTTACGTTTTTTGTGCATTTCCTCTCATACACACTAATCCAAGTCATCAACGCTGTGACAACGGGAATGTAGATCCAGCAACGAAAAAGTAGTTTGATCCATATTTGCATCAATAGATGTCCAGGGGTTAACAGCAGGTGAGATAAGTGTTTGGCATTCAAGAAAGATGGTAGATCTGAATAACTAACAATAATGAGGTTTGGAAGACAGTAAGGCAGGGGTCGGGAACCTATGGCTCGCGAGCCATATATGGCTCTTTTGATGGTCACATGTGGCTCGCAGACAAATCTTTAATTATACTTTTTTTTTTTTTCATTAGACCAGTCCTTGTCTGGCGCGATGCGATGCCAGAGGCGCGCAGTAGTAGTGGTGCTTGGAGAACAAAATCTACTCCAGCACTATCAGTTACTATTTTCTATTATTTCACAGAGTCTGTACCAGCCGGAAACCTGTGAATTGACGTGCCTAAAACTGTGCGCTCCCGTCTCTGAGAAAGAGCGCGCAGTTGCGGGGACGGGATGTTAGAGGAAGAAAGCCGGGGGGAGGCACGGCCAGTAAGGTGAGTGAATCGCGCAGGGATTGTAATAACGTAAAACCCGCTGCCCGTCACTCACTGCAGCGTGTGAGTGTGTGTTTGGCTCCCCGTCTTTATGTGAGCAGTCTTTGTCACATCTACAGAACATTCAGACCTACGATCACGTTTAAAGTCTCAACGCCTGCATGAAGCAGAAACTCACCACGTATCAACCAGACTAGACCATCAGCAAAACTACTACGAGAAATACTCATCATTTATTAGCAACAGCATAATGATTTTATTAAAAAGAACCCACAGACTTATTGTACTTTAAAAATGTAGAAATTACATCAAATGCACATATTCATTTGTATATTTAGTTTTAAACATATTGTTGCGGACTGAGTTTAACTTGGCTGTCGGGCCGCGTTATAAGTTCTGGAGTTCATTAAACGCATCAAGCAGAGATCTGATTGGCTCTCAGTTCTGTCGCTCAGGTGGTTGTTAGGTAGTTTGGACCAATGGGGTTCACCTATGGGCCGAATAAGGGAAATGGGAGGGCTGATGCGGCAGGAGCGAATATAAAGTTGGGAGAAGCGCTCTCGCCTCGGCGGGAGATATTCAGGAGTTGATGAATTAATTGTACGGCGTTCGTTGCGGTCTGCAGTAACCAGAATAAAGAACCTTAAAAGAGGTTAAGTCTCCGTGCCTCAGTGTGGGAAAGGGACGCAACATTATTGTATGGCTCTTTCAAAATTACATTTAAAAATATGTGGCGTTTATGGCTCTCTTGACCAAAAAGGTTCCCGACCCCTGCAGTAAGGGAAGGACAGTATTTCCATGTTTTGGATTTTCCTAATTCTATGGAGGATTTGACAGCTGCTATGGGTCATGTGTCTACAGGTATGTCTCCAGGGCTGGACAAACAATCAGCTGATGTTCATGAATGTGTTGCGAAATGTTTGTGTGCAGATAATTTCTTGCAAGGCACTGGCAGAGGAGCTTAACTGTTTTTTTGCTCTCCATGAATCTTCAGGTCAGCACTCACCTGTTACAGCCCCACCCTCACCTGGGTTCTGCACAACTCTTCTCACTGTACAGGAGCACAATGTTAGGTGGGTTACTGGCATTGAACCCCAAGAAGGTTGCAGGTCCAAACAGAGAACCAGACAAGCTGCTGAGCATGCACCCACCAGTTGGCCGCCACCCTAACCACAATCTACATCCATCCTGCCTGAAATGACAAAAGGGCCAAAGAACTCCTCATAATTCCTCACCAGCTTTAATGATTAACAAACAGTAGCTTGATCTCCAAAGGGTGAGGAGTTGGACTACATGGAGGAGGTCCTGAAGCTGGCAACCTGGTCAGAAAACAATCTCACTCTTAATACCAGGAATCATCGACTTGAAGAAGAATGGCACCAACCCAGCCCCTGTTTCTTCGAATGGCGAACGTGGAGAGAGGTCCACACACTCAGGTTTCTTGATGTTCTCATTTCTGCTGACATCTTTTGGTCAGCAAACTTAAAAACAATCACCAAAAAAGCTTAGCAGCGGCAACACGTCCTGTGAGTCCTCAAAACTATCTGAATGCCAACCTGCCACTGACTTTCTATCGTCCTGCTGCTTTTTTTTACCGTTTTCTTGTGATAAGAAGATGGTGGATCTCGTTATCACAAAAAAATAGTCCAAAATATTTGGGCAGGTCATTTTCAGCTTCCGTAAATAATGACAGGAAGGTTTGTCTTTGATTGTTCACGGATCACAACAGGTCTGCTATTCTTCTGCTCTTTGCTGAACATGCATCACTGTAACATAAATTTCACTGGGGATTCCATATTAGTGTCAAATGACGTCATTTTCTTCAGAGTGAACAGTTTGATTCCTTAACAAAATGAACTTTTTACACAAAGATTTGAAGAACATTTTTTTTTTTTGACTTATCTTAACCTAATAAAATTATGAACTAACAAGGTAATCCCTAAATTCTGAGGTTTCATCTCAGGTGTGTCAATCAAAATGTGAGTCCAGCTGATCTGAGGAGAAAGACAATCAGCTGTAATGAACAGCAGCTGTGTTTCCAGCAGGAGGAACTTTTTTAAGCTGCTCTTGTTTGTTGGCTTCTCATTCAGAGTCTGGAAAGATGGGAGCTGAGTCGTTTGTGGCCCTTTGTGTTTTGGCTGTTTTCCTTAGCAAAGGTTTGTAGGTTTATTTGAAGGATTTGTGTTAAACTGCAGATTATAATTTGTTTTTCATAAACCAATAGAGCAAACATTTAACTGTCTTTTAAACTGTCATTCTCTGTAGGTTTAAGTTTACCTTTTGCTAGAGAAACCCAGGATGCAGACCATAAAAAGATGGGAAGAAAAGCTGGTGAGAATTAATGCTAAGAAATATGTACTGAAAATTATTAGTGGATGTTTACTACGTCCTCTCTGTTTCCTCCCCCAAAAGATTTGGCTTTAGAGCGTGGCCTTGATCTTCAACAGTCATTGGATTCCAGGTTGGAAAATCTGGTTAAAGAAGGTGAGTTGGAGAATAAACATGTGGTTTGGTTTCTCTATTAAATATACCAGCGCAAACAAATATTAATACTATAATAAAAAAAACTGTAAAAATTCTAAAGTCCAATTTCATTTTGTTAGTACAACTGGAAACCAATGAGGTGGAAGCTGTGGCTCTCGTTGCCAGAGCAACGTGTATAGTACTGTCCGCCAGCAACCAGACTGTGTCCGACGCCGCCAGCAACCAGACTGTGTCCGACGCCGCCAGCAACCAGACTGTGTCCGACGCCGCCAGCAACCAGACTGTGTCCGACGCCGCCAGCAACCAGACTGTGTCCGACGCCGCCAGCAACCAGACTGTGTCCGACGCCGCCAGCAACCAGACTGTGTCCGACGCCGCCAGCAACCAGACTGTGTCCGACGCCGCCAGCAACCAGACTGTGTCCGACGCCGCCAGCAACCAGACTGTGTCCGACGCCGCCAGCAACCAGACTGTGTCCGACGCCGCCAGCAACCAGACTGTGTCCGACGCCGCCAGCAACCAGACTGTGTCCGACGCCGCCAGCAACCAGACTGTGTCCGACGCCGCCAGCAACCAGACTGTGTCCGACGCCGCCAGCAACCAGACTGTGTCCGACGCCGCCAGCAACCAGACTGTGTCCGACGCCGCCAGCAACCAGACTGTGTCCGACGCCGCCAGCAACCAGACTGTGTCCGACGCCGCCAGCAACCAGACTGTGTCCGACGCCGCCAGCAACCAGACTGTGTCCGACGCCGCCAGCAACCAGACTGTGTCCGACGCCGCCAGCAACCAGACTGTGTCCGACGCCGCCAGCAACCAGACTGTGTCCGACGCCGCCAGCAACCAGACTGTGTCCGACGCCGCCAGCAACCAGACTGTGTCCGACGCCGCCAGCAACCAGACTGTGTCCGACGCCGCCAGCAACCAGACTGTGTCCGACGCCGCCAGCAACCAGACTGTGTCCGACGCCGCCAGCAACCAGACTGTGTCCGACGCCGCCAGCAACCAGACTGTGTCCGACGCCGCCAGCAACCAGACTGTGTCCGACGCCGCCAGCAACCAGACTGTGTCCGACGCCGCCAGCAACCAGACTGTGTCCGACGCCGCCAGCAACCAGACTGTGTCCGACGCCGCCAGCAACCAGACTGTGTCCGACGCCGCCAGCAACCAGACTGTGTCCGACGCCGCCAGCAACCAGACTGTGTCCGACGCCGCCAGCAACCAGACTGTGTCCGACGCCGCCAGCAACCAGACTGTGTCCGACGCCGCCAGCAACCAGACTGTGTCCGACGCCGCCAGCAACCAGACTGTGTCCGACGCCGCCAGCAACCAGACTGTGTCCGACGCCGCCAGCAACCAGACTGTGTCCGACGCCGCCAGCAACCAGACTGTGTCCGACGCCGCCAGCAACCAGACTGTGTCCGACGCCGCCAGCAACCAGACTGTGTCCGACGCCGCCAGCAACCAGACTGTGTCCGACGCCGCCAGCAACCAGACTGTGTCCGACGCCGCCAGCAACCAGACTGTGTCCGACGCCGCCAGCAACCAGACTGTGTCCGACGCCGCCAGCAACCAGACTGTGTCCGACGCCGCCAGCAACCAGACTGTGTCCGACGCCGCCAGCAACCAGACTGTGTCCGACGCCGCCAGCAACCAGACTGTGTCCGACGCCGCCAGCAACCAGACTGTGTCCGACGCCGCCAGCAACCAGACTGTGTCCGACGCCGCCAGCAACCAGACTGTGTCCGACGCCGCCAGCAACCAGACTGTGTCCGACGCCGCCAGCAACCAGACTGTGTCCGACGCCGCCAGCAACCAGACTGTGTCCGACGCCGCCAGCAACCAGACTGTGTCCGACGCCGCCAGCAACCAGACTGTGTCCGACGCCGCCAGCAACCAGACTGTGTCCGACGCCGCCAGCAACCAGACTGTGTCCGACGCCGCCAGCAACCAGACTGTGTCCGACGCCGCCAGCAACCAGACTGTGTCCGACGCCGCCAGCAACCAGACTGTGTCCGACGCCGCCAGCAACCAGACTGTGTCCGACGCCGCCAGCAACCAGACTGTGTCCGACGCCGCCAGCAACCAGACTGTGTCCGACGCCGCCAGCAACCAGACTGTGTCCGACGCCGCCAGCAACCAGACTGTGTCCGACGCCGCCAGCAACCAGACTGTGTCCGACGCCGCCAGCAACCAGACTGTGTCCGACGCCGCCAGCAACCAGACTGTGTCCGACGCCGCCAGCAACCAGACTGTGTCCGACGCCGCCAGCAACCAGACTGTGTCCGACGCCGCCAGCAACCAGACTGTGTCCGACGCCGCCAGCAACCAGACTGTGTCCGACGCCGCCAGCAACCAGACTGTGTCCGACGCCGCCAGCAACCAGACTGTGTCCGACGCCGCCAGCAACCAGACTGTGTCCGACGCCGCCAGCAACCAGACTGTGTCCGACGCCGCCAGCAACCAGACTGTGTCCGACGCCGCCAGCAACCAGACTGTGTCCGACGCCGCCAGCAACCAGACTGTGTCCGACGCCGCCAGCAACCAGACTGTGTCCGACGCCGCCAGCAACCAGACTGTGTCCGACGCCGCCAGCAACCAGACTGTGTCCGACGCCGCCAGCAACCAGACTGTGTCCGACGCCGCCAGCAACCAGACTGTGTCCGACGCCGCCAGCAACCAGACTGTGTCCGACGCCGCCAGCAACCAGACTGTGTCCGACGCCGCCAGCAACCAGACTGTGTCCGACGCCGCCAGCAACCAGACTGTGTCCGACGCCGCCAGCAACCAGACTGTGTCCGACGCCGCCAGCAACCAGACTGTGTCCGACGCCGCCAGCAACCAGACTGTGTCCGACGCCGCCAGCAACCAGACTGTGTCCGACGCCGCCAGCAACCAGACTGTGTCCGACGCCGCCAGCAACCAGACTGTGTCCGACGCCGCCAGCAACCAGACTGTGTCCGACGCCGCCAGCAACCAGACTGTGTCCGACGCCGCCAGCAACCAGACTGTGTCCGACGCCGCCAGCAACCAGACTGTGTCCGACGCCGCCAGCAACCAGACTGTGTCCGACGCCGCCAGCAACCAGACTGTGTCCGACGCCGCCAGCAACCAGACTGTGTCCGACGCCGCCAGCAACCAGACTGTGTCCGACGCCGCCAGCAACCAGACTGTGTCCGACGCCGCCAGCAACCAGACTGTGTCCGACGCCGCCAGCAACCAGACTGTGTCCGACGCCGCCAGCAACCAGACTGTGTCCGACGCCGCCAGCAACCAGACTGTGTCCGACGCCGCCAGCAACCAGACTGTGTCCGACGCCGCCAGCAACCAGACTGTGTCCGACGCCGCCAGCAACCAGACTGTGTCCGACGCCGCCAGCAACCAGACTGTGTCCGACGCCGCCAGCAACCAGACTGTGTCCTTCAGCCTTCTTCAATAAATCTGATTCTTATAGCTTTAGAATTTTTGTCTTTTCCTGCAATTGCTGGGGAAGACCATCCCCAAATGTACTCAAAACTTGCGCAAACAAAAGGCTACTGCTCAAAATTAACGGTAGAGCTGATTACTTTGGAACAAGAGGAGCCAGTATTTGAGGCTGAAACGGAAGATTCTGAATATAACAATGTGCAACTTAATGTGAACTGGTGTGATTCTAATGTGGAAGCTAGATATTGGAAGTGGATATTTTGCAGTTGAGGGGGAAAAACTGCAAAAAGTAAAATGGTTTTAAGTAATATCTGCAAATATAGAACAATGTAGATCCATAACTTAGTTGCTCACAAAGGTGAGGCTGCTAGGTTGAGGGAAAGGCTCACCTTGTCTGATCGCTCTTCCCTGCTGAGACATGCTTCAATAAGGAACCATACACTAACCACAAACCTGCCCAATTGTCCACTCACCCCAAGCAATTTTTGCCCAAAAGTTGACAAAACTATTCAGATGAAGGAGACATTGCCTAATAAGTGTTTGGCAAGGCAGCTGACATGCATTTTGGGATCTGTAGTTAATGTTACCAGTACAGACCACTACATATTACCGCGACATTAACAAAAAATAATCTCGCCGTCCGGAAATAATTACTCATTAGGCCGGATGTGGCTCCTTGAGTTTGACACATTTGCTGCATGGTCACATGTCTTACACAGGCTTACACATATTGGACTGTAAGGATGGTTGGATCATTTTGTTGCCATCACGTGTTGTCTGCTGTGATAGTCATTTTTATGTTTTAGTAAAATAAACATACTGTACCTGCATCCAAATTGTATTTTGCAAGATCAATAAGCAATTTATCTCACTTTTAAATAATTTTTATGGTATAGGTTAATCTGACTAAAACTTGTCTTACTCAGATCAATCTGGTTGGATTGTAGGAATAGATATTGATTCATTGATTAAACGTTACACCCCTAAAACATTATCATCCATTGGATTTTGAAGGTGAACATGGAGTCTGAAATGGGAGGGGCATGTTCACAAGAGTTTACTCCGCCCACCTGAAGAATGGCTAAAAAGGCGGGATTAAGAAAAGGGGGTGCATTTTTTTTCTACACACAGATTCATATAAAAAATGTATTTATTTATACAAAAAATTAATAATTAAAAAGCTTTAATAAAATAAATAACCCCTACACAGAAATAAAAACGGCTAAAACTGCATAATTATAAGTAAAAGACCACTGTGGGAACACTTTTAAATTAGATCAAAAGATGATCAGAGTGGGACTTTAATCAATGGATGCAGTGCAGTGGGAGATGTCTAGTGCAGTGTTTTTCAACCAGTGTTAGTGTGCCGCGGCACACTAGTGTGCCGTGAGAGATGGTTAAGTGTGCCGTGGGAAATTGCCCTCATTAACTGATCTAAAAACATTTTCCATCTCCATGATTTCAGCTCTCTGTTCATCCAAACAGGCCCTGATAAAACACTGAGGAGTTAGGAATAAAAAAGATCATAAAATACTTTTTCTTTGCGTTTATTTTATTTTATTAAAGACATTTTGATAAGGTACCGCGATTCAGCTGCACCTTCGGCTGTATTTTGGAAACGTCCCGTCCCTTTAACTGTCTCCACCAATCATTCTTGAAGGCTTAATCACATGTCATCAGTCTGACCAATCAGAAGTGGTTAAAGTCTTCACTTTCTTGTCCCGATTTAGCTCGTAAAGTCGCTCAGTTCTAAAAGAAATTGCAGCTAAAGCTCGTCTTTAGCGGTGTAGCTTCCCACAGAATCCGGTATCAGACCGTGGAACAAGTGAACAAAACAATGAAGCTCCGAAAACCGATCTCCGGCCGTTTTATGCACTACATCTCCCATGATGCATTGGGTTGTAAGAGTGACAGCGCATACGGAGATCTGTTGTTAAACGTCTTGAAACCAACGAACACACATCAAACTGTTTTTAAATCTTCTAACTTATCTTTTATTGCATCTTTTAGAAAAAAAACAGCTGAAGTTTCCAGCTTTTTCTGCAACAATTATCTCAAAAATGCATGTGAGATTGCGGAGGGGCTGTAGATCAATACAGACTATGAGTTTCTCCTTTTTTTTTTTTTTTTTGGATGCTGGTGTGCCGCGGGATTTTTTTTAAGGTTAAGGTGTGCCGTGGCTCAGAAAAGGTTGAAAACACTGGTCTAGTGATGCAACAAGGAAGCTTCAACAACATGTCAAGCCCCGTAGCTGCACACTATTTAGACAGCCTGCTATAGTACAGGAGCTTAGAGACTGAATTTGAAGAACTATCTTCAAACAGCTGCTACGTCAAGATTGCTCTCATTTTTCTAGATCTCCTGCTCTGTTCAGAAAGGTCTTGAGTGATTCCATTTTTTAGTCGACATACTCAAGTCTACAACTGTGGACTGACTTTTTACTTGGACTTATTGAATGACTTAAAGTCCTGTTTCGATTATCTTTTCAATTGCAAAAGCGTTTCCAGTCGTCTTTAATTATGATTATGTTGTCTTTTACCAAAATCAAAAAACCTGTGTTGTTTTCAGAGTTTCTGCAGAGCGGCAGGAGTTCAATAGAAATTCAGTTGTGGAAGTCGGTGTGGAAGTACGCCCGCCACCCCTCCTGTCATCCATTTGTTTACAATCTCCTACTAGTTTACAGCTCCTCACAACTCCAAGCTAACATTAACGGTGCAACAAAAACGGCGAGCAATATTGGAGCTATCCAGCCACGCAGTTTTGAGACAGATACCAGCTCAGAGAAGGAAATTCAAGACATTAGTGGATCTATATGTCTGCAAGTGCATGCATCAGAATTGGAGCAGAACAGACAAACTTTGGCCCGTCCATGGCAGCTCCAGCGTTACAACTGTACGCTTTTTCAAATGGCGAGTTTCTTCTGCTCCTGATAATCAATCATAAAGACATACTCAAAAAAACAGTTTAATCTTACATTATTTTGCTTATGTATATATTTTGTACATGTCTTTAATTATGAGTAAAATGTTTGTTGGTAAGAACACCAAAAACGTGATTTCCTTTGGAGCGGGTCTTTAACTTTGTTGATAAAACCATGATGAATAAATGTGGTCAGTCAAATCACCCATAATTGTTTAGACCAGGGGTCTGCAACCTGAGACTCCGGAGCCACATGAGACTCCTTGACTCCTTTGTGGCTCTCTAACTGATAAAAGATTAAAAAAAAGTATTTAATTCTGAAAATTTACCCATTTTTAGACTGTGCAGCAACAAAACAAAACAGACAAGTCAAACTTTGTTCATCTTAACCACAAACAGTTGAAGCAAAGTCCATCTTGCTATGCCAGGCACCTGACTACAGTACCTGTAATGCTTCAATAATCCATCAAGCGGTGTAGCTTGGTATTTTACCAAATTTCAGCATTTTGGACAAATTATTAAACACTGCCAATGTACCACAAAAAATCAATTTGAGGTCAGTACGCACATTTTAGAGGTCATATATTATGCTTCTCTTAAGCCTTTCGTTTATAAATTCCGCACTGTTTAGTGTATTCTGTTCAGGCATGTCTGTGGACAAGCGGGGTCTTACGGAAACAGAGGGAGGGGGGTGAGACATGCTACATGTTGCAAAGCAAAGCAAAGCAAAGCACTTCAGTGATGTCTCACTTTCTGAGCCAGCTTCAAGGCTAGTGACATACACTAAGTCCAAAGTCCCCGTGCTAGGCTGTTTCTCAGCTACAGTGAAGCATGCTAATGCTAAAGTACCAGCTACACTGTATGTGGTGAAAACAGGCACGGCTTTGCTAGGATTGGACTTGTTTAGAGCGATGAGGCTCACCATTGACAACAATGCAGTACTTCCTGAAGCAGCTTCTTCACCGACAGTGACTTCATCTACAGCTCCAATAGCCGAGGTTAAAACTGGACCAGCAGCTGAAAAGCTGGGTCTTGCAAAAGGTTTTATTCATAAAGTGAAGATCAGAGAGGATGTTCAACCTGTCCAACAAAAGCTCAGAAGGATTCCGGTCTCAGTCAGACAAGCTGTCTCTTGTGAAATTGAGAGGCTGTTGGAGATGGAAGTCATAGAGAGGATTGATGCCTCTCCCTGGATGTCTCCCATTGTAGTGACACTAAGAAAAAATGGGAAAGTGAGAATGTGTGTGGATTATCGTGAGCCAAATAAGGCAATAGTGATGGACAGTCATCCTCTTCCACATATGGATGATATTTTTTCAAACATGTATGGAGCTACAATCTTCTTCACTATTGACTTGGCAAATGCTTATCATCAGGTGTTGCTGGCAGAAGAGAGCCGTGACATAACTGCTTTCATAACACATGAAGGACTGTTCTGGTTTCCTCAAGTCCCTTATGGGCTGTGTTCAGCCCCAAGTGAATTCTCCAAGCTCATGTCCCTGGTGCTGAAAGGCTTAAAAGGAGTCCAGAACTACCTGGATGACGTGATTGTTTATGACAGGGACCAGCAAGAACATGATCGCAACCTCCAAGCAGTTCTAGCTGCACTTAATGAAGCTCGTCTCCATCTTAATATGGAGAAATGCCATTTTAACCAGAAGAGCTTGCAGTTCCTTGGGCATGTCATTTCAGCCAAAGGTTTGCTGCCTAATGAGGATCACCTGAAGGCTATTGCAGAAGCTCCAGCACCGAGTGACGCCACTACTCTGCGCTCATTCCTGGGACTTATTGCGTGGTATGCAAAATTTGTGAAAAAATTATGCATCCTTGGTGGAGCCTATGAGAGCATGCCTGCACACTGACACATTCAAGTGGACTTCAGAGGCACAGGCTAGTTTTGATTCAGTGAAGACTCGCATCATCAACAGTTCTGCATTGGCAGTTTTTGAGCCCAGCCTCCCAACTATTGTGGCTACAGATGCTTCAGATTATGGATTGGGAGCTATTCTAATACAGCTTCATCCTGACAAAACAGAGCGAACAGTTGCTTTCGCTCCCTCACTCCCGCAGAAAGGAAATACTCCATTGTCGAGAAAGAGGCCTTGGCCTGTGTTTGGGCCGTTGCAAAGTGGAGAACTTTTCTGTGGGGGACTAGATTCACTTTGCGCACGGATCACCAAGCCTTGACCACTCTCCTAGCTACAAAAGGACTGGGACGGGCGGGGATGCGCATTGAGCGATGGTCAGCTAGACTTTTGTGTTTCACATATGATGTGGAATATCGAGCTGTTGCACAAAATTATGCTGCTGACTGTCTCTCCAGATTGCCTCTTCCTTCAGTCGAGAATGCAGAACCAGTGGTGGAGCCTGAGCTGGTGGCTCTCCTGGATACAGAACTGAAAGCCCTCACAGTGAAAGACTTTACTGCAGCGTGTCAGGTATGTCCAGAACTGACCGCCCTGAGAGAGCAGATGAAGCAAGGATGGCCTAAAACAGCACAATCATTACCTGCTATGCTCCAACGTTACTTTGCTGTTCGAGATGAACTGTCCGTGGAAGAGATAATAGTTTACAGAGGTCCTTACCACCGGTTAGTTTCTGTAGCAGTGAGAAAGCAGATTATTAATCTGGCACATGAAACCCACCAGGGCGTCGTCCGCACCAAGCAGAGGCTGCGAGACCTGTACTGGTGGCCACATATGGACTTGTGTGTGGAGGAGACCATAAAGGCATGTGTGACATGCCAGCTGAATGATAAAAGTGCCAAAATACATCCTGCACCGCTTCACCCAATTCCATTTCCAGATGCTCCATGGCAGAAAGTGGGGATTGACATCGTCGGTCCATTTGACTCTGCAGCTGGGGACTGCCGCTATGCAATAACACTGATCGACTACTACACCAAATGGCCAGAGGTGGCATTTACTCCTTCCATCACAACCAGTGCAATCACCACATTCCTGTCTACAATATTTTCCAGGTTTGGTAATCCTACAGAACTGATTAGTGACAATGGGACACAATTTACCTCCACCGAGTTTGCAGACTTCCTAGCAGTGAGAGACATCAAACACAGGAAGGTGTCTTTATATTACCCTCAAGCAAACGGAGCAATAAAGGAACCGCGTTCTAAAAGAAACACTCCTTACAGCAGAGCAGGAGAGGAAGCAGTGGAAGCCCTTCATACAGAATCCTGATCACTTACCGTGCTACTCCACACAGCACCACAGGAGTGTCACCGTATGAACTCATGTTCAACAGGAAGATGCGCACAAAAATGGACATAGGACCGGCAAGTACTTCTCCTTTTCCATCAGAGAAAAAACTACGTATCCGTGTTACCTCAAAACAGAGAGCATCAAAAGCCTACATTGATCACTGTAAGAAGATGGAAGATGGACGCACGTGGAATGCGTCTCACCTGTCTCTGGTTCCAGAAAGTGCATAAGACACAGGCACTGGCGCTGCGGATGCAATCCCTGAGCCAGTGGTCACACCACCGCTGGATGATAGGATGCCCAGACCCGCAAGGGTTAGAAAGAAGCCTGCATGGCTTAATGATTATGAACATTAGTCATGTCTTATGATTAGTGAAAAAAAAAGAAAAAAAGTGGGGGTGAGAAGAAGTGTTACTTGATGCAGATTTCTTGAGTTATGGTTATTTAAAGGTTTGTTAGAGAATATCTGAGTTAGAGGTAATGTGGAGACAAACGCACAAAGAAAATTCTTATTCTGTTTGAAAGTTTAAATTTTCCATTACAGGTCTGTTAAGCTCTTAAACAAGGGGGAAAATATGTTGTGTATTCAATTGCGCCACCACAACACTAGAGGGCGCGTTGTATGACTGACTGAGTTCTGTATGTTACGTTGTGAAGAGGAAGCATTAAATAAATATAGCGGGAAAGGATTCTGAGTCACGTCCTGATTTCTGTGCAAATCTGAGGATTACTTCTACAAGAATACAACAGAGGGATCCTCCCCAGGACGGAAAGCGATGCACCATAACTTTTAGAGAAGATTCTGTGTATCTAACGCTACAACTGCATGCTTAAATAGTCCAGCAGATGGGCTTCACCCAGATGAGTTGGGGTATGGCAGAGACGAGATGAGCCAGAGGTGGGGTCCACAACCAAGTGTAGGAGCAGGGATGAGCCAAAGACGAGGTACACACGAGGTACACAGTCAGGTACAAGAGCATGGACGAGCCAACTGGAATATGGAATCACAAAGAGGGAAAATGCATGAATCGCACTGCACCAAACAGAGGCATGGAGAACTGAATGATAAATAAATTATCAAGAACAGACGAGAGGAGGAGAGAATAAGTAGATGGGAATAGAGGACAGAACCCTGGTGCACCATACTAGGAGGAGGGGTAGGTGGGTGATAATAGGAGGGGGGGATAAGACCATGAAGCAGCATAAAGCAACAAGTTTACTAGTTGTTTATCATTACGGTAAGGTTCAAATGTAGTACAAAAAGGGCAGGGCCTGTCCACACACACACTCAAATGTTATCAACACACCTGCTAGCTGCGAAAATGTCCACATGTCAACATGTACACAAAACAGATCGTGTTCACATACGCATACTTATGCCTTTAAACCAACTAGTGTGAGATATTTCATTCAATCACGCAAACTATTAGTGCAAAGGTGAGCTAACACCTGTGCTCAGGTTTTTTATGCTATTGTTTTTATTTTATTTTTTGCTAACATTATTGAACTTCTGTTAGAGAAAAAATGTCGGTACAAAAACCCCATAGTATTCTTTCATACCCATTTTCTTATAACACGGGGTTCTGAGCTGCTGCCTCTGTCTTTGTGGCTCCACTCAGAATCTGAGCCGCCAGAGACTGAGAGAGGAGCTGCTGCCCCACGAAGATCTGAACACATGTGACAGTGAATCTACTTGAACCTTCAGTGGTCTCTAACCCTGATCCTCGTGAGGCCCTGTTTGTTTTGCAGGGCTAACCCGCTGCTGTAATTGCTGGTCACCTGGATCAGGTGTGTTCAGTCAATCAGAAACTATGCTTACTTAATCTAATAAGTAATTGAGGAGGCCTTTAGTCATTACTTAAATATTAAAATTGTTGTGAAAAAAAATTTAGTCCACAAATGCTGTTAGACTTTTTCATTGGATTAGTTATTATATTGGGCTAGGCTAGAGTGACACACAACTTGTGTCTTCTGATTCAATATTTTAGATCATTACTTGTCTGATTTTAAAATAATCAGTTAATCAAAAAAAAGAATCAATTTCTAAGTTCTGTTGATGTAAAATACAACTTGATGACATGAAGTGAGCTGGCACTTTCCCTCCTCTTTTCAAACGGACCAGACATCTCATCTACTTCTTGTGATGTGGGCATGTGGGAAACAGTTTGACTTGTGAACTTCAAAAGGAGGAAGCCAATGTAGGCTTGTGAATTGATCACATCCAAGTCTTTCCAACTATTCATGCCTCCTTTCAAGTACAACATTTTCAATTGATGGTTATATAAAGAGCTCAAATAATGACTTTGTCTTCAACATGGCTGACTGTGTGTCTGGTGGGATTCACTCCTAGCAACATTTCTACCTTGTAGTTGAAGTGAGTAGAGGGACCCTAATTTTCCATTTTTGGTGCTAACGTGACATGGGGGAGGGGGAAACAATATTCTCAATAACGTAAGTAAAAGAGAAAAAACTCTCTAACTCTGCAGCTGCTGGTCTCAAGAACGGATAACAAAAGAGGAGGGTTTATAGTATAGAGTTTATAGAGTTTATAGTTTATAGAGACTTTATATTCACTAACCATAAATATGTCACAAAAAAGGAGAAAAAAACAAGTCAATAAATATGTTCATAAGAGGAAAGGGGGGGTCACCAACATCAGTCAATAGGCTTCATTCAGTGAGAGTCATGAATGTGCACCCCAAACAACTAAACATAGTGCGACCTTCATAGATAATATTTTCACAAACTGCCTAGAAAACAGAATAAAAAGTGGATTGCTGATGACTGTGTTAGGATCCTGGTCTTCCCCCACACCTACCAAAGAATCCTCATCACACCTGCCACCCATCACCTCATCAGCCTGCAGCCTTCTTATGGACTCCTCACCCATCAGCCGACGTCAGTCCGTCTGCTTCATGCGGAATCACCATCAGCTACGCCTCCAGTCTTTGATCACCATTTGTCACTCTTCTGGACTCCAAGCAAGGTTCAATTCCGACAGCTTGTCACAGCCGCAAAACATCCAAGCCTGAAGCCTCCACCACCTCTGGGACTCAATAAATATCACTTATTCAGCCACCCTCTGTTTCTCTCCTGCTTCTGGGTCCAGCCACGCTCATCATAACAGAACGGACTGACCATTATGGACCCAGCAGGTTCAGATCCCTTCAACCAGACTCTGTCTACCCATGCCACCACCCTGGACCAACAGGGACAGATGATCTACGCACTGTCGAACAATCAACAGACCACCTTGCAGCAATTAGCCCAACTCCAGTCCCTGCTCCAAACCATCGCTGATGGCGCAACGCACCTACCTTCATCATCAGCTGCTCCTCCTTATCAGCCGCCTCATGTGAGTTCCTCTTCTCCCGCCCATGAAGCTCTTATTCCTAACCTGGATCCATATTCCGGAACCACCGGTCACTGTCGTGGTTTCCTTCTCCAATTTTCTCTGGTCTTCTCACAACAGTCCGCCATGTACTCCTCGGATAACGCCAAGATAGCCTTTGTCGTCGTACTATTACGCGGTCGAGCTCTGGAGTGGGCCGAGGCCTTTTTGGCTAATCAGAGCACCGAATCATTATCTTTTCAAACCTTTCTGGGACACTTCAAACAAGTGTTCGAAACGCCAGAAAGAGACCATGACGCCTCCCGGAAGCTGCTCAGTCTTCGACAGGGCAGACGCTCCGTGGCTGAGTACTCCGTTGACTTATGCATCCCAGCTACGGAAGCAGGTTGGAACACGAGAGCCCTACAGGAAGTTTTCTACAATGGACTAAGTGACTCAATCAAAGATGAACTGTTACACTATGAAAAACCGGCCTCACTCGATGCTTTTATTACGCTCTGCATAAGAATTGATAATCGCTTCCGTGAGCGCCGCTGTTCAGAGAACTACAAGCCCCAACCGGCCTTTCGAGACCCACAACACGTCTGGCCACGCCCCCCTCCGATCTCCCCCCTGCCGAATTTGCTGCCCATCCATTAACCTCTGAGGAACCAATGCTGCAAGGAAGGAGGCATTTATCACTCAAGGAAAGACAGGAGCGTTGGACTAAGGGAGAATGTTTCTATTGTGGCAGTAAGAATCATCAGTGGCTGTCTGCCCCCTCAAGCCAAAAAGAGAGGGTTCTTCAGTTGTCATGGGGACACTAAAGGGCACGAGGTCTGACACCCGGACCCCAGCAAGAACTGAATTTCTGGCATTTCTTTCATCCGGCTCCTGGTCACGTTCAATATCTGCCCTCATCGACTCGGGGGCTGAGGGGAACTTCATTAATAAAGACTTGGCCATGGAAGCTGGACTGACTCTCATTCCCCTGGACCCCTGCTTAAAGGTCAGTGCTGCTAACGGGCAACCTCTCACTTTAATCCAGCAACAAACTGCTCCCATGACTCTATGTTTTTCTGGCAACCATTGTGAATCCCTCCAGTTCTATGTTTTTCAGGCCTCTTCCTGCCAGGTCGTCCTTGACTTATTTTCCATAATCCTCACATAGACTGGCAGTCTAATTACATATTAAGCTGGAGCTCTTATTGTCATTTCACCTGTCTCTGCTCCGTTCTCTCTGATCTGCAGACTGCTAGTTTACCACCTGATTCCCCAGACCTGTTTGGGGTTCCTCCCATGTACCATGACCTTGCAGCAGTTTTCAGTAAACAAAAGGCTTCTGCCCTTCCCCCTCATAGACCCTATGACATCGCTATTGATCTGCTCCCGGGCGCCACCCTACCCACATCAAAACTGTACAGTGTCTCCAAACCAGAGCTGACTGCCATGGAACAGTATATCAAAGAGTCCCTAGCAGCAGGCATTATCAGACCATCCTCTTCCGGACGATATTCTGATTTATTCTCCTTTACTTGAATCTCATGTCCAACATGTTCATCAGGTCCTCCAACGTCTCCTTGAAAATAAACTTTATGTCAAGGCTGAAAAGTGCGACTTTCATGCCCCCAAGATCTCATTCCTTGGCTTCATTGTTGAAAAAGGTCAGGTTAACATGGATCTAGCCAAAGTCGCTGCCATTAAGGAATGGCCTAGACCAACCTCACGTAAAGATCTACAACCTTTCCTTGGTTTCGCCAATTTTTATCGTCGTTTCATGCGTAACTTCAGCAGTATTGTACGCCCCCTAACTGGCCTAACATCTCCCAAAACCCCTTTTCTGTGGAGCCCAGAGGCCGAGGATACCTTTAACCTCCTTAAGGACCGGTTCACCTCTGCACCAGTCTTAGCCCAAGCTGATCCTTCCCGACAGTTTGTGGTAGAGGTTGACGCCTCCGACACTGGGGTGGGGGCGATCCTCTCCCAACGCACTGAGGACGGGAAGCTTAACCCATGTGCATTCTTCTCATGCCGGCTGTCTCCCCCCGAACGTAATTATGACGTTGGAAATAGGGAATTGTTGGCCATCAAATTGGCCCTGGAAGAATGGCACCATTGGCTGGAGGGTGCTGAACATCCTTTTATAGTCTGGACTGATCACAAACATCTAGAATAGTTCAGCTAAAAGACTCAATCCTCGTCAGGCCCGTTGGGCTTTGTTTTTCAGCAGATTTAATTTTATGTTTTTTTTCGCCCTGGGTCGCGCAACGTCAAGCCTGATGCACTTGCCCGCCTATATACCTCAGAAGACCCTGACACCTCGAGTCCTATTCTTCCTCGCTCCTGTGTTCTAGCTAGTCTCTCCTGGGAGATCGAGACTGCCACACAGCATGGTCTGGCCACTGATCCAGACCCCGGAAACGGACCTCCAAACCGCCAATATGTTCCAGCTTTGGTCCGGTTACAAGTGTTGACCTGGGTCCATGCATCTCAGTTCTCTTGCCATCCGGGTTTCCGTCGGACACTGCTCCAAGTCCAACGTCACTTCTGGTGGCCCTCCATTTTCTCTGACACTAGGTTTTATGTCGCAGCCTGCACAATTTGCGCCACCAGTAAATCAGCCCATCAAGCTCCTCCTGGCCTTCTAAATCCACTACCAAGGACCTTGGACTCACATCGCAGTGGATTTTGTGACCGGACTTCCTGCTTCTAAAGGCAACACAGTTATCCTGACCATCGTGGATCGCTTCTCTAAAGCTGCCCACTTTGTGGCTTTGCCCAAGCTGCCCACTGCTACAGAGACTGCCAGAAACCTCATTGACAATGTATTTCATCTTCATGGCATTCCCTCAGACATCGTTTCCCCAGTTTGCATCCCAGGTCTGGAAGTCTTTTTGCCAGGGGTTGGGTGCTACTGCCAGCTTATCCTCGGGTTTCCACCCTCAGACAAATGGCCAGAGCGAACGCACAAATCAAGACTTGGAGTCTGCTCTTCGTTGCGTGTGCTCCCATAACCCCACCTCGTGGCAAGGCAAGGCAAGTCTATTTGTATAGCACAATTCGTACACAAAGTAATTCAAGGTGCTTCACAAAACAGAAAAATGCATTAAAATCACAATACATCATAGAAATAATCAACGTAAAATTTACTTTAAAAGAAAAGAAAAAATTTGAAAATTGATTTAAAAATAAAGGAAGGAAAGGAAAGAAAAGTGTAGATAGGACCAGATAGGACCTTTCAGTCATATACACGGCTAAACAGAAATGTTTTAAGTCTAGATTTGAACATGAACACAGAAGAGGCCTGTCTTACGCCTTCAGGGAGGCTGTTCCAGATTTTAGCTGCAGAATATTGAAACGCTGATTCCCCTTGTTTAGTTTTGACTCTGGGAATCAACAGGAGGCCGGCCCCTGAGGTCCTCAAAGTACGAGATGGTTCATATGGCACTAACATGTCAGAGATGTACTTTGGTGCTCGGCCATGGAGAGACTTGTACACAAGCAGAGCTGCTTTGAAGTCTATTCTTTGAGGTACAGGGAGCCAGTGCAGAGACCTGAGCACAGGACTAATGTGATCATACTTCCTGGTTCTGGTCAGCACTGGAGCAGCAGCATTCTGGATGTACTGAAGCTGTTTTACAGCTCGTTTGGAGAGGCCGGTGAGCAGGCCGTTACAGTAGTCTAACCTACTGGAGACAAATGCATGAATAAGTATCTCCAGGTCTGGCTTTGACACTATGTTTTTGATTTTGGCAATGTTTTTCAGATGGTAAAATGCCACTGATGTTACTGACTTGATATGGCTGTTAAAGTTCATGTCAGAGTCCATGATTACCCCTAGATTTCTGACTTGATTTGAGGGTTTAAGAGACAGAGAATGAAGGTAGCTACTGACTCTTTCTCTTTGTTTCTGTGGGCCAAAAATAATAACTTCGGTCTTGTTTGAGTTTAGCTGGAGAAAGTTGTTCTGCATCCACGCACTGATCTGTTGGAGGCAGTGGCTGAGTGAATCCACCGGCCCATATTCACCTGCTGTCAGTGACACATAGATCTGAGTATCATCTGCATAGTTGTGATAAGATATGTTATTACTGCGTATTAACTGCCCTAGTGGCAGCATGTAGAACAGGCTGTAGAACAGGCTGTTGTTCTGTAGGTGGCAGTAAAGCTGCTTAACTACAACTCTTTCTAGGATTTTAGAAATAAATGGGAGGTTTGATGTTGGTCTATAGTTGGCCAAGTTGCTAGGATCCAAACTGGGCTTTTTAGAAGAGGTTTAAATATGCAGTTGTTAGGGGACAGGCTCCAGCATCCTAACAACTGAATATTTAAAAGACTGTGGCACGTAACCCGTTTCCATAAAGATATTTATCATCATTAATATGGAAGCATTAATTAGGGGAAAAGTTTCTTTAAAAAGTCTAGTGGGAATTGGGTTTAACAGACAAGTTGAGGATTTGGAGGACATAATAATTGATGCTATTTCCGCTTGATCGACAATAGTGAAGCAGTCTAATGTTACAGAGGTTTCTATGGATGCCTCCACTTCTACCGCTTCAGCATGCTCTGGGCTGATAGTAGGAATAACTTGATTCAACTTATGTCTAATATTTGAGATTTTACTATCGAAAAATGTAAGAAAATCATCAGAGATGAGAGAAATAGGAACATATGGTTCTACTGAGCTCTGACTGCGAGTTAATTTAGCAATAGTGCTAAAAAGAAATCTTGGATTATTTCCATTCTCCGATATTAAGGTTGAATAGTACTGGGTTCTAGCTCTACGCAGAACTTTTTTGTAATTTAATAGGCTATGTTTCCAGAGATTCAGAGACTGCTCTGAACCGGAGCGACGCCATTCTCTTTCCAACTTACGGGTTTCTTGTTTAAGAGAACGTGTAAATGCATGGACAGCAATGTCCATGCATCTACATATTAAATGAAAAACTGATAATAACAATTTTAATTCATTTTTTATGCTTTGGTCTGAAACAGCACGGTCATCTGGAAGCAGTTTGTTCTGCAGGTAAAGGAAAAATACGAGGATAAAACATTAACTTAAGGACTAATCTTGGAATTTAGCAGATTTAGTGACAGAGCACACAGAAATATCAACCACTACAAATTACACCAACTAGGTTTACAAATGTTCAGAAATGTCTGTGAGAAGATTCTGTTTGAACCAGGAGCTGTGAGGAAACAGGTGTCATTTTTTTATTCAACATTTGCAGAATACAATACAAAAATACAAATACAATTATTGAACTGGTGTTCAATAATAACCAAATAAAGCAATCACAAGAGGAAATAACTAACTAACAATAAAAATAGAAATAAAAGGGGGAAAAAAATAAAACTTAGAAATGCGAGAGTTACCTTATGTCACTAATCCAAAAAATTTACAGATGTTAATGGTTTATTGTATTTTTTAAAGAAAAAATTCATTTTAAAAGAATTCAGGTTTTTTTATGTGAATATGGAATTTAGCCAAGAATAACAACATATTTATAAAAAAGAAAGCATCACAGCCTTTCTGTTCAAAACAATGAAAACCAAATATTATGTTTTTATAAGAAAGTTCTCAGACAGATGTACTAGCAGCATAGCTGTCAGGTAAACTGCAGCAGTTTGTGTCTCAGAAAAACTAACCACAATTATTAATGCTAATAATCACACTTATTAAGATCTGTGACTTTAGAGTGTGTCTTTGCACAGAAACATGAGACAGTAAATGGATGTGAACATCATCAGACGTGTCACTAATGGTAGGAAAGTCTGTAGGTTCTTTTTTTTTTCTGATATTTTATTTATCCCTCAATGGGGAAATTCTTCTCCGCATTTGACCCATCCCCTGGGGGAGCGGTGACGTGCAGCTGAACTGCGCTGGGGAGACGGTAGCGTTAAAGGGGTCTTGCATAAGGACCCTCACTGAGTGATGTTAACTGCTCGCCATTGACATGGTAATTGCCCCCAGTACCATTGTTTCTTCCCCTCCAGGGAATCGAACCCTGGATTCCTGCATGGTAGCCTCTCACCTCAGCCTTCTGTTATATCTGCAGCATGTCAAAGAGTCACATAGCACTAAAAAAATCATTTTAGATTTTCAGGCAGAGGAGGAATATCAATGTGTTATACAATGTATTTTTACAAGACTGAAAGAATGTATTTTAATCTCAGTTTGGTGTTTTGACCCCTCCCTAATGAATTTCTGGTAGAACCTGTTTTCTGCTCATTTTGATGAACTTTTTCCTGAATGACAGACCAGCAGAAGCTGATGGTTTTCTGTCGGGGATTTTTTCTTTCTTTCAGGGATTTCAGTGGAGCTGGAGTCCAGTGCTGAGAAAGCTGCAAGCATGTATGAGCAGAAACTGGGGTCCCTTACCCGGGAATCTTCCTCTGAAGTGGATCTGTTCTCAACAGATCACGACAGACGTGATGCTGAGCAGTGATGTGGACAGACTTTCTCTGACATTACCCTTTTTGATACAGTTGTTAACCATAAACAGACTTTTCCAAAATGCTTTGATTCATCTAATAAATGTGACTGACAGGTATGCTGGCTAAATGCTGAATTGAATGTTACATTTGATTGATTGCATGAAGAAGCCCATAAAGTAAAATCCACAACTGTTTCTTTGTTTCTGTTGTTGAAAACGGTATTCATGTTAAGTTTATAATAAATATACCGCATTGCCATGAAACTATTTTGCTTATTTTCACAAAAAAAGCTTTGAAAATGTCAGCATCAAACTTTGTTAAGAACTCTTTAAAGCTTAAAATGGGAAACATGGAACCACTAAAGACCAACCCTTAAATAAAGCAAATCTAATATGAACATTTTAAACTGCAGTTTGGATTAAATGAACATTCATGTTTGGAGTTGTACAAGTGTTTGATGCAATTCCTTATAGATGTGGTTTTCCAGATCATAAGCCTGACTTGAGGCAGGAATCATGGCTACTCTTTCACTCCCCAAGACATCCTTTACAACCAATCCAGCTTCAGCAGCAGGTCCAGAAAAAATACTTTTTTTCTAAAGGACTGGTTGCTGGCAGCAACCTAAAGGACTTAGAGATCAAGGTCAAATAATATTTTATAATTACATTGGGCATAGAACTATGAAATCCATCATGGTGATTTGACTATATACTGCATGGTAAAATGCCTTTAGTCTTTAGGGGATTTAATCTAAACTATTCTTTTCAAATTGTTTGCATTTTCTTGATATTTTACCCACATTTTCAAATTTACAATCAATCATATGTGAATAGATTTTACAAAGTTGTACAGATCTGTTATAATGTGACTTAATGTCCTAAAATGTGAAAAATCTGCCTCATATAATTGGTTTTAATCTCCACTAGAGGGCGCTCACATGTAAATTGTAATCTTCATTGTAAACTTCATACTGACAGGAACTTTTCTAACATTCAACAAAGATGTGATGGTTTTAGGTGAATAAAAGTTTGATCTTTAGTCTTTGAGGACAAAGGAGTTTGGAATGACAGGAAGGTTTGTCTTTGACTGTCTGCTCACGGATCACAACAGTTCGGCTCTTTTTATGATCTTTGCTGAACATGCATCACTGTAACACAAAGGTTCTGGAACAGAGGCTGTTAGAATTCTGAGATTTATATAAAAATGAAGACCAAATGTTCTACAAACAAATTCTGAGGAGCTTCAATGTCCTTATTTCACAGGAGTTTTCATATTAGTGTCAAATGACATCATTTTCTTCCGAGTAAACAGTTTGATTCCTTAACAAAGTGAACTTTTTAAACAAAGATTTGGGGAACATCTTTTTTATTTTTGTTGACTTGATGCGACATTACCAAGCTTTTATCTTAACCTAATAAAATTATGAACTAACAAGGTAATCCCTAAATTCTGAGGTTTCATCTCAGGTGTGTCAATCAAAATGTGAGTCCAGCTGATCTGAGGAGAAAGACAATCAGCTGTAATGAACAGCAGCTGTGTTTCCTGCAGGAGGAACTTTTTTAAGCTCCTCTTGTTTGTTGGCTTCTCATTCAGAGTCTGGAAAGATGGGAGCTGAGTCGTTTGTGGCCCTTTGTGTTTTGGCTGTTTTCTTTAGCAAAGGTTTGTAGCTTTATTTGAAGGATTTGTTATACTGCAGATTGAAATTTGTCTTTCAAAAATCATCAGAACAAACATTTAACCTTCTTTAAACTGTCATTCTCTGTAGGTTTAAGTTTACCTTTTGCTAGAGAAACCCAGGATGCAGACCATAAAAAGATGGGAAGAAAAGCTGGTGAGAATTAATGCTAAGAAATATGTACTGAAAATTATTAGTGGATGTTTACTACGTCCTCTCTGTTTCCTCCCCCAAAAGATTTGGCTTTAGAGCGTGGCCTTGATCTTCAACAGTCATTGGATTCCAGGTTGGAAAATCTGGTTAAAGAAGGTGAGTTGGAGAATAAACATGTGGTTTGGTTTCTCTATTAAATATACCAGAGCAAACAAATATTAATACTATAATAAAAAAAACTGTAAAAAATTCTAAAGTCCAATTTCATTTTGTTAGTACAACTGGAAACCAATGAAGTGGAAGCTGTGGCTCTCGTTGCCAGAGCAACGTGTATAGTACTGTCCGCCAGCAACCAGACTGTGTCCGACGCCGCCAGCAGCAACCAGACTGTGTCCGACGCCGCCAGCAGCAACCAGACTGTGTCCGACGCCGCCAGCAGCAACCAGACTGTGTCCGACGCCGCCAGCAGCAACCAGACTGTGTCCGACGCCGCCAGCAGCAACCAGACTGTGTCCGACGCCGCCAGCAGCAACCAGACTGTGTCCGACGCCGCCAGCAGCAACCAGACTGTGTCCGACGCCGCCAGCAGCAACCAGACTGTGTCCGACGCCGCCAGCAGCAACCAGACTGTGTCCGACGCCGCCAGCAGCAACCAGACTGTGTCCGACGCCGCCAGCAGCAACCAGACTGTGTCCGACGCCGCCAGCAGCAACCAGACTGTGTCCGACGCCGCCAGCAGCAACCAGACTGTGTCCGACGCCGCCAGCAGCAACCAGACTGTGTCCGACGCCGCCAGCAGCAACCAGACTGTGTCCGACGCCGCCAGCAGCAACCAGACTGTGTCCGACGCCGCCAGCAGCAACCAGACTGTGTCCGACGCCGCCAGCAGCAACCAGACTGTGTCCGACGCCGCCAGCAGCAACCAGACTGTGTCCGACGCCGCCAGCAGCAACCAGACTGTGTCCGACGCCGCCAGCAGCAACCAGACTGTGTCCGACGCCGCCAGCAGCAACCAGACTGTGTCCGACGCCGCCAGCAGCAACCAGACTGTGTCCGACGCCGCCAGCAGCAACCAGACTGTGTCCGACGCCGCCAGCAGCAACCAGACTGTGTCCGACGCCGCCAGCAGCAACCAGACTGTGTCCGACGCCGCCAGCAGCAACCAGACTGTGTCCGACGCCGCCAGCAGCAACCAGACTGTGTCCGACGCCGCCAGCAGCAACCAGACTGTGTCCGACGCCGCCAGCAGCAACCAGACTGTGTCCGACGCCGCCAGCAGCAACCAGACTGTGTCCGACGCCGCCAGCAGCAACCAGACTGTGTCCGACGCCGCCAGCAGCAACCAGACTGTGTCCGACGCCGCCAGCAGCAACCAGACTGTGTCCGACGCCGCCAGCAGCAACCAGACTGTGTCCGACGCCGCCAGCAGCAACCAGACTGTGTCCGACGCCGCCAGCAGCAACCAGACTGTGTCCGACGCCGCCAGCAGCAACCAGACTGTGTCCGACGCCGCCAGCAGCAACCAGACTGTGTCCGACGCCGCCAGCAGCAACCAGACTGTGTCCGACGCCGCCAGCAGCAACCAGACTGTGTCCGACGCCGCCAGCAGCAACCAGACTGTGTCCGACGCCGCCAGCAGCAACCAGACTGTGTCCGACGCCGCCAGCAGCAACCAGACTGTGTCCGACGCCGCCAGCAGCAACCAGACTGTGTCCGACGCCGCCAGCAGCAACCAGACTGTGTCCGACGCCGCCAGCAGCAACCAGACTGTGTCCGACGCCGCCAGCAGCAACCAGACTGTGTCCGACGCCGCCAGCAGCAACCAGACTGTGTCCGACGCCGCCAGCAGCAACCAGACTGTGTCCGACGCCGCCAGCAGCAACCAGACTGTGTCCGACGCCGCCAGCAGCAACCAGACTGTGTCCGACGCCGCCAGCAGCAACCAGACTGTGTCCGACGCCGCCAGCAGCAACCAGACTGTGTCCGACGCCGCCAGCAGCAACCAGACTGTGTCCGACGCCGCCAGCAGCAACCAGACTGTGTCCGACGCCGCCAGCAGCAACCAGACTGTGTCCGACGCCGCCAGCAGCAACCAGACTGTGTCCGACGCCGCCAGCAGCAACCAGACTGTGTCCGACGCCGCCAGCAGCAACCAGACTGTGTCCGACGCCGCCAGCAGCAACCAGACTGTGTCCGACGCCGCCAGCAGCAACCAGACTGTGTCCGACGCCGCCAGCAGCAACCAGACTGTGTCCGACGCCGCCAGCAGCAACCAGACTGTGTCCGACGCCGCCAGCAGCAACCAGACTGTGTCCGACGCCGCCAGCAGCAACCAGACTGTGTCCGACGCCGCCAGCAGCAACCAGACTGTGTCCGACGCCGCCAGCAGCAACCAGACTGTGTCCGACGCCGCCAGCAGCAACCAGACTGTGTCCGACGCCGCCAGCAGCAACCAGACTGTGTCCGACGCCGCCAGCAGCAACCAGACTGTGTCCGACGCCGCCAGCAGCAACCAGACTGTGTCCGACGCCGCCAGCAGCAACCAGACTGTGTCCGACGCCGCCAGCAGCAACCAGACTGTGTCCGACGCCGCCAGCAGCAACCAGACTGTGTCCGACGCCGCCAGCAGCAACCAGACTGTGTCCGACGCCGCCAGCAGCAACCAGACTGTGTCCGACGCCGCCAGCAGCAACCAGACTGTGTCCGACGCCGCCAGCAGCAACCAGACTGTGTCCGACGCCGCCAGCAGCAACCAGACTGTGTCCGACGCCGCCAGCAGCAACCAGACTGTGTCCGACGCCGCCAGCAGCAACCAGACTGTGTCCGACGCCGCCAGCAGCAACCAGACTGTGTCCGACGCCGCCAGCAGCAACCAGACTGTGTCCGACGCCGCCAGCAGCAACCAGACTGTGTCCGACGCCGCCAGCAGCAACCAGACTGTGTCCGACGCCGCCAGCAGCAACCAGACTGTGTCCGACGCCGCCAGCAGCAACCAGACTGTGTCCGACGCCGCCAGCAGCAACCAGACTGTGTCCGACGCCGCCAGCAGCAACCAGACTGTGTCCGACGCCGCCAGCAGCAACCAGACTGTGTCCGACGCCGCCAGCAGCAACCAGACTGTGTCCGACGCCGCCAGCAGCAACCAGACTGTGTCCGACGCCGCCAGCAGCAACCAGACTGTGTCCGACGCCGCCAGCAGCAACCAGACTGTGTCCGACGCCGCCAGCAGCAACCAGACTGTGTCCGACGCCGCCAGCAGCAACCAGACTGTGTCCGACGCCGCCAGCAGCAACCAGACTGTGTCCGACGCCGCCAGCAGCAACCAGACTGTGTCCGACGCCGCCAGCAGCAACCAGACTGTGTCCGACGCCGCCAGCAGCAACCAGACTGTGTCCGACGCCGCCAGCAGCAACCAGACTGTGTCCGACGCCGCCAGCAGCAACCAGACTGTGTCCGACGCCGCCAGCAGCAACCAGACTGTGTCCGACGCCGCCAGCAGCAACCAGACTGTGTCCGACGCCGCCAGCAGCAACCAGACTGTGTCCGACGCCGCCAGCAGCAACCAGACTGTGTCCGACGCCGCCAGCAGCAACCAGACTGTGTCCGACGCCGCCAGCAGCAACCAGACTGTGTCCTTCAGCCTTCTTCAATAAATCTGATTCTTATAGCTTTAGAATTTTTTCTTTTCCTGCAATTGCTGGGGAAGACCATCCCCAAATGTACTCAAAACTTGCGCAAACAAAAGGCTACTGCTCAAAATTAACGGTAGAGCTGATTACTTTGGAACAAAAGGAGGAACCAGTATTTGAGGCTGAAACGGAAGATTCTAAATATAACAACTTGCAACTTAATGTGAACTAGTTTGACTCTAATGTGGAAGCTAGATGTTGGAAGTGGATATTTTGCAGTTGAGGGGGAAAAACTGATGTAAAATGGATTAATATCTGCAAATATAGAACAATAACGTAGATCCCTAACTTAGTTGCTGACAAAGGTGAGGCTGCTAGGTTGAGGGAAAGGCTCACCTTGTCTGATCGCTCTTCCCTGCTGAGACTTACTTCAATAAGTAACCATACACTAACCACAAAGCTGCCCAAATTGTCCACTCACCCAAAGCAATTTTTGCCCAATAGTTGACAAAACTATTCAGATGGAGACACTGCCTAACAAGTGTTTGGCAAGGCAGCTGACATGCATTTTGGGATCTGTAGTTAATGTTACCAGTACAGACCACTACATATTACCGCGACATTGACAAAAAATAATCTCGCCGACTGGAAATAATTACTCGTTAGGCTGGATGTGGCTCCTTGAGTTTGACACATTTGCTGCATGGTCACATGTCTTAGCAAAATTCTAAGTGTTTACACATATTGGACTGTAAGGATGGTTGGATCATTTTATGTTGCCATCACGTGTTGTCTGCTGTGATAGTCATTTTTATGTTTTAGTAAAATAAACATACTGTACCTGGATCCAAATTGTATTTTGCAAGATCAATAAGCAATTTATCTCACTTTCAAATAATTTTTTTTATGGTATAGGTTAATCTGACTAAAACTTGTCTTACTCAGATCGATCTGGTTGGATAGTAGGAATAGATATTGATTCATTGATTAAACGTTGATTGATTCGTTCATTGATTAAAAATAAATAACCCCTACACAGAAATAAAAACGGCTAAAACTGCATAATTATAAGTAAAAGACCACTGTAGGAACACTTTTAAATTAGATTAAAAGATGATCAGAGTGGGACTTTAATCAATGGATACAGTGCAGTGGGAGATGTCTAGTGATGCAACAAGGAAGCTTCAACAACACGTCAAGCCCCGTAGCTGCACACTATTTAGACAGCCTGCTATAGTACAGGAGCTTAGAGACTGAATCTGAAGAACCCTCTTCAAACAGCTGCTACGTCAAGATTGATCTCATTTTTCTAGATCTCCTGCTCTGTTCAGAAAGGTCCTGAGTGATTCCATTTTTTAGTCGACATACTCAAGTCTACAACTGTGGACTGACTTTTTACTTGGACTTATAGAATGACTTAAAGTCCTGTTTCGATTATCTTTTCAATTGCAAAAGCGTTTCCAGTCATCTTTAATTATGATTATGTTGACTTTTACCAAAATCAAAAAACCTGTGCTGTTTTCAGAGTTTCTGCAGAGCGGCAGGAGTTCAATAGAAATTCAGTTGTGGAAGTCGGTGTGGAAGTACGCCCGCCACCCCTCCTGTCATCCATTTGTTTACAATCTCCTACTAGTTTACAGCTCCTCACAGCTCCAAGCTAACATTAACGGTGCAACAAAAACGGCGAGCAATATTGGAGCTATCCAGCCACGCAGTTTTGAGGCAGATACCAGCTCAGAGAAAGAAATTCAAGACATTAAGGGATCTTTTTGTCTGCAAGTGCATGCATCAGAATTGGAGCAGAGCAGAAAAACTTTGGCCCGTCCATGGCAGCTCCAGCGTTACAACTGTACGCTTTTTTAAACGGCGAGTTTCTTCTGCTCCTGATCAATCAATCATAAAGACATACTCAAAAAACAGTTTTAGTCTTACATTATTTTGCTTATGTATATATTTTGTACATGTCTTTAATTATGAGTAAAATGTTTGTTGGTAAAAACACCAAAAACGTGATTTCCTTTGGAGCGGGTCTTTAACTTTGTTGATAAAACCATGATGAATAAATGTGGTCAGTCAAATCACCCATAATTGTTTAGACTAGGGGTCTGCAACCTGAGACTCCTTGAATCCTTTGTGGTTCTCTAACTGATAAAAGATAAAAAAAGTATTTAATTCTGAGAATTTACCCATTTTTAGACTGTGCAGCAACAAAACAAAACAGACAAGTCAAACTTTGTTCATCTTAACCACAAACAGTTGAATCAAAGTCCATCTTGCTATGCCAGGCACCTGACTACAGTACCTGTAATGCTTCAATAATCCATCAAGCGGTGTAGCTTGGTATTTTACCAAATTTCAGCATTTTGGACAAATTATTAAACACTGCCAATGTACCACAAAAAATCAATTTGAGGTCAGTACGCACATTTTAGAGGTCATATATTATGCTTCTCTTAAGCCTTTCGTTTATAAATTCCGCACTGTTTAGTGTATTCTGTACAGGCATGTCTGTGGACAAGCGGGGTCTTACGGAAACAGAGGGAGGGAGGGTGAGACATGCTACATGTCGCAAAGCTGTGAGCTCTGTAAAACCGAAGAAAACACCAGATAAAAAGCTCAAACCATTTCTCTTGTCCTGTGCTCTCTGGTCGGAGTCCTGACGCAGATGTAGTGGTCCCAGTCTGAGGAATGTAGTGCCTTCTTTATTTAACCCTTGTGCTATCCTAGGCACTTTGACATTGGGAGTTGGGTCATCTAGACCCCACAAGACAGTGCACTGAACCTTTTTTCTTCAATGATTTGTGATCTTCACTGGTGTCCATGGATTACATGAAATTCTCTCCATCTTTATCCACCTTTGTCATGGTAGGGAGAACACGTCAATGTAAGGGTGGGGTCATAGGATAGCACAAGGGTTAACACTTTCAGAGTAAACTATGTTCATATATATTCATTCATTCATTCATTCATTCATTCATTCATTCATTCATTCATGCATGCATTCATTCATTCATTCATTCATTCATTTTCTACCGTTTTATCCCTTTTGGGGTCACGGGTCTGCCAGAGCCTATCCTGGCCACTTGTGGGCGAACAGTCCAGGTTGTACCCTGGACTGTTCGCCAGTCTGTCGCAGGACCTCAATCACACACCCATTCACTCTCACACTCACACCTAGGGACAATTTAAAGTTGCCAATTGACCTATGAAACATAGGTCAATTCATATATATATTCAATTAAATTCAACTCAATTTTATTTATATAGCACAATATTACAACAATAGTCATCTCAATGGGCTTCACACTGGTAATTATATAAGAAACATGTAATCATAAAGAACATGAAGTCATAGATTTCAGTAGCTAATGGCTAAACTCAGCTGAACAGACTAAGCTAAACTGGGCATCCCTGCCCTTAGACCAGTGCTTCTCAATTAGTGGGGTGATGCGATGCCAGGGGGGGCACGCAGTAGTAGCGGTTTTAGGCACAGGTAATACGGGCAATTGCTCTGGGCGCAAAAGGGAGCCTGTGGGGCTCAGTGCTTGGAAAAAGAATCTGCGCCACTGCTATTATCTGTTATATCACAGAGTTTGTAACAGCTTGAAACTGTGAACTGCCGTCCCTGCAGCTGCTCCTGTCACACGCGGCTCGCATGTGTGAGAAGGAGAGGGGAGGGATAGTGGGCTCAGGCTGCCAGGTTGAACGGCGCATGCGGAGCGCTGCCTCTGCCTCTGTTTCACAACACCAGGATCATCACCTGCCTTTAGATTATTCAGCTCATGCTAATAATGTCATTCTTTATTAACTATTGTAGACATTTTGATGACGTGTCTTTATTTTCCCTAAATGTATTCTTTGTCTGCCTGTCATTTAGTTGGTGTCAGTTTTTGACATAAAGACAGCAGGTAATGCTGCAAACAGCTGCACTTTATGAGATCATAAAGTGATGAGATAAGTAGGGGTGGGATTATATAAACTTGCTTCTTCCCACTCCTTTTCAAGCAATAAATCAAGCTTTACTTATACTTTAGTTAATGATCAGTATATTTAACTAAGCAAATGTGATTTAAGTGACGTTTTTGTTTTGTTTTATTTTCTGTCTTTTTAATCTATGCATTTCATCATTTCTGCAATGAGTTTGATAAATATGTGTAAATGTTGTATTGCTTTGACTACAATGCTTGAAATAAATCAAATTAAATCAAATAAATAATCGATCATTTAGAAAAAAATTCTGCTCAATCTTTTTTAGCTATTTCTTCAGACTAAAAACGTTAAATATGTTGGTGCTGCTGTGTTAATATTTCAGATCAATTTACATTTAATATTATTTATTGATTGAATTATTTTTCTCAGCATCAAGTGGTTCAGTTGGTCAAAATGTTTCTAGTTTAAATAAGGAATGACAAATTTTTTATTTCAGGCACTTTAAGCTTCTTTTCTGTTTTAGACCATAACGGGGGTTTTTCTGGAAAAAATAAAAGAAGAAACCTCAGGGGTGTCCACATGAAGGAGGGTGTTGTGTATTCAATTGCTCCACCACAACACTAGAGGGCGCGTTGTGTGACTGACTGAGTTCTGTATGTTACGTTGTGAAGAGGAAGCATTAAAGAATATAGCGGGAAAGGATTCTGAGTCACGTCCTGATTTCTGTGCAAATCTGAGGATTACTTCTACAAGAATACAACAAATTGGCGACGAGGATGGCGAATCTTGTCCCCTGCCCTGCGTTGTTTCTACAGTCCGCCGGACAACATGCGATTCCATTCGAGATGTGGATGAAAATGTTTTCCAACTACCTGCTTGCTATCGGCGCAGAGGGGGATGAGTGGCCCGACAAGCGTAAACGCGCGCTGCTTCTACATTGCCTGGGAACGGAAGGACAACGCATCTTCTACACGCTGAAGGACGGAGGTGCAAGTTTTGACTCAGCCGTAGCTGCATTGAAAAAACACTTCACACCAGCAATCAACGTGGTGGTGGAGCGACACAAGTTCAGACACCGGCTGCAGAGACCGCATGAGACTGTTGCTGAATATGTGGGCGCACTGCGTGAGCTGGCGACGACATGTGAGTTTGCTGAAAATACGGACGAGATGATACGGGATCAGCTCATGGAGCATGCTAGTTGTCCGAGAATACGGGAGAAATTGTTGGTGAAAACGGAGGGAACGCTTACACTGGACATGGCAGTAAAGATGGCGTCTCAAGTGGAGTCGGCAATAGGACACGCACAGACTCTCGCATCACCGCCGGAGGCTCCGGTGCACGTCATGACTGCAAAGCCAAAACACCCACCCAAAGTAAGGAGCAATAAACCAAACGAGCCTGGAGCAGCATCTAAACGGGACCGGTGTTGTTTTAGATGTGGCTCTTCAGCTCATCTTGTCAACGCTCCAGACTGCCCTGCACGCAAAGTGACCTGCCGAAACTGCTGCAAAACTGGACATTTTGCCCGTGTGTGTAAGTCCACAGCTACAGCTAAGGTGGGAGAAGTGGTTGTTCTTGAAATGAATACAGTACTGATGTTACAAGATGAGCTAGTCGATCAAAAGATTACCTGTACAGTGACCATAAGTACACAGTCAGCTTCATGCTCTGCTGCATTAGTAGTGGACACAGGTTCTGCTGTATCAATTATCCCTGAGCATCTCTACAGAGAGCACTTCAGTGATGTCTCACTTTCTGAGCCAGCTTCAAGGCTAGTGACATACACTAAGTCCAAAGTCCCCGTGATGGGCTGTTTCTCAGCAACAGTGAAGCATGCTAATGCTAAAGTACCAGTTACACTGTATGTGGTGAAAACAGGCACAGCTTTGCTAGGATTGGACTTGTTTAGAGCGCTGAGGCTCACCATTGACAACAATGCAGTACTTCCTGAAGCAGCTTCTTCACAGACAGTGACTTCATCTACAGCTCCAATAGCCGAGATTAAAACTGGAGCAGCAGCTGAAAAGCTGGGTCTTGCAAAAGGTTTTATTCATAAAGTGAAGATCAGAGAGGATGTTCAACCTGTCCAACAAAAGCTCAGAAGGCTTCCGGTCTCAGTCAGACAAGCTGTCTCTTGTGAAATTGAGAGGCTGTTGGAGATGGAAGTCAGAGAGGATTGATGCCTCTCCCTGGATGTCTCCCATTGTAGTGACACTAAGAAAAAATGGGAAAGTGAGAATGTGTGTGGATTATCGTGAGTCAAATAAGGCAATAGTGATGGACAGTCATCCTCTTCCACATATGGATGATATTTTTTCAAACATGTATGGAGCTACAATTTTCTCCACTATTGACTTTGCAAATGCTTATCATCAGGTGTTGCTGGCAGAAGAGAGCTGTGACATACTGTTCAGGTTTCGTCGAGTCCCTTATGGGCTGTGTTCAGCCCCAAGTGCATTCTCCAAGCTCATGTCCCTGGTGTTGAAAGGCTTAAAAGGAGTCCAGAACTACCTGGATGACGTGATTGTTTATGGCAGGGACCAGCAAGAACATGATTGCAACCTCAAAGCAGTTCTAGCTGCACTTAATGAAGCTGGTCTCCAGCTTAATATGGAGAAATGCCATTTTAACCAGAAGAGCTTGCAGTTCCTTGGGCATGTCATTTCAGCCAAAGGTTTGCTGCCTAATGAGGATTACCTGAAGGCTATTGCAGAAGCTCCAGCACCGAGCGACGCCACTACTCTGCGCTCATTCCTGGGACTTACTGCGTGGTATGCAAAATTTGTGAAAAATTATGCATCCTTGGTGGAGCCTATGAGAGCATGCCTGCACACTGACACATTCAAGTGGACTTCAGAGGCACAGGCTAGTTTTGATGCAGTGAAGACTCGCATCATCAACAGTTCTGCATTAGCAGTTTTTGAGCCCAGCCTCCCAACTATTGTGGCTACAGATGCTTCAGATTATGGATTGGGAGCTATTCTAACACAGCTTCATCCTGACAAAACAGAGCGAACAGTTGCTTTTGCGTCACGCTCCCTCACTCCCGCAGAAAGGAAATGCTCCATTGTTGAGAAAGAGGCCTTGGCCTGTGTTGGTCAGCTAGACTTTTGTGTTTCACATATGATGTGGAATATCGAGCTGGTGCACAAAATTATGCTGCTGACTGTCTCTCCAGATTGCCTCTTCCTTCAGTCGAGAATGCAGAACCAGTGGTGGAACCTGAGCTGGTGGCTCTCCTGGATACAGAACTGAAAGCCCTCACAGTGAAAGACTTTACTGCAGCGTGTCAGGTATGTCCAGAACTGACCACCCTGAGAGAGCAGATGAAGCAAGGATGGCCTAAAACAGCACAATCGTTACCTGCTATGCTCCAACCTTAGTTTGCTGTTCGAGATGAACTGTCCGTGGAAGAGGTAATAGTTTACAGAGGTCCTTACCACCGGTTAGTTCCTGTAGTAGTGAGAAAGCAGATTATTAATCTGGCACATGAAACCCACCAGGGCGTCGTCCGCACCAAGCAGAGGCTGCGAGACCTGTACTGGTGGCCACATATGGACTTGTGTGTGGAGGAGACCATAAAAGCATGTGTGACATGCCAGCTGAATGATAAAAGTGCCAAAATACATCCTGCACCGCTTCACCCAATTCCATTTCCAGATGCTCCATGGCAGAAAGTGAGGATTGACATCGTCGGTCCATTTGACTCTGCAGCTGGGGACTGCCGCTATGCAATAACACTGATCGACTACTACACCAAATGGCCAGAGGTGGCGTTTACTCCTTCCATCACAACCAGTGCAATCACCACATTCCTGTCTACAATATTTTCCAGGTTTGGCAATCCTACAGAACTGATTAGTGACAATGGGACACAATTTACCTCCACCGAGTTTGCAGACTTCCTAGCAGTGAGAGACATCAAACACAGGAAGGTGTCTTTATATTACCCTCAAGCAAACGGAGCAATTGAGCGCTGGAACCGCGTTCTAAAAGAAACACTCCTTACAGCAGAGCAGGAGAGGAAGCAGTGGAAGCCCTTCATACAGAATCCTGATCACTTACCGTGCTACTCCACACAGCACCACAGGAGTGTCACCGTATGAACTCATGTTCAACAGGAAGATGCGCACAAAAATGGACATAGGACCGGCAAGTACTTCTCCTTTTCCATCAGAGAAAAAACTACGTACCCGTGTTACCTCAAAACAGAGAGCATCAAAAGCCTATACAGATGTTAAGAGAGGAGCGCGGGTGCCACAAATCAGAGAAGGAAGCCTGGTCAGAGTGACGGAAAGCGATGCACCATAACTTTTAGAGAAGATTCCGTGTATCTAACGCTTCAACTGCCTGCTTAAATAGTCCAGCTGATGGGCTTCACCCAGATGAGTTGGGGTATGGCAGAGACGAGACGAGCCAGAGGTGGGGTCCACAACCAAGTGTAGGAGCAGGGATGAGCCAAAAACGAGGTACACATGAGGTACACACTCAGGTTCAAGAGCATGGACGAGCCAACTGAAATATGGAATCACAAAGAGGGAAAATGCATGAATCGCACTGCACCAAACAGAGGCATGGAGAACTGAATGATAAATAAATGATCAAGAACAGACGAGAGGAGGAGAGAAGAAGTAGATGAGAATACAGGACAGAACCCTGGTGCACCATACTAGGAAGGGGGGTAGGAGGGTGATAATAGGAGGGGGAGATAAGACCATGAAGCAGCATAAAGCAACAAGTTTATTGGTTGTTTATCATTACGGTAAGGTTCAAATGTAGTACAAAAAGGGCAGGGCTTGTCCACACACACACTCAAATGTTATCAACACACCTGCTAGCTGCGAAAATGTCAACATGTCAACATGTACACAAGACAGATCGCCCCCCGGGCGACCAAATCCGCCACCCAAGCCAGGGCCAGCAGGACCGCCGCGAGGCCCCCAGAGAGCAGGGAGGCACGGGGGTAAAAAGAGCGCCGCCCCAGCCCAACCAGGAGAGCAGCCCCCCCGCTGCGCCGGGAGAGCCCAACACAGGGCCCCACCCGAGAAGGGCGCCCACAGCCCCAGACGAGCACCCCATCACCACCCAGGAGTTCTGGGCATCCCCCCGCCCCAACCCCAGGTACGAACCAGGACCCCCCAAGGGAGACCCGCTCCGCCCTCCAGGCAGCCACCCACCTGGCCCACGGTTGGTCCAGGGAGGAGCAAGGCAGGGGCCAGCCGCCCCCGCCCAGGAGGGGAGCACCCCGGGGAAAAAGGGGGCCCACAAGGGGTGTTGCAAACATGGCCCGACCAGGCTCGGTCACAGTTGGAAATTTGGCGGGGCCCAGCGCTAAGGGGCAAGGACCAGAACCCACCCCCCAGGAACACGGACACCTCCTGCTCGGGTGCAATGTGCCCCCCGCGCGCGTGAAGAGAGCACCGCCGGGCCCAGGAAACCGGCCCCCAGGGGACACGGCCGCCGTTGCCAAGGGCCCCGTACCCCCCAGCAGGGAAGGGGTAGGGGACAGATGGTCCTAGTTCCCACCTTCCTTGCAAAATGTGTGTGCGTGTATGTGTGTTTGTGAGGTGTGTGTGTGCATGTGTGTGTGTTTATGTTGGAATGTATATCTTGAGGGGGGAGGGGTGTGTGTACTAAGGGGGGTGCAGTTAAAATTGGCGGGTAGGGCACTGAGGGGACATCTCCTGATTACTCACAGTGATGTCCCCTCACCCTCCCCACCAAGGGGCCCTAAATTTCTAAGGTGCGGTTAAAATTGGCGGGTAGGGTGCTAGGAGGACATCTGCTGCTTGCTGGCAGTGATGTCCAAGAACCCCCCCCTACCAAGGGCCCTACACGTCTAAGGTGCATATAAAACCGAAAGAGGGGGGGCCCACTCCATACGGCAACCATGGGAGGGGGACCAATGCCAAGTACCCCCCCCCCGAAGGCGCATCGCAGGCTAAACCCGCCACCCCCTCACCCTAATATGTTTGGGAGAGCATTGTGACTACTGTACAGTTTTCCCTCGCTATATCGCTGTTCTCCATTCGCGGTGTCCCAGTTTGGTTGATTTTTTTTCCACGGGACTTTGCTGTTGAGCTTGTCAATCAATCTCTTACGTAGACGCGGCACATGCAGCTTGCCAAAGTTACATAAGTCTTCATTGAGATGAGATTCCTGTTTTCATTCTAATACTGGACTTAGTTTTCATGTGAAGGAATTTATATTTTTTGTCATTTCATCAGGGTTTTCAGTCTTACTTTTTATTACATTGAAGATTAGTCATGTGCTGAAGTGTGTGCTTTAACGCCCTTTGAACTTTGAAGAATTCAATTCAATTCAATTCAATTTTATTTGTATAGCCCAAAATCACAACAACAGTCGTCTCGATGGGCTTCGAAGTAAAACATGAAATCAAAAGGATCACGAATACAAAGAGTTCAATAGAAAAATACTAAAATGAACTAACAAAGTGACTAAGCTATACTGGCATCCCTGCCCTTAGACCCCCCTTCGCGGTAAGGAAAAACTCCCAAAAAAAACGGATTCCGGAAAAAACGAAGAAACCTCAGGGGTGCCCACATGAAGGAGGGATCCTTCCCCAGGACGGACAGGCGATTTACCAGAAATCTTAGAGAAGAATTAACTTATCTAAATCTACAACTACATATATAAAAGTCCAGCAGACGAGCTTCATCCAGCCGTGGTTGTGGGGACAGTCAAAGGCGCGAGTCGAGCCGGAGACAGGAACCACAGCCAGGTGTAGGAGCAGGAGCAGAGGCGAGGTACTCGGTCAGGTACAGAGCAGAGACGAGCCAGAGATGAGCCAGAGGCAGGATCCACAGCCAGGTGTAGGAGCAGGAGCAAAGGCGAGGTAAACGGTCAGGAACTGGAGCACGGATGAGCCAACTGGAGTCTGGAAGCACTCCCACTCCCCAGGAGGGGAGAGGAAAAGAGGGACAATACATGAATCGCACTGCACCAAACAGAGGCATGGAGAACTAAATGATAAATTATGATCAAGAATAGAGGAGAGGAAGGGTAGAAGTAAAAACAGGAAAGAGGACAGAACCCCAGTGCACCATAGTTACCCCAGCTTCAACTTCTAGCAGCCTTTTAAAAGAAATAGTTATTATTAAGTTTAATTTAAACAAATTAACATTAAGTTAAATAATCTCTGAATACTAACTAGTCTGACAATAAGCCTGTCCAAAGAGGAATGTTTTCAGTCTAGCTTTGAATGTAGAAACTGAGTCGGCCTCTCTTACATGAGCTGGGAGTTTATTCCATAAAACAGGGGCTTGGTGACTAAACGCTCTACCTCCAACCGTACTTTTACTAATTGAAGAAGCTTCCTTAAGTTGCATATGTGAGAAGGTTTTGACTTCAGCTCCAAGCTCACCCCCTGCAGGGACACTTCTAAGGCCATTTGGAAGGCTGGGCTGTAGGTTGACATGGACCGTAAATTACCATCTCTGGGACTGATTGTAGCTATGGGAACCTCTCCAGGCGTCCGTTCACGTGTGGAGAATAAAGCTTTAGGATCGACTCCCTGCGGTGAAAGTTCCTGACACCTATGGAGAACCATAGGTGGAGCAGAGACCAGATGCTGTGATTCCAAGTATGGGCTGAAGGAAGTAGGCGGGCTCCTCTGTCAGCCAATCCGAGCGGCCAGAGGCGGAGATTCGGCCGCCATCATGCTTCTGGGGGAGGAGATTCTGACCACATCTTAAAAGGGCCATGCTTTGGAAGAAGCGTGGTCCCCAGACAAGCTGCATGTAAATTCGAACGTAACTCTTTGCGTTTTGCAGGCATTGGATTCAGGCACCCAGATCGATCTGTTTTATTTTGTTTAGAGCTCTTTGTTAGGGACAATAAAAACTCTTAATTTTATTCCGTTCGCATTTTTTGGTCATTCTCCCGACTTAAGAACACGCATGGAAGAAATCTCAAAGCGACAGATTTCTTCAGTCCTTCACATGAAGGTTTAAAATTTGAGAGTTCAAACAAGAAAATAAAGTGTGAAAATGTTCATGTGTGTCTGAGAAAAGTGTAAAAAATGTGTAGTAAGGAGTCCCCTCTGTCAGTAGATGGGAACTCATGTCCTAGTAACCAATGAGCTCAAAGCCCCACCCACACGTAAAGATAGGATCGGCTCTGCAGTGAAAACTTGAAGGTTGTGTCCGAATTCTTTACCTAGTGCGGTCGCCATTTTGTAGTGCTGTCCCAATCTACAATTCCAAGATCCAGTGCCCTAGAAATTTCCCAGAAGTCTCTGCAAAAAAACAGTGTGGATTGATGCTCACTAGATTGGCGAATATAAACTACAATGCATGGTGTCCTAATTGCCTTTAAAATCCAGGGTACTATATAGTTTTTATAGTAGTTAGGGTGGAAATACGGACGCAACCGAAAAACAGAAGTAAAGTTACATATAGACAGTCTTTTATATTTTTGGTAAAATTCTTGGGTTTAAATATATTGTACATTTTTAAATTTACAATTATTTGTTCCAAAATTTTCCATATTTCTTTCAAGTTTAAGATTTTTTTTAAATGTACAATTTTACTTTTAATAAAAGTAGTTTAAAGTTATTTTCAAATTTTCTATTTTGTTTTTCAAATTTACAATCTTGTTTTTCATTTCCTTAAAGCTCATCCTAACTTGACCCCATAGAATATGCAATTGAAATACTATTGAAATAAACATTGATAACTGTAAATGTATTGGTGGAGGAGTTCTAAAAGGGGGGTCAGACACTTTTCAGTAAAGTGTTGGCCCACCCTCCACCATTGGCCTTCAAACCCCCCCACCCCCCCCCCCCCCCATCCCCCAACGGGGACAACAACATTTTCATTCTTCAATACATTTTCCAAACCCACTTATTTCCTTCCAGGGTGACGGGGTTGCTGGAGCCTATCCCAGCCATGTTGGGTAAGGACAAGGAACACCGTTCAACCGTACAACTTGCCTGCAAAAGACCTAAACTGTAAACAAATACAAAAGTGTACCTTCCTGTGCACAACAGTTGCTGGGATAGGCTCCAGCAACCCTGCTATTTTAAAAAGATTAATATGGGTATAGAAAATGTATGGATGAATGGATGGTATATTTAAAACGTGAATTGCTGATTTTTATAGGGTCAATTATATAGTGAATAAAAAAAAGATTTTCCCAGAAGTCCCTGCAAAAATCCAGTGTATATCGATGCTCACTGGATTGTTGAATATAAACCACAATGCATGGTGTCGGAATTGCTTTTAAAATCCAGGGCATTATATAGTTTTTACTTCATCTTGGGGTCATGGGTTGTTGGAACATATCCCAGTCACTGTTGTGCAAAGTCAGGTTGAACCTATTTTTCCTTTTTTGTAGACCACCCTTGCCCTATGGTGGCTGAGGATAGGCTCCAGTTGGTTTTAATTTTGTGTTTTTTATATAAATTAAAAAAGATTAAACATTTACATGCCTTGGTGATCCTCCTCCTCTTTTTTGATCAGGTTTTTCTTCAGTTGAGGCTTTCCTTTTCATCGATCCGACTAAGGCTGGGAGTCTTCTGTCCACAACTCTGATCGGATCCACTGAAACAGCAACACAATCATGACTTATAGACTTTTTACCTAATTGTTGGAAAGATCTTGTTCTGAAGTTTTTTACAAACGTTTTTAGACGTAGACATAATATTTTTATTTGTAATTGTTTCATTTTTGCAGAAGCATAATAGCATTTCTTGTCAAAAAATGTTTAGGATGCATCATTAAATCATCTATCCATCCATTTTCTTAACCTGCGATATCCTTTTTGGCGGTCATGTACACACATTGGCTCTTAAGGATTCTCAAGCACCTGTCCTAGTCTTGTATTCAAAAGTGCCCTTGTGCCCCTTTTTTATTGTTTTTTATTTTATTTTTTACTAACATTACTGAACTTCTGTTAGAGAAAAAAATGTCGGTACAAAAAACCCACGGTATTCTTTCGTACCCATTTTCTTATAACACGGGGTTCTGAGCTGCTGCCTCTGTCTTTGTGGCTCCACTCAGACTCTGAGCCGCCAGAGACTGAGAGAGGAGCTTGCTGCCCCACGAAAATCTGAACACACGTGACAGTGAATCTGCTTGAACCTTCAGTGATCTCTAACCCTGATCCTCGTGAGGATCCCGCTGCTGTAATTGCTGGTCACCTGGATCAGGTGTGTTCAGTCAATCAGAAACTATGCTTACTTAATCTAAAAAGTAATTCAAGAGACCTTTAGTCATTACTTAAATATTAAAATTGTTGTGAAAAAAAAATCTAGTCCACTAATGCTGTTAGACTTTTTCTTTTTATTTGTTATTATATTGGGCTAGGCTAGGGTGACATACAACTTGTGTCTTCTGATGCAATATTTTAGATCATTACTTGTCTGATTTTAAAATAATCAGTTAATCAAAAAAAAGAATCAATTTCTAAGTTCTGTTGATGTAAAATACAACTTGATGACGTGAAGTGAGCTGGCACTTTCCCTCCTCTTTTCAAACGGACCAGACATCTCATCTACTTCTTGTGATGTGGGCATGTGGGAAACAGTTTGACTTGTGAACTTCAAAACGATTAAGCCAATGTAGGCTTGTGAATTGATCACATCCAAGTCTTTCCAACTATACATGCCTCCCCTCTAAAATGATCATTTCAAGTACAACATTTTCAATTGATGGTTATATAAAGAGCTCAAATAATGACTTTGTCTTCAACATGGCTGACTGTGTGTCTGGTGGGACACACTCCTAGCAACATTTCACCTTATTGCTGAAGTGAGTAGAGGGACCCTCATTTTCCATTTTTGGTGCTAACGTGACATGGGGGAGGGGGAAACAATATTCTCAAAAACATAAGAAAAAGAGAGAGAAAAAGAGAAAAAACTCTCTAACTCTGCAGCTGCTGGTCTCAAGAACGGATAACAAAAGAGGAGGGTTTATAGTATAGAGTTTATAGAGTTTATAGTTTATAGAGACTTTATATTCACTAACCATAAATATGTCACAAAAAAGGAGAAAAAATAAGTCAATAAATATGTTCATAAGAGGAAAGGGGGGGTCACCAACATCAGTCAATAGGCTTCATTCAGTGAGATTCATGAATGTGCACCCCAAACAACAAAACATAGTGCGACCTTGATAGATAATATTTTCACAAACTGCCTAGAAAACAGAATAAAAAGTGGATTGCTGATGACTGTGTTAGGATCCTGGTCTTCCCCCACACCTACCAAAGAATCCTCATCACACCTGCCACCCATCACCTCATCAGCCTGCAGCCTTCTTATGGACTCCTCACCCATCAGCCGACGTCAGTCCGTCTGCTTCATGCGGAATCACCATCAGCTACGCCTCCAGTCTTTGATCACCATTTGTCACTCTTCTGGACTCCAAGCAAGATTCAATTCCGACATCCTGTCACAGCCGCAAAACATCCAAGCCTGAAGCCTCCACCACCTCTGGGACTCAATAAATATCACTTATTCAGCCACCCTCTGTTTCTCTCCTGCTTCTGGGTCCAGCCACGCTCATCATAACAGAACGGACTGACCATTATGGACCCAGCAGGTTCAGATCCCTTCAACCAGACTCTGTCTACCCATGCCACCACCCTGGACCAACAGGGACAGATGATCTACGCACTGTCGAACAATCAAAAGACCACCTTGCAGTAGAGGGCTGCATTGGGATTGGGTCCCGCCGGGTCCCGCGGGACCCAACGCAAATCTCGCGGGATTGGGCGGTTTGAATTGTACTGCGGGCGGGAGCGGGCGGCAAAAAAAAAAACTCTGCGGGATCAGTTTTGCCATGAATATCTCATGAATATATAATAGTGGACTACGTTAGGCTGTGCGGCTGTTGGAGTCTTATGTACTGAAGCTCCGTGAAGGCACCAGGTAGAGACGCCCAATGGCCACTTTCATCTAACCTGTTGTTGGGGGTGTGCAGCGCCCCGCCCCGCCTCTTAGAAATTGTGTTCTTTAAAGCCTGATACCGCGGTCGCGTATGGGCGGAGCTATCAGCTAAAGTTCTGGTCTGATCGCTGCATGGAGCGATGTGTGCATCAATGATGGTAGACACGAAGAATGTGGAGAGATCAGGCTTATTATTTTAAAGAGTTCTGCTTGATAATCATGTTTCCATGTTTGAGTTCATAGAATCATCCCAGAGAAAGTCTCTGCTTCAACTCCCGCAGTGAAAGCTGCGTCTCAATGACGCCCGTGTTTCCATCTCTCTGACAGAGTTTGAAGCCAAAGCCCCTCCCCCGCCTCTTTACCTGCTTTTCCTCTCTACCTGTTCACCTGTTCACATCTTCTGCAGCTTAGAGTTATTTTCCCCGCGCTCCCAGTGTGTTCTATACAGAGAGCGCAAAATACGGTCATAGCAGGTTAACACGTTAGTCGGAACGCTCTAGCGCAACAGAAGGATGAAAGAGCTGTCAATCTATCTGGCAACACTGCGCGGGATAAGGAAGAAGCAGAGGTTTCCTGACAGGGACATGATGTCAGTTGATGAAGCAGAAAAGAACCTCAAACGAGGTTCATCGTGTTCAGATCTGCGTGCCAATGCCCCACTGAGGCGCAAAACAGCAAAAACGGGAAAAGGCTGAAGCTAAAAAAAAAAAGTATTTTTCCGTCAGGAAAAAATTAATTCATAGATTTTCAGCTCTGTTGAACCATTACAATGTTTTTCTTCCTGCAAATGACTTTGACCTGCATCTATCCCAGCTGGTTCAGCGCGCTTCAGGCCGTCTGTTTTTACCGAACAGGATTTGTGAAAATATATTTAATGATTATGTTGCACATTACACAAAAGAGGAATGCATGAAAAGATGAGACTGGAGGAGGGACATGAATCTCTTTAATAATATCAATAAAAATACGTGTTTTTTTCTGCGGGACGGGAGACGATACAAAATCAATGCATCTCTATTACTGTGCGGGACTAAATTCCAAAAGTTTTGCGGGTGCGGGCGGGAGTGGACATACATATTGCGGGTGCGGGCGGGAGTGTAACGCATACGTTGCGGGAGCGGGCGGGATTGGTCAGAAATTTGGCGGGTGCGGGCGGGAGCGGGATGAAGAAAATAGTCCCGCGCAGGGCTCTACCTTGCAGCAATTAGCCCAACTCCAGTCCCTGCTCCAAACCATCGCTGATGGCGCAACGCACCTACCTTCATCTTCAGCTGCTCCTCCTTATCAGCCGCCTCATGTGAGTTCCTCTTCTCCCATCCATGAAACTCTTATTCCTAACCTGGATCCATATTCCGGAACCACCGATCACTGTCGTGGTTTCCTTCTCCAATTTTCTCTGGTCTTCTCACAACAGTCCGCCATGTACTCCTCGGATAACGCCAAGATAGCTTTTGTCATCGGACTATTACGCGGTCGAGCTCTGGAGTGGGCCGAGGCCTTTTTGGCTAATCAGAGCACCGAATCATTATCTTTTCAAACCTTTCTGGGACACTTCAAACAAGTGTTCGAAACGCCAGAAAGAGACCATGACGCCTCCCGGAAGCTGCTCAGTCTTCGACAGGGCAGACGCTCCGTGGCTGAGTACTCCGTTGACTTATGCATCCAAGCTACGGAAGCAGGTTGGAACACGAGAGCCCTACTGGAAGTTTTCTACAATGGACTAAGTGACTCAATCAAAGATGAACTGTTACACTATGAAAAACCGGCCTCACTCATTGATAATCGCTTCCGTGAGCGCCGCTGTTCAGAGAACTACAAGCCCCGACCGGCCTTTCCGAGACCCACGACACGTCTGGCCACGCCCCCCTCCGATCTCCCCCCTGCCGAATTCGCTGCCCATCCATTAACCTCTGAGGAACCAATGCTGCAAGGAAGGAGGCATTTTTCACTCAAGGAAAGACAGGAGCGTTGGACTAAGGGAGAATGTTTCTATTGTGGCAGTAAGAATCATCATGTGGCTGTCTGCCCCCTCAAGCCAAAAAGAGAGGGTTCTTCAGTTGTCATGGGGACACTAAAAGGCACGAGGTCTAACACCCGGACCCCAGCAAGAACTGAATTTCTGGCTTCTCTCTCATCCGGCTCCTGGTCACGTTCAATATCTGCCCTCATCGACTCGGGGGCTGAGGGGAACTTCATTAATAAAGACTTGGCCATGGAAGCTGGACTGACTCTCATTCCCCTGGACCCCTGCTTAAAGGTCAGTGCTGCTAATGGGCAACCTCTCACTTTAATGCATGGGGTTCCTCCCATGTACCATGACCTTGCAGCAGTTTTCAGTAAACAAAAGGCTTCTGCCCTTCCCCCTCACAGACCCTATGACATCGCTATTGATCTGCTCCCGGGTGCCACCCTACCCACATCGAAACTGTACAGTCTCTCCAAACCAGAGCTGACTGCCATGGAACAGTATATCAAAGAGTCCCTAGCAGCAGGCATTATCAGACCATCCTCTTCCCCTCTGGCAGCTGTTTTTTTCTTTGTGGCAAAGCGCGACAAGACGCTCCATCCATGTATCGATTACCATCTTCTTAACAATGTCACAATCAAGAACCCCTTACCTTTATTCAATTCGGCTTTTGAGTATCTCCAAGCCTCGGAGCCTCGGTTTTTACTAAATTGGACCTTCGTAACGCATATCATCTCGTGTGTGTACGGGAGGAAGACAAGTGGAAGACCGCATTCAACACCGTTTTAGGCCACTTTGAATATCTTGTGATGCCATTTGGGTTTACCAATGCTCCAGCTGTTTTCCAGGCACTAGTGAACGACGTTCTACGAGACTTCCTTAACCAGTTTGTGTTCGTCTACGTGGACGATATTCTGATTTATTCTCCTTCACTTGAATCTCATGTCCAACATGTTCATCAGGTCCTCCAACGTCTCCTTGAAAATAAACTTTATGTCAAGGCTGAAAAGTGCGACTTTCATGCCCCCAAGATCTCATTCCTTGGCTTCATTGTTGAAAAAGGTCAGGTTAACATGGATCCAGCCAAAGTCGCTGCCATTTAGGAATGGCCTAGACCAACCTCACGTAAAGATCTACAACGTTTCCTTGGTTTTGCCAATTTTTATCGTCGTTTCATGCGTAACTTCAGCAGTATTGTACGCCCCCTAACTGGCCTAACATCTCCTAAAACCCCTTTTCTGTGGAGCCCAGAGGCCGAGGACCTTCAACCTCCTTAAGGACCGGTTCACCTCTTCACCAGTCTTAGCCCAAGCTGATCCTTCCCGACAGTTTGTGGTAGAGGTTGACGCCTCTGACACTGAGGTGGGGGCAATCCTCTCCCAACGCACTGAGGACGGGAAGCTTCACCCATGTGCATTCTTCTCATGCCGGCTGTCTCCCCCCGAACGTAATTATGACGTTGGAAATAGGGAATTGTTGGCCATTAAATTGGCCCTGGAAGAATGTCGCCATTGGCTGGAGGGTGCTGAACATCCTTTTATAGTCTGGACTGATCACAAACATCTAGAATACATCAGTTCAGCTAAAAGACTCAATCCTCGTCAGGCCCGTTGGGCTTTGTTTTTCAGCAGATTTAATTTCGCATTTTTTTTCGCCCTGGGTCGCGCAACGTCAAGCCTGATGCACTTGCCCGCCTATATACCTCACAAGACCCTGACACCTCGAGTCCTATTCTTCCTCGCTCCTGTGTTCTAGCTAGTCTCTCCTGGGAGATCGAGACTGCCACACAGCATGGTCTGGCCACTGATCCAGACCCCGGAAACGGACCTCCAAACCGCCAATATGTTCCAGCTTTGGTCCGGTTACAAGTGTTGACCTGGGTCCATGCATCTCAGTTCTCTTCCGGGTTTCCGTCGGACACTGCTCCAAGTCCAACGTCACTTCTGGTGGCCCTCCATTTTCTCTGACACTAGGTTTTATGTCGCAGCCTGCACAATTTGCGCCACCAGTAAATCAGCCCATCAAGCTCCTCCTGGCCTTCTAAATCCACTACCAAGGACCTTGGACTCACATCGCAGTGGATTTTGTGACCGGACTTCCTGCTTCTAAAGGCAACACAGTTATCCTGACCATCGTGGATCGCTTCTCTAAAGCTGCCCACTTTGTGGCTTTGCCCAAGCTGCCCACTGCTACAGAGACTGCCAGAAACCTCATTGACAATGTATTTCATCTTCATGGCATTCCCTCAGACATCGTTTCCCCAGTTTGCATCCCAGGTCTGGAAGTCTTTTTGCCAGGGGTTGGGTGCTACTGCCAGCTTATCCTCGGGTTTCCACCCTCAGACAAATGGCCAGAGCGAACGCACAAATCAAGACTTGGAGTCTGCTCTTCGTTGCGTGTGCTCCCAGAACCCCACCTCGTGGTCTGAACATCTCAGCTGGGTAGAGTACTCGCATAACTCCCTAGTCTCCTCGGTTACTGGAAGGTCCCCCTTTGAAGCCTCCTTGGGTTACCAGCCCCCTATAATCCCCTCTGAGGAAGCTGATCTAGCCGTTCCCTCTGTGGCAGCCCATATCCGCCACTGTCGCAGGGTCTGGTCTGCGACTAAGCAGTCTCTGCTCCGTGCTTCACAGCGTGCCAAGACCACAGCTGACAGGCGTCATTCCCCAGCCCCCGGCTTACTCTCCTGGACAGAAGGTGTGGCTGTCAACAAGGGACCTTCCTCTTCGCACCGAATCACGTAAATTGTCCCCCCGCTATGTAAGCCCATTCATTGTGGACTCTATTATCAATCCTGCCTGTGTGAAACTGCGCCTGCCACGCTCAATGAAAGTCCATCCAGTTTTTCATGTCTCCCGCCTCAAGCCTGTGGTCTCCAGCCCTCTGTGCCCTCCGTCCGTACCCCCTCCTCCCGCCCGGCTGGTGGACGGTCATCCGGTCTACACTGCCCGTCGTCTTCTGGATGTGTGCCGGCGGGCCGTGGTCTCCAGTTCTTGGTGGACTGGGAGGGTTATGGCCCGGAGGAACGCTGTTGGGTGCCCTGCTCCTTCATTGTGGACCCTGCTTTGGTGCGTGAGTTTCGTCGCCTGCATCCGGACCGGTTTCGGCCGCCAGGTGACGTCCCTTGAGGGGGGGGTCCTGTTAGGATCCTGGTCTTCCCCCACACCTACCAAAGAATCCTCATCACACCTGCCACCCATCACCTCATCAGCCTGCAGCCTTCTTATGGACTCCTCACCCATCAGCCGACGTCAGTCCATCTACTTCATGCGGAATCACCATCAGCTACGCCTCCAGTCTTTGATCACCGTTTGTCACTCTTCTGGACTCCAAGCAAGATTCAATTCCGACATCCTGTCACAGCCGCAAAACATACGAGCCTGAAGCCTCCACCACCTCTGGGACTCAATAAATATCACTTATTCAGCCACCCTCTGTTTCTGTCCTGCTTCTGGGTCCAGCTACGCTCATCATAACAGACTGACGTCAGTGACCACCTTCAGGTATTTGCAAACTGTGAATGTTTTTGTAGAAAATCAAAGAATAAAGGCAAAAAGTTTACAGATGAATCAATAAATGCTTTTAAATTAGAACTACAAGCACAAACTTGGAAAACCCTGTATGAAAGCAACAATGTTAACTCAGCTTATGAAAAATGTATCCAGGTGTTTACATTGATGTACAACAAAAACGGCCCACTTACAAAATGGCATCATAGAAAACAATTGAATAGGTTAGTTCAAAAGGGGCCCAAGTCCAAGACGTCTGTTTTTCCAGGAAATGATTTTAATTGCATAGCCTAAAAGGAGGCTACACCAAATGATTAATACTTTACCCAGATTTACAATCAGTTTATAGCTTACAAATGCTATAATATGAAGAACCTCACTTTTATAATTTCAGAGGACTAACAATCTAGCTGCTGTGTTCTGAACAAGCTGGAGACTTCTTAAGGAACTCTTAGGACACGCTGCTTACAAAGAGTTACAGTAATCCAGCCTCGACATAACAAACGCATGGATGAGTTTTTCAGCATCACTCTTAGAAAGTATATTTCTGATCTTAGCTATATTCCGCAGGTGAAAAAAGGCAGTTCTACATGCCTCAGATATGTGAGCCTTAAATGATAAATCCTGGTCAAATAAAACCCCAAGGTTTCTAACTGTGGAATTAGGGGCTATACTTACACCATCCAGGGAGACTATCTGATCAGACAGAGCATCTCTGAGTTTTTTGGGACCTAGTATAATGACCTCAGTTTTTTCTGGGTTCAAGAAGAGGTAATTAATTGTCATCCAGGTCTTCATGTCTCTAATGCAGGCATTCAGTTTCTATATATTGTCATTCTGGTCAGGTTTCATGGATAAATACAACTAATATCGTCGGCATAACAATGAAAATGAATGCTGTGTTTTCTGATTATGTTTCCTAAGGGTAGCATATAAAGCATAAACAGGATGGGTCCTAAAACTGAGCCCTGTGGGACTCCATAGTTAACTCGAGTGCACTGAGAGGACTGTCCGTTTACATTAACGAACTGATACCTATTGGATAAATAGGATTTAAACCACTGGAGAGCAGATCCTCTGATCCCTATGTCCTGCTCTAATCTATGGAGTAAAATACTGTGGTCGATAGTGTTAAAGGCTGCACTGAGGTCTAACAGGACCAGAATAGAAAGCAGTCCCTTTTCTGAGGCCAGTAATAAGTCATTAGAGACTCTAACCAGTGCAGTTTCGGTACTGTGGTGAGGTCTAAACCCTGACTGAAAGTCTTCAAAGTGGCTGTTGTTCTGTAGGTGGCAGTAAAGCTGCTTAACTACAACTCTTTCTAGGATTTTAGAAATAAATGGGAGGTTTGATGTTGGTCTATAGTTGGCCAAGTTGCTAGGATCCAAACTGGGCTTTTTAGAAGAGGTTTAAATATGCAGTTGTTAGGGGACAGGCTCCAGCATCCTAACAACTGCATATTTAAAAGACTGTGGCACGTAACCCGTTTCCATAAAGGTATTTATCATCGTTAATATGGAAGCATTAATTAGGGGGAAGGTTTCTTTAAAACTTCTAGTGGGAATTTGGTCTAACAGACAAGTTGAGGATTTGGAGGAAGTAATAATTGTTGCTATTTCCGCTTGATCCACAATAGTGAAGCAGTCTAATGTTACAGAGGTTTCTATGGATGCCTCCACTTCTACCGCTTCAGCATGCTCTGGGCTGATAGTAGGAATAACTTGATTCAACTTATGTCTAATATTTGAGATTTTACTATCGAAAAATGTAAGAAAATCATCAGAGATGAGAGAAATAGGAACATATGGTTCTACTGAGCTCTGACTGCGAGTTAATTTAGCAATAGTGCTAAAAAGAAATCTTGGATTATTTCCATTCTCCGATATTAAGGTTGAATAGTACTGGGTTCTAGCTCTACGCAGAACTTTTTTGTAATTTAATAGGCTATGTTTCCAGAGATTCAGAGACTGCTCTGAACCGGAGCGACGCCATTCTCTTTCCAACTTACGGGTTTCTTGTTTAAGAGAACGTGTAAATGCATGGACAGCAATGTCCATGCATCTACATATTAAATGAAAAACTGATAATAACAATTTTAATTCATTTTTTATGCTTTGGTCTGAAACAGCACGGTCATCTGGAAGCAGTTTGTTCTGCAGGTAAAGGAAAAATACGAGGATAAAACATTAACTTAAGGACTAATCTTGGAATTTAGCAGATTTAGTGACAGAGCACACAGAAATATCAACCACTACAAATTACACCAACTAGGTTTACAAATGTTCAGAAATGTCTGTGAGAAGATTCTGTTTGAACCAGGAGCTGTGAGGAAACAGGTGTCATTTTTTTATTCAACATTTGCAGAATACAATACAAAAATACAAATACAATTATTGAACTGGTGTTCAATAATAACCAAATAAAGCAATCACAAGAGGAAATAACTAACTAACAATAAAAATAGAAATAAAAGGGGGAAAAAAATAAAACTTAGAAATGCGAGAGTTACCTTATGTCACTAATCCAAAAGATTTACAGATGTTAATGGTTTATTGTATTTTTTAAAGAAAAAATTCATTTTAAAAGAATTCAGGTTTTTTTATGTGAATATGGAATTTAGCCAAGAATAACAACATATTTATAAAAAAGAAAGCATCACAGCCTTTCTGTTCAAAACAATGAAAACCAAATATTATGTTTTTATAAGAAAGTTCTCAGACAGATGTACTAGCAGCATAGCTGTCAGGTAAACTGCAGCAGTTTGTGTCTCAGAAAAACTAACCACAATTATTAATGCTAATCCTTCCTTCCTCTTTCGGCTTCTCCCATCAGGGGTCGCCACAGCGAACAAGTCGCATGGTAAATTTGGCAATGTTTTACGCCGGATGCCCTTCCTGACGCAACCTTCTCTAATCGGGCTTGGAGCCGCTAATAATCACACTTATTAAGATCTGTGACTTTAGAGTGTGTCTTTGCACAGAAACATGAGACAGTAAATGGATGTGAACATCATCAGACGTGTCACTAATGGTAGGAAAGTCTGTAGGTTCTCTTTTGTTTCTGATACTTTATTTATCCCTCAATGGGGAAATTCTTCTCCGCATTTGACCCATCCCCTGGGGGAGCGGTGAGGTGCAGCTGAACTGCGCTGGGGAGACGGTAGCGTTAAGGGGGTCTTGCATAAGGACCCTCACTGAGTGATGTTAACTGCTCGCCATTGACATGGTAATTGCCCCCAGTACCATTGTTTCTTCCCCTCCAGGGAATCGAACCCTGGATTCCTGCATGGTAGCCTCTCACCTCAGCCTTCTGTTATATCTGCAGCATGTCAAAGAGTCACATAGCACAAAAAAATCATTTTAGATTTTCAGGCAGAGGAGGAATATCAATGTGTTATACAATGTATTTTTACAAGACTGAAAGAATGTATTTTAATCTCAGTTTGGTGTTTTGACCCTTCCCTAATGAATTTCTGGTAGAACCTGTTTTCTGCTCATTTTGATGAACTTTTTCCTGAATGACAGACCAGCAACAGCTGATGGTTTTCTGTCGGGGATTTTTTCTTTCTTTCAGGGATTTCAGTGGAGCTGGAGTCCAGTGCTGAGGAAGCTGCAAGCATGTATGAGCAGAAACTGGGGTCCCTTACCCGGGAATCTTCCTCTTAAGTGGATCTGTTCTCAACAGATCACGACAGACGTGATGCTGAGCAGTGATGTGGACAGACTTTCTCTGACATTACCCTTTTTGATACAGTTGTTAACCATAAACAGACTTTTCCAAAATGCTTTGATTCATATAATAAATGTGACTGACAGGTACGCTGGCTAAATGCTGAATTGAATGTTACATTTGATTGATTGCATGAAGAAGCCCATAAAGTAAAATCCACAACTGTTTCTTTGTTTCTGTTGTTGAAAACGGTATTCATGTTAAGTTTATAATAAATATACCGCATTGCCATGAAACTATTTTGCTTATTTTCACAACAAAAGCTTTGAAAATGTCAGCATCAAACTTTGTTAAGAACTCTTTAAAGCTTAAAATGGGAAACATGGAACCACTAAAGACCAACCCTTAAATAAAGCAAATCTAATATGAACATTTTAAACTGCAGTTTGGATTAAATGAACATTCATGTTTGGAGTTGTACAAGTGTTTGATGCAATTCCTTATAGATGTGGTTTTCCAGATCATCAGCCTGACTTGAGGCAGGAATCATGGCTACTCTTTCACTCCCCAAGACATCCTTTACAACCAATCCAGCTTCAGCAGCAGGTCCAGAAAAAATACTTTTTTTCTAAAGGACTGGTTGCTGGCAGCAACCTAAAGGACTTAGAGATCAAGGTCAAATAATATTTTATAATTACATTGGGCATAGAACTATGAAATCCATCATGGTGATTTGACTATATACTGCATGGTAAAATGCCTTTAGTCTTTAGGGGATTTAATCTAAACTATTCTTTTCAAATTGTTTGCATTTTCTTGATATTTTACCCACATTTTCAAATTTACAATCAATCATATGTGAATAGATTTTACAAAGTTGTACAGATCTGTTATAATGTGACTTAATGTCCTAAAATGTGAAAAATCTGCCTCATATAATTGGTTTTAATCTCCACTAGAGGGCGCTCACATGTAAATTGTAATCTTCATTGTAAACTTCATACTGACAGGAACTTTTCTAACATTCAACAAAGATGTGATGGTTTTAGGTGAATAAAAGTTTGATCTTTAGTCTTTGAGGACAAAGGAGTTTGGAATGACAGGAAGGTTTGTCTTTGACTGTCTGCTCACGGATCACAACAGTTCGGCTCTTTTTATGATCTTTGCTGAACATGCATCACTGTAACACAAAGGTTCTGGAACAGAGGCTGTTAGAATTCTGAGATTTATATAAAAATGAAGACCAAATGTTCTACAAACAAATTCTGAGGAGCTTCAATGTCCTTATTTCACAGGAGTTTTCATATTAGTGTCAAATGACATCATTTTCTTCCGAGTAAACAGTTTGATTCCTTAACAAAGTGAACTTTTTAAACAAAGATTTGGGGAACATCTTTTTTATTTTTGTTGACTTGATGCGACATTACCAAGCTTTTATCTTAACCTAATAAAATTATGAACTAACAAGGTAATCCCTAAATTCTGAGGTTTCATCTCAGGTGTGTCAATCAAAATGTGAGTCCAGCTGATCTGAGGAGAAAGACAATCAGCTGTAATGAACAGCAGCTGTGTTTCCTGCAGGAGGAACTTTTTTAAGCTCCTCTTGTTTGTTGGCTTCTCATTCAGAGTCTGGAAAGATGGGAGCTGAGTCGTTTGTGGCCCTTTGTGTTTTGGCTGTTTTCTTTAGCAAAGGTTTGTAGCTTTATTTGAAGGATTTGTTATACTGCAGATTGAAATTTGTCTTTCAAAAATCATCAGAACAAACATTTAACCTTCTTTAAACTGTCATTCTCTGTAGGTTTAAGTTTACCTTTTGCTAGAGAAACCCAGGATGCAGACCATAAAAAGATGGGAAGAAAAGCTGGTGAGAATTAATGCTAAGAAATATGTACTGAAAATTATTAGTGGATGTTTACTACGTCCTCTCTGTTTCCTCCCCCAAAAGATTTGGCTTTAGAGCGTGGCCTTGATCTTCAACAGTCATTGGATTCCAGGTTGGAAAATCTGGTTAAAGGTGAGTTGGAGAAGAAACATGTGGTTTGGTTTCTCTATTAAATATACAAGAGCAAAAAAATATTAATACTATAATTAAAAAAAATGTAAAAAATTCTAAAGTCCAATTTCATTTTGTTAGTACAACTGGAAACCAATGAGGTGGAAGCTGTGGCTCTCGTTGCCAGAGCAGCGCGTATAGTACTGTCCGACACCGCCAGCAACCAGACTGTGTCCGACGCCGCCAGCAACCAGACTGTGTCCGACGCCGCCAGCAACCAGACTGTGTCCGACGCCGCCAGCAACCAGACTGTGTCCGACGCCGCCAGCAACCAGACTGTGTCCGACGCCGCCAGCAACCAGACTGTGTCCGACGCCGCCAGCAACCAGACTGTGTCCGACGCCGCCAGCAACCAGACTGTGTCCGACGCCGCCAGCAACCAGACTGTGTCCGACGCCGCCAGCAACCAGACTGTGTCCGACGCCGCCAGCAACCAGACTGTGTCCGACGCCGCCAGCAACCAGACTGTGTCCGACGCCGCCAGCAACCAGACTGTGTCCGACGCCGCCAGCAACCAGACTGTGTCCGACGCCGCCAGCAACCAGACTGTGTCCGACGCCGCCAGCAACCAGACTGTGTCCGACGCCGCCAGCAACCAGACTGTGTCCGACGCCGCCAGCAACCAGACTGTGTCCGACGCCGCCAGCAACCAGACTGTGTCCGACGCCGCCAGCAACCAGACTGTGTCCGACGCCGCCAGCAACCAGACTGTGTCCGACGCCGCCAGCAACCAGACTGTGTCCGACGCCGCCAGCAACCAGACTGTGTCCGACGCCGCCAGCAACCAGACTGTGTCCGACGCCGCCAGCAACCAGACTGTGTCCGACGCCGCCAGCAACCAGACTGTGTCCGACGCCGCCAGCAACCAGACTGTGTCCGACGCCGCCAGCAACCAGACTGTGTCCGACGCCGCCAGCAACCAGACTGTGTCCGACGCCGCCAGCAACCAGACTGTGTCCGACGCCGCCAGCAACCAGACTGTGTCCGACGCCGCCAGCAACCAGACTGTGTCCGACGCCGCCAGCAACCAGACTGTGTCCGACGCCGCCAGCAACCAGACTGTGTCCGACGCCGCCAGCAACCAGACTGTGTCCGACGCCGCCAGCAACCAGACTGTGTCCGACGCCGCCAGCAACCAGACTGTGTCCGACGCCGCCAGCAACCAGACTGTGTCCGACGCCGCCAGCAACCAGACTGTGTCCGACGCCGCCAGCAACCAGACTGTGTCCGACGCCGCCAGCAACCAGACTGTGTCCGACGCCGCCAGCAACCAGACTGTGTCCGACGCCGCCAGCAACCAGACTGTGTCCGACGCCGCCAGCAACCAGACTGTGTCCGACGCCGCCAGCAACCAGACTGTGTCCGACGCCGCCAGCAACCAGACTGTGTCCGACGCCGCCAGCAACCAGACTGTGTCCGACGCCGCCAGCAACCAGACTGTGTCCGACGCCGCCAGCAACCAGACTGTGTCCGACGCCGCCAGCAACCAGACTGTGTCCGACGCCGCCAGCAACCAGACTGTGTCCGACGCCGCCAGCAACCAGACTGTGTCCGACGCCGCCAGCAACCAGACTGTGTCCGACGCCGCCAGCAACCAGACTGTGTCCGACGCCGCCAGCAACCAGACTGTGTCCGACGCCGCCAGCAACCAGACTGTGTCCGACGCCGCCAGCAGCAACCAGACTGTGTCCGACGCCGCCAGCAGCAACCAGACTGTGTCCGACGCCGCCAGCAGCAACCAGACTGTGTCCGACGCCGCCAGCAGCAACCAGACTGTGTCCGACGCCGCCAGCAGCAACCAGACTGTGTCCGACGCCGCCAGCAGCAACCAGACTGTGTCCGACGCCGCCAGCAGCAACCAGACTGTGTCCGACGCCGCCAGCAGCAACCAGACTGTGTCCGACGCCGCCAGCAGCAACCAGACTGTGTCCGACGCCGCCAGCAGCAACCAGACTGTGTCCGACGCCGCCAGCAGCAACCAGACTGTGTCCGACGCCGCCAGCAGCAACCAGACTGTGTCCGACGCCGCCAGCAGCAACCAGACTGTGTCCGACGCCGCCAGCAGCAACCAGACTGTGTCCGACGCCGCCAGCAGCAACCAGACTGTGTCCGACGCCGCCAGCAGCAACCAGACTGTGTCCGACGCCGCCAGCAGCAACCAGACTGTGTCCGACGCCGCCAGCAGCAACCAGACTGTGTCCGACGCCGCCAGCAGCAACCAGACTGTGTCCGACGCCGCCAGCAGCAACCAGACTGTGTCCGACGCCGCCAGCAGCAACCAGACTGTGTCCGACGCCGCCAGCAGCAACCAGACTGTGTCCGACGCCGCCAGCAGCAACCAGACTGTGTCCGACGCCGCCAGCAGCAACCAGACTGTGTCCGACGCCGCCAGCAGCAACCAGACTGTGTCCGACGCCGCCAGCAGCAACCAGACTGTGTCCGACGCCGCCAGCAGCAACCAGACTGTGTCCGACGCCGCCAGCAGCAACCAGACTGTGTCCGACGCCGCCAGCAGCAACCAGACTGTGTCCGACGCCGCCAGCAGCAACCAGACTGTGTCCGACGCCGCCAGCAGCAACCAGACTGTGTCCGACGCCGCCAGCAGCAACCAGACTGTGTCCGACGCCGCCAGCAGCAACCAGACTGTGTCCGACGCCGCCAGCAGCAACCAGACTGTGTCCGACGCCGCCAGCAGCAACCAGACTGTGTCCGACGCCGCCAGCAGCAACCAGACTGTGTCCGACGCCGCCAGCAGCAACCAGACTGTGTCCGACGCCGCCAGCAGCAACCAGACTGTGTCCGACGCCGCCAGCAGCAACCAGACTGTGTCCGACGCCGCCAGCAGCAACCAGACTGTGTCCGACGCCGCCAGCAGCAACCAGACTGTGTCCGACGCCGCCAGCAGCAACCAGACTGTGTCCGACGCCGCCAGCAGCAACCAGACTGTGTCCGACGCCGCCAGCAGCAACCAGACTGTGTCCGACGCCGCCAGCAGCAACCAGACTGTGTCCGACGCCGCCAGCAGCAACCAGACTGTGTCCGACGCCGCCAGCAGCAACCAGACTGTGTCCGACGCCGCCAGCAGCAACCAGACTGTGTCCGACGCCGCCAGCAGCAACCAGACTGTGTCCGACGCCGCCAGCAGCAACCAGACTGTGTCCGACGCCGCCAGCAGCAACCAGACTGTGTCCGACGCCGCCAGCAGCAACCAGACTGTGTCCGACGCCGCCAGCAGCAACCAGACTGTGTCCGACGCCGCCAGCAGCAACCAGACTGTGTCCGACGCCGCCAGCAGCAACCAGACTGTGTCCGACGCCGCCAGCAGCAACCAGACTGTGTCCGACGCCGCCAGCAGCAACCAGACTGTGTCCGACGCCGCCAGCAGCAACCAGACTGTGTCCGACGCCGCCAGCAGCAACCAGACTGTGTCCGACGCCGCCAGCAGCAACCAGACTGTGTCCGACGCCGCCAGCAGCAACCAGACTGTGTCCGACGCCGCCAGCAGCAACCAGACTGTGTCCGACGCCGCCAGCAGCAACCAGACTGTGTCCGACGCCGCCAGCAGCAACCAGACTGTGTCCGACGCCGCCAGCAGCAACCAGACTGTGTCCGACGCCGCCAGCAGCAACCAGACTGTGTCCGACGCCGCCAGCAGCAACCAGACTGTGTCCGACGCCGCCAGCAGCAACCAGACTGTGTCCGACGCCGCCAGCAGCAACCAGACTGTGTCCGACGCCGCCAGCAGCAACCAGACTGTGTCCTTCAGCCTTCTTCAATAAATCTGATTCTTATAGCTTTAGAATTTTTTCTTTTCCTGCAATTGTTGGAAGACCTTCCCCAAATGTACTAAAAACTTGCGCAAACAAAAGGCTACCGCTCAAAATTAACGGTAGAGCTGATTACTTTGGAACAAAAGGAGGAACCAGTATTTGAGGCTGAAACGGAAGATTCTGAATATAACAACTTGCAACTTAATGTGAAATAGTTTGACTCTAATGTGGAAGCTAGATGTTGGAAGTGGATATTTTGCAGTTGAGGGGGAAAAACTGATGTAAAATGGATTAATATCTGCAAATATAGAACAATAACGTAGATCCCTAACTTAGTTGCTGACAAAGGTGAGGCTGCTAGGTTGAGGGAAAGGCTCACCTTGTCTGATCGCTCTTCCCTGCTGAGACTTACTTCAATAAGTAACCATACACTAACCACAAAGCTGCCCAAATTGTCCACTCACCCAAAGCAATTTTTGCCCAATAGTTGACAAAACTATTCAGATGGAGACACTGCCTAACAAGTGTTTGGCAAGGCAGCTGACATGCATTTTGGGATCTGTAGTTAATGTTACCAGTACAGACCACTACATATTACCGCGACATTGACAAAAAATAATCTCGCCGACTGGAAATAATTACTCGTTAGGCTGGATGTGGCTCCTTGAGTTTGACACATTTGCTGCATGGTCACATGTCTTAGCAAAATTCTAAGTGTTTACACATATTGGACTGTAAGGATGGTTGGATCATTTTATGTTGCCATCACGTGTTGTCTGCTGTGATAGTCATTTTTATGTTTTAGTAAAATAAACATACTGTACCTGGATCCAAATTGTATTTTGCAAGATCAATAAGCAATTTATCTCACTTTCAAATAATTCTTTTTATGGTATAGGTTAATCTGACTAAAACTTGTCTTACTCAGATCGATCTGGTTGGATAGTAGGAATAGATATTGATTCATTGATTAAACGTTGATTGATTCGTTCATTGATTAAAAATAAATAACCCCTACACAGAAATAAAAACGGCTAAAACTGCATAATTATAAGTAAAAGACCACTGTAGGAACACTTTTAAATTAGATTAAAAGATGATCAGAGTGGGACTTTAATCAATGGATACAGTGCAGTGGGAGATGTCTAGTGATGCAACAAGGAAGCTTCAACAACACGTCAAGCCCCGTAGCTGCACACTATTTAGACAGCCTGCTATAGTACAGGAGCTTAGAGACTGAATCTGAAGAACCCTCTTCAAACAGCTGCTACGTCAAGATTGATCTCATTTTTCTAGATCTCCTGCTCTGTTCAGAAAGGTCCTGAGTGATTCCATTTTTTAGTCGACATACTCAAGTCTACAACTGTGGACTGACTTTTTACTTGGACTTATAGAATGACTTAAAGTCCTGTTTCGATTATCTTTTCAATTGCAAAAGCGTTTCCAGTCATCTTTAATTATGATTATGTTGACTTTTACCAAAATCAAAAAACCTGTGCTGTTTTCAGAGTTTCTGCAGAGCGGCAGGAGTTCAATAGAAATTCAGTTGTGGAAGTCGGTGTGGAAGTACGCCCGCCACCCCTCCTGTCATCCATTTGTTTACAATCTCCTACTAGTTTACAGCTCCTCACAGCTCCAAGCTAACATTAACGGTGCAACAAAAACGGCGAGCAATATTGGAGCTATCCAGCCACGCAGTTTTGAGGCAGATACCAGCTCAGAGAAAGAAATTCAAGACATTAAGGGATCTTTTTGTCTGCAAGTGCATGCATCAGAATTGGAGCAGAGCAGAAAAACTTTGGCCCGTCCATGGCAGCTCCAGCGTTACAACTGTACGCTTTTTTAAACGGCGAGTTTCTTCTGCTCCTGATCAATCAATCATAAAGACATACTCAAAAAACAGTTTTAGTCTTACATTATTTTGCTTATGTATATATTTTGTACATGTCTTTAATTATGAGTAAAATGTTTGTTGGTAAAAACACCAAAAACGTGATTTCCTTTGGAGCGGGTCTTTAACTTTGTTGATAAAACCATGATGAATAAATGTGGTCAGTCAAATCACCCATAATTGTTTAGACTAGGGGTCTGCAACCTGAGACTCCTTGAATCCTTTGTGGTTCTCTAACTGATAAAAGATAAAAAAAGTATTTAATTCTGAAAATTTACCCATTTTTAGACTGTGCAGCAACAAAACAAAACAGACAAGTCAAACTTTGTTCATCTTAACCACAAACAGTTGAATCAAAGTCCATCTTGCTATGCCAGGCACCTGACTACAGTACCTGTAATGCTTCAATAATCCATCAAGCGGTGTAGCTTGGTATTTTACCAAATTTCAGCATTTTGGACAAATTATTAAACACTTCCAATGTACCACAAAAAATCAATTTGAGGTCAGTACGCACATTTTAGAGGTCATATATTATGCTTCTCTTAAGCCTTTCGTTTATAAATTCCGCACTGTTTAGTGTATTCTGTACAGGCATGTCTGTGGACAAGCGGGGTCTTACGGAAACAGAGGGAGGGAGGGTGAGACATGCTACATGTCGCAAAGCTGTGAGCTCTGTAAAACCGAAGAAAACACCAGATAAAAAGCTCAAACCATTTCTCTTGTCCTGTGCTCTCTGGTCGGAGTCCTGACGCAGATGTAGTGGTCCCAGTCTGAGGAATGTAGTGCCTTCTTTATTTAACCCTTGTGCTATCCTAGGCACTTTGACATTGGGAGTTGGGTCATCTAGACCCCACAAGACAGTGCACTGAACCTTTTTTCTTCAATGATTTGTGATCTTCACTGGTGTCCATGGATTACATGAAATTCTCTCCATCTTTATCCACCTTTGTCATGGTAGGGAGAACACGTCAATGTAAGGGTGGGGTCATAGGATAGCACAAGGGTTAACACTTTCAGAGTAAACTATGTTCATATATATTCATTCATTCATTCATTCATTCATTCATTCATTCATTCATTCATTCATTCATGCATGCATTCATTCATTCATTCATTTTCTACCGTTTTATCCCTTTTGGGGTCACGGGTCTGCCAGAGCCTATCCTGGCCACTTGTGGGCGAACAGTCCAGGTTGTACCCTGGACTGTTCGCCAGTCTGTCGCAGGGCCTCAATCACACACCCATTCACTCTCACACTCACACCTAGGGACAATTTAAAGTTGCCAATTGACCTATGAAACATAGGTCAATTCATATATATATTCAATTAAATTCAACTCAATTTTATTTATATAGCACAATATTACAACAATAGTCATCTCAATGGGCTTCACACTGGTAATTATATAAGAAACATGTAATCATAAAGAACATGAAGTCATAGATTTCAGTAGCTAATGGCTAAACTCAGCTGAACAGACTAAGCTAAACTGGGCATCCCTGCCCTTAGACCAGTGCTTCTCAATTAGTGGGGTGATGCGATGCCAGGGGGGGCACGCAGTAGTAGCGGTTTTAGGCACAGGTAATACGGGCAATTGCTCTGGGCGCAAAAGGGAGCCTGTGGGGCTCAGTGCTTGGAAAAAGAATCTGCGCCACTGCTATTATCTGTTATATCACAGAGTTTGTAACAGCTTGAAACTGTGAACTGCCGTCCCTGCAGCTGCTCCTGTCACACGCGGCTCGCATGTGTGAGAAGGAGAGGGGAGGGATAGTGGGCTCAGGCTGCCAGGTTGAACGGCGCATGCGGAGCGCTGCCTCTGCCTCTGTTTCACAACACCAGGATCATCACCTGCCTTTAGATTATTCAGCTCATGCTAATAATGTCATTCTTTATTAACTATTGTAGACATTTTGATGACGTGTCTTTATTTTCCCTAAATGTATTCTTTGTCTGCCTGTCATTTAGTTGGTGTCAGTTTTTGACATAAAGACAGCAGGTAATGCAGGAAAACAGCTGCACTTTATGAGATCATAAAGTGATGAGATAAGTAGGGGTGGGATTATATAAACTTGCTTCTTCCCACTCCTTTTCAAGCAATAAATCAAGCTTTACTTATACTTTAGTTAATGATCAGTATATTTAACTAAGCAAATGTGATTTAAGTGACGTTTTTGTTTTGTTTTATTTTCTGTCTTTTTAATCTATGCATTTCATCATTTCTGCAATGAGTTTGATAAATATGTGTAAATGTTGTATTGCTTTGACTACAATGCTTGAAATAAATCAAATTAAATCAAATAAATAATCGATCATTTAGAAAAAAATTCTGCTCAATCTTTTTTAGCTATTTCTTCAGACTAAAAACGTTAAATATGTTGGTGCTGCTGTGTTAATATTTCAGATCAATTTACATTTAATATTATTTATTGATTGAATTATTTTTCTCAGCATCAAGTGGTTCAGTTGGTCAAAATGTTTCTAGTTTAAATAAGGAATGACAATTTTTTTATTTCAGGCACTTTAAGCTTCTTTTCTGTTTTAGACCATAACGGGGGTTTTTCTGGAAAAAAAAAAGAAGAAACCTCAGGGGTGTCCACATGAAGGAGGGTGTTGTGTATTCAATTGCTCCACCACAACACTAGAGGGCGCGTTGTGTGACTGACTGAGTTCTGTATGTTACGTTGTGAAGAGGAAGCATTAAAGAATATAGCGGGAAAGGATTCTGAGTCACGTCCTGATTTCTGTGCAAATCTGAGGATTACTTCTACAAGAATACAACAAATTGGCGACGAGGATGGCGAATCTTGTCCCCTGCCCTGCGTTGTTTCTACAGTCCGCCGGACAACATGCGATTCCATTCGAGATGTGGATGAAAATGTTTTCCAACTACCTGCTTGCTATCGGCGCAGAGGGGGATGAGTGGCCCGACAAGCGTAAACGCGCGCTGCTTCTACATTGCCTGGGAACGGAAGGACAACGCATCTTCTACACGCTGAAGGACGGAGGTGCAAGTTTTGACTCAGCCGTAGCTGCATTGAAAAAACACTTCACACCAGCAATCAACGTGGTGGTGGAGCGACACAAGTTCAGACACCGGCTGCAGAGACCGCATGAGACTGTTGCTGAATATGTGGGCGCACTGCGTGAGCTGGCGACGACATGTGAGTTTGCTGAAAATACGGACGAGATGATACGGGATCAGCTCATCGAGCATGCTAGTTGTCCGAGAATACGGGAGAAATTGTTGGTGAAAACGGAGGGAACGCTTACACTGGACATGGCAGTAAAGATGGCGTCTCAAGTGGAGTCGGCAATAGGACACGCACAGACTCTCGCATCACCGCCGGAGGCTCCGGTGCACGTCATGACTGCAAAGCCAAAACACCCACCCAAAGTAAGGAGCAATAAACCAAACGAGCCTGGAGCAGCATCTAAACGGGACCGGTGTTGTTTTAGATGTGGCTCTTCAGCTCATCTTGTCAACGCTCCAGACTGCCCTGCACGCAAAGTGACCTGCCGAAACTGCTGCAAAACTGGACATTTTGCCCGTGTGTGTAAGTCCACAGCTACAGCTAAGGTGGGAGAAGTGGTTGTTCTTGAAATGAATACAGTACTGATGTTACAAGATGAGCTAGTCGATCAAAAGATTACCTGTACAGTGACCATAAGTACACAGTCAGCTTCATGCTCTGCTGCATTAGTAGTGGACACAGGTTCTGCTGTATCAATTATCCCTGAGCATCTCTACAGAGAGCACTTCAGTGATGTCTCACTTTCTGAGCCAGCTTCAAGGCTAGTGACATACACTAAGTCCAAAGTCCCCGTGATGGGCTGTTTCTCAGCAACAGTGAAGCATGCTAATGCTAAAGTACCAGCTACACTGTATGTGGTGAAAACAGGCACAGCTTTGCTAGGATTGGACTTGTTTAGAGCGCTGAGGCTCACCATTGACAACAATGCAGTACTTCCTGAAGCAGCTTCTTCACAGACAGTGACTTCATCTACAGCTCCAATAGCCGAGATTAAAACTGGAGCAGCAGCTGAAAAGCTGGGTCTTGCAAAAGGTTTTATTCATAAAGTGAAGATCAGAGAGGATGTTCAACCTGTCCAACAAAAGCTCAGAAGGCTTCCGGTCTCAGTCAGACAAGCTGTCTCTTGTGAAATTGAGAGGCTGTTGGAGATGGAAGTCAGAGAGGATTGATGCCTCTCCCTGGATGTCTCCCATTGTAGTGACACTAAGAAAAAATGGGAAAGTGAGAATGTGTGTGGATTATCGTGAGTCAAATAAGGCAATAGTGATGGACAGTCATCCTCTTCCACATATGGATGATATTTTTTCAAACATGTATGGAGCTACAATTTTCTCCACTATTGACTTTGCAAATGCTTATCATCAGGTGTTGCTGGCAGAAGAGAGCTGTGACATACTGTTCAGGTTTCGTCGAGTCCCTTATGGGCTGTGTTCAGCCCCAAGTGCATTCTCCAAGCTCATGTCCCTGGTGTTGAAAGGCTTAAAAGGAGTCCAGAACTACCTGGATGACGTGATTGTTTATGGCAGGGACCAGCAAGAACATGATTGCAACCTCAAAGCAGTTCTAGCTGCACTTAATGAAGCTGGTCTCCAGCTTAATATGGAGAAATGCCATTTTAACCAGAAGAGCTTGCAGTTCCTTGGGCATGTCATTTCAGCCAAAGGTTTGCTGCCTAATGAGGATCACCTGAAGGCTATTGCAGAAGCTCCAGCACCGAGCGACGCCACTACTCTGCGCTCATTCCTGGGACTTACTGCGTGGTATGCAAAATTTGTGACAAATTATGCATCCTTGGTGGAGCCTATGAGAGCATGCCTGCACACTGACACATTCAAGTGGACTTCAGAGGCACAGGCTAGTTTTGATGCAGTGAAGACTCGCATCATCAACAGTTCTGCATTAGCAGTTTTTGAGCCCAGCCTCCCAACTATTGTGGCTACAGATGCTTCAGATTATGGATTGGGAGCTATTCTAACACAGCTTCATCCTGACAAAACAGAGCGAACAGTTGCTTTTGCGTCACGCTCCCTCACTCCCGCAGAAAGGAAATGCTCCATTGTTGAGAAAGAGGCCTTGGCCTGTGTTGGTCAGCTAGACTTTTGTGTTTCACATATGATGTGGAATATCGAGCTGGTGCACAAAATTATGCTGCTGACTGTCTCTCCAGATTGCCTCTTCCTTCAGTCGAGAATGCAGAACCAGTGGTGGAGCCTGAGCTGGTGGCTCTCCTGGATACAGAACTGAAAGCCCTCACAGTGAAAGACTTTACTGCAGCGTGTCAGGTATGTCCAGAACTGACCACCCTGAGAGAGCAGATGAAGCAAGGATGGCCTAAAACAGCACAATCGTTACCTGCTATGCTCCAACCTTAGTTTGCTGTTCGAGATGAACTGTCCGTGGAAGAGGTAATAGTTTACAGAGGTCCTTACCACCGGTTAGTTCCTGTAGTAGTGAGAAAGCAGATTATTAATCTGGCACATGAAACCCACCAGGGCGTCGTCCGCACCAAGCAGAGGCTGCGAGACCTGTACTGGTGGCCACATATGGACTTGTGTGTGGAGGAGACCATAAAAGCATGTGTGACATGCCAGCTGAATGATAAAAGTGCCAAAATACATCCTGCACCGCTTCACCCAATTCCATTTCCAGATGCTCCATGGCAGAAAGTGAGGATTGACATCGTCGGTCCATTTGACTCTGCAGCTGGGGACTGCCGCTATGCAATAACACTGATCGACTACTACACCAAATGGCCAGAGGTGGCGTTTACTCCTTCCATCACAACCAGTGCAATCACCACATTCCTGTCTACAATATTTTCCAGGTTTGGCAATCCTACAGAACTGATTAGTGACAATGGGACACAATTTACCTCCACCGAGTTTGCAGACTTCCTAGCAGTGAGAGACATCAAACACAGGAAGGTGTCTTTATATTACCCTCAAGCAAACGGAGCAATTGAGCGCTGGAACCGCGTTCTAAAAGAAACACTCCTTACAGCAGAGCAGGAGAGGAAGCAGTGGAAGCCCTTCATACAGAATCCTGATCACTTACCGTGCTACTCCACACAGCACCACAGGAGTGTCACCGTATGAACTCATGTTCAACAGGAAGATGCGCACAAAAATGGACATAGGACCGGCAAGTACTTCTCCTTTTCCATCAGAGAAAAAACTACGTACCCGTGTTACCTCAAAACAGAGAGCATCAAAAGCCTATACAGATGTTAAGAGAGGAGCGCGGGTGCCACAAATCAGAGAAGGAAGCCTGGTCAGAGTGACGGAAAGCGATGCACCATAACTTTTAGAGAAGATTCCGTGTATCTAACGCTTCAACTGCCTGCTTAAATAGTCCAGCTGATGGGCTTCACCCAGATGAGTTGGGGTATGGCAGAGACGAGACGAGCCAGAGGTGGGGTCCACAACCAAGTGTAGGAGCAGGGATGAGCCAAAAACGAGGTACACATGAGGTACACACTCAGGTTCAAGAGCATGGACGAGCCAACTGAAATATGGAATCACAAAGAGGGAAAATGCATGAATCGCACTGCACCAAACAGAGGCATGGAGAACTGAATGATAAATAAATGATCAAGAACAGATGAAAGGAGGAGAGAAGAAGTAGATGAGAATACAGGACAGAACCCTGGTGCACCATACTAGGAAGGGGGGTAGGAGGGTGATAATAGGAGGGGGAGATAAGACCATGAAGCAGCATAAAGCAACAAGTTTATTGGTTGTTTATCATTACGGTAAGGTTCAAATGTAGTACAAAAAGGGCAGGGCTTGTCCACACACACACTCAAATGTTATCAACACACCTGCTAGCTGCGAAAATGTCAACATGTCAACATGTACACAAAACAGATAGTGTTCACATACGCATACTTATGCCTTTAAACCAACTAGTGTGAGATATTTCATTCAATCACGCTAACTATTAGTGCAAAGGTGAGCTAACACCTGTGCTCAGGTGAGTGTTTATGTTCTTCTAAAATGGATGGTGGATTCTGAAAAGAAGGAGGGAGAGCGCCCAGCCATCCCCACACCAAGAGCCCCGCCGCAGCTGCAGCGGCAGCCGGAACCCCCCAACGCCACACGGCCGCAGGCAGAGAACAAACGCCCCCCGGGCGACCAAATCCGCCACCCAAGCCAGGGCCAGCAGGACCGCCGCGAGGCCCCCAGAGAGCAGGGAGGCACGGGGGTAAAGAGAGCGCCGCCCCAGCCCAACCAGGAGAGCAGCCCCCCCGCTGCGCCGGGAGAGCCCAACGCAGGGCCCCACCCGAGAAGGGCGCCCACAGCCCCAGACGAGCACCCCATCACCACCCAGGAGTTCTGGGCATCCCCCCGCCCCAACCCCAGGTACGAACCAGGACCCCCCAAGGGAGACCCGCTCCGCCCTCCAGGCAGCCACCCACCTGGCCCACGGTTGGTCCAGGGAGGAGCAAGGCAGGGGCCAGCCGCCCCCGCCCAGGAGGGGAGCACCCCGGGGAAAAAGGGGGCCCACAAGGGGTGTTGCAAACATGGCCCGACCAGGCTCGGTCACAGTTGGAAATTTGGCGGGGCCCAGCGCTAAGGGGCAAGGACCAGAACCCACCCCCCAGGAACACGGACACCTCCTGCTCGGGTGCAATGTGCCCCCCGCGCGCGTGAAGAGAGCACCGCCGGGCCCAGGAAACCGGCCCCCAGGGGACACGGCCGCCGTTGCCAAGGGCCCCGTACCCCCCAGCAGGGAAGGGGTAGGGGACAGATGGTCCTAGTTCCCACCTTCCTTGCAAAATGTGTGTGCGTGTATGTGTGTTTGTGAGGTGTGTGTGTGCATGTGTGTGTGTTTATGTTGGAATGTATATCTTGAGGGGGGAGGGGTGTGTGGACTAAGGGGGGTGCAGTTAAAATTGGCGGGTAGGGCACTGAGGGGACATCTCCTGATTACTCACAGTGATGTCCCCTCACCCTCCCCACCAAGGGGCCCTAAATTTCTAAGGTGCGGTTAAAATTGGCGGGTAAGGTGCTAGGAGGACATCTGCTGCTTGCTGGCAGTGATGTCCAAGAACCCCCCCCTACCAAGGGCCCTACACGTCTAAGGTGCATATAAAACCGAAAGAGGGGGGACCCACTCCATACGGCAACCATGGGAGGGGGACCAATGCCAAGTACCCCCCCCCCCCCCCCCCCCCGAAGGCGCATCGCAGGCTAAACCCGCCACCCCCTCACCCTAATATGTTTGGGAGAGCATTGTGACTACTGTACAGTTTTCCCTCGCTATATCGCTGTTCTCCATTCGCGGTGTCCCAGTTTGGTTAATTTTTTTTCCACGGGACTTTGCTGTTGAGCTTGTCAATCAATCTCTTACGTAGACGCGGCACATGCAGCTTGCCAAAGTTACATAAGTCTTCATTGAGATGAGATTCCTGTTTTCATTCTAATACTGGACTTAGTTTTCATGTGAAGGAATTTATATTTTTTGTCATTTCATCAGGGTTTTCAGTCTTACTTTTTATTACATTGAAGATTAGTCATGTGCTGAAGTGTGTGCTTTAACGCCCTTTGAACTTTGAAGAATTCAATTCAATTCAATTCAATTTTATTTGTATAGCCCAAAATCACAACAACAGTCGTCTCGATGGGCTTCGAAGTAAAACATGAAATCAAAAGGATCACGAATACAAAGAGTTCAATAGAAAAATACTAAAATGAACTAACAAAGTGACTAAGCTATACTGGCATCCCTGCCCTTAGACCCCCCTTCGCGGTAAGGAAAAACTCCCAAAAAAAACGGATTCCGGAAAAAACGAAGAAACCTCAGGGGTGCCCACATGAAGGAGGGATCCTTCCCCAGGACGGACAGGCGATTTACCAGAAATCTTAGAGAAGAATTAACTTATCTAAATCTACAACTACATATATAAAAGTCCAGCAGACGAGCTTCATCCAGCCGTGGTTGTGGGGACAGTCAAAGGCGCGAGTCGAGCCGGAGACAGGAACCACAGCCAGGTGTAGGAGCAGGAGCAGAGGCGAGGTACTCGGTCAGGTACAGAGCAGAGACGAGCCAGAGATGAGCCAGAGGCAGGATCCACAGCCAGGTGTAGGAGCAGGAGCAAAGGCGAGGTAAACGGTCAGGAACTGGAGCACGGATGAGCCAACTGGAGTCTGGAAGCACTCCCACTCCCCAGGAGGGGAGAGGAAAAGAGGGACAATACATGAATCGCACTGCACCAAACAGAGGCATGGAGAACTAAATGATAAATTATGATCAAGAATAGAGGAGAGGAAGGGTAGAAGTAAAAACAGGAAAGAGGACAGAACCCCAGTGCACCATAGTTACCCCAGCTTCAACTTCTAGCAGCCTTTTAAAAGAAATAGTTATTATTAAGTTTAATTTAAACAAATTAACATTAAGTTAAATAATCTCTGAATACTAACTAGTCTGACAATAAGCCTGTCCAAAGAGGAATGTTTTCAGTCTAGCTTTGAATGTAGAAACTGAGTCGGCCTCTCTTACATGAGCTGGGAGTTTATTCCATAAAACAGGGGCTTGGTGACTAAACGCTCTACCTCCAACCGTACTTTTACTAATTGAAGAAGCTTCCTTAAGTTGCATATGTGAGAAGGTTTTGACTTCAGCTCCAAGCTCACCCCCTGCAGGGACACTTCTAAGGCCATTTGGAAGGCTGGGCTGTAGGTTGACATGGACCGTAAATTACCATCTCTGGGACTGATTGTAGCTATGGGAACCTCTCCAGGCGTCCGTTCACGTGTGGAGAATAAAGCTTTAGGATCGACTCCCTGCGGTGAAAGTTCCTGACACCTATGGAGAACCATAGGTGGAGCAGAGACCAGATGCTGTGATTCCAAGTATGGGCTGAAGGAAGTAGGCGGGCTCCTCTGTCAGCCAATCCGAGCGGCCAGAGGCGGAGATTCGGCCGCCATCATGCTTCTGGGGGAGGAGATTCTGACCACATCTTAAAAGGGCCATGCTTTGGAAGAAGCGTGGTCCCCAGACAAGCTGCATGTAAATTCGAACGTAACTCTTTGCGTTTTGCAGGCATTGGATTCAGGCACCCAGATCGATCTGTTTTATTTTGTTTAGAGCTCTTTGTTAGGGACAATAAAAACTCTTAATTTTATTCCGTTCGCATTTTTTGGTCATTCTCCCGACTTAAGAACACGCATGGAAGAAATCTCAAAGCGACAGATTTCTTCAGTCCTTCACATGAAGGTTTAAAATTTGAGAGTTCAAACAAGAAAATAAAGTTCATGTGTGTCTGAGAAAAGTGTAAAAAATGTGTAGTAAGGAGTCCCCTCTGTCAGTAGATGGGAACTCATGTCCTAGTAACCAATGAGCTCAAAGCCCCACCCACACGTAAAGATAGGATCGGCTCTGCAGTGAAAACTTGAAGGTTGTGTCCGAATTCTTTACCTAGTGCGGTCGCCATTTTGTAGTGCTGTCCCAATCTACAATTCCAAGATCCAGTGCCCTAGAAATTTCCCAGAAGTCTCTGCAAAAAAACAGTGTGGATTGATGCTCACTAGATTGGCGAATATAAACTACAATGCATGGTGTCCTAATTGCCTTTAAAATCCAGGGTACTATATAGTTTTTATAGTAGTTAGGGTGGAAATACGGACGCAACCGAAAAACAGAAGTAAAGTTACATATAGACAGTCTTTTATATTTTTGGTAAAATTCTTGGGTTTAAATATATTGTACATTTTTAAATTTACAATTATTTGTTCCAAAATTTTCCATATTTCTTTCAAGTTTAAGATTTTTTTTAAATGTACAATTTTACTTTTAATAAAAGTAGTTTAAAGTTATTTTCAAATTTTCTATTTTGTTTTTCAAATTTACAATCTTGTTTTTCATTTCCTTAAAGCTCATCCTAACTTGACCCCATAGAATATGCAATTGAAATACTATTGAAATAAACATTGATAACTGTAAATGTATTGGTGGAGGAGTTCTAAAAGGGGGGTCAGACACTTTTCAGTAAAGTGTTGGCCCACCCTCCACCATTGGCCTTCAAACCCCCCCACCCCCCCCCCCCCCCATCCCCCAACGGGGACAACAACATTTTCATTCTTCAATACATTTTCCAAACCCACTTATTTCCTTCCAGGGTGACGGGGTTGCTGGAGCCTATCCCAGCCATGTTGGGTAAGGACAAGGAACACCGTTCAACCGTACAACTTGCCTGCAAAAGACCTAAACTGTAAACAAATACAAAAGTGTACCTTCCTGTGCACAACAGTTGCTGGGATAGGCTCCAGCAACCCTGCTATTTTAAAAAGATTAATATGGGTATAGAAAATGTATGGATGAATGGATGGTATATTTAAAACGTGAATTGCTGATTTTTATAGGGTCAATTATATAGTGAATAAAAAAAAGATTTTCCCAGAAGTCCCTGCAAAAATCCAGTGTATATCGATGCTCACTGGATTGTTGAATATAAACCACAATGCATGGTGTCGGAATTGCTTTTAAAATCCAGGGCATTATATAGTTTTTACTTCATCTTGGGGTCATGGGTTGTTGGAACATATCCCAGTCACTGTTGTGCAAAGTCAGGTTGAACCTATTTTTCCTTTTTTGTAGACCACCCTTGCCCTATGGTGGCTGAGGATAGGCTCCAGTTGGTTTTAATTTTGTGTTTTTTATATAAATTAAAAAAGATTAAACATTTACATGCCTTGGTGATCCTCCTCCTCTTTTTTGATCAGGTTTTTCTTCAGTTGAGGCTTTCCTTTTCATCGATCCGACTAAGGCTGGGAGTCTTCTGTCCACAACTCTGATCGGATCCACTGAAACAGCAACACAATCATGACTTATAGACTTTTTACCTAATTGTTGGAAAGATCTTGTTCTGAAGATTTTTACAAACGTTTTTAGACGTAGACATAATATTTTTATTTGTAATTGTTTCATTTGTGCAGAAGCATAATAGCATTTCTTGTCAAAAAATGTTTAGGATGCATCATTAAATCATCTATCCATCCATTTTCTTAACCTGCGATATCCTTTTTGGCGGTCATGTACACACATTGGCTCTTAAGGATTCTCAAGCACCTGTCCTAGTCTTGTATTCAAAAGTGCCCTTGTGCCCCTTTTTTATTGTTTTTTATTTTATTTTTTACTAACATTATTGAACTTCTGTTAGAGAAAAAAATGTCGGTACAAAAAACCCACGGTATTCTTTCGTACCCATTTTCTTATAACACGGGGTTCTGAGCTGCTGCCTCTGTCTTTGTGGCTCCACTCAGACTCTGAGCCGCCAGAGACTGAGAGAGGAGCTGCTGCCCCACGAAAATCTGAACACACGTGACAGTGAATCTGCTTGAACCTTCAGTGATCTCTAACCCTGATCCTCGTGAGGATCCCGCTGCTGTAATTGCTGGTCACCTGGATCAGGTGTGTTCAGTCAATCAGAAACTATGCTTACTTAATCTAAAAAGTAATTCAAGAGACCTTTAGTCATTACTTAAATATTAAAATTGTTGTGAAAAAAAAATCTAGTCCACTAATGCTGTTAGACTTTTTCTTTTTATTTGTTATTATATTGGGCTAGGCTAGGGTGACATACAACTTGTGTCTTCTGATGCAATATTTTAGATCATTACTTGTCTGATTTTAAAATAATCAGTTAATCAAAAAAAAGAATCAATTTCTAAGTTCTGTTGATGTAAAATACAACTTGATGACGTGAAGTGAGCTGGCACTTTCCCTCCTCTTTTCAAACGGACCAGACATCTCATCTACTTCTTGTGGTGTGGGCATGTGGGAAACAGTTTGACTTGTGAACTTCAAAACGATTAAGCCAATGTAGGCTTGTGAATTGATCACATCCAAGTCTTTCCAACTATACATGCCTCCCCTCTAAAATGATCATTTCAAGTACAACATTTTCAATTGATGGTTATATAAAGAGCTCAAATAATGACTTTGTCTTCAACATGGCTGACTGTGTGTCTGGTGGGACACACTCCTAGCAACATTTCACCTTATTGCTGAAGTGAGTAGAGGGACCCTCATTTTCCATTTTTGGTGCTAACGTGACATGGGGGAGGGGGAAACAATATTCTCAAAAACATAAGAAAAAGAGAGAGAAAAAGAGAAAAAACTCTCTAACTCTGCAGCTGCTGGTCTCAAGAACGGATAACAAAAGAGGAGGGTTTATAGTATAGAGTTTATAGAGTTTATAGTTTATAGAGACTTTATATTCACTAACCATAAATATGTCACAAAAAAGGAGAAAAAATAAGTCAATAAATATGTTCATAAGAGGAAAGGGGGGGTCACCAACATCAGTCAATAGGCTTCATTCAGTGAGATTCATGAATGTGCACCCCAAACAACAAAACATAGTGCGACCTTGATAGATAATATTTTCACAAACTGCCTAGAAAACAGAATAAAAAGTGGATTGCTGATGACTGTGTTAGGATCCTGGTCTTCCCCCACACCTACCAAAGAATCCTCATCACACCTGCCACCCATCACCTCATCAGCCTGCAGCCTTCTTATGGACTCCTCACCCATCAGCCGACGTCAGTCCGTCTGCTTCATGCGGAATCACCATCAGCTACGCCTCCAGTCTTTGATCACCATTTGTCACTCTTCTGGACTCCAAGCAAGATTCAATTCCGACATCCTGTCACAGCCGCAAAACATCCAAGCCTGAAGCCTCCACCACCTCTGGGACTCAATAAATATCACTTATTCAGCCACCCTCTGTTTCTCTCCTGCTTCTGGGTCCAGCCACGCTCATCATAACAGAACGGACTGACCATTATGGACCCAGCAGGTTCAGATCCCTTCAACCAGACTCTGTCTACCCATGCCACCACCCTGGACCAACAGGGACAGATGATCTACGCACTGTCGAACAATCAAAAGACCACCTTGCAGTAGAGGGCTGCATTGGGATTGGGTCCCGCCGGGTCCCGCGGGACCCAACGCAAATCTCGCGGGATTGGGCGGTTTGAATTGTACTGCGGGCGGGAGCGGGCGGCAAAAAAAAAAACTCTGCGGGATCAGTTTTGCCATGAATATCTCATGAATATATAATAGTGGACTACGTTAGGCTGTGCGGCTGTTGGAGTCTTATGTACTGAAGCTCCGTGAAGGCACCAGGTAGGGACGCCCAATGGCCACTTTCATCTAACCTGTTGTTGGGGGTGTGCAGCGCCCCGCCCCGCCTCTTAGAAATTGTGTTCTTTAAAGCCTGATACCGCGGTCGCGTATGGGCGGAGCTATCAGCTAAAGTTCTGGTCTGATCGCTGCATGGAGCGATGTGTGCATCAATGATGGTAGACACGAAGAATGTGGAGAGATCAGGCTTATTATTTTAAAGAGTTCTGCTTGATAATCATGTTTCCATGTTTGAGTTCATAGAATCATCCCAGAGAAAGTCTCTGCTTCAACTCCCGCAGTGAAAGCTGCGTCTCAATGACGCCCGTGTTTCCATCTCTCTGACAGAGTTTGAAGCCAAAGCCCCTCCCCCGCCTCTTTACCTGCTTTTCCTCTCTACCTGTTCACCTGTTCACATCTTCTGCAGCTTAGAGTTATTTTCCCCGCGCTCCCAGTGTGTTCTATACAGAGAGCGCAAAATACGGTCATAGCAGGTTAACACGTTAGTCGGAACGCTCTAGCGCAACAGAAGGATGAAAGAGCTGTCAATCTATCTGGCAACACTGCGCGGGATAAGGAAGAAGCAGAGGTTTCCTGACAGGGACATGATGTCAGTTGATGAAGCAGAAAAGAACCTCAAACGAGGTTCATCGTGTTCAGATCTGCGTGCCAATGCCCCACTGAGGCGCAAAACAGCAAAAACGGGAAAAGGCTGAAGCTAAAAAAAAAAAAAAAGTATTTTTCCGTCAGGAAAAAATTAATTCATAGATTTTCAGCTCTGTTGAACCATTACAATGTTTTTCTTCCTGCAAATGACTTTGACCTGCATCTATCCCAGCTGGTTCAGCGCGCTTCAGGCCGTCTGTTTTTACCGAACAGGATTTGTGAAAATATATTTAATGATTATGTTGCACATTACACAAAAGAGGAATGCATGAAAAGATGAGACTGGAGGAGGGACATGAATCTCTTTAATAATATCAATAAAAATACGTGTTTTTTTCTGCGGGACGGGAGACGATACAAAATCAATGCATCTCTATTACTGTGCGGGACTAAATTCCAAAAGTTTTGCGGGTGCGGGCGGGAGTGGACATACATATTGCGGGTGCGGGCGGGAGTGTAACGCATACGTTGCGGGAGCGGGCGGGATTGGTCAGAAATTTGGCGGGTGCGGGCGGGAGCGGGATGAAGAAAATAGTCCCGCGCAGGGCTCTACCTTGCAGCAATTAGCCCAACTCCAGTCCCTGCTCCAAACCATCGCTGATGGCGCAACGCACCTACCTTCATCTTCAGCTGCTCCTCCTTATCAGCCGCCTCATGTGAGTTCCTCTTCTCCCATCCATGAAACTCTTATTCCTAACCTGGATCCATATTCCGGAACCACCGATCACTGTCGTGGTTTCCTTCTCCAATTTTCTCTGGTCTTCTCACAACAGTCCGCCATGTACTCCTCGGATAACGCCAAGATAGCTTTTGTCATCGGACTATTACGCGGTCGAGCTCTGGAGTGGGCCGAGGCCTTTTTGGCTAATCAGAGCACCGAATCATTATCTTTTCAAACCTTTCTGGGACACTTCAAACAAGTGTTCGAAACGCCAGAAAGAGACCATGACGCCTCCCGGAAGCTGCTCAGTTTTCGACAGGGCAGACGCTCCGTGGCTGAGTACTCCGTTGACTTATGCATCCAAGCTACGGAAGCAGGTTGGAACACGAGAGCCCTACTGGAAGTTTTCTACAATGGACTAAGTGACTCAATCAAAGATGAACTGTTACACTATGAAAAACCGGCCTCACTCATTGATAATCGCTTCCGTGAGCGCCGCTGTTCAGAGAACTACAAGCCCCGACCGGCCTTTCCGAGACCCACGACACGTCTGGCCACGCCCCCCTCCGATCTCCCCCCTGCCGAATTCGCTGCCCATCCATTAACCTCTGAGGAACCAATGCTGCAAGGAAGGAGGCATTTTTCACTCAAGGAAAGACAGGAGCGTTGGACTAAGGGAGAATGTTTCTATTGTGGCAGTAAGAATCATCATGTGGCTGTCTGCCCCCTCAAGCCAAAAAGAGAGGGTTCTTCAGTTGTCATGGGGACACTAAAAGGCACGAGGTCTAACACCCGGACCCCAGCAAGAACTGAATTTCTGGCTTCTCTCTCATCCGGCTCCTGGTCACGTTCAATATCTGCCCTCATCGACTCGGGGGCTGAGGGGAACTTCATTAATAAAGACTTGGCCATGGAAGCTGGACTGACTCTCATTCCCCTGGACCCCTGCTTAAAGGTCAGTGCTGCTAATGGGCAACCTCTCACTTTAATGCATGGGGTTCCTCCCATGTACCATGACCTTGCAGCAGTTTTCAGTAAACAAAAGGCTTCTGCCCTTCCCCCTCACAGACCCTATGACATCGCTATTGATCTGCTCCCGGGTGCCACCCTACCCACATCGAAACTGTACAGTCTCTCCAAACCAGAGCTGACTGCCATGGAACAGTATATCAAAGAGTCCCTAGCAGCAGGCATTATCAGACCATCCTCTTCCCCTCTGGCAGCTGTTTTTTTCTTTGTGGCAAAGCGCGACAAGACGCTCCATCCATGTATCGATTACCATCTTCTTAACAATGTCACAATCAAGAACCCCTTACCTTTATTCAATTCGGCTTTTGAGTATCTCCAAGCCTCGGAGCCTCGGTTTTTACTAAATTGGACCTTCGTAACGCATATCATCTCGTGTGTGTACGGGAGGAAGACAAGTGGAAGACCGCATTCAACACCGTTTTAGGCCACTTTGAATATCTTGTGATGCCATTTGGGTTTACCAATGCTCCAGCTGTTTTCCAGGCACTAGTGAACGACGTTCTACGAGACTTCCTTAACCAGTTTGTGTTCGTCTACGTGGACGATATTCTGATTTATTCTCCTTCACTTGAATCTCATGTCCAACATGTTCATCAGGTCCTCCAACGTCTCCTTGAAAATAAACTTTATGTCAAGGCTGAAAAGTGCGACTTTCATGCCCCCAAGATCTCATTCCTTGGCTTCATTGTTGAAAAAGGTCAGGTTAACATGGATCCAGCCAAAGTCGCTGCCATTTAGGAATGGCCTAGACCAACCTCACGTAAAGATCTACAACGTTTCCTTGGTTTTGCCAATTTTTATCGTCGTTTCATGCGTAACTTCAGCAGTATTGTACGCCCCCTAACTGGCCTAACATCTCCTAAAACCCCTTTTCTGTGGAGCCCAGAGGCCGAGGACCTTCAACCTCCTTAAGGACCGGTTCACCTCTTCACCAGTCTTAGCCCAAGCTGATCCTTCCCGACAGTTTGTGGTAGAGGTTGACGCCTCTGACACTGGGGTGGGGGCAATCCTCTCCCAACGCACTGAGGACGGGAAGCTTCACCCATGTGCATTCTTCTCATGCCGGCTGTCTCCCCCCGAACGTAATTATGACGTTGGAAATAGGGAATTGTTGGCCATTAAATTGGCCCTGGAAGAATGTCGCCATTGGCTGGAGGGTGCTGAACATCCTTTTATAGTCTGGACTGATCACAAACATCTAGAATACATCAGTTCAGCTAAAAGACTCAATCCTCGTCAGGCCCGTTGGGCTTTGTTTTTCAGCAGATTTAATTTCGCATTTTTTTTCGCCCTGGGTCGCGCAACGTCAAGCCTGATGCACTTGCCCGCCTATATACCTCAGAAGACCCTGACACCTCGAGTCCTATTCTTCCTCGCTCCTGTGTTCTAGCTAGTCTCTCCTGGGAGATCGAGACTGCCACACAGCATGGTCTGGCCACTGATCCAGACCCCGGAAACGGACCTCCAAACCGCCAATATGTTCCAGCTTTGGTCCGGTTACAAGTGTTGACCTGGGTCCATGCATCTCAGTTCTCTTCCGGGTTTCCGTCGGACACTGCTCCAAGTCCAACGTCACTTCTGGTGGCCCTCCATTTTCTCTGACACTAGGTTTTATGTCGCAGCCTGCACAATTTGCGCCACCAGTAAATCAGCCCATCAAGCTCCTCCTGGCCTTCTAAATCCACTACCAAGGACCTTGGACTCACATCGCAGTGGATTTTGTGACCGGACTTCCTGCTTCTAAAGGCAACACAGTTATCCTGACCATCGTGGATCGCTTCTCTAAAGCTGCCCACTTTGTGGCTTTGCCCAAGCTGCCCACTGCTACAGAGACTGCCAGAAACCTCATTGACAATGTATTTCATCTTCATGGCATTCCCTCAGACATCGTTTCCCCAGTTTGCATCCCAGGTCTGGAAGTCTTTTTGCCAGGGGTTGGGTGCTACTGCCAGCTTATCCTCGGGTTTCCACCCTCAGACAAATGGCCAGAGCGAACGCACAAATCAAGACTTGGAGTCTGCTCTTCGTTGCGTGTGCTCCCAGAACCCCACCTCGTGGTCTGAACATCTCAGCTGGGTAGAGTACTCGCATAACTCCCTAGTCTCCTCGGTTACTGGAAGGTCCCCCTTTGAAGCCTCCTTGGGTTACCAGCCCCCTATAATCCCCTCTGAGGAAGCTGATCTAGCCGTTCCCTCTGTGGCAGCCCATATCCGCCACTGTCGCAGGGTCTGGTCTGCGACTAAGCAGTCTCTGCTCCGTGCTTCACAGCGTGCCAAGACCACAGCTGACAGGCGTCATTCCCCAGCCCCCGGCTTACTCTCCTGGACAGAAGGTGTGGCTGTCAACAAGGGACCTTCCTCTTCGCACCGAATCACGTAAATTGTCCCCCCGCTATGTAAGCCCATTCATTGTGGACTCTATTATCAATCCTGCCTGTGTGAAACTGCGCCTGCCACGCTCAATGAAAGTCCATCCAGTTTTTCATGTCTCCCGCCTCAAGCCTGTGGTCTCCAGCCCTCTGTGCCCTCCGTCCGTACCCCCTCCTCCCGCCCGGCTGGTGGACGGTCATCCGGTCTACACTGCCCGTCGTCTTCTGGATGTGTGCCGGCGGGCCGTGGTCTCCAGTTCTTGGTGGACTGGGAGGGTTATGGCCCGGAGGAACGCTGTTGGGTGCCCTGCTCCTTCATTGTGGACCCTGCTTTGGTGCGTGAGTTTCGTCGCCTGCATCCGGACCGGTTTCGGCCGCCAGGTGACGTCCCTTGAGGGGGGGGTCCTGTTAGGATCCTGGTCTTCCCCCACACCTACCAAAGAATCCTCATCACACCTGCCACCCATCACCTCATCAGCCTGCAGCCTTCTTATGGACTCCTCACCCATCAGCCGACGTCAGTCCATCTACTTCATGCGGAATCACCATCAGCTACGCCTCCAGTCTTTGATCACCGTTTGTCACTCTTCTGGACTCCAAGCAAGATTCAATTCCGACATCCTGTCACAGCCGCAAAACATACGAGCCTGAAGCCTCCACCACCTCTGGGACTCAATAAATATCACTTATTCAGCCACCCTCTGTTTCTGTCCTGCTTCTGGGTCCAGCTACGCTCATCATAACAGACTGACGTCAGTGACCACCTTCAGGTATTTGCAAACTGTGAATGTTTTTGTAGAAAATCAAAGAATAAAGGCAAAAAGTTTACAGATGAATCAATAAATGCTTTTAAATTAGAACTACAAGCACAAACTTGGAAAACCCTGTATGAAAGCAACAATGTTAACTCAGCTTATGAAAAATGTATCCAGGTGTTTACATTGATGTACAACAAAAACGGCCCACTTACAAAATGGCATCATAGAAAACAATTGAATAGGTTAGTTCAAAAGGGGCCCAAGTCCAAGACGTCTGTTTTTCCAGGAAATGATTTTAATTGCATAGCCTAAAAGGAGGCTACACCAAATGATTAATACTTTACCCAGATTTACAATCAGTTTATAGCTTACAAATGCTATAATATGAAGAACCTCACTTTTATAATTTCAGAGGACTAACAATCTAGCTGCTGTGTTCTGAACAAGCTGGAGACTTCTTAAGGAACTCTTAGGACACGCTGCTTACAAAGAGTTACAGTAATCCAGCCTCGACATAACAAACGCATGGATGAGTTTTTCAGCATCACTCTTAGAAAGTATATTTCTGATCTTAGCTATATTCCGCAGGTGAAAAAAGGCAGTTCTACATGCCTCAGATATGTGAGCCTTAAATGATAAATCCTGGTCAAATAAAACCCCAAGGTTTCTAACTGTGGAATTAGGGGCTATACTTACACCATCCAGGGAGACTATCTGATCAGACAGAGCATCTCTGAGTTTTTTGGGACCTAGTATAATGACCTCAGTTTTTTCTGGGTTCAAGAAGAGGTAATTAATTGTCATCCAGGTCTTCATGTCTCTAATTCAGGCATTCAGTTTCTATATATTGTCATTCTGGTCAGGTTTCATGGATAAATACAACTAATATCGTCGGCATAACAATGAAAATGAATGCTGTGTTTTCTGATTATGTTTCCTAAGGGTAGCATATAAAGCATAAACAGGATGGGTCCTAAAACTGAGCCCTGTGGGACTCCATAGTTAACTCGAGTGCACTGAGAGGACTGTCCGTTTACATTAACGAACTGATACCTATTGGATAAATAGGATTTAAACCACTGGAGAGCAGATCCTCTGATCCCTATGTCCTGCTCTAATCTATGGAGTAAAATACTGTGGTCGATAGTGTTAAAGGCTGCACTGAGGTCTAACAGGACCAGAATAGAAAGCAGTCCCTTTTCTGAGGCCAGTAATAAGTCATTAGAGACTCTAACCAGTGCAGTTTCGGTACTGTGGTGAGGTCTAAACCCTGACTGAAAGTCTTCAAAGTGGCTGTTGTTCTGTAGGTGGCAGTAAAGCTGCTTAACTACAACTCTTTCTAGGATTTTAGAAATAAATGGGAGGTTTGATGTTGGTCTATAGTTGGCCAAGTTGCTAGGATCCAAACTGGGCTTTTTAGAAGAGGTTTAAATATGCAGTTGTTAGGGGACAGGCTCCAGCATCCTAACAACTGCATATTTAAAAGACTGTGGCACGTAACCCGTTTCCATAAAGGTATTTATCATCGTTAATATGGAAGCATTAATTAGGGGGAAGGTTTCTTTAAAACTTCTAGTGGGAATTGGGTCTAACAGACAAGTTGAGGATTTGGAGGAAGTAATAATTGTTGCTATTTCCGCTTGATCCACAATAGTGAAGCAGTCTAATGTTACAGAGGTTTCTATGGATGCCTCCACTTCTACCGCTTCAGCATGCTCTGGGCTGATAGTAGGAATAACTTGATTCAACTTATGTCTAATATTTGAGATTTTACTATCGAAAAATGTAAGAAAATCATCAGAGATGAGAGAAATAGGAACATATGGTTCTACTGAGCTCTGACTGCGAGTTAATTTAGCAATAGTGCTAAAAAGAAATCTTGGATTATTTCCATTCTCCGATATTAAGGTTGAATAGTACTGGGTTCTAGCTCTACGCAGAACTTTTTTGTAATTTAATAGGCTATGTTTCCAGAGATTCAGAGACTGCTCTGAACCGGAGCGACGCCATTCTCTTTCCAACTTACGGGTTTCTTGTTTAAGAGAACGTGTAAATGCATGGACAGCAATGTCCATGCATCTACATATTAAATGAAAAACTGATAATAACAATTTTAATTCATTTTTTATGCTTTGGTCTGAAACAGCACGGTCATCTGGAAGCAGTTTGTTCTGCAGGTAAAGGAAAAATACGAGGATAAAACATTAACTTAAGGACTAATCTTGGAATTTAGCAGATTTAGTGACAGAGCACACAGAAATATCAACCACTACAAATTACACCAACTAGGTTTACAAATGTTCAGAAATGTCTGTGAGAAGATTCTGTTTGAACCAGGAGCTGTGAGGAAACAGGTGTCATTTTTTTATTCAACATTTGCAGAATACAATACAAAAATACAAATACAATTATTGAACTGGTGTTCAATAATAACCAAATAAAGCAATCACAAGAGGAAATAACTAACTAACAATAAAAATAGAAATAAAAGGGGGAAAAAAATAAAACTTAGAAATGCGAGAGTTACCTTATGTCACTAATCCAAAAGATTTACAGATGTTAATGGTTTATTGTATTTTTTAAAGAAAAAATTCATTTTAAAAGAATTCAGGTTTTTTTATGTGAATATGGAATTTAGCCAAGAATAACAACATATTTATAAAAAAGAAAGCATCACAGCCTTTCTGTTCAAAACAATGAAAACCAAATATTATGTTTTTATAAGAAAGTTCTCAGACAGATGTACTAGCAGCATAGCTGTCAGGTAAACTGCAGCAGTTTGTGTCTCAGAAAAACTAACCACAATTATTAATGCTAATCCTTCCTTCCTCTTTCGGCTTCTCCCATCAGGGGTCGCCACAGCGAACAAGTCGCATGGTAAATTTGGCAATGTTTTACGCCGGATGCCCTTCCTGACGCAACCTTCTCTAATCGGGCTTGGAGCCGCTAATAATCACACTTATTAAGATCTGTGACTTTAGAGTGTGTCTTTGCACAGAAACATGAGACAGTAAATGGATGTGAACATCATCAGACGTGTCACTAATGGTAGGAAAGTCTGTAGGTTCTCTTTTGTTTCTGATACTTTATTTATCCCTCAATGGGGAAATTCTTCTCCGCATTTGACCCATCCCCTGGGGGAGCGGTGAGGTGCAGCTGAACTGCGCTGGGGAGACGGTAGCGTTAAGGGGGTCTTGCATAAGGACCCTCACTGAGTGATGTTAACTGCTCGCCATTGACATGGTAATTGCCCCCAGTACCATTGTTTCTTCCCCTCCAGGGAATCGAACCCTGGATTCCTGCATGGTAGCCTCTCACCTCAGCCTTCTGTTATATCTGCAGCATGTCAAAGAGTCACATAGCACAAAAAAATCATTTTAGATTTTCAGGCAGAGGAGGAATATCAATGTGTTATACAATGTATTTTTACAAGACTGAAAGAATGTATTTTAATCTCAGTTTGGTGTTTTGACCCCTCCCTAATGAATTTCTGGTAGAACCTGTTTTCTGCTCATTTTGATGAACTTTTTCCTGAATGACAGACCAGCAACAGCTGATGGTTTTCTGTCGGGGATTTTTTCTTTCTTTCAGGGATTTCAGTGGAGCTGGAGTCCAGTGCTGAGGAAGCTGCAAGCATGTATGAGCAGAAACTGGGGTCCCTTACCCGGGAATCTTCCTCTTAAGTGGATCTGTTCTCAACAGATCACGACAGACGTGATGCTGAGCAGTGATGTGGACAGACTTTCTCTGACATTACCCTTTTTGATACAGTTGTTAACCATAAACAGACTTTTCCAAAATGCTTTGATTCATCTAATAAATGTGACTGACAGGTACGCTGGCTAAATGCTGAATTGAATGTTACATTTGATTGATTGCATGAAGAAGCCCATAAAGTAAAATCCACAACTGTTTCTTTGTTTCTGTTGTTGAAAACGGTATTCATGTTAAGTTTATAATAAATATACCGCATTGCCATGAAACTATTTTGCTTATTTTCACAACAAAAGCTTTGAAAATGTCAGCATCAAACTTTGTTAAGAACTCTTTAAAGCTTAAAATGGGAAACATGGAACCACTAAAGACCAACCCTTAAATAAAGCAAATCTAATATGAACATTTTAAACTGCAGTTTGGATTAAATGAACATTCATGTTTGGAGTTGTACAAGTGTTTGATGCAATTCCTTATAGATGTGGTTTTCCAGATCATAAGCCTGACTTGAGGCAGGAATCATGGCTACTCTTTCACTCCCCAAGACATCCTTTACAACCAATCCAGCTTCAGCAGCAGGTCCAGAAAAAATACTTTTTTTCTAAAGGACTGGTTGCTGGCAGCAACCTAAAGGACTTAGAGATCAAGGTCAAATAATATTTTATAATTACATTGGGCATAGAACTATGAAATCCATCATGGTGATTTGACTATATACTGCATGGTAAAATGCCTTTAGTCTTTAGGGGATTTAATCTAAACTATTCTTTTCAAATTGTTTGCATTTTCTTGATATTTTACCCACATTTTCAAATTTACAATCAATCATATGTGAATAGATTTTACAAAGTTGTACAGATCTGTTATAATGTGACTTAATGTCCTAAAATGTGAAAAATCTGCCTCATATAATTGGTTTTAATCTCCACTAGAGGGCGCTCACATGTAAATTGTAATCTTCATTGTAAACTTCATACTGACAGGAACTTTTCTAACATTCAACAAAGATGTGATGGTTTTAGGTGAATAAAAGTTTGATCTTTAGTCTTTGAGGACAAAGGAGTTTGGAATGACAGGAAGGTTTGTCTTTGACTGTCTGCTCACGGATCACAACAGTTCGGCTCTTTTTATGATCTTTGCTGAACATGCATCACTGTAACACAAAGGTCCTGGAACAGAGGCTGTTAGAATTCTGAGATTTATATAAAAATGAAGACCAAATGTTCTACAAACAAATTCTGAGGAGCTTCAATGTCCTTATTTCACAGGAGTTTTCATATTAGTGTCAAATGACATCATTTTCTTCCGAGTAAACAGTTTGATTCCTTAACAAAGTGAACTTTTTAAACAAAGATTTGGGGAACATCTTTTTTATTTTTGTTGACTTGATGCGACATTACCAAGCTTTTATCTTAACCTAATAAAATTATGAACTAACAAGGTAATCCCTAAATTCTGAGGTTTCATCTCAGGTGTGTCAATCAAAATGTGAGTCCAGCTGATCTGAGGAGAAAGACAATCAGCTGTAATGAACAGCAGCTGTGTTTCCTGCAGGAGGAACTTTTTTAAGCTCCTCTTGTTTGTTGGCTTCTCATTCAGAGTCTGGAAAGATGGGAGCTGAGTCGTTTGTGGCCCTTTGTGTTTTGGCTGTTTTCTTTAGCAAAGGTTTGTAGCTTTATTTGAAGGATTTGTTATACTGCAGATTGAAATTTGTCTTTCAAAAATCATCAGAACAAACATTTAACCTTCTTTAAACTGTCATTCTCTGTAGGTTTAAGTTTAAGTTTACCTTTTGCTAGAAAAACCCAGGATGCAGACCATAAAAAGATGGGAAGAAAAGCTGGTGAGAATTAATGCTAAGAAATATGAACTGAAAATTATTAGTGGATGTTTACTACTTCCCCTCTGTTTCCTCCCCCAAAAGATTTGGCTTTAGAGCGTGGCCTTGATCTTCAACAGTCATTGGATTCCAGGTTGGAAAATCTGGTTAAAGGTGAGTTGGAGAAGAAACATGTGGTTTGGTTTCTCTATTAAATATACAAGAGCAAAAAAATATTAATACTATAATTAAAAAAAATGTAAAAAATTCTAAAGTCCAATTTCATTTTGTTAGTACAACTGGAAACCAATGAGGTGGAAGCTGTGGCTCTCGTTGCCAGAGCAGCGCGTATAGTACTGTCCGACACCGCCAGCAACCAGACTGTGTCCGACGCCGCCAGCAACCAGACTGTGTCCGACGCCGCCAGCAACCAGACTGTGTCCGACGCCGCCAGCAACCAGACTGTGTCCGACGCCGCCAGCAACCAGACTGTGTCCGACGCCGCCAGCAACCAGACTGTGTCCGACGCCGCCAGCAACCAGACTGTGTCCGACGCCGCCAGCAACCAGACTGTGTCCGACGCCGCCAGCAACCAGACTGTGTCCGACGCCGCCAGCAACCAGACTGTGTCCGACGCCGCCAGCAACCAGACTGTGTCCGACGCCGCCAGCAACCAGACTGTGTCCGACGCCGCCAGCAACCAGACTGTGTCCGACGCCGCCAGCAACCAGACTGTGTCCGACGCCGCCAGCAACCAGACTGTGTCCGACGCCGCCAGCAACCAGACTGTGTCCGACGCCGCCAGCAACCAGACTGTGTCCGACGCCGCCAGCAACCAGACTGTGTCCGACGCCGCCAGCAACCAGACTGTGTCCGACGCCGCCAGCAACCAGACTGTGTCCGACGCCGCCAGCAACCAGACTGTGTCCGACGCCGCCAGCAACCAGACTGTGTCCGACGCCGCCAGCAACCAGACTGTGTCCGACGCCGCCAGCAACCAGACTGTGTCCGACGCCGCCAGCAACCAGACTGTGTCCGACGCCGCCAGCAACCAGACTGTGTCCGACGCCGCCAGCAACCAGACTGTGTCCGACGCCGCCAGCAACCAGACTGTGTCCGACGCCGCCAGCAACCAGACTGTGTCCGACGCCGCCAGCAACCAGACTGTGTCCGACGCCGCCAGCAACCAGACTGTGTCCGACGCCGCCAGCAACCAGACTGTGTCCGACGCCGCCAGCAACCAGACTGTGTCCGACGCCGCCAGCAACCAGACTGTGTCCGACGCCGCCAGCAACCAGACTGTGTCCGACGCCGCCAGCAACCAGACTGTGTCCGACGCCGCCAGCAACCAGACTGTGTCCGACGCCGCCAGCAACCAGACTGTGTCCGACGCCGCCAGCAGCAACCAGACTGTGTCCGACGCCGCCAGCAGCAACCAGACTGTGTCCGACGCCGCCAGCAGCAACCAGACTGTGTCCGACGCCGCCAGCAGCAACCAGACTGTGTCCGACGCCGCCAGCAGCAACCAGACTGTGTCCGACGCCGCCAGCAGCAACCAGACTGTGTCCGACGCCGCCAGCAGCAACCAGACTGTGTCCGACGCCGCCAGCAGCAACCAGACTGTGTCCGACGCCGCCAGCAGCAACCAGACTGTGTCCGACGCCGCCAGCAGCAACCAGACTGTGTCCGACGCCGCCAGCAGCAACCAGACTGTGTCCGACGCCGCCAGCAGCAACCAGACTGTGTCCGACGCCGCCAGCAGCAACCAGACTGTGTCCGACGCCGCCAGCAGCAACCAGACTGTGTCCGACGCCGCCAGCAGCAACCAGACTGTGTCCGACGCCGCCAGCAGCAACCAGACTGTGTCCGACGCCGCCAGCAGCAACCAGACTGTGTCCGACGCCGCCAGCAGCAACCAGACTGTGTCCGACGCCGCCAGCAGCAACCAGACTGTGTCCGACGCCGCCAGCAGCAACCAGACTGTGTCCGACGCCGCCAGCAGCAACCAGACTGTGTCCGACGCCGCCAGCAGCAACCAGACTGTGTCCGACGCCGCCAGCAGCAACCAGACTGTGTCCGACGCCGCCAGCAGCAACCAGACTGTGTCCGACGCCGCCAGCAGCAACCAGACTGTGTCCGACGCCGCCAGCAGCAACCAGACTGTGTCCGACGCCGCCAGCAGCAACCAGACTGTGTCCGACGCCGCCAGCAGCAACCAGACTGTGTCCGACGCCGCCAGCAGCAACCAGACTGTGTCCGACGCCGCCAGCAGCAACCAGACTGTGTCCGACGCCGCCAGCAGCAACCAGACTGTGTCCGACGCCGCCAGCAGCAACCAGACTGTGTCCGACGCCGCCAGCAGCAACCAGACTGTGTCCGACGCCGCCAGCAGCAACCAGACTGTGTCCGACGCCGCCAGCAGCAACCAGACTGTGTCCGACGCCGCCAGCAGCAACCAGACTGTGTCCGACGCCGCCAGCAGCAACCAGACTGTGTCCGACGCCGCCAGCAGCAACCAGACTGTGTCCGACGCCGCCAGCAGCAACCAGACTGTGTCCGACGCCGCCAGCAGCAACCAGACTGTGTCCGACGCCGCCAGCAGCAACCAGACTGTGTCCGACGCCGCCAGCAGCAACCAGACTGTGTCCGACGCCGCCAGCAGCAACCAGACTGTGTCCGACGCCGCCAGCAGCAACCAGACTGTGTCCGACGCCGCCAGCAGCAACCAGACTGTGTCCGACGCCGCCAGCAGCAACCAGACTGTGTCCGACGCCGCCAGCAGCAACCAGACTGTGTCCGACGCCGCCAGCAGCAACCAGACTGTGTCCGACGCCGCCAGCAGCAACCAGACTGTGTCCGACGCCGCCAGCAGCAACCAGACTGTGTCCGACGCCGCCAGCAGCAACCAGACTGTGTCCGACGCCGCCAGCAGCAACCAGACTGTGTCCGACGCCGCCAGCAGCAACCAGACTGTGTCCGACGCCGCCAGCAGCAACCAGACTGTGTCCGACGCCGCCAGCAGCAACCAGACTGTGTCCGACGCCGCCAGCAGCAACCAGACTGTGTCCGACGCCGCCAGCAGCAACCAGACTGTGTCCGACGCCGCCAGCAGCAACCAGACTGTGTCCGACGCCGCCAGCAGCAACCAGACTGTGTCCGACGCCGCCAGCAGCAACCAGACTGTGTCCGACGCCGCCAGCAGCAACCAGACTGTGTCCGACGCCGCCAGCAGCAACCAGACTGTGTCCGACGCCGCCAGCAGCAACCAGACTGTGTCCGACGCCGCCAGCAGCAACCAGACTGTGTCCGACGCCGCCAGCAGCAACCAGACTGTGTCCGACGCCGCCAGCAGCAACCAGACTGTGTCCGACGCCGCCAGCAGCAACCAGACTGTGTCCGACGCCGCCAGCAGCAACCAGACTGTGTCCGACGCCGCCAGCAGCAACCAGACTGTGTCCGACGCCGCCAGCAGCAACCAGACTGTGTCCGACGCCGCCAGCAGCAACCAGACTGTGTCCGACGCCGCCAGCAGCAACCAGACTGTGTCCGACGCCGCCAGCAGCAACCAGACTGTGTCCGACGCCGCCAGCAGCAACCAGACTGTGTCCGACGCCGCCAGCAGCAACCAGACTGTGTCCGACGCCGCCAGCAGCAACCAGACTGTGTCCGACGCCGCCAGCAGCAACCAGACTGTGTCCGACGCCGCCAGCAGCAACCAGACTGTGTCCGACGCCGCCAGCAGCAACCAGACTGTGTCCGACGCCGCCAGCAGCAACCAGACTGTGTCCGACGCCGCCAGCAGCAACCAGACTGTGTCCGACGCCGCCAGCAGCAACCAGACTGTGTCCGACGCCGCCAGCAGCAACCAGACTGTGTCCGACGCCGCCAGCAGCAACCAGACTGTGTCCGACGCCGCCAGCAGCAACCAGACTGTGTCCTTCAGCCTTCTTCAATAAATCTGATTCTTATAGCTTTAGAATTTTTTCTTTTCCTGCAATTGTTGGAAGACCTTCCCCAAATGTACTAAAAACTTGCGCAAACAAAAGGCTACCGCTCAAAATTAACGGTAGAGCTGATTACTTTGGAACAAAAGGAGGAACCAGTATTTGAGGCTGAAACGGAAGATTCTGAATATAACAACTTGCAACTTAATGTGAAATAGTTTGACTCTAATGTGGAAGCTAGATGTTGGAAGTGGATATTTTGCAGTTGAGGGGGAAAAACTGATGTAAAATGGATTAATATCTGCAAATATAGAACAATAACGTAGATCCCTAACTTAGTTGCTGACAAAGGTGAGGCTGCTAGGTTGAGGGAAAGGCTCACCTTGTCTGATCGCTCTTCCCTGCTGAGACTTACTTCAATAAGTAACCATACACTAACCACAAAGCTGCCCAAATTGTCCACTCACCCAAAGCAATTTTTGCCCAATAGTTGACAAAACTATTCAGATGGAGACACTGCCTAACAAGTGTTTGGCAAGGCAGCTGACATGCATTTTGGGATCTGTAGTTAATGTTACCAGTACAGACCACTACATATTACCGCGACATTAACAAAAAATAATCTCGCCGACTGGAAATAATTACTCGTTAGGCTGGATGTGGCTCCTTGAGTTTGACACATTTGCTGCATGGTCACATGTCTTAGCAAAATTCTGTTTACACATATTGGACTGTAAGGATGGTTGGATCATTTTATGTTGCCATCACGTGTTGTCTGCTGTGATAGTCATTTTTATGTTTTAGTAAAATAAACATACTGTACCTGGATCCAAATTGTATTTTCCAAGATCAATAAGCAATTTATCTCACTTTCAAATAATTTTTTTTATGGTATAGGTTAATCTGACTAAAACTTGTCTTACTCAGATCGATCTGGTTGGATAGTAGGAATAGATATTGATTCATTGATTAAACGTTGATTGATTCGTTCATTGATTAAAAATAAATAACCCCTACACAGAAATAAAAACGGCTAAAACTGCATAATTATAAGTAAAAGACCACTGTAGGAACACTTTTAAATTAGATTAAAAGATGATCAGAGTGGGACTTTAATCAATGGATGCAGTGCAGTGGGAGATGTCTAGTGATGCAACAAGGAAGCTTCAACAACACGTCAAGCCCCGTAGCTGCACACTATTTAGACAGCCTGCTATAGTACAGGAGCTTAGAGACTGAATCTGAAGAACCCTCTTCAAACAGCTGCTACGTCAAGATTGATCTCATTTTTCTAGATCTCCTGCTCTGTTCAGAAAGGTCCTGATTCCATTTTTTAGTCGACATACTCAAGTCTACAACTGTGGACTGACTTTTTACTTGGACTTATAGAATGACTTAAAGTCCTGTTTCGATTATCTTTTCAATTGCAAAAGCGTTTCCAGTCATATTTAATTATGATTATGTTGACTTTTACCAAAATCAAAAAACCTGTGCTGTTTTCAGAGTTTCTGCAGAGCGGCAGGAGTTCAATAGAAATTCAGTTGTGGAAGTCGGTGTGGAAGTACGCCCGCCACCCCTCCTGTCATCCATTTGTTTACAATCTCCTACTAGTTTACAGCTCCTCACAGCTCCAAGCTAACATTAACGGTGCAACAAAAACGGCGAGCAATATTGGAGCTATCCAGCCACGCAGTTTTGAGGCAGATACCAGCTCAGAGAAAGAAATTCAAGACATTAAGGGATCTTTTTGTCTGCAAGTGCATGCATCAGAATTGGAGCAGAGCAGAAAAACTTTGGCCCGTCCATGGCAGCTCCAGCGTTACAACTGTATGCTTTTTTAAACGGCGAGTTTCTTCTGCTCCTGATCAATCAATCATAAAGACATACTCAAAAAACAGTTTTAGTCTTACATTATTTTGCTTATGTATATATTTTGTACATGTCTTTAATTATGAGTAAAATGTTTGTTGGTAAAAACACCAAAAACGTGATTTCCTTTGGAGCGGGTCTTTAACTTTGTTGATAAAACCATGATGAATAAATGTGGTCAGTCAAATCACCCATAATTGTTTAGACTAGGGGTCTGCAACCTGAGACTCCTTGAATCCTTTGTGGTTCTCTAACTGATAAAAGATAAAAAAAGTATTTAATTCTGAAAATTTACCCATTTTTAGACTGTGCAGCAACAAAACAAAACAGACAAGTCAAACTTTGTTCATCTTAACCACAAACAGTTGAATCAAAGTCCATCTAGCTATGCCAGGCACCTGACTACAGTACCTGTAATGCTTCAATAATCCATCAAGCGGTGTAGCTTGGTATTTTACCAAATTTCAGCATTTTGGACAAATTATTAAACACTTCCAATGTACCACAAAAAATCAATTTGAGGTCAGTACGCACATTTTAGAGGTCATATATTATGCTTCTCTTAAGCCTTTCGTTTATAAATTCCGCACTGTTTAGTGTATTCTGTACAGGCATGTCTGTGGACAAGCGGGGTCTTACGGAAACAGAGGGAGGGAGGGTGAGACATGCTACATGTCGCAAAGCTGTGAGCTCTGTAAAACCGAAGAAAACACCAGATAAAAAGCTCAAACCATTTCTCTTGTCCTGTGCTCTCTGGTCGGAGTCCTGACGCAGATGTAGTGGTCCCAGTCTGAGGAATGTAGTGCCTTCTTTATTTAACCCTTGTGCTATCCTAGGCACTTTGACATTGGGAGTTGGGTCATCTAGACCCCACAAGACAGTGCACTGAACCTTTTTTCTTCAATGATTTGTGATCTTCACTGGTGTCCATGGATTACATGAAATTCTCTCCATCTTTATCCACCTTTGTCATGGTAGGGAGAACACGTCAATGTAAGGGTGGGGTCATAGGATAGCACAAGGGTTAACACTTTCAGAGTAAACTATGTTCATATATATTCATTCATTCATTCATTCATTCATTCATTCATTCATTCATGCATGCATGCATTCATTCATTCATTCATTTTCTACCGTTTTATCCCTTTTGGGGTCACGGGTCTGCCAGAGCCTATCCTGGCCACTTGTGGGCGAACAGTCCAGGTTGTACCCTGGACTGTTCGCCAGTCTGTCGCAGGGCCTCAATCACACACCCATTCACTCTCACACTCACACCTAGGGACAATTTAAAGTTGCCAATTGACCTATGAAACATAGGTCAATTCATATATATATTCAATTAAATTCAACTCAATTTTATTTATTATAGCACAATATTACAACAATAGTCATCTCAATGGGCTTCACACTGGTAATTATATAAGAAACATGTAATCATAAAGAACATGAAGTCATAGATTTCAGTAGCTAATGGCTAAACTCAGCTGAACAGACTAAGCTAAACTGGGCATCCCTGCCCTTAGACCAGTGCTTCTCAATTAGTGGGGTGATGCGATGCCAGGGGGGGCACGCAGTAGTAGCGGTTTTAGGCACAGGTAATACGGGCAATTGCTCTGGGCGCAAAAGGGAGCCTGTGGGGCTCAGTGCTTGGAAAAAGAATCTGCGCCACTGCTATTATCTGTTATATCACAGAGTTTGTAACAGCTTGAAACTGTGAACTGCCGTCCCTGCAGCTGCTCCTGTCACACGCGGCTCGCATGTGTGAGAAGGAGAGGGGAGGGATAGTGGGCTCAGGCTGCCAGGTTGAACGGCGCATGCGGAGCGCTGCCTCTGCCTCTGTTTCACAACACCAGGATCATCACCTGCCTTTAGATTATTCAGCTCATGCTAATAATGTCATTCTTTATTAACTATTGTAGACATTTTGATGACGTGTCTTTATTTTCCCTAAATGTATTCTTTGTCTGCCTGTCATTTAGTTGGTGTCAGTTTTTGACATAAAGACAGCAGGTAATGCAGGAAAACAGCTGCACTTTATGAGATCATAAAGTGATGAGATAAGTAGGGGTGGGATTATATAAACTTGCTTCTTCCCACTCCTTTTCAAGCAATAAATCAAGCTTTACTTATACTTTAGTTAATGATCAGTATATTTAACTAAGCAAATGTGATTTAAGTGACGTTTTTGTTTTGTTTTATTTTCTGTCTTTTTAATCTATGCATTTCATCATTTCTGCAATGAGTTTGATAAATATGTGTAAATGTTGTATTGCTTTGACTACAATGCTTGAAATAAATCAAATTAAATCAAATAAATAATCGATCATTTAGAAAAAAATTCTGCTCAATCTTTTTTAGCTATTTCTTCAGACTAAAAACGTTAAATATGTTGGTGCTGCTGTGTTAATATTTCAGATCAATTTACATTTAATATTATTTATTGATTGAATTATTTTTCTCAGCATCAAGTGGTTCAGTTGGTCAAAATGTTTCTAGTTTAAATAAGGAATGACAAATTTTTTATTTCAGGCACTTTAAGCTTCTTTTCTGTTTTAGACCATAACGGGGGTTTTTCTGGAAAAAAAAAAACCTCAGGGGTGTCCACATGAAGGAGGGTGTTGTGTATTCAATTGCTCCACCACAACACTAGAGGGCGCGTTGTGTGACTGACTGAGTTCTGTATGTTACGTTGTGAAGAGGAAGCATTAAAGAATATAGCGGGAAAGGATTCTGAGTCACGTCCTGATTTCTGTGCAAATCTGAGGATTACTTCTACAAGAATAAAACAAATTGGCGACGAGGATGGCGAATCTTGTCCCCTGCCCTGCGTTGTTTCTACAGTCCGCCGGACAACATGTGATTCCATTCGAGATGTGGATGAAAATGTTTTCCAACTACCTGCTTGCTATCGGCGCAGAGGGGGATGAGTGGCCCGACAAGCGTAAACGCGCGCTGCTTCTACATTGCCTGGGAACGGAAGGACAACGCATCTTCTACACGCTGAAGGACGGAGGTGCAAGTTTTGACTCAGCCGTAGCTGCATTGAAAAAACACTTCACACCAGCAATCAACGTGGTGGTGGAGCGACACAAGTTCAGACACCGGCTGCAGAGACCGCATGAGACTGTTGCTGAATATGTGGGCGCACTGCGTGAGCTGGCGACGACTTGTGAGTTTGCTGAAAATACGGACGAGATCATACGGGATCAGCTCATCGAGCATGCTAGTTGTCCGAGAATACGGGAGAAATTGTTGGTGAAAACGGAGGGAACGCTTACACTGGACATGGCAGTAAAGATGGCGTCTCAAGTGGAGTCGGCAATAGGACACGCACAGACTCTCGCATCACCCCCGGAGGCTCCGGTGCACGTCATGACTGCAAAGCCAAAACACCCACCCAAAGTAAGGAGCAATAAACCAAACGAGCCTGGAGCAGCATCTAAACGGGACCGGTGTTGTTTTAGATGTGGCTCTTCAGCTCATCTTGCCAACGCTCCAGACTGCCCTGCACGCAAAGTGACCTGCCGAAACTGCTGCAAAACTGGACATTTTGCCCGTGTGTGTAAGTCCAAAGCTACAGCTAAGGTGGGAGAAGTGGTTGTTCTTGAAATGAATACAGTACTGATGTTACAAGATGAGCTAGTCGATCAAAAGATTACCTGTACAGTGACCATAAGTACACAGTCAGCTTCATGCTCTGCTGCATTAGTAGTGGACACAGGTTCTGCTGTATCAATTATCCCTGAGCATCTCTACAGAGAGCACTTCAGTGATGTCTCACTTTCTGAGCCAGCTTCAAGGCTAGTGACATACACTAAGTCCAAAGTCCCCGTGCTAGGCTGTTTCCCAGCTACAGTGAAGCATGCTAATGCTAAAGTACCAGCTACACTGTATGTGGTGAAAACAGGCACAGCTTTGCTAGGATTGGACTTGTTTAGAGCGCTGAGGCTCACCATTGACAACAATGCAGTACTTCCTGAAGCAGCTTCTTCACAGACAGTGACTTCATCTACAGCTCCAATAGCCGAGATTAAAACTGGAGCAGCAGCTGAAAAGCTGGGTCTTGCAAAAGGTTTTATTCATAAAGTGAAGATCAGAGAGGATGTTCAACCTGTCCAACAAAAGCTCAGAAGGCTTCCGGTCTCAGTCAGACAAGATGTCTCTTGTGAAATTGAGAGGCTGTTGGAGATGGAAGTCAGAGAGGATTGATGCCTCTCCCTGGGTGTCTCCCATTGTAGTGACACTAAGAAAAAATGGGAAAGTGAGAATGTGTGTGGATTATCGTGAGTCAAATAAGGCAATAGTGATGGACAGTCATCCTCTTCCACATACGGATGATATTTTTTCAAACATGTATGGAGCTACAATTTTCTCCACTATTGACTTTGCAAATGCTTATCATCAGGTGTTGCTGGCAGAAGAGAGCTGTGACATAACTGCGTTCATAACACATGAAGGACTGTTCAGGTTTCGTCGAGTCCCTTATGGGCTGTGTTCAGCCCCAAATGCATTCTCCAAGCTCATGTCCCTGGTGTTGAAAGGCTTAAAAGGAGTCCAGAACTACCTGGATGACGTGATTGTTTATGGCAGGGACCAGCAAGAACATGATTGCAACCTCAAAGCAGTTCTAGCTGCACTTAATGAAGCTGGTCTCCAGCTTAATATGGAGAAATGCCATTTTAACCAGAAGAGCTTGCAGTTCCTTGGGCATGTCATTTCAGCCAAAGGTTTGCTGCCTAATGAGGATCACCTGAAGGCTATTGCAGAAGCTCCAGCACCGAGCGACGCCACTACTCTGCGCTCATTCCTGGGACTTACTGCGTGGTATGCAAAATTTGTGACAAATTATGCATCCTTGGTGGAGCCTATGAGAGCATGCCTGCACACTGACACATTCAAGTGGACTTCAGAGGCACAGGCTAGTTTTGATGCAGTGAAGACTCGCATCATCAACAGTTCTGCATTAGCAGTTTTTGAGCCCAGCTTCCCAACTATTGTGGCTACAGATGCTTCAGATTATGGATTGGGAGCTATTCTAACACAGCTTCATCCTGACAAAACAGAGCGAACAGTTGCTTTTGCGTCACGCTCCCTCACTCCCGCAGAAAGGAAATACTCCATTGTCGAGAAAGAGGCCTTGGCCTGTGTTGGTCAGCTAGACTTTTGTGTTTCACATATGATGTGGAATATCGAGCTGGTGCACAAAATTATGCTGCTGACTGTCTCTCCAGATTGCCTCTTCCTTCAGTCGAGAATGCAGAACCAGTGGTGGAGCCTGAGCTGTTGGCTCTCCTGGATACAGAACTGAAAGCCCTCACAGTGAAAGACTTTACTGCAGCGTGTCAGGTATGTCCAGAACTGACCGCCCTGAGAGAGCAGATGAAGCAAGGATGGCCTAAAACAGCACAATCGTTACCTGCTATGCTCCAACCTTAGTTTGCTGTTCGAGATGAACTGTCCGTGGAAGAGGTAATAGTTTACAGAGGCCCTTACCATCGGTTAGTTCCTGTAGTAGTGAGAAAGCAGATTATTAATCTGGCACATGAAACCCACCAGGGCGTCGTCCGCACCAAGCAGAGGCTGCGAGACCTGTACTGGTGGCCACATATGGACTTGTGTGTGGAGGAGACCATAAAAGCATGTGTGACATGCCAGCTGAATGATAAAAGTGCCAAAATACATCCTGCACCGCTTCACCCAATTCCATTTCCAGATGCTCCATGGCAGAAAGTGAGGATTGACATCGTCGGTCCATTTGACTCTGCAGCTGGGGACTGCCGCTATGCAATAACACTGATCGACTACTACACCAAATGGCCAGAGGTGGCGTTTACTCCTTCCATCACAACCAGTGCAATCACCACATTCCTGTCTACAATATTTTCCAGGTTTGGCAATCCTACAGAACTGATTAGTGACAATGGGACACAATTTACCTCCACCGAGTTTGCAGACTTCCTAGCAGTGAGAGACATCAAACACAGGAAGGTGTCTTTATATTACCCTCAAGCAAACGGAGCAATTGAGCGCTGGAACCGCGTTCTAAAAGAAACACTCCTTACAGCAGAGCAGGAGAGGAAGCAGTGGAAGCCCTTCATACAGAACTTCTTGCTCACTTACCGTGCTACTCCACACAGCACCACAGGAGTGTCACCGTATGAACTCATCTTCAACAGGAAGATACGCACAAAAATGGACATAGGACCGGCAAGTACTTCTCCTTTTCCATCAGAGAAAAAACTACGTACCCGTGTTACCTCAAAACAGAGAGCATCAAAAGCCTATACAGATGTTAAGAGAGGAGCGCGGGTGCCACAAATCAGAGAAGGAAGCCTGGTCAGAGTGACGGAAAGCGATGCACCATAACTTTTAGAGAAGATTCCGTGTATCTAACGCTACAACTGCCTGCTTAAATAGTCCAGCTGATGGGCTTCACCCAGATGAGTTGGGGTATGGCAGAGACGAGATGAGCCAGAGGTGGGGTCCACAACCAAGTGTAGGAGCAGGGATGAGCCACAAAACGAGGTACACATGAGGTACACACTCAGGTTCAAGAGCATGGACGAGCCAACTGGAATATGGAATCACAAAGAGGGAAAATGCATGAATCGCACTGCACCAAACAGAGGCATGGAGAACTGAATGATAAGTAAATGATCAAGAACAGACGAGAGGAGGAGAGAAGAAGTAGATGAGAATACAGGACAGAACCCTGGTGCACCATACTAGGAAGGGGGGTAGGAAGGTGATAATAGGAGGGGGAGATAAGACCATGAAGCAGCATAAAGCAACAAGTTTATTGGTTGTTTATCATTACGGTAAGGTTCAAATGTAGTACAAAAAGGGCAGGGCTTGTTCACACACACACTCAAATGTTATCAACACACCTGCTAGCTGCGAAAATGTCCACATGTCAACATGTACACAAAACAGATAGTGTTCACATACGCATACTTATGCCTTTAAACCAACTAGTGTGAGATATTTCATTCAATCACGCTAACTATTAGTGCAAAGGTGAGCTAACACCTGTGCTCAGGTGAGTGTTTATGTTCTTCTAAAATGGATGGTGGATTGTGAAAAGAAGGAGGGAGAGCGCCCAGCCATCCCCACACCAAGAGCCCCGCCGCAGCTGCAGCGGCAGCCGGAACCCCCCAACGCCACACGGCCGCAGGCAGAGAACAAACGCCCCCCGGGCGACCAAATCCGCCACCCAAGCCAGGGCCAGCAGGACCGCCGCGAGGCCCCCAGAGAGCAGGGAGGCACGGGGGTAAAGAGAGCGCCACCCCAGCCCAACCAGGAGAGCAGCCCCCCCGCCGCGCCGGGAGAGCCCAACGCAGGGCCCCACCCGAGAAGGGCGCCCACAGCCCCAGACGAGCACCCCATCACCACCCAGGAGTTCTGGGCATCCCCCCGCCCCAACCCCAGGTACGAACCAGGACCCCCCAAGGGAGACCCGCTCCGCCCTCCAGGCAGCCACCCACCTGGCCCACGGTTGGTCCAGGGAGGAGCAAGGCAGGGGCCAGCCGCCCCCGCCCAGGAGGGGAGCACCCCGGGGAAAAAGGGGGCCCACAAGGGGTGTTGCAAACATGGCCCGACCAGGCTCGGTCACAGTTGGAAATTTGGCGGGGCCCAGCGCTAAGGGGCAAGGACCAGAACCCACCCCCCAGGAACACGGACACCTCCTGCTCAGGTGCAATGTGCCCCCCGCGCGCGCGAAGAGAGCACCGCCGGGCCCAGGAAACCGGCCCCCAGGGGACACGGCCGCCGTTGCCAAGGGCCCCGTACCCCCCAGCAGGGAAGGGGTAGGGGACAGATGGTCCTAGTTCCCACCTTCCTTGCAAAATGTGTGTGCGTGTATGTGTGTTTGTGAGGTGTGTGTGTGCATGTGTGTGTGTTTATGTTGGAATGTATATCTTGAGGGGGGAGGGGTGTGTGTACTAAGGGGGGTGCAGTTAAAATTGGCGGGTAGGGCACTGAGGGGACATCTCCTGATTACTCACAGTGATGTCCCCTCACCCTCCCCACCGAGGGGCCCTAAATTTCTAAGGTGCGGTTAAAATTGGCGGGTAGGGTGCTAGGAGGACATCTGCTGCTTGCTGGCAGTGATGTCCAAGAACCCCCCCTACCAAGGGCCCTACACGTCTAAGGTGCATATAAAACCGAAAGAGGGGGGGCCCACTCCATACGGCAACCATGGGAGGGGGACCAATGCCAAGTACCCCCCCCCCGAAGGCGCATCGCAGGCTAAACCCGCCACCCCCTCACCCTAATATGTTTGGGAGAGCATTGTGACTACTGTACAGTTTTCCCTCGCTATATCGCTGTTCTCCATTCGCGGTGTCCCAGTTTGGTTGATTTTTTTTCCACGGGACTTTGCTGTTGAGCTTGTCAATCAATCTCTTACGTAGACGCGGCACATGCAGCTTGCCAAAGTTACATAAGTCTTCATTGAGATGAGATTCCTGTTTTCATTCTAATACTGGACTTAGTTTTCATGTGAAGGAATTTATATTTTTTGTCATTTCATCAGGGTTTTCAGTCTTACTTTTTATTACATTGAAGATTAGTCATGTGCTGAAGTGTGTGCTTTAACGCCCTTTGAACTTTGAAGAATTCAATTCAATTCAATTCAATTTTATTTGTATAGCCCAAAATCACAACAACAGTCGTCTCGATGGGCTTCGAAGTAAAACATGAAATCAAAAGGATCACGAATACAAAGAGTTCAATAGAAAAATACTAAAATGAACTAACAAACTGACTAAGCTATACTGGCATCCCTGCCCTTAGACCCCCCTTCGCGGTAAGGAAAAACTCCCAAAAAAAACGGATTCCGGAAAAAACGAAGAAACCTCAGGGGTGCCCACATGAAGGAGGGATCCTCCCCCAGGACGGACAGGCGATTTACCAGAAATCTTAGAGAAGAATTAACTTATCTAAATCTACAACTACATATATAAAAGTCCAGCAGACGAGCTTCATCCAGCCGTGGTTGTGGGGACAGTCAAAGGCGCGAGTCGAGCCGGAGACAGGAACCACAGCCAGGTGTAGGAGCAGGAGCAGAGGCGAGGTACTCGGTCAGGTACAGAGCAGAGACGAGCCAGAGATGAGCCAGAGGCAGGATCCACAGCCAGGTGTAGGAGCAGGAGCAAAGGCGAGGTAAACGGTCAGGAACTGGAGCACGGATGAGCCAACTGGAGTCTGGAAGCACTCCCACTCCCTAGGAGGGGAGAGGAAAAGAGGGACAATACATGAATCGCACTGCACCAAACAGAGGCATGGAGAACTAAATGATAAATTATGATCAAGAATAGAGGAGAGGAAGGGTAGAAGTAAAAACAGGAAAGAGGACAGAACCCCAGTGCACCATAGTTACCACAGCTTCAACTTCTAGCAGCCTTTTAAAATAAATAGTTAATATTAAGTTTAATTTAAACAAATTAACATTAAGTTAAATAATCTCTGAATACTAACTAGTCTGACAATAAGCCTGTCCAAAGAGGAATGTTTTCAGTCTAGCTTTGAATGTAGAAACTGAGTCGGCCTCTCTTACATGAGCTGGGAGTTTATTCCATAAAACAGGGGCTTGGTGACTAAACGCTCTACCTCCAACCGTACTTTTACTAATTGAAGAAGCTTCCTTAAGTTGCATATGTGAGAAGGTTTTGACTTCAGCTCCAAGCTCACCCCCTGCAGGGACACTTCTAAGGCCATTTGGAAGGCTGGGCTGTAGGTTGACATGGACCGTAAATTACCATCTCTGGGACTGATTGTAGCTATGGGAACCTCTCCAGGCGTCCGTTCACGTGTGGAGAATAAAGCTTTAGGATCGACTCCCTGCGGTGAAAGTTCCTGAAACCTATGGAGAACCATAGGTGGAGCAGAGACCAGATGCTGTGATTCCAAGTATGGGCTGAAGGAAGTAGGCGGGCTCCTCTGTCAGCCAATCCGAGCGGCCAGAGGCGGAGATTCGGCCGCCATCATGCTTCTGGGGGAGGAGATTCTGACCACATCTTAAAAGGGCCATGCTTTGGAAGAAGCGTGGTCCCCAGACAAGCTGCATGTAAATTCGAACGTAACTCTTTGCGTTTTGCAGGCATTGGATTCAGGCACCCAGATCGATCTGTTTTATTTTGTTTAGAGCTCTTTGTTAGGGACAATAAAAACTCTTAATTTTATTCCGTTCGCATTTTTTGGTCATTCTCCCGACTTAAGAACACGCATGGAAGAAATCTCAAAGCGACAGATTTCTTCAGTCCTTCACATGAAGGTTTAAAATTTGAGAGTTCAAACAAGAAAATAAAGTGTGAAAATGTTCATGTGTGTCTGAGAAAAGTGTAAAAAATGTGTAGTAAGGAGTCCCCTCTGTCAGTAGATGGGAACTCATGTCCTAGTAACCAATGAGCTCAAAGCCCCACCCACACGTAAAGATAGGATCGGCTCTGCAGTGAAAACTTGAAGGTTGTGTCCGAATTCTTTACCTAGTGCGGTCGCCATTTTGTAGTGCTGTCCCAATCTACAATTCCAAGATCCAGTGCCCTAGAAATTTCCCAGAAGTCTCTGCAAAAAAACAGTGTGGATTGATGCTCACTAGATTGGCGAATATAAACTACAATGCATGGTGTCCTAATTGCCTTTAAAATCCAGGGTACTATATAGTTTTTATAGTAGTTAGGGTGGAAATACGGACGCAACCGAAAAACAGAAGTAAAGTTACATATAGACAGTCTTTTATATTTTTGGTAAAATTCTTGGGTTTAAATATATTGTACATTTTTAAATTTACAATTATTTGTTTCAAAATTTTCCATATTTCTTTCAAGTTTAAGATTTTTTTTAAATGTACAATTTTACTTTTAATAAAAGTAGTTTAAAGTTATTTTCAAATTTTCTATTTTGTTTTTCAAATTTACAATCTTGTTTTTCATTTCCTTAAAGCTCATCCTAACTTGACCCCATAGAATATGCAATTGAAATACTATTGAAATAAACATTGATAACTGTAAATGTATTGGTGGAGGAGTTCTAAAAAGGGGGGTCAGACACTTTTCAGTAAAGTGTTGGCCCACCCTCCCGCCCTCCACCATTGGCCTTCAACCCCCCCCCCCCCCCCCCCCCCCCCCCCCATCCCCCAACGGGGACAACAACATTTTCATTCTTCAATACATTTTCCAAACCCACTTATTTCCTTCCAGGGTCACGGGGTTGCTGGAGCCTATCCCAGCCATGTTGGGTAAGGACAAGGAACACCGTTCAACCGTACAACTTGCCTGCAAAAGACCTAAACTGTAAACAAATACAAAAGTGTACCTTCCTGTGCACAACAGTTGCTGGGATAGGCTCCAGCAACCCTGCTATTTTAAAAAGATTAATATGGGTATAGAAAATGTATGGATGAATGGATGGTATATTTAAAAAGTGAATTGCTGATTTTTATAGGGTCAATTATATAGTGAATAAAAAAAAGATTTTCCCAGAAGTCCCTGCAAAAATCCAGTGTATATCGATGCTCACTGGATTGTTGAATATAAACCACAATGCATGGTGTCGGAATTGCTTTTAAAATCCAGGGCATTATATAGTTTTTACTTCATCTTGGGGTCATGGGTTGTTGGAACATATCCCAGTCACTGTTGTGCAAAGTCAGGTTGAACCTATTTTTCCTTTTTTGTAGACCACCCTTGCCCTATGGTGGCTGAGGATAGGCTCCAGTTGGTTTTAATTTTGTGTTTTTTATATAAAAGTTTAAACATATAAAAGATTAAACATTTACATGCCTTGGTGATCCTCCTCCTCTTTTTTGATCAGGTTTTTCTTCAGTTGAGGCTTTCCTTTTCATCGATCCAACTAAAGCTGGGAGTCTTCTGTCCACAACTCTGATCGGATCCACTGAAACAGCAACACAATCATGACTTATAGACTTTTTACCTAATTGTTGGAAAGATCTTGTTCTGAAGTTTTTTACAAACGTTTTTAGACGTAGACATAATATTTTTATTTGTAATTGTTTCATTTGTGCAGAAGCATAATAGCATTTCTTGTCAAAAAATGTTTAGGATGCATCATTAAATCATCTATCCATCCATTTTCTTAACCTGCGATATCCTTTTTGGCGGTCATGTACACACATTGGCTCTTAAGGATTCTCAAGCACCTGTCCTAGTCTTGTATTCAAAAGTGCCCTTGTGCCCCTTTTTTATTGTTTTTTATTTTATTTTTTACTAACATTATTGAACTTCTGTTAGAGAAAAAAATGTCGGTACAAAAACCCCACGGTATTCTTTCATACCCATTTTCTTATAACACGGGGTTCTGAGCTGCTGCCTCTGTCTTTGTGGCTCCACTCAGACTCTGAGCCGCCAGAGACTGAGAGAGGAGCTGCTGCCCCACGAAGATCTGAACACACGTGACAGTGAATTTGCTTGAACCTTCAGTGATCTCTAACCCTGATCCTCGTGAGGATCCCGCTGCTGTAATTGCTGGTCACCTGGATCAGGTGTGTTCAGTCAATCAGAAACTATGCTTACTTAATCTAAAAAGTAATTCAAGAGACCTTTAGTCATTACTTAAATATTAAAATTGTTGTGAAAAAAAATCTAGTCCACTAATGCTGTTAGACTTTTTATTTTTATTTGTTATTATATTGGGCTAGGCTAGGGTGACATACAACTTGTGTCTTCTGATTCAATATTTTAGATCATTACTTGTCTGATTTTAAAATAATCAGTTAATCAAAAAAAAGAATCAATTTCTAGGTTCTATTGATGTAAAATACAACTAAATGACATGAAGTGAGCTGGCACTTTCCCTCCTCTTTTCAAACGGACCAGACATCTCATCTACTTCTTGTGGTGTGGGCATGTGGGAAACAGTTTGACTTGTGAACTTCAAAACGATTAAGCCAATGTAGGCTTGTGAATTGATCACATCCAAGTCTTTCCAACTATACATGCCTCCCCTCTAAAATGATCATTTCAAGTACAACATTTTCAATTGATGGTTATATAAAGAGCTCAAATAATGACTTTGTCTTCAACATGGCTGACTGTGTGTCTGGTGGGACACACTCCTAGCAACATTTCACCTTATTGCTGAAGTGAGTAGAGGGACCCTCATTTTCCATTTTTGGTGCTAACGTGACATGGGGGAGGGGGAAACAATATTCTCAAAAACATAAGAAAAAGAGAAAAAACTCTCTAACTCTGCAGCTGCTGGTCTCAAGAACGGATAACAAAAGAGGAGGGTTTATAGTATAGAGTTTATAGAGTTTATAGTTTATAGAGACTTTATATTCACTAACCATAAATATGTCACAAAAAAGGAGAAAAAATAAGTCAATAAATATGTTCATAAGAGGAAAGGGGGGGTCACCAACATCAGTCAATAGGCTTCATTCAGTGAGATTCATGAATGTGCACCCCAAACAACAAAACATAGTGCGACCTTGATAGATAATATTTTCACAAACTGCCTAGAAAACAGAATAAAAAGTGGATTGCTGATGACTGTGTTAGGATCCTGGTCTTCCCCCACACCTACCAAAGAATCCTCATCACACCTGCCACCCATCACCTCATCAGCCTGCAGCCTTCTTATGGAGTCCTCACCCATCAGCCGACGTCAGTCCGTCTGGTTCATGCGGAATCACCATCAGCTACGCCTCCAGTCTTTGATCACCATTTGTCACTCTTCTGGACTCCAAGCAAGGTTCAATTCCGACATCCTGTCACAGCCGCAAAACATCCAAGCCTGAAGCCTCCACCACCTCTGGGACTCAATAAATATCACTTATTCAGCCACCCTCTGTTTCTCTCCTGCTTCTGGGTCCAGCCACGCTCATCATAACAGAACGGACTGACCATTATGGACCCAGCAGGTTCAGATCCCTTCAACCAGACTCTGTCTACCCATGCCACCACCCTGGACCAACAGGGACAGATGATCTACGCACTGTCGAACAATCAACAGACCACCTTGCAGCAATTAGCCCAACTCCAGTCCCTGCTCCAAACCATCGCTGATGGCGCAACGCACCTACCTTCATCTTCAGCTGCTCCTCCTTATCAGCCGCCTCATGTGAGTTCCTCTTCTCCCGTCCATGAAGCTCTTATTCCTAACCTGGATCCATATTCCGGAACCACCGGTCACTGTCGTGGTTTCCTTCTCCAATGTTCTCTGGTCTTCTCACAACAGTCTGCCATGTACTCCTCGGATAACGCCAAGATAGCTTTTGTCGTCGGACTATTACGCGGTCGAGCTCTGGAGTGGGCCGAGGCCTTTTTGGCTAATCAGAGCACCGAATCATTATCTTTTCAAACCTTTCTGGGACACTTCAAACAAGTGTTCGAAACGCCAGAAAGAGACCATGACGCCTCCCGGAAGCTGCTCAGTCTTCGACAGGGCAGACGCTCCGTGGCTGAGTACTCCGTTGACTTATGCATCCAAGCTACTGAAGTAGGTTGGAACACGAGAGCCCTACAGGAAGTTTTCTACAATGGACTAAGTGACTCAATCAAAGATGAACTGTTACACTATGAAAAACCGGCCTCACTCGATGCTTTTATTACGCTCTGCATAAGAATTGATAATCGCTTCCGTGAGCGCCGCTGTTCAGAGAACTACAAGCCCCGACCGGCCTTTCCGAGAAGCACGACATGTCTGGCCACGCCCCCCTCCGATCTCCCCCCTGCCGAATTCGCTGCCCATCCATTAACCTCTGAGGAACCAATGCTGCAAGGAAGGAGGCATTTATCACTCAAGGAAAGACAGGAGCGTTGGACTAAGGGAGAATGTTTCTATTGTGGCAGTAAGAATCATCATGTGGCTGTCTGCCCCCTCAAGCCAAAAAGAGAGGGTTCTTCAGTTGTCATGGGGACACTAAAAGGCACGAGGTCTGACACCCGGACCCCAGCAAGAACTGAATTTCTGGCTTCTCTCTCATCCGGCTCCTGGTCACGTTCAATATCTGCCCTCATCGACTCGGGGGCTGAGGGGAACTTCATTAATAAAGACTTGGCCATGGAAGCTGGACTGACTCTCATTCCCCTGGACCCCTGCTTAAAGGTCAGTGCTGCTAATGGGCAACCTCTCACTTTAATGCATGGGGTTCCTCCCATGTACCATGACCTTGCAGCAGTTTTCAGTAAACAAAAGGTTTCTGCCCTTCCCCCTCACAGACCCTATGACATCGCTATTGATCTGCTCCCGGGTGCCACCCTACCCACATCGAAACTGTACAGTCTCTCCAAACCAGAGCTGACTGCCATGGAACAGTATATCAAAGAGTCCCTAGCAGCAGGCATTATCAGACCATCCTCTTCCCTTCTGGCAGCTGTTTTTTTCTTTGTGGCAAAGCGCGACAAGACGCTCCATCCATGTATCGATCACCGTCTTCTTAACAATGTCACAATCAAGAACCCCTTACCTTTATTAAATTCGGCTTTTGAATATCTCCAAGCCTCGGAGCCTCGGAGCCTCGGTTTTTACTAAATTGGACCTCCGTAACGCATATCATCTCGTGTGTGTACGGGAGGAAGACAAGTGGAAGACCGCATTCAACACCGTTTTAGGCCACTTTGAATATCTTGTGATGCCATTTGGGTTTACCAATGCTCCAGCTGTTTTCCAGGCACTAGTGAACGACGTTCTACGAGACTTCCTTAACCGGTTTGTGTTCGTCTACCTGGACGATATTCTGATTTATTCTCCTTCACTTGAATCTCATGTCCAACATGTTCATCAGGTCCTCCAACGTCTCCTTGAAAATAAACTTTATGTCAAGGCTGAAAAGTGTGACTTTCATGCCCCCAAGATCTCATTCCTTGGCTTCATTGTTGAAAAAGGTCAGGTTAACATGGATCCAGCCAAAGTCGCTGCCATTTAGGAATGGCCTAGACCAACCTCACGTAAAGATCTACAACGTTTCCTTGGTTTTGCCAATTTTTATCGTCGTTTCATGCGTAACTTCAGCAGTATTGTACGCCCCCTAACTGGCCTAACATCTCCTAAAACCCCTTTTCTGTGGAGCCCAGAGGCCGAGGATGCCTTCAACCTCCTTAAGGACCGGTTCACCTCTGCACCAGTCTTAGCCCAAGCTGATCCTTCCCGTCAGTTTGTGGTAGAGGTTGACGCCTCTGACACTGGGGTGGGGGCGATCCTCTCCCAACGCACTGAGGACGGGAAGCTTCACCCATGTGCATTCTTCTCATGCCGGCTGTCTCCCCCCGAACGTAATTATGACGTTAGAAATAGGGAATTGTTGGCCATCAAATTGGCCCTGGAAGAATGGCGCCATTGGCTGGAGGGTGCTGAACATACTTTTATAGTCTGGACTGATCACAAACATCTAGAATACATCAGTTCAGCTAAAAGACTCAATCCACGTCAGGCCCGTTGGGCTTTGTTTTTCAGCAGATTTAATTTCACATTTTTTTTCGCCCTGGGTCGCGCAACGTCAAGCCTGATGCACTTGCCCCCCTACATACCTCAGAAGACCCTGACACCTCGAGTCCTATTCTTCCTCGCTCCTGTGTTCTAGCTAGTCTCTCCTGGGAGATCGAGACTGCCACACAGCATGGTCTGGCCACTGATCCAGACCCCGGAAACGGACCTCCAAACCGCCAATATGTTCCAGCTTTGGTCCGGTTACAAGTGTTGACCTGGGTCCATGCATCTCAGTTCTCTTGCCATCCGGGTTTCCGTCGGACACTGCTCCAAGTCCAACGTCACTTCTGGTGGCCCTCCATTTTCTCTGACACTAGGTTTTATGTCGCAGCCTGCACAATTTGCGCCACCAGTAAATCAGCCCATCAAGCTCCTCCTGGCCTTCTAAATCCACTGCCTAGGACCTTGGACTCACATCGCAGTGGATTTTGTGACCGGACTTCCTGCTTCTAAAGGCAACACAGGTATCTCCCTCCTTCTTTTCACGTTCCACCATCCATTTTAGAAGAACATAAACACTCACCTGAGCACAGGTGTTAGCTCAACAGACTGAATGACTGAAATATTTCACACTAGTTGGTTTTAAGGCATAAGTATGCGTGTGAACACTATCTGTTTTGTGTACATGTCGACAGGTGGACATTTTTGCAACTAACAGGTGTGTTTATAACATTTGAGTGTGTGTGTGGACAGGCTCCGCCCTTTTTTTTTTTTTACATTTAAACCTTACCATAATGATTAACAACAAGTAAACTTGTTGCCTTATGCTGCTTCATGGTCTTATGCCCCTTCCCCTCCTATTATCACCCCCTACCCCCCCTCTCTCTAACGTCCCTCTCTCTTCTTCCCCTCTTTCCTTTTCCGTCCGGTCCAACACCAAAGATTTTCAGACATGTTTGAAATTAATAAAGTTTGGCCTCAATTACAAAAGGGGTTTATTCAGACATACCTTTGGTTTGTCTGAAGATTAATAACCCCTCTTGTTAAAGTAAAATATGTCCAACCCAAGAGGCCCTCAGCTCTCATCTGACTGCCCAGCTGTTGGACAGGACAAGTTAAAAAAACAAAAAAATAAAATTAAAAAAAAAAAAAAAAAACACAGTTATCCTGACCATCGTGGATCGCTTCTCTAAAGCTGCCCACTTTGTGGCTTTGCCCAAGCTGCCCACTGCTACAGAGACTGCCAGAAACCTCATTGACAATGTATTTCATCTTCATGGCATTCCCTCAGACATCGTTTCCCCAGTTTGCATCCCAGGTCTGGAAGTCTTTTTGCCAGGGGTTGGGTGCTACTGCCAGCTTATCCTCGGGTTTCCACCCTCAGACAAATGGCCAGAGCGAACGCACAAATCAAGACTTGGAGTCTGCTCTTCGTTGCGTGTGCTCCCAGAACCCCACCTCGTGGTCTGAACATCTCAGCTGGGTAGAGTACTCGCATAACTCCCTAGTCTCCTCGGTTACTGGAAGGTCCCCCTTTGAAGCCTCCTTGGTTTACCAGCCCCCTCTAATCCCCTCTGAGGAAGCTGATCTAGCCGTTCCCTCTGTGGCAGCCCATATCCGCCACTGTCGCAGGGTCTGGTCTGCGACTAAGCAGTCTCTGCTCCGTGCTTCACAGCGTGCCAAGACCACAGCTGACAGGCGTCATTCCCCAGCCCCCGGCTTACTCTCCTGGACAGAAGGTGTGGCTGTCAACAAGGGACCTTCCTCTTCGCACCGAATCACGTAAATTGTCCCCCCGCTATGTAAGCCCATTCATTGTGGACTCTATTATCAATCCTGCCTGTGTGAAACTGCGCCTGCCACGCTCAATGAAAGTCCATCCAGTTTTTCATGTCTCCCGCCTCAAGCCTGTGGTCTCCAGCCCTCTGTGCCCTCCGTCCGTACCCCCTCCTCCCGCCCGGCTGGTGGACGGTCATCCGGTCTACACTGTCCGTCGTCTTCTGGATGTGTGCCGGCGGGCCGTGGTCTCCAGTTCTTGGTGGACTGGGAGGGTTATGGCCCGGAGGAACGCTGTTGGGTGCCCTGCTCCTTCATTGTGGACCCTGCTTTGGTGCGGGAGTTTCGTCGCCTGCATCCGGACCGGTTTCGGCCGCCAGGTGGCGTCCCTTGAGGGGGGGTCCTGTTAGGATCCTGGTCTTCCCCCACACCTACCAAAGAATCCTCATCACACCTGCCACCCATCACCTCATCAGCCTGCAGCCTTCTTATGGACTCCTCACCCATCAGCCGACGTCAGTCCATCTACTTCATGCGGAATCACCATCAGCTACGCCTCCAGTCTTTGATCACCGTTTGTCACTCTTCTGGACTCCAAGCAAGATTCAATTCCGAAATCCTGTCACAGCCGCAAAACATCCGAGCCTGAAGCCTCCACCACCTCTGGGACTCAATAAATATCACTTATTCAGCCACCCTCTGTTTCTGTCCTGCTTCTGGGTCCAGCCACGCTCATCATAACAGACTGACGTCAGTGACCACCTTCAGGTATTTGCAAACTGTGAATGTTTTTGTAGAAAAATCAAAGAATAAAGGCAAATAGTTTACAGATGAATCAATAAATGCTTTTAGATTAGAACTACAAGCACAAACTTGGAAAACCCTGTATGAAAGCAACGATGTTAACTCAGCTTATGAAAAATGTATCCAGGTGTTTAAATGGATGTACAACAAAAACGGCCCACTTACAAAATGGCGTCATAGAAAACAATTGAATAGGTTAGTTCAAAAGGGGCCCAAGTCCAAGACGTCTGTTTTTCCAGGAAATGATTTTAATTGCATAGCCTAAAAGGAGGCTACACCAAATGATTAATACTTTACCCAGATTTACAATCAGTTTATAGCTTACAAATGCTATAATATGAAGAACCTCACTTTTATAATTTCAGAGGACTAACAATCTAGCTGCTGTGTTCTGAACAAGCTGGAGACTTCTTAAGGAACTCTGAGGACACACTGCTTACAAAGAGTTACAGTAATCCAGCCTCGACATAACAAACGCATGGATGAGTTTTTCAGCATCACTCTTAGAAAGTATATTTCTGATCTTAGCTATATTCCGCAGGTGAAAAAAGGCAGTTCTACATGCCTCAGATATGTGAGCCTTAAATGATAAATCCTGGTCAAATAAAACCCAAAGGTTTCTAACTGTGGAATTAGGGGCTATACTTACACCATCCAGGGAGACTATCTGATCAGACAGAGCATCTCTGAGTTTTTTGGGACCTAGTATAATGACCTCAGTTTTTTCTGGGTTCAAGAAGAGGTAATTAATTGTCATCCAGGTCTTCATGTACAGGCATTCAGTTTCTATATATTGTCATTCTGGTCAGGTTTCATGGATAAATACAACTAATATCGTCGGCATAACAATGAAAAAAAATGCTGTGTTTTCTGATTATGTTTCCTAAGGGTAGCATGTAAAGCATAAACAGGATGGGTCCTAAAACTGAGCCCTGTGGGACTCCATAGTTAACTCGAGTGCACTGAGAGGACTGTCCGTTTACATTAACGAACTGATACCTATTGGATAAATAGGATTTAAACCACTGGAGAGCAGATCCTCAGATCCCTATGTCCTGCTCTAATCTATGGAGTAAAATACTGTGGTCGATAGTGTCAAAGGCTGCACTGAGGTCTAACAGGACCAGAATAGAAAGCAGTCCCTTTTCTGAGGCCAGTAATAAGTCATTAGAGACTCTAACTAGTGCAGTTTCGGTACTGTGGTGAGGTCTAAACCCTGACTGAAAGTCTTCAAAGTGGCTGTTGTTCTGTAGGTGGCAGTAAAGCTGCTTAACTACAACTCTTTCTAGGATTTTAGAAATAAATGGGAGGTTTGATGTTGGTCTATAGTTGGCCAAGTTGCTAGGATCCAAGCTGGGCTTTTTAGAAGAGGTTTAAATATGCAGTTGTTAGGGGACAGGCTCCAGCATCCTAACAACTGAATATTTAAAAGACTGTGGCACGTAACCCGTTTCCATAAAGGTATTTATCATCGTTAATATGGAAGCATTAATTAGGGGGAAGGTTTCTTTAAAAAGTCTAGTGGGAATTGGGTTTAACAGACAAGTTGAGGATTTGGAGGACATAATAATTGATGCTATTTCCGCTTGATCGACAATAGTGAAGCAGTCTAATGTTACAGAGGTTTCTATGGATGCCTCCACTTCTACGGCTTCAGCATGCTCTGGGCTGATAGTAGGAATAACTTGATTCAACTTATGTCTAATATTTGAGATTTTACTATCGAAAAATGTAAGAAAATCATCAGAGATGAGAGAAATAGTAACATATGGTTCTACTGAGCTCTGACTGCGAGTTAATTTAGCAATAGTGCTAAAAAGAAATCTTGGATTATTTCCATTCTCCGATATTAAGGTTGAATAGTACTGGGTTCTAGCTCTACGCAGAGCTTTTTTGTAATTTAATAGGCTATGTTTCCAGAGATTCAGAGACTGCTCTGAACCGGAGCGACGCCATTCTCTTTCCAACTTACGGGTTTCTTGTTTAAGAGAACGTGTAAATGCATGGACAGCAATGTCCATGCATCTACATATTAAATGAAAAACCGATAATAACAATTTTAATTCATTTTTTATGCTTTGGTCTGAAACAGCACGGTCATCTGGAAGCAGTTTGTTCTGCAGGTAAAGGAAAAATACGAGGATAAAACGTTAACTTAAGGACTAATCTTGGAATTTAGCAGATTTAGTGACAGAGCACACAGAAATATCAACCACTACAAATTACACCAACTAGGTTTACAAATGTTCAGAAATGTCTGTGAGAAGATTCTGTTTGAACCAGGAGCTGTGAGGAAACAGGTGTCATTTTTTTATTCAACATTTGCAGAATACAATACAAAAATACAAATACAATTATTGAACTGGTGTTCAATAATAACCAAATAAAGCAATCACAAGAGGAAATAACTAACTAACAATAAAAATAGAAATAAAAGGGGGAAAAAAATAAAACTTAGAAATGCGAGAGTTACCTTATGTCACTAATCCAAAAGATTTACAGATGTTAATGGTTTATTGTATTTTTTAAAGAAAAAATTCATTTTAAAAGAATTCAGGTTTTTTTATGTGAATATGGAATTTAGCCAAGAATAACAACATATTTATAAAAAAGAAAGCATCACAGCCTTTCTGTTCAAAACAATGAAAACCAAATATTATGTTTTTATAAGAAAGTTCTCAGACAGATGTACTAGCAGCATAGCTGTCAGGTAAACTGCAGCAGTTTGTGTCTCAGAAAAACTAACCACAATTATTAATGCTAATAATCACACTTATTAAGATCTGTGACTTTAGAGTGTGTCTTTGCACAGAAACATGAGACAGTAAATGGATGTGAACATCATCAGACGTGTCACTAATGGTAGGAAAGTCTGTAGGTTCTTTTTTTTTTCTGATATTTTATTTATCCCTCAATGGGGAAATTCTTCTCCGCATTTGACCCATCCCCTGGGGGAGCGGTGACGTGCAGCTGAACTGCGCTGGGGAGACGGTAGCGTTAAAGGGGTCTTGCATAAGGACCCTCACTGAGTGATGTTAACTGCTCGCCATTGACATGGTAATTGCCCCCAGTACCATTGTTTCTTCCCCTCCAGGGAATCGAACCCTGGATTCCTGCATGGTAGCCTCTCACCTCAGCCTTCTGTTATATCTGCAGCATGTCAAAGAGTCACATAGCACTAAAAAAATCATTTTAGATTTTCAGGCAGAGGAGGAATATCAATGTGTTATACAATGTATTTTTACAAGACTGAAAGAATGTATTTTAATCTCAGTTTGGTGTTTTGACCCCTCCCTAATGAATTTCTGGTAGAACCTGTTTTCTGCTCATTTTGATGAACTTTTTCCTGAATGACAGACCAGCAGAAGCTGATGGTTTTCTGTCGGGGATTTTTTCTTTCTTTCAGGGATTTCAGTGGAGCTGGAGTCCAGTGCTGAGGAAGCTGCAAGCATGTATGAGCAGAAACTGGGGTCCCTTACCCGGGAATCTTCCTCTGAAGTGGATCTGTTCTCAACAGATCACGACAGACGTGATGCTGAGCAGTGATGTGGACAGACTTTCTCTGACATTACCCTTTTTGATACAGTTGTTAACCATAAACAGACTTTTCCAAAATGCTTTGATTCATCTAATAAATGTGACTGACAGGTATGCTGGCTAAATGCTGAATTGAATGTTACATTTGATTGATTGCATGAAGAAGCCCATAAAGTAAAATCCACAACTGTTTCTTTGTTTCTGTTGTTGAAAACGGTATTCATGTTAAGTTTATAATAAATATACCGCATTGCCATGAAACTATTTTGCTTATTTTCACAACAAAAGCTTTGAAAATGTCAGCATCAAACTTTGTTAAGAACTCTTTAAAGCTTAAAATGGGAAACATGGAACCACTAAAGACCAACCCTTAAATAAAGCAAATCTAATATGAACATTTTAAACTGCAGTTTGGATTAAATGAACATTCATGTTTGGAGTTGTACAAGTGTTTGATGCAATTCCTTATAGATGTGGTTTTCCAGATCATAAGCCTGACTTGAGGCAGGAATCATGGCTACTCTTTCACTCCCCAAGACATCCTTTACAACCAATCCAGCTTCAGCAGCAGGTCCAGAAAAAATACTTTTTTTCTAAAGGACTGGTTGCTGGCAGCAACCTAAAGGACTTAGAGATCAAGGTCAAATAATATTTTATAATTACATAGAACTATGAAATCCATCATGGTGATTTGACTATATACTGCATGGTAAAATGCCTTTAGTCTTTAGGGGATTTAATCTAAACTATTCTTTTCAAATTGTTTGCATTTTCTTGATATTTTACCCACATTTTCAAATTTACAATCAATCATATGTGAATAGATTTTACAAAGTTGTACAGATCTGTTATAATGTGACTTAATGTCCTAAAATGTGAAAAATCTGCCTCATATAATTGGTTTTAATCTCCACTAGAGGGCGCTCACACGTAAATTGTAATCTTCATTGTAAACTTCATACTGACAGGAACTTTTCTAACATTCAACAAAGATGTGATGGTTTTAGGTGAATAAAAGTTTGATCTTTAGTCTTTGAGGACAAAGGAGTTTGGAATGACAGGAAGGTTTGTCTTTGACTGTCTGCTCACGGATCACAACAGTTCGGCTCTTTTTTATGATCTTTGCTGAACATGCATCACTGTAACACAAAGGTTCTGGAACAGTAGGCTGTTAGAATTCTGAGATTTATATAAAAATGAAGACCAAATGTTCTACAAACAAATTCTGAGGAGCTTCAATGTCCTTATTTCACAGGAGTTTTCATATTAGTGTCAAATGACATCATTTTCTTCCGAGTAAACAGTTTGATTCCTTAACAAAGTGAACTTTTTAAACAAAGATTTGGGGAACATCTTTTTTATTTTTGTTGACTTGATGCGACATTACCAAGCTTTTATCTTAACCTAATAAAATTATGAACTAACAAGGTAATCCCTAAATTCTGAGGTTTCATCTCAGGTGTGTCAATCAAAATGTGAGTCCAGCTGATCTGAGGAGAAAGACAATCAGCTGTAATGAACAGCAGCTGTGTTTCCTACAGGAGGAACTTTTTTAAGCTCCTCTTGTTTGTTGGCTTCTCATTCAGAGTCTGGAAAGATGGGAGCTGAGTCGTTTGTGGCCCTTTGTGTTTTGGCTGTTTTCTTTAGCAAAGGTTTGTAGCTTTATTTGAAGGATTTGTTATACTGCAGATTGAAATTTGTCTTTCAAAAATCATCAGAACAAACATTTAACCTTCTTTAAACTGTCATTCTCTGTAGGTTTAAGTTTACCTTTTGCTAGAGAAACCCAGGATGCAGACCATAAAAAGATGGGAAGAAAAGCTGGTGAGAATTAATGCTAAGAAATATGTACTGAAAATTATTAGTGGATGTTTACTACTTCCCCTCTGTTTCCTCCCCCAAAAGATTTGGCTTTAGATCGTGGCCTTGATCTTCAACAGTCATTGGATTCCAGGTTGGAAAATCTGGTTAAAGAAGGTGAGTTGGAGAATAAACATGTGGTTTGGTTTCTCTATTAAATATACCAGAGCAAACAAATATTAATACTATGATAAAAAAAAACTGTAAAAAATTCTAAAGTCCAATTTCATTTTGTTAGTACAACTGGAAACCAATGAGGTGGAAGCTGTGGCTCTCGTTGCCAGAGCAACGTGTATAGTACTGTCCGCCAGCAACCAGACTGTGTCCGACGCCGCCAGCAACCAGACTGTGTCCGACGCCGCCAGCAACCAGACTGTGTCCGACGCCGCCAGCAACCAGACTGTGTCCGACGCCGCCAGCAACCAGACTGTGTCCGACGCCGCCAGCAACCAGACTGTGTCCGACGCCGCCAGCAACCAGACTGTGTCCGACGCCGCCAGCAACCAGACTGTGTCCGACGCCGCCAGCAACCAGACTGTGTCCGACGCCGCCAGCAACCAGACTGTGTCCGACGCCGCCAGCAACCAGACTGTGTCCGACGCCGCCAGCAACCAGACTGTGTCCGACGCCGCCAGCAACCAGACTGTGTCCGACGCCGCCAGCAACCAGACTGTGTCCGACGCCGCCAGCAACCAGACTGTGTCCGACGCCGCCAGCAACCAGACTGTGTCCGACGCCGCCAGCAACCAGACTGTGTCCGACGCCGCCAGCAACCAGACTGTGTCCGACGCCGCCAGCAACCAGACTGTGTCCGACGCCGCCAGCAACCAGACTGTGTCCGACGCCGCCAGCAACCAGACTGTGTCCGACGCCGCCAGCAACCAGACTGTGTCCGACGCCGCCAGCAACCAGACTGTGTCCGACGCCGCCAGCAACCAGACTGTGTCCGACGCCGCCAGCAACCAGACTGTGTCCGACGCCGCCAGCAACCAGACTGTGTCCGACGCCGCCAGCAACCAGACTGTGTCCGACGCCGCCAGCAACCAGACTGTGTCCGACGCCGCCAGCAACCAGACTGTGTCCGACGCCGCCAGCAACCAGACTGTGTCCGACGCCGCCAGCAACCAGACTGTGTCCGACGCCGCCAGCAACCAGACTGTGTCCGACGCCGCCAGCAACCAGACTGTGTCCGACGCCGCCAGCAACCAGACTGTGTCCGACGCCGCCAGCAACCAGACTGTGTCCGACGCCGCCAGCAACCAGACTGTGTCCGACGCCGCCAGCAACCAGACTGTGTCCGACGCCGCCAGCAACCAGACTGTGTCCGACGCCGCCAGCAACCAGACTGTGTCCGACGCCGCCAGCAACCAGACTGTGTCCGACGCCGCCAGCAACCAGACTGTGTCCGACGCCGCCAGCAACCAGACTGTGTCCGACGCCGCCAGCAACCAGACTGTGTCCGACGCCGCCAGCAACCAGACTGTGTCCGACGCCGCCAGCAACCAGACTGTGTCCGACGCCGCCAGCAACCAGACTGTGTCCGACGCCGCCAGCAACCAGACTGTGTCCGACGCCGCCAGCAACCAGACTGTGTCCGACGCCGCCAGCAACCAGACTGTGTCCGACGCCGCCAGCAACCAGACTGTGTCCGACGCCGCCAGCAACCAGACTGTGTCCGACGCCGCCAGCAACCAGACTGTGTCCGACGCCGCCAGCAACCAGACTGTGTCCGACGCCGCCAGCAACCAGACTGTGTCCGACGCCGCCAGCAACCAGACTGTGTCCGACGCCGCCAGCAACCAGACTGTGTCCGACGCCGCCAGCAACCAGACTGTGTCCGACGCCGCCAGCAACCAGACTGTGTCCGACGCCGCCAGCAACCAGACTGTGTCCGACGCCGCCAGCAACCAGACTGTGTCCGACGCCGCCAGCAACCAGACTGTGTCCGACGCCGCCAGCAACCAGACTGTGTCCGACGCCGCCAGCAACCAGACTGTGTCCGACGCCGCCAGCAACCAGACTGTGTCCGACGCCGCCAGCAACCAGACTGTGTCCGACGCCGCCAGCAACCAGACTGTGTCCGACGCCGCCAGCAACCAGACTGTGTCCGACGCCGCCAGCAACCAGACTGTGTCCGACGCCGCCAGCAACCAGACTGTGTCCGACGCCGCCAGCAACCAGACTGTGTCCGACGCCGCCAGCAACCAGACTGTGTCCGACGCCGCCAGCAACCAGACTGTGTCCGACGCCGCCAGCAACCAGACTGTGTCCGACGCCGCCAGCAACCAGACTGTGTCCGACGCCGCCAGCAACCAGACTGTGTCCGACGCCGCCAGCAACCAGACTGTGTCCGACGCCGCCAGCAACCAGACTGTGTCCGACGCCGCCAGCAACCAGACTGTGTCCGACGCCGCCAGCAACCAGACTGTGTCCGACGCCGCCAGCAACCAGACTGTGTCCGACGCCGCCAGCAACCAGACTGTGTCCGACGCCGCCAGCAACCAGACTGTGTCCGACGCCGCCAGCAACCAGACTGTGTCCGACGCCGCCAGCAACCAGACTGTGTCCGACGCCGCCAGCAACCAGACTGTGTCCGACGCCGCCAGCAACCAGACTGTGTCCGACGCCGCCAGCAACCAGACTGTGTCCGACGCCGCCAGCAACCAGACTGTGTCCGACGCCGCCAGCAACCAGACTGTGTCCGACGCCGCCAGCAACCAGACTGTGTCCGACGCCGCCAGCAACCAGACTGTGTCCGACGCCGCCAGCAACCAGACTGTGTCCGACGCCGCCAGCAACCAGACTGTGTCCGACGCCGCCAGCAACCAGACTGTGTCCGACGCCGCCAGCAACCAGACTGTGTCCTTCAGCCTTCTTCAATAAATCTGATTCTTATAGCTTTAGAATTTTTGTCTTTTCCTGCAATTGCTGGGGAAGACCATCCCCAAATGTACTCAAAACTTGCGCAAACAAAAGGCTACTGCTCAAAATTAACGGTAGAGCTGATTACTTTGGAACAAAAGGAGGAGCCAGTATTTGAGGCTGAAACGGAAGATTCTGAATATAACAATGTGCAACTTAATGTGAACTGGTGTGATTCTAATGTGGAAGCTAGATATTGGAAGTGGATATTTTGCAGTTGAGGGGGAAAAACTGCAAAAAGTAAAATAGTTTTAAGTAATATCTGCAAATATAGAACAATGTAGATCCATAACTTAGTTGCTCACAAAGGTGAGGCTGCTAGGTTGAGGGAAAGGCTCACCTTGTCTGATCGCTCTTCCCTACTGAGACATGCTTCAATAAGGAACCATACACTAACCACAAACCTGCCCAATTGTCCACTCACCCCAAGCAATTTTTGCCCAAAAGTTGACAAAACTATTCAGATGAAGGAGACATTGCCTAATAAGTGTTTGGCAAGGCAGCTGACATGCATTTCGGGATCTGTAGTTAATGTTACCAGTACATACCACTACATATTACCGCGACATTAACAAAAAATAATCTCGCCGACCGGAAATAATTACTCATTAGGCCGGATGTGGCTCCTTGAGTTTGACACATTTGCTGCATGGTCACATGTCTTACACAGGCTTACACATATTGGACTGTAAGGATGGTTGGATCATTTTGTTGCCATCACGTGTTGTCTGCTGTGATAGTCATTTTTATGTTTTAGTAAAATAAACATACTGTACCTGCATCCAAATTGTATTTTGCAAGATCAATAAGCAATTTATCTCACTTTTAAATAATTTTTATGGTATAGGTTAATCTGACTAAAACTTGTCTTACTCAGACCAATCTGGTTGGATTGTAGGAATAGATATTGATTCATTGATTAAACGTTACACCCCTAAAACATTATCATCCATTGGATTTTGAAGGTGAACATGGAGTCTGAAATGGGAGGGGCATGTTCACAAGAGTTTACTCCGCCCACCTGAAGAATGGCTAAAAAGGCGGGATTAAGAAAAGGGGGTGCATTTTTTTCTACACACAGATTCATATAAAAAATGTATTTATTTATACAAAAAATTAATAATTAAAAAGCTTTAATAAAATAAATAACCCCTACACAGAAATAAAAACGGCTAAAACTGCATAATTATAAGTAAAAGACCACTGTGGGAACACTTTTAAATTAGATCAAAAGATGATCAGAGTGGGACTTTAATCAATGGATGCAGTGCAGTGGGAGATGTCTAGTGCAGTGTTTTTCAACCAGTGTTAGTGTGCCGCGGCACACTAGTGTGCCGTGAGAGATGGTTAAGTGTGCCGTGGGAAATTGCCCTCATTAACTGATCTAAAAACATTTTCCATCTCCATGATTTCAGCTCTCTGTTCATCCAAACAGGCCCTGATAAAACACTGAGGAGTTAGGAATAAAAAAGATCATAAAATACTTTTTCTTTGCGTTTATTTTATTTTATTAAAGACATTTTGATAAGGTACCGCGATTCAGCTGCACCTTCGGCTGTATTTTGGAAACGTCCCGTCCCTTTAACTGTCTCCACCAATCATTCTTGAAGGCTTAATCACATGTCATCAGTCTGACCAATCAGAAGTGGTTAAAGTCTTCACTTTCTTGCCCCGATTTAGCTCGTAAAGTCGCTCAGTTCTAAAAGAAATTGCAGCTAAAGCTCGTCTTTAGCGGTGTAGCTTCCCACAGAATCCGGTATCAGACCGTGGAACAAGTGAACAAAACAATGAAGCTCCGAAAACCGATCTCCGGCCGTTTTATGCACTACATCTCCCATGATGCATTGGGTTGTAAGAGTGACAGCGCATACGGAGATCTGTTGTTAAACGTCTTGAAACCAACGAACACACATCAAACTGTTTTTAAATCTTCTAACTTATCTTTTATTGCATCTTTTAGAAAAAAAACAGCTGAAGTTTCCAGCTTTTTCTGCAACAATTATCTCAAAAATGCATGTGAGATTGCGGAGGGGCTGTAGATCAATACAGACTATGAGTTTCTCCTTTTTTTTTTTTTTTTTTGGATGCTGGTGTGCCGCGGGATTTTTTTTAAGGTTAAGGTGTGCCGTGGCTCAGAAAAGGTTGAAAACACTGGTCTAGTGATGCAACAAGGAAGCTTCAACAACATGTCAAGCCCCGTAGCTGCACACTATTTAGACAGCCTGCTATAGTACAGGAGCTTAGAGACTGAATTTGAAGAACTATCTTCAAACAGCTGCTACGTCAAGATTGCTCTCATTTTTCTAGATCTCCTGCTCTGTTCAGAAAGGTCCTGAGTGATTCCATTTTTTAGTCGACATACTCAAGTCTACAACTGTGGACTGACTTTTTACTTGGACTTATTGAATGACTTTAAAGTCCTGTTTCGATTATCTTTTCAATTGCAAAAGCGTTTCCAGTCGTCTTTAATTATGATTATGTTGTCTTTTACCAAAATCAAAAAACCTGTGTTGTTTTCAGAGTTTCTGCAGAGCGGCAGGAGTTCAATAGAAATTCAGTTGTGGAAGTCGGTGTGGAAGTACGCCCGCCACCCCTCCTGTCATCCATTTGTTTACAATCTCCTACTAGTTTACAGCTCCTCACAACTCCAAGCTAACATTAACGGTGCAACAAAAACGGCGAGCAATATTGGAGCTATCCAGCCACGCAGTTTTGAGGCAGATACCAGCTCAGAGAAGGAAATTCAAGACATTAGTGGATCTATATGTCTGCAAGTGCATGCATCAGAATTGGAGCAGAACAGACAAACTTTGGCCCGTCCATGGCAGCTCCAGCGTTACAACTGTACGCTTTTTCAAATGGCGAGTTTCTTCTGCTCCTGATAATCAATCATAAAGACATACTCAAAAAAACAGTTTAATCTTACATTATTTTGCTTATGTATATATTTTGTACATGTCTTTAATTATGAGTAAAATGTTTGTTGGTAAGAACACCAAAAACGTGATTTCCTTTGGAGCGGGTCTTTAACTTTGTTGATAAAACCATGATGAATAAATGTGGTCAGTCAAATCACCCATAATTGTTTAGACCAGGGGTCTGCAACCTGAGACTCCGGAGCCACATGAGACTCCTTGACTCCTTTGTGGCTCTCTAACTGATAAAAGATTAAAAAAAAGTATTTAATTCTGAAAATTTACCCATTTTTAGACTGTGCAGCAACAAAACAAAACAGACAAGTCAAACTTTGTTCATCTTAACCACAAACAGTTGAAGCAAAGTCCATCTAGCTATGCCAGGCACCTGACTACAGTAACTATAATGCTTCAATATTCCATCAAGCGGTGTAGCTTGGTATTTTACCAAATTTCAGCATTTTGGACAAATTATTAAACACTGCCAATGTACCACAAAAAATCAATTTGAGGTCAGTACGCACATTTTAGAGGTCATATATTATGCTTCTCTTAAGCCTTTCGTTTATAAATTCCGCACTGTTTAGTGTATTCTGTTCAGGCATGTCTGTGGACAAGCGGGGTCTTACGGAAACAGAGGGAGGGGGGGTGAGACATGCTACATGTTGCAAAGCAAAGCACTTCAGTGATGTCTCACTTTCTGAGCCAGCTTCAAGGCTAGTGACATACACTAAGTCCAAAGTCCCCGTGCTAGGCTGTTTCTCAGCTACAGTGAAGCATGCTAATGCTAAAGTACCAGCTACACTGTATGTGGTGAAAACAGGCACGGCTTTGCTAGGATTGGACTTGTTTAGAGCGATGAGGCTCACCATTGACAACAATGCAGTACTTCCTGAAGCAGCTTCTTCACCGACAGTGACTTCATCTACAGCTCCAATAGCCGAGGTTAAAACTGGACCAGCAGCTGAAAAGCTGGGTCTTGCAAAAGGTTTTATTCATAAAGTGAAGATCAGAGAGGATGTTCAACCTGTCCAACAAAAGCTCAGAAGGATTCCGGTCTCAGTCAGACAAGCTGTCTCTTGTGAAATTGAGAGGCTGTTGGAGATGGAAGTCAGAGAGGATTGATGCCTCTCCCTGGATGTCTCCCATTGTAGTGACACTAAGAAAAAATGGGAAAGTGAGAATGTGTGTGGATTATCGTGAGCCAAATAAGGCAATAGTGATGGACAGTCATCCTCTTCCACATATGGATGATATTTTTTCAAACATGTATGGAGCTACAATCTTCTTCACTATTGACTTGGCAAATGCTTATCATCAGGTGTTGCTGGCAGAAGAGAGCCGTGACATAACTGCTTTCATAACACATGAAGGACTGTTCTGGTTTCCTCAAGTCCCTTATGGGCTGTGTTCAGCCCCAAGTGAATTCTCCAAGCTCATGTCCCTGGTGCTGAAAGGCTTAAAAGGAGTCCAGAACTACCTGGATGACGTGATTGTTTATGACAGGGACCAGCAAGAACATGATCGCAACCTCCAAGCAGTTCTAGCTGCACTTAATGAAGCTCGTCTCCATCTTAATATGGAGAAATGCCATTTTAACCAGAAGAGCTTGCAGTTCCTTGGGCATGTCATTTCAGCCAAAGGTTTGCTGCCTAATGAGGATCACCTGAAGGCTATTGCAGAAGCTCCAGCACCGAGTGACGCCACTACTCTGCGCTCATTCCTGGGACTTATTGCGTGGTATGCAAAATTTGTGAAAAAATTATGCATCCTTGGTGGAGCCTATGAGAGCATGCCTGCACACTGACACATTCAAGTGGACTTCAGAGGCACAGGCTAGTTTTGATTCAGTGAAGACTCGCATCATCAACAGTTCTGCATTGGCAGTTTTTGAGCCCAGCCTCCCAACTATTGTGGCTACAGATGCTTCAGATTATGGATTGGGAGCTATTCTAATACAGCTTCATCCTGACAAAACAGAGCGAACAGTTGCTTTCGCTCCCTCACTCCCGCAGAAAGGAAATACTCCATTGTCGAGAAAGAGGCCTTGGCCTGTGTTTGGGCCGTTGCAAAGTGGAGAACTTTTCTGTGGGGGACTAGATTCACTTTGCGCACGGATCACCAAGCCTTGACCACTCTCCTAGCTACAAAAGGACTAGGACGGGCGGGGATGCGCATTGAGCGATGGTCAGCTAGACTTTTGTGTTTCACATATGATGTGGAATATCGAGCTGTTGCACAAAATTATGCTGCTGACTGTCTCTCCAGATTGCCTCTTCTTTCAGTCGAGAATGCAGAACCAGTGGTGGAGCCTGAGCTGGTGGCTCTCCTGGATACAGAACTGAAAGCCCTCACAGTGAAAGACTTTACTGCAGCGTGTCAGGTATGTCCAGAACTGACCGCCCTGAGAGAGCAGATGAAGCAAGGATGGCCTAAAACAGCACAATCATTACCTGCTATGCTCCAACGTTACTTTGCTGTTCGAGATGAACTGTCCGTGGAAGAGATAATAGTTTACAGAGGTCCTTACCACCGGTTAGTTTCTGTAGCAGTGAGAAAGCAGATTATTAATCTGGCACATGAAACCCACCAGGGCGTCGTCCGCACCAAGCAGAGGCTGCGAGACCTGTACTGGTGGCCACATATGGACTTGTGTGTGGAGGAGACCATAAAGGCATGTGTGACATGCCAGCTGAATGATAAAAGTGCCAAAATACATCCTGCACCGCTTCACCCAATTCCATTTCCAGATGCTCCATGGCAGAAAGTGGGGATTGACATCGTCGGTCCATTTGACTCTGCAGCTGGGGACTGCCGCTATGCTATAACACTGATCGACTACTACACCAAATGGCCAGAGGTGACATTTACTCCTTCCATCACAACCAGTGCAATCACCACATTCCTGTCTACAATATTTTCCAGGTTTGGTAATCCTACAGAACTGATTAGTGACAATGGGACACAATTTACCTCCACCGAGTTTGCAGACTTCCTAGCAGTGAGAGACATCAAACACAGGAAGGTGTCTTTATATTACCCTCAAGCAAACGGAGCAATAAAGGAACCGCGTTCTAAAAGAAACACTCCTTACAGCAGAGCAGGAGAGGAAGCAGTGGAAGCCCTTCATACAGAATCCTGATCACTTACCGTGCTACTCCACACAGCACCACAGGAGTGTCACCGTATGAACTCATGTTCAACAGGAAGATGCGCACAAAAATGGACATAGGACCGGCAAGTACTTCTCCTTTTCCATCAGAGAAAAAACTACGTATCCGTGTTACCTCAAAACAGAGAGCATCAAAAGCCTACATTGATCACTGTAAGAAGATGGAAGATGGACGCACGTGGAATGCGTCTCACCTGTCTCTGGTTCCAGAAAGTGCATAAGACACAGGCACTGGCGCTGCGGATGCAATCCCTGAGCCAGTGGTCACACCACCGCTGGATGATAGGATGCCCAGACCCGCAAGGGTTAGAAAGAAGCCTGCATGGCTTAATGATTATGAACATTAGTCATGTCTTATGATTAGTGAAAAAAAAGAAAAAAAGTGGGGGTGAGAAGAAGTGTTACTTGATGCAGATTTCTTGAGTTATGGTTATTTAAAGGTTTGTTAGAGAATATCTGAGTTAGAGGTAATGTGGAGACAAACGCACAAAGAAAATTCTTATTCTGTTTGAAAGTTTAAATTTTCCATTACAGGTCTGTTAAGCTCTTAAACAAGGGGGAAAATATGTTGTGTATTCAATTGCGCCACCACAACACTAGAGGGCGCGTTGTATGACTGACTGAGTTCTGTATGTTACGTTGTGAAGAGGAAGCATTAAATAAATATAGCGGGAAAGGATTCTGAGTCACGTCCTGATTTCTGTGCAAATCTGAGGATTACTTCTACAAGAATACAACAGAGGGATCCTCCCCAGGACGGAAAGCGATGCACCATAACTTTTAGAGAAGATTCTGTGTATCTAACGCTACAACTGCATGCTTAAATAGTCCAGCAGATGGGCTTCACCCAGATGAGTTGGGGTATGGCAGAGACGAGATGAGCCAGAGGTGGGGTCCACAACCAAGTGTAGGAGCAGGGATGAGCCAAAGACGAGGTACACACGAGGTACACAGTCAGGTACAAGAGCATGGACGAGCCAACTGGAATATGGAATCACAAAGAGGGAAAATGCATGAATCGCACTGCACCAAACAGAGGCATGGAGAACTGAATGATAAATAAATTATCAAGAACAGACGAGAGGAGGAGAGAATAAGTAGATGGGAATAGAGGACAGAACCCTGGTGCACCATACTAGGAGGAGGGGTAGGTGGGTGATAATAGGAGGGGGGGATAAGACCATGAAGCAGCATAAAGCAACAAGTTTACTAGTTGTTTATCATTACGGTAAGGTTCAAATGTAGTACAAAAAGGGCAGGGCCTGTCCACACACACACTCAAATGTTATCAACACACCTGCTAGCTGCGAAAATGTCCACATGTCAACATGTACACAAAACAGATCGTGTTCACATACGCATACTTATGCCTTTAAACCAACTAGTGTGAGATATTTCATTCAATCACGCAAACTATTAGTGCAAAGGTGAGCTAACACCTGTGCTCAGGTTTTTTATGCTATTGTTTTTATTTTATTTTTTGCTAACATTATTGAACTTCTGTTAGAGAAAAAATGTCGGTACAAAAACCCCATAGTATTCTTTCATACCCATTTTCTTATAACACGGGGTTCTGAGCTGCTGCCTCTGTCTTTGTGGCTCCACTCAGAATCTGAGCCGCCAGAGACTGAGAGAGGAGCTGCTGCCCCACGAAGATCTGAACACATGTGACAGTGAATCTACTTGAACCTTCAGTGGTCTCTAACCCTGATCCTCGTGAGGCCCTGTTTGTTTTGCAGGGCTAACCCGCTGCTGTAATTGCTGGTCACCTGGATCAGGTGTGTTCAGTCAATCAGAAACTATGCTTACTTAATCTAATAAGTAATTGAGGAGGCCTTTAGTCATTACTTAAATATTAAAATTGTTGTGAAAAAAAATTTAGTCCACAAATGCTGTTAGACTTTTTCATTGGATTAGTTATTATATTGGGCTAGGCTAGAGTGACACACAACTTGTGTCTTCTGATTCAATATTTTAGATCATTACTTGTCTGATTTTAAAATAATCAGTTAATCAAAAAAAAGAATCAATTTCTAAGTTCTGTTGATGTAAAATACAACTTGATGACATGAAGTGAGCTGGAACTTTCCCTCCTCTTTTCAAACGGACCAGACATCTCATCTACTTCTTGTGATGTGGGCATGTGGGAAACAGTTTGACTTGTGAACTTCAAAAGGAGGAAGCCAATGTAGGCTTGTGAATTGATCACATCCAAGTCTTTCCAACTATTCATGCCTCCTTTCAAGTACAACATTTTCAATTGATGGTTATATAAAGAGCTCAAATAATGACTTTGTCTTCAACATGGCTGACTGTGTGTCTGGTGGGATTCACTCCTAGCAACATGTCTACCTTAATGTTGAAGTGAGTAGAGGGACCCTCATTTTCCATTTTTGGTGCTAACGTGACATGGGGGAGGGGGAAACAATATTCTCAATAACGTAAGTAAAAGAGAAAAAACTCTCTAACTCTGCAGCTGCTGGTCTCAAGAACGGATAACAAAAGAGGAGGGTTTATAGTATAGAGTTTATAGAGTTTATAGTTTATAGAGACTTTATATTCACTAACCATAAATATGTCACAAAAAAGGAGAAAAAAACAAGTCAATAAATATGTTCATAAGAGGAAAGGGGGGGTCACCAACATCAGTCAATAGGCTTCATTCAGTGAGAGTCATGAATGTGCACCCCAAACAACTAAACATAGTGCGACCTTCATAGATAATATTTTCACAAACTGCCTAGAAAACAGAATAAAAAGTGGATTGCTGATGACTGTGTTAGGATCCTGGTCTTCCCCCACACCTACCAAAGAATCCTCATCACACCTGCCACCCATCACCTCATCAGCCTGCAGCCTTCTTATGGACTCCTCACCCATCAGCCGACGTCAGTCCGTCTGCTTCATGCGGAATCACCATCAGCTACGCCTCCAGTCTTTGATCACCATTTGTCACTCTTCTGGACTCCAAGCAAGGTTCAATTCCGACAGCTTGTCACAGCCGCAAAACATCCAAGCCTGAAGCCTCCACCACCTCTGGGACTCAATAAATATCACTTATTCAGCCACCCTCTGTTTCTGTCCTGCTTCTGGGTCCAGCCACGCTCATCATAACAGAACGGACTGACCATTATGGACCCAGCAGGTTCAGATCCCTTCAACCAGACTCTGTCTACCCATGCCACCACCCTGGACCAACAGGGACAGATGATCTACGCACTGTCGAACAATCAACAGACCACCTTGCAGCAATTAGCCCAACTCCAGTCCCTGCTCCAAACCATCGCTGATGGCGCAACGCACCTACCTTCATCATCAGCTGCTCCTCCTTATCAGCCGCCTCATGTGAGTTCCTCTTCTCCCGCCCATGAAGCTCTTATTCCTAACCTGGATCCATATTCCGGAACCACCGGTCACTGTCGTGGTTTCCTTCTCCAATGTTCTCTGGTCTTCTCACAACAGTCCGCCATGTACTCCTCGGATAACGCCAAGATAGCCTTTGTCGTCGGACTATTACGCGGTCGAGCTCTGGAGTGGGCCGAGGCCTTTTTGGCTAATCAGAGCACCGAATCATTATCTTTTCAAACCTTTCTGGGACACTTCAAACAAGTGTTCGAAACGCCAGAAAGAGACCATGACGCCTCCCGGAAGCTGCTCAGTCTTCGACAGGGCAGACGCTCCGTGGCTGAGTACTCCGTTGACTTATGCATCCCAGCTACGGAAGCAGGTTGGAACACGAGAGCCCTACAGGAAGTTTTCTACAATGGACTAAGTGACTCAATCAAAGATGAACTGTTACACTATGAAAAACCGGCCTCACTCGATGCTTTTATTACGCTCTGCATAAGAATTGATAATCGCTTCCGTGAGCGCCGCTGTTCAGAGAACTACAAGCCCCAACCGGCCTTTCGAGACCCACAACACGTCTGGCCACGCCCCCCTCCGATCTCCCCCCTGCCGAATTTGCTGCCCATCCATTAACCTCTGAGGAACCAATGCTGCAAGGAAGGAGGCATTTATCACTCAAGGAAAGACAGGAGCGTTGGACTAAGGGAGAATGTTTCTATTGTGGCAGTAAGAATCATCAGTGGCTGTCTGCCCCCTCAAGCCAAAAAGAGAGGGTTCTTCAGTTGTCATGGGGACACTAAAGGGCACGAGGTCTGACACCCGGACCCCAGCAAGAACTGAATTTCTGGCATTTCTCTCATCCGGCTCCTGGTCACGTTCAATATCTGCCCTCATCGACTCGGGGGCTGAGGGGAACTTCATTAATAAAGACTTGGCCATGGAAGCTGGACTGACTCTCATTCCCCTGGACCCCTGCTTAAAGGTCAGTGCTGCTAACGGGCAACCTCTCACTTTAATCCAGCAACAAACTGCTCCCATGACTCTATGTTTTTCTGGCAACCATTGTGAATCCCTCCAGTTCTATGTTTTTCAGGCCTCTTCCTGCCAGGTCGTCCTTGACTTATTTTCCATAATCCTCACATAGACTGGCAGTCTAATTACATATTAAGCTGGAGCTCTTATTGTCATTTCACCTGTCTCTGCTCCGTTCTCTCTGATCTGCAGACTGCTAGTTTACCACCTGATTCCCCAGACCTGTTTGGGGTTCCTCCCATGTACCATGACCTTGCAGCAGTTTTCAGTAAACAAAAGGCTTCTGCCCTTCCCCCTCATAGACCCTATGACATCGCTATTGATCTGCTCCCGGGCGCCACCCTACCCACATCAAAACTGTACAGTGTCTCCAAACCAGAGCTGACTGCCATGGAACAGTATATCAAAGAGTCCCTAGCAGCAGGCATTATCAGACCATCCTCTTCCGGACGATATTCTGATTTATTCTCCTTTACTTGAATCTCATGTCCAACATGTTCATCAGGTCCTCCAACGTCTCCTTGAAAATAAACTTTATGTCAAGGCTGAAAAGTGCGACTTTCATGCCCCCAAGATCTCATTCCTTGGCTTCATTGTTGAAAAAGGTCAGGTTAACATGGATCTAGCCAAAGTCGCTGCCATTAAGGAATGGCCTACACCAACCTCACGTAAAGATCTACAACCTTTCCTTGGTTTCGCCAATTTTTATCGTCGTTTCATGCGTAACTTCAGCAGTATTGTACGCCCCCTAACTGGCCTAACATCTCCCAAAACCCCTTTTCTGTGGAGCCCAGAGGCCGAGGATACCTTTAACCTCCTTAAAGACCGGTTCACCTCTGCACCAGTCTTAGCCCAAGCTGATCCTTCCCGACAGTTTGTGGTAGAGGTTGACGCCTCCGACACTGGGGTGGGGGCGATCCTCTCCCAACGCACTGAGGACGGGAAGCTTAACCCATGTGCATTCTTCTCATGCCGGCTGTCTCCCCCCGAACGTAATTATGACGTTGGAAATAGGGAATTGTTGGCCATCAAATTGGCCCTGGAAGAATGGCACCATTGGCTGGAGGGTGCTGAACATCCTTTTATAGTCTGGACTGATCACAAACATCTAGAATACATCAGTTCAGCTAAAAGACTCAATCCTCGTCAGGCCCGTTGGGCTTTGTTTTTCAGCAGATTTAATTTCATGTTTTTTTTCGCCCTGGGTCGCGCAACGTCAAGCCTGATGCACTTGCCCGCCTATATACCTCAGAAGACCCTGACACCTCGAGTCCTATTCTTCCTCGCTCCTGTGTTCTAGCTAGTCTCTCCTGGGAGATCGAGACTGCCACACAGCATGGTCTGGCCACTGATCCAGACCCCGGAAACGGACCTCCAAACCGCCAATATGTTCCAGCTTTGGTCCGGTTACAAGTGTTGACCTGGGTCCATGCATCTCAGTTCTCTTGCCATCCGGGTTTCCGTCGGACACTGCTCCAAGTCCAACGTCACTTCTGGTGGCCCTCCATTTTCTCTGACACTAGGTTTTATGTCGCAGCCTGCACAATTTGCGCCACCAGTAAATCAGCCCATCAAGCTCCTCCTGGCCTTCTAAATCCACTACCAAGGACCTTGGACTCACATCGCAGTGGATTTTGTGACCGGACTTCCTGCTTCTAAAGGCAACACAGTTATCCTGACCATCGTGGATCGCTTCTCTAAAGCTGCCCACTTTGTGGCTTTGCCCAAGCTGCCCACTGCTACAGAGACTGCCAGAAACCTCATTGACAATGTATTTCATCTTCATGGCATTCCCTCAGACATCGTTTCCCCAGTTTGCATCCCAGGTCTGGAAGTCTTTTTGCCAGGGGTTGGGTGCTACTGCCAGCTTATCCTCGGGTTTCCACCCTCAGACAAATGGCCAGAGCGAACGCACAAATCAAGACTTGGAGTCTGCTCTTCGTTGCGTGTGCTCCCATAACCCCACCTCGTGGCAAGGCAAGGCAAGTCTATTTGTATAGCACAATTCGTACACAAAGTAATTCAAGGTGCTTCACAAAACAGAAAAATGCATTAAAATCACAATACATCATAGAAATAATCAACGTAAAATTTACTTTAAAAGAAAAGAAAAAATTTGAAAATTGATTTAAAAATAAAGGAAGGAAAGGAAAGAAAAGTGTAGATAGGACCAGATAGGACCTTTCAGTCATATACACGGCTAAACAGAAATGTTTTAAGTCTAGATTTGAACATGAACACAGAAGAGGCCTGTCTTACACCTTCAGGGAGGCTGTTCCAGATTTTAGCTGCAGAATATTGAAACGCTGATTCCCCTTGTTTAGTTTTGACTCTGGGAATCAACAGGAGGCCGGCCCCTGAGGTCCTCAAAGTACGAGATGGTTCATATGGCACTAACATGTCAGAGATGTACTTTGGTGCTCGGCCATGGAGAGACTTGTACACAAGCAGAGCTGCTTTGAAGTCTATTCTTTGAGGTACAGGGAGCCAGTGCAGAGACCTGAGCACAGGACTAATGTGATCATACTTCCTGGTTCTGGTCAGCACTGGAGCAGCAGCATTCTGGATGTACTGAAGCTGTTTTACAGCTCGTTTGGAGAGGCCGGTGAGCAGGCCGTTACAGTAGTCTAACCTACTGGAGACAAATGCATGAATAAGTATCTCCAGGTCTGGCTTTGACACTATGTTTTTGATTTTGGCAATGTTTTTCAGATGGTAAAATGCCACTGATGTTACTGACTTGATATGGCTGTTAAAGTTCATGTCAGAGTCCATGATTACCCCTAGATTTCTGACTTGATTTGAGGGTTTAAGAGACAGAGAATGAAGGTAGCTACTGACTCTTTCTCTTTGTTTCTGTGGGCCAAAAATAATAACTTCGGTCTTGTTTGAGTTTAGCTGGAGAAAGTTGTTCTGCATCCACGCACTGATCTGTTGGAGGCAGTGGCTGAGTGAATCCACCGGCCCATATTCACCTGCTGTCAGTGACACATAGATCTGAGTATCATCTGCATAGTTGTGATAAGATATGTTATTACTGCGTATTAACTGCCCTAATGGCAGCATGTAGAACAGGCTGTAGAACAGGCTGTTGTTCTGTAGGTGGCAGTAAAGCTGCTTAACTACAACTCTTTCTAGGATTTTAGAAATAAATGGGAGGTTTGATGTTGGTCTATAGTTGGCCAAGTTGCTAGGATCCAAACTGGGCTTTTTAGAAGAGGTTTAAATATGCAGTTGTTAGGGGACAGGCTCCAGCATCCTAACAACTGAATATTTAAAAGACTGTGGCACGTAACCCGTTTCCATAAAGATATTTATCATCATTAATATGGAAGCATTAATTAGGGGAAAAGTTTCTTTAAAAAGTCTAGTGGGAATTGGGTTTAACAGACAAGTTGAGGATTTGGAGGACATAATAATTGATGCTATTTCCGCTTGATCGACAATAGTGAAGCAGTCTAATGTTACAGAGGTTTCTATGGATGCCTCCACTTCTACCGCTTCAGCATGCTCTGGGCTGATAGTAGGAATAACTTGATTCAACTTATGTCTAATATTTGAGATTTTACTATCGAAAAATGTAAGAAAATCATCAGAGATGAGAGAAATAGGAACATATGGTTCTACTGAGCTCTGACTGCGAGTTAATTTAGCAATAGTGCTAAAAAGAAATCTTGGATTATTTCCATTCTCCGATATTAAGGTTGAATAGTACTGGGTTCTAGCTCTACGCAGAGCTTTTTTGTAATTTAATAGGCTATGTTTCCAGAGATTCAGAGACTGCTCTGAACCGGAGCGACGCCATTCTCTTTCCAACTTACGGGTTTCTTGTTTAAGAGAACGTGTAAATGCATGGACAGCAATGTCCATGCATCTACATATTAAATGAAAAACTGATAATAACAATTTTAATTCATTTTTTATGCTTTGGTCTGAAACAGCACGGTCATCTGGAAGCAGTTTGTTCTGCAGGTAAAGGAAAAATACGAGGATAAAACGTTAACTTAAGGACTAATCTTGGAATTTAGCAGATTTAGTGACAGAGCACACAGAAATATCAACCACTACAAATTACACCAACTAGGTTTACAAATGTTCAGAAATGTCTGTGAGAAGATTCTGTTTGAACCAGGAGCTGTGAGGAAACAGGTGTCATTTTTTTATTCAACATTTGCAGAATACAATACAAAAATACAAATACAATTATTGAACTGGTGTTCAATAATAACCAAATAAAGCAATCACAAGAGGAAATAACTAACTAACAATAAAAATAGAAATAAAAGGGGGAAAAAAATAAAACTTAGAAATGCGAGAGTTACCTTATGTCACTAATCCAAAAGATTTACAGATGTTAATGGTTTATTGTATTTTTTAAAGAAAAAATTCATTTTAAAAGAATTCAGGTTTTTTTATGTGAATATGGAATTTAGCCAAGAATAACAACATATTTATAAAAAAGAAAGCATCACAGCCTTTCTGTTCAAAACAATGAAAACCAAATATTATGTTTTTATAAGAAAGTTCTCAGACAGATGTACTAGCAGCATAGCTGTCAGGTAAACTGCAGCAGTTTGTGTCTCAGAAAAACTAACCACAATTATTAATGCTAATCCTTCCTTCCTCTTTCGGCTTCTCCCATCAGGGGTCGCCACAGCGAACAAGTCGCATGGTAAATTTGGCAATGTTTTACGCCGGATGCCCTTCCTGACGCAACCTTCTCTAATCGGGCTTGGAGCCGCTAATAATCACACTTATTAAGATCTGTGACTTTAGAGTGTGTCTTTGCACAGAAACATGAGACAGTAAATGGATGTGAACATCATCAGACGTGTCACTAATGGTAGGAAAGTCTGTAGGTTCTCTTTTGTTTCTGATACTTTATTTATCCCTCAATGGGGAAATTCTTCTCCGCATTTGACCCATCCCCTGGGGGAGCGGTGAGGTGCAGCTGAACTGCGCTGGGGAGACGGTAGCGTTAAGGGGGTCTTGCATAAGGACCCTCACTGAGTGATGTTAACTGCTCGCCATTGACATGGTAATTGCCCCCAGTACCATTGTTTCTTCCCCTCCAGGGAATCGAACCCTGGATTCCTGCATGGTAGCCTCTCACCTCAGCCTTCTGTTATATCTGCAGCATGTCAAAGAGTCACATAGCACTAAAAAAATCATTTTAGATTTTCAGGCAGAGGAGGAATATCAATGTGTTATACAATGTATTTTTACAAGACTGAAAGAATATATTTTAATCTCAGTTTGGTGTTTTGACCCCTCCCTAATGAATTTGTGGTAGAACCTGTTTTCTGCTCATTTTGATGAACTTTTTCCTGAATGACAGACCAGCAGAAGCTGATGGTTTTCTGTCGGGGATTTTTTCTTTCTTTCAGGGATTTCAGTGGAGCTGGAGTCCAGTGCTGAGAAAGCTGCAAGCATGTATGAGCAGAAACTGGGGTCCCTTACCCGGGAATCTTCCTCTTAAGTGGATCTGTTCTCAACAGATCACGACAGACGTGATGCTGAGCAGTGATGTGGACAGACTTTCTCTGACATTACCCTTTTTGATACAGTTGTTAACCATAAACAGACTTTTCCAAAATGCTTTGATTCATCTAATAAATGTGACTGACAGGTACGCTGGCTAAATGCTGAATTGAATGTTACATTTGATTGATTGCATGAAGAAGCCCATAAAGTAAAATCCACAACTGTTTCTTTGTTTCTGTTGTTGAAAACGGTATTCATGTTAAGTTTATAATAAATATACCGCATTGCCATGAAACTATTTTGCTTATTTTCACAACAAAAGCTTTGAAAATGTCAGCATCAAACTTTGTTAAGAACTCTTTAAAGCTTAAAATGGGAAACATGGAACCACTAAAGACCAACCCTTAAATAAAGCAAATCTAATATGAACATTTTAAACTGCAGTTTGGATTAAATGAACATTCATGTTTGGAGTTGTACAAGTGTTTGATGCAATTCTTTATAGATGTGGTTTTCCAGATCATCAGCCTGACTTGAGGCAGGAATCATGGCTACTCTTTCACTCCCCAAGACATCCTTTACAACCAATCCAGCTTCAGCAGCAGGTCCAGAAAAAAATACTTTTTTTCTAAAGGACTGGTTGCTGGCAGCAACCTAAAGGACTTAGATATCAAGGTCAAATAATATTTTATAATTACATTGGGCATAGAACTATGAAATCCATCATGGTGATTTGACTATATACTGCATGGTAAAATGCCTTTAGTCTTTAGGGGATTTAATCTAAACTATTCTTTTCAAATTGTTTGCATTTTCTTGATATTTTACCCACATTTTCAAATTTACAATCAATCATATGTGAATAGATTTTACAAAGTTGTACAGATCTGTTATAATGTGACTTAATGTCCTAAAATGTGAAAAATCTGCCTCATATAATTGGTTTTAATCTCCACTAGAGGGCGCTCACATGTAAATTGTAATCTTCATTGTAAACTTCATACTGACAGGAACTTTTCTAACATTCAACAAAGATGTGATGGTTTTAGGTGAATAAAAGTTTGATCTTTAGTCTTTGAGGACAAAGGAGTTTGGAATGACAGGAAGGTTTGTCTTTGACTGTCTGCTCACGGATCACAACAGTTCGGCTCTTTTTTATGATCTTTGCTGAACATGCATCACTGTAACACAGAGGTTCTGGAACAGAGGCTGTTAGAATTCTGAGATTTATATAAAAATGAAGACCAAATGTTCTACAAACAAATTCTGAGGAGCTTCAATGTCCTCATTTCACAGGAGTTTTCATATTAGTGTCAAATGACATCATTTTCTTCCGAGTAAACAGTTTGATTCCTTAACAAAGTGAACTTTTTAAACAAAGATTTGGGGAACATCTTTTTTTATTTTTGTTGACTTGATGCGACATTACCAAGCTTTTATCTTAACCTAATAAAATTATGAACTAACAAGGTAATCCCTAAATTCTGAGGATTCATCTCAGGTGTGTCAATCAAAATGTGAGTCCAGCTGATCTGAGGAGAAAGACAATCAGCTGTAATGAACAGCAGCTGTGTTTCCTGCAGGAGGAACTTTTTTAAGCTCCTCTTGTTTGTTTGCTTCTCATTCAGAGTCTGGAAAGATGGGAGCTGAGTCGTTTGTGGCCCTTTGTGTTTTGGCTGTTTTCTTTAGCAAAGGTTTGTAGCTTTATTTGAAGGATTTGTTATACTGCATATTGAAATTTGTCTTTCAAAAATCATCAGAACAAACATTTAACCTTCTTTAAACTGTCATTCTCTGTAGGTTTAAGTTTACCTTTTGCTAGAGAAACCCAGGATGCAGACCATAAAAAGATGGGAAGAAAAGCTGGTGAGAATTAATGCAAGAAATATGTACTGAAAATTATTAGTGGATGTTTACTACGTCCTCTCTGTTTCCTCCCCCAAAAGATTTGGCTTTAGAGCGTGGCCTTGATCTTCAACAGTCATTGGATTCCAGGTTGGAAAATCTGGTTAAAGAAGGTGAGTTGGAGAATAAACATTAGGTTTGGTTTCTCTATTAAATATACCAGAGCAAACAAATATTAATACTATAATAAAAAAAACTGTAAAAAATTCTAAAGTCCAATTTCATTTTGTTAGTACAACTGGAAACCAATGAGGTGGAAGCTGTGGCTCTCGTTGCCAGAACAACGTGTATAGGACTGTCCGCCAGCAACCAGACTGTGTCCGACGCCGCCAGCAACCAGACTGTGTCCGACGCCGCCAGCAACCAGACTGTGTCCGACGCCGCCAGCAACCAGACTGTGTCCGACGCCGCCAGCAACCAGACTGTGTCCGACGCCGCCAGCAACCAGACTGTGTCCGACGCCGCCAGCAACCAGACTGTGTCCGACGCCGCCAGCAACCAGACTGTGTCCGACGCCGCCAGCAACCAGACTGTGTCCGACGCCGCCAGCAACCAGACTGTGTCCGACGCCGCCAGCAACCAGACTGTGTCCGACGCCGCCAGCAACCAGACTGTGTCCGACGCCGCCAGCAACCAGACTGTGTCCGACGCCGCCAGCAACCAGACTGTGTCCGACGCCGCCAGCAACCAGACTGTGTCCGACGCCGCCAGCAACCAGACTGTGTCCGACGCCGCCAGCAACCAGACTGTGTCCGACGCCGCCAGCAACCAGACTGTGTCCGACGCCGCCAGCAACCAGACTGTGTCCGACGCCGCCAGCAACCAGACTGTGTCCGACGCCGCCAGCAACCAGACTGTGTCCGACGCCGCCAGCAACCAGACTGTGTCCGACGCCGCCAGCAACCAGACTGTGTCCGACGCCGCCAGCAACCAGACTGTGTCCGACGCCGCCAGCAACCAGACTGTGTCCGACGCCGCCAGCAACCAGACTGTGTCCGACGCCGCCAGCAACCAGACTGTGTCCGACGCCGCCAGCAACCAGACTGTGTCCGACGCCGCCAGCAACCAGACTGTGTCCGACGCCGCCAGCAACCAGACTGTGTCCGACGCCGCCAGCAACCAGACTGTGTCCGACGCCGCCAGCAACCAGACTGTGTCCGACGCCGCCAGCAACCAGACTGTGTCCGACGCCGCCAGCAACCAGACTGTGTCCGACGCCGCCAGCAACCAGACTGTGTCCGACGCCGCCAGCAACCAGACTGTGTCCGACGCCGCCAGCAACCAGACTGTGTCCGACGCCGCCAGCAACCAGACTGTGTCCGACGCCGCCAGCAACCAGACTGTGTCCGACGCCGCCAGCAACCAGACTGTGTCCGACGCCGCCAGCAACCAGACTGTGTCCGACGCCGCCAGCAACCAGACTGTGTCCGACGCCGCCAGCAACCAGACTGTGTCCGACGCCGCCAGCAACCAGACTGTGTCCGACGCCGCCAGCAACCAGACTGTGTCCGACGCCGCCAGCAACCAGACTGTGTCCGACGCCGCCAGCAACCAGACTGTGTCCGACGCCGCCAGCAACCAGACTGTGTCCGACGCCGCCAGCAACCAGACTGTGTCCGACGCCGCCAGCAACCAGACTGTGTCCGACGCCGCCAGCAACCAGACTGTGTCCGACGCCGCCAGCAACCAGACTGTGTCCGACGCCGCCAGCAACCAGACTGTGTCCGACGCCGCCAGCAACCAGACTGTGTCCGACGCCGCCAGCAACCAGACTGTGTCCGACGCCGCCAGCAACCAGACTGTGTCCGACGCCGCCAGCAACCAGACTGTGTCCGACGCCGCCAGCAACCAGACTGTGTCCGACGCCGCCAGCAACCAGACTGTGTCCGACGCCGCCAGCAACCAGACTGTGTCCGACGCCGCCAGCAACCAGACTGTGTCCGACGCCGCCAGCAACCAGACTGTGTCCGACGCCGCCAGCAACCAGACTGTGTCCGACGCCGCCAGCAACCAGACTGTGTCCGACGCCGCCAGCAACCAGACTGTGTCCGACGCCGCCAGCAACCAGACTGTGTCCGACGCCGCCAGCAACCAGACTGTGTCCGACGCCGCCAGCAACCAGACTGTGTCCGACGCCGCCAGCAACCAGACTGTGTCCGACGCCGCCAGCAACCAGACTGTGTCCGACGCCGCCAGCAACCAGACTGTGTCCGACGCCGCCAGCAACCAGACTGTGTCCGACGCCGCCAGCAACCAGACTGTGTCCGACGCCGCCAGCAACCAGACTGTGTCCGACGCCGCCAGCAACCAGACTGTGTCCGACGCCGCCAGCAACCAGACTGTGTCCGACGCCGCCAGCAACCAGACTGTGTCCGACGCCGCCAGCAACCAGACTGTGTCCGACGCCGCCAGCAACCAGACTGTGTCCGACGCCGCCAGCAACCAGACTGTGTCCGACGCCGCCAGCAACCAGACTGTGTCCGACGCCGCCAGCAACCAGACTGTGTCCGACGCCGCCAGCAACCAGACTGTGTCCGACGCCGCCAGCAACCAGACTGTGTCCGACGCCGCCAGCAACCAGACTGTGTCCGACGCCGCCAGCAACCAGACTGTGTCCGACGCCGCCAGCAACCAGACTGTGTCCGACGCCGCCAGCAACCAGACTGTGTCCGACGCCGCCAGCAACCAGACTGTGTCCGACGCCGCCAGCAACCAGACTGTGTCCGACGCCGCCAGCAACCAGACTGTGTCCGACGCCGCCAGCAACCAGACTGTGTCCGACGCCGCCAGCAACCAGACTGTGTCCGACGCCGCCAGCAACCAGACTGTGTCCGACGCCGCCAGCAACCAGACTGTGTCCGACGCCGCCAGCAACCAGACTGTGTCCGACGCCGCCAGCAACCAGACTGTGTCCGACGCCGCCAGCAACCAGACTGTGTCCGACGCCGCCAGCAACCAGACTGTGTCCGACGCCGCCAGCAACCAGACTGTGTCCGACGCCGCCAGCAACCAGACTGTGTCCGACGCCGCCAGCAACCAGACTGTGTCCGACGCCGCCAGCAACCAGACTGTGTCCGACGCCGCCAGCAACCAGACTGTGTCCGACGCCGCCAGCAACCAGACTGTGTCCGACGCCGCCAGCAACCAGACTGTGTCCGACGCCGCCAGCAACCAGACTGTGTCCGACGCCGCCAGCAACCAGACTGTGTCCGACGCCGCCAGCAACCAGACTGTGTCCGACGCCGCCAGCAACCAGACTGTGTCCGACGCCGCCAGCAACCAGACTGTGTCCGACGCCGCCAGCAACCAGACTGTGTCCGACGCCGCCAGCAACCAGACTGTGTCCGACGCCGCCAGCAACCAGACTGTGTCCGACGCCGCCAGCAACCAGACTGTGTCCGACGCCGCCAGCAACCAGACTGTGTCCGACGCCGCCAGCAACCAGACTGTGTCCGACGCCGCCAGCAACCAGACTGTGTCCGACGCCGCCAGCAACCAGACTGTGTCCGACGCCGCCAGCAACCAGACTGTGTCCGACGCCGCCAGCAACCAGACTGTGTCCGACGCCGCCAGCAACCAGACTGTGTCCGACGCCGCCAGCAACCAGACTGTGTCCGACGCCGCCAGCAACCAGACTGTGTCCGACGCCGCCAGCAACCAGACTGTGTCCGACGCCGCCAGCAACCAGACTGTGTCCGACGCCGCCAGCAACCAGACTGTGTCCGACGCCGCCAGCAACCAGACTGTGTCCGACGCCGCCAGCAACCAGACTGTGTCCGACGCCGCCAGCAACCAGACTGTGTCCGACGCCGCCAGCAACCAGACTGTGTCCGACGCCGCCAGCAACCAGACTGTGTCCGACGCCGCCAGCAACCAGACTGTGTCCGACGCCGCCAGCAACCAGACTGTGTCCGACGCCGCCAGCAACCAGACTGTGTCCGACGCCGCCAGCAACCAGACTGTGTCCGACGCCGCCAGCAACCAGACTGTGTCCGACGCCGCCAGCAACCAGACTGTGTCCGACGCCGCCAGCAACCAGACTGTGTCCGACGCCGCCAGCAACCAGACTGTGTCCGACGCCGCCAGCAACCAGACTGTGTCCGACGCCGCCAGCAACCAGACTGTGTCCGACGCCGCCAGCAACCAGACTGTGTCCGACGCCGCCAGCAACCAGACTGTGTCCGACGCCGCCAGCAACCAGACTGTGTCCGACGCCGCCAGCAACCAGACTGTGTCCGACGCCGCCAGCAACCAGACTGTGTCCGACGCCGCCAGCAACCAGACTGTGTCCGACGCCGCCAGCAACCAGACTGTGTCCGACGCCGCCAGCAACCAGACTGTGTCCGACGCCGCCAGCAACCAGACTGTGTCCGACGCCGCCAGCAACCAGACTGTGTCCGACGCCGCCAGCAACCAGACTGTGTCCGACGCCGCCAGCAACCAGACTGTGTCCGACGCCGCCAGCAACCAGACTGTGTCCGACGCCGCCAGCAACCAGACTGTGTCCGACGCCGCCAGCAACCAGACTGTGTCCGACGCCGCCAGCAACCAGACTGTGTCCTCCAGCCTTCTTCAATAAATCTCATTCTTATATCTTTAGAATTTTGTCTTTTCCTGTAATTCTTGGGGAAGACCCTTCCCAGATGTACTAAAAACTTGCACAAACAAAAGACTACCGCTCAAAATTAACGGTAGAGCTGATAACTTTGGAACAAAAGGAGGAACCAGTATTTGAGGCTGAAACGGAAGATTCTGAATATAACAATATGCAACTTAATGTGAAATCAAGACATGCAGTAAACCCAATTTAGGATCGTGCAAGCTGCAGTTAGGCGGATTAAGTAATAAAATCTGCAAACGTCGAACAATAATGTAGATCCCTAACTTGGTTGCTCACAGTTGAGGGAAAGGCTCACCTTCATCTGATCGCTCTTCTCTGAGACGTACTACAATAAGGAACCAAATACTAACCACAAAGCTGCCCAAATTGTCCCCCCACCAAAGAAATATTTTCCCTGAAGTTGACAACTGAGATGAATCAGACACTGCCTAACTTGGCAACACAAGTGTTTGGCAAGGCAGCTGACACGCTGCATTTTGGCATCTGTAGTTAATGCTACCAGTACATACCACTACATATTACCAATAACAAAAAAATAATCTCGCCGGCTGGATCTAATTACTAGTCAGGCCGGATGTGGCCCCTAGAGTTTGACACATTTGCTGTATGGTCACATGATAGCTGGATCGTTTTATGTTGCCATCACGTGTTGTCTGCTGTGATAGTCATTTTTCTGTTGTAGTCAAATATACTTTACCTGGATCCAAAAAGGATTTTCCAAGATCAATAATCAATTTATCTCACTTTGAAATTATTTTTTAATGGTACAGGCCATGGGTCGGCAACCCTTTTTACTCAAAGAGCCATTTGGGACCGCCCCTAATGAAAAGAAAGCACCCGGAGCCACAATCCGTTTTGACATCATTTTATATATATATATTATGCATGTATATATTATATCAAATGTACTCATTACGTCGATCTTTAAGGACATGAGTGTAGATCGCGGGCCAGAAAAGATACAAAAAATTACTTCTTAAAAGTCCACCAGCCAATCAAAATCCTCACTGAGAAGTACAGGACTTGATTGACATGTAGATTGGCCAATCGGACATCCTCTGAAACATGCATCACTGCAAATGCACATTGTGTTCTTAAAAGGATGATACCGCGGTCGCGTTGGGAGGAGCCACCAGCTGAAGTTCTGGTCTGATCGCTGCGTGGAGCGATGTGTAGAAACTGACAATGTGGAGAGATCAGGTTTATTATTTTGAAGAGTTCTACTTGGTAATCATGTTTCCATGTTTGAGTTCATAAAATCATCCCAGGGAAAGTCTCTGCTTCAACTCCTGCAGGGAAAGCTGCGTCTGAATCTGACGCCCGTGTTGCATCTCTCTGACAGAGTTTGAAGCCAAATGTAATAAAAATATATGAAGCCCCTCCTCCGCCTCTCCACCTGCTTTTCCTCTCTACCTGTTCACCTGTTCACAACCTCTGCAGCTGAGAGTTGGTTTCCCCCGCGCTCCTCAGTGTGTCCTACACAGAGAGCGCAAAATACGATCGGGGCGCTCCAGCGCCGCACAAGGATGGAAGAGCAGGACGCAGGTTATAGCGGGGATAGAGCGGGTTAAGAAAATAAATGGAAGAAGGCGGCCGATGAAGAAATATTCAATATTGTACACATTTTATTATTAGTCTGAACCATCTTTTATTTAGAAAAATCTTTTATTTAGCTAAATTAGTCCAGTGCGAAAAAAAACATCAACAAAAGTTATGTTGGGCGGTTTTTGGCTGGGTCTGGCGGCTTTCAGATGACTTTTGGGCTGGAAAACTGTGACTCTATCTGGCAACACTGGCGCGAACTCTCTGTCGTAAGCGAGTTGGTCTCTGTCCCGCGGCACGTCAAGTTCCCGGCAGAAGATCACTCTGGACCGCGTGCGTCTTCCTGCTATCAGCTTTGCAGTTCTCGCCCGATAAATACGAGCTAATTTAGGAAGCTGGTTTTGACGTGGTACGCGCTTTGTACGGACCCAGCAGAAGAAACAAACTAAAATAAAATTTAATTATAAAATACTCATTATTTTCCAAAGTCACAGGGAGCCACAACAAAAGGATGAAAGAGCCACATGTGGCTCCGGAGCCATGGGTTGCCGACCCATGGTATAGGTTAATCTGATTAAAACTTGTCTTAGATCAATCTGATTGGATTGTAGGAATAGATATTGATTAATTGATTAACCGTTACACCCCTAAGAAACTGACATCATCCTTTGGATTTTGAAGGTGAAAATGCAGTCTGAAATGGGAGGGGCATCACAAGTTCACAGAGTTTACTCCACCCACCCGAAGAATGCCAAAGAAGGTGGGATTAAGAAAAGTGAGTGCATTTTTTTTCTACACACATAGATTCACATAAAAAATGGATCTAAATATGCAAAAAATTAATTAAAAGCTTTAATAAAATAAATAACCCTTCCCCCCTACACAGAGTTAAAAACGGCTAGAAGGGCATAATTATAAGTAAAAGACCACTGTGGGAACACTTGTAATTAGATCAAAAGATGATCAGAGTGGGACTTTAATCAACGGATGCAATGGGAGTGTTTAGTGATGCAACAAGGAAGCTTCAACAACACGTCAGGCCCCGTAGCTACACACCATATAGACAGCCTGCTATAGTACCGGAGCTTAGAGACTGAATCTGAAGAACCATCTTCAAACAACTGCTATGTATGGAAGCGATTCTGTAGCATAATTTAAAAAGAAGAAAAGAAAAGTCCTGTTCCTGTCTCACGCTGCTCTCATGTGTGAGAAGGAGAGGGGAGGGGTAGTGGGCTCAGGCTGCCAGGTTGAACGGCGCACGCCGAGCGCTGCCTGTTGCACAACACCAGGATCACTTGCCTTTAGATTACTCAGCTCCTGCTAATATTTTTTTAACTATTGTAGACATTTTGATGTTTTTTTTCCAAAAATGTATTCTTTGTCTGCCTGCCATTTAGTTGGTGTCAGTTTTTGACATAAAGACAGCAGGTAATGCTGGAAAACAGCTGACCTTTATGAGATCATAAAGTGATGAGATCAGTAGGGGTGGGATTATATAAACTTGCTTCTTCTCACTCCTTTTCAAGCAATAAATCAAGCTCTTGTCATGGCTAGCAGGCGTAGTGACTCAGGTGCTGGAACTCGGAAGGAGACTCGGCAGACAGTGAGGTGAGTAATAATGAGATTTAATAAGATAGTCAGGATAGAGCTGAGTTCCAGAATCTTTCCAGGTAGCCCAAACTGTGGTTGGAGGGTCTTGCTGGCAGCAACCGCGTGATCCGAGATGGAGCCAGAGATCGTCAGAGTGAGACGGCGAGAGATGAACCGTAATCGGGTAAGTTCCACTGGAAGGCGAGGTCCTGGAGTGAATGCAAAGACAAAGCTATTAGTCGAGAGCATGAACCAGGCAAGGGCGAGAATCAAGGTGAGGCCAGGAGATGCACCGTAGGAGTACAACGAACTAGCGTCAGTTACAGGTCCGTCGTCTCCTTAAGAGGCTGCCGGCTGATGAGGATGAGGAGGCGCAGCTGGAGGCATCAGGTGGAGCTGATGAGGAGGAGGGCACCGTGACAGCTCTACTTGTACTTTAGTTAATGATCACTATATTTAACTAAGCAAATGTGATTTAAGTGACGTTTTTGTTTTATTTTCTATCTTTTTAATCCATGCATTTCATCATTTCTGTAATGAATTTAATAAATATGTGTAAATTTTTATTACTTTGACTACAATGCTTGAAATAAATCAATAAAAACAAGTCAAATAAACAATCGATCATTTTGAAAAAAAAAATCAGCTCAATGTTTTTTAGCTATTTCTTCAGACTAAAAAAGTTAAATATATTGGTGCTGCTGTGTTAATGTTTCAGATCAATTTAAATTTAATATTATTTATTGATTGAATTATTTTTCTCAGCATCAAATGGTTCAGTTGGTCAAAATGTTTCTAGTTTAAATAAGGAATGACAGATTTTTTATTTCAGGCACTTTAAGCTTCTTTTCTGTTTTAGACCATAACAGGGTTTCTGTGGCAAAATAAAGCTAATGTTTGTGGAAAATGGATTTATATTGCTGTTTTCTTTAGTTAATGTTAAATGATACAATTTTAGGTATACTTACACAATTTGTTATAGATATTAACCTAACCTATATATTGTCACCGCAGAGAGTGTGTGGGGGGTTAAGGGGGCGCAAAACATTTTCTTTTTCCTAGGGGGGGCCTTGCAAAAAAATATTGAGAAGCACTGCCTTGGACCCTCCTTCTCAGTAAGGAAAAACTCCTAAAAAAAACAGATTCTGAAAAAACAAAACAAAGAAGAAACCTCAGGGGTGTCCACATGAAGGAGGAATCCTCCCCAGGACGGAGAGCGATGCACCAGAACCTTTAAAGAAGATTTGGTGGATCTAACTCTACAACTGCATGCTTAAATAGTCCATCAGATGGGCTTCACCCAAATGAGTTGGGGTATGGCAGGGGGCGCAAGATGAGCCAGAGGTGGGGTCCACAACCAAGTGTAGGAGCAGGGATGAGCCAAAGACGAGGTTCACTGTCAGGTACAGGAACACGGACGAGCCAACTGGAATCTGGAATCACAAAGAGGGACAATGCATGAATCGCACTGCACCAAACAGAGGCATGGAGAACTGAATGATAAATAAATTATTAAGAACAGACGAGAGGAGGAGAGAAGAAGTAGATGAGAATAGAGGACAGAACCCTGGTGCACCATACTTTCCCCAGCTTCAAACTTCTAGTAGCCTACTAATCAACTTAGTGTTATTAGGTTTAATTCAAACGTTAATAGTAAGTTAAACGTTCTCTGATTACTAGCTAGCCTGGTAATAAGTCTGTCCAAAGACCCAGTTTGCCAAATAAAATTAGTGACCATTTTTATTATGGTCTCCATATAATTAAAATATCATAGTGTTCAAGAGAACCATAAATGGCCAGCATCAGCGGACACAGATAATATCAACACGCACATACCAAAGCTTTAGTTCCTGATCGGATGACTCAATGCAAAGCTACACCAAAGTTCATATATTTCAACTCTGGCAACAATGTGCTGTAAAGCAAACTTTTTGTCACTGAGCTGACTGAAACCCTTTGCCACTAGAGAATTGCTCCGCGACGCTCAGATTACACCCCAGGACCTCAAATCAGGTCCAAATATTGTCCTAATACTGAAACGCGATCTACAATGCAAATCACATTCAGTGTGATAATAGCAAGATGCCAAAACAAATACACCCTCCAGCCTCCACCACCCCTAACGAGGACAACAACATTTTCATTCTTCAATTCACTTTCCAAACCCACTTCTTTCCTTCCAGGGTCACAGGGTTGCTGGAGCCATTCCAGCCATGTTGGGTAAGGACAAGGAAGACCGTTCAACCATACAACTTGCCTGCAAAAAACCTTAACTGTAAATAAATACTAAAGTGTACCCACCTTTACACAACAGTTGCTGGGATAGGCTCCAGCAACTCTGTGATTTTAGAAGAATAATAGAAAATGTATGGATGAATGGATGGTATATTTAAAAAGTGAATTGCTGATTTTTATAGGGTCAAATGTATAGTGAATAAAAAAAAGATTTTCCCAGAAGTCCCTGCAAAAAACCAGTGTGCATCGATGCTCACTGGATTGGCGAATATAAACCACAATGCATGGTGTCGGAATTGCTTTTAAAATCCAGGGCATTATATAGTTTTTAGTTCATCTTGGGGTCATGGGTTGTTGGAACATATCCCAGTCACTGTTGTGCAAAGTCGGGTTGAACCTATTTTTCTTTTTTTGTAGACAGCCCTTGCCATATGGTGGCTGAGGATAGGCTCCAGTTGGTTTTTTATGTAAATTAAAAAAGATTAAACATTTACATGCCTTGGTGATCCTCCTCCCCTTTTTTTTATCAGGTTTCTCTTCAGTTGAGGCTTTCCTTTTCATCGATCCGACTAAGGCTGGAAGTCTTCTGTCCACAACTCTGATCGGATCCACTGAAACAGCAACACAATAATGACTTTTAGACTTTTTACCTAATTGTTGGAAAGATCTTGTTCTAAAGTTTTTTTTCCAAACATTTTTAGACTTAGACATAATGTTTTTATTTGTAATTGTTTTATTTGTGCAGAAGTATAATAGCATTTTTGTCCAAAATTATCTATGGCATTATCTAATGCATCATTAGATAATCTATCCATCCATTTTTTCAACCTGCGATATCCTTTTTGGCAGACATGTACACACATTGGCCCCTAAGGATTCTCAAGCACCTGTCCTTCTAGTCTTGTATTCAAAAGTGCCCTTGTGCCCCCTTTTTTGTTGTTTTTTTATTTTATTTTTTACTAACATTATTAAACTTCTGTTAGAGAAAAAAGGAGAAAAAAATGTCTAAACAAAAACCCCACGGTATCGTACCCCTTTTCTTATAACATGGGGTTCTGAGCTGCTCTCTTTGTGGCTCCACTCAGACTCTGAGCCGCCAGAGACTGAGAGAGGAGCTTGCTGCCCCACGAAAATCTGAACACACGTGACAGTGAATCTGCTTGAACCTTCAGTGGTCTCTAACCCTGATCCTCGTGAGGATCCCGCTGCTGTAATTGCTGGTCACCTGGATCAGGTGTGTTCAGTCAATCAGAAACTATGCTTACTTAATCTAAAAAGTAATTCAAGAGACCTTTAGTCATTACCTAAATATTTATATTGTTGTGAAATAAGAAATCTAGTCCACAAATGCTGTTAGACTTTTTCATTGGATTTGTTATTATGGGCTAGGCTAGGGTGACACACAACTTGTGTCTTCTGATTCAATTTTTTAGATCATTACTTGTCTGATTGTAAAATAATCAGTTAATCAAAAAAAGAATCAATTTCTAAGTTCTGTTGATGTAAAATACAACTTGATGACGTGAAGTGAGCTGGCACTTTCCCTCCTCTTTTCAAACGGACCAGACATCTCATCTACTTCTTGTGGTGTGGGCATGTGGGAAACAGTTTGACTTGTGAACTTCAAAACGATTAAGCCAATGTAGGCTTGTGAATTGATCACATCCAAGTCTTTCCAACTATACATGCCTCCCCTTTAAAATGATCATTTCAAGTACAACATTTTCAATTGATGGTTATATGAAGAGCTCAAATAATGACTTTGTCTTCAACATTAATGACTGTGTGTCTGGTGGGACACACTCTTAGCAACATTTCTACCTTGTAGTTGAAGTGAGTAGAGGGACCCTCATTTTCCATTTTTGGTGCTAACGTGACATGGGGGAGGGGGAAACAATATTCTCAAAAACATAAGAAAAAGAGAAAAAACTCTCTAACTCTGCAGCTGCTGGTCTCAAGAACGGATAACAAAAGAGGAGGGTTTATAGTGTAGAGTTTATAGTTTATAGAGACTTTATAGTGTTTAACCATAAATATGTCACAAAAAAAGAGATAGCCACCAGCAACCAGACTGTGTTCAACGCCGCCAGCAACCACACTGTGTCAAAAAAAATTAAAAATTAATTTCATTCCATAAATTTTCCCTCTTTTGTCTTGATTCCAACTGCTTTCCTTTTCCTGTTAGTTGGATATTTATCCCTTTTAATATCAATGGTTTTACCAAGATGAGGGAGTGAGATGTGTGACGTGCATATACATTTAAAATGCCAAATATACGTTTTATAAACTATTTTAAATGTATAAAACTAAAGTGTAAAAGTTTCTGAATAAACTACAACTTCCATGTCTTTGACGCCCCCTACTTTTAGCCAACCAGCGCTCCTCATCCCACGTGACGATTTCCACGTCCTCCCACTTCAAATTGTTTTCGGGCTCTCTGAACACGTGTTAGAAATAAAGCAACGTTTTGTGGGGTTAACTGCGTCCTGAGGAACACGGCGCGGTACAATCTGCGGTTAGCAAGCGGGTCAAACAGGCGCTGCTGAGCGACATGTCAGCGGGAGGCCAGACCACCACGAGCCTGGAGATCCCGGCTGTCAGGCGCGTGGCCATCCACGATGCTGCGCACATGCCCCACGAATACTCCACTACCCCGGGAGGAACGCTCTTCAGCACCACACCAGGAGGTAAGAAAAAATATTAAGTGAATATCAGTATAGCTAAAGATCGAGTGTCAACAGGAGAAGCCTCGTGCTTGTGTCGGACAAAGGTCGCCGCTTGTTATTTACAGCCATCCCAGCTGACCTGTAGCCCCACGTTCACTGGCTCCATGTGGTCATTCAATAAACACATGAACTTAGTGTGAAAACCGAACAGGGACATGTCTAAGTTTTTAGAGCACAGGAGGGGAAAAATAGATTGAAATAAAACAAGCCAGCATGGTGTTAGACTGGAGGCTTGGGAGAGTCCCAGCATGCTGGTGGGAGTACGGTGGCCCTGAAGTGCAAATCAAACCAACAAATCACAAAAAACATTTTAAAAAATCACAACGACAAATCAAAAAGGCTAAACAGATAAACTTGAGAATATATTTAGAAATCAAAACTAAATTCCGGGAACCGCAGCAGAATTCCAAAAATAATGAAACAAAATATTAAAGAAACATTTCAGAAAAAAGAAGTAAGTTTGCATGAAGCCATACCGCATGCTCTGTGCTAATCATAAAACTATTATAAATTTGCAGATTGAAAAGACTCAGCCAATCAATGATACCCCTTGGTACCTACCTTCTCTGTTTTTCTTGTGTTTCATTTTTTAACATTTCATTTTGATTTCTGGAAATTACTTTTGTTTTCCAAAATGTTTCATTTTCGTTCAGTGCTCATCGAGTTCTTTTGGTCTCAGGAATTTTGTTTTGAGTTCTAAAGGATTTTTTATTTTGTTATTTTCCTTCTTTAACCGTCTTTGTGATCTATAATATGTTTTTACGTTGAGCGACTTCCTGCTGTGGGTTGCACTTCAGGCCCACCGTACGATTCCCCTGGGTTTCTGTGAAGAAACGTCATCCCGACGCATGTGTTCATGGTAACTGATACAGTGTTCTGTAACATTACCAGGTGTAGAAGTTGGAACTGATAAAGCGCGGGGGGGTGGTTGATACAAGACGACGTTAATGTTCAGGGACCCACTTAACATGTATACAGTCAGACATTGGTGGGGGGGGGGGGGGGTGTTTAAAGTTTTAAAGGTGGTAATTACTGATGCCACAATCCTCAGTTCAGACCCAACCATGTGTTACAACCTTTAAAGCCAAAAGCGCCGTTTGGTCCAGTTTCTTAAAGGCCAAAAGCTGCAAAGTCCCACTTTATTATTCAGAAAAATACACTTTATTCAAGTTTTTCTGTTCAAAAATAAATCTGTAAATCTGTCAAATCAGATCCTCCTGCTGCAGCAGATTTACTAGAAGAAAAAAATGCAAGTAAACCAAATCGGACATAGAATTTTCTGTCATGGCTTTGGAGCCCTGTCATCCTTTTCCTCTTTTTGCAATTTAAGGAAAAACATGTGTTATTAAAAACTTTAGCAATTTTGCCCTTTTAAAGGGATGGTGGGGCAGTGGTTAGCCCCCTTTTCTCACAGCAAGAAGGCCCCCGGTTCAAGTCCCGACACGAAAAACACAACCTCAATGGGGGGGCCTTTCTGTGTGGAGTTTGCATGTTCTCCCCGTGCATGCGTGGGTTCTCTCCAGAATCTCCGGTTTCCTCCCACCGTCCAAAAACATGCTTCATAGGTCAATTGGCAACTCTATATTGTCCCTAGGTGTGAGTGTGAGAGTGAATGGGTGTGTGATTGCGGACATTCTACCCTGCGACAGACTGGAGACCTGTCCAGGGCGTCCCCTTCCTTCGCCCACAAGTGGCCGGGATAGGCTCCAGCAGCCCCGTGACCCCGAAAGGGACAAAACGGAATACAAGATAAACCAATGAATGAATGCCCTTTAACAGCTAGTAGATGCTGTTTTTGAGCAAAATGTGCTTTAAGCTAATTCTTGCAATACAGATTTAACCTTTTACCAACGTTTTAGCTTATCTGACAAGTAAAAAATTTAAACACAGAACTCAATTATCAAATTAACCAAAACTACAAACCCATTGTTTATCCAACTTATTCTGATTCTTTTTTTTTCCAAAACCAAAGAGCCTCCTTGGAGGGGTAAAGGAGCCACATGTAGCTCAGGGTGGGACTTCAGGCTTGCTGACCTCTCTGTTACACCAAAAAATGAATCACTGCATCCCAGTGTGTTTATGTTGGAAGTATCAAACATGTTGTGCTCGATTTAAGAAGTTTTTATTATAAATGACCCAATGGAAAGGTTTCACATCACTGTGATTCATTTTTTGTTATGTTTGTTTTTTGGTGTTGTTTTGTACAAAACCATGACCCAAAATCGAGGTTTGAACACGAATCCTTTGTGGAAATGTTCAAAAAATTGAATTTGATGCTCAGACAAAACCTGCAATTTGGGTTTTTGTTCTTCTATAGTGTATCTGTACAGATTCTTATATATTTGGCTCACAGGACTTCTTTTCTTTTGAGCACCTGTTTCCAAAGTTCTTCTAGAAATTTCTGCAGCTCATATGAGGAGCTTTGTTTGTTGTAAACTGCTTGTGGTTTTCTTGTTTTGCATGTTTTTTTGTTTTTTTTTTCTCATTTTGGCACACAGCACATTTTATTCTGAAACTTATTAGGCTTTTATTCATCTGTACCCTATTTTTGAAGGTTTTTCTCTGAAGTTGATTGGCATAGCTCCTTACAGGGACTCTCAAACTATAACCTTATAATAATAAACAAGAAGCCTCCTCAGTTGCACTTATGAGGTAAAATAAATCAGATTTTTAAACTATTATCTGTCTAATAGGATTTTTTTAACTGCTACTTTCTTGAACTTGAAATAAATTTAGTGAAAGATGATGATCATTTTTTTAATACATTTGTTTTATCCTGTTAATATTTGACACGGGGCATAGTGTTTTATTCTGAAAAGGTAACTTTAATGCCTTTGCTGCAGGAACAAGAATCATCTACGAAAGGAAGTTCCTCCTGCAGTGCAGGACATCTCCTCTGGCTCGAACACCTCCCAATAACCTCCCTGATATTCCAGGAGTCACAAGGCCCCTTAACTCCGACTCCTCCCACGACACTAAAAATCCCGTCGAGGCCCCCACCACCAACAACCACGACACTGACGTGCAGACAGAAGAAGGTACATGTGGCTGGATGAAGGCTGCAGTGGCTTACAGTTCTTTTATTGACTGTTTTTTATTTATTTTGTAGGTGAGGATGCCCAGTTTGAAATGGACATTTAAAAGGATTCAAGGACAGAAGTGATCCCATCATCTCCACAGCTCTAGTTTCCTACAGAAAAAATGCATTTTAGTTGATTTGACAAAGTCTTATACGCTTATTAAGATTTGTTTTGAACTTGTTTTTTGTGGAGCTCACCATGATTTATAATGATGTACTTCTATAACACAACCTTAACTGATGCATGGCCCTATTCACTTTGATGTCACGTTGTTAGACATATGACAAGTAAGGGCAGTTTTCATCTAAAAAAATGTTTATCAGCTTTAAGGGGAAACATGTAGAGAAAAGTTGCTATTTGCAATAACTACGTTTGGCCACATGGTGGCACCAAACATTTTTTTAACCACAGAGTTAAAAATATTCTAATTTATTGATTCCAATTTTATCTAGAATGATTGCAATCATTAAAACAGTTTTTGCAAACGTGTCTTAGACTTTTTTTTAACACTCAAAGAAAGTGTTATTGCTCCCAAATACATCCGAGTTGTCTGTGGTTTTGATTTGTCTGATTATCTGACTTTTAATAACATGCTAATGTTCAATTTTCAACAGAAGTGTTTATTTTTCATTGTTTTCCTTTCACATTTGTTTGCTCTGACTCTAAAGAGAGTTGTTAGTTTTTTGGCTAAATTGATTATTGTATAGTCATTTAGTTTTCTGCCACAAGAATGTTTATAGTCATGCATTTAAATGCAGTTGAAGTGGATTTAACCAGCATTTGTTCAGCCTAAAAAGAAATATCCAAAGACACTTTAATTGTCATCAATTTGTGGTTAAAGTCCCCCTTTGATCATCTTTTGATCTATTTTAAAAATGTTCCCAGTGAACATTTAATAATGATTTTTCTGTTTTTTGCTATAATCAAAAAAACTGTTTTCTAGGACATAGATTCTGCAGAGCAGCAGGGATTTATTTAAAATTCACCTCTGAGTTGTATGTGGGACTGTTGGCGTGGAGCAAACCTGCTCTCGCAGCTCATCAACTCTTTCCCGCTAGCTTACATTCTCTCACAACCCCAACCTAACATTACCGCTGCAACAAAAATGGTGAGCAATATTGGATCTATCCAGGTACAGTTTTGAGCCAGACTCCAGCTCAGACGGAAAACAAAGACGTGCATGGATCTATTTGTCTGCAAGTGGATGCAGAGCGGAGCAGAAAGCTTGTGACCCTCTGACTATAACACCTACGTCACTGCTACAAGTTTTTTTCAAACATTGTTTTTTAATCTGCACCTGATTAACAACAAGAAATACTCAGGAGTTCAATTCCAAACTTAACCTTCTATACGTGTCCTAAATCATCAGAGAAATGCTACAAGAACATGTTTAAAACCATTTTTATAATTACACGTGTAATAATTGATCTTGGAACATTCAGCTCTGTCCACATTGTCAGTATTCTGCTATATTTAATAATATATATTAATAGTGTTTTTCATTTAATAACGCAGCAAATCAAAATGAGTTATTCCCTGAGTTTAAACCCAGTTGTACTAAAACACTGTGGATTTAACATCAATCTGCTGGGATTATTGTTGACCTCTTTTCATCTCCAACCCTTTTTCCTCTGAAGTCTATGGGTCGTTTTTAACAAAATTGTGCTTTTTGTAGCTCAACTAAACTATAAGCCAAAAATGGCAGCTCAGTCTGATCATTTCAACTCCATGTGAGCATTTAAAAGAGAACTATAATAACATCCTGTGTGCTCCAATAATGTTTACAACTGAGCCTTTCAATGAAGAATTTAGGTATTTGTCAGTTGGCAGCTTAATAGCTGTGTATAGTAATAGACAGAAATGCTGTGTTCAGTTGAAATAATTTATTGTTTCATTGTACAATTGGATCAGTATGTCTCAACAAACCCATATCACTTGGGCGTTTGTCAGTTCCTCAGATGCATGTATGCTCAGGCGTTAAAAGGAACCAAAGTTTTTGCGTGGATGTACAGTAGTGCTTCAGTCAATGACTACATCCTTTCAGAACTTACAGCATATGTTTATTTAATGGCTGGTGATGAAAATTCATCAGTGACAAATGTTCACACTTTCCATCTCAGCAGCAGTCCAGTGTGAGGGATGTCCTCTCTGTGAAGTGCCTGTGTACATAAATCCACTGAGCTTCAGATGGGCTCAGGTCTCTGGATCTACAGTCCCTGATTCCCTCCTCTCATCTGAGGAGGTGCTGGCGTTTTACTCAGTGGCAGCCGCATTCCTCTACTACCATGTCCTCATGATGCCTCATCACCATCTTCCCGTGCTCGTAGTACAGCATGGAAAGAGGCGCCAGGCGTGTGGGCACGCAGGAAAGACATGCCACCTTGTCCGGGCGGTGAAGCTTCAGCAAACTCTGGAGAGAAAAAGGAAAAGAAGTGATTTATTCTGCAATCAGACAAAGGGTTTACATCATTCTTGTCGCGTTTCCGCCTTACCTGCATGAATGCATGGTTAGTTGGTCTAAAGTTCTCATCAACGGGTGTGGGACAGCTCCCCTCACAGCGATGAGCATTGTATCGTTTTGGATACACAATCCATTCACTCCATCCAAGCCTTCTAAAGTCCACTGCCATGTCCACTCTTCTGCATAGCGGACCTTTGTTCTCCCTTCTTGCAGCTCTTTTCTTGGATTGTCCTTCCAGGCTGTGTTGTTCCCTCTTGTCTCTGCGCCTCCTCATCATGGGGCTAACTCGCTCCCTCTCCAGCTGGACATATTTGGAATGCTCCGCAGTGCGGATCAGCGTTGGCTTGTGTTGGCCGTTATGGTTCTGTCTTGAGAACACCACCATCATGACCCTATTAGCTGTGGGGTGCTGGACTGGCTCCTGCTCTTCCTGCACTTCAGCTTCATCCTCTGCTCTCCTCTTCACCGGCTGCACCCAGAGAAGGAGCATTTCTGTCATGTTGAAGACTCTCCATGGGGAGGATGAAGCCATTGAGCTCGGATTAGCTTGAAACTGACCGAGGAGAAGCTTGTTTTCTTTGCAGTGTGCGTTAAAACACCGGTTCCTGCTGGAGTGAAAGACCTGTACAAAGGCGATGGAGGACTGGGAGAAGGTAGGCAGATGGATGTGGAGTTCAGCTTGTTGGATGTTGTCACTTGCAGTCATGGAAGACATGTCAAATGTGACAGACCATCTGTTACCAACCTGCTGGCAGCCTGAAAAGAACAAAAGTAGAGCTTTAGATTTTTGTAAATAATGTCCTGTCAGTTGATGAAGCAGCATTTCAATGATGAATACTCACTTCTAGCGTTCAGGCTGGTCACAGAATCAGCCTCCTGGAGGCTGCTTTGCTCGAGTTGGACAGCTGCGTCCCGACCCTCAGTCAGCATGGTCTGATAGAGCTGCATCATGTAGAGCGGCAGTGCGCCGGGCTGGTGATGCTGAGCATCCTGCGCGGCGCGCCTGGAGCTGTGGAGCAGCGCGTCGGGATGCAGCATTCCGTGGAGGGGCCTCTGCGCCAGGATTAGATCCACAAGGAGGAGGAAGGTGAGCTCCACTGCAAGTCCCATCACCGAGTCCCAAATCTTTCACAACTGATGGGGCCACGGCCGACCCTGGAGTTTTTATCTCTCAGCTGGTGCCTTTGAAGTGGATGCGAGAATGGACCGAATTGTGATCCACGGCACGCTCAATGGCTTTTATCGAAACCAAAATGTCTTTGTAGCAGCATAAGTGTGAAAACTGAGAGAGTTTCTTACATTAAAGATCCCTTTGATCTTCCTGTGATGTGCATTAAGGAGATTACGAGCTGCACACCCCTGATTAATGAGCCAACGAGTGGAGTGGATAGTTAATCAGAAGGAAATAAAAAAAGGAGAACTTTAAATCCATTATACACATTTTGCATTTTTACAATTTTTTTTAATTTTATTTTAGTTCAATGTATTAGAAAAAATGTCATCCAGTCAACAGATTGTTCTTACCACAAACTTTTTTGTTTCCGTAATTCTTCAAAAACTGTTAAACCATCACATTTTACAAAAAAAAAGAAATGAAAATTACATTTTTATTTCTTAAAACGTTGAACATGTTGAAAAGAAAACTGTAAAAGATAAATTGATAATGGTATTTTGGATGGCTTTATGTCGCAACTTTTACGCAAAAAGTCAGCCATCAAAGAAAACAATCCATTTGACACATCAAAGCTTTTAATCTTTTGATAGTTACACAGAGAAAAATGTAAATTATTTTTAAAGGAGTACAATTGTCGTTTTTTTTTTTTTGTGGAAAAGTAACACAGCTCAGAAGATAAACAAATAAATCTCCGCTTTAACCACAATCACGCGCAAATGAATAGTTTTTGTGTGCCATTAAAACACATATAATGATCACGAGAAACATTTTATTTTCTATAAATAATTATATTTAAGGTGTTAAAAATCTCAGAGCTTCACAAAAAGTCTCAAAATATGCAACAGTGGGATTGTAGTGCGGAATGCGCATGCTCCTGGCTAATTAGGACCTTGTATTAAGCGTTACAGTTATAAACCTAAAAACACAGTAAATTTCTCTAAAACATTATGAATATTGCACGATAGAGATTTCCATACTGTCATTTATAAGATGTCATTTAGCTTTTTTTTTTTTTTTCCTGCGCCTTTACGCAATCAGGCGCGCAGCTGCAGCAGGTGAGCCGATTAAAGCGCTTCCTCCCAGCTGAGGCCGTGAGTGCGGATGATCTGCGCGGGCCGACATGGACCTGCGCTGCTTCACGTGTTCGCTTTTCCTGGCATGTCTTTGCTGTACCGGAGGTAAAGTCTGTTTGTTCATTTGTCTAAATAAGCAGCAGCGCGCTCACGGGTGCAGCAAAGCAATCTAGAGAAGGTTTATCTTTGAGTAAGCGTGGGGCCTAATGAACAGACTTCTGCAGGCTCATGATGTGCCAACAGCCTAATTGATGTTCCCCTTTTTGAACCAAACAAACTTCAAAATTTTAGTTTGAGCCATTTGCTTACGACAATGCTCAAGTTCTCCCCAGTTATACATTTACTTTATGAAAGATAAGAATATCTTAAATGTATATGCATTCTTGACTTAAGATCCTTAAATTGTGTAGGATGTCTTTTAAATTCTTGAATTATCTGACCAACCTTCAGTTGGCCAAACTAATTCCTTCCAAAATTGTTTTTCTACTTGTGGGTCAGTTGGTTATTTACCAGTATGGGTCTGGTCTATTGTGCATATTTTCTATTGCGTCTGGATATTCTGTAAATGTGGCTTTCTTCCTGGAAGGTCAACGCTTGGGGTGCCCTGAAGGAAAGTGGCAGTGTGATGATGGACAGTGTATCACTGAAGCCTGGAGATGTGATGGACAAGGAGACTGCCTTGATGGTTCAGATGAAATGGACTGTGCCGGTATGTGTAGTTTACTAAACGAGTATTTAGATTTTATTTTAGCACAAAGTACTTTCCAGTACTTTTTTTTTTGGCTGATTAAAGCTTCATTCTAAACCCGAGAGAGACTGAAATGACTAGGGGGGGAATGACTTTCATAGGTTGCCATAACAGCCTGATAAGATGAATATATATAGTACCAAAAAAATAATTGGGTTTAATTTTTTGATGACAGTGACTTAATTATTATACTAGGTTTTATTTGGTGTTGTGTGTTTTTGTCTATTCTCTCAAATACTCTGAGATCTTTTCATTATAATCCAAATTATATATAAATGTCTGAGCTGTCAGAATGACTGCTATGGTCATTCTAGTAGCTGTGGCATTCCAGCAGCTCGAGGTGATATCAGGGGTGTCAGAATCCAGGGCTCGAGGGCCGGTTTTAAACATGTTTTCCAACAAACCTGCCATTAGAGCTCCTTATTGGCTAAAACACACCTGATCCAGGTAATCAGCAGCGGGTATTTGAAAACCAACAGGAGGCTGGCCCTCAAGGTCTAGAATTTGACACCACTGTGTTAGAGGTTTATTGGAACTGTAGCACAACAAATGCAGAGTTCACCCAAATATCTTGTTTCCTTCAGAGCTCTCAGGCTCAGAGTGTCCTGCAGGTCAGTTTTCCTGCCTGGACTCTGTTGGCTGTGTTAATGCCTCTGCTCGCTGCGATGGCAAAATCCAGTGTCCTACTGGATCTGATGAGGAGAGCTGCCCACCCACCAAGGGCTGCATAGACTCTGACTGGATGTGTCAAAACGGCATCTGCATCCCGAAGGGACTGCGCTGCAACGGAGAAAACGACTGCATGGATAATTCTGATGAGGGTGACTGTGGTGAGAAAGTGCTTTTCCTGTCAGATTTGACATGTGTCAGCCAAAATGCAGAATGTAAAGAGAGAGAGCTTTTATTACTCTTACTGGAGGGGGGAAAAATCTCAAATTTTCAGGATTGTGTGATGAGGGCGGCGTGCTATGCCCAGAAGGGAAGTGTGTTTCTCCTGAAGAAATGTGCGACGGGCAGCTTCACTGTTTGGATGGCAGCGACGAGCCAATAACCTGTGGTAAACTTAATTAAATTCCTCTAAGCTTCCCTTTCATGATCATTCCATCTACTGAAGAGCCCATCCTGCATTTGATTGCTAAAACAAAATGACGTTCACCCTCTGCAGGCCGCATCTGCTCCATGAACAACGGCGGTTGCAGCCACGTATGTACCGATGAGTCCTGGGGGACACGCTGTGTTTGTCCTGCAGGGTATGAGCTCTCCTCAAATGGTGCAGTCTGTGAAGGTCTGTTTCTGATCCTGTGGAGTCTTCATCAGTGTGTTCTTAGATTTTTTTTTTTTGATTATGCAATCTGTTTCTCCTCAGATGTGAATGAGTGCTCTTCTGCCTTGCCGCCTTGTGCACATTACTGCAAAAACACTGTTGGCTCCTACCTTTGTCACTGCAAAAAAGGTTTCAAACTCAATGAAGGCTCCATTTGTCTGGCTTTAGGTGAGGTTTCATTCAACAAGCTACCTTAAATTGAAGGAAACTGCGTTTTGTTCATTTGAGGTACTGATGGACATGTCACAACATTGCAAAGTTTCATGAGTACGGTACTTAAGATCTCATTGTTATATCAGTTTAAACCTCTTAGATCTAGATTCCTGCTCAGAAAAGACTAAGCCAGTGCACTAGAACAAAAGAGAACTGGAAAGTTTAAAGGCAACTTTGATGTTGAAGCTTTAGAAAGATCAGAAGTGATCAAAAACAAAGAGAAGCAGAGTTTATATAAGCTGACTCTAAAGGTGTATTCAGAGTTTAAGGCTGTATTCAAACTGGCCACAGTCTGAACCAGAGTTCATTTCCCCCAATAATCCAGAACAAATTTTAGGCCTGAATCCACCCAACCGGACCCTGGTCCGGGAGCAGGAACTGGTTCTCGGACCCATCATTCGAGGTGGTCTTGGTTCTTTTCCAGTCAAGCTGCGCTTTGCTTTGTTTTGATTTTTCTCAGTCTGAAGAGGCTCTGTGCCCAGAATGGAACAACTGGACTAAAGGCCACTGTAGCCGAGCATTACGGAATGTAAACGGAGTAGAGAGGAGGCAGCCATGACTTGCTGACATGGAGTAACTGTGAGGCACAGCAACTCTATTGACATTTTGTCAGATGAATGCAGACTTATCAAAACAACTTTTAATGTGATACACATTGGCTCTCAATGTTTTCCAGACGATCTGTCAAATGCTTATCAGCGTACCTTCTTAGCAGTCTTCTTGCCAGTAACCGCCTTGCAGTGTGCCTCAGCCAGCCCAAAGTAGCAAAAAGTGTTGTACTGGACAGTGATGCAGATGTTAAGATTTTGTCAGCAAAATATAAAGTTGAATAAGTGTACTAGCACGACAAGGATTGCAAAGCGTACGATTTCCATAATTTCTGCCTCTAGTTGCCTTGTCCTACCCTCATCATTTCTGGCCAATAACTGAAGAGCTCTTCAGTCATGTGTTTTGTTTTTTTTTTACAAGCTTTGGTTCGAAAGACAAGTGTACCGAAGGCCGTGTGAATACGGACCAAACCCAATGTTCAGGAGTCAATTCGGATCAAACAAAATGAACTTGGTCCAGACCTACAGACTTTTCCAGTCTAAATGCACCTACAAAATATTTGGCAGTAGAAATGGTCTTTGACAGTATTTTTTTTGTTTTGTTTCAAGGTGAGACGAGATGGCTTGTATGTATTCCAGAAGTTTTTCTACAATTTATTTATGATCAAATATAGAAAGTTTTTCTTAAATTATTAAGTATCCATGTCAGAATTTCCGTTTACTGTGATTTCAGTCAGATGGTGGTTTAGTAATACTTTTAATTTATTTATTTTTTTACTTGGGGCAACTTGCCTGACAATATATTGCATAATTTTAGAAAATAAAATTAAAGTATAACTGTTAAAGAAAAATTTGGCTTTGCACCAGTGCACATGGAGAAAATCACATGTGGTGGTTAACCTTGCAATGGACCTCATTCTTTTGTCTTTTTGAATTCTCCAGGTAATGCAACCCGATTGCTGACAGTGCAGAGAAGCAATTTAGGACTTTTGAATGTCAAATCTCAGCAGTTTAACATCATCCAGACTTCAGTGTCTGATGCAGTGGCCTTAACATATGACATTGCCAGAGGATTGCACTACTGGGCTGATGGCCGTGGGAGCATCTACAAAACTATTGGACGTCAAAGCTGGGCAGTCTACACGGGTAAGTCGACCACAAGCTTTTTATTTTTCAGAAAATCCTTATGAAACACAATTTTCCTTAATGTTCAATTTTCAGGAAGCTGTTCTTGAAAATGTAAAATTGTCTTCCTAAAACAGGGGAGCCTGGGATTCAAGCGCTGGCTTGTGATTGGCTTAATGGTTACCTTTACTGGACTAATCTGAAGATGGAATCGATCTACATGCAGATGCCTGATGGGAGTTACACAACTCTGCTTAACAAAAATGTCAAGCCGTCTGGGTTGGTTCTTTTACCTGTTGAGAGGTATATTCAACTTTTCTGACTTTTACAGAATTGTTTTTCTTGTATAGTGATGTACTGCTATAGCACAATATAAATGAGTCACTTAGCCTGCCAATCGTGAATTCAATGTAAAAGAATGTGGTTGCTTCTGTGCAGAAATGTTCTGAAAATGTCCTAAACCCTCAGGAGTCGGGACTTTTTTTTTTGAGCATTTTACCTACTTTAGATCATCCTGCAAAAATAATTTTCCTTTAACCTCTTAAGACTTCAACTAATGTATGGGCTAACCCTCTTCATGTGGAGTCACAGGGTCCCAGTTAAGCAGAAATGACTACTGTGGTAATGTAGCCTAAAATATGTCCACGCATGTGATGGATCTTTCAGAGGTAAACTTTTTTTATTTTAACATTCTTTTTCCAACATATACTGTATACATATTTTTTTATTAATACGATAAACCTGAAACTTTCCCAAAAACTCAAATCTGATTTAGTAAAATTTTATTTTGCTCAAAATCTGAAACTCAGAAGCAGATTTTAGATTGTATAAGAAAGATCAAGTGTGGAGACTAAATGTATAAATCCAAAAGAGCAAAGACCAGGTCAAAGAGATGGGAGAAATGTAAAAAAGGTGCTTAAACCCACTTACAAGGTTCCAATGATTTACTTGAAATGGTATCACGATAAGGAGTCATAACTCGTGTTTGGTTTAAACCAAACATGATAAAGGTAATAACCTTTTTGAAGCCTTTTACAATCAATTTAAACAAACTATACTAATGGCGGGTTGACATCATTTCTACATCATTGTAAACAGCTGATGTGATACTTGGAGCTAAACTGATGATTTTTCTGTGGTTTATGCTAATTTATGTTTTCATTTCAGTTTGATGTTCTGGATCAATGCGGGACCAGGTGAGAGGGTGACAATCGAGAGGTCCTGGATGGACGGGTCGGATAGAAGCACTCTGACGGTTCTCACAGCCCAGTCTGCTCACAGCCTCACGGCTGATGTCGCTGCCAGGAGACTGTACTGGATCAGTGACTTCAAAAGGGTGAGATCTGAGTGAAATATGACTTTGAACTGTAGCTTTGGGACGCAAATGTTACAGAAAATGTATACATAACCTGTTGGCCTATGAATTAGGGAATGACGTAATCAGAAATTCTGTGACAAAAGAAAGTTGCATGGATCAACTTTAAAGACCCGGTACATTTCTTTTGGCGGGAGCAAACTATTGCAAGGGTTTTGGTATTGTCTAAATGTAACAAATGCCACCACATTGTTAAAAAACTAAAATAAAAGAATGTACAGTATACTGCATTTTATAAAATCACAAATTCAGAAAGTACTGGGCTGTCTATCGTAAATTTCTAAACCAAGAGTTTGCAACCTGAGGCTTCGGAGCCACATGCCGCTCTTTTAGTTATCCTTTGTGCCTCTTATTAAAGAAAAAAGAATTATTTATTTTCAAAAATTTAAAATAAAACTAAAAGTACTAAATTAAACAAACCAACTTTATTCAAGTCATTAAAAAACAATTGGCCAGTATGTAAAAAAACTTTCCGCCAGTTATGAGCACTGAATCAATTTAAGCACAACTAGAATTAAGGCACACCAGATTATAAAACGGATATTAATTTTCAACAAATTTAAGGATTTTAAGTGCACCTTTATGGCTGGAAAAATATGGTAGTAGTCACTTAATTGGTTCTGATTTAATTTTATGTTGGACTTAAAAATTTCTGGCTGAGATGCACACATTTGTCTTCAGTCTGTAGAGACCGTGGGGGTGGATGGGACCGGCCGTTACTCGTTTACAGGACTGTTCAGCAGGCGGCCCGCTCTGAGCCTGGCTGTGTTTGAAAGCATGTTGTACTGGGTCGACAGCAGGGGATTGTGGGAGGCTCCCCAAAGCAAACCGACTAAGCGCAAGTTTTTGTGGAAAACTGGAGTTCCCCTGTTGACAGTCTACCATGAGCTTCAGCAACCTAAAGGTGGTTTGACTCAAATCTGTTAACATTTAGGTTAAATCTTAAACTGTTTTTGTTCAAATTGGTTGTTTGATTTGTTTTAGGGTCCTCTGCTTGTGCAAAGGCTCCATGCGAACTCTGCCAGCTGACTAAAAATAACCTGGTTGGATTCACCTGTGCTTGTCCAGATTCTAAAGTGCTATTGCCAGATGGGAATTGTGACTGTAAGTTGGCCAAGTCAGTTAAATGCAGAGAAACTTTGTGTTTTTCATGTTTCAGTTAGAACTTTGACCTCTTGTCTCACTTGACTTTAAAACTTTCTTGCAGTTTTGAGGTTTATTTATGCTACAATTACAACTATCAACTTGTTGGAGTTCAGAGGTGGACAGCACTCTGAAACCCAGCTCTTCAACACAGATGATGGGATCCTGTCCTTTGATCTTGACTGGTACAGAGACTGGCTCTACTGGGCCAATGAAACGGGTCACGTCAAACGCAAAAAGATGGCCCAGGTGCAGATTGAAGTCATTCCAATGCCTCTGCCTGGTAGGTTTTTAGTCTGAAAGCTCTTTTTACAACTAAGAAAGAAAATGGAAACTTAATACAAGTAAGTTTGTACCACAATATATCTTCTAAACACATTTTATTTTTAGTTTGTCTAATAAGTTTGGACCAGCAAAATGAAAATCTTTATTGGGTGTCATGTGACCAAAACACCATTGGCACCACGACTAGTGGGAAAAACTACCCCAAACGCCTGTACCACACAACACTGGAAATACACAACCTGTACCTCGACTGGCTAAGGAGTAAACTGTTCTGGATGGAGGAAGATCGTCTCTACAGTATGGACTTAACAGGAGGCAAAGCCGAACTGCTGCTGAAAATAGCAGAAGGGGTCAGGGGCGACATTAGCTTTGACCTCAGAGCCAGCAGTCTGCACTGGAGCTCTGAAAGAGGTGAGGGGAATTCAGGGTCTGGAGGGATCACATATAATTGTGTTAAATGTATGCCTGCTCAAATCTGTTACTGAGTTCATCTAAATTTGTTTTTAAATTTATGAAACCCAAACTTTAGCTTGACGCGTCTTCTGTCTTAAAATGTTATACTTTTTATCATTTACTGTATACGAGAACCAGACGAGACGAATATGACTAATAGTTGTAATGGCCAACGGGTACTTCCTGTTTGGACCTTCAGGGGGTGTGGTCATTTGGTCCATTTCTCATTTAGTCTATACTTAAAATAACTTTAACATTTTCTTTGTTCTATAAATGGAATTTGTTCAGAAGTGAGTCTATAGGAGTGGTCTATAGTAAAAGATGTATTTTCCCTTTTTAAAAAGTTAACTAAGGCATATTCTCAAAGTTGTTTACAATTTCAGGCTTTTGAGAAACGATTAAAAACAAAAATTCTTAGTTGGTGCCTTTATCACTAAAGGCTTGAATATATTGAAGTTTGTCTCTTTTACAGGCCTGGTAACACTGAGTTTGTTGAAGGAGACAACTCACCAAGCTGGAAAGAGATGGAACGTCTCTGGCTCTGTAATGGCGGCTTTTGAGCCTTTCCTGTTGTCCTTGTCTGATCATGTGATCACTCTGTGGAATCGACGCAATGGGAGCATCATACAAGATGTCAAAGTTAAAGGTCATGTTCTGAGTGTCATCCCTGCACTCGGGAACATTAAAACAGGTAGAGCTATTTTCTCACAAATTAACACTGGAGTAATATAGTTTGATTTTATTAAAGTAAAAACAAATTTGAATTGTAAAAAACTAGTACAATATATATAAATATGTTTTTTTCTTTTTTCTTTTTTGTCTCCACAGTGCCTGATCCTCCAGTATGCAAAGAGCCGTCCATGTTGTGCCGACACTCATCCATTTGCCTCCCAAATTCCCAGGTTTGTGATGGGAAGAGAGACTGTCCAGATGGAGATGATGAAGAATTTTGTGTAGTCACATGTCCATCCAAAGGTAAAAGTGGTTACAGGTAAATCTAACCCATGGGATTGTGTTTCTAACTCTTTTGGCCTTCATCATCAGGGGAATTCAAGTGCAAGGACAGAAGATTTTGTATCTCTCAAAGCCTTGTGTGTGACGGCCGTTCTCACTGTCGGGACGGCTCGGATGAAGTTGACTGCCCCACTTTGGTCGCTCCTGTACCTCTGAAAAATGTCCTCAAGTGTCAGATGGGGTCGAAAGCATGCAACGACGGCACTGAATGTGTTTTACTCAGTCATGTATGTGATGGAGAGCAGGACTGTAGAGATGGTTCGGATGAATTGGGCTGTGGTAAGGTCGTGTTTGAGAGATGACAAAATGTTATAGATCAACTGAGTTCTAATATTTCCTTGCCGTCTGCAGAAACGGATGCGCCACCAAGTACCCGCCCTCCGGCGGTACCAGCCTGCATCAGCCCCTCTGTTCTCTGCCCGTCCACATCCACACACATCTGCATTTCTCAAAGTCAATTTTGCAATGGCGTTAAAGACTGTCCAGATGGCTTTGATGAAAAGAGCTGCTTGGAAAAGTGTGTCTCAAGAAGTAAGTCTCTTAAATATTTATCCCAGATGCTGTTCATGCTTTTCAAAACTATCATCATTTTTACATGTTCTTTTGCAGCTGATTTTCTATGTAAAGACCGTAGAAGCTGCGTTTCAAAGATCCTGGTCTGTGACGGCCGCTCTCATTGCCACGATGGTTCAGATGAGGTCAACTGTGCGAGTGAAGGTCCACAAGCTCCTCAGAAACCCAAGCTGAAGTGTCGCTTTGGCTCCAAGCTGTGCAGAGACGGGGCGGAGTGTGTCCTCCTGAGTCACGTCTGTGACGGAGAGGCAGACTGTCAGGATGGATCAGATGAAGAACAGTGTGGTGGGTTGTTTTTTTGTTTTGTTTTTTTTTTACGTCAGAATTGTCAAATTTTGTGTTTGTGTTAATCAGATTTTTATCATATTTGCAGATGTTGCAGAGACTAAGGCTGCAGAAAAAGACTTGAATATACCCCCTCCCATCATCCCATCAGCCACTCCCACAAAGGCAGCGTGCAGCAGCCCTTCAGTTCTGTGTCCAGGTTCTTCTTTATGCATCAAACCCACACAGATGTGTGATGGAAGAAGAGACTGCCCTGATGGATCTGATGAGAAATGTTTGAAAAGATGTCCTTCTGCATGTAAGTCATCCTGTAGAACTTTTTCATTAAAAACAAAGGTGGGTTTTTGCAACAACAGGCATGTATCTGCATCACACTTCCTCTTGTGGGTTTATAATGCACTCCCTTGAACCATTACATAGTGAAAACTATAAATTTAACTGTGTAAAACATTTGGGGAAGTAAACACGATTGGATAAAACGAGGCGAAAACAAAAAAGGAATACCAAAAATACCTGATTTCCAATTGTGTCTTTGAGTCCAAGGTACATTTGCAGTACCTGCGGTCAACACAAAAGGCTCATGCTTTCGCCAGATTGATTATTTGACTGAACATATTTAAGGCAATAATCACAGTACGTTCTCTGGAAATGAAAATCAAAGAACCAGTTTTTCAAATTTCACAAACCATGAACAAAAATGTAACTTTAAACAGCACTAAAAGTACTAAATATATTGTTACTGGTTGTGTTTTGTGAATACATCTTTACATTTACATCTGAAAGCTTGTTTTACTCTTCATAGCGGAGTTCCTCTGCAAAGACCGTCTGAGCTGCGTCTTAAAGAATCAGGTGTGTGATGGTCGCTCTCACTGCCTCGATGGTTCAGATGAGTTGAACTGTCCGAGCACGGCTGCTCTTCCTAAATCTTCAAACGTGCTGAAGTGCCGTTTGGGGTCAACGCTGTGTCGAGATGGGACAGAATGTGTCCTCCTGAGCCACATCTGTGATGGAGAGACGGACTGTAAAGATGGATCAGATGAAGAAAAATGTGGTTAGTATTTTTCCAACACGAATTTGAATATTTGAATATTCTAAATCCTGCTAATTATGTTGCTTTATTTTATTTTTTTTAATAGATGCTGCAGAGAAAGCTCCTTCCACTTCTATGAAAACTGAGGTCATGAGTCTGTCTCCTCCACTGATACCGTCAGTCACTCAGGCTCCCACAAAGGCAGCGTGCAGCAGCCCTTCAGTTCTGTGTCCAGGTTCTTCTTTATGCATCAAACCCACACAGATGTGTGACGGAAGGAATGACTGTCCTGATGGATCTGATGAGAAATGTTTGAAAAGATGTCCTTCTGCATGTAAGTCGTCCGAAGAATATTTTTACTGCTAAGCGTTTTTTTGTTTACCCCAAGAGTTAATTTCCAAAAAAATAACTCACAATGGGCAAATCTGAATAAATCATTTTTAATTGTTATAACTTATAGATGTTTTAGGGCTGTTGAACTCCTTCCTACACATTACTTTCTTTTCTTGGACCTGAAGATTTTCACTTTCTCTAGTTCAAACTTCAGTAAAAAGTTACAAGATCAAAACTGGTATCGGGGCCAAACATTTGTTTGAGACATTTTTTGTGCTGAACCTTTCGTCAACGTTGAGTTTGTTGGGGAGAAATTTTGAGCACTATCCAGCAGAGTCTCACTGCTAGAGATAAAGGATTTAAATTTGGTGTAGTAAATTTATTCTGTAATGTACAGTAGAAATGGCACATGTGAGGTTTGACAGTGGTCTACAGCCAATCAGGACACAGAACATGATGTACCATTGACCCCAAAAAAGCATGCTAAACTGGTTAAAGAAAGCAAATGAGACTGCAAATCCCCAAAAGGTGATTTGCATTATAACCATACATTCACATCTGAATGCTTGTTTTACTCTTCATAGCGGAGTTCCTCTGCAAAGACCGTCTTAGCTGCGTCTTAAAGAGTCAGGTGTGTGATGGTCGCTCTCACTGCCTCGATGGTTCAGATGAGCTGAACTGTCCGAGCACGGCTGCTCTTCCTAAATCTTCAAACGTGCTGAAGTGCCGTTTGGGGTCAACGCTGTGTCGAGATGGGACAGAATGTGTCCTCCTGAGCCACATCTGTGATGGAGAGACGGACTGTAAAGATGGATCAGATGAAGAAAAATGTGGTTAGTATTTTTCCAACACGAATTTGAATATTTGAATATTCTAAATCCTGCTAATTATGTTGCTTTATTTTATTTTTTTTTAATAGATGCTGCAGAGAAAGCTCCTTCAACTTCTATGAAAACTGAGGTCATGAGTTTGTCTCCTCCACTGATCCCGTCAGTCACTCAGGCTCCCAAAAAGCCAGCGTGCAGCAGCCCTTCAGTTCTGTGTCCAGGTTCTTCTTTGTGCATCAAACTCACACAGATGTGTGACGGAAAGAGAGATTGTCCTGATGGATCTGATGAGAAATGTGTAAAAAGATGTCCTTCTGCATGTAAGATGACTTCTAATTTACTTTTTTAATCGCAAAAAATGATATATATTTTTAGGTTTTTCTTTTTTACTAGATAAACCTTAACTTACGGATTCTAATGTAGCAAAGTTCTGTCGAGTTCCTCCTGATACGTCCAGCTTGATGGTTTTGGACAAGCAAAAAATCAACTCGTATGTGTTAGAACCACTTTACGTTGTCGGACTTCAACATTCTATTTACCTGTACAGCTGATTTTCGCTGCAAAGACCGTAGAAGATGCGTTCCCAGGAGGCAAGTGTGTGACGGCCGTGCTCAATGCCACGACGGCTCAGATGAGCTTAACTGTGTTGGTGAGGCTCCAGTTGCTCCAAAGAAAGCTGATCTGAAATGCCGCGTGGGCTCCAGACTCTGTCGGGACGGCACAGAATGTGTTCTGTTTAGTCACGTCTGTGACGGCGAGACAGACTGTCAGGATGGATCTGATGAGGAAGACTGTGGTGAGTTTTTGGGGAAGACTTGTAGAAATGCCTGTTTGGAATTTCTGTGGGGGGAAAATAATTATTTTTATGTTCTTGTCTCTTAAAAACTGATTGTCGTAATGAATTAAAAGTAAATACAAATCCAACTCTTGTGGTGCTTAGATGAAGTGGAGAGGACTGCAGAGACTCCAAAGCCATCCTGTAGCTTTCCCTCTGTTCAGTGTCCAGATTCGGCTGTTTGCATAAACCCAGCACAGTTATGTGACGGAATAAGAGACTGTCCGGATGGGTCTGATGAGGCCTGCGTGAAAAACTGTGCTGATGAGAGTGAGAACTTTATTAATTTCATCTATTTTTCTAATATTTCTTTGTAATAACTGATGTTTCTTTCCTCTGCAGGTGACTTCCTCTGCAAAGACCGCCGCAGCTGCGTCTCTAAGAGTCTGCTTTGCGACGGGCGCTCTCACTGCTACGACGGCTCAGACGAGGCCAACTGTCGGACCGAGGCGGCCCCCGAGTCAAAGTCTGAGGTGCTGCAGTGCCGCATGGGCTCAAGACCGTGTGATGATGGCCGAGAGTGCGTCCTGTACAGTCATGTATGTGACGGGGAGGAAGACTGCCTGGATGGATCTGATGAAAAGGGATGCCAAGAAGACTGCAAGCAAGGTGTTCGACTTGGATTGTCAAACTTTATGCGCTTATTTTCAAACCAACACAGAATCTGTGCTTTTCAGACATGATGGTCTGCTTTTGTACCTTTTTTTTTCACATCTGACAACAAAAACATAGATGGGAGTTTAGCTGTGCAACTGTTATCTGATTGCTCCTCCACAGGAGAATTTCAGTGTGCTCATGGGAAAATGTGCATTCCTGAGTCGGAGGTGTGTGATGGGAGGCCACAGTGTCGGGATCGGTCTGACGAACTGGATTGCTGGGAGAAAACAAAGGGCTGCGAGTTCCGCTGTGCTGATGGCAAACGCTGCATCCCTAAGAAATTCCTCTGCGATGGAGAGATGGACTGCCTGGATGGGTCAGATGAGATGGGATGTGGTACGTTTTTAAAGCTCATTCTTTTGACAGCGTTTAAAGAAAACGAATTAAAATAAACCTGCATTGACTACTCATGGTAAAGGGAAATCCTTCAGACCAGTGGCGGAGCTAGAACAGTTTGAAGGAGGGGGGGCTGAAGACTTTGGAAGAGTGGCTAAAGGTATCAGCAGAGTGGAAGACCATAGAAAGATAAAATGCATATTTCCGTTTTATTATATTTAAAGCAGCAATGTTGCTACGAATGTAAAGCTGATGTAAAAAATGAAACTAATTTAATTCAAAATTATCCCTTCTGTCATTTTTACAATGCCTAAAGAAGCTTATTGATGTTTTTTGAAACTGTCATTTATACTAATTCTGGGGCATAGCTTCTTGTTGCCAGCACCTGTCACCCTTGACCTTCCAACAGCTCCGCCCCTGCTTCAGATTACTTTTTAGGCCTAAATTTGTCTTTTTCTCCCCAGACTCCAGTCCTCTTGAACCAACAGGGTCTACTGTTCCCACCTCAGTTTGTGCTGCTCCGTCAGTCCTCTGTCTGGGTTCTTCTGTGTGCATCTCTCAAAAGCAGCTGTGTGATGGGCGAAGAGACTGTCCGGATGGATCTGATGAGGAGAGCTGTGTGTTTAAATGCCAAAATGCAGGCAAGTGCAGAAATTAGCATGAAGCCAGCTGATAGCTGTGGCTCTATCTGCTGCTATCTTTGAGTAATAGTTTTTGCTTTGAAAATCTTAGTTATTTCTCTGTGTAGATATCTGAATGTTTTTCTAAATGTGGTTTTGTGTTTTTGGATCAGAGGACTTTTTATGCAGTGATCACAGAAGATGCGTCTCCAAGATCCACGTGTGTGACGGCCGTGCTCACTGTCCGGATGGATCAGATGAGAAACAGTGTCAGACAGCAGACCTTACCCCAACCAGTAAGCTAAGAAAACAGAATGATTGTCAGTTTTTAGGTTTCCTTTCACATTTATACCAAAAAAATCAACAGCTTTAAGCTAGTCTCTTTAAACCAGTGTTTTTCAAACTTTTTTGAGCCACGGCACACTTTAACCTTGACAAAAATCCCGCAGCACATCCGCATCCAAAAATTAAAAAAAGGAAAAACTCGGTCTGTATTGATCTTCAGCCCCTCGGCAATCTCAATTGCATTTTTGTAATAATTGTGGCAGAAAAAGTTGGAAGCTGCAGCTGTTTTTTTCTAAAATGTTATAAAAGTTAAGTTAAAAGATTTAAAAACTGTTTGCTGCATGTTCGTTGTGGTTTCAAGACGTTTAACAAGGACGACTCATTGTGCGCTGAGATGCCGTCACTTTAACCCGATGCATCATGGGAGATGTAGTGCAAACAGCCGCCGAACGCAGACAGGCTAGCGTCTGAGCTTCATTGTTTTGTTCACTTTTTTCACGGTCTGATACTGGATTCTGTGGAAAGCTACACCGCTAAAGACGAGCTTTAGATGTTATTTTTGTTGGAACTAAGACTTTATGAGCAGAATCAGAACAAGGAAGTGGAGACTATAACCACTTCTGATTGGTCAGACTGATATGTGATTAAGCCTTCAAGTATGATTGGAGACAGTTAAAGGGGCAGGACTTTTCCTAAAATAGCTTTAGCTGCAGCCAAATCGCGCCACCGCCATTCTTATCAAAATGGCTTTAATAGAATCAAATAAACACAAAGTATTTTACGATCTTTCATATTCCTAACTTCTCAGTGTTTTATAAGGGCCTGTTTGGATGAACAAAGAGCTGATTTCCTGGAGATGGGAAATGTTGTTAGATCAGTTAATGACGGCAATTTCCCACGGCACACTAGTGTGCTGCGGAACACTGGTTGAAAAACACTGCTTTAAACAATTAATTTAAATTTAACACATTTTACTAGATTAGTGAAAAGTCTTTTTTTTTGGTAATCTCTGAACCTTCTGTCATGTTTAACTTTTGTTTTTTTCTTTTGCAAAGCCTCTATCAGTGTTCCAAGTGTCAAAACTGAACCTGTGAAATGCCGCAAAGGTTTCAAAGCGTGCAAAGACGGTTTAGAGTGTGTGATGTACAGCCACGTGTGCGACGGAGAGCAGGACTGTAAGGATGGGTCAGACGAAGATGGATGCGAGACTCTATGCAAAACAGGTTGGTTTAGTTGGCAGACTTGAAGACTTGAAGACCCACTCCCATCAACTTTTGCCTGTTTAAGTGTTCCTAATGGTCTTTAAGGTCATTTTAAAGCCAAAACCAAAAAATGTAGTGCTTTCTAGGACATAGTTTCCGCAGAGCAACAGGAGTTTATTAGAAATTTGCTTCTGAGTTGTGGGTGGGACTGTTGGCGGGGAGTTCACCTGTGCTCATTTCCCATCCTCACTTTGTTTACACCCTCTCCCACTAGCTTACAACCTCAACCTAGAATAACCAGTGCAGCAAAAATGGTGAGCAATATCAGAGCTATCCAGTCTTGCAGTTTGGAGCCAGATGTGTTGAAAGAAATACTCAAATGCAATTTTTATTTTTAAATACACGTCCTCAATCTTCAGCAAAATGCCACAAGAACGTGTTATAAACAGTAAAAACACAATGTTCTTTGGAGTGGGTCTTCATGGATCCAGACTGTTTAGAATACTGACATGGAAAGACAAGTCTCCAGGTGTATGAATCTGTTTTTCAGGTGAGTTCCAGTGTGCCCATGGCAACAGATGCATCCCACAGAAGGGGGTGTGCGATGGGCAGAGGGACTGTCAGGACGGCTCTGATGAAATGGATTGTTCAAGTCAAATTGAGGGCTGCCATCACCGCTGCGACAACAACACTCGCTGCGTACCACAGACCTTCCTGTGTGATGGCGAGAGAGATTGTGCCGATGGCTCGGATGAAGAAAAATGTGGTGGGTGACTTTTCTCATTTTACTGAACTTTTTGAAACCTGACAAATGAGACAAGCCTGCTTCCTCCTCCCAGGTTTGGTTCCCTGTTCTTTTTACCAGTTCCGCTGTGCCAGTGGGCAATGTGTGTCCGAAGCTCTGAGGTGTGATGGATATCCTGACTGCAGTGACCGCTCCGACGAAGCGGGCTGCGCCAAATCCCCTCGCTGCCCGGCACAGCTGCAGTGCCCACACAGTCATGAATGCCTGCAGAAAGAGTGGCTCTGCGATGGGGATGAAGACTGCAAAGATGGATCAGATGAAAAGGTGAGGACTAAAGAGTTCAGTTCTTTTAAAAGATTTGGGATTGTCCTTTCACTGCCACAATCTGTTTCCAGAACTGCAACGCTCCTCCAGCAAAGTGCAGAGACTACCAGTGGCCGTGCAGAGATGGCAGTAAATGCATTCCTCTCTCTTGGAGATGTGATGGGAAGGAGGACTGTCACGATGGCACAGATGAGGAAAAATGTGGGTTTTGAGAAGTTTCTCAACCTCTGAGGATTTTTGTGATAAAACATGAGGTGGAATGTGACTTTTTACAACAGTCACATGTAGCAAGTAATCAGTCCTCATCCTTACCACCACAGGTCTGCAGAGAAAATGCCCCTCTCATCTTTACCAGTGTGGCAGTGGGGAGTGTCTTGACCCCAGCTTGGTGTGTAACGGCCTCACAAACTGTGCTGACAGTTCAGATGAAGGTGTGGAATGTTCTCGTCACAACTGCTCCAGTCCCTCATCTCCTCTGTGTGACCAGCGATGCATGAGCACTCCCAGAGGGCCGGTCAGTTAATCACAACTCTATCTGACTAAAAAATAAAATTTTAAAGACATTTTTCCCTCATTTATAGTGGGGGAAACGTCCCATAAATAACCCACAATAGGTGAAATCCGTGAAGTTGAAACCAAAGATCTGCTCTCAATCAGTGATTTAAGGAAGGGTGGAAAGCTGATGTGAACGGATATTGACGAGAACAACAGCTAATCAGAACACAATGTGCGGTGCAAAGAGTACAGCATAGAAAATTCTGCAAAATGGCGAGACAGTGTAAGGTGAATCATGATATGGTGAAGGCGTACTGTGACTCTTAAAATGTATTTTTTTCCCCTCAGAGGTGTTACTGCACTGCAGGGTTCAAACTGCAACCTGGCGCCACTTTCTGCGTGGATGCTGATGAGTGCAGTTCAGCCGCTGCTCCATGTAAACATAGCTGTGTGAACACCAGAGGGTCTTACACCTGTCGCTGCCACCCAGGCTTCTACCTGGAGCCAGATAACAAAAGCTGCAAGACCAAAGGTACTTCTTGAAAACACTGCCTAGCTTTTATTTATCTTTTTTTTTTTTTTTTTTTTTTTTTTTTTTGCTATATGTTACCAAGCACCTGGGATTGGTGCATGTCACTGCATTTCAAAATTCATAGTAACTTGTAAAAGAGATGCAAACGCTGCATTTTTCCTTTAAATTGGGATCCCAAAACGGCTGATAAAGAACCAGCCAAATCTTGTCAAAGCTCTGATTTATTTATTATTTTTAATTTTGAGATGGTCTACCCACTGAAATCGGCTTTTCTTTTTGTTTTGTGTGTGTTCATTTCCAGACGAGCCTTTGCTTCTGGCCTCAGTGCAGTCGGAGCTGTTGCTTCTCGGGGTTCACAGTGGCAGCTTAAAGCTTCTTTCTACTGCTAACCGGCCTGTCTTCTCTGTGGATTATGACTGGGCTCAAAGGAGAGTTTACTGGCTGAGCCCGACATTCCAAAGCATCCGCTGGGCTGACATGAAAAACTCCAACAAAGGGACTCTGATAAAAGGTACCACTTTTAAAGCTTAATATTCTTAGTCCTTGTTTCAGTTTGGCCAATAGTTGCAACAAAGAATTTCATTTTTTTTTTTTGGAAAAACACTGTTAAACTGAATCTTGAAATATTTTGCAGGTGTGAAGTCGGATGCCATTGCGGTGGACTGGGTTGGTAAGAATCTGTACTGGGTGGAAGGACTGCTTGGACAGATTTTGGCGGTGAAGCTGAGCGCTTCCATAGTCCGGTCTCAGGACTACACTGTGGTTCTGGGTGAAGACCTGGAGCAGCCGAGCTCACTGATGCTGCTTCCATTTAAAGGGTAAGCTTTTCAGGCTTGTTCTGAACGAAACTCATGACAAATGCAGGTAAATCGGGGAGTCCTGTCCATCCTCAGGTTCATGCTGTGGTCTGAGATTGGTAGCACCCCACAGATCAAGCGGTCTGGAATGGACGGTTCAAAGAGGAAGGTGTTGGTGAGCCACAACTTGAGTTGGCCAGTGAGTCTGGCTTATGATCTCCTTGATGACCGGGTGTACTGGGCTGATGAGAAGCTTCACTGCATTGGGTCATCCTCTCTGGACGGAGAAGACATAAAGGTGAACAACAAACATGAGTACTGAACCACAGCCTGATTTACCTCAGTTATTCCTGCCTCAACAATGCTGTGCCCTAGAAGTCTGATTTGATTAGTCTAACCTGCAGTTTGAATTGTTTTTATTCATTAGATCCTCCAGTTGGCTGAAACTCCAAGTCCATTCTCATTGGCAGTTTTCAATGACCGTGTTTTCTGGTCTGACACAAAGAGAAGAACCATCCGCTCAGCTGACAAGAAGACGGGTAAAGATCAGAAAGTTCTTCTGAAGAGGCCTGGACAGCCATTTGGACTGAGGGTGAGTCTTTGCTTCTAATTGTTTTGGATTTTTGGGAAAACTCTTTACCCAAGCAATACCTATCTTAATCATCTATCCACCTTTTCGTTTTAATAATTTGCCCTTTTTATGTTTATGTTAACAAGTCCATATTTAATCAAAGGGCTTTTAAATTGTAAATCAAAAGTTTTTTTTTTTTTTTTTTTTTTTCCAACGGACAAACAAGTCTTCTTAAACACCTCTGGTTGCAGAGGGGTGATGACCTCAAAGTCAGACCCTGATCTTCTCATCTATTTTAAGTGTTATCAGTGGTCTTTTCAATTAGGATTACGCTGATTTTAGGCAGCATTTTAAAAACTCTTTTAATGGTTTGTGCAGAGCAGCAGTAGTTCATTTGGAAATTAACTGAGTTTTGGGCGGGACTGTTGGCATGGAGTAAGCCTTCCTCCATCTTGTTTAAACTAGAAAATCAAACTTCATTTATTTGTATGGCGCCTTTCATACCAGTAGAAAAAACACAAAGAGCTGTACATGAAAGCAAATCGAATGGTCCTAAAATACGAAAATTAAAACGGAAAACACAGGACAATCACAAACGGTTGGCGCCCCTCCCTCACCAGATTCTTCCTTCCGCCCACCCAGTTTCCCCAACATAACCCTGAATAGAAACATAAGAACTGCAGCTTTAAGAAAAATCCTGGCTTGTTACTGCTGTGAAGAAAACGATATAATGGGGATCCATTTATTCCAAGGCACAGCCCGACCACGGGGGTCATTGCCACAGAGCAGCTCAGGGCCCACTCCATGGCTGTTGGAGCACAGAGCGGGACCCCAGCCGGCCTAATGAGAATGAGCACCCCCTACAGGTGGAGCTTGTGGTGCTCCAGAGGAATGCATCCCCAACAGGAAACACTGGAGTAAGAAACAGAATATTTATTAAAATAGTAATGATGATAAAAAAGTAAAATGGCAATAACAAAAACAATAACTTCACTTTAAAAATGTTAAAACAGAACCTTAAATATCATAAATGTTGTAATAAAAAAAGGGTAGTATAAATAGTAATAGCCCTTAGGTAACAAAAAACTTAAGTGGGGAAAATGGATTAAATAGATGAGTAACAGAATTAAAAAATTACAAAAGTCATGTAAAAACCAGATTAGAGGTGGGTCTTGAGCCTCTTCTTAAAAACCTACTGTCTCTCCGGTCCTGAGGTTCTCCAGCAGGCTGTTCCGCAGGCGAGGACCGTAATGGTGAGATGCAGACTCTGTTTTCGTCCTCACCGCTAAAAGGCCAGCACCGGAGGACCTCATGGTCCGTGAGGGCTAATACTTTAAAAGCAAGTTAAATAAGAAGGCCCACAACCATTAAAAAACACTTTAAAATCAATCTCTCCTGCTAGCTTACAGCCTCTCACACCTGACATTACCGGTATAAAAAAAATGGCGAGCAATGTTGAAGCTATCAATATCAGCTCGGACAAGGAAAAGAAAGACGTTCATGGATCTGTTTGTCTGCAAGTGGATGCATCAGAATGGAACCGAGCAGGGAGATTGTATGCCTGCCCGGCGTATTTTCTGTCACAAATGACCTTTTTCTTCCCCGCCCCAACATTTTGTCTGCTCCTTATTCATGATTTAAGTAAAAAAAAAAAATATGTTGGCAATCATAAGCTTAAATTGTCTTATGCATCACCATCAGACAAAAACACAAGTTGTTTATAAAAAACCCAAATACAATCTGTGTCGGAATGTCCAACTAAACCAAAGAGTTTATTTTTTTTTTTTTTTTTACATCTGTGGTTATGTGATCTGTTGAGATGTACATTGAGGGATTGGGAAAAGCTAAGCTACAACAGTAGCTTTTTCACAAATATTTTTTTAAAACTGCTTTAACTTTAACTTGAAAATTAGATAAAGGACAAGACTGTATCAGCGGAGCTCCTGAGAGTTGATGAGGAAAATTATTTTAATGTTTGTTGTTGGACAATAAGCAATGTGAAATTTTCATTCCAAATGTGTAACATCTGACTTGGACACTACTTTTGTCCAATCAAATAGTTAAATTTGACTGTCTTCCAAAAACTGAAGAATCTCTTTGAATAATTTGAACCTTTGTGTTCCCTCTCCCTTCAGTTGATGCATGCCCTTTCCCAGCCAGCTCTGCCCAACCCCTGTGTGTATCTCCACTGCTCCCACCTGTGCCTCCTGACTCCTGCAGCTCAAAGCAAATCTGCGGCAGCAGAATCCCCCGCAGCAGTCTGCCGATGTCCAAAGGGCCTGCTGCTCTCCCAGGATAAGAGAACCTGCTCTCTGCCTGAGGAGTCCTCTTTCATCCTGCTTTTGTCTCATCACACAGTCTATCAGGTGAACCCCCTTGAGCCGTCTTTCATTTCTGCTTTTTTTGTTGAAATCTAATTGAATCTTTTTAAATGATTCATCGTCTCTGCTGTGCTTTCCTCTCTCCTAGATATATTTGCGCTCCATGCGTCATGAGGGAATCGCACTGAAAAAGATGCCCAACGGCCGAGATTTCCCCCTATCTGAAGAAAAAGAGCCGCTGGGTTTGGACCTTTCCATTCCTCAGCTTTCTCTGTTTGTGGTTTATGCAAAAGACTCTGTAAATGTGTTGAAACTAAGCAGCTCCAATTCAAAACCAGAACTCTCACAAGCTGGACAAATTCTGAAACTAATGGTATGAACGACATTTTAAAGCCAAGGACTGCATTAACGAATCCACTTCTCCGTTAATATGTAACGCTTTTTTCCAATCTCTTCTCCATCCCAGCTGAATGAGTCAGTCACAGCTCTAGCAGTCGACTGGGTGACATCCAATCTGTTCTGGAGCAGCAGTGAGAGGCCCGACGTCCATGTCACGTCGAGTGACGGCCACACAACCTCTCTGCTTCAGAAGTCTCTGATGGTGAAGGAGCCCTGCTCACTTTACATTGATCAAACTTGTATATCAGTTTTTATTGAACCAAAAATAAATCCTGCTTTTGTGGCTTTGTTTCAGGGCATCACTTCAATCGCTCTTCATCCCCTCTCAGGTAGATTGTGCTACATTGCAACAGTGATAAAGGAGTTGAAAGGTCAGACTGAGGTAGACTGTGCATGGATGGACGGACATAACAAAGCAGTGCTGTGGAAGAAGTCCAGCGTCCCCATTTCCCTGGTCTTCTCCAGTGAAGGAACCATCATCTACTGGGCTGACTCTGGTGAAGACTTGAATCATGCAAGGGTTTCCTCTTGTTTCAGGGTATCTGTAAAATATTCATTTCATGTTCCAGGTGAAGGTGTAATCAGCTCTATTGGTGTGGATGGATCAGGGTACCAGGAATACAAGACGGGGTCTAATCTGCTGGTCTCCTTCACGCGCATTGAGAACGTCCTTATCTGGGCAACCCGAGACAAAGGTAAAAGGAATTCCCCCTTTTTATTAGGTGACGCTCAGATTTTTTAACCCATCTGTATTAATCAGAGACTTGGAGGGAAGTTTTGAGAAATGTTTCCTGGAAGAAACTGCAATTGTAATTCAAAAAAGATTTTATTTTTGAAAACAGCAGTGACTACATATCAGCTGATGTTTCAGATTTTAAAGGTATGAAGGGACTGAATTATAAGTGAATTATAAATGTTTCCATTTGAAAAAAATTGCCATTTTAACAAAACTAACTTTTTATATTTTAATAATGGATTAGATTTATCTGCTCCATTATAAATAAACTGATAAATATAAAAAAGTTGATGAGTTTTGTTATGAATATAACCATTTAACAATTTTCTTATATGCTTCTCTTGAACGCTTTCACATATATTTTATACATTTTAGGCAGCAGATGGCATCACATGCACGTTTACAAAAAGAGGAAGTTTTTGTATTTACAATTTTACTCTTCATGGAAAGAAAATCTACCTTAAATTTATTTCAGATCCTTTTTTTTTCCTTTTTTTCTTGAAACTGTAGATGTGACCAAACTGTGGTTCAGTGACGGGCTGCAGCCCAAACAACTGTGGTTCGAGACAAAAACCAAAGTGCTGGAAGTCAGAGCCTACAATGAGAGCCAGTCAGGTGAGGGCTTCAAAGGTATCGTTTCCGAAAGAGTTGTAGTATTATTTTTTTTAGAAATATATTTATTCCTATTCTATCTACACCAAAAGTTTGTTTTCATATAAATTCCTAAAATGTGTTGAGTGATTCTCGCTGCCTTTTAGGATCATCACTCCTATGAAATGTTTATATATGGCTTGGGGGGTGTAAAGTGGAGGTCCTGCAGAAAACCCACTGGTGCTCGGGAAGGACATGTAGCAGAAAAGAACCATCAAGTTTTCATCCAGGACCTTCTTGCTGTATGTTGACAGTTAAAGACCACAAACTTCCTAAATTCTAACTAGCCAGACTAAAACATAAAAGCAAAATGGCAAATACAATTGGCATGTTTGACTTATAACAGAAATGTATTGACAAACCGTTTAAAGATGTTGTTGGTGGCGGTCTCTGCAACCAGTGGCAGAAACGGCAGCTAGCAGTATAGCTCTACAGTGGTGGTCAAAAAATGGATGGTCGTTTCTTCTTTATGCCCATTTTAAATTTGTGTCTTTTCATCACTTAATTCCTCTTTGCAATGCTGAATCAATCATTAGCGGTCAAACTGGTTAAAGCTTAGAGGTTCATTGAACTCTTTGAACTATTTGAGTAAAAGCAGGCCAAACCTGTCTCAAGTCAAATCCTTAACACAACCTGTTTGCTGATAGTTTCACATGGGTTCTTCAGTCTGACCGGCAGCAGCTGAACTGAGTCATTGTTCTCTGCGGCTGCAAAGAAAAGCTTCACTTGGAGCTGAATAAATGGCTGTGATGCGATACCTGCACGGGATTGGCAAGATGTCCTGCTCTGCTATGGGAACAGAAGGTGATGAATAAAACCTAAACAAAAAATGCTGCCATGGCACTTTTGTCTCACGTGAGGGTGCAGGTCTCTGCCCAGGTTGGAGGTCAGGGGCCCGAGTCTAGTTTTCAACCAAGCTTTAAATTTATTGTAATGGCCCCGCACACCCCTCTGTAGCATTCATATCTTCACTTAAAAAACCCGCTGCAGTAAAAATTGTGGTTAAGGTGTTTAACATGTTGCATTTTCTGATGGAAAAGTATAAAGAAAATGAAGCTTGAAGAGCTTGTATCACGCTGAATCAACTTTTTGAACTTAAAATATTTTATGTTCCACTTAAAAAAAAACTGAAAGTGGTGTTTTGACCCATTCAGGGATATTCATATTCTTCTAAATATCTGTGTGCAGAACACCAGCCTCTCCCAATCCACAAAAGGAGTGTTCTCCCAATAAAATGTTTGAAAGTGAGGAACAGCCCCTTCTAGGCAGTCTGCGCTGCCAGCACTGCCCCCAGGCTAACACGCATCTAATTTCTCTGTGGAGCTAGCGGTGACTGACAAATGCTTTTTTAGGGCTCCATAATATAAACGTCCATCTTTGCAAAAGTTTGGATGCTTGTTTTATTGGGCAAAACGCAGGCAAGCTGCTGTCACTAAATGGGCGTTTCCTACAAGGAGTGAAAGCCGGTGCCTCAGTCTTACTTCTGGGTAGAAAAAGGGTTGCAAAAATAGCTTGTATTTCATAATTATTTTTTTTGTGTGCCAAAGGTAATTTATTATCAAATAATGGATAATGTTTACTCTGAAAGGCTTAAAAGGATGACACAGGCCCTTTAAAGCTGCATTTTTTTTCATAGTTTTTAAATTATGGGGGAAAAAATGCAGTTTAAAAAATATTGTATTACTTGCCTAGATGATGCAATGGGCAATACAATGTTGTACCAGTAATGTTGGGTTGTTGAGGCTGTACTATAGCCAGTGGGCATGTCAATGGAGAGCTCTCAGCAGTGGTCCTGCCCACAACTCTGAGGCAAATTTCTAACTACTGCCACTCTGCAGAAACTGTCCTAGAAAAAGACACATTTTGTTTGGTTTTGCCTAATAATGGCATAATCATTATAAAAAGACCACTGGGAACGATATTCTAATGGATCAAAAGGTGATCGGAGTGGGACTTTAACCTTTAGGCCATTTCAATCTGACTGGACTAGCGTATAAAACGTTCAAATCAGCTGTTTTTCTTTTTCCTGCAGGAAAAAATGGCTGCTTCAACAATGGAGGCTGTTCACACCTGTGCTTGCCTTATCCTGGAGGACGCTCTTGTAAATGTGGACAGGGCTTCTACAGCATCAATGTCACTTCCTGTGCCCCGCTCCCCTCCTGCCCCACCGGAGAAGAAGCTTGCCTCGATGGCAGCAAATGCTTTAGCCGCACCAAGATCTGTGACGGATATGTGGACTGTCCAGATCATTCTGATGAATGGGATTGTAAGTCTATAACCAGCAAATTGCTCTCACACTTGATAAGTGACTCTTCATTTATGCTCATTATTTTAAAAGGAGTTTGACATTATCAAAACAAATCAGTTGACGTCATTTAGACTTATTTGGCCTAAAACAAACATTAAACACTTCTAAAAGGTTAAAGTAAGAAAAAAATCTTTACTGTCCTGTTTTCAGTTAATAGTTGCATTTAAAAATATTTATATTTTCATGCCAGTTTGATTTGTGTATCTAGACAAAACCTTCAGAAACATTCTAAATCATGTTAGATCAACTCTTACAAATATGTGATTTTTTTTTTTTAAATGTTTTTTGTCTGCAATGAGCTGAACAACACTACAGCTTTGTGTATTAGAATGATCATTTTTAGTTCTGTCCTTATGTCAAACTTAACACATTCATGTTAATACACAAACATGTTAGTTTTGAGATGGGAGCATTTTGACATGAAAAGGTTTTTCTTTAACTTTCCAAAAGAAATTGTTTTTTCCTGGCAGGCCTAAGCTCCACATCTTCAGGTCCCAAAGTTGGTGACGTCATGAAGAACTCTATCCTCCCCAACAAAGACTCAGTTTCCTGTGATCTGAAGCGCTGTAACGGCCATGGCAGCTGCATCAGGCAAGGCAAACTGACCAGCTGTAAATGTGCAGCGGGATACAAAGGAGAGTTCTGTAAGGATCGAGACCGTGGACAAAGCCATCCTGCTGTGATCCTGGTTTCCTTCTTCCTGGTTACTGGAGTTGTTGTGGCTGCTTTTGTTCTATCTAAAAGGTACTGAAAAAAGTTATTTGCCATTAAATGTAAACGCTATATTTTAATTATTACAGAAAATTTAGGCAAATACAAAATGATATGCAGCACTTCTACTCATTACCAGTTATTCAGCGAGTTTTGTTTCTCCATGATCTAAACAGGATGAGCTGGAAGCTCTTTGGAAACAAATCGGCTGATAAAGAAACTCTTATGGCCAACATGGGTCTGCCTGAAAACGATTCCGACTCGGAGGTAAAAGACCAATCATGACAGTAATTTTCCTTATGAACTTGACGAGAAAACATTTGAATTTGACATTTTGAGTAATTTAAGTACTCTAATTTTAACTTTTTTATTGTAATGTTGCCTTTAAAAGCATGGTGTTGTCTGGTGAGATAAATGATGAAACTCTGATCTTTTTCTTTCCCAGGAACTGGAGTCTCCAGTTGACATAAAGAGTCCCCTGCAGTCAAAGTCTGTCACCTGAATGTTGTTTTTATGACAAGTGCTTAATAACATGTCAACTATTTTTCTTGTAATAAACGAGATGAATGGTGAAAATAAAGTTTTAATGAGTCTCAGTAGAATATTAATGCATCACTCTTAGGATGTTGAGCAAGTAACTTACCGTACAACCTTTCAATATATTAGAGGTTTCCTGTTACTTAGAATGAATTTAGCTAATACTGATACAGAATTATGTTGACTCCTTTTTAATGAGGTTTTTTATTTCCTGTAAGGCCTGCAGGGACGGAATAATTGAAAAATTTGTGTTACAGAATATTTTATATTTACATAAGGATCAATTGTGGTTAAAAAAAAAATTATGCTGAACTATTTGTAAAGTGAAAATGCAAACGGGTGGAGGACCAATCCCCAACTGGATTCAGTGTGTCTAAGGATGTCTGCAGAAAGTAAAAATAAAGTCTTAAATATTAGAAGAAAAACAATTTAAAATGTTACTCCTGGCTCACAATATTCAGATAAATAGTTGGATCTGCCAAACGGCACTTTTGGAACACAAAAAAATTTGGGGTCTGAAGTAATTTTCATATCCTGCTGAATCTCTTTGGGAGCAAACCCAGTTACTGTTGGGCAAAGGTGGGGTACTCCCTGAATGGGTCATGAGTTTGTCAAAGGGCCTTACAATCCACTCACTTGCACATAGAGGGACATTTCAGAATAACCAGTTGACCTTTGAAGGGTGTCTTTCGATCATGGGAGGAAGCCAGAGAGTTTGGAGAAAACCCATGCATGGTAAGAATTGGGATTTGAACAGTGACCAGGTCAAAGACCCCTATAATAAATTTGGCTTAGAATACGTCTAAATGAAAAATTAAACAAAACTATGATAAATGGCAATTACAAAAAAAAAGCAAACTGTTTAAAAAAAAAAAAAAAAAAAAAGATGGCTGAAGACATAAGTAAATTAAAAATGGTAATGAAGAGAAGCCATGATTTAAATTCAAGGTAAAAGGTAGGTCCCAAGATTTTATTTAAAATCTACACTGTAGATGTAAGCAAAAGGTAATTTGTTCTTGTAATACATGAAAATTGAAAATTGCAACTCCCAACCATAAAGTAACACGTTATTTCTTCTTCTGTGAAACAAAATGACTTAAGTGATGCAGTAACCCTGACCTCCCAGACAGGTTTTTCAGCATCCTAAAAAAGACTCAGTCTGCAATACTTGTGCTATCCTATGCACTTTGACATTGGGAGTTGGGTCATCTAGACCCACTAGACAGTGCGCTGAACCTTTTTTCCTCAATGATTTGTGATCATCACTGGTGTCCATGGATTACATGAAATCTTTCCACCTTTATCCACCTTTGTCATGGTAGGGAGAACACGTCAATGTGAGGAAGGGGTCATCTAAGATGGCAAAAGGGATTTACAACCTGACTTATGTCTGCATACATAATTTTGTATTTCTAATGTTGACAATTCATTTCACTTAATATGCATTTGGTAACAAATTTTACTGTCAATATACATTATTTTTTAAGTTTTGACACTTGAAATTTAGTTTGTCTTGTTTCAGAACGGCCTTTATTGAAACTAAACACATTTGGATTGAATACTTGTTTTAGTTCCTTTTTTCTAGTTTTTGTCATTGTCTTTGTGTGATTTTACTTCCCATTTATGAGCTATACATGACTGAAATGACTGGTAATCAGATCTGCAAAGGAATTTACAAAATAAAACCAACTTTCAAACATCCTCAGAGGAATCCTCCACATCATTGACCTCCTCTGTGAACAGGGTCACTGTAATGGGATCTCCCAGGTCTGGCTCTTTGTTTAAAGCTGGGGGGTCCTGTGGTAGTGTATTCTGTGAACTTGAGTGGGGGGTCACAGATGTCCCCACTTAGGTGCAAAATCATCATTTTATCATTCTTTTTATCGTGATGTGTGTGTGTTTGGGGGGGGGGGGTGTTAAACAAGATCTTTGTCTTGTCGTTTTGTATTTAAATTTAATTATGTTTTTATGTAAAGCACTTTGAGTAGCATGAGTTGTAAAAGTGCTACACAAATAAAGTTTGATTTGATTTAAATATAATCTGCAAATATTTTAGACAACTGATCTGCATGATCGTGTTGATTTCTGAAAGAGTTATGTCTATTTTACATAATTATTTGCTACTTCATCTTTGTCATGTGATTTATTGATGCTTAAGGATTCTTAATGACCTGAAACTGTGTTGATAAGGCATAGATAAAAATAAAAAGTTATGAAGTAATTGTAATTAAAAATTGTTACGGTAGAACAGGGGTGGGATTATAAAAGTTCGCTTCCTTCCACTTCCTTTCAAGCAATCTTTGATTTAATGTCTAATTATCCTAAGTTGATACATCTTTGTATGACTGTATGAATGCTGATTGTATTGTTTTGGGTATTATTCTTGCTTTGATTGCTTGAAATAAACCACTTCAAATCAAATTTCAAATTTAAACTTTGTGCAGCAATGCAATTTGGTGTCTCTCACTAGTCCTTGTACCGTCTCCAGTTGGTGCAGAATGCTGCTGCACATTTGTTAACTGGAACGTGGAAGGCAGAGCATTTTACAGCAGTTCTGGCTTCTCTACACTGGTTGCCTGTCCATTTTAGAGTTTTTCAAATTCTATTGTTTTTAAATCTTTAAATGGACTGGCTCCGCCTTACCTCACCAAAACTTGTATTTTTGGTCTGTCATAAAAATTAAAGTTAAATCAAATCATATGCATTTGACCTGACAGGCAGCAGCTGCTTCCTGTAATCAACTTTAAAGGTTGCGTGTGAAGGTTCAGAAATCACATGCCTCCTGCTTTAAACAAGTTAGAAACTGTAGCATTTCTACAACTTTCCTGGAACTCAACTTAGGAGAACCAAACAAGCGAGTTTTGAGACTGGGCTTTTCTTTTTCCTGGAACCTATCGCAGATTAAGGCTAGTTATCAGAGTGGTTTATAGGCTGAGCGTGGAGCTGCTTGCTGCAGTTTCCTGTTTGAGAGTCTCAAATCAAGACCTAAGAACAAAAACGCACGTAAGTCACATTTGTTTATTTAAATATAGTGATAATTTATGAAAATCACGTAGAGCTTGATAGATTGCTTGAAAAGGAGTGGGAAGAAGCGATCTTAACCCTTGTGCTATCCTTGGGACTTTAACATTGGGAGTTGGGTCATGTAGACCCACTAGACAGTGCACTGAACCTTTTTTCTTCAATGATTTGTAATCTTCACTGGTGTCCATGGATTACATAAAATCTTTCCACCTTTGTCATGGTAGGGGAGAACACGTCAATGTAAGGGTGGGGTCATCTAAGATAGCACAAGGGTTATATTATCCTACCCCTACTGAGTTAATTCATTTTAGAGTTTGGCATAGTTTTCATTATCTGGTTCTGATCAGACAGATTCTTTTCAAGTTACAAAATCAAATGCTTACTGACGATTGATTATCTTCAGAAAACATTAATTTATGTTTTTTTTAAACCGTAACGTGAATCACAGACCATGTAACAGATATGTAAAACTCATTGATTATATTCAGAATACAATTTCTTTCAATCCAGATATTATTGCTGCACAGTGCAGATCAAGTTATCAAGTAACAAAATCGAGTGCTTATTGATTATCCTCAGAAAGAATTCTTACATCTTTTCAGTAAACATTAATGATTCACACTTTATGTAACCGATATGTAAGCATTGATTATCATTAGATAACTGCATCACATTAAACCAGAGATTATTGCTACGCATTGAGGATCAAGTAAAGAAAATCAATAGCTTATTGATTGTAATTAAAACATTTCAGGAAGTTCACAGTGCACAATGTAATACTCATTGATTGTAATTAAAAGAGCTTTGATTATTTCACTACAATCCAGTTCACACGTGTATTTGGAATTATTCAAACACCTTAGCTCTTCTTATCTTCATATCTTGAAATCAAAGCTTCTTTTTGCATTTTATTGAATTTTGGGATATTTGAACATTATTGAACATTGACCCAAGATTTTTGTCCCACACAACAGCGGACATGTAGCAGCTCTAACTGTCACCTGAAATTTCTCCTAAAACCTTTTGTGTTGTCATCTGCAAATCTGAGTTGCTCAGAGCCAAAACTTCAATTTCATTCTTTTTATTTTATTTAATTTCATTTACTCTTTTTTTTTCAATTTAGTTTTTTTTAATGTTCTTTTTGTTCTTTGCAGCATTTCAATTCTGGAATTTATTTGTTAATTACTTACAATTAAAATGACATGCAAAGCTTTTTTGATCGTTTAGCGATATCATTAAATGTAATAACAGAAAATGACTTTATTTCTTACTCTGATCATCTTTCAATCTATATAAAAAAAATTCCAGTGGTCTTTTAATCATGATTATTCCATTTATAACCAAAATCAAAAAACTTGTGTCATTTTAGGACATAGTTTCTGAAGAACAGCAGGAGCTCTCAGTTGTGGGTGGGACTGTCTCTTCCCTTCTCCGTTGCTTCAAGCAGACAGCCATTCACAACCCCAATCTAACATTACCGATGCAACAAAAAAGGTGAGCAATATTGGAGCTATCAAGGCCAGTGTTCAGTTTTTAGCCTGATGCCAGCTCAGACGAGGACTACAAAGTCGTACATGGATGTAGTTGTCTTAGTGGATGCGTCAGAGTGGAGCAGTACCGTGAGCTTGTGGCATACCCACTGTATTTTCTGTCACAAATACGCTCCAACTTTTCCAACTGTGTTTTTTGTCTCTTCCTATTTTACAAAGATTTGAATAATGAAATACTCAGAAATGCAATTTATAGCTAAACGTTCTTTATGTATGTCCTCAATCGTCAGAAAAATGCCACAAGAACATGTTAAACATGCCATTTTCATGGAAGTGGGTCTTTAAACATTTCCACCTCAGCGAGGATGAAGTTGCGACAACCACTGAGTAATGACAGTGATTTGTGATGTTTGTGTTTGGGCTGAGACAATTACAGCAACACAGCGGCATGTGTGTAACTGTAGAAGATACTGGAACACAGCAACCCACTTCTCTTTCTCAACACTTCCGTAGAAGTTGCATAACAGATGTTTAACTCACATGTTCACAGACATGTTTGTGTGGTCAGGTCTTGCCAGGTGAGTCTCCCTCCGACTTGCCTGCTCTGCCCTCACATCCCCCTTTCTCATGTTTCAACCAAACACGCCTTCATTGTTGCACTCCATCAAAACACCCATCTAGAAAACATGACTCCTCCCTGTTAAATCTGACATGGGTTTGTCCCTTGTGTAACATGACACTAAATCCTGTTTCTGTGACAAAAATAATAGACAAACTCAACTTCCACCCAGCATGAACCAACTTTTAAAAAGTTTTATGGCATCTTAGCTTCATCATATGAAAAGCCTAATTGGCTCACACCTGTCGTATTTGGCGTGAACTGTGGTGTGTTAATGTGATGTAATGCAATCAGGAGGGGAGGAGGAAGTGAGTTTCAGTGTGTCTGGCAGGTATTCTTCCACTTCCCCACCTCCTGTGTTTCTCATTCTCTTGCTGCAAGCAGCAGAAAACTTCCAAAAAGCTTTTTCTACTGGGACGCCTCGGCACGGCCAAGCTCACCTGAACTCCAGCAGAAACCTGATCTGCACAGGGAACCACTGAAAACTTTTCCCCAGTAAGTGTTTTGTATGTTGACCTGTTATATATGCGGCTCAGGTGTTTTACTTTAGAAACATCCATTTGCAGCTTTTATGGATTTTGTTGGCTGAGAGCCATGAACTTCAAACAGCCAGATGGGTAAGGTAAAGTATTTATTCACATTTTAATATACAAAGATCAGAAACCACTCAAATGCAGATATTGATACTCTTGTTACTGTTTAAGCTTTTCCAAAATTGTTCTTGCATAAAAGCTTTAATGCAGCATTTTGAACAGCAGTTAAGACGTTGTCTTTTTTTCATTTGCAAACATCTTTTTTGACTCATAACGTGGTTGAATAAATGTGACTTTTTGCCTATTTTAAAAAGAAAAACCCTCCAATATAACTGACTGTAAGGACTTTTTGAATGTTTTGTTTTTCTTTTGTTGCAGCAGTCTGGCTTTTGTCACTGTCATTTGAACAACATATTTAATAATAAAAGTTCTTGAGACAGGAAGCCACGTGCTGGATGAGTTTATCTGTTCCAGCATTCATCATTTCCTGTCATTTTTAAAAACAAATCAAAACCTTTTTTAATGAGTAGTTCATTCTCTGAGATCAAAGGACTTCTCAATGAGTTCCAACATGAGAGAAATTCTTAACTTTTCCAAACAAGTTTGAGCCACTACTAGTCATGGCTTTTAAAAAAAAAAGTGTTTTTGGCTCAGAGGCATTGAATAACATGTTTTCCAAGAGTGCTTAATGTTGACTCAGTTGTTAGTTAATGAAAACAATTATGTTCCTTTAAAAAAATGTTTAAAGCACACACCTCTCCTTGAATAAAATCAAAAGGAAGTTGGTTGCTTTGTCAATTCTCTTGTTGTGTTTCAGGGTGTTTCCCCTCCTGTAATGGAAACTTCCATACCTGTACATGCAAGAAGCATGGACTTAAGCCTGCCAACCTGCGGTGACACTCAGTGCAACAGCCACGGCAGCTGTGTGCCCCCTAAGGGAGGCGGCACCAATCTGGTGTGCGACTGTGACTTGGGCTACCGCGGCGAATTCTGTGATGACACTGTAAACGGGGATCTGAGTTTACCACTGACCATCAGTGTGGTGGTTGTCATTGTCGGACTGCTCATTCTGGCTTTCACTGTTGCCAAGTTGAGACAAAGACAAAAGCAAAATAGGTACGAAAACATTCCAGTGTCTTTTTTTTCCTTTCATTTTATTTAAGTATTTTTTGATTTAGTGGTTTTATTTGAACAAAACTTTGTGTTTGAGCATGCCTGTGTGTGTGCGCGCGTGTGTGTGTGGTTTGTGTGCGTGCATTAATTTTATTCCCATTTTAGATTCTGGGTGTGATGTTTTTCTCTTCCACTTTGAAACTTAGGTTTGCGCTTTCCTTTAGTCACCTTTGATGTACTGTATAAGCTGATGAGATTTTGTCCCAGCTTTGCACAGTGTAGCATCATGGACTTTCCTGAACTTGTGTTAGATCCCGATATCTTTCTGGTTTTAGTTCCAACTTGCTATAAAAAGTTTCACATCACGCCATTTTAGCTCCTTCTTACCAAAATAATCATAGAGCCTCACAACAAGTTGTCATCCATCACTGAGTAAATAAATTTAGTTTGGGATGTTGTAAATCGGCATTGCAAACCATTCTTACAAGTAGAAAAAAAAAAAAAAAAAAAAAAACTTTCAGTCTGTATTTATTGTGTAATAGACTACGCAATTATTTGTCTTCATTTTCCTTGATGGTTTTGGAATAGGACTGTTTTGAAGCAGAGGTCATATGTGCAACTGCTGTTATCGGCATATCGTTATTGGCATGTCTTCCTTGGCTCCACATTTCAAACCTCAAGTCACTGCGTTCATTCATTACATTTCTCTCTAAAGTGTTTTTTATGTAATTTTATTTTTTTGCACTGCAATGAAGGTAAGAAAGTTAACTGTCTTTGTGTGTGTGTGTGTGTGTGTGTTTTGTAGGAAACTTAAAGCAGCTGATATTTACTGTTAAGATCGCTAAACCTCAACTTAATCTGAGGTAAGTGTGACCAGTCCTGTTTCACTATGGAAATGAATTACAAAATGTAAACACAGAGAAACACAAGAGAGGCTCCATTCTTTAATGACGCACTCCGATGAAAATCATGTTTTTGGTGTTTTCAACATGTTCTTGTGGCATTTTTCTCATGATGGAGGACATAAAGAAAATTAACATAAAATTGCATTTCTGAATATTTATTTATTGAAATTGTGGTGAGACAGGAGCAGAATCAAAAATGCCGTTGGAAATTGCTTATAGATGTGACATAGACGCTACTACGGCAACCCACCCTCCCTGCTCCGCTTCCTAATGATGCATCCATTGTGGACGATTAGATCCATGTTCGCCTTTTTTTCCCTTGTCTGATCTGGCTCAAAACTGTACAGCTTGATAGCTCCAATATTGCTCGCCATTTTCGTTGCACCAGTCATGTTTGGTTGGGGATGTGAGGGGCTGTAAGCTAGCATGAGAGAGCATAAACAGATGAATGTCAGGACGTAAGAGCGGGCTTACTCTGTGCCATCAGTCTCATCCACAACTCAAGCTAATTTCTTATTTTTATTTTTCCTAAAACTACATGATTATAATTAAAAGACCATTTCAAAAAGGAAATGTTCCTGTTTGAAAGATCTATTCTAACATTACACTAATATATAGCTGGCTTTCTCTAAAACAAATGTTTTCTGTCATTGTTCCAGAACAAATACATAGATGTTTTTTTAAGCAAAAAGTACCAAATTTAAGAGCATAAATGAAATACTTCCCTCTTTTAGTTTCAATACTGAATTTCCTGAAAGCTCCGGGTCTGTGCCGTCTCATCTGCATTAGAATGAGCTTCATTTTCATAGAACCTTCCTGTAGGCTATTTGGGTGTCTCAAATGACATAAAGCTGCCTCACATCATGTTTGACTGACATGCCCACCTCAAAGAGACAGGAGCTCTAATTAAAGGGGAAAGTGAGACTGAGAATGTGCATTCTGGGTGATCCGGTGACAAATGATTGATCTAGGAACTAATGGTTTCCTTGATTTATTAGCGTCACTGAATAAGAGTTCTGGGTCACAATCCCTGTTGTGAGGCAAAACAACCCACATAGTTTCTCATGGTGGTGTTAGCCAAAGGCATGTACACACTGGACAGATCACCTTTGACATTATCCATGCTGAGAAGCAAAAAATGAAGCCTAAAGAGTGATGAGTGCCTAATGAGGCCTATTGACAACATTCCAAAAAGACATTTGGGTGGCAAATTATTCTTTGCAAATCTGAGCTCTGATGAGATAAAAAAAAATCAACTCATAAAAGGAAAGTTCATCCAAAATGTCAAAAATAAAATAAAAAGCTTTATACATTAAAAAAAATGCTTAAACTGTACTAACCTGTGTTTTAGGGGCTCTTTTGCAAAGTTTCCTTTTTTTTAACAACATTTTGTTTATCCTGCTTTTGGGTTAAATTGAGGAACATAAACTTTTGGCTTGGTGTTTGTGTGTTTCCATATATGTTGCCAAAGCTAAATGATTTGCAAAAGATATTCCCCAAGGTTTTACACCAGTTGCAATCTCTGATTCATTGGTCTCAAACTTGCTATGCTCAATGCACCATAGCCTGGAAAACTCTGAGCAAGAAGAAAAATCTGTAAAAAAAAACAAAACAAGCAGGATTCATGAGAAACTCATAAGATTTCATCAAAAACTGATGCTCAACTCTGGAGCCAGTTTACTTGCTGGACACTAACAAGTCAAAAGCTTTGTAACATCATAGACCCAGCTCTGGTTTTGCATTAAGGTGCATAATCTGTGCAACCAAAGCAAAAGAGCCCAAAGAAGAGGTTTGATTTGAAGAGAAATGCTTGTTAAAGATTATTTTGTGTCATTCCTATGTCATTTGAACAAAGAGATTCTTAAAAAAACTAGCCTCTGGAAATGTAGGTTGTTGTTTTTTTTTGTAAAGGGGTGCAGTTCTGGATCTGCTCAGATTCTTTACCTGTTGCAAGGTGTGGTTTTTATGGACTGTTTGCTTGACTCAGACGTGTATGTGCCTGAGCTTCAACGTAACTCAACACTCACGGCACATTTTTGCAAACAAAGGTTTTTTTTTTTTATTCATTGAAAGAAAACTTGATGTATCAGTCTGTAAAGGAAGAATTGTCTTTTGTCTGGCAGTACTTAGCCCTTCATCTGTTGAGATTTTTGCAGAATCATAAAAATTGGCAAGAGCTTAAATATTTATTTTAATAAAATTCTTCCCAGATAAAGCTGTAAAACAATTGTTGCTCTGTTTTTTGCTTAACTGTGTCTATTAAGAACAATTTACTGGTCACTGGTTTTCACTTAGATGCATGCAGGAACATCTCTGGTTTGAGAATACTACAAATGGGAACACGGGTGATCACAGCCCTAGAAAAGAGTCTAAAAATTCTTCAACATTTTTAGCTCAACTAAATATTTTTCCTTTATTTAAAGCTACGTTCACACCGGGCATTTGCCGTGCATTTAGCCCATTGTGTTCATACTGGACAAGCAGCAAGGGGTTTCTTCCTCTTTGGAATAGTCATAGTGTCTTCTTCCACTTTCGGCTTCTCCCATCAGGGGTCGCCACAGCGAACAAGTCGCATGGTAAATTTGGCAATGTTTTACGCCGGATGCCCTTCCTGACGCAACCTTCTCTAACCGGGCTTGGAACCGGCAGAGGTAGAGAAGGGAACAGGGAGCAGCCTGGAGTCGAACCCGGGTTTCACGGATGGAAGGCGCCGCAAACCAGCACGAGCTAAACTGGCTCCACTGGAATAGTCATAGTGTGAATTGTCGAAATGGTAAATTTCGCGATTTGGGCATGAAACAGATATGGTTCGATTCATTGCTAGCGTCCTTAAACCAAATCCATGTCACTACAGGGGCGGAGCTACAAGGGACAAGGGGCGGCACCCCTCCCAGGAAAATGTTTTGCCCCCCTCCACCCTCACCCAACTTGCCCCCAATTTTTGAGTCTATTAGTATCGTTATTAACAAAGATTAAGAAATCATCAACACAAGATTATTTAAGCAGTAGTAGAAGCTACTAGAACCTTTCATAGCTGCACATGAACACAAGAGTTTTGAACATGGAAGCTTGAAACATGCATTTACATAGACTTTTAATTAGAAAGTGATCACTTGAATGCATGTTGCCGAGAACGATGTGAACATAGCTTAAGGGTTGATGTTTTAAGTCGAATTTTATTTCTTTTTCTTTTTCTAAAGCATCTTTGTACCTGACATATGTCTCATACTGCTCTAACTTTTCCAGGAGTGTCTCAGTGCTTCATGGCTGACTTGACAAAGTGATGCATCATCCTGACTGACTGGGTCAGTGTGACACCTGCTCCTGCCTCCAACGTCTTTCTGTTCCTGCTGTTGAACTTTTACACAGAGCCCAATTTTTTTACAGAGAATGAAGATTCATAATAGAATAGAATAAAGTTGCTGATTTTTAGAAAGTTGTAAGAGGGACATTTATGAATTGTCTTTCAGCAAGAGTGAATTAGACAGGCATCTGTTAAGAAAATTTAGCGCAGAAAATGTTCCTTTGGGGTTAAAAAATACACAGTTAATTAGGATTTATGTAAAAAGAAAATATATATATATGTATATTAAAAATCTACTAATGTTTTACGGTTTCAGTTTCTTTGCCTTTGTGTTTTGATTCTCTTTTTGTTCCGGCATGTTTTCAGTTCAGTTTCCTGTTTTATTTTAAAAGTTTTCCTGTTATGTTGTTATTTTTAGTTTTACTTTTGGTCCCCATTTGCCCTCATTGTTTCCACCTAAATACGTATGTATTTAAGTCCTGTCTTTCCCTTCCTCCTGTGCTGCTCCATAGTTTTATGTCCCCTCTTTTTTTGTTTTGAGTGTCTCAAGTTTAGAGTTTTCTACCATCCTCAGCAGTGGTTTTGGTTTGTAGTTTTTGTTTAAGTTATTAAAGCCCCCGTTTGCCCTGAACCTCCTGCCTCCTCCTCCTCTCTGCGCCTGGGTGCTTCCCTGATTCTCCCTCGTGACATGTCTTCAGATTTTTTTTAACAAAATGTCATTTTAACTAAAAAAAAAAAAAAATTCAGAAACCGGAAGCTTAAAAATATTAAACACAAACTTCGGCCCTGTATGGACCGGTCCGTGAAAATATTGTGTGACATTAAACTAGTCTGTGGACTGAAAAAGCTTTGAGACCACTGATCTAGACATGGACTTGCAGGTTAAGCAACAGGAAAGATATGCTATAAGTTTATGTAAACATCTGCTTTTCTTTCAAAGAGCAGACTGCATGCTCACATTCATGGCGGGTTTTTTTTTTGGCACTACTGACGGAGAGCCTGTTGTCTTTTCTGATTTGAACTGATTTTTAACTCAAGCTGCTTCATCGGGTGCAATTTTCACAGTCTGCCTTGCAAATCATCAGAACCTCTTTCCTGGTTAGCTCCAACCTCAGCATCCTTTTACCAACAGACTGTTCCTCCTCTCTATGTGTCCAAACTATCACAATCTGCTTCCCTGCATTGATCCCCAAAACATCTAAAAGCTGTTCCACTGATGGATTCATCCATGATTCTGTCCATCCTGGTCACACCCAAATAGAATTTCACCTGCTCTCACTACAGATCATAATGTCATCTGCAAAGATGATGATCCACAGGGATTCCTGTCTAACCTCATTTGTCAGTCCGTCCATCACCAAAGAACCAAGGAGGTGCTCAAAGCTGATCTCTGGTGCAGTCCCATTTCCGCCTTGATCTCCTTTGTCACCCCAACAGAACATCTCACCACTGTCTTCCAGCTCTCATACATGTCCTGAACACCTCCAACATGTTTTTTCACAACGTACCGTACTAAAGTGGTTTATTCCTATCTCACAGATCAAAGATTTTGCGTAAGTATGGATACTTGCTCCTCAAACGTCTTTGACATCAACTGTGGAGTCCCCCAAGGTTCAATTTTAGGCCCACTACTTTTTAATCTATATATGCTGCCACTGGGGGATGTCATCAGGAGGCATGGCATTTGTTTTCATAGCTACGCTGATGACACTCAACTTTACATTGCTGTATCTCCTAAAGACGAAAAGTCGGTCAACACACTCTTAAAATGCATTTTAGACATCAAGTCATGGATGGCAGAGAACTTCCTACAGCTAAACCAGGACAAAACAGAGGTTTTAGTGATCGGTTCTGAAGACAAGAGAGAGATTGTTTTATCTAAACTAAAGAATTACAAAACTTTTCAGTGTGTGAGAAACCTGAGTGTTATTTTTGACTCTGAGATGAATTTCATCCTACAAATTAAAAATATCACAAAAACAGGATTTTATCATCTAAAAAATATAGCCAGAGTTCACCCATTTCTCTCTCTTGCCAGCACAGAGGTGCTAATGCATGCTTTTATTTCCAGCAGATTAGACTATTGTAATGCCCTGCTCTCTGGTCTTCCCAGAACAAGGATAGCAAACCTTCAACTGCTGCAAAATTCAGCAGCACGCGTGTTGACGAGGACCAGGGGGCGGGAACACATTACACCCATTTTAAAATCGCTGCATTGGCTCCCTGTGCGCTTCAGGATTGATTTTAAAGTTCTTTTATTGGTTTATAAATGTTTTTATGGTCTCAGGCCTTCATATTTATTTGACATGATTTGAAAGTATGAGCCCTCGCGGACCCTGAGGTCCTCTGATACCGGCCTTTTGGTTATCCTCCCAGAGAGCCTCAGGGCCGAAGAGACTGTTCATGTTTTTAGACCTACTTTTTTAATTTAGCCTTTAGTTGAATTTCAGGAATTTACTTGATACTTTAATTATTTGTTTTTTCTTTTTACTAGTTTGATATATGTATGTATATAAAGGGAGCCGGTTTAGCTCGTGCTAGTTTGCGGCGCCTTCCATCCGTGAAACCAGGGTTCAACTCCGGGCTGCTCCCTGTTCCCCTTTCTACCTCTGTGCTGGTCCCAAGCCCGGTTGCTTTGAGAAGGTTGTGTCAGGAAGGGCATCCGGTGTAAAACATTGCCAAGTTTACCATGCGACTTGTTCGCTGTGGTGACCCCTGATGGGAAAAAGGCAAAAGAGAAACATATGTGTATGTATATACATTTATTTATTTTATTTTAACTTTTTAATTTACACTTATCCTTTCATATATCTATTAAGGTTTATGTTATTATTTGTTTCTTGTTCATGTTTTAAATATATTTTAATTTTAATTTTATTCCTTTTACATTTTATTTGTAACTCCAGTGTTTTCCTCTGAGAGATCCTCTACATCAGTGTCTGACCCTTCTCAGTGAACAGGGTCACTGCAATGGGATCTCCCGGGTCTGAATCTTTTGATTGGATCTGGGGGGGTCCTGTGGTAGCGTACTCCGTGAACTTGGGTGGGGGGTCGCTAATGTGGACATGTCCCCAAAATATTGTTTCCCCACTTCATGACGAAGCCATGTCTCTACATTCCATCATTTTATCACTCTTTTTATCATGGTGTGCGAATGTGTATCTGTGTGTGTGTGTGTGTTTGGGGGGGGGGGTGTCGGCACTGTTTGTCTTGTCATATTGTTTTTAAATTTTATTGTATTTTATGCACAGCACTTTGAGTGACATTTATTGTTGTGAAAGTGCTATATAAAGAAAGGTTGATTTGATTTGATTTGATTTCTGCTACTCCACACTTCCTCATCCAATCCACCGTTCCTCCGTCCGTATCCTGTCATAGGCTTTCCCAAAATCTATGAAGACACAATGCCGTAACTTCTTATCCTCTATGTTCTTCTCCAGAAGTATCCTCAAAGCAACCTGAGTTTCTTTTTTTCTAAATGAAAACATACCGCTGCTCACACTCACTTCTGACCTCAGTCTAGCTACTCTCTCTAATAACTTCTTTGTGTGACTTATCAGTTTTAATCCTGTTGTTTCCACAATTTCACTTTTGACCTTGAAGATGGAAACCAATTAACATCTCCATTCCTCAGAGATCCTCTTTTCAAGATCTTGTCAAACAACTAAGTTTGAGGTACAATAGAAACTCTACTGCCATCTCTCCTAAACTCTTTCATACCTCCACACTTGCCATCATTACTGAGCTTTTCTACTTTCTGTTCCACAACAGCAACCTCTTGTGGCTGTGGTATAGTGTCAAAAATGTGTACTAGAGTAAAAAAACAGAAATTAATGAATCAATTAATCTGTTTTCTTGTTGCACTTCTGTTTGTCAGCACTTTTATGTTCCTTTATTTTACCTCTTGATTTATAGATTTTATAGATAGATGTGTAGTTTTGCTCATAAGCTTACATTGTGGAGGTCAGTTCTCACTCATTGCCTTCAATCTTAAGTTCTTATTTTGTTTTAGGGCAAAGACATGAAAACATAAACATGTATTAGCATATGATGAAAAGGACGGGAAGCCAGATCAAGCCAGGTAAAAAAAATAGTAAAAATACAAAGAGTACAAAGAATTAAATTAAACTAAAATTTTCCCTGAAGCAAACTCATTAGCTAAAACAACACACCTTACCATAGCTATGCAGATCACACTCAGACTGACTTGGAGTTTTCTTTAATGAGTTCTAACCTGGTCTCTAACAACACTCACTTTAACAGAAGAGGAAACAATTAATTGTAGGTAAGGGCACTTTCTTTGACCACCCAAAGAAAATGTGTGCACTGCAAAAACAGGTCAAAATTTATACCCCATTTGTAGATTTTCTTTAGTCATACTCCAGTCATCTTTTGATCTGTTGTAAAAGTCTTCCCATTGGTCTTTTAATTATGATTAGGCAGTTTTTAGGGAAATTCAAAAAACCTGTCATTTTCTAGGACATAGTTTCTGCAGAGTGACGGTAGTTCATCAGAAATTCGCCTCTGAGTTGTGGGTGGGGAGGAAGCCTGCCCCCCATTTCACATCATCTCTTTGTTTACACGCTCTCCCGCTAGCTTACAGCCCCTCACAACCCCAACTTAACATTACTGGTGCAACAAAAATGGCAATATTAGGGCAATCCAGCTATGAGCCAAATACCAGCTCAGACGAGGACAACAGAGAAGGTACGTGGATTTTTTGGTCTACGAGTGGATGCATCAGAGTGGAGTATAGGGAGCTTGTGGCTTACCATTGTAGGTCCTACGTTACGACTACAAGCTTCATTGGTAATTTTTTCGTCTGCTGCTACATTCACCATAATTTAATAAAGAAACACTCTGAAGCACAGTTTTTAGATGTTTTCTTTGTTAATGAGAAAATGCAACAAAAACATGTTAAAAACATGTAAGACAGAAAATAAGACTTTTTCTTCTTGACACTAGTGTCTTCTTTCTTTTTTAGGATTCAGTTTGTGCAGTGTAAACAACCATGCTTGACTCTAGAAAAGAAATCACGTATGTAGTACTATTATCAGTCTGAGAAATTTTGTGTAGAGCAACATTTAAACTGTTTCTAAATTTAAATTTCTGATGGATGACAGATAAAAAAAATAAGAGTGCATTGCACCTTCCTTTTTTGTTTTAGCTGTGCATGTTTACAGTGATCTCTGAACTATGCTATGGTCTGTGTTTATTCACTGTTCTGCCTTGTGAGTTTTTTTGTTTTTTTTTGCTGTAGTGTTTGTCAGTACATTTTGGTATAAATAAAGGTTGTATCCTCAAAAGTTTGAGCCTTAACAGCTGTTCAAAAGTGCCTTACTGGTGTTTAACAGGTACTGAAGGGAAACCGCATTTTCAGGAAGACTGCCGTTACAGACTAACAAGTTAGAATTCTTCATGTCTTTAGATGTTTAGGGAGAGTAATGTTGAAGGGCAGGATGCAGACACAACATAACCTCCCAAACCGGACAGACCACATTTCTGTATACTTAGGAGGTTTACCAAAGAGGGTAGGTGAAAGAAACAAGCATTGATATTACCAAGTACGTAATGCAACAATTCTCTAGGTTTGAAGCCCCCCCCCCCCAAATTGAGCTTGTAAACTAGACCTCAAAGTCCTAAACTCTACTCTCCTGTATGGGTTGACAATATGGAGTCATTCTTCCCACCAGACAATGGAAACATTCAAAATAAATCAATAACAACGATGATTTAACAAAGCCAGATAAAGTTCCAGTTTGGCACAGTTTCTTTAGATATTAAACTCAATAACGCACTGTGCTTTGTAAACCATTTATTAGGTTTGTTCACATAGCAGAGAGTGAAACCTTGATCACTTAGGAAAGCATCTTTCAGCAGGGATCTAGTTGTTGACTTAAAACTCTAAAGTGCATAAGAACACTGTCTGTACATTCAAAAAGAGGGAAAAGTAAAACATTTAAGGAGTTCCGTTATTACAAAAAAAGAAGTATACTGCCAAAAGAGTAGTGAAAAAAAAACACTTTTATTTCCTACAAATGTCACAATATTTGCTCTCACACATTCACCTGTTGTCTGTTAAACCTATTTTTATACTTTAAACGGAAATTAATAGTTAATAATCAAACACACTGGGCACAAGAATTCAGGATTTTAGTGTGTAATCTGTTGTTAGAAGGAAAATACTTAAACAGTCATTTATTAATAATTGTGGCAGTGAGGCTTTTGGACTTCCTTCTTTTGCGTAAAGTTCTGTGCGTCTTTGGAGGACCCTCATAGATCCGCGTCATAGGGTTTGCCGTTGAAGGAAGTGTTTCCTGAGCGCGCAGCGGGGCTCTTGGCCCTGGGGAAGGACACATCATCCTCCTCCGCCTCCATTGACCTGTTGGTGTAGGCGACGCTGCTGGGCGAGGTGCTCCGGGGTCGGCTGAGCCTCGGCACGTCCACGCGCCTCTCCGGCTCGCTCTGCTGGTCGCTGCGCCGGTTGGGACGGGGCACCACGTCTTTGAGGCGCCTCTCGCCCCGGTTCTTCCCTCCGCAGCAGCGGCATATGCCGATGAACATGACGATGCCCCCCAGGACTTCAAAGATGCCCCCGATGTAGCCCAGCACGATGCTGTAGCCCACCCGGATGTCTGTGGAGGTGGTGACCGAAGTTAGGTTCTTGAAAATGTGGTTGTACCAGGCGATGGGGATGATGGTCAGAACCCCGGAGCAGAAAATGAGGAGCCCCGCCAGGCCCGCCACCAACCAGTTGGGGTTTTCTCTCCAGCAGCGCACCCCCGGGATCGCCACGGCCAGACCGATCAGAGTCACTATAAGCGAGGCCACCATCATGCCCTGCGCGATCCCAATGATCTGATTTCCGAAGTACGTGGAGTCCGCCTGGCCGCACGGTCTGTTGGTGCTGGTGGCACTGCTGCTGGTCTCAGTGACCAAGCAGATGTCCCAGATGCCCTGCTGCATCACGGCGTCCGTCGGTCTGCCTGGGAGCTGGTGGAGGGTTCTCCAGTTTGGCGCCACGGTGGCGGTAAGGTCCAGGATCCATCCGCACGGAGCCATGACCATACCAAAGATCAGGATGCCCGGCGTGCGCTGCGACATCCGGACCCACTCCTCCCGGTTGCGTCTAAAGGCTTGCATGGTTGTCCCGATGCAGCGGCTCAGTGTCCGGACAGAATCTGACAGGAGCGAATGAGCTTTGACAGCCAACAGATGGTCCTAAATAAAAAACAAGTGCATGTGAAACTGGCTTTTGGGGCGGAGTCTTCCGTTCACCTGTCAGGTTCTGCTCCCAAATAGGACAGGTGCGGCGCAGGCTGCGCGCGCGGGAGGGGCCTTTTCCTCCCGGCGTCAAAGATACGGAAGAGGAGAGTTTCGATGGGGCTTTTTCTGATGCAAATGATAAGCGAGTTTCCAAACTTTCTTTGAATATTTAACTCTTTAAGTATCATCATTTTGTTTGTAAACACACACACATTAAACCTCATAAATGCAAGAAAGAGCACATATTTTTCAGTTAAAAAAAGAAGAAAAACAATTAATAAAACAAGAAACCAGGCCGCCTACTTCTCTGACAGCCTCCTATTGTTCACAAAAACTGGTTTATAATTACTTAAATCTTTATTTAGTGAAGGCTTTCATAAAAAGGCCAACCTATCTACAGATTAAACTATTTTTACATCTTTTGGAAAACCTTTAACCTGCAACAGTATCACAGATACTCATAAAAAGTAGATATTCTCTAAAAGGTTTTATGACAAGCGCTTATTTATTTACTTTTCCATTTAAAATGTCTTTATGTAAAGTATAACAAAACTTTTTGAGGGTTGAAGCCGATTGGGGTTTGGATTTGAAGATGCAGCGTGGCTGCGTTGGAACTGGGAAGAATGTAGTTCTGCAGGATCTGGTTGAGAACAATTTAAATACCTTTCTGCCCCACCGTCTTTTTTTTGCCAACTCATTTTCAGTTGTGTCTGATTTTCTCATTTTTTTTAAAGTTTGACTCCTAAGTTTATTTTCTCTGGTCTCTGGAGGCCCTCAAAGGTTAAGAAGAAGGTGGATTAGCCCCAAATCTTTTTGAACTCTTCTTACAAGGGATGTGCTTATTTAAGATGCTAAAAACAGTGTGACTCTCACTTTCTATTCATTCATCAGATGCTAAATGGAAAAAGATAAGAAATACATTTCCTGTTGTTTGTAAACACTACAAAAGTTGAGTTATATTTTTTGTTTTCAAGTCTACGTATTATGCTTATTCGTTATATTTTCGGGTAATTTTTCTTGACAGTGCAAAACCATCAAATGAGATATTGGTCATGCCACTGAGGACGTATTTGGAAAATGGCTGGTGTGCTATGAGGAAGGAAAAGCAGTGTAAGGAAGAATGACAGCCGACAAACCAGACACACACCTTGTTGTTGTTTTAAATTTTGCAAAAGAAAAGAGAGACCAGCTGGGGTGGAGATCATGTTTAAATGAGTCTTCCAGGTAACCCTGTGGTAAAACCCACTGGTGGTTTGTTTGATCATTTGCAAATGCTTTGAGGGCTGCAGGTAAAGAAAGAAAATTGTTTTCTTCGGTTTACACATTTTTTAAAGACTTTTAATTGGAACAAAAACTCGAGGCAGTTTCAGTCTCTGCTCTTGGGAGTGGATGTCTAGGCTGATTCCGATCCATCACAAACTGAAACTTGTTTAAAAGAACTGTCAAGAAAAATTGCTTAAGTTCTTAACGTTACATCTGAAGAAGTGAAAACATTTAAAGAGGAAACCCTCTATGAACAGTTAAGGCCAGCAAAGGCTTGTCTGACCTTAATGTCAAATTCCATTTTGGAAAAAAAATGGAGCTTTCAGTAAAAACCCTAACCCTTTATTAAGCACAGTGTTGGAAGTGTGATAGTTATGACTTGTTTTTTGACACGGGACATGAACACATTTGATTTGACAACAACATTCTTGGTACAGTAAGAATTGTAGGCAATCTATCCAACAGGTAAAACTTGAGGCAGAGTCACTGTGTTAAAATGAAATGAATGTGAATAAACTTGTTTAAATGAAACATTGCGTCTTCTTATAAAACACTTTTTTACTTTGACCAAGGCTCAAAGCGCTTTAGAGTCACAGTCCTATTCTCACACTCACACATTCCCACTGATGGAGGCTCCACTGCCATACTCGGCACCAATCTGTAACAATAGGAGCCACGTGGGGTTCTGGCCCAAGGACACTTCAATGCATGGGCAGACAGGACCGAAACCAAACCTGTGATCCTCCAAATATGAGTCAACCGCTCTACCTCTGTCACCACCGCCCCATAGTTTAAGGATGTCTTTGTCAGAGTTTAGACACTAAACCAACCTGAAGAACTCAAAACATGAATAAACTGAAGCAATGATCGACAGAATTCATCCAATTCCCCAACAAGGATATGAAGCACTAAAAAAGGAAGCCTGTGTTTTACACCCAACAAATACAAATAAAGAACTTTTGTTATTATTTTTTTTTAATGAGATGAACACAATAAAAAAAATTCCATATATACAAAAGGCATGATGGCATGAAAATTGCACAGGAGTGTCTCAGGCTGGTCACAATAAAAAACACTTTACAAACATGCCGTTGTATCCCATAGATGGTACAAGACTACAATTAGACTGAAGGACTGTCAATTCAATTTTATTTATATAACCCAAATTCACAACAACAGTCGTCTCAGTGGTCTTCGTACCGGTAATTGTAAGGTAAACATACAATCAAAAAGGATCATAAATGCATAGAATTCAATAGGATAGTACTAAAAATTTAACTGAACAGACTAAACTAAACTGGCATCCCTGCCCTTAGACCCCCCTTCGCGGTAAGGAAAAACTCCTAAAAAAGCCGGAATCCAGAAAAAACGAAGAAACCTCAGGGGTGCCCACATGAAGGAGGGATCCTCCCCCAGGACCGACAGGCGATTTACCAGAACTCTTAGAGAGAATTAGCTTATCTAATTATACAACTACATGTTTAAGTAGTCCAGCAGATGATCTTCAACCAGATGAAGTTCGGGGATGGCTGGGGGCGTAAGACGAGCCGGAGACAAGATCCACAGCCAGGTGTAGAAGCAGTAGTAGAGGTAAGCCAGGAACGACGTACACGGTCAGATGAACGAACTGGAATCTGGAAGCACTCCCACTCAACCGGACGGGAGTGGGAAAGACGGAGAATACATGAATTGTACTGCACCAAACAGAGGCGTGGAGAGCTAAATGATGAATAATGATCAAGAATAGAGGAGAGAAGGAGGGTAGAAGTACAGTAGATGAGAAAAGAGGACAGAACCCCAGTGCACCATAGTTTCCCCAGCTTCAAACTTCTCGCAGCCTAGTGACAACTTTATTATTATTGTTAAGTTTAATTAAAAAAAATTAAAAGTAAGGTAAATATTTTCTGAACAATAGTTAGTCTGACAATAAGCCTGTCCAAACAGGAATGTTTTCAGTCTAACTTTGAATGTAGAAACTGAGTCGGCCTCTCTCAAATGAGCTGGGAGCTTATTCCACAAGACAGAGACTTGGTGGCTAAACGCTCTACCCCCAACTGTACTTTTAGAAATTCTAGGAACCACAAGCAGTCCTGCATTTTGTGAGCAAAGTGTTCTGTTTGGGTGGTAAGGGACTGTGAGGTCCTTAATATAGTAACGGGCCCAGTCCATGTAAGGCCTTATAGGTTAACAGGAGGATCTTGAACTTGATTCTGGAATCAACTGGGAGCCAGTGAAGTGAAGCTAACACAGGAGTGATGTGTTCTCTTCTGCTATTTTCTGCTAACAATCTAGCTGTGGCGTTCTGAACAAGCTGGAGACTTCTTAAGGAACTCTTAGGACACGCTGCTAAAAAGAGTTACAGTAATCCAGTCTAGACCTAACAAATGCATGGATGAGTTTTTCAGCATCACTTTTAGATAGTACATTTCTAATCTTAGCTATATTCCGCAGGTGAAAAAATGCAGTTTTGCACGCCTGAGATATGTAAGCCTTAAATGATAAGTCCTGGTCAAATAAAACCCCAAGGTTTCCAACTGTGGAATTTGAGGCTATACTTATACCATCCAGGGAGACTATCTGAGCAGACAGAACATCTCTGAGGTTTTTATGAGATGAGATGAGATATTCTTTATTGATCCCACATTGGGGAAATTCAATTGCTACAGCAGTTCAAAAAGCAGAGAGAAATGATAGCAATGTGCAAAAGAAAAAGAATGAGTGGTGTTCAAAATGTGCAAAAATACAAATACAAAATGTGCAAAAATAGGAAAAGTAAAAAAGTAAGTAATAACTTGTACACTGTTACGACATTACGTATGTTATGCGTAATAATAAAATTAAATAAATAAAGTAAAAACACAGAATATACAGATGGGCTATGGATGTGTGATAACCGGTTTGTACATGCATATTTAAACTGTGGCATTGTACAATCTCACCACTGTTGGGATGAATGACTTGCGGAACCGTTCCTTCCTGGATGGGGGGTGTAGAAGTCTGTCACTGAAGGAGCTGCTCAGCGCCTCCACTGTCTGATGTAGTGGGTGAGAGGTGTTGTCCATTTTAGGACCTAGTATAACGACTTCAGTTTTTCTGGGTTCAGGAGAAGGTAATTAATTGTCATCCAGGTCTTGATGTCTCTGATGCAGGCATTCGGTTTTTCTATATGGTCATTCTCCTCTCTTGATTTTAAACAACACGTCATGCAGCCGACTCACAACAGGGGGTACACTCTTGACCTCGTCATCAGTCATGGTTTACCTACCAGTGTGTCCGCTGTTGTGGATCTGGCTGTATCTGACCATTACTGTGTGCTTTTTAACATCACTGGTTTTAGAAAGCAGGAGACCTCTGTGAGAACGGTGAAGAAACGCTACTTGACTCCTGAGGTGGTCGAAAAGTTTATTACATCTGTTCGCTCCCACTCTCCACTTGTCTTGCCGGCCCCCTGTGATCTACTCGTTGAAAATTTTAACAGTAAATTAAAATCCAGTCTCGACTCAGTTGCTCCTCTAAAATCTAAAAAGATAAGAACCAAAGCCACACCCCCTTGGAGAACTGAGGAAATTAAACAATTGAAGAGACGTTGTAGATCTGCCGAAAGACTTTGGAGAAAACACAAACTTGAAACAAACTATCAATTATACCAAAACCAACTAAAACTATATAATCAAACCGTAAAACAGACCAGAAATTCATATTTTGCGAACATCATTTCTGTAAATAAAAATAATCCCAGAGTCCTCTTCACCACAGTTGAATCTTTAATCAACTCAAATGCGAACAAAAACACAATGCCAGCCTCCGCCTCATTGTGTGAGGACTTTGCAGACCACTTCAGGAGCAAGATCCATTCTGCCAGAGTGAACATCATAAAAGGACAGAAAAGCCTTTTTATTGGAAATGATGGCTTGATTTTACCTGAGGAAGCACTGGACAGTTTTGACCTGGTTGAAGCTGCAACACTTGGTCGAGTTTTCTCCCAAGTTAATCCAACAACTTGTTTTTTGGATCCCATCCCCACATCACTTTTTAAATCCATTTACGGGTCTTTTGAGAGTGAGATTTTAAATATCATGAACTCCTCTCTACAGACGGGTATTTTTCCTGCTGCCTTTAAAACGGCAGTGGTGAAACCGTTACTCAAAAAAACTAATTTAGACCCTTCAATTTTCAATAACTACAGACCTGTGTCCAACTTGCCATTTTTAAGTAAGGTTTTAGAAAAACTTGTTTTTATTCAGCTAAACGAGTTTCTCTTACAAAACAACATTTTTGAGATAAACCAGTCTGGCTTTAGGACGAACCACAGCACAGAGACAGCCTTGTTAAAAATCGTTAATGATGTTAGATGTGCCTTGGATTCAGGTCAGATCTCAGTACTAGTTCTGTTAGATCTAAGTGCAGCTTTTGATACTGTTGATCACCTGATCCTTGTAAACAGACTTAAAAGTCTTGGCCTTTCAGGGACTGTTCTCAAGTGGTTCGATTCTTATCTCATGGAGAGAAACTTTATGGTAAGCATGGACACACACTTTTCTAGGGTCCATGAAATTAATTGTGGTGTGCCTCAAGGTTCCATCCTTGGCCCCTTGCTTTTTAACATTTACATGCTTCCTCTGGGGAATGTCATCAGGAGCCACAACATCAGTTTTCATAGCTATGCTGATGATACCCAGCTGTACATAGCTGTGTCTCCTGATGACACAAGACCAATAGAAGCACTTTTTAACTGTATTTTAGATGTAAAATTATGGATGGCAAATAATTTTCTGCAGCTCAACCAGGAAAAAACTGAAATTTTAGTTATTGGTCCTGAAGCCAAGAGGGAGAAACAGTTTCTGAAGCTGCAGCAACTTTCATTAAGTCATTCAGAAACAGTCAGAAACCTGGGTGTTATTTTTGACTCTAAGCTGACTTTTATCCCCCATATAAAAGAGGTGGTTAAAACTGGTTTTTATCATCTTAGAAATCTGGCTAGAGTCCGCCCACTGCTCTCTCTTGCGAATATGGAGATGCTAATGCATGCTTTTATCATGAGTAAAGTTGATTATTGTAACGCCCTGCTTGCCGGTCTTCCAAAAACCAACATTAGGAACCTTCCGCTTCTTCAGAACTCGGCTGAACGAGTTCTTACAAAGACCAGGAGGCGAGCTCACATCACCCCAATTTTAAAATCCCTGCATTGGCTCCCCATATGCTTCAGGATTGATTTTAAGATACTTTTAACCGTTTTTAAATGTCTTAACGGTCTTGCGCCTTCTTATTTATCAGATCTTTTAGTAAGATATGAACCCTCGCGGAGCCTGAGATCCTCTGGCAATGGTCTGTTAACCATTCCAACTGCAAAAACTAAAACCTATGGAGAGGCTGCATTTCAGCACTATGGTCCCCGTTTATGGAACAGTCTGCCAGAGGGCCTGAGAGCCGCAGAAAGCATTGATACTTTTAAGAAAAGGCTCAAGACCCATCTTTTTAACCTGGCTTTAGCTAATTTTTTACTACTTTTATTTATTTATTCAGTTATTTATTTATATGTACTTTTTATTTTTATTTTATTTATTTATCTATCCATTTTATCTTGTTTTATGAACTTGAACCTGATTTTTAACGCATTATTTTAATTAACTTTATTTTAATGTTTTATTGTTTTTATCAATATGTTTACTTGTTTATTCTCATTTTTATTCAATTTTATTTCCGGTGCTTCCTCAGCTGGATCCTCTCCCTCTGGGTCGGCTACTGTTCAGGCACTGCAGCTCTGGATGGGGACCTGCATCACCGCTTAGCTGTGGTGGAGCGGTCCCCGCCTGTGATGCTGCATTTGGCTGTCTAGGCGGCTGTTCACGGAGGGGGAGGTTCCAATTATTAGCGTTTCCAGCATCCTGTTTTTGTGCTCAGCCTATTTCTCATTGTCCTTGCCATCACTTAAGGGGTGGGAGGTGTGAAAGGAGTGGGGGGCTAGGTACGGGGAGGGGGACCCTATTTATTTATTTATTAATTTTTATTTTATTTTTAATTCGTCAATACTTGTTTTTATATTTTGTTGTGTTTTAATGTAAAGCCCTTTGTGTTATATTTTTATATGAAAAGTGCTTTATAAATAAAGTTTGATTGATTGATTGATTGATTCTGGTTAGGTTTAATAGATAAATACAACTGCGCATCATCTGCATTTCAGTGAAAATTAATGCTGTGTTCCCTGATTATGTTTCCTAGGGGTAGCATATAAAGCATAAACAGGATGGGTCCTAAAACTGAGCCCTGTGGGACTCCGTAGCTAACTCGAGTGCAATGAGAGGAATGTCCATTTACATAAAAAAAACTGGTAACTATTGGATAAATATGATTTAAATCGCTGGAGCGCGGATCCTCTGATTATCCGTATGTCATGCTGTAATCTTCGGAGTAAAATACTGTGGTCGATAGAGTCAAAGGCTGCAATGAGGTCTAACAGGACCAGAATAGAAAGTAGTCCCTTTTCTGAGGCCAGTAATAAGTCAGTAGAGACTCTAACTAGTGCAGTTTCAGTGCTGTGGTGAGGTCTAAACCCCGACTGAAAGTCTTCAAAGTGGCTGTTATCCTGCTTAACTACAACTCTTTCTAGGATTTTTGAAACAAAGGGGAGGTTTGATGTCCACCAGAGATGTTGACCATGAATTGTTTGTTTATTTCCTTAACACAAACAGCACTCAAAACAGTCTCAGCATCTTCGTGTTGTAGATTCTCTGAGATGCAGTCATCTCGCCATGACTTTATGTGTCTAGCTTGTCATCCTCATTGGGAACTTGATCTGACAACAGCTCTTCAAGGTAACTGACTAGAGTAGGCAGATGCCCACATTCGGTGTTTTACTTCTCTTTGTGAATCTATCCAGGTTCTCACCGTTCAATTCAATTTTATTTTATCCAATTTTATCCAACTGGAATCTGGAAGCACTCCCACTCCCCCTGAGGTAGAGGTAAGATCGGGCCTAAAAAATCCAGCGCGACCCGACACAGGCCCGCCGGCATTAAAGCCGAACCCGTCCAGAACCCGACCAATAGGCTCCGTGCACATAACTAAGGAGTTCTACTTCCGCCGCCTTGAGTGTGAGGCCGACCATTTCCGGTTTGCGACTTCTGTAGCAGCGACACGGCAGATTTTGATTGCGAAAGATGGCATATATCACCCGTTGTCTACAAGGTCTCCCGAAAATCGACGTGAACGACATATACAGGATTGTCGACCAGTGCGTGGTTACATGGGCAAAATATCGTGTCGAAAAAATATAGTGTCGAAAATACCGGAAGGGAAATGTGTCCTGTTGTAAACAAACCTTTGCTTTCAGCGTGTCACATATATTCATGCAGCAGCTCGGTAATATACGAGGCGATCTTCCAAACGTGCTTTTATTAATGTTATGAATATTATGTAGTGCCGGTCCGCTCATCATTTTATTTTTAATCCGTGTGGTCAGTGCTTTTTTTGTGGAAGAAGTACGGAGCTGGAAGAAGAACCCAGTGTTAGGAGAGGCTAACAAAACGGGCTAACAACATTAGCCTTTTGATGGACACAAAATCCAGGACCATGCGGGAAACGCTGCAATCTGCATCCTGGCTGCACGTAAATGTCTGGGAATAACATCAGCCTTTATTTTGTCGGGGCACAACTAGAAACACAAATCCATGTGATTTTTTTGAACAGTTTCTAAGGACTGAGCGGCATTTCTGCTCTAAGCTCACACACACTGTGTGCTCTGCTCTGCCCTCGCGAGTCCGGCCGCCGCTAACCCAGAGCGGCGGTTCGGCTCGCAGTCCGAATTCTCACACATAACAAAACAACAAAACGCACACGTAGCAAAGCACCTTCCCCTCAAACACATTAATAAATCCGGCTGCTGTGCTCAGAGAAGTTCACTCGGTCCACTGGCACCGGAGCCCGAACGCAGAGCTCGGTTGATGCAGGGTCCAGACGCAGTGGACACGCATCCCTCTGCATCTCCCTCATAAGGGGTGAAAGAGAGGGGGGAGCCAGCGGGGCGAGAGCGGAGCGGCGCTTTAAGGCCTGTTCACACCGGGACGAATTTCGCCGGCGATTTTCGCCGACGTTTAACGCCTCGTGACTAAACAAAGGGCACCAACGAGAGTGTGCACACCGACGCGAAAAAACACCACGCGTTAAAGCGTCAAAAAAAAAAAACGCCTCGGGTTCGTTTTTTTTTTTCGACGCGTCGCGTCGAAATCTACTCGACCAATGAGAACGGCGCTTTTGCTCACGTGTCTGGAGCTTCTGAAGTTACAGTAAAACACAACTTGGGGGCGCTCAAACACAAAACTGCCTTGCTGAGCACACATACCAGCGAAGAAGATAGACGCCAAGTAGCGTCTACACTGCCGCGAAGCAATAATGACGGACATTCTAAAACATCCCCGAACCAAGCACCAGTTGGAGCTACTGGTGCTTGAAATATTCATGTTTTCTTTGTTTGATTCTGACAAGCACGTAAATACTTGCTCTCTTCTTCTGAGTGAAAAGCGACTTTAAGAAGCGTAAAGTTGCGCAGCGCCACCTTGTGTACAGGAGTATTTCTGTTTTACATTAAGCGCCATCTAATGTCAGGGAATGAAATTGCATGTTCACTCCACTCATCGTCAGCGAAAATCGCCTGGGTGTGAACACAAAAAACGTGGCGAAAAACGCTGGCGAATATTCGTCCCGGTGTGTACGGGCCTTTACGCGGGGCGTCCGCAGAGCAGCTGATCGGTCCCGCAGGGCTCCAGACTGCGACCAATTGCTCGCATTTTGCGACCAAAATTTGAGAGTGTGCGACTGAATTTTACATCCAGTCGCACATGTGCGACCAGTAAATTTGCCTCCCCCACCCTCCGTATTTTTTATACATTAAACGTGGAAGGGGCACGATCAATGAAATAATCTGAGACGCGAGCGCACACACACGCAGGCAGACACACACTCGCGCACATACTCATGAAACGCGGGCACACACTCTCGCGTGATACCTGTCTGTGAGCCGGCCACTGCGTGTTAGAAGAGTAAGTCACTGTAAGTGGCTAAAATATGTGGAGGGGCGGGGCCTAGAGATATTCGCGCGCGCGTAAACATCTGTGGGAAGGAAACGGAGACAAATATAGTCACAACCTGATATGTGCGTCTGAGCTATGAGCAAGCGAACCATTGATTCATTCTTCCGACCTGCGGCTAATGTACAGCAGGGGTCTCAAATTCGTGGCCCGCGGGCTATTTGCGGCCCCCAAGATGATATTTTGCGGCCCCCGACTTAATATGAAAATTTAATGTAACTGCAGCCCGCCAGTTTTAATGAATGACACTTTTTCATTGTCGTGCACAGAGATGACCAACCAATCACAGTGGTGTAAATTACTCTTGGGGGCGGGACAATGACAGGGCTTGAAAGCAGGACACCTGACAGCCCCCTCCATCCCCAGACCACACTAAGGAGTTCCTTACTTTCCTTTGTAGAACGTATCTATTCGCTCGTAATTTTCTGAATACATGCAGTTCGTGCTGAACTTTTCTCTGGGTCTCACAGACCCGGAGGAAGGTTTAGTGTTTTGGTTACGGTTACGGCGGCGCATCAAACAGTTATGCACGGCCGTTACGGCAGCACACCGCTCCCGCGGGAGTCGGGTCAGCTGAGGAGAATAAATGTCCCACACCTACATGCGTGACAGCTAACGGGGATTGAACTTTAAACACGTGCGAGCAAAAACAACATTAGTTTTAGACACACTGAAAATACGTGGGGAAAATGCAACGATAGACGTGTTTGAGATGAACCGGCACCTCGCCTGGATCGTTGGGGAGACCAACGATGATTGACAGTTGATGTTGGAGCAAAAACAAAAATATATGTCTCACACCAGGTGATCTGCGCAGCGTTGAGTTCACCTGGGTGATCTCAAACACGCTTATTGTGCATCTTGGCTACACCTATTTGGTGTCACCAAGATAAATTTCCATCCGTTTTCTTTACTCATTTGTACTGTCATGACAGCGATATTGCTGTCAGTTTACCTGTTGTTGCATTTTCAAAAGTGGAGATTAAAATGTGACACTGAATTAGAAACAGCGCATTGTAATTTCTGCATCTATTATTAAAGTATTTATTAGTAATACAGTGGAAATTAGTAGATTTGGTTAGCATGTTGATTTACGGTATGCGCCCCTAAATCTTCTGGTTGTGCCCCTAAAATTTTCAGTTAGGGGCCACTGTGCTCCTAGTGAAAAAAGTTAGTCTGGAGCCCTGTCCCGTATGAGCTCCAATGCTTTCTCTCAGCGAAACACCGTCTATGCATGACGTAACCCAGAGCAGTAGTGACACACGATCGGAATGAACCGTTTACATGCTCCACGATTGGATAAACGATCGGTATAACCCACCTATCTCGATCGGAAAGAAATTTTGATCCGAACGACTCGAGTCTGACCGGGGCAAAGTATTCCGAACGGCGTGTTTATGACGCATTTTCTTTCCGATTGCTGCAAATACGAAACACGACTCGTCTTGCTTGGGGTGAAGTCCTCCCGCCGTGTTCACCATCCATTCGGCTCTCGCCGACACATCTACTGGAAAGCTATGAAAGCTTTTAGTACTGTTGTCTTCTTTCTCTTTCGGCTTTTCCCATCAGGGGTCGCCACAGCGAATCATCCTTTTCCACCTCACTCTATCATGGACATCTTCTACCCTAACATTAGCCAACTTCATGTCCTCTGTTAAGACATCCATGTATCTCCTCTTTGGCCGTCCTCTTGCCCTCCTGCCAGGCAGCTCCATCTCCAACATCCTTCTACCAATATATCCACTATCCCTCCTCTGAACATGTCCAAACCATCTCAGTCTGGCTTCTCTGACTTTGTCGCTGACACAGGCAACATGAGCCGTCCCTCTGATGTACTCGTTCCTTATCCTGTCTAACCTGGTCACTCCTAAGGAGAACCTCAACATCTTCATCTCCGCTACCTCCATCTCAGCCTCTTGTCTCTGTCTCACTGCTACCGTCTCTAACCCATAGAGCAGAGCTGGTCTCACTGTTGTACTTTGACAAATTCGCACACTGGTACACAACAATGTTGTGATGTCTTTGTCACGCGTTGAAACACCAAACGCCTCTCTTTTACCCGAAATCCGCTCCTATTTACTCAAAACTAGCAACTCAACAAAACTCCACACAACAATAACACGACCAACAGAAAGTTGTCGGCTTTACACTCGAAACACGGAAGTTAACCGGAAGTTCTATCGTGCACGTAGGCTATTAACTTGATTTGCAGGCCCGAGCCCGAAGCAAACCCGAAATTTCGATTTATCCCATAGTATTTTTATAGAATAGAAAAATGTATGTAATATTTGTGGCATACGGCCTAAGGGTTATTTTATTTCAAAAAGAGAATAAATACATTTTTTAATCTGACATTATTATACAGAAAATTGTGAGTATTTAGTTAACAGTCAGTGGAAACGGGGGCTGCGTGTTGGTTTGTGGTCAGTACTACTGCCTCTCAACAAGAAGACCCATGACCTTTGATTGTCTCGGGTTTACCCCACCCTAACCCCTCGGGATAGGCTCTACCCCCTCCAAACGGGAATAAACCAGGTTCAGAAAATGGATTATTTGTTCTGCAAAACCTTTTTGATAATATTTACGAACCATTTCATTGTTTGAGATTTTACTACTTCACAATTTTTTGGTTTGAACTACAACTAATTTATTTCCTGCCGATGGACATTTGTACATATTTTCTGCAGTGCAAAAACATAAATACATTTCACAAGTTCATTTCTCTTTATCTATGAGTAAAGTTTTAATTTAAATTTAACAGTGAAAATGAAGGCTAAAATGAATGTGTGATGTTATGATACATTGTCATTAACACGACAGACAATACTTAACGGTCTGATTGATTCAAGTGAGGAGCGCTGTTAATTTTGGTTACTAAATGTTACTGATTCAATGGTTTTGCAATACTCACATTGTCCACTAGATGTCAATGTTCTTCAAGCCAACACTGTTTCACTGGCCAACACAAACCTCACACAATTTCGTATATATTGCAAAAGAAGAAAAGAGACGTTGATTGAAGTTAATGTTTGACAACCATAAAACGAAAATATCTAACAACTGAAATTATTTTTCATCCCATGTGGAATTATTATTGAACTGCCTGGTTAAATATTCAAAGAAAACTGTGCATCCTTATCTGGCCTGCATTTCTATATAAATATATGTTTTAAACACGAAAAAAAGAAATAAAAAATACTAATGCGCAGAACTGGCAACAGTTATGAAATTTAGTTTCTTTTTTTAATTAAGGTGTTTTTTCTGTCATATGTTTTATTTGGCTTGATAAACATACTGGTGCTTATTTATTTATTTATTTATTTATTTATTCATTTATTTATTTATTTATACAAATTCAAAAACTTTTCATAAAAGATTTGCAGAGTTTTAGGTGAATAACTATTATAATATTTTTCCAAAACACAGGAGCGGAAGTTCGGGTCTCCTAACAGGAAGTCGTCAGCACTGTTTTTGTTGCTAGTGGGGACTGTTGTGATGTGAAAATGGCGACGCCTCGTCGCTCCTCTCAGCAGCAGTCAAATTCCCTGCTTTCCTCCCCGCCCCGCAGCTCCTCTCTCCCCGTCACATTGCCCGGCTCTCCTCCAGCACCTACCGAAGATGCCGCTTTGCTTCCCCGCGGTGCATCGGCGACGGAGAGCGTGGCTGACGGTGAGGTAACGCCGGCCTCTCCCAGCAGCACCTCCCCATCTCCGGCCCTCACAGCCAGCAGCTCCAGCAGCAGCAGCAGCAGCAGCAGGGTTAGCAGCAGCGCTAGCTCCCCGACCGCTACCACCACCGAAGGAAGCGACACCAGCCCAGGCTCCCCGCCCAGCTCTGGTAGCGGTAACACCGGGAGCAGCAGCAGCGGGGACGGCAGCGCTTACGGGGCCTTCAGGGAGCTGTTTGAAGCCTGTCGAAACGGGGATGTTTCCAGAGTCAAGAAACTTGTGGATGCGATGAATGTGAACGCCAAAGACATGGCTGGACGAAAATCCACGCCCCTGCATTTCGCTGCAGGTAAACAGAAGCTTTAGTAACATATTGGTTGATTTTGCAAACAAATAGCACACTAGTCAGCAGGTATCTATCAGAATATTATTTAACGTCCTCTTACAAAAGGTGTATCGTCAAGTTAACTTTTCTTTTCAAAAACAAGTTTCTCCTCCTTTTAAAAAGCAACTGTTTCTGCACAATAAAGATTCAGATCAACACAATTACCATAAGGGCATGGAGTTGAGTTCATGTGCAGCAGGAGGGGGGCTTAAATCAGATTGATTTGTCCAGTTTCTTTCTGAAAAAGTTGGCATGATTACCTATTAAAGAACGTGTTTCCCACAAAAGAAATCATACTTGAGAAGAATCTTTTTAAAGCAACTTATCTTGTGTGTAAAACAATTTGTGGAAATCCCAGAACTTTTGTGAGTTTGAAGCGTTCTCTCCCTGCTTTGTTTCAGGTTTTGGGCGGAAAGATGTGGTGGACCACCTGCTTCAGATGGGTGCTAATGTGCACGCTCGAGACGATGGCGGTCTGATCCCGCTTCACAACGCGTGCTCCTTCGGCCATTCTGAGGTGAGATCAAAGCAGAAATGTCCAACTTTTAGTTGTTTATCCATCCGAAAACCCCCTTTCACACCCTAACATCTTTTTTTGTGCTTGTTGACATTTGAAAAAGTTGATTAAAATGCCTAACTAGCAATGTTCAAGTGCAAAACACAAGGTGAGCAAAGAAATGTAAAAATAACACTTAAATTGGTACTTTTGATATTTTAATCATGAAAATTAGTGTCTATTATGTGATTGTTGACATTTAAAATGATTATTCACTTTTTTAATTAAAATGTCTAACCGTTAAGATGTTTTAGACAATGGAAAACATTATTTTGCACAGTTTAAGTGCAAAAAACAAGGGAGCAGAAAGCCTTAAAAACCACACTTGGACAGATATTTTTATCATGCAGATGATTGTCTGTTTTCATCATTGAGGCAACATCTGTTCTAAGAAGTGATGTCTCAGTTCATGGATATGATTAGCCTACTGCTTAAATGGTCAATATTGTTTTACTAAACTAATTTGTAAAATGCTCCACATTTAATGTGAAAATAATCAATTTAGTGCAGTTTGATGTTTTGAGGGATACAAAATATTAAATATTTTGCTAAATATTTTTTCCAGAAAAAAAGTTCTAATAAAACACAAAAATAGCTAATAGATGCTAATTTTGAATAACTATAAAAACATTTTATTAAAGACCCAGTCTGACAAAAAATGGAAAAATGCCACAATGTTCTTGTGGCAGTTTTCAGATGTTAGAGGACTTGTATAAAGAAAAATATTCTTAAAACTGCGTTTTGAGTATCTCTTTATTGAAATTGTTGTGAATCGGGAGCAGAAGAAAAAATGCAGATGAAGAAAACTTGAAGGCGTTCCGATTGCATCCACTTGCAGACAAATAGAGTCGTGTATTTTCTCGTTTCCTCGTCTGAGGTGGTATCTGGTTCAAAACGGTACGGCTAGGTAGCTCCGGGGGAATGGGAAGGGATGGTTTACTCTGTACCCAAAAGTCCCGTCCACAACTCAGAGGTGAATTTCTGCCGCTCTACAGAAACTATGTCCTGGAAAAGGACACAGGTTTTTGATTTTGGCTAAAAGTTGCTTAAAACGCTTATAAAATAGATCAAAAGATAATTGGAGTGGGACTTAGAGGCAAATCGGTACTCATTCCGTCTTAAAACATAACAACAAATAACTTGGATAGAAATGAACCTCTGATGTATCATTTTTCTTTCGTTGAGTGAATAAAAGTCCTCATGCTAGGTGTTAAAATTTGCTTTCAGGTTGTGTCTCTGCTGCTGTGTCAAGGGGCGGAGCCGAATGCTCGAGACAACTGGAACTACACACCGCTGCATGAAGCTGCCATCAAGGGCAAGATAGACGTGTGTATAGGTGAGCGAATTAAACCCCACAGCTGCAAATGCACATTTTCTTTTTTGTGGTCATTTTCCTCACTCAGTCTGAATCTGTCAATCATGCGCAGAAAGCACAGACAGAAGCAGTTGAGGATTGGTTGCCACGGTGTTGCTGTGTTATTGCGTCGCTCCCTCTGGGAACCATACAAGCCGGCGGTTTCCTCCATGATTTCCATTCTTTCTCTCTCCTATTGTTGCACTGTGGCTTATTTTTTTATTTTATTTTTACATGAAAGGACTTTCAGTGGGTTTAAATTAATATGTGTGGCCAGACACACCCTTGAGTTTCATGTAATTCTTAATTTAATTTCATCCACCCACCAGATGGATGCTGTTATTTCCCATTATGAGTAATGCAGCCAATGTCCTGTAAAGTGCAGTCACAGAGCCGGCGCCTATTCTTAGTCGCCCCTCACAGGGGATGCGGGAGCTTTGACGCGTGTCTCGCTGGGAATTCACACTACATCTGAGGAGAGATGTTGGAAAACCTCAGGGAAGTGGCGCTGCTTTGAGAGCCCAGCTGCTCCAGCCTCTGTCTCCACGTCGCTTTTGTCACGCCAGCCAGCCTGTCAGTCGAAGAAGTGGCTGTTTCGATCAGTCTGATTGATATCCCAACATCTGAACAGAAGTATTGACTCACAAAGTGACAGTTATTCATAAAGTTTTATTTCCTTCGCACGATTTTGTGTAAGTAGTGTCTGTCATAAATAAAACCAACAGGCTGTTGGAAGATTTCACTAAAAAGACTGTGTGTAAAACACTACAAAAATGTAATCAATAGAAGAAGGTGCTTCATATTCTGCCTCTAAAAGTCAGTAAATGCATCTATTTCATATTGCTTTCATAACAAAGAGGAGAATTTAACTATTTTTATTCTACAATTCTGCAAATTTTCACTTATTCTCTTGTTTATTTATTGATCCATTCATGAGGCTAAAGACGAGGTCTCTCCTTTTTTAATTGAAAATGTTTAGAAGAAGAAATTCCAGCTAAAATAATCATTAAAGCATGAATAACATGATTTACACTCTGGTTTCACACAGTGTAAATCTAAATTCACATTTTATTAAAGTTTCCTTTTTATTGATTGTTGTTTGTATTATTATATGTTTTAATCAGGACGTCATGCAGTCATAATGGCAGTGAGAGGATACAGTTTAATTCCAGTTGATTTTACTTGGACTTTTGTTTGTCACTCCTGATTGTTAATTCAAACCCAAATTCCACAGCCCAGTTGTGGTATAACTTCATTTACAATTAAGTTTTTACTGGCATAAATGACTATATTTTCCTTACGCAACTGTTTTTTTTCTGCAATTTTTTTCTACTTTAAACTTTCTGTTTTCATCCTTATAATATGCTTTTTCTGCTGGTTCAGCGTTAACCTAACGTTGCTGTACCTGCTTGTTAAACTGTTGAAATCAAAATCAAGAATAAACACTACAGTTCCCAACAATTCCTCCTCAAAAAAACTAGTTAACATCTTTGCTATGAGCAGCAAACAAACAAACAAACAAACAAAAACAAAACAAAGCTCTGTGAACATGAGTTCTTTCTACGTTGGTCTGCTGCTCAGAGTATTGAAGGAGTCGGCGCATTTTAAAATGCCTGGAATATTCACCATTTGACCTTCCCCAACCTCTACTGCTGATGACGATCTCACAGCTGTCTAAGGTCTTAAACCAGTGAATAACAACATTTATGCTTCTTATTTTCTGTCAGTTTTTTAAAATTTCCATTGTTTAAAGAATAAATAAAAGTAGAACGTTTCTTTTCTGGGAAAGAATTGTCCTTATAGGTTGTGTTTTGGCCTCTTCAAGTGAACTTTGAGAAGATACAGCCCTTAAATCTACAGCGTAACAGATGGTCCTGTGGAGGATCTGGGCTTACTGTCAAGAAATCTCTCCAAGCAAGCTGCTGTACACATCTCTGCATGCACCATAGGTGTGTGAGTGCCTCCACTCTTCCAAAGTCCCGTCTGATAATTGGTTAAAACAAGAGAGAGACTTTTCTATGTTTCTATAAAAATGACAAAAACAAGAGAACGTGAGAAAACTCTCAAAATCTGGTGCCTTCGAGGCTCATGGCTTCAATTGTAATTCTCACTCTTCGGGTACAATTGAAGAAAGGAAAGAGAAAATCATCTCTATCATCTTAATCGTCTCTATCTCGGATGTGAACGTCCTTGAGTGCAGTAATGGATTGCCCTTTTCAGTTTCACCATTCACAAGCATAAGGAAGATTTTTTTTTTTAAAGAAAGTGAAATTAGTTTTTATATCTCATAAAGTAGCCTTAGTAATTCAACTTAATTGTCTTTCCATTTAGTCAAAGCACAAAATCAGTATAATTCCAATTCATTACACTATAATAAAAATGACAAAACTGAATAAAAGTCTGTCTTTTATATTTTTCACACATCAAGAAGAGTCTTGACATGAAGTATTTTGTCTACCATCAGTACCGGTAGTTTTTAGCAGGTTGTTAACACGCTCTGTTAAAACAATTGAGCCAGTCTTGATACAAAAATGTAATCAAGGTATCCAGCAATCAGTTCCAGAAATCATTAATTGTAGTTGGATTTAAAGATATTCTAAAATGCAACATCAAAATATCTTTTTTGGATTGCAAGTTTGGAGACGTGTCTTTGCTACTAGATGATCTCAAATGAGTGACCCCTCAGCCTATTTATTCTCGCAAACGTTCTCTGTCCTCTGATCTTGTTGAAACTTTCTGCCTTCAAAAATTTGGTTGACTTCAGTTCAGTGCATTTTAAAACATCTGTATGCCTGTCTGCCTGAGGTTGGTTTGTAGATAGTGGCAGCGAAATCATCACAGAGTTGTTTCATAATCATTTGGTGATTATAAACCAGGATAAACATTTAGCGGCACCAAAAAGAAAAAACAGTCTGACATCTCCATGTTTGCTACCAATTTGCCCTTTGTCTTTGGTCTAATGTCTCCTTCACACTGTTGTGAACCGCACCAGGATTTACTTGCAAGTTCAACACGCTTAAAGTGGACCGGGGCTTGATGTTTTACTTTGTGCCAGATGTGTGGTCCTTGCTGCAAACCATACAGGTTCATTTGAAAGTGATGTAAAGTGAGGTCGTATTGAAATATCATAGGGAATTTGATAGCAGCAACGCATGCAAATCATTTACTTTTCAAAAATACATTCCAAGTAAACTCAATACATGGTTATTCAATTAGTCTGCAGTTTTGGGGCTACCTGTTTTTTTGTTTGCAGGCAAAATTAGCTTCTCGTTGCATTTTTTTGGAATTCAGTTATTAAGCTGCTTTGAACCTGGTGGATCTTCCTTGATGTAGATATTTTCTTACATTGCACAGCTTCCATGGCTGTTAAATATGCTGAATTCTTTCATCAGTATTCTGAACCACAGAACTGTAAAACAGTTGAACTACATAGAGACATTTGTCAAAACAAACTAAACATTTGGTTTGGTGGGGTGAGGCTGTACAGATTAGGCTTTCATTTGGTTGGGCATTTGCCATGAAGCTAGCCCAAATTAAGAGATTTCTGGGAACTTTTAAGCAGATTTCTGATGTTACATAATATGTTACTCTGCTATTAATAAATGTTTTTTTTTTCTGTAGGTGAGCCGCTTTCTAAACTGGAAAAAAGCTGGCACTCTTTTTTTTTTTTTGTCTCAGTTCTGCAATAACAACTCATTTTTTCTTGATTTCTCTTTGTTTTTCTTATGTCCATGCAGTTTATTAATTACGACAATGGCTTTCTTCTTTTGAGAATGTTAGAAAGGCTTTGATGATATTAAGGGAGAACTGCTGTAGCATCAGTAGCCTACTGTGTGTTTTGTTGCTTTTTGATGAAAAAATATGAATGCTTTTTCAGTGGATGAATGTCGTTTAAGAAAAACAATCTGGGAGCTAATTTCTCATTAGTTAGGTTCTGATTGGTTGCAGACATTGCAGATATTTATGAAACAGCAACTCTGATATTGTCCTGGCAACTAATCTTGTTTCAGAAAGGATTTAGGTTGTTTTGCAGCTATTATTGGAAAGCCATGATCGCTGCAGATGAAACTGAACGGCGTGAGATGCTGTCATTTGTGACACGGTTAGAAATCATCTGTGTAAGATTGATATTTTCACACGGGTCAAACCTCTGCAAGTTGTTTTCTATCAGATTGCCATTTCTCTGCATTGGTATGAACATGTCTTAATCCTCTTATTGTGGGGGCTCTGTGTTTGTAGTTGAGTGGGAGTTAATGGGGGGTGTCATGGTAAGTTTTATTGTTGTGATGGGTGATTAAAGTCCCTCTCCAATCATCTTTTGATCTATTTTAAACACATTTTAAAAGTGGTCTTTTAATTTTGATTATGCCATTTTTAGCCAAAATCCCCAAACCTGTGTTGTTTCATGGGACATAGTTTCTGCAGAGCAGCAGGACTTCATTAGAAATTCCCCTCTAAGTTGTTGGTGTGGAGTAAGGCCCCTCCATTTCCTGTCTCCCCACTGTTTGCACGCTCCTGCTAGCTTACAGCCGTCACACCCCCGACCCAACATTACTAGTCCAACAAAAATGACGAGCAATATTGGAGCTATCCAGCCACACAGTTTTGAGCCAGATACCAGCTCAGACATGGAAAACAAAGACGTACCTGTATTTAAATCTAGTCTACAAGTGGATGCATTTGGAATCGAGTGGAACAGGGAGCTTGTGACTTGTAGGTTTTACGTCACACCTACAATCTTTTTCCAACGGCGTTTTTGCATCTGCTCCTGATTCACAACAATTTAAATAAAGAAATACTCAAAAATGCAATTTCAAGCTTTATATTCTTAATGTATTCCCTCCATCACTAGAGGAATGCTACAATAACACTTCAAAAACACAATTTCCGTTGGAGCGGGTCTTTAAAGACTATGAAAGCCTGTGCGCCAGCCCATAATGGATACTTGATGATCTCAACTCAGTCACAAATGGATTTAATCAGGTCAACATTAAATTCACAGGAGTCAGAGGGCGTTTTCAGACAGAGCATCAGCGATCACAACAGTCGGAAGCAAAGTGAAGAGGAAGGCACGGAGGGAATTGACACCGCAACCTCAGTAGAGTTCACTGAAAACACTGCAGCACTGATGGTTTATAATTCAGCTTTCAGTTCTTATCTATCTTCATTTTACTCTGATCTGATCCCCATGTGTTGTTGTTCTTTCCCCTTTCCCCTCTTTTTGTCCTCTATCCTCTCCTGACTCCTGAGTCCCCCTCCCTCCCCTCCCCTCCTCCCCTCTCATTCCGCTCTCCGCTGCATCGCTCGGTTATTGTGGAGAGGCAGGAGTCTCTCGCTCCTCCGCGCCGCTGTCTCTGCTGGATTGGCCGTAGTTACCCGCCTTCCTCCCTTTTTCTCTCCTGCTTTCCCTCATCTTCTCGGCTCAGTTGTAGCCTCTGCTCCTCTGTTGAAGTGTGATGTGTTACATCGCAGTTTAATTAGGTCCGCTGTTTAGGGTTTTTTTTTTCCTGCCGGTGCGCCGTGGTGTGTGTCTCGCTCTGCTTTTGTTGTGGCATGTCTGTTTACATCAGCGGCATGGCTCGCAGAGCAGGGGCAGCCAGGGGCAGCCGAGGGAGCAGCAATAGCAACAGAGGAGGAGAAGCGGAGGCGGCAGGAGGAAGAGGAGAAGATAAATGCAAAGTGGGACTTGTGGAAAGGCTGCCAGGAGGACTGGGGGACTCAACAAGCGGAGACAGAGGGACAGTAGAAGATCAGAGCGGAGAAAAAGAGGAAAGCACAGGCAGATCAGTTTATGGAACAGGATGGAGCGCAACAGTGGCAGGAGGAGCTGGAGGTGGACTGGGAGGAGGCGTGTGTCGAGGAGTTTGTATGTCAGTCCAGGAGCTCAGCTACTGTCTCTGTCTGCCCTGTTGTTCTACAGTTTTACTGCAGCACGGAGCCGACCCCAACATCCGCAACACCGACGGCAAGTCTGCCCTGGACCTGGCTGAACCGTCTGCCAAGGCTGTGCTCACAGGTCAGTCTCACACACATGAACAAACACACAAACACTTGCGCCAGCTGTTTTTTTCTCTTTTGTGTGTCTGCACGTCTCTTAAATCGAAAAACTTCAATCCAAGTACCTTTTTTAATCCAAACTTATAGTTGCCTAGTTTTCTCATGTATCAAACAATTACTTTATCTATCTATCTATCTATCTATCTATCTATCTATCTATCTATCTATCTATCTATCTATCTATCTATCTATCTATCTATCTATCTATCTATCTATCTATCTATCTATCTATCTATCTATCTATCTATCTATCTATCTATCTATCTATCTATCTATCTATCTATCTATCTATCTATCTATCTATCTATCTATCTATCTATCTATCTATCTATCTATCTATCTATCTATCTATCTATCTATCTATCTATCTATCTATCTATCTATCTATCTATCTATCTATCTATCTATCTATCTATCTATCTATCTATCTATCTATCTATCTATCTATCTATCTATCTATCTATCTATCTATCTATCTATCTATCTATCTATCTATCTATCTATCTATCTATCTATCTATCTATCTATCTATCTATCTATCTATCTATCTATCTATCTATCTATCTATCTATCTATCTATCTATCTATCTATCTATCTATCTATCTATCTATCTATCTATCTATCTATCTATCTATCTATCTATCTATCTATCTATCTATCTATCTATCTATCTATCTATCTATCTATCTATCTATCTATCTATCTATCTATCTATCTATCTATCTATCTATCTATCTATCTATCTATCTATCTATCTATCTATCTATCTATCTATCTATCTATCTATCTATCTATCTATCTATCTATCTATCTATCTATCTATCTATCTATCTATCTATCTATCTATCTATCTATCTATCTATCTATCTATCTATCTATCTATCTATCTATCTATCTATCTATCTATCCATAGACTTAAGAAAATTATCATCCTGATGTTTTGTGGGATCATATTCCAAGCTTTAGTGAACATTTAGAAGAACGATTTCTGTACATAGGAGTTCCTGAAAGGTCGGTAAAGGAAAACTTCCTCTACTTTACTGCTTAAAGGTTTCTTTTCACACAATGTTACCACTCATTCTTTTGGTTTTATCTCTGATACTCATTTTCTTTTCCTTGTTTCTTTTAATTAAAAGTGATCCTTATGTTTAGTAAATCAATAAGTAGGCTTTTTGAGACATGTTATCAGTGTGCCAGCCTTGTAGCTTTAACATTTTAAATCGCTGTCTTATTACTTATTACTTATTAGAAACATATTACTTCAAAATGTATTTAAGAAAAAGCATCAACCATTCAGAGAATGAGTTATGCAGTTTTTGCTGAAAGCCACATTTGATTGAACCAGTCACATGGTAAAAATGCACACATGAAAGACATGTTCTACTGACCAAGAATTCAGCCACAGTCCCACCAACTGTGGATTGAAAGTGGATGCGACACGGTCTGTAAACGACACGCCTTCAGATTGAAACCATTTTAATCAGCCAGACCACTCCCATGGCGGTGTCCAGATGCGGCCCTGGAGCAAATGGCTGTCTATGATGCCAGTGATCCACCTTGGTTCTTTTACACCAGCAGTTCATTTAGAAAATAGACAAGAAACCTCTAATATAAAAGCACAACTTTAAAAATAAACCAACCTGTACTGATTATTATATACAATGTTTCCTTTTACATTGTGAGAATTATGTTCTAAAAATAGCCCGCGATAGGTGAAATCTCCAAATTATTCCAGATGTCTACAAGGTTGTCTACACACTTAATACACTTTTCTCAGACAGACACGAACATTTTTACACTTTCCTCACTTGTTTAAACCCTTAAAGCTAAATGAAAAGACAGGAAAACGATCAAAAATTTACGGAATGCAAATATGGAAAGCCAACTGCATTTTGTACAGTAGACACAACACAGAGGAGACAGATTGACAAGGTCAACAGTCATCAGGCTACAGAGCACAGTGTGCTGTAAAAAAACAAACATACAGAACTGCACTGGAGCAAGTCAGCAAAACAGTGAGGCCTGGAAAGGTGAACCGCGATATAGCAAATGAACACTGTAATGATTGTTAGGGCTTCTCTAATAACCTATTATTTAATAGTTTTATTTAAATTTAATTTAATTTAAAAATTTCAGTCTGCACTAAGCAAAACAAGAAGAGAGTTTAGTTCAGAACATAATGCATACACCGGTAAGTTTGATTCAGTTCATTCAAGTGTCACAAAGGGAAATTAGACAAAGACATTCCTTTTAAACTCAGAATTTTATTGTCTAGTGATCCAGTCTATTAAAAAATGTCACCAAGTTTAATTTTAGCGCTTGGTTTGCCAGTTTAATCTTTAACTTCAGTGGTATCTCAAATAACAAACACCCTACAGAACGAACTATCCGGATAATGAACACTTCTTTGAACGCTGACATGCTTTGCACAGCAAACTTGCATCACATAGCTAACGGAATGTTTTCTGTATCTTGTGGGGCTGATGAAGAGTTTTCTTCCAGTGTAAGACAGAACCATAGTTGAAAGCAATAGTCTGGTCTAACTCCTGGTTAGGCTGCCTTGTTGTCGGTAAGAAACAGACGGGACACCGCTGTTTGGGGGAAGCTGAAAAGGTTTATTTTTCTTGCGCTACACAACACATGACCGTATCTTAGCTTATGGCACAAATTTCTGGGCCAAACTACAGAGTGCTCAAGAACATACACGCCCATTCACTCGTCTGTATAACTTTATGGTAATTGCGAAATTTTTAGAAATAAAACCAGGGGTGGGGAGAAAAGCCAAGCCTGTAACAAGACAAAGCATGTTTGTCCCCAATTTATTTAGAGAGCTCTTTTACCTTTTATTGTTTTCTGCTTCCAAAGAGAGCTCTATCTTTATTTTGCTTCCTATGGGAAAGCTTATGGGAAATGGTGTTTTGCATAACGAGAGCCTCGTCTTATCAAACGAGGCACCACTGGACCTTACCATTCAAACTACTAGCTTCAGGTTTTGGCATTACCTTTTCTTCTTAAAGCGTTAATATCACTGGGCAAAAGAAATTAAGAAAAAATTCTTGGATTAGAAAGATGTTAAAAAGAAGGTATCAGAGCAAGAATGGTCATTCTGACAAATGAAATGACTGAGTAATAACTATTTCTCAGAAGAAGTCAATGGGATTTTGTTTTTTTGAAACCATCAGATACTTCCTATTTGGGAACATGAGAGGGGAGGGGTTGAGCTGTCTGTTTTTACAGTCAATGCATGATACGCATTCAGTCAGATTGGGGCGTCAAAATGAGGGAGAAAAGGGATTTGAAGGACTCACAATTTGTTGTGGCTGCTAATATTAGGCAAGATGTTTTCATGCTTTTAAGTCAAAAGTTTAATGGCTTGTTCTTTTTAAAGAAACAACATGTACGTCCAAATTTGATCAAACCAGACCTGGTGTTCATTTTCTGTTGCCCCCCCCAAGTCCGGCTTTGACAAACTTGTGTGGCTTGTCTTCTCATATATCTGTTATTCTATCAAAGATGACATTCTGTGCCTTTTTTGCTACTATTTGCCTCAAAGTTTAGGGTGTTGAGAATTTAGAGATGCTGTTCTGAACACCCTCTTCATCACTCATAACGTTTGAGCTTCTGTTACCTTTCTTCTTGAACCAGTCTAGTTTTGTCTTCCTAGCACAGAACTGCTGCCCGCTGAATATTTTCAGTGTTTCTCTGTTACCCTCAGAGATGGCTGTGCATCAAGGCCCTTGTAGATCAGCAGTCTTTTAACTCTCCAGCCAGGTGATCTGGAACTAATGACGTCAGTTATGTGTTAATATGGATGGAGACTTATATGAACTCAAAACCAATCTCACTGTTAGTTAATTACATTTCACTTACAGCTGTGTTGTGTGTACTGATGTAAAGGTGAAACTGTGGCTTCACTACATTAACAGAAAGATGCTAGAAATGATTTTGAACAGATTTTTCGAAGACTACTGTTGATATGCAGCTGGAGCTACATCTTCAGCTTCGTTCCTGTTAAGGTAGATTTGTGACCTCCATGGCTCCACCAGGACTTTATAGCCATGAGGCAAGAGTGCTAACCACTAGACCTTTTTTCAAGCCAAGTTTATTTTCAATTCTTTCAACGACTGTTGATGGATATGTAGGTGTTGTGTTGTAACTTGCATTAATAAGTGTTTTTTGTACTGTCAACTTTGATTCATTGAGAATTTATACTGAAGGAGATTTTTTGTTGGTCTTTTAGTCAATTTAAAAATTCTAAATTATTTTTACAGTTGAAGAAATGTTGTTTTCTTAGTGCTAATATCTGCATTAGCTTTGCATTTGATTACTACATAAAATGCATAATATGGTATCAATTATGCACCAGTTTTTAATGTCCATCACACTTTCTTCACAGTCTGTGTCGTTTGTGGCTCATTTAACTCATGAGTGCAGCATCTCTTCTGGTTGCATGTGGCATAATGTATAAGTGTCCACTCCTTGACACATTTTTCTGGTTCAGAAGGGAAAAAAAGTGATTTTAAAATGATTGTTAACCATTTTTTTAAGAAATAAAGTAAAAAAACAACGAAGTTGCAGTGTTTCAGAAAATGTGCAGTGTTTTGTCAGCCTGCCCTAGGGCAGCTGTGGCTACATCAGTAACCTACCATCACCAAGTATGAATGAGGAGTGAATGATTAATGGATACACATTGAAAGTGCTTTGTGCATTTGGAAAAGCGCAGAAAAATCAAATATATTATCATTATTATTATTAAAATATTATTTAAATAATATGGCTGAGTGTAATTCTAACCGATAAACTTGACAAATAACACCCAGCAAAGCTCCTCTCATTGTTCTGGCTGTGGTTTAGGAGGTTGTGTTACAGCTAGCCACACAACCTACTGTCCTTTGTAGGACAACCCACCTGACTCATGATAGACTGAGATTTTAGAAATCAGGGGTTTACAATGTACCGGCACTCCAAAAGAAACTTGCAAACTACATGTGCAAAAAAATTCCCCAAAACCCTTGTTTTTTTGTTTATTTTGTTAGCCGGTGGGTTTTTATTTAGTGGTAAAGTATTGGGTGTTATCGACTGGAGCAGCTGCTTCAGGAAGCCAGCAGATGTGGTTAAAACACGTGAGGCGAGGATCTTGACATGCACCAAGAGTAAGTCAAAGACAGATGTGGTGCAGAGAATCCAGTTGTTCTCCAAAATAAAACATCAATCAGAATAGGATAATAAATAAAACAAAAATATTATAGGTTTAGTATACTCTTTGTTTAGACCATCACCAGTTAATCGACGGACCGGTAAGAAACTTTGCTCTAGCACAAAGTCATACACAGAAATGCAGCAAATATTAACTGTCATCTTGAAGCCATGATGATATACTACATACTCGCAGGTTATTTAACTGATAAAAACTCAAATCAGGTTTCCCTTGAAGATGCTGTCTTTACTTCATAATATCTTACGCCGTACAGGGGTTGACCCATACGGGTGCTGCAGGTCTTTGGATTTTCCAGGGCTGTGGAGGGCTCTGAGCAGGAGCGGATGCATCTTTAAGGGAGTGCAGACGTGTCTTGCAGTTCCATTGAGGCTTGTTTGGCAATTGGAATTGACAGTGGAACCTACGAATGTTGTGCATGTGGTAAATTGATTGTGAAGTTTTTGTAAGGATAATGTAGGTTAAAGACATTTATGACGTATGAGTGATGCTGTCGTATGATGCCCTGACGCCCACTCGTTAGTAAGGTGCTTGCACCGTCTCCTTACTGACTGCACACAAATGCTACACACACCCCGTGTGTGTAGGGGATACATAAGTGCCCGTAGCACGACCACACAAATTGCACTCTGATTCTTTCGTTTTCTAAATTCTAACAGTGACGCTGGGGCGAACTCTTATCACAAGAACAGCATGAATTGGCCTCTTGTGAACTGCGGAAAGTTCATGGGTAAAATGAAAAATCTGTATGATACGCTTGCTCTGATAATGCACAGATTCACGAGAACGGTAAGAAATTCTTGTGAATCAGTGCATTATCAGAGCTTGTCCTCCTAAAACCTCCTGTTTTAAAGTTACTTTGTCAAAAGGAACTTTAAAAGGAACCTAATTCACCCTAAGTACCCTTACAGGCTGTCCAAGTTTTTGCTATGACCTGTCGCCCACAGCATTGCCGTAGCGTGAACAACCGACCGGTCTGTAATCCCAAAATTTCACGTGGGCCATTGCGTTCCCTGTACAGGTTTGCCCATTTTTACCCAAAGAAAGCCTGTCTTCACTTGTAAGGGCAGTGGTGACTAAGGCGTAAAATGTCAACATCATTGGATTTGCTAGATTCTTTGGTCAGACTTGGAACACCAACTCATCTATCTTGACATTTGAAACTGCATTCCTAGAGCTGGAGAAATAGCCACGAATAATTATTCATCATTTTAGTAAATAACAATAGAAGCAGATTTTCAAATGGCTGTGAAAAGGCAGTAGTTATGATGAAAAAAGCAAGACACATCATTTTACGGTTCTGTAGAGAATTTATTTAAAGTCATGAAATTTCCAACAATTCAAATGTCATGTTTTTGTTCTTAATTTGTTTACTATTTCTTTTTGTTTTCAGTGGGTATTTCATCATCATAACTGTTGGTTTAGTCCTGTATTTTTCATTATTTTCTTCTTGAATAATCAGTTGTGAATCCCCATTTTACAGTTTTCTCAGACTAGAGATAAACATTAGTTTCAAATGAAACCTTATGTTCTCTACGATGATGAGTAAAGATACTTTAAAATTAGGACGCCCCTTTCATGTTCACCTTATTCTCTTTGCTGTTTGACGATATTGATGCTGGTTCAGTATCTGCATCCTTTATGCTTACTCCAAATAACACCATCAACCCCTCTCTGTTTGGTTTAGGTGCTAAACGGGATAAACTCGGAGATACTTCATGGAATAGCTGCACTATATCTAAACAGAGTGGAAAGCCATCCTGTGAAAAATGATTGTCCTTGGTGGCTAAAATTGAAATGAGATTGTTTGGTGAGAATGACTGAATGCTGCTGCATACCCTTTCGTTTCCACTATAATGCAGTTGTCTAACATTGCAATTGATGAACAATAAAGTTTAAATTCAAAAAGTGGAATTGGTTTTTCAAATAGAAAATATTTGTTGCAGATCGCAGAGTAAAGGAGACAGTATTTCCGATTGTATATTTATGTCCTGAAAGTTGTATTAAATTATTAAAACACTTTTTAATAACGTGTATTTTTCAGTTATGAATGCAGGCTTCTCTTTGCAGCACCTGGTTATAAAGTGTGATTAAACCCTCTGTTTTTCTTGCTGGAAGTGTCTCGTTTGAGGTTTGTCCTGCAGCTTCAACATGCATGAAAACATAGAAACAAATGACTCTTTTCTGCTTTAGAGAGCAGGCAGGTCTGGATTTGGGAGCTCACATGTGCGTACCAAACTCGTATACAAATCCTTGCAGGGCTTCTCAATTGATTGTATTGAGAGTCGCACAAAAAGGAATTCAGTACAGTTTAATTAACAATCTGAATTGACGTCAATTCATTTGTTAAATACCTATTTCTAAACCAATTTTGTTTGGTTTTAAATCACAGATTGTTCAAAACAAGGGATTTGAACTGATCAAAGAACTTCAGTTTTCAATATAAATGTTTACAATAAAAGCTAAAATAGTAACACTGTAAAAATCATTTTCTGTTTGGTTTATAGGTTATAAACGATGTGTTAAGGATCACTTTTAAAACTGACAAATAAAACCATTTTCACGTTTGAACAAAATACAAGAAATTGCTTTAAAGGAAAATCAGTCAATAGGAGTAATGGGTTGATGATTTTATTTTAATGTGGAAACAAAAAGCTATAGTATTTTTTTTTAACTCAACAGCATAAATAAATTCCTAACATAATTTGAGTTCAATAAAGGGAAGCAATGTATGGATTAATAGTCTGCAAAATGAAGTGGGAAACTGCAAAGGTGAAGGACAAGAGGCAGATGACATTATTTAGTGAGTCTTTAAACCTTTAAATTATTGGTATTCCTTATATTTGTAGCTGAAGCGCATTAAGTCATGTATAAATAAATACAGATGGACTTGTTTGTCATTTTATTAGGGACATAGTATTTTGATTTTGTGTTTTTATTTTATTCATTTATTTATTGCTGTAGTTGAATTCAAGATTACTAGATTTTTCATATAAAAATACATTATATTTCAAAGTTTTTATTTTATTTTATACTTCCTATTGATAAGCATGTGATGAACCATTGACAGTGTTATGTTGCATTACAATCCTCCTGCATAGAAAAGGTACATATTTTCACTGAACATAAGTTCTGATTAGAATAGATTTTGGTGCATAGTGTAGCAACAGATTAGAGTTTGCTGCCTGCAGCTTCATTGTTTTCAAGCACTTTGTGACTCAGCAGCAAAGAAATGATTTTTTCTGACTATTGTGTGTTTTGATTAGTGTTATACCGCCATGGTATAAAAAAGGATAAACGATTGATAAGAGATGCAGTTAAAAAACAAACAATCAAAGAAAAAAAAAAAGAGACTGTATGCGTCATGATGAATCAGCAGCACCTGGAGCTAAACAACCTCCATTCCATCCAAATTATAAAAAAGAAGATGGCTGGTTTGGCTAGAGACTAAATATTTTGTTAAAATACACAGAGAACGATAGTGATAGTAATGTTGATCCAATTGATGTTTTGATTAATGATGCTGTACATTTTAAACCAGCTGTCTAATATACATTGCACTTTCAGAAGGATTTTATCTGTCTGATACCATCTTTGAGCCCTTCCCTTGATTGTTAAGTATAGGACTCCACTTTCTAAGTTCATCGCTCCCACTTCAAATGCTTAATTATTAGTGGTGTAATGAGTCTAGTTGATATTGGTTCATTTTGAAAAATCCAATTGTATCCGATTCACTAACCTTAAATCAATTCAGGACATCTTTAGCCAAAAAGTCAACCAGTGTGACTCAGAGATACATTTCTGGGTACTGAACAGTGCAGGTGAGGTTTCCAGATTCCTTCTATTTCTTACAAGATATTAAAGTGTAAATTAAATGTGTTCAAAAACCAGGTAAACAAGAATTAATGGCAAATCCATTCACATTTTAGTTTCATAAAGCTCAGCCCACTGTTTTTCCACCTAAAAATAATACAGACAGAACATTATTAGAGCATTCTACCACACTGGTCACGTCTTTGCAGATTCAGCGTTTCCACTAGAATGATGGACTGATCATATTTTGCTGCAACATGTGTGTGTTGTCCGCTGTGATGCACTTAGTTGTTTTTACATTGTAGTAACATAAACCTACCCTGTTTTCCACTATAAAAATAATTAATTTATTTTATTTTAAACGATTTTATGTATAATTTGATTCAGTTAACAACTTACCTCAGGCAGATTGATCTGGTTGGATTAATCAGATAAGCTGATTAGTGATTACACCCCATTAATTATGTCACTTTTGTACTTCAACTTTTATTATCAGAGTTAGTTTAGACTTCTTTAGAACAAACTTACTGTAGATCAAACTGCAGTAGTCGATTGTGTTTAGCTAGAAGATCAGCTGCCAGAGAAGATCAAAGTCTACCCCGTGGTGCAGTGGTAGACTTTGAAGTGCTTTGGGCCTTCGAAGAAGGTAGAAAAGTGCTATATAAGTATACCCCATTTGCCATTGTGTGTCACCAATTGTTAAACAGTGTATTTAAATTTGAAAGGTTTCTTAAATGAAAAAATTGGATTTAGACACACTTTTCTTTATGAGTAAAACTACATTATATACATTACAACTAAGGCCTTTGGCTGTATACTAGAGGGAAACTCTCCATTGGTACATTCAGTGTGGGCAAAGCAATAACAAAAACGTATGTTTTCTCTGCAAATTTTTCTCTGCATTTGCCCCGAGTCAACTGTTTTGTAATATTTTTAACTGTTCTTAAAAAAAACAGATTTTACGTCATGCAATTGGGATGCTCGCTTAGAAACACTTTGCATTGATTTGCAGTTCTCTGTGAGACGTTGCAGCAAAAAGTCTGCCGCAGCATAACAAAGCAGCGAGGTCAGATTTACTAGGGAAGGGATCAGTTGTCATGATTTATACCACATATGCAATCACTGTCCTGTCAGGACTACAGTTATATGCCTTGTCAGCAGGTCTTACCACGCCTCTGTCTCAAAGTTTTGCTTCAGATGCCATTTCTGTCCTGATTTCTTAAGAGTGGAGCCTTTTGAAAGGTCTTTGTAATTGCTGCAAACTTTAATACTATTTCCTACTCTGGTATTGCTTTCATATAATCAAAAGTAAAATCAGCAGGAGGTTCTTTTGTTGTTGTTTGATACATACAGCCGTGTCATTGGAATCTTGTTCATGCTGTGTTGAAAAAAAATATTCTCCATTAGTTGTTTTCACCTGTCAGTTATTTAGGTTTTTCTTTAATTTGCCACCTGTCTGTTTCTAGCGGCAGACGCTAATTATTTAAACATGCGCCCCGCCGCAAATTGAAGGGCTCCAATAGTTGTAATTAATGTAGCAAGTGATGCATTTAGTGCAGAGCTCAAGGCAGAGCATTCGAGTATCAAAAACAATAGAAGGGATTAGTTAAGAGTGTCAAGAAACTTATTTTAAATTCTATAAAAAAAAATACCTGGACATCTTGTCCTGTAACAGACCTTGTTCGACGCAGAGGCTCTGCTCTTTTCTTCCTCTCAGCTGAAGGCCAGCGCAGCTTTCATTTCACTGTACGGTGATGAAAGGTTATATTGAGCCATAAATTAACTATACTGCTCTGCCACATCCAACTGGCTACTCTCCGAAATGATAAACTCCTTCTTTGCGCTGGAAGAAGATGTGCAATGAAAACACAAAGCAAATTACTTTTTAATATGTGGCCCCTGGTACTGTTAGTATATTAGAGGGCATCTATACAGGACTCAGGGCTTTAATGTTTGGTAAAACGTATTACAGCATGCGTTTTCAGATCAGTGGGAACATTAGAAAAAGGGTACAGCTGGATGTCTCGTCTTTGTTCCAGCTTTGTACTTAGATGCCCCCTCGAAACCCTCTTGTCTATAATCAAACAGAGTGCTTTAGACTCTTTTTTTTTTTCCAGTTTGTCACAAATGTCAGATGCAATATCTATCCACATCACACACCAGGGGCGCCAGCTCACAGACATGAGTGCACTTTCTATGAAGATTATTTGCATAAAAAAAGCTGCAGACATTTGTATCAGACTTAGTTCGAACTTTACGTTGCTTTTGTGTCGTGTTTTTATTTTCTCACCAAATAAATCCTCATTCACATTCTCCCTGTTTCATTTAGATGTGTTTTAAAATGTTTTATTACTATAAATAAACGGGTGAAACAAAAACTTTCCTCTTTATTTTGTCTACAACTTGTAAATTAATTACATGCGGTCTCATCATTACTTGGACAGATTTGCTAAGAAATAATCCGAACGCTAAAAGGCTGCAGTTTTTCCAGCCCATTATGAAAGATTCTCAGATAGTGGAGCAGAGTAGTGTTGATAGGCTAGATTTAAGGTGCAGTAAAAGCATGAAACTCAAAGAAAAACAAAGTTACGGGGTTGGATCAGGCCAAGTTGTTCAACCCCAAGGCACTGCCTTCAATCAAAAGGTAAATGAGAACCTCACTCTTCAACAACCCATTTCATCAATTATGCACAGCAGCTGATGAATAACGCACTTCAAGATGAATTGGTTTAAACTGTGACAGAGCTAGAATTACAGCAGCACTGATAAAGAGGAATGAAAGTGTTAGCAAACTCCTAGTGTTCTCACTGCAGCTGTGTTTAAACAAGCTTTGTGCACTCTTTACCTTAACTGGATATGACTTTTTTCCACCGCTGCTGTAAACAGGCTCATTCTCAGTTTTCTGAATTATTTAGCTATACCAATGGTCTGGTTTACATCCTTTAGCCACACATGGTCTAAGGTAACAAAAGATTAAACTGCCCCTTAATGTTCTGAGTGATCCTGAAATTGTGATTCATCAAACAGGCAATTATTTATCTATACATTTCTTTTCATGATGTTGCAAGACATTTTTTTGAGGTCAGATGTTTTTCTCTGTAGAGAAATGGGAATATTTACTATGAAGATTTTCACTTTTTTTTTTTTCATCAAATATTGTAAAGTAGACCTGTTTTTCAGGAAGGCCAAGAAACCAAAAGCTTCAATCCATTTAATCGATGAATTCAAATTTGTTGTTTTAGACGATTTATTATTGCGGAAATTGAGATTGTATTTTTCTCAGTTCTCTGCTTTCTTGCACTTCTGTTGTTAAGAGTAAAGTCAGTCAGCTGGTCTCCCGCAAAGCTCAGAATACTGACACTATGATGCTAAGATGCCATTATAACAAGCAGTTTCGTGTGTCGCCTACATGTGATCACGGACCGGTTTAAAGTAAGGCTATATTTTCACGGAGCGGACTTTAAGACATGGTCATTGGTCCTATTTGCAGTGTCTTTGCCTTATACATTATGAACGCACACCTATGTGGATTTTTTGTTGTATTATTGTTTCTGTAATTGTCAAGAATGAAGTTGGCGATTGGTGGCCAAACCAAACCATATTAAGCTGTCAAATTTCTCAAGTTCTTTTCAGACTAAGTCCACAGGACAAAATCCATTGGTGACATGATCATACTCCATCAAGCAGTTCATTCACTGTTTAGTAACTAACATCCTCTTGCAACAACAGCCTGAAATTTCCATTTGGCAGACTCAGGGAAACTAATTAGAGAAAAAAAACACTGCCTTGAGACACGAAAAGTCTCAAGGGAGCCAACTTTAAATCGCCAAGAGCAATTTTCTTTACATCCGTCTTGCTTGTTGCTGTGATTGATCTTTTCCTCTTGCCAGAAAGCACAAGGAGGATTAGGACACTTTCGTCATGGCGTGGCTGCCCCCTGTAGAATCTTTCCTGCGTCCTACATCTCTAAGTTGCTGTCATTTTTACACTCATCAATTATTGCCCAGTTTAATTTGCTTGCATTTGCTTCATCCACTGTCTATCCTTGGATCAGCAAAAACCATCGGCTAGCTTTGTTTTGTTTTATCCCACATGGTCCAATTGTTTTTGGACCCTTGCCCCACTGCAGTCTTTTTCCTTTTCTAATATTTGTTCATTATTTTTTTTCTGCTCTTCACTTAAGAGTTTCCACTCTTACAGTCATTGAAATCGGGGAATTTATGAATCAATCTCTGGTCTTCTACTTCTTTTTGTTGGTTTTGCTTTCATCTCTGGAGTTAGGCTTTCACAGCACTATATGTTTACGTTTTTCCCTTGATCATAAGTTTGACCAAGTCATAGATTTTAAAAGTTTGTTACCATACCAACTTTATTTATAGTGCACTTAAATTGTCTGGAGACTATTGACTGCCTGTGACAACTGGACTGAGCGACCTCTCTCGTGTTCCAAACAGGAAGTACCTGCTGCCTTTAAGACGCCAAAATCCCATAGATTTCTTCTGAGAAATAAACAGCTTTTACTCAGTCATTGTGTTTGTCAGAATAACCATTCTATGTCTGCATATTTCAACACGTTTTCATTTGTTCTTTTAATTATGGTACAGCTCCTTTAATAAGTCTAAGTTAATATTAGATAAAGTCATCACATTCTACCTGACCATTGGAAACACACTTTAACATCCCTGTTTTATAGACCGTTTTGAAAACGCACAAGTTTTTACATTCTGTAAATGAAACGGCAACAATCATTAATGAATTCTATTCTATATCAGACTATTCCATTAATTGGAATAAATCTGTTTTATTACCACTGAACAGTAATGCGGAGCAAGGACTCACAATACCAGTTAAATCAGGCAATATAAAATATCTAGGTATTTATTTTTCCCCCAAAATATCAGAACTGGTGCTGCTAAACTACACCCCATTACTGAAAAACATACAGGACGATCTAACACGCTGGACCAACCTGCCTTTGTCCCTTATGGGCAAGGTAGCCACGGTTAAAATGAAAATCTTACCCAAAGTTAATTATCTCTTCTCAATGATTCCCACACAACCGCCATTAAAATGGTTCAAAACATTAGACTCATCCATATCAAGCTTTCTATGGAACACTAAACCTGCAAGAATTAGTCTAAAAACTTTAAAATCTGCAAAAAGCTGTGGAAGATTAGAATTACCTAACTTCCACAATTACTTTCTTGCAAATAGATTACAATACATCTTAAAATGGTTAAAAAATAATCCAGAAACCAACTCATGGTTAGACTTGGAACAGGCGTTATGTGGAAAGATCAACCTGTCAGATCTTCCATTTATTAGTCAAATAGTTAAAAAACAGGATTGTTTCAAAAGTATTAATATAAATGCCACTTTAACAGCCTGGTGGGAATTTCTCAAAATATCAAAATCATCAATTCAACCGTGCAAAATGACACCCATCTGGAAGAACCCAGACATCCTCATAAACAAAAAAATTATCCACTTCCCAGCTTGGCAAGCAGGGGGCATAAAACAACTAGAGCACATAATTATGGATAGAAGATTCATAACTCCCCAGGAACTTCAAGACAAACATGGAATATATAACTTCTTGGAATATCAGCAACTTAAATCAATTATTACTAAAAAGTTTAAATACAGAGACAACGATTTAAAGCTACCAGATGTAGTTACCACTCTGATCAATTTCTCAATGAATAAAACTCTCTCCAAAATATACAAACTTTTATGTAATTTAGATAACAATATTTCACTTCCGACAACAAAATGGGATGCGGATTTGAGCATCAGCACAGATGAAAGTTTTTGGTCAGAACTTTGTCTAAACACCTTTAAAATGACAAAAAATCCAAATCTGCAGCTAATCCATTTCAAAACTCTTTACAGAATTTACTACACTGGACAGAGGATGTTCAAGATGGGTCTCAGTAACTCAGACATTTGTCAGCACTGTGACAGTAATCTACCCGACAATTACATGCATGCACTATGGTTCTGCACGCCTGTCCAGGCTCTCTGGCAGCAGGTATGTGCCGATCTATCAGTCTGGCTTAAGGTTTCAATCACAGCTTCACCGTCACTTTGTGTGCTTGGTGACATGAGTGCCATCGATGTAGAAGGAGGATTAGGCTCTATCATTTTCATAACTCTTTGCATTGCTAAAAAAACTATTTTAATAAATTGGAAAAGCAAAAAAAATATAAATATAAGTCAACACAGAAATCTGCTGCTTGATCATATCAGCTTGGAAAAAATGTCAGCCCAAAGTTCAAGTAACTTTGAAAGAATTCGGTCTCTCTGGTCTCCCATAGCTAACTCCGTGACTTAGGGGGTGGGGGGGGCATGGTCGTCGCTGCTCCTTGCCCTTCTGCCGTGGGCCGGGGTGGGGGTCGGGGCCTCCGGTGCCTGGCCGGGGGTGGTGGGGGCTCCGTTGGTCGGGGGGTCGGGTCCGGCGCCTGGGTGGGGCGGCCTGGGGCGCTGCGTGGTCCTCTGGGCTTGGGTGTGGGGGTGCGTGGTGGGGGGGTGGGGTGGTGGTCTGGCTTGGCTTGGGGGGGTGGTCCCTTTGCCTGTGCTGGGGGGGGTTGGCGGGGGGCGCTGCTCGGGGGGGGGGCCCAGCGGCGCTGGATGGGCTTCCCGTCTACACCTGGGGCTGGGATCGGCCCTTCCCTGGCTCTGGGGCGGGACGGGACAACCCTCTTGGGGCCCCCGGTCGCTCTGGGTGTCATCCGCTTCGGCTGCGGGGTCTGGGGGTGGGGTGGGGTGGGGGTCTTGTCGGCCCTGTCCTGTGGGGGGGCATTCTGGGGGAGGGGGGGGGGGGGGGGGCACTATTGGTACGGGGCAGGGGGGGTTGACGGGTCGGGGTCTCCGCTGAGGCCATCGGCGGTTTCCCCGGCCGGTTGGCTGCTTCGGTCCCGTCGAGGCCTGACCAGAGCTCTTCTAGGGCCGGCGTTTGGGGGTGGGGGCCTGGGCTTGCTCCGGGGGGGGGCGGCGCTTTCTGGCTCCCCTCTCTCTGTGTGGGGGTGGTGGTGCTGGGCCTGGGGTGTCTGCGCCTCCGGGGGTGGGGCCCCGGGGCTGGGTGGGCCTGGCCCCCTTGCTGGGGGGGGGCGGGGGACGGCTGTTTGACCACCGGGGGACAGTCTATCATCTGTCCCCAACTTACCCCCTTCCTCATATAACCTCATAATAGGGTGAGGGGGTGGGGGGCTTAGCCTGCGATGAGCCTTGGGGGGGGGGGGTTTACTAGGCAGTGACCCCCCTCCTGTGGTTGCCGTATGGAGTGGGCCCCCCCTCTTTCGGTTTTATTTGCACCTTAGACATGTAGGGCTCTTGGTAGGGGGGGTGCTTGGACATCACTGCCAGCAAGCAGCGGATGTCCTCCTAGCACCCTACCCGCCAATTTTAACCGCACCTTAGACATTTAGGGCCCCTTGGTGGGGAGGGTGAGGGGACGTCACTGTGAGTAATCAGGAGACGTCCCCTTAGTGCCCTACCCGCCAATTTTAACCGCACCCCCCTTAGTACACACACCCCTCCCCCCTCAATATATACATCCCAACATAAACACACACACATGCACACACACACTCTCTCAAACACACATACACGCACACACATTTTGCAAGGAAGGTGGGACCTAGGACCATCTGTCCCCTGCCTCTTCCCTGGTGGGGGGTACGGGCCCCTTTGCAACGGCGGCTGTGTCCCCGGGGTGCCGGCTTCCTGGGCCCGGCGGTGCTCTCTCCGCGCGGTGGGGGGGTTCACATTACATCTGAGCCGGGGGTGTTCGTCTCCCTGGGGGGTGGGTTCTGGTCCTTGCTCCTGAGTGCTGGGCCCCGCCAAATTTCCAACTGTGGCCGAGCCTGGTCGGGCCATATTTACAACACCCCTTGTGGGCCCTCTTTTTTCCCCGGGGTTCCCCCCTTCTGGGCGGGGGCGGCGGGCCCCTGCCTCGCTCCTCCCTGGACCAACCGTGGGCCGGGCGGATGGCTGCCTGGAGTGCGGAGTGGGTCTCCCTTGGGGGGTCCTGGCTCGTACCTGGGGTTGGGGCGGGGGGATGCCCGGAACTCCTGGGTGGTGGTGGGGTGCTCGTCTGGGGCTGTGGGCGTCCTTCTCCGGTGGGGCCCTGCGTTGGGTTCTCCCGGCGCGGTGGGGGGGCTGCTCTCCTGGTTGGGCTGGGGCGGCGCCCTCTTTCCCTCCGTGCCTCCCTGCTCTCTGGCTCTGGGGGCCTTGCGGCGGCCCTGCTGGCCCTGGCCTGGGTGGCGGGCTTGGTCGCCCGGGCGGCGGTTGTTCCCTGCCGGTTCCCGTGTGGCGTTGGGGGGATTCCGGCTGCCGCTGCTGGTGCGGTGGGGGTCTTGGGGTGGGGATGGCTGGGCACTCTCCCTCCTTCTTTTCACGTTCCACCATCCATTTTAGAAGAACATAAACACTCACCTGAGCACAGGTGTTAGCTCAACAGACTGAATGACTGAAATATTTCACACTAGTTGTTTTTAAGGCATAAGTATGCGTGTGAACACTATCTGTTTTGTGTACATGTCGACAGGTGGACATTTTTGCAACTAACAGGTGTGTTTATAACATTTGAGTGTGTGTGTGGACAGGCTCCGCCCTTTTTTTTTTGTTTTTTTTTACATTTGAACCTTACCATAATGATTAACAACCCGTAAACTTGTTGCTTTATGCTGCTTCATGATCTTATCCCCCTTCCCCTCCTATTATCACCCCCTACCCCCCCTCTCTCTAACGTCCCTCTCTCTTCTTCCCGTCTTTCCTTTTCCGTCCGGTCCAACACCAAAGATTTTCAGACATGTTTGAAATTAATAAAGTTTGGCCTCAATTACAAAAGGGGTTTATTCAGACATACCTTTGGTTTGTCTGAAGATTAATAACCCCTCTTGTTAAAGTAAAATATGTCCAACCCAAGAGGCCCTCAGCTCTCATCTGTCTGCCTAGCTGTTGGACAGGACAAGTTGAAAAAAAAAAAAAAAAAAAAAAAACGCACAAGTGAAGTGAATTTTTTTTTTTTTTTAACAGATTTGTTCGCTCTCAATGACGAGACATAAATAAAATCACAAAAACAATAAAACCTGACAGTTTAGCAGCTCCACTTATCAATTTTGGTACTTTCTTTCAATAGACATTCGACGTAAAATGGTAATGCTGTCGCAGTTTACATTTTGAATTTGTCTGTAAAAAGGGACTTGTTAACTGGGTACTGACGATCTCCTGACATGCTAAGTGGTTTATACCGCAGTACCATCTGGGAAATAGTTGATCAAAACAGTTTTATAAATGACAGGCAGTTTTGAAAATGGCTTGGCAGGCGTTTGCTGAATCATCTTTCACACACTGCCTTCAGCTGCTCACTAGAAGTTGAGCCAGCTGGCAGAATTAAAAGTGTGTTGAAGTTGGCCAGAAAAGCTAGACAAAAAGAAAAAGAATAGAAATACTTTAGATTTGAAACTATGAACGTGTATAACAATCTTTTCGGCAGCTTAGTGTCATTGCTTTTAAAGCTAACAAAGAGGTATGGCTGCTTTTCAAGCAGATTACTGCTTGGAGATGGCAAACAGATTCCCTCATGATTGTCAGCTTCTGAGTATAGAGGTAAATTTTGATTAAGACATTTATGTGACCTGAGAAGCTTTTTTTGAGGAAAGACAAACAGAGGGGAGTGAAGAGAAAACAGACCTGAGAGTAAAAGTACATTAAAAGCTATTAATTACCTTTGATTGGTTTTTACACACTGGCCAATTTTGACTCTTGCTGAGATCAATTTTTCTACTCTGAATCTGAGATAGCACAAACGAGGTCACACGCATTGCCCACCTCTGTTTGTCTAATTTATTTTATTTCTGCATACGGTGCAACATTTTTGTTGTTCAGTGTTCTATCTTATCTCATTATACAGTCAAACCTCTTTTAGACTTTCTGCAAATGTTTTTAGTTATTCAGGTCATGCTATCACAGAATCTCCGCTCCTCCCAGTTGCTGGACTTCTACAAGAGAGGACAGGAAAACGTTTTCTTGGAGGATCCAGTTTCTCTAAAGCTTCGCATGTACATTTGAATGTGTGTTTAGCCCATGGTGTTCACACTAGACAAGCAAGGTGGAGCTTCTTCTTTTATACTTGTATTTTGTATATTACTAGATGTCTGCCACCTACAGTTAGAAGAGGCTTAGAGCACAATGTTGAAAGGGTGCAAATCTTGCGATTTGGGCTCAAAACAGAAACGTTGAGTTCATAGCTAGCGTCTTTGCAAGGGTAGATTTGTCAGAAGAGTGGGCTTGGTTTATCCTTATTTGAAAAACAAACACAGATGTCATCAGGCTCGTCGCCGTGTCTGGGTTCTCCAGATAAACCAAATCTATACCTCACTACCGAATCCAAATCCATCAAAGTTCGGTTTGAACATAGTGTTTGAACAGAGACCTTGTTCAAACACTGTTTTCATGGAAACAGTTTAATTAATTTTATGCATGAGAAAACACATAATTCTTTTACTTTTTCTATTTTTTGTAATTTTAGCCCATTATTAAACCACTTGAAAAAAGTATTTGAGTTTTGAGGGATGAGTAGTCTTTGTAAATCTATTATCTGGGTAATGTTAAAATGCCAACAGACAAAAGACTTGGATGTTTTTTGGTAAACAGTAATGTGTTTCCATCTTTTTTGGCTGCTTCTTGCCCCATATGTCCTTCCTGAAGAAACCAGACTGTGACTGAACCTGGTCTCAAGCCAGCAATTTGCTGATTGAAAGTCCACAGTGCCCACAGCGCAAAGATGATGCACTTATCTTAATTTCCAGATTTATACATCAATTTAACTTTCTCCCACAATTATGTAGTACATTTTACATTTTATATCTCCAGATATAGCTTTTTTTGTTATTTTTTTCTGTACGTTAATATGGTCATCTATAAAATTTAACCAATATAAGACTGAATTGTTGTTTTGCACACTACTATGACCTGCATGCACACACTAGAACTAAGCTCATGATTTTTCTGGCCAACAGTTGTGGCGATAACTTGTAATAATTCAAAGCGCTTTGTCTTCTGAAACACAAGTTTTTATCATGTTAAGCAATAAACTTTATTGACATTTACTCTAATATAGTGGTTTTGTTTGATTTATTTTCTCAAGAAAAGTCTAAATAATAAAAAAAAAAGAGTTCTTTATGCCGAAGCTTCTTTAAAAAGCTTCTTTGCTTAGAATAGCTTAACAGCAGGAGTTTTTAGAAGTTTAACTTACTTATTGCTTTTTAAGCAGCAAACATTTTCTCGTTATGAATTGATTTAACTCACAAAGATCATTTAGAAGAGGGCCTATGTGATGCCAGTATGTTAGTGGACGTATTTCCTGCACTCTGCACAACATAAAAGTTCCATTTAAAGGTGAGACCTGGTGCTGTGAGACATTCAGATCTGGCTGATTAAGGGCATCTTTCATTGTTTTGTGTTTGCATAGCAGGGAATTTTCCCAGATTCAAAAAAAAAGAACTGAGTATTTGATGAACACAGGCTGTATTTCAATGTGAAGACAAGTGGGAGTCGGTTTTTGATGTTGCCTTTCCTGCTGGAGCTGCTCGTTGGTGCTGGGGGAGAACACAGTGTCTGTCTTGCTAGTTGGAGGATGTGTCAAAACGAGTGTTGTGAAATCAGGATACATAAAACACAACTTCAGTTTTTAGCTTCCTTAGTAGATTTGATATGAGGGAACAGGTTTCAAAGAAAGACAGATTCCTCCTTTTGTTCAACACACACAGTCATAGTGAGACAGTTTACACACACAACAAATGTCTAATCATAGTCAGATTTTTAGAGTTATCAGATTTTCAAGCGACATGTTGACCAGATAATCTGATTATGAAATATCGGATTTAAAAAGTGGTTATTTCCCTGTGTATTCACCTTTACCCTATGGTCTGGGTGAATACTCGGTTCTAATTGGCTGCAGGGTATCCACTAAAAAGGTGATGGACACCTTCACAAGAATTTGCAAACAAATAGCCCAAATGTTCCATGTTATTGTGCCGCCCCAAACACCAAGTGGTAACAGAAACTTGAGCATAGATGGACATACGGTATTCCACAGTTTATCACGACAGGAAGACAGTAGAAAAGATCTCTGTCCTTCAAATGGCAATACGATTGGCATGCAAGTATCTTGATCAACATTTGTAATCAACAGCAATGTTTCATTGAATTTTAAATAGTTGGTTGTCTGTCTTTCTTTCTTGCTTACTTTATTGCTTAATACAGAGTACATACGTGTTTATAAATAATTTTATTAGTCGTTTACTTATTTGAAACAACCTTTTGCTTCATCATCTGCTGAAAAACAAATATGAAGAGGTGAACTTTCCCTTTAAACTGATGATTTGTATCATTTAACATGACGTCGAGCATTTACACTGGTTAGTTCTCACCAGCTGCAGCAGAGTGAGGTTGGTGCTTGCTCACTAGCCTTTGCCATGCATCTGAATATAAAATGCAGTTAGTGGAAGTGAAAACCAGAAACACGATAGAATTATAAATGAAATGTTTCCATTTGGCAGCTTGATTTATTTTATTTTGTTTAAAGAACAGGATTTACTGTTGTCGTATCTATAGACCACAATAGCTGTATGAGCTTGTTTAATTATCACAGACTTTTTAATTTAGAGGGTCCTGCTTCAGAGTTTTCAGTATTCACTGATCATAAATTCCATTCAGCTTTTATTCTACAGGGAGGCTTAAATGAGATGAGAATTTTAAAAATGGTGTAATGTCACAGCTCCCTGGTGGATATCTGGCTTTGGAAAAGTCGACAAACTCTCACAAGATTATAAAGTTGAACAGCTCTTAGCTGCCTGTAGCCCTTTTTGAAATGGGAAGTCAAGCTCTCACAAGTTGTCTTTGAGGTCCTGTCCAATTAAGGAAATAGAGAACTGTGTGACCCTCTTTCTGTCCAGGCTAACAGAAACAAAATTGAACGTCATGTGGATTTCATTCTATTTGACTGCAGTCAATCCAGTACAGTCAGTCATACTCAGAAACACATACAATTTTAAGGCCGTGTCAAACTGCCGCTACTTACAATTTAAACATTGTCCATGTATGATTTTTTTTTCTTTAGTGACACGTGCGTGATACATGTAATTCATAAGTGTTTCTTTCGTTCGTCATTCATTGATGTGTGCAGATGTCCGCCGAGAGCTTCAGCTGACGGGTCTTTACGCGAATTCGGTTTTGAGCTGATCCGCTTTTCCGATTGAGACTTAAGCAGTTCACGCGTAGTTTACGTTCAAACACATTTATTACGTAAATCTTATTTTGCGTGACTTTTGTGAGATGCATATGCAAATTTGCGGCTTTCCACAACCATTCCACGTATGACTAACAGACTTTTCATGGATGTACCAACGACGTACAACTGTAACATCGCATATACGGCTCACATAACACATTAAAATTGCATAGTTGATGCACAAATCACTAATAAATTGCATATAAACAGCGCAATAATCACGTACGGTTTATGCATGCCATATATAAATCGGCCTTACATTCCGGTGGTGAGGCGTTGCGTAAAAGGCGAGTCGTGGTAGGAGGCCGGGTACAGAATCTAACCGTTTAATTAAAACAAAGCATCGCGGGGGCCCATGCGGCAGGTGCTGACGCGAGGATTTCTGCCCAGTGCTCTGAATGTCATCATGAAGTTTACATGTTCTTTACGTCATTTATTCGTACTTCTTTCATGGTTTTAACGTGGTTCATTCGTAATGCATGTGTGAAATTTCACTTTAAGAACCACACATTTGACCAGTTTTCATCCGTGAAACATGTGCAAATTGAACGTAGCTGCAGTGTGAGACTGCTTTTAGATTTTTATAGGAAGCTCATTTAAAAACAAATATACCATCACATTAATATCACAACAAATCGTCTTATACTGGGTGAAGACATGATCAAACGTAGTATGAAATAACCATTTGCCATTTGTTCTTTGGTTAAAAAAACAAAGACCTTGGTGTATTGACTGGTCACTCTCTGCAGCTAGAAATGGGCTTCTAGTAAAGAGTCTTTGTAAAGACTTGAGAACTTGACAGTTTTAGTCATTTCTATATGTATCCATGCCATTCTAACACTGATAGAGCTTCTAGTCTTCTGACTTTTTTGGAGTATACGGCCAAAATCAATAAACTGGTCAATTTTTAAGCAGAAAATACACTTGACTATTTGCTAACAGTCAAAACTCATGGCGACAGTAACCGTCATGCTTCAATAGTTTATTGGCTTTGTAGTTTACCAAAGTCATACTATGTGCTTTGGACAGGTTTTTTGGCTGCCATGTACCACAGAAAATCAGTTCAAGGCAGCCGGACAAACAATAATAATACTGTCGATATCTGAAAAAATTAAGGAATTTAAAGTGTGGCTTATGTTCTAAAAAACACTGAATTTTGATTTTCTTTTTTTCCGTCTGTCAGACAACTTTTTAAGCTTTAGAATCACTGAAAAGTTTTTTCCACTCTGTGATGTTAATGGATTTTTCTAAGAGACTTAATGAGACTTAATAATTATCTTTTTACATTTCATATAGGTTTCTCAACATGAAGCTATTTTTAGCTATTTGTGTTTTCAATTATGGAGCCCCACAGCTTTGATTGACTCATTCTGCTGAAAAAGCTCATTCCAAAATAAATAAGTCATTCTGAAAAACAACAATGTGAAATAAAAACAAAGCTACTTTGGATAATATTGGTTTTGAAATCCGAGTTTCTGAAAAAGGCCATAGAATTATAACAATATTCAACATGATTAAAAATAAATATTTTAAAATGCTGTTTCAAAATAATGAACAGGTTTTTAAATCAAAATGAAATATATTTAATAATATAATGTAAAATGTAAAATCTGTGTGGAGGTTTTTCACAATTTCATGATCTTTTTATATATTTTTGAGAGCTTTATTGGTTTATTGTGTGATTGCACAAGGTCATTTTATTTTTTTAATTATGAACAATTTAGGGCTCCATAGTGAATAGCATGAAACAGAAGTAGTTCCTCTGAGGAAGCCCTACAGTGGGAAGGCAGCAGAAAATTAGCCTGGGCACTTTCACAAGGACTGGTTGAAAAATGATGAGAGACTTGAGTGAGCGAGGGAGCTGGGAGGGGGAGGACTGAGAGATGGAGAGTGTTGATGAATGAAGAGACGAGATAGAGGAGAAGGGTCCGGGAGACGAAGAAGAGAAATACAATATGAAGAAAGATAAAGATGTTTGCTGTCTTTGAGCGACAGGTGAACGGAAAGAAAAAAGTGAGGTGATTCGAAAGTGAATGCAAACTGTACGAGGAGTTAACAGCCTAATCAAGACAACAAAGAGCTGCTGTAGCCGCTCTGAAGGTCTGGCCTTGCAAAATACTCGCAGGAAGATGGCCAATCTTGCACCTTGTGTGCATCTTTAAGTGTGCGTGAGAGGAGAAGATAGAGTGTAGCTTTCAGCCCCTTATCAGAGACTTTCTTATTGATTACCATGATGACTGCTGTTCGACTTTTTCCCTGTGATGAATGGGCTTAAGCCCCGTTTCCTCTCAGGCTACCGGACTGACACACAAACATACTTTTGTTTTGCCATATTTCAACTTAAAGGAAAAGGAAAAATAGAAAAGAAACAAACTTAAAAGTTTTTTTTAATGAATTGTCGGGGATTCACATCAGAGGCTGGCGTAGGAAGAGACTTGTTTTCCACATGACTACACAGCTGCACAACAGCACAGTGAATGGCAGTTGGGCATTACGTAACAGACAACTACCCCAAAAAATGTATTGTAGACCCAAAAACTCCTAAATAATTACAGCTAAACACTTGACTGCCGGCTTGTGAAGCGAGTGCTGGTGTCGCACAGAGCAAAAGTGCTTCAGAGATGTTCCTCTTTGGCATTAATCATCCTCATTAAAGCTCCTCCTGAGAAATTGATCTCCCGAACAATTAAAGTGGAACAGAAATAATGGAAAGATTCAATAACTATAAAACATCGTGAACGTGTGCGGTAAAATGGAAGCTCAGAAATATTACAACGCATTGATTAGCTGCTACAACACTGTTTTTTATTATTTATGATGCGTCACTGTGTGGAGCCGTGCGGGCTGGGTGGAAGGACTGCCAAGGATCAGATGTAATAGAATGTGCTGACGGAGCTTTGTTGTGTTGCGTGACTCTTTGTGCGTGCCTCTCTCAGCTACTATATGACACAACCTTTTTTGTTTGCAGCAAACTTTGATGTTTATAGTCCTGCATTGGAAAAGGAGAACTGCACTGTTGCCTGATTTCTTTTTGTTTTTTTTGGAATTCTCTATAACCAACAGCGAAGGGAGCTGGCCTTCTTCAAAGTATGTCAGTGTGAAATTCTTCCAAGATATCACATTATCAGGGAGGCCTACTGTGGAAGAACTAAGGCTAGCAAATGACCTACAGTTTGGCTCAAAATCTAAAAAAGATGCGGGGGTTTTTAAGCAAGACAAAACTATTGGGCATGTGCTCAAATAAGTGGATTTGCTAGAGTTTTGTCTGGTTATAGAGCCAGAAATACAAAATCCTCTGTCCCTGAAGATAAGATAAGATCTAATAAAGATACTTTATTGATCTCAGCTTGGGAAATTGGGCTGTTGCAGCGTCCGCATACATGCTCAATAAACAAACAAACAATGGGTGAAAATCAGAAAAAAAACAATCAGTTTGCATGACAGCTCTAGAAAAACAGACATCAGACATCAAATGGGTTTATCTATTGCTAATGGATGATGAGTTATAGAGTCCAATGGAGTAAGGTAGGAATGATCTCCTGTAGCGGTTGACGTGACATTGAAGCTGCCTTAGCCTCTTGGAAAGGGCGCTCCGTTGACCGTCAAGTAGAGGATGGAGAGGATGCTCAGGATTACCCATAATGGACACACTGAAGTAAAATTAAAGACCCACTCCAATAAAAACATTTGTTTTATATATTGTTTTTAAAATGTTCTTGTGGCATTTTTCTCATGGTGGGGGACATATTTTGAAAATTGCAAGTATTTCTGAGTATTTCTGTATTCAGAACATTGGGAAACAGAAGCAGACCATAAATGCCGTCCAAAAAAGTGTCTGTTATGTAGAAAATAAACTGGGTGGGTCACAAGCTCCCTGTTCCACTCCCTTCTGATGCATCCACTTGTAGACGAATAGAGTCTCTTACATCTTCATTCTCCTCATCTGAGCTGGAATGTAGTTCAAAACTGTACAGCTGGATAGCTCAAATATTGCTCGCCATTTTTGTTGCACCAGCAAAGTTAGGTTGGGGGTGTGAAGGGCTGTAAGCTAGCAAGAGAGCGTGTAAACAAATGGCAAAAATGGTATATGGGGTATACAGTCACAGTCCCATTCACACACGTTCACACACTCCGCTGGCGAACACTGGCGCCACCTTCCACCAGAGGCAAGGTGGGGTTCAGTGTCTTTCCCAAAGACCCTTGACACATGTGCGGGTTAGCCGGGAATCAAACCTGCAATCTTCTGATCAGAGGTCAACCGCCCTACCACTGCACCATGGCTGCCGAAGCGGGTGACTTGAAGGGGGGGCAGGGTTGTAAAGGCTCCTGATTAACAACTGCTGCTCTGCAGAAACTGTCATGGAAAACAACAGTTTTTAAGATTTTGCTTAAAAATGACTCATATTTAAAAGACGACTGAGCAATAATTTCAATAGATGAAAAGATGACTGAAGTGGGTATTTAAGAGAAAAAGAGACATTGCCCTAAAAAATGTAATAAGAAAACTTATTTTTTTAAATTTATAGCGTTTGGATAAGGGATTAGTGGAGTTGTTTCCTTATGGCTGGTTCATTTAATGTTTCATATTGCGCAAACGGGCCCTGTGACAGACTGGCGAAGTGTTCAGGATGTCTTCTGCCTTCGCCCACGTCTGGCTGGGATAGGCTCCGGCAGCCCCGTGACCCCCAAAGGGACAAAACGGGTTTAAAAGATGATTCAATAAATTTCATTGTGTCTATAAATTATACTGATTGAGTACTTAAATTATTTTTCTATCACAAACCAGTGTCTGATAGAAAAATAATTTAAGTACTATGGTTTAGAAGATTATAAATGAATGAATATTGTGCAAACACGTAGGCTATTAAAACATTTTTTAATTTGATTGAAAAAAATGTTTTCATTTCATGGTTTCTTGGTAAAACCCGAGAAAGAATCAAATGTTTTCTTGCTTTATATTCATGTATCCTCATTTGTGGTGTCTAAACACTTGGAGATTTTTTGTAATATCACTTTCCTCTTCTTCATGCTCTCATGCATTTATTGATTTTATATCATTGCGTAAAATCAGATATTTTGCTACAAGCTCCCAATACTCATGTCAACATCAGATGGTGTTGTGTTCAGGGGGAAAAAAAACTAAAAAAAAAACCCTGTTAATCCAGAGCAGCTGTTTGTGGTACAAAATGTGCAATGTTAGAGGGAACTCTCTGAAATGTATCGAGCCAGCCGTTAAAGTGCTCAGGCGGGTTTCTGTTCTACCACTTCTTCATTTTCTCCACTTTGATGGGTCTCATTTCTTACAGATCCATTTAGAAGCACATTTGTGACCTTGCCCTGGCTTGGAGTGGATCGGTCAACTCCTGACTCAAAGCCGCTGGTTGTATAACAGCAGATAAACTGCTTCCAGAATGAATGATATTTGTTTTAAAGGCAAAACAACACGAATGCACAAGCAGACAGCTGGGCGACTGAGGCAACTCATGGCCTCGTCAGCGTCAGTAAGCATCAAAGCCACTTAGAACCCGCTCAGAGACCACTGCTGCATGCTTTATATATAAACCACTTCTGCTGTTCGAGTGAACACTGCTCACCTCTGCTCACTGTCTGATCCCCTAATACGTGCATGCACAGATATTCACGCGGTTGCACATGCATGCAAAGAAGTCCATCCTCTTAAGCATGCAACAATTGGAATTCACACAGTGATTTCTGGTGTGGACAGCATGCAGCTAAGGGAGTGACACATACACACTCGAGCAGGCATAATATCATTATTCAGGAGGCAGCTGGCTTGTCGAGCAGAACATGTCCTTGTCTCAACTGTTTGGAGTCAGCAGGACGGTCACGCACACACAAATAGACACACTTTCGCACACATACCTGAACATTCCCATTCTCCTGCGTCCAACGCCGCACGTTTGCTTGTCGTTGCTCTTCTTGAATGTGTAAACACATCAAACATGCAGCTAACATTTGAACGAATGTTTCATGAGCAGATTTGGGTTATGCTCATTCATATTACTTATCAACACATATATACTGATTTAAAATTTATTGGACCCTAAAGATTATTCAAGGCTGTTGCTATGGTAACTCATGATAGTCCCTTGTCAACAAGCCACGATAAATGGCTTCCTCACCTTGTCCACATTTTATTTAAATAGAAATTAGTTGAAACAATAAAAAAATTTAAATACAAACTGTAGGAATGCATAGACTCAAGATTGATCAGATATATAAGAATTGTTAAACACGGTGGAGGTAGTATATTGATTTAGTCCGGCTTTGCTCGGCCTGGGACAGTGCAGAGGTCAGCCTCTGGATTTAATCCTGAAGAGTGACACTATTAGTGACAGGCAGTACACGGACCCTCATGCAAGATGTCACTGAACCTGTCACTCCACTGCTGCCATGATGCTTTCCAGATCATGTGCCTTTGCTGTATTTCTTTTACTGTTTGTGCAAACTGCTTGTAATACAATTTAAGGAAAAATAAACCGTGGAGAAATATTTTTAGAACAACAAAGTTATCCCAGGACTTAATCACCTCCTTGAAATTGCACAACTGGTAGAAGAATGAAACGGAAAAACTACCGCCTGCAGCTTTGCTGTGAAAGAATGAAAGCAGCTTGAAGAAAGAGCATAATAATATTACATTCACCCACTTTTCTTAAAGAAAGTATAAAATGCTTTTATGCTGCAGCGGACATGCAGGCACTTTTATATCAATAGACAAGTAAAAAAATAAAACAAGGTAGATAGTTGATAGTTTAAAGTGATTCATAATTAACTCTAACTGTATTTTAAGAGAAGCAGTTTTGAATGTTAGGTTACAGAGAGAGAAATTGCAGCTGCGGTCCTGAAAAAGTCATTAAATAACTTTTTTGTTGATTATTGAAAAAAAAAAGTGACATGATTCTTGTCAATTTTGTTGTTGCACTTTGGTGCAGAACTTTTAACTTAAAAAAAGATTCTTAGATGCCTTCTGGATGAGACTTCAAAAACCATGTCAGATGATCCTTTGTAAAACATTTTTTTAATTTTTCTTTTTACTGTGGAACCATCCTGGATAAATTAACTTTCACACATATATAGACACTGTTGTACAAAGCTCTGTTTCCATTAATGAACAAAACCTCTGGTCACATTTTTGTGAAAGGTTTAAAATGCTTCTCTTACCATAACAATCTTTTTTTAGTGTTTTATAACTTCAGCTAACGATGAATTTTTAGGGCAAATGTAAATCAGAGTTACATGAACCTATCATGACACGGTGTTTAAAGAAACCTCAAGCTTTTTTCCTGAGTGAGGTTTAGTTTAAAAAGCCATAGTAAAATAATGGTAGCCATCTATTACCATATCCACAATTTCAAACTGGCACAACCCTTGTATTTTATCTGGACTGGGGACTGGCACCATCCCCTTTTGGTGAAAGAAAAGGGGATTACCCAAAGGGCCTCAGTGGATGAACCTCATTAGGCCTCCTGGGACTTGAACCCTGATTACCCATGTGCTTAACCAACTGAGCTATCCAGCCGCTATAATAGTCAATGCATGACTACTCCTCTTACAGTTTTGTGATACTCACTCCTGAGGTGCTTATAAGTTTCAACAGAAAAATCAATCCATAAAAAATCATTTTAGTCAAATCTTGGTGTGTGATTTTATCATAGACTATAAATGAGAACTGAACTGAGCGAATGCAACGTCATCCATAAAAAAGGACTTGCGTCCGGCTCCAACAAAATGAAAATAAAGTCAAATTAGTCTCCATCTTTTTGCGATAGTGATGCCGCTATGTTGGAGCCAGACAAGGTCAGTAAGTAGTGATTGGTCCAAGTCAGTCTGAGGCAATGTTTCTATGACCACCACTCTTGACAATCAGGAGTGAGCTTGTTGGAAATCCCAACCCCTACCAATTGAAAGCGGGCTCAGGAGAATCTGTTGATCAAACAGTTTGAACTTCTGACACATTATTTTATCGAGGCATCTGATTGGTCAGTTTACAACTTGAATAAAAACCATAAAATTAAGGTTTAGGAAGAACATGTTAAAAAATGTGGCAGAGCAAGAATGGTTATTCGGAAAAACAGAATGACTGAGTAATAGGTGTTCATTTCTCAATGGAAGTCTTTGGGATTTTGGCTTTTTGGAGCCAGTGGGTACTTCCTGTTTTGAGCGTGTGTCGGGGGGGGCACTCAGTCCAGTTCTATTATACAGTCTATAGATTTTACACAACTGAATGAACATAGTGGCAGAGCTGTTATGTTATGCTTTTTTGTGTTTTAATATAGGTCAAACATTTAAATGATGGCTTTTGAGATTCTAATTATGTAACAAAAACCTTAATTCAATGCAGGATATTATAGTTTTTATATTTTCTTAAGTAATTGATCATAAAATTTTCTCAGCTGTTTAAGAACACAATTTAAAACTTAGAAATTCATTATTTTGCGTAAAATAATCCCACTTACAAAATCATTTACATAACAACAAAAAGCATGTGAATTAATTTTCTGTGGATGTTTTGAAGATGCAGTTCAGGGAAAAAGGTCAATATTAAAGAGCGGTAGCATGAGAAAGTCTTTACAATTTGCTAAATCCCTTTGTACATAAATTGTGTAAGAGTTTTATTTTACTTGGATTTCCTCGACCGTTGATCCTTCGTCTTTGTATTTCCTTATTATGATTTCCTGTCTTTTCTTTTTTGGTCCTTTCCCCCCTTTCTTCATCTTAACACAGTTTGGCCTGAGCTGCTCCAACACCAATTATCCTGTGCCAAATCCATGCATGTCAGCCTCCTGATTCCTAATCATCTCTTCTCTCTTTCATCTACAAATCCTTTGTTCCTCCCTCCTTCCTCTGTTCCTTTTCCTGTAACCTTTTTCTTCTTTACTCCATCTGACCCAGCCCCTCCGTCTGCTCCACGTAAACACGCTGTATTATTGTTGCCCTTTCTTCCATTTATTCTTGACGCATATTTCCCTCTTCCTTTGATATTTTTTTCCGTATTTCCCTTTTTTTTTGTCTTCGTTTGGATCCGTCTTCACGTCTCCCGCAGCTCTGTGAGATGAACTTTGTTGCACAAATATGTCATTTCAGTCTGGTGGTTGAACAAGCTCCCATTTCACTTTTCAGCAGTGTAGTGTTACGAGCTCAGAGCTGCTGATGCTGCTTTTGCACTCAAACTTCTTTACATTGTTATGCTCCTGTTGTCTTATCCTACACTTATCATTGCTCCAGGGTTTTTAGACTAAATGACTACAAATGCATTCATGTATTGACAGATTGTTGTGTCCTTGACTCGGGGGAATAGATGATGGATGGATGAATGTTTATATTTTCATACTTTTTTTCTATACTTGTGTACTAACACAGTCTTCTTGTTCATCTTTTAAAAACAGGTTCTTGATAAATGCTCATATTTGTCATTTTTATCTTCAATCCAAACATTAAATCAGACCAAAGGGATAAATTCCCAGAATGCAACTTCCAGTGAAGGATTGGCCTTAATGATAAGAACAAACTTTGTGTGCAGCTGCTGCTGTGTTTTTCTTTGTTCTTTTGTCAACAAGACTACATCACAGCTACTGAACGTGTTTCTGCCGTTTGCTCACTAATCCAACCTTTAATGAATAAACCGATTAATTAAAAGAACTTCTGCATCTAACAAACGATGTGGCGTCTTCCATGTTAGGAGTTTTAAGATCAGCATGAGTAATGCTGGAAATGGAAGCCCCACCCCTGCCTCTCTCGCTTTAGAGCTCTTGCAAAAACCCCACATAAATGTATGGCAGCTTACTGTTTCGATTTAGGTAATGAATGAAAAAAATAGCCATTTTTGTTTTTTTTCTACATTTCACACGCACATATGAAGAAAAAGCTTCAAAGAGAGTTAATGTTTGACTCAAGTGCAGTGTTTGCCAAGCCCTCCATATATTATTTACATCAAAGTAAACATTAATTCCTATATTCGGAGACGTTTTGACCCATGTGATGTTGTTTCTGTTTGCTGATCTCTGAAACGGTGCCAGCAGATAAAAACAAAAGATTTTAAACCCAAACTGAAATTCTGCATTTATGACACTAATCCTGCGAACAAGTAAATATATAATACAAATGTAACTTTCATCAAATTCAGACAAGAGGAAGACAAAGGAGACAGAAGAGACGGATGAAGCTTAAAAAGGGGGGGGGAGCCTGAATCCTGATTTCATATATTATTATGGGAGCCGCGCTGCTGACACTACAATGTTTATATGTTGGCATGGAGCAACCCCACCCCATCTTCCCATCACCCACAACTGAGCTATCTGTTTGCACGCTCTCCTGCTAGCCCACAGCCCCTCACACCCCCAACCCAACATTAATGGTGCAATAAAAAAATGGTGAGCAATGTTGGAGCTATCCAGCTGGGCAGCAGTTTAGAGCCAGATGCCAGCTCAGACGAGGAAAACAAAGACGTACATGGATCTAGTCGTCTACAAATGAATGCATCAGAATGGAGCAGAGCAGGCAGCTAGTGGCCTTCCCGTCAAATTTTCGGCATAACACACGAGCTGTCTTTTATGTCAGCTACTCGTTCAAAACAATTTGAATAAAGAAATACTCAGACAGGCAATTTAAGGCTTAATTTTCCTCATATATGTCTTCATCATCTGAAAAAAGACTCAAGAACATGTTAAAAACACTAAAAGCACAACTTTCATCACAATGGGTCTTTCCCCCTGACCTCCGTAACAGTTCTTCCTTTTCCATTTTGAAATCCAGACTCAAAACTTATTTTTTCATTCATTTTCTATTCCTTGTTTTTGTGTTTTTAAAATTTTGATAGTGATTCTATTGTGTTTTACTTACTTACTTACTTACAATCTGTACAGTGTCCTTGAGTGTTTTGAAAAGCGCTTTGAAATAAAATGGATAATTATTATTATTAAGTATCTTATGTATGATCTGAATTTTTTTTTATTAGATAAAACAGCTAGCCAGAAGTCTCTGCTTAATGAAGCCTCATAAAACCTAATCTGGTCTAAACCCTTGTCTGTTCATCAGTGGGTATGAATAACCACACACATGCTTGGAGAATATTTAGAAATGGGATGTGTCTGGGCTGTGCAGGCATGCACTGAAACGGTCTAAAACACACTAAAATTAGATTTTCAAGAAATGTTTCTCACACTGAGTCGTGTTCAAGCTGGAACTTAAACTAGATAGTAAGCAGTTTCTAGCCTCTTTAAACATATTCACAGTGAGAGTTGATATTGCAATCAGTGGTTGGTTGTGTCGAGACTTGACCACATTTCTGCCCACAGGAAAAATGTTGCACGGCCTTTGATGGGTTATTTTTCTTCTCACGTGTTCTCTGAATTTTGAACTCCTAGCATCTTTGCAGTTCTTGAAGCTTCTTTCCAGACCCAGTTTTTTCTTTTTCTTTTGCAGCTCTGACTGTGGGAAGTGAATGTGTCAGCTGGCGTTTAGAAAAAGCATCGGTCAGCTGTTTCTGTAGCTGACTTTACTGTTAAAAAGACTTTTTTAGAGCACCTTTATGAGGGGCATGTGTACTTCATCATATGGTGAAGCAACATCAGTGTCAGATGAATGTCATCCTGACTTTATTTTGGTGCATCTGCAAAACAAATTAAAGTAAAAATCTTCTACCATCTGTGTTTTATTGAATGTTATAGTTATGTGAAGGAAAAACACACCTACAGTAGAAGCCCCCCCCCCACACACACACACACACACACACACACACACACTCTTCCTGTGTTACGTCCCCATCTAAAGATTTGCATATGCAAAGGTGTGTTTATTGTGACTGTGGTAGCAGGAAGGCAGCAATGAAGAGGAAGATGGGCGAGGGAAATAGGGGGAGGGGTTTGTTTATCTCTGTTATGTTATTTTTTTCCTGGTAACTGCGCCCCCTAAGCCCTCGCTAAAAGACGAGAGAAAAAAAAAAGACGCTGGAACCATACAGGGGAACAGTAGAGGGGGAGAGACGGGGACAGAGGATGAGAGACGGGGGGTGATGGGAAGCAGTGCGAGCAGCGGCCGAGGCGCCGGAGAACAACGCGGCAAAGGAGGGCGGGATGGACAGACACACAGATGGATAAAGGCAGAGCGCGTGTCAGACCGCCGCTCGTCGCCCAAACAATGAACGGGCTGTGGTCGCTGCCGGCAACACATCGTCACGGCAACCGTAGCCAGAGGGGTGCGCACTGAGTGGGAATGGCAGAGAAATAGACGGATGGGGGGGTTATGTAGGAAGAAAGATGGTGTTCCTCTCCAGTGTGTGGACCGTTCCCTGTTTGTTTTGTGTGCTTGATCATGTGCGTCTCTGTGTGGTTGATGTGTATTAGTGGACCGCTGTCTGACTCCATGATCTTCTGTAACCATCTAGGTGAATACAAGAAGGATGAGCTGCTGGAGGCGGCAAGGTGAGTACCAGACTGTGCCTGCTCTTTGTTTTCATTTGTTTATCTCATCTCCTGTTTACCATCTTTGTTACTCCTCTTCCTACCTGGTAAAACCTCACATGCATGTTTCCTCCTTTTTGTTCTCCCATATTTGTTGGCTGACTCATCTCTTACCTAGCTTACTTTTTTTCGTCTTCCCAGTTTGTCCACCCTTCATTGTCAAAAAAAAAAAAATGTTTTTTTTTAATTACCGGTATTATTATTATTATTTTTAATTCTTCTTTGATGTATTTTATGATTCTTCCTGGTTTCCTGTCATTTTGCTGGACCTCTGTTTGGATTGAAATGTTTATACTAACACACTTAGCTCCCACACTAGTCAGGTATTTCGGATCCAGAGAGCTCAGCACTTACGGGTCACTGACACACACGCATTTAGGAGGGATGCTGTGGATGCTGGCAGTCAGTGCATGTGGGCTGTGTTTGTGTGTTTCCGTCTCCTGCATGTGGAAGTGGAATAGCTCTCATTTTGGGTTTGGATGTGGGCGGCCGGGAGCTCGGTGCCTTGGTCTCCCCTCCCCTCTCTATTTCAGCTACACATGCAAATACGCACATCAACATAAGAGGGCAGCTGGCTTAGCCTAGAAATACCCCAGTGTATTATGGGGCGTTTTGGCTGATTAAGTGCAAACTTTAGACCCAATGTGGGAGTCTCACAGCTGAGGCACTGACAGCCTCATCACACGTCATTGTAAAGCGTTTATTCTTTATTAATTTAAAATTGTATTGAGCTTGTATTTTTCTATATGTAAGACTATAAAAAACTTTGACACTGTCATTCATTTCACCTTAACTGCTCTGACATCAGTTTTCAGTAGTTTGTCCCTTCTCTTTTGAGACAAAAAAACTAGAAATCCGGTTTATCCTGATAAATCAAGCAAACGATTTAAGAATCGTGAAGAACTCAGAGTTCTTAACCCAATCTGGCTGCAGTCATTTGCAGTAAACGATGGCAGTAATATTTGTGTGACTTCTATCATCAGTTTTCACAGTTGATCTGATTTACAATGAGCATAACCAGTTGATGAGCATAATTCCAAACAGAGAGAATGTCATCAGGGATTGTAGAGAGCCTCTTGTGCAATCAAAAAGAGGGAAAAAACGGTTGGTTTAGATATTACCACTGACTGTATATAAGAACTGGACTGAGTGACCTCTCCCCCCTTCACATTCCCAGCACAGGTATCGGCTGGTTCCAAGAAACCAAATTCCCATAGACTTTTATTGAGAAATAAACAGTTTTTACTCATTCTATTTGTCAGATTCACCATTCTTACTCTGCTACCTTTTTTTTTTTAACATGGTCGTGCTAATCCAATTTTTTCTAAAGATATTTGATAATGTAGTCTCATATTGAACGTTTGAAGGGTCTAATTGACAGAAAGCTCTCGAGTCCGCTTTTAGTGGTAGGGGTGTGTTCCTTCAACAAGCTCACCCCTGATTTATGAGAGTGGTTGCCAATAGAAATGATGGACCACTCACCACTTACTGACAATTTCCGATTCCAACAGGGCAACGGCCATATTGCAAAATATTGGTGATCAAATCAATTTCATTTTGTTGGAACCAGAAGCACGTCATTTTCTATGGGTGACGTTACACTCACTCGGTCCAATCCACATATACACACAATAGATTTAACCAAAGTGATCTACAGGAATGTTGTCATTTTGAGACTAAAGCAGGGTGTTTAACTTCATTTTGTATCTCCTCAGCCACTTACTGCCACCATATTAACACCAACATATACTTTTTTACTGTTGCACTGTGTGGTGGAGGGAGAATTATAGCAGCTTTTTTTATGCTTCAGAACACAGAAACTCAAAATTCTCTTTTGTAAACAAACATATTCTAGACAGGAATCAAGCACTTATATACCTTGCTAAACTTAAGTTAGCACAGCATGCAGTGGTAGAAAACACAAAGCAAAATGACCAATACATGAAGGGACAAGGTCTCTGCAGTCTAACCACAAACACACTTGAATTTTTGCTAAATAAGTTCATGCCCGTGAGTCTCTGTTGAATTTATCTAATTTAAACTCCAGATGTTTAAGACTATTTTTTTTCTTTTATTTCTAGGTCTTACTTTATAAACCCATGCAATTTAAAGACTGCATTCTATCTAATGGATGTAACATAAGTCTGCAACTCATTCTGTTTAGCTTTAGAAAAAAACTCAGCTTGAGGACCTAAACTTATCTGATTGGTAACTGATTGAGCCTCTTGAGTTGTACCAGACAAGGAAGTACATCCAACCTTGTTGGATAATGGAGGAATTCTGAACAGCAGTTCAGGAACTTGTTTCTTGCAGAGTATCTCCACTTTTGTTGTGGACTTTGAGCTTTTTAATAACTTTGCTGACCCATTGAATCAGTTGCATAATAGGTTTTTAAAAAAGCAGTAGATCGAAACTGTAAATTTGTCAACTACAAATGCTTCTCTGTAAGAGTCTCTCCTGACAATGATGACTACAAAAATGCTTCAAATTAACATTTTTGTTGAACTTGATGGTTGAAATAAGACACAGGTCAGATTTGAGAGACAAAACAAAGGTTGTGTGGTTCCAAAGTCAAATTGATTAAAGAGCCTTAAATGCTTCCTACAAGTCAGAGGCTGGAAAATCCCACAGCTGTTCAAAATATTGACCAAGTTTATTGTTGGATGACCCCATTAACATAACTTAATCCGTAAAAACCCATGGTGACATCAGTGTAACAGAAAAATATCACAAGTGTGTTTAGTGGTCCACTTGGTTTGTGTTATATTCTACTTGTATTTTTCAGGAAAAATGGGTCTGGGTTCTTATGGCTTAAACTCTTTGATCAACTAATAATTTTGTTCTTCTTTTCTTATCAGTACAAATGTAACATTCTTTTTAAAGAATTAAAAATCTTTAATTTTCTGAGAATTCCAATCATTTTAAGTGACTAAATAGGCTTAAACAGACAAAAAATAGAGGTGAAAAGGTTAAAAAACACAAAAAAGTTCTACTTTTTACTTACAGAGTAAGCAAAGAGTCTACAAAATATGTAGTCTAGATTAGAATTTGTGCAATTTATATTCAGCTTTACCTCCAGCTAGGTGTTCCAGTCGTTTTATGTCACAAGTAAGTGAGGTCTTGTTTGCTATTCCATAATTCAACAAACGGAACTAAATAACTACCTGACATGACAGCAGGTGTGGGGGTTAAGGCAATATAAGTAGAAAATAATCATTGTTGAAAAGTCCTAAAGTGGAAATTTTAACTCAAAATTTCGAGTTTTTTAGGTCAAGTCGTTGCCCGAGTCATACCTGTGACTCAAGACGAAATCCCCATCTTTGATTTATACGCATTTTAAATCATTTCTTATTTTTTCTTTGTTCCGTATTTACCAATTTCATTTTATATTCCCTAATTCCTTTCTTTTATTAAAACTTTATAGCAGCCGTGGAATATGGGTAAAGGTGTGAAGCCTGGTAGGAGTTCAGGATAAAGCATGAATGGAGTAGGTGAAAAAGGTGCTGCAGGGCGGCAGACATAAAAGAGCAGTTATGTGAACTTGAAAGAAAAGCAGTAAATTAGATGAACAAAGGAGAAGAGGGGCGCTTAAGTTTGGAATGGAGAATGTAAATGAATTTTTCTTTAAAAGAAAGTGAAAACGGGAAAAAAGAGAAGGGCCAAGAGGCTCCACCAAAAGCAGGGAATAAACGTGTTTGATGTGGAGGAAAGAAATAGGAGGATAGTCTTTAAAAAGTAAAATAAAAATCACTAGACTGTTCTTCCTTCCGAGGCTGTTGTGGTAGTAGTGGTCTGATCAGATAGCTTTCCTGATTGGTACCTTGGTGTCCATTTCATTGTCAAGACAGTAGCTGTGTGAACAGAAATCAACGACACAGATTTGTTTGTTTGCTGCTAAGGCTGCGTGAGGAACAAGTTTAGAAGAATTTTTTGCATATTTGCTGTGGAAAGACATTTCTGAAGTTTGACTTGCAGCCATTTTACCACATTTTTCTCATCTCCTTCCCTTTCTTCTCTGCTAATCCTTCTTGCCGATGGATGTTCCCTGCATGATGTATGTTCTGCTCACATTTGCAGGAGTGGAAACGAGGAGAAGCTAATGGCCTTACTTACACCGCTAAATGTCAACTGCCATGCCAGCGACGGCCGCAAGGTAAGAGCAAAGTGTGGCGCACAAACAGCTTGGTGGGGTTTTCAGAGTGGCTGTGTATCTGTACTGTTATGAGAGTTAGAAAACCAACCTGCTAGTGGCTTCTTTTTGTTATTTTTATTTTTATTTCAACCAGATAAGTCAAATTGTCTGTGGGTTTTGGCTGTTTGAATTAATGCATGCACTTACCAGCAGGCATGAGCTGCTTTCCTCGGCTGTTAGTCATTAAAATTAATAGAAAAAGACACAAAACCTTCAACTGAATAAATTTACACACATACTGAACAATAATGGGCGCCTGGAAACACACAAAGCACTTTCAGAAACAGAGGCAAACTCTGTAAATGGTGCATTTTAAATGTCTCCTTTTCTGTGTGGGAGTGGGGATTATTTTGTGCAGCAAACTTGTACTTCTGTTTAAAAAGTGTTTTTTTCTTAGGGGGAAAAAACCTTGACAAGGATGTCCTGCTGAATAATTAAATATTATTCATCAGGAAGAAATTTGAAGAGCATATTTTTAAAATTAATATTAAACATGCAACAAAATGTTGCTCTTCTTTTGCTTATTTGTGATTCATGTTGGTCTGACAACATTAGACGGAGGATGTAATACCAGGCAACTCTTAAGCCAAGGCAGAAGTTTATGCTACGATCTGGTTTCCTGATTTAAACTCTTTTCATTTTTTTTGTCAGGTGTCTCACAACAGCTTCAAATTAAAAGTTTTTGTCTTATAGTCTTAGCAATAATTTAAGAAATTGTTAGACATCGTGTTTGTGCAGCAAATTTTTATGTTTTTGTTATATAGGGAAGAATCACACATTTGCATATTTTAACTTGTTTCTTATGTTCAAACATTTAAAAAAAGTAATGCTCTTCAGCTCTAGTCACAACTGCCCTATGGGTGGATACAGGCTATCTGAAGGGAAAAAAATGGGCAGACGTGTACGGGTCACGCAGGTTGCCCGCACATCAAGGTCGTAGACCGCTCTGTGAGTGGTAGAGTGAAAATACACATTTTTGCCCACGGCATGCTACAAACGACAGGTCTTGGCTAATACTTGTGTTGGGTGAAATAGGTGAGTCGCAGGCAAGTCGTACGGATATTTCATTTTTGCAATCTCCCAAATTCTGTGGATTGCGCAAAGGTCCGTGAGTGCTGTTAACATAATAATTGCGTAATCCTTGTGAGATCCTTGCATCCAGCTCATTTGTTGGAGATGAAGAAACTAGACAGAGTGATACGTTCTTATTCAACAAGGTAGCCGTGCGAGCCTCAAGTGAACTGCAAGGCACACGTGCATGGTCCCTAAGATGCGGCCACTCCTCTCTACGATCCTCCAAGGGTCCGGACAACCCAAAAACCTGCAGCACCCATACGGGTCAAATCCCTGTACTTATGACTAAGGTTTTATTCCCTGCGCTGACCTCTTTAAACCGCTCCTACCTTCTTTGATCTCCAAGTCAAAGTTGAGTGAGATTTATGGCATGTTCTGTGATTAGTGTCAGTCAGGCCTGGAAAACCTTCTATGCTTCATATCTAATGTCTGACTGAGGATAAAGATTATTTTTTAATTATATTTGTCAGAGGATTCGTTCTTACAGATCATGTAAAATTAAAGCACATTTGTAATGAGGCGGTTGACACGGGAGTCATGCAAGCCGGAGATGAGAGTTTAACATTTCACTCAGGCTTCAGTGGCTCCTTAAATCGAGTCTCATTAGACTCCGGCGAGCCCAGTGACCCCCGAGAAACACCGGGGTCTACACCTCTATCACACTCTGCTGCAACAGCAGCGGAAACCGATCGCTTGCCCATAAAACGGAGTCATTCCTTCAGTTGCCCGGCAGCGTTTTTCTGATGCAGGCTCTGCTATATTCAGCGAAAAAATTGTTTGTTTGGAAGAAAGCCTTTTGTACAAGAAAACAGCAGATAAACTCTGCTGGAAGTCCAAACCTGCAGTGATGCAAAACATTCAGTCAATTTTTAAAATAAAATACTTGAGTTTGATCAGAAGGATGGATAAGTTTGACTCAGAAACTATTGTTAATGACAGTATATTAATTAAACTGAGAGTTCCTTTTTTTACACTGCAAACTGAACTCACTTTACAGAACTGCAAAAATGTAGAAAAAACATCAGAATCTTGGTCTTGAGACACTTGTAATTCTGGATCTGCATTTCAGCAACAGACTGAAAGGTTTGTGGCCCAGTTGGTCACACTTGATATCATTGAAAGATCTAGTATGTCAAATATAAAACAAATACAAAAACCAACCAATCTTAGACAAAAAACAGACTTTTTTTTCCTGTCCACATCAGAAAGTATTAAGTGAAGTTCTTATGTATTGTCATTCTATAAAAAGTTAGCCCACCAGCTTTTGGATTTTGATCAAATTACTTGTTTAGGAGCCTTGGAGGATTACCAGCTAATTTCTACCTTGTGTTAAAGGCATAAAGAAATGGAATTTCTTAAAGGAGACTTTTCATGGTTACAATTTTTATTTTCCAAAGAAATAATTGTACTGTCAAGCTGATTCTTATTGAATATTTTCACATTGAGGTGGTCACTGAGTTGTACCTTCTTTCATAATTGGACTTTTCCTATTTTTGAAGGACAGAAATGTAAGGAAATCACATCAGTAAGTCATCCTTATCAGATAGATGAGAGCCAGTCTCTGAATCAGTCTGTAACAGCTTAGAAGCCATGTAAAGAATGACAGGCAATCTCATTACGGCGCTGCCATCATAGACCTGTGCTGTGGGAATGCAGGGATGAGCCTCAGGGGCTTGAGGCAATGCCACATGTGCTAAATGAAATGCCAGGTTTACCTCAAAGTACACTGTTGTGCAGAGAGAAGATCTGTATTATTATTCTGCAACCCCAGCAGTCCCACATGTGTCTACAGGAAGCCCTGAGCCCAGGGTTCAGCACTGCTGAGCTTCAGCAGCCCCGTCTGGTTTATGACTGATTAGTCCCTTGAATAAATGACTGGAAGGAAAAACAGAATACTATCCAGTTTTCTATTTTCTAGCTTTAGTTGAAGTAGTCCCTGTAGTCCCCTGCAGCTCAGTTTTTAAACCTGACAGAAATACAAATTGCCACAGAACTGTTTTTCCTTAAGAGATGAGCGAAAAAAGGGAAGCTCCACTCAGCAGCAATAATTGTCCAAACAGTCTTAGTCTCTTCTGAGTTCCTTTGGTTGCCCCTTGGGCTTGTTCTTCTCAGTAAAAAAGAGATGCTTAAAAATCACAACGGGTTTTGTTCCAAAATATAACTCACCAAAAAAAACCAAAAAAACAAGCTAGAGTCAAATAAGCTTTAGAGGAAAATATACATCTTAGAATATGTCCGAATTTTTTCAGTACTCACCATCCACCGAACAACTATCTGGTGTTGGACTATCTAGTGCCCAGGATTTGACCACAATTCGGACACAAAGCTCACTAATTCTTTTATTTTTAATCACCTAATATGAGTAGAAACCCAATAACTATGAACATTTAAGAAGACTACTTTTTATCTGATGATAAAGGATGGGAAGATTTATTCAAAAATTAATGTGAAAATTTTTATTTAATAAAAAAGTCCTTCAAATGCAGTGCATTGTGGTCTATATTCGCCAATCTAGTGAGCAGGGATGCACACTAGGGTTTCACTTTCGGAAAAAAATTTAAGCACTGGGTGTTGGAATTGTAGATTCAGACATCTCGAGAAAAAAAAAGCCATAAATAGTGCACTAAGTATTGAGTAGGAGAAAGAATTCAGGCACAAGCCTAATCTGTCATTTTTTCTTATTTTATACACCAAATTTATCAACAGTGTCATTGGTCAGAACTTGTATAAGTTGCAATCACAACTAAGAGGACCGCCGGAGAATGTAAGGCATCACTCTGCCCTTCCCACTTTAGAACCATCATAAATTCCTATGAAGGTTGCACAAGGTTTTTTCTCTAATTGTGGGTACTTGAGTGTTGCTGATGGCACTCAGCTGAAGCCTGCATCATCTTATCAGTCCCACTGTCATTTCTGCGAGAGCATCTTCATGCTGTTCTCTGAACAGGTGATCTGTCTGGAATGTCAGTGTCTGAGTGGATGTCACGTATCTGAAAATACTTAAAACACGCATGAGGACAACATTCAGGATTGCTGAAAGTCCATCTATCATGAGCAGGAGAAAACACTCCTTCCTGGAAACTGGAAATCAGGCTCTGACACATGCCAAGATTGCCCCACCAGCTCAGTCTTGGTTTGTGCCACTCTTTAATTGTTCCCACTGAGAGCAATCATGCAGAGTGCTTATAATATATTTTCCTGCCAGTTTGGTTTTAGCCGGGAAATTACTTCTCACATAGACTGCAGTGCCGTCTGCAGATGCTGCTGCACTGCATCTGCTTTGAGTTAATGCAGAGTTAGGGGGGGGGGGGGGCAACATCTGGAAATATTTTCATTAAAAAATGAGAAGACATGAAAAGTAGATATGTTGAATTTTTGTGCAAACACTGTGAAATTCTTGAAAGATATTCATTTACAACCACTTGCTTCTATTTGTATCTGAAGCTATGTTCCCACCCCCCTCAGCGACGCATGTTCAAGCAACCACTTTGAATGAAAATCTATGTGAACTCACATAAATAAGCTTTTTGGGCTTTAACTTTCAAAACTCTTGAATTTATACGCTGCTACGCAAGTTTTACGGAAATATTTTTACAACTGTTTTCTGGCTTTACATACAAAACGCGCGGCCATTGAGCACACGTTGAAAGTTAAACCAGATTGGTAGTGATGTATGGATAGTGTCCCTTACACTTCACGGTAGAGCCAACCATTGGAAAATTGAACTTGGAGGAAAAAATAATGATTGCGCTTTGTGCTCGACTAGAATTCTATGACACCATATGCCAAAGAATGACTTGGTGAAATGAGGACACACATCCACATCCAGGCTTGGGTCCCCCCATTGCCATGGCTACATATAAGTAGCGCAAAGGATCTTGCTCAAGGACCCACACGCGTCCCCTGGGAGACAAACCCTAGTTTTGCATGCGGCAGTCTCACCCACAGCCAGCTGAGGCATCCAGCCACTCTTGCCCATCCTTATAGACAAATCATATTTAAATCAAATACACCCCACACGTACACACACAATCCCACATGCTCACACATTCTTAATGACCTTCAGAGGCATCAGCATTAATCAGACAAAACATGGGGCTTCTAATGATAGATCATAACAACACTTCTCTTAAAATGAAATGAGCCATTTCCCCCTCTCTTCCGTCTCTTTCCATCTCTTCATTTCCCCTCTTCTGCTGCACACAGGAGCACAAACAAACACAGAACCATAATTTTGTCAGAAGAGAGCTCCTGGTAAATAAAAGGCCTCGGCATATAAGCAAAAACAACACAAAAAAAACAATAGAGCAAACAAAAAGGACAATGGACGATGCTCAAAGTACAAGATCAGGATAGGACAGCAGGACATCAGTTCCTGATTTCCTGTTGTAAATGTTGCTCTGCTTCAAAGGGCAGATCATTGAGCCATTATCACACCTCTGCCATCCTTTATAATGAGTTCATCCATTCTTTTGATTTGGCCTGCTGGAGCTCTAAGGCATCCAGTCTTGTAGTGAAAAGAGTCCTTGCAGATGAAAACCAAATGATAAATGACATAACACCCAATTCATGAAGAAGTTAAAGATGGAGCGTAACGACCAAAATTGCAGAACTTGACAAAACCTTTTTGACATGGTTTTTGTAAATCTACAATGTAGCAATTAATATCTAAAACATGTAATAACTGCTGAAACATAAAAAGGAAAAATAATAATAATAATCAAGGATGTGGGCTAAAATTAGAACGATGAATGACCATTGCTAATTAAACTACCACTTGTTTGTTTAATTTTGGGGAAAAAATTAAAACATCAATTGGAATAATTATGGGGAATAAATATTTCAAACACTCTATTATTTCCTCAAGTACATGCAGGAAAAAGAAAGGATTAAGTAGTTTTTTAAGAGACCAGATAACCTAGATTACAAAAGGGGTTTATTCAGACATACCTCTGGTTTGTCAGAAGATTCATAACCCCTGTTGTTAAAGTAAAATATGTCCAACACAAGAGGCCTTCAGTTCTCATCTGTTTGCCCAGCTGTTGGACAGGACAAGTTAAAAAAAAAAAACGAAAATGAAAAAAAAAGAAGATACCAGCTATTCTTTCATTATTGAGTCCAACACATTTTGAATAAGCTTTGACACAGCACGCCTATAATGAAAATGTCCTTTAGAAATGTCCAAACAAATCATTGAAAACAGTTACTGTTTACCTTATTAAAAAACAAAAATGTCTTTTGTATTGCCACTTAAACAAACCGGAAATGCCATTTTGGAATCAAATGTTTAATGCAAAAAACTCCAAAACTAAAACAAAAAAAATAAAGGGTGAATATAATCTGAGCATCTGAACCTTGAACAGCAAGACTGAGTTATTAATTGTTGAATGGTTAAAACAAAAAAAGGACTTCTTTGAAAGTCAAACCATATGGACTGTCTGCGGGTGAACAATGGGCAAATCTGGACGAGGCACGCAGGTGGCCTGCACAAAATGTCAAAGTTGTAGACCGCTCAGTGATTCCATAGAGCGAAATGTTAATGTACATTTTCTTCTATGGGCTTTCTGCAGATTGTAGCAAAGACTCATACAACACGCAGAGGTAAAGTAAGGGAAAAGTAGGTGAGATTTACGCATGTCTTATGGATTTTTCTTTTTTTCTTCCTTTCCTTTCCATGACCCTCCACTGGCCCAGACAACCCAAAAGGCACCCCTACGGCTCAACTCCGTACAGGTGCATGTGACTTTAATTTTGTACAGGAAAGGGCTGAAGTGAAGAGCTTAAAGTTTATTTAGTGTTGTCTCCATTCTACTTTAGACCGTGCAGAATGTTTATTGATCTGCTTTTTTCAGATATAGTTTTTTTTCTCATCTTTTTATTTTTGTTGAATGTGATAGCCCCTTGCATTTGTGTTTGTGGACCCTCCACAATCAGGGGGAGGACCTGTTAGTGTGGATGATATTTAACATTGCTGAGCGAAGAATGGAAACAGGCTTCCTGTCTTCATTTCCACCCCTCATGCACGCATTTAGCATTTTTCCTGTTTCTGTTTTACATGGAATTGTCTTTTGTTTTCCATCCACACTTTGTGTCGACCTCTTCTTACCGTGGTTTTTGCTTGGTTCTTGTGAGTTTTCTAAAAACCATCAGATAGTCAGTCATGCTCGTCCTTGTTGGCACAAAAATCAAAGCTGCAGTGCAGGATGCAGATTCACAGTGAGAGAGGGGAAAAAGGGCTTCCACTGAAGTCTTGTTTCATTTTTAATTATGTGAGCTTTTCCTGCTGAGAGCACCATGCTGGCAGACCGTGTTTACCATCACTGTCTAGTGGCAACAAGCACAAGTCAAGTTTCAGCTGCAGCACAGTTTAGACTTGATAATCCGAGTGGTTGCTCGCCTTTGATGAAGAGCTCTGATGGATTTTTCACAGAAAAGTTGTAATGCTTTAGGGAATTTGAAAGAGTTCTGTGTTAAATGTTTCAAATTACAATGCCACGCTCTTGAGTTCTGTTCAAGGGAATCATTTTGGTTTTAATAATAGATGTGAATGTTTGTATTTGACTGTATTTTCTGTTTTATTTCTACTTTAAAGAAGTGGAAAAAAAAACCAACATTAGCAAGGGCCACTTTTTTTCAGAAGTGTATAGTTTTATTTACATTTTATTTACATTTCAGCTAATTCTATAACACATTTGTTTTTTTGGGGGGTTATTTTAATTGGCTTTGATGTCTGGAAAGGTTTTTCAAAACTGCTCACTTTGCTGTTTTCTGGGTTTTTACTGCACAGCAGCGTGTTATTTTTACATTTTGCCAAACAGTGTGTCCAGTAATTTAGGAGACATGAACTTATGCAAGATAATGTAGAATGAAGTAGCAAAAGACTGGTTCATTAGGAGAAAAGACCTTCCTGGATTGCTAGAATCAGGCAGTTTGCATCGATACCTGTGCAGATTTAAAATACTTATATTGCTTTTGGTGTGTGTTTAAATGTTCCCAAGATGCAACATTTTTAACAAACCATTACCCAGATGTTCATCATTTTCTGTGTTAAGTGTATGTAAACATGTGTATTGCTGCATGCAGAGAAGTCTGTTTTAATGAGGCTCATTCAGTCTGCATTTAACCTGGACAACACACTACCAGTGAGTGACAGTGTCAACAATAACACAACAAGCTTACAGGTTTTCTTCTGCAAAACCTTGAATGACAATCAAATGTTTTCATTAATAAGGATGTTATCAATAATCACTGCTCATTAATGAACTAATTGAACTCAGAAAAGCATTGTAGTCTGCAGTCCCGCCTGCAGTCATTGTTTTCTAGTTTGACAAAGGTTTTAACACCTTCCAGCGTTAGACATTTTTCTGATGTGTATGGAAGAAGCAGGAACCCGGCCGTCTCCAGACATGAAGGTTCAGGCTCCACTGAGAGACCACCAGCTGTCCTGGCGTTTTTATGCCACACATTTACTCTTGTTTGAAATGAGCAAGCAAGCAAACAGGAGCTCATAGAGACAACTACGTTGCTATTTATTAGTCCATGCAATTTGATCCAGGATCAAGTTCTAAACCTTCAAAGCAACAGAGCAATACTCTATTTTAGGAATTGCTCATTTCTCAAAAACTGCCTGGTTTTCATTTTTTTCACTCAATAAACCCTTAATTGTAAATTAAAATCAAAAAGGAGTGTGGCATTGGTTGACCGACTGATGTCAACGTATTAGTCTGCTTTGACCAGAAACTGGTTCGTCTACACCTATCAAATTTAATTTTTTAGATTTATTGAAACTAATTCAAGAAAACTTTACTTCCCGTTCAGATTAAAGCTTGCACAATGTCTTTACTTTATACTTGTCTAAGAGGATGGATGAAATGCATTGGCAAGGCAGAACAACAGAAAAATATGAATTAAATAAAACAATACATAAGATAAACTAAATTTGTAGAGCTGAATTGCTCGCTCTATATTTTGTTTTTGATGTAAAAAGAACATGACAGTGGAAAAACCTGAAGCATGTACACTCATGTGTCAGTCTTTGATGCAAAGTGAGAAAGACATTTTCTGTCCTTTTGAGGAGGGTTTTTCAAAAATTTTGTAAAGATTTAAACTTTGCCAGGATCTCCCCTCAGAAAAGTCCACATCTCCTGCTTGGAGGCGGAACAGATAGACAGGTGATGCCTAGGAATATAGATGTGTGTGTTTGCATGTGTGTGATTGTGGATACAAAAGCATAAGATGAGAGCTCTTGCTGTGGGTTATTTATCTTCCAAGCTGCTGCCTGGGCAAAGCTGTCAGCAGCTTTAAAAGAGTGTGATTGTGTGTCTTTCTGTGTCAGTCAGAGGAATACCACAGACATTTGCTCATACATTTGCAAATCAGGATATCTAACTCTTTCACTGCATCCACCTTCTCATTTGCAGCCCTTACCTGAAGAGCAAAGCAGAGAAAGTTTAATCGATTGCAGCAACAATTTATTACACAAAGTCCTTAAAGTTGTTATTATGCCAACATGCCCTGTTATCTCAATCTCTCTATCGTACACACACACACACGCACACCCACACACACACACACGCTTGAATAAGAGTGGGAGTGTATCCCCTCTTTAGGAACACAGTTATGGAACAGCATCAGGCTTCACTTCCAAGCGACGCAAGACAAAACGGTCCAAATCCACCCACCCTTCCTCAATAGATCATTTGTCATTGCTATGGCAACTGCTGACAGCAAACGGTCACCGTTGTCATGGGAACAGCTTGACAGGCTCGTAAAGAGGGTAGAAAGAGGCGAACGCAGAGACGGTTGAGGTAAAATGGAAACCAAGAAGGAACCAACACAGCAGGAGGGAAACATGCTTTTGTATGGTTTGGGTGTAGGATCAAAGTGCTGTTGTTCACTCTTTTGAATACGTCTACACAGAAACAGATTGTGTCTAGAAGTGTTCATGCTTTTAGTTTTCTATCTGCCAACAATGAAAAGACTATATTTTCACAGACAAAATGGATACAAAGAAACAAGAAAATTTCAAATTCTTCTACATCTTGTTCTGAGTTTGATTGAAAACTCTCTCCTTTCATCCTTCTTGTAATCTCTTCCTCCCCCCTTCCTTCCACCCTCTTCTTGAACCGACCAATTCACAGAAAAGCTTTTAGATTATCAAAGCTCAAGAGACGTTTGTTTTGTTATTCAGCGTGTCAGCTGATTGCATTGGGAAAAAAAAGTAGTCTTTACCTCAGAGAATGTCATGTTGAAATCCCGGACGAGCCCCCATTTCATGTTACAACACAATCTAGGGGATATGTTACAGTGTAATATAAAGGAAAGACAAAAGAAATGAAATGCCCTAATGACTCAAAAACTTCCACAAAGATCCATGGAATGACAGTAATTGGGCATTTCTTCCCAGAAGAATTGCAAATAATTACCCAAAAATAGCCAAAATTTACAAGGACAGACCAGAGGAAAAGTCAGCTCTCTTGCTGCCAACTGGTGGAATATAGTTAGATCTGTGCCACTACAATGAGAACAAAAGTCAGTTTTGTATCAAAATTTCTTTGCAAACATAATGTACAGTTATAAAAAGAAAACATTCTAAGTTGCAAATGAAACTATTAAATGTTTGCTTTAAAAATCTTTTTCTTTGCTTTCAAAACACATTGCATTTGTGGCACAACTGATTTCAGATGCGTTGTCTTGAATCTTGCTTTATCTATCTTTGTTTTTGTTTCTCAACTCTTGAGTTTTGCATGATTTTTGTGCCACAGTCAATTAAAGACATTAGGGTTCATGCTGATGGTCTAGATTCTATCCGATCAAGTGTCTTTGGCTCACATTAACGGTCCCTGCAGGCAGACACTGACTTTTTAACGGTTTTGTTTGACTAGCATTCTGCAATCTTCAACCACTGTAAAATCAACAATACATGGCAGTAAAGTGCTGTATTATCTATGATACAAGCTAGTAAATACCAGCAAAAATCGGCAGAAGAAACAGATATTCACCGAATGCCTCAGCGCACACACCTTCGAGGGTTTTTAATGCATGAATCACTTGCGTGAAACAGATTTTTTGTCTCCATCAGTTATTCCAGGTAAATTTACAAACAGCATAATCTGATCCTGCTCCCAGTGTCAGCAGCTACAGGATTTCTGGGCTTATGTAAATGTGGATACAAAGAACCATAATTACTTGAGCCTTTTTGATCAGCTTTCATTTCATCCATTCAGAACAAAAAAATCTTAAAGTTTGTTCAAAAAAAACTGGTGAAACCGTTCAGTTTGTCGGGTTTATATTGACTTTGAAATTTTGATTTCAAAATCAATTGATTTGGTTTGTCAGTGTTTGTTTTCAAGAACTCGCATGTGCAGAGCTCCGTGCACATTTGTCTAAAAGGAGAGCGTTATTTCTACTCCGCATTCTGAACGTAAAGTCGGAGTGAATTCAGATCAGTATTGAAAAACAGCTGCATTGGTGAACAGATGGGGGAACAGTGTCTTCGGAGGAACGATGTTTCTAGTGAAGCAGCTTTTATATATTTATTTATTTTTGTAACTTTACCTCTAAGTGTGTGTCTGTGTGGTGGATTTCATGCGCAGTCTGCTGTCGGTTTGTGTGGCCTTAGGTCAGCTCGCACACCCGTGTATGTACCCGCTCCGCACACAGCGCCGGCAGATTGGGTGGGTGGGGCTTAAGGCTACCCGAAGTGACCCTGCCAAGCGGCATTGTGGTGACGCAAAAGTACATGCATCGGTGGTTTTAGCTTGACGAAAGACTTGTGGTTCAGATGTACCATTAAAACTGATTAATGCTTTCTGAACGCAAGTCTTTTTTTTCGTGCTTATTTACATCCACAACAATTTGCATTACAAGTACACAGACACCCAGGAGACGGCTGCATTTGTGATGAGAAGGATGACAAACTGCAGTCCTGCTTCTCCCAAATGTCGCTGTCATATTCAAATATGAATGTACCATCTGTCCCTGCAGCTCTGCCTCACTGCTGCTGCTGCAACTCAAACTCCTGAATGAGCAGCAGAAGCCTCCAAAGGTGATCTGTAGCTTTTTTCTCGTTACTGAAAAGTCCGTCATCAGGATATGGAGGAATTTCATAAAGAATGGGAGCAAATGCATTTCATCAATATCAGAGGGTAAAACTACCTTTGTATTGAGTTTTTCCCCAATATAAGCATAGGACTGAGTTTGTCCTGGGGTCACTTGGAGCCAAATGATATCTTTATATTTTAAATAGTCAGAATTATTCATTAAAAAGTCAAAATTGTGTATGGGTGTTTAATTCAATTTATTAAAGTCTAGCCCCAATCATCTATCGTAAAAGTGTTCCCAGTGGTCTTTTAAGAAAGGATTATGCCATTTTAGTACATGGTTTTTGCAGAGCAGCAGAAGTTCAGCAGAAGTGCTCTTATTTCTTATCATGCCTTCGTTTACACTCTCTCCTGCTAGCTTACAGCCCCTCACACCCCAAACCTATTAGCAGTGCAACAAAACTTGCGAGCAATATTGGTGCTATCCAGCCGTCCATTTTGTCTGCAAGTGGATGCATCAGAATGGAGCGGATCAGGGAGCTCGTGGCCTGCTAACAGTTGTTTGTATTTAACAACCACAAGCTTTTTCAGACTGCGTTTTTTTTTTTTCACCTTCTCCTGATTCACCATGATTTGAATTGAAAAATACTCTGAAGAGCACTTGTAATCCTAATTTTCTTTATAGATGTCCTTCATCATGATAAAAATGCTACAAGAACATGTTACAAACACATTACATTGTAGTGGGTCTTTAGCTTGTTCAATGGGGTCAGAAGGATTGAGGCGATGTTGTTGGAAACAGGGCACTTAAAACCTGCCAGTTTGATTTCATTTGAGGGGTTGGCAGTCAAACACACAGTAACAGGTCAACCAGTTTATGACTGGCTCAAAATTGTATAAACCCTTGTAGTCACTCTGGGTTTACATAGTTAATCAAACACTTAAATGATTGTTTGCCGCATTTAGGGCTGCACGATATGAGGAAAACTCGTGATATTAGAGATTAATATTGCGATAACGATATAATTTGCGTTACATAAACAAATAGCAAAATAACCAAAAACATCATTCCCATTTTATTGCAACAGTTTAAAAATTATACTCCAAATGACCCTCGTCGACATGGGTGACAAACATCTAACATAATAGGCCTCCATCTGATTGGTCAACAACAAGAAGGCGTCCATCCGATTGGTCAAATGCATAAAGGGATTTATTTGATTCCTTAAGCTGCCAAAAGATTGTTTTAACACATTTAAGGTTTACGATTTATTGCGATTTCCGCCGTCTTTTGCGATATGCATATTGTACAGCCTGATGTTGCGTTAACGAAAAATTTGCGGTATATTGTGCGGGCCTAGCCGCATTACATTTAAGCAGTTCTGCCAAAACTGCCAAGTACAGACCAATGTCAGTAGAAAACGTACGTATTTGGGTTTTTTTTTATTTGAGCTAATCCAAATTCCACCTTTGTTTAGTTAAAAGCATTAGTTATGTTCTGACTTTGATTTATAAAGTCAAATCACTCACAGTCAAGCACTTGTGATTCTGCGCTGAATAAACTAAGAAAATCTGCTGTTTTACAAATGTTTTATTTTATTTTTTTGTTTTTTCTTTCAAAGCTGACCTGCCATAATCCATACCTCAGCATGATCTGATGTTCTCCTCAGGGTTATGAAATCAAAATCACTGTCTGTTGGTAAATCTCTCATTGTGTAGCAGTCACATTACCTGAACGTCCAAATGCTGATGACACAAGCAGCAGTTTTCTTCTTCATTTTTGCTTCATTGCCCTGCCAGTGTCGGTCGCCTGCAGACTTCCCAGCTTCCTTATTCTCTCTGGAGCGTAAAATGTGTGGTCATACTTGAACTGGAGGAGGCCCTGTCCCCATGCAGTGATCATGCCAGCATACGGCAGGTTCAGTTACCAACTTCCCATGCCAGTACTGTCTGACATCAAGAGCTTTGCAGACATGTTTTCTTTATCAGAGCTGGTTACTTTTTAGGTATAGCTCAGGAATAAACCAGACTGCTAAAGACAGGGCTGTCGCCTCAGTGTCAGCAGGGAGAGTGTGCCTATTTGGATCATTCACTAACCCTCTGAATAGTCACACTGTAAAACTAAAAGGATGAAATACAAAATCGTTTTATAGGTATAGGGTTTTAACATTATATTTTTAATTTTGAAGTTTGGCAAACCTTGTGATAATTTTTTTTTCTGATGGACATTTGTCTTTAAAATAAAATTATTGTTGAGGTTACATCACAGTTATTTATTTCAAACTTTGACTCGTACGTTATTCAAGCCAGGCAATTCTATTTTTACGTAGAGATTTGATCAAAACATTTAAAAACATCATTTTAATGAGAAGCATGACTCAACTTCATGACATCAGTAAATATTTTAATGCAGAAACAGTTTGCTATCTGACAATATTTCTGTCTCAGTGTTATGGAAATCCCCTAACCCCAAAAGGTGCTTCCATTCCTCATGCTCCAGTTTAAAACATTATCAAGTTCATAGAGAAGATTATTTGTCATTTTGGTTGTAAAACAATTTAGATTTTGTAAACTGTAAGGAAAAAATAATAGATCATTATAAATTTATTGCGCAAACTAATAAGGCGACACCCGGCAAAACAGTGAGTACAGAAAATTTCAAGTTAAATTGATGACTTTAAAGTTGTCTCCATTGTCTTGCAACTTTTTTTTGACCCACCGGTTTCTATTCTATCTGATTCTCATTTGTTTGTAATATTCTACTAACAGGAGAAAAGTTAATTTGGGCTGTATAGATGTATAATGTTTACAACTTTTAAAATGTCTATGCATTCCTTCGGAAATCTGTTTCTTTCAATCTTATTATTCTAAAACAAGTTGGGTTTTGCTGAACAATGAAAGCAATCTCGCTGCTGACAAGGATTTCTCATCCAATCATGGTGTCACTCCAGATTGGAGGAAGAAGAGATGTTGCATGATGAGCAGAAATGATCTTATCTCAGTGCAATCTTAATTTATTCATAAGTGCAGCTTCTCATCAGCCTAGATGTGGAAATTATTGCCATTCTTACATTTACTGCAGTTGAATGGAGATAAAGAGCCCTGGTTGTCCCTGCAGAATCTTATCCTTAAGATTCCCAATATCCCCTGGTGTGACGTCCGTTTTTCTTACACCACAATTTTTTTTGTAAGCCTAAATTATATGAAAGAAGCCATAATTTTATTGTCTTTTTGTCTCCACAGTCCACACCATTGCACCTGGCAGCAGGATACAACAGAGTGAGGATAGTGCAGCTGTTGTTGCAACACGGAGCAGATGTTCACGCCAAGGACAAGGGGTACGTGCACCTATGCCGTCTGACTTCCAAAAAGTCAAGAGAGCAGATTTGGGAAGGCTTTACCACACTAGAGCTGCAGAAACTCCTCATTATAATCCATTATACTGTAAACAAAAATTCTAAGTCTACGAATTCAAATGTAAGAAGTAGACTTCCAGGACCATTCATTAAATAGATTTTTTTGAATATATTTTTAGCAGAGCAAAGAGTAACTTTTAGCATAGCTGCTACAGAAAGAGTACTACCAGAGGAAGCACTGTAGTGTTGTAGAAGTCAGCACCACCGAAGAAGAAAAAAATCGATTAAGATGTTAAAAGAAGAGTAAAGTAAAACAAGTGTTTCTATAAAATAAAGCATTTCTTTGAAAGCTTAGTTGTTTGTGGATAAATAATAGGGGTGTTACAATCCATTTTAACAATTCGATTCATAATTTGTAGTTGCTGTTTACAATTCAGTCGATTTTTAACAATCCAATTTGATCTGTAAAATCTACCATGTCCTAATCCAGATGGTATTTTCCTAGGTCAATTATATTCCATTTATTTCCTTTTTTAACCCTCCTATTATCCTTGGGATCAATTTAACCCCAAGGGTGAAATGTGTGAGTAGTATTTGAGGATAATACAAGGGTTAAAACAATTTTACTTGATAACTTGCCTCAGACACATTGATCTGGTTAGATGAATTGATTCATCAAATAATCTTTACACTTTTACTAAATAAAGTACCTGGGGGGGCTTAGGTTTTTTCTGTAAAGCGACTCAAATAGATACCAAAGTTTTTTACTACATTTAAAAACAATAAAGAAAAACAGGGACATTTGGTGGCATACTAAAGCTGGAGCTGCTTCAAAATGGACTGAACTATGATTGATTTATCAGCAAGAAAAATTCAAGTGCACCTGGCTGTAGACATCAGCATCCAGTGGCAGAAGCCCTCCTTCGGAACCGGAAGTCCACCAATATCAATATTTGAACTGGTGACCCTAACAGTTACAGTTCATTTTTTCGTTTAAGCTTCATTAAAAGTTCTTTTACAATTCTGAACACTTTGAGGTTTTGGTTAGGATTAAGATTATCGTAAATTGTATATTATCCGTGACTATGTCTCTGGGAACGCCTGGGGGTCCCCCCAGAGGAGCTGGAGGAAGTGGCCGGGTTGAGGGAAGTCTGGGCATTTCTGCTTAGACTGTTGCCCCCGCAACCCAGTCCCGGATAAGCGGAGGAAGATGAGATGATGTATATTATCCGCTTCCAGCTGATGATGTCAGGCGACATCTTGTTTGCAGCGAGGTCCCTTTTAAAAAATTAGAAGCCATTGTAGTTTTTTTAATATGATAAAAGGTTGAGCAGTGTGTTTATAGGAATTTTTGACCATTCTTCCGAAAGCGCATTGGTGAGGTTACACACTGATGATGGAGGCTTGGTTCTGAGTCTCTGCTCTAATTTATCCCAAAGGTGTTCTATCGGGTTCAGGTCAGGACTCTGTGCAGGACAGTCAAGTTCATCCACACCCAGACTGTCATCCACTTTGGTGCACAGTCATGTTGGAAGACAAAGGGGCCCGCACCAAACTGTTCCCACAAGATTGGTAGCACGGAATTGTTCATAATGTTTTGGTATCCTGAAGCATTTAGAGTTCCTTTCACATAGGGGCCAAGCCCAAATCCTGAAAAACAACCCCACACTATATAATTCCTCCTCCACCAAATTTCACCCTCGGCACAATGCAGTCAGAAATGCACCGTTCTCCTGTCAACCTCCAAACCCAGACTCATCCAATAGATTGCCAGATGGAAAAGTGTGATTCATCACTCCAGAGGACGCGTCTCCACTGCTCTAGAGTCCAGTGGCGGTGTGCTTTACACCACTGCATCCAACACTTTACATTGTACTTGGTGATGTGTGGCTTGAATGCAGCTGCTCGGTCATGGAAACCCATTCCATGAAGCTCTCTGCATTCTGTACTTGGACTAATCTGAAGGTCACATGAAGTTTGGAGCTCTGTAGCAGTTGACGATGCAGAAAGTTGGTGACCTCTTTGCACTCTGTGCTTCAGCATCAGCTGATCCCTCTGTCAGTTTACGTGGTATACTACTTCGTGGCTGAGCTGCTGGTGTTCCCAAACTATTTTATCTTGTTCTGATAGAGCTGACAGTTGACTGTGGAATATTTAGGAGCAAGACAATTTCACAACTGGATTTGTTGCACAGGTGGCATCCAGTGACAGGTCAATGCTGGAATTCACTGAGCTCCTGAGAGCGGAGCAAATTATTTCACAAATGTTTGTAAAAACAGTCTGCATGACTGACTGCTTAATGTGAATACACCTGTGGCCAAGTGATTAGGACACCTGATTCTGATCATTTGGAAGGGTGAGCAAAAACCTTTTACACCAAAGATGTATTTTGGTGTAAAAAAAAAGTTCTTTTATGTTTATTTAAACTAACAAGCAAAAATGCTGTGGCTCAAAGAGTGTAAAGGAATATTAAAAATACTGTATTTAGACTCCAATGATAACAAACTTACAACTGAAAAAATCATTAAATCAGATTCTAACATAATCTTGACTGATAATAAAAATACCCAATAGATGGCACAAAATAAATAATCAATTGCAGCCCCACTTTACTTTATTGGCATGCAATATATATTAAGTTTTTCGGTCTATATTGATTTCATATCCGATGTCTGATGATGTATAACCAAACTTTATGCTCTGTTTTTGGGACAAATTTTGTCATTAAAGCAGAATGTGTGACATGCTGCTTTGTTGAACTGATTTAAACACATTTAATTAATAAGACACGTAAATATAGTATTTTTCATGTTTTGGGTTGTATTACTGAACAAACAACTTTGTGTTTCCTCCTTCCAGTGGGCTGGTACCTCTTCATAACGCTTGTTCCTATGGACACTATGAAGTTACTGAACTTCTTCTAAAGGTACAAACACACACTATTACATTGTTCTTCAAGGAAATGTCCAGACAAAATACAATTTTCTTGTTATTTTGGACACAAATATTAGTATTTGACTAATTATTGACCTCCTAATTTGACTTGAATTTTTTAAAGGTTTCTATTTCCTCTGCTCAGTTGCGATTTCATTTAAAAAAAAAACTTCTGGGTAATTTCTTTACTACATTTCTTCCTTTTTTTGTGCTAAAATTGTACGTTTCTTCTGATTTTATTTTCCTCCTCCTTCTCAGCATGGAGCTTGTGTGAATGCCATGGATCTGTGGCAGTTCACTCCTCTGCATGAAGCGGCGTCTAAAAACCGCGTGGAAGTCTGCTCTTTGCTGTTAAGCCACGGCGCTGACCCGACCTTGCTTAACTGCCATAGCAAAAGCTCAGTGGACATGGCCCCCACTCCAGAGCTGAAGGAGAGGCTGACATGTGAGTCTGTGTTCACCTGCAGCTGACCCCCGATAACCTGCAGGTCAACCTGCATCAAAGGTTGAGCAGCAGCAACAAAAGCCAATTATTGCTTATTTTTCTATAACTTTTATCCCCTGCAGCTGCTCCAGAACCAAGAAGAAATACTCTGCATATGAAGAAAACAGAATTGTTTTTTAAGTTAGGAGACAGTTTTACAATAATTTCTTTCAGAATAATTTACCAAATAAACTGTAAAAAGTCTAGTTTTTCATCATCATATGATTTATTATTTCTACATTCTAACCCGATTAAATCAACTGATTATTCTCATAGAATAAATCATTTAAAAAAATGCTGTAATTTCTGAACAGGTCAGAACCTTTGAAAGAAAAAATAAAGAAAAATAAGTTTAGAATAAATGCTACTTAAAATCAAGCCGTTTTATTTCTAGATCTAGTTGCAGTTAAAAAATCCACATGAAGGATGAAAATACCCTCTCAAAAAATGACTTTATGATTTGATTTTATTTATCAGTTTATCCTTTGCACAGCTGTGTTCCCATTTTTTCTGTTTTTTTTGTTGTTGTTTTTCTGCGTTGGCTCCTGGCCCCTTCTGTCCTCAGAGGTTTCGGGAGTGCGGTTAAAGAGCAGCTGTCTCATCGTGTAAAGTCGGGCTTTCACGTTTATTGAGAGAATCTGGAAAGTGAGAGTTTAGTCACGTCAAGAAATCCTCAAATTTTCTGCAAGAGTTCAAGTCTTTGGAAAATAAAAAAAGGAAATTATATGATAGATTTAGTAATCTCAGTCTTGCACATAGATTTATCTCCACAAATTTAGGATGACAACAGTTCAGGGTTCATTTGTTTGTATTTTTAGCTGCGGGAGAAACATCTAGAAGTGAGCTGACTTTGTTACATTAGGCCTACTAAGTTTCAAATGGTCAATAAAGAAAAAGAAAACGTATAAAGTATTTAAGTATGGTTACGAGTGAAGTTTCTTTTTTTTTTTTTTGTAAAAAGGCAAAAAACTACGGTGGCCGGCTGACCAGAGAAGTGACGATTCATCAACTCTTTTCAGGACTAGATTATCAAGGACTGCCGTATTGATTAGCCTTGATGTTATCAGTTCTCTATAACTCTATTACTGGGAGATTTCTCTCCTCTGAAGGCTGAATGGAGGCTTTGCAGCATTTGTTGCACAAGCGTTGCATTAGCAGACCCAGAGGTTTTAAAAAAAAAAAAAAACAAGTTAGGGAAAGACAGAGATTACACTTTCAAATATGGCACACCACAGGTGTTGCATAAGTTAACTGAGTCAAAATTTTGTAGAAAAAAATAAAACTCACTAAATTTTGAACCATTTTGTTTTTGTGCTTCAGGTTCTACAGTTGTCCTCTTTAGGCTTAATTTTAGCTTAGCTGTGCCATCAGGTGGAGTTTCTACCTTAAACAAGGCAGCTTCTCCCTACAAACACATTTTAACAGATGAAATCGGTTTTGATCATGACGAATCCTATAGGTTTGATAAAAGTCCCACTCATATCATCCTTTCATCTATTTTAAAAGCGTTCCCAGTGGTCCTTTAATTACGATATATTTGCACAATCTCCCGCTAGCTTACAGCCCCTCATACCTCCAACCTAACATTACCGATGCATCAGAAATGGCGAGCAATATCAGAACAATCCAGCCGGACAGTTTATAGCCCGATACCAGCTCAGACAAGGAGAACAAAGATGTACATAAATCTGTTTGTCAAGTGATTGGAGCAGAATGGAGCAGAGCAGGGTGCTTTTGCCCACCCAGCGCATTTTACACTACAAGCTTTTTCCAACAGCATTTTTTGTCTGCTCCTAATTCACAACGATTCATAAAGAAATATTCAGAAATGCAATTCAAACTTAATTTTCTTAATCCCTACCATCATCAGAAAAATGCTAGAAGAGGATGTTATAAACACCAAGAACCCTGTTTTCATCTTAATGGGTCTTTAACATTTAAACAACGTAGAAAAAAAATTAAAAGGAGTAAAAGTAAACTCAAACAATATTTTAAAAGGCAGCACATCCAGAGCCCACAGCAGATCCAAAGGTTTTTCTTTTTTGTTAGACTGAATTTGGTCCGAAATCATTTGTAAATATTTATACATTTTAAGGCTTAGCTTGTCAAATTTGTCATTGTTATTCATGGAAGCAATATTTTTTGTTATCGGTTTATTCCTTCTTTTAAATCTGAAGGTTTTGTTGTTGTTTCAGATGAATTTAAGGGCCACTCGCTCCTCCAAGCTGCTCGGGAGGCTGACATGGCTAAGGCCAAGAAGACCCTGGCTCTGGAGATCATCAACTTTAAACACCCTCACACACATGAAACTGCACTGGTGTGTTTGAACTCAGTCTCCTCACTTTCCTATTATTGAATGTGATTTTAATGTGGTTTTCTATGCTTATGGTAATTAGCACTGTGCAGTGGCATCGCCACACCCAAAGAGGAAACAGGTCACAGAGCTGCTGCTGAGGAAAGGGGCCAACGTCAATGAGAAGAATAAGGAGTGAGTGACTCTTGTTCATAAATTCTAAAAAATAAAAATCCAGCAAGAAGCTTATTTTCCAGATAAGCAGATGGTAAAACTTGACAGTGATCATTGTTACATGTGAGGTGACTCATATGGTAGTGTAAGTTGCAGCAAACTATTCTATTATGACTTTAATGATGAGTAATTACTGGAATTTGGAGCATATTAAACATTTGAAAAACTGGTAAAAAAAAAAAAATTGAACCCTTATTTAGCTTCTTGTAAGCTTTTTTGCCTAATTTATCTACAATTTTTAAGAGCATGTTAGGAACAAATAGTAATTTTTTGATTTTTCTCTGCTTTTCTTCAGTTTTATGACTCCTCTGCATGTGGCGGCTGAACGGGCTCATAATGACATCATGGAGGTGCTACAGAAACACGGTGCAAAGGTGCGAGGTTTTTTGTTTTGTTTGTCACAAAATCTATGTAAAAAATTAAAGTAAATAAAAAAATGTATTTTAAAAATAGGTGATTTACGAATGATTTTTATTGTTAAACTCTTGCTCTAAATACCAACGATGTGCAATAATGTGACGCTACCACCACAAAACTGTGAACATTTAAAGATGCGACTTATGTAGAATACATTTTATTTGAATAAGACAGAAAAGTCCATGCGAGACATCGCACATGTTTGTGTTTGCAGGTGAACGCCCTGGACACGCTGGGTCAGACGGCTCTGCATCGCGCGGCATTGGCCGGCCACCTTCAGACCTGCAGGCTGTTGCTAGGATACGGGGCAGACGCCTCTCTGGTGTCGCTGCAGGGCTTCACGGCTGCTCAAATGGGAAACGAAGCTGTGCAGCAGATACTCAATGGTACGCTGTCCCTCATGATGGTGGGAGGTGGGGTGCGGAGTGCATATGAACTGTGCACGAGTGCGCCCAGAGGTTTAGTTGCTATGCAGCAGCAGTGAGGTGGGGGATTAACTGGAAGTGTTTTGTAAAGGTCAATATTGATATATTCACAGTGATGTTGCAGATGGGTAAATAGGTTTTGAGGCTGAGTTAACTAATCCTTAGTTTAGAAGAGACGCCACATCACAGTTCATTGCTGTGTAATGCTCAGACTAAAGATTTGTTTTTCATCAGTTAAATTGTGTTTCTCCTAAGGTCAAGTCATAAAGAAACAGATGCATGAATGTGGCTCCACTATGTGCTTTGTAAGCTTCAGAAAGAAGAATCACCTTTTGTTGACCAGAATCAGGAAACAGATAAAGGTCATACCGAAAGTTTGTTTTTTTTCAGCTGTCAGTCTGGATCCAGTGAGAAAAAAAATATAATATATAAATATATAAACCGTTTTTCGTTTTTGATTATTTTTGGTAGCCATTGTAAAAGGCTGCGATTCATTATTTTCAGCAAGTTGTTGCCATGGAGAAAATCTGCCAAATTTTTCTCCCGTGGATGTCAGAAATGTTTCTTTCCCAGCATTTTTAGACCAAGAGCACTAAAATGCTGCTAAAGTTGCTCTGGTGTCAACTGTGTACTAGAAAGTAATTTTACTTCGAATGAACAGTTTCTTTCCAGGTATAGTTTTGTTGAGGGTTGAGTTGAGCCTCTTCTTGATTGTTTGATTCCTGTTTTTGCGGCTCTGCAGAAAGTGTCCCTGTGAGGAACTCTGATGTGGATTACAGACTCCTGGAAGCCGCTAAAGCTGGAGATCTGGACACTATCAAGGTAATTTTCCTTCTGTTTAAATATCTTAACTTAAAATTTAAAAAAATGGAAAAATCTTATCAAAATCATATGCGTGTACCAGAAACAATATTCATTTATAAAATCCATTTTTTCTTTAAATTTATTTTAGTGGTTTACTAATAAATATTTTTTTTGTATTTGAAGAATTAGAGAAGAACTAATTTTAATTAGTTCAGTTTAAAATATTTTGTTTTAAAAACTAGAAAAGAAAGTTTCCCCTTTGCAGAGGTAACCTCTAGAATTTCTTCTCCAACTCTGTTTTTTTAACCCCTTTTGGATTTTTTTCAGTGCTGTCTTTATTTCTAGTCTGTTAAAACTGTTGCTGTAGTTTGTTTTTGCCACAGTTATCAAAAACTTCCTTTATTTAAACTCTGATCATCTTTTGATTTGTTGTAAAACTTCCCAGTGATCTTTTAATTACGATCATGCTGTTCTTAGGCCAAAAGTAACATATCTGCGTTGTTTTCTAGAACATAGTTTTTGCAGAGAAGCAGTAGTTCATTAGAAATTCACCTCTGAGTTGTGGGTGGGACGGTTGGTGTGGGGTAAGCCTGCCCCTACTTCCTGTCATCGTCTGTTTACGCGCTCTACCACTATCTTGCAACCCCTCACAACCCCAACCTAACATTACCAACAAACAAAAAATGGCGAGCAATATTGAAGCTATTGAGCTGTATAGTTTTCAGTCAGATTCCAGCTCAGACGAGGAAAACAAAGACGTACATGGATCTTATTGTCTGCAAGTGGATGCATCAGAATGGAGCGGAGCAGAAAGATTGTAGCTTGCCATAGAAGCTTCTACGGCACTTCTACAAGCTTTTTCCAACAATATTGTTGAATCTTCTTCTGATTCACAACGATTTTGAATAAAGAAATACTTATTTATTTAGCACTTTTAATCAAACAACGTAAAAATAGAAAATAAATGAAAATGCTAAAATCTTAAGAACACTATTTTCATCAGAGAGGGCCTTAGGACGTAAAATTTTTGCAGCAGAAGATAACCTGGTGTGTCCTCACACTTGCTGATAGGCAGTGGGTGATTATCATGTTCAGGAGGCTCCGTCAGTGTCTGAGAGGGGAGATGCTTTGACACCCGGGCAGGTGATGTTTAGAGATATGATCTCGGCCTGTCAGCTTTCTTTTTTGATTTTAAGACTAAAATAAGAATAATGTTTGCAGTCTTTTTTTACAACCAAAAACAGATCAGATCTGCCTTTTGGTTGGATTTTTATGCTAAAGTTTCCTTTCTTTTCTGATTGCAGTCATTGTGCACGCCTCAGAATGTGAACTGCCGAGACCTGGAGGGACGGCACTCCACTCCTCTTCACTTTGCTGCCGGCTACAACCGAGTGTCGGTGGTGGAGTACCTGCTGCACCACGGGGCTGACGTTCATGCGAAAGATAAAGGGTGAGGCCTCAGATTCTCACTCATTTTCCACTGATATCTTTTTGTAGTTGACATTTTCATTTTTAGACTGAATTCTTTAAAAATGATCTTGTTTTCCTCCCCCTCTGTAGTGGTTTGGTCCCTCTTCACAATGCCTGTTCATACGGACACTACGAAGTGGCCGAGCTGTTGGTCCGACATGGAGCTTCAGTCAACGTGGCCGATTTGTGGAAGTTTACGCCGCTCCACGAAGCCGCCGCAAAGGGCAAATATGAGATCTGCAAGCTGCTGCTAAAGGTTAGACTAGGATGGTCCTTTACTCACAGTAGACCAGTAGATCCTGTTGGATGCATGCAAATTCATTTATTACAGCTCCTGAGAGGTATACTTCCAAAATGTCTGTGTTTATGAAAACCGGGATACCAGCGGAAATCAACAGATGGTTGACATTCAGGGGAAGCATACAAGTAGAAATAGAAACATGAATAAAAAAGGGACAAAGACAACAAAAACTGACCAACCAAATGAAAAACCAAACAAAAAACAGCGACAAACGTATTCCCTCCTCCTGCTGACTGCTTAAAAGGTGCAGGTAAGCCCAATCAGCTGATCTGGATCAGCCTGGGAGGAGTTCAGACACCACAGTGACACATAACACATGAGACAGCATTATAGTTTATAGTTTGCCTTTTTCTAATTGCATTACAATGACAGTGTTCCGCTATAAAATGCCGTGTTATTCTTTTGATTGACTACTTAATGGGTCAAACAAGCCATTAAATGTGTCAGGATTTTTTAATAGTTAAATATTTGTCTAAGAAATTCATTTTTGTGTAACATTTACAAATGATATGCAGGTATTCCCATTCAAAGGCCGTGTATGAAGCTCTATGAAAGATTTCTAGAAAAAAAGGAGCTGTAAATCTTTGTTATGTAACAGCTTATTGTGCCACATTCACAGCCGAGTGGGTTTTTGTAAACACCCACAGATTAAGATGCGTCAGGGAAACTGGCCTTCCTTTTTTATGATTCTCCCAAATCTGCTTTTCTAAAACATGTTTTTTATGTTTTGTTTTTCTTTTCTTTTTAAATTTAGTCCTAATTTTTTATCCCCTTCCTTCATTTATTCCTCTTTTTTTTTAAGTAGCCCAACTGTATGTAGATAAATACTAAAGACTTCAGGATTTTTCAATTTGCTTTTCTTTTGAAATCATCGTCTGGCTGAAACATTTTGCACATCAAAGTTATTTTGTCGATTCGTAGTTTGACATGGAAGGTCGTATTTTCATGGAGCGAGGTCCTCTGGCTGTTTTATGCTTATGTCTCGTGCTACGTTCACAGTGGTGCGTATAAGAGCGTGTTGAACACAGGCTATTGAACGCACTTTTAGCATATAGTGTTCACACTGGTCTGCCGCTACCCCATACTAGCACATGTACTCATAGTTGGAAAAAGACTTGGTGACATAGAATTCTGGCCGGGCACAAACTGCAATTATTAATTTCTTCTTTATGAGAAATTTCAAAGGATTAGCACTTCCGTGTTTTGAAAAAGACACCACTTGTACCTTCCATTCTTTTATTATAGACATTTTATATTAGAAAGATAAAGATGAATATGTCTTCATTTAAAGAATTTAAACATTCTTTAAATTAAGAAGATCATCAATGGTTTACTGCACTGCAGCAGAAGAAAGAAAAAGGTTTTAGGCAATAAAAAAAAAGAGAAAATCAGTTTGACGTTAAGCAACAAATTGTCTTTGTGAGACTTTCTAGTTTTTATTCAACTATTTAGTGAAGGTCTTCAAGTTGTCTCTTTATTTTTCCAAGAATGAAAATATTGTGACAAAGTGAGATGAAGTACTTGATTAGTTTTACATTCAAACAGGTGATTCTAAAGTAAATCAGTATTTGTCACAAACTTGCTTTTTTATGAAAGGATTTCAATCCTAGAAAAGTGAGCTAAAGGGAAACCGAAGTAAAAGCAGTGAAGGAAAAGTGTAACTGCAAATAAAAATCTTAGACAATGTAATACAAGATAAAAAACCTGAAAAAGTTGTTATGCATCAAAAAGCTCTGAATGTTTCTAGTCCAGAGCAGAGCTCAGAACCAGGAGCGCAGAGAAGCAGTCAGAGCCTCGCCTCGGCTCTGCAAACACCTCCACCTAAAGTCCACAGAGAGCTGTAAACAAAAACAAAGAGGCAGCAGGCTGTTCGTCATCGTATAAAGCTGCCTTTAAAGCAAAGGTGAATACGGTTTCCACATCTGGTGTTAGTGTACGACAGAACACAGCTTTCCCATCAGAACAATGAGAGCGTTGTGACTATATTGTTGAAAAAGACGCAGAAGAATCAGTAAGAATGCAGTACGACGAGGTGATTGTGTGAGTATTAGGAGGAATGCTAAAAAATATTAGATGCAGAAAAACAAAACTTAGACTCTCATGTTTTTTTAAATTATGTGTTGCTTTAACTACAGGAGTCTAGAAAAATCTATTCAAAAGAAAATGATCAGAACAGGAGATTTGATCCTTGCTAAAGCAAACCCATGAAGATACTACTTAAAATACTCCCTGACCTGTGGACAAAGCTGTTGGATTTTAATGAAATTATATTTTAGGAAAAAAAACCTTCATCAAACAAAGATTTTCTGATATGCAATAGTTCCAGCAGACCAACGTTTTTCTGCCTCAAAGTCGTAGTTTGTTGTGTTTTAGGCTGTTGGTTCAACAAAACAAGTAATTAGAGAAGGTCACGTCTGGCTCTGGGAAGCTGGGATGTTTTCCAGCCTCTCCGAGGCAGATCAACTCTCGATTAATTGAAAAGCAGCAGACTCTGTAATGAAAACCTGTGCCATTTTAGTAATAAGCCAGGAAAACTCTAAACCCATACTTAAGCTCCTCTTGTGGAGATAAGCTTTTCGTTGTCTCCTCAAGACAACGAAAGAAAGAAGAAAACAAAGCTAAATGGCAGCTTAAATATACATAAAGAAGGGAAATTTTCCATTTTTACAGCAAAGAAATCTAATCTGATATGAACTTTGTAGAGAAAAGACAGATTTCTGTTATTAGAGGTTCCACAACAATAAGATCTACAAATGATTTAAAAAATCAAAGACAACAGTGTTTCAATCCTTACCAAATGGTTCCTTATGGTCCTATCACCAGATAATCTGATAAACCTTGTGGAATTTGTATGGTTTCTATTTGGTTTTCTATCTGAAAGTCCATAAACAGTTCCATAAATGTGCACTAGAGACCAAAGTAAGGAGTTTGTTTCAAGGCTGACCTCCTTATTCCACTTCCATATGAACACCAGAGCTGACAATCAAACGTTAACATGCTTTTCTTTCAAAGTGGATTGGAGTTTTGTGACTTGTGTTGTTGTTGTGTTGTGTACCTGAAGGAAGTTGTGTTTTTAGAGGTGTTTTTTAAGTGCAGCACTTGTCCAGACGCTATCTGTCCCAGCAGCTTTACTGGTGTTGCATTGCAGCCGAACCAAAGTTGTGTTATTAGATGGGAGGCGTGTTTAGTTGTTAGTGTTATCATCATCCACGCAGCAGTAAATGAAGTGTTGCTACCGCTGTCTGTGGGTAAACGCTGAGAGGCTCATTAATCCCAGCGAGCACATTCAAAGTAGCTCTGGAATTTAATAATAGAAACACCCCCAATCCTTAAACTCAATCCCTTTCATCCAATAACTGGTCTGGAGCCTGCAGTTTGAAATACAGGATGGAGTTCTTAAAGTGGGGATGGAGGCTGTTTTTTTCATGATGTATTTCATTCTAACTGAAATCATTGTGAGGTGTTTGGACTTTCAATGCGACTCTAAAGCTGCGGCCACCCCTGGCATGTGTTGCATGTTCAAGAATGCTGCTGATTGCGGGTCCTGAGCGCGCATAGCCCATGGCGTTCACACTGAACATGCAGGGAGGGACTTCTTATATTTTCTTTTGCTACTGTTTACTAGCACATACGCCACCTGCATTTGGAAGAGGCTTGATGCAAAATATCATAGCGGTGCACGTCTTACAAATCTTGCTTCCGGCTTTTTCTTTCACAGCTCTATTCTGGTATATGAAAGTATTAGTTCATATAATTCCAACTGGCAACAAACCGCAATTATTAATTATTCCTCTATGATCAGTTTTTAAACGGTTGGCACTTCAATGAAATTAAGAGACACCATCCATTCGTCACTACCAAATACAAGTCCCTGATTGGTCAAAGTTTAACCTGGTTTAACTTTCAACACATGTTCAATGGCTGTGTGTTTTGTACATAGAGCCAGATGGTCATAGAAACTTGCAAAGCGACAGGTGAACACGAGAGTTGTGAACGTGGAAGACAGGAACGTGGGTTTATGCGCGTTTGCATAGGCTTTTCATTGAAAGTGGACCCTTGAACGCGCGTTGCTAATGTGATATGAAAGTAGCCTCTGATCTGCTTCTGTCTGCATTTAGAGCAAGCTAGCAATCAAACAAATGCAACACCAGGTTTACCCTCATAGTCACGTGTCACAATATGAAAAAATGCTGTAGTCCAGCTGTTGTTTTTTTTTTCTGGTTTTACTTGAACTTCATGATTTATCATCTGCAGTAAATTGCAGCTCTTGATTGAGAAAAAATCTGATTATCATTTGAATGTTTTGCAAACTTTGATCAAATTTGTGTGAAAACTCTACAGATAAGAGAAATAATAAAAACCAGAGCAAAGAAAAGATTTTCTTTTTGATGTTTGGTAAAGTTTCTGTTAAACATCCTAATTCTTAAATTTCTGAAGAAAAGTCTAATTCGAGCTCCTGACCGACTTAAGTTTATCCAAACAATCAGGAAAGAGTGAGGGCAGTTCTAAGGTGCCGGTAGAGGCCCAGTTTCACCTCTCTAAACCTGCAGTCAAATGACGGCTAAGAGGTGAAAATGTCTACTTTTATCCCTGAGGTGAGTGTCGTCCGCTTCATCTGTCTACTCCTTATTTTCCTTGTACTGCTTCCTGATGAACCGTCTGTCTCCTCCTGCCTCTTATCACTTGTCATCTTGTCAAAGTGAAAGACTTTTTGAAAGGACCTGAGATTTTGAAGGATGCCACTGTCTGGGATGGATTGAGTTCTGGTTTATCCCCAGTTTTTTTCCTTTGACTCTAAACATTTGATTTATTTGCATTGATGTTCAGGTGATAGATAATTATTTGCATAGTTTTTCTCTTTGTCGTCCTTTTGTTTTCCTTCCTCTTCATGAGATTCTGCCTTCTCTTCCTCAGCATGGAGCAGATCCAACCAAGAAGAACAGGGATGGGAACACGCCTCTTGATCTGGTGAAGGATGGGGACACAGACATCCAGGACCTGCTGAGAGGAGACGCTGCACTGCTGGACGCTGCCAAAAAGGGCTGCCTGGCCAGGGTGCAGAAGCTATGTAGCCCCGACAACATTAACTGCCGGGACACGCAGGGACGCAACTCCACACCACTCCACCTCGCAGGTAAAAGGCAGGAATAGAAGAATAGAAACGGATTCAATAAGCTGCTATCCAGTCACATCTAGATTATTATGTTGGATCTTGCACTCGTTTTATAGTCGGCGAGTAGACATGATGTTTCTGTGCACAAACCTGGTGTTTTCATTCAGCATCTCTAAAAGTTGTGAAATCTATGTCAGAGATAACAGGACCTCACTGCGACTACAGGAGCTTACAGGCTTTAACAACAAAAACACTAAGAGGCTCAGAGAAAGACAAAAATGCATTGCAATAATTATTTCAGTTATTTCTGTTTGGGTAATTTAAAAGCTGACTTTTAAAAAATAAGAAAAGTCAATGGCATTGATTATTTATGATTTTAGGTTTTTATTTAACGATTCCAGGAAAATCTCGGACTTCAGTGTATAGTACAACATAAAATGTAATTTTGCACAGAAAACCTAAATCAGGCACATTAAAACTGACATCTGAAGGGGAAAATGTCCACATGAATCGCTGATGTACGCTGATGTTTATATTTCTTGTGTAGCCATTGCAGCACATTGGGCAGTTTTCAGACTCATATTGCAACAAAATTATTTAAATATCAGACATTTTTTTAGCAGAAGATCCAGCCTCTTAAAATATTTGGTTTCTGCTTTAAAAAAATAAAAAACCCTTATGTGGTTTATCACGTTTATTCCCATGGGGGCTCAAATTCTCCCTTTTTTTTCTTTTTCCTTTCCACCTCTCCTCTACTTTCCGTCTTGTCTATGTGATGCTCTGCAGCCGGCTACAACAACTTGGAAGTAGCAGAGTATCTGCTGGAACACGGAGCTGACGTGAACGCACAGGACAAAGGAGGGTTAATTCCTTTACACAACGCTGCTTCGTACGGGGTAAGGCTCCAAAACAAACGGTTTCCTCTTTAACTGTAGACACTCTTTGAACTGCTGTAACTCGTTGACTGTTTGTGCAACAGCCGTACTTCCAACAGATTCTGAAGGATGAGAAAAGCGGCTTTGCGCGGACATGCAACCCTTTACGTCTCAGCTTCTCAATCCAGTGAAATCCCATTAACTGCACAAACAGTCAAAGAGTTGAGTTGATTCAAAGAACACGTGCTATTTCCTGTCCACCAGTACGGCCCCAGTCTTAAAGGGTTAAAAAGAGTTCAAATGTGCAGGGGAAACAAGAATAACAGTTGTTACAACATACCATGTAGCAATTTCAGATCTTAGAATTTGACAGTCACCCGTCTGTTAGATTTAAGCCAAATTTAGTCTCAGATTTAAATGAAATTATAAGGTTAGAAAAAAGACTCAATAGCGTATTTTCCGGACTATAAGTCGCACCGGAGTATAAGTCGCACCAGCCCAAAAATGCATTATAAAGTAGAAAAAAACACAGATAAGTCGCACTGGACTATAAGTCGCATTTTAACTTTCACAACCTTATATGACACAATCATAGCAGACTGTTTATCTAATAATTTCACAGTCATTTTTTCTCAAACCTATTTATTCTTTTCATGAAGCATCATTGGCTAACTAATACTCTGTTTTCATCCTGTATTTGTAGAAACAGTTTTCACTTTTATTGCATTTCTGAATCTATGAAATCATTGGAAAATAGAATATTATGTTGTTAGCCTTCAAGATCTTACTGTAAAAAAAAGTTTGCTGATTCTCTGAGTCACTTAACATCCTCTTAATACTTAACATACCTCATACATCAAATTGACCCACGAACATCATCTCTGTTCCTCACAAATGAACATAACAGGAGGGTTAACAATGTATTTATTTCAATTTATTTCTTATATATGTCGCTGCGGAGTATAAGTCGCACCCCTTGCCAAACTATGAAAAAAAGTGCGACTTATAGTCCGGAAAATACGGTAGTACAATTCCTGTGGATACTAAATGTGGTATTTATTGATGTCAGAAGGGTCTATCTTAGACTGAAATCAATCAAACAGGTTTTTATTTCTCTTGTAAAATTGATCCATTTTCATTGGAATTAATTGAACTCAAAATGCTTAAGTGTCAAACCACCTAGTGGTTTCTTAGTTACATTACCTGGGTCCAGCTAGTTTTGATTCTAAATCAGCCTCAGACAGGAAGTCAAACACTCTTTCCTTTTTAGTGAAATGAAGTGATTGTGTCCTGAATTATTTATCTGTGTTAGACAGAGCAGTCATTATTAGAAATGAGAGGAATGAAGGTCAACCGCAGCAAGACGGAGAATCTGTGTGTAAATGAGAGGAACTCAAGTGGAACGGTGAGGTTACAGGAAGCGGAGGTGAAGAAGGTGAAGGACTTTAAGTACTCAGGGTTAACAGTCCAGAGCAGCAGTGAGTGTTGGAAAAGGGTTAAGGACGTGTGCAACAACCTCAAACGGGTGTAATTAAAACTGTAAATTAAAATAGTTTCAGCCAGGTTTTCCAAGGTTTACTCGCCTCTGCTCAGCGTTCTGCAAAGAGAGTCATGGAAGACATTTTTATGATGGCTTAATGAGCTCTGCATCACACCAACACATATAAATGCAATGAGGCACCCCCACATACTTAATTAAATCACTTCATGTTGTGTTTCTGCCAAAGCAAACTCTGGAACGGATTTCCTAATACAGTGGATCATTGTAGCATGTTTTTGTCTCTGATAAAAACAATTTGTTTGCTGTTTTTCATACTTTCTCCTTCCATCTTTATCTGATGTTCTGTTTTTCTTCCTCAAAGTGCTCCCTTAACCATCCCTGTCAGCTCTCATGTCTTCATCTCGACCTCCACTCCTCTGTGCAGCACGTGGACATCGCCGCCCTGCTGATCAAGTACAACACATGTGTGAACGCCACAGACAAGTGGGCGTTCACCCCACTCCACGAAGCAGCGCAGAAAGGCCGGACTCAACTCTGCGCGCTGCTGCTGGCGCACGGAGCTGACCCCACCATGAAGAACCAGGAGGGACAGACGCCGCTGGACCTGGCAACGGTAAAAACAGACCACCAAAGAGACATTTCAGAAACTTTTCTCTTTACTGTTTTCCTCTAGTATTATTTTTCTAAATCTACTTTTATATCTTAGCTGTTTTTTCAGCTTGTGTTTACATACTTTTAAAAACACACGTCGGTTCTCCTTCTCTTTTGGCTACAGGCTGATGACATCAGAGCTCTGCTGATTGATGCCATGCCGCCAGATGCCCTGCCCAGCTGCTTGAAACCACAGGCCACTGTGGTGAGTTCTCAGGTTTGGACCTGCAGCCTTCAGGTCCACGATGGTTTGAAAACATAACCATATTTGAAACAACGTGATCGTTCCTCTCTTTCAGGTGAGTGCGGGCGTGGTGAGTACAGGTGCAACGGCAGCGGTGGTCATTTCGCCTTCCCCGTCCCCCTCCTGCTTATCGGCAGCCAGCAGCATTGACAACCTGACCGCCCCCCTCAGCGACATCGCAGGAGCCGGAGTCTCCAATGTCGCAGATGGAGCGTCCGGCTCCGACAGGAAGGAGAACGACAGTAAGCCTATACGGACAAGCCCCCACATTCTCACATCATGTGTGTGTGTGTTGTCTCACGAGTAACCTCCTCTGATGACCCTACAGCTCTGCTGGACATGACCATCAACCAGTTCTTGAAGAGTCTGGGCCTGGAACACCTTAGGGACATCTTCCAGCGAGAACAGGTACACAATTAAACTCTGCATGAGTCACAGAGAGACAAGCGGGAAGATAGAAGGCAGTTTAAAGAAAATTATCCCTTGTTTTTCTGAACTGAGGTGATTCTCAGTCGAACTAAAAGGAATAAGCGAGATTATGTATTAAACATCGCCCTTTTCATGCTCCATAAACTAACATAAAATGTAATTTTTGTCCGACTGTGTCAAGTTAGTGTGGAATTGTGGGATATTTGCTCGTTTTGTAAGCACTCTAATTAACATCCAACTGTCATTCTTTATTCATCACTAATCAAATTCTCAGGATCAATCTCATCTCTGAGAGTCTAGAGAACCTCACTGTAACCCATCTGCATATAAATGGAGTCATTACTTCCTCCCATTCGTTGACCTTTTCTTCCCGCCTCTTTTGATTTTCATGAACATTTGTGTGACCTACTTTAACTGCAGTTTACCACAGACCAATGCAACCCTCATACTAATAAGGTCTATTATTAAACATCATTGTCAGAGGGTTTATATAATAATTATATGACTCATATTTGGTTGAAATTTATAGTTGCGCAATGTCAGCTTTTAGCTACAGGATAAATGTTTGATTAGATGGCAGATTGCAATGTTTTCCGTGTTCTTATTTCCTCTTTTGTCAACAAACAGCCGCTGAACTGCTGGGATGTTTTTGGTTTTCTCTGTGCAGATTTCCCTGGATGTCCTGGCAGATATGGGTCACGAGGAGCTGAAGGAGATCGGCATCAACGCCTACGGCCACAGACACAAACTCATCAAGGGCATTGAGAGGCTGCTGGGAGGTCAACAAGGTCAGTCCAGGCAGAAACACACTTGTGTGAAGCAGCAGCAAACGGTTTGAGATTAAAGACACCAAAGCAATAAAAACATGTGTGTTATTGAATGTCAGATAACTCTCTGAATTTTCTGTTCAAAGAAATTAGCTATATTTTAAGAAAACACAAGACATTGCGGAAAAAAAATGTTTTTAGAAAGGCAGTAACTTGAATGCCATTACGCGCATCAAACTGGTCAATACTACTCTTTGTAGTTTTATAGAGGGGTCTCCTATCCCTGGGCTGTGGAGTAGGATCTGTTTAAGGGTCAATTAGCACCAAGCTGCAAAGGAAGAAGATATAATTTGTTTTTTATGTTTAATCTGGTTCTGAATGGTGTTTTATTTTGGAAAACTGGATTCTCTTCACCACTGCTGTCTATGACTCACTCTTCTTGATGCATGTCTAGGTTCTCAGTCACGTCTTACATCCATTCGCTACCTTCTTAAAGTGCCTGCTTTAATACATTACTGCTAGATTTAAACCAGCTCAGCTAATGAAATGAACACAAAACATAAACGTGAGAAAAAGAAAGCTGCATTTAAAGACCCACTCAATCATATTTTGATCCATTTTCAAAATGTTCCATGTGTTCAATTTTGTTTAAAATTCTAGGAAATACTTTTTACATCACAGCAGTAGTTCATAAGAAATTAGCCTGTGAGTTGTGGGCGGGACTATTGGCCCGGAGCAGCCCCCCCTCCTGTCACCGTTACTGAGAGATCAGAACAGGGAACTTGTGGCCCTACCAGCGTGTTTTCAACTTCACAAAAAACTCTTTTTCCAAAGCTATTTTTTTCGTCTTCTCATGATTCAAAACAATTAGAATAAAGAAATGTTCAGAAATGTAATTTTAAACTTATTTTTCCTATATATATCCTCCATCATCAGAAAAATGCCACAAAAACTTGTTAAAAACACAGTTTTCATCAGAGTTGGCCTTTTACCAGACATTATCATAAGTATAGTGCTCTACTGTGACAGTTGTTCCCATGCACCACTCTGTCTCTGCCTACTTCATTATTATATATCAGAGATACCAGTTTTTATGCCACTCATGTCATTGTATTTTGTTGTATTTATCTGACGCAGAAGAAAATATTTTCTGATGTTAAATTGGTTTGTGGTGTAATAAAGAGCGGAGAGCGCCAGTCTAACCCTTGTGCTATCTTAGATGACCCCACCCTTACATTGACGTGTTCTCCCTACCATGACAAAGGTGGATAAAGGTGGAAAGATTTCATGTAATCCATGTACACCAGTAAAAATCACAAATCATTGAAGAAAAAAGGTTCAGCGCACTGTCTAGTGGGTCTAGATGACCCAACTCCCAACGTTAAAGTGCCTAGGATAGCACAAGTGTTATGGGACATTCATTCATTTATTCCAGGGCTATGTAGCCCAGGCTACCTAGCGGTGTCTCAGATTGGCCTTGGTTCACTTGCAAGTGAACTCTGGTGTGCTTCACTACTGTGTGTATGTAGATTAACCATCTAGTTGAGCTAAAAAAGGAAGTTTTTCATCTAGAAAAAGAAAGCCTGAATCTGAATTCTTCCCCTACCCCTCCTGCTTCTCCCTACCCAGGGGTGGGCAATTATTTTGACTCGTGGGCAACATAGGGTTTTAAAATTGGATAGAAGGGCCGTAACAGGAGCAGATGCGTGGAGTGAGAAATAAGAAGAATGAAAAACAACAACGGTCATCCGCGTTAGTACGTAGCTGCCAGCGCTCAGAAAATGCATAACAACCTCAGTTTACTTTAAACCTTTAAACAGTCATGCCAAAGAAAACAAAACAGTCAAAACAAAAAACATGGTAAAACAAAAAGTCATTGCTTACATTTAGATGTAAACTTCTGTGCTTCGGGGCACACCCACGTGAAGAAACGCGTTTCTCCTCGGCGACACAGCACAACGTGGAACAACCTTGCGGGCAGAGGGCTCTGTAGGGTGATAGGAGGGTTTTCCTATAAAAAAAAACTATTTCGGACACCTCTAACCCTCCAAATGCCCCTACAGTTGGAAGGGGCAGGGAGAAACCGTAGGGGTAGGAGAAGAATTCAGATAAACAAACACAGACATAATATGTCGCAGGTGCTTATGAAAATACAGTCAAAAGATGGCATGCAAAACACACTGTTCGTGTATCGTGGCTTTCTTAAGGCCTGTTCACACCGGGACGAATTTCACGGGCGATTTTCGCCGACGTTTAACGCCTCAGGACTAAACAAAGGGCACCAATGAGAGTGTGCACACCGACGCGAAAAAACGCCACGCGTCAAAGCGTCAAAAAAAAAAAAACGCCTCGGGTTCGTTTTTTTTTTTCGACGCATCGCGTCGAAATCTACTCGACCAATGAGAACGGCGCTTTTGCACACGTGTCTGGAGCTTCTGAAGTTACAGTAAAACACAACTTGGGGGCGCTCAAACACAAAACTGCCTTGCTGAGCACACATACCAGCGAAGAAGATAGACGCCAAGTAGCGTCTACACAGCAGCGAAGAAATAATGACGGACATTCTAAAATATCCCCGAACCAATCACCAGTTGGAGCTACTGATGCTTGAAATATTCATGTTTTCTTTGTTTGATTCTGACAAGCACGTAAATACTTGCTCTCTTCTTCTGAGTGAAAAGCGACTTTAAGAAGCGTAAAGTTGCGCAGCGCCACCTTGTGTACAGGAGTATTTCTGTTTACATTAAGCGCCATCTAATGTCAGGGAATGAAATTGCATGTTCGCTCGGCTCGTCAGCGAAAATCGCCTGGGTGTGAACACAAAAAACGTGGCGAAAAACGCTGGCGAATAACGCCTGGCGAATATTCGTCGCGGTGTGTACGGACCTTTACACCTCAAAGTGTTTTTTTGTGCTGGTCAGAGCTGATTAGTTATTCTTTGTCATTGATGAATTGAAGTGTTTGTTTGATTGAGACTCATAACGTGTCTTTAAAATGCATTTGTAGGGGCAAACCCATACCTGACGTTTCACTGCTCCAGCCAGGGCACAGTGCTCATCGACCTGGCACCAGATGACAAGGAGTTCCAGTCTGTCGAAGAGGAAGTAAGAAAACACACACAGTTATGGAGAAGCTGCGTCTGCCTGTTATTTTCAGTGGGTTTTTGTAGCTTCCGTTAGCAAGATGTGTGATGGAAAGTGACAACGGAAGTCAGCGTAGATGAGCTTAAAGTAACGAGAACCAATAGATGCTAGCAGAAATTAAATCTAAATTGAATCTGTAAAAGCTTACAGATTGTGAGGTCTTCTTTAGAGAAACAGAGAGAAGAATCTCCTAATACTGAATCTCAATACTGATTTGTTGTTGTGCTACTGCAGCCTTTGTTTCAAATAATTAAGTTATAAAATCAAATGAGCCACAGCTCTATTTCCAGCGATCCTTTAAAACCTAAAATATGACAAAGTTTGTTCCAAGTGTCTCTGTTCTGTCTGCTTGTGGTTGATTTTCCTGCTGTTCTTGTCGTCCTCAGCTGCAGAGCACAATCAGAGAGCACCGTGATGGAGGCAACGCAGGCGGAGTCTTCAGCCGGTACAACATCATTAAGGTATGTTAACACAAAGGTGTCCGTGCTGTGCTGAAAGCACAGACGGTGCTTTTGTTTGTGCAGGAACGAGACATCCTAACCGCGTTTACCTTCCTGCAGACTCGTTAACATTCACCGCTCGCCTCTCCGTCTCCTTTGCCTGCAGATTCAGAAAGTGGTGAACAAGAAGCTGCGAGAAAGATACGCACACAGGCAGAAGGAAATTGCTGATGAGAACCATAATCATCACAACGAGCGCATGCTCTTTCATGGTAATGAATCCAGACAGTAAAAATATACAAAAACACAGAAGGGTTTTTTAATCATTAACACTGTGAGTGTTAAACCAGATCTATTTCTTCCTTGTTTTCTGTTACTTTATTTTTATTCTTTTTTACACTTTTTTTGCCACATTTGTTATATTTTTTCCAAGCCAGTGTAGTTCTATTTGTGATGTTAAATTTATAGTACAATATGTTTGTATCATACGACAGAGTTTTAGGGCCAGTTTACCAAAAAAAAAAAATGTTTTTTAATTACGACTTTTAAGTCGTAAATTTACAAGAAAAAACTCCTAAATTTACAAGTTTATATCTCATAAATTTACGACTTAAAATCTAGTAATTTTACTTTTTTTTTTTTTTTTTTTTTTGGTGGCCTAAAACTCAGTCGTAGTATCATGTATAAAAACGTGCTGTATAAAAATTTCATACTTTTTTGACACATACTGAAGGAAAAATGTGATTGTCAGCTCTGTTTTAGGTGATGCTTGACTCTAATATACTTATATTCAGTTTCGGCTTAAATATAAATCAAATCTGACGTTTCCAAGCTGGACATCGAAGTGCGCTCGCGCGGGCGGGCGGGCGGGCGGGCGGGCGCCACTTTCTCTGTAGCTTTAATCACTTTGTCTTGTTTGACAAACGTGGTTCAATCGAGCTCCGGCCTTTCACAGACTCTGAGATTAACTCTGATCGGCAGTGTTTTCATTCTTCCAGCTCAACTGTAAGCTTGAGCAAATGTAATTTATCAGCCGTCCTCTTTTGACCACTCGACTTGTTCAAGGCGCAGCCTGGGGGGAGTTTGCCTTCTTGGAAAATGGACTCTACAAAGCTGGAAATCCCAGGAAGTAATCAGGTTTCTGTGGGGCTTGAAATGGTGCGTCTGGCATCAGTGATTTGTCTGTCAACCGAGATTTCCCAAGATCACTCTTTGGAAACCGAGTGTCTGTATACACTCTTTGCATTCTTAAGAGGAAGAGAATTGGGTTCTTCTTTACATTATTCACTGGTAGACTAGAATAAAAGTAACAGAATTGACAGTACCAACAGTCTGCAGAAACCTGCTCTTAAAGACCCACTCCTATAAAAAAATGTTTTTAACATGTTCTTGAGGCAGGATCCATGTACATCTTAGTTTTCCTTGTCTGAGCTACCATCTGGCCCCTATATACATGAACTCTACTTCTACCCGGATGTAAGACGACTCAGTTCTGGCAGCGCAGACTCTTCTTGGACGCGGTTTTTCTCACTGGTCTACATCACCTTGTGAGAACCTGCTTGTTTTTTCCTGGATTCAGAGGGGCTGCTGCTCAGAGTGCAGGTTTTTAGAGGAATGCTCAGAAATGTGTGAGTGGATCAATATACCACTTTGGGGTTATTTATAGTGAGGAATGAGCGTAATAATACACTTAAAAGCTCAAAATGTTGATTTTCCAGGCGGACATGTTTCTAGTTCATTTCTTTGATTGCATCCTTTCTGACTTGTGGCAGGTTCTCCCTTCATCAATGCAATAATCCATAAGGGCTTTGACGAGCGTCACGCCTATATTGGGGGCATGTTCGGTGCAGGGATCTACTTCGCAGAGAACTCCTCCAAAAGCAACCAGTATGTGTACGGGATTGGAGGAGGAACAGGATGTCCCACCCACAAAGACCGCTCCTGCTATGTGTGCCACAGGTGAGGCGTGCAGTTCAGCCAAACCAAAGACTGAGCTGCTTTCGTTTTTAAAAACTTCATATTCCTATTTTGGAATGAAATTATGCTTTTTGTTCTTAAATTGCGTGCTTGTGTGCATTTGCAGGCAGATGCTTTTCTGCAGGGTGACCCTTGGAAAGTCATTTCTTCAGTTCAGTGCAATGAAGATGGCCCACGCCCCGCCGGGTCATCACTCTGTGATTGGACGCCCCAGCGTGAATGGACTGGCATATGCAGAGTATGTCATTTACAGAGGAGAGCAGGTTAGTGCACACAAACACCTTCATTCTTCCAGAATGTTTCAGGAAGTTTTGGTTTTTTTGGTTATTAATTATTGTTTATTTACATAAATAGATGAATGCATCAAAACAATAAATTACATTTTATCAAAGGCAAATTTTTGGACACCTTTTTTTTTCTCAAAAATAACTTACAGTTTGTTTATAGGAAAGAAGAACCGTTTTTATTTAGGGCTCTTAAAGTTAATATATTTAGGGCTCTTAAAGTTAATATGACCATTTTATACATTTATCCGTTATGGGTGGCAGCAGTGCACAGCAGCCCAAAAGGTGAACCTGGGGGTCCTCCAGGCTTAAAATCTGATCCAGAGAGATTATTTTCATCATCGGAAAAATATCTGCAGCTAGTTTGACTTTTCGGGTGCGACGGATAAATATGAATCCAAAAAAGTCACTTGAACTGTTTTTTTCTACGTAGAATCATAAACATAAATCCAACATTTGTGCTACTTAATTAGCAGCATCTTTATAACATTAGACAGCTGAATATTACGTATTATTATTATGGTCTGTCACAATAAATCTGTCAGACTTCTGGGTTTTTTCTGTTAAATGCAGTTTTTTTTTAATTTTGAATCCTAATGCCTCACTGGCTCTTTTCTGCCGTTGGTTTTTGTTAACTTTATTTTTAATTTAGCAGACGAGCGGCCGCTTTAAGGAAGTAGCCGATGTCTTTTCCAAACGTGACCTGACACGCGTCAAGAATGATGTGGTGGGAAGAATCCAGTAGTTTTCCAAAATAAAACTTCCTTCAGAATCCGTTTGTAAATAAAACGGACAAATTGTGGGTTAGTTTCTTGTCTCTATGGCCCGGTACCGACTGTCTCATGACCCAGGGGTTAGTGACCACAGCTAGAGATGGATGGGATTTTTTGGTTCATGAATTCCTCACATCTAATTCATTGTAAAAGGTTTATCAGCCCTATAAGGATTTTTCTTTTCTTTTTTCTCAATAAAATGCTCCAATTTCTTGTGTCTCCAGGCTTACCCCGAATACTTGATCACCTACCAGATTGGGAAGCCAGAGAGCGTGGCGGCGCCAGCAGCCACGGCTGAACAGAAGTCCTAAAGCGCTGTGACCGCTGGAGCTGGAGATGGCCAGCTGCTTTCTGAAAAGACTAAAACTTGAACCTAAAAACGTTTAAAGCCTCAGATGTGGAAGTCAAGTCCTCAGAGCTGAACTGCAGGCGTGAAGTGTGAAGTGATGGCTGCATAGAAGCTGAAAAACCCACAGAAAATGTGTTTGGTGAACACGAGACGACAGAGGAGGTTGGAAAGACGGGAGTTTTCTGATTTGAAACCCCAAAGCAGAAACAGTCTGTCGCCCTTAATCTTAAGGTCAAACAGTCAGAGTTGCTTGTGGATGTGAACCATACGCAGTTTTGCAGCTCTATGTGAAGACAATAGCAGTTACAGAGAAGCACAGTCTAAAGCCAAACAAACATTACAGTCTTTAGCATCTATGAAAACGGCTGGGTTTGACATCCTGACCTGTTTTGCTTTAGTTCATTACTCCAAAACAACATCCGCAGGGTGTCTTTAAGAAGCAGCAACTGTCCTGCTGAGAGAACACGCCTCTGTGGAGGTCAATGTTGAGGCTTTAGGAAAACCGGGGAAATGACCAAATGAGCAAATCAGTGAGGAGGAAACGATGAGACCAGAATTCCCTCCAGTCCAAACAGGGACCAAGCAGTCAGACCAAGATCACCTCTGCAGCTAAAACATGAACACATAGGAGTTTTAAAGTTTATTTTTTAAAGGACTTCAGGGACTAATGTTGTCATGGAGTTGTGCTGCCTTTTTTTTAAACAAAGCAAAAAAACAAGTCGAGCCAGTTCAGTCTAAACATGCTTCTCAATAAAACTCACAAGGACCATAGAATATGTCAGACTTTATATAAGTGGCCTGCAGGAAGCCCCTTTCGCATGAAGCTCTTCATCTGGAAACATTGCTGTCATTTCAGATTAAATCTTAATGCAGCCTTTGCAGAAACGGTTACATAAAAACAAACAAGCGTAAGTTTCAGAAAAGCTGCTTTTGAAGACGGTCTTATGCTTCACCGCACACGGAGACGTAATGTTAGGTGTTTTTACTGTTGGCACTAAGATCAATGTTAACATCAAACAAAGAAGACTCCAAAACATGTAGACTGAAGGTAATTCTTTACAGAAATGGATCTTTTGAAGAAATGGAATGTATGGGGTAAAATAAAACAAAAGAGGGGGGCATTTTCTTTAAAAAGCCCCAGTGTATAACCCACCAGGTTGGGTTAGTGCCTCTCCTTGAACTCATCTGCAATCATTTGTGAAGATTTTTTTTTTTTTATAGAAATGTTTCTCGGACATGGGTGTTGTTTACATGAACCTGCTGCCTTCTCAGCCCATTCTCAGCTGTTGCTGCCCTCTAGTGGCTGATCAGCTTATTTTTGGGGAACACAAATTTCCATTTTAGCTGAAGAAGACACCATACATGTAAGGAGTCAGTCCTGCAAAGCTGTGCATTTCAGAAATTTCAAGTTTTCCGCCCATCTACAATTTTTGTTTTGTTTTGTTATTTTTCAACATTTATCGTTGTGAAAATTGAATCCTTGTTCCTGCATTTGAATGAGAAATTCAGCAGAAATGTTGCAGAAGAAATGTAAAGGAGACGGAAGAGGAGGAAGATTGCTATACATAGGTTGCTTTTTAAAAACAATACCAACCCAAAAACATTGTATTACAAATTGCAACACAATTTTCTCCATCCTGTAGAATCCCAATGGCTTTTTTTGTTTGTTTCCGTAGAGACCATTTTTTCTGTCATGAGTTTGTCCATATTTGTTTTTGTTGATGCTGTCTATCCCACAGAGCCAATTAATTTCAGTTTTCACTGAGTGAGCCCCTCGTATCAAGTTAACCTTTGCAGTCTTTGGCCTTGTAGTCCTAATGAATGGCTGTAACTGGTTTGGACAGCTTGCCTTGAAAGTTCTTAACAAGTAATTTGTGTCATTTATTGGGACTTAAGCTACTTTTAACATGTAAAGTTCTCAAAATGCGTTTTGCTCTACAAACGCACATAATGAATTGTTTTTCACAGAAAAGTGTAATGGCACATCTCAGCTAATTATGCATATAATTAGGCTGGATGAAATAATAAAAAAAGTTAATGAAAAGATGTGGCTTTAATGAGATAATCATGGCGAAATGTATTTTCAAGTGGAAAATAAAAGTTGCTGACCCTAAAAGAAAAGTACTCAGCCTTAAGGAATCATATCTCATGTTTGGGGATCATATTTTATCAAATGAAAGTACGTTTTTTATAGAAATCCTTCTAAAAGGGATTATCGGCTGTAGAAAAACCACATTTCAGGTCCTACACTGAACGGACGTTTCAGTGGTTTAAGCAGAAGACCGGCATTGATCTCATGGAGGCAAACAGTACAGCGTGATCAGAGGCTGCGTTTTAAACTGTAAAGTTATTCCTCGTGGGCCTTCAGCTGCTCTTTTACTGATAATTTGTCTTTTTTTTTATACATTTGAGCAGCTCTCTACTGATTTGTCTGAACAGCCCGTCAGCTGCCTTGTTGTAAATATCCTGGAGGGTGTGTTTGTGTGTTTGTGTGAAACCAGCCCGGGCCTCACTCTTTCCTTTGTTCCTTCTTGTTTGACCTCCTGGTGTACAGACTCTTGTACAGACGACCAGCTAACATGTGGAACACACAAACTCATGTACATAAGAAAATGCCTAATAAAGAATTCCAACTGTCTGTTTGTCTCCTGTTTTTAGAAAACATCGACTATCCTGAGAGGAGTCAAACCGATACTAACACCAATTTTAAATACTCATCTAACTAAACTGACCACTAGAGCAACACCACGGATCACAGACTTGATCAAAACAAATACAGTAATAAATAGAGGAGTAAAAAATAATTTCGAGAAAATCACTATGGCGACTGAGATCTCCACTAACTCCAAAAGCCCACCGTGATTCTGATTTTGACCTGCAGATAACTTAACTTCAGTTACTCTGATAACAGCTTGCAGAAGAACAAGGACCCTGATAAACACTGTCTGCACATATTAAAGCATCGAGAACTTTTATTTCACATCATAACCATATCTGGGACACATGACAAGGACACTGAATCACACAGAAAACAATTGTTAAAAACAGTTAATTCAATAATCTTTGCTGATCATAATCATTAAGGACTCCATTTTGATATTGGAACTGTGATGAGTAATAATTTCTAGAATATTGTAATTAATTTTTGATGATATTTAAAAAACACTTTCTTTTGATAGTCGACCAGTGACACATTTAAAGATTTCTGGTTCATTGAAACCATTACATTAATGATAATCTAATGGTTTCAATGTGTAACATTTTTTAATACGTAAGCATAAATATGTATGTTTATGATTATTGATTTGTGGATGTATTAACTGTGTATATATAGATATTTATCCCTTTTACTTTTTTATAACTTTATTGTTTTCCAATTAAGTTTGGTACATCTGTATACATATCTTTTGTTTGTCTTCTTTTGCACTTATTTTTTGTTTTGATTTCTTGAAATAAATCAATTCCAATCCAATTTTTTCCAGTATTGGTACGTAAACAAACAATGCAGATGACATCATCTAACAGAGCTGAAAAAAGCGCCTCAGTTTAACCAAAAATAGTAATCACTTACCAAAGATAATTGGTAAGTGGAGCACATATGTGCTCCAGGTGTTTGTTAGTTTAATGTATTTTGATTTTGTAATTCTCTGTAACTACTTTTCATTTGTTTGATAATAACGTATCAGCATCATCTCAGCTGTTTTTGAGATTCTAGATTTGTGAGATATGAGCAGTTCGGTGATTGATGCATCTTTTACCACTGGTTTCTCAGCTTAACAAGGAATGTTTCCTTTCTTGACCAGCAGGTGGCGCTAGGAACCAACATTTCAGGTTTGTGTTGTCTGTGTATATATTTGATTTACGTATTTTTATGGAGAAAAAAACAAATCATCCAATGGTGGAATATTAAGTTTTCGCTCATCATCTGTGTTTATCCATTTCTGGTACTATGACAGTAAAAAGTGAAAGGAACCTTGTGTGGTTAAATGTGTGAGGCCTTCACTGAACTCTGGCATTTCCTGCATCATCTGCTGCACTCGTTGTGGTTTCCTTCTCTTTGTTCCAGGCTCCAATAAACGAGAATCTGCAATGCAGGTGTGTGCTGGTAATTTCATCTATACATGATTATAGCCTTTGTGTGTGTGTGCGTTAAAAATAAATAAATGCCCAGACGGCTTCCTTAAGAACATTGTTTATTTAATAGTGAATTCTCAGTAATAAATAAATGCACAGGTCACTCATCCCAACGTACAATTGGAGGGGATTGTTTTGTTTTGGAGACTCGTATTGCCTTGACGGGTGAACATGGTTGACCAGTCAAGAGACACAGCGAGGGGCACAAACACAGAGAGGCAGACAGAAAAGCACGCACGTGTGTACAAAGTATTGCATTTTTCACTCATCTGCTCTCTCCTCTCTCCACACAAAGTCAAGTCAGAGTGGCATCATCACCATGATGTGCAAATCCGCCATAAATTACAAATACAGTATTGCATCACTTCAAAGTGCTACAGAGATAGGTGCCGACAATCTTCAAAAGCAGAGAGGGTGTGTTCTCCTTAAAAATGTCCTGTGTTTGTTTGGACGGGTCTTGTGCAGCCAAGTGTGTTATTCTAAAGGTTTGGTGTAATTCTGACTCCGATTCAAAAGTTTCTGCCCTAGTTGTGCTTGAAAGTAAGGTGTGCGCGTGCCGTCCATGTTTTCTGTATGACTCCTTTATAAATGAGGCAAAAACATTTTAAAAATGGTGGAACTCCAACTGTATCGGAAGACACTTTGGGTCCTTTTAGCTAAAACTGAAAAGGATTTTTCAAGTTTTCATATTTACATAAAATGTGATTTTTGACTGAAAATAAATAAATAAACATGTTTGAGTTTATAACGGACGGCCTTTTAGAAAATTCCTTTCCATTGTGAAAGTGTGGAGAAAGTCTGTAAAATCTGAAATTTTTGGACCACGATTATTTGCGACGACGACGGCCGAGAAACAATGCTTTTCTGGTAAATCTGGGGATGCTCAACCCTCTGATTTACCCTCACAAACAAGGCACAAACACCTGAAAGGACCACCTGCCACTCATGTACATCGTTGCCATTATCTAAAAAAAAAAAAACGTTTCCAAGGCACCTCACAGGAGTCCGTGTTTTCAGTCTGTTTCTGCACTCTTTTGAAGACAACTTAACCCTTGTGCTATCCTAGGCACTTTAACATTGGGAGTGGGGTCATCTAGACCCACTAGACAGTGTGCTGAACCTTTTTTCTTCAATGATTTGTGATCTTCACTATGGTGTCCATGGATTACATGAAATCTTTCCACCTTTATCCACCTTTGTCATGGTAGGGAGAACACGTCAAAGTAAGGGTGGGGTCATCTAAGATAGCACAAGGGTTGAGTAAGAAGAATTGGTGTCCAGGTCTCAAAGGTTTTTTTTTTTTAAACAATACAACATTTGGTCCTATCCTAAAGCTGTTTCTGGGGGATGATGTGCTCTAAATTCTCCCATGTGGTCTTCGAAAAACAAGGCCTCAATTTAACAATACAAATGAAAAAACAGTGGGCATCCTCATAGTTTTTGCCTAATTATTTTGGCCAAACCCCTGAAAAATTCAACATTTTTATAAATGTCCCTTTAAAAAAGGGGATGCTGTTTACTTAAATTGCCATTTTCTTCACTCCATGTGGTGGTTTTTCAGGAAAAATAACGTCATTTAGCAAAAGGACTTTCCCAAAGTGTATCAGAAACTTGAAGTGGGGTTTCCCACTCCACATAAAAGGGGCATGGCCTTTTATTTGTCATCTCCTTTTCTTAATTTGAACTCCTCAGTGAGGAGACAGCTGTAGGAAGGGATGGAGGGGATAGGGCAGGATGAAGATGAGAGGCAAAGATGAGGAGGAGGAGGAGGCAGGCGACATAAAGAGATGAAAAGGAGATGAGAGGAAGGTGGGGGAGAGACGGAAGGGAGGAAGAGGACGCATGAAGGACAGGAAGCTCCGGTCGGATCCCCGGCAGAGCACCTGTCACTGAAGAGGCTCCTGCTTTCTGTCACTGTCTCCTCCCCTCGGTTTTTTTTTTCAATCCACCTCTTTTGTCTGCCAACAGGAGGGACACCCAAAGAGAAAAGAGCGGATGCTTAAAATTCCTCCTTCCTTCCTGTGTCCATCTCCTCTACTAAAGACCACTTCTCCATAGCAACAGGCTGTCTTCATACTGAGCTTATTCAGTTGGTGGTGGTGGATGTGTGCGGGAGATGGAGAAGAAGAGGGTTTTGCTGCTGAGCAGGCCTCTCTGGATCCGGTTTTGTGAGTCGGTGTCCCTCTGTGCATGGTGGAAGAAAGTCAATATCGGTCCAACACTCAACCTGGTTTAGGAAACACGTTTTGAAAACCAGTTTGTTTTTTTTTGTTTGTTTTTTTGTTTTGGTCAACTGGAAGAAATCGGAAAGGAGCGTCAGCTGGTTTCTGAACTTCACAAAGTCCTTTCACTGTGTCTTTAATCAGGCACCTTGACGTTTTTTATCTCAGGGCCTTGGAAGCATCTACGTCCTGCAGAGGTCAGTGAGACTGACAGCTCCTTCAGCCAATGGCAGCCCAGTCTGCCCTTCAAGTTGGGTCGAGAGGTGGGGGTGGCTGTCCATCAGCAGCCTGGGGAGGTCGTGATTGGGCTGTGGTGCAGGTACGCAGGGTTCACCACAGAAACAGGGAAGTTAAAAATGAAGGGGGAGGTGGGCGTGGCTGTGGCTGAGTTGGTGGCCACCGTGGACTTGGGTCCGAGCAGCGGGCTCGCAGTGGCGGCCGCTTCCGCAGCACATGACGTAGCCAGGACCTGCGACTCGAACTGCAGCAGTTGTCCCATGAAGCTGAAGTTTGGGGAGATGATGCTGCGACGCCGGCGCACAAACTCAAAGGCTTCATCCAGACGAATGCGCTTCCTCTTCATCAGGTAGGCGAGGCAGATGGTGGCAGAGCGCGAGATGCCTGCTTGACAGTGGACCAGCACTCGTCCACTGGAGTCCCGAACAGAATCTGAGAAAAAAGAAAGGTCAGAGGTTTATGTGTTAGATAAGAAAACACAAACATCTCCAGTCTGAAGGTAAATTTGGACTTATTAGGCTCCAACTTCTTGTTTTTGTATTCCTCAAAAATAAGTATGATGCCACAAATTATTCAATTATTCATCCAAAGTGAGACTCGTGGTCAAACAAAGGTTGGGGATGTGAGGGGCTGTAAGCTAGCAGGAGAGCATGTAAACAGATAGATGATGGGATATGGGGGCAGGCTTGCTCCGTGCCAACGGTCCCACCCACAATTCATCGGTGAATTTTTAATACACTACTGCTGCTCTGCATAAACAATGTCCTAGAAAATGAGTTTTTTTTTATTTGGGCATAATTGTAATTAAATAAAACTCTGGGAACGCTTTGAAAATAAATGAAAGGACGGGACATAAAGCTCTTAGAATAAAAATAAACAGTACTCTCTACATCTGTTTTTCTTTTGTTAATGTGTAGATGGATGATTTGACCCATCTGAACCAGAGGAACATGCTCTTATGCAACAGCGGATGTATCTTCTTACTTGGTTGTTTCTAGGAATGAGAAGCCACCCATTTCCATCAGTTAGAGTTAAATAAGTTATAGAAGCTGAAGCATCTTAGTCATTGTGTTCTCAGCCAGACGCTCTTTTGACAACCTCTTCTTTCTGTCAAATTCTGCTCAGACAAACTGATGAAGTAAATTGTGATTTAAATGATAAAGAATAAAATGGTAATGAATCATTTTTAGTAACAATGTTGAGTTATCCGCCTCCAGGATGTTCACAGTTTCTCACCAAATGTGTCACTTTTTTTTTTCTAACAGTGAAAGCATCTTTAACACAACAGATGTACAGTGAAGCTTCACCTCAAACTGCTTTCGTTTCCTCTCCTCCACATTCTCATATCGACGCCTTTCTGCGCAGATACCCAACCTCAAAGCGAGACAGCAGCCAGTCGCACTTACAGTAACCAAAACACACAAGTGCAAGATTTGAGTCATCTTCCTCCCTTTTGCACCTCCTCCTCTTCTCTATTTATAGTTCCGCCTCTTTGTGTATAGATATATGTTATTACTTAATTTTGGAGAGTAACAAGATTGAGGAAGGAGATGATTAGAGTATTTACTGTAACTCAATTTGACCATGAGTCTCATTTTGGATGAATTATTGGACAGTTTTGTGGCATCCTGCAGGAAAAAAACAGAAAAAACGAAAAAAACGGAAGAAACTTCAAAGTTTCCCATGTTCCACATTTTGGATTCTGTAGCCTTCACCAGTCTCGCCTGAATCACTGCTATTAGAATTTAGATCTCTTTTTTTATTCTCTCCTATATATATATATATATTTTTGCATTTTTTCTGTCACAGTCCAGGTAACTCCGCCATGGCGTCTGCTCATCCGGTAGCAGCACATGAGTCAGACTCTGGTCCCACAGCAGCTAACTCTGACGCACACGAGCACCAACACACACACCCTCTAGAGCGCATGCTTGCAAAGAAACAACAATGCTGCAGAAGATGCGGTCCCTAGAAACAACACGGATGTGCAAAGTCAAATAGGCACAAAACTGAGTTTGTGTTGCAAATTTTCTTTTTTTTTTTTTTTGTCTCGATCACTGTATATTTGGTTTGTCAAGTTTTGACTAAACATTGTAACATCAACATGGTTTTGGAATAAAAAAAAAAACATAAAAATACTGCCTGTAGACTTGAGATCTTTCATCGAAAACTCTTTTTTGCAGACTAATTAGAAGCTTGTCAAACAGATGGTCCCACAAAAACAATATTCAAAGAAATCAAACTAAATGATGTGACCTAAAAAAGCAGCAAGCATGCTTGACAGGCTCCCGGTTTAGCTGAGCACAGCCTTTGGGTGTGTGAGATGAACTGACCTATGAACTCAATGGCCTCCAGGAACCAGCAGCTGATGTCTTCCTTGTGGTTGTCCTCCACAGGGATGCACTTGTACTGATAGGCGCCCTCGAAGTGGTTGGGGCAGTCGGCTGACACGTTCAGCAAGGCAGAGATTCCGATGGCGTCCAAAACCTCCTTTTTGGAGGCGTGAAGGGCGCTGCCGAGGTAGAGGAATGGGAGGATCTCCACTGGGCCACCCTGGACAAGGAAAAGATTCAAACTCTTTAAAAATGTATCTTTATAATTGAATCTGCCAGGGGAAGGAGGACACTCCAGAAAAGGGTATATAGTGCATGACACCGGAACACTGTCTTCATCAGCGCTTTATCACATTAGAAATGCTTCTTGCGGAGCAGAAGCAGCTCATTATCTGTGTGACGAACACAAGTTCACTGCAGATGGGCGGTTTTTGACTTGACTGTGCTGCTTTGACATTTGCAACACAAAAAATGACCTGAGAAACATTTCCAACCTCAAAGCCACAAAATTTAGACAACATCAGCTTGACTGTTCCACTAGCTTTATTCAAGTTTGTCGAACTGATCTTCTAGGAATAGAATCACTTTACTCCTGCAACACTTGTTTTGCAGCTGCTGCCGTGCAAGAAAAAGCCCCACTGCGCCACAGTGCAGCACACCTGCATGGAGCAGCAGCTGAGTGATTGCATGAATACTTATGACACTTCCTGTAGAGGAGAAGTATCTGCAGTAGAATAAAAAAAAATCCTGAGCATGAAGTTCCTCTTTGCTAAAAGCTCATGAGAAAAATATTGTTAAAAAACAACAAAGCTTTGGTATTGAGTCTCCATTTGGGAACCACAAGCCAAAACACATTACTTCATGAGGAGTGGATCTAGTTTTACTGGATGTGAGAGGTCAGCTGGTCTGCGGCAGTCTTTAATGGCACTGCCACATATCGACAAAAGCTCAGTTTGTTTGTGTCATGGCTGCTGACGAACTCGGCCCTGACAAAGAGTCAGGAAATGATCAATACCACTAAAGGGTGTAGTGTGAGACCAGACTGATAGTGGGGGGAGCCACATCCAGAGACCCTCAGTCATATTTCTCCTTCCACGGTAAGCTTGATTTTTTTTTCCCCCTAACCGCGATTGCACCTGACGGCATGGCGGAGACAATCGAGCATTCTTCTTGGGAGGGAGGGAAACGCACACAGAGGCCGGGTTTGTGAGTGTCTCTCCCCTCACGCATTCCAGGAGATTTAAAGCACATGTGACTGCGAGCGTTGCATAAAATCTGCAAGCTCAAACAACAGATGACTGTCGAAAAAACCAACAAGGCCACCCAGGTCACAGGAAATGCTGCAGAGCTAAATCGATCCTGAACTATGACTTCCAGGGCAGCAAATTGCGACACAAGCAGCCGATTCAAACAAACCACATGAAGCTGTTTACTCCAAAACAGCACAGGAACAAAAAAGAAAAAGAAACTAACTCTGTGTTAACATCATCTGTATCAGAGGGGTCCAAATCTTTTGCAAAGAGGGCCAGTTTTGGTGAGGGGAAAATATGTGAGGGCCAACCAATCGGCGTGCATTCTTTGGACCCATATAATAACATTAAATGCAAATTAACTATTACGTTTTTAATTACGTTTGCAATGGGATTTTATTCCATTTCTAAAAAAGAACAGAAAACATATTTTTACCCAAATTACTGTTTTTTATTTGATGACCAGAAATGAAATGAAAACACATTTTTAAAACCTTTGTCAACATTAAGTCTGGGATCACATTAAATGTTGTGGATTTTTAATTATTAAAGGACGACTGTAAACGTCTAAATGTGAATAATGTGAACAGAAAATACGAAATACCGTAGTCATGGTGCAAAATAATGGTTTTGATCACAGAAACAATTGGCCGGACTATGGATATGCCGGTCTAAATCCAAATAAAATGGATGAAGGATGGATAAGATGATGCTGTTTTTCGGTAGTTTACCTGATCATTGTGTGGCGTTCCACATGAGGAACAGGAGGAGTCGATGCTGGACTGGCTGGTGAGGGACGGTAAGGATTTGGTCCTCATACAAAACTCAGGATACTCTGAGAAAAACCTGTCGTATCCCCCTGAAAACAAGGAGGGTTTTATTTGAAGCTTGAAAACCACCATATACATGCACTTTGGGGGATGCGCCCAAACCACCATATACATGCACGAGATTAGATCTCAATGTTTTTATTTTTAGGTGTGGATTTGTGGGAAATCCTCTGCCGTCTCCTCTCCAAGAATCACGTCCTAACAACCAGAGTGTGTCATCTTTACGAGCTGCACACACTCTGCTTTAAAGGCATCCGCACTGTTAGGATGCTCAAAAAAAGAAGGGGGTTGCGCCGCAGCTTGCAGCCGCCTTTGGTTTGGTAAGATTCCCTTCCTTCTAAATATAGAACAGATAAACCAGAGGCTGATTTTTTTTTCTCTCTCCCCCTTTCTCCTTCCTCCAATGGGGTGCATTGTTTTTATGAAATGATCTCGGCATGGCTTCCACTCATCTGTGCTGCCTTGCTCATTTAGCTCCCAATTGTGAGTGTGTGTGTGTGATGATGACAATGAAGCACATCTGCAAGGAGAAATTACTCCATTTTTATGTGTACAATCTATTAAAACAAATCTATTTTATGAGATGTATGTCATATTTACTGTACAATTGTTTTACATAAGAAATTTAAGCCTGTTCTTCTATTTCAGAGAGAAAATGAAAAATTGAATGAGTATCTTATCATTTGAATGAACTCATTGGGTAAACAGGTACCTTTGAGCAGGTAAGTGCGCGTTCCCAGTGAGTCCCTGAACAGCGCGTTGAGCACCAGCATCATGGTGCTGTCCTCCTTCACCGCCTCCGTGTCCGGCGTCCTCTCGTCGTACACAACCACGGCGGAGTACATCCCAGAGCGCAGGCGGCTCCGGACCTCGTCGTCCCCGGCCAGGATCTGGTCCAGGCTGAGCGCGGAGCCCTTCGCCCGCCGCCGTACGATGGTGTTGCAGCGGGCGTTGACTGCGCCCCGAATGTGCCCGGCGCTGTAGGCGAGGAAGGAGCGGCAGTCAAGCAGCAGGCACTTGGCGCTGTCGTCCTTCAGGAGCCGCTTCAGCACCGTGCAGTCCATCTCTCCCAGCTCCTCCATCGCACTTAGCATTTTGTAATTTTAATTTTTCTTCTTCTTCTTCTTCTTATTTTTTTTTACAAATATGTGGGTTTTTCTCCCGCTGGTCTGCTTCTCCAAGGCGCACAGATCGTGCGTGGACTCCGCGCCTGTCCTTTACGCGCGCATCCTAACCGTGTCTCCGTCCTTTTCTTGTCTCCTTCTTTCTCTCTGTGTTTCTCCTCAGCGCTCCTTCTCGTTTTCTTTCTTTTTTTTTTATGAATGAGTTCATCGCGTCACGGCGGAGGTGACGTCAACTAGCAGCAGCCTATCGCAGAGCCCGCAGCTCCATCGTGCCCTTTCCTCCTCCGCCGCTCATTCACAAAGAAAGACAGACATCAATGAAACCAGAGGCGATAAGCCCCCGAAGACACCAGCAGCTAACAGCCGCATTTTAGTGCTAACCTCTCGGGAGGAAATGTTCCGAATTAACACTGAGATTCAGTCCAAAGCTGCTGAGCTGCACACGGATTTGTCAAGGTTTTAGCCTCTTTGGTTTGTTGTTGTTGAGGATAAAAGAGGCCACACTGGAAAATGATTTGTTTAGAAATAAAAAACAACTAAATGATAAAAAAATCCCAATTTTTATTATTAAATCAATTATATTTTTGGTTAAATATTACTTAATTTAAAAAAAATCCGCTTAAATTGTGTTTTTGAGGACTTCTTTTGTTAAATCTTTATGATACAGGAGCAGACAAAAAAATGCTGTTTGAAAAAAGGCTTGTAGGTGTGACGTAGAAATTACTATGCCTCTTCTAGATTTGAATTATCTCTAAACCTGACCGTAATGATTATAAACATCCATTTGTTGCTTTATGCTGCTTAATTTACCCCCCCCCCCCCCCCAAATCACCCTCCTAACCCTCCCTCTCCAATAACCCCTCTCTTCTTCCCTCCCTTTCTTTTCCGTCCGGTTCAACAACAAAAAACTGTTACAAATATAAGTAAGATGAATAAAGTTTAGCTAAAATTGCAAAAGGGGTTCATTCAAACATACAACTACTGTGTCAAATGATTATTAACCCATGTTGTAAAAATAAAATATGTCCAACACAAGAGGCATTCAGCTCTTATTTGCTCAGCTGTTGGACAGGACAAGTTAAAAAATGACTACCGCAAGCCACAAGCTTCCTTCTCTGCTCCAATCTGATGCATCCACTTGCAAACAAATAGGTCCATGTACGTCTTTGTTTTCCTCATCAGACCCGGAATCTGGCTCAAACTGTACGGCTGGATAGCTTTAATATTCCTCGCCTTTTTTGCTGCATTGGGTGTTTTTGTGTGTGAGAAGGGCTGTAAGCTTGCAGGAGAGTGTGTAAACAGATGGATGTTGGAGAGTAGGGGCGGGGCTAACTCTTTACCGATGGTCCCGCCCACAACTCAGAGGTAAATTTCTAAAGAACTATTGCCACTGCAGTTGCCAAGTTTTTGATTTTAGTTAAAAAATAAAAACAAAAGACCACTGGGAAGGCTTTTAAATAGATCACTATTATTTATATTTTATTACATAAAATATTACACAAAATAATACCAGAATTCAGATGGGATTCAGATCTGAGTTTTACTGAAATTGTTGGTTCAATTTTTGTTATTCTAGAGCTGCAGTTTATGCATTAGGCTACCTCAGTCTGGTTGGGGTTGGAATGATACTTGTGTGTATCTGTGTGCGTGGGTGTGTAATCCTGCAAGCGGATGTCATTTGCATTCTCCTATCACACAAGCCTTACACCATGCTCAGGTATTTGCATGTTGATCTCATTTCCATGGATACGGAGGGAAAGAGAGCAGCCTGGCAGCAGATGTCAGGAAAAAAATTCTGACAAAAACAGATTGAAAGCAATCCAGGCCAACACTCAAAACAGAAAACAGGAAAGAAGAGTTGCTTCATGTTTGAGATATGCGGATTCAATACGAGTTCAAGTTTTTAGGTTTATGTTTGTCAAATGTTAAACACCTCTTGTATTTAGTTATTGTTTATTTTACTAACTGATCCCTTTTAAATGTTTGTAAATGTGTCCACTGCCTGAGCATTCGTGTTTGGAACTGTGTGTCACTCCTAAAAGCTAAAAATGATACAATGGAATTACAGTTTTGAGACTTATGGTCCTAAAATAATCGATTAATAACCAATTAATTTTCATTTTAGAATCATTTTCTCTATATATTTTGCTTACATCCTAAATACAAGCCCAGCTACACTCATTCCTATGAAAATTGGTGCAAATGTAACATGGAGCTATAAAACAGTGAGATGGAAGGAGAGATGGTGACAGGCCGATGGGAAGATGATAGAGAGGAAGAACAACCCGTGTTCTCTCATGCTGGACTGAAGCCTCGAGTGTACGCTGTCAACATCGATGCACACAAGCACACCACTCAGCTCTACCAGCCCTAAAAACAATGCCTCACAGAGATGGGATGGTGCTGCTTCTGCTGCCGTAGCAACAACAGAGAGGTGTAAGAGGGTGGAGAAAAGAGGCAGGGAGGGGGTTGTTGAGGGATTGGCCGGAAATAGGCTCTGCTGTGATGTCATCCGTCCCTCCCTCTGCTCTCTCGCATCGGTCCATTCATTTCTTCACATCCCTCATCTGCATGCCGTCATCCATCAATGCGGTGGATGAGGAGAAGAAGGGGTAAACATTTGATTCCCACCAATTCCCTCTAAGGTTTTTCTTCTTTTTTTAACTCCATACTCAACTCTCATTCTTTAAAAACTAAACAATATGACAAAAATAAACTGGAACAACCTTCCATATTTATTAAAGCTCACATTGAAAAGATAGTAAAAGGTGGCTGTGGTGGCATTAAACTTAATTTGACGTGTCGTAGTCATCATTGTTTAGTCTAATTGGACCAACGTACAGTACATGGCTACTACAGTTTTTTTTTATTTACACACAAGAACAAAAACTAAGGTTTTAAAATGAGAAACACACAATTGACAGATGATATTGATCAACAAGCCTGACATTTTAGATGAAGTAAGCCTAGATCTACTAGGGTTAACATCAACAATGTCCACAATGAAAAATGAATAGCTAGTTTTACAAACACACTAAGCCCCAGAATGCAACACTGACGGACACCACAGAAAAGTGAATACACGTATTAAAATAATAATAAAATAAAGATCCATAAGAAGGTAACCTGCATCCCTAAGGTTTTTGTATGCTAAAATGATCAATTCCATTAAAACATCTTCAATTAAAGCAGAAGAAATATTTTTCAGACAATAATAGTTATAATATCCAGGCTGTTCTACTCATACTGCATCCATATAAATATATAATTATGAAACAAAGTATAAAAAATAATGTAGTTTGTGCTGTTGTTCCCCTTTTGTGTCGCTACAGCATATCAGCTTCACACATGATTTATAAAGTATATGAGGAATTTAATTGACCAATAAAGTAATTTTGTAAAGGGAGAATGTGACATACTACTGTGATATGCACGTTGTATTACAGGCAGCTTTCGTGAGTAATTATTAGTCATGTCTGGACACAAAGTTTCAGATTGTCCGAGACAGTCCTTTTGGTTAAAGCTTTTTCTGAGTTTTGCACAGATCTAAAGCAAAATAGGTCAAGATTTCTACCAATCTCAGGTGTACCTAGAAAATCTTTAAAAAAAAAAAAAGACAAAAGCTAACAGAATTTCTTGGAACATGTGGGCTCTTTGAAACCTATTTTAAATGTGAAATGACCATGCCATTTTTCACGATCGGCTTGGAGTCCTTATGAGATTAGGATGTTTTCTATTTTAACCAAAATTGCTTTACTTTAAATGATATGGTTTATTTTGACGTCATTCGATGTCATTTTTCCATTATTTGGGCAGTACATGACCAACAACTGCTTGATAAAGTACAAATTGAGATCTAAAACTTACATTTCTCTAGGCCAAACAGTTTAAATACCAATCTAAAATAAAACACACACAGAGGCTTGTATTTGTGTGTCTGCTGTGTACACAGTAAATCTGTCCCCTCCTTTAATCTCATAATCCAGTGGTTAAGCCTTGACTGGGTGCTGCTGCATTCTCATGCATAAATTGGTGTCATTTTCAATGTTTGAAGTAAAAGAAAGAGAAAAAAAGTAAATAAACTAGGTAAAAATTAACAGACAGCCATGAGAGAGGAAAATATTAACAGACCAGTTTAGGGCAGTGTTTGAGGCTGGAGGAGTTCAGCAGCGGAAGTGGGCGCCGTGTCAGGGTGGGGGCTGTTACTCAGTATGGATCCCTTCTAGAGTTCTTTTTCTCAGTCTGACGTGTTTTTACAGAGATGAGTATGCTTTCCAAAAGTTTTCTCTTTTTTTCACAAGAGTAGCCACTTTTTTATGCCTTTTTACTGAAAAGTCCGTTAGTTTTTAGCACTTCTGCCACTGATGTTAGTGAATATGAGAGTTTAGAAATGATGTTTATCTCTGGGAAAAGTCAAAAACTCAGAAGTCTGACTGACCCTTTTGAAAAAGAATTATCTGTCTTTGCCGTGTTTCTTTTGTTGTTACTGAAAATGCTTAAAAACTAATTGAGCTCATTTGGAAGTGTTGGTTCAGTGCAGTTTGTGGAGATGGTGGCAGTAAATGTATAATTTGTCAAACTGCTCACAAAGTGCGTATCCTAATTTCAAAGTAACTTATGCAAATACACACAGGTCTTTGCATCGACTTCATTCAAGTTTGGCCCTTATGTTAGATCATGGAGCTAAAAGGGTGGGGGCAAACCTTCAGATATATGTGTGCTTATTAAACTAGACCAGTATTTCTATAGGTTTGTTAATGCCTGATAACATTTTGACAGTAGTTTATAGGAAGTGTTATGCTTATTTTTGACGAAATAAAAATTCAACACCTTCTTCAAATAATTGCCTAAGTCATTTTTTTTCAGATTTTCAGGAAACGCAAAAAACAAAAGTTTGTTGAATATGTGATATTGTGTCCTACTGAACAATGTTTGAATGAACAGTAGAATTTTGATTTTCTCAACAGTCCATATTCCCATTAACATTTTTATACTGTATTGCATTCTAAAATCTAAAAAGACTCTCCTTCTCAGAAGCCTCTGTATGGAAAGAACTGCCACAAAGGGTACAGGTGTCAAATGGGCCATTGGTACGGGTAACATTGTTGTGCTCTGACAATCAAGAGGAAAGTTCCAGAACCTCCAGTCAATGAAACCCATCACTTTTTTTACAATTTCCCATACTAATAAGCATTAAACAAGAACCCTACAAAGAAGAGCTAAATAGAGAAGTGAAGAAATGCACATTGCTCCTAAGCATTATGCTCAGTTAGTTTGTTAGTAATGTTTTTTTTCTAATAGAATAAAGGCTTAAAATTGCCTAAATCACAAAGGCATGTTTAAAAATTTGCCTAAGTTATTTAATTCTCCCATGTTTGGGTAACTTTGTTGTTTGTATGTCAACAGGCATCTGTTGTCATGGTTATTTTGATTAAAATTGTGAGTAACTATAATTTCTAAAAGTCATTTTACCTTCTTTTTTTTTAGCTGACTGCCTAAACTGAAATTTTAACTAAAAAAAATGACCAAAAGATGAAATCTTACAGAATATTTTTAGCCTAGTATATAGCATAGTATACATTTTTATCTACTATTAAAGGAGGAGCCCTGAATGATGGAAATAACCCCAAAATCTGAAAAAAAAACAATCTATTTCTTCAATCAGCAGCCATCATGAAATGCTTATAAAGCTGCTAAATCCCATTGATTCGTGTCTTAGGCAAAAAAAAACTGCCTAAGTAACACTCTTGACTTAGGCAATTATATTAACCCTTGTGCTATCTTAGATGACCCCACCCTTACATCAACATGTTATTCCTACCATGACAAAGGTGGATAAAGGTAATCCATGGACACCAGTGAAGATCACAAATCATTGAAGAAAAAAGGTTCAGCGCACTGTCTAGTGGGTCTAGATGACCCAACTCCCAATGGTAAAGTGCCCAGGATAGCACAAGGGCTAAAGGAGTAGAATGAGATGTTCTGTTTAACTGAGGATGTAGGCAATTTTACCAGAGGTGGCCAGCACCATGAGGACAGGATTTAGGAAAAAAAAAAAAAAAATTGTCAAAAAATGACACGCCGGGACGAATTTCGCGCGCGATTTCGCCGACGTTTAACGCCTCGTGACTAAACAAAGGGCACCAATGTGAGTGTGCACACCGACTCGAAAAAACGCCACGCGTCAAACGTCAAAAAAAAAAAACGTCTCTGGTTCGTTTTTCTTTTTTTGACGCGTCGCGTCAAAATCTATTCGACCAATGAGAACCGCGCTTTTGCACACGTGTCTGGAGCCTCTGAAGTGACAGTAAAACACAACTTGGGGGCGCTCGAACACAAAACTGCCTTGCTGAGCACATATACCAGCGAAGAAGATAGACGCTGAGTTGCATCTACACAGCCGCGAAGAAATAATGACGGACATTCTAAAATATCCCCGAACCAAACACCAGTTGGAGCTACTGGTGCTTGAAATATTCATGTTTTCTTTGTATGATTCTGACAATCGCGTAAATACTTGCCCTCTTCTTCTGAGTGAAAAGCGACTTTAAGAAGCGTAAAGTTGCGCAGCGCCACCTTGTGTACAGGAGTATTTCTGTTTTACATTAAGCGCCATCTAATGTCAGGGAATGAAATTGCATGTTCACTCGGCTCATCGTCAGCGAAAATCGCCTGGGTGTGAATACAAAAAACGTGGCGAAAAACGCTGGCGAATAACGCCTGGCGAATATTCGTCCCAGTGTGTACGGGCCTTTAGGCAATTTGTGCTATCTTAGATGACCCCACCCTTGCATTGACGTGTTCTCCCTACCATGACAAAGGTGGATAAAGGTGGAAAGATTTCATGTTATCCATGGACACCAGTGAAGATCTCAAATCATTGAAGAAAAAAGGTTCAGCGCACTGTCTAGTGGGTCCAGATGACCCAACTCCCAATGTTAAAGTGCCTAGGATAGCACAAGGGTTACGAAGGGGATGAAATACTAGCTTAAAGATAAGATAAGATAAGATATTCCTTTATTAGTTCCACAATGGGGAAATTTCCTTGTTGCGGCAGAATTACAGGTACAGAGAGCAAAATATAAAAAAGAAATAATATAGAGTCAATATACAGACATACATTTCCAAAAATTGCACAGGATGACCATATAATCAGTTATTGCATAAGGTAAAAGAAATATGATAGAGCCGATGATGTTGGTTAACGTGGTTCACTGGGAGCAGCTAAGGTTGTACAGTCTAACGGCAGCAGGTAGAAACGAATAAAAAAAAATTAAAAGAAAAGAACAAAAAACGTTAACTTGAAAAATAAATCAAATCTTTGATGATACAAAGATAAGTCATGAAAAAAGTCTGGTTGTTTATCAGCTAATGCCAAACCTTTAGTTATCTTTTTCTCTAAAGGGCTGCCAGCAGCTAGAGAACATCTGAAACTACGTTCACACCGCCCTTAGCAAAGTGCGTTCAAGGGACCACTTCCAATGATAAGCCTACATAAAAGACATAAATGCGTGTTTCAGGCTCCCACGTTCAAAACTGTTCCATTCACACATAGATACATAAGTTTCAATGACCCTTTGGAGGCTTTATAATATATATAATATAATATATATATAAATACACGGCCACTGAACTCAAGTTGAAAGTAAAGCCGGGTCAAACTTTGTTCAATCAGGAACTCGCATTTGGTAGTAACATTTGGCTAGAGTCACTTTTAATTCACAAAAGTACCAACCGTTTGAAATTGATCAAGGAGGAAAAATTAGTAATTGTGGTTTGTGCCCGGCTGGAATTATATGACACCAAGTCTTTAATATATCAGAATAGCTGTTAAAGAAAAAGTCGTGAGCAAGATTCATGTGATTTGCACCGCTTCGACATTTTGTACCAAGTCTCTTCCAACTGTAGGTTTCGGACGTGTGCTTGTCCAGTGTGAACACTGCGGGGCTAAATCTCGCGTATCAAACGTGTGTCACATGGCCAGTGTGTCTGTAGCTTCAGATATGCTGAAAGTTGGTTTTGCAGATAGTAAACAACTCACACAGCTCCTTGGTCAAATTATTACGCTTGTTTTGAATAGTCAAAACTCCCTGTGGTTAAGTAATGGAATCACATTCAAAGCTACGCATGTTTGGTCCAAACAGGTTCATTCCAGGGTCACATGCTTTGCAGCGTGACGTGTAAATCCAGAACAATTATGAATAAGTACAAGTGGAAGCTCCCCCGGTGTCAATTATTAACTCTTTGCTTTATTTTTGAAAAAAAAATTATCAGTTTTTTGTTCATACCCTCTCTGCTTACTACAAAATGTTTGATTTAAAGATTGTGTAAGGGATAATCCACAGGTCGAAGCTGTCGTGATGGAAGCTCCACTTGTGTTTGTTTTCAAATGTGGCAGCAGAGGCAGAACAGACACAGGATCACAGACAGGAAATAGACCGATGCTGAATCCCTTTCTCTGGAACTTTGTGTCCATTCATTTTCTAGAACAGCAACACCCCGTCCTGGTCTTTAGGACCCACTTCCTTGCATGTTTTATACTCTTGTTTCACCCGCTTTTCCTGCTGCAGCAACATCTCTGCATCTGAGTCATAGTCATTTGATTCAATAGTTGAAGCAGAGATGGAAGTAAAGAATGCAAAGAAATGTGTCCCAGGGATCATGTTTGGGTAAATCAGTTCTGATTCAGTTATGAGGTCAGCTAATGATGCTGCGCTAGAACATTGGGGTTCCAGTACTTGTAATAGTTTAACTCTGAGGTGATCAAGAAGATCTTGGGTCTTTTGGAGGACAGTCAAGTTTTTTTAAACCACATTTACACCACGCTAGAGGAAAATAGTCATCTACATATTCTTTCAGAGTTGCAAATTCAATGTTTAAAAACGTTAAAATAATCTGAAGTTGTAATGTTGTCTTTAAATGAAAGTAATCCACAAATAGCATGGCCCATTCAAATCGCCCGTACCAGATTTTAAGTACACTGTTAATGCACATGTTGCACAAGGAGGACTATCAGCAGTGATCTTCTCTCCTCCTCTTTGGGGGGTGGTAGTTGTGTGGGGGGTGGTAGTTGTGTCCTGGCCAGATCACTTCCTTGAGCCTGAGGACGCCTCTTCCCCACATGACGAGGGTGATCCCCACAATTCAAAAATTCTTTGAATTATATCTGAGGTGAGATGGGGGTTGTTACCCTTGGGGTCTAGTTTTGGGTCTCCTCTATAGTGTTCCTGGATTCTGGGCGGTCCTGGGTTGTCTTACTTTTTTGCCTTCTGTCCTCGAGGTGCACCTGGATGGCCCCTGGATGCGGTAGTGGAGGATATTCAGGAGGTAGTGGTTCTTTTTCAGTGGCAGGTGTGGTGTTTGAGCACATTAGGCCTTGCACTGAACCCCAGGTATCCAGGGGCTTGGTCTCTGTCCGAACTCATCCTCAAAAAAGGAAACAGCAACATTGAAGTACAGCATCAAGCTACGTACACAGTGAGCATTTGATGCCCGTGTAGCCTGGTGTTCATACAAGCATTCTTCTTTCTTTTCTTTTACTACTGATTACCAGTGCTTGTCAAACATTTATAATTGGAAGAGGCTTGGTGCAAAATGTCGAAGGGATGCATAATCTCATGATTTGGGCACAACACAGAAATGGTTTGGTTCATAGCTAGCATTCTTGCAATGGCTATATGAATTGCCATCATGTCAGGATATAGGCCTTGGCTTATCCATCAATCCATTTTCTCAACCCCCTATATCCCTTTCGGGGTCACAGGGTTGCCCGAGTCTGTCCAGGCTACTGTTTGGCGAGGCCTTGGACACCTTGGACACATCCACATTGGACACGTCGCCAGTCTGTCACAGGGCGGCCTTAATTAATCTTAATTATAAAAAAACAAATGTAATCAGGCTTTTCAGCGTATCTGGTTATAAAACCTTGCGTAGGAACACATCCACTTGATAGTTTTGAATGCGAAAGTCCGGTATGTGTGTTTACCCGCATTTACATAGACTTTCCAGTGAAAGTGACTGCTTGAACGCACGTTCAAGAAGTAGGTGTGAACGTAGCTTTAAGATTGTCTAAATTTAGAAAAGAAAAAAATATGCAGAGTTGGTTTCTAAAAACCTTTTTCCTAAATTTGAGGGTACAGATTTCAAAAACAACCATTTTTGAAGTTGTCCAAAAAGACTATGATGTATAATAATTAAAGTCTTAGGTCTTGAAAAGCCTTATCCAGGTGATTTGATGCCAGCTTTTGATACGACCTTACTCACTTTTATAAAGAGCACCCAGGTGGGCACTTAATGAACCTAGCTGGTTTTGTTTCAAACCAGCTTCAAGTAGGAAATCCAATTTTCTTTTCCTGGTTTTATTCTCTGGTTCTCCTCGTTCTATTCATCCATCCAGAAGATCACATGAAAGACTGAGATGCTGGGTTTGGGGGAAAGAACGGGAGGAAGCACATAGTTTTCGCTAATGTGACACGGTTGCATTGAAGTGATTGGATTTCATCCCAGTCAGTGTGTATGCAGTGAGTCAATTGCCCAATTGTTCGACAGCCAACATGACTAGAGTTACCCAACACCCCCCAACCCCTCCCTATGAATCTATGAACACACAACACAGGCTTTGGCGTGTGCCCACTGCTGGATGTACAAGCCAAAACTCCTTCTTCAGAGCCTTATCACCAGCTGTCAGTGCAACACAACTGAATCATACAGCGTGTTGTAACATTTGACAAGTTCTCACTTAAGTTGGCATCCAGCTCATTGTAAAAATATGCAGTTAGGGAGATCAAGTTGATCACCAGCACACCTTCTCTGCATGCACTCTTTCAAACACCTCAACCAGAAAAGATGTTTTACGTGTTTCCTTTCAGATCTTCCCTCATTTTCCTTACTCACGATTACTTTTTGGCATCTCACTACCTGTTTCTGTGGGAGGACTCAGTTAAATCATCAACCATATGAGTACAGAAAGTTCACAGTTGAGATTTTTTTTTAAACTGTGGTTTCTCATTAGTAAATGGAAATTTTGGTGTGGAAATTTTTAAATTGCATCTGGATGTTGTTTAGCATCATTCCTGGAGGTGAAAAATAATCTCTATTTTCGCCACATATAACAATTTCATGTACTAAGTGTGACAAGCAAATCAATTTTTTTTTTTATAAAGAATTCTTTTGAATGCTGGTATCCTCAGATAAATCCATCCATTTTCTAAACCTGTTTTATCCCTTTTGGGGTCACGGGGCTGCGGGGCCTAACCAGGCCACTCCTGAGCGAAGGCAGGGTACACCCAATCTGTCGCAGGGAAACAATCACACATCCATAAACACTCGCAAATAACACCTAGGGACAATTTACAGTTACTAATGAAGCATGTTTTTGGATGAGAGGAAGCCGGAGTCCAAGCCCAGGCATGCACAGGAAGAACATGCAATCTCCACCCAAAAAGGTTCCCCATTGGTGTTCTGTTTCAGGTCCCACAGTTGGGACTTGAACCGACCTAAATCTGTAAGGCAAGAAGGCCTCAAAATACTACATTTATTAGGTTCACTAATATTATAAGTATTCGTGCTCTTGTTTGTTGTTGTTTTTTAGAATTATTTTTTCAGACATAAAATATTTGTCATTTCATCAAAATGACACAAAAATGAAAGTAAAACAGTAAAATAAAAGAACTAGCTGAAAGCCGATTCCAGTGTTCAATCCCTGAAGCGGTTAAAAATAGCAAAAGACGGAGGCGAAAGCTGAACAGTCATGACTCTGATGCAAGTGCTTTATTTTTAATTTTTTGAATCAATGTATCAGCGCTGCTCAGAAAGAGCCCACAACAGTGTGCAGGGCACATTCATCTACAGCTTGAGTCAACATGGATCAAAAAAAATATTTTTAGAGAGGTCATTTATAGTCAGAGGTCGTACAGTAATGCTTGCATCCAAGTAAACATTCCAGAAACAAACAAAGAAAAGGAATTTATTTAAATCACTGCAAGCTGTGGTTAACTGTGCAAATGTGTTTTAGCAAAAAAAACACCTGAATTTGTCACGGTATTTCCACATGCCACACATGTAAACAATACATACACCGTTTGTATGTGTATGCAAAGATTTTTCTATTTGCATTTTATCAACATTTACAATGTTTTGTTTATTTCTATTTGCAATTCAGGCATTTATAAATCAGTCTTTCTATTTTTACTTTTTTGTTTTTGCATTTTCCTTTTTTTCCCTTCATGGTTTTTCCCTTCATTCTTATGTCTGTGAGTTTCATCACACTGTTGGAGTTTTTTGGAGCTGAGAAATTCCCAAAATATGGAAACATTAAACTTCTAGAAAAATCTACAAAGCATGTTGTGTGATTTGCTCATTAAATAAAGAAACAGAAAGTGAAAGGGACAAGCCTTCCATCAGAACATTTGTTGCTTCTTTTTGGGGGAAAAAAACAACTGTTTACAAAAATAACCCAATTTTACAAGGACCAAAGCTTGTATAAAGAGGAGATGTTAGCTCTGTTGCTGCCATTGACTGTAGAAGAGAACTGGATCAATTAGCAAACAATATTAGACAACCTGATGTTCCAACAACAGTTACATGGCTGTTGGTGCAAAGCTGTTGTAAAACTCAATCCTGGATTTGGAATCTGTACTGAACAAACTACCTAAACACATTTAGAATATAACACAAAGGTCAGAGCTAACTGTATCACAATGGAATGTTAACATTTTTTTTTGATTGTTTGTTTGAAAATGTGGAAAATTTTGTGCACCTTTTACAGACTGAGATGGAACAACTCACATGACTGGATTCATTGATATGAGAGAAAAGATCAAGTTAAGGGCAAATATGTAGAACAAATACACAGTTGTTCATTGATCTCTGACTTAATCAGTCATTCCTCCATCCATCCATCCATCCCCTAGGAAGCCCGTGTCCTGACATTAAAAAACTAAAATATATCTCGTTCCCACAGATTAATATCTCGTTCCCAAAAGATAGTATTCCGTTGCCTCGAAATACTATTTCGTTTCCTCGAAATAATAAATTCGTGCGAACGCAGTAATTAAGTCGTGCGGACAAAATAATTATTCACATCATAAGTCATTCATAAACACGGATATGCTCTCCGTCCGGCAGCAAAAGCCACTTTCAGTGGTAACTTCCGTGTCTCTGTGACCCACATTCGTTCAAGAAAGGGAAAAAAAACAAGAATGATGGATTTATTATTGTCTTAATGAATATAGGAAAGATATCATAAGATTTACGATACCTAGGCTTGCTGCTTCGCCATACGATTCACCGGACATGGCTCCTAGCTCCGCCGCAGAGCTCTTTTGCTTGTCATGCCGGCATTCGGGCATCTGGCTGGCCGGTAAACAGACAGCCAGCTGATATTGTAGTTTATGGTTGAATAGGAATACTAATATTCAGGACTTGTCTTTTATTAGCATACTCTTTAGCAGTCGCTTTACATTTGAAGGCTAGTAGGCTACATGCTAACTAATCGATCATTTACCCTGTTATTCACGTCAAAGATTTACAGCAGATACCTTCACATTTCTGTCCGTGTGTGTCTCATTACATTGCATTGAAGACACGGGGAGATCAGATTGAAAAGTTCATCTGGAGAAGAAGAAACAGTTTAACTAATGAAGAAAGACAAGACCAGAACAGCACCATGTTTTTTTGTGACGGTTGTTTTAAGTAAAAAAATGTACATATTTTAATGGATTGCATTAAAAACAATCAAAAATTGTTTAATTAAAAGTCATTTGTGTGTTCATCAATGACCTCCTGCCATTGTTCCTGCTCCTTCGTCATACTGATAATACACAGGACACATTTTAAAGCATTTTTCTTTGTCAAATTCTAAATCGACTTTTTGGTTTGCTTGTAGAGGACAAAAAGGTTTTAAAAAAGTCATTGTTGTAAACTCTGATAATGAGGTAGTTCTATCTATTTACATACCAAGGCTGTGTCCCACCAAAGTGGGGTAGCCTAGACAGGGCACACATTCTTAACTCCCTCCTTCTCTTCCCCAAAACCCTCCTCCTTCAGTGTGTGCGTGTGTGTGTGTGTGCGTGCGCGTGTGACTGGTCTAAGGCCTGGTCTAAGCCACACCACACTGAGGTCACAGGGTCAGTTGCACAGCCCGGTGTGGGCACCTCCACAGCAGGGCCTCAGCCAGGGCTGGTTTCCCCTTGCTGCTTCATACCAAGACCAGAGGTAGTTCTGATTAATAGAAATGATACAAAAACAAATCATTTAAAGTCTGCACGTCCTGACATGATGTTACATCTGGGTGTATCTGTACCATGCTGAGACGGGCCCCGTTTGACACTATGTAGATTAAGTGGAGATTACGGAGCCCGTGTCCTGACATTAAAAAACTAAAATATATCTCGTTTTTTAATGTCAGGACACGGGCTCCGTAATCCCCACTTTATTCTACATAGTGCCAAACGGGGCCCGTCTCAGCATGGTACAGATACACCCAGATGTTATCATGTCAGGACGTGCAGACTTTAAATGATTTGTGTTTGTATCATTTCTTTTAATCAGAACTACCTCATTGTCAGAGTTTACAACAATGTCTTTTTTTTAAAACCTTTTTGTCCTATACAAGAAAACCAAAAAGTCGAGTCAGAATTTGACAAAGAATAAAGCTTTAAAATGTGTCCTGTGTATTATCAGTACGACGAAGGAGCAGGAACAGTGGCAGGAGGTCATTGATGAACACCCAAATGACCTTTAATTAAACAACTTTTACAATAATGTTACAATTCAACAATTTGAATTAAACAATTGTTTTTAATGCAATCCATTAGAATTTGTACATGTTTTGACTTAAAACAACCGTCACAAAAAAACATGGTGCTGTTCTGGTCTTGTCTTTCTTCATCAGTTAAACTGTTTCTTGTTCTCCAGTTGAACTTTTCTGTTGTGGGTTCTTGATTTAATCATTCCCAAGTCCAGTTAAAGCTTTGACCTTTGTTTTAATGTCTTCTGGCATGTCGGTAATGTACTGCATGCAGATGCACATTGACTTAGAGTTGAGTCCTAATTTGATTGTATGGTCCATCAAAAATCCCTTCTGTAGTTAACCCTTGTGCTATCCTGGGCACTTTAACATTGGGAGTTGGGTCATCTAGACCCACTAGACAGTGCGCTGAACCTTTTTTCTTCAATGATTTGTGATCTTCACTGGTGTCCATGGATTACATGAAATCTTTCCACCTTTATCCACCTTTGTCATGGTAGGAATAACATGTTGATGCAAGGGTGGGGTCATCTAAGATGGCACAAGGGTTAATCTAATGGTTTTACCTGACACTTTATTGTCTTTTTAAAATATATTTTTATGTGTATCAACTTCTTTTATCATTACATTGAGTGTGAGATTTACTCAGTTTGCCAAAAAGACCAATTGAACCTCACAAAAAAACAAAAACAAAGCCAAAGACAAGAAACTGTGCAACACGAGAATCTGGCAAAGGAAATGTCATTGTCCTAAAATGTGCTGCTTTCCTTAAGAGGTTACACTTATGGACTAGTTAGCATTAAAATGTAATATTTTTTAAAATAACAAAGTTAAAGGGGATTTAATTCGTAGTTACAAAAAAAAAAGTATACTTTTTTTTTCTTTTTGGATGGGGAGGTTGTGTCATGCAGCATCCTACTTTCCAGGACAAAGCATAAATGGTAACCATGAGTCTAAAATAGTTTAAAAAAAAAAGGGGCTTAGATGCAATTTGAGAAAAGAGAACTCATAATCACTTTGAAGAAAACCTAATTTTGGTGATTTATCAAAATAGCAAACAATGTTAGATAAGCTGATGTACCAACAACACATTAGGAGTTACATGGCTGTTGGTGCAAAGTTGTTGTAAAACTCAATCCTGGATTTTGAATCTGTACTGATCAAAACAATGTGGTAATAATTTGAATTTTTAATCAGTATTTACCCTGATAGTGTGATGGTCATGTGTGTTGTTAGAAACAACTGCATATGTTAGAAACAGTATGCAAGACTCTAAACCCTATATAACCATTCATATCATATTTGATACACGCAAACCTGAGACCCCTATCCCATTATAGTATGATCAAAAATTTCCCTAAAAACCCAATGTATAGAACTTGGTCCATGTTTTCTTCCCATAGTTCATCATCATTCCACTAGAGGCAGTAGAAGGGCTTTTCCTGCTAATTTCAAAATGGCTGCTTCCACAAAATCTTAAAAACACTTTTGGAAGGAAAAGTTTTGCTAATTTTCAAAACTTTTTGGAGAGAATAACTCATCTGTTGTTATTTATTTTGAAAAGACTACTTGCTGTTTTGTAATAATGCTAAATTTGTTAATAATTCCTTCTTTAGAATACAGTTACAACATGTTAAAAATGTGTGGATCAAATTAAAACAGTGGTTGAACATGCATGTCAATATCTTTGCATCTTAAACATGATTGAAAAAACTATATCTCTCAAAAATGATATTGCAAAATTTGCTTTTTATGGATTTTGTCAAAGTGTTCAAAAAACCTCTTAATTCCAAAATAAAATTATTTTCTGTAAATTCTTCAATGTAGTGGGCTTTACAGGGTTAAAATTCCTCTGAAAACATAAAAAAATATGTAACAGAAGATTGAAATAGCACAATGTTGTATTATCATTGGCTAAATCAGACGAAACTCTTTAAAGACATTTAAATTGTGTCAGGCAGACCTCAGCACAACATTTTCTTTTACTAAAACCCCTCTGAATTGTGTCTATGTGTCTACAATTTTGAAGTATTAACACATCCTATGCTGTTAAGATGACAAGTATGTCTGTAGACCACTTTGGATTTGAAGGGTTAAAAAGGAAGAGCCTTTATTTCTTTCTTATATTGAAAGGTATCCATTAAAGGTACCAAGTCAGTGCTGATTCAAGCAGAATAGCACGATACTTTTAATAGCAATTCTGTGTGACTAGAAAAGAAACTCTGTTTCACTTGTTATTTCAATGTGCTGGAACTTTCTGTGTCAACTATTGTTGCACACAAGTATTTTAAGTAGCAATTTTTAAAAGATTGTGCTTTAGGCTATACACATTTTTCTTTGTGGCTTTAGATATACAGTTTCATGGCATTACCTTTGTTTACACTTGAACATAGACATGTTTATTAGTGCAAGTGATAAATCACAGGCAAGACAATGGAAATCAAAGCTACAGCTGTTAGTAAAACCTTCATTTTGCAATAAAAAATTCAAACTGTGACTGTGACCTTTATTTTTTCTTAGAAAGTTTTTAAAGCAGGTTTGCTAAAAGCATGTTTGCATATTTAAAAAATGACTGGAACTAACTGAGCATGCTCCCTGATGTCACAAGTCCAAAGAACCTGAAAATGTCAGAATATCCTTCTTTGATTTCATTTGAGTAATCTAGAAGCAGCGCTCATTCTTTACTCGGTTTAATGTCTGAGCAGACCGCCATATAGCATAACATTTCAGATGTTAGAGGTTGAGCCACATTTACCGGACCTCTCAGCTAATCTCATTGCATTGTGACTGATATAATGTGATATTTTGCTCTTTGAAAGCACACTGCATTTTCCACTTTGACTTTGTCATGGACACTGATTGTCTGTTATTGCTGAAGGCCATTCTGCCCATCTCCATGGCTTTAAGATGCTTTTCATATACCTGCCCCCTGGTTAGGGGTCACTATCCAAGTGCATTTTCCGGGAACATGGACTCTTAGATGCAGGATGCTCGTTTGTTTGGAGGACAGAACAAATTATAGTCACCAAATGACTAAGTTTATTTTTCAAAGATGACAGCATTGGCTGATTAAGACAAATAGAGAGGGGAAATGACTCCTCTTACAAAATATTTCTCACGCCTTATTGAGTCCATCATGGATTAGTGTTAAATTTGTCCTCTTGTGGCAGGGATACTTGGAAATGCTTAATGATGTTTGAGGTTTTATGGGAGAAATTGTGTTGCCTTCAAAGACCATGATACTAGTTTGTTAGATCTTTATCTGAAGAGAGCTAGTTTTTCATATTATGCAAAACACCTTTTCTACAACAAAATAAGACATATTTGAGGAAAACTGCAAAAACTAAATGAAAAAAAAAGCATTTTTAACCTGTTAAGCTACATCTACACTGGCCTCCACAATGCATGTTCAAGTGACCGCCTCCAATGTAAGGTCTATGTAAACGTGTTTATAGCTTCCGTGTTCAAAACTCCTGTCCTCGTGCGTCACTATACAGGTTTTTATGACAATTTTTGAACTCTACATACAAAACACGGAGCCGATGAACATGCGTTGAAAGCTAAACCAGTTGAAATTTGACCAGTCAGGGAGTTTGGTAGTGATGTTTGGGTGGCGTTCCTGTTAATTCACAAAAGTGCCAACTGTTTTATAAATAATCTGATCATGGAGGACAAATTAATAGTTGTGGGTTGTGCCCAGGCGGAATTATATTACATCAAATCTTTCACACATCAGAATAGAGCTGTGAAAGACAAAGCCTGGAGTAAGATTTGTGAGATTGGTACCACATCAAACCTCTTCCATGAATGCGCGTTTACCACGTTCTTGAACGTGCAACATGTTGCCGTGTGAACATGAAGCATGAAGCGGAAAAGATGAACACTGCATTCTTTGCTATTTCTGAAAGAACATGTTAGGTTGTTTACATTACAGGCAAAAATCATCAATGATTTCAAAACACTGCAAGCAGTTTGGGGCTAACGTGTTATGTAATCATTTTCCACATTTTCCACCTCCTGCAATTATTCACTTTGCCAGCATGACTGTGGCTTTGTAAGGTTGGATTTGCTGCAGCTTATCTGCTCGGGAAATTAATATAATGGAATGCATCTGCATATAAATCTCTGTCTGTGATAAACTTGCTGTAGCATGCAGGACTGCAAAATGTGACTGTTTGTATACTTTCCATTGCCTCTGCGATGAATACTCATCAGGGATGTTATTCACTATTAGTCTTACAATTCCTATCTATTCTTATTGGCTTGGCAGAGTGAAAGAATAATACTTTACACCTAGTCTCACTAACAGGAAAAAATGTATATGCATTAAGCAAATTTAAATGGTAGCACTGGATCATAATGAGCATTCATGAGCAAAAATAATGAGACAAATACTACTAGAAATCATAGCAATGAGAAAAAGGGAAAAAATGGCACTCTGGCCTTTTGATTCCAGAAGCGTGAGCACTGCTAACTCTGAAAATTAACAGGCTCCCTATTGTTGTCTCCTTATCTGAGCATGTGTTGGCCACTTTCCTTACAGCAGGAGATGCCTTTCACTGTGTTCTGGAATACCAAACTAGCAGCAAACAATGAGAGTAAGGATGGAGTTTTCCATGAATCCCAGGTTAGCAATGTGATTCCAGAATTCCTCAATGAGTTACTTTTTATTAGTGTCTTGAAAAGCTGCAGCTGATTGCAGCTCCAATGTTCCATTAAACATACTTTCCAAAAAAACTTTACAAAGAATTTTTCTCTTTAAAAAAGAATTAAAAACAAAACAATGCAAGCAGATGGAGGGACTAGATTTTAGCATAGCTTTAAAAAGGATATTCATTCATTCATTCATTTTCTATTCAGTTTAGTCCCTTTCTGAGTCATGGGGATGTCGGAGCCTATCCCGGCCACTTAATGATCATTTCTATTGACCAACTAAAAATCATTTTAGCCATCCATCCATCCATCCATCCATCCATCCATCCATCCATCCATCCATCCATCCATCCATCCATCCATCCATTCATTCATTCATTCATTCATTCATTCATTCATTCATTCATTCATTCATTCATTCATTCATTCATTCATTCATTCATTCATTCATTCATCCATCCATCCATCCATCCATCCATCCATCCATTCATCCATCCATCCATCCATCCATCCATCCATCCATCCATCCATTCATTCATTCATTCATTCATTCATTCATTCATCCATCCATCCATCCATCCATCCATCCATTCATTCATTCATTCATTCATTCATTCATTCATCCATCCATCCATCCATCCATCTGAACCCGCTCAGGTTAATGGAGCCAATCCAGCAACTGTTGGGTGAAGGCGGGGTTCACCCTGAATAGGTTGTTAGTCTGTCACTGGCCAATTAACAATTAATCAATTATTCAATTAACCTATGAAACATTGTTTCTGTGGGAGGAAGCCAGAGAAAACCCATGCATTTAAAGGGAGATCCTGCAAACTCTACAAAAAAAAGATCTTAGCCCGGATTCAAACCAGGACCCTCTTGCTGTGAGGCGAGGGCATTCTTTTTTAGGCAGAAAAACAAAATTGAGAACTTGCTTTCTCAAGACACAGAGGTTTCAAGGCTGCAATAGGATATGAAAAAGTGTCATCCCCAAATTATGAGCTGCTTTCACAATAAAGGGACAGGAAACTAAAGGCTAAACCTCTCAATCTTAGAGGGCTTTAAAGGAAAAAATAATTTTACAGGGAGTCACTGCTGAAAGTTTAAAACTACATAAGATTTGTAAATACCAGTAAGAACTCTAAGTGCAATGTTTTGAACTAAATATAAAAGATTTTTGAAAGTCAAAAAAATGCCACAAAAATATTTTGAAAACACCAAAAATCCAATTTTCATCAGTATGGACTTTTTAGGGAAGCTTACAGTGTTTAAAACGTTTTTATTTTTTATTTGAAATGGTTTATTTCAAGCAATCAAATAGGAATAATACACAAAAACAATACAATCATCAATTATACATTCATGAAATAACTAATCAAACTTAGGATAATTAGCCATATTAATAATTATTGCTTGAAAGGGAGTGGAAGGAAGCGAACTTATATAATCCCACCCCGTTATAATTTAACCATTTTATTACATGATTTATCAATATCCGGTTCCTAGAAAGCACATGACAAAGATGAATTACTTAAATTATTTTGTAAAAAATAACTTTTAGAAATCAACATGGCAATAAAGTATCCAAAATATATGCAGATTATGTTACTTATAAAAGTCATTGATATGATTTAAAAATAATACTATATCAGTAAAATAGACATAACACTGTTTCAGGAATTTTCATAGAAAAATTTGATCACATATCAAAAGTTAAAAATATGTGCAAAATTATGCTACATAAGGAAAAATCATGAATCAATTTATCAATTTTTTTGGAGCAAGTGAAGTAATATCATTAAAAGTCAATCAATTTAAACATTTTCAATAATTGATTAATCGTTTGTTTTATTTTTTTTTGTATTTTTTTTTCCCATTTATTTATTTATTTATTTATTTATTTATTTTTTATGATAAAGTAATGCTGTGAAGTAAAATAAGAAGGGTCCATATTTTGTCGAATGACCAAGGTTGGCATTTCTTCTTCTGCTTATTAACAGCTGTTCTTCTTGGTTTAAACAGTTTATAGTTCTCTTCGCTGTTATGTCTGCAGACATTAAATAGAGTTCCATATCCTTCTTCAGCGGATAACAGCGGCGCCTAAGAGTTGAGGTCAACTTGTCTGCAGGTCAGAGCTTTGCTGTTAATTAGGTCACTTAAGACTTTTGGAGAAAATGATGAATCTAGGCGTCATATTTCTTGAAATTTGAAGTTCATTGATAGATCTTGGTGATTTAATCATAGAAGTGCTTAAATATATTACAGATAAAATTAATCCAAAAAAAAGCATGTGGAAGGTTTACATTATTACATTTAATTACGGAGAGGTACTAGAGAGGTCTCAGGAAGTAAAGAGCCATTTGTGAAAAGGAAAAATGTGCACAAAATAATGTCATAATCTTTGGTGGTTCTGGGCTGATGACATCCACCGTGTGTTGGGAGACTTAACAACAACGCATCATTCCAAGTGGAGAACAAGATGGAGGAAGAAAGGTGTACCATCTAGAACTCCATGACTTTAAAGGCAAACATATGATTGGCTGAGAATAAATTGTGGAAAGGTTTTGGAACACTTTGATGTATTTGAGTGAGTTTAGGGGCCACGGCAGGACAATCTGTGAAATGACTATGAGCCAAAGCAGCCTACAGCTGTCCCTGAGTTTACATAGAAAATGAAGTTTATCAAATCTAACCAGAACAGAAACAAAGTAATTTTATTTTCAAAGACAACAAACCATTCAATGGACATTTTTATTTGTTTGAACCCAGACTGAATTGCTTAAAATAACAAATTTATGGTCTGTTTTTTCGATATAATTTTTAAAAACTTTGAGGAAAAATTAATCGTAGAATTTTGTGGCCGATAATCCATGATCACACTGTAGTTAGACATGCTCATTTGATAAAGTTTAGTAATACTGAAGAGTAATTTTTAACATATCTGATGTGATATGATTCAATTAAAACAGTAATCTACAAACTGGCAGAATTTGTTGTTCGACCGTCCATGTTAGCAAAACTGTGGGAAGGCATAAGCTGTGACCACATAAAAGTCATCTCACAATTGATGATAAGCACAATTTTAAAAAGCAAAATATATTTACATACAATTGTTCTGCTTATTTTAAAACAAAGTGTTTTTTCCAAGTTCCTCTTACTTGCGGAAAGCATACGTGTCATCTTACGCTTGTTTTTGGCCAGAGTTAATTTTCCAAACAAGGCTGTGACGATTATTTAATTTAGACGGAGGCGTACCATCTGCAGCAGAAAAAGCAAAAACAAGTGGCCTACCTGGCAATGAAGTTGATTTGATTTATTTCATTTGTAGAAGAGGAAACAAGTCTTTTCCTCCACAGCAAATGCATTAGTAATATATGTTTATAGGTAAAACATTTAGCTTGTTTAAGCCTCTATCTTAAAGAGTAAACCTTATCAATTTAATCAGCGGCTCACAATATAACCCAAACTGATGTGTTTGTGTTTGTTCAGTTGCCCTGCTCCACTCCCACACTGCCTCCTCTTCTTGGTCCTGAGCGAAAATCACCAGAGACAGACATTAGCCCGGCTTTTGAAAACAGGTCAACTGTTGCTAAAATTAATGACTGCACCATAAAAGAAAAAAGAGGAGGTAGGGAGGAGGAAATTTGGATGGAGGACATAAAAGTTCAAAATTATGGAGCAAGGATAAAAAAAAGTTTGAGCGATATGATGCTGCTAATCTAACAATCTGTGTAAGAGTGATTTCCTGCGAGTAGGCGTCTATTTGTTCTGTTGTCGATGCTCAAAGTTCGATAGGTTCTGGTCAGTTATTAATGCCCTGTGTCAGGAACTGGTGATGAAGGACCCAAAATACAGGACACCAGACTTGGTGGTGGAAAATTTGACATATAATAAACTTTAACATAAAGAGAAACAAAAAGCAGATGACCTGACTGAAGAACTAAAAACCAGACACTTATATACACTGAGGACAATTAACACAAATCAAGACAGCTGTGGATGATTGACAGCCTAAACCTGGTGTGACTGAAAGTAGAAAGAGCAAACAGAACGCCCCCAAAACCAAGAATGCAACGGAAATAACAGACTAAAGCGCTCAATCCTCACACACTGACAGTAGCTGTAGACCAGGAACGTCAAACTCATTTTCACTAAGGGCCACATCAGCATAGTGGTTGTCCTCAAAGGGCCAGCTATAAATTATAAATGTAACTAAATGTAATGAAAAACAAACATAACTACTCCTTAATGTTAAATAACTCATTTCTGTGCAACTCATACTGTTGCATAGAAAACATAAGCTTGCTTGTTACTCTAGCATAAATCCTTTTAACCCTTGTGCTATCCTAGGCACTTTAACATTGGGAGTTGGGTCATCTAGACCCACAAGACAGTGCGCTGAACCTTTTTTCCTCAATGATTTGTGATCTTCACTGGTGTCCATGGATTACATGAAATTCTCTCTATCTTTATCCACCTTTGTCATGGTAGGGACAACACGTCAATGTAAGGGTGGGGTAATTCTAAGGTAGCACAAGGGTTAAATTTGATTCTGTCAGGTTAGGTTATATGGACAGTGTTTAAGTCTTAATGTATACAGTAGTTGCCAATCCGATATTTCAAGTCCGATTCCCCCTAGATATGAAAAATACACACCAATTTTTATTTTAAGAAATTAAAAACTTTTATGCTCTCGCGGGCCACATACAATGACATGGTGGGCCACATTTTGCCCACGGGCCGAGAGTTCTACACGTGTGCTGTAGAGTGATAAGACATTCTGGTCCTAAAACTTGTTGTTTTGTCCCAATTAGATCTGAGCAAAAATGCTGATTTCTTTGATAATTTCAGTACAAACTCAACATTACGATGTCAGCTGGCAACCATTTAATGAAGGTACATTGACATGCACCTTTACTGATGCAGCAGCGGCTTATTTCATTCATAGACAGCCGTGTTTTCCTGTGAGGGCAGTTGTGACTAAGGCTTTACCATGACCAAACCTTAGTTGATCCCCAAACTATCCAAAAAAATAGCCAGTTTACTGTGCATTACCCAAGAAGCAGGTAGGACACCATTTTTTTTGGGAACACCAGGGCACCCCAATTTTGCCATCGTTGTTCACAGCAACTAGAGCCTTGTCTTCATGCTCACCGTCCCCTGGCTCTGTCTGGGGCCTCTGCTGGTTGCCTGTGTCCACCTGCCCAGTCTGACGGTCGGTTTTTGCCGCTTCCCCCCAGTTTGTCCTAGAAAGGGCTGGCGGGTAGGTTGCACCGGTGTGCAGTGCAGGCTGGCCATGGGTTCTCCTTGACTGGGGGGCTGCCAGGTCTTGGCCGCCGTCTCCGTAGTGAGGGTCTGGTGCACGTGAGGCTGGTTACTCCCGGGTCTTTGTCTAACGGTGGAGCTCTTGGATGCCTGGATTCTGCCGCTGGCTCTGGGGTGTGGGGTGCCAGGCCTCCTGCCTGGTTCAAAAAACCTGTTTAAAACCTGTAAGTAGCTGTGTGCAGACTATTTGTTGGTGTTTTTAGGTGAGAACTAAGTCAATTTACTTATAACCCCTTTGTTATGATATTATGACTCTGTATTATTGACTGCCCCCCCATCTCCCCCATCTTAACCCCTTATCCCCCCATCTCTAACATCCCTCTCTCTCTTCTTTTCTTCCATCCGATCCAACAAGGAATGCATATAAGTATAAGTATTATGAATAAAGCTTAGCCTCAAATGCAAAAGGGGTTTATAAAAATATACACTCTGTCTGAAAATTCATAAACCCTTATTGTAACAGTAAAATCTGTCCAACACCAGAGGCCTTCAGCTCTGATCTGTTTACTTAGCTGTTGGACAAGTGGAAAATAAATAAATAAATAAATAAAAAACCAAAGAGACCTTCTGCAGACCTCGGTTGTAACCCGTAGTTCTTTGAGTTCTTGTCTCTATCAGCTGGAACCAATCTGGCCATTGTCCTCTAAACCTTGGGCATCAACAAGGCCTTCCCAACCACAGAACTGCTGCTCACTGGGTATTTTCTCTCTTTCTGACCATTCTCTGTAAACCGTAGATATGGTTTGGGGTAAATCCCAGTAGATCCGCAGTTTTTGAAACACTCAGACCAGCCCGTATGACATTTTTGGAGCCTAATAAATCTTTGAAAGAAAACTAACCTGTTTGTCTGTCAAGAAGGAAAGTTTGAAGTAAAATCAGATCACTTTTATTTGTATGCAGCTTAACATGAATGCAGTCAAACAAGCCCTACATTGAAACTCAACACAGTAATTAAAACGATTAAAAAAATGTAAAAGTAAAATGGTAAAATATGAAAATAGGTATTATAGTAAAAAAAACACAGATAAAAAGCAAAATATCACACACCAATTGATCAGACTCTCCTGCTGTGGCAAAAGGCAGGCTATAAAAATGAGCTTTGAGATGTTCTGGTGGTGTCAACTTTGACTTCTCCCAAAGTGCAGCTTGTTTTTGCTAAAACCTTTCAGGCTCTGGTAAATACCTGCCTCCCAACATCCCGTGTTGTGTAAGCAAGGAAAGAGCTCCAGTTTGAAAGTGTAATTTGAAAACAATGGACTGTGTTTGTAGCTCAGTGTGCTTTTAAGCATTGACACGCGTCGGCTTTGCAACAACTTAGTTTTTCAACACAAAAAAAAGAAGGGAATAGGCTAAAATGCAAACCAACAGTATGTGGAAGCAAAGATTACACTGGTTGGTTCAGTTTGTGATTTTTGGACTCTGAGCAGGTAATGCAGTATCTAAAAAGTGCTCTTCTGAACCCACAACTTCCTTATTTTAAAATAATTTCCTGAAGTTGAGCAATTAAAAACTGACAACTAGCTGTCCTTCCCTCTGATACTAAAACACATTTGCACAGGAAAAAATCTTATCTTTAGTTGCAATAAACTGCACTTATGGAGGAGTGCTGGAACGCAAGAAAGAGGCAAATAAATAGTGCTCAATGGCACTTAAGTAAAGTATTACCTCAAATGTTTAGGTGGTTGAACCAAAGATCACTTGTATGACAAACAGTTTGAGATTGGTTTAATAAGAACTGTAACTGGACCCAGGTTCAGTACACCAGGTGACCATTACGTTATGGAAGGGCTTCATTTAAAATCAAGATTGCACTTACTTGGGTGTACGGTCTTTTGATTGGATTGGACTGCCAATTCTTCAGTCATAATACATATTTTTCATGCAGCTGTCAGACTTGTTTGTTGTTCCTCTTTTTAATGTTTGCTAAAGCTAGGATTTGGTGAGGTCAATTTTAAGGCCAAGATGGTTGCTGATTTCCAAATGTCCCTATACAAACCAATGGCTAAAAAACAAGTATCATCCATCTCTTTAGTCTTTGGTTCAACAAGCTGTACAACAAACTGCAGGTGATTCATTTTCCTTACAAGAACAAAAATACCAAAAAACAACTTTAAGGCTACATTAACCCTTGTGCTATCTTAGATGACCCCACCCTTACATTGACGTGTTCTCCCTACCATGACAAAGGTGGATAAAGGTGGAAAGATTTCATGTAATCCATGGACGCCAGTGAGGTTCACAAATCATTGAAGAAAAAAGTTTTAACGCACTGTTTAGTGGGTCTAGGTCAGTGTTTTTCAACCTTTTTTGAGCCACGGCACACTTCAAACTCGACAAAAATCCCGCGGCACACCGGCATTCAAAAAAAAAAAAAAAAAAAAAAAGGAGAAACTCAGTCTGTATTGATCCACAGTCCCTCCATGATCTCACATGCATTTTCTGTGATAATTGTGGCAGAAAAAGCTGGAAGCTGCAGCTGTTTTTTAAAGATGTAATAAAAGTTAAGTTAAAAGATTTAAAAACTGTTTGATTTGTGGTCGTTGTTTCACGACGTTAAGAGGAGAGAGTCGTGCACCCAGACGCTCACACTGTCACTTTAATAACCAAATGCATCATGGGAGATGTAGTTCAAAAATCCGCTGAACGCAGACAGACTAGCGTCTCTGAGCTTCATTGTTTTGTTCACTTTTTCCACAGTCCGACACCGGATTCTGTGGAAAGCTACACCGCTAAAGACGAGCTTTAGCTGGTATTTTTCTTAGAACTGAGAGACTTTTCAGCAGAATTCAGAACAAGGAAATGAAGACTTTAACCACTTCTGATTGGTCAGAATGATGACATGTGATTAAGATCCCAAGACTTATTGGTGGAGACAGTTAAAGGGGCGCAACATTTGCTAACACAGCTGAAGCTGCGGCTAAATCACGGTATCGTCATCCTTATCAAAATGTATTTAATAGAATCAAATAAACACAAAGAAAAAAGTATTTTATGATCTTTCATATTCCCAATTTCTTAGTGTTTTATCAGGGCCTGTTGGGATTAACAAAGAACTGAGATCCTGGAGATGGGAAATGTTTTAGATCAGTTAATGAGGGCAATTTCCCACGGCACACTTGACCATCTCCCACGGCACACTAGTGTGCCGCGGCACACTGGTTGAAAAACACTGGTCTAGGTGACCCAACTCCCAATGTTAAAGTGCCTAGGATAGAACAAGGGTAACAGAAATGAGCTTAGAAAACCACAGAATGGTCTTCAGTGCATCACGTCTGACTGCTTGAGTTCCTGCAACAGAACTTTTTAAAGTTAAGAGTTTTAAGATTTTAACTTTTTTCTAAATTGCTTTTTTCATTTTTGTCTGTCCCAACTTCCACATTCCCAATGTTGGGAACAATGGCCAGATAAGCCAGTCCTTGTTTCTTCTTATCAGATTTTGTGTCTCATGGTCTGTCAGGTGCCTTTTGGCAAACTCCCAGAGGAGTTTCACATCCCGTTTAGAGAAGAATGGCTTCTGTCTGGTGACTCTGCAATAAACGCATTGTTGGTTGAAGTCCTGCATTGGTGTACAAATCCCTGAAAAGTAATCCTGACCTTGCAAAGGAAATGAGAATGGGAACTTTTAGGAAGTTAGGATTCAATGAGAATTTTCATTTCAATCCTTCTGCAATTCTTCAGATACATTTCTTGCTAATGCCAGATGCATGAGTGAATTAGCTTTGTGTTTTGTGCCATCTGTGCTTCAGTATGTGTTTTTCTAATGTTTGGGGGGGTTAATAGCTTAACCTTCCTTTACTTCCTGTTGTATACATTATTACAGGCAGCAGTCCACTGCGAGTGGACAGAGAGAACAGTTGTGCGGTAATTAGCTTTTCCCAATAAAGCTGACCTCAGGCTTTGTTCTGCCATCTGGACATGCTGTTCTGCCTCCTGTGTTTGACTGACTGTCATGGTATCCCTCTCCTCACAATCCAGAGTGGAAAATCCCCCAACACCACCAAATCCATTCTCTTTTTAAAAATTGATTTATACTTTTATAAATCAGCCTGTTCTAGATCAGTCCTGGGACAACATGAAGTCCTTTAAAGTTTAATGTGTTTTTGCTTTTTTTGTGTGCATAAATCCCTGTGCATCATTCAGCAGCAGCCTTCCTGTAATGTAATCAATTTTCCCACATTGACCTTTACACAAACATTTACTGCACATGCTTATAACAAATTCCACAATAATTTGAAATTTTTTGTGCAACAAGGTCACAAGATCACAGTTCTGGACTGCACACACAAATATTTGATAAATTCGGCTTTGATATATGAAGATGAAGTCCTTGAGAAATTATGGGGATAGAAGGAAAACACGGGTCGTTCACGGATAATCCTGGATTCATTCTGACTACACAATTCAAGGTTATTCTTTTGTTTGAATTACATTTTTAATCAAAATTAATGAAGTGGTCCGTATTGCTTTGTAATGACCAACGTCTTTCTTGGTCATCTTGCTCTAAGGACAAAAGAATGGAATGAAGTAAGTAAGAAGAACAAAAGAGACAGTGTGTCCAAATGCTGGACAAGATTCATTGTGAGTCACTTTTGCCTGTTGCAAAATGTTGCTATCAGCAGCTTCAGCCAACAGACAAGCGTAGGTAGTGCAGTGACTCATACCAGTTTGCTTGCAAGAACTACATTTGCTTCCAGAACATGTGTGATACTGCCATGCAAGCTTGTGTGTTACACTGACGGCACATGCAGGACGTGCTTTGCTGCAGCATGTGTGTGTGTCATGTTATAAGAGGCAAGACATTAACACAAAGAACAGCAGTTCATTTCAACATAACGGCTCAGACATTAACAAAATGCCCGCTTCAGATGATTTAAATATGTACAGACCTTTAAAAACTATTAAGGTTTATTGCTTTGGTAATCAAACAAACTATTAAATGCAGAAAAAAAACATACTTGCCGTATTTTCTAGAATATAAGATTTATTTCAGAGGCTTATTTTTCTGTTCAAAAATGAACATACGCCTTATAATCTGGAGTGTTTTATGTCTGGATTAATTCTGGTTGCTTAGTGATATGACATAATTCAGAAATAGACTATTGACGGTCCGCCTTAATCCAATGCATCCTATAGTGCAGAAGATATGGTAATTGTTTTAAACAAGTATGTTCGAAACAAAAAACCTTTTTGCTAGCCACTTCTGATAATTGTTACAGATCAACAGTATCTAGATATTTCTATACAATTATTAGATCAGAAACTATGGGGGTATTCAGACTGGAAAGGCCATTAATGGCCTTTCCAGTCTGAATAGCAGACTCCGGACCAATTGGTCCAAAATTTGTTTTGGTTTATTGGTGGAAAAGAACCCTTGTTCACTTAAAGCGAACCAATTGGTCCGGAGTCTGCTTAATTTGGTCCAGATCGAGTCCTGAAGCTTGCGTTTAACCAGTATTCAGACTGACGTCTACCGGAGATTTCTGTTTCGGAGCAAAGCTTGTAAACAAAACCACGTTTCTAAAGATCTCCTCAATCATTACGCGGGCGGGGCAAAGCAATGAGAGAAAGAATATAATTCCTACACGTTACAGTCCCCATCAAGACAGTTCACTTATTTAAACTTGATTTTTTGCTGACCATTTTTAAATGTCTTGATCAACATCAGGTACAACACTTCATACTTTGGTATAGCACATGTTCCCAAGGAGACATCAGATATGCATCCATCCAACCACATTTCAATGAGTTGCTGTGTCTAATCAGTGCTTCATGTTTGTCTGCGTCTCTCTGTTTACATTCTGTAATGCCCAGCTACGGTGGCCGTTTTGGTCCAATTGTTCCGCTTCAAGCATGCAGTCTGTTCAGACTGAGGAATCTCAGAGCGAACAGAAGCTCAGTCCGATTGGAAACAAACAGTGACCCCCTCAAAAGATGGGTACAAGAGTTGTTCCTGTCCTAGACCAGGGTCTGCTTGGGAGTATTCATCCTGAAAATTTGTTCTGGATTATTGGTGGAAAAGAACCCTTGTTCACTTAAAGCGAACCAAATGTGTCCAGTCTGAATACACCCGGAGAGGCCTTGCTTTGAAATCGTGCGAGGTGTGGCAGAAGTATGATTGCAGACTATTAAATAAAAAGTGGGGAAAAAGTTGTTGTGAAAGTATTTATATGTAACCCTAACCTTAACCCTAACCCATAAAATAAAACCAATCACGCAATTTATATGGGCATTCATGGAAGATAAATTTACATTTTTTGGTTTCCTTTGAGGCTTCCTGGGAGTCAAAAAAAAAGCACATAAGATGAGGATTGTAAATTTTAGTCAGACAATCTTAAACAAAATAAATACAGAATATTCTTAATAGTTGGTACACAGCACATAAGTTAAGCATAAATGATTACAGATTTCCACAGCACAAAAGACAAAAATGACAATATAAATTCTTCTGTTTAAACTGTAAAAATGAAATGCCTTTTGTCACATTTTACAAAGGATTCAGGCAGTGTGTCTGTCAGGTGAACGCTTTTTAAAAATAACCAGGTTAGTGTGTGCGGGTGTGACTTGCATACTAAACGGAAGCATCTCGGTGTTGGTGTGAAGAATTGTTGCTAAGCAGTGGTGGTTGCTAGGGGGTGGAGGGTTGAGACAGGTTTACAGTCAGTGATAGAATCTGAGGGTTTACCTACATTTTTATGAGCGCACGTGACATGTGTGTTGCTGCAGTGAGTTTCTAATTTCAGCCCCTGCATGGGGGAGGAATTGAGGTTTATTTTTGGATCAACTATGAAGCAGAATTTCTTATATATAATGGATTACAGCATTTGAAATATGTCCTACAAAGATTGCCATATTTTTTAAAAGCAAACTTAAATTTAAGTAATTTCATGAAGAATGCATCCAGCAGCGGCAGATTTGGGGTTGTTAGAATGACTCATTTGTTTCGTCTGTGTTTGCACCGCTTCAAGAGAGCCCACAGAATATCTGGCAGTCTTTTATTGTAGAACCAGCGCCCTCTTTGGCTTTCCCCGGAATGATTATAGAGTTTTACACAGCGGGGGGAAAGCCTCACAGTTTGAAGGTTTCCCTCTTTGTGTCTTCAGGAACTCTCCAGATTTTCATGCACACACGCTAATATAACCAATATACTTGTTTTAGCACACAACAGGTCCATTATTTATAACGTCCCTGGCATTCCTTCTGTCAGATACGGACTGATCCACTTGAGTAAAGGACACAGTGGGAGGGTTGGCTGGGCGTGACACGGGCAGCCATTTGTACGTGAGGTCTTGCGATGGAGGGTCCAACCGCCAGTCATAACGCTTCAACAGGAACATGCAGGCTTCCTGACAGGACAACAGTGAAGGGGTGGATAAATAAATAAACAAATCTGTGTTTCTCTGACTGTGTTCTTTTTTTAGAGGCGCTGCCACAGAGCAAAAAACAAGAAATGATAGAAGAGCTCATGGCACCCGCCAGCGCTGCCTGTGTGCGACTCGCAGAGCAGCAGCCTCCACAACACTTCACTTCTCTGTGATCACCATTCCAGGTCTGAAATAGCAAAGCGACATCCATCAGCAGCCAATTCAAATGGAACATGGGGTCATTTGGGCATTTGGGAGGGAGCAGATCTCACAGTTACATTTTAAAAATGAAAAAATGTCATTTATGTTAGTTTTTGATCGTTTAGAGCATCTTGCAAAAAAAACAAAAACTAGTTCATTTAGTAGAGGAGACTCATGATGTCACAGTCTGCACATCTTATCCTGCAACCCCAAAGTTGACCAATCCTGCCCACCAACACGCCTCCCCCTCCTCTTAGAGTGAAGATTTTTCCTTCCCATGGGGGGGGGGGGGGGGGGGGGGCAGCAAGATGAATGAATGAGGAAGAATGAGAGAAGGGAATCGAGGAGGGATGATGAGATTGAGGGTGGGAGGGAATGTAGAATGTGGACTGGGAAGGATGAAGGAGGGAGATGAGTCACATCTCTGACCTAGATCCCCTTGCTATGCTTTATATTCTGGACACGTCCTCCTTAGGGTGTGTGCATGGGTGTGTGTGCGTCTGTGTTTGTGTGTTTGGAGAGAATAATGGTCAGCAGCTGGTCTTTAAAGAATAAATCAAAACTTTTGTGTCTTAAAGTCCCACTCCGATCATCTTTTGATCTATTATAAAAGCATTTCCAGTTGTCTTTTAAATGTAATTAAGCAATTTTTACCCAAAATCAAAAAACCTATCTGGTTTCATGGGACATAATTTCTGCAGAGCGGCAATAGAAAAATCAAGAGCTATCCAGCCCTGCAGTTTTGGGCCAAATTCCAGCTCAGATGAGGAAAACAAAAATGTACATGGATCTATTTGTCTGCAATTAGATACCTCAGAATGGGGCAGAGTAGGGAGGCAGTTGCCCACCGATAGTAGCTGTTATGTCACATCTACAGGTTTTTTCAAACGGAATTCTTTTGCCTGGTCCTGATTCACAACCATTTGAGAAAAGAAATACTTGGAAATGCCATTTTAAGCTATTTTTTCCATACATGTCCTCCATTGTGAGAAAAATGCCACAAAAACATGTTAAAAACACCAAAAACATGATTTTAATTGGACAAAGTAAAAAAAAAGTGACCAAATGTGATTTTGTAGAATTCTGACAACTAATCATTAAAATAAAGCATTTATTGTATTTTTCGGAATTTATTCTTATGTTGAATCCATTAGATAAACTTATATTCTCTCTATCATATGGGCAAAACACACTGAGCAGAAAAGCACACCATTTGAGTGTAAATGCAGCACTTAAACATGTTTGCAAAGCTAGAAGGTTGTCAAACATGGGTGAATGTTTAGTATAGAAGTAGGGAAATAAAGGGATTTGTGGATGTGGAAAAATACACACATAAAGCATTTGTGAGTGAAATAAAGGATGCCACTGTAATGTCTATTTTCTGTTGTGACCCATTAAAGTTGTGCTAATGTATCAAACATTAGCTGCAACTACTGGAAAACCCTTTTTAGAGTATTTCTGTCGTCTTCTCTGACGAGAAATACTGCGTTATTAGTGTCCCATATTTTGTTGAAGCAGTTTGTCCCACTTTGTTTTGGTTCTTAAAGGTTTATTTCATTTGTTTTGCATTTAAAAGTTGGCTTTAATTTTTAAACCAGACTTGGGTTAAACCATTACATCACACAAAGTCTTCAACTTGTTGACTCGTGTTCAACGTGTTTCAATCAAGATTTAGTTGCAGGAAAAAACTCTTCACACGTGACCCGACAGTTGTGTCTTGGTAGCCACAGGAGTTAATGAACTCTGGATGTGAAGTTTGCTTTATCTTTGGGGTTTTTTATGAACTCTTTGACATTTAGTGTCACTTGTTGGTTCTGTCCTTATCCTTTGTGTCACTTGTGTGCATTAAAATAGAACAAGCTGTTGGTTTCAGGACTGATTGATCCACTTTAAATTAGAGAAGCATCACCAACCTACAGAGAAGTGGGAGAACATCCAAGGAACTACACCTGAGCTCTTTACAGCCATGCTCAGAGTTTGAAATGAGTCATGCGTGTGTGTTTGTGTGTAAAGTGAGTCATGCCTTACATTTTAGACAGCTTGCCATGACACCCACATGAGTGTTATCGCTTTTAATTTGAAATAATCTGGCTACAAGGACATAACAAGGATGTATGGATAGATGCAACCGACCAAAGTGGGTCAAATAACGCACTGTGTTAATAGTCTGACTCAACGGATGTGAACTGCTGGGATAAGCTTCTCATTTGCTGCTAAGCACAATCTGCTCTCAGCCTTCGGCTCCTTCTTCAGGAGTTCTTTACTTGTTCATTACGGAAAAGAAAATCCTATGCAGATCAAATGAAAACAAACAAAATAAACAAACTTTTGTATAAAAGCAGTTCATTTGTACATTATTTATGCCTCAGAATTGTTTACCATGTGTGGTGAATTTAAAATAGCAAAACAAGCAACTATCCAAAATTACTGTTTTAATTCTAAAAGCATTTCTCTAAATTAACTTGATCTATTGCTAATTTCTAGACATTTACCTAAATAAATATTACTATGGAATTGAAGAAATTATTGGAGGAAGGATGGAGTCCTCAATGCAAAGTGGTTGATCTATTTCTATAATCTTTAATGAGCATTATCCGTGGTGCAGAAACTGTCTGGCCCCCCCTTCTCTTTAACAGTAATAGGTGTTAAACACCCAAGTTCATAAAGAAAAGAGGAAGTGACCTCACTCATCTATTACCAGAAAAGGATTTTTACAATTTACACATGCATTTTATATATACATTTTTTTCCCCATATTGGTTGGACAAAGAAAATACCTTTATTTCTGAGGCACCATTTGTTAAAAACTCTTACTGTAATCTCATTTGCATCTCTCGGTACTTTTCGATAATCAGACTATAATCGGCTTCCTTGAGATATGTTCAGCTTTCAATTTCTTACAAAAAAAACATAAATGCTTCTGATTTAATGTTTCACGGTGATACAATTATTCTGCTTAATGATGCTGTGTTGATTTGGAAATTACCCATTCAAATTACAGGGCAGCTAAATGGGCTTCATTTAAAAAAAAAAAGCCTAAAAGCTTGATTCATTACATTTTTTTTAATTTACCAAACATAAATACACAATACTGTCTGACTTCTGATGATTCCCTTAATTCAGGGGTCGGCAACCTTTTTACTCAAAGAGCCATTTGGGACCGCCCCCTAATAAAAAAGAAAGCACCCGGAGCCACAACCCGTTTTGACATCATTATATATATTATGCATGTATATATTATTCAAAGGTGCTCATTACGTCGATCGCGATCTACCGGTCGATCTTCAATGACATGAGTGTTGATCGCGGGCCAGAAAAAAACAAAAAGAAGTACCGGTACTTCTTTAAAATCCACCGAAGTCCTCACTGAGAAGTACGGGACTTGATTGACATGTAGATTGGCCAATCGGACATCGTCTGAAGCATACGTCGCTGAAAATGCACATTATGTTCTTTAAAGGATGATACCGTGGCCGCGTGTGGGCGGAGCTACTGGTTCTGGTCTGATCGCTGCATGGAGCGATGTGTTTATCAATGCATGGAAGACACTGAGAATGTGGAGAGATCAGGTTTATTATTTTGAAGAGTTCTACTTGGTAATCATGTTTCCATGTTTGAGTTCATAAAATCCTCCCAGGGAAAGTCTCTGCTTCAACTCCTGCAGGGAAAGCTGCGTCTCAATCTGACGCCCGTGTTTCCATCTCTCTGACAGAGTTTGAAGCCAAAGCCCCTCCTCCGCCTCTCTACCTGTTCACCTGTTCACATCCTCTGTAGCTGGGATTTGTTTCCCCTGCGCTCCTCAGTGTGTCCTACACAGGGAGCGCAAAATACGGTAGTCGGGGCGCTCCAGCACCGCACAAGGATGAAAGAGCAGGACGCAGGTTATAGCGGGGATAGAGTGGGTTAAGCAAATGAATGGAAGAAGGCGGCCCGCTGAAGAAATATTCAATATTGTACACATTTTATTATTAGTCAGAACTATCTTTTATTGAGAAAAATCTTTTATTTTATCAGTCCAGTACGAAAAAGAACATCAACAAAAGCTGTGTTGGGCAGTTTTTGGCTGGGTCTGGCGGTTTTCAGATGACTTTTCGGCTGGAAAACTGTGACTCTATCTGGCAACACTGGCGCGAACTCTCTGTCATCAGCGAGTTGGCCTCTGCCCCGCGGCACGTCAAGTTTCCGGCAGAAGATCGGAGTGTTTATTGAAGCCGCCCCGCGTGCCTCTCCCTGCTATCAGCTCTGCAGGTCTCGCCCGATAAATACGAGCTCATTACGAAGCTGTTTTTTACGTGGTTTGCGCTTCGTGCGGAGCCAGCAGCGCCTTTGAAATGCCATGAAAAATGAACAAACTAAAATAAAATGTAATTATTATAAAATACTCATTATTTTCCAAAGTCACAGGGAGCCACAACAGAAGGATGAAAGAGCCACATGTGGCTCCGGAGCCATGGGTTGCCGACCCCTGCCTTAATTTATTGGTGCTTAAAGTCCCACTGCGATCATCTTTTGATCACTTATAAAAGCGTTCCAAGTGGGTTTTCTTTAAAATCACAATTATGCCGTTTTTAGCTAAAATCAATTAAAGGGTATCCTTTTCTTAGGACATAGTTTCTGCAGGGTGGCAGTAGTTATTACAAAATCACCTCTGAGTTGTGGGTGGGACTACTGGTGACCCTACTTCCTGTCATCCATGTGTTTACATGCTCTCCCGCTAGCTTACAACCCCCAACACACTGAACCTAATAGTACTGCGGCAACAAAAATGGCATGCTATCTTAGAGCTATCCAGTCTCACAGTTTTGAACCAGATAACAGCTCAGACGAGAAAAACGTACATGGATCTATTTGTGGATGCATCAGAATGGGGCTAAAAAGGGAGCTTGTACATTGACCTATAGGTTAAACGTGAAAGCTACAAGCTCTTTCAAAAGTGAGTCTCTAAATGTCGGATGATTATTTGTGGCAATAATCAAGTTTAAAAGCTTATACAGAACTTTGGAAAAACCTGTGCTTTCAACATTATCTTAATGTTTTTGCCAGCTGCCTCTTTCCAGTAGCTTTTCCATGCCGCCGCCTCCCTGGGCTCCACGATACGACTCCTTCTGCAATATTTTGCTCCGTCTCTGATGCATCTCGAAGCTGAATCAGAGCTAGAACATCAGCTTCTTGAAAGGATAAGAGGGAACAACACAACATCTATGTGATGCTGAAGTCACAGATGAGGCTACCATGATGTTCTGCTTTAAAATGTTGTTTGTTAAAATATTACTGATACTCTGGATCATTTATTTTCCTGCTGTGTATACAGGTACAAAAACAGGGAAAAATACGTTTTGAACGTTTTTATTTCTAAGGTAACATAGATATTAATAGCTTTAGTAAAATAATTTCAAAGTAATTATTAGATCCACATGTCCATTTGCACAGAAATTCTGTTCAGTCTGGGTCCCTGAGCTGACATTCACGTCTCTGCGTTCATGTCTGTGCCTCTGAAGCCTCGATGCTCTTTACTCGGCCATACTTTCTCTTTGGAAGTACTCCAGAAAAGCTAATGACTGCTCACTGTTTTAAAAGCACAACCCCTTTCTTTGTCTGCAGCATTGAGCAGATACGTCTGAGCGTGCTTTAAGCCTCCTGTAAAAAAAAAAACCTTGTTTGTCAAACCCTTTGACCACGAGGAATTGCACCCCTGCTCTTCAAAGATGTAACTGCATGAATTGGCACACGAGTGCAATACCTGTGTTTTGTCTTTATTACACAATGATTGCATGAAAACTGAACATGCAACTGTGATAGCTCACACAACAGCAGACCTAAAGCTTAAACACTTAAACTTAAACCCTTAAACCTTTAAAATGTATATTTCTTCTTTGATTTTTTTTTTTGTGCTTTGATTTTTAATTCTGCCAAAGAAAATAAAAAACAAAAGGTTCCCACATCCAGAAAAAGAGCTTTGCTGCAAGTCTACGATGAAGAAACCACGTTGATAAATTAACAGATAATTGATGTTGTAAATAAAGCAACATATTAGACTTTGTAAAAGCCATCAACTGTGATCAGTGGCTGATTAAGGTGAGGCTTTAGAAAATGCAGATCTTCCATATATGTGTGTCGTGCAGCATCACATCTGTTTGTATGAGCTTCCACTCCTAGGAGTCATTTTAGGAAACAATGGTTGTTTTTCCTCACCTTCTTGTTTCTAACTGTGAAGTGAATGACCACAAGACTTTTACTGCTTTACCACCAGTCACTGAAGTCACTGAAGACACTGGTTCAGTGCTCTGAAAGCTTTTCATTGAACCAACATAAAGGTTCCAGCAAGCAGCAGAAAAGTAATTGCATACTCTATATCTCTACACCATAAGGGGCACTTTCTTTTTGTTGTCTTCCTACTCCTTCATGTTAATCACAGAAAAGGGAAAACAGTTGCACCATGTGACAACCAACACAGAGAATTGGTGTGACCCGTGTGGTTTGACAGCATAAGCCAAACGCATGACTCTTTTCTGCTTGCAAACTGAATAACTGCAAGTTGGAAAATCAGCATGAAGCTAATTTGTTGCACAAAATGGGTCAACAGAAATAACTGGAAATGTGTGCTATCCTGTTTAGATTTGGACATTTATTTGATAAATTGCACATATGTAAACTGGATTTTGCAGCACTTGGAGGCTGGTTTGAAATATTCAATAATATTCAAACCAAGATGCAGCACAGAAACACCCTTTTTCCAAAGGCCCTCATGAAACTTCTTTACTTCCAATTACTATCACTTGTGAGTATTTTCATGTGTGTCTAACTTTGAAGCTGTTTGGGACTTTTTTACCTTTAAGAAAATGTCGGTGAGCTTGGATCCGATGCAGCTCCGAGGTCCATTGCCGAAAGAACAAAGAAAGCCCTCCTGTCCAGCATTCCTGCAAATGCAACAAACACAGAAAAAAAGCTAAATGTATATATACATTTAGTTCATATATGAACTAAATTGCCAGACTGCATAAAGTCTCCTTTCACCGTCTCTGCTGACACATTTCTGCATTTTGCATCTTCCTCGAAACCAACATGGGTTTCCAGTGAGTGGAAAGAAGAACTGACTCAACTGAGCCACTATTATTCAAACATTTCACAAAACATATTCAAAGGTCATTTACTCAAGGAACAGTCTGTCTTTACAGGAAAAAAGAAAGTTCCAGACAAAGCACACACCCAGCTGGCCAAGTAAACATCTTCTTTTAATGAAGTTGGATTTAACAGACAAGCCTGCAGGTAAGCAAACTCCCAAATTGGTCATTGAACAGCGACATAATGTGTTGCCCAGACTCCCTGGGTCATTTATTATTCCATTGCTAGCTAACACCTCCAAAACAGACGTGGAGAGCGGTGGTCAGTGAGAAGTTTGCTGATGTAACGCATATTGTGCCCCCGGTGTCTAATGCATCCTGCCTTCCTGAAACATGAACCCTGATTAAGGGCAAACAGGAAGCATTAGTGATGTGTATAACTCAGCTGTGAGTCAGATGGTTTGTGTGCGTTTTAGAGAGATTGCTTTAAAAAAAAAAAAAAAAAAAACCTTTCTCCCATCTTTCTGATGATTTAATGTCCTATCAAGCTCATTCTGAAACTCTAAGATGTACAGTGTACAATGTGATCCTGTATCACTAAGGCACAGGGTCAGGCAGTCCCTGAACAAAAGTCTTTAACAAATGTGATGAATGGAAGGGAAGTGTAATCTGGTGACAAGTCTGATTCACCTCAATGCAAAAAAACCCAAAAGTTCCAGAGTGACAGAAGCAAAGATGGTTGCAGTTCAACAAACTAATTAGTCAGAATAGGGAAATGTAAGACTAAAATAAAACTGCATAACGTTCATCTGACCCTAATTTTCCTGCTCCTAACCTACAAGTTGATCCTGATTTTCTTGATTGAAACATTTGCTTTTAGAACTTCAGAACTTTCTCATTAATTTTAGCAAAAAGTTTCATTTTTGAGTCTTTTTGACGACAACATTTTGTGGGGTATTGGAGGTCGTGGTTGTAGTCATGTTTCTAGTTTTTCTTGTTACCTTCTGTTTCTGGTTCCTCTCATCTCAGGTTTTTTTGCTTTCCAGTCTCTTTTTCTCTCCCCCCACGGTCTCCTGTCATCTTAATGGGTGCCCCTGTACTTATATATATATATATATAATATATATATATATAACCCCCGTGTTTTGTCCACTTGTCGCCAGATCGTTTTGTGTGCCTTCTCGAGTGCCGTAAGTTTTTTAGCCTTGTTTCCAGTGTTCTGTTCAGAATAAAGGAGAGGTCTTTGTGTTGGAGCTTCCAGTGTTTGCACCGGAATCCTGACAAATTGTGCCTTTTTAACAGAAAATGAGCACAATAGACATACAGTGATACAGACTCATCTAGGTTCATCTTTATTTTAAAGAATGTAAAGGTTTTATAATATTTATAGACGTTTGCAGGACAAAACAGAATTGTGTAACTGGCTGGCCTGGCTTTGCTGATGTACAGCTGATCTAAAAGATAACTTACAATTTCTTTCTTTTTTTTTTGTTTCCATTATTTTTGAGTCACAGAGGTGGACTGTGCACACAAGCTTTACAGTAATGCTTTATCAGTGGTTACTCTGGCCCACCTCAAACACAGACTGATTATGTCCGGACTTAAACATTTCTGGTTAATCAGCAGATCAGTCAGAGCACACGAGGTCCAGAGGAAATGATGGTGGAAAGAGTGGAACGAGGAGAAACAGCTGAATGGAGACAAAAGGTGCTGCAGTAATGTAGAGTGAGGAACAAGTCATCTGCACAAGGACTGGGAATTTTAATGCATTTTTTAACCAAAAATAACACAAAAAAGATGTGTATTTTTAAAATTTGTGCAGCTTAAAATCCAAATAAAATATTTAGAGTAAAAATAAGTTTAAAATGACATAAATCCTTTGAGCTAGTCATAATCTTTGCACATTAATTTTCCCCCAAAGCAAGGGAAAACGCAAACCTATTGCATGTTGGTAGATCGCCTTTTTCAAAAATCTTAGACAGCATTTTGTCCACTCTAAACACCAATATTGATGAAATTAGTTTAAAATTAATTAATTAAAATTATCTTTTTAATGCAAAAATCTGCAGAAAAGAGCATTAGTCATGAGGTAAATTGAAAGATGTAATCGTCTGACTATTCAAACTCCACAGAAAACATGATGGCACTTTCTGTCTCATGAGGGTGTTATGCAAACACAAAAAAATAAAGAACTAAAACTTCTTGTTTCAGATTCAGCACAAATGCGCAGCACCATTCGCTGAAAAAGCTGGGATTTTTATCTGTTCGTGGTAGCATTTCCGTTTCACTTTATCTGAGGCCAGAGTCTGTGTGGGCGTTTGCCTGATGGGTTGTTAACTTGCCAGCTTCACTACTTGTATCCAACAGAAAAAAGCTCATAAACACATATGAATACACGCACACAAGCCCACACCATGACAATATGCACTCGGACAATATATACCCGGCAACAACAAAAAGCTAAGATGAAACCTTGGTGATTGTAGGTGGGCTTGTTATGTAACAGGACTGCAGTCATTAAATTAAAGGGCCAGGTGGCATAACAAAGGAGCCAGGAAACCATCATAACAGACAGGAAATCAGTCTGACTGACAGATGGAGAAGCAGAGCGAGATGGATGGAGAAGGAAGGAGATCACTGATCGAATGATGAACAGAAGGTTGGTGTAGATAAAGGATATAAACTTGTAATAAAAACGAAAATTGTGTGGTTTTGAGAAAATGATAGCAACATTTTGACATAGATCAACATTTTAACCAATAAAAAAAGATATAATATTGTGTTCTTATGTTTAAAAAAAACCCAACAGATATTATTTTTCATGTAGACAAAGATACCAAAAAGACCCTAGATTTAATTCTCTAAAAATCCTCACATTGTAATTTGACTTTCCCGACCTGTTGCATAAAATTGTTACCACCTTGCTGCATCTTCCACTGATGTTTTTTTTGTTTGCAATTTTAATGAGAGCGCTTTCTGGAATTTTATATCACTCAGCCTCAAGGAAAGTCTCTGACTCATTCTTCAACCCCAGCCCTACTGCACACAGTCACACTCAAAGCACAGAGGGAATCCCCATTGGTAAAAATAGGGGCGAGGTGGCCAGTTACCATAGCAGCAGCTACCTGTCTGTTCATTCATAATTCTGTTCTTTCTTAATCGCTCCATTGCCTCCATATGCAGTAAAAACAATTACAATTGCCAAATTGCGGTTGTAATCATGCACGGATAATTAAGGAATACATGGAAAAGGCAGGAAATCCCACACATGCACACATTTAATCTCCTTTTAAACTGTCTGGGCCTTTTCTTTTTGCAATGTAAAATGTTTTGAGTGATTTTTCAGATTCAATGTCGACAAGCTTGTTTTTAAAAAAACAAAACTAAATGCTAGGTTAAAAAATATCTAATCAACATTGACTCTGTTTGAAGTTGCAGAAACCAATCAAGCATTTCTATTATTCTCTTCTTTTTCTATCATCAGAGCCACTGAAAAAGATTTGATTTTAGGAAAATGACTCAGAAACAACCCGAGATTGTCTCTGACTCATACGTCTGGATCCTACCACACGCTAAAAGACAGAAGAGGAGGAAAAAGCAGCTGCTCCCCCCACCCTAAGGAAACACAGAGGGAACCCTATTGGTAAGGAAAGTGACAGGTGACTGGTTTCCATGGCAGCACATACATGCATTCATATTTTTTTCACGTCCTGTGTTCCGCCTGAAGTGAATGTGCATGAATGATAGTGAAAAAGGTGAATAGGGGAAGATGAATAGAAGAAAGGGTTGACTGGGAGAGGGATTTAGTGAATGAGCCAGGCAGGGATTCATTTACTGAGATGGGGCTGCAGACACACAATCATTGTGCATCTCTTATTGTGTTCATAGGGCATTTTTTTCATCTAAATTGATCTAAATAATTGCTGTGTGGGCTGTTAAATGTGATTTTTCAAACATCTTTGGTATACTTATATAAAGATGTGGGTGGATGTAATGACAGCTTTTATTTAGAATATCATTTTCGTCCATTACAAAACATCAAACTAACCACATCTAACCACAGACAAGCTGCTCTTTACAAATAACCAAAAATGACCCAAGACCACAGACAAAAGCAGAGGTTTTAGTTATAGTAAAATAAAAAATTAGGATTTTTTTTGAATCTGCGACAGACTGACAACCTGTCCATGGTGTACCCTGCCCTTGCCCAACAGCAGCTGGGATTAGCTCCAGCAACCCCGTGACCCCAAGAGGGAATTTGTAAGGATTCAGTGGTTTGGTTTTCTTTGTCATGTTTTTGGTTTCCTTGTCAGTCACACCTTCAGGTTCATGATCCACAGCTGTCTTCAGTTCAGTTAATTACCCTCAGCATTTTTAAGTGTCTTGGTTTCTGTTCATCCTTGTCAGGTCATCTGCTCTGTTTTGTCACAGTTTTGTTTCCCCTCATAGTTTTGTCATGTTTCAGTTTGCTAATTAAATGTTTTAGTTCCTGTCATCAAGCTTGGTCTCCTGCATTTGGGTCCTCCACAACCAGTTCGTGACAGAATGACCTGACCAGCTTGGACCCAGCAGGGGAGTTTTCCATCATGCCCATTCCATGCCTTGCCTGATGAGTTCCTGCAGCATTGTTCATGCTATGCCTTTCCACATCAAGCCCATCTGTTCCTGAGGGGGATTGCCGGGACCATCCTTCAAGCATCAAGTTTCCTGTGGAGGGTCACCGGGGCCGCTCCTCTTCATGTCTGTTCCTGAGGAGGGTCGCCGGGCCCACACTTCATGTCCCCTGTCCCGGAGGATGGTCACCATTCCCCCTTGGCTGTGTCACCTGGTCCACAAGAGGGTCACCAGTGCTGCTCCCCTTCATGGTTCCTGTCCCTGGGGAGAGTAATTGGGACTTCTACACTTCATGCCTGTTCACAGAAGGGGTTCTGATGCCCCTCACTTCCGTCTGGCTGCAGGAACCCAAACTGTTCTGGACTTGTTTTTTCATTTTCTGTTCCTCCAGGTCCCCTCCTCCTAGGGGTTTTTGGGCATCTGGGATCTGCCCTTTTCGGGAGGGGTACTGTAAGGATTCAGTGGTTTGGTTTTCTTTGTCATGTTTTTGGTTTCCTTGTCAGTCACTCAAGTTTCAGGTTCATGATCCACAGCTGTCTTCAGTTCAGTTAATTACCCTCAGCATTTTTAAGTGTCTTGGTTTCTGTTCATCCTTGTCAGGTCATCTGCTCTGTTTTGTCACAGTTTTGTTTCCCCTCATAGTTTTGTCATGTTTCAGTTTGCTAATTAAATGTTTTAGTTCCTGTCATCAAGCTTGGTCTCCTGCATTTGGGTCCTCCACCACCAGTTCGTGACAATTGGCAGGTTCAGAAAATGGATGAATGGAGTCCTTTAATTTAAAATGAAAGTGATATCCACTCAATTACATTAAAGATAAGTAAGATTGCAACAGCTTTTTTTTGTCTTTGCTATTGTTTTATGTTTAAAAAAAAAAAAGCAGAATTAAAGGCACAGTACGCAAAACATTCTAAAATATTCTTTGCTGCATTCTGGGTAATTAGTTAGGAAAGTTGAAATGAAGAGCTCAGGCTGTCGATAAAACAGAAATTGAACTGGCTTCCCTGCATTGATATCTGAGAGGTCAATACAAAGGATTATGATCCTGTCGGTCAGATCGCAAGCTTTTCTACCACCACCTCTGAAATACTGGGTTATAGGAGACAGAGGGAGGCAGAAATGAGCTTCATCTGTTGAGGCAGAAAGAACAATGAAATGATTTTTCATTTCTGAAATCATCGATTTCATCCTCAGACCAATACTGCTTTTTAGTGGTAGTTGTAGCTGAAGTGGCATCCTGGAAACCAAGGCAATGGGTTTCCTTGGAGAAAAATTTAAGTTTCAGATTTACTCCTCTGCAATGAACTTAGTAAGAACTGAGATTCATTTATTTATCATTCTTTTATAATTTTGTGTACATGTGTGTGTTTGTTGTTTATTATTGTTTATGTGTTTTATTGTTTGGTTGGCATGCTGGTGGACTGCAGATGAGCGTAGCTAGTGGCTAATAATGGAGCCGGTAAATAAAATAATGTGTGGAACAAGCACCAAATGTGGCATATAATTGTGACTGATGGACTCCTATTTCAGAAAAGCCCATTTGCCATGAGTGCATTAACAGCCCATTTTGTTGAGACTGAGGCAAACAAGAATCGAATATGTTTGTAACAATTGAGTGTATGACTACCATCTTTCAAAATGGCTGCAAATTTTTTTAATTTTTCTCGTGGCAAACATGCTTTTGTTAAAGAAGGGATCCTGAAGTAGATCTAGGGCAAATCTGGTGCTTTCACCACAAAATTCTAAGTTTTTCTGAAATATTATTAGCTTATTAATAGCTCCACTATAAAGCTGGTACAAAACTAATATTTTCTTGAGGGATTAATCCATTTCTCCATGAAATGAAAAATCCTGTACAGTGTATTTGTGTTTATGGTTTTAAATGTAAACCAATGTTTTTTTGTTCAAACCACAAGCTCTGGTTTCAACTTCAGCTAGTTGGGCTTGCCTTGAAGCAAACAATTCTGGGTAAACAAACGTTTATTGTTTTCTTTGTTGTACCAGAGCTTTTTAAAGTTTGGCTATGGACCTACTCTGATGAAAATTGTGTTTATGTTGTTTTTAAAAATGTTCTTGTGGAATTTTTCTCATTATAGAGGACATTCATTCATTCATTCATTTTTTTTCATTTTCTTAACCGTTTTATCCCTTTCGGGGTCACGGGGCTGCCGGAGCCTATCCCGGCCACTTGTGGGCGAAGGCAGGGGGGACACCCTGAACAAGTCGCCAGTTTGTTGCAGGGTAGAATGTCCTCACTCACACACCCATTCACTCCCGCACTCACACCTATGGTCAATTTAGAGTTGCCAATTAACCTATGAAGCATGTTTTTTGATATATAGATTATAGAGGACATATTTAAGAAATTGCACTTCTAAGTATTTCTTTATTGGTATCATAAATCTAGAGGAGATGAGAAAATGCCATTGGAAAGGCTTGTAGGTGAGATGTAGAACCAAGCGAGACACAAGCTCTCTGCTCCACTCCATTCTGATGCATCCACTTGTACACAACTAGATGCCAGTACGTCTTCGTTTTCCTTGTCCAAACTGGAATCTGGCTCAAAACTGTATGGCTAGATTTCTCTGATATTGCTCGCCTTTTTTTTTTTTTTTTTGCACCGGTAATGTTAGGTTGGGGGTGTGAGAGGCTGTAAGCTTGCAGGAGAGCGTGTAAACAGATGGATGACAGGAAGTAGGGTCCAACGGTCCCATCCACAAGTCAGAGGTAGATTTAAAAAAAACTCCTGCTGCTCTGAAACTATGTTCTAGAAAACAAAGTTTTTTGGGGATTTTGGCTAATAACAGCATAATCATAACTGAAAGACCACTGGGAATGATTTTAAAATAGATCAAGAAAAGTTTGGAGTGGGACTTTAAACAGTAGAATCTGTTGGTGGCGTTGGTCCCTACTATTTAAAAGAACAAAGTTGTGAACAGAGGCAGGTGAAGTAAACAGAAGGTTTGTAAGATAAAACGTTTTGAGGTTTTGGTATAGGGTTATCTTCCATAAGAACATTTTTCTGGTACAGATTGATGACCAACCTGAGTTTAGATTTTCTAGCTGAGCTGTGTGTTTCATATCCTACCTTACTCCTGTGAGCAGCCGTTGACTTCACCCCTCAGTTGTGTGATATCTCTCAATTAAAAGCTTTTTGACTAGAACCTTTGGTTGAAACTAATGAAGCTGGTTTTAGTCAATACATGCTGTTGTAAAGCAACGTCATAACATGTCTGGTTATGGCATTTAATCAATTTAAATTCAAACTAAACCTAGAGATGAGAAAGGCAGCCTTACGCTTACATGTAACACTTTTTAATATGTTCACACCAGGCTTAGAAATGTACATTCAAGCTACTACTTCCAATGAAAAGTCTACATAAACACACGTATGTATATGTGCGTTTCGGGCTTCCACATTCAAACCTTGACTAATTTTGCACAGGCTCTACGTACAAAATGCACGACCATTGAACGCACGTTGAAAGTTAAACCAGTTAAGCTTTGACCAATCAGGTACTTGGATTTGATTGTGATGTATGGATGGCGTTCTTTTTCAATTCAGGGAAGTGCAAACTGTTTGAATATTGATCGTGGAGGAGAATTTAATAAATGCGGTTTGTACCTGGCTGGAATTATTTGATACCAAGTCTTTCAAATGTCGGAATAGAGATGTGAAAGAAAAAGCCTGGAGCTAGATTTGTGAGATTTATACTGCTTCGACATTTCACACAAAGCTTCTTCCAATTGTAAGTAAATGCGCTAGTTTGGGGTGAACAGTGCAGTGTAAAAACCATATGTTAAAAGTGCAATTAAGAAGTTTCATTTTTATTGCAATTGTTTAACTTGTTTGCAAAATATTAGGAGCTGTGAATCAGTTAGATTTATGGATGTGTGTGCCTTATTTATCTATTTGATTAAATTTTTATTTACTCATTTATTTACAAATGCACCAGAAGACGACTGCACTGCACTCAATTTTGTTGTACAATGATAACCTCGTTCAGCATGATCTTCAACGCGCTTCACATGCCTGGTGTTTACGTAGCTATGCAGCCGTGAAGTCTTTACACAATCAACGTAAATCAGCTGATTCTGTCGCTGAGGAAACCGTATTAAAAGTGTTGCAAGCTGTTATGAAAAGCTGTTTTTCTTTGCAACAGAATCTGCTGATTCACATTGATCGCGAGAATGGTCAAATATGTACGGTACATCAAAGAGCGTGTGTTATGTAGGTATCCAGGCGATAACTGCAGTGTTCAAGGTTTAAATAGAGTCCATCAAAATATGCAGACAGGAAATAGGAGTGGAAGTTCAGTGGAGCCAAAACAGGAGATGCTTTTTTCAAGGTTAAAAAAAATTTAATTAAAAAAAATTAATCCTTAAATCCTTTAGGATTTTATTCTTACAATTTATTTCCTAAATGTAGTATACTTTAACGGATCCCAGCTACAACTCTTTTCCGTAATTTCCTCCCTGTCATCAGGTGAGAACATGGGAGGTATGAAGTTTTCTGCGAAGTGCTCTGCTAAACACTATAAAGCGGGAGGACTCACTGGGAGAACATCAATTCTCACCTTCCACTCCATCGTTCCGGCAGGAAGCTGTCCGGCTGTTGGAACACCTCTGGATCCCGATGGACGGAGTGGCTGATGAAAATTGCCCCATAGCCTTTAGGAATCTCAAACCCAGCGAGGGTTGTGTCCTGAACACACACACACATTAGAAAACTATTAGGCATATTTAGACATTTAAAATATATCTATCTAGATGTTTATATAGTTGTTCTGTGACATAAATGGTAATGTATGTAATAATCATCCACATTTTTTTATGTTCTTTGGTGGGACAAATTTGATCTTACTGTTACCATGTCATTTATCATTTGCTCATAACGTTCAAGTTATGTTTATTGACATGCATTTTTAATTTTTTGGATTTCTGCAGAATAAAGGGCTCTGGCCTCACAGCGCGAAGCGCTGGTTCAAATCCCAGCTGTGACTTTTCTGTGCGGAATTTGCATGTTCTCCTCATGTAGGTTTTCTGCGGGCACTGCAGCTTCCTCCCACCGTCCAAAAACATGCTTCATAGGTCGATTGGTTACTCTAAAGCAAGGGTGTCAAACTCCAGGCCTCGAGAGCCGGCCTCCAGCTGGTTTTCCAGAAATCCTACCTTGCTGATGACCTAGATCGGGTGTGTTTAGCCATTAAGGAGCTTCAATGTCAGGTTGGTTAGAAGACATGTTAGACACCAGCCCTGAAGGCCTGGAATTGGACAGACCTGCAAAGTGTCCCTATGTGAATGTGAGTGTGTGATTCTGGCCCTGCAGCTAACCGACAACCTGTCCAGGGTGTACCCCACCTTTACCCAACTGTAGCCAGGTTAGGCTCCGGCAGCCCTTGACCCCAAAAGGAATACAGCAAGTTATGAAGAATATGAAAACATCCTAAAATAGCTTAAATGCTCTCTAATCCTAAACCTGTTGACATGAGTTGTCTTCAGTGATTTCTTAGCAAACGTGCAAATTTCGATTGAATGAGCAACACAGTGAGCTTCACCTCGACTGCTGATCCCAAGAGTCAAGATTTGACAGCAGATGTGTCAGTACCACCACTGCACTGAAATTGCCCCATTCTTGAGCTGAAAGAAAAAAACTACATTCCTCTAACCAAGATTCCCAAACAAGTTCTTCCACTCAGCCTCAGTTAAAAAAAAACAACAACAAAAAAGGACGCCCTGGGGGCGAGAAGACCACTCACCCAATTGTTGCCCAGTTCACTGTTTTGCTGCATCCATTAGTAGCTACACTAATGAACTGACAGAGAACATGATCGCCCGACACTCATTTTTTGCTCCCGGGTAGAATGGAAAGTATTTTACAAATCTTCTTTCCCCTTGCCCTGGCTGAAGTCAACCAGAGCAAAAAAAAAATTTGGCCTGGCTGACTCCATCCCCCTCCCACTCAGCCTCGCACACGTACACAAATTCAGGTTGCCAAATCTTTTGCATATAGTTCCACCTGATAGAATTTTTTCCACCTGGCTGTGAATACTAACAGTTTGTGAAACAATTTCCTGCAAAAGGGGTCAAGTGAAAAAAGGTTTTCTTAACCATTATGAGGTCTCATGAGATCTTTTTAACTAAGTAAAAAATATTAATTAATGTTTTTTTAATTTTATACTAGACAAGGACGAAACAGAAAGTATAGTTTTTCAATATTTTTTTCTGCAACTTTTAAGTAAAAATACATGTACATTTTTTTTAAATCTCTCAATATGAATCAGTCTTTGTCATATTTTACATAACATGAAATATTTTGCCACTTTAAATCTGCATAGACTATAGTTCAATGTTAAATTAAAAATGAATGGGTTATTTTATGGATTCTTTGTTGAGATTATTCCATAAATTTAGTTTATTCTTTTAACTGTAATGCACTTTACCATCATTTTAGTTGTGTGTTTTTCACCTGCAACATAGCTAAGATCAAGAATGTATTATCGAAAAGTGATGCTGAAAAACTCATCCATGTGTTTGTTACTTCTAGGCTGGATTACTGTAACTCTTTGGTAGCAGCGTGCTCTAAAAGTTCTTTAAAAAGTCTTCAGCTTGTTTAGACTGTTAGCAGGAATTAGCAGAAGAGAAAACATCACTCCTGTGTTAGCTATACTTCACTGGCTCCCAGTTGATTCTATAATTGAGTTCAAAATCCTCCTGTTAGCCTATAAGGCCTTACATGGTATGGCCCCATCCTATATCAACCAAACAGAACACCTTGCTCACTAAATGCAGGACTGCTTGTGGTTCCTAGAGTTAATAAAAGTACAGTTGGAGGTAGAGCGTTTAGCCACCAAGCCCCTGTTTTATGGAAAAAGCTCCCAGCTCATGTAAGAGAGGCCAACACAGTTTCTACATTCAAAGTTAGACTGAAAACATTCCTCTTTGGACAGGCTTATTACCCGAGTTAGTAATCAGACAATAATTCACCTATTGCCAGAGGAAAAGTAGATTTTTGTTTATGTTGGTACTAAAACAATTTTTTATCGTTTTACATTTTTTAATAGCTGTAAATGCAGATTAGGGTTTAACGGAAAAACCTAAATATATATTTTTTTTGTTTTAACAATAAATATTTCTGAAAGAATAAAATACAAGGCTTTGTGCAAACAGGAGATTTTTTGTTTTGTTTTACTTTATGAAGATTTATTGTAATTGCTAGAACAGAAATGATTGTTTTTGTCATCCTCATCACTCAGTTACAGGACTATTATTGCTTTGGCAAAACATGCTAAAGTATGATACATGTGTAAATGTGTGCAAATGTATTCAATAAACACATTTTAGCTTTGATCAAATGCTTAATCATGAGTTTTGAGTATTTTTAAGAGTAAATGTATCTCACACTTTCCTATTGTGTTAATCTGCTTTCATTTTAAAGTTATAAAATGCCCTCCTATAAGAAAAAAAACACACAAAAAAATGCCACAGGTCCAACAATAATGGTGTTTACTTTGCAGCTCGCAGTGCCACCAGCACCAGCCGAGAGTTCCCCCTGCCTGCTTCCTTCCGGAGGACGGATATGATCAATCTCATAAAGGGATCGATGCCTCCATCAGGCTGTTGCATAAGCCCACTGGACAGGGTCATAATGATCAAAGGTAGCTGCCAGGAAGAGGCTGACCCGCCCATCCTCAGAGCGTGCAGTAAGTCAACCCAAACATGGCTCTGTCCGTCAGTGTGGAGCAAACACACAGCTGTCACCTTTTTCTGAAACTAAACATCAGCAAAATCAAGAACCAATAGCATGAAAAAGACAAACAAAAAGGCAAATTCTGTGGGTAACAGCAAACAACTCCTGTTTGATTTTTCTGAACCTGAATTATTGTAATTACATGCATATTTAAATACGTATAGACTATCCCAGTATAATTTGAGCTTCTACTTCACTGAATAATCCTTTTTGTTTTTGTTTATTTAACAATAAATGACAACAACAAAAACTGGGACTTCATTCTGTAAAGTCATCTGTCACCATCTAGTGGAAGGAAGAGTCCACATACATTTATCTTATTTATTATTATAAATATATACATAATAAATCTTATATAATAATAATAATAATAACAATAAATCTTATCATACATAAGATTTAAAAATATATATATTTAATATTATTTCCTAGGATGTTTTTCTACTTAGAGTCTTAAATGTAAACCTTATTATAGTTGTAAGTGTTAAATGCTTTAAACTTAAACACAACTCCTATTCGTCACTTGTAATCAATTAGTTTGGCCGTCAGTCAGACAGGGATGACATCTTTACAAAATCAGGGTTATGTGACACCCGCAGGTGTTTCTTGCAGTTCCCTTGAGGCTCGTGCGGCCACCTTAAGCGAAGTCATGAGAATGAAATGTCCCATTGTGACGTGTGAGGTACGTGTACTGCAAAAACTGGATCCTCAAAAAGTAAAAGACCTTTGTTTCAAGAAAAAACATCTTATTTTTTGTTTTGCAAGGAAAATAATCTTATCAGGAAAGTTTTTCAATAGCAAAATAATCTTATTTTGAGAAAAAATGTCTATTTAAAGAAAATTTGCCGATGGGGTAAGAATTGTTGTCCCTTTTCCAAGGGGCCTTTTTTTGCAGTATGTATTGTGAAGTTTTTGAAAGGATAATGAAAATTACATGCACTTATGACTTAGGTGATGCTTTCGTTCGGTGGCCAGTCTTTCTCAGTCGCTTTAGTACAATTCTCAGATCAGAATGAAATTCCCAAAACTATTTGTTCAATCTTCACATCATGATGTCACTTGTGCACATCATATAAGCAGTTTCTCACTTCTTTGAACAAGTTGCAATTGCTTTGGTACATCCTTGCAAATGATTATGTACAATTCTTACAGTCTTACTCCTCCAAACACCTAGTCATTAGTTCATCGTATTGGTCATTAACTGCAAAATGGTTGACCAAGTTGTCATAATGTGACAAACATATTTCGCTGCATTGCAAGAGAGGATATTCGCTGTGATGTGGATGAGAATTTGTGGCCTAACATACAGGAACGACAAGAGGTGTAGGAAGACCTCACCAATTCCTACTGCACTGCCTGTACAGAATATTGTCTTATCTTTTTTTCCCCTTTGTGTTACTGTTTGCAGTGGGTTTTTTCTATGTTGGTACGACATGGTCTGTCAACAAATTACAATATGAACAATAAAAGTGTAAATGTGAATCTTGTCCAGTCTCTTGCAATCACACAAAAAAGGTGTAACTTACATTTTACAATAATTGTCATCAAAACTTTAGCCATAGTTTACATCAGAACCTCCCTCTAACACAGTTATATTGACAACATGACTAAGTAATTTGACTGTCTTGTTCGTAGACAATGACACAAGGACTTGACATTCTGATGGCACTGACATGTTCAATGACATAAAGACTTAGTTTTGAGAGATGAACTAAAGATTGGAAGTTACTGGCTTTTGCAAGAAATCCATAGTGTTTTGCTGTTTCTACAAATTGTTTTGAGAAATGCACACACGTATTTGCAAACGTCAATTCTGATCTGAGAATTGTACTAAAGCGACTGAGAAAAACTGTAATTCCAGTTGTGAGTGAGCTGTGGGTACTGCCTCATCGCTGACCACATGCAAAGGCTGCATGCATGTAAGATGAACACAAACTACACTCTGATCGTTTAATTTCCTCATCGTAGACACCGAATGGTTTACAACGTTAAAATCTCGTGTGGGCCACTTGCATGTCCCGTACACATCTGCCCAGTTTTCCCTTGCAGACAGCCCGTATCCACCATAACATTCATTCAAGTTGTTCACTCCTACTAGGCCCGCACAATATACCGCAAATTTATCGTTATCGCAATATCCAGCTCTGCAATATGCATATCGCAAAAGACAGTGAAAATCGCAATAAATCGTAAACCTTAAATGTGTTAATACAACCTTAAGGCAGCCTGAAGCATTTAACGAATCATATAAATCCCTCGGATGGACGCCTTCACCTTGTTGACCAATTGGATGGAGGCCTATTATGTTAGATGTTTGTCTCCTATGTAAACGAGGGTCGTTTGGAGTGTAATTTTTAAACTGTTGCAATGAAATGGGAATGATGTTTTTGTTTATTTTGTTATTTGTTTGTATACCGCAAATTATACCGTTATCGCAATATTAATCTTAAATATCGCATATCGCGAGTTTTCCTCATATCGTTCAGCCCTAACTCCTACTTTGTGAGTTAAACTTTGTCCAGCTGCACTGTGATACCTGATCAGCTATTCTTCGTCCTCCAATGAATGGCGGCCACAGTCTCTGCACCTCCAGCAGGACGGTGTGCAGGAAGTCAGAGTCTTCTACGGCGCGGCGACGACTCTCCACCTGGAATAGGGTTGGAGTCTGACCTGTTTTTATAGTTCATGCATTTATAACTTGCCAACAAGACCCTGTCAGTTTACCTGCTCGTCTGCACTGAGGACTAGAGTGAAAGAGGTGAGCAGGGAGGCCAGAGCTTTGGGAATGAGGGCTGAGATAAACAGCAGGAGGTGTTGGGCTGCAGCACTGGAATCAGGCAGCGGCAAAGAGGAGAGAGTGACAGGAAAACTGCAGACACAATAACACAGTGGTGGACATCAGATCTCAAAAACACATACGTATGGATGCAACAGCAAAGAGCCAGTGGAAGCCTCAACTAGCATCTGATTTGGGGCCAAAATGGAGAAAGTTTTATGGATAATAAAACTCTTTAAATACATTTTATTTAATATTAAGAATAAATGTGAGCTAAATGTGGACAGACAAATAAGAATAGAATGAGATGAGATGTTCATTTACCACCTATGTAGTACTTTTTTATAGCAAAAACAGTAGTAAAACATGGCTTCATTGGCAGGCTCACCCCTCTGTGTCATTCTCCAACTTGTCTTTGATGATGTCCATCAGTCTGTCTCTGGCTTCCAGAGCTGTGGAGAAACCTGACGACCACAGAGGAACTTTCAGGTTCACCGGAGCAGAGATCAGACCTGTGGGGACAGTGAAGCAACCAGAAAGAAGAAGTAAGCGCTTTTGCAACAAATTTCTGAGAAACATTTAAGCAAAAAACACGACGACAGTTCTAATGAAAGTCCGTCTTCTGCGACAGCTTTATAACCTTGTGTGTGTAGGTGAGATCTGTGTGGTCCTACCATGCCAGTGCTGGGTGCAAAGCTGCATGATTTCCTGGAAAAGATCCGGCTGTTCTTCTGCTCGTATGTTCAGAAAAAGGCCTAAGACCAACTCGGTCCCCAGACGCTTAAAAACTGAGTACACACACTCTGATTGACCTCTACACACACACACACACACGCACACACACACACACACACACACACACACACACCCCCACACACACACACACCCACACACACACACGCACACACACACACACACACAAAGACCTTTGTGTGAAATGTAACACAGTTAGAAAACAATTTTAAACTTTTTCAACAACTGCAATATTTTAGGATGTTACGATGCAAAAACACAAAGTATTTTTGTCTACTTTCTAGTTGAAATATCTTAGTGCACTTGATATAAGGCAAACCTAATGTACACGTAGCTTTTCAGTCAGATGTAAAGACTAGTTTTAAGACAGAAGTTTGATTTGTGAATGGTCTGTGGGTGGTCTTGTTTCAGGACTTGCTTCATTTAGGGAAACTAGAGAGTTTTCTTTGACTCATAACACATTAAAAAGATTTTTAAAAAACAGCAGGACTAAACATTCACGCATTTTCTGATCCTGCTTAATCATTTTTGGGATCAAGGGGTTGCTGGAGCCTATCCCAGCTACTGGCGGGTTATGGTTAAAACATAGTTTTAATTTTAAGACAAATGTATCTAATAAAATGCTATTCTAATCATATTTAACTAGATGTAGGTATAGAGATATAGTCATAGTGCTTAAAATAGGTTATTATTAGGTTAAAACATGTACAAACATGCCGGCCTTCTTTAAAATAAACGTTTTTTGAGCAATCTGCTTCTTTTAAGACAAAATACTTCCAATTACCAGGGTTATATACCTAAATAGGTCCTTTCAAGATTTCTTTTTGTCTCAAAGTATAGGACATCCAAACATACTTAAAGAAATGTCACCAGGACAAATTTTTCTAGTACCGTTGGCTGATTCACTTATAACAAGGGAAAACATCTTGTATTCTATATTTAAGATGGAATTAAGGAGGACATGTTTTCCTCCAATATAACATAACTCTTCTAAAGTGGTTCCAAAGTTAGAATCGATTCACTCTCCTTAAACTTTAACCACTAAAAGTATGCAGACATAAACTTATTGGCATGCTTGAGAGCTAGAGATGCTCTTTGCTAACAAAAATCATAGATTTATGTAGATTTCTGATGATTGCTAACTTCTAATCACAAAGAACCTGCAGAGATGGCTGTGCAGTGCTGCTGTGTACATGCTAACAGGATGGAGAGTAGATGCTGTGAGTGGCTCCCACCGTTACCTCAGGGAGAGGTCCTTCAGACAGCGCTCACACACACTGCAGAGAAAACACGCAGGGAATGACTTCTGGGAAAATTCATGGAGAAATGGGCAAAAAAAAACTTAAAAAAAATAATTAAATGTAAAACAGCATGAAATACTGAGGGATTCTGCAGGGAGATGACAAATTATCACGACTTTTATTCATGAATCTTCACATGTATGTTGATTTTAGTACATTACAATGGCCTTTTTAACCTAACATTAGCGGCAGAGCCAAATGAGACCCAGATTCCAGCTCAGACGAAGAAAACAAAGACATACACGGAACTGTTTGTCTACAAGTGGACGCATCAGAACAGAGAGGAGCAGGGAGCCAATTTTAGACAATCTTTTTCAAGCAGCATTTTTTCATCTGCTTCTGATTCACAATGATATGGAAGGAATGCTCAGCAATGCAATTTAAAGCTTGATTTTCTTTATACATGTCCTCCATCATGAGGGATCCAATTTTCCTCTGGTATTTATCTTTTTTGTTGCTCCTCAACATTTAAAACCGTATTTAAAGTTGCAAGCTTAGAATGACTACAATAAGAGCTTTTGTATTTATGGGAAATTTGTTTTTTACACAGGTGATAAACTGAAACGTAAAGCCCCCTGTGAATGTTTCCTTTGGCACCCTGGATAGAGTCATTGCCTCTGAGTGTGAGTAACACACAGTAACTGATTATTTTGAGAAAAATAAATAAAATAAAAATCAACTTTTACCACCTGGAGACGTATTCCCGTGTAGACTCCAGAGATGTTTCTCTGAACAAGCTGGTGAGAGACAGACGGAGGAGGCAGGCCTCCTCACCTGGAACACAAAAAACAAGTGATGCTTTGCAGGGTAACGTTAGATCAGGGGTGGGCAAACATGGAATCTGCATGAAAACACGCTTGAACTGATTAAAAGTTGTTGTGTATATTTCAAAACTGAACATTTCTATTCATTTTGGAGCCAATTGCACCGATGGATTGATGTCCCTCATGGAAAACAAAAAAAAAAACGAGAGAAATGTTGCGCTCATGTGCGGTTGGAACGATCAGAAAAACAACTAATCTTCCAACACCACATGAATGCTGAATAACTGTCTACATCTAGGCAAAGGTCTAGAGAAGACCATTTCTGGGTGGACACCAGAATTACAGGGGAAATAAAACCTTTATAAGGATTATCAATATCATTTTTCCCAGATGAAATCATTTAACGGACCACGTATGCCCCCCGGGCTGTAGTTTACCCACCCCTGGTTTCGATTTGTTGTTTCTGCTAAAAGGTGAATAACATCAGAGTGTACTGTAGGTTTGTTCACCGTTGGTGGTAACAATGGTGTCTCCATACATGTTGGTCATCAAATCAGTTGGATCCTTCAAAAAGATGTGGTTCTTTTCTGAGAAAAAACAAAAGACTGTAATGAGTGGTAAAACTAGGTGATACATCCACAACAGACTGAGGATAAGAAAGCTAAGGAATGAAATCGCATTGCCCCAAACAACATGTTTAGATACAGACAGGTTAGAAATTATATAAGAAAAGATCCATAGTGGGATAGGATGCCAACACTGTATCTTATTTTGTTAACTTGTCTGAAAATCAAGCTTTAGCAAAGACATTTCTGCCTGTAATGTATAGAAATCTGAATGCAATAGGAGTTTGAGGTGAATGTACTTTTAACAGATGAGTGGAGCGAAAATGCCTGTACTAACTATCATCAATGAACTGGAAGTCAACTCTGAGTCCGACTGGAAACCAAAAAACCTCAATGAGATCATATCTGAAAAGTATTACTACGGACAGATGCTAAAGACGCTGAGGCATGGTTGAGCACACGCAAATCTTTTGGGGTTGCCCAAAGACACGATAATCCTAGGAGAGCATAAAAACAAAAGATAGAAGCTGTCATAAAGATAGATCTTCTCATGGATCCTCTGATATTCCTTATGGATTTACACACTCACCAAAGATCAATGTTATATTTTGTATGTTGTATTGTTGGTTGTGTAAAAGTTCACCATCCTCAACTGGTTTAGATCCTGCCCACCAGCTACAGTCAGTGGACACAAAGGTTCAATCAATTTGATGTAGTATTTAATTGGGGCTGAAATGTGAGTCTTTATTTTCTTCCAAAAACGTGGTCAGGTGTCTACTCTTATGGACTGATTTCTGTTTAATTCCTGAATGTTCAAATATAATTTAACAAATCAAAGGTATTATAACTTAACTTCTCATTAAAACATTAAAATAAATAAAAAACAAAAATTTCACATCTTAAGGCAATAATGTACAAAAAAACTGAACTCATGAGAGACTTCTTTACAGACACACATATATATATATATATATATATATATATATATATATATATATATATATATATATATATATATATGCTCTGAGGAATTTCTTCTGCAGTTTTGAAGCGGATGACATCCACAAAAAATAGGTCTTGAAAACAAATGTGTATTTGGATATTTTCTAAATAATCAAAAGACATTTCTTACTAAAGATTACTTTTTTTTCAAGCCTGTAATTTTTTGAAACTTTATATAATTATTGCAGAATGTTCTTTTTGTCTAATATTTATGGCCATGAAGCCACTAATAACCTAAAAAGCTGGGAAACATGATGACACAGGTAGTTTTTGATTATTATTATTATTGTCGTTTATTTGTTTGTTTGTCTAAGAAACATAAGAAAGCTGAACTTCCTCAAGGGGAGGTGTGATTTTTGGAGTCCAGCCAGGCTCCCCCGATCCTGATAAAGACATCCATGTGTTTGTCGGGAGTTTGGGTGGTTTTATTGTGAAAAGCTGCAGCAGACCCGCAGGTGACCTACCACCCAGCAGCTCTCTCATCCCCCTGACGGAGCAGACGAACACCGTGGGTCTGTTCAGCAGGCGGCTCTGGAACACTCGGCCCCGGTGTTTGTGGATCCTCTGCTGGCAGAAGCTCACCGGGTCCCGGTAGAACTCTAGAGACTTGTCGCCGAACAGCGATACACCTGCGCTTCCGGGAAGCTTCGCCATTATCTTCCAATGCCAAAAAGAAAGCCAATTTCCTCTGAACCTGCGTGGAACGAACGGTTTCTAAAAAATAAAGAAAACAAGAACAACAAAAAACCGACTTAAACTCGATCAGAGGGATTCTTTTGTAGTTTTCTAGTTATTGTCCGGACCGTGAACGGAATTCCTGCGGTGGTTATGTCCTCACTGCTTTTTCCGAGAGAACCTAAAGTAAACCACTTCAGGAGTGATGCGTTCAAATGCCGGTGGTAATTTTGGAAGATGTAAACTGGACCACATATAGAGACTTCTCTGAATTAACACTCCTTTTGTTGCTAAAACAAAAGCACATCAACTCCACCAATGAAGCGTCCATCTGTACAACAGTCGGTTGTTCTACAGAAGATTTTTAAATATATTTTTGAACTACGTGGAATAAAAATAGCATTAATAAAACATGAATGCAGGCAAATAAGTAATGCCAAAAATATAGTTCTGTGTATATTAATTTATTTTTAAAGTGACATTTCCTTTACAAAAGCTTCGAGTGAAATTAAGTTTCCAAGCACAAAACATTTCATATGATGATTCTGCATATAAAATAATGTTTCTATCTTACAATTGTTTTTTTGTTTTTTTTTTTAAATGCAGGGGATATATTTAATATATCATACAACTGCAATTGTTTGGCTTTAGCCCTGCAGGATTATTCAGTTGGATTTTTAATGTTTTTTTGTTGTTGTTTTGTTTGTTTTGTTTTTGGTAAATGAAGTTATATATCCATGATAGTTGGTGACACTTGAATGGTTTAAACACCAAATAGCTCTGGTTCACAAATTAAACTCCTTCAATTTTACCGTAAAATGCACATTTGCCACTGATTTGTGTAATTTCTTTTTTTTTCTTTATTTAACAATCCCAGAGGATGATTATTTCCTTATTGTTTTTCTTTATTTAACATTCATAGAAAAGGATTAGGGCCATGGAGAAAGAAAAAAACAAAGGGCGATAAGAAATTCTGACTTTGATCTCAAAGTTCTGGCTTTTTTTTCTAAAAATTCTGACTTTTTTCCCAGTGAGATTAAAGTCAGATTTTTTTCCCACGACCTTTTTCCAAGAATTTTTATCCAAACATTAAATATTCTTTCAAAGTTTTATTTTTATAAATTACCTTGTCCGTTATAAATTTAACACCTTTTGTCCGTTGAGAACAGCATTGTAACTTGTATTACTATATTTGCACCACCAGAGGGCAGCATCAATAACCAATGGCTATGCACAGCAAAGCCACAAGAGGGCAGCATCTATCACCTTTAAAACACCATAGAGCAGCACTGAACAGCTCTCTCAGTACACGTGTTTGGCCACCAGAGGGCACCAATCCTCCCGTGTTGTTCCTCCCTTTCCTGTGCAGCCCAAGTCCGCCTGTCACTCAGTATCAGCGTTTAGCAGCTCGCGCAACTCAGAGCTGCCGGTCAGGCGGCAGCTGCTGTGTTTTCTAGATTTTAACAGGAACCTTAAAGGACTTTAGTGCATCGTGGGTCGTGCAGTTTGGAGCATTGGAGGCTGAAAGCTTAACACAGGTGAGTGACGGAGAAGGTTTAGTTGTTTATTTAGAAGTTTGTCACAGAATAGTTATAACCATCATGTTTGTCAAGTAATGGAAAACAAAGAGATCAGGCATATTTTTTTATGTTTAATTGAAAAGAAACGCAGTTTGAGTGTTTATTCTTGACAAAGTAGTGACTGACATGAATCTGTCAGTAAATTATTAGTGCGCTTGTAAATGAAGGCATGTCATTTGGGTCGCTTGCGGTATAATGTTGCTGTTTTATGTGACATAGCCTTTCAGCATCATTAATCATTCATAAGCACATTTAAACTGCTGCTAAAAAGCCACCAGGTGAAAGCACTTCCTGAGGATTATCCAATCATTGTTCGGGTATACAGGTTTATTATTATTTTCTGTTGTTTTTATTTTCTTCAGGGTTTTTAACATTAGAATTTGCTCAGGGGAAGAGGATGGAGACACGAAGCTCAGCTGGAAAATACCGGCTCAAAGTTTTGTTGAATTTACAGTGCTGCAATGTGAATTGCTTTATGAGCTGACTTACAACATTTGCATTAGAGGTGTGTCAGCCTGACACTATCGATGGCTAAACAAGTGGTGGGACAGGAATACTGCATGAAAACTGGAGAAAGTTTCTGTGGAGAAGAAAGTCTGGGCATCTTTGCTTTAGAGACGCGGAATGGATGGATGGATGGATGGATGGATGGATGGATGGATGGATCAGGTGATATAAAGGTGCAGTATAAAGATGAAAAAAAAACATTCTTTAACTGTTGGATCTAGGGTTGGGCGATGTCCCCTAATTTGGCCGTTGACGATGTTTGCTGTCAACCATCGGGATGGACGATGATATCGTCGGGGGCGAGGGGGGGGGGGGGGGGTATTTTTACATTTTTCGTTCTTATATAACTGCTATTCGTTATTTTGCTTTTTTCATTTTATTTCCCAACTAATGGTTAATCCGCGATGATCCAGTATAAACTGAGGGAAGTGACTTTAACAGAAAAAGTAACAAGCAAGATAGAAAAGAAGTAGTCCGCTCCCGCACTTAGCGAAGTGGACCGGCGGAGTGCGGATTTACAGCTTTGTGTTTGATGGGAAGGGGGGGGGGGGGTACATGAGCGGTATGTGTGGGAGATTTAAGACTGCGATCCGTCCCGAAGCTCTAGGGGTACTACCTACCGAACTCAGAACCGGGTCTAAACGTGTGTCTGAGCACAGCTCGGATCGTCAGCAGACACACAGCGGTTTGAGCATCAAAGCAGAAATGTCGCTCAGTCCTTAGAAAACATTCAAACAATCACGCGGATTTGTGTTTCCAGTCGTGTCCCGACTAAATAAATGCTGATGTTATTCTTACATGTTTACGTGCAGCGCCACCCAAAGCTAATGTTGTTAGCCCGTGTTAGCATACTGCTAATCCTGGCTCCGTTCAGAAAAAGCACTGACCACACGGATTAAAATTCAAATGATGAGCGAACAGATGTTTCATAATAACCGTAACATTATTAAAAGCACGTTTAGAAGATCATCTCGTATTTTACCGAGCTGACATGTCAATGTATATAGCCGCTCGGCGCTGTTATCGTTTTGTATTGAATTGTAACATTCAATAAAGTTTGGAAAAAAAGCCGCTCGGCGGAAGTTGTATCCCCTTCCGGTTTTCAAACTGCGCATGTGCGAATACTGCGCATGTGCAAATGATTTATTCCGACCGAAATTGTGACCTTAGTGAACGTTTTTATATTCTGAAAACATTTTTCTGGGCCCATGTACACCGTTGGATTCTAATCCGACCATTGATCCCATCAAGATATTTTGTACATGTAACCGCGGCTTCTGGTGTCGACGCGCAACGTGGCGGGGGCGTGGCATCACGATGGTGGTCTCTCCATCGGGATGTCAGTCACCCATCACGATGGACGATGATATCGTCCATCGGCACAACCCTAGTTGGATCTTAAATTAATATATTTTCTTTCTACAGATCATAATATAAACGTTTAGGTGTCGGGATTAAAAAGAGTCTGGTGTGATCCAACAGATTTTATTTAATCTCAGATATGCTGTAATCTGCCTTTATGTTTCAACAATTTTTATAAAAAAAGATTAAGATTATACTAACTTCATAGAATTATGATTGTAAGGTGGACAATTACATACGGAGCCCGTGTCCTGACATGGAAAAAATAAAATATGTCTTGTTCCCACAAATGAATATCTTGTTCCCTCAAATTAGTATTCCGTTCCCATGAAATAATTAATTTGTGCGAACAAAATAATAATTCACGTCATAAGTCATTCATAAAGACGGATATGCTCTCCGTCCTGCCGCAAAAGCCGCTTTTTAGCGGTAACTTCCGTGTCTCTGTGACCCACATTCATTCAAGAAAGGAAAAAGAAAAACAAGAATGATCAATTTATTACTGTCTCGTCTACCGGCCAGCCAGCTGTGGTATGGGATATTGTAGTTTAGGGGCATCCTAAATCTTATGATATTTTTATTATATTCATTGAGAAAATAATAATTGATCATTCTTGTTTGTCTTTTTCCTTTCTTGAACGAATGTGGGTCAAAGAGAAACGGAAGTTAGCGCTGAAAGCGGCTTTTGCGCCAGGACGGAGAGCATATCCGTGTTTATGAATGACTTATGACGTGAATTATTATTTTGCTTGCACAAATTTATTATTTCGTTCGCACAAATTAATTATTTCGAGGGAACAAAATAGTATTTCGTGGGAACGGAATATTATTTCATGGGAACAAGATATATTATTTTTTCCATGTCAGGACACGGGCTCCTTAGTTACAGATCGACAGTCTACTAGAATCTAATATAATCTGGATTAGGATGTTTCCTGTAACCAACCGTTATTTGTTTTTTGGGACTTTCTGAGCTTTGTTTCAGTTGCTGATAAATTTACAAAAATGCCCTTTAGTCTATTTGTTTTACATTGTTGTAGCCTTACAAATGATAATTAGCAGTGACATGTGGAGAAACTGATAGGGATCTTGAGTAATATGCAGCCTTCTTAGGGCTGTAGGGATAAAAAACCAGGAAGAAACTATCTACTGAAACTGAAAAAAGAAAAACTGACTAAATATTGTTATGAGCTGGAACTCTGAGAATTCACAGCGATTTTACAAGTGTTGAAAGAAATAAATGAGGCCCCAAACAGAAAGAAGTGTGTGGAAGTTGTACTTAAAAAATAGAAACTGCGGAAATTCCTGACAGTCTTCGATCTGTTAGAAATGTGCAAAAGCTCACATTTGTCCTTTTTTTTGTAGATTTCTAAAACTCAGGGCTATTCAATCACAAATTTACCAGTCAAAAATAAAAATAAAATAGGATTTATTATTTGTTTGTACCGGTATTGTGTTTGCACACAGTGGCAGCAGTTCAAAACAAGGAATTCTCTTTTTGACAAAGTAAAAATGACTGTTTGCAAATCTAATACAATTTCATCTGCAGTTACCATTTATGATCAGGTGATAGGAGGCCATCCAATAGAATAAGAAAACGGAGTATTCAGATTTTAGTCCCTTTAATGACATGAAAAAAATACTTCAAGTTGTTTCTTTGATCAGACCTTTTTTTTTAAATATATAACATACTTTTATTTAAGAGTGCATTTTGACTCAACATAATTTAACATTTTTTACTGCATTCCCGCCCAAAAGCTGTTTACAGAATGTTGCTTAAAGGGTCTATATCATATTTTTCTTAAGCCTTTCAGAGTAAATATATCCATATATATATGATAATATATTTCATTTGGCACACTAAAAAACATTTTTTTTAAGAAATACAAGTTATTTTCATGAGCTCTATTCCTACCCAGAAGTAAGATGACTCAACCTCTGAGGCACCACCTATCACTCCCTGTGGGTACCGCCCATTTCTTAACGTCATCTTGGAACCGGCCTCGGCAAACAACATCCAAACTTTTGCAAAGATGGATGTGCATATTGTGCCAGTGGCGGACCGTGCATTACACACCTGGGCCTTCAGTGGTGCTACGTCTGATTCACTCAACTCCTCATTAACCATTTTACAATGCAGAGCTTTGCATTGCATATTGAAAATTCCTGTAGCTACAATAAATCCCTCTAAATAAACTGAACAAACAAAACAGTAAACAGATCTTGTTATGCTACTACAGCCAGCAAAAAACATTAGAAATAACTAAATAAATTTGGAATATTATTTATTATGATATTTATCATTTCACTCGTCAAAAAATCGGATTACTTGAAGACAAATCCATCCTCCTCCTCTCTTTCTTCAATAACAGTTCCATCACCCTGTCATTTAGATTATCGTGCTTCAGTTCTGTCAAGAAGTCCTTTTCTATTCCATCAAGGCAGTGCTGAGAGCCGAGTCTGTGCAGTTGTGCTTCTGCGTAGGTTTTCATTCGCTTTAGAGTCGAAAATGTCCGCTCGACAGATGCAGTGGACTCGGTGATGGTCAGCTTCAAACACCCAAATCTGTCCTGCTGCTTCATGATCTCACTCAGATATTTCTGATAAAGGAAGTCAAGGAGATCAGTGGGAGATTTCCCTTCTAAATCATCCATGGCGTACATAACAGTCAGCTTTTTTTAACCGAGACGGATCAAAAAGTGCTCCGTGGCTCTGTTTCAAACTGGGCAAGGCTGCATGTGGGAAATGTTTCATATATTCCTGGGTTTGTCCAATCAGAAGGTCTGAAAACTGTGACGTTGCCTAAGCCTGCTACAAGGCCCTGCTGGCACCAACTCAAAATCTGATTGGTTGAAAGAAATGAATGATCAACATTGATTTTGCATTACAGAGCCTTCAGAACTGATAGTGAAGGCCTCTTTAGCTCTGACTGTGCCTGGCAACAAAGGACAGCTGAAATATGCTTGTTAGAAAATGCTCCAATGTGAAAATACATCTGTCTTTTATTGTGTCATAAACAAATTTAAAGGAAAGGGACAGACCATTTGGAATGATTTAATGAGTATGCAAGGACAAAATATCATTAAGACATGATTCAGATATTTTTAGGCCTTCAGACATGGCCTTGAAGGCCCTGGATTGGGAGGGGCTGGTGCTCAGATATGGAGTCCTAAACTGTTCACAAATAAATAAATAAATATGACTTTGTGCAAATACACAATAAACCAATACATCTCTCATACAGACATAAAAAGATCCTGAAACTGTGAAAAACGTGCACACAGATTTTAAATTAGCCATTATATTATTAAATATGATTCATTTTTCTTTAAAAACCTGTTCATTATTTTAAAACAGCATTTTAAAATATTCATTTTAAGCATGTTGAATATTATTATAATTCTGTCTTTTTTCATAAACTCTGATTTCAAAATCAATATTTTCCAAAGTAGCTTTGTTTTTATTTCATGTTGCTGTTTTTCTGAATGACTTATTAATTTCATGAAGAGCTTATTCAGCAGAATGAGTCTGTCTGTCAATCAAACCAAACAAGGCAGAGACACTTTTGTGATTGGCTACTCCTTTACTCAGACATGAGCAGCAGCACCCTAAGTACATCCAAGAATCGAAGATGCTTCATCAAACATGATGGAGCAATACCTACCCCCCCCCCCGTCAACACTAGGGGGGAGTATGCACCTCAACACATCCACAGTGTTGCCAAATATGGACGGTTTTGGTTCTAAATCTGCGGGTAAAAATGGCTTTGGGCGAGTATGCTGAATTCGGGTGATTTTGTGGTCGGTTCGGCGGTTTTCATTTTCTCGTGAAAATATAGTAGTGGTCTAAATTAGGCTGTTGGAGTTCCACTAAGCTTCATGGAGCGGTGTCTGTGCGTATCTCACTTACAATGCAAGGATGCACAGTGCACACGGAGAATGATAAGAGATCATGTTTATTTATTTTGAATAGTTCTAAATGATAATAATGTTTCCATGTTTGAGTTCATGATATCATCCCAGAGAGTGTCTCTGCTTCAGCTCCTGCAGTGAAAACTACGTCTTGATGATGGCCGGCTCTGCGTTTTTTTTCCATCTCTATCAGAGCGAGCAGTGCAACAGTGTGTGTGTGAGTGTGTACATGTGTGTTAGTGCAAGTTAAGGGTGTGTTGCTCAGTTCGCCGGAAAAGTAATAATTAAAAAAGGTTTCCTCCAAAATAACAGAGACTGGTTCTTTTATTAACCCGCTCTGGAGGCTCAGAGGGTCTGAACAGGGAAGTGAACCCCAAATAGAAACACCGGATCTCCGCTGCGTTGTCCGACCACGGTCAGACACGTCATCGCAGGAAAGGTTTAACATTTTCCCCGAGAGGGAAACATAAAATCAGAGGACCTGATTTATAATCATTGTCTCAAGGCACGAGGCAGTGTAAGGCACGATGTGACGTCAGACTGGATCTGTGAGCACAGACAGCAGAGCTGTGTTAGCTGCAGAGCAGAGAAGAGCTCTGAGAGAATGGCGTGAGAGCGAGAGTCAGGAGTGTTTCAACGAAAGACTTCAAGATGTGGACGACTGGAGCTCCTCTGTGGTCCACAGGAACCCTCAAACTACAAAAACGGAGTGGTTGATATTTGCATCTGCTGCAGCAGACAGATTGTCTCTATTTGACCCAAAGCCGTGCAGATATCACTGAAATATGTCAACTCTCTGACTGGCACACCGCAGAGCGGGTATCCAGGAATACGAGTCAAGGGATCAGCCAATGTGCGTTTAGATCCCTCCCACTGATTGACAGACAGACTCATTCTTCTGGAAAAGCTCTTCATGAAATAAATAAGTCATTGTGAAAAACAGTAATGTGAAATTAAAACAAAACTACTTTGGAAAATATTGATTTTGAAATCCGAGGTTCTGAAAAAAGACAGAATTATAATGAGATTCAACATGATTAAGATGCATATTTTAAAATGTTGTTTTAAAATAATGAACAGGTTTTTAAAGCAAAATGAAACATATTTGATAATCTAATGGCTAATTTATAATCTGTGTGCAGGTTTTTCACAATTTCATGAGTTTTTTATATATTTATGAGATTTATTGGTTGATTGTGTATTTGCTCGAGGGCATAATTATTTATTTAATTATAAACAGTATAGGACTCCATACTCAGAGAGCAGGTTTTTGGAGAAATACTCTAAAGCACATGTGTCAAACTCAAGGCCCCACGAGAACATAAAAGTTTTTAATTTCTTAGAATGGAAAATAGAAATACGTGTGTATTTATTCATATCTTGGGGTAAATAGACTTGAAATATCGGATTGGGAAAATATACATTAGGACTGTCCATATAACCTAACCTGACAGAATCAAATTTAAAAGGATTTAAGTTAGAGTCACAAGCAAACATATGTTTTTTGTGCAGCTGTAATTGTCACTTTATAAAGTTATAATAAATAAATAAATGAGTATTTAACATTAAGGAGTAGTTACGTTTACTTTTCATTAAATTTAGTTACATGTACAAGTTATTTCTGGCCTTTTGAGGACAACCACTGTGCTGATGTGGCCCTCGGTGAAAATGAGTTCGACACTCCTGCTCTAAAGTGTGACTGGATCAACATACTGCTTTAGAGTGGTTTTTGTGAGGAATGAACAAGATAATACCCTTAAAAGCTCTGTTGATTTTTATAGGCCCTTTAATTGGGCCGTGTCAGGGTTTGGATTTTTTGCCTTGGTTTTTGCTTCTATTTTGTTCTGTCATAATTGGAGTTCTGTTTCCTGTTTTATCTTGAAGGTTTCCTGTATGTAGTAGTTTTGAGTTTTACTTCCCTGGTCCAATCTCTCCTGACCTGTGTCTTTTCAGTTCTGTGTGTAGTTAAGTCTTGTCTCTGCCTTTCTCTTGTGCTGGTCCATACCGGTATTTCCCTGACCGTCTGATTCCCTGTCTTCCTGGTTACCCCGACAGTTGGTTTTGTTTGTTTACCCTGTTCAGCAGCGCTTTTTTGTTTGAGAATTAAAACCCTTTTTGCTTGCCTCCCGTCTCTGCATTTTGGGTCCTTCGTCAACCCCCCTACTTGACAAGCGGAGTAAAGTCCAGCTTGTGTTCCACCACACTTTAAGGCTATGTCCGAATTCTCTCCCAACAACTAGTCTAGTGCTCTGGATTTTAAAAGCAATTCAGACATCATGCTCACTACTTGGTTTTCTTTTAAACAGCAGAAATGAAGTCACCGATTTCCCCAAGTGAAAACCTTATCAATGTGAGCATTTTCAAAAGTCTATTTATGAATCCGCTGTTTTCTGATGATGAAAATGTAGTTGTTTTTTTTAAAAACACTTAAATACGTTTTTGTTGTTGCAAAGATTCAGATCACTCAAATGCAATGCATTGTGGTCTATATTAGAGGGCTGCATTGGGATCGGGTCCCGCCGGGTCCCACGGGACCCAACCCAAATCTCGCGGAATTGGGCGGTTTGGATTGTGCTGCGGGCGGGAGCGGGCGGCAAAAAATAAACCCCGCGGGATCAGTGCTGGCATGAATATCTCATGAATATATAATAGCGGACTACGTTAGGCTGTGCAGCTGTTTGATTCTTATGTACTGAAGCTCCGTGAAGGCACCAGGTAGAGACGCCCAATGGCCTCTGTCATGTAACCTGATGTTGGGGGTGCGCCCCGCCCCGCCTCTTACTAAGAGCGCGCTTCAGGCCGTCTGTCTGCGCGCGCACACACGGACACTTTTAACCGAACAGGATTTGTGAAAATATATTTAATATTTAAGTTGCACATTACACAGGAGGAAAGCATCAAAAGATGAGGCTGGAGGAGGACATGAATCTCTTTAATAATATCAATAAAAAAACATGTTTTTTTCCTGCGGGACGGGGGACGATACAAAATCAATGCATCTCTATTACTGTGCGGGACTAAATTCTCTGAGTTTTGCGGGTGCGGGCGGGAGTGGACATACATATTGCGGGAGCGGGCGGGAGTGTAACGCATACGTTGCGGGAGCGGGCGGGATTGGTCAAAAATTCAGCGGGCGCGGGCGGGAGCGGGATGAAGAAAAATAGTCCCGCGCAGGGCTCTAGTCTATATTTCCCAATCCAGTGAGCTTTGATGCACACTGGTTTTTTGCAGATTTCTGGGAAATTTCTAGGACACTGGATTATGGAACTGTAGATTTGGATAGCACTCCAAAATTAACTTATTCTGAAAACGGATGGTGTGATTGTGCATTTTTTGCTATTTAAATTTGTTCTATTTTAATCACATTGAACATTTCAGACACAGGTTACATTTTGCTCTTGAGCTTGCCCTGAGTAGTTGTTTTAGCTATAAAAAATAGGAAACTTTGCACAAGTTTTTTTTTAAGAGACTCTTTTTTTGGTTCTGCACACTCAGCTCACTAAGTCTAAATTCAACAATTAAAAAACAATCTTCTCAGCTGCAAATTTATTCTTCTCTTTTGGTCAGTTTAAAAAGCTTAGGTAAGTGTATTTATTACAGACGCCAGTCTTTTTATTGCTAGAAAATTCGTGGTAATGGAGCGTTTTAAGAGCAGTTTGGTCAATCATTTCTTGAGGGCAGCATGATGCCATCATGAAGGATGTGGTAAGTTTAGCACTGGGGGGGATTTCAGTGAGATCATTTAACATTTTCAGAACCACAAGAAGAAACTACGTCCCACACTCACCCACTTTCTACACTTTCTTTGACACATTTTCTTTCAGCATTAATTGCATTAAATAAATGTTGCATGTTCACACATAAATAGGATTTTTCGTAGACTCTGCTGGCTAATCCCTACATGTAGAATAGAAGTCCAGCTCTGATAAGAAGAGCAACCAGAACCTCCTCTCCTGCAGACTAATTCTGATCCTGGAGCCTCTACAGAAGAATATTGCTGATACAAAGTGAATGCAGTAGTGGACTGTTGAGGCACTACACATGTGAGAGAATAACATTAATTCCTGGAAAGCAGAATGTCAGATGGAGCGCTGGACTCGTGCCAGCACAGGGACAGTCCAGACAGGTTCCCACGTATGTGCATGTGTGAATGAAGCACGCAGGTGTAATGCGCTCCTGTTGAAGGACAGCGGCTGTAGTTTTTAATGAGCTGCTCTGCTATAAAATCAGTCCAAGTGATTTTGACGAGCGAGTCCGATCTAAAAAACAGGGTTTTTTTATGTCAGGCCCTCCCTGCAGACGTTTAAGAGGGAGCCTCCGCCTTGAGGCTAATTTTGAGCCATCTGCATTAACGCCAACTCATTAGCCTGATTCTGAGAGCCAGCTAGGTCTTCTTATTCATTAACGGTGTGACCTCACCCACATCCAACTTTACCTTTTTGCATCAGTTAGAAGCTGGGAGAAATGATCACATGAACTGTCTAAAGCATTATATATGAGAACTGGACTGAGTGACCCCTCCCCTGTCACATTGCAAGCAGGACCTGCTTGTTCCAAGAACCCATAGACCTCCATAGAGAAATAAACAGTTATTACCCGGTCATTCTATTTTTCAGACTAACCAATCTTGATCTGATTTTTTTAAACATGTTCTTGCTAATCGTACTTTTTTATGCTATTTCTTCTGTAGTGCAAGTTATTTAAGTTATAAACTGACCAATCAGATGCTTCAATAAAAATATGTGGTCTCACATCAAACATTCAAAACGTTTGATTGACAGATTCTTCCGAGGCCACTTTCTAGTGGTTAGGGTGCGGCCTTCCAACAAGCTCACTACCTAATAGCGTAGGTGGTTGCTATAGAAATATTTACTTGGACTTGGACCAATCAGTACTTACAGGCAACGTCTGGCTGCAACACAACGTTGTCTGTATTGCAAAAAATGGAGAATGAATTGACTTCAAGCGATTGGAAGTAAAAAAAAAATCTACGGATGACATCACACTCACTCAGTCCAGTTTTCATAAACAGTCAATGGTCCAAAGTAGATACAAAAAATGTTTGACTGTAATCAAAATGATTCTTTAGGTGTTTACATCATTGCAGAGAAACACACACATGGGACTTTTCTGTTGGGCTGCAGCTCCTGGTTTGCAGGGTTGATGTTTTCTTTTTCTCTTTTGAAGGCTCTGGAATTGAAAATTGACTAGTTGATTCTTTTCTGTAGCCTAACATATCATGAGTTGAAAAAGCTTCTTGGATAAGAAAAATGAAACGTCTTCAGCTTTTTAAACCTTTTTTCTGCTGTCATGAAGTAATAACTTCATTGTGACATGCCTTTGACTGTACACCACTCATTAAATGTTCTCAGATTTTCTGAAAGAGTCTTTCTTTGAGCATAATCTATTTGGGTTCTACTTTTAGGTTTCTGTCCTTAACTTGATTTGAAAAAATGAGACATTAATCTTGCTAAACAGAAAACTGTGCAGAGACGACGCCTTCTTAAAGACAGGAATTCAGTCATTTTCAATGCCTGCATTGAAAAGGAACACAAATGTAAATTTGTGTCATTATAATTGAAATTGTAATGGAATTATTTCATTTGTAGCCATCTTCTGTTCAACTCCAATCTCAGATTTTGAAAGTGTAATCAGCATAAAGCTGTCTTTCATGGGGTGATGGGTAACATGCAACAGGAGTTCGTGAATTAAGAGAGGAGTGATGTTATTGTGGAGATTGTTGGTTTTATTTAGGTTGTCTTATGGTTGTTTTTTGTCAGTTTTTTATGGTCTAGAGCCTTTTGAGCTTTTGAAAATGTCAAATAGCTTTTAAATATATGATGTACTGATCTCAGACAAACTGGGACTTTTTTTTTTTTTTTTTAGAATTCAGTCTACAAAGAAAAAACCAAGGGAGGTTGTGGATTTGTGTTTTTAAACAGAATGCCAGAGCAGGAAACACCTGCTAAGCACAGCTTATATGTAGACATGGATTCTCTGAAATTTAAAATGGGTTTAGCCCTAAACGTTTTCAACATATTCTTTAATTCTTTAACGTGGGTTAATTTTGAGCCTGCATGTATGATGTTTATTATTTATTTACATCATGTTGGGTTCTATAATAAGTCAATGGCATTTTCATAAATCTGTTGTTTCTTTTAACGATGAATATTTACCTTTTACTACAACTCTATGGGGAGAAAACCTTATTTAACCATCTTACCTAGAAATGTGTCAATCATGGGTTTGAAAACAGCAACCATGTCCTGATTTTTCTTTTCTGGAGTAGAGATCGAAATATTAAATACTCTCAAGTGTTTTGTATCAAGTTGACACGGATGAACACAATTCTGTGGTGACTCTAATGGGGGGCCTGGGGAGGGTCTCGCCCGGGGAGTAAGTCAGTGTAAAACAGCCACTGAACAGGTGGTCCCATTGGAGATGCACTTGACCACCGGTTCGGGCGGCATTCTTGCTAGATCTCCTAATCACTTTAACTAACCATTCTCAATGTGAGGGAGGAGTGACTGTACGTTGAGCCGCCTCCTGGGAAGCTGAGCGTTGAACCTTATCTCTAAGGGACACCTTCAGTCTGTGAAGAATGCTCATTTTGTCTGCATTTGTCTGTGACCGGATCTGTTTGATCACAACTCTGAGCCCAGACCTCATGGCCACAGGTGACTGGAGTAACTTCAATGGACAGGTAAACTAAAGACCTTCCAGCTCACGTCTGTTTTCACAGAATGACAAGAGACTTGAGGTCCTACATTTTTGCTCCCATACTGAATAAAAACGTGTAGAGGATTGAAAATATGTTGGATTTTCATAGAGATGAAGTAAAGAAAACCATCTCTAATGCAGCTTCTCTCCCCTGTTCTCTCCTTTTGTTTTCTGTCCAAAAATCAAAACATGCAGGAAAAAAAACCTTCACAGAAGAGAACTTCTCACTGGCAGACTTCAAACTTTCCAGATTGAAAACCAATCAAGCATTCATGGGATGCTGCCCTATAAATAGCACTGACTAAGAACCCACATAACGACCCACAGGACTCAAAGGGTTGACTGCCAAAGTCCCAGTGTCAGACACAAGACCCCCCCCTACTGTCCATGCTTCAAAGCATTCAAGCTGTTTGTGCAGCACATATGGAATCCAAAATATACTCAATTAAACTGGAAGCAATGGGTATAAATTAAATAGCATGCAACCAGAATATAAAGCATTAAAGGAGGTCTCTTTTGACATAAAAAATACATGTTTATCGTGTAAAGTAACAGAATTTTCTATTTCCCTTTGCTTTAAAATTACATTAATTATGAGTATCTAGTTTATTATTGCTGCAGGAAAATGTCCAGGAAAATATCAGAGCAAGATTAACAATGTTTGACAGACAGATAAAGATCACGGAGTTAAACATTAAGAACACATTATAGAATTCATGGATCAACATTTTCACAGTATCCAAACGAAACGGCTTATCTATCATGTCTTTTTACCACCTTAAAGGACTAATTTTTTGAAGACAAAACAAAAGATGTGGATGCTTGTGCTTGAGAGGGAGAAAAAACCATGCCCGGGGGTAAGTATACAGGGAACAACGGCTTCAGGGATCACATGCATATTATATGACGCACCTGTGTTCAGGCTTCCTCAATGGTAAGCTATCTTTTCCCTTTACCATTACTTCAGAAATACTCTTGGTTAAGCCGTAGTCACAACTGCCCCTTTGGGTGGATACAGGCTGCCTGCAGGCAAATATGGTCAATGCAGGTGACCTGCATTAAATATCAAGGTCGCAGACCTCTCGGTGAGCCCATTAAAATTAAAGTCCAATTAATTGTCACACATCTTGGTCTCTGAAATTTGTTCTCTGCATTTGACCCATCCCTTGGGGGAGCGGTGAGAGGTGGTGGTTTAACCCAATGCAACCCTTCAATGCTGATTGTGAAGCAGGGACAAATTGAGTGCCATTTTTAGAGTCTATGGAAAGACTCAACCGTGGATTTGGACTCATGATTTACCACTCTCAGGGCACAGACCTTTCTAACGACTAGTATGTGGCGGAAGGGCATCATGGAACAGCATCACCTGTGCCTCATGAGTGCCTGTAACTTACATTATGTTTACAAATACTTCACGATACATTTACCACACGTATGACAATGGTACATTCAATTTTCATGACGTCTCTTAAGGTCACAGCACAAGCCTCAAGGGAACTTCTCTTAAGATGCTGCCACTCCTGTCCATGACCCTCGACGGGCCCAGACCACCCAAAAACCAGCAGCACTTGTACAGATTGACCTCCTGTACAGGTACACGTGACTAAAGCTTTACACAACACTTTATAGATGCTTACCCACATCCTAATTGCCCAGAAAAAGTTCCATTTGGTCAGAGCATTCAACTGCTTCAGGCACATATAGAGCCACTTGGTGTTAGGTGTTTGTCTGTTAGCTCCAACCTTCCTCACTAATTCTTCAAGTTTATAAAAAAAATTAAAAGAAGATGATCTTTCCTGTTAAGTGGATTTTCAACATTTTACATGTAGTTTGTCATGTTGTGCTAAATAAATACAATTTATGTCCTAAATTAAGTAAGGGTTAATGGCAGACAAAGTGTGCATTATATATATTCAATCAGTTATTAACAATTTATTCTTGTTATATTTTCGGTTTAGATCAATTTTTTTCACAAAAAGCAGATTATTTGTTACGTGATGCGGCGCGTCATCACGGTAACTTAACGACGCACCGTTCAGGGAGAGGGATCCCTGAGCTTTCTGGCAAGGCCAGAAGCCGGGGATCACATCACACCTGAGCCAGGGGTGTCCATGTCTCTGTTGTGTGGGTTCTGGTCCTTGCCCCTGAGTGCTGGCCCTCGCCAAATTTCCAACTGTCTCCGAGCCTGGTCGGGCCATGTTTACAACACCCCTTGTGGGCCCCCTTTTCTACCTGGGTGCCCTCCTCCTGGGCAGGGCCGGCCGGCCCATGCCTTGCTTCTTCCTGGACCAACCGTGGGCAGGGTGGGTGGCTGCCTGGAGCGCGGAGCGGGTCTCCCTTGGGGGGTCCTGGCTCGTACCTGGGGTTGGGACGGGGGGATGCCCAGAACTCCTGGTGATGAGGTGCTCGTCTGTGGCTGTGGGCACTCTTCTCGGGTGGGGCCCTGCGTTGGGCCCTCCCGGCGCAGTAGGGGGGCTGCTCTCCTGTTTGAGCTGGGGCTGCACTCTCTGTCCCCCCATGCCTCCCTGCTCTCTGGCTCTGGGGGCCCCCGTGGCGGTCCTGCTGGCCCTGGCCCGGGGGGTGGTTGTTCTCTGCTTGCTGCCATGTGGCGTTAGGGGGTTCTGGAAGCCACGGCTGCTGCGGCAGGGGTCTTGGTGTGGGGATGGCTGGGCATTCTCCCTCCTTCTTTTCACATTCCACCATCTCTTTTAGAAGAACATAAACACTCACTTAAGCACAGGTGTTAGCTCACCTTTGCACAAATAGTTTGTGTGATTGAATGAAATATTTCACACTAGTTGGTTTGAAGGCATAAGTATGCGTGTGTGAACACTATCTGTATGGTGTACATGTTGACATGTGGACATTTTTGCAGCCAACAGGTATGTGTATGACATTCATTTAAGTGTGTGTGGACAGGCCCCGCCCCTTCTAGATTTGAATCACATCTAAACCTCACTGTAATGATAAACATCCAGAAACTTGTTGCTTTATGCTGCTTCATGGTTTAACCCCCCCCCCTATAATCACCTTCCTACCCCCCCCTTTCTAATATCCCTCTTTCTTCCTCCCCCCTTTCCTTTTCCGGTCCGGTCCAACACAAAAGATTTTCAAATACGATTAAAATGAATAAAGTTTGGCCTCGATTACAAAAGGGGTTTATTCAGACATATCTCTGGTTTATCAGAAAATTCATAACCCCTGTTGTTAAAGTAAAATATGTCCAACCCAAGAGGCCTTCAGCTCTCATCTGTTTGCCCAGCTGTTGGACAGGACAAGTTAAAAAATAAATAATAATAATAATAATAAAAAAACAGCGCACCGTTTAGAGCCGGCACCAACCTCAGCTGCAGAGGCAAAGAAAAGCGATATGTATGCTGATCGGCACGATGGGTTAAATTAAGCATCAGATCAGAGAAAGTTCACCTTTTACTGCTTATCTTTGTCCAGATGATGAAGCAAAAGTTTTGTTTTAAAGAAGCCAGCGCAGTGATATAGAACATTTAAACTATGTAATCAGAGCTTCTTTTTTATGTGTGCATTATCACTGTGGATTAACACTTTTTGATCCACAACCAGCAGCCAATCAGTATAGAGTATTCACCCGGACCTTAATAGAACATAGGTTAAACTGTTTATTGTGTTGCTCTTGAACACATCATGAAGCAAACAGCATTTATTTAAGAAACATGTAGTTAAAGAAACATGAAATATGCTTTCTATTTTAAAACTTTTAAAAGTTCTCATTGAATCCACAAAACGGAAAGGTCGCTCTTCGATTGTTTTATGTTCAGGGTGCTGCCCGCACGTTGCCCTTCCATAACTTTAAACCAGCAAAAGAATTATGTGTTTGACGTAATTTGATCCAAATTCTAAATTTTTTGTGTGGTCGCTGCCAGCAGCATCTGTCATCACACAACAGATGGCCTCTTTGTCCCTAGAAGTTTGGCATTTTAAATGAATATAAATTAATCCTTTTGTGCTCGCAAATTGTCAATAATTCAATTCTCAGTGGATGCAGCATGGTATCTGTTAGACTATTAGAGGCATGAAGTTGAATGTGTAAAAAGTTTCTATTTGGAAAGCAGCATGCTGCTGCTCCTAATGACTTCAAAAACACCTGGGAGGTGTGGTCTTTTTAATGAAAAAGTCCACGATGAGACATCAAATGACAAATGATTCTGACAGTGTCTTGTAACTGTCCTTTCTGCTTTTGTCTCTCACAAGTTCAGACATACTGTATTTTAGATTGTTAGTGTGGTTTCTGCAGAGAATGTCCCACCTCTAGTCAGAGGGAAACTATTTACTCTTTTCTCTCATCTCTTCTACTAGACAACATTAGTTTGTTATAGTAGTTATAAACTAAAGATTAACAAATGGGTACCATTTTCATCCCCGGATTTGGCCATTTTGGAGGCAATTTATCAGTTATGAGGATTTTTCAACAGTGTAACTTATTATTTAGACTTACAGCTGCAGTCAGTTAAGGACCCACTACATTGAAAATTGTGTTTTTGTTGGTTTTTAACATGGTCTTGTGGCATTTTTCTAATGAGGGAGGACATATTGCTTAATAATGAAATCAAGCTTAGATTATTTTTTATACTGAAATATTGCATTGGTAATGTTAGGTTGGGTGTAAGGGATTGTAAACTAGCAGGAGAGCATGTAAACAAAGAGATTATGGCAAGTGGGGTAAGGCTTACTCAGCACCAACGGTCCTATCCACAACTCAGAGGTGAATTTCTAATGAACTCCTTCTGGTCTGCTGAAACCATGTCCTAGAAAACAACAAGATAATCAAGTGTAAATTACATATGTGTACAAACAAACAAGTACATAATTAATAGTTTCATAAAGTTCAGCCCACTGAAAAATAATACAAACAAAATAACACAAACAGAACATTATTAGTACATTCTACCACAGTTACTGAGCTTTCAGTTACATTACTGAGAGCTCTCTATTTACACTCTCTCCCACTAGCTTTCAGCCCCGCACACCCGCTACCTAACATTACTGGATGAACAAAAAATGGCGAGCACAATTGGAGCTATCCAGACAGATGACAGTTCAGACGAGGAAAACAAAGATATCCATAGATCTAATCGGAGGGGCTTGCATTTACAGGAGCTTGTGGCAAGCCTTGCATATTTTTGACATCACCATTGCAAACCTTTTTAAACTGTATTTTTTGTATCTGTCCCTGTTTCACAAGGACTTTTCTTTAAATTTGTCTTTCATCATCAAAAAAATGCCTTAAAAACATGTTAAAAATGTCTGATCAGTGAAACAGGACATGCCCCCCCCCCCCCCACACACACACACACAACTTCTTTCGTGACAAATTGCCTCAAAATCTTTCTTCAAATCAGATTTAGTTTCCACTTCAAACAGCTGTTGGTATAGTTTCCCAACTGCTGGTGGAATACAATCATGGTTCTTCAAACTGTGAACCCATTTAAGGAGCCTAAAATGCATCGCTGTGTGACATTTCATCTAAGATCTGGAGTGGAGCATCTTAACATGGTTATCTGTAGGAAACAGGCACAACATTGAGACCTTTATGACTAAAGGATGTTTCATTAAAGAACATCCCAGGTTTGATCTCAGTGGCTGAGATAAAGAGTGGTGAAGAGTGGCAGCATTACACCTGCATTTATTACACTTTGTGGATTTCTATCGTTAGTGAAGGCTGATGGACAGACAAATACCTTTTGCAGATTCACTGCTGCGTCTCGAATGTAATGACAATGAAAACCATTTAAAAACTACCCCCTGGTGTTAACAAAAAATGCCAATACATGCAACAAAACTAATAGTGTTTGTGTATAATGTCAGCTCATAAACAGTTTAGTTCCCTGTTTTTTGTAGCGCTCTTCAATGTATTTTACCCCCAAAAAAAACAAAAACAACTAAAGCCTGAAAAAATAAAGGTGCCTTTTATCCAAAAAATATATTAGAGATAATTGTATTCTTAGCAGAAGTATATTATATTTTTTTTTTATTTGAAATGGTTTATTTCAAGCAATTAAGTAGAAATAATACACAAAAGCAATACAATCATCAGTCATACATTCATACAGTAACTAATCAAACTTAGGATAATTAGACATATTAATAAATATTGCTTGAAAGGGAGTGGAAGGAAGCGAACTTATATAATCCCACCCCGTTATAATTTAACCATTTTATTACATGATTTATCAATATCCGGTTCCTAGCTTTTATCAGACAGAATTAAGAATCATAAGGTATCGATAAAGCACATGACAAAGATGAATTATTTAATTATTATGTAAAAAATAACTATTTCAAAAATCAGCATGGCAAATGCAGATCAGTCATCTGAAATATTTGCAGATTATGTTACTTATAAAAGTCATTCATATGAATAAAACAATACTATATCAGTAAAGTAGACACAACACTGTTTTAGGAATTTTCATAGCAAAATTCCATCAAGTATCAAAAGTTAAAAACATGTGCAAAATTATGCTACATTAGGAAAGATTCTTGAATCAATTTATCAATTTTTGGAGCAAGTGAAGTAATATCATTAAACGTCGATCAATTTAACCATTTTCAATAAGTGATTAATCATTTGTTTTACTTTTTTTAAATATTTTTTTTGTATTTTTTTTTTTTTTTATAATAAAGTAATGCTGTAGGGGAAAAATAAAAATAAAAAGGGTCCATAATCTGTCGATTGTCCAAGGCTGGTATTTCTTCTTCTGCTGAATGACAGCTTATCTTCTGGGTTCAAACAGTTAATAGTTCTCTTTGATGTTATGACTGCAGACATTAGATTCGGGTCCATATCCTTCTTCAGCTGATATCAGCGGCGGTGAAAGTTGAGCTCAGGTTGTCTGCATGTCAGAGCCCTGCTGTTATTCAGGTTACGTCAGACGATGGAAAAGTGATGAATCAAGGCGTCATATTTCTTGAAATGATTTGACTCTTTGATTTATTACTGCATGTTGTTTCAGACGACCGTGATCAAACACTTTTCAAAGTCCTTCATGGTGTTCACAACCAGAACCTTGGACCAGTCCGATGGACCGAGTGGTTTGACGTAAATCCTGCAGCCTTTAACCCAAGTGTTCTCAATCTGCTTACGCTTCCTGAGAAGCTGTGCATGTTTGGAGATTTCAGCATTCCTTCTGGTCAGATGGTCGTTCAGATAAGCAGCCGAACCTTTCAGGTGTTTCTTTTGGGTCATCAAAGCTAGCTTGTGTTTGTGATTCACAAACCTGATGAGGATCGCTGGTTTATCCGTCTCCTTTCCCCTGGGGAGCAGGTGGCAGGTCTCGATGGTATTGAGATCCAAGGAAATCCCTTTAAATGTGAGAAATGAATGCATTTGCTGTTCCAGAGACTCTCCACCGCTAGCGCTAGCATTAGCAGTGCTTGCTCCTGCTGTCAGCTTCGCTCCAGTTTTGATTGGTACTCCAGTGAGAATGACATTATTCATCCTTACTTGCTGTTCCACATCGTCCAGTCTTTTCTCCAGAATCTCGACCCGGTTTTCTCGCTGCTCGTTTTGAGCCCGAAATCTTCGGAAGTCTTCAATCATTTCCCAAAGTGGCGTTAGCTTAGCGGACACTTGTTCCATAAAACTTTTCAGCGTTACTTGAATAACGTCAAGAGTCTTTTTGAGGTCTTCGTATTCCTGGGTTTTCTTCGGGGGCATGGTCGGCTCTCTTTTTTTGGAGAAAATCAACTTTTTAAGTAATTTGAAGATAGTTGTATTCGCAGAGAGGCAAAGTAACCCGGAACCGGAATCAAAATGAAATGTTACAAAAAATATAATATTCCCATAAACAACTAAATAAAAACACAATAAAGTAATTTTTTATACATGTGTTGTACAAAACATGTCTTAAATGTCTACAAAATTGGTTTGAGTAGAAAGGTTGAGTTATTTTTAATGCATCATTATAACATTTTTAAATCAGTTTTGGTTGAATACTTACCACCTATAAATTTCTTTTGTCAAAACTAGCTCCCACAGGAATTTTTTTTCTGTGTGTGTGCTTATTCTCAGCAAAACTAATCATTAAAAACCAAGTTTGGGTTTGCAAGCAGAAAATCCTGACATCTGTTGCTAACAAGGACTGAAATATAATTTAACAACTCATTCAGTCACACTGCACTCATGTAGCACTGAAAGAATTATCACGCTTTACACCACAAAATGTGTAATTCAGTTCCTGAAGTCTTTTCCATTTAACAATGGATTGTTCCACATTGTAAAACACATCCACAGGAAATAACTCCATACCCTTTTAAATCAGACTTGTTTTTAAAGTCAAATAGCATGTTTTTAGCTATGGTTAGTGCTGGTAATGTGCAACCAGAACCTGTTTCTTCTCTTTAAAAATATAGGTATATTGATAATCAATGTAAGTAATCTATGAAATATCCTTATATAGAGAATAAAATATGAAAACAGGCAGGTTCTTTGCATTTAAGATGTCCTAGTGATGAGAACTTCTCTTTATTTCTAAAAGCGCCCCAAAATTGTGCTTTTTTTTTTCATTACTGAGCCTTAATTTAAGGAGTACATCTATTTTCAGCCTGTCATTTAGTTCATTAGAGTTGTGTGTGTGAGACTGAGTCAAGCTCCTGTCACACTGAGGGAACGTGTAATCCAGTGCAGCTGCACGGGTCACTTTCATTTGCATGGGATATTGCTGCAGATATGAATAACTTTTGGAGAATTATCAGGAAAATCATTGACAAAGAAGAGTATTCAGCAGATATTTGGTCTAAAATCTAGTAATTCTGTTAAAAAAAAAGGTCATTCTGTATTCAGACTACTGAAGGATAAACTAGAAAACAGAATTTAATACCTTGGTAATGACACCACAGACTCCACCCACACACACACCTACACACACACTCACACAGACGCACACGGTTCAGCAGTTTAACCCGCTCACAATCTGAAGTGTGAGATTATGTGAGAAATATTTGTTTACTTTCCACATAACATGTAACAAGTGTGAGTTAAGGAGAAAATGCAAAAGCTGCAGCTCTGACTGCAGTAATACAGCACCCACTTACTGAAAATATACATAATGTGTTCTACTTTTTCAGGTAATTTAGGTTAAATAGGAAAACATGACCACTTATGATGGGTGTAAATATGATATGTTTGTAGAAAACGTTTAATGTTTTGTTTGTTTGCATGTAGGATTTAAGTGATCTATCAGGTTTTTTATTTGTATGGGTGGGTTGGTTCACAGTTGCATCACGAGTGCAAACAGCAGAAAGCCCATCTGAGTTTGTTTGTCAGAGCCAAGCTTCCTATAGAGAAGCAATTAAAGATGGAGGCGAAATGTCCTGTTTTTTTTCCAGGAAAGCACAGGCTTTGCCAGAAGCAAGCGGATCTGAGCCAACATAAGGATGAACTGGGTTCCTTCAAGACCCAAAAGCACAGGAAAATTCCCTCAGTTAACTTTAAAAAAAAACACACAGTGTTGGGCCTCTGCCATTAGGATTGTATCTGTTTCAAGTACAGTGAAACGAACAGTGAAGCGAACATGGTGTTCATCTTTATCTTCAATATTTGTAGAGTGATATCAACACAAAAACCAGTGCAATCTAGCAAAACAATTTTTTATGGAGATGGTAATGTAGCCACCGTAACCTTGTTTTTTTCTGTTTTGGTTTAAGAACTAGGGGTGTAACGATACGCTGAAATCTCAATTCGGTTCGGTTCCGAATTTTGTAGGGCTTGGTTCGGTACATTTCGGTTCGGTCCTGCTGTTTAACAAATCTACCTGATATGAACTGCTATTTTATGAACTATTATTTTATTGTTATTTATTGTGTGTGTTTGTTTGTGTTTTGTTGCTGGACACATGAACTTCTCCCTTGGAGGAGTGATAAAGTTTTTATTTTTCTATCTATTTTCTGTATTTTTTTTGGTACAAAAAATTAAGGCAGAAAAACATTACTTACAAAATGCATTTATTGGTTTTACATAACAATAAATAAAATTGACCTGTGTAGGTGATCTGCTTAATAAAATAATAAAACTATTAGCTGCCAGGAACCAAAAACTTTGGATAGTTAACACTGGCCTGAAAAAAAAGATTTTTACATGCACATTTGTTTTCTTTTCTTTTTTTTTTTTTTTTTTTTTTTTAACTTGTCCTGTCCAACAGCTAGGCAGGCAGATGAGAGCTGAGGGCCTCTTGTGTTGGACATATTTTACTTTAACAAGAGGGGTTATTAATCTTCAGACAAACCAAAGGTGTGACTGAACAAACCCCTTTTGTAATTGAGGCCAAACTTTATTCATTTCAACCATGATTGAAAATCTTTGGTGTTGGACCGGACGGAAAAGGAAAGAAGGGAAGAAGAGGGAGGGATGTCAGAGGGGGGGGGGGGGGGGGGGTGATAGTGAGAGGGGTGGGTAAGACCATGAAGCAGCATAGAGCAGACAGGTTTACTGGTTGTTTATCGTTACGGTACAGTTCCAATGTAGTACAAAAAGGGCGGGGCCTGTTCACACACACTCAAATATTATCAACACACCTGCTAGCTGCAAGAAATGTTCACATGTCAACATGTACACAAAACAGATAGTGTTCACACACGCATACTTATGCCTTTAAACCAACTAGTGTGAAATCTTTCATTCATTCAATCATGCAAACTATAAGTGCAAAGGTGAGCTAACTCCTGTGCTCAGGTGAGTGTTTATGTTCTTCTAAAATGGATGGTGGAATGTGAAAAGAAGGAGGAGGACCAAGACCGCCACCCAGGCCAGGGCCAGCAGGACCGCCGCGAGGCCCCCAGAGCCAGAGAGCAGGGAGGCGCGGAGGGAAAGAGAGCGCCGCCCCAGCCCAGCCAGGAAAGCAGCCCCCCCGCCGCGCCGGAAGAGCCCAACGCAGGGCCCCACCGGAGAAGGACGCCCACAGCCCCAGACGAGCACCCCACCACCACCCAGGAGTTCCGGGCATCCCCCAACCCCAGGTACGAGCCAGGACCCCCCAAGGGAGACCTGCTCCGCACTCCAGGCAGCCAACCACCCGGCCCACGGTTGGTCCAGGGAGGAGCAAGGCAGGGGCCCGCCGCCCCCGCCCAGGAGGGGGGAACCCCGGGGAAAAAAGGGTGGCCCACAAGGGGTGTTATAAATATGGCCCGACCAGGCTCGGCCATGTTGGAAGTTTGGCGGGGCCCAGCGCTCAGGGGCAAGGACCAGGACCCACCCCCCAGGGACACGAACACCCCCGGCTCAGGTGTAATATGAACCCCCCCACCGTGCGGAGAGAGCACCGCCGGGCCCAGGGAGCCGGCACCCAAGGGACACGGCCGCCATCGCCAAGGGGCCCGCACCCCCCACCAGGGAAGGGGTAGGGGACAGATGGACCCAGGTCCCCCCCTTCCTTGCAAAATATGTGTGCGTGTATGTGTGTTTGAGAGGGTGTGTGTGTGCATGTGTGTGTGTTTATTTTGGAATGTATATATTGAAGGGGGAGTGGTGTGTGTACTAAGGGGGGTGCAGTTAAAATTGGCGAGTAGGGCACTAAGGGGACATCTCCTGATTACTCACAGTGATGTCCCCCCACCCTCCCCACCAAGGGGCCCTAAATGTCTAAGGTGCGGTTAAAATTGGTGGGTAGGGTGCCAGGGGGTACGCACATTTTTTTTCTTGTAGACCCGATTGTTGCAGTCGGGTGATGCTGTTTTAAGTTTATTAACAGATTAGATGTGTTACTGTGGCATACACTATCTTTGTGTAACAATGTCAACACACAGCATTCGTATGGAGTTAATTCAGTCTCAATAATCAGAAATGCACACAACCGGTTTTACAAATGCACACGCTCCGATTCACAAATGTCATTTTATGCAAACGTGAAAAATAAATTCGGAAATACACACCCTGTGTTTCACAAACACACAGATTGTGTTTCACACATGCACACTAAATGTTTTACAAATGCACAATAAGTGTTTCTCACAAATGTGCACACTGTTTTTCACAAAAACATTTTAGAAATTCACAATAAATGTATCAGAAATGCACAGTAGGTGCTTCACAAACGTGATTTTTAGGTACACATGTGATGTGAACTCACAGATCATTCGAATTGCAGAATGTGCATTCAAAATCCCGTTCTCGTTTGTGAATCTCCCCGTGTGTGTGAGAGATTTTTCTACGGTGAATATTGAGACTCATCTGACGGAGCGGGTCGACTAATCTCACCATTGGCTAGTGAATCTGTCAATCAAACTCATCGGCAAAGCAGGCGGGTTTGCTTTTAACCAATCGAATGGTCCCTTACACTCCTCACTTTCAAAGTGACGAGGGAGGGAGCTGTTCAGCACAGCAGTTGGGAGGACGCGGGCGGCAAACATGGCGGAGAGGTCTTCTGAACGGGATCAGTCTCAGCCCGTAAGTAATGCATTTATTTGATCATTCCCTCGTCGTACGTCCTGTAATGTTATTGAATACTAAGTTGAAGCGTTCTCCTTTGCCAAGTGACATGTGTGAATGCTTTATGAACACTGCAGCCGAGTCGTTTGCAGAGTACCCCCACCGCAAATTAGCTTAGCTTTGTTTTGCTTAGCCTGTGCAAGTTGTGTCTGCCTGTGAGTGTGAGTGAAGTTCAAGCCGGTGTCAGTTCAAGCTAGCGTCTATAGCCAATGATCTGTAGGTTCTTAACATGATTCAGATGGAACTAAGGGAAAAGCATGCCGGATTTACAGCAGCAAAGAAAGTTTAATAAAAAGTATTGATTTGGAGACGGCGATTTGTTTAAACACTGATGCTATGCTATGCTAACTAGCTAGTTGTTCCATGTGCTGCCTTTATGTAAACGCGATCCGGGTTAAAGTTAGACACAGCATTTTCACAACCCAGACTTTAAGACGGGGTCGACTGTGCAAAGAAGTTAATTCATGTGACAATCATGAAAACGGCATTTTTTAAATATAACAGACATGAATCCACTGTTGAATGAAAGAAGCCTCATTAAGTTTCTAACGTTAGAACCCGTATTCATTGTGATGACCAGCCCTGTGAGATTGTGTCAGAGTGACAGCCACTAAAATCCCCGTATCTCTTTACTTCCAATGACGTAATGACAAGAATCCCAAACATTATGTTTTTAGGCTGTTTTGTAGTCAATAAGTAGTCACAGAAAGGGTGGATGGGAGAAATCAGCTGTCAACAGTGATTAGAGTAGAAGTTACTGTAAGTATTACACACAGGCTTCCTGTGATCAGTGTCTTGTCTCTGATTTTTTTTTAAAGCTGTTCTTTACTACAAGCTCAAGTTATCATAGCAAGAGTGTTTTAAAAAATTCCCCTTTCATATATTTGAAAATTATGTAATTTAAGATCAGACAGCTAAATGATCTAATCCATGTTTGTTGTGTTTTTATTTATTCTCTAGGAATTACTGAAGCGTGACAGCGTGACAATCTTTTGTTCCTCATACCATCAGGCAATACAACTCTCTGGCAGGGCATCTTACAAGTAATTTCTTTTAATTTTACCCACTGATTTTCCAATTATTTACCTTTTTTTATCAATCTTTTTATTTTGTGATATTTCTATTTGTAATGCATGTGTGTTTATGTGTTTTTTTAAGATGGCCATTTAAAAAAAAATTCCTCAGGGATTATTAAATACCCTTCTATTCTATTCTATTTCATATTTTATCATCCTATTGTATTACTGTTTTACCTGTCAATTGGGAATTTAGCATTTTTGCCGCTGTAAATATCTGTCAGTTGAAATTATTTGTACTTGTATTCCATAGATCTTGTACCTGAGAAGATAGCAGACAACAACTGTGCAGACTTGGCCTTCTTCAGTGACGCTGTGAACGTTTATGGCTTTCCTCTGAGGTATTCATGTTATTCATAAAGAAATATTTTATTCACATATCAGGCAGTATAAGTACTTGGTTATTTGTACAAAAATAAAATTACTTTTTTTAGACTCCTCTCCATAAACAAAGGCAACTCTAAAACTTTCCCCTCATGAATAACATTTACCCCCCCCTTAACAGTCTCTGTCACCTCATTTTTTTCCCCAGTGATACATGTAACCCACTCCTGCAATTTTTTTAACCTAGAAATTCTACTTATTGGCATCATACATAAGAACATTACATTTTAAATTGATGTGTACCGTATTGGCGACGCATTTGTAATTATGTGTTTGAGACATGATTTTCATGTTATTGTCAGGGTGAGAGGAGATCACGGAGGAGAACATGTGGGCATAGCCGAGTTAATGCTCACAGTACGTACAACTGACACAAACGGCTTCATTGTGGGAAAAGTGTACACACAATCAACGGTGAGTTGAACCTAGTTTTAGAAGCTTTAATATATACACAGGGCTCCAGACTGCGTCCATTTGGTCGCATGTTGCGACCAAAATTTGAGTGTGCGACTGAATTTTACACCCAGTCGCACATGTGCGACCAGTAAATTTGCCTCCTCCACCCTCCGTATTTTTATACATTAAACATGAAAGGAGCACGTCAATGATCGATAAAATGAGAGATGAAATCATCAATGAGACGCGAGCGCACATGCACGCAGGCAGACACACACACTCGCGCAAATACTCATGAGACTGGAGCACACGCGAGCGCACACTCGCGTTTCATTGAGTGATGCCTGAGGCGGCCAATGCGTGTGAGAAGAATAGGGAAAGTCACTGCAAGTGGCTAAAATATGTGGAGGGGCGGGGCCTAGAGATAATCGAGCGTAAACATCCGTGGGAAGGAAACGGAGACAAATATCATCACAACCTGATATGTGCGTCTGAGCTATGAGCAAGCGAACTATTGATTCGTTCTTCCGACCTGCAGCTAGTGTACTAGTGCCAGAGTGTACAGCAGGGGTCTCAAACTTGCATGAAATCGAAGCTGCAGCGAGACTGAAAGAGACCAGGAATTAGGAGTTGTCCTTAACATTCAATTTCGTTTTAATATGCCTCTCCCCCTAAGTATGATCTGTGATATTACATCTTTTATAATTATTTTAATGTTTTGTAATGGATGTAGCCTTTTTTTAATCAGTTGGTATTTTAAATTATTTTAATTGATCAGTGAACTACAAAAAACCCATCAGGACGCATGTCCCATAATGCATTGTTTTTTAGTCTGTAGGGCAGCTTTTAGTCAATTCAATACTAAATTTCCAGCTGCGTTCGCTCTGATTGGTGTCTTGCTCTCACCCCTTTCTCGTGATATTTTTGTTTTGATTGACAGGTGATGTTGGAGCAAAAACAAAAATATACGTCACACACCAGGTGATCTGTGCAGTGTTGCGTCCATCTGGGTGATCTCAAACACGCTTATTGTGCATCTTGGCTGAACCTATTTGGTGTCACCAACATGAATTTCCATCCTCTAATATTTACATACATTTAAGTATTGTTTGAAACTGTGAAATTACGAAAGGTTACTACGGTAATCACTTGTTACTAAAAACTTTTTTTTATTTTATTATTATTTTAAGTATGGTATTTTTTTTACTTAGTTGTATTGTCGTGACAGCGATGGTGCTGTCAGTTTACCTTCATGTTGCATCTTCAAAAGTGCAGAATAAAATATGACACTGAATTAGAAACAGCACATTGTAATTTCTGCATCTATTGTTAAAGTATTTATTTGTAATACAGTGGAAATTAGTAGATTTGGTTAGAATGTTGATTTACGGTATGCGCCCCTAAATTTTCTGGTTGTGCCCCTAAAATTTTCAGTTAGGGTCCACTGTGCTCCTAGTGAAAAAAGTTAGTCTGGAGCCCTGATACATAAAAGTGAATGATGTATTAAAAATAAATCTGACAATATAATATTTCTTTTTGCTTTTTTCCAAATACAGGATTGAGCCCCTCTGGTGTGATGTCTTCGTGAGTGTTACTGGTTTATATTACAACATCCTGCACTCTCCTGAGGACCAAGACTTGCTCAATATCAGTCACATCACGTATTCTGCTGCCATTACATTTTTCTACCACGCATTCAGGCCAGTTTGGATGTCTTTAGTGACGCGTGGGACAGCCATCCAATCAGGACGGAGCAAAGCATGACACCAAATCAGCTGTGGCAGTTGGGCTTGACCCAGAACCCTGTTTCTGATCCCCGGGTAAATGCTTTATTTAATCTCACTGTACTGGACAACTGATTTGTGTGCAGTTTGACTAAAGTGGAAAGTATCAAGAAGAGTATCATGAAATCATAATGACTACAGTGAATTTTCATCGAAAATGAATGAAAAGGATTATTGTTGTGTGGTGCAAACAATTTCCCTAAATTGTTTGTTTGTAGGAATAATAGCACATCTGCAAGTTCAAAATGCATCACAATGCATGGCATTATGAGCCATCAGATGTACTAATGTCACTACTTTGTTAAGGTTCACTTATTTGCAAATTATAAACAGTTATGGAGATATGAGGTCTGCCTGCAAGCAACAATATAAGTTATTATTAGTCGGTCACTGTTCCTACATAATCTAAAACACAAAAAAAACAGTGCTGTTCATAAACAGTATATATATATATTTTTTTTTTTGTCAGGGTATGCTGTTTCCAGAGATTGAACGGGAGGAGAGTGGATCCATGACTGAACCTCATCCTGGGATCAATGTCCTGGTATGGGACAGTCCTCTTTTGGGTCCACAAATGTTGGAACTGCAAGACGACATCAATCCATTGTGGAATTCAGACCGTTTGGGAGTTGACCTACATCTTTACTGTCCAGTGTGTTTAGAACTTAATTTAGGCGACATAATTACATACAGAAGAAGAGAGACTGAGCGGGGCAAGACAGAGTTCAAATCAATACTGCTGTATTGTTCAAGGGACTTCATTGTATGTAAGGAAGTTATGAAAATTAGTTCCAGTTTAAATAAAATTCAAATCAGTAGAGATCCCACATTTGCTTAAATTTTGATGTTTTAATCTGTCCATGTTTTCACTGAATTTTACTCTGCAATAAAGGGTGAATGTTTGCACTTTGTTGTTCTATGACCATCTTTTGTTGTGTAGTATTTAACCAGCTATAAAACCCAGAGAGATGAGGATCTTTTTTGCAAGGGTGACCTGGCCAAGAGGTGTATATGTATATGCTTACAATATAAAATCAATGACATTTGAGTTATTAAAAAAATAAAATTAAGGTCAAGCAAAGTGACTTCGGGCTGAGCAGGGGAGGTGTATTGGGTATCTGGGATTGACAGTGAGATGAACTTGAGGTAATGTAGTCCCACTGCGTGGTACGGAGCAAAGTGATGCCAGTTTCTCCACAAAACCTGTGGAAGTTGAAGATTTTTCTCCTCCACCTTCATATGATCAAAACCGTGTCTGAGTGTTGAAATGACCGAGCATGAAAGCTAAGAGAATAACGTACAAACAATCCCGAGTGAAACATTCATTTCAAATCTCATGACCAGTACAGAGTTCGATGGATTCAATGTCAACTGCATTCAACCACTGTTGCCTTGCTCCCAGGTCCACTGAAAAGTTGCACAAGCCAGTCATTTTTGACAACCGAAGGCAATAAACCGACAAGCCATGCTAAGGCTAACACGCTAACGACCGACTGGTACAGAATCAAATATGGGCGGGGCTTTTGCCACCCGCAGAAAGCGTAAAGTGTAAGGGGCCATACGATTGGCTAAAAGCGAACCCGCCTGCTTTCCCGATGAGTTTGATTGACAGATTCACTAGCCAATGGTGACATTAGTTGACCCGCTCCGTCAGATGAGTCTCAATATTCACCGTAGAAAAATCTCTCACACACACGGGGAGATTCACAAACGAGAACGGGATTTTGAATGCACATTCTGCAATTCGAATGATCTGTGAGTTCACATCACATGTGTACCTAAAAATCATGTTTGTGAAGCACCTACTGTGTATTTCTGATACATTTATTGTGAATTTCTAAAATGTTTTTTGTGAAACACAGTGTGCACATTTGTGAGAAACACTTATTGTGCATTTGTAAAACATTTAGTGTGCATTTGTGAAACACAATCTGTGTGTTTGTGAAACACAGGGTGTGTATTTCCGAATTTATTTTTCACGTTTGCATAAAATGACATTTGTGAATCGGAGCGTGTGCATTTGTAAAACCGGTTGTGTGCATTTCTGATTATTGAGACTGAATTAACTCCATACATTCGACTCATCCAATTGTGTTTTCCCTTCATGGATGCTGACAACAAAGCCAAAGTGTTCCCACACAGGAGAGCGTTAAGAGCTGGGGGGGTCTTCATCTCTGGCCTCGCATCTCCATTAGCCATGTTGACATGCTTACTGTCCGTCACCTAATAGCGTCTCGGCTAACATTATTTTTCGCCTTGGCGAAAAGTTAATAGTTAGCCCCACCTGTAGCCACTAAGACTCATGGGAAGTGTAAAATCTTGTGTGTTGAATTCTTCACCATAACTGAGAGAGCTGTGAAGAGAAGTGAGGTTCATGTTGTTACGCTGTTTCATGTGTGTTTGTAATAAACAGGTTAGAATGCCGTAAAGGACAATGAGCAATCTACTTGTCCGTCTATCTCTCCCCTTCTAAGGCTGTTTGAGGGTGTGTGGAGAATGGGACAAGAACAGTCAACACAGCTAGTTAATTAGCAGCTCGCCTCTCATTTCCCCACTACGAGTGACAAAGTAGATGGGTTGTTACAATGCATTTGCGGGGAAAAAAAGATATCGAAACGGTCCGCACGGAATAGTATTGCATCTATGTTTGTTTGAAAAAAAAAGTACCTCATTTTTGCAGTGATATTTCTATGAACTTTACAAGCATTAACAAAAAAATAAGCGTACGTTTTTGGCGTATTCATCTTTTGTCACTTTATAAGATGGGGCCTGAATAACGTCATGTAAGTTCATTCTGTGATGGTGCTTTTATGACATGTAATATTACCGTAATTTCCGGATTATAAACCGCTACTTTTGTCACATGGTTTCAACCCTGCGGCTTATTCAATGATGCAGCCAATTAATGCATTGTTTTCTTTTTTCTTTTTTTGATGCATTTTTCTAATGACCGCAAGAGGCGCTCAAGCAGAAAGGGTAAGAGTGAGACAGGGGGAATATGGTATATGTGTCGAGGAAAACGCAAGTTTAATGCAAATTCCTGCTTTTTGAATGAATAGCACAAACAGACCCTCATGCAAAATGCAAGAAGAAATGCATATGACGCAGCTTTCAAGTTAAAAGCAATCGTTAGAAGCAGTGTGAAAAAATCTACCATCACCAATGGGTTTGAAAAAGCTGGTCTGCTGCGTGATGGAGAGGACAGCGCAAGCTCAGGGGTGAATTTGCCTCAGGATGAGAGTGACACTGACAGCGACAATGAAGGAAACACTGAGAGACTGTGTGGTTTAGAATATCTGACACTATTACAATTCGACACTGAGGAGGAAGACTTCCATGGTTTCAGTGCACAGGAGGAAGAGGAAGAAACCTCTCAGTGACTTTTACGTTTCTGTTTTTTTAAACCAGCCTTGTTAGTGCTGTGTTACAGTGTGTCTCTTGTGGAAGAAAATTTCCGGCGCGCGTGCTGTACTTGCCTCTGCACCGTTCCTGACGTGTTACTGCTACGTTATATCGTTACGTTATATCATGTGTTGAATTTTTCCTGCGTTTACTTTTTTCTTTCTGATGGTGGTCGGAAAATGCAGGGGAGATCCTGTACGCCGGAGGCGGATCTTCCTTCGTGGTTCACTTCCCCGTTCGGACCCTCAGAACCTCCAGAGCGGGTTAATAAAGAATCATTCATCTTCTTCTGGGGGAACACTCTTCCAACACACTTCCACTGCGCGCTCTCACTCCCTCTTGCGCTGCACGAGCTCTCCCCTCCTTCCGCTGCACACGCTCCCTCCTCTTTCTTACACATGCCCGCAGTTTCAACACATACACATCTTCAGTCTACAACACATGTTTCAGTGTGGGCACATGCAGCTTATAGACAGGTGCAGCTCATGTATGTACTAAATGGTTCATCCTGATGCGTGCGGCTTATAATCAGGTATAGTCCGGAAATTACGGGTAAATGTTTTTACCTTTTCATTAGTATTCTAATTATAGTACTAATTATAGTATATAATCTAAATTTAATATAAATAATAGAAATTTTCCACAATTGGACTGCGTCTTTATTCATTATTCATTATTCTCACTGGCAACAGTTTCAAAACACAGGGGAATTATTACAATGTTTTATTTTCACCGTGGCAAACTTAGTTGCATTCTTTATATATTTGTGGGCAGAGTCTAAGTATGCAGCGTTGCATGATTGTACCCTTTCCTTATTGTGAGAAAAGATCAAACCCAAATTTTTTTTTCTAGTCCAAAAAATATAAACAGACGACACCCCCATGTTCCACTGTCTTTCCCACCACGTGTGCCCCAGGTTGCTGACATCTGCTGTCAAGTATTCGGTACCACTGCCAGGCTGCTTTTCTCCTCTTCAGAGTCCTCTGGAACTATGTTAATTGCATAAACGGTATGAGAGTTTCGGTAGTTGAAAGAATATAAACACTGGAGTTAAGGAGTTATGATGATGTCATTGCACTAAATGCATGAGTTTGTGGTTAACTATGAATCAGTCATTTATTTGACAATAAATTGCAAAAGTCAACTGTTGCAGTTGTGTTTTAGTGAACTAGTAGAACTATTTGTCTCTTTGCCAAGACTGATCCACATCACATGATCCTAATGAATCCTGTTGATATTTCTCAAGGCGTCATCACAAGGTTGGTGGGAGGCAGTCAGAGGTCTGTGGGCTGCAATGCCTTTTTTGCCATTGAGCATCTCTGAGATAGACAGGGAAAGTAATGTACTGTATGCAAAGACTTAACAATACTCATCCCCCAACTGTGAACCAGACAAAACCAGGAAGGGGCGATGTTAAAACTTTTAAACTCATGCCGTCCCTTTTGCAGCATTAAAAGCAGGACTGATGCTGATGGACTGTTTGGTGGAAAAAAGTGGGACAGTCATTTTAATTTTTATTTTATTTTAATTGGTATCCTTGTATCAGCGTCAGGCTGTTACACAGGATTGCAAATGATTGGTTAATGATTGATTATATCTCTCCATTCTGTCAGGGTGGAATTTTTCAACGCTCAACTCTATTCCAAAGAAGATGCTTAAAAAAAGGTGTTCAACAAATGATTGTAGGTTTTAGGGAGAGAAGATAGATTTATACAAGTGAGGTAAAGAATCAAAGATGGAAGGATGTGCAGCAAGTTGGGATCATCAAGGACAGAGATGGAAATATGTCGACAGGTTCCAAAAGTGTGCTGGAAAGATTAAAGGAGAATTTTAAAGAACTGATGAATGAGGAAATTGAGGTCAGAAGTGAGCATTCAGAAAACGGGAGCCACAGATGTAATATTTTCTTAGAGGATGTTTTCTGGATAAGAACAAGTGTGAAGTTGCGCAGAGGTATTTTGGAATTATTTAGGACATCTATGAGAGCTGAAAGACAGTGGTGAGATGTTCTGTAGGTGGGACAGAATAATTCAAAGTGGAATTGGGACTGCATAAAGCTCCTTCTTGATTTGATGGTAGGGAACAGACTGATGGAGAAGGTTAGACAGAAATCTCTGTGGATTATCATGTTTGCAGATGATACTGTGATTTTTTGTGAGAGCAGGAAATTGTGAAAAAAACATACCTAGTGGATTGAAATATGTCATACATTATATTCTGAATATAAATGCTTATTTACAGCTTTGAAAAAAAGTAGCTCAGTTGTATTTAGTTGCTGCTTTTCAATTTTTTTTTTTCAACAAATACACAAAAGTTTTCTACTTTACCTCAAATAGACTTAAGCAGGTCCACAATAATTTTTAGGTGTCTTTCACTATGTAATCACAACACATTAGACATTTAATTTTATTTGGGAAAATTTACCCAAAAATATAATCATTATGCAGAAATGGTGATCCTTTTTCATGCCTTGTTTGATATTTATTATTTCTTCAAATTAGAAATGTTATTTGATTATTTAAACATAAGTCAAATAGAAAGAAAAAATATACCAGTTTTCAACATAAGGGCTCCAAAAAAATTTATATAAATAAGTAAATTTGTTTTTATTATGATAAAATGTCAAATTTGGAATAAAGCAATGTTGTATGCAGCATGCTTAAAAAACTAAAAATAAATAGGTATAAGGCAAAAGAAAGGTTTTCACAGAAATAATTCACAACTTTAAATATGATTTTAGTTTAAAAAGATGATACACAATTTTTTTAAAGATGGAAAATTTGTTGAGATTGTCTACAAATTATTTTTATGCATATAACTATACTTAAAATTAAAAACATGATCACTTGGAAAAAATGTTATTATAAACTGGTATTACTGTCTATTTAAAGCAGTCATAATGGTAAATATTTTTAGAAAAACTAACAAAAAACACATTTATTATAAACTGTTGTCAGATAAAGTATCCTTAAGGCCCGTACACACTGGGACGAATATTCGCCAGGCGTTATTCGCCAGCGTTTTTTCGCCACGTTTTTTGTGTTCACACCCAGGCGATTTTCGCTGACGATGAGCCGAGTGAACATGCAATTTCATTCCCTGACATTAGATGGCGCTTAATGTAAAACAGAAATACTCCTGTTCACAAGGTGGCGCTGCGCAACTTTACGCTTCTTAAAGTCGCTTTTCGCTCAGAAGAAGAGAGCAAGTATTTACGCGCTTGTCAGAATCATACAAAGAAAACATGAATATTTCCAGCACCAGTAGCTCCAACTGGTGCTTGGTTCGGGGATATTTTAAAATGTCCGTCATTATTTCGTCGTGGCAGTGTAGATGCTACTTGGCGTCTATCTTCTTCGCTGGTATGTGTGCTCAGAAAGGCAGTTTGATGTTTGAGCGCCCCCAAGTTGTGTTTTACTGTAACTTCAGAAGCTCCAGACACGTGTGCAAAAACGCTGTTCTCATTGGTCGTGTAGTTTTCGACGCAGCGCGTCGAACCAAAAAAACGAACCCGAGGCGTTTTTTAAAAAGTGACGCTTTGACGCGTGGCGTTTTTTCACGTCGGTGTGCACACTCACCTTGGTGCCCTTTGTTTAGTCAAGAGGCGTTAAACGTCGGCGAAAATCGCGGGCGAAATTCGTCCCGGTGTGAACAGGCCTTTAGTGACATTTTACCTGTTTTTATTTGACACACAGATGAATTGTCAACTTGTATTTAGCTCAACAGCACACTAGTTTTTATTGTTACATTTATGAGTTTCTTGCTGATTGTTTATTATGTTGTGTTAAATGCTAATGACACTCTATGTCTCTACAAATCACCATGAATTGCCTTTGTGCATTAAATGTGCAACAAAAATGAAACTCTTTCCTTACAAAAAGCCCCACAACATTAATTCTTTGATACCCACTTCAATGAAAATTGTGTTTTTGGAGTTTTTAGGAGCAGATGAAAAAATGCTGTTTAAAAGAGCTTGTAACTGTGACATAGAACCTTCAACAGCAAGCCACAAGCTCCCTGCTCCGGCTCCTTCCAATTGTAGGTGGCTATATCCATGTGCGTCTTTGTTTTCCTCGACTGAGCTGACATCTGGATCTTAACAGCTGGATAGCTCCAATATTGCTCAGCAATTTTGTTGCACCGCACCACATGTTAGGTTGGGGGTGTGAGGGGCTGTAAGCTAGCTGGAGAAAGTGCAAACAAATGGATGACTGGAAGTGGGGGCGGGCTTATTCCACGCCAACTACCGCTTACAACTTGGAGGCAAGGTTTTGATGAACTCCTGCTGCTCTGTAGAAACTACTTTATGTCATAGAAAACAACAGGTTTCTTGTTTTGACTAAAAATGGCATAATCATATTTAAAAGACAACTGGGAACGCTTTTAAAATAGATCAAAAGATGATCCAAGTGGGACTTTTCACTCAGTCAAATACTGACACACTTACAAGATCAACAGAATAATAAATAGAATTGGTAATTTAATGCTGTTTACTCAGAAAATAGGCTGTGTTTTTCTTAAAACTAGTGCCACATCACATCCGCCTCAGAACCAAACAGGACTTAGTGTCCTGGGTAATCACACTCATACTCTGTACCTGTGATTGCACTGTGCTGATGTGTTTGGAGCTTTAGGTTGCAAAAAGCAGACAATACAGCCGCCACTGTCCAGATGGTTAATCTGCACTTGCATCCAGCTCAAGCATTGACCTGAAATTCTACACACACTTCTTTTAAAATGTAGACCTTGTTTTGTTTTGTTTTTAAATAACTGAACTATACAAATGCATTTTAATCATATAAGTTAGTTAGTTAGTGGTTAGTTTGTCAGGTGCAGTTTTCTAAACACAAAGCAACTTTGGTTGTTGGTTGCCACATCCTGCTGCAACACCAGGAATCGCCTGTTCTGATCAGGACCTTCATATAAATAAAACCAGACTAGGACCACAACACAGATTTGTCAGTCGGGTCTGAAAGCTGGAGTTGAAGTGACAGGCTTTAATTTGTAGGCATGAAGTCAGCTGACCTAAAAAAAAATTCCTCATAAGGGTTGAACTTATACGTGAATATATACATATTAGGATTTTTTTTTAGCCCAAATTGAAATCTGGGAAATTAAAGTTGTTGAAAATAGTTTTAGTTTTTTCTTTGCAGCATATTTATTAAGTTTACCTAATATTCTTGTGTTTTTCCCCCCTTTGATTAGATTTACTGAAGACACTAACAGTCTGAACTGTTGGACGCAGTGCAAATGCAGATCAGACCTGACCTAACCTTTCCTTGCCCTCTGCTCTTCAAAGTTTATTTTGTTCTGCTCCGCTCTGTGTCAGTCAGATGTGAAATGGACACGGTGAGCTGTGAAAATTACGCCTCTTTGGATACACATCACACACTGCAATCGCTAGGCGTGCAGCTCCAATCCCTCCTCGCTCGATCTTTGTTTTCTTTCACACAACTTCAGATTAAATTTTTCTAATGCTAAAGATAATATGTGAGTAACTGGGTTGGATTTGCTGACTGGGTTGTGTTTGTTTTTTGTCCTCTGCTGATGACTTTATGGAAAATTGTGTGTTGAGAGTATGAGGATGAGGCTGATTGCAGATCCCTCCAATCATCACTTGAGATGCAAACAGCTATCAGCCATTTCCTGGTGACTTATCGAAACTGAATGCGAAGAAGAAAAGCTGAATATCCAATCTGCGCAGCATTGATGAGCTATGACAATTCTTCCAAAATATAACCTAAATTTATCATGTGTACATTTAGGGTTTTTTGTTTGAATATGTTGTAATCACACCGTAAAACAAAGAAGAACAAGCCTCATAGCTCAACCCCCTGATGGTTTTATACCACTTCTTAAAATGATCTCCACCACTTCACATTTTTTGCTGAACGCAGCACCGTTTGTTCTTCCAAGACGTTGCTTCTAAAGGAGCTTGTGGAATATGACCTGTTTAACAGTCTTAGAGGCATGAACTGCAAGCCTCAGAACGGATCAGTTGTGCCTGGTGGCTATGAAATAAAGTCTTACACATACATTCATATACCTTAATCACATACCAGTGTGATTCCCAACACATGTTTAAGTTCTTTGGGCTGTTTTCAGGATGTTAACCTCTACATCTCAACTCTCAGCTCTCCTTTGCCTGATCAAATACTAAAATTGTGTTGTTGTTTTTTTAATATTCTTTCGGACTTTTTCTCATGATAGAGGATATATTTAAAGAAAATTAAGCCCAAAAACCCTTTTCTGAGTATTTAGTTTTTCAAATCAGAAAAAAATGCATTTTGAAAAACCTTGTAGCAGTGATGTAGAACCTACTGTCAGCAGGCCACAAACTCCCTGCTATGTTCCTTTCTGATGCATCTACGTCTAGGCCTACTTCACACCAACAGTCCCACGCACAACTTTGAGGCAAATTCCTACTGAACTCCTGCCACTCTGCAGAAACTTTCACAGAAAGCAACTTTTTTTTTTTTAAATTTGGGCTAAAAATGGCATAATCAAATTAAGAGAACACTAAAAACACTTTTAAAACAGATCAAAAGATGATCAAAGTGGATCTTTTCAGCGTTTTGATGAATGCTTTTATATTAAATTTATTTAGACTTGCACGTCTGCTATGAACAACTTTTGATTAAGCTTAATTTACTTGATAGAGGCAAAAAAAAAAATACTCTCAACTACAATAAAATGGACAAAATCATGGGCATGATGATACTTTCCAAACCCGCTTTATTGGATCAGAAAACAAAGTAGAACCCAAGAATCTGTATGAAAACTTTACTTCCAAAAATGGAGGTGTTTGTGGAACTTCAGTGTGTTGTTTTTTGTTTTTTTTTTGCCTCAGGGCTCTTTCTAATCCTCACATGGTCTTCATGTGTTCAAAAGTTCAGAAACGGTTTCGATGTCTTGTCTAAATATAGATGGTATGTATGTTCCGTCTATATGTGCTTGAATGTTAGGTATAGGTTGCTGTGGTTGAACCTGACCCAAAGGATTTTTGCTAGAGTTGAGAGAACAGTGGAGAGTTGGGCTAGCTGATAAACTAGGTAAAAATAGTTGATAAGAGTTTACAGCACAAAACAACAGCGTCTGCTCAGTAGCTGATATACCCCATATTTCCTGGTTGATTTTTTTATGTTTCCCATAAATGGAGGTCAAAATTGATATTTATTTTTACATTTTTCTCTCAACAATGTTTGAAAAAAAAGAGTTTTTAATACTGTCCATCACTGAAAAGTTGCATGTTACTCATTCAAGAAAGTTCACCTATCCTTTTTTTCTTAAGGATCGTCTTGATATTTTAAGCTTTTCTTGTGATAAAAATACTAGTTTAATTAAGAAAGAATGAAAAATATTTAAAAATCACACTTTTTCTGTCAAAACAAAAAGTTTGAAGAACAGAATTAAGAAAGTGTAGGCTCTCCCCTGTTTGTATCAAGATGCATACTCTTCCTGTGGGGGGGAGTGCAGCTTAAAATGCAGCCGTCTGTTTGGGCGACAATGTAGACAGTGACTCACAGACACTTAAGCTGATAAAGACGGATGGATCAGTGCTGAGAGAGGCTCTTTAAACTGTGAGTACCGGAATATTGCGCAAGCTTCTATCAAACAGAGTAAAAGAGAGACCGCTTGCCGTCGGAAACGTCCTACATTTTGCTGTAATAAAACTAATCCTGCAGACAGAAATATGATGAATGACTATACTTTTTTTTTTTTTTGTCATGTCAACAAACTATTCAGAATGTATGCAATGCAACTCCTTTCAACCCCTTGTCACCTGAATTTATTTCCAGCTATGAAATTCACTTGTGTTTTTGCTTTCATCCAGATGTTAAATTAAGGTCATTTTGGACTGGAAAAGGTTTAAAACCTATTTGCATCAATAGGCGTCAATTGGTTGATAGTCATTAAAAAACTAGTTGAATTCAAGCAATTTATCTGTGAAATAAATAGGTCAGATATGAGAAAAAAAAAAAGCCTTTATGGTTATTTATGATGACAGAGAGGCAGGGACTAAATGAGTAGATAAAGTAAGATGTTGTGTTTGAACCGACATGAGAACCTGAGCAGCTGTGAAACTGTAAAAGTGTGAGCTGAATGAGCCGTAAAGGGTGACATACCAGCAGGAAGGACATGGTGTTTTTAAGTTTGCCTGATTTCGATCTGTCGGGTGTTGATCACTTATCGACAAGTGTGATAAAAGCGGGCAGCTCTCATAAAAGGAAGATAAAGGGATATTGTAATAGGCACTTCAAGCTGATAAGGAACCTGCTACACCTTCTCTACTACTACTGACTTCATGAGCTGGAGAATGACAGAACATGGGTACAAACATTGTTTAATAGGATATGCAGCATCTCCAAAGAAAATGTGTTTCATGGCGGTGAAACTCGCCTGTAAATTCCCCAAACCAGTCTTTTGACAATTAATCTTTTTCTAATTCAATTCATCCTCTCATTTTTTAATTGAATCAGCTAATTTCATGTAGCAGTGCTGCATATTTCTAGTGAATGCATGTATTTTTGTTAAGGAGGAATCCACTTTTACCCATTTTTTCCATGTTCCTTTTTTTCAAGAGTTAATAGTTACAGTTATTATTCATCATTCAGTTATGACTGAATGGTGTTCAAATGTGTGACTTTGTCAGGCTTATTTAGAAAAAAAAACACAAATGACTTTAATGTTGAAAATGTCTACTTTTCTTTTAAAAAAGCGGAACGAAAACTGCCGCTATACATTAACAATGTTGCTGTTTTTAAATCACCAAAGCGAGGATGTTTTTCCCACCCTTTCATTTGGACTGTGGTCTTTCATAGAACTTCTTAATAAACTGGTTGTGGAGCCCTAGCCCTTCTCCAAAAAGGGGTGGCATGTTGTTTAAGACCCACTCTGATATAACTAGAATTTTTTGATTTTTTTTTTTTAACATATTCTTTGGCCTTTTTCTGATGATGGTGGACATATTTATATAGACATCACTCTAGTCCTCAGCTCTGCACTCCACTGGCTCTGTTAATTCAGTTGAAACTTTTACTGTTTGTTTTAGCTAGCTCTCGCCCCAGTTTACTTACTGGACTTTGAACTGTTCGCAACTATTCTTGAGTTTTAAGGTCTGCTAACCAATATTTCCTTGATGTGCCAAGGTCACGACGGAAACACTGGGGTAACAGCGCTTTTTCCATTGCAGGCCCTCAGTTATGGAATAACATTCCTGAAGAACTGTGCATGACCTCTACAGTTTTAAATATTATAATTTGCCTTTTTAGAATGGCTTTTAATATCCAGAAGTTGAAGGCATTTTATTTTATTGTATTCATTTTATTACATTATTATTTATAATTTATGTATTTTATTGCTTTCTGAACTTTATGCTCCTTCTAATTGTGTTCTTAATTCTTCTGTCTTTCTTTTATTGTGAAGAACTTCAGTAAGGAGTTGTAAAGAGCTATATAAATAAAGATTCATTCATTAAGTCATTCGTTAAGTCATTCATTAAGTCATTCATATATTAGGAAAATTAAGATTAAAATTGCACTTCTGAGTTTTTCTTTAGTTAAATCATTGTGAATTAGGAGCAGGTGAAAAAACGTCATTGGAAAAAGCTTGTAGGTGTGACATTAAGGCTACAACGGCAAGCCTCAATCTCCTGGCTCTGATATATTCTGATGCATCCACTTGCAGACAAATAGATCCATGTAGGTCTTTGGGCAGTTGTGTTGCCTCTTCTCCCATGAACCCAACAGACTCAAAGCACAGACTTTGGCGGACCCATCATCACACATCAGCACCTTCTGGTTTACCACTCCGTTGTCCTGACTAAAACTGACATGATTGACATCAAGCCAGATGTAAATGTAATGTGGACTGTATTTACCCATAATTTATCAATTTAGCACGTCACTACATTTTGACCCCACATCACATTACTGGACATTACTGCATTAAACAGGCCAGGTTTGTTAAGTCAGTAATACAGAGAAAAACTCAAAAGACAATGTTTTCTTGAAGAAAAAATGCTTCTTTCTTAAACAGGCTCTTTGTCCTGCACATTTCATTCATGTTCTATGTTCGTTTTTATTTTGACTGCCAAGCTGGCTCCTATTGCCACTACAGTTACATCCTGACTGTGTTTTTATGTCAACAGGCCAGGAGCATGGGGTGATGAGGACTCTCATCAGCGGACTTCGGTGCAGATGACTAGGGATGGACAGGAAAGCACCTCGACAGTAAGTAAAAGTAATGAAAAAAGACCATGGAACTACTTAGACTAATTGTATACAAATAAATAATTTCTTAAAGATTTGCCTCTATGAAAAAAAAAATATTTAGATAACGTGAGATCTAAAATCAAGAACTTTTTGCAGCTCTTTTCTGCTTTTTTCACATCTGATTTCTTGCACTTTCAAAAAGATGGTAGGTTTTTACCCTCCCATTTGTACGAGTTTAGTTTAACGTTGTGTGCAACAAGTTCAAGATTAAACGTGTTGCTTGTCTCGTGCCTGCAAAAAAAAGCCCAAATCATGAGCCTCCCTCTACCTTGCTGTACTGTGTATTTTTTTCACTGCATCAACTAAATCCCAAGAAAGTAAAAAAACATGGTTTCAAGAAGAAATGTCTTATTTTCTGTCTTGCAAGAAAAAAATATCTTATCAAGACAAATTCTCAACAGCAAAATAATCCAAAGTTTGAGAAATCATGACTTCAGCGTATAGAATTTTTTTTCTTAAAACAAGAACTCTTGGTAATAAAATTTTTCTTAACCCATTGGCAGACTGTTTTTTTTTTTTTTTTTTTTTGCTTATTTAAAAAACTGTTTTCAAATTTTGAGAGTTTTTCACTTATGTCCAGGGTGACAGTTATAGCAGTGTCTGTTTAGACCATACATAACGCAGGGTGTTAAAGCCAAACAGCTGCACTTTTGTTTCTGTAGGAAATCATTTCACAAGACTTGTGGTTTGTTCAGATGTAATTTTCTGCACTTTAGTCATGCTTTCCTGTTATTTTTTGACAGAGAGTTCTTTCTTCCTACATACAATAGTCGTTCAGTGTTCTTGTAATTGTGCTATCATAAACTTTACCTTTGTACATGCTCTGAAAACTGCAGGGTCTGAAAAAGAGTACTGGCTATTTTTGTTTTTCTCTGAACATGGCATGATTTATTGTTCGGGTAAATTTGCCAAGACTTGAATTCCTGGGAAAATGTGCAGCTGTCATAAATGTTATCAGTCCCTCCAGTATTTTTGTGCAATTTTTTTACCATTGAAAAATCGCAACATTTCTTTATTTAATTTATTTAATTTTTTTATTTGTTTTGTCCAACAACTAAGCAAACAGATTAAAGCTGAAGGCCTTTTGTGTTGGACAGGTTTTAATATCACAAAAAGAGGTTATATAACTTTGAAAAACCATAGTGTAAATTTGTATAAACCCCTTTTTGTTACTTTAATATTTTTTATTTCTTTGTTACATTTAGTGTGTGTGGGTAGGGAGAGGGGAATAATGTCAGAGGGGTGGAAGAGAATAAAAGGAAGAGAGGTGGAGAATGTGAAAAAGACAAATATTACATCAAAGGTAAAATTCTGACATGAAGATGAGCGGAAGATATCTGTCCATCAATACACTGTGGGTTAGAAGGGGGGATAAAGCAGACAGGGAGCAGTGTGGTAGTGTGCACGTGGGGGTGGAGATACATGCATGCTGCCAGAGTGAACCGTGTGTTCATAAGGGGAACCACATCATACCCAGCCCGACCAGCCAGACCAGGAAAGGGGGGGGGGACCCCAGCCCGGGAGAGGGGGAGGAGGGGACCGCCCACCCACCCAGCCAGGCGCAGAGGGGGCCCCCTTACATTGGCCCCCCCCCGGCGCTGAGAGGCATAGGCGAACCCGGCATCTGGGCCCCCAGGCCACTGGACAGGCGTGCTTGGCCGTACGAGGCGGCAGCCATGGGGGCCACCAGGCGCCGGACACCGAGACGCGGGCCAAGGGCTAAGCCAGGGCCCTGAGAACCCATGGGCCGCCCACCACCCAGCCGGAGCCCCATTTCCGCAAGCCAGCCCCAGCATCCAGCCCAAGCAACCCAGAGATTACCGCGCAACCACAGCTCCACCACAACTCCACCACAGCTCCACCCCCCCCACTACTCTACCCTCTACAACCCTCCTCACCCGCCATATTATCCGACCCCTCCTCCCATACCCCCTCTAATGCCTTCCCCACTCAGCAATGGGGAGGGAGAGCCCCAGAGGAACCCGGCAAGCCAGCCCCAAGGTCTGTCCCATCCATGCACTCACGCACACATGCTCACAATCTTCTGGGTGCCCCCCACCCCCCTTTGCCACCCAGTAACCCCCCCGGCCGTTCAATCCCCCAGCGCCGCACGCCTGACCACCACTGCAGCCGGCAGGATACCCAGAAGCCTGGCCGCCCTGAGAGGACCAGGCGGGTGAACACCGGCCGGCCCTCCCCGACCCCACTGATGTATGGTGGTGTGGGTGTACTGTGTGTGTGCTGCAGGTAAAATAAGAGGTCTCCAGTGTGGCGGGCCCCAGCGCTGAAAAATCTCAACATTTCTTAATAACAAGCCTTTTACAAAAAGTGTTTTTTTTGTTTTTAATTTACATTTTCCTCTAATAGTCGGACGTTGAATTTGTCTTTTAACACAGACATCATTAGAAAACACTTATTTCAGTTAAAGAGATTTTATGGACTAAACACTTGAACGTAAGTCTGTTATTAAAATCATTTGAATACTTTTTATTAGGATCAATTGTATATTTAATTTTTTTGTTTACATTTCTATATTAACAGATAATAAGCCATTCTATCAAGTTGACTCTGTGTGATAAAAAAAACGTTACCTTTATATCTGATAACATTAAATAAGCTCATAATTAACTTAAAAAGCCTTAAACTAGATTATTTTCTAGCTGCAATAATTTGAATCCTTTGTTAAGATCAAGATGCCACGTGGTGAGACATACTTTATTTTTCCCTTTTTGGCATAGTTTTTTTTAAATGCATTAAAAAAGGATTGCTTTCTTATTAAAATACAGTTACAATGTTGCTGTGCATCCCTAAAAAGTCTTAAATTATCTAAAGGCAATATAAAAAAAAAACACGGGATTGCTCGAGATCATAAAATGTTTTCTCAAGAGCTGCTAGCCAATGTTTTTGTGATGGAAAGTTTAATCAATGGAAGAGAATAGATTAATTTTACTTGTAACACTTAATTTTTATCTACAACACGATCAAGACCCGCATAGAACGTGACATTTTCTTCCCCCCATCTGCAGTCTGTGCTCCAACCTCAAACTTCTAAAATCCCTGTCAAATAGAACAGAAGACAGTCTTCACTTCATACGTCCCAGTTCATCTTTCCCTGTTTAGCTCATTCTTTTACAGCAATTATGTTGCTTTTTTAAACACTGCACCCTGTTCTGTGTCCTGATTGGCTGGAGACTTCGTCAATCAATCTCCGTGTCTCCTGGACAGAAATGCGGAGCTCTTCAGATCTATAGAAGTCTGTGGTCGTGATCAAATCTGTTTTCATTCAAAGATCCTGGACATAATTTCTATAAAGGGTTGAGAATTTAAACAAGAGAAAGGGTGAAAATATTCATGTCTGTCTGAGAAAAGTGTAGAAAGTGGGCAGTGAGGAGTTTTACTGCCATAAACGTCTGTAATCATACTCGGTGGATTTCACCTATCATAGTTATTTTGAGAACGTAACTCCTGCAATAAACGAGGGAAATCTGTACTGGTGAAAAGGTAACGCTGGTATATGCGTAGCTGCAGCAGAACACGTAGAAATTTTGCTTTTTTTCATTATTACTGGATGAGAAACAGACGTGCAGGACACAGCTGCTCAGTTTGAGCGCAAACTGTGAGACGTGTGAGGAGCTGCAGCCCTCAAAGTCTCAGCGGGAAAATGACAGGAGAGGATCCACTATTTATTGTTTTTTCTTTTTAATGCATCAGTATCAGTGTTGCCAGATAGTGTCACTGTTTTCCAGCCCAGAAGTCATCTGAAAACCGCCAGACACAGCAAAAAACTGCCCAACAGGGGTGGGGGTGGGGGATGGGGGGGCACGCACATACGTGTGTTTGTATATATGTGTGTATTTTTATATATATATACGAAATATTCAATAGTTTCATATATCAGCCCAATAGGGACTAATTAAATATATATATATATATATATATACATATATATATATATATATATATATATATATATATATATATATATATATATATTTAATTAGTCCCTAAATTTTACACGGAAATCTTCAAACATACAATAATTTTATATTACATTATATTAAAATCTATGAAATCTGGGGCAGGGTTAGACAGATTCCTGACTTTTGTCTTTGAAAATCAGTTATTTGGCCATTTTTTAATTTCATAAATAGTGTTATTTATTTTATTAGAAGGATCATGAATGAATAAAACTTTATTATAGGGCTTTACAAGAAAAGACAGATAAAAAAAGTTTAAAGAAAAAAAGTTATTGTGGCCCTCACAAAAAAAATTTTGGGGACCCCGCAATAGCATCCATGTGGTGTTGGAAGATTTGTTATTTTTCACCCTTCCTATCATTCAAACACCACGTGAATGCAAGTTTTACCCGAGGTACATCTAGCTGTTGGTGCGATTGGCTAAAAACTCTAAAATGCTCTGTTTTAAAATGTAATTTTCAATCCAAATGTTTTCATCCAGATTCCATGTTATTTCTTTCTCACTCCACTTCTGCTCCTGGTCTGGCCCTTCTATCCAATTTTAGAACCCTATGTGGCCCGCGAGTCAAACTAATTGCCCACCCCTGCTCTAGCAGCATTCACCAGCCCAGCTAAAGGAAGCCGACGCTTCACTGCAAAAAAAGAAAAGTTCGTAGAACTTAAAATTGTAAGGCAACAAACTTCGGTAAAATTTTGAGTTAAGGACCTAAACTCAATATTTTAAGTTTTGTGTTGGAGTTTTCAAACTCATTTATCTAAGTTCTTCTAACTCAGTTGTAAGTTGTATGAACTTAAAAGTTAAAGTTGGATTGACTTTGAATCGTAATTTTGACCAACTCAGATGTAAGTTACAGTAACCTAAAATGTCACTTAATCCTAACTCTGAATCTTAATTTTTCAGAACTCAGGCTTAGATGTACAAACTTAATTTTATAGGCTGTAACAACTGTAAATTCCAATTATTGGTGATTTGACCAAAGGTTGAAATAACTTTAATTTGAGTTGTAAGAGCACCTCTGTTCTTGACTTTGAATTCGGCTTCATGATCACACATACTTTATACCCTGCCACATTTTCATACTTCCACATGCAACCCAGATCTTTTCAAGATCATTGAGGCACAGGTGAGCAGTCACAGCTCACCTGCATGTGTGCAGCAGGACAAATATTTAAATTTGACCATATTCTATAACTGCAACAACATGAGGAGTGTCACTTCTCTTCACACCTCCCTAACTCAAGGTGTGGGAATCAACCATGAGTCTTAGTTGCCATGGGCGGGGCTAAGGCCAGGTTCACCAAAACGTCGTTTACGGGGGGGGGGGGGGGGGGGGGATTCCAGAAAGCAGGTTTTAGTTACAACGGCAAGTTTGAGGCTAAGGAAGTTGATAACCTCAGCTTTCGGTTCCAGAAATGGAGGTATGTTTCAGGATATGTCAAATTGCCATAGCAAATCTTGCTCTGAAGATAACCTGGTCTGGAGCAGGTTTAGTTGAAGGTTAGTTTTTTTTCAGAGAGGTGAAGCAGCATGGCGTGTCCATTTGAAGATGATTTAGTGGATGAAGAAGCTCAGATAATACTTTTTCCACCGTGAGAGGGTGATTAGACCACATATGGATGTTGGAAAGAGAAACTTTTTTACTTTGATCTAACTTAATTATTTGCTTCAGTTAAGATAAACATTTTTTTGCTTAACTACATGTTATCTTAAAAATAACATGTAGTTATCAGACATTTATTTTACTTTCATTCAAATTAATTCAATTAAGTAGGTGTAACTTTGATGCTGCTGTTAGATCGGCACCGCAAGGAATTGTGGGATACAATGTACTTTATGGACTTGCTAATAATTATGTCATTAAATAAGAGTAAAAACATACCTGCAGACGCTTCTTGACAAACCACTCAATCAGTGGACAATGCCAACTCCAAAAGTTGGCATTCCCGCATTTCACAATTAAAAAAAATAAGTTCACAGAACTTTATCACACTGTAATGAACTGCAACTTAGATATATAAGTACAGACAACTCAATAAATAATGTTGAACTGTATGACTACCTTAACTTGCTGAACTGACTTAAATTGTTGAATTGATTAGTAGAACTTATATTATAGAGTTATTACATCATAAAAGATTTTGTTAAGTCAAAAAATTTTAAGTTGGATTTATTACAGTGTTGGCTTGTCTGCCTTTAGTCTGTAATTACCCCCAAATCACCTGGCTGGTGTGAATCTGTGCTTCATGCTGTGAAGCAGGTATGCTGAGCATACTGAGCACTTCAGTGCTCTTCTGTAGCATCTGTTTTTATGGCTGCATTTGGGCTTCAGTCCTTTATATGACCACTTTTTAACTAGAAATAAAAATCTGCTTAAGGACCCACTTTAATGAAAATTGTGTTTTTGGTGTTTTTAACATGTTTCAAACTTCTTGTGGCATTTTTCTCATAATGGAGGACATAAATTATAAAACATTAAGCCCAAAATTGCATTTCTGACTATTTCATTATGTAAATTGTTGTGAATCAGGAAACGATGAAAAAAACGCTGTTTAAATAAGATCATATTTGTTGAAAATCCACTGAACGGGCCTCAAGTTCCTTGCTCCGCCCAATTCTGGTAAAGCTACAGATGTTCGTCTTTGTTTTATTCATCCGAGCTGATTTCTGGCTCAAAACTGTAAAAAAGGATAGCTTTAATATTGTTTGCCGTTATTGTTGCACCAGTAATGTTAGGTTGGGAGTGTGAGGGGCTGTAAGTTAGTAAGAGAACATATAAAACAAATAGCTCAGTTATAGGTGACAGGAAAAGGACTGGGGTTTCTCTGTGCCAATGGTCCCATCCACAACTCAGAGGGAAATGTATGATGAACTACTGCCGCTCTGCAGAAACTATGTCCTAGAAAACACAAGTTTAGGATTTTTCTCAAACGGCATAATCATAATTTAAAGACTACTGGAAACGCTTTTGAAAATAGATTTAAAGACGAACAGAGTGAAAGTTTAAGAGGGGAGCGCAGTGTCACTGTTAAAAAAAGCTAGACAGACAATTCCAAACATTGTTCAACAATATTTGGTCAGACGATGGGAGATTAATTAACCTAGTGCTGTTATTACATAACAACTATTTATTCCAAATTCAAAAGATGCACAAACCAACTTCAAGGCAGTGAGAGCACCTGAGCTCCAGTCCGTGCCCCAGAAAGACGTCTGACCAGAAGAGTGAATGACAGAGTTATATCATTTTAAATTGACCCAACGACAGACTGGTGACCTGTACAGGGTGTACCCTGCCTTCACCTAACAGTTGCTGAGATAGTCTCCAGCAACCCCTTGACCCCAAAAAGGATGAAGCGGGTTCTGAAAATAGATGAATGAATTTTGAATTGATGAAAACAATTGCTCAAAAATTCGGGGGCTTAATGTAAAAATAGACCTTGTAGAAAATGTATGTCACGGTTGAGACAGGACACAAATGCAGGACAGCGAAAGAGCTTCAAAAGCAAACAAGGTTTAATCACACTTGGTACTTGAAATGACTGAAGCAAACTTACAGAACGACCCAGTGACAAGAAACAAACAGACCAGGGTTTAAATACACAAATGGGAATGACAAACAGGTGAGCAGACAGGTGCCGGTGATGACTGGTGAAGTTACCTAGTGAAACAAAAGGGGCCCTGAAAGGAAGTAACAAAATAAAAGCCCAAAACGGAAGTGAGAAAACACCCACCAAACCCGCCCTGGCTCCGGCTCCTGACAATGTATGCATGGTAGCCCAGCTGTACACAACGGGTGTTTTTTTTGTATGCAAGTTCTCAAATTGATTTGTTTACTTAAAAGAAAAGATCTTAAAATACTCAAATTTAATAACCTTGAATCCGTTTAAATTGTAATCTTTATTATTACACAAAAAACCTTGAGCTGTGGGTAAAGAACATCTCAGGGAGTGTGTTATTAACATGCCATGATCATTTCCGGTGTGCCACATGAATATGTTTAGGCACCTCGATGTCATTTTATAGTTTGCTTTTCTTTTCCAGTTTGGTGAATGACATAAACAACACTGGACAACAAGAGGAGCAGCAGGAATTTTTGAACTCCCTGGAGATCGTTGTTCTCTCTATTGTTCTCTCCATCATCATCATCATGACGGTGTTTGGGAACCTGTTGGTTATGGTGGCACTCTGCACGGACAGGCACCTGAGGTGAGCCTGGTGTGTGGATCTGTGCTGGACGGACAGCATAATACAACCTAGAAAACTCCAGATCCTGCTACGTTTAGTAAAACAAACAAAAACCGTCTGCAGACTAAGCTGTCTTTACTTGAAAAGCATTATATTTTCTTTAGCCATCTATGAGATGGGAGGTTATTCTTTAAGCTCTTTAAACTAGACTAGAACGGCATACCAAATCTTGCATGAAGAGCATCATATAGAGGTCAGTGAGATCAAATTTGTTTTCTTAAGGCTAAAATGAAGCCACAACCTGAAAACATTCTGGAGTTGGGTTAGAGTTAGGGTGAGGGTTGCACTGCATGAAGCAAATGGTGGTCACACCAGAAACCGACCAGTTTTCTGAGTCCCCAGACCCCCTCAATAAAACAAAACTGCACATTTTAAAGTGGCCTTTTATTGTACCCAGTCTAAGGCACACCTGTGAAATAATCATGCAGTCTAATCAGTATGTTGATATGGACACCTATGAGGTGGGATGGATTATCTCAGCAAAGGAGAAGTGCTCTCTATCACAGATTTAGATTTGTGAGCAATATTTGAGAGAAATGGTTATTCTGTGTTAGTAGAAAATGTATCTGGTCTTTGAGTTCATCTCATGACAAATGGGAGCAAAAACAAAAGTTTAGTTTTTATGTTTTTGTTCAGTATGTATAGGGTATAATTGCAAAAATCTCCCCAAAATCACCTCCTATTCTGTTTTTCAAAGCTGGACACTTGAATGTTTTCTTCTTTACAGGTCATTTTAAGAACTGATATGAAAACGTAAAATTTTAATTGCTTTTGAATAATTCTTTTGTGTCGTTTCCTCTTAGAAAGAAAAAGACCAACTACTTCATTGTGTCGTTGGCGTTTGCTGATTTACTGGTCGCCCTAGTTGTGATGCCATTCGCTGCCATTGAGTTGACCACTGGTCAGTGGCATTACGGGGAGCTCTTCTGCTTGGTGCGAACATCACTGGATGTTTTGTTGACCACAGCATCCATTCTGCACCTGTGCTGCATTGCACTAGACAGGTTTGTGTGTGAGCACATTTGATTTCCATGGAGTGGGTCTGAATTATAAAACTTAGGACTTCAAGCTATATTCAGACTGGCTGCAGCAACTCACGTTAAAGCAGCAACTTTAATTGAAGTCTATGTAAAGCCTATGTACATGTGTATAGCACGTTCCAGAACATGCAACGCATGTCTGGTGTGAACATAGCATTGGAGAAAGTCTGCACAGAAACACATTGAAACATCTGTATGTTTCTTATCCAGAAACCAGTTTGTGTGTTTTTTTCCAGATATTATGCTATCTGCTGCCAGCCTTTGGTCTACAGACACAAGATGACCCCTGTAAGAGTGGCTGCCATGCTCAGCGGTTGCTGGCTCATCCCCATGTTCATCTCCTTCCTGCCCATCATGCAGAGTTGGAATGAAATTGGTATCGAAGACATAGTGAGTATTTAGTTACTAAGATCACAAGACAGCATATGATCACATGATTGGTAACTCTTTCAAAACATGTTAGTTTTACAGCTGTCTTTATAAGTGTTGGTAATGTTACTTAAAAAAATAAATAGGTTATTGTTACTCACTACTTGATCCTATAAGTAACTGAGTTTCTAACTGCATTACTCTGTGGTAAAAGTAACTAGTGACCAGGAAAAATATTTTCTTTCGTTAAATACTGACAAGCAAAATTGAGATTTTCTAATCAGTTTTCAATAGTCAATTAAAATGAGTACAATAGACATGAAATTTTTTTTTTTAAACTTCAGTATTTATTACATAGTAGTAAGTATTTTGTTCAAAGTGGCTGGATAGTTTAGATGGTTTAGTTGGTTAATCAGAGTTCGATTCCCAGGGAGCAGGATGAGCTTCATCCCATGTGGGTCCTTGGGCAAGACCCTTCAAACAATTGCCCAAATGTGTAGTCACACGGCGGCCCGAGTCTGGGTTTCCCTTTCCCGGTCCCTAGCCCGGATAAAATACAGGGTTGTTTAAGGACTGGAATCCGGCATTGAAATCTCTGCCAAACCAATTATGCAAATCAGTGAAAGCTGATTAACTGTGGCGAACCCTGAAGGGATGTGTTGAAAGGTAAACAACAATAACAATAGAGATTGTATTCAACATAAAAGTAAACATTGAAATAACATAAAGGGCCTTTAACATCTCAGATGTCACCGGCGACACTTAAATAACACACACTTTATGCCGTACCGTAACTCTTTGACTCTTTGAAAAGCTACAAAGTTCAAGGTGTAGGTGAGTTTTTTTTCTTTTGTTTTTATAAAATCTTTATTTAGCCAGCGGAAAAAAACCTTAGCTGCATTTACATGGGCAAGAGTAATCGGAAAGAACGCCTGATCGGAAGAAAAACGCGTCATGTAAACATGCTGTTTGGAAAAATCTGCCCCATCATACTCGTTCGGATCAAAATTTCTTTACGATCGAGATAGCTGGGTTTATACCGATTGTTTATCCAATCGTGTTGCATGTAAACGGTTCATTCCGATCGTGTGTCACTACTGTTCTGGTTTAACGTCATACACAGACGTTTTTTTGCTCCAGATTAAGCTTTGGAGCTCAAACAGGACGGACCGGCTGCTCTGCGGAGGCCTGGTGCAAAGCACCGCTCCGCTCTCTTACACCCCTCACGAGGGGGGTGCGGGGGAGGAGCGCTTCATGCCCCGTGACGTCTGGAGCCTGTGTGGCTCGGGTGCCGGTGGACCGAGCGAACTGTGTCTCTGAGCAGAGCAGCCGGCTTAATAACTTTGTGTTTTCAGGGGAAGGGAGGAGGATGCTTTGTTATGTGTTCGTTTTTTTGTCTGGTCATGTTTGGGAGACGTCGGACTGCGATTCGTCCCGCCGCTCTGGGTTAGCGGCTGCTGGACTCAGGAGAACCGTGTGTCCGAGCAGAGCTCGGCCAGCTCACACAGCGGCTTTGGGGCGGCGTGTGAGATTTTCAAAGCAGAAATGTCACTCAGTCCTTAGAAACTGTTTAAACAATCATGTGGATTTGTGTTTCCAGTCGTGTCCCGACAAAATAAAGGCTGATGTTATTCCCACATATTTACGTACAGCCAAGCTGCAGATTGCAGCATTCCCCGCATGGATTTTATGTTCATCAAACAAGGCTAATATTGTTAGCACGTGTTAGCCTTCTCTTACCTTCTCATACCTTGGCTTCTTCCAGCTCTGTTCTTCCACAAACAAAAGCACGGACCACACGGATTAAAAATAAAATGATGAGCAAACAGGCGCTTCATAATATTCATAACATTAATAAAAGCACGTTTGGAAGATCGTCTCGTATATTACCGAGCTGCTGCATGAATGTATATGGCAGAAAGGTTTGTTTTCTGTGGGACTCATTTCCTCTTCCTGTTTATTCAACACTACTGCGAATCCGGGCGCCAGTGGTTAAAAAAATAAAAAATCTTATAACCCATGCGCACGGTTTACTAATCATTAGTCCCAGGCTACACAAATTCACATGATTGCTTGCACGGTTTCTTAGGACTCTTCATTTAAAAGCCGCCTCCGCCCGTCCCAAAGCCACTTCTCTGCTTGGAGATACAAATCTCCTGAGAGACACGGTTCTCCTGAGTCCAGCAGCCCGCTCACGCAGAACAGGTGAACGGACTGCGGTCCGAAGCCTCCTCCGTTGCCTGCACACTGTAACAATGCACCCTCCCCTGGCTACAAACAGAAGCTACGAGTCGGGCTGCTCTGCTCAGAGACATGCACATGCAATGTGCGCATGATTGTGCAACAGTACATTGATCAATCCGTGCGCACAGTTTAGCAATCTGTAAAAGTTGAAGTTTTTGTTAATAAAACATGAACTATTTATGGAATGACTGGAGATATATAATAATATTAATAATGGATTAGATTTATGTGTCAATTATTCATTCACTCATCATTTATACTTGGTGATGACAGAGGCGTGGTTGCCAGTTCGCGCCTACAGTCCCTCTGACAATTCACACACCAGTGGAGCCACACTGGAGGCAAGGGGGGTGAAGTGTCTTGCCCAAGGACACAGCCACAGTTGACTGAAGATGCAGGAATTGAACCGCCGACCCTTTGATCATTGGATGACCTGCTCAACCACCTGAGCCACTGCCGCCCAAGACATAAATGTGCTGTTAATTACATACATTTTTTACATTGACGTCTCTGAGCTTGACAGTTCCCACTCTGCACTGATGTAATCTTCTCCTCCAGATTAAAAAATGTGCAGTCAATCACTTAATCAAACGTTTATCAAAAAATATGAATAATCTTAAAATAACTGAATTCCGATATCTCCTAATGAAATATGTCTTCTGCTTTATTTCAATCACTAATTCAAGTAAATTGCTCTTTTTATATATTTGACATTTGGCCATTCCTCCTCTATGCCTGTCCTTATGTTTAAGTACTAGACTCGTTTTTTAACCATTTCCTTTCATGAGGATCACCACACAAAATTATCTGTGGTATGTAAGATGTTCTACACCAGACGCTCTTTCTGAGGCAGCCTTGTCAAGACTCGAACCCATGAGCTGCTGACTGTTGTCAGCTCAGGACTCACTGCTCCAAAGCTCTTTAGAACACTCCGTCAACTGGTATCAGCATTCTTTGATTACATTGTTTAATGACTTCATGACTTAGTATTAGTATTTTGCAGCTTTTGTGAGCAAGCTTGTCCTTTGTTATTGACTGCAGCAAGTCAGAGTCATGTTCTAGTTACATTATTGGAAACAGCTGCCTGACTAAACTCAATGGGTGTGACACAAGTTAAGTCATTTGAAATAAAATGTTGCTCCTTTTGAACTTCGGTTTTCTTTTATAACGAATGAATGTAGGACTATAATAATGTGTTCGTCAATTTATACTTAATAGACCACATAAATGGGAAAGTCTATTTATTTGTTTGTTTAGTTGTTGTTAACACATCTTTATCCCACCATAAAGCCTGTTTATCATACCATGCTGAGCAGAATGGCTCATTTTAGCTGCAGGCACGTTAAAAGCTAAAGTCTCAACTTGTAAATGTAATTTATTCTGACCCACTCAGGGTTTTAATTCAGAGCAAAAGTGCAGGCAGAAAGCCAGACAATATAAACCCATTATATTGGAAAATGACTTTACAAAGCCTTTTATTACTAGAGACTTGGAGCATTTTACTGTAGGCTGCCTTTGTGTAAAAAAGGAAAACAGGTGGAAAGTACGAAGCCCTGGACAAGATATAAAAATAATAGTTACCTCAAATTATTAGTTTGTGGCCATAAATTACTATATTGTGCATACAAATTAAAATTATGTGGCCATAGTTTAGTAGTTAGTGCACACAATTAGTAGTTTGTAGCCAAAATGTAGTATATTATTTGAATTTGTTGTAACAAAATAGCATTTTGTTCGCACAAATTAACATTTTGTTCGCACAAATTAACATTTTGTTCGCACAAATTAACATTTGTGGACACAAATTAGTATATTGTATATTGTTTTGTATATAATATATACAAAAGAATAAATATATATTTCTTTGCAGATAAAAGAGAGGATATCCCAGACAGGAGGCTTCAACAACACAAGCTGTATATTTCTAGTTAACTGGCCCTACGCCCTGGTCTGCTCGGCTGTGGCCTTCTACGTGCCTTTGGTCCTCATGGTCCTCGCCTATCAGCGCATCTATGTCACCGCCATGACACATGTCCGACAGATTGAGACTCTGCAGCGTGCCGGCTCTGCTCCCACCACCGGCACAGATCCAGTTGTCACTGTGAGGACATCCACTTCCTCAGATCCTCTGGATCACTACCGTATTAGATCAACGACAGGCTCCTCATCGTCTGAGTCGGCTTCTGTCGGAAACAGCCGCATGCGCATAGAGACCAAGGCAGCAAAGACGCTGGCAGTGATAATGGGCTGTTTCTGCCTGTGCTGGGCTCCATTTTTCATAACCAACGTGGTGGACCCCTTCATAAACTATTCTGTTCCTGGGCAGCTGTGGACAGCCTGGCTCTGGCTTGGTTACATTAACTCAGGGTTGAACCCCTTCCTGTACGCCTTTCTGAACCGGGCTTTTCGGAGGGCATTCCTGGTGATTCTGTGCTGTGGGAATGAGCAGTACGCGCAGCAGAGGACCCGCTCCCTCAGACTTACCCAGAGACCGTGCTCACCTGCGTCTGCCAACGGCACTTCGATGGCACTCAGGTAAACACACAGCAAAGACACTTTTTGTGCAATTCTTTGGTTTTGTATTTAAATACAATAATGAATACATCAAAGCACAATAATGTTTTAATCTTGATGCAAATTTGTAAAGCTACGTACACTACAGGCATGTGACGTGCGTTCAAGAACACGCTAAATGTGGGTTTTTGAACGTGCATTACGCTTATGGTGTTCACACTGGACAAGCAGGGAGGGGCTTCTTTACTTTTTTCTTTCTTGTTTGCTTGTTAACTAGCCCATGTCCACCACATACAGTAGAAAGAGGCTTTGAGTGAAATGTCGACGCGGTGCAAATCTTGTGAATCTTGCTCCAGGCTTTTTCTTTCACAGCTCTATTGCGAAATACGAAATACTTGGTGTCAAAGAATTCTGGAATTCCAAATTGCAATTATTAATTCATCATCTATGATTAATTTTTAAAAGATTGGCACTTCTGTGAACTAAAGGGGACACCATCTATATGACACTGCGAAATCAAGGTCTCTGATTGGTCAAAGTTTGACCTGTTATATCTTTTAAAGTGCGCTCAATGGCTGCGTGCTTTATACATAAAGCTCATAAACAGTTTTTAAAATGTACTTAGCTACATGTGAACGCGAGAGTTTTAAATGCGAAATCCTGAAATCCGTGTTTACATAGACTTTTCATTGAAAGTGCACTTAATTGCACGTTGGCGAGGGCAGCGTGAACATAACTTAAAAGCTAAATGAGCAGTGAGGATGATTACTGTAGAAATAAAGGTATGTTCAGTCTCATAAAACAGCTAATGCCATATAAGTGGAAGTGCTGCCCAGACCAATCGTCTTTATCAAAATGACACAGTTCTGCAGCCTTTTATCTTAGACCTCAGTACAAAAACCCCTTGATTTGACTGTAAACAACAGCAACTGCATGTGCTATAATGTGGGAGTACCTGGGTCTGCTAAAGTGAGCATCTGCATGTGGGTGTCTTTAAAGAAAGAATATCTTCAGGTGGGAATTAAGGAGGATTTGCCTCATCGTTCAGACATAGATAGATTCATGTCTGTCTCCTGGCTGCATAATACCGTGAGCTGCCTTTGTCTTAATTTATCTATTGGATTTTAAGACAAATTTAACTGAAAAAAAGTCCAAACTCAGCAGTTTAAAACCGTACAGTTGAATTTAATAAAAGATCTGCATTTACGACATTTTGAGTGAATTTCTAAAACAATTACAGCAGGCTGTTGATTTTATAAGCTTTAGTTTCATGCACCCCTGGGTTGACCTGTACAGAGGGTTTTGGGTTGTCCGGGCTCATAGAGGTTTATAGAGAGCAGGAGCTGCATCTCAAGGGGAGCTCAGGTGTGTCTTACAGTTCTCTTGTGGCTCATGCGGTTACCTAAAGGGACATCACGAAAATGGAACAAAGGAATGTAAGTTACATGCACTTAAAACACAAGGTGCGAGTACCTGCTCCTTAATGACTGTGTGCAATTGCTGCCCAGATGTCCACCTAAACTGATCATCAATTGTCTAATTTCCTAATTTTTTGACAGTCAGGCTGTGCGTAAGAAATGTGCCCTTGTTATCTGAACTGCACCAAAGGGCTCCTTGCTCAGTCCACAGGGTTTGGGGGTTAAATCCATCTGATATGCTAGCGTCTCACCTACCTTGCCCTTTCTTGACTTTGCGTGTTGTTTAAGTGTTTTTGCTATGGCGTTTTGTTTCCAGAATGCCTGTCAAAAGACGTGCAAGAACATTTTTGCACTACAAGCTTGCAGGGCGATTTATGATCTTGATATTTTGTCCAGGTCACCTAAACAAGTTTACCCATTTTTTGCCTGGAGACAGCCTGTTTCCACCCAGCAGCAGGACTTTGCTGATGGTGGGGATTTAGTCGAGGGCTGTGTTTTTGTTCTGCTCCTCCAACGTGGGAGGACGGTGAAGGAGGAGGCCTTGCTGTTTTCACTGCTGTAGAGGATAAAGCACATTTCCAACACAAGGTCACACACAAGATAAAATAAAGATGTATTTTGCTTGACAACAGACGTATCCGTGCAGACATATATAAATGTGTTGAATCTATATACATGTGACACCAAGGACATATATTTTGCCGTATGTGTGTATGTACAGTATATACTGTGTATTTAAAAAAAGGGTAGAGGATGATCTGTCTTGAAAACACATTCAAGGTGTCCTCCAAAGAAGAAAATGATTACCTTACACCGACAAAGACATACCATTGAAGAAGACCTCACAGTATAGGTGGACGGTGGCTGGAAGCCTCCGTTCACACCGGGCTCTGCAACATCAAGTGATTACTTCAAGTGACTACTTTCAATAAAAAAAAATATATAAACACGCACCAACCAGAATTTCAGTTAAGTAAACAGTTAAAATAACAAAAGAAGGAGAAGCCCCTCTCTGCCACTCCCTGCTGTCCGCCGTGTGAACATAACCGACTGAATGGCGTTCATGAAACCACGTATAGCGTGTTCTTGAACACACCACATGCGCCCAGTGTATAGTTATCTTCAGTAAACGCATATACATGCGCGTTTGGGTTTCCATGTTCAAAACTCTTGCTCTCACTCCTCACTACACAAGTTTTTAGGACCGTTTTTGAGCTCTACATACAAAACATGCGGCCATTAAACGCACTTTGAAAGTTGAACCAGGTCAAACTTTGACTAATCAGGACCTGGGTTTGGTAGTGACAGTTCATGGAAATACAAACCATTTGAAAATTGATTACGAAGGATAAATTAATAACTGCAGTTTGTGCCCGGCAGCAATTATATGACACTAAGTCTTTCATTCATCTGAAAAGAGCTGTGAAAGAAAAAGCCTGGAGCAAGATTCACGAGACTTGCACCGCTTTGACATTTCAGACCATGCCTCTTTCTACTTTAGGTACAAAGGCTAGTATCAGGTAGCGACAGTCCACTGAGAGCATTTGCTAAGCACGAGTTCTAGTTGGAGTTGGAGCTAAGGATGAGGCAGAAGCTTGGTTTAACATTGCGCTTCCAAAAAGAAAACTACAGCAAATCAGAGCTTAGATTAATGCATTGTGTCTCATCATGAATTTCTTTTACATAGGAAGCAGAAAGGCAAAAACACCGTTGACTCCAATCTGATCTCCTAAGATCTGTGTCCGACAGAAAACAGATACAATCAGATTACAGCTGACAGAAAGAAAGTCAAAATACTGGAAACAACTTTTCACGTCCTTTTTTTCCCAGAAAATCCTTGTCCTTTAAGAAAAGTTTTGAGTGGATTCTGTGTGTTGTAGCTTTTTACTTTTATTTATTTTTTAGCCCTGCCATAATTTTTAGCAAACATTTAGTGACGTGACATTTGACCCAGTCAGTTTGTAATAACTGGGGCTGTATGTGTTTCTGTCTGTTCTTCCTCAAAATATGACATATAGGACTGTTTAGATTTTCCTCACATTCAGCCTTTTTTATTTCCTATCTGCTCTCTTAATGTAACGTCAAATAAAAAAGTTAACTTATATTGCATAACTAAGATTACAGACCAAAAACAAAACTTTTTTAACTGGTAAGAGGAAAAGATTTAAAATGTCTTAATATTATAATGCTAGAGAATGGCACAGACTAAAACATCCAAACTGTAAAAAAATTTGAGCCACAGCACAGGGGGGGTCAGAGAAATGACAAAAAAATTATTATAAAAAACATTTTTCTACAAAGCAAAAAGAGAAAATTGAGGAATGAGAAACAGGGAGAAAAAAAGAAGATGAGAAGATAAAGAGAAGACAGAAAATTTAAAGATTGTTTATGCATATATAAATGATGTAAACATGATATGACCTAAAAACGTGAGATAAAAGATGATCTTTTTCAACTAATCATTTGTTATTATATATTTATCTATTGATCAATTTCTGAACAATACATAAACTAAGACATCCTCTGACTTTATCATCATCCTAATTAAATCCTGCCTTTCTCCACTGCTTGAACTGTGGCTGCACAGGCTTTAGCCCCCTGGGCTAAACCATGTGCTGGAAGGAGGTCACATTTGAAAAAGAGAATGTTTTAGCCAAGCAGACACTTAGTTTAGAGAGACTGCCCTGCAGAACGTAAACAGTCCAGTCTATGATTTATGATGAGACTTGCATAATTTATGTTTGTTTGATTGAAACCTCAGAGGCTCCTGAAGCTTCTCTGAGGGTTTTTCTGAAGCCCACCATCTTTTTTTTCTTTGCTTTCTTTGAACACAGTGTGACGTGCCATTATCTTGTTCTGTTTTCTCATCAGCTACTCGTTTATCACATTTCAGTCAATTCATCTGTTCACAGATATTACAATAAACGGAATCTGTTTTGTTAAAAAAGAAAAGCAAAGAAAAGTATGTTTAAAGCAAATTTGGTTTATGTCTGGTTTGAACTTGTTGAATCACGTCACTGCACCTATTTAAAGCCTCATAGTATCCTTCTCCATTTTAAAAACTGATAACTTTTTATTACCTTAAACCTAGTTCTATATTGAATCAACCTTTAAACATGGACTGAAATAGTGTCTATAAATATTGACTGTGTTTTTTTACTGTCCCACTTTTAAAGAAGACACTCCACCCTCCTTCAGTACCCAGTTTGTCTTGGTTACATAAGACAAACCTAAAGGTACTCAATCAACGATTCAAGAGTCTGGAGGTCTATTCAAGAATGATTGTTTTTTTTTTGTATGACTTTATCACCCACTCATATAAGTTTGTCCCACTTTTTTTATTTCAAACATTGTTTTAGTTTTGTTAAGATCGGAGGTATTTATTTATGTCCAGCTCTTGGAACAGAGCAACCCTATATATAGACTCTTCACTTACTGAGAGCTCTCTGTTTGCATGCTCTCCCGCTAGCTTACAGCCCATCACACCCCCAACCTAACATTACTGTGCAATAAAAATGCCAAGCAATATTGGAGCTATCCAGTAGCACAGTTTTGAGCCAGATGCCAGCTCAGACGAGGAAAACAAAGACGTTGATGGATCTATTCATCTACAAGTGGATGCATCAGAATGGAGCGGAGCAGGGACCTCATGGCCCGCCCCTGATAGTTTCTACGTCACAAATATTGACTACTCCTGATGTGTGGCCCTCGGTGAAAATGAGTTTGACACCCCTGATCTAAACTTTTGATTCAGGTAATCAACAGGAGCTAGAGCAGGGATATTTGTCAGTAGGACATTTGCCCCAGAGGCCTGGGATTGTCTGTCTTGTGATAAGGTTTTTGAATTGAAAGGTTTAAATAGATCCCAATTAATTATGGATTGAAATTGTGACAATTGTGTTTTATTCTGTTCAGATGCAACCTGATTGTTGTTCAAAGATAATCTAGAACCATAACAGAAGATAAAGAAGCTTTCAGATCTTTTCCATCTTCCTCTGTAGGTAGCTTGCACACCTGAAAAAGTTCTTGAAATTGTTAGTTAGTTGTTAGTACAAATGACTGTCCTCTTGGTGCAGTCATTGACTAATGAACTTTAACCTTAAATAAGACTTGGCCAACCCAAAGCCTGAGTCACAGTTCTGCGGTTTTCTTGTTGGCTTTTTTTGGTTGTTTCTCTGAAAATCTTGTGGTCCAAGAGTGAGGTGAGCTCAGTGACCCCTCCTAGAAAGTTTCAAAACTTTCTAAGAATGTTTGACACTTGTGAATGATCAACCCCAATGGAGAGAAATGGACACCAAATGATTTGGAAGTTTCTATATCACCCTTTCCGGATGGAGATAATTACACATTTTTGCTGTTGCTAATTTGTTTAAACCTATTAATCTTCTGTGAATGCTTGTTCTATATAAAGCATCTGGCTACTAGTTATCACCATCTCATTTTTATAATTTGTATAATTTTAAACCATCCAAACAGATTTTGTGAAATTAAATCAAGATAAACATCTAAAGCTTTTTGGGTATAAATAAACAAACTGTTCAGACTTTGACAAGATGTGTTCAGGACCCTCTAGAAGCTTGTAGGGGGTTGGTTGTCTTTGGACCATCTTAAACCATAATATCAAAACCCAAATACCAAACCTGTCTTGTTTCCTCCTCAGTCATTTAACCATCTAAGTGAAATGGCTGTATTAAATTTAAATACATTTGTGGTTAAATGTGTTTTATGGATCATAATTAATTAAATAGTTTCTGTCCTTTTGAGGAAAAGACTCCATGATTTTACATTAAGATCAAGAGATGGAAAAGGAATGAAAAAAAAATTAAGCAGGGAGATTCTCTACACATAAAAATTGACCATAACAGAGTATTGTATGTATTAATAAAGGAACCCATTGTTTGTTCTTTTTTTAAATAACAGAAGTACCTTTCTATAAAGTGACATGCAAGTAATAGATTTTGAGAAGTAAATACAAGTTTTGTTTTTTTCTAGCTTCCTCTAAAAGAGACAATTAAACCAGATTACGACAGGAATGGCAAACAAACAGTGTGTGCTCGTGATTAACAAATTTTGACTAGATGGAAACAATTTTCAGATATTTTCAAATTAGTTAATCTACTGAATGCCATATGTTTTGTCTAAAGTTAAAACCAAATTTCCTTTTAGATTGTTGTAATGCAGTTGCCTCTCATAGGTTAAGGAGCTACCAACTGCAAAAATGTTACGTTGTGACTGCTGCAAAAAAAGACATATAATGTGACAATATCGGTTTCAAAGGATATAAAGGTTTATACAAGCTTAGTTGTCGAGAGGTTGAGTGTCTGCCCAATATGGGTTCAAATCCAACAGCTGCTTCAAGTTGGAAAAATGGGAAGTAATGCCTCCCTGCTGGATACCCAGCAGTAGGTGTTAAAGAATTAACTGGTTTTTGAGTGCAACCATGACAGCTGCTCGCCTCATCCTTCCTCCACCTCATCCTCATCCTTAATGTTCTGCAGTAGGAATAGCAGAGGCAGAGGGTGAAGCTCCCAGTTAACCAGTCAAACTACATCCCTATCCTCACTAAAACCAATGAGCTGGGGGATGTCAATGAAATATAAAAAGGGTCACTTGAGTCTCCCTGGAAGATTCTGCTCCTTCATGAAGAGAGTACAGTCTACTCTTCCATATCAGGAGTCAGTTCAGGTGTTTTTTACATCATGCTATATCTAAACTTGCAGCCAGACTGCCTCCCTGTGAGGCAGTGTGGCTATGTCTAACCTGGAAGATGACGTGAGGCAGACCAAGGCACCAGATCCTCTCAGAGAAGCTGAAGAATGGATGGATGGATGGATGGATGGATGGATGGATGGGTGGGTGGGTGGGTGGGTGGGTGGATGGAAATGAGTCAAAATTGTGTTAGAATTTAGGAATCCTTCTGCAGGTTTGAAAGCTTTTCTGCAGATTAGCTTGAGCTGAGCTGCATGGACTTTAAACACTGTAGAATATCTGTACCCATGTGAATTAGATTAGGGGCAGGGCTAAAGATTATTTTTATTTCACGTCTTTCTTGTCCATCTGCATTGTGTTTGTTTAGTAAAGCATATCAGAAAACAACAGGCTGTAAAGTCACACGTTCTTTTTTGTTTGCTCAATCTTCACTCTAAGAAATGTAGAATTCCCAAGTTCCTCTCTGCTTCTTGATGCCATTCAGACTTCTCAACTTTACAATGCAGTTGTATTTCATGGCTGCACACAGACAGCTTGGCTAATCTTTAACTTTTGAGCTTGTTGTAGCTGCAGGTAGATCACATACTTTGCATTTCTCAGTCTGCCCAAAAGGGTGCAAAACAGATGAGAGACAGGCTCACCTTAAATCTGACTCAAATGCAGGCGGTGAGCCTGTGCTTTCAGAGCAGCTGATATTTAATATGAGTTTGAGGTTCTGGCATCCTCTGGATTTGTTCATTCATTACACGTTTTCCTCACTCTGATCATATGTTTTTGCTTAGAATGTGATCTAAAGAAAAACCTCCCCCCAAGGAGGAAGAATATATAAAGTCATTTAACTCAACCTGAGTTGTTTCCTTAGAAATTGGTTGTTGAGTTCAACTTCAGCAGATCTTTCTGTGGGCCAAACTGAACATTACTTTACTGCCCCCTGTTGCTTTATGAGTCATAAACCTTCTTGTCATTCTCTGCTGTGTGCATGGGTGTCAAATCACTCAGCTCTCAACAGCTTGATTAATAGCAGGAGACAATCGATCTGTTCATTTGCTTTTTCACTTGGTTTTCAACGTTTTTGTGGGGTGTAGGCGGAGAAGGGGGTGAAGTCGTGACTTCTTTTTTTGGTCACTTAAGTGTCAAGATAGATATCCATGGAACGGGACATGCATGATGCAGTGTATATGATGTTCAAAGGGTTATAGTGTTTTTCTTAGCTGTACTTTGCATTCATTCTGGGGTTTGATGAGAGCGTTTTGCTGCTTGATGATGGAAAAAAAGTAAAGCAGGGGTGTCAAACTCCTGGCCTCGGGGGCTGGCCTCCTCCTGGTTTTCCAGGAATCTTGCCCTATTGCCTTAACACACCTGGATCAGGTGTGTTAAGTCAATAAGGAGCTTCAATGGCAGGTTGGTTGGAAAACATGTTGGACGCCGGCCCTCAAGGCCTGGATTCTGACACTCCTGGAGTAAAGGTTATTTCTATCTTCATGTCTCTCTCTTACAGTACGGTACTTAAAAGGTATTTAAGTGGTAATTATATGATACTTTTGTTGCACCTACTGTGTTCTTATCTTGTATTTGTGTGGTACTATATAGTTCATACTTACATGGTACTACATGGGTTTTTACTAGAGGTGTAACAACTATTTGAATTAATCAATGAATCAATTTATATTCTTACAATCCAACCAGACCCATCTGTAGTGGGTGGTAGTTTATAGTGTTTGTGGTTTCATTGGGACCTCATAATTCCCAAAGTCATATAAGAAAGTATTTAGTGTGTATGCGTTTAATTTGAACTTTGTTGTGTTTTAGTTTTATTGTTGTTTTTTATCTTAATATCTACTCTGAGGTGTGTAATCTCAACTTTTTGTTACGATGGATCAGGATGACCAAGAAACAGGACAGAACAGACATGGCTGAGTGAAGGATTTGTAATTTTAATAATAAATGGTGCCATTGCAGGTGGAAAACAGATCAAAATAGACAAAAAAAAAAAAACTCAAAAACGAACATATCTAAACAACACTGACCACAGTGTTGAGAAGTGATAGCCATAAGAAACTGAACTAAAAAGACACTCCAACACCAGGGACTGAAACAGCACCATTTCATGGAGAACACAGGTGAGTGACCTCCAGGAGAAACCACAACCTATCCACACAGAAACCAAATGAGAGCAAAACTAAACAAAAACGGACAGACTTGTCACACTTTTGTTTAGGCCAACAATTTTCATTTTAAGAGCCTATTTCATGTTATTCCTAAGCCTTTTATAGCAGCATGTCTACGTTTTGCCCACAAAAAAAACTTAAACAAGATGGATGTGCATATTGTGCATATTAAAGGAAAGCATTCAGCCAATCACCACTAGCTTCACAGAGAAAGTAAGTGTGTGCGTTAGCTTGGGAGCTAACACACACGTGTTAACACAACCCTTTCCAGTGCAGACTCTTCCTGGAAGGGGCTGTTCTCATTTGTCTACACGTCACAATGTGACAACCCGCTCGTTTTCCTGGATTAGGGGCTGGTGTTCTGAGAAGTGCATGAATGGATCAAAATACCGCTTTGGGTTTTTTATTTGTAAGATGTGAACATTATAATACACTTGAAAGTTCAAAAAATTGATTTTGAGTGGTATAGGCCCTTTAAACTATTGGATCACTTAAGCATTTTTTAATAGTATTTTTTTCTCTATTGTTTTGTTACCCTGATATTTTACATTTAAAAAATATATTTTCTAGTGCAAATATTGCATTTCCACACAAGCACACTTTGGCAAATGTACTTTAATCTAGAAAATGACCTTTTATACAGTTATTTATGCTTTCCCAGAGTTGGACTTATTATTGAATTTTTCTTCAAAGATAACATCAGTATATACGTTGTTTTGTCTTTTCCAGTTTAGGTTTTTTTTTTTCTTCTAAATATCATTTCAGCTTTAAAAGAAAAAACATTTACTTTATGTTTCTCTTGGTATAAAAATGAAAAATGTTTTATTTTAATCCACAAATAAAAATAGATCTAAGTTCCTCCTCTGATGGAAGTAAAGCAGTTAACAGGTTAATGGATTGAAGAACAGCAGAGTAGATTGTTTATTTTTTGTAATAAACAGTTTGAGCGCTTCATTTGGCATTGCTTTTTATCGTCTCTGCTGTGTGTTAGAGTGAGTGGGGTGGGATTTGGATCCTTTAAAAAAGTTGGTACCTGGTTGGTTCTGTTAAGATGCAGACTTGACTGTTTCCATGTTTCCAACAAACCAACTCTAAAAAGAAAAACAGCTATAATCTTATGCTTGATAGAAACATTGGCTTTGATGCGTTCAGCTTTATTCACACACGGTCTGGAAGCAGCCATGCATTATCAGCTCCTCCATCTCTGAGCAGGAAGCGGGTTGGTTCAACTTCAGTGCAGCGGCAGAGGATCAGGTTGGAACTTAAGAAAGATGAAATCACTCTCAGTCTGAAGGAAAACACGCTCATTTCCGAAACAGGAGTGTTTTTTTTATTTATGCAGGAGCTTTTATGTGTGACTGCAGTCATGCTAACCTTCGGTTTACACAAAGTCTGTATCAAGATCCCTCACAAATGAACACTTTCCAGTAAGCGGTCTAGATAAAAAATGAATAAAATGTGAGGGGCTGTAAGCCAGCGGAGTGAATGCAAACAGATGGACGTCGCGATGGGGACAGGCTTAATCCGCACAACAGTCCTGCCACCAAAGTTTCTAATGAACTTCTGCCGCTCTGAAGAAACTAGGTCCTAGAAAACGACACAGGCTTTTATATTTTGGTTAAAAACTTCAGCCTTTAAAATTTTTGAATACAAAATTTAAAGACTGAAGTGATTGAATCATAAAATCAAGATTAAAAGGGGTGCCCATAATGTTCAAATTAAACATGCCATTTCTGTCTACTATAGGATCTCTTGATATAATATCAGGTCAGTGGAAAATCTGTTTATTTGTCCTCAGTAACAACAAAAAAATACACCAGCATGAGAACCATGAAAGCACAGACACCCAGGAGATTGCAGTATTCAGTCCAGAACTTGTGCTGTCCCAGAAACATAGAAACGAATTAAAGTTACTCATTTACATTTTTTTGTAGTTTGTTTTCCTTTCTTAGTGCTGCCTAATGACTTTTAAGCTTGTTGTTCTATTTTGTCGTTTGAAAACTGCAATATTTAGGGTTGTATGAATGTTTGCAGTCAGTTTTTGCGGTTTGAACTTTGAAAGAATTGTGACAGAGTAGCTAGGTAGGTGGACTGATTTATTTTGGTGTTTATTTTTGAAATCAGAAAAATAAAAAATGTAAATACGTTTTAATAAATGCCAGACTTTTGATTATCTATGAGGTTTGTGTTAATCAAAATGTGCAGGCTAGTCCTTAAAAGAGTAGTGTGGCTAGCACATATGTCATGTGCGAGGAGCCCAGACAAAAGACAGGAAGTGACATTGTTTATAAGACTGAAAGATTCATTTGAGAGTTTTTATTTTATTTTACTATCCTTTGAGTGAATGAGCGTCGGTCAGTGTAATCTCTGTTTCTTGTCTCTTCAGTCACAGTGAACATGGAATCAAACTCTTGCTGGTTCAGAAGCAGTGTGTTTGTTCCAGGAAGAGCTGAGGCCTTTCTGGCTCTAACTGTGTTAGAGATCACTATCATTTCACTCTCCTAGCAGATATATTTCTATCAAACTCGGAAGCCTTGTATCTGTGAATGTGCGAGAGAATCAACTCATGGACACTAATGCATAATTTGAAATGCATGAAGAGTTTTTTTCTTCCTAAAATTCACTTTTTGTTCTAAAAATTCATTTTTCAGTAGACATTACACAGTGTTTTCTAGAGTATTGTCACAGAAGCTAAAGAATGCATAATAAAGAAGAAAAGATCACACATTAGTAGCTCTGGAGCAGGGGTGCTTATTACGTTGATAGGATGTGACGGTAGATCGCGGTCCATCAGACATAAATATACAAAAAGTAGTGAGAGAGAGAGAGAGAGAGAGAGAGAGAGAGAGAGAGACACGGATAGATAGATAGATAGATAGATAGATAGATAGATAGATAGATAGATAGATAGATAGATAGATAGATAGATAGATAGATAGATAGATAGATAGATAGATAGATAGATAGATAGATAGATAGATAGATAGATAGATAGATAGATAGATAGATAGATAGATAGATAGATAGATAGATAGATAGATAGATAGATAGATAGATAGATAGATAGATAGATAGATAGATAGATAGATAGATAGATAGATAGATAAAACGCCTCTCTCACCCTTTTGCGGGTGGTTTCTCACCAAAGGCCTGGGAGCTTGATGGTCCAGCTTCTCACCTCAAAAGTAGCTCGCACTGCAAGAAAGTGTGGGCACCCTTTGAGCAAATCGCCAAGCCGGGGCGTAATGGTGCGTTCTCTTTTTAGTGTGTGTCAAATTCGCATCTACTGCCTCTTTTGGGGTGCGTCAATTTTGATCCTTAATGTTTGTGCAAAAATGTTTATAAACTACAAAACCCCATCCATGTGGGAGGAGCTACCATCAAGTAGCTACATGGAAGCATTGACTTTACAGTATATCTCATGTACAATGTATAGAAGACAATGATGACATTGAGAAATCAAATTTATATTTTGAAGAGCTCTACAAAAGCATCAATAAGCATGTGTTGATGTCTGCGTTCATGAGATCTTTTATTCCTTCTTTTTTTACACTAATCTTTACCTTCTACTGCAGGAGCTGCGTCTGATAGATGGCGATTTTCCCAGTTTGATGACTTGCTGTCCCTGTTTGAGGAAGCAAAAAAGAAAAACAAAAATTATTACTATATTACTATATCTAAAAATATCCTAAAGTTCAGGAGGAGAACAATCAGATTTTCCTCCCTGTGAGTTTTGGTTGGTGCTCTTCTGTGTTGCTGTCAGGAGCAAATACTGATATACACATTAAAGTGCCCTCTAGTGGTTGTAGCAGGAAACAACCACCAAGGGCAACTGTTTGTTGGTGGAAAAAAAAATCACTACTTAACCACTATTTATTTTTCTAAAAATCATATAACTCGCACCTGAGTATATATTGCACCCCTGGCCAGACTATGCACAAAAATCATGACTTATGCTCAAAAAAATACATTTAAAAAGGTAATTGCTTGAATTCTGGGTTGTTTGGAAATAAAATGGGGAAGTGCGGCCTCCTTTGTGTGATTTTGCTCAACAACTTAAAATCTCCAAATGTACAGCATTCTGGTCACACGCTGTCTTGCTATGTTCAGCTAAACGCTGGCATGTTATCCTGCTGAGCTGCTGCTCCACTTTCTTGTGGGAAAGCACATCTCCTCTTTTTTTCCCATAAACTTACCATCCTGGCTGCCTCTGCTCTGAAAGTGAGGAGATAAGAGGGAAATCTGATTATGTAAAGTCCCTCAAAGATATCAGGCCAAAATTAAAGGAACACAAACCCATCCTCTATCTGCTGTTGATCTCCATGAAGGTCACGCTACTTCAGATGATGCTTTGTACTCATGTAGCTTCAATTAGAAAGGGGACCCTCCTGTTGACTTACAAAAATAAGAATAATTGCATACGGAATGTTAACTATTTAAATGATTCATTAGTCAAGTAAAGCTTAGTGAATTTCTCAAGGTCTTTACATCTCAAAGTAGTAAACAAAAGCAGACACAATTTGTTTAAACCCCCCCAAAGAAGATAAATTCCTCTTAAAGTAACGATAATCTACTGTTATTGTTGTGCTTTTAGACAAATTGTTGAAAAAGTAAAATGAAGATGTAGCCAGTGGTTAAAGAGAATAACAGTATGGCAGACAAAAGTTTTTACTTTTTTGAGGTTAAAAAAAAATCTGGTTATCTGGTAATGCCTTTTTAAACATCATGTAAAAAAAAAATTGTTCCTTTAAAAAAAATGCAGAAAAATCTTTTAGAGATTGTTCTATATTTACTAAATTTACCACTGGGGAGTTCATAGGTGATAGAATCAAAAACAGTTGGCATAAAGAAAATTTATATTTGCTTAAAGAAAGGTGGGGTAATGAGTCAAATTAACACTTAGCGTATCCCTTGTGCTATCCCAGGCACTTTACCATTGGGAGTTGGGTCATCTAGACCCACTAGACAGTGCTCTGAACCTTTTTTCTTCAATCATTTGTGATCTTCACTGGTGTCCATGGATTACATGAAATCTTTCCACCTTTATCCACCTTTGTCATGGTAGGAAGAACATGTCAATGTAAGGGTGGGGTCATCGTCATCTAAGATAGCACAAGGGTTAAACAGAATAGAAAATACCTCAGAGAAGAAGAATAAAGCCTAAACGCAAGCAAAGAACAGGGAGTTACATGATGCTAATAACAGAGAAAGAGTAAAAATCTGGCTCACACTTAAAGCAGCAGATAAGGAAATTATCAAAAACAGTTCTGCTAAATGAACCAAGGTGTGAACAATTAACACAAAACCTAAAACAGCAGACCTCATCAAAAGATTTACTTCAATTATATTTTTCTGTCTTCATGAAGAATTGTTTTTGAACATGACTGTTTTACCCTGTAAAAGAGAAAAACATTCAGCTGTGTTCCTAAAGTAGAAACTCTCAAACACATTACTGCTGCAGTGAAACTGGGTTGATGAAATTCTTATTTTAAAAAAGTGCAGCACAAAAATGTCAAGACAACAAATTTTTTTTTCTATTTGACAGAAACACTAGAACAACAGTTTAAATAAAAAAGAAAGTACTGATTATGGAAAATTCTCTTTTTTTTAACCTGGTTTTGAATAGTATAAATATTTAACCATAAAGCCTTTTTTATTATTATTATTTCAGTGCTTTGAGACCATTTTATTAATCATCATGAATGTTTTATATTTTAGGCAAATATTATTTGGACTACTTTTAAGTGTTTAAATGTGTACTACTTAGTTTAGACAATTTTGTATTTTATGACAAGAGCTACTGAGAATATTTTGGTATTGATGTCCTGGTGGTTGTCAGATATCCCTACTATATCTAACCTAAATCAGGTTTTCAGGTTGGAAGAAGACAGGGCAGGAAGAAGTAGAAAAAACAGGACACTGGGCCTCAAGGAATGGGATTGAACACCACTGATTGAAATATAAAATACAAAAAAAACTTGAGTCTATATACTGTCCGTGCTTCACAGGAAGTGTACTTAAATGGTATCCATGACTGTGACTCTGCTGTGTCAGAGGGAGGAATTAACGTGGCTGAAGCACAATAATTGAAGTGCTCACCTGTTGTTTCTCTGCAAACACGTGAGGACACTAAGTCAAACTCAAAAGTGGTCATTTTAGTTTATGCTCCAAATCAAAGTGTAAAAACGTATCTTTCACGCCAAGAAAAACAAGCGGAGATCAAAATGTCTGGATGAGCCGAATGTCTGTCCATCTGCAGTTTCAATCACTAAACTGTCTTTGGCAAAAGTTTCCCTGCAGTTTCTTCACAAAATTAATGTTATTTGATTTCATTTAACTTGTGGGAAAGAAACTTCCAAAACTCTTTAAATCTCTTTTATTTCTATAAATGGTTTCCTGTGGGGCTGGGGACTTAACTTGGAATGACTGTTTCCAGGTTTCCAAATGAAACGTCCCAAATTGAAGCCATACGGCCTGCTGAGATAACTGAGGAAGTACAAGCAGTGCGTTTGGATTTATTGTCAGATGATTGCCACAGTTAACATTAATGAGAATTATAAAATGCCGCCCAAAAATGCAAAAAAGGTTACATTGATCAAATTGATCCTTCTTCCTTCTCTAATGTCTCTCTCAATGAAGACTAACTAATTTTGAGGCTTAATCCAATTTCTGTATAAATTCTGTGTAAGAATGTGTTGTTTTTTTTGTCATTGTTCTTCAATTTAACCTTTGTTTACCAAATAAGGATCCATTGTCATCAGAATTGCTTTTTTAAGGGCAAAGAAGCGAGCATACGTCATAAAAACAAAACAATTAGACAATATAAGAAAGACAAGTACAATGAAGCTAAATAAAAAATAATCGATAAACCAAAATAATAATAATAGTAATAATATAGTAGTTAAGAAACAGAAAAGAAATAAATTAGAAGCATAAATTCTGTTTAAAAGACTTGTTTTTTAAGGTATTACAATAAGTTCTATATTTTAATTAGCTTTATCTCAGTTTGAAGTGTAGATTCAAGCAAATCAAAACTCTCACATCCTAGCTTCTGTTTAAAAAAATAAACTGCATTCACTGCTGTCACAGATGACTAACTGTTCAAAAGAAGAAATGACTATCATAATATATAGACAAAAACACCCTTTCTGAGCATCACGATGAACTAAAGAAGTTTATGATTTATTGGGATATCTGAATAAACAAAAATAATGCACACGATCAGTTAGTATTTGTATTTAGATCTTACAGTTATTGTTGTTTTCTGCTGCGGTCCTGTCAGTACTTCAATGGGGAGTTATTGATGAAAGTTTTTGTAAGGAAATATTAGAAGGGCACTTTTTTGCGCAAGATGTAATGTTGTATGATATAGGATACAAGATCATAGAATGTATCTTTTGTGGATAAAAATGCATCTGAGAGTTTTACTAGTGAAAGACTAGTTTCAGAATCAGAGGAAGTGTCTTCTTTGTCAAAAAAATAGTGGAACTTTTTAAAAATGACATCAAAACCTACAATTACACCTGGAGGACTTTATGATCGGATTGTTGCATTTTGGAATAATAGATATAATAATAAATAATGTCAGTCACTTTTAAAGCCTCTGCTTTTATTATGTCAACAAACCCTGATGTCTTCTGTTTTAGATTTAAAGGTGCATTTGATCTAATTTTAGGTTACTTCTATGGAGTGATATTTCTGCCACCACGTTGCACACAAAACTTTCTAGACAGGGACACTCGATTGGTTAGAATCTGGACCAATCAGCAGCTGTTTGATGGCAGCTTGGTCACGTCAAACTGAAATTTAAATCAGCAAAATCAAAGATAGGAAAAAAGTGAAATGACACTCAACGCATGCAAATTTCTTTTTGGCGATGCCAGTGGCAGTCATATCACGCTAAGCAAAATCAAAGATAGGACAAAAGCGAGATTTGAACGCACGCGAAAACATGTGTTTTGCAAACGCAAAAAACGTTTTTGAAAGCAAAAAAAATATCAAAGCAGAATGATAAATTATTGAAAAGCAAATATTTAATATTTTCACCTGCAACTTAGAAAGTTTTGTGTGCAACGTGGTGGCAGAAATATCACTCCATATACTTCATTTTAATTTGTCGTAAATTTGAATTATTTTTAGCTTCAGCCTCAGATTTTCAAACTTTATATGTGATCTACAAAAACATGGACAGGGTTTAATTAGCAAATAAATACTGTGTTTATTTATTTATTTTAAAGACTAAATGATTTATGTTCAAAGGGATTTTTTTTTTCTTATTTTTAGTTGGTTCCTGATATTTTTGTGTGTTTTCTTTCTGACACAATTTGGTCTGGAAGTGCAGGCAGTGTTGAGGAAATTCTGAAGGAAATTCAATTCAATTCAATTCAATTCAATTTTATTTGTATAGCCCAAAATCACAACAACAGTCGTCTCGATGGGCTTCGAAGTAAAACATGAAATCAAAAGGATCACGAATACAAAGAGTTCAATAGAAAAATACTAAAATGAACTAACAAACTGACTAAGCTATACTGGCATCCCTGCCCTTAGACCCCCCTTCGCGGTAAGGAAAAACTCCCAAAAAAACCAATTCCGGAAAAAACGAAGAAACCTCAGGGGTGCCCACATGAAGGAGGGATCCTCCCCCAGGACGGACAGGCGATTTACCAGAAATCTTAGAGAAGAATTAACTTATCTAAATCTACAACAACAATTATATAAAAGTCCAGCAGACGAGCTTCATCCAGCCGTGGTTATCGGGACAGTCAAAGGCGCGAGTCGAGCCGGAGACAGGAACCACAGCCAGGTGTAGGAGCAGGAGCAGAGACAAGGTACTCGGTCAGGTACAGAGCAGAGACGAGCCAGAGATGAGCCAGAGGCAGGATCCACAGCCAGGTGTAGGAGCAGGAGCAAAGGCGAGGTAAACGGTCAGGAACTGGAGCACGGATGAGCCAACTGGAGTCTGGAAGCACTCCCACTCCCCAGGAGGGGAGAGGAAAAGAGGGACAATACATGAATCGCACTGCACCAAACAGAGGCATGGAGAACTAAATGATAAATTATGATCAAGAATAGAGGAGAGGAAGGGTAGAAGTAAAAACAGGAAAGAGGACAGAACCCCAGTGTACCATAGTTACCCCAGCTTCAACTTCTAGCAGCCTTTTAAAAGAAATAGTTATTATTAAGTTTAATTTAAACAAACTAACATTAAGTTAAATAATCTCTGAATACTAACTAGTCTGACAATAAGCCTGTCCAAAGAGGAATGTTTTCAGTCTAGCTTTGAATGTAGAAACTGAGTCGGCCTCTCTTATATGAGCTGGGAGTTTATTCCATAAGACAGGGGCTTGGTGGCTAAACGCTCTACCTCCAACCGTACTTTTACCAATTCTAGGAACCACAAGCAGTCCTGCATTTTGCGAGCGAAGTGTTCTGATTGGTTGGTAAGGGACTATGAGGTCCTTAATATAGGACGGGGCCATTCCATGTAAGGCCTTATAGGTTAACAGGAGGATCTTGAACTTAATTCTAGAATCAACTGGGAGCCAATGGAGCGAAACTAACACAGGAGTGATGTGATCTCTTCTGCTGGTTCCAGCTAACAATCTAGCAGCTGCGTTCTGAACAAGCTGGAGACTTCTTAAGGAACTCTTAGGACACGCTGCTAACAAGGAGTTACAGTAATCCAGCCTCGACGTAACAAATGCATGGATGAGTTTTTCAGCATCACTCTTAGAAAGTATATTTCTGATCTTAGCAATATTCCGCAGGTGAAAAAAGGCAGTTCTACACGCCTGAGATATATGAGCCTTAAATGATAAATCCTGGTCAAGTAAAACCCCAAGGTTTCTAACTGTGGAATTGGGGGCTATACTTATACCATCCAGGGAGACTATCTGAGCAGACAGAGCATCTCTGAGGTTTTTAGGACCAAGTATAATGACCTCAGTTTTTTCTGGGTTCAAGAGGAGGTAATTAATTGTCATCCAGGTCTTGATGTCACTGATGCAGGCGTTCAGTTTCTCTATCTGGTCATTCTGGTCAGGCTTCATGGATAAATACAACTGCGTATCGTCGGCATAACAATGAAAATTAATGCTGTGTTTCCTGATTATGTTTCCTAGGGGTAACATATAAAGCGTAAACAGGATCGGTCCCAAGACTGAGCCCTGTGGGACTCCATAGTTGACTCGAGTGCACTGAGAGGAATGGCCATTTACATTAACGAACTGATACCTATCAGACAGATAGGATTTAAACCACTGGAGAGCAGATCCTCTGATCCCTATGTCCTGCTCTAATCTATGGAGTAAAATACCGTGGTCGATAGTGTCAAAGGCAGCACTGAGGTCCAACAGGACCAGAATAGAAAGTAGTCCCTTTTCTGAGGCCAATAACAAGTCATTAGAGACTCTAACTAGTGCAGTTTCCGTACTGTGGTGAGGTCTAAACCCCGACTGAAAGTCTTCAAAGTGGCTGTTGTCCTGTAGGTGGCAGTAAAGCTGCTTAACTACAACTCTTTCTAGGATTTTAGAAATAAAGGGCAGGTTTGATATCGGTCTATAGTTGGCCAAGATGCTAGGATCCAAACTGGGCTTTTTCAGAAGAGGTTTAACAACTGCATATTTAAAAGACTGTGGCACGTAACCCGTTTCCAGAGAGGCATTTATCATTGTTAATATGGGATCATTAATTAGGGGAAAAGTTTCTTTAAAAAGTCTAGTGGGAATTGGGTCTAACAGACACGTTGAGGATTTGGAGGACGTAATAATTGATGTTATTTCCGCTTGATCCACAGCAGTGAAGCAGTCTAATGTTACAGAGGTTTCTATGGATGCCTCCATTTCTACCGCTTCAGCCTGTTCTGGGCTGATAGTAGGAATAACTTGATTTAACTTATGTCTAATATTTAAGATTTTACTATCGAAAAATGTAAGAAAATCATCAGAGCTGAGAGAAACAGGAACATGTGGTTCTACTGAGCTCTGACTGCGAGTTAATTTAGCTATAGTGCTAAAAAGAAATCTTGGATTGTTTCCATTCTCTGATATTAAGGTTGAATAGTACTGGCTTCTAGCTCTACGCAGAGCTTTTTTATAATTTAATAGGCTATGTTTCCAGATATCCAGAGACTGCTCTGAACCGGAGCGGCGCCATTCTCTTTCCAACTTACGGGTTTCTCGTTTAAGAGAACGAGTTTCAGCGTTAAACCACGGTGCTACTCGGTTTTGTCTGACGAACTTAGGTTTCAAGGGGGCAACAACATCGAGTGTACTCCTGAGGGCTTGTAAGGCATCATTAACAAAGTGGTCATTTATACTAGGACTGATACTATGGGAGCTGGTCTCAGAGTATTTTCTCAGAATATCACTAAGTACTGGCTGAACTGTGTGTTTAAACTCAGACACAGAACGGTCAGTTAAGATTCTTCTAAGCTGTTTCTTATTCACTGGGGCAGAAGGATGTTCCAGTGTAAGCTGGAAGGTAATCAGAAAGTGATCAGAAATGATGGGGTTAAGAGGAAGGACACTCAGCTGGCTGATCTCTATCCCATGGGTTAGAACAAGGTCCAGGGTGTGCTTATGACAGTGAGTGGGTTCATTCACACTTTGGGTGAAACCAACATCATCTAATAAAGCTGCAAAAGCCTTTCCTAGGCAGTCACTGGGGTCATCAACATGAATATTAAAATCCCCTAATATTATAATTTGATCAGAATCTAAGACAATAGTCGATAGGAAGTCGGAAAACTCAGTTAAAAATTCTGAATATGGGCCGGGGGGGCGATAAATAATTATGAGTAAAACAGGTTTTCGAGTTTTCCTGTTTGGGTGACTTAAAGACAATATGATGCTTTCAAATGAATTATAAGCATTTTTAACTTTAGGGCTGAGAAGTAAGCTAGACTGTGATATTACTGCCAAACCACCTCCTTTCCCTGAAATCCTGGATTTCTGATAGTTAGCATAAGTGGGGGGGGTTGCTTCATTCAATCTAACATAGTCATCCTGATGGAGCCAAGTTTCTGTTAAGGCTAAAAGACTAAGATTGTTATCAGTAATTAACTCGTTGACTAAGAGGGACTTGGAGGAAATGGATCGAATGTTTAATAAACCGCATTTAATGACATCATAATTCTGCTTGTGAGAACTGCTGTCTGTCACTGTAAGGTTTCTATGACGCGCTCCTTTCATTTGTCTTTCAGCCCATAAGCTAAAGCTAGGACCTGCTTGACTTTCCCTGCATGGGTTTTGCACCGGCACTAACCCTAAGGGAGGCTCAGAGGAGCGTTTTACACTGCTGCTCTGCGCCCGGGTCTCGTCTCTGGATTGTCAGGTTAACAGACTAAGGCTAGCAGAAATGTTTCTAGAAAGAAGAGCGGCACCGTCCCGAGTGGGATGGACGCCGTCTCTCCGCATGAGACCGGGCTTCCCCCAAAACGCGCTCCAGTTATCCACAAAACCAACGCCGTTTTCCGAGCACCATCTAGAAAGCCAGCGGTTAAATGATGAAAAGCGGCTGTACATTTCATCATTGACTAAGTTCGGCAGGGGACCAGAGAAAATTACAGTGTCGGACATCGTCTTAGCCAGTTTACACACCGAAGTTACGTTTAACTTAACCACCTCTGACTGTCTCCGTCGGGCATCATTACCGCCTGCGTGAATCACGACTCGGCGGAACCTGGACTTACTCTGAGCTAACATCCTAAGGTTCCCCTCGATGTCACCAACTCTGGCCCCCGGATAACACCTGACAGTAGCCGCTGGGAGCTCCACGTTTCTAACTTCAGAAGAGCCTATAACCAGAGTTGAGTGTTCAGCGGGTGTGTCGCTGAGGGGGGAGAACCTATTACTAACGTGGAGTCTCGGGTGCTCTAAGTTTTTGCGTTTAGCACTATGTTTCCTCCCAACCGGTACAAACCCCTGACTGTCTCCCGGCTGTTGGGAGGGCGCTGGGGTGCTAGCTAAGTTAGCCCTGGTAGCGCGGCCCGCGCTACGAGTAACGACCTGGCTAGCCGGCTTAGCTTCCACTGTGCGGAGCCGCGCTTCTAACTGCTCCAGCCTGGCCTCCAAGTCTAACACAAGACTACACTTAACACACCTACCCCTATCTTCACTAAAGGAGGCAGGATCATCACTAAACATATGGCACATGGGGCAGGAGAGAGGAGGAGAGGCGGAAGGAGTGGTGGTGGCCATACTAGGTTCTAAGCTAAGGCTAGCGGTGTTTAAGTAAAGAGAAGTGGTTTATTTAGCAAAATGAGAAAAGTGAACAGCAAGCGGTTTAACAGTGGTGAATTCGCTAATAAAAGGTACTAGATGTGAATATTAACCCAGATAACCCTTAGAGTAAGCAATAGTAGTAAGGCTAATGCCAAACAAGAGGACAGCAGTCACACAGCTAGCACTGGGAATAGCTCACCCGGAAATGACGTCACAGGAAGTCCACGGGGCCACAGTTAAGACGGATCAGGACAACCACAAACAAAAGCGTCGGTCTCAAAGAACGATGCTTTCACACAACATTTGTGCTAAAGTTCTGGACTGTCAAAAAACAAAAACTAGCTGCCATTCAAGGTAACAGCTAAAGCTAAAGGTAAGAATGTTAGTACTTCTGAAGCTGGTTCATGATTCCTGTGAGCAGCTCCACCTGCAATAATAAGTCATTCCAGGGCATCACTGTTTGCAGCAACCTTTTTGTTGTGCTTGTCCTTAACCCAGAATGCATTGTCTGGTACAGGCTGTTTTCCTATTAAATGAATGAAAGTGAGGAGCTGATGTTAACTGATTGTACAAATCCTCTAAAAATCAGTGCATTTGTTTGATTACAGGCATCAAACCAGTAAGTTAAGCTGAACGCAAATGTATGCCAATGAATTCACAGCGGCGGGAATATTATGAAATAACAAAGCTATCCCCGTGTGGTTCTTCTGTTGCACTACAACATCATATGACCAATATAGTCCTCAATGATCCTAAACTATTGCAGCTAGTTTCACACTGCTGTGATCAATTAAAAAACCCATTTAGATTTCCGGACAGAAATGTTTATGTATGGTATTTAAGATGAAGAAAAAAATAGTGACAACCCTGTTATTTTCCTCCTGAGTAATTTGACATACAGGGTGAATGTGCACAAAGTCCCACTATACACTCACCATGCACTTCATAACAAAGACACTGCAAACTGAAGATTTCAAGTTCTTTGTCAATCCTAAAAGTATTTGTTACCATAATGAGTTACAGTAATTAACTAGCAATGAATAAAAATGTTGCGTGTATTTCTTGAGTCAAATTTGCTCCTTGTCTTCTTTATTCAGTTTCATTCAACTATTCAATCCTCTTTTCCTCGATCTCCTTCTTTATCTACCAGGGCCTCCTCTTCTACCTCTACTTCCATCATGTCCTCTCATTCTAACTTCGTCTTCTAGCTTCTTCCATTTTTGTTTAGGACATGTGAACTCACCTGTTGCCTTTAAAGCACACCAGAGTACTGCATTTTTTTTAGATTAGCACATGTGCTTCCACACCTGGTGGCTGCGGTTTATCGGTTTCTTTTGTTAGTGTGGTCATTGGCAATCCGAGTTCTGTAAGGACAAGGAAGTTAACCTCACAACCCTGATCTGTGTCTAAGGTGTGAAAATGTGTGTAGATTTTCACAAAATACTTTGGAAAAAACGGAGAGGCAGATGTTTTGTGTAATGTTATACAAATCTGCTGATTGGAGTAGAATTTTGAAAATTTTGTAGAAATTTTTATTGTAGTGTGCAAAAAATGGTAGAAATCTGTAAAAAAAAAAATTCTGGGTAATGCATGATGTCTCCTTTAATGGACACACTCGTAAATTTTTACATATCGTGCATAAGAAAAATCATATTCCAAACAAATGTTATCCTTCCCCAGATGTTACTGTATGTCATCATTTTGTTTAAATATTAAGGCAACTGGATCTATTAAATTTACTTGCAGTTACAACAACTGACCAGTGAATTGAACTCAATGGACTATGACAGAAGAGAGCACTCTAGTCATCGACATGCAGTTCCACCACAGAAACCAAAGCATTAAAGAGAGTTACTTTTTAGTAGCTGTCTGCTGTAGTGACCACTATGAACCAGAGGAAATATGTTAGAGGGCAGACATATTTTGATACTTATAGGTTTTTTTTTCACAGTAAGGCATCTTGTTTTCTCTGTCCCCAGAAGACAAACACTGATCTCCCTGCTGGCTGTTGGCAGGAGGATGCTCATCCACTTCTGTGTGACAGACGGACGGACAGAGACAGAGAAGGAGCTCTGTTTGGATTGTAAACAAACTGACTTCGCAGATAATACAGACAACAGAGGAGCCAAAGTTACAGAACATTTCTGTTTATCTTTCCCTTGTGGCCCCTTAGGCCTGAACAGGCCTCCACATGGGACTGTGTGAGTGTGTGCGGGGGCAGACTGACACCATTGATCTGATGAGAAAGAATTAATTATGTGAATCCTTCAGATACCACAGTGAGGGGTGGAAACTTTGTGCCACCTTTGGTGTTTTTTTGTTTTTTTGGGTGATGTTGGTGAATTTTTGCAAAATATTTCTAAATCCTATGAATGGCTTCAGTGATAATTGTGTGACTCTACCTATCAATGCACACGTGTCTCCGGGGAGCAGCTCCACATGGTGCTAAAAGTCAGAGTTTGTGTTGTCAAAGTTTGGCCCTATAGGATGTATTTTACTACAAAAATCAACATGTATGTACTAGCAGCTGTAGAATGTTTAGGACTTTGCAAACAGAGTTATAATAAAGTTGCAGCTTAGTGATTTATGTGCTGTTTTTTAAGCAGGCATAAGAATTTTAGACTTGCAAAAACAGCTAAATTGTTATGGCTACTAAATTATCAGAGGATGACAATCAGTGTTTGTGTGTGTACTATGTTGAAAAAAAAATCACAGTTGTTTTGTTTTTCATAAATAAATCAGTAAAAAAAACACAGAAGACTAAACTGGCTTTAAAAACTGTTTTACTTTGGAGCTGAACTTTAAACAAACTGGCATGGAGGCAACCAATGGTCCTATCTTCTCTGCCATCTTCACAGACCAGTCAGGCGCCAACTTTAAAAAGATCTTTGAGGATTTTAAGCAACCCGGTTCTGATTTCCCAGACCTTTTCATTCCTGTTGAAGCTGCACAGAAGTTCATCCAAAAAAGGCACCAAATGCTGACTTTTACGTGTTTAATCCTCCCGATTCTTTTTATCCACTGCAGACTCTGTGAAAACATCTCCTTCTTGTTTTTTTGCCCGTCTCACTAATAACAAAATTGTGTAGTTACTTTGTGGAGCTGATCTGGTCTGTGTGTGTGTCTTCCAGGTTGTCGTTCCTGCCTAACCGGAGTTACAGCGACAACGGTCGGACAATCCTCCGCAACGAGCAGGAATCCCAGGACTCTATAGGAGCGCTATGAGGCGGACTTTTCGGGGGAAGAGCTGATGTCTGAGTGTCAAACCCATTAGCCCACTGATCCCCACAGACTGCTCTGGGATTGTGTATTTCCTGGAAACAAAAGTCTCTCGTCTATCATCATCCTGGTCCTTATGAAGATCTGATGATTGGTGTTATTATTCATCAGGTCTGGACTTTTTTGGACAAAAAAAATACAATGAAGGCCGGCAGGAGAGGAACTTTAGTATTATTAATCAAATATTTATACAGACTAAGGGCATGTCTGCTTGTATTCTAACTCACAGGTCACAGTTTGAAGTCATCCTGAGAAGATGAATAGAAGCCTTCTGCTTCTCACCCGTTAAACTCCATCAAGCATTGATGTTTGATATGTTCATAAAGTCCGACAGTTGGTCCAACACCTGTCTGCTTTTATTCCATTAAACTTTTCATTTCTGGTGCCACTGTGTGTTTGTTCTAAGTGTCTGCTGATTTAAGGACAACAAAACTGCATCCTGAGATTTTTTATTTTATGTTTTATTCAAACTCGTCACAAAGGTTAAGTGCATCATAAAGACTGAAAACTTTTGTCATTTTGAGATAGTAATAACAGAATCTGTTCGGCTTTAAACTTTGGAAAATGAATAAAAGCTTTAAAAATTAAAACTAACTTTGAGAAAAAAGAAAAGAAAAGAAACAGTTTGCCCACGTTATCGTTAGATATTTTCTCAGAGACTTAAATGTCACAAATAAATGCCTTTTCTCTTGTTTTTCAGGTTTTTACTACAGTTGTTTGCTACCAAGTCTCTTTTCTAAAAGCTCATTTTTGATTTAGTATTTGGGGAAACAACTGCAGCAAATGAAATAACTACAAAACAGCTTAACAGTAAAGCCTGGGTTGATGGAGGACTTGTGGCAAAAAGCACGAGGGCTTAAACCTTGAAAAAGGTGAGAAAAAACATGATCTTGAATAAAGAACTTAAAAAGCATAAGTGAGCTAATGTGCAAGGTGCCACTTACTCATCCCTCAGAAATTAACACAACATTACAGAAAAGGAAAAAGCCTAGAGGAAAGTGTGGAACATTTACTTTTTATATCAAATTGTTTTTTATTTTCTGTCCAGTAGGTGTCAGTAAAGATTCAAAAATAGCCCAAATCCTTTCAATTGTTTTGATTTTTTTTTTTTTTTTGGGTCACAGAAGTAAAATCAATGGGACACATCTTATATTGACCTTAATGTACCCAATAATATTTTTTTGTGTTATTTACAATTCCAACAGTTTAACATAAAACACTTTTATGATGCAAGTCAACAAAATAGTAAAGTTAATGAGCAGTTCAAATCAGCTCTGTGACATGACAAACCTAGGTAAAAGGTTTCTAGGTTTTCATTTGCTTCTGTCTTTGTTGACCCCAACCTGTTGCACTGCAGGTTTTGCATTGATTGTCTTTTTGAGGCCTTCCACACATTTTGTGGAGCTAAAAAGTGTTGGCCAGTCACGTATTGTAAAAGTTGTAGCTCTTAAAAATGTGAGAGGTCTGGAATGTTCATCGTAAGTACGCTTCAAATCTGAGAGACACGATATAGAAAACAATCTAGGAAACCACATTTTCTGATTGAGTATATTTATCTCCTACTAACAAGAATTCTGTCTCTCCCAGACCTTTAACTTCTTCTTCAATCTTCAACCGGGTACCTGTGTTACTGTCCCCTGTTTGAACTGCTTGTCTGTATAAACACACCTGTCCACACCCTTAAACAGTCAGACTGTAACATCTCCTCCATAACCAAGACTGAAGAGAATGACACCAGCGACAAGATTGTTCACCTGAGCAAGACTGAAACGAACCTACAATAAACAAGCAGCATGATGAGAAGAGATCAACTGTTGAAGCAATTATTAGAAAATGGAAGAAATAAAAGATCACAGACAATCTACCTCCACCTGGAGCTTCATGCAAGATCTTACCTGCTATATATAGGGTAACAAAGATTTCAAGAACGATGAGGAAACAGTCCAGAGCTACAAGGGGGAACTGGTCAATGATGTGAAGAGAGCTGGAACCACCATAACAAAGGGTACTATGGTAACAAGGTCCGTCTGGTTCTGAAGTCCAAGCCGGTCCAAAATTCTCCAGAGACCATCTGGATCAGGGATGGGCAACTCAAGGCCTCGAGGGCCGCAGTGTCTGCATGATTTCCAGGTATCCAAGACCTCATCAACGATTACCTGGTTCAGGTGATCATGCAGGAATGCGGCCCTCGAGGCCTAAAGTTGCCCATCCTTGATCTGGATGATTCAGAGGAACTTTGGGAGACTGCCATATGGTCAGATGAGGCCAAAATAGAATGCTTTGGTATAAAGGACATGTGCTTGGAAGAGGGAGAATACTGAGTTATATCTTAAGAATACTATACTCACTGTTAAGCATGGGGGTGGAAACATCATGATTTGGGACTATTTTTTCTCAAAGTGGACAGAACGACTGATCAGTATTAAAGAAATGAGATTCATGTATGGAGACATTTTGGGCAAAAACCTCCTACCATCAGTGAGAGCCCTGAGGACAAAACATGGCTGGATCCCTCATCACGATGATGATCCTAAAATCATTGCTAAGGCAGTGAAGGACATAAAAAACATTTCAAGGTTCTGGAGTGCTCTCGCTAGTCTCAGTCCAATACAAAACCTGTGGAGGGAGTTGAAAACATCACAGCTCTTGTAACTAATGTTTTTCCTCCCCAGTCCTTCCCTCCACCAGTTTCAAACATTTTGAGTAGATTTGCTGCCTTGACTGCCATTATTATGGGGTATTCTGACCTGCGGACAGTCAAAAGTAGAGGGCAGCACATTAATGATCATCTCATGAATGTGTCTCAATCAGGAACTGAGACTTGTTTTTTTCTGAGCATCATGTGAAATTTCTGGCTGTTCTGCAGAGATCTTTTCTGATCTGCAGCTCACACAAAATGAAATGCCTTTTAGTTTCCAACAAGAAAGGAGTACAGCAAAACCAAACGGGTTTGTTTAAAAAAAGGGTAAAAGATATGCCTTTTCAGCATAAAGATCTAGAAGAAATAATTAAACTGTCATTTTTTATGAAGACTAAAAGGATTTACTGCATGTTTCCGCCTACACAGGACTTACAGGTCAGACTGGAGTTCAATCTGACCTGAACTACTTTATATATTTGGAAGTGAAAGTAAGAGTGCTTTAATAACTGACCATGGATCATCCCGGAAAATATCTGATGCGTCCTTCACCACACTGTGGGTTAGGAGTGAGGAATATAGCAGACAGGAAGCAATGCGGAATTGTGACAGTGTGCACATGCAAGTAGTGGGGGAGGAGATTCAAACACGCTGCCGAAGTGCACCATGTGCTCATTACAGGGACCAAAACAACTGTTTTTTTATGCTATTCTACACTATTATAGCAAAATACTGTTATGGTAAGGTGGAATGCAAAACACATTTTTTAAGTGTCGTAGAATATTATTACTTTTTTTATTATTTGTTTACATTTGTTGACATTTAATTTGTTTTATATAATTGTATTTTCTTTTATGATTACAATGCTGCTAAGGTAACGCACACATTTTCTACGTGTGGGATCAATAAAGTATTTCTGATTCTGATAATCGTCAATAATTATTGAAAGTATCACAGCTGACACTCGTAGGAATTTCACTCAGTGAATGCTAAATCAACCAATTTATGCTCCCCATGTGGTCTGCCTGGATCACTACACTCTAAGATTTCCTGACATTAAGTTCTTTTGATGTTGTATGAAAACTGTAGCAAAGTCAGGGCGAACTTGTTTTTTAATATGTTGATTGTGTTTCTTTATGTATCGTATAATTTAAATTATTTTATTTAAAAGTTAAAAATTTTTTTTATTCATGCAAGGAAAAAAGTTTCTCATGCTGACTCAACAACAAATTCCTATGCACATCAATAATTAAACTAAGTCTTGTTGTGATGTGTGCCATCAATTTTCTTAATCCAAACTAATTTTTTTCTAAACTTTCACGTCAGTTAGTGGTAAACTGCTCTTCTTAACTCGAGTAGTTAATATGTAGGCCAGCAGGTGAACTCTTTGGTGTCTTCTCAAGGATTCCTGTGATACTTCCGATAATCTGAAGGTGAAAAGGAGGTTAAAGTGGACCAAATCATGGAATAACCGAAAATAAAAACACACATTTTTCTAAGACAGCAGCTTTGGTGCGCTGGCCTAGTTATTGAAAAATAAATTGGTAAATTATTTTTTATGCTTCAACAAACTCACAGCTTGCCACAGCAATAGATAAAATGTATAGTTTGTAATAATTTTAAAATTGTAATCTATTGTCCTTCAGCTAAAGAAGAATTCTACTGAGGGCTTTTGAGTTGTCCGGGTTTGAGGAGGGTCATAGAGAGGAGCAGCTGCATCTCACGGTGGGCGCAGGTATGTCTTAGAGTTCGCTTGAGGCTTTTGCGTCATAAAAATGGAATTAGGGTTGTCATAAGTGTGGCAAAGATATTGAGAAGTTGTTTTTTTTTAAACATTTATTTTGTTTAACCCTTGTGCTATCCTAGGCACTTTAACATTGGGAGTTGGGTCATCTAGACCCAGTAGACAGTGCGCTGAACCTTTTTTCTTCAATGTTTTGTGATCTTCACTGGTGTCCATGGATTACATGAAATCTTTCCACCTTTATCTTCCTTTGTCATGGTAGGGAGAACACGTCAATGTGAGGGTGGGGTCATCTAAGATAGCACAAGGGTTAACTCCAACATCAATGCAATACAAAATGAAATTCGAACAGTATTTGTAAAGATTATGGAAGTTGCGATTCATGTGTGATGCTATCGTATAGTACTCTTTGCGCAGCGCTCCATTCGTTGGTAAGGCGCGAGTACTGGCTCCAGTGGCGGAATTATAACGTTACAAATGAAAGGATCTAAAACATTTTGGAAACTGTTTTAATTTTAGCATTGTTCTCAGTGTTTAAGCACAGCTCTTTTAGCTTTAGTGTTATTACTAACGTAAAGCTGCATGGCAACATGTTTTGGACGGCACTTCTTCTTCTGCATTGCTGCCAGTAATGCAGAAGAACTGATACACACACCTACAGTGCCAACAAGTGGTTGTTAGTGGGAAACAACCGCTGAAGTCGGTTGTTTCGCTGAATATATGAGCCTATTTAATGCTTTATAAGTCGCTTCTGAATATAAGTCGCACCCCTGCCAAGACTCTGGAAAAAAAATGTGACTTATGCTCCGGAAAACACTGCATATGCTAAAAATGACAGCTTAAGACAAAAATAGGAAAAACTTTTTTTTTTTAATACAGATGCAACCACAGACCCAGAATTTGATTTTTTATGTTTTCTAAAACAGTTTTGAGCACAGCATTATGATATGGGGATAAATATGTCAAACCAAAGTGGCATCAAGAGGAAAACTAGCTTTGTAAGTATGACAGTGCAACCTTCCTCTTCCTACTTCCTTTTTGTGTCCCTGTTTCAGTTTGCACATTTTCTCAGCTGAACAATTTAGACCCTGAATGTTAGGAAATGTTTGACTATGTTTAGCTAAAGATAGTACAGGAAAACAATCTCAATGGTTCACTGGTAAGAATGACTTTGTCCTGTTAAAGTAAAAACGCAGCTTCTTGAGCTTTGAAAATACTATCAATAATGTATTTTTTGGGTGTAAAAAAAAAGTCAGAGTGGTTTCTTATTACCAAAAAATATTCACACCTGGCAGCCGTGTATTTAAGTTACCATTTAAGAACAGATGCACTGTTGTGTTTTTTCCTACAACCTAATGGAGAAAAGCTTTCTGAACAAACTTGAGACGTATTATGTTCATAATGAGTCTTTCTCCCAAAGTAGAGTTGGTCGTGGTGTTGCACAGGGCTCTGTGCTCGGCCCATTCCTGTATAGTCTGGATGTGCTTCCGTTAGGTAGAAAGCACAGCATCAAATTTTCTCTGTCATGCTGATGAGACTCAGTTATTCATTGAAACAGGATGTCAGCCAGTTTACAAGACTTCAGGCACGTCTTAAAGATGATAATGCTTTGATGTGAATGTCCCATAAAATAGAGGTGGATGCTCTTGGACCTGAGCACCTTATGGATTTACCATGCACCAATATAATCACACTAGAAAACATTAAACTGGTCTCCAGCTCTACGATAAGAAACCTTTGAGTCATTTTGATGAGTTGTTCACTTTTAACTCACAAAGAATATTTTTAGAACAGCCTACATTACTCTCTCTGCAATGTTTCAAAGGTCAAGAACGTCCTGTCTCAGAGCAAAACTGAAAAATTAATTAATGCATTTGTTAAGACCATTGTAAATCTTCCCTGCCAGAAAGACCTTTAGAGGATTCAAAAACCTGCTGCCAAAATTCCAATAAAAACATTAGAAGAGATTAAGTTTTATCGGTTTTGGTTTCTCTAAAGCAACTTCCTGTTTAAAGCTTGATAGACTTTGTTCACTGACATCTAAACTTCATTTTCTCGCAAAGATTTCACTTTCCAAACAGAACATTTTGTGTTCTTCTGTATAACCAACTCTGTTTTCAGTTTAGGAGGCAGAAGCCATTTCGGTCTTCAGAGCCAGAGTTGGAGTTTTCTGTTCTGAGGTTGAGTTGGCTGAGTTAGCCTAAGATTCTTCCTTTGGTTATACTACTAACCAGGTCATTTTAGGATAAATTTGGATTTATTTTTCTCACCTTCCTGATTGTAGATATTTTTTTTTGGTCTATTCTTCTTAAAAGTCCCGCTCTAACCATCTTTTGATCTATTTTCAAATCCTTCCCAGTGGTCTTTTAATCACGATTTTTAGCCTAAATCAAAAAACCTGTGTGGTTTTCTAGTAAATAGTTTCTGCAAAGTGGCAGTTGTTTGTTAGAATTTCGCCCTGAGTTGTGGGTGAAGCAACCCCGCCACCCCCTCCCTTCCCTATCAATGAGAGCTCTCTGTTTCCATGCTTTACCTCTAAATTACAGCCCCTCACAACTCCAACCTAACATTAATGTGGCAACAATAATGAGGAGCAATTTTGGAGCTATCCAGCCATACAGTTTTAGCCAGTTGCCAACTCAGACATGGAAAACAAAGATGTACATGGATCTATTCATCTAGAGTGGATGCATCAGAATGGAGCAGAGCAGAGAGTTTGTAGCCTCACCCATTGTATTTTCTATGTTGCACCAATGAGCTTTTTGGAACAGACTCTTTTTTGTCTGCTCCAGAAATAATGTTGTTTGAAAAATATTACAGGGTCAAAAATGCTAGTTTAATTGTCCGCTTTCTGTAAGTTTTTTTTTCAAACAGACGAAGTAAAAGTTGCGTGCTTCTTGTAAAGTTCAGGTTGTTTCTCCTCCTTCATTAGCACAGTGTTGCACCTCTTCATACCTGGTGGTGCAGTCCACAAACACCTTGCACTTTTCACCTGCTCTGGGCCTCATTATGTGTGCTGCTGAAACGTCTCTGGCTGCTGTGAGAGAAACTTGTAAAAAATCAGCCAGAAGTATCAGGTGTGACACTAGTGTCAGGTATCGGCTGTGCAGCTCATTTTTAGTGTTCGACTTTAAACGACAAAAAAGTGCCTCATCACATAAGAACATAAAAAACATGTTTTTAAAGTCAAATAATTTACTTTTACATCATGAACAGGTAAAAGATTACTTTACCTTTTTGTGTCACGAGGCTCAAATGTTGGAAGGAAGTAAATACAGGAAATTAAATATAAACACTTTAGAAAACACTTCAGGAATTTATGTTTTTCTTTTAAATATTTAGTTCAAAAGGAGCAAATATTGCACATTTTTCTGTCCCTAAATCTTCAAAGATTAAATCTTTTATAAGTATTTGAGAAGACTTATTGATGTCACATTAATGTAAGTCTAACTTGTACTGCAGGTCTCTGAACTGAGACAGCAAAGCTTTGAGGATCTGAACATTTTTCTTCCAATTAAAGCCAAGAAAATTCCCAGAAAGGGGCTGTTGCTGTGCAGAGGTTGACCATGACAGCTTTAGAAGTGCTTTTATTTATATTTTTAAGCTTTCCAAGTTGTAAGATATCATATCAAAACTTTATTCAAAGCATTTCACACAATCTGCTTTAAATAAGTGTACATAAAATGTTTATTTGCATCTTTATGAAAAAATGAAGATACATTTTCAGTTGGCTGGCTGGCTGGCTGGCTGGCTGGCTGGCTGGCTGGCTGGCTGGATGGATGGATGGATGGATGGATGGATGGATGGATGGATGGATGGATGGATGGATGGATGGATGGGTAAAACAGCATCAGGGATAAACAAGCAGAAGAAGAAGAAGTGCAGGGAGTGCTAGAAAGCAGGCAGGATGGTAGTTCTCAGGGAGCAGGATTGGGAACTCCTGCATTAGACCTTCCTAGATTCCTGAAAAAGCTGTAATTCTTTTTTTCAAACAAAATTTAGGGGGAAAATTTCATTTACCCAAATCAAACACAGCCTTTTTTCTATCATTTTAATATAAAGCTGAAGCGATTCTTTGTTCAAATAGTACATCTGTTCAAATAGTCGCCATGGTAATCCTAATCCACAGCCGGCAGCCCCTCCTCTCTACATCCCCCCACCCCCTCTTCTCCCATGCAAAGCTCCAATAAACCAGACACAATTGGAAGGATGGTTGCTCCCATCATGCTTTGCAGTAGGAAGCAGGAAGACAGCGGAGGCATTTCATGAGCAAGCAGCAGAAAAGTGGCGGCAGAAATGACCACAGAGTGATGGTGAATGAGGAGCCACCGCCAAGAGAGGCATGGCCATTGTCCTCTGCAAGATGCACTGGAGCTGCTGCAGAGCTGCGGGTGAGTCCCCCCCCTCCCCTGATGAAAGTCATGTTGTAGCATGTGCACAGAGATGCAGACATGCAGCCATGGATGGGGCGGGTAAATTTAAAGTGGAAGTGCGGTAATCTTGCATATGGAACCAGATGGCTTTAAAGATGGAGCTCTGCACACTTGTGTATCAGTTTATTATCTGAATTTAATGCCAGGACTAAAAGATTAGGACAGAAAAAGAGACACAGTGTATTACTGGATCCCCCCACCCACCCACCCTTAGACACACAGAGAGCCAATGTATGCTGGTCCTCTTCTCCATTCAGTCCTTCGGGTGACTGTCACGTGTGTGATTCATTCAAAGACTATGCATTTACAGTCAGATGAACACCCCCCCCCCCCCCCCCCCCCCATTTACATCCAGAACAGACAAAAAACAGCAGTGTGAGACGTCCACATTCACTGTATCTCTGATAAAAGTTTATGCATCAGATTTCTGATGCAAAAAGAAATTAGAGAAGGAAGCAGTGGTCATCTGTATTTAGCCGAGCTATGTGCAACATTTGTGAGTCATTCTTCAAGAAACTATAGACAAGCGTTAGAATCGATTAATATCCTAAAGCGTTCTTGTTTTTTAAAGTATCATTATGTTTAACTAAAGTCCCATCCAATCATATTTTAAACTATTGTTAAAGCGTTTCCAGTGGCCTCTGAGTTAGCGCAGGGCAACTCCGCTCCCACCTTCCTTCCCCATTGCAGAGTGCTGTTTACAGTCTCTCCCTCTTGTTTACAACCCCTCACAACCCCCAAACTAACATTAGTGGTGTAATAAAAACGGCAAGGAATATTGGAGCTTCCAGCTATCCAGTAATACAGTTTTGAGCAATATGCCACCTCAGACAAGGAAAGCCCAGACGTAGATGGATCAAGTTGTCTGCAAGTGGATGCATCAGAATGAAGCAGGGAGCAGCTTGCAGCTTGCCATTCATGCTTTTCCAATAAAAAAAATAAAATTGTATGCTTCTGATTCACAACAATTTGAAAAAAGAAATAATGAGAAATGCTATTTTAATCTTAATTTTTTCATATATGTCCTCCATCATCAGAAAAATGCCACAAGAACATGTTAAAAACACCCAAAACAATTTTATTCTTTAAGTGAATCTTTAAAGGAAGGAAAAAAAAACTCAGATTAGAGGTTTTTCCTTTCCCTTAGACATCTGTGCATCCAGGTTGAGGAGTTAACGCACTTTAGAATCTGCTCTTTTTGTCAGTGTCGTCTTTATAACAATGTATGTCATGTTCTCTATAGGTGGAAAATTGAGACCGCACCAACTGGACCTCTGTATTGTTCTGCTGAAATTCACAAAAGCCTTCCATCAAACAAACATTGTCTAGAGGGGAGCATGTGTTTCCCTGAATCCTACAACACAGTCCAACTTTAAAACGCTATTAGAGTTAACAGGACAGTGCTTGAGGAGCATGCTCAACTGTCGCTTCCTGTTTGCATGATGGAGCTTTGACCAGCATCTGTGGAGAGTGCAGGGGGTTGTGTTAAGTCACTGTGGTGTCTGGAAACATTCATCTTTCGCCCAACAGGGGCTGGGATAGGCTCCAGAGACTCCAAAAGGCAATAAGTGGATTTATAGTATGGATGGATGGATAAAGCAGGGATATTTGTCGGTAGGACATTTCCCCCACAGTACTGGAATTGTCTGTCTTGTGATATTTAAACCTTTTAATTTTTGAATTGAAAGGTTTAAATAGATCCCAAGTAATTATGGATTGAAAATTGTGACATTGTGTTTTATTCTGTTTAGATGCAACCTGATTGTTGTTCAAAGATAGTCTAGAACCATAACAGAAGATAAAGAAGCTTTCAGATCTTTTCCATCTTCCTCTGTAGAGCCCGTAGGTAGCTTGCACACCTGAAAAAGTTCTTGAAATTGTTAGTTGTTCGTACAATATCCGGTTTAAACAAGTCCTCTTGGTGCAGTCATTGACTAATGAACTTTAACCTTAAATAAGACTTGGCCAAGCCAGAGTCACAGTTCTGCGGTTTTCTTGTTGGCTTTTTGGTTGTTTCTCTGAAAATCTTGTGGTCCAAGAGTGAGGTGAGCTCAGTGACCCCTCCTAGAAAGTTTCAAAACTTTCTAAGAATGTTTGACACTTGTGAATGATCAACCCTAATGGGGAGAAATGGACACCAAATGATTTGGAAGTTTCTATATCACCCTTTCCGGATGGGGATTATTACACATTTTTGCTGTTGCTAATTTGTTTAAACCTATTAATCATCTGTGAATGCTTGTTCTGTCATGGTATGATGTGGAAACAGAGTGACCCAAAATCTGAAGCCCGGAAGGAGACTCGGACTATGAGGTAGGTTAAAGGAGGTTTAATTTGGCTGAAGGTGAGTAATGGCATTTTTTCCCAGGGAGAGGAGCGTCGGCTGGCTGGAAGAGTCTTGCAGAGGGAATCCGGGAGTGAAGCACGTGAAACCAGAGGATTGCGACCAGGTGAGTACCAGAACTGGATTTTCCTGAGGCAGAGCGAGAAGAGCAATTAGTGACATTAAGCATGACAACATACAGGACCGAGCCATGGCAAGACTAAGCACCCTAGGAAGAACAACGAACTGGCGTCGACTTATGGTCCACAAGATTCTTATGAAGGCGGAGGCAATGATGAGGTGAGTGAGATCAGCTGGTCACATCCAAGGCAGAGAAGGCGGGGGAGGGGGAGAGTAACTGACAGGCCACCATGACAAGTTCTATATAAAGCATCTGGCTACTAATTATCACCAACTCATTTTTATAATCTGTCACATGGCTTAAAAATAATTCATTTACGACAACGCAGGTTGTATTTTTGAAACCTTCCACCTATGGTATGAGACCCTGGCAAGAGAAATTTATGTGCGTATTTATCATATACCAAATAATTTCAAAATAATTCAACAGTAACAAAGAAGAGTGCAGCAATAATATCTGTTTGGGATTGTTTCACTATCAGTTTGTTGGTAAAGGCCAGAGAAAGTTTTCTAAAGAACTGGGGGGTATTCCAGAAAGCATACTGCTTTCTGCTTTTCACAAGGAAAATGGAAACAAGATCAGAAACTTTGTCTGTTATTTTCCTCTAAGCAGAAACTTTTGTTTTTGATGATGCAGCCGTATTACTTTTTTGATGGATTTATAATCTTTATCCGCCTTCATTTAAATCACAGACTCCGTCTCACTCCCGTCTCAAGTGTCCCGCTTCCTTTTTTTCTCTCCACGCGTTTCCATGGTGACTCCAGAAATCTGCGATCTATGGAGAATGTCTTTATGTACCTGCTGTGCACGAGCATTAACCCAAGGTTACCAAGTCGAGCGTAATTACGCCAACTCATATCCGGTCTTTTGGAACCGACATAACCAGAGTAAGCAAGTTCAGGCGGATTTCAGCCAGAGTTCAGGCTTAAAGTCAGGCTAGTTTAAACATGCTTCCTGGAATACCCCCCTGGAATCTGGTGAGAAGAGTTAGAAAAGTCTGGCATCCAAACAGGCCTATAGGTTGCAGCTGGATGCATTTTGAACAATGAAAGTCAGCAGGAAAGAATTGAATAAACTGATTTTAAACCATTCAAACAGATTTTGTGAAATTAAATCAAGATGAACATCTAAAGCTTTTTGGGTATAAATAAACAAATTGCTCATACTTTGACAAGAAGATGTGTTCAGGACCCTCTAGAAGCTTGTAGGGGGTTGGTTGTCTTTGGACCATCTTAAACCATAATATCAAAACCCAAATACCAAACCTGTCTTGTTTCCTCCTCAGTCATTTAACCATCTAAGTGAAATGGCTGTATTAAATTTAAATACATTTGTGGTTAAATGTGTTTTATGGATCATAATTAATAAAAAATAGTTTCTGTCTTTTTGAGGAAAAGACTCCATGATTTTACTTTAAGATAAAGAGATGGAAAAGGAATGAAAAAAAATGAAGCAGGGAGATTTTCTATGCATAAAAATTGACCAGGTTTTATGGAACCCAAACAGTTTCAGAGAATGTGAGATTTTAAAACTTTCTTTTTTATTGGAAGAAAGGAGTTGTGTTGTTTTTTTTTTGGATCATAGCAATAAAACCTGCGTGTTTTCTTTATTACCAGCAAAAATCAATAATTCAGTCTCTGCTGGCTTTGAATTAATGTGTATCACACAAATAAATCATATTTTATTACAAGCATTTTTCAAACTTTATCATCGTCCTCCAAGAGATCTCCGGCTGTTCAGCCAAGCAAGTCGTTCAAAACTAAAACTTCTCTGTACTTCAGCGTAGAAACGGCTCAACTTTTTCTCCTTTATTACCAAAGGTGTTTCCAATGGGTCCTTACATATAAATAAATCACTTTTGAGCAGAAAACAGCTCATTCAGACCACAATCCTCTAATAACATTTAAGATGGACAAATTTGTTGATTCAGTTAATATTTTGCATATTTTTTCCAATACATTAGAGCTCCAGAAGCAGCATGGCAGAACAAAAACATCACGAAACAGCATCCTTAAACTAACCTGTTCCAAATCAGAGGTTTTGAATTGCACCGTAAATTAATAAAACATGTACATTCCTTATGATTTTTTTTTCTTTTTTGGTTTTCACTACTTTGCTTTAGGCTTCCAAGTTTAATGAATCATCTTTATTACTGTCATTCCTAACATCTTTCAATGAAGCTCCAGGGCTTCTTTGAAGGCACCATAATAAGAGTTTTCCTTAATCAAGTTTAGGTATACAAATCCATACAATCACACAATTATGTGAACATTTTGAAGGTAATAATCAATCAACCCAATCAATAATCAACCATAACCCATCAGAGTGAATGATGAGAGCTAATTTCATCAGGACGTTTCTTGTGTTCTCTAGGAAATAACTACAAGAAAAATAAATGAAAATTGTTGTGGAAGAACATGAGAATTAGGAGTTGAAACATCTAATATTTATAATAATCAAATTTTAAGCTTTACAAGTGACTAGCTTGGACTCATTTGATGTCCGTTGACCTAATATAAAGTATAAGATATTCACAAATGTCAGAAGTAATCAAATCAATCAACTCAAACCATTTGTAAAACACTTTTCATACTAATGTAACTTAGTGCTTTACATTTAAAAAAACATTTTTTTTCAAATTAATTCAATGTCATTTCATTTTAACACAAAAAAAATGACACAACACAATGCCCGCAACCACCCCCCCCCCCCCCCCCCCCAGCCCCATGCACATAACATAATAAATCATGATAGTATTTATAAACAAGATGCATTTTTAGATTTTTAAATGAGTGTTTAGGAAGTCACTGTGGGGAGGAATGACTCAGCTCTAACACTAACCTTCAATGAACCCAACTCTGGAAGTGGGAACATAAAGCACGGCAAATATTCACTGTAAGATCTGTTAAGAGAAACAATAAGTTGGAAAAAAGGCACTTTCCAAAACAGAAAAAAATTGGAATATTTGGGATAAACACTAAATACAAAACTAATTGCACACTTAAAAAGATGAGTATACTTGTTGTTAGGTACCGGGGGGCCAGGGGGTTTTTGTTTTGTTTCTCTTCACTTCCGGTTTTATTTTGACACTTCCGGTTACTGGTTCCTCATTACACTTGTTGTCTTTACGTTCATTGATTGTTCGCACCTGGTTACGCACCTGTTTCCCATTCACTGTTGTGTATATATTCTATGTGTTGTCCGGTACATGTCACCGGATTGTTTTGGTTACTTGCTTCTTGTTCCAAGTCATTGACGATTAAATCCTTGTTAACCTAGCTTTTGGTGTTCAACGCTTGTGTCCACACACCCCGCCTGACACTTGTTGCATCTTTGTTGACTTTTCAAAAGCTTTTTATGCAGACAATCACCACAATTTCTTATCAAAGTTTTATGGATTATCTTGTGGAGTTGCACAGGGTACTGTTTTGGGACCATTATTATTTATCATCAAATAAACTTTATTAAATGTTTCCAATTGTCCAATCATGTTCACTGATGACACAACCTCTCTCTAATTTAAATTTTGAACCACTTATGCTGGCTTGACTATTCAATGTGGTTCAGAGTTAATGTGTTATCTTTAAATAAAATAAAATCCAACTGTTTGATAAAACCAAAGAATCAATCCAAGCTTAATAAATAAATAATCGATCCATGAAAGACATCGATCTTTTATGCTTTTCCTTTTCTGTTGATCTAACGCATAACTGCAGTAAGGCCAGATTCCGTTAGCTTGATTCAGAATTTATAATGGAATTTTCCATGGGATGGCTAATCCTAACGCTCGGCCGACCTAAACGTACATTGCTGATTAAATGAACATTTTAAATATTGACAGGCATGAATTTTCCAAACTATTTTAGTAAAATAAAAATTTTAAAATAACCATTTGTGGTCTAAAGCTCTGTTTTTTATTCAAATAAAGTGTAATGCTATAGCGTGAGCGTCAACTATTGGTCAAACTGAAATGCCCTGCAGAAGAGGCAGAACATAATGATCTGCACGTATCTGTTGGAGCCTCTCCATTTGAGAAACAATGTAACACTGTATGGTGTTAACAATCTCATTGGTTTATTATTACACTAATAATATTGACAATATGTGAAGTGAATATGATTAATATATCTTCAAAACGTATTTAGATTATTGTGCTTCTATATAAATATGTCTAAATGTGTAAACCGTGTAAATTCGACATCAAATCAAATTGAATCTAATAGATCAAAAGAATTAAAAAGATCACGAATCGAATCAATCCAGGCTCTGGGTGAGCAATTCTTGGAAATTATTGGTGATAAGCAACCCTAGAAAAAACATATTTTCTAAGATGACAATGGAGTGTTTTGAAATGCCTCAGCTGTCCAGCATAAAGTTTTTGGGCATTTTTTGTCAATTTGAATTTGAACTGGATAGAACAAACTGATAAAGTTAAGAAATAAATAGGCACAACAATGAAGGTCAGACATCTTATAACCACAAATTGTTTTTTAATTATTTATTACAGCTTTATTACAGCGATTTATCCGTATCGCTCATACTGTAATATTGCTTGGGCAAGTACTTTCCAAATACATTTCATAAAATCTTTATTTTTCAGAAAAGCTTTGTTGCAACCATGTCAGACTTACACTCTTCTTCTAACCCATTAACATATTTCAAATATGTTTTTTATTCTATAAATACTTTTTAGTGAAGGAAATATTCCTATAAATTCCATGTAATTCAACCCGGACGTCTTCAGCTTCCATCTTCCTACATTTCTCACTTGTCTAGATCAATATTCAATGTAATTTAGGGCAGTGGAACTGTAGGATGACTATTTCCAAGTAACAAAAGTCTTGCAACTTGCAAAGTCTTGCCTTAAAAAGCATTTAACTTCTATTATTTCTGTTTATAATGTCTTTTTTTGTCAATTGAATTTTGTCTTACTCATTGTGAAACGTATTATTTTAAGGATCATACTCTTATGCTTTTTGTACAAACACACATCTATTACACTTACATCACTTTATGGGTCACATGTTAACTAATTTGATTTTAGAGATACTGTTTTTATTTGTTATGTCAATCTTATTTTACTATTTTTAACTTATCCCTGGTTTTATTTTATTTTTTTCTTCTATGTATATTTTACATTTTTGAGTTACATTAGAGGCATTAAATAAGCTTTTGTTTTTTTTTGTCTTTCTCTTAGTTTTTGACCTTTGGATACTTAAAACTTCAGTTCCCTCCATGACTTTTCTTTGGCACAAAGATCTAGAGATAATGAGGCCATTCTATGACTTTAATTGGCTTCTTGATCCTCTACTTTGGTGTCTTATAGCATTCACATGTGGAACAACCATGCAGAATCTATTTGATTTTTCTGCCTGAAGAAAGATGGTTCTCATCCGTTCGCTGTTGCCATGACCCCTTGTCACTTGTGCTATCCTAGGCACTTTAACATTGGGAGTTAGGTCATCTAGACCAGTGTTTTTCAACCAGTGTGCCGCGGCACACTAGTGTGCCGTGGGAGATGGTCAAGTATGCCGTGGGAAATTACCCTCATTAATCATTAACTGATCTAAAAACATTTTCCATCTCCAGGAAATCAGCTCTTTGTTCATCCAAACAGGCCCTGATAAAACACTGAGTAGTGAGGAATATAAAAGATCTTAAAATTACTTTTTCTTTGTGTTTGTTTGATTCTATTAAAGACATTTTGATAAGAATGACGGTATTTACCTGCAGCTATAGCGGTTTGCGGGAAAGTCCCGCCCCTTTACCTGTCTCCGCCAATCATTGTTGAAGGCTTAATCACATGTCAGCAGTCTGACCAATCAGAAGTGGTTAAAGTCTTCACTTCCTTGTTCTTAATTCTGCTCATAAATTCTTTCAGTTCCAACAAAAATACCAGCTAAAGCTCGTCTTTAGCGGTGTAGCTTTCCACAGAGTCCGGTGTCAGACCGTGAACAAAACAATGAAGCTCACAGACGCGAGTCTTTCTGCCCTTTTTCGGCAGTTTTCACACTACATCTCCCATGATGCATTGGCTTAAAGGGCCAGTGTCCCAGCGCACAATAAGTGCGCATGAAATGTCTAGAAACCTCAACGGACAAACAAACAGTTTCTAAATTTTCTAATTTAACTTTTATTTCATCTCTTAGAAAAAACAGCCGCAACTTCCTGCTTTTTTGGCCACAATTATCACAAAATGCACGTGAGATTGCGGGGGGGGGGGCTGTCGATCAATAGAGACCATGAATTTCTGCTTATTTTTTTTTTTTTGGGATGCTGGTGTGCCGCGGGATTTTTGTCAAGGTTAAAGTGTGCCGTGGCTCAAAAAAGGTTGAAAAACACTGATCTAGACCCAATAGACAGTGCTCTGAACCCTTTTCTTCAATGATTTGTGATCTTCACTGGTGTCCATGGATTACATGAAATCCTCTCCACCTTTATCCACCTTTTTCATGGGATGAATAACATGTCAATGTAAGAGTGGGGTCATAGGATAGCACAAGGGTTAAAAGACAAATAACCCAAAGGTGAAACATTTTGACCTCCATGTTTGATGTGGTGACAATGTTTTGTGATCATAGAATTACTCAGATGTTTTGTGTAAAACTGCAGATGGGATTTCCTTAGCCTTGTAGGCACTACAGAGAGCTTTTATAGCACCGTGTTCCACCAGTTGTTTGTTCTTGTGAGCTTTGAGATCATTGACAAGATCCTTTTTAGTTCTGGGCTGATTCCTTGCCAATCTCATAAACGTTGAAACTCCACAAGGTGTGGTGCTGTATGGAGACAGGTGAGAGATTTCCTCTGTTCCTTTCATTTCCATCAAGCCCAGTCTCCTGTTTTACCACGTAGATCTTCAAATCTGTTTCTAAAATACCAAATTCACCAGAAATTCCTATCTGTATGAAAACTTTGTGGTGGGAGAAACAGCAGGATGCTGCAGGTATTTCAGTGAACCTCTGAAAACCTCAGTGAATGAAAGGATTTTAAGACTGCTTGGTCATTAACTATTTGATTAAAGCTTGATTGTATTAGGTAATGTAATCAAGTGAATGTAATCTTACCAGGAGTTAACCAACAATGGCTGTAAAACAACTGTCACATCCAGTGTTAATGATTTCACACTTTATGAAGAGCGAAAGTTGATGAATAAAATTTTAGGATTTTTACCTTAATATGGGAGCTAAAGAATATCTTCATTTGAAAACAAACGTATAAAGGATGTACTTTTTGTGGCACATGCCTGTAAATATAGGCCCCGCCCACTCTCAGGGTTCATGCCAATAAGAAGCAGAGAGAGTGAGAGCAAAGGGCTGTTCTTATCTTATCCAGCATTCTCTAAGGATATTAAAGCTGAAACAGTCATACTTTTAACAGAGGAGCCAGAAAAAAGACTAGAAGTGATTTAAATCCTGTCTGACCCATGCGACTTTACTTCTGCAGGTAAGTACATCACCGTGCTTTTATTGTGAAATTGCTGTTTGGTTGCACATTTAAAGCAGTTTTTGAAGATAGCATTGATGCTGTTCTCTAAATGCAAAATTAAAAAATGCAAACGAGCATGTTTTCCTTTTTTTTCTTTGATTATTAGCTGCATTATTTAACTTTTATATATTTATATCATCAGGTATTTCTTCAAAAATCCATAAATAACCATACCATCCATAATATCTATAAATAGCTTCTGGTCGGCATATTTCAGACTATTAGTGAAATGTTAATAATTATCTGTCTATCTGCATACGTGCAAGATAAGAAGCATTGTGTATCTTTTTTTAAAGTGTTTCCTTACAGAGTAAAAGATCTAACTCAAGGGGATTCATCAATGACATTGGTTTTAACTTTGAATGGCTGTTGCTATGATACAGGCAGGTTGTGACTTGATTGGAAGTGGTGATTAAAAGAAAGAAATATATTTAAATTGTGTTCCTACATAAGAAAATCCTGTGTTATAAACCATAAAATCCAACTTTTTTTTTTTTTTTTTTTACAAAAGAATGTAAACTGAATTTAAATAGCCTCCCTTGAGTCATTTGTGATCAGACTCCCTGTGATGTGGCGGTTTCTGAGCAGCAGTGCAGTAGGGAGCTTTGGTGATCAGAAACAAACTGACTCAATCAATTATGTGCAAGTCTACACAGAACTTTGGAGTTTTTTGTGTCTTTCAGTCCTGAAAAGGTCTGTGTGACTTCCCTTCTGATGCTTTTCATCTATGGTCAAGAAAGAACTATAAGCCTCACAGTACGGTCTGTCTGAAAAGGGTTGTTATTTGTCTCCTTCTGTCACCTAAAAGCCTCAGTTGAGAATTGCACATCAGCCTTTTCTCTGTTTGCTTTAAAGTATCTGTTTTCATGCAAAGTGGAGAGTACTAATGTTTACAAGAAAAAAGTCCAGCTGAGACTTAAAGACATTAAACACTGGAACAGGGTTTCTTAAAATGAAGTTATGCTTCCTGTCATCAGTTTTCTAGGCTGTAAATCACAGCACATGCCAGTGTTGTGGTGATGGAGGCAGACAACACGTCACTATAATTGCTTTATGGTTTCTCACACATGACTATCTTTGCAACGGCACAGTTGCTGCTGGAAACGAAGGGTCTAATAAGACAGCGATCAGCAGCAGCGGGCCGAGCGTAGCCTTTATTCATGGCCGCTGATGACCTGATCAAAGGGTTTGTTCAACAAGGGCTGGCATTTAGGCGATACAACCTCTCATCGTGGTGGATTTTTCCTTTGGAAATCAATGTAAACTTACAGTAAATGTTCACAGCTGCTTAACCCTTGTTTCTTTCCGAAAAATGTGAAAAAGTTTGCTCTTCTGCAGGCATTTTACATTTACAACACAACAAAAAAAACTCTGCATAGCTCTAGACGCAAATTAGTTTTTTTTACTTAATTTAAAATTGTTGTTTTATTCTTTAGGTCTTTTGATTGACAGAAAACCATTCAGTCCATATAGCTTATGTGCATGTCACGTGTCACATGTCGAAAATTACATAGTCAAAAAACCTACTTTTGAATATTTACATGATTTCTCATGTAAATGTAAATACATGCAAATAACCAATATCATAAGGTCAGGTGAAACTAAATTAGAGTTTTTGTGCTTTAAGACCCACGTCAGTTAAAACTCCTCAAACTATCGGGTATGGAAGTGGAAGGGTGGATGGAGAATAGGGCTCATTTTGCATCTAAAAGGACTTTGACACCTTTCAGTTACTAAGTCAACCATAACCCATTTGTTATAACAGAACAGTGACAAAACAACAACTCAACAGAACAAAAGTTCAAAAAAGTGAGCCACATAGTATGGAAAAAAAACATAATTTGTAAATAAAGCCAAGCATGAAGGGGTTAAACAAGGACTTGCATTTTTTATCTGTGCCAAAATAATTCAAATGTTTTCTGCACCATAAAACCCTGAGGCAGATTTTATATCATGACATCAAACAATATAGACAAAACCCTGAATAAGTCAAATAAAACAAATAAAATAAACTTATAAAAATTCAAAAGAAAACCTCTTATATGTCCATTTTAGTGGATGTTAGTTGTTGGGCTAAAAATATTTCTTTTTCCACTAATAATATCATCAGGCCATATTTCTAACTTACCTTTTGTTATCTTTTTCATGTCCATATATAGATGTTCAACAACTTTTCCCACTGCTTTTGAAAATAGTTCTACCAACTCAAACCACCATACAGGCACAAATCCTGAAGAACTGAATAAAGTCAGTTTAGATTTTCCAACTCCTCTTCCAAAAACGAAATCTTTTATCCAGTTTGTACCTACACAACGTTTATATTTATAATTTTTTCACCTTTTTTTAAAGTCTCTTTTATTTATATTCTATGCATTTCCTTTGCACGTAACTCATCTATTACAAATAGTTTAGTATTTTTGTTTTTAAAATATTAATTTGACACATTTTTGAAAGTGGACTTTTTGCAGACTGTGTTACTACATGCAAAGAAATGCTGGTTTTGAAATGTCTTCTATTTAATGTTGCTGTGGGTTTGTTTTTGGTGCAGCTGTGCATTTGTTAAAGCAAAGCTTTACCTTTTGTCAACTGAGTTACATATTAAGACATTAACATTAAAGTCTGCTACAGCCTTGGAGATGCCAATAAATTTGCTGCAGCTTTTCATGATTTGAAAGCAAAAGACAAACAGCAATTATTACTTGACAAGTTCAAAATGCCTAACTTTAAACTCATCTTTACATGTGTTGTTCTCTCATGTCTTTTCCAGCAGCTCAGCTGACATCCACATCATCTAATACTCCATCGCCACCCTCCACCTTCTCTTCCTTCTCGCAACAATGGATGAAGTCTCCAAAGTCACAGAAACTCCACTGGCGCCGCCGCCTCTCTTGGCGCGGCGGGCTCGTCAGCCGCAGCCGGCCATTTCAGTCGTCAAGTCCAAGCTGAGAAAAAATCTGACATGCTCTGCATCAAAAGTCCAGAAAACCCTGACAAGCTTCTTCCCCGTGGTGCGCTGGCTGCCTAAGTACAAGCTGAAGGAGTACGTGTGGGGGGATGTCATGTCCGGAATGATCGTCGGTATCATTTTGGTGCCGCAGGCTATAGCCTATTGTCTGCTGGCAGGAGTGGAACCCATCTACGGCCTGTACACCTCATTCTACGCCAACATCATTTACTTTCTCATGGGGACCTCCAAACACGTTTCTGTGGGCATCTTCAGCCTCATGAGCCTCATGGTTGGACAGGTAACAAGTAACCATGGAAATTCAATTTTGTGCTTTTCCACATGGTAATGAATCCACGAAAAGCTGACAGTCAATATTTGCCTGCAGGTGGTGGACAGAGAGTTGTTTCTGAGTGGTTTTGACCTCAATGATGACCCCACATCCAAAGCTGACAGTTTCAACCTCACTGATGATGACCCCCACACGGTGGACCTCATGGGCATTCCATGCAGCAAGGAGTGCTATGCCATCAGCATCGCTGCAGCAGTCACATTCCTGGCTGGCGTCTATCAGGTTAAAAAAAAATGTTCTTGCCTACAAACTAGTGTCTTTTAAATAACTTCTTAGTAATTATATGGCATCAATTTGTTTTGTTTTTTCTCTATTAAATTAATGTTGTTGACTGATCCGCAATCGTGACATGTGTCATATCAAAGAGATGGACCTGGATTTGTTTTCTTTTAAATTTCTCTGCAAAACATTTTAAGAAATAACTACAAAAGTAAAATACAACTCACATCTTTAACATATCTGTAAAATCTCTCTGTTATCCAGGATAGTTCCATAGTAGAAACAGTTTTAAAAGGGTCATCTAGATTTATTTTTAAAGAGGGTTTTAGGTTGAAAATTTGAGAAATTCCAGATGACACTTGTAAAACTTTTCTTGCTGTTCACATCTTAAAGTTTTCCATCCATACATCCATTTTCTAAACCCATTATATCCCTCTCGGGGTCATGGGGTTGCTGGAGCCTATCGCAGCAACTGTTTGGAAAGGTTGCTCCATTGGATGAGTCATCAGTCATATCCAGGGCCATCCTTAAGTTCCATCCAACCATCCATTTTCAGAACCTGATGGTTCCCTTTTGAGGTAATGAGGTTGCTGGAGCCTAGGTGCTGTTTGGCTCACATACATCTTTTTTTTTTCACCCAAACTGAGTCTGGAGCCTGTTGCTTGTCAGAGGTGGATAGGGATCATTTTTATCAGTGACTGTGGTCACAACCTTCCTGTTCCTGAAGCTCCAACGCTGCAACCTGCCTTCATCGACCTGCTTTCACTCACCTCAGTCCCGTTTGTTTTTCCATTACACTTGAGGATCACCCCATTGAGGACAGCAGCTATAGGCGGGCAAAATGCAAACACCTAGTGTTGTCTCCTTTTGCTTTCCTCAAGTAGGCACAGCCTATGTCAGCTCGGTTGGAAGCACAAACAAGAAGATACAGAAAAATCAAAGCAACGGTGCAGTGGAAACACTTTGATTTCAAATAGTCAGAATGAGCCATGCTGAGTTGCTCCAAATGGACACACACTAGTACACTGTTATTTTTGAACAAGCCGAGAGATGGTATATATCAAATGAAACTTTATTTATAAAAAAGGCAAAAGAGCTTAATTTTCAATATGAACTCTGCACACAAGCATCATGTTACCGTTAGGCAAACTAATAAAGAAAATGAATGAATACTGGCTATGCTACCAAGTCGAGATGCAGACAGTGATGAAATATCCCGCCAAGATTACACCAAATATATCTACACATTTCTGGCCTTTATCCTTAGCACTTTGTCAAAGACCCTCTCCAATCATTTTTTATCTATTTTAAAAGTGTTCCCAGGGGTCTTTTAAATATCATTATGCTGCTTTTAGACAAAATTTTAGAAAACTGTCTCTCTTCAGGACATAGTTTCTGCAAAGCGGCAAGTTTTCATTGAAAATTTGCCTCTGAGTTATGAGCGGGACTATTGGCACAAAACAACCCCACACCCCCACTTGTGGCCCACCACAGCGTATTTACTATGAAACAACTACAATCTTCTTCAAACTGCATTTTTCCGTCTGCTCCTGATTTACAATAATCTGAATAAGTAAATACTCAGAAAGCTTAATTTTCTTTATATATGTCCTCCATTGTCAGAAAAACACCACAAGCACATGTTTAAAAACCACTGACGTGCGTTGAGGTTATCAGCTGCTAGGCACAGACATCATCAGTCAGCTTTACAAATATATGAACCCTACAGAGTAGCTTATTCACCATTTGACTGGCAACAATTAAAGTGTTTAAAATTCCATTTCAACATTTTTCTTCTGTTTACAATGAGTAGCATAGAAAAAAAGCACCAACATTGTTATTACTGACTTACTTTTACTTATAAATGTTCTTGCACCACTCCTTCTGAAGAAACACATGCATAACCTGTTAGTAGAAGTTTTCCTTTTTCCTTCTTCAGTTTAAAAAGTATCTCTTTATCAATGGAGATTGTTGCCAGTCTCCACAAATTCCTGAGTTTAGACACGTAATCCTCCATTTAGAAAACGATGCTAAACAATATTAAAGAACACTGAAAACCCAAAAAGAAAAATTCCGGGGTCACGAGGTCACCGGAGCCTGTCCCGGCTACTGTTGGGCGAAGGCAGAGTTACTCCCGGCACAGGGCCCCAGTCTGTTCCAGTTAATTTATACCAATTTAGAAATGTACAGATTTGTTTAATTTATTAATCATGCAATTTATGTGAAAGAAAAACTAAATTATGTCATTGTCACTCTGCTCTGCCTGTTCAGGTCATTGACATGCATCAGTGCCAATGATGTCTATGAGTTTCTTTTTCTACCCAGTATCATTACGCAATGAGAAATAGAAATAGAAATCAATATTACACTCAAAATATCATCAACATTTCCTATGTACAAACCTTACTTTTTTGTCATTTGTATGACAGATAAAACCTTGGTGAGCTACACCACAAATCAGGTAATTAATTAATCAATAGACAAATAGTCTCAAATTGACAACTGAAGAACTTTTTTAACTTCAGTCTGGTTTCTCAGTTTTTCTTTGACTTATTCTGTGTATCAGGAAGTATACATTTCTTCATCCTTAATCTCTGGGGCGACAGTGGCTCAGGTGGTTGAGCGGGTCGTCCAATGATCGAAGGGTTGGCGGCTCGATCCCCGCTCCCACCAGCCAAAATGTCATTGTGTCCTTGGGCAAGACACTTCACCCTCCTTGCCTCCAGTGTGGCTCCACTGGTGTGTGGATGTGCATGAATGATCCTGGTGATGGTCAGAGGGGCTGTAGGCACGAAATGGCAGCCACGCCTCTGTCAGTCTGCCCCAGGGCAGCTGTGGCTACAACCGTAGCTTACCATCACCAAGTATGAATGAGGAGTGAATGAATAATGGACATAATGTAAGCGCTTTGGGTGTCTTGAAAAGCGCAGATAAATCCAATCCATTATTATTATTATTACTCTAAAAGTGTCCATTTTTAGCTTGATTCATTTTCTCACCCATTCAGATTGTTTTACCTCTTCTCCCCTTTTATCTCCCCCATCATCCTCCTTTTCCTTGATGTTGTTTTTCCCCCCTCTGCAGATCATGATGGCGGTGTTCCAGCTCGGATTTGTCTCTGTGTACCTTTCAGCTCCAATGCTTGATGGCTTTGCCACGGGGGCCTCTTTCACCATTCTGACCGTGCAGGCCAAATACCTGTTGGGCCTGAAGATTCCTCGTCACCATGGTTACGGCACGGTGCCCGTCACCTGGTTCAACATCTTTGCCAACATTCACAAGACCAATGTGTGTGACCTTATCACAAGTGCCATCTGTATTTCAATTTTAGGTGTGTCATTTAATACATTAATGCACTAAAATCACAATAAAACTCCCATGATTCATTTTTTTCTGAAACACCAGTAATTTTCTTCTTCAGCAAGAAATGGTTTTACTTTTTTTCCCATTGTAGTTGCAGGAAAAGAGATCCAGGACCGTTACAAGAATCGCCTGAAGATCCCGCTTCCAACAGAGCTGGTGGTGGTGGCAGGAGCCACCCTGGCCAGCCACTTTGGAAAGCTAAACTCCCGCTACAGCTCCAGTGTATCTGGTCACATACCCACAGGATTTATCCCTCCAAGCGTGCCTGCTTTCAGTCTGATGCCACGTGTGGCTCTGGATGCCATTCCTTTGGCAGTCATCAGGTAAAATGTAACAAGTCAAAACCTGTCTTGTTGAATGAAAGGACATGAATCTTATCTCAGTCGTAATGTCAAAGCTACAGTTCAAAGATTTATTTGCGCTCATATAAAAAAGTGAGATTATCTTTGTTGTTTCTTTAAGTTCACCGTAAATTTGACCCTTATGAGACCACTGGAAACGCTTTTATAATAGATCCAAAAAATGATTGGCGGGGAACTTTAAGGCCTGCACAAGTGTGTAAGCTAAAGTGGTGTAGCACTCTAACCAAAACGTATTTTGTAGCTTTGCATTCACAGTGTCGCTGTCTGAAATGTTTGCCAAGAAACATGGCTACACGGTTCGGCCCAACCAGGAGATGGTGGCCATCGGCCTTTGTAACGTCATCCCTTCATTCTTCCACTCCTTCACGACTAGTGCAGCATTAGCAAAAACCATGGTGAAGGACTCAACTGGCTGCCAGACTCAGGTGAGTTAGAAAAAGTGAATCTCTGACTTGTTCTTTGCTTCACAAAACACTGGTATGTGTTGGGGAAGTCTGATATTTCATTCATCTTAGTAACAAGTATTTCTAACTTTGATAAAATGTTCTAATGTCACACTTTTGCCATTTTTCTATGTTTTCTTTGCTATCTTTCTGCCTCCCAGGTTTCAAGTTTGATAAGTGCCCTGGTGGTCCTCCTGGTTCTGCTCTTCTTTGCTCCTTTCTTCCACGCTCTGCAGAAATGTGTCCTCGCTTGCATCATCATTGTTAGTCTTAGGGGGGCACTGAGAAAGTTTAAGGAGGTTCCAGCTAAGTGGCGTGCCAGCAAAAACGACGCCATCGTCTGGTTGATAACCATGTTTGCCACAGCTCTAATCAGTGTGGAGTTAGGTTTGCTCGTTGGAATCATCTTCTCTATGGTTTGTATCATCTTTAAGACCCAAAATCCAAAGGTGAGTCAGAATCTTGACAAAGTCGTGTTTATAATTCCAGTCAGAAAATGAACGTTCTACACCCTTTCACGCCTTCATTACAGTTTTCTCTCCTGGGTCGAGTCAGTGACACTGATCTTTATGAGGACCTGGAAGAGTACACTGGCTTAACACCACCACCTCAAGTTCACATCTTCCGCTTCCAGGCACCTCTCTACTACGCCAACAAAGAGTCTTTCCTCAAGTCCCTCTACAAGGCGGTGGGCGTGGAACCTTTCCTGGAGCTGACCAAAAGGAGGAAGGCAGAGAAGGCCAAAGGGAAGTCTTCAAAGCAGGCTAAGGCAAACAAAAAGAACGGTGACGTGTTTATAGGGCCGATCCACAAAGAGCTGGACTTCCACACCATTGTTTTAGATTGCTCTGCCATTCCTTTCATAGACTCATCTGGCACGGCTACCCTTAAAGTACTGGTCAAGGAATACAAAGACATCGGTGTGAGCGTGCTCCTTGCCTGTTGTAATGCCTCAGTCATTGACGCTTTGAGGAAAGCACAGGTGTTTGGGAAGAATGACAGAGAGATGAGCAGCCTTCTGTTTTATACAGTCCATGCTGCAGTCTTCCACGCAGGTCAGGAACATGCAGAAGCAGCAGAAGGAAAGTCTGAGGACTCTCTGTTCTAGATTGGTTGGTCACTGCCGCTCCTTTTCCTGACAAATTTTCTGCCTTTCTTTACACTGAAGTGAAAGGAAATGAAAGGGGAGACAAATCTAACACACTTTCAGGTTTGTGTCTCAGCAATTACCTGCAACCTATATACAGTTGCTGAGCTCAGACACTGAAAAATACCACACACCTAACACTTGTAGACAATAATTGGTTGCAGTCTTGCTGAACTATAGCTACGGTGGTCCAAAAACCTTTTAGCACAACTTGAAGATCTTTATTGACATCTGTAGAGGATAACAGATGGTGATGCATCTGCAAATGCGTTGACTGTAGATGAGAACAGGATTGAGTAACCCCTCCCCCGTCGCGTTCCAAACAGGAAGTACCTGCTAGGTCCAAGAAACCAAAATCCCACAGACGTCAATAGAGAAATAAACAGCTATCGCTCTGTCATATTTGTCAGAAGAACCGTTCTTGGTCTGATACATTTTTAACATGTTCTTGTTAATTCTAACTTTTTTTCACAACATTTTTTTCTGTTGTGCAACTTATTCAATTTATTGACTGACCAATCAAATGCCTCATGTGGTCTCATGTTGATTGTATTAATCGTGTGACAGATTTGTGTAGCGCGCTTTCAAGTGGTAGGGGTGTGGCCTTCCAACAAGCTTACTCCTGATTGGCAAGAGTGGTTACCGTACAAATGAGGACTTAAGAGTTTTGGACCAATCACGCCTTATGCTACGTTCACACTGGGCTCGGAACGGTGCATTTAAGCCACCACATCAAAAGAAAAGTCTATGTAAACACACGTAAACCCACGTTTTTGGGCTTCCAAAGTTCACTACATACGTTTTTAAGTCCGTCTTCGGGCTCTATGTGAAAACCTTGTGTTCTTTGAACGCTTGCTGAAACTTTTGATTGCTTGAACGTCAGACAGCTGAACTTTGACCAATCAGGGAGTCGGATCTAGTAGTGATGTATGGGTGGCGTTGTTTTCAAAACACAGCAGTGCCAACCGGTTGAAAATTGATCATGAAGGACATATTAATAATTTTGCTTTGTGACCAAACGGAATTCTATGACACCAAGTCTTTCATATGTTGGAATAGAGCTGTGAAAGAAAAAGCCTGGAGCGAGATTCACCAGATTTGTACCACTTCAACATTTAGCACCAAGTCTTCCAATAGTAGGTAAGGCATGCACCTGTATTGGGTAGCGACAGTCCAGTGTGAACACCATATACTAGAAGAATTCATCATGTTCTTGAACATGTCTGGTGTGTACATAGCATCACTGACAATTTTTGGTTCCAACATGGCAATGTCTGTTCTGCAAAAAATGGTGGCTGAGTTGACTTAATTTTGTTGGAAGTAAGCCATTTTTTATGGGTGACATCACACTTGCTTGGTCCTGTTCTCTTATACAGTCAGTGGTTAGTTGTAATACTAAAAGCTGCTGACAGTTTAGATGAGCCATCCAGAGCTCCCACGTTTAGATCCAGTCATCGCTGTCTCGAGTGCTAACTGTTACCTTGGACCCCTAACTATCTATTAGTAGACTACTGTTGATAAACTGGGAAACCTTTAGGATAAAAGCCCACGTACGTGGACAAAAAAGACAGTTTGCTTCTGAGGATTATGCTTGAGAAAGCTATATCTTCACTTATTACTTTTAGCCGAACTGGATCTTAGCAGCAGCAGCAGTTTAAAAAACAAAGGACAAACAAACGTCAGAGATAGATTTCCTTTCTGGTTCTAGAGGAAAAACAGACATTACTCTGTGCTTTTGTTCTTTTTTGTTTTAATGAAGTTGGGATGTGTCACTCAAAGTTACGTCTTTCACTGGCTCTGTAACTGCAAAAATAAGCTTAAACTGTGGTGCTTTTTCTGAAAGATTTTCTCTGTTTTATCCCATTTATGGACAGACAGGAGGACAAGAGTGGAATGGAAAACCTGCTTGATTGAAAATGTGGACGTACTTGTATTACTCAAAAAAAAAAAAACAATGAGTGGCCTAACATTTTCATTCACTGATTTGTCTTTAGGAGAGGGGTTGTTTTAGTTAAACTTTTCTTTTTGGATTTTTGACATAGTGTTGATATTTAACATCCATAGTAATATTTTTGGTACAGGAGTAATCGTTGGAGATGCACACGTGTGAGCACATGGGCTAAAACATACATGTGGTCGTCAACAGAGCAATTCACCTTGTAGGTCACAACATTTCTGCAGTTGTAGTTTTACCTAATTGTCTAAATATTAATGCTTGTAAAAAATAAAATAAAAAGACGATAAACGCCTATAAATTGGATGTAATATTAAGACAATGTATATTTTTATAACAAAAAAATATGATTATGTAGGGACAATCCAAACATTGATTCACTTTATGACCCAAATTTGCTAATAATCATTTTTTTTTTAAATGATGATGTTTAAGAACCAAAGTGATAATTTGCTTTTTTCGTAAATATTGATCATTAAAAGATGTGTATATGTTTTTTTTAAAAGAAATTCTCTGTAACAATTAAAAAAAAATAATGAAAGAACATGGAGCAATTGGATGTTTTCTTGTTTTTCTTCCTCAAATGCTAACACTCTCAACAACAACCATCATTTATTTCATGAGATAACACACATGAGGCTGCTGCTTACCACCAACAACAACAGCTGAATGCTGACTCTGTGTCTGAACTGGCTAAATGACACCTTGGATGAGCGCTGCGTTTCATTGAGGGAAAGTAAACAAGACCTAAATTCTTGTAATTATCTCTGGATCTCATCCTTTACTCATTAACTGTTTGTGTTCCAGTACACAGTCAATGATTGAAGATCTACGTGCATTTATTGATACTACCAACCATACACAGGCCACGGTGTCTGACATGCCTGCTGATTGGAAAGACTGAAGAGAATCTGTGAGATTGTTGTGATAACGGTTCAAGAACCTACTAAGCGCACGTTCTTAAACACACATTTACTGCACTGTTCACACTGGATAAGCAGGGAGGGGCTTCTTCTACACTTTACTAGCGTGTTTACCTGCAGTGTAACCCTTGTGCTATCCTAGGCACTTTAACATTGGGAGTTGGGTCATCTAGACCCACTAGACAGTGCGCTGAACCTTTTTTCTTCAATGATTTGTGAACCTCACTGGTGTCCATGGATTACATGAAATCTTTCCACCTTTATCCACCTTTGTCATGGTAGGGAGAACACGTCAATGTAAGGGTGGGGTCACCTAAGAGAGCACACGGGTTAAAGAGGAGACCTCATGAATTTTGCTCCAGGCTTTTTCTTTCGTAGCGCTATTCCAACATGTGAAAAATTTTGTGTCATATTTGCGTCTAGACTCAAACCACAATTACTAATTTCTCCTCCGTGATCAATTTTCAAATGGTTTGCACTTCCATGAATTGAAAAGGACGCCACCCATACATCACTACCAAATCAGAGTCCCTGATTGGTTAAAGTTTTACGTTTAACACACATTCAATGTCTGCGGGTTTTGTACGTAGAGCCTGAAAACATTCGTAGAAACTTGGAAAAATATGTGCGCAGGCAAAATTTCCGAACACAGAAACCCGAAACATGAATTTTGGGCTGCTACATTCAAAACTTAAAAGTCTAAGTATGCGTGTACTTAGACTTTTAACAAGCGTTTCCGAGGGGGTGTGGACATAGCTTAGGGGTCATGGGGCTGCTGGAGCCAATCCAGCCACTGTTGGCCAAAGGCGGGTTAGACTCCAAACAGGTTCTAAAAACGTATGTAGCGACGCCTGAACACACCAGCTTTGAACATGGGAGTTCAAAACGTGCGTTTACATCGACTTTTCATTGGAAGTTTCTCTGCGTTGCCGAGGGCGATGTGAACATAGCTTTATCTTTAACTGAACTTCACTACCAGTTACATGGACAGAGACAAAAGGTTTGACCCATGAATGCTCTGTTTATCAATTTGCAGCTACTATAATAAAGCACAAACATAAGGAATTTAATCTGGACACTACAACATTATGCCTGGTTGGTTGTTTAGAAAAAAATGTCAAAGGTGCAGCAGTATAATTGGCAGCAATATAGCTTCTCATTGAACTTGCACCAAAAAATGTTGGATAATCTCTTTTTTCCTGTTATGCTGTTTTATTTTTCCCCCAGTAAATATATAGTTTTAGGTCACACAAGCTATGCTTTTTATTTATCTAACAAGAATATTTTTTGTAGTACCCAGACGTTCTATTCCATATTTTTTTATCTCCTTCTTTATAATCTTCTTTTCATTTGATCTAAACATGGATGACGGATGTACTTGATCTAACAACATCCAAAACCCTTTGGCAGTCATGCTATTATTTTAAATTTTGTAAATAAAATAAATCTATTTCATTTGATTTTATAGCTCGATGTTGCAATACAGCCCCCCTTTGTTTAAGAAGTTAACAACAGAAAAGGCTCTCTGAAACTTCGACGGGAAATATTAAGAGAAAAGTCACATTGGCTTTTTTATTTTACTAGTTTCAAATTTTATTAACATTCAACTAAAGGCTAACATAAAATAGAAAAACACAGACTGCAAAGACATCCCTGCTTTCTTTATTCATTCATATTAAGAAAAATAGATTTTCACAGAGGCACTGAAAATAGTACATCTCATGAACAACTTACAGATAAAAAAAAAACGTTTGGAACACGACGGCTGACTATAAAAACAATCATTATGAGAGACAAACCAGGCAATTTATAAAAAACAATAAAGTTCCTTCTCCCTGTACGACAGAAAGTGCTTTCAGTGGATTCAGTCACATAAAGAAACGTTTTTTTCAAAGATATTTACAACTGATTCTGTAGTCCAGACTGACTAAATAAAAAAGTGTGAAATAGAATTTGCCTAAAATTTCAAAAAAATAATGCATTTATAAGAAATGAAATGCACCCAATAATCATTCAGAGATAATATTGAAGAAGCAGATCCTCACAGGTCACTTCATGGTTTTTAGTTCACATGCGGATCTTTTCTAATGAGTACAACTGAAATCCCGCAGAGTATAAATGCTTCAGCTTTTTCACAGTTATATTTCCTCTACACAAACACCGAAATGTGACATCAGGTTTTAATAAATACAGTTTAAACAAATATACAACTAGAGTCCCATATGGCAAAAGAACAAAACACACTGATTGAATATTTCTATTTCCATGACATTTAAATACAGCTGGACTAAAAAACCTTGAAGATTCATTTTATTTAAGTGCTTTTTTATCTTTTATTATGACTATAATTATATTTAGTAAATTTGAATTCATTCGATTCTCAAAGGTCATTTTGTTTTATAATTCTGGTTCTGTGTAGACTTATGTAGCAATGTTTTAGTAAAACAAAATAAAAGTCTGAATTTCATTAAAGACCCACTCCTGTGTGTTCTTGGTGTTTTTAATGTGTTCTTGGGGTGTTTTCTGATAATGGAGGACATATATGAAGAAAATAAAGCTCAAAATTGCATTTCTTGCCTCTCCCACAATTCTGGGGCAAATTTCTGATGGACTCCTGTCACTCTGTGGAAACTGTCTTAGAAAATGACACGGGTTTGTAGACTTTTGTCTAAAAATGACACTTTTTTTTTTTTTATATCTGGAAAGATAGTGAAAATAGATCAAACGATGATTGGAGTGGGACTTTAAAGAAAACAAAATAAATGCAGACGTTAAGGAGATAAACCCCAAAGCTTCTGCTGTTTAAGGTCTTCTAATGACAAAAAAAAAAATTGTTCAATTATGAGACTACCATTATTGTTACTTGGCTTGAAAAGTCACCTGATTGAGCTTTAAACAAAAAACAAAAGAAAATGCATAAAACTGGCCCGAAAAGAAAAAAAACGGACATCTTTGCACCCAAAATGCAACTTTTCGACAGCAGTGGGCATTGATTTGTTCTGGAGTCAAAAAAGTCAGCATCAATATTAGAGCTAACTTACTCAAAAGTAGATGTCAGAGTTCACACTGGCTAACCGTTAGAATAGTATGTTTACTGATATTGTAATACTCCCTAGACAAGGAAGTTTAGACACATTTAGACAAATAAATAATCATTCCAAAGTCATGCATTGATCAAACGCTCATCAGTTCCTGGTTTCTAACCAAAGCCTTCCTCTAATGTGCTTCTACACTACAGTGTCACGTCTTTTTCAAACGGTATAGTCGCTGCAGCTGAGCTGTACTTTAGAATCCATGAGGATTTTCAGGTGTGCTTTAGCTCTTCCTGCTCCAGGTGGGACAGGGCTGGCTGTGCCTGAAGTGCATGATGTGCACGGCGGTTTGATGCCACCAGTAGAACATGAACACCACCAGGATGTGCCACAGCTGATGGCTGGCTCCAAGGTAGTTCACCTGACCTGCAGCGGAGGAAAAGGACCATGCGTTTTCTGAAAACAATTAAAAAAAAAAAAAGGAACTGCAACCAAACAAAACTGGTTCCTGTTGATAAATGAATTGGTTACTTCTGAGCTCAACAGTATGCATATGCTTGGAGACATAGAAAGATCTGAAACAAACATTTTCATCATCAAAATAAGTATCAGAATATTTTCTGAAATTACCAGAAGAAAGTATGAAAAGAGATCACACTGCTTTGGAACTGAAACCAAAACTGAACTCAAAAACCTGCATGAAACAGAATGTCCAATGGAAAAACACCAACAAAGGGCTTCATTACAAGCATTAGCATCCTTTGTGTCAAAGCTGACACAAAGTACTGAAAGCTGTAGTTCCTTAAATGGCCACTAAAGAGTGGCTTCAAATCAAATATGTGGGAATAACCTGATTTCACAAACACTTTGGATGTTTATTGCTTCGTTTTCTCATGGAGGGGGTTCCTTCTGATTTTTTTTTTATTGTTGTTTATTGTTAGTTAAGTGGATTTTTTTTCCTGTTTCTTTGATTGGCAGGTAGGAGGACGGAACAAAATTTACTTCATTTTATCCCAGCATTTTTACCCAATTTTCTAAGGCTGCTCAGTTCGGCAGTGTCACTTTATTTGTGTCTAGTTTATTAATATTACAAATGTAAATTAAATCACACATTGATTGAACAGACTATCATATGTTTAAACAGCACCAAAGTCAGAGAAGAAAACTAATATTTCCTGAAGATCTCCCTGGTGTCCATCATCTGGCCTCGTGTCTACAGATGAACATTCTTAAAGCTCCACGCTGAAAATGAAGTAGAATGTAGACTTTTGATTCATCATTTGATTGTTTTCAGCAAGTCACAAAAGATCAAATGTATCTTTGAACGGTCCACCACATTATTTAGATCAGTGGTCTCCAACCCCGGGCCGCGGACAGGTACCGGTCCGTGGGTCATTTGGTACCGGGCCGCACAGAAAGAATAACTAACTTGCATTACTTCCGTTTTATTTACTGACAGATGTTTTCCTTTGAAAAACTGCCAGATTCTCTGTTACATCCGTCTGTGTGATTCTTGACGCAGGCCAAGGTGCTCTTCTCAGTCATGTGTTAAGTTACAGCTTAAGTAAAACCCAGGAGCTAGAAAATGAGTAAAGAGAATTGTCAAGAGGAAAACGCCAAGCCAGGAGACAGAACTTCCAAAAAAAGAAAGCTACATTTAATAGACCGTACTTCTTTTTTGGACAGTGAGTGTGGGAAGGGGAGAGGATGATGACACCTGTGCGATGTACAATGTCATGTGTGTCAAAATAAAAGCACAGGGATAGTCTTGTTGCGTCTCTGTTCGGTCTTCATTGTAGTATTACTACAATAATCAGCCGCCTTAATCTCAAAAAGCAGTGCGTGAAAACTTTGTATGACGTCATACCGGTCTGTGGCGCTAAAAAGGTTGGGGACCACTGATTTAGATGGAGAAACACCTCCCTCTAGTGGTAATCCAAAGAAGTACAGGGAAAAGTTACAAGCTTGCATTGTCCATTCTTAATTTCACTTTAAAAAGCTTACAAAGATCTAATAAACCCTTGTGCTATCTTAGATGACCCCACCTTTACTTTGACGTGTTCTCCTTACCATGACAAAGGTGGACAAAGGTGGAAAGATTTCATGTAATCCATGGACACCAGTGAAGATCACAAATCATTGAAGAAAATGGGTTCAGAGTACTGTCTAGTGGGTCTAGATGACCCAACTCCTAATGTTAAAGTGCCTAGGATAGAACAAGGGTTACAGGCTGCTTTGGGTCTTCACATAAACCTGCTGCGAGTTTACGTTATTCAAAAATCTTGCTATAATTACATTAAAACCTCTTTAGATTTTATTAAATGATGGAAGTTGATGCTGGACTTTACATCCCTGCATTTATAAAGTGATTTCACTGACTTCTCATTGGATGCTAAAGCTAATTTTAAACATTTTTCCTAATTAATAAATAAAACTGGTCCTTTAAAGTTTAGGTTCAATGAAATTCCTCTTTTTATTTGAAAGACTGAACTATTTTCTTTTTTACTTTTTAACTTCAAACTTCCAGAGAAGAAGAAAGAAAAGAAAAGAAATCTCACCGGGGAAATAGCGCTCAGGGATTTTGGTGATGTAGAAGAGGAAGGCAGATCCTGCAATCAAGTACATGACGATCACTCGAGGGAAAAAAAGCTGCAAAGAGAGAAAAGCCGTGAGAATTGGAGTGTTATATTAAATACCTAAGTGTGGGATCCATTACCTAAAAAAAGCTGCTCACGTATGCGTTAGGGTTTTTAGACCTGACCTGCACGATATCTGATGTGAGTCCTCCATTGAGCCAGACCCAGTGCAATGCAGGAATCACACCAATGCCCGCTACACAGGAGAAGATTGTCATCCGTATCACCTTCCAGTCGTTGCTGAGGTAACTGGGATGGACCTGAGCGCAGAAGACGGCCAGGATCATGGAGAGCACAGTGAGCAGATAGACCTGCCGCCAAAACTGAAAGAAAAACCCACCAGAGCCATGTCAAACATCTGGTTCATTAGGAGTTAGTTACCGACCGTTTGAACTTACTGCGTTACAGTAGAAAGCATAGAAGATCCCGGGGACGTAACACCCCAGGATTCCCACAGAAATGCCCGCGTAGTCCAACGCCAGCCAGCGCATGCAGGTCTTCTCTGAGCGGTGACAGGAGAACAGGTGATAACCCACCGAGCAGAGCATGCAGACCTGGAACAAAAGCAGAAAATCATGCATCACGACATTTAGTCACACATTGAGAGGAAAGATCCACAATACCTGCACAGAACTGCACAAAGGTTCTGAGCTACACCTCAGTCATGTGTTCCTGCTCAAACTGGTTGTGGTTTTGAGCAAGAGCCCTCTGGGAATCCTTATAACTTATGAAAAACTTGTATTTATATATTTGCTTTCTGGCTCTTTAGAGGATTATATAAAAACAGAGGTGTAACCCGAGACCTTGCCCTGTGCTGCATCCTGCAGCTACACAACTAAAACTGTAATCGTTAGATCGCCAGTTGCTATAAAACTCACAATATAAAACCACAAAGCTATATCCAATCATATGCATCTATTCCATTGCTGTGGCAACACTTCATCCCCGTCATACCCAACTCTTGTACACCTGAGTAGGTGGAGCAAGTTAGGCCTGCAGCTGAAAAAAAACATGCAATGCAAAGAAATTTTTGTTTTTCAAAAAAAGCCATAGATGTCAATATGACCCCCCCCATTCCCAGGAAGCATCTGCACCTGGAAGCAGAACAGTCCGATGGCGTAGATGACGTAGTCCTCCCTGTTGGCTCTGGAGGCCGGCAGCAGGGATGACAGGTCGTTGACCCCCATGAAGAAGAAGAGAAGGAAACCCAGGAGGTGGCTCCAGATGTTCACCGTCTCATTAGAAAGAATGAATATACTGCCACATAAAAACAAAAAGTGTCAACCATTAAAAAACACAATGTGTACACAATGAGTCTCCTTGGTAGAGTTGGAATTCTCTCACTACTCGTATTTAGGAAACTATACATGTGAAGGGCGTTTGCCATTTATCTGGGTTTCTGAATTCCAAAATCTAGTGCCCCAGAAAATTCCCAAGCCTGTGCGAAAGACTACCGTACATCGATTGATTAAAAAATATAGACCACAATGCATTGCGTTTGAATGATTTGTCATTTAAAAAGATTATCTAAATTTATTCCATAAAATTAATCAATTTTTTTATCATCAGAAAAGTTAAAAAATAAATAGTTTTCGTAAAATGTTTATATTTATTTGTTGTTTTTTATAATTCGGAAAATGGGTGACGTCATATTCGAGCTTTAAAAAACAAACAAAAAAAGTAGTGAGCATGTGTCTGAATAATATTAAAGAGGGTGAAAGTTGGTAAATAATATTTAAAACGTATTGCCAGAAATACATACTTATAAATTGGGAAATAGTGACAGATACACGCAGTAGCGGTTTTAGGCACGGGCCATACGGGCGATCGCCCGGGGCGGAAAAATGACAGAGGGGCGGCGCCAGCGGCTCAGCTCTTGTAAAATACTTTATGCATCACTATTGGTTTACTTATATCACAGAGTTTGTAACAGCCTGAAACCTGGCGGCGCCCCCGCCCCGCAGCTGCGCTCCCTGCTGTCTTTGAGAAGTAGACGCAAAATGTGTGTGAGAAGGAGAAGGGAGGGGGCGCGGGGTGAAGAAGGAGAAGGGAGGGGGCGCGGGGTGAAGGGTGCAGGCTGAGCTGAGCACGGAGCACAAAACGCATGCGCAAACCTGGCTGGATCTTCTTCCAGGGGGGCAACGGTCGCGGGCCGCGGCTCAGTGCTTGATGAAAAAATAAAAATAAAAATTGCGCCGCCATGTAGCGAATTGGCGCCCCTGGGTGCAGCTGCACGCGCTCCTGCTGGAAATGTTTGACGAACGGGAGGGGGGGGGGGTGCGGGTATAAAAAAAGTATAAAAAAATCATGCTTTTTTGGTTATTTCAAATAAAAAATGGGGAAACAAAAAAAAATTCTTCACTTAGATGACAGTTGGTTTAGTCGACAGACTTGATACCTATGTCAGGACATTTATGCTAAATGCAAAAACATCTGAAATATGGAGAAAAAAGGTCAAAGCTGGTGCCCAATTTAGAAAGAAAAGAGAAGAAGAGGAGAAAAGAGACAAAGAATAGGGTATTATCGCATAGCTAGATGCACGTTTTCTAAATTCGAATGCTACCTGCCCTACAACAACAACAACGTTGCAGAGGAAAAATCTCTTGTTTGGTCTATCATGACCAAAACTGAAGTAGGCCCAAATATTGCAAATAACGTCATTTTTAAGATATTTATTCTTAAATGTTTGCTCTGCCTTAACTTGTCACATTAGTTATTATTCGTGTGTCTGTCTGCTCTGCTGTAACACAAAGTTTTTGTTGTGTTTTATTGTTGTATATTAGTTCATAATGTTAAATAAGCTGTGATGGTAGCATGCTGCTGCTGCTGCTGCTGCTGCTGCTGCTGCTGCTGCTGCTGCTGCTGCTGCTGCTGCTGCTGCTGCTGCTGCTGCTGCTGCTGCTGCTGCTGCTGCTGCTGCTGCTGCTGCTGCTGCTGCTGCTGCTGCTGCTGCTGCTGCTGCTGCTGCTGCTGCTGCTAGCTTTTCAAAACTCCAGTTGATCAAGTCATACCTGAGATCACCAATGTCTCAGGAGCAACTCACTAACCTGCTGTTGTTAGTATCAATCATTCAGGGGGGGAGCAGATTTCATATGATGACGTTATTGACAAGCTTGCATCAGGAAGGCCACAAAGGTTAGGTTTTAGTTAGTGTTTTCTCTTCTTAGTGCTGCAGTTACATTTATTCTAGTGTATTATTAGTGTGATTTGTAGTTTATAATATTTATTTCAGATTGTTTGAGTTTATTAAATATTTCCTAACTGTATTTTCAGTTACAATAAATGGACAAAGTGACTCTATGGGGGGGGTGGGGTGGGGGGGGGGCGCTAGAGGAGGGCCTCGCCCGGGGAGTAATTCAGGGTAGAACCGCCACTGGATACACGGATTCTTCCAATTTGTTTCAATTGATGATATGCGAGTGCGCGTTCAAAGCGCGCGGATGAACGCATCTGCATCCGCGTAAACAAATAATCCCACTTAATTGTAATTGACTACCCACCATGGTCTCTGCAGCCCCGAATTATTGATCTAAGAGTTTTTCTTAAACCTAAACAGATTCATTAAAAAAACAAAGCATTAAAAGGTTTAACATGTATGTGTATTTCAGCGGGAGAAACAAAAACAGAGGTGTGGAAACGTCACTCAAAATGCGTGAGTTAGCAGCTCTGCATTTGGATTTGCGTTTAAATCCGGGCCACTAGATAATCCTGCACTATGTAGTCTTTTATGAGTTATGTGGGAATTCGGACATTGTTCCTACCTTTTCAGGCAGAGCTTGGAGGGCAGGTGAGCCCTGTAGCCGTCTGTGATGTAGGGGTTTTCTCTGAGGAACAGGGGGGCCTGCTCGTACGTGTACAGCCGGATCCTTTGCGGCAACAGCACCGGCCAGTGCTGGTAGCTGCCCAGCTCTATGTAGTGAGCAGTTTTTAGCAGCTTCTGGGGCATCTTCAGCCGCATCTTGATAGAGGCACCGCTGATTATGACGAGGACGGCTGAGGACCTGCAGGCTGCGTGCAAAACCGGAGAAATCAGCGGTTACTGACATAGAGCCGCACTGCTTTTTGCGGCTTCTCAAAAGGCTGGCGCAGAATATTATAACCTAAACGAGGAAAGAGCACGGACCCAGTTGAATCAAAGCGACATGTTACGTTTGGATTAAACAGGTCCAACCTGAAAGTCGGACCGGTTTTGTTGTCAGGTCGAGGTGCAGGTGGCTATCATCATCACATGCATATATTACGACTGGACGGAAAACAGCTCACCATGATTATCATAGTACTACTTCATGCTAATGCCAAGTCGTGCCACCAGCAATTCATCCATTTCCGACTGGCAAACATGCCAGTATTCACCCTCCTCCTATATCCCCGAAAAAGAAAAAGTCACATTTTTTTTGTTTATTTATATATATTAGCATGTGACAGTGCCCAATTCTGATAACGGTAAACTTGTTCTTCTTCTTTTGTCAACAGCGATTAAACTGTTGGTTGTCGCCATCTGTCGGCAAGAGGAGGGAATTGCACATTGAATTGATAAATCTTGAAAGTCACCCAAACATATCTAATTTGATATTTTTAGAATTACTCAAATAAAAAAAATGTTTTTTTTACATTTTTATTTAGATTGCTTTGCTTTAGATATTTATCAGTGGAATTCAGACACACACACCTTTGTTTTTGCTTTGATCTAATTTTCTTTCCCTGACATTGCCTAAAAAATAATATGTATAGGGTCTAAGTTATTCAGAATTTTCAAATGCAGCATTTATGATCACTGTTTTATCCTCCCACCGTCCAAAACATGCTTCATATGTTCATTGGTAACTCTAAATTGTCCCTAAGTGTGAATGTGAGGGTGTGTAGGTGTGTGATTGTGGCCCTGCGACAAACTGACGACTTGTCCAGAATGTCCCCTGCCTTCGCTCGTAAGTGGCCGGGATAGACTCCGGCAGCCCCTTGACCCCGAAAAGGACAAAACAGGTTAGAAGATGAATGAATGAATGAATGAAAGAATACATCTATTGGTTTATGTTGCATTATGATGTTAGCCGTTCTTGAGGAATGTGGATTAGCATGTCCGGGATCCCTAGAGAGTGGCATTTGAGGCTGACTTCAATGAACATGTTGGTGAGGGCAACAGGGGTGAGGAGGAAGGGATGGGTAAGTTTGGTGTTTAACACAAGAATAGACAGTGAGGCATTGACATGATACAAGACAGGAAGATGTACACCACAAGGTGGGGGTGGAGGTAGTAAAGGGTAAATGAAGACTTGTATGATGAGTTGGACTCAAATGGGGGAGAGATGGATCTGTACAAGTGAGACAGAAAACAGGGATGGAAGGGTGCAGGTTAGAATGATCAAAGACAGAGATGGAAATGTGTTCACAGGTTCCACAAGTGTGATGGAAAGATGGAAGGAGAACTTTGTAGAACTGATCAATGAGGGAAATGTTAGACAGCACAGACTAGCAGATGTGGCTGTTGCAAAGTAGTTGAGGAAACTACAGCAGACTAAAGCTGATGAGTCACAATGAAGTTATGGGTAGCGGGTGGTAGACTGAGGTCAGAAGGGAACATTTGTGAGCAACAGTATGGTTTCATTCCAAGGAAAAGTATCAAAAATGTAATATTTGCTTTGAGTACACTTCTGGAGAAATACAGAGGAAGTCAAAAGTTGCTGAATTGTGTCTTCATAGATTTTGAGACAGTCTATGACAAAAGACAGAGAGAGGTGTGGTTTGGTTGAGAAACTCTGGAGTAGCAGAAAAGAATGTTTGGGTTGTTCGGGACATGTGTGAGAACTGGAAGACAGTGGTGAGATGTGCTGTAGGTGTGACAGAGGAGTTAAAGGTGGAGGTAGGACTGCTCCATGGATCAGGTTTGAGCTTATTATTTGTTCTGTGGTGATGGACAGACTGACAGATTAGGTTAGACAGTAATCTCTGTGGATCATCATGTTTGCAGATGACACTGTGATCTGTAGTGAAAATAAAGAGTAGGTGGAGGAACATCTAAGTTTGCTCAGGAAAGGAGAAAAATGAAAGTCAGCTGTGTGTAAACAAGAGGAACCCAAGTGGAATGGTGAAGTTACAAGGAGAGGAGGTGAAGAAGGCCACATGTTTTTGCATAGTAACAAGGATTCATAAAATAAAGAATGAATCCATCAGAGGAATACGCATGTTGCATGTTTTGGACACTTTATCGCAGATTTCCAATATAGATATAGATTGACATTTAGTTGCACAACAAAAGAACAATTGCCAATATGTAGAGTCAGTTATGAAATAATGCATGTAAAAATAACTAAACCATAATGATAAACCAGAGCGTTGGGCTTCATGACAACTTATTTAACATTTTACACACAGACACCGTTCAGAACTATGGATATCCTTAATATACAGATTGAACTTAAAAAAGAATTTAATAACAGGTTTCACCCAGAGACTTTACATTTGTGAATAGGAAATTTGGCCAAAAAGAGCTAGAGATTTATTGAGAACAGACCAGAGTCTGCCCATCCATCCATTCATGATACTGACATTGCCATTTCATCCCTTTTGGTCACACCCAGTCCATTTGCATTATCTTAAAATGACATCCTTCCAGAACCACCTAAAAACGAACATCAGGAATTAAATCACAAATATTCTGCCAAAACACTTCAACTTGAGGACGGTACCAAAAAAAGATCAATAACTGTTTAACAAAAACGACAAAGTTTATGTTGAATTTGAAGTTATTTTGAATGAAAATTTTAGCTGGGCATGAATTTTGTTAACTGTCTTATAGGAAACTTATTTTATTGGTAATCAAAAGTGTGTAAGGGGTTTGGCAAACCTTCCGTGCAACGTCTTCCACAAATGTATTGAAAATAGTCATTTGCAGCTGCTCAACTACATAATTAAAACTTGTTTATTTTAAATGCACTTCTAAGTAAAACTACATTATCCATAATGAGCATGGTGAATGCACATGTGGACTCACTGAGGTGGTGCTAACCTGTTTTTTTTTTTTTTTTTTTTTGCTGCTTGGTTTAAATGTTATTTGTAACACGTGACCTAAATGTGTGGTTCATGTGTTCACCTGCAGGTGTTTCTCTTCATGCACGCAGACAAAACATCCCCTATGTGTTGTCATGTTTTGATGTATTTTTTATTATAAGTAGGTTGTTGTAGGATTTGTTGTTGGGTATATTACATTGGGTAAAATTACTTGGCAAAGTAAGTGATGGAACTTTTTTTTTATAGCGGAAGTATCATAGAGTTAAGAAGTGTCTTAAACTTTTTAAAGAAACTTGAAAAATACCAGATATTTTATCTAAAACATGCCAGAAAATGTTAAGCGTTATTGTTTTTATTATTATTATTAGTAGTAGTAGTAGTAGTAGTAGTAGTAGTAGGCATATTGCAATTTACTTTGGAGTAGAATCATGACCAACATTTCATTTAGTGTTAAAAGTTTAAATATGTTTGCAGGGCAAGATTCTTTTTTTAAGATGTTGGAAACAGTTCTCTGACAAACAAAGATCGTATAAATGAGTTTGGAAGTTTTGAATTAACCGGTTGACCTTTGAACAACAGAGATGGAAGCTGAACTTAAACATTATGAACCAGACCGGAGGACATTTGGATCAAAGTCTGAGGGATTGCTTTGATCACATTGTTATATACTTTTTTCCTATCATTTAATTTAAACTTACTAGAAAAAGTTTCAAATGAGATAACATTGTCATTTATAATGTGTAATCTATGGAGTCCTAAACTGTTCATAATTAAGGAATGAAAAAAAAATGACCTTGTGCAAATACATAATCAACCAATAAATCTCTCATAGTAATCAAGATTATTTTAAAAGTAAAAGTCTTTTTTGGGGGGGAAAAATCCTGTTTGTGTTAATAATGTGTGGATTATGCAGTCCAGTAGAGCAAAATTGTGTGTGTTTGCGTTGTGTGGCAACACACTTAATGAAGTTAGTGTAATACGAACGGAAGTTGGGACTGGACGCTGGACTGCAGATGCGCCTCACAGTCATTTCTCCTCCAGCCCACAGCCACACTCACTCACTTGACCGACACTTCTCTGAACACGCAGCGCGTGAACCTTAGCCGGCCAGCACGCGGACGCGGAGGGGAGGACGAGTTCTGTGCTGGTTCTGCAGAGCCACACCGGACCCCGCCTATAACCATCCTTCCAAAATAAAAGCTCGCAGCTGCTTTGTCAGGGCGTGGATGATGGGTCGGATCGGGAAATTTCTGCTTCTCTTGATGCTGAGTGTTTGCTCGAGCGCGGCCGAGCTGGCTGGCGATGACGCCTCCTGCGACGGGGCGTTTGATGTTTACTTTGTCTTGGACAGGTGAGTGAGTGCAGGTGGTGTTCATATTTGCAGAACAATTGTTACTTTTTGGTGATTGTAGGGACAGTTCCATAACTCCTGTCCATGTATGGCTGTGTTCAGTATTGAACAATTTAACCATCTGTGTCAGTCAGATTCAATAACGTTTTCTATTTAATATTTAGAAACATGTTTTATGATATGTGTCTTTATTTGTCCTCATTTTCCTTGAGGATTATCTGATGTTCATTTCCTCCACATTGCCTGTTTGTGCAGATCATCTAGTGTAAGAGAACACTGGAAGGACATCTATGAGTTTGTGAAGCAGCTCACCAACAGATTTGTCAGGTACGAACCAGAAGATGCTCTCTTTGTTTTTCCTCTTCTTTGCTGTCTTTCTGACCCTCTGCATTATCCCTAAAGGGAAAAAAGTGTTCTAATCTGCCTTTAAGACAAGCATTATTGTATTCATGTAGCTCAAATAGACAGACATGTTTTTTGGAATGCAATTTGTAAATTACAGCTATTATTAAATGCTACAGTGGAATAGCAGGATGTGTCTATTCCAGGCTGCAGACATCACATAAGGCCACCAACTGCTCCAAACCCCTCTGGGACGCGGTGCAGAGCGTGTGTGGGATATCTTCCGGCTTAACCGTGGTCTCTGAAATGTAAAAAGGCCAATCATGCTACCAGATGTTGTAGGTGGCACTGACCACAACAGATGTTGCTGGTTCTCCTATTGCAAGTAAAGCAATGAAGTGTTTTGCAGCTGCCGACTGCTGCACAGTCAAATATTGCATAAAGTAGAAAAAAAGTTTTCTTTTTATTGCCATTAATCTTTTAAAACTGTTCCCCGCTAATAAGCTGAACAGTCTTGGGCCATTTCAAAGAAAGTGCAACAGATGAACCGCAGCCTGCTAAAATTAAAAAAGACATGCACGCTGTTATTATTTAAAAAAGCAAAAATGAAATACTTAGTGTGGTTGTAACTTGCGTCGAATGGGAGATGCAATCAATGTATCGCATTTAGTTCCATTTTACGTGCCTGCAACAACCTATATTCAGTGCTCTGGGTTTTGCGAGCATTAGTTGCACTGCTCTCTAAAAGCAGTGTCGCTTTTACTTTTGAGTTCTGAAACTATAAACAGTTGGTTTTCTTTTTTAACCCAGTCTGGTGTAGATCTGATGTTCAGATTTTTCGTTTTTGCCCCGTGTTTCTTTTTAAAATCATTTATGGTTTCCCCTTGAATAGCTGTTAGACAAGCCCAAATAACTACACTTCCACCCCTGTGCTTTGCAGTGACATTGTGAATTTGTAAACCGACCTTGCCATAATGTTTACAGGACAACTTACTTTTTTGTCAATCTTGCAAACACATTTTCTTTTCAATTTCCCTGAGCATCACACACCCTGCTTTTTGGGGAAACTGGGAGCTGTTCATCATGTTCTTTGAAATATCTGCTAAATGAGTCTAAATTCTGTAACCATATTTTCACTAATCTTTCTAAAACGACAGTCTGCAAAGAATTTTTCTTTTTGCAGAAAAATTCATATAAATCTCAATGAAGGAGTGAAAGCGTCTGTTAGAGGTCTGAATTTCTTTTCTATCATACACCATAAAAAAGAACAGCAAGTTTTCCTTAAACTACTATCAGAACCAGGTTAAGACTGAATATTTTCATCAGTAGGACGCATAAACTTTTTTTTTCTATTTTAATTTCAAATCCAGTTTTGGAAGTGCTAACTAAACTTTTCTCCAAATTACAAAATCAATTACAGTATTAAAACATTTAACATCATTTTAATTGCCGTCTTATAAAATAACTTATAAAACAGGTAAAAGAAAACATTATTACCTGTAATCACATATTTGGTAGAACATCATTAAAGTAGAATTTGGGGGGGGGGGGTTAGTCTGTAAAGGTGTCCATCAAATAATGTGTTTTTCTTATTTATAACATGCATCAAAAACTTGTGCAAATCAATATTTGGAGATTTACAAGATTGCTGTCGTTTCATATTTTTTATCCTCCTGACTATCATCGAAGCACATTTATCTTCTGTAGAGGACATTTTTAAACCTGACTGTCTCCTAACCACTGCAGAAAACTAGATGAAGTCTTTTGGTATCCACAGAGGACATTTGGGGCTTTTCAGTGATACCAGATGTGAAGGGGTGGGGCTCTTGGATTTGTAGTTTTAAAAAATTGTCTGGACAAAATGTGTTTTCTCTGGTTTTGAAGAGAATATAATAAAAACTATTTGAACTGTTGTGAAACAAAATTCTGTATTGTGACTCATCTCTTCTCATTTTTTGGCCTAAGAACAAAAAGTCTGGTACTATGAAAAGAAAAAAGTATAATTCCTGAAAATCTGTTTGTAAAACCCTAAAAACTACTTTAAGTGTAAATGAAAGAAAATAATTAAAGACATTTTGGAGAGTTTTGTTAACATACTGGTCTCTACAGACTCACAAAAATACATTTTATTTGTATATATTTTTTAGCAGAAGTTAAAAGTTCCTAATTTATCAAAGAGGAATAAAGCAGGGTCACTTTTTGGGTTGTATTGGGCCAAATGACAGTAAATAACTTTAAAGTGACGACCTATTTTCTTTACATGACTGTGTGCAGCACAAATAGTTCTGTTCATGGACGTTTACCATCTTTGGTTGTTTGTTTCAGTCCTCAGATGAGGGTCTCCTACATCGTCTTCTCAGCTCAGGCAGCTGTAATTCTTCCTCTAACTGGAGAGAGGTCTGCTTCACAAATTTCCTCCGGCTCTCTCCTGCTTAACCGTCATTCAAAAACAAATGAAAAGTTTCCAGTACCCTTTATTTGTGGCGAATTGGTTTCCACAGGTCCACAATAGATGCAGGTCTGAGCCAGCTGAGCCAAATCCATCCCGCTGGTGAAACGTTCATGCATGAAGGCCTAAAAGCAGTAAGAGCTTCCACCCTTTAAGCCTTTTTATGGAGAATTTTCTATCATGATCCAACCTGATCTTTTAAAAAGAGGGCAAAAATGGGAATCTTTTTCTCTTGTCAGGTGTCAGAGCAAATGAAAAATCAAGCTTCAGCATCAACGAGTATCGTTATAGTTCTGACTGATGGCGAGCTGGCTGTCTTCCTCCATTCAATGAGTGTGGTTGAGGTAAATCCTACATGAAGAATCACTGTAGTGCTGCATTACATGGATGAGCGCAAAGAGAAACACAAGTTTTGATCTTTTTTGAAAACTTTCAGTTGGAAGCCACTTTCTACATGACCAATAGTAAATTCTGCAGAGGCTCATCGGTTTATCAATCCTGTAAGCGCAGATCTGGTTATTCGTCGGGAGAATTTCACTGCTGTCGTTTTCGTTCCCAGGCGGACAAAATCCGACAGTTTGGAGCCAGAGTTTTCTGTGTTGGGGTCAAGGACTTTAATCACAATCAGGTAGGAAGATTCTTAACATTTATTTTCACGGCTCATTCATTTTTTCATTGTGAAAAAAACAAACAAACATGCTTTTCTGTTGCCTTTTAACAAAAACGTCAAATGCATCACATTGAACAGTAACTGACTTTATTTTTCCAAAGGAGTTTTTAAATTTATCTAAAAATAGTAGTATCCATTTTTTCCTTAGCTGCACAGAATAGCATGTGACACACGTTCTTTAACCAAAATATCATCAGAGAACTCTTCATTGTGAGAAATGCAAAGAAATACGTCCCAATCTTACAAAAGGCTACATTGATTCATCTTCTGTGACAAATGGTTCTTTACTGAGGCATTCATGCATCAATAAAAGTTCAACACAGAACATTGTTTCAAACATTTAAATAATAAAAGAATTTATGAAAGCGTACTGCATTCAATTAAAAAAAAAGGTTGACCTTCGTTCTCATTTTTTTCCGTGAGTTTCGTTCAAATATTTTCAAGAACTATAAAGGCAAAGAAGTCCAAACAGGCTGAGCCTTTACCTCATCTGCTCATGAAAACTATCAGATGACCTGCAGTCAAGTTAAAAAGCCACAAAGTGTCCATGTCATAGATATGTTCTGTGTTGGTTTTGTTTATGTGTTCTTCCTGCTTTATTCACAAACATTGCAGAGGAAAACGCTGGGGAAATATAAAATATGAATAGAACAGTATGAACTAGTTATTTTTGTTAAAGTCAAACCTGACGACAACGATGGGCACAAACCAGTACGTCTGTGGGAGACCACAAACGCTCACACTGTGGTCAACTTTGTGGCACGCAGTCTGTTTTCCAAGATACTTTTTAAAATGATCTTTGAAATCATTCTTTCGAGATAGTTTTTTTTCTAACTTTTCGATAGAATTTCTTTTGTTTTTTAAGATAATTTTTTTGTTTATGTTTTTTTCATTTTTGAAGATATTTGTTTTGTCTTGTATTTTGAGAAATGTATTTTTCAGGCTACAAAAAAAGGAGTCCTAAAGCGAGGAGATAGGGACGCATCTATACGCTGGTTCACTCTAAGAGAAAGTGTAATGATATTAGGGGTTTCTATGACAGCTCATGTTGTAGTTTTCATCAGTTCTTTACTTTTGTAGTTCCTAAAAAAAATAAGAAGAAAAAACAAAGAAAATTAAAAAAAAGTTTGAATTAAAAACAGGCATGTTTTTTTTTTTATAAATGTGAAAAAATTAGAACAAAGATCCAAAAAATTTGTTTTAATTGAATGCTTCCATAAAAATGCTGTAATGATTTAACAAAAGCGATATCCAGGTTTCCTGGTACATCCTTACTTTCCAGTTTTTTTCTTCAAAATTTTAAATTACCGTATATAATAAAAACTGTATGTAGAAGATTGGACGCCCATTCGATCCTGCAATTGACCAAAGTTGGCCTACTTCCTGCCCGGCTAAGGAAATACACAGGAAGTAATCACATCCCTCTCTAATGAAATGACACCAGACAAACTTCCTGGACTGCCATCATTACAGCAGAAGATGAAAGCTTTCTCCAGCTGCTTGTAGCTTCCATCAGACATAAACTAGACCTCCCTAAATGCTACTAAACATAGCCTGTAAATTCCTCATTTAAAACGAATCCTTACTTCCTAAGTTTTTAACAAATAAGTAACAAAAAAAGTTCATATTGTGTTTTTTTTGGGGTTGCAGCTTACTGAAATTGCAGATGGTGCAGAGCAGGTTTTTCCAGTCTTGTCTGGCTTTCATGCTCTCAAAGACGTTGTCAACAAGGTGAGATTGCCGATACATCAAAAAATGTCCATGCGTGCTGTGTGCATGATTCGCTAAGAGAATGGATCGAGCTGCACACTTCATTTGCTTGTGCCTCACAGGTCCTGGAGCAGTCATGCAGCAACAGTTTCGTCATCGAGCCGTCCAGCGTGTGTGTGAATGGTGAGTGTGGTGGTCTGTTACTGTAATTTAACCAAACAAAAGTTTGGTTCATGAAAGTTTCAGCCAAGCAAAAAACCCAACAGTACCTCAAGGTTTTAGGGCCACTGTAAAAGAAAATAAATAAGAATTAAAGCGCTTTACAACATTTTACAAATATAATATTGTAAATTTACTGTTGAGAAATTGTACATGAATGGATCAAAATACCACTTTAGGGTTGTTTTTTGTGAGGAATGAACATCCTAATACACTTAAAAGCTCAAAAGATTTTGATGATAAAGGCCTTTTATGAACGTTTATGTGCAATCACACGTTTACAGAGATTTTTAAGGTCTTTGAAGACACATAGAAATGGTAAAAGTTTTTGGATATAACTAATTTTTCTGACACTGTTATCAGCTCAAAATATTCGTTTTTCACAACCTGCAAAATATGAAATGACTTCTTGGCAGATCCTCTTTATTTCTTTTAGCCACATAAACCCGACTGCATGAATATTGTTCAGAATTATTCACGTTAGTATAGTAGTACACGACAGTATTAGTGCAAAGGCCTATTAAACATATCGTCTTTCTTTCTTTATATTCAATTTATTCTTTTTGCTCATTTCTCCCAGAATCCTTTGAGGTGGTGTTAAGGGGCACCGGCTTCAGCGGAGCCAAGAGGATCGACAACGTTCTTTGTTCACTTTCCATCGACAACGTGACTCACTGTAATGCCACACTGCACTTTGCTGCAATTTTTTTTGTTTTTGAACTAAAACTCAGAATCCACTTGTTTCTTTTTTCATGGATTAAATCTGTGAAGTGAAACTTTGGGAAAATCTCTGAGCTGGAGTGGAAACTAAGAGTCATGTCATGCAGAGACAAACAATGGCTGCTCTTTATCGGGCTCATCCTGTGAACAGAGGAGATATTATGGTGCTGTATGAAGCAAAGTGAGGGATTCTCTCCCATTAATTAGTGTCAGATCAATGAGTGGTGCTGTGCTGTGGTAAGTGTCAATAAGAGGACATGAACCGAAACCGCAGGACTTCATGGAAGCCTAAGGATGCTAGGATCTATGTTTTGACCCACTCCTTATATTTATGTAATAATAAAAATATCATTTCTTTTGTATTATTTGCATTTGACAAAACTGAATGCAGTTTTTCAGGGTCATATTTTTCATCATACTTTTTTTTCCTATCAGATGAGAAGCCCACAGTGGTTGGAGATGGTCATCTGCTGTGTGCAGCTCCTACTCTATATGAGATTGGACAGTAAGTGGACACACGGACACTCAAACTTTACCCAGAAGATGAAGCAGATGGAGGTTTGACTAACTCCTTAGTTCTGTTTTGTTCAACAATACATTTGAACCAATAATTATGAATTTAAAAAAATCAAGGGTTTCTTAACAGGCTTTTACCACAAATCAGCGTAATCTGAGATAAATAAAATCCCAAAGCATTTGATCTTGGTAATTTGTACATTATGTGGCCCTTGGTCAGTTTTCTCACCATTTTTAATCAGAAAAACCTTTTTACCACCAATAAAGAACAAGCATAATGTCAGCTGTCAAAGTATTTTAGCTTTCTGATCATCTTTTATAATATTCACTTAATCTGATTTGATTTCATTAACTGATGAAACTGGTTCTGTCTGTCTTTTTATTAATTTAAACCTCCTCCACATATTTTTTACCATTAAATGCTCTACATTTTAATGATCATGTGTTAGATTGGAGGATCTTCTGATGATGTCCTCTGTTTGTTCAGATCCCTTCAAGTGCTGGTTATCCTAAACAACAAAAAAGTCATCATCTCTGGTCCTGTACACATTCATGCTGTTAGTTGCGTAAGTATTGTTTTGGAGTAAGTACTCTAATACTTTAAATAGGAACTGGAAATACCAGACACCACAAAATCGTATGCTTTGAAGTTTTGATGAAATTCTGTTTTTATCAAATTTTTCATTATAAAGTAGTTGGTTTTTTTCCCCACAACTTTTTATTTAAGTAATTAGTCATGACAACACAGCAACTTCAATAATACCAGTTACATTTTCCTTATAAAAAGACAAAAAGGAAATGAAATAATTAAAAAACTAAACTGTATTGTATGACATTTCACTCAACACTAATATCTGCACTCAAACAAATAAAAATAATAATTACATAAAACAAAACTTGACAATGAACATTGCTTCTCTTACATGATACCATCACAGCTCTCCTTATCAAAAGCTTTTAAGCTGAGGTTGCAAAATTTCATGCAGTTGAGATCAAAAATCTGTTGAATCATCTGTTATGTCTAATTTTTGAATATAAATAATAAAGAGTCCCCAAATTTCCTCAAATAGGTGTTGTTTGCTTTTATGGATATACATTATTCTTTCCAAAGGAAGGTAATACAACATTTGTTTTAGCCACTGATTTATGCTAGGTCTGCTCATGTTTTTCCAAGCCTGTGCAATACACCTTTTAGCCGTTAAGAAACTGATATCAATAAATGTACTCTATGTATTACTAAAATTATGTTTCACTGGATATATAGTCACAAGAAATAGGGTAGGGCTCAATGTAAGTTGTTTTGAGATTATTTTTTCTATTGTAATTTTAACTTCTTCGAAAAAGATTTGTATTTGGTGACACTCCCACATGCAATGCTTCAATGTGCCTTTAAATCCACATTTAGCACGATCTGGTATGTTCTTATTATATTTATTTAGTTGCACTGGTGTCGTATATAAACGCATTAACCATTTAAATTGCAGTATTCTCAGTCGACTGTTAATGGACATAGAATGAATCTTACAACATGCCCTTGTCCAATCATTTTTATTAATATTGAGTGATAAGTCATCATTCCATGATTTTAATTTACCATTTGAATTCTCTGATGTATTAGATATCAATAAGTTATAGTGGTCCGAAATTATTCCTTTTCTTAATTTGTTTTTTATCATCCGGGTTTCCAGCTGTGAAAGAGGAATTTTGTTAAGACTCTTTTGGTTCGCATTCACAAAGCTTCTTAACTGAAGATATTTAAAGTAGTGTTTTTTATCCAGGTCGTACATAGATTTTAGCTCCTCAAAGGACATAAAGGTATCGGACTGTGAGGGGTACAAATCTGTAATTGTTCTGAGTCCTTTGGAGGCCCACGTTTTAAACGTTGTATCCAATCTTCCTGGTAAAAAAAACTGGTTACCCCAGATTGGTCTAAATTGTGATAAAGAATTTACTTCTTTTAAATAGTTTTTGACCTCATACCAGACCATTATCATGTGTTTCAAGAAAGGATTTTTGATTTGTCTTTGTAACTTTCTTATTTTATCAGAGTATAAGAATGACGGTAAAGGTATTTTTCAATTGTGGGATTCGATTTCTACCTTATGTGATTATTATGTGGATTATTATGAAGTAGTTGTTATTAAATTGTTCAACTTGTAATGTTGCAGGACTTGCAGGTGTTAAATATAATCTGTCGGATTCCAGATTATAATCATTCATCAACAGTGGTTATGCTAATACTGTAAATAACTCACCATTAATCAAATCATTTATTAAATCCATTCAAATTATTTGTATTCTTATTTGTATCTATTTTGGTAACATCTTCATAAATGTTTCGGAGTAATCCGCCATTTAAAGTTCCACTCCGATCATCTTTTGATCTAATTTCTAAATCTTCCCTTTTAATTATGATTATGCCGCTTTTGGCCAAATTCAAAAACGTGTCATTTTCTTGGACATATAGCAACAGGAACAAACAGTACAGACCAAACATTTGGACACACCTTCTCATTCAAAGAGTTTTCTTTATTTTCATGACTGTGAAAATTGTAGATTCACACTGAAGGCATCAAAACTTTGAATTAACATGTGGAATTATATACAAAACAAAAAAGTGTGAAACAACTGAAAATATGTCATATTCTAGGTTTTTCAAAGTAGCCACCTTTTGATTTGATTACTGCTTTGCACACTCTTGGCATTCTCTTGATGAGCTTCAAGAGGTAGTCACCTGAAATGTTTTTCACTTCACAGGTGTGCTCTGTCAGGTTTAATAAGTGGGATTTCTTGCCTTATAAATGGGGTTGAGACCATCAGTTGTGTTATGCAGAAGTCAGGTGGATGCACAGCTGATAGTCCTACTGAATAGACTGTTAGGATTTGTATTATGGCAAGAAAGAAGCAGCTAAGTACAGAAAAACGAGTGTCCATCATTACTTTAACAAATGAAGGTCAGTCAGTCCGAAAAATTGGGAAAACCTTGAAAGTGTCCCCAAGTGCAGTCATAAAAACCATCAAGCGCTACAAAGAAACTGGCTCACATGTGGACAGCCCCAGGAAAGGAAGACCAAGAGTCACCTCTGCTGCAGAGGATAAGTTCATCCAAGTCACCAGCCTCAGAAATCACAGGTTAACAGCAGCTCAGATTAGAGAGCAGGCCAATGGCACACAGAGTTCTAGCAGCAGACACATCTCTACAACTGTTAAAAGGAGACTGTGTGAATCAGGCCTTCAATATCTGCTTGGAAACCACTGCTAAAGAATGGAAACAAGCAGAAGAGACTAGTTTGGGCTAAAGAACACAAGGAATGGACATTAGACCAGTGGAAATCTGTGCTTTGGTCTGATAAATCCAAATTTAAGATTTTTGGTTCCAACCACCGTGTCTTTGCACGACGCAGAAAAGGTGAACCGATGGACTCTACATGACTGGTTCCCAGCGTGAAGCATGGAGGAGGAGATGTGATGGTGTGGGTGTGCTTTGCTGGTGACACTTTTGGGGATTTATTCAAAATTGAAGTCATACTGAACCAGCATGGCTACCACAGCATCTTGCAGCGGCCTGCTATTCAATCCGGTTTGCGCTTAGTTGGACCATCATTTATTTTTCAACAGGACAATGACCCCAAACACACCTCCAGGCTGTGTAAGGGCTATTTGACCAAGAAGGAGGGTGATGGGGTGCTGCACCAGATGACTTGGCCTCCACAGTCACGGACCTGAACCCAACGGAGATGGTTTGGGGTGAGCTGGACCGCAGATTGAAGGTAAAAGGGCCAACAAGTGCTAAGCATCTCTGGGAACTCCTTCAAGACTGTTGGAAGACCATTTCAGGTGACTACCTCTTAAAGCTCATCAAGAGAATGCCAAGAGTGTGCAAAGCAGTAATCAAATCAAAAGGTGGCTACTTTGAAGAACCTACAAGATGACATATTTTCAGTTGTTTCACACTTTTTTGTTATGTATATAATTCCACGTGTGTTAATTTATAGTTTTGATGCCTTCAGTGTGAATCTACAATTTTCATAGTCATGAAAATAAAGAAAACTCTTTGAATGAGAAAGTGTGTCCAAACTTTTGGTCTGTACTGTATAAGAAATTCACTTCTGAGTGTAGGTGAGTTTAGCCCTTGTGCTATCTTAGCTGACCCCAGCCTTGTATTGATGTGTTATTCCTACCATGACAAAGGTGGATAAAGGTGGAAAGATTTCATGTAATCAGTGGATACCAGTGTAGATCACAATCATTGAAGAAAAAAGGTCAGCGCACTAATGGGTCTAGATGACCCAACTCCCAATGTTAACGCGCCTAGGATAGCACAAGGGTTAATGGCATGGAGTAAGCCTGTTGTGACTTAACAACATCCCTTTGTTTACACTCTATTGCTATCTTACAGCCACTCAAAATCACAACCTAACATTAGCAACAAAAGTGGCAAGCATTGGAGCTATCCAGTCGTACAGTTATGATCCAGATGCCAGCTCAGGCGGGGAAAACAAATACGTTCATGGATCTATTTTTCTGCAAGTAGATCCATCAGAATGGAGCTTGATGGCCCCGCTGATTGTAACACCTAAGTGACTGCTGAAAGCTTTTTCACACAGCATTGGACGATTTAAATAAAGAGTTACTCAGAAATGCAATTTATACATGTCCTCCATCAGGAAAAATGCTACAAGAACATGTTAAAAATACCAAAAACACAATTTTCATGGAGTTAGTCTTCATTCAACTGGTGAGCTGCCATTGTTTTGGGAAATTGCTTTCCAGGCTGCAAATGATCAGTTTTTTTTGCCTTGGCTGTCGAGCTGTGACTCCTAACGGTCAGGTAGAGGTGCCCCTCAACACTTAGTGTGACACTTTCTGGAACTTTCTTGCCATAGCTGGGAGCCAAAACAGTAGGTTTGCTGGTTTTCCATAGCTTCATTTTCACTCTCTTCACAAAAACTGCAGCTTCAAAAATTGTTGCTGCTTCTCCTGTAGTTCTCACAATCTCCCCAAATCGTGCAATTTAAAAACAAAAAAAAATCTATGCACCTCTTTTGAGGTCACAAGCAAAAGTCAGTTTTGTGTTTAGGGCATCAGACTTCCAACTGTTAGTCTGCTTTGTTTTTCTTCGATGAAGTCTTATTATGAGGCCTGTTTTTGTGTAACTGGAGTAATTCCATTTGGAGTAGAATACCCGGATCTATATTCAGGCTGGTGATGGGTGATGTGCAGCTGCTGTGTTGCAGTCAGATGCGACCTGGGTCCTGTGGATGGTGTTGGCGCTGCTGCTGGTGATTGCGCTGGCTTTAATGTGGTGGTTCTGGCCCCTCTGCTGCACTGTGGTGAGTTTGCGTTTTCAAATCCTGCATGTTTAAGGCCACTGTTGTCTTCATTTTTTTTTTCAAATAATACTAAATGTGTTAATTTTGCTCCTAAGGCCATCCGGGATCCACCCCCCTCCCGCCCCCCTCTTCCGGCCGTGAGTATCTGAGCATTCATGACTTTCCAACCTGGCAGCAGAAGAGAGGCTGTCTAAATTTGGGCGCACACAGAGGGAGCGTTGGTGGAGCTGGGGAGGGAGACAGAAGCTGTTTAGTTCAATTTTGTTAGTCAAGCTTGACTCAGCAGATAAACATGTTGGAGGTCACGTGGTAAACTCATAAACGGCACTCCTGCGGTTTCCAATAGCCAAAATCTTGACCTCATTTGGACATTTTTACTTGTTTTTATTTGATTGTTTAAATGTCCACCTTAAAGAAAACTGAAGGTGAATATTCTTTAAGGAGCCAGAGGAGGACCTTCTACCCAAACACAAGTGGCCTGCTGTGGATGCATCATACTATGGAGGCAGAGGGGCTGGAGGAATCAAACCCATGAAGGTGAGGAAAGTGCAGACCTGCAGATTGCGTCCCTGGCAGGTCTCTGATGGTTTCTTCCTTGCAGGTGAACTGGGGGCAGAGAGGCTCCACCAAAGAGGGTTCTCGACTGGAGAAAGCCAAAAACGCTTCAATCACCATGCCGGAGGAGCCAGAGATTTCTCAGCTCCCTCCCAAAGAAACTCCGGCCCACGCTCCCCCACCCCAGCCAAAATGGTACACTCCAATCAAGGTGAGATACCTCCATTGTTGCTGCGGTTTGAGAAACTCAAAAGCTCCATGGTGATGGAGGGAGATGTGCTGTCTGAAAAGAACACTTGTTATTTTACATGAGCCTAACTTTAGACCCCGCCCCCTCTATAGGGGCGTGTTGATGCCCTGCTGGCTTTACTGAGGAGGCAGTACAACAGGGTGTCCATCATGAGGCCTTCACCTCGGGAAAAGGTACGAAAGCACTCAGTTTTTTCATCTAATGAGACAAAAATCTGATTTTTATCCATCTGATTTCTAAAAAGTCTAGAATGTGAATGCTTTTTGCTCCAGCAAAATAATAATTCTGTTAATAAACCAGGGGCCTGCAACCTAAAAACAAAAGATCTCTGTACAAAAGTACAGAGAAGGGCTGTATTTTTCTAAAGCAAGAGTGCAGCTCACTGGGGAAAAACTGGCCTGGAAAGCTCTTTTAGTGAAGGTTGCAGACGCCTGTAATTCAACTTTTTAGAGTGAATGCATGCATTTGATCTCAAGCTCAGCAGCTACATTTACCCAATTTGTCATGTAGTTTAGTAGAACCTACGGTAAATGGATTTTTGGTTTTTGCTCATTAGATATGGACTACACTTTCAAAAGCTGCTTATAAGAGTCTCAAACGTTATGAATTAAAGGTTTATGAATCATAGAAGCTCCTTTTCAAATCGGGGGGGGGGGGGGGGGGGGGGTCAGTATGACCCGTGGAGCTCATTCTGACTGAAGTGTTTAGGTCTCCTCAGGCCTGTGCAGGAGTATGTGAATCCCTAGAGAAAAACACTTGCAAACTATCTCCTCGTTCTTTTTTTCCTGCAGGGCCGCTGTGTGAACTTCACCCGAGTTCGGACTCGCTAAGCTGCAAGATGAATCCACTTTTCCACTTATGGCTTTAGATCAGGGGTGTCAGAATCCAGGCCCTCGAGGCCCGGTGTGTCTTCTAACCAACCTGCCATGAAAGCTCCTTGTTGGCTAAACACACCTGATCCAGGTAATCAGCAGCAGATATGGTCAGAATTCTGGAAGGAGGCCTGAAGTTTGACACCTCTGATCAACCTGCGCTTTCTGAGTACATGAGAAATTCATGTTTTCTAAATAAACAGCTCCACTGATGGCGGTTTGAATCTGTGGCATTTAGTTCATCATCATCATTAAGACCCAAACTGTTCATTTACGTTTTTGTATTTATTTGAAAGAAAAAATATATATGTTCCTCTTTTCACATAAACAGTACAAGTACCCTGAATGGTACCACAAAATGCACAAATATTAAAAACAGTAAAATGACAAACAGAGAAATATCAGATCATTTCCACACAAAGCTGGATGCTGAAAGATGACACGTGCGTGTTTCAGGTCACATGAAGTCTTGCTGATATTTATGCAAACGCAGGTTAGACCACACTTTTTGAAAAGCTCACCATCACAGAACCAGCCAGCAACAAGCTGGAGATGAAACTCATGGTTTGAGACTAAACAAAATGCTTCTTTATACCAACACAGGAAAATTCCCCAAAACGCACAAGCTCCCACAGACACGCGTTTGCTGTCGTCTGCAGTAACACAAGCGTCTGGCAACATCAGTCTAATCACACTTTACAGCTGCTATTACTAAAATCCATCTATCCAGAACAGCTGCTGCTTCCAGCTGTGTTTGTGGAGCGACGCCATGCCCATAAAGCTACGTTCACACCGCCATCTGCAAGAGACCACATTCAGTGAAAAGTCTGACGCACGTTTTCCGTCTCTAGAGACGAAACTTGCGGCCCGTTGAAAGTGCTTTGAAAGTTAAATCATTTGAATTTTGACCAATCAGGGACTCAGATTTGGTAGAGATGGCGTCCCTTTTTGTTCACGGAAGTGCCAACCGTTTGAAAATGGATCATGGAGGAGAAATTCATGATGGCGGTTTGTTTTCGGCTGGAATCATACCACACCAAGTCTTTTGTATATCGGAATAGAGCTGGGAAAGAAAAAGCCTGGAGCAAGATTCACCAGATGTGCACCGGTTTGACATTTTGCACCAAGTCTTTTCCAACTGAAGGTGGCGGACATGCGCTAGTATCGGGTAGCGACGGTCCAGCTGGACACCACATGCTAAACATGCGTGTTTAGCTTTTCTTGAATGTGTGTCACATGCTCTCTGTGAACGTAGCATTAGGTGTTCAGTTAGATCCTGAAGTCCTGCTGTGGTCAAACGATGACTGAAGGAATGAATCCTCTTGATTTAACAGGATGTTGAGCATCTGCATCTCTTTTCTTCTTCAACACCCCCAGTTTTCTAATACTGTTAGTGTGTGGGGACATCCCATCTGTCCTGGAAATGCTGAAGAGCAGAAACCATGTCCACTTGGTACATTGAAGCTACTTGTATATACATCAAGTCAAAAAACAAAAGCGATTGTCTTGCTTAGGAGCGATTTTCTCGATGGAGAAGGGAAGATCTGGAAAATAAATAGCATCCGTTAGGTTTTCCTGATTTACGCCACGTTTTGAGAATGTGGGTGGTGCACCCACCTCAGAGACCTCCGACTGTCCTTCTCCATGTGGTTCTCAGGTCCTTCGCTCTCAAACGAAGCCAGATGCAGCTCTGCAACAGTAAGTCAAACTCAGCGGGTTTCCTTCAGCTGAAGGAAGGAGAAACATCTGGACTGACACTAACCGTCTTCCGTGAGGATGGGGGTGGTGACGAGATACTGAAGGACGCGGCGGTCTCGGTCAAACGGACAAACGACCTGACGCCAAACCAGGAACTCGCTCACCTGTTTTGCAAGTTCCCACAGTTTCTGTGAAGATGCAAAACATCATTATGCTTCATGAAAAGATACAGACAACACTTAGGAGAGGAACCATGTGTTATTAACCACTAGGGGGCATCCCGCATCAAAAAAAGACTGGACTTGCTTCAAAGTTAATGTGTCCGTTTGGCAGCCTGCTGGCACAGCCTTCATTCAGGAAGTAGATGTCCTTGATGAGAAGACTGAAGAAGGGAATTACGATCTGCAGACAGAGAGAAAAGCTGGTCATACGGGAGGGAGGGGCTAAAACGGTCCAGTTAGGCCGATGCTGGGTGTCCCTCACCTTCTCCTGGCTGCTGTGTGCAGTCTCAGACCTCTGGGTGGCGCCACGGAGTGCTGTGCGGTAGTTACTGAAGTTACTGGATGGGTCCATTTGGTGCTGTGCACAGATCACAGGAATGAGGCCTCAAACACATGCAGGGATGCACGCCAAACTGCAGCGGCGCCGCTTTAAAAGTGGAAGCAAATTTTTACCTCCAGGATTTCAAACTTGTCAGTGTTGACTTTGCTCCAGGTTTTCTTCAGTCTGGACACAGGATTCATGTTCATCCCAGCTGAAAAACAGGATCAAAGTGTGACGTTGAGTGTGTGCTGCTGCAGGATCCACTAACTCACTTTATTGGTCTTTAACCTGATTAGCTTTAACTCCATCTGCCACTGCTCCTGTTGGAGTCAGTTTGTTTCATGGCTCGAGGAGGAAAACAGAGGCGTTTTGTGTTTTGCAGAAAGCATCAACAAAAGCTCGGGACGATGTGAGAGATAGAATTAGGGAATGTCCCGATCAGGTTTTTTGTGAGTACCTGAGTACGTCTAAAATTAAAATAATTAAATATTTAATGATTTTCTTTTAAAATCATTGAGTGTTCATGAATACCCATCAATGGAACCATTTATACTTTATTTTGTTTGTGTTTTTTTAAAGCCTTTTTTCCTGGAGCTTGCACTTTGCAGACTTTCCCTTGGCAGCGTCACACTGTCGTCTCACAGTCGGCAGCATTTAGAAATGTAGAAAAACCAAAAACCTGATCCATTTTCTGTTGAAATGCATTTAAAGATTGTTGTTTGACTTCAGAAAAACCAATAGAGACATTTGCTGTCAGTCTGAAATGCTTTTTAAAGGAGTTATTGAGCCCAGAAGTCCAAATCTGCCAATACTTTGCTAACTTTACCAAACTGCGTTTGTGCGCCTCGTGTTCAAACTGCTGCCGTATTCTGTTGCATATAAAATGTCGTGATCAGTTGATGCATGCAGACTCCTTCTAGTCGAGAATTTATCTGGAATAATAAGCTAGAAAGAGGCTATAAAGCGCTGATCATAACAAAAGTAAAATAAATATCTGACCCCAGATCATGATGCAACATCTGATTTTCTATCGAGTCTGAAACTGCGGACCAGGTTACAGATCACGTGATCGGATCAGTAAAGAGATCCCAGTTGGAATGACAGAGTTCCTGTCATGGAAGTCTCTGCACGTCCGTGTCAAACACTCACTAATGATGGCCATGAGCGAGTTGAAGTTGCCGATGTTGAAGCACTCCTGAGCTACGTCGATGAAGAACTCGATGATCCGTGCTCTCTGCTTCTTCTTTGCTGGCTTTAGTGAGACAAAAAAAGATCAGGCATGTTTTAGTGAACACAACACCAAGCAGTTCAAATCTGCAACTAAACTAACGTTGGCGTTGTCCAGATCACAGTTACAGCTGGATCTGTTGAGAAGAACCTACCATGCAGATCTCAGTGGCGACCAGGAAGCTGAGCCGGTTGAACCAGCTGACGTAAGCTTCAAGGTTGCTGGTTTTACGCTTCCGGAAGAAACCCTAAAGGAGGAGAAACAGGACAAAAAAGGTGACGTCTGAACAGGTTCCATGCAGTGAATTGATGTGTAGAAAGTCTCCTGGCACATTGGGAAGTTGACCTGTTTATCAAATAGAGAAGACGTTTCTGCATATGTGACAACATTTCCCATAATCCCTTGATTATGGAGCTTTGCAGTGCCAGTGAATCGAGCACAAAACCTAAACTTAAGCAACTAACTATAAGAAGATTATAAAACTAAGGGGATCATGACACAGGAAAAGGTTTGACTAAATTTTACAAGTATGAAAATGTTTTCTCCAGTCATCCATCTTACACCGTGTATTTAGAAAGCAGATGCACCACTGTGCCAGAATAAAAAAGGTCTTCTCCTAAGAATCCTTTAAGAAGCCAGAACATCTTTTCCCCAAAAAATCTGTTCAAACAAAATGACTGGGATTTTAACATGTGAGCTTCAGCACACATGCAGGAAACTTCCTGGTTTACAGAGAGGACAGGCCGCCTCGTCTGCACAGATAAGCAGTGATTGAAGGAAAAGGGCTGCTGCTGCTGCTCGTCTGTACTTTGTCGTCTGCTAATGGATCTGGACAGCGTTTGCGCCCACACAGCCTCCGCAGGAGTTCCTCCTCTTCTTTAGGTTCATTTATTTATTTACCTACATGTTTATGTATCAGAGTGTGTTCTTTCTCAGCGGGGAATTGGTTGTATAAATAAGCACTGGAAAAGCTCCACATGAATAAACTTTTCTCACCCGCAATGACGCAATAGCAGAGATCCTCAGACTGAAAGCTTACACAACAGCAGCAGCCCACTCCACTCTAAACGTCCACTCTACACTTCAGGACCCCTTTCACTGACTCAACCGCTCTCTTATATAACCACATCAGCACTGGTGGGAGCACGGAGGCAAAAACACCCGCTGACGGCTTGTTCTCTGCGGCTCTCGAGCTTCATCGCAGGACCACTTCAGATAAAGAGCGCCGCAGACCGGAAAGCTAGACTGTTGTGTGCTGCGTTTCAAAAGCAGCGCCTTGAACAAAGCCCAAATGCTGCTCGTCTATCCGGCTGCAGATCCTTTCATGTGGCCTGAAAACCAAATTGACTTGAACTGAAGTGAACCACAAATTATACACACACACCCAGAAGACACGCATCTGAAACACAATCAGAGGAGTCCATAAAAACAAGGAGGGCACTTTGACGCTGATGATTACGAAGCCTTCATGCTGCTTTCTTCTTCAGATGTCTTTATATAGTAAAAAAAATTATAAATGAGACTTTTCAGCACCAGAAATCCACTAACTGGGGGATTTTACAACACCAGCACTAAAGTTTCTATTTAAAGGTTTGTTTTCATGCATGATGTTTCAATATCTGACTGTAAAACTTGAAAATCCGACTGTAATGAGAAAAATGGCGGAACAGCTAAACAAAAACAGCCACCATCACAGACGTGTTCCCCACGTTCAAAACTGGTAAATAAAATTTAAACTTTTAATAAGTTAATTGTCCCGATAAGAATCATTAAGTGCAGCACATGAGTCTCTCTTTTTGTTATGTCCCGCCCTCATAGCTTCTGGCCAATGACTGAAGAGATCTGTAGTCACCTGGTTTTGTTTACAAGCTTTGGTCCGAAACAGATCGGTCTGCTTGATGGCAGTCTGAATGCAGACCAAACGCAAGTTCAGGACTCCATTCGGAATAAATAAAATTAACTCAAAAGGATTTTTCCAGTCTGAATACAGCGTTAAATGAAGTTGTACCTTGTGGTTCTCCATGGGATCCTTCAAGGCGAATGTCTGGATGAACTCTTCTGGACCGATAAAGCTCAGTCTGTCCTGCAGGCGGGAAGCATGACAACAGTCAGAACACAGATAACAGCTGGTCGAGTCTCTGTTTTCATCCAAACAGCTTCAGGGTATTCTGATCTAAACTTTAAAGTCAGTTTAAAAGAAAGCCAAAATCTGTTCTTTATGTTCTGTTCTTCAGACTTTATTTCTTATCTAAAGCTGTAAAAATTTTAATGGTGAAGTTATGTGTGCCAGTCTATTAGCGCTTTTTAAACAAATGTGCAACACCAAGAGCCATGTGGTTTTTCCTCAAGCACGTTTGGAAAATCTTCAACAAGTGTAGATTTGTTTTTTGAATAAATGTTATTGAAATGGCCGAGCACTGTTAGCTAAACTTTTTTGATTTTATTAAAACTTGCAATAAGAGTTTTTTGCTTAAGTTGGCCACTAGATGGTGCTGTTCTTAATTGTTGCTTCTTGTGACATTGTAGCTTTATACCTCTGGCTGTTTTACGTATCTTTAGAGCTAAAAGATTCATGAGACTTAATCTACTATTAGCTGGTTTTGTTTCCTCTAAAGTCATGGTTTGTCACATTTTTGTTTCACTTTTCCGTTGTGTCGTTATGGCAAAAAAAAAAAGGTTATTTCTAAAAATGCAATTGTTTGCACAATCTGATGATCTGTTTATTGGTGTTAAAGGCATTGGAAGTCTTACAAGTACTATTGAGCCTGTATTTTATTCGTTTTTTTTATTTTAAGTAGACAAAAAACCTCTTACCAGTTCAATGTGGGTTAGCTGCTGGGCGAGAATGAAGGCGTCATCGCACACGCTCAGTATGTCACTTCTCTGCGCGGCCGCCTGCTTGTTTTTAAGCGAGGTCGGGCGCTCCTCTGCCGCCGCGTTAAGCGCCGCCACAGCCTCTTCGTACTGACCGAGAGCAGACAGGCGCTTAATGAGACGCTGGGTCATCTGCTGCATGGCGCGCCACGAGTACTGGAAAGACAACGTAACCCAAACGGTGAGGACGCTGTAAAGGCTCCATGTTGTGTTTGTTTGGCTTAAATGCTGACCTCGTCGCCCCGGGACACATGTTGCGTCATGTCCTTCAGGCAGCGCATCATCCTCTCATCCCGGAAGTCGTACGGAAACGTCTCTGTCCACTCAGTCAGCAGCTGGACCAGTTTGGGTGCCACCTCACGGAAGCGTATCTGCGGTCAAATCAGTGCTGTTGTCATGGGTGTGACAGTGGGACGGATTCCAAGAGGGAAAGAGAAAAACAGCACCTGTGGGTGTTTGAGTGAGTGACCCACCTTGTCCAGAAGGGCATCTCCAGACCGCTGCTGCTCCACACACAGGTGACATACGCGGGTCATGAGCTCGTACGGGTGAAGAAAGAGGCGTGAGCTCAGCAGGAAGGTGAACACGTATGACCTCTGCGTAATAAACAAAAAAAATTAGTAAAAGTAAACCAAAAAAAAGGACTTTTTGGCACAACAGAAAAATAACAAGCAAGTTGGGTTGACAGACACTCACATCAGGGTAGTAGTCCACCGTTGGAACCAGGTGCTGAATCAACGCCTCCAGAGATGCTGAAACCAAGCTGTTGTCATGGTAACACATCTCCCCGTAGCTGGCAGTGATGCCCTGTCCGTAAAGTCGGCTCTTCACAGAGGCCACGTTGTTACGGCAGGAATGCTCCCCGTTGCTGGAGTGGCGGTGGGCTCTCCCCGGGCACGACGTGCTGTGCTGGCGGGGGCTGTGAGGCTGACGCTGTGGGGAATAAGGGTTCTCCGAAACCACACAGCTACTGCTGTAATGATGCTCTTTTGAGGTCATGGAAGAGACTGAGGAGCTGCGATATGCGTGGTGCGGCTGCGGCACATCGTAGGGATTCTCTGCTGCAGGGTAGACGCCGTTGTGGATGTGCTCTCTTGAGGGTTTTGGCGCCGTGTTGCTGTTGTACGGGCTCTGAGGCTGCGGGTGGTGGTTGTTGTTGTTGTAGACAGAGCAGGAGCTGAATTTCCCGGCATATGGAGTTGTGGGAGGCATGGCGACCTAAACAGACCGCATTGGTTTATCAGCCGAGGGTAAAGATTAACATCACTCAAAACAGCAGCGTGATAAAGTCTGCACCTGATCAGTTAGAAGTTTAACTCAAAGAAGCCGAAAATAGTCTTTTAGTTTTGCGGTGGACCGGGTTGGAATGCTAACAAACTTTGAACCTGCTTTATTGCTTTAATACAACACCCTTAAAGACCCACTGCGAGGATTTTTGATCTGTTTTCAAAGCGTTTCCAGTGGTCTTTTAGTTAGGATTATGCCGTTTTTAGTCACAATCCAAAAACTTGTTCCGTTTTTAGAACATAGTTTCTGCAGAGCAACAGTAGTTCCTCAGAAATTGACCTCTAAATTTCAGCTTGTTAGCACAGAGTCACCCCCCCCCCTTCCCTTCCTGTTGCTCAGAGCAGAATGCTTGTGGCCCCGCCCAGCGTATTCTCTATGTCACAAATGATTCGTTTCAAAGTATTTTTCATCTGCTTCAGAATCACAAAAATTTGAAGAAAAAAATATTCAGAAATGCAATTTCAAGGTTAATTTTCTTTATACATGTCCTCCATTATCAAAGAAAATGCCACAAGAACAAGTTAAAACCACGCAAAACACCATTTTAATCTTAGTGGGTCTTTAAGAGTCATCTAAACTGCCTGTAAGTTACAAAAGCTGCTACATTAAAGACCCAAGCAGAGAAAAAAGACGCAGTAAAGACATACGTGCCAATGAGATATTTCCCAGGTTTTCTGTAATTTTCCATCCTATAAATCCTCTCCAAGTTGTTTTTCTTTTCGTCTTTCTTTTCTTTGGTTTCACTCTTTGATCTGATAAATACTACGTGCATTCACACTGTATCTGATCCACACCAGGGTTCACTTGAAGGCAAACTTTTTATGAGACTGGGGTCTGCTTGTTTTGTGACTGCAAAGAAACAGGTCAACCAAGAAAACAAAACTGCGGGAAAAGGACAAACCTCAATAGAACTTTAAAAAAAGTGAAAAAGTTTTCCTTAACAAGTAGAAAGAGTCGCTTCATCTTCAACTGAGGTAATCCTATAAAGTTAAATGATTTGTAGGTCACAGCTAAGTGATTTAATGAAAACCCCACGCTGTGCTAAAAATACTCTGGTTACAAGATCTTCACTGAAAAGTTATGAGAACTGTGGTTAAAAACCAATCTAAAGGGCGACAAGAAAGTAGAGTTTTTTGAATAATATATGAGAAAAACAAAAGAGGGTCATCCACATTCCTGAGTGAACATTGAGCCGATAAATAGTTTGAAAACAGAACAACAACTCTGGTACTTTGATGATTATACATCGCTCCAGAGTCTAAGTCACAGCAAGTAAATAATCCACAATAAAAGGGAAAACAAACAAGTCCCGCTTTTAGAAGAAACGTATTTAACAAAAAAACGGGAAAAAGGACGAACACTTTATTTTGAAAGGCTATTCAATTTAACAGAATGGTATAATAATAATAGGTTGAATATCTACACGCTTCACTACCGTAACACATTTAGCTTCATGAAACACAGGAGGAATCTAGTATTTTAGCCCAAAATAAATAATTATTTGGATAAATATAGCATAAAGAACATGCTAACAAGTCTACTAAACTATATCACTACAACTCTTTAAATCCGTTGATTTCTTTATCCTCTGTGTCACTCTGCGGCATAAAGCGCGTTCAAGCGATCACTTTCAATGAAAAGTCTGTGTAAACACGCATTTTAGGCTTGGCGTTTAAAAGTCGCATGTTCATGTGCAGCTACGTTTTGAGACTCTTAAGTACACAAAGTGTGGCTATTGTGTCCGTGTTGCTTTGACACCAATTTAGTTCTGATAAATAGGTAGCGTCCCTTTTAATTCACGGACATGCTAACCGTTTGAAAATTGATCATGGAAGAGAAATTCGTAGTTGTGGTTTGTGCCTGGCCAGAATTCTATGACACCAAGTCTTTCATATATCAGAATAGAGCTCTGAAGGAAAAAGCTAGGAGGAAGATTTGCACCGCTTCAACAAGCCTCTTCCAGCTGCAGGTGGCGGACGTGCGCTAGTATCGAGTAGCACATGCCGATCTGAACGTAGCATAAGACTGAGCAGTGCCTCTCCTACATTGCTGATACGTCCACCTAAACTGTCCTCTAGCGGTTGTTGCCATTAAAAAAAAAATTCAATAAAATCATGAGTCGCACCAGGGCCAAACTATCCAAAAACCACAATTTCAACTCAAAAGAATACAGTACATATCATTTCAGCTTATTTTGTAGGATTTGTTTTGTCTTTTACTCCTAAACTGCTAAGTTGTGAGAAAAGTTAAAGCTGAAGGTTAATCATTCAAGTTTGATTGGTTAATAGTAAATCCTTCTGTCAGAGTCTTACTGCAAACACAGAACACTAACTGGATTACAGTCAAATGAAGCTCCATCTCCTTCTGTTCTCTGGAGGCTTCCTCTTGCTTACACAACTGGGTTTGGTGGTTCCTCCAGGTTCGGGGCGGACGTAAAATACTGTACCCTTTAAAGCTTGAAATGATGTGTTCTTGCAGCGTGACGTAATGCCACATCCGTTTTCCTGCTGTCAAGCAGGCTGTCCTTGAGTCAACACGAAGCGATAAAGTCTTGACTCCGAGTGGCTCCCGGAGTTCTGCAAACTTCCTGCCCTCAGACGTCCCACCTCCTTCGCTGGGAATGCGGTTGATGTTTAAGCTGCGCTTGAGTATTAAGCCGTCGCGCGTTTGAGCAACTCTGTCCCACAAAAGCCCCGACGAGGAAAGCTATATGAACGTAATCCCAGCTGATCCCGTAATGTTAGCCCTTCTGCTACTGTCAGCGTTTGAGAGGCGTCTGTTTGTCGCTAAAAATCTCTTCTGTTGTGTCGATTCCAACAAATCAGATGCTTTCACTGCAGCTTTACTGAAACTCTTGAAGCAACTTTGTTGGTGGGAGTAAACAAGTAATGGGGGGGGGTACATGAAACCCCTAAACAGATGGATGATCTGAAGTGATCAGTGACTCTTTGTCCTAATGGTTCACATAATTGGATCTGAGGATGGTAAGCTGATCCCAGATCCCCATGGTGGAGTGCTTTAACTCTGGAGCCATCTTTATCCCTGTGGCTGTTTGTCTGTGGAAGCATGCATACCTCACACAGAGGCGTGTCCATTTGAACTTACGCCGCGGCGGAAAACAAAAACCCGGCAGGACTCTGGGACTCTTGTTTGTTCATGACAGCGTCTGCAGAGGAGTGTCTGCCACAGCCAACTTCTTACACACCCCTGTCCAGCATGGCGCCGTGCCTGTGTAATCCACATGCACGAGGGTCACACACAAACACACATATGGACCTGAACGACGCGCACGCACACATATACCCCAGCTATTGGGATCACGCCCGTCTGAGCCAGTCCAGGTCTGAACTCTGTGATCTGGACCGGCTGTTCTATACTGGTTAAGAAACCACAGTGCCTTTACAAACCGCAGAGATAAGAATTCACACAGTAACATTTCCTCCTTTCCTCCTTGCTTGTTTTAGCACTGACGCAAAAAAAAACAAAAAAAAAAAAAACACACAAGCCTGCAAGCTTTCAAAACTGAATTTTCCAGACGAACTTCCTGAAAAGCTGACCCTTCGGATAGTTGTGGCTTCCAGACGGCCGCGCTGAAATGGGACTCCTCCTTAAATCATAGGTTGAACTCCCTGCAGATGACTTAATGATGGCGTCGGAAGCACAATTTCATATTAGACAGGATTGTTTACAATCTCTTGTTTGTAAATTCTGAAGACTTGGAGTCTTTAAGGGCAGATTGATGTGGTTATGGAGAAGGCAGAATGTGAGTTTTGCACTCCCACCTTTTAAGTTGCTGATGCAGAATGACAGGCTGTTGGTGCAGTTTCTTGGTACAAATGAAAACATCTCACGGATTGATTGGTTGTTTTAAAACCATGACCTAGGTTGTGTCTGCTTGCTTCACCCTACTTCATCTACTACACTTCAGCTTTCCATTTCAGCAGCATTTTCTCCATCCTTAGAACAGAACTAAAATAATTTCCGTTTGCAGACTGAAATCCGACACTGAAAGCCTTTTCTATTATCATTTTATGTGGTTTTGAATGGTAAATCCACTGCTGGTGAGCACAACGGGCCAGTGGGGAGGGGGTTCCCCCAACAATAGAGGTATTATCTCTCCTGTCGTGGCATTAGCAACCAAACAAAGACCCCCAGGAAGAGATCAGAGCAGATCGGACACACAGCGGCTTTAACATGCTCTGCCTCTGCGTGACTCAAGGCTGGAGTCACTCTCACATCATTTAGCTCACCCAAATCACGCTTTCTGCTGTTCCCACGAAAGGTACAAACTCTGATGTCGACTCTTTCAATTCCCCTTTCTGTTCTGTACTTTGTCTGCGCCTCCGCTCAGTAACGAAGCATTCCTACATTTTAATGCTGAATTAAGGAGATTTCCCTTTTCCTGCTTAACAAATGTCGCCGTTTTGCGTTTGCGAGCTGCAACCGTGTGCTGGACGCTGCCAAAACAGATCAAAAGCTGTACGCAAATCCTCTGTGGTGAACTTAGTCACTCTGAATTGTGTTTATTCAAAGCAAACTGGCCGCCAACCAAATAACAGTGTGTACTGAAGGGGGACGATAATTCACTGCACTAAAAAAGATTAGTTTACAAAAAGTATAGTTTAAACTCAGCAGGGTTTCTAACTGCAGACTCTGTCATTCCACTGTAGTTTATGAGGAGCCAAACAAAGTTTGTTTTTAGTGTCGGAGAACGCCGCGTGGTCAGGACAAGACGAAGGTTCAGTCTGTGCTCAGGGTGAACACAATACAGTCCAGATCCGATAAGACGGCCTATAAAACTATGTCAGAGTGGTAGGACTTCCATGTAATGCACCGCTATCTTCACACTACCTTGCATCTGATGTACTTTGACACCAATAACCTCCTGCGGGTATCAGCTGTGGGCTGGCATAGCATAGTTTCATGTCAATAAACGAATCCATACTTTTATTTATGCTCGCATAAACTGTGTGTTTTATTCAAAAATAACAAATACGAGACAGTCTGACTTTAAAGCGAGTATGTGATGAATAGCTTCACTGTCACACATCACTAAATGAGCCTGTGATTTGTGATCCAAGGCATAAAACACAGTCCAAAGAGCGCATTCATTCTCATCTCCACATGACAAGTTTAGCCACATTGTGTTTGTTAGGAGCGTGCCTTTAATTAGCAAGCCCCACCCTACACTTGTTTCTGCTGCTGCGGGCGGCACTGTTAGAAACCAAAATGCTGGTTTCAGCTAAACTCTAAAAAAGTTGACAAACGGGGAAGTCACAAAGAGCTCCTTCAGTGCAAAAATGGGAATGTAGTCTTTTGACATTCTCCAAAGATCTGTGAGTCTCACAGAATCAAAACAGACACACCGGTGAGGTTATCTGTGTTTTCCTTCCTGGTGATGCAGAAACTACACGCGCCTCCTTCCATCTAACACTTGTGTGCATCAGGGAGTTGTTGTTTTTTTTATTAAATAAATCCCTTTAACCCTTGTGCTATCCTATGACCCCACCCTTACATTGACATGTTCTCCCTACCATGACAAAGGTGGATAAAGGTGGAAAGATTTCATGTAATCCATGGACACCAGTAAAGATTACAAATCAATGAAGAAAAAAGGTTCAGAGCACTGTCTAGTGGGTCTAGATGACCCAACTCCCAACGTTAAAGTGCCTAGGATAGCACTATGGTTACAGAAGATGCACGACTGACTCACCAAAGAACTCACTTTAGAAAGAAAAAACAGTCAAAACACATGAGGGATGATGATGACCCCTGCATGCTGACCTGACAAACACACGTACCCGAATTTTTCAGACTATAAGTTTATTAACTTATAGTTATTATTAACAATTATTCAGATAACCATAACATAAAGCAAACCAACTAAACTCTTTACATCACTTGTAATCGCTAAATGCCCACAATTCTTCATTCTCTTTGGAACGATTCCACCAGCTCGGCATAAGATTGAGCGGCGCTTCTTCTTCTGCATTGCTGTTCGTAGAAAATACTAATAGAAATGCCTACAGTGCCCTCTAGTGGTTGTTGCTATTTATTTTAAAAAGTCATTTTCTAAATACGAGCGGCTAATATTGAACTTTTTCCTTGGCCGCACAGACCCAGAGGAAGGGTTAGAGTTACGGTTATGTTAGACTTAAAATATGTGCGGGCAATGCAGCAATGTGCTTCTTCACAGTTTTTGCACTTAGTTGCACATAATAACATCCGCCAAAATGAAAGAAAAAAAATACACATACAATGTGCACTTGGGTAAAAGTTTCACCCCAAACTATTAAATAAAAAACAACATACACCTAAAAATACATTATGTTTACTGAACACTTCACACTTCAGTCACCTGCCTGTAGGATCATCTGGCTGGCTAGTATTAACCCAGAGCCTGAATGGATAAAGACACATTATCTCCTCTTCTCTTTAGGATATTATAACCCTAAGCTCATCACAGTGGGGCTGATCTCTGTTTACGTCACGCACACAAATGTTACACACAAAGCCCCCCAAAAAACTCAAACTTTTGGAATCATCTCATAAAAAGGAAAAACTAACTTGAAAACAATTCATTAACCAGAAACACGGCAGTCAGTCTCCCAAGTGTTCCCATTGGCACTTTTTAAATACCAGATTAATCAGGTTTGGTTTTATTCTAACTAAGCAGCCTGGCCCAAATGATCAGAAAATGCTAGAAGTTGGCAAGAGACTGCATGTTTGTGTGGAGGTGTGTGGTGGAGGGAGGGAAGGATACGTCTATTTTTAGTCCGTTTAGGCAAAATTAGCAGGGGGGAAAAAAGAAAGGAAAACAGCACCACGCGCTTTCCCCCCTTTATTTTGCCCCAGAGACGAGCGCAATCTGTCAGTCCCTCGAACTCTCACGTAAACACACTACAGGACGCGCGCGCGCGCGCTCTGACGTCCGAGCTCCTGGCTGAGAATCAACCGCAAAAGTGAGGCTGACTGTGGAGAAACCATGCTGCGCAGCCGCGGTCCCATCACAGGTGCTCCGGTGACTAATGCTGCCTTTTCATCTGGCTAATTATAAACGAATGTCGGGGGTAAACAAAAACAACTACAAATGCGGGGTAAAGTGGATAGGGAAAGTGACGTCTTCACCAGGAATTATATGAACAACATGATATGTAATTTGTTAACTACTTTTCCACGAATACAAACACTAAAGAGTAGTTAATATTTAAAAACGTCCAACTAAAACTGGTGAAAGTCAACTTTAAGCTAGCAAGCAACGTCACCATCAATAACAATTTCCTATTATAAAGCTATTTCGTTAAAAAAAAGGAAGCTACACGATTGCAGCCTAGTTTTAATATACTCCTTGAACAACAACCTACCTCACGGTTCCGTTGGAGTTCGGATGCAATTGGTTTCACCTGTAGAACGACTCACGAGGAAACGACGCTGTCTCAAGACTCAACGCGTGTCGTGACGGGTTCCTCACTATCTCAGCAAAGTGGATAAATCTCTGCGCGCGGCGTCCGTCTTGCTCTCTCCTCCATTGTGTGTCTGCGCTCCCACTTTTCGAGTCAATTATTTGAACCAGCAGACCAGCAACGATTGAGCCGCAAAACTGAGCGTATTCTAATGAGCTCACAGAGCCGGGAAAGCCGACCAATCAGAGGAAGGAGGTGGTGGCATTTAAAGCAGGTGTTGTCCAATCGGAGGGCAGGAAAGGAGAGAATCGAAAATTCCAAAGATTTTGATTGGTTGAACTAACCTCAAGCAAATCCCCTCTTTTTTAGAATGTTAAGAAAACAAAAAAAAAATGTGGGTTTTGCTGGGAAGCTGGAGTATGGGGGTGTCAGGTTTCCTCATGGAATGTGTATGGTAATGACTTACATTGCTTGCACCTAGTGTTGTAAAGAATGTCTTAAATGGAAAATAACTGAAGAACCTAAGAAGTCAGAAAATAAAATACATACAAAAAACTATTTTTAGTAAGGAAGAATGGACACTTTATTTTTATTTGTAACTTTATTTATCACACATTGGTTTCGGTGGATTGCTTTTGAAGATGTTTTGGACTTATAACCTTTGTCAAACCTTGTTGTTTTCAGTTGAATTGGCAATGTACATTGAAAAAAATCACATATAAACAATGTGTTAAAAGAATTTCCCATAAATGTAAATGACTCTTAAGCACATTTTAACGATGTGTGTTTTATTTTCCTTTCCTAAGTTTTTATTGTACTTGGTTTTATTCTCCTTTTACTTATTAAAATATGAAAATATCAGACAATTAAAGTAAAATTCTTATTAATATAAACTTGAAAAAATAAAAGGAAAATAAGCCTTGCAATACAAAGTTGTGTTTATTTTGTTTTGCTATTGCTTTTTGTTCTCTACTTGTTTATCTTGTTGCAATTTTATTTGTTGGTCCACTGTGTTAAGGCGTGTTCTGTAATGTTCAATCATTCGTTAAAGAAATTCAAGGTTAAAAAAAAAAACCTATGTCAAACCAGGTGAAACAGATGAAAAAACAGCATTAATGTATGACTAAGAATTAACTATTCATTGAGAATATTCATTGCAGGATCCTAATGTTTGTTTGTTTACACACTTGACAACGTTTGTTTGCTCCAGGAGAGATCAAAGACTTTGATGACAAAAATTTTTGTGTTATTAATCACCATGTTTTTGTTTTTAACATGTTCTTGTGGTATTTGTCCCATGATGGGAAAGGGCATGAATGAATAAAATTAAATAAAAATGGCATATCTGAGTATTTTTTTAATTCAAATCGTTGTGAATCAAGAGCAGATGAAAAAATTCTGTCTGAAAAAGATATTATTTGTGATGTAGAAAATGCACAGGGCGGGGCCTCAAGCTCCCTGCTCCGCTCCATTCTGATGCTTCCACCTGTAGACGACTAGATCCATGTATGTCTTTGTTTTCCCCGCCTGAGCTGGCACCTGGCTCCAAATTGTTTGGCTGGATTGCTTCAAAGTACCTCCATTTTTGTTGCATCGGTAATTTTAGGTTGATGGTTTGAGGGGCCGTAAGCTACCGGGGGAGCATGTAAACAGAGAGCTCTCAGTTATGGTTGACGGAAAAGGGCAGGCAGGGTTCCTCCACCCCAGTGTTCCCGCCCACAACTCAGAGGTGATTTTCTAATAAACTACTGCCGCTATACAGACACTATGTCCTACATAAAATGACTGTTTTAAAAAACGCATAATTAAGACCACTGGGAAAGCTTTAAAAAGTACTCTTAAAATGATCAGGGTGGGGCTTTAATGTAAATTTTGCTCCTTTTTTCATAACTAAACTTAACAATTTTAGACTGGAAGTATCCTGTACTTCTGGGCTTTTTCATGTTCTGGTGTGAATGTTGTGCTTTTGAAGCAATTTACAGGTTATTGTGCAACTTCTTGTAGGTGAGTTTTATTTCCCTTTGTACACACTTTCCTCACTATTTCAATGTATTTTGACAATGCACAAAACTTTTGTTCAGAAAACCATAAAGGAATAAGAGCAGACACGTGGGTTTCAAACCTGTTTCTGCATAGAACGAAAGGTTGACTCCCAAGATCTTTTAATTTGAACTATGATGTGGCAACCCAGTTTGAAGTGAATTTAATTGGACATTGAGCAGAGGCAAACTCATCAAAGAGACGTTTTGGGATTAGCTTATGTTTACATTCAGTCTGTGGTTTAATGCACTCATTTTTATACCAACTTAAATTGGTTTCTCACCCAAGAATTTCAAAAGAGATTTATGTTTGAAGCTGTCTGAGAGCAACTAAGTCAGTACATTACACAAGCAGCAAAGCTTTGAAAAGACTTCATAATTCCTCTAGTTTAAAGACATTTCTCAACTTATATTACAAAGTTTTCCCTAAAGTGAAAACGTAACTACTTGTGTAAAATGTTTCACAGAGCGTAGTCAATCTTATAGTCTGAAGGCTCATATGGCTGCAAGAAGGCCAACATTTCTTGAAAAGGAATTTTTTGTTTGTTTGTAAAAGTTTCAAATCACACAGTCTCTGCTTTCCCAAATGTTTTGAGCATCCTTTGAACTGTCTATACAGTTCTCCCTCCAAAGGTCCAATTTTCCTAGAAATATGTATATTAAAGAAAAGGTGCCTCCTCACTTATCCACCCCCTCAGTTGCCACGGCAGCAGTTCAATCCACCTCACCCAGCCCGAACCTTTTTCTTGCATAAACGTCAAAATTACATAAACACCCCTTTGGACTCCTCGCATGCTTCAGTCGGATCCCAGGGTTGTGGGCGGCGCTCGATTGTTGATCACTGACGCCTCTTCCATTCTGACACATCACCACTCCGGCGAGAATAGCTGATTCTTGAGCAGTTGGAGCTGCAGGGTTGTCTCATTTTAATAACCCAACTCCTACACCTTGCCACCTCAGGACACTGCTTCCGGTTGTACTCGTGTGCTGTTGGATCAGAGCTGCTGTGGAGACATTGGTCAGATGAGCACATACACACGCATCTTCCTCCGCTGATGCTTGACCTTTGCGGAGCTCAGTGAGGACTCTCACTGGATTTGGCTTTTTGACTCTCTGCTACCACTTCACCTCTTCAAGTGTTGCTGATGAGGACTTGCTGTGTGAGGATGTATCAAAGAATGTGAATGTGCTTTGATTCCACTCAGTATTTTTTTAAAGAACAGTTTCCAGACAAATCATGTAAACTGACTCCTTTTAATGGTCTTATCAGTCTTTATTCTTGGCTCTCTTTGTTCGTTTTTTTATCTGTGGCCATTTTAAACACAGTTATATAATTAGGGAAGAGTTATGAACAAAACAGTTGGGTGGGTGGGGGTGGGGTGGGGGGCTTAAATCTGTGTTGTGTAATTTAGAGATTAGCTTGTGTTTAGTGTAAATCCTAATGTGGGCTGTTTGGTTTCTATAGAAAAGTCACTAACAAACAGCAATTATATTTTAGATGGTTTTTTTGTTTTCTTTCAACAGAAAAAGTGACAAGGTTATTATTAAGAATATACTTTGATGTTCTAACAAAATATGATTTGACGCCCATCAAATGACACATGATTTGAAATGAAGTGAAAAAATGAAAGAGTTAAAAAAATATTACAATTTTTGTTATTGTATTAAAACTTTTTTTTAAATCCTGTTTGACTTTAGACATTTCTATTCTATTTCTATTTTTCACTCCTACTCCTCTAAAATGACACTACTTTAATTAGAAGAACCTCGAAAATCTTGACTTATGGGAAACAATCTAAAAAAGAGGGTGCTCTTTTAGAATTTAGCAGGTATTAAAACACAACAGTTTTATCTAATTCCTTCAAAGAAATAAATTCCAGGCAGCAGTGAATGCTGTTTTTTTAAAGTTTTTTTTTTTTTTAGACAGAATTGTGTTTCTGAAGGTTGCATTAGTTTGCATTACCCAACTCTGCATTGTGAATACAGAATAAAGCTGGATTTACTGCAAAGCTGCTTCTTACATTGTGGAGTTTATCATGTCTTTGTTTGTAACAGTGATCCGGTAAGTTTTTTTGTTTACAAATCTCCCCCTGCTTGTCTGTGTGTCTGTGCACACAAATGACAGAACATGATTTATACCTCAGAAGGTTAAGTCACTTAAAAGTGGTAGTGCCCTGAGATGAAAAATAACTGGAAAAGTCCCCGGTGTCACCTGGAGCGGAGCATCAAAACAGTTTGAAACAAACAGGTGGGAGGAGCCAGGATCAAGGTATGTTCACATTCTGTGTGGCTGTTTTGAACTAATGGAAAAGCATGTGTAAAAATTCAGGAAGATGAGGATCTGGTAGGGCTGAACTGTGGTGTTAGCACTTTTGAAATGTGCTGGTTCAAATCCCGGCTAGGTTCTTTCTGTGTGGAGTTTCATGTTCTCCTTGTGCATGAGTGGGCTTTCTCCAGGCATTCTGGCCTAACATGCTTCACAGGGGGATTGGTGACTATATATTATGTGGATTTTAGTGTGTGTTGCTTTTTGGCCCCAGCAACACACTAGTGACTTGTTCAGGATGTACCCCGCCGTAACCCAAACAGTGGCTAGGATAGGCTCCAGCAACCCAGTGACCTCAAAAGGAATTAAGTAGCGAAATGGATGTCAGTATTTTTCACATCAGTCATCCGAAGCGATTGTTTGGGTTTTATATGACAAGGAAAAAACAAGAACATAATGTGTTGTCCTTGGCTGACTAACGTGGCATAGTTATTATGAGAAAACAGAAAATTCCCTAAAACATTGACTTTTTTTTTGCAATGACAACCTTGTAGTTTTTGCAGATGTAAGACCTACATTCTCCAGTACAAAAATATGTTTTAATTGCCCCAGTCTGGCCTAAAAATAAGCTCAGCAGATGGTCACCAAACTGGTGATGATCCATTTGCTTGTTTGCGCAGCTCACAACACCGTTCCAACTTTAGGACATTACACCAGAACTGTGACAATGCTTCTTTGTTTTTGCGTTTGCAAGCAAAAAATGAGTAAATACATAAACAAAGACTACACAGCAATGCTTGAAAGGGAAGAACATCCAAACTTTAGGTCCAAACACCCCCCTGACTGGCAACACATTCTGGAATTTCGAGGAAATGGTGACAAGGACAAAACAGGCGGCGTCATTCCACAGCAGACCTGGGCCCTGCAGAGTGTGAATAGACCTAAACAGGGACATCTGGGTGAGATCATTGCATTGGGGTGGGTGGGCGGGAGGTAGGTAATGAGTCTAAATAGCACAGAAGCTTTGTAGTTGGCTTTTGTGTGTGTGTGTGTGTGTGTGTGTTTGCACGTGTGTGTGTGTGCATGCCTGCGTTTGTGTAATATGATATCTCTACACATTCCCTTTGAGAATTTTTGTTTATGTTTAAATCTATAGGACACGTGACGGAAGAAGCTAACCAAAGGGACATCTGTGGTATGAATGATGGGCAGGAATAAGGGAAGAATTGGGGGTGGGGTGGGAGGAAGACGGGTGACGCAGAACTTCCAGTAAGAGGTCTGATTCAAAGACTGGAAGCCCCCCGATTTTGTCTGCGAACAATCTGTTGACAGTGATCTGTGTTTTTCACAGAAAAGGTCATGAAATTAAGTGATGTTTTGCAAAATAGGAGCATCATGAACAAGTTTCATTACTTTCTCTCTAAAAACAAAAACACTTGTTGAATGTTCAGGGTGTAAGGAAAGCCCAGCTCTTTTGTTTTTGACAGTTATTGTCTGGTTTATTAAATATCGTTTTATTGCTAAACTCGATGTTTTGACTTCTACAGAACTCGTGTTTTTGTGAGTCAATTTCACCAGCTTTGACTCACCCATCTTTATCCAGTGTGCCTGTAAAAAGAATAAAAACAACCCCAAACACAGGGACACTACCCTTTTAGTTATTTTCCCACTAATTTGCTCTGAAAAGTTCTTCTTAAAGTCCTCGGATACAACGGAATATTAGGGCCACCAAAAAAAAAAAAAAAAAGTAAAATTACGACATTTTATCTCGTAAATTTACGAGTTTTTTTCTCGTAAATTTACGACTTAAAATCTTGTAAAATTACGAGTTTTTTTAAAAACTTGTAATTTTACTTCTTTTTTTTTTTTGGTGGCTTTTTTTTTTTTTTTGGGTGGCCCTAATACTCCGTCGTACTCCGAGGATCAAATCTTACAAATTTTCTCTGCTAAAATGACAATGAGATCTCAATGATATAATTACAAAACAAACTTCCTTGCAGAAAATTGGTTTGATTTGCTTTGAAATGTTGTTTTGTTGGTTTAAAGTTTATTTTAGTTGTTCTTAGAAAATGTTAACAGATATTAAAGAAACTGTTAGTGTGTCTTGTTTATTAGGTTTTGGAAGCTAAAGTCTGCAGACCAAATAAACAAACTGTTTCACCTTAAAATAATGTCCTCAGTTACTGTAATTTGGAAGTGAACCTTGGTGCAGTTTATTACAGTGTGAATGCAAACTGATCTTCCAGGCAACCCTAAGAGCAGATGAGAGTGAAGGGGTCTAAACAAAGTATTGTATTTTTCGAACCATGAGGCACATTGTATTTTTTTTTGTAATTATACTTTATTAACTTTTCAAGACCAGAACACAGCATAAACCAGCACAGCACAGCAGATATCTAATAGTAAAAGGTGCACACACGATATAGGTTACAATAACATGTTGGGATATTTTCTTAACCCTTTGTTACGGTTTCAGTCACTTTGTGTTTTGTTCCTTGATTTCCTGTTTTATTTTGTAGTATTTCCTGTTTTGTTGTTCTTTCGTGTTTTACCTTGCCCCATCAGTCCTGAGTGTTTCCACCTGTGTCTTGTTGCCTTGTATGTATTTAAGTGCTGTCTTTCCCTTCCTCCTGTGCTGGTCCATATTGTATTCTACCCCGGTTTCGAGTCTTTCTAGTGTTTCGAGTTTTACCTGCCGTATGCAGTGGTTTTGGTTTCAGCTTTAGTTTTGTTATTAAACCCCGTTCTCCTGCAACCTCCTGCCTCCTCTCCTCTCTGCGCCTGGGTACTTCCCATTCCCCCCGTAACATTATGGACCAGCCTTACCAGTACCCAGCAGAGGGGACCTGTCTCTGGTGGACCCCTGGCTCTTCCCAGATCTACAGGGACTTTAAGGGGAGTCGCCTGGCCGTAAGGGGGGGTCGACCACATCACCGCCGCCCCCATTCTAAGTCCTCCCCTGTTTCCTGGTTGGAGCGTGACGTTCTCCGGCATCGGTCCTTCCTGGACCCTCTGGGCCAGGACCTGTGGCTGTGGGACGACCCCTACCTGGAGGAGGAGGGGGTTGAGTCCCAGTGGACTTTGGAGGGTCAGCTCCCCGCCTCCTACTTCAACGGGAGTCGACTGGCTGTAAGAGGGGGCCGCCGCCGCCCTTCTCGGCGTCCCGCCGTGGTTCCGGAGGTGGACCTGGAAGCACCCCAACCCGGTCCTGCGTCCAGGGAGGTGAACCTGGACGCACCCTGTCCCGTTCCGGCTCCGAGGAGGGTACCGGACGCACCCCGTTCCGTTCCGGCTCCGAGGAGGGTACCGGACGCACCCCGTCCCGTTCCGGCTCCGAGGTAGGGTACCGGACGCACCCCGTCCCGTTCCGGCTCCGAGGTAGGGTACCGGACGCACCCCGTCCCGTTCCGGCTCCGAGGAGGGTACCGGACGCACCCCGTCCCGTTCCGGTTCCGAGGAGGGTGCCGGACGCATCTCCTCCCGTCCCTGCTCCCAGGAGGGTCCCGGACGCACCTCGTCCCGTTCCGGCTCCGAGGAGGTTGCTGGACGCACCTCGACCCGTTCCGGCTCCGAGGAGGTTGCTGGACGCACCTCAACCCGTTCCGGCTCCGAGGAAGTTGCTGGACGCACCTCGACCCGTTCCGGCTCCGAGGAGGTTGCTGGACGCACCTCGACCCGTTCCGGCTCCGAGGAGGTTGCTGGACGCACCTCGACCCGTTCCGGCTCCGAGGAGGTTGCTGGACGCACCTCGACCCGTTCCGGCTCCGAGGAGGTTGCTGGATGCACCTCGACCCGTTCCGGCTCCGAGGAGGTTGCTGGACGCAACTCCTCCAGTTCCTGCTCCGAGGAGGGTGTCGGACCGTCCACGACCGGTTCCGGTTCCGAGGAGGTTGCCAGACGCCACCCCTTCCGTTCCTGCCGCGGACCCCGAACCCGAGCCGCCTCCCGTGGACCCCGAACCCGAGCCACCTGCCGCGGACCCCGAACCCGAGCCGCCTGCCGCGGACCCCGAGCCCCAGCCGCCCGCCGCGGACCCCGAGCCCCAGCCGCCCGCCGCGGACCCCGAGCCCCAGCCGCCCGCCGCGGACCCCGAGCCCCAGCCGCCCGCCGCGGACCCCGAGCCCCAGCCGCCCGCCGCGGACCCCGAGCCGCTGCCCCTCGCCGCGGATCCCGAGCCCGAGCCACCAGTTCCAGATTTTGAGCCCGAGCCGCCAGCCGTTTGCTGGTTAGACTGTCGATGCCGGATGGCGCTGCCTCCCGGCCGCCCTCCGGATCCGCCTCGCCGGACAGGGCGGTCTCCGGGCCGTCCTCCGGACCCGCTTCGCTTGATGTTGGAGTTACTTTAACAGAGCACTGAGGCATTCCATTGGAAAAACTTTTAAAGCCTCTCTGTACCACTGTGTAACGGATGAAGGTTTTATTTGTGTCCATTGTAGAAGTATACATCTCCTAGCCAGGAGTAAAAGTTTTTGGAGCAACCTCATCTGTCCAGGTAACACAGGCAACCTCTCTGACTGGCCTAAAAGAAACAAAATAGGGTCCAGGGAAATAGATCTGTGAAAAATTGAGGAAATTGAGCTCCGTAGCATAATTTGGCCAAAATCGGGAGATAGACGGACACTGCCAAACACAGTGGTAGTAAGATCCAACAGCGTTTTTACATTTTATACAGATAGGTGAGCGCTGGGTTTGAATCCTATGTAAAACCTCTGGTGTATATTGAGTCCTGTGTAAAATTCGATATTGGTTTTCCCTGAGTTTGTTGCATGTAAATGTTTTTTGTGCAGACACAAAAGCATTTGACCAAATATCGACATCAAGTTCAATTCCCAAATCCGTCTCCCAACAATACTAAGATCTCTCACTTGTGAGAAGGTTCAATGCCATTAATAACACCAACTGTCAACATGCGGTTTAGATTGATGCAAGAATGAGTGTTACCATCCTGATATAATGAGTAAATGACAGGCCCAGTAGTAGTACTGAAGGTTAGGCAATGCCTGACCACCCCTGTCAACCGGAAGCTGCAAAACCCCAATCTTAAGCCTAGATTTCTTTCCATGCCATACAAATTTGGACAAGAATCTTTCAATCTCAGCAAAAGTGTTTTTGGTAATCTTGAATGGCAACATTTGCATGGGGTAGAGTAACCTGGGAAGGATGTTCATTTTTATCAAGCTTATCCTGCCCATAAATGATGGAAGGAGATCAAACCACCTATTTAGATCACTTTTAGCTGATTGCAAGACCATCTTAAAGTTTAATTTATACATCTCTGAGGTGTTTGTAGATATCCTTAAACCTAAATATGAAAACCCTTCATATGACCACCTAAAAGGAAAATTAGTAGGACGGTCCCTTCCCAACCTGTGACTCCCCAGTGGTAAGGTTTCAGATTTGTCTAAATTAATTTTGTACCCTGAAATTTTGCTGAATTGCTTAATAATATGAAGTAGAATTGGAATAGATGTCTCTGTTTTTGTCATAGATAACAACATATCATCTGCATAGAGGGAAATTTTGTATTCAGTTTTGTTCAGTTTGATTCCAGATATCCCTGGATGGGTCCTTATAGCCTCCGCCAGGGGCTCCATAGCAAGTGCAAATAATAGGGGAGAGAGGGGGCAACCCTGGCGAGTTCCTCTGCCCAGAGGGAAACCATTAGATATTGACCCGTTCACCAAGATCCTTGCAGCGGGGGCGCTATATAATAATTTAACCCACCTAGAAAATTTAAGGCCCACCCCAGACCTATGCATTACACTGAATAGGTACCGCCACTTCACATGATCAAATGCCTTCTCAGCGTCTAATGAGATCGTAAGGGCTTTGGAGTAATTACTTGAAAAATGAAGTGAAAAATGAATAATATTCTAGAGTCAGCGTACATTGGAGTGGGAGTACCTACCCTTAACAAAGCCCGTCTGGTCAGGCTTCACCAATAACGGTAACACCCCCTCCAGTCTCTTAGCCAACATTTTAGAAAGTATCTTACAATCTACTCCGACTAAGCTGACAGGTCTATAAGATGTACACTCATCAGGAGGCTTGTCCTTTTTCAAAATCAAGAATATATGTGCCATATTTAAAGTTGGTGGAAGTGCTCCCTGCTCAAATGATTCTCTAAACATATTCAATAATGGGCTGACAATTTTTTTACCCATTTTTATATAAAAAAACAGGCCCAAACCCATCAGGGCCTGGTGCCTTTCCACCTTTCAGGGAATTAATGACTTTCAGAACTTCTTCTGATGTTATGGGTTCAGCCAGATATGACCTTTGTTGTTGGGACAATGTTGGTAAATCAATTCCACCAAGAAAATGTGCCGTGTTGTCACACTCTGAGGAATAAAGATGTTGATAAAACTCTTTCATAATTTTAAGTATCATTTTCGACTCAAATGTAAGCAACCTCTTTTATCTTTAAGAGAAGGTATTGGATAAGACCCACTTCTCCCTTGAGCAAGTCGGGCTAGGAGGAGTCCAGGTTTATTTCCAGATTCAAAAAGTCTGTGTTTCGCATAAAAAATTGTTGTTTCTGCTTTTTGGGTAAGTAGTTGGTCCAGAGCAGACCTGGCTGCATCTCATTTCTTAAGCACAGATGGCAAGGAGGATTGTTTAAAGTCTCTCTCCAAAGTGCAAATTTGATGTTCCAGATGTAATTGTTTGGTGAGACTATTCTTCTTCTTTGCTGCAGTAAAATAAAATTATAGAACCTCTAAGAAAGGCCTTGCCAGCTTCCCACAGAACAGATGCACTAACCTCTGGAGTATCATTTGTGGTGATAAATAATTCCCATTGTTCTTCCAATATTTTATAAATACAGGGTCACTTAGAAAAGATGGGTTCAAACACCACTGTCTTGATAAAGACAATTGAAAATTAAAAACGATAAGTGGGATTGTGCGATTTTTTTTTTTTTTTTTCCCGAGCTGATGTTTAGTAATTGTTTTTGGGATAATACTGATATGAACAGGCTGTGAAACTTTCAGGTTGTTTACTTATTTGATTTATCAAAAAAGGTCAAAACCAAACCCTGAGGTGAAATCTTAAGGTCCTGCCTAAATGAGAATTCAACTTAATTTTCTGATCTGAAAATCCTCTAAAGAAATATATAATGTTTAACTGTGCATAAAGAAATGCTAATTTTTAAGGCTGTTGCTATTGGTTAGTTAGTTAGTTGACTAAATTATAAATAGTAATTAGTAAATAGAATAGTAAATAGTAATTAATAAATAGTAAAAACTGTCTTACTGTGAAGAAGTTAAATACCAACTATTGGTAACAACTGCTGTCGTTTTCTATGAATCCCACAATTTCATTTTATCAAAAAAAAAAAAAAACAGGTTCAGACAACTGTTAAAGCTACTGTAAAATCTTCAAGAAACTTATCTGATCTGGCTTTTTTGTTGTTGATGTTGTGTGTTTGGGATCCTTGGTGTTCAGTTCCAGTTTTGGGTTCAATGGAATGCAAAGATTCTGTTTCCTCACCGAAGGTAAGACAGTTCTTCCCAGCATTCCCAAAAACTTAATCAAATCCATCTTGTATGAGCTTGCCAAAGCCACCATCATGTTTCAGAGTCGACATGGAGCTTTTTCATGCACATACTTTCTTTTTAGGCCATACCACTGCTTTATTGGGTTTATTTTTCAACATAAAACCAAATCCCCCAAATTTCCCTCAGTGGCTTACTCACATTGTTTGAATACTGAACCCAACGTTCTTGTGGCTTTTAGATCAGGTATCCTGTTCTTGTTGGAGTTTGGGAGCCTATAGAGTCTTACTGGGCAAATGGAAACCTCAGGACGTTGACACAATGTCTCACTGAAGTTCTTTAGTAACTGCTAAAGCGTTTGTGACCACCGGCCTCGTCAGGGATCTGGTGGTGACCTTTACTAGATTTTACCAGCTCTTTGTGATATTCATGTGTTTATATAAGAAGTGAAGTCACTAATCGTTGCAACACAAACTAGCAAGTGATGGTTCCAGTTGTGACTATGAAAACACTCTGAACCTTTGCGATGTTTGTTGTCCCTTTTAGCCTTACCTGCTCGGCCAGTCAAAGTTCTCAAAGTAACTGCATGGGGCTTGCTGTGCTCCAGAGTAAATCAGCTGATTCTGATGGGAAAAAGAGTAGCTTTTCATGTCAGCTTTGCATTAATATGCAGCACATTACTAACATAAGGTGTTTCAGTGTGCCGCAAAGTATTTCTGAGTATTTCTTTATTCAAATCGTTGTGCAACAGACAAAAAAATGCAGTTTGACAAAGATCAAATTTGGGACATAGAAATACGAAGGCCAGGCCCCAAGCTCTCTGCTCTGATGACTGGATCCATGTATGTTTTCGTTTTCATTGTCTTAGCTGATACCCAACTCAAAACTGTACGGCTCGATAGCACAGATATTGCTCGCCATTTTTGTCGCTACAATAAAAGAGTGTATAAACAGAGAGCTATGGATGACGGGAGGGGGGAGGGTCCACACCAACAGTCCCGCCCACATCTCAGAGGCAAATTTCTAATTTCTCCTGCCGAAATTATGTCCTAGAAAACTACACAGATTTTTGGGATTTTGACTAAAAACATCATAACATAATTAAAAGAGTATTGAGAACGCTTTAAATTGATCAAAAGATGATTGACTTTAATTGCGTAAATGGTGAAAAGAAATATAGACACTGGAGCTAAAGTGACGGCGTAGAAGGGTTAAGACCCAAATGGTGTGATTGAGTAAACGTCTAAATTGTAAAAAAGAAACAAAAAAAATGGACTTTTTTCTTTTGTTCTAATTGCTTGTAATATTTGAAGACAACACTATTTGTGTAAATTAAAGTTTTATCTTACAAAAAAAGAACCTTGTTATTTTTTGTTGAATTAAAGTTTGTGTTAGACTTTAAAGTCCTAACAGCTTCAACATTCTTGTTTGAGTATTTGTATTAATACTGTAGTTGAACAGCCCATAATGCTGGTCTGATAGAAGCAGGTCTTGACAGTAAAAATGTGACTGTGAGAGCTCATAACATGTTTAGTGTTTTTGGTGTGTGGCCTTTATTCAGGAAAATCAACAGTGAAAGTGCAGGTGTTTGATTATGTAATCAATGACTAAAGTTAAGGCGTCAGTGCGCATGTGCTTCCTCCTGCTGTCAGGCACAGTTAAAAATGCTCGAGCAGGCATCCGCCCAACAGAGAGGCACTGTTGTGTGTCAACCGGAGACAGTTGTCCTTTTATTCATAGAATCGCTTGCCGTGATATGCGTTCTCACTCCTACAGAACAGGGCCATTGCTCACCATCAGAGTGGACCCTCGTTGTCACCCGCTTACGAAGCCTAGACTAAAAGAGGGAACTGGCGGGAAACTTCACATTGCGAGAATCCATCTTACGAGTCGCTCCGCTTCCCTGAACCTTGAAATAGCTGTTGCAAGTCAGGCAAAGCCAGACAGCTCCAGACTCCCCACTCCTCCTCCTCTGCCTCCTGCTTCAACTTGTCCATCTCGATGTGTGGGAGCGCTGTAATGGATAGCAGTAAGACAGACGGCCTGTTTCCTGGACGCACCCCTGACTTCCATGTCACAGGGGCAGATATCCTCACACTGTTTGGCGGGACGCTCCCCTTCACACTCACAAGCGCGGATTGTTCCTGCGCTGTAGGTGCACCTAAGTCTATTTAAGTCAGGGGGCCTGTAAAATATGATAACTCCCTGTGAAAATCCAGATGAAAAACAGGTGAACACTTATATAACTCAGCAGCCGAAAAGCTCTGCCAAAAACCACAAAGTGCCTTCCAACAAATGTGAATCATGAGACTAAAGCTGCTTTACTAAAGCCAACACTGATACAATTGGTGATTACTTTTTTACCGTTCTAGGGAAAGGGAAATTTTCTTTTTCAGCACACATGACTTCTTAGGAAACTTGCATGGTCTTGTTTAAGGAAGTTGAAATGGTTTGGGATTAGGCTGCATTGTTCCCTTGTAAAGTCAAGGCTTGGTTCTTTGGAAGAGGAGGCCGCATTCATCATCTCTGTCTGGTTCCTCCATCCTCCCTCTTTTCACATCAATATTTACCGTCTAATTAAAGCCGACGAACCATGGAAGGTAAATATTTACAAAGAGGCAGTCCAACGGGCATTCACGTAACCTTCTCTTTTAATGACACAACGTGGGCAACCTCTCTTTTTTCATTTTTATTCACTCTAAATCTGTATGAAATGCCCACTCTGCTGCTCACCAGCTCCACCAATGAGGAGTTAACCTTGGTAGAGGTCTGAGGTGGGATGCAGACTGCCCACACGGGTACTAAAAACGAAAGCAAAGATACACAGTGCATCTGGGAAGGAGCACAGTCTGTGAGTGTTTTGATTTACTTTGTAATTTCGCTGCAGCGATGGTGGTTTTACTGCAAACCACTCCTACACCGTCTGCAGATGTGGCTCTGGATTTGCTGGAAGGAAATGTGGACTGTGTGTGTGTCCTGCAACATTTGAATGGATTTTTCCAAGGAAATTGTTCAATGTGTTTAACCCACAGTCCACTAATAACTCACAATGACCAACAGAATGTGATTCGAAAGCTTGTTTTAATTCCCCCTCATGAAAACGTCCCAGATCATCACACAGCATAAGAGTTTTCTTCAACACTTTTCTTTAGCTGATAAACAAACAATAGCCAGACAACAGCCAAACATCAGATTTTTTTTCTCCATAAACACCCCCAAATTTAAATCTTATAAAGCCTGCAAAGCCTCAACATGGTTAAAAGATGTCAGATTATGATTCAGATCATTGGATGCATTAAACACAGAGGAGACAGGCCAGGACATTTATTTATGGAATTCAGTCGTTTTTGTTCACCTTTCGGCATATCCCCACAGCGAATCAGCTTTCACTGATTCCCACAAGTGGTGACAGAGATTTTTACGCCTGATGCCCTTCCTGACACAACCCCGTATTTTATCCGGGCTGGGGACCGGCAGAGGAAGACCCAGTCTAAAACTAAATCTGGAGGAGGTGGAGGAGGGTGTAGATTTATGAATGTTCAGCAGCCTTGAGCATGCTTTGATTTGATGCCATTACCTTGTTATTAGCAGAATAAAAACCATATTTTCTTACAATTTAACTATATTAGTCCATACTGCACTTATGCATTAATGTCCAGCAAAAGATGTCATCGCCTCACTGCTACACGTCACTGGCATCAGACAATTTTTGTTTATACTACTATTAATACTGTGGCTGTGAAACTTCCCACAATTTAGGAAAACTAATCAGAGAAGTACACTTTAAACCCCGACACTAACCATAAGCAGAACTATGGCAATCGCTGAGGCACAAATATCTGAAAACACTGGCTTACTTGACTCTTAAAAGAATATTTAATACATTTGACTCTAATGTATTAAATTCATAAATAATAAATATATTGACAAACACTCCTTACATCCCTCAAACTAGCCTATTAGCTAGCAACCATTAACTGTATATCAGAACTGGACCGAGTGAGTGTGACATCACCGATAGAAAACGGTTTAGTTCAGGCTCCAAAGAAATAAATTTGACTTAGTCACCATTTTTTTGCAGTATGTATGTAGCCATGTTGGAGCTAGACAACGTCAGCAAAAAAAAAATAGATTAGAAACGTCCACGTTTCTATGGCAACTACTACTCACCATTCAGGAGTGAGCCTGTTCGGGGTCACACCCCTTCGTTTCAATGTGTTTTGGCTAAAAACACCATAATCATAATTAAAAGACCCCTAGGAACGAAAAGAGGATCGTAGCGGGTCTTTAGGCAAAACCACAAAAAACTGGCTGGCTTTTGGTCTTCAAGCAGGCCTTAGCAGAAAAAGGCTGATTCAAATCACAGTTCATACTTTCAAAGACTGTGATAATAAAGTATGCCACAGATAGAAAGGTAGAAACATGAAAGAACATAAAAAAACAACTAAATGACATTACTTGACTTGTACATTAAAACTAGTAGTTGTGTGTAAAAAAAACTATTAATTTTGTTATATTTCATATTAAAGTCAGATGCTAATATTTTATGTTGCATAATCAGTTTTTAGGTTGCACACATTTGTCTTTTCTTTCAGAAGCATTTGTTGTCGGCTTTGTTCCTTTGAAAAACATCACAAGGTTGAAGAGAAGAAGGGTCTAGAAAACCTCTTCATGCTTTATTTTTCCTTTGAACAGAATTCTGCCTTTATGCTGTCTTTCCACCCACATGTTTGGTTTTTTTCTGCAGGTTAACCGGAAGTCTGTAGGAATGCTGGTAATTATACATTCATGCAGGTATAAAATCACAGAGAGAAGACGTGGTTGCCTGTTTGACACTATCACATTAACGTGTGTGATGGCAGAGATGACATTTGATTTCTTTCAATTATAATTAATATACTGTATATGATTAGAGCTAAATGTTTCAATAAAAGCCTAAAGGAATCCTGTCTAATAAGCATACTCCGGTGCGTGCCTCTAGTTTAGATTGTCCTACACTGAACATTAAAGATTTTAAAAGGTACACTGTGCTCGGTCTAAATGTCATTCCTTTTTGTTTTACGTGTTGCAAACAGTGAAAATGCTAACGTGTCATGAATTGACTTAGTTTACAATGCACATACGTAGTGCCTTGTATTTACTTTTTTTAAGACAAGCTGAACCATGTTTCCAGGACAGAGACCACTAGGATAACTTGTGTTTTATGACACAAATAAAACTGGTTTAAGTTTACATGTGCATTTTCAGAATACAGTTTTGTTTTTTGTTTTTAAAGTCCACTGCTTACATTCTTCTCATTTTTACCTTTTTTTTTAAACACAAAATTCTTTCCTTTGACCAAATAGAAATGGCCAACAAAAACCAAAGAGAATGCAAAGGGACTTGAAGGCCTCCTGGGCCCACGAGAAAACAAACCGAGGACCCACTTTGTTCGTCGCCGTGTTGTTGTGCAGCCAATGAATTTTTGCGCCTGTTCAAATGGTGTGCAGCAGAAAGTGTTTGTGCTTGTCTCGGAGTGCAGGTGCAAAATCAAGCGCCGGGGAAGGAAGTGAAGGGGAAGGGTCTGTACGCCACAGAGAGAGGAAACCAACTTTGTGTTCTCTCCTCACTGAGCACTGCACGCAGTGAGGGTTCATGCCAAACTCAGCCTTGTCCAACCGGTGCTTGAGGCTGTTCCAGCAGCTCACATGCTGGTAAAAGATATAAGGGTTCAGAATTTTTCGGTCCATATAGTTTATAGTATATCAATTATATACTTCTAATTGAGTTTTGCTACACATTTACTAGAGAATTTTTTGAAAATGAACTGTCAAATACCATTTTCTTTATCATTTTTAATTGATTGACAGAATGAGCGGACAGAAAAAGCGGGTTGGCAGAATGCTTTTTCGTTTTAATTTTGAGTCAACAAATGCAGTTTTTCAAAGGCACAAACAACACAGACTGACAGTCTCTATTCTCAAAGTTTTCTTTTTAGCAATAAAGAAACGTCGAAAGGTCACATATCTTTGATTGCAAATCGACCCTTTTCGAACATTGTGTACAATGACAAAAAGACTGTGTGTAACAGACCCTGCTGTTTAATAAAATTAAACATGAAAAAGAACTTTGATAAGCCCATTAACCCCTTGTGCTATCTTAGATGACCCCACCTTTACTTTGACGTGTTCTCCCTACCATCACAAAGGTGGATAAAGGTGGAAAGATTTCATGTAATCTATGGACACCAGTGAAGATCACAAATCATTGAAGAAAAAAGGTTCAGCGCACTAATGGGTCTAATGGGTCTAGATGACCCAACTCCTAATTACAAATGCTTTGAATGCTTTGAATTAGATAATAATTTAGGCTACTTTGCACCAGCAAGCAGCACTCGCTGTGACTCAGAACTGATTCGATGCTAGCTCCTGCAGGTTGTTGACTTACACAGCAGTGCGGCCAGTGCTGAACTTTTTCTTGGCCCCCCACGGACCCAGAAGAGGGGTTAGGTTTAGGGTTACGGGTTAGGGTTAAGCTGTGTTCACACTAAACGTGATTTGCACAGCAGTGGCGTACATGTGAATCGTTGGTTAGCTTTTTAACATGTCAAAAACTCAAATAAAAAGATTTTCATCAGAGGGGGACTTTAAAAACTTGTGCAGCGACACGTGAACACGAGTTCTGAACGCGGAAGCCTGAAATTCCAGTTTACGTAGATTTTTCATTGACGGTGGCCGCTTGCCCATTTCTCTCTCTTTCCAGCACAGAGGTGCTAATAGATGCTTTTATTTCCAGCAGACTAGGTTATTGTAATGCCCTCCTCTCTGGTCTTCCCAGCAGAAGGACATCAAACCTTAGACTGTAACAAATTTCAGCTGCACGCGTGCTGAGAAAGACCAGGAACACGTTACACTGATTTTAAAATCGCTGCATTGGTTTCCCGTGAAATTCATTATCGGTTTAAAAATGTTTTTATGGTCTTGGGCCTTCATATTTATCTGATATGATTTTAAAGTATGAGCCCTCGCAGACCCTGAGGTTTTCTGATACAGGCCTTTTGGTTCTCCCAAAAGTTAGAACTAAAACATACGAGTTCAGTTAATATGGACCTCGCCTGTGGAACAGCGTCCCAGAGAGCCTCAGGGCCGCAGAGACTGCTTAAGTTTTTAAATGAAGGCTCAAGACCTACCTTTTTAATCTAGCTTTTAGTTGAAATTTAAGAACTTATTTGATATTTTAATTATTTATGTTCTCTTTTTACCAATTTGATATATGTGTGTGTGTGTGTATGTATTTATTTATTTATTTTTATGTATTTATTCACAATTACCATTTTATGTCTATCAAGGTTTATTTATGTACTTAGTAGTTTTTTTGTCTTTTTTTTAATCTACTTTAATTTTGATTGCATTCCTTTTACGTTTTAGTTGCAACTCCAGTGTTTTCCTCAGAGGAATCCTCCACATCAGTGACTGACCCTTCTCAGTGAACGGGGTCACTGCAATGGGATCTCTTAGGTCTGGCTCTTTGTTTAGATCTGGGGGGTCCTGTGGTAGTGTATTCTGTGAAATAGAGTGGGGGGGGGGGGTGTCACTAATGTGGACATTTCACCAAAATATTGTTTCCCTGCTGCAGTACATAGCCAGGTTTCTACATTGCATCATTTTATCATTCTTCTTATCATGGTGTGGGTATGAGTGGGGAAGGCAATTGGCATTGTTTGGGTTTTAAGCAAAATATGTCTTGTCCTTTTGTTTTTAAATTTGATGATGTTTTAATGTAAAGCACTTTGAGTAGCTCACACTGCGAATAAAGTTTGATTTGATTTGTAAGCGAGTTGACGCGGCCAGTGTGTAGATACCTATACGTGTACAAGGAGAACATGCAAACTCCACACAAAGAAAACTCAGCAGGGATTCTAACCAGGGCCTTCTCATTGTGAGGCGAGAATGCAAACCACTCCCCCACCATGCAGCATGAAATTGAAAGTAACTTTTTAAAATAAATGGAGGTATTTTTCTTGACTGTCATTTATTTTGGGTTTAAATAAACTAACAAAACGGCCATAACCTCTCATGACTAGACTTATCTGCTTCTGTGGACTCCTCCAAGAAGATAAGTAAACATTTTGAGGCAGATCATTCAATTTGTTGAACTGCCAAACATGTTGATCAATAAATCTGGCCTCCTTGGGGCCTCCCTTCCATCTTGGGCCCTCCAGACATTTAACCAATGTGATTGTGGAGTCCATGTGTGAGTGTGTTCTTTCTGCTGGGACAACCAGCACGTTTATGGAAGCAGATCTTTCCCATGTTCAGGAAAGACGCTGTAGAGTAACAGCAGCAGCAAAGGGGGGGAAGGGGCAGGAGACAGGCCGAGAGGCCAGAGGGGGTGGTCGTCTTTTCAGAGGAGGACGGAAACGTAGAGGAGAACACCCTCTCTGTCCCACAACAACACCCCTCCCTCTGACCTCCCCCAGCCTCTCGCTCTGAGAAGTGCGAGAAAAGTCTCACAATCAGTGCAGTGCAGCGTGCAACAACAACAAATAGTGCGTCACTAACGTGTCATGGCAAACATTCACGCCCGTCTTGTGTTTGCACGCCGCTCTTTTATTCCTGCCACTTTGTCGCGGGCTTCATATGGGTTAGGGGATGCTTTATTGTGGAAGGGGGTCCTCTTAGCTTTAACTTTGAGTCTGTTTCCAAAGTTTTTCCCCAAAGATTCTTCATTTATTTTCCTTAGAGCTGCATATGCTTTCAATTTGAGGAAAAAAGTCGCAGAGCAGAATTATGTAACCAACATAACACAAACATGAGGCGTTTGTAGGTCAGGCAGTTTTCCAGCCTGACCAAACGGGATGTCACATGTCATCCAATGTAACTCGGAAACATCATAAGTTCCCAGAGCTTTTCTAGCATCGATCCCTTTTGCTTTCTAAAACGGAGGTCAGCTGCTCATGCAGTCTTTCAAACAGAGGTTTTTTATCGTCCCACAAACATCAACACTGAGAGGAAGAAGTTTAACACATTTGTGGTTAAAAGCTCGGCTTCAAGCTTTCCTGTAAACACCACCGTTTGCTTGTTTTGGAGCGTGGCACCTCTCCAGTTCACCGATGGGACTGATTCATTACTGTACCAAGGGAGGGACACAATAGGGGAGAAAAAAGGAGGAGAAGGGAAAGCGAGCTGTGGCTAAATGCATGATTTTTTTTCTTTTTTTCAAGAATGTTTCAATGGCCTAGCAAAAAGAATTACATAAGCTTGTTTTCACTGGCTCGGACTGAGCAGCTACAACCGCTGCCTCTAACTATCTTAAAGATTGAAACAATCTGCAGTGTAGATTATGTAAAGCTATTATTCCCACAATCTGATTATAGACAGTTAAGATGAAGATAAATTAGGATCTAATTTTTGTAGAACATGACCTGTGGATAAGTTCAAGTAAGAAAAGTGCTTTGGAGAGCAACGCAATAAAAAAGTTTGACATTTTAGAAGACAATAATGGAAGTTTTATGTCAAGTGAGGTTACAGTTTGCCCTTTTGACCCCATTTTTTTGTCTGTAATATCTGATGGTGGTCTCCTAAGTCATTTAGGATACAATAGTTTCTTTTACAGAATTTCCAAACGCTCCTTGTCTTCCCACTCCTGCTTTCTGTTTTCTGTTCTAGTAAAAGTTTCTGTTCTAGAACTGCTATTTTAAATAATTTTAAATATTGTTTTGCTTATGTTACCCCTCAAAACTGAACTTTAAATTGTTTAGATGTTTTATACATTTAATTTAATCTATTGTTTTAGGGTTTTTGGCTATCCTATAGGAATCAATCCAATCGATTTAGGTTTTTTCTTTTAAACTTTTTTATTCTTAGTGTTTATTTTTAAGGGGGGGAAACTCAAAAAAACAGTTCCTAGAAAAATGTTCTGAGAATTTGTATCATGGTGGATAATGTAGTCAAGCATCGCATTAGAAATGCAATCTTGTCAAATGAGAGTGGCTGTTGGTGCACTATGTGTCGCCACTGAGGTTTTTCTGTGTTCAAAGCTGAGCAGGGAGGAAGCAGAAATGTCTGAAAAGCAGCCCGCCTCAGAGCTGCTAAAGTATGCGAATTGTTGGTTAGCTTGCACACTATTCTCGCTAGGTCAGCTGTGACCTCGCTGAGGCAACTCAGACAATGTTTTGGTTAGAAGTCTTTCAGCAGAAAATTAAATTGTCGGAGAACCTGCAGGGTCAGATGGTTTAGCAGTGAGTCAGGCCACCAGCTATTGTGTTTGGCTTCTGACCTTTGTCAGAGGAGACGAAACAAGGAAAAAAACAGGGCTTAGCTGGGACATTGTGTGAGAGTGGGACATTTCACACTCACAAAAAAACTGTGTCACTTCTGGATAGGAATTTTTTAAAACAAAGTAGGCATGTTTAATGTATTTTTTTCTTTAAACTTTTTTAACCTATTGGAAAAATATTGTCAGGTCATTTCCACTGCTCTTCTCCCACACTTCCTCCCCTCAAGTTTCCCTTCCGCTGCTCATCATAATCGCTGCTGATTTGGCAGATGTTAGCCACCTTGTTTGCTTAAGGAAGGTGAAAGAAACTCTCAAACTGAGACAACATTTGGAGAAGAATGATTGTTTCTGAATTTTGCTGAATCAAATAGGAATTTAATTCACACTCACCCCTGATGCTTATCTCCTGTGAAAGTAAGTAGAAGTATAGATTTAAAAAAACTGATATAAGGAGAACCTTAAATTAGCAGGACACTTTATGATGCAAAAAAATGTTGTGTCACACAAAAAAACATCAGCATATTAACCCTTTCATTTTAGTGTAAAAGGAAATAAAAAAGATAAACTTTGAGACAATTTCACCATAGACTGTATATAGAGACGGACACAGCCGGTGTGACGTAATCCATAGAAAATGCCTTAACCCTGGCTCCAGTCAGACAATTCAGTCGGCTATACGGGCACCGCCATTTGGAGCCAGTTGACAGTGATGGTTGGTCTGAGTCACGTTTCTAAGGTAACTGTCGCAAATTATCAGTAAGCTTGATCTAAGTCCACACCCCTTTCGGGAGAATCTGTCAAACGTACGAGGTGGGGGCCAGTGGGCAGCACATGCTTTTACTGAAGCATCTGTTTGGCCAGTTAATAACAAGAAAAACGTGCGATAAAGAAAATATATCATTAAAAATATTAGGATCAGCAAGAAAATGTAAAAAATGTCTCAGACCAAGAATAATTAGTCTGACCAATAGAATGACTGAGTAATAGCTATTTATTTCTCAATAGAAATGTATTTACAGTCTATGCGTACGACATAAATTACCTTACTTTACCTAAGTACTAAAGACAACAGAACAACATAAAACTAATTATAAATGGAAAATACTATGTTTATTTTAGTTCTGTTAAAAAAAAAAAGATATGGTAAAACATAAATAAAAGCTGTCTGTCTATCCATCTAAATCAAATCGAACTTTATAAAATAGCGCTTCTCGTGCATTTTGCGCAGCTCGAAGCGCTTTAACATTAAAAACAGAAAACACACATTACAGTAAAAACCCAACTCACGCTTCACCCTTCCACTCCCCTCCGTTAAAACATATGACCCATGGCCCCCAAATACAAAGAATAATGACTATGTAACTTTAAATAAATAAATAAGCAAACAACCAACAAGTATGGCTTGGCTCTGCTGTGAGGAAACAGTATTTGGGAATCCTTTCATACAAGGAGCCAGCCTGGCCATGGGAGCATCGCCACAGTGCCCACCCAGACTGGGACAGCAACAGGGTCCACTTCACAGCCGTGAAGCTGCAAAGTTAGACTCCAGCTGCCCCAGCAAGGGCCAGAACCGTGGCAACAACCACCGACCAAGCCGGCAAGCCCTGGAGGAAAAGATCCCCACAAGAAACACTGCAATAAAACTGTTACGGGGGTAATGGGAAGTACCCAGGCGCAGAGAGGAGAGGAGGCAGGAGGATGCAGGGAATGGAGGTTTAATAACAAAACTGGAAACTACAAAACAAAACCACTGCAACAGGCAGGCAAAACTCGAGACTCGAAAAACTCTGAAAACGGGGGAGCGAGACAATTACAAACTATGGACCAGCACAGGAGGAAGGGAAAGACAGGACTTAAATACATACAAGGCAACAAGACACAGGTGGAAACACTCAGGACTGAATGGGTCAAGGTAAAACTCAAAACAACAACGAAACAGGAAATACTACAAAATAAAACAGGAAATCAAGGAACAAAACACAAAGTGACTGAAACCGTAACATAACCCCCCCCTCAAGGAACCGCACCGAGGTTCCTCCAAGAGTCCAGGAGGAGGGGGCCCGAAAGGCCAATCCAAGGGCCAACAGCAGTCTGGCGAAGCGGGTCCGGAGGACGACCGGGAGGCCGCTCTGTCCGGCGAGGCGGATCCGGAGGGTGGCCGGGAGGCAGCGCCGTCCGGTATCTACAGTCTAACCAGCAAAAGGCTGGCTGCTCGGGGTCCGGGAAAGGCGGCTGGGGCTCGGGGTCCGGGGAAGGCGGCTGGGGCTCGGGGTCGGCGGCAGGCGGCTCGGGTTCGGGGTCGGCGGCAGGCGGCTCGGGTTCGGGGTCGGCGGCAGGCGGCTCGGGTTCGGGGTCCGCGGCAGGCGGCTCGGGTTCGGGGTCCGCGGCAGGCGGCTCGGGTTCGGGGTCCGCGGCAGGCGGCTCGGGTTCGGGGTCTGCGGCAGGCGGCTCGGGTTCGGGGTCCGCGGCAGGCGGCTCGGGTTCGGGGTCTGCGGCAGGAACGGAAGGGGTGGCGTCCGACACCCTCCTCGGAACCGGAACCGGTCGTGGACGGTCCGACACCCTCCTCGGAGCAGGAACTGGAGGAGTTGTGTCCAGCAACCTCCTCGGAGCCGGAACGGGTCGAAGTGCGTCCAGCAACCTCCTCGGAGCCGGAACGGGTCGAAGTGCGTCCAGCAACCTCCTCGGAGCCGGAACGGGTCGAAGTGCGTCCAGCAACCTCCTCGGAGCCGGAACGGGTCGAGGTGCGTCCAGCAACCTCCTAGGAGCCGGAACGGGTCGTGGTGCGTCCAGCAACCTCCTCGGAGCCGGAACGGGTCGTGGTGCGTCCGGGACCCTCCTGGGAGCAGGGACGGGAGGAGATGCGTCCGGCAACCTCCTTGGAGCCGGAACGGGTCGTGGTGCGTCCGGGACCCTCCTGGGAGCAGGGACGGGAGGAGATGCGTCCGGCAACCTCCTTGGAGCCGGAACGGGTCGTGGTGGGTCCGGCTCCCTCCTGGACGCAGGACCGGGTTGGGACGCCTCCAGTTCCACCTCCGGAACCAAATAGGGGCGTCGAGAGGGACGGTGGCGACGACGACGGGCCTTTCGCACAGCCAAACGAGGCCCGTCGAAGGAGGCGGGGAGCTGACCCTCCAAAGTCCACTGGGACTCGACCCCCTCCTCCTCCAGGTAAGGGTCCTCCCACAGCCACAGGTCCTGGTCCAGAGGCTCCAGGAAGGCCCGTGGCCGGAGACTGTCCAGCGCCATCCAGGAGTCAAGGGAGGACTTACGGTGAGGGCGGCGGTGACGGCGAACTCCTCTTGAGGCTAGGCGACTCCCCTCGAAAATGGAACCGGAGACCTGGGACCAGGGGCATCTGGTCCTCTCTGCCTCCTGGCAATATGCCTCCAGGAGCCGCATGTCCCTCATGCCCGGGTAGAGGAACTCGTCCGGCCGTTCTTCGTCTGCCTCCTGGCAGAATGCTCCAAAACACCCCACGTCACTCTCTGCTGGGTACATATTTGGCTGGTCCATAATGTTACGGGGGTAATGGGAAGTACCCAGGCGCAGAGAGGAGAGGAGGCAGGAGGATGCAGGGAATGGAGGTTTAATAACAAAACTGGAAACTACAAAACAAAACCACTGCAACAGGCAGGCAAAACTCGAGACTGGAAAAACTCTGAAAACGGGGGGAGCGAGACAATTACAAACTATGGACCAGCACAGGAGGAAGGGAAAGACAGGACTTAAATACATAAAGGGCAACAAGACACAGGTGGAAACACTCAGGACTGAATGGGTCAAGGTAAAACTCAAAACAACAACGAAACAGGAAATACTACAAAATAAAACAGGAAATCAAGGAACAAAACACAAAGTGACTGAAACCGTAACAAAAACATGATAAGTTACTAAAATGAAAAACATAAAATCTATATAAAAACATAAAATTGAGAATAAGATGCATAAAATGAAAATAAATACATGAAATAGCCTGTACTAAAACTAATAGAATAAATTAGCAGTTAAAATCAACTAAAAGCTAAATTAAAAAGGTGGGTCTTGAGCCTCTTCTTACAGTAAAAACTTCTACAGTCTCTGCAGCCCTGAGGTTCTCCGGCAGGCTGTTCCACAGGCGAGGACCATAATGGCAGAACGAAGCCTCACCGTAAGTTTTGGTCCTCACCTTAGGAAAGACTAAGAGGCCAGCAACGGAGGACCTCAGGGTCCGCGAGGGCTCATACTTTAAAAGAATATCATTTAAATAAGAAGGCCCAAGACCATAAAAACATTTATAAACAATTAAAAAAAAATTTAAATCAATCCTGAAATGCACAGGGAGCCAATGCAGCGATTTTAAAACCAGTGTAATGTGTTCCCGCCCTCTGGTCCTCGTCAGAACTCGTGCCGCTGAGTTCTGCAATAGCTGTAGATTTGAAATAGACTTTTTGGGTAAACCTCCACTTACAGTTTTTCTCAGTCGCTTTAGTACAATTGTCAGTTCAGAATGAAATTCCCAAAACTATTTGTTCAATCTTCACATCATTATGTCACTTGTGCACATCATATAAGCAGTTTCTCACTTCTTTGAACAAGTTGCAATTGCTTTGGTCCATCCTTGCAAATGATTATGTACAATTCTTACAGTCTTACTCCTCAAAACACCTAGTCATTAGTTCATCGTATTGGTCATTAACTGCAAAATGGTTGACCAAGTTGTCATAATGTGACAAACATATTTCGCTGCATTGCAAGAGAGGATATTCGCTGTGATGTGGATGAGAATGTGTGGCCTAACATACAGGAACGACAAGAGGTGTAGGAAGACCTCACCAATTCCTACTGCACTGCCTGTACTGTTGTACAGAATATTGTCTTATCTTTTTTCCCTTTGTGTCACTGTTTGCAGTGGGTTTTTTCTATGTTGGTACGACATGGTCTGTCAAAAAATTAAAATATAAACAATAAAAGTGTAAATGTGAATCTTGTCCAGTCTCTTGCAACCAAACAAAAAAGGTGTAACTTACATTTTACAATAATTGTCATCAAAACTTTAGCCATAGTTTACATCAGAACCTCCCTCCAAAGTACAGAGTTATATTGACAACATGACTAAGTAATTTGACTGTCTTGTTCGTAGACAATGACACAAGGACTTGACATTCTGATGGCACTGACATGTTCAATGACATAAAGACTCAGTTTTGAGAGATGAGCTAAAGATTTTGAGCAAGTTACAGGCTTTTGCAAGAAATCCATAGTGTTTTGCTGTTTGTACAAATTGTTTTGAGAAATGCACACATGTATTTGCAAACTTCAATTCTGATCTGGGAATTGTACTAAAGCGACTGAGAAAAACTGTAACATTAGTAATGTGTTGCATAAAAAAGTTGTTTTTTTTCACGTTGATTGCGCAAGAATTACGATTTATCAATTTATTATTTTTGTGTTACTGGTGGCAGCTTCAGTATTTAAAGAGTTAACCTATGAAGTATGTTTTTAGACTGTGGGAGGAAGCTGGAGAGCCAGGAGAAATCCCACGCATGCATGAGGAGAACATGCAAACTCCACACAAAAGGACCCAGCAAGGATTTGAACCAGGGCCTTGTCGCTGAGATGAAAGTGCTAGAAAAAAAGAAAATTAGAAAAACAGTAAAGGATTACCTGGATGTGACGTCTATCACTGCTTTGAAAAACAAAAACAGAACTAGACAGAGTTATGCAAACCTAATTAGAGGGAAAGTGCATTAGTGCTTTGGTCTTGATCTTTGCTTCACCTTTTTATTTTTTTTTATAACCATTTCCAACGTCTTTTCTCATACCATCAGTTTATAGTGGTGACAGTTTGACATCTTAAGTGGTTCCTTTTCTTTTCTCACAACTGGAGGAGGAGGGAATCTGAATTGGCTGCGAGCCTTAAAACCATTTACGGATGGTGTATGTCAAAGATTGGGACTTAAAGGGGAGAACTGGATCCATCCTTGCTATTGATTTATATGATACGCTGGGAACTGTTCCTTTAAATCGAATTGAAGCTGCTCACAAACATTTTAGTGACTCCGTAGAACCTGTAGGAGGTATAAACTTGGTCCTCCATCACTTCTTTACTGCACACACATCTGTCACTGGCATAGTTTATGTGTGGTTTTGTGGTTCTCCACAGGTCCATCTTTGGTTGAACCGATACAAGTTTGCTGCCTGAGCTGCCTGAAGGATAGAGCCACTGTGATGCTTGACATCTTGTGGTTTTGTCCAGTTTTGCTAGCTTTTCTATCAGTGCTCTTTAACAAAATGAGCTATGTCAATGACTCAAAATGACTCATTTCTCTATCTGCCTTGCTTTTGAATGCATGTGGGCACACACGCACACACACAGACATGTGCTCCCAAAAACACAAACTAAGAGTCTAAGGTGTCCCCAAGCAAAGGTGGCAGCTGGCCTCAGCATCAAGTTCCATGTTTTGGCAAAGAAATATCAAATATCTGAGAAATTCTCCTAAACATTTGAAGAAGTGCCTTTGGACATGCAACACACACACACACACAAAGCAACAATGTGTGGGAATGACATGGTACATTACATGAGCCAAGCAGCTTTGAGGTGCCAAGAACAGAGAGAAAATGCTTAAGGTAAAAACCGACTCCAGCTTGACGGCACGCTTCCCCTCCACACATTACAGGTTCAAATGTCCTGAGCTTTTTTTAAAGGGCGTCTTTTTTCACAAATGCCATGATATTCAAGCTAAATACTAAAGATCGTCGAGGCAAAAAGAAAAACCCAACGGTGTCAAGAGAACGCAGCAGGTTTTGGAGCACCCACGTCAATCCTGCCCAGGAGGAACTACTTCCTCTGCTTCTTTCTTGCTACTGCAACTGACCCTTTTCTGATGCAATTTTCTCTGCTTTCCTTTGAAAAGTGTTCAAAAATAGAATAATAGATTCACCACTCTGTTGCTTTTTTTATTTTTGGAATGGACAAAAAGCCTCACGCGGTTCCATTAGCCCCCCTCCACCTGTTAACAATAAAACATAGTGACTCATGTAATTGGGATGTACACTTAGATAATGCAAAGGTATTACTCATTTCAGGTCACTAAAGAGATGAAAAATCTGACGTTAAATTATAAACATGCTTTGCATCCATACGTGTGCCAAATAAGATGCAAAGTGGGCCAAAAGGAAGGCTGGATAGTGGAGAAAGGAAATGAACGGGAGACTGGCGTTCTGCAGTTTTTCCAAGAGAAAAACAGGATTGGCTTTCTGTTTTCCTTTTGTGTCCAGACAGAGGTAAAAAAATGAAGCATTTTAAGCTTGTCAATTGGCATGTGTGATGTGTTTTTGTTGTTTTAGCTGCTGCTGGAGTTAAATCAGGCCCTCTTCCTGCCCCGTGCTGTCTGCCTTGTCCTGGCCAGGTGGTTCCTGTGCTCTACCTTGTGTTCTTCTTGTGGCTGTTGGCACAACTTTGAAAGAGCTGCAGCTTTTGACTGTTTGATAGTTGATGTTGCTGTTGTAGTGTTTTTCTGTCACAGAAGAAAAGATTGTCTGTGGATTTTAACAGTGTTTGGTTGGATGCAAATCTATTTCTTTATATTTTACTCTAATCTTATCAGAATATTCCTTCTGTCCTGTTTTTACTCATTGCTTTATGTTGTTTAAATTGCCTTTTTTTTTACCCTCAGTTCGTTAACCCTTGTGCTTATCTTAGATGATCCCACCCTTACATTGACATGTTCTCCCTACCATTACAAAGGTGGATAAAGGTGGAAAGATTTCATGTAATCCATGGACACCAGTGAAGATCACAAATCATTAAAGAAAAAAGGTTCAGCGCACTGTCTAGTGGGTCTAGATGACCCAACTCCCAACGTTAAAGTGTCTAGGATAGCACAAGGGTTAAAGCTTTAAAACTGAAGTATTGTAAATCCCAAAACCTGTGTGGAAAGATTAGAGGTGTGTCTAATCCAGAGTCCTGAGGGACACCATAGCCACAGTTCACACTTCACAGCAACATTGACTGTATAACATAACTGGACGAATTATGTGTGACGTCACCTAACGTAACCTAACGTAACCTAACGTAACCTACTTTTATTGAGGCACCTGATTGGTCAGTTTACAACTTAAATAGCTTGGGTTATAGCAAAAATATAATGAAAAAAGTGATTTGCAAGAGCCTAGAAGGTATCAGAGCAAGAATGGTTATTCTGACTAGTATAATGACTGGTTACAAGCCGTTCATTTTTTTTATAGCAGTCTATGGGATTTTGGCCTTTTGGGAACAGCGGGTACTTCCTATTTGGAACACGAGGGGTATTGCTTAGTCCAGTTCTCATTTACTGTCAGTGTGCACCACCCAGGCAGGTTTTGCCCATCAAAGTTTTTTATTTTTATCTTCTAACCTGTCAGGGTAACATGAATGCTGGAGCCTATCCCAGCCATGCAGGGCTACACCTTGAGTGAGTTGTCCAAACCACTGCAGGGCCAGACACTCATGCACATTTGGACCTAGGCAACATTTAGAATCTTCAATTAATCTATGAGGCATGTTTTTGAACTGTGGGAGGAAGCTGGGGTATCCAAAGAAAACCCATGCATGCACAAAGAAAACATGCTAACTCCACACAAAAGGATCCAGCCTGGATGTGAACCAGGGCCTTCTATGTGAGGTGAGGCAAGAGTGCTAACCACTGTACAATGTCTTCTTCACACTGGCATTTCGTGTGATCCCTAAATCTGCTCAAGCTAACTTGTCCAATCCTTTTTCCAAAGCTATCAAGCCTAAATATTGTCGTCATGTGCAACGCATTTCAACACAACCTACAACATAAACAAAAGCAAACTGCATTGTGCACATCACACATATTTAGTTCTAACCATCAGATGGTTGTTTTTTGTTCAGTGCTGGAATGCATCAGTGACCGTGTGCAGACATGGACAAGTATGGCCTTGTTCGCTCCTATTGGATTGTTGTGAAGCCATGTTTCCAACAGCATGGCCCTTTCTTACCTTGAAGGTTTGACTGTCCCGTGTCAGTCACAAGGCCCTATTTGAGCACAATACATTTAAATATAAATTCTCATGTATAGAATTGTAATGATGACCTTCACATTGTAAAAAGAAAACCTAAAAAAACCTCCAAAGTTAATGTTGGATTTTAAAACTGAGTTGTGTCTAAAATCTTGAGTATTTAAATGAGTGTGTAGCTCTCATGGATGTTAATCAAGGCTTTCAACCATACTAATGAAGACAGACTGACCTAGTTAAGAACAAAGGTGTGGTAAATGGATGAATCTTTATAAACCGTCTGCTTGGTTTCAATGGACATTGTCAACGTAGAAGAACAGATCAATTGTTCTTCAAAAAAACGTGTCTAGTTTAAGTTCTTCACTTACAACCCAAAATATCATACATTTGTTTTTAAGCCATTTGCTGAAACTAGGCAATGTACATCTAGAGTCATCTAGAGTCACCTATCTGAAGTAAGAAAAAAAATTAGCTTTAGTTTCACAGAAGCCTTTTTTTCTCCTGCTTTCTATCTTGGAGAAGCATCTTAGGTTTCCAGGGGAGTATACCTACCCGAAGTGACAGATTCTTTTTTTAGGAACAACAGTATCAAGGGTCGCACGAAGAAGAGGCTGTGACTCTGCCAAACACACAGTCCAATTGTGTGGGAGAGAAGCTTGGAAAGGTGCCCTTAACAGTGTTCATACACAGTGGCGCAGGAAACGGTAATAATAGTTTCTCATACCTAGAAGTAGCATACAAACACCTACCATGGATTCTCTTAAACAGATCTCTTCAGTTCTTTGATTTTCATATAAAAAAATGTAATAAAACTGAGCAGACAAAAAGGGGGGTGCTGGTGTGGGTTAAAAGTGTTCCAGGAGACAGGACTATAATCCTCTCAGCGTGGGATCCAGGCTCATTAAAGCGCTCTCCCACCTCTCTTGGACCTGTCACCAGCTGAACTGGGACCTATTTAGGGTGGAACCCCTTCTTTTAAGAAACGGGGCTGCGGAGCCCTTTATTTCTAGATCCTGGGAACTAAATCGCAACACAGCTCCGCACTCGACTGTGTGTTTGAATGAGCACAGATCCACTGATTTCCATCCATACAGAAACCTATTATGCATACCCACTTATCCATTTGCAGGGTCACAAGGAGCCTGTCCTGGTTTACATTAGGAGGCAGACGTCAGAATGCAGCCATGCATTTAGCTCTTTTCATTAATGTGTCTCTGTCTGGGGACTTGATAAACAGGTAGATTAACAAGTTTACGATTTAGACAAACACAATGATCATAATTGAATCACATTTGTGTTTGGATTGCATCCACCTAAATGCATTTTGGGGTTTTTATTCATGATTAAAACTTTCTTAAAAATTACCCATGATATTTTATTTAGTTATTAACAAACAAAAATTACTCAAATTTGAGATATGTCATCATATTAAATAATAAAGGAAAATAAGTACTGGGATGTGGGCAGTACTCCAAAAATGTACTTCCAAAAATTGAATACAATTTACAGATTGCTTTGAAAATAGGTCAGCTTTTAAAATACAAAATGATGTGAAAACTGAGAAAAAAGACAAACAGCCTTGATGAACAACAATTTTCTGTGATTGCAGTTACTTCCCAAATAATCAGTAATGGAATCAATATTTGGCAAAAACATGACAAAACAAAACGCCCCCTTGGATCCATCTTTAGCTCTCTATAAAAAAACAAAAAACTGCCTCCAAACCCCTCATTCCTCTTGAACAGCAACACCCCCCCCTTGTGTTGGTATGCGGCTAATGCCTATTGGAAATGATGGGAGGGTCTGCGGCTGAAGCTCCACCTTTGTTCTGCTCACAGACCAACACTCACAGGTAAGTTCTTTAAGGGCTGTAATCCAAAGCCAGCTGAGCAAGTTGAAGCTGTGTGCAGGTTGACAGGAAGCGACATGCAGATTCCATTCTGCACAGCACAGACGATGGACCACACAGCCAAACATCCAGATGATGCCCTCCAGTAAATACAGGCTGGGTGACAGGAGCCTGAGGAAGGATGGGAACTTTTCTGGCTGATTTGTTTCTACTCTTGTTGATTTCTACTGGACACGTTTCTGCAGGTACGGGTCAACAGAAAGGCGAATTCTATCTCCATGAACTAATTCCACACTTGCTTTAACATTGAAACATAGCCACCCAAATGTATTTAATCCAATTTTATATTGTAAACTGGTGTCATATGGCAAAATGCTGGATTATTTTTTGATTGCATGCTTGATTAAACAGAACAAATTGATTGGACTTTGCTCATCTGAATAGATGTTTTCTGTTATGGTTCTAACATTCTAAAGAAAATATTTGACAGAATCAGGTGTGTTCTTGTTTGAACAGAATCATTTCAGTAAACTGAGTGGATCAAAAGTGGAAGTTAAAACATCTGCAAAGCTACGACACAAAGAAGGGAACTCTGATTGTTTCGGTCACTCTTGCATGACATGACTTGAAAGGCCTGCATTACCATTCAAGGTGCCTGGAAGATTATTAATAATCCAGTGTCTGGATTAGACATTCATTGGACACATGCACTGACAGTGAGCTTATAGGGTTTAAGCATAGCGGCATGCTGGGCCAGCCTGCTGACCTGGTGTCTTTCATTTCAGACCTGCCACAACATTAAAAAATACTTTTTCCTTTGATGGCATTCTTTAACTGAACAGCAGAAAGGATTATGGAAAAAAAAGGAAAAATTACAAGTATATTCAAATCTGCGGGTTACGCACGGCGTTTATGTGTATTTTTCTGTATTTTTGCTAAGCAAAAAATATTTTATGGCATTGTTTTTTTTTTTTTTAATATGTGTAGTTTGAATGTATATTACAAACTTTCCGGTTAAACAACCTGATGAGTTACATTTTTAGTCATGATACTTTTATTATTGATGGCTAAAATGTACATAATATTTCACATTTGCACAAAGATAACCAGCTTTACTAAGCTAACACTTCAGTCGAACCGCTCATCTATAAACAAAACTATAAAAACCTTTTATTTCAACATTAATTCCAGATTTTCTATAAACATTATTTGAAAAAGAAAGAAGTTCTGTTTTATGTTATGATTATTTTAAACAGTTTATTTCTTTGATTTTTGTTCTAAAAGCCAGAGTGTCATCCTCTCTCGACAACACACAAACACTCCTGTGACCTCCATTTGCCGCATGTGGTAGTTTCCATATTTGGTCCCCCTCTTTTGATTGAGCGCTCCATTACTGCTTTTTTCTAGGTCAAATCAATGAAAATGAAGACAGCTTTTCCGTGCATAATTGACAGTCATTTAAAGTAGCTTAGCTTTTTTATTTTACAGAAGTGCTAACACTGATGTTAAACTCTATGAAGAAAAGCTGTTTACAGTCTGTAACATAGTTTTTCCAAGTTGAATCATTTTTTACAACTACTCAAAATTAAAGCATAAAGCAACCTTTTATATTTGCCCAAAAATGAATGCTAGATGACAGATCTAAGCCTATAATTATGGCAAAAAACATTATTGAACTTGAAGTTTCCCATTTCAGCATGCAATTACCGTAAAAACCTAAATAATTAGGTTTTGTTTGTATTTTAAACACATTAAAGGTCAATTTGTGTCATTTGGATCAATAGGGGGAGATAATTAGCATCAGAACGCTTCATTAGAAGCTTTCATTGAATGCATTAGGAGTCATTAATTGAATTCAATAAATGCTACAAAGGATTTTAAGACAGCACATTAACAGGTCAGGTCATGATTAGGGTTAATGGAACTGTGACCGATCATGACCACATTAGGTTCGGAGCTTTTCAACACACCTATCTGTGTCATTTTTCTGGTGCAGTTTCTTTCTTTGGAGATGGCTACATTCACCTGCGCACGGTTGAGAAATCCATTCAGACGGTGATCCACGTGCGGTTTCGCACATCCAGTCAGATGGGACTGCTGTTTTTGGCAGCAGGAAACAAAGACTTCTTGCTTTTGGAGCTGATCTCTGGGCGTTTGCAGGTAAACTCAAGAGTGCACATTGAGAGTAACCAAAAAGAAAAACATGGACATTATAATTTCGCACCTAGAAAAAAAAAGCGACCCAAAAAAAGTCTTTAAGCTTTTTCTTTAAAAATATGTCAGCATTTATTATCCAAAGGAGGAGCAAAAGAAACAAGTTGGTGTTAGATTGCTCACAGAGTGAGAAAAAAATGTAACCCCCCCTGGCACTGGCTTCATTTCAGAACAAGTTCCTTCATGACTGAGTTTGAGAGTATAAACCACAAAAGAGGGATGAAAAAAAAAAAATCAAGACAGCGTGGCTACAAATAAAAGCTTGTAGTTTGACACTATCCTTTAATCTCAATTTAACAACTGCACTGGTTGTTTTTAATTTAGATACTTCAGGAGATCTCTATCTCATCAGTATAATTTGTGTGCTGCCTGCATGTGTGTTGAGACAGAAATAGAAAATACTTCAAAGACTTTGTTGTTTTGTTCTGTCTTTCCCCTTAAAGGTACGACTGGACCTGGGTTCAGGTGAACGCTCGCTTCGCTCAGCAAGGGGCCTTCACCTCAGCGATCTGGAATGGCACACGGTCCAGCTGAACCACACACAGAACAACATCGTCCTGACCGTGGACCAACATTCTCCCTCAAATCTTCGCATGCCAGGGCCAGATCTGGAACTTAACATTGAAGAAGGTGTCCTGGTTGGCGGGACAGCTGGGTTGAACCAATCATACCTTGGTATCTCAAATGGGTTTAGGGGTTGCATGGATAAAGTTGTCTTCAACGACCGTGATCTACTGTCTAATCTTCAGCTGTATTCTGGGTACAAGAGTACCCATGAAGTATTGATGGGCTGTAGTTCACAGTTTTCTGCTACGGAAGAAGATCCTATCGGGTTTTCCAGCTCCAAAGCCTTCATCTCTCTACCGCCATGGGAAGTACTTCAAGAGGGGGTGTTTGAATGCGATCTGCACCCTTCTGCAAAAGCAGAAAGTGGCGTGGTTCTGTATAGCTCTGGCTATGAAGGAGGATTTGTAGCCATTGAAATCAGGGACGGTCATCTGGTGATTTCGGTAGGAAATGGAAAAGGGAGCAAAACCGAGCTGCACTCTCTTACAAATGTCCACAGCAATCACACCTGGTATCCCATCCAGCTGTACCTACTGCCCCACAGCATCCAGCTGAAAATAGACAAGGAGTTGGTTAAGGCCAGCCTGAGCCAGGAGCTTAAAGTCATTCCGCTCAAAGGACCTCTCTTCCTAGGAGGTTTAAATGAAAAAGCTATGGTAGAGGCAAATGGTTCAGGAATGTCTTCTGTTGCATCTGGGGGAGCCTCTTTCACTGGATGCCTCAAAAACATTAAGGTAAACAACAAAAGAACAGGTCTACCTCAAGCCACGATCTCCAAAGATGTCAATGTGGGCTGCAAACAAAATCAAGAACCAATATCTGTGACATCCAAACCAACAAGTCCTCCAGAGTTGGACCTCACAACACAGACAGATTCTAAAAAAAGGAGGCCTAACTTCCTGTGGCTAAGAAAACTGGAGCTAGCTGAAGGTGGCCGGGCACCCCTGGAACCTAAGCATATGAAGGTGCAATTTTTTTTTATTTAAGTTTTAAATCGTGCTTTCTTAAGCTTTCTTGAATGTTCTCAATTATATTTGTCTTGCTTCTCATTTGCATTTTCCCCGTAAGGTAAACCTGGACTTTCGAAAACTGGGCATCCATCCTTCTCAGTTAAAGTTCCGCATTGAAGAGCTGCCTGTTCATGGCCATCTCCAGATGGACGTAGTTCAGGACGGGATGCTAAATAAAGGGCAGCATAGGAATATAACAGTGGGAGGAGAGGAAAAAGACCAGACGTTCACCATGCTGGATCTATGGCAGGGGCGCGTCACATACACTCACGACGGTTCAGAGGAGCGCAATGACTCCTTCACGTTTTCAGTCTTTGCCAGTAACGACAAAGAGGTTCCTGGTTTTCTAAAAGGCAAAGAACTCTACCGGTTTGACATCAGCATCAGTCCGGTCAACGATGCTCCTATTCTTAGCCTGCCTGAGGGAAACATTTTTACAGTGATAGAAAAGTCCAAACGACAGGTCAGTACTACAGGATGTCTACAGGATGCGTCTGAATATTGTGTTTACATTAAAAATCTAAATGAAAGATCTACCATGCCCACAGCTGACAACGGAGTTGCTAAGAGTGTCAGACCCTGACAGCAGTCCTGAAGAGCTGCTGTTCAGCTCCATGGGTAACCTTAACCCTGAGGCTGGCTACCTCGAGCACGAGGGAAACCTTGGCAGGTTGGTTTTGCTGCATCAACGTTACCCTCTTCTTATAAAGCATAAAGCACATTTTCTTGTGTTTCACTATAACAGGAAGTTTAGTGAAACATGGAATTGTACAGTACAGAAGTTAATTTTTTCTTTCAGGCCCATCAACTTATTCTCTCTCGGTGATCTAGAGGAGGGTAAGATCAGTTATGTTCACACAGGAGTTCTTGCCTCCAGGCTGGCATTGAGGGTCAGTGATGGCCACAAGGTGAGTTATTCATTGGTTTTTACAATGAATCCCTTGAAGAGTAGAATTTAGGGGAAAGAAATTGATGGTTTAAAGTGCTTCCTCACAGACATTATGGCTGTGTCTGAATTTACTCTCCAATTAAGGCATTCACCATTTTGTAGGGGTCTCTAACACCATAGTCCTGAAAGTTTCCCAGATGTATCTGGGAAAAACCGTTGATCACTAGATTTGCGAATATAGACCACAATGCATTGCGTTTGAAAGATTTAACATTTGAAAAATGGCTGAAACAAGTCAAGCGAGGGAGATGACCTTTAAAAGGACTTTGGTAAATGGGTGATTTCATATTTGGCGTTGCCAAAAAGAAAAACATTTGTGAGCATGTGTCCAAATTGCATTAAAATCCAGAGAACTGGTTAGTCTCGCAAATAGATAGCATTTTGGGGATTACAGAGTAATGAGTGAGTTTGGACACAGCCTAAATGTCCTAATGGTTATTCTTGATTTTACCTCTTTTCTTTCCCCATATTTAATACTACAGGTTATTTTCAGTTTTTGCTCACACCCTGATGCTTTCTGCTTTGCTTACTACAGGTGAGCAACACAGTAGTTTTGAGGGTCATGGCCGTGGCACTTGAACACAAACTGGTGAATAACACGGGAATCGAGCTGAACCAAGGCGAGGCTTGTATTATTACCAACCGTCACCTTGCAGTACAAGTGAACGTGGCGGATAACACAGTGGACATCTGGTACGATGTCGTTGAATTGCCAGAATATGGTGAGATCCAGAGGTTACACTCCAATGGGGACTGGAAGTCCACAACATCTTTTTCCCAAAGACTCCTCGATAAGGAGCGAATCCGATACCTCAGCACTTACAACGGCCTCCAGGCTCAAAGCAACATCACGGACCACTTTAAGTGTAAAATTGTTATTAATTCCCAGGCTAAAGGAGATGTTGTTTTCCCCATTGTGATCAACTGGATTCACTTAAAGGTAACACGTAGCAAGATGGAGGTCAATGGGCTTCAGACTGCTGTGTTGACTCCTGAGGACCTTCATGTGGTTTCTAAAGGCACTAAATTCAGTGAGAGTGAACTGTACTTCAGGCTCCTGACACTACCAAAGAAAGGGCAGCTCTTCTTCAATGGGAAACCTTTGCAAAGGAGCTCAACCTTCAGCCAGAAGAATGTCACAGATGGTTTGGTTAAGTATGCCCTTTTCAACAGGTTGCATGACGATACGAGAGACACGTTTGGCTTTCAAGTGTTTTCTGCACACGCTGCCTCAATGATGCACGACTTCAGGATCAACATTAAAGCCGAGTCATCCGCTGTCACCGTTGTAAATAAAGGCTTCTCGACTCTGGAAGGAGCAAGTAAAGTTATACCCAAGGATCTCCTATTTACTCACGTTGCAAACAATCGAGAAGTCCACTACACGATTACGACAACTCCCCGGCATGGCCAACTAAGGAAGATCAACCTCTCAAACTCAACTTCAATCAATGACAACATTGTCACTTTCACCAATCAGGACATCATTCAGGAGAGAATCATGTACGTCCACGATGACAGTGAGACAAAGCAGGATTCCTTCACATTCCAAGTTGTGGTTCACAAACCACACAAGCACACAAACAAGGAGGACAGACACACGACAGAGCACACCTTTAACATCTCCATACAACTTGTCAATGATCAGAAACCTGTCAGGGTCGTTGATAAAGTTTTCCACGTGGCTCGTGATGGTCAAAGACTGGTGACACTGGAAGATCTTCGATATCACGACGACGACACAGATTTTGACGACAGTTGGTTAGTGTACACACGGCGAGGGATTCCCATGGGAGAGCTGGTGCTGGCCAGTGATCCCAACCACAAGCTCTATGAGTTCACACAGCGTGACCTTGAGCAGGTTAGTCAAGGGACATCGCCCTCTAATGGTCTACATCTTTCAATATTGTATACAGTGTATATTATCCTCCAAGGTAGTAACAAAAGAAAACTATGTTTCCATAAATAATTAATTTAAAGGTTTTACAAACCATAACAGAGAGCTAGATATTTGAACATGTGATTTAAACTTAAGTCATTTTTAGATTTCATGTGCTAAGACTCAATGACTGTCCTCATTAGATTTTAGACTGAAACTGGACTCTTGGACATGAGCTCTAGCACAAGTGAACATGTTTCATTGTCTATTTTTGCTTTTAATTTTACGCACAATGACAAACAATATTTGTATTTTAATTTCTGCTCCTTCTGGTAAACTGAAGGCATTGTGGACCAATAAATGCACTCATAGGAGCTGCTTTAGAGCATCTCGGTGATAGAAAGTTACCATAGATCTGAAAAGAATTTAAATAACTTAGGTTTTTTTTTACCAGAAAATGGGATTATTTTTGCAAAAACCTTTTCCTTTTTTTGAAATTAATTATTCACATTAGTTTTGGTTTTTTAGAATTTCACATTAAATGTTAAAATAATGAAATACTATGCATAAAATTACATGAGTAGGTTTTATTTACGATTATGCAGTTTTTCCCCCCCAAAATAATGGCATAATGTAATCTTCTAAGACATAGTTTCTGTAGAGCGGCAGGAGTTCATTAGAAATTCACCCCTGAGTTGTTGGCGAGACCGTTGGCGTGGACCAACCCCGCCCCCCTTCCCCTCTCCCCTCTCTATTCTTTTTTTTTTCTACCTGTTCTGTCCAACAGGTGAGCAAACAGATGAGAGCTGAAAGCCTCTTGTGTTGGACATATTTTCCTGTTACAACATGGGGCTATGCATCTTCTGACAAACCAAATGTTTATTTAAATAAACATCTTTTGTGATTTAGACTTAACTTTATTTATGTTAATTATATTTGTAACAGTTTTTTGTTGAACTGGACTGTAAAGAATAGGAGGGAAAAAGACAGAGGGACATTAGAGAGAAGAGGGGGATAGGAGGGTGAATATAGAAGGGGGGGAGTAAATCATAAAGCAACAATCAACAAGTTGCTTGATGTTTATAATCATTACTGTCAGATTTAGATGTATAACAAATCCAAAAGCTCTCCATTCCTGAGAGCTTGGAGTAGGGAGTTTGTGGCCTGCCCAGTGTATTTTCTACATCAAAAATTTTCATAGGAGTGGATCTTTAAAAAAAAGTAAAATTTATTTCAAAGTTCTTTAGCCAAAAGGGATGGCTGCTCTTAACAAAAAAAAAGGACTTAAATCTTGAAACTATTGTTAATATATAAATGTGTTTGGCTTCAGCTTAAAAATAGTAGTATCTCATAGTATTCTGATTTGTTATAAATCAGCATAAATAATTTAAAATAAATAATTCTTAATGTTTTCTGATTCTAAAACTTAGTGAGAAGCTTTTATTTTTTTTAGAACAAACTGTGTAATTCATAGTTTTGTGCACATGTCTGCCAGAATTTTTACAAAAGTAAGTTTTGTACAAGTATTCAGAACTGGCTTTCAGCTTTTTAAAATAGTACTAAAATTGTAATTAAATGCTTTTTTTTCCTTACAATTCATTCCCCTAATTTAGATTTTTCTGCATTTTTTTCCTTTTTTTCAGAAAAAGGTGTTGTTCATCCACAGCGGAGTGAGTTTCGGGCGTTTTGTACTTTTTGTTACAGATGGCAAACATTATGTTTCAGCGCTACTTGAGGTAAATCAAAATTTTCAGCATCTTAGAAAAGGTTTTCTCTGTTTGAACGTCTAAGTGTGCTGCCTGAAAATGTCTGGTCATCGTCACAACAGGAAGATCTTTGTGATCATTTTGTATTTTGCAGGGTTTTTTTTTGTTGACTTTGAAGATTCCAAATGTGAAAAGATGCGTAGGTCTGTGGGATTTTGTGTTAAAAAACAGGGTCTTCAACAGGACCATTATAGTAAAATTGTGGCAAATTCACGTTTTAATCTGAAAAATAATGCATAAAAGATTTGAAAAATTCCTTATCTTTCTTTTCTTGATTCCTTTAAGCAGTGGATCTTTGATGGAGTTTCTTAAACAAAATGTTCTTGTATTTTGTATGGGGGCACTAGAATTGTGATTTGCTTCCTTCCCTCCCAATGACTGGTGCAGGTGATGGCTCAGGATCCCTACCTGCAGGTGGAGAACAACACAGGCCTCATGCTCCAGCGAGGGGGGATCACAGCTCTGACTTCGGCCAACCTCAGCGTCAGCAGCAACCTTGACATTCGAGACCCCCAGGAGGTGACCTTTGAGGTGTTCATTCCCCCCAAGCGTGGAGTCCTCTGCTTCAACGACGGACAGAAGGAGACCATCATCGGAACGGACGCCATCTCAGTTTTCACCCAGCGTGACCTGATGGCGGGACGGCTGGCGTATCATCACGGCGGAAGCCTGGAACTGTCAGATGGTTTTGAGGTGACGGCGAGAGCAAGGGAAAGGGTGACGGAAAGGAGACTGGAGAGAGGGATGAGGGAGGTACACCTGGATATAGGAGTGGCAATAAAAATTTACCTGGAGAGTCATCACCGACCGCCAACCGTCAAAAGGAATCACCTGGTGGTGGTGGCAGAGAAACAGAATGTTTCTATAAACAAGGAACATCTTGAGGTAAGAAAATCATCTTTTCTGCTTTTTGTCACCTACTTTTGATCCCAACATGTTGATCATTTCGTTGGAAGCATCATTTGTCTTGTTATCACTATGTATGTTTTGCCTCCAGGTGGTCCATGAAGACAGTCGGCCTGCAGAGATAGTTTTCACCATTCAAAGCCCCCCAAAGCTTGGCGTCCTCCGCAGATTACCGCCCAAGGACAAACTCAAGATTGGGAAAGAAGATCGGCATCACCTCCATAAGGTGCAGTCCATGTTCATCCAGTTTCAGGGAAACCGAAGGACGTGAAGCAAAGTCCTCTTTTCCCATGAGAAATTTTCGCGGATTTGCTCATCTAACTTTGTCTTTTCCTAAAGCAGTGGGTTTTAATTTCAAATAAAAAGGTTCATATTGCACATAACCTTCAGTTCTGTATTGAGAAACATCCTAGGTAATGTGAATATTAGTTTTACAGCTTTGCAAAATTCTTGCTTACTATTTTCATTTGGTGACTTTCTCACAGAGGCTCTTGGCATCAAAAAGTATCATTTCATTAAATTTGCAATGATTTATCACATTTAAGCAGCAGTTTCTAGTCATTTTGAGCTAAGCAAGATCTCCAAAATAGAATATTGTGAAGGGAATTTAAAAATGTAAATTGAGAGCTTTGAAAAAACAATCCATCTGGATCTGAACTCCTGTTATCCTCCTGTTTTAGTGTTCACTACCTGGACATAGCTGCTAGTCTTATGTTTTTATGCCAACTTCCTCTGAGTTTGGAGCAAGTCCTCACTATAGATATCTAACAAATCTGAAACATATGGAACACTAAGACAGATTTGCTCCAAAATTAGAATTTGAAGATTTATATCACCCGCCCACCCCCTGCCCTCGCCGTCCCTCTTTGACCCGACCTCACTAGGTTAGCGGCTGCTTTCCCTACATTATTCTCCCCCTCTTCCACATCCACCCTGGTCAGAGTTGTACGTGACCAATTACTGAAAAAAAAAACCACTTCTTTCAAATTGGCAGCTTTTCTGTTGGTTTTACCTCCTTAGCAACCATCTTCTTTTTTGGTCGTCTGGGGGTAACGAACTGGTCGATGTAGTTTTTAAAAGAATCGTTAAAAGTAAATTTTTTGATTTCCTAGGGAACTGAGGTTTTTGTTAACCACGCTCACATTCCTAATATAGTCATATTGTATGTTATATTGTTTCATTCAGCTTGAGCCAAGGATTCATGCATTACATTTTCACAATATTTGGTAAACAGAGGAATACAGGAACGCCACTTTTGGGAGCTCACACCACTCAAAATCTTTAACTTCTATTTTTTTTTTTTTTTTTTTTTGTTGTGCCTGCCCAACACAAGAGGCCCTCAGTTCTCATCTGCCTGCCCAGCTGTTGGACAGGACAAGTTAAAAAAAAAAAATCTTTAACTTCTAATTCCCACATTTTTCCCAAGTAGCTTCCCAGTGATGCTTGAGGAGTTTGGAAGCAATGGATCCAAATCCAGAGGAGGAGTTTTCATTTGTAGCTGGTAGCCAACTATAGGGGATTTGGTAGGCCCTTCCTGAGGTCAAAGGTCAATGAAACCTTGGTTGTGGTTGTAGACTTACGCTGGCAGTATGTGTGTGAAATTTTGTAAAGATCGCTCAAACAAAAGTTTCTCGTATGTGTTAAAATGTGAAAATTGCCAAATTTCACATTTTAACACAAAATGGCTTCCAAGCTGTAGGTCCTGAGGCCATCCCATAATCATTCTAAAACTTCCTTTGGATATCCACGTCATGTGTGTTTTGGTTTCATTATTTGATTTGGACTTTTTGGGGGGTCTTTATAAGAGATTTAGGAGTTAATTGATAATTTTTGAAAACAAAAATCCAAGTTTTTTCAATTCCTAGTCTCACATTATACCTGTTTGCTGGGTCATCTGTGCGTGCAGGTTGTCAGAGAGCAGCCAGCATTGTCCTTCACCCAGGAGGATCTCAACCAGGGGTTGATCATCTATCACCAGCAGGTGGCAGGAGGCACCAACGACTCAGTTCTGTTGGAGGCAACCAACGGGGTCACAAAGGTCGGTCCTATCAGGCTGGAGATTGACATCATACCACTCCTGCTTCCTCTCCAGGTAAAGATTGAACATCACCCCCTCCTTTTTTATGCTGAAGGTATTAACGTGGCTCAATTTACCAGCAGATTACGGTGACTTTAGATGAACAAAACATGTCTCTACAGGTATCTGACCTGACTCTGGATGAGGGGTCTTCTCTGCCTCTTACAACCAACATCATTAAAGTTGCCAGTCATCACTTTGCGGGGATGAATTTCCTGTACCAAGTCATTGTTCCACCGAGGTTTGGACACTTGGAGCACAGCAGGATTCCGGGAATGCCCATCACCGCTTTTACCCAGACGGAGGTTTGACTGAGATCAGCAATCAAATCACAACAACAAATAAATAAATCATGACCTTTTTTTGTCATTTCTATCAATGGAGCCAGAAGATGCTGGAATCTCTTTTTATCTGTTTCCAGGTGGAACAGGAGTACATCGCGTACGTCCACGACGGCAGCGAAACCCTGACAGACAACTTCACCGTTGTGGCCAACCAGACAGAAACGAGGAAACACAGCCCGCCGTGCACCGTGCACATCAATGTCACGCCAGTCAACGACGAAACTCCTGTTGTGACCACAAACCGTGGACTTAAGGTGAGATTTGAGCCACAAAAAACCCTTTAAGGGAACATAAAGATATCTTTTTGTGATTATTTTTTTTAGATCCATCAATTCTGAATAAAGTGTACATGCATTTACTTTCAGACTTTATTTTTATTTAGTTTTTCAGCTAATTTAACTTATAAATCATAGTTAAAAAGAAGTTTAATACCAAAAATAACTAGTCCTTTGGTCTGACCTCCTTCTCCTTCCCTCTTGCAGATCAGAAACTGTCCATTTTTATTTTTCACTGATGAATGCTCTTTTTGCTGCAGAACTTAGAAAAAATGTAAATAATTTCATGTATAAAAAGTATCACAAGCCTTCACCGTTCCAACAGGATGTAAATGCATTAAAATCCTCTGCAGAAACATTTGAAGCGCCTTTCAAAGGTGCTTATCGGCAGTAAAAATAGAGTTATTTACGAATAAATATTTAATGTTTGTAACTGCAAAACACTTTTTCTTCTTGTATAAAGTTCTGTGAGTGACAGTTATTTGTGAATATATAAAAATGCAGCTTAGGAATGATTTTTTTGTCAAAAGCAAAAGTTAAGTGAAATATTTGTTATTTCATTGGCGTCTTGCTTAGATTTCAATAGATGCGCCTTTACAGCCCTTTTTGCACAAATTGTTATTGTTAAAATAATTAAGTATTTTAAAAAATGTGCAGTATGTTATTACACATACAAAACAGAAGTACCTGTGTGCATCATCAGCTTCAAAATACTGCTGATCTGAAATAAATGACCAATTCCTAACAACACCAAGCCTCTACAGTCATTCTTCACTGGTAATTGAATGTCTTAACTAAGGAACACCTCTGTGTTCTTCTGTTCTGGTTCCTGTAGGTGTGGATGAATTCAGTAACAGACATAACAGTGAAAGATCTAAGTGCAGAAGACTCTGATACTCCACCTGAAGGGCTGGAGTTTGTCGTCACGCCACCCAGCAATGGCTATTTGGCCTTGAAGACTGCTCCATCCCGGCACATTTTAAACTTTACACAAAGCCACATCCAGAGCAGACAGCTGCTGTTTGTGCACAGCGGTGAGCTCTCTTTTACTTGAAGAAAAGCGTGTGGGCAAATCAGTCTGTGTAATACTTCTCTTTGTCCTTTTCCAGGTGCGTTATTGGGTGGTTTTCACTTCCAGGTGAATGATGGCGTAAACTTTGCCCATCGTCAGATCTTCAGCACGACTGCGTACTCTCTGGTCCTGACCCTGCAGAGAAACCACCGCATGACTGTCTATCCAGGTACAGACTTCTCAGTCAGTATCAGTAACTACTTCCTAGAAAGGGATATGACTGATTTTACGTTCCAAACAGGTTTAAATAATGAAAAAAACTTTCTCAAAATGGGGAAAACTGATGTAATTTTGTCCGATTATCAATAAAGTGACACCAAAATAGAAACATTGGTGAAACTGTAATATTAAATACATCCACAAGGTGGCGTCATTTAATTGAGCCAAGTTTCTGATTCAGACTGATTTCCACTTAACTAAAAAGTCTCCTATTGTCTGAAATGATAAACGTCTCCTCTTTATTTTGCCTGAGTTGCTAAAAAATAATTTCCTTTTAAGGATAATTTAGAACACCTTAAATATTTATATTAAAATGTTTATTGGAAAGAACCCTTCATGGCTTTTAAAGTTAATTTAACTTTTTTTTTCTTTTTGAGTTGCAGCAATTAACAACGACTGAAAATTTTATAATAGAAACATAAAAATGAAAAAAAAAAGGAAATAATTGAGGTGAAAAATAAAGAAAAAAAAGTGGCCAAAGTTCTCCTCGATTAAAAAACTTTTTAGGACTTACTCTGCACAGTAAAAACAAATTACTGTTACTTTTTTTTCTATGCACTTTTCAAGTCTTTTCTGCTACTTTTCATCATGACTTGTTTACATAATGATTTGCTGTCTTCTGTCATTCGTCTCCTCTGTTCATCCTGCAGGTTCTGTGACACCAATTTCCAAGCAGGAGCTTCAGGTCGTGACCAACAACATCAGTGACATCAGAAGAAACCAGTCCATCGTTTTCGCAGTAACCGCTCCCCCCAAACTCGGTCGCTTGGTCCAACGAATGCCTGACAACTCCACCAGAGGCATCCACACGTTTACTCAAAGCATGGTAGGAACGTGTTTGTGTGCGTGAAGGTCAGTGGATGAACAGATGATGAGAAAGAAATCTGGGAAGGAAGTATTCTGCAAATGGTGGCAACAAAAAAGTACAAAAATAACTTTGACGATTATGTGGTGTGCAGTTAATGAATAAAACTAATTTTAATTAATTAAAAAAAAATCTGGAAAAAAGTCAGTTAAATTGTAATATTCGGATATCTGCAAGGAACTTCCAAAATCCAAACTTTTAAAAGATCTGTTATTAATTATTTAACTTTTGTTTTTTAGATATTTATGATTATGATTATGATTTTGCAAATACAGAAATATATTTGGACCAGTGAGAATGTCAGGCAGTGGTATTAGCATTGTGATCACAGACAGAATCATTTTTCTGCTGTAACCTCATTGGATTATTTCCTTCATCCCAGGTCAACGATGGGGTCATCTTGTACGATCAAAACAGGCCGGAGTCGGTGGGCTGGTCGGCTACAGACTCGTTTTCTTTTACCGTCTCCTCTCCACCTGCTTTCCTCCCAACGCACTCTTTCACCATTCTGATATCCTACCAAGCCAACGAGCATCATGACTTTGTCCACAACAAAACCAGACTACTCAACAACGCAGGTATCCTCTCTTCTCCAGCCAGGTTAGCGCTTCGTCCCCAATAAGAGACTTTTTTTCTTTCAAAATTTTCTGTCCCACAGGTGCTGTGGTGGCTGAAGGAGGCAGGGTGACCATCGACAGGTCCAAGCTGGACGCCTCAAATCTGCTGGGAAAAGTTCCGGTAACCCATCAGAAAGACCACCACGTCATGTATCGAGTCATTTCTCTGCCTCGCCATGGAATTCTGTCCATCCGTGGGCATAACCTCACCAGGTTCATATTTGACTTCTTTGTTTTTCAAAACTGAAATCCAGCGGGCTAATGTATAGTAAAGTTGAAAAAAAAAGCTGACATCCTTTTGAAAGCATCATGATGCTCTTTGTTTAAATGTGTAGCTCACATTTTATTCTTTTTACTAAAAAAAAAGATTTCTGTGCTTTCACCTTTCCCCAGGAATCAGCCGGACTTCTCACAGGTTACCCTGAACAAGTTCGGCATCACATACGTCCATGACGACTCGGAGACAACCAGTGACAGTTTCACTTTCCGTGCCTGGGTGGCCCCCCTTGATTACTCCTCACTCTCCTCCTCCTCCTCTTCCCTGTCTGCATTCTCCTCTGATTCATCCTCCACCAGCTCCTTCTCTTCCCTGTATTCCTCCTCATCCCGGGACCCCGCTTCCCGCCAGCATGGGCTCAAAGAGAACGTGGCGGTGACAGAGATGTTCAACATCACAGTCACGCCAGTCAACGACCACCCTCCACTCATCCGGAGCAGAGCCCCCAGCATGAAAGTCGTTGTGGGGGAGAAAGTTGTTCTTGGACCCGACAATCTCCAGGTGAGCCAGAGGAAAGTTTTCATCATCCTCTAATCATTTACATTTGACCAAAATTGTGGAAGCAGACAAATCCTGCAGTTTTATATCTATAGTTTAAAAAAAACAAGTACAGCAAAAGAAATTAATTTTATAAAGTGAAACAAATCATTTTGACTTTCTTATTCAGGTAGAGGACCATGATACCCCACCGGAGGAGCTACACTATTTCGTGATCAGTAAGCCCAACAACGGTTACCTGACGCTGGGAGAAAGACCAGAGCCAGTGACCTCCTTCACTCAGTACGATGTCAATCATGGGCGGCTTCACTTTATCCAGCAGGTGATTAGTATTTATTTTCTGAAGTTCAAAAATGTTTGTGTAGGAGCAACACAGTTAAAACAATTTTTTTTAAATTTGGCATATTATTTTAATTCCTCTTTATTTTTTAACAAGTTTACAAACAAACAGTAAAATTTATAAAAATGTGTGCATTTTTTCTGCAAATAAAAGAAAGAAATATTCCCCAATCTCTGAATTGTTTTAACTGCTTTTCTATTTTTTCCCACTAGGGGGAGCCATCCACAGGGGTTTTCTATTTCAACGTCACAGATGGTCACCACCGCCCTCTTTACAAACTTTTTAGCTTGGAGGTGGTTAAACCCTCTGTTTCCATGGTAAACAACACTGGTCTGTCATTGGTTCAGGGGCGCACAGCTGTGATCCTGACAACCAATCAGCTGGCAGCTCAAACTAACGGCCAGAGACAGGCTAACATCTCCTACACGGTCACCAAGCACCCTCGGCACGGGCGCATTGCTATTAATGACCAAGAGGTGACCACCTTCCGCCACGAAGACCTGCAATTTGGACGAGTGGTCTATCATATGACAGATCTGAGTGAATCGGAGGACAGTTTTCAGATCTTAGTGTCGGCGTCCTCTCCTGGTGTTGATTATGAAAACGTTCCAAACCAGACGGTAAACGTGACCGTGCGGCCTCTGATCTACCTCAGGGAACCGGTTAAAGTTCCCAGTGGCATTGCAGTGAAACTGGGGAAAGCCATGATCGATGCTTCCGAGCTGGCCAGAATTAGCAGAGCAAACCCAGTTTTTGAGGTTCTGTCTCCACCAAAACACGGGAAACTAGTCAAGGTAAAAGTTTTTGTTAGTCCTACATCAATTATGAAGTAAGGAGCTTCTGTCCTGTAAGTCTTGCTGTTGACTCTCCTCTGTGCAGATCACCTATGACCCCAACAGAGCATCAGAGGTGCTGAAGTCCTTCACCTTTAGAGATGTTGTCCAAGGCAGAGTTGCCATTGAGGAGACTCTCAGTGATGATGAAAATCAGTTCCCCAGCAATGGCTCCATGCTCACTATAACTCAGCGGCGTGCACCGGCCACACCCCTCAACGACTCCTTTGTCTTCTTGGTGAAGGCTGGAAACGTTCAGCCAGCAAAAGGCGAGCTCCACTTCACCATCTTCCCCCACCACCAGATGCGTCACGGTCCAGGTGGTTTCACCAAAGTGGATGGCAGAAGTCACAAACACACAACCGCTAATGGTCAGAGACACAACAAGACAAGCACAAGAGTTGGGGAGGAGCGCACAGGGCAGGAGGCCATAGATGAGGTCTCACGTCCTCATATTTTGACGGATAAGGTCCAGAACAAAACCCAGCGTACCAGAAAGCCTCAGAACCGTCATGGCAAACGCACACATACTCATGGAGGGAGATCTGGAGGCGTAGCAGAGGGAGCAGGAGATGGGCAAGGTACTCCTCCATTGCCTCATGCTCCTCCAGTCCCAGAGATTCACCGTCCAGTCAATCCTCCGGATTCAGAGCTGATTCACGTAGAGATCCTTCCTCGCCCTTCCTCTGACCCACTCCTTATCATATTACCTCTACTCGCCTGCTTGCTCCTAATTGTAATTCTCGTGGTTCTGATTCTGGTGTTCCGCCATCGCAAGGAGAAGCAGGCCCGGCAGCGGCTCATGCACGAACTTGCAGCAGTGCATTTGCCCACAGAGGACAGCCCGTACCTGGGCCGACCAGAGCGGAGCGTGGCAATGCCCTCAGTGATGGTCACGCCACTGGGCTCAGCAAGCTGCCCGACCTCCCCGAGGGTATCTATGAGTCCAAGGAGAAGTCTGGCCCCCGGAATGACCTTCTGGGGACCGTTTGAATCAGAGTTTGCAGGTGTAGACAGGAATATAAAAGGCTGTAACAGAAGAGAAAGACACACGGTAACTTGTGGTAGGGCGGTCCCTCTTTCCGTCGCAGGATTTCAGACCTCTGCTAGATCTCAGTCCCCAACTTTGAAAGAAAACCAGTACTGGGTTTAAAGGAAGTAATTCATGCATAAACTGTGCCTTAGAGATGTACAGTATTTGTGAAGGTCATAAAGAAGTACTGTGTTTTCTTCTATAGAGCATGTGCAGAGAAATGCGCCTTCAGGGCTTTTAGGTCTAGACCACAGTTGTTTGCGCTGTTTGGGCAGGTCCAAAAGATTGTCTGAACTATCGGATAATGTAAAAACAAAAATCTTTAGTTTACTTGCAAGCAAACCTAAATTCATCTAGTTTATAGACAGTTGATAGTGATGGACCGCAGCGTTAGGAAGTCTAGCAAAAAAAGGAATAAAGAGGAATTGCCTTCACTGTCGCGCATTTCAGAATAAAAAACTAAGTTCATAGTTTGAATGAGAAGAAAAGTGAATAGTAGAAGCAGAATGCCACAACAATGTGCAGATTGTGCACAATCTTGTCCACCCTTGTCCACAAGTCCACCCTCAACAGTGCAGTGTGAAACCATGGATGCATCACGCAACCTGCTTAATCCCGTTCAGAGTTACTGGGTTGCTGGAGACAAGTCAGCTATTGTTGGAGAAAGGTCTACTTTGACGATTTATTTTTAGTAAAGCACAAGCTGATTCACCATGCATCTTCTAAATACGATTAATCTCTTTTTGCATCATATGGTTGCTGGAGCCTATCCCGGCTACTGTTGAGCGAATGCCAATCCATTGCAGGGGCACACAGAGATGGACAACCACACACTCTCATCCACACTGACTCACTAGTTAGCAGCAGTGTAAGAATATGGAGGAATAGGGCTGTATGGTGGCGGTTAGGACTCTTGCCTCACAACAAGAGCGCCCTATGTGTGGAGTCTGCATGTTCTCCCCTGCCCCCCTGGCACTACAGCTTCCCTCCACCATCCAAAAACATGCTTCATAGGTTAACTGGTGAATCAAATTAGTGTGAGCATTGGTGTAGGATAGGCTCCAGCAACTCCAGAAGGGATTCAGCAGGCTCTGAAGACAGATGGAAGAGAAGTGATATATTTTTGCATTTGTTGATGGGCTGGACAGACAAAGCAGACCTTGGATGATTAATGTTAGGTAATGGATGTTGCCCCTCACAACCTTGTTGCAGCTGACAGATATCTGTTTGTTTGTTTGTACTGTGCATGCAAAGTAACACTTTCACCCAGCACGGTAACCAGTTTCTCTGCCTATTTTGCACTTTTTCATGTTTCATTTTTGCTCATTTGTTTCCATTTGAGCCACTGAGCTCCTGATAGTGAAAAACAGTGTAAATATTTTACAGTGAATTACTGTTAGCAGCTTCCCAGATTGTTGGGGGATTTCAACAAAATTGTAAACCCTTAAATGTCTCCCTTTCCTGCCTTTAATGTCCGTACTCAGTTTTTCCTGAACCTCTGCATGTGAATTATTTTAATAAAGAAAGAAGAAAAAAGTGGTTAAAGTCAACCACATGTGTCAACTAGAGTCTTTAAAGGTTTTTTGTGCCACTTTGTACATCTAATATTTGTTTTTAACAAGCAACTTTGAAGTTCTGGCAAATGCTCTCAGTGCTGCGGAGGTTTGTAAAAGCAGACCTGAAAAGTGGAACTGTAAAATCTTTGTTAAAATAGATTCCTCTTTCTCAGGAGTCAGTTTATGTTACAGCAGGTCTTCATCGCATTTCAGATTAAACTACAATAAAGTTTTACTTTACTAGTTCTTTTTAACCCCCCAAAACATGAAATGAAACTAACGATCTGTCGTTTAGTTTCGCAGCTTCTGCAGACAAGGGAGTATTTTAATTTTACTCCTAATTAATTTCATTTTAGGATTTCAAGTTACTTTTTCCAGGATTATCTGGGGAAAAAAATCTCTTTTGGAGAGCAATGACAAAAGACACAATCAGAAAAATTGAATAAACTGCTTCCTAAAATGTTTAATGACAATCTACAGAGACGGAAGAGAAAGGGTAGATGTGAATAATATATGACCTGGGGTTAGAGTGAAGTGATATGCAGCCTGTGAAAGGTGGTGTCTTCTATCAGAGACACAGTGCAACTGCTTCCAGTGGAAAACAGGAGAGGATGTGCTTCCCTTTAAAAAAAACATTACAATCACAACATCTAAAGGTTTCCCCAACTGAATTCCACAATCCAAAATAAAAGCATTTAGAATAGTGGTTGACATTTTGAGTTTACGGTAGCAGCTACTGCAATAAAGGCAGAGATTTTTATGTTTGACCCCTGGAGTTTCACCCCGAGACATCGACACGAAGGGATGAGACAGAGACGCTCCACCTGTGACGTGATCTTTTCGGAAAGATTAAACCAACGACCTGCTACGTGACCGAAACTTCAAAATCGTTCAAATGTTTAATTAGAAACCCTATATGGTGATTTACTTGGCAAATAAAGTTTTAGTGCCTTTTATGAGGTCTTTTTACCGATAAAAAAAAATTAGTTTAGGCAAAAAACTTCAGCTTCATCGGATGAGGAAAAACATGGATTCTTTAAAGAGTGATTTATTAATGTCTCATAAAGGGCATTTAACACGTCAGTCAAACATTTCCTTAAAATAATATTTACCCACTTTGGGAATCCCAGATCCTGGAAGCTGAAAATCTTCCCAGGAGAAAAATCCTGCTAAGAATTCAGTCCAGGATGTGTCTCCGGGAGCTGAAAATGTTTTGGCAAAAGGACTGGAGAAACAAACACGTCTAAGTTGTTTATTTTTTTATCAGGTTATCAGGGCAGGTCAGTGAAACTATACTGCCATTCTGAGAGTCAGGTTTGAAAGCAGGCTGGCTCCAGCATTTATTAATCAACATTAGAAGAAGCTTAAATATTCTAAAATGAATGTTCTGCAAAGCCTGACCTTTGACCTCACTACAAGGCAAACATCAAGCTTGCGTTTCACTGACACAACTAGCAAAGAGGAAACATTCGAGTCAGGATTTTGTAATTCTCAAAGCCCCACAACCCAAATAGGAATGTCCCCTTTTGCAGTTTCAGGTTGCAAACCTGTTAAAATACAATACTGTGAGGGTCATATAAGTAAAAAAAAAAATGTACACAAGAAAAGACATCATTTAAATTTGTGCTGTTATCATTAACAGGTGCAAAGAATTTCCTGTCCTTGTTCCTGCTACGTTAAAAAACACCCTGATGGAGGAATTGGAGGCAATGGTAGCAGGAATGCAACCTTCCCTGCATTGGAATAATGCTGGTGTCTGCTAGCCTGTGTTAGCTAACTGCTGGTGTCAACATGTTCTTGTAAATTTGAATATGAATCTATCATCTTTTAGAAGGTGCCGCTAGATTAGCCTGTGACCACAGTTTAGTGGATCTGGACTGACTGTACAATAGAACTGGACTGAGTGACCCCGCCCCCTCATGTACTAAACAGGAAGTACCTGCTGTTTCAAAGAATTCAATATGCCATAGACTTCTATTGAGAAATATAGAATCATTCTAATTGTCTGAATAACCATACTTACTCTGATACCTTCGTAATAAATTCTTGCTAATCCTAATTTATTTCATTTATTTTTTTTCCATTGTAAGTTAATCAAGTTATAAACTGACCAATCAGATGCCTCAATAAAAGTGTGTGGGCTCATGTTGAATGTTTGAAACATTTGATTGACAGATTCCTTGGATCGCGCTTTCAATGGAAGGGGTGTGGACTTCCAAAAAGCTTCCTCCTGATTGGTGAGAGTGGTTGAGATAGAAACAATGACTTAGACCGACTCAGACCAATCACTGCTTCCATGGGGACGTCCGTATTGCAAAAAAAAAGGCGACAAAATTTACTTCATTTTGTTGGAACTGAGCCGTTTTCTGCTCTACTCACTCAGTCCAGTTCTCATAAACAGTCACAAAACTTGCAATACAAACCTTTCTTTTCAATATAAGATTAAAGACCAGCACATCAGAGAAAAAGACGTTTGTGTTGTGTTAACCAGCATAACCAGCAGAATCATCAGTCTGCTGGTTCTTGCACTTATGCCATTTGTTGGAACTGTGAGTCATGAAGAGCCTCCAGCGTGTTGAAAGCAGCTGTTTTATATAACTGTCGCTGTTTCGCTGAGTTGCTGGATGTGTCTGGAGAGTCAGCAAAGTCTGTGCGGCTGGTACATTCATCAGAGCTGCTCAAGGAATTTTGAAAGTTATTACGTCAAAAGTCGTGTTTTAGGGTTTTTTTGTGCTAAGTGGAAATTCTAGCACATCACAAAGGTCAAAGTTCTTTTTCTCCTTACACAACAGTGAGATGTTCTTTAAAGGAACATCTACTCATAAATAAATTGTGTTTAAATCCCTACTTAGCCGTAGCTCCTTGTTCTTGAATGTGTCACAGTCCAGGGTCTCCATTATCATCATCATATTTCTGCAGAGCATTTTCTAGCTTGGCGGTTATCTTCTGGAAGAAGCTGATCTGCTGGCGGAGGTGATGCTGCATCTGCGAGCGGAAGTCTCGGACACGAGTGCGGTGGAAATGCTGGATTTCTGCCATCGTGGCGCAAGATATGATGTTGCAGCGTTCCTGGAGCCCCCCTTCCTGCTTTGGACACTCTTTCACTTTGGTTAGTGCCCCTAAAAAAAATAAAAAAGTACAAATCTTAGCCATGGATAACTGGACCAAAACTTCTCATGTCACCCATTGGGTTTTGAAGGTTGAAAAAAAAAAGTCTGAAACATGAACAAAGTTCTTTAATAACAAACCAAAAACAGGGTGGGACCAAGAAAAATCTCAAGCTTGGGTGTATCCACCTACCAATAAAGAAACGAGAAAAAAAATGCTGCTTTAGGTTAAGTTTATCATGATCGAAACAGCTGATTTAAAAAAAATCCCTTACAGTTGTCTTATATTGACAGTAAGTAAATTTTCCAACATCAAATATCTAATAGTTCCTTAAAAGGTTTCCTTAAATGTGTTTATTTTGGTGTAAAATGTGACATTTTTAAACATGGATTTTTGGGAAATCGTTCCCTTCTGAAACCAGCCTCCAGTGGCCTTTGATGGAACTACAGCATTTCCGATTTCATGGTTGTCATGAAATTCGGAATGTAAGGTGGGGGCCTGCTGAAATGGACCTTAATTTTGTAATCCAGTGTTCCGATGCTCTTTCACGATCTCGCAGATTTTTTTTGTGCAGATTTCCTTTTCTTCTTCTTTTTTATTTTATTTTTTACAGTGCACTGTTCTGCATTCTGATTGGCTGTTGACCTTGTCAATCCATCTCCTCAGTGTCGTGTCTCCTGTACAGAATGTGTTCAGTTTGTCTAATCTACATAGATCTTTGATACTGGACTCATTTTTCTACACAAATTTTAACTTTGAGAGTTTAATCAATAGAGAAAATTGTGAAAATATTCATATCTCTAAGAAAAGTGTATAAAGCGTGTACCGAAGAGTTTTACAGCATTAAAATATCTATAATCCTACTTTAAGGATTTCACCTATCAAAGGTTACTTTTAGAATTTAACCCCTGCCACAAACAAGAGAAGACTGTATTACTTTAATCTGTTTTCATAATAAAACACATTAATGCTCAGCAAATATCCCAATAGGAACATAGGCTTTGGTTGGGCTTTAATGGTATTTGTTAAGTTAAGCTAAGCACAAACCAGGAAAAAACACAAATTTTTAAATTTTATGTATTAAAATTGTTTTTCCATTCTTTTATTGGTTTTTGGTATTGTGTCATTAAACTTACCGTAGTTACTTTTTTTCTTTCCCCTCCTGGTTTCCTGTATTTTCCCCACAGCTAAATTCAATTACTTGATTACTCACTTGCTAAAAATAAAAAATAGACAAGTAATTTTCCTACAATAACTTGAGTGGTTGTTGTTGGAATTATCTTTTTTTCTATTTTCTGCTGGTTTTCCCATTTTTCCAATTTGTTTTTGAAAAGCGGCTATCTTAGCCTTGAAATCACATGCTGTTTTACAGATTTTAAGTACATATTTTTCCCCCCAAAATGATTTAGAACAAATGTTATCTATCTTTTTGAGTTGTTGTTTTAAGGCTGAGTTGTGGTGACAGGAGGCTAACAGAACGTACATGTGCTATTCTCTGACTGCTAGTTGCCTTACAGTCACTTCTCAAATTTTGTAATGTAAAAAATGATTAACTGACCGATTTCGTGGGAAGAGAAGGTCAAACAGAAGGTCAAAGTTCAATCTAAAGCTAGTTTAGGAGGATTAAATCCACAAGGTAAATATTACAAGAATGAGTTTACACTGGCTGTTTTTCCAGGCCCTTGTGTTGTGACCCAGCCGGGCTCCTATAATTGAACACATGCCGCACTTCTTCTGCAGTCTTGACCAATGTAACGGAGGGAAATGGATCTTTAAAAAGACGGTATGGGTGGGGGTTAGTCATGACCTCATCCCCCTGTGCCCTCCTTCCTTCCGTGTTCCTTCTTTCACACACAACCCCCCCTATACCTGCACTTGTACAAACACAAACACAAAAGATTTAGCCATTTTCTCTGCCAAGGCGATTAGACTGTTGTAATTTGAACCTATGCAGTGTTGTGTTGTTGGGAAACGTCCACCCTAAAGAAGGAGGCATAAGAGAAAGGAGGGAGAGGGCCTAATCCCAGGGCTACCTCACTCTGCATTCTTACAGTCCCAGGGCAACATCAGAGCGGAGGCCCAGGAATCTGCTTATTCAAATCAGATGTAGCACTTCAGTCAAAGCTCACAGCTCCAGAAAAACCTTCAAGACCCACTGTGATGAAAATTGTATTTTTGATGTTTTGAACATGTTCTTGGGGCATTTCTCCAACGATGGAGGACATTTATAAAGAAAATTAAGTATTTTTTTATAGAATCATTGTGAATCAGGAGCAGACGAAAAGATGACAGTTGAAAAAGATTGTAGTTGTGACAGATTGTCCTGGGAGGGTCACAAGATATTGCGCTGCTACATCCTGATGCATCTTGTAGATGACTATTTATATACGACTTCCTGAGCTGACATCTGTACGGCTGGATAGCTCCAACATTGCTCGCCATTTTTGCTGCACCGGTAATGTTAGGTTGGGGATGTAAGGGGCTGTAAGCTAGCAAGAGAGAGTTTAAACAGATGGGTGATGGTAAGGGGAGTGGGGTTGCTCCGTACCAACAATCCCACCCACAATTCAGAGGTGAATTTCTGATAACTACTGACGCTCTGCACAAACTATGTCCTAAAAAAAATTCTTATTTTGGCTAGAAATGGCATTATAACAATTAAAAGACCACTTGAAACACTTTCACAATAGGTCAAAAGATGATTATAGTGGGTCTTTATTAAGACATTTCACTCACCAAAGAAAGACCAACTTTATTTTATTTTCTTTTAGGGTGAAATGCATCTTCTAGATGTGCTGTTAAGGGATATTATACTGAACTTGAAATGGGATATTTGTGGAATGAAGACAATGAAGCTCTGAAATGCTTTAGCATGTTGACTGACATGACTCACCTCCTTAAAAAAAATCCGCTTTAAATATCAGGTTACTGTAAGAATTTCAAACCAGTTATATTTTTCTCACAAGCACTTAATTTTGCAGCCAATCGGCACAGACTATGGATTAAGGCAATGAGTTCATTTGGTGTTTTCCAGTCCAATGATAGTAACAGGTTTGAAGCATGAGCCCATGCTTTGTACGTTAGCTGCACCAAAAGGTCACCCTATCACCAACCAGCTTTTATCTGAGCTCTTTTTGTTGCTCACAGCCCAAATCCTGCCCCAACCCTCTGTGAGTAGAGTATCTATCTATGGTCTTTGTCAGCTTCTATCAGAGAATGCATGGTTGCGTCCATGGTGCCTCGTGGTGTGAGATCTCAGACTGGAATGTGCACGACAGTTATGTCACCGCGGTGCAAAAACCCGCTCCGTGTCCCGGGGTTTAACTCACACACTTCACCCGTCACAACTAAAGAGCTGCTTGACAGCCGAGAAGGTCTCTTACAGGAACTCTGTGCACTATGGGCTGTTAGTACATTGTGTGAATAGAGCCGAGTAGACTGAAGAAATGGTGCCTCTGGCTTTGGCACAAGTTCAGACTTTGCATGCCAGCAACAAGTCTCTCCTTCCAAACTGAAGGGAAGCAGCATGTGAACCCCCTCCCTGCTTTGCAACAAGTCTTGTTTTCAAGCACAGGCTCTCACAGGACTCACAGTGACGCGGTGGATTGCTAAATAAAAGCAGATGTTGGTCTAAGTCTGGAAACAATGAGAAATTTGTGGTTTTTGTGAAGTTTCTTCCTTCAGATGACTAAAACGAAGGGAGGGAACGGTTCGGATGGCTTTTGGGAACGTCATTTAAGATTTTCTTGAGCATCTTGTTTCAAATCAGTTTGAAGGCCTTTTGTCCCTGAGCGTTGGATTCAAACCATAATTCTCAAACATCGAGCTGAACTTCAAAGTGATTTCAAACTTTGCATTCTGTAGAGCGTACTTGAAATTTTCAGGGTGTGTTTTTCTTTTTGTTTCCTGTACGTGTTTTAATGCACAGCATAGGTTTAGGTAGATATAACAAAAGCATTACAACTTTCCTTTGGGAAAAAATGTAGAACTTTGAGCTTTTACTTGGTGTTCTTCAGAAGTACCTTAGCAGACAAGCACCCACCTTTCTGCACATGAAGGATATCAGGGAAATTGGCCAGGTGTCCTCTGTACAAGTCTAATAGGTCAGAGATATGGTCCAGGTCCTGGTGCGGCTGCTCTGCAAAGTAATCTCCAATCTTCTCATAAGCCTCTCCAGTGTAGGCAATCGCTCTGTTGAGGCCCAGGGAGAAGATCTGCTGATCCAGCTCAAACGCCTGCGACAGGAGTTTGAAAGACTGCCCAACCTTGTGGTACTCCTTCTGGAATCCGGTCGTCTGCTTGCGGGCAAACTCGTTTATGGTCGCGTTCATGACCACTATGTTCTCGTCCAGTTTCTTGGTGAACATCTTGAAGTTGTCTATCTTGTTCTCAACCTCCTGGAGGTCCAGAGGAACAGCAGGTGGGCTGGTGGAGCAAAAAAAATGAACATAAAGCTTTGTTCACACTGCCTTTGATAATGCGCATTCAAGCCACCACTTTAAAGGAGAAGTCTGTGTAAATGGGCGTATATGTATGTTTTGGGCTTCTGCTTTCAAAACTCTTGCGTTCAAGCATCGCTAAACGTGTTTACAACTGTTTTCGGGCTTTACATACGAAACATACGAAAGTTAAACCAGGTTGATTTTTGCCCGGTCAGGTACTTGGAATTGGTAGTGATGTATCGTTGGTATCCCTAATCATTCATGGAAGTACCAACCATTTGAAAATTGATCACGGAGGAGAAATTAATAATTGTGGTTTGTTACCCGATGGAATCTTTCATATATTGGAATAGAGCTGTGAAAGAAAAAGCCTGGAGCAAGACTTACATGTTTAGACATTTCACACCAACCCGCCTCCAACTGTCGATGGCGGATGTGCGCTAGTATCAGGTGGCAGCAGTCCAGTGTGAACACCATATGCTGAAAGGGCGTTCAAGATCGGCATTTAGCGTGTTCTGGAACGCGTGTCACAAGCCCCGGTGTGAATGTAGCTTTACACAGACCTTTAAGTCCAGTTGAGTTTTTTTTATATTTGTTCATGTACATCCAATATGTTTAAACTTGTAACTTTTAACTAATTTAACTTTTGGGTCTTGAGAGTCAAATTTTATGATTGACAAGTGCTCATGTAGAGGTTAGCGGGTAATTTAATTTTTCCTCCTATTTTTAAGAGAATTTAGTCTCAAAAACTACCCGGTGGAAGGCTCTATTAGCCTAAATCACCTCTCATAATTGGATCTTTAGCAGAGGACAACTAGACTACACTAGACTAAAACAGTTTTAGACACAGATCCTCTAAAGTTGCCTACTTCACCTGATCGTGAGGAAGAAGTTTGCCCCGACCAGATCGTCCTTCTCTGCCTTCCTCTTTCCCATTTTCCAGGCTTTCTCATCTGGGCTGCATGTAAGGAAGTGCTGGAAAACATTGCAGTGGGCCAGCACCGGGTGACTGGTCATGTGGTTCATCCACCACATCAGCCCCTTCCTCCTTTTGGAGAGGAAATCTTCCTCAAAGCGACCAGTGGCCTGCTTCTCCGGGAGGTGGGGGACAGAGATGACAGGGAAGCGCTCCACAAGCCGACCGTAGAGCCAGTCAAAGTGTTTATACCTGTCAGGGAATCAGAACACATTTAGAGGAGTTTGGGTTGTGTTTGATGGATGAGACGCTGGAGACACAGGCAAGAGCACTACCTGCGGTTGACTTGTGTGTTGGTGTGCGTTGGAGTTAGACCATACGACATGTAGCTCTTCATGCCCTTGAACTTTGTCTGCCTTGTGGGGTCATCAATGGTGCATGTGAACGGATAAGGGTCTTCCTGCCACTCCGGTCCGTACTTTCCCACCACGACGCAGATCTTATCGCCATCTTTCACAAAAGCAGAGGCCTCGCCGAGCAAGAAAGCCTCTCCACCTGACTTGACGAAGGTGGAGAACCTGTTGAGGTTCTTCCCAACCAAACCTGAGCTTTTGGCCTGCTGCTGCTGGGAGCTCCGTCGACCCGGCAGGACGGTGGTCACTGGATACAAAGGTGGAGAACTACCCAAGCCCTGAAGAGCATCACTTGCAGGTGAGCTGTCGTCCCAGTCGTCATCCCAGTCATCGTCACTCCCCAGGCTGGTGTGGAGGCTGTTGCTTCCACCCGCGGGTCCATGGACTTTTTCATAATTGGGGATGGACGTTGTGTGAGAGGGCGGCTGGGTTTTGGGCGAGGAGTAGCCATTCTTGTTGGGGCTGGAGATGACTTGGTCCTTGATGATCATAACATATGAGGCAGGAAACAGCCCAGTCTCCCCCTTGCTATTTTCCCCCTCCAGCCAGCCCTCCAGCTCCTCCTCACTGAACACAGTCACTACCTCGTTCTGTGTAATGGAGATCTCCCCTGGGTTCTCAGACAGGAAATCATACAAAACTTTGGCCTTCAGCGCCATTCTTTCACTGAAGCCGAACTTACTTGAGACTCAAGATCCTGATTTTTAAAGTTAGGAGTTGAAGTTATGAAGGCATCCAAATGAATTCCATTAAACTGGGGTGAAAGCAGCAGCAGCAGCGACAGACAGCTGATCTCCTTTTAGTCCAGATGAAGGGGGTTTTTCTCCTTAAACCATGCATCAAACGTATACCGCCGCCTCTCTGAGCTCCTGTCGATTACTTTTAAGTTCAATTTGCTTCAAAAACAAAAAAGCGCAGCCTCTCTGATCCGTGACGGTTGAAGTTGTTACATTCCTCCACATAAAGAGCCGGCTGAAGCTCCGCTCCCTTCTCCTCCTCCTCCTCCTCCTTCGGCGGAGATGCTTGCAGGTTTAAGGCTCGGGTCTCAACACGTACTGAGTTGACTAACGGAGGGCGGAGCCAGCAAGTGAAGGCACATCAGTCTGTTTATGCAGAGAGGAGAAAATGGGCCTTAATAAACGCAGAAATCAGGTCACCGAGTTATTGAGTTAAAACTAGCCAGTCTCTGGGGTCCCGCCATGATGTCATCGACACGTCTCCAAAATGAGAGATTTTTACCGAGCCGACCCTGAACGCACCTCAGATCCGTCAAAACGCGCCTATTTTTTTATTTACTGCCTTTTTTATCGTTTAAAACAAACAAAAAATAACGTATTGTGCTTTAGAATCGAGGTTCACTTCATTAAAAATATTTATTTACTGTGTGTCTACAAACTCTGTTTTTGGATCATTTTTGAATACGTTTTTGAATCTTCTGCAGAGCTCTTCAACAGACTTGGCTGTAAATACAGATCGTTTCGAAACAGTCGCAACAAGTTCCCTTTGTTTACTGAACAACCCGTTCAATCGGTGATCTGGCTTTTTTTTTTAAGAAGTTGGATGTTTGCCAGTAAATTCCAGTTTAAAAAACAAAATGTAGACAAAACTCCACATTTGGTGTAAAAAGTCTTTGTCTTGTTTGTCTTTTCATTTTAATTTAAAATATAATATAATGATATGTTATATTTTTACAACATATAATAATATTGCACATTATAATATGGTGTTCTATCCTATACTTTTGTGTTTATTATTATATTACTAGTTGTGATCTCATGCATTACCTATTATTCCACTAGAGGTCATTGTTACTTCATGTGCACATGTTTCTCTTGCTGTTCTGTTGCCTGTTCTTTGACCTTTGCTCCCATCGATGTTTGGCTGGAATAGGACTCTGGCGGGTACCTATCTATAGAAAAATTGTTCCAGAAAACCTTTATTTACTTTAGGGAATCCTATTTAGGTATTCACTCATTAGGTCTTTTGCAACCCAGTAAAGTCCAACTTCTTTCAGTAAGAATTCAAAAGCAAAATAGAGCCTTAATTCTTCACACACACAAAAACCAACAACAAAAGTGATAATTTAGCAGATATTTGTGTGTGTGTGTGTGTGTGTGTGTGCGTGTGTGTGTTTGTGTGTTTTCTTGTTGTTTTTTTACAAATATGTTTCTTCTACACACAAACTGTTTGGAGCAGATAACCAGTAACAGAGAAGCTCTAATATATTTCTAAGTCTCTGAAAAGTAAACTGAAAATGAGTAAAATTAACTTGTTGGTCATAAATACAACACATTTTCAGCTGCTGAACCCATGAATCCGTGCAGAAGGTAGTTTGTCTGGTTTTGTAATTTGGTAGGCCGTATTATTTTTTAGTTTGTGACCTGCAGAAAGCTGAGACCAAAGAAACAAAAGCTACCATCAGTAACACACTACGCTGCCAGTGACTCAAATCCTGCAGTGCCAGGCGTGTCCCCCTGCTAAAGCCAGTACATGTTCAGGCCCTTCTAAAGTTTCATTTGGATGATCCAGAAGAGGATTGGGAAAATGTCCTATGGTCAGGTGAAACCAAAATAGAATTTTTTTTTTACGACTCCACTCGTCATGTTTGGAAGAGAAAGAATGCTAAGTTGCATTCAGAAAAACACCATACCTACTGAAAAGCTTGGGGGTGGAAACATCATGCTTTGGGGCTGTTTGCACAGGGACTAGGACAACTGATCCGTGTAAAGGAAAGAATGAATGGGGCCACGTATCATCAATTTTTGAGTGAAAACTTTTCCATTAGTAACGGCATTGAAGATGAAACGTGGCTGGGTCTTTCAGCATGACGACAATCCCAAACACACTGCCTAGGTAATGAAGGATTGACTCCGTAAGAAGCATTTCAAAGTCCTGGATTGACCTAGCCAATCTCCAGATCTCAACCCCCTGGACCAGGAGTGTCAAACTCATTTTCACCGAGGGCCACATCAGCATAATGGTTGTCCTCAAAGGGCCAGATATAACGTATACATGTAACTAAATGTATGTTTGGTGGTTGTCATCTGGACTTAGTTTTTATTTATTTATTATAACTTTTTAAAGTGACAATTACAGTTGCATAGAAAACATATGTTTGCTTGTTACTCTAGCATAAATCCTTTTAAATTTGATCCCGTCAGCTTAGGTTATATGGACAGTGTTTAAGTCTTACTTTATAGTTGCCAATCCGATATCTCAAGTCCGATTCCCCCCTAGATATGAATAAATACACATTCCTCACATAAAATGACATGGCGGGCCATGAGTTTGACAGATGTGCCATAGACTTTGGAGAGAGTTGAAAGTCTGTGTTGTCCAGAGACAGCCTCAAAACATCACTGCTCTTGAGATCTCCATGGATGAACGGGCCAAAATGAAGATGAATAATTTAGCTCTCTGCATTTATGTTAGACAAGCTTCTTCTCTTAAATCTTTTTCACTTTTTTTAGGCTTTTGATGGTTTAATGCCTTATTTTTTAATGTCCATACATTAATCTTACAATCTCTCACCCCCTCCTTGCCAACAGAACTTCAGCTCTTTATTTTTTCCTAAATAATGTGTAGAGTTAACAATAAAACCCTTATAAAGTAAAATTATCTATCTATATACCCAGGCTGTGTCCCACCAAAGTGGGGTAGCCTAGACAGGGCACACATTCTTACCTCCCTCCTTCTCGTCCCCAAACCCTCCTCCTGTGTGTGTGCGCATGTGCGTGCGTGTGACTGGTCTAAGCCCCACCACACTGCACCAGGGTCAGCTGCACAGCCCAGTGTGGGCACCTCCACAGCAGGGCCTCAGCCAAGGCTGGTTTCCCCTTGGCGCTTCATCCCAAGACCAGACCTCCACCACACCCATCCATTCATTCATACACAAACTCTCTCCACCCATCTCTGTCCTGAGCAGCCTCTCTCCCCTGCAAAACAGTCATCCCTCTTGCATTTAGTGCTCTTTTTACACCCTCTGTCCATCCCATTCGCGGTCTTCCTCTCATTCTCACTCCACTCACATCAGATTCATATACCTTTTTCACCAATCGCTCCCTTTCCATTCTTTCAACATGTCCAAACCATCCCAGTGCCTTTTGCTCTGCTCTATAAGCCAACTCTCGCATCACACCAGTTCTCTCTCGGATTACTTCATTTCTCACACGATCCATACGTGTCACACCACACATACTCCTCAAACATCTCATCTCAACTACATTCAGCTTCCTCTTTTCCACCAATTTCAGACACATCATGTTTCAGCCCCATATAACGCTGCAGGCACCACCACACCCTCATACAATCTCCTTTTCGCATCCTTTCCCAGTGACCTACATTCAAACACTCTCTTCACCCCCCCCCCATATATTTCGTACTTCGTTCATTCTAAACTCTACCTCACCCCCTATTCCACCATCCACACAGACACACGACCCTAAATACTGAAAACACTCTACCTCTTCCAACAACTCCCCATTTAATGCCACATTCAATCTACGTTCACCTTTTAACCTCGAACACCTCATCACCTTACTCTTTTCCACATTCACTCTTAACTTCCTTAAGTCGCACACCCTTCCAAACTTCTCAACCAGACGTGCCAAGCTACCTTCTGAGTCAGCCACTAGTGCAGTATCATCTGCAAACAGCAAGTGATTCACTCTCCATTCGCTGCCGTCAGTATTCACCATCCTCACACCTGTACCTAACACCCTTTCAGTCACCTCTTTTACCACACCATCCATATACACGTTAAACAACCACGGAGACATGACGCATCCCTGACGCAAACCAACCCTCACAGGAAACCCCTCACTCATGCTATTTCCCACTCTCACACACGTCCTAGTGTTTTTATAGAAACTCTTCACACCTTCTAACTATCTACCATCAATACCATACATACTCAACACAACCCACAACGCCTCTCTATCAATCCTATCGTACACCTTCTCTAAATCCATAAATGCCCAAAAAACCTCCCTCCCCAAGTAAAATTATAAAATGTATAAATTAAGAGTTTCTCTCAAATCTACTCAAATAAACATATGGTGAGGTAAAACATGTTAGTGTACCTAAAAGTCATATTTTTGAAGTAAAGTTAGTGTAAGTGAGTGCAAGGTTTGTATTATTTTCTATTTCACAGTTTGGAAAAAGATCCAAATATATTTCATATTGGAGTAAAGTAAAAAATATAAATATATGTTCATAAAAAATAAACTAAAAAGCAGATTAATGAATTATATAGAAATAAGTTTGTTCTCCACAATCAGGGTTCATTGATTGTAAATAAGTATCTGAATTTATGTCCTGCATAAGTTTTGACAACCATGAGAAAAGATTTGAATAAATTTCAGAAAAAAAGTCAGAACAAACGCACAAATCAAAAGAACTTTTAATGTTTATTGTACAGAACTCAAAAGTGCATAAGCGATAAAGGAAAACTGTAGGACAGCCGCTGCTGCACAGGTTTTTTTTTTTGCAGCCTGTGGTAAACGTTCATGAATTTTTGACAGCTGAGTCTTTGCAAAAGATTTTCTGCAGTCAGGAGCTGGATTGTTTGCCGCTGAGATCGTTTACAAAGCAGCACGTTTCAGTGAATCCATCAAGAACTAAAAAACAAAATCTTAAACATTTGATGTGTTTTTCAAAAACCCAACTGTTGCATTATAGAGTCCTGCATGACAGATCAGGGAGGTCAAAGGTCATGAACCAGGCACCAGGCGTGGAATAACAGGGAGGATTAGGTTCCCGAAAGATGAGTCTTGAGTGATAAAGAAACCGGATGAATGTGCATGCGCGTGCTGAAAGAACAGACAAATAAGTAAATTCTACATCCACTAGGTCTGCTGTGTGGAGACTGAGGAAGAAGAGCAGCAAACTCCTCCCTCTTGTGCTGCTGGGTCTCACCTGTAAAGCAGCTTTCTGCTGAGCTGCGATGTGCTGCTGCTCTGCATTGTCCCTAAAGTCCTTCACACTGGGTCTGGACAAAGAGATGCTGCAGGAAGAAGAGCGCATTTGTTCATACTTTAGATGTATCTTTGTTGTTATCAGCTGTTTTCCCACTTTAGGACTGCAGCTCATTAGGCATGAGGTTTTATATTACGTTATGAAGTAAACCAACGCCTCAACACTAAAAAACTGTCTAAATATTGACATTACTTATCAGATTTGGCCTTTTAGGCGAACAAATACTCATAATTACACTGCTTTTAGATACTATTGTTTTCCATGGTCTTTAAAGTCCCACTTCGATGGCGTGGAGAAACCCCGCTCCCCTTCCCCCTCGTTAACGAGAGTTCTCTGTATACACTCTCTCCCGCTAGCTTACAGCCCATCACGCTCACAAAAAATACAATTTTCCTTGGAGTGGGTCTTTAATTTTATCTTTGGAGAAGAAAATTGATAATACGTTAAATAATGGGTTGTAATAAACAATAGTTAAAATCTTTGTGACAAGACAATGTGTACAGAAAAGGTGTTTCACCATTATTTCTGCTTTCAATGATAATAAAAAAAAAAAAACTCAAAAAAATTTGCTAAGGACCTTTATCTTTCATAAATGTTTACGAAAAGGGACTTTTATAACCCCTACCCCCCAAAGGGAACTTACCTGGCTCCAGGTGTGTTCATGGACTGACTCTGGATCAGCCGCCTCCTTTCTCTTTCCAGCTCTGCCAAGATTGCTACGCGTGCGTTGTTTGGAACAGCTGTTGGCAATAATTATTATAATTAGGAATAGTTAAGGAATGTAAAAATACAGAATAAAAGCCAGTGATACTGATAAATACAAATACAAACTTGTAAACCTTTTTTTGGAGTAAAAACCCCTTAATAGGTGAATGTGCTAAAAAAAGATAAAATAAAAAAGAACTTTTTATGTTAAGAATGACTCGTGTTGTTTAAATAAGTACAGAAAGAAAGAAAGAAAATAAAAAGGGGGGGGGGGGGCAGAATTTGGGCGACCCGAAAATTGTCAGCTCCGCCCCTGTATCAAACACGGAAAACACCTTAAACTCAGACATTTCCGTCCCGGCTCAAAATATATACCTTGTCCTGGAGGATTAGCGGCCATATGAGATATTACAGAAAAGAAATAACCCCAAACAGCTCTAAAAATAATAAACACATGTAAAGAAACAAACTCTATCAACGAATAAGTGTTGTTGCGCTTCCTTCCACTACCGTTCGGCTGGTAACGCTAAATTGAGTGTGTTCTCGGAGCACAAACCCAAAGTAACATGGACCAGGATCAGTTAGAAACTACTACCCCCTCTATCTGAACCTGTCATGTTGGAAATAACCAAAAGATTCCGGCTTTTTTGGGGTTTGTGCTTCGTGAAACTCGACGTGGTACCGGTTTTAGGCAAACATGGATAAGAGAAAAGGAATGAGGTTTCACTCTGTTGCATTTTTCTGTTACCCTAAATGAGGTTACTAGTTTGAACATCATATTCTTCATTGATAGATAGATAGATAGATAGATAGATAGATAGATAGATAGATAGATAGATAGATAGATAGATAGATAGATAGATAGATAGATAGATAGATAGATAGATAGATAGATAGATAGATAGATAGATAGATAGATAGATAGATATTGTTTGTCAACTTCAATTGCAGTAATAATGTTAGGTTGGAGGTGTGAGGGGCTGTAAGCTTGCGAGAGAATGTAAACAGGTAGCTCAGTTATGGGTGATGGGAAGGAGGGTGGGGTTACTCCATGCCAACGGTCCTACCCTAGACTCAGAAACCATGTCCTAATAATGACACAGACTTTTTTTTTTTTTTTTGGCTAGATTCTTTTTTTGGTGTAAAACTGGACTTTCATTTTCTTCTTCTTCTTTTTTTTTTTTTTACATGGGAATGAATAGGAACTGATTCTCTTCTGTTGATCAGCCCCTAGTTGTTTTTCACAGATATGCAGACTTCTGAAGTCCCTCTCCGATCTGTGGACTTTATAATTAGACTTAATGAATGACTTAAAGTCCTGTTTCAATCATCTTTTGATCTATTTTCAAAGCATTCCCAGTGGACTTTTAATCATTGTTATGTAGTTAGCTAAAGTAAAAATTAAAAAAAGGGACATAGATTCTGCAGAGTAGCAGGAGTTCATTAGAAAATGGCCACTGAGTTGTGGGCGGGACCTTTGGTGCAGAGTAAGCCCGCCCCACTTCCCCCCATACCTTTGTTTACACCCTCTCCCACTAGCTTACAGCCCCTCACACCCCCAACCTAACATTACTGGTGCAACAATAATGGAGAGCAATATCAGAGCTATCCAGCCGAAGAGTTTTGAGTCAGATGCCAGCTCAGACAAGGAAAACAAAGACGTACATGAATCTATTTGTCTAGAGTGGATGCATTAGACTAGAGCGAAGCTTGTGTTCCACTGTTGTGTTTCCTGTGTCACATCTACAAGCCTTTTCCAACTGCATTTTTTGTCTGCTCCTGATTCCTAACATGAAAAAGGAAATACTCAAAATGCAATTTAAAGCTTAATTATCTGAATATATTTCCCCCATCATGAGAAAAATGCTACAAGACGTTAAAAACACCAAAAACATGATTTTCTTTCAAAAGCAACTATTCCTCTCGGTTGTAACTGGAATTTGTTCAGTCATCTGTCAAACAAGCGATCTTTGTGAAGATATGTCATGTGACAGAAATGTTTACATCCGGGGGCATGTGACTGAACATCCGCAGTTGCGCAGTAGAGGTCAGCTGACATTTGTGATGTAGCAGCGGGTGAAACATCCAAACAGTCGAAACTTAAACCTTGAAGGAAAAATAGGGTTTGTATTTGTGAGCCAAGACTGAAAGACAGGAAGAAACGGAGAGGCGTTAGTCCAGAAACGAGGCCGCGTCCCCCCGTCTTTCGCAGGCATGAGTGTCGGCACTCCGAGAGGCCTGGCCAGTTCGGGGCAGAAACCCATCACGGAGATCCCCCACCCGTTGTCCGCCGCTGAAGAGTCGCTTTCTCCGGGGCCGGATGTCAGCATCAGCCCCGGAGGAGACAAGGTAGGCTCGAGACCGCTTTAGTCGACGTTTGTGATCTGGCAATGTGGAGTAAAGAGCCTCACAACCAAACTCATTTGAATTATTTTTGTATTCTACTATTTATTTTACATGTTATCTTCCTTTTAGGTTTTGTGCTCGCGGAACAGAATGTTAAATAAGTACATTGTACAACTACAACATTATGCATATATTATACATACATCCCATTACATTTAGTCCGTTTTAAAAAAAAAAAAAAAAAGTAAAACACGTTACTTACGTCAGCACATTTTTTTGTATGCATTTAGTTTTGAGGCACGTGCACTAAAAACACCAAACGTTGGCTTTAACAAAATGGAAAATATTAAAAAAAAGAAGTTTAGGGTTAATATTTCATGATTAAACTTCAGTTTGCTCTGTAAACAAAAACAATAGATCACGCAAATACTAAAAGAAAAATAGACAATAAATGTTAACTGTCTTTTATTTCTTCTATCACTTAAATGCAGCATCAACTTTGTTGTTTTTGTTAATTATTGACCGTTAGCCAATCTGTAATCCCACAGTCCATGTTGTGTTGGACCTATTTCTGGTTCTAATCTGTCAGATTAGCAAAATTTAGCTGCTAAATGCCCAATTTTAAAAATATCTTTCCAGACTTTTAATAATGATAACGGATTGGATTTATCTGCGCTTTTCCAGACGCTCAAAGCGCTATCAGTATGTCCATTATTCATTCACTCTTCATTCATACTTGGTGATGGTGAACTGCTGTTGTAGCCACAGCTGCCCGGGGGCAGACCGACAGAGGCGTGGCTGCCAGTTCACGCCTGCGGCCCCTCTGACCATCACCGGGACATTCATACACATTCACACACCAGTGGAGCCACACTGGAGGCAGGGAGGGTGAAGTGTCTTGCCCAAGGACACAACAAACCTTCGATCATTGGACGACCTGCTCAACCGCCTCAGCCACCGCCGCTTTTGTAGTTAGTGTTTATAGATCCTTCTTCTCCTACTTGTGTTGCTTTTCCAAACACATTGGTGTGATATTTTGAAGGTTTACTTCACTGCTTTTCCAAAGCCTGGCTCTCTCTCTCTCTCTGGCTTGGTGTTGAGGAGCAGGTTAGCAACACGGTGCTAAAAGAGACGCCACCACTCAGTCACGCTTGTTCCCACAGGATCCGGAGCTGACCAACGGCACGCTCGTTGACGGCTCCAGTCCCGCCTCCGCCTCCTCCACCTCCGCGTTGCTCAGCAGGCTGCAGGTGGAGGAGAACTCCGAGGCAGACGCCGCAGAGCTTTACGCATCCACGGAAACCCGGGACCTCTTCGTTACAGTGGACGACCCCAAGAAGCACGTGTCCACCATGGAAACCTACATCACCTACAGAGTCTCTACCAAGGTCTGCTGCCAGCGCTCTGAAGCTTCCTTTAAATTAAAAGCCCCTTCATTTTAGTGAACTTGAACTTGTTTCTGCTTTTTCAGATAGTTTCCACGCTGTGATCATTAAATTCTTCCGGAACAGGAAATAACTTCCCACTTTTACAGGACAGAATAAAATCCTCTTATTACCTATAAAAGGTTCAGAAGATGAACAGGAAATGGGGACAAAACCTGCAAAACAAGAAACAAAATAAAGAAAAAAAGTAGAAGTAAAATTGCATCAACTATTTACATACACCACAGAGGCATTGGAAACCCATGCATATGCTGGAAGGTGGATGTTGTGGTGTGGAGGAAGTGGGTAGCCCAGTGAGGAGGAGTATAGGGGATGAAGATGGTGGTCCTCCTTTGTGGTGGTTTTTTATTATCTGTGTTGACCACCTGAGTGTCTGCTGGTTGTTGTTGTGGTGCAAGCAGGTGGTGCTGAATAGTGTGACTCTTTGAGTAAATGAATAGCAGAAAATCAGCAGGAAGTTTTTGCTGACAAAAAAAGGGATTGAGTTGCTTTTTTGCTGGAGGTGATCTAAGATATTTGTTCTGCTTTCTGGAGACGGTCTCCACCATCAGCTTGGTTCTGCTGATGCTCCAGATGTGAGCAGCAGATCACAAACTGTTTGTGGAAAGTCGTTGGTGGCGAAACGCTGCTCTCAGAGGAGGACCATCAGAAGATCAACTCTGATACGATTTGAAGCAGATAAATGTGGATGGTTTTGGCGTCACACTAAATCTACATGTGTTCAAAGTTCACCCTTCTGAAGAGTCAGCATGTGTATAAAAAATGTGCTGCCTGCTCGGTGCAGGAGAAGCAGCTCGGGTGGATGTTTGTCCAGCGGGGGGGGGGGGGGGGGGGGGGGGGGGTCATATCAGAGCTCTCTGATCACAGACAGCAGCTTGTGAAACGCAGCACCAGGAGGAGGTGGAAGAATAAAGTGATCGGTCAGAGGGCTTTTTAGTTGTTATCAAGTCGACGGATCAATAGTTCAAACTGCAGCAGCTGCAGCCGGTCAGAATTGTTGCTCTGAAGGAAGCAGACCAAGACTGGAGTGTGCAGAAAGAGACTCAGCCCGCAAAGAAAGCGCTGACTCATCACTTTGACTTTCTCTGTTCAGAAGAAGCTTCAGAGTCCTCCTAAAGTCAGACTGATTGCTGTGGATTGTGTTTTGAGGTCAGGTCTGGTCCACACGCCGACCATATTTGACAACCGGACCAAGTGAGTGAAGCAGAAAAGGGCATCCGGTTCCAACCAAGCAAAGTCAATTCAGTCGCCATTTTTCACGACATTGACATCACCATGTTGGAACAGGATATCCAAGTCAGCCTGAGTCAATGTTTCTATGACAACCTCTCTCACCATTCAGGAGTGAACTTGTTGGAAGTCCACACCCCTACTACTTAAAAGCTTCCCAAAATGTGTTATTCCAACGTTTTGAACGTTTGACAGCGGGCAACATCGTCTGATTGGTCAGTTTATAACTTCAATGACTTTCACTACAGAAAAAACAACATTAAAAAATGAAGATTATTAAGAACGTATTAAAAAAAGTTATCGGAGCAAGAATGGTTATTCTGAAAAAATGGAAAGACTGAGTAACAGCTGTTAAAACTGGAATACTGGCTTTTTGGAGCCAGCGGGAACTACTTGTTTGGAACGTGAGGAGGGAGGGGTCACTCCGTCCGGTTCTGACATATAGTCCCCATGGTTACAACAAACCGACAAATAGGACTTCATTTCCAGATGAGGCTCACATCTGCTAGAGGCTTCTTCTTTTGTTTGTATTTCTGGTATTTTATTGTCATATTTTTAAACCATTTATAAGGATTTGTGACTGTCAGAAGTATAAAAAAATGTTGTTTTTCCCTCACACACCTCTGAAAAATAAACATTCAGACCATTTCTAGATGCAGTTAACCTTTTAACATCATAGCTTTAGCTCCAGTGTTGACATCATTTCGACTACCGTGGATTCTGAAGCGCAGAAAAACAGCCTTGCACTGAAATGCAGTGAAGTAATCATCTTCAAGAAACTGTTGCAAAGTAAAGCAGTTTTGCACTGTTATCAAACACATATTAGTATTGTTTGTATATGTGCAAAGCAGATATGCAAAGCTGCTTTTCTCCCCGTCAGACTCAGCTTATTCACGTTGGTTACGTAATCACTCAGAGAACGCGTGCCATTTTGTTGTCAACATCTCCAGTTAAAGAGTTTATCTTGAACATTTATGAGTGCGTAGCTGCAACCTTAGTGTTTATATTTCATCTCCTCAGACACCGAGGACATGAACCAGCTCTTAATGTTTAGAGTTTCTCTAAACACCTGCCTGCTGATGAGGAACCTGAGAGCACTTTACATTTAATGTTTTCATTATCAACAATCTGTCAGAGGAGACGATCAGTAACTCTGGGAGTGCATCCTAAAGAGGCCTTTGTAACATGAGCACTTTGGGGTTTGGCAATGCCTACTTCAAGATAAAGCCACTTCTTATTGGTAGTTACCATTGACGGGATGCGAGAACTGAGTGACCCCTCTCCTTTCACGTTCCAAACAGGAAGTAAAATCCCATTTACTTCTATTATGAGATAAATAACTATTACTTAGTCATTATATTTGTCAGAATAGCCATTCTTGCTTTGATCCTTTTTTTTTTTAAACATCCGTCCATTTTTCTCAAACGGCTTTATCGCTTTCGGAGTTACAGGGTTGCCTGAGCCTGTCCCGGCTACTGTTGGGCGAAGGTTAGCAGTCTGTCCCAGGGCCCTTTTTTTTTAAATATGTTTTTGGGAAAAAAAAAATTCAAGTTAGAACCTGGACGTTCAATGCCTCAATAAAAGTGTGTGACTTATGTAGAACCCTCAAAACGTTTGAGAATTTCTGCTGAGCCTGCTTTCAAGTCCTAGGGGTGTGGCCTTTTAACAAGCTCACTCCTGATTGGCGAGAGTGGTTGCCATAGACACATTGACTCAGACTGAATCAGACCAATCACTGCTTACTGACGTTGTCTGGTTCCAACATGGTGACGTCTATGTCGCGGACGGGGCGACTGAACCGACTTTATTTCATTGGAGCTGGAAGTAAATCATTTTCAACGGGTGACGTCACACTCACTCTGTCCAGTTCTCATGTACAGTCATTGGTTGTTAGTCATTCGGTCTTGTCTCAGATGGCTATAAAGATAAATTTAGAGCGGACATTTATTCCCCACACTGCACTTTTATTTTACACAAACTATACTAACTGTGTTTTTTCAGCAGACTCCTGGCTAATATAAATGTATTTCCTGCTTTCGGAAGCAGTTTTTTCTTTTATGTTTGAAAATTCCACTTTCACTCTGAGTTTTGTTTACAAAACAGCTTTCCGTGACTCAGTATGAGCAAACATAAACAACACAGCTATGTTTATGTAAAGGAAAAATAAACTGCATTCACTGCTGCCTGGTAGAAATAACTTCTCGATAAATTCAAGCGTATTCTTTTATTTTCTGCTAAGCAGCACAGAAAACACACGTGGGCGCTCCCGCTGGTGATTGATGGGCCAACCAACCCTGCTTTGTGTGGCACCACCCCTGTATTTTGCTTGGCTAATCATAGTCATGCATTTCCTGACGTCAGACGTCTTTACAAACCAACCAAATTAAAGTCATTTTTGGGGTAGTGGGAGTGAAAGTGTGTCCAATTCAAATTTAGAAACACAACATTCAGAAACACAAAATACCAACATTTAGATCTAAATATATTGTATCACATGAACATAAAAAGGTGTACTAAAAAAACAATGAAGCCCATAAGAGTTCTTAACGAAGAGAGAGACCTGCTGTTAAAAACCAACACTTGTTAAACATTAAATGGAGATCCAGAGAATGTTTAGACTGTTTTATTGTTGAAAGTAAGATACAGATTTGGAGCAAATACTGCCTGCAGCTTCTCTCTGGTGTCATGGTGATAGTTGGCATCTGCTGCGAGTTGCCTGGATGCAGACACCACAGATAAATGTCGTAACCTGATAAGAGCGCGAGGTCAAAATGTGGGAAAGATTGCACGGGCATGGGCTAGTCGCCTCTTTTGTGTACATATGATCGTGAAGATGTTCATGTTTCGTGGCCATTTTGGTCAAAATTGTTGATATTTAGTTTTTTCTTTCAGACGACACGGATAGAGTTTGACCTGCCGGAGTACTGCGTCAGAAGACGCTACCAGGACTTTGACTGGTTGAGAGTGAAACTGGAGGAGACCCAGCCGACCAACCTCATCCCCGTATGTCCCTCCAGCTTTTCCGTGTGGTGCTGCCTTCAAGGACACGGCTCATTCATACATACCTCTCTCCTCCTCTGCAGCCTTTGCCTGAGAAGTTTGTGATGAAGGGCGTGGTTGACCGCTTTTCAGAAGAGTTTGTGGAGACCAGGATGAAAGCTTTGGACAAGTTCCTGAAGCGAGTTGCAGACCACCCCGTCCTGTCCTTTAACCCACACCTTAATGCTTTCCTGACTGCCAAGGTAAAAAGAGTGCTGGATGCCGTAAAGAGAAAGTATGATAGAAAAATCTAAAACAAGAAATTGGAAGAATTTAGTCCCAGTCCAGGTGCAGATTCAGAGAGAATAGTTCATTATTCCCTACAGTGTGCTGATGGTTTGAGGATTTTTGTGTCTGCAGGACCTGAACAAGCGGCAGGGTCTGGCTCTGCTGACTAAGATGGGAGAGTCGGTGAAGCATGTGGCGGGGGGGTACAAGCTGCGGGCAAGACCGCCCGAGTTCAACGCCATGGGAGAATACCTGGACACTTTCAGCCAGAAACTAGGAACCATTGACCGCATTGCTCAGAGGATACTCCGAGAGCAGTCAGGTATTTTGCTCAGTTCACAGAGACAAATCAGCTTCACAACCAAAACATTATCTTACTGTCCGGCTACCGCGATAGAACAGGGGGAACCACTGTGCATGCAGTCGCTGGATGACTTTTAATACTAATCATTAAAGTAATCATTTCATTTTAGGTGAACTTTTGTTTGATCTTTACCAGCTACGTTCCTGCGATTATCAGTAATGTTATTTGCAATGTCGGCCTTCTGCAGTTTTTTTCTAATGTTTACACAAACAACACATTTTCTCATTGAAACAGTTGTGTAACGCTGTCTGTTTACCTAGTAAACACTAGTTTATCTGTGCAAAAATGTTGTCTGATTATCCATTGGTTTCCATGAAACCTTCACTGAACCTCTGATGCAGAATATTTTATTATGTATTTAAAAGTTACCAAAACTACATTTTAAACATGTACTTATTTTAAAAGTTGTTTCATAAAATCACAAGTACTAAGAATTAGCCAACTGTTGACGCCCACATATGTTTTACATTTCAGGCAATTTAGGATGTTTTAAAGAAAAAAAAATCATCAAATATGTGAAGTTGGGCAAAAATATAAACAATTAAGAGGTTTAGTTTTATCAGATAAAAAGTTTACAGTTTTAGTTTTCTTAATGTTCTTATATTTTTTTAAAATTAATAATCAACTCAAAGAGTCAAACCTTCTGTCAGCAAATAACAGAAGTGAAGTTTTTGATCCTGGAAATAACTTTGCAGTTAATCGTTTTTAGTAACCTTTTAACTGGATGGTTTCAGGATGTAAGACTGTTGTTTTTTTAATGGGTTATCCTCAGGGTTCTTCTGAAGGTCACAGTCAGTCATCTGACAGACCTGAAGGGCAAACAATGCTCAGCCAGGGACTCCACACTCTACATGTGTGCAGGTTTTTTTAGAAAGAGTTTGTAAAACCCAGAAAAGTTGAAGTTTTAGAAAGAAAATGTTAATTTCAAGAAAAAACTGTGGTTCTGCCACAGACTGGTGACCTAATCAGAGGGCATCTCACCTTCATCCAACAGTATGGGTTGGGTTGGCTCCAGCTTTAGAGGATCCTGAAGATGGATGGATGAAAAAAGTAAGGGATGGGACATGAGTAGAGACTGTGAATAGAGGATATGAAACTCTACCAGACCCTCTGACCTGAACTTCTTCCTTTAAGCTCATGCAGTAGTTAACTGTATGTGTGTAGGGAAAAATCGATATATCATAAAAATTCATTTGGTGATACTTGTATCGATTTAAAGTACTTGTTGTTATGAGGTAGGCCTGGGCGAATAATCGATTGAATTAATTAATTCGAATTTTTTGTTACCTGCGTTTTCAAAAATGACTAAATCAAGATTTTGTGTAATGGCGCATTTTTGGCTCCCCAGAGATTCTGTAGCATTCGTTTCACACGGCGGTATGGCAAGCAACAACATCATAGCACACATGAAACAGCAAGCGACAGCATGGCTACCGGTGAGAGGGGGAAGTTTGTTCCCAAGAAAGGAATAAAATCCTCTGTTGTTTGGAACTGGTATGGGTTGACCGCGACTCCTGCTGGTTCATCATCTTCTCCGTGGAGAAGACGGGGTTTCTTAATTTAATTAAAACCTTAGACTCCAGATAGAAGCTGTATTGTTAATCCTTTAGAAAATGGTGCTACTCTAAAGGTGAATGTTTGTCTCCTTTTAGTCTAGACTACAAACTGTGACTTAAAACACAGCTGGGACTTTAAGTAAGAAAGTAACCTTTTTATTTTGGACAAGTGAAAACAAGTTTAGAATAACAAAATATGACAAAAATTATATTTAAAAAAATTATATATATTATATATATATATATATATATATATATATATATATATATATATATATATATATATATATATATATATATATATATATATATATATATATATATATATGACAAGTATAAAACAAAACAAGTCCAAAAGAGAGTGAGAAGAAGAAAAATCTTATACTTAACTTTGATTACAAGAGTGTGTTCATTTATTTATTATTCATCCCAGAAATGGGGGTTACATTTGTCTTAGGTTTGATTAAATAAAAGCAAAATTTGCTTTAAATTGTCTGCCATTTGTACTTATGGCTTTCCTTAAGTAGGAGGGGGGGAATCGGGAAAAAAATCGGAAATCGAATATTAAAAAAAAACAAAATCGGAGATTTTTTAGGCCATATCGCCCAGCCCTATTATGAGATGTGTACTACTTAGGTTTTACTTGGAATGGGTACCAAACCGAAACTCTTTGCCATGTTGCTGCCAGTATCAAAAAGGCGGATTGCGGTGCTTTGTAGAACGAGTGAAGCAGTGCAGCTGTGCGGGCTCATGCAGGGAAACTCAACCAAAGTGTTGTTGGCGAAGCGAGCCAAAGTTCTGCAGAGAGTTGCAGCAATAGATTCTAGTTTAGCAACCTAATGGATCAGAGTGATGTGGACAACGCTCTGAAAAAAGGCCGATGACGTGGTGAAATCTCTTTGCTTCCGCGTGTGAGAAAGCGGAACCACAGCCGCTTTGAAAAAAGCATGTTGGCCACATTAAAGCGCTGTCCTTCACCCTGTCATGCTGCCTCATCACATTTTGTTTCTGGAAACATTTTTTTCAAGCACCCGTTCAAACCCTGTTTAGGCACCTGGACCATTTAAAAGTAGCGGAGAAGCTACTCCGGTAATGTTGGAAAAAAGCAGCACATTATTTCCTCACTTTTCTCCTTACTTTTAGAACCTTATTAGTTAAGGCACATTCATTCTGTTTTTTTCTTATACTGAAAAATATTTTGTTGTGGAAATCAGACCTAGTTGTTCCCTTTAAGAACAAATATATCTTAATTTACAAAAAGAGAAGCACTATGAATTTGCTTGGGTAAAAGCAACTTGTGTTTGAGAAACGGTTGCAGTGCTTAGCATTGTGATCAATACATAAAATTAATTAGACCATTTTATTACAATGAAAGGCGTATTCAAATTCTGGCTGTTTTTTTCTAAGTCACATACTCTTGAAGAAATATTGAAAAATTAGTTTCAGTACAGTATCCAGTACAGTGTATCGCCAGACTATTGCCAATACACACCCCCTAGTAAACAGTAGAAAAAGAAAACGTTGAAGTCATTCCCTGCTTGTCCAGTGTGAATACCATGAGCTAAATGCCCGTCAAAGAACCCGGTCTTGGCATATTCTTGAACGCGCGTCACTTAACCAGTGTGAACATAACAGTTTTAAAAAACAAACACTTGAAATGGAGCTTTATATGCCATCTCCTAACTGACATGAATGTGTTTGCGGTTTTATTCCAGTCTCATGCAGCCTCTGGGTCTTAAAAGTCTGAGAAGATTTGCTTGGAGAAGGATGCGACACAGCCTCGGGTCTAGATGACCCAGCTCACATGACAAGTTGCTCTGTAAATAAATACCCGCCATGTGAACGGCTTCTTGTCACCATCTGTCGAGGCTGTTTGTTTGCCTTGTTTCCATGTTGGATGAGATACTGATTGGACCCTCTGGAAGCAGTAGATAGTGAACAGAGTGTGCACTGCTCTAAGCCGGAAGAATAAGAAAACTCCAAATACAGGATTTGGAGCAAACTTTGACACCTTTGTCAAAAAGTTTTCCTGCGATTTCATGTCCAAACTAACCTTGAATATACTGTATTTTCTGAACTAAAGGGAGCACAGGATCATAAGGCGCACCGTCAATTAATGCTCTATTTTTTTAATTTATGTCATAGTCGAACTATAAAGCATATTAAGCGAGACAAGAGTCAGAGATAAATCCATCAGGCAGTCAGACTTTAATACCTGTGTTCACAGTAACTAGAACTTGTTTGTAACACGATACATGTTAGAAGCATTAGTGTATGCACTAGGGATGCAAGGATACATTTTTACCACTGTTCAGTTTAAACCTCGATTCTTGGGTCAATAAATACTAAATCCTTCTTAAAGCACAATTCTTTGACACTTTCAATGTAAACACTGATTTGCAGTAACGATACAATGATACCCGTTTCCCACGATTAGGTTTAATGGTGTCGCATACGGTCAGGGCTGGCCCTGGTCTTCCGGGGGCCCTAAGGGAAATTTAATTTGTGGGCCCTCTAACTGATCAGCATCACCAACAAAGCGGAACTGTTGTTATAATATAAATGAGATCTCTCTATTAATACATTTTGTGAATGTATTATTGTTGCTGCTGAAGAATTGAAAACAGTTTATCGCCTGCATGTTGGATGCACATTCAGTGGTGCCAAACCAATTTTAAAAGTGCAATTTTAAATATGAATGACAAATGTATATATAAAATTAGGACCATAAATATTTGGACAGAGACACATTCAGTTGCTGTTTGTTTGTGGGCCTTTCTGTCTGAAGTTTAGTCTTCAACAAGTGAAATGTTTGCTCAATTGGGTTACAATCAGGTGACTGACTTGGCCATTCAAGAATATTCCACTTCTTTGCTTTAATAAACTCCTGAGTTGCTTTGTCTGTATGTTTTGGGTCGTTGTCCATCTGTATTATGAAACGCCGCCCAATCAGTTTGGCTGCATTCACCTGGATCTGCGCAGACAGTATGTCTCTGAACACCTCAGAATTCATTGGGCTGCTTCTGTCCTGTGTCACGTCATCAATAAACACTAGTGTCCCAGTGTCAGTAGCAGCCATCCACGACCAGGCCATCACACTGCCTCCACAGGGTTTTACTGATGATGTAGTGTGCTTTAGATCATGAGCTTCTCCACGCCTTCTCCATACTTTTCTCCTACCATCATTCTGGTAGAGGTTGATTTTTGGTTTCATCTGCCCAAAGAATGTTTTTCCAGAACTGTGCTGGCTTTTTTAGATGCTTTTTAGTAAAGTCCAATCTAGCTTTTCCTATTCTTGAGGCTTATGAGTGGCTTGCATCTTGCAGTGTACCCTCTGTATCTACTTTCATGCAGTCTTCTTTTTACGGTAGACTTGGATATTGATACGCCTACCTCCTGGAGAGTGTTGTTCACTTAGTTGGCTGTTGTGAACGGGTTCCTCTCCACCATGGAAATGATTCTGGGATCATCCACCACTGTTGGACGTCCAGGTCTTTTTGCGTTGCTGAGTTCACCAGTGCTTTATTTCTTTCTCAGGATGTACCACACTGTTGATTTTGCCACTCCTAATACTGTAGCAATTTCTGGCATGTTTTTTTTTCTATTTTCTCAGCTTAATGATTGCTCCTTTCACCTGTATGGAGAGCTCCTTTGATCGCATGTTGTCTGTTCACAGCTAAATCTTAAAAATGCAAGCACGAGTCCTCTCATCAACTCCAGGCCTTATATCTGATCACTCATACTGACATAACAAGGGAATTGGCCACACCTGCCCATGCAACAGCATCGAAGTCAACTGTCCAATTTCTTACCAGCCCATGAAATGAAGGGATTGTGTTTAAAAAGTGTTTTAGTTTTTCACATTTTTTGCAATCTTTTTGTTCAACCCATGGAATAAAAGCTGAAAGTCTGCACTTCAATGGCATCTGAGTTGTTTTATTGAAAATTCGCTGTGGTAATGTACAGAAACAAAATTAGAAAGAATGTCTCTCTGTCCAAATATTTATGGTCCTGACTGTATATAGATATATAGTTTTTAATGTAACATTGGGAAATCAACAAATAACATTCACAAAACTCCAACTTATTAAAAACAGCAACTTAATAGCAAATCAAATAACAATAAAACAATCCAAAATAAAGAACACAACAGCGGAATGAAGGTGATTTTGGAAAATTCAAAGTCTTTATCAGTCTGAAAAGGACCTCTCTGCACCAAATCCATTCTTACAAGATCAGACAATATGGTTGGCCATTCAGCTGAACCAATTGGATTTGGGGTTGGTGGAATTTTGGATCCAGTGGGTGGGCTCCTCTTTCATACACACCCCTCTTGGAGCCTCTGGAACATAAGAGACATAACTTCAACAAAAGCAAACGGTGAAAAGCCAAACAGTCCAATCAAATCTGCATAACAGTTGCTGTGATGCTGGAAGCAGAATGTTGGAAAGAAGTGGCTTCACTGTTGTGTGTGTGTGCGCAAATGTATGACTATTTTTCAAGTAATATTGAAATGATAAGTCTGATATAGGTTCCATATTGGCTAGATTTGAACTTACCAGCAGCAGCATCAACGTTTTCCCTTTCAATAGAAGATGTGGGGACAGGAGTTTCTTCTGAAGCTAAAAAAACAAGAATTATTATTATACAATAATGATAAAGCTAATAAAATAACTATAGCAGAATATTACTAATAATAGAGTGGCTCATTTAAAATCTGTGTGCAGGTTTTTAACAATTTCATAATCTTTTATATATTTATGAGAGATAAATTGTTTGATTGTGTATTTGCACAAGGTCATATTTGTTTATTTAAATATGAACTATTTGGGGCTCCATTCTTCAGCTGCTGTTTATGAAAAAAAGGGTTATACATACACTGGTTTTTAAATTACTTTACAAGCTATTAAAATGACCTTAGATTACATCTTCAGTGATGTCAGGAACATCTTGGGATGTGGATGCTGCACCTCTTCCAATACTTTTTGATACTTTTTGAGAGCAGAAGAAACTGTCGACTGAGAAGGAACTGTGCAAAACATCATCATTATGTAAAACCAACACTGCAAAATAAAAACAAGAAATAAATTTACCCATTTTTAAATAATAAATGTGAACAATAATAAGTGGAAATATAAGCATTTATACACTTCTTTATTATTTTGTATTTTCATTATTTTAAAATTTGTAGATTTATTTTGTTTTTCATTTATAAATGAGAACATGTATTTCCTATTTGTATTTGGCAGTTTAGATTCCCCATATTCCATGCAAGATTTTAAGACACATTGTTGAAAAAGTCAGACTACCTGACCTGCTATAACAGATAAACAGCAGTTTTTCTACTGACATAAATCGAAAAATGCAGAACGCACTTAATATGTGTTAGCAAAACATTTAAACAATACGATAACGTGAGTTAAAACATTTATCAGCCACCATACCATTATCATTATTTACTTTTCTCCGTCCGATCTCATCTTAGAAACTTGGGTATCAGAATTATTTTCGAGTTTTCCATTGGAAATTACGACAAACTTGGTAGTTTCTGTGCAAACTTTAACCTCGAATCGATCCGTTTTTTATGTAAATCACGCAGCTGCACAGAAAGACAGGATAACCAACGTTGCTAAGAGTGTCGTAACGTAATTATTTGGGTTGCCAGATTGGTTCAGGTGTGTTGAAGGCGGGGGGGGGGGGGGGGTCATTAAAGTGCAGGCAACATTCTTTTGCACAACATCAAATACGGAAGTGCTGAGACATGGGCTGCCAGATTTGGGCCTTTTTTTTTTCCCGCCGCTTCGGGGTCCTGGTGGTGACAGCGGGGCCCTATGCGGCTGCGTAATTCGCGTATAGGGAGGGCCGGCCATGCATATGGTTCAGTTTTCAGTTCAGAATTATGGCATCCGTAGTATTCCCAAAACCTGTAGCTCCTTACCTTATGTTGTTTTCCTAAATTGCTCATCTTTCCTGATTTCTATTGTTACTAGAATACCTCACGGAGCTGCGAGAATATGCATCTGTCTACTCAAGTTGGGCGGGGTCGGAGGACGAGCTGCAGCGCCCTCTAGAGGGTGTGGCTGGCTGTGTCACAACGTGCTGCGGAGCGCTGGAGGACCTGAGTGAAAACATGAGCCAGGACTTCCTTCCTGTTCTTCGAGAATATGTCCTTTACACAGAGACAATGAAGGTAAGAGGGCGGAGGACAACAAAGCACTCACAGTGGTCATGAGGGGTACTGCAACTGAAAGAGTTTCCTCTCAACAACAGACTGTATTTAAAATGTATGCTCTTATTGTCGCAAAAATAGTGAAAATAATTGTATATTTGTGATGCACGCGCAAAGTTTCCCAATTGCGTGTTGGTTCACAGGATGATGATGCTTCAGTGAAATAAATTTGACAGATCAGCAGGTGAGAGGTTAGGTGCTTGTGGTAAATTCATGTTTATTTACTTAAACACAGGTCTGTGTCATCTTCATCCTGTGCTGGAGGTGTTGCTAGGTGCCCAGAGTCCCTACCACCGCAGGATCAGATAAAAAGGTTTAGAGTTCTTCCTCTTTTTGGTCTGATTGCAGAACGTTTTGAGGAAACGAGACCAGAGTCAAGCGGAGTACGAGGGCCGCCTAGAGGCAGCCGTGCTGCGCAGACAGGAGGACAGAACGCCTGTAAGCTCTCTCCCTTCTCTCATTGTTTTCCAACTTCTTTTTAAAAGATTTGAAGTGTTGTTATTTTCCTTTTTTTTCCCCAAAAAAACTTTTGAGTCACATGCAGATTACAAAAAAATAGACAGTAAAAGTAGGAGGAAAACAGAAATGCCTCAAACTTTGTGATGTTAGGATCTGTGGTCATGGTTAAAAATGGTGAAACCTTTTTGTCTGTTTTCTTTGTGGCTCTGATCTAATAAGTCTCCTCCAAAATTCCTCCTCCTCCTCCTCCCAGAATCCTGTACTTCAGCTGGTGTAAACACTAGTCCCCTGTAGATCTAGTTTTGATGTGGTTTTGCTGTAGATGCCTCTGGAGGTGGAGAAATGCCAGGACAAAATGGAGTGCTTTAATGCAGACCTGAAAGCCGACTGGGAACGCTGGCAGTGCAATAAGAGACAAGACTTCAAACAGCTCCTAATCGGCATGGCTGACAAAAACATCAACTATTACGAAAAGGTAATAAATTGATCAAGATGTGCTAACTCAAGGCTACTTCTGCTCCAAATAACAAGAAAGCATGATTCATTCATTCATTCATTCATCTTCTTGACTGTTTTTCCCTTCACGGGGTTGCCGGAGCCTATCCCGGCCAGAAAGCATGATGTTACATTGATTAGAATGTTATTCCAATATAATATATTGATTAAAAAATTACTTTTTGAAATTTTAGAAACCTTTAATTAGCTTTTCTTTACATTTTATTAAAGAAAACCTTACAAGAAACATGCTAGTAGATTAGCTTACTTGCAATAGCTAGCGTGACTAAGGTTGTGTTCAAATTCCATCCCTACTCACTATATAGTGCGGTCGCCATTTGTAGTGCTGTCTGAATCTACAATTCAAAAATCGAGTGCCCTAGAAATTTCCCAGAAGTCTCTGCGAACAACCAGTGTGCATCGATGCTCACTAGATTGGCGAATATAAACCACAATGCATTGCGTCTGAACAATTTTTGCACTGAGTTACACTTCTATACCAACTTTTCATAATAGCTTGGAGTGAGACTCGATGCAGGGGAAAAAAAATAACTCTATACGGAGCCAAGACATAACATGAGCCAGGTGTTGTATTTTTGAAAGTGCAATTGTGAAATAAAGCACCACAAGGGAAAAAAACTGATATATTGAAAAGTAATAAGAGCATAATTGTTTGTGTAAAAGCAATGGATGGAGTGAGTGTGTCGTCACCCAAAGAAAAAGGTTTACTTCTGGTTCCAACCAACTGAAGTCCATTTAGTCCCCATTTTTGTGTGATACGAACGCCGCCTGCCATTTGGCACCAGATGAGGTTAATAAGCGTCTTAAGTCCAAGTCTACCTTTTTTCTTCTTCTTTTTTTTGAGTAAACGTTTCTATAGCAACTACTGTCGCCAATCAGGAGTGATTGTTTGTTGGAAGTCCACACCCCTTCCATGCTTTTACTGAGGCTTCTGATTGGCCGGTTTAGAACTTGAATAACTGCCCTGGAACTTTTTTCGTTTATTTTTTTAATCTCTGTATTTTAGTAATCATAACTGCTTTAGCTGACTATGAATCTCTTTCATTTGGTCTCAGTTAGGTCATATTAACCACGTAATTCTAAAATAGTGAGGTCACAGAATACCTCCATACTCTCTTACTCTGCCACACAACCATCTTCTCAAAGCTGTGTTGATACACACCTGACTTTGTATGTTAAGACAAAATCAGGTCATTTAGTAGCCCTCCTAGTCGTTCTTGAGTTGACTTTTCCATGGAGTTTCAAAGCAGCCTAGTTTGCTTTCTATGTGTGTAAAAATGAGTTTGTTAGTTAAATGAGTTGATCTTATAATAGTAAAATAAACTTGTTTTTTAAGTCACTCCTGACATTCATCAAACTTTCAAAATGCAAACATGTCAGATGATTAAATCTAGTGTCAGAATATGTTTAAAGGGATTTTCTACTGCACAACAGTACCTGTTCTGAAGCAAAGTTCTTAAAGGACAAAATTACAGGATCATGAACCATCTCCAGAGTTTTGAGTGCACTACATCTCCCAGCAACCCCGGCGCACAGTTTCTGGATGCCACACACCTGACTTTCATTTGCAATTACTCACAGTCTACTTAACCATTGTGCTATCCTAGGCACTTTGACATTGGGAGTTGGGTCATCTAGACAGTGCTCTGAACCTTTTTTCTTCAATGATTTGTGATCTTCACTGGCGTCCATGGATTACATGAAATCCTCTTCACCTTTATCCACCTTTGTCATGGTAGGGCCCCAAATCTCGCCTGGATCCTGGTTACTCTCGTTTTCTTTCTGATGCTCCCATGCTTTCTATTGACCCAATCCAACTGACCCTGATTTAGCTTTGTGGACGTTTAGCTGAGATAATTAACCTGCTGCATTTGGAACCAGAACTGCCTGTTCTTGTGACGCCTGTTCTTATAATGAAGCCGAGGCTAATGTTGGTGACAGAGCAGCCAGTCTGTATAGTTGGATATCATGTTGTGTGTGCGCCAAGCTCAAATGTGCAAGATTTATTTAAGTAGATTCATCCACTTGGAGCTCATGATGGAGAACGGTTTGATGGGCAACGGCCTGACCTTTACTGGTTTTTATGCCTGGCACATGGGTCAGGGTCAGAGTTAGGGTCGCATCAAATAGTTCTGGCCCTTTTTTGATTTGTTATTAGAGAAAATCACACTACACACTTTGAAGTGGAGAAAGACATTGCATGTATAACTTTAAGCAAAAAAAAAAGGAGGGGGGAGGGTTGAAATAATGTTTCTCGTTTACATCCTGAACAAAATTGTGGTGTTTTAAATAAATGTAGTCAATCTACAAAGCTTTAGGAGGGCAACCTATTGTCGCCACTGACCTCTAGCGTTGTTGAACATTGTTTATACCTTTGACTATGAAAAAAAAAACATCTTTGAAGTGTTATCAAATTTCTGTGAAACCTTGTAGCAAATAGATTTTCTTCAGATGTCTGTTATCTTGTCGGTTATCGTTTTCTGGGATTCACCGCTGGTCTTTTAGCTAAAGACCAACTCCAATGAAAATGGTTGGCGAACCCTAAAAGACGACCAGGAAGGATTTTTACAGCAAATCAGAAGATGATCGGAGTTGGACTTGAAGCATGAAAGCTATTAACCCTCCTATTATCCTTGGGGTCAATTTGACCCCAATTCAATGTTTGTCATTCAAAAAATAATAGTTAACCTTTTCTTTTTAGTTCATATTTCATTACTTTTTCTAATTTGATGGGGACAACTGATTAAGCATAAAATGATCATGATGATTTTTTTTCAATGTGCTAAACACAAATTGCATACATTGGTGTTCCTCTGGGGTCAATTTGACCCCCGGCTGTTTTAGCTGTGTAAAACATCCCAACACCTGCAGGTGCAGAGTTGATACTTTTGAGTTAAGACATAATAGGGGGGTGGGGAAAACAACTATTTCAACGAGAACTTTGATATTTCTCGTGGTGTGGTGTGAAATCCGGCCAAAATGAGGAAGCCAATGTAGGCTTGCGAGTTGATCACATCCAAGTCTTTCCAACTATACATGCCTCCCCTCTAAAATTATCATCTCAAGTACAACATTTTCAATTGATGGTTATATATTTTATGTTATATATATCATAATGTTGAACTGTAACACTTGAAGGTCACTTTGCTGCTGCCAGACAACAGAATTTCCCCCATCGTGTGATGAATAAAGTTTTATCTCATCTCATCTCTCAAATGAAGAGCTCAAATAATGACCTTGTCTTCAACATGGCCGACTGTGTGTCTGAAGGGACACACTCTTAGCAAGAAATATGTCTGCAAGGAGCACGCCCAAACTCTCTGCACATCCTGTGTACAATAGTGCAGACTAAAAGCTCGACTCTGGGCACTGTGCCGTGATCTGACTATCTGACTTATGTTCTCATTATGATTTTCTGTTTCACACAAAAACATTAAAAAAGGAAAGAAAAAAAACTCTCTAACTCTGCCACTGCCCGTCCAAAGCCCGGATGACAAAAGAGGAGGGGTAAGTCAGACTTTATAGTGACGAACCAGAAATATGTCACAAAAAAGGAGAGAAAAATATGTTCATAAAAGCAAAGGGGGTCACTAACATCAGCCAATATGGTGTATTCTGTGAGAGTCATGAATATGCACCCCAAATTAGAAAAGATTTGGATGAAAATTTTTCAAGATCCACTAACTCTAAAACTGAAAGTTTAACCTGATGATGGCACTACAGCAAAGGTCATATCACGAAAACTAATAGGGTTCAAGCTCTTGTGGTCATTAATGTTGTCAGTAAATTTGAAAAAATTAGCAGAAAAACTTTTCAAGATGCATTCATTCTTATTTAAAAGTTTGGCCTGATGGTGGCGCTAGAGAACAGGTCAACCCACTAATTGTTTCATTATCAAGGGGTTATTTATGTATTCAACAAATAAACAATGGGCTGACACTTGGTTAACAATTATATGTGGGGTCAAATAAGCCCCAAGGGTGAAAATGTGTCAGTAATATTTGAGGATAATAGTAGGGTAAAAAAAAAAAAATATCTGTATTAATATGAACTTTGGCGCCCTCTGGTGGTTAGTCTTTGCATGAACGGCTGAGTTTTTTTTAAAATCCTGGATATTCAAACTTGACATTTCAAAATACATTAATCAAAGTTACCAACCGTGATTAAGATCGAGCTGCTAAGGAAAACTTTTGCTTAGAAACATGTCTTTTCTTCGTTTCCATGCCAACTAACTCCTCACCCTCTCATCTTCGCAGTGCCAGACAGCGTGGGAATCTCTGGTTACCGTCCTGCAGGAAAAACAGACAGAGGACAAAACGAGTGAGACGAACTGAAGTTTGTCTTGGTGCTGTTCAGCACGTTTTTTTCTTTTCTTTTGTGACTCTTCATGCCAAGGAAAACGACCAACCCGGCAGCAGATCTCCTCTGCTGAGCTTTGCTCCTGCTCTCCTGCTGGGATAAACTGAAGGAGGTATCCGATGGTGCATTCAGGGACAGCTGGGAGCCAGCAGGAATCTCTGTACAGATTTTGGGTTTTGTTGGCATAACTGTCAACATTTTCTACGTAACACTTTCAATTCTTCACAGTTTGTTGCCAATTCTGAGTTTGTTTATTTAACAAAGATTCTGGGGGAGACGCACTTTTGTTGTACCCCTTTGTTTTTCACTTTGAGCCAAATTGTTGCAGAAATGTTTGGTTTTAGACCAGACTTTGTGTTTTTTTTTCTCTTTTTTTCATTTTTAATATCCCTCCATTGTGTTTTTTGTTGCATGATGATGCTCAGCTGCCTTCAGGGCATGAACTTCTTTTTTAGAGAAATTTAGGGGAACATTTGGAGCACAAACCCCATCTGCACACTTACTGGAATTCAGAGCAGCAGCGCCCCCTTGTGGTACTTTATTTTGTATCTTTTTCCTCATTACCATTTCTATCCACTTTACCCTAATCTGCACTTTAATCAGATAAAGACTCAAGACAGTTAAAGTACCGCGCTCTCTAGATCCGTTCCTGATAATGTAAAGATGGAACGGGAGTAGAAGTTTTAGATGAATGTGTATCTGCAGATTTATTGGTGAACGTCCCCCAAAACAGAGAAACATCCCGGAGGTGGATAAAAAAGCAGAAGACTTCATTCCAAAGCGATTTTTTCTTCTTCTGTTTTTTTTCCCCCTCTTCGTCTGTAGTTTAGCTGTTTCACCTTAAATATTAAAGATTTTGTCTGGTAAGGTGGTAAAAAAAAAAAATAATTTTGATGTTTGCAAATCTGTTTTGGTGGTGATGCACTCACACATTCATGGTCTTAAGTCATCAGAAAATGTCTCTTTTCTCCAAAAACGGCAGGAGAAAATGACGATGGGTGTGAATTGAAAGGATTCCTCAGAAACTTTCCTCGTCAGTTTCAGCGATAGATCTTTCTATCGAGCCTCATGGGGCAAAAAAAAATCCGACTAAAGAATCAAGCGTGATATTTACAAAGATGTTTAATTTTTCCGGCTTAAGTGAGATTCAAAACCTCCTGAGATTAGATGAAATCTTCATGATCTAAGTAAGATGGTTACTTTATTGTTGAGATTTAAATCATTTTCACATCATTCTGTTCATTTTCTTTGCTTCATGTCACTTTATTGGGTCTGCATTAACCTCCTTCTCATAGACTGTCTAAACTGCCTGCGATTCTCCTTTTCCTGGATTTTCACCCCCTTTTTAGTGTATGAGTTTTGAAAGAAAGCTTTAAGAAGCTGCTCTTTTCTCTGCCAAGTCAATAAATCAGGTAAATTGCATTTTGTCCTTGTTTAGGTAGATTAAACCGAGATAACGGGAGATCTCTGGGTTAGTGTGAGCCAAACTCGAGGCAGCTGCAGTTTTCTTCTGCAGATTAACCCTCATTGTCAAAACTGACCTATTTTCACTCTTGAAAACGGGTCCATTTTGACCTGAACACAATGTCTAGGTCTCATTTCATTAAAAGTACACCAAAATATAATCAGAAATCGATAACAGCAAGTATTATCAAAGATTTATTGTAGGTACGTTGTGATTGAAGATGTTCAGGGTCATTTCAGATCTACTCTCTGACTGCATAATGGAGGACACGGAGCACATTTTGGCAAAAATTTGGAAAAAAAAACAACTGCAGTGAAAACAAGGAGACCTTGCTGAAGTTGTTTTTCCTCCTTTCTCACAGTTTTGCACTAAAATCTGGGTCGGTAACATTTGTCCAGCATTAAAGAAACCATGAAAGATTTTCCTGTGTTCCAGTGTTTTGATCATAAAAACAAACTGGTCACACGTCTGATTGTTGAAGCCAAGTTGGTTTCTTATGTTGAAAGCGAGGATTTTCAAGCCAAACATGGTTTTGTTCTCGCGCCGACCTTCCACAGAAACATGAAAGTTCTTCTTTTCCGCTCAACCTCGCAGTTCCTCTCCAGTGTGCACTGTTTACGTTCCTTACTGTACATTTGAATGTTTATAACATTTTGTTGTAATTAATAAATAAGCTTCTATATGGATGTTTTGATGCAAATGATTTTCTTTTATTTTGTTAACATATTGGACCAACAATAAAAAATGAATGACTTTTTTTTTCCTGCAGTTTCATTTCGTTTAATAATCAAACAAAAAAGTCGTGACTATATTTGTATTTACATAAACTCTGTCATTAAAATCATCAAATTTATTACAAAACGGATTTAACAATGTGTATTGAGCTACATTTTCTCTTCGTTAACCCTTGTGTTATCTAAAATGACCCCACCCTCACATTGACGTGTTCTCCCTACCATGATAAAGTTGGAAAGATTTTATGTAATCCATGGACACCAGTGAAGATCACAAATCATTGAAGAAAAAAGGTTCAGAGTACTGTCTAGTGGGTCTAGATGACCCAACTCCCAATGTCAAAGTGCCTAGGATAGCACAAGGGTTACATCCATACAATACCTTAAAGCTGCAGCAAAATGTCGTCATTCATAATAAAAAGGTATTTAAAAAATCTGATATGCAGCAGCCCAGAATGACCAAACATACAAAATGCACATATACATTTTTTACGTTACTTTATAGTAAAAATCTAGAGATTTTTTTAAAAATGGTTTTCCAGTAAAAGGGTTGATTCTTTTTCACCTGAAATCAAGTTTTGTCTCTAGAAAACTCCCTTCCTGAAAACAATACACATTTACGTGAACCCTGGTGTGGTTCATCACAGTGCGAACCTAAATGAACCAAAGAATGTACCTGAATTACGGCAGGAATCATGGCTACTCTTTCACTCCCCAAGACATCCTTTACAACCAATCCAGCTTCAGCAGCAGGTCCAGAAAAAATACCTTTTTTCTAAAGGACTGGTTGCTGGCAGCAACCTAAAGGACTTAGAAATCAAGGTCAAATAATATTTTATGATTACATTGCGCATACATCTATGAAATCCATCATGGTGATTTGACTATATACTGCATGGTAAAATGACTTTAGTCTTTAGGGGATTTAAATCTAAAATATTATTTTCAATTTGTTTGCATTTTTTTGATATTTTAGCCATATTTTCAAATGTACGATCAATGGTATGTGAATAGATTTTGCAAAGTTGTACAGATCTGTTTTAATGTGACTTTTAATGTCCTAAAATATGAAAAATCTGCCTCGTGTAATTTCTCTAAATTTCCACTAGAGGGCAATCACATGTAAATTGTAATCTTCATTGTAGACTTCATAATGAAAGGAACTTTTCTAACATTCAACAAAAATGTGATGGTTTTAGGAGAATAAAAGTTTGATCTTTAGTCTTTGAGGACAAAGGAGTTTGGAATGACAGGAAGGTTTGTCTTTGACTGTCTGCTCACGGATTACAACAGTTATGCTCTTCTTCTGATCTTTGATCAATGTTAAAGTGCCTAGGATAGCACAAGGGTTATGGTGGTCTAGTCCAATCTGAAAAGTGCTTTTAGCAGGTAAAGAAACATTAAGGCCTGAAGCTCTGGTATTAATCAACAGCCCAGTTAGTGTAACATCAGTACATTGTTGTTAGAAAGCTTAATCAACCAAAAAAAAATATGCAAAAGTCCAAATATTTTAAGCTAAGACAAAAAAATGAATCACCAACGGGCGATGAGATTCACACCACCTTTAAAAACCCAAATAGCTCTGTAATTAAGACAAAAAGTTCAAAAATCCACCTAAGAATCAAAAAACTCACCATTTTATGCATAAAAACTGAAAGTAGATGATAAAAAAATGGGCCACATGAGTGAAAAAAATACGTTTCTTTTCAGTTTTCCTTCCTTTTTTGAGCCCAGCAGGGACTTTCTTTGTGACGAAAACCCTTTAGGAGTATTCTTTCCTGTTTGTATACCATCTGTAACAGACGCAGCAGTCTGTTGTTTTGCCACTTTAACCAGAGGAAGTGACATCGAAGGCACAGCTTAGATTTTCTTAGCTTCAGACAACAGTGGCCATGTTCCTCGGCAGAGCGGGAAGTCCCCCGCCCTCGTGAACATATCACTGGTTCAAGCACCGCGGATCCTCCTGGATGCTATGGCGATGTTTTCCTTTAGCCGTTCTGCAGCCTAAAATACTGAAAACAGAAGAAATATTTCACATGAAACAAACTTTATCTGTTAACAGGATTCTCAAATACAGTTTTTTGGAGTACCGTATTTTTCGGACTACAATTGGCCCTGCAGTATAAAGTCCCAGACACCAAAAACTACAGAAAAAAATCATAAATAAGTCGTACTGGAGTAAGATGTAAAGCTACATACACACCAGGCGTGTGTAGCGTGTTAACTAGCGCATGCATCAATGTTGGAAGAGGCTTGGTCCAACATGTCGAAGTGGTACAAACCTTGCTAATCTTTTTCCAGGCTTTTTCTATTCCGATATAAGAAAGACTTGGTGTCATATAATTCTGTCCGGACAAAAAGCGCATTTATTAACTTCTCCTTCGTGGTCAATTTTCAAGCGGTTGGCACTTCTGTGTCCTAAAAAAGATTCTACCGATACATCACTACCAAATCCAAGTCCCTGACTGATTGGTCAAACGTTCAACGGGTTGAAGCTTTGACACACGTTCAACCGCCGCCCGTTTTGTGTGTAGAGCCTGAAAATGGACATAAAAACTTGTGAAGTAACATGTGAACATGGGAGTTTTGATCACGGAAGCCAGAAACATGCATAAATATGCTTTTATATTGACCTGTCATTAAAAGTGGTCACTTGATCGCGTATTTCTAAGCCCAATGTAGGGCGAGGATCAGGGTAATTGCGGGCCATCAAAAAAAAAAAAATATACATCTATATACATATACATATATACAGTACAGACCAAAAGTTTGGACGCACCTTCCCATTCAAATGAATGGGAAGGTGCGTCCAAACTTTTGGTCTGTACTGTGTATATTTTTTTGTTTGTCAGCGAATCAACATCCAGTGTAATAAGTCACTTGATTGACATGCAGAATGGCCAATGGAACATCCCCTGAAACATGCGTCACTGTATTTACCTACGCAGAGTGCACTATCCTTCTTCTTTCCTCTGCAGGAGTGTTTATTGAGGCCCGGATGCCTCTTTGATTGGAAGCGAGACCGATGCGCCCTGTCTGACCCGTTTATTACACGGCTTACAGCAGATCATGAAACGGGATTGTTGCTGCTTTCTGTTTTCATAATAAAACTTCTTATCTATTCTAATGAAGTATTACTACAAAAATAGCATTAATACACACGACAAAACTATCTCCTCACAACGATTTGTGTACTCTTACTGTGTAGTTTTTGAGTTATTAGTACAAAAACGTAGTATTTTTGACTGAATATATATTAGAAGTTGTTAAGTTTGAAGTTGAATAAAATGCCACTGGTGCATAATTATTAACCCTTGTGCTATCTTAGATGACCCCACCCTTATATTGACGTGTTCTCCCTACCATGACAAAGGTGGATAAAGGTGGAAAGATTTCATGTAATCCATGGACACCATAGTGAAGATCACAAATCATTGAAGAAAAAAGGTTCAGAGCACTGTCTAGTGGGTCTAGATGACCCAACTCCCAATGTTAAAGTGCCTAGGATAGCACAAGGGTTAAATGCCCTGAATAGTATTGTTCTACACATCCTGCACTGTCACCTCATAAAGATTTGTGTACTTTTACTGATTAGTAGTATATAAACATAGCATTTTATACTAAAAATACTGTATAAGCTGTCAAATCTGAAGTTGAATGAGTGACCTTGATGCAAATATATATATATATATATATATATATATATATATATATATATATATATATATATATATATATATATAACATATAATACACATACATATATACTGTATATATAGGTGGATCTTTTTGAAGCCAGTTGTCTCAAAAGTAGCTAGCATGCTAAAGAATTGTGGACATCCCTGGCATAAATGGTGAATGACGTATACTGGTTTTGCGCTTTTCTACCTTCCTTGAAGACCCAAGGCAATTTACAGTCAGTCCTATTCACACACACACATTCACACACTAATGGCGGCTCCACTGCCGAACACTGGTGCCAACCTTCCACCAGAGGCAAGGTGGGGTTCAGTGTCTTGCCTAAGGACACTTCAACGTAAGGTGGGAATCGAACCTGCAATCTTCCGTTTAAACGGCGTTTCTTTTTCGGCGTTAGTAGCAAATGCTGAAACACCAACAGTGCCCTCCAGCAGTTGTTGCTATTTAAAAAAACAAAAACAAATATAAGTCGCACTTGAGTATTAGTGGCACCCCCAGCCAAACCATGCAAGAAAAACGGGATTATTAATTCTGGTCTAATTTTTTGCAATTGTTGACATGCTTATAAGCATGGATTAAATAATACAGATAAAGCTGAAACCTAATCTGGGTACCTAATGGGAATCATGGCAAAGACGGTAATGATGCTGGACAGAAGGAAGACCAGGCCTGGGAGCCATTCCAGACTTTTCTGGTAGACGTGAGTGAAAACAGGGATGTAGATTATGCCTGCGAGCTTCAGGGTCATCTGCAGACAGGTTAGGGCGGTACCTGGGAGAAAAAAACAAACTGCATTTATATCCTAAAAGAGAATCATTTAACGGAGTATTCTGTTTTTTAAATGTAAAAATGTTAAATAGAAAGAGATGTTGTCACAAGCTGAATTTAATTTTGTCAAATAATACAAAAGAAAATTATTTGACACGTTTCATAAAAATAAAATAAGGAAGAAGCTTACTATTGATAAATTCTTGTTTTATGCTGAGTTTATTAAACTTTATTCTTTACTCTTCTTTAATATTTGTTTGGGTTAGTCCATTTTTTTCTTTCATTATGGTCTAGTTAAAAGCAGGGCAGATCCCAAACCCTTCATATTTTTGGTTCTGGTTCTGATCATTCGCACAACGCTTCTTTCCTTGTCAAATTGCAATGAGGGCATACTGTGTTTCCCAGAAAGAGGAAGGAAATAGCAGATCGTTCTCTGAACAACGTAAGGAACATAAAGGGCCTGACTTCACTTTACGTAACAGCAGCTTGTTTTACGTCATTCCTCTGTGCTAACAGCCTAAAAGCTGCTTCACAGAACAACAAAGCAGGTCCATTTAACCTATGGAGAACCCAAGAAATATTTTCCTCTACATTTTTAAGTTGACAATTTTTTGTTTGCTTGTTTATTTTGGGTTGCAGACAGCAAGAATAAAAAAAGCTATAAAAAACAACAACAACCAAATGTAATCCTGCAGGTTCCCCAGTGGTAAAGATGCTGTTGGCTAAGCTACATTTAATTTAACATGATCTTTATTTAAAAACAACTATGCAGCCTAAAGTGAGGTTCTATTTCCTGTTTAAGCACAGATTACATTATAAAATGCCTTTTTTAAGGTTACTTATGTGCCGGTTGGTCACTCACCACATAAAGATGCAGGAACGTGCTGGGAGAGCAGAGATCTGATGGTTGGCATGGGGATGAGTGCAAACAGGTTCAGGGAGCGAGCTGCACAAACATTTTACATACATTTTAGGCACCAAACTCCTCCATATATATACAAATGGCCAAATCTCAGCCAAGCAAAAGTAAAAAGATTTTTTTTGTTTAATTTAATCTTTTATTTTGAAAGACTGGCAATGCAAATTGGTACACTGGTATAATAAGGTAAAGAAAGTCTAGCTTTACCCAAAACCTGCATGCTAGCTTCACTTTTAAAAATTCTTATTTTAACTGACATGAATGGAAAGTTCCAACTGCTTAAACCAGATTGTGGAAATTAGAAAAGAAAAACTATAAATGTGTTCAGCTTTTGTTATCAAGTAATCTTAAATTGTGTATTATATGTTGGTTTAATCCCCGCACAGACATCGGAAATCAGGTAGCTAACCTAAAACCAACACATTTGATTTTAATTATTTGAATTATTGCTTTTTTGCAAACACATTGTCATCATAAGATTTTGAAGTTCAAACCCGCTGCTGATTCAGTTTGGGACTTTTTTTGTGTAAGTATGCGGCAAAATAAAACTGAGAGTGTGCCTTTTACAGCTACTGCTTGCTCCCACTTCTTCATTTTCCTTCCTGTTTCTGATGATAAATGCTGATGACTTCTGTTTAATGTACGGCAGTGTTTCCATTTAGATCAGTTATTTGTCAAGAAAACAAAATAGGAGCAACCAACCACAATGAAGAAATATAATTCTAAAAATGTAGTCTGCTTTCTACGACGGAGTTTTAGGGCCACGGTGAGGAAAAAAATTCTGGCCAACGTGGCGAGATTAAAGTCGTCATGTCGACTTTAATCTCGTCAGGACGAGAAAAAACTCGACACAAAGTTTCGAGAAAAAACTCGCCTTGTCGAGATAAAAGTCGAAATAAAGTTTCGAGATTAAAGTCGCAATGTTGCGCGCGAGACAAAAAAACTCGGAAATTTACGAGATTATTGTGGAAGTGAGCATGCAGAGCAGCAGGTGAACGCCGTGCAGCAGCAGAGCAGACCGACTAAACTTAATTGAACAGGTGAGCTGAATGTTTATTGATAACGTTCCAAATGTCTGGAGGCTCATTTGATTGAGTTACGATTCATTAAAGTTTTATTTATTGATGGTTGGTTTGCAGGATCTCTGCAGCCCGATGAAGGCATCGGGTGTCCCTGCAGCTGTTTGCTTGAATCCTTTCTTCCTCCACCAAAGACAAGATCTCTACCGTCTGTGTGACGCTTCCGTCTGAGGAGGAGAAGCACTTTTTGCCTTTTTCAACGTTGTAATGCTAACATAACAGACTATTTTCATTCATCCATGTTTTTTAATGATCAAACGGGTCGCTTCATCTGCAGGAGGGGGCGTATGTAACACTGTTTACTTACGCATTGGTATTAGGATGAGAGGTTCATGACGTAATGTGACAGATGAACTTCAGGTTATGTGAATGAAAAGGAGAATAAAGGCTGCAGCGGTCCTCCCGAACGTGTCTCTGAGCTCCTTATTTTGCATATTAAAGTCCGCTTTACCGACACCGAACCCCGGAAAGACTGCTCCACTGACAATAATCTGATATTGAATCGCCAAAAGGCTCAGAATCTCTTTGTTTTAAACCTATAATCCGGAAATAAAGCTTCACAAAAGGCTCCACATATTTCATCTTCAAGCTAGGCTCCGATAAACAGACAACTTCTGTGTTTTCTCCTCGTTAATCTATGAATTTTATTCCCGTAAATTTACGAGTTTTTATCTCTTAATAAAATTACTTTTTTTGGTGGCCATAAAACTCTGTCGTAAACTCTTAAATACAAAGCCACTAGCTCACTAACATTAGCCATAACATTGAAAATACTCCTGAAAGACTCAGCTTACTGCTCTCGCGCAACATTGCGACTTTAATCTCGAAACTTTATTTCGACTTTTATCTCGACACAACGAGTTTTTTCTCGAAACTTTGTGTCGAGTTTATTCTTGTCATTTACTTTTTTGTGTTGAGTTTTTTCTCGTCATGATGAGATTAAAGTCGACATGACGACTTTAATCTCGTCATGTTGGCCAGAATTTTTTTTCCTCACCGTGGCCCTAAAACTCCATCGTAGCTTTCTGACTTTAACACCTGATTTTTAGTAATTTGGGACTTTTCTTTTTTTTTTACAACACTCCCATAACTGTTTTTTCCCCTTTAATATCTGATTTTGACTTTATTTTTTGTTTTTCTCCAAAAAATTAAATTCAAATCGAAGAAATTTGGCTTTCACATCAGAATTCTGACAAATCCCAACTTTAAATTCACAATTACTAACTATAAATGTCATTTGTTTGAGCCTTTTGGGGCATGTTGTTGTCAATGGAAGAAATGTGTTTAAAGGGTTTTATTTTTAAATTCTCTTTACACCCTGAGATTTTTTTTATTGAAGTACAAAGATTTTCACTGAATTCAGACGTTGAAAAAATTCAAACTAGAACCAGAATTGTGATTTGTCCTTGAATTTCAGTTGCTTTCTAATTTTCCTACAGTGTTGTGGTGCAGATTATTGTCACAGGAACATTTAGGATTTGTTATTTTCCTCTTTGCATGTCATTTGACTCAAATCTGCTTTGGTTGAAGGTGTTAAGTCTCACCGATGTAGAACATGGATGTTGTTGTGGTGAAGGACATGAGGTAAATCCCTGAGGCGAAGGACAGCATTCCAATCAGGATGATTGTTTCCTCGCTGGCAAAGCGCCGGAACACCACAACCCCGAGGAAACTAGTGAAGAAAATCCCGCAGCCTGCTGCGTTCCCGTACCCCACCTGAAGGAAGAAAGAAAAATAGACGAAGCGATGAGAGAAGATAGTCAGACAAAAACACTAATACAACCACAAAGGGCCCAAACAGATAAACCTGTGCAGCGGTCCAGCTGAGCGGCGCCTTCAGGACAAATGATCCTAGCAAGGATATAGCTCCTCCCACTGCAAAGTCATACAGGAATGCAGCGACGAATAGCAGAGCCACGTTCAATCTGTCGATCTTGGCCGGGCCTTCGACCACAGGAGCATTGTGGGAGGTTGGAGAGAGGAGCCGGTGGTTCTCTTCTGGCTCCTCGGGGCTCACATGCTTCACCTGTAATCCAAACCAATACAGTCGGCCTCTGTTGAGTACGCCGCAGCAGCCGCAGCAGCAGCAGCAGCACCAGCAGCAGCAGAAGAGGCGCCACTGACCTGCAGCACAAACGCGGCGAGGCAGAGGCAGAGCAGGTGCAGCAGGACGCTCACAATCAGCAGGATGGTCCCGTTACCCAGACTGGAGGTGTAGAGCTGGAACAGATGTCCCGACACCAAGCTGCCCACCAGACCTGCTGCTCCGTACAGCAGCTCCACTCTCATCATCACCTGCACCGTGTAACATCAAGATTCATGAGATTATTCATCATTTTTTGGGGCCAAATGTGAATATTTCTGTCAAAACTGAATTAAAAAAAGGACTATTAAAGGTGACGAGAAGGTTGAATGTTCTCTTTGCTTAATTTGACTTTTATTACAACAAAGTAGCTTTGAATAAACATTAAAGCAGAATATATTTGAAAGAAATGGAGGGGTTAACTTTGATATAGTACATTGGGGGTTAACATGACTTTAAATTGAAGGGATTTTTTTCTCTCTCTTTTCATCATTTCTTTTCGCATTCGCTCTGTTCTTCCTGATTTGTTTTTTATTTTAAACTTCCTCGTGAAATTTTTTATTCCAATTTTTCAGAATGCCAAACTGTGGCGTTTCATCGCTGCCATATATTGAACAAGCGCACCCCAAAGTGAAAAAAAAAAAACCTTAACACTTTGCGCACACCCAGCTAGCGCGCAAAGGGGAAGTGAGAGCAGGATCACCGCTCAGTTAGGATTGCAGGCGTGTAGTTGTAAAATGCGGGGTCGCTCGGTTAGAATTGCGCCTGCGCGGTTGTAAGGTTCCCTCACTCAGTTCCTGAATACACTCGCTCAGTTGTCTTTGCACTCGTTCAAGTTATGGCAGCAATGAAACGCCATACCAAACAGATTTATGTTCAATTGGTGAAGCAAAATTAACTTTAAAAAAATGTTATGACTTAGTAAAATCAACCTTAAGAGGAAAGTTGAGAGAAAAATGCATTTCTTTTTTTAAATTTACAGAAAATAAAATACAGAATGTCTGTGCTTAGAAGATGCTTCTTTGCAATGAATCATTTAGCTTCAAAGTCTAACTGTGGAGTTCAAAAATGTGTAAAACAATTGAATCGGTTAGTTCAAAAGGGGCCCAAGTCCACAATTTTTCAAAACAGAGATATTATTTGTTCTACGGTATTCAAGGGAAATTATAAAAGTGAGGTTCTTCATATTACAGCATTTGTAAGCTATGAACTGGTGCTGAATCTGGGTAAAGTATTAATCATTTGGTGTAGCCTCCCTTTAAGCTATGCAATTAAATCATTTCCTGGAAAAACAAACCTGTTGGACTTGGGCCCCTTTTAAACTGTGTTTGTGGCATCAGCAGCCGAGTTGGGGTTGTGGCTTCCACTAAATATAACGTGTAAAATTGCAGGAGCATTTCTGTGTCTTCAAACTTCCAGCCAATAAACACCAAGCAGACTCATTGGTGTAATAAGCGATTATATTATTAGATTTGTAAAAGTTTTTTTTAATTTAAACAAGGACATTTTTAACCAAAGAGACTTTTTTGAACTTTTTTGTGTTTAGACGTTACAGGAAGTAAATCCAATGAAAATAAAAGGAAAAACATTTTTGTCTGAGCAAAAATATAGACAAACAGCTGTTAGTGTAATAAAATACATAGATAAACTAATGTTTTTCAAAAATTGTGTTTTTTGGTTTGCAGTTTTAAAAAAGTAAGGCAAGGCAAGTTTATTTGTATAGCACAATTCGTACACAAAGTAATTCAAGTAGCTACTTCCCTACTTTTTTTTCGTTTAAAGTCCCATTCCCATCATTGTCTTAGAAGCGTTCTCAGTGGTCTTTTAATTATAATTATGCCGTATTGGGCTCTTCCGGCGCGGCGGGGGGGCTGCTTTCCTGGCTGGGCTGGGGCGGCGCTCTCTTTCCCTCCGCGCCTCCCTGCTCTCTGGCTCTGGGGGCCTCGCGGCGGTCCTGCTGGCCCTGGCCTGGGTGGCGGTCTTGGTCGCCCGGGGGGCGGTTGTTCCCTGCCTGTTCCCTTGTGGCGTTGGGGGAATTCCGGCTGCCGCTGCTGCTGCGGCGGGGGTCTGGGTGTGGGGGTGGCTGGGCGCTCCTCCTCCTTCTTTTCACATTCCACCATCCATTTTAGAAGAACATAAACACTCACCTGAGCACAGGTGTTAGCTCACCTTTGCACTTATAGTTTGCATGATTGAATGAATGAAAGATTTCACACTAGTTGGTTTAAAGGCATAGGTATGCGTTCGTGAACACTATCTGTTTTGTGTACATGCTGACATGTGGACATTTTTTGCAGCTAGTAGGTGTGTTGATAATATTTGAGTGTGTGTGAACAGGCCCCGCCCTTTTTGTACTACATTTGAACTGTACCGTAACGATAAACAACCAGTAAACCTGTCTGCTCTATGCTGCTTCATGGTCTTACCCCCCCCCTTTCACTATCTCCCCCCCCCCCCCCCCCCCGACATCCCTCCCTCTTCTTCCCTTCTTTCCTTTTCCGTCCTGTCCAACACCAAAGATTTTCAATCATGGTTGAAATGAATAAAGTTTGGCCTCAATTACAAAAGGGGTTTATTCAGACATACCTTTGGTTTGTCTGAAGATTAATAACCCCTCTTGTTAAAGTAAAATATGCCCAACACAAGAGGCCCTCAGCTTTCATCTGCCTGCCTAGCTGTTGGACAGGACAAGTTAAAAAAAAAAAAAAAAATTATAATTATCCCATTATTAGCCAAAACTTTAAATTCATTAGCGATTTGACTCTAAAGATGTGGGCGGGACTTTTAGCCCAGAGCAACCCCGTCCCCTTTCCCTCCCCATTGCTAGAGCTCAGAGGAGGGAGATTGTGGCCCACACAGAGTAGTTTCTTTGTCAAAAATAAGTTCTTTTTCAAGCTGCATAATTTTTTAATCTGCTCCTGATTTGATCCTGTTTGAATAAAAAAATGCCACAAGAACGTGTCAAAAACTACATAGCAAAGTAATTGTTCCCTTAAATTTATAATCTGTGGCCACAAATTAGCATGTTATTCCTTTGCCTATTTTTTAATTTTGTTTTCTTTTTTTCTATATACATTTATAACCTTTGTTCACCCTAACTTTAAGAAATTAAAAAAAACCACACACAGGGCTTATAACTATTATTGTTGTTTGGTCTTATATGTGTCTTTGATATTAACAATTGTTTCTTTATTGTGCAACTGAATGTGAATTTCAGTAAATTGAAAAATGTGCAATAAAGTTTATTGAGAAAAAAAATTAGCATTTTAATAGCTTTTTACGGGCACAAACTAACATTCTGTAGCCACAATTTACTAATTTAGCATTCCTTGGAAGTAAATTAGCAGTATTGTAGCTTTAATAGTCTGTGAAGTTCCATTAAGTAGCAAGAATTTAGTATTTTGTGGCCAAAGACTAGAATTTTTATTTGCATTTTGTGCACACAAATTTCCGTATGTTACAGCTAATGCAAGTTAAAGTTGCATTAGCTGTAACATACGGAGGGATTTTTGTGAAATTATTCCAAGCGCAACACTAATTGTTTTGATTGTGAAACTTAATATTTGGTTGTGCTCAAAAAAAGGTATTTTGCATTTGACACTGACAAATATGTGCAAATAAAACATTTTTACTCTTAAAACTTAAAAATACTTGCAATAAAAAAGGTTTTCACTCAAGAAAGTCTCTCTTTTCTGTTCGAAACAGAGTTGTGTCACAAAGGCCAGCCAATCACAGACATGGGCATTAAAGGTCGGTGCTGATTGGCCAGAAAATCCAATAATCTGATTGAAATTTTTGACCAATCAGATTCAGGATCAACCTCCATGTCTATGCGTGTGATTGGGTGGCTTTTGTGGTACATCTGTGTTTCTAAGCACAGAAGAGAGAATTTTCTTTCTGTTTCTGTTTCAAGTCCAAAATAGATTTTTGAGTTTCAAGTTTTACCTTCAAACAGTGAGTGTGATGGCACAAAGATCACTCCATAGAATTAACCCCAACGGAGGTCGTAACCTTAACCTTTTTTCCGAGGGAAAAAAAAAGTTCAGCACTGGCCTCCCGTGTTTAGAAAATGACGTCACTTTCAAAGATGAGTAAACAAAAGTGACCTTGGAGCGTTCCGCTGCTGAGGACCGGAGCGACACCAGGGTCATCACTCCGGGCCAGAAGGCGCTGTACCCCCCGGTGAGGCCGAACAGCGCCGCCGCCGCAAACATGACGCCCAGCGGGAATCCGCCCACAACCACCAGCAGCAGCAGGAGCCTGGACAGCAGGTAGCCGCTCAGAGGGACCACCACGGGCGCTCTCCTCCAGCCGCGGTCGCTCAGCCAGGCCAGCAGCAGGGAGGGACCGATCGGCACGAAGCGGATGATGAGGTTGTAGGTCAGGTAGAAGTCCGTCATGGCTTTCTGCTGGTCGGCCTCGCTGGAGGCGTTGGCGCTGCGGTCCTTCACCACCATCTGCAGCGCCGTCTCAAACAGAGTGTTCCCCAGCTGCTCCAGCACGATCACCGGCTCCACGTGCCGGAGCGCGGCGGAGGCGCCCCGACACAGCACCAGCAGCACCTCCATGCTGCTCCCTGCAAGGCTTTTAGAAGAATGAAAGCACCCGGAGGGGAGACGACGCAGAGACGGGGCGGGACTGCACACTTCCTCATGATCTGCATCCAAGTTTCGGACAGAAAACCCCTGATCCGAAAGAGGATGAGGAAATATTACACTTCTTTTATTATACTCATATAACAGGATTTGTTTAATTCTGGGTTATACTTTCAGACATTTATCAAGATGAGGCTGGTTCCACTTTTTGATTTTAAACTGATTGTCCCCAGCAGGCATTCTTCTTTATTTAATCATTTAAAAAATCTTGAAACTCTTTTCTAGCTGCCAGAACACGTGGCCAAAAAAAAAAACCTTGTCAAACAGGAATGGGCAGGTGAATTTCCCACGTGACCCAAAATCAAACAGCGGGGCTGCTTTCAGCAGATTTCTGATCTCTTCAAACCTCAGAGAGCCACTCCAACGAAAATTGAATTTTTAACACATGCTTGTAACATTTCTCTGATGATAGGGCACATATATAGTAAATTAAACGCAAAATACAATTTCTGAGAATTTATTTATTCAACTCGTTTTGAATCAAGCATAGCAGTTTGAATAAGATTGTATTTGTGACATAGAGAATACGCTGGATGGGCCACAAGCTATCTGCTCCAAGCTCTCAGTAAAGGGGAGGGGAAGGGGGGATGGGGTTGCTCTATGCCAAAGGTCCTCCCCACATCTTAGGAGCCACTTTCTAATGAACTACTGCCGCTCTGCAGAAACTATTTCTTTAAAAACAACATTAATTTTTTTTTGACTCAAAACAGCATAATAATAACTAAAATCGGTCAAAACAAGATGTCTGAGCTTTAACAAAGGAAAAATGAAATCATACCTTTTAGGTAATTCATACTTTTTAGGTAATTCATTCCTTGTGTTGGAAAAAATGACAACATTGAAGCGCATGCGTTCTAGTTACAAAGACTATATGAGAAAATATCTGGACTTATATGTGGGACTTGAATCCAGCCCCACTCACACTAAATGGTGAAGTGTTTCAAGTTGCGATACAAACAAGATTATGTTGGTAATAGATGTAAAATTGATTTCTGTCAAATTTAGTTAGTTTCTCTTCCTGTTGTTCTCTCTACTGCCCTTTAATAATTTGTAAAATGTTGACAGCCTAGCACACCTTTATGTATGTATTATGGTTGTGCTTGAACAAGTTCTTTGTGGTACACTGCACTCAAAAATCCATGAACTTCTTTTGGTGCGACTTTGATCAACTACAAAGTTTTATCGATGAACGAATTGTAGGTGCATCATGGCTGTCAGGATTCTGGTGGAGTGATACATACTGTTGAATCATGGTAGGACTTATCTGTCTATTTACTTTTCCTAAATGCATCCCAGAAGTCCCAAATATACGTTCATTCTAAAAATTAAGAATGTTTTTTTTTCTTCAAGCAGAAATCTACAATTGCTCAAAGAGCCCCATGTGGCTCCAGAGCTTCAGGTTGCAAATCCCTGACTGTGTCATATCACCATAAAGTTAGTTGAATTTTTCCATGCATTGATTTGTGGACTATGTATTCAGATGGAATCATGTGGGAGGAAAATACTCGCGTGCCGAGTTTCAAGGAAGAAGATTTGAAGACCAGGGGCCTCATTTATAAACGTTGCGTAAGCACAAAAGAAGGCGTACGCCACTCTCTACGCAATAGTTGAGATTTATAAAAAGCAAACTTGACGGGAAAATGTGCGGTCCTTCACGCAAACTCTGACCCAGGCGTACGCACAAAAACGGGTGAAATGAGAAAAAGGCGACGCCGTCGGCAGATGGAAGAAACACGTGAAAGGGAAAATGACAATACTGCCTCTCATAAATAACACGAAGACTTCACAAAGCAAGTCTTACAATTAACAGCCTATACGAACACCCGTTTGATCGATCAGCAGTGAAACAAACAAAAAAATCAAACGAAAATTACAACAGAAATTCAAATGAACACTTATTTGCAAAAAGAAAAGTGAAATTTGTTCTGCAATATTGGCATTTTGTGCAATTCATCCTCATAAATAATATAGTTAACAGAACGAAATAATGTACAAAACTGATATTCTCGTCAGTGTGTCCGTCTGGCGGAGCAGATATAGGTGCGGGCGGACGGACGGACAGATGTATTAATTGTCCACTGGGGAAAGTTGTTTTCATAGTAAAACATTTCTTCATAAGCTACAGAATTATGGTATTCATGCATTTGCCTTTAGTTTGTTTTATTTTTGATGAAACAATGTATGGCGTATGTCTCAACCATTCAGAAAGCAACAAGAAATTACATTTGCGCTGAACAGTTTCCCATTTCCACGTGGATTATTACCGACATCTGTAGCTTGTCAGATGTAATTAAATGGAGGGAAATAAAATGCCCCATCACAATGCGTTATGACGCACAATGGCTGATCTTGCGCTCTTAGAAGATGTGGCAAATGGAAGAATTCGGAGTGAACGCATCTTTAGAGAAGACTTCCTTGCTGACAAATGAGGACGAGTGGCTTATGAGCCGGTTCCGACTTCCTCGAGCCGTCCTGTTGGACCTCTGCGGGCTTTTGGGGGTGTGTCACCCGGTGCATTTGGTGCGTCGGCGTCCCCCTGCGCCTCAGTCACCACTCCACTAAGGGATTCCCCAATTCTTGCCGCTAGTCTCTCATCAAAAGGGGTCAGCTCCCCCCCCCCCCCCCCCCCCCCCGTGGCAAACACACTCTGGCGATGCAGCGCCAGAGGTTTTTTTGCCTCGACTTTGATGTCCGACCATTTCTTTTTTATTTCGGCCACGCTCCAAGGTTGTGAGGCTACAGCATTACGGCGTCTGCCACCGTTTGCCACTCACGTGGCTTTTAGGCATTAGTAATGCCCACACTGTGCCCTCCAAACAACACTTTCCTCCTCTTTCCACCTCGCCAACGATAACTTCTACTTCACATTGAGTGAAGTTACGTTTTTTTGATGTCCTCTCGGTGTTTGCCATGGTTTCGCAATCAATGAATATTCATTTGTGGGCGTTTCATGGACTATTTATGGGCAACTATGGGCGTGTCATACAGCCGCAAAAGCTGCGCTGCATTTAGAATTGGTTGTGATTTATTAAGGGAAAGATGCGTAGGATGTGCGTGTGCACGGTTTTATAAATCCGAATATTTCTGTGCGTACGCACGTCCTATGTTTCATCCGTACGCCACTTCTGACGCAAATCCTACGCAAAGTTTTATAAATGAGGCCCCAGATGTGTCAACTTAAGACATCTTCATGGTAAATCTTATCCAGAACCTTCCTAAATAGGGCGGGAAACACACAGGTGAATGGAATGACTGTGTTTGTAGTTCTACAGCCAAATGTGCCTTAACTTCATTAGTGTAGGAGTTAGTTGATAAGAACTGAGTCACTTCAAGCATTTCATGCAGTTTGTTGGTCTCATTTTTGCCTTAAGAGGAAAAAAAAAAAAGAAATCAAAAAGTAAAAATGAGCATTCTGATCATTTAGCTCAGGGGTGTGCATTACGTTGATCGCGATCGACCAGTCGATCTTCAAGGACATGAGGGTAGATCCCAGGCCAGCAATGATGAGTAACCAAAAAAACATACATATATTTCTAAAAAATCTGTCAGCGAATCAAAATCCTCCGAGAAGTACGTGACTTGATTGACATGCCAAACGTCCAATCGAACATCCTCTGTTACATTCGTCACTACATGCGTGTTTAAATACACTGAGCGCAAATTCTGTCTGTCATCAGAAAGTTGATACCTGCCCCACGGCACGTCAAGTCCCCGGTAGAAGGCCGCTTCAGCCCACTGGATGTTTGAGGCACGGGTTTCCCCGCGTCCCTTTGCGGTTCCGGCCCGATGGATCCAAGCGCTTACCATGGAGCTAGCCGCGCTTTAAAAATGCCATGCTCCCCCCATTGCCAGGTTTACAGCAGAGCATGAAATACGATAGTCGCTGCTTTATGTTTTTGTAATAAAACACCTCATCTGTTAACACTAAAGTATCTCCATACATAAATTTGTGTACTCTTACGGTATAGTTTTTGAATTATCAGTACATAAATAATGTTATGTACTAATAGTTCATAATACTATGTTTATTAAATAGTATTTAGGCTCAAAATGTATATATATACATTTATATATAGGTAGATCTTTAAGACATTGTCGTCTCAAAAGTAGCTCACATGCCAAAAGGAAGTGTGGGCCCCCCTGATTTAGCTGTTCTTAAAATAATCTTTCATAGCCAGCATCTATCTGGTGTTTCCATGTGTCTCCTCCCCTAGTGTATCCCCATTTCTCCTCTGGCGACTCTTGTATCATTGTTTCTCCTTCTTGATCCTCTAGATTCACTGGTCAAACTTCTGAAGTTTGATGACCCAAGTACTGACGGTGGGAGCTTCTCCAGAGATATATGTGTGTTTCCATACATACCACAGAAATGTAGACTTTGGGTTGGAGCACATCTTAAACTGATCCCTGCTATGTTCTGGTCTTCACTCAAGAAACGTAACACAGAATAGGTGCATGAGCCCATTCATTCTGACTGTGCAACTTCTGACTAGAAACAAACACACAATAGTTCCTATTGTTACAACCCCCACACACTAGATCTGGACTGAAGTGCATCTCTTTTTTTAGGAATATAATGCATTTTGTGATTGTTTAAAACTTTTTTTTCTAATGCTTATTCTAAATGAACATTAAATATAAAGAAAAATGTCTTTGTCCAGACTCCTGATATATTGTTGTGAATGAATCAGTTCAAAAAATATATAAAAAAAGATTTAGTTTCAAAACTGGTTAGCAATTTTTAAACAATACAGAACAAATGTTCATTACAAGACAATATTTTATCACCATCTAAAGAAAAAAGGTGATTTGATTTCCCAAAATGTCCAGGAATTCGACTTAACCCTTGTGCTATCCTGGGCACTTTAACATTGGGAGTTGGGTCATCTAGACCCACTAGACAGTGGGCTGAACTTTTTTTCTTTGATTATTTGTGAACCTTGCTGGTGTCCCAGGAATACATGAACTCTTTTCACCTTTATCATGGTATGGAGAATACATCAAAGTAAGGGTGGGGTCATCTAAGATAGCACAAGGGATAAGTCTTCATTTAAATGACAGTTCTACCCTGCGACATACTGGCGACCAGTCCAGGGCATCCCTTGCCTACGCCCAAGTGGCCGGGATAGGCTCCAGCAACCCCGTGAACCCGAAAGGGAATAAACGGTCAAATATGAATGAATGAATGTCCAAATAAAGGTGCAAAATTTTCAGATGTGGAAGAAAATTGAACATTGACATTTTGCACACTGTTCTTTTATACATTAGTTATATACGAAAATCATGAGTCTTGCTCAAGTCATTTGATGTGCACATATGTCTGGCGATTATGGCAGACTGGTCTTTACATGATATCGTAACCCTTGTACTATCCTACGCACTTTAAGATTGTGAGTTGGGCCATCTAGACCCACTAGACAGTGCGCTGAACCTTTTTTCTTCAATGATTTGTGTTCTTCACCGTTTCTATGGATTACATGAAATTTTTCCACCTTTGTTATGGTAAAGAGAAAAGGGTGGGGTCATCTAAGATAGCACAAGAATTACAGGAAGAGCCAAATTCTAAAGATGTAAGAATCAAATTTATTGAAGAAGGCTGAAGGACACAGTCTGGTTGCTGGCGGCGTCGGACACAGTCTGGTTGCTGGCGGCGTCGGACACAGTCTGGTTGCTGGCGGCGTCGGACACAGTCTGGTTGCTGGCGGCGTCGGACACAGTCTGGTTGCTGGCGGCGTCGGACACAGTCTGGTTGCTGGCGGCGTCGGACACAGTCTGGTTGCTGGCGGCGTCGGACACAGTCTGGTTGCTGGCGGCGTCGGACACAGTCTGGTTGCTGGCGGCGTCGGACACAGTCTGGTTGCTGGCGGCGTCGGACACAGTCTGGTTGCTGGCGGCGTCGGACACAGTCTGGTTGCTGGCGGCGTCGGACACAGTCTGGTTGCTGGCGGCGTCGGACACAGTCTGGTTGCTGGCGGCGTCGGACACAGTCTGGTTGCTGGCGGCGTCGGACACAGTCTGGTTGCTGGCGGCGTCGGACACAGTCTGGTTGCTGGCGGCGTCGGACACAGTCTGGTTGCTGGCGGCGTCGGACACAGTCTGGTTGCTGGCGGCGTCGGACACAGTCTGGTTGCTGGCGGCGTCGGACACAGTCTGGTTGCTGGCGGCGTCGGACACAGTCTGGTTGCTGGCGGCGTCGGACACAGTCTGGTTGCTGGCGGCGTCGGACACAGTCTGGTTGCTGGCGGCGTCGGACACAGTCTGGTTGCTGGCGGCGTCGGACACAGTCTGGTTGCTGGCGGCGTCGGACACAGTCTGGTTGCTGGCGGCGTCGGACACAGTCTGGTTGCCCACTTTAAGTCCTACACTCCTTGCTTTGGCAAAGGATGCCACGGCTTCCACCTCATTGGTTTCCAGTTGTACTGACAAAAATGATACGTTACTTTAAAATTAAAAAACTGTAAAAAATTCTAGTGTTAATTTTTTCTTCTTTTGTACATTTGAGAAACCAAACCACTTGTTTATTCTCCAACTCACCTTCTTTAACCAGATTTTCCAACCTGGAATCCAATGACTGTTGAAGATCAAGGCCATGATCTAAATCTGAATTTTGGGAAGGAAACAGATGAGGTAGTAGTAAACATCCACCAAGAATATTTTCTGTACACATTTCTTAGCATTAATTCTCACCAGCTTTTCTTCCCATGTTTTTATGGTCTGCATCCTGGGTTTCTCTAGTAACAGGTAAGCTTAATCCTAAAGAGAAGGTTTTTCATGTTTGATTTATGAAAAACAAATTTTAATCTGCAGTATAACTAATCCTTCAAATAAAGCTACAAACCTTTGCTAAAGAAAACAGCCAAAACACAAAGGGCCAAAAACGACTCAGCTCCCATCTTTCCAGACTCTGAATGAGAAGCAAACAAACAAGAGGAGCTTAAAAAAGTTCCTCCTGCAGGAAACACAGCTGCTGTTCATTTCACCTTTTTGTCTTTCTCCTCAGATCAGCTGGACTCACATTTTGATTGACACACCTGAGATGAAACCTCAGAATTTAGGGATTACCTTGTTAGTTCATAATTTTATTAGGTTAAGATAAAAGCTTGGTAATGTCTCATCAAGTCACCAAAAATAGAAAAGATGTTCCTCAAATCTTTGTGTAAAAAGTTCACTTTGTTAAGGAATCAAACTGTTTACTCTGAAGAAAATGATGTCATTTGACACTAATATGAAAACTCCTGTGAAATGAGGACATTGAAGCTCCTCAGAATTTGTTTGCAGACCATTTGGTCTTCATTTTTATATAAATCTCAGGATTCTAACAGCCTCTGTTCCAGAACCTTTGTGTTACAGTGATGCATGTTCAGCAAAGATCAGAAGAAGAGCATAACTGTTGTGATCCGTGAGCAGACAGTCAAAGAGAAACATTCCTGTCATTCCAAACTCCTTTGTCCTCAAAGACTAAAGATCAAACTTGTATTCACCTAAAACCATCACATCTTTGTTGAATGTTAGAAAAGTTCCTGTCATTATGAAGTCTACAATGAAGATTACAATTTACATGTGATCGCCCTCTAGTGGAGATTTAAACCAATTATATGAGGCAGATTTTTCACATTTTAGGACATAAAAAGTCACATTAAAACAGATCTGTACAACTTTGCAAAATCTATTCACATTCGATTGATTGTAAATTTGAAAATGTGGCTAAAATATCAAGAAATTGCAAACAAAATGAAAAGAATAGTTTAGCTTTAAATCCCCTAAAGACTAAAGTCATTTTACCATGCAGTATATAGTCAAATCACCATGATGGATTCCATAGTTGTATGCCCAATGTAATTATAAAATATTATTTGACCTTGATCTCTAAGTCCTTTAGGTTGCTGCCAGCAACCAGTCCTTTAGAAAAATTGTTTTTTTTCTGGACCTGCTGCTGAAGCTGGATTGGTCTTACAGGATGTCTTGGGGAGTGATGATCTGGAAAACCACATCTATGAGGAATTGCATCAAACACTTGTACAACTCCAAACATGAATGTTCATTTAATCCAAACTGGAGTTGAAAATGTTCATGTTAGATTTGCTTTATTCAGGGGTTGGTCTTTAGTGGTTCCATGTTTCCCATTTTAAGTTTTAGAGAGTTCTTAACAAAGTTGATGTTGACTTTTTCAAAGCCGTTGTTATGAAAATAAGCAAAATAGTTTCATGGCAATGCGGTATATTTATTATAAACTTAACATGAATACGTTTTTCAACAACAGAAACAAAGAAACAGTTTTGGATTTTACTTTATGGGCTTCTTCATGCAATCAATCAAATGTAACATTCAATTCAGCATTTAGCCAGCGTACCTGTCAGTCACATTTATTAGATGAAGCAATGCATTTTGGAAAAGTCTGTTTATGGTTAACAACTGTATCAAAAAGGGTAATGTCAGAGAAAGTCTGTCCACATCACTGCTCAGCATCACGTCTGTCGTGCTCTGTTGAGAACAGATCCACTTCAGAGGAAGATTCCCGGGTAAGGGACCCCAGTTTCTGCTCATACATGCTTGCAGCTTCCTCAGCACTGGACTCCAGCTCCACTGAAATCCCTGAAAGAAAGAAAAAATCCCCGACAGAAAACCATCAGCTTCTGCTTGTCTGTCATTCAGGAAAAAGTTCATCAAAATTAGGAGAAAACAGGTTCTACCAGAAATTCATTAGGGAGGGGTCAAAACACCAAACTGAGATTAAAATACATTCTTTCAGTCTTGTAAAAATACATTCTACAACACATTGGTGTTCCTCCTCTGCCTGAGAATCTAAAATGATTTTTCAGTTCTATGTGACTCTTTGACATGCTGCAGACATAACAGAACCTACAGACTTTCCTACCATTAGTGACACGTCTGATGATGTTCACATCCATTTACTGTCTCATGTTTCTGTGCAAAGACACACTCTAAAGTCACAGATCTTAATAAGTGTGAGTATTAGCATTAATAATTGTTGTTAGTTTTTCTGAGACACAAACTGCTGCAGTTTACCTGACAGCTATGCTGCTAGTACATCTGTCTGAGAACTTTATTATAAAAACATAATATTTGGTTTTCATAGTTTTGAACAGAAAGGTTGTGATGCTTTCTTTTTTTATAAATATGTTGTTATTCTTGGCTAAATTCCATATTCACATAAAAAAACGGAATTCTTTTAAAATGAATTTCTTCTTCAAAAAATACAATAAACGATTAACATCTGTAAATGGTGCACCAACAGTTACAAGGTTGCACTTCCTCAGTCATTCCAGTTTATATCTCCACCAAAGACAACCCACAAGAAGAAAAGTTGGTGTATGCATTGCTTGACACTCAAAGCGATACAACCTTCATTCTAAAGGACACAGCTATCAGATGCAGCTCAGGCGGACACAATGGTGGAGTCAGGGAGTGGCAGAATGAGAGTCTTTAATATAAGTTCAGGAGGCCATCCAAAAGAGGACTGAATCAGGAACAAATTGCTCTATGAACTCTGGAGAGATTAAGGCTGGATTGCTCACAGGGAAAGAAAGACAATCTGGCACTGGCTTGAGAAAAGAGCACTGCTTATATAGGGAAGACAATGAGGCACAGGTGGAGCACATTAGGGAGGAAGCAGATCACACAGCAGGAACTGGAAATGAAGACAGAAAAGACAGCCTTCAAAATAAAACAGGAAGTGACAGCCAGAGGGCTAACTAATCCTGACAACAGCAGAGTCATTCAATACCACATCAGAGCCAGTCAAGCTCAAGATCTCCACAATAACATCTAAAACTAAGGTTGTGTCCAGTCACAAGCTGAATGACCTCGAGTAACATGCATGAACTCAGAATTGAGAGTCAAGTTACCAACAACCTACACCAGAGACTATATTCCTGCCAACAGATCTCATATTCCCACAAACAAGACAGCAGAGAATTGGCCCCATCTAAAGCATTTGTCAAAGGAAATGGCTCCCAAGCTTGGTTGTGAAGTTGGCTTGCTCATAGGATATAATTGTCCTCAAGCGTTACTTCCCATAGAAGTGATCAGCGGGGGAAGAGACCAGCCTTTTGCACAAAAGTCTCTGCTTGGTTGGAGCATTATTGGCTACAGCTGTTCTGCGAGTGACTATGAAGATGAGATTGGAGTCAGTCATCGTGTTATTGTAAAACAAGTCTTGCCAGCAATTGAGTCATCTCCAGAAATTAAAACTCAAGTCCACTTTGTAAAGACAAACAAAGTAAGGGAAATGATTGTTCCAGCTGAGATAATCAAAGCATTGGAAAAGGACTTTGGGTATAACACTTTATATTAAGATTCCTTAAGCTTTTTTTAACACATTAACAAGCATTATAAATGAATTTACAGGGTGTTAGTAAGACATTTATTAGTACAATAAATCTAACAAAGTTTATTACATTACTTAGTTAACATATTTACAAGCATTATTATTAGGATGTTTTCAAGAGGCTAATGATGCATTTACTGATATTATAGGTGCCTAACAAATGTGTCAGTGTTAATAAGCTTAATAAGATTTATTAACAACCTTTGTTAACAAATTAAGAAGTATTATTATTGTTTGGGGTTCTAGTAAGATATTTATTAGCATTATAGATGTCTCACACAAGCCTAAGTGTTCATAAGCTTAGTAAGTTTTATTAACTAACTTAACAAATGAATAGGCTTTATTAATGTGTCAGATACTAGTAAGATATTTATTAGCACTATAGATGCCTTGCATATACCTGAAAGTGTTAATAAGATTTATCAACATCTAAAGTCAGACCATTGTCTTCTAAATCCATATTACTAAACTGCTTATAAGCTTTACAAATGTATTAATTAACTTTGTTAATAGTTTATTAATTGTTTTGCAGCACCTCATCTAAAGTGTGGACGTATTTTACCACAAACAACCACAAAGCATAAAGATTGTAAAAAGAACTTTATGACATTAAAACTGACTAAACATACCCAAATCGTTCTGTAAAAGATATAATAATTTAATTCAGACAAATTAAAAAATATTAAAAAACATATAGACTGGTGTTGGATGACTCTAGCATCATAGCTTAGTAATAGGATAAAGTATTAGAATCTATCCTGAGTGAAACATTGCAAATCCCATCACCAGGAGACAGTTCTCTGCATTCAATGCCAACTGCATTCAACCACTGTTGCCTTGCTTCAAAGTCCACAAGAAAGTTGCACAAGCCAGTAAGTTTTGAAGAACGAAGACAATAAACCTACAGGAGCCGTGCTAAAGCTAACACGCTAACCTGCCCACCTTTGATTATGAAAGGAATCAAAGATGGGCAGGTTAACTAATGTCCCCATTGGCTAATAAATCTGTCAATCAAACTCATCAGCAAAACAGGCGTGCTCACTTTCAGCCAATAGACCTTTTTCGCAAAAACCGGAAGTTCGTCATCAACGTGTAAACCTAGTTCCGGTTTGTGCTTCGCTGGCGGAGGAATGGCAGAGCCTAGAGTGTTTTCGAAGAGCCTGAGTTGTGTTCCGAAGTTCACCAGCACCGATGTGATGAAGAGTGTGAAGATGCAATCGTCCACTAAAGGAAACAAATTGGACATGGGATATAAATTCGTCCACGAAGAGTTTATCCACCATTACCAAGGTAAGCTTCAGCTAGCTTTAGCCATAGCCGCATCACCGGTAACTCTGTGTGTTTACGTCAACTGTAAATCCTGGTGTTATTAATTTGTAATATAAGGCATCGCAGTGAATATGTTGTGTGTATGTTTAAGTGAAAAGGCATGAGATTAACATAACACCCAAAAATTTGGTGAAGCTGTAAATAAGAAATGTTAAGTTGCCCGTATGCGTGTTCATTTTGCTGCGGTTGCGGCACTTTCTTCACTTACTAGTATTATTTTTCTGAAAGTATGGTGAGCAGAAGTCCTCTTTTCCTGGACATGTCCTCTCTTTTGATACTTATATAATAAAATAACATTGAACATAGATGAAATGTAATTATATTTGCTTCATGTATGCAGCTCTGAACACCAATTACTCTCGATGAAATATCTCACAAACTCACTTCACTCCTCTTTTTTACAAACTCAAATCTGGTCACCCTATTGACAGTTATAGTTTCATGTCATTCTGAACATTGATGTAGCAACATAAGTATGTCCTAATTTTAACCTATATAATTTATTGTGTCTAGATATCACTGGACGCAGAAAGTGCCAACCTGAAAGCTTTCGTCTGCAGTTGTGTGGCTGCTAAAGGATTTTGCAATCACATAGTTGCCATCCTGTTCCAGACCGCACATTATTCACAGCTGGGTCTGCAGGCTGCTCCACCCCCCTGGCCTGCACGAGTGGCTTGCAAAGATGGCACAGGTGGGTTTGTGATCATATTGTCATTATTTTTTAAGAACGTATGTGTATCCATAACAACTCTAAATTATTATAAAAACACCCCAAGTAGTTACTACAGACTTTAATTGCTTTCTGCCTTTTACTTATAAGGGAATCCATCCTGAACCGGTTAGTGAGCTGATGGTGCAAAAACCCAAAACAGTTGGCAGGGACGGTCAGAGGTCCACACTGTACAAGGCATACAGGTGATTAACTTTTTGTTGCTTTGTGAGCAAGTTAAGTTTTTTTTTTTTTAATCTTATGACTAACCAAATTATGGTTACAGCAGATATAATGAATTAAATTGAAATGTAGTTATGCACTTATGTCTAACTTTTGTGTGTTGTGTTTCTCTTGTGTAGGACCACAGCCAGATCCATATGATGGCATCTGGAAGCAGATTATGCCAGGTGCAGCCCCAACCTCTCATGGTTGTGTTGGATGGGTTTCTGAGATGGAATGAAAGAGAACTTGGATATATATTGTGGCAAATGCATGAATGCATACCTTAAATTACACTTATCTTGTCTTTAACAATCAGTTCAGCCTTCTGTCTTACTGTTGATCTGTAATGTTATTTTTTATTGTAAATGTTTGATGTTATTTGCATACCAAAAAATTAAACGAGGCACAATTTTGACCAAAATTGTTTTATTTGTTCATCTAATTTTTTTGTGTAGTCAGTCACATTTCAACAGAAAAATATTACGAATATAACAATTATATTTAATTAGATTTTAAGAATATGTGGAAACACTAAATTTTTCCATACTATTTGCACATTATACATTATTTACATACCAAACATTAATTCACTCTTCAAAACAAAAAAGTCCATGATAATTTGCCAAAACACGGCGGTTAAGCCAGATCTGATTCACACTGCCCATCAGTGTGAGCGGCACAGAGAGTTCCTGATGTGAAAGGACTTTATCCTACTGATCACTCTTTCCACCATAATTCTGAGGCGGGTGATGGCTGCGGTTTGTTCTGTTTCCTCCTTGCTGAATTGAGCTGAAAGCTTAAAAGGTGGAATAATGATCTTAGATCCAATGTCAGTTAGGAGGTCTTGAACGAGGAACTTTTGTCCGCCATGACATCGTCTCCTGGCTCCAGCAAAGGAACTTGGCTTCTAAGTCATGGATGTAATCCAAAGCCTCATCCAGAGCACCTGTGAAGATAAAGAAATTAAAAATCAGTCTTAATATATTAATGCTACCTTTCAACACAACACAGTAATCATGTTTTGAAAAGTATGTTAAGTATTTAATTACAAATACATTTCATTTATTTTTGTTAAGGAAATTACAAAATGACAAAATGCTCAAAAGTGATTAAATACATGTAATTAAAATAGGTGAGAGCATGAACATCTTTTATTATAAATATTAATTTGTTCAGGTAGAAATGCATGTATCCAATAACGGTACACATAGTTGACTAACGTTAACCAAACACATTATGAACAACCTTACCTGCAGGTGGGTGTGTCACGTAGTCGTGATCCATCTTTACTGTCTTAGCTTAGCCACCATGTCGCTAGTATCTTCACAGCTTAGCTGCATAGCCTGACGTTTGAGGTTCTGTCATATTCTGACTCCCTTCTCAAAGGATCAGTAAAGTTGTTCCAAGGGAAAATACTCGGGGCAACACCACTCTTCAGGCGACGAACGACGCAGCCGCACCACAATCCCGGAGCGAAGTTAGTAAGTGCCGGCAGCAGAGGGTGCTACCTGTGTTTACATTAAAACTATGCCCTTCATCTCTTCGGATCGCCTATATCCATTTGGGTTTCAGGTTTAGATCCACAGGAAAATAATGAAATGAAAGGTAAGGCTGTTTTTGGTTGGAAGACGAACAGCCTGGAACGCAACAGAGACTGCAACTCTTCGACTCTGCCATTCTTCATATCTGCTGCTACGCTAACAGGAAGTTGTTTTACACGTCATTGACGTATTTCCGGTCGAAAAATGCGGAAGTGTGAAAAAGGTCTATTGAATGGCCTCTTGGACTTTGCTTTCACACGGGTGACGAAAAAAGCCCCGCCCATCTTTGATTCTTTACCGGTCGGTCGTTAGCGTGTTAGCTTTAGCATGGCTCCTGTAGGTTTATTGTCTTCGTTCTTCAAAAATGACTGGCTTGTGCAACTTTCTTGTGGACTTTGAAGCAAGGCAACAGTGGTTGAATGCAGTTGGCATTGAATGCAGAGAACTGTCTCCTGGTGATGGGATTTGCAATGAATGTTTCACTCAGGATAGATGCTAATACTTTATCCTATTAGCTATGATGCTAGTCATCCAACAGCAGTATATATATGTTTTTTTAAAAAAAAAAAATTCATTTGTCTGAATTAAATTATTATATCTTTTACAGAACGATTTGTGTATGTTTAGTCTGTTTTAATGTCATAAAGTTCTTTTTACAATCTTTATGCTTTGTGGTTGTTTGTGGTAAAATACGTCCACACTTTAGATGAGGTGCTGCAAAACAATTAATATACTATTAACAAAGTTAATTAATACATTTGTAAAGCTTATAAGCAGTTTATTTATATTGATTTAGAAGACAATGGTCTGACTTTAGATGTTAATAAATCTTATTAACACTTTCAGGTATTTGCAAGACATCTATAATGCTAATAAATATCTTACTAGCATTTGACACATTAATAAAGCCTATTAATTTGTTAAGTTAGTTAATAAAACTTATTAAGCTTATGAACACTAAGGCTTGTGTGAGACATCTATAATGCTAATAAATATCTTACTAGAACCCCAAACAATAATAATACATCTTAATTTGTTAACAAAGGTTGTTAATAAATCTTATTAAGCTTATTAACACTGACACATTTGTTAGGCACCTATAATATCAGTAAATGCATCATAAGCATCTTAAAAACATCCTAATAATAATGCTTGTAAATGTGTTAACCAAGTAATTTAATAAACCTTATTAGACTTATTGTACTAATAAATGTCTTACTAACACCCTATAAATTCATGTATAATGCTTGTTAATGTGTTAACAAAGCTTGTTAAGGAATCTTAATATAATGTGTTACCGGACTTTGTTGAAAACATGGCTGAAGAAGAATCAATGTCACAAGAAGACATGATGTTCTTGTCTAAATTAAAGGAATGCATAAGGCAAAAGGCCGACGGCCATTTTGAAATGCCGTTACCCTTTAAAGAAGAAAGACCTGACCTACCCAACAACAAGGCTTGTGCAGAACACAGACTGAAGTGCTTAGAACGACGTTTGAGAAAGGATCAACATTATTACAACGACTAAGTGGCGTTTATGCAAGACATAATAGTAAGAGGAGATGCTGAGAAAGTTCTGGAAGATGAAATAAACAACCTACCAGCTTGGTATATCCTTCACCATGGCATCTATCATCCTCAGAAGCTGAATAAGATCAGAGTTGTTTTTGACGCATCAGCCAAGTACCAAACCACATCACTGAATGAGCAGCTCTTGACAGAACCAGATCTAACAAATACTTTAGTGGGAGTTTTGTGTCGTTTTAGGAAAGGACGGGTGGCCATCATGTGTGACGTCGAACGCATGTTCCACCAATTTCATGTTGCTCCACAAGACCAAGATTACCTTCGTTTCTTATGGTGGGAAAACGGCAACATGGAACATCCACCATCTGTGTTTCGCATGAAAGTCCACTTGTTTGGTCCAGCCTCCTCACCTGGATGCGCAAACTTCGGGCTCAAGCATCTAGCCACACAGGGAGCAAGCAAGTTTAGTCAAGCTGTTGTGAAGTTCATACAAAGTAACTTCTATGTAGATGACGGTTTGGCTGCTGTAGACTCAGAGCAAGAAGCGATTCAGCTTGTGAAAGAAGCCAGAGAACTTGTGACACAGGAAAGTTGCACCTGCACAAGTTCATCATCAGTAACAGCAAAGAAGTGATCGCCACAATCCCCAAAGACGAATGTGCAGCAGGAGATACTGATCTGGACCTGGCTTTGGGAGAACCAAAGATAGAACGGGCCTTAGGAGTCCAGTGGTGCGTAAAGTCTGACACATTTAGCTTTAAAGTTGATGTAAAGAACAATCCCTTCACTAGAAGAGGAGTGCTCTCCACAGTGGCATCTATATTTGATCCACTTGGATTTGTCGCCCCATTCATTGTCGGCAAAAGAATTTTACAAAGGATGTGTCAAGAAAAGCTGGTTTGGGATGAGCCACTCCCTCTAGACCTCAAACCACAATGGGAAGCCTGGCTCAAAGACCTCCAGAACTTGCCAACCATAAACATACCCCTGTGTTACATCTCCTCAACATTCAAACAAGTTCAGCAGTGACAGCTACACAGTTTTTCTGATGCTAGTGCATCCGGTTACAGCGTGTGCTCATACCTCAGGACTGTGACTAAGACAGGAGAAGTACACGGCACATTCATAATGGGAAAGGCCAGAGTAGCTCCTACAAAGGTGACAACCATCCCAAGATTGGAGCTCACAGCTGCAGTAGTGGCTGTCAGAACTGCAAGCTTCCTAAAAAGGGAGTTGGACATTCAAGATCTAAAAGAATACTACTGGACCGATTCCAAGGTTGCCCTTGGTTACAGTAACAATGACGCCAGATGATTCCATGTATTTGTTTCCAACAGAGAATCAGGTCAACTACAGAACCAAGTCAATGGCGATATGTTGCCTCTGAACAAAACCCTGCTGATAGGGCATCTCGAGGAGAAATGACAAAACAATTAGCGGAGTCTAATTGAAGCAACCGAAATTCAAGGTCACGCAAGTCTTCACAGTTGAAGCAAGAGAAGAGGAGTCAGTTCTTGACAGACTACAAAGAATTTCTGACTGGAAAAGACTTGTGAAAGCAATAGCCAGATTGAAGCGAGGAGCCAAATATGCAACAAACCCCAAGGCAATGTCCAATGAAAGTAGCACGCTGGAAGAAAGGAAAGAAGCAGAGGAGTTCGTAATACGCTCTGTTCAGAAGGAAGCATTTGACGAGGCAATCAAGTCTTTAAAGCAAAATAAAGAAGTGGAGGGTTCTAACTTCAAGCTTCGTCAATTAAGCCCATTCCTCGACGAGCACAATGTCTTGAGGGTGGGAGGAAGACTCTCGCAAGCCTCACTCCATCCACACGTCAAACACCCAGCCATACTTCCAAAGGCACATCATGTGTCACGTCTACTTATAAAGCACTTCCATGAAAAGATTCATCATCAGGCAAGAGGTATGACGGTCAATGAAATACGTGCTAATGGCATTTGGATCATTAGCTGCAGTAGTGAAGTTGCATTATTTATACGCAAGTGTGTCAAGTGCAGAAAATATTGACAAAACACTCAGGAGCAGAAGATGTCCGACCTGCCATCAGAAAGAATGGAAGCTATGTCTCCATTCACATACAGTGGAATGGATTGCTTTGGACCATTTTATGTGAAGGAAGGAAGGAAGGAAGGAAGGAAGGAAGGAAGGAAGGAAGGAAGGAAGGAAGGAAGGAAGGAAGGAAGGAAGGAAGGAGGGAAGGAAGGAGGGAAGGAAGGAAGGAGATGAAGGGGTATAGACTTTTGTTTACATGCATGTGCTCCAGAGTTATTCATATTGAAGTCCTGGACGATCTCAGCACAGACTGTTTCCTCAATGCACTACGTTGTTTCATTTCGATAAGGGGCAATGTCAATCAACTCCATTGTGATTAAGGAACTAACTTCGTTGGTGCCAAGAATGAGTTCCTGAGCTTAACGCAAGCTTCTAAAGAGAAGGCGAAAGAGTTGGGTATAAGTTTCATCTTTAACCCACCTGCTTCCAGCCACATGGGGGGTGTCTGGGAGAGGCAAATTCGGACAATAAGAAATGTTTTGAGTTCTATTCTTGATGAGTCTGCCTCAAGATTAGATACTCCATCACTGAGAACATTCATGTATGAGACTATGTCTGTGGTGAATAGCCGACCACTAACTGTGGAGTTCCTCAACGATCCTGAGGCGCTGACCCTGAATCACATCTTGACGATGAAATCAACAGTAGTCTCACCACCACCTGGAGAATTCGTTAAAGAGGATCTCTACTTGCAGAGAAGATGGAAAAGAGTGCAGTATTTGACAAATGTGCTCTGGACTAGATGGAGAAAGGAATATTTGTTAAATCTGCAACAGAGAAGTAAGTGGAACAAGACCAGGAGAAACACAAAGGTGAATGACATCGTTTTTGCTACAAGATGAATGTGTTCCAAGACAGTGGAAGCTCACCAGAGTCATAGAAGTGATTCCAGGAGCCGACAGCAAGGTCAGAAGGGTTAAACTTCTTCTTGGTGACTCTACTGAAGATAAAGGAGGAACACGTACCAACAAGACTGCTCTGGAAAGACCAGTCCACAAGAATGTTCTCTTACTTGAAGCAGAGTCGTATTTCTTAATGTTTGTTTATATTATTAGCTTCTATTCAGAATCACATACTGTTAGTAGTGTGATGGTGGGAGTATAGCATTTGATGTGTTAGTAGTTATTTATTTGGACAGCAGAGGGCGCTCTGCCGCAGTGCTACTTAAAACGTTTTTAATTATTTTTCTGTAATTTGTAGATTTAAATATTTGTATTTTCTAGATTTTTTATCACACCTATGAAGCTTTAGGAGCAGTAAGATTTGATTTTGAAGAGTTTTTAATGTTTAGATTACCTGAGTTCAGCTACAGGTTGTAAGAGGCACTTCCTGTTTCCTATAAGTGCAGCACATGCGAACTCGGCACGACAGACGGCAATAAGAGAACAATTAAGAAGATTTTTTGTGTTTTAGTTCACCGGTTGGTTCATTAGCAGGCCAAAATGGTATGTATGTATATTATTTTCTGCATTATTAGTATGAAGGTGTGCAATTCATATGTTATTGTTAATTATTACTTTTGTTTACTAGTTCTGCGGATGTTGATGCGGTGTAAAGTTTAAAGAAAGGAACACCACATTAAACAGCAGTACAAGGAACTCAAATGCCTCTCGTCTGTGTGAAAAAATGACCAAGCCGCCACAATACCCATATTATTCTTTTAAAATCACAGGGTTGCTGGAGCCTATCCCAGCAACTGTTGTGCACAGGTAGGTACAATTTTGTATTTGTTTACAGTTTAGGTTTTTTACAGGCAAGGTGTACGGTTGAACAGTCTTCCTTGTCCTTACCCAACATGGCTGGGATAGGCTCCAGCAACTCAGTGACCCTGGAAGGAAATAAGTGGGTTTGGAAAGTGAATTGATGAATGGAAATGTTGTTGTCCCCATGATATGGGGTGGTGGAGGCAGGAGGGTGTATTTGTTTTGGCATCTTGCTATTATCATACCGAATGGGATTTGCACTGTAGATTGCTTTTCAGTATTAGGACAATATTTGGACCTGATTAGAGGTCCTGGGGTGTAATCTGAGCGTCGCGGAGCGATTCTCTAATGGCAAAGTGTTTTAGTCAGCTCAGTGACAAAAAGTTTGCTTTACAGCACATTGTTTCCAGAGTTGAAATATATGAACTTTGGTGTAGCTTTGCATTGAGTCATCCGATCAGGAACTAAAGCTTTGGTATGTGCGTGTTGATATTATCTGTGTCTGCTGATTCTTGCCGTTTATGGTTCTCTTGAACACTATGATATTTTAATTGTATGGAGACCATAATAAAAATGGTCACTAATTTTATTTGGCAAACTGGGTCTTTGGACAGACTTGTTTCCAGGCTAGCTAGTAATCAGAGAACATTTAACTTACTATTAACGTTTGAATTAAACCTAATAACACTAAGTTGATTTGTAGGCTACTAGAAGTTTGAAGCTGGGGAAAGTATGGTACATCAGGGTTCTGTCCTCTATTCTCATCTACTTCTTCTCTGCTCCTCTCGTCTGTTCTTGATAAATTATTTATCATTCAGTTCTCCATGCCTCTGTTTGGTGCAGTGCGATTCATGCATTGTCCCTCTTTGTGATTCCAGATTCCAGTTGGCTCGTCACTGCTCCTGTACCTGACAGTGTACCTCGTCTTTGGCTCATCCCTGCTCCTACGCTTGGTTGTGGACCCCACCTCAAGGTTATTATAGTTAACGAAAACGAACGAAAAAACTAAAACTTGAACTGAAAAAACATTTTCGTTAACTGAAATAAAAATAAAAACGAGAGTTTTTAAAAAAACGAAAACTAACTAAAACTGTTTGTTGTGTGAATAAAACGAACTGAAACTAAATAATATTAACCCCAAAAAATCCTTCGTTTTCGTCTTTGTTAATACATAAGTCTTTTGGGTTGAAATAAAATCTATTTACTTCACGCTGCTAGTTTTACTGTGTATTTGACCCCTACGGCATCACGTTGTCTGTGACGTCACATGATGTCTGTCAGACACTGCCGGCTAGCGGGTTCATAGACATTTACATCAGCGTGATGGCTGCATTAAAAGTTGGGAGAAAGCGGGAGAGTCCTATTTGGGACTTTTTTGAATATAACAGCGTCGAAAACAAAAGTAAGTGCCTTGTAGTCGAAGCAGGAGACAAAATTTGTGGAAGGCTCCTCAAAGGGAAAAACCCTACAAATCTAAAAGTACATTTAAAAGGCGCACACAAAAACGTAAATCAACAGTACCTAGACAAGCTATCCTGTCGCCCGCCCTCCCCCGAAAAAGAAGCGAGAGCAGGTAACGTAATGCTGTTATCGGCTGTTGTATTTTAATTTAAGGACGATTGTCCCTGTGTCCTCTGAATAATAACAGTTTCAAAATGTATCTTCGATTGCGTTTTTATCATACAATACTTATTCTGGTGATTTTGAATCATGCACCTGACAAATATCCTAATTTACAAAAAAAAAAAAAAAGAAGAAACTAAAACTAACACTAAAACTAATAAAAACTAAACTAAAACGAAGCAATTTCAAAAAATAAAAACTAATAAAAACTAGTAAAGCAGCCTCTAAAAACTAATTAAAACTAAATTAATTTAAAAACAAAAATTCAAAACGAAATAAAAACTAAAACTAATAAAAATTCCGAAACTATTATAACCTTGCCCCACCTCTGGCTCGTCTCGCACCCCCTGCCATACCCCAACTCATCTGGGTGAAGCCCATCTGCTGGATTATTTAAGCATGCATTTGTAGTGTTATATACACCAAATCTTCTCTAAAAGGTCTGTGGTGCATCGCTCTCCATCCTGGGGAGGATCCCTCCTTCATGTGGACACCCCTAAGGTTTCTTATTTTTTTTCCAGAATCTGTTTTTTTTTTGGAGTTTTTCCTTACTGAGAAGGAGGGTCCAAGGCAGTGCTTCTCAATAATTTTTTGCAAAGCCCCCCCTAGGAAAAAGGTGACAATATATTAGGTTAGTATCTATAAAAATTGTGTAAGTATACCTAAAATTGTATCATTTAACATTAACAAAAGAAAACAGCAATATAAATCCACTTTCAACAAACAATAGCTTTATTTTGCCACAGTAACCCTGTTATGGTCTAAAACAGAAAAGAAGCTTAAAGTGCCTGAAATAAAAAATCTGTCATTCCTTATTTAAACTAGAAACATTTTGACCAACTGAACCATTTGATGCTGAGAAAAATAATTCAATCAATAAAAAATCTTAAATGTAAATTGATCTGAAACATTAACACAGCAGCACCAATTTATTTAACGTTTTTAGTCTGAAGAAATAGCTAAAAAACATTGAGCTGATTTCTTTTCTAAATGACGGATTTTTTATTTGATTTGATTTATTGATTTATTTCAAGCATTGTAGTCAAAGCAATAAAGAATTTACACATATTTATCAAACTCATTACAGAAATGATGAAATGCATGGATTAAAAAGACAGAAAATAAAACAAAAGAAAAACGTCACTTAAATCACATTTGCTTAATTAAATATAGTGATCATTAACTAAAGTATAAGTAGAGCTTGATTTATTGCTTGAAAAGGAGTGGGAAGGAGCAAGTTTACATAATCCCACCCCTACTTATCTCATCACTTTATGATCTCATACGGGTCAGCTGTTTTCCTGCATTACCTGCTGTCTTTATGTCAAAAACGTGTGACAGTAGACAAGAGCAGCTGCAGGGACGGCAGTTCACTGTTTCAGGCTGTTACAAACTCTGTGATATAACAGATAATAGCAGTGGCGCAGATTCTTTTTCCAAGCACTGAGCCCCACAGGCTCCCTTTTGCGCCCAGAGCAATTGCCCGTATTACCTGTGCCTAAAACTGCTACTACTGCGCGCCCCCCCTGGCATCGCATCGCCCCACTAATTAAGAAGCACTGGTCTAAGGGCAGGGATGCCCAGTTTAGCCTAGTCTGTTCAGCTGAGTTTAGCCATTATCTACTGAAATCTATGACTTCACGTTCTTTAAGATTAAATGTTTGTTATACTATTACCGGTGTGAAGCCCATTGAGATGACTATTGTTGTAATATTGGGCGATATAAATAAAATTGAGTTGCATTAAAATTGAATATATAAATTAATTGACCTATGTTTCATAGGTCAATTCCGGTGTGAGTGTGAGAGTGAATGGGTGTGTGATTGTGGCCCTGCAACGACTGGCGAAAAGTCCAGAGTTCGCCCACAAGTGGCCAGGATAGGCTCTGGCAGCCCCGTGATCCCGAAAGGGATAAAACGGTAGAAAATGAATGAATGAATATATGAACATAGTTTACTCTGAAAGTGTTAACCCTTGTGCTATCCTATGACCCCACCCTTAAATTGACATGTTATGCCTACCATGACAAAGGTGGATAAAGATGGAGAGGATTTCATGGAATCCATGGACACCAGTGAAGATCACAAATCATTGAAGAAAAAAGGTTCAGAGCACTGTCTTGTGGGGTCTAGATCACCCAACTCCCAATATCAAAGTGCCTAGGATAGCCCAAGGGTTAAATAAAGAAGGCACTATATTACTCAGACTGGGACCACTACATCTGCGTCAGGACTCGGACCAGAGAGCACAAGACAAGATAAGCGGTTTAAGCTTTTTATCTGGTGTTTTCTTCAGTTTTACAGAGCTCACAGCTTTGCAACATGTAGCATGTCTGCCCCCCTCCCTCCCTCTGTTTCCGTAGGACCACAGACATGCCTGAACAGAATACACTAAACAGCGCGGAATTTATAAAAGAAAGGCTTAAGAGAAGCATAATATATGACCATCTAAAATGTGCGTATTGACCTCAAATTGATTTTTTATGTGGTACATTGGCAGTGTTTAATAATTTGTCCAAAATGCTGGAATTTGGTAAAATACCAAGCTACACCGCTTGATGCATTATTGAAACATTATTGAAACATTATAGGTACTGTAGTCAGGTGCCTGGCATAGCAAGATGAACTTTGCTTCAACTGTTTGTGAATAAGTTGAGTAAAGTTTGACTTGTCCGTCTTGTTTTGCTTGCTGCACCGTCTACTCCAAAAAATAGGTACAGTTTTAGAATTACATACTTTTTAAAAAGAAATTTCTGTCAGAGAGCCACAAATGAGTCAAGGAGTCTCATGTGGCTCCGGAGTCTCAGGTTGCAGACCCCTGGTCTAAACAATTATGGGTGATTTGACTGACCACATTCATTCATCGTGGTATTATCAACAAAGTTAAAGACCCGCTCCAAAGGAAATCACGTTTTTGGTGTTTTTACCAACAAACATTTTACTCATGATTAAGGACATTTACAAAAATATATACATAAGCAAAATAATGTAAGATTAAAACTGTTTTTTTGAGTATGTCGTTATTATAATCATGATTGATCAGGAGCAGAAGAAACTCGCCGTTTAAAAAAGCGTACAGTTGTATCACTGGAGCTGCCATGGACGGGCCAAAGTTTGTCTGCTCTGCTCCAATTCTGATGCATGCACTTGCAGACAAATAGATCCACTAATGTCTTGAATTTCCTTCTCTGAGCTGGTATCTGCTCGCCGTTTTGTTTTACCGTTAATGTTAGCTTGGAGTTGTGAGGAGCTGTAAACTAGTTGCAGAGTGTAAACAAATGGATGACAGGAGGGGTGGCGGGCGTACTTCCACACCGACTTCCACAAATGAATTTCTATTGAACTCCTGCCGCTCTACAGAAACTCTGAAAACGACACGGGTTTTTTGATTTTGGTAAAAGACAACATAATCATAATAAAGACGACTATGAACGCTTTTGCAATTGAAAAGATGATTGTAACAGGACTTTAAAGTCATTCAATAAGTCCAAGTAAAAAGTCAGTCCACAGTTGTAGACTTGAGTATGTCGACTAAAAAATGGAATCACTCAGGACCTTTCTGAACAGAGCAGGAGATCTAGAAAAATTAGATCAATCTTGACGTAGCAGCTGTTTGAAGCTGGTTCTTCAGATTCAGTCTCTAAGCTCCTGTACTATAGCAGGCTGTCTATATGGTGTGTAGCTACGGGACCTGACGTGTTGTTGAAGCTTCCTTGTTGCATAACTAAACATTTCCCACTGCACTTGCATCCGTTGATTAAAGTCCCACTCTGATCATCTTTTGATCTAATTTAAAAGTGTTCCCACAGTGGTCTTTTACTTATAATTATGCCCTTCTAGCCGTTTTTAACTCTGGGTAGGGGGGAGGGGTTATTTATTTTATTAAAGCTTTTTATTAATACATTTGTTGCATATTTAGATCCATTTTTATGTGAATCTATGTGTGTAGAAACAAATGCACTCACTTTTTTAATCCCACCTTTTTCGGCATTCTTTAGGTGGTGAAGATATGTATGCTTGCTGTTTTAATTTTTATTACATTGAAGTGTTAAGGTACAGGCTTACATGGTTTTTCCATTTACTCGTGACCTCTGACAAAAGTTCACGGCTTTGACCTTACCTGAGACTCAATCCATGGGAGCAGAGTCGTGCAAACATTCCCATGCGCAGGAAGAGGCTAACCTTTGCTCCAGCAATTGCAATGGGGTTCTGCTGTCCACAACATATTTGTCATGGACAGATGGGAAAGCATTTTACCTGTGAAGAAGAACCGACAGTGTGGTCGGCTCCAAATATGGACCGAAGGTAGTGGGCGGTCCAGCTGTCGACCACTCCAAGCGCCCGGGGAGAGGCGTCCAGCGGAGCACAGGGATAAAAATCTTTCTTTGAGAAGCCGTCTTTTGTCTCCTCTCCTAAAAACTGTTTGCAAGTTAGTCACATGTAAGCTGTGTGCATTGCAGACTCCGGAGCTTTACAGATATCTGTTAAACTTTGTATTAGAAAAGTCTGTCAGGGAATAAAACTTTGTTAATCTTTACTGTTCTGAATCCTGGGCATCTTTCCTCGATGCTTGAACACGTTTAGGAAAACTGCAAGACAAACAGATTTTCCTACAGTGGGTGGAGTAAACTCTGTGAACATGCCCCTCCCATTTCAGACTCCATTTTCACCTTCAAAATCCAATGGATGTCAGTTTTTTAGGGGTGTAACAATAATCAATATCTATTCCTACTATCCAACCAGATCGATCTGAGTAAGGCAAGTTTTAATCAGATTAACCTATACCATTAAAAAATAATTTCAAAAAGAGATAAATTGATTATTGATCTTATAGATCCCAAAATGCAGCATGTCAGCTGCCTTGCAAAACACCTGTATTTCCAGGTTAGGCGGTGTCTCGTTCATCTGGACAGTTTTGTCCAGCGGAGCACAGGGATAAAAATCTTTCTTTGAGAAGCCGTCTTTTGTCTCCTCTCCTAAAAACTGTTTGCCACATGTAAGCTGTGTGCATTGCAGACTCCGGAGCTTTACAGATATCTGTTAAACTTTGTTTTAGAAAAGTCTGTCAGGGAATAAAACTTTGTTAATCTTTACTGTTCTAAATCCTGGTCATCTTTCCTCGATGCTTGAACACGTTCAGGAAAACTGCAAGACAAAACAGATTTTCCCAGAGTGGGTGGAGTAAACTCTGTGAACATTCCCCTCCCATTTCAGACTCCATTTTCACCTTCAAAATCCAATGGATGTCAGCTTTTTAGGGGTGTAACAATCGATAAATCAATATTTATTCCTACAATCCAACCAGATCTAAGACAATTTTTAATCAGATTAACCTATACCATTAAAAAATTTCAAAGTGAGATAAATTGATCTTTAACTACAGATCCCAAAATGCAGTGTGTCAGCTGCCTTGCCAAACACTTGTATTTCCAGGTTAGGCAGTGTCTCGTTCATCTGGACAGTTTTGTCAACTTCTGGGCAAAAATTGCTTTGGGTGGGGGGGGACAATTTGGGCAGCTTTGTGGTTAGTCTATGGTTCCTTATTGAAGTAAGTCTCAGCAGGGAAGAGCGATCAGATAAGGTAAACCTTTCCCTTTACTGTGAGCGGCCTCTCCTTTGTGAGCAACCAAGTTAGAGATCAACATTTGTTCTATAATTGCAGATTTCATGACTTGATCCACCTCAATGCAGATTGCACAGTCCTATATTGTGTTGACTGCATGCCTTTAGTTTACTCCGCGTGTGCCAATAGGATTAACATTTTTATTCCATTTTGCCTTTAGCATTGGTTCTCAACTGCAAAATATCCACTTCCAACATCTAGCTTCCACATTAAAACCACACCAGTTGACGTCAAGTTACACGTCATGTTCATAATCTTCCGTTTCAGCCTCAAATACTGGTTCCTCCTTTTGTTCACAACACATTAATGTTAATGTTAAGCGGTAGCCTTTTGTTTGCGCAGGTTTTTAGTACATCTGGGGAAGGTCTTCCCCAAGAACTACAGGAAGAGACAAAATTCTAAAGCAATAAGAATCAGATTTATTGAAGAAGGCTGAAGGACACAGTCTGGTTGCTGGCGGCGTCGGACACAGTCTGGTTGCTGGCGGCGTCGGACACAGTCTGGTTGCTGGCGGCGTCGGACACAGTCTGGTTGCTGGCGGCGTCGGACACAGTCTGGTTGCTGGCGGCGTCGGACACAGTCTGGTTGCTGGCGGCGTCGGACACAGTCTGGTTGCTGGCGGCGTCGGACACAGTCTGGTTGCTGGCGGCGTCGGACACAGTCTGGTTGCTGGCGGCGTCGGACACAGTCTGGTTGCTGGCGGCGTCGGACACAGTCTGGTTGCTGGCGGCGTCGGACACAGTCTGGTTGCTGGCGGCGTCGGACACAGTCTGGTTGCTGGCGGCGTCGGACACAGTCTGGTTGCTGGCGGCGTCGGACACAGTCTGGTTGCTGGCGGCGTCGGACACAGTCTGGTTGCTGGCGGCGTCGGACACAGTCTGGTTGCTGGCGGCGTCGGACACAGTCTGGTTGCTGGCGGCGTCGGACACAGTCTGGTTGCTGGCGGCGTCGGACACAGTCTGGTTGCTGGCGGCGTCGGACACAGTCTGGTTGCTGGCGGCGTCGGACACAGTCTGGTTGCTGGCGGCGTCGGACACAGTCTGGTTGCTGGCGGCGTCGGACACAGTCTGGTTGCTGGCGGCGTCGGACACAGTCTGGTTGCTGGCGGCGTCGGACACAGTCTGGTTGCTGGCGGCGTCGGACACAGTCTGGTTGCTGGCGGCGTCGGACACAGTCTGGTTGCTGGCGGCGTCGGACACAGTCTGGTTGCTGGCGGCGTCGGACACAGTCTGGTTGCTGGCGGCGTCGGACACAGTCTGGTTGCTGGCGGCGTCGGACACAGTCTGGTTGCTGGCGGCGTCGGACACAGTCTGGTTGCTGGCGGCGTCGGACACAGTCTGGTTGCCCACTCTAAATACTACAGCCGCTTTTTTGGCAAAGTGAGCCACGGCTTCCACCTCATTGGTTTCCAGTTGTACTGACAAAAATGATATTTTACTTTAGAATTTTTTACAGTTTTTTTTATTATAGTATTAATATTTTTTTGCTCTTGTATATTTAATAGAGAAACCAAGCCACGTGTTTATTCTCCAACTCACCTTCTTTAACAAGATTTTCCAACCTGGAATCCAATGACTGTTGAAGATCAAGGCCACAAACTAAAGCCAAATCTTTTGGGGGAAGAAACAGAGAGGAAGTAGTAAACATCCACTAATAATTTTCAGTACATATTTCTTAGCATTAATTCTCACCAGCTTTTCTTCCCATCTTTTTATGGTCTGCATCCTGGGTTTCTCTAGCAAAAGGTAAACTTAAACCTATAGAGAATGACAGTTTAAAAGACGGTTAAATGTTTGCTCTAATGGCTTATGAAAGACAAATTTCAATCTGCAGTTTAACACAAATCCTTCAAATAAACCTACAAACCTTTGCTAAGGAAAACAGCCAAAACACAAAGGGCCACAAACGACTCAGCTCCCATCTTTCCAGACTCTGAATGAGAAGCCAACAAACAAGAGGAGCTTAAAAAAGTTCCTCCTGCAGGAAACACAGCTGCTGTTCATTACAGCTGATTGTCTTTCTCCTCAGATCAGCTGGACTCACATTTTGATTGACACACCTGAGATGAATCCTCAGAATTTAGGGATTACCTGGTTAGTTCATAATTTTATTAGGTTAAGATAAAAGCTTGATAAAGTCACACTAAGTCAACAAAAAGAATAAATATATTCCTCAAAGCTGTGTGTTAAAAGTTCATTTTCTTAACGAATCAAAGTTATGAAGTTAACAATGATTACAATTTACGTGTGAGCGCCCTCTAGTGTAGATTTAAAGTAGTTACACATCGTGGCAGATTTTTCACATTTTATGATATAAAGTCATTAAAACAGATCTGTACGAATTTGCAAAATCTATTCACACATGATTGATTGTAAATCTAAAAATGTGGCTAAAATATCAAGAAAATGCAAACAATTTGAAAAGAATAGTTTAGATATAAATCCCCTAAAAGAGTACAACTTTGCAGAATCTGATATCTGTTTAAGAGTTTCTTCTGTCTTTAAGTCCTTTCTGTCAGCTGAAGGCCGCTCTCCATGGTGCTGAAAGCTTCAGCGCAAAAGTCCCAAAAGTCCGAGTGTCTGAAGACTCTTTTTACGAATGTGGTACCTATGTTCCGAACATGTACCTGTGAAACTGCATTCCTAACATAACAGGAGAAGTGACATTCAAACGTATCAGGAATGTGGGTGTGGTTTAAAAAAATCTCAATTGCCAAGAAATAGAAAAATTACTTATATAGATTCTTCTAAAAATGACATAAACATGATCCCTACCCCCAGATGAAGAAATATTTTTAATGGTTACTTTGGAGAAAAAACCAACAGAAAAGCCAAAATAATTTTTTTAATGAATTTGTCACATGCATTTCTGACAGAGGTTTGAGACTTGTTACTTGTTACAGTATTGATTCTAATAACGGAGCTAAAGTCTGGTGTTCTTGTTCCAGAGCACAAGCTGCTCCCTTTCACTGAACAACATTCTGGTTTGGTGATTAAAAAAAAACAAAAAACCTCATAAAAAGCTTTTTCAATGTTATTTCATCCCATCTTCTTCTCAGTTTGCAAAGTATAGCGCTGATCCACATCAAATACAGCCCTACCTCAGTACATCTATCATTGCTTACATCAGAAAAGGATGTCAAGAAAGCCACAACAAAATCATAGAAGGGAGTATAAAAGCCTGAATCCTGGGAACCGCTTTATTGGGATGAGACTCATCACTCCGCCGCTGGTATGTGCAAACATACGTTCGTGTGCAGATGCTGGAGGAGATGCACGCTGCCAAAGAGTGGAAACAGGAGCACAGGAAGTGAGATAGCACTTGACCTCATTTTAACTCTTGTGCTATCTTAGATGACCCCGCCCTTACATTGACGTGTTCTTCCTACCATGACAAAGGTGGATAAAGGTGGAAAGATTTCACCAGTAAAGATCACAAATCATTGAAGAAAAAAGGTTCAGTGCACTGTCTAGTGGGTCTAGATGACCCAACTCCCAATGGTAAAGTGCCTAGGATAGCACAAGGGTTACATAAAGGTTCTCCGGTCAAACATTTATTCAACCTCCAATTTTACATTTCACTCAGTCACAAACACTCTATGTAGCGTGTTTACTTTAAACTGAAAATAAGCCTGACACCGGAAGCTGCTTCATACAATTAGTATTAAGAGACACAGTGAGTACACACTCAGTAACACACGCACAACTGCAGTTTACTTTGTTTCAAGGCTGCATGGAGAGACAGGTTCCTCAGATGGCTGTGCCATCATCTCAGATTTTACAAACAGTTTCCTCATTGGGGGTGTCAACCTACTTTTGCACAAAGATCAGTGAATGGGGAACTGTAAACTGATGGGAAAAGACAACGAAGACAAACAAAACAATAGTGGAGCTGAAAAGAGAAACTCCACAATGTAAAATAAATTTTAAATCATCACAAACAAGCTGTCGACAAGAGAAAGTGGAGGGAAAACTTTGTAGGGATTCACAGGAATCCATATTGTTCTTGTTACTTTTACACGAGTTCATGCCCATGAATTGTTGATGTATTATCAGCAAAATGCTTGTAATTTGATTCCACTCAGATCAGACTAAGGATGTTATCTATTTCCTACTCTTATTATAAATTTACTGTTTCTGGTTTTTAAAAACTTTGAACTTCTTTTTAAGTGCAGTCAACATTTATCTACACTTAATTAAACAAATGTTTTTTTAGTTTTTAGACTGTTGAAGCCATTTGGATGAGTGGGGCAACGTTTCAAGAAAGAAGACTTTAAGTCCAGATTCCATGACTTCTCATGAACTTTAAGACATCACCTGGATCAATGAGAATCTTCAAAATCTACATCAAACAAACTCTTCAAAAATAGACCTAACCCAATTTTTTTGTTTGGTATTCCTGAAGGTTCCTCTTAAGTGCCAATCCGTGTGCTTTAGTCAGAAGTCGGAACTCTGTCTGCCCCTCTGGTCACCGGCGGGAGCAGTCTCCAGACTTAATTTAGTTTAGAAACTATACTTTTTTTTAAAAAGTATCCTCCAGGATTTTGTTCTCACCTAGAACTCCGTCGTATGGTTAAGTGTATATTCAAATAATGTTTTAATTAAACCTAGTTTAAAAATTCCTCTGAAAAACTTTTTTTAAACATGCTTCTGCAATTTTTATTTTCCATACCCATTTTTCTTGAATTTCTGACCCCTCAGAATTAGTATCACAGCGCATTACCCATCAGAGAGTATTAAAAATAAATAATAAAAAGACCGCTGGGCTGTGTGAGTGTTTTGATTCTGCTGCCGACACATAAGTGACCGCCAATCATTTGCGCGGTTTTCGCCCAATGCCGGAAAAAATTACTAAACATTTGATGTGCGTGCAGATTGTTACCCTCATGGTCAAAATGGCTTAATTCAGAGTATAAAGATAAACACTGGATGTTTCTGGAAGAATGGGCACATTCTTTAATTAAACGTAGATAAAATGTTAACTGCAGTTAAAAAGTATGGAGTCCTAAACTGTTCATAACTAAATAAACAAAAATGACTTTGTGCAAATACACAAAAAAGAGAAACCAGCAAACAAGAGGAGCTTAAAAAAGTTCCTCCTGCAGGAAACACAGCTGCTGTTCATTACAGCTGATTGTCTTTCTCCTCAGATCAGCTGGACTCACATTTTGATTGACACACCTGAGATGAAACCTCAGAATTTAGGGATTACCTTGTTAGTTCATAATTTTATTAGGTTAAGATAAAAGCTTGATAAAGTCACACTAAGTCAACAAAAAGAATAAAGATATTCCTCAAAGCTGTGTGTTAAAAGTTCATTTTCTTAACGAATCAAAGTTATGAAGTTAACTATGATTAAAATTTATGTGAGACCGCCCTCTAGTGTAGATTTAAAGTAGTTACACATCGTGGCAGATATTTCACATTTTATGATATAAAGTCATTAAAACAGATCTGTACGAATTTGCAAAATCTATTCACACATGATTGATTGTAAATCTAAAACTGTGGCTAAAATATTAAGAAAATGCAAACAATTTGAAAAGAATAGTTTAGATATAAATCCCCTAAAAGAGTACAACTTTGCAGAATCTGATATCTGTTTAAGAGTTTCTTCTGTGTCTTCAAGTCCTTTCTGTCAGCTGAAGGCCGCTCTCCATGGTGCTGAAAGCTTCAGCGCGACTTCCCAAAAGTCTGAGTGTCTGCATACTCTTTTCACGTATGTGTTATCCGAACATGTACCTGTGAAACTGCGTTCCTAACAAAACAAGAGAAGAAGGAGGAAACTTAAACCTAAAAACTAAATTCCTAAATTCTAGGAACAGAGCTGTGTGTTGGGCAGCAGGATTGCTTAGATCTGTCAGTGCTGCACAGTTTAGCATTTATTTGTTTTTTATGCTATAAATAGCCACTCCCTTGGGAAGACTTGGTCTTTTCATAGCTGGTAGTGGCTGCTTGTGCTCTTAAATCTTTGTTTCCTTTCTTTATCACAAATCAAACCATTTTGTATTGTAGCCACTTTTCACAAAGCTCCTAATACTAAAAAATAAAATAAAAAAATATTCAGGTTCCTGGAAAAAGGTCTCCGGCTGGTTTGGATGAAGTTGCTGCTTCCTGAGCATCTTTGGGAAGTGTAGCCGCTGCTGAACCTTTTTGACTGGGGGTAGAGGTGTAGGCTGACCAGGAAAGGTCTGCAGAGATGTGGACCCCTCGCCCCACCTGTACATCAAAGGCGAACAGGAGAGAAAGGGAGGCTCTGTGTCCACAATGAGTTCCTCAGTTTGGATGTTCAGCGCTCCACTCGTCTTATGACATTTGTGTAATGAGTAGAAGTTAGTTAGAGTTGACTGTATACAGTCTATTTTGAGTAATCAAATTCTGAAATGTAATATAAATTAAGTTAGATATTTTCTTCCAGATTTTGACTTTGAATAAAACCCATTCATCTAACTGGTAGTTAGAAGTTCTTTCATAGTACTATTTAGTACTTCATAGAATACCGCCACACAAAATATGAAGGCATTTTACTGTAGTTTGAGTATTCTAGTTCTCAAATGTCATAACACGTATAAAATAAACATTAACCTGCTAAATTATGACAATGTTACTCATCTTATGATATTTCATTCATGGATTACAAAAAAACAACAACACACAAAACAATAAAAAAAGCTTAATATTTTCAGTAGTAGAATCCAAAAATGTACTTGTGCAGATTCTTCTAAAAATGACATAAATGTGTTCACTACTGTCACGACAACAGTAGTGTCTGAGTTTTCTAGTACTCAAATGTTGGCTGGTTCCAATTGCAGCAGGTTTATTAGCTCAGATAAAATTCCACAAGGCTAAATCAGGGTAGGACAGGCAGGGTCAATAACAAGCATGAAAGCATCAAAGGAGAAACAGGAGTAGTCAGGATCCAGACGAGATTCGGGGCAGGCAGACTCAGAATCTTGGTTAGGATATCAGAAGATCAGGTCTGGATAGAACGTTTCGGTAAAGAAGGCTGAGTGACACAAACAATACTTTACACTGAGTGCAGTGCCTCCTAAGTAGACTGGTTGAGTGAATGAGAGTCAGGCATCCAGGAAGTGCACGCTGGGGTTGCTGGGAAATGAAGTGCATTCATTCAGTGCTCTGGAGACAGCGCCTGCCGGTGACCAGAGGGGGAGACAAAGCTTTGAGTTCTGACAACTATCCCCACACGACGAAAAAATATAATTGTTGCTATGGAGATGAAACCATCATAAAAGCAAAAAAATATTTTTTAAAATGAATTTGGCAAATGCATTTCTGAGCAAAGGAGCAAAAGGAAAGGGGGAGGAGACTGGGTCCGATGTGAGCGCCTGCTGACCATACAACGCCACTAGTGGCTGTAACTCATATTTCCTTTTGGATTGTTTTTAGCAAAACACTCGAATATTCCTGCGTTATATGTCTGCAGAGCAGAAGATATTCCACTTAACCCTTGTGCTACCTTAGATGACCCCACCCTTCCATTGACGTGTTCTCCCTACCATGACAAAGGTGGATAAAGGTGGAAAGATTTCATGTAATCCATGGACACCAGTGAAGATCACAAATCATTGAAGAAAAAAGGTTCAGTGCACTGTCTAGTGTGATGACCCAACTCCCAATGGTAAAGTGCCTAGGATAGCACAAGGGTTACAAGAAAAAAATCCCCTCATTCCTCATGTTGGACTAACAGCACACAGCAAACACAAAGAAATCAGTCAGACACGTCCAGCTTTTCCTTTTAATGAGAAAAATGTTGATCGCATTTGTGGTCAAATGTCAGCCTTACATGATCTGGAAAACAGAAAATGAATATGAGCGTACAAGTGGTTAACATAGGAAGAGGTTAAATATCATATATAATAAGTTCAACACACAAATAGAGTGTGAAACTCTCACTGCTGAGTCTGCAGCAGGAGAAACGAGATCTTAGAATGATAAATACTGATTCCAAACACCAAAAGCCTCGTGTTCATAAGTATAACTCAGAGTGCAGCAAAAGCTCCGTCTGTAACATCTGTTAGCATCTGGAATGGTGAGAAAGACCTATTTCCTTTAAAGAAGGATTCACTATAGTGTTGTACTATAACTGTACTACTACAGCTGAGCAGCTTTTTCCTGTTTTACAACTCAAAAGTGTGTTTTGGAGTTTGATTTCTACTGAAATGTAAATCTATGCTAAAGAAAATTGCTGTGCAGCAACTACCAAGTGGTTTGCTCTTTAAAAAACAAAATCCAACTCTCAAAGGCTTACCTCTGTGGGTTTTACTTTTTTTTTTGGCGTTTAACCGGAGGTTTGAGACTTGCTGAAGGACACTTGGACGGGAAAAGCCACAGAAACGTGATGGAAAGTGTCGCTTTTGCTCTCCTTTTTCTTTCCACTTGATGAGCAAAAAAGTAGAGCAAAAAAAATGAAGGAAGGAAAACATTCAGGAGGCTTTCCATCTCTCAGCATCATTTTTTAAACAACTATATAACAATAAGTAATGTAATGAAGGAAAAAAAAACTCTCAAGCCCCTTGTTACAGTATGGATTCTAATAACGGAGCTAAAGTCTGGTGTTCTTGTTCCAGAGCACAAGCTGCTCCCTTTCACTGAACAACATTCTGGTTTGGTGATTAAAAAAAAACCTCATAAAAAGCTTTTTCAAGATTATTTCATCCCATCTTGTTCTCAGTTTGCAAAGTATAGCGCTGATACACATCAAATACAGCCCTACCTCAGTACATCTATCATTGCTTACATCAGAAAAGGATGTCAAGAAAGCCACAACAAAATCATAGAAGGGAGTATAAAAGCCCGGCCAGCCCTTTAGTTCACCCTTTTTCCCAAATATTGTCCTTCTAGTTACGGTTTATGGAAAAAAAGTCACTAAATATCAAAGAGAAACTTTTTATCTAATGTGGTTGTTTGATTGATCTACTAATGCCGCAGTAATAAAGGTTTGTTGTTACCAATAACTGCCGCTAGTCTAAGGCAAAAGGTTGCAGGTTTCCTTCCAGACAAGGAAAAGAGGCTTTATGTTGGAACTGCACTATGAAGGGGGGGAGGGGGGGGGGGGGGGGGGGGCTGTGGCACAACATGGGACCAAACATCCACTCCACAAAAATGCTGCCCTTTGGTGTTGCTCCTCTGGAACATTAGCAGTCGTCGAGCTTCCATCCAAAGCCTTTTGTTTGAACTTTCATGCTGTTTTCCTGCTTTCATTAGACCCAAAACGGTTCTCATGTGAAAACTTACAGAGAACAAAAATTCCTATGAAATCCCTGGAGACTATCAGCTGTGGAAACTGCCACATACTCAAATCTGGATGCTGTTCTTTGAGTTTGAGTCCAAATGCCTTTAAATCTCGCTCCGAGTCACTTCACTCATCAAACTCTGATGACATGTCACTGATGACCCCCCTCCCCACTGGCTGACACCAGAGGGGGTCATGTGACCAACAAGATGCTGTTTTAGAGGAAATAAATATTATTCAGTTCTCTGTACTCCTGTCTTCTCAGCCTTTGCTTCCAATGAAAGCTGCTCACTCCTCCTCCTCTTCCTCCTCCTCCTCTTCGTCTTCTTTCTCGTTGGCATAGATACCAGCCTCCCACTTCAGAGCCATGTTGCTTTTCCTCCGGGTCACTCTGGTGGCCTCCAGAACCTTAAAAAAACCCAGGAATATTCATTTAGATGGAAGGACAGTTGAAGCAGGCGTGTGCAGCAGCTCAGTCACGGTACATGCAGCGATAAACACGGATGGAGCACCTCCTGCATGTGTTCTGCACGTGTTCTGCACGTGTTCTGCACGTGTTCCGTTCGAACACGGCTCCTGAACGAAAAGTCTTCTGAAAAGCTTCATGCTTGAGGACTTTTGCTTCTCACACACTCATGCCATGAAAAAACACTAACACACATTCAACAGAGGACGATGTCTTGAGAGAAGGGAGATGGAACAAAGGATTATGGGTGAATGTGTCAGAAATATGACCTTTTTTGTGCTTTTTTTTTTTTGCTCATTCAACATTGAACAAACAGGCAAATGTGTGAAGGAGTTAGACATTGATTAGAATCTTTTTGATTTCAATTCTTTTTGATTTGTAAACAAACTGGCTTTCTATATAAATTTAATTTATTTTTGTTACTATTATGTTGTAAAGTAAATCCTAGCATATAGAAAAGGATTTCCACCTTTTTTTAAACTTAGTTGTTAGTCCAAAAAGTGTAGCAGATACTGGCCTAGTGGTGGAGTGACTACCCTGAGACCGGAAGGTCGTGGGTTCAAGTCTTTGACTGTATATGAAAACTGGACCGAGTGAGTGTGATGTCACGCCCAGAACATCTGACTAACTCATGGCTCCAGCCAAATGAAGTCAGTTTAGTTCCTAATGTTGGAGCTAAAGGATTTTCAAGCCCAGTTGTGGCGGCAGCATCACTGCTGCACCAGAGGACGGGTCAAACGTGGAGAACAAAGGTGTCTGATAGCTGATGGTTTGTGGTTCACTTCCTGGTCTTGACACGTGATGTGTTCACTAAGTTCCCTTTACCCCCAGCAGGTCATTTTGTGTCGAAATATGACTACCGTATTTTCCGGACTATAAGTCGCCCTTTTTTTCATAGTTTGGCAAGGGGTGCAACTTATACTCCGCAGCGACTTATATTAGAACTAAATTGAAATAAATACATTGTTAACCCTCCTGTTATGTTCATTTGTGAGGAACAGAGATGATGTTCCTGGCTAAATTTGATTTATGAGGTATGTTAAGTGTTAAGAGGATGTTAAGTGACTCAGAGAATCAGCAAACTTTTTTTACAGTAAGATCTTGAAGGCTAACAACATAATATTCTATTTTCCAATGATTTCATAGATTCAGAAATGAAATAAAAATGACAACTGTTTCTACAAATACAGGATGAAAACAGAGTATTAGTTAGCCAATGATGCTTCATGAAAAGAATAAATAAATAAGTTTGAGAAAAAATTACTGTGAAATTATTAGATAAACAGTCTGCTATTATTGTGTCATATAAGGTTGTGAAAGTTAAAATGCGACTTATAGTCCAGTGCAACTTATCTGTGTTTTTTTCTACTTTATAATGCATTTTTGGGCTGGTGCGACTTATACTCCGGTGCGACTTATAGTCCGGAAAATACGGTACATGTAAACAAGTAAACATAACTGTTTTCTTTGTATGCTTCATATTTTGAAACGGTAAATAAATACTTAATCAGAAGGAAGTAAAGTTAAAGGTTTTACGGGGGGAGGGGAGAGTCACCAGAAGAGGGAATTTCTTCAGCCTGACAACCTGACAAGCTCTTTTAATCTCTAAACCCCTAAATACCTGTGAGTGACCCAAACTAAGGTATAGTGAGTGACTGTAAGATGACGAGGGAGGGGGTGTCACACCAAAATGTAGGCTCAGGCTTATATCATGCACAACCAAAGAGAACAAAACACAACAAGCAGACCTGGGATCAGATACAGAACATTTCAGACTTCCTCTGAAGGAACTATCCTGTGGGTTGTTTCAACCCATTGTATCAAAAGTGTGTTGCTCATGTAGATCACATGAATCCATCCTCCCTGCTGAGATGCTGACAGAACCAGAGGAGGTTCTGGGTAAAGCATGTGGAACTCTGAAAAGGACTCCCCATTGAGACGCACAGCTGCAGCCCCAAAAGCCCTGAAAGGTCTCAAAAATTACAATATGTCATCATGGAAGCTTTTTTAGCTTCCTTTTGATTTACACTATGACCAAAACCCAACGGGTCACTACAACAAGTTTTGAGTTTAGTCACATTAGTCTGTTTTTACATCAAAAGAAATACTTTGTTCAATACATGTCCAAATATAAAAAAATTACTTACTAACATATCTCCACAGGTCTTTATTTTGTGCTTTTTTTCATTGTATACATTTCATATTATTTATTCATTTTTCTATGGTAATAGGTAGGTAGTTAGGTTTTCCTATTTTTCTACTTTTTATTGTTTTAAATGTAAATGTAGAGGTCATGGCCATCAAGTTGGCCCCTCCCACATCTCCAGGCTAACCCTATAGAGAGCAAGCAGCTGTTTGGACACAATATGTCCCACTGATGAGACTTAACCTTTTAACCAAGGAAATGAATTATTTATTTCACTTTATTTTTAACTTGAATTTTGTCAAAGGCTACGATAATCATTCTGTCTTCATTTCTGCTGATCTGTGATTTGTTTTTTGTTTTATATTCTAAAAAAATTTCTGTTAATAATAGCATCTAGCTAAATTAAAAAAAATACTTATATCTTTTAATTTGACACATATTTGAAATCTGTATCAGTGTTTTTATGTTTTTTTTAAAACAGTTTTAACATTATATCTTAATTTTGTAACCTTTTCATCATTTTTGGGATTTGATGACATGAAAAATGTCCAAATACTGATTGAATGACTTTCACTCATCAATATATAGACAAATCCAAACTATTCATTTTAGAAACTATTTCTTTAAAGTGGGTAAAACCCTTAAGGTGGTGCTAACGTTTTTCCTTGAACCCTGTGGGCTTCTCTCAGGGGTCTCTCTCTTGGTTTAATCTGACCCAGGTCTGTGAGTGGAGATCAGGGGGTGGGGGTTCGGGGTGCAGCAGGTACCTCTGTGGTTACCTCATTAGCCAGCAACAAATGGGCATACTGGCCGACCCGGAGAAGAGAAGCAACAGTACACCAATCAAAACATGATCATCCATGAACAAAAACACACCAATGCAAGAAGAAACGTAATCAAACTAATCACAACTACTTCATTAATCAACTCACTCAGATGAAAATAGCATTTGTGCTGTTTTTAGCATTTTCTTATGGCATTTTTCTGATGATGGAGGACATATATTAACAAAAGGTTCTGGTGCCTTAATTTGCGGTTAAATCGGCGCATCAGAAATGAAAAAAAACAAACAAACAAAGAACATTTAGGTGTGAGGAAGCAGCGCTTTAGGGTAGAGGAGAGCCCTTCTGTGGCTAAGATGCTTTGTTGGATTCTTTTCTGTGCTGCATCTCCCTTTTCACACACACTGAGGTAAAAATGTATTTGACGCCTGTCTTTCTGCTGAGCATTAAAAAAAACCCGTCACGTTTATCCATCAGGCTGTTGAATTGGAATATTTGGATTTGAAGTATGGACAAACTTTTGCTTGCTTCAACTGCAGAGTTTTGACCAGAGCTCCATCACCTATGCTTATATGAGCCCGCCCACAATCGCTGGAAAGGTAAAAATGATTGGCTAGAATTTTGCAGCAAAACAGAATAGAAAACAAGTGATTGACACATCCGAAACACAACCAAATCTGTGTTTTTATACGCACTGGTAGTACAGTATTTGTCGGTACGGGTACTACCTTTAGTACCAATACCTAGTTGTGACAGAAAGCCAAGCTGTAGTGCCTCCTTTTCTGTTTGATGTGTGTTGAACATGATGAGCTCACATCAGCACAGCATGGATGCATTATTAGCTGTAATAATGAACTGTAATGCTGCCTTCACACCCGCCTCGGACATGCGGGTTCAAGTGACCACTTCCAATGAGAAGTCCATGTAAGCTCGTAAACGCACATTTCGGGTTTCTGCAAACAAAACTCTTAAGTTTGCTGCTTAAGACTTTAAGACACTTTTTAGACTAAACGTACAAAATGCACGTCCATTAAACGGGCATTGAAAGTTAAACCGGTTCCACTTTGACCAATCAGGGACTCGGACTTGGTGGTGACGAATGGGTGGCGTTCTTTTCAATTCACAGAAGTACCAACCGTTTGAAGAAGTACCAATCATTCAGGGAGGAGAAATTAATAATTGTAGTTTGTGCTCAGCTAGAATGATATGACATCAAGTCTTTCACATGTTGGAATCGAGCTTTGCACCAATATGCAACACTTTACCTTAGTAATCTCTGCTTTTCTCTGCAACAAAATCGGCTGCTTTATGTTATAAGAACTTCACTACTGTAAAGTGTTGCATATCAGTGCAAGGCTGTTTTTTTCCGCTTCAGACTCTGTTGGAAGTGCTTTAACTGGGTAAACGGTTGAAGAGTTTCACTGGTTGAAATAATGTAAACATCGAGCTGAAGCTCCGATGCTTAAAGGTTAAAACAGTATAATTATGTTTCTTTTCAATAGATAGTTTCTTGTAGTTTCAAGAGTGCACATACTGTAGTTGGTGCTATGAAAAGAAACAATCAAGTTAAACAGAAGTTGTTGTGTCTCTTCTCATTTGTCATGTCTGGCTAAAATACTTACACTGTTGTCCTCCATTTTCTCCCTCCTCTTCACCTTGTGTGTTTCATAGTCTTCCATAAGTGTCTGCATGAAGTTCTTGGGCCGTGACCCTGCCGAGTCCTCACTGCCGGCGTCGGACAGCGCTCCTTCCGAAGGGGAGGGAGAGACCGGTGGGGCGGGGCGCACTTTCTCGATCTTCCCTGCAAAGAAAAAACAGTTTCATTCAAAAACGTTTTTTTTTTTGGGCAGTTGCAGTCTGTAAATGAAAGGTTCTGATTGGACACTGGCATCTGCAGTCAGCTAACCTGGAGCTGTCTTAGTGGTCAGAGTGAGACGTGCTGGCAGGCTGTTGCTCTTCATCTTATCTGCTGGGGAGATGGTGGTCTGCCTCGCTCCGGTCCTCACAGGCCCACTACTGTTACGCCCAGTGACAACGGCAGGCTGCGCCTCCCTCTGCTTCTTCAGCTCCTCCTCTCTTTGCTGGGCCGCCCGGATCTCCTCCTCAATCATGGACAGCGTTTTCTGCTTCTTGGAGCGCAGACGGAAGGGTCCGCTGGCTGCCTCAACCTCTGGGCCTCGCGTTGCTGTTGCGGTGCTCCGCAGCTCAGCGGCCTCCGAGTATTTACTGAAGTAGCTGAACTCGGGCTTGTCGGGGGTCGGTGGGGACGGGGGGCGGCAGACCGCGGCAGGTCTGGGGACTGGAGCCGCTTCTGCAGGAGCTGGAGCTGACGCTGGAGCCGTGTTGGAGGAGGCTAGTGCTCGGGTGTAAGAGGACTGGATTTTGATCCTGGGGCCTCCGTTTCTGGGTCTTTGCTGTGGAGAAACGGGCTGAGAATGTGGAGGAGACGGTGTCAGGAGCCGCGCCTGTGGAGCCGGACCGGAGGACTCGGACGAATTCTCTGCCTTTGGTGGCTGGGGGGACGGGGTAGGAGGGGTGGGACTAGAAGACACAGGTGACTGGAGACTGGAAGCTCCCCCAGAGGAGGAAGGCGAGGAGGAGACTGGCACCGGGCTGCTGGTGGCAGGGGAGGAAGGGGACAGTGGGGCGCTCAGCTGTGAGCAGTCCCAGGCAGACGGCTGCCACTGGCCTCCATTGTGAGCTTGGAGGGCATTCTGGATGGCGTTTTGGACCACGACCCCTGAGTGGTACTCCAATTCAGCTTCTGTTGGACCGCCGTTGCTCTGACCATTGACTGGGGTGGTGGGCTGGGGAGTCGGTGGAGACACTGGGGTGAGTGGCAGTGGGGTTGGGGGTAAGGACGCCCCGCTATCTGAGACGTTATCCAAGCTAAAGAGGGTTGTGTCCTGAGAGCGAACAGACAGCTCGTCCAGTCCCGAGTCGGACTCTTCCGGATGAGAGGATGGGGGGAAAGGACTTGGGCCTTGCTCCTCCTCTGGCAGGATGGTCATAACAGCTCGGGCACACGTGAACGCTCCTGTAGGTCCTTCATCAGACCAGGTCACATGAGTTTCTCCTGTCTCTGCAGCCATTTCAGAGCTACTCGTCAAGGGTTTAAAGGGATTAGCAGGGAGTGCTTCATCCTTCTTAGCCCCTCCCGCCTGCAGAAACTGTTGTCTAGCAGAGAAGAAATCGATCTGCTCCTCCACGATGTCCTCCTTCCTGGTTAGGCCCTGATCAAAGGTTACCATTGTTGGAGGACCTGAGAGCTGCGGCTGCAAAGATAAAACAAAGGAAGGTCATCAGTGAGACGAGAAAAATTTCACTCTCCAAGGAAAGACAAAAGCTAAACAGACTTCACTTCCTAACATAAGTGTCCTCCATAACGGAGTGTAAAGGCACCTGTGTGTAGAGATAAGAAGGGCTTTGTTTCTGTTGTTTCCTTTCCTGGTATTTCTTCAGAGACTCCAGCTTCTCAGCTTCCAGTTGTTGTTCCAGAGGAACCTGAAAGCAACAAGCTCATCATTCAAGAGTGTCAGTAAGGGATAAAAAAAAAGGGAAGACAGAGTCGGGGTCTACCTCCTGAGGAGGGTTCCACCAGCGCTGTGCAATCCCAGGGTTCTTTTTCACGGCCTGACCCTTGATCAGCTCCTGCCGCTCTCGCTCCAGCTCCTGGACCTGAGAGCAGAAACAAACAAAGACACAGTTTAGGCATAAGAATAGACAACAAACGTTTATTTCATTTAGGGTTGGGCTTGTTTTTTTAGTTGCTGTTTCTTTTTTTTTTCTTACCAAAAAGTACTTCTTTAAAACCCACTGTAATGAAAATCATGCCTTTGGTGTTTTTTATCATGTTCTTATTGCATTTCTGTGATGATGGAGGACAAAGAAAATTAAGGTCAAAATGACATTTATGAGTTTTTCTTTATTCAAAACTTTGTGATTTAGTAGCAGATAAAAATATGTTGTTTGAAGATGTTTTTTTGGTGATGTCGAAAATACACTGGGCGGGCCACTAGTTCCCTGCTCTGCAATGGAGTGGGGAGGGGAGTGGGTCTTTAAACCCCTTTTTTGTGCCTCAGTCCCATCTCTTGAGGGAGTTACAGACAGAAAAACAGCTTCTGCCTGTAGTAAAACTTCAGAAGCCAGACCTAAGAAGAACAACAGAACTCAGAAAGCTGCTGGACCCTGAAGTTGGCTCCAAAGATGGCTGACTATGAGTGAGACTTTCTTCCACAACAGCTGTATAAAACCCCCAGAGCCGACAGCCACAGTTTACCCTGTCAGATCAGTTTTCTGTCAAACAGCATTTTACCTCCTCTGAGGGGCGTGTCCTCGTCACTCTCACTTGCTGCTCCTCCCCAGGGGAGAAGAGTTTCGCCGGACGTTTCTCCTCCTGAAACGGCCGCAGCTCAAACTTGGGTTTGCTGCGGACCGCCTCGTCCAGCAGCACGTGCCCATTGGCTTTCACAGCCGACGCCTCCTGGTGGACCAGCGTCCTTTGTTGCTGTCCTTCTACAATGATCTGCTGGTGGTTTGAAGGGGTGGGGGCGGACATGCTGACGTGGGGGGAGTTTCCGCTGATGCTGATAGGCCTGGTGTGCTCTGAGGGGGAGGCGTTTCCGTTGGTGGCAACATTTGAAGCTTCGTCCAACACCTGGTCCAGGTAACAGATTTCCTGTTCAAACAGAAAAATTTGAATTCCAGGCTTTTGACAGGTTTTACTGACTAAAAGCTGAGCTATTGCTTCAGATTACATTACAGTTTTTAAATGATAAAATCTCATTTTAATTACATTTTTGAAACAAATCATTTTAGTCTTTCACAAAGCACAATGGTCAATAAAATATATTTTTTTCATTTAAAAAAAAAAGTAAAACTTTGTTTTGATGCACAACAAACATGAAAAAAGAACCTGTCCCGTTGTCATGGTTACCCAGTCAGAGCTGTACATCTGGCTTTAGAAGCGATGGTAGGACACAGCTGGTATACCTGCACCACTTCAGAGTCGACTCTCTGGACTGGAGGTCCGCTGAGGCAGCCATGTTGGATCTGCTGGCTCTCCAGCTCCATGTCTGCTGCCGCGTCTGTGATGAAACTGACGGATTCCTGGAAGCTGACGGTCTTCAGAACTCGCTCTCTCGGTGTGCTCTCACTTACATCCTCGGACGCCCAGTGTGGTTTCTGAACAGACAAATAAGCGACATTTCAGAGATTCTGCAGCGAAAGGTCGTCTGATGATCACGTTAATAAATATATTATGAATGTGATGATTACACCATCTGCCGACTCATTTTCTTTACATAAAAACATCAAACATTGTAGTCACCCTGCACTGCAGCATTATATTCTGCAGCATTGTAGTGCTGAGGATCTCCACTAGGTGGCACTATATCACATGTTGTAGTTCTAGAACTGAAACCTCTGAAGCTTTGTCCAGAGGCTTTCTATCATTTGATCCTTGAGATGAAATCTGACATGAAAAAATATAACTTACATCTCCTCTGTGTTCATAATCTGTTCACTGGTGACAGCCAACAGACAGACAACAATAAACATTTTTTTAATGATGGGATCAGAACATACTTTCTGTCTCATGTTCATCAAGCAGCACCTTGACTCGAGTGGTTTGGATTTGAGGTTCAGGATCAGGTGATCAGATTATGGAAGATGCAAACACAGGCATCTTTAGATTGCAACAGGACTAACAAACCGAACCTCACTGAGCTGCTGTGATCAGCACTTCCCAGTTAGAGGGGTCAGACCTGTGACCCTCCGTCCATTCCTCACATTCCTCACACACTTTGAGCAATTTACACACCCCGTGCATTTATGACCTGTCTTTTTGTCCCTTTGTGGATCCATAGCAAATTCTCCAAAAGCTTCTGTCTGTATTCTACCCCCACCGAAAAGGATGTGTTTGTTTCCAAGAGAGACTGTTGACCCCTGACCTAGAACGCTGTGAGTGCATGTTGGGAGATTTCACAGGGAACATACTGGTAAACTGATTTACTGGGCAATGAAATCATATAAAGTCATTTAGAGGAAGATTTTGCCTTTAATGCAACACTTCAGCTAAAACGCCACACACTGAAAACTCTGCTGACAGGAACTTAAAAGAACTGGACACAGTGGTCAGCAGAGTCACATGGAGGATTATAACTGCCTGCCCTCTAAAAGTCTTTTCATCTCCCCTATAAATAAATCATTTTATCTTCACTAAATGAATGCTGTCTCATCTGAAACTGAAAAAACGTTTCCAAAGCTTTTTGAGGAGATACTTGGCCACCATGAACAAACTTTTTATTTTACAGAAATGAAACAAAGGCCTAGCAAATATATGTTATTCACTTGACTCAAAATCTACTCAAACTGCCTTTTCAGACATAATCTTTCCTAAAGCAGTAAACTTAATTAAAGTTTAAGAGTATTCTATGCAGTTTTTGTCATTTTTCTATTTATCTGACCTGCCAGACCTGTATGAATATGTTTTTTTATGAGTATGCACTGCAAAACCTTTGGTACCCTGCTGTTGGGGGTAATTGACTGTACATGAGAGCTGGACTGAGTGAGTGGGATGTCACCCATAGAAAATGGCTACATCCAGCTCCAACAAAATCAAGTCAATTCAGTTGCCAGTTTTTTCACAATGAGGACGCAGCCATGTTGGGGCCAGACGACGTCAGTGAGCAGTGATTGGTTCCAGTCAGTGTGAGAGTCAACGTTTCTATGGCAACCACTCTCACCAATCAGGAGTAAGTATGTTCACAACAACTTCCAAAAGCATTACAGGTCAACTGCAAGGTCAAAGTTCATCAGCGTCAGATCAAGCCATCTCTTGCTGGACCTTATGGAAGACCAAAGATTAAAAGAGGAAGTTTATTGTTAAGAAATGTCAACATTGCATACTAACAAACCTCAAAGCGCCTTAAAGAACGTCTTTGGACAGATGAGACTTTTTGGAAAAAATGCATCAGCTTTATGTTCAAAGACAAAAATGAGACATACGAAGAAAAGACGACTATACCTACTGAGAAACATGGAGGAGGCCTGGTTATGGTCTGGGTCTGAGGCTGCTTTGCTGCCTCTTCCATAGAGGGGCTGGCATATGTGCAGCTCTAATTAAATCTACAGATTATCAAGGCTTTTTTAAATGAGGTGCCTTGTGTCAGAAAACTGGACCTCAGTTCCAGGTCTTGACTTTAGCAAGTAGGTTATGATCCAAAAACCAATAAAAAACAAAACAAGAATGACTGAAGGAAATCAGGACATTCAATTGTTTCCAAAGAAAGATTGACCAAAAATACTTGCAGACAAGAGCTGAAGTAACAGTAACTGACAGTAACAGAAGTCGTTTGACTGCAGCCTTGAAAACATATTAGTTAGAGGTACCATCAACTTTGCAGAGAACAATCTAATGCTTTATAATTCTGTTGAACAATTAAAGTACATGTTAAATCTTCAATTTTTATTTAAGTACTTTTTATGTATTTACTTTATCAAAAGGGGATTAAAGCAGATGCATAAAAACACATTTACACTTTGAAAGCAAGTCAAAGCTTTTCCAACAGACAATATAAATCCTTAAGCTTTAAAAACACAAAACATTATTGTACATTTGTAAGAAATATCCCAATTTATATTTCAAATAAATCAGTATAGTTTCTAGTCCTCACCCACAGAACCGTAAAATATGTAGCAGATGATCACACTTTGCGATTCCTGTAACATTTAATGTTGCGTTTTTTTTGTCTTTCGAGGGTGGTCACACCATAAAGGCAGGTTAATGTCCCCTACAGAGAACACAAGCCTTAAAAAATCATATTCGCTAAGGTGCTGGAAATGAAAAGTCTAGACCAGTGTTTCTTCTTAGGGTGGGGGTCACAAAATCACTAAATTTCTGGCCTCCAACTTAGATAAAGGTAGCATTACCTGTAAAAACATATTAGGTGAGCTCATGAGTGTCTAAAGTGTGCGAGCATGGGTCTGACTGGGGGATGTGGGGGTCGAGCCCTGTAACCTTATTAAAGTGGGGGGTTGAGAGTCTCAAAAGCCAGAGGGCCACTGGTTAAAACCAAAGAAACTCTTGGTTAAAGTTTAAAGCTTCACCCCCTCTCTCCTTCTGTCCCTAGATTATCTACAGGTAATCATGACGGTCACCACAAAAGGAAAAGATGTCATTTGTGTTTTCACTCACACGGATGAGGCGTCTGATTCACTGTTGTGCTTCATGCGCAGGAATGTTTGTGCGTTTGGGTGGGAGTGTGTGCGATGGACAGTACAGAGTGGGAGGATATCCGGTTACTGCCTCAGGAAAACAGAACTAAAGAACAAGAATTTCTCATATGCAACATTATTCTGGTCCACACACACATGCTTAAAATGTGTGTGTTTGTGTGCAACAGGGCATGCATGCCAAAGTGTGTTCTTTTAAGTGTGTGCTTGTTCTGCAAGTGTGCACGGACATGCAAGTTTTTGACTTAGGTGAACTGACATTCCAGGCATAGCGAGCTGTCCTCAAGACTCAGACTGTGATACCAGTGATGAAGGAGACTGTAAAGCCTGCTTGTTCTACCCAAGCCAAGATGTGTAAATGTGAGTTTTTAAGAGAGTCTCTCTGATTGATAAAGCACAAAATGAGGCATACAAAGACAGACAGGGAGACAAATGTTTGGTAATAAAAAAGGAAGGAAATTACAAAGGAAATCAGAAGAAAGTACGATTAGTGGACGGTATCTGAGTCTGGCGCTCTGTGGAAACGCTTGTCTCCATCCATCACATCTGGAAGCGCTTAGGCTCTGACTGTTTTGAATAAAATAACATTCATAAACATGATGTCCAAACATTCACACTCAGCTGCATGCCTCAGACGAGGGGTTATACTGTACAACTCAAACTACATTCACATACCTTTCATTTAACCTCTTAAGACCTGTTGTCCGAATGTGTGGACATTCCATTTCGGGTTACATTACCACAGTAGTTTATTCTGCACAACTGGGGCCCTAAATGTTTAGTGGGTTAGCTAAAATATTAGCTTAGGTCTTAAGAGGTTATACAAATTTGTACACTCCAGAAAAAAACAAGTTTTAAACAAATTGTATTTTAAGTTATGAATGCTGTACAGGACCAGCGTACAACTGCAGGGTGGTACACTGGGCCTTTCCAGCAGAACGGTACAGTGAGGGATCGCATTTACCTGCAGGCACCTGCAGGTTCTCCCGGACTTCTCATGTTCTAACAGCTTTGGTGTTAAGGACGGGGAGAGCAGAGCTGTCCATTATTTGAGTCAGGCCTCCCTCACTCATAAAAATGGTTAAAAATAACAGGTTTGACTGAAATATGGTGAATTCACATGGCAGACGGAATTAGTGTCAGGCTTACTAAGGTTTAAACAGCTCCGTAACATCTGTTTAAATACTGAAGCCAATGAGATCAGTACTCCATCCACAGTAAACTAGTTTGGATCAAGTTCCCGCCAACCTCCTTTCTCTGTTGGGATTTGCTGGGTAAATTAAAATGACACCCATAACAGTCATTTTTGTTGGGCTTTAAGCCTTTAAACTGTAATTTATCCGACTATTAAAGTAAACATCCAGATTCAAAAGCAGATGGTCTACTCACCTGTTGATCTTACAAGAACCTGCTGGGTACTGACATCCGTGAAATATCCAAAAAGATCGTTTCTTAACATCCCAACATATTCTTTTTCACATACTTCATCGGCTTTTCTACTGACTTGTGTCCACTCGAGACCCTCCTGTTCCTCCTAGTGGGAGTGCTGAACGTTTCCCTGCCTTTTTCCTTTTTCCCCTTCTCCTCCTTTTCCTCCCCTCCCGTCTCTTTCCTCTCCTCCACAAAGCCTCTCCTCTCCGAGCGACATTCCTGCCGACTGGACGGTGCGCTGTGATGTCACGGCCCAGCGCATGCATATTTCTGCAGATGCCCTTGTGCACAAAGACCCCCCTCTGTAGGAAGCCTCACGCAAATATACAGGAGTAAAAGCCTCCACCCTGGCTGTGCCCTCCCCTCCTCCATGTCACTCACTCCCTTTCCCCTCACCCTGCAGCTTCTGTCAGGAGTCAGAGGGCAGAGAACAAAGGCAGGTAGCGATCTGATCATGATGGAACAAAAAGAAACCTTCTGAAATGAGAGAGGAGTGATGTGATAGCAATGGTATTTTCTTCAGTCATCACTCGTCTTTAATGGAGGGTGTTCACCTTTTAGCAAAAAGTAATAAAGAAAAAAAATCTGCTGCATTGTCCTACTTTAAAGACTCACTTTGATGAAAAAGGCATTTTTGGTGTTTTTAGTGTTCTTGTTGCATTTTTCTGATGATGGAGGACAGATAGACAGAAGATTTAGCTCAAAACTGCATTTCTGAGTATTTATTCATTCAATATATTGTGAATCAGTAGCAGACAAAAAATACTGTTTCTGCTGGCCTCTGGCTAATTGGACGGCTGGATTGCTCCAATATTGCTCCAATATTGCTCTCCATTTTTGTTGCACCAGTTATGTTAGGTTGTGGTTGCGACGGGCTGTAAGCTAGCAGCAGACCATGTAAACAGATGGATGACAGGAAGCGAGGGTGGGCTTCCTCCAAACTAACCGTCCCAGCCACAAGTCAGAGGTAAATTTCTGATGAACTACTGTTGCTCTGCAGACACTATGTCCTAGAAAATGACAGTTTAAAAAAAGAAATTGGCTAAAAACGGTATAATCATAATTAAAAGACAACTGGGAACGCTTTTAAAATAACTTAAAGATGATCGGAGTGGGACTTAAAAGCGTCAAATCCCAAAGGTGTTCCATTACTAATATTTTAAACACTACAAGTTTATGGCAAAAATAAATCCAGACAGATGGAATCCTACAAAGTGTCTTTGTATCTTTGTGGTTTGTGAGTGGCGGTGTGTTGAGTCATAGGATCAGGGTGCTGGTAACCAAAGCTGAGACCTTCATGTTCACTTTCCCCGCTCACCAACACCAATGACACACAAAGGCACTGGGAACACTTTCCTTGAGATCTTACCCAACAGCCATTAGCTAAATTGTCTGGGTGTTCACTAAGTGATGAAAGTGAAAGATCAAAGGAATCACTGGTATATGACAAAATGATATATTCCTCTCTTTCTCAATTTGAATGCAAAATTGAAAAAAGATATAATACAGTGAAAGGTTTTCAACTAAACTTAGTTTAAAGCAAAAGCACACATCGGGCCACAAACCACACGCCTTTTAGCATTTAGCTTAACAAGTGTGTTATTCCTGACTTAATTAAAAGCTAATATGCAGGGAAATTCAGAAGTGAGATGGATTTTCCTGATTTGACCATGAGGAATCCTGCTGAAGTGAGGCCAACACCCTTGTGCAAAGTGAGAGTATGAGGATGTTATCCAGCAGTTTGTGAGTTTCAGTTTTGTTTGGATAGATGGAAAATGTCCGCTTTGTGGAGGGGAAAGACAAATGAGAGAATGTGGTAGGATGTTAAAGAAGCCTAAGGACAGGTGTGACCAGACTGAGCTTCTGATGTTCATACAGTCTGATCCCTTTCTGGTTCATTTAACGAGGTGAAGAAATAATCCAAAATCTTATTGTAAAAAATTAAATGTACATACATTTATTTGCTATGAGTAGTTTTTTATTTAATGTTTTGTGAATAAAGATTCGACTATAATGTTAGTGTTTTTAAATGACAGACTTACGTGACATTTTTTTGGAAAAGTAGAAATGGACCCATCCATCCAGAATTGTTTTCCTGTCCAGAAGCTAAGCAAGCAGATAAGAGCTGATGGCCTCTTGTGATGGACAGATTTTACAGCTACAATTTGGGTTAGGCAGCTTTGGACACGCCAGGCATATATTTAAAAAAAAACCTTTATTATAACTTTATTTATATTATATTTGTGTGCATTTATTTTAGGAGAAGACCAAAGAGATATCCACTAAAGAACCAAAAACACTCTGAAAGCGTATCTAAACATGAATGAAATCATTACAATAAAGACTCCCCGCATTCAGAAAGTATGATACCAGCTGTGCATTCTCTTCGTGGACTACAGTAACAAGTAAACTGGAACAACAGAAGAGATGTGCATCTGAAAAAAAAATAGATATTTTCCAGTGTTTCAAACATAACTAACTCTCTGTGAGTTCCCAAAACAGAACAAATTAGGTAAAAGACCACAGAAAAACTGGAAGAGTACCCCGGACATTGCACATGAACTGAGCAACTGAAGACCAGGGGATGGTCATCCCTGTGTGGGGCAGGCTGATTATCTCCAGCTATGTCTGGAAATGAAGAAATGCAAAGATGAAAGATGAGGAGAGATGTTCATAGGTGGGAGAACCAGAGGAGTCATCAGTGTGTCTGTGGATAAATGCATGTGGGTGACCTTTGTCAGAACAATAAAGAGCTGCGCCCACAGCAGAATGTCACACAAGATAATCAAGATTGATCAGGAACTGCACAGATGACACAGTTAACTAATCCAGCATAACAGATCGACACAGATATTCTTCCACTAGAGCACACACTCTCCAGATACTTTTAGCTGGGGTTTTGTTATATTTTGAGTATCTTGTGCTCTGAGGTTAACACAAACATTAGCTAAAACGGGGTGGGTCAGTAAGAGTCCATTCATTTAATGCCATAATAAACATTAGGAGTTTAGCACAGATGAATCGGATTTTTTTCCAAATATTTCTAACTTTATTCTGTTTGTTTTATTGGTTCGAGGCCTTTAAACACGGTCAAACAGACTTGGTAGCCCTGGTTCCTAAAGTTTTGATGGAATCTGAGGTCAGAAAAAACAGTTTACAAGAAAATCATATATCAATTAAATCTGTTCAAAACACAAAGAGATCTTTCAGATATGAGAATTTCGCAATATAATCTATATTATCAATAGTATCTCTCAAACCAGACTCAATGCACTGATCATTTTATCAACACACACGTAAACGTGATGACGCCTTAGCTTCTCTTTGCTGCTGCATCTACGTTGATTTACAGTAGAATAGATATAGATCTTCATTTCATTAAATATTATTTGATCAGCTCTCTAATACATGTCAATAATTTAAATAAAAAACAAAAAGGAAGTAAAAAAGCTGCAAAGCTTAAACAATGATAAGAATTGAATTACAAAAACGCATAAGAACAGGATCGAAAAGACCTTTATCATTGACATAAAGAAAATCTTAAGGATCAGAACAAATGTATTGAGCAAAGTTAGCCCGTCCTCATTTCCCAAGATCCCTTAGCTCACATTCTTTCCCACTAGCTTACAGCCCCTCCCACCCCTAACCTAACATAACCGGTGCAACAAAAATGGCAGGCACAAGTGTTGAGCAAATGTATCAGTTAACGTCTACAGTTAGTGACACTTTACGGGCTATAAAATGTATATTCTTAGTGCTTTAGTGCTTCAGGCAAAGACAATGACGATTACTACTTTTAAAGACGACCTATACAAAACATCAAGTCATAACACACTGCTTAGATGCAGGACGTTATAAGCCCGCCTCATCTCACAGGTTGTCTAAACAGGAAACCAGGAAGCTGGGTTCACTTGAATGGGTGGAAATGGCCTTCAACACAGGAAATAAATTGAAAATTTAGAGACCACCTGCTTCAAAACAGAATGCTGATGACAGTTGATAGAGGACGGCATATGAAGACAAAGACTAATAGAAAAAAAACCGAAAGTCTTTTTCACCTACCCCTGGCATGAGCGCTTGAAACAACAACCAGAACGAAACCATGATAAGAACCCTTTTGACGCCTGAGAACCAAGGACACGTCTGGACTCATGGCAAACTATCAGTGTCCCTTTCAGAACTTCTCACAACAGAACTCCCCCCCAACACCCCCACTTCTCAGATCCCTTCACAGCAACAAAGAGCGCCACAGGGATTTCACTAAGATACTCCCTGTAGAATACTAATGCTACACAGCGCTAACATACACACACAAGCTCACACACACATGCAAACTCCTTAACAGATCTAAAGGACAAAGTGGGAGTAAACCTTCCATCCATTCTTATTGTTTGACCGAAGGTAATAACTGTCCTGCATTCCTTCCAGAGGTATAATGATAGTTTTGGGTTTGCTGTTCTATAAACACCAAGTCTATGATGCGTAACACTCTGCATATAGTCAGTGGCAGATCAAATGATCGTCTAAAACCATGATGTAAAGGAACAAATACTTCTGATCTCCTAAATTGTAGACAAAACAAACACTTGTTGAGCATCCTTCACATCCTCATCTCACATGGTACAATGAAAAGGGAGGTCTGCTTCTAAACTGCTGTTTTTGTTACAACTAATACATTGGAGGCTTAGTGTTGTAAAAACAACCCAGGAAAATAGAAATGTGCCACCTTATTGTTAAGGAAAACACTTTAAGGAAATCTCAGCAGAGTATTTGTAATTTAAGGAAAATGTGAGAAAAAACATTATCTTTATGTTTATAAAAAACATTATGAGCCGCCATCAGTGTGTGAATGTGTGAGTGAATGTGTGTGTGACTGGGTGAATGGGTCTGTGACTGTAAAGCGCTTTGTCCTTGTAGGAAGAAAGGCGCTATACAAGTATACGCCATTTACCATTTACCATTTATCTACTTTTCTGCTAGCGTAGTTCTTTTTCAGCAATACACTCACTACTCTGTCTAGCCGGTACGTTTATTCTCCGCATTTGCCAATGCATTTTCTTTAAATAACCCCATATAAGGGGAGGAACACCTGCAGGAATCAAATTATACATACTTTGATTACAAAAAATAATCTTTCCTGCGGGACTACGTATTACTCAGCCATTAGCCAAATGACCTCACAAGCACTGAAATACTTTAGGTTGCTCATCAGAAAATTGTAATTGGGGAACATATGCAAATGACTTGTGTGTTTCAGTTTGCACCAAACAGGATTTGTCGCTGATATTTATCAAAGACCCACTCCAATAAAAAGTTGTGTTTTTTTCGCTTAAAATTGTGCCTCTCAATAATTCTTTACCCCTGAACCAGGAATAGACGGAAAAAAAAAGTGGTTGGAAAAAGCCTGTAGCCCTGCCAACTGTAGCACATAGGTGCAGGGCTCCCTCCTCCGCTCCATTCTGAAGCATCGTTTGCAGACACAATGATCCATGTACGTCTTTATTTTCCTCATCTGAGCTGCAATCTGCCTCAAAAGGTAAGTTCCAATATTACTTGCCTTTTTTGTTTCACCGGTTATGTTAGGTATGGGTTGTGAGGGGCTGCAAGCTAGTGGGAAAGAATGTTAAGAAAGGGATCTTGGGAAATGAGGGCAGGCTTACTCTGCACAAACGTTCCGCCCACCACTCATAGGTGGATTTCTAATGAATTGTTGCTGCTCCACAGAAACTATGTGCTAGAACAGGGTTTGTCAAACTCATTTTCACCGAGGGCCACCACATCAGCATAGCGGCTGTCTTCAAAGGGCCAGGTATAACTGTTCTTCCTCATGCCATCTGGGAGGAGGTTCAGGAGCATCAGCTGCAGATCTAGCAGGATGCTAAAAAGCTTCTTCCCACAGACTGTGAGGCTGCAGAACGGACTGTCCTCCTCATGCATTCATGCTCTCACAAACTCCACTCTGCAATAAGATCCAAGGATTACCCCCAACCCCCCACACAACCCGAAGACACAATACATGGACACAGACTCTAGCAACCCCCCCTTAAGACTGCTGTTAAACGGACATAGTCACTTTCCCACTGAATGCTGGTCTCTATTCTATTTTATTTTATATATATTTTTTATCTTATTTATTTCACTTAATTTTTTCAATTCATCTTATTTTTTATTCTTGGATTATTTTGTTGTTATTTTTTATTATTGCTGCTTTTTTGCACTGTCATGCTAGTGAGAAACAACAACATATGTTTGCTTGTTACTCTAACATAAATCCTTTTGATTCTGTTAGATGAGGTTATATGGACAGTGTTTAAGTCCTAATGTATAGTTGCCCAATCCGATATCTCAAGTTGGATTCCCCCAAAATATGAATAAATACACGCCAATTTTTATTTCGTTTTCTGAGGAATTAAAAACTTTTATGCTCTCGCGGGCCACATACAATGACATGGTGGGCCACATTTGGCCCCTGGGCCTTGAGTTTGACACGTGTCCTAGAAAATGTCATTTTATATGATTTTGCCTAAAAATGTTGTAATCATATTTAAAAGACCACTGGGAACGCTTTAAAAAAGATTAAAAAATGATCAGAGTGGAATTTGAAATATTTATTTATGTCATGTCTTAAGTTCTGTCTTTGTTCACGGTTTATGCCTAATTTTTATCCTTTGATGTTTGAGCTCAAAATCCTATTACTGATCAATTCTTGAGTCTTCAGTTGATCTTGGGAGTATGTGGTTTCAAACTAGACTCAGGAATGTCAAAGTGTGTGTGTGTACATCCTATCTGTACTGATGTCCTCTGATCCTTTCCTTTACCTGCATTATGTAACAGTGCTCCATTGCTGCAAACTATTCTTTTATTCCGTTTGGGTCACATCCCATAGTTTCCTTAAAACTAGCTGAGTCTGGGAGCATATAACTATAATCCTTTCCCAGCTATGTCAGCAAGGAATATATAGACATTTTGTCAATTCTATGTTGAACAAAACCTTTTTTTTTTCATACAAATTTTGGGTAAATAATGAGAAGTACAAAAAGTTACACCGACTCCTGGACTAGTTGTGGAATTAGACATGATTTCAAAATAGGATGATTGCTGTAGCTTCCTTTGTCAGGTGATGTTCGCATGTTATAAAATCTTAAGGAGGCAAAGAACATATTTTTTTTATAACACTGTGATGGCTGCCTACGCTGCCACACCATCAGGGCAGTAACCTCCTGCACCACACCCTACATATATCTGTTCACTTTATTTGTTTGCATATACTTTTAGATATCTTTTTCAAAAATAACACACATTTGATCATAAAGTTTATCAACATGTTTCAGTTTACTTTATTATAATTTGCTTTATTAATTTGATGTTATGCTTTGAGTCACCAGTGCTAAAGGGAACCATTGCTGCTGCTGCTGCTGCCATCTGCTGCTGGAACAATCAAGTCAGGCCTGACACAAGAATGCATGCCAGTCAGCAGAGGCCTTATATTCAGCAGGCAGCTAATTGGACTGAACCATCACCCAGTGGACAAGGAACTCTTTGTGTCTCTTTACTTTAGTTTCTATTTTGATGTTCTTTATTTTCATTCATTTGTGTATGTTAATTTACTATAGGTTGGACTTTAGTTTAGTTTGTTTGATGTATTTTGTCTTAGTCTCTTTAAGTTCCCCCTTGTGTGTCTAGTTGGTTTGATCAGCCACTATATATGTTCCCTTGTGTTTCCAATTAGAGGTCAGTTTGATTAAGTTTGTTTGTTCAGTTGTCCTCTGTTACATTTAAAAGCTTGAGTTAATTTTGTTACTTGGACCTCTTTTAAGGGCCCATTTTTGCCCATCTACACCTTTGTAAAATAAATTAGAAAATTTTTGATAAAACTATTTTGCTGTCCTTGTCTTTTACTGCTCGGTCCACCACAGACACAAAGAAAATAATGACTATGTCTGATGAAGTCTCCAAAAAAGCTGCAGTTTTTTCCAATTAAAGTGAAGTAAAATGTTTTATAATTCCGCTTTATTTCTGCAGTTAATGAGGAGTGCAGACAGTCATTTTGAGAATAACAAGTGCCATTCGGAGTGTGCTTTCTAGTTAAAAGTCTCATCTGTGTTTATTTTCTCACTGCAGAGGCATTGTTGTAGCAGCCTCAGTGTTGTTCAGTCCTGACTCTGAGACACAGCATAATAATAACACTGTTGTCCTGTTTCCCACTGACAGCTAACAGCATTAACTATCCCGCCCTGCCTCACCCCGAGTAAAGCAGTGTAATCATCATGAGTCTATTTGCAGAAACTAGCTAATTAGCCAGAAGAAACGAAGCTTCACAAAGAACAAACGCAGCCGGAACAGCACACATGTCTGCACTTTGGTTTTTAGGTGTTAGCCATTGATCTAAATGACTTGTTTTTCACCAGGGTAGTTCTTTGAGGTAATTTTTTAAGGGCATTGTATTATTAATTACAGTAAAAATATTCAGTACCTCACATATCATAGATAAAATCACAACAAAATAAATAATTTCAAATTCTTTCTTTCTGGTGCATGTGTTGCGTGCATTTCTAGAGCTTAAAGCCTTAGTCACATGCGCAGACATATGAAAGGTTGATCCTTATGGATGATGCTGCAGGTTTTTGGGTTGTCTGGGCTAGTGGAGGGTTGTACAGAGGAGTGCACGTGTGTCTTGCAGTTCCCTTGAGGCTTGTGAGGTCACCTCAAGGGACGTCATGAAAATGGAGCATACCACTGTTGTGCGTGTGGTAAATGTATCAGGAAGTATAAGGAATGGGTTTAAATATTGGGGTGTTGTTTGTTGTTTGTTCAGTTGTTGATCAGAGACGATCACAGGAAAATGGTCACAATCCAGATTGAGGTGTGCATCTCTCATTTGTACAAAAAACAGGTAATGGTAAACTGGTGAAACTTTGTGTCTGGTAGCAGTTTTCTCAAATAACTCATGGTGTGTTGACTCCTTTTTGTGTGGCTCTTTTGCTGTCTGTGTGTGATTGTTGTTAATGTGGCATTTGTGAAAGTGCGTGATTTGTGCTTTTGCTTTGTGTTTCATGAATGGCTTCCACTGCAAAGTAAAACAATTGTCGGTAAATGTTGTGAATAATAGAGTGTAGCTAACTGCAGTCATCACATAGTTGGGTTATATTGTTGCATTTCCTGCACCCCTTCAGTTCTCTCGTTCTCTGGAACATAGAGAGAACCGAACATTTGGACAACATAGAACAAAGCTTAATTTTGACCAGTGATTTTGGCTTTTTTGACTCTTTTAGAGATGCTAGTGATCCAAAACACTAAATCTGACAAAAACGCCCTGATGGTAAAGGATCTCTGAATGAGTTAAGGATGTGCTTATCTTTGGCTTCAAAGGTCATCTCAGCTTTCTCAGCAATGTTGGCTTAATCCTTTTAGTGGTCCACAAGCAAGAAAAATAGACTGTCTGAGATTATGCAATTCTGCAACAGACTTCTGGCAAACAGTGCTGTTGAAAAACAAACCTCCCATATTTAAATCTCAGTTGTGTCCACTTCTGTTCACCTAAACTCTGGAGAAAACCAATGAAGAAAACTAAAGTCTACTTAAGAAAGAAGATCTTGGTTTACTGGAATCCAACGAAATTGTGGAAGTCAACAACAAGAAATAAATAATGTAAGCATGGGCAAAACAAATATCAAAAAAGGCGAAAAATGAGAAGGAAGCAGAAACTAGTTTCCAACAGGGTAAGAATATTGCAGTTAGAGCAGTGTTTTTCAACCACTGTGCAGCAGCGCACTAGTGTTCCGTGAGAAATGGTCAGGTGTGCCGCGGGAAATAACTAATTTTCACTGATCTAAAAACATTTATCATCACCAGAATATCAGCTCTATGTTCATCAAAATAGGCTAAGTTTTCACACTAAGTAATTTGCCGACAGCTTTGTGGAGCTCTTCAAAATAAATGCACGGAAACTCTCAGTAACTTCCATGTCTTTCATAAGTAGGGCGAGAAAAACTTTTAAAAGTAGCTTATCCCACACGCAGCGGGAGCGTCAGGTTTATAAACACACCTCTGTACAAGCAGCGACTTTGGCCAAGTTAAAACAAAAGCGGAGGAGGCGAATGTGATGCGCGATGCACAGTAGATGTGAGAAGACAAATGATGCGCGCTGGGGGAGAGAAGAGAAGGGGGAGGAAATCGGCGGCACACGTCTGTGCAGAACCGGGGCTGGTGATCTGGATGGATCACGGATCATCCGTGCACTCCAAGTAGCTTCCCGCGGGAATGGAGCTCAGAGACGTTAGTCTGTCCGGCATCAGCGTCACTGCTTTTCACTCCATCTCCCATGATGCATTAAGTTAATGTGACAGCGTCTCTTACTGTGCTGCTGTTAACTGTCATGAAGCACAACAAATGCTAACATCTGTTCTAACAGTTTGCTAATGATAAAAACAGGGCAACAGTTTATTTCTCCTTTAAGGTTTGTGTTGGAGAACAAATGAATTACAGTGAGAGATTCCAGCGTTTGGTCCAAGTCATCTTTATAAAAGAAACAGCTGATTTCTAATAATGTCTGGATGGAAGGATAAATTCTAATTCAGACTTCAGTCACTTTTGAAAAACTAGAAGTGAAGTTTAAATACAAGTATCAAAAAAATATAAGAAGCAGCATTTGGGCTAATAGACACATTTAACTAAAATGAAAAAATGTAATCAACTAATATGAAATAAAACATTTTGTTAAAGTTACATTTTTGATTTAGACAAAGGAAAACTTCAGCGTGTTCCCTTTCTGTGTAGTTCAACTGAACTTATAAACATGAATATAATATTGGTCTTTTTTGTCTAAAATTCATCAAACATGCCGTTTTTTATAGGTTATTTTATTAAAAATTACAGTTGGTCTTGGACAAACATTAAAGAAATATTTAAAAACGAAATGAGCATTTAGAAAGAGTGTCATTTTATTTGGTTATGTGAGGTTTACATGAAACTGCATTTTCATAAACTGGAGGGGAAAAAACAACTACCTGGACAAACTTTCAACTAAATTATTTGAAAATTATTATTTAAACCTGTGGCAACTTTTATGAAATTTTTTGTGCCTCAAATGTTTCAAGAAATGAACAAGAGATCATGGAGAGACTGTCCATCAATACAGACTACAGAGTTTCTGTTTTTGTTATTTTTGGTTGCTGGTGTGCCACAGGATTGTTTTCTAGGAAAGAATCAAAAAGGTTGAAAAACACTGAGTTAGAGTGTACAGGACCTTATTTATTCTGTGATAAACAAAGGCCTGTTTCCTTCTCTGTTTTTCCTTCCCTATTGTTGGTCATTCAAAACCTCCCTCAAAGCAAGCGGCATTTGGAAGTGCGTGACTTTTCCAGGCAGTTTGGTCCACTTCTGAGCTTGGCGTGTGTAAAACAAAGCCAAACGAAAATGTGAAAATGTTTTAGTCTGTGAGACTCATAAAATGAAACCAGTCCCTAAGCAACACTCATGAGGGTAATCCACTTAAAAAATACCAACCAGAACCACAAATAATAATAATAAAAGTAACAATAAGGTATATATTTGAAACTCTAGTCAACTAACTAAAATAAAAGAGAAGTAGTTAATGTTTTCGAGCTTTGCATCTCACAGCATCACAATAGAAAAACCAAAAGAATAGTTTATTTTGAAAGGATGCCATCCATCCATCCATCTATTGATCTATCCATCCTCTGAACCTGCTTAATCTCTCTCTTGGGGTCACAGGGTTATTGGAGCATATCCCAGTTATTGGATCTGGTCACAATGGAGAGGTCACCATGTCTGTCAAAGAGCCACAAACACATTCACCTAAGGGACCTTTTTGGAATTATTCATAAAACCAGAGTGCCCAGAGAAGAATCTCCTATGCACAGGGAAAACATCCAAAGTTGACACAGAAAGGAATTAGCTAAGATTGGAACCAGAGCCTTCTCACTGTGAGGCGAGAGCACAAACCACTGCGCCACCATGGCTCTGATAAGACACCTAGTTTTTATAAAGTTCTCCAACTGACCCCAAAGATCTATCAAATCTTGTCATTTTTATCATAAATCAAGAGAAACTTTAAAATAGTACTTTGATTTTTATTGTGAGGTGGGACATACTGCAATACTTTGTTTTCCTATTATAAGACTATTTTTGGATTTTATCATATCTTAACAATGGACGCCCCTAGTCTTCTTCCCTTTATCACTTTTTGCTGTTGTCCACAGCCAAAGGCTAAACCAAAATAGAGAGCAAGTGTCGACAGCTCTTAACAAAAGTACTTAGAATTCCAGCTGCTTTCCACATGAACAAACATGGAGAGGCTTTGTCTGAATGCTGGGAAAAAAATCTTTGTTCATTGAAATAACTGGCCTCAGGGTCGATCACATGATTTGTCTGCAATGACAAAGAGGACAGCCACATGCTGTCGCTCCACTCACTGTCAGCTGACGGTGCAAACATTAAACTTGAGAACGAGGAGATGATCCTGTATTTACACAAACATATGTGGAGTCTTACAGCATATAAATCTGCCAGCATCCTTTTGCTGAGGTTCTTGCCCCCAGATGACCCCGTCACATACACCTGCGCTGGCCTTCACCTCCTCCTAATATCCCTTTTCACTGTCAGCCCTTCTTTCTGCAGCACCACAATCCTAATTCTACTTTCTGAGGCTTTCATTTAACAAGCTTTAGAATGGTGGGCCACTGACCTGTTATGTCATCACTCATGGTGTATACATGTGCATTGTGTCTATGTGTGCATGTTTGTATTCTAGGAAGAGGGAGAGGTCTGATAGGAGAAGACATCAGTGATAACTTTGTTCCCGACTGTGATCTCACTCTTTGCAGGGCTCAGGAGGGTTGGGCTGGAACATGTGGCTCCCTCTGATGCACGCAAACACACAAAAAAGAGCTGGATGCCACCCAAGCAGGCAGCAACCGAATCAATGAGAAGGTGCTAAGGTTGTCCTGTCATTGAGAATTCTGTTGAAATAGAAAGCTGACAGAAGAATTTTCGGCAAATTGTCTGTCTGAGCTGACGGTCGGATTCTTTGTCTAGTTACTTCTAGAAACAGCAACTGATTTACAATGACGACCAGGCAAAATTGGGATCTGACTGTTGACCGTACAAGAGAAATGGACCGAGTTAGTGTGACATCACTCATGAAAAATGGCTTAATCCCGGCTCAAGAAGGTCTGCACAATAGATCACAAATTCATCGTTATCACGATGCGTGTATCGCAAAAGACTATGTAAACTGCATTAAATTGTTACCTTAAATGTAACCACACCATAACAATCTCATGGCAGCTTGAAGTACATTTTACGCATTTGACCAATCGGATGGACTCCTCTTGGTTAGATATGTGTAGACAATGCTCATTTGGAGCATAACTTAAGCTGTGTTGACTTTTTTTTTTAAATAAAACAGTTGCAGTAAAATGGAAATTATGTATTAGTTGTTGTTCTTTTGCTATTTGTTCACGTATTGCAAATCATATCGTCATGAAAATATTGATCACTGTAATCGTACATCGTAAGTATAACTCATAAGCTCCAATTCCAATGAATTGACGCCATTTGGTCACAATATCGACGCCACTGTGTTGGAGCCAGATGACATTGGTAAGCAGGGATTGGTCCGAGTTGGTCTAAGTCAAAGTACAACGGCAACCACTCCTACCAATCAGGGTTGAGCTTGTTGGAAGTCCACATTTCTACCACTTAAAAAAGGGCTCGGGAGAATCGGTCAAATGCTTTGAACACCCGGAGTGAGGCCACATACTTTTATTGAGGCATTTGATTGGTCGGTTTATACCTTTAAAAACTTGCACTACAGAAAAAAACAGGATTAGAAAGAACATGTTAGAAAAATCAAGCAGAACAAGAATATTTATTCTAACAAATATAATGACTAAGTAATAGCATTTCATTTCTCTATAGAAGAATTTGGGATTTTGGCTTCTTGAAGCAGAGGGTACTTCCTGTTTGGAACGTGGGGGGGTGAGGGTCACTCAATCCAGTTCTCAAATAAATTGAAGGGCAAAAACACCCAAACAACCATTTCTGTCTTAACTTAGTGGTTCTCCGTGACTCCAAAATCAAACTGCCTCACAGGTTTTTAGACGCTCTCCTTCCAGACGGCAGGATCTACAGCATAAACTGCACCGTAAAAACCAAACAAAAGCTGTCAACAGCTAAAACTAAAATCCGTCAAATGCCTCCTAGATGATTTGTAGGAGGCACTCCTCCAAAACCTTGTGTCTAAGAGGCACTGGACAGTTCAGCTGCCCTCAGTGAAAATGCCACAGCCACGCAAAAGGAAATCAATCATCGAGAATGATGGCGATAGGACAGGCTAAAGATGTCTGTGCTTGAAGCTGCAGCAGCAGTAAATAGTGCTGAGCGCGTCCAAGCTCTGCACAGATTTCATCAAATCCACTTCTAAAGAAAATTCAGTCGCACAATAATATCCCAGATGAATAACATACATTGTTAAAGTCAGTTGCAAGTTGCTTGGCAACAGCTCCAGGCAATCAGAGCAAAAAAAATAATAATAAAAAGGGATACTCTACTCTAAACTGTAGCAGACAGAAAGTATTTTCTCCCCATCACATGTTTTATATCCACTGAGTCAGACATGGCTCACATTTTAAAACAAACATGGAAAAATATTTTGCAAATTGCTATTCCCATGCTCTTTTTAACAACCCACTGTGATGAAAATTGTGTTTTTGGTATTGTTAACATGTTTTTGTGGCATTTTTCTGATGATGGAGGACATATACAATGAAAAGTACGCTTAAAATGGCATTTCTGAGTATTTACTTTTCCATATCACTGAAAATCAGGAATGCCGTTTAAACAAGGGCTTATTTGTGATGCAGAAAATACACTGGATGTGCCACATGCTTAAACACAACAGGGAGGGGAAGGGGGCGGGGTTGCTCCATACCAACAACTTAGAAACAAATTTCTAATGAACTGCTTCCGCTCTGCAGAAACAATGTGGAGGTTTTTTGATTTTTAGCTAAAAACGACATAATCATAATCAAAAGACCACAGGGAACGCTTTTAAAATAGCTCAAATTATGATCAGAGTGGGTCTGCAGATGTTATACATGATCGAAGATGCTTCAGTTGCAGATCACTGGTTTAATATGGCAACATTTAGCTGCTCTTGGGTCATTTGTAAGGCAAAAGTAAAGGAAATCGAGAGGAATATGTATTTTTCTGAGTGTCACAAAAGAGACAGAAAACCTTCCCTCCACTTCATCAATCAGGAAGGGGGATGAAAAGCAGGTTAAGGTCATTTCAGCAAGTGGGTCAAACTAAGTGATGCAGAGGAGGAGACATGGAGGCTGCTCATGCTGCAGCATGCAGTCAGTTCCACTGACCTGCTTTGGCTGTGTCTGCTATTTCTAATCACTTATCTGGGAAATAAGATCGTTTTAAAACGTAAAAACACTTTTAAAACTCAGAGGAGGTTTAAGAAAATCAGCCACAGTCTCTGAAAATGTGTGCTGGCTAATTCTTCAGCCTAAAACTACACAAAGCTAAACCATTTCTGTGTGGTCTTAACTTCTTGTGCCTGAATTTGGTTTCGGTGTTTTAATACTCAACGCCCCTAAATACGACTAATTACAGGATCATGACGGGGATTAGTGTTAAAAGCTAGCTAGCTAAATGCGTAGCTGACCTTCTGACCTAGTACGTCTTTTCCGTTTTTCGTCCTCTTTCCGTGAAGCACACCTGGACAAAGCCGCCCGCAGCCGTCGGTGAGCCGGTAGGTGAAGGACGGAGCCTCCTTCCTCCGCACGCTCCCAGCAGTGGAAATAACGGTTCCGTCCGCCTCCAGTCCTACTCTACTGTGGTGACATCGAGCTCTTTTTACGCGCCTGCTTTTCCAACCATCAGTTCCTCCTCCTCTTTCTTCTTTTCCTCCCCTTTCTCTGTCCTACTCGGGATTTTTCTCCTTTTCTCTCTCTCTCTGGCCCCTGCGAGGCACGCGCGCTGAATAATGCAAGGCGCGAGGGTTTTTTCTGTCCCGCTCCAGAGCGCGAGCCGCCTGCACGAGCTGCAGCAGAGTACAAAGAGGCTGACCCGCGCGGCTCAGGTTACCGCCGTCCTGCTCTTCATTCATTCATTTATTCAGCTGCTAAACAATCTCCCTGAAGCACAGGCCGGCCCCCTGTCCCGTTTCAGAGCCTCCAGCCCTGCCTCCACCCGAAACAAAACCAAAGATGGAGCACTCCAGGGCAACTGGAGCACAATACCATTCAATCATTTTTTGTTGTTGTTTTTAATTTCAATGAACGTGCAGAATCCAGAATTTTAACTCCTTTTAGTCCAGATTACCCCCTTCCGTTATCTTACCTTTTTATGTACTCTCTGTTTTTAAGACAAATTGAGTTCACCTAACATTATGTTCGTTTGTGTTGTTTTTTCAGAGCTTCCCACCCAATATCCATTAAGTAAATCAGTCTTTTTGACAGTTCAGGTTTTAACCTTACTTATTTTCAACTACGTTGTGTCTTCCACAAGTCTGTCTCTTGCATGAGAATCCTCCACCACTTTTTTCTTGACACCATGTATGAACCAAAACAGAGCACTGATCATAAGCGTAAGTATTCTCACACGTAATACAGTTGCATATATCAAAATTAATAGAATTGGTTTGCATTTTTGTCTCAGTCACTTCTTAAAATCCAAGCTTGTTTTGAGTTAACCCTCTACACAATTAGTCACAGTTAAGCATAATCAACTGTGGTAATATAACCCAACATATGATGTCCAGGCACCTGAGTGTCAGGTCTTACAATGTTAGCTTTGATATTTTGTCTAAATTGATTTACTTTTCTTTTCTGAATCTAAATTAAAGCCCAGAAAAAAATATCTTCTATTGTAAAATAGATCAATCTGGGACCCTTATATGCCTGGAACAAAGTTAGTGGTTTGCTTCAAAACAGGTCTTTTTGCATGGAATATTGAAAATGATATTCGGCTAGTATTTTCCGACAATCTTGTAAATAATACGATCACAGTGGCGCCCTCATTAACTCTGCATGGTTTTTAACTTACCATGGTTGTTAGAAGATCTCTGCAGGCATCAGGAGCTTGGTAACAATTTGATGTTGACACCATGACATTGCGTGTTTGGCTGTCACCTGCAATAAAAGAAGTAAATGAAACTTTAATCTTTGTTTTATCATATCATAAGTCAATGCACCTGTGCAGACACTGCTGTACTCATCTGAGGACTGGACCAAAGAGTGTGACGCCAGATAGAAAATTACTTGCTTTCAGTCGCTATCTTTATGTAAAATGGACGCTGCCACGTTGGTACCAGAAATTGTCAGTAAGCTGTGATTGGTCCGAGTCTGTCTGAGTCACTCCTGCCAGTCGGGAGTGAGCTGGATGGAAGTCCACACCCCTATAACTTGAAACCCTAGAACTATCAAACACTGTGAATGTTTGATGTGAGACCAGATATTTTGATTAAGGGATCTGATTGGTTATTTTATAATTTGAAACACGGCATTACAGAGTAGCAGAAAAAAAGGTTATCAGAGCAAGAATGGCTGTTCTACAATTAGAATGACTGAGTAATAGCTGTTTATTTTGCAATAGAAGTCAACAGGATTTTGGCTTCTTGGGTACTTTCTATTTGGAACTCGAGGAGGGAGGGATAGCACAGTTCAGTTCTCATATACAGTGAAACTACAATGAAACTAATGTTATGTTGTCACCCATAGATATACATCAGAAAACAGGTAATCTCTAAAGACATCCTTAAGATTCTTGATGTCTCAAATGAGTGAAGTGAATATTTTTTCAGTCCACTAACAAATCAAAGAAACACTCTCCAATTTTGGATAAATATGACCTCGATATAAAACCAAACCAGCCAATTAAAGAAATAAATCCCAAAACAGTTGGGCAATAAAACCAAAAAGAAGTTGACACCAGGCTATATGTATTTGATTTAGGTTTAAACCAAAACATTTTATTGATCACATTTAAATAAAAATATATAGATAAATGAGCTTCTCTTGTTTAATGCAATGCACACTTGACCTTTTAAAAGGCTTAAAAACCATCAGAAGGTAAGTGTCAGTGTGAAGGATCTCAACTCTGTCTATCTTTGTGCGTCCCAGAATTCAAATCTGCGTGAGTACAACGCTCTCCACACATCCTTTGACTTAAGAGGACGCCGTCTTCTTAGTCCTACTTTGGAATGCTTTGTAATGTACTTTTACCTCAAGGAGTTAATCTGGTTTAACTTCTTCTAATCTGCAACATCCACACTACAAAAAGAAAAGAGTTCTCCAACTGATTCCACAGCTACCCATAATCCACCACCACTAAAGTATGCCCTGCCCTTAATGGTGAAATAATAGAGATCAAAGTTTAAATACAACTATGATTTGCTTTTAAATGTCCAAAAATAATTAATTTATATATTTAAAATATTATGTAAATACGTATTATTTTTTTTATTAAAACTCTTAAAATAATCTGAAATTGTAGGGTTTTTAAGTGAAATTAAACTGTCAGTTGTGTAAATTGTGGACTAATCCCATTTGAAACAATAGTGGTGGCTACGCATTACAGATTTGAGATGTGACTTGTGACATGCATGAGATGACATCCTTGCAGTGATAGTTTTCAGATGTGCCCATTATCAATGCAGATGAGAAATACATTTTCCCAGTGGATGTTCACGGTCAAATGTCATTAACTTGTTTTGTGCGTAACTGAACTGGAGTGTCCAGTAATTATCCACAGTCACGGTTGTGTTTGAGCCTCCAAGCAGAGGATAACTGGATTAGTCTTTATTATTGTGGAGCGCACACACACACATACATACTTCCTGCTTGTGCATGTAGTCTAAATACTGTTTCCAGATACTAGATGTGCGCAACATAAATTCATTATATATTTCGGTAAGGTCTGTAACGTAAAATGAACTTCTGCATTGAAGGAGGACTATTAGAAAAAAAAGATGCTACAAGTTGCAGGAATTTCCAAGTTCTCCTGTTTTGTTAACATTTTACATAAACCACACTTATCAATAAGTCACCCCCTTGAACACTGACGATAAGAGAACTGGACTGAGTGACCCCCCCCCCCCCCCCCCCGCACATTCCAAACAGGTACCTACTGGTTCCAAGATTAAAAAAATCCCATTGACTTCTATTGAAAAATAAACAGCTATTACTCAGTCATATTTGTCACAATAACCATTCTTGCTTTGCTATTTTTTTAAACATGTTCTTGCTAATCCTAATTCTTTTATATTTTTTTACTGCAAGTTATTCCAGTTGTAAACTGGCCATTCAGTAAATGAAAGCCTGTGGTCCCTGCTGTCCCCCACCTTGAACGGTTGAAACATTTGACAGATTGTCCCGTCTGTTTTCAGTGGTAGGGGTGTGGAGTTCCAACAAGCTCACTCCTGACTGGAGACAGAAGCTGCCATAGAAACATTGATTCAGACCAACTTGAACCAATCACTGCTTACTAATGTTGTCTGGCTCCAAATGGGGGCTTCCTTATCGTGGAAAAATGGCGACTGAATTGAGTTATTTTATATAGGCAACGTCACACTCGCTCATTCCAGTTTTCTTATACAGTCAACGCAAGTGACGCCTGAAATTATTTCCAGCTATGAAAAAAAAACTATTGTGTCTTTGCTTTCAAGTAAAATTAAGGTAATCTGGATTCATTTGGAAGTGTTTTGATGCATATTTGCATCAATAGGCATCAATGGGGTTGAAAAAAACCTTGAGCTGAATAAATACCAAAGAGAAATAAGACTGCAGTTATGGTTTGTACTATAAAATTAAATCCAATTTAAGGAAAACATTACTTGCACCAATTTTATCATAAAGAGAATTATTTAAAAAAAAAGAGGGATCTCTCCTCTTGGATAACTTTGGAGCACAGCTATTATATTGTAATGTTTTAATATTGTCAAGGAAAACTTTAAATAAAAACTTTAAATCAATAACAACAAAATATTATAAAGAAACTGTTTTCATTTATTTATTCTATAAAAGAATAAAAAATATATTTATATGTTCTCCTGGTCTTTAATGTTTAATGCTGACTGTGGTTTGTTTGAATAGTTTGGAAGGAGACTACTAAAAGAGATTTCAGGAAATCCAACTGTTTTTTTATGTTCTTAGGCAGACTTGATATTATTGTAACCCTTTTTCTTTACAAATTCATAAATATTTTTGACATAAACGGTTAAAAAAAAGCAATTAAAATCTCTCTTGAATTCATCATTTCTTTCAGATTTTTCTCAGATTTTTATGAATGAGGTTCTGCCCACAGAAGTGCCGTCATATTTGACTGCTGAAAAGAGCGTGCTTTGTTAGTGGCAGTGCTTTTACGTCAGCTGGGTTCAGTAGGGACAGCCTGTGATCTTGTTGTCAGCAGCCAGTGAAAAAGTGGATGTTAGAGACAGATGGAAAAAAAAATTCAACAAGCAGGAGACAGCAGGCGGTCACTGGAGAAACTCAGTTTTATTGACCAAAGATAGAGGGAGGTAACAGATGTCCAAGCAAAGAGAAAGAGGGGGGGCACACGTGATAGTGAGAATGAAGTACAGGAAGAGGTGTAAACAATAGAAATTGCTCCTTTTTTGTTTCAACAGTCCATCCAAACATGAGTGCAGGCAAACAAGAAAACAGAGACCCCTGCAGGGTCAGAGGAGTACTGCAGGCTTGGCAGTGGGGCTGGCAAAACCCAACATGGCTGTAGGTCAATTCTTTGCATAACACACATAAAGGACACTCCTAAACTAGGTTGTTCAGGTTCCCTTCTTATAATTGTTCTGTTTTTAAACCTGCAATCATTTCTTTGTTTGAGATGTCACTCTGTGTTTTCTTGCTTTGTTGCCTGTTGTGTTTGCATCATAGACTGTATGTTAGTTAGAATGGCACTTCCTAAAGTATGCCCGTCTGCAAAGTCTTCAGAAACATACAACTATTCGGTGAATATGTGATTTCTCCAGCCTGGAACACTCAATCAGAAAAAAGTCATTGTTGGTCTCACAGTCTTTTGGCTGCAGATACAAGAGAGTAGTTCTGTGTTGCACCTCTGGCATCAAGGAGGGAGAAAAGAGAGTAAAGCTCAGTGAGGCTAAAAGTGAAGTCATTCAGCAAAGCAGTGAGAATGAAAGTGTACAAAGCTCTTATTTCTGTTCTCAGTAAGTCACTAACTGGCATAGTAGATCATTTATATAACATTAAGGATGTGATTTTACTCTATATCTCTATACAAGTGTGGAAAATAAAATTATGGTTGTTCAGAATATAGATTATATTTACATGTTTTTATCTACACAGGAAGCCAGATCCTGCTGTTTCTGTTTGATGAGCGATGAAACAGCCTGAGCTTAATTAACTGACAGCAGTGATGGCACTCATTCTAATGCTACAATCACACCAGGCATTTGACGCGCGATTAGAACTGTCACTACCCGACACTAGTTTGAAGAGGCTTGGTGCGAAATGTCAAAGCGGTGCATCTTGCTCCAGGCTTTTTCTTCCACAGCTCTATTCTGATATATGAAAGACTTGGTGTCACATAATTCATAAAAACTTGAGTAGCAATATGTTTCAAGAGTTTCAAACGCGGAAGCTCCTAACACCCATATGCGTGCATTTATGTAAACTTTTCATTGAAAGTGGTTGCTTGAACTTGCATTTTCAAGGCCGGTTTAAAGACCAACTCCGCAGTGACAGAATGGTTTTTAAACTAATAAATGGTTGCTTATTTTCTGTCATTATGTTTGTCCATGCCCTGTGACAAACTGGTGAACTGTCCAACACACAGTGGATGGGATAGTTTAAAGCAACTCAAAAGAGGATCAAGCGGATTTAGTAAATGGATAGATGGTTGTTTGTCCATCACCATCTTAGCCTGCACCAAGTATAGATAACAGGGCTGTTCAACCATGGTTTTTGAGATCTATTCTCTTTTTTTTTCTACCTTTTGCTGATTTATTTCAAGTCCGATGTTGAGCAGTGGAAACCTGCAATCCCTTGATCTTCATAATCACCAGGAACTATGGTAGGGATGACAGGGTGGTAGATGTCGAGGACCAGGGTTGTACAACCTTGTGTGTTGTGCTCATTAGTTGACACACTGGATAAGTAAAGTAGTGCAGCTAATTTCTATAGTGAATTAAAAACTGGATAACACAGAAAAGTAGAAAATCCTTTACAGGCTTTTATAGGGTGTCTATCTCCCCCTATTTCTACCATTTAGGTCCGGAGTGTCCTCTTGTAGTTAATTGTATTCCTGATGTAGGAGGGTCATTTTTCTCCTGGTGCTAGAAGTGCTAAAAGACTGCATGACCTGAGGAGACTTTTCCTTTTGTGTGCAAGGACTTTATTCAGAACTTTATTTAACTGTATCAAAACAATGCATGCATTTGTGTTGCCACAAAATCTATATTTTATTGGATCTCAATGGCCTTCATTCAAAAATGAGTTGTAAAAGGAGGCAAAGTCTGTGTGGGAACACTACAGATTCCCTAAAAACCAGCCAGGTTTTGTGAAATATATACAATATCCAGACTTTAGATTATTTCTAGCACCCTTGTGATGTCAAGCCTAAACCCTAGCATCAGCTGGCAGTGTTATATGTTTTTTTAGTAGTCAAAAAAGCAAACCTAAAGGACTAAAAGCGGATTTTTAAACTGTATTTTAGCAAGTTAGGAGCAGTTTTTTTCAGAATAAAACATCCACCCTTGTGCCCAGGCTTTGAGTAACAACAATATTGTTTAGGATGGTGGAAATATCTGTTCCCTTGCTGGCAAAGTATCTTTGTTAAGCTGCCATTTGCATCCTGCACTCTAAAGTAGTAGACACACTGGAAAGTTGGCTTTGTAAATGGTAGCGGCTGCCAAGGATTGATCCATGGCTCACTATTGGCTGCTGAGATAGGAAGTACTGGAATAGGAGGAAATTACCTCAGCTGTGGAATAGCTGGATTTAAAGGAAGAGAGACACACAAGAGAGTGGGAGAATGCTTACATAACGTTCAAACTCAGTTCCCCAAGGAAACAACCATCCCAACAAGTCAGTGGTCATGTGAGTTTTCCAACAAAGGATAATCCCCAATAACAACAGCAAACTGAAATAAAAGTCTAGTGGAAAGCTCTTATTATCTCCAGAATTTGTTAGGTCTATTAGTGGGATAAAATGAACAGGCACATATAAAGAAACCAAGGCAACAAGTCACCACCCCGTCGCCTTCATCAGAGAGAGTCTGTAGAAGGCGCGGAATGGGTTGGTTGAGTTCATACATTGCATTTGTGGTTGGTTTAGTGTGCACATGTGGTGACAGCAGGACCCCAAGGCGATGATTTGAAAACAAAAAAGACTGGATATTCTCAAAAATTGGCTAATCGAAGGAGAACATCTGACAGAGCAATACACGAGAGCACGGCAGGGAAAGTGATTGTCCGTAAAACCTCTGGAACTTCGTAGTTTAAGCTGTTTGTCAACTTAAAATAGTAGTTGTAGGAAAATGTTTCAGTGATGGAGAAACAGTAAAAACACTGTTGGGATCAACAGCAGAGCCTCCATGTTGACAACAACAGTTACAAGAGCACAGAGGTAATGACGTGATTGAGGAATACGTCAGACAAGAGTGGATGTTTGTGTGTGTGCTGGCTGTTTATAGAGTCCAGGGTAGGAAGGCTTCTGTTAGTAATCATCCAAAGACAGAGGAGAAGAGGGTAAAATTAAAGAGTGCAAGAGGAAGAAGATTCAGTCACATAAGGATGCAGCACTGGCAGCGTTTCCTCTTGTCTGTACCTGTGGCGGGGGTGAGGCCAGGTGGAGGAGCCGTGTGGGCGTCAGGGTTTGCAGGGGGTGAGGACCCGCTGTCCTGCTCACGGCCGTCAGATGACAGTTCCGTACTGATGGCTTCCGACGTGGCGGGCCGCCCGGACACTAGGTCAGCGGCGGTGCCGTCGATGACAGAGATGTCGGTGACCGTCTTCTCCCTCAGGGATTTCTCGTCGTCTTCATCTATGAGGACGACCTCAGCCTTCACAGTGCCGTCGAAGCCGAGCAGGCGTCTGCTCTCACTCATGTCCTCAACGTCATGGTAGCCCAGAAACACCATAGTGACTGGGTGCTCCATGCTGGCTTGGGGCGGACAGTTGGCTTCATTGCCCGACTGGGCTGAACGACCTGGTTGGGTTATGATGGGAGCAGAAGGGGGAATCATGCCCAGCCGGGTTTCCCTCTGCAGCGTTACCTGTGCCGGTGGGCTAGAAGGAATAGAGGGTGGAGCGCAGGAGGGTGGGGACAGATCGTCAACATCGGCTGGGGAAACATAAGCCTCTGGTGCAGCTGGGGTCACTCTCACATGACCTTTCCCAAAATCCCCTCCTTGTACCACGGGCCGGACAGCTTGTTGGACCAGCTCATCAACTTGTGCGGAGCTCCATCCATTCTCCACTGTAGTGGTGGACACTCCGCCAGATGACATGACCTCATAAACCACTTTTCGTCCGTCGTCGTAGACTTTGACTCCACGCTGAGCTGCATCCAACGGGTTCACACGGTTGGCCGACAGGATGCGCTGCTCGCCGGTCCGAGGGTCATGCTGCACGTTGATCTCCATGGCGAACATCGCTGTTAAGGGAAGATGGGGGAAGGGGGTGAGGTTTTAGGGAAGAGTGAAGGGTTGGGGTGGGAGGGAGGTGATGGGAGGAAAAGGTGAAAGCGAAGCGTGAGGACGAGAACATAGTGGTATGTTAAAAGTGATACCTAACCCTTTAACACCAGAACTTTAGCTCCAGTGTTTACATTCTTGCGACTACTGTAACTCTTCAACTGTTGAAGCAATGTAATTCTAGAAGATTCTGAAGCGGAGAAAAACAGCCTTCACAGCAGAGATGTGCTTATGCAATCAACATAAATCAGCTGATTCCGTTGTTGAGAACATCAGCTTTGCATCATAATGCAAACTACACGTTCGTAAAGTCGCAAAGCCGATATGAAGAGTTGTTTTTCCTCTCAGTCAGAATCAGATGATTTATGTTGATACGTTCATAAACAGTCGAATGGTTACATCAAAAAGTGTTTGTTAGTTGGGTGTCGCTGGCGACAACGCCAGTGTTAAATGATTCATCTGATAGCAGTAAATGTTTAGTACAACTGATTAGAAGAGATTAAACGTTATAATCCATCCTTATTATTTTCTTTACACTTGACATTTGATTAAACACAACCCAAGCTGTGCAGAAAAACTCATTTACAAACAACAATGGAGAAGCGCCATCTTGATCGCTCATTATCATTGTTCCAACTTGCTGCACACCAACTTCATTCCATTACATATAGAAGTTGGAAGTGTCTTCTAAAGGCAAAATAACATTTTAAACATGAAATAAATCGTAGTCTCTGCGTAGTACACCAACTGCCATTAAAAGCCTTAACAAAAAAGCCCCCTGTATGTCTAGAAGATGTTAAAACGGATATAAGGTCTGAAAATGTCATGTAATTCTGTATCACAAATCTTATGAAAACACCCATGACCTAAGGAAAGCTTAAGTATGCAGGATGCTTCGAACCAAAACCCTGCAAACTTGGGTTGCTAGAAGGATGTCTGTTTTGAACGTCTTTATCCCTTAAAAAGGATGAAATGTCCTTATATATCCTATTATCCAGTCTTACCTGGTCTTGGTGCAGCGTGATCTACGGAGGCAGGAGGGCCACCACAGGGCTGTGCAGCTAGGATTAGGTGGTTCGGATCGGGCTCCATGCAGTCCGAAAGGAGTGCGGACATGCGGCCGGTCGCATCTAGTGGACAAGAGCACAGGAGGGGAAATGACACATGGACCCACACATACAGACTCCAACTTTATCCACGTACCTATACACACACTCATCAACGCTCCATGCACACACAGACACACCCTAGTGATGTGATGCAACACAAAAAAAGTACACGCATGCAGCCTGTCCTCCCAACGAGGAAACTAACCACACCCCTAAATGACCCTGTCCAGCCTCGTCCACAAACACACACACCTCTAACTCTCCTCCATTTTCTGTATCCACGGCAACACTAGTGCCCCTGAGGTTCAGTGCTTAGACAGCATAGTTTGTAAATGTTTGTGTGTTTGCTTTGCTCCATGTGTTTGACAGTAAGTGTGTAGGTGTGTGTGCACGCCTGTAAGGGCAAGAACAAAGCATTGGGGGCTTACAGGGCTTGGTGGTGAATAGCGGGGGATAAAGCCAGAGACTGCAGGCTGCAGAGTCATGGCCTTGTGTGTGTGAGCTTCAATAGTCTTGCTGAGCTGTGTGTGTGTGTGTGTGGGTGCATTTTTGTCCCACTGAGAGTTACTGTGGATTCACATACACATATAGTTGAGCTGTGTCTGTGCAAGAGTGTCTGCTTGTGCGTTTCGGGGTTCAAGGGGGGACTCTGGCGTGTGTCTCTCCTGCCTCAGCGAGACTATTATTCAGACTCAGACACATGTCTACTGACATGCATGCACACTCATATTTTAGGGGTGGGTTTGGAGACTTTTCCCAAGTGATCAAATGTTCTTTAGTAATTGCTAAAGCTAGTAATGTTTCTGCAACACTCATAGGATTTCTTCTGGTGCCTCTCTGACAATATTTAAGACTGGAGTAAGCAGTGACGCTAAAAAAGGTGTTGATCTGTTTGTTCTGGAGTTTGAAATAAAAACCCATCGGCTCCAACTAAATATCAGTGAAGACCTGACAACAATTTCATGTTTCTTACTATTCACATATTGATGTAATGTTACACATTTATAGAAATAATGGACAAAGACTAAACTTAGAGTTTTCCGAATTTCTGAGGATGATTTTGCAACATCTGTTTTCCCTGACTCCCTAAAAATGAGCTGGGGCATACATCTGGAAAAAAAAAATACTGTGCTGTTTAAAGGGATCAACTTAAAGACTTCTTAAATATATCACAACAACCATAGAAATTTGTTTCTGGCAGATTGTATTTTTATACATGATGGCAGTGGATGCAGTTTATTATTTGCAGACAAAACTAAAAAAGTGAAAGTTTTGTGTGTAACGCTCCATTAAAGTCCCACTGCGATTATCTTTTGATCTATTTTGAAAGTGTTCCAAGTGTCTTTTAATTCAAATTAAGCGATTTTTTTTTCTACCAAAATATAAAAAAACCTGTGTAATTTTCTAGGACATAGTTTCTGCAGAAACAAGGAGCTTGTGGCTTGTCGTAGTGATTTATACGACACACTTACAAACGTTCTCCAATGGCAGTTTTGCATCTGTGTTGATTCACAACGATTAGAATAAAAGAAAAATAGGAAATTAAAATTTGAGATTAATTTTCTTTATATAAGTCATCCATCATGAGAAAAGGCCACAAGGACATGTAAAAAAAATGCCAGGAAGATGATTTTCATCATAGTGGGTCTTTAAAAACAGCTTTAAGAGCAAATGTCAGTGTGGTTTTCTTGGGCAGCATTTCACTGTAAATAAATCTTACAGTGTAAGCATCATTCCAAAGTATTTGAAAAAAAAAAAAAAAAAAAATGAAAAAACAAAACAAAAAAAACACATTGATGTGTGAAAATTGGTTGTAGTAGAGTTTACCTGTGATGGACTATATGATAACAAAGAGCTACTGTATATAGTGGTTTTGTTTTAGATGTTTTCATTTTTTGCTGTCTGGTTCTGTTTGAATCTAATCTCAATTGGTTGAGGAAAAAAAGAAAAACATGAACTAGGATGACTCCAATACTCACTCAGTTTTGCATGCAGAAAAAACTATGAGTCAGAGTCTGACTCCAAGAACATACAGCAAACTAACAGTATGTGACATGTTGGGGTGTGTTGACATGTGAGTTCATATACTTGTGCACATACCGTCATCCTTGCTCAGCAAACTCTGAAAGAGCGACATGGGAAATAGTCTTAGAGTGATTGATGATTGTAAAGCATCAACAATTTGTGCACAAATCAATTTTAATGTGTGCGTCTTACATTTAATTATGAATTCAGTCAATGATTATACCATTTTAGGTTTATTTAGACCAACAGATGCAGTTAAAAAAATACATAAAGCTATTTATGTTGCAAACCAGTTAAATCAAATACTAATACAATTATCACTTCATTTGTGTTGCAGGACAATGACTACATCATGAAGCAATAATGTAGAGTCTGAAATTACCTTTTGCAGATCCTCTATGGAGCGTTCTGTCTCTTTTAAGCGTTCCCGAAGAATTTGCTCTTTGGCTGAAATCTGAGACTCTTCGCTCTCAAGTGCACCGATTTCTGACTCCAGCCTGCAAACACGCAAACAGCTTTAACGAGGGAATGTTGAAAAATACTCTCCTTTGCATATTTCACAGGACTATTCTTATAGACTATTAAACCAAACTTTCACTCAAATTGTGATTTTAGTGTAACCTGATTATGGAGGAAAAGTCAAAAATGTGTTTTATCAAAGTGGGAAGAAAATGCAGTTGAAGGTTTATGTTTTGGTGAAATCTCAGCATGCTTTCAACACCAAGCAGAGGAATGTAGAGCAGCTTTGCATTGCCATCACCGTGCTGTGATCGTGCAGCTCTGGCAATCCTAAAACATCATCACCTCAACTCAAATTGCATCTGAAATAGGCTCAACTCACAAACAAACACTCCGTAATTGTGGACATTTAAGAGATGGATGTAGCAACAATACCAGGAAGCAGTCTGGGAGGAGGACATGGGCTTGTTTCCTTGCCTCGGAAGGGTCTTTAGGGACATTCGGAATTTGTGCACCACGACATGTGAGCATGTCGAGGTAAAAGGGCTCTTTAATTTTGTAGCCGCGTGCAGTCAACAGGTGGTCCTTCCACTGATACCAAAACGTCTGTATTGTTTAAGGGTGTATTGTCCGCCATGGGTGGGTGTGGTGGACTCAGACGTTATTATTTTTCCAACTCTGATAGCTGTAAGGACTAAAGACACATCTTTGTCGGGGTTGAGCACATGCAGTGCTTTGACAAATTAGCTTTTTTAAATATTTGCTGGCTTCCCGTTATTTACATGTTTTAGTTTGTGTTTAATTGTAGATTTGTAAATGTCCACTGATTGTTTTACAAACGAAAGCCTGTATTGCTGCTGCAACAGTCCCATTTCACAGGTTGGCATCTTAATTTCAGCAATTAAAAAGCGAAAATGTTATGACACAAATCCTACAAAATAAAAGCACATTACCACTTTCTACATAATGCACACCTGACATCATTGTAGTGAAAATATTAGGGATCACATTTAAGGCCCGTACACACCGGGACGAATTTCGCGCGCGATTTTCGCCGACATTTAACGCCTCGTGACTAAACAAAGGGCACCAATGAGAGTGTGCACACCGACGCAAAAAAACGCCTCGGGTTCGTTTTTTTTTTGACGCGTCGCGTCGAAATCTATTCGACCAATGAGAATGGCGCTTTTGCACACGTGTCTGGAGCTTCTGAAGTTGCAGTAAAACACAACTTGGGGGCGCTCAAACACAAAACTGCCATTCTGAGCACACATACCAGCGAAGAAGATAGACGTCAAGTAGCGTCTACACTGCCGCGAAAAAATAATGACGGACATTCTAAAATATCCCCGAACCAAATACCAGTTGGAGCAACTGGTGCTTGAAATATTCATGTTTTCTTTGTATGATTCTGACAAGCGCGTAAATACTTGCTATCTTCTTCTGATTGAAAAGCGACTTTAAGAAGCATAAAGTTGCGCAGCGCCACCTTGTGTACAGGAGTATTTCTGTTTACATTAAGCGCCATCTAATGTCAGGGAATGAAATTGCATGTTCACTCGGCTCATCGTCAGCGAAAATCGCCTGGGTGTGAACACAAAAAACGTGTTTAAAAACGCTGGCGAATAACGCCTGGCGAATATTCGTCCCAGTGTGTACGGGCCTTTAATCACAGTTGCTCAAAATGTCACCTTAAAAGACCCACACAGGTGAAAACTGTGTTTTTAACATGTTGTTGTGGCATTTTCTAATGATGCAGGCCACGTGAAAAAAAGAATTAAGCTTTAAATTGCATTTCTGAGTATTCCTTTATTCAAACCATTGTGAATCAGGACACAAAGACATACTGTTTAGAAAGACTGTATTTGTGATGTAGGAAAAACAAAAGGGGGGGGGGGGGGCACAAGCTATGTGTTATGCTACACCCCCGCCCCGCACCCGCTCAGCTTTGTGTGAGGAGTAGAAAGACGATGAAGAATCAACACCTATGTCTTAAAGCAGGTTGCAATTCCAAGAAGAGACATGTAGATGTTAGCGTTATTTTCTTTTTTTACCTAAAATTTGTAAGCTAGCGGAGCGTATGGAAAACATGGAGTTCTCAGCAATGGGGGGTGGGGGGTTGCCTTGTGCCAAATTACTGACGAACTACTGCCACTCTGCAGAAACTTTGTCCTAAAAAAACGACACAGATTTTTGGCTAAAAATGGCATAAAATTATAATTGAAGGACCACTGGGAACGCTTTTAAAATAGCTCAAAAAATGATTGGAGTGGGTCTTTACTATCGAGGTTCGGTTTTGTTTTCTATTAAAAACTTTTTGCATTTATAAGCAACTCTTCGTCCTTGCTATTGTTAACTCCAGCAAATATCGTCATTTGAAGGAGAACAATTGTTCACTCACTGCCCATTCTGAAGATTGTTATCAATCCTATTGTCTATTATTGGATAGATCATGAATGATGATTTTTTTTGCATTCTTTAATGTGCTTGAAAAACATGCACTTTTGAGGAGGAGAAAATAAACATGTGACAGTGACCTTGCCTTTAAAGGTGTTTGCTAAATTTTCATATCTTAGGATGTGGTTTGGAGGTAGTGCTCACTCAGTTATTTATAAAAATAGCAATGTTCTTAATTTAGATTAGCTTTGATAATAGATGCAGTAGCACACAACAGTGAATCCAAAATCTTGCTGCACAGAAAACATGGTCTCAAGTTGTGATTAAGATTCTCTAGGACATTACTTTCAGTTTATTGTATTTACAAAACATTAGGAAATACAATGCAAATATATAATCAAGCCAAATCTAATTTTTTTAAACGGTCTAAACATTTTAAAAGATTTGCACTTTAATTCAGTCTAGTACAGCAAAATCATCTACGTAAACGTCCATTTTGATGCTGTTTCCTGTTGAACTGTGGTTTAAATACTGGCTAGGTCACTCCAGAACCTTGAAATTCTTTTTATGTTAACACTCCTTTGTTGCCCAGGTGGTGTGTTTGTGTTCATCATCATGCTAGAAGATCCAGCTATGTTTCATTCTCAAAGTTCTCACTGATGGAAGGTTTTCACTGTTTCCTTGATCGATTAGTCGTCCTGATGAAAAACATCCATAATGCATGTTTTTTCCACCCTCATGCTTCACAGTTGGTGTTCTTGGGATGGCAATCCTCCTCTGGATCGTCCAGATGGTCTCTTGAAATCTGTAACTGGGTCTGGGGCGTGCTGACTTAAGCAGGGGGATTTTTGCTGCAGGTTTGGAATCCATGGCAACATAGTGTGTTACAATAGTAAAATCTCTAACTATAGTATCAAAGGTTGGTCGCAGTGGTCCCAGCTCTCTAGAGGTCATTGACAAGTTCCTCCATGTAGTTCTGGGCTGTTCTAAAGATCATTTGAACTCAGGGGAGATCTTGCATGAAGCTCCAGGTGGAGATCTTGCATTTATTTTCCCATTTTCTAATAGTTGCCTCAACAGTTGATCTATGCTCATCACGTTGCTTGTTTTGCCGTTGATGGGTTCATCCCAGTCTAGCTCAGGTCCACAATCATGTCCCTGGTGTCTTTGGACCTTTCTTTTGCCTTGGCTATGGTGGAGAGAGAGTTTAACCCTTGTGCTATCTTAGATGACCCCACCCTTACATTGACATGTTCTCCCTACCATGACAAAGGTGGATAAAGGTGGAAAGATTTCATGTAATCCATGGACACCAGTGAGGTTCACAAATCATTGAAGAAAAAAGGTTCAGCGCACTGTCTAGTGGGTCTAGATGACCCAACTCCCAAATGTTAAAGTGCCTAGGATATCACAAGGGTTAAGGGTGTTGACAGGTGTCTTTTATGAAGGTAACTAGTTCAAACATTTGAAAACACAGGGAACCAGTGGAAGATGGAAGAAAATCTTAAAGAAGAAACAGGTCTGTGAGGGACAGAATTCTAGCTATTTTGTAGGAGATAAATATTTTTTTTATCCATTATGCAATTTAGAAAAGTCACACAATGTGATTTCATGAATTCTTTTTTAATTCTGTCTCTCAAGGTTGAAGTGTATCTATGATGAACATTACAGATCTCTCTCATCTTTGTAACCCTGGTGCTATCTTAGATGACCCCACCCTCACATTGACGTGTTCTCCCTACCATGACAAAGGTGGATAAAGGTGGAAAGATTTCATGTAATCCATGGACACCAGTGAGGTTCACAAATCATTGAAGAAAAAAGGTTCAGAGCACTGTCTAGTGGGTCTAGATGACCCAACTCCCAATGGTAAAGTGCCTAGGATAGCACAAGTGTTAAATGGGACAACTTGCAGAATTGGTGACGTAAAAAATGCTTTTTGGCCCCTTTGTAAATAAAACTTCCACCCAAATGAACAGAAGTGAAAATGTCATGAAATGATAATTGTTGTTAAAAATAAAAAAAACAAGTCTTCTTAATATTAGTAATATTTTTGATGTGAACTGTCTGAAAGCTCACTGCTGAAAAAAGGTAGTAAAAGTGAGCAATAAAATCCTCAAAGACCCTGCTCTATTTTATCCTGTTTTCTGGCTCTGATTCATGAAATCACACAAACAATGTTTTGGGCTTCTGACAAACAAACTGGACAGTTTTTTGTCACGAATGGCAGGACCTTCATCACCTCTTTTTTACCTTTCCCTGCTGCTGCTGTTATCTTACGACAGCAGAAACACTGATACTGCTCTGACTATTCTTCACTGCTTCTTCCAGCCCTATTTCCCTCACCCCACCCCCATTTCTGGTAGGAAATGGGACTTCCTCTTAGCTGCAGGAGAGCCAAGCAACTGGGATGAGGAAGAAGATGTACTTTACTCACTTCTCTATTTATATTTGTTAAAACTTTATAAAATATATTATGTTTTATGGCAGCAAATTTTAAATGCATGTGTCAAGATAAATAAAGTGGACATCATCTCAGCCTTACGTAGAAAATTAAAATATAGCAGCATAGTGTAATTGTTTTTAAGTCAATTAAAATAATATTTTAAAGAACTCTCAGAAGTTCAGTTTGAACTGCAGGGTTTTCAGGTTAAAAGGTTTGTACCTACAGGTTTTGAAGCTGCCTTTACCGAAATAAACGTGTGTCTGGCACCCTCTAGTGATCCAGCCTGACTTAAGCATCAAGCTGTGTTATTCCTAACCACTGCCTTTCCTTTTTTGTCTGTTTACAACATGTTTGATTGTTTGTTTGTTTTTTAAAATTTGGGATCCTTTAATCAGGCTTCAACATGTGTCCATATATCTTACAAAACAAAACATTTTAATTATTTTGATCGGAAAATATATTTTTTTATTTTAATGTTTGCATTAGAAACATAAAAGGCTATAGGCCCCCATTCTCTTTTTGTTCTCATTTATTCAAGCCTTATTCTGAAATGACTCCAGTTAACCCTTGTGCTATCTTAGATGACCCCACCCTTGTATTGATGTGTTCTCCCTACCATGACAAAGGTGGATAAAGGTGGAAAGATTTCATGTAATCCATGGACACCAGTGAGGTTCACAAATCATTGAAGAAAAAAGGTTCAGGGCACTGTCTAGTGGGTCTAGATGACCCAACTCCCACTGTTAAATAGCCTTGGATAGCACAAGGGTTAACCAATCATGGAGCAGTTTTCATTGTGTCACCTGGGTGGGAAGCAACTGTTTTCCACATCCACAGGTACAACATCGGATTTATAGATAGGTGCATGTTTGTACTTGTGTGCTCTCAAGCAGCGCAACAGCAGACTGAGAGGTCAGACGAAATGGACCTGCAGCTTCAAATGGGGGGGGGGGGGGGTCAGACGGGGTCAGACATGGAGCATGTTTGTGTGTGTGAGTTTTTTTCTACTTGCTCATCATGCAGACTTCATCTGTGGTCTAAATTACGCTTTGTTGATGCAAACAGCTCAGCTGAAACTACTGACGTTGTTTGTTTTAAATGCCAACTTATGGTAAAAAATACTCATATAGACACAAACAGAAGATGTTTGAAATTTTTGACTTAATAGTATTTTTACGCTTTAAAATTTTAAAATCTGTTTACAAAAAATTTTTGTTTCAAGAAACAGATTAACTTGATATATGAAGGAAAGTTTTGTTTGACTTATTTACACTGAATTTCTAAGAGAAATTGATATTAAAATGTGTTTTTCATTTCCTCCTTCAAGATAATTAAGGTGCAGAAAGGAGGATTGCTCTAGCTGTTAAAATAGGATATATATTTGAGGAAAGGTGCACACAGGTACTAATTGTTTGAGTTAAATACAGTTATTTTCAGACACAATATTTCCAATTATCAGAGTAAATTACACAACTTATTCTAAGAAAATAACACCAAGACAAATTCTTGTGGTTCTATTGGCAGATTATTTTTCCCTGAAAACAAGAAGAAGAAAAAACATCTTATATTCCACATTTTTTACTTGTTATTGAGACATACACTTTTTCCCAGTTTATCAACCCTTTACATGTTTCCAAAATAAAAAGGGAAAACGTGACGTAACAATGGACTGAAAAAACAAGATTTTGTTCAAGATTTTATTGTTCCTCTGACATTAAACTGTCCAAGTCAAAACATACAACAAAGATGAGAGTGGAGTACCCATGTGAACTGTAGAGGCCATCTTTTAACAGAAGTGCTGAAGTATGGCAAATGGGCAAAAGCAAAAAATGTTGGCTCACAGATTTTTCCAGTTTCTGTCATGAGTTTGAGTTTTAATCTGTCTTCCAGATCCCAAACAGGCTCTGGAGGTCAGCAGATCACAAACACAGCATCACGTTTGACATTCTTTTTTTTAGGATCTTCAGTTCAGGCTTTTAGATTAAACAGTTTTTTATGTTCTTTCTTTGTCTGCAATTAAATGTACTAAAAAAGTTCAAGTTTAAGCCAATATCTTTTTCTGTCTATGCAAATATTATGAGAAGAAACTGGAAATACTTTCTGATTAATCTAAATAAAGAGGATTTTTTTAAATGTTCTTAAACATGGGTCATAGCTTAATTTATTTTATGTTTTCTTATGATGTCCTTCATATTTAATGTCTTAAGACCTGGCATCCACATGCGTGGACATCACACTTTGGGTCATATTACCACAGTAGTTAATTCAGCTGTGACTACATATGTGGAGAGTTAGCTCAAATATGAAGGTTAAGATGCATTGAAGGGCTGATATTATATGTTCATTTCAGAAAGTTTCTGGTAACAACACAAACTCGGACAAAAACATGTAGAGGTGATGAATCCATCCATCATGCTTATTTTTGATCTATTCAGAGACATTTTTGTTGAGTCTAACTTTGGCTATATTTACATCTGAAATAAATTGTGTCACTTCTGATGCTGAACTGTAAGTCAGGGGTGGAGCTAGGGGGTGAACAAGGAGGGCTGCTGCCCCCTCAGCAAAAAGCTTTACCCCCCCACTTGCACCTCTCAATTTTCGCTTCAATATTGTGATCATTAGTAATAGCACATCAGCTAAAAGAGCTGCTGTGTTTTTTAATAGTACTGGGTTATTACTGAAATTTTAATGAATAAAACCTATTTCTGATCCTTTGATTTGTAAATGCCTTCCACTCTGCTGTTCTCATTTGCCACCATTCCAAAGTTATTTGCCCCCCTACTCCCCATTCTTGTGGTCTGGATGGGGTAAGCTTCACTTCAAGAATCCTATTTCTAAACAACCAGAACAATACAATCAGTGATTCATTCAGCAGAAGGAGGACGGCGATCCAGAATGCATCGTGCTTTAACAAATAGGTCATTTATTCATCACCGACCAAGATAAGATTCAATATAATAGAGGAATGGTGGTAAACCCAGAATGAATTCAACAAGAAAAAGTTATGTAAACACTGATTTATAACTAACCGATAAAATTCTCAGTAGATTTATGAAATATTCAGACCTGCATACAAGTAAAGTACCGATCCATGTATAAAAAGGAATGCAGATGTAGAAACCCAAAAGCCATGTGCATCTGGAACCGAGCATGGGTCCAAAAGAGAGCATATGTGGGGGTCAGGGAGTCTTTTTCCGTAATGATGGAGACATCTGTAAAAACCACCCATTATGTCTACACTTTTTATGTTCTCTCACCCTGTAAAGTTTTTCTCTGTCGTTCAACCACATTGGTTTTTTCAACTTTATTCCGTGCAGGAGGGGGTTCTGCACAAACTGTCTCTGTTTCTTCCCTTCAGTCTCACTGACTGCAGGTATTGGTGGGAAACAGGCAGCACAAAGATAGCTCTGTCTTTTTATGGGATTTTTTTGCTTATGGGTATCAGCAGGCAGGGCCTACAACCCCATACAAGGCTACTGCTGTTGTCTGGATGCCTTTGTGTTATGTTTTTTGTTTCTATCATTTTGTTTTCCGATGTGCTTTTATTAGGTTTGTGATATTCTGAAGGGGGATCCTTGTTCTGTCTTTCTTCTGGAGTCTCTTTAAAGCTCCGTAGATGAAGGTTTGTTCTCCGATGACTTTCCAGATGTTTTTTCTCTTTCCTCTGTTACGAGGTTACAAGAGGCTCCACAGCTGAACATCTGCTTTGTCTTTGTCACTCTCTGTCGTTAAAGCGGGGCACTGAGGTCAAATGAGGCATTTTGAGCTTCTGTTCTTTTAGTTACAAGAACGTGGGGTCTTTTTCTTAAATCATTGAGGTGAATACGTGAAAATGTAGGTATTATATATGATTTAATCCCTTCTCTTTGTACTTTTTCACTGTGAAAAGCACATTTATCTAAGGGTACTTAAACTGCTAAACTGTTCCCCCCTGTTCCTATCAATAGTGGAAAGACTCCAGTTGCCCTGACCCCAAGATATTCTGGGATAGTGTTCCACAGAGTGTAAATATTGGCCTTCTTTTAACTGAAATGCACATACAAACACATGAAGTTACTCATGTTTTCTGTTGTCCAGGGAGATGATTGTATCAAATTTCCAATCTTTGCAGAGGCAAACACTCCTTTACTAGCAGCGTGGGTCAAAACTGCCTTTAAACTGAACACTTTGCATGTCAGGGGCGTCCAGTTTCAATGCTAAATGAATCCACAGACATCAAAGGTGCTGAAGCGCAATTTAAGCATCCGGAATGGCGGTCTGGTGACAGCACGTTTTGAGTGACACAACAATACAGCGTGGTGAAAATTCTGACACGCAGTAAATATTTGGCTGTGCCATGTGAGTTCAAATATCATGTCAACCAATCAGGACCTCAGCTTTGGCTCGTGACACGTTGATGACGTGATCAGCGGATGGAGTCCAAAGCTAACATGGAGGGGAATCTGTTTGTTTTCGTCCTGAACTTCATATTTTTGTTTCATCCATTTACTGTTGAAACTGCACTGGAGAAATTGTATGTTTTTTAAGTCTTTGCCAAAATTCAACAGATGAAAAACATAAAGTAAGTGCACAAACGTTTTGGCCAAAACCTTCTTTGACGTCAACTTTTTTGGGTTTGTTTCTCCATCTTAAAAGAATTTGCTGTAAACTTGTAGTCCCTCTTTTTGCAGAATCCTGACTGCAATCTTTAACTCTTTTGGCCCTCTGCTGCCAGCTTTGTCCGCCCACACAGCACATGAACCCAACCCTAATGCTTTAATAAAAAAGCAAAAACACAAGCAAAGACACACTAAAGTGGAGCGCTGTTAACACTTTAATTGCTTATCTAGTAATTAAAACCCCAAACTGCCATATGTTTTTCATTTGAAAGGCTGTATTGGCTATTTTGAGCAGCAGCTGAATGAAGTAATTCACACAGAACAGCCACACAATCATGACTGTACTCCCTCCCACAATGCTGTCGTTTGAGCATTCACTGCTGTTCTGTTTTGGAGCAAAGTAAATGTTATCCCAGCGTCCCTTCATAACCTGCAGCAGCTAACAGCCTCCCTTTCATGCAGCATGAAGGATGAGGATGTGGAGCCAGAGCCTGGCTGACCGATGTAAACCCCATCTGAGCATGCTCTCATCTTCATCACTCATAAACTATGAAACGATGCATTTGTCAGCATTCTTCCTGTTAGCGCTTTAAATGTTTTTGTGGATATTTCATATGTTATGGGCATTCCACTTTTGCACGGGTCTCAAAAGTTTTCAGAATTGGAGGCTACTGAGGAGAAGGTTTTTAACGATGCTACGTCTACACGTGCATTCAAGCGACCAATCACGATGTTACGTTCACATTGAGCTTCTATTTTTTTAGTGACCAGAACTAAACATGCTAAGTATGTTCACACCGGGCTCTGAAAGGTGTGTTCCAGTGTCCACGTTTAATGATGCTACATTCGCAAAGGCTCAGGAATGTGCGTTCAAGCAACCGCTTTTACCGATGCTACGTTCAGACCGGGCCCGTGAAATATGTGTTTAAGCGAACGCTTTCAATGATGCTACGTCCACTCCGGGCTTGGAAACGCACGTTCAAGTGACCCCTTCCAATAAAAGCCCATGGAAACACCTGTAAATGCACGTTTCGGGGTTCCACATATAAAACTCTCCGGTTTATGCGTCACGATGCAAGTTTTCAAGTCCGTTTTTGGGCCTACATACAAAATTACGGCCATTGAAGGCTTTGACACTTCACACCAAGCGTGCACTAGTATCGGATAGTGACAGTCCAGTGTCAACACTGTATGCTAAAAGCACAATAAGAATGCCTGTTTAGCATGTTTCTTGAAGGCACATCACATGCCTGATCTGCTCGATAAATGGATTATTTGCTGCAAAGTACTAAATGAAACTTTTGTTCGTCATGGAAAAGTAGCCATGGAATACTTCACTCAGAGGTGGTGAATTTTCACCGGGTGCCGGGTACTTTTGAGACCCCTGTCTTTGTTCTCGTCTTATGAAACAAAAGTTCTAAAATTCCTGACAGTTTTGAGTCATTTTGGCAAAAAAAAAAGATGTTTGGGCAATGTTTTTCTTTTAGAACTCTCTGATGCCTTCAGGGTACTCCTGTAAATCTGCTTGTCTCTTTTTTCCCGCAGAAGACAGAGCAGCTCAGTCCCGAATGTCCCACCCTGCATAACAATAGCTGGTGAGCTAGTTGTACTTTATTCATAGCATGATCTCATGCATCAGCCTCACAGAGCAGTGACTGTCTCACAGCTATCTTTGAATCCGGAAGCTCCTCCTGGAGACAAAAACAAGGAAAGCGCGCGCACAAACACATCACTCTCCCTTTTGGATCCCTCTCTTTATCTTCCTCACTTCCTCTGACACTTACACTCTTCTTTACCCATACTTCACTCTCATCTTCCACTTTATATCTTTTGTCTCCAGCCCTCATGTTCCCTTTTATCCCGCTCATCTTTTTTTCTCTTTGTTATATCTGTCTCTCAGTTACGCTAAATCCTTTGGTGTTTCAAAGCTAAAATGTTCAGAGCTGCAAAAAAACCCCACAGTTTAGCCTCAGAAAATTAAAGCCCTGTTCTGAGCCTTAATTAAAGATGAAAACATGGCCGTTTCGCTTGTTCCATCATTGCTTCATTCGCTACACTCATTCTCCGTTACACTGATTTAACAAGAGCAAGCCACAGTACACACTAACTCTTTCTTTAAATCCTGTGGTTTGCACCTCCTGTCTGTTTTTGTGAATCACCCACAAATCCTAATTAAAAATCACTTTCAAAGCATTTGCATGTGCACACAGTTTTGTACCCTTTTCTATATGATCTTAGTTGCTCAGGCCCCATTAGACTGGAACATATAGCAAGGCATTTTTTTTACCCTCATCACCTTTCAGTCAGCGCTTCGGTATAGACAGAAACTAATATCTTGAATCACTTGTTCTCAGGTTGGCGTAGAATCAAATCCTTCAGTCTGACAGACTAAAATGTTAATGTGCTTTTCTGTATCCTTTGACCAACTGGTTTATCAGTGGTGCATAAACATCAGCAAAAACTGTCCAAGTTTAAACTGAAATCGTAGTGCAAAGTGTAGTACCTGTGTATCATGTGTTCCAGTCTCCTTCCTTGCTCTTCATCCAGCTCCAGCTGTTTCCGTCGAGACTCCTCTTCTTCTGGTCCCATTCCCTGGAGGAGCCATCGATCGCGCATGGCTTTGGACTGAGGGCGAGAACAGAAACTTGTGAAGTGCTTGTAGGTGGATTTTTATTCTAAAGTATATACTCAGGAATGAAGCTACATCACATGTTAAGAGAAAAAGTTAAATTTGATATTAAGAAATGGTATTTATAAGAAGGTGGAAAATATTTCTAAAAAATGTGTAAATACTTCTGTGAAATCACCTGCATTGCAAGAACACCACAGGTGTTCCTGCAGGGAATCGGATCTCTGTGAGGTGTGCAGCACTTTATCACAAAGGAAAAACCTATGATACACCAGCAATTGTTTGAGGCACAATACTTTCTAACAATGGAGCTAGCTAAATGTCCAACACGATACTCCAGTGTAAGTCATTCAACAATCTACTTTACTTTACTTTACAATAATGTTTTAAAGCTTTCCAACATGGAGCCAAAAAGGAAAACTTGTAGATTATTTAAGTATTTTCCCTTTAACCCTTGTGCTATCTTAGAAGACCCCACCCTTGCATTGACGTGTTCTCCCTACCATGACAAAGGTGGATAAAGGTGGAAAGATTTCATGTAATCCATGGACACCAGTGAAGTTCACAAATCTTTGAAGAAAAAAGGTTCAGCGCACTGTCTAGTGGGTCTAGATGACCCAACTCCCAATGTTAAAGTGCCTGGGATAGCACAAGGGTTACGGATTTAAAATCATTCTACAAATCTAGGTCATTTTGAAGAGAGGATTCTTTCTTGTTTTGCACCTCTTTGGATGAATGTCGTGGGCTAATTTGCTTCCTCTTATCGCAATACTTGAGAGTCCACTTGACAGTCTGTTTACATTCACACAGCCACTGAACCATGCCAGGGTTCACTCCCACCCTGAAACTGGCAGGTTGTGGGCTTAAATCCATGGTTGACGAATACCAAAGACTCTAAAAATGGGACCCCATGCCTCCTATCTTGACACTCAGCAGGTTGAATTGACGGGTTAAAGCACCATATGGTTCCCAGGTGTGGCTGTGTCTAGAGTTTACTGCTCCCCCAGGGGATGGGTCAACTACAAACTATTGGGACTTTAATTTAAATGCGTCATTATTGTTTTTCCCTTCAACAAAAGAAATCCAGCTGAAACCAAAACAAGCTGAAAAGACTTTTTTCTTGATCCTTTTTGTATCACCTAGCATTATTTAAACAGACTTAATAGGTTTTCTCCTCTTTAATGAAGGGTTAATGAATGAGTCATAATCTATCAGATTATTTTTATTTTAAATGGCTGCTGATGTTTTCCTGTGATCTTCAGAACGACTCCCAGCTTGGTGATGTTGGTCTAACTTCAAACTTTTATTTTGTATGAAGGGAGCGTTGATGTTTCCAGGCTGTCCGTCTTGACCCGATTGATCAAACTCAGTCAGCTTCCGCTTTGTTTTATCATCAGTATTATCTGCCGTCTCAGCAGGCAATAATTGAGGAGCCCTGAGTGAGCATGCTCGCTTTGTGCAAACACACAGCAGCACCGCTGCACTCCTCCAAACGCTCCCCTTTGGGTTTCTCTGTTTCTAGAAGTTATTAACTGGCAGTGGAGCATAACAAATTTCTGTTTTGCTGTGTGTGTGTGTATGTGTGTGTTTGCCTTGCACCGCCAGAACAAACAAGTGGAAGTTCTTTCACACACAAGCGGTTTAAAAACACAAAGAGAACTCAACGGCTATTAACTGGAAACAGCTCTTATTGTCTGTCCCAGAAGGTCCCTTAGTGTTGAAGCAATCACTGCAGTAAATCGGTCTGTTGTTGATAAAATATTTTGCAGAAACACAACCTCCAAAGAAGTATATTCACAAGAAAAAAAAGGGTTTTCCTTAGTTTTTTTTTTTTTAAATAATTAAAGACGAATGTTTTTTTGTGATTCACCCAAAGGATGTATTTGGTTTTCCCCGCAGATTTCTCAGATTTGACTTCAGAACGTGGTGAAGGTTTGACCATTTTTCTGCATTATTAAGAGACAGATGTTGTTCTGGTTTGCAGTTATTCCTCTCAGAGGTGGAGCTGTCTCAGAATAAGAGCAAGGGGGAAAAAAACAGGGTGTTTCCTCCTGGGGGATTGACTATAGAGATATCAGACAAACAGCAGAGATACTACACAGTATTTGTATCTCTATTTCCTGTCTCTCATAGGCTCATCCTCTGTGTTTGGCCTTGGTTAAAAAAGTAATCAAAAAATCAGTGGGTGTATGTAACTAAAGCTTTAGTCAGTCATAAAACGCATTTAAAGTTACAAGTTTTGGAAACATGGCAATCTTCTCGCCCACATTGGATTTCTAGCTTCTTGAATAGACAAGTGCCAAATTTGTGTTGATGTAATCAAAGTCTGACTTTGTCGCCAACACACTGTGAAGTGGCATCACTTTGCCTAACCTTTGGCTGTTTACCGTCACACTGTGGCTGTTGGCTGCAGCGCTCACACCAGTTCCTCTGAAGACAGAGAGGCACAAGAAAAACGCCACCACCACACATTGAATTAGTTTGTGTGCCCATTGAAGCGCTGCACTCCCACACAGTCAGGCTGAACCTGAACATCACACTTTCAAACTCATGAGGTTTGCAAGAGCCAATGTTTGCTTTCACACAGCTCTCTGGCGCCAAGTATCACAAAGATTTGTGTACTCAGACTTCTGAAACCTGCCTATTTTGTTCTTCAATATGCAGTAAACACCTCAATATGCTTAAAAAAAACTGGACATTTCCATGTAGTTGTCAAAGATGTGACAATAACCCAAAAATGACAATCTGCTTCTATACAGTAAAACAGGTTGGAACCAGAAAAGGAGAAAAACAGCAAAAGAAAATACATATATATATGTGGAACAAAATAAAAGTGTAATAAAAGCACCTATATAATTATGTTCTATATTTTCTATTTAAGGTACAAACAGATTGTACTGATATACACTGGATATTGACTACCGGTAATTATAACCAAACATTTTGGAGATTTTACTCAATTTACATCCTATTGCATATCAGCATTGCAGTTTGCAAAAAGAATATTATAAAATATAAAAAGAAGATTTATTTATTTGTTTATGTGTTTAAAAAGTAACAGAAAGGAAGCAATTAATCAATAACACGACCATAAGGCGAGGGATTACATAAATGCGCTTCCTTTTCAAGAAATTAACTAAAATCTTTTTGCTAAACGTTACATTCAACGGGTTCAATTGTATATATAAGCACAAATATGTCTGATTTTGATTAAGAGCTATTACAATGGCAACATTTACATGCATATGTGGATGGATATATATGGATAGGTATGTTTTTTTCCTTTTAATTTTTTATTTTCCAATCAAATCATCTTTAGTCTGTTTTTCTTCCTTATTAGTTTTTTGTTTGATAGCTTGAAATAAATCTATTCCAAATCCAGTTCCAAAGTAACAAAACTAAAAAAAAAAAAAATAATAAATGACTGATGCCGTTAAGTTTTTGCCACAAACTGTTCCAAAAGCTCTTTCAAAATAAGCTACAGTGATGAATCTTACATTTTCTTTGCTCTACATAAAGTAAGCAGTATAAAAAGCCACATAGCTGCTAAAAAAACATGCAGCAAATGATCATAGTGGCTACATTGAGCTAAAATATTACATTTGAATGTAATAACTTTGGTGCAATGTTGTTGTAGCTTAATTCTCATGACATAATGAACTAAAAAGAGGAGATTATCAAGTCTGACTATCCTACAGCACTGCTGGCAGTTTTCTACCACTTTACCCACAAAGCACTGGTGAGCTTGATGTATAAAGTGTTACCAGTGGATCCTTTGAGAACCAGCCTGATCTTTGATCTCTCTCACGGCGTTTAAACAGACTTTCCATTTCCTGTTTAGCACTAAAACCATATGCTGGAATCTTAAAGAAAAAGTTTGAAGTCATCTGAAGAATACTCATCAGAGCCTAAAAGTATCAGCTAGAACAAAACTGGCAAGGATGCTTATATGCCAGCAGAGAAAGCCAGCACATACTGCTAAACAGAAAGAGCTTGTTCAGGTCAAGCTGTGCTCTGGAGTCACAATGTTTACACGTTCCCAGTCTCAGACGAACGCCCCCATTCTGGAAAGGCTGGGATCAAGCAGCCTAAAGGTCCTTATCAAACCTCTGGGGTTTCCATTTCCTCTCCCAAGCCGCCGTGCCTCTGGAAAAGTCACAACAAAGCTGTCTTCATGCTGCCCGGCTGTGTGGCATTCAGAAGTAATTACCATTAAATGGGATGTGTTACCAGATGTTGATTACATCTGGAGTTCAAGCCTGTTGGAGCTGAATGCGGGAAAGCTAAACAGAGCAGCACGCAGAGGACTTTGAAGACCAAAAAAAACAAAAAAACAAGCTCGATTTCACAAACAGACCAAAGCAGTTTGGATTTAGATGATCTGTTCCGACAAATCAGCACAACTGGGATGTTTGAATTCAATTATCTTGAAGCTTTAGGTTCGCTTAGAATTTTCCTTTTTCCCTTCAAATCACATCTATCATGTTAAGAGATACAGTAGAAACAGATGGAAGCAAAAAGAGTTAAAAACATTTTTTATAAATTAATCGTATGTTTTTTAGCAATTGCTTCCCATTATAATCATGATTAGCATCATCTTATTAGGGTTAACCCATCATCTTATTTTTCTTCAAAACATGTCGTGAGTGGGACCAAAATAAGTCAGTCCTTCACGTCAGACTCAACATCTATTACAAAAAGCAAACAACAACAACATATTGTTAAGTAATAAACACTACAGTACGTTTTGTTCAAATAAATTACTAAATCCACATGGATGAAATGACTGTTTTCCCGTCTGTTGGTTTTCCAAAAATGGTAGTAAACCCCTAATATGTGGACTCCAATTTTTATAACAAAGCGGCCCATTCATGCCATGGAAGGCTTAATAGCTCTAATTAGTGTATGGAATGTATTTTTAATATAAATATTGGCTACCAGCTGTTGCTAACACAACAGGCATCCTCATCCCTTGCCCACCCAGGGTCTGGTTTTAAAGCTCCTACAAATTCTTTTGAAGGAAAAATAGTAGTAATTTGCTCCACAGAAGCACACATTTTCTTTTGTACATTTTATGAGTATATTTATGTAAAAAGATGGAAGAAAAATGTCTATTTTTTCACTTTTCCACTCTCTGAGCTTTCTCAGACCTTTCAACTGTGGACAAAAACAAGCTTAAGAGTGGTCACTTATCATTTTAGTTCAGCAAAATCAAGAACATTAGTTAATAGCTGGGATTTTTCTTCAAATCTTATAATCCATCAGGACCTGTGTCACCATAATTTCATATACTTTGCTGTATTTGCCAAAACGAAAATCTTGGTTTACTGTTGAAAGCCAGCAACAACTTAATAAAGGTTATATTTTTACATTTGTGTTTAGATCTACATTTTTTTTTCCTAAAAAGGAAACTGGTTTGGCTGACAAGCACAGGAAAAAAACACTTAATATGTGGATATTTGGACGGAGCTACGTACGACCTCTCAGCCAAAAGCCACAGAGCATGGGTATGCGGCTGAGGGGTAATTAAACAGGTTTTTAAAGCAGGCATGCATTTATTTATCAGAACCAGATTATAAATTAATCTGCAAATATATAACCCCTATCTGAACTATTCATCTCACTTCTTTTCACCTCTTCTTTAAAAAAAAAAGATGCTTTGCCTTCAATTATTGTTCTTATTTTTGTTCTTTAAATGGGACAATATATCAGATTAAGCTATATCCTAAACAAAAACAAACATTACTACGCCCAAAAAACAGAAAAGAGTGAGGACAACCTGTTTAATTTTCAATCTGCAGAGCTCCTAAATTTACTTTAATCTAATTTGCTAAATCATAGCAAAGGCCATCTTGTAGCACTTTGCAGATTGGTTCCTGTCCAGTTGCATGCACTCTAACTCTTAGTAATCTCATCTGTCCAAATAATGATTGGGCTACATCTGTTATCTGCCTTAAAGTATTTATGAAGCACAGAAATATTGACACCAAGTGTCTAACAGATGATGACTTTGGCTTTGCACATGTGCAGATGGGGTTTTTACTCACCCAAACCAGCAGATTTGTTTCCTAAAATCCCCTTTTACCTTAATGTTTGTTATTCAGAGGAGTAAGGGTTTGAGGGTGACGTCCTAACAACCTGGATAGAAATATTTAAAAGAAGCCACTGAAGTTTCATCAGAATTTCTGTGCTTCTCATCCTCTGGAAGTTTTACACCCTGGTGAAAATTGAACATGAGGAGAGCATGTGTTTCTGAAAAAGGACACAAGTGAACATAAAGTGCACAAATAATAGTGTAACCTTGTGCAGACTGGTTGTGTGGTGGACTTAGTGTGTCGGAGGAGCGTTACTGCAGAGCATTTTTTTATTTTCCTCTCATCAGAAAAAGTTTTTTTTTCCCTTAAAATCTGTCATTTGTCAGTTAATCAGCGTAAATTTAAAGCTAGTGTTTACACACATGCACACACTAACCTTAACATGTTGAAGCTGCAGCACCAGATCATCTAGCTGATTCCGTTTGTCTTCAATCTCTGTTTGTCGTTTTCGTTTTTCCTGTGGTAAAAAAAGATGACACAAAAAACATAAATCATCCGTATAAATGTTCCTGACAAATTGACGTATTTTTTACCTTTACTTTAACTGATTAACAGATTTTTGAAAACACTGATTAGATTCATCTCTTAGGAATACATTTTTTTTCACAGTTATATGTAAGAGTACACGTTAAAGACATCTCTTGATCTATTTTTGAATGTGTTCACAGAGGTCTTCTAGTTATGATTATGCCGTTTTTAGCCACCATCAAGAAAACCTGTGTTGTTTTTTAGGACAAAGTTTCTGCAGAGCCACAGGAGTTCATTAGAGATTTGCCTCGGAGTTGTGGGGATGTCCATAAGCCTGCCCTCACTTCCCATCCTCCATCTGTTTACAGGATCTCCCACTAGCTTTCAACACCTCACAACCTCAACCTAACATTACCAGTGCAACAGTATTGTAGTTATCCAGCCACATTTCAGACAGATACCAGCTCAGACGAGGAAAAAACGAAGAAGAGACTGTATATGTTGTGCATGAAACTGTAAATGATGAGAGATTTTCGTCAATACCTGGATGTTTATAAACTTCTACTCTTTTGTCTGCTTTGTTCAGCCATTTTATACATACATATCTATCTATCTATCTATCTATCTATCTATCTATCTATCTATCTATCTATCTATCTATCTATCTATCTATCTATCTATCTATCTATCTATCTATCTATCTATCTATCTATCTATCTGTATATATTTACATATATATATTTACATATATATATTTACATATATATATTTACATACATATATGTAAATATATATGTGTGTATATATATATATATATATATATATATATATATATATATATATATATATATATATATATATATATATATATATATATATATATATATATATATATATAGAGGGAGAGAGAGAGAGAGAGAGAGAGAGAGACATATCTATATATATATCTTGTTTTAAGCAATATTTCCAGTTCCCTTAACCATCTAACAGAAGCTCTGATGTGTAAAGTAAAAAAAGACAACAACCGGTGTGGGTACCGGATGTTCTCGGGCTGCCGGATGTTCTCGGGTTCCTTCGGGGTCCTTCGACCAATGATGACGTCACACTATTTGATTGGCTGTAAGTTGCCAAGACCAATGAGTTAACGTCGCTAAGTTTTTTAAAAAAAAAACTTTATTGACAATTGCGGTATCATACATTAAATAACGAACAATAACAATGTAATCAATATTACCTCGAAGATCAGTCACCATTGCCAAACATAACATATTAACATAGAAAATAAAGAATAGAGGGGAAAAAAACAATGAACATAACACACAACTAAATAAAAACATAAGTATAATAAAATAAAGGAACATAAAACCAATCTAAATAGTCTAATACTAGTTAGGGGAACTCGTGAAGTTTGTATTTCTAAACAAAACTAAGCAACTTCAAGCCATTCTTCTTTTTCATAAAATGAAGTGATTGAAAGTAAAAACAGAGCTCTTTATGAAATGTTATAAAAAGTGGTTTGGTCTTCAAAAATTTATTTTTGTGCATATAAAACTTTCCTTGCAATATCAAGATATTAAGAACTGTATTTTCTGGTCTATTATATGATACCACACCGAATAGAAAATTTTTTGAGTGTAAATGAACTGGCATTGCAATTTGGGAAGAATACCAGAAGCAGAACTCATCCCAGAATGTTTTTATAACTCCACAGTTAAAGAATAAATGATCCACCGTCTCAATGTCATTCAAACAAAAACTGCAGTCCTTCTCTTCAAACCCAAAACGAATCCTCAAAAATTCCTTAGATGGGTACGACGTCGCTAAGTAGTAAAATCGCTAAACGTAAAATCGCTCGCTAAGTAGTTTGTCCAACTGGTGTTACCGTAGGGTGAAGTCATCATCGGTCGAAGGACCCCCGAAGGACCCTGAGAACATCCGGCGGCCCGAGTCGATTCGGTACCCACACCGTCAGTTCTGACATGACTTCACAGCCCCAGATCTAGGAATTTCCCACAATTTCCATGTACTTTTAAAGTTAAAATGCTTTATTTGGGTTTTATTGAAAAAAATAACTTATTTAAAGCTGAAATAATAAGTGACAGCAGCATCGTAACCCTCATAGACTGAATGTTTGAGCCTTAAGGGATAGAGCAAAATATGATGTGAATGTGTACTGACAGGAAGTGAGGTATTGTATGGGTTATAGGTCTAAGTTTATCAAAGAATGAGAGACTCACAAGTCATGACCAGAGGAAACCTCTGACAAGCATGAAATTAACCTGGAAATACACTATACTGATGTGCAGAAAATAAGATTAATGCACACCAGGAATCAGTGTGGACTCAAGAGTTTATCTATGGATGGCAATGCTTGGAAATGTAAACACAGGAGGTCCCAGTGCAAGTTCATGGGAGACAGAGGCTGTGTAGTTTCACTGCCGTTCTATGGGAGTCCAGCTTAGATTTCTTGGACATTTCCTGTCAGCTAAATATAGCTCTGAGGGAAAACCCCAAAACTTGAATAAATCCTGGGCCATGTTGTCAGCAAAGTAAGCCAAGTGTCAGGCAGAAATAAATAAATGCAGAAGCCATGACAATCAGCAAAACGGACATCTGAAGCACAAGAGCTCTCAGAGGTAGCCTGTTTTTTAAAGCCGCAGTTTGAAATCAAAATCAGCTTTAACCGTTCTGCCTACTAAAACATCGGCTAGTCGCATCATTATATATCCTCAGTTCACTGAATGATCAGATTTATTTGCTGCTGCAAGACATTTTTTGGTCACATCACATGTTGTATTTATTGTATTCTGCTTATTCTTAATGATACAAAGTGTGAGTTTTAATAGTCCTATGTCTACATGTACAAATGGCATCAATGGAGGCCAAAGGAAACTTTTTACAGATAGTTTTTAGCAACTTTTACATAAAATCTTTCACCCACATAGACCCTCATGGCCAGAACACTATGGAGCAAGTTTGATCACTGAGTACCAAGGATTGATTGGGTCAACTGTCGACAAGTCCTGTTGTGCTTAAGCTTACTTAACCCTTGAACACTGGAGATGTCAGCAGTGACACAGAATCCACTTGAATGACGTCAATTGCGTAAACGGTTTAAGAGTTATGGTAGTCAAAAGAAAGTCAACTCTATTGATTAAGCTTTGGTGGGACACATAAAAGTCTTACTGTTTTTCTAAAAATTGACAGTGCCTCATATATGGATTCATTCTGGTTGTACTTACAGGTATCCAAGTGATTTTGGGAGCTAAAAAGCAGTCTGTTATTTTTACAAGTTGCAAACAAGGTTGGGTGTTATTGTAAATACGCTAAGGCAGCTAACCTGCAGCAGAGTTGGACTGTGTTTGTTTTTTTTAACGTGTTACCAATAAGGTCGAAAGTTAGTGCAGTCCCAGTAATGTTTGTTTTAGTGGTATTAGGTTGTGTCCGAATTCCCAACTTAACCCCTAACTACTAAAAAACTATATAATGCCGCACTATATAGTGCCCTGAATTTTAAAAGCAAGTCGGGCACCTTGCTCACTACTTTTTTTTTTTTTAAACAGCGGAAATGACATCATCGATTTCGTGAATTTAAAATCGAATTAATATAAGCGTTTGGGACGATTATTTATTAATCCACTGTCTTCTGAAGATAAAAACGTTGATGATTTATTTTAAAAATTAAAAATATTTTGGCAAAAATTGTTCCGATGCAATGCATTGTGGTCTATATTGGCCGATCTAGTGAGCATCGATACACACTAGTTATTCGCAGAGACTTCTGGGAAATTTCTAGGGCACTCAATTTTGGAATTGTAGATTCGGACAGCAATATGAAATAGCGACTGCACTATATAGTACATCATATAGCGGTTAGGGTAGGAATTCGAATATACACTTAGTCTATTTTAAGAGTTGCAAACAAGGTTGGATGTTACATATGCTAATTTGGCTAACGCTTCAAACGTGGCTAACATGTAGTGTGTTACAAACAATTACACTTAATGCATCTTGTAGTTTGGTGTGCCCTATAGGGCATAAAATACGATAAATGCAAGTTATAATATAAACCACTGTGTAAACAAAACTGCAAACTGCATTGATCTCTATATGATAAGCATAAAAGGAAATACCTAAAACTTACAGATTTCTTGTTTGCACAAGGACACATTAAACAAAAAAATGGTAAGTGTGGTCAGAATAATGGAAAGATAAGCAAAATCAAAGGAGCCAATTAAACAAAAGCCCAAACGGGAGAAGATGACGGGCCATCTGATGTAAAGTACAAATGTACTGTGTCTGATCAGCTAGTAAGTTTGTCCAACAGCTCCACCTCCACTCAAACACACACGAGCATTACACACCTAAACAGCACATAAATCTCTTGACAGATATTTAACAAAAACAGTCATCAATGTGTCACAGAAAGCAACTGCCAAGATGTCAACCAAGTGTTGGTCTAGGCCAAAAAGCTAAAAAGAGTCAACTCTATGTGACATATTGATGATTATTTTACTAAACATCTGGTCACACATACATCTGCTGTCTGGGTACATTACAGCTGTTACCAAACCCTTTCCAACTCACACTCCTTATATACTCTCACATGGAAACAATGCATGTTCAAATTTCCTGAATTCCTTCACACAAGGCACCAACTACCCAAAGCATAAGCGATGATGTGCTAGAGTTAATTTTCTGAAAAGTCTAAGCCTGGCTGTGGTTGTGAAGATGTCTTAAAATTTCACAATCATGACTCCAGACAAGACGTAAACTTGGTGAAGCTGGAATATGTTTGTAACCTTTGACCTTTCAATTAAAGCATGTTTAAAATAAAATCGACTGAAGCAAAAGGAATCGATCCAAAAAACTAACAAACAAAAAAAGCAGTTGGAGATAGTTGCACAACCAATTCATCCCCATATAACATGATTAGACTTTGAAAACAAAAATATTCCCTGGCTTCACCTGATGTGTTTTCATTATGGGCTGTATGGTGGTGTAGTGACACCGTGAGAGCACACCGTGAGAAGCCCCTGGTTCAAATCCCAGCTGGAACCTTTCTGTGTGGAGTATGTTTGTTCTTCCTATGCATATATGGCTTTTCCTTTGGCAATTTTGGCTTCCTCTCACATTCCAAAAACATGCTTCATAGGTTAATTGGTGTCTCTACATTGACATCAGGTGTGAGTAAAAGGCCCTGCAACAGACTCAGGATGAATCCCACCTTCACCCAACAGTAGCTGGGTTGGCTTCAGCTAACATGTAATCCCAAAAGGGATTGAGTGGGTTCTAAAGATGGATGGACGTTTGCATTACACCTCAATACACACCAATACATTACCTGATCTTTCCTAAGTGTATGTAGTTTTTTTATTTTTATTTATAATCATAGAGTTCACTTTATGTCTGTAAAGGGAGCTTTATCTGTATGAGAACCAGATGGAATACAGCAAAAACCAACAGGTTACACAAAAAAACTCATAAAGATATTGTACAAACATTCTTCAAGACCTAAATCACTGGATGGTCTCAAACAAAAAGTAGTGTATGGATTAATTGTGGTTGTGTTTACTGATGTCGAAGTGATTTTGAGAGGTTCAGCGTGCTCTTTCAAAATGTTTAGTTGGGTGTTATTGTGAATACGCTAACGTGTCTATCGTGCAGCGGTGTCAGACTGTGTTTTTTTTTACATGCTACTAACAAGGTCAAGAGCTGGCGTAGACACAGTAACTTTTATTTTAGCAGTTATAGTCTGTTTTATTACGAAATCTACATAAGGTTAAAAATTACAGGTATAGTGAATATGGATAACGTGTACCATGTTTCAAACAACTTCTAGAACTACTGTGAACGCAGTTAACAAAGTCTGACTGACATACATATCACTGATCTTTTGTCTCACTTCATTCACCTTATAGTTACAGTCAGGACCATAAATATTTGGACAGAGACACATTCTTTCTAATTTTGTTTCTGTACATTACCACAGTGAATTGTAACCCTTGTGCTATCTTAGATGACCCCACCCCTTACATTGACGTGTTCTCCCTACCATGACAAAGGTGGATAAAGGTGAAAGATTTCATGTAATCCATGGACACCAGTGAGGTTCACAATTCATTGAAGAAAAAAGGTTCAGTGCACTTTCTAGTGGGTCTAGATGACCCAACTCCCAATGTTAAAATGCCTTGGATAGCACAAGGGTTACATAAAACAACTCAGATGCCATTGAAGTGCAGACTTTCAGCTTTTATCCATGGGCTGAACAAAAAGACTGCATAAAAATGTGAAAAACTAAAGCTTTTTTTTTTAAACACCATCCCTTCATTTCATGCGCCCATAAGTAATTGGACAATTGACTTCCATGCTATTGCATGGGCAGGCGTGGGCATTACAAGTAAATGAAAAAAAGTAATTAAAAAAACAATAAAACTAAATGTCAATGTCAGTTTTAATTTTAAAATAAAATAAGTTAAATATAAAATCTAATAGTTTACAGTCAAGTATGTAACTATGAACCCTACAATTACATTTATATACTTAAATATTGACACTAAATGCTAAATATAAATGTTAAGTTGCTTTTCTAAATGGAACCCTATAAAAGTGAGGAAAACCAGTGTGGAGTACAGCTACTTTTCAAATATGTCAGCGCTGTGCATGAATGCAGCTGCCTCTACTCCTGTATTGGAAAAAATGTATTTCTTGCCAGAAAATTACCAAGGAGAGCTTCAAAGCTGCAGAGCTGGTTTTGGGCAGCTGTACATATGCACCAAAAGCTGAGGTAATTTTCCTATTTTTTACTTCTTCTGTACACACACACACACACACACACACACACACACAGCAGAGCAGCCTGCACAGCAGCAGTTCCCATGCTTGGTGAAGAAGATAGAACCCAAGCACCGGTATGGCAACCAGATGTCAGAGGCTGCTGCTGACATGTGGTTTAGGAATGGGCGGAACACACGCACGCAAGCATGCACAAAGACGCAAAAGGGCATTCACAAAAAGATGCATGGACTCGCTGAAACAGGCATGAATGGACGTAGGGTGGAAATAATTCACGGTATAAAAGCACATTTAACAGATGTGATTCATTATGTTGGTCAGAGACTAATCATATTTGCTGTTCATTCCATTTTAAACATAGAACCCACAGACAGGCTTTGACACAAACTCTTCTTTCATATAGTTCACATTATTTCTTTCAAATATGTCAATGTCCCTCGATTGAGGTGAATACTCTTTGTCTAGAAAAAAACACCACAGCTGCTTGTTTTAGCAGCAAGTTTCTGTTTGAGCTATCTACTCATATGTTCTCTTTTCACGTGTTGCAGTCAGTCCGTGTTTACTACATTTTCAGCAGACATGCATTAGTCATTATCAGGATGGATTGAGTCAGTGGTTACACTAGCAGCAGGATGGCCTCCAGCTCGGTTTTGCTCCGTTTCTCCCCTCAGAGAATGAATACACCCCTTCCAAAAAGAATGTGGACATATTTGGTGACACACTCATGACTTCCCACACTCTGACTCATAGTGTTTGGCTGCTCAGTCCTTGAACAAAAGACATCACTTTTCCCACAGCTGAATGGATTGACACTGAGGCAGAATTTTGGAATTAAAGTGAAGAAGGGCATTCAGATATTTGCAATGACTGCAATAAATATATTGACATTTGACTTGCAATTCCTGAATTTTTAGGTAAACTATTTATGTCATGTTTACACCAAGAGCGTAAAATTCGATTTAAAGTCAATTTTTGCTCAACCACTGACCACTGAGTTTTTGGAGGTTTCCTGTAAGACATTAGACTCATCATCAACTTACGTAACAATTGGGAATGTTTGGTAATAAAAAATAAAAAAGTAATATAAATTAGCAATAAATCAAATATGCTTTATGTTTAGAACACCTATTTTCATTATATGTCTAAGCTAAGCCAACCGACTAAAACTAACTAATTAAAAAGTAGTTACCTACTGATTTATTTTCAAAGGAATTTTACACCAGAGAGCAGTGGATGCAGCTTATTATTTTCAGATAGATTGCCATTCTTCACATAGGATAACTGAGTGAACTAGATTTAATACCTTTTAAACTCCTACTTTTTATGTGACCAAAACAAGCCAACCAACTACAACTAAGTCAGGGTTTTCCAACTCCAGGCCCCGAGGGCCGGTCTGCTGCTGGTTTTCGAGAAATCCTGCCATATCTGCTGCTGATTGCCTGGATCAGGTGGGTTTAGCCAATAACAATCTTTAATAGCAGGTTGGTTGGAAAACATGTAAGACACTGGCGCTCAGCTCAAGGCCTGGAATTAAACACCCCTGAACTAACTAATTAAAAAATAATTACCAAGCGATCCTTTCTTTTCAAAAGACTTTTATACCAGAAAGCAGTGGATGCAGGTTATTTTCCAGATATATTTCTGTACTTTACAAAGGGCAACTTTGTGAGTTAGATTTATTGCAAAATGTCTCGCTAAGTCATGGAGTGCTTTGACCTGTCAGGAGTCCAGTGAAAAGTGTGTCACGTGTGTAGAAATAGCAATATTTACATAGTTTCTGAAATCACTGTCTTATTTTGACACTAATTTGTATTTGATTTGTCCAAAAACTTTTGAATAAGTCATTTTTAGTAACATAACATGAGTTGCAGTAACATACCTTCCACTGAAGGTGAAAAAAGTCATAGTTCTACAATATTGGTCTTTTTCTAAGTCTCCTTCCCACTCTTTGCATTCTCATACATGGTGGAGCTGCTAGAGGACACGTGTGACGAGATAGCAGGTCAAACGACAGGGTTAAGGTTAGATAAGAGGTGTGGTTGTGTTATCAATTAGACGAAAACCTGGACTTCTGGAATTTGGGGCACTAAACTGATATTAACAAACAGTGATGTGAAAAGAAGAATTTTTATTTCTAAATTTATTGGGAAAAGAGTCTGAAATTTACATTGACAGTTTTGGCTGATTCAACATTTGTCTCTGGCAGTTTGAGAAACCCCCAATAATGACTGTTGAATGTATTGTTTGCAGTGTTTTGATTGAAAAACTCACATGAAGAGCATTGATTTTATTTTTACTTTAAAGTGATTTGTAACCATTTTTGGAGACAAACCATGAAAAAGATTAAGGTAAATGCGATTTAAAGTTTGTTCTTCTCGATCCTTTAACACATTTAAAATTTAACAAAAAATCCTATATGAAGTTTATAATAAAATCATCTGTTTCAGATATGGATTTAACGCCATTAAATGTAAATAAACTTGTGTTTGAAAAGAAGGAAGCCGATAGACGGAGCAAAACAACGTTTAAAAAAGTACATTTTCCAGAGTATGATTGGAAAATGTTAGCGTGATTATACAGTGACAGAACCTTTTGGGAACTAAAATCCTGCTGATGTTGACTTTGTACACAGAAGAGGTCAGCAGATCAGATGGTGCACATTTTGAACATGTCAGCACACCCAGCAGCGCAATCTCCCAGTGAAGATCATCTTCCAGTAAGTGGGGAGCTATACGTGAGTTTTTAAAGCACATGACCTGAAACGGACCTTCAAACGTCCCTCTTCAAATTCCTCCCAAATCTTCTAGAGTCCAAGCATCAATGTTGGTCATGTGAAACCAAAGTTTAACCCTTTATTTAACCGCAGAACTACCATGTAAGTGACATAAAGAGAAGCCTCAGTCTCACCTATTAAGCTAATAGTTTGCAAAGTTGGTGAAACAACAATATGAGACTTTGGTAAACTATGACATCTGCAACGGATTTTCAAAGAAATCACATGACAAATATAAACAAATACCAGATTTTCTCAAAATTTGTCTGCATGCTTTTTCCATTCACAGGCTGCAACTGAACTCCAAGAAAACTAAGATTCCTAACTATCAAAATAACCATGGTTGCATGTTCATATCTCAAAGCCCGACTGCCATAGCTGCACTGGATATTATTTGATTAAAGCTCAGATGTGATTAAAACTAATTCCAATAGCAGCAGTGTCCACTGGAGCTGCATTCCAGCCTCACACGTCTCTGCGAAGCTCAACTCATTTACGGAGGGAGGCAAACACACACACATGCATGCACACCCACGCACAATAATACCACAATGTCCAGTGGGTTCAGGACAGCTGCTGCTAATTTTAGAGGGCATGTTACGCCTGCTGTGCAGCAGACCTCTTACAACTCAGCTAGACACACTCCCTCTTCCTTTTCTAAATGAATGTGCCCCTAGCAAACTATCCTCCCCCATAAACTAAAGATCATAAAGAAAAGGTTTCGTGAGGCCTTCCATCAGCCTCCTGCAACCCACAGTTTGCTCAGTTTGGAGCTGACAGGGCCAACTGGGCCAAATATTCAAAGTCAGGGTGCTGTTTCCGAGAGAATATTGAGGACACCCACTTTATTTTTTCATAGTGTCACGGATATGATAATAAAACATACGTTTGGGCCGAATTCATATCAGTATGAAACGTCAGTAACTATAGAATTGGTTGAATTACCCAACAATATGAGCATTTAACTTCTTGTTGGAAAAGGAAAACTTCAATTTAGATTTGTGTTCATAATCAATGCTCATAAAATGTAAAAAATAAAAGACAGTCATATAATCATTAAAAGAATGTATCCCATATGTATTTTTCCAAATTTTGTCTGTATTAATAAAGGCTTAAATTTTATATTTTTTAAATAAGCGTACCATATATTCAAGGTTGGGAGTTCCGGGTATTGTAAATATGGTAACATGTAGTGTGTCGGACTGTGTTTTTTTTTTCTTCTATGTGTTGATAAGAAGGTTGGTAGTTAAAGGTATTGCATTGTGGTGCTAACATGTAGCCGTGTCTGAATTTGTTTTTGTTTTTTTCACGTGAAGTAACCAAGGTTGGAAGTTAAACATGTAGCTGTGTCGGATTGTGTTTTTTTTTAACATGTTACTAAGACAGTTGGGAGTTAGCATAATGACGGTAACATTTGCTTTAGTCTTTCTTTTTTTTCCGTGTTGCAAACAAGGTTGGAAGTCACAGGTAGTGTAAAGATGTAAACGTGATTATCATGTAGCTTTTACAAACTGTTTATAAAGTTACTGTGAATGCAGTTTACAAAATCTGACTGACAGACTTATCTCTGACTATTTTGTCTAGCTCAATGCGCCTAATATTAAATGACACAAGTTCAAATTGACAGTGTGCCTGTACCTTACAGTGCGCAAAATACAGTAGTTCTACAATTACAAATTTTGCTGATCTCAGGGTATGTAAGGTGAAAATTTGAATTTAACTTGGAAATTGTTAACTTGAATCAAAGTTTGATTGATCCTTTTTGTGCTATTCATTTTTTTTTTTTTGCCTGAACTTTCAGCATGCAAACTGCAAAAAACTGAAGCGGTAAATGCCTGCTGGGAGCCCAGCCCCCAGTATTTAGTGCAGCCTATTACTCAGGGCCCTTCACCGCATGCCACAATCCCAAACTTCTGCAAATGTCATACAGCCTCCCTTCAACCCTTCACTCCACCTTTAAACATAACTTTGAGCGACGAAACAAAAATCAAAAAAACGGAAGGAATTTCTCAGTTCCTCCTGGAGTTATTTAACTCAGACTGGTCGCCATCTTGGTTTAGTTGGGTTTGTGTGATTTTGGGGGGATGGCTAAGAGTCCACGGAGCTGAGGTCATGTATGCAAACATCACTGAGATGACAGAGGAATCAGTGAAAGCGCACACACACGCTGCTGTGTGTACTCTGCCATGCTGCTTGTGGTCAGGAGGCCTCCTGGATGACAGTAATTTAGCAGGAAGAGACACTCAGCATTCACTGGATGCTGCTTGAACTAATGCGAGGCTACAGAGTAACACACACACACACACACACATCTGAACACACAGAACACAGGAACCCTGAGCGTGCTCGGTCTGTTACTGCCGTAATTATACAGCACCAATTGCAGGTCTGGATTTAAAAACATGACATCACCACTATTTTCTAATCTAGACAATTAGTAACCATGGAAACCTGGACATTTGTCTGCTCCTCTGTTTGACTTGCTATCAGGCTTTTGGAATCTTGTCTATAGACGATTGGGTAACTTTTCTTTCGTATTAATAAATCCACAAGTGATGTAATTTGCTAAAACACACCCAACTTCGTATCAACAACTTTTATACGAACAGCCTTTAAATATGAAGTTTCAGCATCCTTTTTTGAACACGTAGATGGAAATTGGAAAAAGGAGGATGTTACTAACCGCTGAAGTTCTTCTCTAATATTTATTTCTGAGAGATAAATTAAAATATCCAGAAGTTTTGATAATGGTGCCGCAATCATGCCACACGAATCACACCGTTTAAAAATGCATTGTCATTTCTGGAGCAGTTTTAAAGCAGACTTTGACCTCAGAGATCATGTATTATTCATGACTCACTTACAGCACAGACCCGTCCATCACTGCAGAAAATGAAGAGTGCAATGACAGCTGCCCACCACCTGACAGTCATATTTTGGCAGGAAACTCCATCTCAGAGTTGTTTCTATAAAGTTCTTGTCTAAGTCCTGTTTTGATATTGTGTGCAAAAAAACTTGCAGACAGACTTTTCTCCTTTTTTAAACAGTTTTGCTGGTTTTCTATAATATTTTCTACTCAAGATGTGCTGAAGTATTCATGAGGACAGACATTAATGGCGATGACACAGAAATCCCATCTGTCAGCTGTTGATGTGATCATTAATGTGTCAGATGGAGATCTGAGCAGAATGAAAGGCTGTTTTTGTGCATTTACACTAAAGGATAATGGAAGTGTCAAAAATACAATACAAAATCGGTAAAGAAATGTTAAGAAGAACTCAGTAGATGAAGATGAGTAATGATAAGATGAAAAGTGAACAATAAAATTAATTTGACAATAAAGTATCAAGAAAATAAAAGTTGGCCTAAAACAGGAAAAACAGATGAAGATCTACAAATTTGGAGAAAATAAGTATATCTACATATCTTAGCCGCTACTTTTTATGTCTTTTTTTAATCAACCCTAATTTTCCCTATACAGAAATGTACTCAAGGCAAGGGCCGGTCTGATTACCTAGTGTACAGATGTGTTTAGCCAATAAGAAGCTATATTGGCAGGTTGGTTGGTAAACATGTAGGAAACCGGCCCTCAGGGCCTGGATTCTAAAACCTTCATACGAAGCCTCAACAAAAGATGAATTATGGAACAAATAAAGTACCAAAGGTTAATGAAGTAAGAAGACTTCGTGGAGTAAGTTCCCCCAAAAACATATCACCTCATTCATTTTTGAACAGTTTAAACACTTTATATATTTTAGAAGCTTTGTAGTCAAATTATTTTTAATACAACTTCATTAGAAATGGACCTCTGAAATGTGGGAAACCACTGGCACGGAGGAAGTCCACCCCCACTTCCCATCATCCACCTGTTTACACTCTCTCCCTCTAGTTTACAACCCCTCACACCCCCAAGCTAACAATACAGGTGCATCAAAAATCACAAGCAAAATTGGAGCTAGAGTTTTCAGCCGGATGGCAGCGTGGAGGAGGAAAATGCAGGGATCTAGTCAGAGTGGAGCAGAGCGGGAAGCTTGTGGCCCACTGATCATATTCACAAAAGTCACAAAGTCACAAAAACATTTTTTCTTAAATAATATTTTTGCTTCTGCTCCTGATTCACAACAATTTGACTAAAGAAATACTCATAAATGCATTTTTACGCTTAATTTTCTTTATATCTTTATGTCCTCCAATGTAAGAAAAATGCCACAAGGAAAAATATCCACAATTTTCATCAACGCAAAAAAACTTTTTTGTGTTCTCAAAACTCACTATTTATCAGTTTCCTGACATTTTTTGTTCTTTAGATGAATCTCAGTATTAGAGAGTGATAGTAATGCCTCTTTTTTTGGAGCAGTTCAGGGGCCAAAGGTCATCAGTGTTTCTTTAGCATCTAATGTACTGTAGTGTTAACAAGTTCACGCAGACAAGACAGATATTTAAAAAAAAGAGACTTCAAGATGATTTTACCCAGATGTCAAATCTGCCAAACTCAGCAGCTGAGTGGGTAATGGAGGGGTTAACGGCATTCTGGTCAGTAAAGCTCTGCAGCAAATTTACATTTAAACCAAACCAAAGGAAATCTTCTGTTCTCTGTCTTCAGAGGGCGACAACTTTCCGCTCTCCGCCTGCAGATCCCAAACTGTTTTAGGAACATGGAGCCTGGCATGGCTGCCATGTTTCAACGTGGCCAGAATACTTCCACCATCTGCTAAAGTTACCCCCCTTACAGCCCCGCTGCACACGAGTCGTGGTACGAGCCACAGGAGTGTGTGTTTGCGGTATGCTGGGGTTCGTCACTGGCGCCAAATTTAGTCCCGGCCGGTGAAAGCCTGGTGTAACAGTTGCTGTGAAGTCCTATCTGCGCTGAGTCGAACTCTTGCTCAGATTCCACCCCGACTGGGGAAAAATGTTGCCCCTTCTGCTTCCACTCTTCCCCTGACCCTCAGAACAATCTTTTTTCACCCACTTCTCCAAAGAAATGAAGATGTGGAAGTCGGCTAATGAAGGTCGACGGACAATCAAGAACCCGCTGTATGCAGCATATTTAGTTGTCTTGTGTTTGCAGGAGGGTTACATTCACACCACAGAGGTAAAGGCGGGTAAGAGGAGAGTATGTTGAGAGTGAGACACTGACATGTCAGATTCTGTGCCCTTTGGCTGCTAATGGAGCCAGAATTGATGTTGAAACTGCAGAAAATGTTGTGCACATTTGTTTGACTTTAGCTCCAAAAATTGATTTGACCTTTAGCACTTTATGTCATTCACCTAAAAGTCAATGACAAAAAACTTTTTTTTTTTAAAGAAATGATAGTTTAGTGGAGCAGTGAGGCAATCGGAGCAAGACAGAAACCGTTTGTAGAGAATTGTGGGAATTCGGAGGTGCAGGAGGTGAGATTTGAGTGTGAAGGATGAAGTCAAGGTGACTGAAAACAGACAGCAAAACAAACAGACAGAAGGCCAAAGATACAGATAAAGGGATAAAAAAAACTGACACTGCTAACAGGCCGACTTACCGCCAAGGCCTTCAGCCGCTCTTTGTGGAGCTGAGCCTCCTCACACGACATCCTGAGGGGAGGAAAAGCAGAAGAAAGGGAGGCAAGAGGAGAATTCGAGGTGAGACTTGGGAAGACGGAGACCCTCAGCGAGAGAAGCTGGAAGGGAGGGAGGCAGAGGGAAGAGGGGACAAGGAGTATCCAAAGGAGGTCCTTCCCCAATAATCCGAACGGAGCAGCAGCAGGAAGCAGGGATCTCTCACTCGGTGGCCATGTGGCTCACAGCCGGCACTCCGCATTTCTGCCTCTCTATTTGTCACCCACTTTTTCTTTTGGCTCTCCTCTGTACTCTCCTCCCATTTGTCCCCCCCCCCCCCTCCCTTCTTTAGGCATGAGCCATGTGCACTTAAACAGCTGGGAGGAGCAGCTGAGAGAGAAAGAAGAAGGAAGGAGGAATTAGGCAGAACGAGGAAAAGCAAAATAAAAATTGCAGTAGTAAGGAGAACTGGAGCAAGGGGGGGTAATTTGTCATATCTAAGGGCTGAAGGAAGTGGAGGCACTTGAGAGAAGCAGCAAGGAAATTAAAAATAAAAAAGCGCCTTTGCGGAACTTTTTTCTTAATCTTAACACTGCTCAGAAATTAGTTAAACCAGGTCAAACTTTCACCAATCAGAGACTCGGATTTGGTAGTGACGTATAGATGGCTTCGTTTTTAATTCACGGAAGTGCCAACTGTTGGAAAATTAATCATGAAGGAGAAATTAATCATTGCAGTTTGGGCCCAGCCAGAATTACCGGTATGTGGGTTGTGTGTAGGAAAACAAAAACTGAAAGATTTCTGAAAAATGACATTACAGCCATACTGTGTTTCCCCTTCCGCCATCTCTCTTGTTTCGCCATCCTTTTCCTTATCTTCTCGTCCCCTCTCTTCCACCTGCTCTACTTCTTAACTATTGCCATACTGAACCCCACTCCTTCACTCATCTCTTTTTCCCTCCATCCTTCCTTCTTCAAGCCTACATCCTTATAAGGAAAATAGTCCTGGCACACTCATGGGAAAACAGAAGCATGTAACACACACTTCAAAAGTCGCATAAAACACACAACTACTCTTCCAGTAGTCAAAGACACACACACACAAAAAGAGTGTGTGAAAAAGAGATTTTTGAAGGATCTGATGATCCCATATGCAGTCCTAATTATTGGCATCCTGGCATCCTTTATTAACTGTTGATGCTCATCTAGAACCAGGTTTGTGTTTTCTTTCATTTTTGTTTAAATTTCTAATGTTGTAAAAATCATAATAAAAAAAGAAAATTATTTTTTATTTAAAAAAAGGGAAAAATAAAAGTGAGGCCGGATGTGTCTTCTCATTTGCATGTTTTTTGTTTAGTTGTTTATCACGTTTTTCACAACATGCCATGTGCATTTTGCATATGTTGTGATTTTTAGCAGCCAGATATTTGTCAGTTTCATAGTTTTGTTCATCTTTTATCTATAAACCTTTACTTTTCTGTGGAAAGCACCTTTACAAAGGGGACGTACATCAAGTTTGATCACAACAGATGTTTGATTCCGTGGTTTGTGTTGACTTTTTTACTGACTTTTTCAGTCTCACTCTTGCGCAAAACCTCCACATTTCTTTTTTAACTCCTTCTTGTGTCACATTTGTGTCGTTTTTCAGCATATTTTATCATTGCTGCGAGCTAAGCGACCCTTTCCTTTCCCTGTTTTTTTTAACAAAATCTCAGACCATTGTTTGCAAAAACACAACAAAACCCCCCTTTTCTAATGTGAAATGTGTTTTTGAATAGTTTTCATTTCTGGCCCCTCCCACATTCCAATAAAATCAAAGTGAAAGTTGAAGCTTTTTTCGGCTTCAGTGTTCACAGCTGCCAGTTTATTTATGATCATGCAATTTTCAGCCAGAATCCACATACCTGTGTTGTTTTCTAGGACATAGATGTTTTTTTTTCTTCTTGGACATAGTTTCTACAGAAAGGCAGTACGGTAGTTATTTAGAAATTCGCCTATGAGCTGTGGGCGGGATTGCTGGCCCTTGGTTGGTCCATTTTTTTACACGATTAAGCCCCCCCTTTTGCCCAAACTAACATTACAGGTGCAACAAAAACAGAAACCATTATTAGAGCTATCTGTCCAATTTAGCGCCAGATTTCAGCTCACAGGAGAAAACAAAGACATACATGGATCTAGTCGCATATGAATCAGAATGGAGCAGTGAGCTTGTGGCCCATTCAGTGTATTTTTTAAGTAGGTAAGCCCTTTTTCAAACTGAAATTTTTTTTGTCTGCTCCTGATTAAGAATTTAAATATAGAAATAAACAGAAATGCAAAATTAAACTTAATTTACCTAATATTTGTCCCAAATCATCAGAAAATTGCAAAAACATGTTAACATGTTAAAAATACCAAAACCAACTTTCATTGGAGCAGGTCCTTAACAAGCAGTGGGGCTGTGGCCTGGCCCCTCCCACATCCCAATAAACTCAAAGAACAGAGAGCTGAAGCCTTTTTTTAATACTTTTTTTTTTGCTGTGGTGTGTGGTTTACAGCTGCCAATAAAAGCAGAAATATTCCTCACAGTTTTCGTTAAACTTGTTAAACTGGTGATGTTTTTCTTTTTCTTTTTCCCTTTTGCTTTTGAGGTAAAATGCTGGACAAAACATTTTTTGTCCTATTTAGGGTTCAAATAGAATGAGTAATTTTGACTATGCGCATTGTGCCTACATGCTATGATTTTTTAATGTTATTGACTTATTCAATGTTTTCTCTCTTAACCTGTCCATTTTATCAGCCTGTACTTTAACCCTTGTGCTATCCTAGGCACTTTACCATTGGGAGTTGGGTCATCTAGACCCACTAGACAGTGCGCTGAACCTTTTTTCTTCAATTATTTGTGATCTTCACTGGTGTCCATGGATTACATGAAATCTTTCCACCTTTATCCACCTTTGTCATGGTAGGGAGAACACGTCAAAGTAAGGGTGGGGTCATCTAAAATAATACAAGGGTTAATAGTCAATAATTACTTTTTTTGCACTTAAATGACTCAATTTTAAGGCCAAATAAAAGGACCTTTGCGAATATAAACCCTTACATTGACATAGTCTATACTTTCTTTGTAACTTCTCCTCTGCAAAACTGCAGAACATGTGGTTTAGGAAAAGTAACAATATATGATTTATATTTCAACAGCCTAATTTGTCCCAGATTGAGGCTGCTATCCTGGCTCCTCAAAAGACTGACTCTAAAAGTTTGCATCATCAAATGTCTGTTTTCAAGTTTTCTTCCTCCTCTGTCCTTCATAACCCCTGAAGTTTCCTCCGCTTCCAGCTCTCCACTCAAGCATCAGCCAGGCTGGCTGTTCGTCACTGAAGACAACAGCATCATTGTTCCTCCGCATGGCCACAGCGCCACCATGACCTCACTACGCAGCCAGTCCCGCCTCCACCCCGCCTCCCCATCCCACAGCAGGGCTAATGGCCTCCAGATGTGGCTCCAGAAGCAGGAAGACTCACACACACACAACTATAGAAATGGAGCAACATGCTAAGTGTGAGTAGGAGGCAAAGCAAATGAGCAAATATGGACAAAGACGGTTAGTCAGATAAACTGCACATGCATTCTTGTGTGCGAGTGTTAATGTGGCTTTTATGAGCTGGGCTCTCTGAAGTTCTCCCACAAAGACACACATGACCTACAGCATGTGTACTGGACTCACACATTTCCTTTTTTTTGTTTTAAGAGTTGTGTAGGAACAAATCTTTATGTGAGTCTAGATTGGTTCACACCACACTATAGGGCTGGGTGAGGATAACGTCTTGATATGTCAGTGATGAATATTTTCAGAATGTTTTAAGGCATGGGTCACGTTAGCTACTGAAGTCAGGAGAGCCTGTGTTTGTGTATAAGAAGGCTGATCAACAACAACTTTTAGAGACATATTTCTTCCTATGCTGCAAGACTTTTACCTTTGGATGTCTCTCTGTGGGCTGCATGGTGGCTGTGATTTGAATCCCGAATGGGACCTTTCTGAGAGGAGTTTGAATATTCTCCTCATGGATGTGAGTGTTTCCCCTAAACTCTCCGGCTTCCTACCAGAGTCATGCTTCATAGGTTCATGGGTGTCTCTAAATTGTTTCGAGTTGGCAACCTGTCAAAAGTGTACGCCGCCTTCGTCCAACAGTAACTGGGATAGGCTCCAGCAACCCTTTCACACCAAAAGGTATATAGCGGGTTTTGAAAATGGATGATCTGCCATCATGACGCTATTTCCTCTTTTTCATTTCTTTCTAATACTAATTTTTTGTTCTCGGAGATTTAAAGAAGAATAAAAAGGCTTAAGAAAAAGAATTTACAAAACAATTTACCACCTGTTAAAAACCTTGCAAAGATTTAAAACCTTGTTTGTAGACGTCCAATGCTTTTTATAAAATGTTTCAATGTATCTTTGCTCAATATCTTTTCAAGCTTTTCTCAAAATCAGCACAGTTTTTGTCTCATCTCATCAAGAGCTAGGATCTAAAAATCAAGGAAATGAATCAGAATTATTTTACTCCCAAAAAAAAAAAAAAACAACTTAAATTGCACTTTAATTTTTGGCTGTTTTTGGCTGTTAGGATGTTTTTTAAAGTTTAATAAACGTTAGACTGGCATTCATTGTCAATATTTTGGGGGGGAAAAAATGTAGATTTATGCTCTAAGAATGCTAGTTTTAGATTTTATGAAGATTTATTAAGATTGGCCAGCTTGTAGGAAGAAGGTATTTTAATTTTGTTCACATTTTCTTATTAAACGAGTCATTCCCTCTCCTTAGACAATCAAAACAAACTAAGATTTGGTGCATAAAAATAAAAAAAGCAAACAATTTTTCAGAACTAGCACCAAAAAAACTTATATTTGGGCTGTATGACATTCAACTTGAAGTATTTCTCTTTAAGTTAGTTTGTTTAATTTTTTTCCCTTTCTGAATGCTTGTATGGAACACTTTTTGTGATTAGTGTTTGTTTCCTATTTTTAGATTACCTTTTGTAACACGATTTTTCATATTTAAAACATATAAAAACGTTGTGTTTCTACAATAGACATTTCTCTCACTTTCTCAGTTCAATTTCTTAATATACCATCAAAGTCTTCAAAAAACATTCGAAAAGACAATTATTATATTATTATATTTCTTTTTAAAGTCAGAATTCTCTCAAAAGTTCTGACTTATCTGTTATGTTGTATAAAAGCTGGACACACTCCTTCCACAGTGGAAATCAAATATTTATTAGAAAGTTCCACAAGTGTGTTTTGGAATTTCCCATAAATTCCTGATGCTTGTATGTGTTCTTGGCTTCATTTTTCTTTCCAGTTCATTCCACAGTGGCTTGTTGGAGTTTAGCTCGGCTGAGCTGGATGCATTCTTCAAGCTTGTCTTGTTCTTCACACTCAAATGTAAATTAGAAGCTTCGCCGCAAAAACAGGTAGCCTAAAATTAGGAATTTACATAGTTCATTTTGGTTAGAGAGAGAGAGAAAAAAAAACTAGTGTAATGAGTGGAATTGACTTTTTTTTTTAGATCAAAATTCTCATGAATTCTAGAATTATCACATTCTCTTGGAACAGAAATCTACATTTTTTCCCCCAATGAATGTCAGGCTAACATTTATTAAACTTAAAATAACATTATTAAAATTGTCAAGCATTTACTGAGACAAAAAAAAAGGGTCAACTGTGCTAATTTCGTCAGACTGAGCGTGTATGCCTAACCTTGTTAGCATCTGTCGTCTGAGTGCATTAAATAGCATCAGTTGATGAACCATCTGCTGTTGTGGTGTCTGCACTCTACATGGGTGTGTGACAAACACCCCGTGCACTTTCCGCTGAATCAGTGGACGCACCGCGGAGAGCCTGCTGATCGTAAACCAGAGCAGCAGATATTAAAACATTACTATTGATGCTGCAGGAAGACATGTCGCCTCTTTTTCCTGCCTTCCTGGTGGGTGTGGTTCTGACACACTGCAAAAAAAAAAAAAAAATGTCTGTAAGGCGTCACTCCAGCTGCTTTGTCTGCAGCTGATTGACGCTCAGCTGGTGGTAAACCTCAGCACACCTCATTGGATTTCGTTAAAGCTGCTCATCAGCTACTAATCTTCTCTGACTGGAAGTATTCAGGTCTAAAATGGAGGTAGAAATGCACAATGGATGGGAAATAAATGAAAACACTTCTACTTTTTTTGATATCTGTACAGAATGTGGATGGACCTAACAAAACAAATTTGGGCATTTAAGGTAAACATTAAGTGCATTTTCATTTTTTCATAGAGCTTCTGCAACTAATTTGAGCAAATAGTGGAATTATTTCTGTTTTTTGCAGGTTCCTCAGCACTGAGTCCACTTAGAGCGAAGTCCACACATATACTTCACTGTGATTGATGATTAGGTTGGCGTTTTCCGCCGCAGCTCCTTCAGCAACTTGCAGAGCAGTTTGGACAGCAGCTTCAACAGGAGCCTCAGAATGCAGGAAAACTCCCACTCTAAGCCTTACTGGAGTACCACTGTAATTACGGCTCTGAAAGCCAATTCATAAACTGTCTGATGGCGACAGAGCAAATGCTGCAAAAAATAACCACGGTGTGGTCTCCTTTCATGTCGGGATGGAGCCTGCAGTGGATTCAGTTTTGATCGCTGAAGCGAATCAGCTTCTGGCTTTGTCGTATATAATCTGTGGAATCGCAGCATAAATAGTTGTGGGTGTGAACTGCTGCTGACAGGAGTTACAGAATGTTTATCCTGGATGAAGTAAATCCAACAGAATTTTGGTCAGTCCGTTTTTGGAGAAGCTCTAAATCTCTTTTAAAACAGACATAATTTGACCGTTGCAGACTTTCCGCGTTTATTTTATTTTGGATTTTCTCTAGATCTTAGACTTATGCAGTTTTGTCCCAGGTTACCATCTCACACCTGATTTCACAATCAAAATGTTTACACTCCTTTTTGTCCTTTTGCATAAACCTAGAATTTGTTCATTTTAAAAACTAAAACATAAAAGTTGTTCCCATAAATAGTTAAAAGTGACAAGACAGATGGTAAACAAGTAGAGATGTATTTTGCCAAAGCATAATTTTGCAAATTAAAATGAGAACACAGCTCAAATAAAAAAGGCAGTATGAAAAAATTTGATACAAATATGAGCCTTTTTGCCAAAGAAATAAAATAGGGGTGTACCGATTAAATCAATTGACAGATTTATATTCCTATGATCCAACCAGATCAATCAGCCTGAGGCAAGTTCTTAATCGAACTGACCTATGCCATTATAAAATTGTTTTAAAAAGAAATAAATCCATTATATCAATATTGGAAAATATAATTTGTATTGAGATACAGTTTTGTTTTGTTGCTTCTGTGATTAATATTATTTTTTAAGATGTATTATTGCTGTTGAATGACAAGTAAATTAAAATAAATCCATCTATTCATTATCTCTAGAGTATGCCTTAGTGGCATGCACCTGTAGGGGACTTTGACCCGAACAGGTGGCGTAGGTTTTTGGGTTGTGCAGGCTCAGGGAGGGTTGTGGACATGAGTGGCTACATCTTAACCCTTGTGCTATCTTAGATGACCCTGCCCTTACATTGACATGTTATTCCTACCATGACAAAGGTGGATAAAGGTGAAGAGGATTTCATGTAATCCATGGACACCAGTGAAGATCACAAATCATTGAAGAAAAAAGGTTCAGCGCACTGTCTAGTGGGTCTAAATGACCCAACTCCCAACGTTAAAGTGCCTAGGAGAGCACAAGGGTTACAGGGAGGGAGTTCCCTTGAAACGTGTGCGGCCACCTTAATGGACATCACGAAAATGGAATGTACCACTGTTGTGATTGTGGTAAGTATGTCGGGAAGTATTCATGAGATAATTTCAGCACTAACGGGTAATGTAAGTTACACGCACTTAAGACGTGTGAATGATGCTGTCAAATGGTGACCTTACGCCATACTCTATACCACTGGTTCCCAAATCCAGGCCTCGTGGGCTAGTGTCCTTCATGTTTTCCAATCGTTCTGCCATTGAAGCTCCTTATTTGCTGAACACCTGATCCAGGTAATCAGCAGCAGATAAGACTTTTTGGAAAACTAGCAGGAGGCTGGCCCTTGATTTGGGCACCCCTGCTCTAGACATTAGTGAGGTGCGCGCATTGGCCACCAGCTCAGTGGCCTTGTGGTAGAGTGTCCATCTTGAGACTGTAAGGTCATAACTTCAAATCCATGGTCGAGTCATACCAAAGATTTTAAAATTTTACCCATTGCCTCCCTGCTTGACACTCAGCATTAAGGGGTTGGATTAGGGGGTTTAACCACCAAATGGTTCTTGCATGGCTTACTGCTCCTGTAGAGGATGGGTCAGCTACAAACTTCACACACCTAGGTGTGTCATGACTAATGGGACTTTAACTTTAACTCTTTACTGACCACACACAAATGCTGTACTCATGGGCTGTCCACATGATACATAAGTGCCCACTTGGGTTTCACACAAACTACACTCTAAATACCTAATTTCCTCAATTGTACCAGTCAGTTTGTGCACCAGGAGCAAACACTTATTACTTGGACAGCACTAATGGGTTCATTATGCAGTGGGCAGGTTTACCCTTACTCTTGCGACTTGAATAAGTGTTCGCTACGACCTGTCACCGGCAGCATGCCTATAGAAAAATATGTCCATGAACATTAGCTCTATGGGCCCATCCATTGATCAACGACCTTGATGTTCTATGCGGCAAAAAATGGCCACTTGCATGCCCATTTTTCACCTTTTCCACCTACAAGGGTTGGTGTGACTGAGGCTTTATCTGGAGCCAGATCATGGGGGCAGCAAACCAAACAAAGATGCCCAGACCTTTGACTCCATAGAAACATTCTCCAGATTTGCTGGTGGAGCCCCAAGGTGCCCCAAAGCCACCCAAGAATCCTAGTTCCTCTAGCAAATTCTGAGTCTCCCACGGGCCTCCTACCATTGGGAAATGCTCGGAACCATGGGTGTGTATCGGCAAGAGTCTGGTGATACGATACATATCCAGATACGTGTCCCACGATATGATACATGCACCGCAACAAAATACATAAAATATAATGTATGTAAAATATAAAATATATGACACAATATTAATAATTCATTAATCCATAAAAAAACTTACTTCCATAAAACATACAAAAACTGTTTAAGGAAAGGGAAATATAGTATATATCATAGATATTTACTAAGAAAAAAATATGACATCAACACAAAAATGTGAACTTCTGCCTGCTGGAGGAAATCCTCAAAATTTGTAAAATGTTATATAATATTAAAAGATTCAAACTAAAAATTTGTGAAATGTATCGATCTGAATACAAGACACCTGATAGGACAATGGACGGACAATCATTACTTCATAACATTGTTTGCCTGGATGTTTTTTTTTTTATTCTTTTGTGTCTGTAAATGATTAATAAATGTTAAACATAAAAAACCTTTTCTGTACATGTTAATATTTAAAATTCCCTTTGTGTTTGAAAATATAAAGAAATCACTAAAAAATAAAACAGCCATGATGATGTCAGCTGGATCACAGTCTGGACGTGGTTTACGGTGCAGTAAGTCTTTGGCCGAGGGATCGCAGGATAGGACCATGTATTGCTTCATTCATTTATTTAATATCTATTGAAAAAAATGACGTAATTGTTTAAATGTTTGTAACTTGCAAACCATAATGTCATTTTTCTTTTATGGATATAAGAGTTTATGTGGGGAAAACATCACATATTTTGATTTGGGTGGTTAAATTAAAAGCTGAGACAAACAATATTGAACATATTTTCAGAATTATTTACTAAAATAATAATAATAATCCATAAATGTTACTTTTAATGGGTACCGAACAGTGAATAGAAGGAACATGTTTTTGTGTTTGTCCTGCTGTTGAAGATCTCTGCGCACATGCAGCTGCAGACAGGAAGAAGTGAGGTGCAGCATGGCGGACTGCGATGACAAAGTGTGGGTCAGCCGCCTTTGCAAAGACTTCATGTGAACACACCACACACACACATGCAGCCTGAGCCATGCCGCACAGAGCTGCATTGGAGTACAAGCAGGACAGACTGAGGGAGGAGCTTCATGCAGGCGATAAACCGAGGAAGAGTGTGACCCAAGTGTGGAAAGGTGAGATGTTTGTGTGAGAGGAGCTGAATGATGAATTTATAAAAAAAACAAACAGGGGAGGTGGGGGGAGTGTATATGGCGTGCCTCGTGTCCCCTCTTCAGTCATGACTGAGCTGCAGCTGCACCATGACGGAGCGCCCGTTCCCATGACAACCCCTGGCTGTCAGATGGAAGGGAGTGCTGGTGGAGGGATGTGGGAAAAGAGATGAAGAAAATGATGAAGGTCTGGTACTTACGAGGATTTGGCCGTGCCGTTCCTCTGCAAAGGTGCATCTGACATGGCTGCAGCACCCGTCTCCCTGTCTCCTCTGTCCTCCTTTCTCCTCTCTCCTCCTGTACTCGTGTCCCCTAGTGTCCTCTCGACGAGCTCACCTCCTCCTCTTCTCCTCCCTCCCTGCCTCCGTAGCCTCTCCTCCTCTCCTCCTGCCGTCCCGATGTGTGTTTGTTACGCCAGGATGTGTTAGAGCGGCTGCTGTTGTCGCTGCTGCATCCTCCTGTTCTGCAGGGAGGAGAGAATGGATGCAGGCATGTTTGAGTGTGTGTGTGAGGAAGAGGGAACAGAAAAAAAGGCAGCTGTATGTCTGTGAATTAACGCAGGTTCAGGCTGTCATGAGCGAGAGAAGTTCTGATAAAAGAAGAGAAAAAATGCAGATGGAGAGGAAAGCATACAAATGCTTTCGGGCTTTTGCTGGATGATGAAAGGAGTGGCCAACCTACCTCACGTTCTGCTTCCCTGACAAACCATCTTTCACTTCTGGGATTGGAATGCACACTGGGATGGACTTTATCCCACAAAGTAACCCTGATCCAAATGACCCGGATCAAGAAAATGGATCATAGGCTGGAGAAAGTGACAAACCAGCTACTGTCAACCGGAATATTCTTCTGCAACTAAGTGTCAGAAAATGAGGCGGTCTCACTGTTGAGCTTACATACAGATTGACGTATTTGATTATCGTTTAACACCAGACTTTTAGCTCCAGTGTTGACATTCGACTACCCCAAGTCTTTAACCTTTGACGCATTTAACGTAATTCCAGCAGCTTCTGATGCGGAGAAAAGCAGCCGCTATGATACTTTAGTAACATAAAGTGTTGCATGTTGGCACAAAGTACAAATGGAAAACATTTTCTATGTAAGAATCAGCTGCTTCATGCTAATTGCGTAAATGTTCGAAGAGTCATTGTAGGTCAAAGGGTGTGTGTTATTGTGTGTGACATCACCACAGTTTAATGTCAAATGCATCACCCTTTGGAGTGAGTCCAGTTCTTTCCAAAGTAACAAAATGAGAATCAACCTTTGAACTGCTGTATTGATCTTATGTTTGTATAAAATAATACTCTGTGTTTTATTTGCCTGTTTGCTCAATTAAAAAAGCACTTTCAACATTTCGCCCTGAAAAACTCCAAATTCACGCAATAAAAGAATAAAAACATGAAGAAAACTTATGGTCACATGACCAGCCTATTTGTAGTGAGCTGATTTAAAGGCCCGCTTCAAAGAAAATAGCTTTTTTGGTGTTTTTAACACGTTTTTGTGGTCTTTTTCTTTTTTTTTTTTTTTTTTTTTTTTTTTTAACCTTGTCCTGTCCAACAGCTGGGCAAACAGATGAGAGCTGAGGGCCTCTTGTGTTGGACATATTTTACTTTAACAAGAGGGGTTATTAATCTTCAGACAAACCAAAGGTATGTCTGAATAAACCCCTTTTGTAATTGAGGCCAAACTTTATTAATTTCAAACATGTTTGAAGATCTTTGGTGTTGGACCGGACGGAAAAGGAAAGAGGGGAAGAAGAGAGAGGGACGTTAGAAAGAGGGGGGGAAGGAGGGTGATAGTAGGAGGGGAAGGGGGATAAGACCATGAAGCAGCATAGAGCAACAAGTTTACTGGTTGTTAATCACCATGGTAAGGCTCAAATGCAGTACAAAAAGGGCGGAGCCTGTCCACACACACACCCAAGTGTCAAACACACCTGCTAGTTGCAAAAATGTCCATCTGTCGACATGTACACAAAACAGATAGTGCTCACACGCATACTTATGCCTTAAAACCAACTAGTGTGAAACATTTCAGTCATTCAGTCACGCAAACCGCCAGTGCAAAGGTGAGCCAACACCCGTGCTCAGGTGAGTGCTCATGTTCTTCTAATATGGATGGTGGAATGTGTAAAGAAGGAAGGAGAGCGCCCAGCCATCCCCACCCCAAGACCCCCACCGCAGCAGCAGCGGCAGCCGGAATCCCCCCCACGCCACACGGAAACCGGCAGGGAACAACCGCCGCCCGGGCGACCAAGCCCGCCACCCAGGCCAGGGCCAGCAGGACCGCCGCAAGGCCCCCCAGAGCCAGAGAGCAGGGAGGCACAGAGGGAAAGAGAGGGCCGCCCCAGCCCAACCAGGAGAACAGCCCCCCCGCCGCGCCGGGAGAGCCCAACGCAGGGCCCCACCGGAGAGGGACGCCCACAGCCCCAGATGAGCACCCCACCACCACCCAGGAGTTCCGGGCATCCCCCCGCCCCAACCCCAGGTACGAGCCAGGACCCCCCAAGGGAGACCCGCCCCGCACTCCAGGCAGCCATCCGCCCGGCCCACGGTTGGTCCAGGGAGGAGCAAGGCAGGGGCCCGCCGCCCCCGCCCAGGAGGGGGGAACCCCGGGGAAAAAAGAGGGCCCACAAGGGGTGTTGTAAATATGGCCCGACCAGGCTCGGCCACAGTTGGAAGTTAGGCGGGGCCCAGCGCTCAGGAGCAAGGACCAGAACCCACCCCCCAGGGACACCAACACCCCTGGCTCAGATGTAATGTGAACCCCCCCACCGCGCGGAGAGAGCACCGCCGGGCCCAGGAAGCCGGCACCCCGGGGACACGGCCGCCGCTCCAAAGGGGCCCGTACCCCCCACCAGGGAAGAGGCAGGGGACAGATGGTCCTAGGTCCCACCTTCCTTGCAAAATGTGTGTGCGTATATGTGTGTTTAAGAGGGTGTGTGTGTGCATGTGTGTGTGTTTATGTTGGGATGTATATATTGAGGGGGGAGGGGTGTGTGTACTAAGGGGGGTGCAGTTAAAATTGGCGGGTAGGGCACTAAGGGGACATCTCCTGATTACTCACAGTGATGTCCCCTCACCCTCCCCACCAAGGGGCCCTAAATGTCTAAGGTGCGGTTAAAATTGGCGGGTAGGGTGCTAGGAGGACATCTGCTGCTTGCTGGCAGTGATGTCCAAGCACCCCCCCTACCAAGGGCCCTACATGTCTAAGGTGCAAATAAAACCGAAAGAGGGGGGGCCCACTCCATACGGCAACCATAGGAGGGGGGGCCACTGCCTAGTAAACCCCCCCCCCCAAGGCTCATCGCAGGCTAATCCCCCCACCCCCTCACCCTATTATGAGGTTATATGAGGAAGGGGGTAAGTTGGGGACAGCTGGTAGACTGTCCCCCGGTGGTCAAACAGCTGTCCCCCGCCCCCCCCCCCCCAGCAAGGGGGCCAGGCCCACCCAGCCCAGGGGCCCCACCCCCGGAGGCGCCGACACCTTGTGGTCTTTTTCTGATGATGGAGGAAATATAAAATGAAAATTTGGCTCAAAATTGTATTTCTGAGTATTTCTTTATTCAAATTGTCGTGAATCAGGGACAGACACAAAAATGCTGTTGGGAAAAGATTGTATTTTTGACGGGCAGGTCACAAGCTTCCCGCTGGGCTCCATCCTGATGCGTCCGTTTGTAGACAAGTAGAGCCATGGACGTCTTTGTTTTCCTCGTCCGAGGTGGCTCAAACTGTATGGCTGTTCCAATATTGCTCGCCCTTTTTGTTGCACTAGTTATGCTAGGTTCTGTGTGTGATTGACTGTAAACTGGCTGGAGAGCGTGTCACCAGATGGATGACAGGTAAGGGGGATGGAGTTGCTCCACACCAAGAAGTCCCGCCAATAATTCAGTGGTGAATTTCTCATGAACTCCTGTCCCTCTGCAGAATATGTCCTACAAAATGACACAGATGTTTTTGATTTTGACTAAAAACAGCATAGTCACAATTGAAAAGTCATGGGAACGCTTTTAAAACAAATCAAAAGATGATTATAGTAGAATTTTAAAAGCAGACATTTTTTCAGCTTTGTGATTGTTGCCCCCCTGGCTGGTTGGGAACTTCATAGCAACCCAGTAACTCACTAAACTAACAAGTTTTTTTATTTTGTTTGCTTTCAAACCTGCTTCAAACAGGAAGTCAGTTGATTCCCTCCTGAATTCCAGTTTGACTCCAGAGCCCATAAACAAACCAGTTGATGACATTTCCTTTTAAAGTCCTCTTACAGTCTATTTCACCATTTGTTTGAGATTTGTTTAACAGATTTGAGATTAGTTGTTAAAATCCCATAAAAGTCCCACTGCATTTGTATTCATTAGTATGTGGGGTAAAGGTCAACATCCACACCAAAAACTAAGCGTTAACAGATTTCCTAAACTGTCAGATTTTTAAAATTCATTTAATCTGATGTAATTTATCTGACAACATCCTTTAATGAAGAATCAGATTAAATAAATTTCTCCACAAAACACCAGGCTGGAACCTATGAGATGAACCCGAAGTAGATATACTGTGAAGCATGTAAACAGGGTCCAGTAGCTTATCGGTGTGTTGCGTATGATGAATAACTAAATGCATGAGCCTGTTTTCTTTCTCTTTTATCCTTTTTTTTTGCTCACCACACGTTTAGGGAAACAGTGCCCCCATAGGTTGCTGTTGGAACTGCATGATGCTGCAGTCTCAAAAGTACAGCGTGAAAGTATAATTTCTAGTATGAGCTCATGGAGCTTTGTAGAATCCTCTGCATCATCCTGCTCTGAAGCTTGTTTACAATGTGTATTTTTGAGTTCAAATTTGCTATTTTTATTCCCCCCCCCCAATATCTATGTTTCAAATTGACTTCTGGTTTTTCATTCACTATAAGCTGATCCTGATTTGATTCCATACAACTGTGACAGAAACATGAAGAAATTCTTGGATGCGCTCAAACAGACAAATCTACAGCAAAAACTGTGAAGAAATGACACAAACACAGGTGTATTTGATTAAAAAATATCTTCTTTTGTTCTTATTTTTTTAACCTAAGCTGGTTATAAAAAGTGATTTTGGTATCTTACCTGTTTTAGGGTCTTTCTTGGTTACTTTTCATATTAGAACTGATCCTTTAGTAGCTTTATTAGTTGCTTAAGTCTCTTTTTTTGTTTTGGTTGTTGCTAAAAATCTTTTTAAACTTTCAGAGCTTTTAAGCAGAAATTTTAATAAAATATATAAATGTAACTTTTTTTTCATTGTGGCACATGTTGGAGAACATGCACAGGCACTTTTGATAAACCACTAATAAATACACAATTAATTTTCCTTCTTCCCTACACAGATTTTTTTTTTCCGTTTTGTAGCTCTGGGCTGTCATCTTGATGGATTATTGAATTTATTGCAAAAACGCTTGTGAAAAGAATTTGTTTGTAGACTTTTCCCTTATTATTATAAAGTCTGCTTGGTTTACAGGATTTTGTCGCTGACGTTTAACCTCAGCTGAGTTTTTATTAGGCCTGTAACCTGCTGAGCGAGCACCCAGCAGCAGCAGCAGGACCATGGTGGTGAGGGAATGCTGTCCATCTGTGTTCTTTTGCCCTTCCTCTTCGTCTTATCAGTCACTTTCATGTTTAACTTCTTTGACACGTCATGGTCCAGCCGAGCTTTATTTCTATTTCTCTTCTTTCGGACTCTTTCCTTTCACCTCTTATGCTCTATTCATCGTGTGCGTGTGTGTGTGTACATCTTAGAGCAGAACAGGTTAAAGTACGGATTTATTTATCAGTAGTTCTGACCTTTCAGCTCACATCTCTTTAAGTATCCAGATTTTTCACATTCCTGCCGTCTCATATTTAGACGTGTACACTTGTTCCTCTATATCTCCGTCTGACACCCCCCCCCTCCCACCCCCCACCACACTCTGTGTCCAGCCTGCGGTTATCATGTTGCTTGGTATGTCAGTTATTCAGAGGCGCTCCGCGGGTTTAGGTAGTGACCTTAAATGGTCATCACACTCGCACCCGGGTTCCTTCTCACTCGGGCCGACCCTCATTCCTGCTCTGCATGATGCCTGTTCCGTTGGTGTCACTGTGTCGTTACCCGTTTAGTTTGGTGACACACAGCAGGGAGCATGGTTGGCTGGAAAAGGTGAACTACGACAGCTCAACACATCACTGCTTTAGCACAAAGTTTTTATTTTTAGTTTTAAAAAAACAACTTTCTTTTCTCAACCTTTAACATTTTGCAAATGTCTTTTGTTTTATGAAAAATAAGCAACAATGCAGAATAAATGTGACTTTTTATGAAGACTTTGCTGGGAAAAACAAAACAAAATTAGAACTGTGATTTGTAGAAATGTCACATCTTCTTTGTCCATCAATGCAGAAGTCTATGTGGTATTTCATGTATTTATCCTTCCACAGTTTGAACTCACCATATGACACTGCAGTACACTATATAAATATCTCCTTAAGGGCTCAGGGGCTGGATTCTACCACAGCTGTCCCTGAGAGTAAGAGTCCTGCATCACAGAGTCAGTATGTTTAAGACATACAGCTTTTTTCTCAGCTTTGCTTATCTGTTTGAGCAAAAATGAAGGTGAGGAGACTTGTGTTTGTTTGAAACCATCTGTGAATGCATGCAGCATTCTTTGGGAAGCCTCAGAGGATGGTGGGATGCATAAAAAGTCAGAAATGTCAGAAGTAAAAAGGAAATGTTAATGCACTCGGAAAACTGAGCTGAGATTCTTTAGAATCCAGATGACTGTACAGCCTCTGCTGTTAGGCTTTTATTGGGACACATTTGTGTGTCTGCTTTGAAGCTGTCAGAAATGTATGCATGATGACATGTTAGTGTGTTACGATCTTCATTTACCTGGTTGGTGTAGTCTACTAAATTTTCAATGTAGAAAGGAAGAAATTTAGATAAATCCACTTGAGAAAAAAAAAAAAAACAGAAAAATTCTGCCATCTTGTGGATAGAAAAACAAATGATAGGGGAGGTCATGCATTGACATGAACTTTTTCTTAGGTGTGTCTTGCATTTTGTTACTTTGGCAGACATCTGTGCCAGAATTTATTAAACCTGGTATAAAAGGGGGATAAAAAGTGGAATTTTAAAATAATATTATGAAATTAAAAAAACATGCATGTAAATGCATTTATGTAATGTGTGAAGTTTGGTATTGAAGGGTTCACCTAAATTAAATAATGCAGTTAATGTGGCAGAACCTGCGATTATATATAATGTCCAGCAGAGGGCGATACAGGTCAGGTATAAAAGTGGAGGTTTTCTTGTAAACAGTACACACATGAGCTATTCCCCACAAGTGATCGTGGTTAATAGCACGAATTCAAGTTTGAGAAAATTAAAATAAATCACAATTTTTAACTTTACATGACATTAATTGATGAAATTTTCTTTCATTTTGCACAGACAATTTTTTTTTCTTGTGGAAACTTGTTCATGCTAGAATTGGTTGTAATATTATCAGAAACATTTTAGAAAAAAAAAAAGACAATATATAACTTTAACATTGAAAACATTTGTACAATTCCTAAGAGGAACATCAGAGAGTTTGAACCATGTATGAATTGGTTCCTTCAGTTTTTCTTTACGAAAAGAATTTGGCATGACACATTCAACTTTTATTTTTAAACTTTTAAAGTTGCACCATGCAGAAATGTGAATAGTTTAAAATGAAACTTTAAATGTTTATTTTCCGAAGAAGGAATTTTTTGATATTGATAGAAAGCAGCATGAAACTTTCCACCTCACCATTGTGTTGTAATTGAAGTCTTGTCTTAATTTAAAATCAGATCTCTTGTTTTTGTTACATAAATATATCAACTCTTCTTTCAAATTGTCCTAACGATAATTTAAAATGACATGTTTCAAACTTTTGTGTTTTTGCTCCCATGAACTATGACGGAAGCAAAAAACATTTCTCTGTTAGATATGATAGCTCACAAAAAAAACAAAGAATTTGACCGATTCTGTTTTTAATAACTCTGTAAATCCCACTTTATTAAAGTATTGAAAGATAATTATTTCTTTTTTTTATTAAGATTTTCTATTGCAATATAATTTTTAATGATATATAGATAATATCAATTATGACATGTTGGATGGATTGTTAAGATTTTGTTCACAACAATGTTAGTTTAAGATGTAAAAACATTGACATGAGTGTTCAAGAAAAATCCCCTTATTTACCCACCGTTTCAAATTTGATGCACATATCATATTTTTAACATTGTGTAACTGTTTTATGAAGAAATATTCAATGCCAATTTTTACATTCTTTCAATACAGCACGTAGCCATTTGAAAGAATGATCAACTTTAAAAGAGTTATTCTAAACCATTAAGTTTTGAAAATCAAGAAAGCTTTTCCTGCCAAAAGTATCTTTGAGATTTCAGGGAAGCAGCCATTTTGAAATGAGCGGGAAAAACCCTTCTACTGCCCCTAGTGGAATGATGATGAACTACATGACAGAAGACGTGGACTAGGTTCGATCCAATGGGTTTTGAACCCTTGTGCTATCTTAGATGACCCCACCCTTACTTTGACGTGTTATTCCTACCATGACAAAGGTGGATAAAGGTGGAAAGATTTCATGTAATCCATGGACACCAGTGAAGATCACAAATCATTGAAGAAAAAAGGTTCAGAGCACTATCTAGTGGGTCTAGATGACCCAACTCCCAACGTTAAAGTGCCTAGGATAGCGCAAGGGTTACAGAAAGTTTGGATCATGTTAATGAGATAGGAGTCTCAGAAATGGCTATATCAAATCAATATGAATGTTTATATAGGGTTAAAAGCAGCTTTAAAAACAGAAACAAACACAAGCAACTATAACAAATCCTGCCTAACCCGCGTTTCACTTCAACGTCATCAAAGCAACTTTAAGTATCAAACTTTAATAGGGCCAACAAAAAATAACACTGCATGACCCAATTCAACTGCGGATAGAAGTTTGTTTGCCACTGTGCTGATAAACTATTCATACACTTCCTGGCCAGGATTTGCAGAGGATGAAGTATGCAGACGTCCTCTTTGTTAGGAAAAACTCATTAAAGGACATGAAATATTCAACAAAAGAGTGAGAATCTCTTTGTTGTTTCTCTGCAGAGATGGTTCTCCGACATGTGGGGTAGAAGTGAGCACTTTGTTTTTTTAAGTCTTTTCTGACTTTGACATATGGAATATAGTGAATGGACAGTGAATGGATACTGGAGATGTGAGGTCTCCATGTAAACGTGTTGTGTTTTGTTCAGCTGTAGTGGGCTTGACAAGAATAGACTAGACTAGATTAGATGACTAGAGGAGAATATTATATATGTATACTGTATAAATGTGTGTGTCTGTGTGTGGCATTGACTCAATACCACACGTGGATCACTGAATGCTTGGAGCTGTACAACATCAACAGGACTCTAAGAGCTTTCATACACTGACCAAAATTATAAACGCAACACTTTTGTTATTGCTCCCATTTTTTATGGTATGAACTCAAAGATGTGAAACATTTTCCACATACACAAAATAACCAGTTCTCTGAAATATTGTTCACAAATCTGTCTAAATCTGTGATAGTGAGCACTTCTCCTTTGTCAAGACAATCCATCCCACCTCGCAGGTGTGCCACATCAAGATGCTGATTAGACAGCATGATTATTGCACAGGTGTGCCTTAGACTGGCCACAAGAAAAGGCCACTCTGAGATCTTCAGTTGTATCACACAGCACAATGCCACAGATGTCGCAAATTTTGAGGGAGCGTGCAATTGGCATGCTGAAAGCAGGAATGTCCACCAGAGCTGTTGCTAGGGAATTGAATGTCCATTTCTCCACCACAAGCCGTCTCCAAAGGCGTTTTCGAGAATTTGGCAGCACATCCAACCGACCTCACAACCGCAGACCACGTGTAACCACACCAGCCCAAGGCCTCCACATCCAGCATGTCCACCTCCAAGATTGCCTGAGACCAGCCACTCGGACAGCTGCTGTAAAAATCGGTTTGCAGAACCACAGAATGTGTACACAAACCGTCTCAGGGAAGCTCATCTGTATGCTCGTCGTCCTCATCGAGGTCTCGACCTCACTCCAGTTCGTTGTCGTAACCGACTTGAGTGGGCAAATGCTCACATGCGATGGCGTCTGGCACGTTGGAGAGGTGTTCTCTTCACGGATTAATCCCGGTTTACACTGTTCAGGGCAGATGGCAGACAGCGTGTGTGGCGTCGTGTGGGTGAGCGGTTTTCTGATGTCAATGTTGTGGATCGAGTAGCTCATGGTGGTGGTGGGGTTATGGTTTGGGCAGGCATATGTTATGGGCGACGAACACAGGTGCATTTCATTGATGGCATTTTAAATGCACAGAGATACAGTGACGAGATCCTGGGGCCCATTGTTGTGCCGTACATCCAACAACATCACCTCATGTTGCAGCATGATAATGCACGACCCCATGTTGCAAGGATCTGTACACAATTCTTGGAAGCTGAAAACATCCCAGTTCTTGCATGGCCAGCATACTCACCGGACATGTCACCCATTGAGCATGTTTGGGATGCTCTGGATCGGCGTATACGACAGCGTGTTCCAGTTCCTGCCAATGTCCAGCAACTTCGCACTGCCATTGAAGAAGAGTGGACCAACATTCCACAGGCCACAATAGACAACCTGATCAACTCTATGCGAAGGAGATGTGGCAATGAGGCAAATGGTGGTCACACCAGATACTCACTGGTTGTCTGAGTCCCCTGACCCCCTCAATAAAACAAAACTGAAGATTTCAGAGTGGCCTTTTATTGTGACCAGTCTAAGGCACACCTGTGCAATAATCATGCTGTCTAATCAGCATCTTGATATGGCACACCTGTGAGGTGGGATGGATTGTTTTGCCAAAGGAGAAGTGCTCACTATCAGACCCAGGCAATAAACAGCTACGCACTGCCAGTTATCAGATACCCTGCAGGAATAATAAGATGCTCAAAGAAAGAGATACAGACCACGGATGTTAAAACACGAAAGCTCCTCACCATACATCAGGGGCCGGGAACCAATGGCTCGCGAGCCAAATCTGGCTGTTTTGATGGCCACATCTGGCTCACAGACTAATCTTTAATTATAAAAAAAAAGTTTCATTAGACCAGTCCTTCTCGGGCGTGATGCGATGCCAGGGTGCAGCAGTAGTAGCGGTGCTTGGAGAAAAAAAATCTGCGCCACTATCGGTTTACTATTTGTTATATCACAGAGTTTGAACCAGCCGTAAACCTGCGAATTGCCGTCCCAGCAACTTCACGCTCCCGTCTTTGACAGGAGCTGCAAAGGTGTGTGAAGGGAAAAGGTAGTGGGCACAGGCAGCAAGGTGAAACGGCCACTTATTGTCAGAACTTAGAACACCCTGCCTGTCACATACCACACACTGGAGCGTGTGAGTATTGCTGTACTTATAATGTTTAGCTCCACGTCTGCATGTGAGCAGTCTTTCTCACATCTAAAGAACATTCAGACCAACCTACGATCAGGTTTGACTGATGGAAGTCTCAATGTCTGCATGAAGCTTAAACTCACCACGTATCAACCAGACTACAAGACCATCAGCAAAACCACCATGCAGCACCAGAAGTCACATTCATGGTAATAAATAATTATCATTGATTAGGAACAGCATAATGTAGCGTCCCTTTCCCACACTGAGGCACGGAGACTCGATCTCTTTTAAGGGTCTTCATTCTGGTTACTGCAGGCCATAACCAACGCTGTGCAACACGTTCATCAACTCCTGAATCTCTCCCGCCGAGAGAACTCCCCCCAACTTTTTATTTCCCTGCTCCCGCACCAGCCCTCCTATTTTCCTTATTTGACCCATAGCTGAAACACATTGGTCCAAACTCCCCAACAACAGGCTGAGCGACAGAACTGAGGGCCAACCAGCATTTCTGCTTGATGGGTTCAATGAACTCTGGAACTTAGAACGTGACCCAACAGCCACCCAGTCCAACTCAGTCCACTACAATAACAATGTTATTAAAAAGAATCCACAGACGTATTGTACTTTAAAAGTGTTGAAATTACATAAAATGCACATATTCACTTGTATTTCTTAGTTTAAACATATTGTATGGCTCTCACGTAATATAATAATAATTACATAATACATAATTACATTTAAAAATATGTGGCTTTCATGGCTCTCTCGGCCAAAATGGTTCCCGAACCCTGCCATGCATGGAGGGTTCCATCCCAAATCCAGCACCCTGAGACTGTATGCTAGCCGCAAGGAAGGAGGTCGAGGACTAGTGAGCGGGAAGCCACTATCCAGGATGAAACATCCAAGATGCATGAGTACATCAAGCTCAAGGCCCCAACTGACAGTGTGCTCAGTGAATGTCTCAGGCAATGGAGAGCAGAGGATACAGTGCTGGAGGACAGATTCTCATGGGAGGACAAACCCCTGCATGGGATGTACCATAACTGAAGTGGCTGAAATCAAGAAGTCCTACCAATGGCTACAAAGGGCTGGCCTAAAGGACAGCACTGAAGCAGTCATCCTGGCAGCTCAGGAACAAGCCCTGAGCACCAGCCCAATAGAGGCTCAGATCTACCACACCAGACAAGACCCAAGGTGTAGGCTGCGTAAAGAGGCACCTGAAACAATCCAGCACATAACTGCAGGATGTAAGATGCTGGCAGGTAAAGCATACATGGAGCGCCACAATCAAGTGGCTGGAATAATATACAGGAACATGTGTGCAGAATATGGACTGGAAACCCCAAGGTCAAAATGGGAAACACCTCTGAAGGTGGTAGAGAATGAGAGGGCAAAGATCCTGTGGGACTTCCAGATCCAGACTGATAGGATGGTAATGGCGAACCAACCAGACATTGTAGTGGTGGATAAAGAACAGAGGAAAGCCGTTGTGGTGGATGTGGCAGTGCCAAGCGATGGGAACATCAGGAAGAAGGAACATGAGAAACTGGAGAAATACCAGGGACTCAGAGAAGAACTGGCGAAAGCATGGAAAGTGAAAGTGACAGTGGTGCCTGTGGTAATTGGAACACTGGGGGCAGTAACCCCCAAGCTGGAGGAGTGGCTACAACAGATACCTGGAAAGACCTCAGACCTCTCAGTCTAGAACAAGTCCAATTCCTCGTTTCTGCTGAGAGTAAGAAATAATGTTCATAAAGCTGCAAAGCTTCTTCAGTGTTTAGGCAAACCTTTAATATGACGTGTGATTCAGGAAAAGGTGTGATCTCTCTGGGACATGTTGGGTGTCAGGCAGGAACTGAAACAGAGGTTTGAGGTTTGTCCAATAGTTTCCCATCCTTTAAAATTAATCCACTACACTGGCATGCACAGCACACTATTGGGGAGGAATGTGAAACATATTGACAGGAAATCGTGTTATGTCGTGAGCTTTTAGTGCCTTTTGGTAGCTCTTGTTCTGGGTTGGGGTCAGGGTGCTACTTGAAAGGGGCTTTGAGAGAAGAACTGGAAAAGCCCTTTCAGCGTTTAACTGGGAATTCCCTGGCACTGGTTTGAAGGAGGGGGAGGAATAATTGGAAGGAAATCCCTGTGCTCAGAGAAAGAGAAGGGGCACCACTGAGATGCACGCACACACACACACACACACACACCCCTACGTTACATTTGTTTCAGAATCACTGAATCTGTTTTGTCCTAATTATCATTTTGACAGGTTTGTTTGGGCAGCAAGAGGGCTGTTGATTGCATGTGTGTGTGCATGTGTGTGTGCATGCGTGTATTACTGTGGTATGCAAAAGAAGGCCAGGGCCCTCGAGACAAACATGTCTGCTTACCCGCTTGGTTGCCATGGGGACTGAGAGATGGGAAAGGCTCTGTTGGAATTGCCATTAAAATGGAAAGCAGTGAACTACTGCTGCATGCCGATACACACACACACACACACACACACACACACACACACACACACACACACACACACGTTAGTGGTTCTCACAAAGACAAAGCAGGCATGAACCTTATGCACCCAAAAACAAAAGCGTCTGTAGAACGGTTCTATTGCAGCACCGCCATTGTTCTGCTGAGCAGCCAAGAAAGAGGTTTGTAGAAATGTTTCATCCTTCTCTTCACACTTATGGTATGCCTGCAAAATTACATTTACTTAAAATTAGTCTGATTTGAATTTAAGACACTATTATTTTGCCTTATCAATCTACTGCTGGCCAACTGTTTACTGCATAACGTTTTTACTGAGAAGTCATATTTGATTTATTTATGTTTAACATTCAGCTGCAGAAACCACTTAAGAGGCTAAAATAAATCATATTAAAGCCATTTTCTTGCATGGCCCTGTACAAATGTGTGCAGATTAAGTCACTTCTGTCATTTTAGCATCATCTTTTATTCATTTTTTTCAAATTACCCTCCCAAAAATCATGTACAAGAGCCATTTTACAGGAAGTAAAGCAAAGATTTGAACGGGTACGCAAAAAACTTCAAGGTTGGGAGCCTGACTGAACCTGAAGTCCCAATCCGATCATCTATTAGAAAAGCGTTCCCAGTGGTCTTTTAATTGGGAATATGCCCTTGTTAAGCAAAATCAACAAACCTGTGTCGACACAGAAATTCACTTCTGCGTTGTGAAACTGTTGGCGTGGAGCAAGCCCCCCCCCCCCCCCCCCCCTTCTTCCTGTCATCCATCTGTTTACCCTCTCTCCCACTAGCTTACAGTCCCTCACACCCCCAACCTAACATTAGCGGTGGAACAAAAATGGCGAGCAATATTGGTGCTATGTAGCTGTACAGTTTTGAGCCAGAATCCAGCTCAGACGAGGAAAAGGAAGACATAGATGGATCTGCAAATGGATGCATCAGAATGGAGTGGAGCAGGAAGCTTGTGGCAGATTTATTTTTAGCTTAATTTCTTTATCTACGTCCTCGCTCATCAGAAAAGCGCCACATGAACATGCTAAAAAACACTGTTTTCATCAGAGTGGGTCTTTGATGGACAAATACTTCTGTTTGCATGAAGTCCTGATAGGGACAGAGTCTACATGCCCTTTGTGGAGGACGTTAAATGTCAAAGGGAACTTTAGGGGTTCTTGCTGGATTCCTAAGTGACCTTCCTGCTTGTTCATTTAAAAACAAACTCTTTCAAGAAAAGGATGAGAGGACAGTTACATAAGCTTTAGCTGTGATGCTTCATTTTTTCTCTTTTTTTTGTTGTTGCATGTTTGCTTCTTCCCTGTTTTTTTTTTTACAAGTTCAGATCCTTCAAAATTAGCAGCAGCTGTGAAACTCAGATTATTGCTACTTTTTAAATTTATTATAGCTGATCACGTTTTCGTGATTCATTACTGTCATATCCCCTCTTCTTTGATACTCCTGTCTAGGTTTAAAAATGCCCTTGTTGTCCTTTCTTTTTTTTGACCATCCTTTTTCACTAAAACTGACTGTAAAGAGGAAACAGCAGCATTTTCTCTCACTTCATTCTTAGGAGGAACATTTTGACTCCAAGTTTTACAATAGAAGTTTAAGGCTGTTTGTGTGACAACTTTACCTGTTTTTGTTACCTACATGCTACTTATCAGCATCTTATTACATATAATAAGTGTAATAAATATACAGTATGTATGTGATAATGCATTTAGTATATCATTTTGAATTACTTTTATCCTTTGTTACTGTAAAAGTTTCTGATATTTGGATTTTGTTTCAATGTTGCATTCATCAGTTTCTGATTATATTTTCTTCTGTCTACATGTCAAGAGGAAATAAAATAGAAAGAATAGGAAAATCGTTAATACATGTAATAAAAATAGTATTAAAAAAACAGCCAATATATAATCTAGTATTTATAAATAAAATGCAATGCAAAAACATACACTATGGCGCAGTGGTTAGCAAAAGGCTCCGGCTTCCTCCCACTGTCCAAAAACATGCTGTGATGCTTCATTTTTCCAAAAAACATGCTTCATAGGTTAATTGGTTACTCTAAATTGTCCCTAGGTGTAAATTTGAGCGTGTAGGGGTTTGTGATTTGTGGCCCTGCGACAGACTGGCGAGCTGTCCAACATGTCCCCTGCCTTCACCCACGAGAGGCTGGGATAGGCACCAGCAACCCCGTCACCCTGACAGGGACAAAACAGTTAAGAAGATGAAGAAATGAAAACATTAAACCGCAGATAAAAAAAAAATCTACCATAATTAATTAATAACCTAAGATAATTTAAGTTTAAAGCTTTTAATTTAAAGACGAATAAACTAAAACATTTGAGCTGTCAGAGTTTACCTTAATTCTTGAGAAGTATGAAGTAACTATTTACTTCTAACATTGTTTGTTTCATCTTTTTCATTTTACAGCTACGTCATATTCTGGTTCGTTTCTACTTTACTCCCCTTTACTGCATTTGCACTTATCTGAATGCCACCATGTCAGAGTATTGCAGTGTCAAAATATGAGGAGTTGAAGACTTATTGTGAGGAAGAAATGGTTGTAAAAGAGACCAGAGAGAACAGAGAACAGAGAAACAAAACAAAACATCATCACTTAACATAAAGCCAAAGCTGAAACATGAAAAGACTAAGAGTCTGTCAATAAAAAGCATAGACTTCTATAGACAGAGCGGTTGGAGTGAAACAATAACTGCTGCTGGAGCCGAAACTCATACAAGGAGAATCACAAGCAGAAATCCAAAGATCTAAACAGAACTTTAACTCAAAATAAAAACGTGGCTTGAAAATGTCTGTAAAAGAACGCAGACTCAAGTCTCGTAGGTCGTGAGTCACAGCTCACGACTTAGTTGCGACTCAAGTCTCGTGAGACACGAGTCAGGTAAGCCACCGGATAACAGGATGGAGCTGTTTGGAGCTCAAGAACCCAGATGCAGAGTAAGACTCCAATCAAAGGGGGAAAGATGAAAACTGCTTAATAACAGCAAGTCAATTGTACTACTGCTATTAAACTTCGAAGCAAATAAACTAATGCTGACAACTTTATCAGGTTATTACATTTACAGTTCATAAAGGAGACCATGTTTTTGTTGTACATTAGTTTTTTGCCAAATAAAACAGCTAGAACAGCAAATATCTTTTATTGTGAATTTAAAATGACAATTAAAGCCTACAAGGAACATGAACACTGGCTATAATTGAGCAAGGGTGGGGTGCTTGCAGAACAGGTTGCCATCCTGTTGCAGGGTCACAGACTATGACACATACACTAACACCTAGGGACACAATGAACCTTTGAGGCATGTTTTTGACCACCACGCCTGCACGGGGAGAAAACTTCACATAGAAAGATCTCAGCCAGGATTTGAACCAGGTCCATCTCACCAAGAGGAAAGAGCCAGAAGAGCCAATGAGCCCTTCACTTTAATAAATCGATATTTTAAACAAAAGACTGTGCAATTGTGAATGTCTACCATGAATCGCCCAGAAATGCAGCAAAAATGGATCTTGATGGCTTTTTTATTACTATATCAGAGGGCCTTCTAAGACAGCTTTCACTTTTTTATAAAAGTTAACATTTTGTTTTGTTTTTTATTTTTTTATTTTGAAATGTAAATTAAGCACTATCTTTAGCCTCCAGTGTAAGTTCAAACATTGTGTGAGTAAAAAGACTTTAAATGATTATTACTAGTTAAAGGTCTGCTGTTTTGAGTGTTTTTCATCTTTCACTTTGGAGGTTTGTCACAACATTTCAGCACATTTTTATTCAGATTATTCAACTGTACTGCAAAAATAAATAAAAATAAAAATGAAGAAATGCAAATATGCTTCTACCTTCACTAAAATATTCATGTATTTGTTATTATTTGTAAGTTAACTTTTGAGGTCATGCAATTATTTCTAATTAAAGATGTTCATTACTTGACAGCGGTACTTCAAACACAACTATTTTCTTTCAAATTAGCTGGTGATGTAATTCAGCTCATTTGTAGAGTCAGATGTTTAAAAATGGATTTGATGAAAAGGAATGACTGACTAAAAAACTTTGCAGTGTTGTGACAATAAGAATTACTTCCACTAAAGTCAGAACAAAACTCTGCAGAGTCATCTCTGCTAACATGGTTCTGGTTTATGGAATGAATCAAATAGAAAACAGAGGTTCTGATCAGGCTGTTCCTAAAAGATAATCTGGATTTTGTTTCTACCGTCTTCATAATTTTAAGCCCTCGTTAAGATCTAATTTCATCCTTTTCAGAGATAACCATCTCCCAGCAGCATGGTGTTGTTTTTCCTGCAGCAGATGGACTCAGCTCAGCAGCATGAACAGATTACTGATGTCTCACCGTGGAGTTCGGGCGAGCTCGCATTCAGCCTGGTTAATGCATGCATGCATAATGAAAACAAATATTTTACTGCTGCTGTCAAATATTATGTTCCATTTGTTTGCTAGTTTATGTGTGGAAAGATGGTGACCTTTGCTGGGTGAACTGGACGCCCTGCTGAAGAGGCTGTCCGACATGCAGTCCTGTCCAGATGAATGAGCGCTAAAAGTCCATCACGTCGTTCACTCTTGGGAGCGTAAAAGGTGAAAAACATGAGAGAAAATTTGAAGAACAGGTTAAAGGAACTCGATGTTGGATTATTTATCTCCTGCAGATGTACGTCTGCATAATTCATCCTCAAGGGAAGGATATTTTACAGCCTCCGTGCCGACGTTAGTAATCAAATCTCCGGACCAAATGTCAGATTTGGGCTGTTTCTTACTAGGACTGCATCCTTTGTTTGCCTGCATGAGTTTTTCTGCAGTCTTTCATAGCTAAATGTCGCCTCTGTTATAGGCAACATTTATTTTTCTTTTATAGGCGGGTGAAGTTGTGTGCATGAGCAGCATCTGAGTGCACTGAGCGTGCCTAATCCTTTGGCACACTTTCAGTTGGACCAGAAGGTTCACAGTTCAAGAGAGACCACCCTGAGGCCGGAGAATGAGTCAGCCCTAAAGAGTGATAGTGTAATTTAATTATTTTTCACCTGAATATCTGCTTCATGAAATATTTTTAGATGGTTGGACAACCTGAAAGGATCCGACAGCATCCAGCAGATAATTTTGGGTCAGGCTGCTCCTGTTTTTTGCAGATGGGTTTGGAATTTTAATTAATTTTGCCCGAGGTTGGTTGTAGAAATGAGATATGCAGATTTCGGTTTTTGGTCTTCTCTGTACAGATGCATGAAACTGAGATTCATTTTCAGGTCTCACATTTCTGAGCTCATTTGCATCTGTCATCATCCCAAAGAAGAAGAAGAAAGAAAAGAAAAAAGATCTCCAGTTTTGAAATCGTTGCCGCGGGAACTGTTAAACCTCACACTCCTCTGACATCATAACCCCTTTTTCTGCAACCTAGATAACACCTGCTTCTATTTAGTTGCAGTGATTTACATCAAGACGTGTTCACAAGAGGGGAGGAGGTACATTTTTTTCATTTTCCTTTGGATGGAAGAAGTAAAAAAATTCAGAAAATGGATGAAAATTGACTTCATTTCCCGGTGCAAATGCAACGGCCCTCTTCCTTCTTCTGCAGCGGGCTTTGTCTTTCCACACTAACCCTGTGACTTTCCATGATTCCCCTCTTTTCAACATCCCTCTGCTCCTTCAGCCAGCTCATTTATTCGCGGTTTGGTCCTCTGTGACCCATCCACTCGTTTTAACACCTCATTCTCCCATGTCTTCCCTCATTCATTCATCTTCTTAACCGTTTATTCCCTTTCGGGGTCACGGGGTTGCCGGAGCCTATCCCGGCCACTTGGGCGTAGGCAAGGGATACCCTGGACTGGTCGCCAGTCTGTCGCAGGGTGGAATATCCTCAATCACACATCCATTCACTCTCACACTCACACCTATGGACAATTTAGAGTTGCCAATCAACCTATGTAGCATGTTTTTGGACGGTGGGAGGAAGCCGGAGACCCCGGAGAAAACCCACGCATGCACGGGGAGAACATGCAAACTCCACACAGAAAGGTCCCCCATTGATGTTGTGTTTTTCATGTCCCCCAGCCGGGACTTGAACCGGGGGCCTTCTTGCTGTGAGGCAAGAGCGCTAACCACTGCGCCACCGTGCAGCCATGTCTTCCCTCTTCCACATAAATCCCCGTCCCTCGGTAAACCGGCCTCCTCCCAGCTGTGACCCACCCCCGCTTCTCATTTTCAGATCCTGTTAAAACCTGGCGGCAGCATCAGTGTGTCAGTGCACGTATTGAAGCAGGCAGTCACAGTGAAGGCCTGAGGGCTGCAGACTGACTGTAAGTCAACAGCAGCATCAGTCATCCATGGTCAAGAAGGTGAAGCAGGCCCCTCACCCAAAGTAGAAGCAGCCTTATTCACCAATATACATGCAGTGAAGATGCCCTCTAATTGAGTTTAAAACATTCAAGCTCCCTAAAAGACTGAAAATACTCAATAAATTGTGTTTTGTCCAGTTTCTTCAACTTCTTTAATGTGGAAAAACGAAATGCATTTAATGAATACAATGAAATATAAGTACCGATTATTGTAACATTGCATGAAGTAAAAAGTTATCTTTCATTATCACATAGCATTTATTCTTTGTTTTACAATAGTCCAGATTTGTTTGGGAGATGTGAAGAACAATGCTGTTGTATTGAGATTGGAGTGTTGGCCTGGTCATTAAAGATCCACTCCGATCATCTTTTTGTCTATTTTAAAAGAGTTCCAAGGGATATTTTAACTATGATTATGCACTTTTTTGTCAAAATAAAAAAACTTGTGTTTTTTTTTAGAACAGTTTCTGTTGGGCTGCAATAGTTCATTAGATTTTTGGTTCTGGCGTGAAGTAAGCTCGCCCCCTTTCCCACCAGCTATCTCTTTACATACAAATCTGAGCCAAACCTCATCGCGGACAACGAAAACAAAGAGATAGGCCTACATGGATCTGTTGCAGTGTGGATGCATCAGAATGTAGCAGAGCAGTGACTTGTGGCTTGCCGTAGAAACCTGCACATCACACTTACAAACTTTTTCCAGTGGCATTTTTGAGTCTGCTTCTGATTCACAACAGTCTGAATAAAGAATTACTCAGAAATGTAATTTTAATCTTAAATTTCTTCATACGTGTCCTCCATCACGAGAAAAATGCCACCAGAAAATGTGAAAAACACCAAAAACACCTTTCTTATTGGAGTGGGTATTTAAGTCTGTAGATAAATCAAAAGATAAATGATGTTATCATTCAATTCAATTCAATTCAATTCAATTTTATTTGTATAGCCCAAAATCACAACAACAGTCGTCTCGATGGGCTTCGAAGTAAAACATGAAATCAAAAGGATCACGAATACAAAGAGTTCAATAGAAAAATACTAAAATGAACTAACAAACTGACTAAGCTATACTGGCATCCCTGCCCTTAGACCCCCCTTCGCGGTAAGGAAAAACTCCCAAAAAACCGGATTCCGGAAAAAACGAAGAAACCTCAGGGGTGCCCACATGCCCATCATTGGTTTTATTGTCATGGTTTAGCCTTTTAATCATTATATTTAATTTTTATAAATATTTAATTCTTAATACTTTTTGGTTTTAAGAAAACTATACTTAGTTGGATGACTGTTTGAAAAGTCATGAAACAGATTTTATTTGTCAGAGTTGTCAGTGAAAATTCTCATTTATGCAGATGACGTTGTTCTAAAGTTGAGTCATGGCATCTAGACCTAAAATCGTCCTTCTTGAATCACAGTGGCTAAGGATTGGTGACATTTTTTAGGAATTATATTTTCAGTTCAGATATATAGTTAATACTATATGTTTACCCCCCTATTCTAAATTAATTTTACACAGTTAAGAAATGTTCAGCACTAGAAATGGATGAATTCTATTTGCATTTTTAAAAATCTGGTTTGAGGCTGCAGGGTAATGAGCATAAATGAAGTAAAGGTCAAACTAGGAATTTGTTTATGGTGTTACATTTCATGTTGGGTTTTCTAGAGGCAGTAAATTACTAAAGCAGGGCATGAAATCAGCAAACTGGGGGAGGGCAACAAGGGGTATATTTTACATCTAAGGAGGTCCTTTGATATGGGGTGTAAGTAATATAGTTTGCACTGAAAACCTTTGCTATTTTGTTAAAGCAAACTTTGCTAAACGTCTATTCAAAAAAAAAATCATAAACCAGATGACCAAAGCAACATTTAAAACCAACAAACAGTTAAAATCGAAGGCAAAAGAAATTCTTATGTTAAATATTTTCTCTAAAGATCTCAGTCAAGTGTACAAATGTCATCTTGAAGATATACTTTCATATTTTTAGCTGCTTCTACTTCCGGCTCCTTTATCCTTTCATCCTTCCTTGATTCTCTACTTGTCGTCTTTCTCTCTCAGCCGCCGCTTCTTAATCTCTTTATTCATTTTGCTCACATTTCATCACCGCTTGTTTTCTTCTTGAAGATCCCCGCATTCAATCTTTACTCTGAACGCTACCAACTCTCTTATCATCTGCATCTTTTTCATGTTTCATCCGTCCTCAATCTCTGCTCCACTTTGTTCTCTTACATCTTTCATAACCTTTCATTCTTTTGAAACTTTCTTCCCCGCTGGATGACTGACATCCCCATGTGCAGCTATTTGTTTTCACCGCTGAATGCACTCTTCCCTTCAAGAGGCTGAGTGTTCCCACCCTGGCATCAGTTTGTTGGTTGCCTTGACGACACCCTAGGCCAAGTTATTTATAGCGACAGCTCAACCGGAATCCTTCCTAATATAAATTAGGTGGAAACTTTACTTTAATTTTCTGGAGATAAGATAATTGCAAAATCAAACACAATTCTATGTATTCTATTTTTTATTTTGTTACATTGTTTTCTTCAGACTAAGGTCATATCCTTAAACAGCTCTGTATGGGAAACACACAGTTCCATGTGCATGTCTAAACCACAGAGTAAAAAAAAAATAAAAACTTGTGGAACTGCAAGAGGACCAATAATGCAACTAAATATTTTTTTCAGGGCAGACTGTACATGTACACAAGATCTGGACTGAGAATACCCTCCCCCTGGCGTTCCAAACAGGAAGTGTACACTGGCTCCAAGAAGCCAAAATCCCAAAGGTATTGAAAATTAAACAGCTGTTAATTAGTCATTCTACTAGTCAGAATAACCATTCTAGCTCTGATATCTTTTTTAAACAACACCTATTTTTACATGATAGTGCAAGTTATTACAGTTATAAAATCAGCCAGGTGCCTCAATAACAGTATGTTGTTCCACGTTGAACATCTGAAACATTTGACAGATTCTCCCAAGCTGGCTTTCAAGTGGTAAGGGTGTGGGCTTCCAACATGCTCACTCTTGATTGATGAGAGTGGTTGCCATAGAAACAATGATTCAGACCGATTCGCCCAAATCAAGACTGAGTCACTTCAATCACTACGTCTGGCTCCAACATGGTATTGTCTGTATCGCGAAAAAATGCAGACTGAATTGACTTTATTTGGTTGGAGCACGAAGTAAGCCACTTTCTAAGAATGGCATCACTTTCACTCCAGTTCTCACATACAGTCAACGGGTAGACCATGTGTCAAACTCAAGGCCCGCGGGCCAAATGGAAGTCAATTGTTCAATTACTTACGAGCCCATGAAATGAAGGGATTGTGTGTAACCCTTGTGCTATCCTTGGCAATTTAACATTGGGAGTTGGGTCATCTAGACCCACTAGACAGTGCTCTGAACCTTTTTTCTTCAATGATTTGTGATCTTCACTGGTGTCCATGGATTACATGAAATCTTTCCACTTTTATCCACCTTTGACATTGTAGGGAGAACATGTCAATGTAAGGGTGGGGTCATCTAAGATAGCACAAGGGTTAAAAAATTATTTAGTTTTTCACATTTTTATGCAATCTTTTTGTTCAACCCATGGGATAAAAGCTGAAAGTCTGCACTTCAATGGCATCTGAGTTGATTTATTTAAAATTCACCGTGGTAATGTACAGAAACGAAATGAGAAAAAAAGTGTCTCTGTCCAAATATTTATGGTCCTGACTGAAGTCCGTTAGGAGAAAAGTTGACTTCTAGGTGTTGGGAAGCCTTAACCTGTTAACATAAAAGATGTCAGCACTTGAATAACACATGCTCTTTGACATACCGCAACTCTTTCACTGTTTATGCAATCAACGTGCATCAACTGATACTGATGCAGAGAAAAGCGGCTTTTCAAACACTGATATTAAAACCATAACGTAAATTCTTGGATAACTGCACTTTTTCCCGCAATAATAACAGCTAATTTATGTTGATTGAATACTGTAAAGTGTTGCATATCAGCGCAAGAACCTACTGGAATTACATTAATTGCAAAAAAGTTAAAGAGTTATGGTAGACAGACGAATGTCTCTAAATGGTTACAGTTCATTTTCATGCATCCTGTTGTAGACTTTAACCTTCATGCACTTTCTTTGTTCATGAAAAGAACTGGGTTAGAATGTGGAAGAATTGGCACTTGCTGTTGAAAACTGTCTTTGGATCAGCCACATACACATTCATTGGTTTCTGCTCACTCCAACATGTTTGGCATTTCGAAATGCCAACAAAGCAGATGGCATCCTGTTGAGCAAAAGAGTTTGTTCACAAAGTAACCAGAAAAGAAATATGATGACATTTTTGAATAAATGTTTGAAATTTTAAATGTTTTAAAAAATTAATGCAGATTTAATTGTTTTTTTTCCTGAATACTTGTCAAACTCTGTGTTCACCTTTCGGCATATCACTTTAAAGGTTGCTGCAGTGAATCATTCACTGATTTGTACAGGTGGTTTGGAAGAGATACATTACGCCGGATCCCCCTCCTGACAGAAACCTGTACTTTTTCCGGACTGAGGAACAGTACAGGGGTATACAGACTTGTTTCCTCTTCTGGCTACATTCACTGGCCAAAAATATAAACGCAACACTTTTGTTATTGCTCCCATTTTTTATAGTATGAACTCAAATATGTGAAACATTTTCCACATACACAAAATAACCAGTTCTCTGAAATATTGTTCACAAATCTGTCTACATCTGTGATAGTGAGCACTTCTCCTTTGCCAAGACAATCCATCCCACCTCGCAGGTGTGCCATATCAAGATGCTGATTAGACAGCATGATTATTGCACAGGTGTGCCTTAGACTGGCCACAAGAAAACGCCACTCTGAAATCTTCAGTTTTGTTTTATTGAGGGGGTCAGGGGACTCAGACAACCAGTCAGTATCTGGTGTGACCACCATTTGCCTCATTGCCACATCTCCTTTGCATAGAGTTGATCAGGTTGTCTATTGTGGCCTGTTGAATGTTGGTCCACTCTTCTTCAATGTCTGTGCGAAGTTGCTGGATATTGGCAGGAACTGGAACACGCTGTCGTATACGCCGATCCAGAGCATCCCAAACATACTCAATGGGTGACATGTCCGGAGAGTATGCTGGCCATGCAAGAACTGGGATGTTTTCAGCTTCACCTCATGAAGCTGCAACATGAGGTGATGTTGTTGGATGTACGGCACAACAATGGGCCCCAGGATCTCGTCACTGTATCTCTGTGCATTCAAAATGCCATCAATAAAATACACCTGTGTTCGTCGACCATAACATATGCCTGCCCATACCATAACCCCACCACCACCATGGGCTACTCGATCCACAACATTGACATCAGAAAACCGCTCACCCACACGATGCCACACATGCTGTCTGCCATCTGCCCTGAACAGTGTAAACCGGGATTAATCCGTGAAGAGAACACCTCTCCAACGCGCCAGATGCCATCGCATGTCAGCATTTGCCCACTCAAGTCGGTTACGACAACGAACTGGAGTGAGGTTGAGACCTCGATGAGGACGACGAGCATGCAGATGAGCTTCCCTGAGACGGTTTCTGACAGTTTGTGCAGAAATTCTGTGGTTATGCAAACCGATTGTTTCAGCAGCTGTCCGAGTGGCTGGTATCAGACGACCTTAGAGGTGGACATGCTGGATGTGAAAGTCTTGGGCTGGTGTGGTTACACTTGGTCTGCGGTTATGAGGCCGGTTGGATGTGCTGCCAAATTCTCGGAAACGCCTTTGGAGACGGCTTATGGTGAAGAAATGGACATTCAATTCCCTAGCAACAGCTCTGGTGGACATTCCTGAAATCAGCATGCCAATTGCACGCTCCCTCAAAACTTGCGACATCTGTGGCATTGTGCTGTGTGATACAACTGAAGATTTCAGAGTGGCCTTTTCTTGTGGCCAGTCTAAGGCACACCTGTGCAATAATCATGCTGTCTAATCAGCATCTTGATATGGCACACCTGCGAGGTGGGATTGTCTTGGCAAAGGAGAAGTGCTCACTATCACAGATTTAGACAGATTTGTGAACAATATTTCAGAGAACTGGTTATTTTGTGTATGTGGAAAATGTGTCACATCTTTGAGTTCATACCATAAAAAATGGGAGCAATAACAAAAGTGTTGCGTTTATATTTTTTGGTCAGTGTAGTTAGGCAGTGGCATGAAGGGTATTGCTGAAAGATGGGCCCTGGATGAAGCTCTTCCCACCCTGTGGGAATCAAACCCTGATATTATAATTATGACTATTTTTTTACTGAACAGTCTTTCTGTTCCACAACGAAATGAAATAATGTCTAATTTAGCCAGCCAACAAAATAAAAGGTTTGAAAGAAAGCTGAGTGAGTCTGTGTTAAAAAGACCAAACCCGTTAGTAAGGAAAGATTTGTTGTTCAAACATTTACAGTTTGCCTTAAAAATCAACCTTTTTAGAAGTATTAGCGCAACATAATAAATGTAACTTTTGTCTAATTTGAAGTGGGTTAGTGCAAATTAATTTCAAAATAAAAGACAAAGCAACTGTTGAGCTTATGAAGAGATCATACAGGTGATATGTCTAAAAAAAAAATCAAACTATTTTAATTTTGATTCAAAAATAACAAAATAAAATCCATCTTCTATTACAGATCTGTCTTGTTCTGGGTCATAGCAATTTCTGTTGTTTATCCCAGCTTTTTCAGGGCAAAGGCTCCACTCCATCACAAAGCTACACACATATTCACACCTAAAGGACTACAGTTATCAATTGACCTGTGAAGCATGTTCTTGGACTGTAAGAGGAAGGGAGCAGTCCCTGGTGAAAACCCACTCATGCGCGGAAGAAAATGCAAACTCCACACAGAAAGAACCCAGACTGCAGGGGGAAAAATAAATACAGGGAGAGTGTAGACATAAATGTCAGAAGAAGCAATAATAGAGAACTAATGAGGAGCAAAATAGAGAGGAAAAGCCCAACCCAATGTGACCAGACAAAACCATGATGTTTGCAGAAAGCTGGGAGTTGAAGCAGGTGATGAGCACCTGGGTTCTGGTACAAGAAGATTTGTAGACTCAGGTAACTAAGTGGGAAAAGTCATTACTGCTGATAATTCAATATAAGAAATTCTAAAACATGATTTAAATCTCATGCAATTTATCTCCTTGAAAAACATCTGTGGTTGCAGCACAGTACATAGCTACTGCTAAGCAATAGTCAATGAATGCATGTGCAGCTCCAGACACAGACAACAGTACACTTAAACCCTCTTCATTGTCTGGCCTTTGGTTTGTAAGCGTGTGTGCACTCGTGCGTGCATATTTGAATGGCAGCGTCTTTCTAGAATTGATTCGAGACAAGGCCAGCGCTTCACTACCAGTCTGCTGCGTTACCATGGAGACGAGCACACCGCTTTGGAGCTGCAGAGAAACCAAACACCCTCTCAATCAATACGAGTCTTTAATAATGGGGTCGCGGACACACATGCAAACACGGACACACTACCCCTGCAGTCCAGGTGTGTCTCTGAAGCTCCATCGATAACTGTAGTTGCACAAATGGGGCCCCCCAGTGGGATTGGACACAGAATGCGAGAAAGAAAATACTGTGTCTTTTAACAATCCGCTGACACACCTAGCTGGAGAGAGAAACTGTGGCTGTTACCATATAAGTAAAGATCTGGAGGGTCATCACTACAAACTACACACAATTTAAAGATTAAAACTAAACATCATCAATAAATGTCATTTGAAATCTATAGTAGCATGGGTTTGATTTAAAAGGACACAAAGTACCGTACAAAGGTTGTGTTTATTTATTGCCGGATTTATGGGCACTGCAGGGTGTGCCGGATCAGAAGGCTAATTTGAATAGTCTAATTTCAAACTTATGTCATATAAAAGACGCACCAAACTGTGAGGCGCATAAAGCGAGACAAAAGAGTCATTGATAAGTCCGTCATTCAGTCAGAAATGTATTACCTGCGTTCACAGTAATTCTACAACATTTTTTAAACACGCTACACGTTAGCTTTGTTTGAAACATTAGCTGCAGTGTAGTGTGATTAAAACACGAGTAATTCCCAATCTCCTTTGCAACATGTAAAAAAAACACTAATCCTGCTAAAACAAATTTCACTGTAACTGCGATTACTCTTAACCTTGTTAATAACACAAAAAAAACATTCTGACACCGCTACATGTTGGCCGTGTTAGCATATTTACTATAACACCCAACCAAACATTTCGACAGAGCCCTGTGTACCTCTCAAAATTGCTTCAACATCAGTAAACACAACCAGAAGTAATGCATTTATAAGGCGCTCTGGATTATAAAGTGCACTGTTGTTTAAAAAAAAACATAAAGGGTTTTAAATTAACCTCATAGTGCAGAAAAATGAGTCCTTGTCTGTAGTCAAGCTGTTTTTATCTAAAATCATTTTTTTCAAAGGTTTTAGAAGAAGTTTCCATCTACCCTTTAGGTCCAGAAACACTTCCCGTTGTTCTGGTATTCAGATTTTGCAGAAAGAACAGTTTTGCTGAGTATGAAAGTCACATTGAACATTGTAGAGAAGCATAGCAGTTGTGCATTTAGCTAAAGCCATGAAAACTGATTTTCCTGAAACGATTCAGGACATTTTTGGCTTTAAAGTTCAGTTTTCTAGTTCTCTAAGACCCCACAGCAGCATTACACTTTTGACCATCAGATTTGAATTAATTGTTTAGAGCTCTCTGCGGGTAATAAAGGCCCTGTTCTGAACAAGTTCCGGTCCTGTTTTTCAGCTGGACCAATACTGCCCCACTCACTTGTGGAGTCCTACAAGGGTCTATTCTAGGTCCACTCCTGTATAAATTCTTGTGTCCGTCTCAGCTATTAGATTTTTAAGAGGCGTGCTATTTCTTTTAAATGCTTTTAAGTTCAATGTGCTTTTGTATAGTAATCCTCTTAAATACAACTAGATCAGGTAGATATTTAATGTATTTTAAAATTGAAAAAATAATTTTCTCAATGTCCAAGATTTTATGGATTTATAAAAATAACTACAATAAATTGCACAAAATTTAACAAAAGCAATTAAAACAAGCAACACATTTTTTAAAATTTAATGGGACATTTTAACTTCTTAAGGATATTTTCTGTGACTGTTTCCGGAGTGAATAAATAGGTAGGAAAAATTATGAAGAATAACCTATATTATTAAAATTTATATAGTTAGTTTGTTCAGACTTCACTCAGGTATAATAAGACCAGGAAAAGCTTTATGGAGAATAAAGTTCCTTTTGCAGATCGAGATTAACAGCAGGCATGCATTCTGTGTGATGCCAGAAAAGCTAACATTCCTGTGTGTTGGTGTGCATGTGTGTGCCTGTGTGGGTCTTTGTGTTGTCCCATGGGCAACTCCACATATGGAGCTGCAACATGCAACAAAAGAAAAATTAAAATTGCTGTTGCAAATAGCTCCAGAGTATGTCATGTAAAATGGGGCAAATTAACCATGTGTTTGATACATATGTGCATATATAACGTGGCTTCTTTTTTCAATTTTCCTATCAACACATGCATGTTTAATGAGCTGGTTAAGGCAAGAAACAGCCATTCCTAAAACAGAGAAGACTGACTCTGAATGTTCAAAAACAAATGTGACAGTTTGGTTATAAAGTCGGATTATGTTGCATACAAAGTACAGAGTAATGTGTTTTTCTGTTGAAGTGGTTCAAAGCAACACTTTTTAAATGTATAGAAGCAGTTGTTAAACCTCTTAGCATGGTCATGTGGGAATATGGGTTTTCTCTGATATAATCATTAAAACAATAAACTTTTGGTGAAACAAACATCTTTAGTCTCGCTTTGTGCTTTCTGCAAATATTGTTTCTTGGACGTCTGGCTCTCATGATCAGCAGAAGTCCCAGCTATCAGAGCAGTTTCCATTCCTGTGAGTCAATATTAGGCAGAACACCATACACCTACATTGGATTTTTCCAAGTGACTGACACAGAACCCCTGTAGAATTCTATTTGTCTTGTGCACAAAAAATGTATTTGCACAACCTACGCAAACAAGAAAATAATAGATATACTTGGAGTGGGATTATAATTTAAGAAATTCCACCAAATCCAATGTACTATTGTAGCACCTAAGGGGTGGAATCGTTGTGTGTTATGGGGACAAAATAAAATTATTTTAACTAATAACTTAATATTAATTTTAAAATAATATTAATTTTAAAATGATGACTTTTTATAATAAAGTTGGTTGGTCTTTGCAGATTAAACTTTCATTTAGACCACGAGGGACATGACAAAATTGGTGGTGTATAATGAACAGATTTCTAATTAAAACACATACTTTCATTATTCTTTATAATTAGCATTTCAGTGCATTTATTAAACTGTTTAAATACATAGCTTGATGACCAATTATATTAAATACAGCTTGAAGGAAGAGAGGGACAGACTTTTTTTTAATTTTGTGGAATGCCTCACCTATTAATTTGTGGAAAATCTCTTCCTTTTTTCAGGGAATGTGAGTATTTACACTCAAAATTTGGATGCTAACAAGGATAGCTGTCATCCAGGCCACTACTCTTTCATTCCACACTTCAACCACACTATTAAACACCTTTAGCAAATCATATTTTGTGCTTTTTAATGCGCGTGTTGCTTTTAGAACCCTACATAATGCTGAATTTGGCTGAAGGCCACACATGATATAGTAGGGCCGGAGTGAACTAACGGAATTCAAAAAGCAAACAATTGGTTGACAGGAACTCTAAGCTGGGAGTGTAATGTGGCGTGTGGACTGAATCTGGATCACTGAGCACACTAGTGTTTCTTCTCTAATTTCTTGTAGCAGAGTTGAGCAATGTGATGTCATGTCAATGTGTCTGTCCCAGATTTGACAGCAGTGTATTCACAATGCCTTTAATTCAAGCATCCAGGTCATAGAAGTGCAAGTCCAGTCCTTCCTGGACACCTAAGGGATACCAAGAAAATCTTTTGTTCATTTAAATGAATGATTAGTCTTGTAAAATCAATCCTATCTGTTCTAGGTTGTGAAATATGCCTCAAACTACTTTGCTTTTTACTTGTGGTCCCATATTTATTATTGTTTATTATTTTGGAAAATGTTTTGTGGCAATTGGCAATTGTCTGGATATGTTTTTGAAAAAATAAGCATTTAGTTGACAAAGAATTCCTCATATTTGATGCATAATGAGATGGTAGGAATGTAGGAATGTAAGGAAAAGATTCTTGCTTTCTCCGTTTTCTCTTTCCTCGGATGTTCCTCATTTTAAACCAGGTAACAGTTGCTATTGTGCTTCAACACATGGGTCATAACTTTTACGTGAGTTTTTAAACTATGCAAATATGAATCACACTGGTTTAATAACGTTTTTAAACAGTGGCAGAGCTAGAACATTTTATATGAGAGGGGGGCAGAATACTTTGAAAGGGTGGCAAATGAAAACAGCAGAGTTGAAGGCAATGTCTATTAAAAGGATCAAAATATGTATTTAAGCTTTATTATTGTTATAATATTCAAACAGCCTTTCTTCTAGCTGAGGTTATTTTTAAAATGAATGTTTTGTTATTTTTGCAATGCTTAAAGAACATAGTATTGATGATTTCTTAACCGTTGTCAACTATGATACTTCTGCAGGCTAAATGTGGGGGACAATGCTTTTTGTCAGAGTGGCAACTACCCCCCACGCCCCTTGTAGCTCCATCCCTGTTTTTAAATGTTTAAATATTTTGCTATACACAGCAAGTGATCAAGCTAAAACAGGATATTTCTGTTGCTTTGGCAAGAGTTGCCTGACTACATCTCATACAGTAAAAGATGCTGAAAGGGTTATTGAACTCAAATAGAACTCTAGCCCCAGCAATGGCATCCTAGGCTGTTACGTTCTTCCATTCCTCTCTTTATCTGATAAGAATGGATCATGAATTTATTGACTAATGAAGTAGCCTGTCTTATTTTAGCCTTTGTCACAGCTGCCCCTGTGGGTGGATATGGGCTGTCTGCGGGTAAATATTGGACAAATCTGCAATGGGCATAGAGGTGGTACCCAAGCAATATCAATATCAAAATTGTGTGCGTTGCGCAGGAAGCCCGTTGATGCTTTTTAAGTGAAAGGTGTTCACTCTCTATGCATTCCTTGCACGAAACCTGGCTGTTTAAAATGAGAAAATGAAACAGTCAGAGGGTTTTTTGTGCATAGCAGCTAGATAGCTGAGTTGATTAGGTGCAGGACTGGCACATGGGAAACCAGGGTTTGATTCCCAGGGGGCACATTGAGCTTCATACAGTGTAGGTCCTTGGGCAAGACCCTTCATGCTACTGTCTAACTATATGGCCACAAGGGAGCACAAGTCTGGGTCCCCCTGAGTCGGCCCCTAGCCGGATAAAATACACGGTTGTGTTTGGAAGGATATCCGGTGTAGAAATCTCTCCCCAAGACCCTGTGCGAATCAGCTTTCACTGATTCTGTAATGATATGGCAAACGGTGAATAACAAGAATGTAGTTGGTGTGCGCATCTTAACCCTGTGCTCAGCTCTGTATTTGGACAATCTTTTTATTCGTTCTTCAAAGTAAAAAGCCTACTTTCATTTTTAAAGGCTACATTGACTAAAGCTGAAGGGTTGGTTTTCCAATTATTACCACAAATAAACAAAATTAGAAGGCTGATCCATTATTCCACATTAACACCTCTCGTATAAATGTGGAATAATTAAAGTGCAATACGGTCACTAACCATTGTGTTCCATCTCTGCAAGTATTTGATAATAATGACTCAAAAGTAATTGTGCATTCATGTAAAACGTCATAATTCTGAGACAGTAAGAGACTACTTTGTTAACAAGTAATTTGTAGTTTACTACAGCTTGTATAAAACGTGCTCAACGCTAATAATGTCTGTGGGAATTTTTTCATTTTTTTTTGACAGAAAAAAAATAGACGGAAATCCTTTTCTGGAGACAGTTTACTACCAAGCACCAAAATAACCTTCCGCGCTCATCCAATCAAACACCTGAGCACCTGTGACGCTTCATGAATATTAAGCAGCACTGATTGATTCCACTTTCTCTTAGAAATTAGAGAACAGATATTCCTGAATGTTCCTGCCGTGTATGCGTCTGTGCGGAGGATGCGCGAGGCGAGAGGGGCTCGTGACACACACAGCCCCTTCACACAATTAGCCACGCTCGGCTGGAGCGGCTTGGCCCCGCCCCCGACAGCATCCATCCTCATGGGCTCGCGCGCTGCGTGATCCACATTACAAATCGACGGCCGCGGCTCTGCTTCGCGGAGCCCGTGGGGTAACGAAGGAGTAAAAGGTGGTGGTGGAGGGGGGTTACTTCGCACGAGCTCCTTTTGCGCCCGCCTGCCCTCCATTTTTCGTGTGTGTGTGTTGAATGGAGTCACCTTTTCGGCGGAACGCCGCTTCTTCCCTCCGCGGTGAGTGCTGCTGTCGCCTGCAGATGCTGTGGGTGTGGGGGAGCGCGAGCCCGGCAACTGTGTCGCTATTGTCTGTTGCGGAGGCAAGTTGGGAGCGAATTTGTGTCACGCGGAAGGAGTTTATGGTTTTCAGCTCTCTGAGGGAACATTTGTATCAACCTGGAAGGGTTATTTCCATCATGTGGATCATGTACGGAGACATTTTTTTGACACCTGTCTCTTCCAGCAACAGTCACCTCCCCTCCAGCATTCTCTCACGCGCCTTCACAGAATCCCGCCCCACGGCTTCACTCATCAAGACAGATTTAAGTCGAAAATGCTGCTTCTGTTGGGGGGGGGGGGGGGGGGGGGGGGGGGGGCAAACGACTTTTCGGTTGGGGGTGGTGGTGTAGTTGGGGGATCAGCACCCACCCTCTATATATAGAGTCCGGCTGGATCTCCTCAACCCTAGACATCCCTCTCAGGACCCTGAAGGACTAAGAATCCCTCTCCTGATGTTAGATATACCCTCAGATTTCTGTTGATTGCCCCTTCCCTCATCAGATGGAGATGCATCACTGAAAGGGGGGTTGCCGGGCGATTTCTGCTCTAGAAGCACCTTTTTGATAAATGCGTTGGAAATGTTTTCTGCTCTGTTCAGTACAGATTCATTACAGCTGAACTTCATTTCTGCCTACATCTCCTCAGGGTGATTTCCAGTTTCTCCTTTGCTCTTAAGGGACCGTGCAATGTTTCCATGTAAAACCTCAGACTGAGCACCAGAAACAGGAACTTCCATGTGGCGTTCATTGTGTTGTGTTTGTTTGTTTGTTTGTTTGTGTGGCGTTTGTCTCACAGGTGCATCCAGTGATACCTCTGTGAAGGCTGGTAGTGTTGTTCAGTAGACAGGTGGCAGATGGCTTAGACATCAGGTGAGGGCTTGCTTGGCTGTGGGAACGGCAAACATGTTGGAATGGAGCCACTCCTGGACAGTTATTGGAGTTTCTAAATGTCTGTGCCACATAAATGCATTCAGACTATTAAACACCTGATAGTTTTTCTTCTGTTTTGTTTTTGCAAAAATGAGTAAACAGACATTTGACTGTATAAGAGAACTGGACTGATTGACTCCTGTACGTCTGTTTTGTGTAGGATGTACTTCATTTGGTTAGAGCAGGAATTAAGCCATTTTCTATGGGTGACACCACACTCACTCAGTCCAGGTCTCCAATACAGACAATGAAAAAAAAAAGATTAGGTCACTGTGGAATCCTTTTGCTTTGGGTGATGGTGATGCTGACTTGTGTCATCATCCCCCACTCAAGGTACTTGAAAATGAGTATAGATTTCATGTTGTCGTCAGATCATTTCTGCCGACTTTCTTTTCAAACAGTAACATAGATGATAATATTACTTGTTTGGAGGTTTTGATGGAACATCTAGTGAATTTGCTCAAAGTACTTGTCTATTCATTCAAGTTCTGTATGCCAAACCGTCATCCTTCCATAGTCATATATGTAAATGGATCAAATCTGGTTGTGTTTACTGATGATCAGACTGTTTTATGCGTTGCAAACAAGGTTTAGAATTATTGTAAATACACTAACGTGTAGCAGTGTCAGACTGTATTTTTTTTACATTTTACTACCAAGGTTAGGAGTTAGCTTAGTGTCTGTAATGTTTGTTTTAGTGGTATCAGTCTGTTTTTCGATGTGTTTTAAACAAGGTTGGAAGTTACAGGTATTGTGAATACCTTAAAGTGGCTAACGTGTAGCCTGTTAAAAACAAGTTCTAGAATGTTTGTGAACGCAGATAATAAAGTCTGAGTATCCTGACTCCTTGAGGATACAAGTCTTAGTGATTTTATAGGATTTGTTTCCAAGAGAAAACCGGCCAGACGGCAGTTAATGTGGCGTGTTTAAATGAAACCTTACCCATAGTGCAGCGAAGATACGGTGACCTTTAAACTCATCTGATATCCTGCTCACTTTCTTCGGTCCAACATTATACAGCAGTTATTGATTGAACACAGACACGCGTTCAAAGACGGACCTTATTTCACACCCTTTTCATGGTTGAGTACCAGCAAGGCTATGATTACAAATATATGTTGAGGGGGGAGGGTTATTAGTGCGGAGGGGGGTCGGAGGAGAGGGGGTGACTGGGCAATAGATCTGTCAGTGATGTCTCTGGGGAATGTTAGTGGCAAAGGACACGTCTCTGGAGATTTTGTGACCTTCCCTATACCAAAGAAGGCTGATACATACAGGTGATAAGTGTTGGAGATGGGAGGTAGCATCGGCATCACAGAGATTTATGGAGAGCATGTCTGCTGTTTGAGGTAGATATTTTGACTCCAGCAGTCCTTTTTGTGTTGGTATATAAATGGTAAATGTTATTTAAGCAACATTTTTATCACATCTTTTCCGTCTGTTTTTGTAGCTTGGCTCCCCTGAAAGGTTACATTATCTTCTTAAACAATAGTAATTCTGTATGCAGAAACACAGAAAAGCAGCAAAACAAAAAAAAAAGTTTTTTATGTTTTTGCAATGTCACAAACAATGATGCACAAAGTAAAACTTATCAAGCTCAGTTGTATTCATCTGAGGTTTAATGTAAAAGAGGAAAAAATATACTTTTTACAGAAAAAATATGGGTGCTTTACATTCTGCAATTAAAATTCAATAAAATTAATAAAAAAAAAAAAGGATGATCCAGAAAAAGGTAAATGCCGTGTACTTAGTGCTTTTCTATCTTCTTAGAAGGCCCAGAGCACTTTACAGTCAGAGTCCTATTAACAAATGAACACACACATTTACACACTGATGGTGGCTCCACTGAACACTGGCGCCAACCTATAACCACCAGGAGCAATGTGAGGTTCAGTGTCTTGCCCAAGGACACTTCGACACATGGGTGGGCAAAGCAAGGATCAAATGTGCGATGAGGTCAATTGCTCATTTCTGCACAATGGCTACCTGAGGCAACATTTTTCAAGACCGCAGCATCCGTAAGATCTGACCTCAACGGTTCTGCTGTCGGTACTGGAGAAGTCCCTTTTTTTGTGTCCCACAAGATATAAACTAGAGCTGGGATGGTGTGGGATTTTTGATCCCCGCGCTGATGAAGCAGCAGGAGTTGCGGACCCCCCCCCCCCCGCCACCGCCAAACACAAAATCCCCTGGCGGCCGCGTCGCAAATGAATACCGGTACAAGTAATAATTACAACGCACTATTCTTTATTGAAAAATAAAAGTAACAACTAACTACTAACTAATAAACTAACTATATAGGTGCTGTAGAATGACTATGTGTATGTGTGTCAGCACGCTGCGTGTGTAAGAGGAATGAGCGCGTGCCACACAAGAGTGAGTGAGAACGTGCACAAGTGTTGGCGGTGCGCGTTCATGTTTGGTGTTACGGAGTGAAGGGAACAGTAATGAAAGGTTTCCCCCAGGTGTTGGAATAGGTTTGTGGTGCTGCTGCAACAGAGGATTTTATTCCCTTCTTGGGAACAAACTTCCCACTCTCACCTGTAGCCATGCTGTCGCTTACTGTTTCATGTGTGCTATGATGTTGTTGTTTGTCGCTTGCCATACCGCGTGAAACTAATGCTACGGAAGCTCTGGGGAGCCAAGAATGCGTCATTACACAAAAACTCGATTTAGTTATTAATTCATTCAATCGATTTTTCGCCCAGGCCTAGTGAAAACTAATATATTATCACATATATTGATGTAGTTTAGTCTGAAAGGCTTAAAAAAATCATGATATAGGGCAGCGGTGGGCAAACTACGGCCTGCCTCCATGTTTGGTCTTGCCCCCTGAACAATATAAGAGAGTATGCCTACACAATACATCGCAAAGTAACCTTAATTGTGCTAAAACAATCTTATGGCAGCTTGAAGTATTTAACAAATCAAATAAATCTATTTCTGCTTTTGACTAATCAGATGGAGCCCTTTTATGTTAGATGCTCGCCTCATTAAAAATTGTTTTAATGAGTCTGCATTCACCTGAAATGCATTTCAATGAGTTGCTGTGTCTCATCATTGGGGTGTGATGGCATTGTTTTTAAGAGAATTCTGTAAAGGAAACTACAAGGTAGCTTTTAGGATGACATCACAGCAATGTCAGGCCAAATCCAGTCTGAATACACCCTATCTGTCTGCACCTAAACAAAGGTCAATTTATCTGTAGAGCACCAACTATGCAGACTTTTATTTATTTATTTATTTATTTATACATTTTCAACAACAGGCTGAAGCCTATTAATAGGCATATTCACACACCAGAATTACTCGGAAAATAAAATGTTTATAAGGCCTATCAATATAATTCTTTCCAGTTTGGCGGACCAGATTTAAGAGTGTGACGGGCCACATATGGCCCCCGGGCCTTAGTTTGCCCACCACTGCCCTACACTCTGGAATGCTCTGCCTTTTATGCTCTGTGTGTCTTATTCTGCTGATTCTTTAAAAATAAAATCAAAAAAGAAACATAAATCCGTATTTAAATGAGGAATACTAATCTAAGGACTTTCAGTCAGCAGTCTTTTGGGGCAACTCCAAAATGTATTTAGCTACTTTGATCAATCAAACAGAAAACAAAAAGTGGACATGGTAGCAGACGAAAGAAAAAAAAGTCATGTTTGCGTAGTTAAGGGAACGTAGGAAGACCACAAAAGCCTCGGCCTGAACCTCAGATCAGATATTGTCAGTAAAGAACTACTTCAGAAGCAACATTTAACGTAAGTTCTACTGGAACAGTTTCAGAAGATAAAAACATTGGTCAGACTTGAAAAAATTGGGATATCTGGACTTTTTGTGTGAACATGAGTAATTCACAAACAAATACATCTTGATGTCTATCAGCACTGTAGCGATAGTTGTTGACTACCCCATTTTAAGCTTTAGGGAGCCGAGGGTAACGAAGATAAAATTGCCTTAAGAATTGAACCGCCAACATTTTAAAACAATAGTTGCTGTGTGACATTCTAGGGCACATTTGTTATTGTTATTAATGGCCCAGAGAAATGTAACCCTGATAACTTAGTCACTACAGATCCCATAATGCAGTGCTTTAGCTGCCCCGGTGAATACTAAACTAAACGATGCAGAAGAGAAACCGATGATTCTGAAAACAGAGCCTTCTAAAAACCGATTGGAGGCAGGATACATTTTCACTGACATTACTGGTAAACTTTGTGGAGCGAATGTGGCTGCAATTGTTGCCATAAGACAAACATCAAACACGCACGCTGAGAAGCTGAGCGCACGAAGTTTGCACAGCGCTTTGGTAACTTTGAAGAACAAAAAAGGAATTTTCAGTTGCTTTTTAACCTGTTTGCTGTGGAAACTGCAGCTGTGCAGATTCAGATGGAGCTGATGAAGCTGCAGGTTCATCACTGCAGGACTGCACAGTTGATTCACTCCATTCCTGCAGAAATGCCCCAGCTCCGTCTACATGCACATCCAACCTTGTGCATGTTTGGTTGCACATTTCTGTGTGAGAAGCTCTTCTCAGTGATGAAGACTAACAAAACAGCAGACATGTGTTGTCTCACTGATGAGCACCTGTAGTCAGTCCTGAGAATCTCCACAACACACAACCTCGCACCAAACACAAACCAACTTGTTGACAGAAAAATGATGCTAGGTGTCCAGCTCTGATAAAAAGACACTAAAACGAAGAAAAACAGAATTTGATTTATTGCTGAAAAGCACAAATTTGATTTATATTTCCAAGTTTTGCTTTTTTTTATGCAGCATATTCCTATTTTTAATTTGTGTAATTTTGACAGGATATATTTTTCATGGAGAGCACTTTTGGTAGATTTAAATTTTAAGTTTATTTTTTTTTAAATATAATTACATGAGTAAAGAAATGTCTTTTTTCTTTTATGCAAGGTTACATTTTTATAAAAGTTTTTTTTTAACCTTTAAAACAAATGCTTAACATTTTACTTACGCAAATAGCCCTGTTGAGCCATTTTTCCTGTTTTAGGGCTGAAATAAACCCCTGCGGGATCTCCAAGATATACCATTACTAGGGGTGTAACGATACATGTAGTTGAAAAGAACAGTTTCGGTACAGCAGTTTCAGTTCAGTTCTGTACCGTTTCGGTACGTTCCCCCCCCCCCCGCATATCCATTGTAATGACCCAGCTGCTTTGTCACTCGTAGCGGGGAAACGAGAGCCGAGCTGCTTATTAACTAGCTGTGTTGACTGTCCTTGCCCCATACTCCACACACCCTCAAACAGTCTCAGAGAAAGAGTAGGCAGAGAAATAGATTGATCCATCTCATTTCCGGCAGTAAAACCCATTTATAATGAACACACGCGAACAGCGTAACAACATGAACCTCACTTCTCTTCACAGCTCTCTCAGTTACAGTGAAGAATTCAACACACAAGATTTTACACTTCCCATGAGTCTTAGTGGCTATAGGTGGGGCTAACTCCCAGGTCGTCACAGTATTAACTTTGCGCCGAGGCAGAAATAGTGTTAGCCGTGAGTTTCCTCCGAGACGCTATTAGGTGACGGACAGTAAGCATGTCAACATGGCTAATGGAGACGTGAGGCCAGAGATGAAGACCCCCCCATCTCCTAACGCTCTCCTGTGTGGGAACACTTTGGCTTTGTTGTCAGCATCCATGAAGGGAAAAGACAATTGGATGAGTCGAATGCTGTGTGTTGACATTGTTACACAAAGATAGCGTATGCCACAGTAACACATCTAATCTGGCAATGAACTTAAAACAGCATCACCTGACTGTAACAATCGAGTCTACAAGAAAAAAAATGTGCACGTTAAAATGTTTTTTTTCAGGCCAGTGTTAACTATCCAAAGTTTTTGGTTCCTGGCAGCTAATAGTCTTATTATTTTATAAAGCAGATCACCTACACAGGTCAAATTTATTCATTGTTATGTATACGTTTCTGCCTTCATTTTTTGTGCCAAAAAAAATACAGAAAATAGAAAGATACAAACTTTATTAAAATTCCAAGGGAGAAATTCATGTGTCCGGCAGCAAAGCACACACAAACACACACAATAGATAACAATAAAATAATAGTTCATAAAATAGCAGTTCAAATTAGGTAGATTTGTTAAACAGCAGGACCGAACTGAAATGTACCGAACCGAGCCCTATAAAATTCTGAACCCAACCGAATTGAGATTTTAGCGTATCGTTACACCATTACCATACTGCACCCTCAATTATTTGTAGCATTTGAATGAAAATACGCAGGTAAATTAAAAGAAAAAAAAAGAAATAGGTTCGATACCTGAAAAAATGTATCTTTGGTTTTTCTTAAGCAGTAGTGCAGTGCTTTTCTTTTTTTTTTTTGAATGGAGATGGTTTGTGTTCGACAAATGAAAGGTAATAAAGTCTGAAGAAGCAGGAGCCTGAGCTGTGACTGCAGCCAGACAGTGTCGGCTACTGGGCATAGAGCCCCTCTGTAAACCTGCTCACACACAGCATGACCCCCCCCCCGTGGTTGTTGATTAGCTCTCCATTTTTATATAGTGTTTTCTTAGTTTATCTTAATGAATAATTTTTTTAATCCACTTGTAATCTTTAGTCTTTTGCAAGTTATTTTAGCTAAAACATCTTTTTACTTTCATTTGTTTCACTAGAGACTGAAGCAGACAATTTTTAAAGTACCGTACATTTTGGGGGGAAAGAAGCACGAAAAACTAAGTGACGGAATAGTTATGGTGCTGTAAGATGTAAAGTCAGTTATATATTTTTTCCCAAAAAATGGTATGATCGAAATCCTTTGGAACACTTTGGGGGAAAAAATAGTGACTCAATTGGAGAATCAGTCTATTTATAGCAACAAAGATGCTCTGTTGGCAAGAATTCTGGCCATGAGACTTTTCTGTTTTGAAGACCATGTGTTGTAATTCGGTCGGGATAAGAGAAAGAAGCAACCATGCAAAATGAGATCTACATATTCTGCTGACGAGGAACAATTATTTTTTCAAACATGCCTTCAGCAAAAAGTGTAGAAAAGCAACAAACTATCATTGTATTCAAGCTGTTATGCCAACAAACATTAAGAGTAGAGCTGTGACGGTGTGGGATTTTTGATCACCACGGTGATAAACGCGGTGAATTGGCACAGTGTAACTGTTAACCACAGCCCCCCCCCCGCCAGACACAAAATCTCCCGGCGGCCGCGTCGCAAATGAATACAATAACAACGCGGTTTTCTTCATTAACAAATAACAGTAACAACTAACTACTAACTATCTAACCAATGAACTAACCATATAGGTGTTGTAGAATGACTGTGTGTATGCGTGTGTCAGCCCGCTGCGTGTGTAGAAGGAAGGAGCGCACACAAGTGTGTTGGGGGTGCATGTTGATTCTTCTGCAGCGGACCGCTCTCGAGCTGCACGCGAGGCTTCACCTGTGCTCTCTGGTACAGCAATCTTCTCAGAATATTATATATTGCTCAGTAATAAACGACACTGCGAACACTCTGTCACCTTTCCGGTAGCCATGAGCCTGACAACCATGAAGAACACGGGGCAGGAGGCTCCGCCTTTGTTTATACAGACACGTAACTTTGCACTGCACAAAATAGTTCCCAAACAAAACATGTAGTAATATTCATCAAAATCTAACAGTGCGCGTTCATGTTTGGTGTTACGGAGTGAATGAGAACAGTAATAAACCCCCCCTCCCCCCAACACAAAATCCTCCGACGGGCGGCCGTGTCGCGCCCTCAAGAACGCACGCAGCTTGTAATGGAAATGGAAACAATGGAAATTAATAATTAGAACGCAGTAAATTTGTCGTATTTCCTCGCCAGACGGAAACTTCTGTTGTAGAATGAGGATGTATATGTGCTTCTGAAATCGTGCCGTGTGTGTAAGTAGAGGGAGCGCGTGCAGCGTAGAGGGAGTGAGAGCCCGTGCCGGCAAGAGGGACAGAGGCGCTGCGAAGGGATTGAAGGAGAACAGTAATAAAACGTTTCCCCCAGAAACCCTTGAAGTCTGAACAGAGGACTAGGAGAAAAAGTAAATTATCAGCAAAGATGAATGTGTTTAATTTGTTTATTATAGTTCCAATCACGCACCATATGCAGAACTTTTTGTAATTTTTTTAACCAACTGCTGCAAATATTAGTGAATTTTTACATAAATATAATTTAATATAGATGTGAGGAAATCTTCACTTGTTTATAAGAAATTGGGGTTTGAGATGATTATTCGATCAGGCATTGTTGACATGTGTCAATCAATAAGCTCAAACTTTAATGAAAAATGCATAGTTGCAGGACTTCTTATAAATAAAAAAAATATTACAAAGAATTTTTAAAAATAATTTTTAAACATTTCGAAGTTTTAGACCTCTTTAACATGTAATTTCAATTATTTAGAAAAGCCCAACAATAAGTCAATAATAATAATAAATAATAACAATATATTAACAATAAGTCAATAATAAATAATAACAATATATAATTAATAAGTCAATAATAATAATTAATAACAATATATAAATAAGTAAATAATATTGAGGAATCAATTATGAATAATAATAATAAATCAATAGTAAGTCAATAATAATATTAAATGATAACAATAAATCAATAAAAGGTCAATAATAATAAATGATAATAATAATAAATCAATAAAAAGTCAACAACAGATTTTCCCCTTTAAAAAAAAAACCAAAAAAAAGAAAAACAAGAGATTTACCCTACTGATTCAGTGAGTGATCAATTTGGTGCAACACAGATGTTATGGTGTTGGGTTTCAAGCGAACAGTCTGGCCTCTTATCAAAATCTGTTTCCTCAAAATCTTTTGAACATAGACAGACTGTATTGCTAGTTGGTACTAGAGCCCTGCGCGGGACTATTTTGTTCATCCCGCTCCCGCCCGCTGAATTTTTACAGATCCCGCCCGCTCCCGCAACGTATGCGTTATACTCCCGCCCGCTCCCACAATATGTATGTCCACTCCCGCCCGCACCCGCAAAACTCATAGAATTTATTCCCGCACAGTCATAGAGATGCATTGATTTTGTGTCGTCTCCCGTCCCGCAGGAAAAAAACAAGTATTTTGATATTATTAAAGAGATTCATGTCCCTCCTCCAGCCTGAAGCCTGAAGCGCGCTTTTAGTAAGAGGCGGGGCGGGGCGGGGCACACCCCCAACAACAGGTTAGATGACAGAGGCCATTGGGCGTCTCTACCTGGTGCCTTCACGGAGCTTCAGTACATAAGAATCCAACAGCTGCACAGCCTAACGTAGTCCGCTAATATATATTCATGAGACATTCATGGCAGCACTGATCCCGCGGGGGTTTTTTTGCCGCCCGCTCCCGCCCGCAGCACAATTCAAACCGCCCAATCCCGCGAGATTTGGGTCCCACGGGACCCAATCCCAATGCAGCCCTCTGGTTGGTACCACAGTGATCCATCTGGGTTAGCTCTTTTTATTGCTAAGGCCCACTTTTTCCTTAAGTCTGAATCCATTGGAAAACTGCAAGAAAAGTTCGGTCACTGAGTCAGAAATGTATAAATCTATATTACTATAATAGCCTAGTCCTAGTATACTGTATACATGTAACACAATAAAGTTTACATTTATATTGACAGCAAATTATATGTACATCATGCATGCCTACATGTTGATAATAGCCCTGCAGCATCATGCATGTCAACATGTGGACTATTAATGATGCCCCTGCAGCATTAAGAAAAAATATATATAGTATTTACCTGTGAAATGTTATGCCTTCGTCCTTCGTGGACTCATTTCTCTGATTTTGCCAGTTGAAACCCGCACAATGAACTGGCATTTTACAAAAAATGTGTTCACATGCATGCATTGCAGCAGTGACTTGACCTCACCAAGATGGCGGTGCTCTCCTCCCATGAGGAATCACGTGATGTCTGCTCTAGCGATATAAGTCATTGGTTTTTCCCCCTCTTTATCTTTGAAGTACAATTCAGGCTATATTGCCAAAACTAAGATGAATGATTAAGAAAACATATAGATGCCCTTTTTACTTCAAAAAGAAGAAAAAAGTAAGACCTTTAGTTCTGGCCAAAACCTAGATGAACAATGAAGAAAAAAGATAAGAGGCCCAAAAACATAAATGTGACATACTGTGAACAATAAAGAACACTATCAGTATGTTTCACTACTTTTGATGGTTTCAAACATGTGCGCTGACATGTTACTATATTTCCTGATGTACTGAAAAGTCTCTCTGAAGGTGAGCTGCTTGCAGGTATGCAGAGGTACTTCCTTGCAAGCTTTCTCAGCTGTGGGAATGTAATTTGGTGGAGTTTCCAGCATGCCAAGGGGTCTTCTTCACTGTCTAGGGGTGCAGACAGCATGTAGCTTCTACAGCTTGTGACAGTTGCGCAACAGATGAGCTGGGGAGTGGGCTTGTCTTGAAGAAACTCCCCAGTGACTTTTTTGCCTTTTTCAGTGGAGCACTGGGTGGATCATTGGTCTGGGCTTCTGCATCCGTGGAGGTTCTCTCCTAGAACGAAAAGCAAAATATGAGGAAAAAAAACTTTTTCAACAAAATTAAATTAACATTTCTGAAAAAAAAAAGAAAGCATGAAAAACCTTTTATGCCATTGCTTCCATTTCTGACAGCACCCTGGTCTTGATGTTTGAGACTTGATCGGTGCTGATATAGTTGGCTTTGAATCTGGGATCCATGAAACCCGCCATGTCCAGAAGTTCTTGGGTAGCTGGATTTTCATATTTTGTGATCAAATAGTCAAAGATTTTTTCCTTGATTGGTTTTGTCATATCATTGTCCACTTCCTTCTCTGTGACCACGGATGCCTTCATCAGATGGAGCAGTGGTCCCCAACCACCGGGCCGCGGACCGGTATCGGGCCGCGGGACACTTGGCACCGGGAAATTTTGGCACCGGGACGCACAGAAAGAAAAAATAATTTCAATTTTATTGTGTTTTTTTTTTTTTTGAAAAAAACGTTTTATTTTGAAAAGTGACCGGATTCTCTCTGTTACATCCGTCACACTTACCATAGCAACCAGAGTGTGTCGCGGTAGAAACGATGTTGCTCATGTGATGTTCTGTTGTTTGTGTGACGTTATGAGGACACCGCTAATAAAGTTGCACATGATTACACAGTGGATTTACGTTCATCATTATTATTATTATTATTATTATTATTACTTAAGAGAAAATTCCACCCCCGGTCCACGGTAAACGTGTCTTGCGTTGCACCTCAACCCCACCCCCACCCCCCACCCCCACCGGTCCGCGGTAAACGTGTCTTGCGTTGTACCGGTCCGCGGTGACAAAAAGGTTGGGGACCACTGAGATGGAGGATTGGTTTCAAATATGAAACACTAACATAACTTTCACTTGACAGTGCATCTGAAAATTCTTGCAGGGGTAGTAATGCCTGGTTGACAGATTCCTGTATATCCAGATTCTGCCAAGTAGGAATCAAATGCCTTGATTTCTTTTCTGATGAGAGGACATCAGAAATGGCCCAATGCTGCTCCAGGACTCTCTCAATCATCTTCTGTCTGCTACCCCACCTTGTTGGGCATTCAGTGATGAGTGTGCTCAGGGAGGTTTTGATCCATCTGTGCTTTTTTCAGAGTCGTCTTGGCTTTCCAGCTGTGACAAAAATGTCCAACTAACTTTTTGCGAAGGCCAATGGCTCGAGCAATGCGGGCCTCATCTTTGAAGAGGAAAATACAGACAAATAAAACAGGGTCAACAGTTACTTAGTTTTTTTTAACAGTTACATATATTTTATTTTACCTTTAAAATTCCATAACTTAGTTTCTATAACTATTTTACATAATTTTGAATATGAATCAAATGAGTAGAACTAATATAATCAACAATTAATTTTTAAAGTCATTACAAGTGAAATATTAAATCATGACTTGCATTTTCTCTAATAAAACTGTCATAATAAGATCTTGGAGCAATTCAAAATAGTTTGATAATAATTTACAGATTTTTTCATTGTTAAAAAGATCTGCCTTAAGTTCAATAAACTCACCGATTGCAAGGTGCAGCCTGTGTCCGAAACACTGAAGTCTGACCCACTCCGTGGCTCAAACGACATTGAGACCGTTGTCCGTGGTGATGCACACCAGTCGCTCTTCTACAAGTTCCCAGCTTGCCAGCACATCCAGTAATCCGTGCGCTATGTTTTCACTGGTATGCGACTCCGGGAAATACAGTCTCCAGACAGCGTGTTGAGTCCGTAGTGAGAAAATTCACAGTAAAACTCAAATACGGTTCAGTTGTGCGGCTTGACCACAGGTTTGTGGTACTTGCAAAAAATCCAGCCTGGCTCAATTCCAGCGTAACTGTCCGGCGGCACGTCTCGCATATTTGTGGAATGGCGACTTGTGAAAAGTAATTACGTGACGGGATTTGATATCTCCGGTCCATTTTGTTAACCAAATTGACAAAACCCTGTCGGCTCACTGTATTTATGGGCATCATGTCCTCTGCCAAAAAATGTGAAATGGCCACTGTTATTTCTTTGTGCCACTTAGACGTTTTTTCATAAGGGGACCCACTTGCAAAACTCTGAAATACGGACGTCTGTTTTGTGGTTGTATTGAAGGTGATGGTGGAGATTGCTGGTGTTTCCTCAGGTGGTTGCCACAGGTGTTCGGCATGTTTTGCATAGTACCTCTGTTTGAAGAACGTCGTCTGTCCTGAAACCAAAGTATCTCCAAATAACCAAGATGCTTTTTTTTCCCGCCACGAGCACATCCTCCGAGGTGTTGCTCTCAGCCATTGCAGGTCTTGTTTGGTCACGTGTCGGTAAAGAAAAATAGTCTTTTTTTCTTACTCCTGCACTATGTAGAAGGCCGGCAACTAACATTAGAGGGCTCCAGTTGATTGGTCAATGGCTCGATGAGCTTTATTTGATTCGTTACCTTAAACTACAAAGAGATTGTTTAGCATACGTGTAACCATATTAGGAGAACACTTATCGCCATTTATTCTCTTGCAGTAAGCATACTGCATTGGCCTGAAACCGCGATGACGATAAATTTGCGGTAAATCGTGCAGGCCTAATATGTAAATATGTATATATTTACCCTCTGTTAAAACCAGCTCTGTCCTGAAAGCCGTCAGTGTGAGGTGGAACCCATATCCAGTCATTATCTGTACCGGGCAGAACAATCCAGGTGGAGACTAGGACACAACTACTAGATCAATTTCTTGGTTCGGTATTTCATATTCAACTCCTGCTGCCTCTGAGAGAAGAGCAGTCATTTCTAGCGACACATTTCTTACAACTGAATGGCTGGATGTTGATGAATCTTGACAAGTCCCGCAGGCGTCTCCTGTCATGAGTTCTCCTTCGGGAAGACGATCTCATCACCTTTAACCCGACTGTAATTAAATGTCTCAGAACTTAAATCAAAAAGCTATTTGCTGGAGATATTTGTTACGTTTTCAGAGCAACATTTCAAGGTTGCAGAAATGTAGAATTTGTGTAAATATATTACAGTGGCTGGGTCCAGTTCTTGCATAGCCCTAGGGCTTTTCTGGTGAGTCAGAAATGAATAATTGCAGAGCAAACCCTCCCGACATTGGGAGCAGTCTCCTTAAATATTCTTGATTTGAATCATCTGTCAGAAAGCCTTCAGTGAAATGATCAAGTCAGCAGCAGTCAAACTGTGACTTGCTTTATCCATTCCCTTTGATGCTCTGCCCTAAAATAACTGAATTACTTTTTCTGCAATTCTTAATGGTGAAAAGTAAAGCAGAAAAAAAAATATTTGTAGACTTTCTTCAGGTACAAAGTGCAATAGAAATGACATTGATACACTGAATATTATTTTTACTGCACTTTGTAATTCAACTGGTATTCCAAACTCAGTATTTCGGGATTGGGCTCTTTAAAATGGAAGCAAAGCAGCTAGATCTAACGAGGCTACAAAAAGGCTATGTAGACTATGGTCAATTTTAAATAATTTTTATTTTAACCAGTCCCTGATTTGATTTAATATTGGTAAATCTATTTTTTAATTGATTTAATTTCAATTTTTACAACAATTTTGCTCATGTTAAAAAAATTCCAATTATTAGTGACTTACGCAAAACAAAGGCTTTTATTCATAAAATAATACAAATTTACATTGTAAAAATAAAATCTGTTATTACATTTACAAGTTAATATTGCAAAAAAAAAGCTACTGATTTGCATTACTTGAACTTTTATTTCAAATGTTAAGAATAAATACATATTTTTAGTTTCAGCAAAAACAAGAGAAAAATTAGCAATTTTTATTGGGGCTTAAGTCAACTATAAACAACTATCCCTCCATCTTCTTCCGCTTATCCGGGACCGGGTCGCGGGGGCAGCAGTCTAAGCAGAGATGCCCAGACTTCCCTCGCCCCAGCCACTTCCTCCAGCTCCTCTGGGGGGAACCCCGAGGCGTTCCCAGGCCAGCCGAGAGATGTAGTCTCTCCAGCGTGTCCTGGGTCTTCCCCGGGGCCTCCGCCCAGTGGGACATGCCCGGAACACCTCTCCAGGGAGGCGTCCAGGAGGCATCCGGACTAGATGCCCGAGCCACCTCAACTGGCTCCTTTCGATGTGGAGGAGAAGCGGTTCTACTCCGAGCCCCCGCGGGTGGCCGAGCTTCTCACCCTATCTCTAAGGGAGCGCCCCGCCACCCTACGGACGAAGCTCATTTCAGCCGCTTGTATTCGGGACCTCGTTCTTTCGGTCATGACCCATAGCTCATGACCATAGGTGAGTATTGGAACGAAGATCGACCGGTAAATTGAGAGCTTTGCTTTTCGGCTCAGCTCTCTCTTCACCACAACGGACCGATACGGCGAACGCATAACTACGGACGCCGCTCCGATCCGCCTGTCAATCTCACTCTCCGGTCTTCCCTCACTCGTGAACAGGACCCCCAGATATTTAAACTCCTCCACCTGGGGTAAGGATACTCCACCCACCGAGAGATGGCAAACTACCTTTCTCCGGTCAAGAACCATGGCCTCGGATTTCGCGGTGCTGACCCTCATCCCAGCCGCTTCACACTCGGCCGCAGACCGCCCCCAATGCACGCTGGAGGTCCTGGCTCGATGAAGCCAACAGGACAACATCATCTGCAAAAAGCAGAGAGGAAATCCTGTGGTCCCCAAACCAGATCCCCTCCGGCCCCTGGCTGCACCTAGAAATTCTGTCCATAAAAACTATGAACAGAACCGGAGATAAAGGGCAGCCCTGCCGGAGTCCAACGTGGACCGGGAACAGGTCTGACTTACTGCCGGCTATGCGAACCAAGCTCCTACTCTGGTCATACAGAGACCGGACAGCCCTTAGTAAGACTCCCCGGACCCCATACTCCCAGAACACCCCCCACAGGATACCACAGGGGACGCGGTCGAATGTCTTCTCCAAATCCACAAAACACATATGGACTGGATGAGCGAACTCCCACAATCCCTCCAGCACCCTAGATAGGGTGTAGAGCTGGTCCACTGCTCCACGACCAGGACGGAAACCGCACTGTTGTTCCTGAATCCGAGGTTCGACTATCGGACGGACTCTCCTCTCCAGTACCCTGGCATAGACTTTCCCAGGGAAGCTGAGGAGTGTAATTCCCCTGTAGTTGGAACACCCCCTCCGGTCCCCCTTCTTAAAGGGGGAACGGAGGGGGTACAACACACCCCTTCATTTCAGTGACATTATGACATTTTGACATGATAGATGAAATTTATAGTGCTGTATTATTTTCCACACTACTAGTGCACTTAAAAGCCTTAATATTTTTCAAAAACGACTGTGTTTTATAATCCAGTGCGGTTTATGTAGAGATCTGCTGCTCTGCTAACCTGCTGCTGCTTCAGTCCACTCCTCGTGTGAGGCCCGCTACTCTGCTAACCTGCTGCTGCTTCAGTCCACTCCTGGTTCCACTCCTCGTGTGAGGCCTGCTGCTCTGCTAACCTGCTGCTGCTTCAGTCCACTCCTGGTTCCACTCCTCGTGTGAGGCCTGCTGCTCTGCTAACCTGCTGCTGCTTCAGTCCACTCCTCGTGTGAGGCCTGCTGCTCTGCTAACCTGCTGCTGCTTCAGTCCACTCCTCGTGTGAGGCCCGCTACTCTGCTAACCTGCTGCTGCTTCAGTCCACTCCTGGTTCCACTCCTCGTGTGAGGCCTGCTGCTCTGCTAACCTGCTGCTGCTTCAGTCCACTCCTGGTTCCACTCCTCGTGTGAGGCCTGCTGCTCTGCTAACCTGCTGCTGCTTCAGTCCACTCCTCGTGTGAGGCCTGCTGCTCTGCTAACCTGCTGCTGCTTCAGTCCACTCCTCGTGTGAGGCCCGCTACTCTGCTAACCTGCTGCTGCTTCAGTCCACTCCTCGTGTGAGGCCTGCTACTCTGCTAACCTGCTGTTGCTTCAGTCCACTTCACTTTTCAGGAGGCATCTCCTGCCTATCAGCATAGAGCTGTCGACAAGATTGTGCCCAGCACTGCTAACCTTTAGCACCAACCCGCCCTGCACTGCTTACTTTTGAGTGGCAACCAGTTTAAACAGCGATGTGGATTAACTGTGTGTGGCTGGTACTCCTTTGGTTCATCCTGTGGGTTGCTCGCCACCCAGTGAAAGCCCTGTTCCCGCACCCTGCCTCCGAGGCTAAGCTCCACATACCCCTACATAATGCACCTGCTTTCCTCCAGCGACTGGATCTTCCCTACATTTTCCGCCGCAGACCCATTCATCGGGGCAGTCATCGGAACTTTCAATATGACAACTCCAGCTCCATCCCTTCTTTTTGGTCCACTACTCGCACCTTAAAGAGAAACACGGGTCGCCGGGCTGAACGGGTCGTGGTGCGAGTCCCAAGAACGTCGAACACAACCACCGGCAGCAGCTCAAAAGTAAACTTTGGTCTACTGAACACCCGCTCTCTCACCAAAAAAGGCCATCTCATCCAGGATTTGGTGGTGGACGGTAAATTAGACTTTTTATGCCTGACTGAAACGTGGCAGCAGAAGAATGTCTTCATGGATCTGAACGACGCCACTCCAACAGGGTTTGTTTATTTCTCCCAACCACGTGTCACTGGTCGTGGAGGTGGTCTTGCATTAATTTTCCGTGAGTGTTTGAGAGCAGCTCCTATAACAGTTCCTACCTTCCAGTCATTTGAGGCCACTGTATGTCAGCTTTCTGGATCCACCCCGACCATCATTGCCACTATTTACAGACCACCAAAACCTAACAAGGATTTCATGTCAGACTTTTCAACTTTTCTAACATATATCTCTGCTCTTTCACCAAATGTTTTATTACTAGGAGACCTAAATATTCACCTGGATAATGTTAACAATTCACTTACTAATGATTTCCTATCCTGTTTGGACAGTTTTGGTTTTCAACAATTTGTTGATTTTCCCACTCACTCAAAAGGACACATTCTGGACTTAATCTGCTGCTCAGGTATCATACCCATGGACTGTAAATCAAACTTCATCCCGTTTTCCGACCATATGCTTGTGACATTTAATGTCAATTTGTTTCTTTCCAAACACAAGCCTCCACGCAATATTACCTTCCGTAATGCTAAGGATATCAACCTGGAGAATTTATCTGCCCTGATCAGTGAACTCCCAAATACAGACAGTTTTACAGCTCCAGATCAACTTGTTTCACACTACAACACACACCTGCACCACATCCTCAACACACTTGCTCCACTAAAATCCAGATCTGTCTCATTCACCTATACTGCACCCTGGTACACCCCCTCTCTAAGACAGTTAAAAGCAAAAGGCCGCCAACTTGAAAGACTCTACACCAAAACCGGACTAAGTATCCATAAAGACATGTACACACAGCACATTCTCCACTATAAAGAGTGCATCTCTAAAACCAAATCTGCTTTCTACTCCAATCTCATCAATTCAAATAAAGAAAATTCAAAGATTCTTTTCTCCCTCATCTCTAACATCATCAAACCTCCTGACTCCCTTCCATCACATCTCTATTCAACTGATTTCTGCAACACCTTGGCTTCATTTTTCACCACAAAAATCCACCTTATCCATCAACAGCTCACCCCCTACTCTGCTCCATTTCTATCTTCCATTCCATCTTTTACGTCTGATGATTCGTTTTCTTCATTTACCCTACCCACAGTTAGTCAAATCTCTACATTAATTAAAAAATCCAAACCTTCCACATGCCAGCTTGACCCACTGCCCACCATCCTTGTTAAAGCTACAGCTCCCTCTCTTTGTCCTCTCATCACCAACATAATCCATGCTTCCCTCTCCTCTGGAATCGTTCCTCCTGCATTGAAAACTGCTGCTGTCACTCCCATACTTAAAAAACCGGGTGCAGATCCCACAGACCTCAATAATTACCGTCCCATTTCCAACCTTCCATTCATTTCAAAAATTCTTGAGAAAACAGTATCTGCTCAGCTTCAATCTCATCTGTCCTCCAATAATCTGTATGAACTTTTCCAATCTGCCTTCCGTCCCCTTCATAGTACTGAAACTGCTCTTCTAAAAATTACTAATGACCTTCTCCTCTCTGCTGACTGTGGTTTATTATCCATCCTTCTTTTACTTGATCTCAGTTCAGCTTTTGACACCATTTCTCATTCTATCCTCTTGAACAGACTCTCTTCCATTGGCATCTCTGGCACCGTCCTCTCCTGGTTTCATTCCTACCTGTCTGACCGTACTCAGTTTATCCAACTGAAATCTTTCACTTCTCATTCTGTCCCCATCACAACTGGTGTCCCTCAGGGTTCTGTGCTCGGTCCACTCCTCTTTATTATCTACCTTCTCCCGCTTGGTCATATTTTCCAAAAACACCACATCCATTTCCATTGCTATGCGGATGACACCCAGCTCTATCTTTCCAGCCAACCCAACTCCACACTGCCTCCATTAGCACTGGTTGACTGCATCAATGAAGTCAAATCCTGGTTCACCTCAAACTTTTTAAAACTCAATAGCAATAAAACTGAACTTCTTCTGATTGGCACCAAATCCACCCTGAGCAAGACCAACCATTTCTCTCTTTCCATTGACGGCTCCACCATCTCTCCCTCCCCTCAGGTAAAGAGTTTGGGTGTCATCCTCGACAGTAGTCTCTCTTTCACTTCTCACATAAACAGCGTCACCAGATCAGCTTACTTCCATCTACGCAACATCCAACGTCTACGTCCCTCCCTCACTACTCAGTCCACTGCTGTACTGGTACATAGTCTTGTTACTTCCCGCCTGGACTATTGTAACTCTCTTCTATTTGGTCTCCCACAAAAAACCCTCCATAAACTTCAAATGGTTCAGAATTCAGCAGCTCGTATCATCACACGCACTCCCTCCATCAACCATATCACACCTATTCTTCAACAGCTTCACTGGCTACCCATCCCATTCCGCATTCAATACAAAATCTTGCTCTACACATTCAAAGCCTTTCACAACCTTGCACCTCCATATCTCTCTGACCTCCTTCATGTCTCCATACCTGCTCGCTCCCTCCGCTCCTCTTCTTCTATCCAGTTTTCTGTCCCTTCTGCCCGTCTTGTCACCATGGGGAGCCGGGCATTCAGTTGCTCTGCTCCCCAGCTTTGGAACTCACTCCCCCCTGACCTCCGCAACACTGACACACTCCCACATTTCAAATCAAAGCTAAAAACTCATCTTTTCCAAATGGCCTATTCACTTAAACATTAACCTTTTCACGTTTTTATATTTTTTTATTTAATTTTGTATTTATTTAAATTGTTGTTGTTGTTTTAAGTGTTTATTGTATTTTATACTGTATACATGCTGTGCGGCGACCTTGAGTGCCCAGAAAGGCGCCTTATAAATAAAATGTATTATTATTATTATTATTATTAATCCTTGGCCTGAGAAATGCACCCGATGGTCTTTGCTCGCCGCTACTGAGGGAATCCTGGTTAGTTTCTTTTCCTCTGATTATTAATTTGCTTCAATAGGCTATATGCACACGGAGGTGATGACGTACTTCCGCTAAAATCTCAGCCTGCTAAGCCATTTCCGCTCGCGCTGAGGCGATTGTTTACAAAGCGATATAACAGCAACTACAATATGACTAGTAAGAAAACGTTCAAATTTCAGCGAACCATCTATAGTACAGCCGAGCATTGCTGTGTGCCTCTGTGTCAAGCTTCGAGCAAGTACAACAGTTTACTTAGTTTTCATACATTTCCATCTGACGCGGAAATCAGGCGAAAATGGCTTGTAGCTATCCGGAGGGACAAATTCACAGTTACTCCCCATACCCGAGTATGTAGCCGACATTTTAACAAGGATGATGTTCGTGAGCCCTTATCAGAGACGGGGAGGCGGCTATTAAACAAGGGAGCTGTCCCAGCACTGTTTGAGTGGAACAATTTCACCCTTCCCACTTCACGACCGGGGGTGTGGGAGAGGAGAGAGCGTCCGCCTCCGATGACGGAGGATGACGGCGACGCAGGCGAGAAAGCTGATATCCCTATGGACCACGACTACGCTTCGGCTTCAGATCCTGCAGTTGTTGATTTAGCCCTTGATGACAACATGTCTCTCAGAGATGAGATTCTCAAGCTGAGGGAACACGTCGAGAAGCTGACAATGAATCAGCGCTTTGGAATTCATCGTTTTGCTGCCTCAGACAAGGACATACGTTTTTTCACAAGGTAAGATATCAGATTGTTCTGTAGTAACGTTACTTTTGCAACAACAGATATAGTTGTGTGTGTGTGTGTGTGTGTGTGTGTGAGAGAGAGAGAGGGAGAGAGGAAGGCTAACAGAGTTGTATATTTGAAATGCTTCCAAGTAATATCATAGTATACACTGATATAATATTTAAATGATTATATCTGAATTGTATTTATTTAGATTTGCATCCTATGACCTGCTGATGAGATTCTGGGCCTTAATAGAGCCATCACTGCCAAATATGGTCAATGTGACACAAGCACAGAGAGGCACCTTTACAGAGCCAAGTTCCACTGTAGTAAGTAGTTATTTACATGGCCCATACAATAAAACTTAAAGGGATAGTTCACTTCAAAATTAAAATTCTGTCATCATATTCTCACCCTCAAGTTGTTTCAAACCTGTATGAATTTCTTTCTTCTGCTGAACACAAAGGAAGATATTTTGAAGAAAGAAAGAAATTCACTGAGTATATGATTTTCATTTTGAAGTGAACTATCCCTTTAACAAAGATCAGGGCTAATAGAGGTTGAGAGAAACATAACGCAAATTGTTTTTCTTTTGAACAGACTCGTTTCCTGCAGCCCATTGATGAGATGTTCATGTTTCTCAATTACCTGGTACTGGGTTCAAAACAGCGTGATCTTGCTGACCGGTATGGAGTCCACCAGTCCACAGTCAGTCGGATCATTACAACATGGAGCAACTTTCTGCACACTGTGCTAGGGTCTGTGAGGATCTGGATACCAGAGGAGAAAATAAGGGCACATCTGCCAGCTGAGTTTAAGGACTATGCAGACACTACAGTCATCCTGGACTGCACAGAGCTAAGGTGCCAGTGCCCTTCATCACCTCTTCTCCAAAGTGAAATGTTCTCAGCATACAAGTCCCACTGTACTCTCAAAGGGCTGCTTGGAGTGGCTCCTCATGGGGCGGTCACATTTATTTCTCAACTGTACGCTGGTTCCATCAGTGACAAACAGATCACGCGTGAGTCTGGAATTCTCTCCCTTTTGAGACCTGGAATGGCCATCATGGTCGACCGAGGTTTTCTGGTTGATGACCTTGTACCTTGCAAGATTTATAGGCCAGCATTTCTCTCTGGAAGATCCCAGATGTCTGCCTGTGAGGTCAGGGAGACCCAAGCAATAGCACGCCTCAGGGTCCATGTTGAGCGCCTCATACGGCGTGTTAAGAAACACAAGTTCTTTGACACAGAGATTCCACTTCGGCTTTTTGGCAACATTAATCAGCTGTATACTGTTGCATGTCTTCTGACAAACTATGAAAACGGGCCTCTTGTAAAGGCTTGGGCAAAGAAGCCAGAGTAGCAGCAGTAGAAAAAAATAAAAATTAATAACCTATGACCATTTGTATAACTACTTTCTTTAAATGTACCTTTGTAAATTACTTTGTATAAATTGAATTTTATAATTAATGTTATGTATGCACTGCTGTACATTGCACATACTCTTTGAATAAAGAACTACTGAATTATTTGCATGTTATATGTACTTTACCTCACCAATGCTTTTAAGCCATCTGTAATATAAGAATAATACTTTCATGCACAGTGAATTATTTACTGAATAACATTTATTTAGGGCTCCCAATTTACAAACAACAGTTATAAAATAATATTTTTAGGTAACCAATTATCAAAAAAATTAATCGGAAGAACATGTAACATGTATTTTAATAATAGATTAGTATTAATACAACAAGAAACATAGTAATACAATTAAGAAAAAATATAAAAACTTGAATCAATATATATGTACAAATATTTTGAAATGGATTGAACTAATAAGAGTTACTGCCAGTAAGAGAAATGGAGAAAAGAGAAATTAACAGCACTCTATAAAGTGTGACAGGCAATCAGAATCTAATTATTTAGGGAAGCAAAGAGGTAACAATAAAAATAAAAAAATCAATTTTTACTTTCATTGTTTTGGTGATTTCATTGTCTCTGGGAATCCTCTGAATAAACATGTCCTCCTGTGTGTAGACAACAAAGTCACACCAGTCTAAACCAGAAATCAACATCTGGCCCTGGATTTGCCAAAAGTAGGAATGAGATTTCCTTAATGTGTGTGTGCCCTCACTGATCTTAATATATGGGCAGTCAACATAGCTTGCAACATTGGGGTATTTAATTTCAACAAGGCCAAACACTGTCTGCCCCTTTGGATCGTACACAATGCCATCAGGTGATGACCCCATCAAGACCAGGTTTAACACCCTGCATTTGAACAAAAAAGGTTTTCAATAAACACAAACATCCATAAATAGAAAATGAAGTAGAAAAGTACCCTGTTAAAAACATTAGTTACCATGGATCTTGGCTTATGCCACTTCTGTTCAGTCTCTGTGCAGCTGTGTGTTGGGGGAACAGAGGTGATGCTAAGCTGGCAATAATGTGCAGTCTGGTACAACAGTGCTGCCACATGATTACACACAGCTGTACCTGCCACACAGGTACACTGGCAGCTTTGTAGCTGCACAGGACGGGCATCCCCAAGCACAATCTGAAAATACACAAATCTGTTATAATAGAATAAAAGTGCAGTTTTTTAAAAAGAGAATACATGAGTACAGTGAGAATGTTTAACAAAACAAACAAATTTGAACCATCGACATATAATTATTAACTACTAAAACAATTAATAACTACTAAACAATTTGTATGAGCTAAAATTGTAGCCACAATATTATTTATCTCACTTTACTCATCATCCCCAACAGTTGACACAGAACGTGTGTCAATGCAGTGACAAAACGGAACTCAGTTTCTGTGAATCCCAGTGATTAGCGTACATATTTAAATATCGATAAATATTCCAACACACCAGTGTTATTTATGGTATGGTAAATGAAATTTGTCTTTAAAATAACCTTTAGCATTATTAGATGCAATGATTCACAGAAACTTTGATCTGCCAAACGTAACCTGTCTCATGAACCATGAACCATGAACCAATCTGCGCTGAACCTGCAGTATAACTTTCTCTTAGTCTTACGCTTAAGCTGTGAGGCTTTTGGCTTTTCCTCATAGATCTGTAGCACTCAGCCCTAATCGTTACCTCTCCTGTGCTTGAATCCTTGTTTGAAACTGACATTGACAAAGGCGTTAGGAAAATTGGCTGTGATTGACACATAATAGTAAACATAGCCTACGCTGCACCTGCTGCGCTAGCACTAGATAGCATGCATGCTATGGGCATGTAAACACAGAACACGTCCAGACCTTCAAAATTGTGGATGTAGCTTGACACATACAATTTGAAGCCCTTCTCTTTCTTGGTTGTCGAAGTGTGACATAACTTTTGTATGATTCGACTCACGTCGTTGACCGTTACCTTTGGGACATCTTGAAGGGACCGAGTGAAAAATGCCATAGTTGTTATTGACGCTATGTGCGCCGTCGACGCCGGATGTAACCTGGCTGGCCGACTTGGAATGCGGAAGTGAGTGTGCATATAGCCTATTCAGCGGGTCATCCTCCAAAAAACCCCCAAAAAAAGATTGGTGGTCCTACCAGAAAATGTGGAAATAGGGCAAGGTCTAATGCTACCATAAACTTCAAGATTAGCCTAAACCAGTGCTTCTCAAATAGTGAGATGCGATGCCAGGGGTGGCGCGCAGTAGTGACGGTTTCAGGCAAAGTTTCTGTGTGGCAAAATAAAGTTAATATTTGTTGAAAGTGGATTTATATTGCATTTTTCTCTTGTTAATGTTAAAAGATACAATTTAGGTATCATTTTTCATAGATACGTGCCTAATATATTGTCACTGCAAGAGTGTGTGTATGTGTATGTGTTTGTGTGTGTGTGTGTGTGTGGGGGGGGGGGGGGGGTGCAAAACATTTTCTTTTTCCTAGGGGGGGGGGGCTGGCAAAAAATAATTGAGAAGCACTGGCCTAAACATTGACTATTTTTACAGTAAACTCACTCAGATCTTCCTAAAAATTTCTGCTTTATTAGCTGACATGTGGAAAGTCACTGCCTTGTTCTTCTAGCTGTTTATAGCTCACTGGTGTGCCTTAAATTTACCCTCAAATGACATGTGTTGACCCAACTGTGGAGCGCTTGAACAGGAGAGTGAGCTTCTTCCAGGTCTATAGTGACAGTCAGGTAAAGGGCAATTTTCAGTTTAAGAACTCCACAGACCTAGTACCGGTAATCATTACAGTAGTTAACAAAGGCAAATAACATGAAGAAAAGCCTCCTGTCATCAAGTAGCAGAGCTAAACCAGACAAGCAACCTCCAGCAGTGAGTCAGCATCACAGTTTAACTGACATTTGACAGAATTGTTTCAGGAAAAAAAGTTTTTAATCTGTTTATGAAATACTTCCATTTTAAACAATCAGGTTAATAATCCTAATGTCTTTTTATTTTATTTTATAAAATCGTATACAACTGTCTTTTAATTAAGCTTATGCTGTTTTTAACCAAAACCCCACAAATAATAAAGGATTAGATTTATCTGCGCTTTTCCAGACGCTCAAAGCGCTTACAATGTGTTCATTATTCATTCACTCCTCATTCATACTTGGTGATGATAGAGGCGTGACTGCCAGTTTGCACCTATAGTCCGTTGGAGCATCACCGGGACTTCCATTCACATTCACACACCGGTGGAGCCACACTGGAGGCAGGGAGGGTGAAGTGTCTTGCCCAAGGACACAACGAGAGTGGACTCGGGGGAGCGAACCGCCAACCCTTGATCATTGGACACCCTGCTCTACCGCCTGAGCCACTGCCACCTTAAATGTCTTAAAAAGCCATATGTCATGTCTATCTGAAGCCTCTGTTTCCAAAATCTCCTCTAGATGGGCGTGGCTATTGGTGCTGAGCTCAGTAGCCCCGCCCTTGATCCTTCCTTTCTGATGATGATACCTGTATCTTGCAGGAGTGACGAGCCTGACACGGGGGGGGGGGGGGGGGGGGGGGGGTGCACAAACGCACAAACACAGACTGACAATCTCTATTCTCTAAGATTTCTCAATGATAAACGGTGAAAAGTGACATATTTTTGGTTCCGGTTCGAGACTCTTTGAACAATGTGTGGGATGACAAAGGGTATGTGTGTACCAGACCCTGCTATTTAATAAAATTACACACAAAAAAGAGCTTTAAGAAGCCCATTAAAAATGCTTGAAATTGGTTTAAAACTTAGCCTAGATTGTACCAGCAAGAGGCAATGGCCATGTCTCAGAACTGATTTGATGCTAGCACATGCAGATGGTTAAATTTACTTAAACGGCAAATGCCAATAAATGCCAATAGCAAATAAAATGAAATGCCAGAAAGAAAGTGACTATTCGCACGTAATTTTCCAAATCGGTCCTGAACTTTTTTCTTGGACGCACAGACCAAGAAAAAGGGTTAGGTTTAGGATTACGGGGTTTAGGGTTAGGCTTCATTCCTACATATTTTACGTAGTATCTGATCCTGGAGGTGGCTGACTTTGATCTGGAGATGAGTGTCCAAGGCGAGTTTTAAAAGCAGTTGGGAATCCATAAATAGTCCCATTGAGTATGAAATGCCATTTGATCTGATAATAAAAATAACAATAGTCCTGAATAGAGCATTTATGTCTATTCCAAGAGGTCAGATTTTTTTTCCACGTCTGTAACCTTGGAACCTGATGGATTCCATTCTTTCCACAATTGAGCTGATAGCCAGACGGAGGTAGAAGACTGGCTTTCTCCTGTTAAAAAATGTAAAACTAGTTTTTCAGATTTTCGCTTATTGCCATCTTGACCAGGTGACCTGATGGAGTCTGTTCATTTCCAAAAACGGGTATTTGCTAGACAAACACTTGTCAGTGGTATAAAGAGAGTTAAAGACCAGTGTAAGTATGATAATCAATGCTATGAAGTCCATTTGTTGGATTTTGAAGTAAAAGAAAAAGTTAAATTTTTCATAATAGCCACCTAGAGTTGTACAGTGAATTGTGTTGGCTCCAATTATTTTTGTTTTTAAAACATTCTAGATGAGGAAGTGAAAACGTTGTGTATGTTGTGTGTTTGTACTCTCGGCTGTGCAAATATCTTTCATGGAAAAGCAGTGTTCCTTGGCGGGATTCTATCTCAGGAACAGTGTTTTGAATTTATATGAAATTTAGGAAACACATCTTCTCAAGACAACTATGCATTTCTTTGTGTGAACAAAGTTTTTCTTAGTCAGTACTGAAACATTTCCATCTCTATTAATATTGAACTATTCATGGTTTTTCTCCATTTTTCATCATCGGGGGAAAAAAATCTTTGCTCGAAACAGTCACGCTTCTTTAGTTCACTTAGTTTTGGCTCTGACTGTCCTCCCCAAATACTGCTCCAGACTCTTTCGCCATCCTTCAGAAATACAGTAGCCGTCAGAAGTTCAAATAGAGAACTTTGATATTTCAGATAGATTAAAGATTATTTTTGCCTCATAATCCATTAACGAAGAAGCTGTAGAAGAGATCCCGACATTAGAGGTTTATTAAAGCATGTTTAAATCTGCAAAGCTTAATCTCAATCAACTCAACACAGACACACAATCACACCATTGAATTAGCTTTTGGTACCTTTGGCACCAAGTCCTGTAAGAAAACTAGTCAACATGTCCACACAATCTTCAGCAGAAGACAGCATGAAATGCTCTTGAATCCAGACTCTAAACTTTGCAAAATCTCACTGACCAACATCAGCAAGTTATGGCAATCCCAAGTCATCACTGGCTGGGAAAACTTCCCACTTCAAGCTTTGTGGATGTTTCTTCACTCTTCCTCAAGATTTAGGGACCTTGATTCCAAATGAGAACATTTGCTTTGATTCAGCCAAATTAAATTTTTTATTTACACTCACTTTTACTTGTGTTTCCTTTTGTTTTACTTGTAGGCCTGAGTGTATTTTATTGGGCTTCACCTGCTTTAGACTCGCTGTGCCATTCTGGGTTCTTTCTTGGTTTTGACTTTGTTTTAACATTTGGAAGCACTCTGTGCTATATAAAAAATAAAGATTTACTTACCTTACTTACTACAGATGTCTTGGGTTCAGAAGTGACTTAAGAGTGTCTGGTTGATTTGGATGCCCTGACTCCAGCCTCAGCCCACTATTTCCGATGCTCCCCCAAGTTCTTCTTGACCTCTAAAATATACTTTTCAGTTAACAGTCCTCTGGAAGCTGTTATTAATGCACCTTTTTTGTTTGCATTACACTTTCCATCCACTTAATTTGATGTTGATGTCCTTGGATACAGCACTCTGTGAACAAGCGACAAGCTTTTCTGGCTTGTCCTCTTTGTGATGGGTCTTGACTGAGAAACCATTTAAAAGGCTCAGGGAAGCTTCGCAGGTGTTTTGAGTCAATCATCTGATTAGGCTGTGACACCATGACTTTTTGAAATGGACCTTCTAGAGCAATGCTCCATATTTCTAACCAATATTTCTATAAGAATTATTGGTTAGAAATATTTCAATCTGTGTGTAGTGTTCATTAGTAATGAACTCTAACTGAATGTTTGTGTTCTTGTAGAGTGAGCTGCTGTGAATCTTCCGAGCACACGTCTCTTGGACAGAAAAGAAGATGGCGACTGACCACACTCTGCACAGCTACTCCATCATTCCATGTTTCATCTTTGTGGAGGTAAGAGCCTTTGTGTATATGTGTGTTTCTGTGTTTGTGTTTTGGAATTCTACCTGGAATGTTAAGTCGGGGGACATAAAAAATAAAGAATCTCAAATCAAAATTTGTTGTGGCTTCACATCATGTTGCCCCGCCCATTTTCTGCTTTTTCTGCACGTTTCTGGGCTTTACTCTTAGTGAGTAAAATGGGGTACCATTCTGTGTGGCATTTGCATCTTCTCCCCGTGCATGCGTGGGTTTTCTCCGGGGACTCCGGCTTCCTCCCACCGTCCAAAAACACGCTTCATAGGTTACCGTATTGTCTCGACCACTGAGCGCACTGGGTTATAGAGAGCATTTTCAGTTATGGCCGATTTTTCGGTATTTATCACAGACAAAAGGTGCACTGGGTTTAAAGGCGCGGGCACGTTAACACATACCTGTAAAATATGCATGATAGTGTGTGTTTAAAAAAAAAAGCAGCAGGAGCAAAATTGAGTTGGTTGTGATTTATTTTTCTTTTTTTTAGTCATCAATCCTCTTCGAAAAATCCTTTAAAGTCCTCATCTTCTGTATCTGAACCAGTTTTTAGTACTTTCTTCTTGTTGTTTTTTGGTTTGGATCGTTTTTTTCGCGCACTATTTGTTGCGTGTTGCGGCGGGACCGCGTTGTCACGCGCTGCCTCCCACAACAATAAAAGCCGTGCCTGGTTGTGCATATCATACCGCGCTGCTCCCGTTCTTCTCGACATTGTGACTCACCGGGATGTCGAAAGTCAGCAGCGCCCCATCCCTGTTGTGGTTGGGCTGGAGGTGTTTGTCTGCGATCTTTTTACTGCAGTGTGAGCGGAAGATAACAGCTTTTCATTGTAATCCGCTGGAAGTTGCTGCGGCACCGTAATCGTCTCCTGGATGGAAAGATGACGGCGTTTCATAAAACGAAAGAAAAATGCTTCCTGTAAGTGTAGGGAAGCTTTTCCTGATCACTGATCGTTAATCCATCACTCGAGTCGCCTTTTTCTGCGCAAACTTAGCAGTGTCTTCTTGACTTGTCGGACTTCGTTTTCCAGCTTCCTCCACTTGTGAAGATGGCTTCATTCGTCTTGAATTCTCTGCAGCTGCTCCCATGTTACTCCGTGTAGCTGATAGCTTGTACTTTAAACTATGCTTCAGTGATGTTGTAAGCAAAGTAGTTCTGTTGTTCACCCCACACTTCTCTCCCCCGTTCTCATGCCGTCTTCTTCTACGCCCCACAACACAGTGCACCGCCTTATAGGGCACCCCCTACATTTTGGAGAAAATTTAAGACTTTTAAGTGCACTTTATGGTTATGAAAATACGGTAATTGGTTACTCTAAATTGTTCCTAGGTGTGTATGTGAGAGTGCGTGGATGTGTGATTGTGGCCCTGCTACAGACTGGTGACCTGTCCAGCATGTCTCGTGCCTTCTCCCGCTAGTGGCTGGGATAGGCTCCGGCAGCCTCGTGACCCCGAAAGGGATAAAACGGATTAGAAGATGAATGATTTTTGTTGATAAAACGAAGCAAAATACAAGTCGTGTTGAATGTTTAAGAGATTTTGGAAATGGATGAAACTTGAATATTGTCAGAAGTAAAACACTTTTTTTACCTTTTAAGTTGACTGTTTTTTAAGGCTGAATAGATTTTGGGAATTTATGTTGTAGACAAATCTGTCTCTGATCATCACTGTTTATTAGATATATCAACATTCTTTTCCCCATTTTATTTCCAAGTGTTTAAACATCGCCTGGTGCTCTCAGAAGCCTGTATTTCCTCTCCACACTCGTGTTCATGTGTGCATCAGCTGAAATCCCTTTAACGGGATCCAGTCATCTCTTAAAAAAAGTGCAAAGCTCCATCTGTTCTTTTCCATCTTGGGAGGTTGCCTTAAATATATTTCAAATTTCTTAACTTGTGTGCCAGGAAGTTAGATAACAGAGGAGAAAACAGGCAAAAACAAAGAGCTTGACCTGCTTTTCCTGCTTTTACTATTTCCACTTTTTATTCTGTTTTCATGATACAATTCTTTTGGAGCAATATTGAGTTGGATGTATTTTTGTTGATGGAGTTATGGTATTAAGACTACAATGTTTTGTTTCTTTGCATAAAGGGACAGAAAAGAAACACGTCCCGTATTTATTAGCATTTACGTTACAGTGTTGTTGCATAGAGGAGTGAAAGTGAGTCACACAGAGCTATGCAGTCTCCTGCTTTCTAATTAGTCAGATAATTGTCTTTATTCAAAGACATTCCATGTGTTCATCACCATTCTATCCACACACACACACACACAACTTGTCCTGTCCAACAGCTGGGCAAACAGATGAGAGCTGAGGGCCTCTGGTGTTGGACATATTTTACTTCAACAACAGGGGTTATGAATCTTCTGACAAACCAGAGATATGTCTGAATAAACCCCTTTTGTAATCGAGGCCAAACTTTATTCATTTAAATCATATTTGAAAGTCTTTTGTGTTGGACCGGACGGGAAGAGAGAGGGATGTTAGAGAGGGGGGGATAGGAGGTTGATTGTAGAAAGGGGGGGGGGGGGGGGGTAAAACCATGAAGCAGCATAAAGCAACAAGTTTGTGGATAGTTATACTTATTACAGTGAGGTTCAGATGTAATACAAGTCTATAAAGGCAGGGCCTGTCCACACACACTCAAATGCCACAAACATACCTGTTGGCTCCAAAAACGTTCACATGTCAACATGTACACAATTAAAATAATGTTCACAAACACATACCTATGCCTTCAAACCAACTAGTGTGAAATATTTAATTCATTCATGGAAAGTATTTGTTCAAAGGTGAGCTAACACCTGTGCTTGAGTGAGTCTTTATGTTCTTCTAAAATGGATGATGGAATGTAAAAAGAAGGAGGGAGAGTGCCCAACCGTCCCCACACCAAGACCCCCAGGCGATCACATCCGCCACCCAGGCCAGGCCCAGCAGGACTTTGACTTTAAAAGGAGGAGAATGGAAATGTTGAAGTATTTATTTGGTGTTCTTGTTAGCTGTACAGAGGACTCACACTAAGTATGTCGGACTATTCTGGATCAATGAAATGTGTAAGGCCTGTCTTTGATGTCAGAAGCTATCTGGACAGATGGAAGTGGTAGAAGAGTCACTGTGACCATACACAGAGAAAGACAATATAGTTACATGATCCAGCCTGGTGATTGCTGACCACTTGGCTGGTTAAGACCTTTCTCATCAGTTGGTAACATGAGCTGTTGTTTTTGACAGGATAAAGGAAAGCGATTGCAAAAATAAATAAAAAAATTAGGCCCATTTCAGCAGTCATCAATGTTAAAAAAAGTGTTTAAAATCAGACCGTACATATTTTTATCGTACAGTTTTTATTATTTATTTTGGAGGAAAAGGGGAGTGAATATGCTTGTAAGTAAACAAGCAGTTACCTGGTGAACCGATAAATTGCAACTTTTTAAACCAATTTCAAGAAAGTGAATATTTCACTTAAAGAAACCATCACTAAAAAACACAGTTCCTGCTCTGAGACACGGTGGTAGGAGCATAATAGTGTGGAGACGATTTGCTGCTTCACGTAGAGCCAAGCTTCTTTAACAGAGGTATTGCCAAAAAAAAATGTCAATGTTTAACATTGGGTCCCAGCTGTTGCTTCTGGTAAAACTTTGATCCCAAACATACAATGTGGCAGAAGTTTTAGGCAAGTTTGAAAAAATGCTGTAAACAAAGAATGTTTTAAGTAATATGACTGATCTTTGGGTTTGTTAATTAATAAAATGCAAAGTCATCAAACTACAGAAATGTCTAAATCAAACCAACAAATCGACCTTTTGCCTTCAAAGAAATATTGATGATTGTCGATGCTGTGGTGTGCAGCAGATGAAAGACACATCCAGCAGAGGGAATGGCCACTGTGAGTGGCTAAAATGCGTGGAGGGGGAGGGGCCTAGAGATAATCCAGTAACAACTCGATCGCGTAAACATCTGTGGGAAGGAAACGGAGACAAATATCATCACAACCTGATATGTGCGTCTGAGCTATGAGCAAGCGAACTATTGATTCGTTCTTCCGACCTGCGGCAAGTGTACCAGTGCCAGAGTGTACAGCAGGGGTCTCAAACTCGCGGCCCCCAAGATGATATTTTGCGGCCCCCGCCTTAATATGAAAGTTTAATGTTAATGCGGCCCGCCAGTTTGTATGAATGACACTTTTTCATTGTCGTGCGCGGAGCTGACAAAGCAACCAATCACAGTGGGGTATATGACTCTTGGGAGCATGACAATGACCGGGCTTGAAAGCAGGGGAACATTTAAAGCAGGACACCTGACAGCTCCCTCCGCGGACCACATTAAGGAGTTCCTTACTTTCCTTTTTAGAACGTATTTATTCGCTCGTAATTTTCTAAATACATGCAGTCCGTGCTGAACTGTTCTCTGGGCCGCACAGACCCGGAGGAGGGTTAAGGTTATGGTTACGGTTACGGTTAGGCGCGCGGCGGCATATCAACCCCGACCAAACGGTTCTCATGCACAGCTATTACTGCAGCACTCCGCTCCCGCGGGAGATGGGTCGCTGAGGAGAATAAATGTAACTAACTGGGCTTGAACTTTAAACACATGCGAGCGACAACAAGATTTAGTCTTAGACCCACTTAAAACACGTGGGGAAAATGCGATGATAGACATGTTTGAGAGGAACCAGCACCTCGTCTGGGTCGTTGGGGAAACCAGGCGGGGGGGGGGGGGGGGGGGGGGGGGGGGAAGGCAAATCTGCCGCGAAACTGAAGGAGAACAGGAAGTTGTTGTCCTTAACATTCAATTTAGTTTTAGTATGCCTCTCCCCCTTAGTATAATCTGTGTTATTATATATTTTATATTTATTTGAATGTTTTGTAATGTATGTAGCCTTTTTTTTTTAATAAATTGGTATTTTAAATTATTTTAATTGATCACTCAACTACAAAAACCCATCAGGACACATGTCCCATAATGCATTGTTTTGTAGTCATCAGGGCAGCTTTCACTCAGCGCAGTACTAAATTTCCAGCTGTGTTTGTGTAGGTTGGTGCCTTGCTCTCGCCCCTTTCTCGTGATATTTTTGTGATGATTGACAGGTGATGTTGGAGCAAAAACAAAAATATACGTCTCACACCAGGTGATCTGTGCAGCATTGCGTCCACCTGGGTGATCTCAAACACGCTTATTGTGCATCTTGGCTGCACTTATTTGGTGTCCCCAACATAAATTTCAATCAGTTTTTAAGCTTTTCTCTAATCTCAGGAATCTGTATTGATTGTTCTGATCTCCAGTGAACAGTGCCCGTTCTTTTACAGTTTACCTTCTTCTGTCAGTTTACCTTGTTGTTGCATCTTCAAAAGTGCAGAATAAAATGTGACACTGAATTTGAAAAAGCACATTGTAATTTCTGCATCTATATTTAAGTATTTATTAGTAATACAGAGGAAATTAGTAGATTTGGTTAGCATGTTGATTTACGGTATGGGCCCCTAAATTTTCTGGTTGTGCCCCTAAAATTTTCAGTTGGGGGCCACAATGCTCCTAGTGAAAAAAGTTAGTCTGGAGCCCTGTTATGACTGTAGCAGAAGAAAGTTTGGTAATGAATGTCTGCAAGCAATGGTAAAACATGGTGGAGGTTCCTTGAACATTTCAGGCCTGCATTTCTGCAAATGTAGTTGGAAATTTGGTCAGGATCAACGGTGTTGTAAATGCTGAGACATACTGGCAGATGCTTACCCATCACTAATGCCATCAGAGAGGGTGTATTCTGCAACTGCACAGGTACCCCCAAAATACAAGCAAAGTCATGAAGAACTATCGTCACTATGGAGAAGACCTAGAAGCCGAAGTGGTGGTTTGGCATGGATGGAACCCTGATCTCAACATCATTCTGTTTGTTCAGAAGGATGTGAGAAAGCCCACATCAACAGACCATCTGAGGGTTGGCTCTCTGAGATGCTTTGGACAACCTAGCAGCTAATTTCTACAAAAACTGCGAGTGTACCCAGATGAATTGATGCCGGTTTGAAGGCAAAGGGTGGAAACACCAACACCAAATAGTATTTTGACTTATATTTATCTTTTGTTCATTTACTGTATTTTGTTGATTGATTAAAGATTACTGATCAAGACTTCCATTTTTTGTTTATAGCAATTTTTTGCACCTCCTTAAAACCCTTCAACATTAAAATTGTACCATTATTTAAAGCTCTCAGAGCATAAAGACCTTAGTCCTGCTGGCTGTTATCTGTACTACAACCAATACAACTCGTTGGGTTATTTTAAAACTTAGAAAAGCGTCAATGACTATAGCCTTTTTCATTTTAATGGAAAATTTCGAGCTCTGCTACAAAGAAATATGTTAAGAAATGTTAAAGTTAAGAAGCTGCTTTTAAACAATAAAGAGAAAGGTAAACTGCATTGATAAATAATTAATGAATAGAATTAACTGTGACTGTAAGAAATGGAGTGATACATTCTTCATTATTTAAACACTCATCTTTTCAGTCTAAATATCTAAAAGTAAAGAACTGAAGAGATGGAGCCCTTCAGTTCAAGTAATGGATATTTTCCGTCATAGCGAGTATTTTTTATCCTCAGCCCTTTTTTACAAAGACATGTAAGCTTCTTTCCTTTCTCAATCTTCTCAACCCTGCTTTTCTTTATGTCCTCTAAGCCTCATTTCTCTTTATTTTGCAGCTAGACCAGCTTTTTCTCTCCTTATCACCGCGTTTCATTTCTCCCAGTACAACTGTTGTTTCACTTTTTGTCCTCTCAGTCTTTTTGGTTTTCATGCTCGTTTGTTCCATTCTGCCTTTTTCTTCACTCATCCTTCCTGCCACAAATAGAGAGAGGCTGAGGGACACAGCTGTCACGTGACCATAAGGAAGCTCTCTCATTGGAGGAGTTCAGTGCCAGAGGCAGCGTGACGGGGAGGATGCTTATTCCTGATGATTTGTTTATTTAGCGGTGGAACTTGTTGCCTTTCCTTCAGCTGTTTTCTTAACATCAAGATGATTGCTTGTTGCTTCCTTTTGCGATCGCAGTTGCTGTTGCAGAGTGGCAGTTAACAGGATTGTTGGAAATCAAAGCGAATACAAACAAAAAAAGATTGGAGAGCCAGGAGGCAAGCCAAGATGAATCTGGAGGAAGAAGTGGAAAAAAGTTGAGATGGCAGGAAAGGACGTAAAGTAGAAACAAGGAAATGTAACCACCGAGAAGCTGAAATGACTAACCTACATACACTAGATGGAGTGATGTAACTCACAGAGCTGCAGGCGTTTGTTAATATTAAAAGCTAACGAGACTTCACACTGTGATCACTTTCTGCAGCATCCTCTAGATTATTCTGCTGTTCAGGAAATGGATAAAATCACATGACCAGACTTTTATCTTAGTAACATTTTATAATACAATTCTTTAATCTAGTTGGCTTTAGTATTTTGTTTATAAGGCTTACATTTATAAGACATTCATTTAACATGTATAGATGTCTTAATAAATCAAAGCCTTGTAAAGGCTGCCTTTCACAATAATTTGTTTTTGATTTTGCAGCGCCTCAATCTAAAGTGTGACCAATGTGTTCATCTTCACAAGGCTTATTTATAAACCGCTTATAAGTGGCTGATAAACTAAGCAAACACAATTTGTTCTTGTACAGAGACGCTGCATGTGCAGCTGGAGATTTACATAAAACTTTATCGCAATCTCACCTTTATTTTCACTCTATAATACTGGATTTACTTTTCTATGAAGGTTTGAACAATGAAAATCATGTTTTTGCTGTTTTTAACATCTTTTTTATAACAGGATGTGTATTAAAGAATTTAAGTTTAAAACTAGGTTTTGGAGTATTTCCTTATTAGGACAGGACATATCTTGCTTTCTTCACAAGAATTCTAAATTCTCCATTGGAGACAAATTGTTTGTCTTTATTTTCCTCTTCTGAGCTGGTATGTGGGTCTAAACTGTGCAGCTGAATACCTCCAATGTTGCTCAGAGTTTTTTTGCTACGCTAATGTTAGCTTAGGCTTGTGAGCCGCTTGTGGCTAGCGCGAGAGAGTGTAAACAGAGGCATGCTGGGAAATTAGCTTGGCTAACTTCTGCAGCAACTGTCCCGCCCACAGCCCAAAAGCAAATTTCTAATGAGCTCCTGGAGAAAATAGGCCTTAAAAATGACACAGGCTTTTTGTTTTTAGCTAAAAACGAATCAAAAGACGACTGGGAACATGGGAATGTTCATTTCTGTCTGAGAAAAGCGTATAAAGTGTGTAGTGATGGGTTTTACAGCCTTAAAAATCAATAATTTATTATTTATGCAACATATCCCCCAGGATAAACGAGGGAACCCTGTTTGTCATGCTCATGATTAATTGACCTTAAAAAGGCATGATATCAAACTTTAAAGTAAATTCTAAAGGTGATTTGATTCTATGAGCTATAAAGAGAAGAAAAAAAGTGCTAATCACATTGCTGGGATACTAAAGAGCAACAGCCTGGCGACCTGTCCTGGGTGTCCCCTGCCTTGGCCCAACAGTAGCTGGGACAGTTGCTCTTTTAGATTTATCTAACAAAATGATGGTTCTGACAGTCAAGAAACATGAAGATTGGAGAAAATGTTAAGGAAGAAGAAAGTGTTTGTATTTAGCTACTCTTGGATTTTATTACTAAATGACCTAAAACAATAAGTTATAAAAGCATTTTGATGTGAAGTTTGGAGCATATTTGTATCAATGAATACATTAGTGTAAAACAAAACAGAAGACTTGAGAAATAATGTGAATGAATTTAAGAAATCCTGACCTTTCCTTAAAATAATTCTAATTTTTATGAAACCCAGAACATCCACCAGAAGTAATCTGTGTTTGCACCAACATTTCAGACATTGTTGATCCACTCTGGCATGTGCTGTATTGATACATGTCATCTGACTGCTAATTTAGAGTCAAACTACAAAAGTAAGAGAGCTAGCTGATTTCAATTGTTTTGTGAAAAGGAGTTGAATCGATTGCTAATAGTGCAAGTTCTCATGAAACATTTGTAGCTTAAATCTTTTTAATGTTGAAGTCAACGTCTGCCATTCCTGCATTTGGAGGAGAGGCTTACAGAAACCAGGAAGTGTTTGTGGTTTTTATCTGTAGTCTGGGCTTTGACACATGGAGGGGGGGGGGGACTTTGACACATGCACCGTTATGGAGTGCTGTGGGGTTTTTCTTTTTTTTTTTGTGGACAGTCATAGAGAGCTGCTCCCTTAAGGCTCACAAAGCGATCTGCATCTTTGATAGTTCCTGCAGGCCACCTTTGTGCCCTATACAGCCGACCCATAAGGGTAGTTGGGCCTCATTATCCAAAAGAAAAAAAACTTGCAAGACAATTTTAACATCCTCTTAATAGGTGAATTGATTGATTGTTGTTTTTAATTTTTTTTTATGAAATGTGTGAATAATCTAAAATGAGAATAGTAGCTATTTTCAGTTTGGGGTGTTTTTTTCAGAAACATTTCTGCAGAGAAGACTAAAGCTGGATCACTGCTTTTAATTCTGACTTGAGTCATCTGTGCCACAGTGACACCTGCTGGTACACTAAAGTATTACAAGTAGCTTTTATCTCCTTTTCTTTTTTTTCTCTCTCGACAAGAACCATCAATACTCTAATATAGTTATGTTTAAAGAAAGATTTCCTCTTTTTTATTTCATTAAAAAAACAAATAAAATACAAATAATAGAAATAAATAAAATAAATCCTGCTTAAGATGTTTCGACTCATCAATTATCAGCTTTTGCTTGTCTTTGAGTAGAAAAACCTCCCATCTTCTCAGATTGGAGGCAGGAATAACGCACAAATGACGCAAAGACAGACGATTTTCCAAAGCTTAATAACAACGTCACCGTAAAGCCGGATCTGTTTCCGTTGCGGCATCATTATCAGTGACTGAAGGTGCTATATATAAAGAGCATATATTTATATAAATACATATGGAGGGTGCCTGCAGCTGAGCCGAGAAAGGAGGCCAGAGACAAAAGATGATGTTAGTGGGATAAAAGGATGAGGGGGTGAGGCAGGAAGGGAGGTGGTACGTGTTGGGGGGGTGTATGTACTTGACTAGAGATGGCTTGACTCGAAGAAAAAGAGAGAGAGAAGCATTTTTTTGTGAATTTATGTGGTTGTTTAGAATCAAAAATCAGTTTCAGCTGAGAGCAGAGCAGATGGAGGTTCAGGAATGACACAAGGCTGTTTAAGAAAAAGACTTTTCAACCAATCTGCAGCTGTTGGCTCCTGCTCTTCTTTCTTTCTTTCTATCCGTCTAAGCGCACCATGTTTTTCTCCCAGCTCGTCATCATGTCCGGCACAGTGCTGCTGGCCTACTACATGGAGTGCACTGACCTGTTCAGCGTCCACGTGCAGGGCTTCTTCTGTAATGACGCTGAGCTGATGAAGCCGTACCCCGGCGAGGAAGAGTCCAGCTTCGTCCCGCCCCTCATCCTCTACTGCGTGGTGGCTGCTGCGCCTACAGTTATAGTGAGTAAAAACACATCAACCTTTTTTTTTATTCTTCTTTTCAATTGTGGGACTCATCAAATGTTGCATCAAGACCTTATTTTTAAGTCTTTGTTCCTAACTGATTTGGGATAATTGCTTAAGTAAAGAGGAGGCACAGTTAGAAATGTAATCACACAAAGGTTTTCATCATTTTTAGAATTCAAAAACTGTAGCTGAATTACTGTGTTTTCTGCACTATAGTGTGCATTTAACCAGAATTAGAAAGGGTCTATGTGATGCAGAGTAAACTATATCCATACATGTAAAAATATATATGGATAATAATTAACTTGACACTAAAGAACATATTCTTATCAAATATTTATTTTCACAGTACATTTTCCTACCAGGATGTAAAACGACTCGATGTCATAGTAACTCTACAACTTGTTTGTAACACGTGAAAAAAGCAACACATTCTGACACGCTACAGGTTAGCCACGCTAGCGTTTTTACATTAACATCAAGATTTTTGACAAATCCCTTCGACAACAGGAATATGTTAACTTAGAAATGTTTTGTCATAAGGATGCTTCACAAATGGGTTTGAGAAAGATGAAATGTAACACAAGTTTGTAAATTGAGGATTGGTTTTGTATAAACAAAAAGATTGACAATACAACCTGATAGAACCATTGATTTCTCTCGCTAAGTTGGAAATGACTGAAAAAGCAATCCTTTTCTTCCCATCCCTGTAATCCAATGTGAATGGGACTATTTCTGTAAACAGATTCTAATAAGGCAAATATATATGTTGATTGTTCAGAGGCAGGTGGAGCACAGGTGTGCTTGGCGTTCTTAACCAGTCATGGCAGCAGGTCATCAAATTCAACGCCATCATGCAATTAGTTGAAGCGATTTAAACAGCTGTGGAAGGGCCTCTGAAGGAGGGGTCTGAATGCTGTAAAAACATGGTTCCATACGCATCTCCATACACGGTCCCCAATTCCATACATAAACTTTCAGACTGTTTAGTCCTTTGTAGTTTAAAAACATGTCCTTTTAATTTTCTCTGTGTTTGTTTGAAGTGCTGTGAAAAAAAAGGGTTAAGTGTTTAATGCAGCCAACACACATTCCTCATTGTGGTTCAATCTAATGGAATTGACCAGACTTGGTAGGAACCAGCTTATGATTGGACGTTTTTCAGTTTACACCACAAGGCAAAGACAGTAGAAAGAATAGCAAGAGGAGAAATTGACTAAATTTGCCAGAAAGCGATTATTTAGTTCCTGATCAATGTTGCATCTTTTTTCCAACATAATCGTGTTCATATCGATATTGCTGTTACGGCTGGATTTATTTTTTGTTCCGTATCTGTATCCTTTAAATGCCTAGTATGGAGTGATGAGGAACTTGGTTGGTTTAAATTAGATTTTCTGTTGCAGACACATTCAGGTCATAGACATTGTGATATGCATAGATGTACAGAACATTGTTGAGCTGCTGCTCTGGTGTTGCAGCTGCAGCTTTTAACCACCAGGTGTCAGTATTGATTCATGCTTGACATCTTCCCACATCAGATAACTTATTTTCTTGCCTCATAGGTCAACCTTTTATTAGACCTATTCAGAAATGTTTTAGCTTTTGAAGGAACAAAAACGTGTTTATATACCGTAAATTCCAGACTACAAAGCGCACCCGATTACAAGCCGCACCCACCCATTTTTACGTGTTGAACTACTTTTAAACATACACAAGCCGCATCAGAGTACAAGCCGCGCATGTGTTAGGCGATATTGTCATCCTGACAGATCACGGTCAGCATCCCAGAGTGAGAGCAGTTCATTAGCACGTTGTGGGTGTAGCCAGCTTTGCCTCTGACCCATGTATTTGAGTGTATCGACATCTGTCATACAGCATGGACCTGTATTCTGTTCACAAGTTCCTCAGTTATGGTGTTTTTATTTCATTCTTTTTTTTTTTTTTTTTACTTATTGACAATCTAGGTATCATACATAAAATTACAAACAGTAACCATATAATCAACATTACATCACTCAGTTATGATGAGGAAATTTACATCCGCGATTCCACATTTCCCATGAGTCTTAGGGGCTAAAGGCGGGGCCAACGCCCGGCTCGCCACACTGTTGTATGTTTTTAAGAATGAGCAAGTATCAGCAGTGCATGGAGGGGTGAACGGGTACAGCTCTCCTTCTGCTTGTGTCGCGGCAGCGTTATGGGAGTAACAGGACTGGTTAAAAAACACACCGGTAAAATAAAGCAGCGGCGACTGAAAAGCGCGCGCCTCAGCGCGATACGCGCGCCTCAGTGCGGCGCGTGCGTCAGAATTCAAAGCCTCTGCGCTCCGCTCCCGCCCCGCGCGCTCCTTGTCTCCCCTTCCTATCTACTCCGACACCTCTGGCCAGGGCGGCTTCAAGGAGGAGCACTTCGTCCCCATTGCGCCGGTGGACCGAGCAAATCGTGTCTGTCCAAAGCAATCGGACTTAATACTGTACGTTTTGTGTATGAGGGGCGGATGCGTTGTTACGTGTGGGAGCCATCAGACTGTCATCGGCCCCGCAGCTCTATAAGAGCAGCAGGAGGAGAAGATGTCTCCAACTCACACGGAGGCTGTGAGCTTATCAAAGCAAAATTCCGCTTTTACGGTTTCCTTAGAAACCGTAAATGGAGTGTAAATTCACTCCATGCGCTGTTCTCTCCGTCACGCAGCAAACCGGCTTTTCCAAACCCGTTGGTGACGGTGGACTTTTTTACGCTGCTTTTAACGATTGCTTTTAACTTGAAAGCTTCATCATAATGTAGCGGCGATCACGTACACATTGGGTCTAATGGCCCCAAAGGATTCTGGGATGCGGCTGGGCATGCGTGTTTCGTTTTGTTGAACCATGACTGAAGTGTCTAAGACCTAAAGTCAAGTCCATGCTGTTTGGCTGCCAAGAGGTGTGTTGAAAAGAAATGCCTTGTGCTTGGAGTTGGATAGAGAGTTCAAACTATTCACTGAGTTCGAAAGTACGTACACGGCGGCCGCCAATTAAATCCATAAATTAGCCGCGTCACTGAATAAGCCGCAGGGCTGTAAGCGCAGGAAAAAAGTAGCGGCTTGTAGTCCGGAAATTACGGTAATTATTTTCTTGTTCTTATTTTTTAAAATTCAGGGATTCAGTAAAGGAAAAGGGAGTGAGGTTAGATTTTTAGCACTTAACTGGTAGGCATTGCATGACATAATAGCATTCTAACGTCAGTCATTCACTCTGTTTTCACTGCCTTTAAATGTTTTCAACTCAGCAAACTGATGTTAATTGTGATATAAATTTAAATAAATATTCCCCCACAACAAATATATACTATGTGAGCTCTCTGTGTCACCACATACACACGTGTTAACTCTTAAGTTTGCATGATGGGTAAAAACTTCAAAAAAGAAGATCTCTGTGGTCTTTAAATGTTCAAATAATTAGAAATTGTGTGATCTAGAAGTTGTTAAAACAGTGAAATTTAGGATTTGCAGCACCCTAGTTTTTTTTAAAATATAAATTCAGCTTTTGTCTCCTTTCCAGCTCCATCCTCCATATCACAAGTCCAAGAGGCACTTATTCACTGATGCGATTGTTAAAACTCCCCGCTTCCTGGACACACGCCACCTGTTTACTCGTAATAAGGCACACTGCAGCTTTCCAGCCGCCTCCTTCTGCTGTTTTAGTTTTATTCAGCTCGTCTTCATTATCGGAAAGATTTAGCTTTTCATTCGCAAATAACCAACCATCATCACAGATTTTCTAATTTTTAAACCAAATTTTCTCCTCTTAAAAACCAAATCAATCATGTAAACAAGCAGGACTTTTAAACCACATCAGAAGTGGAGTAGACTTATTGGTACTGGTGCTGTTGACCTACAGGTAAGAATTATTAGACTACCGGCTATTTTAAAACTCCTATAGTCACACACCTGCAGACACAGCCATGCTGAAAATCGGTTTTGTGGTTTAACCCACCCCAATGGAATCCCTTAATGCTGAGTGTAAAGCAGGGAGACGTGGGGTCCCATTTTTAGAGTCTTTGATATGACTAGACGATGGATTTGAACTCACAACCTTCCAGAATCAGGGAGGACACTCTACTACAAGGCCAGTGGGTGAAAGCCCGGGGAGGACAAAGGAGTGTTGGTAGGCAGACAGAAAAAAAGAAAGGTAAGGGTGTAGGACTCAGACTAGGAACTTTGAATGTAGAGGCTTTGATAGAGATAACTAAAGAGTTTGAATTATGTGTTCAAAGAGACCAGATGGAAAGGGAGCAAAGCGTTTAGATTTGGAGCAGATTCCAACTGTTTCATCTCTGTATGGATTCAGAGACATGGAAAAGGTGATCCTAAGGGAGAAGTCTGCTAAAAATGATTTGGATGTGATGAGAGTGTCAGATAAGGTGATGACTCTAAAGCTGGAAGTTGAAGGTGTGATGTTAATTATGGCCCTAAGGTAGGATGTGAGCCAGAGGAGAAGAAGAAATGATTGGGGGAGATGAATGAGGTGATCCAGAGTATCCCCAGAGGAGAGAGCGGTGACTGTGGCAGACCTTCGCAGACATTTGGGAGGAGGGGGAACTGATGGAGATGTTTGGTGTTTAGAACAGGAAGGCAGAAGAACAAATTGTGGTGGACTTTACATCTTCTTCTGTCTTCAGGCGCTTCCTTTTGGGGTCTTCACAGCAAATCATTTACATCGACCACCCTCATGTTCCTCCTTCATCCATTAACCCCCTCTTTTGTCTTCGTCTAGGCCTATGTCCTGGTTGCTCTAACCTCAGCATCCTTGTACAAACTTTATCAATGTTCCTTCTCTGAGTGATTCCAGAATAGCTCAAACTGCTTCCCTTCATTTATCTTCAAAACATGAGTTGTTGCTCCGATGGACTCGTTCTTGATCCTATCCATCCTCATCCCTCCCAAAGAGAGCTCTGCGTCCTCCTGCACTGCCTCCTGTCTCTTTCTCAGAGATGAATTGAAGTATAAAATAAAAGCAGGTGTAGGTGAAGCAGAGGAGTTTAAGGCGGAGGTAGGAACTTGACCAAGGATCAGCTTTGAGCTCCTCCTTGTTTCGATGGTGATGTAAGACTGACAGATGAGGTTAGACAGGAATCTCTGTGGACCTTGATGTTTGCAGATGATGATGTGATCTGCAGTGAGAGCTGAGAGCAGGTGGAGGAACATTTAGAGGATGACCTCCAAAGAAAAACACAGTGTTCCAGTGTTTACTAGAAGGTCTGTGGTTTTGACTTTCTCCCCAGTCCTTTCTTTTTTCCCCTCCTCCACTGACACGTATTTAAATGACTTGTGTTTTCTCGAGTTCCTTGGGCTGTCCCTTTGCTGCTCCTTAACTTTTTAATTGTTCCCTTTGAGAAGGTGGTGTCCTGTGCCTCTCTAAGCTGAGCTTGACCAGATATTCCTTAGTCTCCACATGGCTCATAAAACAGCAGCAGCCAATCAGAATTAATGATGACAGGCCTGGCATGTCTGCTAATTAGCACATAGCAGTTATTTAAACAGACTGTTCCACACGGTCTGACCGAAGGGAGCGGATGGAGATCAGGCATAAGAGAGTCGCCCTTCTCTCCTTCAGAGCAGAGAGGCTGATATTCTACTGTTTATTTGACTTTTTTAGGAGAATAAATATTTATCAGACCCGACACTGATGTTTTAGACAGCCAGAGAGAGCGCCACCACAGCGGCTTGCTGCTGCTGCTGCTGCTTCTGCAGATGAACTCTGACAGCATAAGAAAATCATGACTCCTGTGATTCATTTCACCTTTAAATCAGGTTTATGGGAGCTCATTTTCCTGTTGTTTTTGTAAGACAGGGAAAAAAATAAAACCCGTAATGTCTTTAGTTATTACATACTTTGTACTGTATTTTCCCCTCGATAGGGCGCACCGTCACCAGTTATCTTTGCGCTCGTTGGGTAATGGCAGCCATGAAACGCCATAACCATAATGCACGAGACCCTAGCTGCAGACATCAACATCCAGACGTAGAAGTCCTCGACAGGAACTGGAAGTCCCCAACATCGCTCGAAAAAACCTTTATTTTAACTGCTGATCCGAACAGTTAATTCCTTTTTCCTATTTTAAGCTTCAATATTTAATTATTTTTAATTTTTTTAACAATTCTGAACACTTTTGAATTAGAGCTCGTACAGTAAGTGGTATCCTTTCCAGGCAGACAAAGTCAGGAAACATCTTGTCTGCAGCCAGTGTTCTCTCCCATTATGAGAGAGAAATGTAAAAGTACAAGAGTTCATCATGATCTTAATCTTGAATAACATAGTTAATGTTAACCCAACAGGACAGCAGCCTCAACACGTTTCCATAGAAAAGTCTCTCTGTCATTGTGCCTGTGTGCAGCTTCCAAAAACCAGCTATTCTGACCTCAAAATACAGAAACCATTAATGAACAAAAAGGCATTTGAACTGGATTGGATTGTGGTTAAAACACACAAATAGTTAAAAACTCTGATCGGTAGTGTAATTCATGTTCACATTATTAACCATTTTAGTGGGGGTCTGTGAAGTGAGGGCAGAGGGAAAGAACTACAGTGATATTTAAAGAGCAGGAGTTTAAGCCCTGCCAGCTAAAAAAGAAGCACAGCAATCGGGAAGACAGGATGAGAGAATTGACATTTAAATTGTGGACTGATTTATTTATTTCAAAAAGCATTAATGCTTGGTAATATTAAAAACAGCTCCCATCTTTCCTCTTTAGGAAACTGATCTGGATTTTTCAACCTGCTAATAAATGTTAGTTAGTGACCTGCGATCACAAAGATCAGGCTCAAAGACTTCTATAGAAAGTCCCTCCTCTGCCTGTCGTCTGTCAATTTTATTCTTTTTCTTTTTTTTACAAAAATGTACAACAAAAGTGAACGTTTACAAAAAATTCCATCATTATGACCAGATTGTCCAAAGTGTGTATTTGTGAGTGGGAATTTTTTTAACATAGTGAACAACCCTCCACAGATGTGATGACAACACAGCGGAAGAAGCCATTAAAAAAATGAATGGGGCCAAAATCTCTTAGGGGACTCAAAAGAAAGTTTAAAAAAGTCCCCAAAAAATCCACTAACATAGCCGAAACACATGTTGAGGATATCCAAAAGAAATGTCACATTATTATGGGATGGCCAAAGGACCTACGGCTTGGCCGCCATTTTGTGGCAAATCGTGAAATTTAGCAGTTTTCCCATTGTTTTGTTTGAGCTATCTTTGCAAAATTTCACACACGTCACCAGGTTAAGCCTACAACCACAGCTGAAGTTTGGTTGACCTTTGACCTAGGAAAGAGGCAGCCAGTTTGAATTTTCAAAAACCTCATCTTTAATACCAACTACAAATTTAAACTACCCCCAGGGATTTTGATCTATTGCCTCCTAACTCCTAGAGCATCATGGGGAAGCTACTCGGGACAAAATAGTTGCTTGTGAGAGCTCGCCAAATTGTTGTTTTCTTGTTGTTCGCAGCCATTGAGGACGGGTCAAAAGAGGGCCGCTGGGGGTGGCAGCAGCTGCAGGCCATACAACGCCGCTCCCTGCTTTATTTAATCTCTTTCTGTTTTTATTAAAGGTTTACAAACTTTTTTGAATTCATGTTTCTGTGTTTTTGTCAACAAAACCTCCGGATCACCTTTGCTGAGTCACGGTCAAAGCAACTTTGTGTGTCAAATCCCAGTTTGCAGTATCTTGTGGAAAGCGTCCCTCTGAAGTCTCTGAGAGAGTTTCGCCATCGGGGGTCCCCTCCCTTCAACATCCCACCCGTCGCTCTCTGGCTGTATCGCAGAGAAAGAATCAGATTACAGCCGCATTCACCAACCCGAGCACTGCCGAAAAACATCCACAGCGGAGGCAGAAAACACATCTGTCCCGGGGCTGTAGACAAACTCCGAACACACGCTCACATCAAAGGCCAGACCGGCGTGCGTGTGCAGCCACAGCGGGAACGTCTTCTCACCCAAGGCAGCTGGAGTGCTTACACTTTCAGTGTCCAGCAGCAGTTTTTCCATTAGACCTGATGTAACATCTGCTCTATAATGGATCTGAAGAAAGGCTGCTTCCAAACACTCTTATGTAAAACAGGCAAAGTGCGGTGGGAGCCAAATGTTCCACTGCTTTTCTGACAGAAGGGAAAAGTCACTTTATTTGTTGTGTTTTTCTTCATCTTATGATGCAACTCGCTCCTTTCTGTGACCTTTGTTGTAGATTTTTGTGGGTGAGATCTCCATGTACGTGATGAAGTCAACCAGGGAAGCCCTCCTGGCCCAGGAGAAAACCATCGTGACAGGAGACTGCTGTTACCTGAACCCCCTCATCCGCCGCATCATCCGCTTCATAGGTGAGAACACCATGCCTGGTGAAGGTCGCCCCCTCGCCATTCATACCAGGCAGCAGCAGCAACAAACACTTTACGCTCTTCACATTATTTTTAGCGGCACTGTATTAGGAATTTGGTTCATCAAAGTCTGCATCCTGCTGTTGTGCTCCTGAAGCCATCTGCAGCTTCCAGAGAAACGGCTCGTTCATGGAAATGCCACGTTTTGCTGGAAATCCGGATGTTAGTGCAGCCTGGCATGGCGGCGTGTGTCAGGATAATGCCAGTTCTACCCCAGCAGCCCCCAAAGATCCCCATGTGATGACAGTTAGCCTGTGGAGGAGTTCCATTGTGCCGGAAAATGACTGATGGAATTGCAGTTCTTCTTCAGTGATGGAGATGATTAGGAGAAAGTCCAGCTGTGCTACATTTCTGTTTTTACTTATTCCAAAGAAGTAGTTGTAAAGTAAACCCTCACCCCACCAGAAGCTTCCAACCATGCTTTGCATCATTCTAAAGCAGAATTCAACATTTATTAACTCATTCATTTGTTTTTTGTTATCATAGCTGTTTAATACAAACTTCTGTATGTCTGAGTGCTTTAAATGGACATTTTTAAAGAATTGTTGTGCAAGGTTACTCTATTCAAAGACAAAAACGTTTCAGAGATTAAAGCACCAAAACTAAATCTAAACCAAATGTCAAGTGTCTTACTATTAAATATAAACCTTCAGAACATTTGACTGTGATTAAATGGAAGCCTCTGGTATAGCTGCAAAAGGCTTTTATTTTGAAACGCTACATTGTGTGATTTACCACAAAATAGGATTTTACAGGGTATCGTGATATGATCATTAAGTTATTCATTTTTGTCAAGTTTCCATACCAGAACTAGTGTTCTTTGTTCATGTCAAACATTCTACGTATGCTTACATACTTCAAATAAATGCAGGTGAAACTTTTCTGATAATATTAATTTTTCCAGAAAAGCCATTTTTGTCATAAAAATACAATAAATGGCCAATAAAGGTAATTGATTTTTGGGCTTTAAGTACTTAAAAGAGAGAAAAGCTACAGCGAGTCCTGAAGGTTTCCAGAGTTTAGTTTGAAGGAAAAGGAAAAAGCTCACAGCTACAGCAGTAATGAACTGTTTGAAAGTTTCTTTTCAGAGGCTTTCAGCGTCACTTTGATTTTAGAGAAAACTGTTGAAAATAAACAAAGTCATCATCATGGGGGTGAGGCGTTTGTCAGAAACACCTCAAAAACCGACGCGTAATATTCTTTAAATTCATATTCCTTAGATTGTATTTATTCAAATTGTCGACTATATTTAAAGCAAAAAGTTTTTTTCCAAACTTATGTCAGTTGCTGAACTATGTCGTATTTTTTTCCCCTATGAAAACCATCTGAACCTTTTCTTTGAAAAATAGGAAGCTTCACTGACCCTTTACTTTGAAGTGGATTTACTGTCGGTTTGGTTTTGGTTTATGTCGTTTAAATCCAGCCTCACTCACTCTGCATTTTAGAGTGATCATTACATCGCCTGAAGTGTTTGTCTTTTTTACTTGACTCTACTAGAACCAGTGAGTATTTGGATACTCGTTACAACCCTGGTGAGGGTGTCCATGCCTTAACGCAGGTAAATGATGCAAGGTTCAACCTGGGCTAGGAAACGCGCATTCGAGCGACTTTTCCAATGAAAAGTCCATGCAAATGCGCTCATATGCGCATTCAAGGCTTCCAAATTCAATTTGTTTGTCTTCACGCATTGCTACACAAGTTTTGAAGTCTGTTTTCAGGCTTTGTATCCAAAACGCACAATTGAACATGCGCATGAACATGGTAGTGACGTATGCCTGCCGTCCTTTTCAAAACACGGAAGAAAATTGATCATAAAGGAGAAATAATGAAATGCGGTTTGTGCCTGGATGGAATGATATGACTAGTCTTATTTATCGGAGTAGTGCTGTGAAAGAAAAATAGGCCGGAGAAAAGTTCATGACATTTGCACCACTTTGACATTTTGCATTAAGCCTCTTCCAACTGTAGGCACAAATGCGAGTATAAGGTAGTGTCAAAAGCTTCAAAAACCCTCGTTTTGCGCCTTTTTGAACGCACCACACATGCCTAGTGTATATAAACAGCATCAGGCGCAAAAGAAGACAGTCTGGGAATCTGAGGAAACGTTTCTAATAACGAGATGCAGCGACGTTCTGCGTGATCACGCTGACCTCATAGCTTGGCGAAGGATTCCACTTCAGACGTAGAAAGGGGTTCTGAAGCCCGAATGAACCTCATTTCCTAAGAACGTCCATCTGCTGTTCAGTAGATCAGTCCATCTGCTTCACTTCAATCCTCCCCTTCATTTCTTTTCATGCCCTTCACACCGCTTCGTCCCCGTTACCCATCAAACACTCCTCTGTACACACAAGCACACAACGCCCAGCCTGGATGACAATGCAAAGAACGGCAATTTCATGGCTAAGCAGGCCAGATAATCAGCAGCTCTGTTTCCCAGCTAGAAGAAAGCAGACAAACAGAGTTCAGGGCAGGTGGGATGAGAAGTCTCTGGGCAATCATTTCATCTCACATACTGATTTTGTTTTTGTTTGTTTGCTTCTCAGCCTCCAGTTCACATGTTTGTTCAAATAAATGGAATCAAACTCATCTACAGCAGCTTCCTTTATCCTCCAACAGGTGAAACACAGAATAAGTACAATCTGTGCTCAGACATTGTTCGATGTAGACGTTTATGGTGTATTGTGGGTGAAGCAGCTGACTTCAGAGTCTACAGGCTCATTTGCTGTAATCAATTGCCAGCCGATGTGTAATCAACGCAATTGGACAGAAATGAGCTTGTTCTCTCAGCTGCTGTGTTGGTTCTGCACTTACAGGTGGGACGCACCAGTTAGATCACGCCATTAGATGGCGTACGGCGATGTGGATAATGTCAAGACGGGGACGGAGATGATTACAACAACTGCATCTGACTCTGATGCTAATTGACGCCACACCATTCGAATCTGATCGAATTGTTTTTCTGTGTTTTTTGTCGGCCTTCTGCAGGCGTGTTCGCCTTCGGCTTGTTCGCCACAGACATCTTTGTCAATGCAGGTCAGGTGGTTACCGGAGGCCTCTCACCGTACTTCCTGTCCGTCTGCAAGCCCAACTACACTGGCACCGAGTGCCGCTTCAATCACCAGTTCATCGTCCATGGCAACATTTGCACCGGAAACCCTGTGGTTGTGGAGAACGCACGCCGATCCTTCCCGTCAAAGGACGCTTCTCTGAGCGTTTACTCGGCTGTCTACGTGACGGTAAGCAGGGGGTGTCTGGAAGGAGAACCCGTCCTCCTCAAGCGATGAACTTATGTTTTCAAACACCTGCCTCTTAAAGTGACAGTAGCTCAAACACAGCTTTTACAAAGTGCTGCAGGAATGCAATAATGAGGTCAAATCAAGATCAGGTTAAAGTGAATAAAAATACAAATTGTAAATTTGATGTGGCGCATAGTAGTGATGATGCTCATCATAGGAGGGGTTTAACAGTCAGCGCCACCTGCAGACACTGTTTTGGAGCAGAAATGACATCAGAATCTCCATCACGTGATGTCAATCATGTCCCGGTAGACATTAGGTTCAAGGCTCCGCCTCCACATAACATTTTAATTAACAGCCAATCGCAAAATTGAGGACTGAAAGCAAAGGAGAGAAAATGAAAAAACAAAAGTTGAAAATACAATGTTACAAATAAGCATGATTTCTTATTTGATTGAAAGTTTAGGTGTATTGTTATTTGACATTTTCAATTTGTTTTGATTTTTTTAAATAATTTTCAATATTTCTACCAAGTTAAGTTCTTTTTTCAAATTTTCAATTTTTCTTATACATCTACAATATTTACTTTTGATTTTAAAACTGTTTTTAATTTTTAAAATTAAAAATATATTTTTTTTCCACTTTAACCTGATCCTGATTTGACCCCGAATATGATACACTGCTAAAATAGTTGGATTTTCATCATCTTTATTTATTCGTCTATACTTAATCTCCAGTATGTTTGCAACTGAATCAAACTTGTAGCTTGAATTTGGTGCTTAAAATACCTTACATGATATTTATTTATTTTTTGAGGGGGAGGGGGGGGGGGGGGGGGGAACAAACTTTGTTTTTATTCAAACATTTTTAAAAACGGAGTTGAAGAAAATCCCAGCATTTTGAGGATGTTTATAAGGTTAGGAATTAAGTTAAAGGCAGCTTTTTAAAAAGTCAAATCTGAGTTGGATCAGTTCGAGCTAAATGGGAGATTTACTTTACAAATTCTTCCTTTTGTTTATGGGAAATTTCACTGTTAAAGAGGAGAATGTAAGTAATACCTGAAAAAAGATGGAAACATCTGACACGCCTTTTTGAGATGTCTTTGAGGTTTGATTAGGTCCTGAGTGGATTGAAGATCCTGAAACCCTTTTTTGTCACGTGAAGGGGGGGGGGGGGTGGGGGGGGGGTTGATGAAGGACCCAAAATGCAGAGGCGAGGAGGCAGGTGGTTCCAAGTCAAAAAGGGGTTTTAATCCTAACAGAAAGGGCTGCCGAGCAGGGAAACCAACCAAAGCTTACTGTGGGCTAACCAGGTAAACAGACAAATGGATATGACAGTATGGACCAGCACAGGAGGAGGGCAGAGACAAGACTTAAATACAAACAGAACTGACAAGACACAGGTGAACATGGTCAGAAGAGATTGGAACCAGGGAAGTAAAACAGGAAGCAAAAACGAATGCAAAAAACCCCAAACCATGACACTTTTAGCTGCTTCCTGGGAATTATTCTGACATTTTCTGGCTAAAGACAAGAGGAAAGGCTGAAAGCAACACCCAGAATCTATTTGAATTAATCAGCTTTTCCCCCTTCAGATGTACATCACCAGCACCATCAAGACCAAGTCCAGCCGGCTGGCCAAGCCCGTTTTATGTCTGGGCACGCTCTGCTCGGCCTTCCTCGCCGGCCTGAATCGGGTCTCGGAGTATCGAAACCACTGCTCAGACGTGGTGGCTGGATTCATCCTGGGGTCGGCAATCGCTTTGTTTCTGGTGAGGACAGATGAACAAGACAAAAAACAGAAAACGTCAAAAAAACGCTCTAAATATTCTAGATTTGGAGACGCTTCTAAAAAACTGCAAATCCTCAAATTCATTCTACTGTAGTTTAAGGCGGAGAAACTTTAAAAGTAATGAGTGTAATTAAAGGGAATCACTAAGTAATGATGAGGAGAAAACGAGAGACGAATGCTGAGCTGGCAGTTTGCTCTTATATCCAGAGTGTGAGGAAGAGGAGCAAAGGTGAGGCAAACATCAGGTTTAATTACAGTTGTGTTTTGCTCTGAGAAGACAGAGGAACTGGGATGTGTAAGCCTGTGCTTCAATCAGCCTTTTTTAAACCAGTGCAATTACTCAGTATAAATACGTGTGCGTTACATAAGACTGCAATTTAGCTGCTCAGCTGTCCGTAACACAAAGGAATCCAGCTTGTTCACCTGGAATACCGTCAAACAGGCCGCCTTCCACTGAAAATACAATTGCTTTTGTCAACATCTGACTTTCCTGTTTAACATTTGGGGCTGGCCATCGCTGCTGGAACTGGGAGGTTACTTTAGGTCAACAACAGGGAAGGCTTACAGGCTTTTCTATTTGTGGCTGCTCTCTGAGGCTCAGAGGCTGGCAGGGAAAACTAGGAAGTGTTGGACGAGAGGGAACGTGGGATCTTCACATGGACACAGGAGGGCGGCTTCATCTTAACTGATAGGCTGAAAACCTGCTGGGATGTGTGTGCTAGGAAAAACCCGATCTTCTGCTGCTGCAGGCGTCTGTACCATACTTCAAATATTTGGAGTTTTAATCCGCAAAATGTATAATGAACTCTCAACGCAAGTAATAATAATTTAAAGTCCCACTCCAATCATTTTTTGATCTATAAACAAAGCTCTCCCAGTGGCTTTAAGTAATGATAATGCCATTTTTAGCCAAAATAAAAAAGTCTTGGAGTCGCTTCCTTTCCCATCCCCCGTTTCTTTCCACTCTCTCCCACTAGGTTTGGGTCCCTCTCATCCTAACCTAGCATAACCAGTGCAACAGAATGGTGAGCGATGTTGGAGCTATTCAGACGTATAGTTTGAAGCCAGATGTCAGCTCAGACCAGGAAAACAAAGACGTACACAGATCTAGTCGTTTACAGGTGAATGCAGCGGAATGGAGCAGAGCAGGGAGCTTGTGGCCCGCCCATTGTTACTTTATTTTGGACATAACAAATATAGTTTTTTTTTTCCAGCGACAATTTTTCATCTGCTCCATATTGACAACAATTTGAATAAAGAAATACACCAGAATTTCTATTTTAATCATAAATTTCTTCATCCATGTCTTCAATCATGAGTGAAATGCCACAAGAACATCTTAAAACTCCTTTAAAGTCAAAAAAGGGAAAACAGCTCTGAGGATGCATAAAGTCCCATTCAGATTGTAATTGCATCTTGTAATGTGTGGAAAGGATGTTCTGACACCTCCATTCTCATGGTTAATTCCAGCTCTGCTATTGCTTTATGCATCGTCTTCCAGTTGTTTCCTGTGTAGTAAACTTACTTCCACTGTCAGCTTGTGCTTCGTTTCCAGGTTCCTGTTCCAGGGTCAAAAACGTCAGGGTCAAAAATCCTAACGTGTTGTTTAACCCTTGTGCTATCTTACATGACCCCACCCTTACATTGACGTGTTCTTCCTACCATGACAAAGGTGGATAAAGGTGGAAAGACTTCATGTAATCCATGGACACCAGTGAAGATCACAAATCATTGAAGAAAAAAGGTTCAGCGCACTGTCTAGTGGGTCTAGATGACCCAACTCCCAATGTTAAAGTGCCTAGGATAGCACAAGGGTTACATCAGGCAGAAGATTATGTTGTGTACTTTCTTATAGCTTTGTCTTACATAGATTCTACCCATCTATGTAAAAGTCTGTAGGCTTTTAGAATGTCTTCTTAAGTCTCCAGCCTGCAGCAGTGTTTTTAAAAGTCATGAATAATCCTAAAGTCAATCATTTGAACTAAATTTGAAGGTTTAACCTCGAACCTTTAAAGTGCAAGAAGTTTCCATGGGCAGTTGGTGTCGACATTCAAAGGTGGTGTTGGGAAAAACCATTTTTCTGATATTGCTAGTTAATTTCACAGCTGCTCCCAGCATGCCTGCAGACCGCCGGACATGCAGACAGGAGGAGGAGCCTCATGGAGGCTCTCAGTCACACGCTGATAGAAATGGACGTGCATTGATTCAGCGATCTCCAGGGAGCGATCAACACAAGACAGTGGATCGTCGCCTCAGCAGCTTTTAAACGCTTCATTTCCACCTGATTATCAGCGCGGCGTGGAGGAGGACTTCTCCTTCACGCAAGCACCCACTGAAGTGCATCAGGGTGTTTCCATGTGAGACCTGCAGCTCTGTGATGGACTGCTATCCTGTAGGGAGGGAGTTGTCAAACAAAAAGAGGGGACGTTTCAAGTCCCTGAGCGTGTTGGCAGCATCAAATTGGTGTTTGAGTGAAGGTTTCTTTTAAAACAAACCCTCTGAATCATATTTGAAAGACCATCATCATCCTCATCTGAAGCATTCTAACAAGACCTGATGTGGAGATGCTTTACAGAGTTGTGATGAAACAGCAGACGACACTTCAGTCGCGCTCTTCGTGGCGTCGACAGGACCCGCAATGGAAAGAAGCAGTCGCCGCTTCCGCTGGGGAGGTGCATCACTCCAGCCAAAATGAGAACGCTAATGTCATGCATAAATGTATTAAAGCCGCCACATCAGCTTACAGTTTAGACTCGCCCCGACAGATATTGACATGAAGAATTCATTGTGATGCTGGAGTCATTTGCAGACTCTGCCCAGCAGCTCTAATTCCCTCATTTTCTTGGGCTTTGAGACTCGCCGTCTATGAACTCCCTCAAATGAAAAAAAAAAAAAACACCTTTCAGAAACCTCTAGCAAAGCCGTGCAGCTTCATTTTCTCTTGTGCCGCTGCCTGAGGGCATGCTTGATGTCTGCTGGGGTGGGATCTCCTTCAGGCTGCTGCCTTTGATTAGGCAGATGGAAGAGTTCAGAAATACTGCAGCCCGTTTGGAGTCTGTGCTCAAAAAAATCAACCGCAGCTGTAATGTGTTCACATTACCCGACTTGAGTTCATAATATGTGTGTAGCTTTTGGATACAACACTTCATCAGCTTTCTAAAGGTTACAAAAAGTCCCACAAGAAGAACACTTCTTCTTCTTCTTCTTCTTTTTTCATTTCCAGCTCCTTATCAAGTGCCAAATTGGTCGGCAAACTAGTTTACAGGAAGTCTGTGTCTTTAAAAGAAACGAATGAAAAGCATCAGTGTTTATGTTGAGCATTGGGGTCATCCATCTGTACAGCTCACAATGATGAGGACTCTCATTATGGCTGCTAATAAACCAGAGTGCAGAGTGATAAACGGCAGCGGAGCGGCTTCCAGCTGAAGCATTCATTCATTAAATGTCACCATAAACATGGAGTGAATGGCTGACTTCCACACACTAACTTTTGTGATGACTGATCCTTTTTTACACCTAAATAAGCTTAACATCACAGCAGCAACTATTAAAGTGCTCTATTAATTCCTCTCTTCTGTATCGAGCCGCAGAGAGCTGCTGCAGACTCCAAAACAACAGTTTTTGGAAGGATTTCTGAAGGTTTTACCAAACCCGAGCAGTCTGTCTCCACAGGAGTCATCATTCAGTCACACAACTACGAGTGAAGTTTGGGTTTTCATCTGACTGTGATGCGTCTCTGCTGCGACTTCAAAAATCGGTGATCTCCTTGGTAGAGCAGAAGTGCTGAACATTCTTTTCCTGTCTGTTCGTAGGGCGTCTGTGTCGTGAACAACTTTAAAGGAGTTCACGGCGCAGCGGCCAAACAGAAGACGGAGGAATACCGCGGCCTGCCGCTGATGACGTTCCCGCGCGTAGAGAGCCCACTGGAGACGCTGAGCGCACAGGTAGCTGAGAAAACCTAACCCACAGTGCAGCCACGGCTAAACTCCTCAGTGAGAATTGTTCTCTCTTGGATGAAATGTCAGGGCTTGTGTCATCGAATAATCGTGTACCCTTTAAGACATGACCAGGTTTGGTTTGATGGAACATTGTGGAATTTCTTTCTCGCACACACCAGGCATGACGTTTGCTCCTCATTCCTCTTAAAAAGCACTACCCCCCCCCCCCCCCCACAGATCACAATGACCTTCATCTGTCTTTTCTTTCTCACCCCCTACCTTCTTCTTCTGTCCCTCCTCTTCCTCCATCGCTCCTCCATCCTGCATTTGCAGAACCACTCGGCGTCAATGACGGAGGTCACATGACTAAGGGGGCAGCACCGGGTCACGTTTGCGTCTCCACAGCACTTCCAGACACAATGACGAGGACGCATGGCACGTGGCGCGGGATGCTAACTAAAGATCCTTCTGATTTCTCCGTTTAAGTCACCTGGAGGACGGAACTCTCCACGTTTGCCCTGGTTTTATTATCTAGTTTGGCTCTTCGTACTCTTAATTCGCAGAAATGCGCGGCCCGAATCCACGCAAACGCCCCACAAGGCCAACTTCCTGTAAGCACAGTTTTTTTTTGCAGTCAGGAAAAAACGTGGGGCGCTCTCCTCCTCCAGGCTGTGCTGTTTTCTTAGTTCTAGAGGATGGTGTTTTTTGTACATTTTTGTATGAGCGAGTGCCGTGGCCTGTCCTGACCATGTAAAACCTGTGCACTTCCTGTCAGTCGACATCACATCCTGTCAGGTGAAACGCCTCGTCGATCACATCCATCCCACTCGAGTCTGAAAAAAAAAACAAAGATTGTCGTTCCGTGGTGTTTGTCATTTGTACAGAAAAAGGACAAAAAAATCCCTTTTTTTAATTATCTCTGTACATTTATTGACCGTTATTGGGTCACATTTTTTAAGGATTTTTGTTAATCTGTATAACGATTCTGATCCGTTTGGACCTGTTTGCCTGCTGTTTACCTGGATATGTTTTCATATCAGTGAAGGTGTTTCGGGGAAATGACTTCTCCTTCCTACGGAGGAAATGTGAGGAAGAGTCCAGGACATCCTGTGAGTCAGAAGAAAATGGGGTTTGGCGCTGCGGAATCAGATGTAAATAGATGTGAAACGCTTTGACCCCAATTTCCTGATTCATACTGAAAAATCGTCTACAGATGCAAATGAAGACGAGATTCAATTCAGCAAAAACAGACCCAAAAACCAAATCAAGGTTATGTCCGAGTTCCTTCCCAACTCCCTACTAAAACATGATATAGTGCAGCATTATCTAGTATTCTGGATTTTAAAAGCTGTTCAGAAACCTTTGCTCACTGCTGTTTGTTTTTTAACAGCAAATATGACATCATTGGTTTCCCAAAGTAAAATTCTAATAAATATGAACATTTCATGAAGACTATTTATGAATCTACTGTGTTCTGAATATTAAAAAAAAGTTAAAATCCTTTGTTTTTTCACACAAGAAGTCTCTCAAACGCAATGCATTGTGGTCTATAATCGCCAATCTAGTGAGCATCGATCCACTTTGGTTTTTCACGTAGAATTCTGGGACATTTCTAGGATGGAATGGACATTGGAGTTGGAGCTTTGGATCAGCTCTACTAAACGGCGAAAGCCCTTTATGGTGCACTACGTAGTGAGCAGTGAAGGAATTTGGACACACCTTAAGAGGGAAACTAGAAGATAAACTAAGCAATGGAACCTTCACTTTTCCTCCTAAAGCACCTTTTTTTCCCTCTCCAACCCACCAGTGGATTGTGTTACAATGTTGTGACTCCATTTCCTATTGGAAGATACGCCCAGCATGAAGAGAAGAGTGCAGATGTTTTATAGATATTGGTCTTTATTAATGTGATTATGACTGTCTTTTTCTTTTGAGATCAAAAGAAAGTGTTTCATTAGAAATGCTGCATATATGTTTTTTTTTCCTTTTCTTTGTTGAAAAATTAAAATAGCCTGTAGCAAGAATGAGCTTTGTTCTTGGGTTTTTGTTTCATTTGACTCTTAAAAAAACACACGACGACATTAAGTTACCTCCACACGATCCAATGGACGTCTGTCTGATCTTCTCGCTTCAGTATCTAAACACGCAGCGGTTTGTCGTCTAAACTGCATGTTTGCTAGAGACGCAACTTATTTCCTTCTCTGGGATTCAGTTCAAACCTCGATTCTTGGCTCCCAGTTTTCTTTCAGTTCCATATATTGATACAGTGTTCTCTCATTTATCGCAGGAATCACGTTCTAAAAATAAACCCGCCAAAGGTGAAGAAACTCCTCACTACACACTTACTACACTGTTTTTGGACAGACAAGAACATTTTTCTCTCTTGTTTAACCCTTGTGCTATCCTATGACCCCACCCTTACATTGACGTGTTCTTCCTACCATGACAAAGGTGGATAAAGGTGGAAAGATTTCATGTAATCCATGGGCACCAGTGAAGATCACAATCATTGAAGAAAAAAGGTTCAGAGCACTGTCTAGTGGGTCTAGATGACCCAACTCCCAACGTTAAAGTGCTTAGGATAGCACAAGGGTTAAACACAGTTCAAACCTTCTTAGAAAATAAGTCTATTAGAGAATAAAAAACAAAGATCTGCTCCTAATCAAAGATTTATGTAATTGTGGCAAACTGAACGCATCCTGTAAAAGAGATACAACACTGAGTAGATTGATTGACAAGATCAACAGCTGATCATGGTGCAGAACAAAAAAAAAGCTTGCAGAATGACACAGGAAAAAGTCTGTAAGGCCTGAAAATGTGAAATCAAAGTACAGAAACAAAAGAACTGAAAAAATACATTTTTTTTCATTTCCTAATAAACAATTACCGTTGAAAAAAAGCTTTCAGTAGGCTTATACAAAGCCTGGTGTAATAGAATAAAACTCTATTGAATTTATTAAATTCAGAACTTTTGTTTGTCCCTTTCCCCCATTCACATATGCAAATGTTTGCATTATGCTACTTTAGGAATGTGCTGAACATTCTTAAACGGTGTTTAGCCCATGGTGTTCACACTGGACTGTTGCTGCTCGATACTAGCACATGTCTGCCCCCTACAGCTGGAACAGGCTTGGTACTTTCAAGGCTCTATTCTGATATATGAAAGAATATGGTGTCATAGAATAATGGCTGGACACTACTAACTGGAATGAATAGTTTCTCCTCAATTTTCAAACAGTTGTCATTTCTTTGAATTAAAAAAGGATGCCGTCCATCCGCCGCCACCAAATCAAAGTCCCTGATTGGTCGAACTGGATTAATTTTGAGCGTGAGTTCAACGTAAATGTTTTTTGTGCCAAGAGCCCAGAAAAAAAAACAGTCGTAGAAATTAGCGCAGCAACCTGTGAACGCAGGCGTTTTGATCGCTGAAGCCCCAAATTTACATTTACATCCGTTTGCTTATAGACTTTTCATTGGAAGCGGCCGTTTGAACGGGCACCCGTGAACATTGCATTCACTTTCCCCACCATTCGGTTGAAGGGTTTAATATATAGTTTGGTTCTAAACCAAGAACTGTGGCATTCTTAATGTTTGCAATTTTCTGATAAAAATTCAAAAATGGCTGCCCATTCAAAAACAACAACAAACACCTCACTTTCTGTGCATAGAAAAACCTTCTTTCTTTTTTTTAAGTCTACTTGATTGTGGTGTAAAATTAATTTGAAGACAATTTCGACTCCTGTTTCTGGGATAAAGCCTTTTTAAATGTTTTGGCTAATTTCTTGCAGAAAATCAGCAGAATTCAATCAAAACCCGCCATGTAAGCGTTTTTTCGACTTAATGAGTCATTATTCACAGAGGGTCATATCTTATATTGCAGCCATTCCTCCCTCACGCCACACGTGCACCCCGGGAAAGTGATTAGAATGTGCAGGGATCTGCTAAAAGCAACTTGGTATTGAATTCCTGCGCGTTGCTTCATCCCGTTTCTGCTGTATCGACTTCAGTGATGTTTATGCCGCCGCTTAAGCAAGGCAAACATGCGCGAGGATACAAAGAAAGCTGACGGCTCAGGCTGTGCACTTTCTCTTTTGCTCCGTCAGGTATTCATTTCAGCTGTGACAGCCTGCGCTTACCCTGCAGATCCACTGGCTAAACAGATAGGAGCAGTGTGTGTGTGTGAGTGTGTGTGTGTGTGTGCTGTTGTGCAGAACATGTTCAAAAACCATCTTCACAGACTGTTCTTTCCTGTGCAAACTGTCCCTTTTGTGGGTCAGGAAGAGTGCTTGCTAAATATTTGTTTTTGAGCAGCGCGAGTTTCCATGACTGCAGGCTGTTTCATAACAATCTAATGAGATCTGTGCAGATAAATAATTGCAGAGGATTTTTAATAACCGATGTAGAAAAGCAGAGCATGAGCCTTAAGGCAGATTTTTAGATTTTAGTCCTAGTTTTACCTGAACTGCTCTTTTACTATAACATACTCTTATCTATACTGCAAAACAGGCCCCTAAAAAGAAAAATAAGATTTTCTTACCCCATGGGCAGATTTTCTCTAAATAAGCAGAAAAATCTGCCCATGGGCTACGAAAAATTGTCTTACCCAGAATTTGTATTTTAAGAAAAATATTCTAGTCACCTAGACATGTTTTCTCAAACTAACATTTTTTTATACTATTAAAAACTTTTTCTTGATAAAATTGTTCCTTGCAAGACAGAATTGAAGACATTTTTTTTTTGAAATAAAGGTCTATTTACTTCTTCAGGGTTCTGATCTGCCAAAACCGGTCAGTCGATACCATATTTTTTGCACTATAAGGCGCACTTAAAAATTCAAATTATTTTCCAAGAACAACAGTGCGGTTAATATTCTGGAGTGCTTCATATATAGATTACCTCTGATTGTGATTACTGAAGTCAAAGCAGTTTTGAGAGGCGCACGGCACTCTGTCAAAATGTTTGGTTGTTATCGTAATACCCAAAATTACTGCTTGACGCCTTAGTCCCCGGCCGCAGAGCAAGCGCCAACGTTTTCTGGCCTTTATTTGTGGCCACATCATGGGAAACATTGTTGAGCGAGTTCTTGACGGATGTTTCAAACGTTACCTGAGTCTGACCGTGGCCCAGTCTGAGTATTAACCCTAGAGCAGGAGTTCTCAAACTTTTTGTAGCGGAGGGCCAAATTAGGAACTCAACATTAGAGTGGGGGCCAAAACGGATAAATGGAAAAATGGATAAACAGAAAAAGCTGTTTTTAATAACTTTAATGACCAAATGTCATTTGTACAATTAACCAGGTCCTCCAGATGTTTTCCCAGTTGTGGTCGGGGGTTGCTGCCCGCAGATCTTCTACTCGTCTTGTAAATGCATCTTTTGACAGACTTATTTCTGCAAACTTTTTCTTTTGCTCTGAACAAATAATGTCAGCTACTTTCAGCATACGGTACATTGTTTTTACAAACTCCCCGTCACTTAAAGAGTTGCTACGCCGGGCCATTTCCAAAACCACAACGTAGTTAGCTTCTGTCACAGCTTCACTGGATTTAGCCATTGTTGTAAACATCTGGTGTGCAGCATAGCCTCGTTGTAGTTGTTGGAGCTTATTGTTTCGGTATATTTGTCATAGTTTTTATCATTTGTAACATAGTGACGATTTTTATTGAATTCTTTGAGCATTGCATTTACATGCTTACAAATAAGGCACATGACTTTATCCAGCTCTTGAGGTACGACAAAGTAACCATTTGTCCACTTAGCTTGAAAGCGCCTTTTCTCCTCGCCAACGCAACATTTTTCCTCAAAGGAACCTGCTCTGGCTCTCTTTTATTGACAGCCACAAAAAAATCTTCCCGCAGGGCCGCTATTGACCCCTGGGCCATACTCTGAGAACCCCTTGCTCTAGAGCAGAGGTGGGCACTGAGGGCCGCAGTCCTGCATGTTTTCCAGCATACCCTGCTCTGGCATGTTCTGATTGGCTGGACACACCTGAACCAGGTAATCAGCCATGAGTAGGGCAAGAGTATCTGGAAATCATGCAGACACACCGGCCCTCGAGGCCTGGAATTGCCCACCCCTGCTCTAGAGGGAAAAATCAAAATAAAACTGGAGGATCAGCTGGGGTGATCACGGCCGCTATGACGGCACAGCCAAACCTCTCCCTCTGCCAGCCTTCACCCAGCAATACTGGGACAGCCTTCGGCAACCCGGTGTAGGTACCATAACCATTCGGCCTGCAACCTGGGTCTAGTCCTGGGACTAGTGCTGATGTCACATTTTGTGATTGGCTGTCCGTTGGTCCGATGAGGTATCAGATAGTGATTGGTCTGGACAAATTAGGATACAGTGATCCCTCGCTATAACGCGGTTTACTTTTCACGGTTTCGATACTTCACGGATTTGCATCGTGCATTGTGTTCTGCATTTTGATTGGCTGAAAAGTCACTCCGCTTCTTCCTGTGCGTCAATAACGTTGCAGTTTAATATGTACATTACGTACGTGCAAACCATCTTGCAATTTGGAGTTTCTCTAAAACCCATAGAAAAAAGAGCGACAACAACTGTCAATCACTATGTTCTTGTCCTGAACAAACACAGCTGCACTGCGGGCTTCAATAGAAGAAAACACTGCAGAGCGGAGTCAGGATGCAGCGGCTCAGTCTGTAGAGCAGTGAACTACACCTTAGTCACTATTTGTCCAATTGTACTTTGTGGTTTTTTCATAATTGTTTTTTAAATTTTCTCCCGTTTAGTCCAATACTCGGGTGGCGGTGGGCGGGGCTAATCTCCGCGATTTGAAGCCTTCATATTGATGATTCAAATTATTATTTGACAGTACAGAAGTTATTTGTTGAAAAAAACGTTTCTTAAGTACTTTTATTTGTTTAATAGGATTATTATTGTAAAAAAAAAAATAGAGGTTTCTACTTCACGGATTTTGCCTATCACGGGTTCTTTTTGGAACGTATCCCCCGCGAAAAACAAGGGTTTACTGTACTACCATGGAAGAAGATATTATGTAGTCTGTTCTAAACTCCAACATGGAGCGAGATTATCTTCTAAATGAGCTTTTATTATTTATTTTTTATTGTTATGATTATTATTAAGTGTATTTGCAGCCGAACGGACAGCATTCAGAACCCTTCTCTGGACCGCACACTGTAACAAAGCACCTTCCCTGCCTGCAAACACAAAGGTACGAGACTCCAGCTGCTCTGCTCAGAGACACGGTTCACTTGTGTGGAGCAGCTGGTTTATTCTAACAACCATAGATCTTTTTACAAAGTGGGATGTGGCAAGAACTCTCTCTAAACATCACAAAGAATAATGTCAGACACAACTTATGAGGGAAAAAAACTTTATATTACAAAAGGAAACGTGAAATGAAAATATATAGAGCCCAAGCAGATCTCCACGCTACGTAGTTTTTCCAAGTGGGGCTACCGTAGTGTGACGTTATCCTCAGTTGAAAGGACCCCGAACGGTAATTGCAGGCCGGATGGTTATGGTGCCTACACCGGCAGTCTCAGTCGGTTTAGAAAGTGGATGGAAGTTCAGGACAAAAAGCCTTGCATTGAGAGGCCATATTGGATTTTTGATCGAGTCACTGAAAATGTCAAAGCGCGCCTGACGCCCAGTCAGACCTCAGATGGCGTTAACATTGAAACTCATGTTTGTTTTAAAGAAAAGTCTTTTTCTTTTTACGTGTTGCATTAAAGGTCGGAGTCACTGGTATTCTGAGTATGCTAACATACGCTAACGCTGCTAACAGTTAGCAGTGATGGATTGCGGTTTTTTTTAATGTGTTACTAACATGGCTGAAAGTCAGCATAGTCACAGGTGTATTTGTTTTGTGTCAGTCTGTTTTTTTTGGTTTTTATTTCATGTGTTACAAAGAAGGTTTAGTTACAGCTATTGTAATATGCTAATGCAGCTAACACTTAATGTGGCTACCACTTCTACAGTGGATAACATGTTATTGTTAGTTAATAGAGTCTGACTGATGGACTCCTCTGACTCTTTTGTCTGGCTTAATGCACCTTACTGTTCAGTGTCTTTTCGATGTAATTTTAGATAACAGACAATCCATTGGTGGTGCGCCTTTTAATGCGGTGTGTCGTATGGTGCGATACATGCTGTGCTGAAAATCCTTCAAAGATACGTGGAGAACTATGTTCTAGACTTTAAAAAAACAACAAAAAAGAGGTGCAAAGAAGAGAGGTACATGTTTATTAACAGAACAACCAAACCAGAAAAGATCATCACAAAAAAAGTGCACTGGTGTGTTCCGATTCTTTTGTGTTGGAGGAAGACCAATGGTCTGTGTTTGAATATTCCTTCTATTTCTGTTTTGTCTGAACTCTGTTTCGCCTGCCGACCCCTCTCCTGATTGCAAAGTAGACTCTTGTGTGAAGTGGGGGTGCATCACTGAACATTTTACGGTGACTCAGAAGTTGGCGTATGTAATCCGGTGGCGGATGTAAAGCGGCTCTTCTTCATCCAGGTATCTCTGGGGGGAAAGCTCTTTGTACACCATCTTTTTCATTAAAATCTTGCAGCATCAGCCCCATCAAGGAGACTTATCAGACAGAAATGGTCAGAAGCGCTGGGGGGTTGGGGGCAGAAGCATGGGGTCAGCGGTGGTAATATGAAGCAATCGCCAGCGTCTGGGAGAGGTTTCACTCACATCCACACTTGCCTGGCCGGGTTCAAGCACAGGTCGGAAGTTCTCCGCAAGCCTCAACAAACTCAACTTCAACACCATCATCACACCTATGATTAAGCTCATCACCATGGAGACAGAGATGAGACTTAAAGAAAAAAGCACCAGAGATTGTATGGAAGCAGAAACGGAAAGTTTCAGGGAGGCGGTGGAGACATGAAATGGATCAGGACTGGGTGGAACGACACAGGGAACTCTAAGAACAGATTTGGCTCTGGGTCCCTCTTTGACCCCCCCCGACTTGCGATTCTCATACAATCATGCTTCACCTTTCAAAAGTCAGAAAATGTCCAAGCGAGAACCTTTTGTTCCAGCATTCCGGGGAACTCCTGAGCCTAAAAAAAAAAGGATCTTGTTACAAGAAACCTGCGTATGTTCCAGCTCCAGAATCGAGGATCGGTATCCAGAACCTGGAGGTTTTAGGAAACTAATCCTTTAGTCTAAGAAGGGTTCTCTGGACAAAACAGAGGAGGAGAGCTTCAGAAGTCTGGGAGGGTGTTTTTGTGTTTGTTAGTCTGCTGGTGGGGCTGGCTGAAGGCCTGCGTTGGAAGCTGACCCGGTGCAGTCTGGTCCGGTTGCTGGTTTTCTGACTGGTACTGTTCCAACTCCCTCTTCCTTCGCATGGCCGACTGCAGCTGCTGCTTTATGGCAGTGATTTGACCTTCCAGCTCCGATAGTTCCTGAACCAGCGAGTTCCGGCCCACACCTGGACCTGAACTAGAGTCCCCTCCTAAACCCCGACATTGTATCAACCCGTGCACCGATCCGACCTGAACCGAGCCCAAACTAGGACTCACCCCTCGCCCGAGCAGGTCAGAGCGACCATTGGTGGTGGTCACTATGGGGGGGGGCTTCTCCAGCAGAGAAAGGGTGTTAGGGTGGGGGAGCGGAGACGGGGGAGGTGGAGGCGGAAGATCCTGGGAAGATGGACATTCCATGTCCTTCTGGATGTCCTGTGGAAGAAAACGCCGCCTGTTGCAGTGGGCGGACTCTGTGGGATTCCACGACTGGTTGTTTCCCTCGTTGCACCTGGGGAGAAGCCAGAGGAAATCGGAAATGTCAAGAGGAACTTCTAAAATGCCAACAACAATCTTGTATTATCTTACTGCGCAAGTTGCAGGTAAATCCTCTGAAAAAGTCTGAGACCATGTCTAACCCTCAGACTGCACCATCCATGCAGACACAAAAATGACGTTTCCCTAATAACTCTGATGTTTAATGGAATTAAATGGATATTAAACTGTGTTGTTAGTTTGCAAATTTATACCTGAACTAAAATAATAGAGATGTGTGTGAACATGATTCTGTGGATTAAATGCAGTAAAATGTTCCTACATGCAAATAAATATTAACTTTTAACTGCATTTATAACATACACTCTAAAAGAATACGTTTCAATCTTTAGTGTTTATTATGTCAACTCTTGTCATACTTTGGCAAATTTGCAAAAAAAATAAAAAAACTTCACATTTTTACACTTTCATCTTGTACTTCTTTTAAAAAATATAAATATGAATAAAAACTTAAAGAGTGAAATCGACCTCACGTTGGGGTTGGTTTTGACATTTTTCTTTCCTGTTAAAAAAGCTTAAATGACAGAAAAAATGCAAAACTATCTAAAATAAAATCAATAGAAGCTAAATTGAAAAGGAGGGGAGGAAATTAAGGATATTAATTGGCCACACTGCTTTTATTTGGTCTTTATTTGGTTTTCACAAGGTCCACCCAGTCAAGCCACTACAGTATATTTATTGGTGAAGCTGCACCAGTGTTTGTTTTGTTTTTTTATTACAGACACCCCTTGAATTGGGCCTGGGCCTGGCTTAGACAGTCACGACTGCCCTCAGGGGTGGATACGGGGCTGTCTGCAGGTGAAAAATGGGCAAACCTGTACGGGGCACAAAGGTGGTCCGCACGAAGCATCAAAGTCGTGGACCAATGAGCCCGTAGAGCGAACATGTTCATGCACATTTTTTCTACAGGCATGCTGTGAGTGACACGTCGTAGTAAGCACTTATACAACACACAAGGGTAAGTAAGGGGTAAAGCCCCCCCCCCCAAACAAACTGTTCAAGGAGCCCATTAGTGCTGTTCAAGTGCACACAGCCTAGTTGTCAGAAATGAGAACATCAGACAATTGAATCTGTTAGTTTCCAGGAAATGATTTAATTGCATAGCTTAAAGGGAGGCTACACCAAATGATTAAAATTTTACCCAGATTTAGCATCAGTTCATAGCTTACAAATGCTATAATATGAAGAACCTCACTTTTATAATTTCAGAGGACTAGCAAACTAAAGTCTGTGGACTTGGGCCCTTCTTGAAGTAAACAAGGACACTGCCATATTGGATAACTAGTGCTGCCATCTATGGGATAAAGTAAAACCCATGCAAGAGAGGCACAAGTCCAGGAATTTGGCACTTAATGCATTTTAAATGTCAAGCATAGTCAATACATTACAATGGACTTGGGACTTTTTTGCACATAATCAGATAGCTTTTCCCTTGAAGACCATAGAACAAATAATATCTCTGTTTTGAAAAATTGTGGACTTGGGCCCTTTTTGAGCTAACCGATTCAATTAGAGTGTAGTTTGTGTGAGTGTCTTACGGGCACATACGTATCACGTGCACGTCCCGCACGGGCAGCATTTGCACTCGGTTGGTGAGGACCCGGGGGTGCCCTCTTCACCGACAACAAGTTTAGAGCATTGTACAACAGCATCACCCGTACATCATAAGTGTATCTAACTTTATTATTATTATTATTTACCAAGGCTGTGTCCCACCAAGGTGGGGTAGCCTAGACAAGGCACACAATTTTAGCTCCCTCTGTCTCTTCCCCAAACCCTCCTCCTTCAGTGCGTGAGTGCGTGTGTGCGTATGTGCGTGCGACTGGTCTGAGATCTGGTCTAAGCCACACCACACTGCACCAGGGTCAGCTGCACAGCCCAGTGTGGGCACCTCCACTGCAGGGCCTCAGCCAAGGCTGGTTTCCCCTTGCCGCTTCATCCCAAGACCAGACCTCCACCACACCCATCCATTCATCCATACACAAACTCTCTCCACCCATCCCTGTCCTGAGCAGCCTCTCTCCCCTGCACCACAGTCATCCCTCTTGCATTCAACGCTCTTCTTACACCCTCTGTCCATCCCATTCGCGGTCTTCCTCTCATTCTCACTCCACTCACATCAGATTCATATACCTTTTTCACCAATCGCTCCCTTTCCATTCTTTCAACATGTCCAAACCATCCCAGTGCCTTTTGCTCTGCTCTATAAGCCAACTCTCGCATCACACCAGTTCTCTCTCGGATAACTTCATTTCTCACACGATCCATACGCGTCACACCACACATACTCCTCAAACATCTCATCTCAACTACATTCAGCTTCCTCTTTTCCGCCACTTTCAGACTCCATGTTTCAGCCCCATATAACGCTGCAGGCACCACCACACCCTCATACAATCTCCTTTTTGCATCCTTTCCCAGTGACCTACATTCAAACACTCTCTTCATTCCCCCCCATATCTTTCGTACTTCATTAATTCTAAACTCTACCTCTCCCCCTATTCCACCATCCACACAGACACACGACCCCAAATACTGAAAACACTCTACCTCTTCCAACAACTCCCCATTTAATGCCACATTCAATCTACGTTCACCTTTTAACCTCGTACACCTCATCACCTTACTCTTTTCCACATTCACTCTCAACTTCCTTCTGTCGCACACCCTTCCAAACTCCTCAACCAGACGTCCCAAGTTCTCTTCTGAGTCAGCCACTAGTGCAGTATCATCTGCAAACAGCAGCTGATTCACACTCCATTCGCTGCCGTCAGTATTTATCATGCTCACACCCGTACCCGACACCCTTTCATTCACCTCTTTTACCACACCATCCATATACACGTTAAACAACCACGGAGACATCACGCATCCCTGACGCAGACCAACCCTCACAGGCAACCACTCACTCATGCTATTTCCCACTCTCACACATGCTCTACTGTGTCTATAAAAACTCTTCACACCTTCCAACAATCTACCATCAATACCATACATACTCAATACCACCCACAACGCCTCTCTATCAATCCTATCATACGCCTTCTCTAAATCCATGAATGCCCAAAACACCTCTCTCCCCTTAGCCAAAAACTTTTCACACACCTGTCTCACAACAAACACCTGATCCACACACCCTCTACCTCTCCTGAAACCACACTGCTCTTCACCAATCATACACTCAGTTCCCTCCACTACCCTATTAATCAGCACTCTCCCATATACTTTGCCTACAACACTCAACAGACTAATACCCCTAAAACTACCACATTCATACTTATCACCCTTACCCTTGTACAGGGGAACCACACACGCACTCATCCAATCAAGCGGCACCTGCCCATTTGCAAAACACACATTCAACAATCTCACTAACCACTCAATCACGATCGCTCCACCACACTTCAGGCATTCCACAGCACACCCATCCACACCTGCAGCCTTTCCTACTTTCAACTTTCCCACAGCTTGCACAACTTCCCCTCCTGTAATCAACGCTTCATTCAACTCTTCTAATACATTCAGTCTACTTTCCCTTCCATCCATCCCAATCACAGCATCCCGATCTTCCTCCACATTCAGCAGCCTCTCGAAATACTCTGCCCATCTTTTTCTTACTGCATTCCCCTCATTCAACATCCTTCCATCCTCTGTTTTCACTTTCTCCTCCCTCCCCGACACTCCCTTTCGCACCCTCTTCACCTCCTTCCAAAACATTTTCTTGTTCTCTCGAAAATTATCAGTCAACTGTCTGCCCCACCTTTCGTCCGCAGCCGCTCTTGCCTCACGCACAGCTCTCTTAGCATCCCTTTTCTTCTCCTTATAACACTCATATGACTCCCTGTCCTTTCTCTGCAGCCATACTTCGTACGCACATCTCTTCTCAACTACAGCCAACCTTACATCCTCGCACCACCATTCACTTCCCTTTCTTAGACCACCCCCAACACGTCTCACACCACACACTTCCTCTGCACTTCCAACCACTGCACTTTTGAACTGTTGCCATTCTTCCTCCACTCCAACAACCATTTGCTCCTTCACCATATTCCACTTGCCACCTAATTCCTTCTGATACTCACACATTTTCTCTCTGTTCTTCAAAACACTCACTCTCAGAACTTTTCTTGCCTCCCCACTTTTTCTCGATCTCACCCATGGCATACCCACACGCAACCTTCCTTCCACCAAAAAGTGATCAGACATACCTCCACACTCTCCCCTCCTCACACTTACATCCAGCAATCTACTACATGCAACCTTTGAAACCACCACATAATCCATCAGTGCTTTGTCAATCACTCTTCCACCACTCTGCCTCACCCACGTATACTTATGGATCTCTTTCTTTCTGAACCATGTATTCCCAATCACCATCTCTCTTTCAGTGCACATTCCTATCAGTCTCTCACCATTATCATCCTTTCCAGGAACACCATGCACGCCAACAACACCCTCAATTTTCTCATCACCCACTCTAGCATTCAGATCTCCCATCAGCACTACATTCACATTTGCTCCAAATCCTTGCAAGCACTCATCCAAGTCATTCCAGAAGGTCACTCTCTCCTCTTCATTCCTCTCACTGCCAGGACCATATGCACTCACGAACACCCACAGCTCCTTCCGAAATTTCGCTTTCACCCATATTAGTCTTGGTGAAACCTCCTTCCATTCAACCACACATCGTTTCACCTCACAGCTCACCAGCAAAGCCACACCTTCTCTTGCTCTCCCGCTCTCTACACCAGACATTCTCCCACTCACACTTCCAAACACACACTCACCCTTCCCTTTCATCTTTGTCTCACTCAGTGCTAACACGCTCATTCCCCTCCTTCGAAACATCCTTCCAATCAGATCTCTTTTGCTTCCGTCTGTACTACACCCCCGCACATTCAACGACCCAATCTTAAGGGTTTGGGGAGGTAATCTCCCCTTCCCAACTCTGCCCTGTCCGTAATTAGGAATGTAGTTACAGGGGAGAGGATTCCCAGTCCTCTCGCTCCGTCCCTTTTAGTCGCCTTTTACGACACGCAGGGAATACGTTGGTAGTATTCTTTACGACCCCCCCTAACTTACATTATCCTAACAAATACTTCACAATACATATGTTCCATTTTCATGACGTCCCTTAAGGTGGCCACAAAACCCTTTAAGATGCAGCCGCTCCTGTTTACAACCTTCCATGGGCCCGAACAACCCAAAGCCCCACAGCAGACCTGCACGGGTGCATGTGACTAAAAGCTTTAAGTGGTGAGTGTTACACACAAAGGTCAGCGTCTTGGAGAAGTGAGTTCTGAAACCATCCCCAAGCAATCAGCTGAGCTCAGCATAACCTCACGTCAAGACAACTTTTTCTATTCTTCACTGTCGTATGTTGTCATTTACAGATCTGCAGTTTCTCAGCAACAACCTTCAGAACGGCTGATCTATGACAAACCCTGGCTGAGAAATGAAATCCCAGAGCAGTAGAACCAGCAGAAGAAGGAGCTCAGCTCTTAAGGCTCTCTGAGGTTCTTCCCCTTCTATTTGTTTCAGGAAACACAATGTTTGTTTCTATAAACTTGTATTATCTAATCCTTGTCAACGTGTTTGAGGCCCACAAATGTGGCTGTTTAAAATGACGGCAAACAAGCGCTTCATTATTGTGGAACAGCCGCAGACTTTAATTTTTATATGATTCCTTTTACATTTTAGTTGTAACTCCAGTTTGATTGAACTCAAGTTTGATTTGATTTGATTTGCAAAGAAGCACACAACAGAGACAATTTATTGAAAACAGCTGTTTATATTCTACAAAATGTATCTAAATCTGCTCTTTTATTTACTTGTAAAAGTAAAGTTCTGAATGTATCCTTTATTTTTATGCCTCTAAAGAACAATATTTAACTACCAAAGCAATAAACTCCCTAAAACAATTCTTGTTTCGGTTTCATTCTTAAGGTTAAGTGTAAAAAGAAAAACTACCTTCGTTTGCGATGTTATGTTCATTTCTACATCTCGTCACTTCTCTTAAAAAAATCCTGCCTTCCTTTCCGTCTGCTCTTTTCTTTTGTTGCTCCGGGGAGTATTGAGGACACAAACTGATGATCGGGTCCATTTTACATTTCCACTTCCTTTTGTTCGGCTCCTTTATCACTCGGTATTATGATTCATGTACTGCAACACGGCAGCACCACGGAGCACGGAGGGCAAATATGAATTCTAAAGCAAACAGCCTCGGAGAAATGGGTCTGGTTCTCCTGTGTGGTACATTAAAGTGTCTGCTCGAGCAGAGAACGCCAAGACTCACACTGGACCTTTGTGACCAGCTTATTGATCATTTTGTTTAATTTACATCTTTTCTATTAGATACCAAAACAAAATAAGTCTGCATCGGCTATATTTGAATGGACTTGTGTCAAGCTGCCATCCGGGATTTAAAGGAAGTCTCTTGTGATGCCTTTAAATTATATTTTGATTTTTTAAAGGGAAAAAGTTGTTATGAATAGACCGTTTAAAACAATTTTAGTTTTGTCAGTTTTGCAAATGAAAGACATTTGTGGGTTTTTTTTCGAGCGGAAGCTTTTTAAATCAAATTGAGAATCAGCCCTTTCACACCGTAAGTACCATTAAAACCAGGACTCCACTTCAATTAGCATCACCTTGAGTAGAGAAAACATTAAAGAATATACAATGTACAGGATGTCCCCTGCCTAGGCCCAAAAGTGTCTGGGATAGGCTCCGGCAGCCCCGTGACCCCGAAAGGGAAAAACGAATTAGAAAATGAATGAATTTTTTTATATATTTCGATATAAATTCCAGCATGGAAGTCCAACCCTCTTTAGACCAATTTAAATCAGCTGCACTGAAAATTTATTTGGGGAGTTTTATCACAGAACCAATAATATTTGACGTAATTTATTTTGACGTATTACCGGTAGTAATTTTTTTCAGTTTAGGATTAAAATGATGCCTTAACCCTTGTGCTATCCTATGACCCCACTCTTACTTTGAAGTGTTCTTCTTACCATGACAAAGGTGGATAAAGGTGGAAAGATTTCCTGTAATCCATGGACACCATAGTGAAGATCACAAATCATTGAAGAAAAAAGGTTCAGCACACTGTCTAGTGGGGTCTATATGACCCAACTCCCAATGGTAAAGTGCCTAGGATAGCACAAGGGTTAAATGGTTCGGCCATATTGACAGGAGATAACCCGGTCCACCTAACCAATATTCTACAAATTGGCTGTTGGACCAGAAAAAGTCATGATAATAAAGAGTTTTTTTGGTTCAATCACCTGTCAATCCTAACAACATGCTTAGGATAATGTGTAGATCCAACCAAATCACAACAGCTAAAATTTTAAACAGCAACTTACAAGTACCATGAATAGAAAATAAAACAATATTAAAAGGAAAAACGTAAGTACACAGGTTGTGCATACATTTATTTCTGGTGTGAGGGAAGGCTCACAGTTCCGTCCTGGTCGTGGAACAGTGGGCCAGCTCTACACCCTGTCTAGGGTGCTGGAGGGATTGTGGGAGTTCGCCCATCCAGTCCATATGTGTTTTGTGGATTTGAAGAAAGCGTTCGACCGCATCCCCCATGGTACCCTGTGGAGGGTGCTCTGGTAGTATGGGGTGCGGGGAGCCTTACTGAGGGCTGTCGGGTGTTTGTATGACCGTAGCAAGAGTTTTGTGCACATAGCTGGCAGTAAGTCAGAGCTGTTCCCGGTGCATGTTGGACTCTGGCAGGGCTGCCCTTTACCACCGGTTCTGTTCATAGTTTTTATGAACAGAATTTCTAGGCCCAGCCAGAAGCCGGAGCGGGTCTGGTTTGGGGACCACAGGATTTCCTCTCTGCTCTTTGCAGATAATAATAATAATAATAGATTGGATTTATCTGCGCTTTTCAAGACACTCAAAGCGCTTACAGTGTGTCCATTATTCATTCACTCCTCATTCATACTTGGTGACGGTAAGCTACAGCTGTAGCCACAGCTGCCCTGGGGCAGACTGACAGAGGTGTGGCTGCCATTTCGCGCCTACGGCACCTCTGACCATCACCGGGACCATTCATGCACATTCACACACCAGTGGAGCCACACTGGAGGCAAGGAGGATGAAGTGTCTTGCCCAAGGACACAACAACATTTTTGGCTGGTGGGAGCGGGGATCAAACCGGCAACCCTTCGGTCATTGGACGACCCGCTCAACCACCTGAGCCACTGTCGCCACTAGATGATGTTGTCGTATTGGCTTCCTTAAGCCGGGACATCCAGCGTGCATTGGGGCGGTTTGTGGCCGAGTGTGAAGCGGTTGGGAAGAGGTTCAGCACCGCTAAATCTGAGGGCATGGTCCTTGACCGGAGAAAGGTAGTTTGCCATCTCTCGGTGGGTGGAGTGTCCCTGCCCCAGGTGGAGGACTTTAAATATCTTGGGGTCTTGTTCACAAGTTAGGGAAGACCGGAGCGTGAGATTGACAGGCGGATTGGAGCGGCGTCCGTAGTTATGCAGTAGCTGTATCGGTCCGTTGTGGTGAAGAGAGAGCTGAGTCGAAAAGCAAAGGTCTCAATTTACTAATTTTCGTTCCAGTACTCAACTATGGTCCTGAGCTCTGGGCTATGACCGAAAGAACGAGGTCCCGAATACAAGCGGCTGAAATGAGCTTCCTACGTAGGGTGGCTGGGTGCTCCCTTAGAGATAGGGTGAGAAGCTCGGTCACCCGCGGAGAGCTCGGAGTAGAACCGCTTCTTCTCCACATCGAAAAGAGCCAGTTGAGGTGGCTCGGGCATCCTGTCCGGATGCCTCCTGGGCGCCTCCCTGGGGAAGTGTAACGGGCATGTCCCACTGGGCAGAGGCCCCAGGGAAGACCCAGGACACACTGGAGAGTCTACGTCTCTCGGCTGGCCTGGGAACGCCTCGGAGTCCCCCCAGATGAGCTGGAGGAAGTGGCCGAGAGAAGTCTGGGCATCTTTCCTTAGAGTGCTGCCCCCGCGACCCGGTTCCAGATAAGCGGAGGAAGATGGATGGATGGATGAATGGATGGGAAGGCTCTTTATCATGGGAGTCAATGGGAAATTGCTCCCTTTGAAATCCCAGCCCAAGTAGCCATTGAAGAAACTGCATTAGTTGGTATTTGCTAGTTGGCCTTAGATTTGGCTTGTTAAACCCTTAACTTTGGTAATGTCGCTGTCAAAACCTAATTAGCACACGCTCTTTGGCCTACCGTAACTCTTCAACAGTTTTTTGATCAACCTAAATAAGCTGATTCACAACACTTGTGTTGCATACCTGTAAACCCGCTATTCTCCGTGACAGAATTAGATGGTTTTGCATACATGGCCAAAATTGCTTTTCTGCGCTTCAGAATCTGCTGACGACGGACGTCAATTACGAAAACAGCTGAAGAGTTACTGTGGTCGAAAGACTTCCAACAATATTGTTAAAGCATAAAAAATCAGAAGTCAGAAAATTGAACCCTGAGGGACGCCATATGAAATGGTCACTATCAGGACTGTGATTAGCAGTGGAAATGAATTTCTGAAACAAAAGAAATGGAATCAAGATTTACATTTAGTTTAAAAGCTTACGGGATTTAAAACTGAATATAACTTTAAAATATTGAAAAACTTTAGTCTTGAAATTGAAATATTTGTTAACTCTTTAAATTGCTAGCAGAAAAAATGAAATTTAAGGAGCTACAAAAAACATAAAGACTGATAAGCGTTTTCATTAAACTCTCTACCTGTATCTGTACCCTCACCAGAAATAGTAACTTCTTCCGAAAATCTTATCTCAGACTAGCCATACATGAAAAATTGCAAAGAGTTTTCAGATCATTTGATCCTCCATCTCTTAAGGAGCAATAAATTTGATCTCTAAAAAAAGTATTTTATCTCTATACATGGATTCTTTTATTCATTTTTTTTTCTTTACCGTTTTTCCCTTTGGTGGTCATGGGGCTGCCGGAGCCTATCCCAGCCACTTGTGGGCAAAGGCTGGGTACACCCTGGGCAGGTCGCCAGTCTGTCGCAGGGCCACAATCCCACACCCATTCACTCTCACACTCACACCTAGGGATAATTTAGAAGTACCAATTGACCTATGAAGCATGTTTTTGGACGGTGGGAGGAAGCCGAGACCCCGGAGAGAACATAGATTCTGATTATCAAAACAGTTTGAAAGCTTAAAATCCTCTCTATCAGTACAAATGACTGGACATTGCCATGTGAAAGGGATTTGTAAATTAAGCTGCACAAAGACATGCTGTTATTGGTCCTATGTACGTTGTGTGATGCGTATAGGGGGTGTGGCCATTCCCTCTCCATGTCCGTTTCCAGGCTGTTGTCGGTGAGCATCCGTGCTCATGGGATCACCTTCTAGTATGGATCATGTAGGATCTAAATCGAAAATCTGGAAAAACATATCAAACAATGGACGCAGCATCTTTTCCCCTGAGGCCCACGGCTATTTCAGTAGGAACAGACCAGACCTCAACTGTGTGTGTGAGTGCTTCAATCATCTCTTTAATATCTTTTACTGAAAAGGAGTGACAGAGAATCAACCTGCGATGCCTGTAGACTGTTGATCACCAGAACCGACATTGATTTTTCCAGCAAAGTTGGAACATCTTTGAAGTATTTAATAAATGTCCAGTTTTCACAAAAATGTAGGAGACATAATAAAAAGGGAGACAGATTACCCAGAGGTCTCTCTATTTTACTGTGCATTTCTGGCATCATTCATTCTCTAATTTGTACATATACGGCAGTGAAAATACTGAGTGGACGTGTCTGTCAATGTGTTGGAAAAAATTATCTTAACTTAGCAGCATAGATGATAATATTCAAACACGTGCTTGAAATCTTTGACCAAATAAAATTGTAACAAAGCTTTTGAGTCATCTGAAAGATGGAATAGAAAACGTGGCTCAACAAAATAAAAAATAAACCAATTTATTCTTTTTGAAGGTTTTTTTGGTTATAAAACCTAAGATTTGTGAGTAATCATAAGTCAGCAGATCATTTTTTGTTAATTAGTTGAGGAATTTAATATTGTTATTAGGTGACTTGCAAACAAAAGCATTGTTCTCTGAAATCTGTACCGGAACATCAGGTGGAATTAAGGCTTTACTCCTGAAAATCTCCAAAGCTGAGCTGCATTTGATGGTGATAAAAGTGACAGGAAGACTCTAATTAGATTTCTCTGACATCAAAAGAGACTTAAAGCCAAGCGAAGACACATCCGAATGTAAGAACATCAAAAGAAAATCATCTTAAAATGATACAAGCACCTTTTGACAAGAGGCGTCCGTGCTTAGAGTGCAGCCGCGCTAAAACAGAGAGTGTATTCTGAGAGAAAGATAAGATTTATCAGATCCGTGAAGGCCAAAGGCTTTGCGCCGCTCCCCCATTTTTCAACCATTTTAGAAGAGATTTCCAGAAGTGTTTGTTATCAGTTATTTTTTGAGAGGAAGATGGTTTTAGATAGGAAGATGCCACAGGGGCAGTCGAATACTAAACATGCATATTTTCTTATCCAGACAAACGGAAGAGGAAAATATGTTTCTCACTGAATCTGTAATGGCATCACTGAAGCAGGTAATTCCTCATAGGGTAAAATGAAAATTGAGACTAATACATTTAAAAAAAAACTTAATTTAATAAAAGAGTGTGTATTGTTGCCATAATTTATTTTGCTCTTACAATATTTAGATTTTATCCCACATTTTATCCCATAACACTAGAATCCATCACAGCAGTTGTGGTCACTAAGATTATTTTCCTAAATGGCGTAGCCCTTGAATACTGGAGATGTCGCCAGTGACTCATAACCACACACTCTTTGATATACTATAACTTCTCCACCGTTTATGCGATCAATGTGAATCAGCTGATTCTGACACGGAGAAATGTGAGTTTTCACATGGACTTTGTACTGATAGGTGACGCATTATCGTTTTTTTGTCCTTTATAGAATCATATGATTTACATTGTTTGCGTAAAGACTTCACTAGATTTATATCAGCACATGGCTGCTTTTCTCTGCTTTGGAATCAGCTGGAATTATGTTTATGGCTTAAACAATTAAAGGTTTACGGTAGTGAAAGAATGTCAACACTGAAGCTAAAACTGTTAAAAAAAGACTTCCAGCATTTAGTTTCTTGATTTTCATTTACTTAGATTTGTCTATTTAAAAAAGTTTGAAGTTTACTTTTTTATTTTTTTATCATTTAAATCGTATATCAGTTTTGATTCAGGAGTTTTGCAATTTGGACAGAAAACAAATGTTAGCAGGAGCAAAAACAAAACAATACATGATTTAAAATTGTCACCAAGTTACTAGAAAAAATGTCAATCTATGGAAGTGTATCTCATTTAATTTAAAAAAAAAGGTTTTTTTTTGTTTTGTTTGTTTTATTAAAGGCAAAAAGTAGTTCTTGTCTAAGAACTACAAAAGCAAATCAGTCCAAACAAGGCCGGGCACTAACCACTAAACTTCAGAAGGTTAGAATAAACTGCAGTTTAAAAGTTGTAAAGCAAGAAGTGTTTGTGTCATATTGTAGACTTGATCTGTGTCTGTTTTGTACATTAAAGAATTTTTTTTTCTTAGAAATGAAGAAATTAGAACAAAGATCATCCGGGGTTTTTTTGTTTCTCAATTAGATGCGATACGCTTCTATAATGCAGGCGCTCATCGGTTTTGTCCAAAAAGTCACTAAATATCATGATGTGTCATGCCTGACTTAAAATACCAATTAAATAAAACATGTTGTTCTGTGTTTTTCCTTTTAGATGATGCTAAATTAGTTGTATGAACCTAATTTAGCTGTGGACGCATACCTTAGGAATTTACAGTTTTTGTTTTTGCCAAACTTGTTGTCCTTATGTTTGATAACCTTTTTTTTACATATTTCTTTCTTATTAATTATGGCCTGCAGCAGCAGTCACTGACTGCAAGGACCAGATTGTGTTCAGTTTAGAAAGATTTCTGCGCCTTTGAAGAGTCAAAAATATGCACAAAAGTGCACAAAATGAAATTTTAGACTTTCATCCCCCGGAAGACGATGACATCACGGTGAGCGATCCCGTGATGCCAAAAAAATAAATGATTATTTAATTTTTTTTTTTCTTTATAAGCGTGATGTTTACTTTGATCTTTTGTCCATTGTCCACAACCTTGAAAAGACTTTTATGTCTTTGGTGCAGAGTCCAAGCCCTGCCTGCACCTTTTTACCTGTTCACATCCTCTACACGTGGGGGAAAACAACTTGGAGCTGCAAACACACCCCCCCCCCCCCCCTCCTCCCCAAGCGTGTTCTACACAGACAGCCCTAACTCAAATTTAATTAATTTTACGCGGAAATGGGTGGTTGTATACGACGGAGTATTAGGGCTACCAAAAAAAAAAAAAAAAAAAAGGAAATTTACGAGTTTTTATTTCGTAAATTTAGGAGATAAAAACTCGTAAATTTACAAGATTTTAAGTCGTAAATTTATGAGAAAATACTCGTAAATTTACGAGATTAAAGTGGAGGTAAGCATGCAGAGAAGCAAGTGAACGCCGCGCAGCAGCAGAGCAGACCGACTAAACTTAGTTGAACAGGTGATCTGAATGTTTATTGATAACGTTGCAAATGTCTGGAAGCTCATTTGTTTGATTTATGATTTATCATTTATTATTTATTTATTTATGATATTATTATTGATGGGTGGTTTGCAGGATCTCTGCAGCCTGATGAAGCCGTCAGTATCCCTGCAGGCAGCTGTCCACTTGAATCCTTTCTTCCTCCACCAAAGACAGTATCTCTACGTCTGTGTGACGCTTCCGTCTGAGGAGGAGTACTTTTTTGGCATTTTCAACGTTCTAATGCTAATATAACAGACTATTTTATTTCCTCTTTATTGTTTTATGCTGAAACGGGACGCTTCATCTGGAGGAGTGGGCGTATGTAACACTGTTTACTTCCCCATTGGTCTTCGGATGACAGGTTCATGACGTAAGGTAACAAATGAACTTCAGGTTATGTGAATGAAAAGGAGAATAAAGGCTGCAGCAGTCCACTACACCCAAACGTGTCTCTGAGCTCCTTATTTTACATATGAAACTCAGCTTTACTGACACTGAACCCCGGAACGCCGACTACACTAACAATAATCTGATTTTGAGTCATCAAAAGGTTCAGAATCTCTTTGTTTTAAACCCATAATAATACGGAAATAAAGCCTCACAGAAGGCTCCACATATTTCATCTTCAAGCGATGCTCCGATAAACGGACAACTTCGGTGTTTTCTCCTTGTTAATCTATGACTTTTTTTTAAGTCGTAAATTTCTGAGATAAAAACTCGTAAATTTACGACTTTTTATCTCCTAAATTTACAAGATAAATTCTCGTAATTTTTTTTTTTTTTTTTTTTTGGTGGCCCTAAAACTCCGTCGTAGTTGTAGCCTGGGAAAAAAAAAAAACTTTCTTTTGGGCGCACATATGCCCCCTACCAGATCCCCACTGACTTGTCTTTTTAGAAGAACTTTCCATCCCATAACGGACTTTGGTCGGCGTTCACAGCTGCAGACACGCCCCCTTCTACCAGAGGGTGTTAAAGGCACCACAACAATCTTAGAACACGATAGTTATTTTACAAAACCATAGAGAACCGCAGAACAAGGATGAAAGAGCCACATGCGGCTCCGGAGTCTCAGGTTGCCGACCCCTGAACTAACTAGATCAAAGTTTGTTATGCTCAAAACTACAAACGTTTATTCACTGGTGACAGAAGTTTCTTGGTTTTCCGTTAGCGAACGGAAACCATCAGCTGTATATGAGGTGCCGTGTAGGACATTATTCAGAATTAGCATTCACATACACATGTGAAATCTCTCACACACACTCTTGAAATGCTTGTATACATACAACTGAAAATGTATTCATTCACATACACATGTGAAATCTCTCACATACACATGTGAAATCTCTCACATACACATGTGAAATGCTCTCACACACACTACTGAAAATGCTCTCACACACACAACTGAAAATGCTCTCACACACACTACTGAAAATGCTCTCACACACACTACTGAAAATACTCTCACATACACATGTGAAAATGCTCTCACACACACTACTGAAAATGCTCTCACACACACTACTGAAAATGCTCTCACACACACTACTGAAAATGCTCTCACACACACTACTGAAAATGCTCTCACATACACATGTGAAAATGCTCTCACACACACTATCCAAAATCCTCTCACATACACATGTGAAAATTTCAATAAAAACGGAAGGCATTTCAGTAGAAACAACGTTTTTTTTTTTTTACTTTATTGTTAGAAACGAAGTTGCTCGACTGAAGGCATTTCAGTGGAAATGAACCTGTGTCCGAATTCCTGCCCTGATCCCTAACTACTAAAACCCTATATAGTGCAGAACTATATAGTTCTATATAGTTCTCTGAATTTAAAAGCAATTCAGACACCCGTGCTCAGTACTTTTTTCTTTTGGGTGTTGTTCATAACGCGCTTGACACGGAAACAAAGTGGCGCATTACTGCCACCACCTGGTCTGGAGGCGAACTACTCCTATTTAACGCAGAGAATGACACTTATTTGTCAGAGTAAAAACATAATTAATATGAACATTTTACAGAGACTATTTATGAATCTGCTGTGTTCTGATCATGGAAAACGTGACTGATTTATAAATAATTAAATTACAAACACTTTGGTGTTGATTTAATGTATTTGTTCATAAATAAACCCCCAAGTTATTTTTTCATGCCAATATTTATTTTGTTTTTGTGCCACTGAACGATTAACGGGCTCTTGCAAGGAGGCATTTTTTTCTGTAGTTTTCTTACACCTTACTGAAAATGGCTTTGAAAATGAATCTGTCCGTGTTCCTGGCAATAATTCAACCGTTTTTCGTGAGATCAAACTGAAAACGAGCAGATATGCAGCATCACAGGACGGCAAGGAGAAGCAGACATCTCAGAAGATTTCCTCTGGATGCCCTGACCAGACAGAATAACTTGTGAGTTAAACTTAAAGCTTTTTTTTTAGTTTAACCTAAACTTTAACTTAAACTTTGTTACTAATCATGCTCAAGGTTACACAGTCTGCTGGGTAAGAGTTTAACATTCTTTTTCAAGTGAGTTGTGTAGTCCAATTACATGAAACACTTGTGAGTTCAAAGTTTAGAATTTTTTATTCAGAGTCAAACCATATCACTTGTTTTAAACAAAAAAAAAACAAAAAATTTCATTTTTAAAAGTTTAAATGAAAATCCAAAAACCCAGCCAAATAAAAACCACGAGATTTTCCAGAATTAATAAATACTTCATAATCTAAAATGTAAGACATCAAAATAAATAGAAACATTAAAAAAATGTGATTTAATTTCCTCAATGAAATAATTAATGTTGCATTTTCCAGGGTCTTCCACGTCTCTACTGCTTTACCAACACAAAGGTGTCTGTCCTGGCCCTTTACGCTGACGGTCAGTCCGACACAAGACTGGATTTTCGGTTGACCCGCAGGACCATCGAGCATCTGGGTCGATGGTCCTGAAGCATCAGCTTCGGGTTCCTCACACTCTGGGGGGTCACAGGAGACTGACGTCCTGGTGTTTCTTTTCTGGCTGGCATGTGGCACATCTTACAGTGTGGTAGCCAGAGTCTTTGACATGACACGGTCCACCGTGAGCGATGTTGTCCACAGGACGGCAGACCGCATCCTCCAGCTGATGAGCAGGGTCACCCAGCTTCCCAGTGGGAATGAACTACCATAAGTCGCCTCTGGATTTTAGCAACTCGCTTGGTCTTTCTCCTTCCAAAGGGTCACAAGGAGCATTGATGGCTGCCACATAAGAATAAAGGCCCTAAAAGAAAATGCAGCTTGTTATTTTAACAGGAAGCTTTTTTATTCCATTAAAATGCATGCTGTATGTGACTCTAATGCCAAATTTATAGATATTTTTGTTGAGAATCCAGGATCAATCCATGATTCACAGGTTCTACGTAAAAGCCCAATTTATGTAAATCAAACAAACCCACCTGAAGGATCCTTTTGGGTGATGGTGGGTATCCCTGCATTGCACATCCCATCATGCTGCTGACACCCTACAGGGAACCCATGAGGAATGCCATTGAGGCAGTTACAACCAGAACCACTCCAGAACACGCTCTGTTGTGAAGAGAGCATTTGGCATGATAAAGATGAGGAGGAGAGCAATATTTCTGGGGGCACTGAAAGTAAAACCAACCTTTGCAATGAAAATCATTGCCTGCAGCTCAATTCTGCACATTTTGTGCATCAGCAAAGGCGACTGCTTAGCCACAGATGTTGAGCCACAGCAGGACAACACCAGGAACATGCAGGACGAGCAGAGTCACGTCTGTCTGCAAGGACAAATATTTGCTTTCCTTTCAGCTCCAACTGTGACACACATGACTCTAGAAGACCAGGATTATTGTTAACATGTATAAAAATAAATATTAACATATAAAACGAAATTCTAAATATGTACATCTGATATTTATATGAAAATCCTTTTAAGATTGTTAAAAATAGCTCAGATTTAAATAATACATGTAAATTATTCATTTTTGTTCATAGATTTATTAAACAAATTGGAAAAACAATGGCTGCATTACATTTTAGAACAATAATTTCAACTCAAGTAAACTTAACAGACTCTCCTGTCGCTGTTCCTCCCTTCTAGCCCTTTCCCCCTCTCTCTTCTGGGTCTTTAACATAAACCTTTAACCCAGTACGACAACGATTAACCGTTTATTAAAATGAAGTCAAATCTGATCATATGTCTCTACCCATCTGGCACGAGCTAGCTTGAAAACAAACAGGCTATCTTTCTCCATCCGCAAATGGATCGGATTTTCCTCATCCTCGTCTGTCCCTACATATATGAACACATTTAAAACATGTGTTAATAACTTGTGACTACGGTTAGAAGTCACTGCTTTTTGATGTAATATCTAGCGTTTGTTTTTAGCCTTCGGCGCTAATTCGCGTTAGCGTTAGCTTTAGCATTACTGAAATTGATGAGCTTCAAAACAATCTAGGTTGTTGATTGAGGAATATAACATATTAAACACATCATCCTAAGTATTTACAAATATATTTTACAACAGATACTGGATATTTTTTAATATACTTACACGTTTCGGTGGTTTTCCTTGCGCAACCGGCTGCCATTTTCGAATGATTCAGACGAATGATTATCTTGCGATAATCAGCCAACTTCCGTTTCTACTGAAATGCCTTCCGTTTCTGTCGAAAATTTCAGTAGTGTGTGTGAGAGCATTTTGGATAGTGTATGTGAGAGCATTTTTACATGTGTATGTGAGAGGATTTTCACATGTGTATGTGAGAGGATTTTCACATGTGTATGTGAGAGGATTTTCACATGTGTATGTGAGAGGATTTTCACATGTGTATGTGAGAGGATTTTCACATGTGTATGTGAGAGGATTTTCACATGTGTATGTGAGAGCATTTTCAGTAGTGTGTGTGAGAGGATTTCAGTAGTGTGTGTGAGAGGATTTCAGTAGTGTGTGTGAGAGGATTTCAGTAGTGTGTGTGAGAGGATTTCAGTAGTGTGTGTGAGAGCATTTCACATGTGTATGTGAGAGATTTCACATGTGTATGTGAATGAATACATTTTCAGTTGTATGTATACAAGCATTTCACTAGTGTGTGTGAGAGATTTCACATGTGTATGTGAATGCTAATTCTGAATAATGTCCTACACGGCACCTCATAGCTGTGTGAAGGAATTGCAAAACAATCAGATGACTAAGTGTTCCGGTGCCAATACAAGTCATTATAACCAATATGGAGTTTACAAACTAAAACTTTTCCATTTACACCAGAATTCCTTATTTATGTCTTATTTTAAACAAGTCTAATGTGGAAATTAACCTTACTTTGACTGATTCCAAGAATAATAATAAATGACTTCACTGTCTCGTGTTAACAATCACAAAAAAGTTTTATTGTCCGTCTATTCACATTAACTTAAAGCCTTTTTTTAAAAACTAGATTCACATAATGGACTTGGCAATATTTCACTGATAAAGGCAATTATTTCCCAACCCATCTGTCAGTGCAGATGTCATTATCGACCGACTGACAGCATGGTGGACGGAGAGGCTGTCCTCTAACGAAGCAAAGCAGACCTTGAACAGGATTTCTAACCATCATGGATTTTTTGTTCTTAGGCAGATTGGTTGGTTTTATCACCATAGATTGAGAAATAACTTTTTCTTTTATTTAAAGTAAGAAACTGATTGTTTGAATCCACTGCTTGCTCCTTCCTGTTGTGTTTAGTGACACTCTTTCTGTCCATGTCGGTTTGTGTGTTTAAACCTCTGGGAGACCTGAATCCTTTCTCAAGTGACTCATTTAGTGTCTGAGTTCCATTCCCCACATGAATGTTCACATTAATTAGTTTTTAGAAATGCAGGTAAGCTTCACCTGCGATAAGTATACATTTATTTTCTTCTTTCTTCCATGCATTTACCGTATGTTCTGCAGTATAAGGCACACTTTAATGCCTTAGGTTTTTTTGTAAAAACAACGGCACTTTGTTTCTGCTGTAAACAAGGTTGGGTTTTATTGTAAATACCAGTGACGTGCGGTGAGGTTGATGGTTGGTGAGGCACTGACTCCTCTGGAGTCAGATTTACAATAGAAGAACGGAATATTTCACCATTCATCCAACAGCAGGTAACAGCATATTAGATACACACAAGAACATCTTTGTCCTACAGAGAATTTTTCTTTAATATAATATAAGACATGGATAGAATGATCTTATGTATAAATTATTCATATTTACTCTGAACAAAGTAAAGTATACAGATGTGTTCAGCACACATTTCATTTTAACCCTCAGTTACTATTTCTGGTATTTTTCCAACTTCAAATTCTGGTGCTTTAATCAGTGTTATTAAATGTTGTCTGTGAAAACGATCATACAAATACCGTAATTTCCGGACTACAAGCCGCTACTTTTTTCCTGCGCTTACAGCCCTGCGGCTTTTTCAGTGACACGGCTATTTTATGGATTTAATTGGCGGCCGCCATGTACGTATTTTCGAACTCAGTGAATAGTTTGAATTCTCTATCTAACACCAAGCACGAGGCATTTTTTTCAACACACCTCTTGGCAGCCAAACAGCATGGACTTGACTTCAGGTCTTAGACACTTCAGTCATGGTTAAACAAAACGAAACACGCATGCCCGGCCGCATCCCAGAATCCTTTGGGGCCATTAGACCCAACGTGCACGTGATCGCCGCTACATTATGATGAAGCTTTCAAGTTAAAAGCAATCGTTAAAAGCAGCGTAAAAAAGTCCACCGTCACCAACGGGTTTGGAAAAGCCGGTTTGCTGCGTGACGGAGAGAACAGCGCATGGAGTGAATGTACACTCCATTTACGGTTTCTAAGGAAACCGTAAAAGCGGAATTTTGCTTTGAAAAACTCACAGCCTCCGTGTGAGCTGGAGACATCTTCTCCTGCTGATTGAGCTGCGGGGCCGATGGCAGTCTGATGGCTCCCACACGTAACAACGCACCCGCCCCTCATACACAAAACGTACAGTTTTAAGTCCGATTGCTCTGCACAGAAACGATTTGCTCCATCCACCGGCGCAACGGGGACGAAGTGCTCCTCCTTGAAGCCGCGCTGGCCAGAGGTGTCGGAGTAGATAGGAAGGGGAGACAAGGAGCGCGCGGGGCGGGAGCGCAGAGGCGTCCGCGGAGTGCAGAGGCTTCTGAATTCTGACGCACGCGCCGCACTGAGGCGCGCGTATCGCGCCGAGGCGCGCGCTTTTCAGTCGCCGCTGCTGTATTTTACCGTTGTGTTTTCTAACCAGTCCTGTTACTCCCATAACGCTGCCGCGACACAAGCGGAAGGAGAGCTTTTCCCGTTCACCCCTCCATGCACTGCTGCTACTACTAATTCTTAAACACGTACAACAGAATGGCGAGCCGGGCGTTGGCCCCGCCTTTAGCCCCTAAGACTCATGGGAAATGTGGAATCGCGGATGTAAATTTCCTCATTATAACTGAGGGATGTAATGTTGATTATATGGTTACTGTTTGTAATTTTATGTTAGATACCTAGATTGTCAATAAGTAAAAAAAAAAAATGAAATAAAAACACCATAACTGAGGGACTTGTGAACAGAATATAGGTCCATGCTGTTTGTCAGATGTCGATACACTCAAATACGTGACCCAGAGGCAAAGGTGGCACCACCCACAATGTGCTAATGAACTGCACTCACTCTGGGATGCTGGGCGTGATCTGTCAGGATGACAATTTCGGCTATCACATGCGCGGCTTGTACTCTGACGCGGCTTGTACTCTGATGCGGCTTGTGTATGTATAAAAGCAGTCAAACACGAGAATATGGGTGGGTGCGGCTTGTAATCGGGTGCGCTTTGTAGTCCGGAATTTACGGTAATTCTTTTAGGCCTAAAATTTAGTTTTCAAATTCTTACATTTTTTTCCACTTACACCCATGTAAAAAACAATAATTGAAAACCATGTTTGGCCTTACTTTTTGAGTCCATCCTTCTCCACAAAAAGCTCCACGTGTAGCGGTGTTGGACTGTGTTTTAATGTTCCGTGTCACTGATAAGTTTGGGAGTAAGCGTCGTCACAGTAATGGTTATTTGACGGGTACCAGTCTGTTTCTACAAGCTGCATACAAAGTTAAGTGTTACTGTTAATATCTTAACGCAGCTAACGTGAAGGGGTGTCAGACCATGTTTTTTTATGTGTTACTATTAAGGCCGGGAGTTAGCGCGGTTAGCGCAGTCATAGTTCAGCGCACCCTACTGATGACATAAGTTTGAGAATAGACCATTCATTGACGGTGCATTTTTTAACCCCTATACTGCAGAAAATCCAGTAGTCCTAATATGAAAGTGACTCTTATCACAGCTGTTATAAGCAGAGCAGAAAAGGCGTGCGGTTTGACATGAGTTTTGTTGCAGTTTGGTTGAACACAATCAGATCAGACTATTTTAATTGGCAACAAAAGAAAATTTAATGGGATCACACACGCTGATCTGAATTCCCCAGACTTTTGACTTTTAACTTTTGTCCATATCCCTGTTAATGTTAGGAAGTAAAACACTAAGGGTTCTGTCTTGAGTAGTAATCACAGCCAGTTTAATGTTAATCCATGTACCTCATTTGGGTGAATGTCGACTGTAATGTACTGTAAGAGTGGGGGGTTGATACTGATATCCTCTGGCTTATTGCGTGCTTTCTTAGTGACACGGATCCATAAAGGCCAGGAGGAGATCTAGTATGCCGAATGTGAAGATGATGGAATGTCAGCGCAGTGCCTGCTAAGTAGACGTTGGAAACAGCAAGTCAAGTTTCTGCAACACACTGACGATACAGTGGTGATCATTTCTGACTCCTGGACAGCATGCGGGAATGATGCAAAGGAGACTGATTGAATGTGTGTAATTATCCAGGAGCAGGCAGTCTGTCCTCATTACCACTGACATTCCTCACATAAACTGGTCTCCATAATCATTGCGTGTATTTATTCCGATTTTTAAAGGCCTCACCTCAGTATCCCAGAGTTGGCTGCATTAGATGTAAGTAGAAAACTGTATTTTATGCGTTTAACTGAATTGCTTCGCCCACTTAATATTATAGGTCGCAGAATGTGTAAGATAAAGAGCTGGTCGTCGAGAAAAGTGGCTAAGTGTCACGCTTCAGTGTAGCCGTAAAGATTGATGCCATAAATCTGGACGTGGGGTCATTCTGGCGACGTTTAAAAAGAAACTAGAAGAAGTCTTCTGGACGTACTGCATCTCCCATTCACTGTTCCTAACAATACTGTGTGATGTCAGCATGACATTATTTCATCAATTTCCCCTCACAGATAATTGCCTTCCAACAGAATGAACACTCTATTTAATTTCTTATTAAACAGCGTTCTCTTAACTGCCATTCCGATGTTAATTGATGTCACATTTTCTCAATTCAGAAATTGGCCAATGGGGCTTTCGAGTTTGCCAAACTGGCTTCTTCTCAAAATTGCTCCAGTGCATTTTTTGAGTGCATGAATGTCAGATTATACGCCCCATATTTGATTTAAAACTACATTCCAAAGTTCAGCATGACATCTCTCTTCATTAAAATCAGTATTCTTGTTTTTTCCGTGAGCTTCAGGACGCCATTTTCAAAGCATAGGATTGTAAGACGACAACAGTAATTGTGACTTTACAAAAACAGTCTTTCTTTTTGCTGTGTATTTTTAAAAAAAATCAGAGTGAAGCTTAACCCAGCCTAATTAAGTCTGTAATAAACACATTACCTTTTTTCAGGCTTGGAAACTGTTGGTAGTTTGTCATCAGCGAAGACGGAGTTGAGGGCTCGGTGTAATCTCTGGAAAACAAGCAGCATATTTGTTTTGCAGTTGGTAACATATAAGGATTTATTCACTTTTTGTCATTGCTGTTTGTGGTTAACAGCAACAGAAAAATCAACACTGCTATAAAAAATGCTAATTTTAAGTTTTTTAAGCTTTGCTGGAAACTTAAACATTTCAAAGACCAACATTCTCTGAAGTAATCTGATCATTTAAGTTTCAGTATAAACAACAGTGATTTTCACTGCTACCAACAATTCCAACGTGGATAATAATAGTTGTTTAAAGGTTAGCAGTGAGCTTACAACAATGTTAGCTCACTAGGATTTAGCAGCTTTAGCTATGGCTAAGAAAACAACATTAGCCTTTAGATGGCACCCAATCAACAAAACTACAATTCGGTTTTCCTTTTAGAGTTATTCCAACATGAAAATGTAATTTTTGAAGATACAAATTCCATTCAGGTTTTTTCTTACACCACCAATTTACAATCAATGATCTCTCAACCCCTCAAAGCAGAAGACAAGAAAAAAAAGCCAAACCAAGCAGAGTTAATTACAATTTTTCTTATGCATTTAGTACAGATTGTTTAAATGAGGTTATATTCACTTCATTAATCATCATTCCAAGGAAATCTTAACTGTATTTTAATGGCAGACTATAAGTGATCAACGGATCACATCAAAGATTTCCTGTAATCTAATATTTTGAGCAAGCAATTTGCAACAAGGGGGGTTTCCCTTTAAAGCAGTCTTTTCAAACTGTGGGGTGCAAACCCCCGTTTACGGAGGAGTGTAAGGGGTGAGCATTAAGTGGAAGATGCAGACGCAGTAAGTCTAGAAAATCTATTTTCATTTAAAATGTTCCAATGGAAATTAATGCGATAACATTTTTTGAGGATTTCTAATCCATTATTTTTATCAAGGTATGTGTCCTAAAACAACGAATCATGGTCAGAAAATGTGACAGCATGCACCTCCGTCTGGGATTTTTAAAGATTTTAAAAGAAAATGAAAAAGGGGGATCTCATATTTATAACTGGGAGGTGTTATGCTGCCTGACTGAATCAGATCTCTGCTCTGGTCACTGCAGATTCTACTGCTGCTGTGCTAAATGTGCTCTAAAGTACATTATAGTGCCAATGTGCAGTTTTGAATTTGTTGCTTTTAGAATTTTAACTTTAAGCGCCTGAAACAGAACTAAATGTTGAGTGCAGACTAGGGAATACAGTGAGGGGAAGAAGTGCATGTCAGTCACCAATTCTGCAAGTATTTCCCTTAAAAAGATGAGAAAGGTCTGTAATGTTCATCATGGGTACAGTAAACTTTAATAATGTCACAGAATGTAAAAATAATAATTCAGTTTATCCCACTGTACGAATTTTTTTTTAAAGATTTTATTTGTTAATGGTGCAGAAAAATTATATTTGGATAATAACACAAGTTTATCCTAATGCTAATGTAACCCTGGTTGGCAATGACAGATCCAACATTTCTTGTTCTATTGTAAATCTTTAGCTGCTGTTTTGGTCCATTTTGGTCCATTCTTCCATGCAGATCTTCTCAAGAGCTAAACTATTTTGGTACTGTTGCTGGCCAACACAAACTTTCAACAGATTCTGTATTGGCTTGAGATTCAGAGACTGACTAGACCATTCCAGAATCCTGACATGCTTTTTACGTAACCTTTTCTTTGCTGCTTGAGTGATGTGGAAGATCCAGCCAACCATGTCTCTTAAATACTCTCACTATTTTGCAAGATAGCAGCCACAAAGCATAATGCCCCCCCCTTATGATTCGCAGTGTGTATGGTATCATGGGGTGTAACTCAGCATTCTTTCATCTCCCAACAGTCTTCTTCCACTTTCGGCTTCTCCCATCAGGGGTCGCCACAGCGAACGAGTCGCATGGTAAATTTGGCAATGTTTTACGCCGGATGCCCTTCCTGACGCAACCTTCTCAAACCGGGCTTGGAACCGGCAGAGGTAGAGAAGGGAACAGGGAGCAGCCCGGAGTCGAACCCGGGTTTCACGGACGGAAGGCGCCGCAAACCAGCACGAGCTAAACTGGCTCAGTGAATCATCTTTATACCAAATAATTCCATTCCATTTTTGGGTCTGGACATGTTCTGGATTAATCAGGGGGACTTTTGGAGCATTTCAGGGTTTGAATGCATGACAAAGTTGTCTGTTGCTACACTAATCATTGTTACTTTTGTCCCAGCTCTCTTCAGGTCATTGGCCAGTTCCACACTGTTCTCAGGGTTATTGTTACCCCTCCTGTACAGGTAACAGGAGGAGAAAAGAAGAACAACAGAAACCTCTTATCTTTTAAAGTAGGGCGACTTGGACTAAGTTCCTGACAAATCTGGCAAAAATCTCTATTTATGCGCATATCGTTTCAGTAAAGTCAAGTTTTCATAATTTGTCACAATTTTATCCAGGGGTTTGTGTAGGAACAGCTTTTTTTAAAGGGGGGGCGTGACATCAAGTAATTGGAACCATTGATTTAAAGGAAGAAACTTCCAGCAGAACCACACTCAATCAAAGAGACCACTGACTTTGATCTGTTGGGGTCTGAGAGGACAGAAAAATGACAGACAACACTGGAACATCTGTTATAATACCCATCAGTTCTTAAACTAAAAACTGCAACAATGAGTGACAAGGAAGGAGACAAACAAAACACAGAAACATCTGCTACCATACAATAGAGTTAGGGAAAGAGTCATTTTCCAATTGCAACAAAACAAGTAAAACGCTAATTTTTAAAAATACATCTAGTTCCATTGTGTAAAGAAATTGTAACAGACTGAATACATTAACATTAGGTTTCAAATGTTGTGCTAGATTATCAGTAAAATGCATCTCCAGGTTATCTTTTATAATGTTATTCACAATTCACTTAATTATTCTGGTCAAAAGGTATTTTTTCCAATCCTCACCTGACTTGTGTGCAACCAGTATTTAGAACGAGGCTCCTTAACCCTCGGGATCACCAGCTTGTACACGATGTGTTCCGCTAATGTGGTCAGAAGAGATAAGGCCACACCCACACATAGCATCACGAACAGACCAGAGAAATGCTTTATGCCCATCTGGAGCGTCTGCGATGACAGAGTGAGATCGGGACAGACGAAGCAGAATATGAGAGGAGGGTTACATTAAAATGAAACGACAGAACAACAGTCACATGGCACATGTCAGCTGGTTTAGCCTGAGGCATGGACTCAACAACCTTTTCGGTTGCTGACAACTACTGCAGAGATGTTTTGATTCTGGTTTTAAGCAAAAACTGACTCAAATCCATTCATTTGCCAATTGTTAAAGCTTCCGACATTGTAACACTGAACTAACAGCTTTCTTTGCTGTTGAATGTTTTCAGTCCCTTTCCAGTTTCCATAATAATAATGCAATCAATGCCTTTTTTGGTCATCTGTCAGAGGCCCTGAGGTGACTGATGGGTATCGACATCTGCATGTTGGATAATTTGGTTCTTCCAGATGTTAGTGTTGGAAAAAAAATGTCTTGACAGAAACATTAAATACAAATACCGGATCTGTCAGTTTGCACCTGCAAAGGTTGAACCAGGTAGAAGTGAAAAAATGGAGCAAATTCTGTTCCTCTGTGCTTCTTCTTTTCTTGTTAATCACCTCATAGCTTTTTTTTTAAATTAAATGTAAGACATGGTTCATTTAGATTCAACACAAAAAGTTGCATTTCTATTTGAAAAAACTCAGAAAATAACAAATTCTTTAAAGAGGGGGAAAAATGGGAAGACATTTATCAAAATCAAAATGTTCCCAATAATAAAAAACACACTTAAATTTAAGCTGCAAATGGGATTCTCTTCAAACGAGAAGCCCTATATAATAAAAAAGAAGTTCCTTTAGAACTGCAAAATAAAATAAATGAGATTATTATGTCCTAGTTTTCTTTATTAGCCAATAAATTCATTAAAGTAAAATATTTGTTCTTTCTGCAGCCATGACGTTTCTTTTAGGAATGCGTATTTTGCTAAATTTGGAATAGTTCACAAAACCTAAGCATCTAAGTGATTGGACTATAAGCAGAAACATGACATAACATCCTGCAGTAATATAAAAAAGCTAAAATTCTGAAGTGGGAGAACTGCATTAGTTACATGCACAGGAAGACTTTGTGGACACCATGCACTTTAGCATCATTGTCAAAGAGCTCAATAAAAAGCAGAACTTAAGTTTCTCTTAAACACATAACCTTTGCAAAGCTTGTTAAACTCATAATTTTAATCCATTCAATGACAATTTAGTTCTACATAATGTTACACGAGGCAATTTTATTGCTAGATAGTTCAATGTGTCTTTATTGGTATTGATTCTCTTAAAACTTCTGCCAGAGAGATGAACCACCTCGTGCAGTATAACCTGCTATCGACAGAAATACTGAGGTTATAATTAATGTTAAGAGATATACAGAGGATGAAATTATGGATTGTCTTCCTCTACTGGTGTAGGTGGACCTGAGAGAAAAGCTCAAGAATGTTCACAAAGAGGTTTAAATGTTTCCCAATATTAATATTGTTTAGTATATTTGTTTAAGATAAAATGATCTTATTTTCTGAACATAACTGCAGCAAAATCCATGTCTGCTGTACATATAAAGTTCATAAACTTTAGATTAAGTTTAAAAAAAAACTCCTTAAAAATCTGACGATGTTAACACAAATGTAAAATAAAATGCAATAAAGAACAACCAGCACTTTTTCTGTTTATTCTGAGCAAGATGCCATTTTTCAAGGCTCTGAAATAACAAATCAGTGATGGCGACCAGAAAAGCCAATTGCTAGGTAACAGCAGAACAGCACAGACAATAGGACTCAGATTGCTAGGACTGCAGTTACAGGGACACTGCTTGTTTCGCAGTGTGGGGGTCAGAAGGCAGACTCAGTATCAGAAAACAGCAATTTTTCTACAAAATGGTTGAGGAGTTCAAGGAAAGAGTTTCACCAGGAAGCAGTTTTCAAATCCCAATCCTCAGTTTAAAGAAAATCAAAGGTAAAATCCGGTATTTTCCGGGGTTGACTGGAATGACAGCTCATTTCTGCAAACAAAAAGCAATCCGATTTTCTGCAGTTTCTTGACGCCACCACCCACCTCCGTCACAGCAAAGCTCCGCTTCCCACAGGGCACAACCTTGTACCATTTGTCATGCAGCATGTCCATGAAGCCGTCTGACTTGTACTGACTGACCAACTCTGAGAAGTTGGAGGTGAGCGGGGAGTTCTGAGGGAGGCCAATGCCGTAACCTGTAAGTGAACACAAAACAGAGCGTGATTGATAGAAAACAGCCTGTCTGCTAAACGTCCTTGCAATTTTGATTTTTTTTTGTTTTTAAGAAATGTAAAACACCTCCAGATGACCAAACGTGCCAGAAAAATGTGACAAATTCTGGAATAGCCAATTACAAAAGTACCTTGCCTACACCGATTGATTTGTATTACATCCTGGAGGCTTAAGAGTGCATTAAGTAATTAACAAACAGCACTGGAATCCAGGACTGTGGTGGCCTGTAATGGAAGCAACCGCCAAGGGAACATTCTCACAGTGGGAGGAAGAGGTTTGCTAAATGGACAAGAGATTAACTGTGGACAGTGGCGAATGTAAGCTTTTGAAAGCCCAAAGATTAACTGCAGAGCAAATGTTGAGTGATTGATAGTGTCAAATTTAGGGCTGTGCTGAGGCGCCCATCACCATTCAGGCAGAGAGGCTATGTAGTTACAATTCAAAAGCAGTTTGTGCACAGACTGATGCCAACTTGAATGTAGTTCTACTTCACATACAAGTAGAACTACATTTAAGCTACAATAAATATGTTGAACAACTTGTCGATAAGTATTTCTAAAACTGAAAATTTTGGGATGGCAAGAAAATATGTATATGTAATATATCTATCTTTCATTTAGACTTTTTTTCATGTCAAAAGGGGTAAAGTTATGGACCCCAGAACATGACAGAAAAATAATATTAAATTTTTTTCTTAATTTAGCATTTTGTGCGCACAAGGTACAAATTTGTGTGCAATAAAATGCTAATTTGTGGCCAAAAAATAATAATTTGTGCAGACAAATTTATTGAATTTTTTTTTTTTGTGGCATTTCCAGTGCTCCGTATAAATTAAATAGAAATCTGGCTTAAAGCTCACAGTTAAGACTCAGGGTGGAGTTGGTGTTTCATCACACCATGAAATTTTGAAATATTTTCCTTTGAGAAAGTTCTTTGAAAAAAAGGAAGTGTGTATATATATATATATATATATATATATATATATATATATATATATGTCTTTGGCAAAACAGCTGAAATATATTTGACACTGTTTTGATCTTTTGTCTTGCGATCCCTTGAACTCACCTTGAGAAAAGTTCTGTTGTGTTTTTTTTCATAAACGGCTTTGCATTAAATTAGATGAATCCAGCAGGCCTACCTTCAATTGCAAAGGGTTTCCCAACTGTCAGAGTTTTGCAGTCTGCATCTATGGAGACCTCATAGTCCAGCAGGGCTTTGTCCATGATGAAGGCGTCCAGTTTCTGTGGGTCTGCCCTGTAATTGCCAAATAAAAGCATATAATATCAATCTGTTGCTGATTAAGAGGTGTATGGTTATGTCAGTAATTGATAAATGTTCGCTTTGTGATGTCAACAACAATCATGTGTGTGTTCCAATACATTCAAAATGATTAAATACCACATAATGATCCAATAGCAATAAGAGCTGAGAAAAAAGCAGACAATTAGCTAAGCTTATTTTTAATCTTTTATATCTGTCACTGGCAGCAAAGACAAAATTCTTTCTGCAATACTTCCTTCTTGCTCCACCTTTTAGTGAATTTTTTACCACAAACTCAAAAACTCACCAAAATGTATACACAGCTAGTACCCGATGAAAATGAATTTTGGGCTTGGTGAATGACCCTCCCCCAAGAAATAATGTTCAAAAAGAAAAAGAAAAAAGGTTGCTATGAAGATAAAACCACCAGAAAAAACGCCATTTGAAAAAAAAAAAAATGTCTTTTTTTTTTAAAGCATTTTTCACATGCAGCTCAAATCAGGCTAGCAAGGACCGAAGGGAAGAGTGGAGCAGCCGCTCAGCCAGTGAGGGCGGGTCAGTAGGAGGTGATGGGGCCCAGCGAGGGTGAGGACTGGTAATGCCTGCGCGCTATACAATGCTGATCGCTGCTTTTTGACTTTACGGAAAAAGCAACTCATCTTTAGAAATGACATGTAAATGATTCAACTGTTTTCTCCCAGCCGCCACCTCATTTGAACCGTACATCTCTTTCCATTTGGCCTTGTCTGGATTCCTCTAATTCTTTGGTTGGCGAGGCGCCTCTAAAAGCACTGCCTGTCAACACGCTTCACCAATTTATTTGTATTCCTTACAAGTCACTTGTATAAAGGGAAGATATTAAGTCACAACACTCTCAGTGTGGCTTTTGCAAATCAATTCTAAAAGGCTTTTGTTGAAAGTTAAAACCTACTGGAATATGAACGCTGCAAAGACTTTTTTGCCAGCTTGATTGTGTGTTTTGCTTTTGATCAAGGACGGCGTTCCAGAGTCTGGACCTCACAGAGTCACACCTTTCATTTCTACAGGTTGAACAGACTGTAGTTTTAAGCCTTTGTCTCATGTAAATTGTGGTCATTTAATGTATAATTGATGACTGCCTAATTTCCACAATCAATCAATAATTATTCGTCAAAGTAGATGGGAAAAAAAACAAACATTTGACTGGATTTATCTGTGAGAAGTCATGACTCTGTGTTTAAATAACCTCCTTTTCTGGGACACTCATATCAAAGATTCCATTTATGACTCATTCTTTTTTCTCCATGCAAACTGAGCGGCTGCAGGTAAGGTTTACAGGTGAGGATCATGAATGCAACACATTGGACAGCCAAATGTAGGCCAAGAATCTAGTCTGTCTATGCAACTTTATTAACAAGAAAAAAAACAAAATTCTTAACGATTCTAAAAACTAACAGTAAAGCCTTTCAGGTTTGCTCCACCCATCTCAACAAAATGGTTTGAATTGAACATTTGTCAATAAACCCATCAAAAAGAGAAGCACTTTTCTTTTGAAGCTTTTCAAAATAAAAGTGGCACACTAGCATTCATGTTAATCTAAAATACAGCTTTTGTTGCTCCATCAAAATTTGGTTTGGGTTTATGGTTACCTAAGCAAAATCTTCGTTAAATCAACTCAAGCGCATTTGAAAACGCGGGTCTGTGCCATTATTCTGTTAATTGCATGCTTTCATGGGAAACACAGGTATTGTTTGCAGGGCTCAAAGCTATATTCTATAATTGTTATCTGCAATTTGGCTTTTTTTAAACTCTGCATTCAGTTAATTCAAGGGATGGAAATTATTCAACCTTTGAAAAATATAAAATCAACATTAATTGACCTAAAGATAAAAAACTTTTTAACTATTACAACAAGATGTGTTCTTTGATGAACCAAAGAGTCTAAGGCTGAGTCAGCAACAATATGCAGGACTTTGTCATTGTAAAATCTAATCTATGTGAACTATAAAAAATGCACTGTGACTGTTGCTAATGACCAACCAGGAAAGAAAAGTAGAGACCAAAGGATGTAGGATTTTGGCTAATATGCAATAATTTAGACGTGGGTTAATCAACTTTCACTTCCAATACAATACTTCCTTAAAACATTATTTTTTGTTGTCATGCATCACTGCTTCTTTACAAACCTCACAAACATCCAATCTATCAACCATCTGTGAGAGTTTCAAATATTTCTAAGCGGTTACATGTGGAAGTTTGTTGTGTGTCCAAGTATATTTTAGACTTTATGTGCAAGACGGATCAACAGAAATTTGAAAAACAGCTGCTGCTGGTAATTACTTTTCGATGCATTCATCTGTTAATAATAATCATATTGTGGCAACATCACAAATACGATCTTTTTCAAACTGCAATCTTTTGTCTGCTCCTGATTCACAACGATTTAAATAATGAAATAGTTTAAATAATTTAAATAAAGAAATAGTTTGATATTTTTTATGTATGTCCTCCATCATCAGAAAAATGCCACAGGAAGCTGTTAAAAACATAAAAAAACAGAGTATTTTATTCCTTGTATAGAATTCTCAAAGATAATAACCTTTCTTAAGGTGACCTTGATCTCAACAATCAATTTGTTTTTCTAACCAACTAAAAACAACAAAAAGGTGAAAAAATGAATAAAACTTGTTCCCTTTTTTTTTCTTGTTTTGCTTCGCTGGAGCCTTCCAGGTGGCTTTTCTCACTACTTTCTGCGCTGCTTCTCCAGGATGCTGGCTGAATGCTGAAGCAGCTTTGGGTGACAGCGGTGGTAGAGTAAAGAGGAAGGTAGGAGCTGCATGCAAACAGACTGGGTAGTGGAGGAGAGTGACAGCCATAAGTATAAATATTTTTCTCCCTTTTTCTGAGAAAAGCAGCTTCACTTGAACCAGTAGTATTCCTTTTTGTAAAGTCCAATTGACATTTTTAAAATAAAATAGAAAATCACATTTCTAGAATCGATTACAGAAACCGAGTTATTCTAAAACAAGTTTTAATGGCCTGAAATGAACATTTCTGTGTTATCAACAGAGTGTGTGTGACCTGTTTGTTGTCTTACTTAAGGTTGTGGATGCCGTCCGGAGTTGCTGGAACGTTATATCTTCTCATGTACTCGTGCATTTCAGGGAAACTCTTCTTGACATAGTCTTCTGCACTGCTTTCTCTCACTGTGGCAAAGCGAAATCCCTGAGAGGGATGGTGCAACTGCAAAAGAGGTGCGGTCATGGGAAAAACTGCCATAATGATGTCATTTTGAGTTCTTAATTGTCTCTTTGATTTAAATCTACACATACATATTGTGTCATTTGCCACAATGATTGCATACATCATTTTTTTCTCATCTCTGTATAAGGTCTTTCACCCTCTCACACGTAAACGCTTTGACTGACCCTTTACTGCCTTGCTCTATAGAACTTCAACTCATAGATTGTGAAGGGCAGCGCTCCAGCCTTCAACTCTGCACTTCCTCTTCAGTCACAACCCATTACTCGGGCATTCTTTGAATTCAGAGTATCGACAAGAATAATTACCAACCTGACCCCAATTAGCCTTACAGTGGTGAGTAATTATTCAATCTCTGCACAAAAGCACAAGCAAACATGTGAGATGGGGGGCCATGTTGCAAATGAGGAAACAAGAGTGCTTTTATTTACCTTTGGGTCGTGTATTCCTGACAGTTGCTCATAGGTTTTCTCCCCGACCATGACAGCCGCCAGGTTAGCAGTGTACGTGGACAAACAGAACAGACAGAAGATGGCCCAGAGGTTCATCAGCAGGCGGCCGGTCCAGCACTTTGGGGGCTTGATGGCGACGGTTCGTCCAAAGAGGATGGCGTAGCACACGTTGAGCGCCGAGGAAAAAGAGAAGACTCTGTTGCGGTTGCGCCCGCGCGGGGTCATCCCAAAGGGGCTGTGCCACTCGTACAGGGTGAGGAAGATGGCGGTGACGTGGAGGGACACGAAAATGCCCAGCCACATGGACCAGTGGAGGGGCCACATGAACGCGCCGATGGGTGCAGCCGTGTCGCGGGTACGAACCTGAAGGACACGCAGGGTTGGAAACACGACAAATATAATACTGAGTGTGAAAGACCAGGAGGAAATCACCTCCAAACACGACTTTGGGATGTAGTATGCTACATTTACACCAATTGCAATTTGTGTGTCAAATGAGCATCTTCTGCCTCTCTTTTGACGCACATCAAATACACAGCTGGATGCTTATCCATAATTGTGTTAGTAAATGTGACAATCTAGAGCCGTGTGGGAGGAGCTACAGTCAAATGTTTTTAGCCTCATCGCTACAGGGAAGCATTGACTGTATATCAGTATATTTCATCCAGTCAATGGATGGACGATTCAAATGAGGTTGAGAGGTCAGGTTTATTTATTTTGGAGAACTCTACAAAAGTTATCATGTCTTTATGAGACCTTTCAGAGACTCTTCCAGTACGATGAAGTTCACCATCTGTTGCAGGAACTGCATCAGAATCACAGACGCTTTCAGCAGCACTCTGTCTCTCTGTGACCCACAACTTGCTGTCCTGCATTAATTCAAGGAAATAAAAAATTAAAATAAAAGAAAAAAATTGAGGATGCTTTTATTATTGATGCAAATGAGAAAAAAAATATCATAAAGTTCAGGAGAACAAATGGCGATGATAAGGTTCTCCTCTATGTTGTTTTTGGATGTCATCAAAGCTAAGTTCCTGATTGGTTCATGCAAAATGATTGCCAAAGTTCAGGTTTTTGAACTTTGGAAACATTGTGGTGGAATGCCTAAAATGTCCTGCTGCCAGACCGCATCGTGCCTGAAGTGCAAAATGCACCGCAGGACCTATGACTGCGTCTGTACGGGGACTTAGCATTCAAAGTAGACACTCCACATTCGGTGAGAGCTTCACAGACAAAGAGTTGGTATAAGAACAAGCAGAATATACTTGTGGGACTTTTCTTCAAAGAAAAAGGGGTGAGTGACGACTACCTTCACTGCCTCCTTTAGCTGGGGGTACAAACTACAGCAACTGGAATGACAAAGTCAACTTACAAGGCTGCACACCTGCTGGACCGGCCACACATTGGAGATTGCATTAGAGTCCAATAAGCCAAAGCTTGCAGTAATAAAACTCTGACATATTGATAGTGACCAGCAGCATACCAAGCAGAGCGAGCTGAGGGGAGGTCAGTGAAAAACATCAAAGGGGACCAGGCCAACGAGTGACAAAACTGAGAAGGGAAAGAAAATAAGACTGAAGGCAGCATGACTGACCAGAATTCCCAGGCTGGTGGAGAAGAAGGGGGAGGTGAAGTCAATGACTTGGCTCCTGGCTGAATTGATGCTAAAGGACGTCACTGCGAGATGGGCGGCACCACTTAGCAGATCGCCAACCAAACCCGTCCAGCGACCATTTTTGAATCCTCCGTATTTCCCATCGCCCACAATGTAGAGGTCGAAAGTGAAGCCCATGTCCTCTCCCAGTTTCTCCAGCAGGTCTATACAGTATCCATAACAGCATTTCTTCAAGTGCGTGGGGACAGATCCATTCCGTCGTCCGAGGTTCTGGAAAAGGCCTTCTAAAACTGAGGATTCATTGGTTAGCGGGTCCAGGCACAACTGCCCCGCTGGGCACAATCCGTCCCCATCCACCTCGCGGGTGAACACAAACGGATGCTCCACCAGCGTCACCACCCGCATGTGCAACTTTGCATACCGCCGCCAGTCTCCTCCGATTCTCGACCCAGGGTGACTTTGCCAGCCCCCCTGGTCCATCAGGACTCTCCCTCTTCGCCAACGTCCCAAGCGGGTCCAGGTTGGTTGGCCAAGGGGGTCCAGCTGGAGAGACCAGATGTAGTGATGAGCCTCTGAGATGAGAATCTGGGCCTGACTCTCTCTGGATATAAAACCACTCTGGCCTTCAAATGTTGTGTTGGCCAGAAATCTGTCGGGACAAAAAACAAGCAAATCAGATGGGAGACGGGAGCAAACAGAAAAAAAGATCAAACAGATGCCATTTTTAAATAATTCATTTTTAACAAATTAAACTCCTTTATATTTATGTTGACCTTCATTTAACTGCTGTAAAAAAAATATTACATCTTTTTAAAAAATGTTTTTTGAAACTTTATGTCAGATTAAAAGGAAGAATTTCTAGCATTTACACTCTAGGTTGGCAAGATACTATATGAGCTGTTAGTGAAATTCCTACTTATTAAAGCACTATTTCTGTAATGCCTCTGACTTACGCTTCACTTGAAAATCAGAATTTACTCCAAAAAGTACATTTTTACAGTCTGGAAAGTGTTTTCAAAGACCTCCTCAATGCAGTGGCAGAGATGGGGGAGTTGAAGACAATTGACAAGAGTAAAGTTAAAGCCCAGAATCCACGTCACACACAAAACACAGGGGTAAAGCAAGATTTCATTTCAAAATGTTGATTTTTTTTTAAGTGCTTTAAAAGATTTTGTTGATTATTTCTTGTCAATAATGATATTGACTAAAAAATTGGGGAACAAACTTTTTGCTGGGGGGGCGACTACCTCCTCTCCGCCCCGGCTCCTATTTTCTTTTCTTTATTTTCCATTTATGAAAAATCTACGATTTTCTGTCCGGTTATTTTATTCTCATGATCTTGTTTACACTACCATTCCACAAACCGGCCGTTTGTCAGTGCTGTGTTTGTAACAAGGATAGATCTCTTCACTCAAACATCCGTCTCATGTGTTTTAATTAACAAGTCTTAAAGTTATCTAAAGAGGACAGGAGGAGGGACAGATGGCAGGTTTCAGGGAAACAGGGGCTTTAATGACAAGAGTCCAAAAAACAAAACTAAACCACTGCAGCAGGCAGGCAAGCTTGAAACTCAAAATATAAGACACACTGGGAACAGGGGAACATTAACCTATGGAGCAGCACAGGAGGAAGGGAAGGACAGGACTTAAAACATACAGAACAGACGAGACACAGGTGGAAACACTCAGGACAGATCGGGACCAAAAGCTAAACTCGAGACAACAACAAAACAGGAAACCTTACAAAATAAAACAGGAACTGATCTCAAAACATGACAGAAACAAAAGAGAACCAGAATACAAAAGTAAAGTGACACTTTTCCTGTAATAGGTCTGTGATTTTGTCAGATTTGACAGCTCAGATTTTGACAGCTCATCTCAGTTTGCTTGTAAGCGGTCCCTGGTGCGATTCTACACAGTTCAAACACAGACTATCTGTAGATCCAAAGTTAACCAATTAGAGTGGGGTAAGGATGAGAAGTTCACAAGCACACTGAAACAGATGAATGGCTGTTATTATTCAAATGAAAGGAACCACCAGCATGCCTTGTCCTTTGTCAGTGAATGAAAGTCAAAGAAAATGCTGCAGCAGCATGCCTGGACTGAATGGTTAAAAAAACATCCAATAGCAGAAGTCCACTGTCCTCAGTAAAATGATAATAGAACCAGCTGATTACATGTAAAAAAGCAACAATTGGCCATTAACCCCCCCCCATTAACTTTTTCATAAAAAATAAAATGACATATCCTACAATTGTGACACTGCTGCCCTGAAAAGAGTCTCTATCGCTCTGGTGCTCAGCGCTTGTTCCTGAGCAGCCAGGATGAGTGCTTCAGTGCTGTCCTGTAGGCCAGCCCTTTCTAGCCATTGGTAGGACTTCTTGATATCAGCCATTTCAGTTATGGTCTGGTGGTATATCCCATGCAGGGGTTTGTCCTCCCATGAGGATCTGTCCTCCAGCACTGTATCCTCTGCTCTCCATTGCCTGAGACATTCACTGAGCACACTGTCAGTTGGGGCCTTGAGCTTGATGTACTCATGCATCTTGGACATATTTATATATATATATATATATATATATATATATATATATATATATATATATATATATATATATATATATATATATATATATATATATATATATATAAATTCTAAACATATATAAATTATATAAAAGCTACCTAGATGCCACTAAAGGCTATAGAAAGCATTGTCACGTGGGCACCGTCGACCTCACCAAGATGGCGTCGCGCTCCGCCACCGTTGGCCAGGCTTCTCAAACGGGCGTGTCTCCTCTAGCGATATAACTCATTGAGAGTAATAAACAGCTGTTACTCAGTTATTGAATATGTCAGAATAACCATTTTTGCTCTGATACTGTTTCTTTTAACACGTTGTTGCTAATCCAATTTTTTTTCCATGGTAGAAGTTATAAACGGATCAATCAGATGACTTAATAAAAGTATGTGGTCTCACATTAAAAGTTCCAACCGATCCAGATTCTCTCATGCCCGTTTTCCAGTGGAAGGGGTGTGACCTTCCGACAAGCTCACTCCTGATTGGTGAGTGTAGTTGCCATAGAAATGTTGACTCAGACCAACTTGGATCAATTACTCTTACTGGCTATTTTCAACTCCAAATGACGACTGATTTGACTTCATTTCGTTGGAACCGGAAGCAAGTCCTTTTCGATCGATGACATCACAATCGTACAATGGTACACAATGGTACAAAATGTTTTCAGCCCACAAATAAGACTTTTTGGTTTCTTTCTGATACTGGGATTATTTTTCTTTGAAGATTTGAACTTTGAGACAGACAAATGTGAAAATGTTAATGTCTGTCTGTGTTCAAAGTGTATAAAGTGTGTAGTGATGAATTTAACAGCCCTAAAACATCTATATTGTAAAAATAAAGATAACAACTACACCCATTGTGGGTCATTTTACAACATAAATCCCACAAAAAAGGAGGGAACAACTGTATTGTTACAAAGTGATGTTTCCTGGCAAACAATCTGCTTTTAAACATGCAATACTAAAGTAAACAAGGTCATACAAGGTCATGAAATTAACCAAACAATCCACACAAATTTATAGACTAACTCTTTTAAAAAATGATCCAAACCAAAAAAAAAAGAAAGAAAAAAAATGTAATTTTACACACACTTTTTTTACCATCATGACTTTGTTGTTCATTATTTTAGCAGCAGTTAGAAATCCTTAGAACACAGAATGTACATGTTCTATTAAGTACCGTAATTTCCGGACTACAAGCCGCTACTTTTTTCCTGCGCTCACAGCCTTGCGGCTTATTCAGTGACGCGGCTAATTTATGGATTTAATTGGCGGCCGCCGTGTACGTACTTTCGAACTCAGTGAATAGTTTGAACTCTCTATCCAACTCCAAGCACAAGGCATTTCTTTTCAACACACCTCTTGGCAGCCAAACAGCATGGACTTGACTTTAGGTCTTAGACACTTCAGTCATGGTTCAACAAAACGAAACACGCATGCCCGGCCGCATCCCAGAATCCTTTGGGGCCATTAGACCCAACGTGCACGTGATCGCCGCTACAATATGATGAAGCTTTCAAGTTAAAAGCAATCGTTAAAAGCAGCGTGAAAAAATCCACCATCACCAACGGGTTTGGAAAAACCGGTTTGCTGCGTGACGGAGAGAACAGCGCATGGAGTGAATTTACACTCCATTTACGGTTTCTAAGGAAACCGTAAAAGCGGAATTTTGCTTTGATAAGCTCACAGCCTCCGTGTGAGTTGGAGACATCTTCTCCTCCTGCTGCTCTTATAGAGCTGCGGGGCCGATGACAGTCTGATGGCTCCCACACGTAACAACGCATCCGCCCCTCATACACAAAACGTACAGTATTAAGTCCGATTGCTTTGGACAGACACGATTTGCTCGGTCCACCGGCGCAATGGGGACGAAGTGCTCCTCCTTGAAGCCGCCCTGGCCAGAGGTGTCGGAGTAGATAGGAAGGGGAGACAAGGAGCGCGCGGGGCGGGAGCGGAGCGCAGAGGCTTTGAATTCTGACGCACGCGCCGCACTGAGGCGCGCGTATCGCGCTGAGGCGCGCGCTTTTCAGTCGCCGCTGCTGTATTTTACCGGTGTGTTTTTTAACCAGTCCTGTTACTCCCATAACGCTGCCGCGACACAAGCAGAAGGAGAGCTGTACCCGTTCACCCCTCCATGCACTGCTGATACTTGCTCATTCTTAAACACATACAACAGTGTGGCGAGCCGGGCGTTGGCCCCGCCTTTAGCCCCTAAGACTCATGGGAAATGTGGAATCGCGGATGTAAATTTCCTCATCATAACTGAGTGATGTAATGTTGATTATATGGTTACTGTTTGTAATTTTATGTATGATACCTAGATTGTCAATAAGTAAAAAAAAAAAAAAAGAATGAAATAAAAACACCATAACTGAGGAACTTGTGAACAGAATACAGATCCATGCTGTTTGACAGATGTCGATACACTCAAATACATGAGCCTGAGGCACAGCTGGCTACACCCACAACGTGCTAATGAACTGCACTCACTCTGGGGTGCTGACCGTGATCTGTCAGGATGACAATATCGCCTAACATATGCGCGGCTTGTACTCTGATGCGGCTTGTGTATGTTTAAAAGTAGTTCAACACGTAAAAATGGGTGGGTGCGGCTTGTAATTGGGTGCGCTTTGTAGTCCGGAATTTACGGTAGTTTGTGCATCAACAAAATAAAATTGATGGGAAATTTTATGAGTATGAGAACATTTTCCTTATTTTAGGTACACTTATCAAGTTTCCATCACATTTTCTATGAACACAAGCTGAAGGAGCAGGAAAAACAATTTTAAGGTTTTTGAAGGATTTAATCATTAAAAATGTGTGTTTTATTTTTTTGTAGAGCAATGCGTTTACCCAAACTTTTCACAATTTGTTTTTTGAAAGTCCACCTTCAATACTGTAAAATCAATCATGGTGAGGTGGTGGCCTCACAGACCTCCCTCTAAAAGTGTCAAAAACCAGAGCAAAACTTACACTTGCAGCCACAGCCATGAAAATAGATAGATTTTCTTCCTCTCCCCCCCCCCCCCGCCACCCAAAATGTGTTTGGATGCACTATAGAATGCAGGCACTCAGGTTGTGGAGGTTGAAGCATCTCGGCATGCCCTCAGGAGGTGATGATGTAGTTGATGTGACCTTTTCTAAAGTATCTCCATCGTGTTACCTCCTCGAAGAGTTTTCCTCTCCAGCATCACGGCAACTCTCTTACATCTTTAACAAGCTTTAAGACAACTTGACAACTCAGCTACTTTGCTTGAAGGTCAGTGTCCTCACTTCGGCTTGTAGATGTGAAGCTACCTGCAGAGCCTCTTTTTCCTGCCTCCAATCTACTGGAGCCACACGCTTTTTGAACAGCGACAGCGGAGTGTCCCAGGGTGGAGACAAAATGTCATGTTTTCGCCAAAGGTCACAGATGACTATGCTTAATGTGTTTAACAGAACATCTGCAAGGTTTTAGAGCCTTTAATTGCTGAAAATTGGAGAAAGTTAGAAGAGTGACGGCAGGGTTTAGCAAGGAGGAAATTTTCTGTCATGCATGAAGGAGACTGGAGGCGGCCGTGAAACAAAAGCTTAAAATTGCGAGAAATTTTTGAAGGACTCTTTTGCAGCTGCTGTTGATCCTGAATGACTTCCCTTATACTCCTCATTTGGGAGCATTTCAGGCTGAATCTACTGATTTTTGCCGCTCTGAAAAGCAAGAATCTCAATTTGTGTTCTACTAACTGACAATGCTGGAATGCTACTTTGTGCATTTATGAGAGAACAGAAGCAGAGAGAAGAGGTATTATTGAAATGACAAACAGGATTTTGGAAACAACAATATTTAGGCTAGGTGTCACTTTAAATGTATTCAATTTAGATTCATATTTTCATGAATGAACACAATTTACCATATTTCCTGCACTTGAATAGTCTTGTCATATGAACAGCCAGACAGCAGATCCAAATGCAGCAGGTTTATTAGCTCAGTTAAAAGTCTACAAAGCTAAATCAGGGTCAGTCAGGCAGGCGAGCATGAGAGAATCAGAGAAGTTACAGGGTTAATCATGATCCAGGCGAGAGCCGGGGCAGGTGGAAGGTAAACAGGGTCAGGAGACAGAAGAGTCCATTGCTCATATATATGCTGTGGTTGATGAATGAATGAGTCAGGTGTGCACCATCCAAAAAGTGTGCGCTGGGGTTGCTGGGAACTGTAGTGTGGTTTGAACTCTGGAGACAGTTTTCCGCCGGTGACCAGAGGGGGAGACAGAGTTCTTACTTTAGACAAGTCTATTTTTAAACTTTTGTCATAGATGAGGCGCATTAAGTGAGACCAAAGAGTCCGAGATAAGTCTGTCAGTCAGACTTTATTAACTGTGTTCTCAGTAACTCTAGAAATTGTTTGGAACACGCTACATATTAGCCATGTTAGAAGTATTAGCTGGGTTAGCGTATATACAATACCTATAACCTCCAACTGTGTTTGGAACATGTAAGAAAAAAAACAGGCTGACACTGCTAAATCAAACCTCAGTTAGTAACATATAAAAAAACAAAGTTCAACAATGCTACACATTAACCAACCTTGTTCACAACATGAAAAAACAGACAGCTACCATTAAAACTGATGTTACATTGCCTACGCTAACTCCCAGCCTTGTTAGTAACACATAAAAGAAACACAGTCCAACACTGCCACATTTGTAGGGTAGAGTAAATACAACCAATCATTTAGACAGAGCACAGTGTGCTTCTCAAAATTCCATCCACATTAGTAAACACAAACAGAATGAATCCATAAGGCACTCTGAACTATAAAGCCCCCTGTCATTTCGGATATTGCAGTTTTCAGAGTTGGGTAAATCACTTCTAAAAAGTAATTAATTACTTTACTTAGTTATTAGATCGGAATTGTAATTGAATTACTTTATTCATTACCTATTTGAAAAAGTAATTCACTACTTATTACTTTACTTTACTTTACTTTTTTACTCTTGTGTACAAATTGTCAAGGGAAAACAGTTTACACAAACAAGATCCCCTTGTCTTTAACTTTATTTTTAAAGCAATGACCTCATGCAAAGTATGAACGTGGTTCAAGAGAATACCTGGTGTCATTAGAATTCAGACAACAGTGTGAAAATGACACAGAATTAAGTTACAATACATGCGGTCTATGCCACTGATCGAAGTAAAAAAAGTGAAAAACATTTGGTACTGACAAAAGTAATAAAATTACAGTAATCCGTTACTTGGTTATCAGTTACCCCCAACACAAGTCTTTGTGCAAGACCCATTTTTTTGTTACGTTATATTTCAATTAGATCATACAAAAAAGAGAGGAAAAAAAGATTAGAACTGTTCGAACTCAGAAGAAATCACCCGTTAGTTGAAATCTTTGGTTGTTAAATCTACGAGTCCAGCTGCTCTGCTTAGGGACATTTTTCACTCTAGCGTAGCAGGTCCTGTTTGTGCTCCACAGCCTCCTCTGGAGCGCCGCACCGTCTATGCATGTCGTAAAAGCCAGAGCAGTAGTAACCTCCAATCGGAATGAACATTTTACACGCACCACAATCGGAAAATACAATCGGCATAACCCACCTATCTCGATGGGAAGGAAATTTTGATCTGAATGAGTCTGATCGAGGCAGATTATTCTGAACGGTGTGTATACATGACACATTTTATTCTGATCAGGCGTTTATTCCCATGACGTTTGTCCATATGACCACAGCCATGTTAGAGACTGACAGCTCTTTTTTGAAACTTTTATAGAGGCTTTATGGCCTCAGTAACATCAGGCTCATTAGGTGTTATGCTGTCCATCCAGCCTTTATGAAACTATGTGTTAATATTCTGAATGAACACGTAAACTAGATCTGAACTGAAGCTCGCTTAAAAATGTATACAAGTCAAAAGTTAAATGTTTTTTATATTTTTTTATTCATTCTGATTGATTGTCAGACTGGAATAAAGCTATTCTTTTTGTCTCTTTTGAAAAAACAACAACAACAACAACAACAGTGAATAATGAATGAAGAAAGCCCTCATTAAAAACCTTGAAAGGGTAATTCTTTTTTGAGCCCAGAATATGAAAATCTGTTTGTTCAAGAAAATTACAATTATATCCATGTTTTTATGTCTTAAAGCAGCAGATGTGTTTCTTTTTTAAAGCTGAACATCATACTTTATTTTGACCTGTGCATATATTAGCCAGAAAAAAGAGGATGATAACTGCTAATGATTTTAAAGTAGTGTCAATAAAAGTTAAAATAACTACATTTGTTGGAATAGTGGTCATTGTTTTATGCAGATTAGAAGGTTAGTTGGTGGGTACAAATATTCCTTTACAGTAACTCATGTTTGGATGACTACGACGGAGTTTTAGGGCCACCAAAAATAAAAAATAGTAAAAGTAAAATTACGAGATTTTCAGTCGTAAATTTACAAGAAAAAAAAGTGCTGCAAGTGAAGACCGCACAGCAGCAGAGCAGACCGACTAAATTTGTTGAAAAGGTGAGCTGAATGTTCATTGATAACGTTTTAAATTTTTGGAAGCTCATTTGTTTGATTTACAATTTATTAAAGTGTTATTTAGTGACGGGTGGTGAGCAGGATCTCTGCAGCCCGTTGATGTAGCAATCCGTGCCCCTGCGGTGTTTTATATGTAAAAATAGGGTCTCAGAGACACGTTTGGGTGTAGAGGACTGCTGCAGCCTTTACTTTCCTTTTCATTCACACACCCTGAAGTTCATTTGTCACCTTACGTCATGAACCTGTCATCCGGACATCAATGCGGAAGTAAACAGTGATACTTACGCCCCCCTCCTCCAGATGAAACATCCCGTTTCAACATAAAACAATAAAGATGAATGAAAATAGTCTGTTATATTAGCATTAGAACATTGAAAATACCTAAAAAAAAAGAAAGTGCGCTTCCTCAGACAGAGGCATCACACAGACATAGAGATCTTATCTTTAATGGAGGAAGAAAGGATTGAAGTGGACAGCTGCGTGCAGGGATACAGACGGCTTCATTGGTCTGCAGAGATCCTGCAAACCACCCATCAATAAATAAAACATTGATAAATCATAAATCAAACAAATGAGCTTCCAAACATTTGGAACGTTTTCAATAAACATTCAGATCACATGTTCAACTATGTTTGGTCGGTCTGCTCTGCTGCTGTGCGGTGTTCACTTGCTCCTCTGTTTGCTCACCTCCACTTTAATGTTGTAAAGTTACGATTTTTTTCTAACGTAAATTTACAGTTTAAAATCTTTTTTTTTGGTGGCCCTAAAACTCAGTCGTACCGAATAGTTTGAAACAGACTTTTTTTTCCCGCCGGTAGGAAAAAAAGTCCTCATTTCCGTTGTGCTGCGGTTTATGCTGTTGCTGCAGTTTATGTCGTTGTGTTGCGCGTAATTTCATTGTGCTTCAGGTAATGCCGTTTTGTCGATTCTTTTGTATGTAGTGTGAGCCCTGTCGGCCACCGTATTGCCCTAATACTCTGTCATTTGTTTTTTGGAGGGGGACCACAAACTAAAAAAGTGCACACTTGTCTGGGCCACCCGCTAAAAGTTTTTGGGGTAACTAAAGCCTCATAAAGTGAAGGAAAAACAAGCACTACGAGCTTGATGAAAGCTTCAGCTTTTTGAAAACTCATTTTTTTCTACAAAATCTGTCTCGGATAAAGTAATATTAAAGAAAAAGAAAACAACTTTAAGTTTTCCTTTATAGTCTTTCCTGTCTGCTACTAGCATAGCTGCACCCTTTGGAGCAGTGTTTCCAGAGAAGACAATGTGCTAAATGCATTGCGTGAACTATTTTGCCCGTTTGGCAGATGTAAACCTTGGTGCATCCATGTTTTTGCACTTCTTATCAGGTTTGCACAGGACTGCATCTGCAAACATTTTGTGAATCAGACCCCCCTCGTGTGCAATAATTTAAATCTTGAATTTTAAATCAATCAGGTAAAACTCTTTCTACACAGATTGAGGAGTTTGAACAATATCTCAACAACTGAGCAGGAAAAAAAAGATCTTTCCATAGATGTCTGGATTATGGGAGCTTTAAAACCTTTTTCTACATAGAGAAGCACTATTTAAAAATAATTCAATACAGAGTTTATTATTTGCACAATGTGGCATGATTCACTTCTACCCCATAAAAAAGGAAAATCATTTAAATGAGTGTTTTGATGGTATTTCGAGCTGTCTGGGTGAATCACCTGCAGTTCTGGTCTCATCTGCCACCACAAAAAGATTTTAGTTTCCCAAAAATCATACAGCACTGAGCTTAAATCCTTGCTGGTATCACTACTTAACTAAAATGAATGGAAGACATGTTTTCATTTTTATTCTGAAGAAAAACAAGTGATCTTTGTTGTTTTAGGAACGTAACATGAAAAGAAGCAACATTTAAGTTTCCTGTGACAAATATTTGCCCTGCCAAATTTGATTTTATGACTGAGCTATAGGATGACATACCTCATTGGAGGAACTCGTCAGATGCTTTTCTGTCTTTGCAGGTCATGGAAATGGCACACCAGGTCTCTTGTCAATGCATTTAAAAGGTCTGTCTTCTAGTTGGGAAAAGTTTGCCTTGAATGTTTCTCAGGTTTTTATTGTGTAACAGCATTTTAGTTTAATTGTATTTCTGCATTTCCAAAATGAATGCAAGTACTTTTCTTTTTCAGATTTTAAATACTAAAATTCCTCTAAAATTTTATTTTAACCAGATCTTTTTGTTGCTTTTTATTGCCTTCCTTAAACAATGATTAGCATAAATGTTAAAGCCCTCATCAAATCACACAGTTGGTTTCTACTGATGGAGGGAAAACTGTGACACTCAGGGATCAGACACGTCGGTTGAGAGGTATCTGGAATTGCACCGGTGCAAGCTGTGGGTTTTTGTTTTGTTTTTTACTGTGGGGGGCTTTTTGGTTAGCTTTTTTCCTGTGCATCATGAATCATCATAAAATTGACATTTTAAAAGGTTGATCAAACCATGTGCTCATTTTTTTTCTCTTGGTCAAGCTGCTCCTCTGATGTTTTATCACTCAAACACATTCAAAGGGTTGAACTACGATGGAGGATTAGGGCCACCAAAAACAAAAAAAAAAAGTAAAATTACGAGTTTTTATCTCGTAAATTTAGGAGATAAAAACTGGTAAATTTATGAGAAAAAACTGGTAAATTTACAAGATTTTAAGTCGTAAATTTATGAGAAAAAAAACTCGTAAATTTCCGATATTAAGTGGAAGTGAGCATGCAGAGCAGCAGGTGAACGCCGCGCAGCAACAGAGCAGACCGACTAAACTTAATTGAACAGGTAAGCTAAATGAGCTTGAACGTTCCAAATATCTGGAAGCTCATTTGTTTGATTTACAATTTATTAAAGTTTTATCTATTGATGGTTGGTTTGCAGGATCCCTCCAGCCCGATGAAGCCATCGGTGTCCCTGCAGCTTTCCACTTTAATCCTTCTTCCTCCACCAAAAACAAGATCTCTACGTTTGTGTGACGCTTCCGTCTGAGGAGGAGGATCACTTTTTTGGCATTTTCAACGTTCTAATGCTAATATAATAGACTATTTTCATTCATCTTTGTTGTTTATTGATATAACGGGACGTTTACTATTTTATTTGGTCCTGTGTTTCTTCATCGTCCCTGTCATGTTTCCAATCGTCACAGCTTCCTCTGTTACTGTTTACACCTCAGGGTGTTTTCAGGTCTATGTGTTCAGTTACTCAGAGGAAGATCCCCTGTCACTTTTTTTGCTTCCTCATGTTTCAGCTTGATTTGCCAACTTCCGTTATATTGATAGCTTAATAATTATATGAAGCTTTTCTGCTTCAGTCAGTTGTGTCCTCAGCTGACTCCAATCCTAAGACAGGCTTGTAAAGACTTTTGACTCAGCAGAAGATGTTCTGCGAGAGCAGCCCATTGTCTGCTCCAACATCCCGCTGCAGCCCACAGGCTTCTGTCTGCTCATAGGTGTTCTTCAGGATGCTCCTCTTCCTGCCTGCTTCTCTGTTATACTAGGGCAGTCTAGGATGCTCTTTTTTTGCCCTCTTCTCAGTCAGCTTTTCTGTTTAGAAATTGTTCATCTAAGTCTGTCTTTCCAAGGATTGAAGGGTGTCTTGCTTGATTCCAGGGGCCAGGATCAGATTTATAAACCCATTTCTGGGGTAGTGTCCAGCAGCGACTTTGACGCGTGTTAAAACAAAGGCGGAGGCGCGAGTTTGATGCAAACTGCAAATGATTTAAATGAGGGGCACGGAGCAAGGGGGGGGCGATCTGTGGCCAGGGGTGGACGGATTGTAACTGGATCCAGTGTCGAACCGTGTAAAAAATGAATCAAATGATGAAGCTCAGAGATGAAAGTCTCTCCGGCATCAGCACCACTTTCACTACAACTCCCATGATGCATTGGGCTAACATGATTGCATCTCTTACGCAAACATCTGCACTAACAGTCTGTTAGGTTTCTTGATGAAAATAATGTCTGGATTAAAGGACAAATGTTATTTCAGACTTCTGTCACTTTTTTAAACTTGAAGTTAAGTTTAAATATTAGTAATGACAACATAAAAAACCCAGCATTATGATGAAATGGCCAACAGACATATTTAACTAAAATGAAACCATTTAATGACCCAAAAATAAATAAAACTTATTTTGTTAAAGTTACTGGTTTGATTTTGACAAAAGAAAAACTAATAAAACTTCAGCATGTTCACTTTTTTATGTGGTTAGAACCTAACTTATAAACATGAAGATAAAATTGGTCTTTCTTGTTTAAAATTTATCAAACATACTATGATTATTAGGATATTTGTTCAAAAATTACAGTTGCTCTTGCGCAAACATAAAATAAATATTTAAAAATAAATTATAGTTTAGAAAGAATGCCATTTCATTTGGTTTTTCTGAGGTTTTCAAGAAATTGCTTTTTAATTAACTGGAGGGAAAACAACTACCCAATTTTCAACTAATTTAGTTCAAAATTGTTTTTAAAAAATGTCGAAACTTTAAGGAAAAACAGCTGCAAATTTAATTTTTTTGTGCCTCAATTATTACAAAAAATGTAAGTAAGATCATTGAGAGGCTGCACATCAATACAGACTATAGAATTTCTCTTTTTCTTTATTTCTGGTTGCTGGTGTGCTGCAGGATTTTTGTTAAGGAAAAAGTGTACCTCGGCTCAAAATAGGTTCAAAAACACTAATTTAACCATCTTGCCTCATCATCTACGTTTTTTGTTTCTGGCCGCTCAGGCCGTTTTCCAGTCAAATTGATTTCTTAGCCTCACCTGCTGTGGATGAAAGCTTATTTTTCAAATGAATAAAGTTTTTGTGTAGTCTAGACCTTTAGTCTCTTGCATTTAAATCCTACAACATCTACTTTTTCTGACTCGACCTCTCTCACTTGTGTTAAGACTGTTAATAAAACCTGCACATTATTTTCTGAATCCTGGCGTTCTGATGGGTGGAAGTAGAATGTCAGTCCCTATTTTTTGGGAAATCAAAAGAGATTCTCAAGTAATCCCTAAGATTAGTGTCTTAAATTCACTGTAAACAGCATGATGTTGGTGGTAAAACACCATTCTTACAATAGATGAATAATTTTTACCAGATAATAGTGAAAATGTTACCAAGTATGTAGAACATCACAATATTTAATCATTTGGACAACAAGACATAACCCTTGTGCTATCTTAGATGACCCCACCCTTACATTGACGTGTTCTCCCTACCATGACAAAGGTGGATAAAGGTGGAAAGATTTCATGTAATCCATGGACACCAGTGAAGATCACAAATCATTGAAGAAAAAAGGTTCAGAGCACTGTCTAGTGGGTCTAGATGACCCAACTCCCAACGTTAAAGTGCCTAGGATAGCAAAAGGGTTAAGGATAGACAGTCACCAGGTTACAGGCAAGTGACCCACATCCCATAACGGTTTTCCATAAAGAGGGTCATTTGTTTTTCTTTAAGAATGTATGGACTTTGAAATTACCTTCCAGATCTACTCATTTAATTCCAAAATTATAATCCTATTGACAGGAAAGTTGAAGTCCAATTTTCCAGAGTCATTGAGGTTGATCTGAATGAGAAAACGGGACATATTTCTTTGGCTAATTGTAAATTAATAATAAGCCTGAATGGAAAAAAAAAAGGCAGGAGATAAGTGTGAACGTGAAAAAAGATCCAAAAAAACTCCTGGCCCGATTCATGAAGACGTCACAGAGACCCTACATTAAGAGAAAAGAATCATTGCAGAAAAATTTACTCCCACTTCTATAGTTACAATTTTCCAAAAAGGATCAACCATGCAAAAATTGGGTTTTAGTTACAAGGCAAGTCTCTTGGTATACATTACAGGGCCTATTGGAGCAATGCAAAATTCCTTTTGATGGTGTCTGCATCAACTATCCAAAATCTGTACAACCGACAAGTTTCTTTGTGACAGATTTTACTTTTTGTTCGCACAGTAGTGCTTGATGAAACAGCCCTTAGGTCAATTGGATTTACTAATCTGTTAATTTTTTATTGTACAGCCAGAAGCACCAAATTAAAAATGTTGGTGATTTGATTTGAATAAATCTCTCCTTACAGGATTCATTCATCCATTTGTCAACCCGGTTAATTCCTTTTGGAATCGCAAAGCTGCTGGAGCCTATCCCAGCTACTGTTGGGCGACTGTAGGGGGTAAAAACCTGGACAGGTCACACAAACAGTTGCACACATTTACGCTTAGGGAGAATTTAGACACACCAATTAAACTGTGAAGTGGGCCTTTGGACTGTGGGAATAAGGCAAAGTTTCTGGAAAAAAAAAACATGTGCAAAAAGAGAACATGCAAACTCCACACAGAAGCTGGGCTTTTTTCTACCAGGGCCTTTTCGTTTTGAGGTTGGATACCTAACCACTATACTACCGTGCAGCTCACTTCATACAGAATGTCAAATCTATTCATGAACTGCAATCTTTGGTTTCACCTCTAAAGCAGATTGTGTGTTTTTTTGTCCCCAAAAAAGAAGCTTTTACGATAAGAATGAACTATTCTATCAACGTAAGTTTTTGCCTAGGATCAGTTGATTTTGTGAACTTTGTTTTTCAGAACCAAACAGAATTGATTTTGGTAGAGAAATGTTAGAAATTCATTATATTTTAATGAAATCATTAATTGAAAGGAACTATTATTTTAGTCATCTCAAAAACAGAAACATCTGGGCTTAATGAGAAGCTACTTGTCTTGACAATTCCCCTTTTTATTAATTAGTTTGTTGACAATGAAGGTACTACAACCACACAATCGTGTTCTTGTCATTTATTACGAGGGTTATGTTCTAAAATAACCCAAATTTTTGCCAGCCAATCCTCCCTGCCTTGCTTCCACCGCCCCACAGCTCCAGAGTCATTCCTCCAACCTGTTCCTCACCGCCGTCTGATCCCCTAAATATCCCGGCCAACCACAGGCTGCCCGCTTCTCGCAGCTCAGACTCTACAATTCGGAAGCTGCCAGCCTGCTCACCCTTCCAACTGCCACTCAAGATAAGGCTGCACATTTACAATGACCCCGGCTGACTTCAAACATCTGCTTTTGCATCTTTATCATCCAACCTTGGGTACATGTGCTACCCAAAGTGCTGCCAACACAACAATAAAATAGAATTTCATTTTTTTCATTCTTCTTTTGCATCCATGTATAAACTCTAAAAGCTTGCAATCCAAAACCCTGCAAGAAATTACTCTGGGCCCCAGCACTCCGCTCCCACAGAAGCTCATCAGTGCTGTGTGACCTAGGTACAAAATGTTCAAATGTCCCCTTAGGTTCAGTTGCTGAACATAATACTAAGTGACGTGGCTTGAAAGAGTTTTCCCACAGGACCACATGACTGAATGACAAAAAGCACAGCTCTGAGTGCTCAGTAAATGGAACCCAGTGGTAAAGAGAGAAAAAAAAACAAAAAACGGGGAACAATCTGGGATGAACAATTCAGACTCTGATCCCTGCTTGATCTTTCTTGGTTCAGAGCTTTGGAACGCCATTGGAAAGACGACTGAGACCTAAGGTATTGATAAATAAATGAAATTTAAGTGAATCGATGTCAATATTTGAAATCGTGATAATTTACTGGTTCATGGTCTCACATGCTGATATTTCTATTTTATTGATATTTGAATCACACTACTCACAATAAATTAGAGACATTGTTCTTTAGATGAGTGCTTTTCCTGTTTGGTCTGATTTTAATGCTATTCATAAAGTTCCCCTTTGATATTGCTAACAATTGAATGAAAATAAACACTATTTTCATTACTTTGATAATTATTACCCTAAAAATAAAGACAATGATAAAGATATAGCCACAAACAACCAAATTCGATTGTGTCAACTGTGGGCATTTCCACCATCTGTCACAATGACAGCAATGCCTCATGCTCCTCACTAGTCTTAGTGGAACTGGTTATTGAAATAATTGTGCATTTTGTGAAACAAGCATCGCATTTGGCTCAATTGTAGCTGCTGGACTCCTGTTTCAGAAAATAACATTTGCCATGACAAAATCCAAGATTGCAAAACTCTATACTGTATATAAGAGTATTCTGTAGGACATATCAAGTAAAAAGACATCAATTTGTGCACTGGGTGCAGAGAGAGGTTAACCTCTGATTGGAAGAGTGCAGGTCTGGTTCCCACTCTGCGCACCCCTGTGTCGAAGTGCCCTTATACAAGATACTGAATCCCACATTGTTCCTGGTGGTTATAGGTTGGTGCCAGTGTTTGGCAGCAGAGCCGCCATCAGTTTTTGAATGGGTGAATGGAACTGTGACTGCAAAGCGCTTTAGATCGTCTAAGAAGGAGGTAAGGCGATGTACGAGTAGGGATGGGTATCGTTAAGGTTTTAACGGTACTACTATACTTATTGGTACTGATTATCGATCCGGTATTTTAATGATACTCTTATCAATACTTTTTGAGGACAATAAATAAATAAATACCAAATTAAGAACGTAAAGTGTTTTTTTTCCTCATTATGGAACAACATTGTTTTTTTAACAAAACATTTTACTTTATACATTTTTTCAACTTGAGAAGTAAAATACATGAAAAAAGAAGTTATTTAAAGAAAAATAGACAGCAATGTTTTGACATATTGCTGTCATGATGTAAATATAAAACAAATTAAATAAACTCTTCACTCTAAAATAAAATACAGTTTCACAGGGCAACATGGTGGAGTATGCAGTTAGATTTCACAAAGCCGAACGTTCCTCTTTTTTTTGTGTGAAAGTTCTGCATATGGTGCGTGATTTGAACTATAATAAACACATTCATCTTTGCTAATAACTTCCTTTTTCTGCGAGTCCTGTGTTTAAACTTCAAGGGCTTCTGGAGGAATTTCCATTGTATTCATTTATTCATTTCCATTACAAGCTGCGTGCGTTCTTAGGTGCGTGACGCGGCGTGTTGGGGGGTGTTGATCAAAAACCCCACCCCGTCACAGCTCTGGTTTATATCTTGTGGGACACAAAGAAATGCGAATTCTCCAGTACCGACAGCACTGATCTTACAGATACTGCGGTATTAAAAAATGTTGCCCCGGGAGGGACTCGTTCATTACCGGGGCGCGGTACCCATCCCTATATATAACTAATGCCATTTCCCATGAACAGGCCATGTTTTCGAGACTGAGACAAACAGAAACCAAATATGTATGTAGCAATTAAGTGTATGGTCACCATTTTTAAAAATGGGCGCCATTTCAGATTTTTCTCATGGCAAATATGCTTTTCTGAAATATGGGATGCCATGTTAAATCCATGGCAAATTTGGTGCCATGGATGTAAGATTTGCCTGGTATATAAACTGAACTGACTAAGCTAAGACCCAGTATTTACAATTAAGAATTGCCTTTTTTTTCTATAAATCAGATCTTTTTTTTTAATAAATCAACATCAGATTTTTTTACACACACATGTAAAGAATGAACGTTTTCTGTTAATAAAGTATTAATAAATTAATAGCTAAGTGCTTCCTTACATGAGTTTATTCTGTTCACAGTCTCTCCAGCATCACCCTTGTATCCTGTAGGAATAATGGTTTTTCTAACATCATAGAGTTTTGATATTTTCTCCTGACAGTTCATTCACTGAGATTTTCCCTTGAAGACAGATCTGAGACATTTCTTTTAATGTGTTTCATTCTGAAAATGTACAGTGTGTGAAACAGAATGTACTTTATATAATGCCTTTGTGATGAGTCTATACGGCATACACAGTAAAACTCTCTGGCTCATTCACTTTGCTGCAGCTGTGCAGCCAACACATCAACACTTTTTAGCCTGATCACTAAATAGAAGCACTGACTATATCTCACTTACGATGCATGGAAGACACAGATGATGTGGAGGGATCAGGTTTATTTATTTTGAAGAGTTCTGTTCTATAAATCATGTCTCCATGTCTGAGACGTTCGGATGTTCAGAGACTCTCCCAGTACGTCATTTAGATGCAGGAGCTGCGTCAGAATGACAGCTGCTTTCAGCTGCATTTCCCTCTCTCTGTGACTCAGCTTGACAGCTTGCTGTCCTGCATTAGTCTGAGGAAGGAAAAAATAAGAATAAAATTATATTTTCTTTAATGTCTCCATTCGAATAAGAAATATATAATAAAGTTCAGGAAGAGAACAATCAGATTCTCCACCATGTTGATTTAGGACTCCACTCGCTGATCTTGTCATCAACACTCCAGGGGCCAAATCTGAGTTCCTGATTGGTTGACGCGACGCAAATTCTTCCACAAAGTTCAGATGTTTGAACTCTTAAAACATCATACCGTCCAAAAAGCGCTGATGCCGGAACGCCATGCTTTACGCTCAAAGCGTGTTTCTGTACATTGAAACTGGACTCCTCAAATCATGGTCGGTGTAATCTTAGCCTGAGACTAACTTGACCAAATAAAGAACTGAACAGAAAAAGGGAAATGTTTGACACAATAACCAACTGTGATTTAGCTAAATATAGTTGGTCCTCTCTCTGACCTTTTTTATTTCTCACCCCACTTTGATAATGGGAATACTTTTGTATTTCTTGGTCTAACATTTCCTTTTTTAAAAATCTTTTTCTGAATCTGCTAGTCCCTTTATTTCTTTTGACACTGTTAGTTAGCTATAACTAGCTATTGGCACTTTCCTTCTGGCCTATTGGTAGAAGTGTTCAACTCCAGGCCCAGAAGCCTTTCAACCTGCTAGTTTTTCAGATATCCTGCTAGTAATTACCTGATTCAGGTGCAGTTTTGTGAAAGAAAAACCACAAACAAGAACAAGGTCAATTGGAAAACAAGCAGGACAGCAGCCCCCGAGGCCTGGAGCTCAGCATGTGTGGTAAAACAAGAGATGATGTGACTGGTCCCCTTTTTTTTTTGAGGCCTAATTTTTTTTCCTCAAGGAAACAAATAGTGATAAAGCCTATAGAACAAAGATTTATATTTATAGTTCAGTAAACACACAGGATTTGGCACTTCTTAGAACCAAAACATCAACGACAAAGCATCAAAATAAAAAACCTGTAATTTTTTTAGGACATAGTTTCTGCAGAGTGGAGTAGTTTATTAGAAAATTCACTTCTGAGTTGGGGGCAGAATTCTTGGCATACAGCAACCCTGTCCCCCTTTTCCGTCACTCGTTACTGACAAATGGATGCATCAGAATGGAGCTGGTCACACGCCCAGTGGATTTTCTGTGCAGAACAGTAAGAGCATAGCAACCCCGCCCCCCTTCCTCTCCTCATTGCTGAGAGCTCGAAGTGGGTAGCTTGTTTCTTACCCAGTATCTCATCACAAATACGCTCTTTTTCAAACAGCACTTTTGTGTTTACTCCTTCTTCACAACGATAAATATAAATGATGAAAATAAATGTCCTCCATCATCAGGAAAAAACCTCAATAACATGTTTAAAACACAATAAACACCATTTTCATTGGAGCAGGTCTTTAAACCATATGTTTTCTGCCCATTTTGATTCACGTTTATTTTATAAGACCTATCTAAGATGTTTTGTTTTTACGTGAATTTTAATTTGTTTAACTTAAATTAAACAGTTTAGCATTTCGTTAAGTTTTAGATCTTGTTTTTGGACGCACAAGTATAAATTTTATTTCACAGTCTGACTTTTCAACACTTGCGTTGTAACTATTTTTATTCTCAATTTTAGTGTATTTCAGACTTCTAGCAAGATCTGCTTGTCTCATTAACAAATGCATTTGTTTTTTGATTTTTCTTTTTTAAGTTGAACTTTTAAATGTTATATTTATGGTACTTTTTCTTTTAGATGTTGCTAATCTGTGTCCTGAGGTTAGTTTATTTCCCTAAAGCTTGAAGCATATTTTGAAAAATCACCTTTAGCATTCCAGGATTTGTTTGTGCCATCTTGCAGCTGCACAGACAGGGTGATGACAGAATGATTAACTAAAGCCTGGAAACCCTCTGTAAACAAGAGCACGACACTATGCCGGTCAGGTCCATCTTTTAGATGATGGAATCTCTGTCTACAGCGATTTGATCAATTAAGGTGATAGAGATGGATATTCTTTCTAAGTGGTTTGCACATTACAAGCGAAAGGAGTGTCTCCATCCCTTTTTCCCGTAAGCCATTTATTTCGGTTCCCTTCTTTTTTTTTCATGTGTCAAACAACCCCGTCTTCATCATCCATTATCTTTAATTAACTTGTGGTTATTAATCAATTACCCCATGCCACTGCCTTTTATAGAATTTCCTCTGCAGCTGTCATTTCGGAGACAGTGTTCAGTCTTTCTGTGGAGTCCTCACATTCATCAGTTTAATAAAATGGCTTAGCGAAACAACAGCAAGCCTGTTCCAACTATGAGTCCATAACAATAATCATGCAGCGGATTCCCAGAGGGCTTCAGCGTTCAAGCTGGCAACAAGTGCTGCCTCAGTCGCTCATCTGTCTCCTGCTCTCTGGCTTCAACACCACTGATGACAATTCATAGCTCCAGGTTAACTCATTCACAAAGCACCTGCTCCTACGTGGACGACAAGCATGCGGAATCTAAAAAAAATCCAGAATAAATGTAATGGACAGGACACTAAAGATTAAGATACAGTTACCCTCCTTTGTGATTATGAGACAGCTAAAGGAAACCAAATAAAAATAAAAACAAATTGAGATTGCATAAAGTGTTTTTTTTCTTGAACACTCATGTTTGCATTTTAATCTAACATTGCTGTGAGTAAAAAGGTATCAAATCACCCAGCATATCATAAATGACACTAACTAAATCACACTGAAAAAATGATATTGTCATCTTTTTGGTGGATTTCACTAAAGGATTGGAAAAACATGTTGATTCCAAATAAATTTTGTCAATTCTTCTAGTTGGCGTAACAGGATTAAAACAATAGGTGTTAAAACAATTCTGTTTATCTGACCAACAAGTCTTTACAACAAATTATTATTTTTGTTTTACAATATCAAAAGCATGACTTGCAGACCTTTTTTTTAAGTTTGTCCCTAATAAAAAAAAACTGCCTGGAGAGACATAAAAATAGACTGTGGTTTAGTTTAAATGTAGTAAAAGTATAAAAAAGATATAAATTCTAGGACAAACAGATTTGTATTTTTTTTTCCTCATTGGTTGATCCAAGCACGTTGTTTTATTGGTGTCCAGTAAACATAGATTCTTCTAAGCCAAGCGCATTTCTGACTTTCCAAATCTCTTGTGTGCAAAAGCTGGGAGATTAGAGCAGGTTTTCCCCAGCAGCAAACTAAACCTCTTCAGGTAAATCCTCTGGGTTCTCAGGGTCATTGACGGGGTTCATATAGAATTAAAACTGCTTTACAAAGAGCAGCCGCTCATGTGTAAAACACTCAGAGGATGAACTGTCACCACACTTTCTTTATACAATCCAGGAATCTGATGCGCAGTCAGTGCATCCAATCTGCTCATGCAAATGAGTGCTATTTTAATTTTATTTTTTACAAAATAAAATTTCTCATCTTTAAAATAAAAGACAAAACTGACAAGTGTAGATGTGGTGGAACACATAAAAAACATTCTAAATGGTTAGTTTTTATCCATCCTGTTTTAAATGGATTGAGTGTTTTGGTGAACACATTTAAAAGAGGCCTTTCTAATAAAAGTATGCATCAATATTCTGTAGAGTTCTTTCAATAAACAATATCATCCTTTGAAAATTACAGATTGGAGAATTATGTATTATAAATAACCAATGAGCATGCATTTTCTAATTGTATAATTTCCGGCTTTAAATAGTAAAAATGTTTTTGTTTTTAATTCATGAAAACATTTTAAGATTAACTTCATTTTCTGAGTATTACACACTAATCTGAGTTGAAGGTCTTTTATTTTGAAATTTAAACTCTCAAGAGTGATCATACAGTCACTAAAAGTAACACGTAGTGTTTTAGTAAAAAGTCTACTCACCCTAACAATGTTCAAAAATGATTACCATAATACAAAAATTATGAAAGAAATGATTAAAAACATTATTAAAATCATGTTAAAAATTTTCAGTCTGTCAGGTGTTTTAGCCTGATAACAGAAAAAAGTGCTTAGCTTTCCAATTTTTGTAATCCCTTGATGCAACAAGCACTGCTCACATGTCTCAAACCTTTTTGATTTTGGCAGCTTGTTGTTCATGTCTGCCTGATCTTCAACCACCAACATTAAAAGGGAATTTACATTGACAACACAGAAGTCTAGAGAGCCCCAAAATGTTACGGTGGGGGTTGGGGGGAGTACCCAGGTGCAGAGACGAGGAGGCAGGAGGTTCCAGGGAAACAAGATCTTTAATAACAAAAACTAAAAACCAAAATCACTGCTGAGCAGGCTAGAAAAACTCGAAACTCGCAACACTCAAAAGGGGGAAACATCAAAGCTACACAGAGCCAGGGGAGCAGCATAGTAAGGATCAGCCCAGGAGGAAGGGAAAGACAGGACTTAAATGCATACAGAACAGACGAGACACAGGGGGAAACAATGAGGGAAGACGGGGACCAAAAGTAAAACTCGAAACAACAACAAAACAGGAAACCTTACAAAATAAAACAGGAAACTGAACTCAAAACATGACAGAAACAAAAGAGAACCAGAACACAAAAGCAAAGAAACTAAAACCGTGACACAAAAAGCTTCAGACCATTAGAAAAAGTCTTGTTAACTCCAACGAATAGATTTTATTCCATTTCTGTACGTATCAACAAAACCATAGGACCCTTCATGTTGCAGATGCTGTGAAACCTCCTTAATAATTTCTGTGTACATCTGTTTTCTTTCTTCTATGCCAACATGCAGGAGATCTGCAAGGTTTCACATAGTGGTTCCCGAAGAATCCAAGGAGTGTGTGTGTGTGTTTGGATGGACAAACTTACACAAGACTCAGAATAAGTTCAGTATTTACCAATAAGAGTAGATAAGCGTTAGTCATGGTTGTCTCTAGGGCAAACCTGGAAAAGGGACGGACAGGTGGCCCACAGGAAATATCAAAGTTGTAGTCTGCGTGATGAGCCTGCAGGGTAAACATGTTCATGTACATTTTTACTTCGAGCATGTGGCGGGTCTTAGTGAACACTTAAACAACACATCACCTGTATGTTATAAATGTGCGTAACTTATATTACCCAAACAAATACTGCATGATACATTTACCACATGCATGACAATCGTACATTCCATTTTCATGACGTCACTTGAGGGGGACGTACGATTCACAAGTGAACTGCAATACACACCTGCGCTCCCCTTGGAATGTGGTCCGTACTCACTACAACCCTCCATGGATTTGGACAACCAAGAATGCCCCGTACAGGTCAATTCCCAGTACAGGAAGATGTGACCAAGGTATAAGAGGCAACTGGTCTTGTCTCTGACCCTCAACGAATTCGGGCAACCCAAGTAAGTACCCACAGCACCCATACAGGTCAACCGCCATTTTGTGAACTTGGCTTAGGTTTTTTTGAATAGATAGCCATTTTTAGATTAAAAACATCAAGAATGTGTTAAAATTCTCTTTAGGAACAAATTAGGGAAACTCAAGAAACATCATACTTAAAACGATGACCAAAAATTTGGACCAGAATCTAAAGAAGAATCTTTTTAAATATATCAAACTTGACTGGAACTTGAGTAAGAGTTCTTTGCTGTCCTGTTTTTGTTACAAACTATATGTTGTCACATTAGATCATCATATCTCAACATTGCTGCAGTCCTGCAATAATGATAATGATTGAGTACCAGGGATCCCATGATTCTCAGTTTAAAGGTGACTGTATGTACTGCATACCAGTGTGTTTATGTTGAAAGTGTCAGACACAAATGTTGGTTTTTCTGCAGCGTTACTTGATTTTCCTAATGTTTTGTAATACACAAATCATGTATTGTACTGAAACAAAACCGTGACCCAAAAGTCAAGGTTGAACCAAATCAAGGAGAAAAGGAATTGTTGCATGCAATACTGCATTGTTACTAAACCAGGTTTCATAGTTGGAATAATCATTTCCTACCTTGCCAAGAATTCCCCTGAGCTGCCGTTAAGCTGTTGTGCATCCATGCAGTTGGTAGTTCCCGGAATGAGCGCCATGGCGGGGTTCACCAGGGCTGCACTGCCCACCGCACGAGCCACCAGCTCCAAAGAGTCCCGAACATAGTGATCCAGTGAAGGTGATCCCATCACCCCGTGGGCCAAAAGCCCCAAAGGTAACCCCTCTGTCCTCAGTTCTGCCACATTCTGGCTGTCCCCCAAGATCCACTGAAACTCTGGAAGGGTCATCCGAGTGGCCAACGCCCACAAACGCCTCACCTCACGGATGTCACACCCAAACATCACTACCCCTTTAATGGACGAGGGTTCCCTCAGGGCCTCCAGCTGCCGCATGAGCACTTGCTGGTGGTCGGCTTTGGACGAGGTGCTGGATGAAGCAGATGAAGCAGCAGAGGAAAAATAAGGAGGGGAGGATGCTTCTGCTGAAGCTCCCACCGAGGATGGGAATGAAGACGCCGACAGAGCCATGCCGGTCAAGTTGACAAGTGTGCCCAGGTGGAAGCGACTGTTATTCTTGATGAGGAAGAGGAAGTCGCTGATGTTCCACTCCTGGCACAGGAGAATACTGATGTCCCACCAGCCATTCATCATCAGCAGGCGGTAGAGGAGATGCGAGGGCGGAGCCTCTACTGTCTGCATCGCCATTTGGAAATGAAGAGGATTCTGCGGAGCCAAAGGGGAAGATGGGATGGAAGGAGAGTGAGAGAAATATAACATGAAACAAAAATAATTAATAAATAATGATGGACAAGACATGATAGAGACAAAGAATCAGTTGTATTTCACAGAGGAATGGTGGGATGACACAACATTTGAGGTTAAGGTTTGGATCGAGGTACATTGAGGGTGTAATGGCATTTTGGTAGGACAGACAGTGAAAAAGAATCATAAGATGTAGCACCAGAAGGTGATATGTAGAAGACGACACAAGGGGAAAGACAGAAGAGGGAAGAAAAAGTAGCAAAAGGTTGGTAAATTCAAGAGAAAAATTACTTTCAATTTTAGACTTCAATTTGTTCCAACTGAAAAAAAGCTGTCTGCTAGATATAATGGATTTCAGCTCCTCTTTCCTGCTCCCATGAATATCATTACTTACATCTTAAGAGTTATATTCATGCTACTTTTCTATTCTCTGGCCAATGAGAAAACACACCCAGAAACTGTATTTTTGGAGACCACCCTGAGATCAAAGTGAATTCCCACAGTCATTGATGATTCATAAAGTTACAAATCATCTGGGTTTTAATTTCGTATCGAGTGAAGCCTGTGATCCCCCACTCTTCACGCCAAAGCCAGATTGAAAGAATTCATAAATACAAAGCAAATGTTTCATCTTTTGCTTGCTTGTCTGGGTAAATTCCATGTTGCTGCACTTCAATAAGAGACGGAATGAACAAGATCAAATGCAACAGATTCTGCATTTGGCTGTGAGTGTGCTTAGAAATTGCCCTGAACGTGGGGAATGGGACTCTTGACATCTGTTGTAAATGGGCTCCGCCACCCTCAGAGGAAAAATGTCTCAAATGATCACACGGGTGGGATTACATCTCCTGGCTAATTTGACTCATTTTTTGTATGCTGAAAAACTGCTGCTGGTCATGTTCCAGCCTAAATAGATATTTTACTTATTCTGCTACGTTTGGTGGCTTTGCTCCAAGAAAACCCTTTAGAAAGCCTTTATTATAAAACTCCATTAAAATTAAAGTAAAAAAACAAACAAACAAAAAAAAATCCCACTTGTGAATTTCTATGCTGCATTCAGTCGTGTTGTCTTTGGACAGAAAGAAGGACCAGTTTGAAAAAAAAAACTTATTTTCTTGTTGAATGTATTTTTTTTATATTTTAAAAGAGAAATATGTTTACTCTCATTGTCTCTGAAACTATCATGCAGATTTTCTTTCTTAACCGTTAGTGGTTTCTGTGATCACACTATGAGTTTGTCAATTACACAGGCTGTTCACAATGACGCAAGAATGAAACTGACCTGCCATTAGTATAGTTTTAATTCTAAATTAAACGTGATGGGTTCAAAAAGGTTATTAGCTTTGAATCGTTTGAAACAAACATTAAAAGGATTTTGGTTCATACTTGTGATGCTTTGTACTGTATATAGATTAGAGGAGGTTTGCGTGTTTTTTAGTTAACGTACTATTTTTATGTTGTATTATTAGAGCTCGTCTTTGCTTTGTTTTTGGATTTATACACTATCATTTTATCTATACATTTTTGATCTTTGTAACAAGGTTCAGCATCAATGAATTGTCAATTTTTAAATGTAAATAAGGCACATCGAACTATGAGACTACATGACAATGGTATCTCCCAACTTTGTTATCAACACGTAAAATAAAAACACAGTCCGAGACAACTACATGCTAGCCCCATTAGCTTATTGACAATACCTGTAACTTCCAATCCTGTTTCCAACTTGTAAAATACAGATTGATACCGCTAAAACAAATGCTACTTTGACCAAGCTTAAAAAAACAACAACAACAACAGCCTAATTCTCACGCATGTGTGTAAGAGAGAGCAGAAGAGCGCGTGCAGCGAGGTGGAGAAAGGGGGGGGCATTGCGCATTCATGTTGTGTGTTAGGGAGGGAGGAAGGAGAACGATAATAAAATAAGGCTTCCCCCAGAATAATTGCTATAGACTCTTTGTTAACCCATTCTGGAGAATCTAAGGGTCAGAACAGGGAAGTGAACCCCGGAGAACGATCCGCCCTCTGCCCCCCGCGCTTCTGACCACGGTCGGAAAGGGGGGAAAAAAAGTAATCGCAGGAAAGGTTCAACACCACGCTCGCCCATTTCACTGGAAATGTTTTCAAAAGACGCCCGGTTGCGATAAGAGCCCTGGAGTTTGGCTTTAATAGAGCTACCACCCCAAATATTAATCCAATCGGAGACCTCACTTCCCTTCCACTGACTGGTCTCAGCAGCATCGTCCACCATGGTTGATGTTTATGTTCTCGTTCCCGCCTACTTCATTGCAGATTTATGACTTTTGTAGCGTATCAATGACGTACGGGTCAGATTCATGTGGCCTGGCCGGTCAGACGGCAGTCGCATTTGAAAAGATCGGATACGTATCAGATTCAGGACCACATACCCAGGTGGCCTGGGTCCGATTTATAAAGATCGGATCTGTGTCGTTCAGACTGTCATGAAAAGATCAGATACAGGTCGCATAGGGGCAAAAAAATCGGAATTGGGTCGTTTCAGCCTGGGTTGTGAACGTAGCCTAAGACAGAGGAGCAGCTTTCTGAACCAGCCTTGCAGTTTTGCTTTACAACCATCTTTTAGTATTCTCTTTGCTTTGATTTGTTACCCAGCTAATGAAGACCAATCGTTAGATGGTAGAACTACGAAAACTGTATCTTCTCCCAGCCATATGTGAAATGAAGAGGAGCTCCATCAGGATGAGGAGATCCTAAATCTATTGAGAGCATATTGAGACCACCAAAGAACAGACTCTGCAGGCTCCATCACATCTGTGACAACAAGGGAGACACGACTGCAACCAATAAGACTATGAATACAATTCATGAATGCATGAAATGGCATAAAAAGATATGCAGAATAAATTCACTTTACTCCTGTACTTTCCATGTGGTTTTGATACTTTTTAAAATCAAACTCAAGTTGGAGTTTTTAGCATGTTCTTGTGGCATTTCTCTTATGATGGAGGACATGCATTAAGAGGATTAGGCTCAAAATCGAATTTCTGAGTATTTCTTTGTTAAAATTGTGAATCAGGAGCAGACAAAAATTTTCTTTGAAAAAGATTGTATTTGTTACGTAGAAATATGAGCCACAGGCACCGTGCTCTTCTTCATCCTGATGCATCTTGCAGATGAATGGATCCCTCTTCGTTTTCCCCATCTGTCTCAAAACTGTACAGCTGGACAGCTCCAATATTGCTCGCCATTTTTGTTGCACCGGTTATGTTAGGTTGAGGGTATGAAGGACCATAAGCTAGTGGGAGAATGTAAACAGAGAGCTCTCACAAATGGGGGTAGTCCAAACCAACAGTCCCGCCCACAACTCAGAGGCGAATTTCTAATGATCTACTGCAGCTCTGCAACTTTTTCCTAGAAAATTATGCAGGTTTGTTTAAAATTTTGGCTAAAAATAATTAAAACACCACTAAGAACATGTTTACAATACATCAAAAAATGATGGGAGTGGGATTGTAAGTTTCTCTGTTCTGCTTCTTTTCTAAGTCCTGTCATAGGGGCTTATTTATGCTGGAACACTCCTAATCCTGTTCTAAATAGGACAAAAAGAAAACAAGCAGGAGTGTGGTCCTTGGAGCTACAAGTTTGACACATGTACCTTCTGGACTAAAAACTCAAACACTAATAGTGGTCATAATGCATAGTTTTATAGCAGCATCCATTGAATTAAATTCAATTTTAAAGTCTCAACAAGCATCTTTTGGAAAAAGTTCTGTCCATCATACCAGAGTCAATAGAACAAAACATACTCAAATCATAATGGGAGAGTTTTGTTTAGAACAATGTAATGCATTATGCATCTGCAGTCAGTTTATGAAAACTGACATGCTTTCTGTTAGTAGCAGAGCTACTTCAGCTTGTGACATCTGAACTGTGTAGTATATTTTAATTACAGTTTCATTTATTAAAATGCTCTTGAGCAGAAGATGTTATGTTCTCAGCAGACTTACAAAGATAACTGCAAACTAGGCCAATAACTAGGCACAATATACCACAAATTTATCGTTATCGCAATATTTAGCTATCCAATATGCTTATCGCAAAAGACAGCAAAAATCGCAATAAATCGTAAACCTTAAATGTGGTCTTACATGTGGTTTTGTTTTGTTATTAAGTTTTCCTTGTTCACATAAAATTCTGCTGTGGATTGTAATGAATATCAACAACACATGCAATCCTGAAGGACTTTTAGCAATTAGTTCAAACTCTGAAGGTTTAGTGGTTGATTTTCTAGAAAAAACAAACAAAAACAGGGAAGCACATTAAATTGATTTGCAGACTATATTATTAAAATCCAACCTCTGTGTGATGCATCCAAATGATTTCAGCAAACCACAAGATCAGAGCAGATCGTTTTCAGAGCTGGCACAGTCTTTTCTGTAATAATTTAGATCAAATGATCTGGGTTAGAGGATGAGCCGGCTGATCTGCTTCAGTAAACTTTACCGCACAAACTGTGCAGGTCATCCAGCCGATTAACAAGTCATGCCGTTGTTTGTTTCCAAAAACCCAAGAAAAAAGAAAAGTCCTAGAGAAACTCATCCTTATTGACTCTAAAACTTTTACCCAAGCGTTGCACAAAAAGTCCATTAAATTAATCTATTGCTTAATTAAATGCCTTCAATTAATCCCTCTGCCCAAGTATGCAAAAAGACATTCTTCATTTTCGCCTTTTAGGTGGATGGATAGGAGTACTAACAAAATGCATTATCACATATTTTACCTTAGGTTTTGAAATCCTGTATCGTGAAGGAAAATTGTAATGCAGTCCACAGGGCATGAGACTCTCACCTCCTCTCATCTCCCAGGAGCACTGCAGGATTTATCCTCAACCCCGGCTCCTCTGCACTGTAATCTCCATAAATCTGCAACAATCTCTTTGTTCCTCATGCAAGTATGTAGGAAATAATTTGTAAGGAGTTGGTCGCACTTCCCTCATGCAGAACTTTGACGATCCGCTGCTTTCGATGGACTGGAAGTAATCAGCTCTGCTCATGCTTCATTGTTTTGTGTTTGAACACGTACTTTGAGGCATTGTAGCTCCTTTTTTCAGATTATTTTGTGGGTTTTTTTGTGATATTGTTGTATTTTTACGTACTTTCTGTACTACAAGGTGCAATTCAAAACCTTATAATCTGGAAAGCCTTTGTATGGATTAATTCTGGTTGTGCTTAATAATGTTGAAAGGATTTTGAGGGGTACATAGCACTCTGTCAAAATACAAGGATCTTTTTTACTTGTTGCAAACAAAATGGGGGTTATAGCTATTACTAATGTGGCTAACATGCAGCGGTGTCAAATTTTTTATTTTATTCAAAATTTTTTTTTTACATGTTCCCAACATGGTAGGTAGCTGTCAGGCCCCAGTCCGGAGGGAGACCCTAAGTTTCAAGGCAAAAAAATAATAAAAAACCACTCAAGAGGTTTTTGTAGGGATGGCCCGTTTGACATGGACACTTAGGCGCGTGTTTCACCTTCATGAAGCAGAGTGGTTCGGCACAACTAGCGCAGATCACGTGGTTGATGACATTTGAAAAGCCAAATGTATTGTTTGGTCGAACCACGGTTCAGATGTCACTTGTGTTTTGAACAGTTGGGCGCGCTATTCTCTAGAAACACTAAAATAATCCCGAACGTTTCCCGACCAGTTCTATTGTTTCCCCTGTATTGGAATCAGCGTCAGTTCATTGAACTTAACCATGGTTCCTGGTAAAAAAAAAACATACTGTGGCTCAGGGTCGTTTCAACTCGATTTCTCCTAATAAAACAATTCACTATGAACGTTGTGTAGTAACTATTATCAGCAGAGATGGCTCAGTGGAAAAGTAATTTGGGATCTGTATTCAGAGGTCTGGGGTTCAAGACCACCATCTTACAATTTTCTTTTGCTTTGCTTTTATTTTCTTCATGTGATGTGTATTTTGCTGTGTCAAGCACTTCTCGCAGAAAACGTCACATGTTGTGTTGTTTTACGTTGTTTTTTTTTTTTAAATCATCATTAACAACAATGTTTTGTTTTATGTTTTGTCATCACCATTTCCACATTGAAGTGTTACAAGGAGCTAAGTTGAAGCATATGATATACGACCAGTCCGCCACCAGATGCCGCTGTTCTGTGTGGTTTCAAAGCCCTGAATGGGTGGTTCATTTTTTCGGCAAAATTACATGAACCCCAAGGAAAGCTTCATGGGGCTTCTATTCCCATCTTTAGGTTTTTGTGAATGAAAAAATTGCCTGTTTTTATTTTTACATTAGGTAAACAGTTGAAATGTCAGCACATGCTCTGAAACACAGACTCTTCTCTCATCACTCATGAACCAAAATTCACACTCTTTTATAAGACATTGCCCCTCCCCTGGGCCAGGTGGTTCCAGTTGAGGTTAATGGTTGAATTTTGGTAAGGTCCTACAAAAGCCTACCAAACCCAGAGGTTGTGTCCTTTGACCCAGGAAGTGAAACTGAAAAAGGTAAGACACAAGTCAGCAAAACCTACTAAAATAGATACACATAATGCACCCAAACAAACCACCCAAAATAATAAAGGAGTTAACAGAGTTTATGTCAGTGTGTGTCATCATTGTCAGGGAACTTGCTCAGATGTTATAATGGTTGAATGTGTGCACCCACCCAACCAGCATTAGCTTGGTCCCTGAGTACATGATGTGTGTGTGTGTGTATGTTTGAGTTCCTGTGTGGAGTTTCAGTCAGGGGAAACTGACACAGTAACTTTTGTTTTAGCAAAATAATTCCTTTTTCAAAGCATTGGAAACAAGGTTGGGATTTACTCATATTATTAATACGCAATGTGTCAATTTGGCTAATGTGTAACTGTGCAACTGCAGCTTCATCATCTTCTCCGTGGAGGGTTTTATTAAATTATTAATTCATTTAAAACCTTAAAACACAGCTGGGACTTTAAGTAAGTAACCTTTTTATTTTGGACAAGTCAAAACAAGTGTAGAATAACAAAATAAGACAAAAATTATATAACACCAGACAAGACAAAATGATATAAACAACACAAGTCCAAAAGGCAGTGAGAAGAAGAAAAATCCTATACTTAACTTTGATTCCAAGAGTGTTCATTTATTTTTTATTCATCCCAGAAATGGCGGTTACATTTGTCTTGGGTTTGATTACATAAAAGCAAAAAAACGGCAGCAGGGGGGAAGAAAAAAAAAAAATCGGGGAAAAAAATCGGAAATCGAATTTAAAAAAATAAAATCAGAGATTTTATTTTTAGGCCATATCGCCCAGCCCTATTGCAGGTATTGTTAGTGTCAACTATTGTGTAGCAGTGTTGGAGAGTTTTTTTCTTTTTCTACATGTTACTAACATAGTTGGAAGTCAGCATAGTCACAGTAATGTTTGTCATAGTGGTTATAGTCGGTCTTTTTAAGCATTTCAAACAAGGTTGTGAGTTACAGGTATTGTTAAAACACTAAGGCAGCAAACGCTTCTAATGTGGCTAACGTGTAGCGTGTTAAACAACTTCTAGAATTATTGTGAGCATAGTTAATAAAGAAAAAGACCATTCACTTAGTGTGCCATTTTTGCAGTAAATACAATACTAATGTAGACTGGAATAAAAGCTAAATGTACAAAGGACTTTAATTTAGAAAAATGTGTAAAATTTTGTTTTCAAATGTATAAGAGGTGCATCAAGAAAGCAAAAAATCCGTTTTCATCCTGTCGTTATATCTGTTCCACTTTTGGCAGAACTTCATAGAGTTACCACAGGCCCTCATCCTCTCATATTACTGACCTCTTTTTGCCACTGCCAGTGTTATTATTGAATAGATACTTAGACGCTGCATGAAGGCCCCGCAGGCAGAGCAGTCATTCATTCTGAAACTGTCTGCTGAGAAGCAGCAGCCATAACTAAACCAACATCTTACTCTTCAAATGAGCTACTCATCAAGACATGAAAGAAAACACCCCTGTCATATCATTTCTTCGCCTCTGCATTTACCAGTTTTGCATTATCGTCTTCAGCGTGTGTTTATTCTCAGCAAACAAAGTGTTTATGACCCAGATGTTGGAGGCTGGGTCTTTAACTGACAGAAATTTGTTTGAGAGCCAATGAGAAATGAACACATCGTGGAGATTCCTGGAGCTTTCTATGTTATTAGTTGGGTCCGCTTTTTTTTTTTTTTTTTTATATTTGTGGGTGTTTCTGTTCTTGTCCGTTTGTGTCAGTCTTGTTAAGTTTCTGGTTTTGTAGGCTTTGCTGTCTGTATTCATTTGCTGCACTCAGATCCAATAATGACAGCAGCCAGCGTTGGCACCACAGACTTGTTTCTCATTGGAAACCACCTGCGCTCTGGGTTTGAATTCACCAAAGGTTAGTCTCTTGAGGTGCAATGATAGCTCATTTTCAAGATTCTCCAAGGAGGTTTCTGTTCTCATTTCCCCAATCATTGTGGCCTTTTCAGTGCACTGAGGAGCAGAACTGAGGCTCACTTACACCAATGCATTAGTCCAGCCTTTGGTTTATTGATATTTCAGGTGCAAACAGAATCCTTTTCAATATTTCACTATGAATGATTAATTCTTGTTTTTTATTTTTTTTATTTGTCTGACCTTAATTTGAACCAAACTGGAACTAAATTGGGCAAAACTCGAATCATTTCAGAGAATAAAAAGTCAAGAGATTCCCTTGAAGCTCTAAACATGGTTTGACATTTTTGAAGAAGCTGCAGTCAGACTTCAGGTGGGATTTTCTAAAGAAACCAGACTGAGTCATACAGCAGCAAAGCGATTTTCTGAAAAGGCTCATAAGCACTCTGCATCCTCGATGGGGTTACTTCTAGTGTCCGCTAAACCTTCTATGCATCCAGCCATTTTCTCACATCCGACAGGTGTGTAATCCAACCAGTCTATCTGTTTGGGATTGGTGCTTCAGTGTTCCCCGTTGGCCCTTATGATTAATTTTAAGGCTATTTAATGTTTATATAAACTAATGTATACCAGCATCACTTTTGCACTAGTTCAAAACAGCTGTATTGGATGTAAACAATTATTTTCTGAGTTTTGTAATTTTTCTGCCTGACTGTAACAACGTTTTTAGATGATAGGTTTCCTGTGCAGAACAGAAGAACAGAACACGTGGAGGGCGTGTGTTAACATTAGAGCTTTAGGTGTGTTTGCATACTTTCAACTATTGTAACCATTCAACTGTTTAACCAATTAACATATTTCCAGCATGATTCCGAAGTGGAGAATCTGCTGGAATTATGTCAATTGTGTAAATGGTTAAAGAGTTCGTTAGTCAAAAGAATGTCAACACTGGAGCTAAAGCTCTGATATTATTGGGTTAAACCTTCAGTGTCAGGATTTAGCCCCTCTCAGAGTCTGCTCTTCATCAGCAACGCCCTCATCACCGTCCTATAGTACTCTTCTCACCAACAGTTCTCTCCGAGAAAGTCATCTCTGTGCAGCTCTCCATCCAGCCTGATTGCTCGAATCCCGATCTACGTGCCTGTTCCTGATTTGACCCTGATCTGCCCTGGAATTGCCCCTGTTTGCCCCCCGTCTGTTCTTCTCCCTAACCGGTGAGAAAACTCTGGTTCTATATTTAACTTGTGAGCTTTATCCAAGCCTGTGAACTGGAAGGTGAGAACTGTCGAAGGAGGATGCCTTTCTCTGCTCATTCTGAAACCAACCACCCCTAATAGACTTTGTTGCCCCAGCCTGTTGCCCAGCAGTGTCCTGCCGCCTTAAAGCTGCTGGGAGCCACGCTTCTTTGTGGAGAATCTGGTCACATCCCTGCCAGCCTAGTCTTCTGCCTGTGTCCCTTTCTGTAAGAAACTCAATAAACCTTTGTTCTTCGCTGTCATCTGGGTGTTCTGCATTTTGGGGATTCAGCTACTCCTAACCTGCAGACGTTCAGTCTACAGTGAATCTAGAACAATAATACAACAAAGTTGCCAATCCTGTGTTTTCATTGCATATGAAAGTGTTCTGACAACATCTGTTATGAGGACATGACATAAATCTTTTAAAGACCCACTCCGATGCAAATTGTGTTTATGGCATTTTTAGCATGTTGTAATAGCAATTTTCTGATGATGATGGAGGACAAATGTAAAGAAAATTAGGCTTAAAAATAGTTTCTGAATATTTTTTTTTTTGAAATTGATGTGAATCAGGAGCAGACAAAGAATTGCCATTTAAGAAAAAGCAGATCTGTGATGTCAAAAATACGCTGGGAGGGCCACAAGCTTCCCCGCTCCACTCCACTATGAAGCATCCATTTGAAGATGACTTCGTCATTATGTCTTTGGATAGCGCCAATATTGCTTACCATTTTTATTGCATCAGTATTTTAGGTTGGGGGGTGTGAAAGGCTGTAAGCATGGAACCAGTAACAGGTAGGGGAAGGGGGATATTGCTCCACGCCAATGGTCACACCCACAACTATCCTAGAAACTGTCCTAGAAAAATACTGTTTTTTGTGGGAGTGGGGCTTAGAACAGCATAATTATAATTAATAGACCACTGGGAATGCCTTTACAAATATCAAAGATGGTCAGAGTTTTTAAATCAGTAAACTGTAATAATCATATGTCTACACATTGACTAGGAATATAATAATTATAAATCCTGGTCTTTGTGTTGCGTAGGTTTTTGGTTTTTGCAAAAAACATAGGTTACTCTCATTATGACGTAACTTTCAAACTTCCTTTCATCAACAAAACTGCTGCAGGGTGTATTCTTTCCAATGTGGAGGAGCTGACTGAGCATCAGCTTTGTTAATTTAGAATCTGCTTTGATTGTGAAATAAAGCAGAAGAAATGACAATTCCCTTGGAAATGGAGATGTCCTATCCTGTTTACATGATAGCTTTAATTAGATTACATAGTATTCTGTTTTCATAGTCACATAAAAAATCTGAGAAATCAGATAGAGATCAAATATTTGGCGTTCATGTAAACTGTCTTGCTTTGAATGACTTTTCACCAATGTATCAGCACAAAGCTGCTTTTGTCTTCCACAGAATCTGCTGGAATTGTGTAAATTGCATAAATGGATGAAGAGTTGCCAAAACTAAAGCTCCAGTGTTAGGAGGTTAAATGCACAAAAAATACGTTTTTAAAATGTTAAACCAAAAGAAAAAAAAATATTTTAAGTTGAGATGATTTTTTAACCCTTGTGCTATCATATGGGGTCAAGATGACCCTTGACGTGTTCTCCCTACCATGACAAAGGTGGATAAAGGTGGAAAGATTTCATGTAATCCATGGACACCAGTGAAGATCACAAATCATTGAAGAAAAAGTTCAGCGCACTGACTTATATATATAAATGTATTTATATATTATGTCTAGATCAGTGTTTTTCAACCAGTGTGCTGCGGCACACTAGTGTGCCGTGGGAGATGGTCATGTGTGCCGTGGGAAATTGCCCTCATTAACTGGTCTAAGAACATTTTTTATCTCCAGGAAATCAGCTCTGTGTTCATCCAAACAGGCCCTGATAAAACACTGAGTAGTTAGGAATATAAAAGATCTTAAAATTACTTTTTCTTTGTGTTTATTTAATTCTATTTAAGACATTTTGATAAGAATGACTGTACCGCGATTTACCTGCAGATATGACAGTTTGCGGAAAAGTCCCGCCCCTTTAACTGTCTCCGCCAATCATTCTTGAAGGCTTAATCACATGTCATCAGTCTGACCAATCAGAAGTGCTTAAAGTCTTCACTTCCTTGTTCTTAATTCTGCTGATAAAGTCGCTCAGTTCTAACAAAAGTACCAGCTAAAGCTCGTCTTTAGCGGTGTAGCTTTCCACAGAGTCCGGTGTCAGACCGTGGAACACGTGAACAAAACAATGAAGCTCAGAGACGCGAGTCTTTCTGCAATTTTTCGGCAGTTTTCACACTACATCTCCCGTGATGCATTGGCTTAAAGGGCCAGTGTCCCAGCGCACGAGTTGCAGAATTGTGAAACGTCTTGAAAGCACAACAAACAAACAGTTTCTTAATTTAACTTTCATTTCATCTCTTAGAAAAAACAGCCGTAACCTCCTGCTTTTCCGGCCACAATTATCACAAAAATGCACGTGAGATTGCGGGCGGGAGGGGGGGGGGGTGGGGGGGACTGTCGATCAATACAGACCATGAATTTCTGCTTTTTTTTTTTTTTTTGGATGCTGGTGTGCCGCGGGATTTTTGTCAAGGTTAAAGTGTGCCGTGGCTCAGAAAAGGTTGAAAAACACTGGTCTAGATGACCTCACTCCCTTAACAAGGGTTAGCCAGTTCATCTTGCTTGCCAATCTGCTGATGAACTGCTAACCACCTTCAAGACAAGAGTCCTTCTGTCAAACTGTAAAAGCTCAGAAATCCAACAGCATCAAACCTCAACACTCAAGCTTCAAGTGGTTGGAATAGCAAATTTTAGGATCAGATTTAAAAATTCAACAGGACCACGACCCCAAAGAAACCAGGATGTTTTTATCGAAACTGCTAAGAAAAGCCCAAACTGAAGGAGGCTAAACAGACTTCCCTTTACTTTAGAATGTAGTTTGTGGCTCTGAATGTAAAATAAGTCATTCAGCCTTTGATCTTTAACCCTTGTGCTATCTTAGATGACCCCACCCTTACATTGACGTGTTCTCCCTACCATGACAAAGGTGGATAAAGGTGGAAAGATTTCATGTAATCCATGGACACCAGTGAAGATCACAAATCATTGAAGAAAAAAGTTTGAACGCACTGTTTAGTGGGTCTAGATGACCCAACTCCCAATGTTAAAGTGCCTAGGATAGCACAAGGGTTACAAAACGTTTTCTAATGATGCTAACTAGATTAAATATAGATAAATAAAATCCTAAAATTCATGAAAGAGAAACTTTTAACACATGTCAATAGGATCCAGGATTCCTTTTATTATTCCTGCAAAATGCCAATATGACTTCCTGCTCTAAGAATACAGCTGAGCATAATAGTAGTCAATAGAATCCATCACATGGTAAATTAAGTAAAAACATTTTCCTGTTGTTTGCGTCAAGTTTAAATCTTTTGGTTGCCTCTGGATTTAACCATCGGACAAAAGATCTGCCAAGTCAAGATTGTTTTGTTTGTGTTTTTATTTTTATAAACACACAACAATAATGCACCAAAATGGAGAAAAAAGTAATGGGATAGCAGTGCTTATGCACGGCTGGGCGAAGGTAACCAGCACATGCCTCCGAAAAAATAGGATTTCTTTTTACTGTGTACTGGTAATAAACTAATATAAAGAAAAGGAGAAGTCTTTTGTGTGGTTGCAATGTTTTTTTCTTCTACAGGACATCCTTGTTGTTCTTCATGTCAGTTGTAATCTTTTTTTTGAAAGTATTTATTCCAGGTGATGTTCTGACGCGTGTTAGCATATGTTGACTTTAAGTCATTTTGCGTTTGACATGAAGAGGCTGAAGAACATGAAGAACATGAAGAAGTCAGATCAGCTGCAAACTGATCTGACTTTATCTTTTGATGGATTTTTTTTCCCTGTCATTTTGAACCAATGTTTAATCTTACGTGACCTGAAAAGGGACCAACCATAACGTCTCTATCTTGCATAGTAAAAAAAAAAAACAAGTGTAAAATAAATGTCATTATAAACTATGTCAGAGCTGAATTTTTGTTGGTACAAAGGAGGATGATTGTGTTTGAAATGACTCAGAGTTGGAATTGTTCGTAAAGCTTTAGTTTGGCAGTTGTTTGTTGGATCATTTTAACTGAAACATAAATTTGATGTTCACTAAAATGTTGCTCAAACCCAAGAACAAAAGCCAAATATTGCTCTCTTTACTGTCTCAGAGTCAAAAATAACTTTTTGTTATTTCCTAAATGTTGTGTTCTGCTTTATACGGCATACTTTCATTGTAAAAAAAAATACTTTACACCACCTTCCTTATTGAACTCTGCTGTGGATCCTTAAGAGTGGTGTTTAAATGATTACCTCATGTTTGTCCTTTTATGTCCAGATACTCACCGTCCTCAGTTGCATTTTTATTTGTTAAGAACCACTGTTGCTTTTAAAACTTAACCCTTTAACTGCCTGCTCAACCAAACGTTAGAACACATATTTTTACTAAACAATAGTTCTGTGAATCACTCCCCCAAGGCATTAGGCAGTTGAAAAAAAAAGACAGATTTTTGTTGATTTTGCTTTAGTTGGGTAGTAAAAGGGTTAAAAACACAAGTATAACAAAAAACCAAATAAATGTTTTTGAGTTTCATGTCCAAAACCACAGATTGTAAAAAAAATTGGACGAATCGAGGTGTGACGTTACCTTGTTACACCTGCTTGCGAAATTAGGTCAAATCCCTCTGACCATGAAATTGCGCAAATTGGAAATGCAATAAGGAATTCGCTTAATGGAAACACGTCAATTTAAAAAAAAAGCTCGCATTTATCAAAAAACCTTTTTGCATTGGAGAAGGTGGTTTTTGAGGCATCTCGACATAGAGATGTTTGCAGTTTGCATCCATTTTCTTAACCCGCTGGGGCTGCAGAATTGATGGAGCATGACCCGGCTACTCTTGGGTGAAGGAGGGATAGACCCTGGACAGGTCGGCAGCATTTGCTCGCTCCGCTCCCAGACAGAGCGCCGCTGAGGAATGGAAAGGAAGCAAGCTCGGGCCTCCTATAATTTATCATAATTTTCTTATTTTCAAATGGCATGAATGAAGTCTACTGCCATTGACTACCCAAAATCTGTCAATCAAATGTCTCAGACGTTCGACGTCAGACCCATATGCATTTACTCAGGCATCTGATTGGTCAGTTAACACATTGAATAACTTGCGATAAAGAAAGAAGGTGTTAAGAAGAAAGTATCAGAACAAAAATGGCCATTCTGACAAACAAAATGACTGCGTTATAACTATGTATTTCTCAGTTCAAGTCAATTTGAATTTGGTTTCTTGAAACCAGCGGGTACTTCCTGTTTGGTAACACGCGAGGGGGTAGGGGTTGAGTTGTCCATTGTTTTTACAGTGTAAGTTTAAATGCAACATTTCATGAAAAATTTGACTCTTGCAGTAGGCCATAGGCTTTCATTCTCTGTTTTCCTGTAACTGTTTGGGGTCCTAAAATGGATACAGGGTTGGAACTGGAGCACATGATTGCTGACATTATGCAAGAGGAACACAGACTCCTCCTCCCAGATCTATAATCACATCAAAACAGAACCAAATACAGTTGGATTCTTTAGCTGAAAACACAGAACTCTAGTATATATGAATTTGTATTTATGCCCAATGTAGAGTCAAAAACTAAATCAAATGACTTATTTTTGAAGAGTTTGGCCCTTAAATCTAGATACAATTATGCAACAGGGTCAACCTCAATGACATGATTACAAAAATTGAGTAATGCAGGCTGAGGCTTTTATATTTTCAGGAAACAGACTTTTCTGTTTCCCATATATGGCCTTGTCTCGTGTCTACATCAAACATTAAACCCTGGATGTAGTACAAGATCATGCAAGACAACATGACATAATGGATATTCTATTTAATGGACCCTCTTTAGAAATAGATCATTTATGTACGAGTGCAGAGCTATGCACGTTATTTAGCACCAGTCAAGTTTTATACTGAACATGAAATTTAAAACCTGAACGCCTTAGCTTTCAGCACCACGGACAGAGCATTCTGTTCTTTTGGGAAGCAACAGCTTGTTTTATGTTTGAACAGTGACGGTTTGCAGAAAATTTTAATCCAGACTCATGACAGTCAGTTGCACAAAGGAGGACAGAGCATCCAGAGTGAGATCTAAAGTGGAACAGAGCACGTTACCTATACACCCCGAAGACTGGAGGAGAAAAGTCCCCTCCATCCGCGGATCATGAATTATCATGATGCATTTATAAAAATTGGCCTCACAAGCAAAACAAAAATCAGAGATATTTAACTGAAGTGTTTCTCCTTCCGTAGATGGTTTAACGCATGACGCATTTTTGCAGACAGATTGAGTTCTGAGTGTGTTTGTTTCTCCCCCCTACATTTGTTTACCTTACTGTGGCGCGTGAACTCCCTCTGCACAAGGCTGACTACCGGCACCTGGAGCGACAGCGAAACGAATTCCAACTTAATGAGCTCCTCCCGGTTCCGCGGAAAGGCGATCATGGCAGAAACTCCCTGCACGACCACCGTGTGACACACGCTCTCCAGAAACGACAGTGGGTCTTCGTCCTCGGGAATGCCCAGAGAGGAGTAGGAGAACGCGGGGAGCTCCCCGAGCGCAGAGCCCACAGCCATGACCAGCTCCAGGGACAGGTTGAAAGGAAGCAACCCGGCCCGGTTCAGAGCCTCCACCGCCAGCAGAACCGAGTCTCTGGGTGCGAAAACGCGCTCCTCCTTGGACGAGTCCCGCTGTCGCGCCTGGCTTTTGCTCTTATTTGCACTCCTCTGAGTGTTTGCGGGGACTTTAGTCCTGAGGTTTCCATATCCAGACGCTCCGGCGCTTGTTTTCACCTGCTTGCCCAACTCCTGCGCCAGGGCGCCCCAGTCCTCAGTTGTGGACAGCAAGCGGGGCTGGACGTGCAGAGCCCCCACCCGCACCGTGTGGCCGATTCGCTTCAGCACCTGGCACGGCTGCGGGTGCGAGAAGGCGCATGGCGGGAGCAGCACGAGGGCGCACAGCAGGAGACGCAGCGGCGAGCGCTCGGTGCCAGCTCGGTGTGCCGGTCCATTCACCACCATCGTCCTCATCAGCTTCCCCGCTCCACAGCTGCGCCGATTCTCCTGTCCAGCCGCTCCGTCGGTCCCCCTGCTGCCCCCCCGCCTTTGGCCCGAGTGCTCCCCCCGCTCCCTCTACGGCTCCAGCTCGCGTTAAAGTTGCGCGTTTCTCCTCGGACGCGGACAACAGGCAGTTCGGGCGCGAGATGAGCCAAAAGCCACGCGCGACCATAAGATGATTCCCAAAAGTGCCACTTTTCATCTCAAAGGATTTTCATCATTCAAGCCGGTTGATTTTTAAACTACAAGCGTTGAATTTCTCACATATTCCGTAGGCGGCGTGGACAAGGAAGTGTGGAAGGCATTTCCAGGAGAGGAGAGGCCGAAAACAGCCTTATGCGCATTAGAACCATTCCAAACAGGTGGAATCCACCAACGCAGGACTGTGAGGGCTTAATGGCTTCCTCCAAAAACCATCCCATCATCCTCATCCCCAGAGCAAGGACAGCACTGCTGCTTCCTGCTGATGGAAACACAATTATCAGCTCCTCTGGAAGCGCGCTACCGGGTTCAAATGCTCACGACGGCGGAGAGACCTCTGGTACAGACGCGCGGTGGTTTTGCGCACCTTTTGAAAATTTTAACCCCGTCCTTACTTTAACCCCGGAAAAGGCTGCGTGATGAAAACCCGCATTAAGACACGCAGAAGGACGCAGCAGGCTTCCAGTCTCTCTGTCAACAGAAGAGACGCAACAGTTTATTCATATAAGAACACAAACTTTGACTTGATGGTTTTGTAATTTAAATCACGCAAGAGGGCAGTACAACCCCCCCCCCCCCCACACACACACCCTAAACCACACACAGTCACACACGATCTTGCGTATAAAATATTCGTGGAAGAACAGTAAAAAATATAGTATTATTATTATAATTACTATTATTCTTATTATTATTATTTGCATGTTAAAAAAGAAAAAGGTGACACAATAGGAGAAAACAAAGACCATATAATTTTAACTGCCCTTTTCCCCCTCAAAGTATACATAGCATTTATCTCATATCTTTTCTGTGACATTTAGATTCTTTATTTTGATGGTTATGTATTTATTATACTCTACATTCTGCATTTAATTGTTTGGACTTAAAGCAGAATTCCTTTACTTTTGACTTATATATTTGACTTATATTATAATCATATTTGAGTTTTGACAAATTATCATTTGACTTATTATATATATATATATATATATATATATATATATATATATATATATATATATATATATATATATATATATATATATATATATATATATATATATATATATATATATATATATACACATGCGTGTCTTTTTTCTTGTGCGCAGTTTATTTTGGTCTGTCAGTCTTGATTCTGTACAGCCTTTAGTTGTTTGCCATTCAGTCACACCATGTTTAGGTTCAACAGTCTTCATTTCTGTTAATTGTCCTAATTAATTAATTTATCGTCATCAGCCTTTTTAAGTGGTTCGTTTTATAGTTCTTCAGGGTCAGATCATGTCTCTCAGTGGTTTTGTCATGTTTCAGTTTTTCTATGCCATGTCCGAATTGCCTCACTAACTACTAAAAAAACAATATGGTACGGAGCTATGTAGTGCCTTGCATTTTTAAAACAATTCAGACACCCTGCTCACTGTTTTTTCTAAATGGCAAATTTAACGTCGCCAATTTCCCAAAGTAAAACCTAATAAATATGAACATTTTACAATGACTGCTTATGAATCCACTGTGTTCTGAACATGAAAACTTGGATGTTTTGTAAAAAATAAATTGAAATATATATTTTTCTCGCTCTGAGCCAATAGCTAACATCCTGACTTTCTTCACAGCCGATCACGATCCAATTTCTGCCTTTAAATTCATTGAAATTTGTTTATCCGCATTTCAGATATTTCAGACCACCATCAACGTCAGGGCTCTAGGGTCGCTTCACTTTGTCTGAGGTCTTCACAAATATGCAAAATGTTTCCAGCCCAGGACCTAACCACTAAATACTGTGGACTATTTCATGCTCAGTTCCTGTTTCACATTAAATTAATCAGTCATATTTTCAAAATCTCTTCATCCAAAACATTTTCATTTACAGTTAAAATACCAAATATCTAAATCATATCGTATTCCCGCAAACTTAGTTGAATATTTTTGTATTGTCTGGTGGACCACGTATTGAGATGCATCTTTTATTTCATTGAGTTTAGCAAAATTAAGAAAAAACAAGTTATAAGACTAGCAATAATTATAAACATTTAGGTCAGTAGTTTACTATCAGCATGCTGGACTAAACCAACGTCTCTCTGATAGAACGGAATGGCCTCGTGTGATACAAACGTCTCCTTTTTTTTCTCTTAAGTGTCTAACTGTGCCCCTTAGGACGTCCCCCTGTGTGGATCAACTGTCAATATGTTTGAACCCTGCTGTAAATGCAGGCTCTGAGTCTAACTTGTTCATCAGATGTGCAATAAGTAAGGGTTAATGGCCGACGAAGTGTGCGTTATTACTTTTTAACGCACGCCGTGGAAGGTTGCTTATAACGCAACTTATAACGTAATAACGCAAACTTCCAAGGTCGCGCAGCACCACCGCTGCAGTCAATATTCGGCGATATATATTAGCTGATCGTCCAGATGGGTTGAATAAAGCATCAGTTCAGAGAGAAACTTCACCTCTTACCGCTTGTTTCTGTCCAAATGATGAAGCAAAAGGTTGTTTTAAAGAAGCCGGAGTGATACAAAACATTTAAGCTAGGTGACCGGAACTTCTTTTTTCACCGTGCGGTTATAGGTTTTAATGCACACCCAGCAGCCAATCAGAATCGAGTATTCAACCGGACCATGGTATAATGTGAGCTAAAGTGGTGTGTCTGCAGCTGGATGCAGACAATAGGGGAGGGGTCAAAAATATCAATCCTTGTTCACATAAAGTACAAAAATTCTTATATGAATGCATTCTTACTCTCTTATGAAATACATCCTACACCATCCATGTTAAATCATGTGAAAGATATGCAGCCCTACAGAATGGAAGATAGATGGATGAAGTAATACATGATCAGTGTTGACCCAAGTAATGCAGTTGAACATTTTGCCCACAATGGCATCTCAGATCTTTAAGATTAAAAATAAGATATTTTAAACTTGAAAACTGACTTAACAAGCAGCTGCACTGCAGAAAAAAGTAATTCCATCTTTATTGAATAAAAAAGTTCTCTCTCTGTTTGGATGAAACTGCAGCAGATATGGTTCTCAGAAAGTGAGACTTCCTTTTTTAAAAGTTTTAGCTCTTTGCTGCTTTGATTTTATTTGGGTATTAAAACAAAGAACGGAGCTGCCAATGACCTTCAAGAAAAAAATGGTACAGGCCATTCTTTTAAAAAGAGCTGTGAGGTCATCCCTGAACCACCAAGTGAACTTTTCACAATGAAAAATGTTCCAGAGGGGTCATCATAAGGTCAAATGGTGTCATGCTGAGACAAACTGTAACTAGGACGGAAGCAAACTGCCTCTCTTTAAAGCAACACCTCCTACATGCTGGCTAATTCTCTGATGCAGGTAAATGAGGGACTGTTTTCCTACTTTGAGGTGAGGGATTCTGGAACACCATTGCCTTAACCCTTGTGTTATCCTAGGCATTTTACCATTGGGAGTTGGGTCATCTAGACCAGTGTTTTTCAACCAGTGTGCCGCGGCACACTAGTGTGCCGTGGGAGATGGTCAAGTGTGCCGTGGAAAATTGCCCTCATTAACTGATCTAAAAACATTAACCATCTCCAGGAAATCAGCTCTTTGTTCATCCAAACAGGTCCTGATAAAACACTGAGTAGTTAGGAATATAAACGATCATAAAATACTTTTTTCGTTGTGTTTATTTGATTCTATTAAAGACATTTTGATAAGAATGACGGTAACGCGAAATAGCTGCAGCTATAACTGTGTAAGGAAAAGTCCCGCAGCTTTTACTGTCTCCACGACACCACCAATCATTCTTGAAGGCTTAATCACATGTCATCAGTCTGACCAATCAGAAGTGGTTAAAGTCTCCACTTCCTTGTTCCAATTTAGCTCATAACTCAGTCAGTTCCGACAAAAACACCAGCTAAAGCTCGTCTTTAGCGGTGTAACTTTCCACAGAATCCGGTATCAGACCGTGGAACAAGTGAACAAAACCATGAAGCTCAGAGACGCGAGTCTTTCTGCCGTTTTCTCGCAGTTTTCACACTACATCTCCCATGATGCATTGGCTTAAAGTGACAGCGTCTTGAAAACACAACGAATATACAGTTTGTATGTAACTTAACTTTTATTACATCTTTTAGAAAAACATCTGCAACTTCCTGCTTTTTCTGCCACAATTATCACAAAAATGCACGTCAGATTGCCGGGGGGGGGGGGGGGGCTGTAGATCAAAACAGACTATGAGTTTCTGCTTTTTTTTTTTTTTTTTGGGATGCTGGTGTGCCGCGGGATTTTTGTCAAGGTTAAAGTGTGCCGTGGCTCAAAAAAGGTTGAAAAACACTGATCTAGACCCACTAGACAGTGCGCTGAACCTTTTTTCTTCAATGATTTGTGATCTCCACTGGTGTCCATGGATTACATGAAATCTTTCCACCTTTATCCACCTTTGTCATGGTAGGGAGAACACGTCAAAGTAAGGGTGGGGTCATCTAAGATAGCACAAGGGTTAAATTGAGTCCATCAAACTCAAATAGTATAAATGGGAAACAGGTGTTGAAAAAGAGGATGAGCTGGAGGTTGGTGGTTTTTCTGGGTCGGAGGAGGAATACAAAGCTTTAGGCAAGCTGGAGGGGAAGAGTAGATTAGAGCGCTCTGATGTATGTAAACATAAATGAAGAAAAGATAAAGATTGGAATCAAAGGGGAAAAGAATTGAATGCCTTCAGTTTCATTTTTATATAGATATTTTATAAATAGGAACACACCAAGGCAACAATAAAATTCTAACTATATATTCTAAAGGAGCACTCTATCTGGACATACTGTTGCAACTGGTGCTGAAAATATCTGTTAAATTAAGGATTTCACAAACTCACAATTTCATTTAATTTGATTTCTAATTTAACAGTTCCATTAAATATTGATTCATTTGTGACATTTCCATTCTAAAACCATTTTTGAAAATGAAAAGTTTATACATAACTAGGAGTTTAAAGTGAGCAAAGAGGGAAGGTTATGAATAACTCTACTGGTCATGCATTAACAATACAAAAAGAAAAGCCGTTTTATAGCTAAAAAAATAGAATCAGGATGAAACTGCTTTGAATTAAATTGGATTCTTAGAAATGATGAAACATTTTCTAAGAAAAGATTGATTGTAATGTCAATGAGCGCATATGTTTAAATCCACTTCAACACAGAGCAGGGAGATGAAAACTCAGGAACAAAAGGAACCGCTGTTGAAATGTAAAAACTGGTACTGTTTCTAAAGAACCACCTAGATAAAAATTGTGTTTTTGACATGTTCTTTTTGCATTTCTCTGACGAGGGAGGATATATACCGTACATATATATACACATTTTATTTAAAATATATACAAATTCATTAAAAAAATATATTTTATTTATCTTTTTTTGCTGCAACTAATTGTTTTGTTTTAAATGTTTCCTTACATTTAAATTCCTGAGTATTTCTTTATTCAACTAATCAGGATCAGACATAAAAATGCAGTTTGAATTGAAAAAGAGTTTATTTGTGATGTAGACATGGTCCCTGCTATGAGCTCTCAGTAAAAGGGGCGGGAAGGGGGGCGGGGTTGCGCCGTGTCAACAGGCCTGCCCTCAACCCAGAGGAAAATGTCTAATGAACTATTGCCACTCTGCAGAAACTGTGTCCTGGAAAACGACGCAGGCTTATTGAATTTGGCTAAAAATGGCAAAATCATCTTTAAAAGGACCACTGGGAACACTTTTGAAATAGATCAAAAGATGATCGAAGTGGGTCTCTAAAGGAGAGATAATGCAGTGAAGAGGCCCAACGAGTGAAGGGACATAAATGATAAAGAAATGAACAAAGACAAATGAGAAATGTGTTGAAAAGTCATCTATTCAAAAGAGCTTTTCCCATTGAACTTCAAATTTCATGAATTGCTTCTCATTCCAGCTCCTGAGGAGTAAACACAACAGTTACACAAATGTTGAAATTTACTGTGGAAAACAAATGCAGCCCAGTGGCCACATTCCCCCGCTATTGAAATCTAGCTTCTCAACATTCTTGCTGTACCCTGCTCCCCTCATCATGTTCAAGCATTATTTTATTCTTGACATTGTGAGCATTTTTTGCTTCTTTGAACCCCCCCCCAAAAAAATAGGAAAAACATCAAAGTGTTTTAATTAGAAAATGGTCCCCTCAGACAACAGAGCCTTTTCCACACATGCAGATGACAGTAATCCTTCATGTGATGCTTTTTCTTAATGATGAATAATTCTTAGCTCACTTACTCGGGCTAACAGGGCTAATATCACAGCTTTAAACATGCCCCCGAGAGACTGTCTTGTAATAAAGAATGGCCAGATGTCAGACGCATCTTAATGAGTCGCTTTTATTGGGTCTGCTTTGACTACAGGAGCTTGAACTGTATTTGACCTTCAGGATTTCCCCAAAATGTAGATATTTGGCAGAAATGCTGGTCCACATTGACACAATAACATGCAGTGTATCTTTATGCTGTATAAGACTGAAGTGAATTTAGAGCTGGTTACCATAGTGACCACTTTAGCACTGTGACCTTCTTTCAGTATATACATAACTAGTTCAGGTAATGTAAACTTGGCACAAACACTTTAAAATCCTAACCTGGTGCAAAACCACATTTATGTGCAGTGAATCTGATGACTCATCGAAAAAAAAGCTTGCTAATTTGCATGATTTGAACTTTAAAAATGCTGGATTATCCAGTAGAAGGTATCCAACTCTGTTAATGAAGAGCTACAGATAATGCTTGATATGCGTTGGTATTTAAAAATGCTTTGTCGGTACTGAGGGTTGCTTTTAGGTTTGGAGAGTTTGGTGTATTTGGCTTGAAGGAAAAGGGAATGTTTAAACTTGTGCTCACATTGAACACGATTCGCGCATCAGGGGCACGACAGACGTGATTACAGAACCTGCGGCACATTCTGAGTCACGTGGCGGTTTGGCAGAACCCTATTTTGAGCATTGCAATGCAATTTTGGCATTGCCGCACTTCCAGAATTGAAAAACATTGGCGAAGAAGATGTGTTGTGTCAACCAATCAGGGACTCAGCTTTTTCCCGGGACATGTTGACGACGCAATCAGCGTGTAGAGTCCAAAACCAACATGGAGGAGAATCTGATTGTTGTCCTCCCAAGCTAGCGATTTTTTTTTTCTTATTTGTATGGAGACAATAGTAAAAGGTTTTTCTAATTTTATTCTTGTTTTTTATTTGTAACTTATCTAACTAATGTGGGACAGCAAGTGATCAAACTGGGTCACAGAGAGACGAAAGTACTGCTGAAGTCGGCCATCATTTAGCTGCAGCTCCTACAGCAAATGGCAAATGGCTTTTTTTATACCATGGTCCAGGTGAGTTCTCGATTCTGATTGGCTGCTGGGTGTGCATTAAAAAGTGATAGCGCACAGTAAAAACCGCACCCCCCAAAAAGAAGTTCCGGTCACCTATCTTAAATCTTCCGTATCACTGCGCCGGCTTCTATAAAACAACCTTTGGCTTCATCATCTGGACAAAAACAAGCGGTAAGAGGTGAACCTTCTCTCTGAACTGATGCTTTATTCAACCCTTCAGGACGATCAGCATATATACAGTATATATCGCTTTATATCGCCGAATCTTGACTGCAGCGGTGGTGCGGCGCCACGTCACGTTACCATGACAAGGCGTCGCACCACATAGCGATCCAAATCGGGAAACAAAGGCTACGTTCACACTGCAGGGCTTAATGCTCAATTCGGATTTTTTGAAAAAATCCGAATTGTTTGCTAGACCGTTCACATTTCCAAGTAAATCCGAACTTTTGTGATCTCCAGTGTGACCGTGACACGACCCAAACGAGACCCGCATGCGCAGAAGCCAGAAGAATACTCAACGGTGAACGACGTCACTTGTTTGCGGAGCCAACGTTAACAATGGATGTCAACAACAGTGTTGTCAAAAGCGGAGCTCTTTTTGTAATATTAAATTTATTTTCACGAAGGAGCAGCACAATTACAATCTTCTCATTTTAAGAAGGCAATGGAGGGATCGTCTGTACACACTGTTGTGGAATGGAAATGTGTATGTGTTGGAGCCGCTCGCCCGCGTGTGTGCAAGCGCGTGCCGCGATAGAGAATAGGGGGGGGGGGGGGGGGCAGTGTGTGCGCGCATTCATGTTGTGTGTTACGGAGGACGGTAATAAAAGAAGGTTTCCCCCAAAATAAATGCTATGGACTCTTTATTAACCCGTTCTGGAGAATCTAAGGATCAGAACAGGGAGGAGGAGGAGGATCGCCTCGGGTCCCCCGCGCTTGAGCACGGTCAAAGGGGATAAAGAAAAAAAAGTTATCGCGGTAAAGGTTCAACACCACGCTCTGCCATTTAGCTGGAATTTTTTTCAAAAACCGCCCAGTTGCGATCAGAGCCCCTGAGTTTGGCCTGAAAAGAGCGATCAGCCCAAATATTAATCCAATCGGGGATCTCGCTTCCCTTCCACTGACTGATCTCAGCAGCATCGTCCACCATGGTTGATGTTTACGTTCTCGTTCCTGCCTACTTTAACGCAAAATGATGACGTTTGTTGCGTGTCGATGACGTACAGTTCGGAATCAAGTCGCCTGGCCGGTCAGACGGCGGTCGCAATTGAAAAGAACGGCTACAATTCGGAATCAGGCCGGCAAACCCACGGGGCCTGGGTCGCAATTGAAAAGATCGGATCTGTGTCATTCAGACTGTCATGAAAAGATCGGAATTGGGCCGCTTAGGGGCAAAAAATTCGGAATTGGGTCGTTTCAGCCTGCAGTGTGAACGTAGCCAAAAACAATAATTAAGGACTAAAAACTGGTTAATATTTATTTCTTTTGTAAGTGACCATGGTATAATCGGTTTAATGGCCTTGGAAGTGTGCATTATCACTTTTTAACGCACTTCGCGTAAGCAACCGTCCTCCGCTTCGGATGGTTCAGGCTTCTACGGCGTGCGTTAAAAGGTGATAATGCATACTTCGTCTGCCATTAACCCTTACTCATTTCTTCCTGGGGTCCCTTATAGCCTCACTCAGCCTTTCCTACTTATATCTTCCTCTGACAGCTGTCGCCGCCCCAAACGTTTCTCTTTTCTTTCCTTGCTGGTGACTTTGCCCAACTTCCTTCAGAATTTACATAATCCAACACAGACTTATTAATGGTTTTTGTATAAACAAAAAAATCCCTTCTATTTGTGTTAGAGCAATCATTTTTCAAACCGATGTGGACTTTGTTCATATCAATTTTTTAATTGCCATTTAGATTTTTTTTTCCCCCACTGGGTGTGGCAATGCTACAATGTGACACACGAATCACGTTTGGTGTGAAACGCAACATAAGCATCACAACCGGTATTTGTTTTGGTTCACTTTCACATTGCAGTCATGAGAGTGGTCCGGACAGATCTAATACGGTATGTTCTAAAACAACTGCATGTGTGGGGTAATTCTTGCAATGAGCTTTAAAATAAACAAAAAGAAGAAAACAGTTGACAGGTCGTCCATCATATTACAGAAACATCAACACCTGAAGTTCACAACTTTTACAAACTTTTTCTTCTTTTTTTATTGGAATCACTTGTTGATCTTTACTTCTACTCTCTGCATCATCCTTCTGCAGTGAACCTCGTTTCAGGTGCTCAGATGAGCTTTAACTCAAGAAAAAACTCACAGACCAAACTGATCTAATTTAAAAGCATCTGTGGAGGCCTAAAGTGAGCCAACACTGTCACCTGATTACTTTTTACCGTAAATGTTTTTTTATTTTAGTTTTTACAGGAAATTATGATCAACTAAAGCCATAAACCATAAGACCAGGCAAAATATTCATTTTTTAAAATTTAGTATAGAGGAGCCTGTGACAAACGCTTGCATTGCTTGTCTTCCCAAATGTCTTCATCTTTTGTTGAGACACTTTGCTGTAATAATTTACGCACATTGCGAACCCAAAACTGCAACACACTGTTCTTTTATGAAATATTAACTGGCATGACTTGAGTATTTATTTGAATTTGTTATTCGTGTTGAGTGAAATATTGTTTTTGCTTTGGTCATCAATCATTCACTGTTTCCTTATGCAGATCAGCGGCCCCTCACAAAGTCATTCAGGATTAGTGGAAAACTGTCTGACTCACATTAAGATTGGTTTGAGACGCTCTGAGCATAAATATTGGAAGATTTTTCAAATAAAAAAAATATATATTTAAATCTACAGAAGCTTTTTGACAAACTTCTAAAAGTATGTCACAGTCTGTCCTGTCCCAGTGAGACACTGCCCTTTCTGGCTCACAGAGACCAAAGCTGAAACGCTGCAAAACAGCATGCAGGCAAGTCTGAGACCCCATGAAAACTGAAGGAACTGAAAGAGAAATGAGACTTTTTTTTAGATTTTTTCAAACATCTTCAAAACTTCAGTGACACAAAAACAAGGCTTTGAGGGACTTAAGGAGTATCCATGACACTCACAGTGAGACATGAATATCTGTCTCTCATTTGAGTCAGACCATTCTTCTCTGGTCTCAACAAATATTTTATTTTTTGTACAGATAAAGCAAATGGCATCATAAGACTTCCTTTTAATAGGATAGAAATTAAATGTGTTTTAAAAAAAGGTTTTTTGGAGTGATTATTGACCATCAGCTTAGTTGAAAACCACATGTTGAATATATAAAAAGCATCTGCATAAAAGTATATGTATAATTCCACAGAACCAAAAGAACACATAAAAAATGCATAATTATATATTCAAACCTAATTCTTACATGCTTCCAGCATTGTTGTGAAATTCGGGGAAATATACACGAAAAAAATCTTGATCTAAAAACAAAAAAGAGCAACTGGAATATTAAGGTGGTTTTCATGAATCTACAAATTCACAATTTAAAAAATCAAATACATTCAAATTTGTTGAAATTGCATATGTAAGAAAAACAAGTGTTTTGTGCATGTAAAGGCATCCTGTCTTTGAGAGTGCAGTCCTTTTTCAAAAGAAGAAAAGAAATATAATTTGAAAGGTATTTTTATGTTTGACAGGGACACACCTGTGTGAAGACCACATCCTAAAAGGGCTTTGAAGAACCTACGTTTAGCACGATCTTGAATGTACCACACATGACTGGTGCGTACGTAGCATAACAAGTGACTTCCTTATTTTGAGTTCTTATGAGAATTGACGTTATATTAGCAGTATTTTCATCCAAGTTGTACACCCGTCTTAGAAGTGCAAAGCAGGAGCAGCAGCTCATCCCTTTTTGGATGTATCCTGGACCAATCAGAGGTTTATTGTAATGTCACACAGAAATCAATAACCACTGACACTTTTACAGTATTGCCTCTGATATCCATTTAGAATCACCAATCTGAATTCCAGAAAGCCACAACAAAAAAAACAAAAACATCTGGATGCCTTTGTTGTGTATTCAAAGTGTTATGACCAGGTGTTTGTCTAATAGGAGCTGCAGCCTTGATTGTGTGCTCAGCTTGTTTGTACCACATGGTTATGTTTCTGGAGGGAGAACCGAGCCATGCAGGATTCTGGATGGCAGGTGTCCGTGTCCGCAGCTGAGGTGAGTCTCCCAGACTTCACAGGGAGGCAGAGCGACAGCGAGGCAGATGTGCAATGGTGCCCAGAGGATGAAGACGGACACATGACACAGCGGAGACACAAATGGATGCTCAGTCATGTTTAGGACAGGTGTGCCGGCATAGCCAGCGGACAGAGATGTAAAATCAGATTAGACTAAAAAAACAGACAGTTGTGGAAATCAAAAGTGGACACACAGAGTTCTGGCTGAGAAGAAATAGTTTTCAACAAAAGCAGTGTTGAGAGCTAAACCAGTTTTCATCTGGGGAAAAATTGTTTTTCAACAAAATAATACATCAAATAAAAAGCTTTTATTACAGCAATAATCATGTGCGCTCAGTAACGTTTTGACACATTCAAGATCAAACTGTTGATCAAAATATAAGTCTATGTGATTACAATATTTAATTTGAAGACAGTAGAGGCGTACCGATTTATTTTAAAGATTTGATGTCAAATAATTCCAACCACGCACAAACCACAATTAATAATTTCTCCTTAATGATCAACATTCAAACAACTGATCCTTCCATGTTTTAAAAAGGACGCTACTCATCCATCAGTACCAAATCCGAGTCCCTGATTGGTCAAAGTTTAACTGGTTTAACTTTTATCGCATGTTCAGTGGCGGTGCATTTTGAACGTATAGCCCCAATACTGACTTAAAAACCTGCGTAGCGACACATGAACGTGCCCAAAATGCACATTTACGTTTACATCGTTTACATAGACTTTTCTTTGAAAGTAGTTGCTCAAACCTGCGTTTCTGAGCCTGGTGTAACCGTAGCATTACACACTGACTGCATATGAACCCCTTGTCGACAAGTTTGGCTCAGTTATCAGTTTCCTTCACATTTGTTCCACCTGGATGTTAAGAGGTGAAAGAGTCTTTATCTGTTTAAAGTCACTCACCTGTTCCTTTATTTTTTACTTGCCCGACTTGTATGCCTTCATTTTGCAGTTCCAGCTCTTGTTTCAAAATTTCACATCTTCCATTCCTTCATAGCTACGTGCATCTCAACCAACCAGAAAAGGTGCTTTTTTATTTTTTTCATCCTTTCTATCTAAAAACAATTTTCCAGCAGCCTTCTGGTTTGTCCATGTGACCTTTAATGAAATGAATAATTTTGTTGGGGAGTAACAAACTTGACCTTGCTGCTCCGCTGCACTCCACTGGTGAAGAATGATGGTGGGCTCATAAACATAAATGTTACGCAGAGTCTCTGTCTGCATTTTCTAGGATCTTTTTGTTCCTACAGAAATACACATCAGGCTTTAGAAACAGTCTTGCTATAAAAATAGCATCGATGTCTATGCATCTATGCAATTGAAAAGCAACATTTTTCTAGATAATTCCAAAAAATGTCACTTTAATAAATGACTTGTTATTTGTTGGTTATAAAGTATTTCACGGTATTTCATTAGGATGCGTTCAGTTTTGAATGTCTTTTTCTGCATGTTGGGTTTGTTGTTCTTCCGATCTACAATCTAATCCAGTGTTTTTCAACCTTTTCTGAGCCACGGCACACTTTAACCTTAAAAAAAATCCCGCGGCACACCAGCATCCAAAAATTTAAAAAAAAGGAGAAACTCATAGTCTGTATTGATCTACAGCCCCTGCACAATCTCACATGCATTTTTGAGATAATTGTTACAGAAAAAGCTGGAAACTGCAGCTGTTTTTTTCTAAAAGATGCAATAAAAGTTAAGTTAGAAGATTTAAAAACAGTTTGTGTGTTCGTTAGTTTCAAGACGTTTAACAACAGATCTCCTTTTGCGCTGTCACTCTCACAACCCAATGCATCATGGGAAATGTAGTGCATAAAACGGCCGAAGATCGGTTTTCGGAGCTTCATTGTTTTGTTCACTTGTTCCACGGTCTGATCTAATCAATAACTTCTACTTTGATGATGTAGCTCCAATCTGTTGATGTTCATGTGGACCTCTAAATCAACAGAATTAGAACTTTTGATACTGACATGGTATTCTTTATGATTGTAAAAGTCCAAAGTCCAGCCTGTGGGCCAAATGTGGCCCGTGTTCAAATTACTACCGGGCTGTAAACTCCTGTAATAAAATCAATAATACCTAAGAACTGTGAGCACAATTGCTTGATTGTGATTGACTAAAATATAAGTTATAAGTTGTTGTTTACCTGTGGGAACAACCTGTGGCTTCTTGACCTTCAGAGCCTGAAAAGCCAACAAAAGGAGCAGATTTGTTTGTCTCTGTGATCAAAACCACAGTGCTTAGTACTTATGAATAATATAACTATTTGTGTTATTTCCTGTTGACATGATTTGGCCAAGACGTGTATTCTCTCCAGCATGTCCTTAGTCTTCCCCGGGGCCTCAGCCCGCTGGGACATGCCTGGCACACCGCAGGGAGGCATCCAGGAGGCATCAGGACCAACTGCCCGAGCCACCTTAACTGGTCCACACCCTATGGAGGATCATGTCGGCCACTTGTATTCAGGACCTTATTCTTTCGGTCGTGACCAAGCGCTCATGAACAGAGGTGTGTATTGGAATAAATATAAGCTGGTAAATTTAGAGGTTTGCTTTCTGGCTCAGCTTTCTAATCACCACAATGGACCGGCACAGCGACCACATAACAGCCGACGCCGCATCAATCCGCCTGTCAATTGCACGTTGTGATCTTCCCTCACTTGTGATCAAGACCCCAAGATGCTTGGACTCTTCCACCGGAGGCAGCAGCACTTCACCCACCCAGAAAGGGCAAACTACCTTTTTCTCCGATCAAGAACCATGGCCTCAGATTTGGCCTTTATCTCAGCCACTTCACACTCAGCTGCAAACCGCCTCAATGCATCCTGGGGGTCCTGGCTCGATGAAGCCAACAGGACAACATCCTCTGCAAAGAGCAGAGAGAAATTCCTATGGTCCCCAAACCAGACCCCCTCTGGCCCTTGGCCATGCCTAGAGATTCTGGCTATAAAGACATGAACAGAATCAGTGATAAAGGACAGCCCTGCAGAAGTCCAACAGGTCTGACTTACTGCCGGCTATGAAAACCAAGCACCTGCTCCGGTCTCCAAAACCACATTACAAGTATGGACAATGAATCTTCCAGGACCCTAGAGCAGTGGTTCTCAAACTTTCTTCAGTGGTGTACCCCCTTAGAAATATATTTTTAGTCAAGTACCCCCTGACACGGGCAAAACATTTTTGGAAGAAAAAAGAGGTACAGTGCTGTAAAGTCAGATTTATTCAAGCCAAACAACAGTGAACCTGACAAAAACATTCATATGGCAAACATTGCATGTACAAACAAAAACGAAAAACAGAAGACGTTGACCACCAGAAGGCATAAAACCAGTCAAAACTCAAATGTGCAAAATGCTGCTAATAATAAATAAAATAAAAAATATACATGAATCACAAAAATCTGTTCACAGAAATAAATCTATAACTTAATTATAAATAAATAATATTTAGTTTACAAAATAAATTAACTTAATAAATAAAGATTTGCCCACAAATAATAATTAACGTTAACTCTTTTAGGATAAAAAAAAAGAAGATTGCATTTGAATCACTTTGCATTGAACATTTGACTTGAATTGAACATCATGTAACAGGCAGTGATTTATGAACAGGAAAAACATGTACTCAATACATTTCAATGAGAAATATGAGCTTGCACCTCACTGAGGATCTTTGTCATTCTTGGTGGCAAGGAGGCAACTGCAGTGATCAAGCTCTTCTCCAGGCACAGTCTGTTTCTTTGCTTCGTTTTGATAAGAATCATTGCTGAGAAGGAGGCCTCACATAAATATGTGGATGCAAAGCGTAGCAGCTGCTCCAAAGCTTTCTGTCCCAGCTCAGGGTGCTCCTGCCTCACACACAGCCAAAACTGTGTGAGAGTGGATGCACCAAACTTCATCTGCAGGCCACGGTCAGATGCTACTTCCATCAGCTTTTCCTGATGAGTGACAGGAAGCTTGCTTCTGTTTGCTTCAGACAAGAGAAATGGGTTTCTCAACCAATCCAGCTGCACAGATTTATCATCCATGTCAGGAAAGTAGGAGTGGAAACCACTGATCAAGTTAGCCAAATGTCCCAACATCACATCACATCCAATTGAGGAAAGCAGGTGAAATCCTCCTGATCACATGCCCTTTTCCACATCTCTGCTTTCTTCAGGAAACCACCCACCTTGTCATTCAGGTTCAGGATGCTAGTGTCCTTGCCCTGTAGGGACATGTTCAGTTCATTCAGTTTCCTGAATATATCTGCCAGATAGCAAAGCTTTGCAAGCCAGTCCGTGTTCTCAAACATGGTGGCATGGTGAGATCCGTGCTCTGTCAGGAAGGTGTGAACTTCAGCTCGCAACTCAAACAGCCTGCTCAGTACTCTTCCACGGGACAGCCAGCGTACTTCAGGATGCAGGAGCAGTTCTGTGTGTTCAGCTCCCGTATTTTCACAGAGGCTGCGGAACAAACGTGCATTGAGTGGCCTTGACCTGATAAAGTTTATAACTTTAATGCTGTTGTTCAAAACATCGTGCAATACAGGGCTCATTTTCTTGGACGCTAGCGCTTCCCTGTGTATCACACAGTGCGTCCACTTGATGTCGGGATTTTCTTTTTTAATCCGTGCTATGCGGCCTTTCGCGCTGCCCGTCATTGATGCAGCCGCATCTGTGCAGACGCTGCTGCAGGATTTCCAGCTGATGGCGTTTCTGGTGAAAAACATGTTAACGACATTAAAAATGTCCTCTCCGGTTGTTCGCCCGTCCATTTCTTTGCAGAATAGAATGTGTTCACAGATGTCGTCCGTGTCGATGTATCTCACAAATGCAACAAGTTGCGCATGTCCACTCACATCTGTGTATTCATCCAGCTGCAGTGAAAATGAGTCTCCAAGTTTCCCCACAACTTGTTCGATAATGTCTGTGCCCATGGTATCTATTCTGCGGTAAACGCTGTCATTGGACAGAGGCACCGTTTTTAATGTATCCGCTGATTTTTTGTCCAGCATAGTTTCGGCCAATACCACAGCAGCGGTGAAGGATTTTTTGGCTTTAGCAACAAGCAAAGACACCGCGTAAGAAGCCTCCAGGGCTTTGGCTGATGTAGTGGAGACTTTTCGCATTGTGGCTTGGGATGACTTGAACTCAGAAAGTTTTCTCCTGAAGAACTCTGGTGCCTTCCCAACATGACATCCATGTGTTGTGGTGAGATGCCGCTGGAGGTGTGCCGGCTTCATGCTAGCGTTTGCTAACTTTTCCCCGCAAAAAAAACACAGTGCCTGGGGTGGGTCAGAGCTCGTGGACGTAAATCCCATTAAAACATAATCTTCATTGTACTTTCTGGACTTCGTCGCCTCTTGTTTTGTTTTCCTTTTCACTTGTCCATCTGTACTTTCAGCAGCATGGCTGCTGCGCTTTAACCACGCCTCCATAGTTACAGTGTTATGGTCACGACAGGTTGTTGATGAGTGCGTGCCGTCAGTGGGTCAAACTAACTTGGTGTGTGTGTGTGTGTGGGGGGGGGGGGGGGGCACAGTTTTATTTCAAAGGATATTGAAACTAATTACTGAATATAAAATTCAGTGCATGAACGCATATTTATATTTTATCGAACTTTTTACAAAATAATTTTTCTCAAGATTATTATTAGAATGAGCCCACTGATTTAGATAGATATTTTGAAAAGCGTCACGTACCCCCTGCAGTACCTCCACGTACCCCCAGGGGTACGCGTACCCCCATTTGAGAACCACTGCCATAGAGGGTATAGAGCTGGTCCACTGTTCCACAACCAGGAAGGAAACTGTACTGTTGTTCCTGGATCTAAGGTTCGACTATTAGACAGATTCTTCTCTCCAGTGCCCAGGAGTTTAAGTAAGAAATTTGCAGTAACTGTCCTCATTGATTCGTAGCGAGAAAGACTGGACTGCTGGAGCCAAATGGGTACACCATGCGCAGGGCAACAGTGACCCCAGAATAAGGATGGATGGATTAAAAGAGGAAACAATATTTTTTTAATATATTTTGATGTTGTCACACAACATGTTCGATAACCTCTCCATGTTTGGACCGCTTTGCTCTTGCAGAAAAGCATGAAAAGTGTGTGAGTATGAAGAGGTTTTTCTTCTAAAAGGCAGTTTCCCATATACCAAATGTTATTTTGTTGTTGTTTTAACTCTGTGGTAAAGCACACATAGCTCTTAAATCATCCTTAGGAAGATAAAATCTTTCCAGCAGAAGCAGATGGGCATGAAACAACAGAATACCCTCAAGGACTGACTTAATAAAGTCAACCACTTCTATTATAGGAGTTCAGGCTTATTTACAGTACGCCAGCAGCTGCCCTTCTGTTATCCCACACATATCGTATATCTAGTGTCAAATCAAACACCCGTCTAGTGAGACTTTTAGTCTTAGAAAGCGATAACATCTGAAGGCTTCGGAAGCTGCATTTTAGTGAGGAAATTCAAGTCTTGTTGGGCAGTAAGTTTGGTGGATTTTCTCCAGAATGTTCAGTGAAAGTCAAATGCCACATTATTTTTTATTTTTTTGGGGGGTTTAAAACATTTAACCTTAAATAAAACTATTGTTAATGTTTTTTTAAATATGGCATTGCCCCCTGTGGTAAAATGTTCAAAATGGAACCAAAACATTTTATAGAAACTGTAATAAATTGTAAATGGATCTTGTTACTTTAACTTCCTCTCCTCCTCCTTCTCATGCTAATGCAGTTTTGGATGATGTCCCGCCCATGCTGATGTCCAGTCTCTTCTGATTGTTCAACTAGACCAATAAACTACTTTTTGTTTTGGGTTTCTTTTTTGGGGTGGAGCCATCATCTTGGGATTAATGAATGAACTTCTACAGCACTTTCCAACGTCATCAGGGTAGAAAAGTTCTTCACAATAAAGAAAGATAAAAAGGAAACCTTAAAGACCCAGTCTGTTTGTTTTTGGAGTATTTCTTTATTTAGTAGCAGACACAAAAATGCCATTGGAAAAAGCTCATATTTGTTATTTAAAAACTACAATCAGACGGCCACAAGCTCTCTGCTCTGCTCACATCGGATTCATCCACTTGCATACAAATACATTTGTTAATGTCTGTTATCCTTGTCTGAGCTGGCATCTGGCTCAAAACTGTACGGGTGGATAGCTCTAATATTGCTCACCATTTTTGTTGCACCTGTAACGTTAGGTTGAGGTTGTGAGGGGCAGGAGAGAATGTGAACAGATGGATTATGGGGAGCAGGGTCGGGTTTACTCCAACAGTCCTGCTCCCAACTCAGAGGCGAACTTCTGCTGAACTACTGCTGCTCTGCAGAAACTAGGTCCTAGAAAATGATACACTAGTTTTAATTTGGCTAAAAACTGCATAATCATACTTAAAAGTCCACTTTGAAAAAAGATCAAAAGATGATCAAAGTTGGACTTTTAAAAAACAATCTATAAAAATCTCTTCTCAGATGCAAACCTGACAGTGTGAAACAAACACGGTGCAGTCCTGCTGCCACTGCTCTTCTCATGCCCTGTCTGGTTTAATTTTGTACTTTATTAGTAAAGTGACAGAATTAGCTAATATATGTTAATTACGTAAATACGCACTACTGTAACTTGTTGCATATCAACACAAAGCTGCTTTCTGCACTTTAGAATCCGCTGGGATTACATTAAATGTGTAAACGGTTGAAGAATTAAGATAGTAAAACGAATGTCAACACTAAAACTCTTAAAGGGGTAAAACAGTCTGGAATATAGTGACATCACAATTAATTTATGTCTAGAAACAGGGATATATAAGCCAAAATACAGGAAATTGGGTGTGTTTTCCAAAACTTATAAACATAAATATAACATAACTGTGAACCTACAAGGAACAAACCAAAAAGGATGCAAACCTCAAATGACCTGTTAAAAGCTGAACTGAAAACCTGACACGGAAACACCCCGAGGATGATTTACTGGAGACAGCTGAGGGGGATGATCAAATGAAACCAGGTGAGACAACGACAAAAACCTGAAAACAGAAAAACATCTTGTAAAGAAAATTCCACTGAAAACAAAGAAAGAGGAGCAAACTAAAGGAAACAAACCTTACAAAAAAAATGTCCTCGGGGGGGGGGGGGGGGGGGGGGGGGATGCCAAATTGAAATTACGTTTATGGAGTGTTGGAAGATTTATTATGAAAAGTCAGATTTTGACCTTTGACTCATTTCTATCACAACTGCCTGCAGGACACCTACCTGAAAGCCATGAAAATTTGTGTTGGGACAATTAATAAAACGTTTTTTTTTCTGGATTCAGTTAAATTCCTCTGCACATTGCTGCAGTATTATTTTGTTACTTCCATTTGGAAGCAGACGATCGATAGATGGAACCATGCCAGTTATGTTGGCACCGCTGTCGCCCAGCGGCACCATGTCTTTGACAGATGAGGAGGTAAGCTTTGGCTGGAATTTTTTTCATTTTCTCTTGGCAGATGAGGCTTTTTGTCTTTGAGACTTTTGGTTTCTTCAGAATAAATTTGTTGTGAGTGTAGCAATGTCTTTTGATCATAGTAATTTTGATACTAGCAAACCTTTTTACTTAAGGGGCTCTAACTCTGCATTTGCTTATTTATGGCACATTTTTAAGTGTTTGTGGTTATAATTGTTGTGGCCCGCAGTAGTCCTGCACTGCAAGGACCAAATTGTTTCTGCCATTATTTCTTACTGCAGCTTTGATGCCAAATTTAATTCCAGCAACATACTAAAAAGTCACCAATGACCCGCCACCGCCCAAGGAAAAAAAAAAAAAGATGACATCACAGCAGGAGAAACTGTCAAAAGCTTTTTTTATTTATTTTGATTAATTGTACCCCAATCCCTTGAGCATCATTGGGAAGCTACTTGGGGAAAAAATGTTGGATTTTTCATGGTGTTAGCATGGTAAACTTGCAAAGGTGGCAATCTCATTATTATCAGTTAATACATAAATCATTGGCTCAAGCTGAACAAAACAATGAATATGAATATATTAGGAATGTGGCATGGTAAACAAAAAAAACAACCAAAAAAAAAAATCAGATTTGCCACTGAAATCCAAAAGTTTACTTTTGCCAATTCTTCTAAAAATGACAAAGACCTATTCATTACCCCCAGGTGATGAAAAATTACAATGGTTGCTATGGAGATAAAACCAATAGAAAAGTTGGCAGGTAACGCCTACAGACAAAACAACACTGCCATCAGCTTTAACTTTTGTTTTAATTGTTCCAACCCCTTTCACAGTTAAAGTCCTAGACTGAGGGAGCCAGTTGCCCAGGAGCGTGTTGTGTTGTTTCAAAATCTGATGGCAACTGTTTTAGCAGAAATCCTTGTCTTCCCCTGTCAGACGTGTTCAAATACTGTTTGGGGATTGTCTGTCATGGTTTTCGAGGCTTCGAGAAAGACCCAGATGCTGGAACCCGGAAGGAAAACAGGAGAAATTTATGGTAAGTAATTTGGTTTATTTTCTTGCAGTATGGCTCCCAAGGACGAGGATCTTCAGCCTGAGGCAGCAGGTGAGTAGCTGATGATGTGGCGTGGCTGGAGGGCTTCTGTGAAGGCTGAGCAGGCATGAACAGTAGACGTGGGGAGCGTGGTTTGTATGGACAGGTCCAGAGGTAATCCCAGGTAACACTCGTGGTGAAACAATCCTGAAAGCGAGGCTTAAAAACAAAGTTACTTGACGAGAAAAATTCAAAGGCAAAAACATGAGTGACCTGACAAGCACCATGGAGGAGCAACGAACTGGCGACGAATACTGGCTGTGGATCTCCTTAAGAAGGCAGTAGGGCTAATGAGGTGAGTGGTGACAGCTGGGAATCCTCCAGAGCAGAGAGGGGCGGGGCTAACAGAGGCACCATGACATGGTCTATATCAAGACATCTTTCAAACAGAAACATCGTCCACTAGAAGCTGATTGCAACAATTTAAAGATCCTTTTCAATGTCTTCAGAACTTTAGCGCTCTTGACTCACAGCAAGAAGAACCCCAGTTCAAGTCCCGGTTGGGGGACCTGAAACAGAACATCAATGTGGGACCTTTCAGTGTGGAGTTTGCATGTTCTCCCTATACATGCGTGGGTTCTCTCCGGGGTCTCCGGCTTCCTCTCACCGTCCAAAAACATGCTTCAACGGTCAATTGGCAACTCTAAATTGTCTCTAGGTGTGAGTGTGAGTGTGAATGGGTGTGTGATTGTGGCCCTGCGACAGACTGGCGAACTGTCCAAGGAGTCCCCTGCTTTCGCCCACAGGTGGCCGGGATAGGCTCCGGCAGCCCCGTGACCCCGAAAAGGATAAAACGGCAGATGATAAATGAATGAATGAACGCATGACACCACCACTTCCCTGGTGTTCAACAGGGTTCCTTTCTATGTTCCCTCCTCTTCTCAGCCTTCATCATATTGACAAAGCATGATCTTTTTTTTTTTCAAAAAACATCAGATCTGGATATTCACTAGGATGAAATTAGCAATCAACACCTGTTTCTCGCACTTTTTTATAAATAAACTGCATTTCCACTTCACTATTTTAAGTCTGATCTGCTTGGGAAATGTGTGTGGACATACTCTAAAGAATGGATGAAGTGCTCAAAGTTTCACTACTGCGTTCCCGGTACAAAAGAAAAACTTTGTGCGGGAAAGAGCACACAGCTTTTGTCTGTACACATGATTTATTTACATGTGTTTGTTTTGGTTTTTTTTGGTCCTCGTCTCCTTACCGAGTGTGAAACCCAGTGACCCTTCACAGGAAGAGGATTTTGAATATGCCCTCATTCTTTCACTCACAGGTAGATCAACAGCTTAGCCCTGCGTTTCAGCTTTCTTCTCCCCCCTAAGACAGACGGGTACAGCTTCCACATCACTGAGGATGCTGTGCACTTATGTCAGCTTGTCAACCTTTTGCTCCCGTCTGAGCGCAGTCATGACCAACCTCCTGTGATACCAATCAGTGTCAACCTGGAGCTGGAAATCCACACCTTTCTGTCAGAGGACCATGACCTCAGAGTTGGAAGGACCCTTTGGTTAGTCTTCAGTACAGAACAGGCATAAAAAAGAAGGATCCAAACGGTATCTAACTGTTGAAATGCTTAAACCATTTTTCCGTCTTTTTATTAACTTTGTTTCAATACTTCTAGTTTCTTTTTTTTGAACCTACTTTAACTAAAAATGTTATAAACTAATTACACACACAGTCACCTTTTAATTGTATGCAATGTCATGCAGGTGTTGTTCTCATTGAAGTTTGCAGGAAGGTCAGGATGTCTCCAGCTTTGTGAGTGCATCATGCCCTGATAGCTCCGTGTTATGTTTAGCTCCAGTTTATGGGGTGCCAAATGTAAAAATCTATCAACGCTAAAATAAAAATGCACAAAAAAGACTGACAATATAGTAACTGTTTTGTTGTAATTTTATAAAGTTTAAAGTAGTTTGGTGGAGTTGATGAAAATGCTGACCGGTTTAAATAAAATTTCAGTGTTCTCCGTCCACTCAAATTACATTTATTTAATGAAATACAGATTTGGAGCCAGTTTAGCTCGTGCTGGTTTGCGGTCCGTGAAACCCGGGTTCGACTCCAGGCTCCTCCCTGTTCCCTTCTCTACCTCTGCCGGTTCCAAGCCCGGTTTGAGAAGGTTGCGTCAGGAAGGGCATCCGGCGTAAAACATTGCCAAATTTACCATGCGACTCGTTCGCTGTGGCGACCCCTGATGGGAGAAGCCGAAAGTGGAAGATGAATAATGAAATACAGATTTAGTTTCTGAAAACTCAGAAGTTAAAAAAAAAAAAAAAACAGTTCAACAATTTGAGTCAACATTTTTAACTAGAAAAAATAATATTGATGGAAAAAAACAGAAAGTAAAACAAACCAGTCGAAGCATTAAACCTTCAATACTGTGAAATTAGGAAAAATTTAAAAGGACTTGTAATGGATACAAAAAAAACAACATTTCTTGCAGGGTGCTTGAAACCCTGTCATGTAGACCTTTTTAGCCTTTCATTTAAATCTTGTTGTCTTTGTAAAGGTATTTTATAACTGTTTTATTTTTATCTTGAAGATTAAGTTTAAGTATTTGTTCATTGACTTCAAGCCCCCTTCTTCCACTTTCGGCTTCTCCCATCAGGGGTTGCCACAGCGAACAAGTCGCATGGTAAACTTGGCAATGTTTTACGCCGGATGCCCTTCCTGACGCAACCTTCTCTAACCGGGCTTGGAACCGGCAGAGGTAGAGAAGGGAACAGGGAGCAGCCTGGAGTTGAACCCGGGTTTCATGGACGGAAGGCGCCGCAAACCAGCACGAGCTAAACTGGCTCCCCTCATTGACTTCAAGCCCACTTAGATAAAACTCTTATCACTTCAAATAAAGGTATAGAGCACATGGAAGGAAAGAAACAAGGTTTGAAATCAAATGAAGTTATAGAATTGAATCTACTTGCAGGAAGATTTTGATAACAATGTAACAGAAAAAGGATTATGGACATATTTCTATCAGGACAGAACTCAGGGCTGGACTCAGATGCAGAGTTTTAGAGCTTTTATCACAGAGAAAGGCATTAGCTGTGGCACAGGATACAACCAACACAATGGCACAGGAAAAAGGAATACTCAGACTATTTAAGACATGAGGGAGGGAATCACATATGGAAACAATCAGGGAAGATTAGACACTCACACCTGTAGGGAAACACACTAGGGCACTAGGCCTGATAGGAGAGTTAGGGTATGTCCGACTTCCCACCCTAACCCCTACAGAGTGCAGTATATAGTGCGTTTGCCATTTTGTAGTGCTGTCCGAATCTACAATTTCAAAATCCAATGCCCTGGAAATTTCCCAGAAGTCTCTGTGAAAAACCAGTGTGCATTGATGCTCACTAGATCGTCGAAATATAAACCACAATGCATTTCGTCGGAACATTTTCCCCCCCAAAAAATGTATTTAAATGTATTTTTTTGATAAACCATCAACATTTTTAACTTCAGAAGACAGCGGACTCATAAATAATCGTCGCAAAAGGCTAATTTTAATTTGATTTTAACTTTGTGAAATCGATGACGTCATATCTGTCGTAAAAAATAGAAAAAAAAGTAGAGACCATGGTGTCCGAATTGCTTTTAAAATTCACGGCTACATATAGCCACACTATATAGTTTTTTAGTAATTAGGGGTTAGGGTGGGAATTCAGACACAGTATTAGTGTTTCAAAATACAACAGGAAGTGCAACATGAGAAAACACAGGTGACAGACATTGACCAAAAGTGCACAACCCAGGACATGACATAAGACTGACGATACATGACAATTTAAAGTAAACAACATGGAGTCTCCAAATGACTTTTCGGATGATCCATCTTCAAACCTGTCAGTAAGGCGACCCAACAATCTGGTTATTAAAGCATAAATACTCATAAACAATTTTTTTAACCAGTTTTGTTTTTCTGTGTTGTTTCCCACAGTGTTTGGTTTAAACTTCATCTTCTCCAATGAAAAAAATAAGAACGTGAAGAGAGAAAATTAAAATTTGACTCTGTCCAGGTTGTGCTTCACCCTGTAGAGAGTCACAGGGGAGCTGAAGCCGAAGCCAGCTGTCATCAGGCAAAGGATTGAAAACATTCTGGACAGGCTGTAAGGCTATCACTGGGCCACACACAGACAAACATCCATACACACCTATAGTCCACTCTGGACCAACGAAAAACCCACCATAAACAGTATCAGTCTGCAGGAGGCAGGGAAAAAATCCACTCTCATGATGGGATTCATGCCAAAAATAAAAAATATCTTTGTGACCGAAAGTGAAATAGGAAATATGATAGATGACTATGTGTGTCAAAAACTTACATTTACATTTTGTTTCTTCAAGGTCTTTTTCTGCGTCTTTAAGACTGACATGCAGCTTTTTTGAAATGAGCTCCATCTTTAAACTGCACAAGAGGAGAGAAACATGGAATCAGTGTTACAAGTCTGCCGGAAACACTTACTGTCCATGAGCTGCAGCACACATGGAAAATCTTCATGTAATTTATCTGTCCACTCTGTAGACAGGAATGTTTCTTGTACTTGGTGTGTGTATGTAAATTAGAAAACAGAAAGCGTCAAATATCAATTTCATTAGATTTTATCTTCACTACCAATTCACCTATTTCCTGGGATCTTGAATGACAACTTGAAAACGATGATGCTGAAGCATTAATGTAGCTCTCATCGCCTCTTCCCTGATGTTCCACAGGGAATGTTCCCTCCTCTTCTCAGCCTTCATCATATTTCTGAGTTTCAGTTCTCCCTCCAAAGTTTTTCCTGCTGACACACTAAACGACATTGACACTGACAGAGATCTCTACACAGACCAGACAAAAACATCTTTAGAGACCCACTCCGATTAAGGTCATGATTTTGGTGTTTTTAACACGTTCTTGTGGTATTTTTCTCATGGTGGAAAACATATATGAAAAGAAATGTAAGCTAAGATTAGTATTTCTAAGTATTTCTGTCTTCAAATTATTGTGAAAGAGGATCAGACGAAAAAATTCTTTGTAATAAATTGTATATTTGACATAGAAAACAAGCTGGGAGGGCCACAATCAGGGAGCTTATCCTTCCAGCTTCCTTCTTGACTTGGAATATTCTGGAAACAATTGTATCCACAAGCTAGCTGCTTCACACTCATTATAAAAAAAACATGACTTTTTCTATGGGTTGCTATAACTTAAATAAATAAAAACAAATATTTGCTGAGGCTAAGGGGCTTGGTTCTGACAGGGCTGAATCTAAAATGTGTTTTTGCTTGTTATAACCCACATTTCTAAGTTGTTTTGAACAAAGTGTTTCCTAAATGACCAGAATTATATCTAAGTCTAGATCCTCGTGACTTAACGGGTGAAGCTGCTGTCTTGTAATTAAATCAATCAATACACAACTAAACAAGTGTGACCAATGTTACAGCTGCTGAGCAGACGTCAACGGCAAAAGAAAGAAAAGTCCTTGAGGAAAGCTGAACTCTGGTCTTGTCATCCATTAGTCTGTGAGCACAACACAGCTCTGATGCAGGCATGCTTGTTTATTGATGGCTCATTAGTTTAATTGCTGCAAAGGTTTGAAGAAAGTGGAGAGAGAAACAACTGACTTTTCTGTTCATCTGGAAAGAATATATATATACAGTACATATATACATATATTTAATTAAACCCTCATTCCCACACACACACACATGCTTGCCGTGGTTAATGGCGTGGTTTTACGGGGCAGTGTATTGCTCCCCCTAAGATCAGCTGATTGCCTCACATCCACTTAATTAACTGACGTGATGATGTTTCTCGCCATTTTTGTGGCACAACTAATGTTAGCCTTGGGTTGTGAAGGGCTGTGAGCCATCTGGAGAAAGAGTAAACAAGGGAATTATGGTGCATCACCGGAGTTCTACTCCCCACACAACTCAATGGTCCCGCCTACAACACAGACTGCGGAATTCCTGCTGCTCTGCAGAAACTATGTCCTAGAAAACGATACAGGTATTTTTTGATTTTGGCAAAAACTGCATATTCATGATTAAAAGACCACTGGGAAGGCTTTGAAAATAGTTAAAAAAATAATTGGAGTAGGACTTTAACTAGTCATTTATAAGTCATTTATAAATGACCTTGTTAACTAGAACAGATAGTTTTTATGAAGTGCTACCCAAACCTTTACTTGAAACCTATTTTATACATTTCTTACAAAAATATTTCGGCTTTAAGTTTACAATTTTTTATGGTAACGTGTGTTTTATGATCTAGTTTTTCCAATAATTCTTACAGGTGTTATCTAATTTTAAGATTACAATTTTTTTCCTGATTTCTCAGAACATTATACATGCTCACATCTTCTTACAGCATGCGCCGTGGCAGGACGGCTGAGTTAGACAAAGCATCTCCGTCTCACTTCCAATTAAAGCGGTTAGTTCAAAAGGGGCCCAAGTCTACAATATCTCAAAATAGGGATATTATATGTTCTATGTTATATTATATGGTCTTTAAGGGCAAAGCTATCAGATTATGTGCAAAAAAGTCCCAAGTCTGTTGTAATGTATTGACTATGCTTGCATTTAAAATGCATTAAGTGCAAAATTCCTGGACTTGGGCCTCTCTTGCATGGGTTTTGCTTTATCCCATAGATGGCAGCACTAGTTATCCAATATAGCAGTGTTTTTCAACCAGTGTGCCGCGGCACACTAGTGTGCTGTGGGAGATGGTCAAGTGTGCCGTGGGAAATTACCCTCATTAATCATTCACTGATCTAAAAACATTTTCCATCTCCAGGAAATCAGCTCTTTGTTCATCCAAACAGGCCCTGATAAAACACTGAGTAGTGAGGAATATAAAAGATCTTAAAATTACTTTTTCTTTGTGTTTATTTGATTCTATTAAAGACATTTTGATAAGAATGACGGTATTTACCTGCAGCTATAGCGGTTTGCGGGAAAGTCCCACCCCTTTACCTGTCTCCGCCAATCATTGTTGAAGGCTTAATCACATGTCAGCAGTCTGACCAATCAGAAGTGGTTAAAGTCTTCACTTCCTTGTTCTTAATTCTGCTCATAAATTCTCTCAGTTCCAACAAAAATACCAGCTAAAGCTCGTCTTTAGCGGTGTAGCTTTCCACAGAGTCCGGTGTCAGACCGTGAACAAAACAATGAAGCTCACAGACGCGAGTCTTTCTGCCCTTTTTCGGCAGTTTTCACACTACATCTCCCATGATGCATTGGCTTAAAGGGCCAGTGTCCCAGCGCACAATGAGTGCGCGTGAAATGTCTAGAAACCTCAACGGACAAACAAACAGTTTCTAAATTTTCTAATTTAACTTTTATTTCATCTCTTAGAAAAAACAGCCGCAACTTCCTGCTTTTTTGGCCACAATTATCACAAAATGCACGTGAGATTGCGGGGGGGGGGGGGGGGTCTGTCGATCAATAGAGACCATGAATTTCTGCTTATTTTTTTTTTTTTGGGATGCTGGTGTGCCGCGGGATTTTTGTCAAGGTTAAAGTGTGCCGTGGCTCAAAAAAGGTTGAAAAACACTGCAATATAGCAGCGCCGTCGTTTATTTCAAGAAGGGCCCAAGTCCAGAGACTTTAGTTTGCTAGTCCTCTGAAATGATAAAAGTGAGGTTCTTCATATCATAGCATTTGTAAGCTATGAACTGGTGCTGAATCTAGGTACAGTATTAATCATTTGGTGTAGCCTCCCTTTAAGCCAGTGCTTCTCAATTATTTTTTGCTTATTCCTGGCCTGCTTGTACCGGTCCCGATCGCCACTCCTGTAGGCCTCTTCTTTGTCCTGACGTTGTTGCCTCAGCTTAGCAGTGAACCATGGTTTGTTGTTATTGAATGTGCAGTAGGTTTGGTCTGCACACACATGTCCTCACAAAAGCTGATGTAGGATGTCACAGTGTCAGTGAATTCATCCAGGTCTGAAGCAGCAGCCTCGAAGACGCTCCAGTCAGTGCAGTCAAAGCAGGCTTGCTGTTTGATCTTTGACTCATTCATCCATCTCTTCACGGTCTTCACTAGGGGCTTAGCTGATTTCAGCTTTAGCCTATAGGTTGGAATGAGATGGACTAGACAGTGGTTGGACAGTCCCCGGACAGCGCGGGGAACAGAATGAAATGCGTCCTGTATTGACGTGTAGCAGTGGTCCAAAATGGTCGAGCCTCTGGTGGGACAAGTTTGTATTAATATTGTATTTGGGTATTTCGACCTTGAGGTTTTCTGTGTTAAAATCCCAGAGTATAATCACTGGACAGTCCAGGTGGTTTTTTTCAACGTCTGTAATCTGGTCAGCGAGTTTCTGTAACGCCTCTGTTACGTACGCCTGTGGTGGAATGTAAACACGACCAGCACGAACGAAGAAAACTCCGCGGAGAGTAGAAGGGTCTACAGTTTATGAAAAAAAGACTCCAAGTGTTCGTTTATAAAGAAGCATGTTCCACCTCCCTTTGATTTCCCCAACAGCGCTGTGCTGCGGTCCGCACTGTACAGTTGGAAGCCTGGCAGATGTAGCGCGCTGCCCGGGATGTGTTCACTGAGCCAAGTTTCAGTAAAGCACAGGGCGGAGGAGCAGTGATAATCTGAGTTTTTGTTTAGGAGAAGCAGCAGTTAATCCACTTTGTTAGCCAGAGAGTGGACATTTCCAAGGTGTATGGCCGGTAGTGCAGTGCGTAAACCTCGCTGCCTCCGTTTGACGAGCGCGCCTGCCCGCTTACCGCGTGGACGTCGCTTTCTAAGTCTGCACAGGTCTGCTGCACCTCCGATTAGGATCTCCAAGAAACTATCCGTGTGAGTGAAAATAGGAGAAAAAAGTCCGGAATACCCCCCTGATCTAACCCTTCTCAACTTTTACTAATAAACGGTGCAAACTGCTCCTGAGTTTGTTCCTCTCCTGGGGGGTATTCCAGAAAGCAGGTTATGCTAGCTCCCACGGTAAGTTTGAGGCTAAGGAAGTTGATAACCTCAGCTTTCGGTTCCAGAAATGGAGGTATGTTTCAGGGTAGGTCAAGTTGCCATGGCAACTCATGCTCTGAACATAACCTGGTCGGGAGCAGGTTTAGTTGTAGCTTAGTTTGTTTTCAGAGAGGTGAAGCAGCATGGCGTGTCCATTTGAAGATAATTTAGTTGATGAAGAAGCTCAGATAATACTTTTTCCACCGTGAGAAGGTGATAAGACCACGTATGGATGTTGGAAAGATAAACTTTGTTGATCTAACTTAATTATTTGCTTCAGTTAAGATAATTAAAAATCATTTTTTTGTTAAGTCAGTTTAAAAATAACACGTAGTTTTCAGACAGTTATTTTTTCCTTTCATTCAAATTAATTCAATTGAGTAGGTGTAACTTTGGTGCTGCTGTTAGATAGGCACCGCAAGGGATTGTGGGATACCATTCCCTTTGCCTGTCTGGACGGATTTGGGTTCAAGTGTGGGTTTTTGACCAAATGTGTTTAGTTGTTTAGCTGTTTTACTGTGTTTTGCCGAGTTATTTTGTCCTACTTTGGTTGAGTCTCTGCACCATGAGTGAGAGTAACGGAGAGGATGATGAGTTTATATAGCACCCCTGCTATTTATTCTTCTAAAGACAGTGTTGGAAAATTCCTAAATGGATATACTCTCCAGGCATACGTTGTAATGTTCTTTTTATTGTTGTAAAAATGAGAACATCTGCCGGCTCAAACTTAGACATTTGAGAGTTCAAGAATTATAATTCATTAAGATGGAAAAAATATTAACTGAATTAGAGTAATATGACATTTAGTCAAATAAATATGTAAATTTGAGTTGTATAAACAATTATTGAGTTTTATAGACGTAAGAAATTAGGTTGAATAAATTTAACTCAATTACTTGTTACCAATAGAAGTAATTCATTTAAGTTGGCAAAATTGGATAAGTTATATAGATATAGGCGTCACAAGGAAAATGGAAACAAGATCAGAAAGTCGTGTGTTTACTTTGTCTGTTCTTCTACTATAAGCAGAAAACTCTTTCTTTTGATCATGCAGCCGTATTACTTTTTTGATGGACGTATAATCTTCATTCGCCGTCATTAATCTCCCCGACTCAGTCTCACTGAAGTATAGCGCTTTCTTTTTTTCACCACGCGTTTCCATGGTTACTCCGGAAATCGGCGAACCATTGAGAATGTCTTTATGTACTTGACGTGCACCTGCATTAACCCAGGGTTACCAAGTCAGGCGTAATTACACTAACTCATATCCGGTCTTTTGGAACCGACATACCCCGAGAAAGCAAGTTCAGTTGGATTTCAGCCAGAGTTCAGGCTTTAACTCAGGGTAGTTTAAACATGCTTCCTGGAATACCCCCTTGGGTTAATTATCTTTAAAAAATATACCACTTTTCTTTGTTTACATTTCTCATAACACTGTACTGCAATAAGCAAATCCCACATTGGAGAATAAAGGTTATAAAGATTTTGATAAAAACGAAACAAAAGGAGCTATACAGCATTGTCATGATTTAAAAGTAAAACATTTGATAACTTCAAAAAGCTTCATTTAAAAAAAGGTTTATAGATTTTAACAGAAAATGTTTAGTTTCCTACCTTTGTATTTACTTCTGCTCAGGTTGGTTTTACAGAACTATAAAATACATCTGCCAAGCTCTTTAAAAACAGCCCTATCTTGGCAGAGCTTGGCTTTTAGACTCATTGATTACTGATGTCACATTTTAAGAAGTTCAAATAAATAATCTTTTGTTCCTGTAAATTATGTATAATTGAGAATGACCATACAAACAAGTTTCTGAAGAGAAATGTATACAGTTATTGTATATATGTTTAATTTATTTGTAATGTTGATGAACAACATTTCTTCATATTTTTGTTAATTTGTTTTTTTACATCCACACTTATCAAGTGTTTTGATGTGTTGACAAAAAGACATTCATGTAGTGTTATGTAAACTCAGTGCATAAAACGGTGTTCTCCGGGCATGATTTGGTTTGTTATATAGAGGTATTTTTATTTTTTTTTGATTTGAAATGGTTTATTTCAAGCAATCAAATAGGAATAATACACAAAAACAATACAATCATCAGTTATACATTCAAACAATAACTAATCAAACTTAGTATAATTAGACATAAAATTAAGTATTGCTTGAAAGGAAGTGGAAGGAAGCGATTTATATAATCCCACCCCTGTTGTAACCATTTTATTACATGATTTATCAATATCCGGTTCCTAGAAAGCACATGACAACTGTTTTACATACAATTTACATACACTTATGATCTAAACTTCTTCTCTGATCTAGAACGCGAACCTCAGTACATTAACTCAATAATTATTTCAAAAAATAGCAAAGAGGTTAGCTTAGATTAAATAAAAAGGGACTAATTCCGTCCTATTTATTTTTAAAGCACCATTTCAAAACCAATTTTAACACAAAAAAGTAAAAGAAAAAACAAACAAACATTAAAATAAGTGTTAATAGTATTGATTACAACGATGATCATTTCAATAAAAGCTGAACATTAATGGCTCATAGAAATGACCATTAGATGACATTTAAGCATTTTTCATGTTTGCTTAGAAAACAAAAAGCAGCAGTGGAGAAGAAAACTCTCTCAAATGATGGATGAAGAAAAAAACTTTTGCAAAACCAGATCCATGAAGGATTACCATCTGCTGATAATATAATGTCCATAATGGACACAAAGGGAAATTGTTTCAGGACTTCAAAGACAATAAACAAAATGTCTGTTTTGGGATCCAGTAAAGACTGAGAGACACCCTTTAACAAGTTTTTCTTTTTCTTTTCTAATACCGCCATGGTGTGGAGGCACGGATCGAAGCAGGTTTGATTCCAGCCTTGCCCGCTTATGTGTCCAAGTGTCCTTGAGCAAGACACCGAACCCCACATTTCTCCAATAGGTTATAGGCTGGCGCCAGCAGAACTGCCATTAGTGTGTGAATGTGTGTGGGGGTGAATGGTACCTTGACCCTTTAAAATCCCAATCATCTTTTGATTTATTTTAAAAGTGCTCTAAGTGGTCTTTTATTGATGATTATGCAGTTTTTGGCCTAAATCCCCAAACGTGTGTCGTTTCCTAATACATAGTTTCTGCAGGGCGGCAGCTAATAAGAGATTACCTTCTAAGGTGTGGGCGGGACCATTAGTGCAGAGCATCCCCGCCCCTCTTCCCCTCCCTGTTACTGAGAGATGGGAGCAGGGAGCTTGCGGCCAGCCCAGTGTATTTTCTACATCACAAATAAACCCTTTTTCAAAAAGCATTTTTCATATGCTCATGGTTCATAACAAAGAAATACTCAAAAATCATTTTTTCTACTGATTTTCTTAAAAAAATGTCCATCGTCAGAAAAATTTCGCAAGAACATGTTAAAAACACAAAAAAAACCAGTCTTTTTTTAATCAAAGTGGGTCTTTGAAGTAAAGTAGAAAAGTGTTATTTAGGTTTACGCCATCGATTAAAGACTACACCTTACATGTATTGTACAAAAAAGGTTCCTAATCATTTACATTATTTTAATAAAAAATAATTAAATTAAGTTGCAGTCATATGAAACTTTAAATTTTCTGTCCGATCTTTTCTTAAACTTGGCATCATAGCTATGACAATCAGATTTTAGATTTTTTTTTTCATCATCTCACTATTTCATCTGTTATCTAGTTTATTTTAATCAACATTAAAATGGGTTAAAAGTAAATTTATTCAGGCTAGATACATCACTGTTGGGGAAACAGAGTCATATAATTCTGCACTCTGCCATCTCAATGTAGATGTTTAAGGTCTAGAGGTTGTAGGAAGTGTTTTAAAGCTTGTTGATTTAATGATGATAAAATCCACTTTATACTGCTGCTGAGGCAAAGCTGTGGTTGTGGTGAGTGGAAAACGAGCCAAGTGATTCATTCCCCTGCTGCCTTTTAATGCAGAAAGTGAAGATGTTAAGGTACCTGAGTGGAAGATTATCTCTTAAAGTAAAATCAGGCCCATTTCTTGCTTCTACCCTCTAAGGTTTTTACAGTTTTGCATGGATCATTAAAGTCCACACGTGTTGCGTGATTGTGATTTTTAACTTGCTTTTTGCGTTTATACATTTTAGGCTTTACTATAGTGCAGGATGCTTAGAAAGACCCAAACTTTTTCCTGATCACAATCAACAAGACATGTAAAGCAACATTCACACCAGGCATGTGTCACACATCCTTGAACAGCCTTTCAGCAGATGGTGTACACAATAGACGATCAAGGATGGGGGGTCTCCTTCTTTTTCTTATTTTACTGTTACCGTTAACACATTTTTTGACTTATTTTTATCTTAATTATCTAAGAAAACACTTATAACCCAACATTATAGCGGCACTTAAACGCATCATTTGCACACGTGGAAAGGGTTTCAGATCTGACCTGTGCGTAAATGCGGTGTTGTGGGTGTTTCTGGTGATTGGTGCATACTACTTAAAGATTTGTATCTGTATGAGTTGCTTTGAATTCGTAGTTAATTTTAAGCTGCTGTAATTTCAAGTTGTTAGTGCATAAATTGATTTTTTTGTAATTTGTTAGTTTTTGACATTCAAGTGTACGTGTGAATACACAATTGCAAGTACACCGCTATGCACAAAATGTATTTTAAGAGTTACACACATAAGAATTACGCCCACACAGATCAGGTGAGGCTTAGTTGTCTGCACGTTTACATAGACTCTTCATTAAAAGTAATTGCTAGAACACGTGTTCCCAAGTGGGGTGCACAGCTCTAATCCCACATAATCTCACATCAAACCTGCTATTTCACCTCATAAAAATCTGTTTTCCAAGGTTAAAGTTAACATTTTAGAGCTGCAGTCTCACAAAGATGACATGATGGGAGATCCATTGTGTGTTGGGTAATTGATTCTGCAAACATCAGCAACACTTAATCAATACCTCTCACTCATCTCAGTCAGATGCTGATTGCACCAGCTCATGTGCATTTTCATTTATCCATCAGATGACACTAGGAGAGACGGCAGAATGCTAATATTGACTAGGGGTGGGGGCCCATCATGTCTGTGGTGCTAATCTCACTGTGGTGTTACCTAATTGCTTGCAACTCCTCATACATTTTAAGTTAGACAAAAGTACAAAAGGAACCAAGTGCTGTTTTTCACAGGGACATAATCATTTCAAGCGTAATCCACATGTTGGGAGACTATTCAGCATATGTGAGATTTACTGTTTTGTTTTTGTCTCTCATCAGGCACCAAGTTGTGTTTTTGGGTCAAGTCTCAAATATTCTTTCAAACTCGTTTTCACAGAAAATAAAATCATTCCTTAAAAGTCTAAGCAGACGCAGAACCTTTAACTGCAAGGCCAGGCAGCTTTGTTTGCACAGCTTCTTTCATACACAGACAATTTGAAGTGGGAGATTACTGGAAGATTGTTTACAGCGAAACAGGACCAAGTACAAAATACATGAAAAGTAATATCTTAAGACCTGAAGTCCATATGCATGAACATCAAATTTTGGACTGTATCACCACAGTAGGTAATTGTGATTAAAAGACCCATTTCAATTAAAATTGTGTTTTTGGTGTTTTTAACATGTTCTTGTGGCATTTTGTCATGGAGGACATTAAAAAAAAAATGGTTTTTTTTTGGTTTGATTGAGGAAAGTAAACTAGGGAAGAAAGTGGAAGCAAAGGGATGATGGGAGGTGTAGGGAGGCTTACTCGGTGCCAACAGGCCCGCCCACAACGCAGAGGTAAGTTTCTGATGGACTGCAGAATTCTGCAGAAACTGTTTTAAAAAATGACACGGGTTTTTTAAATTTTGCATGAAAACTGCATAATTATGATTTAAAGACCAACTGGAATGCTTTCAAAATAGATCAAAAATGTTAGTTTTGAACTTAAATATACATAAAGTTGGGAAATTTTTTTGTTGATCAGGAACCTTTGTGGGAATCCCAGTGCAGCTTGCAGGAAGTATAAAAGTATTTTTTTTATAAGAGTACTTTTTTTCCCATACATTTCACATCATTTCTTTTAAAATTTGAAGAGATCTACAGTATCCCACAAAGGCCATATAGCCCTCACATTTCTGTAAATATTATATAACTGTTTCTTCATGGAATGACAGTGGTGTTACATCACTCAAAAATGGTAAAATATTCACTACAGCTTGTATACCAATGTAAATGTGTTGTGCCCTTGACATACTTCACCGCAGTCATAAATATGGCTTTGTGGGGCTTCACTGTCTCAGCCGTGAGTGGGGGGGAGGTATGCTTTATTTAGTACGATCAATCTAACACTTTCTGTTCCTGGAAGTTCAACTTGCCAGCCCCAAAAACACTCTTAAAGCAACCACAAAAAAAAAAAAAAAAAAACATAGAAGAGATAAAGTAGATGACTTAGATGACTCGACCATTGTAGACACTGAAAGTGAGCTGCAGTCTTGGGGCCAAGACTAATACAGCCAATTAACAGCACAGGTTCTCCTCAGAACTAGCCTTGCTGTGTTTGCAGCCTGCAGCCACAGAGAAAATGGTAAACTGGTGGACCAAGCAGAGTCAAGTGCACATGCTCAGCAAAAAGTCCAAGGGGTTGTCTGTTGAAAAAAGTGTTGCAAGTATTGAGGTTGAAGGGCTGGGATGGGGAAGTGGGAGTTAGCTTGTCGGTGTTCATATGCTGCACAGTGCAACAAACTGGTCTTCACATGGCTGCCAGTCTAGAAGAAAAAAAATACAGCTCACCAGTTAGCTGGAAAAAGCAGACCATGCAAATTGAATGCTGGAACCATGTTTTATGTCCTATAAAGATTGAAATAAACTTACAAGGTGTGTTTAGCAGTATTCAGGAGAAGAAAACAAAAGCAAATGTATCATACCTATTATGAAGCATGGTGGTGGGAGTGTCTTAGTGGGTATGATAAGTGCACTGAGGAAATCCAAGTCTTTGAGGGAAACATGAATTCTATAATTTTCTATTTTACATTCAAACTCCTAAACTCAGTAATCCAATTAAAAGACAACCTACAGAAATAAGAGGTGCAGTGATGTTGGTAGTACCAATCAAACAAGATATGAGCCTAAGTTGAAATCATCATTCAAGGTCTCATTTTGCTGAAACCTTTAACTCGTTTGTTCATTTCATAAAAATTACCTCATTTCAACCAATTCAAACCGCTTTCAAGTATTTTTTAATTTGATTTTCTGTATTCAGAAAGCTTAAGGAATGTGAGACAGCCTTGTAAGGGAGTGGTGATCCGAGGTTTTGTGGCATTTTAATGAGTTGCATGAGTGTCAGTTTAATGTGAGTGAAGTTTAGCACAAAGTTCAAATTTGTTCAACAGTATTTCAATGTTGTTCCAACTAACATTTTGCTAATAGAGTGTCATACAACAACAAGTGAACTATTTTTAAGATAGATAAAAAAATAGCGGGTTAGTGTTGTAGCATAGAAAAGAAAAAGTAATTGTAAGAAAAAGAAACATCCAGCCATATAAAAATATTGTTGATCAGTTTCAACCCTTCAATAGAAGTTAATTTTCTTTTGTGCTTAAAAAAAAGAGGTAACCTTTTCTTTTACAGTCTTCACTATACATTTATGTAGAGAATTAAATGATTATATTGCTTGAAAAATGCTTTAAATACCACAGAGATTTGGAAACAATTTGTTTGCTGCTGAAAACAAACAAAGAGCAGTGACAAGACCAAGTAATTTGGTATGCATTGTAAATGCTTGAAAAGGGAAACCAGGACAGTACCAGTCTGCCCTGGTGAACTCCAGAGATTACGCGTTCTTCATAGCAGAGCATCGTTTTTAATCAAAACTTGTGCTGGGGGAATGGGACGTGTAGCAACAGAATACATTTTTCCTCATTATATGACTGATGCACTGAGAATTCAAAACGGTTTTGAGTTATATTTATTATAGTCAAATATGTCCTTTGAAAACACTAACTTCTTTTAACTGCATTATACAGACATGATGACTGCTTGGATATAAAGAAAGTGCATTACTGCTAACATCAAGGTAAAATAAGGCTCTATTAGAAACAAACCCAGACTGAAGTATAACAGCATCTATTCCCATAATTCAGTGTGTGTGGAGTTCGTTACCAAACTCTAGAAGTCAGTAAAATGGTAAACAGTGGGTGTCAAAAATAAAAACAATGTAGACGTCTGGGAAAAAAAAAAAAAAAAAAAAACTTTTGAAATAGTATGGACACATTGACTGTGGATCTCAATTTAACCACTTCATATAAGCACATATCTTGCATTGTCACATACCATAAACCAACAATTACTGAAGACAAGTAAGATTTTATTTGAAGTTTTATGGTTCTTTTTACAAGTAAATGCATAATAACATGCTCCATGCCTCTTGTGTTTTATGAACATATCACCTCACAAACTCAGCCACTTGGAGTTAGAGTGAAGGTTGGTATGTATCAATTATACTGGGAAGAGTGGAGCCTTTATGTTGTCAAACAGGAAGGAGAGCTACACTGACGAATAAATTGGTGTTATAATGAAAAGATCAACCAGAGATTTATACAAGAAGGGTGTGAATCTGGCTTAAAGGCTGGAATAAGATTCTGGAAAATTACACTTACCTTATTAGAACAAACCTTCAGTTTATGAGTCCTGGACTTTTCATTACTCTCAGTTTTTTATTCCTGCAAGCACAGCCGCTTGCATAGGCATGTCCAAAGTCTGGCCTGTGAATCCGGAGGGCGCTCTGAATTCACATTTTCACTGGCCTGCAGCTTTCTTTCATAAAATCATCACTTTCAAAAGTGTACGATTTCTAGGGGTTGGCTAAATTACATTTTAACTCATAGACCTGTGGCTATGCTGTCATGTGACCCTTCTATAACACTTTCTTGCTCATTTCTAAAATGTTAACTGAAAAAAAGAAGTATGTATGTGCTGTGTGTGTGGTGCCAACATGCAGTGTCTTGTGTCTGTAGTAAAGTTAAAATTGGGGGGGCTGACCAGTGAGAGATGAGCCTAGATTTTTCACCGTGCCCCCCTTTCCCTACTACCATCCCCACAAGGCCCTAAATGAATCAAGTTGTCTAATATGCAACTAAAAGTGGAATGGAGGGCAGGTGCCAACAAGGCCCCAAAGAGAGTCACCCCCAGTCAGCCCTGCCAGCATATCCCACCCATCCAATTCCTGGAGCCCTATGGGTGTGACAGAGCACAAGTCTGTCACGATTTGAGTTAAATAAAGTGTATTTGCTTCTGACAGCATCAGTGGGTGCACACACTGTATAGCTGTAAACTTCCAACAGTTCTTGCAATTCACTTTATTTATTTTCTGTTTTTGGTTGTTTTCTATGTCTTATTTGTTTACTTCCTGATTTCATAGGAGTACTTCCTGTATCCTGAATGTCCAGTGGACCCACCTATTGTTTAGGTTTCCTTTGACAGGCCTGTTTTAAATTCAAAATGATTTCTTTTTATTTTGCATTTTTGTTTAAAGAATGTTGTTAAAGTTTGGACTTCTTTGTCTAAGTATTGCTTTGGTAATTAGGAGAATGCATGTAATTGTTCTTTTGTTTTTAGGAAATGTTTGATTTTGATTGTTAATTGTGTTTGTTTGGTAAGGGGTGGAGCCAACCACCTATAAAAGAGGACCTCTTTTCAAGATGGAGGCTCTCTGGTGATGTCTGGCTGCCATGCTGCTGCACTGTAGGCTGCAGCCCTGCCACATTATTTTCCATGGGTGCATTTTTCCCCACATTCTGCCTTACAACTACATAAAGATTGAGAGCACCTTGACTCTTTGTGTGGACAGTAGTTTGTAATTCTGACATATGGTGTCAGAAGTGGGATCAGTGTCTTGGAAGGAGGCCAAATATGGCAAGCCGCAAAGGCCCAAAGAGGAGCTACGCACGTCCCACAATGCGAACCAGAAGTCAAGCGGTGAAGGATGAGGAAGTCGAACCAGACTGGGAAACCGATGACGATGGGCCATCAGCAGAGCGTCCCGGCCCGAGTGGAGATGTGGAGCAGCCTAAGATGGTGGAAATGCTCCAGCAGTTCCTTGGCGCACAGAGGACCAGAGAAGAGGGTTTGTTGGCTGAACTGAAGAACCTGAAGGTGGTTCTCCAATCCCAGAGAAATTTGTTTGGGTGGGAGCAGGAAGGAGCAGGCTGATGGGCACAACTGGGGGTCCTGTACTGTTACCAATGTTTTATTCCCATGTCACTGATGACAAAGACTGAAAAGATGTGAGGCAACCATAGGTTACTAATTGTTTTTTTGTTGTGTTTTTGTTAATCAGCCACTGCAGGATGATCATGTTATCTAGAGCCAAATGCCAAATTCTTCCCTTTGGATGTTTTATTGACTGAAGCAAGCTGTTATCTAAAAATCATCAGAAGAATTTGAACATTTGGTAGCTGGAACAAGTTAAGGTTTTATTTACAAGCAACTGTTGAATTCATAGCAGCATCAAGTGATGATCCTCCCACACTGAGATGATGATGCAACCAGTTTCCAGGCAATACATCAATAAAAAACTGCCTAGATGCTGTGCAGATAGGTAGCACAATGGCCCAAAAATGATGGCTGTAAGAATGATCAGAAACTTTTTCAAGTAATAGAATAACCATTATCTGGTGGATCTAGTACTAAATTGGGTTGTTAGAAGTTCAAAGTTATTCACCATCTCTGCTGTATTATTCATGAATACATTTTTACGAGAAAAACAACACAAACTTTATTACCCTAGTCAATAAAGATCATTCAATAAAGTTAAACTACTCTCTCCAAAAAATGATTAAGTATGTTGACTTGTTCTTCATATGTACAAGGACATTCCAAGGGAGGTGTTAACTCTTTTTCCACATTAAGTAAGAGTATTATACCACTAAATATCTTAACTTTACAAGATTTGCACATGTTACCATTAATCCTAATATTTCTATATGTTCCACAGGTCATATAATAATAAACTTTACTCATAGAGCACTTATGTTATGTTGTGGATGTGTAAAAACAGCGGGTTCAACTCCTGATTATGAAAACCACATATATTTTTTGTATTGATAATTGAAGGAGGTTGGTTCAAATTGAATGTTATTTAAGAGAGGCCCATTCCATCATCTTAAATCAACAAAGTTCTCCTATAATATGGAGCCATGCCACTAATTATTCAGTTGAACAAAAAGCGGGACATGATCCCATTTCATCCAATGCTAACCAAAGCCAACAATCTTTCATGCTCACTCATACAGTTTAGCCCAGGGGTGTCAGAGTCCATGCTTTGAGTTCCAATATGTTTTTCAACCAATTTTCCATTGGACCTCCTTAATGGCTAAACATACCTGATCCAGGTTATCAGCGGGAGATAAGGCAGGATTTATGGAAAACCAGCTGGAGGCCTGCCCTCAAGGTCTGGAGTTTGACACCCTTGGTTTAGCCCTTTTATCTTGGTTGTCTCTGGCAACACCTGAATAACACACGCTCTTTGACATAACCAGACAAAAGGGAGCGTGGTCGGTCGAATGGACTCCTCCATTTGACTCCTCAACCAGTCAGGCAATAAACATGAATCAGCTGATTGTGACACTGCCAGACTGAGTTGGTAAGGGGTTGGACCCCAAAAGGCAACAACTCAGGGGAAAGGGTGGAAAGAGACTTTCCTGCTCCAATCCAGGGGTGTCAAACTCCAGATCTTTAGGGCTGGCCTCCTGCTGGTTTCCCAGAAATCCTGCTTTATCGGCTGCTGATTACCTGAATCAGGTGTGTTTAGCCAGTAAAGACCTTCAATGGCCAGTTGGTTGGAAAACTGGTTGGACACCGTTCCCAAATCCTACATTCTGACACCCTGTCATGTCAATGGCGAATTGGATTGATGAAATCTACACTCCAACAAGCTGGTGGCGTTTTAAGTGCTGCACATTTAGAGGAGATGCTGAAAGCAGGAGTGAGGAGGCAAAACAGTCTGTAGTTGGGTGACTCACTCTCAGCGTCAGTTGGCCATTCATTCTTGAAAGCTGCCTGGCAGAGTAGTGCACAATCACATGCTGTTCTTTTAGTACGGGTCAGGGAACAAGGCAAAGTTTGTAATCCGTTAGCCAATAGAGGGTGGAAGTATTAAGGCTTGAGAAAGAAAGGTTTATGAGTCAAGGGTCAAAGCATAGTTGTTGAATTCAACTGGCAGGCAGAGACATGGCAAACCTATCAAAGCAAAGAGAAATTGGGATCAAGACCAAAAACTAGATGACGGCAACAAAGATAACACAAGACTGTGGTGCGATATCGGCTGGATCATTGCAGAATGCTGCCAACTTTCTGGCAGAGAAACTGGGGAGAGGAAGGACTTAAATACAGCTGAGCACAGGTGAAACCAATATCATAATTACAAGCTCGGCTCTGGGCAGAGGCAAAACAGGAACCTAACAGAGGCTGAGAAAAGCGGCTTTACATATTGTCTTTGCACTGATATTCAACACACTACTAGCATAAAGTGTTGCACGATGATGTTTTTTTCCATGACAGAATCAACTGACTTACGTTACAGCTTCACGCAAACATAACTAAACCAAACAAAAGTCTACACAGAGTGGCCCTGAACACAAAACCCCATTACTACAAAGTGCAACTCAAATTAAAGGCCAGGTGGAGAAAAGCTGCAGTGGAGACAGGTTGCAGCAAAGCTCCCTTCTGGCAGGCTGGAGGTCCACATGCTGCTTTTAAAGGCTGACTCATCAGCTTGGGTCCAATGGAAGTCACACCCTTTCCAGCACCACACCTGAAAACAATCAAACGGACACACAAAGATCCACAGAAACACAGAAGTCCCACTCTGATGAAAACAAGATACACAAAACACAGAACAAAAAGAAAGAACAAAAACCAAATACGGCCACAGCTGTAACACGGGAAGTCCCATGGGATCTTTGCTCTCTCATTCTCAACCACTTTTAGAGGTGTTTCTCATTTTGACCTTGGGTTTTCCAGTCCACATTCTGCACACATGTTTCTGTATATTATTTCAGTCACTTGGTTGTGGTGCTCCATGTATGCTTTACCTGCCAGGATCTTACTCCGTGCAGTTATGTAATAGACTGTTTCAGCCGCCTCTTTGCACATTCTACACCTTGGGTCTTGTCTGGTGTGGTAGATCTGAGCCTCTATCTCTCTGGTGCTCAGGGCATGTTCCTGAGCTGCCAGGATGGAAGCTTCTGACTCCATTTAAACTTTGTTAGCAACTATGGCGTTTCATCTCTGCCATAAAGTGAAAGGGTGTAAAGACAACTGGGCGTATTCAGGAACTGAGTGAGGAACCTTACAAATGCACAGACGCATTTCTACCCGAGCGACCCCGCATTTTAAAACTGAACGCCTGCAATCCTAACTGAGCTGTGACCCCGCGCGGTCAGTTCCTCTTTGCGCCCTCACCACGATTTACGCTCAGTGTTAAAGGGGGCGTTTTTATCACTTGGGGGGTGGTATTCAAAGGTGTGTTTGTCACAGGAACCTTTCTGGTTGATCTGATTGGCTAAAATTTGCATGTCAAGTCCAGCGAGGCAGCGGGGCGGGACTTTATTTTTGGGGCTTTAATAGTAAAGAAATGGCAGCTGCAACGTGGATTAAAAGGATTTAAAAACAGTAACAAATGCAGTGATTTTCACATGAGAAAAACTAACAGCACAAAAAACCCGCTGCACTTTCTTAGCTTGGTCTTGGGTCGTTGGTTAAGGTTTTAATCCACGTTACACTCGCCGTTTTGTTCTAAAGCCTCTAACACAAACAGGGGTGGGGAACAAAGCTGAAATTTCTATCTGTGATAGTCAAAGAGCCACACCACGCACTGACCTGCCAGACATACAAACACGCAATTAAAGCCATATTATTTCCCACAACACACTCTTCTCCCTACAATACAACAGTACTGGATTAAACGGCTCAGTTTCAGTTATGGGTGTTTTTTTCTGTTTTTAACGTTAACACATTCTAGTAAAACGTACATGCTGGTGTGTGTTTTAAAAAGGCAGCGAGAGCAAAACTGAGTTGGTTGTGATTTATTTTTTTATTTTTTCAGTCATTAATCAGAATCCAAAAACCCATCAAAGTCCTCATCTTCTGCATCTGAAATGAACAGCTGGGCTACATTTCTATCAAACACGCCAGCTTCCCTTTTGTCGTCGTCAGAGTCCGTCTCGTTGCTGTGCGGCTCCAAAGAACAGTGATAGCAGACGCGTTAGCCCAAGCTTAAGTCCTACAGTCCAAAAGTGTGGCGTAACTCGCCCGGCGCTGCGTCCCAGTAAAAGGAGCGGAGGATGGACAGCTTTTCATTTTCATCTGCTGGAAGTTGCTGCACTCAGCCTCGAGTCGATCTTCCAACCCAGGCAACATCCTTTCCCGCTGAAACTCAGCTTCTGCTGCATCTTCTTGTCTTGTCGGAGTTGGTTTGCCAGCGTCCTCACTTGTGAACCATGGATTCATTATTTTGAATTCTCTGGCAGCTGAGGTGCGGTAAAGTTAGAAAGATCTTCACAGATTCAGACTTCCGGCCCCAATAACTCTTCTGATAAACGTTCAAATGTGTAAGCAAGTTATCTCAGACATTTTGTATTAACACAGAGAGTGAACTACAAAATGCATTTCTAAAGAAAAAAGATTGTTTTTTAGCCTTTTAATCAGAACTGTTCGCTTCAATCTGTGAATGCAGACAGAGCAATACTGGAGCTATCCAGCCGTACAGTTTTCAGCCAGGTGCTAGATCAAACAAGGAAAATGAAGATGTTAATGGATCTATTTAGCTTTGCTTCCACTGATCAGTCCGACACGGTTCGGTCTGGTTTAGAACTGTTCAGGCAATTCAGGTGAGGATGTCCACTCAAAGTTGGACCATCACGGTGCATGCAGGATGAAGCTAAAAACAGCAACAAAAAAAAACATTTAAAATTAACTTCAATTATTACATTTACCGTATTTTCCGGACTATAAGTCGCGCCGGAGTATAAGTCGCACCAGCCCAAAAATGCATTATAAAGTAGAAAAAAACACAGATAAGTCGCACTGGAATATAAGTCGCATTTTAACTTTCACAACCTTATATGACACAATCATAGCAGACTGTTTATCTAATAATTTCACAGTAATTTTTTCTCAAACTTATTTATTTATTCCTTTCATGAAGCATCATTGGCTAACTAATACTCTGTTTTCATCCTGTATTTGTAGAAACAGTTTTCACTTTTATTGCATTTCTGAATCTATGAAATCATTAGAAAATAGAATATTATGTTGTTAGCCTTCAAGATCTTAGTGTAAAAAAAAGTTTGCTGATTCTCTGAGTCACTTAACATCCTCTTAACACTTAACATACCTCATACATCAAATTGACCCAGAAACATCATCTCTGTTCCTCACAAATGAACATAACAGGAGGGTTAACAATGTATTTATTTCAATTTATTTCTAATATAAGTCGCTGCGGAGTATAAGTCGCACCCCTTGCCAAACTATGAAAAAAAGGGCGACTTATAGTCCGGAAAATACGGTATACATTCTTAAAATTGCATTAATGAATGTATTTGTTGGTCATTAATTGATTTTCGAACCCCACCTCTGGTTCTTTACAAAGTAACAAAAAAACATTAGAACAAAGAAAATGGCCATTTTTTACTGCTCCTAACATTATCTTAAAGTATTTGCTCACCCATCCAAATGATCACAATCAGGTGTCCTAATCATTTGGCCACAGGTTTATACAATCAAGCAGTCAGTCATGCAGACTGTTTATACAAACATTTGTGAAATAATTTGGTCCACTCTCAGGAGCTCAGTGAATTCCAGCATTGATGACACCTGTGCAACAAATCCAGTGGTGAAATTTCCTCGCTCCTAAATATTCCAGTCAACTGTCAGCTCTATCATGAAAAATAGACCATAAGTGGACCTCTCACATTGACTTACTCCAGAAAAAGGCTCAGCAGAGGTTGTACTTCCTGCGACAACTCAAGAAGTTCAACCCACCTCAGGAGCTCCTGACCATCTTCTACACGGCAATAATCCAATCTGTCCTGACCACATCCATCACGGTCTGGTTTGGATCAGCAACTACACACGACAGGAACAGACTATAGAGAATCATCAGATCTGCTGAGAGGATTAGCCTTCCCTCCATTCAGGACCTGTACCAATCCAGGGTCAGGAAGCAGGTTGGCCGAATCGCCAAAGGACACCTCTTATCCTGGTCACTGCCTTTTCAGCCTTCTCCCGTCAGGGCAGCGCTTTAGGACAATGCACACCAAAACCACTCGCCACAAAGACAGCTTCTTCCCCCGAGCATTCACTCTAATGAACTCCTGACTCCAGACCACTCAAGAACACTGAACAAAACCACAGAAACTGTCACACCCGAACTACTGTTGCATTTTTATTTAGTCATTGTTTTATTTAGTTATGTTTATTTATTCCTATATCTACCTTATAATACTTTCTGTTGAATGTATTTATTTTCTTCTTCTATTTTATTATGTTTTGCTTTTTTTACACAATTAAAGTGGTTGTGTTAGGATCTTTCTGTGTGCCATTTCAAAGAACTGATCACTTCAGAACGGAAAGAAGTGTCTGGAATGTGAGCTGATTTACTCATGTAAGATAAAACTTCCTGTGACTACAGCAGAAAGGTATTGACTACACAACTACCTTGTAACCTTTAGATAATTCACTCACCATGTAACTAGGGAAACCTGATTCTAAATAAAAGTGCAAGGTTGGGACAGACACCTTAGGAAGAGCGATTTGGAGCAGAAGGGTTGTCTGTTTCCAGCTCTCCATGCGAGAAATCGTACCTGGATCTTGGTGTCTGTTTCTTTTGTTAATACTGTCTTGTGTTTTCAGAAATAACCTTGACACTTTCTTTTTTTTATAATTTATCCTTTTTTTTGTCTTACCCCTTTAAACTTTTTTATACCTTTGCATGAGAGCTCACCGAAGCCAAATTCCTTCTACATGCACTGTACTTGGCCAATAAAGCTGATTCGGATTCTGTTGAGTTAAATTATTTATTTTTAAATGTTTTAAAAGACCTAAAAATGATGTTCACAATAACAGGTTTTTAAAAAATCAAATCCCCATAAAAACTTTCACAAAAACACGCACAGGACATCACATATCAAGCAGAAACTAATTTACTGCTAAAAACGAGGCCAGGAGTCGAGCTCTAACAACATGGACAAAAGAGCAAAAAAAAAAAAGGAAAGATTGTATTTATTTTCAAATTAGTAATATGTCCAGGCTTTGTTTGTTTTTGTTTTGCAGCATGTTTACATTTTGACAATGTGTTTTTGTGGAGAGCAAAATATTATACGTTATTTAAGGTTTAACTTGACTTATTCTTGATTAATATTCCTGTCTGTCTTTATTCATATTTATTGTTCAGTAAATGTTTATCTTGTTCGACCCGCAACCTAAAGCGTGTTTTGGATTTAGGCCCCCTGTGTAACTAAGTTAGACCCCCCTGTAATACGAGTTTATAAAATCCAAGCATTTTTTGTTTAAAATGGCCAAATAAAGACAGGGAACACAAAAGGATATCGGCAAATGTGTATGTGTGCCGGGGGGTGTTACTTGGCGGGGGAGTAAGTTAGCGTAGAACCACCACTGGTCCTAATCAAACAAAACAAATAACTTAACAAATTGCCATTAACTAGTCCACTAACTTTTGTTTTTCTATGCTTTATACAGGTACGTACATGTAAACAACCAACAAAGTGGTATTGCTTAGTTATAAGAACTTTAGTAGCATGACTGTAAATTTGTCTAATCTTCAGCAACAAAGCTTTTAACAAAATCTATACATTTTATTCCTGCATTTCAACCCCAACACGTCTTGAAAACAGCAAATTTGAGAGGTAATAAACAATAAATTAAAACATTAAAACAACAAACATTAAAAGAAAGCTGATCTTATTGGCACTTATTTATATCTGATGGAAATTCATGTTGGCCACATGTAATACGTGAGAGGGGGGGGGATAGAAGGGTGATCATAGAAGGTGCGGGGGGGGACCATGAAGCAGCACAAAGCAACAAGTTGCTGGATGTTTCTAATCATTACGGTTAAGTTAAGATGTAATACAAATCTAGAAGGGGCTGGGCCTGTCCACACACCCACTCAAATATTATAAACATACCTGTTGGCTCCAAAAATGTTCACGTCAACATGTACACAATACAACTAACGTTCACACACACATACTTATGCATTCAGACCAGTCCAAATGTACCATTTACCTGTTTTAATCTCTTACCTTTTCAACTAATGTAGTACTTTAAAAGTTTAATGTAAAAACTTTGAAAAAGAGAGAATCAAGCTCTGAAAGGTTTTGTGGGTGGCTCTCAAAAGAGCCATTGTGTGTCGAACACGAGAACTTCACACTCTGCTCTGGATCTTCAGTCAGGTGCCAATACAGACTCCACTGTGCGGAGAGCATTCTTCACAAGCAGCCGGGTTGGGATAGGTCATAGTTAAAGATGCACCTGTATCGGGAAAGGAGGCGCCCAGGGAATGACGGCATCAGGTTTCTCTGCAGTGGGAAGGCCTCATCTGCCAAAAAGACATCTCAAGGATTAAAACAGAATCAAACCATTTGCCAAACAAAACATGCTCGAAGGCTCCGTAACAAAGAATGTTTGACTTTTTTTCTTTTTGTCATTTAAATGTAAGGAAGACGATGTAGTTCACCTTGATGTGTTTTGTCTGGTGGCCTGCAGTCTTCCTCAGAAGGTTTTGCATCCATCTTAACGCATCACTTTTGCCTTGCTGTGATGGGTGGCCCCGCCGGAAAAACCTGTCAAGTCCATTCGACCGACCACGCTCCCCTTCGTCTGGTTATGTTCCCAAGAGAAAACCATTCTGAGTGGGTGACAGCGTTTCTGCACCCTCATTTCAGTTTCTGTTGTTGTTCTTGCTTTTCCTGATTCTTTGGCTGCTTTGATCTGACATTGGAACTTGCTGGCTTCTGTTCCTATTACTTTTGCAATGTTACTAGTCATGATAAAATTGCTTATTTTGCAGTCAATGGACATTACTAAGTGGAAGTTTTACTGTTCTGCTTCTTGTTTCGTTGTATTGTAAGTCTTCCTGTAGCCTTATCTTACTGTAATCTTTGTTTTCCTTTTTCCTTGTGGTAGATTTATTTCCTTTTTCTTCTGCATACCTTTTTTATGACGGCCACTTCAAACTATCAGTATAAACATGTCTGTTAATTATAACTGTATCCTTGTATTTACTTCACAAAAAAATGCATATATGTAGACAGAAAACCAGAATAATGTGTTTTCAGAGAGGCAATTAATGTCTCATAGAGCCTTACCTTCTCAAATTCCCTGTATTTGTGCATGTAATAATACACTGAATGTGCAGTTGCATGCTACACCATAAACTATTCTCCACTTAACTAAGAAGAGCAAGGACTTTTTTAAACTATCAATCTTTCTTTTCAAATAGAAACAAATAATACCTGAATGTTATACTTAAAGAAACACATTTTCTCAATAGGTCATTGAAACAAGGCTGACGCAAAAACAGCTTCAGCTTTATTCACGACCCTGCACTGCTGACACCCAGAGGTGCTGCGGGAAATACTTTTATACAGAGCAGCAGGATGTTTTTCTCTGCCACATTGTTCTATGTATAACCAGTTTGTAAAGTACTCTATGAAGTATCTAGCTCCACTCCTCAAATTCTATTGTTCTGTTTGTTTCTAGATATCTACGCTGCTGATGACTTGGATATGGTGCGTTCCTTTAAAAACATGCAACAATTAAAAGATTTTTCGAAAAATAAAGTCAGGACACTGATCTGTAAGATCTGGAGTTAAACATCTGTACTTGATGCTGAAGTGTTTATACAGAATAAGTTGTTATAGTCAAACATTTGCTTCATTTGCAACTCACAATAAGAAAGGGATATTGTTATTTACATGAGCGCTTTTCCAATTTGGTCTGAATTTTAAATGAAATGTGTAAAAGTTCCCTTTGATCTTATTAATAATAAATGGGGAAAAATGTCATTAGTTCATTATTTTCTTAATTTCAAAGTAATAAATATCAAAGATGTCCAAAAATAAAACTTTGACCAAATAAATTTTGCCCATTTCCATCATATGTTGCAATAGTGACGTCTCATGCGACTCGCCAGCCTCCTGATGTTGTTCTGAGGCAATGTGTTCCACTCTTCTACAAGTGCCATGCAGTTCTGCAGGCCACTTTGGGGTAGGGTACCATCGCGCAGTCTCTGCTTCAGGTCAGGAATTGGTTCTGGCTATACCATATTAGCCATTATGACATCATGAGGTCAAGTTTAAAACAATTGTGACACCACCCGGTGGAGCATTATTATTTTTTTTTAAATTTAATTTGTATAGCCCAAATTCACAACAACAGTCGTCTCAATGGGCTTCGTGTCGGTAATTGAAAAAGTGAAACATGAACTCAAAAGGATCAGGAATACATAGAGTTCAATAGGAAAATACTAAATTGAACTAACAAACTGACTAAGCTATACTGGCATCCCTGCCCTTAGACCCCCCCGGTAAGGAAAAACTCCTAAAAAAAAAGGTACAAGGAAGATGTTGCAGAAGAGCAGATCTATGCGTCTTGATTTTCTACGGCAAAAAAGAGGTGGCGAAGGGAGGCAAAAAGAAAACTTCTGACAACCTGGCTGTGTATGATGAATTAGAGTAAAAACATAAATTTATCAGGGGATAATCAAAAACAAATGTAACACATTTCCATTGTCTTATTTTGTGACATTTATTGTGCCATTTTCAGTAATTTTTGCTCTCTTTTAATCAGCACTTACCATTTTTGTGGGACTTTGTGGGACACGACAAACCCCATGACAATGAAACCCCGTGGCTTTCCTTTACTTTGTTCTGGTCATGCAGCCCCAACATTTCCTTCCCAAAACGCCTGTCATTTGGGGCCCAAATCCATTAGTTGGACTTTTGAATGCTCAATCGGCTTGTCCCTCATGGAAACGGCACTCCCACCAGCTATTCATCACAGCAGATGTTAAGTAAGCACAAAAGAATACTGGCAATTATTGCTGAAAGCAAACAGGAAATTAACCCGCATGAAAAGAAAAATCCCAATTCAGCAGAGAAAAATTTAGCAGAAAAGCTGTAAAAGTAAGAAATAGCACTGCAAAAAGCTGCCACAGTTTGACAATGATTTAAATAATACATACTAATTTATGAAAAAAAGTTCAACAGAGCAACAACTTTTGTTCTGATGCAAAATTCATGCTGAGAACTCTTTTGTCAATTAAATTACACAGTAAGACAGCTGGTTTCTATTTTAAATTATTTTCTTTGTTTTTGGTAACAGCAGCTATTTATAATTATGCTTTAACCATTAAAAAGACTGGTTTAAAAAAAACAAAGCAGAATGAGGCCAGGCCAGTTTACAAACTAAACAGGTTTCAAGCAAGTCAATCCCCTATTTGCTTTAATGTAAAATAATTTAAGCCTTAGTCAAATGCAGCCTTACAAGGGATTGACCGGTTTTAAGGTTTCTGGGTTGACCATGGAAGGTCTTAGACAGGATGTTACGACCCCGGGATGTAGGAGCGAAAAGGGAAGCAGCAATACAACGAAACCGTGTTAATTGATTTATTCAGCAGCTGCAGCTGGGTCTGTCACACAGGCATCCTCCCACATGTGACCACAACGGGATATAGACACCGTTAACAATAATCGAAGAACACATGCCCGTAAAACAAAGCATTTAAACAAACGGGTATAAGTAGAAATCATTCCAATGTGCCAAGAACCAAAACGAAACACAAATAAGTGCACAAAACACAAATGGCCAGCTGAAAACTCAGCCGCTCTGGTGCTTGGGCCACGTCAGCTTATGTATCCGTGCCTCCAACGCAGAGGGGCGGGGCTGACGCTGTAGATGGAGTACCAGGCCAACCAGGACGACAAGGCGATGACGTCCAACCTAAAAGAAAGGAAATGGGCCAATCGCCTCCCAGATACCACCGCGTTCAATTAACATAACTAACAATCCAAAGCGAGGAGAAAGCTCATCCGCCCCCGAAAGGCTCGGCTCGTAACACAGGAGCAGCTACATCTTGAAGGGACCACAGGTGTGTCTCGCAGTTGATGTCATAAACATGGAACGTACCATTGTCGTGGTTGTGGTAAGTGTATCGTGAAGTCTTCGTAAGGATAATGTAAGTTACACACACTTAGGAAGTACAGGTGATGCTGTTGTACAAACTAGTCATTAGTAAGCTGTGAGTACCGAGTCCCTACTGACTGTGCACAAATGGTGCACGCATGGGGTGTGCAGGTGAGATGTAAGCGCCCATAAGACACCCTCAGGAGTCCAACAGAAACTACTCTCTGATTGTTTAATTTCCTAAATACCAATACCCAGGCACCAGGAGACTCCACCTGTTACTTGAACAGCACTAATGGGCCCCATGCACAGTGCGCAGAATGGGTGGGGGGGTTGAAACATTAAAAATCCATACCACATCTCTGTCTCACCTACTTATTTACCCTTATGTGTTGTTTAAGTGTTTTCTATGACCTGATGCCCGTAGCATGCTTGAAAGAACACGCAAGAACATTTTCAATCTATGGATTCACTGAGTGGCCTAGCACCTTGATATTTTTATGAGGTCCACATGCATCTCTCACTCAGGGTTGCTGAGTGAGGCAACCCTCACTCAGCAACCCGCATATCCATAACGATATCCATAGCATATAGGAAATATGGGAAATGCTAAGAAGTCCTCCAAACTCTTTATACTGCTTAAAATCTCTAAATCCATTAAATTCTTCATCCTCCGTGTCCCTTTGGAACAATTCTGTCAAGTCCGGCTAAGACTGACGTTGTGTCCGAATTCCTTTACTACACACTACGTAGTGCACTTTATAGTGCGTTTGCCATTATGTAGTGCTGTCTGAATCTAAAGTTCCAAAATTGAGTACCCCTGAAATTTCCCAGAAGTCTCTGCAAAAATCCAGTGTGCATCGATGCTCACTAGACTGGCGAATATAGACCACAATGCATTGCGTTGGAACAATTTTTGTCAAAAAAAATGTATTTAAATGTATTTTTTAAATAAACCATATATATTCAGAAGACAGCGGATTCATAAAAGAGCGTCACAAAACACTCACATCAATTAGATTTAAACTTTGTGTAATCGATGACATCTTATTCGCTCTTTAAAAAAAAATAGTGAGCATGGTATCGAAATTGCTTTTAAAATCCAGGGCACTATATAGTTTTTCAGTAGTTAGGGATTAGGGTGTGAATATGGACACAGACTGAGAGACTGAGCGGCACTTCTTCCTCTGCATTGCTGTCTGTAGCACATTCTACAGAGCTCTCTTGTGGTTGTTGCTATTTATTTTTAAAAATGCAAAAAAAGGGACTAATTCTTCAAAAAATATGGTACATCTAAAGCTGTGCCGAGGAACATTTTTACTGTCTGTGTGTGGTTGTATTTTCAACCCTTTTGAATAATCCCAATTAGTTTTAATCAGGACAGTTTAATCATTTAGATTTTTTTGTGTGACTTTCTGGATCACTTTTTGCCAGACCACCGGCTGCAAAAAAGACGAGTACAAAGGGACAACAGTGAATTTGGACATCATTAACAACTGATAGAAAACCCAAATAACAGTAACTGTGGAAATACAGATCAAAGTCAACTGTTTTCAAAGATAACAGCCTTGTTTTTCTTCAAAAAACCTGATAGACCAAGACGAGGATGTTCATTAGGATTTTTTTCATCATGCGGTTCAGTCCAAGCTTAATTATGCAAACATTAAAATCTAAGGATGTAGAACATTGTAGTTCTTCATGTATTGTTTTGTGTTACTAAGTTTTTACGGTATAGACATGTGCAACTTTTTCTTTTCTTTCTGTGAATGTTGTTTAAATTAGGTTCCAGATCAGAAAGTTTGTTTTTTAGTAAAATCAATATAAATCAAACATTGAAAGTAGGATTTACTGATAGAGCATTTATTAACTACAGAGAAAACACACTGGGTTTAAAAAACCTTATAAAAAGGTTTTTATATAGTAACTATCTTTTATGATTTCTGCCACGTTCTTGCATTAAAATAGATTTTATCTTGAGGTGGAAACTTTCAGGCAACCATAGCATAATAATAATAATAAACTTTATTTGTATAGCACCTTTTAAGATAAAAATCACAAAGTGCTTCACAGTAAAACATTGTAAATTACAATAAAACACAGAATATAAAATAATTAAGAAAAAGCTATTTTAAAAAGATAGGTTATAGCAGAATTGTGGAATCCCAGAACAGCTTCTCATTTGGAAAAGCAGAGTCGATGTGGTACCAGACTGTTGTGGTTTCAGGTGCTAGGCGCTTTTCCGTGTTTTTTCTCTTGTTTTTTTTTTTTTCATCTAGTAAACATCTGTTTCCGACCGACCATTATTCTTCACTTAATGTCAACAGCGTGATGCACGTCCTGTTTCAGTGTCTGCTGTTCCGGTCATTGTCAGTATTTTTACACAGGTAACACGAATTACAATGAAATACTGCCTAAAAAATCAATGCGTGTTGTCACGTGGTCGAAGAAAAATGTACTTAATGATAAAACAATTAAAATGGGAATTTGACCCCCCCACACACACCCCCACCATGTCAAATTTGACCTTGTTAGAGTGTCAAGCTGATAATGAAATATATTAAGATGGACCACACAAAACATAATGACTCTGATTATGCATGAGGTGTGAAATGAAAGTGGATTTTCCTTAAGATTAACATTGCGACCAAAGCCTTGACCGCCACAGCAAAATTCTCAATGCCTTTTGAAAAGAAATCTTAATCTGTTTTATTTATTCTTTAAATTTAGTTAACAATGTCAGTCATTGCTGTTGAAATTTTTGAATCTAAACACACTATGCCGGTAACTCCCAACCTGCTAAAAACAGACAATAAACAAATATTAATGTGACAATCAGCAGTCCAATACGCTACACGTTAGCATGTACAGTAACACCCAACCAAACATTTTGACAGAGCGTCTTGTAGCTCTCAAAATTGTTTTTGCATCAGGAAACAACGGAATTAATCCATGGATAAGGTGCTACGGATTATTAGGCACACTGTCATTTAAAAAAAAAAAAAAAGGCTTTTAAATGCGTCTTATAGTGAGGAAAATATTAAGAAACGTGTGTTTTCTCAATCATAAAATGTGAGTCCGATTCGTCATATCAGTAAGTCACTTAAATGAAAGTTTAACGGTTTAGCAAAATGAAGGCATTGATTCTCTCTTTGATTCTGCAAAATAGGTCAAATGATTGTGGAACAAGAAGATGCTTCTACATAAGATGTTTGAAGGGCTGCTAAATCACCTGATTTATTGAGATAACTGAGAAGCTGGCATGCCCCCTGAACATACTGTAAACAAACATGAAAAGAAAGAAACTCGTGCCAAGCAGTAATCATGAGCAGAATGCAAAATCTTTCATTTATTTATTTAATTTTACAAGCACGACCTTACAGTAAACAAATAATGCCACTAAAATAATTAGGATACTAACAAATGTGGCATTTGTGATATTTGTGTTACTTTTTGTTAATTGTTGTGTGTGGTAAGTGTTTTGTAAAGTATTCATAAGGGTGATGCACATATGACATATTGGCAAAAATCGACCCGTAAGGGCAGTTATAATTAAGCAGTTATTAATCTGTATAAAGACGTGTTACCTGTTAAAAGATGCAGGTCTTGTGTAGTTATGGTTTTAAAGCATAGTAGCAATAGCCTGAAAAACAAAAAAGAGAAGAGCCTAACTAAACCAAGACAAACACAAGAAATGTCTCACACAAATCATGTGGGGGGAAAAAAGCTCTACCAGTGTTGTACAGTCTGTCTGTAGAAGTCCGGTAAGCTCTTACGGAGGAGTTATCCACTCAGTTGTTTAGTTTTGATTGAAAATATCTACAAATAAGAAAAACTTTACTTCTTTTTTGAAATTTGATAAACATTGTAGAAGTTACACAAAGGTTTTGATTTGGAAAGTGATATGCAGGTATAGGATCCTCTTTTATGGTCTTGAACTACTATGGCTACGTTCACACTGCATGGCTTAATGCTCAATTCCGATTTTTTTTAAAGAAATGGATTTTTTTGCAATCCTGTTCACATCTCCAATTAAATGCAAACTTTTGTGATCTCCCGTGTGACCGTGAAATGACCCAGAAATGACGCAGAAGAGTACTGAACGACGTCACCCGTTGTTTGCTGCAGTAGCTAACGTTAGCAATGGATGTCAACAACAGTGTTGTCAACAGCGGAGCTCTTTTTGCAATATTAAATTTAATTTCACAAAGGAGCCAGCACAATTAAAATCTTCTCATTTTAAGAAGGCATTGTAGGGAATGAGGGGGCAGTGGGGGGCGCATTCATGTTGTGTGTTAAGGAGGAAGGAGAACGGTAATAAAAGAAGGCTTCCCCCAGAATTAATGCTATTGACTCTTTATTAATTCGCTCTGGAGAATCTGAGGGTCCGAACGGGGAAGTGAACCCCGAAGGAGGATCAGCCTTCGGTCCCCCGCGCTTTGACCACGGTTGGAAAGGGAAAAAAAGTCATTGCGGGGAAGGTTCAACACTACGCTTGGCCATTTCACTGGAAATCTTTTTAAAAACCGCCCAGTTGCGATAAGAGCCCTCGAGTTTGGCCTGAATAGAGCTGCCACTGTCACGGTCGGAGGGAGGCTAGAGAGCCGGTAGGACCCAGATGCAGAGACGGGAGGCCAACGGGTTCAGGACTAAAGGGTTTAATGGCCAACAAACAAAAGGCGCTGCAGAGCAGGATGACAAAAACCAAACAAAACTCACTGTGGCGTGGCGTGAAACAAGGAACATGGCATGAAGACGTGAACACCGAGACAAAGGCTAATGGACCAGCACAGGAGGAAGGCAGAGACAAGACTTATATACAAACAGGGCAGACAAGACACAGGTGAACACGATCAGGGCAGATGGGGACCAAAGGAAGTAAAACTCAAAAAACAAGACAAGACAGGAAACCTTTCAAAATAAAACAGGAAACAGAACCAAACAAGACAGAACAAGAACCAAGACGAAAAACAAGACACAACAAACTCAAACCATGACAGTACCCCCCCCTCAAGGAACCGCTCTGAGGTTCCAAAAGTCAAGTGAGGGGGGGGCCCCTGGAGGACAAACCTCGACGGGCATAATTGTCCAAAGAGCCCGGAGGACGGCTGGGGGGCCGAGCGGTCCGGAGGACGGCCGGGGGGCCGTGCCGTCCGGCGAGGCAGGTCCGGAGGACGGCCGGGGTTCCGTGCCGTCCGGCAAGGCAGGTCCGGAGGACGGCCGGGGTTCCGTGCCGTCCGGCGAGGCAGGTCCGGAGGACGGCCGGGGGGCCGAGCGGTCCGGCGAGGCAGATCAGGCGTGGGGGCGTCAGGCGTGGGGGCGTCAGGCGTGGGGGCGTCAGGCGTGGGGGCGTCAGGCTTGGGGGCGTCAGGCTTGGGGGCGTCAGGCTTGGGGGCGTCAGGCGGGTCGGGCCATCAGTCGGCCGGCGGGTCGGGCCAGCAGTCGGCCGGCGGGTCGGGCCAGCAGTCGGCCGGCGGGTCAGGCGTGGAGCCGAGCTCTGGCGGTTCAGGCGTGGAGCCGAGCTCTGGCGGGTCAGGCGTGGAGCCGAGCTCTGGCGGGTCAGGCGTGGAGCCGAGCTCTGGCGGGTCAGGCGTGGAGCCGAGCTCTGGCGGGTCAGGCGTGGAGCCGTTGGAAACGGGGACCGGTAGGGGCGCAGGCGGCACCCCCCTGGGAGCCGGGACGGGTCGGGGCGCAGGCTGCACCCTCCTGGGAGCCGGGACGGGTTGGGGTGCGTCCGGGACCACCACTGGATGTGGCTGCGGTGCGTCCGGGACCACCACTGGACGTGGCTGCGGTGCGTCCGGGACCACCACTGGACGTGGCTGCGGTGCGTCCGGGACCACCACTGGACCTGGCTGCGGTGCGTCCGGGACCACCACTGGACCTGGCTGTGGTGCGTCCGGGACCACCATTGGGCGTGGCTGTAGCGGACGGCGGGCACAACGGCGACGACGACCACCCCTCAGGGCAAGGCGGCTCCCAGTAAAGTCCAGGGAGCTCCCACTCCGGGCATATGAGGGAAACTGGGCCTGGTCGAAAACCCAAGAAGTCCGAGTCCTTTCAGCTTCCTGGCAGTAGGCCTCTAGGAGCATCATGTCCCGCTCCGCTGGGTCCAGAAAGAATGGCTGGTTCATTCTGTCACGGTCGGGGGGAGGCCAGAGAGCCGGTAGGACCCAGATGCAGAGACGGGAGGCCAACGGGTTCAGGACTAAAGGGTTTAATGACCAACAAACAAAAGGCGCTGCAGAGCAGGATGACAAAAACCAAACAAAACTCAATGTGGCGTCGCGTGGAACAAGGAACATGGCATGAAGACGTGAACACCGAGACAAAGGCTAATGGACCAGCACAGGAGGAAGGCAGAGACAAGACTTATATACAGACAGGGCAGACAAGACACAGGTGGACACGATCAGGGCAGATGGGGACCAAAGGAAGTAAAACTCAAGAAACAAGACAAGACAGGAAACCTTTCAAAATAAAACAGGAAACAGAACCAAACAAGACAGAACAAGAACCAAGACGAAAAACAAGACACAACAAACTCAAACCATGACAGCCACCCCAAATATGAATCCAATCGGTGACCTCGCTTCCCTTCCACTGACTGGTCTCAGCAGCATTGTCCACCATGGTTGATGTTTATGTTCTCGTCTACTTCTACTTCAACACAGAATGACGACGTTTGTAACGTCTCCATGACGTACGGGTCGTGGCCAGGCTTTTCAGACGGAGGCCGCATTTTAAAAGATCAGATACGTATCAGATTCAGGACCACATACCCAAGTGGCCTGGGTAGCATTTGAAAAGATCGGATCTGTGTCATTCAGACTGTCATGAAAAGATCAGATACAGGTCGCAAAAAAATCGAATTGTGTCGTTTCAGCCTGCGGTGTGAACATAGCCTATGTCCAATTACTGTGCAACTTCCTGCAGCACCCCGTCTCTTAACCCTTTCACACCGGAGCTCAAGCTCTGGTGTTGACATTCTTTTGACTACCATAACTGTTCAACCGCTGACACAATTAACAGAATTCAAGCGAATTCCAAAACGGAGTAAAACAGCCTTCCACTGATATGCAACACTTTACAGTACTGAAATGTTTACGCAATCGATGTTGTTGTTTCTCTTTCGGCTTTTCCCATCAGGGGTCGCCACAGCGAACGAGTCGCATGGTAAACTTGGCAATGTTTTACGCCGGATGCCCTTCCTGACGCAACCCTCTCAAAGCAACCGGGCTTTGGACCGGCACAGAAGTAGAAAAGGGAACAGGGAGCAGCCCGGAGTCGAACCCTGGTTTCACGGACGGAAGGCGCCGCAAACCAGCACGAGCTAAACCGGCTCCCGTTTATGCAATCGATGTACATTAGTTAAATCGGCCACAGTGAAAAACGGCTTTACGTTCACTAACACTTTACATGTTGCATAATGGTGCAAAGTCGAAGTGAAGCAGATGTGAAAAGCTGATGTGATGAGCCACTTTTCTTCTCATCTGAATCCCCTGATTCACATGATCCCGTACATGGTTGAGGATTGTTGGTTTATCAAAGAGCATATGTCATTTAGCTGTCACCGGCGACAACTCTGGTGATTAAGGGTAATGATGCAGTTTCCAGTAAAAGCTGGGTATGTTGGGATGTCGCTTTAATAGTCTTTTATCTTCAATTTAGACGGTCTCTTTAAAAGGTCAGTCTATATTTTACTTTGATCTCCAATGACCCTTTGCCTTTTACGTATGTTAATCCTCTTTGTCCCACCCTCTGGCAGTAAATCATACAGGAGGGCAAAGGTAAGTGGAAATTGTGGGAAGAACGGAAAAATCCCATTTTTGACATGTTAATCCTCTCCTTTGACCAGAAGGAGACTGAAATGTGGGCGAACAGACAGTACATGATCAGGGGAAAAACTCTGCCCTACTGTCATAAATATGGTACCATACTGTATCTAGTCATTGAGGTAATAATAGCCAACCTTCAACAAACACTAGTGTCTTTTTTGTCTTCAGAATAAACGCAAGGCCTACTTTCAGAATAAACAAATAAACAAGATTAAATTCATACAATTTTTTTTCTCTCGAATTTGTGAATAATTAACTGGTTATGTATGGTGTCAAGTCAGCGCCTAATGTATTGCGCATTAAAACCGTAAAATTGCAAATCAAAACCCCAAATTAGCGAATCAAAATGCAGAAAATGAGAACCAAAACCCACAATTTGCAACCAAAAGATATAGCCCAAAGCATAATCATATTTCTCAGCTGCCAATTTGTTTTCTCACCATTCTGAAATTGTCGTTTTGAGTTGCGCTTTTATTCTGAAGTTGTCTTTTTGAGTCGGGCTTTTATTTTTTGAGCTCCGTTTTTATTTTTTGCGGTTATGATTCTAAAACATGTCGACACATAAAATCCGCAACACGTCAGTCAAGGGGAGGGGAGGTGGGACATCTCCAACATCCAGAAGCTCATTGGTTACCGAATAACTCAGAGTCTTACGTCAACATACCAGTTTAGAAGGTGAGTTTGCATGTTTTTCAAATCTTTTACAATATTAAACGACCAAACGTGTACTTTATGTAACCGGAGGATGCCAGCACAGTCAGATGAGCTCCACCAAAATGACAATTTCAGAATAAAAGCGCAACTCAAACGATGATTTCAGAATGATGAGAAAAAAAATTGGCAGCTGAGAAATATGATTGTGCTTTGGGTTATATCTTTTGGTTGCAAATTATGGGTTTTGGCTCTCATTTTATGCACTCAGATCAAAAGATGATCTGAGTGGATCTTTAAATTGGTCTGTCCCCTCTGCTTTAGTCCTCCCTGTCAGCTGTGAAGCCTCCCATTTAACTCAGTTTAGATTTGGAGTCTTACTCTGGCCATATTCTAAACCTCTGAAAACTCCATCTACCACTGGACAAAACTCCCACATCACTGCAGTTTCTTATGACACAACAGTGCTACTAGAAATGTCCCTTTGAAGGAGCAAACAAACTGTAGGTTTTCTGTAGAGCAATCTGGAGTCAGCACTGCCATTTTTCCTGTAGTGTTTACCTTTTCAGAAACATGAACTAATAAAGATAAAGGAGCAACAATGTTACCAGTAAGCAAGTGAAACTGACCCAAAATTCACCCTTCAAAAGAGTTTAACATCAGGCTGATAATCGAATCATATTTTAGTCCTCCTTATTTAAGAGTAGCACTCGAGTCAGCTTTCAGTGTGATTTTTTGACTTTTCTCTATTTTTGCTTTTTCAGGGCTGGGGGATTACAGACTCAGTAGGGGGGGTCCTCTCCTGGCAGACTCAGTACAACTGCATTATGCCCTGAAAAGACTCTTGCTCTCTTTCTGCTGCCTTCTTTTGGGAATTCCTGTACTCTGTCAATTCTATGCTGTCTCAAAAACTGCTGTCATGTTTTATCAACTATTTTCTTATGTGTCATTCTTACTTTCATTCTTGCATCAGATACAAGCACACTCTGACAGTCCATTGATTTGCCTGCCCATCATGTATTCCAAACACACAAAAGCAAGACAGTTAAAAAAGTAAGGAGGTTTTTTTTTTTGTCTTCGGTTTAGCACTTTCTGAAGAATTTCCCTTTATCAGTAACATGTTCATCACAATCTCGTAGAGACCTAAAATGCACCATGTAACCCTTGTGCTATCCTAGGCACTTTAACATTGGGAGTTGGGTCATCTAGACCCACTAGACAGTGCGTTCAAACTTTTTTCTTCAATGATTTGTCATCTTCACTGGTGTCCATGGATTACATGAAATCTTTCCTCCTTTATCCACCTTTGTCATGGTAGGGAGAACACGTCAATGTAAGGGTGGGCTCATCTAAGATAGCACAATTAACCACTGCGTTTTGTGTTTTTTGCTCATAAAGTTCTAGAGAAATAAGGTTAGGAGGCAGGTCCAATCCAGTAAAATGATTGTGACAATCTCAGATTTAGATCAAATCAAATACAAGACCATATCTAGTTTAGAAATCTTAGTTTAACTATTGGATAAACAAGATCAAAGCAGAAGGCAAAATTGAAATGAAATCCAAAAAGAGGCAGGTTGGGAGTTTGAGTTGAAGGCAAAAATTTAGGTGTTGAGAAGAGCAAAACAATCTATTATGCGACACGCACTATGTGTGTGATTACCATTCAAGAACACGCTCTTGAATGTACTTTCAGCATATGCTGTTCACACAGGACTGTTGCCACCTGAGACTTACAGTTGGAAGAGGCTTATAATGAAATGTCAAAGTGCTGCAAACCTCATGGTTTTTTTCTCCAGGCGTTTTTTTGTCACAGCTCTATTCTGATATACTGTAAGACTTGATATCCTCTAGCTGCGCACAAACCGCAATTATCTATTTTTCCTTCATAATCAGTTTTCAAATGGTTGGCACTTCTCAGAATTCAAAAGGATGCCGATCTATTTGTCACTACCTAAAAGGGGTCCCTGATTGGTCAAAGTTTAACTGGTTTAACTTTCCAGGCATGTTCAATGGCTGCACGTTTTGTATGTAGAGCCCGAAAACTGACTTAAAAACTTGTATAGTGACATGTGAACGCCACAGTTATGAACGTGGAAGCCAAAATGCACGTATGTCGGTTTACATAGACTTTTTTTTTTTTAAATTGGTTGCTTAAACGCATATGCCAAGGACGGTATGAAGATATGTGCAAGGTGACATAGTCCATGTGACAAACTTTTCTTTTAATGTCTGCAAAATTTTTATAATGATAAAAAAAAGGTATTTAAAACATTTCATAAAATTCCCATTGTTGTATGATAGAAAGGCTTTGCAGAAAAATTAAAAAAGACAATTGAGACATAATGTAATCTGTAACAAAGTTGTAAAGTTTTTGTCAAACTGCTGAAAATTCAGGTAAAAACAAAAGCATTTGACTAAATAGCAGCGACAAACTGTTTTGATACATATTGATTTGAACTATTTAGATTTCTCCCTTGTCTTTTACTTTGTTTTTCTTTTATTTTGTTATTCTGCAGTTTTCATCTCTTCCTGTTGATCCATAACATAAATGACAGCCCCCTGTAAGTTAAGGCCGACATAAAAAAAACTGTGGATGTACCCCTAGCTGTGTTTCCCTCCTCAGGCTGTTCTCCTTTTTCTGTCGTTTTTTTTGGTCTTACTTATGGATTAAAAGAGTGACGGTTGGAATTCAAAGACCAATCTCTTTGGCATTGTTTTTTTTTCACAATTTGACGGTTTCACTTCTGTCTTATGGATCAATAATTTTCCAGGTTAAAACTACTTTGTTAAAAATTGTTAATAAACTCACCAAAAAGCAAAACAAAAAAAATGACGCATAGTCATAATTAAAAGACTGGGGACATTTTAAAAAAATCAAAAGATCATTGTAGTAGTACTTCAAACCAATAAATTCATAAATACTAAACCAAAAACAGTCACTCGTTTTTCTCACTGAATTTTGTGGTTTATTTCTGAACACTGTCTCATTGTCAGTCTACAGTCTTTGGGCTGTTTGTGTGTGTGTGTGTAGACAAAATCAACATATTTGCATGGGCACAATCCCTTAAAATGCAGTCACACAGCTTTCCTTCTGACAGCTTTGCAAAAAAACTCACTGACTCAGTTGCTTTCCAGTGGAGGTGCGGTTACTTTTCTTTCCACTGTTAGAAGATTTTCCTTTGATTTATTGCTTTTATTCTGGGACTGGCTCTGGTTTCTTAACCCTTCAGATGCACAAGTGCTTGGAGCCTATATTTCTGCCATAAATCAGTCCATGCTTTTAGAATGAGTGAGTTTGAAATTCTTGCTTATTTTACGTAGTTGGTGGGAAATTGGTCAGTCCTTGTTTATAGATGATAGTATTTTAGTGCAACATGCTAAAGGGCTCTTTATTAATTTACGCCACTATAATAATTTACAAACTAATATCCAACAGTAAAGTGCATGTAAAACTCACATTTGAGTTGTTTTAGCTTATAAAAGCTTTTTTAAATAAATATTTATATTATTTATCCCTTCATGATTGTTGTACTCAGCAAATTGAAGTCCCACTCCGATCATCTTATGATCCATTTTAAAAGCGTTCAAAGTGATCTTTTAGTTGTGATTATGCAGTTTTTAGCCAAAATTTAAAAAACTGTGTCGCTCTCTAGAACATAGTTGCTGGAGAGAGGCAGGTGCTCATTAAAAATCCAGCTCTAAGTTGTGGGCTGGACTGTTGGCGCACAGCAAGTCTTCCCTCATTTCACATCATCGTATTGTTTACACTCCTACTAGCTTACAACCCCTCGCAACCTTTGTATTGACAGTTAATTTGCAAAAATCTATCATTCATTAATTTCCGTGTTATTTCTTTTTTAACAGAACTAAAATACCAAAAACGTGCAAGTGGCATCAAATATTTGAGAGGAAAGAGCAAGGAGAGGAAGAAAAGAGAATCTGTACAAAAAGGAAAACAACTTCATGTGCTGGTGAAAATTAATTACTTTTGAGACGTGGCAAAGCAAGCAGGCTGGTCTCGAGTCTCTGCTCCTTATTGGGTCGTGTGTCCAGCCAGCAGATTTTGGCTGTGGCCTCTCATTCAATGCAAATGCAGTTTCCACCACTCTCCCCCGTTAGTGAACGGCAACATCATTTCTGCTGAGGCTGGGGCGTCCTGATAACACTGCTCCTCTGCTCACCCCTTTCTTTTCTTTATTTTATGATACACATGCTGCTTTGTCAGTCTTTTTTCCTTATTCACTTTTCTCTGTCTGTGCAGGATCCATTTCTGTTTTTAGGACTCAAACTCGCCTCTTCTCCTGCCTTCATTCCTCTGCTATCTTGCGGCCATCTTTGAAACAGCGCATGGGTTTTTTAAAGCAGATTGGGAAAGCTTTCTTAAGCTGCAAGTTCGAATCCTGACTCATATGGATCTATTTTTAGCTCTAAATTTTCCAGGAGTTAAAGCAGTAATTCAGATGTGTGATGACTTTACTACTATTACTTTACAGCAGTTGGAGCAAGTTTGCCATGGTAGGTGTAAAAGCAAGTTTCTTCAAAGGCTGACATTTTTACATTTTAAAATGTTGTCCCTATATATATTGTAGTGGCGGTCACGTGCATTTTGTTTCTGTTAGGAGCAGGGGATTGTGGGATGCGGTCCCCTGATCAAAATAGGGCTCAGCATAAGCGTTTCTTTTTGCACTTGTTTCTTTTCATAAGGCAGTTTTATTGTTCCACCGTAGTTTATTCTTACTGTTATGTCTGTTTCTTTTTGTTGCACCATGAGTGTGGGAGAGGTTGATGACCCTGTGCAATGTTCAATGTTGTGTGTGTTCAAAATAAATGGGCTTGCAATGCCGGAAAGGATATTGTGCTCTCAGCTTCTCTTTGTGCCTCCTCCTGTCTGAGACTGTTCGGAGTCGTGCGGTGTATGGGACACGGACAGTTCTCCAGCGTAGCCAGTTGATTGACAGCTCAACTGGTTGACAGCTTGGCTCCCGTTTTTTCTGCTGCAAGTGACCTACCAGCTGGGCGTTACTAGATAGATAGATAGAGAGAGAGAGAGAGAGAGAGAGAGAGAGAGAGAGAGAGAGAGAGAGAGAGAGAGAGAGAGAGAGAGAGAGAGAGAGAGAGAGAGAGAGAGAGAGAGAGAGAGAGAGAGAGAGAGAGAGAGAGAGAGAGAGAGAGAGAGAGAGAGAACTGCTCGTAAACACAAACTTCTAATCAGACAATCACATGGCAGCAACTCAACGCAGTTAGGGATGTAGACATGGTCCACACAGCTCAAAGCGAGCATCAGAATGGGGAAGAAAGGTGATTGAAGTGACTTTGAATGTGGCATGGTTATTGGTGGCAGCCAGGCTGGTCGGTGTGTTTCAGAAACTGCGGGTCAACTGGGATTTTTACCCACAACTAGGTTTTACAGAGAATGGTCAGAAAAAGAGTAAATATTCAGTGAGCAGCAGATCTGTAGGCAGAAATCGCTTATTGATGTCAGAGGTCAGAGGAGAATGGCCAGACTGGTTTCAAATGATAGAAAGGCAACAGTAACTCAATTAACCAGATTGCAGAAAAGCACCTCTGAACGCACAATAATGTCCAACTTTAAGGGTGCCACTCCTGTCACGTTAAAACAGGAAACTGCGGCTATGATACACAGAGACTCTCCAGAACGGGACAGTAAACGATTGGAAAGACATTGCCTGGTCTCATGAGTCTTTTTTTCTGCTACAAACTTCGGATGGTCACAGTTAGGTTGGTCTTGGTGTCAGCAACATAAAAACATGGATCCATCCCACCTTGTATCAATGGCTCAGGCTACTGGTGGTGGTGTAATGGTGTGGGGGATATTTACAGCCCACTTTGTGGCCCCTAAGACCATCTTCTGATGGTTACTTCAAGCATTCATCTCAGACTGGTTTCTTGAACATGACAATGAGATTATTGTACTCAAATGGCCTCCACAGTCACTAGATCTCCACCCAATAGAGCACCTGGTATGTGGTGGAAGAGAAAATTGGCATCACAGATGTGCAGCCGACAAATCTGCTGCAACTATGTGATGCTATCACGTCATTATGGACCAAACTCTCTAAGGAATGTTTCCAGTTCCTTGTTGAATCTATGCCACCAATGATTAGGGTAGTTCTAAAAACAAAAGGGGGTCTTATTTAAAATAACAAAAAAAAAAAATACTTGAAAAATTGAATGGAATTATGGAAATGAACACACGTTTCCACAACATGCCCTACCAGCCAATATTAACTGCATTGTAGACATGTAGGCCCCTTGGTGAGAGGGTTCTTGGACATCACTGTAAGAAATTAGGAGATGTCCTCTCATGCCCTACCCGCCAATTTTAACAGCACCCTTAAGTACACACACCGTTTGCCCCACAACAATATACACTCAAACACACACGTATACACAAAAACACACATACAAGGAAGGTGGCACCTCTGATCTTCTGTCCCCTACCCCATCCCTCGGAGGGGGAACAAGGCACCCTGGAACGGTAATCGTGTCCCTTGAGTGCTGGCTTTATGAGCCAGGTGCCCCTCTCTCCATGCAGGGAGAGTGATCCGTGAGTTCTCTGGCAAGACCATGAACCGGAGATCACAGCACATCTGAGCCTGGGGCTGTCGGTGTCCCTGTGGTGCAGGGCCCCACGATGGGGGGGCTATTCCTCTTGTTGGGCCGGAGCTTGCACTCTCTGTTCCCCTGTGCCTCCTTGCTCTCTGGCATTGGGGGCCCCTGTGGTGGTCCTGCTGGCCCTGGCCTGGGTGACACGCGTGATTGCCTGGCGGGCGGTTTTCCTTTGTGCAGGTGTTGGGGGTTCTGGCTACCAATGCAGCTTAGAGGTAGGTTTTGTTGGGCACTCTCCCTCTTTTTTTTTAAATTTTACCTTCCATCATCCACCCCAGAAGAACATAAACACTTACTCAAGCAAAGGTGCTACCTCACCTATGCACAAATAGTTTGCATGACTGAATAACATGTTATACTTGTGTGGGTCTGCATGCAAAAGTATGCGTGTGTGAACGGCAGTTGCATTGTGTACATGTTGACATGTTTACATGTAAAGATTTTTGGACCCAACAGGTATGTTTGTAACATTCGAGTGTGTGTGGTTAGGCCCCACCCCTTTTAGATTTATTATACATCTACACGTGAGAGTAACAATTATAAACTTCCTGCAACTTCCTTGTTGCTCTGTGATTAATGATGCTTTATGCTTTTACCCCCCACACCTTTCAGTAATGATCCTCCTACTCCCCCTCTCTAACATCCCTCTCCCTTCTTCCCTACTTTTCTTTTCCATCCCGTCCAACAAAAACAGTTACAAATATAGTTAATATAAATAAAGTTTAGTCTAGATTACAAAAGAGGTTTATTCAAATATATTTGTGCATCAGGAGATTCATAACCCCCTGCTGTAACAGTAAAATATGTCCAACACAAGAGGCCTTTAGTTCTCATCTGTTTGTTCAGCTGTTGGACAGGACAAGTTAAATAAAAAAAGAATGTACACATGCGTACAAGCAGACTTCCTCCCTGAGGTTAAAATCTGTCCATTTCTTCTGCCTTGAGTCTTACTGAAGGTCTGTTGCTGACACTTTTACAAGGTTTGTGATTGCCAATGGTAAAATCAGAATGAAAAGAGACATCTGTGCCTTTTGTTGTCTCAAGGGTTTAGAAAGCTTCCATTAAAATTTGAAAACACAAACACAATAGGACTCCATGTAAAGACCCAAAAGCACTTTCAAATCAAGTCAAAATATTTGAAATAAAAGTTTGTGTAAGAGGCCCTGAACTAGGTGAGGGCCCCGGCATTACTTTTAGCTGTTGGGAACTATTTACATTCGAAGGCACAACTTGTCAATCTGGCTGTTCCAACTGTTAGACTAGTAACAGGCTCTTGTGGAAGTGCAGTGGCATTGATGAAGGATATATTCTTGTGGAGAACATTTAAATATTCTGATTAAAACATATACAAAACAAAAACAACCACTAAGCATTAACCAAACAAGGAAAAAAAAGAGGACCTGACAACAACCAACTGAAAACTAGATAAAGATAAAGATACTTTATTGATCCCAGCTTGGGAAATTCGGTACTGGACTATGGACTTCAAAGGCCAATTAACAGAAACAGTTGGGAAGAATTGAAATTACCATTGGTTGTGACATGGTTTGGGAATAATGAAACTTTAATACAGAACTGCAAATAGCAGACATAATTTCATTGAAATGAAATTTAGAAAACCAAAAGACACGACTTCTCTAGGCAGTTGCCAAAGCATACATAAAATCACAACAAGATTGGATTTGATACATCTACATTATTTTTTGTAATACAGCTTAAATAAAATTACGGCAATGAAAATAGTGTTATTAATATTTGAGCTTAAACTTTCTGAGTGTTTATTTATTTAAATCATTGTGAATCAGGCGCAGACAAAACAAAATAGCAGTTTGAAAATGCTTGTAGGTGTGATGTAGAAGCTCCTATGGTAGGTTGCAAGGTCACTACTCCAGTCCATTCTGATGCATCCATCTCTTTTTTTCTCTCTCATTCGAGCTGGCTCAAAACGGCTGGATAGCTCCAACATTGTTCGCCTTTCTTTTTGGCCAGGTTGGGGGTGTACAGGCTGTAAGTTAGCAGGAGAGAGTTATGATTGGGGCGGGGAGTAGCTGCTGTGTGGCAACACTCTCACCCACAGCTCAGAGATAAATTTCAAATGAACTACTGCCGCTCAGTAGAAACTATGTCTTAAAAAAGGCCAGTTTTTTTTTTCTATCATTTTGGTTTAAAACTGCAAAATCACAATATAGCACCGGGACCATTTTTACAACAGATCAAAAGATGACTGGAGTGGGACTTAAAAGCAAGAAATTTACTAAAAAGCAACAAAATATCATTTGAATTTTTTTTTAAATAAGAACGGTCTGTAAAAGTGTAAAGTATGTGCCTGCATAATTATTTTTATTATAAACATCAAACCCCTTAAATTGATACTTTTAACAAAGTTTTACTCATATACTCAAATTCCCATTCTTTTGCTTAACAGTTCTTTCACAGTTTGATTGTAAAGTTAATATTCTGCTGTGCTTTGGGCTGTTGGTCTGTGACAGAAGCTTGTTAGAAGCACATTTTAAACGTGGCACAATCCGCTCTGGGGTCTCTGTGACCCTGACAGTAACTAATAGTCTCTCCCCACTTTGTAAATGTCAGCTCAAATAGACACATTTCTGAGGCAGGATGTTACTAGACTGACATCTTTTATCAAAATTATGAGGTCATTACTTCATAACTGGGTATGAAAGATATAGTGATAAATGTGAATTTTTTTAAACTCCTTATTGTGACTTTGAAGTCCATTTGGTTCCAGCATATTGTTCTTATTAGGGAGCAGGGCTCTTCATAGATAGCTAATAGGGGCATTAGTCACAGCTCCATGACACAATGCCCCAGGACAATTTTTTTCTCATATAAAATGTCTGTTTCTTGTCAAGGATATCTGAGAGGAATAAGAAAAAAAAGCTAAAAGTTTAGTAATTTACCCCGAAAAGAAAACAATTCCCAGTGACATCACAAATACTTTGTGGATAAAACAAAGAGATAAAAAAATTAAATAAAACACAAACGATTTATATGAATAAAAATAAAACACAAAAGTGCATATAAAAGCCAATATCTTCATAGACACACACACACGCCCACACACACATATGTACATATATGTACACATACATCTATTGACAGTATACTGTATACTGTCTTGACCACGGGCACCACTATCTTTTTCACTTCCTATGCTTTTTTCAGTTCTCCTCGGAGTCCCTGGTATTTCTCCAGTTTCTCATGCTACTTCTTGATGTTTCCATCACTTGTCACTGCCACATCTACCACGACGGCTTTCTTCTGTTCTTTATCAACCACCACCAACCATGTCTGGTTGGTTCACCATTACCATCCTGTCAGTCTGGATCTGGAAGTCCCACAGGATCTTTGCTCTCTCATTCTCTACCACTTTCGGAGGGGTTTCTCAATTTGACTTTGGGGTTTCCAGTTTATATTCTGCACTCATGTTCCTGTAAATTATTCCAGCCACTTGATTGTGGCGCTCCATGTATGTTTTCCCTGCCAGCATCTTACACCCTGCAGTTATGTGCTGGATTGTTTCAGGCGCCTCTTTGCACAGCCTACACCTTGGCTCTTGTCTGGTGTGGTAGATCTGAACCTCTATCGCTCTGGTGATCAGGGCTTTCCTGAGCACCTTAGTCACATTACTTTTCAAGATGCCTCACTCCAATTGACTGGATTGGTGGTCCCTGTGAAATTACATTCTCTGATGGGAGCAACAACAGCGATGGTGCTGTGGTGTATGTCAGATGGAAGACAACCAAAGACATCCAAGTCAGGTGTGGCAGCACAAGAAAACGGGTTGACAATGCCACCTGGGGCTGCTGAGCCCCAGGAAAAGATTTTAAAATAAGGCAGGTGCAGGTCCTGCTTTAAACCAAGGCAGAGGCTGTGGTTTGTTTTAAAATATAATTTATTAGATTTCAGTTAAAAACAATGTTAAGAAACCTTTTAATAAAACAATCCTTGATAAAAGTCAGTTAAAAATGTTCTGGAGGAGGAGCTTACCGAGGTGGTTAAAAACAGCGTAAAAAAACAAAGCAAACACCCTTTTGTGAATCACTGCACATGTGACGGAAACCACACAGCACACTGGGACCCACAACCAGACAGCAGTCCACCACCTCGGCCTCCCACCTCCTGAAACAAGAATAAAATGGACAATATCAATAAAAGACACACAATTAAAAATAAAGATAAAAAGGTGATTAGTGTTCAGGGGCGCTGGTAAGCTGCCCGACCATCGCCGATCAGCTGGTGGGAGCCGTGCACAGTCCGGTGAGAAGCCACAGCAACAAGAGGTGTCCGTAAGTTGAGCGTATCGCTCCAACCGGTTCCGTCGTGGCGGGGGTGGGACCCTGACAGAAATCACAGCAAAAAAACAAAAAAGCAAAGCAGCAGTTTTAATCCCCTATTTGCGGGGAGAGAAAGGCGTGCAGCCCAAAACACGTTCCTGAAGAAAAAAGAAAAATAGTTTGCAGGAGCTTTAATTGCATGTGCAGGAGGAAGGCCAGCTTAACATACCGATCACTGAGAGGAGGGCGGATCTAGGTGAACAGAGTTACGTCACGCTTGCAGATTGCCGCCACGCCACAGATGCGCCAAACCCTGGCCGATTTCTCGTCTACAGGGAGCTGTGAACGAATCTGCTCGTAAGCTCCCAATTCCTGTTCGGTTCAGAAGTCAAAACCTGGCTTACCTGCCTGCCAACCGCCGCTCCACTTTCCGATGCCTTGGATGTATGGCACAGCACAAATTCATGTCTGAACGAAGAGGTGGAGAGCTTTTAAAGAACCGCCACCAAATTAACACAAGCCTGTTACTGCTGCCTCATAATTGGTGGGCGTATCCTACTTTCCACACAGGCTTGTTGACTCAAAAGCCAAGCTTGCCCAAAACAGGATATCCAGTTAAATCCAGTTAATGCTGAAGTGTGTGGAGTTGATTTTTTTCAGCATGATTCAGGCATAAAAATACCACCTGGTGGATAGACGGTTCTTGGAGCTATTCATGTGGGACAGTTATGGATACCGAACCTTTATGGCCAATAAAACTGGTCACATTCAACAGGCTGGAATGTGGATTGTGGATTTGTAATGTAACAAATTGGGAAGAGCCCCTTCCAGAAAGAATCTGTGCTGCCAGAACTTCCCCCAGGCTAACACACACACCCACTTTCTTATCTGAGCTAGCGGCTAAGAAAGTGATTGCAAAAAACCCTTTCATTTTATATGCACAATTTGCATATCCATCTTTGTAACAGTTTGAATGTGGGCGAAACACAGACACACTGCCAAAGCTGGCTCTAAGTTCACATCATGAAATAGGCGGCACCGACAAGGATCGAAAGCCGGTGCCTCAGACATCGTGTCTACTTACTTCCGGTGTAGGTACCATAACCATTCGGCCTGCAATAACCGTCTGGGGTCCTTTTGACTGAAGATAATCTTGCTCCATGTCGGAGCTCTGTTCGTTTACAACGGACAGCATAATATCTTCTTCTACGGTAGTATCGTAATTTGTCCAGACCAATCACTATCTGATACGTCAACGGACCAACGGACAGCCAATCACAGAATGTGACGTCAGCACTAGTTGAAGAACCCCGAACGGTTGTTGCAGGCCGACTGGTTATGGTACCTACACTGGGTAGAAAAATGAGCCCATGAAAAAACTATTTAATTTTAAAAAATCAGTTTTTTTTGTATGCCAAAGGTAGGTTTTATATGGATATATTTTACTTTGAAAGGCTTAGGAATATCACGATATAGACCCTTTAAACTAAAATTGTGTTTTGGTATCAGAGGTAAAAATAAAATCCAATGTTGTACAAAAAAATAATTCTTACATTGACAAGGAAAAAGATACCGTGTTCTTGTAGTCAATGTTTTCTGCACAGATGATCTTTGGCACAAATAATTAAAACCATTGGCTGTTGAACATAAGCAGTGTTTTGCAAAAATACGAAATTCTAAAAGTCATGATTGAAATGTTGCTTAAAAGTAAGCAGAAATCACTGTGTGTGCATGCTCAGTGAGATAAGAAGAGCTGACCCCTGCATTCACTCTTTCATAGAGGTCATAACCTCTACAGTTCTGCATAACACCAGATTAAAAGCTCGTTCCCATTTGAATTTCTAATCTTGTGAGGAAGCTATTAACCTCTGAGTCACAAAATCTTATCTGCATAAACTCTGGGGTCCTTCATGGACTAGCAGCACAAAATAACAACTGGAAAACTGTTAAACACAAAGTAACACGAACGTTACAAAGAAAATACCAGTTTGATTATGAAAAAAGTTGTTCCTCCTATACCGTGTAGACACATGACGGGCCGTTTATTATTATCAAATGAAATTTTAGGATGTTAGGGAGCTCACAGAGCCTTTTGTTTTTTTCAGCTCGCAGCATAATCTAACTTGTTCTTTGGCCTGAAATGTGGTCCTGCATCAATAATTAGGGCCTTTGGATAATGCAGTCCCAGCCAAATCCAATACACTGTCTTGTAATTTTGAACTCTGGTTCCTCACCAGACTTAAGTGAAAGAAAAACCAGAAGCAGGGACATAGAAAAATACCTCTGCCCCAGAATATTAGAAAGCTTAGCCTTACTAATTGATAAGTCCTGCTAATATGGCAATGACATTTCTTCGGTTGATACATTTACATTTTTGCGTGAACTTAAAGGCTAAAAGTTGGAACATCAGCGCACAGTCAGACAAATGAGTACAATTTTACAGTTTACTGTTTAAAACATTCATTTATTAAAGCGTTGATTGTTGGCTTTCCCAATCAATATAAATGCTAAATGAACACTTAATACATATACTATACTATACTAAATGTACTATAAATACTTGCTGTTTTGCTATAAACTACTTTAGGGTGAAGAAAAGGCAAAACAAGTCTTTGTTCTTCCTTTTGTCTTGAAATCTTTTTATACAAGGTGAAAAAATGTTCTCAAAAAAAGTGACATCATCTGAATTTGTCGGAGGCTTTATTGTAATTTTTGCTTTAGATTCAGAGGTTTATGACTGTTGAACGTGTTCGTTGCCATTTAATTGCTGGATCTTTATTATACAAATAGTATATAATTATGTACTGTAGATTTGAATGGTTTTTAAATAATTGAAGATGCATTTTGAATTATTCTGAGTGTGATAATCAGCTGAAGCGTTTTACAAAACTATTTGCAAGTTCTTACTTGTTAGTATTACAAAAAGCAAGGTTTTTATACTCAGATACTTGACAAAAGGATTGCTATCATGTGAACTTGTACACAAAAACCATTGACTGCATATGAAAACTGTACTGAGAGAATGTGACCCTACCCGAAGAAAAACGGCTTATAGCCGGCTTCAACCAAATAAATTCAGTCAATTCAATCGCCATTATAGTGGCCAAACTTGAGCCTTTGAAGTTTTTATGTTCTTTTTATTTAATACATTTTTAACTTTACTGTCGGACATTCAAAAACCTCAGTTATGATAAGAAATGTTCTAATAGCAAAATATTCCTCTATGAATTACTTCACAATGAAGGTGCAGAGATTGATATGACTTGTGGCGCAGTCATATTTATTGCATCTCTTGGCGCATCTATAGGTTGTGTCTCTGTGCTTTTAGATCACAACTTCAAACTTTACAATACTTTTTGGTTTCTTAAGCCATGAAATATAAAAACACAGTCAAGAACATTTTCCAAAACCTCAAATGCAGCAGGAGAGAAATACAGTTTCAGTTATATCAAACACACATCAGATATTATGGGTTATTGTGTAGACTAGGCAGCTATGCTGGCTTTAAAATGTGGACTTAATTCTTGAATTCTTAGTTGATGGCAGAAAACTACATTTATTATGAAAATCATATTTCTTTATATTTAACTTCAAATGCTATTGCTCTCCACTTGTTTTTGTACAACGATATTACATTTTGTTTTTTCAGATAACCACACAGCTTTGGAACATTTACCTATTTATCTTTTTCATTAATTACACATTAGCAAGTTTATTTCTCAACCCATAAGTGCAAGAATCGAAAATTGACTCAAATGCTAGAACTAAATTAGATCAGAGATTATTATATTATAGATTATTTTACCGTATTATTTATCGAGGGATTTATATTTATATAGGATTTTAAATCTTTTTTACAATGAGAGATGAAGCTTGAATGTTTGGACCATGTTCTTTCCTCTGAATATAACTTCTCATCTAAACTATTTGGTTTCTGAGAGTCATTTACTTTGCACCTGCCCTCCCATTCAATTTAGACAAGCAACATGGGACTCTTCTTCTAATTTGCCTTTCAGCTTCTCGCTATGTGTTTGCCGCACCAAATCATCCACCTCCATCTCTTATCCTACCCTCTTTATCCTCCTCACTCACTCCAAGATTCCTCATGTCCTCCTTCACTACATCCATAGACCTCCTGTTTGGTCTTCCTCTAGGCCTCTTTTTCTCCTCATCATCCTTTTACCAACATAATCACTGTTTCTTCTCTTAACATGTCCAAAGCATCTCAATCTACTTCCCTGCATTTACCTCCAAATCAACCAACATGCACACCTGCATATTCATTTTTCATCAGCTATTCTCCCTTTTTCATCCTGTTGTCTTCCTTTTTTTAGTTTCTTAATAAATGCAAGACAATAGGCAAATCCCAATTCATCCATTTGTCCTTCGTGTTAGCCTTCATTTTGAAAAGCTTTTAGAATAGGTTGACCTTAAAGTTTATAACGAAAAGTAAGAAATAGGGCAGTTCCTACAATCTTACTATTTTCAATTATAAAATAAATCTATCTAATTTTATTATTTTTCTTTTTTGTCTTTACCTTTTGGCACCTTCCTTGGTTTGCACGAGAGCATAAGACACCAAGGTGCATTTCTTGTTTATGCACTGTACTTCTGATTTATTTGATAGGTCAGTTTTATAATGTTTGAACTTACTAGACTAATGTCTGAGCCCATCGGCTAATGGGACATGACTGACATCGGGTGATAAAGGTCATGGGTATTTCCACTCCAAAACAGCATTGTTGGCTGTGTGTCATCCTTCTTCTGATTTGGTGTAAACTAATCCTCTTCCAAAGTTTGGTACATTTAGAGGAGGTACGACACAGGGGGCACAAACAGAAATAGAAAGAAAGAAAGGGAATGCCGTCACCGTCCCCGTGTCATCCGATGTCAATCATGTAATGGTGGCAAATGAACTCAAAGCCCCACCCCCAGGGGGAATTAAAACCTAAAACCGTAAATTGTGAAATTGGGAGAGCAAAAAGGAAAATAAACTTTAAAAAAAAAAAAGTTGAAAAAAGCAGCCGTTAAATATAAGTGTTTTTTATTGATTTACTTGGTAACAGTTTTAGGTTCATAGATTTTTTTTTTTCAATTTTCAAATTTACATTTTTTTACTTTCAGTTTTCTTTCTTGTTTTATTTATTTATTTATTCTTTTTTTTAATAGCCTTTTTTATGTTTAATTTTACTTTAAGTTTTCAATGCGTATTTTCAAGTTTAAAACTGTTTTCAATAGTTTTTTAACTTGACATTGTCTATTTGTCAAATGTACAATCTGGTTTTTCAGTCACATTAGGATGATGATGATGTGACACCATACACATATGTCATTTGGATTGTTGATTGTGACATTGGATTAATGTTAGCCTAATACTACAATACTCCTCACCCCTTGTTGAATGAAGGGCCAGGGACAAGGTGTAAAACTGGGATTGACCTGAAGAAGCGCTGATCAAAGATTCATTGAAACAATGAACTTATAGAAGAAACAGTTTTCTTACAGGTCTTAATTTTAAAATGTATTGACTCTACTTTAGTTTTTACCCACCGTATATCTCTAAATATCTAAATTTAAAGATATTTATAAAGTAAATATTTGTGATGAGCAATTAGCCTTCTTTTACAGTTCCCACTCTTGTTACATTCTCTTTTAAAAAAAAATGGTGCCACATTTCTTGCAAAATAGAAACTCACGGTAAAGGACCTCATAAAGGTCACATTTAAAGATTCTTACAGGCATACAGTACAGTTACATATTCCATGAGCTTTATAGAATAGTGTTTCAGGCAGCCTTCACTGGAATTCTATATTTTGCGACCTTCATGCTACCCGTTGTGTGCTTTTGCCACAGGCACCTATCTATTTTTATCATAATCCTCCAAATAATTAAGGAAAATTGTATATTTCGTGATATCTCTATTGGCTGACAGTATCAACACGCATTTTGGTAACAATAATTTGCCAAATACAAGCAAAAAAAATAAATCAAACTACAATATAAATTTTTTTTTCCGTTTTACCCTATAGAAAATAAATGTTAAATTCAGGACAGATAAGTAAAGGTGCCTTTCATGGGACACTCTGTGCTCCAAAAATAAAGTGAGCTAGAGAAAGACACATTCAAAAACAAATTACATATTACACAAATAAAAAGTACTAAAAACCACAGACAGAACAAAATGGAAAAGGAGAAAACAACTGACATGAGATGAGATGACCAGAAATATACAGAGTGGGAGGTATTGGAGCCAGGGTGGTTTTTGTTCTGCTTTTATTTTTTTACTTCCTGTATCTCACATGTCCTCTCGTTTCAGTTGTCTTGACCTTCCCTCTGGTGTCACCTTTCCCTCAGTGTGTTCACCTGGCCTCCCTGATGTGCGCACCTGTTTGTAATTGTTTAATCTATCCTCATGTTTATAGTCTGCATCTCCCCTGCACTTGTTGCCAGATTGTTTTGTGCTGCTCATAGAGTAACTAGCATCTTTTGTCTTCAGAGCAACTTAAAAAATACATTCGAGTTTTTCGTCAGGAAATCCTGCATCCTGCATTTTGTGTCCACACCGTATCTTGACACAGAGGCGTTTTGTGAACATAAAAAGTGATATCACCACAAAACAAGTCACATTATACCATGGTCTGGGTGAATACTCGATTCTGATTGGCTGCTGGGTGTGCATCAAAAAGTGACATACCACAGGATAACCGCACGGTGAAAAAAGAAGTTCCGGTCACCTAGCTTAAATGTTCTGTATCACTGCGGCGGCTTCTTTAAAACAACCTTTTGCTTCATCATCTGGACAAAAACAAACAGTAAGAGGTGAACTTTCTCTCTGAACTGACGCTTTATTTAATCCATCGGAAAGATCAGCCTATATATATCGCATTATATTGCCGAGTCTTGACTGCAGCGGTGGTGGGACGCGGATTATTTGTTGCGTGGAGGGGCACGACGTAACAAATAGTCCACTTTTTGTGAGAAAAGCGATCCAAATTGGGGAAAAAAACAAGAATTAGGGACTAAAAACTGATCACTATTTAATCCTTTTGTAAGTGACAATGGTATAAGCGGGTTAATAATGGCCTTCGAAGTACGCGGTTATTACTTTTTAATGCACTTCTGGCCATCACTTCGCGTCGGACGGTTTAGGCTTCCACGTCATGCGTTAGAAAGTGATAATGCATACTTCATCTGCCATTAACCCAAACATATTGGTTTTAAAGAGACATCCAATCATAAAAAAACAAAAAAGTCGAAATAACTGAAAAAAAATAGGGCAAAAAAATTATAAAACTTAAATATACAGGAAGTGAAAATAAATGTGACAAAAAAAAATCATATCAAATAAGACTTATAAGATGAGAACTAAGGAAGATTTTATCTTGAACTTCACATCATATTTATAGAAAATTATAAGTGATTACATTTTACTAAATTAAGAAGTTATTTCAGGCAAGAGTTCTTTTTGCATTTTCTTTGATGAGACATGTTTACACTTTTACACTGAGTGCCAGTCTAGAAGCAGTGTTCCCTCGCTATGTCCCTTTTCACAGTCTCGCTGTTTCGTGGATATTTTAAGGTGGGATATTTCTTTTTTTATTTCACATCGCACTGTGTTCTGCTTCTTGATTGGCTGTTGACCTTGTAATTCAATCTTCTCCACTGTGTTTCCTGTACAAACTGCATTCAGTTTATCAATTTAAAATAAATCTCCGATTGCAAGTTTTAGCTAACTTCAACCATGACTTAGAGGTGCTAAGCTAAAAATTGATACAAGTGACACATTTGACAATGTGTTACTAATTCAGTAGAATGGCACATGTAAGGCTCTCCGACTTACAAGACAAAAAGTAAGGCTTTTAAGTGCTCCTTATAGTACAGAAGATACGGAAAAACTTTTCTATGTAAGAACTCCTACTGGTTAAACTGGAAACTGACCTGTCTTTAGTTATTTTCTCTTTTAAGGAATTGGAAATATACGTTCCTTTTTATTACCAGTAAAGTGCAATCAAAACTATTCAGTTTTCCTGTATTTTTAAAGTGCCGTGTGATACACCCATGTGTTCTAAGTCATTACCGTGCTCCCTGTTTAATGTTTTTTGTGCATGTTTGCTTGTACTGTGATAACCTCATTTCCCCTCAGATAGATTTTAATCCATCCAGACATACTACTCCCAGTGTCCTTCCTCTGTCTTTCACCATGTTATCTCTGCCACATGCCTTGCATTTCTTTCCTCTCTCACTGACAACCCCCCCCCCCCCCCCCCTCTCCACCCGTCCACCAAGAGGTGGCAATTAGAACTTAGTTGACACGCTGACTCCACAGGGGCCTTTGCCTGTTTTTCCTGTCCAGCAGCATCTGCCTCTCAGTGCTTTTCCCTGCCTTGTCACTCTGGGCCCAAATGTTTCAGTCTGCCTGCGTTTCCATCTACACCTCGATTTTAGCTCTCATGTTGTCCTTCTGTCACACTTCCTTTCTGTTTTTCAGTGCAAACCTTCATTATAGCCCTAATTTTTCTATCTTTGTATTAACTTCACTCCTTAGCTTGTTGTTTTGTTTTTTTATTAAATTTTTAAATGTTTTCTATATTTTACTTTAGGAATTTTAGACCTCATAAATAGTTATTTTTATTCACACATCATTTAAAAAAAACAACAACAAAAAACAGGAAAAGCATTTTCCTTTCTTATTCTCAGAAGCACCTATGACATTTGATCATGTTAGAGAGTGACATGAAATGAGCCCCTGCTGCACAGAGCAGCTACACTATTGGCTTTCTGACAAGAAAACAGCTTTATTTCAGCTCTTTAGCACAATAGGAGGTTCTATGGGGGACAGGCTGTGGATTTAAGATTTTCTTCAGTTCTTCATGTGTGTGCGTGTTCCTTTGCTGTGGAAAATGGCCAGAAGTGCAGGGAACGACCGCCTTTTGTGTCATCTTTTATTGGAAGTTACACAGTGAGCGAAAAGCGCAGCCTTCAGTTGTTCTTGTAAAATGTGCAAATCAAACGGTGTCATGTTCAGCTGCTGTGTGATGCTATAGGCTCCAAGTATATGAATCAAACACATAGACTATGTCAAATATTAACTGTAGTTTTATCAGACAAATGTGGGGGAGAACATTACTTAACTTTTCACAAATGTAAAGCAGCAGCTGTTTGCACTTTCCTGACCAATATTGACCATGTTTGCATGTACAGCATTATTCTGATTGTAATCCCACATGGACAGTATTCCAATAATGGTTTGACATGATTTGCATACAGAATACTTGGTAACACTTTATATTAAGATTCCTTAACAAGCTTTGTTAACACATTTACAAGCATTATAAATGAATTTATAGGGTGTTAGTAAGACATTTATTAGTACAATAAGTCTAATAAGGTTTATTAAATTACTTAGTTAACACATTTACAAGCATTATTATTAGGATGTTTTCAAGATGCTAATGATGCATTTATTGATATTATAGGTGCCTAACAATTGTGTCAGTGTTAATAAGCTTAATAAGATTTATTAACAACCTTTGTTAACAAATTAAGAAGTATTATTATTGTTTGGGGCTCTTGTAAGATATTTATTAGCATTATAGATGCCTGACACAAGCCTAAGTGTTCATAAGCTTAATAAGTTTTATTAATTAACGTAACAAATTAATAGGCTTTATTAATGTGTCAGATGCTAGTACGATATTTATTAGCATTATAGATGTCTTGCAAATACCTGAAAGTGTTAATAAGATTTATTAACATCTAAAGTCAGACCATTGTCTTCTAAATCCATATTACTAAACTGCTTATAAGCTTTACAAATGTATTAATTAACTTTGTTAATAGTTTATTAATTGTTTTGCAGCACCTCATCTAAAGTGTGGACGTTTTTTAGCACAAACAACCACAAAGCATAAAGATTGTAAAAAGAACTTTATGACATTAAAACAGACTAAACATACACAAATTGTTCTGTAAAAGATATATAATAATTTAATTCAGACAAATAATTTTTTTTTAAAAACATATACTGGTGTTGGATGAATAGCATCATAGCTAATAAGGATAAAGTATTAGCATCTATCCTGAGTGAAACATTCATTGCAAATCCCATCACCAGCAGACAGTTCTCTGCATTCAATGCCAACTGCATTCAACCACTGTTGCCTTGCTTCAAAGTCCACAAGAAAGTTGCACAAGCCAGTCATTTTTGAAGAACGAAGACCATTTAATAAATCTACAGGAGCCATGCTAAAGCTAACACGCTAACCTGCCCATCTTTGATTATGAAAGGAATCAAAGATGGGCAGGTTAACTAATGTCACCATTGGCTAATGAATCTGTCAATCAAACTCATCAGCAAAACAGGCGTGCTCACTTTCAGCCAATTGAATGGCCTCTTAGACTTTGCTTTCACACAGGTGACGAAAAAAGCCCCGCCCATCTTTGATTCTGTACCGGTCGGTCGTTAGCGTGTTAGCTTTAGCATGGCTCCTGTAGGTTTATTGTCTTCGTTCTTCAAAAATGACTGGCTTGTGCAACTTTCTTGTGGACTTTGAAGCAAGGCAACAGTGGTTGAATGCAGTTGGCATTGAATGCAGAGAACTGTCTGCTGGTGATGGGATTTGCAATGAATGTTTCACTCAGGATAGATGCTAATACTTTATCCTTATTAGCTATGATGCTAGTCATCCAACAGCAGTCTGTTTTTTAAAAAAAATTATTTATCTGAATTAAATTATTATATATCTTTTACAGAACGATTTGTGTATGTTTAGTCTGTTTTAATGTCATAAAGTTCTTTTTACAATCTTTATGCTTTGTGGTTGTTTGTGCTAAAAAACATCCACACTTTAGATGAGGTGCTGCAAAACAATTAATAAACTATTAACAGAGTTAATTAATACATTTGTAAAGCTTATAAGCAGTTTAGTAATATGGATTTAGAAGACAATGGTCTGACTTTAGATGTTAATAAATCTTATTAACACTTTCAGGTATTTGCAAGACATCTATAATGCTAATAAATATCTTCCTAGCATCTGACACATTAATAAAGCCTATTAATTTGTTACGTTAGTTAATAAAACTTATTAAGCTTATGAACACTTAGGCTTGTGTCAGGCATCTATAATGCTAATAAATATTGTAGCGACTAACGTTTTTGGGACTCTGTTAATGTGTTCTGGGTTACATCGTTGCTCCAGTGTGATTGGATGAGCGGGAGAATGGGCGGAGGAGCAGACAATAAAGGAGGGGTCGTGGGTGCACGAGGGGGTTGGGGGAGGATGGATGCTTTGATGGAAAGTTCTGATTATCGTTGTGCTGTATTTGGCGTGGTTACGGCCGACAGTAACTGTTCCTAAGTCATTAAAAAGCCTCACGGTTAGAAACGGTCGCCTCCGCTTCATTATTGCGTCAGTGGGACGCTACACTGGTGTCAGAAGTGAAACAACGGCGTTTTCGGCTAACTCAGTCAAGCTAGCGCGGCGCGCGACATGGCCGTTCAGCGGGACAGGACCGGCGCTCGCCCAAAAATCAAGGAGGAGATGGAGTATGGTGATTATGCGACTTCTCCGGGACGAGAGACGGATTTTTCCCGCGAGTATGACCACATGCTTCGGCTGAAACAAGCGGCCAGGAGGATGGCCGCGGACGCTGGATTCGGCGCGCGCGCGGCTCACGTTGGCGCCGGCGCGAACACCGCCGCCGGAAGTGACAACAACATACCGGATGTAAATAAACATGGCGGCGCCCTGTGCAACCAGCTACCAATGAAAACGCCCAAATACTCCGGTAAGGCTGACTGGGAGGGCACAATTCGAACTGTTAGCTCGGGCCGCCGGATGGTCGGAAGACACTAAAGCTCTCCAGCTGGCTCTGTGCCTCACAGACGAGGCCTCCCATTGTCTGTTGCTGCTTAGTCCAGAAGAACGGGGCAACTTCCAGGCTTTGGTTGGAGCTCTGCAGCAGCGTTTTGGACAGTTTGGCCAGCCTGCTATTTTGCGCTCAGAGCTAGCAAACAGACAGAGGCGAACAGATGAGCCACTGCGGGTTTTGGCTTCTGACATTGAAGCTCTTACAAGAAGAGCCTATCCCCACATGCCCGCTGCGGTCCAAGCTGAGCTGGCGAGGGATCAGTTCATCCGAGCCCTGTCTCCGAGGGACCTGAGAGTACAGACGCAACTGGCCCACCCCTGCACCCTTCGAGAAGCTTTGGAGACGGCGCTGGAAAGAGAACTGGTTGGAGCTGCTGCTGAGAATGGTGCCATTGGCTGCAACCCTGTTGTGAGGGTTGTAGAAAAAGCAGCCCCCGACCCAGAGGAACCAGGATGGGTCCAAGAGCTCACAGAACTGATCCGAACCGTGGCCGTGCAGCCCCCGAAAAAGGGTAGCCGCTTCCGCCGCGACGCCCCTGTCTGTTGGGTGTGTGGCCAGGCTGGACACATCAGTGTGCGGTGCCCCAAGCGTATGACTCCTCAGGGAAACGGCCCGGGGTCTGTGTAGGAGGGACGTCACAGACCCGTTTTCGCATGTCCCACCCTGATGATCTGCTAGCAGATGGAGCCCACCTTGACAGCCGGGGGAGGGAGGCTCAACTCCCCCCAGAAGCAGACGACAGTGCGGAGTGGACCAGAGTTGTGGGCTGGACCCATGTTGGGGACTTTTGCCACGTTCCCATAACCATAAAGGGGGTGTCCTGTGTAGCACTTGTGGACACAGGGTCCACTGCCACCCTGCTCAGGCCTGACATGGTCCCAGCTGAGATGCTACTGGAACCCACAGCTGTCAAGCTACGAACTGTGACCGGGGACTTGACTCCCATGCTTGGCCGGGGGACAGCGAACATTCGAGTGGGTGGCATGACGGTGGATTGTAAGGTGTGGGTTGCAGCTGTGCAGGATCAGTGCATATTGGGCTTGGACTTTTTGAGAGCAGCCCGATGTGTGTTGGACCTAGGGGGGAATACCCTGGAGTTCCCTGGGGGGCCTAAGGTGCCCATGGTCCGACCCATTCGGGCCCAGTGCTTACCCCGAGAGACATCAAGGGCGGTAGAGATGCAACAGGACCTGTCCCCGCCCTACTCTATTCCGCTGCCCACCACTCCTCAACCTAAGATCGAGACGCAGCCACTGCCCTCAGATCAGCGGAACGCAGTGGTTGAGGCTGACAGAGTGACAGCTGTGAAGGAGATCTGGAGGCGCAGCTGTGATGGGTTGCAGCCGGGACAGAAGGATGAACTGTGGAAGGTGCTGTTGGAGTATAGAGACATTTTTGCACTTTCTGAGGATGAGGTGGGGCTGACACACCTAGTTCATCATGAGATCGATACTGGAGATGCCCGCCCGATTAAAACACGCCCCCGCCGCCTCCCCCTTGCCCACCAAGTGGCTGCTGACAGTGCGATTGAGGAAATGCTGCGTGGCGGCATCATCGAGCCGTCAGACAGCCCCTGGGCTTCAGGGGTTGTAATGGTCAAGAAAAAGAAGGGTCCGAAAATGCGGTTCTGCGTGGACTACAGGCCGCTGAATGGGGTGACCAAGAAGGACTCGTACCCGCTGCCCCGCATAGATGAGTCTCTGGACTTGGTGTCTGGCTCATCTTGGTTCTCCTCATTGGACCTGCGCAGTGGATATTGGCAGGTGCCACTCAGCCCCGCAGCCAGACCAAAGACTGCTTTCTGCACCGGGAGAGGGTTGTGGCAGTTCCGCGTGCTCAGTTTTGGCCTGTGCAACGCTCCTGCCACGTTCGAGCGCCTGATGGAGAAGGTGCTGGCCTCCATCCCCCGTCAGGAATGTTTGGTCTACTTGGATGACATTCTGGTACACGGGGGGTCTTTCAAGGCTGCGCTGGAATCGCTGAGGAAAGTCCTGCAGAGGATTGCTGCAGCAGGTCTGAAGCTGCACCCTGACAAGTGCTGCTTCATGAGAAGAGAACTGGAGTTTTTGGGTCACAAGATTGGGGGCGAGGGCATCAGCACTTTGGAGGAGAAAGTGCAAGCTGTGAGAGACTGGCCAACGCCCACCACTCTAAGAGACTTGAAGAGCTTCCTGGGGTTAGCCTCCTATTATAGGCGGTTTGTTCGCGGGTTTTCCTGCATTGCTGCCCCTCTGTTTCACCTGCAGAGGAAGGACTGTGACTTTGTTTGGACGCAGGAGTGTGAGCAGGCTTTCAGCTCTTTGAAGAAGGCTCTGACAAACTCTCCTATCCTGACCCCCCCAGATCCCAAATTACCCTTCATTCTGGATACGGACGCCAGTGATGTGGGAATGGGGGCCGTGCTGAGCCAGATGGGGTCAGCAGGAGAGAGGGTGGTGGCTTACTTCAGCAAGACCCTCAGTAAAGCGGAGCGGCGCTACTGTGTGACTCGCAGGGAGCTCCTGGCTGTTGTCAAAGCCATAGGCCATTTCAGATACTATCTGTGCGGCCTCCCCTTCACAGTCCGGACAGACCACTCTGCTCTGCAGTGGCTGATGACCTTCAAGGAGCCAGAAGGTCAAATCGCTCGCTGGCTGGAGGAGCTGGCTTCATTCTCCTTCACAGTGGAGCATAGACCGGGCTCCCGCCATGCTAATGCTGACGCCATGTCTCGACGCCCCTGTGCCCTGGCAGGCTGCCAGTACTGTGAGAAAAGGGAGGCTCGGGAAGCAGTAATCAGCAGAGAGGAGCAGAGCCACACCGGTGAAAGCAGCTGGCCAGTTTGCAGACTGGTGCAGGGTGTGGACTCCACTGAATGGAGAGCGCATCAGGAGCAGGATGTTGACCTGCAACCAGTGCTGCAGTGGGTGGAGGCCGGCCGCAAACCTGAGTGGGGGGAGGTGGCAGGGTGCTCCCCCGGCTCCAAAGGACTCTTCGAAAAGTTTGATGCTTTGAGACTGAAGGATGGAGTACTTCAGAGGGCCTGGAAAGAGCCGGCTACCGGAGAAGAACGGTGGCAGGTGGTGGTCCCTCGTACGCTGAGAAACTCAGTCCTCCAAGGTTGCCATGGAGCTGCAGGGTCTGGACACTTTGGCGTGTCAAAGACCCTCCGTCGCATCCGCCAGGGGTTCTACTGGGGCCAGCTTAGGAGGGATGTGGAAGACTTTTGCCGCCGCTGTGACATCTGTACAGCGCATAAAGGCCCCCCTGATCGGTCCCGCGCTGAGCTCCAGCAGCTGGCAGCAGGGGCACCAATGGAGAGAGTAGCAGTGGACATCATGGGCCCGTTTCCACGCACAAACAGAGGTAACCGATTTGTTCTGGTTGCCATGGACTACTTTACAAAATGGCCGGAAGCATATGCCATCCCAGACCAGGAAGCAGTGACTGTTGCAGATGCCCTGGTGGAGGGCATGTTTTCTAGGTTTGGCGCTGCTGAGGTCATTCACAGTGACCAAGGGAGGAACTTTGAGTCTGCTGTGTTTTCCGCCATGTGTGAGCGTTTGGGCATGCGGAAGACACGGACCACCCCCTTACACCCCCAAAGTGATGGCTTGGTTGAACGTTTTAACAGGACCCTGGTGAAGCAACTAGCCATCCTCACCTCAGCACACCAGAGCGACTGGGACGAGCATCTTCCACTCGTTTTGATGGCATACAGGTCTGCAGTGCAGGACTCCACCTTATGCACACCTGCTTTGCTCATGTTGGGACGAGAGCTACGCACGCCAGCAGAAATGTCTTTTGGGAAACCCCCTGATGCCCTGGGAGCTCCGCCTGGACCTGAATATGCCAGGAAGCTGCAGGACAGAATGGACACGGCTCATGCCTTTGCCCGCAATCAACTAGAGAAAGCCGGCATAAGGCAGAAGAGGAACTACGACCTGAGGGCCAAAGGCAAAGACTTCAAGGCAGGAGACCTGGTGTGGGTGTACAACCCGAAAAGGAAAAAGGGTAGATGCCCTAAGTTGGACTGTCAGTGGGTGGGGCCCTGTGAGGTGCTGGAAAAGCTGGGAGAAGTGGTTTATAGGGTTGAGCTCCCACCTGGAGGAAGGCGTGTGACCCTCCACAGGGACAGACTGGCTCCGTATAGGGGTGATGCACGGCCACAGCAGTACTTTGGGAGGTCGTTGCCCCCCTCAGCTACCCCCACCCATGCTAGGGCTGGCCCCCCCGCCAATTCCCCACATGCACCCCCACAGCAGCAGGTGGTCTCGGGACATCACATGGCGCCATCCGTGCCGGCTCCACGGAGGCCCAGGAGATTGAGACAGCCTCCCCCCCACCTCCGTGACTTTGTGTGTGACCCCACGGGACGTGGGACTTTGTAGGGGGGAGGCAGTGTAGCGACTAACGTTTTTGGGACTCTGTTAATGTGTTCTGGGTTACATCGTTGCTCCAGTGTGATTGGATGAGCGGGAGAATGGGCGGAGGAGCAGACAATAAAGGAGGGGTCGTGGGTGCACGAGGGGGTTGGGGGAGGATGGATGCTTTGATGGAAAGTTCTGATTATCGTTGTGCTGTATTTGGCGTGGTTACGGCCGACAGTAACTGTTCCTAAGTCATTAAAAAGCCTCACGGTTAGAAACGGTCGCCTCCGCTTCATTATTGCGTCAGTGGGACGCTACAATATCTTACTAGAACCCCAAACAATCTTTACTTCCACTTTCGGCTTCTCCCATTAGGGGTCGCCACAGCGAACCAGTCGCATGGTAAATTTGGCAATGTTTTACGCCGGATGCCCTTCCTGACGCAACCTTCTCAAACCGGACTTGGAACCGGCAGAGGTAGAGAAGGGAGAACCCCAAACAATAATAATACTTATTAATTTGTTAACAAAGGTTGTTAATAAATCTTATTAAGCTTATTAACACTGACACAATTGTTAGGCACCTATAATATCAGTAAATGCATCATTAGCATGTTAAAAACATCCTAATAATAATGCTTGTAAATGTGTTAACTAAGTAATTTAATAAACCTTATTAGACTTATTGTACTAATAAATGTCTTACTAACACCCTATAAATTCATTTATAATGCTTGTTAATGTGTTAACAAAGCTTGTTAAGGAATCTTAATATAAAGTGTTACCGAATACTTTATTCCAAATCAACTTTACATGTTGCAGTGCAACCCAATTAGTGGGGCTAAAGCTGGGAGGGAGAGCATGGAATAAATAAAATCAATTGATTTATTTTTACACATTGATCAAATTGTAAGCATTTAGAGGCTGGAGCTCAGTTGATCAAGTGCAGGACCGGCACAAGGTTTATTTATTTAATTTAGCGGATTATTCATCACTTTAGGGTGTTTAAGTGGAGTTGAAATTAAATCTTCAAAAATCCAGACTGATCGTAAACTCTCAAAGTTTTGTGTTGCTTAGCCTTTAGTGGTCATTTTCACTGCTGTGAGCTGATTAGATTTTATTTGCCATTTTCTTTGTCATTCTGCAGTTCTCTCGAAATATCAGCATTGTCCAATCCTCTGGGCTCCAGTCTATCTCTTTCTGTCCTATGTCCATCAATTCCTACGCTCAGCACCATGACCTGCGCCATGTCCACTATCACCATTTAGACACAAGGGTATTGCACTAACGCAGAGCTGGCTGAACCCTAAATGGGCTCTAGTCTTTCTGAAGTCAAAACCAGAAATACTTTTTTACAATCACAAGCCATCCTAGTGTGGTTCTATAATTTTACTGCTCAGTGTCCTTCACAGCAAAAAAGCCCTGGTTCAAATCCCTGCTGGAGTTTTTCTGTGTGGTCTTCTCTGGAATTATGAGGCTTTTTTCTGGGTGCTTGAGCATCCAAAATATCTTTTTTAGTTAAAGTTGAGTTAGTTGTCACACCATTTTAGTTTTTCCCCAAATCTTAATTATCCCCTGCAGGGGCACTTGGTTGCTCACATCTGCGCTCAGGAACCATCAAATGGCCTTAACCCCCAATCAAATTCTGGATGCAAACTGTCAAGCAGGAAGGCATCAGCTCCCATTTTTGTGTCTGTGAACTTGAATCCTCAGTCTCATTGATGTTTGGGAAGTTACTTTATCCCAAAGAAGGTTTAGTATGGACTAAATGTTCGCTCTTACTAGATACTCAGGAACGAGCATCTTTAGTAGGTTGTGTGATTTTCTGTATCTGCATAGGTCTGTGATGAACTAGCAACCTGTCTAGGACGCAACTCACCTTAATCCATTGATAACTTACATGGGCTGCAGAAATTCATTTGATTTTTTATTTTTTTCCATAAAGCATGCACATATGAATGGAATGATGGAAGGATGGATGTTAACTAGGATATTTACAAGATAAGTATTTACAAGGACTAGGTTTGAAATAAAATGTGTGCATCAAAATCAAATAGATCTTCTTGTTTGATGATTCACTGTAGCGACCCCTAAAGGGAGTAGCCAAAGGACAAAAAGGATTCTTTGATTTTCACGACTTGATTATTCCTTTACTTTCACTCTTTGCTTAAATTTCAGTCTCTATTACCATATTTTCCACACTATAGGGCGCATTATAAGACGCACTGTCAATGGGTGGTCTATTTTGGAACGTATGTCATAAATAAGGGACACTGAACTATGAGGCGCATTAAGGAAGACAAAAGAATATAGAGATAAAAGTCCATCAGTTAGACAAACTTTATTAACTGTGTTCAGAGTACAGTAGCTAAGGAACTTCTTATTAACATACTGCACATGAACTACTTTAGAAGCATAAGCCGCTTTAACGTATTCAGAATACATGTAATGCTATGTTTACACCAAACGTGATTTACAAATCAAATTTGTTTCGGCCGCCTCTATTTGAACACATGGCAAATTCGCTGCTTTAGGCTTGTATAAAAATGTGTTCATAAGCTTGACGGCTCAGACACATGTGGGAGGAGCTACTGCCAAATATTTGATGTTAAGAGATTAGATATATTTCTTTTAAAGAGTCGGGTTCAGTGTGATCACAGCATAACTATTCATATATATGGCATTCTGTATTAGAAGCACACTGTCAGTTTAAAAAAAAAGAAGCCTTTTATGTACGCCTTATAGTGCAGAAAATTTTCACAGCATCTTATTTTGATCATAGCAGCGTCAAACTATTGCCCGTTAAAATGTTTGTTTTACTTTGGATTGATATTTATCAGTTTAAAGCACTACAGATATGGGTACACAAAAACTATTATGAGGAATGAATGCTCAGATTTTAAGCTGGTTCAGTTTATTAGCGAAAACTGTTCTTTAAAAAACAAAATAAAATCAAACATGTTTTTTTGTTAGAATTTTAAAGTCAAAGTCCAATACCACAATATCTGAGGGACATAAGTGATTTCAAATGCCTCTATCCAGCTCTGAAGGTGCCTTGTTTGGAGGATACATCGACAAGTCAGTTGAGTATTAATGATTAAGTCTTTATATATTTAATTAGTGACATCCAAGTGTCAAAAATGCAACTACATCAGAGCGAGCAATGATAAAAAAGACTGACAGATGGAATCAGTAGCAAGCAAATGAATATGCAGCAAGTTGTTTATGGACTAAAAGGATTTTTCCAAAATATCAGATGTGTGTTCTACAAGAAATGTCAGCATTCATGAGTGTCTGGGTGTTTTTAAGGCTGGTGGGCTGCGGGGGACATGAAGCCAAAGGGACATGAGGAAACTCTTTGACGTCACTCCCCGTGTGCCCTTTTCGGCTACCCTTGACTTCGCTCCGCAGTCGGATTCTTTCATTAGTTATCGGGTGTCTCTTTACTGTAATCTCAACCACTGGTGGCAAGGTCAACTTGTGAACTACATATTGTTGTGGGCAAGCATGCAGAGAAGGTGCTTTGTCTTTAATTTTTCATGTTCATGGATAAGAACATGAAAACGATGCAGTTATTATTTTTTTCTTTTTTTTTTCTGTGTGGGCTTCAACATGCTGTGAGATAAAAGGTTTTTCTAAAGTGGCTCTGATGCAGAGTTGCTCTCTTGATGGATGATTATTCTCTTTTTAAATGATAATGCAAGTCACAGTATGCAAGCTGAAAAGCAGAGAAAAGAACATAGAATTTTAATAAGAATGGGCTTGATTTCATTAGCCAGTTGAGTGGTTAACGGACCTCATATTTTATGGGGTCGTCGTGTCTTTTCTGTGAGCGACCATCGTTTTTGCATCATCGGGCTGTGTAATTATGCTCAGGTGGGAGTTGACCCTTTAGGATGTCTAATACAAGGTTTCACATCAGCAGAAAAAAAACGGTCATCTTTAGACAACATGACCAGAGATTCTCAAAATAGAAAAATAAAATTAAAACTAGAGAAAGAAACAAAAATACTAGAAACAGACTCAGGTATTTTAGAGTGGGATGAAGAAAAGGTTTTGGCAATTAAAAACCTAGAAACTCGTGCATAATTGATGGGGTTCCCTAATGCAGCAATTCAAGTCCAAACAAGGAGAAACTGTGAGACAAAATAAATTAACCCTTAAACACCAGAGCTTCAGCTCCAGTCTTGACATTCTCCTGACGACCATAAATCTTTTTTTTTTTTTTTTTTTTTTTTTTTAACTTGTCCTGTCCAACAGCTAGGCGAACAGATGAGAGCTGAGGGCCTCTTGTGTTGGACATATTTTATTTTAACAAGAGGGGTTCTTCTTCTTCAGACAAACCAAAGGTATGTCTGAATAAACCCCTTTTGTAATTGAGGCCAAACTTTATTAATTTCAATCATGTTTGAAAATCTTTGGTGTTGGACCGGACGGAAAAGGAAAGAGGGGAAGAAGAGAGAGAGATGTTAGAGAGAGGGGGGGGGGGGTAGGAGGGTGATAATCGGAGGGGAAAGGGGGTAAGACCATGAAGCAGCATAGAGCAGACAGGCTTACTGGTTGTTTATCGTTACGGTACGGTTCAAATGTAGTACAAAAAGGGCGGGGCCTGTTCACACACACTCAAATATTATCAACACACCTGCTAGCCGCAAAAATGTCCACATGTCAACATGCACACAAAACAGATAGTGTTCACGAACGCATACCTATGCCTTTAAACCAACTAGTGTGAAATCTTTCATTCATTCAATCATGCAAACTATTAGTGCCAAGGTGAGCTAACACCTGTGCTCAGGTGAGTGTTTATGTTCTTCTAAAATGGATGGTGGAATGTGAAAAGAAGGAGGAGGAGCGCCCAGCCACCCCCACACCCATACCCCCGCCGCAGCAGCAGCGGCAGCCGGAATTCCCCCAACGCCACACGGGAACAGGCAGGGAACAACCGCCCCCGGGGCGACCAAGACCGCCACCCAGGCCAGGGCCAGCAGGACCGCCGCGAGGCCCCCAGAGCCAGAGAGCAGGGAGGCGCAGAGGGAAAGAGAGCGCCGCCCCAGCCCAGCCAGGAAAGCAGCCCCCCGCCGCGCCGGAAGAGCCCAACGCAGGGCCCCACCGGAGAGGGACGCCCACAGCCCCAGACGAGCACCCCACCACCACCCAGGAGTTCCGGGCATCCCCCCGCCCCGACCCCAGGTACGAGCCAGGACCCCCCAAGGGAGACCCGCTCCGCACTCCAGGCAGCCACCCACCCGGCCCACGGTTGGTCCAGGTAGGAGCAAGGCAGGGGCCCGCCGCCCCCCGCCCAGGAGGGGGGAACCCCGGGGAAAAAAGGGCGGCCCACAAGGGGTGTTATAAATATGGCCCGACCAGGCTCGGCCATGTTGGAAGTTTGGCGGGGCCCAGCGCCCAGGGGCAAGGACCAGGACCCACCCCCCAGGGACACGAACACCCCCGGCTCAGGTGTAATATGAACCCCCCCCACCGCGCGGAGAGAGCACCGCCGGGCCCAGGGAGCCGGCACCCAAGGGACACGGCCGCCATCGCCAAGGGGCCCACACCCCCCACCAGGGAAGGGGTAGGGGACAGATGGACCCAGGTCCCACCTTCCTTGTAAAATGTGTGTGCGTGTATGGGTGCTTGAGAGGGTGTTTGTGTGCATGTGTGTGTGTTTATGTTTGAATGTATATATTGAAGGGGGAGGGGTGTGTGTACTAAGGGGGGTGCAGTTAAAATTGGCGAGTAGGGCACTAAGGGGACATCTCCTGATTACTCACAGTGATGTCCCCTCACCCTCCACACCAAGGGGCCCTAAATGTCTAAGGTGCGGTTAAAATTGGCGGGTAGGGTGCCAGGAGGACATCTGCTGCTTGCTTGCAGTGATGTCCAAGCACCCCCCCTACCAAGGACCCTACATGTCTAAGGTGCAAATAAAACCGAAAGAGGGGGGGCCCACTCCATACGGCAACCATAGGAGGGGGGCCACTCCCAAGTAGCCCCCCCCAAGGCGCATCGCAGGCTAGACCCCCCACCCCCTCACCCTAATGAGGTTATATAAGGAAGGGGGTAAGTTGGGGACAGCTGGTAGACTGTCCCCCGGTGGTCAAACAGCCGTCCCCCAGCCCACCCCCAGCAAAGGGGCCAGGGCCACCCAGCCCAGGGGCCCACCCCCGGAGGCGCCGACACCCTAGGCCCGGCACCACCCACCCCACACAGAGAGAGAGGAGCCAGAAAGCGTCGCCCCCCCCCCGGAGCAAGCCCAGGCCCCCACCCCCAGACGCCGGCCCTAGAAGAGCTCTGGTCAGGCCTCGACGGGACCGAGGAGGCCAACCGGCCGAGGCAACCACTGATTGCCTCAGCAAAGACCCCGACCCGCTAGCCCCCCCGACCCGTACTAATAATGCCCCCCCCCCCCCCCCCCCCAGAACGCCCCCCCACAGGACAGGGCCAACAAGCCCCCCACCCCACCCCACCCCAGACCCCGCAGCCGAAGCGGGTGACACCCAGAGCGACCGGGGGCCCCGAGAGGGTTGTCCCGTCCCGTCCCAGAGCCAGGGAAGGGCCGATCCCAGCCCCAGGTGCAGATGGGCAGCCCATCCGGCGCCGCTGGGCCCCCCCCACCCGAGCAGGGCCCCCCGCCAACCCCCCCCAGCACAGGCAAAGGGACCACCCCCCCAAGCCAAGCCAGACCACCACCCCACCCCCCCACCACGCACCCACACACCCAAGCCCAGAGGACCACGCAGCGCCCCAGCCCGCCCCACCCAGGCACCGGACCCGACCCCCCGACCAACGGAGACCCCCACCGCCCCCGCCAGGCACCGGAAGCCCCGACCCCCACCCCAAACCACGGCAGAAGGGCAAGGAGCAGCGACGACCAAGCCCTCCACCCCCTAAGTCATGGAGTCAACCACAGGAGACCAGAGAGACTGAATTCTTTCAAAGTTACTTGAGCTTTGGGCTGACATTTTTTCCAAGCTGATATGATCAAACAGCAGATTTCTGTTTTGACTTATGTTTATATTTTTCTTGTTTTTCCAATTTATTAAAATAGTTTTTTTGGCAATACAAAGAGTTATGAAAATGATAGATGCTTATCCTTCTTCTATATCGATGGCACTCATGTCACCAAGCACACAAAGTGACGGTGAGGCAGTGATTGAAACCTTAAGCCAGACTGATAAATCGGCACATACCTGCTGCCAGAGAGCCTGGACAGGAGTGCAGAACCACAGTGCGTGCATGTAGCTGTCGGGTAGATTATTATCACAGTGCTCGCAAATGTCTGAGTTACTGAGACCCATCTTGAACATCCTCTGTCCAGTGTAGTAAATTCTGTGAAGAGTTTTGAGATGGATTAGCTGCAGATTTGGACTTTTTGTCAGATTAAAGGTGTTTAGACAGAGTTCTGACCAGAAGCTTTCATCTGTGCTGATGCTCAAATCTGCATCCCATTTTTTTGTTGGAAGGGCAATATTGTTATCTAAATTACATAAAAGTTTGTATATTTTGGAGAGAGTTCTATTCATTGAAAAATTAATCAGAGTGGTAACTACATCTGGTAGCTTTAAATCGTCGTCTTTAATTTTATACTTTTTAGTAATACTTGATTTAAGTTGCTGATATTCCAAGAAGTTATTTATTCCATGTTTGTCTTGAAGTTCCTGGGGAGTTATGAATCTTCCATCAATAATTACGTGCTCTAGTTGTTTTATGCCCCCTGCTTGCCAAGCTGGGAAGTGAATCATTTTTTTTGTTAATAAGGATGTCCGGGTTGTTCCAGATGGGTGTCATTTTGCACGGTTGAATTGATGATTTTGATATTTTGAGAAATTCCCACCAGGCTGTTAAGGTGGCATTTATATTAATGCTTTTGAAACAATCCTGTTTTTTAACTGTTTGGCTAATAAATGGTAGCTGTGACAGGTTGATCTTTCCACATAACGCCTGTTCCAAGTCTAACCATGAGTTGGTTTCTGGATTATTTTTTAACCATTTTAAGATATATTGTAATCTATTTGCAAGAAAGTATTTGTGGAAATTAGGTAGTTCTAATCCTCCACAGCTTTTTGCAGATTTTAAAGTTTTTAGACTAATTCTTGCAGGTTTGTTGTTCCATAGAAAGCTTGATATGGATGAGTCTAATGTTTTGAACCATTTTAATGGCGGTTGTGTGGGAATCATTGAGAAGAGATAATTAACTTTGGGTAAGATTTTCATTTTAACCGTGGCTACCTTGCCCATAAGGGACAAAGGCAGGTTGGTCCAGCGTGTTAGATCGTCCTGTATGCTTTTCAGTAATGGGGTGTGGTTTAGCTGCACCAGTTCTGATAGTTTGGGGGAAAAGTAGATACCCAGATATTTGATATTTCCTGTTTTAACTGGAATTGTGAGTCTTTGTTCCATATTCCTGTTGAGTGGTAATAAAACAGACTTATTCCAGTTAATGGAATAGTCTGATATGGAGGAGAATTCATTTATGATCATTGCTGTTTCATTTACAGAATGTAAATTCCTTAAAAACAGTAATATGTCATCCGCATAAAGACTAATTTTATGATGGCTGTGTTTGGTTTTTATTCCTATAATGCTCTCATTCTGTCTTATTGCTGCAGCTAAAGGCTCAATGAATATAGCAAAAAGAGAAGGAGAGAGTGGGCAGCCCTGTCTGGTTCCTCTTCCAAGAAAAAACCTGTTTGAAGTCTGTTTATTAGTTCTAACTGATGCATTGGGGTTGTGATATAATATTTTGATCCAATTGATGAATGCTTCTCCAAAACCAAACTTATGGAGGGCAGCAATACGGAACTTCCAATTAACTCTGTCAAAGGCTTTTTCAGCATCCAGCGATAGTACCGTCATTTCCTGGTTTTCAATGGTGGCAAAGTCTATTATATTAACTAGTCTACGGACATTATCATCCGAGTGTCTGCCTTTGATGAATCCAGTCTGGTCGAAGTGAATTATGTGAGGAGTGATTTTTTTCTATTCTCTGTGCTAGTGCTTTGCAGATAATTTTTACATCTGCATTGATTAGAGAAATAGAGCGATAGCTTGAAGGACTAGTGGGATCTTTGTCTGGTTTTAGAAGAAGAATTATGTTGGCTGAGTTCATGTTAGGTGGCATTGATTGGCTCTCATTAATAGATGTGACAGTTTTATAAAATGTTGGTGCCAGTTGTTCCCAGAATTCTTTATAAAACTCAGCAGGAAAGCCGTCAGGCCCTGGTGCTTTACCATTGGGCATAAGTAACAGAGCTTCATGAAGTTCAGACAGCGAGAGCGGAGAATCTAAGTTTGTGATTTGATCCTCATTTAGCCTGGGTAGGTTTACATTATTAAGAAATGAGTCAATACTTTGCTCTGACGGATTGATCTGCGGTGTGTACAGGTTTTTATAAAAGTTTTCAAATGCGTTATTAATTTTGACCGGGTCATGGGTGACATTTCCTGTTTGGTCCATAATAGAGGTGATTGATGATTTTTCTCTGTTAATTTTAAGCTGATTAGCCAGAAATTTGCCAGATTTATTAGAGTTTTCAAATCTTTCAAGTCGTAGCCTTTGTATTTGAAATTGTGTTTGTTTATTAATGATGTCATTTAACTGCAGCTTTAAATTTTTCAGATCTCCCAGAATGCGTTCCTGTGCAGAAGCAGCATAAGCAGTCTCCAGGGTTTTGATTTTATTTTCTAATTCTAATAAATCTGCTTTCTCTTTGCGTTTTTTGTGCGTTGAATAAGAAATGATTTTCCCTCTCATGACTGCCTTTGCTGCTTCCCAAAGAACGCACGGTGGGATGTCTGGAGTATTGTTGAAGTCTAAGAAGGTTGCCCACTCTTTTTTAAAGAATTCAAGAAATTCCTGGTCCTTTAACAGAGACGTATTAAACCTCCAGGTTGTACCAGAGGGTGTGGATTTTTCCCTAGAAATGTTTACAGAGACTGGTGCATGATCACTGATAATAATTGGATGGATATTGGAGCTTTGAATATTTTTTAAAAGAGAGTTACTGATTAATAAATAGTCTAAACGGGAGTGTGAATGGTGAACTGGAGAAAAAAAGGTGAACCCTTTAGTGCATGGGTGACATGAGCGCCACGCGTCGCAGAGACCCAGATCATTCATGTACTGCTTTAGAATACTTGCAGATCGCCATGTACGCTGATTTGCTGCTGTGCTGAGTCTGTCAAGTTCAGGGTCCAAAACAAGGTTGAAGTCTCCTCCTATAATGATTGTGGAGTCAGAGTGAACTGAGAGTGAAGTGAAGAATCTGTGAAAGAAGGAAGAGTCGTCAACATTAGGGCCATATACACTCACTATACAAAAGTCCTTATTCTGAATGGATATATTAATGATTACAAATCTGCCTTCTGGGTCAGTAACTGTATCCTTATGAGTAAAATTAAGATTTTTATTAATTAAAACAGCAACTCCTCGTTGTTTGGAGTTGTAACTGGCAGAGTATATAACTGGAAATTGTAAGCAGCACATAAGGTGATTCAAAGAATTTGATAAATGGGTCTCCTGCAGTAGAGCTATATCTGCTTTTAGACCATCCAGTTGATTTAACACTTTCAGTCTCTTTGGCTCAGAGCCAAGTCCACGCACATTCCAGCTAACGATGTTAAGACTGTTCATAACTGCTCTGACTGAAAAGGTGTAAAGCTAAGTACTGCTTGTGTACCAGTCCGTGTGCGCGTGCCCGCATTGAGAAGCGCTGTGCGCGTGAACGTTTTCTAGCTATGTGAGCTGCGTGTCGCGTGCGTCCTATGAGAGCCTGTGTGAGGTGATTGCAGTATGTCGGCGTGTGTGTGCGGGATCGCATGTGCACGCCCCTGTGTGCGCTTGTGTGTGCGCGCGCCCGCTCCGTGCATAAATAAATACTTACCGAGGATGAGTTGCTTCCAGGTGATTTACATATGATGAGGGGGGGGAGGGGGGGGAGAGTAAAGGAAAGAAAAAAAGAGATAGAAGGGAAAACGAAAACAACAACAAAACAACAATAGAAACATCAGTGGGACTGAGGTGACGAAAAAAAAAAAAAGGACTGTTTTCCTGAGATCGAGGTGTGGATTATTGATGATCCGGTTTCCCATTCATTGAAGTTAGTTTAGCGGGTTTCTTCTGGGCAGCGCAGATGTTCTCAGCGCGGATCTGAAAGCCTTCAGCACAGCCAGGGGGTGATCTCCGGGTCCCGGAACAGCCGGCCGTCCACGTAAAGTTTGTCAACGGCCACAATCGCTCTCGAACCAGCAGCAAGATGCTTCCTCCTCAGCGGGAACAGGATCTTCCTTCTGCGGAGGATTTCTGCCGGGAACTGGTCATTAACGCTGTAATGCGTGCCTTTGAGTTCCCGTCCGCGGCCCTTCACCAACTCCTTCTGTTTGAAATGTTCGAATTTAGCCACAATAGGACGCGGGCGCTGGTGGTCGGACCTTCTTCCTCCGAGGCGGTGAACCCTGTGGAAAGAGATCTTCTGCACCTCCTCCTTGGGTAGCTTCAGGTGGACCTGTAAAAAGGATCTCACGGTGGCCTCGGGGTCTTCTCCTGCCTCCTCTGGAACCCCCGCAACCACTAGATTGTCCCTCATGCTCCTCGACTGAAGATCCAGGAGGGTTTCCTTGATGGATCGGTTCTCCTCGGAGAGACGGGCGGTGTCATTGCCCAGGGTCTTCACGGTCTCTCTGAGGGCCTGGTTCTCCGCTGCGAGCTCCCGCACCTGCTGCTGGCTGAATTCCAGAGACTCCCGCAGACCTTGAAATTCTCTATGGAGGATCTCCAGCAGATTGAGGCGGCCATCAAAGCTGGAGAGCTTTTTATCAATCGAATCCAGGATATCGCTCATTCCGCTGCCTGGAGAGGACACAGCCCCGGGAGAGTCCTCAGGCCGTTCACGCTTGGCGGAGGGGGTGGTGGTGGCGGTTCTGGGCTTCACCATGTTGCAGGTATTAAAACACTCGTCAATGAATTTCTCCAGGTCCTCCAGGCTGACAGAAGCTTAATACTCTTAACAGGTTATGTTAGTTAGCAGGAAATATTTTAATATGGCGGAAAAATGAAACAAGATCGAAAATGTTTGTTCAAATGCTTACGCGCCGCCAAGTCGACTCACCACACTCGTCTCGCTGGGTCTCGCGATACTACAGCATCACACTCTCCTACGACCATAAATCTTAACTGGTCACACAATAACGTAATTCCAGTGGATTCTAAAGTGCAGGGAAGCAGCTCTGCACTCATATGCAACACTTTACCGTAGTGTACCATCAACAGCTGATACTGACCAAGAGAAAAGCACCAGAATATTTTGCAATTACGTTAATCACATAAACGACCAAAGAGTAACGGTAGTCCAAAGAATTTCTTTTATTATGGTGTCACCAGCGATATTGCCTGTGTTAAAGGATTAAGGATTTCATTTTAATTCCGAAAAGTGGTTAAGTCAAAGCAATAAAAATCAAATTTTGAATTAATCTATTCATGGTATTCCACTTTCCCAAAGTTGATGAAACATTGATGGTTTTCTTGTTTCCCTCAAAGCCAACCTATAACCACCAGGAACAATGTGGGGTTCAGTGTCTTGCCCAAAACACATGGGCAGGCAGGGCAGGAAGGGAACCTGTAATGTTCCAATCAGAGGTCGACCACTATACCTCTCCAAAAAGACCGCTTCATGTTACACCTCAATACTTTCATTAGAAGGAGCAGCAAATAAAAATTGAAATGGTGGAATTGGTTTTTAGGACATTCAGATGTCCTGTGGAGTGCACAGACCTTCATGGTTTAGTACAGTAACTCTAATACTCTTTCTATCTCTGGATTTCTTTTGAAAGGTTTGTCAGTCACTGATTCTGTTTTCCCACTTAAAAAGAGGGAAGTTTATAATGTTTATCATGGGCTCACTTCACCTTTTAAAGGACAGACGTAAATCACATTTTAGGTTTTGTTAAGAATTTATTTGTATAAATAATTTGTATAAAATAATTTTTTGTATAAAAATAGATATTGAGCAGACAGCAAGAATTCTGTCCCTCCCAGACCTCTAACATGTCCTCCACATGTTAGCTGTCTTACTGTAATGTCGCCTGTTTGAACTGGTCAAGACACTTGTCCACACCTGTAAACAGTCAGAAGGTAACCTCTTCACCATAACAAAGACCAAAGAGCTGTCAAAGGACACCCGGGATAAAAGATTATACACCCAGTGCAAAACCACAAAAAAAGATACAATGTTGCAGCTGACAGCGTAGAGCAGCTTCAAGCATTTTACCCACTATTATTGTCATACGACAGTGAAGGCAGAGGATCCCTGTCATGTTTTTACAATTGGGAAAAAAATGTTTTTATTTTAAATTTTAAATTTGAGACAGACTGGCAACCTGTACTAGATGTTCCCCTGCCTTCACCCGCAAGTGGCCGGGATGGGCTCCGGCAGCCCTGTGACCCCGAAGGGTAATAAACGGATTAGAAGATGAATGAAAAAATAAATTATTATTAGAGTATTTTATTTTGTATATATTTGGTTAAGCATTCTAAGGGCGCCAGTGGCTCAGGCTGTTGATCAGGTCTGCCAGGGATCGAAAGGTTGGTGGTTCCATCTTCGCTCCCTCTCGTTGTGTCCTTGGGCAAGAGACTTCACCCTCCCTGCCTCCAGCGTGACTCTACTGGTGTGTGAATGCATATGAATGTCCTGGTGATGGTCAGAGGGAGATGAGTTGGCACACACTGGCAGCCAAGCCTCTGTCAGTCTGCCCCAGTGCACCCGTGGCTACATTAGTACTGTAGCTTACCATAACCAAGTATGACCAACAGTGAATGATTAATGCACACATTGTAAGCGCTTTGAGCATCTAATCCATTAATTAAATCTTTTGTTTTCCTCTATTTAGTTTATAGGTCTGCCCTCTTTGGACCTCTATCTTCTTCTTTGTTTCCTGTTTGAGGCTACTCAAATTTTGTTTATGGCCCTTTTTCACCAACAGGATTTTCTGGGGTAGATCTTTCCTATTTTTATGATATTATTTTTTTCTTTATTTCAAAAACAATTTTGTCTTCAACTTGATTGCCTGCTATTGTCATCCCTATGTTTTCCTCCAATTGCAGCTCAGTGATTGCCAAACCCTTTGTCAATCCATGAGCCCATTGTCAAGTCTTACTATTTCCATACTGTGTCGCTGGATTTTGTATGGAAACATAGTAGTGTAGGCGAAAAATCAAAGTCAAACAGTTATTGTCTCATAGGCTAAAGTGTTTAAAAATAACACAGATCCTACTGGGCTCTGAATCAGAAGACTCTCTGGTAAAAGTCCTGCTGTCCCTTCCAGCACATAAATACAAACATCTGTGTCCACTTCAGGAAATGTCTGATCTCAGGGTTGAAAATGCAATATTTCACTGTAATAAATTGTTGGCTTTAGTCAATCTTTTGTAACTTGATTTGATTTTTTTTTAATAAAAAAGTGTATTTCCTCAACCAAGGATCTCTTTACCCCTATGTGTATTTAGGTAACTCCCTTAATATGCAACACATATATAAACTAACAACCTACCTACTTATTTGCTGCTATAAAAACATTGTTCATTCACTCACCATGTAATTACTAGTGTAGCAGCATCAACATTTCAGCCAAAAACCACAAATACCAAAGATGATCAAATGACCTTAATTTTAACTTCTTTGTTCTAGACTCAGCAGAGCTATCAAGCAAATAAAAAAGACCAATGTTAAAAGCTTAAGCTTGGTGAACCCTACATGTTCATTTGGCTCTACCTATTTCATTCTCCTTGGTCATAGTTTTTCTAGCAAATAATTGTACGACAAAGTATTGAGACCGTCATTATGTTGTAAAAGTAAGAGTATAAAAGTCAAGAATAAAGTATAAACTTGAAAAATAGTAGTAATTATTCAATGAAAAAACATGCTTTTTAAAAATAAAGTTGGCTGTGTACACCTCCATCCACATTGTTCAATTAAATCTATAGTGATGCCATAAGGTCTGAGTTTATCACAGAAATCTATTCCATAATGCATTTGGACCTCTGCAGCTATACTGCCCATGGCGTAAACACCGAGCCTGCCCGAAATTCCCTCCTCGTGGGCTGCGAATCCACTTTTGAATAGGCCCAGTTTCCTGCAAATTCTTATACTTACTGTCAGAACCAGGACTTGAGGACCACAAAAGATGACAGACCCAAGGAGTACGAGATCTTTAGTTTATTTAAAGGGGGCCAGAGCAGGCAGGATGTTATGCAGAATCTTGACACCAGGGGGCGTGGAGACAGACTGGTGGGAGGCCAGGAGTGAGGGGAGAGAAACAGACAGAGCCGAGTCCAGTGTTCATGGAAGGGGGCGGGACGCCAATTCCTGAATGAGGAAGTCCGTGACAGAGAGGAGCAGAGGAGATGTCTTACGGCTGAGTTTTGAGGCAGAGCTTGGCGATGACGAACAGGTGGTCCCAGCAACAGGTGAGTCAGTAACAGCAACTCAGGAGAAAGCTTGGTTCAGCACGAGCGGCAGGAGTAACGATAGGAAAACCCAGCAACTCAGACTTGAGAGCGAGGAGCGGAGATCCAGATTTGCAGACGAGCGGCAGACTGGAATACAGAGCGTGAGAGCAGGCTGGTGGTCTAGTAATACACTTAGACGTTCCGGCAAGGGACGGAGCGGTGCGACCGCAATATATACTGACGTGGGCAGGTGAGGAGAGTTAGCCCTGATGAGCAGCCGCTGCGGGGCGTGGCGGCGGTTGCCATGACACTTACAATAAGTTAACATTGACTCACTAAAAGACAGCATTTCCTTTTTTGTGAAACCAAGGCTGAAATAACTGCTTACAATGAGTCCTATGTGTCATGGTGCCTCTGTCAGCTCCTCCTTCATTTTCCGCTCCTATATGGCTGGAGGGGGCTAAGCATCCTTTTATTGTGTGGACGGACCACAAAAATCTGGCGTACTTACGATCTGCCAAATGTCTCAACTCTCGCCAAGCCCGCTGGTGTCTGTTTTTTGACCGTTTGATTTCATCATTACCTTTCGTCCTGGCAGCCGAAATATAAAACCCGATGCTCTTTCTAGAATATACAATCATTCTGAATCCACCACTCAATCTACCATTGTTCATTCTACCTGCATTGTGGGGAACCTCACCTGGGACATCGAATCCAAGGTCCTGCAAGCCCAGGATGAGGAACCTGATCACCCGCCTTGTCCTCCTGGAACACTGTTCGTACCCTCGTCACTCAGGTCTGACGTCCTCACGTGGGGACATTCCTCTCGTATAGCCTGTCATGGTGGAGTACGTAGTACACTCAACCTATTAAAAAGCCGTTTTTTCTGGCCAGCCATGGAAAAGGACCTTCGGGATTATGTGGCTGCCTGTACCACCTCTGCCACGGGGATGTCCCCTTTCAAGGCCTCCCTCGGGTACTCACCACCTCTCTTTCCGTCACAGGGACTTGATCTGGCCAGGAGACCTGTGTCCATCTGAATCTACCTGCGGCTCTCAAGGTACATTTCACTTTCCATATTTCTCAGATCAAGCCTGTCCATGAAAGGCCCTTGTGCCCGCCGTCCGCTTCCCCTCCACCCACCCGAGTCATCGATGGCGCTCTCCGGCCTTCTCTGTCAGCCGGGGGGGGGGGGGGGGGGGGGGGGGTACTGTCATGGTGCCTCTGTCAGCTCCTCCCTTCCCCTCCCTGCTCTGCTCCGGAGGACTCCCAGCTGGTTCCACTCACCTCTTCATCCCTGCTGCTTCATAAGGAGATCCGCAGCCAGTATTCGTCGCCAGTTCGTTGCTCCTCCATGGTGCTTGTCAGGTCACTCATGTTTTTTTTGCCTTTGAATTATTCTCGTCAAGTAACTTTGTTTTTACGCCTACTTCCAGGATTATTTCACCACGAGTGTTACCTGGGATTACCTCCGGCCCTGTCCATATTAACCACGCTCGCCACTTCTGCTATTCATGCCCGCTCGGCCTTTACAGAACCCCTCCAGCCACGTCACGTCATCAGCTACTCACCTACTGCCTCAAGCCGAAGATCCTCGTTTCGTGGGAAACATACTGCAAGAAAATAAACCAAATTACTTACCATAAATCTCTCCAGTTTTCCTTCCGAGTTCCAGCATCTGGGTCTGTCTCGAAGCCTCGAAAATCATGACACTATGTCTCTCATAAAGAAACAGGATATTAGCTCTGTTATTGGTTGTTTCTATTTTGCTTGGTAAAGAGCCTTTGCCTAGTAAATGTATGTAGTAATGAATTGCATATCAGTGCAAAACTGATATAAAAAAGCTGCTTTTCAAAGAGTTACGGTAAGTATAAGAGCATGTGTGTTATGTCTGTCTATCTCTCTCTCTCTCTTCCCTCTCAGGAGTTGGGTGGAGTGTTGCAGAGCTGCCATGATCCCACCTCCTACTCACCTAAAGCCCATGTTTCCTGTTACACCCCTGCAGCACAAATGCCCAGCTCATTGCCATGCACAATGCCTGACTGTCCCATGTTCATTCTGTTCCTGCCTGCCTGCCTGCCTGCCTGCCATGTGGCTTACACTTTCAGTTCCAGTCCTGATGAAAGCTCCAGCTTTCATCTCCATCTCCTGAAAATACAAGCCAACCTGTTCACCTTCCAGGCAGCCCCAGACCAGTCCAGCCTCCTCACCTAAATAAAAATTCTGGTCTCAATAAACTTTTGAAACTTTCATCTTTCTGCTGTTTGCTACTTGATTCACCAGTCCCTCACACAACGACATCTCAGTTGTAAAGGGTTGAGACAAAGACTAACCACTGGTAAATAAAAGACTTAGTTTTCGGTAGGAGGGAAACAACAAGGAAATAGTAAACACTGATAAATTACTGAACAGAATGGCCTGTAACAAGCATGTAATGCTGTTGTCCATACATATTCGACCGTATCTCTATTCCCATTGGATGTACGTGCTGATCGCTGCTAGCAATTATCTGAAGACAACAGATGGAGTTTGGAAAATGGAACAAGCCGCTGGAGAATTTTTGGAAGAATGGAGAATTTTATTTTTTTGTAGCTACAATGTGTTTATTATTGTAAAGCTGCTTTTACACCAGAGCACCGTCACCCTGTTAGTTCCTGCTGTTAACAATAATGAGATTGTGCTCCACGGTCAATACTGATTATTTCTGCTGGAGGCTCTGAGCAACCAGCAGCCTGCAGTTATAAGTAACGAACCAAAAAGAAGCAGCTTCACGAAAAAATAATAAACACATGCAATTTTTTACTTCTATTATAAAGAAAGCATTATAATATTTATCCCTGCAAATCAAAACCTCTTACTTTATCAAATCAAATCAAATCAAACTTTATTTATAAAGCACTTTTCATATAAAAATATAACACAAAGTGCTTTACATTAAAACACAACAAAATATAAAAACAAGCATTGACGAATTAAAAATAAATAGAATAAAAATAAATAAATAAATAGGGCCCCCTCCCCGTACCCAGCCCCCCACTCCTTTCACACCTCCCACCCCTTAAGTGATGGCAGAGGACAATGAGAAAGAGGCTGAGCACAAAAACAGGATGCAGGAAACGCTAATAATTGGAACCTCCCCCTCCGTGAAGAGCCGTATAGACAGTCAAATGCAGCATCACAGGCGGGGACCACTCCACCACAGCTAAGCGGTGATGCAGGTCCCCATCTAGAGCCGCAGTGGCTGAACAGTAGCCGACCCAGAGGGAGAGGTTCCAGCTGAGGAAGCACCGGAAATAAAAATTAGAATAAAAAAGTAAACATATTGATAAAAACAATAAAACATTAAAATAAGGTTAATTAAAATAACACGTTAAAAATCAGTTTCAAGTTCATAAAACAAGATAAAATGGATAGATAAATAAATAAAATAAAAATAATAAGTACATATAAATAAATAACTGAACAAATAAATAAATAAATAAATAAAAGTAGTAAAAAATTAGCTAAAAGCCAGGTTAAAAAGATGGGTCTTAAGCCTTTTCTTAAAAGCATTAATGCTCTCTGCGGCTCTCAGGCCCTCTGGCAGACTGTTCCATAAGCGGGGACCATAGTGCTGAAATGCAGCCTCTCCATAGGTTTTAGTTTTTACAGTTGGAATGGTTAACAGACCATTGCCAGAGGATCTCAGGGTCCGCGAGGGTTCATATCTTACTAAAAGATCGGATAAATAAGAAGGCGCAAGACCGTTGAGACATTTAAAAACGGTTAAAAGTATCTTAAAATCAATCCTGAAGCATATGGGGAGCCAATGCAGGGATTTTAAAATTGGGGTGATGTGAGCTCGCCTCCTGGTCTTTGTAAGAACTCGTGCAGCAGAGTTCTGAAGAAGCTGAAGGTTCCTAATGTTTGTTTTTGGAAGACCGGCAAGCAGGGCGTTACAATAATCAACTTTACTCATAATAAAAGCATGCATTAGCATCTCCATATTCGCAAGAGAGAGTAGTGGGCGGACTCTAGCCAGATTTCTAAGATGATAAAAACCAGTTTTAACCACCTGTTTTATATGGGGGATAAAAGTTAGCTTAGAGTCGAAGATAACGCCCAGGTTTCTGACTGTTTCTGAATGACTTAATGAAAGTTGCTGCAGCTTCAGAAACTGTTTCTCCCTCTTGGCTTCAGGACCAATAACTAAAATTTCAGTTTTCTCGTGGTTGAGCTGCAGAAAATTATTTCCCATCCATAATTTCACATCTAAAATACAGTTAAAAAGTGCCTCTATTGGTCTTGTGTCATCAGGAGACATAGCTATGTACAGCTGGGTATCATCAGCATAGCTATGAAAACTGATGTTGTGGGTTCTGATGACGTTCCCCAGAGGAAGCATGTAAATGTTAAAAAGCAAGGGGCCAAGGATGGAACCTTGAGGCACACCAGAATTAATTTCATGGACCCCAGAAAAGTGTGTGTCCATGCTTACCATAAAGTTTCTCTCCATGAGATAAGAATCGAACCACTTGAGAACAGTCCCTGAAAGGCCAAGACTTTGAAGTCTGTTTACAAGGATCAGGTGATCAACAGTATCAAAAGCTGCACTTAGATCTAACAGAACTAGTACTGAGATCTGACCTGAATCCAAGGCACATCTGAGATCATTAACGATTTTTAACAAGGCCGTCTCTGTGCTGTGGTTCGTTCTAAAACCAGACTGGTTTATCTCAAAAATGTTGTTTTGTAAGAGAAACTCGTTTAGCTGAATAAAAACAAGTTTTTCTAAAACCTTACTTAAAAATGGCAAGTTGGACACAGGTCTGTAGTTATTAAAAACGGAAGGGTCTAAGTTAGTTTTTTTGAGTAATGGTTTCACCACTGCCGTTTTAAAGGCAGCAGGAAAAATACCCGTCTGTAGAGAGGAGTTCATGATATTTAAAATCTCACTCTCAAAAGACCCGTAAAAGGATTTAAAAAGTGATGTGGGGATGGGATCTAAAAAACAAGTTGTTGGATTAACTTGGGAGAAAACTCGACCAAGTGTTGCAGCTTCAACCAGGTCAAAACTGTCCAGTGCTTCCTCAGGTAAAATCAAGCCATCATTTCCTTTAAAAAGGCTTTTCTGTCCATTTATGATGTTCACTCTGACAGAATGGATCTTGCTCCTGAAGTGGTCTGCAAAGTCCTCACACAATGAGGCGGAGGCTGGCATTGTGTTTTTGTTCGCATTTGAGTTGATTAAAGATTCAATTGTGGTGAAGAGGACTCTGGGATTATTTTTATTTACAGAAATGATGTTCGCAAAATATGAATTTCTGGTCTGTTTTACGGTTTGATTATATAGTTTTAGTTGGTTTTGGTATAATTGATAGTTTATTTCAAGTTTGTGTTTTCTCCAAAGTCTTTCGGCAGATCTACAACGTCTCTTCAATTGTTTAATTTCCTCAGTTCTCCAAGGGGGTGTGGCTTTGGTTCTTATCTTTTTTTAGATTTTAGAGGAGCAACTGAGTCGAGACTGGATTTTAATTTACTGTTAAAATTTTCAACAAGTAGATCACAGGGGGCCGGCAAGACAGGTGGAGAGTGGGAGCGAACAGATGTAATAAACTTTTCGACCACCTCAGGAGTCAAGTAGCGTTTCTTCACCGTTCTCAGAGGTTTCCTGCTTTATAAAACCAGTGATGTTAAAAAGCACACAGTAATGGTCAGATACAGCCAGATCCACAAAAGTGGACACACTGGTAGGTAAACCATGGCTGATGACGAGGTCAAAAGTGTGCCCCCTGTTTTGAGTCGGCTGCATGACGTGTTGTTTAAAATCAAGAGAGGAGAGCAAGTCCAAGAACTGAGTGGTGCAATAGTCCAACTTCCTGTCTATATGCAGGTTAAAATCACCAGTTATTAAAATCATGTTAAAGGAAGTGTGGACAGATGCTAAAAACTCAGAAAACTCCTCAATAAAAGCAGAGCTTGGTTTGGGTGGTCTGTATACTGTGATGCATAAAACCGGAGGGCTGTTAAAAACAAAGGCATGATGTTCAAAGCTGGGGTACTCATCCAATGTAACCTGCTTTACTGCAAAGGAGTTGGACATAATAGATGCAGTACCCCCACCCTTTTTGCCCTCCCTGGTTGAAAAAACAAAGCTAAAATTGGGTGGAGAGGCCTCTGTGAGAACAGTAGATGCATCCGTGCTCAGCCATGTTTCAGTTAAAAAGAGTCCATCAATATTATAATCATGGATAAAATCATTTATGATAAATGTTTTGTTGGACAACGACCGAATATTCAAAAGTGGTCGAAGGCAGTTAATATTTGCTTTTCTCCCAGCACTTCCCCTCATGGAAGACCTGTCTGTAACAATGGTCTTAATGGGATAGACTGGGGGGGCAGCAGGTTGTGGCAAGGAAGCACTGTCGATGGAAGCAGTTTCTTGGGGAACGTGGGGAGGTGATATCATATCCAGTCAGTCACTTCCACAGACCGATTATCTGTTAGATAGATAGATAGATAGATAGATAGATAGATAGATAGATAGATAGATAGATAGATAGATAGATAGATAGATAGATAGATAGATAGATAGATAGATAGATAGATAGATAGATAGATAGATAGATAGATAGATAGATAGATAGATAGATAGATATGTCTCAGGCAATGGAGAGCAGAGGATGCAGTGCAGATGCTGGGATGTACCACCGGATCATAACTGAAGTGGCTGATATCAAGAAGTCCTACCAATGGCTAGAAAGGGCTGGCCTACAGGACAGCACTGAAGCACTCATCCTGACAGCTCAGGAACAAGCCCTGAGCACCAGAGCAATAGAGGCTCAGATCTACCACACCAGACAAGACCCAAGGTGTAGGCTGTGCAAAGAGGCGCCTGAAACAATCCAGCATATAACTGCAGGAAGTAAGATGCTGGCAGGGAAAACATACATGGAGCACCACAATCAATTGGCTGGAATAATATACAGAAACATGTGTCCAGAATATGAGCTGAAAATCCCAAGATCAAAATGGGAAACACCTCCGAAGGTGGTAGAGAATGAGAGGGCAAAGATCCTTTGGGACTTCCAGATCCAGACTGACAGGATGGTAATGGCGAACAGACCAGACAGTGATGTGGTGGATAAAGAACAGAGGAAAGCCGTTGTGCTGGATGTGGCAGTGCCAAGCGACGGAAACATCAGGAAGAAGGAACATGAGAAACTGGAGAAATACCCGGGACTCAGAAGAACTGGAGAAAGCATGGAAAGTGAAAGTGACAGTGGTGCCTGTGGTAATTGGAACACTCGGGGCAGTAACCCCCAAGCTCGAGGAGTGGCTACAACACATACCTGGAAAGACCTCAGACCTCTCAGTCCAGAAACGTGCAGTGCTAGGAACAGCTAAGATACTGCGCAGGACCCTCAAGCTCCCAAACATATATATATATATATATATATATATATATATATATATATATATATATATATATATATATATATATATATATATATATATATATATATATATATAAATATATAAACAAAAATAAATATGTATAAACAAAATAGAGTTACAATCTAGTTATAACTCTATGTTTTGATGACAAACTTTTTTCTCGTCTCTTTTTTTTCCTTTTTTTCATGTCTCAAAACCGAAGAAACAATAAAATTACTCAAATTTACTAGGACAAACATTTTTACAAATCTAACAGTGTCAAACAGGCAAATGTTTCTCAAAAACCAAAATGTTTGGCAAATACATGCATCACCCTTCAATTGGGTCCCCCTCATATGTAAATATGAGCTGTAATTTGTGATATAATGTTGCTGAGGTGTGAAGATTGGCGCTCCTTTAGGTGTAATGTAGAGGATTAAGTCATGTTATGCAAACACATTTACCGTAATTTCCGGACTACAAGCCGCTACTTTTTTCCTGCGCTTACAGTCCTGCGGCTTATTCAGTGACGCGGCTAATTATTGGATTTTATTGGCGGCCGCCGTGTACGTATTTTTGGACACAGTGAATAGTTTGAATTCTCTAACATCAAACACAAGTCATTTGTTTTTCAACACACCTCTAAGCAGCCAAACAGCATGGACCTGACTTCAGGTCTTAGACACTTCAGTCATGGTTCAACAAAACGAAACACGCATGCCCGGCCGCATCCCAGAATCCTTTGGTGCCATTAGACCCAACGTGCACGTGATCGCCGCTACAATATGATGAAGCTTTCAAGTTAAAAGCAATCGTTAAAAGCAGCGTGAAAAAATCACCAACGGGTTTGGAAAAGCCGGTCAGCTGCGTGACGGAGAGAACAGCGCATGCTCAGGAGTGCATTTACCTCTGAGTCGTAGTGACTCGGCTGGCTGCACGTAAATATGTGGCAATAATATCACCCTTTATTTTGTCGGGACATGACTGGAAACACAAATTGACGTGGTCGTGTTAACGGTTTCTAAGGACTGAGCAGAGATTTGCATTGAAACGCTCACAGCCTCCGTGTGAGCCGGAGACTGCGTGTCGTGTGAGCTGCGGGGCCGATGGCAGTCTGAAGGCTCCCACACGTAACAACGCATCCGCCCCTCATACACAAAACGTACAGTATTAAGTCCGATTGCTCTGCACAGACACGATTTGCTCCGTCCACCGGCGCAATGGGGACGAAGCGCTCCTCCCTGTAGCCGCGCTGGCCAGAGCTGTCGGAGTAGATAGGAAGGGGAGACAAGGAGCGCGCGGGAGCGCGGAGGCGTCGAGCCATTCTGCAGGCTGCAGCCAGGGCTTACTCGAGGCGTCCGCGGAGCAACTGTTTGTTGTGGAAGGAAACTTCTGACCCACGCGCCGCGAGGAGGCGCGCGTATCGCGCTGAGGCGCGCGCTTTTCAGTCGTCGCTGCTTTATTTTACTAGTGTGTTTTTTAAACAGCCCTGTTACTCCCATAACGCTGCCGCGACACAAGCGGAAGGAGAGCTTTACCCGTTCACCCCTCCATGCACTGCTGCTCATTCTTAAACACGTACAACAGTATGGCGAGCCGGGCGTTGGCCCCGCCTTTAGCCCCTAAGACTCATGGGAAATGGGGGATCGGGGATGTAAATTTCCTCATCATAACTGAGGGATGTAATGTTGATTATATGGTTACTGTTTGTAATTTTATGTGTGATACCTAGATTGTCAATAAGTTAAAAAAAAATAATAAAAATAAAAACCATAACTGAGGAACTTGTGAACAGAATAGAGCTGCATACTGTTTGGCAGATGCAGATAGACTCAAAGACATGAGCCTGAGGCAAAAATGACTCCACCCACTGTGTGCTAATAAATCACACTTACACTCTGAGTCAGGAAGTGATCCGTCAAGATGACAATGTTGCCTAATTCATGCGGCTTGTACCCCGACGCGGCTTGTGTATGTATAAAATTAGTTAAACACGTGAAAATGGGTGGGTGCGGCTAATAATCGGGTGCGCTTTGTAGTCCGGAATTTACGGTAGTTCTTTTTAATGACCCAAGGCACCCAGAAATGGTCTCCATGATTGCAGTCATTTGACATAGTTCTGGGTATGTTTTCTTCTTTTGTTGTAGCCTTCATTGAGCATCCACCTCTCCAAAATAGTCTAGAGTTCCAAAGACTTTAAAAATCTGCCCTAGTCCTTGAAAGTTAGTTTCCGTGTTTAATTTTCTTTTATTAATTAGTTAAATGCTTTGCTTTTTTTGTCTGTTTCTGTGTTTTATCTAATCTTTGTACTATACCATTGTTTCTCCCAGGATCATGTTACATTTTGCTTGTTTGATTTATTTATAAATGATAAAATAATGTTTTGGAATTGGTCAGTATGGAAATTGTCATCCAGCCATTTGGTCTCCAGCCCCTGGACCCTCCAATCCCATTTAATGACAATTGCTACAAAGACTCACTCCAATGAAAATTTAGTTATTGGTGTTTTTAACTTGTAGCATTTTCTGATGATGGATGCCATACACAAATAAAATTAAGCTCAAAATTGCATTTATGAATATTTCTTTATTTAAAGTGTTGTGATTTCGGAGCAGACAAAAAAATGCTGTTGGAAAAATAGCTTATTTGTGAGTTGTGTGCGTGACCATTGGTGTCACGCCCACAACAGGGAATTTCTAATGAACTCCTGCCGCTTTGCAGAAACTGTGTCCCAGAGACCGACAGGTTTTTGAAAATGGCATAATCATACATAAAAGACCACTGGGAACACTTTTATAATAGATCAACAGATGATCAGAGTGGGGTTTTATTATATTTAATGCTTGAACATTCAGTTTCAAACATTAATAGGAATTTGAATTAAAAAGTTATTGCCCTATTTATATTAAAACCTGTTTTTTTTTTCAGAAAAGAAAATATTACATATATTTGCTGCTCTCCTCCTACACCATCTTTTTCATAAATGATTCTGTTAAACAATGATTTAAGATAAAAGCCTCATTTCTATCAATTGATTTAGAGCATTATTTGCTTTTGTTAGTTGTTATGTATTTCACTGGCATTTGTTGGGATTTTCCTTCACTAATGGGGGAATCCAGCAATTTTGACTACATCTGTAACTTTTAAGTGTCTCATTGACATGCAGCAGGAGGCTCTATTCCACAAGATTACAGCACAATCATGAGACACTTCTCCCTTGATTATCTGTCTCTCTTTTCCTCTTCTTCACTTCCACACACTCACTATCTGTTAGACTTTAGAGCACTGAGGGAAGGGTCTGTTGCGCCTGTGGTTGGATGAGGCACCTGGGAATCAGGCAACATCAAATCTACTGTCAATGTTGCATAGATGCGCCATTCGTCCAAGCCACCCGCAGGGGTGAATGTGTCAGTGAGCATAAAGTAGTCCGTGTTTGTCTAAAAGAGACAATGCATTTATTAGCTTGTGTCCTTGTGCATGAGGTGGATAGACAGACAAAGCTGCTGATTGTGAGCGCTGTAAAGAGTATTGACTTTGTCAAGTGCTTTAACCGTTCAATTCCCCTTGTAAACCCGGAATGCTTTGTTTCACTCTCTGTCTTTTTCTTGTTACTGATTGAATGCTTTGTACAAGGGATGGCAAACATCTATCAATCTATATTCTACACCTGCGTCGTCCTCCTCAGGGTCAAAGTGTGCAGTAGCCCATTGCGGCTGTCACTTGAAGCAGGTGAAGTTTAAAAGTCTATAACAGTAAGATGGTCCACTTCACATGTAATTCAATATCTAATTTGTCTGGCTATAGACTCTAATTACATCACTATATGTAACCACATTGTAATGCATTGATAGAGTATTCAAGTGTTTAATGGGTGGTTCATTTTCATGCAGCTGAACCACTCGAAGAAAAAAGATGAAACTCAAAGATAAAGTCCTTGTTAATCATTCCTGTGTCACTGCTTTATATTTTTATGAGTCTAAGGTATTCAGTAAGAATGAGAACACTGAAGAGGATTATAGATACTGTGCATGAACATAAAGCCTGTAAAACAGGTTTCAAGATAACAAAGGAGTTATTAAAAAGGTTTAACCAAAATTGCAGTAAAACAACTGTTTATTCTTATTTTCATTTTTATATTAAAAAAAAATTAACCATCTGTTTTACATTAAATGATTACCATTGATTTTATTTTGCATAAACAGTTTTAGATGGGCTGACCACAGTTTATTTTCAGCATATTTATGGATAGGCTATTTATTGAGCCACATTTTCAATAGAGTTAACAGCATCAAAAAATAATTAAATCATCAACTACGATGTCCCAATTAGCAGATCAAATCTGCTTTATTGGAATTGCCATAAAAAGCCAGTTTACAATTTGTAAAGGATTTCCCAGACTGGAATAAATACATAAAAATGCTTAAATCTGAATATTTTTTTTTACTAGATACTGCTTTGTTGCTAAATGAAAGATTAGGTTAGTACAGATTTTTAAATTCTAAGAGTTAGAGTTGGGATTTATGCTACGTTCACACGGGGCATGTGACGTTTAGCATATGGTGTCACACTGGACAGTTGCTACCCGATATTAGTGCATTTCGCACCCAGCGTCTTGGAACTGTTGATGGCAAAGTGGAGTAAATATCGTGAATCTAGCTCCAGGTTTTTTTTTTTACCAATTGATTCTTATATATAAAAGTTTGAAGTCATATAATTACAGCGAGAGACAAATTGTAGTTCTTATCTCTCCTTCATGATCAATTTTTCAAACGGCTGGCAATTCCATGAATGGAAAGGGACGCCATCCATACATCACTCCCAAGTCCCTGGTTGGCCAGTCAGGGACTGACTGGTGTAGCTTTTAACACATGATCAATGGCCTCAAGTTTTGTACGTAGAGCCCAAAAGCAGTCATACAAAACTTGCATAGTCACGTGTGAATGTGGAAGCCTAAAATGCGCCTATATGTGTTTACATAGACTAATCATTGGAGGTTGTCGCTTAAACACGTGTTGCTGAGGGTGTGAGGACAAGGGCATGGGACTTTTCTGGTAGGTAAGGATGCAGCATCTCTGCAACAGCACCTAACAGTGAATCAGAATTTGATTTGAGGCAAAAAAAAATATTGCTGTTGGATTTTTTATGTTTTTACAATACATGATGGCAAAAAACATTTTCTACGGTTAACATCTGTCACTAACAATATAGAATCACACTTATTGGTTGACAATTCTATAGATGAAGATAAAGATGTTGTTACACAGTTTTTCATTCTGTATCTTGCTCCCAGTGCAACACAGGGAAGATTGCGTTGTATGCGATAGCCTTGAACTTGACTTTGCTGGCTACCTTTTTTCCTCTCCCTTCCTTTTAAAAGGCAGGTTATCCAGCAGGCCACCCTCACATTCTCCCTTGTGCCTTGATCTCTGTTGATCCTGTCATCCTAATCTCTGTTCCTTGTCCCTAATCTCTTTCCAAGGCTCTCCTTTCTCTTTTCAAACCATTATCTATTTTTTAGTGAAAAACTCCCTCAGAATAGGCACATAGGAAGTGGAAAGAGTAAAACAAAACCCTAATCGGATAAAAGTATTGTTGCATGGTCAAAATTGTACTCAGTACATGTAAAAGTACTAAGAAAGAAACATTTTTAAAAAGTAAATTCACTGAAAGCCAGAGAGAATTGAGATTAATCCAATAAAAAACTGTTTTTCTCCATTTCTTTATTTTATGTCTCTCTTGTTTTGGAGAGTGATTCTTTCCCTACAAACATGTCATGTTTTAAACCCATGAAGTGTGTTACATTGATCAGAGAATGATGATGTTCAGAGACCATCTGGATGACCAATTTTAGGCTACGTTCACACTGCAGGGCTTAATGCTCAATTCCGATTTTTTTGGAAAAAAACTGATTTTTTTCTTTTTGCAAGGCCGTTCACATTTCCAATTAAATGCAAACTTTTGTGATCTCCTGTGTGACCTTGAAATGACCCAGAAGTGACCCGCATGCACAGAAGAGTACTCAACGGGGAACAACGTCACGCGTTGTCTGTGGATTTAGCTAACGTTAGCAATGGATGTCAACAACAGTGTTGTCAACAGCCGAGCTCTTTTTGTATTATTAAGTTTAGTTTCACAAAGGAGCCAGCACAATTACAATCTTCTCATTTTAAGAAGGAATTGGTGCCAGGATCGTCTGTACCCAATGTGGGGGATATGTATGTGTTGGGGCCGCAAGCGTGTGTGTAAGAGAGAGGAGAAAGCGCATGCAGAATCGCAGAATCTTGACTGTCTGGATGAAGCTCGTCTGCTGGACTTTAAATATGTAGTTGTAGAGTTAGATAAGTTAATTCTTCTCTAAGAGTTCTGGTAAATCGCCTGTCCGTCCTGGGGGAGGATCCCTCCTTCATGTGGGCACCCCTGAGGTTTCTTTGTTTTTTCCGGGATTCCGTTTTTTTTAAGAGTTTTTCCTTAGCGCGAAGGGGTGTTTAAGGGCAGGGATGCCAGTATAGCTTAGTCAGTTTGTTAGTTCATTTTAGTATTTTCCTATTGAACTCTATGTATTCATGATCCTTTTGAGTTCATGTTTCCCTGTTTCAATTACCGATGCGAAGCCCATCGAGACGACTGTTGTTGTGAATTTGGGCTATACAAATAAAATTGAATTGAATTGATTAGATGAAGTCAGTAGTCTTGCCGATACTGAATGAGGAAGGAGTTGGATCCAGAGCATGGCGAAAGGTTTTCGGAACAGACATGGTCCTTGGCCGCAGTTGTGGCTTGATAGGAGCAAGCGAGACAGGAACGTGACGTGGCGTGACTTGAACAGGTTGGATCGAGCAGCTTGTGGAGAGGATTAACCAGGTGGATACTCGTGATGACAAAACCTGAGAGTGGAGCGACAAGGCGAGGTAAGTACAAGGTAACTTGAATACAAGGCTTAACTTGGTGACCAGACATAAGCACCGTTAGGAGCACGAACTGGCCATGAATGCTTGGGCTGGATCTCCGTAACACTTGTGCCAACCTAGGCAGTTTAACATTGGGAGTTGGGTCATCTAGACCCACTAGACAGTGCCCTGAACCTTTTTCTTCAACGATTTGTGATCTTCACTGGTGTCCATTACATGAAATCTTTCCACCTTTATCCACCTTTGTCATGGTAGGGAGAACACGTCAGAGTAAGGGTGGGGTCAACTAAGATAGAACTAGGGTTAAGAATGTTGGAGCAGGTGAGTATCCACAGCTGGCTCCAATCAGCAGAGCAGAGAGGGGAGGGGGAGAGTAGGCTGCCAGAGGCACCATGACAGTATCCCCCCCCCCCCCCCCCCCCCTCAACGACCGCCTCCAGGCAGTCTAGAATGGCGATCCGGGTGAGCGCAGTAAAAGTCCTTGATGAGGGAACGGTCGAGATACAAGAGCGTTCCTCTGGACCATAACCCTCCCAGTCCACAAGGAACTGATGCCCCGACCCTGGCGTCGAACATCCAACACCCGACTGACCGTGAACGCCAGGGTGCCGTCGATGACACCGGCGGGTGGAGGGGAAGCGGACGGCAGGCATAGTAGACTCTCCAGAAAGGGCTTGATTTGCGAGACATGGAAGGAGGGATGTACCGTAAGGGCTGCCGGGAGCCGAAGACGGAATTGATATAATGACATTAATATTATGTAACCATAACAATAATAAAATCATGTTTAGAAGATCATCTTGTAGCTGCCACACACGTATGTGTGGCAGCTCGGAACTAATTTCCTCTTCCGGTATTTTAGAGACTTCTGCGCTTGTCCAAATGATTTATTCTGACCGAAAGTGCGGCCCATGTAGACGTTTGTTATAATCGGAAAAAGTTTTTCCGGGTCCATGTACACCGATGAATTCTAATCCAATCTTTGATCCCATCAAAACATTTTGCACATGTAACCGCGGCTAATGTCAGGTCCAACACTTTATTTGCTACTTTAGTACAGCGGGGGTGTTTTACTGTAATGAGCCTGCTTTCATCCGACCACATTTCAACAAACTGCTGTGTCTCATCGTTGCTCCATGTTTTTCCGTGGCTCATGGTACCTTCCTTCCTACTTTGTTTACATCCTGTAATGCTTGGCTATGGTGGCCGTTTTGGTCGAGTTGTTCCGCTCTGAGCATTACGCCTCATCAGACTGAGGAAACTCAGAGCAAACCAGAGCTCAGTCTGATTGGTAAAGAACCGAGCCCACCTCCAAAGATGGGTCCTAGAGCAGTTCTTGGTCCCGAACCAGGGTCCACTTGGGTGTACTCAGACTGAAAATCTGTTGTGGATTATAGGGGGTAATGAAATTTGGTTTTACTTTAGGCGAACCAAATGTTTCCAGACTACATAAACCCTTACTGTCAACTTTCCCTTCTTAGTTCATTCTTTGCTTTAAAGCCCATGTGCTGCAGAGCACCTGTAGGTTGAAGATGTTTAGGTGGTAAACTGCATTAGGAGTGATCCTGTAATTACATTTATAGGATAATTGCAAAAAGGGCAACCTCTCCCACCTGCCCCACAATACACTGGACAAGCCAAAAAGAAGCTTTTGGAACAGACTAAATCTGCTTTGCTTTCAGATCAGATTAGATCAGGCAAGTCCAGAGAGTATGTCTACCTACAGACTGTCCATCCATCTGTCCATCTATGACTTCATAATAAAAAGAAGACAATGCTGAATTAGTAGGGGATCACAGTTGGTAACAGTTGTCAAATTTGATGAAGTTTGCTGAAGTCATAGTAGAAATCTGGATGTGTAGAGAATAAAAAGAGAAGTGATTGTAAGGCAAACACATGAGCAAACAACAGCGCTGTCTGTGCTCTAATCTGGTCAGCACAGAAACCCCAGGAAAGATGCAATTTAGAGAGTTTAACCAGTAAAGAGGTAACTATTCCACTATTACTACCCACCTCTATTTAAAAGCTGCACCATATGTCTAATCTTCAATATAAAAGTTGCAAGTCCCCCATATAACTTGAAGACAACAAGAATGGAAGGAATTCAAGAAAACAATAACAAACATGTTTAGATATGTCAGAACCAGGTCTTGAGGACCAACAAAAGATGACAGACCCAAGAAGTACGAGATCTTCAGTTTATTTAAAGGGGACCAGAGCAGGTAGGATGCTAGGCAGAACTTGACACCAGGGGGCGTGGAGACAGACTTGTGGGAGGCCGTAACAGAGTGCAGCGGAGGAGCCGTCTTACGGCTGAATCTTGAGGCACAGCTTGGCGATGAGGAATAGGCGATCACAGCAACAAGTGAGTCAGTAGAAGCAACTCAGGAGAAAGCTTGGTTCGTCAGGAGCGGCAGAATTAACGATAGGCAGCCAGGTGACGCAGACTTGTGAGCGTGGAGCAGAGATCCAGATTTGCTGACGAGCTGCAGACTGGAACACAGAGCGTGAGAGCAGGTTGGTGGTCTAGTAGTACACTTAGACGTTCCGGCGAGGAACGGAGCGGTGCGAAAGCAGTGTATACTGATGTAAACAGGTGAGGAGAGTTGACAAGCCAAGACAAGCAGCCGCTGCGGGGGCGTGGTGGCAGTTGCCATGACAAGATAGATCCTAACCAATGTCCTAGAAAAGTTCTGCCAAAAGTGCAATTAGGTTTACTGATCAAACTTCCCTTTTCTAAACGTTATGTAATGGGGAGGCCATCAACAACACTTGTTTTGGCAGAGTGTGAAGTGATGATGATGATGATGATGATGAACAAGCTGCTGCCGTGGTGACATTGATGCATGATGAAGGTCCACTCAAAGAGAATAATAAAAGGAACAGAAGGAGTTCAAACATCCAAAATCACTTTTTTTTCTATTCTTTATAAACAACAAAACAATTAATCTGCAGTTTGGCCTCTGTGTGATTGGGCTCTAAATACTTAGAGAAGTTGATGACATTAATAAAGTAAAGATAAAAGAGATAGCAAAAATGATAACTTATTTTAAATAAATAATAAATAAATAAACACAGCTGAAAACACTTCTTTACAAGCTTTTCAGTGTCAAAGCACGCATGTGGCACTGCCGTGATGTCATCCTTAAAGTTAAATTGTAGTTCCTTAAAAAAATTCCTGTCATGATTTCCATGCTAGGCGGACCCAGACGCTGGAACCCAGAATCAGGACAGGTACGTGGCAGGTAAGAATAATTTATTGTTTCTCCAAGGATGACGCTGTGAGAAGGCGAGAGATGATCCAGATAGGTGAAAGGCTGTGGCACGGCTGGAGGTACGAACGCGGCAGTCCTTCGATACCTCCAGACAGCAGAGAGAGGGGTCCATACAGACGTCACTCGTGAGCGGAATTCCTGGGACAAGGAGACAAGGTTAGAGCCAGAACTAGAGAACAGACTAGATTTACTAGAACTTGACGAGACCAGGCTAGTCACCATAATGGGCAACAAACTGGCGTTGATTTGTGGCATTGGGTCTCCTTTTAAAGCAGCAGAGGGTGATGAGTGGAGTGACGACAGCTGGTGAATAATCAGGAGCAGAGTGGAGCAAGGCTGGAGGGGGAGGAGTCTGACAGAGGCACCATGACAATTCCCTTTTTTTTCATTTTTGATTTGATTTATTTATTTCAAAAATAAAATTCTAGTCAATACAAAAAAATAAATCACAGATTTATCAAACTCATTCAAGAAATAATGAAATGCATTCATAAAAAACACAAAACAAAAACGAAGACACACTTAGGTCCCATTTGCTTATTAAATATAGTGATCATGTCATGACTAGAATGCGGGACGAACCCAGATGCTGAAACCCAGAAGGCAGAGACAGGTAAGTGAGAGGTAAGTAAGAAGTTTATTTGAGTTCTTGTTGGGTCCTGGCGAAGCTGTGGGTAACGTGGCTGCGGCTCTTGATTGGAGGCCGTTCGTGGCGAACTCCCTGAGCGAGGGGCGAGACAGAATTCGTGGCTTGAGTTCTTGGTGCGTGGCTGGAGATCTTGAGGAGAACGGTGGCTCGGTTTGATGCGAGGTGTGGCTGGAGATCTTGAGGAGCACACAGACTGTGGCTCACAATGGCAGGCGGCGTCAGCGATGGAGAGCTGTGGCTGCTGCTGCTCGAAATGGTAAGACTCAGGTGACACCCGTGGCATGAGATGAAAACCTGAAGTGCAGACAACAGGACAAGGTTAACTCAGAACGAGACAAGGGGCCAGACATGGAGAGCTTCAGGAGACTAGGCACCATCAGGGTTAACGAACTGCCGAAGAATGATGAAGCTGGGTCTCCATATGTAGCAGGTGGCTTGATGAGTTGAGTAGTCACAGCTGATATGAATGAGCAGCGGAGCGGGTCTCCCTTTGGGGGTCCTGGCTCGTACCTGGGGTTGGGGCGGGGGGATGCCTGGAACTCCTGGGTGGTGGTGGAGTGCTCGTCTGGGGCTGTGGGCGTCCTTCTCCGGTGGGGCCCTGCGTTGGGCTCTCCCGGCGCGGCGGGGGGGCTGCTCTCCTGGTTGGGCTGGGGCGGCGCTCTCTTTCCCTCCGTGCCTCCCTGCTCTCTGGCTCTGGGGGCCTTGCGGCGGTCCTGCTGGCCCTGGCCTGGGTGGCGGGCTTGGTCGCCCCGCGGTTGTTCCCTGCCTGTTCCCGTGTGGCGTTGGGGGGATTCCGGCTGCCGCTGCTGGTGCGGTGGGGGTCTTGGGGTGGGGATGGCTGGGCACTCTCCCTCCTTCTTTTCACGTTCCACCATCCATTTTAGAAGAACATAAACACTCACCTGAGCACAGGTGTTAGCTCACCTTTGCACTAACAGTTTGCATGATTGAATGACTGAAATATTTCACACTAGTTGGTTTTAAGGCATAAGTATGCATGTGAACACTATCTGTTTTGTGTACATGTCGACAGGTGGACATTTTTGCAGTTAGTAGGTGTGTTGATAACATTTGAGTGTGTGTGTGGACAGGCCCTGCCCTTTTTGTACTACATTTGAACCTTACCGTAATGATGAACAACCAGTAAACTTGTTGCTTTATGCTGCTTCATGGTCTTATCCCCCTTCCCCTCCTATTATCACCCTCCTACACCCCCCCCCCCTCTCTCTCTAACGTCCCTCTCTCTTCTTCCCCTCTTTCCTTTTCCGTCCGGTCCAACACCAAAGATTTTCAAACATGATTGAAATTAATAAAGTTTGGCCTCAATTACAAAAGGGGTTTATTCAGACATACCTTTGGTTTGTCTGAAGATTAATAACCCCTCTTGTTAAAGTAAAATATGTCCAACACAAGAGGCCCTCAGCTCTCATCTGTCTGCCCAGCTGTTGGACAGGACAAGTTTAAAAAAAAGAAAAAAAAACAAACAAAATGAATGAGTAGCAGAGCTGGAGGGGGAGGAGTCTGACAGGCCACCATGACAGATCATTAACCAAAGTCAAGTAGAGCTTGATCTATTGCTAGAAAAGGAGTGGGAAGAAATGGTAAATGGCGTATACTTATATAGCGCTTTCCACGCTCTTTCGAAGGCCCAAAGCGCTTTACAGTCACAGTCCCATTCACCCATGCACACACACATTCACACACTCCGCTGCCGAACACTGGCGGCAACCTCCCACCAGAGGCAAGGTGGGGTTCAGTGTCTGGCCCAAGGACACTTTGACACATGGGCGTCCAAGGCAGGAATCGTACCTACAATATTACGATCATGGGTCGATTGCCCTACCGCTGCACCACGGCCGAGTTTAGCAGCGAGTTTATATAATTCCTCTCCTACTTAGTTATTTCATCGTATAATTTTACATAGTTTTCGTAATCCGGTTCTGATCTGTTGTGAGGAAACAGTATATTGGGAATTTTTTCATACCAGGAGCCAGCTCAGCTACAGGAACATCGCCACAGTACCCACCCAGACCGGGACAACAATGGCGTCCACTCCACAGCTGTGAGGCTGCTATGTTGCCATCAACCAACCCCTGGCCCAAGGGATCCCCAAAAGAAATACTGGAGCTAAAAAAATAAGAAAGTGTGCTGTCGACCAATGTTTTGAAATTATAATACATAATAATTAGAAATATTAATCAATTTTATTCCAAAATCCCCCCCAAAAAATCCAAGATCCAAAAAAAAACCTTTGATTCCAAAAAAAACCTGGACTTGTACAAAAAAACCAAAATTGTGAGAATTCATTTTTATGTTTTTTTTACTTAAGAGTCACATAAAAGTCAATTTTTAGGTAAACCAGAGTTACCTTGTCCAGGACAACAAAAAGAAACGAAACGGTGGAATAGAGCAAAAAAGTTTCTATTGAATTCATACATGCATTCATTCATTAAGAGAAAAATATTAGTTACCAAACACTGTCTTCTTGCACCACAAACCAAGACAAACCTGGAGGCAAAGATGCATTCTGACTCCATCTGCAGAAAAATTCTTTACTATTATTCGGCACTAGGATGCATCAAACTTACTGCTTTTCACTGCATGGAAAATAGAGTGAATATAGAGCAGACAGCAGGACACTTGAGCTGTCATACCAAACTGGAGCAAAGAGTTTTTCACTTTACTTCTCTTTTCTTGCGAAGGCCAGCAAACATCTGGAGAAAGAAGGGGAAACAGAGAAAAAAAACAGTGGAATTAGGTTTAAAAATAGCAGCCAACATGTCAGAAGCCTGCAACAACTGGAATAAAGACCAGAAGACGTAACTGATAGTTAAATTGCTAAAACAGTGTGGTAAACACAAATATAAGACTGTCGGTTTTAGAATGCCCAACTTAAATTCAAGTGTTAAAATATATATATTTTTTAATTAAATGTGAAAAATACTTTGTTTTATGTTTGATTTTGGACTTTTAATGAATGCAGAACAGAAGGAACAAAACTGATGTGGACAGCTGTGTGCTGGGTTGTTTCTGACGACGGGTTTGTGCATGAGCACTTCAGACGCAATCTTGATGACAGAAGAGAAGCATTGACGCCACAACTGGTGTCACTAACAGCAGCAAGAACAAAAAAAATGACTACTTCTCTGTGGGGATGGCTCTCTTTTTTTCTCTTTTTTTCTAACTTGTCCTGTCCAACAGCTGATCAAGCAGATCAGAGCTGAGTGCCTCTTGTATTGAACAGATTTTATTGTTACAATTGCAGACTGAGTGTACATTTGTCCTGAGACCCGACCCATTCATTCATGTCCTTTATAATGGACATTTTGTTTACCTGTATATTTCTAAGGAATTAAGACATACCTTTCCAAATCCTAGACATCCTGGGCTTTCCAGTGATGTCATGTGATGAGTTTGCATGCTGGGAACTTTAAGTTTTACCTCTACCAACATGGCTGCCATACCATTTACCTAATTTTATGGAAAGGTGAAAGGCAAGTCAAATATTCTGTATCTATTCTTTTTTTTACCATGATAATTATATATATTCTTGGTCATAAACATGTTAGGGACAATATTTTTAGATCTGAAACAAGTTTCATGTTTTCTGTTTTAAAACAGCAGGCGTTTAATGAATGTCAACTGTAGTGGACACGGGTATCATTTTAATGTATTTAATGGACGCACATAATTTTTGGAGAAAAATGTGAAGCAGAGACGATTCTATACCAGATAGTTGAGGGAGATTCAGATTTGGAGCTTTCGGATGATAAAAAGGATGAGGATAAGATTCATGAAAAATTAACTGTTATTTTTTTAATTAACTTGATTTTTTTGTGTTTTTTAAACATCCATCATAACAGGTTTACACCTGTGCTAGTAGGGCGCCCTGCCTATCAAGATGACCCCAAAGTTCATCTTGATAGATGGAAAACATGTAGGACACTTGCCCTCGAGCCCTGGATTTTAACCCCCCTGCTGTAGAGCAAAAAAGGTTGATGCACATTTTTTTCTATGGGCATTCTGTGAGTGACAGGTCTTAGCAAACACTTAAACACTGAATGGTAAGTAAAGGTGAAATAGGTGAGACACAGGCGTGTCATACAGATTTTTCTTTTGTTAGATTGTGCAGGGGGCCCATAAGTGCTGTCCACATTACAAGACCGTGCTCCTTGTCTGCCCAGCACAGGTTTACCCAGTTTTCGCCCCCAGACAGCCCATTACTAATGACAATAGTATGGCATGGTAAATGCTAAATGGCATAAACTTATATAGCGCTTTTCTACTTACAATGCCCAAAGCGCTTTACAGTCACAGTCCCATTCACCCAGTCACACACACATTCATACACTGGTGGTGGCTCCGCTGCCGAACACTGGCACCTGCCTACCACCAGAGGCAAGGTGGGGTTCAGTGTCTTGCCCAAGGACACATCGACTCATGGGCGTGCAGGGTGGGAATTGAACCTGCAATATTATGATCATGGGTCGACCAGCCTACCGCTGCACCACGGCTGCCCCCAGAAGGGCATTGGACAACTGTCAGGAACTGGTGGTGGAGGACCCAAAATGCAGGAGACCCCGCTTGGTGACAGGAAATAAACATTTAATAAACAAACCAAAACATGACAAAACTATGGGGAGAAACAAAATGGTGACACAACAGAGCAGATGACCTGACAAGGATGAACAGAAACCAAGACACTTAAATAGGCTGAGGGTAATTAACTGAACTGAAGACAGCTGTGGATCAACATGACCAAGAACAAAACCAAACTACTGAATCCTTACAACAACAGCATCGGCTGTAAGTCACAATTCTGTGTGAATTACATTAGTGTCAAGAATACTTTGCAATACACCAACCACATGCATGATAATCATATGCTCCATTTTAACAAGCCCCAAGAGAACTGCAAGACACGCCTGTGTTCCTCTTAGAATTTGTCTTCGACCGGCTGATACAGCCGCCGCCATGTTGAAACCAGTCGACAGTGATTGGTCCCAGTCGCTCTCAGTCATCATATCTATTTCCACTACTGTCACCATTGCCATAGCTACAATGACTCAGAGCAACTCGGACCAATCGCTGTCGACTGGTTTCAACATGGCGGCACCCGTACCAGAAGGCAATGGAGAGGGATTTTGCCTCATTTCGCGAGCACTGGAGGTAAGGCATTTTCTATGGGTGACGTCACTCCTTGATTCGTCCATTGTTTTTACAGTCAATGTTGTTACCAAGACTCAATAAAAATTGTTGATGAGATATTAGTCTTTTCTCTCTATGGAAAAGAAGTTTTTTATTTGCACTTCTCATTGCTCCACTGACTAGTTTTCTTAACCCTGCCTTTCCCTCTGCTGGCTAAATATGATTTTTGTCTGACCTTTATTCTCTTGTCTTATTTGGTCAAGTCTGTGTTTTCAGGTAATCAGGCAACTATGATGGATGTAATGATTTTTTATTTTTTTTGTATTTATGTTTGCCATGGACAGTCAGCAGCAGGATTCCCATCAACATACAAGTGTTGATCACATCATAATCGCAATTTTATACCTAATTTTGTAGCAATATTGGAAGTTGACACTTAATTTTTCAAAACCTTTATTACATGTATCTTTTAAAAACTATTGCTAGTACTTTGTTTAAATATGAAAAGGCAAGACATAGGTGTGGCCGTGGTGCATAGGTAGAGCGGTCAACCTGTGATCAGATGATTGGAACAGCAGGGCACATTATTTCCGTAAGATCAACAGCAAACTGAACACACACAGCTGGGCAGTTAAAAATCACATCGCCGTCGCCTGTAGGAACTGTAGCGTAAAAGCTCCTCTGCCTCCTGAAATATTTACCGTATTTTCCGGACTATAAGTCGCTCCGGAGTATAAGTCGCACCAGCCCAAAAATGCATTATAAACTAGAAAAAAACACTGATAAGTTGCACTGGACTATTAGTCGCATTTTGACGGGAAATTTATTTGAAATCTGGGACCAAGAACTAATAACTTTCACAACCTCATATGACACAATAATGGCAGACTGTTTATCTAATAATTTCACAGTAATTCTTTCTCAAACCTATTTATTTATTCTTTTCATGAAGCATCATTGGCCAACTAATACTCTGTTTTCATCCTGTATTTGTAGAAACAGTTGTAATTTCAATTGCATTTCTGAATCTATGAAATCATTGGAAAAATAGAATATTATGTTGTTATGTAGCCTTCAAGATCTTACTGTAAAAAAAAAAAGTTTGCTGATTCTCTGAGTCACTTAACATACTCTTAAGACTTAACATACCTCATACATCAAATTGACCTAGGAACATCATCTCTGTTCCTCACAAATGAACATAACAGGAGGGTTAACAATGTATTTATTTCAATTTATTTCTAATATAAATCGCTGCGGAGTATAAGTCGCACCCCTTGCCAAACTATGAAAAAAAGTGCGACTTATAGTCCGGAAAATACGGCAATATCCTTTTAACCATGAGAGTCTGATGATTTCTATGACTTCACTGAAGAAGCAACGTTATTATATACAGATATAAACATAAAAGAATCACATGAAGCTTATAATTTAACACAGAATTTTTGTTTAATTTTTGCTTTAGACATGAATTATTTACCTGTTTTATGTTATCAATTGTGTATTATAAAGGTATCAAGTCTTGCGTTTTTGTGATCATATAAAGCCTGAAGATAAGGTCATAGGTTTATTAATTTACATCCATGTTAATTTGCAGACACTCATTTGTATAGCTTTAATCTTTGTTCTCAGCTGTTTATTTTTATTTTGTACTTTTGCGGATTTTGTTAGACCAGAGTTCAAAATACATTGCTTTTGTAGGCATTTTTTTGCTTGCCAAACCACAAGCTTACTATGTCATAGTTTTCACACTTGTTCTAATTGTAAAAAATGCCTTTTAGATGGTCATTGTTTGGAGGTTCAAAGAATCAGGCATAAAGACAAAAGTGCAAAGCTAGGTCCAAATTTTAACAGAGAAAAGCAGATAAAAGCAAAAAAAAACTACAGTAACACTTTATATTAAGATTCCTTAACAAGCTTTGTTAACACATTAACAAGCATTATAAATGAATTTATAGGGTGTTAGTAAGACATTTATTAGTACAATAAGTCTAATAAGGTTTATTAAATTACTTAGTTAACACATTTACAAGCATTATTATTAGGATGTTTTCAAGATGCTAATGATGCATTTACTGATATATATGTGCCTAACAAATGTGTCAGTGTTAACAAGCTTAATAAGATTTATTAACAACCTTTGTTAACAAATTAAGAAGTATTATTATTGTTTGGGGTTCTAGTAAGATATTTATTAGCATTATAGATGTCTCACACAAGCCTAAGTGTTCATAAGCTTAATAAGTTTTATTAACTAACTTAACAAATTAAAAGGCTTTATTAATGTGTCAGATGCTAGTAAGATATTTATCAGCATTATAAATGTCTTGCAAATACCTGAAAGTGTTGATAAGATTTATCAACATCTAAAGTCAGACCATTGTCTTCTAAATCCATATTACTAAACTGCTTATAAGCTTTACAAATGTATTAATTAACTTTGTTAATAGTTTATTAATTGTTTTGCAGCACCTCATCTAAAGTGTGGACGTATTTTACCACAAACAACCACAAAGCATAAAGATTGTAAAAATAAATTTATGACATTAAGTCAGACTAAACATACACAAATCGTTCTGTAAAAGATATAATAATTTAATTCAGACAAATGAATTTTTTGGTTAAAAACATATATACTGGTATTGGATGAGTAGCATCATAGCTAATAGGATAAAGTATTAGCATCTATCCTGAGTGAAACCTTCATTGCAAATCCCATCACCAGGAGACAGTTCTCTGCATTCAATGCCAACTGCATTCAACCACTGTTGCCTTGCTTCAAAGTCCACAAGAAAGTTGCACAAGCCAGTCATTTTTGAAGAACGAAGACAATAAACCTACAGGAGCCATGCTAAAGCTAACACGCTAACGACCGACCGGTAAAGAATCAAAGATGGGCGGGGCTTTTTTCGTCACCTGTGTGAAAGCAAAGTCTAAGAGGCCATTCAATTGGCTGAAAGTGAGCACGCGTGTTTTGCTGATGAGTTTGATTGACAGATTCATTAGCCAATGGGGACATTAGTTAACATGCCCATCTTTGATTCTTTTCATAATCAAAGGTGGGCAGGTTAGCGTGTTAGCTTTAGCACGGCTCCTGTAGGTTTATTGTCTTCGTTCTTCAAAAATGACTGGCTTGTGCAACTTTCTTGTGGACTTTGAAGCAAGGCAACAGTGGTTGAATGCAGTTGGCATTGAATGCAGAGAACTGTCTCCTGGTGATGGGATTTGCAATGAAGGTTTCACTCAGGATAGATGCTAATACTTTATCCTATTAGCTATGATGCTACTCATCCAACACCAGTATATATGTTTTTAACCAAAAAATTCATTTGTCTGAATTAAATTATTATATCTTTTACAGAACGATTTGTGTATGTTTAGTCTGACTTAATGTCATAAATTTATTTTTACAATCTTTATGCTTTGTGGTTGTTTGTGGTAAAATACGTCCACACTTTAGATGAGGTGCTGCAAAACAATTAATAAACTATTAACAAAGTTAATTAATACATTTGTAAAGCTTATAAGCAGTTTAGTAATATGGATTTAGAAGACAATGGTCTGACTTTAGATGTTGATAAATCTTATCAACACTTTCAGGTATTTGCAAGGCATCTATAATGCTAATAAATATCTTACTAGCATCTGACACATTAATAAAGCCTTTTAATTTGTTAAGTTAGTTAATAAAACTTATTAAGCTTATGAACACTTAGGCTTGTGTGAGACATCTATAATGCTAATAAATATCTTACTAGAACCCCAAACAATAATAATACTTCTTAATTTGTTAACAAAGGTTGTTAATAAATCTTATTAAGCTTATTAACACTGACACATTTGTTAGGCACCTATAATATCAGTAAATGCATCATAAGCATCTTGAAAACATCCTAATAATAATGCTTGTAAATGTGTTAACTAAGTAATTAAATAAACCTTATTAGACTTATTGTACTAATAAATGTCTTACTAACACCCTATAAATTCATTTATAATGCTTGTTAATAGGTTAATAAAGCTTGTTAAGGAATCTTAATATAAAGTGTTACCAAAACTACAAAACAGAGGTAACAAATAATTGGGCCCACATCAGAAGACTGAGTCGACCTGAACAGTACCAACCACAAAAGAAAGACCTCACCCCCTGATGAGACACACTGGGAGGCAATGAGACACACATGAGAGAGGATGGGGGGTTTAACTGTAACTTTCAGTTTGACTTATAAATGCTTTAGAGTAAACTGAGAATGTTTCCCCTGCAAAAATTAGAAATTAAAAATGTATTTTTACTATAAAATTCACTTAAATTATATGAAAAGTTTTGGAATAAAATGTTGTGTTCCTCTCACTCTTGGAATGGTTTGCTCCACCTTCCATTTCCGCCAACCTTGATTGATGATTCAAATCACCTAAGCACCTCAAAGCTCCATGGAAAACAAAGGTTAAAAATCAAATCAAGACAAACAATTCACTTAAATATGTACACCTATTGACAAAAAATGAAAAAAAAAACAAACAGAATCCATAATAGTTTAAAAAGACTAAATTTGACCCCCTAGCCTTTTTTGGCTTAGAGATATTTGATTCATGCAGCTGAAAACAAGTCGGAAATAGAACAATTTGGTAAAATAGATGTCTCAGAGAATTCTGTTAATGTTCAAACTTAAAAATGCAGAAAGCACTTTAAAAATCTTGGTTGCCCAACCTGGCTAATTTGTTGCCAAAACACAACATGAACTCTGCCAGCTGTTGGGGCAACCAAACCAAATCTTAATTTCACAAATCAATGCCTGTTTTCAATTGTTATTATAATTATTTTGCTTCCTTAAAACAGTTTTATATCTAAATTATTTTAACTTAAAAATGTCTTAATGTGTCTTAGGTGTTGACCTTTTGACTCTCTGCAAACCGCATCTCAATTAGTATTTCTTTTAGAAACTAGTCATTTTTATGCTTCTTAATAACAAAAAACATGAAAATGTATGAGGCACTTTCATATTAATAATTAAAGAATAACTTTTCCCTCTGATTCAATAACAAACAACTGATTTAAAATTAAATGACACATTACTTATTTGGGTGTTTTTTTAAATTTAAATTATAGTTTCTCAAAACACCCATCTAAGCCGGCTGTTGTGAAACGTCCAAAGTTACTTTCTCCCAACCCAGTGTGTTTAAATGAACCTGATTGGACCCAAACCAGTCCAATTTGAAAACACAGCTGGATATGTAAAACATCATGAAGGTCTTTCACAGCGATGCACTGAGACATCATTAACTAATCCCTCAAAGTAATATTCACAAATGAGGCCCTGTAGTCTTTTGGTGACATCAAAGTTAAGTAAATAAAACCATTAATTAAAGCCGCAAGCGGCGTTGTATGGCCCGCAGACGCAAACCGCCTCCACGCCCAACTCTACGCACCACCGCTGACCTCACCGCCCTCACAGCCCGCAAATTAAAAGCTAGTCAAGGCTGGATTTGCTAATTATGCTAACTATGCTAACTATGCTAATGTGGCTAAAAGTGCTAGCATAGCGATCAGCATCATCAACTGACTCGGAAAAACACATTACCTAAAATGCTAATTATGCTAACTATGCTAGCTATGCTAATGTGGCTAAAAGTGCTAGCATAGCGATCAGCATCATTAACTGAATCAGAAAAACACATTACCTAAAATGCTAATTATGCTAACTATGCTAGCTATGCTAATGTGGCTAAAAGTGCTAGCATAGCGATCAGCATCATCAACTGACTCAGAAAAACACATTACCTAAAATGCTAATCATGCTAACTATGCTAGTAATGCTAATATAGCTAAAATTGCTAGCATAGCGATCTGCATCATCAACTGACTCAGAAAAACACATTCCTCCATTGGTGAGAGCTACATGTCATAAGTTGATAAAAAACCTACTTTTTCCAAAATGGCGGCTTTTCTGTTGATTTTTTCTCCATAGCAACCATTTTATGTTTTGGTACCCTCGGGAGGACGAACAGATTGACGTCAGTTTCGGACAAATCGGTAAAAGTAAAGTTTTTGTTGTCCTTAGCAACAGTGGTTTTATGCTAACCACGCCCACATTCCTTATATGTCCATATCCAGTGTTTTTCAATGTATTCAGTTTCAGGCATTAATGCATGCATTCAATTTTCATTGTATTGTATTGAAATACATGGGAGTTATAATACTGCGCCACTTTGCTAGCTTGCCACGCGCACGCCGTTCAAAATCTACAACTTCTAATTCCAACATTTTTTACACAGTAGCTTGCCATTGATGCCCAAAAAGTTTTGAGACGATCGAAGAAAATTCCAACGACAAGTTTACGTTTGAATCTGGTGGTAAAGGTGTTTTTTATAGAAAATTCAAGATGGCCGCCTTTTCCCGAGGTCAAAGGTCGACGAAACTCCAAAGATGATTGTAGACTTACGCTAGGGACATGCGAGTCAAATTTCGTGAAAATCGCTTGAAAAAAAGTTCATTTTTCCATATCGTGTAAAAACGCGAAAAACTCAAAATGGCAGATTTTGGCACAAAATGGCCGCCAAACCGTAGGTCGTGTGGCCATCAAGTAATGATTTCAAAACTTTCTTTGGATATACCCGACAAAGTTATCTGGGTTTCGTTAGCCGATTCTTAAAAATAAAATCCGAAAATTTTTTTTTTGCCGAGTCAGCACTTTTTTTTGCGACGGTTTTTTGTTTACCACGGCCACATTCCTTTATCGATTTTGTCGTATGTGACATCGTTTTGTTCAGTGTGGGCCAGGGTATCGCATATTTCAGTTTCAGGCTATTCCGATAAAATATGTGCGAGCTAGCTAAAATGGCGACGGTTGCGAATTCGCCACGCGCACGCGTTTCAAATTCTACAACTTCTAATTCCAACATTTTGTCCACAGTAGCTTGCCATTTATGCCTGAGAAGTTTCAAAAAGATCGATAAAAATCCCTAGGACGAGTTTTCGTTTGTATCCGTTACTAAAGGTGCTTTTTTATGAAAATTCAAGATGGCCGCCCCTTCCCAAGGTCAAAGGTCAACAAAACTTCATTGGTAGTTGTAGAATCGTGTTTGTGGCATGTGTATGAAATTTCGTGAAAATCGCTTGAACAAAAGGGTAGTTTTCCCATATTGTCAAAAAACACGAAAATCGCCATTTCTCTGAGTTCGCCACAAAATGGCCGCCAAGCCGTAGGTCGTGTGGCCATCCCATAATGATTTCATAACTTCTTTGGGATATCTCCAACACGCGTGTTTTGGGTTCGTAACTGTATTCCAAAATATTTTTTTTTGGCCCCATAAGCGATTTTCGGCCCATTCATTTTTTTTACGAGAACGCTCGCCGTGATGTCATCGTCGTGGGGGGGTTGACGTTTTCTTTGCCGAAAATTCATTTTCAATTTATCCCAGATGTGTGCCAATTTTGGTGAGTTTTCGGGTATGTGGCGGGGGTCAAATTTGAGCTCAAAGACGCCGTTAGAAACAATAATAATAATAATTAAAGCCGCAAGCGGCGTTGTATGGCCCGCAGACGCAAACCGCCTCCACGCCCAACTCTACGCACCACCGCTGACCTCACCGCCCTCACAGCCCGCAAATTAAAAGCTAGTCAAGGCTGGATTTGCTAATTATGCTAACTATGCTAACTATGCTAATGTGGCTAAAAGTGCTAGCATAGCGATCAGCATCATCAACTGACTCGGAAAAACACATTACCTAAAATGCTAATTATGCTAACTATGCTAGCTATGCTAATGTGGCTAAAAGTGCTAGCATAGCGATCAGCATCATTAACTGAATCAGAAAAACACATTACCTAAAATGCTAATTATGCTAACTATGCTAGCTATGCTAATGTGGCTAAAAGTGCTAGCATAGCGATCAGCATCATCAACTGACTCAGAAAAACACATTACCTAAAATGCTAATCATGCTAACTATGCTAGTAATGCTAATATAGCTAAAATTGCTAGCATAGCGATCTGCATCATCAACTGACTCAGAAAAACACATTCCTCCATTGGTGAGAGCTACATGTCATAAGTTGATAAAAAACCTACTTTTTCCAAAATGGCGGCTTTTCTGTTGATTTTTTCTCCATAGCAACCATTTTATGTTTTGGTACCCTCGGGAGGACGAACAGATTGACGTCAGTTTCGGACAAATCGGTAAAAGTAAAGTTTTTGTTGTCCTTAGCAACAGTGGTTTTATGCTAACCACGCCCACATTCCTTATATGTCCATATCCAGTGTTTTTCAATGTATTCAGTTTCAGGCATTAATGCATGCATTCAATTTTCATTGTATTGTATTGAAATACATGGGAGTTATAATACTGCGCCACTTTGCTAGCTTGCCACGCGCACGCCGTTCAAAATCTACAACTTCTAATTCCAACATTTTTTACACAGTAGCTTGCCATTGATGCCCAAAAAGTTTTGAGACGATCGAAGAAAATTCCAACGACAAGTTTACGTTTGAATCTGGTGGTAAAGGTGTTTTTTATAGAAAATTCAAGATGGCCGCCTTTTCCCGAGGTCAAAGGTCGACGAAACTCCAAAGATGATTGTAGACTTACGCTAGGGACATGCGAGTCAAATTTCGTGAAAATCGCTTGAAAAAAAGTTCATTTTTCCATATCGTGTAAAAACGCGAAAAACTCAAAATGGCAGATTTTGGCACAAAATGGCCGCCAAACCGTAGGTCGTGTGGCCATCAAGTAATGATTTCAAAACTTTCTTTGGATATACCCGACAAAGTTATCTGGGTTTCGTTAGCCGATTCTTAAAAATAAAATCCGAAAAATTTTTTTTTGCCGAGTCAGCACTTTTTTTTGCGACGGTTTTTTGTTTACCACGGCCACATTCCTTTATCGATTTTGTCGTATGTGACATCGTTTTGTTCAGTGTGGGCCAGGGTATCGCATATTTCAGTTTCAGGCTATTCCGATAAAATATGTGCGAGCTAGCTAAAATGGCGACGGTTGCGAATTCGCCACGCGCACGCGTTTCAAATTCTACAACTTCTAATTCCAACATTTTGTCCACAGTAGCTTGCCATTTATGCCTGAGAAGTTTCAAAAAGATCGATAAAAATCCCTAGGACGAGTTTTCGTTTGTATCCGTTACTAAAGGTGCTTTTTTATGAAAATTCAAGATGGCCGCCCCTTCCCAAGGTCAAAGGTCAACAAAACTTCATTGGTAGTTGTAGAATCGTGTTTGTGGCATGTGTATGAAATTTCGTGAAAATCGCTTGAACAAAAGGGTAGTTTTCCCATATTGTCAAAAAACACGAAAATCGCCATTTCTCTGAGTTCGCCACAAAATGGCCGCCAAGCCGTAGGTCGTGTGGCCATCCCATAATGATTTCATAACTTCTTTGGGATATCTCCAACACGCGTGTTTTGGGTTCGTAACTGTATTCCAAAATATTTTTTTTTGGCCCCATAAGCGATTTTCGGCCCATTCATTTTTTTTACGAGAACGCTCGCCGTGATGTCATCGTCGTGGGGGGGTTGACGTTTTCTTTGCCGAAAATTCATTTTCAATTTATCCCAGATGTGTGCCAATTTTGGTGAGTTTTCGGGTATGTGGCGGGGGTCAAATTTGAGCTCAAAGACGCCGTTAGAAACAATAATAATAATAATAAAATTAAAGCTACAAGTAGCATTTAGCGGGCCCGAGCACGTGCCACCGCCTGGCACGAGCGACCGCCCCGTGAGCAACGCCCTGCTCGAGCCATTCTCGTCGTTTTTTCTTGTCCATTCTGGAGCTCCAAGCTAATGTTAATATGACAGCAGCCTGTGGGGAGGGGGGGGGGGGGGGACTATAATCTGTTGCCTTAAAGGACAAAGACTTTTGCATATAGCATGAAAAAAATTCTTAAATCTAAGCCTCGTTTAGACCTGCTCATTTTCTCATCAAGTAGAAGAAGGTTTTTATCAGATTAAGAAACAAGCAATGATGATAATTGCTATCACTGTCCCTAAGGATGAGAACAATAGAACTCATTCAATTTTCACTACAATGTCTAGATGAGTGTCAGCTATGTCTGATAACTTGGCCAATTAGCTGGACCGGGATCTTACAAAGTGCAGGTGGTTTAACGTCCAGTGTGATGAGTCTGTGGACGGCAACAGTTCAGCATAGCTTTTGGTTTCCACAAGAGAAGAATTCCTGACACATCTGCCCTAACAGACAACTACAAGAGGAGTTGAAATGTATAACACGGTGAAGGAGTTTTTGTGCAGAAAAAGGTACCATTAGAAAAGCTGGTAGCCATACCTGCAGACGGGGCTCCTGCTATGATTGACCGACAAACAGGTTTCATCACTCACTGTAAAGCTGACCAAGACTTTCCAAAATGTCTGCATTACTGCTGCTTCTTTCACCAGTAGGCCTTATGTGCAGAAGTGATTGGCTCTGGACATATAATGACTCCTATTGTGAAAATCATAAAAAACCTCAGCTGCAAAGCAAAACAGAACAGGATTTTTAAGGTGCTATTGGTGGAGATATCTGCTGAATATGGTGAATCTGAACTTGTATTCTTGACTGACATTACTGGAAAACTAAACCACTTGATCTGCGAGCTGCAAGACATTGGTAAAACTATATTTTTTTATTGACCAGCCTGCCTGAGCCAGTGTTTTTCTTGTGGGGATCTTTTCTGCCAGGGCTTTCCAGCTTGGTCAGTGGATGTTGCTGCAGTTGTCTCCCTTGCTGGGACAGCTGGAGTTAAACACAGCAGCCTCACGGCTGTGAAGTGGACCCCGTTGGTGTCCCAGTCTGGATGGGCACTGTGGTGATGTTCCAATGTTCAGGCTGGCTCCTGGTATGAAGAGATTCCCAAGTACCATTTCCTAACCGCAGAGCCAAGGATGTGTTTACATGTTTAGGTCAAAAATGTGATGAACAGCTTCATGATGTCTATTGATGTAAGTTTAAGCCTAAACATGTTTCCCTGTTACTAATCCAGTTGATATGGTTCTTATCTGTGTCTAGGTGATAGAAAAGCATTTTTTTATATTTAGAGCTCCAAGCAAACAAACAGTTGTCTATATAAGAGCTTTTACAATTGTGGACTTTTAGCAGGTCTCTGAATACATGTGACCAATGTATGGTGGATTTTCACAGACTTTGTGTAAAACTGAAGGTGACAGAGACTTTGGAGAAGTGGCTACATTGCTCTGGACTTCTTTGTTTCATCCACAGAAGAGTAAAATATGTGATTGATTTTGAAAAGCTGCTGAAAAATGTATCTTTTTAAAATTGCAATTTCTAATTTGGGTTTTACATTTTTTGTTCCATTTTTTGTGATTGTATTAGAAAGATTTGTTATTTATTTGGTGTTTAAAGGTGGTACATAATGTATATACACAATCTTCTTAGAGACATTTGCTATATGTTGTGTTTGTTGTCGTTGTAGTTTAATTTCTTTGGATGTATTGAAAGGAAATGAAAAGAAGTTGCAGCATTGATTAAAAAAGCATAAAAGAGACATTTACTGTCTGATGTTACATCTGTTTGAGTGTACTGAGGCTGGGTTCTGTTTTGGAGCACATTCATATATTTTGTTTGTGAAAAAAAAAAAAGATAAAATATAAAGTTAATTGTATTTTGGATGAATAAAAAAGCAATGATTAGTGCTAAGGATGTATAAAAGACAAACAAAACAAAGGAAATTGCTGTATTTTAGTGTTGAACTTGGCCTTCTAACTGTTCTACTTTCTGTCTGCCACTCCTGGCTAATTTACATGTGAGCACACAGCCGGGGGGGGGGGGGGGGGGGCTAACTCCACTCCTGCAGCAGGGGAGACTGATGAAAAGCTTGAGGATGTAAGATTGAATAAATAAAATCCTAGAGTTGACCAGTTCATTTTATAAATGTAAATATTTTTTATTTTGGTGCTGATAAACTAAACAGATGTTATGATAAAAATATTTGCTTGAGTCAAAATGTCCAAAAATTTGCTTTCAGCACAATAGGGTGATTAAGGTGGTTAAATGTTTCTCGTACGTATAGTGCTGCTTTTCAAACGTGGAGCTTTGTAAGACGCATCTAATTCTGAAATCTCAGCTTCCTGAGACAAACGGCTGATTTCCTATGAAGCTTGATTATATGATCATGCTTCATGATCATTTATGAACTGTTATGTCTTGCTGCTTCTGCTTTGCTGCATTCCATGTCATTCTGCTCACCTGGCAGGTGAAGCCAATGATCTTGATCAGCACCTGCCAGGTATTTAAGTCAGAGGAGGCCATAACCAGGAGAGAGGCATGCAGAGAGAGCAGAGCAGGAGGCTGAGGAACAGTGGGTTGAGTTGGAGCTGTGCTGGTTGGTTGGTTGTTTCCATTTTTGATTCCCTCTTGGTCCTCAGCAGTCTTATACTGCTGGGTTTTGTTATTTTAGTTTGGGGTTGGACCTTGGTAGTCCTTATTTGCGGGCTTTGTTTATTTTGTTTCAATAGTTACATTTTGTTAGGCAGCCTTAGCAGGGACCTGCTGACTCCGACGGTCAACGTGGCTGGGTCAGTTGTCTCCCTGAATTATTTTCTGTTTGGCCAAGGCTCCAATCCCTTTGTTTTGTCTATTGTTGGGACCAGCACAGTAATTATTGCTTTCTGTTTTACAGGACACAGGTTATTTCTACCATCTAATAAACTGTGTTCCTAAACTTTGGTGTCCATCGTCCATATGTTTTGGCCCCTTTTTGATTTACCCCTAGACTGGGACAGGTTTGCCTGTCGGGGGCCGTAACATATTTGGGGGCTCGTCCTTAAAGCTTTATCCCGCTTGACCAGTGGCAGTTTTTGTGTTGGCAATACTTATTTGGAGGTCTGTCTTTATACAGCCTGTATTGTCTTTGTCATCTGCCCAGGGTTTTGGGGTGCTGGAATGCGCATTTGTGACTCGTGTTAGCACTCCGTTTTGGGGTGCTTTTCTTTGTGCCTCGTGCTGACACTTTGTTTGGGCTTATTTGCTCATTTGTGTAGATTTATTTACACATCTTTGGACACCAGTTTGTGGTTTTTGTGTAATCTTCTGCTTCGGTTTTTTCCCTCTCTCTCTTACTCCTTTGTTAAGCCCCTGCCTGTCAGTTGACTGAGGGTCTGCTGTTTTGACCTGAGTGAAATTTTGTTGCTCCCGTTGGAGGTATTTTGTTTGGGAAGATGAGTTTGCCGGACAGCGAAGCTTCTACGTCTCTCCGTCTTAAGGAGCTTGAGGTTGAACTGCTCCGTTTGAAAATCAAAAAGAAGGAAGTTTGTTATGAGTTTGAGCTCAGAAAAATTAAGGAGGAAAACTACAGGCAAATCTGCCTAAAGGAGCTCGAATTGCAACAAGCCACCTCAGTTGTACCACCTCCTTCCTTTTGTGTGACACCATTTGATGTGGACAAATGTGTTAAATCTGTACCTCCACTAGGTGACAGGGACATTAATGAGTATTTTGCTCTGTTTGAGAATGCTGCTAGGGTGTTGCAGTGGCCTAAAACTGTCTGGTCACTTTTGCTGCGGAGAGTCCTTACTGGGAAGGCACAAGAAGCGGTGGTGTCCTTGCCAGCCACTGAGAGTCTGGACTATGACAGGGTGAAGGCTGAGGTGCTACATGCATATGCACTTGAGCCTGAGGTTTGTGGAGGTGATGGTGGATTTATCAGGAAAACAAATGATCTGGCTGACGACAAAGCCCTGATAAACCAACATGATGATCCCGTCTCTGTTAATCAGGTTTCTGATTTGGTTGGGAAACGTCCTGAAGTTTTTCCTGCCCAAGCCAGAAGGCAGGAGCAGGACGAATCTGCAGAAAAGGACTTTCTAGACCTGAGTGACAGCTTCATGGCTCATTTTGAAACACCTGGCCTGCAGCCTGTCGAAATTCATGTTTGCATTGGTGGCCATGAGGCCAGAGTCCCTGATCCCCCTCCGCTTGGGTGTTTACCCTTTTCTGGAACTGCTTCAAAGGGACCAACTGTGTTTCCTCTGAAGCAACTGATCTTAAACATGCGTTACCTTTTATTAACATCCCACTTAGTAATAGGTGCTCCAAGGAACCAAAGCAGGACTGGACTTCAGTGCCAGCTTCTGGTAATGGATAAACAATCTGAGCAGGTCACTGTGGACAGCACCCTATTACCAGGCACTGAAGGTACACATCAGTTTCCTTTAAACATTTATCTATTATCTCTCTTCACAGAAGCCATCCTCAACTCACACACAACCAAGGCAGACCTTTTACAGGAGAGGTGGCTCTGTGATGATGAACTTGAGAATTCTGGAGCATTTGTTCTTCAAGGACTGGGCCCTACAGGTTTTGAGTTATTCCACCACAAAACCTGTTGGTGGAATGAATCAGTGCAAAAGATCAGCAAGACCTCAAAGTTGCCTTTAAAAAGAACATTTAGTCTGACAGTATTGCTTGTGAACATGTTTATTTTTTCATTTTTCTACTTGCAGGAAACTGGCCCCCATGTTCACAAGTTTATGGGTGGAGGTGTTATGTCTTGCTGCTTCTGCTTTGCTGCATTCCATGTCATTCTGCTCACCTGGCAGGTGAAGCCAATGATCTTGATCAGCACCTGCCAGGTATTTAAGTCAGAGGAGGCCATAACCAGGAGAGAGGCATGCAGAGAGAGCAGAGCAGGAGGCTGAGGAACAGTGGGTTGAGTTGGAGCTGTGCTGGTTGGTTGGTTGTTTCCATTTTTGATTCCCTCTTGGTCCTCAGCAGTCTTATACTGCTGGGTTTTGTTATTTTAGTTTGGGGTTGGACCTTGGTAGTCCTTATTTGCGGGCTTTGTTTATTTTGTTTCAATAGTTACATTTTGTTAGGCAGCCTTAGCAGGGACCTGCTGACTCCGACGGTCAACGTGGCTGGGTCAGTTGTCTCCCTGAATTATTTTCTGTTTGGCCAAGGCTCCAATCCCTTTGTTTTGTCTATTGTTGGGACCAGCACAGTAATTATTGCTTTCTGTTTTACAGGACACAGGTTATTTCTACCATCTAATAAACTGTGTTCCTAAACTTTGGTGTCCATCGTCCATATGTTTTGGCCCCTTTTTGATTTACCCCTAGACTGGGACAGGTTTGCCTGTCGGGGGCCGTAACATGAACATATATAGCTCGTCCAAAATTGTCATATCCATGGGTTCAGAATGGAAGTTTCATCAAATCTATTTAATTTCAGTGAGATCAGACAAGGAATGTGAACGTGAGAGCAACATTTGTGCATGGCGAGATACCCAACTTCGCCGCTCTGTCACGACCACATCCCCGCGTTGAAAGATTTGTTTTTCATCAGAGTAAACTTCAATGGTTTTTCAACAGGTGGACGTCATTTTGAGGTGTGTTTGCTCATCCTACTTGGAGCAGTGATGCTCCAAGTAAAACATGTCATTTCCTGTTGCCAACAGGTGGCGCTACACCTGTTTCGGATTTTTCCACTGCAGATGTGTTCAAAGTCAGACTACAATAATGCACAACAAATTTGGATCAGATTAGATTATTTATGGCTGAGTAATGGCCATTTTTCTTTTCATGGCGTGATTTCGAAACGACCTCAAATTTTGACGCGCCGCCACGGTCACAAACAACCGTAAAAACTTAAAAGCTTCGCAATTTAAGATCGGACATGTGTTTAGTTTACAAAACCAAAGTTTGGAGTCATTGTTCAAAAATCTCTAGGAGGAGTTCGTTCCAGAACGAGGCCTGCAAATGACCAAAATACACCAAAAATGACATATTGACATCAATATAGCAGACTTCCTGTGCGACTGACAGCTTGGTCCCAAGAGACTTTTTTGTAGGTTTCCATCTGATGAACATGTCCTGTAAATATCAAGCTTGTATGTTAAAGAACATGGCGGGGCTCTCAAAAACAAACATGGTAGGTGGCGCTATTGAGCCGTTTCTTGTTCACCCATGCAAGTGCTGTGTATCTAAGTTGGAGATATGTAAGAGGCCTCTCATTCTGAAATCTCAGCCTCGTGATACAAACGGCTGATTTTTTATGAATTTTTAATTACCTGACTGCAACGCAATCAACCACTTCCTGTTTGGTGGTGGCTTACGCAGGCACCGTCAGGTGTACACCCATGAAACTTTAGACGATGAGAGAAGACCCTTATGAGTATCTCCTGTTGTAATTTTATGAATGTCGGACAAAGCACAGAGAAAAGATAGGTCAGAATGTGACATAAAATGTATTTGTCAATATCTAGGTGGCGCTATAGAGCTCGTCCAAGATTGTCATATCCATGGGTTCAGAATGGAAGCCTCATCACCTCTATTGAATTTCAGTGAGATTGGACAAGGAATGTGCACGTGAGAGCAACTTTTGTGTGCATGGCGAGACGCCCAACTTCGCCGCTCTGTCACGACCACACCCCCGCATTGAAAGTTATGGCTTTTTATCAGAGTAAACATCAATGGCTTTTCAACAGGTGGACATCATTTTGAGGTGTGTCGGCTCATCCTACTTGGAGCAGTGATGCTCCAAGTAAAACATGTCATTTCCTTTTACCAGCAGGTGGCGCTACACCTATTCCAGATTCTTCCACTGCAGATGTGTTCAGAGTCAGACTACAATCATGCATATCAACTTTGGATCATATTGGATTTTGCATGGCTGAGTAATGGCCATTTTTCTTTTCATGGCGTGTTTTCAAAATGACCTCCATTTTCGACGCGCCGCCACGGTCACAAACAACCGTAAAAACGTAAAAGCTTCGCAATTTAACATTGGACATGTGTTTAGTTTACAAAACCAAAGTTTGGAGTCATTATTCACAAATCTCTAGGAGGAGTTCGCTCTAGAGCGAGGCCTGCAAATGTCCAAAATGAAGCAAAAATGACATATTGACCTCAATATATCAGACTTCCTGTGCGAGTGACAGGTGGGTCCTTTCAGACTTTTTTGTAGGTCTCCATCTGAAGAACATGCCCTGTAAAAATCAAGCTTGTACGTTAAAGCGTATGCGGGGCGTCGGGACAAAAGTCACTGTAGGTGGCGCTATCAAGCCGTTTTTGTGCGCCCATGCCAATCTCCTATAAAATACGAAATTTTTCGCGACTCCTGATGTGTGTGCTAAATTTGGTGAGTTTTGGGGTATGTTAAAGGCCTCAAAAAGGCGACTCTTCCGGTAGAATAATAATAATAATAATAATAATTAAAGCTACAAGTAGCATTTAGCGGGCCCGAGCACGTGCCACCGCCTGGCACGAGCGACCGCCCCGTGAGCAACGCCCTGCTCGAGCCATTCTCGTCGTTTTTTCTTGTCCATTCTGGAGCTCCAAGCTAATGTTAATATGACAGCAGCCTGTGGGGAGGGGGGGGGGGGGGGACTATAATCTGTTGCCTTAAAGGACAAAGACTTTTGCATATAGCATGAAAAAAATTCTTAAATCTAAGCCTCGTTTAGACCTGCTCATTTTCTCATCAAGTAGAAGAAGGTTTTTATCAGATTAAGAAACAAGCAATGATGATAATTGCTATCACTGTCCCTAAGGATGAGAACAATAGAACTCATTCAATTTTCACTACAATGTCTAGATGAGTGTCAGCTATGTCTGATAACTTGGCCAATTAGCTGGACCGGGATCTTACAAAGTGCAGGTGGTTTAACGTCCAGTGTGATGAGTCTGTGGACGGCAACAGTTCAGCATAGCTTTTGGTTTCCACAAGAGAAGAATTCCTGACACATCTGCCCTAACAGACAACTACAAGAGGAGTTGAAATGTATAACACGGTGAAGGAGTTTTTGTGCAGAAAAAGGTACCATTAGAAAAGCTGGTAGCCATACCTGCAGACGGGGCTCCTGCTATGATTGACCGACAAACAGGTTTCATCACTCACTGTAAAGCTGACCAAGACTTTCCAAAATGTCTGCATTACTGCTGCTTCTTTCACCAGTAGGCCTTATGTGCAGAAGTGATTGGCTCTGGACATATAATGACTCCTATTGTGAAAATCATAAAAAACCTCAGCTGCAAAGCAAAACAGAACAGGATTTTTAAGGTGCTATTGGTGGAGATATCTGCTGAATATGGTGAATCTGAACTTGTATTCTTGACTGACATTACTGGAAAACTAAACCACTTGATCTGCGAGCTGCAAGACATTGGTAAAACTATATTTTTTTATTGACCAGCCTGCCTGAGCCAGTGTTTTTCTTGTGGGGATCTTTTCTGCCAGGGCTTTCCAGCTTGGTCAGTGGATGTTGCTGCAGTTGTCTCCCTTGCTGGGACAGCTGGAGTTAAACACAGCAGCCTCACGGCTGTGAAGTGGACCCCGTTGGTGTCCCAGTCTGGATGGGCACTGTGGTGATGTTCCAATGTTCAGGCTGGCTCCTGGTATGAAGAGATTCCCAAGTACCATTTCCTAACCGCAGAGCCAAGGATGTGTTTACATGTTTAGGTCAAAAATGTGATGAACAGCTTCATGATGTCTATTGATGTAAGTTTAAGCCTAAACATGTTTCCCTGTTACTAATCCAGTTGATATGGTTCTTATCTGTGTCTAGGTGATAGAAAAGCATTTTTTTATATTTAGAGCTCCAAGCAAACAAACAGTTGTCTATATAAGAGCTTTTACAATTGTGGACTTTTAGCAGGTCTCTGAATACATGTGACCAATGTATGGTGGATTTTCACAGACTTTGTGTAAAACTGAAGGTGACAGAGACTTTGGAGAAGTGGCTACATTGCTCTGGACTTCTTTGTTTCATCCACAGAAGAGTAAAATATGTGATTGATTTTGAAAAGCTGCTGAAAAATGTATCTTTTTAAAATTGCAATTTCTAATTTGGGTTTTACATTTTTTGTTCCATTTTTTGTGATTGTATTAGAAAGATTTGTTATTTATTTGGTGTTTAAAGGTGGTACATAATGTATATACACAATCTTCTTAGAGACATTTGCTATATGTTGTGTTTGTTGTCGTTGTAGTTTAATTTCTTTGGATGTATTGAAAGGAAATGAAAAGAAGTTGCAGCATTGATTAAAAAAGCATAAAAGAGACATTTACTGTCTGATGTTACATCTGTTTGAGTGTACTGAGGCTGGGTTCTGTTTTGGAGCACATTCATATATTTTGTTTGTGAAAAAAAAAAAAGATAAAATATAAAGTTAATTGTATTTTGGATGAATAAAAAAGCAATGATTAGTGCTAAGGATGTATAAAAGACAAACAAAACAAAGGAAATTGCTGTATTTTAGTGTTGAACTTGGCCTTCTAACTGTTCTACTTTCTGTCTGCCACTCCTGGCTAATTTACATGTGAGCACACAGCCGGGGGGGGGGGGGGCTAACTCCACTCCTGCAGCAGGGGAGACTGATGAAAAGCTTGAGGATGTAAGATTGAATAAATAAAATCCTAGAGTTGACCAGTTCATTTTATAAATGTAAATATTTTTTATTTTGGTGCTGATAAACTAAACAGATGTTATGATAAAAATATTTGCTTGAGTCAAAATGTCCAAAAATTTGCTTTCAGCACAATAGGGTGATTAAGGTGGTTAAATGTTTCTCGTACGTATAGTGCTGCTTTTCAAACGTGGAGCTTTGTAAGACGCATCTAATTCTGAAATCTCAGCTTCCTGAGACAAACGGCTGATTTCCTATGAAGCTTGATTATATGATCATGCTTCATGATCATTTATGAACTGTTATGTCTTGCTGCTTCTGCTTTGCTGCATTCCATGTCATTCTGCTCACCTGGCAGGTGAAGCCAATGATCTTGATCAGCACCTGCCAGGTATTTAAGTCAGAGGAGGCCATAACCAGGAGAGAGGCATGCAGAGAGAGCAGAGCAGGAGGCTGAGGAACAGTGGGTTGAGTTGGAGCTGTGCTGGTTGGTTGGTTGTTTCCATTTTTGATTCCCTCTTGGTCCTCAGCAGTCTTATACTGCTGGGTTTTGTTATTTTAGTTTGGGGTTGGACCTTGGTAGTCCTTATTTGCGGGCTTTGTTTATTTTGTTTCAATAGTTACATTTTGTTAGGCAGCCTTAGCAGGGACCTGCTGACTCCGACGGTCAACGTGGCTGGGTCAGTTGTCTCCCTGAATTATTTTCTGTTTGGCCAAGGCTCCAATCCCTTTGTTTTGTCTATTGTTGGGACCAGCACAGTAATTATTGCTTTCTGTTTTACAGGACACAGGTTATTTCTACCATCTAATAAACTGTGTTCCTAAACTTTGGTGTCCATCGTCCATATGTTTTGGCCCCTTTTTGATTTACCCCTAGACTGGGACAGGTTTGCCTGTCGGGGGCCGTAACATATTTGGGGGCTCGTCCTTAAAGCTTTATCCCGCTTGACCAGTGGCAGTTTTTGTGTTGGCAATACTTATTTGGAGGTCTGTCTTTATACAGCCTGTATTGTCTTTGTCATCTGCCCAGGGTTTTGGGGTGCTGGAATGCGCATTTGTGACTCGTGTTAGCACTCCGTTTTGGGGTGCTTTTCTTTGTGCCTCGTGCTGACACTTTGTTTGGGCTTATTTGCTCATTTGTGTAGATTTATTTACACATCTTTGGACACCAGTTTGTGGTTTTTGTGTAATCTTCTGCTTCGGTTTTTTCCCTCTCTCTCTTACTCCTTTGTTAAGCCCCTGCCTGTCAGTTGACTGAGGGTCTGCTGTTTTGACCTGAGTGAAATTTTGTTGCTCCCGTTGGAGGTATTTTGTTTGGGAAGATGAGTTTGCCGGACAGCGAAGCTTCTACGTCTCTCCGTCTTAAGGAGCTTGAGGTTGAACTGCTCCGTTTGAAAATCAAAAAGAAGGAAGTTTGTTATGAGTTTGAGCTCAGAAAAATTAAGGAGGAAAACTACAGGCAAATCTGCCTAAAGGAGCTCGAATTGCAACAAGCCACCTCAGTTGTACCACCTCCTTCCTTTTGTGTGACACCATTTGATGTGGACAAATGTGTTAAATCTGTACCTCCACTAGGTGACAGGGACATTAATGAGTATTTTGCTCTGTTTGAGAATGCTGCTAGGGTGTTGCAGTGGCCTAAAACTGTCTGGTCACTTTTGCTGCGGAGAGTCCTTACTGGGAAGGCACAAGAAGCGGTGGTGTCCTTGCCAGCCACTGAGAGTCTGGACTATGACAGGGTGAAGGCTGAGGTGCTACATGCATATGCACTTGAGCCTGAGGTTTGTGGAGGTGATGGTGGATTTATCAGGAAAACAAATGATCTGGCTGACGACAAAGCCCTGATAAACCAACATGATGATCCCGTCTCTGTTAATCAGGTTTCTGATTTGGTTGGGAAACGTCCTGAAGTTTTTCCTGCCCAAGCCAGAAGGCAGGAGCAGGACGAATCTGCAGAAAAGGACTTTCTAGACCTGAGTGACAGCTTCATGGCTCATTTTGAAACACCTGGCCTGCAGCCTGTCGAAATTCATGTTTGCATTGGTGGCCATGAGGCCAGAGTCCCTGATCCCCCTCCGCTTGGGTGTTTACCCTTTTCTGGAACTGCTTCAAAGGGACCAACTGTGTTTCCTCTGAAGCAACTGATCTTAAACATGCGTTACCTTTTATTAACATCCCACTTAGTAATAGGTGCTCCAAGGAACCAAAGCAGGACTGGACTTCAGTGCCAGCTTCTGGTAATGGATAAACAATCTGAGCAGGTCACTGTGGACAGCACCCTATTACCAGGCACTGAAGGTACACATCAGTTTCCTTTAAACATTTATCTATTATCTCTCTTCACAGAAGCCATCCTCAACTCACACACAACCAAGGCAGACCTTTTACAGGAGAGGTGGCTCTGTGATGATGAACTTGAGAATTCTGGAGCATTTGTTCTTCAAGGACTGGGCCCTACAGGTTTTGAGTTATTCCACCACAAAACCTGTTGGTGGAATGAATCAGTGCAAAAGATCAGCAAGACCTCAAAGTTGCCTTTAAAAAGAACATTTAGTCTGACAGTATTGCTTGTGAACATGTTTATTTTTTCATTTTTCTACTTGCAGGAAACTGGCCCCCATGTTCACAAGTTTATGGGTGGAGGTGTTATGTCTTGCTGCTTCTGCTTTGCTGCATTCCATGTCATTCTGCTCACCTGGCAGGTGAAGCCAATGATCTTGATCAGCACCTGCCAGGTATTTAAGTCAGAGGAGGCCATAACCAGGAGAGAGGCATGCAGAGAGAGCAGAGCAGGAGGCTGAGGAACAGTGGGTTGAGTTGGAGCTGTGCTGGTTGGTTGGTTGTTTCCATTTTTGATTCCCTCTTGGTCCTCAGCAGTCTTATACTGCTGGGTTTTGTTATTTTAGTTTGGGGTTGGACCTTGGTAGTCCTTATTTGCGGGCTTTGTTTATTTTGTTTCAATAGTTACATTTTGTTAGGCAGCCTTAGCAGGGACCTGCTGACTCCGACGGTCAACGTGGCTGGGTCAGTTGTCTCCCTGAATTATTTTCTGTTTGGCCAAGGCTCCAATCCCTTTGTTTTGTCTATTGTTGGGACCAGCACAGTAATTATTGCTTTCTGTTTTACAGGACACAGGTTATTTCTACCATCTAATAAACTGTGTTCCTAAACTTTGGTGTCCATCGTCCATATGTTTTGGCCCCTTTTTGATTTACCCCTAGACTGGGACAGGTTTGCCTGTCGGGGGCCGTAACATGAACATATATAGCTCGTCCAAAATTGTCATATCCATGGGTTCAGAATGGAAGTTTCATCAAATCTATTTAATTTCAGTGAGATCAGACAAGGAATGTGAACGTGAGAGCAACATTTGTGCATGGCGAGATACCCAACTTCGCCGCTCTGTCACGACCACATCCCCGCGTTGAAAGATTTGTTTTTCATCAGAGTAAACTTCAATGGTTTTTCAACAGGTGGACGTCATTTTGAGGTGTGTTTGCTCATCCTACTTGGAGCAGTGATGCTCCAAGTAAAACATGTCATTTCCTGTTGCCAACAGGTGGCGCTACACCTGTTTCGGATTTTTCCACTGCAGATGTGTTCAAAGTCAGACTACAATAATGCACAACAAATTTGGATCAGATTAGATTATTTATGGCTGAGTAATGGCCATTTTTCTTTTCATGGCGTGATTTCGAAACGACCTCAAATTTTGACGCGCCGCCACGGTCACAAACAACCGTAAAAACTTAAAAGCTTCGCAATTTAAGATCGGACATGTGTTTAGTTTACAAAACCAAAGTTTGGAGTCATTGTTCAAAAATCTCTAGGAGGAGTTCGTTCCAGAACGAGGCCTGCAAATGACCAAAATACACCAAAAATGACATATTGACATCAATATAGCAGACTTCCTGTGCGACTGACAGCTTGGTCCCAAGAGACTTTTTTGTAGGTTTCCATCTGATGAACATGTCCTGTAAATATCAAGCTTGTATGTTAAAGAACATGGCGGGGCTCTCAAAAACAAACATGGTAGGTGGCGCTATTGAGCCGTTTCTTGTTCACCCATGCAAGTGCTGTGTATCTAAGTTGGAGATATGTAAGAGGCCTCTCATTCTGAAATCTCAGCCTCGTGATACAAACGGCTGATTTTTTATGAATTTTTAATTACCTGACTGCAACGCAATCAACCACTTCCTGTTTGGTGGTGGCTTACGCAGGCACCGTCAGGTGTACACCCATGAAACTTTAGACGATGAGAGAAGACCCTTATGAGTATCTCCTGTTGTAATTTTATGAATGTCGGACAAAGCACAGAGAAAAGATAGGTCAGAATGTGACATAAAATGTATTTGTCAATATCTAGGTGGCGCTATAGAGCTCGTCCAAGATTGTCATATCCATGGGTTCAGAATGGAAGCCTCATCACCTCTATTGAATTTCAGTGAGATTGGACAAGGAATGTGCACGTGAGAGCAACTTTTGTGTGCATGGCGAGACGCCCAACTTCGCCGCTCTGTCACGACCACACCCCCGCATTGAAAGTTATGGCTTTTTATCAGAGTAAACATCAATGGCTTTTCAACAGGTGGACATCATTTTGAGGTGTGTCGGCTCATCCTACTTGGAGCAGTGATGCTCCAAGTAAAACATGTCATTTCCTTTTACCAGCAGGTGGCGCTACACCTATTCCAGATTCTTCCACTGCAGATGTGTTCAGAGTCAGACTACAATCATGCATATCAACTTTGGATCATATTGGATTTTGCATGGCTGAGTAATGGCCATTTTTCTTTTCATGGCGTGTTTTCAAAATGACCTCCATTTTCGACGCGCCGCCACGGTCACAAACAACCGTAAAAACGTAAAAGCTTCGCAATTTAACATTGGACATGTGTTTAGTTTACAAAACCAAAGTTTGGAGTCATTATTCACAAATCTCTAGGAGGAGTTCGCTCTAGAGCGAGGCCTGCAAATGTCCAAAATGAAGCAAAAATGACATATTGACCTCAATATATCAGACTTCCTGTGCGAGTGACAGGTGGGTCCTTTCAGACTTTTTTGTAGGTCTCCATCTGAAGAACATGCCCTGTAAAAATCAAGCTTGTACGTTAAAGCGTATGCGGGGCGTCGGGACAAAAGTCACTGTAGGTGGCGCTATCAAGCCGTTTTTGTGCGCCCATGCCAATCTCCTATAAAATACGAAATTTTTCGCGACTCCTGATGTGTGTGCTAAATTTGGTGAGTTTTGGGGTATGTTAAAGGCCTCAAAAAGGCGACTCTTCCGGTAGAATAATAATAATAATAATAATAATAATAATAAACATTCGAATTACAATAGGGTCCTTGCACTCCGTGCTCGGGCCCTAATAATAATAAACATTCGAATTACAATAGGGTCCTTGCACTCCGTGCTCGGGCCCTAAAAACATTCGAAAAACAATATAGAAGTTTTTGCAGTCAGGTGGCCTATGTATTTCAATGCGGCCTGTCTTTTACTATAGGCTGGGCATGTCTTTTTGGCTTTAAACCCGTCTTTTGAGGGCTTTTTGGGGCTTTTTTGGGTTTTTGTCGTCATTTTTGCGACTACAATTTTTACGTTTTTGCGTTGGTGTTGTGCGTGTGTGTGTGTATTTTTGTTGCGTTACACAATTGTCGTGTCGTTTTGTGCTTTGGGCGACTTTTGACCCCATTTTTTGGCGTTTTGACGCGTTTTTTTGACGTTTTGGACCTTTTTGAGTGTTCGACTCTCGTACCAGTTACAATATGGTCCTTGCACTCTGTGAGTGCTGCGGGCCATAATAATGCAGTGGATCTATTGAGTTAAGTATGGTGGAAGTTGGCTTAATAAACTTCTTTACATTGTTTCGTAAATTGGGATTAAACTGACGGATTTATCAACATCAAACATGCTTGTCTGCTTAACTGGTGACACTAAACTGATTGTAGAGACAGACAGAAAGTTGTTTCTACTTGTCTCGTGACTGACTGTTGACCATAAGATAAAAATAAGAAAAACGTAAACATGCATGTGATTATATTTTAAAGGTTAAGAAAACAAGTATCAGTATTTCTAAAGATTGTTCATTAACTTGCATTAAAAACCAGAAAAAATCCAAAAAAGGTCCTGAAACGTCCATCATTAGCCGCGTTTACATGGGCAAAAGTAATCGGAAAGAACGCCTGATCGGAAAGAAAATGCGTCATGTAAACACGCCGTTCGGAATACTCTGCCCCGATCAGACTCGTTCGGATCAGAATTTCTTTCCGATCGAGATAGGTGGGTTATACCGATCGTTTATCCGATCGTGGAGCATGTAAACGGTCATTCCGATCGTGTGTCACTGCTGCTCTGGGTTACGTCACGCATAGATGGTGTGTGGCTCTGCGGACGCCCCGTGAAAAGCGCCGCTCCGCTCTCGCCCCTCTGGCTCTCCCCTCTCTTTCCCTCTTTTCCCTCCCTCTCGCTTCGTGCTCCCCGACGCTCACTCAGTCCACTGGCACCCGAGTGAGCAGAGGAGCTGGATTAATAATTTTGTGTCCGAGGGGGGAGGATGCTTTGTTACGTGTGCGTTTTATGTGTGGGAGAATCCAGACTGCGAGCCGCCCCGCCGCTCTGGGTTAGCGGCTGCAGGACTCAGGAGGAACCGTGTTCGAACAGAGCTCGGGCCGCTAGCTCACAGAGTGGCTTTGGGGCGGCCTGTGTGAACTTTTCAGAGCAGAAATAAATGTCGCGTGGTGTCACGTGGATTTGTGTTTCCAGTTGTGTCCCACCAAAATAAAGGCTGATGTTATTTCCATACATTTATGTGCGCTATTATCGTCTCGTATTACGGAGCTGCAGCACATGCTGTCTGTCTGTGGCAGTGGTTTGTTTACAACGGGACCTATTTCCTAATCCGGGTGATTTTACACTACTGCGCATGCCTAGATGATTCATTCCGAATGAAAGTGTGAGCCATGGGAACGTTTGTTCTAATCGGAAAAAGGTTTTCTGTGCCCATGTGCACGGGTGAATTTTAACCCGACCATTGATCCGATCAAGATATTCTGCCCATGTAACCGCGGCTAATGATGGCTTAGAGATAAAGAAAAAGTTAGTCTACTCTGACCACACCTTCCAGTTTTAAGAGATCAGGTTTTGTGTGATTTTGTAAAATTGTGTATCCCATGAAGGAAATTTGCTCTCATGCCCCAGAAGACCCAGGATGTTTTATTCATTCACAAGCAAAACCTTTATAACCCTTGTGCTAGATGACCCCACCCTTACATTGACGTGTTCTCCCTACCATGACAAAGGTGGATAAAGGTGGAAAGATTTCATGTAATCCATGGACACCAGTGAGGTTCACAAATGAGAAGGCTGTGCCTCACCTGTCATTATGGGAAGAAAATAGAAAAAATAAATTCAATTATTATATTAAATCAGTAATTTGTGTTTTGCAGTCATTTTCCATTTAAATGTCCCATTTTTGGGTGTTTTTTCTTTTCAAAATCGCTGAATTTCCGCATTTGCCGTTCAGATACTAAGTGACATGCGATGAGGAACCAGCCCGCTGAGCCTCACCTTGGATTGCGCAATACCTATGCAGTCAGACGGTACTGCTGTCTCTCTGTATGTCGGTTCAATCACTTGTACTATATGAGCTGAGTTTACATAATTTAGCAGATGTATATGATGTACAGTGTTAGTTTTTATAAATAACTGTATGTGAGGGACGTGTTTCTTGTGCTGAGCGCTAAACGCCGGCGAAAAAGCCGCTGGGTGAGGCCAGCAGTTCTCGTGCCTCATGTTAGGGGGCGCCGGTGAGCCATGAGATTATGACGCTAAAAAAGAATAGAAGAAGTGATGGCAAGCGGCAACTCATTTTCTTCAGAAGGAGCGGCGTATGGACTTTATTTACAAGTAAAGGTAAGACGATAATAACGTTTGTGCTTTTTTCCACGCTGCAGTTTGTATATGAAAAAAAAAACATGTTGAAATGATATTTTAAACAAAACACGTTAACTGTTGTCAATCAAATGGTGAATAAGTTACTCAGTATGGTTCATATGTTTGTAAATCTGACTGATGACGTCATACCTCACCAGCCATTAACCTCACCGCACGTCACTGCCAGCCACTGTTAAGCAAACTTAGGGTACACATCGGACAGGCCCAGAACTACAACAGGTCAGGGTCACACACTCAAAAGACACATACACCTACAACTAAGAGATGCAAATCATCCCATGAAGCATATTTTTGAACTGTGGGAGGAAACCGGAGTGCCTCGAGAAAACCCACGCATGCATGGGTAGAACATTAAAACCCCACACAGAAAGGTCCCAATTGGAATGTGAACCAGGGATTTCTCGCTGTAAATGTACAGCACTAATCACTAAACCAACGTCCATATACCTGGAACAAAACATGTTATTAGCGAATTTCATTAAGGGATAGAGGCTAGACGAGGGGTGGGCAAACTTTTTCACTCGTGAAAATTTGTCAGAAAGGGCAGACTAGGAGCAGATGTGTGGAGTGTTTTGGTCATTCACCTCTTGTGATAAAAAAAATAACATGGAATCTGGATGAAAACGTGCTTTAATTTGCATTAAAAAGTAATAATTAAATTTAAAAGAAAACAATTTTTAAGTTTTTATTTCACAATTTGTGTTTTTTTCCCATTTTAGTGCTAATTGCAACACTAGGTTGATGTCCCTTTGGGTAAAACTTTTTTCTTTAATCTTAAACTGATACAAATTAAAACTAATTTCTTAGTGAACATAATTTAATTCTAGCAGCATTAGATTCCGCGAAATGCTTTATACTGTAAGTCAGGCTGCCTTGTGCCTGTAACCAGTTCAGAAACTGTCTGTTGCCTTTGATGTTAGCGAGATTAATTACAAATTTGATCCTGTTTTAAAGAAATCATCTTTGATTTTTTATGTAATTATCATTGACTGTATAAGAAAAACTGTACTGAGCGACTGTGATATCACCCACTGAAAAGGCCTTGTTTCAGGCTCCAGCCATTTCAGTTGCCGTTTCCTTGCGGTACGGACGCCTCCATTTGGAGCCAGACGAGATTAGCAAGCAGTGGTTGGTCTGAGTCAATGTTTCTATGGCATCTACTGTTGCCAATCAGGAATAAGCTTTTTCAAAGTCCACACGCCTTCCACTGAAAGAAGGCTCAGGAGAATCTGTCAATCAAACATTTCAAACAATCAAGGTGGGGGCCAGTGGGCACCACATGATTTTATTGAGGCATCTGATTGGCCAGTTTTTTAATCTGAATAAGTAGCCATAAAGAAAAAAAATATCATGAAAAAACACTGAAAAAGGTGGCAGAGCAAGAATAGCTGTTCTGACAAATATGACTGAGTAACAGCTGTTTGTTTCTCAATAGAGGTTTATGGTATTTTGACTTCTTAGAATCAGCGGGTCCTTCCTATTTGGAACACGAGGGGTGCAGGGTCACTCAGTAGAGTTATCTTAAACAGTTAGTGATATATATAATAAATAGCAAATGGCAAAGCTGGTGTTTCATTGGTTTTTTTTCCACTTTTTATTGCATAATCTGCCTGCTTCTAGTGATGCCTGGCAGACACTTAACCCTGAAGATGCTCCTTTCATAAGTGCTCTCAGCTGCTTCGTGCTCCTCTCCTCTTCATGCTGTTTGATGTCATAAAATCCTCCATGACTAATTCAGAAAAGCCAGTGCCAGGAGTGAGGGGTGCACCTTGCACACTCAATCCCATGCTCTAGCCATGGATGATTGTTTTCCCATTTCTGTTCTATTTACTGTAGACTTTCTTTTTCTGATGGCAAGCTTTGATTGTTGCAAGATGCTGAGAGCGCCATCCTGGAACTTAAAGCTGAAATCTAACAGATTCTAGGTTGTTGCCTTATACTAACCAAAAACAATATGAACCAGAGAGGAAATTTGAAATTGTTGCAATAGAAACAAAATTAATCTATAGAAGACAGGACAGTCATAAGCAACAGGAAACCACATGGAGACCTCCATATCACCAGGTTAAACAGGCACTAGACACAGACGATTGCTTTTGTGCTTACTCTGGAATGAAAACATTGTAAACAAAAAATGAAAAACACAGACAGTAAAAATGTAATCATCTAAAGGAAAAAAAATGTCTGTGCAGGTTTGTAGTCCCTGACTATATTAAAATCAATGGGAGACTTATTCTTTGGTTCCACCTGACATCTTTTTTGTTAATCAAGAACAGACAGGAAGTTCAGTATGGATTCCCTTTGAAATTATTTTTCTACATTTTCTTTCACCAGGAGGATCGGTTTAGGAGATTGTCTCATTTACAATGATGACCTGGCTAGAGGCCTCCACACAACGATTCCTGTCCAATGAGTCTGCATGGGCCCAAAAGAAGGCCCCTACACAATAAAACCCATTGTTTACCTTTCAGCACATCCCTTTTGGGGTCACCACAGTGAATCAGCTTCCAGTAAATCGCACAGGGGTTGTGGCAGAGATTTTTATGTTGGATGCCCTTCCTAACACAACCCTGTAACCCAACCAAACCCTGTGTGTGGGCTGGTAACTGGCACAAGGAGACCCAGACCAGGGCCCCCTTGTAGCTACATAGTTAGGCAGTAGCGCTTAAGGGTCTTGCCCAATGAACCACACTGTTGGATGAAGCTCATCGTGCCCCCTGGGAAACGAACCCTGTTATCCTATGCGACTGTCCTACATGCAGCCAACAGAGCAGCCGTTAATAAATAAAACCCAATTTAAGGAAAAAAACAAAACCAAGCAGTTAGAAAACCATGGATGAAGAAGAACAACACTGTCAAAATAAAAGCGCAGACCCAAATGCTTCTGTAGACCAAAGAGTTTTCAAAATGAGTGGATTTCATTGGGATACTTATGTTAATGCTACTGACATTGTGTTAGTTAAACGTCTTATTTGTCCTCAGCCTTGTTTTCCAAAGAGTTCACCTCAATCCAAATGTTTTTCAGCACTTTGCAGCATTTAAATAAGTAAACAGGTTCACTTATTTTGTTTTCTTGTGGCTGGAGTCCTTCTCATATGTCACAGGGAGATGGTGTGTATACTGTCAACCCGTAGAACACTGTAAATTAGGTTAACTGAGGTTGTTAGGAAGCACATTCAACTCAAAGTTTGCAAACATTAATTCTGCTAAAAAAAAAAAAAATGGTTGCATAGAGAAACGTGTTCTTTCTTCCTGGACTTCATTTTTGACTTTTTTTTTCTTTTAAAAAATTAATGGAAAAAAAATAATGAAAAAGTCTTTGATTTGATGTTCCCTAAAAATGTTTTTGAAAATGTTTTCTCAATTATGATTTCTTATAGTTTGGGTTTTCCCGACGTCTCTGTGTTTTGTTTGTTAGGTTAGATTGTATACTATTATCTCCATCCGTTTCATTTTGCTCAAACAGAGTTGATTGCGTTGATGGAATGGATATGCAAATCCAGATATTTGAGTAGCATAGCTTCCAAAAAACAAAAAAGTGGGTGTGTTTGTGTAGTCACTGAGTTCAGCAGCTTCACCCCAGAACGATAGCACAATCCCCACCTTCAAAGTTAAATCTAACATCAAAAGGTTTTCTGATAGGAAACAGCTGGAAGCTAGAACTGCAAAGAGGAGCAAGTGGGGCTTCTATAATAAACAGGGCTGCAGCTACCACTTTACATGTGTGCTCACTAATCATTTCGGCCAAATGTCTGGGAGAATCATACAGAAAAAAAACAATGTAAAAAAAAACAGGTTTGGCACTCCTTTTTTTCCTAACAAACACCAATATTTGGACTTGTGAATTTTTTCATAGTATGTTTTTTGTCAACATCCAAGTATTGCACAGACTACATTTCTTCATATACACAATTCAGGCAAAAATAAAAAATAAAAATAAAAAACTGTTTTTGTTTGGCTGCACTCAAAATTCTACTTTATTGTTTGAGTCCCGGCACAGTTCTGCGAACCGCTCCCCAATAGGTGGTGTTAATTTTGTCAGCTATATGGCACAATTCACATACCCAATGTCAAAAACACTGTTTATGTTAGTGGTCTGTTGAATTTTTCCAGGAGATACACAACTTCAATTTTAGTGCGGATAGACCCAATTGTCGTCATGCTCAGGAGTTTTGGTCAACAAATGACTTGCTCAAGACTCATTGGAGAACCCCGCGGACAATTTATTTCAAATTCATTGGCCTCTGTAAATGAATGTATAATAATAAGTTATTTGGCTCCTATGTTGGTTGAGGCATTTTTTAACTGAGGAAAAAACAAAACAAATCTACCTGTACATATCACAAGTTGACTTTAGGTCATTTTGCTTATATGTCACTGGTCCAGCCCACTTGAGATCAGGTCGTATGTGGCCCCTAAACCAAAATGACACCCATGTTAAGCAGTCAGACTGCAACCTCTCCACCATGAGCAAGACAAATGAGCTGTTGAAGGACACCAGGGACAAGATTGTTCACCTGAACGAGACTGGGATCAGCCAATCTACAAAAGATCAACTGTTGGGCCAAGTATTAGAAAATGGAAGAAAATACAGTACAAGTCAATCTCCCCTCACCTGGAGCTCCATGCAAAATCCCACCTGGTGGGGTACTAATGATCTTGAGAACATCCATGAAACAGCCGAGAACTACATTAAGGGAGCTGGTCACCGACCCCAAGAGAGCTGAGACCACAAGAACAAAGGTTATTATGGTAAAACACAACATTGTCATGGATTCAAATCTTGCAGTGCTCCAAATGTCTCTGTGCTTAAATCAGCACATGTCCAGACCCATCTAAAGTTTGCCAGAGACTGTTTGGATCATCAAGAGGAGGATTGCCATCCCAAGAACACCATACCCAATGTGAAGCTTGAGGCTTGGGGCTGTTTCTACACAAAGGAGACAGGACAACTGGACTGCTCTGTATTAAGGAAAGGATGAAAGGGACGACGTAGGAAGACATTTTCGACAAAAGCCTCTTTCCATCAGTGAGAGCATTGAAGATGACACATGGCTGGATCTTTTAGTGTGACAATGATTCTGAACACACCATCTGTGAAACAAAGGAGTGGTCACATAAAAAGCACATCAAAGACCTGGAGTGATCCAGCTAATGTGTGGACCTCAATCCAATAAAGAATCTGTGATGAGAGTTAAAATTGTGTGTTGCCCAACAATAGCCCCAAAACACGATTGCTCTTGAGAAGATCTATATGGGTGAATGGAACAAAAGAGTAGCTAAAGTGCAAACCTGCTGAAAACCTACAGGAAATGTTTGACCTCTGTCAATGCCAACCAGGGTTGTGTTGGAGAGTACTGAGGTGATTTTTAGTTATTGACCAAATTCCTATTATGTGCTCTATTATACAAACAGGTTCTTTAAAAATCATACACTTGTGATTGTCTGAATTCTCTTTTGGTTCATTCTGTTTCTTACAGTTGAACAGACCTCTCATATTTTCAAGTGGAACAACTTGCCGAATCTGCAATGACTACGAAACACTTCCGTCTATCATTTGTAAATATTTCTCAAAATAATCTTTACCTTTTTAAAATAAATGTAAAACTCAGTTCTGTGTGACATAAAAACATACTTTCCATACCTGGCACCTATATTTGTGTAAACAAAATAAGGTAAAATTAACAAGTGTGAGATCCGAGCTTCTGTAACTAAACTCTGTAATGAAATTGTTTTTGCTCTTTAAAAAGAAGACACAGTACCTCATAACATGTGCAATGTTTGCAAAAAGGCCAAAAGAACATTGTGTGAAATTGTAAACTTAAAAGGGGGAAAAAAGAAGTTACATCCCATAATTTGTTTTGCCAAAAACATGCTTCTGCACTTTACGCTTACACTTACTATCGATGAAGATGTCCTGTGAGGAACTTTCTTTTTTGGCCTCAAAATACTACTCTGGTTTAGAAAAAAATATTAAGAGCCAGTCTAAAGGATGGCATTTGGAAAGTATTGAATGTCACATATAAAAACTTTATCAAGAATTACCAGGGTAAAGTTGTTATGAGTATATTAATTTGTACATAGCTTTTTAACTTACTTGCACTATTTTTTCCCCTCAAGAGCCCCAAATCGTCTCAATCAAATTAGCAGCAAAAATATCCATCCTTGATTTAATGGACCCTGTAGAGATGTAAAAATGTTGACATGAGTGTTCTGGAAAAAAAATCACTATTTTTATCCACTGTCTAAAATTTGGTCCACACATTTTAGCATGGTGCATTAGAACAAATCTAAAGAAACAATATTAAGAATGGTGTATTATAAGGAATTATCGATCTAATTTTTTAAAATTAGTTTAACCAATCTTTTTGGCAAAATTCTTGCCTTTGTCTGGGGTACATAGGCCTCAAGTTCTCTATTTGGTTTCTGTTATTTTTTTTCAAAATAGCTAGGTTTTTCAGACTAATCAGATGACAGTTGAAGGTTGGTTCATTAATAGTACTTTCTGTGCTGCAATCTACCCAAATCGCACAACACTTTAAAGTAATTATACTATAATATACTATGTGCCCCTGATCAAAATGCACAATTGTTTGTGGTAGCTTGTCACTTTAGACCAGGGGTCACTAACTAGCAGACCGCAGTCCGGACCCAGGCATTGGGTCATGCAAACCCAGACCTAGATCTGGATCCGAACTTGACGCAAAACTAATACAATGGGCACCTCTAATTTGAATGGTGCAGCACTTGTTGCCATTGGTTTCAATGGCAACAAGAAATTGCTGTATTGGGTGTCCCGAACTCACTGTTTTTCAACAAGCTTCCTGTTTCCGTTAAATCAGGGGTCCCCAAGCCCCGGTCTGAGAAACAGTGTCAGTCCGAGGGCCTCTTGGTACCGGGTCGCGGACAACAAAAAAAGACATACGCTAACTTTGATTCTTTGCGTTTTTCCTTTTTTTAATTCAGAAGGAAGCATTATTTTGGAAAACTACCGGATTCTGTTCACCACATCGCCCTTTCCTGTCGTGTTTCACGACATTAAGCGCTTGCTCGCTCGGAGCACTAGCTAAGTTATAAGCACAAAGCTAAAAGTTAACAAAAGCCAAACAAAAAGAGGTGTTTGGAAAGTATCTTGGGGGAAAAAAAGAGCCACTGAGAAAACTGACGTAGAGCCTTCAACTTTAGAGAAACATAAAGCTGCTGTTTACAGACAAAACCAGGAGTTTTCCTTGATGTATGGATTTATGGAGACATCTGTTTCCACCTACCAAGTCACTGCATACAAAATATGCGGTGACAGACTCTCCAATGTTTCACATAATCTCACAATAATGAAGATGCAGACACGATGGAGTCAAGTATTCACGTTGTTTTGCTTTATTTATTCACCACACATTAAATGTTGGATGAGGCTGAAGTTGGCGTCCTGTGTTTGGCATCCAGTTTGATATTAAGGAAAAATCTTCATCACAAAGTCTAACTTTAAACCAGCTGCAAACATTTTACAGAGAATGAAGATAATCAAATATAGTTGCCGATCTGCTGAAGATGTTCCTGAACCAAGGAAACTTGTATAATGGACATTTAGGAATTATTTTCTACAGAAAGCCTGAATTAAGCGGGAATTTTCCAGTTTTGAAATGCAACTCTGATAGACTAAAAAACTTCAAACATTTGTTCAAATGTATATTCTTCCGGGTTGGTGTTTCATTTGTGGAAGAAGCTAAAGAGTGCTGGAGGATCCTCCTTTCCGTTTTCTTGGGGATGTCAGCAGTTGTCCTGGTAGTGTCCCTGTTGTGTGTGTGGGTGTAACTGTGTGTGTGGCACAAAGTTCCATGTGTTTTATGACATTAATTAATGTTTTAAATTGTATTCAATTAATTTGAAGTGATAGTTAGATAGTAATTACATGTAGATGTACCACCAATCCTCAGCTACTTAAAAATATATATTACACTAAATATTTAAGTATACTTTTTTTCCGGACCTTAACTCCAAGAATTTTTTTTAACTGGACCTATTTAATTTTTATATGAAGACCCCTGCCTTTGGCAAATATATTGTTGTAATTTTTTAGTTATTACAAACAAAATAACTTCTCAGTTTTGTACAACATTGCTTTGAAAAAACACTAACAAATACTATGTATCTTGCTACAGTTTGTCAGTAACTTGTCCAACATGGTCTTGATGTGATAGAGAAGAGAGAATGAGGTGAATGAGAATGGAGGAGTTAAGAAAACATTGTTATGAGAAAAGGGAGAATGTGAAGCAGAAAATGGGTAAAGGGTAAAGAGAGGCCAAAATATTGGACATAAAAAGAATATAAAAACAGACAAACAGATTTGGCCTCAATGTCATAAGTAATTGTTTACAGAAGTGATGCATTTTTACCCCAACCGTACAAATTAACACTCTCAGAAATCTATACAAACAAGAATCCACGCATTCAATCTCTGCACAACACTGCACACAAATTTACACAGATCGACAATTGTCCAATTTGAGCACACAGGCTAATTTACATGTGCATACATATTAGGGCTGGGAATCATTGGGTACCTTACGATATGATTTGCGATACATTGCTCACGATAACGATGCTATCACGATATGGCGATAATGTGATAATCAATATATGTCGTCTCTAACAACTCACAATATATCAAACTTTAATAAAGAAGAACTTGAAAAACTGTTTTTTGGAAAATATTTCCCCATTTATTTTTTTGTTTTTAAACACAATGATAATAAAAAACTTGTGTCCTATTTGGTGTAATGAATAACAGACTTTTCTGTAACATTGCAGAAATCAGTAATACTCTGTCTTTGACAAACAATGACAATTTTCATTTGGAAATATCTCTAAACTTTGGTCTAAACAATAGTAAACATCAACAGCAGTGCCATTACATAGTACAAAATTGCTGTAAACAGGATAAAAAATGAATAAGTCATGTAGCAGCCAGGCACATTGGTATTGACTTTTAAAAAACAAAGCTATACCTATCGCATTATTTAAAACAAAATAGCTGTAAATCAGATATTAATTCTGTGAACATATTATAGTGTCTTTGTTAAAAAATAAATCACACCATTTAGTGCAAATGTGGTGTAAACCAAAACAAAAATATCCCAGAAAAAATACCAGTGATAAAATACATGAACTTAAAGTGCATCTAAAAGTAAACATCTTTGTGAACGAAACATTTGGCGAAAAACAGCATATGTTCATGTTTTTCTTGAGAACCACAGGTTTTTAGCGTCAAGACGCCGCTCGTCTACCGCTGCTTTGAGGAGAAGGGGGGTCTAAGGGCAGGGATGCCACTCTTTCTGCTTTTTCCAACCATAGCTCTTGTCTTGGCGTACAGTGCAGGGATAATTTTTTCAGTACTTCCGAGAGGGAATGTCAAAGCGTGGCTCTAATGCATTCGTTATCCCTCGTTCTCCACCTCGCTGCTGGGACAGAGCCACTTGTACATTTAAACAGCAATCCCGTTTGTTATTGCCTCTGCTCTCGGAGAAGACGGTGGTGGCTCCGCCTGGAAAAGGTATCCATGCCGGGCTGTGTCGGCTTCAGGTCAGCAACAATCACAGCTTTCTCACACAACTCTGGGTGATGCAGCTTCAATGCTGTCGGCGCGTCGTTTAACTTGATGCTCTCGCTGTTGTCCTTGTTTTTGCCCTACGCAATTTTTGTTTAAATGTGTATTCTTCTTCGTTTGCCGCAACAGCCAATCTCGTAAAGAGCGCCCCCTATCTACCCTCTGAAGAATCGTTTTACCAAAGCATGATTAATATAACATTTTACAGGGTCTTCAAACTTAAATAAAAGGTCGATACTTGATGAATCATCAAGACTCAATCATGGGACTAAATATCGCGAATTATCACCATATCTATATTTTTGCACACCCCAAATATATACTGTGGTGGACAAAATTGTTGGTACCCCTCAGTTAAAGAAAGAAAGTCCACAATGCTCCCCGAAATTACTTGAAATGTTCAAAAGTAACAATAAATGTATTGAAAATTAAATAATCAAAATCAGCCATTACTTTTGAGTTGTTGATTAACAGAATTATGTAAAAAAACAAACTACTGAAATAGGGCTGGAAAAAAATGATGGTACCCATAACTTAATATTTTGTTGCACAACTTTTTGAGGCAATCAGTGCAATGAAACGGTTTCTGTATTTGTCAATGAGCCTTGTGCACCTGTCCACAGTTATTTTGGCCCACTCCTCATGAGCAAACTACTCCAGTTGTGTCAGGTTTGATGGGTGTCTTCTCCAAATGGCATTTTTCAGCTCCTTCTACAGATGTTCAATGGGATTCAGATCTGGGCTCATAGAAGGCCACTTCAGAATAGTCCAACGCTATTCTCTTTGCCATTCTTGGGGGTTTTTGGCTGTGTGTTTTGGATGGTTGTCCTGTTGGAGGACCCATAACCTGTGACTGAGACCAAGCTTTCTGACACTAGGCAGCACATTTCTATCCAGAATGCCTTGATAATCTTGAAATTTCATTTTACCTTCCACAACTTCAAGACACCCTGTGCCAGATGCAGCAAAGCAGCCCCAAAACAGAACTGAGCCTCCTCAGTGTTTCACAGTAGGGTCATTGCTCTTTTTGTTGTATGCTTCATTTTTGAGTCTACAAACATAGAGCTGATGTGTCTTACCAAAAAGCTCCAGTTTTGTCTCATCAGTCCAAAGGACATTTTCCCAGAAGCTTTGTGGCTTGTCAACATGCATTTTTGCAAATTCCAGTCTGGCTTTTTTATAATTTTCTTTTAACAGTGGTGTCCTCCTTGGTCATCTCCCATGAAGTCCACACTGGCTCAAACAACGACGAATGGTGCGATCTGACACTGATGTACCTTGATCTAGGTGTTCACCTTTAATGTCTTTGGAGGTTGTTCTGGGCTTTTTGGAGACAGTTCCAACTGTCAGTCTCCTCAATTTGTCATCAATTTTCCTCTTCCGGCCACGTCCAGGGAGGTTGGCTCATCTAGGCTTTACTGGTGAATCCTTGGCATCACTTTTTTATGATGGAAGTAAGCATGCCCATGGTGCAATAATGTACTTAAGAGGAAGCACTGAGCAAAGATCTGTAATAATACTATAGGCACGAAAGCAAAATTGACCAATAGAACACCAGGGCGACACAAGCATAAATGTGTGGGGCTGTGTTTGCATCTTGGCTAAAAATATTCCAGAGAGTTCTAGTTAAAACTTGAACAAACACTGGCAACCAATCATGTTGTTACAGAGTTGGAGGTATCCAAAACAACATCAGAATTTAAGACTGATGTAAGCGTCCTGGTTCATTGAACATTGCTGATGTCATCACTTAAGGTACTAGTCCTCAAAACCTAAATGAAAACTCAAATTGGCAAAATAGACCAACATTTCTAAGTTTATTTAAGTTTGTTAAGTTAGGTTGATCCAGGCTCAGTGAAATTCATTTCAATGTTTTGGTCAAAGTGAACATCTCAGTTGGATCAATTTGGTAACATTTTTTGATGCAGGAACATTTGGCACTATTGGGATTGTTAGCTGTTCATCTGCACTTGGACTTCAAAAACACGAACAGTATGAATACGATTAAATCAAACTAAGAACTAATTAAACTCAAAACGTTTTATAACCCAGAAACAAATGCGGTACAACCTATTTATGAAAAGTCTGGAGACAGAAAATTTAGAAAAAAATGAATGATTGAAAAGCATTTACGCCGATAATTGACCAAACTTGCAAATTTACAGTATGATATGGTTCTAAATGTCTCCAAGTCTAATTGCATTTGAGCTTTTTGGCAAAATTTCCGAGTACCAGCTACCTGTGTTTTATACCATTGCTGATAATTTCAATACAAAAGCACATTTGAAGAGAAAACAACCTTTGCTCCATTTTTGTGTGTACTACAGACATAAGCAGAGCGTTGTTTGAGATTGTTTTTCTGCCTCTGAATCATAACTAAAAAAAAATAACCTGATGCCAAACATGGGGCCAGATGTGTTATTTCCTGGAAGCAGCTGTTCCAAAGAAAACACCATTAACTATGAAAACACTCATTAGGACTGGCAAGCAGAGAAGAAAGAAACGAAGCAGAATGTTACCTGCACTGCTTTACCGACAAATTTGTTGCTCTTCACACTTGATAGTAGTTCACGGTGAAGCTAATAAGGTTCACACTGACTAAATACATGTACAATTACTTTTTTACTCTTGTATTTGCTCTTATCTAAATAAATTATTTCTAAATTGTGCAGTGAGAAGTGAATGAAACCAGCTAAGCACTAAAAAAAAAAAAAAAAGCAGGAGAAAGTCGTTCAGATCTGACTAGAAACGCATGATGTGTGTCCTCCAATTTAGTCTCCTTGTAGGTCATCAGCACGGCATGGAGTGCATGTGAATGTGTCTGTGATTTGGAGTACCTGTGCTTGTGCTCGCCAGGGGGGGAACCAGCAGAGTGACAGAAAAGACGATAAGCTGTGGTGACCTCCTTCTCCTCTTCCTGCTCGCCTGCTTAACCTTTCTGCTGACCCGCGAGAGGTGTGCTTGCTATGCTGTGCACTCAGCAGTCAGAATGTGCAACAAATTGAAGGCGGGTGCCACAGGTACAAATGAGAAATGAAGAAAACTAAGCTGATATGCTTGAAACACACACTTTTGTCATTGGAAGTCCATCAAAGCTCTACTTGGATGCTGTATCTGAAACAAAATTACACCCCATCTCACATACATAAGGCTTCAGAGAAAGAAAAAAAGGTATGCATGAACATGAGGTTTTTAAGATTAGGGTTTGAAATGTTCATTGAATGAGTTTTCCTTTTTACCTTAGCTTCACTCACAAGAGAGTGGAGCAAAGACTGATCAAAACATAAGAAGGCTTTAAAAGCTCACAGGACTTTATTTCTGTCCACTGAGCATTTGGAGCTGGATACATTTGCTGCTGCACAGGTGCAGTGAGGCTGTGTGATATAGGGGATTGATGCTTGGGGACGCTATAAGGGCTGAACCCTTTACTGCTTGGCATGAGCAACTCTTTGCCATTGAGACCTCCCATTTCCTGGTTGACCACCACAGATAATTTTTATTTTATTTTGTGAGTTATTCATTTTTTTCTTCTTTTCTTGTCTTCCAGGTGATGGACACAACTTGACTAGAAATGTCAAAAAAAAAAAAGTCAGATGGAGGTTTTTGCGCTAACAATAGATGTTTTAGCTCCTGTTGAGACCAAGTGTGCTTTGACTTGTTCCAACAAACCTCTTATTTAATGTTAGCTGTATTTTAATTGGTTTACTGTTCCCAAAAACAACCCGCTGTTTTAGTCATTACAGGAGCACAGCTGGTCAAAACGAGGGTTGTAAACAAACAGAAAGACTGGGGACTTTGAAGTGTTCTGCTTCTTAACGTGAAGCTAATTTGATGTAGTTCCTGTCACATGTCACTATCAAATTATTTATCTACAATAGAGAAAGCTGAAAGTATGTTCATTTATCCCACTCTTAATACTCTTATTTCACAGGACTATGCTTATTTTCTTACAATGAGACATTTGTTGGACCTTAGATGTTAGTAAAACACAACCATCCAGAAAAGGCAAGTAGAATTTTGGTATTTCCGATTTTATAATGAATTTGGTCTATGAAACTGTCGCCAATCATGTAAAAACATTTATGCTATATTCACACTGGGCTTGGAAATGCTTGTTCGAGTAGTAGTTTCTAAAAAAAAAGTCTATTTAAACGCACACATATGTGTGTTTTAGACTTCCATGTTCAAAATCTTGCACTTACACGTCGCTACACTTGTTTTTGGGTCGTTTTTTACGCTCTACGTATTGAATGCACAGCAACTCAACGTCCACTGAAAGTTCAACCAGTTGACCTTTGACGAATCAGGGACTCTGATGTGGTAGTGACGCAAGTGTAGGGTTATTTTCAAAACACGGAAGTACCAACCGTTGATCATTGATCATGAAGGAGAAATTAATAAGTGCTGTTTGTGCCCGGCCACAATTATATGTCTTTCATATATCGGAATGCAGCTGTAAAAGAAAAAACCTGGAGCAAGATTTACGTGATTTGCATCACTTTGACATTTGTCACCAAGCCTCTTCTAACTGTGTATAGACACGCTAGACCTGTGTGAACGCTATATACTAAAAGCAAAAACCCACACATTCTTGAATGCGCCACACATTCCCAGTGTGCATGTAGCTTTACAGCTTTTTTTAAATCCATGATGGAAAATTTAAGGTGTTCTCTGTTTCTCTTTCTAAGCAGTACAGCAGACACACTTGTGAATTTCACAGGTCAATGCTGAGACGAAATAGCCGACTGGGTACAGTACTGCCCTCCCGTGGCTTGTTTCCATCATTACAGTTTGTCATTTTCCTGACATTAAATGGCTGTTCTTTAGAAAAAGCGTGAACTGTCATTTCAGGAGAGAGAGGTAGTGGAACTTTTGCAAGGTTTTAATCAGAAACACATTAACCCATCAATATTAACACTGGAGTTTTAGCTGAAGTGTTGATGTTCTTTAACTTATCGCAACTTCTTAAAAGTTTTGTCATGGTGGCCTGTCATACTCCTCCCCCTCCCAGCTCTGCTCCAGACTCACAGCTGTGACTACTCACCTCATCGCCTCACCTGCTACTTAAGGAGACTCACCTCCAGCATTCGTCACCTGTTCGTTAACACTGATGGTGCTTAACCTCGCCTCAAGCCACGTCTGGCCCTCCATGCCTAGTTTCCTATGCTTACCTTGTTTAGCTGTGCATCAGGTCTTGCCTTCCACGAGAGTCACCCGAGTCCTCCACCACCTCGAGCAGAAGCTGCTATCCTCGACGCTCCTCAAGAACTCCAGCCACGCCACAGCTAAGATCCCCGTGCTCGCCATCATCAAGTATATCCGGCTACGCCACTGACTTGACGCTCCTGCCGGGGTCCGGCGTTACGGCTCAACCGAGCACCTCCCTGGAACTTCGAAAACCTGAGCCTCGCGCGAGCCTCCGCTCCGTCAAGCCCCAAGCCACAACACGCTGCGAGATCCGCTGGCTCTTACAAAATAAAACTAATAACTTACCTTCCACCTACCTGTTTCTTCCTTCCGGGTTTCAGCATCTGGGTTCGTCACGTGATCAGATCATGACACGTTTGCTCTATTAGCACAATGCCAACAGATTCTGAGGCAGTGAAAAGCAGCTTTGTGCTGCTCTGCAACACTTTACAATAGTAGTCTACACAAGTAATATAGAAAAAAGGGTTCTAACACAGAGAAAAGCATCCGTTGGAATTACATTATACATAAATGGTCAATAAGAGGGTTTATTTCCTGTTGCCAAAAAACAATGTTATGCTCTGTAAAAGCACTATCAGCAAACTTTTAGGTGTATGAGCACAAATCAACGTATACCTAAAATGATACATCTCATTAACCTTAAGTCTTTAACACTCGAGAAATTCCCTGAATAATACACACTCTGTGACCTACTGTAACTCTTGAAATGCTTACAAGATCAATGTGAATTAGCTGATTCTGACATGAAGAGAATTGGGATTTTCATGTTGTCTTTGCACCAATATACAACATATTGCTAACTTATAATGTTCCATAAAGCTGTGATTCTCTGCAACACAATCAACTGATTTACATTGATTGTTTAAGCACCTCATTAACTGGATAATCGGTTGAAGAGTTACGGTAGTTGAAAGAATGTAAACACTGGAGCTAAAGCTTAAAGGGTTGAAGACTACATTACTTTAAACAAACTAGCAGTTTTAAGATGTATTATATAAACATGTTTTAATTTTTGTTTAACCAACATGTCTTGATGGTGGATTTCTGTTTTTAGATCATTCTTTGTAGGATTCGGTGTAAATGATCAGCCCACATTTCCATTTTATGTGACACTCAGTCATGAATCATTCAACCTCCACAAATCCTATTTTTACACACACTTTTATGTCTCTTTAAAGGTTAATGAGTTATCTAGTCTAAAATTATAAGTCAGCTGTATTTATACAGCACATTGGCTTCCCAGCTAATGCTCTACAGAAAATCGCAAAAGAGTGACTGAGCATTTCTACTCTTAATCTCCTTTCTGCTACTTCAGCGGCAGTAGCACTTACACTGGACTTTAAGTTAATCACACTGTACACCTAATGTTAAACTTGTCAAACAATTAATTTTACTTTATGACAGGATTTTGTTTTTAAGTTGTTATTTAAATATGTGACAAAGTCAACATTGGCAACAGGACAATACTGCACGACTATGTTGTTGAGACACAATGTAATGCAGATAATGACATTAATTTATTATCTTCAACTTTTTGGCAACAAAAGTTGGATTGCATTTGAATTGTAATAGCCATACAATCACAACAATAACTAATGGTCTTTTGATCTATTGTCAAAGCGTTCCCAATCAAAACATTACTGGTGCAACAAAAATGGCGAATCATATTGGAGCTATCCAGCCGTACAATTTTTTGCCAGATGCCAAATCAGACAAAAAAACAAAACAAAACAAAAAAAAAATGTACATGGATCTAGTCGTCTACAAGTGGATGCATCAGAATGGAGCTTGTGGCCTGCCAATTGTAGTTTCTATGTCCCTGTTACAAGCTTTTTCCAATGGCATTTCTTTGCCTGCTCATGATTCACAACAATTTAAATAAATATTCAGGAAGGCAGTTTTAAACTTCACTTTCTTTATATATATATATGTCCTTCATCGTGAGAAAAACTTCACAAGAACACCAAAAACACAATTGTCATTGAAGTTGGTCTTTAAAAGCTATTGCAGCATCCTAAAAATTTACAAAAGAACGAAATCCATCTCATTCGGTGACTTCAATCATATTAGAAACATTTTCTTTTTTTTGTCTAAAGTAAGGTTTAAGTTGAAAAAAGTTGGGCAGAAAAATACTGAGATCTGTATCTCAGTTTTCTTCAAACATTTTATACTGTTTATAACAGGCAGCAGTTTAGCTCAGGCGGTAGACCAGCTCGTCCAACATCCGAAGGGTTGACGGATCGGCCCCCACTCTCCCCAACCAGCTGTTGCCCCCCCGAGTGCTGCTAGTCCTTAGCTCAACGCTCCCCTCAGGGGATGGGTCAAATGTGGAGAAGAATTTCCCTATTGTGGGAAAAATAAAGTATATCATTTTATTTTATTTTTATTTTTAATAAGCATCTCTTTCTCATGGCGTTCCCCTTTCAGATGATATTAATCAGTCCTTGTCTGTCGCCTGTATGTGCATTCCTGCTCAGCCTACCCCCCTTCCACCCCCATCACTCACTCTTGGTTAATTATTGTGATTGGATCAATCAATATCAAGAAGTGCAATCACACAACAAATGCATGTAGCTGTCTGCCTCAGCATAAACTTTCATTTTTGAAAGAAGAGATATAAAAGCATTCAGTCTGAAATCATTAGCCGCGTTTACATGGGCAAAAGTAATCAGAAAGAACGCCTGATCGGAAGAACAATGCGTCTTGTAAACGCGCCGTTCGGAATAGTCTGCCCCAATCAGACTCGTTCGGATCAAAATTTCTTTCCGATCGAGATAAGTGGGTTATACCGATTGTTGATCCAGTCGTTGTGCATGTAAACGGTTCATTCCGATCGTGTGTCACTACTGCTCTGGATACGTCATGCATAGGCGGTGTTTCACTGAGAGAAAGCTTTGGAGCGCATACGGGACCGACCAGCTGCTCTGCGGAGACCCCGTGAAAAGCGCCGCTCCGCTCTCGCCCCGCTGGCTCTCCTCTCTCTTTCACCCCTCATGAGGGGGATGCGGGGGAGGGGCGCTTCGTGCCCACGGACTGGACCCGGCACCCGAGCTCTGCGTTCGGGCTCCGGTGCCAGTGGACCGAGTGAACCTCTCTGAGCAGAGCAGCCAGATTTATTAATATGTTTTTGAGGGGAGGGTGCTTTGTTACGTGTGCGTTTTGTTGTTTTGTTATGTGTGGGAGATTACAGACTGCAAGCCGTCCCGCCGCTCTGGGTTAGCGGCTGCTGGCTTCAGGAGAACCGTGTCCGAGCAGAGCTGGAGCCACCTTCACACACAGCGGCTTTGGGGCGGTGTGTGAACTTTTCAAAGCAGAAATGTTCTTCAGCCCTTAGAAACTGTTCAAACAATCACATGGATTTGTGTTTCCAGTTGTGCCCAGACAAAATAAATGCTGATGTTATTCCCACACATTTACGTGCAGCCAAGATGCAGATTGCAGTTTTTCCCGGATGGTCCTGGAACGATGAGCGAACAGGCGCTTCATAATATTCATAACATTAATAAAAGCACGTTTGGAAGATCGTTTCGTATATTAGCGAGCTGCTGCATAAAATGTATGTGGCAGCAGTTTGTTTACAACAGGACTACTTTCCGCTTACGGTATATTCCACGCTACTGCGCATGTGCGAATGATTTATTCCGACCGAAAGTGTGACCCATGTAAACGTTTGTTCTAATCGGAAAAAGGTTTTCTGTTCCCATGTGCACGGTTGAATTTTAACCCGACCATTGATCCGATTAAGATGTTTTGCCCATGTAACTGCGGCTATTGTGTGTCAAAGGGGTCAGTAATGCAAGTAACTTATAGATGCATTGCTATTAAAACATTTTTTCCTATTAGAATACAATAATTGCAGGACCATTTACAGTCAAAGTTAGTTTTAAAACATTACCCTTTGGACAGGCATTGCTCCCCTACATAACCAACTGTAATGAAGTTTAGGGGAATAATTATAATTTTCACTACATCCATTATACATATTTCGTTGCAGAGGGAAAATGGTTTCATAAACTGGACCAGGGCGCCCCATTGTCCCAGCTTAGATTAGTACTATATTATATTAATGTTGATATGGTAAAAATGTAGTTTTCTATAATTGTGATTATTATTACCATCGGCTAAATGTCCCACAGTGCATGCAACTTACTATTAGCATGTTTGAATTAAATTTCAATAACAATAAAAATTAGTTGTGAGTTAGCTGCTGAAAGTTAGAAGCCAAGGAAAGTATTGTGGGGTTCTGTCCTCTATTCTCATCTATTTCTCCTCTCCTCTATTGTTGATCATTTAGCTATCATTAAGTTCTCAATGCAGTGCGATTCATGTGTTGTTCCTCTTTCCCACTCCCCTCCGTGGGAGCTGGAGTGATTCCAGATTCTAGTTGGCTCATCTGTGCTCCTGTACTTGATGGGGACCTCTTTTCTGGCTTGTCTCACAGCCCCAGCCGTCCCCCAGTTCCATCTGGATGAAGCCCATCTGCTAAACTATTCAAAGAAGAATTTGCTTGTTTAACTCTACAACTACATGTTTAACAGTCCCGGTATATTGCCTGTCCATCCTGGAAGATGATCCCTCCTTTATGTGGAAATCCCTGAGGTTTCTTCTTTTTTTTTTCCTGAAATCATTTTTTTAAGAGTTTTTCCTCACAGAGAAGGAGCATCTAAGGAAAGGGATGCCTAGTTTAGCTTAATCTGTTTAGTTTAGCTTTTACATATTGTATTTTATGACTAATTTCATGTTCTTATACAATTACCAGTATGAAGCCCATTGAGAAACCTATTGTTGTAATATTGGCCTATTTAAATAAAACTGAATAGAATTAATGGTGGAGATCATTATTCTTCTTTCAGCGTATCCTTTCAAGGGTCGCCACATTTGCATAGGTGGTTTGGCAGAGAGTTTTAGGCTGGATGCCCTTCTTGACATAACCCTTTTTTTTAACTAGGCTGTGCACTGGCACACAGAGACCCAGACATGGGTTAATTTCCTTTAAAAAAAAGTGTTTGTAAAATGTTGTTTATTTACAGATGAATCCTACATGCAGCCAATTTTACCATTTAGTCGCTCCTTGGTGATACAGATAAATTGAATTTTTTCTTAGAGTCTTTTCAGTTTGACCTGATTAATGTCAAAAGAAGTCTGATCAAGGTTTATACACCATTAGCTGTCCCAAATAGCATCAAGCATCCTTTCAATGTGTGAACACAATATCTTGAAATCATGGATCACTGTGTTGCATTAATACTGCTCTGCTGAAAACAGAGAGGCTCTGCAGAGAGCAATGACTGTTAGCCGCTGCATTTCCGCTGCATTTCCATAGTTTTTTCTCAACCTGTACGTGAACCTTTGCACTAAGACGACAAAACAACCAGAATGAGCAACAACTTCTTTTCAGAGCATATAATGTGAAAAAATGTTAGATCAAACCCTTACCCTAACCACAACCTTAACCATTGCACATAGGTTAAGTCAAAAGTAGCTTTATCAAACTCTAGATTATCAAATTTGTTTCTGACTTTTTATTTTTTTCTGCAGATTTTGTAAGAAGTTTCATAACTGACAGCAATGCTATTCTGCGCTGACTGCACAGAGGAATTTTTTTTTTTTTTACCTTTCAGTGCCCAGAGAAAAAATAAAATCATTTTGGTCTAAATGCATTTGCAGCACCTACTGTATCATCCTAGCATTAAATTTACTTTTACCCTAAAGTGCACAGTTCTCACGGTTCAATTTCCCTATGATGTCCATTAAAAATACTAAGTCAAAAAAGCTCTAAAATGACCAAAAACCTACTTAAAACCAACACAGCAGGTAAAAAAAAAATGAAATAAAAAAAAAATACATACATCTCATTTTGCATGTGCACACTGTTGTATTTGTGGAGAAGTGTCTAAAAAAAGTAGTGAATCTCTGCAATCGATAGAGTTTGCCTAACACAATATATTTTAAACAAACACAGACTTTTATGGATTTAAATTGAGCTCTATTAGTAAATTGTTACAGCTGTGGCTGTATCATTTTATAATTTATTTTTTTAGTGCTTGCTGATTGGACCAGAGGTGACGGAGGCAGCATTTAAACCTCCGTTTGGCCCTTCATTGCTTATGAAGGGAGTACAGCTGTCTTTAGTGGAGCTCATTGCAGATCATTTTGTTGTACCTTGAGGTGGCATGGGAAATTGTATGACCTTGTTAAAAATTTCAAGTAAAAATAATTCTGTGCTTTTACAGTACCATTTCTTATAGTTTTACAGTTTTAAAAGTATGTTGCAAACAAACAAAATCTTTTATGTAATCATACATATTTCTAGGTACTCATGAAACCACATACAGATGCACTTTGTTTCCTCAAGTGCTCCCACACACATCTCCAGTCAATCTTGGACTTTGACAGAAATATTTGTCTGAACTAATAAATAAATCAGCATCTGACTCCTGTCTCACTCCTGTCAGCAGTTGATTGCATTCAGCCTCCCACATGATTAATTCAAACAGACTTTTGTTTTCCTGTTGTTAAGCATTAGGAAGTTAGCATCTTTTAACAGGATGTTTTGTAATTTATGCCTTCTTAACCTTGTGCTATCTTAGATGAGCCCACCCTTACTTTGACGTGTTCTCCCTACCATGACAAAGGTGGATAAAGGTGGAAAGATTTCATGTAATCCATGGACACCAGTGAAGATCACAAATCATTGAAGAAAAAAGGTTCAGAGCACTGTCTAGTGGGTCTAGAGGACCCAACTCCCAATGGTAAAGTGCCTAGGATAGCACAAGGGTTACCAGAGTCCACAGTTGATCCTGTCGCTTCATTAAGTCTATAGTTTACAGATGCTCACCACCAGATTTTTTATTTTTCACTACAATTTTCAACATTTTTCAAGTCTTTAGTTAAGCCTGTTGCATTTCATTTTTAGGTTTAGAAAATGAAATATATTTCTGCCTTTAAACCGTTCTCCTGCATTTGAGTAAACAGGAGCTGTATTAAACCTTGTGCTATCCTAGGCACTTTAACGTTGGGAGTTGGGTCCTCTAGACCCACTAGACAGTGCGCTGAACCTTGTTTCTTCAATGATTTGTGATCTTCACTGGTGTCCATGGATTACATGAAATCTTTCCACCTTTGTCATGGTAGGGAGAACACATCAATGTAAGGGTGGGATCATCTAAGATAGCACAAGGGTTAAACTGATTTAAGTTTATGTTTATGTAAAACAATAATGCTATTTTATAGCCTCCCCTCCCTGTTTGATCAGCCACTATAAGCCGCCTATAGGCCTTGTCTTCAGGTCAGTTAGGTTTTGTTTCCCATTAAGTCAGTTTGATCTCTGTTGAAGCTTGTGTTTGCTTTTGAGTGTATTCATTTGAGTTATGTTCAGTTGACCTTCTTTATGGGCCCAACTTTGTAATTTTGTTAAGATTTTTTTGTGCTAATATTGGGGGAACAAAATAATCTACGTTTTTAATAATTTTGTTTAACCTGGGGCTCGTTCTTACCACCTGATCTATCACATGCGTATATATACAATTTTTTTAATTATATCATGAACTTTATGGTGACTCTAGATAATGTCTGGTTGTCATCTCAGATTTGGACCCCTTGTTTAGAAATTGGAAAATTGTCTCTGTAGGTATTTCAGAATGTGGCCCAAAAGGGGGGTGAGCTTTCTGTAACTCTGGTAAAAGTCGACAGCCAGATTTTTTCAATCACTCTATTGGAGTTAAGCCAACAACCTGCTCTCTACTTCAGTTAGCCACTTTTTCGCTCTGCCCCTTCTGCTTTCCTTTTTTCTCCTTCCCATTTCCTCCTCTTGTGGCCTAATTTTCTCCTTTTCCATAAATGTTCCCTTTTCTTTTGTGTTTCTTTCCTCTCTTTGATGCTCAGTGAAACCTGGTAATGTGAGGGTGTGAACGGGGGGGGGGGGTTCTACTTTTCCCTTACAGATGTAAAATTTCACAATAAAGAAGCATCTAAAGGGACATTCTTGCTCAAGGATGTCTAAACAGCAAAAGCTTGGCAAAGGGCCACCATGGACAATGCTTTAACTATTAAAATGATAATGAAGCTGGAAAAAAATGATGAAATTAGATTTTGAAGTTATTCTCCAAGGACTTAATGGACAGAATTATTCCACAGACTTGCTTGTAAGATATTTTTTACACTACCCATTCATCCATTTTCTGGTTCCACTGAACCATTTCAGGATCATGGGGCTGCTGGAGCCTATCCCAGCGACTGCTGGGCAAAGTCGAAGTTCACCCTGGACACGTCACCAGTCTGCCACAGAGCCACACACACACACACTTACACCTAGGGACAATTCAAAATCATCAACAAATCTTTGAACCTGGGATTGAAACCAGGGCCTTCTTACTTCTATCCTGTTAAACAAAAATGCATGCAGCATTGTGCAATTTAATTTGTATAGTTGTTGGACAAACACCTTGGCTGAACAGTTCAAAACAAATCTGGATCTAGGTTTGACAAAGATAATATAAAACATAATCTGTATATTTTTTAAAAATATTTAATTTTTCAAGTTTTTATTTTAAGTTTTCATTAACTCTGTAAATTCCACTACATCAAAGAATTAACAAAAAAAAGTTTTTGTAATCAAAATATTTTGAAATCATTTGCTGATACCCACAAAACTTTTTTTTTGCAATATTTCTTTTTTAGCGAATATAGATAATATTAATAGATAATATCAGATACATTTGTTATTTGGTACGTTTTTGATCACAACAATGTTAGTTTAGAATGGTCCCTCATCAACAAATTTTCCTTTCAATACAGCAAATCATTATTAAAAAGAGATATAATGGATACATTTTTTTTTCATCATAAAGTTTTTAGTTAATTTGCTTAACTTTTCCCGCCAAAAGTATTTTTAACCATTTTGAAATGAACAGGAAAAGCCATTTTCCTGCCTCTACTGGAATGATGATAAACTACAGGGAAGAAAACATAGACCAAGCTATTTTACATGTTTTTTAAGGAAACTTTGTATCATGCCAAAAATGATTGTATCAATTATGTTATGATTGGTAATATATGGTTAATTAAAATAATTCAACTTAAAAACAACTGACAGAGGTATAATTCAATAAAATATTCCAATGATTTCAAACAGATGTTGACTGATGAAAATAACCAATATTCAAATTATAAACTTACTGTTTATGATTTACTGAAGGATTAACATAAATAAGGAAATAAATATTGTCCTGACAATATTTATAATCGATGCTAGTATCAGCAACTGAATGTATTTAGGCATGTTGGCATGGTCAAGTGGATCTGCTGCAGTTCAAACCAAGCATCAGAATGGGGAAGATAGACAACCAGCTCTAGGGTTGACTGAGAATGGTTGAAAAAGAGGAAAATACCCAGTGAGTGGCAGGTCTTTTGGGCGGAAATGCCTTGTTGATGACAGTGGTCAGAGGAGAATGGCCAGACTGTTCCAGCTGATAGAAAGGTAAAAAGAACTCAAATAACCACTGGTTACCACCGAGCTCTGCAGAAGAGCCTTTCCGAATGCCCAACATTTCCAACCTTGAGGCAGATGGGCTATAGCAGCAGAATACCAAAATGGGTGCCACTCCTGTCACACGGGCACAGCAAAATGTGACAATAGAAGATTGGAAGAATGTTGCCTGGTCTGACGAGTCTTCGTTTCTGCTGCAACATTCAAATGATTGGGTCAAAATTTAATGTCAACAACATGAAAGCATGGATCCATCCTGTCTTCTATCGACACTTCAGGCTGCTGCTGGTGGTGTAATGGTGTGAGGGATATGTTTTTGGCACACTATGGACCCCTTAGTATCAATTCAGCATGGTTATAATACCACAGCTTACCTAAGTATTGTTGCTGACCATGTCCATGCCTTTGTGACCACATTGTACCCATCTTCTGATGGCTACTTCAATCAGGAAAAGGTCCCATGTCATAAAGCTGGAATCATCTCAGACTTTTTTCTTGAGCAGGATAATGAGTTCACTGAACTCAAATGGCCAGCACAGTCACCAGATCTCAACCTGATAGAGCACGTTTGGGATGTGGATGTGCAGCCAACAAATCTGCAGTTACTGTGTGATGCTATCATGTCAACATGGACCAAGCTCTCTAAGGAATGTTAGTTTTTGTTGAATCTATGCTACCAAGGAAAGTTAGTTTGTATTGGCTAAGCATTTCACACCAGCCAATGCTAGAGTTGTGTAGATGCTGTGTCTCTTTCGGACTTCTTGATTTCTGAGATTCTTGTTTTTCATTGGCACTTGTAATGATGTTGATCAATAAATTACGTGAGGGGCCAGGCCTTTTACATTTCAAAAGTAACTAATAAGAGACATAAGAGTTCAGAGGAAAAGCACAATTTAAATTGGGCTATGAGACAGTATTTGAAATGTTTCTCTTCTTTGGTTTTACTAAAGTAAAATACTAGAACAATATTCGACATTGACAATGGATGTGCCATCATCTGTTCCACTGTTGCTAAGATAAAAACAGGTGAACTATTGACAATAGTTCCAGCAGCTCACAAAGTCTCATCTGCCCGATTGTCTTTTGGAGAAAAATCAAATAAGGACATGGTAGTCCTCACCGTAACCTCCAAATTCACATTTCAAGACTAACCTGTGACCAAAAAAACTGTGAGCTATTACTGAGTGTGTGATTGATTACATTTGGTCCTGTGTAAAGTACATCAGTACTACCTAGACAGTGAGCTTTTTTCCCAAAAGCAAACAAAGACTTCCCTGTCCTAAAGGAGAGTTAAAATGGAAAAAACCTACTGTTGGTAAATTCCAGTGGAAAATGAAGACACAGGATGTCTTTAGTAAAATTCCAGGATAAAGCCTATTAGCTTAAGAACACTGACAGGTTTACTGGTTAGGATCACCCTAAACCTTATTGCCAGGCTAGCTAGTATTCAGATAATATTTAATGTATAGCTCCTGTACCTTTACCTAACCAACTGTAATGCAATTTGGGTGACTAATTACAATTTTCACTACATCCATTACACACATTTATCTGCAGAGGGAAGATGGTTTCATAAGCCAGGCTAGGGCGGACCATCCCTCCTGCTTTGATTAATACTGTGTTGTATTACCATCAAAATCCTAAAAATGTAGATTTTCCACTATTGTCATTAGAATTACCATCCACTATATGTGCCACAGTGCATGCATATTACTATTAGCATGTTTGAATTACATTTCAATTACAATTAGTTGCTAGTAGCCTTCTGGAAGTTAGAGGCTGGGGAAAGTTTGGTGCACTGGGGTTATGTCCTCTACTCTCATCCACTTCTCCTCCCCTCCTCTTTTTTGATCATTTATTTATAATTTAATTCTCCACGCCTCTGTTTGGTGCAGTGTGATTCATGTGTTGTCCGTCTTTCCCACTCCCACTCCCCTCCAGGGGGGTGGGAGTGATTCCAGATTTCAGTACGCTCATCTGTGCTCCTGTTCTTGGCTTTGGACCTTACCTCTGGCTCATCTCATGCCCCCAGCTGTGGTTCTGGACAATATTGTCTGCAGTCAGGCCCTCTTGGTCCTATTCACCAATGCACGCACAGCCACACACTGCTGCCAACCTATAATCACCAGGAGCAACACGTGCGTGCAAAGTGGAAACCAAACCTACAATCTTCTGATCAGAGGTTGACCAGTCTAACGTGGTATAGACATCTTCTACTTCCCAGAGTCTAAGAACCTATGTGTGTAAACATGTTGTGCTTTATTTCCTCTCATCCTTGATTATGAAAATGATGATGGCTATAACCCTTTGCCCTCATCCGCAGACTGTCCTCAGGCCAATAGAACCAATCCGAGCTGGACTGGTTGAATTCTGCAGAATCTCTTTCAGGCAAATGGAAAGCTTGATGGGAAACCTGCTGAAGTGAGATGGGATCTTAATCAATTCTGTAGAACAACCAAGACAGAACAAAACTATTTCTAATAGTATCCTGAAGTGTGGAAGAGTCAAGATTTAGATCTGTGTGTGTTGGGGTGTGTTTATATAGTTGTGTGAAAGGCAGCAAAGCTATTACCAAACTGCTTCACAGTCCATTAGTTAAACTCTTTCAGTTCTCCCTTCTTGCCCTCCTGATTATTTTTCATATCTCGTTCAGGTGTTAAGGTCTGCCATTGATTTGTACTGTACACAGCATCAAGCATGAGGCTTCAGTTACCTCTAACCTAAAGTTCTATTTTTTACTGTGAACTTTTTTATCTCTACATCTTCAGTGTGCAGGTTTTTGTCTTCCTGAAGCAAAAGATTTGTTCTTCCTGTCAAAGTTTTTACTAATGAAATACAATAATCCATCACAGTGGAAGCAGTTTTATAAATATTAATGACAAGAGAACTGGAATTGAATTGACCAAGTTGAGTTGTTTTAAATGTATTTGTAGCAAATATTCCAACACAATTTGTCTTCCGGTTTTAGAGGTGACTGAAATTTATGGTGTTTTTTATTTCACTAAGCAATTTACCACTGTTCTCTGTCCTGTAGTAAGGTCCATAGTTTCTGTTGGTCACAGTTCAGTTCCTGCACGTCATCATCCTTTTGTTCCTTTTCACTATGTTACAGTTCCTTCCATCCATCCATCCATCCATCCATCCATCCATCCATCCAACCACCAAGAGGGAGTTTTCTCAAGTGTCCTCTTTTGCTTGCTTGGGTCAGGGATTAATTTCCCCTAAAAACCCTTTGATTTGTTGCTCATCTATGCAGACCAGTACTAGACCAATTTATAGGCATTTAAATAGGCTAATAGTACTCCAATAGGCGAACTATTGGCATGAATATTTTGGGCAATAATACACAATAAGAAAATGATGGCCTGACTGGTCAATACAGTGTGTAAGAGTTTGCGCTGAGCCCGCATAGAGGGTTGGGTGGAGGGTGCGCTGAGAGCGCGCTGTGGGCGGCATCAGCGCAAGCGCAATAGCACGTGATCCAAGTATTTACGAGAGAGACAGAGAGTGCCAAGTGTATCAACAAACTACATCAACACAGAAACGTAAGGTTGAGAAAATGACATTTGACACTGGAAATCTTGAACCATTTCCCTTTAATTGATAGTACAAAGGAAGAGAGTAGAGTGTGCAGGAAAATAATTCCATGTAGAACTGGCTCCAAAACCAACCTGTACAAACATCTGAGAAAATCTTCACGAGAAAAGAACAGATCAGTACTGACAGAAGGAACCACATCAGCTCCTCAAAGCTCAGACACATGGTTTTCTAAATGTCAACCTTTACTGTGAATAAAGGTCTTTTTTCGTTGTTGTTTATTTTGTTTTACACATTTTAATTTTGTGTGTATTGTGAATTTTGTGTTGTGACACTTCAAATTTGTTTTAAAAGGAAAAAGCAAAAATCTTATATACCAGTAGTTGAAAGCTGAATTGTATTATGGTTGGTTTTGGTTTTATCATTTATCTTAAACATTTTATCTTTATAATAGCATATACATATACTGTACATGTAAGCATTTGATTTGTTTTCTGGAGTCCCTTAATTCATTCACAGTCAAGTAGCCATATTTTTATGCAAGTTTGAGGTTGGTTTGTTTTCAACGTGACAAGAAAAACAAATGATTTCTACAGTTTTCTGAACACTATTGTGATTAATAGTCAAGATAAGATCTAATGCAATTGTAGAAGTGAAACATCTAGTAAAGAAATAATAAAAAAAATAAAAATACTAATAATATTTGAAAAAGTCATTGAAAAAAGTAGAACCCAGGGAAGATTGTTCGGGAGGAAGATTGCAAGTGAGGATGAAGATCTACAAGCTGAAATTAGAGGAGAAGAAAGAAAATGACAAAGGAGTTGCATTTTTTACATGTTTCGAGTTCTTTAGTACAATAATCAATTCAAACATTTTTTTTTACAGTCATGATTTATTCTCAAATGCATTTATCTATATTGGTGTTGTAGCGATTCATTTTAACACTGTTTCTATTCAAATCATAATTTGTGGTCGCTGACCTGATTCATAGTCAATATTGGTTCATTTGTAACGACCCGATTCACTGACCTAAATGGATCCAGGATATCTTTACCTAAAACATTAACAAGTGTGACTTAGAAGTTTTTCAGATTCCTTGTATTTCTTGCAATATAATTAAGTGTAAATTAAATACATGAACAAACAAACAGGTAAACAAGAATTAATGTCAAAAGCATTCAGATTTTAGTGTCATAAAATTCAGCCCACTGTTGTTTCTCCACATCAAAACATAACAAACAAAACAATATTAGAACATTCTACCACACTGTATGGTTGCATGTCTTTGCAAAATTATGTTTCCACACATTGGACTGGAATGATCGCTTGATTATTTTATTTTTTGCTGTCATCACATGTGTGCAATCCACTGTGATGGTACTTGGTTATTTTTACATTATAGTAAAATAAACCAACCGTACTTAAATCCAAAGGGTATTGTCCAAGATTAAATATTATTAATTTATTTCTATTTTAAAACTATTTTATGATCGTTATAATTTGACTTGATTTAATTAACAACTTGAATCAGACAGATCAATTTGATTAGATAAATCAACTCATCAATCAATCATTACACCTCTAATCTGCATTTACTGTTATTAAAATAATTTTTTTGATTAAACTTGTTACCGACATAAACAAAGATCTACTTTCACCCCTGCCTCTATCTATGGACCCACGACATAGTTGTAAATATTGACCTTTAAGAATTTTTAAGTTATTGTTTAACATTTAGGGCGTTTCAACGCAAAGAAAAGAAAACGTGTAGTAATTAAAAAAAATTGGCCAACATACACAACTTAAAATTGCTCTTCAAACAAAACTTCTTGCAGACTTCACTGAAAACAAATATTAAAACACAAAAGCACAATAAGATAACATCAAAAATAGCAATTTATTTTGTTAAAATATTTTAACAGAAGAACAGAAATTGGTGGTTGAAGTCCAATATGAACATGGATCCTATGTCATTTAAGTATAACCTGTGAAAATGGTTGTAGTTTGTACAGTAAAGTTTTTCACATAAATCTGATTGGAGCTGTCTTGAGCAAAAGCATTCCATTACACAGCATTAGCAAAAAGAAGACATCTGGTGATCTTTATTTTCTGACAGACCTTTCAATTCAATTCAATTAAATTCAATTTTATTTGTATAGCCCAAATTCACAACAACAGGCTTCGTATAGGTAATGGAAAAAGTTAAGCATAAAATCAAAACGATCATGAATACATTGAATTAAATAGGAAAATACTAAATTGACTTGGGAAGACCCAGGAAACGCTGGAGAGACTACGTCTCTCGGCTGGCCTGGGAACGCCTCGGGGTTCCCCCAGAGGAGCTGGAGGAAGTGGCTGGGGCGAGGGAAGTCTGGGCATCTCTGCTTAAACTGCTGCCCCCGCGACCCGGTCCCGGATAAGCGCAGGAAGATGGATGGATGGATGGATAAATTGAACTAACTAAACAGACTAAACTAACTGGACATCCCTCCCTGAAAAAACGAAGAAACCTCAGGGGTGCCCACATGAAGGATGGATCCTCCCCCAGGATGGACAGGCGATTATCAGAACTAATAGAGAAGAATTACCTTATACAATATAACCCTACAACTACATATTTGAAGTCCAGCAGACCAGCAGCTTTATCCAGACGGAGTTGGGGGGACAGTTGGGGGCGCGAGTCGAGCCGGAGACAGGATCCACAGCCAGGTGTAGGAGCAGGAGCAGAGACGAGGTAAACGGCCAGGTACAGAGCAGAGACGAGCCAGAGGCAGGATCCACAGCTAGGTGGAGAAGCAGTAGTAGAGACGAGGCACATGGTCAGGTACAGGAGCACAGATAAGCCAACTGGAATCTGGAAGCACTCCCACTCACCCGGCGAGGAGTGGGAAAAGAGGAACAGTAAATGAATCATACTGCACCAAACAGAGGCATGGAGAACTAAATGATGAATAATAATCAAGAATAGAGAAGAGAAGGAGGGTAGAAGTAGATGAGAAAAGAGGACAGAACCCCAGTGCACCATAGCTACCCCAGCTTAAAAAGTACTGGCAGCCTTCCAACAACTAATTGTTATTGTTATTGTTATTAAGTTTAATTTAAACACATTAACATTAAGTTAAGTAATCTCAGAATACTAGCTAGTCTGACAATAAGCCTGTCCAAAGAGGCATGTGTTCAGTCTTACTTTGAATGTAGAAACTGTGTCAGCCTCTCTACCATGAGCTGGGAGTTTATTCCATAAAACAAGGGCTTGGTGGCTAAACGCTCTACCTCCAACTGTACTTTTACTAATTCTAGGAACCACAAGCAGTCCTGCATTTTGGGAGCAAGTGTTCTATTTGGATGGTAAGGCACTATAAGGTCTTTGATATAGGATGGGGCCATACCATGTAAGGCCTTATTGGTTAACAGGAGGATCATGAACTTGATTCTAGAATCAACTGGGAGCCAGTGAAGTGAAACTAACACAGGAGTGATGTGTTCTCTTTTGCTAGTTCCTGCTAACAATCTAGCTCCTGCATTCTGAGCAAGCTGGAGACTTCTTAAGGAACTCTTAGGACATGCTGCTAACAAAAAATTACAGTAATCTAGACATAACAAATACATGGATGTGTTTTTCAGCATCACTCTTAGAAAGTACATTTCTGATCTTAGCTGTATTCCGCAGGTAAAAAAAAAAGCAGTTTTACACGCCTGAGATATGCGAGCCTTAAATGATAAATCCTGGTCAAATAAAACCCCAAGGTTTCTAACTGAGGAATTGGAGGCTATACTTACACCAACCAGGGAGACTATCTGAGCAGACAGAGCATCTCTGAGGTTTTTAGGACCTAGTATAATGACCTCAGTTTTTTTCTGGGTTCAAGAGGAGGTAATTAATTGTCATCCAGGTCTTGATGTCTCTGATGCAGGCATTCAGTTTCTCTATATTGTCATTCTGGTCAGGTTTCATGAATAAATACAACTGCGTATCATCGGCATAACAATGAAAATGAATGCTGTGTTTCCTGATTATGTTTCCTAGGGGTAGCATATAAAGCGTAAACAGGATGGGTCCTAAAACTGTGCCCTGTGGGACTCCATAGTTAACTCGAGTGCACTGAGAGGAATGTCCATTTACATTAACGAACTGATATCCAGGATTTTAGAAATAAAGGGGAAGTTTGATATTGGTCTATAGTTGGCCAAGTTACTAGAATCTAAACTGGGCTTTTTCAGAACAGGGTTTAACAAATGCATTTTTAAAAGACTATGGCACATAACCCATTTCTAGAGAGGTATTTGTTATCGTTAATATGGAATCAATAATTAGGGGGAAGGTTTCATTAAAAGGTCTTGTGGGAATTGGGTGTAACAGATAAGTTGAGGATGTGGAGGACGTAATAATTGATGTTATTTCTGCTTGATCTACAGCAGTGAAGCAGTCTAATATTACAGAAGTTTCTATGGATGCCTTCACTTCTACCGCTTCAGCCTGCTCTCGGCTGAAAGGAATAACTTGATTTAACTTATGTCTAATATTTGAGATTTTACTATCGAAAACTATAAGAAAATCTTCAGAGCTAAGAGAAACAGGAACATGTGGTTCTACTGAGCTCGGACTGCAAGTTAATTTAGCAATAGTGCTAAAAAGAAATCTTGGATTATTTCCATTCTCTGATATTTAGACTGCTCTGAACCGGAGCGGTGCCATTTTCTTTCAAATTTACGGGTTACTTGTTTAAGAGAATGTGTTTTAGTGTCAAACCACGATGCTACTCGGTGCTACCTAACGAACTTAGGTTTCAACAACATCGAGTGTACTCCTAAGGGCTTGTAAGGCATCATTAACAAATTGGTAATTTATACTAAGACTGATGCTATGGGAGCTGGTCTCAGAGTATTTGCTCAGACCGTTACTAAGTACTTATGGAACTGTGAGTTTAAACTTCATTCTGTGCTTCATTCAATCTAACATAGTCATCCTGTTGGAGCCAAGTTTCTGTTAAGGCTAGTAGACTAAGTTTGTTATCATTAATTAACTCATTGACCAAGAGAGACTTGAGAAAATGGATTGAATGTTTAATAAACCACATTTAATGACACCATAATTCTGCTTGTGAGTACTGCTGTCTGTCACTTTAAGGTTTCTGTGAGGCGCTCCTTTCACTTGTCTTTAGGCACATAAGCTAAAGCTATGAACTGCTTGACTTTCTCTGCATGGGTTTTGCACCAGCACTAACCCTAAGGGAGGCTCAGAGGAGAGTTTTACACTGCTGCTCTGCGCTCGGGTCTCGTCTCTGGGTTGTCAGGTTGACCGACTAAGGCTAGCAGAAATGTTTCTAGAATGAAGAGCGGCACCGTCCAGAGTAGGATGGACGGATGAGACCCGGCTTCCTCCAAAACCCGCTCTAGGGAACCAGAGAAAATTACAGTGTCTGACATCGACTTAGCCAGTTTACACATCGAAGCTACGTTTAACTTAACAACCTCTGATTGTCTTAGTCGGGCATCATTACCGCCTTCGTGAATCACGACTCGACAGAACCTGGATCTTACTCTGAGCTAACATCCTAAGGTTCCCCTAGATGTCACCAACTCTGGCCCCCGGACAACACCTGACTGTAGCTGCTGGGAGCTCCACGTTTCTAACTTCAGAAGAGCCAATAATCAGAGTTGAGGGTTCAGCAGGTGTGTCGCTGAGGGGAGAACCTATTACTTTTATTTATTTATCTAACTTGTCCTGTCCGACAGCAGGGCAAACAGAGGAGAGCTTAAGGCCTCTTGTGTTGGACATATTTTACTTTAACAACAGGGGTTATGAATCTTCTGACAAACCAGAGGTATGTCTGAATAAACCCCTTTTGTAATCGAGGCTAAACTTTATTTATTTTAATCATATATGAAAATCTTTTATGTTGGACCGGACGGAAAAGGAAAGAAGGGAAGAAGAGAGAGGGATGTTGGAGAGGGGGGATAGGAGGGTGATCGGGGGGGGGGGGGGGGTGTAAAACCATGAAGCAGCATAAAGCAACAAGCTACAGGATGTTTATCATTACGGTAAGGTTCAGATGTAAGGCAAATCTCAAAGGGCGGGGCCTGTCCACACACTCAAATGTTATAAACACACCTGTTAGCTGCAAACATGTACACAATACAGATAGTGTTCACACATGCATACTTATGCCTTAAAACCAACTAGTGTGAAATATTTCATTCAATCACGCAAAATATTAGTGCAAAGGTGAGCTAACACCTGTGCTCAATTGAGTGTTTATGTTTTTTTAAAATGGATGGTGGAATGTGAAAAGGAGGAGGGAAAGTGCCCATCCATCCCCACACCAAGACCCGCGCTGCAGCAGCCGAGGCAGCCAGAACCCCCCAACGGAGAACCTATTACTAACGTGGAGTCTCGGGTGCTCTAAGTTTTTGTATTTAGCACTATGTTTTCAACCGGTGCAAACCCCTGTGTGTTTCCCGGCTGCTGGGAAAGCGCTGGGGTGCTAACTGGGTTATCCCTGGCAGCGTTGCCCGCGCTACCAGTAACGACCTGGTTAGCCGGCTTAGCTTCCACTGTGCAGAGCCGCACTTCTAACTGCTCTAACCTGGCCTCCAAGTCTAACACAAGACAACACTTTACACATCTACCCCTATCTTCACTAAAGGAGGCAGGATCATCACTAAACATATGGCACATGGGGCAGAAGAGAGGGGGAAAGTCGGAAGGAGTGGTAACCATGCTAGGTTCTACGCTAAGGCTAGCGGTGGTTAGCTAAAGAGAAGTGGTTTATTTAGCAAACTGAGAATAAAGTGAACAGCAAGCGGTTAACAGTAGTGTATTCGCTACTAAAAGGTGCTAGATGTGAATGTAAATATTAAACATAATAACACTTAAAGTAAGTCATAGTAGTCAGGCTAATGCCAAACAAGAGAGCAACAGTCAGTACTGGATTACGCTCACCTGGAAATGACGTCACAGGAAATCCCCATCTGCCATCTACCACTTCACCGAGCAACCTTGACCCTGCGCTTGTGTTTTTCAGAAACCTGCTGAAGAAGGATTTATATGAATAGAAAAAGTATCGGGGGCAGGTACAGCTGACAGGGTCGACCCCGCCATAATCCAAAGGTAAAATTTGAATTTCAAGTTGCAGCAATTACCTGGCACACTACATATTCAGTTGTGCTATTATTTATTAGATGACAAAATGGCATTGCGCAGATTTGGCCTTGAATACTGTATGTATAAACACACTCAAGTTACTTTGAAGCTCTACAATTTATGGAGTTAATTCAGTCTCAATAATCAGAAATGCACACAACCGGTTTTACAAATGCACACGCTCCGATTCACAAATGTCATTTTATGCAAACGTGAAAAATAAATTCGGAAATACACACCCTGTGTTTCACAAACACACAGATTGTGTTTCACACATGCACACTAAATGTTTTACAAATGCACAATAAGTGTTTCTCACAAATGTGCACACTGTTTTTCACAAAAAATTTTTAGAAATTCACAATAAATGTATCAAAAATGCACAGTAAGTGTTTCACAAACATGATTTTTAGGCACACATGTGATGTGAACTCACAGATCATTCGAATTGCAGACTGTGCATTCAAAATCCCGTTCTCGTTTGTGAATCTCCCCGTGTGTGTGAGAGATTTTTCTACGGTGAATATTGAGACTCATCTGACGGAGCGGGTCAACTAATCTCACCATTGGCTAGTGAATCTGTCAATCAAACTCATCGGGAAAGCAGGCGGGTTCGCTTTTAACCAATCGAATGGCCCCTTACACTCCTCACTCTCAAGTGACGAGGGAGGGAGCTGTTCAGCACAGCAGTTGAAAGGACGCGGGCGGCAAACATGGCGGAGAGGTCTTCTGAACGGGATCAGTCTCAGCCCGTAAGTAATGCATTTATTTGATCATTCCCTCGTTGTACGTCCTGTAATGTTATTAAATACTAAGTTGAAGCGATCTCCTTTGCCAAGTGACATGTGTGAATGCTTTATGAACACTGCAGCCGAGTCGTTTGCAGAGTACCCCCACCGCAAATTAGCTTAGCTTTGTTTTGCTTAAGCCTGTGTAAGTTGTGGCTGTGTGAGTGTGAGTGAAGTTCAAGCCGGTGTCGGTTCAAGCTAGCGTCTATAGCCAATGATCTGTAGGTTCTTAACATGATTCATAAGGAACTAAGGGGAAAAGCATGCCGGATTTACAGCAGCAAAGAAAGTTTAATAAAAAGTATTGATTTGGAGACGGCGATTTGTTTAAACACTGATGCTATGCTATGCTATGCTAACTAGCTAGTTGTTCCCTGTGCTGCCTTTATGTAAACGCGATCCGGGTTAAAGTTAGACACAGCATTTTCACAACCCAGACTTTAAGACGGGGTGGACTGTGCAACAAAGTTAATTCATATGACATTCATGAAAACGGCATTTTTTAAATATAACAGACATGAATCCACTGTTGAATGAAAGAAGCCTCATTAAGTTTCTAACGTTAGAACCCGTATTCATTGTGCTGACCAGCCCTGTGAGATTGTGTCAGAGTGTCAGCCACTAAAATCCCCGTATCTTTAATTCCAATGACGTAATGACAAGAATCCCAAACATTATGTTTTTAGGCTGTTTTGTAGTCGATAATTAGTCACAGAAAGGGTGGATGGGAGAAATCAGCTGTCAACAGTGATTTGAGTAGAAGTTACTGTAAGTATTACACACAGGCTTCCTATGATCAGTGTCTTGTCTCTGATTTTTTTTAAAGGTGTTCTTTACTACAAGCTCAAGTAATCATAGCAAGAGTGTTTTAAAAAAATTCCCCTTTCATATATTTGAAAATTATGTAATTTAAGATCAGACAGCTAAATGATCTAATCCATGTTTGTTTATGTTTTTATTTATTCTCTAGGAATTACTGAATGTGACAGCGTAACAATCTTTTGTTCCTCGTGCCATCAGGCAATACAACTCTCTGGCAGGGCATCTTACAAGTAATTTCTTTTAATTTTACCCACTGATTTTCCAATTATTTACCTTTTTTTATCAATCTTTTTATTTTGTGATATTTCTATTTGTAATGCATGTGTGTTTATGTGTTTTTTTAAGATGGCCATTTTAAAAAAATTTCCTCAGGGATTATTAAATACCCTTCTATTCTATTCTATTTCATATTTTATCATCCTATTGTATTACTGTTTTACCTGTCAATTGGGAATTTAGCATTTTTGCCCCTGTAGATATCTGACAGTTGAAAGTATTTGTACTTGTATTCCATGTATCCTGTACCTGAAGATAGCAGAGAACAACTGTGCAGACTTGGCCTTCTTCAGTGACGCTGTGAACGTTTATGGCTTTCCTCTGAGGTATTTATGTTATTCATAAAGAAATATTTTATTCACATATCAGGCAGTATAAGTACTTGGTTATTTGTACAAAAATAAAATAACTTTTTTTAGACTCCTCTCCATAAACAAAGGCAACTCTAAAACTTTCCCCTCATGAATAACATTTTACCCCCCCTTAACAGTCTCTCTCACCTCATTTTTTTCCCCAGTGATACATGTAACCCACTCCTGCAATTTTTTTAACCTAGAAATTCTACTTATTGGCATCATACATAAGAACATTACATTTTAAACTGATGTGTACCGTATTGGCGATGCATTTGTAATTATGTGTTTGAGACATGATTTTCATGTTATTGTCAGGGTGAGAGGAGATCATGGAGGAGAAAATGTGGGCATAGCCGAGTTAATGCTCACAGTACGTACAACTGACACAAACGGCTTCATTGTGGGAAAAGTGTACACACAATCAACGGTGAGTTGAAACTAGTTTTAGAAGCTTTAATATATACACAGGGCTCCAGACTGCGTCCATTTGGTCGCATTTTGCGACCAAAATTTGAGTGTGCGACTGAATTTTACACCCAGTCGCACATGTGCGACCAGTAAATTTGCCTCCTCCACCCTTCGTATTTTTTATACATTAAACATGAAAGGAGCACGTCAATGAGAGATGAAATGAGAGATGAAATCATCAATGAGACGCGAGCGCACACGCACGCAGGCAGACACACACACTCGCGCGAATACTCATGAGACTGGAGCACACGCGAGCACACACTCGCGTTTCATTGAGTGATGCCTGAGGCGGCCAATGCGTCTGAGAAGAATAGGGAAAGTCACTGCAAGTGGCTAAAATATGTGGAGGGGCGGGGCCTAGAGATTATCGAGCGCACGTAAACATCCGTGGGAAGGAAACGGAGACAAATATCATCACAACTTGATATGTGCGTCTGAGCTATGAGCAAGCGAACTATTGATTCGTTCTTCCGACCTGCAGCTAGTGTACCAGTGACAGAGTGTACAGCAGGGGTCTCAAACTCGCATGAAATCGAAGCTGCAGCGAGACTGAAAGAGACCAGGAATTAGGAGTTGTCCTTAACATTCAATTTCGTTTTAATATGCCTCTCCCCCTAAGTATGAGCTGTGATATTACATCTTTTATAATTATTTTAATGTTTTGTAATGGATGTAGCCTTTTTTTAATCAGTTGGTATTTTAAATTATTTTAATTGATCAGTGAACTACAAAAAACCCATCAGGACGCATGTCCCATAATGCATTGTTTTGTAGTCTGTAGGGCAGCTTTTAGTCAGTTCAATACTAAATTTCCAGCTGCGTTCGCTCTGATTGGGGTCTTGCTCTCACCCCTTTCTCGGGATATTTTTGTTTTGATTGATGAGTGATGTTGGAGCAAAAAGAAAAATATACGTCACACACCAGGTGATCTGTGCAGTGTTGCGTCCATCTGGGTGATCTCAAACACGCTTATTGTGCATCTTGGCTGAACCTATTTGGTGTCACCAACATGAATTTCCATCCTCTAATATTTAAATACATTTAAGTATTGTTTGAAACTGTGAAATTACGAAAGGTTACTACGGTAATCACTTGTTACTAAAAACTTTTTTTTATTCTAAAAGTATGGTTTTTTTTTTTACTATTTTTACTTAGTTGTACTGTCGTGACAGCGATGGTGCTGTCAGTTTACCTTCATGTTGCATCTTCAAAAGTGCAGAATAAAATATGACACTGAATTAGAAACAGCACATTGTAATTTCTGCATCTATTATTAAAGTATTTATTTATAATACAGTGGAAATTAGTAGATTTGGTTAGAATGTTGATTTACGGTATGCGCCCCTAAATTTTCTGGTTGTGCCCCTAAAATTTTCAGTTAGGGGCCACTGTGCTCCTAGTGAAAAAAGTTAGTCTGGAGCCCTGATACATAAAAGTGAATGATGTATTAAAAATAAATCTGACAATATAATATTTCTTTTTGCTTTTTTCCAAATACAGGATTGAGCTCCTCTGGTGTGATGTCTTCGTGAGTGTTACTGGTTTATATTACAACATCCTGCACTCTCCTGAGGACCAAGACTTGCTCAATATCAGTTACATCACGTATTCTGCTGCCATTACATCTTTCTACCACGCATTCAGGCCAGTTTGGATGTCTTTAGTGACGCGTGGGACAGCCATCCAATCAGGACGGAGCAAAGCATGACACCAAATCAGCTGTGGCAGTTGGGCTTGACCCAGAACCCTGTTTCTGATCCCCGGGTAAATGCTTTATTTAATCTCACTGTACTGGACAACTGATTTGTGTGCAGTTTGACTAAAGTGGAAAGTATCAAGAAGAGTATCATGAAATCATAATGACTACAGTGAATTTTCATCGAAAATGAATGAAAAGGATTATTGTTGTGTGGTGCAAACTTCTTTCTCTTTCGGCTTTTCCCATCAGGGGTCGCCACAGCGAATCATCCTTTTCCACCTCACTCTATCATGAACATCTTCTACCCTAACATTAGCCAACTTCATGTCCTCTGTTAAGACATCCATGTATCTCCTCTTTGGCCGTCCTCTTGCCCTCCTGCCAGGCAGCTCCATCTCCAACATCCTTCTACCAATATATCCACTATCCCTCCTCTGAACATGTCCAAACCATTTCAGTCTGGCTTCTCTGACTTTGTCGCTAACACAGGCAACATGAGCCGTCCCTCTGATGTATTCGTTCCTTATCCTGTCTAACCTGGTCACTCCTAAGGAGAACCTCAACATCTTCATCTCCGCTACCTCCATCTCAGCCTCTTGTGTCTGTCTCACTGCTACCGTCTCTAACCCATAGAGCAGAGCTGGTCTCACCACTGTCTTGTACACCTTTCCTTTGAGTCTTGCTGACACTCTTCTATCACACAACACTCCTGACACTTTCCTCCACCCGCTCCAACCTGCCTGCACTCGCCTCTTCACCTCTTTTCCACACTCCCCATCACACTGAACTGTTGACCCCAAGTACTTAAACTCCTGCACCTTCTTCACCTCAGCCCCCTGTAACCTAACGCTTCTACCTTGATCCCTCTCGTTCAGACACATGTATTCTGTCTTACTACGACTGACCTTCATACCTCTTCTTTCCAGAGCAAACCTCCACCTCTCTAGCTGTTCCTCCACCTGCTCTCTACTCTCACTGCAAATTACAATGTCATCCGCAAACATCATTGTCCAGGGAGATTCCAGTCTTATATCGTCTGTCAGCCTGTCCATCAGCATAGCAAACAAAAAAGGGACTCAAAGCTGATCCTTGGTGTAGTCCCACCTCCACCTTGAACTCCTCTGTCTGACCTACAGCACATCTCACCACCGTCATACTTCTCTCATACATGTCCTGAACTACTCTGACATACTTCTCTGCCACTCCAGACGACCTCATACAGTACCACAGCTCCTCCCTCGGCACCCTGTCATACGCCTTCTCTAAATCTACGAACACACAATGCAGCTCCTTCTGACCTTCTCTGTACTTTTCCATCAACATTCTCAAAGCAAAAATGGCATCAGTGGTGCTCTTACGGGGCATGAAACCATACTGCTGCTCACAAATCTCCACCTTCTTCCTAAGCCTGGCTTCCACTACTCTTTCCCACAGCTTCATTGTGTGGCTCATCAACTTTATTCCTCTATAGTTGCTGCAGTTCTGGGTGTCACCCTTGTTCTTAAAGATCGGGACCAGAACGCTTCTCCTCCATTCCTCAGGCATCTTCTCACTCTCTAGAATCCTATTGAACAACTTCGTTAGAAATTGCACTGCTGTCTCTCCTAGGCACTTCCATACCTCCACAGGAACGTCATCAAGACCAACGGCCTTTCCGCTCTTCATCCTTTTCAGAGCCTTCCTAACCTCATCCTTTCCAATCTCTGCTACTTCCTGCTCCACAACAACCACATCTTCCTCCCTTCTTTCCCTGTCATTTTCCACGTTCATCAGCTCCTCAAAATACTCCTTCCATCTTTTCTGTACACTCTCCTGGGTTGTTAGCACATTTCCATCTCTGTCCTTAATCACCCTTATCTGTTGCACGTCCTTCCCATCTCTGTCTCTCTGTCTGGCTAGCCTGAACAAGTCCTTCTCTCCTTCCTTTGTGTCTAACCTGTCATATAGCTCATCGTAAGCTTTCTGTTTGGCCTTTGCCACCTCTGTGGTGCAAACAATTTCCCTAAATTGTTTGTTTGTAGGAAGAATAGCACATCTGCAAGTTCAAAATGCATCACAATGCATGGCCTTATGAGCCATCAGATGTACTAATGTCACTACTTTGTTAAGGTTCACTTATTTGCAAATTATAAACAGTTATGGAGATATGAGGTCTGCCTGCAAGCAACAATATAAGTTATTATTAGTCGGTCACTGTTCTTACATAATCTAAAACACAAAAAAAACCAGTGCTGTTCATAAACAGTATCTTTTTTTTTTTTTTTGTCAGGGTATGCTGGTTCCAGAGATTGAATGGGAAGAGAGTGGATCCATGACTGAACCTCATCCTGGGATCAATGTCCCGGTATGGGACAGTCCTCTTTTGGGTCCACAAATGTTGGAACTGCAAGACGACATCAATCCATTGTGGAATTCAGACCGTTTGGGAGTGGACCTATATCTTTACTGTCCAGTGTGTTTAGAACTTAATTTAGGCGACATAATTACATACAGAAGAAGAGAGACTGAGCGGGGCAAGACAGAGTTCAAATCAATACTGCTTTATTGTTCAAGGGACTTCATTGTATGTAAGGAAGTTATGAAAATTAGTTCCAGTTTAAATAAAATTCAAATCAGTAGAGATCCCACATTTGCTTAAATTTTGATGTTTTAATCTGTCCATGTTTTCACTGAATTTTACTCTGCAATAAAGGGTGAATGTTTGCACTTTGTTGTTCTATGACCATCTTTTGTTGTGTAGTATTTAACCAGCTATAAAACCCAGAGAGATGAGGATCTTTTTTGCAAGGGTGACCTGGCCAAGAGGTGTATATGTATATGGTTACAATATAAAATCAATGACATTTGAGTTATTAAAAAAATAAAATTAAGGTCAAGCAAAGTGACTTCGGGCTGAGCAGGGGAGGTGTATTGGGTATCTGTGATTGACAGTGAGATGAACTTGAGGTAATGTAGTCCCACTGCGTGGTACAGAGCAAAGTGATGCCAGTTTCTCCACAAAACCTTCTGTGGAAGTTGAAGATTTTTCTCCTCCACCTTCATATGATCAAGACCGAAGGGGACCGTGTCTGAGTGTTGAAATGACGCTAGCATGAAAGCTAAGAGAATAACGTACAAACAATCCCGAGTGAAACATTCATTTTAAATCTCATGACCAGTACAGAGTTCGATGGATTCAATGTCAACTGCATTCAACCACTGTTGCTTTGCTTCCAGGTCCACTGAAAAGTTGCACAAGCCAGTAATTTTTGACAACCGAAGGCAATAAACCGACAAGCCATGCTAAGGCTAACACGCTAACGACCGACTGGTACAGAATCAAATATGGGCGGGGCTTTTGCCACCCGCCGAAAGCGTAGAGAAAGTGTAAGGGGCCATTCGATTGGCTAAAAGCGAACCCGCCTGCTTTCCCGATGAGTTTGATTGACAGATTCACTAGCCAATGGTGAGATTAGTTGACCCGCTCCGTCAGATGAGTCTCAATATTCACCGTAGAAAAATCTCTCACACACACGGGGAGATTCACAAACGAGAACGGGATTTTGAATGCACAGTCTGCAGTTCGAATGATCTGTGAGTTCACATCACATGTGTACCTAAAAATCATGTTTGTGAAGCACTTACTGTGTATTTCTGATACATTTATTGTGAATTTCTAAAATGTTTTTTGTGAAACACAGTGTGCACATTTGTGAGAAACACTTATTGTGCATTTGTAAAACATTTAGTGTGCATTTGTGAAACACAATCTGTGTGTTTGTGAAACACAGGGTGTGTATTTCCGAATTTATTTTTCACGTTTGCATAAAATTACATTTGTGAATCGGAGCGTGTGCATTTGTAAAACCGGTTGTGTGCATTTCTGATTATTGAGACTGAATTAACTCCATAACAATTTGATTAGTGAATAGCTCATCTGAACAGTAAGATTCCACCATCAGTAGCTCCAGTGTGGTCCGAAATGCCCATGGCATGGCAAGTGGCCTTGCCATGCAATGACTAGATTGCTATGGTAGAATTTTTATGCCAAATTACAACATAGAGTTAACCCCCACAATCACATAATGTATCCATTATTAATTCACTCACCATTTACACTTGGTGATGGTAAGCCACTGAGGTAGCCACAACTTCCCTGGGGCAGGCTGACAGATAATGCATACAGCCCCTCTGACCATCATCGGCACATTCATATGCATTAACACACCAGTGGAGCCACACTGGAGGCAGGGAGGGTGAAGTGTCTTGCCCAAGGACACAACAACAGCTGACTTGGGAGCGTTGATCAAGCCGCAGACCCTTAAATCATTGGCCAACCTGCTCAGCAGCCTGGGCCACCGCCGCCCTAAATGTAACCTCCTAGTCTTAATTATTACCAGTGATATACCTTTTGAGGTTGTGCTTTTTTGCAGATATTTTCAGTGCATGTTTCCTTGTCTTTCATTTTTTTCTCATTTTTTTACGTGCATTTTGTTCTGCAGACCAAGATGCTGGAACCCGTAAGGACCACAGGAGAATGAGATGGATTTAAGGGATTTATTGTGCCAGCAAGTTGTTGATGATTGGACGAGGACCAGTTGGTAAGTAAGAATGTTGATTATCCAAATGCGTGGTAATTCTGGCAAAGCGGCTGAGAGTAGTAGCGTGGAGTCGTGAAGTGGAGTCGTGGCTGGAGGCTTTGGATCTCTGGTGATACTCAGTCGGCTCGTCTGGAGATAGGACCAAGGTCAGCACTCGTGGAAAGCTGTCCTGTAGATGAGGTGGAGAACTAAATTTAATACAAACAATGGAAAGCGTAGGCTAGAGATCATAACTTGACACCAGGTAATGCACCATAGAGGGGCAACAAAGGGGAGGAGGCACCATGACAATTTTTCTACAAAGATTTGAACTTTGAAAGTTTAAACAAGAGAAAAACATGAAAAAACGTTACCGCATGTGTGCAGCCTTAAAAGATCTTCAATAATTGTAAAAAATAAAGGCGACTGTTTTGCTGATTTAACCTGTCGCAGGTTATTTTTAGAACATAACTCTTGGAATAAAAGAGGGAACACTGTATTGAGTTGTTACTTTTTTACTTTGCCAAACATGCATGTGCACATACACTCCCAGCAGTACACAGAAAATACAGAAAGTAAAGGAGCTTCAATCTAGGAGTTTAGTTGAGCTGTGATCACCGCTGCAGTGGTGTTTTTTTCAAAGGGACTAGAGCTATAGCTGTTAGGCAAAGAGTAGATAAAATCTTGTCTGCTCTCGCACTGATTACCACCACTGAGCTCCACCGACGGCCTCAGTGATAATTCTGGAAAATTCTGCTTACTGTGAACTGTTCCCTCTTCTCCTCAGTAATCTGTTCATCATCTGCTTTTGTTTTTTTGTTTTTTTAGCAGGGCACAGACTGTCACGGTTTCAGTTTCTTTGCTTTTGTGTTTTGATTCCCTTTTTGTTCTGGCATGTTTTGAGTTCACTTCCTGTTTTATTTTGAAAAGTTCCTGTTTTGTACTTTGGTTTCAAGTTTTACTTTGGTTCCATTCTGTCCCTTGTGTTCACCTGTGTCTCGTTTGTCTGTGTGTATTTATGTCTTGTCATTCCCTTCCTCCTGTGCAGGTCTATATTATGTTATTCCCGTTTTGAGAGTTTCAAGTTTTCGAGTTTCGAGTTTTGGTTAGCCTGCTTAAGCAGTGGTTTTTCTGTTTGTAGTTTTGTGGACTTTATTAAATATCCTGCTTGCCTGGAACCTCCTGCCTCCTCCTCCTCTCTGCGCCTGGGTACTTCCTTACCCACGTTTGTGACATTATGGACCAGCCAGACATGTACCCAGCAGTGAGGAACATGCTTCATTTTGGAGCATTCTGCCGTGAGGCAGATGAACTCCAGCCGGACGACTCCCTTTATCCAGGAGTGCGTGACATGCGGCTCCTGGAAGCATATTGCCAGGAGGCGGAGAGAACCAGGTCCCCCAGGGTTTGCTGACTGGGCCCAGTTCCCCACCTCTGTGTCCGACGGGAGTAGTCCGGCTGTGGGAGGGGGCTGTCGTCGCCACCACCGCCCTCAATGTAAGTCCCCTCCTGTTTCTGTGGTGGAGGCGGACGCTCTCCGGCAGCGGTCCTTTATGGACCCATGGGACCAGGACATGTGGCTGTGGGAGGCCTATTGCCGATAAGATGAGAGGACCGACTCTTCTGACTGGTTCCAGCTCCCCTCCTCTGCTTTTGATGGCAGTCGCCTGGCTGTGAGGGGGGCCCACCATCGTCGCCGCCGCCGCCCCTCTCAGCGTCCCGCCTCTGCTCCTGGGGCTGTTTTCGCCGCACCGCAGTGCGCTTCTGCTTCCTAGGGGGCGCCGGATGCACCCAAACTTGACCCTGCTTCCTGGCTAAAGCTAATTTTTTTTCCCCAATATATCACACTTGTCCCACCTGCTCCTTGTGTTTGGGTGAATTTTGGCGTTCTTATCTCAATCACTTTTAGTGTTTTTTGCATTTACTGCAAATGAACTCACAGGCTATTATTAAACCAGCGTTTCCAACATGTGATCAAGCGGCAGCTTCTAATAAAGTCTATGTAAATGCGTGTTCACAACCAATCCAGTGGTTATCAGAATTGGTGGCTAATGGTGACATTGTGTTAGTATTCATTAGTGGTCGATTGATCACATGTAAATGGGATGTGAATGTGACCCTAGACTCCTGGATAAAGATGTCAAAACAGGACTGCACATGGAAGATGGAAATATTTTAGACTTTATGACCATTGTTTCAGTTTCTACAATTTTGTGTGAAATCTGACCTTTTCTGAAAAATGTTGATTTCTTCTATAAAATGTAAAAATTGTCAGTTTTTAATTTTAGATTTTATTTTGATGAATTTGTTTTGGAGATCGATGACAATTTTTGAAATAATTTGAAAATATACTTGTCCTTGCATTTCTTTTTTAACTTTACATTTAGACCTGTTTTAGCTGAACTTGACTAACACTTGTGCTATCCTAGGCACTTTAACATTGGGAGTTGGGTCATCTAGACCCACTATACAGTGCGCTGAACCCTTTTTCTTCAATGATTTGTGATCTTCACTGGTGTCCATGGATTACATGAAATCTTTCCACCTTACTCATGGTAGGGAGAACATGTAAATATAAGGGTGGGGTCATCTAAGATAGCACAAAGGTTAAGAAAGTTCTTCCACTACAATAATCAAAACCCGGATCTGGGTTACAGCACGGACGCCTGTGGCTCACAGCTGCTATACAACTATCTTTAAGTGACTTAAAAGTTGATTCTTTCCACACAAAAAAGAGAGCTAACCATGCTACCTAAGAAAAACCAAGCAACAGGTGACTACGAAGACCTTAAAAAGAATCTTGACGTATTTCAACATACGTTATATCCCTAAATGGAATGAGTGAACGAGATCCAGGCTAAGCATACACCTCTCTTGGAGCTAGTGGAAAAGATCTGAAGTCTCCGAGCTCAAAACGAGCAACGAGATAACCAGGTCGACAATCTGGAGAAAAGACTGGACAACGTGGAACAACAAGCAAGGATAAATGTCATTCTCACTGGATTACAGATCAAACCTTGGGCAAAGCTAAATGCAGCTGGAGTTATCATTGCTAATGCTAATAGCACCAGCACTGCTAGCAGTTCTTCTGAAACGTGGAGCGACGGAGTGTCTCTGGAACACCAATTGGAATCATTTCTCACGTCTAAAGGGATTTCCCTGGATCTAAATACCATCGAGACCTGCCACCCGCTCCCCAGGAGAAAGGGGACGGATAAACCAGCGATCATCATCAGGTTGGTGAATTAAAAACACAAGCTAACTCTGATGAATCGAAGGAGGAATCTGAAGGGATCTGCTGCTCATCTTAACGACCATCTGACCAGAGGGAATGTTGAAATTGCAAAACATGCCAGGCTTCTCAGGAAGTGTAAGCAGATTGAGAACACTTGGTTTAAAGGATGCAGGATTTACGTCAAACCACTCGGTCCACCAGACCGGTCCGAGGTTCTGGTTGTTTGCACCATGAAGGATTTTGAGAAGTGTTTGATCACGGATGTCTGAACCAACATACAGTAATAAATCAAAGAGCCAAATAGTTTCACGAAATTAGATGCCTGGGATCTGCTCTAGCTCTAAAAGTCCGAAGTGACCCTGATTTCTGACTTGCAGACAAGTTGACCTCAACTTTCAGCGCCGCTGATAACAGCCACAGAAGGAAAAGGACCTTAATCTAATGTCTGCAGACATAAAAGCGAAGAGAACTATAAACTCTGAAGAATGGCTGTTAATAAACAGAAGAAGGAATATCAACCTTGCACATTCGACAGAATATGGACCAGAGTATTATCTTATAATTAAAAAATGAAAATACAGTTATTGAAGATGGTTAAATGATTAATTTCTATTACATTACGTCACTTGCTCCAAAAATTGATTCATGATTTTTTCCTAATGAAACATAATTTGCACATAATTTCAACTTTTGATACTTGATCAATTTATGCTATGAAGATTTTTTGATAGTGATATGTCTATTTTACTGATATGGTATTATTTTTTAATCTTAAATACAAGATTTTTATGTCTATTTTTTTACATGATTATTACGTAATTCATCTTTGTCATGTGCTTTATTGATACCTAAGTATTCTTAATTCTGTCTGATAAAAGTTATGAACCGGATAATGATAAATCATGTAATAAAATGGATTGTATACGGTAGAACAGGGGTGGGATTATATAAGTTTGCTTCCTTCCAATGCTATGGGGAGCGGATGAGGGAGTACCCAGGCGCAGAGAGGAGAGGAGGCAGAAGTTCCAGGTGGAGAAGGAATTTAATAACTTATACTAAGGAAACCAAAAACCACTGCTAAAGCAGGCAAACCACAACTCGAAACTCGAAACACTTATCACGCAAAACTGGGGAAGAGGAGAATATGGACCAGCACAGGAGGAAGGTAAAGACAAGACTTAAATACATACAAGGGAACAAGACACAGGTGGAAACACTCAGGACTGATGGGGAAAGATAAAACTAGAGACAACAACAAAACAGGAAATGCTACAAAATAAAAACAGGAAGTAACTCAAAACATGCCAGAACAAAAAGGAAACAAACCACAAGGGCAAAGAAACAGAAACCGGAACATAACCCCCCCCTCAAGGAACCGCACCGAGGTTCCTCCTAGGGTCCAGGAGGAGGGGTCCCGAAAGGCCAATACAGGGGCCAACATAGTCTGGTGAGACGGGTCGGGAGGACGACCGGGAGGCCGCTCAGTCCTGAGAGGCGGGTCTGGAGGACGGCCAGACGGCCACGCAGTCAGATGTGACGGGTCCGAGGGACGGCCGGTAGGCCGCGCAGTCCGGCGGGGCGGGTCCGGGGGACGGCCTGGAGGCCGCTCTGTCCGTCGAGGCGGGTCCGGAGGGTGGCGGGAGGCCGCGCCGTCCGGCATTGATTGTCCGACCAGCAAACGGCTGGCAGCTCGGGCTCAGGATCCGGCTCGGGCTCAGGGTCCGCGGCAGGCGGCTCGGGCTCAGGGTCCGCGGCAGGGGGCTCGGGCCAGGCGTCTGGGGCAGGGGGCTCGGGCCAGGCGTCTGGGGCAGGGGGCTCAGAGTCTGCGAAGGCCGGCTGGGGTTTCAGGATGCGGAGAAGGGGGCTCGGGCTCAGGATGCGGAGCAGGGGGCTCGAGCTCAGGATGCGGAGCAGGGGGCTCGAGCTCAGGATGCGGAGCAGGGGGCTCGGGCTCAGGATGCGGAGCAGGGGGCTCAGGATGTGGAACAGGGGGCTCGGGCTCAGGATGCGGAGCAGGGGGCTCGGGCTCAGGATGCGGAGCAGGGGGCTTGGGCTAAGGATGCGGGGCAGGGGGCTCGGGCCAGGCGCCTGGGGTAGGGGGCTCAGGCCAGGCGCCTGGGGCAGGGGGCTCGGGCCAGGCGTCTGGGGCAGGGAGGGGTTGGGGTGCATGCAGCACCTTCCTGTCCGCCACCCCCCTGTCCAGGACCTTCCTGGGAGCAGGGACGGGTGGGGTTTGTCCAGGACCACCTCTGGAACTGAAGCGGGCTGGGGTGCAGCCGGCACCCTCCCGGTAGTAGGGGTGAGAGAAGAGGCGGGACGCCGAAAAGGGCGGTGGCGGCAATGACGACGATGATGGTGGCCCCCCCTCATAGCCAGGCGACTGCCATTAAGCGCTGAGGCGGGGAGCTCGAACCAGTCAGTAGAATCGACCCTCTCCTCCTCTCGGCAGTAGGCCTCCCATAACCACATATCCTGGTCGAGAGTGGCCAGGAAGGAGGCCCCCTGGAGATCCTCCGGCTCCACCCCGGGAACAGGGGAGGAAGGACGATGAGGGCGTCGGCGGTGACGGTGGCCCCCTCCCGAAGCCAGACGTCCTTGGTCCGACCCAACGCTGTGGAACTGGACCCAGTCAGAAGACCCATGGATCCTGGTCCTCTCGTCCTGCCGGCAATAGGCCTCCAGGAACCGCATGTCCCTCATCCCCGGGTAGAGGAACTCGTCCGGCTGGTTTTCGTCTGCCTCCTGGCAGAATGCTCCAAAATGCAGCATGTTCCTCTCTGCTGGGTACTGGTAAGGCTGGTCCATAATGTTACGGGGAGCGGATGAGGGAGTACCCAGGCGCAGAGAGGAGAGGAGGCAGAAGTTCCAGGTGGAGAAGGAATTTGATAACTTAAACTATGGAAACCAAAAACCACTGCTAAAGCAGGCAAACCACAACTCGAAACTCGAAACACTTATCACGCAAACCTGGGGAAGAGGAGAATATGGACCAGCACAGGAGGAAGGGAAAGACAATACTTAAATACATACAAGGGAACAAGACACAGGTGGAAACACTCAGGACTGATGGGGAAAGGTAAAACTAGAGACAACAACAAAGCAGGAAATGCTACAAAATAAAAACAGGAAGTAACTCAAAACATGCCAGAACAAAAAGGAAACAAACCACAAGGGCAAAGAAACAGAAATCGTAACATAACCCCCCCCTCAAGGAACCGCACCAAGGTTCCTCCTAGAGTCCAGGAGGAGGGGGCCCGAAAGGCCAATAGAAGGGCCAACATAGTCTGGTGAGACGGGTCGGGTGGACGACCGGGAGGCCGCTCAGTCCTGAGAGGCGGGTCTGGAGGACGGCCGGACGGCCACGCAGTCAGATGTGACGGGTCCGGGGGACAACCGGGAGGCCGCGCGGTCCGGCGGGTCGGGTCCGGGGGACGGCCAGGAAGCCTCTGTCTGTCGAGGCGGGTCCGGAGGGTGGCGGGAGGCCGCGCCGTCCGGCATTGATTGTCCGACCAGCAAACGGCTGGCAGCTCGGGCTCAGGGTCCGGTTCGGGCTCAGGGTCCGCGGCAGGCGGCTCGGGCTCAGGGTCCGCGGCAGGGGGCTCGGGCCAGGCGTCTGGGGCAGGGGGCTCAGAGTCTGCGAAGGCCGGCTGGGGCTCAGGATGCGGGGCAGGGGGCTCGGGCTCAGGATGCGGAGCAGGGGGCTCGAGCTCAGGATGCGGAGAAGGGGGCTCGGGCTCAGGATGCGGAGCAGGGGGCTCGGGCCCAGGATGCGGAGCAGGGGGCTCGGGCTCAGGATGCGGAGCAGGGGGCTTGGGCTCAGGATGCGGAGCAGGGGGCTCGGGCCAGGCGTCTGGGGCAGGGGGCTCGGGCCAGGCACCTGGGGTAGGGGGCTCGGGCCAGGCGCCTGGGGCAGTGGGCTCGGGCCAGGCGTCTGGGGCAAGGAGGGGTTGGGGTGCATGCAGCACCTTCCTGTTCGCCACCCCCCTGTCCAGGGGCCTCATTTATAAACATTGCGTACACACAAAAGAAGGCGTACGCCACTCTCTACGCAATAGTTGAGATTTATAAAATGCAAACTTGACGGGAAAATGTGCGGTCCTTCACGCAAGCTCTGACCCAGGCGTACGCACAAAAACGGGTGAAATGAGAAACGGCGACACCGTCGGCAGATGGAAGAAACACAATTCATCCTCATAAATAATATAGTTAACAGAACAAATTATGTACAAAACTGATATTCTCGTCAATGTGTCCGTCTGGTGGAGCAGATATAGGTGCAATTACACAGACAGATGGATAGATAGAGAGAGATGCATTAATTGTCCACTGGGGAAAGTTGTTTCATAGTAAAACATTTCTTCATAACATACGGAATTATGGTATTCATGCATATGCCTTTAGTTTGTTTTATTTTTGATAAAACAATGTATGGCGTATGTCTCGACCATTCAGAAAGCAACAAGAAATTACATTTGCGCTGAACAATTTCCCATTTCCACGTCGATTATTCCCGACATCTGTAGCTTGTCAGATGCAATTAAATGGATGGAAATAAAATGCCCCATCACAATGCGTAATGACGCACAATGGCTGATCTTGTGCTCTTAGAAGATGTGGCAAATGGAAGAATTCGGAGTGAACGCATCTTTAGACAGCAAGAAGACGTGCTGGCAAACGAGGACGACTGGCTTATGAGCCGGTTCCGACTTCCTCGAGCCGTCCTGTTGGACCTCTGCGGGCACTAAGGGATTCCCCAATTCTTGCCGCTTGTCTCTCATCAACCCCCCCCCCCGTGGCAGACACACTCTGGCGATGCAGCGCCAGACGTTTTTTTGCCTCGACTTTGATGTCCGACCATTTCTTTTTTATTTAACCAGGGTCCGAGGTCGTGAGGCTACAGCATTTACGGCGTCTGCCACTCACGTGCCTTTTTGGCATTAGTAATGCCCACACTGTGCCCTCCAAACAACACTTTTCTCCTCTTTTCCACCTCGCCAACGATAACTTCTACTTCACATTGAGTGAAGTCACGTTTTTTTCATTTCCTCTCGGTGTGTGCCATGGTTTCGCAATCAATGAATATTCATTTGTGGGCGTTTCACGGACTATTTATGGGCAACTATGGGCGTGTCATGAGGCCGCAAAAGCTGCGCAGCATTTAGAATTGGTTGTGATTTATTAAGGGAAAGATGCGTAAGATGTGCGTGCGCACGGTTTTATAAATCCGAATATTTCTGTGCGTACGCACGTCCTAGTTTTCATCCGTACGCCACTTCTGATGCAAATCCTACGCAAAGTTTTATAAATGAGGCCCCTGGTCTGTAACTGGGCCACTGTATGTAGGGCCCATGTGGAATAATTTACATGGGTCCCACATGAGGAGACCTCATGGGCTAACCATTTAGGCCCGCCAAAGGATCTAGGTGGGTGAAGAAGACCTGGTCTGTAACTGGGCCACTGTATGTAGGGCCCATGTGGAATAACTTACATGGGTCCCACATGAGGAGCCCTCATGGGCTAACCATATAGCCCCAATAAAGAGTATAGGTGGGCGAAGAAGACCTGGTCTGTAACTGGGCCACTGTATGTAGGACCCATGTGGAATAACTTACATGGGTCCCAAATGAGGAGCCCTTAGTGCTAATGGGTTAACCATATAGGCAGGTATTTTAAAAGGTTATTTTTGTCCACTAGACATATGCTTAAAATACAAGAAGATGAGTAAAATGACAGAACCCCTGAAGACTCTTTCCAAATTGAATATGAATCACAGCTTTTTTAATTCTGATCAGTCCATCTGTTAACACTGGCTAAATTGATGAACCACAAATAGACGTACATTTTAATATTTTACCATGTTTTATCTAGAGCAACCTGCATTTGCAGAGTTTTGGTAGTTTGTAGAGGAAGTGCTGAGATTTTGAGGATGTAGCAGTAACCAATTAGATACAAGTAGGGTGACCACTTGTCCCACTTTTGGCACCATACAGCCATCTAGTCTTCTGTCTGGCTTTCTTATTTATTAAATATATTTACTTTTTTCATTGGTGCTCAGTGGATCCAACAGAGATTCAAGTTTTTAACGACACAGTTTAAAATGAAGTGGTAACTTTGTTTGAACATAACACATTTGTTGTGTTGCTCTCCTTATGAGCCGGTTCCGACTTCCTCGAGCCGTCCTGTTGGACCTCTGCAGGGGTTGACATAGCCCAGAAATTTGCACTGGCCCATAGGGCCAGTAGTTTTTGAAACTTACTGGCCCTGCCTGAAAGTTACTGGCCCGACACCGCGCATAGCGGGACCCGCCGCTCCGCAGGTGCTTGCAACTTTAGGGGGGTCTGGGGGCATGCCCCCCCGGAAACTTTTAATATGGTACAATTTGGTGCATTCTGGTGACATCACTTATTTCTACACTTTTCAATGACTGAAAATAGACCATATCAAACTTAAATCTGCTCTAGTCTGTTTCAGATGTTTTGAAGAGAGCACTGCAGTGTAGTAGGTAACACTAGTTCAGAAGTTTTCATGGTGCTTCTAACGGCAAATATCGCAATAAATCATAAACCTTAAATGTGTTAAAACAATCTAATGGCAGCTTGAACCATTTAACGAATCAAATAAATCCCTTAATGCATTTGACCAATCGGATGGACGCCTTCACATTGTTGACCAATCAGATGGAGCCCTGTTATGTTAGATGTTTGTAACCTATGTCAACGTGGGTCATTTGGAGTATAATTTTTAAACTGGGAATGGTTATTTGGTTATTTTGCTGTTTGTTTATATACCGCAAATTATATCGTTATCGCAATTTTAATCTCTGATATCGCATATCGCGAGTTTTCCTCATATTGTGCAGGTCTAACTGAGATCATTCAGCTAACTAGAAATACTTACTGCTTACAGTGTTGTAAAGAAAAACAAAATTAAGTAGTTTAACATTCTACTGCATTTGAGTCTGAGATTCAGGTATTTGGAGTTGCCTTTGATTCTTTGACATTCAGCTTAAAGCTTAGTGGATACAGTTTCATCTTCAATGCATTCATTAAATATCTTGCTGTCCATACTACTAATTATACCCATTACTCCATCTAACATATTCCTTTCTATTCCTGCCATGTCTTCCACATCTCTGACATGCTTCAGTCTCTCTTCAGTGACGGTGTCGGATTTATAATCAAATGTAATAATAACCCACTGGCTTGTGCCTTCGTTGTTGCTGTTTAACATTGTTTTGTATTGAATTGTTACATTCAATAAAGTTTGGAAAAAAAAGTAGTGAGCGCGTGCCGCGTGGTGCTCTGCAGTGAAAGCCGAGCGCGCGCAGGCGGGAGAGAAGGAGAAGTGATCAAAGGTTTCCCATAGAAACCCTTGAAGTCTGAACACAGGACTAGCAGAAAAACTAAATTATGAAGACGAGGTAAATCTACACGTTTTCACAAAATTTACTTTATTGAAAAAGGTGAAGAATATATAAACCGTTAAATATTTTAGTGGCCCGAGCGGACTAGTGAAAAGTAAAGTCTTGTGGTCCGCACTGCTCGAAAAACAGGACCGGGCCAGCGGAGAAATGGCTATGTCGAGCCCTGCTCTGCGGGCACTAAGGGATTCCCCAATTCTTGCCGCTTGTCTCTCATCAACCCCCCCCCCCGTGGCAGACACACTCTGGCGATGCAGCGCCAGACGTTTTTTTGCCTCGACTTTGATGTCCGACCATTTCTTTTTTATTTAACCAGGGTCCGAGGTCGTGAGGCTACAGCATTTACGGCGTCTGCCACTCACGTGCCTTTTTGGCATTAGTAATGCCCACACTGTGCCCTCCAAACAACACTTTTCTCCTCTTTTCCACCTCGCCAACGATAACTTCTACTTCACATTGAGTGAAGTCACGTTTTTTTCATTTCCTCTCGGTGTGTGCCATGGTTTCGCAATCAATGAATATTCATTTGTGGGCGTTTCACGGACTATTTATGGGCAACTATGGGCGTGTCATGAGGGCGCAAAAGCTGCGCAGCATTTAGAATTGGTTGTGATTTATTAAGGGAAAGATGCGTAAGATGTGCGTGCGCACGGTTTTATAAATCCGAATATTTCTGTGCGTACGCACGTCCTAGTTTTCATCCGTACGCCACTTCTGATGCAAATCCTACGCAAAGTTTTATAAATGAGGCCCCTGGTCTGTAACTGGGCCACTGTATGTAGGGCCCATGTGGAATAATTTACATGGGTCCCACATGAGGAGACCTCATGGGCTAACCATTTAGGCCCGCCAAAGGATCTAGGTGGGTGAAGAAGACCTGGTCTGTAACTGGGCCACTGTATGTAGGGCCCATGTGGAATAACTTACATGGGTCCCACATGAGGAGCCCTCATGGGCTAACCATATAGCCCCAATAAAGAGTATAGGTGGGCGAAGAAGACCTGGTCTGTAACTGGGCCACTGTATGTAGGACCCATGTGGAATAACTTACATGGGTCCCAAATGAGGAGCCCTTAGTGCTAATGGGTTAACCATATAGGCAGGTATTTTAAAAGGTTATTTTTGTCCACTAGACATATGCTTAAAATACAAGAAGATGAGTAAAATGACAGAACCCCTGAAGACTCTTTCCAAATTGAATATGAATCACAGCTTTTTTAATTCTGATCAGTCCATCTGTTAACACTGGCTAAATTGATGAACCACAAATAGACGTACATTTTAATATTTTACCATGTTTTATCTAGAGCAACCTGCATTTGCAGAGTTTTGGTAGTTTGTAGAGGAAGTGCTGAGATTTTGAGGATGTAGCAGTAACCAATTAGATACAAGTAGGGTGACCACTTGTCCCACTTTTGGCACCATACAGCCATCTAGTCTTCTGTCTGGCTTTCTTATTTATTAAATATATTTACTTTTTTCATTGGTGCTCAGTGGATCCAACAGAGATTCAAGTTTTTAACGACACAGTTTAAAATGAAGTGGTAACTTTGTTTGAACATAACACATTTGTTGTGTTGCTCTCCTTATGAGCCGGTTCCGACTTCCTCGAGCCGTCCTGTTGGACCTCTGCAGGGGTTGACATAGCCCAGAAATTTGCACTGGCCCATAGGGCCAGTAGTTTTTGAAACTTACTGGCCCTGCCTGAAAGTTACTGGCCCGACACCGCGCATAGCGGGACCCGCCGCTCCGCAGGTGCTTGCAACTTTAGGGGGGTCTGGGGGCATGCCCCCCCGGAAACTTTTAATATGGTACAATTTGGTGCATTCTGGTGACATCACTTATTTCTACACTTTTCAATGACTGAAAATAGACCATATCAAACTTAAATCTGCTCTAGTCTGTTTCAGATGTTTTGAAGAGAGCACTGCAGTGTAGTAGGTAACACTAGTTCAGAAGTTTTCATGGTGCTTCTAACGGCAAATATCGCAATAAATCATAAACCTTAAATGTGTTAAAACAATCTAATGGCAGCTTGAACCATTTAACGAATCAAATAAATCCCTTAATGCATTTGACCAATCGGATGGACGCCTTCACATTGTTGACCAATCAGATGGAGCCCTGTTATGTTAGATGTTTGTAACCTATGTCAACGTGGGTCATTTGGAGTATAATTTTTAAACTGGGAATGGTTATTTGGTTATTTTGCTGTTTGTTTATATACCGCAAATTATATCGTTATCGCAATTTTAATCTCTGATATCGCATATCGCGAGTTTTCCTCATATTGTTAGAAGATGTGGCAAATGGAAGAATTCGGAGTGAACGCATCTTTAGACAGCAAGAAGACGTGCTGGCAAACGAGGACGACTGGCTTATGAGCCGGTTCCGACTTCCTCGAGCCGTCCTGTTGGACCTCTGCGGGCACTAAGGGATTCCCCAATTCTTGCCGCTTGTCTCTCATCAACCCCCCCCCCCCGTGGCAGACACACTCTGGCGATGCAGCGCCAGACGTTTTTTTGCCTCGACTTTGATGTCCGACCATTTCTTTTTTATTTAACCAGGGTCCGAGGTCGTGAGGCTACAGCATTTACGGCGTCTGCCACTCACGTGCCTTTTTGGCATTAGTAATGCCCACACTGTGCCCTCCAAACAACACTTTTCTCCTCTTTTCCACCTCGCCAACGATAACTTCTACTTCACATTGAGTGAAGTCACGTTTTTTTCATTTCCTCTCGGTGTGTGCCATGGTTTCGCAATCAATGAATATTCATTTGTGGGCGTTTCACGGACTATTTATGGGCAACTATGGGCGTGTCATGAGGCCGCAAAAGCTGCGCAGCATTTAGAATTGGTTGTGATTTATTAAGGGAAAGATGCGTAAGATGTGCGTGCGCACGGTTTTATAAATCCGAATATTTCTGTGCGTACGCACGTCCTAGTTTTCATCCGTACGCCACTTCTGATGCAAATCCTACGCAAAGTTTTATAAATGAAGTGGTAACTTTGTTTGAACATAACACATTTGTTGTGTTGCTGTCCTATTCAGAACAAGCCTGGCTTCAAGGTTCAAGGTTTTTTTATTGGCCATGTATGCATGTGCAGTCAATACTTAGGGGTGCAAAGGTCTCAAGGTAACATTTTGAAAAAGAAGAATCATTGTAAAAGTTTAAAAAATAAGATCAAAGAAATGTACAATCTGGTAAATGTACATAAGCATACAAGAGAGCTAGAGAGTGCAAGAACAAAAGAATGGAGGGAGATATACACTAATTTGGAGCACATTTTTTAATGACAGCAGTCCAGTGTAGGTACCAATACTATTCGGCCTGCAATCACCCTTTGCGGTCCTTTCAACTGAGGTTAACGTCACACAACGGTAACTCCACTTGGACAAACTACGTTGCATCAAGATCTGCTCAAGCTCTATAATATTCATTTTATGTTTCCTTTTGTAACCTAAAGTTCTTTTCCTTCATAAGTTGTGTGTGACATTATTCTTTGTAATGTTTATAGAGAGATTTTGCCACAACCCACTTTGTAAAAAGATCTGTGGCTGTTAGAATGAACCTGCTGCTCCACAGAGAGAACCGTGTCTCTGAGCAGAGCAGCTGGAGTCTCATAGCTTTGTGTTTGCAGGCAGGGAAGGTGCAAGTTTAAAAGATAATGTTGCTCTGTCAGATCTCTGTATGTTCACAGGGCCCCTCATAATATCTTCTTCTATGGTAGTATGGGGCGGCCGTGGTGCAGCGGTAGGTTGGTCGACCTCTGATCGGAAGATTGCTGATTCAATTCTCGCCTTGCCCCGCTCATGTGTCGAAGTGTCCTTGGGCAAGACACTGAACCCCACCTTAACTCTGTTTTTGAAGGTTGACGCCAGTGTTCGGCAGCGGAGCCACCACCAGTCTGTGAATGTGTGTGTGAAAGGATGAATGGAACTATGACTGTAAAGCACTGTGGGCCTTCAAGGAAGGTAGAAAAGCTCTGTATCCGTGTACGACATTTACCATTTACCAGTATTGTAATTTGTCCTATCACAATCTGACACGTCACCGGACCAACGGACAGCCAATCAAAAAAATGTGACGTCAGCATTAGTCCCAGGACCCTGAAGGACCTCAAACGGTAATTGCAGGCTGAATAGTTTTGGTACCTACACCTACCATGCCCTACCTTAAATTCTAAAACACAGAAAACTAATGCTGTATACAGTATGTTTTGTGAAACATAGCAGTTTTTAACCTTTTTTAATCCACCCAGTTTTAGTGCATACAAAATGAACCAAGACTTTTATTCCCTGTAACTTGCAATCAACAAACAACACAGATTTAATCTCAGGGCCCTGCAGAAGTGCACTTGCAACCCATCAGTGGGCTCAGGCCAGCGGAATAAGAATTGCAGGCAATTAGATTGCAGATTACAAGACATTAGACATTTATTTGGATGGTGGTCTTTGGTTGCTATTCAGTTATTAATTTTTGACATTAGTTTAACTGTGGCAGGCTAGCTGTGGAAAAGGTGAATGTGTCATGATGCTGTCCTCTGGGCTGTGTCTCACGCTTTGCAGTGTTTCTGTCTTAACAGAGTGAGCTGGGTCTGGTGAATATCTAATAATTCCCTTAGTTCATCTAATTTAGTTGCTGATCGTAAGATTGCAGGTATGATTCCCGCCTTGTACGCCCATGTGTCCAAGTGTCCTTGGGCAAGACACTACCCCACCTTGCCTCTGGTGGAAGGTTGGCGCCAGTGTTCGGCAGCGGCGCTGCCATTAGTGTGTGTAAGTGTGTGTGCATGGGTGAAGGATCTGGACTGTGACTGTGAAGCGCTTTGGGGCTTTGAAAGAAGGTAGAAAGTGCTATATAAGTTTACGCCATTTACCATTTAATCACAATGAGCATAAAGAGCAATTTGCTATTTTTTCTTTTACTTGTGTTAGCTTACAAAAAATAGTTTAACATCTGTCATGCAAACTTTCCTGACACTACTACTGAAATAAAATGTGTTCATATGCTTGATTGGTTTAGTGTAGTTTTTATAGAATATTTTAAATGTAAATATAATGACTTTTATATTGGAGTAGAAACCTGCCTTATTACAAAAACCTATTTTGACTGGTGAAAAGTAAAAAAAATAAATAAATAGAATGAACGTTTTCATTTTTTCTCGAAAGGCGAGCAGGGTGGTTTCAGGAGTTCAAAGTGGTAAGCAGGCGTTGCTGATTGGACGGTTGCTGCGTTTTGAATCTCCCGCTCATTTCCTGATACGGATTCAGTCAGTCGTCCTGGTCCGTCAATGCAAGGAGATTCTGCACTTCTGTCGCACCGTTCATCCAGGCCATTTATTGATATCAAGGTAAGATACCTTTTTGGTTTTGTGTTTCGCTTACAGCTCTAACTGGCAATGATAAATGTGGTTCATAAAAGCATGCGCAGCTCGGGAGTGTTGTTCTGTTCTGCAGTTGAATCCATCCACGTTACTTCGACACTTGCATTTGAAAGAAGCCGGTGTCACAAACGGGCAGACGACTAGTTTCCACGTGCAGCAGGTTTATTTGCAGACATGATGACAAGTAGTGGTGGGTCGCGTCACCGATCATCCAGCCAGTGTGTGTGTCGGCGTTTCACCGAGACGTCAAAACTAGGAAGCGCATCCTAGTAACAGAGTTGCCAGATTCGGCGGGTTTCCGTCCAATTTAGTGGTTTTGATTTGGATCTTGCGGGGATAACTTGTTTTGGTCAGATGTAATTTGGCCAGGTTTTGTGTGAAATGTTTTTAGTTTGTTTTATTATGAGTCTGAATGATCTTATATCTTATATATATATATATATATAAATATATATATATATTTTTTAGATTAAACGTCATTTTAATTATCATCCTAGAGTTACTTGAACACTTGCTTCAGGGAATGGTTATTTCAGAGTTTAGTTATTTTGTCCCTTGTGTCGGTCAGGTCACCTGCAGCTTCACTCAAGTTGTCGTGACAGACTCGCCGATATAGATTTCATGTCAGCAGTTGTAAGTTTATTCTTAAAGTAACATTTTATTATTTATATATGTAATTAAGCTGTTAACGTTTAACTACATCTTTCTATCTTGTGATATTTTCTCTATTTAAAAAGGTTGCTGTGGTTGGAGTAATTGGGGACTCTTCTCTGGACGATGCAACCAGAAGAGTGATGGGCTTCCTCATGTCCAATGAGTTGGCTCTGCAATATAACCTGTTTGGACGTCATGGAGAGAATACGTTCTGCTAGTTGCGTCTTTTTGATGTCTTCTATGGTAATTAGATTTGAATTTATTAATCTATATTCATCATTGACAAAGGATTTAGTAAATTTAATCCCAGGCTAAAATGAATACTTTGTTTTTTGTGATTTCTTTTTAGGGGCAGTGAAGAAAAATGCCATCACCCAACCAGTCCCACTAAAGGAAGTGGAGAAGGGCCTCTCCAAATGGTTTGTTGGAGCTCGTGACAGGGGAAGAAACTGAGCCATAAGGACTCAAAGAGAGCTTGAATAACAAGCCAATGGAGCTTGTTCTCAGGAACCGTCAAGGATGCCATGAGTATTTTGTTTTACTGGATTTATTTATTTTTTCGTCACATAATTGGCACACATTAAGGTTGTTGATATTGTACTGTACCAAGTGAAGTTGTTCTTTATTTTATTAAGTAACTGTAGTATGTTAGATCCTGTGTGTTATCTGTTAAACCTTTGGGTGACCTTGCCATGGTCTTGTATATCGTTTTCATAACGCAGGATCAGGATAATTTATTTTCTTTTATTAAATTGAAGCATTTTAAAAAGCATTTTGTTGATGTCATTTGGAAAATTATGTTGTGAAACAGTGGGATTTTAGAGAATCTTCTCATTTGGGTTTTAGGAAAGCTAGATGGAAAAGAAGACCCTATAATGGTTCACTGGTATATAGCACAGTAGGAAAACAAAGGTGTGACCTGCATGGCAACACTGCACAAACCCACTCATGGCCCACATGGTGGCTTATTTAGGTCCCACATTAACCCAATATGCAATACTAATTGATGCATAAGTGGGGCCAAAATGGGTCATGGATGATTACCTGATTGGGGCCCATCTTTGCCCTGTTTCAGTCATACTTCCAGCCCACAGAAGAAGAACTACGAGTTATGGTTAACTATGAGTATGGTTCTAATGCTACTTACCCACTTGGGGCCTACAGGAAACCCACTGACCACCCACTTCAAGCCCATGTGGGCAAACACAGTTGGGGCCACCATGGAAACTGCGGACAAACCCACTTATAGCCCACGATATAGCTCATTTAGGTCCCACATAAAACCCATATAAGATACTGTTAGACACATTAGTGGGGCCAAATTGGGTTTTGGGTAGTTTACCCAGTTGGGACCCATATGGGCCCTGTTTCAATCCCACTTCCAGCCCACATGGGCAAAAAATATGGGCCCTACATGGGTTCTAATATTATTTACCAACTTGGGGCCTATATGACACCCACTCAGCACCCACTTCAAGCCTATGTGGGCATACACAATTGGGGCCACCACGGAAACTGCGGACAAACCCACTTATAGCCCACATTATAGCCCATTTAGGTCCCACATAAAACCCATATAAGATACTGATAGACACATTAGTGGGGCCATAGTGGGTATTGGGTAGTTTACCCAGTTGGGACCCATATGGGCCCTGTTTAAATCCCACTTCCAGCCCACATGGGCAAAAAATATGGGCCCTACATGGGTTCTAATATTATTTACCAACTTGGGGCCTATATGACACCCACTCAGCACCCACTTCAAGCCTACGTGGGCATACACAGTTGGGGCCACCACGGAAACTGCGGACAAACCCACTTATAGCCCACATTATAGCCCATTTAGGTCCCACATAAAACCCATATAGGATACTGATAGACACATTAGTGGGGCCAAAGTGGGTCTTGGGTAGTTTACCCAGTTGGGACCCATATGGGCCCTGTTTCAATCCCACTTCCAGCCCACATGGGCAAAAATATGGGCCCTACATGGGTTCTAATATTATTTACCAATCTGGGGCCTATATGGCACCCACTCAGCACCCACTTCAAGCCTATGTGGGCATACACAGTTGGGGCCACCACGGAAACTGCGGACAAAACCATTCGGGGCCCACATTTTCTGCCCATTTTTAAACCATATGGGGCCCACTTGGCTTTGCTGGCTGGGTCGGTACATTAACCCACTGTCTAAGTTATGGAATGGTTGTGTGTAGTTAGTTGGAAAAGTGTCTGGCTAGTTGCTGGAAATTGGATTTGTCTGTGTATGCAGGAAAAATGCAGACTGCATTTCATTAGTGAAGACAGAAAATCACTACAACTTGTTCCTTTAAGCTGCTTTCACATTGCACTCTGATTGAATGATACGCCGGCAAATCCGCGTCTGAGCAGCAGGATGTCGGCGCGGTGAACCTTAATAGAAATTTTTAAAATCGCATCTTTTTGGACTGAGCAGTATAGGTGCGAGGGCGGTGAACGTTAGAAGATTTGAAAATCGCGGCTTTTTGGACTGAGCAGTATATCTCTATCAGCGCTGCGCGACGTCTGCGGGCAGCTCCGCTCATTTCTTGAAGATTCTTGTGTTTCCATAGACTAAACGTGTCCCGTACATTTTCATTTTTTCGCTAGGATCTGCTGAAAAACCAAAAATGCTAAGCAGCTCCCCCCTCAGACACACAGAAACAGGTGTGCCAGTGGGGGGGTGGGGGGCAGGCTGCTGATCGGATCCCACTCTGCTGCCGGGATGTGGAAAAGAGACTTAGGAGTTCTTGTCTAATGCAGCCAGGGGTGGGGGGTGGCGTTTTTTTCTTTCCTTTTTTCACATTGATTCTTATTAAAAACCCCTCAGAAACATTTCTGATGCCTTCTAAAACATTTATGAAATAATGGAATATTGCTCAAAATAGAGAGGTTTTTATTTTTTATCCACTTCAGAGCAATTGACTCTACTTTAGGGTACTTTACAATGCACATTCGGAGTATCACTCTGTCCTTTAAAACCAGAAGAGGCCGGTTTCATCCATCATTCATTCATTCCGGATGATAATTATTCTCCGCGGTTATCTTCCTCCACGTTTCAGGATATTTTCGGCTGCTTTTGAATCAGCTGATACCATTTCTCTGTGCAGTGGAAATGGGTTTTTTTCCGGTTCCGGGTTACACAGCAGGATGCGTGGCATGCCTCTGCGGATACAACTATCTTCAAATTACTTAAAAAGTCGATTTTCTCCAAAAAAAGAGAGAGCCGACCATGCCCCCGAAGAAAACCCAGGAATACGAAGACCTCAAAAAGACTCTTGACGTTATTCAAGAAATGCTGAAAAGTTTTATGGACCAAGTGTCGGATTTCGGGCTCAAAACGAGCAACGAGAAAACCGGGTCGACATTCTGGAGAAAAGACTGGACGATGTGGAACAACAAGTAAGGATGAATAATGTCATTCTCACTGGAGTACTCATCAAAACTGGAGCGAAGCTGACAGCAGGCGCAAGCACTGTGAACCGGCGAGCGGTGGAGAGTCTCTGGAACAGGAAATACATTCATTTCTCACATCTAAAGGGATTTCCTTGGATCTCAATACCATCGACACCTGCCACCTGCTCCCCAGGAGAAAGGAGACGGATAAACCAGCGATCCTCATCAGGTTTGTGAATCACAAACACAAGATAGCTTTGATGACCCAAAGGAAACACCTGAAAGGTTCGGCTGCTTATCTGAACGACCATCTGACCAGAAGGAATGCTGAAATCCCCAAACATGCACGGCTTCTCAGGAAGCGTAAGCAGATTGAGAACACTTGGGTTAAAGGCTGCAGGATTTACGTCAAACCACTCGGTCCACCGGACCGGTCCAAGGTTCTGGTTGTGAACACCATGAAGGACTTTGAAAAGTGTTTGATCACGGTCGTCTAAAACAACATGCAGCAATAAATCAAAGAGTCAAATAATTTCAAGAAATATAACGCCTTGATTCATCACTTTCTCCATCGTCTGACGTCACCTGAATAACAGCAGAGCTCTGACATTTGATTTGATTTGAAATGGTTTATTTCAAGCAATAAAATAGAAATAACACACAAAAGCAATACAATCATCAGTCTTACATTCATACAGTAACTAATCAAACTTAGGATAATTAGACATATTAATAAATATTGCTTGAAAGGGAGTGGAAGGAAGCGAATTTATATAATCCCACCCCGTTATACTATAACCATTTTATTACGTGATTTATCAATATCCGGTTCCTAGCTTTTATCAGACAGAATTAAGAATCATAAAGTATCGATAAAGCACATGACAAAGATGAATTATTTAATTATTATGTAAAAAATAACTATTTTAGAAATCAACATGGCAAATGCAGATCAGTCATCTGAAATATTTGCGGATTATGTTACTTATAAAAGTCATTCATATGAATAAAACATAATCCTACATCAGTAAAGTAGACACAACACTGTTTCAGGAATTTTCATAGCAAAATTTCATCAAGTATCAAAAGTTAAAAACATGTGCAAAATTATGCTACATTAGGAAAGATTTGTGAATCAATTTATCAATTTTTGGAGCAAATGAAGTAATATCATTAAACGTCGATCAATTTAACCATTTACAATAAGTGAGTAATCATTTGTTTTACTTTTTTTTTAAATATTTTTTTTGTATTTTTATTTTTTTTTATAATAAAGTAATCAAATCAAATCAACTTCGGTTATAACTATTCAGGAACTGGTGGAACCAGCTGTTAAATGTTCTTTAGCAGCCAGTAAGGAAGGAGACAGGCATGCACGCAGCTATGAGGGGCCGTATAAGACATTATTTATTCTGAACCATTCACATTCATACATTCTTGCTCTCACAGTCATATATACTCTCTTTCGCATACATATATTCTCTTACGCATCCATATATTCTCTCTCTCACATTCATACATTCTTGCTCTCACAGTCATATATACTCTCTTTCGCATACATATATTCTCTTACGCATCCATATATTCTCTCTCTCACATTCATACATTCTTGCTCTCACAGTCATATATACTCTCTTTCGCATACATATATTCTCACTTGCACATCCATATATTCTCTCTCTCGCATGCATATATATTCTCTTACGCATTCATATATTCTCACTTGCACATCCATATATTCTCTCTCTCGCATGCATATATATTACTTTACACATACATACATTCTCACTCTCATTGTCACTCTTAAAAAAGAATGTATGTATGTGAAAGACAAGTATATATGAACGTGTGAGGAAGAGTTTATATGTGTGTGTGAGAGAGGAGTATGCATGAAACGGAAGTTACTTTGCATGAAAAGGAAGGCACTTTGAATGAAAAGGAAGGCACTTTGAATGAAACGGAAGGCAGATGATTTCTCGTGCTCTGATTGGACGAGAGGCCGCCACCTCCCATTTTGAACAGACGCTAACACGAACCAATAAGAAGGCCATCGGAACCTTAAGAAATATTTTATCTTCACCTCAAGTGGTCACAAATCTGTCTGCATCTCTAGAGACACAAAGGAATGTCTCAAATACCAATAATGGTAATAGAAGTGCCACCGAAACAGAAAATCCGTATCCACCTTATTCCTAGCCCCCATGAGCCTTTGCGTGAATTATGGGCGACACTTCCTGTAGACGCTGGAACACGCATTTACATTAAAACAAATTCCTCTTGTTTTCGATCCATAACTACATATAAATGTGGGAAAACCAGCTGTCATTTCTTAAAAAAGGCAACGGTGAGGTGGAGATGAAATATTTGTTAAGGTTCCGATGGCTGCAGGACCCCCGTGGCTACTTCTTGCCGGTTCGTTTTTTTTAAAAAATAAACTTTATTAACAATATCTTGCACATACAAAATACCAAACACAAAACTCCACTGTGTGCAAAATACAATCTTCACGTTCGCCATGAGAATGAACAAAAAAACATAATGATAACCATGTAAAACAGGTTATGCAAAAAGAAAACAAAAATAATAAGGCAAAGGAATCTGTTAAAGTTTCAGGAGAGACCATGTTTCAACTGTTCTGACAGCTTTTTTGTTAGTGGAAGATTTAATACTGTTCACATACAAAACCATTTCTTTCTGAAAAACATAAAACACGGTTTTTTTGTTGGCATATTTACACTTGTGTATAAAGTATTTAGCCATAATTATAAGTAAATTAACTACATATATTTTTTCTGCATTAAGTCTTTCTTGTGTAAAATATCCAAAAATAATATGCTCGTAAAATAATCTATAATCTTCACATAGATGAGTTCTTATAAAATGTATCACATCTTTCCAAAATAGTTGAGTGAAAGAGCAAAACCAAAAAAGATGAGGCACAGTTTCTGGTGAGGAATGACAGAATGAACAGTTTATGTCCAGATCTTTTTTAAACTTAGTAAAGAAATGTTTCACTGGATAAAATTTGTGAAGAATTTTGAAAGAAATTTCTCTGATTTTATTGGTGATGAAATACTTTTGTGGCAGGGTCCAAACCTTTTCCCACTGAATTCTACATCCAAAGCTGTTCCAGTATGAGATAACATACGGTTTTGTGGCAATCTCATTTTGAAACAGAGAACGGATACTTTGATTATTCCTGCTAGCTGAAAAACATACCTTTCCACACCACAAGTCTGTTAATTTGGGATTTCTTGCTGGTTCATGTTAGCGTCTGCACTGTAATCCCTAGCGAGTTGACTGAACTTAAAAATTATTGTGTAACAGATTACGCAACAGTTAAGTTATATTATTAAAACTTTTAAGTTAACATTTATTAAAATTCATATTGTCAGTTGGCTTACATTTGTATTATTTCATATAAAAAATATTAAGATTCCTCAACTTATAAAAGAGAGATTATTTACTTAAAGTTTTTAATATTTTCCAACTAAAAAACGCTTTAACTAACTATATTTTTATATTACTCAACTCATAAAATATGTAAAATTCACTCAAATGCTTTATAAATTCTTTAACTCATTAAATGTGTAGCATTGAAAATATTTAAAATTCTTCAGCTTAAAATGTATTCTAAACAGAGATATTGATACTGCCCCACTACATTTTAAAGGCTAACATTGATAAAAACCAACAAACGTGAAGGCCACACAATAGTGATTGCTTAATACACTTTTTTTAATTGCTCTTTAAAAAAAAGCACAAATATCAAGAGGATGAAGAAACAATAAGTGCAATAAAACTGCATTATAAGAGTGCCACACAACATATTGACAAAAAGAGTTGGTTTTGTATTTTACGGCAGAAAAAGCAAATGATCACAACAAAACACATTAGTTACATAACACTTAAACCAACAAATAGTCCATTCTGGAAGACTCACTCAACGAAACATTCTTCAGCGTCAATAAATGTCCCTTCAGTGGTTTGCTGTCCTCAAGGCTCAAGACAGCATTCTGAATAAATATGAAGGCAAGTTCAAGTTTTTTGGGGTGCTGTAGGTCCAGAGCATAGATGTCCCCGAAGAGTTAGAAGAGATTAGTCAGCCAGATCTGTGGGACCACTGACGGCAGCATCCGGAGCGTCACCACGACAACTGAGAAGATACCCACAGCGGTGTCTGTGAGGTCTGGTATTCTGGAAAATACAAAACAAAAAACACAGATGAGTTCAGACCCTCAAAGATATTCATCACACTAATGTCCAAAACTGACATTCCTGCCATCTGTCAATAGGAATCTTTTCATGCTAACATTCTGTTAGCTTTTAATCAACTGGCTATGATGTTTTAAGGACCAACTCCAATTAAAATTGTGTTTTTAAAAAGTTCTTTAGCATTTTTCTGAAGGAGGACATTTATAAAATAATTTAAGACTAAAGCTTCATTTTTCTTTATTCAAATAATGATGGATCAGGAGCAGAAAAGGTAAACGAAACTCCACTCCTTCCAATCAGGAGTCCCTGATGTTCGCCTTTCATCTTCCGTCTCAGTTTTAAAACCATTTAAAAATATCACTCAGTTTACAAACTACAAACAATTGCCCTATTTATTATGTCACTCAATAAAATCTCAATCAATATTAAAGGATTAGTGAAAACCATTGACAGGGAGTCTTTTGCACTTACTGTACAGGTCTTGAAGAAGTTGGAGGCATCTTCATGCAGATAAACAGGAAGTGCAAGGAGGACAAGTGCCCGTCTCATGTTCACGTCACGCTGGTCCTAAAAGAATAAAAAGAAATATCCATTACCTTTGAAGCAAATGCAGAGCAAACACTTCCAATATTTACTTAAGGAACTTTAAGAAATAATAAAATGATACCTTTTCTAGATGTCTATTTCTAGTAAGAGGACAATACAGTGTTTATGTCATGATCCACTTCAGGTCAAAGACCCAAAGTCATTTGAAGGCAAGTTACACCGTGGCTTCTTACAGCTGTTTACAAATGATTTGTTATCCGTTTTTGAATTATGCACATTAGAAATTCACCTGGAGGTCATAAATCCTAACCAAGCTGGCCAGTTCCTGTCTGTTTTGGTGGACTTAGTCTCAGAAAAGGGCAGCTTTAAGTTACACAAACATGTAAAAACTGCACAATTTCCTCTGACTGCATCTACTCTACATAAATCCATTTCAGATCTTGACAGATGAGTTTTCATGGTTTCAAATGATGGAATGGTGCTAATGCAACATCATTTTATTATTGTAATATACTGTCATAAAGACATGACAATATTCCAAAGTGTCTCCACATACATGGCAGTGGAAACACTTTGGAATATTTGCTATGTAGTACTGCAGTATTATATGTAGTACTGCATAGTGCCAAAGTAACAGAACACAACTTGCACCTCCATTCCATTGTGCCACCTTCAGCCTGCAATCTAAATATGTTTAGTTAAATTGTAAATAATTTCAGCTCTATTTAGACCTTTGGCTAGTTAAAATGTGCATAAATGTTTCCATGCTGCCGTATAAATCTAATAATGGTAATAGTTCAGGATGAATGTATTAAATAAGTATAAAACTCACCCACTGACAGGTCTTTTCTGGTGAAATGGTGACTTTCTGGTGAACTTTCTGAAGTTCAGTATCTGAAAAAGTCCAAAAGAGATTTTTCAATGTTAAAAAATGTTTCAATTATATTCTGATCAAAAAACATTTATTGCACTACACAACCTATTGCATTTTTTGTTTTTTTAAAATAGCTCTAGACAAATAACTGAGACAAGTTACCTGGCTGGCCTTGGCGTCTACCTGGAGGTGAAACACTGAACACTCTGTAGTTCGGTACCTGAACACAACACGAGCACGTTGATTAATTTATTTTTACAAAAACCTTTTTGATAACGGAGATCAGTGATTTATAAAAGCTTAAAGCTGCATTCAAAACCCAATGCTTCCATGTAGCAACCAGGCTTAAAACTGTTGGCGGTAGCTCCTCCCACACAACCGTTAGAGGCTTTGAGTGACATTTTTGGACATGTGTCCAGCAGCAAACTTTAGCCACAAACAGAGGCCTCCAACGCGAATTTCACACGCGGATCATGTTTAGTGTGATTGCAGCATAACAGATCATTTCTACCTCTGAAAAAAAAAAACCTCATCACTGTCGTAACTTACGGGCAGAAATGCATTTTGGGTTTGGCTCGCCATAGATACGTCTGCTATGACAAACTAATCATGTATACATTTCCACATTAATCTCTAAAACAATCATAACACACATATGTTTAAACAACAGTAAACCACATTTACGGTAGTATAAGAGCATTTTTAAAGCATTCATTCATAAACCATGAACGATACTTACCAAATTAAATCAGGGCTGAAGACAAGACGGCACCATCAGCGATGAGGCGGATGAAAAAAAAACCCGAGGTTGGGGCGTCTTGAAGCGGGACGAAATCGCAACGCTTTGCAGAATAATAAAATGCTCGACTTTCAATTTCAAACGTCGCATACTCGCATTCGGCAAATCCAACATGGCCACCTGAGCTAACGTAGAGAAAACGAAAGACCCTCCCACCAGTACGTGATGACGTCATAACGCTACTTCACGGATCTTAAAATTTTTGAGTGCCAGATACAAATAAGCTTTAAAATATTTAGCACTGTTAAGTTAAATTTGAAAAAATCTTGATAGAGCTTAATACTTTATAGTTGAATCAACTACAAAATGACATTTAAGTTGTGTAACCTTAATAGTTATGAGTCAGTACAAGTGATAGGGTTTAGAGTGTGTTCAAAATGGGAGGTGGCGGCCTCTCGTCCAATCAGAGCACGAGAAATCATCTGCCTTCCGTTTCATTCAAAGTGCCTTCCTTTTCATTCAAAGTGCCTTCCTTTTCATGCAAAGTAACTTCCGTTTCATGCATACTCCTCTCTCACACACACATATAAACTCTTCCTCACACGTTCATATATACTTGTCTTTCACATACATACATTCTTTTTTAAGAGTGACAATGAGAGTGAGAATGTATGTATGTGTAAAGTAATATATATGCATGCGAGAGAGAGAATATATGGATGTGCAAGTGAGAATATATGAATGCGTAAGAGAATATATATGCATGCGAGAGAGAGAATATATGGATGTGCAAGTGAGAATATATGTATGCGAAAGAGAGTATATATGACTGTGAGAGCAAGAATGTATGAATGTGAGAGAGAGAATATATGGATGCGTAAGAGAATATATGTATGCGAAAGAGAGTATATATGACTGTGAGAGCAAGAATGTATGAATGTGAGAGAGAGAATATATGGATGCGTAAGAGAATATATGTATGCGAAAGAGAGTATATATGACTGTGAGAGCAAGAATGTATGAATGTGAATGGTTCAGAATAAATAATGTCTTATACGGCCCCTCATACGCAGCCCTCCCCCCTCGCAGCACCTCTGTCGGAGGCAAAAGTCTCGTAAAAGCGTCTTGTGATGAAACGGAGGAATCACGTGACTGGGGGTGAAAAAATAAGCGCTGAAACGTCGATATGTGGGGGAAAACTGTGTGTGGGCACGCGTGCGTGCATTAGACAAGTACGAAACGGGGGAAAAAATCTTTGAGTTTAGAGTTTTTACCAGCCTGACTATAGATTGACACCCTGCAGCTGCGAGCTCCCGTCTTGGACAAGGAAAAGGGGAGTTGTAGTGGGCAAAGGCGGCGAGGTGAAACGCCCACGGAATGCAGCCTCTATTGCCCAACACCTGGATCATCCAGTGCCTGTTTAGACCACTCAGCTCCTTCTAAGGTCATTTATTAACCATTGTAGACATTTTTATTACGGGTCATTATTTTTCATATGAAAGTATTCTTCAGGTATCCCTGTTTTTAGCTGGTATTTGTAATCTGTTTGACATAAAGACAGCAGGTAATGCAGGTGTTAAAACAGCTGGCGTTTATAAGATTATAACGAAACAATCATTTGTTCATCAATGTAGTGATGTTTTTTGGAGGATTTTTACTATTTGCGTTGGACGATATTAGGAAAATTCCAAATATCTTTGCAGTAGTTCCAGTGATAAGTTCTATAATTTAGTTTTTAATGTTTTATAAGACCTAAAATTGACATTCACAATAACATTTAAAAAAACATGAAATCCCTCTGAAACGTTTTCATTGATTAATGTGATTTCGGGGGAAAAAAATAGGCAAAATGTTTTTATGAATTTCTTTATACTAAAAACATTAAATATATTGGTGCTGCTGTGTTAATGCTAATCAATTTAAATTTAATATTATTTATTGATTTAATTATTTTTCTCAGCATCAAATGGTTCAGTTGGTCAAAAGTGTTTTTAGTTTAAATAAGGACTGACAGATTTTTTTTATTTCAGGCACTGTAAGCTTTTTACGGAGCCCTTGTCCTGACATTAAGATATTAAAATATATCTTGTTCCCACAGATTAATATCTCGTTCGTACGAAATACTATTCCGTTCCCACAAGATACTATTGCGTTCCCTCGAAATACTATCCCGTTCCCTCGAAATACTATCCTGTTCCCTCGAAATGATTAACTCGTTCGAACGCAATAATTAATCTGTTCGAACGCAATAATTATTCACGTCATAAGTCATTCACGGGGATATGCTCTCTGTACGTCGGCAAAAGCCGCTTTCAGCGGTAACTTCCGTGTCTCTGTGACCCACATTTGTTCAAAAAAGGAACATGACAAACAAAAATGATCACTTTATTACTGTCTCAATGAATATAAGAAATATATCAAAAGATTTATGATAACTAGGCTGCTTTGTCATACGATAGCTCCTGCTAGGCTACTACTAGCTCCGCCGCAGAGCTCTTTGATGTATGCCGGCATTTGGGCAACTGGCTGGTCGGTTGACAGACAGCTGATATTGTAGTTTAGGGTAGAATAGGAATAATAATATTCAGGACTTGTATTTTATTAACTTTAGCAGTCAGTCACTTTACATTCGAAGGCTATTAGGCTACATGCTAACTAACTAGCCGATCATTTATCCTGTTATTAATTTACGTCATAGATTTACAGCAGATACCTTCACATTTCTATCTGTGTGCGTCTCATTACATTGCATTGAAGACACAGAGGATGTTTAGAGAACAGATTTATTTATTTTAAAAAGCACAAAAGCATCCATCGTATTCACATTCATTCACATCATCCTGATGGTACGCCCTCCGTCATCTTGCTGCAAAAGCCGCTTCCTGCCGCTACTTCCGTGTCTCTGTGAGCATTCAATGGGGTAAAAATAAAAGCAAGAATGGTCGATCTGTTATTGTCTCGATGAAAATCTGAAAAACCTATTAAGCTGGCTGCTTCGCCTAATGCACTTACCTTTAGCTCGTAGCATAACAACAATAGCAGTACGTCACGTTTCCCAGCATGCTTTGCAGCCAGCCATTGGTCTTGTTGTTACACCTTGGTTACAGGGACACGGTGATTGGCCAAATCCCTTTAGATTTTAATGCAACAGCACCCCACAGATGTCCAATTTTAACAAAAGAAAATCTTGCTTGTTCTGCTTTGGTGTACTATTAAAATGATTTTTGTGCTCTGCAAGACTATTTTAAACTTTTTTTTTTTAAAGTAACACACTCTTTTTTTCTGCACAAACCAGCACAAGGGTAGCATAAGGAATTGAGACAATCTTTGCTGTATTTTGCGAGATGGCATCTTCATGCAGCTGCCAGCTTGCTGTGACTATGGGCTATGCATAAATATCAACTTAACTAAATGTCTTTTTTTATTACAGGAAGGGAGAAAAGTCTGTATGAAGTGGACATGTAAGTTTTGCATATTTTCCACATCTAACCAGCGCAGTGTAATAAGACACTACAAGTTGAAGCACAGACATTACAGTTGGTCTTGTCCCTTGCCCTGCATCTACAGTGACTGGGTTTGCACTTGTAAGACTAAAGTGGCCCTGAAAAATCATTTACTTAAGCATGAAACAGTGACTAGTCAAACTCAATATTCTGTAACTCCTGGAAGTACCATTGTTACATATAGATTGCATTGTGAACTATGTGAGTTTTCAAAGTCATGTACAGTTCAAAATTACTTTGTTCATCTGCGAGTCCATTTGAAAAATAAGGAAACTTTAAGGAGCCCTTTCCAGCGTTGTCTTTTTTAGTTAAATGTATATTCCACACATACATCACATAGAAGTAGATATCATAGTAGTTGTGTTTTGAATGATTTAAGACCAGAATTAATTCATGATCTACCAGCAACAGCAAGTGAGATATGTGATGTTACAGCAATAGACATTGATGTCTCTCAGGGTGATTTTTTAGTAGAGGAGGAATAAGTTAACGAAGAGTCAATCAAGCATAGACTAGCGACCTTATTCTTGCGTATGCAGACAGTCCTTCGTGTATCTAAGTCAGCTACACAGGAAATAGTAGAATCACTTTATGATATTGGTACTTTAGCTGGAGAGTACACAAAGAAATCATTGAAAATGTGTTGAAGTAGCACAACTGTAACTCTGAAGGACCCCTGTTGGCATTATTGACAGAGGTCGTAAAGGAAACAAATCCACTTGGTTTTCTTTTAAAGAGTGGTCCATTTGGCTCAGATCACAAAAGATCAAATTTTTTCAAAGATAATTTTCCAGTCATTGAACCAGTAGAGTATTTACTGGATGCAGATGAGAAAAATTTTTTGTGTATGTGCCCATACTTCGTGTGTTAACTGAATTGCTTAGTAGGAATGAGATCATTGACAAAGTATTTGATAAATCTTGTGTTAATTCACAGCCTGACCAGTTTAAGTCATTTCGTGATGGCCTTTTCTTCAAAGAAAATCCACTAATCTCCAGAGATGAGTTATCAATAGCAGTTGGTTTGTATATCGATGAATTTGAGGTGTGTAACCCATTAGGTACCTTTAGAAAAAAACATAAAGTGTGTGCTGTGTATTGGGTAATCTTAAATCTTCCAATCAAACATAGATCTGCCCTGTCATCTATTTACCTTGCAGTTTTGTGTAAGAGTGCTGATTTAAAAAATTTTGGTTATGATATTGTTTTAGATGCTCTTTTGAAAGACATCCAAATACTTGAAAACCAAAGTGTTTTTATCCAGCAGTTAAGGGCAAATGTCAAAGGTACTGTGGGTTTTGTCTCTGCTGATAACTTAGGAGCACATTCTCTTCCTGGTTTTCAGGAATCTTTTATTAAGTTTTGCAGGTTTTGTTTGGCAAGGCCCAGGGATATTCAGACAATTGAAGTTGGAAAATATTTACCGTAAATTCCGGACTACAAAGCGCACCCGATTACAAGCCGCACCCACCCATTTTCACATGTTTAATTAGTTTTATACATACACAAGCCGCGTCAGAGTACAAGCCGCGCATGTGTTAGGCGATATTGTCATCCTGACAGATCACGGCCAATATCCCAGAGTGAGTGCAAATCATTAGCACATTGTGGGTGGTGCCAGCATTGCCTCTGGCTCATGTATTTGAGTGTATCGACATCTGTCAAACAGCATGGACCTTTATTCTGTTCACAAATTCCTCAGTTATGGTGTTTTTATTTCATTTTTTTTTTACTTATTGACAATCTAGGTATCATACATAAAATTACAAACAGTAACCATATAATCAACATTACATCCCTCAGTTATGATGAGGAAATTTACATCCGCGATTCCACATTTCCCATGAGTCTTAGGGGCTAAAGGCGGGGCCAATGCCCGGCTCGCCATTCTGTTGTACGTGTTTAAGAATGAGCAAGTATCAGCAGTGCATGGAGGGGTGAACGGGTACAGCTCTCCTTCCGCTTGTGTCGCGGCAGCGTTATGGGAGTAACGGGGCTGGTTAAAAAACACACCGGTAAAATACAGCAGCGGCGACTGAAAAGCGCGCGCCTCAGCGTTATACGCGCGCCTCAGTGCGGCGCGTGCGTCAGAATTCAGAAGCCTCTGCACTCCGCGGACGCCTCTGCGCTCCGCTCCCGCCCCGCGCGCTCCTTGTCTCCCCTTCCTATCTACTCCGACACCTCTGGCCAGGGCGGCTTCAAGGAGGAGCACTTCGTCCCCGTTGCGCCGGTGGATGGAGCAAATCGTTTCTGTGCAGAGCAATCGGACTTAATACTGTACGTTTTGTGTATGAGGGGCGGGTGCGTTGTTACGTGTGGGAGCCTTCAGACTGCCATCGGCCCCGCAGCTCAATCAGCAGGAGAAGATGTCTCCAGCTCACACGGAGGCTGTGAGTTTTTCAAAGCAAAATTCCGCTTTTACGGTTTCCTTAGAAACCGTAAATGGAGTGTAAATTCACTCCATGCGCTGTTCTCTCTGTCACGCAGCAAACTGGCTTTTCCAAACCCGTTGGTGACGGTGGACTTTTTTACGCTGCTTTTAACAATTGCTTTTAACTTGAAAGCTTCATCATATTGTAGCGGCGATCTGGTGCACGTTGGGTCTAATGGCACCAAAGGATTCTGGGATGCGGCCGGGCATGCGTGTTTCATTTTGTTGAACCATGACTGAAGTGTCTAAGACCTGAAGTCAAGTCCATGCTGTTTGGCTGCTTAGAGGTGTGTTGAATATAAATGCCTTGTGCTTGGTGTTAGATAAAGAATTCAAACTATTCACTGAGTTCGAATGTACGTACATGGCGGCCACTAATTAAATCCATAAATTAGCCGCGTCACTGAATAAGCCGCAGGGCTGTAAGCGCAGGAAAAAAGTAGCGGCTTGTAGTCCGGAAATTACGGTATTTCCTCTCAGAACTAAATTGTCTTATGAAGCCAGTGTATCAAAGCTCAAACAGGACACTGATTTGTTGTGTGTTGATGGTGTAAAAAATGACTGTGTTTTAAACAAGTTGACCTATTTTCACTCTGTAACGGGATTCCCACCTGATGTCCTACATGACTTAGCTTGTGTCTGCGGAAATTGATTTCTGACAGATGTTTCACACTTGAAGAATTAAACACTGCCATTCAGAACTTCCCATATTCCTTCTCAGACAATACTAACCAACCTCAAAGACTAACAAAGACTTTTGAAGTCAGTGGAACAATTGGGGGCAATGGACATGAGAATTGTACTCTTTTGCGGTTGCTACCCCTGATTGGTCACCTGATCCCAGAGAACAACACAACTTGGAGAATATTGCTTGAACTGAAAGACATTGTGGAACTTCTTTCCTCTTCCGTGTTTGCAACTGAATCATTGTGCTATTTGGAGTACAAAATATCGAACTACAGGCAGTTCTTGCAGGAGGATTTCCCGGACTTCAAGTTACGACCCAAACATCATTTTATAAAACATTTTCCCTATCTCATTCGTTGTTTTGGACCATTGCTTGACTGTTGGACTATCCGTTTTGAAACTAAGCACAGTTTTTTTTTAAAGTTGTCCGTGATGTGAACAATTTCAAAAATGTTTTGCTCACATTAGCTAAAAGACATCAACTCATGCTGGCTTACTTCCTGGACCTGCCCAGTCTTTTTAAGCCCCCAGTGGAAGCCAGGAATGTGATTCATGTTTCTCCAGACATTTTGGATTATTCATTGAGACAAGCCATCAAGTCAAAGTACAAAGATGTCTCATCTGTGTCTCTTACATCTTGCGTCTCTCTGGATGGCACAGTGTACGCTGAGGGCATGTTTGTGTCTCTTGGTAGCACAAGTGGCCTCCCAGATTTTGGCAAAATTGTCAAAGTACTAATTGTTGCAAACAAGGCCTCATTCATCATTGAGCGTTTTTCTTGCTGGTACTTGGAGCACCTCAGATGTTATGAACTTAACAAGAAATCTTCTGCAGATGTAGTTAGTAGTTAGATGTAGTTGTTGCTGAACCAGAAGAACTGAACAGCTAAATGGTAAATGGCGTATACTTGTATAGCGCCTTTCTTCCTACAAGGACAAAGCGCTTTACAGTCACAGACCCATTCACCCAGTCACACACACATTCACTCACACATTCACACACTGATGGCGGCTCCGCTGCCAAACACAGGCGCCTGCCTACCACCAGAGGCAAGGTGGGGTTCAGTGTCTTGCCCAAGGACACTTCGACTCATGGGCGTGCAAGGCGGGAATCGAACCTACAATCTTATGATCATGAGTCGACTGCCCTACCGCTGCACCACAGCCGCCCCCACTGCCCACTATCTCCTTACCACCTTCAAGGAAGACTCTTGGTCTCACCCAACACTGTCAGAAAAAATGTGCAAAATTTGTACCTTTAGAGGTACAATGGCTTGTCACTGGGGCAGTACCCTCAAGGGTACAAATGTTGTACCCTTTCATATAGGTGCATATCTGTACCCTTTCAGTATGTACCTTTCAAAGGCAAATATGTACCTCTGTGGACTAAATTGTACCTTATAGTGCTATGGTACCATAATGTACCTTTAAAAAAGGTACAAATTTGTTCTTTTAAGGGTACTGCCCCAGTGACAAGCCTTTTGTACCCTTTGATGGCAAATTTGTACCAGATACAGCACATTAAAAGACCAGTATACTGTTTATCACATTTATTAAACATTCAAAACAATTACAATGCTGACAATACAACTTTTCACAGTATGTACAGTGTCACAACAGGATGCATATATTTACAATTAATAGCAATTTTACAATAATGAAAAATCTATATTTTTCCTTCAGTTCACATTGCATTCATTGTAACTATAACCTTAACATTTGATCAATCGTAAACAGCACATAGCATTTCAGTTACCATTTTTAAACCATGAAATAAAACTTGTGACATTAACAAAAGAAGCATTAGACCTCATTTTAAGTAAATCTTTCTACTGCATTCTACATTTTCTAAAAATAGATAATAAAAAAGTAAACTTATAACCAAGTTTAAATGAATAATTTAAATAAAATGCATAAATGTGATAAGATAATATTGATACGAATTCTAAAAAGAAGAACTATAAAACACACTAAAGATTAACAAGGATTACGTTTATGTCAATACCTAGTGGATCCTCTGCAAGCATCTCTTCTCTTGCTTCTTTGGAGACTTTGGCTAATGGAGCTTTTCTTTGAACAAGCTCAAGCACCTTTGGCACAATTCTGGTAAATGCCGTCCTTGAAGCGCTGGCTTAAACTGACAGGTGATGGATGCATTCGGTCAACTTCATCAAACATCTGAAAATTGAAAACATTAGAAAATTAATCATTCACTTTAACTAAAACAAACAAAAGACATAAAACATTCTAATATTCTTTGTTGCCTCTTTCATTGCCATTTCCCTTTAGTGATCTCATTGTATAAATATTACTTAGCTTGAATGACTATATATTTATATATGAGTTTAGAAAATTACAATGTTTTTACAATTGAGTTAAAGCTGTTAATGGTCATTTTAGCAGATGTCTCAGCTTATATTAACATTCAAAATGTATTTTAAGCTGAGAACTGATTTAAAATGTCACTGACCCCTGAGGTTGTCTTCAAGAAAGGGTACTTCTTTAGTATATCCTCTCGCACCTTGCTGTACTGGATATGCAGGACATTCACATGACCTTCAACGGATGATGCATCCTCACCAATGACAGCAACCACCTATTGGATCAAATTTAAAAGTCCATATTAATAATAAAAAATAAAACTGCAAGCAAAGTTTACTGGGGTTAAAGCACTTTGAGATGATGTTTAAAGACAGTTTGTGCAGAGTGGTTTGGAGTTGATCAGAAATTAACTTCTGAGTTGTAGGCGGGGCTATTGACACAGTAGTTACCCTCTGCTGATGTCCGATCATCCCTTTGTTTACGCCCTCTCCCTCTAGCTTACAGTCCTTCCAACCTAAAACTAACATTAGTGGTGAAACCAAAATGGTGAGCAATATTGAAGCTTTCTGGCCATAGTTTAGATCAAGCTCAGACAAGTATGATGAAGATGTTAATGGATCCGTTTGTCTGCAAGTGGAAACATCAGAATAGAGCAGAGCAGAGGGACTCAGACCCACTTCATTTCATGTGGTGCGTCACAATAGAGACCTTCCTCAAACTGCATTTATTTTGTCTGTTCCTGATTCATCCCAATTTGAGTGAATACTCAGATGTGCAGTTTTAAACGTGTTCTTTTAAACTTATACTGTGACATGTTAAAAATGGGGGACCCACTCCAATGAAAGTTATTTTTTAAAATGTAGCATTTTTATGATGACATATTGTTATAGGTTTAAGAATAAAACTGTGTTTCTGAATATTTATTTTCTCAAATTGGGATGAATCAGGAGCAGATGAAAAGATGTCATTTGAGAAAGCTTTTAGTTGTTACGTACAAGCTACATTTGGCAGGCCACAAGCTCCCTGCTCCGCTTGTCTTCATTCTCCTCGTCTGAGTTGGCATCTGGCTCACATCTATAAGGCTGGATAGCTCCAATATTGCACGCCAATTCTGTTGCTTGGGGGTTGTGAGGGACTGTAAGGTAACGGGAGCGAAAACAATGGTATGATGGGAAATTAAGGCCGGTTAACTCTGCAAAACACTCCTGTCAAGAACTTGAAGGTGTATTCCAATTGAACTGCAGAAACCATGTCCCAGTAAACATTTTTCCCCCTCAAAAACTGCATAATCAATGCCTGTCTTTGTATAATAATAATAATAATAATAATAATAATAATAATAATAATAATAATAATAATGGATTGGATTTATCTGCGCTTTTCAAGACACTCAAAGTGCTTACAGTGTGTCCATTATTCATTCACTCCTCATTCATACTTGGTGATGGTAGCTACGGTTGTAGCCACAGCTGCCCTGGGGCAGTCTGACAGAGGCGTGGCTGCCATTTCGCGCCTATGGCCCCTCTGACCATCACCAGGATCATTCATACACATTCACACACCAGTGGAGCCACACTGGAGGCAAGGAGGGTGAAGTGTCTTGCCCAAGGACACAACCACCTGAGCCACTATCGCCCGTATAGTCAATATCTTGTTAATTATGCAGAGCTTTGTTGAAGGAAATACAGAAGAATTATATGTTTGTATGATGAGGACAGTATTCCAGAATGTATTCAATGTGTTGTGACTTACTCGGTGCAATCTGCTGTTTCCCTAGAAAACTTTAAACTAGTTTGGATGATCTGCCTTACTGCACTGTTTGACAACTAAACTGAATTGGAAAGACAGCCTGACTTTGAATGCTTGAAATGACTTTGTGAAAAAATCATTTACTTACTTTGGCAAGAGAGCTGTCTTCAAGTCTTCGTCTTGTTGTAGGACTGTGTTGTAATATTATGGTGTCATCTGAGTCCACTTCAGTATCTCCACTTGAACTGGTATTGCAGCTCTTTGCAGGACAACTCAGCTGATCTGTCAAAGTATTAAAGCTTTCAGTTACTGTAATATTATATTATAATATAAAAACAAAGATTTTTAAATACTGACCGACTTAACAGTTTAGCAGATTTATTATCTTGTCTAAGACAGCAATAGCATAAAAAAACTCACTTATTTGCCCGTGTTTTGTTCCCCACACTATCCTGTCAAAGAAATCATTAACCCTTAGACTCCTATTGATGCAAATATACAATCAAAACTCTTCAGCTCAAAAATGTTCTTAATTTAGCATGTACTTTAAAAGGAAAAACTCAGATTATTTACCTTGGAAATAAATTCAGGCATCAAAGGGGAATTTACCCAAAACCATTCAAAACAAAATAGATAAATTACAATTTAAAAGAAGAACTTCACCTTCTGGATTTGTATCTTCGGCCAGACAAATTTCCAACACACCAAGGTTTGGGTTTTTCAACAGGAGATCAGAAACCTGCTCATCAACTTCTGTCTTTGAGTCATCAAACACTTTCAAGTCCAAGGTTGGGATGTTGAACTTTTTGGCAGCTGTGAACACAGCAAAATTATGTTTAGAATACAGCACAGAAATTATCTTTAAATTAAAAAGCAATTAAAAAAATCTGTTTGCATCACAGCTGACAGTTTATCCACAAAGTTGACTGATTCCTGTAAAGAAAAATGCTGGAAATTGTGATGTTTCCACTCACCGCATTCCCTAAAGGATTTGTAGGTCAGCTGAACTTCAAAACATTTTTTTTTTTGGCGTTCGACATGTTCACGCACAGCTTGCATCTTTCCTGGTGGGAAAAAAAATAATATATTACAAAAAAGAAAAAACATTACAACACCAAAAGGTACCAACACAGCATTTATTCAGATCTAAGCCCTGTTCCAAATAAATTAATACATTTTAAAATAGTAATGGCAAATATTCAGTTCACACTAGCTGCCACAGCAATGTTGCAGAATTTGCAGAACTGCTAAAAAAAAACAGTGACGACAATGCACTGGCTTCTAAGGGCCTACAGATTTATTTCTTGGAAGTTAATTTAAAAAAAATATTTTTTTCCTGGTTTATAGATGAGTTTTTGGTATGGGAAATCGTGACGAGTATCTGGAATCACGGACCTCCATTTCAAAAAAATAAATAATCTGCAGGAGAATGTTCAAAATCAACAACACAGTGTAAACTTCGCTTGACCAACAATGAGCGATCATGACAACCTAAACAGTCTCTGTCACTGTCTTGCATTCGAGAAATGGTGGCTGCGCGCGCACAGCAGCTAAGGCAGGCTGACATATAAATGGGAAGGACCGCCATACTGGGGTGTAAAAAAAATAAAACGCTATTGGACTCCTACACATTACAGATTAAAATGATTAACGCATTGAATTCAACGGACCTGATAAATATCAGAAGGAATTATGGAGCTGGTCGTTTCAAAAGTAGCTGGCTTCCTTACTAAGAAAGACAGAAAGAAAGAAAAAAGGGGGGGGGGGGGGGTAGGCGGCAACAACAACCGGTGCATCAACGCCAGCGTACATCGATAAACGGCGACAGAATTATCTAGTGAAAAAATGTATATATTTCAATGTATTTAACGGAACGCGGTACAACACCAACAACAGCTTAATTTATTTAATGGCTGCATTTAGCTGAACTTCAAACGGCTGAGGCTAACCGTTAGCAAACTCCTGCTCGTAGTTTTCAATCTCCTCACAGGCACATACACGGTGGAACAGCAGCATTCCACTACAAAAAAGTTAGTCCTTACAGATAAAATAAGCGAACCCGCTTAAAACAAGTTTCCAACTTATTTTTGAGCAATTAGCAGACTTACCTCAGTCACAGCCTCTATCTTCCTCCGGCCGCTGCGGGATAACAAAATGGCGGAAGAAACGAAACTTAAGAAAGTAGAGTGGGCGTGGTCTCGCTGGTTTACTCCAACATATTTCCTCTACGTTTTTACACCTACTTAAACAAAAATTACTGATGGTAACTCCGAAAAAAGTACTCTCTCATTTTTCCTGTGTAGGTACAAAAGCTAAAAGATACTTACATGTACACTTAATGTAACGTAGTAACAGAGAAATTTACTTTTTTATGAGAATGCATGATTAGAAAAAAAATAACTTAAATTAACAGCTCAAAGACTAGAAATTTAAATTGAACTTAGGCCAAGTTAAAGTACACCATATAAGGTAAAAAAACATCAAATAATTTTGTCTACATTGTGCTTTTGCTCTAAATTAAATATAAGTATATTTTTACTTATATATAAGTTAAAAAAAACAGGCTCACACTAATACATGTTTCAAAGGTATTATCTTGATGCTCTGCACAATCAATAAAATATAATGTGCTTGTGTACTGTTCAGAACTAGTCATAAAAGATATGTGGTCTCTTAAATATATTTGGTTATTTAAATAAATAACCAACAACATATTAAATGATTTTGGGTGACGTTTCATACACTTTGAATTATTACTTTTGTCACACAAGTGATTGTACCTTTGTTTGTGGAATAAAGGGTCCAAATATGGGCCCTCTGATGGTTGGAAACATATTTGTACCTTTTTTATCCTTAAATGGTACATATGAGTACCCTAAGGTGTAATTATGACTCACTTAGGGTACATATTCACCATTTGTACCCTAAGTGTTCACAAACGTACCCCAACCGTACCCATTTTTCTGACAGTGAAGGATTTTCTACTACATTAAAAGTATTATTTACATTTTTTTGTCATGTTTGTTTGTAAAGTTTCAAGATATTAACTAGGATGTTGTAAGGGGATCAAACTGATGTCCAAAAGGTACAGGGATCATATGTCTGTTGATTAGTTTCTGTAACACTTTGATGTGTGATTTTGTGTTTCATCTTATCAACAAAGAATTTCCCGTGTTATGGCTGTCTGATACCCATGTCTCATCTTATCCCCAGATCTTTTTCCGTATTTTCCCATCAACATCAAGCCAGCATGTTGCTTCATGTCATCCTTTCAGATGACAACATTCAGAGAGTTTGTACTGAAGCTCTTCCAGAGACAGTGGATGAGCTGAAGTTGATGTTAATGACCCGTCTGAACCTGGAAGGCGAGGGCGAGATGATCATCCAATTTCAAGATGAAGAATTCAGAGGGGAATTCTGTAATCTCAACAACATGCAGGATTTACATGGTGAAAAAATTAAACTAAAGGTCATCATGAAGGCACCACCCAGCATTCCACAGTCAGACGACACACACTGCAAGCTTAGACACATCTTGTTGGTCCTCAGGCGAGACATCTGGACGCTCAAAGCCCTGGCCGAATCCGTTCCCCATACCCACTTTCTCTTATGACATTGAGTTAAAGCTCAGTCAAGGAAATGAACATTATCAGAAGGATGGTTCTCTTTTGCCACTTTCGTCTCACACTGACATAAAAATCGACATTCTTGACAAGGTTGGTCGTGCCATGTATGAGTACAATGCTTATCCAACTCAGAAACAAATAGAAGAAGTTGCCAAAGCCCTGGTTGAAAAGCACCCTTGCTTAAAAGAGCCAGGTTCAAAAGAGGGAACCTGCGTCAGAAGTATCGTATTGCTGGATTGCGTGAGCTTGCAGTAAACCACAAGAGGTCAGTAGGGCAGATAACCAGAAAGATGAAGAAAGCAAGGCGATGCGAGACCAATTTTCTCCCAGACTTCCCTCAAGGAAGAACTTCCAACAGCCTTGAGGAGGACAGAGAATCTCTACTAGATGAAGTCAAGAAGAAGAAGCCAGATTATTATCTAATTAATTCACTTATGGGCCAGACCTTTGCACTTCACAGAAAGGAAATAGTTGGGAACGAGCCACTTGTGACGGAGATTCAAAGCAGATGGCCAGCTTTGTTTTCAGAAAGACAGGTGAGTTCCAACATTATACACATGTTCCTCCTTCATTACAATTGAAATAATTTTGACACAGTTTTGGCTTGTCTTGACAAAACATACATAAAAGGCAAGTGTAGTATTTTTGACACCTATCCCTAGTTGTAGTTTGTCAAAATGTTACATTTGTCATAGCAATGCCTGATTATGCAATTAAAATATTGCTTCACTTTTATATCCATTTAAAATGATTTTTATTTGTCCAGGAATGAGCATCCTGTTCTTCTGCATGAAAAATGTTTTGTTTTCACTCTTTAAAGATTGGTGCTGAGTTCACACGTCTAGTATCTGCTGACCTTCTGAAGTCCTTCCTGAGTGGACTTGATCGATATTTGCCAAGACTGATCAACTTGTATGAAGCACAAAAGCAACGGAAAACAAATCTGGGACATGATGCCAAGCTCCAGAGTCTTCTTGTGTCTTTTGATTCTGTTGTAAGTACATAAAGCCGAAACGTTTGGTATGATCATGTGTTTATGAAAATACTGATTTGCAGGTATAAATAGGTTAAAAGATTAAGCACTTAAATTATTTTTTATTAGGTTAAAAGATTTTTACAAAGTAGATAAAACATTTTCAGCTGTTCAATGTTTGTGTATTTGTGGCTCTAAAGCCCAAATGCTTGTTTTGGTGGTTTTACAGAAGTCCAACCAGAACAGGAGATCCACTGCACTTCTTGTACTTCCATTCATCTTAAAAGAAGATCTCTCAAACTTCATTAAGTTCTCAGAGGTAAGATTGACACACTCCCAGTATTGATATAATGCATGATGTTAAAATTTAAAGGACATTCCTTCAAAAGTCTCACTATGTGTATTGATGTGAAGATCTGTAGAGTTTTCTCCCCATGTATATTGGTGACCATCTTTAACCCCTGCAGATAAAAGGCTGAAGCACAGACGTCAGAAGAAATAACCTAAACAAAACACATTTTGAATGCTAGGGTTATACAGTATATACACATTTTGTTCTCCTTTTTTTACTTTAGACCATGGACGCTGCAGAGGTCCCAGCAGAGACGAAAGAATTGAGTGTTGGCCTACTAGTCACCACAGACCAAAACACGGATATGACGGATCAGTCAAAGAACGTTGTGAATGTTTCCATAATCTTGGAGGGGTGCATCGTTTTGCGGGAGTTGCGAGATCTACCAAATGGCTTTGCAGTGCTGATCGGACTACTTTACTGCCTCAACATCGATTATCCAAAGGAACTGAAGTACACCTTCGAATTCATCCAAAAGGTAATCATGGATATTGGGGGTAGTGCATGCTCTGCTCGCGTTCATGGACTGCGGAACAAACTGCTTCAGGGAACGATGTAGAGACGTTCTTCAGAAAAAAAGCAGGGGCCACATTATTTTTGTTTGAGTTTTCTACAGTTGGAATTTACATTTTTGTAAACTGTTTAGGAGTCTCTGTTTATGGAAAGATGCAAAAATGTTCTGCACAAATTCCTGTGTTAGTTCAGTTGGACTTGTTTTTGACACATTTGCAAAATGTGTAATTGTAAACTTTGAAGTGTACTGTTTAGGAGAAAGCAAGTTATTTGTTCTGTTTTGTGACACACAGACACACGCACACCGAAACATCATCCCGCACGGTGACATGTTGTGAAAAAAAATTGTTTTTTTGTTTTTCTATTCTTTTTTTTCTATTTTTCAGTTGTGTTACAGTGTTTGAAATGGTAAGCCAACTGGTATTACTACGTGCAATGATACTCTGCGTATATCTCCATAAAATTTTACAACAAACATTGACACATACGTGAGTTTTAAACGTTGTTCTTTTCCTTGTTTCAAAAAGATAATTTTATACTGTTTCAATAACAATGCTTTTGAAATAAAATTTTTCACAAATGATTGAGATTGTCTTTAATCTAAAGTTATGTAGTGGATTTAATTTAGCATTTCTCATTACTTTGTGTTAAATTGTAACTCTGACCGACTTCTGCATTTAAGAAACTGAAACACCCTGGAAAAAATTCAAGTTGGCTCAACTTAAAATAACTTTTAACCTGGCTGCCTTAAAATTTTGATTTAAGATAGCAAAATGTTTCTAATAATTTAAACTCAATGATAGTTTTTCCAACTTAAAAGTTCAAGTTCACATAACTAATCGATTTGTTGTGGGTACTTAATTTTGTAGTTAAAAAGAACGTATAGTTTGTTGTGCCAACAATGCAAATTAAGTAACCGCAACAGAATTTTAAATCTGGCCAACACATTTGTTTAAGTAGTTCGAATATAGTTGTAAGTTGACATTACTTAAGAAATTAGTTGGACTTAATAGGAAAGTTAGTTGAGAATACTTGACTTCCTTAATTGATACAATAAAAATATTTGTTTATTTAACTTAAAAAATACATTTCCCAAAACAAAGCAATAAATGATATAAACTTGATCCTTTACGTTTGGGAAACAAATTAATGGGTTGAAGTTACTTGAAATAATTTGCCAGCTTTAATCAAAATTTTAAGGCAGCCAGGTTACAAGTTATTTTAAGTTGGATCAACTTGAGATTTTTTACAGTGTACTCTCAAATCTGGTTGGTCTAAAACTATATTATTTTCAGAAATATTGAACCTTCTCATAAAATAAGTATTCACAAGCAGATTTTGTGATTGTGTGTACAATTGTTCACATGTCACTGTTGTAGCATCACTTGAGATTCCTTGTACTGCACTCTTACTTTGTACATGCAAGATAGAGATTAATATGCAAATGTGTGGAAACTGCTTCAGTTTTCGTATTTACGGATTAACAAATTCAATTAATCAAATATTTGCCCCATAAGGGAAAAGAGCTAAAGGAGCTGCTTCATTTCTAGACAATTCTGGTGAAACTCAGGAGACATCATGGACCTCTGAGTACTAATTATGGACTGCTCAGTGCAGAGAAAAACACAATGGCATGCATCATTCAGAATCCTAAGTCCAGTATGACTACACAAACACAAGGATTCTAACTGAACTGAAACATTTTGAAATTATCCTTTTTGTATGTGAAATTAAGCTTCTCCATAGAAAAGCTAATGTCTATTTCATGTTTGGATCTCCTCGGCATTCATCTTTTTGCTTTTAACACGCCGTAGGCTAAAAGCCCAAATCACTCCGAGCACTTGAAAGCTTTTGTCTGATGAGACAGCATGTCAGTGCTCATTTAAGCACTGCAGTATTTCTTGTTTTGCAAGAATTTGCGAGCAGTTTCCTACCAGTGCCCCACTGGGTGAAACTTGTGAAAAATTTGGTACACAGAAAATCAGACTGACGTCACATTTAACATCTGCACTGTTAGTCCCCCCATCCCTCTCCATATGTCACAACCAGCTCTGCAGTTCAGCTGGCATCAGAGACTCACGGAGGGAAAGAAAAAGAGTCAGAGCAGTTGGATCGTGATGAGTGATTGTTGATGCGTTGAGCATACTAAAGACTAAATATTGCTGTTCTACATTTGGCCTTTGTGCACAACCAGTGTTCCTGTTTCCTCTCCTTATACCCAGTTACCCAAATTCATTGACTTTTTTTTAACCTGCCAATTTTATTTGATACATTACAGTGTGCTCTCCTCCCCCCTCCCTCCAAATGCATATTTTAGGAGATGGAGACAGCCCAGAATGACAGACTCTCGACATAAATACACCACAAACCCTGACCGTGCAGCTTTTTTAAAGCAATCAATGTGGCAGTGCGCCAAATGCATTGCCAGGCACAGAATGCATAAGCACTTCCTTACATAGGTTGATGAGGCTGGCATGTTATCACCCACCTCTCTCTCTGTTCCTAATTGCATGATAACAATAAAATCCACACACAAACACACACTTAAAGTCCCACTCTGGTTAACTTTTGATCTATTTTTAAAGCCTTACTGGTAGTCATTTAATTAGGATTATATTGTTTTTTGCAAAAATCAAAAAACCTGTGTTGTTTTTTCTTACATCGTTTATGCAGAGCAGCAGAAGTCTTGAAATTTTTACTTTAAGTTATCCATCTGTTTACATCAGGGGTCACCAACCCTGTGCCCGCGTGCGCCCATGCGCCCCCGAGCACTCCTTGTGGCGCCCACAGGGAATGCTCCAAAAATAGCACTGCTCATTTAGCAAATCAATAGTATGTGGCAATCTGGGGGTTAGCCCCGCCTTCAGCTTTTAAGGCTCATGGGAAGTGGGGAATCTCGGGTGTGTTAAATCACTTGGCAATTCAGTGCTTGCCATTAGTAATTGTGGCACTTTAGTTCTGCTGTCGTGAAATATATGGCAGAGTATATGGAACAGCCTGAAACTTGAGAATCGGCGCTCCTGCCTATGAGAAAGAGGCACGTGTGTGAGGAGGAGAAGGAGAGGGGTAGTGGGCGCAGGTTGCGAAGTAAAACGGCGCACGGAGACCATTGCGCAACACCTGGATCATCGGGGGGCTTAAATTACTCTGCTCATTCTAAAAATGTCATTCTTCAATAACTATTGCTGACATTTTTAATACTTGTCTGTATTTTCCATATACATTTTTTTTTACGGTTGTTTAGTTGGTGGTACTAACGTATAAATCAATACTTTGTTAATAAATTGAGGATTTTGGAGGATTTTTACTGTTGGTGTTGCACAAAATTAGGAAAATTCCAAATATTTTTGGAGTAATCCCAGTGATGACTTATATAATTTAGTTTTTAATGTTTTATGAGATCTAAACATGATTTTCACAATAACAGGTTTTTAAATAATCAAGTCCCTCTGATACGTTTCACAAAGACACACAAAAGACCAAAGACGCACACAAGACCAGAGACGCACACAGGACCAGAGACGCACAGATGACCAAATACGCACACAGGACCAAAGACGCACACAGAACATCACACACCAAGCAGAAATGAACTTATTGCTAAAAATGATGTCAGGACTTCAGCCCCTAAAAATCGACAAAAGAGCAAAGAAAACAGAATAATTTAGTTTTATTATTTCTAATTATCAATATTTCCTGGCTTTGTTTGTTCATATTTGTATTATTTTGACAGAATAAATTTGTTATTTTGGAATAATATTCCTGTCTGTTTGTATTCATATTTATGTTTAAAAAGTTAAAGAACGGTTAAAGTTTTAAAAGTTTAGCTTTAGTTTGTTCAATAAATGTTTATCTTGTTCGGCCCGCAACGTAAAGTGTGTTTTGGATTCAGGCCCCCTCTGCAACTCAGTTTGACCCCGCTGTAGTACGAGTCTAGAAAATTCATGCAGTTTTTTTTGTAAAATGAGCAAATAAAAATACTGCACACTAAAGGATGTCATCAAATTGTGTTTGTGTGTGTGTGTGTGTGGGGGGGGGCGCTTAGGAAGTTTTTAGCAAACAGGTCCTGTGGCGCCCTTCATACCACTTAGTGCCCATGAAGTAGCCCTCAGTCTTAAAAAGGTTGGTGACCCCTGGTTTGCATACTCTCCTGTTAGCTTAGAGCTCCTCATATGGAGAGAAATTAGACTCAGTCGGATTTGTGCGTAAATTAGGATTTGTGCATAAATTTGGATTTGTGCGTGATTTGTTACTCACATAATACGTTTTGTGTATAAGTTTAAAAAATATAAAATGAAAAAAATTCAAAATGCAATTTACGTATGCACAAATTAAGATTACAACAGCTTGAAACTACTTACAGACACACATCTTTAAAAAACACACACGAATCCCTTGTTACGCACACACGAAGCGAAAGTTACTCACGGATCTACCGTGAGACTGTTTTCACGTCTCACAAATTCGTCCGTAAGTGCTGCGTTTAAATACCAGTGGAATGCTCGGTCATTAGAATTTTCCTATCAGCCTTCCCTTCTAAACGTATCCAGACAATGACTCAATCAATACATGAAGAAAGTAGATGTTAGTGTTGAACATAGAGGCTACTTACTTCGGGGCGCTGACCACCGAGATGGGCCGCCATTCTTGCCATGACTCTCTCAGTCTGACTGCCTTTGATTTTCCCGGAAGAACAAAAACAGTGCCCCCTACTGGTCGTTCCTGTTACGCATTTTGTATCAATTCGGTGTCTCGGAGAATAATATACTTTTAATATATATATTCGCGTTGAATATTCATTCAGTCATATTCTCAGATAATATTTTTTATTTTCCTTTAAAGTTTTTTTAAGCCCTGCTGCACCCACTGAAGGAAATACATTTAGAAGGGTAGGCTGATAGGAAAATTCTAATGACCGAGCATTCCACTGGTATTTAAACGCAGCACTTACGGGCGAATTTGTGAGACGTGAAAACAGTCTCACGGTAGATCCGTGCGTAACTTTGGCTTCGTGTGTGCGTAACAAGGGATTCGTGCGTGTTTTTTAAAGATGTGTGTGTGTAAGTAGTTTAAGTAGTTTCATTTTATATTTTTTAAACTTATACACAAAACGTATTATGTGAGCAACAAATCACGCACAAATCCAAATTTATGCACAAATCCTAATTTACGCACGCACAAAGCAAGAATATGCATGCACAAATCCTAATTTACGCACAAATCAAGAATTACGCACGCACAAATCCGACTGAGTCGGATTTCTCTCCATATCCTCACAACCTCAACCTAACATTATCTCCTTTCACTTTTGGCTTTTCCCATCAGGGGGCGCCACAGCGAAACAACCTCTCTTTCGAGGAGGAGTTGCATGGATAACTTGGCAATGTTTTACGCCAGATGCCCTTCCTGACGCAACTCTCTCAATTCATCCGGGCTTGGGACCGGCACAGAAGCAGAGAAGGGAATAGGGAGCAGCCCGGATTCGAACCCTGGGTTCACGGACGGAAGGCGCTGCAAACCAGCAGGAGCTAAACTGGCTCCTCTTAACATAACATTAGAAATGCAACAAAAGTGGCGAACAATGTTGGAGCTGCCCAGCCATACAGTTTTGATCCAGATTCCAGCTCAAATGACAAAAAAAACAAAGACGTACATGGATCTAGTTGTCTGCAAATGCATCACAATATGAACAGTCTGCCTGTTAATCTTATACGACAATTGTTTTTAAACAATTGTCGTATAAGATTTAACTAATGTGTTTGGCTAAACACATTAATTTCCCCTTTTTTTAATTAAAATTTCCTGCTCTTATCTTTAATAAACAACACTTTAGTCACATGCTCCATATGTGTTCTAATAGCATACGTATTAACACAGAGAGTGACTTACAAAAGCATTTCAAGAGATTTTTTTTTTTAACCTTTTAATGGAAAGCAAAGAGACTACTGCCAAGGGACCATCTACAAAGTGCAAGCTCTGAGAACAGACCATTCTGTAAAAATCAAAAATAAATAAATGTTATAAATAAATATCTACATTTATATGAGCGCCCTACTACAGACTTGCAGCCTGTCCAGGATGTCCCGTGCCTTCGCTCGCAAGTGGCTGGGATAGGCTCTGGCAGCCCCGTGACCCTAAAAGAGACAAAACGGAGTAGAAGATGAATGAATACACTTATATGAGCTAGTAATGAAGACTCGTCAGTATGTTCTTTCTACAATAAACATTTTGTGAGAAAGTCAATCTTTATTTCATTTTATAATACATATTTTCAGGGATGCCAACTTATCATAAAACCTTGGAGTCAGACTCAGCGCAGAAAAAACAAGGACTCAATACCACAGCGAGACATGAGACAAGTGGAGTTTTGTGGAAGTGTAAGAGTGAAATAAAGAACCACAAGGTAAAAAAAAAAAGATTAATTATAAAGTAATAGTATATAAAATCATAACTTTTTAAAGAGCAACCCCTGTATAAGAGAACTGGACTGAGTGTGACATCACCCATAGAAAATTGTTTACTTTTAGCTCCAATCAAATGAAGTCAATTCAGTCGCCATTTTTCCACGATACCGACGCTGCCATCTTGGAACCAGATAAGGTTAGTGGTCCGAGCTGATCTGAGTCAACGCTTTTTTTTTTAATTCAACCTTTCTATGGCAACTACTGTCGCCAGTCGGGAGTGAGCTTGTTGGAAGTCCACACCCCTATCACTGAAAGCAGGCTCAGGAGAAACATCAAACATTTCAAACATTGAAGAACATGTTAAAAAAGTATCAGATCAAGAATAATAATTCTGACCAAAAGAATTACTGAGTAACAGCTGTTCATTTCTCTATAGAAGTCTATGGGATTTTGGCTTCTGGAACCAGCAGGTACTTCCCATTATACAATGAGGGCAGGGTCACTCAGTCCAAATTATCTTAAACAGTCAATGAGAGTAACAGCTAAACTATCCACCTTAACAATACAAGAAACAAACAAACTAAACTACATACTCATATTAAGACAAGACTCAAGGCATTCAGCCGTAAATGTTATGATAATAACAATACATCTGTATATTGTGGACACACATCAAGCTATAACTGTTATTTAAAAATAATTCAAACTTAAATATTGATGGGAAATGGGAATTTGCATCATTCTGTTCCAGATCTCAACCCATCAATCCTCTGATAACATGAATAAACTCCAGCTGGATTTTTAATAGTTAATAAATATGAAAAGAGCCAAATGTGCCAGTCTTTTGAACAGCTCTTTGAAATGAACTGATCCAAAAGATGTGGCTCCCTCTAATAAGCCATAAATCCCATCTCAATAAGGATAAAGTGGGTGGGATGCGTGAATTTTGCACACTGCGTAGTAAACCGTTTAGTGCTGTCCAAGGGACAGGTGCGTGCTCTTTGCGCACATCCTGGCTACTAAAAAATGAGAAAATCAGAGTTTAGTTTGTGTGGACATCCCACAGGCACACACGTATCATGTGCACGTCCTTTGGGTAAAGCATTTGCACGTGGTAAGAGAGCCAGTGCGCTCACTTCACTGCTGACAGTTACAAGGACTGCACGATACACTAACAACACGCACGACAATCGCATATTTGACATCCCTTAAAGTGGGCAAAAGAGTCACAAGAGAACAGATATACCTTAAGATGCGACCGCACTCGTCTATGACCTTCCACAGACCCAGACAGCCCAAAACCCCGCAGCATGTGACTAAGGCTTTAACGGCTAGTTAAAGCCTTAGTCACATGTTACAGTTTCATTTCTACGTGGTGTTTACGAGATACTTAAAATTACATTAATTCTTTAATAGGGTACTAAAATTAATAAATAATATAAAGAACTTTATGTGGTAAACACTCAAAATACATACCTGGAAAATGTTAAATCAGAATACATAAACTGTGGTTGATGTTTCTATTAGGAATGATACGAGTGCGACCCAGTAGTGGATTGCGTGTACAGCGTCCACATACGCGTAAAGATCCCCACTTATTGTAATTGAATAATCACCGCTGTCTAATTTAGGCTTAATTTATGGATCCTCATTCTGTTTTCAGCCTCAACAGATACATTTAAAAAATCAACTGGCAAAAAGTAACTTCAGTAAGTATATTTCTGTCATGACGAGAATGACGTGGCAGACCCAGACGCTGAAACCCGGAAGTAAACTCGGACAAGGAAGTCTTGGAACGGATTTATTTTGATTGTCCAAGAATGTAATACTGTAAAGTTGCATCGTAATGGTAAGTAGTTTCTGGTAGATTGTCGGCGGCGTCGATCTTGGATTTTGATGATGACGTCGTGGAAGTTGTGCCCGAGGCAGAGATCTTAGGGAAGCCGCTGAGAGCAAGACCGGAGCGTGACGAGGCTGAACGTCTAGATCGGAGCTGGAAGGACTGTGGAGTTCTTGACGAGATGGAACCAGGGATACTCATGGAGATGAACCTGAGAGCGAGCGACAAAGCGTGGTGAGTACAAGTCAAGACTATGAAACTAAGCTTAACTTGGAGGGCAGACATAAGCACCGGAGTGAGTAACGAACTGGCGATAAAGGCTGGGGTTCGATCTCCTTAAGAAGGCAGGCAGGTGATGAGGTGAGTATCGGCAGCTGTTTCCAATCAGAGGACAGAGGGGAGGCGGAAGATAGACTGCCAGAGGAACCATGACAATTTCAGCATTAGAAATAGAGGTTTGGTGAGGAATCAATCAAATGTGTGAGTCTCACGACCAATTTTCAATATTTTTAATAGAATTATGAATCCTAATAAAGATGCTCAATAGAACCCATTTACTTTTAGGAATTTTTATATTGAAATAATGCTCAATAGCTCTAAAGATACTGAAGCTACTGTCACCAAACAATCTGTAGTAACTAATCATGACCTCAGCAAATAAACAAAGTGAATTTCTGACATAATCTTTGTTGCAGTAGCACAGTAGGGTCATGATTAGTCATTACAGAAGGTTTGGCATCAGTAGCTTTAATATCTTCAGAGCTATTGAACTATTTTGAGCAAATTTGATCCATATATCAATATGTAAAAAATCCTAAAAATAGACTAAGTGATTTTCTGACATAATCTTTCTTGCAGTAGGACAAGAGGGGCATCCTTAGCCAGTACAGAAAGTTTGGTGACAGTGTCTTCAATATTTTAAGAGCATCTTTAAGATGATCTGTATCTCTTAAAAAATAAAACAATGTATATAATAAAATAAAGATTGGCTTTCTTGCAAAATATTTATTGTAGCATGAATATGCGGACCAGTCTTCATTACTAGCTCATATAAATATAGACGTTTGTTTTTGAGAGATTTTTTTTTTTTACAGAATGGTCTTTTGTTGGAGCTTGCACTTTGTTGACGGTTCCTTGGCTGCCAAGGAACCGTCTCTCTGCCGTGTCTCCATCTGCAGCGTCTCCTTCTGCAGCTCTAAGAGAACACTTCTCGTTTAAAAGAAAAAAACTTTTTTTTTCTTTTTAAATGCTTTTGTATGTCATTCTCTGTGTTAATACAAAGTGATATTTGTCACATTTAAACTTTTTTCAGGATGTTGATTCGCTGATGGCAATTTTTTAATTAATTTTTTTAATGCCCCCCAATCTATACAAACATCCAGTCGATAACAATCATGACCCTTGGTCTTATCCCCCCTCTCTAACATCCCTCTCTCTTCTTCCCTCCTTTCCTTTTCCGTCCGGTCCAACACCAAAGATTTTCAAACATGATTGAAATTAATAAAGTTTGGCCTCAATTACAAAAGGAGTTTATTCAGTCATACCTTTGGTTTGTCTGAAGATTAATAACCCCTCTTTTTAAAGTAAAATATGTCCAACACAAGAGGCCCTCAGCTCTCATCTGTCTGCCCAGCTGTTGGACAGGACAAGTTAAAAAAAAAAAATCATGACCCTTAAATAAATTAATAGGGTTTAAAAATGGGTGAACATATATTTTTCATGTTGTCAGCATGATGTACATTGCATGGAGTACAGTGTGTCTTCATAAAAAAATTAAATACAATAAAAAAATAGTTTATTTAAAGGTAATAATAACATCTCTTTTAGGCATGTAAAAAAATAAGTTGACTACCTGAGTTCATTTCTGACGATCTGGCATTTTAATGTGGCAACTCCTTCTGTCACATTTGACCAACTGGTGAATTTAATCCTAAAAAAAGACTTTGATGATTTCTATCATTTTCAGTTGTAAGAAATCATTCAATGTGCTTGCATGAAACTGCCTTCCAATAAACAATAAATAAACAAAACAAAGATAAAACTGTAAAAAAAACCTGCTTTGAACAGAGTGTTGCTGAGGGGAAGTCAAAGTCAAAGAAACTGCATTTTTTTATATTTGGTTTAAAGTTTGTATAGATGTGCATTCATTAAAACTCAGCGGGAATTCTCAGTTTGCAGAAATTTCACCCAGGTTTTGTCAGTTTCATCACATGTAGCTTCTTCTGTTGATGGTACTGATCCCTTTTTTCAGTTCAATATGCCATCTCTCATCACCTTTGCATCTTCGCCTAAATTCTCTCCTCACAGTGGCACGCTGAAGCCCTCCTTTCACCTTGTTTTCATCTTTAAAGTTCCGTCTTGCTCTGCTCACATCCGTCTCGTGATGTCACAGCTGTTCTTGTCCTCCAGCTCCTCTTCTTGACTTCTTCTGTCAGATTATCCACCATCCAGTCATAAATGATAACACAAGAATATCCAGCATAGAGTGTAAACATAACCTTTATTAATAATACATTATCTTACTTTTCTCAGAGCTGACATCAAACTCAACGAAAATGTTGGGCTTTACTTAAAGAAGATTATAGGATTTTCTAGTAAAGAAAAGTTTAATCCCACATGCTCAAAACATTACATCCAATCTGGCAACTGAACCTATTCGTATGTAGATTAGGAATAAAAAAGGCATGACCAAATCTTCTAAAAATAAAAAGATTACTCATCCCTGCACTCTTCTTACTGAAAACGTCTTCCTCCTCAAAGTGTGGTCATCAAACTGACAGCTCACTTGGCTCAAGAGGGATGAGCAACACTCATGAGGGGATCAAAACATCAATTTTGCCATTTCAAATTTTAGCACTCCTGTTGATGGAGCACAGAGGGCAGCCCAAGATGAGCTGTCCTTTATTCCTCTGAGCTCTTCCTGTCTCACACAGTCGTTTTTAGGCTGAACTGATTTTTACTACGTCATGACGGGGAATGCTTTTAACATGAAATAGCTACAGGATTTTCAAAGTGATGCTACATATGTGCATCTTCAGGTCATGTCAGACATGCTCATCAGGCAGTATGAATAACAGCATTGTTTGTTTTCTATATTTTGTCATGCTGCACTGTGGGGCAGTGGTCAGCGCTTTGGCCTCACAGCAAGAAGGCCCCAGTTCAAGTCCTGGCTGGGGGACCTGAAACAGAATCACCAATAGGGGACCTTTCTGTTTGTGCATGCGTGGGTTTTCTCCAGGGACTATGGTTCCTCCCACCATCCAAAAACATGATGCATGGGTTATTTGGTTACTCTAAATCGTCCTTAGGTGTGTATGGGTGTGTGATTGTGACCCTGCGACAGTTTGGCGACCTGTCCAGGGTGTCCTCTGCCTTCGCCCAAGAGTAGGCCGGGACAGGCTCCAGCAGCCCCGGGACACTGAAAGGGACAAAACTGATTAAAAGGATGAATGAATGAATGAATGAATGAATGAATGAATGAATGAATGAATGAATGAATGAATGAATGAATGAATGAATGAATGAATGAATATTGTTGTCAGATCAACAAAAATCTGAATTCCTACTGGGTTTTTTCCTACTAGATCGAAACAATGTGTACAAATTGTGCCAGAAAACAGTTCTCCCACAGATTCAGAAAAGCAAAAGTTTTAAATGATCTGTCTGAACGCAGATGGGGCAAATTTCAGACGTATCAAATGCTTTACTACAGGTTTCCAAAAAGGGTATTAGAAGAAAAAGGTTTCTAGCAACTATTCATCCATCAAAGCTGTTATTTTTTGAATGACAACCAAGTTAGGATTTGTTGCAAAATGTCTTGTACAAAATACTTGAATATCATTACTGGGTCAAGAGATTATCTGAGAAAAAGACTTCTGAAAAAGTTTGTGATTTGACAAGATGAAATGGACTTCGTGGGTCAGATCGGTGGTTCCATGGCTGGATCAGTAATCACCACACAGCTCCACTCTGGTTAAGCCAGACACCTTTCCATCACAGAGGCAATCCAAAGAGTTTAAATAAGACACCAACAAGGTGGAGGTGGGGTAACGATTATGATATGGCTTGGTTTCGTGAAAAAGTAATAAATTTGACCCCTCGTGGTTGAACGCGGACTAAAGTCTAATTTCCAAACTTACTACCACTTTTTATTAGACCCTGACTTAAAGGAAAAACAGTTTGAATTTTTCAAGACTAATGATTGCATACAAGACAATACTTGACCAATTTTAAACAAAAAAAGGGAAGAACAATGTCATAGTCCTGATCTAAGACTTAAAAAAATAGGTTGCTGGAAGATCAAAAAATTGACTCAATGCACTAAAAAAGGCTTTTTAGTTTTAATGAAAAGGTAAAAAATAAGATGTCCAAATATTTTTATCAAGCTTAATGTTATAACTGCTTGCTAACAAGAAACTCACATGTGTGTTCACACCAAGACAGCCGAACGCCTACATTTACTTTCCTTAATACTAATGTTTACATTTACAATCTGGAAAACCGCATGTCTGGCTCCTGTCCCCAAGAAGACGGCTCCATCTGGCACAAGTGATTACACTCCTGTTGTCATCACGTCTCACGCGGCAAAGATGCTGGAGATGAATTTGTTGGCCCACCTGGGACCTCTGGTGAAACCAACTCTCTAAACCCACTTCAGTTTCCCTAAACCAGCCACGCCTGGGGGTGGATGATGCTGTCATTTACCTGCTACAGCTACCTCACTAACACCTGGATGGCGAGGGAGATACTGTAAGAGTCACATTTTTTGATTTTTCCAGTGCCTTCACCACCATCCAACCATGGTTAATGGGTGAGAAGCTGAGGCTGATGAGTGTTGACGGGTCCTTGGTCTCCTGAACCACTGATTACGTGTCGGACAGGCCATGGTTTGTCCGGTTGGGCAGTGTCCTGTCTGATGTAGTGATGAATAATTTGGCTCTCTCCGTTCCTCTTCACCTTGTCCTTTTCACCTTGACATTCAGTACAATTCAGTCATGCCATCTTCAGAAGTTCTCTGATGACTCTGCGGTTGTCGGCTGAATAAATGAATAAATGGTCTTCAGAAGGAGGAATTATAACTCATCATTCTTTTGCCATAGATAATTTTGTTTGATGTTTGTTTTCCAATGGCTGTTATCTGACTGACTGACTGAAGGATTTTGTCATTCATTGTTTGTTTGTTATTAAGCCTGTACATGGTCACTGCAACAACCAAATTTCCCAATCTGGGATCAATAAAGAATTTTTATCTTATCTTCTCTTTTGTTTGAGAAAAATAACTGATGTTTGTGTTTAACCCTTGGAATCATATTTGAAACACACTTTTCTTAGACTTTCTATTGTGTTGGCACAATCAAATTTCCTTATAAACCAACTAGAAATAACGGTACAACGCAAGACACGTCTACCACAGACTGGTGGGTGGGGGGTGGGGGGGGTTGAGCTGTATCACGTGATGTTTGGTGACAGATGACAGTGGGTAAATAAGATTTTTTTTGTTCTGTTTTTTTCTATACACTCATGTCAATATTTGTCTATCTTAAACCAACATTGTTTTGAGTAAAAACTTGCCAAACCACTTAATATATGATATGATACAATCTATATCTCTTTAAAAATGATATTGTAAAAGAAGAAGTATATTTATTAGGGTTTAAAAACACATTACTTTCCCAAAATGTTTTGACTTTCTGTAAATTCGTTGATGTTGTGGGTTTTACAGGGTCAATTGGGTTTGATTCTACTTAATATATTCTTTGCTTAGCAACATTAGAGATCATGAGAGTGCCAGATTGTATATGGCTTCAAAATTTAAAAATAAGTGCTGTAACAACATTTTCTTAGCCAAAATTTTAGGGAAAAAAATTTCACGTTTAGCTATATTTTCACTTTTTGACCCACTAATGAAACACTACATCCAATATCCAGAGGTGTTTTCAAAGCACATTTAGAATAAACCCGTATGCAAGCAAAGACAAGCCTCAAATCCTTAGAACACACAGGAACAGGGTTTTGTTTGACTAAGAACAAATCAACTGTGCTTATCATTGGTCTGCAAAGACCAAGTCAAGCACTAAGAGATTACAAAAAGACCTCTAGATTCAGAATAATAAATAGCTACAAGGAAGAAAAAAAAGGTGTTGCTGATGTTATACATGTACGCACAACCGCTAAAATCAGTTTGTTCCAATACTTTTTATTTTAATTTTTACATGACTTCTGAGAAATCCTAAAAAAAATATTCAGGTAAAAAGACAAAAGTGAGCTGGCAAACTAACTTCAGTCAGTGAACACCAAACTCACAGACAGAACATAAAAGGCAAACACAAGGATCTATCTCACAATACTTGAGTAAAGGATGGCTGGACCGCTAACTGCAGGCGATTAACATTACAAGAGGGGTAAGTGGATTAATGGAAGAGTGGTTCGTGGGTGATGGATTCTCGGATTGACTTCTCCCTACAGCTGACTTTTCCAGATGGATCGCAGAGAAAAGTGGGAAAGGCAGAAACAGAACTGTGGACAGAAACAGCCTGGCAGACCATGTGTCGACAATGTAGTGGTGTTGCTGTATTTTCTTATCCACTTTTTTTCTTTTTGTAGCATGACTGCAATTATGTGGCCATGTCTTTTTCTTGTTGAAATCTGTATGCTTGGTAGAATCCCCTTACAGGGGCGGTAAGGTGGACATACACATAAATTCATCCATTCATCAATCAGAAGAATAAACAGTGTGTGGATGAAATGTTGGACTGAAGTGTGTGTCGCTTAGGGTTAGTCACATGACTTGTGAGGCTGGATTTAACTTCAGTCATCCCGGAGAGAATTCATATTTTGCTTCTTTTCTGTTTTTATTATTTTTAATTTGTTTAAAGCTGTAAGAGGACAGAAGGTCAAATAAAGTTTTTAACCCCTTAACGCTGGAAATGTCACTGACGACTTTAAAATAACACAGGCTCTTTGACATATTGAAACTCTTCCACCATTTACGCGGTCAACTAGAATCAACAGATTGATGACTAAGCTCATGCTAATGATGTCATTTTTTCTGAACTATTGTAGACATTTTGATGACGTTTCTTTATTTTCCATCAATAAATTATTTGTCTGCCTGTGGTTTGGTTGGTGTCAGTATTTGACATACAGACAGCAGGTAATGCAGTGAAACAGCTGCACTTTATGAGATCATAAATAAGCAATCCATCATTTAGAAAAATAATCAGCACAATGATTTTTAACTTTTTCTTCAGACAAAAAAACGTTAATGTTTCAGATCAATTTACATTTAACATTATTTATTGATTGAATTATTTTTCTAAGCATCAAATGGTTCAGTTGGTCAAAATGATTCTAGTTTAAATGACCGACAGATTTTTTTTTTGTTTCAGGCACTTTAAGCTTCTTTTCTGTTTTAAAATAGAACAGGGTTTCTGTGTGGCTAAATAAATTTAATATTTGTTGAAATTGGATTTATGTTGTTTATTTTGTTATTGTTAGAAGATACAATTTTAGGTATACTTACACAATTTTTATAGATACTAACCTAATATATTGTGACCGCGCGAGTGAGTGTGTGGGGGTTAGGGGGGGCGCGAAACATTTTCTTTTTCCTAGGGGGGGGGGGCCTGGCAAAAAATAATTGAGAACCACTGCTCTAACATAAATTCCTATTCCTGGGACATCTGCTCATTGCTGTTAGGTGTATAATTTAATGGGAGAGAAAGTTACCATCAAGCAGATGAGTCGACTTCAGATGATAAAATAAAGACAATTATCAGCAAAACCTATTTTGAGTTGTTTGGATAACATTTCTGAAATTCTCGCAAATCGGAATTGATAAAAAAAAATCTGCTATTGAGTGTTCAGAGTCCACCCACTTTCATAGATCGTAAGCCACTCTGCTGAAAGGTTTCATAATGAAATGAATGATATTATTAAAAGTTACTCCACTGCAAAAGGTCTTAATGAAATACATAAACAAGTGTAAGCAGAGAGCACAGAAAAGCCAACTTAAAGTCCCACTCTATCTTTTTATGTATTTTCTCAGTTGTCTTTTAATTATAATTATGTCCTTTTTTTTCGCAAAATCATTGTTTTTCGGGACATAGCTTTTTTTAAGTCAAAATCTCATTTTGAATATGTTACATTAACTTCAATCATTCAACTGTTGTTCTTAAAACTATCCATATCATCCCATTTAAAAGCTGCTGTCCTTTTTTCACCCATTTCTGACAAGTCGACAGGTTTTCTTTTATAATTCATCTGCTGCAAAGCTGAATACAATTTTGTGATATAGAATATAAGTGAAACTGACTGAGATAGAGGACTAATTGAACATGTGGGCAGTGACTCTCCACACATTCCTCTCACTCTTAATTCATTAAAAGTTTTGACAGTTTCTTGTCACAGTTGATAAACATAGAGTTAACAGCTACTTTTTTTCACCTGACAGAGTGGAATATCCCTGAGAGGCTGTGACGCACACATATGCTTACGCCATCCCTTCAGATGCTGTCAACCCCCCCACAGGATCTTTGGCCAAGCGGCTGCAGTCACCCGGGTGGAGAAAAGACCAGTTTTCCATCCATCAGCACTGTTAATAGGGTGAAGACAAGATGGATTCAGGCAATTTCCTTCACAACTTTTAATTTTTGCCACTGGACCATAGCTAATACCTGTTTGTCCTCAAAAGGCATTACTGATTGCATTTAAACAAGAAGTTGTTGAAGCCGGTTGTATTATCTGTGTTTTCAAAGTACGTCATTCCTCTTACAGTGGAATGAGTTGTTTCTGTGTACGGTTCACTTGTGTGTTGTTTTAGCATAACTCTTTCCAAAGATGTGTTCATTTAACAGCTCATTCAAGAGTAGGACAATGAACTAGATGTGAAATTGAGCTGGAAAGCAGCTTATCAAGTAAACCTGTCATTATAACAGAAGTCATCACTCCATTTCTAGCTTTCTCTTTTACATTGAGTCTACATTTTAATGGTTAATGGCACTTTTCTACCTTTCCTGAAGGACCAAAGCGATATACAGTCGCAGTCCCATTCACACATTCACACACAGATGGTGCCTCTCTCTGGCACCAACCTAAATCCACCAAGAGCAATGTGGGATTCCCCAGGAACACTTCCACCCATGGTGTTGGTAGAAACTAAACCTGCAATCTAAGATTGACCACTGTACCTCTTCACCACAGTTGCCCCATTTAACTATGGTATAATTGCTATTTTATCCTATGAAAAATTATAACACTAGTTGTTGGATAATATTTTTCAAAACTATTACATTGGAGTGTTTGTGCTACGCCAACAACTGAACAAACATGTTTTACAGGAAAGGGAAAGATCTGAATTTATGAGTTTAACTCTTAAAAAATTGAACTTTTACTGTTAACAACAAAATAACTATAGTTATTGAACTATTTATTATTATTGTTATTTCACCGTTTCCTCAAATGACGTTATTCCAATGGATTCTGATGTGCAGAGAAGCAGCTGATATCCTAACGCAAAGTGTTTCATAAGAGTGCAAAGACACTTTTCGCCACAACACTCCACATTAACACTTCACTACTGTAAAATGTTGCATATCTGTGCTTTTCTCAGCTTCAGCTACATGCACACCAGGCATATGTCGCACATTCAAGAGCATGAACGCGTGTTAATGGTTTTCACACTAGACTGTCGCTACCTATACTGGCCTATACTGGCCATTCCTGTTTTCAACAAAGCTTGTAAACAAAAGCATGTGATTGAAGATTTTGACGTTTAATACAAGTCGCGGGCAAAGCAACAAAAGACAGAAATAATAGAGGTCCTACGCTTTCTAATCCTTGTCAGGACAATTGTTGTATTCAAACCTTATATTTCACTGACCAATTTTGAACGTCGTTATCAAAAGCCGCGGTTACATGGGCAAAATATCTTGATCGGATCAATGGTTGGATTAAAATTCAACCGTGCACATGGGCACAGAAAACCTTTTTCCGATTAGAACAAACGTTCACATGGGTCACACTTTCGGTCGGAAAAAATCATTTGGGCGTGCGCAGTACCGGAAAAGGAAATGAGTTCCACAGTAAACAAACCTAGCTCTCATATACATTCATGCAGCAACTCAGTAATATATGAGACGATCTTCCAAACGTTAATGTTTTGAATACTGCAGGAAATGTCGCAATCTGCTTCTTGGCTGCACGTAAATGTGTGGGAATAACATCAGCCTTTATTTTGTCGGGACACGACTGGAAACACAAATCCACGTGATCGTTTGAACTGTTTCTAAGGACTGAGCGACATTCTGCTTTGAAAAGTTCGTACACCGCCCCAAGGCCGCTGTGTGTGCTGGTGGTCCGAGCTCTGCTTGGACACACGGTTCTCCTGCGTCCGGCAGACGCCAACCCTGAGCGGCGTGACGGATCGCAGTCCGAATTCTATCACATATAGCAAAACAACAAAATGCACATGTAACAAAGCATCCTCCTCCCTTCCCCTCAAACACAAAGTTATTAATCCAGCTGCTCTGCTTGGAGACACAGTTCGCTCGGTCCACCGGCACCTGAGCCAGGACCGAGCAGGGTCCAGACATCACGGGGCACGAAGCGCTCCTCCCCTGCACCCCCCTCGTGAGGGGCGTAAGAGAGGGGAGAGGCGAAGAGACTGCAATTTTGATCCCAAAGAGTCTGTTTGGGGCAGACTATTCCGAACGGCGTGTTTACATGACGCATTTTTCGTCCGATCAGGCGTTCTTTCCGATTACTTTTGCCCATTTAAAAGCAGCTGGTGTCAGGTACAACACTTTTTACTTGCTACTTTGGTACGACAGGCCGTAAACTGCAAGGCTGAAGAGGTGACAGCTAAGAGGGTACGCTGATAAGTGTTTATGACATGTGGATTGTCAGTAAAACAGGGTGAGAAGCAATATCTATCACGTTAAAAGTTGTTTTAACGAGGTTGCATTCATCAGACCACCTTTCAATAAGTTCCTTTGTCCCATCATCATGCTACTATTTCTACCCTGGATGCATCCCATAATGCCCAGCTATGGTGGCTGTGTGCTCCAGTTGTTCCACTCTGAGCTCTGAGCCTATTCAGACTGCGGAAACCTCAGTGTGAACCAGAGCTCAGTCAGATTGGACATGAACGGAGTCCACCAAGAGTGGTCTAAGAGCTGTGGTCCATAGACCAAGGTCCACTTGGGTGCAATCATAATGAAAATGTGTTTGTATCGGGAGAAACAAACTCTGGTTCACTTTAAGCTAACCTAATGTGTCATGTCTGAATACACCCTGATAGCTCGATGGTTGTGAGGGTCATCTCCATCTCTCTCGTAAATTCTGCAGCACTATTTGTTTTTGGCATGGTTTTTGTATATGCTTAAATAAATAGGTGGAATTGTCACTGCACCTTTTACTTTATTACTTTTGGCCTCAGTTTGCTCTGGTTTAAAAAAAACTTAAACTACATGTTTTAAAACAAATAGTGGCAAAGTACGACTGGATGAAATAGGATGTGCTACATAAGTGCATGGTGTTATTTTGGTCTTCCTGATCCATCCTTTTGACAGTGGTGAGTTAAAACCTTAAAAATAGGCACAGATTATGTTTTTTTCAGGACATGTGAAATGTTTCATAAATTGTCTCAAAATGTCTAACACTATCTGTTTGTAAATGTTTTGAGAAGGCTAATATTTAAAAGAACAGTTCCTGGAAAAGCCTAGATCAAATTGAAATTGATCTTTAAGAAACATTGTTTTACTTTGTTTGAAAATATAGACTACTGATAGAATGACATTGCATATAGCACCACAACATTAATTTGTTCAGGCAACACAACCTTCTGCCAAGTTTTTGGCTGTTGGCTATGTATTAAGTTCCCATTGGAAGAACTGAAAAATCCCTTTGTTATGGCAGTGGATTAAAGAAGGAGAAAAACAAGTCTGAACTCTAGACAGTCCCCCAAGTGCTTCAAACATGGCAGCCATTTCTATTTTTTGTCCTTCAATCCCTCATTTTATTTCATCTGTTTATTCTCGCCTCTCTGCAGCATTTAAATCCGCGGAAACGGTAAGTGACACCACAGAACAGCATGAGTTGTCTCTCAATAGCAGAACGTGTCTTGTCTATTGAAACGAGAAGACTCTGACAACATTTCAGCTTTGCAGCATCTGAAATATTCATGAAGCAACAAATAATCTCAACAAACAGGAAAGTGCATGTGAGTGGGATGATTAGGGGTTTAAATGCAGGATTGAGGAACAATGACAAGAAGACATGTTCAAGTACAGCTTCATGTTGAGGAAAAAGAAGTTGAAGGAGAAAAATGTTGGTGGATGATGTCAAAAAGCAATAACTTGATTCTTTTGATTCAGTTATTCCCTTCTGTAGTTCTTTTCACCAAATAGATTAAGAAACAAAGATTCTATCAGAAAATAGATTGTTTTTCTGCCACACTTTATCATATTTAACGTACCGTACTTTTCGGAGTATAAGTTGCGTTTTTTTTTGCATAGTTTGGCCAAGGTGCGACTTGTACTCAGAAGTGACTTGTGTATTTTTTTTTACATAAATTAGCATCAATGTAAGTGAAAGGAAGAGTAGAGTAGCCAACAACCGGGTGCCCTTTAGCGTTTTTTTCCCACAAGCGACTGCCAGAGGGTAAATTTTTGTATATTGTATTGCCACTGCTACTTATCCTCCATGAAATGTTGTTCACCTTTTGGCACATCCCATCACCTATGCCCCGTAAAATATGGAAATCTGTGCTTTTTGGCATTTAACTTAATCCCATAGGCTTGGACAGGTCATTTGTTTTCAAGCAGAGTTTTCTTTTCATACAGTAGCACTTCCACAGCGGAGGGTTGAGAGAGTACCCAGATGCAGTGAGGAGGAGACAGGAGGTACCAGGGGAACAAGATCTTTAATGACTTAAACACACTAGAAAAACAAAACCACTGCAAAGAAAGCAGGCAAACTCGAAACTCCTAACTAGAAACACTAGAAACACTTGAAACAGGGAACTGCATAATATGGACCAGCACAGGAGGAAGGGAAAGACAGAACTTAAATACATCCAGACAAATGAGACACAGGTGACAACAATGAGGGCAGAGGGGACCAAAAGTAAAACTCAATACTACAACAAAACAGGAAACCTTTCAAAATAAAAGAGGAAACTGAAACTCAAAACATGACAACAAAAAGAGAACAAAACACAAATGCAAGAAAAGTCAACGGTAACATGGACTGTCTTGTTATGTCATTCTAAACCCCTCCTTTCTCTCTGTGTGGCTTTTTGGTTTTATCCCATCATCTTTTGCAGCCACTTTTCTTGACGTTTATTTTGTTCCTTCCTCAGAGCTGGAACAGGGAGTCACGCTGCTCTCTCATGAGGCTGTTAATCAAAACCCGGACTTTGACTTACTCTTCATGTCCTCATTTAACCATGTCAGGCTCCCATGTCGAGGCTGTTGCAGCAGGTTTAACATGCATTCATCAATGTAAATGAAAGGAAGAGTGGAATAACTCCTATTTTCATATTCCAAAGCAGGGCTGATGTAACAACCTATGGAATTATTATTTTTTAAAGACTAAAGACTCAGTTAAAGAAAATACTATTTTGAGTCATTTAGGTATAGTTTAAGTTAAGCCCTGGTGAATTATAAAATGCAAATTTAAACTTGATTTAAACCTAAACAAGTGCTGTTATTTTTTATCTATTTTATGTATTTATTGGATGACCATAAATGTTCTGCAATGAAAATAATGAGCCATCCACATAATAATAAATAAGATAAGGGATCAATACAGTTTTTGGACAATAGGTTAAAAATTAAGCTTTTAATTTTTTTACTGAGCCTCATTTTTCTAAGCTGGAGCATTTGGGGCAGCTTAGACAGTGTTCGATAGATGAACAAAAATGCCAGCCATCTAAAATTAATGGGAACACTTAAACAACACAAAAGTGTAAATGAGGGGGAAGTAGGTGAAATGCAGGGACATTGTATGGGTTTTTCATTTTTCAATTCCCCCAAACCTTGCGTACTGCACAAGGACCTCGTTAGTGCTGTTCACTGTCCTTGTTTGCAGCCTGGCTGTTAGAAAAGAGGGAATTAGATATTCAGAGTGTAGTTTGTGTCGGCATTACATGTGTGCAGCCTTTGCTTGCAGTCAGTAAGGAGCCAGTAGGTGCAATGACTAGTGCTTCATAAAGGGCAACGTATGATGGAATCGCCCAGACACCATAAGTGTGTGTAAGTAACATTATACTTACAAATACAATGGTGGACAAAATTGTTGGTACCCCTCAGTTAAAAAAAAGAAAGTCCACAATGCTCACTGAAATGACTTAAAACAGTCAAAAGTAACAATAAATTAAAATTATAGAAAATTAAATCATCAAAATCAGCCATTACTTTTGAGTTGTTGATTAACAGAATTATGTAAAAAAACAAACTAATGCAATAGGGCTGGACAAAAATGATGGTACCCATAACTTAATATTTTGTTGCACAACCTTTTGAGGCAATCACTGCAATTAAACGGTTTCTGTATTTGTCAATGAGCCTTCTGCACCTGTTCACAGGTATTTTGGCCCACTCCTCATGAGCAAACTACTCCAGTTGTGTCAGGTTTGATGGGTGTCTTCTCCAAATGGCATGTTTCAGCTCCTTCCACGGATGTTCAATGGGATTCAGATCTGGGCTCAAAATTGCAAAAGGACATAGCTGAGTTCATCATGACCCCCTGGACAATTAGTTCTCAGTCATTTATGGAGGTACCATCATTTTTGTCCAGCCCTATTTCATTAGTTTGTTTTTTTAAATAATTCTGTTAATCAACAAATCAAAAGTAATGGCTGATAGGTACTCCCCAGGAACTTCAAGACAAACATGGAATAAATAACTTCTTGGAATATCAGCAACTTAAATCAAGTATTACTAAAAAGTATAAAATTAAAGACGACGATTTAAAGCTACCAGATGTAGTTACCACTCTGATTAATTTTTCAATGAATAGAACTCTCTCCAAAATATACAAACTTTTATGTAATTTAGATAACAATATTGCCCTTCCAACAAAAAAAATGGGATGCAGATTTGAGCATCAGCACAGATGAAAGCTTCTGGTCAGAACTCTGTCTAAACACCTTTAAACTGACAAAAAGTCCAAATCTGCAGCTAATCCATCTCAAAACTCTTCATAGAATTTACTACACTGGACAGAGAATGTTCAAGATGGGTCTCAGTAACTCAGACATTTGCGAGCACTGTGATAATAATCTACCCGACAGCTACATGCACGCACTGTGGTTCTGCACTCCTGTCCAGGCTCTCTGGCAGCAGGTATGTGCCGATCTATCAGTCTGGCTTAAGGTTTCAATCATTGCCTCACCGTCACTTTGTGTGCTTGGTGACATGAGTGCCATGGATATAGAAGAAGGATTAGCATCTATCATTTTCATAACTCTTTGTATTGCCAAAAAAACTATTTTAATAAATTGGAAAAACAAGAAAAATATAAACATAAGTCAACACAGAAATCTGCTGTTTGATCATATCAGCTTGGAAAAAATGTCAGCCCAAAGCTCAAGTAACTTTGAAAAAATTAGTTAGTTAGTTAGTTAACGGAAGGTGGGACCTGAGTCCATCTGTCCCCTACCCCTTCCCTGGTGGGGGGTGCGGGCCCCTTGGCGATGGCGGCCGTGTCCCTTGGGTGCCGGCTCCCTGGGCCCGGCGGTGCTCTCTCCGCACGGTGGGGGGGTTCATATTACACCTGAGCCGGGGGTGTTCGTGTCCCTGGGGGGTGGGTCCTGGTCCTTGCCCCTGGGCGCTGGGCCCCGCCAAACTTCCAACATGGCCGAGCCTGGTCGGGCCATATTTATAACACCCCTTGTGGGCCGCCCTTTTTTCCCCCGGGTTCCCCCCTCCTGGGCGGGGGCGGCGGGCCCCTGCCTTGCTCCTACCTGGACCAACCGTGGGCCGGGTGGGTGTGGAGCAGGTCTCCCTTGGGGGGTCCTGGCTCGTACCTGGGGTCGGGGCGGGGGGATGCCCGGAACTCCTGGGTGGTGGTGGGGTGCTCGTCTGGGGCTGTGGGCGTCCCTCTCCGGTGGGGCCCTGCGTTGGGCTCTTCCGGCGCGGCGGGGGGGCTGCTTTCCTGGCTGGGCTGGGGCGGCGATCTCTTTCCCTCCGCGCCTCCCTGCTCTCTGGCTCTGGGGGCCTCGCGGCGGTCCTGCTGGCCCTGGCCTGGGTGGCGGTCTTGGTCGCCCGGGGGGCGGTTGTTCCCTGCCTGTTCCCGTATGGCGTTGGGGGAATTCCGGCTGCCGCTTCTGCTGCGGCGGGGGTCTGGGTGTGGGGGTGGCTGGGCGCTCCTCCTCCTTCTTTTCACATTCCACCATCCATTTTAGAAGAACATAAACACTCACTTGAGCACAGGTGTTAGCTCACCTTTGCACTAATAGTTTGCATGATTGAATGAATGAAAGATTTCACACTAGTTGGTTTAAAGGCATAAGTATGCGTTCGTGAACACTATCTGTTTTGTGTACATGTTGACATGTGGACATTTTTGCAGCTAGCAGGTGTGTTGATAATATTTGAGTGTGTGTGAACAGGCCCCGCCCTTTTTGTACTACATTTGAACCGTACCGTAATGATAAACAACCAGTAAACCTGTCTGCTCTATGCTGCTTCATGGTCTTACCCCCCTTCCCCTCCTATTATCACCCTCCTACCCCCCCCCCCCTCTCTAACGTCCCTCTCTCTTCTTCCCCTCTTTCCTTTTCCGTCCGGTCCAACACCAAAGATTTTCAAACATGATTGAAATTAATAAAGTTTGGCCTCAATTACAAAAGGGGTTTATTCAGACATGCCTTTGGTTTGTCTGAAGATGAATAACCCCTCTTGTTAAAATAAAATATGTCCAACACAAGAGGCCCTCAGCTCTCATCTGTTTGCCTAGCTGTTGGACAGGACAAGTTAAAAAAAAAAAAAAAGAAGTGGACAATAGGTTGCAAACACAAATTTATTGAATGGTTTTATTACATGATGTGCAAAGGGACACTTTTGATTTTTGAATCAAGATTATTAGTATGTCCATTCTACTACTGTTCTTGTTTTCTATAAACCAGCACCTTGTAATGCTATTCACTATTTTAACAAGTCACAAATTCCATTTTAACAAATCACAAATGCAAACATGGGATTCACCTTTGGGTGAACCTTCAGAGCTGACTTTGGAAACAAAAATGTTGGAGTAAATACCAAGTAAAATGAGTAAAAACCCACATTTTCTTCACAATGTATTTTTTATTTCCTCTAGAGGGCCAAGGGGAACAAAAACTAGTTTTGTTGTGTGTAATTGCTGGTGCATGAGTGTGCATGTGTGTGTCTGACAAGTGAGCATAAATCCGGGTAATGTATCAGTGCTGACACAACACTACAGCTCCTGTCCATACTTAAGCATATTATTAAACACACACACCATGTAGCTCCACCCCCTCCACACACACACACACACACACGCACTCTTATGCAATCACTCTACTGATACGTCCTTACTCGGCCAGTCCACCACCAAGCCCCTTTTAAGCTAATTGAGTCTTCAGCAGTGAAGCAGTCGAAACTCATTACAGATAGCTTGTGGAGACGCATTTCTCTGCTTGGTCTGAGTAGAGAAATGAAAAAGAAATTCAGTAAAAGTGGAATTTATATGAAGAAAAAAAACTTTATATGTAACTTTGTTGCATTTAGACCACAAATATTACAACTAGGCTAGCTGTTGAATAGAATAAACCTCATTGTTCTGGTGTAAGAAATTAGTAGTTAATCAAAGCACATCTTTAGAGAACAATATTGCAGATATCAACCCTAAATAGCCCTGAGTGGTTTTGTTATACAACACATGAGGCTAGTATTTTGGAAAATTTGAGTAAAACTTTGGCATCTCTGTTATATTCAAGTTTATAATAAACCTCCAGCTTGTGAGAATGGAGCTTTGCTGCAACATGTCTCCACTGCAGCTTGGCGCTCTTCTCCACCTGTTTTGTAGTTTGTGTTGCACTTTGCAGTTTTTGTGTTCAGGCCCACTCTGTAGTCTTTTGTGTGATGTAGTTATGCTTATGTGAAGCTGTAGGGGCGAACCGACATTTTCTTTTACATAATTTTTCCTCCTGTTTGTTAGTCTATAGGGAGGTTAGTGTGTTTTCATTGATTTCCCTTTTCTTTCATTCACAAGTAAGATTTCTGATTTCAGTTAGGTGGGGTAGTTGTTTGGTATTTATTATTTTATAAATAAATGTGTTATTTTGCATGGAAACACGTTTTTTTTTTGTGTGTTTTGTTGATTAAAGTTTCAGAAAACCATTACGTTTATGTTATGCTCCTCTAGGCCCCCATAGACATAAAAAGGGGCATAACAGACCACCTACGTGCCCCGTACAGATTTGCCCTTTTTTTTTTCTTTCCCTTTAAACAGCCTATATCCACCTGTAGCTTTTATTCTGACAAACGTAAAAAAAATGCAGTGCAACTTTTTGAAAGTTTAACTTATTGTCTTTTTTGACAGGTATTTAAACTTGTTTATTCTATTCTTGATGTCAAAAAGCTAACTAATGTCAGCTTTTGTCTTTCTTTATTCTTTTCTACCATCATCAACATTCCATTCCTATCCTTTGTAGTTTTTGTATATTTTAATTTTGCATTTTTTTGCTCTATTATTCAGCTGCAAATGCTGAGATTTACAGCAGTCATCCATGTCACAATGACACCTGTCTTACTGTCACTCTCACTGTAGTTACCTCCTGCAGGAGAAGCAAAGAAAAGCTGTCAGTGGAAGTGGCCTACAGGTTAGGACATTAATAGAGCAGGCAGTCTCCCTGCAGACGCGGGGTTACATTTTCAAACGTTTATTTTCAGCAAATTATTCAGAGTGACTCATTTCTGTTTTACTGTGCAGCCAGGAAATACATCACCTGATTTTATTTTAGCTTAACCAGTACAATGTGATTTCTTAGACATTCAGGTCAAACTCAGCATCTCAGCCTCATGGTTATTAATACAATGAATTTAAAACTGAAGCAACTGAGGTCCCAAAAAAGTGCCATTCTTAGGGAAAGCTAAAGCCTTGTATCAGCAGCCCAAATGTCTCACAAGCTAAAGCTACAGTACTTTTGCATTCAACTGACAACTTCTGCTGACCTTCAGAACACCTAATAGCTACTCTTCTAACAAAAGCCTTAGTCACATGCATCCGTATGGGGAATTGCATGTGCATTTTTGGGTTGTCCAGGCCCATGCAGGGTCACAGATAGGAGCGGCTGATTCTTTGGGGCAGTGAAGGTGTGTCTTAGTTCTGTTACGGGGGGAATAGGGGGGACGTACCCAGGCGCAGAGAGGAGAGGAGGCAGGAGGTTGCAGGGGAACAGGAACTTTAATAACAAAACTAAACCAACCAAAAAACACTGCAGAGCAGGCCAGAAACATTCAAAACTCGAAATACACTAGACAGGGAAACATTAACCTATGGAGCAGCACAGGAGGAAGGGAAAGACAAGACCTAAATACATGCAGACAAACGAGACACAGGTGGAAACACTCCGGACTGATGGGGAAAGGTAAAACTCGAAACAACAACAAAACAGGAAATACTAAAAATAAAACAGGAAATCCAGGAAACAAAACACAAAGAAACCGAAACCGTTACATTACCCCCCCCTCAAGGAACCGCACCGAGGTTCCTTCCTACAGTCCAGGAGGGGCGGGCCTGAAAGGCCAACATAAGGGCCAACATAGTCTGGAGGGCAGCCGGGAGGCCGCGCATTCCGGCGCGGAAGGTCCGGAGGGCGGCCGGGTACGGTGGCCCAGAAGGGTCACAACACAACACATTAACTTTACACACAACACATTAACTTTACACACAACACATTAACTCACAACACATTAACACACATCACAACACATTAACTCACAACACAACACATTAACTCACAACACAACACATTAACACACAACACAACACATTAACTCACAACACAACACAATAACTCACAACACAACACAATAACTCACATCACAACACATTAACTCACAACACAACACATTAACTCACAACACAACACATTAACACACAACACAACACATTAACTCACAACACATTAACTCACAACACAACACATTAACGCACAACGCAACTCATTAACACACAACACAACTCATTAACACACAACACAACACATTAACTCACAACACAACACATTAACTCACAACACAACACATTAACTCACAACACAACACATTAACTCACAACACAACACAATAACTGCTCCCTCCACAGCTCACTGTGACGTTACTTTCTGTTAGGCAGTTAGCCACTCAGCCCAGTGGAAATTTCAGAATAAAAGCACTTCCATTGCAGCTTTACTTCCGTTGTGAGTTAATGTGTTGTGTGTTAATGTGTTGTGAGTTATTGTGTTGTGTTGTGTTGTGAGTTATTGTGTTGTGTTGTGAGTTAATGTGTTGTGTGTAAAGTTAATGTGTTGTGTGTAAAGTTAATGTGTTGTGTGTAAAGTTAATGTGTTGTGTGTTAAGTTAATGTGTTGTGGGTAAAGTTAATGTGTTGTGTGTAAAGTTAATGTGTTGTGTTGTGACCCTTCTGGGCCACCGTAGCCGGGAGACCGCGCAGTCCGATGCGGCGGGTCCAGAGGGGCGGCCGGGAGACCGCGCAGTCCGGCGCGGCGGGTTCGGAGGGCGGCCGGGAGACCGCGCAGTCCGGCGCGGCGGGTCCGGAGGGCGGCCGGGAGGCCGCGCAGTCCGGCGCGGCGGGTCCGGAGGGCGGCCGGGCGGCCGCGCCGTCTGGATTCGACAGTCTAACCAGGAAACGGCTGGCGGCACGGGGGCCGCGGCAGGCGGCTGGGGCTCGGGGTCCGCGGCTGGGGCTCGGGGTCCGCGGCAGGGGCTCGGGGTCCGCGGCAGGGGCTCGGGGTCCGCGGCAGGGGCTCGGGGTCCGCGGCAGGCGGCTCGGGTTCGGGGCAGGCGGCTCGGGTTTGGGGTCCGCGGCAGGAACGGGAGGGGTTGCGTCCAGCAACCTCCTCGGAGCCGGAACGGGTCGTGGTGCGTCCGGGACCCTCCTAGGAGCAGGAACGGGCGGGGTTGCGTCCAGCAACTTTCTCGGAGCCGGAACGGGTCGTGGTGTGTCCGGGACTCTCCTAGGAGCAGGAACGGGCGGGGTTGCGTCCAGCAACCTCCTTGGAGCAGGAACAGGTCGTGTAGCGTCCGGGACCCTCCTATGAGCCGGAACGGGTCGTGGTGGGTCGGACACCCTCCTCAGAGCCGGAACGGGGAGTGGTGGGTCCGGTACCCTCCTCGGAGCTGGAATCGGACGGGGTGCCTCCAGGTTCACCTCCGAAACCAGGGTGGGACGTCGAGAAGGGCGACAGCGATGACGACGTCGGCGGCGTCCCCTCCTCACTGCCATATGACTCCCGTCAAAGTTGGAGGCAGGGAGCTGGGGGCAGTTCAAGGCCCACTGGGTCTCGACCCCCTCCTCCTCCAGATAAAGGTCCTCCCACAGCCACAGGTCCTGGTCCAGAGGGTCCATGAAGGCCCGTGGCTGGAGAATGTCCCACTCCATCCAGGAGTCAGGGGAGGGCTTACGGTGAGGGCGGTGAGGGCGGCAGCGACGACGACGACCCCCTCTTGAGGCTAGGCGACTCCCCCTGAAGTCCGAGGGGATCTGGGAACACTCAGGGGTCCACCAAAACCAGGTCCTCTCTGCTAGGTACAGGTTTGGCTGCTCCATAATGTTACGGGGGAATAGGGGGGACGTACCCAGGCGCAGAGAGGAGAGGAGGCAGGAGGTTGCAGGGGAACAGGAACTTTAATAACAAAACTAAACCAACCAAAAAACACTGCAGAGCAGGCCAGAAACACTCGAAACTCGAAACTCGAAATACACTAGACAGGGAAACATTAACCTATGGAGCAGCACAGGAGGAAGGGAAAGACAAGACCTAAATACATGCAGACAAACGAGACACAGGTGGAAACACTCCGGACTGATGGGGAAAGGTAAAACTCGAAACAACAACAAAACAGGAAATACTACAAAATAAAACAGGAAATCCAGGAAACAAAACACAAAGAAACCGAAACCGTTACAAGTTCCCTTGTGACTAGTGCAGCCCATCTTAACATTATTATGAAACATTATGAAAATGGAATGCATGATTGCTACTAAAGTGTATGATGTAGCATTTGTAAAGCTAATATGAGTTACACACACTTCTGACAGTTATGATGTTAAAGGTCTTGTAATCCAGTTCTCAATCATAATTGTGTTAGAACACGGCCGTTAACACAATTCTGCACTGAATAATAGCATAAACATAAAATACTGCTTACTATATAAAAAAAATACAAATAACATCCATGAATTGATGGTTAAATAAAGTTTTGTCACAATAGAGATGTAGTAAATGGTAAATATATATCTTTAAAAATACCTACAGATTTATGAAAATTCCTTGTTTTTTCGAAACCGTGTCTCTGAGCAGAGCAGCTGGAGTCTCGTAGTTTAGTGTTTGCAGGCAGGGAAGGTGCTTTGTTACAGTGTGCGGTCCGGAGAAGGGTTTGGAACACAGTCCGTTCGGCTGCAAATGCACTTAATAATAACCATAACAATTATAAAAGCATGTTTAGAAGATAATCTTGCTCTATGTCGGGGCTCTGTTTGTTTTAATATCTTCTTCTATGATAGTATCGTAATTTGTCCAGACCAATCACTATCTGACACATCATCAGACCCACGGACAGCCAATCACATAATGTGACGTCAGTATTAGTCGAAGGGCCCTGAACGGTAGCTTTGAAATTTTGAGAAAGTCACCTGTGTGTCACATACATGTTTGTCAATTTTTCACCCACAAACAGCCTTTATCAACTGTAAGGGCAGTTGTGACAAAGGCTTAAGGAGTAAATCATCCCAAACTATCAGATCATTCTGTGATGTATCGGGTCATTATGTTTTAAAGTGATTATTCAAGTATCAGTAAACATCAGATATTTGATGAGGTAAATTTGTTTTGAGACATGGAACATTCTCTAAAAAGTCGGACATCTTTCAGTGTATATATGCCTTTATGTTTTATTTTGTAGTTTCACATTTGCACATGTGCAATTAAAGACCCACGAAACAACTTGGTGGCATCAATACTGTCTAATCTGTTGGATGCCTGTGCAAACTGTATTGTTTGTAAGGTAAAGTTTTACCTTTATTGTTAGAGTTTATAATATTATGGATGCATTGAGATAAAATATGTCATACTGAAACTTTTAATGACATAATTTTAGGTCTACAGCAGTTGTTGACCTTGTTACAAGAAACCATCAGGGTGCTAAAATTGGACTAAATTGCCAACACTAATTGTTTTTTGTATTGATGCTTTTAGAAAAAAAATGCTTTTAAATTTAAAGTAATTAATATAAATTACATAAAGAATATGTGTATGTCCAATTAGAAAAAGCCTGGACAGTCAGTTGTTTATTCCAGCTTTCACTTTTGTCGAGGTCACAAGAATGATGTGGTGTGGTGGGTGTCAGATAGAGGGAAATGTCTAAATATGGGTCATTAGCTGACAGTATTTCCATCTGTCAGGCAGTCAACAGCTCCATCCAAAGCCAATCATCTAATTATGTACAAGACTGGCAGAAACCGAGAACATGTAGTTTCTAGACAAATGACACAAAATGGCAATTTTCCAACTCAACATTTTCCACAATAATTCTTTTTCTCACACATTATTATTTTGAAGTCCCTGAAAACCACCAAAGGAACTGTTTTAATATGCCCAAAAGGACCATCATAATGAGCAGAAAAAAAGATTAACTTCACTTATCATTTTTAATTAAGTCCCAATAGAAGCAAATCAAGATGACAAAGGAAAAAAAATAACAAGGCATCACTAAGTGTCAAGGGGTTGAATTGTAAAAATGTTTAATTATTATTCGATGGTTTAATTTGCATATACTAAAAACACATTATTAAATACAGTAATGCCACAATGGATTCCTTCATCTAAGAATCCCATGAAGCAACATATGTAATAATTGTTTAATGATGTGTGTTTAACAAACCTGTGAGTCAAATATCATAAAAAAAAAGAGTTTTGAATAAATGAGCAAAGAATAACAAGCAAAAACTTATTCCTGTGGTGTTTTTCTCTTGAATTTGTAAATCACAAAATCTTCTTGTTGGTTCACATTTAAGTGCCACAATTGTAAAAAAACCAACACATGTAGCCTGAACAGCAGAGTTCAGTAAGCAGGTTCACCCATAAAATATGTTCTGTCCATTTTTCCGTTTTTTTGAAAAGGTAAGAATTCTCTGACGTCGTAAATGTCCAAGACACTTTAGATCAAAAGGAAAAATCATGAATGAGAACTATAAAAGTAAACAAATTTGCAATATATGATCATCACTGCTTAAAAAAAATCCAAAACGGAGTGATGTATCCGCTATGTGGATGCTTAAACGTGATCATCTAACCATTTAAAAAAAAAAAAGGCTATTCCCATTTGGGGGTCACAGGTCTCCTGTAGCTTACCCAGCTACACCCTGAACAGTTCACCCGTCAATCCCACAATCACTAAGGGCTCACAAATAACACAACCACATACAATCACAATCACTTAGAGTCACCAATTAACCTTGCAGCCTTCTTTGGAGTGTGGGAAGAAATTGGAGTGCCGTAAAAAATTGAAACTGGGTGAACATAGAAACTCCACATAGAAAGGTCAGTCGGTGATATTGTGGAACCATTTTTGGCCTGTAAAATGTAAAAAATAAAGTTGATGTTGAAAGGTTAAAACTGAATTTGACGCAGATAACAAATAAGAAACGCATATCAAACCTTGCTTTCAAATATAATTGACCAACACTGACAACTTTAAACACCAAAATGAAATTTTCCCTAAATAAATATTCAGTTGGATTTGTTTGATGAATCAATAATTTAGTGATTTCTGACTCAGGGCCAAGTCAGGAAAAGCACAGATAGACATTTTTAGGTGTGTCCAATGATGGTGATATAGACCCCTGACAGGTTCCGTTACTGCAAAAATTTGCAGAACCGGTCAAAACATCAGAATTCATCTGTCCTCAATGTGCGAACCAACTTTGTTTCTGAAGCTCAGGGAAAGAAAAGATCATTACAGATAATTTTAGTTAATGTTTATATTTTTGAAACAATGCTCTTGAATCCATTTTTTCCCTATATTGATTCATGCATGTAAGCAGCACATTTTTAGTATTGTACACACATACACAGATGCATCTTTTTGACACAAACCAAATGATGAACACCCCGTCTTGACAGCAGGTTCTCTCCAAGAGCAGATCACCAGATCAATGTTTTCAATCTCATCTCTACATTTCACCACAGGAGACATTATAATCAATGCTACTGCTTCTGCTTTAATGTATTTACATGCATACACTCAGGCATTCATACACACCCACACACGCATTTCTATTTAATTAATTAACTGGACCTAAAGTGAAATCTATTTTATAATATTGTGTGCTTTGTTTATGCTAAATGAGAATATTAACAATTTGCTTTTTAAAAAGCCATCATTTTCTGCCACTTGGAATTAATTGTTCATTATTTTTGGATTAAAGTTTGAGCAAAGAACAAAAAGGATTTTTAGGTTTTTCAAATGAAAAATAATTTTTCTTTATGAACCATTTAACTTTTAGCAATGTGACATTTTATTGTCAAACGCAATTGCAAAGTATTGATAGATCTGAAAACGGACAGAATACAAGCGATGCTTCCTGGCTATTTGTTCTCTGACGACCTCGATGGACAGGTCACATGTCCTCCCAAACACTATAGGGACAAATAAGATTAAAAATAAAAAGCTGCTTTTCCACCTCAAGCATAGACGGCCACTAAGTTGCTTTGAATGTCCCAGTGAATTCTGAAAGAGTGACTATCTAATAGTGTCAATCTCAAAAAAGGAAGCATACAATGACGGTTTTTAATCATAGAGAAGCCGTGCTCTGAGAGGAACCTGCTGTAGTAACCCACTACTTTATGCAACATCTGGAATAATATAAAGATATCTGACCCCCCATCTTAAACTCTAATTTGTTTGCATGTTTGTCAGGCCTTAATATTTCACATGATCAACCATATTTCAGTATCATGAAAATATAACAATAGTAAATAAATGAAGATGATTTTTTTCTCTAAGTTGAATAAAAAAAATAAATCCAGCATGAACTACTTATTACATCTTTTGATATGGAGGGCTTGACTAACACCACACTGTCTTCAATACAGAAATTCCTAAAATAAGAACCACTTGACGAGGTGAAGTAGCCGGAAAACTCCACACATGGAGAAGACGTAGAACAGGTTTGAGTCATCAAGAGCAGCAGGACAAGCAGAATAACGCCAAAACTGCAAAGACTCAAATTGTCATGGTACTTCGGGGATTCTTCTCCTTTCCTCTCTTCTCTGCTCTCCCCCCCAGATTGGACCCAGCTGTTGGCACTCTCCTCATCAGCTCTCCTGCTACTTTACATGAACCTTCTTCAGTATTCATCGCCAGTTCATTGCACTCTATGGTGCAGTTTTTAGCCCAATGCTATTAACTGACTGAAAGTTATCTCTTGACCAACGCCGTGTCATGTACTCATGTCTACCTCCTTGTCAACAGGATATTTCCCCACAAGTGCCGACCTGGGTTCACTCATCAACTCTCTCCATCTGGTTAAGACCTCCAGCCACATCACGACTCAACGCCACGCAGCTGCACCATCTACCAACAAGTCAAACAATGCTGGTCGCTACACGGCACAACAGTAAAAGGAAGACCTCCATCATCTCTGGATGTGGTCGCCGATTCCTTCATCGGCCACAAAAACTCTTCCACGCGTTATTGTTTCACCCTGGACGATAAATCAGTGACTTTATCCACTCCTGTGTCCGTGATCTTTCGGGGTTCCAGCAACTGGGGCGGTTCTCTCTAATCATGAATAAAAGGTCACAAAAAGTTACACATCATCTAAATGACAGCTAGCCTTTTTTCTCTCAGCTAAGATCAGTGTCCAACTTAAAAGTCTAACTTTTTTAGAAAGTTTTTGTTTCATCACATTTAGTCTAAATGAAATTGCTTTTCAGCAAAAGAACATAATTCTGACAGTTACATGTGGTGGTATGGGGCTGTTTGAATGTTTCCTGGCTTGGAAGACTTGCTTCAATGACAGAACCAGCTGCTGTCTACTAAAACAAAATAATTCTGAAAGGGAAATTTCTATTAATATCTATTTATGGCATAAATAATTATGCCACGTACACACCAGACACGTGCACATTTAAAAAATTGCTAAATATGTATATCAAAATGCCACCGAATGGTGACCTAAATGCAGGTTTTTCAGCAAATTCGGCAGGTGGCCGTACGGCCACATTTGTAATTGGTAGGTGGAAGTTATATCTTTACATGCCACGCGCCTTCAGGAATAAGTTCAAATTTTAGGGCAACCGGACAATTATTCAACATCGCTCAGTGGTCGCGCAGGCACATCGTGAGGTCACGCGGTGGCAGTTCAGTGACAAGCGGTGGTAGTAGGGCAGCAGCATGATAATTGACTGGTCTCCAAGACCCCGAAAAACACCTGATGGTTAGCCAATTTCAGACTTCCACCCTTCAGGCCACCCCCCGTCCCCTGACCTGCTGTCCCACAGCCACCATCCGGGTGATAGAAATCATACGGTAGCAGCATAGGCACTCGACGAGGGCTATAGACATGGGCCGGCGATAACCGGACATCAATCTGGGGATCACAGCCAGCATGGGTCCTGCATATCAATGGGAAGATGACATTGATACTGCACAAAACTCATCATGGTGTTGATAGAACCACAGTGACTCAGAGACCTGCATATTGACAAATTGCAGCTGATGATGAGAAGAATACAAAGAAGACAGAACACTGTGCCTGCTGCACTCATAAAAGAACAGCAACGTGCACAAGAAAGGCGAAGAAAAAGTTGTTGAGTGAGGCCGTGGTTGCAGCACAGAGTGTTTCTCGGACAGTATACAGGTCAATATATACCCCTGGGCTTCCAGGCGGCCATTGGCAATTGTTCTGGGTGGATGCCTGTCAGGACACCTTTACACATTGTCCCATCAGAGCTGCTGCTGGCTGGCAATCCGGCTGCCTGGACTGGCGCTACCCGACACTAGCGCTTGCACTCACAGTTGGAAGAGGCTTTGTGCAAAATATCAAAGTGGTGCAGATCTTACTCCGGGCTTCTTCTTTCACAGCTCAGTCTGATATAAGATATAAGACTTGTTATCATATATTTTCGACAGGGCACAAACCGCAATTATTATTTTCTTCTCCATGATCAACTTTCAAAAGGATGGTACTTCCTTGTTTTTAAAGATGCCATCTAAGTTCCTGACGCGTCCACAATCATGTACATTGAGCTCGTAAACGGACCTAAAAAATGTGCAGCGAAGCATAGACACCAAAGTTTGTAACACGAAAGTCCGAAATGCATATACATGCATCGAAATAGAATTTTCATTGAAAGCAGATGCTCGAATGCACGTCTCTGAGCTCTGTGTGAATACAGCATTAGGTTTCTGCTGCAGTATGTAACTATACTTTTTTATTTCCTAAAAAAAAAACAACAACAGTACTATTAGGATAAAAAAGTGTATAATGCACAAAAATACACCCTGGCTTTGTGTAGTTTTAAATCAAAAATACCTTGTGGAAACAGTCACTTGCTCTGGCAAATTTTGGAAAAACAACTTCAGAATTCATTGTTTTTAAGCAGACTGTAATAAACAATGTGACAACTGACCTGTGTGACAATGCTCTTTAATGAATCATTGCTAGCAAAAGCACCAAAAGCTTGTTTGTTAGAAAGAAGTTTAATTAGCACATGAGACCCAAAGGAACATTGCAAATGATCTTGTCATGAAGTTGGACCATCAATCCAAATAATGGATTAGCAGGGAGGAAAGCTCATTAAAGTAACAGGTGCATTTAAGGAATGTGATGTGGACTAGAAACATGTAGATTTTAATCAACACTCATGCTTTAAATCAAGGTCACAAAAAAAAGATTTCTAGATTGAATGAAAGAAGACCATAATCACAGAAATACAGTTAGGACCATAAATAATTGGACAGAGACACATTCTTTCTAATTTAGTTTCTGTACATTACCACAGTGAATTTTAAATAAAAAAACTCAGATGCCATTGAAGTACAGACTTTCAGCTTTTATTCCATGGGTTGAACAAAAAGATTTCATAAAACTGTGAAAAACTAAAGCATTTTTTAAACACAATCCCTTCATTTCAGGGGCTCGTAAGTAATTGGACAATTGACTTCCATGTTATTGCATGGGCAGGTGTGGGCAATCCCTTATGTCATTATGAGTGAAGCAGATAAAAGGCCTGGAGTTGATTAGAGGACTCGTGCTTGCATTTTGAAGATTTTGCTGTGAACAGACAACATGCGGTCAAAGGAGCTCTCCATGCAGGTGAAAGGAGCCATCATTAAGCTGAGAAAACAGAAAAAAAACATGCCAGAAATTGCTACAGTATTAGGAGTGGCAAAATCAACAGTGTGGTACATCCTGAGAAAGAAAGAAAGCACTGGTGAACTCAGCAACGCAAAAAGACTTGGACGTCCACGGAAGACAACAGTGGTGGATGATCGCAGAATAATTTCCATGGTGGAGAGGAACCCGTTCACAACAGCCAACTAAGTGAACAACACTCTCCAAGAGGTAGGCATATCAATATCCAAGTCTACCGTAAAAAGAAGACTGCATGAAAGTAGATACAGAGGGTACACTGCAAGATGCAAGCCACTCATAAGCCTCAAGAATAGGAAGGCTAGATTGGACTTTGCTAAAAAGCATCTAAAAAAGCCAGCACAGTTCTGGAAAAACATTCTTTGGACAGATGAAACCAAAATCAACCTCTACCAGAATGATGGTAGGAGAAAAGTATGGAGAAGGCGTGGAGAAGCTCATGATCCAAAGCACACTACATCATCAGTAAAACACGGTGGAGGCAGTGTGATGGCCTGGTCGTGGATGGCTGCTACTGACACTGGGACACTAGTGTTTATTGATGACGTGACACATGACAGAAGCAGCCCAATGAATTCTGAGGTGTTCAGAGACATACTGTCTGCGCAGATCCAGGTGAAGGCAGCCAAACTGATTGGGCGGCGTTTCATAATACAGATGGACAACGACCCAAAACATACAGCCAAAGCAACTTAGGAGCTTATTAAAGCAAAGAAGTGGAATATTCTTGAATGGTCAAGTCAGTCACCTGATCTTAACCCAATTGAGCATGCATTTCACTTGTTGAAGACTAAACTTCAGACAGAAAGGCCCACAAACAGCAACTGAAAGCCTCTGCAGTAAAGGCCTGGCAGAGCATTCAGAAAGAGAAAACCCAGGATCTGGTGATGTCCATGAGTTCAAGACTTCAGGCTGTCATTGCCAACAAAGGGTTTTCAACCAAATATTAGTAATGACCATTTTGTTTTCAGTTATTTCATTTGTCCAATTACTTATGAGCCCATGAAATGACTGCAGCAAACTCCATTTCCTGAGGAAATTAAGGTCCTTCATGTATACAGCAAGATGTTTGAAATTTTCTACCAGTCTGTTGTGGTAGAGCACTCTGTTCTTCTCGGTGGTTTGCTAGGGGGGGGGGGGGGGGGCAGTATAGCTGCCAGTGACACAAAGAGACTGAACAAACTGATTAGAAAGGCTGGCTCTGTAATAGGGTACAAAAGGAAAACCTCCAAAGCTGTGATGGAAAAGAGGACTTTAAATGAACTCATATCCATCATGGATAATTCTGAGCATCCTCTCCATCCGGTACTTGACAGTCAGCGAAGCACCTTTTCCAAAAGGCTAAGGAAGCTTCGCTGTCCCACCGCTACAGGAGATCATTCCTACCTCACTCCATTGAACTTTATAACTCGTCATCCTTTTGCCATTGATAAACTTATTTCATGTTAGTTTTTCTAGAAGCTGTTATCTGACGGATTGCTTCCCTGATTGCCACTCATTGTTTGTTTATTTGTTTGAACAGGGTCGCTGTAAATGACTTCTAGATTCAGCCTATTATAGTTTCATTTTTGTAAGTCTCCCGTTTTGTATAACATGGTTATGGCTTTTATCAGCGACCTTGAGTGCCCAGAAAGGCGCCTTATAAATAAAATGTATTATTATCATTATTATTGTGAAAGACGCGCTAAATCGGAAGTCATCAGGCAAGCAAACGTGAAGGCTGCATGGGCTTCGTATCAGCCAAAACTGTTAAAAAAGTGTTAAGGGTTTAAAAGAAACGAAAGTTTACAGTATCCCATAGTACCTGGTTGATGAGGAAACAAGGTTTGTAATATTTTATGTTGTGGCGATTTAGTTCTGTGTTTTCACATAATTTTACATTGTCAGCACAATTTATTTGCCCACTAGGTGGCACTGTAATGTCAAGCTAATGCTAAGTCTGTTTGAAATGAATGCTAACATTTGATTTATTTGATGTTTACACAGAAGGGAACATGATTTTATTGTTAAATAATTTTGTTCAAAATACAGTTACATTAGATGATTTGCATCAGCGGTTAAAAATCTTAAAGTAATAAATGAAAGGTTTAAAGTATTGAAAGGAATGAATAAAACATAAAGGGTTGACATGGTGAATACAACGTTAAGAGATGTAAAATTTATTTATATTTTTTTGCACCTCTTACGATGTGTTCACACAAACAAAGGGTTGTGAACCATCAGTTTGAGAGACCATCTTTTCAACCGGGGACGCTACAGTCGCTGCAACAACCAAATTTTCACAAGCTGTCAGTCATACTTTATTAACTGCGTTCACAATAACTTTAGAACTTGTTTGTAATACTTCACATGTTAGCCATGTTAGTCGCGTTAGCGTATTCCCAATACCTTTATCTCCCATCGAAAATGTGCAGCTTCTCATGAGCTGACATAGACGTGGCGAGAACAGCCCCTTCCAGGAGGAGTCTGCGCTGCCAGCACCGCCCCCAGGCTAACACACACACACTTTCTCCGCAGAGCTAGCAGTGATTGGCAAAAAGGATTTCCTTCTATATGCACAATATGCACATCTATCTTTGCAAAACTTCGGATGTTTTATGTTTTCGTTGGCAAAACGCAGGCATCTTGCCGAGGCCGACTCTAGGTTGATGTCATGAAATGGGCGGCACCCATAAGGAGAGAAAGCTTTTGTCTCAAATCAGGTCGTATTACTTCCAGGTTGGAAAAGAACTCAAGAAAATAACTAATATTTAATTTTAAAAATGTATCCTTTGTGGGCCAAAGGTAATTTATTATCATATACATGGATATTGTATATGATAATATATAGCATGGTATAGGCCCTTAAAAACCCTAATTCTTCTCAACCAAGGGATAACTTAAAATAGTTTTTTTTACATTTCCCAGTAACAAGGAGTCCACATTTGACAAATAAAATGTTGGTAATATTTCACATTTAATGGCCACTTACAGATCTAGTTCCAAACATCACCCTCCTCCTCTCTTTAACATTAATATTAAATTAAACAATTCTGTTGGATGTGAACTCATCACTGTTTGAGGGGACAAAATGCACACTAAGCTAAGGGGTTATAGCTGCAACTCTTGTCCAAGGAACACCTCCTTTCCAAGATTACAGCTGAGGTAAAAATCTGACTCTCCAGGTTGTTGTGAGGAGAGTCCAGAAAATGACATTCCTTTTTTTAAGTAACCTGACTTTAAGGGCATTTCTGTGCTTGTCTGATAGGGATGTGTGGGCATGTCAACATTTATTGCAAGTGAACACTTATTAGCGTAACAACAAATTCTACCTGTATCAGTATTCAATGTTTAAACTTGCAAATCCTGTGAGTTTAATTTTTGGGGAATCAGGTAGAAAAGAAGGCATGAATCCAGAATCACACAAAAGACTCTAAAACCAATGATATTGTGGATTAATGACTAGTTTTTTTTTCTTCACTATCCTTAAAAGTTGTTTTTTTCTGGAGTCATACAGGGTCAACATTGAGAATTTCAAAATTAAGATTAAGTAAACAATTTAATATCATGAACCTTCCATCCATCTATTTTCTTAACCCACCAACCCTGACCCACTACGTATCACTTTTGGGGGCCACAGGGTTGCCAGAGCCTGTCGTGGCTGCTGTTGGGTGAAGGTGGGGTACACAGGTCACCAGTTTGTTGCAAGGACACACAATCACTCCCACCAATTAACCTATAAAGTATGTTTTTTGGACCATGGGAGGAAACTAGAGTGCCTGAAGAAAAGCCACTCGTGCAAAAAGAAAGGTGTTACAGCAGTCGCCGTAATAGTGTTCCTTTTGTACTTTTGGAGTGTTTTTCTGTCCTAGTTTGCTTTAATTTTCTGCTGCAGTGGGAGGTTCTGTCTTTTTTCCCCCTCCTATATTTGTTGCAGATTGGAACCCTTATTGTCCAGAGCACCTCATTGGCTGAGGACATCCAGCTCAGGGCTTAAATACTGCCACATCGTCTGTTGGAACCACCCCCCGCTGGCAGCATCAAAGCTTTACTTTGTTTGCCATTGTTAGAGGCTTTTCTCCTTGCATTTTGGAATTTTTGTGTAGTTTTGCGTTTTTCTGTAAATAAAATCCCAGCCTGGGTTTGTTTGTGAGAATTTGTTTGGGCTGTTTGGGTATTTAATGTATTTCCTTCATCTTTATGTTACATCCTCTTACAAGCCCCTAGACAGAGGTGTAACAAATGGACCCAGCCCGGGTTCGAACCAGGGCCTTTTTCCCTATGAGGCGAAAGCGCTAACCATGCACCACACATTTGTGAAATCTAAAAGTTCCTTTTGTACAGCTGAAACACTTGGATGACCTATTGGATGACTTTTTTTTTTTAGGGTAAAAAGGTCGCATACTAACGTAGTATAACATAGGTGGCTTCATTTGGGACTTAAATCTTTAACTTTTAAAATCTTGTGAGCTGTCCAAATTAATCAGATCCTTTTGGGTTACTTCTCACTTTTTTAAATACTATATTTATTTTTATGTGGCTGTGAAAACCATAAATAAATAATTTACTCTCTGGTGGTTTTTACTTTTTATTCAGACATAATCTTTGGTGAATTGATGGCTGATTCTCTGGAGAACCAAAAACGCAACACCTGACAAGTATATGAGAAGTCCATATTGTTGATAGGTTTTGTGTGACTCTGGCCTTGTAGTGCACAGTATTGTTGACACAAGGCAGGACACAGGGCTGGACTCAGATGCAGAGTTTTAGATTGTTTTAATTTCTTAAACCTTGATAATCTTGGCTTGGCTTTGTCAAGGAGAAAACAAGACAATCAGGCACAGGACACAGGGAAACTCAGGCTATAAATACATGAGGAGGGGAAGCACAGGTGGAAACGATCAGGGATGATGAGGCAGGCTCAGCTGTGGGGAAACAGACAAGGGAAGGGAGAGGAAGGACTGAAACGAGAGGTAAACCTACAAAATAAAACAGGAAGTTAAACACGAGACAACAGAGACTGACAGGAACTTGACGAGACATGACAATTGTCCTCCTATAGGGGCTTAATGTGAGAAGCAATGCTAAACCTTCTGCATAAATAGTTGAAATATATGCAAACACACCTGTGTTTGTATGGAACGAACTGAAAACCGTAACTGAAAAGTGACAAATCCCAAACAATGTCAATTTTTATTTCAAACTAGTAATTTAATTAAGCTAGAAAAACGAATATGAAGGTCTGGACATGTACTAGCCAAAAGCTTAGACCCAATTATCATTCAAATGAATAGTTAAAAAAGATGGGACTAACGAAGAGAAAATGTTTACTGTCTTCAGGTCTGAAATCACACACATTGCTGACCTGCTGTACAGGTTGTTTCTGGCCAACTCATGCCTATTCTACTCTGAAAGCTAAAATTAATGAGCGGAACTAAAATAATAGGACGATGGAAAATATATTTTCAAATGCTTCTTAGTAAAACTTAAAAGCCTGGGAGGGTCAGTGCCGGTACAAAATGCTAATCAGTGGTCTGGAGGGTCACTTTCAAAATAGACTACATTAAACATGAGCAAATATTGAAGGAGACAGCTGAGAACTTCAGCCTTCAACCAGATTTCAGGAACACTCCAAGAATGCAAAGGTGGTATAGCATTTAATATAATCTGTTTGGTTTATCAGATCTTTAGAACCTGATGTCTTCTGTATTTATTTTATTTATAGAATCCATCAAGGCTTCTTTGGATGAATCTGAATTGCTTCCTTACCCCTCTGGCTACTCCCTATTGCTCCAACTGTAGGGGCTTTTGAAGCTTTAGTGGTGTCCGAAAGTGTTTCTTTAAGAAGGAGCCATAGAGATTAAGGCCTGGCTATCCCTTCGCTGGTAGGGTAATTCGCGTCACGCTGTGGCTTGGAGGAGAGACATAATTTTTCACGTGGATGTGCTCTAAAGCCAAAGGGGGCCGGTTTAGCTTATGATGGTTTGCGGGGCCTTCCGTCCGTGAAACCAGGGTTTGAATCCGGGCTGCTCCCTATTCCCTTCTCTGCTGCTGTGCCAGTCCCAAGCCCGGTTGGATTGAGAGGGTTGCGTCAGGCAGGGCATCCGGTGTAAAAACATTGCCATGCGACTCATCCTCCAGGGAGGGTTGTTTCGCTGTGGCGACCCTTGATGGGAGGAAGTGAAAGAAGATGTGCTCTAAATCCAAGAAGTTTACATTTTAATGTTAGTATTAAGTTTGAGTTTTTAACATTATAAAACAAGGTTTTTATTTCCGGGCGCTGGCAGCTATGCGCTAATGTAGATGCCCGGCAACTATTAATGATGTCGTCAAGCAGTAATAATGTTTGAATTTGAAGACACTATTTGTTCCATATCTTTCCCCTTGGAGGGATAACTGTAGGGGTAGGGAGCGGTTGCATTTGTCTCATTTGTTGTTTGTGAATGTTTAAAAGTTTGAATATATCTGCTTACAAAGCCCTCATGTAACTTTGTCCAATGTATTTAAATACATGCAGCAATATAGTGTTTAGTCAGCTACCACTTGTGTGCACATTTTCCCACTTAAAAGATTAGACTATTTTGCTTCACTTTTGGAAAATAAAGAAAATAGTTATCATTCATAAAGCTAGATGTATTTGGTTTTTTTTGCACAAGTTATTTTAGCATTTAAAGCTTTAATAACTTTAAGCACCTCATCTACAAATGTGTGTGGTTTAGAACAAATTCACTGCACACATTTTATTTTAGTGACTGGACTTAGACTATATATCAGAGCATAAGTACAACAAGTCCTTCTCAAACTTAGAAGTTCAAGAAGAAACTGGCAATTTGAGCCTGAACTTAAGTGACTCCAGCTGATGTGCAAAACCTAAATGTAATAATACATTAGGCAGAATGGCTAGAAAAAACTGACTAGCTACATAAAAGGATAAACTTCAAAGGAATCTGATGTTATGAAACAAAAACTGCTGAGGATGATTTTGGAAGGTTTTTGCACCTAAAATCACTGACATTTCAGGCTTGCAGTTTAATAAAACATTTCAAAATTTAAATATATTATGAGAAATACAATTTTTCTAATTAACATAAAAAAATATTGCTTAATAAAATTTTCTACTTTACCAGAATTCAGGCAGAAATGCACTTTTCAATTCTCAATTATACTCGCAAATTGGTCTTTGCAAATTAAAAAATTCATTTTGCAGTTCATAGTTTATTATTTTTAAAAACCGACATTTCACTTCCTCGTTCTTTTAACCACATTTAAAAGTAATTTAAAATTGATTGCCTTTTAAGTTGCCATGGTGTTTTGGTGATATTATCCTAATGCAATTGCTAAACAGCGCCTTCAGCATGAAACTTCATTAGCCACATATCCTCACACTTTTTCCCTTCCATAATCCAAACTTAGACTGTCAGTTGTACATAAGGGCGGGTCTTGCTTGCTTGTGCTGCCTTTTAATGAGCCAATTATGTATTAATAAATGTGTTAAAATGAGAAAGCGAGCTGAAAGCCTAGAAAGCACAATACTACACATAGATACACTAATTTGATAAAGGGGACGCAGGACTTCTTATATAAGAAGTTATAATGGCGCGAATATAAATAAAACACAACCCCACATACTGGTATGAACACACCAGGGCTGTGTCTATTATTGCCCTTTTATCCCTACAAAGCAATTTTCTAGGAGTATAATCTACTGCACTATATAGAAAATTGAACTAAGGTGACTATTTTAGACATTATAAGCAGTTTGGTGCCATTTAAGACAATATCATTCAAGGACATCACAATCACCTGCTCAACTGAGATACCAAAATTTGTCATTGAAATTATTGCAGAATCAATGCATTTTCTTAGGTTTTTAATACAGTTTATTGCAATGGTTGCTCATTTTATTTATAGTAAACTTATTTAGTCATGAACTTCTGCTGCTTTTCTCTGACTTGCTTTTTTATTTTTATATTATAGGACCTACCTGTTCCCCGTGCCCATGCCTTCTCCTGGCAATTATTTTTCACTCCGCAAAGAGGCAGAGCTCAGTACTCTGCTGGTTAGCTCATCCAGTTTATTGTCATTGTAAATAAAGTATAAAGAGGAATTTTTGTTATTCACCAAATTTCCACCATACTTTACATTTAGAATTTGTGAGATTTTTGGGATTTTCTTTTCTTCTCTCCTAGTTGAGTTATACCAGTGTTGAAAATTAGTGACTATGTCAATTTCCATGCGGGAACCTCCCAAATGGATAAATAAAGTTGGCTATCTATCTATTGTCATGTTATGACATGGGAGAACTTACACAATTGGTGAATGGGTAAATGCGTTTTTGCCCCACTGTAACTCTATAACTGTCATGGTGCCTCCGGGAGTCCTCTCCTCCCCCCTCCCTTCTCTGCGTCCCTCCAGATGGGATCCAGCTGTCGGCATTCCCCTCATCACCTGCACCTATATTTAAGATGGCTCCGGTCCAGTATTCATCGCCAGTTCGTTGCCCTCAATGGTGCTTACATGGGCGAACCTAAGCTTATGTCAAGTATAGTTTTGCTCTTGTCTCATCCAAGCTCTCGATCTGCCAACAGGGATCTTTCATCCACCTGTGCCGACCTGGATCCAATCACAAGATCTTCACCCTAAATATCTTCTCAAGACTCCAAGTTACGACCACGCTCTGATTTCATCCTATAACCACGTCAAGCCCGTTCTTCCTACGCCAAGTCCCGCTTACCTACATCTCGCCCGTCTGCGATAACCCCGAGGGAACTTACCTCTATCTCTACACCTTATGACTCCTCCTCCGGTGACGACTCCGCTGCCAGCCTCCCGACAACCATAGACTCTGAATTAAATCCTTTAACACCATATCCAGTGTTTGTCTTTCTGGGTTTCAGCACTTGGGTCTGTTCTCGTCCTAGCCGAGCATGACAATAACCATGTTGAAGTTCAAGAGGTTCCATTTATGCAGTTGGGACAAGGAATCCCTTGTCAGCAGGTATATTGTTTGACTTTGCAACTCCATATTTACCACCAATCATCACCTAGTAGTGAGTTGGAATCAGTGACAAAGGAATTAGATTGAACAGACTTTCCAGGCCCAAACCTATTGTTAGAGTCTGTTTAAAACGTCTGCCTGAGCCCACTGTCAGAAAGTTATTTCACCCGCACATCTGAAACAACTTTAACTAGGCCGGTAGACGGACAGCCAGCAGATATTGTAGTTTAGGGTCAAATGGGAATAATAATATTCAGGACTTGTCTTTTATTAACATACTCCGAAGGCTAGTAGGCTACATGCTACTAACTATCATTTTTCCTGTTTTATTTGAATGCACCACAGTTACAGGGGCACAGTGATTGGTCGAGATGCATTATGGGATATGTGTGATGCATGATGGGATATGTAGATGTAGATGGATGACTGCAAATGAGTATGATGCTTTTGTAGAGCTTTTTAAAATAAATAAATTTGATTTCTAAACATCATCCATGTCTTCCATGCAAATTAATGAGACACACAGACAGAAATGTGAAGGTGTTTGCTGTAAATCCAAATATTGTTCACATCCGTGTTCGTGAATGACTTATGATGTGAATAATTATTTCGTTTGTACAAATTAATTAATGCGTGGGAATGAGATAGTAATTTGTGGGAATGAGATATTAATTTGTGGGAACAAAATATTAACTTTTAGGAACGAGATATTTGTTATTTTAGGTCATGACGTTTTTATTTCAGGTCACGGGTGTTTAGGGTAGGGTAAAAAAAAAGCACTTTCCTGACCCACTGTCTGAAATTTGATCCACAGATCTTTACCACAGTGTAACAGTATTATAAAGAATTAACAATCAACACATTTTGCATTCTTTCAATACAGAAAGTAGTCATCTAAAAAATTTCAATCAAATATAATAAAACGGTTGTATATGGTTATGGTTCCATTTTCTCCATTTGTCCCGCAGCAATAGTTATAACCACATAATATCTCTGTGTATAAGTCCTCAGTTAGCTGAAGCAACATTTACTTCTAAAGAACAATTTCAACAGTAGGCTGAGGACCTCACACTCAAGCTGGTCACATAAAAAAGGAGAGTGATACCACAAATTGTTATCTTTAATTCTGGAGATGAAGAGACTTTGGAGAAACAATCCTGCAGTCTGAAAGTAAAGTGGAGGGAATAAAATGGAATATTATTTAGGTTAGGGTTTATATAAAAGATAAAGAGGTGGTGTTAGGATCTTAAATCCCTGAGGATTTGGCCTAGCGTAGAAATTATCTTTCTACCTGATAGTTACTCCATTTCATGTTTTTTCAAAGCATAGCGAATATGATATTATGTAATTTCCTACAAGTCCAGGAAAGCTTGATTTTCTCTTTCTCTCTATATATATATAAGTAATTAAAACTTGAGGACTCATAGGATGAAGCCTTTAAAGGGAAAGTAAGTTCATCAAACTAGATGGAGCATATGTGAATGGCCAGGCCACATTTTAAATCTGTCCAGACCAGAGGTCTGTGTGCCTTGGAATTAAGTTTATTTTTGATCACGTAGAGTATAATTAACGGTTTATTTTGGAAATATGGCTTTTTAACACAGTTACTTAGTTTAAAGTCAAGATAGATAAACATGTATAAATGACATTTTGTACTTTTTAAAGTCTTTCCAAATTCACCCTTTCTTATTATCTAATTACAGAAACATGTGATTTCTAGGATGGAAATCTAATGTAGTGATATAAATAAAAGGTTATGGGGCAAAAGTAGCTATAAGCTGTAGCAAGATCAAGCTCTAACTCTAACTTTAGGAAGTAAAAAAAACACACTACAAGTGTAGTTAGAAACACTAAAGTGGGGTCAAACAACACCAACTAAAATAGTCTGAGCAATGCACTAAGCTGGGTAAGGAGACATAACAGACATGACTTAAAATTGTTTATAACATACTGCAGATGCTAAAATGTTATTAAATGTGTGTTTAAAATGTATTATAAATATTTTTGGGGTGCATGTGATATAGAGGTGAGCATGTCGTCTTTGTCCATGTGTCAGACTGGTGAACTGTTCTAGTGTACTACACCTTCACCCAACAAGTGGTGACGTGAACTTCAGCATCCCAGAGACCTCAAAAGGGACTGGGCTGGTTTAGAAAATGGATGGATAAATACTCTATTAATCTACAAGCCACTGAAACCCTGTTATTTTTTTTCTAGTTTTAGCTTGAGTGTCTGCATGTAGGAATAGATATAGATATGCTTGTTGCTGTCTGTGTGTATGAAAAAATACAGTATGTCATCTGTCTTTCTTCAGGATGCTTCTCCCAAAACTTCCTTTGAAAAGCTGATCATTCATGTTTAGAGCAGGAGTTTCTTTGCAGTGCCTGTCTCATTCTTGTTTCTTTTTGCAAGGTTAATGGAATTAAGAGAAGGTTGCAAATGTTTAAGTTCTTATTGAAGTTAAAAAAAAAGACAAATTATGTTTTTGTTATCTCTTTGATAAACACAATTTATAGCTCATTAACCGTGGTTTCAATTTTATAATATATCTTATTTATCCCACTGGTTATTTTGATTCTGATGAAATAGTGGAGATGTTTTGTTGTTGGAAAGACTTATTGTTGCACGCCTCACTTGTCCATGGTTGTATGACATACTCATTTTCCATTACTTATTTCCTTCAGGTTCCCAGGGGTCGGCAGCACCTTATTCCTACTTTTATTGAATGAAAGGCAGGAAATACTGTGTATTGAGGGCATGTTGGATTATGCATCATCAATTAATGGTCAATTTTTAAATTTATGTCATGTATAATAGTAAAACATTAAAGAAAGCACAAAACCATTACGCTACACGTTAGCCGTGTTAGCAAATTTAAAATGACACCGAACCTTGTTTGCAACTTGTAAGAAAAACAGACTGACATCTTGACAGTCTGTCATATGTACCTCTCAAAATCGCTTCAACATCAGTAAACTAAACCAGATGAAGAAGGCACTCCGGATTATAAATCATTTTTTGAAGAACATTAAGTGCGTCTTAAAGTATGGAAAAATACAGTACCCTGGATAGATGGCCCGTTCTTCACTGAGTCAAAAAGCTGTCCTTGTACTCCTAATGAATGGTGTACTTCACTTTCTTACTTTAGTTACTTTCTGCTGTGAGATGTGTATTTCTTTCAGTTTTTTAACTTCATTAAAGGTCTTTAATTTTTTAACCTAATTTAGTCACACTTTTAACATTTTTTACTATATGGTCATTTGACTTACTAAAGACTTCACCTTTCTCAGATTCTGTGTTTTACATCCATAACCTCTGTTATTAATAACAAGTTAAACAAATTTTCCTTTTTCCTTCATATTTCTGTGCCCACATTCACACTTGTTTGGGAAATCTACAGTATCAATAAAAAAAAGGACTGATCCATAAATATAAATGTAAGTTCAAATGTATTTCTACAAAAGTCTAAAGAATATTTTTCATGTGGAAGCTCAGAATAAATGTCAACTTTGATGATTATTCCTTACAGTATTCTGTTTAATGAAAGCCTTACTTAAAAAGCATGAAAAATATGTGTTGGTGAACAAACTATGTCCTAAAAAATGATACAGGTTTTTAATTTGGGCTATAAATGGAATAATCATAATTTAAAAACCATTGGGAAAACTTTGAAAATATGATGAGAGTGGGGCTTTAAATACATGTCCTAAATTTCTTTGAATTGTATGAAACATAATATTTAAAACGAAGGTTTTGGTAAAAGGTTTCAGCTTCCACTGAGTTATCATTGCACTTTTTTTTTGCTAAGGTGTTTTTACTTTCACACTGAATCCTATTATGGCAAAAAAGACCTCAAGGTGAGATGGATTGATTTATTGATTTATTTTCAGGCATTGTAGTCAAAGCATTAAAGGATGTACACAGATTTATCAAACTAATTACATAAATAATGAAATGCATAGATAAAAAAAAACAGAAAAATGAAACAAAGAATAAAGACACTTAAATCACATTTGCCGGATTAAATATAGTGATACTTAACACAATTCAAGTAGAGCTTGATTTATTGCTTGAAAAGGAGTGGGAAGAAAACAAACTTATATAATCCTACCCCTACTATGTTAATTCATTTTATAGTTTTTGTAAAGAATTGGTTTAAAAATCTCCATACTGCATATTGGAATCTTTGTGATCACGGCTGACGAGGCTCCTATACGGTGGTTATTGTTTTCCTCCTAAATCCGGAGCTTCAATGGCGTTATCTGTTCTTCTCCTGCTGAGGCACTTGTCATAGATGAACAGTTGTTTGCTGTACTGAACACTTTCTACGTTAGTGTTTGACAAAGAAGATTAACTGGTTGAACTTTAAGCCTGTGATCAATAAATGCCTGTTCTGTCAATAGAGTCCGGAACTGGATCTAAAAACATGCACAGTGACACATGAACGTGAGCATAAGACACGAAAGCCCAAAATTCGGGTCTATGCCCGTCCACATCTTCACAGTTACAGTTCTCCCGTTTCAAGCTTCAATAAAAGTTTTGTGGGTTTTTTTCCCACACAATTCTCAACACTTTTGGGTTATGGATTAGGATTAGGGCTAGGGTAAATTGTTATAATTTCCAAGTCAAGCCGATGATGTCAGGTGCAATCTTGTCTGCAGCCAGATCCCTCTCATAAAATGTGGCGTCTTCTCCTTTCTGAGATTGTGCTGAAGAAGACATCAAGGTCTCCTTTTTTCAACGCTCCCTCACTGCTATTCTTTAAAAACTGCATGTTCAGCTTTCTATGTGCAATCACGAAAAACTGCCATCCATCTGCTCCGGATAACTACACTGTACACAACCCACAACCATGAATTTAAAAAAAAAGCTGGATCTAGAAGTCGTTAACACAAAATGTCAGGGTTATACTTCTACTACAGGGGTCGGGAACCTTTTTGGCCAAGAGAGCCATAAACGCCACATATTTTTAAATGTAATTTTGAAAGAGCCATACATACAATAATGTAGCGTCCCTTTCCCACACTGAGGCACGGAGACTTAACCTCTTTTAAGGTTCTTTATTCTGGTTACTGCAGACCGCAACAAACGCCCAACAATTAATTCAGCAACTCCTGAATCTCGCCCGCCGAGACGAGAGAGAGCGCTTCTCCCAACTTTATATTCCCCTGCTCCCGCTCCAGTCCTTGCATTTCCCTTATTCAGCCCATAGCTGAACCCCATTGGTCCAAACTACCTAACAACAGGCTGAGCGACAGAACTAAGAGCCAATCAGATCACTGCTTGATCGATGCGTTCCATGAACTCCAGAACTTTTAACGCGGCCCAACAGCCAAGTTAAACTGAGTCCGCGACAATATTTTTAAAACTAAAAATACAAATGAATGTGTGCATTTGATGTAATTTCAACATTTTTAAAGTACAATAGGTCTGTGGATTCTTTTTAATAACTTTGTTATGCTGTTGCTGATAAATGGTGAGTATTTCTCGTGGTAGTTTTGCTGATGGTCTAGTCTGGTTGATACGTGGTGAGTTTCTGCTTCATGCAGGCTGAATGTTCTGTAGATGTGAGAAAGACTGCTCACATGCAGACGCGGAGTCAAACACACACTCACACGCTGCAGTGAGTGACGGGCAGCGGGTTTACGTTTTTACCATCCCTGCGCGATTCACCAGCTGCCCCCCCCCCCCCCCCCCCCCGGCTTTCTTCCTCACACATCCCGTCCCCGCAACTGCGCGCTCTTCCTCAAAGACGGGAGCGTGCAGGCACGGCAATTCACAGGTTTCCGGGTGGAACAAACTCTGTGAAATAATAGATGATAGTAAACTGATAGTTTTCTCTCCAAGCACCGCTACTACTGCGCGCCTCTGGCATCGCGACCGAGAAGGACTGGTCTAATGAAAAAAAAAGTATAATTAAAGATTTGTCTGCGAGCCACATGTGACCATCAAAAGAGCCATATATGGCTCGCGAGCCATAGGTTCCCGACCCCTGTTCTACTACTCTACTAATTTATCTGTAACCCTTGTGCTATCCTTGGCACTTTAACATTGGGAGTTGGGTCATCCAGACCCACTAGACAGTCCGCTAAACCTTTTTTCTTCAATGATTTGTGATCTTCACTGGTGTCCATGGATTACATGAAATCCTCTTCACCTTTATCCACCTTTGTCATGGTAGGGAGAACACGTCAATGTAAGGGTGGGGTCATAGGATAGCACAAGGGTTAAACAAGTTTTTGTTTGACAATGCTCTATATCCATCATTTTAGTACAACCCCAGCTTCTTCTTTTTTTTTTTTTACACATTTTTTGTATTATATTTCAGGTGATAACCTGAAAGTTAATTCATAAATTTACCTGAAAAGGAATTCAGGAAATAAGGGGTTATTTGACCCAAAAACAAAACAAAACAAAAAAAAGTTTATAAAGGGCAACAGTATATAGGTTTAGTTTGTCTGAATGTATTTTTAAATAATGTCTTATTTTTATAGAAAATACTTTATAAATCATCACTCTAGAAATACAATGTACCTTCTATGAAGTAGTTTTGCCTTTGCAGATGTTGATTACTGATTTATAAGTCCAGATTTTCTAGTGATGTTCAACTTTGGAACTTGTAAGAAAAGCATGAGGGCTTTTTCATAATTCTGGCAAATATGAAAAAGAAACTCAACATAAATTTGAAAGAAGAAAAAAGCATGAACTTTATCCTTTAGTTCCAGCAATCACATATATTTGTGGAGCATCTGTGGAATATTAAAGGACAAGTTTTCAGATATTTTAAGTTGTTCTACATTTCCTTTTTTTCTTTCTGAAGCTTTAGCACATCACACCATTTGCTTTAGGTCCTTCCTCACTTTCTTCCTGTTTGGTCCTCCTGGTGACTCTGCTGAGCTTTTACAACTTGACTAAATGCTTTATGACTGATCAGCATAATTCTTTACATTCGATACCATCAAGATTTAATCCCACAAGGACTTCCGTCTTCATTGCATGCAAAAACACAATTTGCCTGAGCACATATTGTATATTCAAAACCCCAACTGTGTGTTTTGTGCCAGGCAGCTTAGTCACTCCACGAAATTTACATAAGTATATTCAAAATGTGGAAGCTGTGAATTGATTTCTTCAAGTGAATTGGGTATCATGAATAAATAACTTGAGCTGGTGGTTGAAGTTCCTGTGGGAAATCAGGCCAACAGTTGCTCAGTCCTGTAATGGACATAGACTGTGTGTGTCTGACATCTAGTGGTGAAACCAGCACCTGCACTGGCTGACACAGTCCTTCCTGGACCTCTTAGGCATCATTCTGTGATCCCTTCATCTAGTCATGATGAAAATGACAACAATCGAATAATCCCTGATCTGCAGCTGCCTGAGCACCTAGCCAGGCCAACTTATCCTCAAATGAGGATGGCTATGGCAAGCCATTTTAACATTTAAAAGCTAGACTGGATGTGTGTTGCAGATATCTTTATTTGAGTTTTGCTTAGTCAAAAAGAACGTTTCAGATATCCGCAACTACATTCTTCCTATCCGTAATCGTAATTTCAGATATCCTCAAAGATATTATTCCTAGGACAAATGACATCACTTTCACCATTCATTTGTATGGGGTTTACAATTAAAGATCTCTACAATTCAGTTGCAGATATCCACTTCATGAATTACAGATATCTGTAACTGAATTGTAGATATCTGTAATTCCAGTTTCAGATGTCTACAATTCCATTCTTACTAGTCAAAACTCAAGTAAAAGATATCTTGATGGCTGATTTGAAAGTTTTTTGTAACGGAAAACATCAGCACAATCTCCACATGAGTTAGACCACAGTTAAAGTTATCAATAATAAATTGATCAGTTTGACTGGTGTTGCAGCAAATTGTAGGAAAATGAAAACATATATTGTTGACTGAGCTGGGCTGGTTGGTTGTTGATGTTCCACTGGAGTCCTTTGTTTTAGAGCTTAGTGAACGCACAAGGCAGAGACGCTTGGTTCTAAAATTCAACCTGTTGTCTGGAGTTTGTACTTATAGGTTCAAATATTGGGTAAGAGAGGGGAATGGGGTGGGCTGGTGCATGTTTAGGGAATAGAGACATTTGGGAAACATTATCTGCCTCAGAGTGGTTACAGCGTTGGTTATGGCTTACAGATGCCTAGGTCTAGGAGACCTAAAACAGATGATGTCTTGCCGTCTCAGCTACAATATTATATCTCATAGCATTCATAACAACATGTCATTATCACGACATAACTCATTTTGTTTTGTCGTGATAATGACACCTACTACTTTGATTTCACTAAAAACAACACGTTTTTGTCAGGAGTCAGGAACTGGTGGTGGAGGACCCAAAATGCAGGAGACCAAGCTTGGTGACAGAAACTAAAACATTTAATAGGCAAACTGAAACATGACAAAACTATGAGGAGAAACATAACTGTGACAAAACATAGCTGATTACCTGACACGGAATAACAGAATCCAAGACACTTAGATAGGCTGAGGGTAATTAACTGAACTAAAGACAGCTGTGGATCATGAACCTGAAACTTGAGTGACTGACAAGAGGGAAACCAAAAACATGACAAAGAAAACCAAACCACTGAATCCTTACAGTTTTCTTATGATATTGAGGTATTGGATGTTGATACCAAGAAAACATGTTGTCTGAAAGTGAAAGTGAAAGTTGTATTCATCACAAGAAAGAAAAAAAACTGGGGGGAAAAATAAGGTTGGCCGTTTCGACTTGATAGGATAGCACACTTGGGTTCCTCTAAAGGGATTAGAAATCTATCCAGAGAGCATCTGAGAACATTTTGAAATACATCAGTATAAATAAGAGAGAAGAGGTAAACAACATAAACAGGTTATGGTTCTTTTGTATTTATATATATTTATTTATATATTTTTGGCAAAATATATAAAGGAAAGAAGATGTACATTGATGTATGTTCTTTTTTTATGCATCTGCAAGCTTGATGCTTATTTTTGTCTTAAATAATTGTTGTGTTTTTCTCATGTGATATTTTTCAAAGTAGTTCTTTAAATCAAAATCCTGAAAGAATAAACTGTCTGAAAGCTTTGTTCCATCACACAATAACCAAAAGATTCTTATTAAAAAGAAAATGTTCATGTTTCTTGCACATCATCAAACAAATCTGATTAATTCAATATTTTACCTTTGATTTCACTATCTGAGGAGACAGACAGGTTCAAATCTATTAAATTATCAAACGTATTATGACATATTATGAAATTTTTTTTTTATACAAATTCATTTTGAAGTTAAGCTTGTCATCATTCACGAAATTCGTTGAGTGCAGACTGATAAAGTTCTGTTTTGATGATGAAAAACCCAAAACTCATTATTTTGATAAAATCATTATTATTAAAGATCTGCTAACATAAATTATTGCTTTAATAAAGAATTATCAGACTATTATGGCAGCAGTTTGTGGCTCCACTGAGATTCTAGTATCTCTCCGATAACTTTGGCTTTGTTGGGTCCAATGTTTCTCTGTAGGGTTTAGGACAGAGAAGGTGACTTCAGGGGAATTGGACAAGTATGATGAACCTTTGTTTCAGCATTAAGTTCCCTGAAGCGGTATAGACAGCTCTGTCAACCTTTGAACACAGTGTTTTTTCACAGTAAACCTATATCAGTAGATAACAATGCCTCCTCAGCTACCACTGACTTAGAAAACATCACATTGATCTTTAATCACACCGTCTGCAATGCGCTATATAGATGAACATTTTGGACTTCCGCATTCAAAACACTTGCATTCACACATAGCTACAGAATTTTCTATGACTGTTTTGGGGCCCTACGTACAAAACGCATGGCCCCTGAATGCTCTGTGACAGTTAAGCTAAGTAAAACTTTGACCAATCAGGGACTCACATTGGTCAATCCACTACAGATTTGGTAGTGGATTTGGTGGATGACCTTCCCTTTAACCCTTGTGCTATCGTAGGCACTTTACCATAGGGAGTTGGGTCATCTAGACCCACTAGACAGTGCTCTGAACCTTTTTTCTTCAATGATTTGTGATCTTCACTGGTGTCCATGGATTACATGAAATCTTTCCACCTTTATCCACCTTTGTCATTGTAGGGAGAACACATTAATGCAAGGGTGGGGTCATCTAAGATTGCACAAGGGATTCACGGAAGTGCCAACCATTGAAAAGTTGATCATTAAGGAGAAATTAATACTTATGATTTGTGCCTAGCCAAAATTACATTTATGACAGCAAATCTGTCATATATTGAAATAGAGCTGTGAAAGAAAAATCCTGGAGCAAGATTCAGCAGATTTGCCCCGTTTTGACATTTCACACAAGGCCTCTTCCAACTGTAGGTGACAGATATGTAAACAGTAGAAAAACGTAGCTTCAGACATCAAGTCACTAAAATTTTTGCTTGTCTTCTTCTATTCGTCCCTCTTGGTCCTTAACTTTTAACCGAAACATGTTTTTAATGTAGTTCCTGAGCTGAGCAAGTAAAAAGTGAGAGTAGAGGAGAGAACGTCCTTCATGATGTTGTGGAAGAAATCTCCCAGACATGTAATCCACAGCCTTTCTTGTCATTGTGTGACTGATGGAAAATGACACTTTTCCTCCCTCTTCAAGGTCCAACTTGCTTTTCATTTTTTTTTTTTTTTTTTTTTTTTTTTTTAACTTGTCCTGTCCAACAGCTAGGCAAACAGATGAGAGCTGAGGGCCTCTTGTGTTGGACATATTTTATTTTAACAAGAGGGGTTATTCATCTTCAGACAAACCAAAGGTATGTCTGAATAAACCCCTTTTGTAATTGAGGCCAAACTTTATTAATTTCAATCATGTTTGAAAATCTTTGGTGTTGGACCGGACGGAAAAGGAAAGAGGGGAAGAAGAGAGAGGGACGTTAGAGAGAGGGGGGGGTAGGAGGGTGATAATCGGAGGGGAAAGGGGGTAAGACCATGAAGCAGCATAGAGCAGACAGGCTTACTGGTTGTTTATCGTTACGGTACGGTTCAAATGTAGTACAAAAAGGGCGGGGCCTGTTCACACACACTCAAATATTGAGTGTGTGTGAACAGGCCCCGCAAGGAGCAAGGCAGGGGCCCGCCGCCCCCGCCCAGGAGGGGGGAACCCCGGGGAAAAAAGGGCGGCCCACAAGGGGTGTTATAAAAATGGCCCGACCAGGCTCGGCCATGTTGGAAGTTTGGCGGGGCCCAGCGCCCAGGGGCAAGGACCAGGACCCACCCCCCAGGGACACGAACACCCCCGGCTCAGGTGTAATATGAACCCCCCCACCGCGCGGAGAGAGCACCGCCGGGACCAGGGAGCCGGCACCCAAGGGACACGGCCGCCATCGCCAAGGGGCCCACACCCCCCACCAGGGAAGGGGTAGGGGACAGATGGACCCAGGTCCCACCTTCCTTGTAAAATGTGTGTGCGTGTATGGGTGCTTGAGAGGGTGTTTGTGTGCATGTGTGTGTGTTTATGTTTGAATGTATATATTGAAGGGGGAGGGGTGTGTGTACTAAGGGGGGTGCAGTTAAAATTGGCGAGTAGGGCACTAAGGGGACATCTCCTGATTACTCACAGTGATGTCCCCTCACCCTCCACACCAAGGGGCCCTAAATGTCTAAGGTGCAGTTAAAATTGGCGGGTAGGGTGCCAGGAGGACATCTGCTGCTTGCTTGCAGTGATGTCCAAGCACCCCCCCTACCAAGGACCCTACATGTCTAAGGTGCAAATAAAACCGAAAGAGGGGGGGCCCACTCCATACGGCAACCATAGGAGGGGGGCCACTCCCAAGTAGCCCCCCCCCAAGGCGCATCGCAGGCTAGACCCCCCACCCCCTCACCCTAATATGAGGTTATATAAGGAAGGGGGTAAGTTGGGGACAGCTGGTAGGCTGTCCCCCGGTGGTCAAACAGCCGTCCCCCAGCCCACCCCCTGCAAAGGGGCCAGGGCCACCCAGCCCAGGGGCCCACCCCCGGAGGCGCCGACACCCTAGGCCCGGCACCACCCACCCCACACAGAGAGAGAGGAGCCAGAAGGCGTCGCCCCCCCCCGTAGCAAGCCCAGGCCCCCACCCCCAGACGCCGGCCCTAGAAGAGCTCTGGTCAGGCCTCGACGGGACCGAGGAGGCCAACCGGCCGAGGCAACCACTGATTGCCTCAGCGGAGACCCCGACCCGTTAGCCCCCCCGACCCGTACTAATAATGGGCCCCCCCTCCCCCCCAGAACGCCCCCCCACCGGACAGGGCCGACAAGCCCCCCACCCCACCCCACCCCAGACCCCGCAGCCGAAGCGGGTGACACCCAGAGCGACCGGGGGCCCCGAGAGGGTTGTCCCGTCCCGTCCCAGAGCCAGGGAAGGGCCGATCCCAGCCCCAGGTGCAGATGGGCAGCCCATCCGGCGCCGCTGGGCCCCCCCCACCCGAGCAGGGCCCCCCGCCAACCCCCCCCAGCACAGGCAAAGGGACCACCCCCCCAAGCCAAGCCAGACCACCACCCCACCCCCCCACCACGCACCCCCACACCCAAGCCCAGAGGACCACGCAGCGCCCCAGCCCGCCCCACCCAGGCACCGGACCCGACCCCCCGACCAACGGAGCCCCCCACCGCCCCCGCCAGGCACCGGAAGCCCCGACCCCCACCCCAAACCACGGCAGAAGGGCAAGGAGCAGCGACGACCAAGCCCTCCACCCCCTAAGTCATGGAGTCAACCACAGGAGACCAGAGAGACTGAATTCTTTCAAAGTTACTTGAGCTTTGGGCTGACATTTTTTCCAAGCTGATATGATCAAACAGCAGATTTCTGTGTTGACTTATGTTTATATTTTTCTTGTTTTTCCAATTTATTAAAATAGTTTTTTTGGCAATACAAAGAGTTATGAAAATGATAGATGCTAATCCTTCTTCTATATCGATGGCACTCATGTCACCAAGCACACAAAGTGACGGTGAGGCAGTGATTGAAACCTTAAGCCAGACTGATAAATCGGCACATACCTGCTGCCAGAGAGCCTGGACAGGAGTGCAGAACCACAGTGCGTGCATGTAGCTGTCGGGTAGATTATTATCACAGTGCTCGCAAATGTCTGAGTTACTGAGACCCATCTTGAACATCCTCTGTCCAGTGTAGTAAATTCTGTGAAGAGTTTTGAGATGGATTAGCTGCAGATTTGGACTTTTTGTCAGTTTAAAGGTGTTTAGACAGAGTTCTGACCAGAAGCTTTCATCTGTGCTGATGCTCAAATCTGCATCCCATTTTTTTGTTGGAAGGGCAATATTGTTATCTAAATTACATAAAAGTTTGTATATTTTGGAGAGAGTTCTATTCATTGAAAAATTAATCAGAGTGGTAACTACATCTGGTAGCTTTAAATCGTCGTCTTTAATTTTATACTTTTTAGTAATACTTGATTTAAGTTGCTGATATTCCAAGAAGTTATTTATTCCATGTTTGTCTTGAAGTTCCTGGGGAGTTATGAATCTTCTATCAATAATTACGTGCTCTAGTTGTTTTATGCCCCCTGCTTGCCAAGCTGGGAAGTGAATCATTTTTTGTTAATAAGGATGTCCGGGTTGTTCCAGATGGGTGTCATTTTGCACGGTTGAATTGATGATTTTGATATTTTGAGAAATTCCCACCAGGCTGTTAAGGTGGCATTTATATTAATGCTTTTGAAACAATCCTGTTTTTTAACTGTTTGGCTAATAAATGGTAGCTGTGACAGGTTGATCTTTCCACATAACGCCTGTTCCAAGTCTAACCATGAGTTGGTTTCTGGATTATTTTTTAACCATTTTAAGATATATTGTAATCTATTTGCAAGAAAGTATTTGTGGAAATTAGGTAGTTCTAATCCTCCACAGCTTTTTGCAGATTTTAAAGTTTTTAGACTAATTCTTGCAGGTTTGTTGTTCCATAGAAAGCTTGATATGGATGAGTCTAATGTTTTGAACCATTTTAATGGCGGTTGTGTGGGAATCATTGAGAAGAGATAATTAACTTTGGGTAAGATTTTCATTTTAACCGTGGCTACCTTGCCCATAAGGGACAGAGGCAGGTTGGTCCAGCGTGTTAGATCGTCCTGTATGCTTTTCAGTAATGGGGTGTGGTTTAGCTGCACCAGTTCTGATAGTTTGGGGGAAAAGTAGATACCCAGATATTTGATATTTCCTGTTTTAACTGGGATTGTGAGTCTTTGTTCCATATTCCTGTTGAGTGGTAATAAAACAGACTTATTCCAGTTAATGGAATAGTCTGATATGGAGGAGAATTCATTTATGATCATTGCTGTTTCATTTACAGAATGTAAATTCCTTAAAAACAGTAATATGTCATCCGCATAAAGACTAATTTTATGATGGCTGTGTTTGGTTTTTATTCCTATAATGCTCTCATTCTGTCTTATTGCTGCAGCTAAAGGCTCAATGAATATAGCAAAAAGAGAAGGAGAGAGTGGGCAGCCCTGTCTGGTTCCTCTTCCAAGAAAAAACCTGTTTGAAGTCTGTTTATTAGTTCTAACTGATGCATTGGGGTTGTGATATAATATTTTGATCCAATTGATGAATGCTTCTCCAAAACCAAACTTATGGAGGGCAGCAATAAGGAACTTCCAATTAACTCTGTCAAAGGCTTTTTCAGCATCCAGCGATAGTACCGTCATTTCCTGGTTTTCAATGGTGGCAAAGTCTATTATATTAACTAGTCTACGGACATTATCATCCGAGTGTCTGCCTTTGATGAATCCAGTCTGGTCGAAGTGAATTATGTGAGGAGTGATTTTTTCTATTCTCTGTGCTAGTGCTTTGCAGATAATTTTTACATCTGCATTGATTAGAGAAATAGGGCGATAGCTTGAAGGACTAGTGGGATCTTTGTCTGGTTTTAGAAGAAGAATTATGTTGGCTGAGTTCATGTTAGGTGGCATTGATTGGCTCTCATTAATAGATGTGACAGTTTTATAAAATGTTGGTGCCAGTTGTTCCCAGAATTCTTTATAAAACTCAGCAGGAAAGCCGTCAGGCCCTGGTGCTTTACCATTGGGCATAAGTAACAGAGCTTCATGAAGTTCAGACAGCGAGAGCGGAGAATCTACGTTTGTGATTTGATCCTCATTTAGCCTGGGTAGGTTTACAATATTAAGAAATGAGTCAATACTTTGCTCTGACGGATTGATCTGCGGTGTGTACAGGTTTTTATAAAAGTTTTCAAATGCGTTATTAATTTTGACCGGTTCATGGGTGACATTTCCTGTTTGGTCCATAATAGAGGTGATTGATGATTTTTCTCTGTTAATTTTAAGCTGATTAGCCAGAAATTTGCCAGATTTATTAGAGTTTTCAAATCTTTCAAGTCGTAGCCTTTGTATTTGAAATTGTGTTTGTTTATTAATGATGTCATTTAACTGCAGCTTTAACTTTTTCAAATCTCCCAGAATGTGTTCCTGTGCAGAAGCAGCATAAGCAGTCTCCAGGGTTTTGATTTTATTTTCTAATTCTAATAAATCTGCTTTCTCTTTGCGTTTTTTGTGCGTTGAATAAGAAATGATTTTCCCTCTCATGACTGCCTTTGCTGCTTCCCAAAGAAAGCACGGTGGGATGTCTGGAGTATTGTTGAAGTCTAAGAAGGTTGCCCACTCTTTTTTAAAGAATTCAAGAAATTCCTGGTCCTTTAACAGAGACGTATTAAACCTCCAGGTTGTACCAGAGGGTGTGGATTTTTCCCTAGAAATGTTTACAGAGACTGGTGCATGATCACTGATAATAATTGGATGGATATTGGAGCTTTGAATATTTTTTAAAAGAGAGTTACTGATTAATAAATAGTCTAAACGGGAGTGTGAATGGTGAACTGGAGAAAAAAAGGTGAACCCTTTAGTGCTTGGGTGACATGAGCGCCACGCGTCGCAGAGACCCAGATCATTCATGTACTGCTTTAGAATACTTGCAGATCGCCATGTACGCTGATTTGCTGCTGTGCTGAGTCTGTCAAGTTCAGGGTCCAAAACAAGGTTGAAGTCTCCTCCTATAATGATTGTGGAGTCAGAGTGAACTGAGAGTGAGGTGAAGAATTTGTGAAAGAAGGAAGAGTCGTCAACATTAGGGCCATATACACTCACTATACAACCAACTTGCTTTTCAAATCATTAACACAAAGATTACCAACTGATAAGATGCACACCCGGTGCTTGTCAAACCAAAATGAGCAATGTGGGGTTTAATGCCTTGCCAAAGGGCACTTTGATACATGGGTGGGCAGAGCAGGAACCCAAAGACCTGGAATCTTAGAGTAGAGTAGAGTAGAGTAGAGTAGAGTAGAGTAGAGTAGAGTAGAATAGAGTAGAGTAGAGTAGAATAGAGTAGAGTAGAGTAGAGTAGAGTTAAGTGTGAGCACAGAATTTCCAAACGTCCACTAATAAGAGCAGGAATATTATTGTTCTCATATTTTGACAAATAAATAAGGTTACTTTTGTTTGGACTGGCAGCAGGACAACTTGACTTGCAAAAACAACTGAGTACAGAATAAAGCAAAGTAATTAACAGATCATTCTTTTAGCTTAGAATGGGGATTTAGGACTTTGAATCTATAAAAAAAAGCTTGAAACAATTCCTAACATGGTTCTAAAAGAACTACACTGCTAATTATGATCTGAAATTTAAGTTAATCTCCATGCTGAAAAGGCTACATTCAAATCAAATCAAAATCAACCTTTATTTATATAGCACTTTTTCGACAACAGATGTCACTCAAAGTGCTGTGCATAAAATACAATAAAATTTAAAAACAAGATGACAAGACAAACCGTGCGACAACCCCCCCCGCAAAAACACACACACACACACACACACACACACACACATCAATAAATAAATAAAGAAGTGATAGAATGTAGAGACCTGGCTTTGTCCTGAGGTGGGAAAACGATAGTTTGGGGACATGTCCACACCAGCGACCCCCCAACCCAAGTTCACGGAGTACACCACCACAGAACCCCCCAGATCCGATCAAAAGAGTCAGACCCAGGAGATCCCACTGTAGCGACCCCGCTCACTGAGAAGGGTCAGTCACTGATGTGGAGGATCCCTCAGAGGGAAACACTGGAGTGTAATAAAATGTAAAAGGAATAAAATTAAAATATATATAAAACATGGACAAAAAACAAATAATTACATAAACCTTAATAGGCATATGAAATAGTAAGAGCGTCTTAAAAATTAATAGAATAAATAAATAAATGTATTTACATACACATATAAAACTAGTTAAAAGAAAAATAAATTAATTAAAATATTTAAAAATAATAATAATAATAAATTAAAAATAATAATAATAAAAAATAAAAATAAAAAAAATAAAAATAAAAAACATTACGAAAGAGTATTGATGAAAAATCCTTTTAACATATTTTAAAAAGTGCTCAGTGATTTTAAAAATAACTTAGTTTAATTATCTTTATTATTGCCAGGTTTATTATCACTATTATAAGAATGTACCTCCTATGTGAAGGTTTTGTGCTGGTGTAAATGATGTTCTCCAGGATTGTGGTTGTTGAGTGTTTGTGTCTTTTACTCTCAAAACTTCTCAGCTCCCCTTCTTTTGTCGGTAAACTTATTTGTATGTAATTCTCAAGTCATCTTATTTTGCCTCTAGAGACCTATAGCAATGAATAGACAGCTCAAGTTCAAGATATTAAATATGGTGTTAATAGACCAGACGTTTTACTGTGAAAGAAGAGAAAATGGGAGAGCTAGACTGTTACACAAGTTCCATTTGTTTCTTATTCTGTAGTTTAATTGTTTGCTAGTCTTGCTAGTTATTGTTCCTACTTTCCATGTGGCCAAATTGTTAAAGATAGTGTTAATGAGAAGAAAAAGCCTTTGTGTCATGATTTACCCATCAAGTCAACAAAAGAATCCCAGTTGTAAAAGTTAAATCTGCCCAAAACAAGAGGCTGCCCAGTACTATAAAAATATATAAATACTATAAATATATGAAATAGCTTGTAACTGCACAGATATTAAGTAAAACTCAAAAATTAATTTTCAGTTGACAAGTTTTTAATTGACTTTGTTTAATCAATGTAATCAGTTTAAAAAGGAATGCACAAATTTCATTTAAAGATTATTTTATAAGCTTTTTGTCTTCTTTTTTTTTATGAAATCCCTCTTGATATAAAATAAATGTTTTATTTTTGTGGGTTGAATTCTTTGTTTTTTTTTGTTTGTTTTTTGTGGGTACTACATTACTTAAAAAAATCTAGGCTGAGGTCTTCACCAGGTTCTTTTTTAAAACACAACAAATTTTGGTTTTAAAATTGTTCATCTGTGTGGGAAAACTGTTTTCTGCAATGTCTTGGATGTTATTCCTGCTCAGTATCACCTATCTGCCACACATAATTTTAAATAAGCCTGGACATTACAAAGTAACCTTGTAATGTAAAGCAGTGTGTTAGGAGACATGTTTAACACATATCCAGCACCCTTGACAGTCCATCTTATTGCAAGAATCTCACTGGACCCGGCTCTTTAGCTAAACTAATTAGTATTAGTGCAGAAGAAGCTGAACTTTTGTTCGTTTGGAAAAAGCTTAACCATTAAAATGACAGTAATTAGGCTAATTAACAATGAGTCACACCTGAATGGATCTCATAGATTTTTGGAGGTTTACCAATCTGCAAGAAGAAAAGGGGGGAAAAAAGGGGTTACCCTTGTTTTTTTAGAACCAAAGTGTTATGGTGCCTGTCAGTCTCCCCTCCCTCCTCCTGCTCTGCTCCTGACTCCACCAACTCACCTCATCACCTGCTTCTGCTCATAAGGAGATCCAGCCTCAGTATCCAACGCCAGTTCGTTGCCCCTTATGGTGACTAAACCTGGTCTCAGTCTAGTTCTAGTTTCTATGTTCAAGTCTGGCCTCGTATTTAACTTGCCTCTCCCTGTCTCAGGATTCCAGTCTCCCAGTATCTCCTGTGTGGATGTCAGTTCGAGCCCTCCAGCAGTCCGGTGGAAATCTCAAGCTTGCCTAGCCGCGCTATTACCTCCAGTCACGCCCCAAGCCGCTGTCCTCACCAGCTTCACACCAAGCAACCATCAACTCTCCTGGAAGGACAATAAAAATTATTTCTTACCTTTCATCTACCCTTGTCCTCATTCTGGGTTCCAGCATCTGGGTCTGTCCATCCTTCAAGTTATGACACAAAGTGTCTAGAAATGTAAAGTCTTTTCATTCCAAAATAAATAAAAGCAATAAAACAATGTAAAGAATAAAATAATAAAATTAACAAGCTGATCCACTAGATCTGCTCACTGGAGTTAAAGGCCTTAGTAGTTAATCCCAAGAGGCACTAGTAGCCAGTGGAGCTTCTTCAGGACGGGTGTAATGTGCCTAGTGAAGGGGGTTTGCGTTATGAGGCAGCAGAGTTTTGAAGCAGTTGTAGTTTGTGTATTGTTTTGTAAGGGAGCCCAGATAAAAGGGAGTCGCAGTAGTCTAGACATGAGGTGATGAGACTGTGGACTAGAATGGCTGTGGCGTGAGGGCTGAGAGAGGGACGGAGACGGCGGTAGTTTCAAAGGTGGAAATAAGCGGTCCATGGGATGTTATTGATGTGGGCAGTAAAGGAGAGAGTACTGTCAAGGATGACACCCAGACTCTTCACCAGTGGGGAGGGAAGGATGGAGAAGTTATCAAAGGATATAGAGAAGTTACAGAGTTTATTTAGGGGGGTCTTTGTTCCTACAGTTTTATTGCTATTTCATTTAAGGACATTTGCGGTGAACCAGGATTTTATTTCAAGTAGGCATTTGGAGAGGGAGGCAGGTGGGAGAGTGGAGTCAGGCTTAGAGGAGAGGTAGAACTGGGAATCATCTACATGGAGAAGGTAAATGATGAATAGCATGGGCCCCCAGGACAGAGCGTTGGGGCGCACCTGTGGTAATTGGAACTGTAGGAGAGGTGAATGATTATAATTGGATGAATTGTGGACGAGTTAGGAATGGAACCAGCTAAGGAGGGAAAGTTAGTGCTGCCAATGTTCAATTTTCTTTATTTGAAATACGTTTCTAGAGTTTACTTATGTCTCTGTCTCATATTTTATGTGTCCATGTCTAAATGTGACATTTATAAATAAATGAATTAAAAGGTTAGGGAATTTGATAAATGAAACACGTTTTTTTCTCTTAAAACAGGTTCAATAACCAATAGTATTGCTTGTAATATTAGACAGCACCCCATTCAATAGGTCTGGCTTTTTGACTCATTGTCCAAGAATTGAACTACACAAAGTGGAAATGGAAATTAAGAAAGTCAGAGAAACAGGCCACTCTTAAGGAGCCTGGAGACATAAAATATGAGACAAAGACATAGGTAAACTCTAGAGACCGAAACGTATGTCAAATGAAGAAAATCATCAGTGATATCTACCTATTAATATAGCTTTGATAGCACATGTTCCCACCTGTTCATCTGGCCAACACTCCTGAGGGGTTGGAAGATAATTACTGACGGACAATGTGACAGGGAGTAGGTGATCACACAGCTGATGAAAGACAGAAATTCACCCCTTTGGGCTTAAGGACATTAATGATTGCTGAAGTCATTCAGAGCTGGATTCCCATCAAATGTGATATATTCTACCTGGACATGAATGCACAATTCACAGCACAGTCTCATTGGCTTGTGAGCTTATCAGCCTAAACTCTTAATGGGGTTGACCCAGAAAGAATTTGAAAGTGATGTATAAAGTTTAGATTTAGTTGTACTTTCTGTGTAAAAAGATATTTAACTTCTTACAGTGACGGTTCTACACTAAATAACTCCCCGGGCGAGCTGCACTTTTAATTTATGTGTCATTTCATTTTACTGTACAGTCTTTGTTATTATTATGTATAGGTATTTATTGAAAAGAGCTGCTGGAAATAATTTTGTTGTGCACTTCATAATGATAATAAAAGATTCTGATTCTGATCTGATAAATATAAATTAAAAACAGGAATATTAATCCAGAATAAATTAAAGACAGAGGTCGATTAAGGTGAATAGGATTTCATGTAATCCATGGACACCAGTGAAGATCACAAATCATTGAAGAAAAAAGGTTCAGCGCACTGTCTAGTGGGTCTAGATGACCCAACTCCCAATGTTAAAGTGCCTAGGATAGCACAAGGGTTAAGATACAGCTCTGTTGTTGACCCCTATGGTTTTAGGGCCCATCTCCTGCAAAGCAAAGTCCTGCATATCAAAGGTGATCAGCTGTCAGCAGGTCAAATGCAGGACAGCTGTGCTTGTTTTCCTGAGAACTAGTGTCTCGCAGAAAAGCAATATACACACAGTCACTAGTTCAAAAGGTCAGAGTAAATATGCGATAACTTATGTACAATTTTTCCAACAGTGAAGGATAGCACAGAAAGCAAAAAGAACAAACATACATTTGTTAGTAAAATACTTATGCTATGTACTCACCAGGTATGTTGTATGTGTTCAAGAATGCACTCAACATGGGTTCTTGAACACGCTTTTAGCATTCAGTGTTCATATACTGGAGTGTCGATACTAGCGCATGCTTTTCTTTGGAAGTGGTCGCTTGCGAGTGTGTTGCTGAGGGTGGTGTTAACCCTTGTGCTATCCTAGGCACTTTAACATTGGGAGTTGGGTCATCTAGACCCCACAAGACAGTGTGCTGAACCTTTTTTCTTCAATGATTTGTGATCTTCACTGGTGTCCATGGATTACATGAAATCCTCTCCACCTTTATCCACCTTTGTCATGGTAGGGAGAACACGTCAATGTAAGGGTGGGGTCAAAGGATGGCACAAGGGTTAACATAGCCTTTTGTGTTTTGGAGATTCCTGTTTTTCAAAAACAAATGATAGATGACCAATACATACATGATGGGAAGAGACATGTGCAATTATTTGTGGCATTTTTAACAATGTACAAACAACAGAAGGCATTTTTTCCCTTTACTGCAAAAAAAAAAAAAAAGAAAAAACTATGAATGTTAATTCATGGGTGTTCCCATCAACCACCCAGCTAGTGTTCTTAAAAAAAGCACAGCAAACACACGCTGCCACACTGGGTTTGAGCATCTGCTGTGCTCAATACAGGCATATTTAATGAACACTGACTGGTGTCCAGAAGCAATTAACATGTTACGAAGAAAGAATGGCAGGCTTTACAAAGGATTGGAAAGAGAGCGCTTGCAGGCAATTACTGAGTCCTGAGAGGGAGGAAGCTCTCACCTGAGACCCTGCACAACACAGAGTGGAAGGAATTCACAGTTTACAAAAGTGTAGAGAGACACAGAGATAAGGAGAGAAGGGAACAAAGAGTTGGAAAAACATCCCCAGATGGCGTCACATACGGTAGGACGTGTAGGAGACATGGCTGGCAAGCTGATGTGGCTTCAAGAAGAAGAAAGAGACATTGGATTTGGTGTGTGTGGGTCTGTGAGTGTGTGTGTATGTATGTGTGTTTTTGTAAGCATGACACGTCTTTGATCAATCTCTAGACAACCATCATTCTCTATTACCTGGGAGTCCATGTTTTTAAAGTAATTATCAAAATGATAACCATAGAAATCATAAAAACACACAGTGTACCGGAAAATGTTTAACTAGAACCTACTTTCTAAGAAGCTTGAACATGTTTTATCAAAATAAAGAAAAACAAGAAAAAGATTGTAATTATGTATTATATTTATTTTGCATTATTTTCTTTGACCTGCAGAGGGCAATGAAACACTACAGACTTCATTCTGGTTCAGCCATTGTCTGCATGTTTATAAAAAATGAGACATTCTTTTGTTGATGTAACTGTCAAAACATTTTGGCAATAAACTAAATAAACCTCAGACATTTGTGTTTGTTTCTATTCCATGTAAGTATATTGCATCAATTTCTGTGCTTTAAAAAAATCACAAAAAAGAAACAAACACAACAGTTTTTATTCAATTCTGTTGAGTTTTAAATTGAGGGAATGTTTTCTAAATATTCATTTTTCATCAGTAATCGAAAACAAAGGGATTTTTAAAAAGAGTTTTCATGTCTGTGACTTCTTTACATTAGTTAAGTTAAATCTATTTCACTTTTTAAGCAATCTTTTTAACATTAAATAATAACAATAAAAAAACTGAACCACAACTGGAAAGAGTTTTTGGTTTCTTTTTAGTTTACAGTTTTGATTGCAGCATATTTAGATATGTACAACACAGCAGCTGGATAAAAGTATGATCCATTTGCTGCAACGATTTCACAATTTTTCTTGGTTTGCTGAGGTAATGTGATAATGTACACATATGGGGCAAAAGAAAATTAGGTTAATGTCAGATTTGTATAACAGGATATCAGCTGTAGGACCAAAGTTACCCATGTCTAATTGCATTTACAAAGCTTGAAACATGTCACGGGGCCACAACTTTGTGTTTGCTAATCCTACAAAAGGGAGGTTCTTTGCTTCAAAATGTTTTTCTTCATGGGTTTTGTTCTTAGTTATTGAAAATTTACAAAAAATAGAATGAAAAAGAAAATACATTTTGAAGAGCAATATCATAAAAAACGTAAATTCATATCAGAATGAAGAGACAAAGTAAATCCCTGTTAAATCTAGTAAATGCTCCCTTATAAGACTCTCTTCAGTGACTTAAAACTCTTATCAAAATCATTGTTTTTTTGTTTTGTTTCTTTTAAATCTCCTTTTCTTTTTCAAATTTTATTTTCTAATACAAATATTCTCTTTTCCAGCCTTTGCTCTCCTTGATAATGCAAGACTAGAGGAACAAAGGGTCGAGTGGTGTCAAAAAAGGTTGAGAGTTAATGTCCCATAGGTCATTTTTATCTCAAACTGAGTGTGAAGACATACATTCAAAATGCACCAAATCCGCCTGAGACATTACATCATGAATATCAAGCAGGGAAGATCTATCCATATTTATCTGTATGGATTGCCTGCTTTTCAGTTAAGCAGAACTAAATCAGATAAAGATCCATAATGCTAAGTCATGGATTAGTTAACATAAACATGCATATTTTTAAGCAAAACTCATTTATATAAACTAACAGTTGTACGATTAAAAAAAAAGTCAGCATAATGTAAGAACATCTCTGCTTACTTGTTGATACATAACTAATAGTTGTTGACTTTCCCAGGTGGCTATACATCTGTTTCTGCAACCACAGCAGGTTTTGTTCACATCCAAGTGGGACAACAGCTAATCAAGTCAACATATGCAACAACAGTGGGTTCACAATGGATTTATTGTCTTTATTGCAGAAAAATGTCATCTCCATGTTCATGGGACACTAGAATTTGTTGAATAAAAGGATGCTAATGCAGTCAAATCAAGGTGCACAATGCCAAAGCGAGCAGATGTAAACGCCGCTACGATAACATTTAGAAAGCACCAGAACACCACTGGGTGAACAAGCGTGTTCGAGGTTGTGGGGGTGCAGGGGTGCTCGAGTCTGTTGAATTCATAAGACATCTGGAATCCGAGAACCTCCCCCTCCCGTGCCCTTTATTCCAACACACACTCACACACATGCGCCATGGTCTGAATAATGAGGTGTCATGTCTCTCTAACACTGTGGGACCTCCATTCATGCCTCATCCATTCACGTCATCTTCCAAATTCATCTCTTTTGGAGCATCTCCCCTGCTTTAGTCACCTCCACTGAAACACACTCAAACACTTAATGTCCACACACACATGATTGTGGGTCAGACCACAAAGCAGAGACGTGAAGCTTCTATTGAGAATAATTACCCCAGAGCATTTGTAGCTCCCTGGTCTCTTCAGTATAAACAGTTCTCATTGGTTGGAATGGCTCATTTCTGGCCTACCAGCTGCCCTGTTTGTCCCAGATGGTAAAAGGGATAATTATGAATAATGGAGATATTATTCATCATCAGCGATGAACTGACAATGGAGCTGCATGTTGTTGCTTTGCAACAATGGCTGCTATTGTTTGTCCCGCGCTATTAATTAATTTCTTCCTTTGGCTGCTTTCAGCTTTTGTGCATGAACAACCAAAGGAGACATTATAGAGCATTGCAGATATTTGGTTGTTTGGCTATAATTACCTTCACATAAAATCAATTTTAAGACGTATTAATCAGCTCTTATGTTTTCTGAATGCCTGTTAAATGGGGCTCATTAAAAGGTCTGATTGCTCTAACGATTTAACCAAAAATTATAAATACCCACCAAACGTGAATTTTTAGAGCTAAACGTACAATAATCCTCACTGAAGACCATTAGTAAAATAAACAGTTTTGTTCTTGAATGTATAAAAAAAAAATATGTAAAGGCATGTTCAAACATTTTAGCTGTACTTTGCAGTGCAAGCAGTTATTTTACATACTTTTTTCCCCAAACTATGAGACATAAAATTGCATTTTGTCATATGCAGTTGTCAAGGGACCAATGGCAATGCAACCACAAGGGGGCACAATACAGTGCTTTTGAGTCCTAGCAATTGCAAGGGGCTGTGTCAGGATTGGAAGGTCATCCAGCTTGAAAACCAATGCCAAATCTATCATGTGAATCACGGGCAAAAATGTTATACAGGAGCAGTTGTGGTTGGTTTACCAATGACTGGCACTGTTACTGTTGACCTATAGGGTGCTGGTGGAAATGTATTTACTCTTGGAAGGAGAACTTAGGAGAGGAGAGGAGAAAGGAAAGTTGGTAGATTGACAGAAAAAGAAAGGCAAGGGAATAAGATATTGAGCAGGAACATTGAATGTTGGGACTTTGACAGAGAAAAGTAGAGTTAGCTGACATCACAAGTAGAAAGGTGGATATCTTTAGTATGTAATAGACCAGATGGAAAAGAAGCAAGGTTTATAGATTGGGAGAAGGTTAAAATGTTTTTGTGGGTAGAAAGAGAAATGGAGTAGGAGTCATCCTAAATGATGAGGGGGCAATGAAGAAGATGAAGAGTGGAAAGGAAGTTAGTCCTCCTAACAACACACCTGTGAAGACACAGAATTGTTTAAAAGTGGCAGTAGAGTTTCTGACTGGACAGTTTAACAAGGTCTCGGGAGTAACAGGAATAGAAATAGTATGTTGACCATTTTTAGAAGCAAGGGAAATGTGCAGAGTTGAGTAAGCCATAGCGGAATAAAACTGATGGGTCATGCAATGAACGTATTGGAAAAAGAATGGAAGCCAGACTGAGGTCAGAAGTGAACATCTGTAAGCAACAGCAATGGTGCTGCTCTTACTACCAAAGAAGAGAAACACAGATATAATGGTTGTTTTGAAGACAGTTCTGGAGAAGAACAGAGGAAGTCAGAATTTTGTCTTCATAGAAGTTGAGAAAGTCTATGATAGAGTACAGAGAGAGGGGCTGTGGTTTGTATGAGGAAGTCTGGAGCAGAGAATTATGTTGGAGTCAGTGACGTGCAGTCAGGGGAGGCAGGTGAGGCTGTGCCTCACCTGTTATTATGGGAGGAAAAGAGAAAAAATAGATTAAATTATTATATTTAATCAGTAATTTGTGTTTTGCAGTCATTTTCCATTTAAATGTACCATTTTTGGGTGTTTTTTCTTTTCAAAATCGCTGAATTTCCGCATTTGCCGTTCAGATACTAAGAAGCGACGTGCGATGAGGCACCAGCCCGCTGAGCCTCACCTTGGATTGCGCAATACCTATGCAGTCAGACGGTACTGCTGTCTCTCTGTATGTTGGTTCAATCACTTGTACTATATTAGCTGAGTTTACATAATTTAGCAGATTTATTTGATGTACAGTGTTTGTTTTTATAAATAACTGTATGTGAGGGACGTGTTTCTTGTGCTGAGCGCTAAACGCCGGCGAAAACGCCACCGGGTGAGGCCAGAAGTTCTCGTGCCTCATGTTAGGGGGCGCCGGTGAGCCCTGAGATTATGACGCTAAAAAATAATAGAATAAGTGATAGCAAGCGCGGCAAGTCATTTACCGCCTTCCAGTCATTTTCAACATGGAGGATTACATCTCTAACCTCAGGAATTTTTCCAAATTGGACTTTCAGTCAAAGCAGGAGATTATTTTGAAAGGAAGACCAACGCCGGATTTACGGATCCTACAGACAACGGGACAGAAGAATCGGTCATTCCAGGCAGAGTGGTACAGACGAAAAGACTGGCTTTGTGGATGTCCAGCAAGAAACCGCCTTTTCTGCTTTTCCTGTCTTTTGTTTTCCACCTCTAAGAACGTCTGGACTGAGATTGGATACAGCGACCTGAAGAACTTGCAAAGAAGTTTGATTAAACATGAGCGGTCCACTGCGCACATCCAGAGTCAGATCGCGCTTAAAACATTTGGGATGTCCAGGATCGACTTGGCTTTGGATGAACAGCGACGACTCAACATTAGCATCCACAATGCTAAGGTGAGGGAGAACAGGGAGATTTTAAAAGATCTCATAAATGCCACCTGCTTCCTCGCCAAACAACAGTTGGCATTTCGTGGAAATGATGAAAGTGCAGGCTCAGCTAATCGTGGGAACTATGTCGAGTTATTGCATGCTTTTGCAGAGAAAGATGACAGGCTAGCTCAACATCTGGAGACATCTACTGTATTTTCTGGCTTGTCAAACAGAATACAGAACGATTTAATCGAAGCAGTTGGTGATGTTATAAGGAATGACATTAAAAAGGAGATCGGTGCAGCCCCATTTGTTGCTGTGGAAGTAGACGAGACCACAGATGTCACAAACCACGCTCAGATTTCCGTCATATTACGGTACGTGGCTACATCTGAAGCAGGCTGTGAGGTGAAGGAGGCTTTTTTGGGCTTTGATGACGTGAGTGAGGACAGACGGGCTCCTGCCATTGCCGAGTACGTCCTGGGAGTGCTGGAGAAATATGACTGTACTGACAAGCTTGTCGCTCAGACGTACGATGGTGCTGCTGTAATGGCCTCAGAGCTTAATGGTGTCCAAGCTAAAGTTAAAGAAAAAGTGCCGGAAGCAATTTTTACACACTGTTACGCACACAAGCTGAACTTGGTGCTCATGCACTCAGCAAAGTGCATGCCGGAATGTCGCACGTTTTTTAAAACAGCTGAGGGACTAGCATCATTTTTCAGCAAGTCCACAAAGCGCACTCACTTACTGGATGATGTTGTCAAGCGCCGTTTACCCAGAGCGGCACCTACGCGATGGAGCTCTAACTCTCGGCTGCTCCAGACAATAAGCATGCACCAAAATGATCTGCGCACCTTATTCCATATAATTATGGAAAATGCCGACAACTGGGATAATGACACACTGATGATGGCAGCGGGATACGATAGGTGGCTCTCAAAAGCATCAACCTGCTTTCTCCTGACAATGTATGAGGACATTTTCAATGAAACTGACGCACTTTTTAGAGTGCTGCAAAACAAAATCATGGACATTGAATACTGTCGTGCACGCATCCGCGACACCGTTGCAGCTCTCGAGCGGATGAAACTGACGTATGACAGTTTTTGTGACCGATTTCAGCAGAAATGCAGCACGCTGGGCCTGACAGAGAGCGGAGACAGACAGTCGGTCAGATATGAACGAAAACGACTATTTTGTAACATTCTGGATGACGTCAACTGTCAAATGAAGACACGCTTTGATCATTTCGGTGAGCTGGCTTTCCTTGGTTTGGTGGACTGCGCAAAATTCAGTGAAATGTCGCAACATTTTGATGAGACGAAGCTGCGGAGCCTGACAAAATATGCCAAATTCTTTGACTTTGTTAAACTAAAAGCGGATCTTGTTGGACTGTATGGCTCACAAACAGTGAGGGATGAATGTAAATCTGCTAGACAGCTTCTCAACTTTTTGGCTCAGAAGGATCTTATCCCAACTGTTCCTGAAGCGGCAAAGTTGCTCCAGCTCGTGCTCACTGTTCCCGCTACTACAGCATCGGTGGAGCGGTCCTTCTCTGCGCTGAAAAGAATCAAAACGTACAGTCGCAACAGGACTGATCAAGCCCGACTCTCTTCCCTGGGAGTGATTTCCATTGAAACAGAGAGACTTTCAAAACTGAAGAAAGACAAGGAAGACTTCTACAAGCAAGTTATCGATTCTTTTCTTCAGAAGGAGCGGCGCATGGACTTTACTTACAAGTAAAGGTAAGACGATAATAACGTTTGTGCTTTTTTCTATGCTGCAGTTTGTATATGAAAAAAAACGTGTTGAAATGATATTTTAAACAAAACACATTAACTGTTGTCAATCAAATGGTGAATAAGTTACTCAGTATGGTTCATATGTTTGTAAATCTGACTGATGACGTCAGTGCCTCACCAGCCATAAACCCCACCGCACGTCACTGGTTGGAGTTGTTCGGGACATGCATGAGAGCTGTAAGACAGCGGTGAGATCTTCTGTAGGGGTGACAGAGGAGTTTAACGTGGAGGTGGAAAAACCCCAAGGATCAGCTTTGAGCTCTTTCTTGTTTCTATGGTGATGGACAGACTGATGGATGAGGTTAGACACGAGTCTGTGGACCGTGATGTTTGCAGATGACATTGTGTTCTGTAGTTAGAGCATACAGCAGATGGAAGAACATCTACTGAGATGGAGGTTTGCTCTTGAGGGGAGAGGAATAAAGTGTTGCTGAAGCAAAACAGAGTATCTTTGCAAAAGGAATGGACTCACTTGGGACAGTGAGGTTTGAGAGAGCAGAGGTGAAAAAGATGGAGAACTTACAGTACAATGGAGGGGAAAAGGCCTGTGTAACCAGGTAAAAATTGGTGAAAGATTTTCGATGCTAAGTGTGACAAAAGTGTCAGAAAGAAAAAAAAAGAAAGGTGCAGGTTCAGCCCAACAAACTGCTCTCTTGTGAGATGATGCTAATAAAGTTGCATTCCCTGTGGATTTATGACTGTTATTATTATTAAGAATTACCGTTTTTTTTAAGTGAATGTCCAAATATTTAGATTTATCTTGTTTCTTATTCACATCTCAAAGTTCAGTCTATGAAAATATTGTCAGACATTAAAGCAGTTTGTGGTCTTATACTGGCGACATATGAAACAGCTCATTAGCATAGCATTACAGCAACATAGCTTCAGTGTCTAAGAACACAGCTGTCTCCATATCAACTCTTTTCATTACACTTTCTGTTGCTGCTGTAATTCCAGCAGGTTTGTCCTCTGTTCTGTCTGAATCCTGTTGAAAATCGTCACATGTTCCGCTGCTTCATCAGCCAAACGCTACACAGAGGCAAATTGACAGCAGTGACTTGGGGGTTGCATTCATGTATTGCATGCTTTTGTGTACCTCATGTGTGTTCAGAAAAGATGGACCATTAAAGAAAATTACCAAAGGGAGGGGTAATGAAGATGGCTACTTTAGCTGCAAACATTTACTCGCCATGTAGCGAGAAGCCCTCTAACTTTTACTAGTCAAACAGGAAAAAATGCCAGCGAGTGGCGAGTGTTAAGTTCATAGCCTGCAAACACAGATTACTTGTTGAGAACCACAAACGGCAATCATCAGTTCTTCCTCCATGTTGGTTTTGGACTCCACCTGCTGATCAACACGTACATACCAAAGCTGAGTTCCTGATTGGGTGACCCGATGCAAAGCTTCACCTAAGTTCAGATATTTGAACTCTGGAATCAATGTGCTGTGTGTCATTGTGCTGACTGAAACACTTTCCCGGCAGAGAATCCCTATGTCACGCTCAGATTACGCCACAGAACCTCTAATCAGATCTGTACATTGTCCTAATATTGAAATGTGATTTCCAGTGAAAACAAAATACACTAATACACAATTGTGAAAACAAAAAATGCCTCAGTCATCTTTTGTCTATTTACCTTACCCTTTATGGTAGAAATACTAGTCATTTATGTATTAAAGTCTAAATATTCAGCAGGACACCACAGGGAATTGAACCCCAACCTGCTAAGCAGGTGCACCATTACCGGTGTCTTTTGCTTTTTGACCATACATAAAAGACAAAACCTGAATGTAACTTTGCAGCTGTCTTTTTAAGTCATCATCCTGTCAAATTATTCAAACAAAAAATTGAAGTTCCATTAAAGTTAAAACAAATCTTTTTAAACATCAGTCTTAATTCTAATGTTTATGAATTTATTCCAAGGTTTTTGTAATGCAGGCAACAAAATCTTTAACTTTCAACACATTTGTATTATTATTATATATTGCAGTTTTATTTAAGGTAACAACTAAATTTATAGGAACAGCAACTTCTGTTGTGGGAGATGTGAAATGATGAATGTAGCCTTTGTTTATCATAACGTCAAGAATAAAAGATAACTTAATTGTCTTTATCAAATACCCACTCTGATGTTTTTGGTGTTTTTAACATGTTTTTGTAGCATTTATCTGATGTTAGAGGACATATATAATGAAAATTAAGATTAAGAAAGAGTATTCTACGAAAAAAAGCTTGTAGTTGTTACGCACAAACGACAATTGGCAGGGCCAGAGCTTCCTGATCGGCTCCATTATGATGCATCTACTTGTAGACAAAAAGGATCCATGTGCATCTTCATTTTCCTTAACTAAATTGGCATCTGGATTAAAACTGAACCGCAGTATAGCTCTGATATTGCTCATTATTTTTGTTACACCGATGTTATGCTGGCGTTGTGAGGGGCTGTAAGCTAGCGGGAGAGAGTGTAAACAAAGGGATTAAGAGAAGTGGGGTAGGCTTGCTCCATGCCAACTGTCCCGGCCACAACTCAGAAAATAATCATAATCATAAATAGTAAGTCATGAAAGTGAGACTTTAAATGTTTCCCTCCTATTTTAGTTAATAGAAAATGTTCAATTTGTGTAGCAAGCAGATTTAAATACTAAATACTAAGGTTTACCTAAATAAATAGGATTTAAATTTAGAGGAGGAGAAGCTTAAATGAAGGGGGACCAAAGCTTTTCTAAAAAGGTCTGGCTCACCCTCCACTGCTGGTCCTTTACCATCCCCCTTGTCAGGGACAACACAATTTCCAACCATCTACCCAAATCTTCCCTGGGGTCACAACGGTGCTAAAAAAAAGCAATTGGAAAAACCAAAGTACCTGAAAAAAATCCTAAACTGTGTCCTAAAAGAAAAACAAAAACACACACACAAAAATGCATTATTTTACCTGCATGTGCCCAACAGTTGTTGAGTTCGGCTCCAGCCATGCCATGACCATGAAAAAGATGAAACAGGTAAAGAAAATGTATTGATAAATGCAGAGCACATTAAGAAGACAAGACAAAGAACACCATTGACTGTTTGCCAGTCCATCGCTGCTCCGCAAATAACTTGAAACAGTCTATGGGTGTACCCTGCCTATGCCCAACTACTGCTGGGATGGTTTATAGTAACATCTAAAACAGGGGTCGGGAACCTTTTTGGCCGAGGGAGCCATAAACGCCACATATTTTTAAATGTAATTTCGTGAGAGCCATACAATATGTTTTAAACTAAAAATACAAGTGAATGAGTGCATTTTATGTTATTTTAACACATTTCAGTCAGACAACTCTTGCAGTAAGAAATATTTATTTGACATTTTCCACATTCTTTAAGTTGGCATTCACATATTTTCGTTTGGCATAAGGCTCCGTTCAATTCCATGAGAAATTTCCATAACACTTTCGGGTAACAAAACCCCCAACACTAAAATCATCCAGAAGAAGAAAAATGTGAATGTATAATCAGTGTGTAATAAAATGGGGTGTGTTTTCGGCAGCATTCCATTTTCATTTCATTTCCCAGTATGACTGCTATGTGTGACCCGGCACCATTGACCGTTTGGGCCGCCCCCGTTCGAGTACAGCGCCACGAAGGGAACATGCTATCTAGTGGATCTGCTATGTGTGACCCGGCACCATTGACCGTTTGGGCCGCCCCCGTTCGAGTACAGTGCCGCGAAGGGAACATGCTATCTAGTGGATCTGCTATGTGTGACCCGGCACCATTAACCGTTTGGGCCGCCCCCGTTCGAGTACAGCGCCACGAAGGGAACATGCTAACTAGTGGATCTGCTATGTGTGACCCGGCACCATTGACCGTTTGGGCCGCCCCCCGTTCGAGTACAGCGCCACGAAGGGAACATGCTATCTAGTGGATCTGCTATGTGTGACCCGGCACCATTGACCGTTTGGGCCGCCCCCGTTCGAGTACAGCGCCACGAAGGGAACATGCTAACTAGTGGATCTGCTATGTGTGACCCGGCACCATTGACCGTAGGGTCGCTCCTGTTCGTTGAAACCACTAGAGGAACATACTATCTGAAAGAGAGAGGGAAAGAAATAAAAGGGGAGCCAACATAAAATTACTCATACCTGATCTTAGAACGTAAGCTCACTTCCGCAAAACGCTGTGCAGAACTATAATTTAAACCGCCAAACAACCCGTATGAGACACTAACTTAACATCCAATCCAAAGCTTCCGATGGCGTATTATGACATGCTTAACAGCCATTATTCAAACTTCTATTAAACTAAGAACAAGCTTGATGGCCATAAACTTCTTCCATTTTGGCAACTATATATACACGCGCTTAAGTAACATCCATTATTTCGAAGCTCCCAACGACAGTACCACGAACGAGCTTAATAGCCATAATTTTCTCCATTTGGCATACCAATTATAAGCGCTCAAGGAACATCCATTTAAATGAGGTTCCATCCAAAAATTAAGAACGAGTTCAACGCCCATAATTACTATGCTTCATTGGCATACTATAAACAAATGAACTTAAGAATCAGATTCGAGCTCCGCGCATACTATGATACAACTTAGAACATCCTAAATTTTGAGGCTTCCACCTGGCTATAATTTTCTTTTAACATCTATAATCGAATAATTTACATTCATTCTGCGGTTGACATTGATTAATTAATTCAGTCAGAAGTGTCATTGGAATGCAGAGGAGGTCCACCGCTCCATCACTTTCAGTGCAGCAATAGGTACGTCGAGCAGTCATCGTTGCAGCACCAGATCAAGGAATGCATGGGTGACATCATTTCCTGGAAACGGAGAAGCTGATCGGGGCGTAGGGGTTCGCAGGCTCAGGATGCGATGCATAGATAAAAACAAAGCAGTATTAGTCTTGACAATATATAAATAACCCAGAAACTGATCAGTTTCAAAATGATTGAGATAAATTAAATAACAGTGCTTTTAAAGAACAAATCTGAAAAAGTGAAATTTAGTAGATAGTTAAGGTAAAGACCCATTGTGGATTTATCGCACCCTAGAAACCACCATAATTACAAATTCCAACAGTGACATGATAGTGAAATATATAACCTGCACGAAATCTTAACACCAATTTTTATATAATCAAATGATGAGAAAAGTAAACTTTGACAGTTTCAGAGGGACGCACCTTCTGGAGGCCACCGAGGAGTAGGTGATGGGAAGAGTAGCCAAGGAGATTTGTAGATGAGGAAGGTCAACATCCCACATAGCAAAGGATTACAGCTCAGCTGGATTTTATTAGTGGTTCTCAAATTGGTGGACAACAAAGTACAGACTACTAAAATTTTAATTAGCCAAGGGCGTCTGAATACTGCAAAAGAGAACTTGAGAGCCATGAAGGATCATAGGTTTTGATAGTATTTTTGCTAGACTGAACCTTAAGCATTTAGAGGCGGAGTAAAACAAGCCTCTAAATGGGGATGCATCTAGCAGAGTGTCATCTGCTTAAGCAAGGCAGACAGAAGACTGACTTGTGGACACAAGATTTAACTCTTGAACTAAGCTTGAGAGCGCATGTGATATATTTCCTACGTTCAGGGTAGAAGTTGCTCAAGGTGTTATTTAAACATTAACCAAGTCAACCGATGACACAACACTATCATTCAATATTGAAACAGCCTTAATATAATCTCCAAGGATTAAATAACCGGACGACCCCTTAAAACCATCAGAGCTGTGGATTCTGGCGGCCGGACAAACACAAACCACTCTTCTTAAATCCTTTTCCCCCAAACCAGTAGGCGCTGACTCAGAAGAACAAGTGGAGGGAGCCTGAAGACACGTCAGTCATCATAACAAAACCACTCCAAGCATAGAGAGGGAAAGATCAAACGCAAAACACAAAAAACCAGAACAGGAACACGGGGCCCAGGATCGAACTACCCAGAACAAGAACACAAGATGAACGGATGACCATAGGACCAAAGCTACAGCAAAGGTCAGGTGGCCCAATCATTGACAAATCATATTCAACCAAAATTTGAATAAACGACATGCTGCACAAAAGCTAGAGATGACATAATGGGGAGAGACAAGCATCAATGAACCACCCAAATCCATAGAAGAAAAATAAATCCGGATGGGTGGAGAACCATACATTATAGACAACGTAGAAACCCAGATTTGAAAATAAAGTTTTTTCCACAGAGATTCAAAAGACCAGGGATACAGAGGAAAGTTGGCCACCAAGAAATCATAAATAACATGCAAAATGAAGGGCACCCATCGCCTACAAATATCCAGGACAGGGCTTCAGATAATAAAGTTGATTTTATGAGGACTGCCACGACAGCGGAAAAGGTAAACCGAAAAATACTTCGAGCGCCAACTGAAGGCCAAGAGACGCCACTGAGAGGCATAGAGGCAGAACAGTGAGACCATCAGTGATAACAGTCATCCTCAGCCTTATATCGCTTTCGGAGGAAAATCGTGGAGACAGCATGGGGAGCTGAAGAAAATATATACCAATCCTGAAGGCGCATGGGGAACCAGGCCGCTGATGCCCAGAAGATGAACTGCGAGGCGCTAACAGGTCCAGATCAAGTCACGTCAAACTTAAAAATTCCCAGGGGCCACCCTCAGTGGCGGCTTTGAAAACGATGCCCTGGAAGAATCCATCACATAGCCCCCACAAACCTCCAAACCAGAGAGAGAATAACAAATTAACTGTCCAGCCGAGAAAACAAGGCCACGACGAGACTAACACACTCACCAAAGCGGCCGACGCAAGTCCCTGAGCCAGGGCAGGACCCACTGGGGCACACAGAGCAGGGAAAAACAGGCGGAGCATTCAGAAGGTGCGGGGGCAACGAACGAGGATCACTGAGTGAATAAAATGAGCCTTAAACGCTGCATAAGAGAGACCAATCATAGGGAAAATGTCCACAGAGCAGAGACGGGTCCAAGAGACACTGATTCACATTCTGACTAACCAGCAGCTACAACAACGAAGAAAATAAACAGAAGAACTGCCATAATAATAAAGCCAGCATCGAATTAAAAACAGTCAAGATTCACACTCAGCTCCCAAAGAACAAAACAGAAACAGAAAAAAATGCTAAAATCCACAAAAAAATTCAGCCAGCATGAGAAACCAGTCCAAACGAGGACCGCCAGCCTTCACAACCACAGAAGAGACCCCACAACCCCCGAAACAATAACCGGACGACGCCGAACTACGCAGCAGAAAAGGAATCAGAAGTGCATCATGAAGGACCATGAGTCAAAACTACAATTCCCAGGGTCCTTAGGGGCGTGACGTCACCGAAGTAAACAGGAAGCAAAACGCAGCCTTAGAAAACTACACGGGAAAGAACCGCATGATGCTCACCGTAGATAATTGGAGTGACCACGGCAGACGAGAAGACCCGGTCCTGTACCCACAAAAAAGGTTTACCTAAAAACTCTTGTTTCACCTTTTTTTCTGTTTCTGTGTTTTCAGCTCTCAGTTTCAATTTAGTCTTCAAGCTTTCGCTTTTACTCAAAACCTGATCACATTTTTACGTGGGGACGGGGCTTTGAGATAATTGGCTACCGGGACATGACTTCCCATAATTTCCGAAGAGGTTACGATAATGTGAGGCCTTTTCTGCTCCAGAATGATGTCTGGTGATGTGCCACCCCACTCTGATACACCAAACTTTGGGAGAGCATAATGACTACTGTACAGTTTTCCCTCGCTATATCGCTGTTCTCCATTGCCAGTATGGTTGATTTTTTTCCGCGGGACTTTGCTGTTGAGCTTGTCAATCAATCTCTTACAGAGACGCAGCGCATGCAGCTTGCCAAAGTTACATAAGTCTTCATTGTGATGAGATTCTTGTTTTCATTCTAATACTGGACTTCGTTTTCATGAAGGTTTGAACTGTGAGAGTTCAAACAAGAAAGAAAAGTGTGAAAATGTTCATGTGTGTATGAGACAAACGTAAAAAATGTGCAGTGAGGAGTCCCCTCTGTCAATAGATGGGAAATCATGTCCTAGTAGCCAATGAGCTCAAAGCCCCGGCCACACATAAAGATAGGATCAGGTCTGCAGTGAAAACATGAAGGTTGTGTCTGAACCATTGACTGTTTTCCAGTCCATTGCAGCTTTGCCATAGACTGGGGACAGTTTATAGGTGTACCCTGCCTATGCCCAACAACTGCTGGGATGGTTTCTAGTAACATCTAAAACAAAGGGAAAAGAAAAAAAAGCAATAGCAAAAGACAAACATACAATTTACCTGTAAAAATGGACTTGCCTGTAGAAAATGTCAACTCTAAATAAAAAAGAAAAAGAAACATGACTCCAATACATATCCAATCTATGCAAAACCGTTGCTAATAAAAAACATAAGACGCAGCAAGTGTCATTACGTCGTAGACATGGCAGACCCAGCTACTGGGTCTTGGACTGCCAAGGACGGCGGGACCAGCTTGGTGTGGGCGCTGAGGACAGCGGGACCAGCTTGAGGCGAGGCGTGGACGCCGAGAACGGCGGGAAGTCATCCAGGAGGGAACGGTCTAGGATCAAGGAGCGGGAGATCCGAGAGCGCTCCTCTGGACCGTAACCCTCCCAGTCCACGAGGTACTGGAAACCGCGGCCCCGACGGCGAATGTCCAGAACCCGACTGACCGTAAAGGCAGGGGCGCCGTCGATGAGCCAGGCGGATGGTGGGGAAGCAGACGGCGGGCACAAAGGACTTTCCTGGAAGGGCTTAAGTTGAGAAACGTGGAATGAGGGATGTATCGTTAAAGCCGCCGGGAGCCGCAACCTAACACAGGTCGGGTTAATGACCCTCTCGATGACGTAGGGACATATGTAGCGGGGTGCCAGTTTATGAGAGGTGACTTGGAGAGGGATATTCCTGGAAGAAAGCCAAACCTTCTGACCAGGTTGATAGTCCGAACTCGCCCTCCGACGACGGTTGGCCATCCGGCAGTTACTCTCCCAGGTGCATAGGAGAGCGGACTTAGCCTGAGGCCAAACGCGCTGGATGCGACGGAGGTGATGTTTCACAGAGGGAACTGCCAGATCCAGCTCTTGAGAGGGGAACTTAGGGGGTGAATAACCGAGTGAAGCCTCAAAAGGTGACATACCGGTGGCAGAGGAGGGATGATTGTTGTGGGCGTACTCGATCTATACCAGAAACTTGGACCAACTGGAAGGATTCTGAGCAGCCAGGCAACAAAGGGCAGCTTCTAACTCCTGGTTGGCTCGCTTGGCTTGGCCATTCGACTGTGGGTGATATGAGGCTAACAGTTGCACCCAAGGCAGAGCAAAAAGGTTCTCCAGACATGGGATCCAAACTGGGGACCCCTGTCCGAAACAATGTCCTTGGGTTTCCCAAACTTGGTGGACCAGAATGTTGGCCATTTCAGCCGCCGTGGGGAGCTTAGACAGGGGGATGAAGTGAGCAGCCTTAGAGAAACGGTTAACAATTGTTAGGATGACAGTGTTACCTTCAGAAGGTGGTAACCCCGTAACAAAGTCTATGGTAAGGTGGGACCAAGGGCGCTCGGCAATGGGCAGAGGATGGAGAAGTCCGGCCGGAGGTGAGTTTGAAGTCTTGGACCTAGCACAAACAGTACAGGCGGCGACAAAGTTCCTGACATCCTGCTCCATAGTAGGCCAGAAAAACCTGCGTTTGATGAGATTGAGAGTCCTGAGGGCACCCCCATGGCAGGATACGCGGGAGGTGTGGCCCCAGACCAGGACATCAGAGCGAAGAGAGGAGGGCACATATAATGAGTTGGCGGGAGAGGAGGGTGATCGGGCTCCTCATCTTGGGCCTGTAGGACAAGACTCTCGATATCCCAGGTGAGATTACCGATTACACAGGAGGGAGGAATAATGGGAGCGGCCTCCTGCTGGTCGTGGGAATTATAAAGCCGAGAAAGAGCATCAGGCTTGACGTTTCTACTACCGGGTCTGTACATGATGGTGAAAGAAAACCAATCAAAAAAAAGGCACCAATGGGCCTGTGCGGAGATAGGCGAGTTTTTATGGTCTGTCCATACTATAAAGGATTGTCCCGCTCCCTCAAGCCAGTGACGCCACTCCTCTAACGCGAGTTTGATAGCAAGGAGTTCGCGATTGCCAACGTCATAATTTTGTTCCGCAGAGTACAGTTTGCAAGAGAAGTATGCGCACGGCTTGAGTTTTCCAGTGGATTCCTCACATTGAAATAAAAAAGCTCCGACCCCGGTACCAGAGGCGTCAAGTTCAAGAATAAATTGGCGTTGTGGGTTAGGTTGAATGAGAATGGGAGCAGAGATGAACATTTTCTTCAGTTTATCAAATGCGGCTTGTGGAGCAGAGATGAACATTTTCTTCAGTTTATCAAACGCGGCTTGTGCCTCCGGACCCCAAATAAAAGGTTTATTAATGGACGTAAGCTGGGTAAGAGGAGTGGCGAGAATACTGTAATTGCAGATGAATCGTCCATAAAAATTGGCAAACCCCAGAAAACGTTGAAGTTGCTTACATGAGTCGGGAGGTTCCCAGTTAGACACGGCGGAAACCTTGGCTGGGTCGGGGCGGATGTTGCCAACTTCAATAATAAACCTAAGAAAGGAGACAGAGGGTACGTGAAATTCGCACTTCTCGGATTTAACAAAAAGTTGATTCTCGAGAGGGCGTTTGAGGACCTGACAAACTTGGAGAGTGTGGAGTTCCTGATTAGGTGAATAAATGAGGATGTCGTCCAGGTAGACCAAAACAAACCTATTGAGAAAATCACGGAGGACTTCGTTAACAAGATTTTGAAAGACAGCAGAGGCATTGGTGAGCCCAAAAGGCATCACCAGATATTCAAAATGTCCTAGGGGGTGTTAAAATCTTCCATTTGTCTCCCCCCTCATAAGGACGAGATAATACGCGTTGCGGAGATCTAATTTAGAAAATAAACGCGCCTCCTGAACTGAGTCTAAGGCAGAACTGATGCGTGGCAAGGCGTATTTGTTCTTAACCCTGATCTGGTTTAGTTCTCTATAGTCGATGAAAGGCCGCAGGGTCTTATCTTTCTTCTGAACGAAGAAGAAGCCAGCAGCGATGAGAGAAGAGGAGGGGCGAATGTGACCTGAGGAAAGTGACTCATGAATATATTTCACCATGGTGATCTTTTCAGGGCCGGACAAATTAAATAAACGTCCCTTGGGGAGAGTGGCTCCGTTTAATAACTCGATGGAGCAATCATGGGGTCTGTGGAGAGGCAAAGCACTAGCCTTATTTTTGCTGAAAAAGTTTTTAAGATCATGATAACAAGGGGGTACCTTGGAGAGGTCGAACTCCTCAGGAATGGGATCGAGATCGAGAGATACCAAAGGAATGGCAGAGCGAAGGCAGTTGGCTAGACAGTGGTTGCTCCAGTTGGTAATGTGGTGGTTAGCCCAATCGACCTGGGGATTGTGGTCGCGGAGCCAAGAGAAACCTTGAATGACAGGAGACTGAAGAGTTTGAGTGATGTAAAATTGTACGATTTTGTGGTGGTTACCGGAGGTGATAAGTTGAACCGGTTTGGTACGATGGGTGACCAGAAAAACTGTCAAAGCTCTGTTCGGCTCCGGAGTCAATAAGGGCCTGACATAAATGAGTTTGAGACTGATGACGTAGCTTGACAGGGACATAAAGAAAATTATTTTCCTGGATAACAGTCGGTGGACCCTCCCGCAACCTGTCTTCTAGCGGGGGGTTCTGGAGTTTAAACGTAAAGTGCATTGTTGAACATGATGACCGGATTTCCCACAATAGAAGCAGGTACCTTCTTCTTTGCGTCTATGGCGCTCCTCTGGAGTGAGCTTAGAATGTCCGATCTGCATCGGTTCCTCAGAGAAGCGGCTGACGTGTTCGCGTGGGTTGGCAGAAGATGGTTCTGACGTGGGGAGTTGAGAGACAAAGTTAGTAGTAGTTCTTTTTTCTGGTCGTGATAGTTCTACCTGGCGTTCACGGAGCCGAACGTCAGAACGTAGGGCCTCAGTGACGAGCTCTTCGAACGTTCTAGCTTCCGGCTGTGAACAAAGATGGTCTTTGATCTGATCGTTTAGTGACTGACAGAAAACCCCTTTGAGGGCGACGTCCGCCCATCCAGCCTCCACCGCTAGGATGCGAAAGTCAATTAAGTGTTCACTTACGGATCTGCTGAGTTGAGGTAATCCCAAAAGGCGGCGGGTAGCCTCCTCTGTTTTACGGGATTGGTCAAAGACCAATCGAAACTCCCCGATGAAGAGTTCGAAGGGAACTTGGAAAATAGGGTTAGCTGTTAAGTAAGCCTGAGCCCATTGAAGGGCTTTACCTCTGAGGGAATTCACTCCTAGAGTAATTTTACAGTGGTCAGCGTGGTAATACCGCGGGGTCTGCTGAAAAATTAATTGGCACTGTAAGAGAAAACCACCGCATGAGTTTACATCACCTTGGAATGGTTCAGGTTGTAAACGAAAGTTCTCTTGGGTCCATGAGGTGGTGGACAGGTTAGAGCTTCCAGATGCGGAAGGTGGGAAGCTTGAAGTAGCGTTAGCCGACTGTTGGCTAGTTAGCTCAACCAGGGCTTGGTAAAATGCTGTCCAGACGGCGAAAAAGATCTTGGTGTGTGGAAACCATCTGGTTGAGAGATTCAGCTTGGCGGCCGAGAGCTAAACCCTGCTGGGTAACGGCGAGGCGGAGCCCTTCCGGGTCAGCTGGGTCTGGGTGAGGGCTAGTTCGTTCTGTCATTACGTCGTAGACGTGGCAGACCCAGTAGCTGAAACCCAAAAGTAATTCGCGACAAGAAAGTGCTTGGAATGATTTATTTTACCAAGGATAAATAAAGTTTCTAGGAGAACGTGGTAATCAGTTCCTCCGTGGAAAGATCCTGAAGTCCTTGGAGCTGATGACGATGAGGACAGCGGAGCCAGAGAGGGGCGACGCGAGGACGCGTCGGACCGTGGAGCCAGAGGGAGCGAGGCCTGGGCGCTGAGGACAGCGGGACCAACTTGAGGCGAGGTGTCAACGCCGAGGACGGCAGGACCAGCTTGAGGTCAAGGCGTGGACGCCGAGGACGGCGGGATCAGCTTGAGATGAGGCATGGGCGCCGAGGACGGCATAACCAGCTTGGAGCGATGCGTGAGCGCCGGGGACGGAGAAATCAGCGTGGAGCGAGGAACCAGCGTGACCAATGGAAGGAACATGTAACCCCTAGCCATCAGACTAAGTGGGAACACCTGGCCCCGCCTTTATTTTGAAAGGGTAATTGTGTATATAAGCTCCAGGTCAGTGGGTGCACTTCCTGCTTGCTTCTTCCTACTTCCTGCTGGCTGCTTCCTGCTCTGAGCTCTCAGCTGTTGCTGCTGCTGTGGCCACACCAGGACGCCTAAAACACCTTCTTGAGACATATTTGGAAACCTCAAAATTTCCATTTCATTAAACCCAAAGAGACCTGCTCATCGGTGAGTTTTTGCGGTCGCTACTCCGAAAACAGAAAAAAGCTTTATCATAGTCACAGAGCTAAGCTAATGCTGCCTCACCTTTGAGACTTTGTTTTATTTAATGGTTCTTGTTTGGTTGTTTTAATTTAGTCTGCTGAATTCAAGCCGAAGCATTTTTGTTAAGTCGCTTTCCTCCTTTTGAGTTAATTGAACATTTTGAAATGTTTTATTTACTTTTATTTCCATGATGCCAAAATGGCCACTGTCTTTGAATTGGATAATGGAATGAAAAACCATGTTGCGCAACATTTGAAATTTGAAAGTTTAATTTGTTTAAAATTATTCTACTTTGATTAATAATGGGATAAAATTAATTTGTAACTTCAGAGTACATTTTTGATTTAAAACTTTTATCCACTTACCTTGAACCTTGATATGGAATTGTTTGACTTGTGTACACACTTTGAATTCTATTTGAAACAGCTATTTGATTTTTGATAAGAATATTGGTTCTCTCTTTTTTACTTTCTACAATGATGATTAATCTGATCTATTTCAGTATACCCAGTGAAATGACTGTGGTTTGTTTTTGTTCAATTCTTGATTTGTTTTTTCTGACCCTTTCTAGGTCAGGTTTTTGTTATGTATGCTTTGATCTACAACTTGATGGCGAGCTACCCAAATCTGAGATCCTGATACTTCCACCCTCAATAACAACTCCTCAGCTGCAGCAAACCTCAACTACATCCCAACCAATAGACTTTTGGAAACCACTCAATAGGACTCAGACCCATATCCCGGTTCCTTTTGTTGTTGTTTTTTTTTGTATTGTTTAAATGTCTATTTTCTGTTAATACAATCGATTTCATTTTACTTTCATCGCTGTCTTGTTTTCATTTACATACCTTGGGCTCCCTGAGACGAATCCTGATTATTGCGTCTAGTCCCATAATCTGAGAAGCGTTACACTTGGCGAGCTAGCTAGGAGCCCTGGTGTGTAAATGTTTTTCCTTTTAGTTTGTGTTAATTGAAAAAAACAAAACAAACAATGGAGTTTGTGACACGATCTGGACTTAATGTTAATAAGTCTGTTTTGATTACAGGGGTAACAAACACTAAGGCCGATAATGACGTTATTGACTGCGTAGTTACGGAAACCTAAGCCGTGTGTTGTACGTAAACGATCCCATGAGTGCACTACACAAAAACCTGATCGTTGAGTTTGCAGACGAAAATTCATACGATGCTTTAGAACCACTGTTGCCGCGCACTCATACATCGGCGGATGATGAGCTTGAGTTCCGCTTAACACCTCTGGCCTCCGAGTGTGTTGCCACAGCAGACAGTAACAGCAGCCCCCCTGACTATCTGGCCGAATTGAAGAGGATTGCAGATCGGAGTGGCTGTGATTTCGACAATGTCCTGAAGTCGGTGATGACTCAGATCGGCCACCACTTGGATTCAGCAGCAGCAAAGACTATAACTCTTAAGCATGAAGATGACTATGAGGATGATGACGATGAGGACAGTGACGATGATGAGGAGGAAGCAAGAGGAGTTGACACTGGCTCAGAACAACCACAACCTGCACCACCTTTCCAGCAGGAGGCGCTGCCCTGTCAGCCTAGAGCAAGGCAAAGAACGTCGCTGTCTCCTGACCAACTAAATCCACCCGAGGTCCAGAAGGTGGTTGTGGAACATGTGGTTCGGAACACTGACCTTTCATCTTTTCCACGTCTGCGACCCTTTTCGGGGAAAACGCCCAAGCAAAGCAACGAAGCAGATTATGATTCCTGGCGTGGCCAGATAGCTCTCCTACTGACTGATCCCAGCCTGTCTGCCCTGCAAGTCACCCGGAGGATCATGGAGAGCCTTCTTTCACCTGCAGCTGACCTTGTGAAGGGGCTAAAGCCAGACACGTTGCCAGCAGTGTTCCTCAATACCCTTGATGCAGCTTTTGGAACTGTTCAAGATGGAGAAGAACTGTTTGTCCAGTTCCTGAATACCCTCCAAATCCCTGGGGAACGACCATCTGCATACCTCCAGAGGCTGCAGCTAGCACTCAGTTCTGTTGTCAAGCAAGGGGGCGTTTCACCATCTGAAGTTGACAGACATCTTTTGAAACAGTTCTGCCGTGGGTGTTGGGACAATTCCTTGATTATGAAGCTGCAACTGGAACAATAAAAACCAAATCCACCCTCGTTTTCTGACCTGTTGCTTCAGCTCAGGACAGAAGAGGACAGACAACTTGCCAAGGAGTCATTGATGAAGCAACACATTGGTGCAGCTAAACAGAAAGCAACCATTTAATCCCACAGCGCCTGTTCATGTGGCCACAGTCCACCACCAAACAGCTGAGAGCTCAGAGCAGGAAGCAGCCAGCAGGAAGTAGGAAGAAGCAAGCAGGAAGTGCACCCACTGACCTGGAGCTTATATACACAATTACCCTTTCAAAATAAAGGCGGGGCCAGGTGTTCCCACTTAGTCTGATGGCTAGGGGTTACAAACAGGAGTAATAATAACGAACTGTCGATGAATACTGATGAGGAGCTCCCTTATGAAGGCTGGCAGGATGATGAGGAGATGAAGGTCAGCTGGTTCCAATCAGCAGAGCAGGAGTGCTGGGGAGGGGGAGGTGAACTGACAGGCACAGTGACAGCAAGGAGGGTTAAAAATACAACTTACCTGTAAAAATTGACACCTGTAGAAAACCTAAACTGTACGAGAAAAGAAAAAACAGGAAACACACACAAGTACAAAAGTTTACCTGCCTGTGCACAACAGTTGCTGGGATAGGCTCCAGCAACCTAGTGACCTTGAAAGGGATATAGTGGGTATAGAACATGTATTGATGAATGGATTGCTTAGTACAAAAGTCAATAGCTGATTTTAAAATTCTGACCAAATTTAGATAAACATTGACACATGTAAATGTATTGGGGGAGGAGCTCTAAAAGAAGGGGGTCAGACACTTTTCCAGTAAGTGTTGAACCACCATCTCACCCTCCACCATTTGCCCTCCAACACCCCCAGCTTTTCCATTCATCAATTTACTTTCCAAACCAACGTTCTTTTCCAGGGTCAGTGGGTTGCTGGAGCCAATCCCAGTCATGTTGGGTCAAGACAAGGAACATCATTGACTGTTTTCCAGTCCATTGCAGCTTTGCCAAAGACTGGGGGGACAGTTTATAGGTGTACCCTGCCTATTCCCAACAACTGCTGGGATGGTTTTTAGTAACATCTAAAACAAAGGGAAAAGAAAACATGGAACAGCAAAAGATAAACATACAACTTACCTGTAAAAATTGACTTACCTGTAAAAAACCTGAACTCTAAATAAAAATAAAAAAACAGGAAAAGATACACACAAACACAAATACATTATTGTACCCCCTGTGAAAAACAGTTGCTGGGAAAAAGCAAAAGAAGCAATTAAGACGAGTTAAAGATATAACTTACCTGTAAATAAGAAAAGATAAAAAGTTTTCTGGCCTTAGTGATCTTCTTCCTCCTTATTTTATCAGGTTTCTCATCAGTTGAGGCTTTATTTTTCATCGATCCAGCAAGGCTGGGAGTCTTCTGTCCACAACTCTGATTGGATCAACTAAAAAAGCAACACAATAATGACTTTTAGACTTTTTGTCACATAAACCTAATTATTGGAAAGATCTTGGTCTAAAGCAGTGCTTCTCAAATAGTGGGGCGCGCCCCCAGGGGGGGGCACGAAGCGATGCCAGGGGGGGCGCGCGGTGGTGGCGGTTTTAGGCACAGGTTTGTCCGGTGCGCAAATTTAACGTGGGGGCAGCGGTGACAGCGGCTCAGTGCTTGGAAAATAATCTGGTCCACTATTCGGTTCCTATTGTCTGTTCTGTCTGTCCGCGGCTGCGCGAGTGAGAACGAAAGGGGAGGGGTGGTGTGGGCCCTGTCTGCCAGGGGAATCGGGGCACGCGGACCACTGCTACCGCTGCCTGTTGCCCAAGATCACCGCTGCCCTTAGATTCCTAAGCTCATGCTAACAATGTCATTCTTTATGAACTATTGTAGACATTTTGATGACGTGTCTTTATTTTCCATCCATGTTTTCTTTGTCTGCCTGTGGTTTAGTTAGTGTCAGACAGACATAAAGACAGCAGGTAATGCAGGAAAACAGCTGCACTTTTGAGATCAGAAATAAACAATCCGTCATTTAGGAAAAAAAATCAGCACGTTTTTACCTATTTCTTCAGACTAAAAACGTTAAATATATTGGTGCTGCTGTGTTAATGTTTCAGATCAATTTAGATTTAATATTATTTATTGATTGAATTATTTTTTTCAGCATCAAATGGTTCAGTTGGTCAAAATGTTTCTAGTTTAAATAAGGAATGACAGATTTTTTTTATTTCAGGTACTTTCAGCTTCTTTTCTGTTTTAGACTAGAACAGGGTTTCTGTGGCTAAATAAAGTTAATATTTGTTGAAAGTGGATTTATTTTGCTTTTTTCTTTTGTTAGTGTTAAAAGATACAATTTTAGGTATACAAATTTTATAGATACTGACCTGATGTATTGTCACCGCGCGAGTGTGTCTGTGTGTGTGTGTGTGTGTGTGGGGGGGGTTATGGGGGGGGGGGGGGGTATGGGGGGGGGGGGGGTCAGGGGGGGCGCGAAACATTTTCTTTTCCTAGGGGGGGCCTGGCAAAAAATAATTGAGAAGCACTGGTCTAAAGTAACAGGTTTTTTTCCAAACCTTTATAGACATAGACACAACGTTTTTATTTGTAATTCTTTTATTTTTGCAGAAAAAAAGTTGCATTTTAGGTCAAAAAGTGTTTAGGATGCATCATTAAACAATCTATTCATCCATTTTCTCAACCTGCAATGTCGTTTTTTGCAGGCAAGTACACACATTGGCCCCTAGGGGTACTTTAGCACCTGATTTATTTTTTATTTTTTTGTCTGGTATTAAAAAGTGTTATATTGCCCTCTTTTTTTCTGTTTTATTTTTTATTAACATCAATAAACTCCTAGTTAGCGATCCCGGGAAAAAAATGTCGGTACAAAAACCCCACAATATTTCATCTTACCCATTTTCTTGCAATATGGGAGTTCTGAGCTCCTGCTTCTGTTTTTGTGGCTCCACCAGAGACAGAGATAGACGAAGAACTGTATGTAAGAAAATAAAAAAAAAAACGTTTGTAAGCCGAGTTCTTAGTTTCCTGACTACGGAGAGAAATGACAACCTATTCTATGTAAATATCTGACACTATCAAAAAAGCTGTTAGAACAGTTGAACCATGGTCTCATTTGACATTTTAGTAATTTCTTATTTTTATCATTTTTATTTATTTATTTTACATTTTGTTTAATCTTAGAAATATTTTTTTTTTATTTAATCTCCTTGCAAATTAAAAACATTTTGTTTCTACCTCACTTATGTTTTCTGTTACTTTAAACGAATTTGCACTATGAATGAAATGTAACTGTATGATATTCTGTAAGCAATATTTCTCAATAAAAGAATTGCTTCTTCACTACAGTTTGAAACTAAATGTTTTATGTAATATTTTATTATAAGGAAATATTACATAAAATATTACTTATCCCTACTTTAAATTCTTTATCATTCAGTTTGCAATCTTTTGTATTAAAATGTTCCAATCACAACAAAAGCCCATGTTTAAAGGATCACATGCAAATGAGAGTTTGTGAATCCTCAACTGTCAGAAACTGGAGGCATAGAACCCAAAATACGCGAAATTTGGCTCGGTGGCAGAAACATAAACATTTAATGAATAAACTAAGGCCAGACAAAAAACCCATGGAGAAACAAAAAGAGGAAAAAGCAGATGTCCTAACAATGTAGAACTGAAAACCAGACACTTCTATACACTGAGGACAATAAACGGAAATGAACACAGCTGTGGATAATTACCATGAACCTCCAGTGACTGACACAGGACTGAGTAGTTATCTATTAGTACCAAATCAAAATTTTTACCTTATTTCCATATTGTTTAAAGGACAAAAAAATGAGCGTTTTTGTTGCTTTTTTCCGACTTTAAGCCCCTGCCCCTCTTAAATCTTGTACACGTCCTTCTTCATGACCCCTGATTTAGAGGAAACAATTAACCTACGAATGATGTTATTAGACTGTGGGAGGAAGCCGGAGTGTCCATAGAAAACCCACACATGCACGGGAGAACATGCAAACTCCACATAGGAAGGTCCTAGCCAGGATTTGAGCCGGGGCCGTCTCACTGTGAGGCAAAAGCGCTAACCACCAAGCAGCCCCCAGCATGGAATCAAAACAACAACAAAAAAGACAAATAGAGATTCTTGTTAACAGCACCTGATTTTCTCTTTCTTTTAAAAACTTGAACACCACTTTACCTCCTGATCTTTTTTCCTGCATTTGTGAACTTTGACGTGTTGCAAAAGATGGACAGAGATCAGCGGATTTTTCCTTCATAAATTTGTAAACAGTCTCAATTTCTCACTGTGACTAACACCTTAAAATCGACGGCAGACCACCCAGTTGAATGCTCACCGTTCCTCGTCCCAGCATGACAGCTGTAATTTCCAGCAGAATCCCGGCTGGAACCATGTCAGGCCTGAGCAGGGTGGCGCCACGCAAGACGCCCCCTTTAAGGTGATTGGCACATGCCAAAAGTCCCCTACACAAGTCCAGCCATCGACTCTGATCCATTCTGCGTGGTCGTCTGCTTCCGGGGGTGTTGAACCTCCCTCCCCCGGCTGTCAAGGTGGGCTCTCTCCATTGACGGACATGCAGGGCGGGACATGTTAGAACGGGTCTGTGTTGACCCTCCTACACAGACTCAGTTCTGTGAGCTCATGGACCCACACCGGCTTCTCTAGGTCTTGTTTTAGTGCAGCCCTTGCTACAGGGTTGTAGCCGATGTCACTATTCTCTACAGCAGCTCCAACCATTTCTCTCTCCAAGGCTTCTTGAAGGGTGCTAAGATAGGCCAGTTGCGTCTGCACCCGCAGTTCTATCTTGGACAAGGCTCAAATGAACTCGTCCTTCGCCAGCTTGCTTTGCACTGCAGCGGTAGGCTCTTTTTGTATGTGCTTCAATGTCAGAGATCAAAACCCGGAGCGGCTCATGCATCAGTCTCTGTTTGTTTGCCAGCTTCCAGCACAAAACTGCAGGCTGCTTAAATTTACCAAAACGTCTCTGAAGAGCTCCAAGTACTAAAGCCCTGAAGTCACCCCATTCTTCTGGGCTAAGCAGCAACAGACACTAACTGGAATTACATGTGCAAAGTGTCTTTGATCGGATCAGAGATCAGATTATAATTGAACTGCGTACTTGGGCCCAGAAAAACGTCATCCGATTATAACAAACGTTTACAATTGCCACACCTTTGCCACCGTAAATCATTTTGACTTGCGCAGAACTATCTAAAATACCGGAAAAGGCAGTAAAAGAAGAAATAGTTAGTTCTGGTGTAAACAAACAAAGCTGTGGCATAGATCGCGATGATCAGCGCTTTATTCTTGGCCGAACGGACCCGGAAGGAGGGTTAGGATTAGGTTAATACATGTCAACAACATTTAGCCAATGCCCGCAATGTGCATCTTGGCTGCATGTAAATATGTGGGAATAACATCAGCCTCTATTTTGTCTGGACACGATTCGAAACACAAATTCACATGAAAATTTGCACAGTTTCTCAAGACAGTGCGGAGCGGCATTTCTGCATTCAAAAGTCGCCTCCACCAGCTCACACACCGTCCCAAAGCCGCTCCTCTGCTTTGAGACACAGTTCTCCCTGGAGACATGGTTCTCCTGAGTCCAGCAACTCACTCACGCAGACCAGCCGGACGGACTGCGGTCCGAAGCCTCCTCCTTCGTGCACACTGTAACAAAACACAATTCCCTGCCCGCAAACAGGAAGCTACGAGTCCCGCTGCTCTGCTTGGAGACTTGCGTCGCTGGCGCGGAGCAGCCGGCCAATCCTGTTTATGGTCCAAAGCCTCCCCTGGAGCGACACACCATCTACGTATGATGTTATAGACCAGGGGTCGGGAACCTATGGCTCGCGAGCCATATATGGCTCTTTTGATGGTCACATGTGGCTCGCAGACAAATCTTTAATTATAGTTTTTTTTTCATTAGACCAGTCCTTCTCGGGCGCGATGCGATGCCAGAAGCGCGCAGTAGTAGCGGTGCTTAGAGAGAGAAATCTGCGCCAGCGCTATCAGTTACTATTATCTATTATTTCACAGAGTTTGTACCAGCTGGAAACCTGTGAATTGACGTACCTAAAACTGCGCGCTCCCGTCTCTGAGAAAGAGCGCGCAGATGCGGGGACGGGATGTGTGAGGAAGAAAGCAGAGGGTGGGGGGTTGTGGGGACAGGCAGCAGGTGAATCGCGCAGGGATTGTAAAAACGTAAAACCCGCTGCCTGTCACTCACTGTGGCGTGTGAGTGTGTGTTTGGCTCCCCGTCTGCATGTGAGCAGTCCTTGTCACATCTACAGAACAGTCAGACCTACGATCACGTTTAAAGTCTCAACGCCTGAACGAAGCAGAAACTCACCACGTATCAACCAGACTAGACCATCAGCAAAACTACCACGAGAAATACTCATCATTTATTAGCAACAGAATAACAATGTTATTAAAAAGAATCCACAGACTTATTGTACTTTAAAAATGTTGAAATTAAATCAAATGCACACATTCATTTGTATATTTAGTTTTAAACAAATTGTCGCGGACTGAGTTGGATGGCTGTTGGGCCGCGTTAAAAGTTCTGGAGTTCATTGAACGCGTCAAGCAGAGATCTGATTGGCTCTCAGTTCTGTCGCTCAGCCTGTTGTTAGGTAGTTTGGACCAATGGGGTTCAGCTATGGGCCGAATAAGGGAAATGGGAGGGCTGCAGCGGGAGCAGGGGAATATAAAGTTGGGAGAAGCGCTCTCGTGTCGGCGGGAGAGAATCAGGAGTTGCTGAATGAATTGAACGGCGTTTGTTGCGGTCTGCAGTAATCGGAATAAAGAACTTTAAAAGAGGTTAAGTCTCCGTGCCTCAGTGTGGGAAAGGGACACTACATTATTGTATGGCTCTTTCAAAATTACATTTCAAAATATGTGGCGTTTATGGCTCTCTTGGCCAAAAAGGTTCCCGACCCCTGTTATAGACAGAGCAGTAATGACCCACAATCTGAATAAATTGTTTACATGCATTTTTGATTGGATCAACAATTGGCATAAGCCACCTATCTCGATTGGAAGGAAATTTTGATCAGAATGAGTCTGATCGGGGCACTGAACGGTGTGTTAACATGATGCATTTTTATTCTGATTAGGCGTTTATTACGATTACTTTTGTCCATGCAATCGCAGCTACTGTGAGGCCTTATCCGTGAGGCACAGAGCCAGCAGGAGCACTTTAATGTCCTATGCCCAGCCCGCAAACAGTTTGAATTGGACATAGAAGGCTTTGCAGTCTGCCTTACCAGAGTATTTAGGCGTTTTCATTTGTAGCTGGTTGCACAGGGCGCCGCCATCTTTGTTTACATCCCGATTCACAGCACTTCTGGCAGTCGTTTTCGCGCCGGCGCCATCATGGGATGCATGCGCGCTGAGTCTTGCATCTGAAGCCAGCCTCCTGGGCGCGTCTTTGGAAAGCAAAAAATATATATACTTTTCAAAGCAAAAGAAAAAATTGAAAGCAAACATTTAATATTTTCATTTGCTACTTAGAAAGTTTTGTTTACAATGTCTTGGCATATATATCACTACATACAAACACAACAGAATCACTCAACGCTTACTGAGGATAGCAACACAAAACAGACGAACACAACTTGAAGTCGTTCGCTTCCCTATTTCCACTCCTCTTTGTTGTTTTGTATTGAAACGAGATGTTTCATTTGGAAGAGCGGACATATTTAAGACTATTTTCATTCCCCTTTGGGTCTTCTTCTGCGCATGACAGTTACATGACTTAAGTGACAAATGGACTTCTGGGAATGTGAATGAAAAGGGCAGAATAAACCCAAACGTGTCTCTGAGCTCTTTAATTTACACATGAAACTCACCAAAAGGTTCTAAATTTCTTTGTTTTTGAAACCTGTCCAGAAATAAACCTTCACAAAATGCTCCACATTTTGAATCTTTGAGCCCGGCTTAGATAAACAGACAACTTTGGTGTTTTTTCTCGTGTTTTTTCCTGTGCAGCCCTCTTAACGTTTAGCTACACAAAAGACAGATTTCCCCCATTTTTAATCAATTTAATCAATTAAACAAATAAAAATACAAGGATTTGTATTTTTACAAAAAAGAGTTGTTCTGTACCCCTGTGTCTGTTTCCAACTCACAAGTCTGATCTACTCTTTGTGAGCCAACAAAAACCACAGGATCATGCGGAGAAACGCAATGGCGGCAGAGATTGCTGATCCGCGATGGGACGGGTCTAACGGCACCAAGTGTAACCGGATCACTTCTGCGTTGTGATTAGTTGCTTTTCTGATGTTTCTGTTCATTCCAACCGCACATGAGCGCAGCATTTCTCTAGTTTTGTGTCTTTCCTGAGGGACATCAATCCATCGGTGCAATTGGCTCTAAAATGAGAACAAAATCCAAAATTATCACTTTTAAAATATATACGTCAATTTTTAATCAGTTCAAGCATGTTTTCATCCAGATTCCATGTTATTTTTTTCCCTGATGAGGTGGACTACCAAAACACTTCACACATCCGTTCCTGGACAAATTTTAGAACTCTCTGTAGCCCACAAGTTAAAACATTTTCCCACCCCTGATATGGTGCTACTTTGTGCACTAGTGTGTTCACCATGCTCTCTGGGCTCGATATACATCACTGGATTGGGCGTCCCATCACGTGACATAAAACGTGATACACATCCACCATAACTATGCATTGCGTCTTGTCAATCTTGCCGAGTGAAAGTTATGACAAGGTCCAAGCAGGCACGCAAAGAATGACAAAATGGGACGCAACGTTTTGCAATTGACTGCAAAATGACAACAAATCAGATTATAATGACAACAAAATAATCAGATAAAGACAAATCGTCTTCCACAGGTTAGTAATCACATTTTAATTGAAAGAAACCATGCTGTGAAGTGTAAAGTGAGTGCTAAAATGGGTGCTAGCAATCCAGTTTCGGTCATCGATGTATATTTTTATTGTTTGATGTTTTTATTTAATGTTTATTACCTCAAAATTTGAAAAAAACTACAGTGTACAAGACTGGGTTGTAGTGCAGGAATAAAATTCATCACTTTTACAAAAGGCTTTGTAGGTGAAGACTACAACAAGTTTATAGCCATACTAAAAAATTCTAATAACAAAGCATAACTACTTAGCTGTTAATTTACACAACTGTTTTAAAAATATAAAACAGCAGTTAGTGACCTAATTAATGGCAAATTGTTAATTTATTAGTTTTGTTTGATTAAGCTTTAAGAGAGCAAAATTTACCAATGTTTGTAATGTTGCTTATATTAAAACATATAAATAATAAATAAATACATTTTATAACAATATCCTGCACTCTCAAATGTTCTACAGATTCATCATCGTCCAAACTTACTATAAAACTCCATTATGTGCCATATTTTCATAAACGTATTAGCTGGATTGTTCTTGACAAGTATGCAGTCATTCGACCAAAAATGAAAAGAAAAAAAAGTTTTTTATGCTTATTTTTCTAACATTTCATGACGTTTGTCTAATAGTTTGTCTTCTTTAATCACAAAATCTAAAAAGATTTGGATGAAAGTTATTCAAGATACACTAACTTTAAAACTGAAAGTTTGACCCGATGGTGGCACTACAGCAAACGTCATATCATCACCAAAACCAATTGGTTCATACTCTTGTGGTCATCAATGTTGTCAGTAAATTTGAGAAGATTTGTATGAAAACTTTTCAAGATACATTAATTTTAATTTAAAAGTTTGGCCTGATGGTGGCGCTAGAGAACAGGTCAACCCACTGGTCTATTTCATTATCAAGGGGTTATTTATGTATTCAACAAATAAACAATGAGCCGGACACAAAAAACTTGGTTAACAATTACATGTAAATCTTTTTCTAAAGGCAAATATCACTGGGGTCAAATTGACCACAAGGGTAAAATGTGTGAGTAATATCTGAGGATAATACAAGGGTTAATTTGACAGCATTATGTCACCTGTAACACTAGAAGGTGCCGCTCTTGGACTATTTACATATTAATCTAAAGAGATGGTCAATATTTAAATATACCCTGAGAACAATGATTTTCCAAGCTTTAATTCGAGCTATGTTTTGTGAAATCTGTTAAGAAATGAGCCCAATTTTTGTGGTAGATGCCTACCTGTCCAACACCTGAATAGCAGAGTTTTGTTAGCATGACTCAATGTCATGGCGCCTGCACATGTCACTGTGTATAGCAGCAAATAGGCAAAGGCCAATCCAGCAATATATATCTATGATCCACCCTGAAAAGCAATCAATAGTTGCAACTGATAATAATGAAAAGTAATGTTTTGCCAGGGTAATCAGTAAAAAAAGAAGTTAATTTAACAGACATTTATCCCCATGCTTCTCCACTGCAGGATGCATTGTGCTGATGGCTACTTTATCACAATGCAAGACGAAGCAGATCTGTCTACATTCCTTGTATGTGTGTCCCCTGAGAAAATGCAAGGGCGACAGCAGACATTAATGACTGGCTGATTTAATCTAACTATTTTAGAATTGCGGCCTGGCCTTTTGTGTTTGGTTGCTGCATCCCCAGGGACGAGACAAAGCAAAGCTGATAAATGTGGTGGAGAGGGGGATGGAACGAGTAAAAACAGATGTTAGGAATAAATAAAGGCAAGCAGGTAGCAAGTGTATTTGTAGGGGTGTTGCCACATAGAGGGAGATAATTCATTCTGCCAGGATGTAAATAGTGTTAAGCATAATGCTATTAGCTGCGATTACATTAGAGCTTTTTTCAGGGATGAATCTGCACCCAGCTATTGTAAAAGATAGAAAAGAGAAAAGAGGAGACAAATGGCCTTTATAATACCTTTACCAAAACATTTCTATTTGAAATAGGAATTACAAAAAAAAAATCTAATCAGAGTTAAGCTATGTTTACACCAGGCATGTGACACGCGTTCAAGCACAATAATTGGCCATACTGTTCACAGTGGACTGTATGTTACTAGCGCATGACGGCTAACTACAGTTAAAAGAGTCTTTAATAATTTGTTTCTTCTCTATGATCAATTTTCTAATGGTTGGCATTTCCACAAATAAAATGGGATGCCATGTATACGTTGCTACCAATTCCGGGTCCCTCATTGGTCAAAGTTTGACCTGCTTTAACTTTCAATGCACAATCAATGGACACGCGTTTTGTATGTACAGCCTGAAACTGTTATAGAAATGTACGTGGTTTAACAGTAATGTAACAGTTTTGAATGCGGAATCCCAAAACGTGCATAAACATACGTTTACACTGACTTTTCATTAAAAGCGCTTGTTTGAACCCATGTTGCAGAGAGCTCTGTGAATGTACAGTACAGACCAAAAGTTATTTGGTCAAAAGTTTTGGCCTTCCCATTCTTTTGAATGAGAAGGTGTGTCCAAACTTTTGGTCGGTGCTGTAGCTTCAGAGACACCATCAGACACGACTATACCAGCATCACCCACTTCACAGATCAACAAAATTAGAATAAACTATTTTATCTTGCTATAGAGGTATGTTTGTCTCCTCACACGAGATGTTAGCTCTGTAAACTGTGCGCAATTACCTTTTTAAAAAAATCCATATCCCAATTTTAGCTCACGTGATCCAAAAATGCACTGAACACGTCCATGTTGTATTGCAGATTATTCATGGGCAAAGTCACCTTATACACCAGTCCAAACCAGTGAGGCAGTGATCCAGGACAATTAAACTCCAATGGAGATCAGAAACTTGTAAAGGAAGCCCCACATGTCTCTGGGAGATGGCCACTGTGGAAACACTCCAGGTAGTTGTAGGTGAAGTTAAGACAGCACTTGCGTCTGAACAATGAACAGTGTAGAGTTTATAACAGGGGTGGCAAACACACGGCTCTTGGCCAATAAGCATGCGGCTCTTGGTGTCTCATCATATTTTCAACATACTGTGCCTCATTTCATTGTTTTTTCCCTCTTTAACCACACTCAAATCCATCAGAGGGTATTAAAAATAAATAATAATAATAAAAGTAATTTGGCAGTGTGTGTGTTGTGATGCTGCTCCAGACACATAAGTGACCGCCAATCATTTGTGCGGGTTACGCCCAATACTGGAAAAAAATAACTAAATATTTGATGTGCGTGCAGACTGTTACCCTCATGGTCAAAATGGCTTAATTCAGAGTATAAAGACGAACAACGGATGTTTCTGGAAGAATTGGAAGATTATTACTTTTTTACTAATCGTAATGGCAAGTCACTATGTTTATTATTATGAGCTTTTGGAAGCAGTAAAATTGTTCATGGCAGAAAAGTACAAAACGTATCCCGGAGAAAAATCTCTTCCTGATCTGACACAAATTGTCTCCTTTATTAACAAGTTGAAGTTTTTCAAAAGTGCACATTCAAAACGGCAATCATCCCACTTTCCTTCTTTGTGGAGCTCACAGCAGAAGGCTGCAATCCAAATGAATAAAGCGCAGAAAGTGACACTGCTTGTGCAACTGGACGGAAACTTTACTTTGGGGTTTGAGGACCTGCAGCAGAAACGACCGCAGATCACTTTTCTCATTGATCCTTTAATGCATAGAGTGACTGCCTGAGATCCCCGCTTGTCACTGATGAGGCAGCGAGCGAACCGGAGAGGATTGAGCTGAAATCTCTTTGGAAAGAAGGTCCTGTTACGTTTTGGAGAAGGGAAAAATACCTGTGTGTAAAAGAGTCTCTCCTCAATATCTGTCTGCCAGTCTTTGTCTATTACCTTGAAACACGTGAAATCAAGGCATTGGTCCGTTCTGACCGACACTCACATAAAGGAATTGCTCAGAGAGGCGATAACTGAATATAAACCTGATCTGCAGAGGATTACTAGAAACAAGAGATGCCAGAAATCCCACTGAGATCATGATTCCATCACTTCAACAAGGTAAGAAATTCTGAGATGTAGTTTGGAAAATACACCTGACTGAGCATGCTTGTGTGAATATTGTGTTCCAAGAAATAAACAGCTGTTAATCAGTCATTCTATTTGTCAGAATAACCGTTCTTGTTCGCCGATTTTTTTTTAAAACATTTTCTGAAGCGCAAGTTATTCAAGTTATAAACGGACCAATCAGATGCTTCAATAAGAGAAAGTGGACTAAAATTTGAAACATTTGATTAACAGATTATTCTGAGCCTACTTTCAAGGGGTGTGGCCTTCCAAGAAGTTCACGTCTGATCGGTGAGAGTAGTTGCTAACTCAGACTAATCACTGCTTACTGACAGTTTCTGGTTCCAACATGACGATGCCCATATCGGAACAGGAAGTAAGTCATTTTATATGGGTGACATCACACTCACTTGGTCCAAGTATATACAGTCCATGGTTATTAGTTGATACTTTCACTGTTTAATTGGTGACCTATTTCATCACAGATGAAGTGACATGCACAAAACATGAGTGGTCTTATCACAGTGTGAAAATGACTTGACCATAAACTAATTAATTATTCTTTATCTTGTTCCTAAAGATTAAGCATCTGTGCAGCTGGAGCTGCAAAGCAAAAGCTCACACACCAGTGTTCTGGACATTTAGCAGCTATTACATACTAAATCTCATCAACCAGTAAATAAATGATAGAAAGTGAGTAAAAAAAACTATTTCAGACAAAGAAATTCAATAGGTTCAAATATACACCACGTTAATATCAATGTTAAGGGACAATTAATAACCACATCCTTATTTCTCATTCACTGTACCTAATTCGCACACATTTCAAAGATTTCTTCCAGCCTCTGTTTATTGTTTGACCATCAGCTTTGTTTACTACCATCTGCCCTCAATCTCCTCAACAACTGTTCTCTGTCTGCTATCACTGCTACTGCTCTGAACTCCACGCCCGCTTTCTGCTGTTACTTGATTATTCAGTGTCTAATAGTTGAATAATTCAGCATGCAGAGCACCATGTCTACTCTTGTGCAGTGAATTGTGACATCTGTAGATGTTTCTCTCATCCAAGTGCACTACGACCTGAAGCTGGCTGACACATCACTACGTTCAGGCTTGCTGGCACCGCACCTAACAATTTACTTTTTAAACAGGCAAGATGGCCAGCAGTTAAAATGCTTTTTAATGTTATCAGAACTTTGCACAGAATTCATATAAACACAAGAAATAATAATGGTACACACGATAGTGGTCTTTAATAGAGATATTTTGGAAGGATCTTGAGTGGTCTCTCCAGGTCAAGAGGAGCTAGTTGAGGTATTTTAAACATCTGGCAGGAATGCTAACCAGATGCCCTCCTGGTGAAGGACCAGAGCCCTAGATGCACTGGAGACCATCCTCAAATCTTATGGCTGGCTAAACAGAGGTAAGTCTGGGCATTTTTGCTTTGGCTGCTCCCTTTAGACTCAAACCGGGAGGAGCAGCACATAATTGATGAATGATAATTAGAACTCAACCTGGTGGAGCAAAATGGGACAATTAAAAAGACGCTTTATCTATAAATAATTCTGTTTCACCCAGAGTTAAAAATCATTCATAATAAATCAAGTTATTCTAAGCAAGATTGCCATGGACTGTTTAGACATATTACTCCTATAATTTAAAAAATCTTCCCATATCACTTGAAACTTGATGGTTGGATGGATGCATTAAAAGAGAGAATGACCAGTGAAGTGATCAGTGGGGGGATCACAGTCCTAGGACAAGTTAATATGCACAAGGAAGAAATTGCAGAGCCAAAACAATACTCTGTTTTGTATTTATGATCAGCCATTTAACTCAATTCTGCCACTGATCAATTATAAACATTAATGTGTGAAGCTGACTATTAAAAGAACAGGAAATGGCCTCTTTAAGGGTGTATTTGACCCATTTGGTTTGCATAAAGTGAACTAGAATTTTTTTACCCTAATAATCCAGAACAAATTTTTTGTCTGTATACACCCAAGTGGACCCCGGTCTGGAACCAGGAACCACTCTCTGACCCATCTTTGAAGGTCGTCACGGTTCATTTCCAGTCGGACTGAGCATTGTTTCACTCTGAGATTCCTCAGTCTGAATACGATCCGTACTTCAAGCAGAACAACTAAATCAAACGGCTATCATAACCGAACAACAGATGAGCCGTAGACAAATATAAAGTAACGATTGTCGTCTTATCAAACAGAAAAAAGTGTCTCGATACGCAGAACGCGCTGCTGTGACTTCATCCTAAAAGCTGCCTTGCAGTTTCCTCAACAGAATTTTCTTAAAAACAATGCCATATCACCACAACGATGAGACACAGCAACTCATTGAAATGTGTTCGGATGAATGCAGACTCATTAAAACAATTTTTAATGTGATACACATTGCTTCTCGTTGTTTTCCCGACAATCTAAATGTCATAAACACTTACCAGCCGACCTTCATACCTGACGTCTCCTCATCACTGCAGTTTCTAGCATCCTCTGAGTTAAAGCACATACGTCACAGTAACTGCCTTGCAGCATGCCTTCTTCATACCAAAGTAACAAGAAAAAAGTGTTATTCCTGATTTTCAAAACTGGTAATCGAAATACAAACTTTTAATAAGTTAACTGTCCCAATAAGGATTGTAAAGCGCAGCACGTCCATCTTTCTCTTGACTTGCCCTCATAGTCACTGGGTTTTGTTTACAAGCTTTCGTCAGTAACAGAATAGTTCGATTGATGGCAGTTTGAATACAGACCAAACTCAAGGTTCGGGATTCCATCCGGAACAAAGGATTTTTCCAGTCTGAATACACCCTAGGTTTTCAGGATTTCAGTCTTGTTAAGTTGCAGTTTAGGCACGGGCAGTATGGGCGATTGGCAAATTTAAAAGGCAGAAGAATATATTTTATTGAAAGCAAAATAATATATGTTATTTAAGGTTTAACTTGATTTATTCTGGATAAGTATTTCTGTTTTATTCATATCTATGTTCAAAAAGTTATGTTTTAAAGTTTTACAATTTTAGCTTTAGTGTGTTCAATAAATGTTTATCTTGTTCGGCCTACAACCTAAAGCGCGTTTTGGCTTTAGGCCCCCTGTGCGACTGAGTTGGACACCCCTGTTATATGAGTATATAAAATTCATGCATTTTTTGTGTAAAATGGCCACATAAAAATAGGGAACAAAAAAGGATTGGGTCTGTGTGAGGGAGGGGTTAGTCACCCGGGGAGTAAGTTAGTGTAGATCTGCAACTGGTTATGTTTGAGTTTATATTGTTGGTATTTCATCAAGTTTCTTTCCATTTGAGTCTGATCTCCTGCACTTGGGTTCTTCACAATTACCACTATCATCACATAAGTCTGTAAACCACTCTCTGATAAACACCAATGACACTACTAAAACTGCACATACCTGCCAAGGAAACACTGAGCTCAAGTCCCAATGTGCCATTGTCATCTTACCTACAGCTTCACGTGGCTACTTTCACAAAGTCCCATCATATCACATATGTAGTTGTAAAAACAAAAACCCTTAAAGACACACTTTGGTGAAAAAGTGTTTTTGGTGTTTTGAACATTTTCTTGTGGTATTTTTCTGAAGGACATACGTATGTAAAGACTTAGGCCTAAAACTGCATTTCTGAATAATTCTTTATTTAAGTCATTGTGAATCAGGAGCAGAAAATGACGTTTGAAAAAAAAAAATTAGCTGTAACAATGAGCCCTCTGCTTTGCCTTATTCTGATACATCCAGTTGTAGATAAATAGATCCATATATGTCTTTGTTATCCTCTTTTGAGCTGGCATCTGACACAAAACTGCTCAGATGGATAGCAGTGTTGCCAGATCTGAGTGACAGTTTCCAGCCCAAACTCATCGTAAAACCCGCCCACCTCAATAAAAACAAGCCCAAATCTCAACCTAGCAAAAACCTAATGTTGAACGTAAAAGTATAGCCGTAGCCTAATAAAAAATGACGCAATAATAATAAATTATTATATAATAAGTCTGTTATAATAAATTTATTTATAAAATAAGTACAGAAAATCCAGTTATAGGTTTCTCGTATCGTGTACTCTAGATGGCTTTTGATGGCGCCCCCCTCTTTCTGCCACTGCCAGGTGCTGGACCACAGCGTATGTCAATCAGCGGTGGGCTGGTGACTGGTGGATTAGAGGGGGCGGGGCCTACCTGGGTGCGCGTTGGCTGAACGTTCTCCTCCGGCTGAGTGTATAAGCAGGCTGCGCTATTTTTGTTCGAGCTGTAACCATTCTGACAAGGTTAATAAAAGCCAATAAAAGCCCTGCATCATCTCCATCTTTTGGAAATGAACCCAAACGGCAGAATAGGGTTCTGACTCTGCAGAGGCTCTGGGAGTTTTAAAACAGCGTCAATTATTCGCTGATTTTTGTTATTCACGGGGGGGGGGGGGGGGACTAAACAGGGGGATTACTGTAATGTTTCATATATTCACAATGCTTTTTTTAGGCTATATATTAATTAGTATACTTTTACTTAATATTTTAAATAATAAGAAAAATAATAATAATGACAATAAAACCGCTAAATATTTTGAAAAGCAGCCCAAATTTTATAGACCCGCCCAATGCCAATTTTACCCGCCCAACATAACCAAAAGAAGCCCAATTGGGCGGAAACCCGCCCAATCTGGCAACACTGATGGATAGTTCCAGTGTTCCTCCCCATATTTGTTACACCGGTAATGGTAAGTTGAGGTTGTAAGGGGCTGTAAACTAGCAGGAGGGAGTGTAAACAGATGGGTGATGGGAAGTGGTGACAGGCTTACTCTTTGCCAACACAACTCAGAGGTGAATTTAATGGAGTCCAACAGGATTTTTTTTTTTTGTGGCTAAACATGTCATCGTTAAAATTGAAAAGACCACTGGGAACACTTTTACAACTGATCAAAAGATTATTGAAATAGGTCTTTAAAATCCTAGACAAATAACAAAATAACAACTGTTAAAAAAATGCTAAAAACTTTCTATTTCAGGGGTGTCAAACATACTGCCCGCGGGCCGAATCAGGCCCGCCAGGTGGTTTACTCTGACCCACACATGAAGAGTAAAAATCATAAGGATGATTAAAAAAGAAAGCAAGTTTTTAGTCCATTCCTGTGGCGAGTTATGATTTTTTAAAGGAATAACCGAAATGTGGAATTCCGTCACTAGGGGGCGCAGAGGATAGGCAAAACAGGTGAAACAGCATATCTCTGCATGTGCCAAAAGCGAAACATAACAGCTCTGCGTCTGGGTAGGATGCACTTTGGTTCCCTATGAGCCTTACCGCTGTTATCTTGCTATGAGGATGATCAGTAGCAACACCCTAATGACCAAAATGTTGTCAAATGTGAAGTGGAGTGAAGAGCTTTCCAGGAAAAATGGACAGAGTTTTTTCTTTATTTCACAAAGCTGAATGCAAAACCCAAATGCTTTGTATGTCATCAACATTGCAGTGCTCAAATAATATAACATCCAGCACCACTAAGATACTCACCATAAAGAAAAGTTTTTATATTGCTTCAGTGTCAGATGTAAAATATTCAGTCTGTATTAATTTGAATAGACCAATCTTTTTCAAATTGAAATTTATTTTAATTGGCCCCAAGGGATTTAGGCTACTATGTTGATTGAGGCATTTTTTTCCAACTGAGTAAAAAACCTGATATTTTGCTTTTAAGTTACTGGTCCGCCCACTTGAGATCAGACGGGCTGAATGTGGCCCCCGAACCAAAATGAGTTTGACACCCCTGGTCTACTTTATCTATTCACATGGAAGTCCTTTTTGTCCACTACACCTTAATCTGTTAAAGAAGAGAAGTTTCCAATGGGAATTTGTCTTTTGATTTTCTCCCAGTGCAGCTCTGATGATGGCATGATTTATTTCTGTGAGCTGTCACTTTGCTCAATAATTCCACATTTCTTTTTTTTTTCATGACAGCGTTTCTGTTAAGTGAGAAATTCCCACTCAAGTTTGCAGATCAAGGATCTGTGGATCTGGTGGCTTACCACATCCTTGAAGCCCCCTCCGCCTTCATCCTCCCTCTGTTTGGGTGCTGAGGTATCCCACTTCTCCGTATTGTGATGTTTTTATCTGTGTTTGATTGCTACAGTTCACCTCAGCCAAAACACACAGCTCTCTGAAGGCACACAATGACAGCTTTAGCTGGCCTCTGAGGACTTTGCATTAATAAAACATGACCTTTGGCATCCAAGCAGCTCAACAAACACTGCCGTTGGCCATTGCATTAACACACACTCAGAGGCCCGGCCCAGCCTCTGCATTTCCACTGCTGTGAACATCAACACTAAGTGAAAGCTTGCACGCAAACATGGCAGGCACTGGAGTCATCCCAGGCCAACTGTTATCCAGTGAACCTCAGGCACACAGTACCTCTGATCCACTATCTGTCATCACTGACTGGACGGTTGTTTTTAATGAGTTTACATCTTTACCTTTTGATCAAATCTTGTAGAACCTCCAAACTACTTTATGAAAGTGGACAACTGGAAAGAGCTAAGAGTGATGTAAGTAAGCGCGAGGACGAGTCATGTCCACAGGGAATGTGTGTTTGTGGAGAAGCAGAGGGGGCGATGGTGCAGCACGCTTGTTCGTTGGTGCATCGCGTGACGGCAAAGAAATGCATCTGAAAGCTCTGCAGGCTGAAATGTCTGAAATTAAAAGTTCAGCACAGCAGAGAATCACAGAACAAACCAACAGTAGAGATGTACAAATGCAAAGCTAGCTAAAGATCTTGATTTGATTTATTAAACGTAAGATTTAAAAAAAATAATCTTCATTCAAACCTGTTTTTCAGCTGGTTTCTGCTCTGCAGTGCATAAGACTCATGCATACAGCACACATGACATGACAAAACAGAGAAAAAGTAAAAATCTTAAATGTTTGAACTCCCACAAACATCATCACTCTGAAGTAAGAAAAAAATGACGTAAAAAAAACAGATAGTTTACCATTCACACACTCATCAATCTTGTCATTTTCTTTCCTTCAGAATTCTTTCATTGCATTTCTCACTTAGAAGTGTTTTTTTATGTTTTCTTGTTTATTTATATAATTATATGAGGCAAAAATAACATTGGTCTAATCTTCAGGGAGGGATTATTTTAGGATTATTTTACATTTACCTTATTTATTAAATATTATACCGTGGACCGGGTGAATACTCGATTCTGATTGGCTGCTGGGTGTGCATTAAAACCTAATAACCGCATGGTAAAAAAAGAAGTTCCGGGCACCTAGCTTAAATGTTTCGTATCACTGCGCCGGCTTCTTATAAACAACCTTTTGCTTCATCATTTGGACAAAAACAAGCGGTAAGAGGAGAACTTTCTCTCTGAACTGATGCTTTATTCAACCCATCGGAAAGATCAGCATATATATATCGCCGAATCTTGACTGCAGTGGTGATAAGGCGCGACGCGGACTATTTGTTACGTAATGCGGCCCTGTATCACGTAACAAATAGTACGCTTTTTGTGAGAAAAGCGATCCAAATCGGAAAAAAAAACAAGAATTAAGGACTAAAAACTGGTTAATATGTATTGCTTTTGTAACTGACCATGGTATAAGCGGGTTAATGGCCTTCAAAGTGTGCGTTATTACTTTTTAACGCACTTCGCGGAAGTGTGCGTTAAAAAGTAATAACGCACACTTCGTCGACCATTAACCCTTACGTAATGGGCCAGAAATTTGACCCCAAATGCACAAGAATATTTGTGAACTTTACTATTTTTTTTACATTTTTCACAGTAAATTTTAAAGCTAATAATATAATATTTAAAGCATACATAATAGGGGCGTAACGTCAACAACAATTTTAATCATATCATAATTAATGGCCGGGATAGGCTCCGGCAGCCCCGTGACCCCTAAAGGGACCAAACGGTTTTAGAAGATGAATGAATGTAGTCATTTATATGTTATGCAGTGTTTGCCAAACACTCATATGTACCCCTTTAGTGCCCTAGAGCAAGCGTTTTCAACCCCCAGTGGAACTGCGCATTGGCAATAGGTGAAACTGTGGTATCTCTAGAAATGTAAAACTGTGGTTATGAACAAATAAAATATATATATATGTATAAAGAAAATGTCAGCAAAAGAAAATTCAGCAGTTTTAATTTATTTATTGTATACCAATAATAGCAATAATTCCTGTTTCATATTCATGATTGTAATATCATAAAGTGTTCTATTTTATTACCACTCTTTGTGAATGTAACAAGTACAGAGTCAGTGCTCCAAACTACAAAAGTCTGTGAACTCTCTGAACTGCAAACTTCTTTTTTTATTTTCTAAAGTTTGAAGCTGCGCCTTCTAACAGTTCTGTCAAACTTTGTTAATTAGTGTTGACAATGAGAAATGGATTAATATTAATGAGACTCTTATCAATTTAGATCCAGACTATTGCAGTATTTCATGGTCTGACTGTGGAGACATCAAGCGTGGATTGACATTTAGGGGATCTAAGAGAACCAGGTTCCCACTCCTGCAAAAAAAAAAAACAATGGAGTTGAATTTGACAAATGTTTGACTAAATCTTGGTCATCATTTTTCAAACATTTGCACTAACACCATGTATTTGTGAGGTCTGCTTTCTGTCACCCCACTTTTTCTGAGTTCGCCTCAGTCCATACCTTCTTTCTTTCTTCCCATTTCCCATGCTGCTGTTGTGAATGGACATTGCAGCCCTTTAATGAAATTCTTTATCATTTAATGAAGCTGTTGGATTAAAGGTGACGCTTTCCCCAATAATAAAAGGCGAAATGAGATGTGTTGAAAAGATGAAGGGGGTAAAAAATAAAGACATCTACTCATATTGCCAGATGAGAAAAAAAAAGATTGACAGTAAGAATCCAAACTGACAAAACAAGCTTTGTTTGATGAAAAATGTCCTGTTTCCTCTCAGCAGGTGACAAAGTGGGCAGGTATTTGATCTGATGTCAATATGTAGGTCAGAAAAAAAAGTTTGGAGTTAGTTTAAAGTCCCAGTCCCATGAAAGTTGTGTTTTTTGTGTATTTAGCACATTCTAGTGGCATTTTTCTGACGACATATGTACAAGAAAATAAAACTTAAAAATGCATTTCTGAAGTCATTGTGAATCAGGAGCAGATGAAAAAATTCAGTAGGAACAAGCTTGCAGCTGTGGCATAGAAGCTACAATAGGTGATCATCTGCTCTGTTTCACTTTGATGCATCCATTTGCAGACAAATAGAACCGTGTACACTGCTGTTTTCTTTGTCTGAGCTGGCATCTGGCTCAAAACTGTACAACTGGATAGCTCCAAAATTGCCATCCATTTGTGTTGCACCAGTAATGATAGGCTGGGGGTGTGAAGGGCTGTAAGCTATAGCGGAAGAGAGTGTAAACAGATGGGTGATGGGAAATGGGGGCGGGCTAGACTTTGCAAAAAACGGTACCGGCCAAAACTCAGAGGTCAATTTTTAATGAACTACTGGTGCTCTGCCAGTGATTTTTATCTTGCCAAAAACGCTAAAAGCATAATTAAAAGACCACCAGGATTGCTTTTTCAATAGATCAAAAGATGATTGGAGTGGGACTTTAAAGAGGAAAAGAATTTAAAGCTTTCACCTGGTGTCTAATCCTATGTGAGTATGAACATAAAATTAAGTGCTGAAGGTTTTTAAACGTGGATTCAGACCGTCCTGGGTTATGTTTGCTAACTAGTCTATAACGTGCTTGGTAAAAAAATAGTTCCAACCTTGCATGAAGAGACCAGGGAGAGTGCCAGCCCACTTGCCTGCCTTTTTTTGTCTCTTATTGTATTTTTTCTCCATCATCCATTTTAAATCCTGCAGGGTTTCAGTTTCTGTCTCTTTTTATTTCAATGTCTTCCACTGAGTATCCCATTCTCCCCATGCCTGCTGTTGCTTCCTTTTTTTTCTCCCCCAACTGTAGAGGATCACTGTCTGACTCACTCAGTTTTATTGTGATGGAGGAAACCTTTCACTTTATTTTCTCATGCAAGGAAGAAGACAACTTGAACACAAAATGTCAGTTATGAACAATGCTGTACAAACCTTTTGGGTGGGACAGTCAGTCAGTCAGTCAGTCAGTCAGTCAGTCAGCCAACACCAGCAGGTGTCTGAAACTGCTCTTGCAAGCAAACACATGACAGATTAAAGTAGCTAACGGCACTAGCTGTAACAATCTGTTCAAGAAGAAAGAGTCATGCCTCAGTGTTCGGGCACACCAGTTTAACATTACAACCTTGCAAAACTGGATCACAGTTATTACCTGGACACTTTGCAGGTTTTTGCACCATAAACAAATCAGCACTGTTTTTTTAGTAATACAAAATTTAGGAAACATGAACCATAAAATGAAACCAAAACCTGAAAAACAACCTCAAAGATTTCCAGAGCAGATGCAAGTTTCATGATCAAAAACGTCTGTCTACCTTATTTTTCTGTGCAAACTAATTTCTTCCAGTTAGATTTTGAAAATGAATAAAATTAATGATAAGAAATTGCATGAGTGATTGAGAAGTAACTTTAAAAAACTTCTAAAATCATTGCCTTGTAAAGTTTGATCAAGATATGGATGGAAATAATCCAAGTGTCTGGCACAAAAATGAAAGATTAACATGTCAACTTTTATTCAGTCTTTTTTATCTTCAACAGTGTAGCACAGTGACTGTGGAACATCTCAGAGGGCTGTGACAAAAAGTCATAAAAACTTTATTATACAGCTCTTTCCTGTACTGACAAAGCTTAGATGTGTCAGTCTAAACATTTCTGGCTCCCTTAACTTACTTCACTTATCTGAATGACCTAAAATACATTTAAAAAATGCTATACCCATCATAATAGACTTTTTTGATCAATACAGGGAGTCCACTGAACCATGTTCTGACTGACTGGGATATTCATCAGGGTAGAGCACAAACACGCAATAAATCAACGTTTTGGTTACTTGTGTAGCTGACAAGAAAAAATTTTGGATCTGTTTCTGGAAGGCTTGACTTGACTTTTCTTCTTCTCTTGAGTAACACCAGGTTGCTGTATATGCATCCAACCACCTACTTCCCCTTGTGTTGCAGTAGAAACATTGGGTGTTGTGTTTTTTTCAAAATGATTTACCTGTTTTGATATTAATAATGCCACATGACCTCCACAGTCAGAGAAAACTCAGTCAGGGAAAAATAAAATCCGTTTTACTAGTATTTTTTTTTTTTTCGTGCAGTTTTTCATACTTTGGACCATGCAATCTTTCTTGACAGGCTGGAAATGTGGGTGGGATTGTCAGATAAAGTCTAAAGCTGGGTCAGATCTTATCAGGAAGGCAGAGGTTATGTTGTTTTCTTTGCAAATGCACGGGTGCATTGTGCTTTGTGTTTTTGCCTCACAGGGTGAAGGCGCTGGTTCAAATCCCAACTGGGACCTCTTTGTGTGGAGTCCTTCATGTTCTCCTTGTGCATACATGGGTTTTTATCCAGGTGGGTTTTCTCCAACCAGCTTTCTCCCACTACTGAAAAGACGTTTCATAGGTTAATTGGTGTCTGTATTTGTCCCTAGCATTTGAGTGTGTGACCCTGAGTCAGACTGCCGACCTGTCCAGGGTTTATCCCACCTTAGCCCAACAGTAGCTGGGAAAGGCTCCAGCAGCCTCCTGATCCCAAAAGGTTTTTATTAGAATCAGGTTGTTGGATATCTGAGAGTGTCTCCATTTAACTGAATTCAAATTCAATTTTATTTTTATGGCCCAATAATACCCCATAATCATCTCAATGGGCTCCCCCAGAGGGGAGTGGGAAAGAGGGACAATGCATTAATCGCACTGCTCCAAACAGAGGTTTGGAGAACTGAATGAATGAAAAATAAATTATCAAGAATAGAGAAGAGGAGGAGAGGAGAAGTAGATGAGAAAAGAGGACAGAACCCCAGTTCACCATACTTTCTCCAGCTTCTGGTTAGGGTTAAGCTTAGGGTTCAGGTCAGGCCTAGGCTTAAAAAAAAGGGTGAAATAGAGGGGAGTCTTGTCAGTAATCTGTGGGTACGTCGTGAAAAGACTGTGGTGCAGGCAGGATCTGGAGGTCCCTTGAAAATATTTGTGTGGTTGCAATGGGATCAGATCATCCCATGAGGTGTGTGTGCTTCAAGGGTCAGGTCGGGTCAGGTCTTAGATGGGTTGAGATGCAGGCAGAATCCGGAGAAGCCAACTAACAACTAATTATTATTGTAATTAAGCTTAATTTAAACATGTTAATACTAAGTTAAATATTCTCTGGTTATTAGCTAGTCTGACAATAAGCCTGTCCAAAGAGGAATGTTTTAAGCCTAACTTTGAAAGTAGAAACTGCGTCTGCCTCTCTTAAATGAGCTGGGAGCTTGTTCCTTAAAACAGGGGCTTTTTTAACTGTACTTCCAACTGTACTTCTACCTCCAACTGTACTTTTACAAATTCTGGGAGCCATAAGCAGTCTTGCATTTTGTGAGCAAAGTGTTCTGTTTGCTTGGTAAGTCACTATGAGGTCTTAAATTGAGGGATTTTACTTATTGTGGCAAGCACTCGTGCCTCACAGACAGAAGGCCCTGGCACATATCCCAGATGGGTTCACTCTGGGTGAAGTTTTCATGTTCTCCCCATGCAGATGTGGGTTTGCCCTGGGCACTCTGTCTAAATAGATTAATTGGTAATTCTAAAATTCCCCATTTGGTGTGTGTGTGGTTGTAAATAGGTGGCTGTGTGATGGACGGGGCAAACTGTCCAAGGTGCAACTTTCCTTTTGCCCTACAGTAGCTGAGTAGGCTCTGGCATCTCTGTGACCCCAAACATGAATTAAGCAGGTGTAGAAAATGGATGGATGGAATCTCCACGTCATGCAGAGCATCTCAAAGTTTCATTTTTAGACCTCTGCTGTTTCACCTGTACATATTATCTCTGAGATAGATCGTTATGATGTCTCATCTCAGTTATGCAGATGATACTCAGCTCGATGTAGCCCTGACACGTATTTTTGGAATGACAGATCGGGGCAAAGTAAAATTCCTTGTGACACGGCTGAACTTCAAGCTTTATTTTTGTCATATGGGCATCATTAGAGATTTTATGACCAGAGCAGACTGATGAATGAATGCTAGGTATTACATGCAAAAAATATAGGTCAATGGTCATGTGGTAAACTGATGGAATGGCTGATATTTGGCTAAATGGCTAAATTTGTTGATAATAAAAATCCTAATTCTGGAAAAATGAAAACACTGGGAGGCTGCATTTGACATGAAATAAATTAAAAGAGCCCCTTAGAAAAAGGCACTTAGCGGTCAAGTAGCAAAGAGAGCAGGTGCTCCATTCCCTTTACCCCCCTCTACATGTGCTCTATCACGCATGTAATCAGCAAGCTTGTCTTGTCATCACTAGGGTTGTGTAGGAATCTGGGACACAAAGTGGACGTGTCTGCTGGATACCAAAGTGGTCAAATCAGAACTGGGTTGCTTTTGAGGTAGAAATACGCCCAACAATTACGACATGAAGGACTTCTAACTCATTATATACTACCTATTGAAAAAGCCAATTAGCTTTGTAGGAAATTAAGAATCTTGCATTTAGCAGCAGATGTCCTTTTAGCGCCCTACCCGCCAATTTTAACTGCACCTTAGACATTTAGGGCCCCTTGGTGGGGAGGGTGATGGGACATGACTGTGACTAATCAGGAGATGTCTTCTCAGTGCCCTACCCGCCAATTTTAACTGCACCCCCTTAGTACACACACCCTTTACTCCTCAAAATATACACTCCAACACACATATATGCACACACACACCCTCACAAACACACACACATGCATTTCGTAAGGAAGGTGGGACCTTGGACAATATGTCCCCTACCCCATCCCTGGTAGGGGGTACTGGGCCCTTGGTAACGGCGGCCGTGTTCCCTGGGTGCTGGTTTCCTGGGCCCGGCGGTCCTCTCTCCACGCAGTGAGAGCTTTCTGGCTAGGCCAGGAGCCGGGGATCACATCACACCTGAGCCGGGGGTGTCCGTGTCCCTGTGGTGTGGGTTCTGGTCCTTGCCCCTGAGCACTTGGCCTCACTAAATTTCCAACTGTGGTCGAGCCTAGTCGGGCCATGTTTACAACATCCCTTGTGGACCCCCTTTTCTCCTGGGTGCCCTCCTCCTGGGCGGGGACGGCTGGCCCCTGCCTTGCTCTTTCTTGGACCAACCGTGGGCCGGGTGGGTGGTTAGCTGGAGCGCGGAGCGGGTCTCCTTTGGGGGGTCCTGGCTCGTACCTGAGTTCGGAGCGGGGGGATCCCCAGAACTCCTGGGTGGTGATGAGGTGCTCGTCTGGTGTTGTGGGCACTCCTCTGGGGCGGGGCCTTGCGTTGGGCCCTCCCGGTGCGGCAGGTGGGCTGCTCTCCTGGTTGGGCTGGAGCTGTGCTATCTGTCCCTACATGCCTCCCTGCTCTCTGGCTCTGGGGGCCCCCATGGCGGTCCTGCTGGCCCTGGCCTGGGTGGCGGAGGTGATCGCCCGGGGGGCGGTTGTTCTCTGCCTGCTGCCATGCGGGCGTTGGGGGGGGGGTTCTGGCTGCCGTTACTGCTGCGGCGGGGGTCTTGGTGTGGGGATGGCTGGGCACTCTCCCTCCTTCTTTTTACATTCCATCATCCATCTTAGAAGAACCTAAACACTCACTAGAGCAAAGGTGTTAGCTCACCTTTACATAAATAGTTTGCGTGATTGAATGAAATATCTCACACTAGTTGGTTTGAAGGTATAAGTATGCATGTGTGAACATTATTAGTATTGTGTACATGTTGACATGGGAATATTTTTTGGAGCCAACAGGTATGTTATAACATCTGAGTGTGTGTGTGGACAGGCCCCGCCCTTATAGATGTGTATTACATCTGAACCTCACTGTAGTGAGTATAACCATCCAGAAACTTGTTGCTTTATGCTGCTTTATGGTTTTACGGTCCAACACAAAAGATTTTCAAATACGATTAAAATGAATAAAGTTTGGCCTCGATTACAAAAGGGGTTTATTCAGACATACCTCTGGTTTGTCAGAAGATTCATAACCCCTGTTGTTAAAATAAAATATGTACAACACAAGAGGCCTTCAGCTCTCATCTGTTTGCCCAGCTGTTGGACAGGACAAGTTAAAAAAAAGAAATAAAAAGAATCTATACACCATAGCAGTTATACCTATGGAAAGTGAAATGGAAGCAGTGATCGTAGTAAATAGATTTTATTTCCGATATGGCATGAATATCTGCATTAAACAATTATTAATTACTGCAGCTGGTTTTCCTCTTTGTGTTTTAATTTTTTTCTAGATGAAATATGCAATTATAAGGTTGTAAAATAAAAATAAATATACATAATTTGGTGCATTCTGTAACTCTGCATAACATTTCCTGTCATGTCGATACTGGGATATATTGGGATTGGCTCAGAAATGTCTTCGAAAAGTACAGTAAAAAATAATGGTAATAAACTGTTTTTATTTCTTTCAGTTTTTTCTGTATCAAACCATTCAAAAAATGTTTATTTCTCTCTTTTTTCTCTGTTTTTTACTCACTCCTTTATCCTTCCCTCTTTACCCCCACCCCCAACCTATAGGGAAAGAGGCCCAGCAGAATTACCATCCTCTTGATCTATAATTACCACCCAACTCACTCTACCTCTGGCTCTTTTCTCCTTGCTTACTTGCCAGCAAGTCTCAGATTGCACGCGGGATACATACATCATGGTTTAAACAGTTTTGAATATGACAGTCATGTCTTGCTTGTGCAAAGGAGTTTTCAGATTTCAGCTAGTAAATTTACACAAATGGAACAAGTATAATCAGTATTGTAAAATGCTTTTTTCATTTAATTTTTTTTTTACCTTAATAATTTTTAATAATTTTTAATAATTTTCAATTGATGCCACTCTAATATTAACTTTAGTACTTCTTAAAAAATGTCCCTAGGATATTTTTATCAATCCATTTATGAATGTAATTTTAGGAAAACCTTTTTTGTTGTTGGTGGGCAAACATTCAAAGTCAACAAGTAATTTGTGTCTTGCTGTACCATATTTTCTGCAAAATAAGGTCTACAAAGTCTTTTTTTTCAAAAATGACAGATTGCTTTATAATCCAGAGCACCTTAAAAAATTATTAATTTTGGTTGTGCTTACGGATTTTGAAGTGATTTTGAGAGGTACACGGCACTATTAAAAACCTCCTTTTTTTTTATAAAAATGTAGGGTGTTTTTGTGAATACGCTAACATGTAGCGGTGTTGGAATGTGGCTATGTCCCTCACTACTACTCCCTGACTACTTAAAATTATATAGTGTGATTTGTTCACCGATTGCAAATGACGTGTAGGGATGTCAAGCTGTATTTTTTTTCACTTGCTATTAACAAGGTTTGGAGTTAGCGTAGTCACAAAAGCATTTGATTCAATGAGGTTCATTGTTTCTATAAAATTATACTGCGTATTTAAATTATTTTTTATCAGACACTGGTTTGTTTTATAAAATGTAACGACATGTTTCAGTGGAATACCTTCCACTTTCGTCAGGGTCGTCATCAGGTGGTGGTGTGTGACGTCTTTAAAAATAGATGATTGTTACTGAGGCGGAGTTACCTGTCAAACTTTGACAAGTGACTCCGCCCCTTGATGTCATTTATGAAATCCCATGTCACACCTGCAATAAAACGTACATCGGAGAAACAGGATGCACCTTCATCACAAGAAAAATGGAACATCAAAAAGAATGTGAAAAGGAAACAAAAAAAATACTAACAAGAGCCAGACGACAACAGGCAGTACAAGAAAATATGAAATCAGCCATAACGGACCACTGCAAGCAGGAAAACCACATCATGGACTGGGAAAAGGCCAAAGTCCTCCGCACTGAAGACAACAGACACCGCAGATGGATCATGGAGGCGGTGGAGATAAGAAAGCGAGCCCATAATTCCATGAACAGGTATGAGGGGGCCTTCCTGCTCTCCTACACCTGGAGCAACATCCTCCAGCAAAAAAAGTTCATCAAGGGGCGGAGTCACTTGTCAAAGTTTGACAGGTGACTCCGCCTCAGTCACAATCATCTGTTTTTAAAGACGTCACACACCACCACCTGATGACGACCCTGACGAAGGCGGAAGGTATTCCACCGAAACATGTGGGTACGTTTTTTAAAAAAAAACAGTGAAAAATAATTTAAATACGCACAAAAGCATTTGTTTTAGCGGCATAGGTCATTTTTTATGTGTTGGAAACAATGTCAGGAGTTACACGTATTGTGAATATTCTAAAGTGACTAACGTGTAGCGTGTTACAAACACGTTCCAGAGTTACTGTGAATGCAGTTAATAAAGTCTGACTTGTAGACTCATCTCTGACTCTTCTGTCTTGCTTAATGCACCTTCTAGTTTGGTGCACCTCATATATGACATCAATACGAAAACAGACCATTTCCTTAATGGTGCACCTTGTAATCTGGTCGGGGCACCCTATACTGCAGAAAATACCTGCAGTCATTACTAATGTTTTATTTTTTTTCAATATTCTATAAACTGATTTATCATAAAGACTTAAATTAAGTTTAATATAAATTATGTTTAGATTCCTTCAGGTCATGATAGCGTGTGTTTTTGGATACAGTTCAAATTGAATTTTAGAAAAGTAATGATTAAAGGTATTGAGTTTCTTACGCAGTAAGACTCTACAAAACAGTAAGTACAGTAAGAGTCTTACTTAGTAATTCAGCATATAACAAGTGCTCTCTGTTCAGAGATGGAACGAAGGGGTTTTCTTTTCCCGTCAGTTCTCAGCCGTTTTGGAGTGAGCGGAGTCCCCCTGCTGGTCTTGTTAGTGAGACGGTTGATAACCTGCTGAGAATCAGCTGAGAGTTGAATCAAACGTCTGAAGCAGCTGGATGTTTGAACTGCTGGTACAGTGAGTGGAGCCCGCAAAGCAAACACGGAGTCAAGGTGAAAGGATTCTTCATTCAGGCAATACTCTGTGTGACTAACACTTGCAAATTGATGTGTGAGGACATTTTCAGTCTTTTTCTCAGGAAAATAGAGAATACTTGGGACAGTCACAGCTGACAGTATTTTGTCTCCATAGAAAATCAGAGATTATGCATAACCATGTTGCAAACTTCAATCTAATTCTGAAAGGAACTCCATGAAGAACAATAAACAAATCAGATTTGTGACAGCAGTGGTTGTCACCTTTTGTAACTAGCATGCCACTTAATAGAAAGAGTCAGTCCATTGTTTAACCATGATGAAATTAATAAAGAATTGAATGATGCAGGGAGGGTAAACACAGTTTGTAACCTACACTTCTATTCTACTCAACATCTATTATTCATTGGGCAAGATGATTCTTTCATGAGGCAAGCTAGTTGCACATAATTCATAACGCAGGCTGTGGAAACTAGGACAGAGTGAGATACAAGCAGTGCAGGGGGGGTGGGGAGAGGAAGAGAAGGATGAGAGGGCTGAATGAGAAAGAGGGTGACGAAAGGGATGAAGACAGAGAGGGTTTCTGGATGAGAAGGTGAGGGAAAAGAGGAAGAAAGAGGCAACAGGATTGGGGGTTTCGATTGGGTTCTAGACCGGAGGGAGACGAAGGCAGAACTTGGAAGATAAAATATGCGAGTGGAAAAAAATCCTCAACAGTTCAGGGATGAGACGGGAGAAAAGTCAGAGCGTGAGATGTGGGAGGGGGTCGTGTCTTCTCAATGTGGCAGACATCTCTATCAGAAAGAGAGGGGGAGGAGTCTGAAGTGAAACACAAGTAAAATTCTGCAACAATGCCTCATTTTTTTGAATGTAGTAGGGGTATAGCGATTCACTTTAACAAGGATTCGATTCGTATCATCAATTGTGGTTGACATAATGCTTCATAGTCGATTTTGGTTCATTTTGAACGTTCTGATTCAATCTGTTTCACTGACCTAAAATCAATTTAGGACATCTTTATTTTATTTTTTACCACATGTATGGTCACACGTCTTTGCTAAATTCAAAGTGTTTCCACACTGGGCTGTAATGATGGCTTGATTATTTTCTGCTGCCATCACATGTGTGTTGTCCGCTGTGATGTCACTTGGTTGTTTTTACTTTATAGTAAAATATACCTACCGCTCCACAATCCAAATGGTATTTTCCAACATTGATTTTAACCAACTTATTTTATTTTGAAATGATTTTATAATGGTATAGGTCAATTTGATTAAAGTCTTGTCAGAGACAGTTGATCTGGTTTTAGGATTTCTTCCACAATTGCCTGACAGTAGAGAAGGATTTTGTAAATGTGCATGCTAGTTTGCAACAGAATAAAAAAAGGAGACCTTCCCCTCCTTGTCCAGAGAATGCCTTTCAAAGCCCATGTGCTTGATATAAAACACTCCTTTCCAAGTGTGTTTATTGCTCCAAAAAGCTGTCAAAAGGAGAGGGAAGAGGCAGATGTAAATAAGAGATCAACTCCCATCTTGTCGAGGTGAGTCATGAGGACCTGAGTTCACTCGTCCTCCTTTTGGTGGGATGCTGGAAGAAAAGGATGAGAATTTCAAAAGTCATTCCATAGCTCTGTGTGTGTTTAGGAGGAGAGATGGAGGGGGCAGCAAGGCAGAGGGAAAGCGGAAGAGATCACAGAGAGTTTGCACTTTTTCCACCGTAGCTCTGAGCCATGTACACAGCAGAAAGTCACGACCCCAAAGTTCAATACATGAGATGAATTCTAATGACTTTTTGACCAAGATGGAGCATTTCAGACTGTGTAAGCATGTTTGTGTGCGTCTTGAAGGGGTGGGGTGTAAGCATATGGGGGACAGAATTCCTGTGGGAGCTGAGGGCAGAAAAAATAGAGTGCTGAATTGTGACAATGACACACTACCCTGGAACACACACATATGTGCCCACAACACACAAGGACAGAGAAAAACTTTGGAGAGGGTGCAAGTGGAGGTTATTGCAAGGTGACTTAATTTGAAGGAAAGACAGAACTGAATTTTTCAGCCTCTCGAAACGTAATATTTTCAAGAATACTCAAGAAGAAAGAGTTTAAAATGATTTTAAGCACAGATAGTGTAAAAGACACATAAAATCACATTCCTTTCCTCAAGATGATACAAAGTGCTTTAGCTGCAGTGCAGTGTTTACTGAGTTGCTCCAAATCCATACCAAGTTGAAGCACAGAAGCCCAATTTCTTCATATAAAAAAAAGAAAAGTTTTCCATCAATCTTTGGATAATTTAACAATCTCATTTTTACATCTCTGCTTAAATTTGCATAATAGCCTGATTTATGTGTCTGCCGAAAAGCATGTTTCCACCATGTGGCACCCCAACCCATACCCCCCCCCCCCCCCCCCCCAAGTAAAAATAAGGAAAGAATCGTAATGGGATTAGTTAATCTCTGGTAATTGCGACATCACCATGGAAACCAGAGACGTAGGGCATAAAGCTGCAGTAAACGACTGGGGTCATATTTCATATTTTTGTAAGCATTTGTTTTATCATTGTTATGTGCATCTATGTGGGCTGGATTTTCACATGCAGGGAAAAAATGAAGACAGTGGTCTGTTGAAGGTTCCTAAAGATGAATAGACTTTAAATGAAGCTGTAGACTTCACAAATGGTCAGAGACAGAAACAGCTGAAATACCTGTCTTGTAAAATGCATGTGTGTTCCTAACAGATGTGATGTTCTTTGTGAAATGATTACACATCTGAATAGCTATATGTGCTTTTCTATCTGCTTGAGGGTCCAATCCACAGAGCCCCTAAAGGGACATGGTAGCACAAGATAGAGAAACCAGTACCATTTGTTTTAACCTCTAGTTTCAGGTCAGCACGTGAAACAGTACTCTTTTTTTTTGTGTGTGTGTCTTTACTACTATGTACCTTTAAGAACTCTGTAGATACATCATCAAATGTAGAATAAAAAAATAAATAAAAACAAAGCGTATTGTTCTTGGTGACATATTCTATGACTTTAATAGGAATATGGCTTTTTTATTGCTCTAGCACATTCTACATTATGTTCCGTAAAAATGCCTAAAATGTCCAAGATTAGCGGTTGAAAAGGATGCCCTAATTAGCAATTTCATTTAAGTTTAAAATTACAACAATTACTCACTATATTTAAACAGTGCAGCCATTTTCTCATTCATGCTGCTCTACAAAATAGAATAAACGTCGAACCAGCTGAGAGAAAGTTTTATTTTGATGTTTTTTCTAAGGGTGTATTCAGACTGGATACATTTGGTCCACTTTAGGTAAACCAAATGAACAAATATTTTGACGGAAAACACCCAAGCTGACCCTGGTCCGGGACCAGGAACCACTCTCTGATCCACCTTCGGAGGTGGTCTCAGTTGGTTTCCAATCGGACTGAGCTTCGGTTCACTCTGAGATTTCTCAGTCTGAATACAATCTGTACTCGAAGCTGAACAACTGAACCAAAACCTTTAAACCATAGCCGACATGAACAGAGTAGGAATGAAGCAACAGATGAGCCGCAGACAAATATAAAGCAACGATTGTCGTGTTATGTAACAAAAAAAGGGTCCAACTGTTTATTTGTTAGAACATTTTTAACACCGCTGAAAACACTTCTTACATGCTTTTCTGTGTCTCGATACTTGGCTCGCGCTGCTATGACTTCTTCTTAAACGCTACCTTGTACTTTCCTTAACAGAATTCTCTGAAAAACAATGCCTTATAACCACAACGATGAGACACAGCAACTCATTGAAATGTGTTCGGATGAATGCAGACTCATTAAAACAATTTTTAATGTGATACACATTGCTTCTCGTTGTTTTCCCGACAATCTAAATGTCATAAACACTTACCAGCCGACCTTCATACCTGACGTCTCCTCATCACTGCAGTTTCTAGCATCCTCTGAGTTAAAGCAAATATGGCATGTCTCCTTGCCAGTAACCATTTTGCAGCATGCCTCTTTTGTACCAAAGTAACAAGTAAAAAGTGTTGTTTCTGATTTTCAAAACTGGTAATCAAAATATAAACTTTGAATGAGTTAACTGTCGCGATAAGAATTGTAAAGCGCAGCACGTCCGTCTTTCTCTTGTTGCCCCCCCCCGCAGCTCCTGTCCAATGACTGAAGAGATATTTAGTCACCTGATTTTGTTTGCAAGCTGTGGTCCTTAACAGAACGCTCCGCTTTAAGGCAGTCTGAATACAGAACAAACGCAAGGTTCAGGACTCCATCTGGAACAAAGGATTTTTCCAGTCTGCATTCACCCTAAATTTGTGTATTTTGGCGATCTGGTATAGAGTTGACTGTGCGTCTTGTAAACTATCCACATCGGCGTCAGCTTCGAGTACAGATTGTATTCAGTTCACACATTTGTCAGTGTGTTCTGGTTCTTATGTTTACTGACAGGATCTTGTGTCAGCTTCTGTTGTCATCAGTCAGGTTTCAGTTTAACATCTGTCTGATTGGTTCCATCGTGTTCCTTTTGTTTTTTGTATTCATCCTGTGCTTTCCCTCTGTTTGTCTTTAAATGTATTTGAGTTTTAAAGTTTCTATCAACTGCTGATTTCCTGCATTTCGAGACTTTCGGAAACAGAAAATTTATATGAAAAATAAATTGTTTTCAAAATTGTCAAGCAAAGGAAAGGAAATGCAATGATGAGATTTTTAACGTTTGCATATCAGGAAGCAGTATCTTGAAGATATTTGTTTCGTTCATAATTGCCCAACAAGCATAAGGACCTACAATTTCCATAAAAATCTGCAGCAATTTACTATACCTGCTAATGCAAATATTTTAGTTTATTCTTTTCTGACTTGTAATAAACAGAAACAGTTGTTTAACTGCTAATATAAGGTAATATCCTCCTAACTAACACCTGTGGAGAGGGAGGACATTTAAATTATTTTGAGAGGTCACCAAAGGTCACACGTAAAAGCTACAACTCTGATTTAGACATCGATTAATTTACATCTTTTTAGATAAAACACATGGATTGGCACTTAACTGAAATGTAAGAGGAACTTTCAGGAATACCAAACAAAAAAGTTGGCTAAATGTCTAATTTTGAAGAGTTTGTTTGATGTAGATGGTGAAGGTTGTCATTCATCCAGGTGATGTCTTAAGGTCATGGAGTCATGGAATTAAATCTTCTTTCTTGAAACGTTGCACCACTCATCCAAATAGCTTTAACTGTCTGAAAAAAACAAAAAAAAAAATTTGTTTAATTAAATGTAAATAAAATGTTAAATGCAGTTAAAAAAGAAATTCAAAGGATTTAAAAAGCAGAAACAGTAAATTTATAACAAGAGCAGGAAATAGATAACATCCTTAGTCTGATCTGATTGGAATCAAATTACAAGCATTTTGCTGATAATACATCAACAATTCATGGGCATGAACTCGTGTAAAAGTAACAAGAACAATATGGATTCCTGTGAATCCCTACAAAGTTTTCCCTCCACTTTCTCTTGTCGACAGCTTGTTTGTGATGATTTAAAATTTATTTGACATTGTGGAGTTTCTCTTTTCAGCTCCACTATTGTTTTGTTTGTCTTCGTTGTCTTTTCCCATCAGTTTACAGTTCCCCATTCACTGATCTTTGTGCAAAAGTAGGTTGACACCCCCAATGAGGAAACTGTATGTAAAATCTGAGATGATGGCACAGCCATCTGAGGAACCTGTCTCTCCATGCAGCCTTGAAACAAAGTAAACTGCAGTTGTGCGTGTGTTACTGAGTGTGTGTACTCACTGTGTCTCTTAATACTAATTGTATGAAGCAGCTTCCTGTGTCAGGCTTATTTTCAGTTTAAAGTAAACACGCTACATAGAGTGTTTGTGACTGAGTGAAATGTAAAATTGGGGGTTGAATGCATGTTTGACTGGAGAACCCTTATTTAAAATGAGGTCAAGTGCTATCTCACTTCCTGTGCTCCTGTTTCCACTCTTTGGCAGCGTGCATCTGCTCCAGCATCTGCACATGAACGTATGTTTGCACATTACCAGCGGCGGAGTGGTGAGTCTCATCCTAATAAAGCGGTCCCCAGGATTCTGCAGTGCTCCCTCTTTCTATGACTTTAATCCTCCCCCTTTCTTATTTCTTCTGAATTTACTCACAAAAGTAGGTTCTCTCTATTGCCATTTTTAAAACCCATTTTTATGAGCTTTTGTCAGCAGAGTCTGCACGTTTTTCCATGTTGGGATACGTTTCTCCTCCTTGTTTAGAATGCTGGGATTATGTTGCTGATTGTTGAGGATATATATCTGCCTGATATATAGAGGCTGCAACAGCAGGATAAAGAGCATGTCGCCAGAGAAAACACACAGAAACACAGCTGCTATTTCGCTGCTTAAATGAATTGTCTCACACACAGCAAACAATATAGAGAGGTAGATTCTAATTAATTTAAATGGTATGCACACAATCAAAACAAGAAATATGCAGGATTCATATACAGAATGAAATAGTGAACAATTATCAACAAAATTCGGGAAGCAAATAGGACAATAACACAGCTGTTAATAGTGGTGAAGCAACTGTAACAGGACGAAACCCTGCAGAAGGATGTACTGTATTTTCTATCTCCAGCAACATTTACCCCTTTGATGTTTTAACCCTTTGAGGTTTGATCCATTTTTCTTCAGTGGTTAGTCTGGTCTACTTGTGTGAGAATGGTTGGGCTGCACAACCTTCACCCAGAACGGAGGCTTCTACTTATTTTAAAGGACCTCCTCATATAAACTGCCCCAATCCCATATGGAAAACTTATAAGAAATTAACATGACCTGCATTATGTTTCACATATGTGTGCATTTTCTAAGACTTATTAGTCCTTTATATGATAAACTCCTGAAAGTGGCCTATTGCTGGTTCTTTTCATACATGACATTAACCAGAAATATGTATGTATTTACATTTTCACATGTATTTTCTATACATGTGTCATATAATAGTCATAGTTTTCTCTTACATGTTCTTTTCCCAAACATATACTTCTCATATATGAAAATAAAACATTAAATGTAAGTTTTCTGTAAGTAAAATGTATATTCCTTACAGGGAAATTATGCTTTCTTTATATGTTGTTTTTACTTTTATTATATGTCATCTAATTAAAATGACTAACCTAGTATAAAAACATATATAAATATGTATCATTACATACAAGTTTTTTTTTACAATTTTTCTACAAGAATGTTTGTTAAACTATAAAAACTGTTGTAGCATTATATAAAACAACATACTTTTTATGTATGTATGTGTACAATGTCAAGTGTTAATTGTTTAAATAATATGAAGCACATATTGAAGTGGCATGACTTCATTTGAAATTATATGGACACTGAAATTGCATTACCAATTGCAATTACAAACAGACATACTGCCTTAATACCACTTAAACTAATTTCAACTATTAAAATTTCCCTCCCCTTCACATAAATACAGTTCTTCAATGTCTTTAATACTAAAAACTAAATTTAAATAAGGAACAATCATGTAACGTTTAGGGTTGGTGGAGGACACAAATGCAGGACAGGAAGCAGCAGGAGTTCCAAAAAACAAAATCTATTTATTTAACAAAGGACGCTGTACCACAGAGAATCCAAAAACCAAAAGAGTAACATATACTGAGAACAGACTTGACTAGACTTGACAATAGAACCAAAACCACTTGAAAGGAGGAACAAACAGTACGGATCAGCACAAGACGAAGGGAGTGACAAGACATATATACTAACGGGGCTGACGCGACACAGGCGCCAATGATCAGGAAAGATTGGGACGAGGGAAGTCAAACTAAACTAAACAAACAGGGAAGAGCCTTCAAAATAAAACAGGAAACAACCTAAAGAACCAACCCAAACCCTAATCATGACAATTAATGACACAGCAACATTTTTACTTTTCGCCCGGAGTTCTATAATCTTGCCATTTATTGTGGTTCCGATGCTGGAGATCTGTGTCCAAGTAAAAAACAATATAATACAGTAATGGCAGGATAAAACGCTTTAGAAAAATGATTTGACAAATAATTTAGTGAATAATATGAACAAAAACCTTGAACAACCATCTCCTTCAATTTAGCGTTCTCCTCTTTCAGCTCCTTGATCTCCTGCATTAATTCAGATACTGTCTTTTCTGGATTTCTATCCCTTGAACTAGTTTGTGGATGACAGTACATCTCAAGAAATTCTTCAGCAGGGTCTTTTCTTTTCTGTACCTTTGACTTCTGGGTTTCCAGAGAAAGAAAAATCAAATCATTCATACAGAAAAAGAAAAAACAACTGATGTTTAGCAGCTCAACTGCACAAACAACAGGTTCAGTAACAAGAACTACAAATTATGGAATATATTTTAAAGCTAAACATTGCAGGCTATAACTGCAAATCAGAGCTACAAATCACTTCCACAATTTGATGTAACATTCATTGAGAAATACTACAAAAGAGCAACATATAACTTGATATCACCTTTCAATATTTGCTGTCTGGATACAATATCATGTTGCTAATGTCATTAGGAATAGTTGGTCCTTAAATCCATCCATATATCTTCTGACCCGCTCCATCCCTTTACCGGGGTCGCGGGGGTCTTGCTGGAGCCCATCCCAGCTAGTCACAGGCTAGGCTACATTACACATGCCTACTAAAAATAATGTATGTGGAACCACTATCATACACTTTCTTCATGTGTTACCAAAACATACAAGTTTCATATTGTCCTATTTTACTAAGGACTTTATAAGTAGTTTGACTGTCTTATCCTTAAATTATAAGTTTCAGATAAAAGAGACAAAAAACTTATAAGATTCTTATCTATCATTTCCGGATGGGATATCACATCTTTACTAAAAGGAGCAGCAAAAAGTACAAATATGGCCCAAAAGAATTATATCGGAAACACATAAAAAAAAAAAAAAATGGTGATGAGAGTAAAAACTTTAATCTTGATCACATCTATGTTTAAACTTCTTTTTCTACAAAAATCGATGAACTTTAAGAGAGAAAAGAGTGAAAATGTTCTGTCTGAGAAAAGTGTAGTGTGTAATGAAGAGTTTTACAGCCTTAGAGCATCAATAATTCTGCATATTATATTGTTTTATCATATATTATATTATTTTTAGAACGTAACCCTAATGATGAACGAGGGAATACTGTATTTTAATTTAGGAGTTTTAGCTTACTGTGGCACTAAAATAGCTTTTGTAGGGGTATTATCTTGTCGTGGCCCCTGACAGTAGATTGTCATCTTATCTTGTACTTGTAGTGCTGCAGTCGTTATATCAAGGCTGTAAGATTGATAACAGCTGAAAGTGTGTAATACTCAGGCGTTACAATTGAACTGACCTTTTCTCTAATACTTCCTGACCTATAATAGGTTGACAGACTGGTCATTCTTCAAAACTGACCTAGAGATTTTGTCATTGAGCATTCACAACACTGAATCATCTACTTACAACCAATTCTATTTTGTATCCTCCTCATTCACATGCTCATGTCTTCTATAAACCTCCTCTTCTATCACTTTAATATATTTACTGTTCCTTCAAAGAGCATCTCACAAGCTGCATCATGCAAAATCAACCTTTTGAGCTTTTAAGTTTATTATAATGTCAAAAAACTAATCCAAAGTGGTATTTTGATCCATTCATGCGTTTCTGGGTATTCCTCTAAAAACCTGCGCTGTGAGCACCGGCCCCTCTCAATCCATGAAAATTAGTGGGTTCTCACATTGTGACATACATGCGTGAGAAACAGCCCCTTCTACGCTGCCAGGACCGCTCACCGGCTAACACACACACACACACACGCACACACACCTACACACACCCACACACTTTCTCTGCAGAGCTAGCAGTAATCTACAAAAACACATTTCACTTTATATGCACAAAATGCACATCAATCGTTGCCAAGTTCGACTCATGTTTGTTTTTTTGGGCAAAAAACAGACACACTGCCAAGCCGCTTCTATGCTGATGTCATGAAATGGGCGGCACCCACAAGACAGCCGGTGTCTCAGAGATGGAGTTGTCTTACTTACGGATAGGAAAAGGGGCTGCGAAAATAACTATTTAATAAAAAAATTGTTCTTTAGTGTGCCAAGGGTAATATATTATCGTATATATGGATATAGTTTATTCTGAAAGGCTAATGAAAAGCATGATATAGACCCTTTAAAACATTTCATGGATCAGAGAGATAAAGATCTTTTTCCCAGGCAAAGATTTAAAAAAATGTTTTTTCTGTTTTCTAGTGCATTTTGGTTTCTCTTTTTGATGCTGAATTTACAGTTAGCCCTTAAAGTTGTAAACATATGTTCCATTTGATTTATCTGGTGTGGTCACACAGGTGACCCTCTCTAGGGAAACCCACAAAAAAGTTGAGTAAGTTTTTAAAATGTGATTGAAAATGGTACTGAATTATGATCCTGTAACTTGTATCTTAAACTATTCCTAATACCATAAACAGCTCTGTTTACCTGTTAAACATCTGGCAGAAACAAGGAATTACTAAAAATATTTTGTAGGGTTTTGATGTTTGCAGGATGTGTACAAAAATGTAACCTTTTGAATGGATTTTGTAAATATAGTTCCTTTCAGTTACACTAAGAAAAGTCACAAGTAGTTTTGTGTTTTAAAATTCATCAATAATTAACTACTCTTGGTTTAAAATATGTAGTTTCCATCACAGCACTATTTGTCATTAAAGAAAAAAAGAAGAAATTATTCCTCTTTCTGTAGACGTTTATCTTTACATTTCTCTTTTCAAGCTATTCACACTGCCTACTGCAGTGCACATTCAAGCAACCCCTTCCAATGAAAAGTCTATGTAGTGGCGCTTACATGCGTGCTTCGGGCTTCTTCGAAACTCTCATGTTCACGAGTAGCTACGCTTTAAGTACTAAACGCATTGAAGGTTAAATCAGATCTAGTGTTGACCAATCAGGGACCCAGATTTGGTAGTGATGTATCTATGACATCCCTTTTAATTTACAGAAGTGCCAACCGTTTGAAAATTGATCATCGAGGAGGAAATAATAATTGTGGTTTGTGCCCTGCTGGAATGATATGACACAAAGTCTTTCATATATCTAAATAGAGCTGTAAAATTAAAAGACTGGAGCAAGATTCATGAAATAAAACAATAGAAAAAGGAGAAGAAACCCCTCCCTGCGTGTCCTTTTTGAACACTATATGCTAAACACGCTAAAAGCGTGCTCTTGAAGGCGTGCCACATGCCCAGTGTGAATGTATGTGGCAAATTAGGCTACTGACCCTGAACGTGAGTAACTCACTTTATCCTTATTTTCTATCATTCTCATCCAGTTAAAAACTTTATCAAACAAAATAATATCCCGAGTTCTGATGTCTTAGATGTTTCTCTTTTTTGTGTTCTGTCAATTAATCCAGAAAAAAAATGGAAGTTAAATTGAGAAGAGAGCTCATTGAGATCTGCTACCATACCAGCATTAGATGAACAGCAAGCTTAGGTGAGGTTGCATCAAGAGGACTAAAAACAGCTGAGTGGCATTTTATATCGTAGTTTTTCTGATCTGCACCATATCAGTCCACAGGCATTCATGACAGTGTTTACCTGGGCTGCTTTGCACTTACATTCTGCAGATTTTCTGTTAATTGTCTTCTTCTCTGTGTTTTGTTTTTGCCAGGACAACTTAGCTTTTTTTTATCGCTTTTCATTGTTGAAGTAACTTGACATTGGCTTTGCATGCGTTTGTTGATTAAAAAGCTTTAAATTGGCATTTCTGATTAAAATACATTGTTTCAGCATATTTTTGGCCAGTGCCAACCAGGACATGAAAGAAAGATTAAGCCGTCATCTTCTTTTTATGTCTCTTTTTAGTGTTGTCCTATATGTCTGACTGCAAGCTGTTCTCTCCACATTGCTTCAGTCATGCCAGCTGTGCCTCTGCTCCCCTGGTAGGTAAATGAGCCCTGATGAAACGAGACGACGATGTAATGGTGATATTTTTTTAACACAAAAGTGTGTTTTGCATCCTAAGCAGTTGTAGTGTACAAAAAATTTAAAGTATATGATGTGGTGTGGCATATGCCAAATAGACATGATTAAACAAATTCATTTTAAAATGACTGCCTGAAATTCCTGGCATGAATGATACAACTATGCAAAGCAGTGGGGGGCTTTTTGATTTTAGATTTCACTTGCAAAATCTTAAGTGAATTGGCTTTTTTGGTTGCCAATTCTTTCTTTAAAAAAAAGGGGAGGGTTGTTTTTTGTTTTAAACTGATTACGGTAATTGATTGATTTCTTCTTACCGCACAAACTGAAAAGTAAATGTACAACTAGAGATGTAAATTTGACCGTAATAAGCGATCTTATTTGCATTACAGTCATAGCTTTTTTTAGTGACGAGCACCCATGGAGCCCATAAACAAGCTGTTTTAATAGAGGTCTCTGCAGCGTCTACCAGCTGTGCCAGCTCTCTTCTGGCAGGCAGCAGAGTGTCAAAAGCCATCTGTGCATCTGTGACTGAAAACATCAGGCAAAAAAACCACTGTGGCGTCATCAAAACATTATGCGCAAGACAAAGCTCCGGATCTACAACCTAGCTGTACTCTCCATCCTGCTTTATGGTTCGGAGACATGGCCCTTAAATAAGAGCGTAGCCGCAAGAATAGATGGCTTCAACAGCCGGGCTCTCAGGTCCATTGAGAACATCAAGTGTCTCTGACAGAGCCTTAAGAGCCCAAACCTGCCAGCCCCAAGCCACCTGCCTTGCTGCGCAACGCCGCATCAGATGATTCGACCACGTTCTCCGTCTTCCCTCTTACCAGCCGACGTGAGCCATCTTGCAGTTTAACTCAGGGGCTGCAGGCTGGAAACGACCTCATGGCAAACCCCGTACTCGGTGGACAGATGTCATTGCGGGAGATGTTAAACCTTATGAGGTTGCTATGAAGGATGCTGAGCTTCTGGCACAAGACCGGAAAATATGGAAGACCCTTGTTTTTTTGGTCGCTTCTGTGCACCGGGAATGGGCCTCACCCCCCCCCCTGCAAGAGCCTTTATGATATATACATATATATATAATTTTCACAGTGTTTTATACATTTTAGAGTTTAAAAAAACTACCCTGCCTTTTTTTTTTAGAAATAATTTATCTGTTAAAGCAAAGGTTTTTTATTTATAAATAGGCAAAAAAAAAAAAAAAATGATATTCTGATGTGAAATTTATTAGCATTTTTGAATAAACAAAGAAAAAATCAGTAACTATTTTTAGTACTGGTTCGTTTTAACTTATTGCTGACAATCGTAATGGTATGTCTTTTTTGCTAAAGTAATCGTGAATTAGTTAATTTGTGAGTAACACATTAATGGGGTTTTACATTTCCTTGAGATTACTAATATCCTCTTGTTTCTAAAATTGATCTTTTTTTTATTTTCTGCATTTTCAGCCTAATCTATCCAGTGGCCCTGATTCTACTAACAATCGGTGAGGATGTCGAAAATCAACACTTCGTCTGTCTGGATTGTTCTGGTTTTCATTGGGTTTTCCTGCTAACTGGCTAGGTCAATGGTATTGATCATGTAATAGTGACACACAGTTTCCCTCAAAATGTTGAAATGACTGTATCAAGACTCCTGATTAAAAATAGCTGTTAGTGATGACTGTAGAAGTATTGCTCATTTTACCAAATTTTCTGTGGCAGCTGTAATCGTTTTTAAAAAGAAAACATGAAAATGTGCTTACAAAGCAAAAAGAGAGAATTATTGACATTTTAGTGAGATGAACTTACTTGACGAGGAATTGATTGCATTACTGTGCAATGTATCCCATGGGGATGGGTGCATTTGTGCACACACACAGTCAGCAGGATGTAGTCAATGTAGGTTAATGGGTAGAGGAAATAAGGGGCTTCAGCAGTGTGGAGCAGTGTGACCATACATGTACATTTGTGTCTGTGGCGAAGAGCACACGTATGCTTTGGACAGAAGACTAGAGAACTTCTGAGCAACATAATAACATTTTTTTTAGATTTGGGTTTTCCATCCATCCATCCATCCATCCATCCATCCATCCATCCATCCATCCATCCATCCATCCATCCATCCATCCATCCATCCATCTTCTTAACACGATTATCTCTTTTGGGGTTACAGGGTTGCCAGAGAAAGAGTGATTTTAAGAAATAATACTGAAGTTACCAAATTACTTTTTTATGTCTCAACAGATACACAACCTAAGCCCCACATGGAAACAAACAAAAACCAGCACAATTAGAATAAACAACAACAATATTTTGAGCAATGTGAAAGTTTTAGGGGGATCAACAAGTTTTAGTTGTTAACTTATAATAAGTGCAAGGCTGTATTTTGTGGTTGTGTAAAAACATGTCTTAGGAGGCAAATAAAATCACTTAACTGCATTAAAGCTACAGACACAACCGGACAGGACAAAGAATATTGGGAAAAACACATTTTATAATTTGAAAGAGTCATGATGTGCTTTAAAAAAAATGGTTTGATTTGACTTTAAAAATAAGATAAACCAGCCAAACAATTTAATTGTGACAAAGAAGAAAAATGCACAATACAAAGAAAAAAAATTATCAGCAGTATTTGTGGGAGTGCAGAGCACTATTTGGTGTAGCACAAGTTATTTAAGTTATAAACTGACCAATCAGATCCCTCAATAAAAGTAGGTAACCTCACATTGAACGATCGAAGCATTTGATTGACAGATTCCCCCGAGCTTGCTTTCAGTGGAAGAGGAGTGGCGTTTAACATGCTAACTCCTGACTGGAGAGAGTGGTTGCAGTAGAAAACGAAGATTCAGACTGAGAAGGACCAATCATGGCTTACTGAGGACATCTGGTTCCAACATGGCGACGGACATATTGTGGAAAAATGACAACTGAATTGAATTCATGTGGTTGGGCATTTTCAATGGGTGACGTCGCACTCTCTCAGTCCAGTTATAGTATACAGTATTATAAAGTGGTTGAGAATCGATGAAGGGAATTACTTGCAACATTACGCAACAGGTTGCCAGGGTTAATAGAGCTTGGCCATCTTTTTGTGACAAAATAATTTAAAGTAATTCTTAAATTGAAAAAAAAAAATTCATGTTCTTCAATCTTTAATGAACATGCCAAATAAGCATTTTCGAAAGCTTTTTTTAGCTGATTAGAAAAATAAGAAAAGATCAGATAAGATCAACTTCATTGATCCTGTCGTAGGAAAATTCAATTGCTATAGCAGCTCTGGGGGTCAGGCATCAAGGTGCATAAAATATGCAAAATGATTGAAGGCAAAACAAAAACAATGTTAATAAAAAAGCTCTTCAGACTCATAATACACTCTATGCATTTTTAGAGATTTAGAAAAACCCTAGAACTAGAAAAGCAGTAGAGCATTGAATGATTTTGTCTGCGGTACCGTTCCTTCTTACACTGCTGGTATATCAATCTGCTGCCGAAAGAACTTCTCAGCGCCTCCACTCTCTTATGAAGTGGGTGAGAGGTGTTGTCCATAATGGATTTGAATTTCGCCAACATCCTCCTATCACTCAACTTCGCAATAGAGTCCAGTGGAGAGCCCAGGACACAACTGGCCCTAGCTTGGTCAGTCTCTTCCTGTCCCAACTGTGCTGTTTGCTCCCAAGCAGACCAGGGCATGGTGGATTGTGGAGGCTACCACAGAGTCGTAGAAGGTTCTTAGGAAAGTCCTGCTCACTCCAAAGGACCTCAGTCTCCTCAGAAGGTGGAGGCAACTATGGCCCTTCTTGTACAGGGCATCAGTATTTTCAGTCAAGTCTGGTTGGTTGTTCAGGTGAACACCCAGAGACTTGAAGCTGCCCAACACCTCAATGTGTGAACCCTGGATCTGGATACTCACCAGTGTAAAATGTGGTGTCCTTCTCTGGAAGTCAATCACCATCTCCTCCATTCTCCTAATGGTGTTCACACTGGACTGTCGCTACTCGACACTAGAGCATGTATTCACAGTTGGAAAAGGCTTGGTGCAAAATGTTGAAGCGGTGCAAATTTTGCAAATTTTACTCCAGGCTTTTTCTTTCACAGCTCTATGTTGATATATGAAGAACTTGATGTCAAAGGATTCAGTCCAGCCACATACTGCAATTATTAATTTCTCCTCCAATTTTCAAATGGTTGGTATTGACATGTTTTGAAAATGACGCCACCCATACGTGGCTACAAAATCCAAGTCTCTAATTGGTCAAAGTTCAACTGGTTTGACTTTAAATGCGCTTAATGGCTGCAAGTTTGTATGCAGATCCTAAAAAACAGACTTAAAAACCTGCACAAGGACGCATAAAGGCAAGAGTTTTGAATGCTGAAACCCAAAATGTGCATTTATGTGCTTTTACATAGACTTTAGGAAGTGGTCTGAACCTGGTGTGAACGTCGCATCAGACGTTATCTAATCTGGGTACAAACAGCGTGTTCTTACTTTTCCTTTGAGGTTGCTCTTTAAATTAGAAGATCAAGATTTTGGAGGAAAATATTTATACTCTAGACAAGTTGGGAGGCTTTCAAGATCCCACAAGATATGAACTCACATTCACAATTTCTATTCTCATATTATGATGAAGACCAATGTACCTTCTCTGGTCTGAGACCCCGAATAAAACCCATGCATATACAAAATTGTCACTAAGCCTGCATTAAAAACAACAGTGCTAACCATCTGGTGGGTCACGGGAGAGAAAATCTCACATATTTAATGAAAAAATTCACAGTGCCTGAGGCACAGTGGATAAGGCCCCAGTGGGACCAGTTAGTAGAGATGAACTTTCACCAAAAACACCATTGTTATTTATTTAAACTAGTGTGTAATAATCACAACTCTGACAATGGCTGTTTGAAAAATACAGATGGTGAGTGCAGAAATGTCAATGGGAATTTGAAAATAGCTCTTTTTTCACATTTTCCATCGGGCCTCTTTTTACTTGTACTTGCATGGCCCAAGCTATATCTATTGGTATAAGAATAGGGTGAATAATAAACTGATGGAAAACAAACCATGCCACAGTGCATTAAAAATCAACAGAAGTCGGATTTAAAGACAAGACTCCAAATGCATTCTTTACACAACATTAAAAAAAAGATTTAAAATTTTAAGATAAGGGAACACAAATAAATGTTTTTGCATGACAAGTAAAACGTGACCTTTTATTTTGGATACTACATAAAACATCTATCCCTGTGACACACTGACGACCTTTACAAAGTGTATCCCCCCTTTGCCCAACAGTAGCCGGGACAGGCTCTAGCAATCCTGTGACCCCGAAAGGGATATCGTGGGTTTATTGTCATGGTCTCGTGGAATATTCAGACCGACCCAAACGCTGGAACCCAGAAGAACACTTGGAGACGTGAGGTAAGTTAAGGTGGTTTAATTCACAGGAGGTGAGTATAGAACTAGATTCTTGATGCGGCGTGGCGGCTGACTGGAGGTTTGTGGCAGGATGAACCAGAGAGCGTGACTTCGGCTGAGTCCGAGGAGAAGGATGAGGAGCGAGAGCAGAGGACGGCGACCCGAGGTTCCCTTGTGATGAAGACGGTTCCTGAGAGCGGAGCAGAGAGGAACAGTTAGCGAGGCTGAGATCAGACAAGGTACAAAGCATGAGCTGGCCAGACATAAGCACCGTGGGAGTAACAACGAACTGGCACCGAAGAAAGGTCCTGGATCTCCTTAAGAAGGCGGGGAAGATGATGAGGTAAGTGGAACCAGCTGGTCGCATCCAAGGCAGAGCAGGAAGGGGGGGAGGAGGCAGGTAGCTGACCGAGGCACCATGTCAGTACCCCCCCCTCAACGACCGCCTCCAGGCGGTCCAGGACGACGGTCCGGGTGGGCACGGAAGAAGTCGTCGATCAGGGAACGGTCCAGAATCATAGAGCGGGAGATCCAAGAGCGCTCTACCGGACCGTACCCCAACCAGTACACGAGAAACTGGAAGCACCTACCACGGCGCCGGACGTCCAGCACACGACTGACCGTAAAGGCAGGTGCACCGTCAATGACCCGGGCGGGCGGAGGGGAAGAGGACGGCGGGCACAAAGGGCTATCGCTGACAGGTTTGATCTGGGAAACGTGGAACGAGGGGTGAACTTTCAGAGCAGCAGGCAGGCGCAGGCGGACACAGGAGGGATTGATGATGCGATCACGTAAGGGCCGATGTATCTGGGAGCCAGCTTACGTGATGACGCCTGAATGGGGATGTTGCGAGACGATAGCCAAACCTTCTGCCCAGGACGGTAATCGGGACTCACCACCCTGTGACGATTAGCGATCTGGCAGTTGCTCTCCCTGGTGCGCAGGAGAGCAGCCCTGGCCTGACGCCAAATGTCCTGGCACCGTTGAAGATGGAGCTGAACCGAGGGCACTGCCAGATCGAATTCCTGAGAAGGAAACAGAGGTGGTGAGTACCCCAATGAGGCTTTGGAGGGAGATAAGCCAGTAGCGGAAGAGGGGTGAATGTTGTGGGCGTACTCAACCCAGATGAGAAACTTGGACCAGTCCGACTCGTTCTGAGCTGCCAAGCACCTGAGAGCCGCCTCCAGCTCTTGGTTAACCCTTTCAGCTTGCCCATTGGACTGGGGATGGTAACCTGAGCTGAGACTGACCGTGGCCCCGAGGGCAGAACAGAACGATTTCCACACTTGGGACGTGAATTGGGGTCCACGGTCAGACACGATGTCACAGGGAATTCCATGGTAGCGAAATACGTGATGGATCAGGATCTCTGTGGCGGAGGGAAGCTGGGCCAAGGGAACAAAATGAACGGCTTTGGAAAAACGATCAATGATCGTCAGAATAACAGTGTGCCCTTGGGAAGGAGGCAACCCAGTAACGAAATCCAGAGCGATGTGCGACCAAGGCCGACTGGGTATCGGCAGAGGCTGCAGTAGACCCGAGGGGGGTGAATTAGAGTTCTTAGAGCGGGCACAGATGGTACAAGCTGCCACGTACTCACGAACGTCTTTTTCCAGGGAGGGCCAGAAAAACCTTCGACGAAGCAAATTGATAGTCCGGTGAACCCCTCCATGACAGGCGATCCGGGAAGCATGCCCCCAAGTGAGCACCTCGGACCTGAGAGAGTCAGGCACATACAAAGTTCCAGGCGGACAGGTAACGTGATTAGGTATCTCACCCTGGGCTTGCTGGATCTTGTTCTCAATCTCCCAGGTGAGAGTACCTATAAAACAGGATTTAGGGAGGATAGCAGAGTCAGAGGGGGACTCAGAGATGGTGTATTTCCTGGACAAGGCGTCTGGCTTGATGTTGCGGCTGCCTGGACGGTAGGTGATATTGAAATTAAACCGGTCAAAGAACAGGCACCAGCGGGCCTGACGTGAATTCAGTCTTTTTGCACTGCGTAGATATGCAAGATTCTTATGGTCTGTCCATACAATAAAGGGAAGCTCTGCCCCCTCCAGCCAGTGGCGCCACTCATCCAAAGCCAATTTGATGGCCAGAAGTTCTCGGTTGCCCACATCATAATTCCGCTCCGCAGGACTCAGTTTGCGGGAAAAATAAGCGCAGGGCTTTAACTTGCCGGAGGATTCTTCACGCTGAGACAGAACGGCGCCAACCCCAGAATCGGAGGCATCCACTTCTACAATGAACTGTTTCGTGATATCCGGTTGAATGAGGATGGGAGCTGTGACAAAAAGTTCTTTGAGTTTTCTGAACGCCATATCGGCAGCTGGGGTCCAGACATAGGGTTGTTTAATAGATGTAAGCTGCGTGAGGGGTGCTGCTATGCTGCTGTAGTTACGGATAAACCGCCTGTAAAAGTTTGCGAAACCCAGAAATTGTTGTAGCTTCTTACGGGTCTGTGGAGTTTCCCATTGAGTAACTGCTTCAATTTTGGCTGGATCTGGTCGTATGTTGCCAGCTTCAATGATATACCCCAGAAAAGGAACGGAGGAGGTATGAAATTCGCATTTCTCAGCTTTTACGAATAGTTGGTTTTCTAAGAGACGTTCTAGGACGAGACGAACGTGATGCTCATGTTGAGTTAGGTTAGAAGAATAAATCAAGATATCATCAAGATAAACAAAAGCGAACCTATTAAGGAAGTCGCGAAGGACATCATTAACAAGCCGTTGAAAAACAGCGGGAGCATTAGTGAGGCCGAACGGCATGACCAAATATTCATAGTGGCCCAGGGGTGTGTTGAAAGCCGTTTTCCATTCATCTCCCTCACGAATGCGAACCAAATGATAAGCGTTTCTCAGGTCTAACTTAGAGAAGATGGTAGCCTGCTGGACAGAGTCAAAAACCGAATCAATTAATGGGAGAGAATATTTATCCTTAACCGTAATCTGGTTCAACTCACGATAGTCGATGCAGGGCCTCAGGGTTTTGTCTTTTTTCTCCACAAAAAAGAAACCTGCACCGATCGGAGAAGTGGAGGGACGGATGTGACCAAGAGACAAAGCCTCCTGAATGTATTTTTCCATAGCGCTTTTCTCGGGTCCGGATAAATTGAATAATTTGCCCTTAGGAAGAGGAGCGCAGTTCAGAAGTTCAATGGCGCAATCATACGGCCTATGGGGGGGTAAAGCACTGGCTTTAAATTTACAAAACACAGCTTTAAGGTCGTGGTAGCACGAGGGCACCTTGGACAGGTCGATTTCTTTAGCTGAAGTGGGAGTAGGGGCAATAGCAGACGGAATAGCAGAGTGAAGGCAATTTGCCATGCAATAAGTACTCCAGTTGGCGATGCGGGGAGCAGTCCAGTCAATTTGAGGGTTGTGAATTTGAAGCCAGGAAAATCCCATAATTATGGGAGTCTGAGAGCAACGAGTGACAAAAAACTGGTGGTATTCTCTGTGATTACCGGAAGTAAGAATGAGGACCGGTTTAGTACGTGATGTGATACGGGTAAGTTGTTTACCACCTAACCCAGCGACATTAATGGGGGAATCGAGGGGTTCTACAGGTAACGAGAGATGTTTAACCAGATCTAAGTCGATGAGACTATGTTCGGCGCCAGAATCTATAAGTGCATTCAAATCGTGGACTTGATTTTGATGAGCTACTTTGACAGGTACAAACAAGAACTTGGTTTTCTTGACATGAATAACGTTATCCCCCCGTGGCCTGTCATCTAACGGGGGGGTTCTGGAGTTTAAACGTTGTCTGCACTGGGAAACAAGATGACCGGGATGACCACAATAAAAGCATAACCCTTCTTCACGCCGTTTCTGTCGTTCTTCAGCAGTGAGTTTAGAATGACCCACTTGCATAGGTTCGTCTGGTGCGGTAGCTGATGGCTCGTGAGCAGGTAGCGCGACCACATGGTTGGATGAAACAGGGTTTTGAAAAAGGCCCGGAGGTCTAATGCTCCGTTCAGCGTGACGTTCTCGTACCCGGATATCAGATCTGAGGGCTGCGGAGACAAGCTCTTCAAAGTTGTTAGCCTCTGGTTGTGAACATAAATGATCCTTAATTTTTTCACTCAGGGATTGGTAGAAAATCCCTTTTAGAGCAGGATCTGGCCAGCCAGCCTCTACAGCTAATATACGGAAGTCAATAAGATGTTCACTTACCGAACGGTTGCCTTGTTTTAGATTGAGCAACCGTCGGGTGGCTTCCTCCTGCTTACGAGGCTGGTCAAATACTAGACGGAACTCTTCTATGAACCGGTCGAAGGGAAGATGAGAGATTGGATGAGCAGCCAAAAAAGCTTGGGCCCACTGGAGTGCTTTGTTTCTGAGAGAATTCACAATTAAAGCAATTCTGCTTTGATCCGTTTGGTAGTGTCTGGGCGCCTGCTGGAATATGAGCTGGCATTGTAGGAGAAACCCTCCGCAGGCCGTGACGTCACCGCTGAATGGTTCCGGTTGAAGGCGGAAGTTTTCGGGAGTGACGGCGGAGGCGGAAGTGAAACTGTTGCCGGAAGCGGGAGCTTGAGTTGTGACTGAGACAGTAGATGCCTGTCCTGTTAGTTCCGTGAGTGTATGGGTAATACAATCGAGACGGCGAAAAAGATCTTGCTGAGCCGCGGACATTTGAGCGAGAGCGTCCGCTTGGCGGCTCAGAAGATTACCTTGGAGGGTAACGTCGTGGCGAAGTCCTTCCGAGTCAGCTGGGTCGGGAATTTGGCCAGTTCGTTCTGTCATGGTCTCGTGGAATATTCAGACCGACCCAAACGCTGGAACCCAGAAGAACACTTGGAGACGTGAGGTAAGTTAAGGTGGTTTAATTCACAGGAGGTGAGTATAGAACTAGATTCTTGATGCGGCGTGGCGGCTGACTGGAGGTTTGTGGCAGGATGAACCAGAGAGCGTGACTTCGGCTGAGTCCGAGGAGAAGGATGAGGAGCGAGAGCAGAGGACGGCGACCCGAGGTTCCCTTGTGATGAAGACGGTTCCTGAGAGCGGAGCAGAGAGGAACAGTTAGCGAAGCTGAGATCAGACAAGGTACAAAGCATGAGCTGGCCAGACATAAGCACCGTGGGAGTAACAACGAACTGGCACCGAAGAAAGGTCCTGGATCTCCTTAAGAAGGCGGGGAAGATGATGAGGTAAGTGGAACCAGCTGGTCGCATCCAAGGCAGAGCAGGAAGGGGGGGAGGAGGCAGGTAGCTGACCGAGGCACCATGTCATTTATAACATGAATGGCTGGATGGATAAAACAGCTAATAGAAAGAATAAAAAGCAATGCTATAGAATTTATTTAAGGTGAAAGTTTAGGGGAAAATAGGGCCAAGCAGACACAAAGACGACATAGATATGTGTGTGTTTGTGGGGAAAAGAGACAAAAAGTATGAAGCAGATTAAAAGGATATAGGAAAGCAGGGCGTGCCTGTGGGATTGAGAGGCAATCGATAACAATAGATGCCACAATGTGGCAGAGGAAACGCTTTTGTGTTATATAACTCCAAGATAGCAGCTCAGGTTTTTAGAATCTAACACACTGCCATCTTTTTTTTTTTTACTTGGCTGGGGTCTGCAATTTCAAATCACATGCAATTTTCTCCTGTGAAAAGAACTGCATGAGAAGAAACATAAGACTGGAACTCTGTAGCTTTATTTGAAAGTGCTTTTTAAAACTCTCAGGAACCTGTAAAAAAAAACAAGTATAAAACAAAACAATAATACAAAATATCCAAAGCAACAGTTTGACAGATAAAATACCAGTGAGGAGGATAACCTATCTAGAACAGATGAGTTTAAATCACAGGTTTAAAAGTAGTTTGATGGTAATTTTATTGACGCTTGGGATAAAAGTCAAAAGTTTTGCCACAAAGTAGCTAATTGGTTTGCCCCCCATTGTGTGCTGAGGTACAGAGTTCACAGTGAGGTGAATGGAGCTAAAGAATCAGAGGGTATGCGAGGGAGTAGAAATGAGGAGGAGATTTGAAAGATATGGAGGGGTGAGGTCAGTAATAGCTTTGAAAGTGAGGAGTAGGATTTTTATATTCTGTTAAAACAGGAACCATTAGAGTTGATGTAGAACAAGGGTGATCTGGTGAAATAATGGTATCTAATTCTGAGAAAGAATTCTGGATCAGTTGAAGTTTCTGGAAGGATTTATGGGGAGGACCAAAGAGGGGGGAATTACAATATTCATGAGGGGAAGTAAGAAGTAAGAACTCTGGAAAAGGACAAATACCGTAAGGGAAGTGAGGGATCTGTGGAGGTTGATATAATGAAGGTGAAAATAGGCTGTCCAAGGGATTTTATTGATGTGAGAATGGAATGACAATGAACTGTCGAGGATGACATCTAGACCATTTTCCTGAGGGGAAAGGGTACTAAAGAACCATTGATATTTTAGCAAAAAAACATTAGTCTTAGAGTGACCAGTTTCAAGCGTATGAGCTCAGTTTTTCCACTTTTTAATTTTAAGAAGTTTAAACTGAACTTTAACTTTTTTTGTATTGAAAGCTGATAGCTGAGGAAAGATGACAGAAATGTTGAATTAGGTCTGCCAGACAAATAGAGCTAGGTGTCATCTGCAAAAATGTGAAACTGAGCGTTTATTCTGTAGAACATCTTTGAAGAAGTGCATGGGCAACTGAGCAGGGATATCAAGAGTTGGTTAGAGATTGTCTATAGGCTGAAAGTCACCATTATTGGATCAGCAGTGGTGCAGAAGTAGAGTTGTCGACCTCTGATTAGAAGATTGCAGGTTTGGTTCCTGTTCTGCGTCTTAGGGCAAGACACTGTACCCCATATTGCTCCTGGTGGTTAGTTTGGTGCAAGGGTTAGGCAGTGGAGCCGCCATCAGTGTGTGAATATACATGTATGTGTGCATGAGTAAATGGAAGTGTGACTGCAAATCACACTAGGCTTTCAAAGAAGGTAATAAAGTGCTATATAATATTTCTCCATTTACCAATTACCATTGGAAGACAGAACATTAACATCATCAATGTCCTTAATATTTCACAATGAAATAAGATAAAGAAGTGGTTGAAGACAGATGAAGGGAAAGGCTTAAGAAAATAAGGAAATGGTCAGTGACATGGAGGACACCAGATTCAGACAGGTTCAAGTGGCCTTTGGTGTGTGTGATCAACAAATGAACAGTGTAGGGGGTAATTAGGCTGCTGGGGAGTTCTAGTGAGTTTTAGACCACTGTAGATGGATTTCTTGCTTAAATTTGTCATTGTGAAAGTTCTTCTGAGATCTTTTGTGGATGTACAGTATCTCCAGTGAGGAGGCGACAGAGGTTAAGATGGATGTGGAGCCAAAGTGCATGAGGCCCCATGTTAGTAATAGCAGATCCAGTTTAACACAGCAGCTGTGTATTCTAGCCAGGCTGCTAAGAGTCTTGGAAAAATGACCAGTATAGTCCAAAAGACTTCAGACCAGGTACAGATCATTGGTGAATCAGATGATGAGTTATTAGTCATGTTACATTTGCAACAATTGGAGGAAGATAGCCACTCAGTACGCTAGGGTTGAAATAAAATTCATGAATATTGATAAACTGTTCTTATGTGCTGCTGATTTTTTGTGGTATTTCTTTAAATTCCAGTTCCTTTGTTTTTGTCCAAGCAAAAAGTGTTCTCTATACATTTAATTTCTGTGTTTTTGTTCCTTTCTTTTACTTCTTGATTTTAACCTCGTCTTAAAGTATGAAAGACACAAATTTTCATGCGTATGGACCACTAGCTAAGTTGCCACACATGATAGAATAACCATGTTGCACGTCTGTCCATCCTTATTTTTTCATTGACAAAGTCATGAACAACAAAACATCTATGAATTAACTCATGGAATTAGATCTGTGCCCTCTAGTGTTTATACAATGCATACTATCTAAACAACAACTATTCAAACATTCAATGTGTTTCCAAAACAAATTTACAAATTTTATAGATGCTACTGGAATAGAAAACATTTAATAGAAATTGAAACAAAAAACATCTACTATACTGTATATCTATGATCTACCTGTTTTAGAATATATCTAAAACATTTCAAAAATAGGAGCTACAAAAACTAAACTAATGGAGGCCTTTCAGTGTAGAATGAAACTGACCAATCTCAAACGATAGAAAACAGAGTTTCCTACACAGTCCCCAAGAATCAGCGCAATCACCTTTGACTATAATTTATTTGGCCACTCGTGTGCATAAGGTCATTCGTTCAGTAATTACAAGAAGTTAAGCAAGTTATAAGCAAGAGTTAGGGTTTGAATGTCAACTGACAGGCAACAGCTTTTCTATCGGTGTTGTGAAGCCTTTAAATACACCAGACCACTGAAGCTCCAATCTGACTGCCAATCTTTTTTGCTTTTGCTCATACAAGATATTCCAGTTAGGTATTGAGGTAAATCTAATCGGGCCTCAGACTTGGAAATTATTATTTTTTTTTCTTTCATGAACCTAACCAGACTTCTTCAATGCAAAACATTTGCAATGTATTAACTGTTAAAGTTGCATGTATTTTGGAATCATTAGGCTTGCTTCTCATATATTGCATGATTAAGTTCTGAGTCCTCATATTCTTTTTTTCATTTAAAGTATACTTTCTGTATGTCTTGAATTTGGAGATAAAATGTGTGAAATGAGAGCAGAAGGATTTGGAGCAGCATGCAGAGGGGTGCAGCCAAAATAAAGAGAGAATATGAGCAGCGCTGCCTGCCAGCCTCACTGAGCTGCTAAGCAGGGCTTAACGATGCCCAAGGGGTTGTGTGTGTGTGTGCGTGCATGTCAGTGGCAACATGTTCAAATGCGCAAATGTATGATGGTGTGCTTTTCTTTCTCTTTTAAGCCCAAAATACAAGCTTTATATTTCGGGGGGTCAAAGAGAGGCCATAGAATTTGAAATGCAGAGCCTAATTTCAGGGTTGTGAACTTGTTTAGCAGTGACTTTAGTAGTTTTGTTGTTTCATGACCAAAGAAAGAGTAATAACCCGAGCTTCATTATAAATTTGGGAGTTTGTGGTTCTGTTGGATCCAGCACTGGTGTTTTTAAGCTAGCTCACAGCAAGAAGGCCCGTGGTTCAAATCCCCGTTGGGTGACCTAAAACAGAATTTCAATAGGGGACCTTACTGTGTGGAGTTTGCATGGGTTTTCTGTGGGGACTCTGGCTTCCTTCCACCATCCAAAAACATGCTTCATAGGTTAATTGGTCACTCTAAATTGTCCCTAGGTGTGAATGTGAGAGTGCATTGGTCTGGGATTGTGGCCCTGCAACAGACTGGCGACCTGTACACACAAGTGGCCGGGATAGGCTCCAGCAACCCTGTGACCCCGAAAGGGATGAAACGGATCAGAAGAAAAATTAATTGTTGAACCCCTAGTTGCTGAATGTGAGTAGTAATGCTTATTTGTTCAAGGATCCAGCACCAAAAGGTACTGGGTTCCCCTAACATAAGTTCTGAAGCAACCGCCTCAATATACACACAGGAATGGGCATGCAGACGGTACTGTAGGATTGAGTATTGTGCCAAAAGGGCTTTTGATGTGCAAAAGGGCTTTAGAATTAACCACTGACCTCTTCTTGTTAAGGAAGATGGCTGCATGAAAACTCAATGGTTGCTTGTGGCACTGTGGTAATTGTCCCACATGTGTGTTGTATGTCCTCAAATGACCTTTTTTGACCTTGTTTTCATGTTCCATCCCTCTGCCAGGCCAGACAAAAATCAAAGTAGGTTGCACAATCCCCAAAGTGAGAAAATGGGTTTGCCAAACTATTTTCTTGTAAGAAATAATGCATTGTGGATGAGTTTAAGACTGCAGCATAGATCGTGTGTGAAGATTGATACTTCATGTCTCATTATCAGTCTCTTTAGTGCTTCTTCTATGTTTTACATATTTTAAACTTTTATGCACTAAAGGGTGCATTTAATTTCACAAAATGTTGCCTCTAGGTTCCCAATGTTAAGTTGTGAAAGCACTGTCTTGTTTAGAAGCGTCCCTTTCAAGTCTGTTTGGATAAAGACAGTTTTGATTGAACAAGCCTTTGAGTAATGATGGCAAATTTGAGAGAGATGGAGGAATTAGCAGACTCCTTCATGCATGAGTCCTTTTGTCATTCAGCTACAGACTCATTTATGGGCCAGCTGTCTGCCATGTCCAGAGGAGGTGGGAGCATGCCGTTGGCTAGTAATGACTTTATGGATCCTCACAAAAAGCAGAAATTGTTCTTGTCATCAAAACCATTCTTATTTTTAACGAGCATATCTGAGTTGCTCCAGAAGTGTGAGAGGTGCTGTTGTGTAAAAGCATCAGGCATGCTAGACATGAACATTGGATAATGTGTCTACATATAAACTACAGCATGACCAAGTATACTTTAATCACAACGGTACAGTGTTCCCTTCAAAATATTCCAGTTTACCTTTCACTGTCTTGCTGTTACAAGGATTTTTTCAGAACAATTTTGCTGACTTTTTTATGGTGCATTCCATTCTGCGTCCTGATTGTAGACAAGTGTAAATCAATCTCCTCCATTTGAAAGCGTTTTATTTTGCTAAATTTACATAAATCTTTGATCGGAGCAGATCTTTGTTTTCAGTCAATAATACTGAAATATTTATTTAATATATAACACTGAAATACTACAAAGGTTTAAATTTTGAGTTTGAACAAGAGAGAAAAGTGTTAAAATGTCATTGTTTGTCTGAGAAAAGTGTATTTAAAGCATACAATAAAGGGTTTTTAAAAACTTAATAAATAAATATTAACTATAAAATTTGTGGGTTTCACCCACTGCTGATTATTTTAGAAATTTAACACTGTATTCTAATCCAAAGAAGACCCAACAAATATACTTTTTTTATCACACTGGGCAAAATTAATTCATAATTAAGATACAACATGTACAGTACAATGACTTGATTTTATTCAGAATATTCTAGCATGTGAAACAATAGCATTTAAAAAATCTTCTTGAAGGGGAATGGAAATAATGCATGCCTATTTTTGAAATTTTTCTATATATACATTAATGAAAAGCTAATGTTTTTCGCTCCACTTCTAGGACAGTAATACACTAAAAAAAAAAAAAAAAAAGAAGAAAAATAAAGAAAAAAAACATTTCAAATTTGTTGTCAAACAAAGCAAAAACATTTTTTCCTGGCTGCTGGAACATTATCTGTTGCTGGAGAGTATTGTGCTGTGTAATGATAGTATCAAAGTGACTTTTTGGTCTTAAAGACTTTTGCTTTCAACATTTCGGAATGTGGTTGTAGACATTTTACTATTCATCAAGAAGTCTTTTTGGAAGGTCAAACACTGTTACATGAGAAGGTCGAATCTCACGCCATCGTCTCTGTAAAACATGTTCGGCCAGGTTGAGGTCAGGACATTCAAGTTCCTCCACGCCAAACTCACTCAGCTGTATCTTTTTGCAATGAAGAAGTCATGTTGGAACAGGAAGAAGGCACAAAGTCAGGAGCTTGTTTGTATACTAAAGCGGTTGTTTTTTTCACTGAACTAAGAAGCTACGCCCATATCCTGAAAAACAATCTTACCTCCACACGTGGCACAAGACCAGTTAGCTCTCTTCTTCTGACATGTCCAACAGATTGCCAGATGGAGGAGCATGATTCCTCCATCCAGAAATATCGTCTTCCCTGCTCAATGCTCCAATGATTAAAGCTTTACATCACTGCATCCCATTTAGCATCTTAATAGCAGTAAGTGTCGATTAGGGGTGTATGGATTAATCGATAAATTGATTTATCCTACCAAATTTATCTGTCTGAATCTACCTGTTAATTGAATCAATCACAGAAAATACCATTTGGATTGAGACAGGTTTATTTTACTCCAACGTATAAAACGACCAAGTGCATCACAGCAGAAAGCAGCAAAAAATAATCAAGCAATCATTCCAGTCCAATCAGTTGAAACATTTTTAATTTTGCAAAGACATGTGACCAGAAAGTGTGGTAGAATGTTTAATCATGTTCCATTAGTATAGTTTTAATGTGGAAAAACAACAATGGGCTGAATTTTATGAAGCTAAAAAGAGAATGAATTTGACATTAATTCTTGTTGACCTGTTTGTTTGTTCACGTATTTAATTTACACTTTACTATCTTGCAAGAAATACAAAGAATCTGAAAAACTTCTGAGTCACCCTTGTTGATGTTTTGGCTAAAGATGTCCTGGATCCATTTTAGGTCAGTGAATCGGATTGTTCAGAATAAACAAATATCAACTATGAATCGGATCAGCGACCAGAAATTATGATTTGAATAGAAACAAAGTTCAAATGAATTGTTACAAGTCTAATGCATTTGAGAATAAATGTTGACTATGTTGAAATGTTGAAATAATAATGTAGAGGGGGCTTTGTAAAAAAAAAAATTGAATTTATTTTTGTACTAAAGAACTTGATAGATGCAGAAATTGCAACTCCTTTGTCATTTTATTCTTCTCCACTACTAATTTCAACTTGTACATCTTCATCCTTACTTGCAATCTTCCTCCAGAACAATCTTCCCTTCATTCCTCTTTTTTCAATAATTTTTTACATATAAATTGATTTTTCTGCTGCCTCTTTCACTTCTACCATTACATTAGGCTTCATGCAGAACTTTTAATTACAGAAAACTAGGAAGCAGTTATTGTTTTTCGTTCCCGTTGAAAACGAACATACCTCCAAATTCCATAAAAATATGCCTACTTGACTGAATCAATTGACTGACCCCGAGCAACAAATCAAACCTACATACTGTATGTATACATATGTATATGCTATTATAAAGATAACATATTAAAAATAAATACTAAAAATAAAAAAACAGCCATTTTACAATTCAGATTTCAACTACAATATAAAATAAAATGTCTTTATTTTTTATAAAATTTGTGTTTTTTCTTTTAAACCAAATTTGAATTGATCCAACACAAAATATTAAAATGTGTAAAACTGTCTTAAAAAATGTAAAAGGTTGGTTCCAATTGCAGCAGGTTAATTAGCTCAGCTAAAAGTCCACTAGGCCAAATCAGGGTCAGTCAGGCAGGGGTTACTCACATGCATGGGAGCATCAGTGAAGAAACAGAAGTAGTTAGGATCCAGGCGAGATTCGGGGCAGGCAAATGGAGTCAGAGGCAAAACACTAAAACCAGAGAAATTACAGGATAAAGTGGTTCACAGTTTAGCGGCAGCCTGCAGTTGCTTTTGAGTAAGTGTTAAAGCAGTAAAGAGTTGCCACACAGCTGATCTTCCAGCCGGTACTGCGTACTTCCACCACATCTCATCCCAGTACCAGTACAAGACCGTACTGGTGTACATTGAGCCTTGCCCATACACTCATAAAATACTTTTAAAATAAAAAATAAAAAAAAATCAATCAAATCAATGTTGTAAAATGGATTGAGGCAAAGTACGTTTATTTTTACTATGACGTAAAAATGACCAAGTGCATTACAGCGGACACCACACGTGATAACAGGAAAACGTGATCAAGCCATCATTACAGTCTAATACGTGGAAACACTTTGAATTTTGCAAAGGGATGTGACCATACACATGTTTTAATAACGTTCCATATGCATAATTTCAAAATTATTTGCTATTAATTCTTGTTTACTTTCTTTGTACATATATGTAATTCACAGTTGATTATCTTGCAAGAAAGGAATCTGGAAAACCTCCCCTGCGCTGTTCAGTAACCAGGTGTTTATCTCTGAGTCACACTGGTGGAATTTTTCATTAAAGATGTTGTGGATTGATTTTAGGTCAACAAATTGGATCCAATCGTTCAAAATGAACCAATATCAACTATGAATCGTATCCTCAACCACTGATAATGATAGGAATACCAGAGTTGCTAAAATGAATCGTCACACCCCTAACTGGCAACTTTAGTGACACCCCTCTATCAGTTTGTGTGGTTCCCACAGTTTCTGTTGTTCCCAATCACTTTTATTTCATTATTATTTTTAAATACACCAGAGAGTTAACAGGCAATCAATTTAAGATGTGGATATTTATAACTGAGATTTTTCCTGTACAGGTGGCATTCTATCACTGTACTGTACTGGAATTCATTAACCTTTTGAGAGCCGCCCATTTGTTTTGCGAATATTTGTGGGAAGCAATCCACATGTCTAGATGAGTGATTTTATACACCATCAGAGAGAAAAAGGAATGAAGGAATTCAATTATTTGGGAGTGTGCACTTGTCAGTAAGTTGCCTCATAAATGGTTCTGTTTTATTTAAACACATTATTCAGAATATTACTTTATTTAGAATATTGTGACCATTTGGTCAATAAAATGTTGTTACCAAAAGAAAACCTGTCCAATGTGCCAGGATTTCTTTTCATTTCTGTCCAGGTTCCCGAAACAGCCCCCATTTCTGTTTGATGACACCTTCTGAGTGACGCTACACGATATTCAAAGCCAAAATGTATTTGGAGAATACATGCCATTTGCTTTCTTGATATGTCCTCCTTTTCCATAGGACAGTATCTTTTTGATTTTCTGCCTTACCGTTCATGCTATTACGAAGGTTGTTAAAAAAACAGGATTCTTTATCTTTCCATCCAACCCAGTCTCATCCTAAAATGTGTAGTAGCTACATTTGTCCACATGGAAATGCGTGAGAGTTTTACAAAAACGCCCCCTAAACTGTGAGGGGGATACGTTTCATTTTTCTATTCATTTTCTACGAGCCTTCTCAGGATCACGTGACTTTGGAGGTTTGGCCTGCCGTGAGCAAAAAACATGGCGGATGCACGTTCATTTTTCGGTGGAATATCCCATAAAACAAGATATTTTGAGGACTAATTTTTATTTTGACAACATTTCTAGTGAGAAATATACCATTTTCTTTTAAAATATGCTTTCATTTTGGACATACAGTTTGTAGTTTGCTTGTTTCGTTCAACTTTTTCTCCCAAAGGCTCTGTTACGTTGGAGAAACACGTTAACTTTCATTCATATCTGCAGACGTGCGCGTGGGTCACGTGACTAATATGTTTCTCTTTTTTCCGCAGAAAATGCAATAAAATAGGAGTGATTGTGGACTAATTTATTTTTGAAAACATTTCTAGCAGTATATATCCCCTTTATTTTCGTAATATTGCAGACATGAAGTTGTTTGTTACGTTCAACTTTTCCTCAAAGGATCTGAAAGCGTCTGATCTTTTCCATTCATATATGCGGCTGACGTGGGTCACGTGACGTGCCTTTCTCTTTTTTTCCTGTGGAAAATCTCGTAAAAAGGTACGTTGCGATTTACTAATTTGTTTTATTTACATTTCTAGGAATCCGTGTATAGGTTTTCTCGTTCCGTGTTGCTGTTGCGGCGATCAGGCTTTGATTGACATGTGACAACAAACCGGAAAAATGTTGAGTTCAGGGACGGACCAAAGAGTTCTTTAAATTGATTTTTCTGCATTTTAATTTATTTACACTACGAGTCTAATGGTGTGTGATAAAAAAACTATAAATATTATGATAAATGAGATGAAACAATTATTTTGATGGAGTTTATAAAATATTAGGATCTATTATATTCTTTTTTCTTTAACTGTCAATTTTTTGACGTATCTCATATATTATAGTATTACAATGAAGTGCTCTAATTTATCTGTTAAAAAAGGTTTCATCACTGTTTCCTGTAGTAATTCTCAATAATGTTTTAAATAGGATATATTAAATAGGATATATTATCTAAAGTAAACAGGCTTTTAAGCCTTCAATTTGCCCCAATTGACATGAAGTGCGCATTTCGAAAAGCCAGTGAACGCAGCGTCATACGGGCACCCCCACCCCAATCCCCCGGAAACCCCCGGATGAACCCGCAGGAAGGCGCGCGGCTGAAGAACTTCTTGGACAGCTGGAAGGTGGGCGATGCTTTGAACTTTTCTCTTTAGAAATGTAATGTTTAGATTTGGGAAACCAGAGATGGGTTTTTAGTAAAAACGTGTTGTCTGTTTAGGATAAACGTTGAATGACGAGGCGTTTTTCCATCTTAAATTTAAAAGGCCGCAGCATCACGGTGAAGGCCTCTTCTGTAGAGGACGGGGGCGGAAACGTCACGTGGTCTCCGCAGAGGTAAGTTTCCTTTTGGGTCATTTAGCCAGAAACGGGGGTCTGCAGCCCTTTAAACAGCTAAGAGCCTTTATGTCTCACTGTCCAGAACTCAGTAGGACACACAAGGTGTCTCTTCAGCCTTTAGAAAATCAAACACTCATTTGCATTTGTTATTTTGGAAACTGGATAACTACTGGGGTTTACAAAGGTGCAGCTAAAACCGCCTCCAGGCTAACAGACACGCCCACTTTCTCAATGGAGCTAGTGGTGATGAGCAAAATGCTTTCATTGCACAATATTCACATCCATCTTTGCAAAAGTTTGGGTGGAAGAAACGCTGCCGACGCCGACTCTAGGTTGATGTCATGAAATAGGCGACACCCACAAGAAGAGAAAGGCGGAGCCTCAGAGATCGAGGAAATAGTTTATTCTAAATGGCTAGCATGGTATAGGCCCTCTAAATTGTGCGTATTGACCTCAAATTGATTTTTTTAGGGTACGTCGTCAGGTTTAAAAAAATTCTTCATAAATGCTGGAATTTCTTAAAATATTGTGCATCACCGCTTGATAGATTATTGAAGCATTATGGGTACTGTAGTCAGGAGCCTGGCATAGTAATACTTTGCTTCAACTGTTGAGTAGATCACCAAGTTGAGTAAAGTTTGACTTATCTGACTGTTTTGTTTTGCGTGATGCGCTGTGTCGTCTGAAAAATAGGATATTTGTTTGAATTAAAAACATTTTTATTTTTTGTCAGAGAACCGCAAAGGAGGGGTCAAGGAGCCACATGTGGCTGTGCAGCCTCAGGCTGCAGACCCCTGGTCTAAACAATTATGGCTGATTTGGCTGACCACATTTATTTATCCTAGCGTTGTCAACAAAGTTAAAGAGCCGCTCCAATGGAAGTCATGTTTTTAAGATCAAACATTTTTCTCTTTATTGAGAACATTAACAAAAATATAAACACATACACAATAATATAAGATTAAAACTGTTTCTGAGTATTTATTCAAATCTCAATGGATCAGGAGAAGATGAAACTGATTGTCTCAAAAAGCTTATAGTTGTGACGCTCTAACTGCCATGAATGGGCCAAAGTCTCTACTCCGCTCCAATTCTGATGCATCCACTTGCAGACAAATACCGGTAGATCCATTAATGTCCTGAGTTCCCTTGTCTGAGCTGGTATCTGGCTCAAAAGTGTACACATGGATAGCTCCAATGTTGCTCATTGATTTTTTTTTTTTTGCTATGCTAATGTCGGCTAGGGCTTGTGAGGTGCTATAAGCTAGCGGGAGAGAGAATCAACAAATGGTTTATGGGAAATTAGCAGAGGCAAACATCTGCACCACAGCTCTGAGGTGAAATTCTTATGAGCTGCTGTGCTGCAGAAAAATGTCTTAAAAAAACAAAATGATCGTAATTAAAAAAAACACTGGGAACGATTTTATAATAGCTAAAAATTCTGTTGGAGTGGGACTTAAAGTCCCACTCCAACAGAATGTCTGATTCCTGATTCTTGTATGTATGTATATACATAAAAGAACCTCATGTTTTTTTCCCTTTCCTCTCTCAGACTGGTCAGTTATTTGGAGACAACATGTACAAATAGTTCCTGGACTGATCTTCTGCTAACTTTGAGATGGAGAGGCTGTCAGGTTCATCTGTTTCAGGGTCCTGCATGCTCTCCCTCCATGTTGGCTGTAGCAGTGGATGGAACTTGCAAAATATACTGTTTTAGAGCCAACTGGGGTGTGTAAAATTCTTTTCCACCTACATTTTTGATGGTATAAATGTTTTTCTTATGTAAACTTTTCTGTTCTTTTAGGCTCAGTGGTTATTTGGAAGATGCGTTTTTGACCAAAAACACTGTGGTGACCTCCTTTGTGAACTGCATTCATGGGGAAATAGAATATGTAAGGTTATTTTCATGGCCTCTTCCTTAAGAAAATGAACATGCCTGCATATATGTTTTATTGTATTTTGTGTCATATCATCATGTTAATATACGACATTTATTTGTTTTGATAGAATCCTGGAGATGGGAGATGTGGAGCAGGTAAGTTTGTGGCAGCACCAGAGTCCTCCAAAAAGTCTTCTGGCAAAGTAAATGAGGAAGTATCGCAGTCTGCCATCGTGGAGTTTTGCTGAAAGGCCTGAACATGTTCCATCCATGCATCCATCTTCTTCCATTCATCAGGAACCAGGTTGTGAGGGCAGCAGTCTTAGCAAAGATGCCCACACTTCGCTCTCCTCCAGCTCCTCTTGGGGGACCCCGGGGCCAGCTGAGAGACGTAGTCTCCCCAGCGTGTCCTGGGTCTCCCTTAGTGAGACATGCATGGAACCCCCCCCCCAGGGAGGCGTCCTCCTCTGGATGTAGAGAGGAAGTGGCTCCACTTAGAGCTCTCCAGGTGAGCGAGCTTCCTGAACCTGTTCCGTTGAGATATTTTCATGAACCCCTTCTATTTGCAGAAACGGCTTTCTCCACAGACCGTGCAGTTCTTCTGCTCTGATGTAGTCTACGAGTTCTGATCGCATTTGGAGAAGGTTGTGGTTCTGTGTCCTGAGATGCAGGACCTGTTGAACATGTGTCCTTTTCAAGTTCACTCTTGGATGTGTGAGGTAATAATTGTCAACGGCTTATTTCTCATTATTCCTGTTGGAGTTTTTTTTCTAATCCCTTATGTTTCAAAAGTTTGCAAACATACATTTTGGTTGAAATGATGAGGATCCGAGGATGAAATCAAGAAGGGACAACATCAGGGAAAGGGACTGAACCGACTGCACAGCTTCCTCTCTTCAGCAGACACATGTTCCCAGTACATATGTGTCAAATATTGGTAAATACTCATTGAAGATGCATCCTTTTTGTGTAATTTGTTTTCTCAGTTTAATACATTTTGATCCTTTCTTTCTGCACAGACATCCTCGCCGTTCAGGCCGGTGGCTGGAACAAGCGGAAGTCAGAAAAGCTGGAGCAGACGTGACCAGAATGATACCTCCAGGTAAAGATCGTGGTAATGTTGTAGATAAATGTTGGCTTGTTTCTTTCATGTTACTCTCATGCTGTTGATGTGGAATATCTCTTGATTTCTTCAGTATTATTAATACATTAATTTCTTCCCACAAGGACCAATCAAAATGACCCAGAGAAAAACACTGAAGGGCTTTGTCTGAGCATCAGGAAAACAAGAATCAGCATATGGTAAAAATCATTTGTTACACTTTCTAAAGTTGTTGCATAACTGATCAAGCATGATGTGATGGATTGCAGGTTATGGTGCCATGGTGAAGAACTAAAGGCTCTATGATGTCATGCTGCTGACCAGACTGTGGTTGGTGAAGTCCAGCAGCACTTCGAGTCCTTGAAGTGTGGTTGAAGAGCTCTCCTCCCAGCTTTTGGAAGGTTCTGCCCAGCAAAGCCAGGGGGTTTCTGTTTGTGATCTGCATGGATGTCCAGGGCTTGTGGCATTTATGTGTTTTCCTCTTCATTTCATTCTCAGGCAGCACAGAGGCATTGATGGAGAGAGAACATGAGGGACTAATTGTCTGTTGAGGAGGAGACTTTCTGCAGTTCAAGCCCCAGCTCCACCCCTAAAAAAAGCCTTATATGAAGGAAAACCTCATTTCAACTTTGTACCAATAAATGAATTTTAATTGAAATGAGAGATTTTTTTCTGAACTGCACCAATGAAGGGTTTTTCAACCTAAATTTCAACAATTGCATTATTTTTTACCTCCGTTCAAGTTTCTGCAACACTAGCTAAACATTTCAGTGCTCACACCTGTGCTGAAGACACTTCTCATTTTAACTCAAACGTTTGGCCTTTGATTTGTATGTCCAACACCTTAGAATGAAACACTGACCTATTAAACTCATATAATGTGCTATGCATATCCAAATCCTTTGTCAGGGCACAGACTACATTTTAATTGTAGCAAGACTGAAGTAAAATGTAGCAAAATGACAATGAGTTATCTTAAATTAGGGGTAAATGACATGAGAAATTAAGAATATTAGAAATGTGGAGTGATATGTGTATCAGTATGTTAGCTGCAGGAAGGGTGCTGTCCTTGACACGTCCCTTTACTCAGACAGGATGACAGGTAGGGAAGGGGGTAGCCGATGATCTGCTCCAGTATCTTCAGCACAGAAGCTTCTGCTGCTCTTCTTCAGTTTGATCTGAGAGCCAGACCATGATACAGTTGGACTGGCTGAGCGGTAGGTTGCTAGCAGCTTCAGACGTGCTGATGTGCTTGTTGATAACGTCCTGGATGTTAGGAAACCAAGTTAGATCAGCTGAGATGGGCATGCCCAGGAAAGGGAAGCTGTGAACCCTCCTCTATGCCTACTAAAGTCCAAGATGACTTTCATGGTCTTTTATTTGCCGATCAGCCTTACACTATACAGTTTCCGCACTACAAAGTTCACCTCAGTGACCTTTCATAAGTCTTTGTTATTTGCAAGTTAATTACTTATATCCAAGACATGGAGATGTGCATGGTGGGTCCAGTATGAGCAGGATTTGGGAAATGGCAGTTGCCAAGAACTCACATGAAGTTTCAAGGTTTTTGCCTTTATTTGGAGGAAAAAAAGTTTTTGTCCTTTGTTTGTTGTGCAGAATTGCAAACCTAGAAAGAAATCAAGTTGAAAGAATTTATATAAATGTATTTGCCCTTCTTTTGACCCTTCTACATCATGAATATTTGGTGGCTGTTGCTTGGCGACTGTGAGATCTCTCCATAGGATTGACATTGGCTGGGCCTCTCCATGACCTTGATATGATTGTTCTTCAGCCATTCCTTGGTTGCCTTGGCTGTAGGTTCTAGGTCACTATCCTGTTGGAAGACCCATCCATGACTGATTTGAAGGGTCCTGGCTTAAGGATGGTAGGAAGTTCTCACTCAAGATTTTTCATTAATGGCTCCATCAACGTGGTGACGTAGCTTCCACCTCCATGTTTGACAGTGGTTAAGCTGTTCTTGGGGTCATAGGTAGCAATTCTCTTCCTCCAAACCAATGGTTGAGTTGATGCCAAAGAGCTCAGTTTTGAGCCAAACATTCCATTATGCAGAATAAACTGATAAAGCAAACCCTATTTTTCAGTGTGTGATTTTCATTTTTTCCTAAATCTTAGGACAATTTAGATGATAAAAGTAATAAATATATGAAAACAGTATAATACAGCAAATATGTAAATATTTGATGTGATGAACAATGCTTATCTGATTTAGACCCAACATGGAATATTTTTTGACACACACAAATCAAGTTGTGTTATTTACTGCTCGTAATTTAGACACAAATGATAGAAATGTTAGGTTTATATGCCAAAGAGGCCATGTGAAAATTTTAGTGCAAATACGCATGCGTGCGCGCCGTGCACATAAAGCCACCCCACCCCCACGTATCCGGGCGCCGGTCGGTGGGTGCTGGGCGTCAATAAAGGTAATCTGGTTGTCGCGCGTTCTGCATCTCTGCGCGAGCTAAAGAAGTCTCAAAGGTAAGAAATGTAAACACAAGAGGCAGTAATGAAAATACTTTATGATCATCTGAAAGTATTTTCATCTGACAGATGAATGCAGCTTTGTTATCACTGTAGAGCGGGGCTGAAAAATACGGCCTCCATCGAGAGACTGAACGTAACACGACTGCAGGTTACTATGATCATCATAGAAAAATGTATTAATTATTTGTTTCGACTGTATAGTTATTGTGGTGGAGCAGAGGAAGGGAGGTTTGTGAGAATCGGGGTTACATTAGCTAATGATTATGGCAGCGCTCGCGCCACCGCCGGTTTCCCGGCAAAAAAAAAGGAACAGTAATTTACTGATATATTAAAGTGTTATGATTGACCTATTTAGGGTTTTTCTCCAAATTTACACAAAAAACGTTGTAACAACGATCATCTGGACTTGGTTTTGTAAATATTTTAAAACAGTCTCTGTCTCAGAGACCTGGACTGACTGACTCCTCCCCCTCACGTTCCAAACAGGAAGTACCTGCTGGCTCCAAGGAGCCAAAATCCTATAGACTTCTAAAGAGAAACAAACAGCTGTTAGTCAGTCATTCTATGGGTCAGATTAACCATTCTTGTTGTGATACCCTTTTCAACATGTTTTTGCTAATTCCAGTTATTTGTTTTACAAAACTGTTTCTTTATCACAAGTTATTCAAATTATAGACTGACCAACAGATGCCTAAGTAATAGCATGTGCCACCTTGAATGTTTGTTTGACAAATTCCACCAAGCTCACTTTCAGTGGAAGCAGTGTGGACTTTCAACAAGCTTACTCCTGATTGGCGACAGTAGTTGCCATAGAATTGATACTCAGATCAATCACTGTCAACTGGCTCCAACGTGGTGACGTCTTTATCACAGAGAAACGACGACAGAATTGAATTTTTATGATGGATCTGGAAGTAAATGGGTGACGTCACACTCGCTCAGACCTTTTCTCTGATCCAGTCAAACTGCTTTTTTACCAGTTTTATTCCAGAAATCATTTTGGACAAGAGGAAAGACATCTTCAGCTCAAAACCAAGTCTTCATGACCTTTTTTTTTATAACTTTTCTTTTTAAAATTCAGAAATAATAACCTGCACATTCTTACAAAACTGTTAGACTTCAATTGGTACCTTAATTTAATTGTAAAACTAACAACCATTGTCATTAATATGGCAATATTTTCCCCAAATCTTATCAGAATGTGGAACTGGAGACATAAAAATTCTGCTTTTCCTATTTTCAGCTGAATCTGCCACGAGGCTCGACAACTTCTTGCATCAACTGTGATCGCTGTGGCCGCCAAAACATCCAAATGTAAGGCGGGCTACAAAGATTTCAGGCCAAAAGAGAACGCCTCACATGTGATGAAGTGTCTGTATTGGTATGTATTTACCATCTGTGACTCAGAGTCATTAACCAATTGTTGATCTGTTCACAGTGTTATATGATAATTTAAATTTTGACGATGACGATACAAAAATTGCTGCCAAACCTGCCAAAAAGTCCCGCCTCTTACCACACACATGTTGTGCCCCCTAAGGTGCCCTAAATTACCTGATCAAGCACAAACGTGCTTTGCCTGGATGAAGGCCTTGTATCAGGTATACTGGTAATAATAATTTTACATTCACCTCAGTCTGTTGTTGTTCCTCATTATTCATGGAAGCTTGATGACACAACATCTTCAATCTGCTTGAACTCTAGTTTGATTAGAAACTTTCATTTGTGAACCGTCAGCAGATCTGGTCATGTCTCACCAAAACAACCACACTAATCATTTCATCATTTTCATCCATTAAGGTTGGAAAAACCAGCAGCCCTCCAGTGCTTCAGCCGTCCAACCATCAACCGTTTCAGACATCCATCCTCCCACCACTTCAGCCCCACAGCCGTCCACCAGTGTGCCAACTCCGGACATTTTACTATCCTGGTACATTCTTATTTTTCTGCACAGTTAGCAAAAATGATATGTTTTTTAGATATTCCTGTGTTTTTTTATCCTCAACAAATGTTTCTCCAAAGAAATATGAAAATACAGAATAATTCATCTGGTGGTTATTTTTACACTTTTCCTCAAATCTTTAATAAGAAAAAAATAATTCAGTTCAAGTTTACTTGTGCTTCTCTTTTTAATGGGCATTACAGTTGATATAAAACATATAACATGCAATTAAAATGCTTTGTAGTTAAAAACATTTTACACACTATTAAAAGATTCTATAAAATATTATTTAAATAAAAAAGGATTCCTTTCCAAGAAAATGTTGACTACCGTATATCTTCCCATAGTAGCCCTGGCGTTTATTCCATCACAGACAGAACAGTGATGGTTAATGGGTTTATTTTGCAGCAAAACTTCATCAAGAAATGCAGACAAACATCAGCAGATGAACATTTCAGGATTTATTCAAATGATGAGAACATTGGATTGTGTTCTGATCAGCACTGGCTGTTGACGTTTCTTTTCTCCTTGAAGCATCAGCCTCCGTATCAAAAATCATGTTGGTTGTCATGAGGATCTCTTTCCTGGAGACACGCCCACCTTTCCGTCTTTGTGCAATAATTCATGTTCAAACCAGTTCTTCTAAGTTGTCGCTTTTCTTTGCATTTCCACCAGTAAAAAGTAATACGACAAAATACTTGCAGAATTTGTAAAGATTTGGATTTTGTATTATTAATTTGCCTTTTTTAGTCTTTTATTATAAAATAACTATGCATTATTACTTTATTTTAACTAACACATTTATCTTAGTTTACAGTAGTCCTCTTAAACATCTCTTAAACAAGTTTACACTTTTCATCTTTCAGAATGCAGCGGTGTGATTGGAGGAAAAGATTAATATGCAATGAGGACATTTAAAGAAAAAAGGAGCAGTTTTTATTTTACATTATTACTATTTTAAAGTAGAAGTCTAATGTATATAAATGCTTTTTTATTAATTTGTTTGGCATATTTACTGTGTTAGAGTTCTGATGATTGTTTTGAGTGGTAAACGTTTTTATTTTATTTATGAAACCCAGATGGAGTTAATGGAGTGCTAGTCATGTTTTATGTTGTATATATTATTAATGAATTAATTTATTTATTTTGAAGTGCCTATTTGCAAGTAAAGAAGGCGGGGTTAAGGTTAAAATACGTACGGACAATCCAGCAACATGCCTCTTCAACATGAATTTCCATCAGTTTTTTTGCTTGGTCGCAAATAAATAAGTCCAAATAATAATCAGCCTAATTTGTTTTTTTGTTTATTTAAAATTATATAAATATTTTCTAATTTTCTTTGTCAATAAAAGGACAAAAGGGGTAGATGATGGATGCATGTCCAAGTTTTATTATTCATGTTCTACAAGTTGTTAGATATTGATTATTTGATGCTTTTGTGCTATGCGTTAAAAATCAATGTAATATTGTAATTATTCATAAATATTTGAATAATACTAATATTTCCTACAAAGGATAATTGACACTAATCGAATTAAAAACAGTCGTCCTGTAAGCACTGAGTGAACAAACTGTAACCCATTGTCTATCACTGTTTGATTGAACCTTCTTTACTTTTCTTGCAGGGGGGGGTCATGGCCTCTACGCTGGATTCCAAAAAAGAGACAAAAAAAACCCGCCCTCAACCCCCACTCTTAGTCAGACGTGTTTATTTTTTTATTTACAATAATAAATAATATACTATGTACATTTATTTTGTTTTACTTTTTTATACTTAGTTTCCTTATTTCCTATAATATTTATTAGTAGTTGTTGTTTGTTGATGTTAGTTCTTTTTAGCCCCTTTTATGTTAAAATAGACGTAAATGATCCAGATGCTGACATTCTAATATGTAGACAGATTTATGAATGAATTATTCTCAACAGAAGTTCAACACTATTGTGGTAGCAGTCTGACTGTTTTACTGTTTAGTTTTACTGCAATCTGTCGTGCCTCACCCACTGTCCATCCCATAAAAAAAAAACAATTCTACATCATTAACCTTTTATTATTTTTATTCATATGGCACATTCATAAATACAAAGTTAGAAATTATACCCCCCATTTTTCTATCTTTATCAATGAGTTCAAACAAAACATGAACACAATAAGAAACTCTGACCATAAGAAAGCATTTAAAACATTCAATCTGTGCATCAGTTTCAATGTTTTTGTGAAAAATTTCATAATAATCCTCTGGTTTGTTTCTTTCTGGTTGCTGTTGGGAATTGTTGTTTTGAATTGTTACAGTCAAAGTTTGTATAAAAAACAACTGCAATCTGTCATGCGACATGATACCTGCAAAACAAAAAGTTTGCATTAATAATGGAAACATTAATTTCTGTAAAAAAAATAAAAATAAACACCTGTTTGTCGCTGGGCTTATTTTTAGAACTTAACCTTCCCGATAAACGTGGGACCAATCACAAAACCAGTTTAGAGCCAAACGTCTTTTTTTTTATTATTTACAGTGTATTTCTAAACTCAACTAGTTGATGTTGAAAAAATACACTTGCATGGACGTTACGACAGAGTACATGAGTCCCTAGAAATGTCATTAAACGTAAATATTAAACCTCAGACGATCTTATTTTACGAGATTTTTCCACAGGAAAAAAAAGAAACTCGCGTCACATGACCCCGCGTCAGCCCACAGATATGATGGAAAAGATCAGACATTGTACACAGCATTTAGACTTGTAGTGTGAATACTTTAACATGTAAAAGATTATCGAATAAAAAAATCGCTAAGTAAATTTAGAGAACTCTCCAGTCCGTTCCTGAACAACATTCTTCCGGTTTGTTTAAATGTCCTTCAAAGTCGCAACAACACAGCATGAAACCTATACACGGGTCCGTAAATGTAAATAAAAATAATTAATAAATAGCAACGTACCTTTTCACGAGATCTTCTATATGAAAAAAGAGAAACTCACGTCACGTCACGTGACCCACGTCAGGCTGCATATATTTATGGAAAAGATCAAACGCGTTCAGATCCTTTGAGGAAAAGTTGAACGAAACAAACAAACAACGAACTGCATGTCTGCAATGAATGGATATTATGAAAATAAAAGGGATATATACTGCTAGAAATGTTTTCAAAAATAAATTAGTCCACAATCACTCCTATTTTATGGCATTTTCTGCGGAAAAAAAGAGAAACATATTAGTCACGTGACCCACGCGCACGTCTGCAGGTATGAATGAAAGTTAACGTGTTTCTCGAACGTAACAGAGCCTTTGGGAGAAAAAGTTGAACGAAACAAGCAAACTACAAACTGTATGTACAAAATGAAAGCATATTTTAAAAGAAAATGGTATATTTCTCACTAGAAATGTTGTCAAAATAAAAATTAGTCCTCAAAATATCTTGTTTTATGGGATATTCCACCGAAAAATGAACGTGCATCCGCCATGTTTTTTGCTCACGGCAGGCCAAACCTCCAAAGTCACGTGATCCTGAGAAGGCTCGTAGAAAATGAATAGAAAAATGAAACGTATCCGCCTCACAGTTTTGGGGGCGTTTTTGTAAAACTCTCACGCATTTCCATGTGGACAAATGTAGCTACTACACATTTTAGGATGAGACTGGGTTGTTCCATCTGCCATGCATTACTGAAAAAAAAAAAATGGGTGAAGTAACACCACTTTGAAAAAGATCCCCAATGGCTGATATTGAAGATGGTAAGTAGGTGGATTTTTCTAACACTCCTTCATAAAATGTATTACAGATTTCAACCAGCACCTCCAGTAGACAACAACCGTTTTTGGCAAAACAGAACCACCTCCACACCTGCTGTCAGGTTTCATCAGACACCTATGTCTACAATGCACCAATGCCCAGGCTTTGCACGTTTAATTTTGTTTGGTGAAGATCTTCTATTGTTTATTGGACATAAAAACACAGTTAATAAAGTGAAGATGCTAAAAAATGTTTTGGCAAAAATAAAAGCTGAGAATCTGTGAAACTATAAGTGGAGCTGTTGGTTACGTGTCGGTGGAGGATAAATAAATCCTGGGAATGTATGTGTGCGCCAAAGCGCAGTCTGTTTGCATATGTGAAGAGCGTGGGAAGTGTCAGCAGTAAAAGAATATTACCCTGAACCAGACAGCGATCAAATAACCTAATTATAGCATATAGAGATTAAAAGGGGGGAAATGTCACAAATCTCAAAACATAAGAAAAAGAAACATGATAACATGTTTATCTTTCACTAATATTTTACTGTTACTATTACTACTACTACTAAAAAAAAAAAAAAAAAAAAAAAAAATACTACAAATATAAATTAAATATTCCTTCAGGGGCCATTGTATCATAAAGAAACAATTCAGAGAGAAATTCTTATAGATAAAAAAAAAACATTGAGAAACCTGAGTGGCCAATGATTTCTCAATTTGTTTCCAGAAAGTCTAATTAGGGAAAGTGTCCTGAAAGACTTAATTCTTATTCCTGTTAGATTTTAGCCACAGCCTTTCTTTGCTTTTTATGGCTGTCTTTTATTGTTGTTGCTTTTAATCTAATGTGTTGATGACTTTAAATTATTTTAACTAATATTTATATGTCTTATATGTCAAGCACCTTGTGTTCGACAGTATGTTAATGAAAAGTGCTGTATAAATAATGGGATTGATTGATCGATTGAGCCAGAATAAACTGAATCTGCTTAGACTTTTCCTCTTCAGACACCAGAATAAGCAAAAAATGGTTAACTGTAACCCCTACAAACATACATTTGAAATTGAATAGAATAGTTTTGCCCAATTGTTGATTATATTTGTAACGTAGGGCTGCACAGTGCTGTAGTGGTTAGCACTCTTGTCTTGCAGCAAAAAAGCCCTGCTTTTTCAGTGTGGAGTTTGCATGTTCTTCTTGTGAACGCATGGGTTTTCTCCAGGCACTCTGGTTTCCTTCCACAGCCCAAAAAAATGCTTCACAAGTTATCGGGGTATCTAAATTGTCCCAGTGAATGCGTGTTTGTGTGGCCAGACTTGTCACCCACTTTCACTAAACAGCAGGCGAGACAGGCTCCAGCAGCTCCTTTGCCCTGAAAGGGATTGAGAGGGTTCAGAACAAAATAAAGAAATAAATAAACAACAGCATTCAATGGACAAGCCCAGACTCCCAACCGCCCTGAGTTCCGCAGGTAGACATTTTTACAAATTGCATAAAATTAGCAGAATTCCTTCCATGGATGTCAGAGGAGCAACTTTTTGACATCGGGGAGAAGACGCTGCAATCACTTCTATTTACTGCAGACATGACCTCCACTGGCCCTGCAACAGACTGGCGACTTGTCCAGGGTGTACCCCGCCATTGCCCAACAGTGACCGGGACAGGCTCCAGCAACCCCATGACCCTGAAAGGGACATGGCAGGTTAAGAACATGGATGAATGAACTCCACTGTGCTCCATGAGACTTTTTCCCCCCATTTCATTCTGTCTGCATCCAAAATACACTGGTGAAGGTTGTTTTATGAGCTACAGAATTGCAAGATTATAAGACAAGCTTTCAAATGGCAAAAACAAGTAAGCTGAGATGGTTCTTCGTTGTTAACATCAATCAACTTTAGAAAACAGGGTAAAAAAATCTTTTTTTTACAGATATAATTACAATTATGACTATGTATACACTGAAAACTCCAGAACTCCAGAACTTCTTGATATGTGCTTTTTTTTTCAAGGGGTCATCCTGCATTTATCTAATAGCCTCAAACAAAGCAGAACTGCTTTGGGTGAACCTAAAAACCAAAAGCACCCAGCACGTAACCAGGATTCATTACCATTCTGCTGTTTCAGAATAAACTGGAAAACAGAGTGACAGCATGGCAAACCTACATGTGTCAAACATTATGGAATCTGATGGGACCTCCTTTACTTTTATTCTGGAACAGTTTGTTTAGCTGCAATGTAGCTTCATTGAGGAGTCTGTTCTTGACAATGTGTCTCACCCATTGGATGACATTAGACATAAATATTCTGACTACAATGCAGGCTTTTAAAGATCTAAACCTGTTGTGCATCATACCAAAATAAAAGAAAGAAACCCAGCTGATCAGCTGTAACCATTCAAAGATAAATACATGCACAAAAAGTGATTCTAAAAAGTAAACATACCCATAAAGATAGCCTACTTGTGCTTCAGTTCTTCTTTGCACATCATCACTTTTGGCTTGAATGCTAAACATGGTTACATTGAAAGACAATACTCCACAGATTCCAAAGACACCTGTCAGACAGAAAGTAGGAAAATTATGGGCAAAAGTGTTACAAGAAATATAATGGTGGGGTCAAAATATCTGGAAGAACATCAATTCACAGGATGTTTTTATCCTTTGCAATCCAGAAAAATAAAATCATTTTTGCATAGATCATGGTCAATGCAGCCACAAGAAAGTAGAATTCAATGCTCTTGTACGCCAGTCCCAAGTCCATGTGGGAGGGGCGTCCGATACAATGCCAAAGCTAAATCAAATATACGAATCACAAACAGATTTTATATATTGGATCAGTCATGCAGCAAGTTTACAACCGCCATAGATGATGTTGGAGTGTTGGCCTGCAGGATGTCGGTGGATATTGAACAATTGTTGGTTGTAGGAGAAGAACAGGAAGTTTGTGTTTGCAGGCAAAGAGAAAAGGAAAGGCTTGAGAGTAGGACTTAAGCTATGTTCACACCACCCTCAGATACGCACGTCTACTTTCCCAATTAAAAGTCTATGTAAACACGTGTATATGCATGTGTTTCAGGCTACCGCACTCTAATGTAGATACTTACATTTTTAAGACCGTTTTCAGGCTCCATGTACAAAACACGTGGCTACTGAATGGACATTGAAAGTTAAACCATGTCGAACTTTGAAAATTAGGGACTTGGATTTCTCACTGAAAATCTTGCAAGATTTGCACCGCTTCGACGTTTGGCACCAAGCCTCTCCCTCCAGTGGCTGGTAAACATGGTTTAGTAAAAACTAGTAAAAGAAAGAAAAGAAGACCCCCTCTCTGCTTGGTTAATGTGAATGCCATGGGCTCTTTGCATTTTCAAGAACCTACATTTAGCGTGTTCTTGAACACTTGTCATATGCCTTGAGAATGGAAACTTTGACAGTACAGTAAGATCTTTGACAAGGAAAACTAAAGGGTTGGCTGACATGATGGACAGAAGAGAAGTGGATTTCCTGTGTGCTCAGGGGACCAGATGGAAAGAGAGCAAGGCTTATGGATTGGGAGCAGGTTGTTTTATCATGGTGTTAAGAGAAACAGAGGGATACTGAAAGAGTTACTCATCACATGAGGCTGTTCTAATTCATGGAATATTTGCTTTCATTTTATGTTATATCTTAAATATTTATCAATAATAGTTATACATTTTCATAGTTGGAGAGACATATCAGGGAAAACTTTGACCCAATCCGAATTACCCCCCCCCCCCCCCTCTCACTCCTATTGCTCCAATTGTCGGGGCATTTGAAACTGTAGCGGTGTCCTAACTTGTTTTTTTTTCTTTTTAAGGAAGAATTGTAGTGACTCAGGGTTGGCGATCTCTCTGCCGGTAGAGTGATCTGCGTCGCAGGAGAAATGCATTCCTTGACGCTCTGAAGAACAAAGGGGATTCAGCTTTTGTTCAGTGTTTTTGAAGGGTTCCCCACCAATTGCCAAGAACACATTAAAGGGTTTTCTTAAAATTTCTAATTCTATGATTTTGATGAAGTCTTGTTACAGTTGTACAAAGGTCATTTTGCAAATTTCAATTAAAGCCTGGACATTTGACACTTTTTCTGTCTACTGTGCAGAATATATTAATATTTTAAATAAGTAACTGCATTAACAACCAAATTAAACCCCCTTAAGTTCCCACTCTGATCATCTTTTGATCTATTGTAAAAGTGTTCCCAGTGGTTTTTTTAAATTATGATTATGCTGTTTTAAGGCAAAAATCCAAAAACCTGTCCTGTCTTCTAGGGCATAGTTTCTGCAGAGCTGCAGTAGTTCTTCAGAAATTTGGCTTGCTGGCATGACTGTTGACGCTGAGTGAGCCAGCACTCATTTCTCTTTGTTCTCTTTGTTTACAGGCTTTCCCGCTAGCTTACAGCCCCTCACAACCCCAACGGAATATTTCTGGAGCAACAAAAATGGTGAGAAATAGTGGAGCCATCCAGCCGTACAGTCTGAGCTAGACTTTCCAGACGAGGAAAGTGAAGATGTACATGGATCTAGTGATCTACAAGGGGATGCATCAAAATGGAGCATGGAAGGGAGCTTTTGGCCTGCTGTATGTCTCTTTTACAAGATCTTTTTCGCTGAATGTCTCTTTTACAAGATTTTTTCCCTTGGCATTTTTTTTCTACTTCTGCTGATGCATAGTTTTAAAGAAATGATCAGATATTCAATTTCAATCTTAATTTTCGTTCTATGCGTCCCCCATCATCAAAAAAAATTCAAGTACATGTTAAAAACACAATTTTCATTTGAGTGGATCTTTAATCTCTGGGGTCACAGAGTTGCTGGAGCCTAAAAACTTTTAGTGAAAGAGGAGTTTACTTTACTTTACTTCATTTTACTTATGGATTGCCTTTGCAGGGCCACATAACCATACACTCATTCACACCTAGGAACAATTTAGAGTAAACAACTGACCTATAATGTATCTTTTTGGACTGTTTACAAGCCAGAGTCCCAGAGAAAAGTCACATACATCGGGGATTCATACAAACTCCACTCTGAGGAGTGCCAGTCGGGTATTGAACCAGGGCCTTTTTGCTGTGAGGCAAGAGAGCTAACCACACCATGCAGCCCAACAAAAATGAACACAACTCAGAAAGCGATTGATTTTTTGGGAGTGCAGTTTCGTGGAAACATCTGAGTTTAAACAACATGATGGGTTATTATTGGAAATCAAACTAAATTTTTGCTGCAACGGCTTCAAAGAAGCTTCAGTGTCTGCCTGATCCTGCTTTGGCTGCTCTTTTGGTGTCCAGATTCTATGTCCAACAGAAAGACACCCACGTCTGCATAATCTGACACCCTAAAAAAACTGTAACTTGAAAACTAATCACAGAGGCTGAACAGTTCCACTGTTACAATTGATTTCTTTTTAGGGATTCCACAGCAGCAGCAGCTACGGTGTTCACCTGTGGACCCACGATTGGAGATCCACGGAGCCTCTCTCCGCCCCCCGCCCCCCTGGCGCGCGCTGCCCGCCTCCTCCACACAGGAGCAGCGCACTGTCTCCTCCGCTCCTCATTCTCTGCTCGTGTCCGCAGCAGACCATGAGCGCCCGTCTCTGTGCGCAGAGGAGCTGCGACGCAGGTGGTTTTCCCGGGTCTCCCCGCTTCTTCATGCCGTCCTGCACTGTAGTCGTTTAGTGACAATCCGCTGCCGGATCCGTTTTTTTTTTTGTCCCTCCTGGATGCACCATGCAGGCTCGTTGGCGGGGTTGTGGCATTCGGCTGCTGGTTTGGAGCCTGGCTTTCCTCGGATCGTGGTGCATCCCTCCAAATGAAGGTAAACCTGCGAGCCTTCAGAGTAGACAGCCAACTTGGGGCTTTAGTGGAGTCTGATCGGTCAAAGACCTGCTGTCACTCCAGCAAAGCGCCGGTCCCAGGTGTAATCTCAGACTATGGCACGATGGGAGCGCGCGTGCACGAGCGTTTTGAGCAGGTAAATTAATGACAGCTGTGTTCTCTGTTCGGACATAGAAAAAGAGGACCTTTGAGCGCAAGCAGCCCTCTGTCTGTCAGATAACCAGATGAGGACATGGCCGACAGACGCGCAAAGACGGGGAAAAGAAAGAAATGAATAAAATAAGATCTCTGGATGAGTCTTAAAGGTTTTGAGGTTAAGTGAAAAAAATCCTCTCATCAATGCACCACAATGACCTTTAAAACAATGTGCAGATTATGTTAAATATCTATAGATGATTCTTGGTTAATGTCATTTACAAAAATCCTATTGAACACGAATTTACATTCCTTTATTTGTTAAAAAATAAAATGAACATTCAGATACTTATAGATCACTTATACTTGATAAAATAATACCAAAGACATTTACATTTATGGTTTTGATCAAATGTAATTGTCGGATTTTAAATAAATAAAACGAACAAGCCCTGCCAAATTTAAATTTTAAATAAGAACAGATAGTAGGGTTCCTTTGTATGATTTAATTTATATCATAATTTGTGGTTGACGATATGATTCCTAGTGATTTATAGTTGATATTCGTTCGTTTTGAATAATCTGACTGGATCCGATTCACTGACGTAAAAACAATCCAGGACATCTTTAGCCACACATTCAACCAGGGTAACCCAGAGATAAATACCGAACAGTGCAGGTGAAGCTTTCCACATTCCTTGGATTTCTTGCAAGATAATCAAGTGTGAATTAAATGTGTACAAACAAACAAGTAAACATGTATTCATATCAAATCCCTTCACATTTTAGTTTCATAAAGATCAGCCCACTTTTGTTTTTTTCACATCAAAATAATCCAAGCAGAACATTATTAAAACATTATACCACACTGTATATGGATGGTCACCTGTCTTTGCTAAATTCAAAGTTTGTCCACACATTTAAGTGCAACAATGCACTGATCATTGTTTGCTGCTATCACGTCTGTTGTCTGCTTGATGGCAATTGGTTGTTTTTACATTATAGTAAAAAAAAAAAGAAAACCTGTACCATACCTCAATCCAAATGGGATTTCATAGATTTCTTTTTTAATCTGTTTTATATGGTATAGTTTGATTCAATTAACATCAAACTTTAGACAGATGAATCTGGTTGAATAGTCGGAATATAAATTGATTAATCGATTATGTTTTACACTCCTAATAAACAAAACTAGTGTCAAATGATAACTTGAAAAAAGTGCATAAAATGTTGTTCCCAGCCTTTCTCTGCAGTCTAAACATTGTAATAGTTTCACATGAATTGTTTTGTTTGGAGCAACTAGACAGCAATATCCGGGAAAGAGGGAACATGCATCAATTTGCTTATTCTTCACATGACAGATTTATTTGGTCAGAGATAAGATCCACAAAGGTAACTCTTGATGTGTGGCCGTGGTGCACTAAGTGTTCCCAAGGGGAGGTCTGCAGGGCATCCTTCCTCCATACATAAAGCCCTGCCACATTGTGCAGGTTATGGCTTTTTTTCGTCTGGGTCCTGTGGATTAAATTACTTCACTGGGGGTTTGGGCATTCACTCCATTCTTAATAGGATAGGACACACCTCTTTCACAGCTCTATAAAAAGAGCCCAAATGCTCTTACTTACAAAAACAATTCAACTCCTCATGGGATTATTTTTATTTGTCCGAGAATACCAGTGCTTGATTTCCTATGCTGTTAAGCCCCAGCTAACCAGCAGGCTATGATTATATGATGATGAAATTAAATTCACATTTGAATCTTTATTTTTCTTGTTGTAAGTGTGAATCTTTCACATCAGACTGAAATCCCCTCTAACTTAGAGTTAGAAGCTGTTCAGCTACTTAAAATTCATTGTTTAAGGGGGAAATTTTGATTAATATGGTGCATATTTGCATTGTAATGTATAATTACATAATCTATGTGCATAATTGGAAATGAGAGCAAAGTCCATAATCGAACAAGCAAATTTTTTTCACTTCACTCGTTCTGTGTAACATTGATTCTTTGAGTGAAATAATTCAAAATGTCTGCAATGTTTAATTTTCTTTGTAAATCCAGATTCTTTTCTTAGTGACAGCCTGCAAAGAAACATGATATTTATTTGAATCTCAAAGAGTCATCCCACTGTCGTACAGTGGAATTTTTCTTTTTTAAATGTGCTTTGATTGATAAGTACAAGGAAACCAACATTTTGCCATGTTGATTTCTTTCTTTTCTCTCTTGAAACTAATTTTTCTCTCATTTAAATTGATCGATTTCAGAACTGGAGTGAATGCGGAGCCAGCTGCCTCACATCTGGTGTCTACCGATATTATTTTTGAAAAACGATACTGTTTATACAGGGAAAAATATAGCCTGGGTTACATCTCACACTGAAAGATTTTGAAAACCCATTAATTAACTTCTTGTTAGCCATAATCAAACGTTCTAGTTAACTGTAATATACTAGAAATGGGTTTGGGAGGAATTCTGGTGTGAGACTTCTATTTGTGTGTGTGCATGCATGTGTGTGTTTGTAGAAATGGCAGGCCATTAACCCCAGAGCAATCAAAGCAGGCATGTAAATGCCACGCTCAAATATCAGGAGGTACATTAAGGTAAAAAAAAAAGGAAATGTGTTGAAGGAATTGCATGTTGTGTGGCTCTAATAGAAAGACTCCTTTAAACATCACTCAGGTGAGTTGGAGGTAATGGCTGACAGTGTCAGCAGTGTGCAGTTAAAAATGAAAATGCAAAAAAACAGTTTCACGATAAGATTCCCAGAGCTGCAGATCCCCTTACTCTTCACCAGATTTAAACTTGTTGAAGTAACATCATTTAAGACCTTAACGTCCTTACATTCATGGCCAAGCTTTAACTTTTTTAGGTGATTTGATCCTCAGAGAGCGAAATATAGTGAAGGAGGCATTCTTTGTGATCTAGTTTAATATAACATATCTCGTCTTTATGGCCTAATTAGTTGTCTAATCGCCTCCTAAGGACATATTTTATTATTCTCTGCAGAGCAGTGGAGACAGGAAGATGAGGGGTGTGTGTGTGGGGAGGGGGTTCACAAGGACTATTTCTGCTGTTCAGCCAGCTTTTTCTTCCTATCCTGTTCTGTTTTAAAGCAGCTGTGTGCTTATTACCTGCTGCTGGTTATTGGACGATTGTCTTTGAAATTTTATAGTGTTTCTTATCTTAGTACTTGTACCTTTAGAGTAAATCATGCCACTGCTAGTGTGTATCATTAGACAGTTGTGTTTTTTGATAGGTAATTTAACCCTTTAACAAGGGAGATGTCACCGGCCACACCTAAAAAACACACATTTGACATACGGTCAACGGTCCTCGACTGCTTAATCAATCAACATGAATCGACTAATTCTGACGCGGCCAACAGTGGCTTTTCATATCGACTTTGCACCAATATGCAACGCATTCCTAACGTTGTGTAGGATAACAGTGCAAGACTGCTATTCTCCTTTTCATGACTCACTGGAACTATGTTGATTGCGTAAACAGTTGAAAAATAATAGAAAGAATGTAAGCACTGAAGCTTAAGCTTTGGTGTTAAAGGTTTAACATATAAATAGATTTTTAATGGGCTGTTTGTGTTGGTTGTTCACTTAAGTGAGGCTAACCTTTAAAAAACAAGAATTTACCCAGAATTCTTGCAAAACTATCCCAGAAAAAGGGATTTCTAGTGTCTACACTAAACCTCAACACAGGCATGTCCAAAGTCTGGCTTGTGTCTAAATTTCCACCACCTTGCAGGCTCCTTTCATAAAATGAATAATATGTGGCCGCCAGCACTTTTTACCAGCTGTGAGTATAATTTCTTGACTGCGGTTGGCCACATTACATTTTAAGCTATTGTAAACTTGTGGCAACACTGTCTGTGATCCTTCTGTGACCCTTTCATGCTCATTTCTAAAATGTTACCTCTAAGTAAGAAAGGAAAGTCGTCAGTGAGGGCCACCACTTCCAGGACGAGGGGAAAGTGGCACGTTTTTTCAGTGAAGTCTCAAACAACTGTGTCTGCCCTAATAGGTCAAGAGACCGTGGCTGATTTCAAGGACTTCAATGGCAAGAGGCAGACGAGACATGCCAACTATGACAAGCTAACTGAGAATAAATACAATTATTAAGATGTATTGTTTTTTACGAGAAGAAACGAAAAAATGGCATTGCAATAAAATATGTGTTAAATAGTTTATTTTAATTTAGTGATATTAAAATAGTTAAAAGAATGCAGGCCCAATGGTTGGCCATCACACATGTCTACTTCACCAAATCTGGCCCTCTTTACAAAAAGTTTGGACACTAAGCAGAAAAAAAGTGGGATCCCCTTTACTTTTTTTGGATTTATGGGATTGAGTGTATTGCTGTTATAGCGTTGCCAAATCTAATCACTTATCAGTGAAATGTTACCTCGGACTTTACCCTTTTATTGTTTGCACACACCTTTCATACTTTGAGTACATTAATATGACAGACAAAGCAAACTGAACATGGACTTGATAAAGTTCCAGGTGGTGTTTATAACCCTGCAGGGTGAGACAAACTAAAAGGAAAATTCTCTGCCATTATAAAAGGCGTCCATTATGTGGTAATAAGACTAATGAGGCTGGCCTTAAAAACTGCAGTGGAAGTTTGTTCGGACTCAGTCATCTGGAAACACTGCTTTTGCACATGTCAAATTCACTCAAGTCCTCACACCTGTCCCTTTCCTACATCCAAACACTCCTCAATGAAAACATGGGAAAAGTTTGTCTGCCTCTGACTTGCATTGAGCTGAAAACCAATTGAAGATAATGACAATGGACGATCTTGAAATCATGCTCACTCTGGTTTGACCTTCCAGGCAAGCAAAGGTCACAATTACCAGTAATATTTGTTTTTCTGTTGAAAACAGCTTTGTTGACTTATAAGATATAAAAAGGTCAGTTTGCACTGATATGGAAGGTAAACGACTGCACTGTTATCAGCATCAAGTGTTCAAAAGCGGTTTTGAGGAGTGAAATGGTAAAGTAATTTCACCTGATCGCATTCAAGTGAGCAGCAGAGCAGAGAGTTTTTTTTTTTAATGGACAAGTCTGAGTTACTTGTCTGGCTGTGGACCCTGATGCTCAAAGTTGGAGCTTCATAAAAAGAGCACAAATCAAAATTTTAGTTAATGGCTGTATTTGGGTTTTTGCTTTTGATTTACTTCCGTTTTGCGTCACAAAATATAAAAAAAAAATCTGAAAGGGATGATTGAAAGTCTCTTGGTTCAGCTTCATATTATAACAACAAATGGAAATATGTATTGCACAATAGTATCATTTATTTTTACTTGCTTTAATGTTGTATTTTACATACACAGCATTGTTTGTGTTTTTAATCTTTTGCAGTTAATCTGCTGGATTCCCGCTCTGTGATGGGAGACCTTGGATGGGTGGCTTACCCTAAGAATGGGGTGAGTGTGTCTTGCAAAAGTACATTATAAATTCCTTCAATTTCATCTATAATTTCCCAAAAGAAACCTATAAAAGTGTCACTTAGTATACTTTTTGCTTGTATGTTGCATTTTGATAGAAAGATTTATATTTGAATGAATACATTGTAGAAAACTTGGTTAGGGAGTCATCTTTATTTTGTTTGTGAGCATGTGGGGCTGAGCCTAAGCTGTGGAAGAAGCAAACGGCTTGGCTAACAAGTGTGTTGCAAACTTAAAAGAAGAAACTTTGAAATAAACACAAATAAAATGCTTCGAAAACTTGATTGATTCTAGCTTGAAAATTGAATAGAAATTAAGAAATGAACGTATTGATTATTAGATGATTACAGCTTCTTTCATTGCAGTTCCAGGAAGTTAGGGTTTGGGTGAAGCAGGGTTTTTCTGACATCAGGACCTACACTTTATTTTGTTAATCAGTCCTGCAGAGTACTGTTGAAATGACAGAGAGCTACGGTCATTACAACCAGATGTACTGACATGGGACTGAGGATAACACTTGTGTGAAGGACCTTGCAGATGCCATTAACCAGTGGTCCCCAACCTTTTTTCAGACCACCGACCAATTCCAGCATTCCTTAACATCCTCTATCAGCAATTGGTTTTATTTTTACACTAGATTCTGTGAAGGAACCAATACAATGAGGTATCTATTTTCTCTTAACCCATACCTGTCAAAGTTTTTGTGTGTGTGTGTGTGTGGGGGGGGGGGGGGGGGGGGGATTCAGTTTCTAGCTTCAGCCTCATCCGACTTTTAAAATGTAACGGAGAAATACTGTAGTGGACTCAGTTGTGGTGGGTGGCTGTTAGGGTTCCACTAAGTGTTCTGTGTTTCAGAGCTCAGTGAACGCACCACGCAGAGAGCTGTTGTGGGGGGTTCAGTAACCAGAAAAAATAAAGAAACTTAAAACAGATTATATCTTTGGAACTCTGCGTGGGAAAATTTTGCTCTGTTACTATACATTTTAAGTTTTTATTGTGTTTGATGTTTTTCGCCTTTAGGTTTTTATTGTGTTTTTTAAGTTTTCATTCACTTATTCGTTAAAATTATTTTTTAACAGTTTTATTATGTTTAGCTTGAAAGTATAGCGCTTTGTCTCAATTTCAAATAGTGTTGTAGCGCTTCATAAATATAGATGATAATGATTATGGTGTGTGGGAACAACTGTCACAATAAATCCATATTAGGAGTAAAGACTCCTGGTTTATGTTCAGTAAATGCAGATTTCTTTTATTTTGAAGTTGAAGGTTGTTTTTCTGTTTCCTCACTATTTTTTGCGAAAAGAAACTCTAAAATATGTTTGTGTTTTGTTTAACTTTGCTAGCTTGGGGGTTTCAATTTAGCACAACCACTTTGGATGTATTTTCGATACGTGACCGAACGACATGCATCAAGAATCAGTTGGGTGTGGTGGAGAGAATCCAGTAGTTTTCCAAAATAAAACTTCCCTCAGACGCAGATTATAAATGAACCGAAAAAATGTTTTTCTTTTCTCTACAGCTGGGTACCAACTGTCCCATAAACCAACCTCTAGCATTGACAACAAAAGCTTAAAGACAAGGACTTCATTATATTAAAAGGCCTATTGAACAATTAGACTAATTTCTGGATACATTGCAGATGGAATAGAGAAACTGAATCAATTCAGTCTGAACCTCGCTTCTGTCATCATCGGTTGTAATGATGCTTTTAACTCATTTTCTCAGGACAAAACATAGTTCAAAAGTTTAATTCATCTCAGTTGCTAATCAGCATCTGTCAAACTATAAAGATTAAAAAAAACACACAAAAAATGATCTCTTTCCTATGATTATATCTAAACATTGTCTTGACTGTGGCTCAAATCAATTGCTTGTCAGATAGTTGCAACTCATCTTCTCTTATTAACCAGAAGTCATGTATGTCCTCTAATATAATGAAGACCAGGTACTACATTTGTTTTATCAAGTTTAAAGGTGATTTCTTACATTGACTTCATGAATGAAATATTGAAAGTCACCGTAGAGCAGGCCAATCTTTAGTAGGATTCCAAAACGGAAGGCTCATTAGAAAAAGAGTTATTGGAGTTTGATGGAGTTAGAAAATGCAATTTTAGTATTAAAAAATGAATTTTTTAATTTCAAATCAATTGTTCTACGACTAGGGTGTTTAGAATTACTTATAAAAGAATTGCTTGACTGTTTTTTCAACTTTCGTCAGCAAAACTCCTTCATTCTTTATGGAGTTTTCTTTAAAAAAAAAACATTTGTGCATCTATTTGATGCGCACAAAAAGGCTGTATATAGTTTCAATCCATCTCTACAAATATGCAGATATGCCCAGTGGACCAATGGTGCTGACAACAGGGTTTTTTTTTAGCTTTGGGTATTCAAATCATGGCTCACTGTAGCTTTTCAGTATTTCGATGAAGGATAGTGCTGACAAAAGCAGACATATGTGCAGTCATATTAATGAAGGCTCAATTATAATGTGTGTTTTCAACAATCCATAGAGGAAGTAAGACATAATTAGACATTTTAAATCTCTGGTAATGATATTTCCATTAGCTGTTTGTGTTCACTTTATTAATGTTTTTATAGATTCAACTTGAAGTTTAACATGCAGCATAAACAGGCCTGTTAGACTAAATATTTAATATCCATTTTGGCATGTTAAATAATATTCATCGTTGTAGTTAGTCATTTAATTAATCTTCAGTGTTTGCACAATAGCACTCCATCTGCAGCTAACCCCCCCACACACACACTCCTTCACACTTCCAGTCATGGCTGAATAAGTCGTGGAGAAAGCACAGATAGTCTTCATTCGCCAGATGGTTCCTTTCATTCCTGGTGTGACTGTTCTTCCTCGCTGGCTCTCCTTCTCTCCCGTTTTCATTCAGCTTGTTTTTTTCTCCCCTTTCCTACTTTTTATATCCCTAAACATTTGCTTCCCTCCTCATCCCCATTTCATCTTATTCTTTTCATCATCTTGGCTTTTTTATCTCTCCATTACTTGTCGCTTCCTTCTGCTCTGTTTTTTTCAAATGTTGGATGTGCTTTGAAAAGTCCCTGAAGTATACGCTGAAACAAAAAGTGGTCAAAGAGGCGCCTTGTGAAGTATAAAATGCAGTAAATGACTAAACCTCTGGAAGATGCTTCAGTGAACTGAGAGGCAGCCATCGACTCTATGATTATCAGACAAATGTTTTAAATTAGATCCCTGATTGATAGATTCAACAATATTTCAGTCTTTTTCTTAAACTTAGGCCCGATTCATAAACAGTTGCCTGCTGAGATAAGTTTTCATTTTTTTTAACCCTTTAACCCTGGATATTTAGCTGCAGAATTGACATTTTTTCGACTACTGTAAGGCCCGGCTTGTACTTCATAGCAGTTTATCTTTGCTCGGGTTGCATTGGCCGCAATGCCATCAAACGGGAATTGCCCAATCACTGCGAAATGTGACACAAGTTGAAGACATCATCTGTGATAGGAATTTAATGACTGTAGAACAATCAGATGCATATGGCGCCATTTAAACTGAACTTATTTTGAACATTTAAAAGATGCAATAGCTTAGCCAACTCAATAATTTCCGTTTCCACATCCCAGGATTTTGAAGACAAGCATTACTGCATTCTAGATGCAAGAAGGCTCAGAAATGATTTTGTTCTGAGTTTAAAAAAGAAAAAACGACATTTTTACTGCATGTTTACATAAACGTAACCATTTTGATACACATCTCGTGCATTTATTGTGTTCTTGAACACGTGTCACATACCCGGTGTGTCCTTAGCTCCAGGCAGATAAATCTTCCACTTTCGGCTTCTCCCATCAGGGGTCGCCACAGCGAACGAGTCGCATGGTAGATTTGGCAATGTTTTACGCCGGATGCCCTTCCTGACGCAACCTTCTCAAACCGGGCTTGGAACCGGCAGAGGTAGAGAAGGGAACAGGGAGCAGCCCGGAGTCGAACCCTGGTTTCACGAACGGAAGGCGCCGCAAACCAGCACGAGCTAAACTGGCTCCCCTCCAGGCAGATAAATGATACAAAGAATAAGGTCCCGAGCTATGTTTCAAGTGCTTTGCTTTTTGCAAACAAGCCAACAGAGAAGGGGATGTACTTCCATTGTTGGTCCTAACCATTTGGCTGCCTTCTGGAGACCTTCCTCCTTTACTGTTGGTGCTCATTTTTAAGCAGCACCTTCCTAAAAATGCAGCTGCGGCAACTGATTCCACATTGTTTTGTGCTTGGAAGTGCAATGCATCACCTAATTCTATTTTTTTTTGTGCAAATGCCCCATTGGTAACACATTAGGGGCTCAATGTGTTACCAAAACATTATTCAAAATGACCTTGAGTTCTGCTTCTATTCTTTTTAATGTAAAAAAAAAAAAAAAATTAGCGCTGAAAGTCGCCATCTGGTAGGTATTCAGTTTGTTCAAAACCATTAATACACAAGATGTAGTTTGTTTTAAATGACACAAACCTACGTACAAGTTTTATTGCATGCAATTTAAAAATAAATTATTAAAAAAAATTCAATTGTTCACATTTTAGTCAACTTTTTTTTTTCATCAATTGTATCAATAGTGTTAAAATTCTATTTTTTAAATATAAGTTCAAAATCTTGAAATAAATTCAAGTTTTAAATCAATTAAGAAAATTTCAAACTAAAAATGACTAAATTAACTTGTTTCAAGAACTGTTATTAGGAAGCACAATAAAATAAATCAAAACTCACCAACTGCTTTTGTTTTTGTAATAAAGGTATTTTATAAACAGAAAAAGAGATTCAAACCAAAACGTTAAAACTTTTAGCCATTTTTAAGTCCATGTATGACCGATCTAATTAAATGTTGTGATGCACTGCAGCATTGATAGGAAAGTAAGTTGTTTTCTGGAAAGAAAAGTGTAAAATAAAAACTTCACAGAATTGGCCATTCGATCCAATTCTTTTGCACTATTCTGTACCAGACTGCCTCTTTAATACAATTGTGACATTACTGTGAATCTTTTGGAATTGACTTGCTTCGTAATCGGGATACAGAGTGCTTCCCCTGCTACAGCGGCAGCTTTCTATCAGCTTAACAACAGCAAGGAATGATTGCGCTTTTTTATTATTGCGTTAGCAATTTAGTGCTTGGTGATGGTCTGGAACAAATCTCAAATTCATAAATATGGTATTGTAAGAGATAAAGTATGTTTTTGAACACTTGTAATAACAGATACTTTTGCTGTGGTTTATGACCAAAATCTCTTTAATACTTAGAATGATAGAGACTGGAATTGTTTATTATTATTAAATGTTATCAGGCAGCTCTGTTTTGTCACTCTGCTTCATACTCTGTTCTACACCACTATAGTTGATGGTTAGCTGCCTTTTCTCTGATTCTGTGTGCCTACAATTGACCCAATGATGCCCCTTGCCTTTCAAAAATTGGGCACAGTTAGAAAAACATGCTCAAAGTGAGGGGATCGTGAACTCTGCTCGTCAAGATGGTTAACTGTGACAGAAAAGGGAAGGAAAAAAAAACTGTTGATAAGTAATTTTAAATCCTGGATGGTCAGGGAGGATTTTGAGATTTGGTAGTTTTCATTTTCATGTCAGATTATTTCACCTCAAATGACCAGAGACGCTGTGGAAGACGTGGAGATGTTCAAAATGGCAGATTGTAAAAAAATATTATTTAATTTATATTTATATATACATGGGTATTTATTTATATTTATATATACATGGGTAATTCAGAAAACAAATGTTACGGTTGCATCAGAGATTTGTCAAAAACAGAGAAGAATGTTACGTATAAAGGAGAAACTGATTGTTATGCCAGGAATTAAAAGGCAGTAGATTAAGACAAGAGAATGGAGATGGAAACAGGAAGGTAGCAGTGTTGTCGGATAGAGTAGGGAGAGGGGGGGTGCTATTCTGTTACAGTGTCACAGTGGTCAGTGGTAATGCGTGGTAATAATAAGCTAGAGACGGCTTTATAGAATTAGAGCTGGGAGAGTACTCAGCGCAGCCACAGGGGGTCTGCTGATGGATGCGTCATGCAGACACACACTCACACATCTAATAGTTAGAAAAAGGGAACACACACACTAATAAGAAGCTGCAGGGATGCCTATAGGGATTTTTCTGTGTTGGGAGTAGAGTGAGGAAAAGGGATGGAAGGAGGGAATAAGATGTGGATGAGAGGGCCTTAAGGTTGGATATTTACCACCACGGGGACCTAACTGTTGGCGTTTGCTTGTTCACATTAAAGCCCACCTACAATGACTTTAAAGGGATCAAATTCCTCAGCTTTAATTTCTAATCTTAAATTGGTCGGCCTTTACAGCATTTTAAAATATTCACATTCAAACATGCTGCTAAAAATGTTAGAGATGAATTTCCCCCTTAACTCGAAATGTTGCTATCTGGTTATCTTAGAACCCAATATTATGGTCCCAGGACCATCCAGCGTCCTTCACAAATTGAAATGTGTTAAAAAGGATTATATAAGGACTCAGGCCAGACCCATTGTAGGCTCAAGCCTTTGGTGTGATGCATGAAGCAGACAAAGCAAACAGCGTAGACCTGTTGAGTTCATCAGATAACTTACAACCAAACACTTCTCCATTAAAAACCAATCTGCAAAACTGCAATATAGGTATACCATACCCTTTAACACAGGAGCTTTAGCTCCAGTGTTGACAGTCTTTTCTCTACCGTAACTCTTCAGCGTTTGTGTGTACGAATGGATTAATGGGTTTGTGACTGTGAAGCGCTTTGGGCTTTCGAGGAAGGTAGAAAGCGCTATACAACTATATGCCATTTACCATTTACTATTTACACGACTAACATAATTCCAGTACACTCTGAAGTGGAGAAAGCAGCTTTTTGTTGATGTGCAAAACTGCACAGCAGTGCTTATGCAATAAACGTAAATCAATATGCAAAGCTGCTTTGCTCTGGGTCAGAATCAACTGATTTGGTTTGATCGCGTAAACGGTCAGAATTTTGCAGTAAGTTAAAGAGCGCGTGTCATTTAGATGTCACCGGCAACAGCTCTGGTGTTAAAGTATTGTTTTTATTATTATTATTAAAATGAAATTTTTGGACCCAAAAACTAAGAAGTTGTTTATCTATGTAATTTTTTTATTCTGAAAAGGAAAAGGTTGGGGGTTTGAGAGAAGTCAGGTACCAGTTAAACTTGTGTTTTTGCTCAGCTTAAAGAAGGCAATGTTACAACAGGTTTCTATTTATATTCCTATTCTTATTTATACATAATTTAGATCCCCTTAATCAGAAAAGCATGTTAGCCACGAGAAAAATCCAAAACTGTGATTTGTCAAGATGGCGGTCATACACTCAATTATTCCAAAAATATTTGGTCTATTTGCTGCAGTCTCAATAACATGGGTGTTGAAGAACAAAAAGCTGTCATGGCTAACATAATTTTCCTGAATGTAATGAATGTATCCTAAGGTACATTCATTACAAATTTGGTGCTTGTACCACAAAATGCATGATTTTTAAAAGCTGGCTCCATTAAATTCAGCAGATTTTGTAGACTTCCAGTGGCAACAGCACAGATTACTCTTTTCTGTTCTGTTGCTAAACCTTTCTGATTCTTGGCCAGAAGGAGAGGAGGTCATCTGTTCAATTCCCTGATGGATTAATAGTAACAACTGGTAGGCCAGCAGACATGTATGTATGTGAGTGTTTGCGTTAAGCTGTGTAAATCTAAGAACAGGCTGGTGGATCTGTGTGATCTAACCAGTAAGAGGCTTAATGTCTGCACTGGGACTGACTGGGGCAAAGTCAAGGAGAAGCGGGGGCTCACTTACACCCAAGCATTCACGGATTGTGCTTTTGGGAGCCTGTGAGGACAAGCATAAATGCAAAAACTGGTGTTGACTGGTAGTCAAACTCAAAAATGTCAAAACCTTGAGTAAAGAGTAAGCTGTGCCCTTCATGGTTTATGACCTTCCTCTTGAGAAGTAAAAAGGGTCAGCTTTCCTTTTTAGAGGAATATATGTGCTTCAAAAAATATTCACCTAACAACGTACAAATTTCTAATGACAAGAAAGACCCACATGATTCACCGTAAAGTCAGTAATTGGAGCCATGAAGCCTTTCGACTCGAGCAGAAAAGAATGAACAACAAGACGTTAAAAAGAAGACAAAGACAAAAGGTTATGTACAACTGCTGCGGCAAGGATTGATTAATTTGAGCTATTAGGCTGTAACACCAGATCATAGTCTGGTCCCTCTGGCCAAATTACAGTGACATGATGAAGCGCCTGTATTAGCCATGGGAGCGCGCTAGTGATGCAGATAATAGTCGTGTCCCAGGAGACCTGCAGAAGGAATTAATGCTACTGTCTGAGACTCACAAGCACACACAGTAACGTGTGCATGTTTATGTGCATAAGCAGAATTTGACTCATATGAACCATGTTCGTAGTTTAAATATACATTTTAATTCAAATGTTGATATTTTTTCCACTTTTTAGATTAAAGAGTTAAATAAATCCAAACCCTTAAAGTTGCGCCTTTAAGAAACACTGACCTTTTAACAGCCAGTTTTGGTTAATCAGAAATAAACGGATTATGTTATTATCTAGAAATTTAGATGCATACAAAGCTTTTCTCTTTAGGGATTCTTAACAACTGTCTAACCTTTAGGAACTGCATTACTGTGCCTTTTCCATTGTTTGTTGTTTCCGCACCAGAGATGGAGACTTAGACTTGAGTCATTCCCTGGTCTCGCATGCAGGGATTTGAGGCTTAACCTCAAAAATGAGACTTCAGACTTTAGTTTTGGGACAAGTAAACAATTTTCATGTGTTTATCCTTGTTTTTACCTCTTGGCTATGCTGTCAGATCAAGATTTAATAACTACACTAACCGGCCACTTTATTTAGTACACATTGCTAGTACTGGGTTGGACCCCCTTTTGCCTTTAGAACTGCCTTAATCCTTGGTGGCACAGATTCAACAAGTTACTGGATACATTCTTAAGAGAGTTTGGTCCATCATAGCATCACACAGATTTATTGGCTGCACATACATTATGTCAATCTCCTGTTCCACCCAAAGATACTCTATTAAGTTGGTATCTGGTGACTTTGGAGCCCATTTGAGTCCAGTGAACTCATTGTCATGTTCAAGAAGCCAATCTGACATGATTCCAGCTTTATGACATGGCATGTTATCCTACTGGAAGTAGCCATCAGAAAATGGTACTGTGTGGTTGTATAGGGATGGGCATGGTCAACAGCAATACTCAGGTAGGCTGTGGCGTTACAACAATGCTTACGGTAATTGGTACTAAGGGGCCCATGAAAAATATCCCCTACACCATTACACTACCACCATCACCAGCCTGAACCGTTGATACAAGGCAGGATGTAATTTTTTGATGCCAATTTCTGATCCTACCATCTGAATAAGGCAATAATTAATGTAGACTCATCAGACAGACCAACCTTTCTTTCAATCTTCTTTTGTAAAACTTTGGTGAGTTTGTGTTAATCGTTGCCTCAGTTTTCTGTTCTTAGCTGACATGAGTGGTACCTGTTGTATTCTTCTGGTGCTGTAGCCCAGGGTTGGCCACCCCTGCTGTAGCCCATCTGCCGCAAGATTTGATGTGTAGTGCGTTCAGAGATGCTCTTCTGCGTGCCTCAGTTAGAACCAGTGGTTATTTGAGTTATAGATTTCTTTCCATCAGCTGGAAACAGTCTGGCTATTCTCCTCTGACCACTGGTATCAACAAGGCAACCTACAGAAATGCTGCTCCCTGGATATTTTTTCTTTTTCTGACCATTCTTTATAAACTCAACAGATAGTTGTGGGTGAAATTCCCAGTGGATCAGCAGAAATACTCAGACCAGTCAGTTTGACCACAGCAACCAGGCCACATTCAAAATGACTTCAATCGCATTCTTTTCCCCATTCTGATGCTTGCTTTGAACTGCAGCAGACCATTTGACCATGTCTACATGCCTAAATGCATTGAGTTGCTGCCATGTGATTGGCTGATGAGAAATGTGCATTAACAACCAGTTGGACAGCTGATCCCATGTTCTAGATGTTCTGTTACATTTGTGGTTCTGCAGATTTGGTAATCCCAAATATTAAATCTCTAAACGAATGCTTTAATAATTTCTGACAACATAACAAAGAATACAATTGGATTTGCAGACAGAGACTTGAGAGCATCTTTACTGCTTACACGTACGCCATTTAAAATATTCGTCCTGGACAAAAATGACAGGGGGAATACTAATAAAGCTGTACTCTGTGTGTACCTACATGTCGGATTACAAGCAGTCATGTTTTCATAATCTCCCTGAGTAAAGCCTACAGCTTTAAGTGTAGAATTTTTTTTTGTATAGTTTATAGTTTAAAATGGTTTGCTTAGATACCACACATTGTTTTGTAGCATGAGGCAAAAAATATGGCAATTTTGCAACCTTTAAACAACCTGTATGGGATCAATAATTGCACAGATTAAAGCAAATCTCCTGTTTCACATAAATAATGTCCTAAATGGTTTCTTATGAATGTTATATAAAAATTTGAAATCCTTTTTTTTTCTGCTTAAGTGGGAGGAGATTGGCGAAGTAGACGAAGACTACGCCCCCATCCACACATACCAAGTGTGCCGCGTGATGGAACAGAACCAGAACAACTGGCTCTACACCAACTGGATCCTAACTGAAGGTGCCCAGCGGGTGTACATTGAGCTCAAATTCACCCTCAGAGACTGCAACAGCTTGCCCGGAGGAGTCGGGACCTGCAAAGAGACATTTAACATGTATTACTATGAAACTGATGGGGATGAAGAGGAAGGGGAGGATGGAGGGATGAGAGATGGAACTGGCATGACTGAGGAGGAGGAGAGGGTGTTGAAGGAGAATAGATACATCAAAGTGGACACCATAGCAGCTGACGAGAGCTTCACAGAGCTGGATCTGGGGGATCGTGTGATGAAGCTTAACACAGAAGTTCGCGATTTAGGTCCTCTGACCCACAAAGGCTTCTACTTGGCATTTCAAGATTTGGGGGCCTGCATTGCTTTGGTGTCAGTGCGGGTTTTCTACAAACGCTGCCCGCTCTTGGTGAAGAGCCTTGCCGAGTTTCCGGACACCATCCCCGGCTCAGAAGCTTCGCAGCTGGTGGAGGTTGCGGGGCACTGCGTCAACAACTCCCTGCCTTTATATGAGCCTCCTCGGATGCACTGCAGCACAGAAGGAGAATGGCTGGTGCCAATTGGGAAGTGTGTCTGCAAGCCAGGATATGAGGATATCAGTGGAGCTTGTCAAGGTGAGAAAAGAAAAATCTAAAATTTTAATCATCTAGCAATAAATGAGTCAAGCATTTTATCTCTGAAGGCTTTGTTGGTTTACTCTATTATCACCCTTTTTATGGCTTTCTTAGGCTTCAAAGTTGTGCCCATCTTTGTTTTGGTTGCTAACTTCATCCTGTCTTTGTTTTTTAAAATCCGTACATGTTTATTTTTAGTTGGATGTATCTGTTTTTCTTACATACATACTTTGAGCTTTTATTTGGCTTAGTAAAGGCTGCTCCCTGGAGTCCAGGAGCACTTTACTTTTCTGTTGCTCTCACTTGTGTCCAAATATTCCCTCCATGCACCTTAATTCCCATCTCTGCAGGATCTCAAAGTCTCTTTTTCCATCCCCTTCTGTCTTGGGTTTACCTAACTTGTTGATGTCTTAGTCACAACTGCCTTTACAGGTTGATATGGGCTGTTTGCGGGTACAAAATAGGTGAACCTATGCTAGGCACGGAAAGTATTGGCTAACTTGAGAGGGAAAATGTTTGTGCACATTTTATGGAGACTACTGAACACTTAACCACTTCATTTTCTCTGTCTGAGCTGGCTCAAAACTGTACAGCTGGATAGCGCCAGTATTGCTCGCCGTTTCTGTTACACTGCTAATAATAGCTTGGGGTTGTGAGGGGCTGTAAGCTAGCGGTAGAGAAGAATGGGTTTGGCCCCTGTGCGGAGGTATTTCAGTTATTTAAAATCCAACAGAAATAAGAGTAACGTGTACTGCAAATTGTGCAGAAGGCATGTTCCTTCTAAAAGTGGAAATACCTCCAACCTTTTTATCAACTGAACCAAAAATGCTCAATCTCAGACTAAAACAAACTATGATTCTCCAGGCCAGCAAAAACAACAAATGTAAGAGACGCGCGGCAGCAACAGTCTAAACTACCAGAGGAAATTCAGAGATTTAGCTTTTAGTTCCTAACTTATTCACAGGATGTTGACAAAAAACATTAGAATTTATTTTTAGAATTAATTTTTTGTTTTTAAATGAAACCGATCAAACAGTTTAGCACTCTGCTTTAATTATGTTCTCTTTTGAAACTTGAAAGCTTTTGCCTTAATCATTTTCCTTCAGTGCATCCGTTTTGTTTAAAGTATGATGGGAAGTAAATATTTAAATCTAATAACCTGCTATTGATTACACATTTGTTTTGTTAGCAGTGTTCAAATTTGACGAAAATAGTTATTAGGTTTATATCATGATATATATATTGTCAATGTCCTATTTTTAAAAAATCTATATCGTGGTATTAAAAAATTCGATATCGCCTTGCCCTACATGCAACTTACATTTAGCTTTACAAATACTTAACCATATATTTGCCACACTTTGGACGATCATATGTCCCGTAACCCTTGTGCTATCTTAGATGACCCCACCCTTACATTGACGTGTTCTCCCTACCATGACAAAGGTGGAAATATTTAATGTAATCCATGGACACCAGTGAAGATCACAAATCATTGAAGAAAAAAGGTTCAGCGCACTGTCTAGTGGGTCTAGATGACCCAACTCCCAATGTTAAAGTGCCTAGGATACCACAAGGGTTAAAGTAGCCACTAGAGCCTCAAGGGGGACTGCAAGACACACCTGTGGTCCCTTTAAGTTGCAGCCACACCTGTCTTTGAACCTCCATGGGCCCGGACAACCTAGTAACTAAGGCATTAGTCATTTAGTCTTACTTTTACTTTATTTTCCTTTTAAAATTAAATATGTGTCAGATATTTAGCTAATAAGATATAATGTTGATTTATGTGTTTTTCTCAACTGTAAAATTTTGTAGTTTTTAGAACAGTCAGATGACAACCATTTTGACAAAGTTAAAAAGTGAAAGTTGGTGTTTTATCAAACTCCCAGAAAACAACACTGAAGTCTGACGTACAAAATCATGACAGGACTTCCGCTCTAAATCACAAACAGATCTGTTCTAAAACTACCCTGTCTTAAAGTTGTGACCAAGCGATAATCACAAGCCAGAGCTACTTTTGAATGGAGAGTGAGCCATCTCTATGGAGGTTTAACTGTCAGATATGCCATCTCTGCTGAGGGTTCATTAGGGGGAAGTATGTGGAGTCATGCTGCCACACTGAGCCAGACTACTGTTACATATGTATGGCTGACGAGGCTTAAGCATGTCGTTCTATCTCCACTGAAAATAGTAACATAGAGAGCCCAGTCAGCACTAGACGGCTATGTTAAGCAGGTCAACGGTCAGGGGTGTTAAAAGCACTTGAGCTGCATTTGTGATTTTTATTAAGAACTCCAATTTATGTTGTTGCTCCAAAGTAGCAGCACAGTGAGACTGAGGGGAGGAGAATACTTACAAGTGTTATGATTACCACTCATTACCTTGCCACACACATTTTGCTCTGCTAATTAGACTTCTACAATTTTACTGATTTGGTTTGAGTAGTTCTTGCACATGCAAGTGTTTCTTTTCTTCTCATTTGCAAACTGCATATTAACTAACTTTAGACTGAAGTAACTTTAAAATCAATTTCAAATCAGATTTTTTTCTTCTCAAGTTGGTGCAACAAAAAGGCGGTCTGCAGATGCACAGAGCCGGCTTTTGCAGCACATATTCAATTTGTATCACCTTTTCCATGAATACAGAGTTGAAAAGGGACTGGTGGAGGTAGACGGTTTCTTTGTTCTTTTAATTAGCTTAGTGAGAATTTTTTTTTTAACTAAAAAACTACCACCGCTTCATTTACAGTAGGTTTTCGAAGCACCAGAATTTTAATGAGTTTTCTTTTGGTTTTTCTTTTTATTTAATTGTTTTGTTTTTCTTTCTAGGAAGACCAATCTGTACGAAATGTAAATTTTTCCCCATTAGTTAAACTGAGATAAAAACATTTCTGCTGCGCAAATTTGATCAAATACAAATGTTTTTTTTAGATATTTCTTTTTTTTCTATATAAATGAGTTTACATCTTCTTTAAAACTAATGATGCAGTCAGATATTTATTTCCTTTTTACTTTTGTATGTAGATGAGGCTGTTAGTGACAGCCTTTGAAAGTGTCTCATGAGAAAAACATTCCAGGATTTCCTCTTTGGCAGCGTCTGTACCCACATGTGTTCACTGCCTCGGTAAACACATTCTGTGTGCATTTCGGTCACTCATGTTGAGAGGATGGAGTGTTTAATTCTGCTTTCAAGGCACTAAGAGAGTGTCTAGACTCCTTGCTGTGAGAAGCTGTGCATTAGGACTCTTTTCTCCTGGTAAAGTCTTGAACTGCTGTTGTGTTGGAGTTTTAAAACCTTCATTGCTGAGCTGAAAAAAGATTTAACTTCATGAGTAAAGAAAAGAAAAATATTTACAGCATTCATTATGTCAAACGTTCAACTTTAATGCATTCCCAAATATTTCAAAAGCAATACTTGAAGACCCACTCTGATAAAAAAGGAAAAAAAAAATGTGTTTTTGATGTTCTTGTGGCATTTTTCTCATGATAGAGGATATATATAAAGAACATTGAGCTTAAAATTGCATTTCTAAGTATTGCTTTATTCAAATCGTCATGTGTCGGGAGGACATGAAGAAATGCTGCTTGAGAAAGAGTTTATTTGTGACGTAGGCAGGCCTTAAGTTCCCTGCTCCGAGCTCTCAGCCAGGAGGAGGGAAAGGGGGGTGGGGTTGCTTCTCAGCAATGGCCCAGCCCACAACTACTGTCGCTCTGCAGAAACTATGTCCTAGAACAGGGGTGGCTAACAAGGAACCGAATTTTTTAACTGTGAGAGTCAAAGAGCCACACCACACACTGACCTGCCAAGACGTACACACACAAACACGCAATTAAAGCCGTATTATTTTCCATAACACACTCCTCTCCCTACAACACAACAGCAAGTATTGTACTTGTGTTTATTTCAAGGAAAGTGTCCACCCTCATTACACACATCAAATGCAGCTCAGTCAGAGTTAACACAGCAACTACCCTGGAGATCAGAGACCCCCTCCACACACACAGGCACCTCTCTCTCATCTCATACACATACACACTCTATCTCTATCTCACTCTTTTCTCTGCCTCTCTCTGACACACACAACTACTCAGTGACGTGCGGTTAGGTTGATGGCTGGTGAGTCTGAATCTGAAGTCCGATTTAGGATTCAAAAACTGAATATTTCACCATTCATCCAACAGTATTTAACAGGTAAAACTTTATATCTCAACATTCCTCTTTCAATGACACTTACACCAACAAATACACAAACATCTGGACAGAGCAGCCTTCTGGTGTCTAAGTATTTCATGTTCACAATAAATGCATGAAATATATTACATTTCAGATGTGTGTAGCATAAATTAAATTTTGACCTTCAGTAAAAATGTTTTACTTTTTTTTTTTTTTAAAACTAATGATTGACTTTTTGCATGAAAAACTGATAATTGATGGAATATTAAAACAGTCACACAAGCATGCTCAGTCAGGTGTATTTTCCAAACTACATCTCAGAATTTCTTACCTCGCTGGAGTGATGGGATGATGATCTCAGTGGGATTTCTCTTGTTTCTAGTAATCCTCTGCAGATTAGGTTTATATTCAGTTATCGCCTCTTTGAGCAGTGTCGGTCAGAACGGACCGATGCCTTGATTTTACGTGTTTCAAGGTAATAAACAGGGACTGGCAGACAGATGTTGAGGAGAACGTCAACAGCAGATTGAGAGCGGCTCTTTTACACACGGGTATTTTTCCGTTCTCCAAAACATAACAGGACCTTCTTTCACAAGAGATTTCAGCTCAATCCTCTCCGGTTCGCTCGCTGCCTCATCAGTGACAAGCGGGGATCTCAGGCAGTCACTCTCTGCATTAAAGGATCGATGAGAAAAGTGATCTGCGGTCGTTTCTGCCGCAGGTCCTCAAACCCCAAAATAAAGTTTGTGTCCAGTTGCACAAGCAGTGTCACTTTCTGCGCTTTATTCATTTTGATTGCAGCTTTCTGCTGTGAGCTCCACAAAGAAGGAAAGTGGGATGATCGCCGTTTGAATGTGCACTATGAAAAGCTTCAACTTGTTAATAAAAGAGACAATTTGTGTCAGATCAGGAAGAGACTTTGATTTTCCACGGGATACGTTTTGTTCTTTTCTGCCATGAACAATTTTACAGCTTCCAAAAGCTCATAATAATAAACATAGTGACTTGCCATTCCTTTCAGTAAAAAAGTAAGAATCTTCCCATTCTGCCAGAAACATCCGTTGTTCATCTTTATACTTATACTTATTTTGACCATGAGGGTAACAGTCTGCACGCACATCAAATATTTAGTTATTCTTTTCCAGTATTGGGCGTAACCCGCACAAGTGATTGGCGGTCACTTATGTGTCGGGAGCAGCATCAAAACACACACACTGCCAAATTACTTTTATTATTATTATTTATTTTGAATACCCTCTGATGGATTTGAGTGTGGTTAAAGAGGGAAAATTCTATCAAATGAGTCGCAGTATATTGAAAATATGATGAGACACAAAGAGCGGCATGCTTATTGGCTGAGAGCCGCAGGTGTCCTAGAATATGACACAGATTCTTTTTGTTTTGGCTAAAAATGCCATCCTTATATTTCTCTTTAAATTTACAGTTCACAGTTGGTGCATTTGGAATCAGACATCTGTAATACAGAAGGATTCATTTAATAGAAAATCACTTTGCATTAACTGTAGCAATAAAAAGGCAAATTGAAAAGAAAAATGACCAGTGATAGTATTATTTTAGATTTACATTGAAAAGTCTATAGAAAATATTTCTAATTGCTGCAACACATGTAGCATTTGTTATAAATTTGATCTTAACCAGAACATGCTTTTTTGCAGGATTTATGACAAAAATGTGAATATATCTAATGCCATGTTGTAAAATTGAAAACATAATGACTTACGGCTTTTTTTTCCTAGTTTTTTATTTTTTTTTAATGTTCATTCATTCATTCATTCATTCAGTCATTAATCTTCTGCCGTTATATCCCTTTCGAGGTCACGGGGCTGCCTATCCCAGCCGCTTGTGGTCGAAGGTAGGGGCACAGTCTGGACAGTTCGCCAGTCTGTCGCAGGGCCACAATCACACACCCATTCACACTCACACCTAGGGACAATTTAGAGTTGCCAGAGAGACCCCGGAGAGAACCCACGCATGTATGGGGAGAACATGCAAACTCCACACAGAAAGGTCCCACATTGCTGTAAGGCTAGAGGGCTAACCACTGCGCCACTGTGCAGCCTTGTAGAAATGGATAAATATTTTCAAAAATGTCAGTTTTTCAAAATGGAAATTTGTATGTATTTTTTTTAAGCTCAGAGCTTATCTTTGACAATTCTTAGTTAAAAATGAGTATTTGTATTTGCAGCCATTGCCATGGAACAAATAATCTACATCTTTCTTATTTTTCTCCAGAGTTTTATCTTTTTCTTTATGTATGTGCTCCCTATTTTTCTTATTTATGTCTTCTTTTCTTCATCCTTTTCCTATCACATCCTCATTCATTCTTTCTTCTTCTTGCCTTTTGTCCTTCCTTTTATGTTGCTGCTTTCACTCTTTCACTCCCTCTTTTCATACTTAAAAACATGTCTGATTAACTTTAAAATCCATTGAATTCTTTGGTGAAGGGTAAAGGGTGGAGACACAGAGAAAGTTGCAAATAAATGGTTACACAGCTCAAACTATTAAAGCTGGTGTTGGCCAACATCTTTGCAAGCACATGTAGACTGCGGGGAGGAGCAGAGTACATCCATGGATAAATGGATGAATACATCAGTGGAATGAGATCAGAGAGAAGTGAAGACGAAACAATGGACGCAAGATAAATGGTTGACTTCACACCACAGGCTTCGAAGGCAGAGAGATGGATGCGTGTTGTTTCAGCAGTGATTGTGACAAAAGAAGAATGAGTGAGGATGGAAGTGGGCAGATAGATGATAATGATGAGGAGGAGGTGTCAGGGATTGAGTTCAAGCTTACAAATGTGGGCTGAATGTGTAATGACAGCCAAGCAAAGCTTTATTGGAACAAATGACTGATGGGTTAACAGAAATATTATGATTGCCAGGACGGATCTAAAAAAATATGTGTTCATATTCTCTTTTCCATTCATTTAGCCAAAAGAAGACTTAAGTTTTTCTGGTTTCTGGACTCAAAATAAAACAAAACATTTTTTTTTTATTAAACTAAAAATACATAAACTGAATCTGGATCAGATTTATTGGCTAGTTAGCCTAATTACCTTCTTTTGATTAAATTTTATAATCTTCTTAGACAACAGTAGATCAGGGCTTCTCAGTCATGCAAATAATCATGTGGGCTACAGATGCAAAGTTAATATTATATTATGTGTGTTAAAATTCTGATATTTGGAGATAAAATAATTGAAACAGACAATGACCCAAAATGTTCAAGATAGAGACAGAGGATATGAAATAATACATAAATATTTACTGGATTTTCCACACTGTAGAGCATACCCTCAATGAATAGTCTATTTTTTAACTTGTGTAAAACATAAGGCACACAGGAGTGTAAGGTGCATTAACTGAAACAGAATTGTCAGGGATAAGTCCATCAGTCAGTTAGACTTTATTAACTGCATTTGCAATAATTCTAGAACCTGTTTGTGACACACTAAACATTATCCACATTGAAGCGCTAACACATTTAACTCTGTAACTCTGTACTCTGTTTGCAACATGCAGAAAACACAGACTGGTACCGCTAAAACAAACGTTACCGTGACTACACTAACCAAGTTAGTAAAATGTTTAAAAAAAACAACAAAAACACAGCGTTGGCCTATTAACAATTACACTTAAGCTTGTCTGCAACATTAAAAAACAAACCAAACAGACCTATAGGCAGAGAACCTTACCTCCTATAGATTAAGCACAACTAGAATTAATCCATATACCAGGTGCTCCGGATAATAAAGCGCACTGTCGATTTTTGACAGGAGAAAAAGAGGCTCTAAAGTGCGCCTTTATAGTGTCAAAAATATGGTATATTCAGTAACCATATATACTAATAAACCAGCAGAAATTAGAATCCTAAAATATAATCCTAATAATTAATAATAGCATTATAAGCTTGCAGAATATGTTTTTTACTTTGTATTGCTAATATATCTTGAATTTTTGTAATAAAACCTTCAAAAAGAAGGATTTACTACAAAAGAAGGATATCTTAAATTACAAATTAAATTTCCCTTTTAATCAAAAACAGTTCATAATGTGTTAAGGCTGTCAAGTAATAAGAACATTTGAGACGAAAGGAAATTTTGTATCATCAAACAAATACTTAAAATGGCAGAAATTGATAATTGACTGGAATAAGTACAACCATTTTTTAAATTATGGTATTATGGCATGTAGGCTGAGGGGAATGGCGTAATGATGGTAATGGAGCTAAATGAGATAGATGCAGAAAGCTTGTATTTAAAGAGAGAGGGAGCAGCTGAGGATAGGCTGTAGTCATAGTCAGACTGATCAGATAAAGACTGACAAAAATGTTGCCTTGTGCTGTTCAAAATTCAGCCTGGAACTGGCTTTGGGTAACGCAAATGAAACTGGGGGTAAGAACAGCAATGAAGATAAAAAGCAGATGACAGCTGCTGGTTAATGAAAATGAGGTCATTTGTTGTTGTCAACAATTAACAGAAAAACCTGGAATAAAACAGAAGAAAAACCACGTCATTAAAGGAATACTAAAACCCTGGAGCTTTTTGTTTGGGGATTACCGTTAAAGTGTGTCATGGCTGAGGCTGGGTTCCTTTATTTCTTGTTTTCAGTGCCCCCCCCCCCCAGATTGTTCCTGTGTGTTTGTCTTGCTGTCAGACGTTATTGCAGCACACGTCAAACTCCATCCTGTCATAGTGGTGGCGATGCCGTCAGAAACTGTCTCGTCTGAGAGGAAATGTAGGAAGCTTTGGGCCCTCGCTCCCTGGGGAATGACAGGATTGCAAAGGAGCAACTCACACTTGCAGTCTGGGGCTTGTGGTTGTTGATGTGGCGACAAGGACGTCCCCAAAAACCCGGATAACACAGAAACACACACATAAACGCGACAACTTCTGTCATTTCTGAAGGATTACTGTCATGTAAGAAAAGGATATCAGTTTGGGCACAACGCTTCTTTAAGAGTTTCTCTATTTTTTCTTTATTTGATTTATTTTGTTTGACTCTCATGTCTGTATTATTTCAAAATAAGGGCTTTTGTTTTACTATGCCTTAAAAAAAGGATGATTTCTCCTTTTTTTTTTTTTAAACATACATGAATAAAATACCCTTTTTTCTGAATCTATTACTTTCAACCGCATATTTAATTGTGGTTTGAAGAAGCCAATTGACCTTGGAGCTTCCATGCTTTAACCAAAACTAAATGGAAAATTTCCCACTCAGATCATGTTGTGATCTATTTTAAAAATGTTCCTAGTTGTCTTAAATTATGATGATCCTGTTTTTAGCCAATCAAAAACCTTTCGTTTTCTAGGACAGTTTCTGCAGAGCGTCAGGAGTCCATCAGAAAGTCAGTAAACCCGCCCCCTGTCCATCATCCATCTGTTTACACGCTCTCCTGTTAGCAGGAGCCTCACAAGGCATGGGCAATACGGGCAATTTAAAGGGGGGCGCCATTCCCACGCTTGGAAGAAAGATAATAGAAAAACGATAGTAGCGCAATTTTCTGTTATTTCGCAGACTTGGATCGGCCTAAAACCTGCGAATTGGCGCACCCGCAGCTCCGCCCGCTCCTGTCTTGGAGAAGGAGCCGCAAATTTGTGTGAAGGAAGGGGGGGGATAGTGAGCGAAGGCAGCGAGGTGAGCACGGAGGGCAGTCACGATTGTGCAACACCTGGATCATGGTGTGCCTTAAGATTACTCAGCTCATGCCAATAATGTCATTCTTTATTTACTATTGTAACATTTTTATTCTTTATTTTCCATCTAAATGTATTTTTTACGTCTGCCTGTTGTTTAGTTGGTGTTAGTATTTGACACAGAGACAGCAGGTAATGCAGGCATTTTGAGATCATAAATAAACAACTGATTATTTGTTTATGAATGTATTGAGGGTATTTGGAGGGATTTTACTGCTGGTGTTGCACATAGTTAGGAAAATGCCAAATAGTTTTGGAGTAATCCCACTGATGAGTTGTATGATTTTGTTTTTCACGTTTTTTAAGACCTAAAAATGATATTCACAATAACAGGTTTTTAAATAATCAAATCCCTCTGATACGTTTCACAAAAACACACACCGGACGTCAAACACCAAGCAGAAATGAACTTTTTGCTAAAACTGATGCCAGGAGTCCAGCTCTAAAAAAATGACAAAAGAGCAAAGAAAACAGAATTCATTGATTTGTTATTTCTTATTATTTATATTTCCAGGCTTTGTTTGTTTTTATTTTGCAGCACGTTCATAATTGTATAATTTTAACAGAATGTATTTTTATGGAGACCAAAATATTATGTTATTTGAGGTTTATCTTGATTTATTTTGATTGATATTCCTGTCTGTCTTTATTTCTATCTATGCTCTTTATACGTTTTTAAAGTTTTAAAAGCTTAGCTTTAGTGTGTTCAATAAATGTTTATCTTGTCCGGTCCGCAACCCTAAAGCGTGTTTTGGATTAAGGCCCCCTGTGCGACTGAGTTATATGAGTAAATAAAATTCATGCATTTTTTTGTAAAATGGCCATAGAAAGATGGGGAACAATAGGATGCCGTCAGAATTGAATGAGTGCGGGGGATAGGGGTGGGGGGTTACTCGCCCAGGGAGTACGTTAGTTTAAAACCGCCACTGCTGAAACACTTAAGAAAAGCATGATATAGGCCCTTTAAGCTTACATTTTCTTTGTATTTATTCTCTATCATCAGAAAAATGCTACAGGAACACATGTCAAAAACACCAAAAATGCAATTTTCATCAGAGTAGGCTTTAGTTCACTCCCTTCACTAGTCTTGCTCTTTCTGAATCCTTCTACATGCTTCCCTCTTTTTTCCCTTTCTCCCCACTCCCTCTCAAATCATCATCTCAACGTGGCGATGCTGTCATGACAACTAAAGTGCTTTCTGAGTGCTTGTTGGGTAAACTCACTTTCCCAGAAGTGCGTCCTCCCTTTTACCCTTCTCCCTATTTGTGTGCACATATTCCGAGGTTGTCTTCTACACTTGGGAGGACCTTATTAGACATGGGGATTTTGGCAGGGCCTGAGTCTTGACCAGCTCTAACCAGCTTAGCAAGTGAGAAGGCTATTTATTGCATCAATATAAGAAACAAATTCAATAAAACTGAAGCCTTATTTTTTTTCTAAATTGCATAGGCTTATCCATAAGATAGTATCCTCACAAAAATATATTCTGCATCTCAAACACATGAAAAAACATTCCTGAAGCTTCTGAAATATTAATAATTTCTTCATTTGGCAAAAGAGACTTCTATGAAAGTCTGCTTGTCTCCAGAGTCCTGGTTTAGGCTAAGGGCTGGTTAGACTGCTAGTTAAAGATCCTTTAAGTACATTCATTTTTGATGATGCCTTTCTAAATTGCTTTGTCTATTTAACACTAATGAATGAACAATACAAAAACCATATCATTCTTTTTTTGATTGTTTCCATTTTTAATCTTAAAAAAAAAGATCAGACGTTAAACCCTGATAACTGCCTCAATTTCACAATTTAAAAAAAAACAACAAACACTTTTTTTGACAACAGAAGCAACTTAACGCATAAAAAGAAATATAAGCTTCTCACTTTTGATATGTTTGGCATTTGTTTATTAATTGCTAAAACAATCTCAAAGTATTTTACACATCTGACCAATCAAAAGGAGCCCTTATATGTTAGATGCCTGGCTCCAATTTTGACAAGGGTTATTTGTAGAAAAATGTAAGATATATTGACTTTTCTTAAAATAGAACGGTTGCAGTGAAATGATAATATAGTAGTTGTTTTTTGTTTTGCTGTATGTTCATGTATCACAAGTCATCATATTGATCACTAATATTATGAGTTTCCCCTAATATCGTACGTATCTACTGTGTAGAACTTTATTTAAATGAGAAAAAGATTTCTCTTTTATGAGATTTTTAATCTTTAAGATGTTTTCCATTCACACGGTCTCAATCACCACTGGGAAACAAGCGGCCAATCTTGTATTGGTTGAACATAGTCGATTGATTGTTGGGTGCATGGTTTTGTTTTTCGTTTCCAGATTAAATTACGTTGAAGTAAATGTCGAAACTGAAGTTGTAAAATAGGATAAATATAGAATTAATTGAGGATTTTTATTTACTTTAAGGGCTTACATCATGCTTTTCCTTTTAGAGTAAGACTCCATATATATAATAATACATTACCTGTGGCACAACAAAAACAATTAATTCAATTAAGTATGAATTATATTCACAGTCACGGTAATTTTCTACCCGGAAGTGCCTCGATCTCTCCTTGTGGGTGCCGCCCATTTCATGATGATAACTTAAAGCCGGCCTCGGCAGCGTGTCTGCATTACGGCCGCGTAAACAAACAACATTTAAACTTTTGCAAAGATGGATGTGCATATTGTGCAATGAATGCATTCTGCTGATCACTGCTAGCTGCGTGGAGAAAGTGTGTGTGTGTGTGTTTTAACCTGGGGGCATTGCTGGCAGCACAGACTCTTCCTGGAAGGGGCTGTTCCTCACTTTATGGCGTCACATTGTGAGAACCCACTCGTTTTGTGGATTGGGAGGGGCTGGTGCTAAGAGAGCAGGTATTTAGAGGAATCCTCAGAAATGCATGAATGGATCAAAATACCGCTTTGGGGTTGTTTTTGTGTGGAATGAACATTATAATACACTTAAAAACTCAAAGTTAATTTTGCATGATATAGACCCTTTAACAGCATTTTTTATATTAATTGCTTTAGTTTTTAATAATAGTTCATTTCTTACTTTAGACTTTCATTAAACCAAACATTTTCACTTATATTCCGCATTTTAGAATGCACTAATGTCTGCTTATTGCAAGATTGTGAGAATAAGTGGGAGCTAAACAATGTCCTGGCCTGTTATTCCCACTAAAAGGAAACCTCCATTGACTTGATTGTATATTATTGTTGTATTATCATCTCTCTTGGTTTGTATTCTCACAGTAATGTGTGCAGGCAAGTGCTGGTACATGCACATGTGGCCGTATGCGATCCAGCCAAAAAGACAACAATAATATTTGAAGGTATGAATCCTTCGTACATGCAAACATACAAAAAGGCCACTGCACGTTGTGTTTATGTTCTTTGGACCAGTAGAACAAATACAGGAAGAGGATATTTACCGTTTCCTCTAATGGTTTATTAGTTCACAATCTTATCAGTCGACGAAAAAGTTATTGTGTTAAAATGCTTTTTTTTTTCTTTTGTTCACATTTTGCTCTTCGTCTGTCAAAATGACTCTAAAGGGTGACTTCCCCTAGGAAGAAAATGACAATTTGACATATTTTTCCTTTTTTATTTTTTTATTTTATTGTGGAATTCTATTTGACTTTTATGGCAGATATGAACGCCTTTTAATGCTGATGCATACTTCAGCTACAATTCTTGATTACCATTTAAATATCAATTTTTTGCTGTATGTTTTGTGAAGTCTTTGACTTTCTACAATGTTCCTTTGAAATGTTGGGCTCTCAGACCTACAGGATAGTGATCTGTTGCAACTGGCCCCATTCCAAGCCACCATCCCTGTCATAAAAACAAAAAAGGCAATATTTGCATTCATAATGTGTTTATGTTCAGACAAATACAATTAAATACTTCGTTTATTCACAGTCTGTGGGCTTTAATGTCCTTTTTTTATAGCCCCTCTCCCTGCGTGCTTCTTTCCCTAAGCATTAATGGCTTACTTTCTCTAATCCCTCTGAACGTCAAGAAGACGCATGAATCAACATGTTTACTGTGAAATGCTTCCAATTAAGAAGGACGTTTGTTAATAGGCATCAGTGGACATTTCTGGATCCGTAATTGCCTAGGATGCCAGTGTGGGATGCATATTAATTACATATTAACCTCATATTCATAAAAGCGTGCACACACAAATCTGTACAGACACATTACTGTGTGTTGCATATTAATTACCCATTTCCCTTTGTGCTGTGCATCAAGATCCACCTAGCTTTGTAAAGACAGCCTGGTCAAGGGTAATCCAGGTACGGGCTCAGGCGCACACAGTGCTACCTGAACTTCCATTTTTAATCTAAAGAAAAAATGATCAGACGTTAAACCGCTTCAATTTCACACACACAAAAAAAAACAACAAACATGTTTTTTGAAAACTGAAGCAACTTAAGAAAAAATAAATAAAAGCTTTACGCTTTTGATATCCTTGGCAGTTGTTTATTAAATGGTATTGCACACACACACACGCATGTATAAATGTGTGTGTGTGTGCACATGTGTCAAACTCAAGGCCCGGCGTCCAAATGTGGCCCGCTATGTCATTGTATGTGGCCCACGAGAGCATAAAAGCTTTTAATTTATTAAAATAAAATAAAAAAATTGGTGTGTATTTATTCATATCTAGGGAGAATCTGACTTGAAATATCGGATTGGGCAACTATACATTAGGATTTAAACACTGTCAATATTACATAACCTGACAGAATCAAATTTAAAAGGATTGATGCTAGAGTAACAAGCAAACATATGTTTTCTATGCAATTGTCTAAATTGTATGTAATTGTCCCTTTAAAAAGTTAGAATAAATAAATATGAGTTGTTTAACATCAAAGAGTAGTTACATTAATTTTCCATTACATTTAGTTACATGTATAAGTTATATCTGACCCTTTGGGGATAGAATATGCTGATGTGGCCCTAAGTGAAAATGAGTTTGACATCCCTGATCTAGAGGGTAAAAGTTTAAACTATTTAAAGACATGTTGTCAACTTATTCTTTGGTTTTTCCATTCCTTTTTCTGGCCACTTTTTATTCAATCAGTGGGCAGAAGTACAATAATTAATATTAATATAATATTTTCCTCTATATGTTTGGCATTAGCAAAATTGGATAATAAGGGGCTGTTAACAAAATGTATTGGTAAAACATTTCAGCTTGAGCTGAAGGCTGTAATCAAGTCCCTTTTAACAAACATGTTTCATTTAAAAACAAGACCTAATTTCAATTTCTTTTTTTTAATGGAAATTTGGTTTTTCACCTTTCTCTCTAAACCTTAAAAAAAACATGTTAGTTGTTTTTTATTCTAGATTGTGGGTCCCATAGTGAATATTATCTGTGCTGTACTAATTGGCTGGGAATAAATAAAAAAATAGCTATCCTGGGAAACATCTTTCTACGACGGCGGCTATTAAACCAAGAAAAACAGACAAAAATCCAGGGAGTGAAACTTTATTTTATAGGTACCTTGTATAAAGGCATTATGGTGACAGGCTTAGTCCAGGATACTTAACTATTTGTCTGAGGATTGATGGAGGAGAGCAGTAGGGGCACAACATGAGAGTTTCCAAAAGGTAAATGTGTAACATTGTTTGGTGGGTGAAATGGAAGAACACACCTCTTTTTATTGATTTGACTTGGAGGGATTTTGAGGATGAAGCCAAGGGCAGATATAGGCTGCACAATAAATCTCATAACTGTGTGTCTCTGTGTGTACCTTTTTTTCACCTCAAGTACAAATTCGACCTTTAGCTATCAGCAGATCCAAAAAACGACTCTTTTGAGGTTAAACTTAATTTATGGGACTTTGAAACTTTACATAATTCTGACTGATTGAACTTAAAAAAGGATGTTCATTATTCAACTTTATATTTATTTTTTGAAAGTCTGCTAAGGTGTTATGGTTGTTGAACACTAATTTTAAGAATTTTCCGGCTAAGCCAATAGCAGACCTACATTTGCAGGCATTTGTTAAGTATAATGATAAACTCTGGTCGCAGAAACATATGAATTTATGTAGCTGCAGTAATAACTAGAAAAATATCTAATTGTACTTAGTGGTACAATAGTTTCAGCACTTTGATTGAAAATTTGGTTAATGATTGCTTTTTTTTTTTCAAATTTAACTGTAGTCTTTGTCTTCATTTTACTTTTTAAGTTGGTTATGTGTCGCATCCCACGTGTCATACACAGTTTGTGCGAGGAGGGTGCGTGCGGGGGGGAGGCAGAGGTGAGACTCGGAGTGATCCGGGGCAGAGGGGGAATTTTTCAGGACTAATATTCCATGACAACAGACCAAGGTTCCGTCAAGGTGAATCAGAAGCACTGCTGCCTAACGTCTGAAACACACATACACACACACACACACACACCTCCTCCCACCTCTTTCTCCTTTGTCTCCTCTTTTGTCCTTCTATTGCTTCCTGTCTCACCCTCAGAAATTTGGCGGCTCTCCCCCCCTCATTCACCATTTTGATCTTATCTTCATTTTTGCTTTTGTATATATTTTTTTTGTTTGTCTCAGCGACTGGTTGTCCATTCCCTAGAAGTTTCATTTTTGTGATTTTAATTGAAGCTTTTGATGGAGTGGGTTTGCTCTACAGCTGCATCAGAACAATAGTGGAAAACAAGAGCCTTTAAATTCCTTGGACAAAGATTGAAGGATCCTTGCTCCTTTGTCTTGTTGTCCTCTATCATAGCCTGTACTCATCTGAATAATACTCCTGCTTAGAGCTAACTGTATAATTGAAAACATTTTCCTGCTACTTTCATTTGCACCTCCACCATATTTTCATATCTGGTTGAAATGCTTTAACAGAGTACAGATTAAATGACTGTTTGGTTGGCATGGAGTTGCAGTCATGTTATCAGATGCTGCTTGTGGGTTTTTGGATGTTAACATACTGAGCACATCAGCCTCCTGTCTGCCTGCCACTTTTGGATTAGTTTGTTTTTCTGTGGGAGGAAGATGGTCTGTTTCTTTCCTTGTACCTCTGTGTGTCGCACATATGGAAATGTTAATCCCAAGATGTTTGCAGATTTAAAATAACTGAAAAATAGAAAATAAACTACCATATTTTCCTTACAATAGGGCCCACTGGATTATAAGGGGACCGTAATTGAAAAGTTTATTTGCAAACTTGTGTCACAAATGAAGCACTCTTAACTATTCAGAACTAGACCACAAGATAATAATCCTTGTTAGCATAAAAACATAAAAAAACTGGATTTTAATTGGTGATCTGCATGTAGAAATGCCTACACAGCTGTAGCCGTTGCCTCAAATGACAATGACGTTTATGACCAACAGCATTTTGCACAATCTCCGTCTTAGTTAGACCATGATTAAAGTAATCAATTATGAATTGATTAATTTCTCCTGGTATTCAAAGATTTTCTCTGACAAAATGCTTTGTTTTGCTTCGGATTGTAGCAAAATGAAAATAGGTAGATTCTTCGTTATCTTCTTACCACAACACAGCGTACTTTGTTATCTGGTGACAGTAACTTCTACTATCTTGATAATCTCTTAAAAAGAAGGTGTTTTCTCGATAATGTGATAGTACATGTTTTTTTGATGAGAAAACATGAAATAAAAAGCAAGGTAGGCAGTTGGTAAGATTTTAATCACCTTCTCTGGTAAACTTTAACCAGGCTTCTCAACATGTTTTTATTTGGTTCTCCTTTGCACCCTCTTCTTCTTTTTTGTATTTATACATCCGCTCTTATTCCATCCATTCTCTCTAACCTCAACCTTCTCATGACATCCCGTCCTCTCCCTCCCTTTCAGTCTGCAAAGTGGGTTTCTACCGCTCGCTGCTGGAGTCTACGGGCTGCAGTAAATGTCCCCCTCACAGTGTGGCCAGGCAAACAGGGGCCACAGTTTGTACCTGTGAAGATGGATACTACAAGATTGAGTCTGACCCGTCCAACATGGCCTGCACACGTGAGGATTTTCCACTAAATATTGGGATTTTATATCTATTTTTGTAATCCTTTGTACCAATTATGCTCTTTCTATCTGATTTTTAGGTCCTCCCTCTGCACCACGTAACGCCATTTCCAACGTCAATGAAACCAGTGTCTTTTTGGAGTGGTCCATTCCATTGGAGACTGGCGGCAGGAAGGACATCCGCTACAATATCTTATGCAGGCAGGTCCTGCCGGAGGGCAGAGGCTTGGATGAGTGCGGACCAAATGTTCGCTTTCTGCCTCGCCGAGTCGGTCTGTCTAACACCTCAGTAATGGTGGCTGACCTGCAGTCACACACCAACTACAGCTTCCTGCTTGAGGCTGTCAACGGAGTGTCAGAACTGGCCAAAGACCACCCCAAACAGTATGTGTCGCTGAATGTGACTACCAATCAGGCAGGTATGTTGCACCAAACCAATCCAGCTTCATTTCCTGTCACTATAAATCTGTTCTCAATGTATATAAAAGATGTGGTAAACCCAAAAGATTGTAGCAGAAGGATAACTTGCATTTCCAGTAATGTTTTGATGCGAAATTATTATGAGTGCTCCAATTAAAAACGCAGCTGTCCCTTTTATCTGCTGTATCCTTAATTAATGTGAATCACAGGAAAAGGAGATCGTCTTCCAGACAATCTGTATGTCTGCCCTTTTGGCACAGATAGCTGAGTTTGATAACAAAAGCACCAGATGATCAAATTATCACAGTATTTGTCCAACAAATCTGTTGCTGTATTAATTTTTCACTTATACACCATGCTTGCTGTGAAGGAAAAAGCACGCTGCAAAGAAGAGCCAATTTTGGTTTTGCTGCTGCATCCAGATGTGTCTTCCAAAAAGCAGCTTGGTTCCCTCATTTAGGAGCAGCGTTTCATCAACAAGATTCACAGGAATCCGAGGTGTAATGAAATTCCCTGACTCGAAGGCTGCTGTGTGTACGGGCCTCTCTTGTCTGGTAGCAGGTGGTATTCTCAATGCCTGTCAGCAGTGATGAATCACAATGATGAGTCACTTTGCATGTTAATTTGAGGTTAGGAGGGGAGGGGAGTAGTGTTTTTGATCAGCGTTTATTAGGATCTATAAAATCTGCCTCACCAGAGGTCAAAGGGATTCACACAGTGTAAAACTCCATCCACTTCACATTCATCAGCTGTCGCCAGAGCCATTGTTTGCCTCCTTTGAAATGAAGATTAGAGTCCATATCTGCTTGGGAAACCCATTTTGATGTTTACAAGAGTAATAAGCTTGAGCCGTTTATTTAATTTTCTGCGAATGAAAAGGGCAGCACATGGTGTTAATGAAATGAGAGAAAGATGAGTACTTTGTTCTTGCCTTCGCCTCTCTGGAGGAGGAGGAGAGGAAGGATGTTGAAGAAGGGTTTTCTCCAGTTTGCTATACATGGTGCTGATGCATAGGCAGCATAAGAGTAGAGAGTATTAGTCTAACAGGAGTGGTTACGATTAGGGGTGTGTATTGGCAAGAGTCTGGCAATACGATACATATCCCGACACGGGCCCCAGGCTATGATACATATCCCAATATTGTACCGGAACACATTTTTTTCTTTATTTTTTTTTACAAATATAACTTAGAAAAACTCTACCTGGATTTCAATACATCTTTCATTGTAATAGTCAAATTCAGTTTATTTTGTGATCACAATGTTAAGCACTGCAACTGTATCTCATAAATAAGTTGCTTTTACCCAGGCAAATTTGAAGTGCTCTTATGTTGGTAACCTAAAATATATAAAGGGAACAGTCAACATTGTCTGATTTCCACTACAAAATATACTTTAGTATATGGAAAAAAATGAATGAATGTGCCTTAACCAATAAGGTTGTAAAAGTTTGATTGGGGAAATAAAGCGCATTTTATTTTCAACATTGCTTAACGTAGCTTCTCCAGTACATTTAAATGGTAACAGTTCAGGAACCTGAATGGTGTTTTAAAAATCTTTATTGTTTCTTTCCGAACACAATAAAGTGTGATGATGAGGCAGCTTGACTATGCAAGCGATTCAGTAGCATAATTAAAAATAAAAGTCAAAACCAGAAATTCTTTTTCATTTTCAAAATGAAGCAGCATTTTTCGATTCAAAATTACTATGAAAAGTCAATCCTTCAAAATGCTTTTCCTTTTTCTTCTTCAACACTGCTTATTCTGTCACTTAATTAAAATGATAATGAAAATGGTATTTGACATTTCACTTTCAAATCGTTCTCTGGCAAATGTGTAGCAAAATTAATTTTGAAATGTCTAATTTGACAATTAAAATGGATTAACAGAAAGGCTTTTTAATTTTCAAAATGTAGCGGCATCAAATGACTCAAAATTAAAATGAAAAATATATACTTCAAAATGCTTTTTCATTTTCTACTTAAAAAACGCTTATTCTGTGTCTTAATTAAAACGAAAATGCAAAGAGGGGATTGCATTTTCATTTTAACATCCACCCTGCGAATAGTGTCGCATTCTTCAATTCGAATAAGCATTTCCAGCGAGGAGGCGGGGCGATGACGTCAGTGCCATCTCCGTATGTCCGGCTGCTACGAGACACATGCTAGGAGCAGTAGAGCTTTGTGGTAGCGGCAGAGAAGACGGCTTTGTGATGGTTGTGAACTTCTGATGATTTTACACAGCTTCTCAGAACTACGTATCAGCATTTCAGTGCTGCTACAATCTGAGAAACCATCATATGAATTTGACTTTCCAGTGGTGTCCAAAACAAAATAAAGGATGATGTAATTCACACAAATTTACATCCAAGATGCTTATTGCCCGTTCAGAGTTTTAAGTATCCTTTCGGCTAATGTTTTAAGCACATATTAGCCTAATGCTAACCCGTCTTTCGGGTCCTCCTTACAGCAAAGAAAAAACAACGACCGCATGGATTTTAAAAAAATATGAGCGAGCAGGCCTTTAATAATAATCACAACAGTAATAAAAGCACAACAACAACTATAGCAGATTTTGCCATGCTAAACGTTTGCTGGTTGGACCAACACGCACTCAGCACGTTTTTATGCTACAGAATCGCTTCCATAGCATGACAGGATGAAGGAAACTTCCTTTATTGTGATAAAGATGCTTTGTTTAAATATCTGCACAGCCACGCTTTCTAACGCGGAAGTAAACTAACGCTGATTATCAAAATGACAGCTTTTTTAGAGCGTTGTACATATCACTCTGATCCATCAGGTCGCTGAACTAGAACCCATTGCTGGGAGGTTCTGCAGAACTTTGGCCAGCTTTGCCGATAGCATTTTTGTTGATGCTAAGTGCATTAGCCTATTAGCCGCTGTGCAGCTGCAGTGCTTCACTCGTTCTCATCGGAGTCTGCTAGAAAGCACTGCAATGTGCGTTTTTAGATGTTACTGACAGCAACATGGAACAGAGTTTCAGTTCGGTTCCCATCCCAAGTAAAAACTAAGTAGTTCATGTCTCATAACAACGAAAAAAGCTGCCTCTGGCCGAGGTCTTCCTGTTGTTTTGTGCAGAGTAGAGCTGGTCAAAGAGGCTCCGTGTGCTCTGCTGCCAACTAGCGGTCGGAGGGTGAAGTGGAAAACAAGAGTCAGAAATAATTAAATAAATATTGTCCTAACAGTATTTTGAATCAATACAAGTATCGCCAAATGAACTATAGCAATATATTTCTAACACCCCTAGTTATGATTGTACTATGAAAGGGCAGAAAGGGCAGACAAGAGATGTATCTGTGCTGATGAAACCATCAGGAGGCTGTCTGATGAATGCTGACATTCTCTGTCTTGTCACTGAACTGAGTTGATTAAAACACTGCACAACTCTTAATTATTCTTGGTTGGAGTTGAATCTAGATTAAATAATCACAAGAGCAAGTGGAAGGCTGGGATTATGCTAGATTACGGTAGACATGCCAGCCAGAGTTAGAACCAGACGACTTTAGCAGATTTCAGGCATTGGGTGGTGAAGGCATAACACTGATATGCAATTGTTACTGTTGTTACTAATAGTTACAAAGAACTTTTGATCCAATACGATGAGCAACATTATAACCATTTATATAGCTTGACCCATTGCTCCTTTTTAATTGTGAAATAAGAAATTAAACAAAATTAATTAAGGTGTTTCATCCAAAATTGAGGCAAAAAGTACAAAACTTTGCATTGTAATGTACCAAAAAAAGTGTGAATTTGGACATTGATAAAATTACACGTTGCCTCATTTGTTTTCTGTTAAACTATAGCTGAAAGAACACACTTTAAAAATATAATCAGAACTGAAACACAAGCAACTGTTTTTGTTGTTTGTTTAATGAAGTGCAACATGTTTTTTCATCACTTAAATTCACACCTTTCATAAGTTTTGTTTCAGGTTTTAAAATTCTCTACAAAAACAATTAAAGTATTAGGGAACTTGGATTTAAAAAATAATTAAAACATTTTTCTTAATTTGACTCTAAGGCAAAACTATAGGAAATCGCAAAAAGAACTGACCAGCTACTTTATCAAGTACATCTTGCTAGTACCAGGTTGTACCCCCTTTTGCCTTCAGAACTGCCTTAATCCTTGGTGACATTGACTCAGCAAGGTACTGGAAACATTCTTATGAGAGTTTGGTCCATATTGACATGATAGCATCACACAGTTTCTGCAGATTTGTCGGCTGCACATCTGTGATGCCAATTTCACGTTTCCCCTTTTGACTGTATATGAGAACTAGACTAAGTGACCCCTTCCCACCCACTTCTAAAGAGAAATAAACAGATATTAATGTCATTTTATTTGAAATTGAAAATAACTAGGATTAGCAAGAACATGTTAAAAAAGTAGCAGAGCAAGAATGGATATTCTGACAAAAATAATGACTGAGTTACTGAGTAACAGCTATTTGTCTTCTGAATAGAAGTCTATCGGACTTTGGCTTCGTTGAGCCAGCGGGTACTATTTGGAACACAAGGGGGAGGAATCATTTAGTCCAGTTGTCTTATATGGTCAATGGTTGGACGTATGAAGCGATCGATTGACAGATTTTCCCAGGCCTGCTTTCGTTGGAAGGGGTGTGGCCTTCTATCATGCTTAACACTGATTGGAGAGATTGGTTGCTGTAGACTCAGATCAATACTGACCAATCACAGTTCACATCTGGTTTCAACATGGCGATGGACATACTGCTGAATTGACTTCACTTGGTTGGAACCGGAAGTAAATAATTTTCTTTGGGTGATGTCACTGACTCAGTTCAATTCTCTTATACAGTCAATGGTTCCCCCACATTCCTATATCCATTCTCCAACATTCTCCAGTCTGAGATGATTCCATCTTTATGACATGGCGCCTTATACTGCTGGAAGTAGCCATCAGAAGATGGTACACTGTGGTCATAAAGGGATGGCCGTGGTTAGCAACAGTGCTTAGGTAAACTGTGGCATTTTAACTATGCTCAATTAGTAATAAATGGGCTCTAAGTGCGCCAAAAAAATATCCCCCACACCCTTACACCAGCAGCCTGAACCGTTGATCCAAGGGAGGATGGATCCATGCTGTCATATTGTTGATGTCAAATTATGACTCTACCAGTCGAATGTTGCAGCAGGAATGGAGACTCATCAGACCAGGCAACATTTTTCCAATCATCTATTGTCCACTTTTGGTGAGCCTGTGAAAATTGTAGCCTCAGTTTCCTGTTCTTAGCTGACAGACTCTGGTACAATACTCAAGCCATCTACAACCATCTCTTGAAACCCAACAAACTGGTTTCACTCCAGTGGCAGTTCTACCCTGAATTAATCCCCGGGCGAGACCCTCACAAGGCGCCCCACCCATAGAGTCACAACAGAACTTTGTCCATGTCAACTGACATGTTTTATTGGTAAAAAAGCATGGCAAAAATACAGTTAGATAGGAAAATATTTAATCAAACACAATATTGAATAAATAATTTAAAATGTAGCTTAAAAAGTAATTTTTCTTAGTTTTTGCGTGTTGTCTTGATAAAATAAAAGATGTGCATGTGTGGAAAAGATTTCTGTTAAAAAGGAAGCTATTAACATCAAATGGTATACCAAAGTAACAAGAACAGCAATTTAAAGAGAATTCCCAAAGCAAGAAATGTAACGTGTGCTTTAACCCATTGATCTGCACCCTTTGTGTCATGGGTTTAATTGGCTGGTGAAACCTTTGATTTTCACTACAAGCAAACCACACTTTCACTTGTCTTGTGTGCAAATGTTTTTGACAGTGCTTCTGCCTTTGGTGGTAAAGGCACAAAAAACAAGCAACTGAGACGGGGGCGAATTAGATTCAGAACAACAGAGAGTTGGAGGATGTGCTGTTTGATGTGAGGAAAGTGTCATGCGCGATAAGGGATCCGTGAAATAGGTGATTTCACAGCATCTCTGTGAAGCCCTGCTGAATAATAAAGTGCTGGTACTCGTGAGGAGGTGAAAGTTCCAGAGAGAAGTAGGAAAAAGAGGGCCAGAACAACAGGGGACAGATGCTAGGGGACAGACTGGAGGAGTAATGATAGGAAGGTTGTGATAATGGATTTAAAGGTCACCTAGAAAGGAAATGTCAAAAAAAAGAGTGGGGATGGCAAAGAGAAAAATGGCCAAAAAAAAATTTGAGAAATAATCCGAAACAAAATATTTTGGGACATTCTCCTTAGATTTGGCAAGTTATTAAGATTTTATTACTTTAGGTTTCAGACATAATTTATTTTAGATATGCTATGTATCGAAAAAAGTAATTATGGAAATATGATAGGAAAGGGAAGGAGAGATTCTGGTTGAATTTATAAACAACTTATTAACAAAAAAATTTATAAACAAAAATGTTCCAAAATCATATATAACCATTCTTATATTATATACCCGTATTTCTAAGAAGTATTTATCATTGACATGATAAAAAGTTTCCCTAAAACTCCATTGTATCTAACATGATCTTTGCTTTCTACCCTGTAGTTTATCATCACTCCACTAGAGGCAGTAGAACGGCTTTTCCTGTTAATTTCAAAATGGCTGCTCCCATGAAATTTCAAAAACACTTTTGGTGTGAAAAGTTCAGCTAATTTTCTAAACTTTATTGTTAGAATAACCAATCTTTTCCTTTTCATTTTTTAAATGACCAATGGCTGTATTCAAAAAATGCAAAATTTGTTGATAGTTGATATCTGTACAAACTTGTTACACCATGTTGAAAATGTGTGGATTAAAATTGAGATAGTAGGTAAATAAATTGTTTATTTCCTGAATACTCATCATTGTTTTGAGCAAACCTTATCAAATCACCTAACATGTCATCATTAGCATCATTAGCATGTGCAAAATATCTTGATCGGATCAAAGATCGGATTAGAATTAAACCGTGTACATGGGCCCAGAAAAACCTTTTCCCATTATAATAAACGTTTACATGCCCCGCACTTTCGGTCGGAATACATCATTTACATGTGCAGAACTCTCTAAAATACTGGAAGAGGAAATGAGTTCCGCTGTAAACAAGCCGAGCTGCCAAACACATATATGTGGCAGTTCCGTAATATACAAGATGATCTTCTAACTGTCCTTTTATTATTGTTATGGTTATTATGAAGTGCCTGTTCGCTCATTGTTTTATTTTTAATCTGTGTGGTCAGTGCTTTTTTTTAAAAAAGCCTGAAGAAGGGTTAGGAGAAGGCTAACACGTGCTACAACATTTAGCCTCGAATGAACATAAAAGCCGCAATCTGCATTTTGGCTGAACCTAAATATGTGGGAATAACATCAGCCCTTTATTTTGTCGGGACACCACTGGAAACACAAATCCACGTTGATTGTTTGAACGGTTTGTGAGGACTGAGTGGCATTTCTGCTTTGAAAAGCTCACACACCGCCCCAAAGCCGGTGTGTGAGCTTGTGTGAGCTGGCAGTCCAAGTTCTGCCCGGAGACACAGTTCTATCAGGAGACCAATTCTCCTGAGTCCGGCAGCTCACCCAGAGACAAAGCCCCCCTCCCCTGCCTACAAACACAAAGCTATAAGTCCGGCTGCTGTGCTCACAGACACGGTTCAGTCGCGCGGAGCAGCCGGTTGGTCCTGTTTGCGCTCCAAAGCTTTATCTGGAGCACCCGACCGTTGTGCGTGATGTAAAACCAGAGCAGTAGTGACACACTATCGGAATAAACTGTTTACATGCACCAACAATCGGCAAAACCCACCTCGATCGGAAAGATATTTTGATCCAAAAGAGTCTGATCGGGGCAGAGTATTCCGAACACCGTTTTTACATGACGCATTTTTCTTCCGATCAGGCATTCAGTCCGATTACTTTTGCACATGATAACGCATCTACTGATATTATCTTTTGCTTAAAAGTGGTCACTTGAATGCGCATTAGTGACTCGAAGTCAACCAAGTCAGCCTTTTAACATACAGAATAGTGAGACTTTTAGGCTTCTTGTTTACAAAAAAAAAAGGAGACTATCCCTCTTCATTTTATACATTTTGTTAATTGTTGGTTGTTACCACCTGAAATATGTAGCAAATATCATATTTTCTGCACTATAAAGCTCTCTAAAAAGCCCTACATTAAAAAAAAGGCAGTGTGCCTTATAATCCAGAGCGTCTAATATGTTATTCTGGTGGTGTTTTTCTGATGTTGAAGCAATTTTGAGAGCTACACGGCCCTCTGTCAAAATGTTTAGCTGTGTTATTCTGAATACGCTAAAGTGTAGGGGTGTTGGACAGTGTTATTTTATGTGTTAGGCTGGTCGATCTTTAAGGACATGAGGGTAGATCGCAGGCCAGCATAGATAAATAACCAGTAAAATAAAAATATATTTCTAAAAAATCCACCAGCGAATCAAAATCCTCACCGAGAAGTATGTGACTTGATTGACATGCAGAATGGCCAATCGAACTCTGATACATACATCACTGCACATGCGTGTTTAAATACACTGAGCTCAAATTCTGTATGTCAACAGAAAGTCGCTACTTGCCCCACGGCACGTCAGATCACTGGCAGAAACCACTCCGGCCCACTGGGGGGTTTATTGAGGCCCGGATCGCCCGGCGTGCCTCCGCAGTTCCCGCCCGATGGATCTGAGCCCACTAAGGCAGCAGTGTCTTCCGTGGCACACGCTTCTCGAGCGCTGGCCAGCAGCACTTTAGCAATGCCATGCTCCCCCCATTGTACGGTTTACAGCAGAGCATGAAATGTGATAGTCTTTGCTTTCAGCTTTTGTAATAAAACAGCTCATCTGTTAATACAAAAGCATCTCCTCACAAATATCTGTGTACTCTTACTGTGTAGTTTTTGAATTATCAGTAGATAAACAATTTAATGTACATAATATTCATAATACTATGTTTTTTTAAACAGTATTTTGGTATGTATATATATATATATATATATATATATATATATAGGTAGATGTTTAAGACATTGTCGTCTCAAAAGTAGCTCACATGCCAAAAAAAGTGTGGGCACCCCTGATGTAAAGGCTTATTAACAGATTTAACAAGCACAGGAAGTGTTTAAAACAGCAAGTGTCAATAAAGCGTGAACCCAGTTGCTAAAATAAAAGTGTTGCTGGAGCGCTGTTAGCACTTCTCTTTAGAACATCCCCCTTTCTGTGTTTCTGATGTTTAATTTCTCACTTTCTTTTTGTCACCAAACAGCTCACTCAGTTACCATCACTCTCCCTTGTTACCACATTCCTCCCTGGCGTCACTTTGTGATTTTTGTTTTTCTGCAACTGCTTTTTCCCGTCTTCTGTTGTAAACACTCATCTTTTGCGGTTCATAGCTCATTTCTGTTGTATGTTTGCATAACATTTGCTCATCTATAAGTTGATGTTTAACAGAAATCTGCAGCCTTTTAACTTGGCAGTTGACACAAAAGTTTAGTTAAATCCCACAAGAACTGACAAAAAAATTGACTTTATTTTTATCCACTTATTTAATTTGGACATAAATTAATACATACAATTTAAAGTATAAGATTTCATAATGATCACGTAATCATTTAATAAATACTCTATAAAGTTATCATTGACAAATATTTTGCTTTTTTACAGTTCTTTCAAACCGAGTAAAGTGGAATTGGTTTTACAAGGTTCAAGCACAACCACTTGTTTTGAGTAATCACTATCATGTCAATTTGTATGGGAGCCGGTTTAGCTCGTGCTGGTTTGCGGTGCCTCCGTCCGTGAAACCAGGGTTCGACTCGGGGCTGCTCCCTGTTCCCTTCTCTACTTCTGTGCCGGTGCCAAGCCCGGTTGCTTTGAGGGGGTTGCGTCAGGAAGGGCAACCGGCTTAAACATTGCCAAGTTTACAATGCGACTCGTTCGCTGTGGCGACCCCTGATGGGAAAAGCCAAAAGTTGGCAACAACAACTATCATGTCATTATTTCCCATCATTTTATTTTTTTTTGTTAAAAATATGACTTCGTATCACTTAGCAAGCTAAAAATAATTTATAAACCTACCCAACAAACTTCAGTTTCACAGCTTCAGTAGTAAATGGCATCCTTCTTACTTTTACTTAAAGAAAAGGAATAGAAGTTCTCAAGAATCAAATCATGAAGTTAAAGAAGTCAAAGATATTTCATTTTTAGACTCAAAGCAAAAAACGGACCCCCTTAAAAAAGTCAAAACTTTTTAAATTTTGAAAAATGTATTTAAAGCAAAATGACAGAAAATCTGACATTGAGGTAAAAATGGTTTACCAAGAGTTCCTTTGATAAGAAAAATATTCCAGAGTGAGACTTTATTTTCCTAATTCCTTATTTTCCAGAATTGTATTTATTTTAGAAATATAGTTTCTGCTTAGTGCTTAGCATCTATATTCCAACTTTCATTGTAAATTACTGTGATCTGTATTTTCTGTTCTGTAATTGACTCTAAATTGCTTTTTTGTTGCCAAGATAGTCAGTGGATACAATAAAGTTTTATATTCATTGCCTCAGATGTCTGCACTGTAAGTGAGATACAGCAAATGTGGTCAAAGCGGTAAGGAATGCAAAGTGACCTGTACTGTATACCAGAATCTCTTTTTGCAGAACCTTCTGCAGCGATGCCCTTTCACAACAGCCTTTCGATTTCGAAACCTTTCGATTTAACAGACCTTGAAAAGCTGTGTATGTGTATGTTTGGACTTTAACATAGATAGTGGTGTATTGTTACCCATAAAGCTTTTGGGAAAATAGGCCATTTCTCATCACTCAATCCCAGCCTTGGTGCCATTTAAGCATTGAAAGTGTGTGTGTGTGATTTGGTCTCTGGTTTCAGGCTTTTAAGATGTTGCAGATAACACTTCTGTGCAACCATCCTCTCAGGATACAGTTACTGCATTTGTAGCAATGATTTATTCCCTGTGGAGTTCTGCTGAGGCTATTGAAACCTAAACAGCGTTGCAGCAGACGCACACACACATACATTCACACTCGTACACCATCGGGATGTTGCCTGAGGGAGCATTTTGCCTGGTTAAAAGCTCTTTATGTGTCAGAGACTCCCCAACTGTCCCTCTGAGAGTCAGCTCAACAGTTCAGGTTACAATAGGATGGCTGGTTGATTGATGCTACCATCCTCTTTTTCAGGTTCCAAACTGAAATGATTATTTTAAAAATGAGCAGAAACAAGTTTTGTGAACGGAAGGCTTTTTTATTTATTTATTTATTTTTTCTCTGCACTTTTTGATAACTGCTTGATGACACCAAGTGCTGAAACTCAGACCTGAAGAGCCATTGAGCTGATCTCAAGGGCTTCCCCAGATGCGTCTTCTCGTTTGTGAAGAATAAATTCAATTCAATTCAATTTTATTTGTATAGCCCAAAATCACAACAACAGTCGTCTCGATGGGCTTCGAAGTAAAACATGAAATCAAAAGGATCACGAATACAAAGAGTTCAATAGAAAAATACTAAAATGAACTAACAAACTGACTAAGCTATACTGGCATCCCTGCCCTTAGACCCCCCTTCGCGGTAAGGAAAAACTCCCAAAAAAACCGGATTCCGGAAAAAACGAAGAAACCTCAGGGGTGCCCACATGAAGGAGGGATCCTCCCCCAGGACGGACAGGCGATTTACCAGAAATCTCAGAGAAGAATTAACTTATCTAAATCTACAACTACATATATAAAAGTCCAGCAGACGAGCTTCATCCAGCCGTGGTTGTGGGGACAGTCAAAGGCGCGAGTCGAGCCGGAGACAGGAACCACAGCCAGGTGTAGGAGCAGGAGCAGAGACGAGGTAAACGGTCAGGTACAGAGCAGAGACGAGCCAGAGATGAGCCAGAGGCAGGATCCACAGCCAGGTGTAGGAGCAGGAGCAAAGGCGAGGTAAACGGTCAGGAACTGGAGCACGGATGAGCCAACTGGAGTCTGGAAGCACTCCCACTCCCCAGGAGGGGAGAGGAAAAGAGGGACAATACATGAATCGCACTGTACCAAACAGAGGCATGGAGAACTAAAAGAATCAAGAATAGAGGAGAGGAAGCGTAGAAGTAAAAACAGGAAAGAGGACAGAACCCCAGTGCACCATAGTTACCCCAGCTTCAACTTCTAGCAGCCTTTTAAAAGAAATAGTTATTATTAAGTTTAATTTAAACAAACTAACATTAAGTTAAATAATCTCTGAATACTAGCCAGTCTGACAATAAGCCTGTCCAAAGAGGAATGTTTTCAGTCTAGCTTTGAATGTAGAAACTGAGTCGGCCTCTCTTACATGAGCTGGGAGTTTATTCCATAAGACAGGGGCTTGGTGGCTAAACGCTCTACCTCCAACCGTACTTTTACTAATTCTAGGAACCACAAGCAGTCCTGCATTTTGCGAGCGAAGTGTTCTGATTGGTTGGTAAGGGACTATGAGGTCCTTAATATAGGACGGGGCCATTCCATGTAAGGCCTTATAGGTTAACAGGAGGATCTTGAACTTAATTCTAGAATCAACTGGGAGCCAATGGAGCGAAACTAACACAGGAGTGATGTGATCTCTTCTGCTGGTTCCAGCTAACAATCTAGCAGCTGCGTTCTGAACAAGCTGGAGACTTCTTAAGGAACTCTTAGGACACGCTGCTAACAAGGAGTTACAGTAATCCAGCCTCGACGTAACAAATGCATGGATGAGTTTTTCAGCATCACTCTTAGAAAGTATATTTCTGATCTTAGCAATATTTCGCAGGTGAAAAAAGGCAGTTCTACACGCCTGAGATATGTGAGCCTTAAATGATAAATCCTGGTCAAGTAAAACCCCAAGGTTTCTAACTGTGGAATTGGGGGCTATACTTATACCATCCAGGGAGACTATCTGAGCAGACAGAGCATCTCTGAGGTTTTTAGGACCAAGTATAATGACCTCAGTTTTTTCTGGGTTCAAGAGGAGGTAATTAATTGTCATCCAGGTCTTGATGTCACTGATGCAGGCGTTCAGTTTCTCTATCTGGTCATTCTGGTCAGGCTTCATGGATAAATACAACTGCGTATCGTCGGCATAACAATGAAAATTAATGCTGTGTTTCCTGATTATGTTTCCTAGGGGTAACATATAAAGCGTAAACAGGATCGGTCCCAAGACTGAGCCCTGTGGGACTCCATAGTTGACTCGAGTGCACTGAGAGGAATGGCCATTTACATTAACGAACTGATACCTATCAGACAGATAGGATTTAAACCACTGGAGAGCAGATCCTCTGATCCCTATGTCCTGCTCTAATCTATGGAGTAAAATACCGTGGTCGATAGTGTCAAAGGCAGCACTGAGGTCCAACAGGACCAGAATAGAAAGTAGTCCCTTTTCTGAGGCCAATAACAAGTCATTAGAGACTCTAACTAGTGCAGTTTCCGTACTGTGGTGAGGTCTAAACCCCGACTGAAAGTCTTCAAAGTGGCTGTTGTCCTGTAGGTGGCAGTAAAGCTGCTTAACTACAACTCTTTCTAGGATTTTAGAAATAAAGGGCAGGTTTGATATCGGTCTATAGTTGGCCAAGATGCTAGGATCCAAACTGGGCTTTTTCAGAAGAGGTTTAACAACTGCATATTTAAAAGACTGTGGCACGTAACCCGTTTCCAGAGAGGTATTTATCATTGTTAATATGGGATCATTAATTAGGGGAAAAGTTTCTTTAAAAAGTCTAGTGGGAATTGGGTCTAACAGACACGTTGAGGATTTGGAGGACGTAATAATTGATGTTATTTCCGCTTGATCCACAGCAGTGAAGCAGTCTAATGTTACAGAGGTTTCTATGGATGCCTCCATTTCTACCGCTTCAGCCTGTTCTGGGCTGATAGTAGGAATAACTTGATTTAACTTATGTCTAATATTTGAGATTTTACTATCGAAAAATGTAAGAAAATCATCAGAGCTGAGAGAAACAGGAACATGTGGTTCTACTGAGCTCTGACTGCGAGTTAATTTAGCTATAGTGCTAAAAAGAAATCTTGGATTGTTTCCATTCTCTGATATTAAGGTTGAATAGTACTGGCTTCTAGCTCTACGCAGAGCTTTTTTATAATTTAATAGGCTATGTTTCCAGATATCCAGAGACTGCTCTGAACCGGAGCGGCGCCATTCCCTTTCCAACTTACGGGTTTCTCGTTTGAGAGAACGAGTTTCAGCGTTAAACCACGGTGCTACTCGGTTTTGTCTGACGAACTTAGGTTTCAAGGGGGCAACAACATCGAGTGTACTCCTGAGGGCTTGTAAGGCATCATTAACAAAGTGGTCATTTATACTAGGACTGATACTATGGGAGCTGGACTCAGAGTATTTTCTCAGAATATCACTAAGTACTGGCTGAACTGTGTGTTTAAACTCAGACACAGAACGGTCAGTTAAGGTTCTTCTAAGTTGTTTCTTATTCACTGGGGCAGAAGGATGTTCCAGTGTAAACTGGAAGGTAATCAGAAAGTGATCAGAAATGATGGGGTTAAGAGGAAGGACACTCAGCTGGCTGATCTCTATACCATGGGTTAGAACAAGGTCCAGGGTGTGCTTATGACAGTGAGTGGGTTCATTCACACTTTGGGTGAAACCAACATCATCTAATAAAGCTGCAAAAGCCTTTCCTAGGCAGTCACTGGGGTCATCAACATGAATATTAAAATCCCCTAATATTATAATTTGATCAGAATCTAAGACAATAGTCGATAGGAAGTCGGAAAACTCAGTTAAAAATTCTGAATATGGGCCGGGGGGGCGATAAATAATTATGAGTAAAACAGGTTTTCGAGTTTTCCTGTTTGGGTGACTTAAAGACAATATGATGCTTTCAAATGAATTATAAGCATTTTTAACTTTAGGGCTGAGAAGTAAGCTAGACTGTGATATTACTGCCAAACCACCTCCTTTCCCTGAAATCCTGGATTTCTGATAGTTAGCATAAGTGGGGGGGGTTGCTTCATTCAATCTAACATAGTCATCCTGATGGAGCCAAGTTTCTGTTAAGGCTAAAAGACTAAGATTGTTATCAGTAATTAACTCGTTGACTAAGAGGGACTTGGAGGAAATGGATCGAATGTTTAATAAACCGCATTTAATGACATAATTCTGCTTGTGAGAACTGCTGTCTGTCACTTTTAAGTTTCTATGACGCGCTCCTTTCATTTGTCTTTCAGCACATAAGCTAAAGCTCGGACCTGCTTGATTTTCCCTGCATGGGTTTTGCACCGGCACTAACCCTAAGGGAGGCTCAGAGGAGCGTTTTACACTGCTGCTCTGCGCCCGGGTCTCGTCTCTGGATTGTCAGGTTAACAGACTAAGCCTAGCAGAAATGTTTCTAGAAAGAAGAGCGGCACCGTCCCGGGTGGGATGGACGCCGTCTCTCCGCATGAGACCGGGCTTCCCCCAAAACGCGCTCCAGTTATCCACAAAACCAACGCCGTTTTCTGGGCACCATCTAGAAAGCCAGCGGTTAAATGATGAAAAGCGGCTGTACATTTCATCATTGACTAAGTTCGGCAGGGGACCAGAGAAAATTACAGTGTCGGACATCGTCTTAGCCAGTTTACACACCGAAGTTACGTTTAACTTAACCACCTCTGACTGTCTCCGTCGGGCATCATTACCGCCTGCGTGAATCACGACTCGACGGAACCTGGACTTATTCTGAGCTAACATCCTAAGGTTCCCCTCGATGTCACCAACTCTGGCCCCCGGATAACACCTGACTGTAGCCGCTGGGAGCTCCACGTTTCTAACTTCAGAAGAGCCTATAACCAGAGTTGAGTGTTCAGCGGGTGTGTCGCTGAGGGGGGAGAACCTATTACTAACGTGGAGTCTCGGGTGCTCTAAGTTTTTGCGTTTAGCACTATGTTTCCTCCCAACCGGTACAAACCCCTGACTGTCTCCCGGCTGTTGGGAGGGCGCTGGGGTGCTAGCTAAGTTAGCCCTGGTAGCGCGGCCCGCGCTACGAGTAACGACCTGGCTAGCCGGCTTAGCTTCCACTGTGCGGAGCCGCGCTTCTAACTGCTCCAGCCTGGCCTCCAAGTCTAACACAAGACTACACTTAACACACCTACCCCTATCTTCACTAAAGGAGGCAGGATCATCACTAAACATATGGCACATGGGGCAGGAGAGAGGAGGAGAGGCGGAAGGAGTGGTGGTGGCCATACTAGGTTCTAAGCTAAGGCTAGCGGTGTTTAAGTAAAGAGAAGTGGTTTATTTAGCAAAATGAGAAAAGTGAACAGAAAGCGGTTTAACAGTGGTGAATTAGCTAATAAAAGGTACTAGATGTGAATATTAACCCAGATAACCCTTAGAGTAAGCAATAGTAGTAAGGCTAATGCCAAACAAGAGGACAGCAGTCACACAACTAGCACTGCGAATAGCTCACCCGGAAATGACGTCACAGGAAGATGAAGAGGATTATTAAAGGATTATTTGATTAGACGTTAGCTCACCTTGTTGCCAGATTGGCAAGGCCCTTGTGGGGATTTGAATTTTCACAAAATTGAATGTAAAAAGAAAAAACAAAATTATTCTTATTTAAAAAAATATCATAATATCACTAGCTGAAGGGCAGAAATCAATTTTTTCTTTCAGCATTGCCTTCAAAGTCTTTCTTGTTGTTTTTTTTTCTCTTTGCTTTGTGATAATTTCACTTTGAGGTTTCATTTGCAGTTTAAATTTTCATGATCAGCATAATTAGCACAGTGCTTGTAAACATCAAAGCGTGTTGAGGTGTTATTGAATTATGTGTCATATTTAATGACATGTAATTTAACCCAGCAGATTTTATAATACTGACAGGATTTCTCTGGAGTTTAACTGCTGTTTGTTTGGAGACCGCACCATTGTTTTTCCTCTTGATGGTCTCAATTACTGCTTGTGTAAAATCCTCTGGGTTGCTTTTTTATCAAATTGCTTCTGACAGTGAGATGTTGGCTCCTGACATTATGCATTGTCTTTATACTGGATCTTTGTCTTTGCAGCGCCTTCCCCAGTAAGTGTGGTGAGGAAAGGACATACTGGGAAGAGCAGTATCGCCCTTTCCTGGGCAGAGCCGGATCGCCCCAATGGCATAATCCTTGAGTATGAGATCAAGTACTTTGAAAAGGTGAAAAAACAAAAAAAACAAATGGAAGTTTGTGTGCACTTTTTGGATAACGAAGGACTTAGTCAGACTGCCCTGTATTAAAAATAAATAAAGTATTTTTCAGAATATAAGTCACACTGGAGTATAAGTCACACTTTTGGGAGAAACTTTATAACCAAAATGCAGGACATTTTATCTCAACAATAATTGACTGAATATATGCACGCTTCACTACCGTTACACATTGATGCTTATTTAGCTTCATGAAACATAGGAGGAATCTCGTATATTAGCGCAACATATGGACAATTATTCAGAAAACCATAGCACAAAAAACATGCAAACAAGTCAACTAAACTCTTTATGTCACAGGCCATGGACGCACCTTTTGTACGCAGAGGCCTTTAAACGGACTTAAAAACTTGCATAGCGACGTGTGAACGTAAGAGTTTTGAATGTGGAAGCCTGATATGTGCATATACGTGCGTTTACGAGGACTTCTCCTTGAAAGCGGTCACTCGAGCACACTTTTCCAAGCTCGGTGTGGACATAGCATAAGAATGAACGACAGTTCTTCTTCTGCATTGGTGTCAGTAGAATTAATACACACTAAGAGGGCCCTCCAGTGGCTGTTGCTATTTCGTTTTTAAAATCATACTTTTACTCCAAAATATACACTACATTTTTCAATGAGCCAGTATAAATTCAAACAATTTTTACTAAATTATTCTTGTTACCTCTTTGGGGATCTTGGAAAACAAGAAATGACTATAAAATCTCAAGATTCTCTCCTTTTCTTTTGAGCAACATTAAATCAATAAATTAATTACATTTTCTAAGTTTTTATGGTAAGATATATTCTCATTTAATTCATCATATTGGGGCAGAAATCATGTAGATAAAGAAGTATTTTGTCTTGTGCTGTTACAATCATCTTTCACTAAAGGCTCTAGTTTGGAATTAGAATGTTCTGCAATGTGATGCATCAGTTTGGGTCCTTGTTTCCACCCCCCTTTCTCTTCTTCCTCAGTCATCCTCAGTTGTCGTCTTTCCTTGGAAGGTCAGAGTAAAGGTCCACAGGAGAACAGGCCACAGTTTGTGGTTTGCTAATGGCCTTGGGCTTAATGGAAGGGACTTTTGGCTGTGTTTAATCCCAATGTGGTTAAAGTGAAGAAACTGATCCTGCACACACACCAACTTATGCCTGCGCTTACCGCAGGCAGCTCAACCACAGAGTAGAAGGATATCTAAGCAAGAGATCAATGTGTGGACAGTTTGACAGGCAAATCTGGTGCAATTCAGCATACACAAAAATGAAGCATGTAGAACATGAGAGTGATTAGGAGTAAGCTTCTTTGTTTCTCATGTTACAGGAGCAGGACTCCAGTTACACCATTATAAAATCCAAGGACACAGAGATGGTAGTAGAAGGCCTGAAACCCTCCTCAGTTTACATTTTCCAGGTAAAAAATATTTCAAACATAATGATGCATTTATAAAATGTGAAATATTGCACAGACAGATTACTAACACATGAATGTTTACCTTTTACAGGTAAGAGCCAGGACATCAGCAGGATATGGGGCTTTTAGCCGCCGATTCGAATTCCAGACAAGTCCTTATCGTGAGTAAAGCAGATGAGTGCGTAACTCACAATAGAAGCTAGGTGTGTTTTTGTGTGTGCTTATTTCCTGTCTTTTCTCTGGCAGTAACCGCCACCAGTGAGCGTGCTCAGGCCTCGATAATAGCAGTCGCCATCACGCTGGCTCTGGTTCTCCTGGCAGTGGTTGCTGGCTTCCTGCTCAGCGGTCGGTAAGGCAAGCACGCACAAAGCAATTAGAATAATGCTAATGTTTTTGAGTCTTAATGCCTTTAAAGGAGGACAGTCATGCAGGTACACTTTTCACATGCGTGCAGCACACACACACACATATAGATAATTATAAAAATGTGTGAAGACTAAGATACAATAAAAGCTATAATTTTGCATAAAATAAAAATGGTTGATTGAAAAATAACTGAAATTAATTAACTAAACAGACCTAATTTACATTTTTTAAAGCAATCATACCCAAAAAAGCATGTACTTCTTGTATAAAAAGATTTTTAGTGATTTATTTTGACAACATAAGTTGTGTGGGATGACAATTTTATCTAGACTATTCTATCAGACAAAGACAATAACAATGGACAGTGGAGGAGCCACTTTTTTTTTTTAGACACTGAACTTTTATCCAAACCTTTTTGGATGATCAGGACACACGGGTTAACACATTTCTTGTCTTTGTTGTTATTTTTCGGTGGTTGTTGTTGTTGTTTTTTAGCAAAAATTAAATCAGTAAAAATTAAATGTGGCATCATGACCATTTGAAGATAGCCATGATTTTTCCTGTTGGGGAAGCACTAAAGGGAGCCGGTTTAGCTCGTGCTGGTTTGCGGCGCCTTCCGTCCGTGAAACCAGGGTTCGACTCCGGGCTGCTCCCTGTTCCCTTCTCTACTTCTGTGCCAGTCCCAAGCCCAGTTGCCTTGAGAGGGTTGCATCAGGAAGGGCATCCGGCTTAAAAAATTGCCAAGTTTACCATGCGACTCGTTCGCTGTGGCGACCCCTGATGGGAAAAGCCGAAAGAGTAACAACAAGGAAGCACTAAAGGAATTAGCAACTTCTCCTTTCTCTATTGAACAGTGGTGGTATATTATTTGTCAAGCCACAGTACATTACGTTCACATTGGCCTCGGTAATGCGCGTTCAAGCGACCCCTTTTAATGTAAAGTCTATGTTAAAATGAGTAAATGCTTCACGGGCTTCTGCGTTTTAAACTCTCACGTTTACGTGCAGCAATACAAACTGCCCGACCATTGAATGTGCAACAATATTTAAACCAGTGGAACAATGACCAATTAGGGACTGAGATTTGGTAGTGTCATTTAAATGGCATCCTTTGTAATTACCAGAAGTACCAACTGTTTAAAAGGAGGAATTTATAATTGTGGTATGTGCCTGGCCGGAATTATATGACACAAAGTCTATATTGCAATAGAGCTGTGAAGGAATAAGCCTGGAGCAAGATTCACCAGATTTACACCACTTTGACATTTCCCACCAAGCCTCTTCCAACTGTAGGTGGCAGACATGAGCTAATATCGGGTAGTGAAAGTCTGGTGTGACACCATTGACTAAAAGCATGGTCAAGAATGTAGCATAATATGCGGAGAAACTTGCTAACATTTAGGAGTTTTGTGTTTTTCTTTCAGACGATGTGGTTACAGTAAAGCAAAGCAGGATCCTGAGGAAGAGAAGATGCACTTTCACAACGGTCACAGTAAGTTTTTTAACCTGACCTGATGAATGTTTTTAAACGTTTTTTTTTTCTAACAGATGTCAATCTCACTTATATTTTGTGAATTAATTAACATTTTTTCACTTTATGAAGCTTAAATCCGTGTTACTACTGCTAAGAAAGAAAACTAAAATTCTCCATTAGTAGTGCATTTTTGTGTGTTTTTATTATGTTTATTTTGTATGTGTTCAAAGGTGATGTATCCCATTTGTTGCCCAGTTTAGAGTTGTATAACCCCACATCACATATGTAATCACACACATAAAGGGACTGATTTTCTTTTTTTCTTTTTTAGAAAACCTCAGTCTTTGCTTTTTGCCTTTATATTTTATGTATTTTAGTTGTATTTGTAGTTTATTTTAATTATGTTTTGTCTTATATTTTTAATCTTACTCAACACAGCCGTTGTTGTCTTAAACCAGGGGTGTCAAACTCATTTTCACTGAGGGCCACATCATCATAGGGGTTGTCCTCAAAGGGCCAGATATAACTTATACATGTAACTAAATTTAATGAAAAATAAATGTAACTACTCCTTAATGTTAAATAACTCATTATTTATTTATTATAACTTTTTAAAGAGACAATTGCAGTTGCATAGAAAACATGTTTGCTTGTTACTCTGGCATAAATCCTTTAAATTCTGTCCGTTTATTAAAACCCACATAACTCCATTAATGAAGGATCAAACTGTTCAAGTGAATAAAGAAAAATAACATAAAACTGAGCTAGAAAGAACATGTATCACATGTGTAACATTTTACAAAAAAGCCTGCACACAGTCTTGCATCCAACTGATGGTTTGATGACAATTTGTCTGCATGCACAAATAGGACCTGCAAACGTAAAATAATTAAAACAGCAGCTACACATAAATAATATGTAATCAACAACAACAACAAAAATTAAGAAATTAAAAACTTTTATGCTCTCGCGGGCCACATGAAGGGACATGGCGGGCCACATTTGGCCCCCGGGCCTTGAGTTTGACACATGTGTCTTAAACAGTTATATATAAAAAAAAACTTAATTAACCTAGTGGATTAAAATAAAGTATGAAGTAAACTCACACATGTCTGGCCAGTAAATTGATTTTGAACTGGCTTCATAAAACCCTTCTTTACCAACATTTTTATTTTAGGAGCAGAATGTGTGTTTATGCTGTGCTGTGAAAATTACGCCAGCTTGCTGTCATAATACTACATAATTTCTAAATATATGTATTTTCTCTGCAGTAAAGTTTCCTGGGGTGCGCACTTACATTGACCCTTTGACCTATGAAGATCCCAACCAAGCTGTGCATGAGTTTGCACAAGAGATCGATGTCTCATCCATCTCCATTGAAAGGATCATCGGTGCTGGTGAGTAAAATTGATCCCTGAGTGCTTTCGAGTTTGTTGACTGCGCTCTCTTACGAAAAATTACCAGTGTATCTTTTGAGATAAAAAACGAATTACATTTAATTCTCATTTATTTTAACGAAAAAAATTTGAAAGAAAAATCATTGTAATGTCGGAAAGCAAAGGCTTATTTTTACTTTGTTTCCTTTTTTGTTTTACAAGAGTTAGTAAAAAGCTCAGCGTCTGTTTCTTTTTCTTTTTTTGCCTTCAGGTGAATTTGGTGAGGTGTGTTGTGGGCCACTGAGGCTGCCTGGAAAAAGAGAGATCCAGGTCGCTATCAAGACCTTAAAAGCCGGTTACACCGAGCAACAGAGGCGGGACTTCCTGTGGGAGGCGTCAATCATGGGGCAATTCAACCATCCGAACATCATCCGTCTGGAAGGTGTGGTCACAAAAAGTAGGTCATCTACTTGTTTCTGGTCATTTTTTATGTCAATGCCACGCACTCCATCCTACAGAGGAGCAGATTTTAAGTGCGTCACCACTTACATGTATACTTTATATACAGAATATTGGAACAGTAGCTATTTTTACCTTTGAAATTAAAAAAATAATAATTGTATTCCATTTTTAGGATTTAGACCAGGCTTTGATGAACAGATATAACAGCTTACAGTAAAACTGATCACATGGCTAAAAGGTTAAAAGCCCTAATGTTTTTAGAGATGGTAAATGCAATAATTTTGTGCGTTACCTTTTTAGAGGTTACTTTTTGTCGATGTGTCAACCTGTTCTAAGTAATGTGTACTTTCGTAACAGCTGGATGTTTTAGTGCAGATTCAGTTACATTTATAATGTAAAGGGCACTTTTAGGCGTTCTTTGACTGGTTCTACACTTTTACATTTTGCACTGATGTAAACATTTTTGGATTTATTTTTTTATTTTTTGTATTTTAAGTGTTTAGTTAAACTGTATGGAACAGAAGTCGAGAAGATTAAGGCAAAAGTGAATATTGAGATGTGAAAGTATTTAGTTTTATGTGGTGCTATTTGAAAAAAATCGTATTTAATGACAGATCCAGGTTTTTACTTTATCATTAAATAAAGGTAGAAGCTAAAATATAAAATATAATTTTTTTAAATCTAGGATGTGCTTTGTTTTGCTTCTCAGGCAAACCTGTGATGATCATCACAGAATACATGGAGAATGGATCACTGGACACTTTTCTTAAGGTAGGATGGGTGTTCACTAGAATGTACAAAGGAGAGTAAAAAAAAAAGTTATGATTCAGGCTATCGAGTCTGTCAAAATTCCAAGCACAGGCTAGAACTCGGCAAGAATGAAGATGTGAAAACTCCAACCTATCCAGAAGATTCACCAATTTTATTTAGCAATAAATCGAAATAGTTATAAAAATTGTCAGATGGAATTTTTTCAATATTTTCTTATTTTACCGTAGTTTTTTACACGTTAAAGCTTGTTATATGTTGCCTTTACATTTTCAAATCAAATTTTTTATTTAAAAAAGAAAACCTCAAACATCAGTAGCCACTGTAAGAGCAGTAACATTTTTGATTTCATTTTTGCTGTGCAGCATTAGAAGATGAAAGATTTTGCTCCAGGTGTGTGAACAGAAGTGATTTGAACAGGCCTTCCCTCTCACCAAAGGCGACATGGATCGCTTTCCAGACAGCTTGAAAATCCTGATGCACTTGGAGCCAGAAAGTCTTGTGTCTGAGCTATGAAGTTTTGGGAATAATTTGCACAGCTAGTTTGGCAGAGATTTTTACGCCGGATGCCCATCCTGACACAACCCTGTATTTTATCTGGGCTGGGGACCAGCACGGGGGGACTCAGACTTGTGTCCCCTTGTGGCTACATAGGTAGGCAGTAGCGCAAAGTCTTGCCCAAGGACCCACACAGGAAGCTGATTGACACCCTGGGAATCAAACCCTGATTTCTCAGGTGCCATTCCTGCACTTAAGGCCATATCGTATAGCTTAATAAATCTTCTTGAGTAAAAGTATGGTCTAGTAAAACTACTTACAGTTTAAATTGAACAAGAAGTTACTTAGATAAATGTAATTAAGATAATAAAAATTGTTTCTACCTCAGGTAATAAATTAATGATAACATAATAAATCAAAGAAGGTCTATTTCTGAAGTTGAAAAGTAAACAAGATCAAGTCTTATCTGAACTTGATCCCACTGTGGCCATCCAAAGGAGAACATGCTGAGACATTAAAGACAAACTGGGATGTGGTCAGTGGAAACTGCTGACATGACTGTACTCTGTGCTTATGGCTATAAAACGAAATGGCAAAGGGGAGACAGAGGAGACTGGGAACCAGCAGGCAAGGAAGCACAGAAAACTCTGTGAGGTAATTACATGGATGGCTGCTGTGCTTAGGGTGGTATAAATGACACAGCCTCTGGAAAATCAAGGGCGGCTCTGGGTCCGGGATTAGCTGTCACAGCTTTGGACAATGAACTCTGACCGCCATAACTCATCCCTTTGACTATACATCTCATTTCTCATGAAGGTGGGATGTTCTGTGAATGGATGGCAAAATTAGTTTCAAAAGTGATGCAAACGGAGGCCTAAAACCATTAAGGATCTGAGTTTATTGCTACAGCTATTGCCTGCTACGAAAATCTGGAAAGTGCATAAATGGAAGGTTGAAGAGTTTACATTGGATTGGAGGGAGTTGAAGCTTAAACTAACAATGAGAGCTGTCATAGGGAGAAGTCTAAAGCTCCTTTCAAACAAGCACTGCTTCCATTTTCGACAGTTGAGAGCATCATCTTCATATCTGAATGAGCACCCTGGTGGTAATGTAGCTAAAGATCCAGCTGCAGTGGGTGGAGGCTCGCCATTTCTCTAATGAGATCTTGTTTTTGCACATGCATGAAATAAACAGTTTAATATTTAACACAAATGAACTTTGCTAAGGTTAGTTTTGCAGCTGCTACCATGTTGTATCTGAAATAACTGGGCAATTGAATGTTGCCAACATTAATGCTGTTATGAAAACAGCTTTTATAGTTTTTTTTATGTGTGTGTTTTGTCCATTACACTTACATGTTTAAACATTTATAGAAAAAAATGTTTTTTTTCTGTCCTTTTCTCCCATATTTTGCTTCCTAAACAAAACAAAACAAAGAAATTCTGTTGCACGTTTGTGAGATATTTTCAAACCAATATATAAATGTTAGTTTTCATTCATATTTCACAGCTTAAATCATAGTTTATGGCAGGGGTCTGCAACCATAAACGCTAAAAGAGCCATTTGGTTTCGGACTTAAGGGCTCCAAAGTCCCACCTCACCATTTGAAAAAAAAAAATTATTATTATTTTTTTTTTTAAAAGGGTAGCTTCAAAGTGTTTGCAATAATTGAATTATTGTGATAAATAAATACGGTATACTGATAGGGTGCTATAATTTCCTATTTATGAGGTCTAACTTCTTTTACTTTTGACAGCGGCACAAGAAATTCCTTTCAAAATAAAAGACACAGATCTGCTGTGGCAGATCTACAGAATAAAAACTGCAAGAAAGCCAAGTCAAACATGATTTTTTTCTCTCATTATAAATTTAGAGCACCATCATCCCTTTTCATCTTTCACTACTGAATATATACATGACAACATTGGTGTACAATCCAGTTTTTTTTTATATGTAAACATTTAGATTCAAGTATATGCTTTAAGGACTTGGCCTATGAACAGCAACTAGACACTGTTGTGCAGTAAAGTTTGTGCTTTATGTGCATGTCAATGTGCATGAAATACCTGACATGTTAAAAACCTAAACATAAGTGACAAGTTAACTAAAACAAATGAACCAAAACTACAAAACACCAATATTTGTTCAAATAGTTTTTTTCTTCAAAGCTAAAGAGCCAAATAGGAGGGATTAAAAAAATGCAGAAAGGTTGTAGACCTCTGTTTTACGATGTACTGTAATAACTCCTGATCCATAATCTTATTAGCTTTTGTTTTGTTGCTGTTTAAAATTTTTCAATAAACTATTCAGAGAAGTTCTTACAAAATAATACTAAGATTAACCAATTTACACAAAAATGAAATGTTGAACATTTGATACGTTTAGTAAAAAAGGATGTTTTTCAAGTGGAATTTCTAACCATAAATTTGCCATACAGTACCTTTTAAAAGGGAATTTTTTTTTAATTTGATTTTTTTGATTAATATCAGTGTCTGCACAGGTTGTTAATTATCCAAAAATAGATAAAAATATACATTTGGTGCTTTCTGTCCTTCTCAGAAAAATGATGGTCAGTTCACGGTAATCCAGCTGGTTGGTATGCTCCGTGGCATTGCATCTGGCATGAGGTACAAAACACTGTGACACACAAAGAAATGTCATCCATTGCAATAATTACCGTATGTTAAATCCTCATTATGCTCTTTTTTGATGAATGCAGATATCTGTCTGATATGGGCTACGTTCACCGCGATCTTGCTGCCCGCAACATCCTCGTGAACGGCATCCTTGTGTGTAAAGTGTCTGATTTTGGGCTGTCCCGAGTCCTGGAAGATGACCCAGAGGCTGCATACACCACTCGGGTAAGACTGTATTCTATGTTTGCACTTAAATTTGAACAAATTTACTTTATCCAAAATTGCAGGATGTAACTCATAAATTTGATCAATCCAGATGGTAGACTGTATGCAAGGCAAACTTGAGTCTGTCTATGTTTGTCTTTTAAGGCACAGTACAGACCAAAAGTTTGGACACACCTTCCCATTCAAATGAATGAATGAATGGGAAGGTCTGTACTGTGTTACACTAAAGTAGATCAAAAATGTAATGTAATTAAAGACCCACTCTGATGAACATTGAGTTTTTGGTGTTTTTAACATGTTCTTGGCATTTTTTCTGATGATGGAGGACATTTATGAAGAAAATCAAGCTTACAAATTTCATTTCAGAGTATTTTTTATACAAATCACTGTGAATCAGGAGCAGAAGTATAAAAAGGCAGTATGAAAAAAAGCTTACTTGTGACGTAGGAAATACACTGGGCAGGCCACAAGCTCACTGCTCCGCTCCTCAATGGGAAGGAAAGGGGGGGTGGGGTGCTCCACACCAACATCATGCCCAACTCTCTAGGGGTGTCCAGGGCGTCCTAGAAAACAACACAGGTTTTTAGATTTAAAACAGCATAATTAGAATTAAAAGACCACTGTGAACTCTTTTAAAATAGATCAAACAAAGATAGGAGTGGGATTTTAAGAGTCAGTTATGGATATTAAAAAATGTAAGTGGATAGGTGGGAAAAGAGACAAACATGTCAAAGTTTATGCAGTGAAACACATCTAACAGCAGGGTTTAAGCTGAGCTGTGCATCCGTGGCTGAGCGGGGTTCTGTCAGCCACAGTCGAGCAGCTTTCTGTAGGAAGACGGCTGATTATTACTCGGCTCACTTTCCACAACACTCAATTAGCACAGAGTCTTGCTGCTCTCTTTTTTTGCTGCCAGCAGTGCCAGGCTTACATCTCCTCTTGCTTTCTGTCGTTATCAAGCGTTCCTTCCCTGACAAGTGTGAATAACAATATTCACTTCCTCCCTGTAATCAGAGCCCAAGAAATCCTGCTGCTGTCTTCATCAGCACTGCGTTGAGATAATTTCACATAGACTGGGAGCACATGTTCCTGTCAAACATGACAGCCTTGCTGAGAGCTTGTTTAAACCTGTGCAAAGGAAAGCACAGTGATTTGGATAATGATAGTAAGTAGAGCTCACAGGGCCACAGTAGATTTGTCAAAGAAAGTGAAACTTTTTATCTCAAACATTTTATCATACACACTAAATATCTATAATATATACTAAATATCACACTATCCAGCCGGACAGTTTTGAGCCAGATGCCAGCGCAGACCAAGAATCTAGAATCTAGTTGTCTGCAAATGGATTTATCAGAATGAAGAGGAGCAGGGAGGCTTTATCGCAGCAACTGTAGCAGCTACTGCTACAAGCTTTTTCAAACGGGATTTTTTCGTCTCATTCACAACTATTTGAATAAAGAAATACTTAGAAATGCAATTTTAATCCTATTTTACTTTAAATAAGTCCTCCATCAGGAAAAAAAAAGGCGAAAGGAACATGTTAAAAACAATTTTTATTGAAGTGGTTCTTTAATCTCACGGTAACGGGCCACACAAAACTTGAAATGCAAACAGGAAAATGTATTCAAGTTACAGTCAGGCAAAAAAGTATTTAGCCAGTCACCAATTATCCAAGTTCTCCCATTTAAAAACCTGAGAGAGGTCTGTAACTTTTATCATAGATACACTTCAACTACGAAGAAAAAAAAATCCAGAAAATCACATCATCAATCTCCAATTCACCAGAATATTGATGTATAATTGAATGAATGTCAAAAAATCACTTACTAGTCTTTCTTTTTTAACAACAGACTTTTAACAGGAAGCGTTAGATGCTGTAGAGAACTAAATCAATCCAACTAATTATGTTGGATAGTTAGGAATTTGATCAAAACTAGATTTACCAAGAGCGTTAATAAAATGTCAAATTGGCGCTGCAACTGAAGACATTTGAAGAAATAAATGGAAGGTAGATATAACTCCTAAGCTAAATATTAGAGCAATTTTATATCACCACTTTCTTCTAAATCTGTGCACTCTCATAAATTGTGTGTTCTAGTAACATTGTGAAAGTATGTAGGTCAATTGAACATCTCATTTCGTTCTATTTCAGGGTGGAAAAATTCCCATTCGCTGGACGGCTCCAGAGGCGATTGCATACAGGAAGTTCACGTCAGCCAGCGATGTATGGAGTTATGGGATTGTCATGTGGGAGGTGATGTCGTATGGAGAAAGGCCATACTGGGAGATGTCCAATCAAGATGTAAGTCATAAAAAAAAAAATGTTACATAAGTTATAACTGCAACTTTTAATTTACTTTGTCTCAATTTTTATTGCAGAAACAGTAATTCTTCACACTGAACATGTTAAATTATCAGGAATTGTAATTCCTGTACCTGTACCTGGACTAACTTTTTACTAAATCCTACCTTTTCAATTTGTAGAATATGTGCCTTGTTAGCCGTCGTCTCTTCAGTAACCGCCTTGCAGCATGCCTCTGCCGTACCAAAGTAAAACGTTTTATACCTGACATTGATACAGACGTTCAAAATTAGTCAGTGAATTATGATGTTTGAATAAGTGAACTATCCCGACAAGGATTGCAAAGCGCAGGACATTATTCTTTCTCTCGTTGCTTTGCCCCGCCCTTTTAATTACTGACCGATGGCTTTTTCTTACAAAAGCAGTCTGAATACAGACGAAGCACAGGGTTCAGGACTTGATCCGGACCAAAATAAGCAGACTTGGACCAGACCAACAGACCTTTCCAGTCTGAATACACTCTTAAAGGGTTTTATTACAAAACCTGGAGAGTGATCATTGGAGACATTCAGCGTTAGAGACTTCCTGCATCATTGCAGGAAGCATCATTGTAGTGGTTCATCTTGGTCCGCTTCAAGGCTCAGGGAGGTTTTAAACACATTTTCAACCATTAAAAAAAATAATTATATCTACTCGTGTTGAGGGATGGTTCTAAAAAAGTGCCCCACAAAAACTTAAGATCACGTATTTAGGCAAGCAAAGACAATTCAAAATGTTTTTCATAAATTATTAAAAGAAATTGTAAAGTAAATTTAAAAAAATCCTTTTTCAGAAAGTTTAAAATAACTGAACGTAAAGTAAATTTAAAGCAACAGTGTGGATGTAAACTTTTGAATGAAAACCAATCAATTACAGCTGAGAACAGGTGGATCTTTAACCTGGATTTAAAGAAACTGAGCATTTCAGCTGATCTAAAGCTTTCTGGAAATCTGTTCCAGATCTGTGGAGCATAGAAGCTACATGCAGCTTCTCCATGTTTTGATTTTGAAACTAAAAAAATAACCAGATCTAGATTAGCAGAGAGGTCTGGTTGTTACATGCCAGGTCAGGAGGTCAATCATGTATAAAATTAAAATGTGTACCTTTTGTACTTCCCTACTCTAGGTACTAACTATATATTTAATTGACTTTTGAAAGAAAAAGCACTTGCATACATTCAAACCTTTATATTTTGAGCCTACTTTTGAATGTTACTTTTTTTTTTGACTAGCTGGGTTTGTTTAGACATGACTTTAGACACAATTAATGTTTTGTTTGTTGTTTTTTTTTTTTTTTTTTTACCTTAAATTGCCCAGAGACCCAAACCTTTACTGTAATCCAGTCCTAAAATTCCACATGGACGAAAAAGATCTTTAGCAAATATTTAGTTCAGACTGAACTGATGGAGAGGACAAAGTGTAGGTGTTTCCCCATGTCTCAATACCTCATCTATGGTATTGAGGTATGGGGAAACACCTTCAAAACCATCCTACAGTCACTATGCATATTACAAAAACAAGTAAGTAGGCGAGATATTTACATGTATTACTCACTGCAATGTACTTGTTTGATTGCCATCCTGTTTAACCCCTTTAGTAGCATACATATGTAAAAACAAGCAGATCTCTACAGTTCTGTAGCCTATTTTGGAAAGAGGCCACCTGAATACTAAAAGAGTTAAATGACCCACCGTCTTCAGCTTGTAGACTCCCACCTCCTCAGTTATCACACTGCCTGTCTCAGAGGCTTGAGATGGGTAGGAGAGCAGAGGAGACAGGGATGAGAGCAAAGAAGAGGAGAGACATTTCATGTTTAATTGAAAGCGTTGTGCCAGCTTTTCTCTGATCTGCACAAGAAAGCGCAGACACTCACATTCTGTCTCTAAGCCGTCTCCTTCACTTTTCTCAGTCCGTCCCTCTCCTCAGCTCTTCCTCTCGTCCTCCCTTGTCTCTCAAAAACTGCCACTCTTCTTCCTGGGCTCCCGTCTGTCCTCTCTTTCGTTCTCAGTCTCTGATCTCTCCACCCTGCCAGTGCGCTCAGATTACTTCCTCTTCCTCTCAGCTTGATGATGATTTGATACTCTGCTTTTCTTGGAAGCTTTAGTTTATGAAAGCATGCGTGCATGTAGATTGAATTGGTTCTTTTGTGTGACTTTAACATGGGTAAATACTGCCATGAACTCAGCAAATCAGCTCCCTGCAATGTCTTTCAAAAGCAAGACGAGACTAAAAACTCCAGCTTCTGTTCCACTGCTAGGAGTAATGAGAAAAGCAGCTCTTTTTTATTATTTATCCAACTCTGTAAGCTGTCCTCCAAAGGAAAATAAATTAATTTTCACTGTGCTTTTTCTGTTTTTCAAATTAAACAAATCATTCTCATGTAACATGACCCTACCAGGTAAGCAGTCTTTGCTCACAATCCTTAGAAGTTTGAATTTAAGAGCTTCCATGTATCAAAAAGAAAAAAAAAAGGTAAAGACGTTGTGAAAAAAAGTAGTACATTTAAAAGGTTGCAATTTTCAAGGCACTGCATTGGTTTAATACAAATCTGATCTGGATCTGTGATGCTTTAGTAAATATATTTCTTCAAGGATATATAATGAATGATAACAATTTGTAATATTTTAAACCAATATGAATGGTTTCTGTCTTTCTCCATTTGTTTCCCTGTCTGTCTGCAGGTAATAAAGGCAGTAGAAGAGAGCTATAGGTTGCCAGGTCCCATGGACTGCCCTGAGGCCCTTTATCACCTAATGATGGACTGCTGGCAGCATGAACGCACCAACCGTCCAAAGTTTGATGAGATTGTTTGTCTATTAGACAAACTTATCCGTAATCCCAGTTCATTAAAAAAACTGGTCAACTCCTCACATAGGTATGAAGGAAAGTCTGGCTCAGCCTTCACACTGATTTGCATTGCAGTGTTGCTATTCAGAACGTCTTTGCAAACTAAGCAGCAATTATAAATGCAGTTTTTTTTTTATATATACGTATTACTTTAAAATGTATTGAGTTAAAGATATTTATAATTATTACTGTGAGCTGTAAACTCCCTTTTACCCAGATATTCCACCAAATGCCTACAACACCAACGTGAAAAAACATGTTTCTGAGGCGTATGCAAAATAAAATGCCCCTAATAATGTATTTAGACACTTTTTTGAAGCATCTGCATTATCAGATCACCTCATTATTCTCAGATTTTTGTGCAGCTTTCTGTACTGACCTTTACTTTTGAAGATTTTGCTCAACCTTGATCTTAAATTTAAAAATGTGTTTGTTTACCTAAAAAGAATGAAGCAAATAAAAACCTATTTTCTTTTTGACACAAGATTAAAAGAAATAATGCATAGTTTGTAGTCTGTGGATATCAGTTCCATAGAGATTTAAAAACAAAAGCCAGGAAAAAAAAATACACAAACAAAAGCAAAACTTTTAGGATCAGTAGTAAGTTTTAAATAAGATTAATATTGTGACATTTATTGAAAACCAGAGTTTACAATTAATAAAATATTTAAAAAATTTCAAAGCTTGCGTTACAGGAACCAGATGTTGCTGAGAAAGAGTTGGAGAAAAATTACAAATTCCACATTCTTGTCTTCGTTTACTCTTACATACATGACACTTTTTCCAGGACCTGATGTAACCCCTGCAAAGTAAAAAAGTGTTTTTTTCCCCCATTAAATTTAGACAAGAATGAAACCACTAGATGCTTCTACCCAAATTTGTAGTTATGTTTTTATACCTAAACTAAGAAACTTTTGACTCTATATTACAAAGCTTTTTTATTTTCTTTGTGAATGCTGTAAAAACATGTCCTTGCTGAAGAAAGCAATGTCTAAAATAGAAGGTGATCAGCTCATCATCAAGTATAAATGGCGTTTTTCAATTTTTATGTGGCAAAATAATTTCATTTAGATGGGTAATGTCACTAAGGGCTGCTTGTTAGAAAATAAAAATAAGAATTTTTATGTTTACTTGGTATTTCTCTGTGAAATAAGAGTATTGCATCAGTGTATAATGGTGTTCTGTGTAGCAGCCATTTATTTAAAGATCTATGAAAAACAAAAAAGGGCAGGACTGGCATGCAGTAAACCAGGGTTCGATTCCCAGTGCCAGAATGAGCTATTAATGGGAGCAATTACCATAACAATGGTGGGCTATTAACATAATCCAGTGAGGGTCCTTGGGCAGAACCTTTGCTGCTACTGCCTACCTCTTAACCCATGAGAGAAAAGGAAACAAATGTTATGCCGGCGTAGCAATAACCCGGTCAAACAAGGTCTGCGTCAGGTGTTGGGGGACCAGAGCACCCTGATGGAAAGTGGGCTACTGGAAAACGACGGAAATGGACTAGATGTGAGAACAAATTTTGTTGGAGTGCTACTACGCTAGTAGTCCTACTCAGAGAGGTTACATGCTGAGAATGTGGAATGAATGGATGCTTGGAAATCCACAATCAAGACTTAACTCCTAAGCAACTAGTAGCTCCATGTTCCAACATCCACAAACTGCAATTCCTATCACAACTTGAGATTGAACAACATAAATGCAACACCACAGGGATGCAAGAACAGGTCAGAGAGAAGGCTCTACCACACTCCTAACTGTAACTTGGGTACACAGCCCCAATAACTACTGTTACGCTGAGCGAGGCAGCAACTGAACTGAAAGACAAGACCATCTTTAGAATAAACCCCCGGGAACCCCGACACCAGCTACAATGGTTAAGTGATGTACCACCAGAAAGTTTCCTGGAAACAGCTCGGAGGGATGTGAGTCAGCTAATAGAGGTCCAAAGAGGTGCAATGAAAAAGCAAGTGCCTAAAAGATACAGCCAGATGCTCATACCTGAAGCACTGGAAACTGCCAAACAAAGGCTTCTGGCCTTAAGGAGCCACCTAAAGAGTTACACAAGAAACAATGAAGCCAGAAACAGGCTGTTTGCAACTCAGCCTGCAAAATTGTATTCTCAGTGGCAGGGTCAAAACTGACCCACCAAGGCTGGAAACTGAACAGTACTGGTAAAAGTGTATAGGAGAAAGAGACAGCCCATAACAGCAATGCCCAATGGCTGGTCTCTCTGGAAAAAAAACACAGCAGCCTCCCTGAACAGAATCCAGTAACCATCACAGTGGCAGACATCCATGAAAGAGTCTCGGGTATGAAGAACTGGACAACACCAAGCACTGACATGATACATGCCTACTGGCTAAAGAAATTCGCTGCACTCCATGAGCACCTCTTGGCACAAATGAACCAGCTGCTATGAGATGGGACTCACCCTGAATAGCTAACGGAAGGGTGAACAATCCTGATCCAGAAGGATCCCTCAACTTCCGGCCAAAAACCTCTCTCTCCACAACATGGAAGCAACCAAGATAAATAGCCACATGGATTAATACATGAGCAAAGCACAGAAGGGCATTGGTAGAAATTTCTGGTTGGCATGAACAAGACTGCAGGTCACGACACACCAACCTGTGCACAGCCTGGATTGATTGATGGATCACTGAATGGTTGGAACTGTACAACATCAACAGGACTCTAAAAGCCTTCACAGGAAAGTCGTTGAAGCTGTGGAAAAAAACCTTGAAGCCAATGGCAAGCAACTTGCACAGGTTTTCATCAAACCATTTACCAAGCAGGCACTCAGTCCCCATTGCTGTCCTGCATAGGTGTGAACCCCTCAGCCAAATAATCAAGAAGACTGGCTCCTCTACGTGGATGACAATATGTTATACATTAAGAGCAAGCGCGACATTGACTCCCTGATCCACACCACCAGGATCTACAGTACTGACATTGGGATGTAATTCGGGCTCGAGAAATGTAGCTGGATGGTGACAAAGTGAGGCAAGATAATCCACACAGGAGGGGTCTCACTCCCAGAAGGAATAATAGTAGACATTGAGGACAGTTACAAGTACCTTGGAATTCCACAGGCAAATGGCAACCTGGAGCAGGCAACAAGGAAAGCTGCAACAGCTAAATACCTCCAATGAGTAAGGCAAGTCCTGAGAAGCCAGCTCAATGGCAAAAACAAGACCCGGGCAATAAACAGCTACGCACTGCCAGTTATCAGATACCCTGCAGGAATAATAAGACGGCCACAAAAGCTCCTTACCATGCATGGAAGGTTCCATCCCAAGTCCAGCACCCTGAGACTGTATGCTAGCCGCAAGGAAGGAGGCAGAGGAATAGTGAGCGTGGAAGCCACTATCCAGGATGAAACGTTCAAAATGCTTGAAAACATCAAGCTCAAGCCCCCAACTGACAGTGTGCTCAGTGAATGTCTCAGTGAATGGATAGCAGAGGATGCAGTGCTGGAGGACATATCATCATGGGAGGACAAACTCCTGCATGGGATGTACCACGGACCATAACTGAAGTGGCTGATATCAAGAGGTCCTACCAATGCCTACAGGACAGCACTGAAGCACTCATTCTGGCAGCTCAGGAAAAAGCCCTGAGCACCAGAGAGATTGAGGCTCAGATCTACCACACCAGACAAGACCCAAGGTGTAGGCTGTGCAAAGAGGCACCTGAAACAATCCAGCACATAACTGCAGGGTATAAGATGCTGGCAGGTAAAGCATACAGGGAGCGCCACAATCAAGTGGCTGGAATAATATACATATTTCTTTACCAAGACAAACCTTGTTAGTTTTGCCTAATATTTTGTCTTTCACAGATTCAAAAAGTAGCATGCCTAACAAGTCAGCACTGTATCTAATATCCATGTGTTAACCTATAAAGGTTAGGAATAAAGATTTGCCAGCAGGATCAGTTCTCTTTCTATGCCAGCCTCCTGTTCCTGCTGCAGCGAGGAATATTTTTTTAGTACTTTGAATATTTTTCTTTGATACCATGAGGTGTTCAATTTGTCAGCACAAAAAGAGAGCCAAATGACAAATGGTTTGAGGGGAAAAGCATTTGCATCATTGTGTGATGCTGCACAATGGGTATTACTAGTGAAGCCAGTCAGGTGACTGCTGGGACCGTTAAATTCTACTATTTTTAATATTATTTGATTTAAGATTGTGTCTTTTCATGATAACAAAATGTTCAGCTTATTGGAAGAACAATTTTTGATGTATTTTCTTGTTAAACCCATTTTTGTCTGTCTTCCAGAGTGTCTAATCTTTTGGTGGAGCACACCACTGCAGATGGAGACTGTGGCACTCAAAGCCAGACTGTAGGAGAGTGGCTGGATTCCATCAAAATGGGGCGTTACACTGAACTATTTATGGAGGCAGGCTACTCTTCCATGGAAACGGTGACACAGATGACCTCTGAGTAAGAACACCTACATTTATATCAAAAATTCCCATCTGAGCCCTTCTATACCTTTTGCGTTATGATATACTGAATTTAAACTTTTGCTCTTTAGCTCTGGTTTTTCTGCTGCAATATTTGAACATTTATAGCCTTATAATAAAACAAAGTATTTTAAAAATAATGATAGACTAGTCACGGTATTACAGGCTTTTGAAAAATGTGTAAAATGCTGGAATTCTTAAAAAATGTAAAAGCCCAGGTACAACTCGTAGGATGACTGGATGTTGCATTTGCTTTGTTCCCTCTGTAAAACCCATTGTGAATGTTAGGGAAGTGCAACAGTTCAGTTATTTCCATTTTACAGGACATGGGTACAGTGGCCCTGAAGTCCAATTCACACCACGAATCACTCAATGCAGAAACATATTTGTGTTGGAAATCAACACAAATAGAAACCAAAACGTAATTCCTAAAAAAATGAAACATTTTGGGTTAAAAAAAAAAAGTAATTTCCGGGAAGCAAAATTAAATGTGAAAAAAATAAACAAAATAAGAAACCAGAAAGGTGATTGGATGATGATGGTTGTCTGTCATTTCAACCGAAAGTTAATTGGCATAAAGCGATACTGTACATGCTCCATACTAATCAAAAAACTGTTAAAAGTCTGCGGACACTAAAGACGCATTTGAAAAATGTCAAAGATTCCTCATCATCCAATCAATGATGTCCCGGAATACCCTGCTTTTCTGGTTTCTTCTTTTGTTTCATTTTCATTTCATGTTGATTTCTGGAAATAACTTTTTTTACTATTTGTTTTGCTTTTTTAATTTTCGTTGTGATCTTTGTTTTGTCTTTGCATTGAGTGATTTGATGGTGTGATTTGCACTTTAGGGCCACCACACTTAGAAGATCTAAACCAAACTAGCAGATTTACACTTAACCTTTTTAGAATCTCATGCCATTATATTTTTAAAATCAAGCAGCTTCTCTCAGTATTGTTTCTTTTCTTTCTCAAACAGAAACTTTGCTCAGTCCCATTTGTATATACTAACATAGTTTGGCTGCTGCAATGCAGCAAGATATTTTTCACCTTGCAACTTAATTTCAACAATATCTAGTGTTTCTCGGCCTTTAGAACTTATCCAAATTCCAGTAAAGCCTTCGTAAATCAAATAATCCAAGTGCTAATATACAATAAATGAAACATTTGTATATTTAGGAGTTTAGCCTTTTATATTGCATGTGTTTTATAAAGCAAAAAAAAAGTAAACAAACATGTTTTACTTAAGTCTGATGTTGTCTATTTGATGTTTTCTAGAGATCTGCGGAGAGTGGGGGTGAACTTGGCAGGACATCAGAAAAAAATAATCACAAGTATTCAAGAGATGAGAGTTCATATGAACAACTCCACTGTAAAAATCTGATGCATTTGTGCAGGCATGCACACGCTTCCATGCATTCATACATGCACAAGACAACAATATATGGACCTAGTATGTAATCAAAGAACTGTTGGACCTAGAACGGCTTGGGACATGTTTGCGGATAGAGAGTGTCCTTTGGATCTGCACTGGATTAACTGCATTTTAGTGGTTTGGGTGTATGTACAGTTGCCTGTGTTGTCACTGGAGATTTCTGACATTACAGCGCTAAAACCAAACTGAACTGGACTATGTGGTGCTACTTGGAGAAACATGGATGGTGAACCGAACTTTACTTAAGGGACACCTAACATTCTAATCGTTCCAAAACTTTTCTGTTTGTTTTTTGCAATAATTCATTCTGTGCAATGCTTTGACCTTTGGTAATAAACCGTAATGAACCACAAAGACCATCCACTCAGCCTATTGCCTCTTGGCTCTGAAGTTGGAGTTTCATGTAAAGCACTTACTCCTAACTATTTTTAACCTGTCTCAGGTGAACTAACTTTTATTCTCATTTTACTTTACTTTTTTATGCCTACTAGGAGTTGGTGAGCTGAAAAACAGATTAAGTCAAGGTCTAAATAATAGACCACCAACAGTATTCAGCTCTATTTGTTAGTCTTTTCTTTTTTTTGTCTGAAAGCTTTTACAAAACTGCATCTAAAATATGCAGAACTCAAGGAAGATCAGACATGTTGATTTTTAGGATCTGGTTCATAAAGCAGAGGCTTACGCTTTTGCAGGTTGTTGTAGTTTTAAGCTCCTCTCAATTTACAACCCCCATATAAAAATTAATGTATCTTTCACCTGCATTCATATGGTTCTAAGTCGAACTTTGAAACTCATTGACGGATTTTTAAAAGGAAATTGGAAGCAGGAACAATCATTAGTGGATCTTTTAAAAGAAACACCTATTACCTCTGTCCCCTTGCCCCTCATTGCCCTTATTACAGTTTATTACTCCTGAAGCTGCTTTCACACCGAACGCAATTCGCACAGTAGATTCAAAGGTTGCTTCAATGTACAGACGCAATTAGAGGTTCTGCAGAACAATTTAAATGCCAGGCATGGCCGTCGGGCAGCAGCGCGTTTTAGTATATCCAGAGTTAAAAAATCTGAATTTTGGCATAGAAGACGCATCGCGTAAATCAATCAGGGACTCAGCCTTGGGTACGTGACGTGTTCAATGTCGCGATCACCAGGTGGAGTCCAAAACCAACAAGGGCGAGAATTTTATCGTTCTCGTCCTGATATTTGTTCTTATTTGCATTAAATAATAATAAATAATATAAAATTCCTCAAATTTGAATAATACTTTTATTATCTCCCTCCTTGAACTAACATCAAACTGGGTCACAGAGACACAGAGGTAGCGTTGAAAGGGCCATTCTTCAGATGCAGATCCAGTAGTAGATGGTGAACCTCGTCGTACTGGGAGCGTCTCTGAATGATCTCATTAACCCAGACATGGAGACGTGATTACTGACGCTTTTATAGAACTCTTCAAAACTAAATTAATCCGATCTCTCAACATCATCCGAGTCTTCCATGCATGATAAATGAGATATACACAAACAGTGCTCCACGTGGCAGTCAGGCTAAAATATTTGGCAATAAAACACATTTTTGGTCAGGCGTCAAGCAGCAAAATTCACTGCACTTCCAAATAGAGGCAACTGACACAAATTTGATGTGCGAATTGCTTTCGGTATAAACGGAGCATTAGGGTGTCAAGTGATCTTTTCTGTGGGAATAAACCAGAAAATGATATTATTTTACAGAATCATGCAAATTACACGTATACATATTAGTTAAGAAAACACTAAAGGTCTTGTTCCTAAGAACACCATGATGATCCTGTTGCGATAAAACTACTGCAGACTCGTACTCTTACCTGCCACTCCAAAAGTAACTCACATGAATACAGGAGTGCTGAAACAAGAAGCCAATATCCACCAACTTTATTATCATTTAATTATTGTATATGAAAAAATACAATATAAAAAATATGTGGACAGGTTGTTTTGTTTATATTCAACATGCATCTCCACCTATGTATTTCATGTATATAATGTAATATATATTTAAGCAGGGAGCACTGTTTTTCTGTCTACTGTCATGTGGACAAGTTGGTATTAATCATACATCTCAGAGTTGTACACTTGAGTACAATTGTGATAAATTATTTAAATCCACACTTCTGCAAATCATGATTGGGCCTCTTTGTGGGGGCAGCCAGCACATTTGTCTCCACGTCAGGGTCCCCAATAGGATCTGCAGAGGGAGTGGATGTTCATCCTCAGTTGTCAGTGATAGTGTTGCTTTCATATGTTTTGTACAAAACCAACAAATATTCTGACTTGCCGTAAATGAGATAGCTGGAGATCCTCTGCCTCCACAGAGAAAGGCTCTTTTGCCCTCTGGGTAAAGACATGGCATGGTTCAAAGGTAAACATTGATGTCAGTAAACAAGCTTTGTGCGTCATTTTTTGTCTTTGGTATGGAATCACACCTACTCTGTGCTTTATTGGTAAAAACAGCCTGAATATTTCTCTTTGAAACAGAAACTTCTTTGCAGATTATGTTATTTTTTCGTATTCAGTACACTGTTATTTTGGGGCATAAAGGTGGAAACAATAATCTGTAAAGATGTATTTTTCTTTTTTTTTAAGGAGGTAATCATTTCACTATATGAAAAGCACAGGAAAAGAATGTAAGGTTTTAAGGGGGCATTTCGCTTTTAAATGAGTTGGTTGTCAATGGTAGATACTTGCTGTGGTTAGGGTTTTTTGCCTGTTCTCAAGATTATATTTAAATGACTGAATGTAAAATGATCACACGACAAGAGTTTCCAAAAGGGAAAATGTTCTATGTCAGTCAAACGTTGGCTACAATTTAAGTTCTGCATGGCCATAGTAGTCTATATGTTCTCACTCTTAGTTGGGGCTCCATTTTAATTTAAAATTTAAAGGATAAAAAAATACATTTGAACATTGTTTATTTTAAACTGCTGAAAACAAAATGTAACTATTCAAATAAAATTATTATTTTTGTTTTTTTTTTGTCTACCTTATGGCAGTAAATCCATACATGTAGACTATTATGGCTATGTAGACACTTATTTTTTCATTGAGGGAAGCATCTGTATTCGTTTGCACTATATAATGCATGTGCAGCAGATGAAAAATGTGTTGGGTGCTTCTAGTTTGCATCCAGGCAGTTCTAGGTTCATGGATCTCGAATTGTGCTAAAACTATTGACTTTTTGGAGAGGATTCACAAAGCTTAAGCTACGTACACACCGGGCATGTGTGGCGCATTCAAGAATGCGCTGAAAGTGTTACGAGGGTTTGTAACACACTTCTAGCATATGGTGTTCACACAGGTATGTCACTACCCGATTCTATCGCATGTACTCACAGTTGGAAGAGGCTTGGTGTGAAATGTCAAAGAGGTCCAAATCTGGCGAATCTTTTCCAGACTTTTTTTTTCCACAGCTCTTTTCCGATATATGAAAGGCTTGGTTTCATATAACTCCAGCCAGGCACAAACCACAATTATTAATTTCTCTTTCATGATTAATTTGTTGGCACTTCAATGTTTTGAAAAAGATGCTACCCATACATCACAACCAAGTCAGACTTCCTGATTGGTCAAAGTTCAACTGGTTTAACTTTCAACACGGGTTCAATTGCATCACTTTTTGTACGTATAGCCTAAAAATGAACTTATAAATTGCATAGCAATGCATGAACATGAAAGTTTGGAACACGGAAACACGAAACGTTCATATTTGTGCGTTTAGATAGACTTTTCATTGAAAGTGGTTCGCTCAAACGTGCATTTCGGGCCTAGTGTGAACGTAGCATCAGAGTCCCACTGAACTTCATGTAATGGGCTGTTTTCTAATCACACTTTTCAGCTAAATGAACACCTTAAAATCCGCATGTGAGGCATGAACAATTGGTGAATAATACACCCTTACAAGTGCCTCGCAATCTTTGTGCACCAATGTTTTCTCTCCATTCAAAATGCTATGCCCAATTGTGTCCCAACAGTCTATATTTACTCTTTGCCAACAATGTCTACAGGCAATATCAAGAATGTCAGACAATGTTTGTACATTGGAACTAATTTAATTTGCACTTTACGAAGTAGTCCTTTCCCCTTGTTTGACAAAAATGTTTATAGCATACTTGATTATATTGTCAAACTTTTTTTTTATTATTATTATTAGCTATAACTTTTTCATTTTGCTGATTAGAGTTCTTATTATCAGTGCTTCCCATGATATGAAATCAGACCGTTAAGCACAATGCATTTGTCTCATCTTTAAAAAATTATCCACAAACGCTGATTTACAGCACATTTTTTGTTGTTTATGGCAAAACTTACAGCTTCAGGATGTAAGTACATGGTCCAGCAGATGTTTTGTTAAATGGAGATTTTACTTTTCCAAGGAATTGGCTGCACTAACCCATTATGTCAATCTAATTGTTGCATTTATGAATTATTACATCTTTATTCAAAACAAAACAAAAGCAAATTAATATGTTCTCATTATTTACAATGCAATGCTGTGTAAAAGGCATACATTTATTTTCTACAAAACTTTTGCACTATATTTACATTATCTTTACAATTCAGAATTGGCTCTAAAAAGCACAGAAGACAGGCATCTTCTTGAGATTTATTAATGTTTTTCTCTGATGGCTCTTGTGTAATTTTTGCAGGAGTAATAATTGATCTGTGACATGATGTAACAATTTTCACCCAAATCAACTTTAAATGTTTCAAATTATAAAGAATTTAAAAAAAAGAGTTTGGTGAATTTGATTTGTGATAAAAATCACTGAATGAAGACTTGGACACCAGGTGTGACTCCCTTCCAGCAAGTGTGCAAAAGCAATACAATACAAGCAAAAAAAGTTTTGTATGAAACAAAAAATAGCATGGCGATAATACAACAATGAAAGGTTGCACTAAGTATCGAATGCTTTTTGAAATACTTGAAAATTTCTTTCTTAAGACCTTGAATATTGGAGGTGGAGTTGTATCAGGAACAGGGTTATGATAGATCCAGCTCCAACTTGTTCCTGTTGCTGTTTTTGTAAAATACTTTGATAGAGATGGATACTCAAATGCATCATCAAATTAATCGTATTCCTTTTGAATCCTCAAATCACACACGTGGTAAATAAACATCAAAGTCTGTCTGCAACTCTCATTGCAAAGCTATTTTCAAATAAACTTGAATTGGTTTCATTAGATGCATACATTGGGAAGTTGAGCATTTATTTTCACTGAAAAATATGCAGGTTTCATTTATAAGTGTACAAAAGCAGGTTATGAAGTTGTTTTCTTGGAGTATTAAAAATGTTGTTATCAATAACTCACACATAAGGTTTGAAATAACTGACTCAGTTGTGATCAGTTCAAAGCACAGTGAAAATAATTAGCTTTTAATGTGCTATTGGTTTGTCTTTGAAATTGTTGTGCATTATGTTTGTGTTGATGTTTTTGTAGTGTCCTTTTAAAATTCTATATTTTTGCAATAAAACTTAAAAAGATTGAATGTTGTTGTGTTTTTGTGGAAGAGAAACATTAACAACGTTGTTTGATTTTTTTTTTTTCCAAAAGAAAATAGTAATCTCATTTATCTTCTAGACAGTTATTCATAATGTTTAAACAATACATTGAAAATTTTTATTTAATTTATTGTACTTGTTTATTTTTCATGTTTTAAACCAGTGATGGCAAGATCTAAAAACATTTGCCCAGGCTGCTACAGTAGGTTCCTTCTAGAACAATGCATTGTTCCAAACACAACAATTTGGTCTGCATGAAATTGAAATGTCACAGCCGTTCCATCTCTTTTTCTTTAATTCTTAATAGCCCAGCAGACTTAGTTTGATTTGAGAGTAAAACACTGATACATCTTAAAACCTTTTTTTTTCTGTTTGATGTGGTTTTATGCATCTCTCACTGAAAAGTAAAGGAAAGTTTTTTGTAAGAAAAATTTTAGAGAATGACTTTATTATTTGCACTATGATGCTTACCTAAAAGCCTTTTTTTTGTGTAATCCCACCTCTACTTTGATCTCCTCTGTCACCCCTTCAGCACACCTCACCACTGTTTTACAGCCCTCACATATGTCCAGCACTGCTTTAACATAATTCTATGGCACTCCAGATTGCAACACCAGAGCTTCTTTCGGAATGCCGTTAATAATTGACTGACTGACTGACTGACTGACTGACTGACTGACTGACTGACTGCTCCTTATATATGATATAAGTTCAAAAATAGACCTTTCATTGACCGTGCACCTTATCACCCAGTGCGCCCTAAGGTGTAGATAACAGGGTAACTTTAGCAATCAAACTTTATTTATATACCACTTTTATAATACATAAGTCACTCAAAGTGCCTTTAATAATAAAAACAGTTGTCAACTTAAAAAACCAAAGTAAAGACCTTCACACACAAAAAGAACATTTTAAACACACACAATGCCCACAAATCCCACCCCCTGACCCTCTCGCATACAACATAGTGAATATGGCCGCAACAAGAATCCAAATTCTTGAAAATTCGTAATCCGTATGGTTGGCCTAATAATTGTATTTAACCTGTGAGCCCTAGTGTTTAGGGCTGATAGTTCCTCACACTCTTGGCCAGTTGTTATGCTTTAGCTCACGTTCCAGCGGTTCACAGTTTTCATAGCTTTTGCTTGTCTGTTTAATGTGACCCTTTTCCTGTTCCTGCTTAAGATTAAATCGGCCTCCTTGGTGTATCAATCTGCCTTTTTCTGCCTCTGAGTGTTTTGTCTATAGATTACGGTAGTAGGATTAGTTTGCTTCTCCTCACTGGATTCCTCCTTGTTCCATGACGTCACCAGTGTGCTCCATCTTTGTTACTAAGAAGTTTCAGTGTATGAAGAAACTGGATTATCTTTTGTTTGGAGCTGGACACATATTGGCTCTATTTTCTTCAGGTTCCCTTGTGCAACTAGTGCTGCATGTTACTCCTAGAGATCTCCAAATAAATAAATGTTTATTCCTCTTTGCTTCTAGTTTGGGTTGTCCTACTCAGAATAATAAACCTAATATACATTGTCTGGCTTTGACATCTATTTTTGCCAGTTTGTATCTCCAGCATCCTTTATTGTGTGATGAGCTACTTGAGACAGAAGGTTTAATTGTGCAAAGATGCTTCCCAGCAATGCAATTAGACATGGTTTATTGGCTGAGATACCAACTGCCAGGGTAACGAGGAGCTAGCTATAATTCTTCCCTTTGTCTGTGGAGACTGATGGAGGAGGGATATAAATAAACTGTGACAATCACAGTTTCTGGTTTATGAAGAAAAGGAAATGTCCAAAATACTGATCCTAATTAACACTTCCTATTTATTTTTAATAATTGTTTTTTTTATTTTTGTCTTCTGAAATAGCTCAACTTATTAAGTCGGAGATCAATTTTATGAAATCAAGGAAATGCAGCTTAATTCTGAATTATATAACAATTAGCTGCACAATTCTATCAAATGCACCATGTTTTGAAAAACAGATGATGCAAGCCCTGGAAACAATGTGTATTGGAAATGCTGTTGATGTCAGCATGTAATTTGAAGATGTTGGCATTGCCTTTGTTTTGGATTAGACTATCTAAAAATGAGGCTAACAGTGGTTTACAACTGTGTTGCTGTAAAAAAGTGCACCACAAACCCAGCAATCTATTGTTCCCATTGTGAATATTCTACAACCTTATCAACCTTTTTTAGTTTTATTTTGTGAGGAATATTGTAAAAAATTACTTGTATCATGATGAAAACTAATTTTCATTGTAGGTTGCTCAACTAAATTATTTAACTGCTTTTACATCAAATATTACTCCTTAATGTTTTTGTGATAACCTTGAATCTCGTGGGGGTGAAATGGGACTGTAGCTGTCCTAGTGCAGTATATATGTAAATATCGGGCACCAATTCTATTGTGCATGTGTGTGTGTGTGTGTCAAATCAAACCTTCCTGCTCTCTGGGGGAATCTACCTCCCGCAAGGCTCAAGGTGATTTTTCCACCGTAAAGTGTTTGAAGGAGAAATTAGCCATCATACAATCAGTATGGCTATCAACAAAACCTCTGTATCAGCGACTTGAGGAAAATTCGTGCACGTGTGTGTGTGTGTGTGTGTGAACTGCAGCGGGGCTTTATTCCCTTCGGTGCTGACTGGAATGGTTCTTGAGTGTTGAGTGGATTGCTGGTTTTCCAGCTCCGGGCAGCACCGGAACTCCGTGCATAAGTGTATTTGCAGCTCTTCCTGTCATCTTGTTCTCTTTGATTTAAAGCGTGTCTGGCTGCATCCTTAATGACATTTAGTTTATAACTCTAATGTGTCTCTATAGCTGGTGTGTGTGTGTCTTCCTTTAAATTTTAGTTGATGCTGCCGCCGTTTCATACTAAAGGCAGGTATCCCAGGGTACAACAAAGTAATTTTCTTCTGAACAGTGTCAGTGGTCGAGACGTCCCCAGGGTCATTTGGAAATCATTGCAGAGATGCCTCTTTAATCATCATCAATGACCTTCATCAGAAATCTTGCTGTCAGTTGAGGTGTGATGTGTGTGTGTGAGAATGGGTGGGAGGTGGGGGTGAAAATAGGAGCGTAAGGTTGTAGAAACCCCAGAGGGCACATGCACATATTTCTCTTATTTGTGCTTTATGTGCATCTGTGCCTTTTTTGGTGATTTATTACTGCTGATTATTGTACTTCATGCTATTTGCCACAATGCAAAATGTTTGGAGTTGGTGGTAAATTGATGTGATTTTGCTGATAGACTTAAAGTTGACCTTTGTAAAAAAAAAAAAAAAAAAAAGAGATACATTAGACTTTTGTTTAATTTAACTTTTATTTGACCATGTAAGCTATTAAGAACATGTTCGTATTAACAATATTGACCCTTACATTTTTGTTGAAATCCATATAAAAGATATATTATTTATAATCTCAGTTGTTCTTTTCTTATGTACAATAGTCGTTCTGGTGTATAAGTCGCCCTTTCTGAGGAAAAGTGTGATGTTTCTGAACAACTCCAGCGCAATGCTACATTCACACCAAATGCAATTCACGCATCAAATAATGCCATGATGCAAAGGAGAAAAATCTATCAGATTCTCCTCTGTGTTTGTTTTTGGACAGCACTTTTTTCTCGATTGTTGCCTGTAGCAAATACTGATACACACACCTACACACCCTCTAGGGGTTGTCAGTGAGAAACTACCACTAAACGGCACTCGGTTAACGGTTTTTTAAAATAACAAATATATGAGCCTATTTGTGATTTGAAAAATCACTTATAAGTCGCACTCCTGGCCAAAATTTGCACAAAAAAATGTGACTTATACACCAAAAAAGATGTTAATGTCTTTTTATCCATGTAGCAAAACTTATCATTTATGAGTTGTCACATTTGCTTGAAACCCACTAAGTAGTCAAAATGCGATTTATTTTTCTCTAACATCACTATTCATGCGCATGTATGGTCAAGGTGCATATGAACTGATAACGCTGTTCCCCTCTGTGTGGTAGCTCCTCTCCACACCCATGAAAGAGTTACAGCAGGTCTGACCTGCACCAATAACCAGCTGGTAAATAGCCATATCCATTCTGCCATAAGAGGACTGGGAGATGTCAAGTGGCTGGCAAAGACATGCATTTTTCACACGTGCAGACACACATACAGAACTAATGGTGGCAGCCTGGCAGGTCTTTGCGCAACACAAATGATAACTCCATACACACAAACACACACAAACTCTCCCTCTCCTTCACACAAAGGCAGCCGGGGGGACACATTTGTCATTTGGCCAGATGTTTTTTCAAGGTCCTTTATTCCAGGCAGTCAATCACATAAGCAGCAATGTTCCAAACGTGAAGTCCCTTTGTGTAATGTTGGTACCATACATGTGTTCCATCATGTGTGGGTGCATCCGTGCGTGTGTGCGAGGAAGGTCATTCAAGGAGGTATAGAATTACCATTACGCCCAAAACACAGGGAGGTAATACATTTACGAGTGTATCAGTACTTTACACACTGTATTCTCAGCCCCTGAATGCTAATCCAAAAGGGTCTGTCTCTTTGATGTGAACTGATCGGAGCTCTGTCAGGAATTGAAGAGAGGTTTGTAACTGCTCTGCACTACTGCTTCAGAAAACATGCATCAACATGTTATGGCTTGTGTTGTAGCATGATGCTGTCACATGGGAACAGTCTTTGAAACATATGAAGGATTAGGCGTTTGAGCTTCTCAGAAATGTGTTTTTAGTGTGAAGTTGCTGGTTCATTAGCTTTTCTCTGCTGTTGAAAAGTCAGGAAACAATTTGGACGATGCTCAGCTTCAGGAGTTAGCTAAAAAAAATCCTTTTAACACTGAAGCTTTAGCTCCAGTATTGACATTCTTTTGACTAGCGTAACTCTAAAACTGTTTATCCAATGAATGTAATTTTAGAGGAAGTGAAGAACAGCAGCCTTCCGCTGATATGCAAGTGTCGCTGATACGCAACACTTTACAGTTGTGAAGTGTTTATGCAATTGACATTAATTCAGTTGATTCTGTCCGAAGAAAAGCGTCTTTCTGCTACATAATTGTGCAAAGTCGCTTGTCTCAACATCCGAATCCACTGATGCACATTGATCGCATCAACAGTTATAGAGTTACAGTAGGTCAAAAAGTGTGACATAGATGGTTAATCAACTGGACTGCCTTATGTCCAATATTAGCTTAATTTGATATTAGGATGATGTTCCATTCCCTATTTAATCTAACGTTTAACAAACTGCACTGTTTCTTAAAGAAAAGATACTTTCTATTTGTTTTGGGGGGACCAATCTGTATTCAAGCACTGTTTTATTTAGGAAAAACCTAATTTAGAGAAATAAAAAAATAAAAAAATGTATTAAAAACAAATAGCACATGGGTGGGTCTAAATGTAACAAATACATTTTAAATCCTTATATTTTTGCTTTATTTTGCCTTTTAAAAATTGCATATTTTGTACATTTGCATGTTTTAAAATCTTGAAAGTGCTTATTGAAAGGAAACCTGTCTGTGTTGCCTGAATACCCATGATCCCAGGTTCTGTACATATTTAAAGTAATGCAGCTGAAAGCGTCTGCAACCAAATTTTTGCTTAAACTTTGCATCTTTTCAGGACTTAGTTCAGGACTTTTGAACTAATTTATTTCTATTAAAGCTCTGGGATTATGCTATAAGGAAAAAGTCCATTTGTTTGCTATTCTTAAATTTAGCTGCCCTTTTTCCCCATTTTCATAAGAAAATGCTATTTATGTATGTTTTATACTTAAAGGACAACAATAAAAAAGGGACCCACTTCTAAATATTTACCTTTCATGTGCATACATGAATCTGCAAACATGTATTAAAAAACCTTAAGAAAATTATCTTTTTTAAATTGCCAAGAGTAAATTAACTTTGGGGCCTAAACATTTCCATTCTGAGGCTTTAAACAAATATATGATGAAACAATTTTAAAAAGTAAAAGAACAAATAGAGACGTAAAAGTGAACAGGAATGAGCAGTTTTCATGACAAGCCTTGCATAGCACACATAGGAGTACATTTGGGAGTTGTTTGCCCCCTTTGCCTTTCCACAATGTAGAGGTGCTGCCTGCCCACTGAGCTGTCTCGTCTGATAATTATTTTTACATTTCTCGCTGTGAGCTGAAAGGAAATTATCCTTTACAGCAAGCATGCTGTACATTTCCATAACCAGGCTTCTCTTGCATGGATGGGTTTGTGAATGCACTGAGCTGAAGTAATACTGTATGTACATGTCATGATATAGACATGATTTGTAACACCACTACATTCCCTTTATTTCTTAACATAGTTAGTTCATGGATAGAAAACATCATATAATCTTACTGGTTTGATAATACGGTTTGATAAGTCTACATTGCTATTATTGTAAATATACTGTGAAAAGTAATCATAACTTTTACATGTGTAGATGATCATTATGGACAGTTAACAACATATGAAATACAATACAGAAAACATTGAATTGAAATATTTATATTTAAAGACCCACCGTAATGAAAATTGTGTTTTTGATATTTTTAGCATGTTTTTGTGGCATTTTTCTTACAATGGAGTGTATATTAAGAAAATTAAGCTCAAAATTGAATTTTTAAGTATTTCATTATTCAAATTATAGTAAAATTAGGAATAGACAAACAAAATGCATTTTAAAAAAGCCCCCTGCTCCATTCTACTTAAACGCATCCACATGTAGATGACTAGATCCCTCATTTTTCTTGTCTGAGAAAGTACTTTACCCCTTATTACTGTATGTTATATGTAGCCGCTGACTATATAGGAGAACTGGACTGAGTGAGTGTGCCGTCATCCATAGAAAATGGCTTACTTCTAGTTCCAGCACAATGAGGTCATTTCAGTCACCATATTTTCGCAATATGGACTCCCCCATGTTGGAACCAGACGTCATCAGTAAGCAGTGATCTGTCCGAAATCTGTCACTCCAATTTTTTGAGCTGGCATCTAGATCACACAACTGTAAGGATAGATAGCTCTAATATTGCATACGATTTTTGTTGCACCGGTAATTTTAGATTGGGGGTGAGAGAGGCTGTAAGCTAGCTGGAGACAGTGTTAAACAGTTAGCACTTAGTTATGGGTGAGGGGAAAGGGGGTCGGGGTTACTCCCAACGGTCCTGCCCGTTCAAAAAAACAACACAGGTTTCTTTACATTTTTTTTTTAATTTGGCTAATAACTGCATAATCATAATTAAAAGACCACAGAGAACAATTTAAAAAATAGATCAAAATATGATCACAGTTGGTTTTAAAAAAATAACTTCCTTAACCCTTGTGCTATCTTATGACCCCACCCTTGCATTGATGTGTTATTCCTACCATGACAAAGGTGGATAAATGGTAAATGGCGTATACTTATATAGCGCCTTTCTTCCTACAAGGACAAAGCACTTTACAGTCACAGACCCATTCACCCAGTCACACACACATTCACTCACACATTCACACACTGGTGGCGGCTCCGCTGCGAAACACAGGCACCCGCCCACCCCCAGAGGCAAGGTGGGGTTCAGCGTCTTGCCCAAGGACACTTCGACTCATGGGCGTGCAAGGCGGGAATCGAACCTGCAATATTACAATCATGGGTCGACCGCACTACCGCTGCACCACGGCCGCCCAAATATAAATTTTAAAGGTGGAAAGATTTCATGTAATCCATGCACACCAGTGAGGTTCACAAATCATTGAAGGAAGATGGTTCAGCGCACTGTCTAGTGGGTCTAGATGACCCAACTCCCAATGTTAAAGTTCCTAGGATAGCACAAGGGTTACATGTGTAAAAAAGTTCCACTCATAAAGGCAAAATTGTGAAACAAAGCAAAAAAAAATTGGTCTTTTAGAGCTCCAACCGCTAGATATTCCATTAATCACACTGTTGGTGTTCAAATAATGCACTATTTAAAGTTAAACCAGGTAATCCCTTTGAATGGTGGTCTGATATGAGAGCAAATATGATAAACGAATGACTTTCATTTCGGCTTTGATGACTTAAATTGCATTTCATTTGGCGGAACATGATCCGGTTTATGCCCTTTTTATGTTCATTTGAAGCATTTATCTGGGATTCAGTCAAATGGAAATCTAATCAGCAGATACCTATTGTTTCTAGTAAAATGTTTGAAAGTGATTCTGTTCTTGGTGGAGACCGTTAATCTAAGGCATCTAAGTAACACTACTCTTTACACATTAATAAAAATCAACAACTTAAGGAGCCTTCCCACATTTTTCACACATTCACACATTTTTTTACTCCCTGAAAGTGCCTGGTTTTAATCAGATATATAAGCCAGAGTTTATGGCTGTGAGAACAGCAGTACAACCCATCTGTCTTAATATTCCCCTGCTCAGCATAGACATGGTAATGACTGCAATGCATCACTCGAATATTGCATATCAATGAAAAGCACGCATGCATGGGTGTGTGTCTCGCATTTCAGTTAGTCTCAGCTTTTCTCCCTCAGTCAGCTGCCCTGTAAATCCCTGCAAATGTGTCAGTTTGATGTAAACCGTGTCTACTTTTTTACATGTGTCCAAAGAGCTTCACCTCCACAGTGCTTTGCTGTTGGTCATTGTGTGTGTGTGAGGTCTCTGAAAGCTTATTCAACTAAGTCCACCAACCTCATGAGTGTTTTTCCACATGCTACAAATTTTGCACCAGTTCAAGTACTGCATATTGCATTTTTGCAAACGTAGTACCAGTAGTTGCGTGCTGTTTAGAACACAATACACTCAGCGAACAATTCTCAGCACTCCAATTGGCCGAGGGCTGATTGTGCTCCTGGCCTTTAAAAAATGTAAATTTGTTTGTCAGCTAAAACAGAACTGAATTTCTTTATAACTTGAATGTTGAAGTCAACAAATTCATAGATGTTTGTTTATGTGTTTGTACCTGTGTGTGTAACACCATTTTGCACCATGAAGACCTTTTAAAAGGGGCACAAAATTCACTTCTTTGTTTTTTTTATAAATTTGTACGAAGTATTTTAGCAACAACATATACAAAATGTTATTTAAATGTACAGAAATATACATTTTACAGGCCCACATATTTATTTGTCGAGTATGAAAACATGTTTGCACGTTGACAAAATCTCTTCACTTTCAAAATCCCATTATCTCTCTGCATATTAGTGGGGACTAAATAAATTGATCTGAAAGTACTTTACCTCTCATTACTGTATGTTATATGTAGTCGCTGACTGTATATGAGAACTGGACTGAGTGAGTGTTACGTCCCCCATAGAAAATGGCTTACTTCTAGTTCCAGCACAATGAAGTAATTTCAGTCACCATTTTTTCACAATGGTAAACAATGATTGGTCCGAAATTTATCTCTCAAATTTTTTAAATGTTAAATCTGGGGGCCAGCAGGCACCACATAATTTTATAGAGGCATCTGTTTGGCCAGTTCATAACCTAAATTACTGGCACTACAGGAAAGAAATATCACAAAAATAGAATTAGCAAGAACATGTTAACAAAGATATCAGAGCAAGAAAGTTTATTCTGGCAAATAGAAGGACTGAGTAATAGTTTTTTTATTATCAATAGAAGTCCAGGGGATTTTAGTTTCTTGGAGCCAGCGCTATAATTTCAATAGCAAAATAAAACCAACAAAAGTAGTTGAATAATTTAATAAAACTATATTCTGGCTCATGATTTTTTTATTAACTAAACAAAGGAATAGCAGAGTTCTAATAAACAAGTCACAAATTACATTCAGAATCGTTTGATTCCTTTTTTTTTTCCTTGTCAAAACTTTGTCAAATATGGGTTTTTAATGAGGTCAAAGGTCCCTTCGACATTTGAGTTTCTATTTTTTCCATGTTGTTATGAGGACAACAAGTAAAGTGATCATCCTTTTTCATCAAGGCTAACAGAGTTTCTTCACAATAAGGGGGGTATTTAAGTTGGTAGGGGGGTAAACCTCATTCAAACCATTAAAACATTTGGATAATCCTCAAATAACATTTGGATAATCCTCTACAAGTTTCCAACTCCAGTGATCTATGAGCTACATTGAAACACAGACTGTTACTGAGGTAACACTTTTCACTATCACACATCTCACTATTTAGGGATAAATAGTGAGATGTGTGCTTTTTTTAATGGGTTCGAGAAAAGCTGACAATTTAAGGTACGGATCAATTAGGCTGTATGTGAGCATAAATCAGAGTAAATTCCTCAGAATGACCTTCAATCCTTCATTGCTCCCTAAAGTGTGTGATAACTCATTATTAGGTCATGTTATGAAAATAGCTATTGATTTTCTCCCACAAGAGACATAGCTGCAAACAGCCATGACAAGGTACAAAATATGAGTTATAATCAATGATTATAATGATTGTAATCCACGATTGAGGATAAAACACCAACTACTGTACTTTAAAACCATTGTGATTTAGTGCATGTTGGTCCCCAACCCCCAGACCACAGACCGGTCGGTGCCTACAATTTTTCACCATTTGATTTGTAATCGTATTCAGAGGGAAGTTCTATTTTGGAAAACTACTTGATTCTCCTCACTACATCTGACTAATTCTTGCAGCATTTTAAGTTGCTTGATCACAAGTTGAAAACCCATCCGTTAATATGTTTGACCACTATATTGTTATTAAAAACCCCAAGCCATCAAAGTTAAAACAATTATATTTGGAAAGTTTTATTTTAGCAGAAAGGCCTTGGACTTCAAGACTAAAATAAATCTGCATATAACAGACACAAATTAGGAGTCTTTACTCCAAATGTGATTTACTGTGACACTCGTTGCCACAGACCATAATAATAAAGCATAATATTCAGTAACCACCTGTCTAATGATATGAGAATGCTGCTAATAAAGTTTCACAAACTGTGAATTCATGTCTATGATTATACTGTATTTAGACAATTCTAGTTTTAGTGATGTTTTCTTTTTATCCTTAAAAGTCAGATGAGGCTGAACTTGGTTTCTAATTTTTTATCTTCCATTGAAATTTATGGGTTAATGGAAACTCTATACCACATTTTAATGGTTCCAATACAAAAGCAAGTGTATAAATAACGCTGCAGATATTTTACAGAGGACGTAGATAATTGATATCCTCAAAAGTTAAGGCAAACTGAAAGCTAAAACAAATTAAAAGCCCACTTCACATAAACCGAATAGGCCAGTTTGTGAGATATTGTCTGACATTGAACCAGCCCGTGGCATGAAAAAGGTTTGGGGATCTCAGAAATAAAATACCCCACTTGTAGTATTCATGACCTTTTCTGTATTGTGCCCTACTTAAAAAATAACAGTTTGATTTCTCTAAAAATGTCAAGATTTTCAGGGAATTTTCCAAAAACTTTTCAAAACTTACACTTTGAAGCTTTATTTCATTTTAATTTTTTACTTTTATGTAGCCTAAGGTATTTAAAAAAATTATTTCTCCATAGCTTGATTTCATTTAGAACCACAGCTGTTCTTGTCTAACAGTGTCTATTGCTTTTATGTTGCATTCTGGAATGCACATGCATCTTTGCATGAATCAGCATGTTTATGTTAACCCGTTAAGCTTCATTTTAGACCATCTGATAGCATGCTGTAATTCATTTAGGTCCCCCAAGGCCTGCAAATGAAACAAAGTCCATACGAGGACAGACAACTGTGCACATGCACACACACAGACGCAAATATACACAAATGGCGTATACTTATATAGCGCCTTTCTTCCTACAAGGACAAAGTGCTTTACAGTCACAGACCCATTCACCCAGTCACATACACACATTCACTCACACATTCACACACTGTATGTCTCTGATAGCTTCTATTATCTAGGTCTTCCTCCTGGCTCCACATCAAACATGGATGAGCTCCAACCATACAAAGCTCCATTTTCCTTTGATTTATACAAGGAATAAAAATCTTAAAGGTGAATAGTCCAAACTATGCATATTTTATTAACTCACTGACACCAAAGGCAAGACGGGACAAATTCTAACAAGAGGCACAACTTAAAATAGATCATGATAGGACCAAACGGAGGCGCTTCCTTGCCAAACTTCCTGATTGCACTTACCAAAAACACCCAGTAAATCAATTCTGCAAAGATATGGCACAGCACATGGCTGGATGAAAAACTCTTCCAACAATTTTACAAGAAATTCTTGACTTGATTATTTTTCGTTTACAATGGTTTTGCTTCTCTGCATGTTTAACCAGGAAAAAAAGAATTCCAGGTTTTCAATATGACCCCTTTTAAGTGTTTTTTGCCACATCAGAGATGGAGAGAGCAAAAACAGCTTTTAGATCAATAGTCCAGCCCTCTGGGGCCTGTTTGTATTATTTCTAGTGAAATGACAGCCGAGATTACATCAGCACTCTTCCTAACAAAGGCTTATCGAAGTGTCCCCATGGTCTTTTCAGCTGTGGGAGTGAGGACTGTGATCGGAGTGGAGGCTTATCTCTGGAAAATGTTTTGTGCATCATAAAGTTGTCTAAAAGACGCCGTTATAAAGAATTGGAAAATTTGAGTTTGAGGAAAACATTTAATTAAGGGTGAAAGAAGCAATACATAAAAATAATAATAAATAAATATATGACTGAGATCTCTAAAGATCCACTCCAAAGAAAACCGTGTTTTTGATGTTTTTAACTATGGTTCAGACCTCACCACAGCACTGAAACCGCACAAGTTAGAGTCTCTAATGACTCGCTGTTGGTCTTAGAAAAGGGACTACTCTCTATTCTGGTCCTGTTAGACATCAGTGTGGCCTTTGACACTATCGATCACAGCATTTTATTCCAAAGATTAGAGCATGACATACGGATCAGAGGATCTGCTCTCCAGTGGTTTGAATCCTATTTGTCCGATAGGCACCAGTTTGTTAATGTAAATGGACAGTCCTCTCATTGGACCCGAGTTAGCTGTGGAGTCCCACAAGACTCAGTTTTAGGACCCATCCTGTTTATGATTTACATGCTGCCCATAATCAGGAAACACAGCATTAATTTTCCCTGTTATGTGATGATAGGCAGTTGCATTTATCCATTATACCTGACCAGAATGACCATTTAGAGAAGCTTAATGCCTGCATCAGAGACATCAAGACCTGGATGACAATTAATTACCTCCTCCTTAACCCAGAAAAACTGAGGCATTATACTAGGTCCTAAATGCCTGAGAGATGCTCTGTCTGATCAGACAGCCTCCTTGGATAGCGTGAATATAGCGTCCAATTCCACAGTTCGAAACCTAGGGGTTTTACTTGACCAGGATTTATCATTTATGGCTCACATAACACAGGCGTGTAAAACTGCATTTTTTCACCTATGCAACATATCATATCAGAAATATATTATATAAAAGTCATAATAGTAGTCTTAGGGGCTGTCATCTGGATTTAGTTTTTAAAGTTAGAAGACGTTTCACCTCTTATCCAAAAGGCTTTGTCAATTCTGAATCAGCTGGTAAAAGAGCTGGTATATATATAGATAATGTGCTCATGGGGGAAGAGTCAGACCTGAAACTCGATGGTGTTGTTAACTTAGCCTACATGGTTTCGGGTCATTAAGAGTCCTTTGTCAACAGCTGGGGGTTGGGGAGCCATTGACTCCCCCCCAAACTGGTCATCTCTTTCAGCTGTTAACAACCCAGGTGGAACTGATTTGTTAACTAAGTCCAGATGACAGCCCCTAAAACTACTACTATGATGGAATCAACCTGGATGAATGAGAGTCTTTATTGACATTATCTAAAAGTAATGCTGAAAAACTCATCCATGCGTTTGTTACATCTAAGCTGGATTACTGTAACTCTTTGCTAGCAGCATGCTCTAAAAGTTCTTTAAAATGTCTTCAGCTTGTTTAGAATGCAGCAGCTAGCCTGTTAGCAAGAAGTAGCAGAAGAAACACATCACTCCTGTGTTAGTTTCACTTCACTGGCTCCCAGTTTAATCTAGAATCCAGTTCATAATCCTCATGCTAACCTATAGGGGTGTCAAACTCCAGGCCTCGAGGGCCGACCTCCTGCTGGTTTTTCAGAAATCCTGCCTCATTTGCTGCTGATTATCTGGATCAGGTGTTTAGCCAAAAAGGAGCTTCAATGGCAGGTTGGTTAGAAAACATGCAGGACACCGGCCCTTGAGGCCTGGAGCTCGACTTGAATAGTATGACCCCATTTTAAATTAAAAACCTCATGGTGCCTTACCAACCAAACAGAAAACTTCGCTCACAAAATGCAGGACTGCTTGTGGTTGCTAGAATTTGTAAAAGTACAGTTGGAGGTAGAGCCTTTAGCCACCAAGCCCCTGTTTTTATGGAGCCACCATGAATATAAACCACCAGATGGGTCAAATGCAGTGAACAAATTTCACACACTCAGATGTGTGACAGATAATAGAACTTAAACTTTATCATTGCCTGTCCATCCTGGGAGAGGATCTTTCCTTCATGTGGACATCCCTGGGGTTTCTTCTTTTTTTCCCTAAAATCTGTTTTTTGTTTTCTTTACCGAGAAGGAGGGTCTAAGGGAAGGGATGCCCAGTTTAGCTTACCTTAGTCTGTTTAGTTTAGCAATCAGTTATTGCATTTTATAACAGAGTTTATGTTTTGTACAATTAGTGAAGCCCATTGAAACAACTGTGTTGTATTTCTTCATTGAAATTCTTCTGAATCATGGGCAGACTAAAAAGCACATAAGCTCCCTGCTCAGCTTCAGTCTGATTCATCCACTTGTAGACGACTAGATCCATGTACGTCTTTGTTTTCCTTGTCTGAGCTGGCATCTGGCTCAAAACTGGATAGCTGAATAGCTCCAATTTTGCTTGCCATTTTTGTTGCACCAGTAAAGTTAGGTTGGGGTTGTAAGGGGCTGTAAACTAGTAGGAGAAAGTGTAAGCAAAGGGATAATAGGGAATGGGGTATGGCTTACTCTGTGGTGTGGAGTCAGCCACAGAGGTGAATTTCAAATGAACTACTGCCTTTCTGCCAAAATTATGTCTCAGAAAATGGCACAGGTTTTTTTTTTTTTTTTTTTGCTAGAAATGGCATAATCACAAGTAAAAGACCACTGGGAACACTTTTACAATAGTTTAAAAGATGATGCGGGTGGGACTTCAAGTGAAATTGTGTGCACAAGTTAGGATTTCACCTTCGAAATTGCATGTTTAAAATACTAAGAAATGTGTAAATTGACCCACTTCCTGAATGGATGTAATATTTCTTATATGCAGTTTTGTAACACCAATATCAAAAAAAGATTTTGAAATATATCCTGTAACAAGTACAGCTTAGTTGTACATGTCCACCTGTGCTGCCCCCCATTCACCATTTATTTTTGTTCATACATTGCTCAATACGTAACCTTACTCCTATTCCGTATTCAGTTCCTGCTCTCATACTTCCTTCCTGTCTCCTCTTGTTCCCATTCCCGTTTTTTATTCCTCCATCAGCCATCCTGTCTGAATAATGCAGAGGACACAGTGACACGTCTATTGTCCCCCCATCAATGTTAATGTTGTGTTTTTGTCAGAATTATTGGACCACAATCTCCTATCAGAGCTAATCACTGTCACACAGATAGGGACTAACTCGATTTATCACAGAGAACAAAGACCTGTCCATTTGGTGAACAAAGGAGCACATGGAGCAAAAAGCCGCGTTGTTCGTGGTGTTCATTTTAAGTCAAACAATGAACTTTGGGAAGGTTGTAAGGAAACCAATAACTGATCTATGCTTGATAAAGAAAATCCTTGCAGTTATATATATTTTTTTCTGGTTGAGTTCATTGGAATGAATAAATCTCAATAATGATCAAGTTTATGAAAGAAAAAAGTGAGGTCTCCAAAATATGATTCAGAAGTGCAGTTGCTAAAATATTTTTTTATAGTTTTAAAGTGGAAAAAACTACATAGAATAATCCCGAATAATCTATCTATCGATCTGTTCAGTTTAAAAATAGAATATTCAACACTTCGTGTCATACTGGTGACCTGTTTAGAGTTACAGTATATCCTGCCTTTGGCCAACAATAAGTGGAATAGGCCCAGCAACCCTGTGGCCACCGAAAGGGATTTAGCAGGTTCTGAAGATGGATGGATGGATGGATGGATGGAGCATTCTGTGACTCTCTTCTATTTATCGTTTCTATACATACTGTATGTTCCTATTGGTAAAAAAGAGAAAATAGCATAGTTATGGTTTATATAGAAGTTTTACTCAGTGACGTCTATGTTAATTATAAGGGAGTTAATTCAACAGAAAAAAACTAATGACCAAAAAGTAAAGGCCAGATGTTTTAACAGATTTATTTGTAAAATGTTATATTAATTTCACGAGATTCCTATTCTTCAGACCAGAGTTTCAGTTTTCAGAAGAAGTAGTACGCTGCTTGGTCTGTTTGGTGGGTAACCTTGTAGGCATTCATAACTTATTTTGTAACGCAGCAACCTGACATTTTAGAATTCTGTTTCTAAGGAAAAACGATTTTGCCATCCCGAATTTTATCAACTTTGATTTGTGATAAATAAATTACCAATGAATTTACGAGGACAAAACATTTAAAGCGTTAAAAATGACTGATATACATATATGTCCCTGATAATTAAACCTTTGGTACACGATAGCCATTTACCAGGGGTTAGTGCTAAAAATAAACTAAGCTAAACATCTTAATTATGATGTTTGACATGACATATTTTTTCAAAAAGTGCTTAAAAAAATACTTTGGAGAAATATTTATTTTCAGAGCATTCTACTCCTTCCACATTCTCATTTTGTTTCTTTTTCACCAACCTTTGTAGCTGCTTTGAACATGCAGATGAAAGAATGGAGGAGAAGTGCTTTTTCAATTTTTTTTGAAAAAATTATTAATTTGTCAATCTTCAAACAAATGATCCCTGAGGAATTTAGTATAGATGTTGAGAGCTGCTCGTTGTAGGGCTGTAAAAGATTTGGTGGAAAAAGCCAACTGATACTAAAAGTTTGTTGATGGCGGATGTGGGAGCTTCAGATGTCTGCTCTTAGAGAGCTGAGCCCTCGGAGCTTTGGCATTGCTGCGTGAGTGAGTGCTTGAGTGAATCAATAGTAGATGAGAGCAGACTGGTTTATGTTGCCTATTTAATTATCCTCCATTAAACAAACATGATTGCACCGTGAAATCTCTGAAACTGGAGTCTTTCTGGGAAACACTCATACAAGGAGGAGGTGATTTGCTGAATTGCAACCAAAAAATTAGATTTTTTTGTGTTCACAAAGAATATTTAGCACAGTTCTTTGACATTTAAACAAAAGACAGAATGTGTAAACATTCTGATGCCAGTCAAATATGAATTATTGGATTTCTTTAAAGTAAATCTACAGATATTTCCTGTTTTACTGTTGTGGAAATTAGAACCGGTGATGCTGCTGACCTCACTTGATCTCTTTGTTACAACCTCAGGGAGAATCAGACGATGTTTACAGCCTCCGTCTGACACTGCATAATTGATGAGGACTGTCTGCCTGGAATATAAATAGTTGACAAGAGGATTTCATCCACACCAAATCAAAATCTATAGAACATTTTGGGATGTGAGAACAGAAGCTTTGACAACTACCAGGCCTTGTGAGTGCTTGGGTATTCTGGTCATTATTACATGAAAGCATGCAGTGCTCAGAGAATGTAGCCTACTATTAAAAAAAAAAAAAAAAAAAGTAAGTACTACGAGAATACTTAAATCCAAGTGCAGGAAGATAAACATAATTAAAACTTTCAGACAGAACACAGAAAAGTAATAATGTGAGAGAGACACAAACCTTTTTTTAATCATCTCTACTAGAGCAGCTACTTTAACAGTTTCAGAAAATGTTTATATATATATATATATATATATATATATATATATATATATATATATATATATATATATATATATATATTAAAGCTCCCGGGCCTCTGGTAGAGGACCCGAGCTTGGAGGAGAAACCACCCGCGGAGGGTGAGAGGGGCGTTTTTTTAAATTTATTATTATTCTTTTATTATTACAGTCAAGTGTGTCTTGATCTTTGTTCTTTATTTAAGGTCCATTTACTTTTTTTAATCTGCTTTTCTTTACAAAGACTTGCACAAAAAATTGAGAATTTTTTTTTTTTGAGATTTCAATCAATCAATCAATCAAAACTTTATTTGTAAAGCACTTTAACATCCACTATAGATTCAAAGTGCTGCACGTAGGATAAAATACAATTACAAGTAGAGATGATAAAATATAACAGTAACAGTAAAATAAACATTAATAAAAACACTAATAGAGCTGGCCTAATTGTCATCTACTCTGGTGTTAAAAGCCAATAAAAAAAAAGAGTTTTTAGGACAGATTTAAAATCATATAAGGACCTGGCAGACCTCACAGACAAAGGGAGAGAATTCCAGAGTTTAGGGGCAGCCACCGAAATGATTCTGTCACCCTTAGTCAAAAGTCGAGTTGTGGGAACCACCAGGAGCATCTGATCTGCAGATCGCAAGGCTCTACGAGGGTGATGGTGCTCCAGGAGCTCAGTGAGATAAACAGGTGCTAAACCATATTAACACTTAAAAGTGTAAAAGTGTAGAGAGCCAAGTATTGGGGTGATGTGATCACGCCGTCTGGTCCCTGTTAGTACATGGGCAGCTGAATTTTGGACCAGCTGAAGATGGCGTCGGAGGGACTGCTCCATTCCGGAATAAAGGGAATTACAGTAGTCCAGTCTTTAAAAAATGAAGGCATGAACAACCCTTTCCTGGGTATCATGTGGAAGATATGGCTTCACTGTTCTGATTAATTGGAGATGAAAAAAACAAGACTGGACTACTGCACTAACTTGTCTATCAAATTTAAAACTACTGTGTAAAATAACACCAAGATATCTGCTAGATGACAGGTTAGAGTTCAATGATCTTCTGTCAGAAGATCAGTTTTCCCAAGTACTTCGGTTTTCTTTTCATTTAAGCAGAGGAAGTTAGAGTTCATCCAAGTTTTAACATCCTCTAAACCCTTCTGTAGGTTCTTTACACACTGGGCCCCACCAAATTTCAATGGTAGATAAATCTGGATATCATCTGCATAACAGTGATAGGCCACATTATACTGATCAAAATTGGCGCAGAGTGGAAGCAGATATAACGAAAATAAAATAGGGCCTAAAATTGAGCCTTGAGGCACCCCATGTCTGAGTGGGGCCTTTGTGGACGAGAACTGACCAAGTTGGACAGAAAAACCCCTTTCAGATAAGTAAGACTCAAACCATTTAAGTGTTGTGCCTCTCACGCCAACAGACTGCTCAAATTAAGAAAGTAAAACATCATGGTCCAATGTGTCAAACGCTGCAGTGAGATCAAGAAAGATTAAAACGGCAGAAGCTCCAGAATCAACATTTAAAAGCAAATCGTTACATACTCTTAGTAGAGCTGTTTCCGTACTGTGACATGATCTAAAACCAGAATAAATAATTCATTTTTTGGGTTACAGTTTAAAATCAGCATAACATAAAATTATGGGAATCAGTCTGGACATCTTTAGTGACCCTCAAACTCTTACTGTTACTAAATAGGTTAATTTTATAAGCATCCTATTAAAAAACCTTGATTGCATGTTTGGTGTAAAAATAATATATTTTAGGAATTCATTATGATTTTAATTCAAATCGCAATGAAGTGGGAGCCAAGAAGTAAAATACGGATACGTGGAAAACCTAAGGTGTTGGGCTTTGCTCATTTCTCTGTGTGTTGCCCTCAGACCAGACACAGCTGCAAGTTCAATTCTTACATTTTAAAGGGTTCCGGTTTGTTGACAAGTCCGACCCCCAAACGGTTAGCAATAGCAGCAGGGTCTTCTTTCCTGGTTCAATTTATGCCCAAGGGAACACATTTTGCCGCAATTACACACACAGTTAAACAATATGTGGTGTTGCAGCTGGTGTAAAAAGGCTGTTTGGAAGCTGTAGCCTGAAAAAAGAAAAAGAAAAAAAACACACACAAGCTGCTGTGTCTGACAGACAGCTGTGAGAAGTGCATGCTTGTGTCTGATTGGTGTCTCTTGTCCATTCTCTCTGTCTATTTTTTCCTCTGGCATGATTACATAACGAAGGATCTACTGTAAATGTGTTCAACTGGGAGTCTATGTGTCATCTGACACACTGCATATGTCTGACCCAGATATCATCGGTCTCTCATGGCTTCATTAGGGCATATCGAAAAGTTCAGAGACTTTAACCTTCCCATGATGACCCTTCTTCCTTCCGGCTACTGCCTTGTTTGTTAGTGGAAAGGTTGTTATCATTTTATCACCCTTTTTATTCCATTACTTTCTTTGCTTCATTTGCTTGTAACTTTTATCGCCCCTCAAAGACTTTTTATTCCTTGAATTACAGGAGTCTATTGATTTATTGTTGAAAAATCCCACTCGAATAACCCTGTTCAAATGTGTTTTTCCGTCGTGCAGCCTCTCTCTGCCAACACAAACATTTTATTCAGAATGAATATCATAGTAAAAACCTCATGTAAGTTTGATAAATTGCTAATATTGACAGGGAGCTACCCAAGTAATAATAAATGAAGACTGTACGCACAGTGGAGTTAAACAAGGAGATGTTCTTTCACCAACTCTTTTTGCTATGTCAACGATTTAGCACAGAAAATTGAGAAAACTAGCTTGGGTATTGATATTAATAATTGGAACTTGAGCATATTACTTTAAGCTGATGATATTGTTTTGATAGCTGATGAGGAAATAAAATTACAAGGAATGTTAAATACAATGAATGACTGGTGTAACAAATGGAGACTCACTATCAATGGTGATAAAACACAAATAGTTCATTTTAGAAAGCCTTTTGTACCTCAAAGTAATTTTCTGTTTTATTTTGGTAAAACTGCTCTTATGTATACTGATACTAATAAATATCTTGGTTTTGTTTTTCATAAAAATATGATGTTCTCAGGAGGAAAACAGCTGTTATCTGATTCTGCTGGGAGGGCACTTGGCGCAGTGATAAATAAGATGAAGGTCTGTCCTGAGTTGAGTTTTGACATGTTTGGTAAATTGTACGATGCCATGGTGGGGTCTGTCTTATTTTATTCTGCAGGAGTCTGGGGTTATGAAGACGCTCCTGAGTGTGATAAGGTTCAAAACAGGGCAATGAGTTACTTTCTGGGAGTACACAGGTTCACCACTAAAGCAGTCATAGAGGGGGACATGGGGTGGGAACCTTGTGTGATCAAACAAAGAGCAGAAGTTCTCAGATTATGTAACCGGTTGGTGACTTCACCTGCAGAGAGATTTGCACGTAAAATATTTGATTGGGATAGAGCTCATATTTATCCCTGGTGTAAAGACGTGTTGAACATTCTGTCCTCTGTGAACCTACAATCATTATTTTTTAATTGTTTGAAATGTAAGATAGATAATGTTAAGGAAACTTTAGTTGGTTATCATGAAAAAGAATGGAAAATGAAACTGCTTCAAAAACCAAAATTACGAACTTATTTGCAAATTAAGGACACATTTTCTGCTGAGATATATATTACGTATAACTTAAAAAGAGGACAAAGATCCTTATGTGCTCAACTTAGAGCAGGGGCGCTTCCCCTACAGGTGAAAGTAGGGCGCTTTAAAGGCATTCCTGAGGAGGAAAGACTGTGAGGTCTGTGAGCTGCAAGTGGTGGAGGATGAACTTCATTTTTTGTTTTATTGTCCTTTGTACGAAAAACAGAGACTTTGTATGTATGAGGTCATAGAAAAGAAATGTCCTCATTTGTTTTGGTTTTCTGAAGATAAAATCTTACGTTGGCTTTTTGAAAATGAAATTTTTTGTTTGGCAAATTTTGTGTCGAGGGCATGGACAATAAGAATGGACGCTTTGTATTCTGTTAGACTCTGATTAGGGGGGTTATTGGATTTTTGTGATGGGCATGTATCTTTATATATTATGTATTTTGTCTTTCAGTGTCATATAAGCTGGGCACATTAGTGCATCACACTTAAATAAATAAATAAATAAATAAAAGCCTAGGATAGCACAAGGGTTAAAATGTCCTTGTTTGAGCAAATTTTACAAATTTAGCTGTTTGCTTTTAGATATCATTTATGATATAAAAACACTTTCAAAGATTAACCCAATTATGTAAGGTAAAACTCGACACAAAGTTTCGAGAAAAAACTCGCCTTGTTGAGATAAAAGTCGAAATAAAGTTTCGAGATTAAAGTCGCAATGTTGCGCGCGAGAGAAAAAAACTCGTAAATTTACGAGATTATTGTGGAAGTGAGCGTCATGCAGAGCAGCAGGTGAACGCCGTGCAGCAGCAGAGCAGACCGACTAAACGTAGTTGAACAGGTGAGCTGAATGTTTATTGATAATGTTCCAAATGTCTGGAGGCTCATTTGATTGATTTACGATTCATTAAAGTTTTATTTATTGATGGTTGGTTTGCAGGATCTCTGCAGCCCGATGAAGGCATCGGGTGTCCCTGCAGCTGTCCACTTTAATCCTTTCTTCCTCCACCAAAGACAAGATCTCTACGTTTGTGTGATGCTTCCGTCTGAGGAGGAGCACTTTTCGCCCTTTTCGACGTTGTAATACTAATATAACAGACTATTTTCATTCATCTTTGTTTTTTAATGATCAGACGGGTCGCTTCATCTGCAGGAGGGGGCGTATGTAACAATGTTTACTTCCGCATTGGTGATCGGATGACAGATTCATGACGTAATGTGACAGATGAACTTCAGGTTATGTGAATGAAAGGAGAATAAAGGCTCCAGCGGTCCTCTGCACCCAAACGTGTCTCTGAGCTCCTTATTTTACATATGAAACTCCGCTTTACTGACACCGAACCCCGGAAAGACTGCTACACGGAAAATAATCTGATTTTGAGTCGCCAAAAGACTCAGAATCTCTGTTTTAAACCTATAATCCGGAAATAAAGCTTCACAAAAGGCTCCACATATTTCATCTTCAAGCTAGGCTCCGATAAACAGACAACTTCGGGGTTTTCTCCTTGTTAATCTATGACTTTTTCCCGTAAATTTGCGAGTTTTTATCTCCAAATAAAATTAATTTTTTTTTGGTGGCCATACAACTCTGTCGTAAACTCTTAAATACAAAGCCACTAGCTCACTAACATTAGCCATAACACTGAATACCCCTGAAAGACTCAGCTTCACTGCTCTCGCGCCACAATGCGACTTTAATCTCGAAACTTTATTTCGACTTTTATCTCGACACGACGAGTTTTTTCTCGAAACTTTGTGTCGAGTTTTTTCTCGTCATGACGAGATTAAAGTCGACATTACGACTTTAATCTCGTCATGTTGGCCAGAATTTTTTTTCCTCACCGTGGCCCTAAAACTCCGTCGTACCTCGTTAATTATTACACAAAAACATGAAAAACTACAAATGCTATCAAAGTCTGGGATATTTCTATTTAACTTTATACTTAAAATACTTTGGTTTTAGAGCATAATGTGGTATGCTATAGACATTTTTTACCCTCACTTCAATGTTGGCGTTTGTCAAAAAGTCTTTTTTGTTGTTGTTGAGAAAAGCAGCCTTAATAGGTAATGTTTATCCCGTCTGTTCTAATATAGTCCTGAGGGGGCCCACCACCTCTCCTCAGAATTTATGTTATGTTTAATATCTAAAATATTCTTCGAATTTTCTGTCTTTCCAAAAAAAAAAAACAACTTATTATTATCATCATAAAACATGTATTGCAAAACTCAAAGTTTTTTGCTGTTATGGATTGAGGCTAGGTTTCTTCAACATTTAACATCAAAAGAGCCATTTGATCCAGTTTCTTACTGACCAAAACTCAGCAAGAGCCCCAAAATGCCACTTAACCTTTAAGAAAAATACACTAAATTTAAGCTTGTGTGGCCATTAAACTATTCATTTCTAAAATGAAGTTTTTAAAAATTTACAATTGAAATAGTAGAGTGTTGTACTTTTCTATGAATAATACCTTTAGCTTCTTTACTTTTTACAGCAGCCAACGAGTTCCTTACAAAATAAGATCATCCTGCTGCAGTAGATTGACTTGAAACAAAATGCAGGGAAACCATGTCAAACATGACATTTTCTATTCTTCTTTCACTTTCGGCTTCTCCCAACAGGGGAAGCCACAGCGAAACAACCCTCCCACAAGGATGAGACGCACAGTTAACTTGGCAATGTTTTTTTACACCGGATGCCCTTCCTGACACAACCCTCTCAATCCAACCGGGCTTGGGACTGGCACAGCAGCAGAGAAGGGAATAGGGAGCAGTCCGGATTCGAACCCTGGTTTCACGGAAGGAAGCTGCCGCAAACCAGCACGAGCTAAACCGGCCCCCTCAGACATGATATTTTCTATCATTACGACTATAATAGACACTTCTTCACATCACATCAGCACCCCAGTGAAACCGTATAAAAAACTCAGGCAACTACTGGTTCACCCAAAAGATAAGATTGAACAAAATAAAAAATGCAATGTCATTTATGAAATCCCATGTCACACCTGCAATAAAACATACATCGGAGAAACAGGACGCTCCTTCATCACAAGAAAAACAGAACATCAAAAAGAATGCGAAAAGGAAACAAACAAAATACTAACAAGAGCCAGACGACAACAGGCAGTTCAAGAAAACATGAAATCAGCCATAACGGATCACTGCAAACAAGAAAACCATATCATGGACTGGGAAAAGGCCAAAGTCCTCCGCACCGAAGACAACAGACACCGCAGATGGATCATGGAGGCGGTGGAGATCAGAAAACGAGCCCACACTTCCATGAACCGGGATGAGGGGGCTTTCCTGCTCTCTCACACCTGGAGCAACATCCTCCAGAGAAAGACGGACATCAAGGGGCGGAGTCACTTGTCAAAGTTTGACAGGTGACTCCGCCTCAGTCACAAATCAGCTGTTTTTAAAGACGTCACACGCCACCATCTGATGACGACCCTGACGAAGGCGGAAGGCATTCCGCCGAAACATGTCGGTAGGTTTTACACAAAACAAACCCAGTGTCTGATAAAAAAAAAAAAAAATAATAATAATAATAATTTAACTGCTTAATAAAATAGACACTGTTATGCAGCATAGATTAGAATGTGTACTTACAGTAGCTAATTTATAATTTAGGAAAAACATATAACACTGACTTACGGTAACTTAAAAAACTGAAGATTTTTTTTTTGCATTCAGTCAATAAAAATAAATTGTTTAGCATAACTTATCCCTGTGGTGCCCTGCTATCAAACACCAAAAACAAATGGCATAAATTATAAAGCTTCAGTTTAAAAGACCAAATTAAAGTTTTTGACGTTTGCAATGAGGAAAACATGTTAAACTATTAACTATGACATAAGTGGCTCTTATTCTCAGTGGTAGCATTTTTTTCTTCAAAGCCAAAGAGCCACAATTGAAGGGTAAAAGCGTGAGGCTCCGGAGCCTCCGGTTAAAGACCCCTGAACCGAGCGGACAGATGTTCGGACCAACAGGTCAACAGTAAGCCCCTGTTTGTCTCTGACGCTATGAATGATTAGACTTCTAAATTGTGTGTAGGTCTTCATTGTGTGGGTACAAGCATGTGTGGTTATTCTGATTTTTGTTGCCGTTTAGAGTTATTTTAGTTGCAAGTTTTTGTTGTTTAAAACATAAAAATTAGGCCTAAAATGCTGTTAAAATGATAAAGTATTTTTTGGAGTCGTGGATGTTCTTACAGCCAGCACCTCCATTGCAGTGTTTCCCTTCTCTTTGACATGCACAACCCTTCATCGACATTTATTTTTTGGTCCTGCCTCATCACCTTTCTTTCTCCCTGCCTGCTCTCTCCTCCTTCATTTTCTCATCTTTCCACCCCCTGCTGCCCCCCACCTCCCCCTTTCCTCTCCTCCCCGCATGTCTGTCTGTTGGAAACTGGAACAACGTCTTAATCGAGGCTTTGAGACGTGACGAGAATTTTCAAGCAACCCCAGCTCTGCAGCAGAGACACGAAATACACACTCCCCCACTTAAAACACACTCACATGCAGTGCGCCGCAGCCAATTATCAACCTGCAACTCGCCGCCAGAGAGGAATAACTGCATGTTGATGAGCTGGCGGCTCCGCTTGTGAGCACGCGTGTGTTTGTGATGATGGTGGCAGTCAGAAGCGCTTACATGGATTGAAGGATATCTGCTTTTATGTCTTCAAAGGGAAGAGGGGGATTATGGTGCATTAAAAACATCTCCACGAGGGACAAGCTAAGACAAGACCGAGGAAGTGCCCGAAACTCTTCCCGTGCACGCACGTTTGATGCAGTTTCTGCACTTGCAAGGGTGCTTGTGCTTATTTCTGCACACAAGCAGCAGCATTAAGAGAACAATGCAGATGATTTACTTGGAGCTGAGCCTTGCTTTTCTCCTCCTCATCCTCCTCCTCATCCTTCCTCTATTTCTGTTACCTTTCATTCTTTTCCTCCTCCTCCTCACTTATCCTGCCTCCAGTTTGAGGAGTTCATCCAAAGGTGAATGCCTGACGAAAAAGTATATTTTCCCCCCTCAGAAAACTCATATTCTCTTTATGTGTCAAAAATATTGACATCAGCCTTGACACAATATCCCCGAGCAGCAAAGCGCTGTGTTTGCCAGGTTTCATCATCCCTGCGTATGTTCTTCAGAGATAGAAAATGTTGAAACTGAGGCAGGTTTTTTTTATCCCTGGGCTTCTTTCAGCACAGTCTTCCAAAAGACGCTACATTATGAGCTAAGAAAGTATAAATGTCATTTCCACTAAAGGACTATGGAGAAAAAAAAGTATTTGAGTGTTTGGTATTTGAAAAAATACCAAACATCCCAATAAATGTAAGAATTGTCTTTTTTTAATAGCTGAGCTGGTGTCTTTAGACAGAAAATATATTTTTGTTCAAGTTAAAAGGACGTGTTAGTGAAGTTATCATGTAACACAGCAAAACCCGATGAAAAAGCAGATCCAAAATGAAAAAGCAATGAAGGAAACACGACATTATAAATATAATTGTTATCTCCTAAAGGCAACAGACAGCTGGTGGAAAAATGTTGGAAAATTGAAATGCTGAGGGTACTTTGATCTTTAATGTGGAAGGCAACGCTGCCATCTAACGGCCATAGTTACTTATTACAGCAACAGTGATATAAAACAAATCCACCCACCATAAAGAAAGACTAAATGCCTTCTAAATACTTTTAACGTGGTTCCTAGATGCTTTCTTTTGCGTGTCCATCCTTTTTATTTAATTTAGGAAGATATTGGAGTGCCATACAAAGATATCTTATCTCAGTGTCTTTCCATCTGTTTTGATTTCCCAAAGTAAAAACCTAATAAATATGAAGACATTGTGAAAACAATGTATTAATCTACTGTGTTCTTATGATGAAAACTTAGATAACTGATACAAATGAATTTAAAAACACTTTTTTGAAATGAAAAATTGATCAGACGCAATGTGTTGTGGTCTTTATTCAGCAATCTAGTGAGCATCAATGCCCACTAGTTTTTGCAAAGACTTCTGGGAAATTTCTAAGGCCAAACTGGTTGCAGCTGATAGAATGGCACCAGTAAATCAAAATAACCACTTGTTACAACTGAGGTCTGCAGAAGAGCATATCTGAACGTCCAACCTTGAGGCAGATGGGCCACAGCAGGAGAAGACCACAGCACTTAGCTAAGAACAGGAAACTAAAACTAAAATTCTCAGATGCTCATCAAAACAGGACGATAGAAGGAAAAATGTTGTCCGGACTGATGCAACATTGGTAGGGTCAAAATTTGGAATCAACAACATAAAAGCATGGATCCATCCTGCATTGTATAAAGAGTTAAAGCTGCTGGTGGTGGTATAAAGGTGAGGGTAATATTTTCTTGGCAGACTTTAGGCCCATTAGTACCAAATGAGCATGGTTACAAAAACTTAAACTGAGTTTTTTTGCTGACCATGTCTATCTCTTTATGACCCTAGTGTACCCATCTTATGATGTTTCTATATTTGTTGTTCATTAGGAAATTTCCAGATGCTTACAATTTGATAAAAAAAATCAGTCAAATGAAACTCCACAGACAGCAGTCATTGATATTTGAACAATTTATTTTCTCAACTTTGATCATCCAAAAAAATATGAGTAAATATCTAAATCAACTGATTGGTTATGATTGCTCAATTACATATGTCTCTGACATTTTCATGAACATGTTTGTTACAAACAGTCAGAACTAAATAATACATTTAAAAATGAAGACATGTTTAACATCAAAATGAGCTAAATTAGCTTAAATACCATTAATAAGAAATGATCAGATATGCACATGTAGAGTTTAAGTCCAGGTTCTCCTGTTTGTTCTATGATGTATTGGGAGTCTGCACTTTGCTATCTTGTTTCTGTGAACTCTCTCTGCTGTGGTTCCTCCTCCGAGCTCCTCTTGATGGTCAGTTCTCTGTCAGCCTCCTCTTTGGCGGCCTGGATGTGGAGCTTTCCGTCTGGAGACAGGCAGCAGGTGACGGCTTCAGGGTTCAGGCCTTCAGGCAGATCCAACTCTTGTCTGAACTCCTGGAGTCTGTAAGAGTAGGAGCCTTTCCCGTCCTCCTGTTTCTTCTCTGTCTTCCCGCTGACTCTCAGCTTTCTGCCCACCTGCCTGACAGACAGCTCCTCTGGAGAAAAGCCTTGAGTGTCCAGGGTCAGGCCAAAGTTCTGTCCATCTTTGTCCAGCTGGAAGCTCACTGGTTGCAGGGTCACACTGCTCTGGAAAGGCTCCGTCTCCTCCAGGATCTTGTCTTGAAATTTGTCCATCAGCTCCAGACTGCTGCGCAGCTCCTGCAGGTTCCTCTGCAACAGATCCCGCTGGTAGAACAGAGGTCTGACCTCTGGCCACAGACTGCGTACAGGTGAGAAGAAGAACATGGATGGACTGAGATCAGAGTGAAGACCTCGAGAGCACAGCATTTTCAGAGTTTCAAGTCTTGAGTCTTTTTGTTGGCAGATGAAAGCTGGTTGAATTGTCTTTTCTCTTCTGTGTATCTTTCTGTCTCAGCAGTGACTCTGTCCCAGCTTTATACTCTGACAGGAGGAGAGGCGGAGAATTCAGGAAGTTTCTGGTCTGTTATCATATTTGTCCACTAGATGGTGGTACTTGACCAGGTTCCTTAGCATCCCTTCCTATCTACCTGCTAAAAAAAAAGACTGTGTAAATCTTAACCAATAATGAAGACATCATAGCATAAACAAAGCTTTGAAAGATCCAGAAAAATGTTTCTTCAACAAAAAACAAAATGTTTTATTGGAAAACTCTTGAGTTATTTACTCTAAGGAGGTGAAAATTGTTTTCATATTTTTCTGTTTCATTTAATGGACAACATGCTACTTTGGGTACGCCTATTATATATCTGTTCTTTGCAAATAAAAGATGTTTTGTGTTATAAAAATTTCTTCTGATCAAGAAAAGTTTGAAAGATATATTTTTAAAAGCGCACGTTGAAATGGCATTGTTTCAATTACAACTAAAGACTCGTCTTACATTTTTAAGTCTCTTCAATGCTTTTTACATTTGTCCACTGATAAATTCATGCAACATACTAGTTATTTGTGCCAGGTCATTTCTTTTGGACTTTACCTTTCTCATAAATGTCGAATTTATACTCAACGGACATCATTTACCATCATGGAAATTGTACAATATTCTCGTTGCAAAAGTGTTAATGCTTATTTTTCATAAATGTAGTAGATAGATTATTTATTTTCTTTTAAAATAATCAGGATAATATCTCAAAGAAATTAAACAATTATATAATGATGAAAAAATTATCCTACGAACTTGAAAACAATTCAAATTAATCAAAGAAAAAACTGTCAGTATCCATCAAGAAACAGTTCCAGTTGGATCTGGAAGATTCTCGTTGTTGCTACAAATGTCCACACGTTGGTGCTGTTTCAACATTGATGAATGTTAGCTGTTGTATGTCTAGCTTTATCTTTTTAGACTTGCAAAAAGAATTTTGCTCATCTCCAAAATGTACAGGAAAACATTACAAATAGTTTAATCCATTTTTTTAATGTTTTTTTTTTTTGGTATAATTTTAATACATTTATTTACATAGGTATGGCTGTGTTTGTCAAAATCCAGTCCTACATTCTTTATTGTCAAATCATTATCACAGCTGCTTCGTTAAACAAGTTTTTGTTTTTATTCACACTTTAATAATTAATAATGATTTTTTTAAAAGAACATAATTTAATCGCATATAAAAGATTTTCTTAATGTATTCATTGCCCCTTAACTTTATTAAAATTTATACTTTAACAAATTCAAAGATTCGTCTCAGTTGTTTGATTGAGTCAGTTGTCAACTTTTAATATAAATAAAGTTACTGGATAACACTTTAAATAAACAAAATGCAATGCCAAACTACATCTTTGTTTATCAGGTTTTGGCAAAACTTTTTTCTTTTCTTTTGTTTTTAGTCCTTTTATTTTAGAAATTTTGTAACTTTTGTGGAATCTTTTTTTTGTGCTTTTTCTTGTTTGTTTGATTGGTGATTTTCAAATAAATTTGTTTGGATTAATAAATAATGAAACATTCAAATAAAGACTCAACAAATGCAGTCATTTCAACATGAAACATTTATTTTGTTCCTCTTTCATCAAACAAAGATATAACAAAATAAAAAAGTCCCTTTACTACATTCATGTCATCTTGTTGCATTTAATCGTTTATTCACAGTCAGAACTAGCTAATACGTTTAAAAATGAAGACGTGTTTAAAATCAAAATGAGCTAAATTAGCTTAAATACCATTAATAAGAAATGATCAGATATGCACATGTAGAGTTTAAGTCCAGGTTCTCCTGTTTGTTCTATGATGTATTGGGAGTCTGCACTTTGCTATCTTGTTTCTGTGAACTCTCTCTCTGCTGTGGTTCCTCCTCCGAGCTCCTCTTGATGGTCAGTTCTCTGTCAGCCTCCTCTTTGGCGGCCTGGATGTGGAGCTTTCCGTCTGGAGACAGGCAGCAGGTGACGGCTTCAGGGTTCAGGCCTTCAGGCAGATCCAACTCTTGTCTGAACTCCTGGAGTCTGTAAGAGTAGGAGCCTTTCCCGTCCTCCTGTTTCTTCTCTGTCTTCCCGCTGACTCTCAGCTTTCTGCCCACCTGCCTGACAGACAGCTCCTCTGGAGAAAAGCCTCGAGTGTCCAGGGTCAGGCCAAAGTTCTGTCCATCTTTGTCCAGCTGGAAGCTCACTGGTTGCAGGGTCACACTGCTCTGGAAAGGCTCCGTCTCCTCCAAGATCTTGTCTTGAAATTTTTCCATCAGCTCCAGACTGCTGCGCAGCTCCTGCAGGTTCCTCTGCAACAGATCCCGCTGGTAGAACAGAGGTCTGACCTCTGGCCACAGACTGCGTACAGGTGAGAAGAAGAACATGGATGGACTGAGATCAGAGTGAAGACCTCGAGAGCACAGCATTTTCAGAGTTTCAAGTCTTGAGTCTTTTTGTTGGCAGATGAAAGCTGGTTGAATTGTCTTTTCTCTTCTGTGTATCTTTCTGTCTCAGCAGTGACTCTGTCCCAGCTTTATACTCTGACAGGAGGAGAGGCGGAGAATTCAGGAAGTTTCTGGTCTGTTATCACATTTGTCCACTAGATGGTGGTACTTGACCAGGTTCCTTAGCATCCCTTCCTATCTATCTGCTAAAAAAAAAGTCTGTGTGTAAATCTTAACCACTAATGAAGACATCATAGCATAAACAAAGCTTTGAAAGATCCAGAAAAATGTTTCTTCAACAAAAAACAAAATGTTTTATTGAGAACTCTTGAGTTATTTACTCTAAGGAGGTGAAAATTGTTTTCATATTTTTCTGTTTCATTTAATGGACAACATGCTACTTTGGGTTCACCTATTTTATATCTGTTCTTTGCAAATAAAAGATGTTTTGTGTTATAAAAATTTCTTCTGATCAAGAAAAGGTTGAAAGATATATTTTTAAAAGCGCACGTTGAAATGGCATTGTTTCAATTACAACTAAGGACTCGTCTTACATTTTTAAGTCTCTTCAATGTTTTTTACATTTGTCCACTGATAAATTCATGCAACATACTAGTTATTTGTGCCAGGTCATTTCTTTTGGACTTTACCTTTCTCATAAATGTCGAATTTATACTCAACGGACATCATTTACCATCATGGAAATTGTACAATATTCTCGTTGCAAAAGTGTTAATGCTTATTTTTCATAAATGTAGTAGATAGATTATTCATTTTCTTTTAAAATAATCAGGATAATATCTCAAAGAAATTAAACAATTATATAATGATGAAAAAATTATCCTACGAACTTGAAAACAATTCAAATTAATCAAAGAAAAAACTGTCAGTATCCATCAAGAAACAGTTCCAGTTGGATCTGGAAGATTCTCGTTGTTGCTACAAATGTCCACACGTTGGTGCTGTTTCAACATTGATGAATGTTAGCTGTTGTATGTCTAGCTTTATCTTTTTAGACTTGCAAAAAGAATTTTGCTCATCTCCAAAATGTACAGGAAAACATTACAAATAGTTTAATCCATTTTTTTAATGTTTTTTTTTTTTTGGTATAATTTTAATACATTTATTTACATAGGTATGGCTGTGTTTGTCAAAATCCAGTCCTACATTCTTTATTGTCAAATCATTATCACAGCTGCTTCGTTAAACAAGTTTTTGTTTTTATTCACACTTTAATAATTAATAATGATTTTTTTAAAAGAACATAATTTAATCGCATATAAAAGATTTTCTTAATGTATTCATTGCCCCTTAACTTTATTAAAATTTATACTTTAACAAATTCAAAGATTCGTCTCAGTTGTTTGATTGAGTCAGTTGTCAACTTTTAATATAAATAAAGTTACTGGATAACACTTTAAATAAACAAAATGCAATGCCAAACTACATCTTTGTTTATCAGGTTTTGGCAAAACTTTTTTCTTTTCTTTTGTTTTTAGTCCTTTTATTTTAGAAATTTTGTAACTTTTGTGGAATCTTTTTTTTGTGCTTTTTCTTGTTTGTTTGATTGGTGATTTTCAGATAAATTTGTTTGGATTAATAAATAATGAAACATTCAAATAAAGACTCAACAAATGCAGTCATTTCAACATGAAACATTTATTTATTCCTCTTTCATCAAACAAAGATATAACAAAATAAAAAAGTCCCTTTACTACATTCATGTCATCTTGTTGCATTTAATCGTTTATTCACAGTCAGAACTAGCTAATACGTTTAAAAATGAAGACGTGTTTAAAATCAAAATGAGCTAAATTAGCTTAAATACCATTAATAAGAAATGATCAGATATGCACATGTAGAGTTTAAGTCCAGGTTCTCCTGTTTGTTCTATGATGTATTGGGAGTCTGCACTTTGCTATCTTGTTTCTGTGAACTCTCTCTCTGCTGTGGTTCCTCCTCCGAGCTCCTCTTGATGGTCAGTTCTCTGTCAGCCTCCTCTTTGGCGGCCTGGATGTGGAGCTTTCCGTCTGGAGACAGGCAGCAGGTGACGGCTTCAGGGTTCAGGCCTTCAGGCAGATCCAACTCTTGTCTGAACTCCTGGAGTCTGTAAGAGTAGGAGCCTTTCCCGTCCTCCTGTTTCTTCTCTGTCTTCCCGCTGACTCTCAGCTTTCTGCCCACCTGCCTGACAGACAGCTCCTCTGGAGAAAAGCCTCGAGTGTCCAGGGTCAGGCCAAAGTTCTGTCCATCTTTGTCCAGCTGGAAGCTCACTGGTTGCAGGGTCACACTGCTCTGGAAAGGCTCCGTCTCCTCCAAGATCTTGTCTTGAAATTTTTCCATCAGCTCCAGACTGCTGCGCAGCTCCTGCAGGTTCCTCTGCAACAGATCCCGCTGGTAGAACAGAGGTCTGACCTCTGGCCACAGACTGCGTACAGGTGAGAAGAAGAACATGGATGGACTGAGATCAGAGTGAAGACCTCGAGAGCACAGCATTTTTCAGAGTTTCAAGTCTTGAGTCTTTTTGTTGGCAGATGAAAGCTGGTTGAATTGTCTTTTCTCTTCTGTGTATCTTTCTGTCTCAGCAGTGACTCTGTCCCAGCTTTATACTCTGACAGGAGGAGAGGCGGAGAATTCAGGAAGTTTCTGGTCTGTTATCACATTTGTCCACTAGATGGTGGTACTTGACCAGGTTCCTTAGCATCCCTTCCTATCTATCTGCTAAAAAAAAAGTCTGTGTGTAAATCTTAACCACTAATGAAGACATCATAGCATAAACAAAGCTTTGAAAGATCCAGAAAAATGTTTCTTCAACAAAAAACAAAATGTTTTATTGAGAACTCTTGAGTTATTTACTCTAAGGAGGTGAAAATTGTTTTCATATTTTTCTGTTTCATTTAATGGACAACATGCTACTTTGGGTTCACCTATTTTATATCTGTTCTTTGCAAATAAAAGATGTTTTGTGTTATAAAAATTTCTTCTGATCAAGAAAAGGTTGAAAGATATATTTTTAAAAGCGCACGTTGAAATGGCATTGTTTCAATTACAACTAAGGACTCGTCTTACATTTTTAAGTCTCTTCAATGTTTTTTACATTTGTCCACTGATAAATTCATGCAACATACTAGTTATTTGTGCCAGGTCATTTCTTTTGGACTTTACCTTTCTCATAAATGTCGAATTTATACTCAACGGACATCATTTACCATCATGGAAATTGTACAATATTCTCGTTGCAAAAGTGTTAATGCTTATTTTTCATAAATGTAGTAGATAGATTATTCATTTTCTTTTAAAATAATCAGGATAATATCTCAAAGAAATTAAACAATTATATAATGATGAAAAAATTATCCTACGAACTTGAAAACAATTCAAATTAATCAAAGAAAAAACTGTCAGTATCCATCAAGAAACAGTTCCAGTTGGATCTGGAAGATTCTCGTTGTTGCTACAAATGTCCACACGTTGGTGCTGTTTCAACATTGATGAATGTTAGCTGTTGTATGTCTAGCTTTATCTTTTTAGACTTGCAAAAAGAATTTTGCTCATCTCCAAAATGTACAGGAAAACATTACAAATAGTTTAATCCATTTTTTTAATGTTTTTTTTTTTTTTGGTATAATTTTAATACATTTATTTACATAGGTATGGCTGTGTTTGTCAAAATCCAGTCCTACATTCTTTATTGTCAAATCATTATCACAGCTGCTTCGTTAAACAAGTTTTTGTTTTTATTCACACTTTAATAATTAATAATGATTTTTTTAAAAGAACATAATTTAATCGCATATAAAAGATTTTCTTAATGTATTCATTGCCCCTTAACTTTATTAAAATTTATACTTTAACAAATTCAAAGATTCGTCTCAGTTGTTTGATTGAGTCAGTTGTCAACTTTTAATATAAATAAAGTTACTGGATAACACTTTAAATAAACAAAATGCAATGCCAAACTACATCTTTGTTTATCAGGTTTTGGCAAAACTTTTTTCTTTTCTTTTGTTTTTAGTCCTTTTATTTTAGAAATTTTGTAACTTTTGTGGAATCTTTTTTTTGTGCTTTTTCTTGTTTGTTTGATTGGTGATTTTCAGATAAATTTGTTTGGATTAATAAATAATGAAACATTCAAATAAAGACTCAACAAATGCAGTCATTTCAACATGAAACATTTATTTATTCCTCTTTCATCAAACAAAGATATAACAAAATAAAAAAGTCCCTTTACTACATTCATGTCATCTTGTTGCATTTAATCGTTTATTCACAGTCAGAACTAGCTAATACGTTTAAAAATGAAGACGTGTTTAAAATCAAAATGAGCTAAATTAGCTTAAATACCATTAATAAGAAATGATCAGATATGCACATGTAGAGTTTAAGTCCAGGTTCTCCTGTTTGTTCTATGATGTATTGGGAGTCTGCACTTTGCTATCTTGTTTCTGTGAACTCTCTCTCTGCTGTGGTTCCTCCTCCGAGCTCCTCTTGATGGTCAGTTCTCTGTCAGCCTCCTCTTTGGCGGCCTGGATGTGGAGCTTTCCGTCTGGAGACAGGCAGCAGGTGACGGCTTCAGGGTTCAGGCCTTCAGGCAGATCCAACTCTTGTCTGAACTCCTGGAGTCTGTAAGAGTAGGAGCCTTTCCCGTCCTCCTGTTTCTTCTCTGTCTTCCCGCTGACTCTCAGCTTTCTGCCCACCTGCCTGACAGACAGCTCCTCTGGAGAAAAGCCTCGAGTGTCCAGGGTCAGGCCAAAGTTCTGTCCATCTTTGTCCAGCTGGAAGCTCACTGGTTGCAGGGTCACACTGCTCTGGAAAGGCTCCGTCTCCTCCAAGATCTTGTCTTGAAATTTTTCCATCAGCTCCAGACTGCTGCGCAGCTCCTGCAGGTTCCTCTGCAACAGATCCCGCTGGTAGAACAGAGGTCTGACCTCTGGCCACAGACTGCGTACAGGTGAGAAGAAGAACATGGATGGACTGAGATCAGAGTGAAGACCTCGAGAGCACAGCATTTTTCAGAGTTTCAAGTCTTGAGTCTTTTTGTTGGCAGATGAAAGCTGGTTGAATTGTCTTTTCTCTTCTGTGTATCTTTCTGTCTCAGCAGTGACTCTGTCCCAGCTTTATACTCTGACAGGAGGAGAGGCGGAGAATTCAGGAAGTTTCTGGTCTGTTATCACATTTGTCCACTAGATGGTGGTACTTGACCAGGTTCCTTAGCATCCCTTCCTATCTATCTGCTAAAAAAAAAGTCTGTGTGTAAATCTTAACCACTAATGAAGACATCATAGCATAAACAAAGCTTTGAAAGATCCAGAAAAATGTTTCTTCAACAAAAAACAAAATGTTTTATTGAGAACTCTTGAGTTATTTACTCTAAGGAGGTGAAAATTGTTTTCATATTTTTCTGTTTCATTTAATGGACAACATGCTACTTTGGGTTCACCTATTTTATATCTGTTCTTTGCAAATAAAAGATGTTTTGTGTTATAAAAATTTCTTCTGATCAAGAAAAGGTTGAAAGATATATTTTTAAAAGCGCACGTTGAAATGGCATTGTTTCAATTACAACTAAGGACTCGTCTTACATTTTTAAGTCTCTTCAATGTTTTTTACATTTGTCCACTGATAAATTCATGCAACATACTAGTTTTTTGTGCCAGGTCATTTCTTTTGGACTTTACCTTTCTCATAAATGTCGAATTTATACTCAACGGACATCATTTACCATCATGGAAATTGTACAATATTCTCGTTGCAAAAGTGTTAATGCTTATTTTTCATAAATGTAGTAGATAGATTATTCATTTTCTTTTAAAATAATCAGGATAATATCTCAAAGAAATTAAACAATTATATAATGATGAAAAAATTATCCTACGAACTTGAAAACAATTCAAATTAATCAAAGAAAAAACTGTCAGTATCCATCAAGAAACAGTTCCAGTTGGATCTGGAAGATTCTCGTTGTTGCTACAAATGTCCACACGTTGGTGCTGTTTCAACATTGATGAATGTTAGCTGTTGTATGTCTAGCTTTATCTTTTTAGACTTGCAAAAAGAATTTTGCTCATCTCCAAAATGTACAGGAAAACATTACAAATAGTTTAATCCATTTTTTTAATGTTTTTTTTTTGGTATAATTTTAATACATTTATTTACATAGGTATGGCTGTGTTTGTCAAAATCCAGTCCTACATTCTTTATTGTCAAATCATTATCACAGCTGCTTCGTTAAACAAGTTTTTGTTTTTATTCACACTTTAATAATTAATAATGATTTTTTTAAAAGAACATAATTTAATCGCATATAAAAGATTTTCTTAATGTATTCATTGCCCCTTAACTTTATTAAAATTTATACTTTAACAAATTCAAAGATTCGTCTCAGTTGTTTGAGTCAGTTGTCAACTTTTAATATAAATAAAGTTACTGGATAACACTTTAAATAAACAAAATGCAATGCCAAACTACATCTTTGTTTATCAGGTTTTGGCAAAACTTTTTTCTTTTCTTTTGTTTTTAGTCCTTTTATTTTAGAAATTTTGTAACTTTTGTGGAATCTTTTTTTTGTGCTTTTTCTTGTTTGTTTGATTGGTGATTTTCAAATAAATTTGTTTGGATTAATAAATAATGAAACATTCAAATAAAGACTCAACAAATGCAGTCATTTCAACATGAAACATTTATTTTGTTCCTCTTTCATCAAACAAAGATATAACAAAATAAAAAAGTCCCTTTACTACATTCATGTCATCTTGTTGCATTTAATCGTTTATTCACAGTCAGAACTAGCTAATACGTTTAAAAATGAAGACGTGTTTAAAATCAAAATGAGCTAAATTAGCTTAAATACCATTAATAAGAAATGATCAGATATGCACATGTAGAGTTTAAGTCCAGGTTCTCCTGTTTGTTCTATGATGTATTGGGAGTCTGCACTTTGCTATCTTGTTTCTGTGAACTCTCTCTCTGCTGTGGTTCCTCCTCCGAGCTCCTCTTGATGGTCAGTTCTCTGTCAGCCTCCTCTTTGGCGGCCTGGATGTGGAGCTTTCCGTCTGGAGACAGGCAGCAGGTGACGGCTTCAGGGTTCAGGCCTTCAGGCAGATCCAACTCTTGTCTGAACTCCTGGAGTCTGTAAGAGTAGGAGCCTTTCCCGTCCTCCTGTTTCTTCTCTGTCTTCCCGCTGACTCTCAGCTTTCTGCCCACCTGCCTGACAGACAGCTCCTCTGGAGAAAAGCCTCGAGTGTCCAGGGTCAGGCCAAAGTTCTGTCCATCTTTGTCCAGCTGGAAGCTCACTGGTTGCAGGGTCACACTGCTCTGGAAAGGCTCCGTCTCCTCCAGGATCTTGTCTTGAAATTTGTCCATCAGCTCCAGACTGCTGCGCAGCTCCTGCAGGTTCCTCTGCAACAGATCCCGCTGGTAGAACAGAGGTCTGACCTCTGGCCACAGACTGCGTACAGGTGAGAAGAAGAACATGGATGGACTGAGATCAGAGTGAAGACCTCGAGAGCACAGCATTTTCAGAGTTTCAAGTCTTGAGTCTTTTTGTTGGCAGATGAAAGCTGGTTGAATTGTCTTTTCTCTTCTGTGTATCTTTCTGTCTCAGCAGTGACTCTGTCCCAGCTTTATACTCTGACAGGAGGAGAGGCGGAGAATTCAGGAAGTTTCTGGTCTGTTATCATATTTGTCCACTAGATGGTGGTACTTGACCAGGTTCCTTAGCATCCCTTCCTATCTACCTGCTAAAAAAAAAGACTGTGTAAATCTTAACCAATAATGAAGACATCATAGCATAAACAAAGCTTTGAAAGATCCAGAAAAATGTTTCTTCAACAAAAAACAAAATGTTTTATTGGAAAACTCTTGAGTCATTTACTCTAAGGAGGTGAAAATTGTTTTCATATTTTTCTGTTTCATTTAATGGACAACATGCTACTTTGGGTACGCCTATTATATATCTGTTCTTTGCAAATAAAAGATGTTTTGTGTTATAAAAATTTCTTCTGATCAAAAAAAAAGTTTGAAAGATATATTTTTAAAAGCGCACGTTGAAATGGCATTGTTTCAATTACAACTAAAGACTCGTCTTACATTTTTAAGTCTCTTCAATGCTTTTTACATTTGTCCACTGATAAATTCATGCAACATACTAGTTATTTGTGCCAGGTCATTTCTTTTGGACTTTACCTTTCTCATAAATGTCGAATTTATACTCAACGGACATCATTTACCATCATGGAAATTGTACAATATTCTCGTTGCAAAAGTGTTAATGCTTATTTTTCATAAATGTAGTAGATAGATTATTTATTTTCTTTTAAAATAATCAGGATAATATCTCAAAGAAATTAAACAATTATATAATGATGAAAAAATTATCCTACGAACTTGAAAACAATTCAAATTAATCAAAGAAAAAACTGTCAGTATCCATCAAGAAACAGTTCCAGTTGGATCTGGAAGATTCTCGTTGTTGCTACAAATGTCCACACGTTGGTGCTGTTTCAACATTGATGAATGTTAGCTGTTGTATGTCTAGCTTTATCTTTTTAGACTTGCAAAAAGAATTTTGCTCATCTCCAAAATGTACAGGAAAACATTACAAATAGTTTAATCCATTTTTTTAATGTTTTTTTTTTTTGGTATAATTTTAATACATTTATTTACATAGGTATGGCTGTGTTTGTCAAAATCCAGTCCTACATTCTTTATTGTCAAATCATTATCACAGCTGCTTCGTTAAACAAGTTTTTGTTTTTATTCACACTTTAATAATTAATAATGATTTTTTTAAAAGAACATAATTTAATCGCATATAAAAGATTTTCTTAATGTATTCATTGCCCCTTAACTTTATTAAAATTTATACTTTAACAAGTTCAAAGATTCGTCTCAGTTGTTTGAGTCAGTTGTCAACTTTTAATATAAATAAAGTTACTGGATAACACTTTAAATAAACAAAATGCAATGCCAAACTACATCTTTGTTTATCAGGTTTTGGCAAAACTTTTTTCTTTTCTTTTGTTTTTAGTCCTTTTATTTTAGAAATTTTGTAACTTTTGTGGAATCTTTTTTTTGTGCTTTTTCTTGTTTGTTTGATTGGTGATTTTCAGATAAATTTGTTTGGATTAATAAATAATGAAACATTCAAATAATGACTCAACAAATGCAGTCATTTCAACATGAAACATTTATTTATTCCTCTTTCATCAAACAAAGATATAACAAAATAAAAAAGTCCCTTTACTACATTCATGTCATCTTGTTGCATTTAATCGTTTATTCACAGTCAGAACTAGCTAATACGTTTAAAAATGAAGACGTGTTTAAAATCAAAATGAGCTAAATTAGCTTAAATACCATTAATAAGAAATGATCAGATATGCACATGTAGAGTTTAAGTCCAGGTTCTCCTGTTTGTTCTATGATGTATTGGGAGTCTGCACTTTGCTATCTTGTTTCTGTGAACTCTCTCTCTGCTGTGGTTCCTCCTCCGAGCTCCTCTTGATGGTCAGTTCTCTGTCAGCCTCCTCTTTGGCGGCCTGGATGTGGAGCTTTCCGTCTGGAGACAGGCAGCAGGTGACGGCTTCAGGGTTCAGGCCTTCAGGCAGATCCAACTCTTGTCTGAACTCCTGGAGTCTGTAAGAGTAGGAGCCTTTCCCGTCCTCCTGTTTCTTCTCTGTCTTCCCGCTGACTCTCAGCTTTCTGCCCACCTGCCTGACAGACAGCTCCTCTGGAGAAAAGCCTCGAGTGTCCAGGGTCAGGCCAAAGTTCTGTCCATCTTTGTCCAGCTGGAAGCTCACTGGTTGCAGGGTCACACTGCTCTGGAAAGGCTCCGTCTCCTCCAGGATCTTGTCTTGAAATTTGTCCATCAGCTCCAGACTGCTGCGCAGCTCCTGCAGGTTCCTCTGCAACAGATCCCGCTGGTAGAACAGAGGTCTGACCTCTGGCCACAGACTGCGTACAGGTGAGAAGAAGAACATGGATGGACTGAGATCAGAGTGAAGTCCTCGAGAGCACAGCATTTTCAGAGTTTCAAGTCTTGAGTCTTTTTGTTGGCAGATGAAAGCTGGTTGAATTGTCTTTTCTCTTCTGTGTATCTTTCTGTCTCAGCAGTGACTCTGTCCCAGCTTTATACTCTGACAGGAGGAGAGGCGGAGAATTCAGGAAGTTTCTGGTCTGTTATCACATTTGTCCACTAGATGGTGGTACTTGACCAGGTTCCTTAGCATCCCTTCCTATCTTCCTGCTAAAAAAAGACTGTATGTAAATCTTTACCAATAATGAACACATCATAGCATAAACAAAGCTATGAAAGATCCAGAAAAATGTTTCTTCAACAAAAAACAAAATGTTTTATTGAGAACTCTTGAGTTATTTACTCTAAGGAGGTGAAAATTGTTTTCATATTTTGTTTCATTTAATGGACAACATGCTACTTTGGGTTCACCTATTTTATATCTGTTCTTTGCAAATAAAAGATGTTTTGTGTTATAAAAGTTTCTTCTGATCAAGAAAAGTTTGAAAGATATATTTTTAAAAGCACACGTTGAAATAGCATTGTTTCAATTACAACTAAAGACTCGTCTTACATTTTTAAGTCTCTTCAATGCTTTTTACATTTGTCCACTGATAAATTCATGCAACATACTAGTTATTTGTGCCAGGTCATTTCTTTTGGACTTTACCTTTCTCATAAATGTCGAATTTATACTCAACGGACATCATTTACCATCATGGAAATTGTACAATATTCTCGTTGCAAAAGTGTTAATGCTTATTTTTCATAAATGTAGTAGATAGATTATTCATTTTCTTTTAAAATAATCAGGATAATATCTCAAAGAAATTAAACAATTATATAATGATGAAAAAATTATCCTACGAACTTGAAAACAATTCAAATTAATCAAAGAAAAAACTGTCAGTATCCATCAAGAAACAGTTCCAGTTGGATCTGGAAGATTCTCGTTGTTGCTACAAATGTCCACACGTTGGTGCTGTTTCAACATTGATGAATGTTAGCTGTTGTATGTCTAGCTTTATCTTTTTAGACTTGCAAAAAGAATTTTGCTCATCTCCAAAATGTACAGGAAAACATTACAAATAGTTTAATCCATTTTTTTAATGTTATTTTTTTTGGTATAATTTTAATACATTTATTTACATAGGTATGGCTGTGTTTGTCAAAATCCAGTCCTACATTCTTTATTGTCAAATCATTATCACAGCTGCTTCGTTAAACAAGTTTTTGTTTTTATTCACACTTTAATAATTAATAATGATTTTTTTAAAAGAACATAATTTAATCGCATATAAAAGATTTTCTTAATGTATTCATTGCCCCTTAACTTTATTAAAATTTATACTTTAACAAATTCAAAGATTCGTCTCAGTTGTTTGATTGAGTCAGTTGTCAACTTTTAATATAAATAAAGTTACTGGATAACACTTTAAATAAACAAAATGCAATGCCAAACTACATCTTTGTTTATCAGGTTTTGGCAAAACTTTTTTCTTTTCTTTTGTTTTTAGTCCTTTTATTTTAGAAATTTTGTAACTTTTGTGGAATCTTTTTTTTGTGCTTTTTCTTGTTTGTTTGATTGGTGATTTTCAGATAAATTTGTTTGGATTAATAAATAATGAAACATTCAAATAAAGACTCAACAAATGCAGTCATTTCAACATGAAACATTTATTTATTCCTCTTTCATCAAACAAAGATATAACAAAATAAAAAAGTCCCTTTACTACATTCATGTCATCTTGTTGCATTTAATCGTTTATTCACAGTCAGAACTAGCTAATACGTTTAAAAATGAAGACGTGTTTAAAATCAAAATGAGCTAAATTAGCTTAAATACCATTAATAAGAAATGATCAGATATGCACATGTAGAGTTTAAATCCAGGTTCTCCTGTTTGTTCTATGATGTATTGGGAGTCTGCACTTTGCTATCTTGTTTCTGTGAACTCTCTCTCTGCTGTGGTTCCTCCTCCGAGCTCCTCTTGATGGTCAGTTCTCTGTCAGCCTCCTCTTTGGCGGCCTGGATGTGGAGCTTTCCGTCTGGAGACAGGCAGCAGGTGACGGCTTCAGGGTTCAGGCCTTCAGGCAGATCCAACTCTTGTCTGAACTCCTGGAGTCTGTAAGAGTAGGAGCCTTTCCCGTCCTCCTGTTTCTTCTCTGTCTTCCCGCTGACTCTCAGCTTTCTGCCCACCTGCCTGACAGACAGCTCCTCTGGAGAAAAGCCTCGAGTGTCCAGGGTCAGGCCAAAGTTCTGTCCATCTTTGTCCAGCTGGAAGCTCACTGGTTGCAGGGTCACACTGCTCTGGAAAGGCTCCGTCTCCTCCAGGATCTTGTCTTGAAATTTGTCCATCAGCTCCAGACTGCTGCGCAGCTCCTGCAGGTTCCTCTGCAAAAGATCCCGCTGGTAGAACAGAGGTCTGACCTCTGGCCACAGACTGCGTACAGGTGAGAAGAAGAACATGGATGGACTGAGATCAGAGTGAAGACCTCGAGAGCACAGCATTTTCAGAGTTTCAAGTCTTGAGTCTTTTTGTTGGCAGATGAAAGCTGGTTGAATTGTCTTTTCTCTTCTGTGTATCTTTCTGTCTCAGCAGTGACTCTGTCCCAGCTTTATACTCTGACAGGAGGAGAGGCGGAGAATTCAGGAAGTTTCTGGTCTGTTATCACATTTGTCCACTAGATGGTGGTACTTGACCAGGTTCCTTAGCATCCCTTCCTATCTTCCTGCTAAAAAAAGACTGTATGTAAATCTTAACCACTAATGAAGACATCATAGCATAAACAAAGCTATGAAAGATCCAGAAAAATGTTTCTTCAACAAAAAACAAAATGTTTTATTGAGAACTCTTGAGTTATTTACTCTAAGGAGGTGAAAATTGTTTTCATATTTTTTTGTTTCATTTAATGGACAACATGCTACTTTGGGTTCACCTATTTTATATCTGTTCTTTGCAAATAAAAGATGTTTTGTGTTATAAAAGTTTCTTCTGATCAAGAAAAGTTTGAAAGATATATTTTTAAAAGCACACGTTGAAATAGCATTGTTTCAATTACAACTAAAGACTCGTCTTACATTTTTAAGTCTCTTCAATGCTTTTTACATTTGTCCACTGATAAATTCATGCAACATACTAGTTATTTGTGCCAGGTCATTTCTTTTGGACTTTACCTTTCTCATAAATGTCGAATTTATACTCAACGGACATCATTTACCATCATGGAAATTGTACAATATTCTCGTTGCAAAAGTGTTAATGCTTATTTTTCATAAATGTAGTAGATAGATTATTCATTTTCTTTTAAAATAATCAGGATAATATCTCAAAGAAATTAAACAATTATATAATGATGAAAAAATTATCCTACGAACTTGAAAACAATTCAAATTAATCAAAGAAAAAACTGTCAGTATCCATCAAGAAACAGTTCCAGTTGGATCTGGAAGATTCTCGTTGTTGCTACAAATGTCCACACGTTGGTGCTGTTTCAACATTGATGAATGTTAGCTGTTGTATGTCTAGCTTTATCTTTTTAGACTTGCAAAAAGAATTTTGCTCATCTCCAAAATGTACACGAAAACATTACAAATAGTTTAATCCATTTTTTTAATGTTATTTTTTTTGGTATAATTTTAATACATTTATTTACATAGGTATGGCTGTGTTTGTCAAAATCCAGTCCTACATTCTTTATTGTCAAATCATTATCACAGCTGCTTCGTTAAACAAGTTTTTGTTTTTATTCACACTTTAATAATTAATAATGATTTTTTTAAAAGAACATAATTTAATCGCATATAAAAGATTTTCTTAATGTATTCATTGCCCCTTAACTTTATTAAAATTTATACTTTAACAAATTCAAAGATTCGTCTCAGTTGTTTGATTGAGTCAGTTGTCAACTTTTAATATAAATAAAGTTACTGGATAACACTTTAAATAAACAAAATGCAATGCCAAACTACATCTTTGTTTATCAGGTTTTGGCAAAACTTTTTTCTTTTCTTTTGTTTTTAGTCCTTTTATTTTAGAAATTTTGTAACTTTTGTGGAATCTTTTTTTTGTGCTTTTTCTTGTTTGTTTGATTGGTGATTTTCAGATAAATTTGTTTGGATTAATAAATAATGAAACATTCAAATAAAGACTCAACAAATGCAGTCATTTCAACATGAAACATTTATTTATTCCTCTTTCATCAAACAAAGATATAACAAAATAAAAAAGTCCCTTTACTACATTCATGTCATCTTGTTGCATTTAATCGTTTATTCACAGTCAGAACTAGCTAATACGTTTAAAAATGAAGACGTGTTTAAAATCAAAATGAGCTAAATTAGCTTAAATACCATTAATAAGAAATGATCAGATATGCACATGTAGAGTTTAAGTCCAGGTTCTCCTGTTTGTTCTATGATGTATTGGGAGTCTGCACTTTGCTATCTTGTTTCTGTGAACTCTCTCTCTGCTGTGGTTCCTCCTCCGAGCTCCTCTTGATGGTCAGTTCTCTGTCAGCCTCCTCTTTGGCGGCCTGGATGTGGAGCTTTCCGTCTGGAGACAGGCAGCAGGTGACGGCTTCAGGGTTCAGGCCTTCAGGCAGATCCAACTCTTGTCTGAACTCCTGGAGTCTGTAAGAGTAGGAGCCTTTCCCGTCCTCCTGTTTCTTCTCTGTCTTCCCGCTGACTCTCAGCTTTCTGCCCACCTGCCTGACAGACAGCTCCTCTGGAGAAAAGCCTCGAGTGTCCAGGGTCAGGCCAAAGTTCTGTCCATCTTTGTCCAGCTGGAAGCTCACTGGTTGCAGGGTCACACTGCTCTGGAAAGGCTCCGTCTCCTCCAGGATCTTGTCTTGAAATTTGTCCATCAGCTCCAGACTGCTGCGCAGCTCCTGCAGGTTCCTCTGCAAAAGATCCCGCTGGTAGAACAGAGGTCTGACCTCTGGCCACAGACTGCGTACAGGTGAGAAGAAGAACATGGATGGACTGAGATCAGAGTGAAGACCTCGAGAGCACAGCATTTTCAGAGTTTCAAGTCTTGAGTCTTTTTGTTGGCAGATGAAAGCTGGTTGAATTGTCTTTTCTCTTCTGTGTATCTTTCTGTCTCAGCAGTGACTCTGTCCCAGCTTTATACTCTGACAGGAGGAGAGGCGGAGAATTCAGGAAGTTTCTGGTCTGTTATCACATTTGTCCACTAGATGGTGGTACTTGACCAGGTTCCTTAGCATCCCTTCCTATCTTCCTGCTAAAAAAAGACTGTATGTAAATCTTAACCACTAATGAAGACATCATAGCATAAACAAAGCTATGAAAGATCCAGAAAAATGTTTCTTCAACAAAAAACAAAATGTTTTATTGAGAACTCTTGAGTTATTTACTCTAAGGAGGTGAAAATTGTTTTCATATTTTTCTGTTTCATTTAATGGACAACATGCTACTTTGGGTTCACCTATTTTATATCTGTTCTTTGCAAATAAAAGATGTTTTGTGTTATAAAAGTTTCTTCTGATCAAGAAAAGTTTGAAAGATATATTTTTAAAAGCACACGTTGAAATAGCATTGTTTCAATTACAACTAAAGACTCGTCTTACATTTTTAAGTCTCTTCAATGCTTTTTACATTTGTCCACTGATAAATTCATGCAACATACTAGTTATTTGTGCCAGGTCATTTCTTTTGGACTTTACCTTTCTCATAAATGTCGAATTTATACTCAACGGACATCATTTACCATCATGGAAATTGTACAATATTCTCGTTGCAAAAGTGTTAATGCTTATTTTTCATAAATGTAGTAGATAGATTATTCATTTTCTTTTAAAATAATCAGGATAATATCTCAAAGAAATTAAACAATTATATAATGATGAAAAAATTATCCTACGAACTTGAAAACAATTCAAATTAATCAAAGAAAAAACTGTCAGTATCCATCAAGAAACAGTTCCAGTTGGATCTGGAAGATTCTCGTTGTTGCTACAAATGTCCACACGTTGGTGCTGTTTCAACATTGATGAATGTTAGCTGTTGTATGTCTAGCTTTATCTTTTTAGACTTGCAAAAAGAATTTTGCTCATCTCCAAAATGTACACGAAAACATTACAAATAGTTTAATCCATTTTTTTAATGTTATTTTTTTTGGTATAATTTTAATACATTTATTTACATAGGTATGGCTGTGTTTGTCAAAATCCAGTCCTACATTCTTTATTGTCAAATCATTATCACAGCTGCTTCGTTAAACAAGTTTTTGTTTTTATTCACACTTTAATAATTAATAATGATTTTTTTAAAAGAACATAATTTAATCGCATATAAAAGATTTTCTTAATGTATTCATTGCCCCTTAACTTTATTAAAATTTATATAAATTTGTTTTTAGTCCTTTTATTTTAGAAATTTATTCCTCTAATATACGCTTCTATTATGACTACTTTATTCTTCTTTCATCAAACAAAGAAATATAACAAAATTAAAGCGAATGAACGATCTCGTACTCTGAGGACCTCAGGGACCGGCCTCCTGTTGATTCCCAGCGTAAGAATTAAACAAGGGGAATCAGCGTTTCAATATTTTGCAGCTAAAATCTGGAACAGCCTCCCTGAAGTCGTAAGACAAGCCTCTTCTGTGTTCATGTTCAAATCTAGACTTAAAACATTTCTGTTCAGCCTTGCAAATGACTATAAGGTCCTATCTGCACTTTTCTTTCCTTTCCTTCCTTCATTTTTAAATCAATTTTCAAATTTTTTCTTTTCTTTTAAAGTAAATTTTACGTTGATTATTTCTATGATGTATTGTGATTTTAATGCATTTTTCTGTTTTGTGAAGCACCTTGAATTACTTTGTGTACGAATTGTGCTATACAAATAAACTTGCCTTGCCTTGCCAATGGTTTTCCATGTCATTCATGGGCATATTTAATTTTTGTTTATGTGCATGAAAACAATTTTGCTTTTAAAAAGTCTTATAAACAAAGAAGTTTTTAAACTAATATTAAAATTATAAAAATAAATCTTAATGCAAAACCGATTCATTTGCTCAAGGTATAAGAAAAATAACTAAATTTTGAAAAACCTATGAATGTTTTTTTGCACATATTAGAAAATGTCATTGAAACTTACATTATGATTGAGGAACGTATACACTTTAAACAAACACACTTCCCACACGCAAAATCTTTGTTCATTTTTTTTATTTTTTATTTTTTTAAACATTTCCTTTTATAAATCTATCCTTTATTTTTTGTTTTTTTCATTTTAAATTTCCAAATTTAATAAAATAGAAAAATAATACAGAGATATTCATCAAGGCTTCAAAGAAATAAATCATTTAAAATTGCAACATATAGTATCAAAATGTTTTAGTACAAACAAACATAAGAAAATACACATCTTTTTTTTCTTATTTACATTTTGTTGCATTCAACCTTTCTTTATTAGCTATAAGTATCGCTTTTTTCTCTCATTTTTTTCTCATTTTATAGTTAAGCTAAAATCTTTGTTAAGCCATAGTTGTATCTTTTTTTGTGCATATTTATTGATTACCAATAATTAAAAAAAATTAAGAAAAAAAATGGACAGAACCTTGTTGCATAATTAGTTGAACATTCCTGTGGTTTTCATTTCAGGAACTGCAATAAATTGGATAATTTATAATTTTCTTTTTTTTAATTCTTTTATTTATTTAAGCTAATTTTAGGGATAATTTCCTTCAGGGACACAAAGTATTGCTTATAAACACAACAATGTTTTTTTTTTAACAAGCTTAGTTTTTTTTTTTTTTCATCAGTTCAAAAAGATATTAACTGTTAAAACAAATCCAGGCCACATAAGGACATTGTTTGTCATTTCAACACAGAGCTGCATGGATGAACTGTTATGGATTTGATTCTGTTACATCTGTTGGTTACAGAACCTCTTAATTTTGAGAAATATAATCAGACAAAGAAGAGACGTAGTTTTTATATTGAATGGATTACATTACAATCCATGTTTCTCAGTCTAAGTAAATCGCTCTGTTGCTTTTTTAGACTTATTTATTTAATCGATACAGGGACAGCGCATTATAATAAACATTACTGTCAAAATGCCAGAGTTAGCAAAAGGGCTATTTTTGATCTGCATTCCCTAGGTAGATGTTAAAATCACCCTAAAAGATCAAAATAAAATTACACATTACATTACGTACATATACTAAACCATACATTCAGTAAAATTAGCAGTTAACCATAAGTAAATTGGCGATAAAAACAAGCCAAAATCAGACAAATGTATGAACAAATACACACATACAAGACAAGATGGTAGCGGGGATCAGTGAGTGGAGATTTACTCCGTGCTGACAGCTCTGATTGTCAGTGAGCCATTTCTTTAACTGTGCTACGATCAATAACAGACTAAAGAGCTCTTCTTGTGATCTGAGCGTTGAGATTGGCAGCATGAGAAAATTTCTTCCAGATTTCAAACCTTTATTTATAGGCTACTTTTTGAACAACAAATTGTAGCACAAAGTGTCCAACACGATTTGTGAAAATATGAAATAAGATGAAAGCAAACCACCTTTAAAAAAAAAGACAATGTATAGGGACCCCCCCCCCCCCAAAGAAAAGCATCCTAGTTCTTTACAGGTGGATAAACCCTTTAACAAGAACAGACAACCTTACTGTTGAACACAGCTTTGATCAAGGATAGGCAATGAGAGATAGAATACATTAAGTAAATAAAATATAGAAATACTAATGCACAAGAAAACAATTATTGCCAAATAAAAAAAATGATAAAAATAATATAAGAATAAAACAATAACTTATTGTAATTTAGAAGATGTAATAATAAAAGAAGAATATAAAAGGTTCAAAATTAGCCGGATAAATAGCTAAACACAAGTTAAAAGCTCATTTGAAAAGGCGAGCCATAAGCCTGTTTTTAAACTACTTCTTCCTCTTCTCGTCTGGTCTGGACGGTTTGGGACGAGCTCCACTGGATCCTCAGGCCAAACACTGGACGTTATATCTCTTTTTATGCTGTTTGGCCGTTTCATAGTCATTAGGTGTTGCACTGAAAAGATGTCTCCATGCTTTGAGTTGAGTCTCGGAACAACAGAAAGACTTGCTAGTGAACCTTAAGGTCCATGGTCTCCAAAAGAAATCCAGAATGAGCAAATCAACTTTTAAAAACACAGAAACAACATGAAATGTAAAGTAATCCTTAATTCTACCAAGTAATATTCTTTAAAAATATTTATTTACCTGTAACAACATTCGTATTTCTAAGGTAAAAATACAGCTTTTTCCTATAAATTTCAATACAGATGAAACGATAAAACACAGCAGGATTGTGTCAGGAAGGGCATCTGGCAGAAAACTCTGCCAAAACACCTATGCAAATCAGAGAAAAAGGATTTGCTTTGGCAATCCCTAGCCAAAAGGTGAACATTTTATTGCTTTCATAAAAAAAAATCCTTAATCTTTAATTGTCCTATTAGTATTACAGTATTTTATAAGGTTTTGAATGTGCTCATGGAGAGTGGTAGATAGGAGTGGGTGCGCCTTAAGGGGAACGTAGATATGTCTTGCAGTTCTCTTGAGGCCTGTCCGGCCACCTTAAGGGATGTCGTGAAAAAAACGGAATGTACCATTGTTGTGCGTTTGATAAGTGTATTGTGAAGTATTTATAGGGATAACGTAAGTTGCTCACATTTGTGCTGTATGGTGTTGCTTTTGTCCAGAAGTGTCAAACTCTAGGCCTTAAGGGCCAGCCTCCTGCTGGTTTTCCAGAACTCATGTGTTATCTGCTGCTGATTACCTGAATCAGGTGTGTTTAGCAAATTAGAAGCTTCAATGGCAGATTGTTTGGAAAACATGTAGGACGCCAGCTCTCAAGGCCTGGATCTTAACACTACTTCTTAGTCATTGGTAAGATGCAAGTACTGGGTCCTCACTGATCATGGGCAAATGCCGCACTGACAGGGAGTACAGGTGATACGTCAGTGTCTAAAGGATGCCCATATGTCCATACAAACTACACTCTGATTGTCTAATGTCCTCATTTGTAACAGTCAAGCTGCACCGAAAGGTGCCCACGCTCAAGTGATCTCTATGACCTGACAACCGAGGCATGGCTGTGGAAAAAAATGTGCATGAACATTTTCCCTCTACAACCTCACAAAGCAGTCTACAACCTTGATATTTTGTACAGGTTTGCCCATTTGTGCCCACAGCCTGTATCCACCTAAGGGCAGCTGTGACTAAGGCTTTAATGAAAAAAGAAACACAATAGAAAACACGTGCTCAACTGTGAGACACCTATGAACCATAGAAAATAAAGCATTCATGAACACATTATCTTACATATTTATACTTCAAACTGCTTTTTTAGTTTCAGTCAAAGAAGCTGTGGAGTCATAAAGCTGCAGTAAGCTTTGGTTGTTTTAGTGTTTTGACTCTTTGGAATATTCTAAATAAAACTGAAAACTATAAGTCCTTCCTAACTAAATAGATTGACAGCACAAAAAATTACCGGTAGATCCTTGTAAAATGCAGAAAAAAAATGTAAAAAGTTTTTGTACTGTAGTGTTTGACTGTGGCCCTTTAAATAGTCTTATCATTTAAGAATATTATTATCATTTTGTAAGTGTTACATCTGACAAAAAAGTGGTATAAAATGTATTATTTACAATGATTAAGCACATTTTGCAAGTTTTCTCTTCGTTCACTATGTTTGACAGTCATGTCTGTTGCTTATTTGAATTCAATGCAGGAAAAAAAGGCCTTGAACTACTTTAGTACATAAAAGACACTGTAATTTTTTTAAATGTAAGTATTGATTTGTTTATTGTTGCAATCCTGCTATTTTAAAATGAAAAGAATATGTGTTTTCCTTTTGAGATTAAAGAGTTAGGTACTATGTTTTAATTAACAATGTAAAAGTGTAACTTGTGCTGGTTGCTCAAAGCAATCGGAAAAGGAATTTTATAAAATGTCGGTGCCTCTTTTCTGTTTCATAATAAATGTACTATTGAGGTAGATTCTTGTCCTCAGAGAAAAAAGATCCTCCAGAGGGTAGGTGCCCTCATCAGTGCATTGTTTGCTTACCATAAGCAGATATATATAAATATTTTTTCAAATTAGTCTGGTGGTTGCATTAATCTGGTACTAAACTCACTGAATCCAATTTGTTTGGCAAATGAGCTTCAGCACTGACCAGCCAGATTTTGAAGCTGCTTCCATAGTGTCAACATCTCTTTTGGACTGCGTCTGTGAACTAGCAGAAGAGATCTGTATGCACAGGGATTGCCCCTGTCTGTTGCTGGGAGATCAAATGTTAAAAAACCTGGGTGATGGCTCGGCAAAAGCCCAAGTCTCTGAAGGCACATGCCAAGATAAACATCATCAATTGGGAAAAGGCGCACCCTTTTAGACACTTCTTTCAGGCGTAATGCAAGTGAGCTGGAATACACCACCCCTCCTCCACCAGCATAGGGCGGGTACACGCCCTTGTAGAAATTTTCTGGTATGTAGTATTTTGCAGACGGCTCACGAATTGGCATTGCATTATAGATGACATCTCCAAGGAACAAATCCATCTCAGTGTCATTGGTCCTCCACAGTCGGTGCTCTTCTTTCTTTTTGTGCAGGTAGTCCAGCAGGGCATCTGTTCGAACAAAGACATCATCATCCCCTTTAAAAATAAAAGTTGCTGTCGGGCAGTACTGCTGAATCCATTGCCAAAGCAGCAAGTCTTTTAGGGTCAAGTTATAGAAAGCGTCTCTGAAATCCCACTGCAGAATATCACCATACTTTTGGTTCTCGAGGTCTAGGAGGTTCTTCAGGTCAGGGTGAGGACCCATACTTGAATCCTGTCTTCCAAGCAAAAAAACTGTCTGAACTAGTTCCCCTTTCCTATTTGTTTCCCCAAAAACAAGACCACTGCGTCCCCATGTTTCACGGATTGCCTGTCTGTTTTCAAAGTTTCCAACTTGGGATTTGATGGCCATGAGAAGCATGGGAGAATCCACTCCGTAGATTTCAGCACCTCTCCTACAGATACCAGGCTGATTGATGAGCATGGGGTACTCCCTGCAGTGCATTGACCTGATAAATGCCCTCATTTGTTCTGGTAAGCTGTTTAAGTCATGTTTAAGAGGGACTGAACATGCATCTGACATACAGTCAGAGCATCCATCTTCAGTTTCCATTAAAAGCTGAGCATTTGGCTTCCACATTGACCCAGTTGTGTTTTTTCTCAAAATCGGATTGTGCTGACGATCCCAAACATGCTGCAACTGGTTCCATACTGCGCCATCCTCCAAACGTAGGTTCCAGAAAGGGCTCAGTGGATGGGAGGCCAAAGATGAGGAATTAGGAGAGAAGCCTGGGGCAATATAGTGAATTATAATTTTTGGAGGAGCGTAGGACATAGTGATGAATATAGACACCATAATGTAAATCAGAAGGTGACCGGTCATCATACAAGGCAGGAGACACAGGCACAGTAGTCTACTGTTACATTTGCAGCATCTTCCCATTGCTAGCAGTATTATGTTGGATATTTATCTGAAAAAAAAACAACAACAACAAACTTTTGTTATCTCTTTGCATAATCATCCCAGGAAATAATGATGTTCTTTTCTCTGTATACAATGATAGAAGCATATGTTTCATAAAGACCAGGCAACCCCTTGGTGTTTCTGTTTCCTTGGAGATGGTCCAGTGGGGGCCATTATCAGGTCCTTTCTACACACTCATATTATTGCCATGTACACCTGCATAGCTGTTGGTAATATCAGAGCCCCTGTAGACATACTATGGAACATTTAATACAAATTAAAGTGGATTACCTATGATAACTTATCTGTAAATAATCTTTTTGTTTGTTTGTTTGTTTGTTTTTAACATTTTTGTAATATTGCGAACAACTGACTGACAAATGATTTTAACTTTCCATAATCTTTTAACAGCAAAACTATATTTATAGATATTTTTTCTATATCAGAGTCACTCATTCATACTCATCAAGCTTTTAGCAGTATAAGGCTTAAAATATACTTACAAGGTACTTGTCTTTACTAAGGACGCCGACTGCAATGGAAGGGATGAAAGCGATTCTATCCTGTGGTGTTTACTCCTTACTTTTCTTTTCTTTTACTCCAGGTGTTTGCAGGTAAGGCAGAGACAGGTCTGCGGTGCATTATTCATGTCAACATCAGCCCACCTCCGTTTCTGCTCAGAAATGCTGTCATCACAGGTGAGGCAGCCTTGCTCGCACGGAGCATGCGCGTTTTGACTGCAAGAAAAATATACCTAGGAGTGGCGCTTACTCTACGCGCAAAATAATTTTCAACTACCTTATTCGGGGCAACTTTTTGGTATACATTCACGTGCTGTGGTAACATATTTGGATAGCATAACTTAATAGTAATATAAATATATTTATTTAATTCATTATCAACAACATTTTTTTTATTATTTCATACCACATAGCGTTTACGAATGATAGTTTGAGGTCTTATGAGTTCAAACCAAATACATAAACATTGCACAAATTCCTTCGTAGCTCCTACTCAATGGTAGCTCCCAAAGAGTGACAGACATTGCCATAGACCAATGAAATGAAAATACAACCAATAGCAAAAGAGAATAGGCGGGACCTAGTGGAGTCGCTCAAGGGTTATGTTTTGTATAAAGCAATACAAGGTTGGTTGAGCTATGAATGAGGAGCCATCATCCCGGCGGCTCGAATGTGGAAAATACTGTTAAAAGTCTAACTACAGACGTTTAAAATGAGCAACCAAAGGTTTTGGACAGGTACCTAGGTCTCCGTTCATCAGCTCCGTATCTTTTTGTTGGGTAAGTGTGTTTCTAACATTGAAATCTTTTATGTTTGAGCGACAGAAGAAGCAACAGACTACTGTTTATTTGTCTGTGGCACTAAGTAGCAAGCTTGCTAACAGATTTTGTTTTTTAGTGGATATTTGGGTCGCTAATGGTGGTAAAGTCATGGGGCGTTCGGTCGTTTAAGAGCAACATTAGTATAAATGCGGTAAAAATTATGTTTTTCCTCCGTGACTTTTGAGTCTCAATACGCTGTTTGTTTTGAATCCTTCTTTTTTTAGCGTTAGCCTATTCTTCAAAACGCGAATGTGCATGCTCGTTAAAAAACAAGTCACCCCCCAAAACAGTTGTTATACTATGGCAGTGCTAATGTTTAATGCTCTAAACTATTGTTGAGTTGAAATAGCAATTCTCCTTATTTTTATTTTATTTTTATTTTTTTACATTTTTCAGTCGTGTTTCCCCACTTGTTTTACTCCTTTCCAACGATGACCTATTGGTTTAATTTGAAATGTCCAACACTCGACAGCGACTTATCACTTCTGTTTTAAACAAGAAATTATTTAGTATTTCTTGTTGCTACTTAAGTATCAACGTGAAGAGCACAGTCGTTGTCTCCCCCAGAGGTCACCTACTTTAGATAGACATCTTAACACGGCATGATTAAATATTTAGACCATTTAGAAAAGGCATCATTATTTAACAATTAAAAAAAACTGCTGCTAACCATTTTCAGGAATGGTCGTTTTTAGAAATCCATTTAAACAAAAGTGTAGGCAAGAAGTCCAAGGGTTAAGCTCCTGAACTAAATTCCAAGAAGGAGCTTGGACTTTCAGAGTAACACATGGAAGAAAGAGATACTTTCTTCATGGCAGCAGAACTACAGAAATGTACTATCAGTTTTACTGTAGCTTTGTGCAGTTTCACATTAATGAATGCTATGATATTCGTTTTTTTTTAACTAAACTAAATTTGAATTTAGTGTGTTATAACTATGACTGTGCCATGACCATTGGTTTACCTTTTTCTTTTGTGGCTTTAAGCACTCTTGCTATTCTTATATAATTTTTAAAACTGGGATGGCATTTTTTTTTTAAAGTGGGACTGCTTTTGAGCCAAGAATCTTGCATGTTTAAGAGTTCTCCAAAAAACAAAACAAAACAACACATCTATAAGAGAAACTACATGATATTCAGATTCATTTACGTGTCTCATCACATGGAAGAAAAATCTGTTGAAGTTGTTTCGCATTACATTGGGGTGTAACAATTCATTTTAACAGCAATTCGATTAATTTCATAATTTAATAATTTATGTTACGACTCGTAGTCCATATTGCCTCATTTTAACGACCTGATTTGATCCGATTCACTGACCTGAAATCGATCCTGAACAACTTTAGCTAAAAAATCAATCAGTGTGACTCAGAGATAAATACCTGGGTTCTGAACAGTGCAGGTGAAGTTTTCCAGATTCTTTGTAAAAAACAAACAAATAAACAGGAATTAATGCCAAGTCCTTGCACATTTTAGTTTGATAAAGTTCAGCCTAGTGGGGCTGCATGGTGGCGCAGTCGTTAGCGCTCTTGCCTCACAGCAAGTCCCAGCTGTGGGACCTGAACCAGAACACCAAAGGGGGACCTTTCTGTGTGGAGTTTGCATGTTCTCCCCGTGCATGTGTGGGTTTTCTCCGGGACTCCGGCTTCCTCCCACCATCCAAAAACAGGCGTCATAGGTTAATTGGTCACTGGTGTGAATGTGAGAGTGCATGGCTGTGGGATTGTGGCCCTGTGACAGACTGGCGACCTGTCCAGGGTGTCCCCAGCCTTCACCCGCAAGTAGCCGGGATAGGCTCCGGCAGCCCAGTGACCCCGAAAGACAATAAACGGATTAGAAAATGAATTAATGAAATGTTCAGCCTAATGTTGTTTTTCCACATAAAAATAATACAACCAGAACATTAGAAGTGTTTTCCAAGCATTGGACTGGAATGATGGCTCAATTATTTTTTGCTGCCATCATGTGTGTTGTCCGCTGTGATGCACCTGCTCGTTTTAAAGTTAGAGTAAAATAAACCCACTGCGACTCAATCCAAATGTTATTTTGCAGAAATGCTATAATCAAATAATTTCATTTTAATGGTCGATTCAATTAAAAACTTGCCTCAGACGAATCGATCTGATTGGAACATAGAAATATAAACTGATTAATCAAATAAGATCAAGTATAGATTCTACTTTGACCATTGGTTTTACCCTTTTTTTGTGATTTTTAAGCACATATATTTCTAAATTGCAATGACATTTTTAAAAGGGTACTGCTTCTGAACTAAGAATCCTGGATCTTAAGGAGTTTAAAAAAAAAAGTCTTAAGTCTATAAGATAAACGAAATGATATTTAGATTAATGCACACGTCCCATCAAATGGAAATTAAACTGTAAAACTCTAAAGTTGTTTCACATTACATACTTCAGGAACTGCTTTTCTTGGAAAATACATCTGAAATATTCTTGGGGATTTTACTGCATACTTTCACATTTAATGGGAAGACTGTCACATTAGAAAATGAAAAAGTGAAATATCCATTTCTGGCTTTTGAATAATAACAAGATCAATGATAAATAATTATAGTACTAACTATTGATATTATCATTCTTTTATGATTGCATTAGTCAACCAAAAAGCTAAAAACATTTTATTGATTTTTGCTTATTTGATAAAATTGCAGACTAAATGAAATTACACAACAAGAATCATTTATATCACACACCGACCTGTACTTGACATTTGCCTACATTATGTTGTCTCAAATTTTTAGACTATGTACTGTTTAGAGGCAGGGCTTTTTTTGTACATTAGATTGCTGGCGTTTTTCATTTACTAAATCTTTATTATTGTTGAAATAAGTTGTGTTCTTTAACTGCCAGGATTTTCATGGTTTTGTTACGTCAGTACTCTGATAAAAGTGACACACAGTACACATGCACATGTGCTTGACTGGTGTTCATTTTTCAAAGAAACTTTTTTTTTTTCTGCTTCTACCCTTATTTGTCTAAGTATTGACCTTACCTTCTCATTTTTTTTCCAGATTTCGTCGGATTCTCTTCTTTGTGCTTTTATATTTCTAAGATTTCAAGAAGTATTTTGGATCTTTGTAATTGTGACAAAACTCACAGAGCGCACATACGGCTCAGGGTCATCAATTGCATCAGTCTTTCTACACTTCCCCCTCTTTTTGATTTTCGGCTACTTTTTAAGCAACAAGTAAAAAAAAAAAAAAAAAAAATCCTGTCTCCTAATACATAGCCAAGAAACCATGTCCTCCATCCTTCCTTTCACTCCCCCTGTTGTGAAACGCCTCCTGGGATGGAAGAAGACTCCAGTAAGCAGCGGAGGAGCCGGAGGAGGAATTGGAGGAGTTGGGGAGCAGAATGGAGGAGGACAGGAAGAGAAATGGTGTGAGAAAGCTGTGAAAAGCCTGGTGAAGAAGCTGAAGAAGACAGGCCAGCTGGATGAGCTGGAGAAAGCAATCAGCACACAGAACAGCAACACAAAGTGTATAACAATACCAAGGTGAGAGAAGGACACATGGAGGTGTGGGCACATAAACATTTGTTTGGAAGATTATAGAAAGCAGGTACATCCCTGTTTTTATTAGATTTTGGTGTAAAAACATTTTACAGATCTTATCATATCATGAAAACTTCTTGTTCTCTATGAAACCTATGAGCACCTAATTAAATTAGGATTATTTCAGTTTTAGTATCAGTGTTTGTTTCATGTCAAAATGAGTTGAGTGAGCCCAGTCTTATAATCTATGCATGGCAACATTTTAGTAAACACATAAAATCCTAATGTAATCAGATTAGAAAGTAGCACTGGATTAGTTACTTGCTTGTAAATTATGTCTTTTTAAAGAGTTTGTGGTTTTGCTGAGAAAACCTGGCCAGAAACGCATCTTTGTCTGTTTAGTTTACACCTGAATTTAGGTGTTAGCATAAAAAAGCTAAAAGCTAATTAATGCTGTCCTTTTTTCAAGGCTTTATGTCCAATTGCTTTAAAGCCCAGTGTTTTTTATGAAGAAAAAAATGATTTACTGTGAAGCATTTTTAAAAGTAATCAGTATTACATAGAATAAACATTACATAAAGTACATGTATCATTGCAATTATAGATTACAACTATAGATTGTATTTAGAATTAAGCCTATTTGTTACAATCAAGGTTCCAATACTTTTTGTTTAAAATTCCGTCTTTATATCCATTAAGTAAGTCTACACCCAGTGTGGTCACTCACTGTAACTTAATTTCACATGAGCAGGATGTGTGGGTTTCCATTTACCATTCAAGTGCAGGGAGGTGCTAATGCAACCAAAGTGTTTATTTAACACTAAATAATGTGAAAAGGCTGCAGCGTGTCCGTCAGCACGACAAAAGCAAAAGTATGTTTGTTTTCAGCACAAGATCTTTTTCATAGGAAAGTATCGGGGCTGCACTGCTCGACTACTCATAATGCCAAAGGTTTCAAAGGCTGGTTAGTATCCATGGGGTTACTGGACTTGATTTGTCAGCAAATGCTCCTGAGCTGAAACTTGACACTAAACCCATGGGCTGCTGTCAAGAGGAAGATGTAAAAAAGACAACAATGCAGATGACCTGAAAGCAGCTTTCAGAGCAAGCTGGGCTTTAGCGGATTGCCTCCATACCATTACGTACTGTTGCAGTAATTTATGCAAAAAGAGGCCACACTAAGTTTAAAATAAATAAAAAAGCAGTTTTCAGAAGGCTGACATTTGTGCTGGAAAATAACATTGTTTTTGATTAGTTTGATAAAATGCAATAACTTTCTGAGGCACCAGATTTTAGATTTTTTACTATGCATTTGCCCACAGAATACAAGAAAAATGGGGTGAAGTATTTTGATCTATGTAAGAATTCTATAGAATGCCTTTCTGTGTAGACAGACCACAACTTATGAACTTTTCTTGTTTTATATATGTCAATTATTTATTTGAAAAAATGTAATGGCTGCATTTTTTTGGCAAATCACAGTTGAATAAGGAATTTATCTTATCTACACATGAGCTAGGCTCTGTTGACAACCAAGGGAGAGAGATGTTTTATCAGTCATCGCATTACAGAAAACGACTAATCAGCGAACAAATCTGCTAGTTGATGTCATGTGTTTCATGTACAATTATGGTTCTTTTATTTAGGAATTAAATGTGGCATAGTTCTTAAATGTTACATTGTTCTTTTGGCAAAAAACTTGCATTTGTTCATGGAACAAAACACAAAAACTAACCAAAACACACGATTTATTATAAAATAGCTGTGTGCATTTAGTAACTAATCCAAGGTATTGTTGCTAAAAGAGATCTGCATCCTTCATTCTAAAACATGCTTGGAATATAGCATATTTATGAGCTGTTTTTGTAATTTTTCGTTTAGCTTTTGTAGATCTTTAAACAAATACAGCTTTTCTTTTTTTGTAAATTAGACAAAAAATGAGAAAGCTTGAGGTTGAATTTATTTAGTTGATCATTCTAACTCTTTCTTGTTTGTTAGTATGCCTTGACATTGCTAATTCTTATGAATATTAAGGTGTGGAAACGGGCATGAAAGGGAGGGATGGTTCAGGGTCACCAAACGCTCACAGGAAGAGATGTCTCCGTTGTGCAACAGCGGTCCACTTCCCCACTGTCTTCTGTCAAAGGTTAGCAAAGCAAGAGAAATGAAACCTGACTGGAGGAAATGGATAGTCCACACATGATGCCAGCTAAACCTGACCTGAGGTTTACCGTACTTCATTTTAATGTACAGAACCCAACCCAAAATCCTGAAATATTATAGATCAGAAAAGTACAAGAACAAAAACACCCTAGAGCAAATATTTACAAATTGTAAAATAGTACCATTGTTCAAGAAGTACTCTTGTTTTTTTTTACTCACCATTACACATAGTTTAGTATTTTTTTGATAAAGTTCTTTTACTAGATTGATGGCACTTAATTAAGTTTTGGCTCTTGTTTGTGCAAATGTATTTTCTGTCTATAAGTTTGTTAATATATTCTAGAAATATTTTTAAGCCTTTTCTAAAAACTATTGCAGCACATGTGTGTTTTTCATCTGGAGCTAAATGATATACCAGTTTAACTGTGGATTTAAAGTGAACATTAAGCTCAGTTTGTTTACTTAGTTCCTGGGTAGAAATGATGTGCTATTTACATGAATGCCTGAAGGGGGCACAGAATAGCACTGTGCAGTGATGCTTATTACTCTGTCACTGCTGCATGAGAAATGTGACATTTCTTTTTCACTCTAAGGAATTTGGATTGAAAAAGATTACTTTAAAATAGCTTCTATCCTGTTTCAGCAATTTTGAATGCACAATTATTTTTGGTTTTTGGTTTGACAGGAAGTAACTGCTCACACTCCTTCTTGCATACAAGTAAATGCTTTCTTATCTTAATTCTGCTGCATAGAATATATAATGCAGCTTGTTCAGCCAGTTCATTGGTTTCCTAGATCTGTTCACAGACATATTTGTATTACAAATAAAATAAGTTGCATGCCTTTGGGCATTTATTTATTGATATTGGCATTTTTTCTTTGAAACAGGCTAATAATAGCTGCTGGAGTTATTAGGCAGTCATACTTTCAAGAGGCAGAAATCTAGTTTTTGGATGCATATCTTTCTTGCCTTTGAACACATGGAAATGAAGCTGATAAGTAAGATAAAGTACCGGTACTGCAGTTTGTGTCTAGTAGTTGTCGTCTTTGTTATGTGAAAAATGTCAAAAGGGTATCTGGAGGACTACACTGATAGCAGGTGGAGAGCTTTGTAGATAGAGGCAGGAAATGTTCCAGGAAAGACGATGCAAATGTGCAGAGATGAGTTCAGTTCAGCTTAACGTGATCTGATGCGAATCCTGTAGGGTTTAAAAAAGACAAAGTTTTGGCATTCTTTAAATGCACTTCAGGCTTACACTTTGTTGAAATTGTATTCAACCTTTGAGGTGAAAAACAGGGGGTTAAGGCTGAATGCTATCTGTCTCTGGTGATGCTGTACTCGGCAGTTGTAGCAGAACTTTAAGGATGTTGATTAGCATCAAGATAGAGCCTGTACTGACGAGCACAACAGTTTCTTTGATCCGATCCGACAACAAGTACTGAAAAAACGCAGCTGAAGTAGGAAGTGTGCTGTGTTGTGACCCACTTTTTATGGTCATGTTTTTTCTATTGTCAAACATTTTGTTTTGTCTTTTTGATTTGTCATCAACACATCATTGCTGTGTGTTTCTTTTGCCATATTCCTCCCATCCTAAAACTTAATCCAGCTGTGCATTTTACTTGCTGCTTGTTTGACATAGAGGTTGATTTAATCTCAATCTCTTAGATGTCTGGTAATTTTTTTTTATTTTTATTTTTTTTCATTAGTAAAAATTGGCTGCTCTTTGAATTTTTTTTTTTTTTTTAGCAGTTTTCAATTTACATCCTTTATTTAGACATTACTTTCAAAGAATATTGTTATTTCTAAACGTCTAAACAATTTTAAACGTGTGTCAATATTCAGATTTCAGCTCCTCATTGTTCGGTGTCACGACTTCACCACAAACTAGTCATATTTTTGCCATCCTAATTTTGAAAGCAATTTTATGTAGTCGTCATGTCCAGAAGAGACCATCTCCATACATTTGTGATTTCATCTTGCTGAGTTAAAACACCCCATGTTTGCCATCTGTTTGCTTTTATTTTGATCCTTTTTGCACTTGTCTTGTGTGTCTGTGTTGTGTCTTTAGCAATTGTTCAGAATTTTGGGGTCTAGGCTCAGGCCACTCGATAGAGCAGTGGGACTCTACAGGCTTGTATGGATACCAAGACCACAGCAGGTGAATACACTCCTGTTGACACAAATACACAATGAGGTATACAGTGTGTTACTTAAGCAGCAGAACAATTGTCTCTGGATTGAGTGGAATCAAACTGCAGCTTTTTAATTTGACTTAGAGTCTGAATGATCTATTGATTTACAAGTGTGTTAATGCTGTTACTATAATATTTAATTGTCTAATAAAGCCTATTAGGAAATGTAGTGCTGTAGCTCAGTGTATTCAGCAGGAAAGGAACATGGCCATGTGATTTGGATTACCAAACAGAGGAATGCAGCATTTATAATTCCTACCCTGTGTAGTAATTTAGTTTAATTAGATAATGTATAACAATGGCATTTTATGACAACAAAAATAGTAAAATGCTTTGAGGGATTTAAAGTCCCACTCCGATCATCTTTTGATCTCTTTTAATAGTGTTTTGAGTGGTGTTTTAATTAGGATTATGCCATTATTGTGCAATTATTGGTTTCTCCTTCATGATTGATTATCAAAACGCTTGGCAGTTCCGTCCTTTGAAAAGGAGGCTATCCATACACCACTACCTGATTGGTCAAAGTTCAGGTGGTTTAACTTTTGACGCTTGTTCAATCGCAGTGGGTTTTGTATGTAGAACCCAAAGACTGACTTAAAAACTTGTGTGGTGATTTCCGTTACATAATTTGTTGCCATCATGAAAAAAATTCCACAACATGTTAAACACCAAAAACACAATTTTAATTGGAGTGGGTCTTTAAAAAGTAACAAAACAATTTGCATAGACAAGTCTAATTTAAAACTATGTAGGATGAGCTTTATAGTAGAAGTAATATCTAGAGAGTAGTACTCCTTATTTTTATAAAATTTGATTCATGATGATGTTCTTGCAAAATTGCCCAGAATTCTTTAGTTATTTTACAGCTTGCTCTTAAATCAAAATCGTTTTTTTCTTAACTGAGCTTTACGTTGTCCTGCTTCCCATCTCAGGTCATTGGACGGGCGTCTGCAAGTCTCTCACCGCAAAGGCCTGCCTCATGTCATCTACTGCCGCCTATGGAGATGGCCTGACCTTCATAGCCACCATGAGCTGAGGGCCATTGACACATGCCAGTATGCATTCAACCTCAAAAAAGACGAAGTGTGCGTCAATCCCTATCACTATCAGAGAGTGGAGACGCCTGGTAATGACCCTTAAGACTTCTGTCTTTATTTGAAGTGGCAGTCCCTGATTGTGATTTACTGTGGTCCTTAAGATGCGCTCTGACGAGTCCAGTTTAAGCCGAGGGAAAAATTATATAATGCCATAATTTTCACAAGTGTTATTAATAAGACAGGATGATGCATGCTTGTGTGTGTGTGTGTGTGCTTCTGTTGTTGTTCTACTGTTTTGATTATCATAACAAATCAAGTTTAGTTAAATGGGATATTTTCCTCTGTAGTTCTCCCTCCAGTGTTGGTGCCACGCCACACAGAGATTCTGACAGAGCTCCCACCTCTAGATGATTTTACCAACTCCATTCCTGAAAACACCAACTTCCCTGCAGGCATTGAACCTCCTAACAACTATATACCTGGTCAGTATACAAAGCAAACATTTTTTTTTCAGAACTCTGGCTCTAAAGAATCTGCTCAGATAAGGAGCCAAACCTTTAAAGTCCAGTTTCCCTGAAAAACAGAATCATTTACTAACATGACCTGAATGACCGAGGGTCCATTTGGCCCTTTTTTTCAGTGGGAATGATTTTTTTTTTTAATGTTTATTAAAATAAGTAGTTCATAGAGATAATCTAAATAGCCATAAACCACCAACTTTGGTCAGTGAAGTTAAAAATATGAAGTTCCCTTTTGGGAAGTGACCACATTTAAATTCACATTACCGGTATATTTTTTTATGTTGATACTTGCTATTGTTACTAAATGCCAAGTATACAAAATGCTTAGTAGTGCAGATTTATTTTTCAAACGCTTTCTTCTCCAATGTTGAGAACAAAACCAAATCAGACTTTCTTTATAAAGCACTTTTCATGCACATGTGCCACAAAATACTTCAGTAAAACATTTTTCAATGTAAAAAGCAAAAGCAAAGACGTTCCCACACACAAAAATAGTAAAACACACACAATACCCATGACTTTTGCGACACCCATGCACACAACACAGTGATGCATGAAATTTGACATTGAAGTGGGGGAAATGATAGTTTGGGGATCTAGTCACATCAATGACCCCCAACCCCCCCACCCCCCCCCCCCACACACACACACACTTATGATCACAGAGGATGTTACCACAGGACCCCCACCCCTACCCCACCGATCGAAGCAAGGAGCCAAACCCAGGTGATCCCACTGCAGTGACCCTGCTGGCAGAGGGGGGCTTCAACACTGATGTGGAGGGTTCCTCTGAGGAAAACACTGAAAACGGAGATTAATAACCAGATAGACTGTGATGGATGACATAAAACACTAAAAATAAAAAAATAAAAAATTAAATAATTATAAGCATCAATGCATGAAATAATGGAAATATCAAATCATTTTATTCCTAAATTTCAGCTAAAAGCCAGATTATAAAGGTAGGTGTTTAGCTTTCCTTCAAAAACATGAAAGGGTGTTACACAGGCGTGGTCCTTAATACCCGAATAAAGCCTCATCATAAGTTTGGGCTGTAATAAATAGTAATTCCTTTATTGTGTTTATTTAGGGATTTATTGATTCTGCTCTGTGTATTGCAGACACTCCTCCGCCTGGCTACATGAGTGAAGATGGGGAGACCAGTGATCAGCAAATGAATCAAAGTATGGAATCAGGTAGATTCTTTTCTCTGCTGTAGTTTGATCTTGATCGTTCTGTAAGGACCCCCCACCCCATCCCACAACTCTATCTAGCAATGGATGGAACGAAAATAAAATCCACGGATTGAATATATAATAAAGATTGCTTTGGAAAGTTTGAATGCTTGTTTTCCTACTAGGTTCACCAGCAGAAATGTCACCAAGTACACTTTCACCTGTCACCGGCATGGGTAAGCTTCCCTTAGTTGTTGTCTTCTGGCTTTTTTTGTGTACATATTAAATACAGATTGTATTTGCATAATGGAAAAGGAAAGAAAATGTTCTTGAGGGTATTGATTCAGTTTTTCTTCTTTTTAGAAGTTGTCAGTAATGATCAAAACTTAATTTCTAAAATAAGTTTCCCATAATAAATCTTGGAAACAGTATCATTCATAAATGTAGACTCTTAAAATGTGATGCCTTGTGTTTTTTTAGATCTCCAGCCAGTCACCTACAGTGAACCTGCGTTCTGGTGCTCCATAGCTTACTATGAGCTGAACCAGCGGGTCGGGGAGAATTTCCACGCCTCCCAACCATCCTTGACCGTCGATGGCTTCACTGACCCCTCCAACTCTGAGCGCTTCTGTTTAGGACTTCTGAGCAACGTTAATAGAAATGCAACAGTTGAAATGACAAGGAGACACATAGGTAAATATGCAAAAAAACATCATAGTTCAGAGGTCAGGATGTCATCAAAAATATTAAGATTTGCTAGTTAGGGGGTTGAGTAATTGCAGTCTAAAGGCCCGTACACACCTGGACGAATATTCGCCAGCCGTTATTCGCCAGCGTTTTTCAACACGTTTTTTGTGTTCACACCCAGGCGATTTTCGCTGACGATGAGCCGAGCGAACATGCAATTTAATTCCCTGACATTAGATGGCGCTTAATGTAAACCAGAAATACCCCCTGTACACAAGGTGGCGCTGCGCAACTTTACGCTTCTTAAAGTCGCTTTTCACTCAGAAGAAGAGAGCAAGTATTTACGCGCTTGTCAGAGTCAAACAAAGAAAACATGAATATTTCAAGCACCAGTTGCTCCAACTCTGGTTCCAGCGATGAAGAAATTATTGTTCTGTTGAATGATGAAAGACGCCGGAAAAGACGTCGATTTTGGCTACATCCCATAGTTACGAGAAGAAAGAACATGGGGAGTTTTATCGACTGGTACAAGAGCTGAAAATGCATCATGAGCGTTTTCGGGGATATTTTAGAATGTCCCTCAGTGAGTGCATCTTCTTCGTCTTATTTCTTCGCGGCAGTGTAGACGCTACTTGGCGTATATCTTCTTCACCGTGACGTATGTGTGCTCAGCAAGACAGTTTTGTGTTTGAGCGCCCCCAAGTTGTGTTTTACCGTAACTTCAGAAACTCCAGACACGTGTGCAAAAGCGCCATTCTCATTGGTCGTATAGTTTTTGACCCGGCGCGTCAAACCAAAAAAAATGAACCCGAGGCGTTTTTTAAAAAATGATGCTTTTACGCGTGGCGTTTTTCACATCGGAATGCACACTCACATTGGTGCCCTTTGTTTAGTCACGAGGCGTTAAACGTCAGCGAATATCACGCGCGAAATTCGTCCCGGTGTGTACGGGCCTTAAACATGGAAGTTTCTCAGAGTAAAACGTCAATGAATGTGTCTTAAAAAGACACATTATGATGTCCAATAAGAGGTTAAAAGAAAATTAAGTACCGGTAGCTAAAAAGAATCAAGATGCTGACTGTGAAACAGATTTCCAAAGGCGGAGGGGCAGATAGAACTGTTCAGTTAGTAATTTGCTGTTTGTGCTCCTCTGTATTTTACTCTGCAGGTCGTGGCGTCCGGTTGTATTACATTGGTGGAGAGGTATTTGCAGAGTGCCTCAGTGACAGTGCCATTTTTGTACAGAGTCCCAACTGCAATCAACGATACGGCTGGCATCCTGCCACAGTCTGCAAAATACCTCCAGGTTTATATGCAAGCTCCTTTTTTTAAATATACTTGGATCAGGGCTCCAGACCTAAATTGTCACCTGATATTAAAAAAAAAAGCATAAATATTTATTTGTGATTGGTTGTGTGCTGTGTAGCAGGTAAACAGTTTAGCACAAGAAATGTCTGCATAGTTAGAAACCAGCTTTTTCGTGGGCCTTTAGAGCTATTTTGAAGGTTGTTTTTGTGGAATTCCTTTCTAAATATCTAAATTGCATAGAATGGGGAATTCAAAGGGAACTTGCGTTTTCTAAAGGAACATCCTTCGGAAGTTGGAGTCGTAATTAAAGAGGGTGCTGTAAAGTTTGGGCAGTGTTTTTTAAATATTGCTCTGAGTGGCCATTATAAGTAGGTTACCAGACCTGAAAACATTTAAATATAACACATGTATGTGACCAGTACATGAAACATTGCTGGCAAAAGTGATATCTCTACAGATCGACATGCATTCCTCTGTCCATCAGAACATTGACCTGTCTGCAAAGAAAGTGGTAGTGAGAGTGAAATCCAGTACATCTGACTGCACTAAGTGGGGAGAAGAAATTCACAGCATGTTCTTGTTATTTGTCAGCTTATGCAAATGAAACAAGACTTCACAATGACATGGTATTTCACCCACTCACTGACTCATCAGTTCCCTTTGAACGTTTCATGCCTGGTCAAAGGCTTCTGTTTGAGTTTATTTTAAGTGCATTCATGGAAATGGAAAAATAGACTAAAAAGTGTTGACAGTGCAGAAGTGATGGATAAGAAACCAGGCATGGGCTTTGATTTGCCAGCTTGTAGAATCAGCTCAAGCAGCAAAAGCATGACAAATGACAACACTTCTGCAGTTCATTGAGATCTGCTGGCTTCAGTTAAGGTGCAGCCAAGTCTTGGCTTTGAAAGCACCATTTCATCCAATTTCCATTGATTCTTTTTTCCGGTCCAGTGGATTTTAGAGAATGGCAGGTGTGAATGCTCTCTGCCTCTGAATGATAATTCCTGCTGTTGACTGAAGGACAGCAAATCGCTTATCAATAAGCACCTCTAGGCTTTCATTTACAGAAAACATGTTTCAAACTACTCATTTATCAAATTTATATTTTGTAGACATTCTGGCTTATGATCAGTTTTTTATTAGAGGGTTTTGGTTGCTGCTTGTTTTGGCAGGATGTATTAGAGACTACTATTTGATGGATTTTACTTAATGGCTGTTTTATTTGATCTATTAAAAGAAAAATGATATAATGTACCTCACACTTGGTTTATTTTTCCTCTCAAGGCTGTAACCTGAAGATTTTTAACAACCAGGAGTTTGCAGCGCTGCTGGCCCAGTCAGTCAACCAGGGCTTTGAGGCGGTGTATCAGCTAACCAGAATGTGCACAATCAGAATGAGTTTCGTCAAGGGCTGGGGAGCTGAGTACAGGTGTGTCCAACTCTCAAGTACATCCACACCTTTGACAAACCGTGATTTGTATTATGGCTGCACGATATGAGGAAAACGTGCGATATGGGACATTTTGATCAATTTTGCGATGACGATGTAAGTTTCGATACATGAACAAAAAGCAAAACAACCAAAAACATCATTTCCATTTCACTGCAACAGTTAAATAAGTCAACATAACTTAAATTATACTCGAAATGACCCTCGTCTACATAAGAGGCCAGCATCTAACATAACAGGGCTCCATCCGATTGGTCATCAACGTAAAGGGGTCCATCCGATTGGTCAAATACATCGAGGGATTTATTTGATGCGTTAAATACTTCAAGCTACCATAAGATTTTTTGGGCACATTTAAAGTAACCGTTTATTGTCATTTTCGCCGACTTTTGCGATATGAACGTTGCACTGATTGATATCGCGATAACGATAAATTTGCGATTTGTTGTGAAAGGCCTAATTTGTATTACTTGGTTTGTGCAGAAGACTACACAAAAACACCTCCTTTTACACCAAACACAACTTGGCGGAAGTCCGAAATGTCTGAAGTCGTTTTTTTAGGGGGAAAATGCTGGTCAAATTATTACGTTAATCGCGATTAATTAATTATAGACAAATTAGCGCAATTTTATTTTTTATCACGAGTTTCATTTTTAACCTATAACTATTGTCATGTCCTTAATTATGAAAAAACAAAGGTCCCACTGTTTGTTTTATTTGACTGAAAACGGCTCTTACATGGCTCTCAGTGCAGGTCTTGGTGTCTGTGTACCCCTGTGTACGTGGCACGCGCCGCGTTGCTGCTGTGACGTCATCAATGTCTTTTTAAAGCCAGTTTTTGTAATTTGATCTTTTACTTTGCTACTATGTCATAAATTTAAATGAAAATAATGATAAATTAATCACACAAAAAAATGAATCGCATGACGGCACAATAAAATGTAACTTTGTTGTTCTTTATGTGCATTTTTTTTTAAATCCTCAATAACCAGTTTTACCAACGTGACAGATAAGTCAAACTTTATTAATCCATTTACAATAATACATTTTTCTTGTTTTTAAGCTAAAGCACAGTATGTATCACTCTGTGAACAGTCATGCTCCAAAACATCACGCGGTGCGGCTCTGTAGCTTACCTAAGTTGTACTAAAGTGTTTTTACAGATTTGTAAGTGCAGCGTACCACAGAAAATCAATTTCAGGTCAGTGAGGCCAGAATTGAACATAAGACGAGCCAGATTATAGGGAGGACTATTTAAACATGTACCGATAGTTGTAGAGTTAGATTAGTTAATTCTCTGTAAGAGTTCTGGTACATCGCCTGTCCGTCCCGGGGGAGGATCTCTCCTTCATGTGGACAACCCTGAGGTTTCTACTTTTTTTTTTTGTTTTTTTGTTTGTTTTCCGGTGTAGGTACAATAACCATTCGGCCTGGAACTTCTGTTCGGGGTCCTTCGGGGTCCTGGGCCTAGGCGGAACAGTTATGGCACCTACACCGGAATCCAGTATTTTTCTTTTTTAGGAGTTTTTCCTTACAGAGAAGGACGGTCTAAGGGCAGGGATGCCCAGTTTAGTTTAGTCTGTTTAGTTTAGTTTAGCAATTACCTACTAAATTCTGTGACTTCATGTTCTTTATGATTTCATGTTCTTATACAATTACCAGTATGAAGCCCATTTAGACAACTATTGTTGTAATATTGGGCTGTATACATAATATAGAATTGAATTTAGCCAGGGATTTTGGGAGGGGATCGAGCAGACATGTTAATAGTTCTGACTTATAAATGAGGCGGGATATTTCTGTGTTCGGGTAGCTGAAAGGAGGAAAAGGTATGAGAAACAGTCGGAAGGGATGGGAGCAGAAGTGGAGATTCTGCTGGATATCTTGAATTTTCTGGTTGAAGAAGGACAGAAGACAATTTTAGGTGTCATTTGAATAGAAATGAGGACAACGATTGTCACTGGGTTGTAAGATATTATTCATTAAAGAAAAAATAATTTTGGAATTTTCCTGATTTGCATTGATCATTTCAGTAAAATAAGTCTTTTTAGTATAAAAGTTGCCATTGAAGTTACCAACAAGTGCCTCTGTTAACCACTAAGATTTTTGTTTATTATCAAATTCAGTAAATGTTAAAACTTCAATTTACTTATGTGATGCCAGAAGTTGACACTTTTTTTTTTACACTAACTTTAACACAATAATGTTGTGATATTAGTTATTCTTGGTTATTTATTGAATGCATTTAAAACCATAAGTCGTTGTCTTCAACCTTTTCCCTTTTTGCTTCTCTACAGGCGTCAGACAGTAACCAGCACCCCTTGTTGGATTGAGTTGCATCTCAACGGCCCCCTCCAGTGGTTGGATAAGGTGTTGACCCAAATGGGTTCCCCCTCAGTACGCTGCTCCAGTATGTCCTAAACAGGGTTCCCAAAACAAAGTTAGACATTTCTCAACTTCGGAGCAGTTTATTCTAAAAGTGATCACCAATCAGTCTTAAATTATGTTTTTCAAACTTCTTGTAAACACACTTGGAGCGATAACAAATGTCATACGATGGACCTGGGGAATAAAAGTGGCATCCCAAGCTGACTGTACTGGAATGGTGACAGTAATGTGGTCACTGGACCTGAATTCCTTCTCTAGCTTTGTTGGATTAGCATCCGGCTGATGTTCCACTTAATTTCAGCCCAATACCTGAAATCCAACTGCAATATTTAAACCCTAATTGATGTCATAGTGGCCCGGCCAGCGTCTGGGCTCTGGTTGAAGTAAAAAAAAAAATACAAAGTAATTTTAGAAAACCTAGTAGAAGGATAGATCCCCCTTCTGTGACACAGCATTGGTTTGGGGGATCAGGCATGCAACCTAGTACCATTAAAATGCAGTCTTAAACAAGTTCACCATGATTTATCACAACCAAATGACAGCGTCACAACTCTGACACACTACTGCCACTTTAGTCTTATGTTTAACCGCAATAAATTCCCCCCCACTGGGCATGCCTTTTTTTTAATACCCCAAATGAATAACTAAATGTCCATTCCTCGTTATTAGATATGTCCCTCCTCCTCTCCAACTCAGTACTGTTTCTTTTGTGATTATAAACTGATGAGGCTGCACTGCATGGTTTTCAACTATCAAACATGATACACGCTAAGTTTAACGCACTCCATTTTTGTCATTTGAACACAAAAACACACACGTACTCTCAGTACGCTCAGTGGAAACATTCAGCCATGGCTGAGAGAAAATTCAAATTAGTTTATTTTTTGCAGAAACTACCTAATAATAAAAATGTCAGTCATAAAATTGAGATTTTTCTCAGCAAAAAGTATAGTGTTATTGAAAAACACAAAAGTGATCAATCCTTTTTGTTCACTCCATACTGTCTTTAGAAGAAAAGCATTGTGGTGGACCTGAAGATACCCTAGACTAAAGCTAAACTCAAAGATATTCTATTATGACTACTTCTGTGTGACAGATTAGAAAAAGAAATATTCAAGATTATTCACATATATTAAAAATGCATGTTTCTTAAACGGATGCAGTTTTTTTTACAATTTATTGACATAAAAAGTCTTACCACGTGGGACTTTAATTTACAAAGTAGCTTCTATGCTCTTCTTGCACTGCCCCCAATGATGCACCCTCAAGAACGTTGCCTTTCATGGAAAAATACAAGTTATCCCCTGAGTTGAAAATCCCCTTTAAAATTCAGGATATTTTTTTCTCTTTTGCATTACAATACATTTTTGTTTCCCAAATTGTTTTTCTTGACTTGTTAATGAGTGTTTGATGAAATATTTGATTTGAATGAGATTTCTGATCGAAAAACCAGCTTGTACATTGGTATTTTAAACTATTTGAGCTTTAAGTGTTTAAAAAAGCTAGTTATACACATCTATTATTTTCTTTACACAATCTTTTAGCTACATTTTTGTATTTTTATGTATTTTTTATATATATGTATATGCTAAATGTATTTAAAATCTTAAAAGCTTTCCTTTTTTTCCTTAGACCCTGATTACAGCTTGATGTTGGCATGTAAGATGTATGTTGAATAGAATAGACCATTTTTATAATATCTACCACTCATGGGAGGTATTACTGCAAAGCTGTCCCACTTGTTGTTTTCCTTTTGTTTAAACCTTGACTTAAATTACCAAGGATATTTTTTAAAGTTACTGCCTTTTATGAAATCACATAGCTAGATAACATTTCTTTTCTGATTATTACCTATTTCTTTTGATTTTAAGATTTGTTTTGAAGTTGCATATTAAATATGTTGTAGAAAGTCAAAATGATGGGTCACTGAAGGTTTAGTTTCCAATTTAATGACTGAATTTTTGATTGTTGTTAAATGTGCACACTGTTAGCATCCTGCCATTACTGGAATTTAAGGCTTGCCTTTGAGGCTCATAAATGCTGGTTCTGCAGGGTAACTATTGTAAAGTTGTTGAACTCTGGTTCATCATAAATAATTCATCACAAAAACAGTTCTCGTCATTTAGCTAAAAACCTTCTCATAGCCTAAAATCTGTTAAGTGCTGCGTTGTACGTGTCTCTGTACAAAATCTCTCATCTGTCTTGTAGTTTCGCTGGTCTGTACATTGTTTTTTTCATTTGTTTGGAGAAATGTTTCAACTCATCTGAGTCCAGCCAATGTTTTACCAGTGCAAACAAAAATGTATTTTCTTTCAGGTTATTCTATTCCAAAACTGCAAGTTTGTTCTATGCATTGATATCTGTTTGTTTGGTCTGTACTTTAAAAAAAAAAAGAAAACCTCCTATCAGGATATATTTAGTGTCTTTGCTGATTGCTAGACTTGCAATGTGTGCATATTGCCAGAATCCAGCAGAGGCGTTTACCTCTGCCTTTGTTTTATCTTCATTTTTTTTTTAAATAAGTGCCACCTCGGATTGTACCATAAGTCCAGTCAGCTCTGCTCAGTTTTAGAAGGAAGTGGAAGAAAATGAGTTTTCATGAAGGACTGAGTCAAGGTCAGCATTCCTACTAACAGATCATACTGTACTTTTACCTTTTTTTTAATTTTTTTTTTCCCTTATTGTGATGACAATTGTGTATTCCAAAGTAAGCCTCTTTCTAGCAAACCTGTAACAAAGTGGCTTCATGGGGAGAGTGAGATTCCTACATGTCATTAGTAATGTTTTATAGTTGTACTTTTTTTTTTTTTTTACATGCTATTTGTGCTTGCTGTCAATGAAGCATATTCACTAGGGATCAATTTCTTAGAATTCCTCTGTTCTTTAAACACAGATGATCTTCATAGGCTTTTCAACTATCCAACATTTATGAATTTTTAAGGTGTACACTAATAAAGCTGTTTTAGCTCAGCTGAAAATGGTCTCTTTGGCTTTGAATTTTAATGTGATATTCAGAATATAAATTTGCTGCTGGGTTTTTTGTTCTTTCCATTTTTTTAGGGACAACTTCAGTAGTGAACTGGCGTATTTCCATAAAAAAAGCTAAATTAAAACGATGACTAACAAAACTGAATTTGACATTTTCTTTTTTTCACACCGCAAAGAGAACAAAATGTATAGGTGCAGTAAAGCAAAAATGTTTTTACTTCTAATACAACTTTAAAGCAAAAATGTTATGAAAAAGAAATTATTATGGAGTCATTCTATGGAAATGGCTCAATTTCAATCCTCCCTTCTCAATTTGCTTTGAATATAATTGATCATCAAACTTTATATTTTAACAACTTTATAAATACACCCAGGGCTCTAGTGTCCAACTTAGTTCAGTTTTTAATTATTTAGCCCAATATTACCCAGTTATTTGGCCCATATGCCCATATATTAGCACACGATTGTCTCAACGGGCTTCACATCCATAATTGCAAAAAAAATATAATAAAAATTAGTCATAAAATACAATAGCTGATTGCTAAACTAAGCAGACTAAGCTAAACTGGGTATCCCTGCCCTTAGACCCTCTTCGTGGTGTGAAATAATGTACATTCTCAAAAACAATGTGACTGATCTAGTCGCACAAACATCTGGATTTTTCAATGGTTTTCTAAATTTAAAAGCTCATGCCACAAAAAAAGTCATGACTTACATTTAGATGTAAACTTTTGTGCATCAGAGCACACCCACGTGAAGAAAAGCGTTTCTCCTCTGGTTAGTCCTTAAAAAACTACCCTACCCCTTCAAATGCTCCCACAATAGGAGTGGTCTTGATGCCGACACTGACAGCTATTCAAAAGAAAAGGGACCTTGTAACACTGCTGAGTTAAATGCAATGTGGTCAAGAAGGTGGGTGCACCAAACCTTCGTGCTGATGCACTAAAGAAAAGAATTTAGGCGCACCAGTGCAAGCATTTAGTCGAGAGCCTTGACACCGAAATGCACCCCAATACTTTTTTGAAAAAATAACGAAATGATATTTTCTAGTGAGGATAACCCCAGTTCATTCATCACTGTAATTTGAAAAGATAGAAAAGTACTACTTGCCGAAAAGTTTTTAGATATTTAAATAAATATTTTAACTCTGAATTTCATTAGGCATAGTGTGTGCTCTCCTATTCAGTACATGAAGTAATGGCCACTTTTTTTTTAACTAAAATCTGTTTTAGTAAACAGGGTTGTAGGAGCTAAAGGCCCAGAAACTATTTAACTAAGTTCTAGCTCCTACAAGGGTTGTGGAACTAAGATATGATTGACATTTTAATGTTTGGATGTTAGATTATACTAATATTTTAAGAATGATCATTTCATTAAACCGTAATTGTCATGCTAATAACATTCAACCCCGCAGCACTAACATTGTCAGATATTATTTTTTTAATTTTAACTTTTTATAATATTGAGAACTATACAGTCTATGTATTTAATTACAATTCTTCAATTAAAATGTATTTTTTCCTGAAAATTACTAGTGTGCTTTCACTTAGTACATTTTGTAATATCAATTTTCTGTTTGTAGTGATTTAGTTAGAACAGAGGACATCTGAATAATGAGGAAATTAATCAGAGACTTCTAAAGTGTATGTCTTGTAACGGTGTTGAGAAAATTAATGTAACCACATGCATGGGACCTTTTTTTTTCTTCCATAACAATATGCACAAGAACTTGTAAAAATAAATCATGAATGTAAAAAAAGCGACAAAATGTTCAAGTCCAATTAGTCATTATCATGTAATGACTAAGTTAGAAAAGGGAGAAAAACATTTAAATCATTCGAGTTAATTAGTGCAGAGCAGATGTTCCATTAGCAGTGTTTAAAACGTATTTGTTGCATATTTTCTGGACCACAATTAAAAAAAAACATTATTTCTACGGGCGGCTATAAAGAATTACACACTTCTAAATTCACAGATCTTAAAAAGTCTGCGGTTGAAGTCTGCACAAGGTAAGCCTTTAGCAAAACTTTGACCTGTTTCTTTCATTACCAAGGTTAGCTAGTGTAGTTTAGCTCTGTTTTTCCTTTTTCTTTTTCTCTTTTGGCAGTACAAATGGTTGAATTAATGTTTATAAGATGAAATTAATTGAAGTTTGTCTATAAGAGAGCAAATTACAATAACCAGGCTTGTGCTATCTTAGATGACCCCCCCCCCCCCTTACATTGACGTGTTTGTCCCTACCATGACAAAGGTGGAAAGATTTCATGTAATCCATGGACACCAGTGAGGTTCACAAGTCATTGAAGAACAAAGGTTCAGAGCACTGTCTAGTGGGTCTAGATGACCCAACTCTCAATGTTAAAGTGCCTAGGATAGCACAAGGGCTAATACAAGCAGTTTACCCATTTTTGTGAATTACACAGGTTGTTTACAATGACGTTGGAATTACAGCTACCTGCCATTATTATAGTTACAATTCAAAATTTAACGTTGAAGTCTTCTAAATAAGTATTACCTTTAGGATTTTTGGTTTAAAACAAGCAAAGCAAGAGTCATGACAGATCATTTTGATACCCCATGAAATAAAACTTTGGAACACTGTGAATATATAAAGTTTATTGAAGTTTTGTTTTTCTAAAAAAAAACCTTTTTTCACATTGTTTTGACCAGTCTTTGCCTCGTTTTTGGATTCTTACTTTTTTATTTTATCCTTAGAATGAAGGTTTTTGTACAGTTTCAGGTTCATTGTAGAAGTATTGTGTAATATAATGAAAAATATCTGTAACAAAGGAAACTGGGCTTGCAGTAAAAATAGGCATTGGCATAGATACAAAAGACTGCTTTCAATTTAAATTATTTGAGCAAATTATAATTTAAAAAGGCTCTGAACAACTAAGAGAGATTTAAGTGTCAGTCTGTCATTTGCCCTTACAAACAGAGGAGGGCAGCAACGCCTCACCAATGTAAGTTGCTTCAACTTGTTGGTTTATACAAATTAATTGAGCTGCAACTTCTGTAGTATTTATGCAACCAAATCAGTATGAATTTTCAATCTTTTTATATCTTTTATTCAGACTTACTTTTTTGTAATAGTTTTGTTGTGTACAGTAAGAAATTTCACAAAGACAAATGCCAAACATGCTAATTGCAGGTATATTTGACTGATTTCAGTCGGTTACACATTCATCATATAAATAGCTTTAAAGTAAAAAGGGTTGGGGGCAAAATATGCCAATGCCAACAAATGTAAATCCATTATGATGTAAATGTCCACATTTATCCAATCCTCTCCTTTTCTTTTATTCATTAGTCAGTTATCTACATTATCTCCGTGAACACTCACCGCCCTGCTTCTTTTTCACTGCCACAGTGAGTACTTTTTTTGGCTGACCCACTCCATTACCAGATCATCATTAGGATGTTGTTTACGTTCAACCTCCCTTCTTATGGTTTGGCCTTGGATTTCATGCGGTCCCAGAAGCACTATTACCATACAGAGCAGTAAGCATTTCCCACACAATTTAATACCAAATCCTGGATCTTAAACTTTTTGGAAGAGTAGGCTAATGTAGACTTGGACTGGTGACTGTCATTTATGTCTGGTGTGGTTGCAAAGCAGATTTAAGTTTGTTTCTTTCTAACTGCACATTTGCTTTATGGACTCAGTATTTATGGGATGTGTTGTAACTGTCTTTTTATATAGAGGTTGCGAACAAAAGGCATGTGTACCCACGTTAGACTGCTCATCTTCTAGTACAGTGTTTTTCCATCCTTTTTTGAGCCAAAGCTCACTTAATCCTTGACAAAAATCCCACGGCACACCAGCATCCAAAAATTGATAAAAGGAGAAACTCGTAGTCAGTATTGATGTACAGTCCCTCTGTACATCAATACTGTACAATACCTCTGTAATCTAACATGCATTTTTATGATAATTGTGGCAGAAAAAGCTGGAAGTTCCAGCTATTTTTTCTAAAAGATGTAATAAAAGTTAAGTTAGTTTTCCTTAATAATTTTCAACTAAATTATTTTAAATTTTACCCTGGTAGTTATTTCTTCCTTCCAGTTTATTAATATGCAATTTTATGTAACCTCACAAAAAAACAAATATATTCTTTCTAAATAATGATATATTTTTTTAAATGTTAGTGCAAAGGCAACTGTAATTTTTGAACAAGTATATGATCACACTATGTTTGATAAAATTTTCTAAAAAATCCAACATTACATTTATTTTTTCTGTAGCTACACAAAAACGAACGTGTTGAAGTTTAATTAGTTTTTCTCTGGTCTTCAAGATGAAGTCTGGAACAAAAAGGTTTTATTTCTTTTTAGATTTTTAAATTGTTTCAATTTAGTTTAAGTGTGTCTGTTGGCCACTTCACCTTAATCCTCTTTCTTAAATGTTGTTACTACTTCTTCTCAAATTTCACGTATGAAATAATCCAGACGTTATTAGAAAAGGGTTTCAGTTAAAAAGATGACTTGGACCAAACTCTGGGATGTTTGACTGTTAATAAACACAAACCTTGAAGGAGAACTAAACGGTTTACCTCTGATTTCATCAAGAAGATTTAAAAACTGTTGTCGTTGTGGTTTCAAGACGTTTAACAGGGAGGACTCATTGTACGCTGAGACGTTGTCACTTTATCCAATGCATCATGGGAGATGTATTGCGAAAACTGCGGACGATGACAGACAGACTCGCTTCTCTGAGCTTCGTTGTTTTTTTCACTTGTTCCACGGTCTGATACCGGATCCCGCGGAAAGCTACACCGCTAAATATGAGCTTTAGCTGGTATTTTTGTTAGAACGGAGCGACTTTATGAGCAGAATCGGAACACGGAAGTGAAGACTTTAACCACTTCTGATTGGTCAGACTGATGACGTGTGATTAAGCTTTCAAAAATGATTGGTCGAGACGGTTAAATGGGCGGGACTTTTCAGAAAACAGAGCTGAAGCTGCGGCTAAATCGCAGTACCGCCATTCTTATCAAAATGCTTTTAATAGAATCAAATAAACACAAAGAAAAAAGTATTTTATGATCTTTCATATTCCTTACTACTCAGTGTTTTATTAGGGCCTGTGTGGATGAACACAGAGCTGATCTCCTGGAGATGGTAAATGTGTTTAGATTAGTGAAAATGGGTAATTTCCCATGACACACCTGACCATCTCCCACGGCACGCTAGTGTGCCGCGGCACACCGGTTGAAAAACACTGCTCTAGTAGTCTATAGTTTAGCATTATAAATTTTAAACCTTTTTAAGTTAATTCTTCTATCAAGACATCTTTTATTTCTCATCTGGTAGACATGTAAGTTTTGACCTACGGCCTGAGCACCGACCCCCAGACTGTCATCTATCATTGACATTTATATCGAATGTGTATTTGCCAATTGATGACTCAGGATAAGGTTTCTCTGAAGCTACGCTCACACTGCCTTCAGTAGCTAATGTTCATGCAGTCACTTTCAATGAAAAATCGATGTAGACGAGTGTTTCGGGCTTCCACATTTAAATCTCGCGTTTAGCTTTTCACGTTTCTACAACAGTTTTTGGGATCTACGTACAAAACGCGTGGCCATTAAACACGCGTTGATAGTTAAACCAGGGTGAACTTTGACCAATCAGGGACTCAGATTTGGTAGCGACGTATGGATGGTGTCCCTTTTAATTCACAGAAGTGCGAACCATGTGAAAATAGATCATGAAGGAGAAATTAATCATTTCAGTTTGCACCTGGCCGGAATTATGACACCAAATCTTTCATATATCAGACTGTAGCTGAGAAAGAAAAAGCCTGGACCAAGGTTTGGGAGTTTTGCACCGATTAGAAAATTTGCACATGCGTTAGCATCCAGCATCACAGTCCAGTTAGAACTGCATGAGCTAAATGTGTGTTTAAGAACCCGCATCACGTGACCGGTGTAAACGTAAGGTAAGGCTTTCGAACATTCTAACTATCTGATCTATTGGTACTGCCCAACATGCATCCTGCTTAATGTATGCAAATGTGCTTTATCCATTCTTTGGTGTCTTTGTTTTGTCAGGGTCATTGGTTAGAGATATGGGCTTAGACAAACCGCACTCCTTGGCCTTACGTCTTAGAAGGCTGCTTTGTGTCCATGTGTTTGAAGGCAACAGGAACTAAAAAAAAGGTAATCATGTATAAGTTATGTTAACTAATTAAGACTGGGTCATAAACTATGGCTGACCTCAAGAATATAACAATGAACCATCTAAAAGCTTTTGTACATGGGCCTCTTGGTCACAGTAGAGTGTTGGATATCCTGTTTATGTGTGTGGGTGTGCATGTGATTTGGTTGACTGGTTGTGTGGGGTTACCTTGATCCAGTAACTGGAGCGCAAAGAGAAGGGAAACAAGAGAGCAAAGAGGACAGGACAGTAAGGGAGCAAAGGTGAATAGAGAGGGTAAAAGAAAGTGGTTCTTCAATGAAAGAAAGTAAGAGAGAAGCAGAAACCTTGCCTGTGTAATTAGGCTTAAATGAGTTTTCCATTTACTTAGTGGGTCATGACAGCGCTAGGACAAAGACAGACTCAAGGTCAGGCAGTCATCCAGTTGGACAGCCCATGACGTGGTCATAAGAAGAGAAGAGCACGGAAACTGTAGATTCACACGTACGCTTTTGACGTAATGTAAATCATCGCCGGTCAGAATTGTGAGTCAGCTCCATCGCTAGTAGTTCCTGCTCCAGACATTTAAGGAAATTTAGCTGTTCAATGAAAAAAAAGGGGTGGTTATCCAGTGTGGATGAAAATCCGTTATTTTTTCATGGATGCAGATTTTTAATAGCAAAACATGTTCAAACTGAAAGTGTTCTGTATATAACATTTAGGGACTGTCCATGAGAGATATGTAGTGGGGTTTTAAAGGTATATGTCACATTTCTGTCGTCATAAGATAGGCTACTTTTTAATGTTAGTGCATGAGGCTGGAACTAAGATGAATAATTGTATCAAACTTGTGTGACATCAAAGACCTGGCTCCCTATGTGACTATAATTTAAATTTCCAATACAGAGGAGAGAAAAAAGCAGCTTTGCTTAATACAATTATTTTCTGACTTGTTTACGTTAATATGACATATTGTCTTTCCTTCACTCTAGATAGCCTTAACTTTTATGTTTCTGTTTATTTGTGTGTGCATACATAAAAACCTTAAAGCCTGCACCTCTCTTTACTTCTGTTTATCCATCCATCTCTCCTTTATCCATTTTCCTTTAATGATACATCAGTGTCACACATTCACTGGAAGTATTCTTTTGAGGAGGGCTATGGTCTCTAACCCTGGTTCTTGAAAGCTTCTGTCCTGCTCATTCTCCAGCCAGCTCAGCCTTGCTTGCTCCTAATTATCTGAATCATTTGACTTTGGATTTTGATTATCTGAATACACCTCATTCAGGTAACCAGCAGCAGCAATTAAAGCAGGGTAAGCTGTTAGACCAGCAGGGCCCTCAAAGACCAGTGATGGGTTTTCACAGGACAAACCAATTACGTTGTTTGTTTAGAGGATCTGGCTTAACCTAAACATGCTCGAAAAGGCTGTCCTATACTGTCATGGAAAAGTGGAAATGCTCTGCATGAAATGTTTCTTAATAATTATACTTGTACAATGAAATGTCAAAAAGTCTGCGGTGAAAAAGGTCCATAACTCTAATAAACAGTCATACTGCAGTGTTCGATACAGCCTCTGGTAAGCACCAGACATTAGATCAATGAGGAAATCCATAATAGATCTGACGGCGTATTTCCACCCAATAATGCAAATCCCAAATCAAGATTCCTTCACTTTAAACATATGTAATGAAGTTTTTTCAAGATGAATCAAAAGTGACATTTTACTGTAGACAGTGGGTCATATTTAATCCAAAGCTGGTGTTTTTGTTTGAAAGGATTCAAATCCACATTTTATGGTGGCATAGATTACAATTTGTTTATTTCTAAAAAGATTAAATGGGTGGCACCAACAACAAAACCTAAAATGTAGGAAATATGATTTCATTCACGTGAAACACAAATATGTTAGTCAAAAAAGGTTTTTGAGGTTTAGTGATTCCCAATTTTGTGCACCAAACCCCCTAATTTATTCAACTGTATACAGTTTGAAAATTGGGGAATTTTTTTTGCAAACATGGCAAAATATATATATTTTTGCACCGGTTATGTATTTGTCACTCTGTCTTTAAGACTTTGACTAAAATCCATTAGACCTGCTGTAATGAGACAGCTAACTGATCTATTGGGTTTCGTAAAGCAGCATTGCATCACTTGTGTTTGTCTGCTGGCCCAGTCAGCTGTAATACCTGGAAAAAAGAGAACATTTAGTCTTTTTTTCTTTCTTCAGTTCACCAAAGAAAGCAGAACGTTTTATAAAATAATGAAAGATGGATTAAAAGATTTTCCCAAGAGAATTGTGACATTTTGATAAAAACGTTCCAGATTTCTTTTATTAGGAAAACGGAACATAGAGAACAAGGAGAGCTGCCGGAAGGTGCCTGATAATCTCAGGTTATTTAGTTGTTAAGAAAATTGCAACCCTTTTTGTATATAGAAGAAAAAAACCAAGATGAATCATTATGTTGACTTTTCTAGTAATTAATTTAAAGTATCAAACTCTCTAAATGATTAGAAAGTGATTACACGATGGCTGACTGCAAAGTCTCTTTTTTTTGTGCCTACTCCTAACAATGAAATTAAATTTACCCCCATGGCACTAAGTGATTTGTTTCCATTTCTAACTTTTGCATTGTTGGTATTGTATCTCTGTAATCCTTAAGCTCTGTGCTGTAATCTCCTTTTCTGTACTTCACTTATCCCTTAACCTACGATACAAAGGGCCAAAAGATATTGCAAATTGATTTAATATTTCTGCAGACTTTATTCTGAGCGGTCTGAAAGTTTGTTTTATGCATTTTGCCACCGTGTCTCATGTCCTTGTATGTTATTCAAAGACACTTTTTCTTCAATTTGCTACGGAAATAGATTTACTGTCAGAAACACACAAGCAGAGGTATAAAAAGTCCTTTCAATTTTTTTTATCCTCACTCACGTTCCTTTGCCCTCTCAGTATCCCCCTTTTCCTCTACCTACATGTGCTACATGGCAGGGTGTGTGTGGGGTTATAAAAACAGTTAGGCTTAATAATTGATGTTCTGCATTTCAATCAATTTTAACACTGTGTTAGGCTAATTAAGGTTAGCGCCATTCTCCCAGGGGCTGTGCATGTGTGAGAGAGTGAGTGAATGAAGGAGTGTGCGATGTGGCCTCTACATGTGTGTTGTCCTGCTCCTGGGGCTCCACGTTCCATTTTATATCTTAAAATACATGGGAATTCTCTATTTCAGGAGCAAGAGATGAGATCGTTCTTCATTTGCTTGTGCGCTTGCTCTCTTCCCCTTTTTACTTTGCTCTTTTGCTCTTTTCTTCCCATCATTCTCCCCAGGCAGGATCCTAAATGCAATTAACACAGCTGCTTTACTGCCTGCTAATTATTAGCATGCACACACCACAACTTCTCTGTCTAGCTCGCACACACGCATGTACACACAAAGACATGCATGCATAGAAATTATAATGTTATGCTGCACTAATTTAAAGTTCATTGCCAATTGTTTTAATCAATTAAATACCAAAAGTACATACTTTAAGAGGTGCTGAGCGGACACTGCAGGCATTTGGATTGGAGGTAATAATTATCCTTAGTGTGTGAAAGCTAATGAACATCATTTTTTAAAATCTGGGTCTGTACTTAATTGACCTAGAAACCTTAAGGTGTGTGTGAGACTTTTTTCTGTTAATAAAACCTTAAAACACACATGTCAGTATTTAATATTATCAGGAATAACTAAAAAGTCTAATTGAAACCCTGACAAAGCTTTATGCACAACAGATTTATCCCTCTAAGACGATAACGAGAGGTTTGTAGGATTCAGATGAGCCTTGTAAGTGATGCATACACACATTTACATGAAATTCTTTAAAATGTACTGCTTGTATAGCTACAAAAAGCTGCAATTTCTATTGCAAATTCAGTATATGTGAATGTAACACAGTTTTACTTAGACAAAATACAGTTTCTACATGTAAATGATCCTTAAAGGACCACTCGTTGGAAAATTGAGTTTTTTGCGCTTTTAACACATTCTTGTGGCCTTTTTCCTCATAATTAAGGACATATATAAGGGAAAAAAAGTTCAAAATCACATTTCTGAGTATTTCTTCAGTCAAGTCATTGTGAATCAGGAGGAAACGAAAAAAAATGCTGTTTGAAAAAGTTTGTAGTTGTTTTGGAGCAGAGCTAAAACAGGCAGGAAGGTGCAGAAGACTTTGGAAGGTTGGCAAATGAGAACAGCAGAGTGGAAGGCCATTACAAATATATATATAGATTTTTTAATCTTTGCTAATAATTTTAATAATACTCATATTGACTCAAAAAATTGGGAGGGCAAGAGGGCAAGCCTTGAATCTTTTTTGCCCCCCAATAGCTCTACCCTTGGTAGAAACTACAATCGACAGGCCACAAGCTCCCTGCTCCATTCTGATGCATCCACTTGCAGACTACTTGTTGCATGTACGTCTTTGTTTTCTTCGTCTGAACTGGCATCTGGCTCAAAACTGGATGATGCCAATATTGCTCGCCATTTTTGTGTGAGGGGTTGTGGTAGTGGGAGAGAGTGTAAACAGATGGATGATGGGAAGGGGGTAGGCTTACTCTGTGCCAACAGAAATTCTAATGAACTACTGCCTCTCTGCAAAAACTATGTCCTAAAAAAATAACCTTTTTTTTCCATTCTTTTTATTTTTGGCTAAAAACAACACAATCATAATTAAAACACCACTAGGAATGCTTTTAGAATAAATGCAAAGATAATTAGAGTGGGACTTCAATACAGTTTCTTCTTTTTTTATTCTTTTGATTCCTTTAAAACCCAGCTGACCCATTCTTCCAAATGTGATTTATTTTTATATAGTTTCCTTTGGTTATCGTTTTGGCTTTAGCGTTAATAACTACAGCGCAAAGGAAGTGGATTTCAACCAACAAAGAGAGTTGGAAAGATTGGCTGCATCTTTAGAATTGATCAAGTACTGCTCTTCTGCTTGAAGAGTGAACAGAATCCCTGTGTAGTTTCGAGTTAGCAGACAGCAGGTGTGTTTGTTTAATAATGTCAAATGAATCCCAAAAATGAGAACTAAGCTGAAGAGATTCAAAGACTGTGAGACAGCTAAAGATGAAAGAGAAAGCAAATGAATAGAGATGGACCTTGTGTGAACATGTGGGTACTTGCATGTGGTGGACTCAGGTGTTAAAGAACTCTCCTATTACACTTAGGACTTACCAAGAAATGAGCCGGAAAACACAACACTAGCATACCAAATTGCAACCTTTTTTTGTATTGTTCTGTTATAGTGAATTATTTTATTGTGTGTTTATTCCTGGTTTTAGCATTTACTTTGCAATATTTTGCAGTCTGACTTAAATTCCTAATAAAGAAAATTGATCTAAAACCTTTATATCCAACTGCTACAATCCGAGATTTAAGGAGAAGCAGATTTATTCTTTGACAATTTCATTTGTTTGGAAATAAAAAATAATAATTAGGGCTCAAACAGGTTTTGACATTTAGTAAATATCCTCTGTGTATGAAATTAGTATTATTTATTTATTGTTTTTACTACACATTTCTAAATGTTGTCTTACTTTTTAATTTTAATTCAGACTAAATTTTACCCCTCCTTGTTCCATTTGCAAATATTTTCTGTTGCCCTCGCTTTTTCTTATTGATAATTATTTTTGATAAACATTTTGTTCTGCCATTTTATATGTATATATTTTTACCTTAGCTATTGGTAAATACAGTGGAGCTGCAGGAGGACAGAAGGGGACATGGGGTGCATGGTGGGGGGTAAGACCTTAGGCCTCAGGGTACAAAGCTTCATTGTATTTGTCTGAGTGTTCGATGTATTTCTCTGTTACTCACCACCAGCCTTACCATCTTGCGTGTGTCTGTGCATGTTCAAATACATGCATGAGCATTTGATAGGGGAGTATTTGTGCACATGCTTTTGTGAACTGGTTTGAATGTGTGTGTGCGCGCGCACTCGCATGTGTGTGTGTGTGCGTGTGTGTGTGTGGAGGCCCCTGGCCAGGCCAGTCGTTATTGATGCTCCTGCCTCAGGGTACGTCGGGGAAAATGAATGTGTGTGTGCACGTGTGTGTGTGTAGACATGGAAAGGGGGGTCATGTGGTGTCATCAAGCAGCGGCTGGTGAAAGATGGCCAGCACTGATATGATCAGTCATCTGTTGATCAAGATGTACTGCTGCCGCCTCGTTGCACCTCCTCTCTTTGAATTCCATGTTTTAACACTTCTCCCTTTGTTTTTCTCCTTGTTTCTTCATCGCTGTCTCACTGTCTGCCTATTTCCTCTCTGAAGTTAAGTGTTGCTGTGTTGGTAGCTTCTATTTTAACATTTAGACATTTCTGTTTTTTCTCTTAAAGCCCTGAGATTTTAAGTTGCACATTGGCTGTCATGAACATTGGGCATCATGTGAACAAATGCTGCCCTTATTTGCTGCATGTCACCTATGCTGGCACATTCTACTTCCTGTTTAGTTTTCAGATGATTCAGCATATTATTACAGTGCAAGATGCCACTTTGTGAGCAAAATCTAAAAAAATACTTTTACCCTGGATGCATAATTTCTTTTCCACATGGTATTAAGTGTAACTAACATTGGCCTTGAAGACTCCCTCTGATCATCTTTTGAGCCATTTTAAAAGCTTTTTTAATTAGGTTCATGTTTACTAAAGCCAAAATAAAAAATCTGTCATTTTCTAGGACATAGTTTCTGCAAAGCAGCAGAAGCTCATTAAAAATATGCCTCTAAGTTGTGGGCGGTATCATTGGTCTGGAGTAAGCCCACCACCTCCCATCTTGCATCTGTTTACACTCTCTCCCTCTAGCTTACAGCCCTTCACAAACCTATCTAATATAAGCGGTGCAGCAAAATTGGTGATTATATTCGAGCAATCCAGCCGTACAGTTTTGAGCTAGATTCCAGCTCAGACAAGGAAATCAAAGACTATTTGGCTGCAAGTAGATGGATCAGAAAGGAGAGAAGCAGGGAGATTCAGGGTATTTTCTAAATTACAAATACAATCTTTTTCAAACTGGATAATTTTTGGTCCGCTTCTGATTTACAATGACTTTGCTTTAAGAAATACTCAGAAATGTAATTTTGAGCTAAATGTTCTATTTAGAGGTCCTCCATCATTGGAAAACTGCCACAAGAACATTTTAAAAACACCTAAAACAGGATTTCCCGCAGAGTAGTTCTTTTAACTCGCATGCAAAGATCATCAAAACATATACTTAAATAGTTATTATATATTTATGTAAGTTTTTATCTTTTTTTAAAATGACTTTCTATATTAGTGAATGCCACAGATGTTTTTGTGACTCATATGGTTTCGCTGTATTGTTATTTCCTAAGTTTACCCTCCTGCACATCAGTCACTTTTAGCCTCATCACTTTCCCTTTCATTAAAGTGCAATTTTCTAATGAGAAGACACATACACACATGCTCACACTAAGCCCTGAAACTATAAGACACAATTACACAAACATGCTCAGTTATTCATACATCCACTAAAGAACATATTGAGTTATAGGCTTACACAAACACACCCCCATCTGCGGTAAGTAGGTAAAGTGCTTTAGTAGCTGTGGTTAACATTAAAGCACCAGTCTAAAGTGCTCTGCCCTGTGGTAGATTCCTAACGGGCATCAGAGAGTTTGGTTTTTGACCTCATGACACTGATGTTTTTTTCTGGTTACAAGATAATGGGGCTTTATTATGTGGTTAAGAGCTTTTTGCATGTATTTTTGTGTTTATGCATACATAGGCGTCATCTTTACATGCTGGGAAAACTGTAGGTACTCATGACATTATTACTCATTAATGAAACAGTGAAGTGCAGTTAATGGTAAAGTGCTATACTGCCTTAGGTGTTAAGTTGAGGGTATGACTGTAAAGCCTTTAGTATTACCCATGGAACTTGGGTTAACAAATATTCTAATAAGTGTAGAGCTGGCCATCTCTCTCTGAAAATCACTTATGTTGCAGGTCCTATGTATTTTTTGAAAAACACACAAGCAATGCAAGAATTTGGGCAAATTTGGCAAGAGCTGTATTGTAAAGTCTTGACAATTAGGTCACACCGTCTTTAAAACTACTGTGTCTGCAGTCATCAGTTATCAAAAGTTGTCCAAAGGCTGAAGAAGGGGTAACCAGTGTCAGATTTGTGGGCAGCAAAATCTCATGAATGAACATAAAGCTTTGCAGAATAATTTTGCCCAATGCAGTCTGATCCAACTGAAAATATTTTTTAACTTGTATTTCAGAATTTTATGCTATTTTTGATTAATAGTTCCTAGAAAGCAGTTTGCAATTTTTTTTGTGTGTTTGGAGGCAAATGGAAGTTGCTGGACAATACGTTATCCATGCCTGCCACATTTGATCCGAGGTTAATTTGGCAATAAGGAGTAACACAAAACTAAGCATTAGTTAATTGATGATGTAGCATCTATCAATACCATGGCTCAGGGTTGATCAAACCATTTGAATAATGGCTGGTCACACATTTTTTAAAAATCTTCAGGGTCATTTTAACGCATGTAGTTTATTTTAACGCAAATTTCTATTTACTTGCATAGATCTTTCTGTATCTCCATATATTAACCTTAAGATTGTCAATGTAATAATAATAGCTCTTGTTTTCTTCTCTGTGGTAAATGGATAATGTTTTTTACAATGTGTGGTTAGAGTCAAAACCAGCACAGTTCAATGTGCTCTGACCTCAACTGATACATAATGTAAAAGCACTGACCACAGCGTGGTATCGCTGAACTAAATGACTGTATTAATGGTACTCCTTGAATGGAGGAAGGGACTAAGAGGCCGGAAAAGTGCTTCAAGTGAAGGTGTGGAACAGTGATTGACCATGATGGTTTTGTGTGTGCCTGCGCATGTGTGCGAGACTGTGTGTATTATGCCCAGAAATGTAAGGAAAATTAGTCACATATGAGGGCACTTTTCTTAGATTTTCAACTGTTTTAAAAGAAGGCCAATCAATAAAACAGAGGGTATTGGTTTGTGGCGATGAAGTGAGTCTAGCTCTTGTAGAGATGTAGCTGCTTTAAATATACAAAGCTTAATGTCTCTCAAAGTTTTTAATGTCTATTTTTGGCTTTACTACATCACTCCATCTCATGTGAATGTGTTGCCTTTACTCCTTTTATACCAGAGCTTTAGCTATACGCAACACTTTACAGTAGTGAATTTCTTATGCAATCAATGTAAATTTGCTGGTTCAGTTGCAGAAAATAGTGGCTTTGCACGATAATGCAATACTACTCTGTTAGTAATGTGTTGCATATCGGTGCAAATTTATTATGAAATGCAGCTTTTTCTCTGCGGCAGAATCACCTGATATACGTTGATTCCATAAACGGTGAAAGAGTTTTGACATTTCAAAGAGCATGTGTTATTCAGTTGTAGCTGGCGACATGTCCGTTGTTATAGGGTTAATTACATTTCTATAAAAAATGTAAGGTGGTCTTTTTACAAATAGATAGAAAGTCCTCACAGCCAGATTACAAGTGGTTCATTGGTAAACTGTGATATCATGACAAAAGGGCCATGAGTTTCTGTTTAAGGCCCCCAAACATTCACTCTCCTGTTTGCCTTTATCAAAATCTCCCTTTCTCATTAAGATAAAAACATTGGATAGGGTTGTAGAGTGTGTCTATAAGTTCTTTGCCAAGGTATAGTAGTTAAAAAAAAAAAAGCAGACATCCGTTGACTTTCCTGACATGTATTCCTTGTAATTTATGCCATTACAGCCTAATATTTTTGCTTCTCACTCTAGTAATATTATCCTAACATTTCTTTCTTTTATTGTCTTCCACCATCCATCAGTTCCCTCTCATTTTTTCTGAGTTCCTGCCTTCCTTCTTAGTGTTTCAGTGTGTAACTTATATTGTAAACAACTGTCATGTCTGGCCCTCTTAAATAGCCTTCAAAATTGTGCCAGCATGTACATAGACACAAATACACATGCTGCAAAGCATATCTCATTAATGTTTCAGATACAGGGCTGCATATCAGCTACCTATACCCTATGACTCGTCCTCACTTATTTACATCCGGCTGGCCCTACACCACTGAAACCTCAACACCAACATCAATGATTCATCGGCCAATGTTTTAGGAAAATGCATACCCCCTTCTGTCAATACGGAGCAGGAGAGGAGGGGAAGAGGAAACACATGGAATGCTACAGGCCAAGAAGACGGCAGGAGTCAAAGGGAAAAGATAAGGCTGGAATGATGGACAAAAGGGACGGAGAAAGAAAAATATTACAGAAAAATCAGCCCAGTGATTTAAAGAAGATAAAAAACTGGAAGATTTTGAAAAAGAGAAAGATGAACAAAACAAAAGTAGAATTGTAAAGAAAAGCAGAGGAATGAAGACATGCAGATATACTAAACGAAAAACAGAGTTAGGAAACTAAAGATGCTTATATTGAAGTGAAGGACAGCACCTCATGGAACCCAAAATGTACTTTCCAGCCGTGCACTTGTTCCCTCTAATATTTATTTTCAAGTCAGCATGCAACACTCGATCCCTCTATTACGGATGAAATGCTGTATTTTTAATTTCATTCCTGTCAAAAATCAATGACTTTCTGCAGACATTCTGTAATACGTCTTTTACTCTTTAGATTTCAGGAGAACATGACACCACTTTTCCCTCAGGCCTTATCGGAGTTCATAGACACTAAAACATTGATTTAAAAATGTACTATACCTGTGTTTGAGGTTGTTGTGGCTTTTTGGTGTAGAGTAGCATCAAAGAAAGGTGGAATGAAGCAAAATGGACAGGAATACATTTGGCAGTGAACAGCACATAAAAAACATGGTGGCCACATACATTTGATCATATATTCACCCACTTTCTAAGATTTTCTGACCCCAATTCTAAATTAAGCAAGATGCATAAATCTTACAAATAACAACTTTTTGCTGTCCAATTTTTTCTTATACTAATGTTTACTCATGCAATCAAAGACGTCATGTTTCATTTGTTGTTTTAAGAAAAACATTATAGTGATATTGTCTGGATTGTTGAACAGTTTTGTGGCTTTGGTGTGTTATTTAAGTTCCTTGGCATGCTTTATTTAACAAAAAAGACTGGAATGATCTTGAGTCAAGAAATTAGAAAAACAACTTAATAATCGAGCAATTGGAATTTTTATGTTCTGTTTGCAGAATATTATAGCTATATCCAACCACAGTATCCAAGCGAAATCTATGCAAGCAGATATTGACAAGAGAAGAAAGCAGGAGTGCTCGGCCTTGACTTTGACAAAGAGTTGTTTCAGGTTAACAAGGACAAGACACTTTTGCTGTAACGCCGTCTCTCCCTGTCTCCCTCTCTCCTTTTCTGTCATTTGGCGCCCAGGGTGAAATTATGATAATAAGAGAAAGGAAAAGCTATTACTGTTGCTGCTCTCTCATTATGTAAATGATATTAAACAGGCCCACTGTGTGCGGATGTGTGCAGTATTAGTGTGTATTCAGACCGGATCAGCTGAGTAGGTTTGCGTCTACACACACATTGATATCTGGGTACACTGATGTGTGCGCGTTTCTTTAAATGGTTATTTTCGTATGTGTGGGTAAATTGTTACAAACTCTCTGTTGCTGCGTTTGTTTGCTTACTGTTGTCCTTGATTCACTGATGCTAATTTCCATGTTATCAACTTCTCTCACATTGATTATGATAAATTAATTACATACTATAGTTTCACCTACTTAGATTGCTGGCTCACAATAAAATGTATAGTGTCACCACATTTTACTTTGATAAGATGACTCAGTTCCTGCTAGAAATTCTAAAAAAATGGATTTCATTAGCACAGCAATATTGCTCCCCTACCCCCCACAAAGAAGGTTGCAGTGGTGTAATCTATTTATTATTAATGAATACCCTAAACAAAAACAATTGATAGTAAAGACAATAAGAGGAAATGTTTTCAACTTGAAATATAGGAGCATGAGCACATGTGTTTACTAAATAAAGTACTTTACTAAACTCTGACATAAGGGCTTACGTAAGAGAAATTAATGTTTCTTGATTCTTGCATAAACATTTTTTTCTTATTTTTGTTATTCTTATGTTTGCTGTACATTCTTACGGCCTTCTGAATTGTTAAACTGTTGAATAAAAACGTATTGCAATTCACTTAAACACCAAGTAAAGTTATAATCAGCCAAAAAAACACAGCGTACATATGATAATCAATGGAAGTGTAAATTTTCATTAGCAGAACACAGCATTTATAATGATATTTATAATGATATATAGTGATATTTCTATCTGTTTAAGTCCCACTCCAATCATCTTTTGATCTATTGCAAATTTATATTCCCAACGGTCTTTTAATTATTATTCGGATTGTTTTTTTGTAGCCAAAAACAAAGAAGCTGTGTTGTTTTCTAGGACAGTGTTTTTTTACCAGTGTGCCTCAGCACACTAGTGTTTCGTGAGAGTTGGTCAGGTGTGCCACGGGAAATGACTAGATTTCATTGATCTAAAATCATTTATCATCTCCAGAATATCGGCTCTTCCTCATCAAAGAGGGCTCAGGTTTCATACTGAGTAATCTGCCGACAGCTTTGTGGAGCTCTTCCAATTAAAGGCACCGGATTTCTTGCATCTTCTATTTGTTTCACAGGTAGGGTGAGAAACACTTTTGAATGTAGCTCCTCCCACACGCGGTGGGAGCGTCAGGTTTATAAACACACTTTCGTACAAGCGTCAAGCAGCAACTTTGACGTGGGTTAAAACAAAAGCAGAGGAGGAGATTTGAATCATGTTCAATGTAAACAAACAATTGATTTAAATGAAGCGTGTGAAGGGAGAAAACTTGACTCTGTCCGTCATCAGCGCCACTGCATTTCACTACAACTTCCATGATGCATTGCGTTAATGTGACTGCGTCTCTTACTGCCCTTCTGTTAACTGTCATAAAGCCCAACAAATGCAAACATCTGTTCTATAACAGTTAATAACAGTTTGCAAATGATGAAAACAGGGAGACAGTTTATTTGTCCTTTAAGGTTTGTGTTGGAGAACAAATGAATTACAGTGAAAGATTCCAGCATCTGGTCCAAGTCATCTTTATAAAAGAAACAGCTGCTTTCTAATAATGTTTGGATGGAAGGATACATTCTATTTCAGACTTAAATCACTTTTGAAAAACTTGGAGTTTATTTTAAAAACAAGTATCAACAAAATAAAAGACATAGCATTAGGTTGAAATTGCCAACTAAAAAGAAACAATTTCTTTACCCAAAAAACAAATAAAACATTTTTGTTAAAGTTACATTTTTAATTTAGAGAAAAGAAAAATGAATAAAACTTTACTGAGTTCACTGTTTTGAGTAGTTACAATTGAACTTTTTTGTCTAAAATTGATCAAATATGCTGTGATTTTATATTTGTCCAAAAGGCACAGTTGATCCCATTTATAAAAAATGTCATTTTGTTTGTTTTTTTGCGTGGTTTACATGACGCTGCACTTTAATAAACTGGAGGGAAAAGCAACTACCTGGGCAAGTTTTCAATTAGTTTAGTTGAAATGTATTATTGAAAACTATCGCAACTTTTAGGCAAAACAGCTGCAACTTATAGTTTTTTGTGTCTCAATTATTACAAAAAATGCACATAAGATCATGGAGGAATTGTACATAAATAATTAAATTTCCCTCTTTTTGTAACCCTTGTGCTGTCCTAGGAACTTTAACTTTGGGAGTTGGGTCATCTAGACCCACTAGACAGTGCGCTAAACCTTTTTTCTTCAATGATTTGTGATCTTCACTGGTGTCCATGGATTACATGAAATCTTTCCACCTTTATCCACCTTTGTCATGGTAGGGAGAACACGTCAATGTAAGGGTGGGGTCATCTAAGATAGCACAAGGGTTAAATATTTTTGTTTCCTGGTGTGCTGCAGGACCTTTGCAGAGAAAAAAGTGTACCATGGCTTAAAAATGGTTTAAAACACTGCTGTAGGACATAGTTTCTGCAGAGCGGCGGTTTATCTTCAGAAATTTGCCCCAATGTTATGGGTGGGACTGTTGGTGTGGCATAAGCCTTTACCAACTTCCCGTCATCCATCTATTCATACGTGCTCCCACTAGTTTACAGCCCCTTTACAACCCCAACCTAACAACCTAGCAACAAAAATGCAGGGAGCTTGTGGCCTGCTTTTCATAGCTTCTACACTACAACTACAGGCTTTTTCCAAGGGTATATTTTTGTCTGCTCCTGATTCAGAACTATTTGAATAAAGAAAGATTCAGAAATGTGATTTTTAAGATTAATTTTCTTTGTATATGTCCTTAATCATGAGAAGAATTAGAGAATATTACAAACACCAAAAACACCATTTTCATCGGAGTGGGTCTTTATTGTTGTCAATAGTCAAGCAAACACATGGAGAAAATAAGTATTGTATCCAAAAAAGTTTAAAGTCCACCTTCTGTTTTGTTTTGAGTTGGCGATTTGGATCAAGGTTCAGGTTTGCCTAATTTCACAGAGCCTTTGAGTAAATCATACAGACTATCATTCCTGAAAGCTAATTACAATAATCTTTATGTAATTATGAACTTTTCTAAAAAGTATTGACAATCTGCCAGACTCCTACCCTTTCCATGTCTCCTAGTGCCCTCACTATTTCTGTGATTGCATGTGCACTTTAATATAGTGCTGTTATTGTGGGTTTGTTTGGTGTCTTTCCTGCTCTCTTCCATTGCTTGTTTATATGCCTCATACCACAGGTCCTCAGGGATTCATAAATATTGATCGTTACAAAGGATGGATAGCTGCTTGATAGCCTGTTCAGGCCTTGGGAATACATGTGTGTGGATGCGCGCACAAACACACACACACGCTGCTGAGAAGCCTCAGACAAATACAATCTACTTTGATTCAGAAATCAAAAGCAGTGTCTTGTTTGAAAGGAAAATGTGTGCAATACTTCTAGGTTTTATTCTTGTTTCAGATACTACTGCTGTCCTAGCTAAGCTTTACAGACATGTGGTATTACAAAAAATTACAAGAATTTAACGCATTGTACTAACAAATGTGCATGCAGCACAAGATGGTATGAAGAATTTAAACACATTGGTGAATGTGAGATGGAAAAAAAAAAGATTTTCTAATGTGTAAATGTTAAAAAATGTATTTTTCTGTTCTTTTAAAGACCTTTAATTTTGACTATTTTCAAGATGAAAGTCCCAGAACAGAACGGTTTTATGTTATCATGCAATCTCTGCTGTTTTACATAAAATATGAATTCTTTAGTGTCAATGGTGCTGCCACTTAGTTTTTCAGCTATCTTTATTATTCTATTGCAGATTTTCAATTTCGCCATGACAGATGGGTTCAGCTCATATAAAAGCTATTCCAGTAGATGTAATTTTATCTTCTCTGTCAGTGGTGGTTTGTGTGCATGGTGCTGCTTGTTCAAAGCTTGAAAGAGTGGCAGAAGGGCCCCTCAGAGCACACAATTGATATTATTTGATTGAGGCTTGGCTAAAAGTGCTGTAAGGCCACTTGAAGAGGCAGAGTGACTGAACTGGAATAATGGGAGACCAAGATCAGACAGTTACCAAGATCCCATCTGTAATACCATACTCTTGAACACTTTATCAGCCATCGTTCTTACAAAATAAAAGGCTCCCATGTGGGGATGAAACAGTAAAAGATATAGAGGCAGAACTTGAATAATGAGATGGAAGGATGTGAAGACAAGCTATATTTTCTGGTGCCCAACTGAGCTACTAGACACTTGTAAACACTCAACACGTTTCCCTTCACATATGTTAAATGAGCTCTGTGGTGCATTTGACTATGAGCTCTGCACTTAGGAGAACATCATTTTTTTATGTTGTTTGCATCATGTTGGCAGTTCTCTACAACAAATATACACACTGTAAATTAAGTCGGGATGTGAGAGTTTATAGAAAAAAAGAAATCCAATAACTTGGGATTTTTTTCTTGTTTTTTTAATACTTTTAAAATCAGCAGATCGGCTCATTTGTGGTAGTGTGTATTGCTTCTGTAAGGAATAAAATTTTCTGTGGTGCATTCTTTCATGTAATCCATGGACACCAGTGAAGATCACAAATTGTTGAAGAAAAAAGGTTCAGAGCACTGTCTAGTGGGCCTAGATGACCCAACTCCCAATGTTGAAGTGCCTATGATAGCACAAGCGTTATAAGTTACAGGAAAAAAGACTATGGATTTAGCTTTAGTGAAAAAAAAAGAACCAACAATGTTGCTACAGTTTTAACCCTACTTTTACTAAAATAAAACGACAAATGTCTGTTTCCACACAATACTTGAAATTTGTGAAATACGTCATGTAGCGGATAATATTTGGCATTGTCTTTTTATGCAACAGCTGCTTGGCATGTTTACACACTTTCACATGTATTTTCATTAAGCACTGCTGTTCACATTTTTCATTGGCTTTTTTACTTATTCAAACAAGCCGTCGCCAGCAACACCTAAATAACACACTATTTGACATAACTCATTGACTGTTCACACAATCAACCTGAATCCGCCGATTCGTTCGCAGAAAAAAGCAACTTTAAGCGGTTTTAAGCTACTTTTCTCTGATATACGTTGATTGTGAATCAGCTGATACGTTGATTGTGGAAAACACCTCACTACTGTAAAGTTTTGGATATCAGCGCAAAGCCGGTTTCCTCTGCTTCCGAATCTGCAGGGATTATGTTAAGTACATAAACGTTGCATGAAGACTTTTGTTAGTTGAAAGAAAGTAAACACTGGATGCAATATTAAAAGATTAATGAAAATATTTTAAGCATTTTGTGTATATTTTTTTCCACATTATAGGGGAATGGAATCAGATCAATTGAAGTAAAAACTCCAAGATCCAGTTTTTTAAGCATCTTGAATGCACTTTGGAGTAGACCAGAGCAACATTCATGAGCCAGATTTCAACTAACCATTTCATTAGGTAAAAACCCTGATTTTATATGCAGCATTTCCAACTTTATATAAAATCTCTATGTGGATGAATGTTGGGCAAAGACAGTAAAACTGTGTGTGTATCCAGGCCGGCTCATATCTTCTGGTGTGTGTTAGTGTCTAATTCCTAGTGACAGATAACTGGTTGGACCAACACAGTGTCAGCTCTGCTTACTTTGGACAAGCCTCCTGGAAATTAGACTTAACTCATAACCACAAGCTCCAATTGTCCTCTTTTGTAAAAACACCCACACTCTCAAACCCACACAGACTCTATATAGAGAAAATTCTCCAGGTTCATATGTGGTGCACTCAAACAAATACAGGCATGCACAGGTTATACACACACACACTCTCATATCCTGGCATTATTAAACAGAAACACGCATAGGGACACACACGTTCTGTAAGATTCTTAGATGGAGCCATGCGCATGCACACTGTACCAGAAAACAACTTATTCAGTACCTGTCACCTTTGCTTAATAAATAAGAATTTGGTTTGTCTCTGTTTGTTTTGGAGTACGAGGGATGGGGGGGGGGGGGGTTAGGTTTATTTGAGTGTATTCATTTGTGTACTTGTGTGAAAACAAATAGACATGGGGGGGGAGGTCAGTGAAGAGGCAGAGCTGTCTAAATTAACCATTTAGCTGGTGTGGTCAGGCTCCTTAATGAAACCCAATAGAGATTCACCCTAGTTTAATGAACAACACATACACCTCACAGCCTCAATTTGCACCTGTAATAAGGCCCTGTCACTCAGCCTCTATCTTTGAGTTTGCAACTGTAAGATGTTTAAGCAGCCAAGGAGACACCGTTTTTAGTTTTTCATTTTCTGTTTTCTTTTGCCTTTTCTTATCTCATCTTGTTGATTTTGTGCATATTAAAAAGGGAAAAAAATCCCTCTATTTTGTCTTTTGCAACATTGCAAAGGAACTTAGTGGAGTCAATCTGGCAGGTGACATCCCTGATCTCACATCTGCAACCAGTAAACAACCCTGGCAATCAAAGGCTACCAAATTAATTACTGGGTGTGTGTTTGTATTTGAGCTTAAAAGGGTTACACACACTTTCTTGCAAACTTAGCAGTGTCACAAATACTGTCTTTGCTTGTGGAGCCACATTGCGGACGACAGCATGATTGGTTGCCTGCTTTAAAGCTGATTCTCTGAAAGGTGTTGACAGAAAACATTACTTTACTAGACTTTAAACTTCTCAATGGGAACCAAGTGTAAAGCAGATGATAGATTTTGAGAAACGTATGATATTTAAACATGAAAGCTAAACTGAACTTCAATTAAACATTACTTAAATTTTTTACAGTATTGGGAGTTTCTAAGTTCACTTTTTACTGATAAACATCAAAGCCAATCAAATTACATTTAAGTCAGTTCTGGTATTTTTTATTAAGCTTGATGTAAAGTTGTTGATCAAAATGTAGCTTTTTTTGTACACAACAGCAAAGCCTTTTTCATTCAGTATACTAAAGTCCCATTTCGATCACCTTTGATCCAATGAAAAAGCGTTCCCAGTGGTCTTTTGAATTATGATTCTGCTGTTTTTAGCCAAAATCAAAATACAGTTTCATTTTCTAGAACATAGTTTCTGCAGAGCGGCAGGAACCTATTAGAAATATGTCTGAGTTATGGGCAGTACTGTTGACACAGAGTTGAACCTGCCCCCATCATTTTCCATCATCCCTTTGTTTACAGTCTCTCCTGCTAGCTTACTGCCCCTCACAACCCCAATCTAACAGTAGTGGTGCAACAAAATGGCGAGCAATGTTGGAGCTATCCAGCCGTACAGTTTTGAGCCAGATGCCAACTCAGAATAGGAAAATGAAGTCCTATATGGATCTAGTCGTCTTCAAGTGGATGCATCGGAATGGAACGGAGCAGGGAGCTTGTGGCTTACCATTGTAAGTCATACAGTAAATCTAAAAGCTTTTCATTAGTATTTTTCATCTCCTCCTGATTCCTTACGATTTAAATAAAGAAATACTCAGAAATGCAGTTTGAAGCTCAATTTTCCTTATATATCTCCTCTATCAGAAAAATGCTACAAGAACATGTTAAAAACACTGAAAAAAGGATTTTTAGTGGGGTGGGTATTTAATATCTTGAAGCCCAATGCATTGAGTTCTGTCGTCTCTGAAATATTCACATACAGTGAGTCTCAGTTAATAGAAAGTAGTTCTTTTACTCCATAACATGTTGCATAGACATTAGAAATATCTTCTAAAGGATATATAAATTGTTGCTTTTGTTGTTTTTTCTCAAAAATGTATAATTACATATTAACTTCTGTTCACACTCTAGGTATAAGTGACCGATTTCATTCTAACTTCTACTCCAAAAACACATTTTAATTTTGGAGTGTTGTTCCAGAAATATACACTATCATTAATAAAACCTAAAAGTACCGTACTCTACAGGTTAAGCTCACCTTCACAATAATACTATCCAACTCATCATACCATCATGTTAACAATCACAGAAAAAGCCAATTTTTCAATTGTAAATTAATTTACCTGACTGAAATGAATTATTTTAATAATCTTGACTCAAGCAAATAAAGCCTCCATTGTTTACTGTCATCATAAATTCATGTTAGTTTTTAAATAATTAAATTGATGCTGCAAGGCAGTAATATATTTACTACAACTTAGCAGTGGTGCTGTTTACATTTTAGGATTTTTAGTAGAGATTGGAGAAAAAAAATAACGTCAAAAAGTCAGAGCAGAGTATGGACTTTGCTGGTCAGCTGCTGTAAAATACCAGTAACTTATCACAGTGGCTAACAGATCAGTGTGTCATCTGAACAGGTATTTGACCTGTCTGACCTGACGGTGTAACGACTAGACTGGCAATGTGATCTCTGATAACTAATTCAAGAGCCAGACACTCAGCACTAGATGTTGATCCTCCACAGGCTTGTGTGTGGATGGAAGGAGACAACACTGTACTCTCCCCCCCCCCCCCCCCCCCCCACTCAGTATCACTTTCTCACACAAATTCTATCACTGCTAGTTGTGTCACTGTGACGGATGTATCCTTACTGCTTTTTGAAAAGTATTTATTTATGTAACACCTCTTTGGTCTTGATGAACACTCAGTAATTTGTTCCACATGTCAGATCTACTTGCTTACAAAGAATCAATATTATTGAAAGTGTTTTTGCTAGTTTTACCCACAGTTATAACTGCACTCTGAGAACAGGCTTTTGAATTAAACACCTTGACTTGTCATTTGTGGACATTTGCATTTGTGTCTGTGCAATTATCAACCTAATTATTGTGATATTGCTAAGAAATTTGCTTAAAGTTATTGGTTAATTTCCATTCACTTACATAAAGGTGAAACTTAATGGACAAAACTGTAACAATTTGCAGAATACAGTTGAATGAAGAGGTTGTATTTTAGCTGTGCAAACTCTAAATATAAAGAATCTTGGCATAATTTTGTGTTCTGCCAAACTTATTTTTTTAAATTCAATGTTTTGTTTTTAGGCAAATATTTAATCTCACTAGTACTTTTTGTAAAAGGTATGAATTATCTATTCTTATTTACTTTCTTTGTTTTAAAGATAACAACAGAGATAATTTAATGCTTGTTCCCTCATTACTTACAAATGTAGAGACACACATGCAGATTGACTTTCACTTGCCTCTCAGGTACATGGTCAGACAGGCGAAACTCACACCAGTTTCACATCACCTGAGCCACCTCTGGTACACAATACTACCTTCCACTCTGTTACCTTACCTTTATACAGTGTAACCTTTCTTAATAATTACCTCAGATCACAGTCACACAGAGAGCTCAGTTGGCAGTCGCTAGACCTGTGGAATGCATACAACTTAACATGAAAAATTCAGTTTTATGAGACTTTGAAATGTTTATTAATGCATCATTTTGGGCAAACAAAATTGTAATTTTTTGAATTGAATTACAAAAATTCAATTGAAAAAAAAAGTAATTTATTAGTGTCACAGATCTATTTTTACTAGACTGGCATTCATTATTTCTGTGTTTGTGTTTTTGTTTTAACATAAAGACTAAGGAATTTTGTCCCAAGACGGCAGCCTGCAGAGAAAACAGTGGACACAAATACAAGATGGCAAGGTGTTCCTTTTTAACAACTCTGCCACATTCGTTGTGACATGCCCACCAGGAAAACCAACTGATGTCATTAAGGTCTAATTATGAGCCAGCTCTGACTGTGCTCTAGGCATCATCCATCACACTCAGTCCTGATACTGTCTCTGCACATAGAAATGCACGCTTATAATCACGCTCTGTCTCAGGTGCTATTTGTCATCCTCTTGCTGGTTGAGTATGTGCTAATCACTGCCATAACAACCATATTAGTTCACCTAAGCAGCCCCTAATGGCCTCACTCTGGGATGTATGTTTATAAGGCTCTTTGTTTCCATTTACTGACTGAGCTGAACTGAACATTGCCTGTTAAAGTAAACACAAAGGGGTGGGTACCTGTCCCATATGATCTGTTACTTTATGTATCTACATATGTGTAAAAGAGAAGATGTTTTTTAAAAATCTTAAATTCAAACAAATAAATCCCATAGATGTGTAGTCATTGGTTTTTTTGGGGCTTTCTTAGTGTGGGCATCTGGCCTGCTCCAAGTAAAACTCAATAGATTTTGTCCAAGTTGCCATTTTTCTGATAATATTTATAGCTAATTGAAAACCATATCAGATAACTGCTTGTATTTAGTGACTCTTTGTGATGTTTAGATGGGCGGCCATGGTGCAGCGGTAGGGCGGTCGACCCATATTGCAGGTTCGATTCCCGCCTTGCACACCCATGTGTTGAAGTGTCCTTGGGCAAGACACTGAACCCCACCTTGCCTCTGGTGGGAGGTTGGCGCCAGTGTTTGCCAGCGGAGCTGTCATCAGTGTGTGAATGTGTGTGTGACTGGGTGAATGGGTCTGTGACTGTAAAGCGTGTGCCAATGGTACATTCTCATGTATATGGAAATAGCTTGTTCTGAAAGACTTAAGAAAACCAGGATATAGGTCAGGCCCTTTAACATGTTCTTGTGGCATTTTTCTCATGATGGAGGACATATATATTAAGAAAACTAAGATGAAAATTGTTTTTTTGAGTATTTCTTTATTCAAATCCCTGTGAATCCTAAGCAGATAAAATAAAGTTGTAAAAAGCTTGAGGCTGTGATGTTGAAGCTGCAATCGGCAGGTCATGCGCTCTCTGCTCTGCTCCATTCTGATGCATCCACTTGCAGACAAATAGATCCATGAACAACTTCTTTTCCTCATCAAAGCTGACATCTGGCTTGAAACTGAATGACTGGATAGCTCCAATATTGCTCGTCATTTTTGTTGCACCAGTTATGCTAGGCTGGGGGTGTGAGTAACTATAAGCTAGCGGGAGAGCGTGTGAATAAAGGGATAATGGGAAGTGAAGGGAGGCTCACTCAGTCCTGCCCATGACACAGAAGAGTATTTCTGAAAGGAAATACTGCCGCTCTGCACAAACTATGTCCTAGAAAGCATCACAGGTTTTTTGGATTTTGGCCATACGATATTTATTCAGGGGTTTGAAAACAGACTTCAAGTCTCCAAACCTCACGTCTCCCTTTCGTATACTTATGTTCGTAAATAAAACTCACAAACAGCAACAACGATGCCAGATGTAAATGTATTAGCTAGGGTACCCAAAAGGTACATTATAGTCTGTGTGAATTTAGATCTTTAGACATTTATTGAATTTATTTTTTGCATCTCTTTTGTATTTCCTCAACCTTTCCGAGACCACATTGTATTCCTCCCCCATTCAACATATTCTTTTCTATCATAGCTCCCGGATGCCTCAGGCTGGTCCTTTGGTCTGATGGCTCCCAGTAGGTGGGTTGACTTGTGTTGTTGACACACAGGGCGCATACCAAATGCCAAAATAAAAGTGATGAAAACATAATAACAAAGGCTCTGCTAAATGTTATTGACATTTAAGTCTGAGATTTCATTTATCTACATAAATACATACATACATACATACATACATACATACATACATACATACATACATACATACATACATACATACATACATACATACATACATACATACATACATACATACATACATACATACATACATACATACATACATACATACATACATACATACATACATACATACATACATACATACATACATACATACATACATACATGCACTGACCAAAAATAGAAACGCAACACTTTTGTTATCTCCCATTTTTTATGGTATGAACTCAAAGATGTGAAACATTTTACACATACACAAAATAACCAGTTCTCTGAAATATTGTTCACAAATCTGTCTAAATCTGTGATAGTGAGCACTTCTCCTTTGCCAAGACAATCCATCCCACTTTACAGGTGTGCCATATCAAGATGCTGATTAGACAGCATGATTATGGCACAGGTGTGCCTTAGACTGGCCACAAGAAAAGGCCACTCTGAAATCTTCAGTTTTGTGGAAAATGTTTCACATCTTTGAGTTCATACCATAAAAAATGGGAGCAATAACAAAAGTGTTGTGTTTATATTTTTGGTTAGTGTACATACATACATACATACATACATACATACATACATACATACATACATACATACATACATACATACATACATACATACATACATACAGCATATCTATTTTAATGACATATTTGAAATCATATTAAATAAGTAATGCAACTGCAGGTACTTCAACTACATGACAGTGAAGCAAATTTTAAAAAAGGGTACCGGTAGTTATTTCTACTTTTTGTTGTGTTGTGTAAACTATAACTGAAAAACCTCTACATCTTTTTATCTACTGACACTAAAAATGTTGTAAATTGATGTACATCAAAATCATCTTTTTTGTGAAATAACAAAAAGTAGTCATTCCATGGCTGATGTCAACCTGTCAGAAAGTAGTTTGAAAGAAAGTTTTGACTTTATCATACTTGGACTTTTTTTCATAACATTTTTCCAGCATGTCATTTGGTAAAATAAGTCAAAACTAAGGTTTTTACATTGCCTAAGATTGGTGGTAAAGCTTTAGGACACTGGAAATTGTCAAATCCCAACAAAAAGGTTGTCCTTGTGTACAGTCCATTATTGACATTTTGCTATATTTCTGATTTCTAAGAATATATTTTTTTCTTTTTTTAAATTTTTAAAAATTCTCTTAGTTCCAGCTTCAGACAGGACTACCTACTGGTAAATCCAAATTACTCTTACTCTTACTATTAAATGATTAAAGCACAAAATGACTGCTTGTTTGCATGAAGAACTCTTCATCTTGTCTTATCAATCTTCAGAGTTAACTGCCACTCTGTTTTTCTTTTTTTTTTTTTTTGGTTCTAACGGGGGACTGGGAATCATGGGGAACGCTCTGATGAGAAAATTTACTCTAGATAGATTGGCCATTCATTAGCAGCACCTCACTTTCTCCTGAACACAAACAGTTCAATGGTAAGGATGACAGAGGGCGGGCAGATTCAATCTGGGCTTGTACTTACAGACAGAGATAATCAAGTGAAACCTTATACTAACAGCACTCTTCTGTTAGTGTGGGTCTCTCATCATAGTTACAAATCTAACTATTTTAAAAGCACAGTCAAATTTTGTTCATTTTGTAAATGCGATTTTTCTCCAAGGTAATCTAAAGTTGTTTTTGTATTTTACTTTAAAGAAAAGTTGGATAGAAAAAGATTAATAATAATAATAATGGATTGGATTTGTCTGCGCTTCTCCAGATGCTCAAAGCGCTTACAATGTGTCCATCATTCATTCACTCCTCATTCATGCCTGGTGATGACAAAGGCGTGGCTGCCAGTTCGCGCCTACTGATCATCACTGGGACATTCCTGCACCAGTGGAGCCACACTGGAGGGAGGGAGGGTGAAGTGTCTTGCCCAAGGACACAACAACAATTGACTGGGGGGGAGCGGGAATCGCACCGCCACCGACCTGCTCAAACGCCTGAGCCACTGCCACCCATTAGCACAAAAATACATATAGGAGGGTCACCAGTGTTACAGAGACAGAAGCAGAAGTTGAGGATATTTAAAAATTATAATTTTTTTTTTCTTTTGTTTTTTCTCCTTGGAGCCTTTTCAAATGATTATTTTTGAAGAACTTTTGCTGGTTACCCCACGACCCTCTAGGAACTGCTAAAACACAATAGAAAAGAGGCAGCAGAGGGGACTCCAGATCCATATAGGACCACCAGGATCACTGTAAGACAGCCCTCCCCAATGTGTGTATGTCAAATTTAATATTAATCGTCCAGACCTTTTTTAGTTTTGTCATTACTGTTACTTTTAATCAAAACATTTTCAGTGACAGTTTTTTTCCCCTCGTTTCTTTAGAAAATCTAAGTTTGTTTATATTGAGTGTGGTTCCATGTTAACTGGTTTAGTGATGTCATCCGTTTGTGTTCTGATAGTCTTAAACTAGTAAATCAGCTCTATGGTTATGGGGATTGTTTTTTACTAAAATGAGCAAATAGGTGGGACAAAAAAGTCTGACTTTTATAGATGATTCCTTGTTGGATGGCTTAAAGGTTGTCAAAAGATCATTCCTTCTCCTGTTCTCAAGTACAAAATAAAACCATGTGGTTCAGAATGTTTTACCCACAGTATGGTTGAATTTAAAAAAATAAGTTAATCAAAGGAGTTAAGGATCAGATATTTTTATTTCTGTAGTAAAAATAAACTATTTTCCATGAGTGAACAGTGACTTAGGCCAACAATGCAGTCTAACTCCACTGTGTCATATTTAGCAGTTGTGATAGAAACGGCAATAACAGCAAGAAATTTGAAAAACAAGATAGGAACTATGATGCAAAAAATATATAGTTAGTATTAAAAAAAATCTATTTGTGGTCCATTTTATTCCATTTTGACTGCACAACAGCTCAAATAGAGTAATTTAGTTAAACTTTCTGTTAAAATAAAATCTTGTTTGCAATTTTTAGTTCTACATAATTTTTTCAAGAGATTATAATAAAGATTTAAAGTGAGCCATAACATTAGCATATACATTATGTAAATGCATCCAAAATCTCATTTGCAGTTTGTGAACGGATCATTTTCCAGTCTGCACTGAATGTTTATCGATTCACCTTGTCTCTGCATCACTCTTTTTTTGTGTCCTTTCTCTCTTTTTGAACTGTTGACCATTTTTTCAAAATGTCAAAGGTCAAGGCTGAGGGTCAGATTGATGTCACTGACAAGTCACGAGAACTGCGCGACTGTTTTTCTCCGTTTAAGCAGGTGGAAAGAATTTGATTGTGGTGTTGGATTGATTGGTTGTGTAAGTTGGTGTGTGTGTGTGTGCAAGTTGTCAGAGCAACAACAATGCATTTCAATAGGTCTAATGTGAAAGCTGTCAATATTTGTGATCCAAACCACAATGCTTCATGGGAGGTTATTGCCCCTTGGCAAGTAATACACCGTGTGTTTTTGTGTGTGCTCATAGAGCATGTACATGCAACCCTGGATATGTGGACGTTTCAGTGCAAGTGTGTGTGTGGGTTCCTCTTTTATGATAATTTAAAATTCATAAACACCTTTTCTGTGCTCTCCAAATTAAAGGTATTCTTTCTCACACGTGCATGCAATTAAGAAAGTGCCGCATTTTGTCCGTTTTTTCCCCTTAAAAATATGTTTATTGTCAACAAATCAGGAGGGAAAATTGTGCATCCGAGATGAGTAATAACACTTGTAACTTCTCTCCAAAGGGTTCTGGAATCAGAGCTAAACTTCAGTAAATTTAGATGAAATGTAATTTCTTCACAATCATGTTCTATCACCAACAGTTTATTTGTTTACTGTGAAGTTAGGCTTGATATGATTTTTCTTTAGCTATTTATTTAATGTTTGTGTCATTACTTTGACTCAGTAGTGGTTTTCATTTAATAAATTGTTTCCATTTTTGCCCAGTAATGGAAAATTTTATATGCATAGGTTTATTTAAGATATTTACTATGTAGATTTTCCAGGTTATTTGACAGATTTTCGATGGAAGCAGTTCTCCATAAAGGCACATGTTAATGTTGTGTTGTCATGCATGTGTGTAATTTCTGCTTCAATATCAGGTGTGATTCCCCTGGAGTATCCCCTTTTACCTTCTCTGTAACACCAGAGATCAGGCAAAGACACTCGCACACAATCCCTCTGGTGATTATCAGATCCCCGTTAGATCCCTTCAAAGCCGCAGTCTGAAGTGGAAATCCCTATGCTCCTTATTTACTTGCTTTAAAAGGCCTGGCTGAAGTGACATAGCGACCTTACAAAAATGTAACCCCTCCCACCAAACACACATACACAGACACGCCTATGCACACAATGATTTAATCAAATAAACATTAATGAAAAAGCATGAAAAACCATATCTTTTTTTTTCCCTGCATGATTTTTTCAAAAGCTTGGCACTTCAGTGAATTTCACGCCATCCATACGTCACCACCAGTGACGTGGAGGCAGGTGAGGCTGTGCTTAAAAAAATACATAATAAAATCAAATATTAATTTTTAGACATGGCTTTTCTATGATTACTTTTATTTGTGTGGGGTTTCATTTCTTTGGAAAAAGGTAGCAAATTTAAGAATTTCCAGTTCAAATACACGAGAAAGCGGCAGGAGAGGCACTGCCACTCTGCTTTACAGTTTCGGTCTTTCTTTTGTCACAAAAGATGCTTTATTTTTAGTTACTTCATTTGCTTATTTCCCGCCAACTATCTGATTACATCCGTATTTTTTAATGTGTATTTTTACATCCGTATTTTTTTTGTGTGTATTTTTAGTGGACGTACACATTGGAAATACACAAGGTGAGGCACTCGCACTGCGTGCCTTACCAAGGTACCAAGGTGACAAATTGATCATGGAGAATACATTATTTTGTGCCCAGTCAAAATTATATGAAATCAAGTATTTATTTAATTGGAATAGAGCTGTAAAAAAAAAGCCTGGATCAATATTCGCAAGGCAGAGGACGCTGGAGTTCCAAGAGCATGTGGCACCACGGCTAACATTGTTTAGCTCTAATAATGTTCCTCTTTAGGCCCGCGTCTCGTCATGGTGAGTGGGCTCATAAACCAAGACAATCCAACATTCACATCTTAAGGAAAATATCTTAAATGGAAAATAATTGGTCTTGTTTATGCTCAAGATACAAATGTAAATATATTTTAAAAAATATCTTAAAAAAATGTGTTTGTCTTTGAAAAAACAGTACATTATTTACTTTTCTTTGGATTATCAGCAGAAGAGTCAGCCATATTTAACCTCTTTAGGCAGCATTAACATGCGTGAACATCACATGGCTCTATTATCACAGTAGTTCATTCTGCTTAACCAGGGCCTTGTGACTGAGTGTAGCAGGTTAACTCAAATATTGCCAGAGCCTTAAGAAGTTAATGAAAATATGTTTAACTCAACTGAAGGTTAAAAAAGAAAAAATCCTCACTTTGTAAACACAACATCATATATGATTATATTCCAACCGTTTTATTTAATATGAGAGAAAAAAATTACTTTATTTTACGTTTATCTACTGTTATGATGTATTGTTTAAAAATATGTATATAAAGGCTATGATAAGATATTATATAATGATATGACATATTAGGAACACAGAAACAACATATTCTAACTTGTTGTAAGTTAGTTCATACTAAAATGCATCTATCTATATACCCAGGCTGTGTCCCACCAAGGTGGGGCAGCCTAGACAGGGCACACATTCTTACCTCCCTCCTTCTCTTCCCCAAACCCTCCTCCTTCAGTGTATGTGTGTGTGTGTGCGTGCGTGTGACCTAGGGCCTGGTCTAAGCCACACCACACTGCACCAGGGTCAGCTGCACAGCCCAATCTGGGTACCTCCACATCAGGGCCTCAGCCAAGGCTGGTTTCCCCTTGCCGCTTCATACCAAGACCAGACATCTACCACACCCATCCATTCATTCATACACAAACTCTCACCACCCATCCCTGTCTTGAGCAGCCTCTCTCCCCTGCACCCAGTCATACTAAAATACAAGAAAATAAGTACTTATTGTTTTCTAAAAGTCAATTGCACCAAACACCAATTACTTAACGATAAAGACTTGTGATGTAAATATTATTTCAGCACTGCATTGCCTTGCTAGATATTTTTACTAAAGCGGTTAGCCGTTAGCATGGAGGGACAGGCCGCTGGAGCAGCATAAACCGTGGGCGTGGGAAAAAACAACAGAAGAAAAAACAGCTTAATCCTGTCCTGGCTCTATTCCCCATATTTGGAATGTCCAAGTTTGCCAGGGTTAACTCCAGCCAATATGGCGGTGTGAGGGATCGAGCGGCCAAGAAGGACAACAGAAAATGTATCAAAAAATGAAAGTTTAATTTTTCTCAAAAACATGTAAATGATTTACAAACTGGGCCCATAAAAGAGTTTAACAGAACATAATTAACTCAGGCAACAAACGTAACTCTGGAACTTATCCAACTGAACAGACCAAGTAACAGAAACAAACTGACCTACCCAAAGACACAATGGGGGAACATATATAGAGGCTGATCAGACCGTCTGAGAAACATGGGGGGAGCTGACAACATATAACAAAGACTACTGACAAGACTAAACACAATTTGGTCTCTTAGTGGAAAAGAAAAAAACGACAAACGTAGTACAAAAATGAATTACCAACAGAAGCAAAGCAAATACACATTAAACAAGTCCATGGTTGATCCCCGTGGAGGCTTCTGTGGATGCCGCCTGCCCAATTGCCTGACTGGAGCATTTAAAGGCTGTGATGACTTGACTTCCTATTTTGGTCAGGCCTCAACGCCCAGCTCCAGGAGCAGGACCTCAGCCACACCCGTAGCGACCAGTAGCACCCTCGGCACTGGCAACTCAGAAACAGGTGACATTAATTAAACAATCCAAAATTACTAAACTAAGCTAATGTATGTTCATGTATGTTTACATACATTTACATAAGTTTACATAGACTATTCATTGGAAATGGTTGAACATGTCTTGCAGAGTGTGTTGTGAATGTAACTTAAGGGTCATTTTGCACAGTGCATGTAAATTTAAATTTTTACCTGTGTTTATTTATTATCCCTTCAGTCTCTAAATGCACCTCTGAATGATCATTTTTGTCTTTTGAACGTAAACCAAGCCTGGGCTGTTCCCCACAGACAGGCAGGTATGGAGATATTATGGGCTGTGCAGGCACCTTTCTCTGAGAGTGTGTTCAGGGATATCATGGAGATCAGAGGTAGGCTGGGAGTCACTGAAGCTATTAGCTCATCTGTATTGTATTGAGACGAGGGTATGTACACATCTGCTGATGACATCGGAGAATTGAGTGGTGTTTCTGTGTGTGCGCTCCAGCTCAGGCACAAATTAGTTCTCTGTGTGCATGTATAGAAGCTCTCAAACTTGCTTTCAATGTAAAAATCCAATATTATCATAATTTGACAGATATTTTCTTGGTAGGCAAATTGTTCAGCTGTGGTAAAACAATAGATAAAAATATATAAACATAATAGCGACATATTTTTTCACAATTTTCCTCTTTTAGGAGCTCACTTTAAACTGTCATGGGATTTACTGCTATCAAAATGTAAAACATTTCAATTTGCGAATCACGAATTGAATGGCAAACAACTGAGAAGGATATATTGCTCAAATCACTCCATCTGTGTCCAAGTTTGATACTGCTCGTTTTGCATACAGGTACTCTTTTGTAATTTATTATATCAAAACATTCTTGCACCCTGGAGAATTAGTAAAAACATCTTCTGACATTTCATTACATTTTTCCAATTTGATATGAAATAGGCACAGTTCAAGTCTTTGGTAGGCTAAACCATGTTTCATATTTGAAATGTATCTTCAGAAGCCTTTTTCACAAACCAGCTGCCTTTTGATCAGGCTTTTTTTATTGAATTAGCATTACCTGCATTGGTTCTCAGAGGCTGCCTTACTCTGTTTCTAAGTCTCACTCCCTCTCTTTTTTTTTTTTTACCGGTTGAGTCCACATCGGTTGATAAATGCAGATGTCACCTAATGTCCTATTAACTTGACAAAAAAGTTACACCAACGTGAGGGAAGGACATAGAATAAAAAGGGCAGAAAACTAAACTGCTTCTCCATTTTGTGCCAACGTCAGCAGCTCTTATTTCAGTTTGATTGATATGGCGTCAGAGGTTACTCGATTAAACAGTGTTTCACACTGCATAGATTCCTACTTAAAAGTCTCAAGACCTTTAAATTATTTATTGATGTCTGTTCCAATCTGCATCCGGCTAAGGAGGACTCTGATCCATGTGTGGGTGGAAGAGAACAGTTCTCTGGGGTGGGGGGAGGTTGATGGTTCAGTAGCGCCTAGAGGAACTTGTTTTCCATGTGCTCTTGTTCACCTGCCCATCTTCTCTAATGGGGCTCACCAGGGAGGGATGAATAGGCCTGAAAGTGCCAACGTTAAAGTGAAATTGCATTGTGGCGGCGCAGTGTGCATGGACCTGGCCTCTCTTTGGTAAAATCCCACTGCTGTCTTTTCTTTTTCAACTTCTGCTTCCAACAGTAGAACCTGTAAAATGCAGAAGGTACATGCAAATACACATGCGGTAAATGAAAATACTATCAAGGTGAAAAGAGAGAAAACACATACAATAGCACAGATAATGAAGTAAAAACCTAAAATAAGTAAGTCAAAAAATATTCTTGATGAGGAACACAAGAATCTTTTTAAAAATTTGCTTAAAGAAATTCTCCTAAAAGTGCGACTTATACTCCAGCGTGACTTATATATGACTTTTTTTTATTTATTATGCATTTTCTTGGCAGCTGCGACTTATACTCCAGAACGACTTACAGTCTAAAAAATACTGTAAATTTAAAATTCTGAAAGCTGAAAGATTTAAAAGCAAAGATTCTTTGGAGATGAGGAAGGGTAATTAAAACTCTGGTAATTTGCAATATTTGTCAAAACTAATAACACAGCTAACATAATCTTTTATTTTGGTATGTTTACTTCCTGTGGGGTTTTTTCTAAATAATTTTGGTAGGATCTTTAAAACTGGAAGTTGTATTTTCTATTTATTTCTTGCATAAGAACTGGTCTTAAAATTTAGGCAGCAGCAATTTTAAAACGATTTGCATAAAAATGTGCCAGGTTTTTACTCTTTTTTTTCTTCCATAGAATACAAATTTTTAAAATCTGAAACAACGTATTTTATATTAAAGGCAGTAGAAAGATGGATTGCATCATAACTGAAGGCCTGCTCTGATAAGTATTTGTGGCTATATCAAACAGTAGCCGCGTTTACATGGGCAAAAGTAATCAGAATGAACGCCTGATCGGAAAGAAAATGCGTCATGTAAACGCGCCGTTCGGAATACTCTGCCCCGATCAGACTCGTTCGGATCAGAATTTCTTTCTGATAGAGATAGGTGGGTTATACCGATCCTTTATCCGATCGTTGTTCATGTAAAGGGTTAATTCCGATCGTGTGTCACTACTGCTCTGGTTCACGTCATGCATAGACGGTGTTTCGCTGAGAGAAAGCTTTGGAGCGCATACGGGACCCACCAGCTGCTCTGCGGACGCCCCGTGAAAAGCGCTGCTCCGCTTTCGCCCCGCTTTCGCCCCGCTTTCGCCCCGCTGGCTCTCCCTTCTCTTACACCCCCCACGAGGGAGATGCGGGGCAGGAGCGCTTCGTGCCCCCCAACGCTCACTCGGTCCACTGGCACTCTGGCACCTGAGTGCCAGTAGACCGATTACCGTAAATTCCGGACTACAAAGCGCACCCGATTAAAAGCCGCACCCACTGATTTTCACGTGTTTAACTATTTTTATACATACAAAAGCCGCGTCGGAGTACAAGCCGCATGAATTAGGCAACATTGTTATCCTGACGGATCACGTCCTGGCTCACAGAGCAAGTGTGATTTATTAGCACACAGTGGGTGGAGTCAGTTATGTCTCAGGCCCTTGTATTTGAGTATATCTGCATCTGCCAAACAGTATGCACCTCTATTCTATTCACAAGTTCCTCAGTTATGGTTTTTTATTTATTTATTTTTTTTTACTTATTGACAATCTAGGTATCATACATAAAATTACAAACAGTAACCATATAATCAACATTACATCCCTCAGTTATGATGAGGAAATTTACATCCGCGATCCCCCATTTCCCATGAGTCTTAGGGGCTAAAGGCGGGGCCAACGCCCGGCTCGCCATTCTGTTGTACGTGTTTAAGAATGAGCAAGTAGCAGCAGTAGATGGAGGGGCGAACGGGAAAAGCTCTCCTTACGCTTGTGTCGCGGCAGCGTTATGGGAGTAACAGGGCTGGTTAAAAACACGCTAGTAAAATAAAGCAGCGGCGACTGAAAAGCGCGCGCCTCAGCGCGATACGCGCGCCTCCTCGCGGCGCGTGGGTCAGAAGTTTCCTTCCACAACAAACATTGTTGTTCCGCGGACGCCTCCAGTAAGCCCTGGCTGCAGCCTGCAGAATGGCTCGACGCCTCTGCGCTCCGCGGACGCCTCTGCGCTCCGCGCTCCCGCGCGCTCCTTGTCTCCCTTTCCTATCTACTCCGACAGCTCTGGCCATGGCGGCTTCAAGGAGGAGCGCTTCGTCCCCATTGCGCCGGTGGACGGAGCAAATCGTGTCTGTGCAGAGCAATCGGACTTAATACTGTACGTTTTGTGTATGAGGGGCGGATGCGTTGTTACGTGTGGGAGCCTTCAGACTGCCATCGGCCCAGCAGCTCACACGACACGCAGTCTCCAGCTCACACGGAGGCTGTGAGCGTTTCAATGCAAAACTCCGCTCAGTCCTTAATAACCGTTAAAACGATCACGTCAATTTGTGTTTCCAGTCGTGTCCCGACAAAATAAAGGCTGATGTTATTCTCACATATTTACGTGCAGCCAGCCGAGTCACTACGACTCAGAGGTAAATGCACTCCTGAGCATGCGCTGTTCTCTCCGTCACGCAGCTGACCGGCTTTTCCAAACCCGTTGGTGATGGTGGATTTTTTCACGCTGCTTTTAACGATTGCTTTTAACTTGAAAGCTTCATCATATTGTAGCGGCGATCACGTGCACGCTGGGTCTAATGGCACCAAAGGATTCTGGGATGCGGCCGGGCATGCGTGCTTCGTTTTGTTGAACCATGACTGAAGTGTCTAAGACCTGAAGTGAGGTCCATGCTGTTTGGCTGCTTAGAGGTGTGTTGAAAAATAAATGACTTGTGTTTGGTGTTAGAGAATTCAACCCATTTACCGTGTCCGAAAATACGTACACGGCGGCCGCCAATAAAATCCATAAATTAGCCGCGTCACTGAATAAGCCGCACGGCTGTAAGCGCAGGAAAAAAGTAGCGGCTTATAGTCCGGAAATTACGGTAATAATTTTGTGTCTGAGGGGGGGAGGATGCTTTTTTACGTGTGCGTTTTGTTGTTTTGTTATGTATGGGAAAATTCAGACTGCGAGCCGTCCCGCCGTTCTGGGTTAGCGGCTGCAGGACTCAGGAGGAACCGTGTTCGAACAGAGCTCGGGCCGCTAGCTCACAGAGTGGCTTTGGGGCGGTCTGTGTGAACTTTTCAGAGCAGAAATAAATGTCGTTCAGTCCTTAAAAATTGTTCAAACAATCACGTGGATTTGTGTTTCCAGTTGTGTCCTGACAAAATAAAGGCTGATGTTATTCCCACACATTTACGTGCAGCCAAGATGCAGATTGCTGCGTTTCTCGCACGGCCCTGGATTTTGTGTCCATCAAGGCTGATGATGTTAGCCCGTGTTAGCCTGCCCTAACCCTTCTTCCAGCTTAATTCTTCCACAAAAAAGCACTGACCACACGGATTAAATATAACGATGAGCGAACAGGTACTTCATAATATTCATAACATTAATAAAAGCACGTTTGGAAGATCGTCTCGTCTTACGGAGCTGTTGCACACGCTGTCTGTCTGTGGCAGCGGTTTGTTTACAACGGGACCTATTACCTCATCCGGGGGATTTTACACTACTGCGCATGCCCAAATTATTCATTTCGACCGAAAGTGTGAGCCATGGGAACGTTTTTTCTAATCGGAAAAAGGTTTGTGCCCATGTGCACGGGTGAATTTTAACCCGACCATTGATCCGATCAAGATATTCTGCCCATGTAACCGCGGCTAGAGAAGGCCTGTGGCAAATCTTTCTGGCTAAAGATTTGTAAAGAACATGAGCATTTATAAATTCATTCATCTGCACTCATGTAACCCTTGTGCTATCCTAGGCACTTCAACATTGGGAGCTGGGTCATCTAGACCCACTAGACAGTGCTCTGAACCTTTTTTCTTCAATGATTTGTGATCTTCACTGGTGTCCATAGATTACATGAAATCTTTCCACCTTTATCCACCTTTGTCATGGTAGGGAGAACACGCCAATGTAAGGGTGGGGTCATCTAAGATAGCACAAGGGTTATATCAAAACCTACAACAGCAGTCAGAAAATATACCAGTATACAGTTGTTTGAATGAATAATGGCTAAGATTGAGGCAGAACTGCAACCTTGAGGGCTAAAACGCTGGATAAAGGTGTCTGCTGTTGGTTGGATAAAGTTGGAAAAGTAGTGAGTTCATTTACTTTGTGTTGGTTGGAGAACGGAAAGTGTGTGTGGGGGGTAGCTTTAGCTCTATAGGCTGGCCCATGTTTCTCTCTGCTGTTTATTGAGGGCCTGTCTCAGGAGTACGGTATTGATTTTTGCCAGGATAAGATGGGATAACCCTGGAAGACTCTGATGGATGGATGACTGAAAAGAAAAGAATAAGTGGAGGGGTGTGGATGTTGTCCCACTACACGGGTTTCATGTCTAGAAATGTAAACTTTCCCTCGACCCTCACTTATTGAATTCTTTGAGAAAAAATGTATTGTGCGTTCAAATTTTGTTTTAATATCCCGCTGTCAGATTCACTGATAACCATAAAACAGTAAAGACCGGCCATGCAGTACAGTACTTTTCTTTCATTGGAACAAAGTCTTATTTGGTAATTGTTCGTTGAATTGCAATGTAAAGAAACGGCTTTCAGCTCTTTTAAAGTCCCAATACACTCATCTTTGCTCTATTTTAAAAGCGTTCACAGACACCTTTTATTTGTGATTATGCCGTTTTTAGCCAAAATAAAAAACCTGTCTGGGACATACTTTCTGCGAAAGCGACAGTAATTCATTTGAAATCTGCCCCTGAGTTGTGGACAATCTTTTTCAAACAGCTTTTTTTTTTCCATCTGCTCCAGATTCAAAACAAAACAAAACAATTTAAATAAAGCAATACTCAGAAATGCAATTTGATGCTTAATTTTCTTTATATTTGTCCACTATTATCAGAAAAATGCCACAATAATGCAATTTTCATCAAAGTTTCTGTTGGTTTCTGCTTTTGACAGATTTCTGGTTTGTCATATTTTCTTTTTAATGAGGACTTCATAAAAATACAACTCATACTTAAGTAATTTGGCACACAAAAAAAAGTTTAGTAATGAAAATAGTTTTTGCACACGTGTTTTTACACGACAGCTTGAATGCCTACGTGTTTAAGACAAAGCAGAGTTTAGGAAGGCAAAGTGAAAAGCGCTTTGGGCTGTGTTGGGGGAAAGTGCCCAAGATTCATTTTTTCTCATCTAGTACAGACAGAGCAGCGGGAAGGCCTGTGTGTTATTTTTCTTGGCTTTAGCCCTCACAGCTCTAAGTGGGTATTGATCAGGTCCCTTAATGCAAACCTGTCAAATTAATTTTGCAGGGAGAGAAGGCTGTGACTGCTGCAAGATTGCTTCCCCATTGAAGAGTTGAGATGGGTGGTAGTGGTGATGGTGGTGGGGGGGGGGGGGATTGGTGGAAGAAAAAGAGGTATTGGAGGTTGGAGGCCTATGAATTTTAGTAATCTAAGTGGGAGAGTGCTAATCTTCCCTTTTTTCCTTCTTCATAAATGCTTTTACATTTACAGTTGAAACCAGAAGTCTAAACATAAAAACACACACATGCTTTTTTTTCTCACCAGAGGAATGGACCAACATTCTTACCAAAGCTTGTGAGAAGCTTGTGGAAGGATATCTAAGACCCCTTGACCCAAGTACTGCAGTTTAAAGGCAATAGTAACAAATGACATGTATGTAAACTTTTGACTTTGATAAAAGTACAAAAAGCTTTTCTTAAAAAAACCCAGTCTCATTATTCTGTCATTTAGCAAATAAAAATAATGTTGTTAATTGTAATTGACCTATACCCTGCGACAGACTGGCGACCAGTCCAGGGCATCCCTTGCCTACGCCCAAGTGGCCGGGATAGGCTCCGGCAACCCCGTGACCCCGAAAGGGAAAAACGGTCAAGAAGATGGATGGATGGATGTAATTGACCTAAAACAAGAAAAGTTTACTTATGTTACTTATGTACAAGTTATGTAAATGTGTCAAAAGAGCCAAAGGAAATTTGAAGAATAACTGGGAAAACCTCCACCATCTGACTTTTGGCTTTTGTTTTTGCTCCCATTTGTCTTGAGATGAACTCAAAGATATGAAACATTTTCTACATACACAAAATAACAATTTCTCTCAAATATTGATCACAAGTCTATTTAAATCTGTGACAGTGAGCACTTCTCCTTTGCTGAGATAATCCATCCTACCTTACAGGTGTGCCACAATAAGGTGCTGATTTGACAGCATGATTATTGCACAGGTGTGCCTTAGACTGACCACAATAAAAGGCAATTCTGAAATATGCTGTTTTGCTTTATTGTAGGATCTGGGGACTTAGAAAACCGGTCAGTATCCGGTGTGACCACCATTTGCATCATGCAGTGCATGTTATGCCAACATGTGGTGTTTTTTGATTAAAAAACAAACAACCCCATTTTTAGTAAAATAAAACATGACAGAGCCATCTTACAAATTATTTTGACTTGATAACCAAATAGTAAACATGTTACGATCTCTTAACATCACTGAAAAGATAATACTCTGTTTCTATATTTGACTTAAGTTCATAACAATTATGTTATTAATGAATCATCACAAAAGAGCTAAAGGCTTAGTTTGTTTTGGATTTACATTTTTTTAATAGCTTTTATATTTGCATCTGCTTTGCAATAATTTACTGAACTAGAGTTTTTACTTTAATCATTTCTACTTTGTGACAAGGCAGAACACAGGACTGGACTCAGATGCAGAGCTTAAGGATTTAATTTCTTGAATCAAGAGAAGAGCTAGCTTTGGCAGGTGAAAGCACATGACAAACAGGCACAGGACAAAGGGAAACACAGGCTATAAATACATGAGGAGGGGAGGCACAGGTGGGAATGATCAGGGATGATGAGGCAGACACAGGTGTGGGGAGCAGACACAGCAGGAAGGGGAAGGTCTGGAACGAGAGGTAGGTTAGACTTTCAAAACAAAACAGGAAACCCCACACGAGACAACAGGAAACTTGACGAGACATGACAGAACCCCCCCCTTAAGGACCGACTCCTGACGGTCCAGGAGCCCCAGACCTAAAGAAATCCGTCAGGAGCGACTTGTCCACAATAAAGCGTTCCGGAATCCACTGTCGCTCCTCCGGACCGTATCCCTTCCAGTCCACCAGGAACTGGCGACCCCGGCCCCGCTTCCGGACAGCCAGAATCTTCTCCACCGTGTACACCGGACCACCCCCCACCATTCTGGGCGGAGGGGGTGGCTCCGAGGGAGGCATCAGGGAACTGTCCACCACCGGCTTCACCTTGCTGACATGGAATGTGGGATGGACCCGGAGGGACCGGGGCAGCCGAAGGCGGACCGCTGCTGGGTTGATGACCTTGGAGACAGGAAACGGACCCACGAACCTTGGAGCCAATTTCCGACTTGGAACGTGCAGGTTGAGGTCCTTGGTCGAGAGCCAGACCTTCTGACCGGGACGGTAGGTGGGAGCGGGACGCCTTCGGCGGTCAGCGGCTGCCTTGACCCTGTCCTGTTGCCGAACCAGGACCTGCCGGGCAGCCTCCCAGATGCGACGGCAGCGGCGGACCAGGGCGTGGACCGACGGAACTGCAACATCGGGTTCCAAGGCTGCAAACAGGGGTGGCTCGTAACCGAAGACACACTTGAAGGGCGAGATGCCGGTAGCTGAGGTGGGCAGGGTGTTGTGCGCATACTCAACCCAGATCAAGTGCCTGCTCCATGTTGAGGGGTTCTGAGAGACCAAGCACCGGAGGCCGGTTTCCAGCTGTTGATTGAGACGTTCAGTCTGGCCATTGGATTCGGGATGGTAACCCGAGGTCAAGCTGACCGTGGCACCGATGAGCCGGCAGAACTCCTTCCAGAACCGGGACACGAATTGAGGTCCCCGGTCTGACACAATGTCCTTCGGGAAACCGTGGTACCTCACAATTTGGTTCATGATGATCTCTGCCGTGCCTTTAGCTGAAGGCAGTCTAGGCAGGGCGATGAACCTGACCATCTTTGAGAACCTGTCCACGACCGTAAGAACAGTGGTGTGACCACGTGAGACAGGAAGGCCGGTGACGAAGTCCATGGAGATGTCCGCCCACGGTCTGGAAGGTACAGGAAGGGGTTGTAGGAGCCCCATGCGACGACTGGTGGAAGACTTGTTCCTGGCACAGACTGAACAGGCAGAAACGTACTCCCGGACCTCCGGCTCCATGCGAGGCCACCAGAACCTCCGAGAGATGGCGTGCATGGTCCGCCTAACTCCCGGATGACAGGAAAGCAGTGAGGTGTGGGCCCAGTGGATCACCCTAGAGCGCAGTGTCGGGGGTACAAATAGGCGATTCCTTGGGCAACCACTGGGCGTTTGCACCCCACTGTTAGCCTGCATTACCTCAGATTCTATCTGCCAAGACACCGCTCCAACCACACAAGTCAGTGGAAGAATAGGTTCAGGTTCTTTGGCAACAGGCGCGGGGTCGAACTGACGAGACAGGGCATCCGGCTTCACGTTCTTGGACCCCGGCCTGTAAGAAAGGGAAAAAGAAAAACGATCAAAAAAGAGTCTCCATCGGGCCTGGCGAGCATTAAGTCTCTTGGCAGTCCTGATATACTCAAGGTTTCTATGATCGGTCCAGACAATGAAAGGGTGCTCCGCACCCTCCAGCCAGTGCCGCCACTCCTCCAGAGCCACCTTGACCGCCAACAGCTCCCGGTTGCCGATGTCGTAGTTGCGTTCAGCCTGCGAGAGGCGCCGGGACAGGAACGCACAGGGATGGACCTTCCCATCCAGCTCCGACCGCTGTGATAGGACGGCCCCTAACCCTTCATTGGAGGCGTCAACCTCCACGATGAACTGACGGTGTGGATCAGGCATAATGAGCAGTGGAGCTGATGTGAAGCGGCGTTTCAACGCCCGGAAAGCGGTCTCGGCCGCAGGCGTCCACCGGTACTGCACCCGTGGGGACGTGAGGGCATGGAGGGGTGCTGCAATTGAGCTAAAACCCCGGATAAAGCGTCTATAAAAGTTCGCAAAGCCTAGGAACTGCTGCAGCTTCTTTCGGCTGTCAGGTGTCGGCCAGTCCCTGACTGCGCTGACCTTGGCTGGATCCATCTTTACCGCCCCTGCTGACACAACAAAACCTAGGAAGGTGACGGTGGAAACGTGGAACTCACTCTTTTCGGCTTTGACGTAAAGGTGGTTGTCTAGAAGTCGCTGGAGGACTGCGGAGACATGGGAGACATGAGAGTCCAGGTCCGGGGAGTAAATCAAGATGTCATCCAAATAAACATACACAAAATGATCCAAGAAGTCCCTGAGGACATCATTGATCATGGCCTGGAAAACGGCGGGGGCGTTAGTGAGTCCAAAGGGCATGACCCGGTATTCATAGTGGCCTCTTGGGGTGTTGAACCCTGTTTTCCACTCGTCCCCCTCTCTGATCCTGACCAAATGATAGGCGTTACGGAGATCGAGCTTAGTAAACACCCTGGCCTGCTGGAGCTGGTCGAAAACAGAGGACATGAGCGGCAACGGATATCTGTTTTTGACGGTTATGTTGTTGAGCGCGCTGTAATCTATGCAGGGTCGAAGGGTCCCATCCTTCTTTCCGACAAAGAAGAACCCGGCACCAGCTGCGGATGAGGATGGACGAATGAGACCCGCTGCCAGAGATTCGTCAATGTATTTATTAAGCGCCTGGCGTTCCGAAGCTGAGATTGAATACAGGTGTCCTTTAGGAATGATGGATCCCGGAACCAGGTCGATGGCGCAGTCGTAGGGGCGATGGGGTGGAAGGCTCAGAGCCCGGGATTTATTGAAGACCTCAGACAGATGATGGTAACATGAGGGTATTGTGCTCAGGTCAGGGGCCTCTGGACCTGGAGCAGAACGAACAGGAACAGGGTTATTGTCTATGATGGTTCGTTTACCTGCAGCATGGGGACTTTTGTGTCCGTCACATCCTGGCCCCCATTCTAGTATTTTCCCGGTCGCCCAGTCCACCAGGGGATTGTGCTCGCGCAGCCAAGGAAATCCCAGAACCAGCTTCCTAGAGGAGCCCTCAAACAGGTGGAAAGACATGATTTCTGAATGGTTTCCTATGGACAGTTTGAGGGGTTCTGAGACATGAGTGATATTAAAAAGACCCCTCCCATGGAGGCCCCGGGCCTGGATGGGTCTGTCCAGAGGCTGTGGCTTAAGACCTAAGCTGACTGCCAGCTTCCAGTCCATTAGGCTGACATCAGCCCCGGAGTCAATGAGAGCTACGAGAGCTGTGGAGGAGCCGTGGTGGGTCACCACTAATGACGTGAGGCTCCGTGTGCGTCCGTCCATAGCGGAGATCTGACTCACCGTTGCTGTTTTTTTCACGGGGCAGGAGAAAACGGGATGACCAATCTCCCCACAGTAGAAGCACCGGCCCTCCTGCAGGCGTCGCTGTCGTTCCTCCGCCGAAAGTCGTGTCCTTCCCACCTGCATGGGCTCTTCACAGCTGTCCGCCGTGACGGAGGGATGCGGGTCGGCTGAGAATCGGCGGTGGTTTCGTCTTTCCGCGGATTCAGCCCCGCGAGAAGACCCGCCTCCTGATGATCCGCTGCCACGTCGGGAGACGAGTTCATGGAGTCGGTTATCCGTGCGGATGGCGAGAGCGATCAGAGAGTCGAGACCCTGAGGTAAATCCAACGGAATGAGCTGCTCCTGAATGCGCGGAGCCAGCCCTTTCATGAAGACATCATACAGCGCCACCGAGTTCCACCCGCTCTCGGCTGCTAGGGTGCGGAATCGGATGGCGTAATCGCAGACAGAGTCCCCCCCTTGGCGTATGATGGTGAGCTCACGGGCTTTATCCCGGCTGGTTGACACCGGGTCGAAAGTGTTCTGAAGCGCCTCCTGGAAGGCGATGAGAGATGAGCAGAGCGGGGAGTCACGAGCCCACTCAGCCATGGCCCATGCACGAGCCCTCCCCGCTAGATGGGAGATCATGAAGGCGATTCTGGCTCTGTCAGAAACGAAGGCATGGGGTGAATGTTCATAATGAATAGAACAATCAGTGAGGAAGGGCTTACACAGTCCAGGTTCTCCAGAGTAACGATCGGGAGGGGCGAGCTTGATTTCCTGGCTCCTGACAGGCATGGAGGTAGGAGGAACTGGGATGGAAGCAGAGGGTCCTGGAGGAGGGATTGTCCAGGGGGAACTTGAACGGAGGTCTTGAACTTGGGTAGAGACCTGAACCATATGAGACGCCAGGGCCTTCTGGAAGTCCTCCTGTTGAGAAAGGCGGGCTTCCAGGCGTTGCAGGATGGATGTTAAACTACTGCTCTCTGCTGAGTCCATTCTGGCCTGTTTGTACTGACAAGGCAGAACACAGGACTGGACTCAGATGCAGAGCTTAAGGATTTAATTTCTTGAATCAAGAGAAGAGCTAGCTTTGGCAGGTGAAAGCACATGACAAACAGGCACAGGACAAAGGGAAACACAGGCTATAAATACATGAGGAGGGGAGGCACAGGTGGGAATGATCAGGGATGATGAGGCAGACACAGGTGTGGGGAGCAGACACAGCAGGAAGGGGAAGGTCTGGAACGAGAGGTAGGTTAGACTTTCAAAACAAAACAGGAAACCCCACACGAGACAACAGGAAACTTGACGAGACATGACACTTTGAAAGCTAATACGTAAATGTAGCATTCAGCCTTATAAAGCATACTGGCAGTAAAAGTCATCACATCAATATTTTTTTGAAGCAAGACTCATAAGAAATGCAGCAAAGGTTTAAAATATGATTTAGTGTAAGACAACAGTGTGTTTCAGGCACCTGATGAGACTTTGACCATTTTTAATCCATATGGTTTGAGCATTTGTGGTAGCTTAGAGAAACATTTCCCATCTCTATCCCAAGTTCCTCATCATCCATCTGACTTACAGTCCGAGGCTTAAATGCTGTTTGTGATTATATTAGCACGGGAACCATTCGGTGATGACAAAGTAGGAAGGTGCTTTGGGTCAGCAGATGCATTAATTATTTGCATCCATGTGTATTATGTGCAGAACATACATTATTTAGTTTTCAAAGACGGGAAAACTCAGGTATATGGCAAACATAAAATGAAGAAAACTAACAGCTGCTATAAAACATTAAAATATAACAAATGAATATCACTAATATAAATTATTGTATCTAACTGTAAAATGTAAAAAAAAAAATAACACAAATGCCGCTTTTTCATGAGAATCTCATGTCGTAAAATCATCCTATTAAATAGATGGAAAACCAGAATCGTCCTTCAAACATCACCAAAATGTTTTTTTTCTTCTTTTTTTTGGCTTTTTTTGTGTGAAATAAAAATAGAAGTAGCTAAAACTGTTAAAACAGATGATCAACTATTCCAAAAATCTTTAATGTAAATTAGAGCATTATGATCTGTGAGGGGGGAATAAATAACAGTCTTCAAAAGCACATTATGGGATTCTTTTTTAGTTGACACAATAAACAAAAGAACTTCCCCTTTTTCTACTTGCACTTTAAATTACTAATATTTTTAAGCTTTACTATACAACATCTAATCTAATTGTGTTCATTGATATTGTTACAATAATCTGTTTTGTTTGAAAAGTTGACATTTTCTGCAAATCAATGCTTTTTGCTTTTTACCATCTACTCCAAAAACCTCCCATCTCCAACCAGTGTTACTGAAATGTCAGTTATATTTGAATAACGTCTAAAACTACCAGAACTAAATTTCTATTTTAGTGTTGGCTTCTTCTTCTTATGATCAGCTACCTGTTTGAAGGTTGTGCATGTCGTTTGAGATGTTTGAAAACAGCAAATTACTGAAAGTTATAATTAAGTCTTGAATCTCAAATTAAAGACCCACTCCAATGAACATCAGGTTTTTGGTGTTTTTAACATGTTTTGTAGCATTTTTTTCATGATGGAGTATACGTGTACATAAAGAAAATTTTGTCTGAAATTGCGTTTCCTAGTATTTCTTTATTCAAACCATAGTGTATAAGAAGCAGATGAAATGCCGTTGGAAAAAGCTTGTTGCAGTGAAGTAGCCACACACTCCCTGCTCTGCTTCATTCCAAACCATCCATTTGCAGACAAATAGATCCATGTACATCTTCATTTTCCTTTTTTGAGATTGCATCTGGCTTATATGACTTAAAATCTCCTAATTTAACAGTTATCACTTTTTTTCTAGTAAATTTATGACTTTATTTTTTACTTTTTCTTCATACTAAACCACATCTGAGACCCCCCCCCCCCTCCAAAAAGCAAAACAACAAACTAACAAAAAAAAAACACAGTTTGTGATAAGGAATGAATAAGTAAATAACATTTCAGTTTGATTTAATTTTTGGCAATAGTACCTGAAAGTCGTGGCTGCAATTCTCTGCTATTTGGAGTGAAACGTGAAAAAAGTTGTGTGTATGATAAAGTCCTGCTTTTATAGACAATGTAATGAAAATGACATAAAATGGCAAATAAAGATAATTAGCAGTAAATTTAACAACTGAAAACCTGTTTTTAAATTACTCTTTGTTAAGTCAGGAAAATTAGTCATTACTGATAGAATTAATCATATTAAAATAAATAAAAAGGCCGGAAAAAGAACAAAGTAAATCAAAAAGGTTTTAATTGCACAATATTCTCATAGGCTGAATATCAGGTTCTGGAAAATCCCTGATTTCACCTTGTATTTTCCATTTAATTTGGAAGTTATTGCCCAAAGCAATTACTGACCTTTGCCTGATGGTTAAGTGTTCTTCTGAACATCAGTGTCACTACTAGTAATAGTAGTAATTACTGTGGGAATTACAGACCAGAAAGTTAAGGTTAACACACAGCAATGTCACTCACTATGCTTTTAAATATAGTCATTATTTGTTTGGTTCAACAAACGTTGGACCACACAAACAGCAAATAAGAAATATGTTCTTTCTTTGAAGACCCACTTCACTGAAACAAACGTTTTTGGTGTTTTCAACATGTCCTTGTAACATTTTTCTCATGTTCGAGGACACATATTAAAGAATTAAAGATTAAAACTACACATATGACTTTTTCTTTATTCATATCATGATGGATCAGTAGCAGATCGATCGTTGTGGGTCCTGCTTATGTCATGACGTCAACCTAGAGCCGGCCTCGTCTGCATAACATCCGAACTTTTGCAAAGATGAATGTGCATCTTTGGGGGCGGGGATTTTACGTACATCCATGACAACAGCCCTGCCCACAACTGATGAACTTCAGCCGCTCTGCAGAAACTGTCCTAGAAATCGCAGGTTTTTTGATTTTGGCTAAAAACGGCATAATCATAATTAAAAGACCACTGGGAACACACTAGTAGGACTTTAAAGTGCTACATGAGCTGAAATTTGAACTAAAAAAATAAACTTTTTTGTGTAGTCTTGTGATTAGTATAGATCATATCTAGAATTACTTCATAAGTACATCCTGAATTAATATATTCTTAGCAGCAGGTATGTTTGGGTCAGCGGTAACAGTCATGTTTTTAGTTTAAGGCGCTTAATGCCAAATAACTGTTAAAATGGTGGACAAACGTCCTCATTCAAACCAGCAATATCCCATAATACCTACCTTCTCCAGTTTTTTCTTTGCTTCGTTCTTTAACATTTCAATTTTATTTTTAGAAATCACTTTTGTCGTCGAAGAAGTTTCCTTTATATTTATTTATTTATTTTTGGAATTGGTTTTGTTTGTGGAATTTTGTTTCGATTTTATGAAAATTAATGTTGTCTTGTTTTGTTTTTTAAATAGTCGCTGGGATCTTTATGATGTTTTTGCGTTTAATTATTTGTTAATGTGATTTGAACTTCAAGGGCCACCGTAGTTAACTCTTTAATTCCAATAATGCCACAGTGACGACGAAATAACACAGGCTTTTTGACATAGCGTAAACGATCACCGTGAATCAGCGGGTTCAGACGCAGAGAGAAGCATCTTTTCTTTATGCCTTTGCACCGCTATGCAACACATTACTAACATAGAGCTGCGGCTCAAACTGCTTTTCTCCATTGGCAGTATCCGCTGATAAATGTTGATTACACAAACATCTGAACAGTACTGCATATCAGCTCAAGGCTGTTTTTCTCTGCTTCAAAATCACTACGTTAATTGTGTTAACGGTTGAAAAGTTACAGTAGTCGAAAGAATGTAAACACTGGAGCTAAAGCTCCAATGTTAAAGAGTTTTAACAGACTTTTTTTTACCCACTCCAATTGTTGCCAGTACTGGGTGCGTGTGCACAGGGTTCGAGCGCATTGACCCAAACTAAACAGCTCAGATGTAAATTCTTGTAAACAAAAACATTCATTCATTCATTCATTTTCTATTCCGTTTTTCCCTTTCGGGGTCACGGGGCTGCCGGAGCCTATCCCGGCCACTTGTGGGCAAAGGCAGGGGACATCCTGGACAGGTCACCAGTCTCTCGCAGGGTAGAGTGTCCATAATCACACATCGATTCACTCTCACACTCACACCTATGGACAATTTAGAGTTGCCAATTAACCCATCTAGCGTGTTTTTGGACGCTGGGAGGAAGCCGGAGATCCCGGAGTGAACCCACGCATACACGGGGACAACATGCAAACTCCACACAGAAAGGTACCTACCCCAGCCAGGACTTGAACCGGGGCCTTCTTGCTGTGAGGCAAGAGCGCTAACTGAGCAGCGGCTGAGTAGCTCGGTTGGTAAGGTGAGCGGCTACCATGCAGGAATCCAGGGTTCGATTCCCGGGGGGAAGAAACAATGGTACTGGGGGCAATTACCATATCAATGACGAGCAGTTAACATCACTCAGTGAACGCTACTGCCTCCCGAGCGCAGTTCAGTTGCAGCTCACTCCTCCCCCAGGGGATGGGTCAAATGTGGTCAAAAATTTCCCCATTGAAGGATAAATAAAGTCTACGAAAAAAATAACCACTGCACCACCGTGCAAAAATATTTGAGGTGTGTTAAAAATGCACAGAGACTTTCAGAGTCTGTGTGCATTTTTAACTAATTATAACTTTCAGAGTCGCTGAAAGTTATAATTAGCTCTTAAACTCTTGAATGATTGTGGTATATCACTTTTTAATGCACACCCAGCAGCCAATCAGAATCGAGTATTCTCTTGGCCCATGGTATAATTTCTGATAATGCACACTTCATCTGCCATGATCCCTTAATTACACCATGGTCCGGCTAAATACTCGATTCTGAATTCATGATAAAGGGATTTACATGAAAAAACGTTTAAGACTTGTGTTTGTTTTTTTGACATTGCACATGTTCGTTTTCCCTTTTGGCATCTATCAGTTATTTGATAAAATAGTTATGGTAAATCATTTACACCCATATAGTCCTAATGTAGCTTTGTCTGCAAGCACAAAAAATATTCACTTCACGTCAGTCGACCAAAGTGATTCTTGATTTAACATCCCCAAAATTGAAAGCTCATTTCAGAATAGATTTCCCAGGCAGAGCCATGTTTGCATGTTTGTAAAAAAATCCTTTTCTGCTTTCTCCTCTGTCTCTGGGGCACACACAAACTTCATTTGAATGGTAACTGGAATCGTCTCACTTGCTAGCAAACTGCTGTGGCACTTGAAATGCAAATGTGTCAGGATCAGTGTGCGAATGTGTATGTGTGTGTAAGTGTGCCTCTGATTGAGTGAAGTGTACTTTTGCTAGCAGCAGATTGGCTGGCTGGTCTCAACAGAGGTTCCATTACCACTCAGTGGCTTTCATCTGCTCATCGAGTGAGAAGTCCTCACATCTGAAGTGAATGAGAAACAATTTAACACACACACTCACAGTCACAACACCCAATGCAAAAATATGGAAAGACATGCACACAGATGGTTCATGACAAGAATTCAGATAGATTTAATCAAAACCTCTCTGGATATTTCTTGAGTTCCAAGACTTTTACCCTAAGACCACAGCCTCTCACTGTGCATTTCCAGTGACATGTCAAACATTAGTCAATTAAGGTGTCAGTAAAATTGATTGTATGAAATAAAAAAAGTAAAATAAACATTTTATAAACCAGATTTGAGTTTTGATTTTCACAAACGGAAAAATGGTAGTGTGCAATGTCTTGTGGTATGTGGACACCACCACCGCCACCCATCTTTATCTTTATATGACAACTTACACAGCTCATTAAAATATGTGAGGCTAAGCATTGAATCCTATGTTGCAAAAAAACCCATCAAAAGTTTAATGAAATTAAAAGTTTTTTTTAATGAACTAAGCCCTTGGACTGTTCCTAACCATCAAAACAGGAAAATTGAATGCTCACACAAATAGAGTGCTAGTACGAGTTAATAAGACAATGGGGGTAATTTTTTGATGTGACTGTGTAAAGAAATTATTAAAAATGCATTTTTTCGTTTAAGATTTGTTATGATCTATAGTTTATTGAGTATTCCACCAAAAACCTTTGCAACCTTTAGTAATTTCAAAGAAATGATTTAAGGAACATAAAATGATAAATATGATCAAGAGGCAGGCAACTTGACAACGGGGGAAAACAAAACTGCAAGTTTAAAACTATCATTATTTAGAGGAGACATCTTCTCCATTTACTTCTCTGGCAACACAGCAGTACTTTCACTGGTTAGGCTGTTGTAACTGATTTCATCCATCAACATTTGTAACAAAACGTGTTACCTGGGTTATCCAGCGGCTTAACTATTTGGTTGAAGGGTGGGTAAAATGTTGGGAAGGTCGTACTATGTATGTATAATTGTACCCTTCTCTCTATTTTATATTTATCTTCTTTTGACATTTAGTTGTTCCTCTTCTTATTATTTTAAGAGTTAAACATTGGTTTCTTAATAGATAACGATCCACCATTTTCTGACTTTTTTTTTTAAATCAAATGTTTTCTAAAACCAGCAGTGCTGGATCATCATATATGGCCTTTAAAGGACAACTGACACAATTTAAAAAAGAAAGAAATATAGTTTTTGTAGGACTTTAATAAATATGTAAAAAAATAATTCAACATACTCCTTCATTTATGATTTAAACTAAATCCCATTTGACATCTTCATTTTCTCTTCTTTGTGTTTTGTCTAGTTATTTGTTTTTTGTTTTTGTTTTACTAAGAAACTAATTATTCGCATTTGTGGTATTTTCATGCATGCAGGTCACAGTCATAAAGCACTTAAGTAGGTTCTGGATAATTGCAATGTAAAGCAACTGAGTGTAGCAGCTTCTCCAACAACAGAATAGTGCCTTCAACATTTTCCTTTATAAAGTTAAAAAAAACATAAGTGAAGTTCTGAAACCAATTGTTTTTTGTCCTCATAGTATTCTTGTAGAAATGTGAAGATGTGTGCAGGAGGCAGACTGATGACATGCATCATGCGGGCAGATGCAGACTGTCACAGAACAGGAAATTCAGACAAGTGATAGCACTGAGTAACAACTGCAATCCACACAGAAATAATCACTAATGCAAGCCTGGATGCTTTGCATATTTTTCTTAAACCAATCCTTCACAAATTGTTTTTGTAAAGTGGATTTGTGCCGGATATTTGAGAACCACCAACTGTTTGTAGTAACACAGCTTTTGTCTTCCAGAAGGGTAAGCTGAAACTTTTTTTAACTTGGTTTTTAAGAGAGAGAAAAAACATTTTTTTCTGCTTTGTTGTTTAGTAAAATAAAAAATGTATGTTTCAGAGACTTTTTTTCTAACTAATAAGTGGTTACAAAAACGTTTTGGTCTTTGTCCGAAGCTGAAAAAAATAAATTTACTCCAAGCACCCATATATCGGTTGGTACAGTCTCAAGGCTGGTAATATTCTATTGCAGCTTTAAATCTTGTTAATGGTTAAAATGAAATTTCAAGGGGTGAATATTATATTTCTGCACTATTAAGGCGCATCTAAAAACCCAAATTTGTTTCCAAAAAATGGTGTGCTTTTTAATCTAGGGCGTCTCATTATATGGATTAACTCTGATCGTGTTTACTGACGTTGAAGTAATTTTAAGAAGTACACAGTGCTCTTTCTGTTTTTTAAGTCTTACTATGACAAATTTTATTTTTAACCCTTGTGTTATCTTAGATGACCCCACCCTTAGATTGACGTGTTTTTCCAACCATGACAAAGGTGGATAAAGGTGGAAAGATTTCATGTAATCCATGGACACTAGTGATGTTCTCAAATAATTGAAGAAAAAAGGTTCAACACACTGTCTAGTGGGTCTAGATGAACACACTGTCTAGTGGGTCTAGATGACCCAACTCCCAATGTTAAAGTGCCTTGGATAGCACAAGGGTTACATAATAACGTTTCCAGTGTTGTGAAGTTTTTTAACCAAAATCCCACAACCTAAATGTCTTAAAAAGCTATATTTCATGTTTTCATCTGAAGTCTCTGTTTCCAAAGTCTCCTTTAAATGGGCGTGGCCGTTGGTGCTGAGCTGAGTAGCCCCACCCTTGATCCCCCCCTTTCTGCAAGCTGTGTCTTGCAAGAGTGAAGAGCTTGACATAGGGGGGCTAAACTAAATCGGCCAACAGTGCCAGTCACGGCTACTGTCAAACAAGGTTGGGAGTTACATGTATTGTGAATACGCTAACACAGCTAACAATTCTAAAGTGGCTACTATGTAGCGTGTTACAAACAAGCAGCGGCGTGTCTAGTATTTATTTTAGGGGGGGGCAGATATGGGCTCAGGTTGGGAAACGTTTGAATGACTCAAAACTCATTCAATTAATAAACTTTGGTGGTTCCAACACCCAAAGGAAAATCAAAACAAGCCACGTCAAACCCTCTTCATACCCATAGATTTATACGAAGTAGATATATTAAAAAAATGCATTCACCCCCACTATGCTGAGATTTCAACCTTGACAGGGCAAAGTTTTAAAATTCTCCATTGGCATTGAAGGAACAAAAAAGTTCAGTTCAATCACAGCTTATGATTCACATTCATCAGTGTCTATTTAACTTTTAACAATATTTACATTATGTGACAAACTACAAACTATTTACAGTTACACTGGCTAAAAAGCAACTCTATTTTTAAAAAAAGCAAACAATGTTAAATGCAAATATTGTCAAATATGTAATTATAGTTACAAAATTGAAAAGCATATTTACTTAATATTGGTATCACCATGTCAGTGTATTCAGATAGAACTTCATGATGTCCATTAAGAACATCACTTCCACACACTTCTTCCATTCTCACATCCATCCTTCCATCCTCCATTCTTCTTCCATTGATTTGGAGAACTCACTGTGGATCCTGATGGCTCCTGCTCAGTCCTTCCTTCCCTGTTTTCTCCTTCTATCATGTTCTTTGTAATGAAGAAATCTGCACTCTTTTGTGATCTTTCATTTTTCCTCTTATTTCTCTCCCTGTTTCTTTTTTATTATCCTGATGTAATGAAGCCAACTTGTCTGTCACAAAATAACATTTTTGGTTAACAGTACAACTTTGGCAATGTAAGGACATTTGTATTTTAGTCCCCAGAGGCTCCCGCCTTTGAGCTTTTTGATGTTTCATGCTTCAACTGATCAGTTTCTGAATAAGTTTAAAGTTATTCTTCCATACAGCTGTATGAACCCAATAAATCAGGTGTGATGAAATAGGTAAACAAATTAAATCTAAAAGGATAGGAGACTTGACAACCAGGACAACCAGGTCCTTGACAACCAGGATAGTCATCTATGCCCACAAATATACTTTAATTTAAGGAGATATATTAATGTGGCTACATTATTTAAGTTGTATTAATTTCTCCGGCAAGACCAAGATCCGGGGATCTCATGACATCTGAGCCTGGGGGTGTCTGTGTCCCTGTGGTGTGGGTTCTGGTCCTTGCCCTTGAGTGTCGGCATTCTCCAAAATTCCAAATGTGGGGAAGTTTACAACACTCCTTGGGGACCCTCACTTCTCTTGGGCGTTCTCCTCCTCGGCAGGAGTTGGCAGCCCATGCCTTGCTCTCTCCTGGACCAACCATGGGGCGGGTCTCCCTTGGGGGATCCTGGCTCCCCCAAGTTGGGGTTGGGGTGGGGGGATGCTCAGAACTCCTGGGTGGTGATGGGCTGCTCGTCTGGGGCTGGGGGTACTCTCCTGGGGCAGGGTCCCATGTTGGGCCCTCCGAGCGCAGCAGGGGGACTACTGTTCTGGTCGGGCTGGAGCTTGCACTCTCTGTTCCCCTGTGCCTCCCTGCTCTCTGGCATTGGGGGCCCCTGTTGCTGTCTTGCTGGCCCTGGCCTGGGTGGTGGATGTGATTGCCCGGTGGTTGTTTTTCCTCTATCTGCTACAATGTGGGTGTTGGGGGTCCTGGCTGCCACTTCTGTTTCAGCGGGGGCCTTGGTGTGGGGATGACTGGGCACTCTCCCTCTTTCTTTATTACATTCCATCATCCACCTTAGAAGAACATAAACACTCACTCTGTGCTGTTTTCACCTTTGCACAAATGTGTTAGTCTGACTGCATAGGTATGCATGTGTGAACATTAGTTGTTTTATGTCCATGTTGACTTGTTTGTATAAGATAAGACAAGACAAGACAAGATATTCTTTATTGATCCCACGTTGGGGAAATTCAATTGCTACAGCAGATCGGTGCAAAAAAAACAAATGTGAACTTTATTGGAGCCAACAGGTATATTTGTAACCCCACCCCTTCTAAAGTTTTTATACATCTAAACCTCACAGTAACAATTATAAACTTCCAGCAACTTGTTGCTTTATAAGGCCTTATGATTTTACCCCCTCCTCTTCTATAATCACCCACCTATCCTCCCCTCTCTAACATCCCTCTCTCTCCTTCCTTCCTCTTCTTTTCCGTCCAGTCCAACAAAAAATGATTACAAATATAATTAATATAAATAAAATTCAGTCTACATTACAAAAGGGGTTTATTCAAATATACACCTTGTGTGTCAGTAGATTCATAACTCCCTGTTGTAACAGGAAAATACTGTATGTCCAACACAAGAGGGCTTCAGCTCTCATCTGTTTGCATAGTTGTTCGACAGGACAGGTTAAAAATAAGACACAGTTTAACCCTTGTGTTATCTTAGATGACCCCACCCTTGCATTGTCGTGTTATTCCTACCATGACAAAGGTGGATAAAGGTGGAAAGATTTCATGTAATCCATGGACACCAGTGAGGTTCACAAATCATTGAAGAAAAAAGGTTCAGCGCACTGTCTAGTGGGTCTAGATGACCCAACTCCCATTTTTAAAGTGCCTAGGATAGCACAAGGGTTAACATGTAGTAAGAAATCAAGATTCAGTGTCTCAGGATGGGGAAACCCGGGAAGGCATGTTTGAAAAGTGGTGGAGTGGGGCAAGCCCCTCACTGGACACACCCCTGTGAACAAGTACTAGAGTTACTGTGATCACAGTTAAGAAAGTTTGACTGACATGTGGATTTATCACTGACTCTTTTGTCTTGTTTAAGGCACCCTGTAGTTTAATCTGCCTTATTTTGGACAAGTTCAAAATTCGCTGTGCCAATAGTACAGAAAATATGATAATGATTTTCAGAGGAAATGAAGGCTTTATGACTTTTGATTAGTGAACAAACTATAAAAGATATCCAGAACCTAGTCTATAAAGAAATAATTACATTTTTTTAAAACTGTACATGTAAAAAAATATTGATTAAATGATCATTACTGTCATTGACAAAAAATGAAAAGACTGTTACACACTTGGACAAAAGACAAAAATGAAAGCTATGGATTTTGGTGATAAAGAGAATGAAAATGAATAAAGTGTTTTAGTGTGGATGTGTGAGTGTTTTAAAGAGGGTTGAAAAGGGGGGGTGTTCCTGTCAGTCTTCATATGCATCAAAATCTGGAGCCTATTCACAACAACATGACAGAGACGTAAAGCAATCTGCCAGACCAAAAGCATTTAATTTTGAAATGTCTGCCCTATGAATCCCTGTTCACAGAGTAACGCGCACAAATGATTTTGCAAGCACACCCTCAAGTGTGTATGTATGTGTACATATATGCGTATGGGATTTTGGCTTCCTATCTATTACTTCAACCCCCACAGATTTGGGGTGAGGGGAATGTCTTTTTTAAATCATTAAAGCCGCTGAATGAGCTTTACTGCTTCGCCTTTACATTAACAACATTTGAGTGTGTACCGCCATACAGCCAGGCACAAAATACACTTTACAATATATATATATATATATATATATATATATATATATATATATATATATATATATATATATATATATATATACTGTATTCTCCTGCTAATGAGTTGCTCTCTAATCTTTTGCTGAGAATAAAATGCTGTCACTTCAAGAGGTATTGACCGTGCAGGTCAGATGCCCACTGACTTGCTTTTGAGCTTCAAGCACAAACTTTTCTTAAAATATTGTTATCAATGCTTTTTTATGTGGCAATCGGGCCTTTACTTTTATAATTTACTCTTATGTCATCTTAAATTGCAGTCTTAAAAATTCAAAGAAAAAAAGACACACTCTTTTAAATCATGATGCAACCAGAGTAAATAGTTATTTATTATTTATTCCTACTACATTTGAACAAAATCAATGTTTGTTAAAGTACAGGATCTATAGGAAACTTTGCCTTTAGTTGAAAATTGAAAGCAGTTGTTTGCTAAATTCAATGCTTTTAGTTATTTGCTTTCTATTATGAATGTCTTTGCATTACAATAGAGGAATGCATGTTTGGTCAACTTTAGGCCAATTGGACATCCACACATCCCTATAGCAATGTCTGCAAGGATTTGTTTTCTAGTAATTTTTTCTTTTGAAATACGGTCAAATGTTTTGTAGGGACTGCGGGCAACATAAAAAGAAAAAAATAATACAATTCTTTTATCTCATTGTTATTTTTGGATGTGTGTGGCTTTAAGTGTAAATGTACTTTGAGAAATTGACATGACATAATTCAGTTTTGGGTCTGGGGTAAGCTTTAAGCCAATAAACTCTGTAATCCAAATAGTATGAGTTTCTTAACAAGACATTGCAAGTCTAGTTTAACAAACAATTGTTACGCAGAAAAAGTCATATTTTAAAACTGTACCATAGGTTTACAAAACTTTTTTTTTTTTTTTTACAGTTTCATTCCTATGGAAGCCAAAACAACCTCTTGCTCTGACCCTTTGGGTTTTGCCAGAATATGACAAAACAAATTTTTTTTTTTATTGGGTTATATAAACTTGAGATAATTTAGGGCAGGGGTAAGCAAAGCTTAAGACATAAAGTGCCAATTTGAAGTGTTCTTAACTGACCCATCACCAACTATAATGTGAACCCTAATACAAAGAAATATAAAAAGATTTCCAAAATATATTAAATATTATTCAATTCACAAACAGGTCAAATAGTCTTTTAAAAAAACATTCATAACACAAAAACGTGCGTTCATAACAATATTGCAGAAGGAAAATATGTTAAAGTTTGAAATAGCTTTGCCGATATGTTTGTTTGAAACAAAAAGCAATGCGTTTGCGGTATGTCTACAGCAATAGGATTGGGTACGTCAATACAAAATACCATTGATATTTATAAAGCATATTCCTTTGGCCTATTAACCTTTTGTTACTTTATGAGACACAGCCTGAATAACGTAATGTAAGTGAATTCTGTGATGGTGCTCTTATTACTTGTAAAATGAGATGTTTTTACTTCTTCGTTAGTCAGTTACTCACTTTAAAACCTGTGTAAATTTCATATTGTCATTTGAAAGAACAGAAAGAAAGTCCAAGTTTAATCTGACCTTGTTTTTTTGGTCATTTTTTTGGCGGCGCAAACAAAAACAAAAACATGACCAAAAATGTGACGTTACAGACACAAGCTCATTTCATCCCACCTGTAAACAGTTTAAAACACAGGGTCGTTATTACAGCATTTTCATTTAAACAGTGATAAACTTAGCTTTTTTATTCCTACAGTGCACATTAATTTAAATCACCCTTTCATAAAGGCTGATGTGAAAAACTTGGAGTATTTATATAGGTGGGCGGGGTCACAGTAACAGCACTCTGGACCTTTTCCCTTTCCTTTTGACGCCATGGAGGAAAAAAAGCTTTTTGTGAGATTATATTGTCACTACAACCTGATCCTTTTTGAAATCTGAAAAATAAAAATAGATGACAGATCAAGTGGTTATCGTTGTCATACTTCTGCGTGCCACTGTCTTTTCCTTTGTTTGCCAGTTTGTGCCCCAGGTTGCTGACCCCTGATTTAGAGTCACCAGTTCCCAGATGAAGCATGTTTTTGGACTGTGGGAAAAAGATGGAGTTCCTGGAGAAAACTCATGCATACACTATGAGAACATTCAAATTCCACACAGAAGGGTCCCATGGTGGGACTTGAACCAAGGCCTTCTCACTGTGTGGGGACAGTGCTAACCACTATACCACCGTGCAGCCCCTACAAATTCTAGGAAAGAAAGGAGAAAATGAGATGCAGCCAGACTGCATTTTGGAGTTTCCTCTAGAATTAACTTTAATTCTGAAACAAAATAAAGATAAATGTGTATTTAGCCACTGGAAGTATACAGACTTCATGTCAGAACATACTGCTGCACATTTTTCAAAAACATTCTGCATTAAAATAGGAAATATTTTTATATAAGTGAGTGTACAGCCTGCCCATCTGTTGTAGCTTCACTAGTGCCTGAAACTGTCATTACTGCTGCCCAGATGTTGTTAGCTTTTAGCATCATTGTGTTGCAGAGAATAAGGCCACTGTACTGCTAGGATCAGGTGTGCATGCCTGATAGCCAATACTGACATCAAAAGAAGTATTTCAGGGTGATTTAATTGAATTGTGAAACATCAAGAATAGAGCAGAACATCAACTTTGTGTGTGTATGGGCCATAATTTGTGTGTTAGGTGTTTGGCTGGTGATTGGATGCATTGGTAGAATGAGTATAAATGTGCACATGTGTCTGGATTTTAATTGAATTGAGTGTCATCAAAGCCTGAGAGGTGTGTGTAATACAGTTCGTTTAACAATACACCTGTGGCATAGAGGGAGCAGCTGATTGTGCTGTGTGGCATGTTTGATGTGAAGTACCTGAACCTCAGAAAATGCTTCATCAAAAAACAAAAGAGGGGTCAGATGATCTACAAATTGATCTACACTTTGAGCTGTTTTCACTAATGAACATTTGCTGATAGAACAGCAATGAGTCAATTAGCCACCATGATTAGATATTTTTACTTTACAACATCAGAGAAATAAGAGATTATTTTATTTTATTTATTTATTTTTGGAATTAAGGTGTTTTTTTAAAGCCTGTGATGAAATCCACAAAAATGCAATATGATTTTTCATGATTGTATACATTATGATACAATGGGGAATTTAGTACGTTTTTTGCTCACAACAGTGTTAGTTTTAAAATGTAGAAACACAGACATAAGTGTTTGTTGGAAAAAAAGCACTTTATTTACCTACTGTTTCAAATATGATCCACACATTTTTAACATGGTATAACTGTATTACAGTGAATAAGTAATAAACAAATTTTGTTTCCTTTGAATACATTCAGTAGTCATAGATAAGTTAGTCTCACCATCAAGTTTTTAAAATTTGCAAAATTTTCCCCACCAAAAGTGTTTTGGGAATTTCACGGAAGCAGCCATTTTAAAATGAGCAGGAAAAGCCCTTCTACTGCCCCTAGTGGAATGATGGATAACTGCAAGACAGAAAACTTGAGCAACTTATAAACAGTGGTTGTTAAGGAAAGTTTTGATCATGCTAATGAGATAGGGGTCACAGAAATGATTAGCAAATATGACAAGAATATTTACATAGGGTTGAAATACAGAGGTACGCCTGTCCTGAAAGATTTTGTGTGAGTTTTTTGCTGCTTTTCAAAGCATTTCTTTCTAAATAGATACTAAAATTCTGCAAGTATAGAGCTGCTAACAGCAGTTGAACAATACATTGCCCAAATTCCAGGAAACTTCAGTCATCCATGTGAAGCAAAGGCTTGGGAAAGGGAAGAAAAATAAACCAAAAGGCTTTTACAACAGTGATGAAGATGAGGGGATACATTAGTATCCCTGGTTCATCTCTGCTTTCACTTTATCCCTCAATCCATTTCTCTCAATTAGGAAATGAAAATTACGATCGTCTTAGAAAGTAAGAGATTACTCCCTGACCCTAATGTTCTGTTTGTAACTCACAACAAAATACTCCACTTTTGACTTTTATTATAATTAAGAAAAATCAATTCACTGATGACGTTTAAACCATCTTACAGTTCTTTGGATTTATGGGTTTTTCCACTTTTGAAGAAATAAAAAGCACAACTTTTACAAGTAAAACAATGTCCCAGAAGGCATTAATATTAAAAGCTTTACTAATGCTTGGATGTGCATTTATGATATAGTATTTTACATGATGGAATCAAAGCCATGCTCTTGTTTTTTTTCTTCAGCTGGTTTGCCAAATAAAAGTTTTGGGTCTGGCAAATGGAAGTTTTACCATGTCTAGTATTTTTCATTTTGACAGACATGATTACCAGCAACTGAAAACTTATGTTGTGGATGTGATCTGATGAATCTATACCCACCATGACAACATTCTTGTGTTTCCTCCTTCTGTTACACATCCTCTACAAGACAGTAAATCGATTATTTAACCTGTCATTTAGAGTGAAAAAAGAACACAAACTTTTTTTCTCTCTTCCTTTCAATAAATAAATGGAAATAAAATCTGTGTCTGCTCATGTGTTTTGTTTGTCATACGACAGTGGGGAGGGTGCGGTGCTCCTTATGTTCCATTTACCACCCTATGAAGCATAGAGCCCCTCTATCACCCATCATCTCCTCTGCACACACAGTGCATGGATGCCTGCATGTCTGTACTTGTGGGGGCCTTTAGTTCCATCCTGTCCAATTATTATGGTCTGTGAATTTGTTAGAATAAACATGTTTGATCCCAACTGCATTTTGGTCATTTTATCATGCAGACTTAATCAGTTAGATACATTTTTCCTTGTCTCTTTTTATACAGCAACAAATTAAATACATGTACTGATTTGTTTTGTTTGATAAATTCCATAACACAATTACCACTTCAAATGTGCATTTCTCCATTGTATGATAAACTGAAAATAGCATCAAAAACAAGAAATTAAACTTTAGAAGGCATTTGTTTGCTTCTGTTTCTGTCCATCTCTTTGCATTTACTGCTGCAAATGTTTTTGAGTGTGCCTTTACATAGAAACATCATCATATTTTTAGGTTTCAAGGTGGATGCAAGTCATATACATTTTTTGGACACGCGAGAATGTGTAAATGAATGAGTGAATGGGGGCATCAGTCCAGCTGAAACGATCAACCTCCAAATTATCTGTCTTAAAGATCCACTCCAATTAAAGTTGTGTTTTTGTGGCATTTTTCTAATGATGGAGGAGAAAAATGCATACATGGAGTGCATGAAGAAAATTTGAGATTCAAATTGCATTTCTGAGTATTTTTTTTGTTCAAATCATTGTGAACCTGGAGCAGACGAAAACATGCGGGAAAGATGTGGCAAAAATTCACTGAAACACAAGTTAACATTAACATCTTACAGACTAAGCTGTTTTGCTGTCAAATATATATATATTTTTTGCTTTAATCTTAATGGTAGATTTTCATTTGTGAATGTTGTACTAATTGTTTTACAACTAAATCACAGTTGTACTCATTACACACCACATCTTTTAGATCTCCTCAGCACTTGGTTTTAGGAAAACCTAAGAAGCAATCAGATAGTAATAAGATAGCAATCAAGATGGTCACCGAAAAATTAAAAATGGTGGGAATTTCCTTATTTTTTTTACTGATTCTATGTTATTTTGTTTGGAATATTTGTCAGTGAAAAGAGCTTTAAAGAAGAGCAAACAATGTGTCTTTTTTAAATATATTTTTTTCTTTGAAAAAGATATTCAGCAATTTCTCTAGCAGACATTTTAGACATTTATTTGCTTAATCCTCTTTATTTTTAATTTATTTGTTCTCTTTTAATTTAAACAGTTTTGCTGCTGTTTGTTCTGCTGTTTTTTTTTCTGTATTCTTCCACACTGTCCTTTTGTTACCAAATTTCTCTGTAGTGGGACAAACACAATTATAATATGGCTGTTTAATTAATTCTTTTTTTTCTTTTTACAAATAAAACATTTTCATTTTACAAATAAAAGATTTTCACCGAAACAGAATGCTCGGATAAATACTGTATTTATGTTCTTGAGGAGGTGTGAATGTGAGTGTCCATGTGTGTGTGATTGTGTCCCTGCGACAGACTGACGACCTATCCAGGGTGTCCACTGCCTTCACTCATGAGTGGCTGGGATAGGCTCCAGCAGCCCAGTGACCCCAGACGGGTCAAAGCCGGTTTAGAAGATGAACGAATTATTGTTTTTGAGGTAATGGTTTCTTTTTTATTATTCTATTCTATTTTTTAATTTTTTTGGTAAAGGATGACTAAAAAAGCTTTTGGTCTTTCACATTTTTTAGTAAATATGTTTGATATCAATTAGAAATAAAGCTTCTGTAATTGTGTGTGCATGTGTTTTTGTGTGGGTGTGTAAGTGAAAGGAAGTCAGAGGTGGCTATATAGAAACAGTTGCTTTCTCTTTTCCCAGAGGGTGAAAAAACAAAACAATGAAGTCTTTTCTGCAGCTACTTACCAGATAACACATAGGACCACCTCTTTACAGGTTCTCCTCCACCTTCCCTCCTTACGATCACTCCTCACTTGCTCATTTCTGCACGCTTTCCTCTCTTTATCTGTCTTGCTCTCCATTTATTTCCCCCTGGCCTTCTGTCTCTCGCTCCTGTCTGTAGGAATGAATCAGATGTAAGAGACCAAACAAGATTTTCAACCCATTGCTTTTGATTAAGTGACTTAACACAGAGGTCTGCGGCCTGGCAATATCACTAATGGTCCGAAGAAAGAGAGATAGCGTATTAGAGAGAAACAAAGAGAGACGGAGAGGTTGGGGGGGGAAAAAAAAGAAAAAGATGAACCCAGACTAAATCCCTCTCAAGTAGTACCATTAACTCCATCTAAAGCAGAAAGTGATTATGAAGTTGAAAGAAGCTTTATACTCATAGCTTTCTCTGTAGCAAGTTTAGTTGGAGAATTATGCTTAATCTGGATTTGAATTTACGCAAAACCCTTTTAAAATGGAAAAGGGACCCTGTTGGAATGTAGAGGGATAATACAAGTCACACATTACAAACAACATTTTTTTTTATTGTTATTCATTTTTTTGCTGTAGGGTTTGCTGAAATGTATCAGTGAAGACTCTTAACTAAGGGTATAAAGATTCATTTTAACAATTCGATTCATATCATAACACCACCAGTGTGACTCAGAGATAAATATAAATATAATATAAATATTTTACTGGATAAACAAGTAAAGAATTGATGGCAAATCCATTCACATTTAAGTTTCACCGTTGTTTTCCTTCATCAAACAAACTAAACTTTATTAAAACATTCTACCACACTGTATGGTTACATGTCTTTGCAAAATTCCATTCACATTGGACTGGAATGATGGGTTGGTCATTTTTTGCTGCCATCACACGTTTTATATTATGTCTGCTATGATGACACTTGGTTGTTTTTACATTATAGTTAAATAAATTTACCATGCCTTAATCCAAATATAATTTGAATCGATTTTATAATGGTAAATGTCGATTTAGTTAACAACATCCTTCTGACAGATCAATCTGGTTGGATCAGAGGAATATAAATCAATTAATCATTAAATTTGATTAATCGTGACACCTCTATTCAACCCTTTAAGAAATATAATCAGCATTGCTCATGGAGTGCACTGTAATTCAAAAACAAGATGGTTTCTTGTCAGAAATCACATTGAAATGTGCTTGATTTCTAAATTATTTTTTTATATTTTTAACATTGTAAATGTAAAGTGCATTCATATAAATAATATACTTTTAACAGTTCAGTGGAACCAAATAAGGAAAAATGATGGCTTAGACAGATAAGGCACTTCTAAATCCCTGTTTGTGTTTTGTAAGCAGATAGTTAATTCTCTATATGTTGCTTTTATGGAAATGCCAAACATATGTTGCTACTTATCTTGGTTTCCTGCAGGATATCAAAACAATTTGGCATATGATCCCATGGTGACAGGACACACTTAAAACATGGAAAATGCATTTTTCCAATTATTTCTTGATGGGGGGATTTATATGGGCGATTATTCCAAAAACATGGGATCTCCATTTCTGTGTGTAGAAAGAATCAACAATGCACAGTTTTTGTTGTAACACGAGTTAGAGATTGCTTTTCTGCACTTAAGTAACTATTCCTTAATACTTTTTTTTTCATTTTAATCATGACTTTATTTCTTCAGTATTTGTGCATATTACACTGTGATCTCATTCATGGTAAAGTGGTTTTAGAATAAAAATAATAAAAACACTTGAGTGTGCTATAGGTGTAAAGGAAAGATGTAGGGACAAAAGAAAGGCGTAACAAATATGCTTTGGGATTGTGAGAAATGTTAAAGGATGGCATTGAGACTCAAGGTAATAAAGTGACATATAAAAGCCGTTGCACTGTTTGGCTGCTGTGAATGCCATTGGTTAAACGAGGGAACATCCTGGAAATGAATTTGGTTTCCTAAATATCACTGTTATTGCTTTGTGCTGCAGTCAGAGTTTCAGAGAAACTAAGTATCCTCCTGGTGAGGAAGGTCTATAAGTGTGAGCAAAGGGGCGTCTTGGAGTGCTTACAAATCCACCTGCATGGGTTTTTGTGCTTGTGAGGTTTTGTGAAACTGTGTGTTACAATTTGCACATTAGCGGTAATTATAGTCAGTAATAACCCTAACGAGGAGAGAGGGACAGGCTGCCTTCAGAGCAGCAATTACAAGTTAATCAGCTACCATGTTGTTGGGAATAATTAGGCAATGTTGTGAAACGGTTTCGATCTTTGATATTCAGAGCTGCAGTGTCGGCAGGGGTGTGCTTTGAGTTTGCTGGAGATCAGAATATAGTAGCTGGTGGTGAGAAATACAACCTGCAAACCTTGCATGTTGTCTTTTAAAGAACATGTCTATTTTATTTTGAAATGATGATAAATATTGATACTAATTATAATAAATAAAAGAAAAAAAGCATTTATTACTTAACAGACTAAATTTCCCTTTGGCCATATCCTTTAAATGTCTTTCATTCTAGGTATGCAATATTGGTCTACTATATTATTTGTTTCATCTTGATCTTCAGTGATCTTGATTTGTTAAAAAAATAGAACTTTGATTGTACCATGTTTCCTCGTTTAGCACAGGGGTTAAGTTATACAAATAACCTGCGATAAGTAAAATCCACGAAGTAGGATTACAAATGTTTTAAAGCTCTAAAATCCTTCTCTACCCAAAACACTCACAGACATGAACATTTTCACAATTTTATCTTTTGTTAAAACTCTCTCATTTTATAGAAAAATAAGTCCAGTTAGTATGAATGAAACAAAGATCTGCTTGCATTCAAAGATTTATTTATAATTGCCAAACTTAATGTATTCTGTATTGGGTTAAATTGTACAACCACTCAGGACGCAGAACACATTGTGCAAAAAAAACATGCAAAATTACACTGAATAAAATTTGCAAACAGTTTGACCACGAAAGGTGAGTCATAATTTGTGATGTCATGTCATGCCAAACAAACAAGCAAAAAATACTTTTTCTGATATGTCCCTACTTCCCTACTGGAAAGTGTTTTCCGCGCAAGGCTGCTTTTCCCCACTTCTGAATCTGCTGGAATTAAGTTAATTACAGTTTAGGGGTTACAGTGGTTGGAAGAATGTCAACACTATATTTAAAAAAATACCAGAAAGGGGTGAAACCAAAATGCTTCTATCTTTGAGGACTGAGTGAATGGGGGACATACTTCCTAGTGGTTACTCGTTGTATTGCATTGGCTCCACATTTGGTTTCAAAGCACTTTTCAGGAAGGAAGCAATTGTGCAAGCAAAAGTGCTGTTCCTTACAGTGAATGCGTTTTTGCAGTAATCATGTATGTGTGGCCTCTAATTGTTGGACCCAAGAGAAAACGTTTGATTTGGCTCCCTGCAAAATGCCATTTATGCAGAGTTGCTGATAGTAAAGGTCTGACACTGATGCACGCCTTAATTGAATAGTTTGTTTAATGAGACTCTGAGGAGAGCTGCAAACAAAAGGGAAGATGTAGAAAGAAGAAACTCACTAAAAGACAATTGGCAAGAGACGGGCGAGAATCAGCAAATGAGCTGTGGGAAACAGAAGAAAACTTGCTGTCCAGTCCAGTCTGGTCTCTGCTTGTGTGTGCACATACTACTATAAAGTCCAAGCTACCGAATAATGGAAAAACAACACACTATAGAATTGTATACACTAATTGTCCCCATATAAGCAACAACAGTTTGACCGAGATCTTAGGTATGTAATATTTATGTTCACAAATACTAGCTTCCTTTTTTAGAGTAAATTACTCATATTTTCTTGGAATTTTTGGATAGTTTTCTGTTCATGTTTTGGAAAATTATAAACAGTCTTGCCTGGATTTTACTCTTCCTTGTTTAACATGTATAAATCTGTAAAGACATTGAATAATTTGTATTTAAGATTGCCCTTACTTCCCCTTCCTTTTTTATTTTTAACTAGTACAAAATGAAAAAAATGTACAAAACATAGATGATGGAGCAAACTTAAGTAAAAATTGAAAACAAAAAACAATTATTGTTATAGCAAGAAAAAAGAATAGCAGAGAAGAGCATTTCCAGCAAATAAAAAACAAAAAGTGTGAAGGTTTGATTGGGAGCAAATCCTTTCCAAACAAGTAATTAACAAATGCTTAGGCCTTACAAACCATTAACAGATCATTGCAAGTAATAACTGTCATGGAATAAAAAGTTTTGTTTACATGTTTATTATATATATATATATATATATATATATATATATATATATATATATATATATATATATATATATATATATATATCATATAAAACAATGGCCATGTTTCATTTTAAATGGTTTATCTCACTGTAAAGTAAAACATGGCAGACTTTTTCTGATGTTTAATTTTATTGATGATAGATGAATAGCCATAAGCTGTCTTTCTATTAAAGTTGAAAGAAAAACCAAAAACTTTTTATATATAGATTTAGTCAAAACTTATTTGTTATTAAAACTTTATCTTGCTAAATTCCAATATTAACACAAATTTACCACTAAAGGCAAACATTCTAATGACTAAATTCTTCAGATTTTGAGATTTTTAAAACTGATGTGAAGTAAGATTTTTTTTTTAATTAAATACGCATTAAAACATTTTAGTTCAAAACATACTTTTTTTGTTTTGTTTTTTCTAAGAACTTTAATTCAAGAGCTCTCAAAGGCAATTTTTTTCTTGTTGCTTTTTCTTCAATTAAAAAAACATATTACAAAAATAATGAGGCTGCTATATGCCTAATAATGTTGTTTTTATCTGTGTGGGATTTTTCATTAAAGTTATAAAACATTTAAAAATGACAACAAAAGGTGTCAGAAAGTTAAACATTTTTAAAGGGCACTGCTAGAGATAATTAAAACTGAAAATCAAGAGCAGAATTTGTTAAAACTAATTAAAACAATATTGACAATACCTTTTTTTATTCTGGTTGTTTTGACAGTTTAGGTTTCCTAAATGGGGTTCAACAAATTGCTAAATGTTATAAAGAGAAAAATAATTATTTTTCGTCTTTGGACAACATTTTGAAAAAGGAAAGGCAAAAACTTGGGTTTTCTTCAGCACTGCTGACTGATTATAAGCATTATGGAAACACTGGCGAAGGAGTTCAAGTTGCTAATTAATTACCCTGATTGATTCCAACAGCAGCCTGCTTTTGAGTGGCATTTCATCACAATGTTCTTTAGTTAACACCCCCACTCCCCACTAATAAGGCAACAATTAATACAGCCATTTGCATCTAACATTATACCCTCTATTAGCTTTCAAGGAGAAAACTCCAGTCAATAGAGGTAAGAACTGCTGTTTATGTGATTTGTAGAGACATAACTAGCAGAAATGTTAAAGAAAAAAGGCATCAAACTTGCACTTCCCAGCAGTTTCTTAGAGAACTGTGAATGCTTGTCTTGTGATCTTGCAACATTACTTCATGGTTGGCCCTTGGTATTCTGATAAACGCACATACTCACACTCTCATACTCACACAAGCAGAGGCCCACCCATCGCTCGTTAGAATATGAGTGCCACGCCAAAGATAAGGTATCCAGGGGGTGTCCTTGGGGTTGATTGGCTGAGAGTTGTCAAACGATCACAGCAATGGCGAGCAGGGGGCCTCTCTCCCCTGTAAAATCAATTTCAATCAACGTGGAGACGCAATATTATCAAATGTCAAGTCCGTCGCGGCCCTTGGCCCCGTACCACAGCAAAAATTATTCCTGACAGCCACTTGGCCACTTAATTAAGTGCAACAAAAAGAGACAAGGAGAGGGGTGGAAAAAGGGGGGGGAAAAAGACAAAGGAGGGCAGTAATGGTGGGAGCGTTAGGGAGTCAAAATATCTCAGTTCAGTTGTTTTTTGGTTTGGTTGACTGATCATATTGACACAGAATAAAATTCTCACCGGAGTTAAGGTCAAACAGATAGAGGGAAGGATGAAAAAGATGGACTAAAGGAGGCAAGGTGGCATGGAGGATGATGTGACAGTCATCAGATAAAAAAATATTAAAGTTAAGGAGAGTTTAGTTTTTGTTAAATACAAAGAAAATAATCGTCAGGTCTATTAATGGAAATAGCTAAAAAAAGGAAGAATGTATTGAGCTATGTTCACACTGCCCTTGGCAATGTCTGTTCAAGCGACCACTTTCATTGAAAAGTCTGCAAAAAGCATGTTCACGTTTTGTTTTTTTTAAAAACTCTCGCGCTCATGCTTCGCTGCGCACATTTTAAAGATTGTTTTTGGGCTCTACATACAAAATGGGCGTCCATTAAATGTACGTTGCAAGTTAAACCAGGTCGAACTTTGACCAATCAGGGACTCAGATTAGGTAGTATGTGTTTGGATGGTCTCCCCTATAATTTATGGAAGTGCCAACCGTTTGAAAATTGATCATGGAGAAGAAATGAATATTTGAGGTTTGTACCCAGCTAGAATTAAATGACATCAAGTCTTTCATAAATCGGTAGCGCTGTTAAAGAAAAAGCCTGGATCAAGATTTGCAAGATTTGCACCATTTCGACATTTCGCAGAAAAAGAAGGCACCCCTCGTTGGTTGTCCAGTGTGAACACCACGGGCTGGATACACGTTCAAGAATGTGCGATCAAGAAAGCGCATCAAATGAAACTGCAAGCAGAAAATTTAGTGAAGAATAGATAAATAAAAAGACACAAAGTACATTACAGGATGAACATTATTTGGATGAAGATCTCTGTACTGCTCTTCCATTCAATGACCAGTTTGTTTGATATTGAAATAATTCCTTGGGAAATAAATTACATTTCGATTGGCTGGTAATTGCCGAAGATCGATGAACATGCTCTTTTTTGGCTCTCCCTGGGTTTTTCCTTCTTTGTCCAAAGCACTTTTTCTCTTGCACACACATGCACACAGACACACACAAGCTGTCAATGGGGACCTTGAACCTCAAGGGATAACTGATACCTGATAGAGTGAATCAGTAAACATGAGCTGCTGATTGTTAATATGCAGATTAATTTGAGGGTGGTTGATTGAAATGAGCAACCCGAAGATGGACTTGGGGAAAGAATTGGGAAGAAAGTGCAAATGAAAAAGTAGTGGAGTGAAGACACACGGCTGGTGTTCTAGAAATAGTCATTATACGGTGAAGCAAAAGATCAGTCAAAATATAACAACTACAACTTTGTAACATAACCACTGTTATTTCCCATGTGAACACTTCACCTTTTAAAATGCTGAGAGATTGTACATGGCGCTGCAAATTGGTTGGTTGATTCATGAATGAGTAATTTTGATCAATTCTGCAATCATTCTGCCGGTAGAGGTCCATCTCCCTCATGTTAAAGTATGATTTATAAATGGCTAGAGGTCATAATGACTCTATGGACATGTTGCTGGGCTAAATGAAAATGGCCTTTCTACTCATGCTGTCTGTATGACAGGGACAAGCAGGTTGTCAATACATAATTGACCCTGCTTGAGGACTGAGAAGACACACCAAAACAAAAAACATATACACAGTATCATATGATCACATAAATTGTTAGAAACATTTTTTTTAAACTTAGATGCCAAAACAGTTCTAAAAAAAAAAAGTACAGCCTATAACCATTCAGGTACTTATTCCTACACATCCATACAGTGGCAGTATAGTAGCAAATACTGACACCCTGACATTGGATCAGTCAATGCGCACATTGATCATGTTATAATTTACAGAAGCAGCAGGCACTGTAAACAGTAGCATGGATTTCTCTGTTTCCATAAAACACAGACAATTTATTCACCATACAGTTAAGGAGAAATCAATGTGTCTCCATGGCAGCAAAACTCTCTTATCCAACATAAAAACAGATAAGGTTGTTTTTCAAGCATACTCTGGACTTCAAAACACCACAGATGAAGTGTAAAGCCAATTGCTAGGACTTATCCTAAAATTCTCTTTCTTTGCTACTATGTGCAAGATTATATCACCCTCGGCTCCGCTGGTGCCTATACATACAGTACAACCAACGACTGCAACCACTTTTTAAAATTGTTTTTAACTTGTATTGAGCTTTTCTAGCTTCATTGAAGGCCCAAAGTGCTTTACAGTCACAAACCCATTAACTCTTCACACACACATTCACACACACATTCACACACTGGTGGCGGCAACCTTCCACCAGAGGCAAGGTGGGCTTCCGTGTCTTGCTCAAAAATACTTCCACATATGGGCGGGTTGGGCAGTAATTGAACCTGCAATCTTCTGATCAGAGGGTGACTGCCCTACCGCTGGCTGGAAAAGGCCAATGGATTTCAGAGCAAGTCTGACATAGAGGGATGACATAACTTTGAGTAGTTAAGGTGAAACCCTCTTCCTGCCCACTTGATGTTATAACCCACATCATTCCTTTTCAATGCATTTGCTGTGGTTGCTCCACATGTTAGAATAATAAACATCTCTCCATTAACTGGGTCAGTTCCAACCTTTCTAAAACAAACTTCAATAAGTCCAACCCATATGAAGCCTCGCTTAGATCCCACTGATCCAAGTATCCAGTATCAAAACGTCCTTGTTTTAGCTAAGGTTCTGGAATAAATGGTTGCAGTGCAATTGTTCTATTCCTTAGACAAATACAGTATTTTGGATAAGTTTCAATCAATAATCCAAAACATCATGATCATGTTTTTAGGCTGTTATGTTATGATTTCATGTAAAAACGAGTCAACTGGAGGCAGAATTTGGGAAAAGGTGTTTTTTCTGTCAATCTGCTCCCCTTTAGTAAATCTTGTCCTTTTTTTCTCAGCAGGTTTTTATTTGACATTACATTTGGTTCAGACTACAGGTGACTGACTGAAACTCCTCTTCTCTCAGGGGCGCTTTTCAGCAAGAAAACAGAAACAACTCATTTGTAATTGAAAATAAAACATTTTATAAGCCAAAAGAAGAGATTAAGATTAAAAATCAATACCGGAGTTTCTTGGGGGGAAAAAAAACAGTTGCTCTTATCTGATGTTTTCATTATGTTGTGACTTCCTCTCTGCATTTAACATAATATCATTTTTTTTAAATTACACCTATTGTCATGATTTGTATGACGTAGCAGACCCAGATGCTGGAACCCGGAAGTAAACTCAGACGTAGTGATAACAAAAGAGGTTTATTTTTCCAGATGGAAAAAGTCAATAAGTCTTTAAAGTTGGTCACTTGGAGGACTGTAAGGAATGACAGCTGTCTTGCCATAGTTGGAGTTTCTTCGTGGTTGGATATGAAATGAAGCGAGAGTCGTGGCGTGGCTGGAGCGGGGCGTGGCAGGAGGCGTGGCATGGGAGCTCTTGGGGAAGATTGTTCCTGGTGGACACTCGTGGAAACTGACCTGAGAGCGAGGCGACAAAACAAGGTAAGTAGTAAGACTTGAATACAAAAATAGACTTGGTGACCAGACTAAGTACCAGGGGGCAATGAAGGGCAATGAACTGCCAATGAATGCTGGGGCTGGATCTCCTTAAGAAGGCGGTGAGTAGATGAGGTGAGTGTCCACAGCTGGTTCCAATAATCAGAGCAGAGCAGAGAGGGGAGGGGGAAGAGAGACTGCCAGAGGCACCATGACACCTATAGTTTTTCTTTGTAAAATAATGGAATCATTTGGTTGGTAGATTTTTTTTAATCTACCGGCCAACTTGGCTGGTGAGTCAAAAATGAGATTTTGGTGTGGCATTAAACCACATGCCGTTTAAAGGCTGTTGGTACCAAAAATGCTCTGCTGAGTGTGTTCTAGTATTTCCCTTAGCTTAAGCTAGCGGTAGCTCACAAAACATCGCCTGCATTGTTCTACAAACATTTTTACAGCTTGCATTTAGTTGAACTTTGTGTTAAAGCCAAATCCCAGAGGAGATGTTAAAATAAAATAGTTTTTGTTAAATATCTTCCATCATTTGAAAATTTTTTGTTAAACACAGTAAAAGCAGGGAGAGAAAAATTCATTAAAATTGTAAATCAAACATCGAATAAAGAAAATCAGAGATTTTCTTCTTGGCCATATCGCACACCTCTAGATTGCTCCCAAATGCATAGAGCTTGGTTTCACTACACTAGACAGAGCAAAAACACTTGTTATCGCCTCTATTGGTCTTTAAAGGAGAAGTGGACCTAATAATAAAGGGCATTAACCTGAGTTTGATGATGACCCCCACATTTTTCAAACCGTTAGCCAGTAATAGACACAATGATATCTTAAAATATTTAGATTCATAATAGTCACAGTGATAAAAATGTTGGTGACATTTGAAAGTCCACATTGGCCTGTTTGGGAGCACACACATGACAAAGCATAGACATATACACACCTACACTCACACCTAAGGGTGCCTTGTGTAAATAAGTTTACCTGCACCCCTGTAGGAGGGTCAGAACACCCATCCATCTAGCCCAGCCTTGGGTCATCACACAACCACACGAAATCTTACTTGTTTTGTGTTCTGTGTAGCTTTCAGATCACATAGACAAACACAGACACACTTCTTCCAGCCTGCAGCCATCATTTAGCAGTTTGTGTTCAGAGAGTGTTTTGGATGTGTAACACCAGAGGTGACATGAAAAGACACAGGATGACAGAACACTGTCCAGAGGTCATTATGTGTGTGTACATGTGAAGAGTGTGCATTTCGGTGACTGTACCATTCAGTACTGGGCACCTCTTGGTGGAGCAGTGTTGTCATTAAAAATCTAGTTTTATTTTTTGGTGGGGACTTTTCTTGATATTTTTTCTTTATAAATTCAAGAGTCTTTTTTTCTTGTGCACTGCTTTCATTTTTTTGTTGTGTCTCCCAGTGTTCACCTATAGACATAAAAAAATGTCATAAAATTAAAAAAATCAGGTGAAAGAGAGTATCTTCAGTCTTACTTGTTTTGCATGATGCTCCAGAAGCATTGATGCATACACAATTCATACAAGTCACTACACTGAAATAATCAAAGATTCTTTCACTGGAACTAAGCTGCCAGGCCCTAGTCCCGAATGAAAACCCCACACCATAATTCCTCCTCCACCAAATTTCACACACACAGCACAATGCAGTTCGAAATGTACCATTCTCCCGACAACCTCCAAACCCAGACTCGTCCATCAGATTGCCAGATGGAAAAGCCTGATTCATCACTCCTGATAACACCTCTCCATTGCTAGTCCAGTGGCGGCATTGCTAGTCCAGTGGCGGCATGTTTTACATGAATGCATCTGACGCTTTGCGTTGCACTTGGTGATGTGTGGCTTGGATGCAGCTGCTCTGCCATGGAAACCCATTTCATGAAGGTCTCTGCATACTGTACATTTTTTTCACAAATGTTCGTGATAATATTCCTCTGATATAGGCCACACCCATTTCCACCTAGACTTGTTTTTTTTTTGCCACGTTTATGCCGCAAAAACAACTGGTCGGATCTCTACCAAACTCGATGCACATGTACTCCCTGACACCAGACATGACACCTGCAATTTAGTGTAGATTGGCAGAAGTGTGTGTGTGTGGGGGGGGCCTTATGGGTGAAAACATTTTTCCATGCCTTTAAACTTAAAAAAATAATTAAAAATCAGCCGTTTGTCCTACAAGCCTAAGATAATTCTTTTCCGTGATTATTTCCCTCAGCGTATCAGGATATTTTCTGGCTGCTTCTGAGTCAGCTGATGCTGTTTCTCCGTGCAGGGGCATAAACTTCGGTTAGTAGCGATTCTGGAACCTGTGGAAAAAGCTAAGAAATATTCCTTAACAGCCGGTAAGGAAGCCGACGGGCTGGCATACTCTTCATCTCTGCTCCCTTCCTCCCCTGCAGCACCTCCTTTGGATGAAAAAGTCTCATACAAGCGTCTTGAGCCGAGTTTTTGTGATGAACCGGAGGAGTCATGTGACTGAAAAAAAAATCAGCGAATACGTGAAACCATGAATATTGAAACGTGAATACCCGGGGAAACATTGAATTTTGATGTGGAAAAACAACAGTGGGCTGAACTTTATGATACTAAAATGTGAATGGCTTTGCCATTTATTCTTGTTTACTTGTTTGTTTGTACACATTCAATTTACACTTGATTATCTTGCAGGACAATACCGGGAATTCTGGAAAAAATTCACCTGTACTGTTCAGTAACCAGGTATGTATTTCTGAGTCACACTGGTTGAAAATATGGTTGAAGATAGTCTGGATCGATATAATTGGACCAAACTGGATTCAATTGGATTCAAAATGAATCAATATTGACTATGAATTGGATCAAAAACCACAAATTATTATTTGAACAAAATTTTTAAAATGAATTGTTACACCCAAAGTAGACACCAAGAAGCGGATACACACTTAACCATGACTTTACATTTTAACCACAACACAGAATAAGTAGCCTGTGGTTATAAGGCATTAGGATTTGTATTTACCATCCAGACCATCACTTAACAGAGCTCACCTTCAATGTGTGTGTGCATTTGTGTGAGTATATGCTTCACTTTGTGTGAAAGCTTTTAGTGGGACAGAGACACAGTCATTTCTACTTTCTAACTGCCGGAGAGACCTCGTCTCGTCCAAGATTGTTCTGCGGTTCTGACAAACACACACAGTGTGGACCTCAGAAGTGCATGTCTCATGGTTTGTTCCACACCCCTCCCTCACACTCCTTTTATGTTCTTAAAAATTGATAAGTAGCTTTGCAACATTAATATCTTAGATGGCTTACAAGAACACTTAAATAAAATCTCACTTCCCTCCTCCCCTTGCCCCCCCTGCTCCTTCAGCCTCTCACTTGTTTTTTTCATTTGTGTAATGCATTTGTTTGTTGGGGAAAAGTGGAATAGGAGGGCTCAGGGGAACAAGAGGATTAAAGGGAGAGGGTGTTTTTTGTGTAATGACTATGTATATTGTTTTTGCATATGACCAAAAATTTTTGAAACAGAGATAATACATTTTTGCATTTCAGTGCAAAAATTATAGCTTTGGCTGTTAGAGACCCAGGAGTGATTTATGGATAGAATCTTATCTGCTAAAACCAATCTATGCAATGCTAGTTTTCCTAAAAGAAATAAAAAATAAAAAAAACTTTTCTCGGAAATTAAAGATTAACAAAGATTTACTTTGCATAACCTGTTCCTGCAAGATTAGAATCACATACATTAAAAAAAAACACTCAACTATCCATTGATAGAACCTATTCGGGTCACATTAACTTATTTGCCTCTCAGTTCAATAAAACATTTTTTTAGGTAAAGGCAGTTTTTCTTAAGGTAGGTTCACACCTCCGTCTCCAATGTGCATTTATGTAACTTCTTCCAAAGTCTATGTAAACGCACGTAAATGCATGTTTCGAGCCTCCGCCTTCAAAACTCTTGCATTCACGTGTAGCTTAACAAATTTCTACCACCATTTTCCAGCTCTACTTTACAAGAAAAGCGCGACTGTTGAAAGTGAAACCACATCAGATTTTAACTAATCAACGACCTGGATTTTGTAGTGATGTATGGTTGGCGTGCACTATAATTAATGGAAATTAGCGTTCAAAAATTATTATGGAGCAGAAACAAATATTTGTGGATAGTGCCCGACTAGAATTGTATGACACTAAGTCTTTCATGTGTCGGAAGAGAGCTGTGAAAGATAAAGCCTGGAGCAAGCTTCGCGAGATTTGACCTCTTAGACATTTTTGCATCAGGGCTCTTCCAACTGTAGGTGGCGGACAAGCACTAAAACAATAGAAAACGAATAAGAAGAAGAAGAAGAAGCCCCTCCCTGCCTGTTCAGTGTGAGCACCATGGGCTAAACCCACAGTCAAGAACGAGTTTTTATGTGGTTTACCCTCCTTGCACATCATATGCCTGGTGTGAACATTGCTGTAAGCTTGAAGCCTATTTTAACATCATCTCGCTATCATTTCATGTAACTGCTTTTTCAAAAGATTCATCCATCTCCTACTCCTGCTGATTGCTGGAAACTATTTTAGATACTTTAGAGCAAAGATGGGGTCCGCCCCCAAAAGTTTGCCAGGCCATCTCTGTGTCACACACACACAAAGAGACACACTCACTCCTAAGGGACTATTTAGAAACTCCAATCACCCAGTGAAGCATCTGCTCAGTCCTTTCCACATAGATAGGACCCAGATGGGATTCAAACCAAAGTCTCCTTGCTGTGCAGGAGCAGTGCTAACTACTGAGCTTCAACCACATCCTGTTCAAACGATTCCTCACATAAGTGTAATTTTGTTTGATAGATAAAGATTGTAGATGGAGAAGGAGGAAGGTATTACCTGTGACTTAGGATCACCTTACTTAACAAGTGGCAGTAATCTCAGAACAATGCTGTGTTGTCAAGACTCCCCTGAAGTGAATGTGATTTTGCGTGCAATGTTTCTGGTGTGTGACTTGACAGAATTAAACCCCGCTGAGGTCCTAAGAGGCTGATAGAGTGTTTTAAAGGGATTAGAAGCGGATTAAGGACCACTGGGAGGGATTAGCTCACAGACTCTTGTGGCTGCTCACACAGCAGCAACGCACACACTTTTCGATGTCACACATTTCAAAATTGTGTTCAGAATGTTTATAGTGCATTGGGTCTGTGCATATTTATGCAAACACAATTCATACAAGTCACTTCCAAATGAAACAAAACTTTTAACCAGATGCCCTTATATCTGGGCTGCAACTAAGTTGATTCATAAATGTATTTATCTGCAGTCAACCATTCTGCTTTTCAGACAAGGTAACGACCTTCAAAGAGGCATCTAAATATATTCTCTTTTGCTTTACAATTCTAGTATCATGTCAACACATACATATTAACACAAAGAATGCCCTCTTGATCGTATATTTACCCAGGCGCAGCTTCTTCCTTCAACAAGACAAATATTTGGTTCACCCCTTCTGTAAGTGCTCAACAAATGTGAGACTGTATTTGTGTGTGTGTGTGTGAGTGTGTGTGTGTCGCCAGGCGGTTTTTCCGGAGGAAGTCAAACGGAGAAGAGTGATAGGGTGACGTACAGTGAGGTTCATCAAAGTCACAGCGTTCAAAGGCACTCATTTTTCATTGGCTGAGAGGTCCTGCGCACCTGCAACCTGGAGCGCCAAGCTCACCTGAGAGGGGGTTCAGATTGTGACAGAGAGAAAGAGAGTACTACACAGAAATGAAAAGTCTTCACGAGAAAACCAGGAGCACTGGGGAGCGAATAGGGAAACGGACACAGTGTTGGTTGGGACAGTTTGAACGACAGCATTCTCCCTTTTACATTTCACACCCGGACGCTCGATGCACAGCCAGGGGGAGGAGGTGGGCTGAGCCGAGGAGCGCGTGCGTTGTGTGTGGATTGTTTTGCTCAAGGGAGAAAGATGGAGAGATTTTATTCTGATGATGTTATTATGATACATGTCCCTTTTTTTGGATTCACAAAGTATCTAAGGAGGTAAACTTAGCAAGCAAAGACAGATACAACAAATTTTAAAATGCCGTAACACAAATATAAACTTGTGTTAACATTTTACTTAAAATGTACTTTCACCAACATGTACTCTGTGCATAAGCAAAAGAAAACGAAAAGCCAAGACATAGAATTCAATATAATCATTTCATTTAATCAAACCAATGCAAAAAAACTGATGAACACAGGCGAGAAGCCATTTGATTTTGTAAATTAAATGCATTGGCATCACAATCAGAAAAAGGGACGAGTTCTAAAAAGGCCAAAGTTTTGCAGCCAGCTGTTTGAAGGAGTCAACAAAGTGTTACCAATAAAACAATAAATGATCTTTGGTAAACAATTGGAAAAGCCCATTATTGTTTGAAAATCTAACAAGAGTTCACAGTGAGAGATTATTTTTAGCAACTTAAAATCTAAAAACATTCTAGCAACATGACTGCTCATGGCCTCCACTACCTCCAGTCTGAGTAAGTTTAAAGGCAAGGCAACAAGCCATGGTCAGCTCTTTTAATTGGTCAGGGCCATGCGTTTTCTTACACAGCTCTATTCTCATATGTAAAATACTTGGTATCATAGAATTCCAGCTAGGCACAAACTGCAATTATAAATTTTTCCTCCATGATCAAGTTTCAAATGGTTGGCACTTTAATGAATGAATGAATGAATTAATTAATTACAGGCGACGCCATTCATATGTCACTACCAAATCCGATTCCCTGATTTGTCAAAATTTGTCCTGGTTTATCTCTCAACACGTGTTCAATGGACGTGCATTTTGTACGTAGAAACTTGGTTGTAGAAACGTACAAAGCGATGCGTGAATGGGAGAGTTTCGAATGCAGAAACTTTAAAACCCACATTTACATAGACTTTTCATTGAAGCATTTTCACTTGAAGGCCGGTGTAAATGTAGCTTCAGACACATGTATAATAGCATTAACCTTGTTTTAGAAGTTTTTACCTAAATGTTACGTCTTACTTTTGGTTGCACATTACAGGTTTTCCTCACGCATCATTTCAACAATACCAACAAAAAAAAGTTTTTAAATATTTGACTAACATTTATTTTGGCCTTTGTAGTCATTTTGGAAGAAACAAACCTCTGTAATTTAGCGATTCATTTGAACAACAATACAATTCATATCATAATTCATAGTCAATATTCTTACATTTTAAAAAATCCGATTCACTGACCTCAAAAGCTCAACCAGTGTGATTCAGAAATAAATACCTGGGTACTAAATAGTCCAGGTGAAGTTTTCCAGATTCTTTGTATTTTTATTGCAGGATAATTAAGTGTAAATTAAATATGTGAACAAACAAACAAGAAAACAAGAATTGAAGGCAAATCCGCTCAAAATTTAGTTTCATAAAATTCAGCCCCTTGCTGTTTTTCCACATCAAAACAACACAAATGAAACATTATTAGAACATTCTAACACACTGTAGGGTTTCATGTCTTTGCAAAATTCAGTGTTTCCAAACATTGGACTGTAATGATGACCTGATCATTTTTGCTGCCATCATGTGTGTGTTGTCCACTGTGATGGCACCTGGTTATTGTCATGAAACTTACCACACCTTAACCCATGTGCTATCCTATTGGGTCAAGATGACCCGATCCTTACATGGGCGTGTTCTCCCTACCATGACAAAGGTGGATAAAGGTGAAGAGGATTTCCTGTAATCCATGGACAGCAGTGAAGATCACAAATCATTGAAGAAAAAAGGTTCAGAGCACCGTCTAGTTGGTCTAGATGACCCAACTCCCAATGTTAAAGTGCCTAGGATAGCACAAAGGTTAATCCAAATGGTATTATCCCATATTAATAACATTGATTTATTTTATTTTGAAATTAATTTTAAGTGGCAGTAAAATTAAATTAAATTGCCCCAGACAGATCAATCTGGTTGAATTGTAGAAATATAAATTCATTCATCGATTCATCGATTTATTGTTATGCCCAATTTAATTCATTCTCAGTTCATTTATGTAATTTAAATTTTGTTAAGGATGACGTACTAAAAAACAACATATGTTCCTTATTTAGCAATTGTGTTTTGTTGTCTTTTTAATCTAACATGCCAGTCACATTTAACATAAGTGTCAAAAAAAACCTTTTTGAACCCCCAAAATCCTTTTGTTGTGAACTTTACCATTTACAGAAGGTAAAATGATGAGGTCTAACAGTGTATTATTTGAATGCAGTTGTGTGTGGCAGCAGGGTGTTACCTGCAGCACACTCAGGTCATCATAACTGTGTGATGTCCATTGCACCTGTCAACTCACGTTTGATTGTACACTTTCCTTGTGGTTGCCCGCAGCGATGGAGGGCCAGCGTCTGTATGCTCCTCTGGACCCATCACTCAGTTGCTGTCACAGAGAAACATGCACTTACAGAGGTAAGGTAAGCACACGCATACAATAAATGAAGTGCACACTCAGACACAGAGTTGTCCTAGACACACTCATCAGTTAAAGAATTTCTTGTGCTTCTTAGGTGCAAGGATGCACACTCACAGCAGTTTATGCTGAAAATGAATCTAATCCATCAAATTTAACACACCCAAACCCACACGTGCGGCAGGCATTGTCACCTTCACAGCTCACCTGTTATCATTGCGACGTCTACGCCTGCTGGACGCAGCAGCTGCTTTGATAAATTCACCGAAGTGTTCGTAGGTACCTCCAGTAAAAAAAAAGTTTGTAAGCACAAATAAATAAATAAAAATTTGATCCAGCTCTTTTGATAATCTTGCCTACATAGAAATGCTGCAAAAAGTGATACTGTGTTGAGTTAGATTAAAATGGGATTGCAGGATCCTCAGCCCCTCTAGTTGTTAGGTAGTGTTATTCTTTCTGGTGGCAAAACCAAGAAATCAGATGGAAAAGTTGACCATAAATTTGTCTTAAAAATCACAGGATCCAGTTTTTTATTACAACTTGACTTTTAGTGGATGTTTTCCTGCTCAGTTCCTGTTTAAAATCATGTGATAATATGACCTGAGTAACTAGGAATCTTATCCACAGCCTGAATATCCAAGGTGCCTAGATCACCTTTTGATCCTTTGTGTTTTCCAGCTTTAGCGTGACAAAAGTAAACCATTTGGTACTTTTTTTTTGGTACTTCATGTTTTTTTTCAGTCCACCGTAGGACATTTTTAATGTCATGAAATTAGTAATTAAAATTCCTTTGTATCATTAGATTCTGTTCATTTTAAAAAACAGTGCTTCTGAAGGGGATTGCCTTGATAAAAATTATATTTATGGAGTTTTCTTTTAGTTTAAAACTTGTGATTGTTTTTTCAGTGGAAACTAGAAATTATTGTTGTTAAGACTTTGCTTTTTCATTTCTGCTGGACTGGTTGAAACCAAAGCTTCCTTTTTAGGAGGCATTTATACCGTTAGGATCATCTTTTAAATATTTTAAATATGTTTTGGCACCATTTCTTAAACTTGTTTTTACTCCTATTACTGCTTCAACATTTGACTGACTTTTGGCTGTATTTATTATGCAGGGTGATTTTTAACATCATATTTACTTAAAAAATATTTTTTTCAACAAAACAAAAATCTGACAAACCTCAAAACTTCTTTAATCAATTTTAATTCATTTATTCATTCATTCATTTTCTTAACCGTTTTTCCCTTTTGGGGTCACGGGGCTGCCGGAGCCTATCCTGGTCAATTTTAATTAATTTAGTTTATTTTTTTTGTTTGGACAATAAGTCACGCCTCTAATTATGACTCTTTCACCAATTAAATTTTACGTTGTATATAAAGATTTTCTTTCAGTTTATATTTTAATAAAACTATTGTTCTGTTAAGATAAAAACTGTAAACTATTGCTGCCAAAAGCTACCCAGAGATGTGACTATTACCAAAGTCAATCAAAAAACGCACAACAATGACATATTCCTCAGAGGATCACTGGTGTGCATGTTTGACAAATGCTAGCCGGCAGCGCAGCAGCCTTGTCCAGCTCCTAGCTGAAGGCTGCAGCCGCGTCGTTTCATGGCTCTCTTGTTACTGGGCTGTAAATTTAGCGGATGGCTCCTGTCTCTGCGTATTGATCCGCTCCGTCACCTTGAACCTCAGTATTGACACATGGGGTGACGCTGAGCGGGCAAAAGCAGCAATTTACAGACCCTCAATTATGACATTCATAGATGATGTCACAACAGGGGCATAGGGCTTTGAGACATACATGCAGCTTGTAGAGGGACTGAATCCATTTGTCTGAGCTTTGTGCCCAAAGAGACGCACTCAGCCACACACCAAGGAAAGGTTCTCCATACTAAACAGCGTTTAATGGCACCACGTGTGCTTGTGTGTGCTTGTCTTTGCCCAGCCTTTTCGAGTGTGTGTTTGTGTGTGAGCTGTTCTAATGCATGCCGTTCTTCCTTTCCCCAGACAGAGGGTTCAACAGACCGTGTCATTAGCAGAACACAGTTGACCATTACAAGGTCATATTCAATACTACATAATAATGATAGCATGAGCTAAAACATGTTCCCCACTGACACCTCTGTATGCATCACCTAGGACTGTTAGATGAAAAATAAGGGAAAAGGAAATGATTATTTTCAGATTCAATATCACAGTCAGTATAATTTCCATATTGTAATGAGTTGCTTTGAACTGTAGTTTCTGTCCAATAAATCTTTGACTTTAAATCTTTACAGTTTGGACAGGACATTGAGTAGCATTCTACAAGAACTTTAAGATAATTTAGAAAATTACACATTTTATAACTTCGTGCTTGACAAATTTAAACTTATGCTAGTTTTATTATAATAAATATTTTTTTCTATGCTACAGTCACTTTATATTTGAAAGTCAAAGAGTGGCAGGTACTGTGTTTAGTAAACAATAAAATGTCAATTTCTTAAGCATGCTACTGTCATTTTTTGATTTTAAAAGTGTTCCCTCAGTTTTTTTTAATTATGATTATGCCGTTTTAGCCAAAATAATAAAACCTGTGTCGTTTTCTAAGCCATACAGAAAAATTTGCTTCTGAGTCCTGGGTGGGACTGTTCGTGGGGAGCAACCCCACCCCCCCTTCCCTTCCCCATGGTGGAGAGGAGCAGGTAGTTTATGGCCCGCCCAGTGTATTTCTACGTCACAAATAAACCCTTTTTAAAATTGCGTTTTTCTGTCTGCTTCTAAATTACAACAATTTGAATAAAGAAATACTCAGAAATAAATTTTGAGTTTAACTGTAAAGGTCCTCATATGTCCTTTATCGTCGGAAAAATGTTACAAAATACAATTTTTATCAGAGTGGGTTTTTAATTAGACTAGTTCTTTGGCTAAAAAGTAACTTAAGCTAACAAGTAGGATTTTTGTTTTCTGTTAAAATCAGATTTCATAATTTCAATATTTTTCAGAATTTTTATGACTCTGGCTCATTTTAAGGATTTATTGTCAAAGGTTTGACATCATTGTGTTATTCATAAAAAAAAGAAGTAAATGGTTCTTAAAGGGTAGAACCATGATCGCTCAATGACCCAGCTATGGGTCTTGACCCCACATGAAGCTCACCATTATATTGCATTACAAATGGATTTCAAATTGAAGCCATATCAAATGTCACATATCGAATTCAGTAAGTAGTGGCCAGGGGCCACCAAGCCATCGTTAATACTGTATTCACAATCCATTGATGACATCATGAAAAACTCTTTGTGTATATTTTTTTTGTGTGTTTGCCCTCCTAGGGCTCACCCCGTCATGCACTGACACTCATAAACACACACACACACACACATGCGCATACACAGTCCCCTGGGCCTGAGTGCTCTCAGTGCTGACCGCTGAAGATGTGGGTCAGAATAGGAGGGCAAAGACAGAGAGGGGCTCTTAACAGGCCACACAGATGGGCGGCAGTCACACAAACAGACACGTGCAAATGCTGTGGGAGGTCAGGGTTCACCTGGTGGAGCTCTGGTCACTTTCCATCCATCAGTTTTATTACTAATGGCAGAAAGAAACAGTAGACAAGACGCAGGGTTGAATTGATGTTGAAGGTGGAGACAGATGCCGGTTGGACAGATCAAAGTCTTCTTTAAATGTTGTTCATTTTCATTTAAATTACAAAAGTTTGATGGATTTAACTATGTCCATTTCAGTTCCCTGTTGGATGTATGTTTTAGGTGAATTGCTGGAGCTGATAACCAACACTCAAGGAGGAGAGTTGAAAGCAATAAACTACTACTGTAAAACAGATTAACTACCATTACCAGATTTAGTGAATTGACAGCTTTGAAATTTTGGATTTTATTTTATATCTGAGAGTATGAAGTGAAAACAAGTGTTACTGATGTTGGGTGAAAGAAATTGCAAACTCAGGGAGTAGCACATCCTAAGACTTTGCTTTCCAGCACTATAGGCAGAAGGTGCTCTATTGTGACAGGAGGATGAGGATCTGAAGGAGCTGAGAATAAATATGTTGTGGAGGAAATCAGATCAATAAGGATAGACAACTTAGAGGAGAAGTTCTAATGAACTCCTGCCGCTCTGCAGAAACTATGTCCTAGAAAACAATGCCTGTTTTTAAATTTTTTTTTAAAAACAAAATACCGGTAATCATGATTAAAAGACCTCTAGGAATGATTTTAAAATAGTTCAAAAGATGATTTAGTCAAGATTAGTTGATTTTTAAGATTTCTGTAACGTTACTATGGTTGTCTTGTAGTTCTGACCTAAGGCAAGACTGAATGCAATGTGTCCCTGATACATCCTTGGGTGTATTTGTGGATGATATGATTTTTAAATATTTTTTAACCACGGGCACCTGGAGGGCTCCGTACTTTAAAGGGGTCTTCTTCTCTAAAAGTCAAACTATCACACCTATCATGTTGGAGCTCTCCAGCCATACAGTTTTGATCCAGATACAAGCTCTGTCAAGGAAAACAAAGACGTACATGGATCTGGTCATCTACAAGTGAATGCATCAGAATGGAGCAGAGCAAACAGTTTGTTACTTGCCTTTTTTGGTCCTACGTCACACCTAGAAGCTTTTCCAACAACGTTTTTGCGTTTGCTCCAGACTCACAACGGTTTGAATAAAAAATTAAAAATTTTAGCTCAATTTTCTTTACATATATATCCTCCATCATTAAAAAATTAATAAAAATACCAAACATACTGTTATTATCAGACTGGGTTTTTAGATATACAGTCCATTTACAGTTTTGATTAAATTTTTTCTGCGTGTAGGTTGAATGCTTCTGATATTAGTTTACCTCTGGATTGATCACACCTGTTTTTTACTAACCGACCTGAGACAGACTCCAGGTGACCCCTTTGACCCTTTACTAAATAAAACATGTAAATAAAACGATATTTAGAAAAGATAATTTAATGTTAGCCAGTGATGTTCTATCAAATGAGTCACATCAAAATAAGATGGCCATGTTTCGTTTGTTCATATTGGAGTTCATGTATCTCTCCTCATTCACTTTATAACCAGGTTTCATGTGTGTGTTTCTCCATGTGCATGTGTCAATCTCCTGTTTTCCCGTGGGACAATGGCAGCCATTTTGTCCTGTCACTCCTCTGTGCTTTTCTCCCTCTTTGCCTGTCCAATAATGACAGTTTAATTTGCCATCCAATTACACCTAAGCGGTATTTAAATGAGCCAATCAGGACTTCTGACAAGATGACTAGTTGCTCCAGTTAGCACTGCGATGCAGAGGTCGATTTACTCTCTGACTCACTTAGTGACACTGTTGGGAGGTTCTATAAACACTTTTCTGTCAAAGCCATTCGATTTTATTATATTCATTCCATTCGGGGCTGTCATTAGGTTGTTTTATTTTCAGTGAATAAAATAATTAAATACTTCATATATTGGAAAAGAGTAAGAGGAAAATGAAGCGGAACAAACATGGTTTGACATTAAACAAAAGCAGAGCTTCATTCTAATCCTCTCTTAACTTAAGTGTAAATAAGAGCTAAGCATCTTATCTTGGTCATTTACCAAATGACGCTCTGAGAATCTGGAGTTTAGCCTGATTTTAAGGCTTGTCTTTTTTATATCTGTATCTCAAGATATGATGGATGTCACAAAATCATGATCTGTAACTGTTTTTTTTATACTCAGTATCCAGGTGACTTTTTAGTATATTTTTATTGTGTGTGAGAGTATATGAATGTGTGTGTGCTCTCCTTGATTAAAGAGCCCCTTTAATCTCTTTCCTTTCCCAAGGTCCCCCCATAAACATAACTACCCCCTGACCACACAATAACTGTAACTGTGCTTTTTAATACCTACTGATGGTAAGTAAAAATAACCTGAGTCTAATATCTTCAGATTAAATACATCTTTGAAAGTGTGGCTTTGTCCTGCTGTGTTGCTCTAAGCTGCAGAGTGTCCATCATGCGTGTGTTTATAATCACATTGGCGTAGCAATACTTAAAGATATTAAATGTAGCTGTAGAAGGATCTGCAAATTGCACTTAAATATCCAAGCTGACCTAAAAGTCCTTTTGCCGCCCGGGAAAAATTACTTTGCTTGATGAGTTTGTGACAACTGTACATCATCGCTTCATCCCTTGGCTTAGGCCCGCCTTGGCAGATGCACCCTTTAGGAATACCACTGCAAGCCACATAGGACAAGGAAAATATGTTCATAGTTAGCAGTTATTTTAATACAATATAATTATATGGATGTAAAAAAATGCTAGAAAAGAAGCAAAAAAAATCACTTTATAGGATCATAAAATAAAAAAGTAGGTCCTTTTTTTGTTGACCTCAGCATCAACCCAGCACAAAACAGCCCCTTCCTGCCTGCTGTTACCTGCTGATTTGCTAAAGACAATAGCACTGATAAAGATTCATGTGGCGATACAACTGATATTTTGCCAAAAAAAGACTAAATTCACCTGCAGCTCAAAGTGAGAAAAAGTTGGAATGAGGAAACTGTAAGGATGACAGGGCGAAATGAGTAGACCCTGTTAATGTTATTTTTATTTTTAGGGGTTTATGTACTCTATTATTGGTACTTGTCAAGTATGTCAAACAGGATAAATAAGACAGACTGCTGCATGGCCCACCAACTCTTGTTGCTATCAAGTGACTGTGGAAAATGATGAATGATGCTTGTGATTGAATGTAACTCATAGGTCTTCATTGGCCCTGTCTGAAGGCATGTTTTACTCCTTGGATGTCATCATCTTTGATGATTATTTTTGATAACACCTCGGGCTGCTGTACTGGTAAAACAAGAAGACCAAAAGTTAGTGAATCGACCTTACAAGTTTTTATTTTTATTTTATTTCTTCAAGCTGGAACCTCCTTTTATTCTCAATTTTTAAGTAATTTAGGCAGAAAGTGTGTTTCTTTCTAGAGTGAGCCTGAAACAGTATTTTTGCCTTAGTCACGACTACCCTCACGGGTGGATACGGGCTGTCTGCAGGTAAAAAAAAATGGCAAAACTACGGGACACGCAGGTGGCAGCAGTAACTGAAATGGGCGGGGCAAAGTCTACCTGCTCAGCTCAAATTCTGACGGATCCACTTGGAGACAAAAAGATGAATTAACATCTTAAACATCCGGCTCAATGCTGGACGGCTGTATAGCTTTGAAATTGCTCGACGTTCTTGTTTCTTGGAGTTGTGAGCAGTTCATTCAGTTCATTCAGTGTTATGCACTCTTAAGGCTGCCTCCATCAGCTGGGGTCCAAATGGAGGCCACACCCTTTCCAGCACAACACCTGAAAATATTCACACAGACAAACACACAAAGATCCACAAAAACACAGAAGTCTGATACAAATGAAATAAGCAAAACACAGAATAAATAGAACCAAATACAGCCACAGCTGTAACAAGTAGACATATTTGCGTTGCTTGGTGTCAAGAGGTTATATATAGATATGTTTATTACTCCGTAAAGATTTAGGAGATAATCTAAATTATATAAAGTAGAATTTACCGACTAAAACAATGCAAAAATTTTGCTATAATCTATTGACTATTTAATTTGATGAATATGGTTAGAGGGATAAGCTTTCATTGGAATCTTCCAAAGTTTCAATTGTTAGAATTTTAACATGATATAAATAGCACAGTTTAGGTTAAAAAAAATGTGGTTGATAGTTTTTGTTTTGTTTGGTTTTACAATGCTTCTTGGCAATAAATCTTGTGAGCAGCCCTTTTTCGAAGCAGTGCTACTTTTGTTAATGAAAATGTTTAGAATACACAGCAGAACTGACAGTGTTGATAGAGCCAGTGAATCATTTGTCAAATTTATGATAAAGTTCCTTACTTTTTTTTACCAGGTTTAGTTGTATACTTTTATTAATTGCATTCTATTATGAAATGCTGTGATTCCTTAAGGAATGCTGTATGTCTGCTGCTTAAATTTTGCTTTGTGGACCAAATACAGTATCTAAAGATCAGCATTAAAATATGGTAAGCAGAAAAGGAGAAAACACTGAACAATTAAATACTCAGGATAAAACGAAAACCCAGTGTTTACTCTGCCAAGGATTTATATGTATAAAAGGTATATTTACCCAAAATAAATTGGTGTAAAACTAAGGATTACAGTCAAAGCAAATTGTGACACACTGATCAAAAGAGTAGTGTTTCCTCTTTTTAGGTAGTCCACTATGTGTAAATTTAAAAACACAAAGACAAACATTATAAAAATATGGTTAAAAACAATTGTGGTAGATGGTGAATATGTAAGAGACATTAGGGAAATCACATGTTTTATGTTTTATCAGTTTGTTAATTATTTCTCTTGCTAATTTCCTTCTGTATTAAGATTGTTGGCTCATAGTGTTCATCTGAGATTCATTCCAATAACCTGCAGGAAGAGAAATATGAAAAAATGTTGGAAGTTGAGAAAAAAAGATTATAAAGAAAAGATAAAAGTTGTAGAAAAATGCAGACAGAGGAAGACACGATGTGTTGCTGTACTGGCAGCTCTCCAGTCACTCCACTGAGTAAATGATTTGACTCTGATCAAATTGAGGGTAAAAGACTCAAGTGCATGACCACAGAGGGGAACAACACACACACACACACACAGACACACACACACACACATACACACAGCTGCTCTGTAATGGCATCTGGACATGGTAAATGGTGTGAATGGCGTATACTTATATAGCGCTTTTCTACCTACAAGGCCCAAAGCGCTTTACAGTCACAGACCCATTCACCCAGTCACACACACATTCACACACTGGTGGCGGCTCCGCTGCCGAACACTGCGCCAACCTACCGCATCTGAGTCAGGAGCCTTTTGTTGCACATGGAAAGACCTTGAAAGTATGGACAGGTAGATCAAAGCACGCTGGGCCTTCCCAAGAGTGAATCCAAACCAGCTGTGGAACTGGTAGCATCTTCTGTCAATTTAATTTCACATAAAAGTACACTAACATGAACCTGTCTAATGTCTGACGTGTGATTTTTGGTGCAGAAACACATTGAAAGAATGAGAAAAGATAAACAAAACCTTTTACATGTTTATGGTACAAAATGATAAATCCTGGTTCAAGGCAACAAACAGAAAACAGCAGCAAGAGAATAGAATAAAATAAATTGAGTCAAATCAAATTTTATTTGTATAACACTTTTGGTGTGACAAAATAAACTTGAGAGCAAGGAAATGGAAGACATACAAGACTACTGATGATAATCTCCCTCCATTGGTGCTCCCCGTAAGATCTCACCTCATGGGGTCAAACAATCACAAGAAAGGTGGGGAAAAAAAAGGCAGTAACACACTATGCACCAGGAACTCAAAATCCTGCAGTATCGGACGTGTCACACCTGCTAAAGCCAGTACATGTACAGGTCTGTATAAAGTTTGCTAGAGTATTTGGATGATCTGTACAAGGATTGGGAGAATGTTCTATGATCAGATTAAAGCAAAATAGAACTTTTTGGGAAGAACTCTACTCGTGTCTGGAGGAGAAAGAATGCAGAGTTGCATCCAAAGATCATCATAACTACTGTAAAGCATGGGGGTGGAGACATCATTGGGGCTGTTTTTCAGCAAAGGAACCAGGATGACTGATCCATGAAAAGCAATGGATGAAAAGCATATGTTGGGTCAAAATTTCCTTCCATCAGCAAGGGCACTGAAGATGAAACATGGCTGGGTCTCTAGGGGTTATTGGTGCTTAACAAAAACACCAAAAGATTGACTCCATTCAAAATAATAATTTATTTTACAAATTGATAAATAACAACAACTTAAAAAGTTAAGCAAAAAGGCTTCAGGGTGAACCAAGGCCAAAATAAGAAGCAAAACCCCGCCTAACTGAAATCTGAAGTCTTACCTGTAAATGAAAAAGGGAAATCAATGACAAAACACTTACCTTCCTAGACCAACATAAACAGGAGAAAACATGTAAAAGAAAATGGCAGTTCACCCCTATAGCTTCACATAAACATAACTACACCAAACAAAAGACTATACAGAGTGAGCGTAAACAGAAAGACTCTGACTACAAAGTACAACACAAACTACTAAACAGATGGCGATGACCACCAAGCCGAAGTGACAACAGGTTGCAGCCAAGCTCCCTTCTCACAGGCTGGAGGTCCACACAGTGCCTTTTAAAGGCTGCTGCCATCAGTTTGGGTCCAATGGGAGCCACACCTTCTCAGCACCACACCTGAAAACAATCAGAGATCCACAAGAAAACGTAGTCCCACTCTGATAAAGAAATATTTTACACAAAAGACAGAATAAAAAGAACAAGACCAAATATGGCCACTGCCTTGACACCCCCCTACCCAAGATAAAACTTCTTTCCCAAAGAAGCATTTATCCCAAGTGGAGCATCTACAGAAAAGGATAGCCTCACAGACTCAAGACGGGCGCCGCTCAAGACGCCACAAACGTAATACACGCACCCCTCAAAACGCGCGTCCCTCAAGACTAGTCACTCAAAACTAACGTGCTGCACCGAACATGGCTCAGCATAAGTTTGATTAAAAGTTTATTTTTACCATCTACAAACTACAAAGTGCGACACAGATAACTACAGTGCGTAAGCTGAAAGAACAAAACAGACTGGCGATATCATGACAAGTACTTCAAAAAAATGGACGCTGATTATATCTATGACATGGACACATTGTGGCTTTTCAACTTTTAATTGCAGGATATCTTATAGTTTTCATCAAGCAGATGAGGTAAGGGCCCAGCATGTTGTAGTTATTTACCTTTGTAGTTTATTTTTAATATTAGCACAAAAAAATGTGCACAAACAAAAAACAATTTTTTTATTGAATTCAAAACGCTTCCATTAAAAAAGGATGAAAAGCCAACAAAAACAAATCCTTTTAATATTTAAACAGAACAAAAAAAAAGACATCAAATAACACAAGCAAAGGACAGTAACAAAACCTGAAAATAATATTGCAGAGGATAAACAAAACAAAATGCATCAGCCAAGATAAAAGAAAGAGAAATTAGAAAAAGATCATAAAACAGACAGGAATAATAACAGGAGATAAGTCATACATTGGACTTGGAGAAAAAGAGGGAGGATAACATTAAACTATGCAAAAAGAAGAGAAAATGAGTATGTCAGATATTTCTTTTGTTTGTGCTATGAGTTGGCGAGAGTGAAACCGGCTTCAGCAGCTCAGTTAGTTAGTTAGTTAGCAGGGGAATCGGTGAGTACTTAGGCTCCAATTATCCACTAAATCTGCCTCACTCTCTAAATGAGATTATTGCCACACACAGAAGCTGTGGCTCCCATTGGGTTCCATTAACTTTGATTACTCCTCATTATTTACTTACAGCTCTGCCACTGTTATTGCTCTCACACACACATCCAGGGAAGGATCAGGAGAGGAAGGCCATGTAAACAATTGTCTATGCGTGCATCTTTATGTGCAAACATAAAAAAGACAAAGACACAATTAATGAAAGCACAAGGTGTAAGTCATAAAGAGTTTTTGTCCATAAACACTGTGAGAACGTGCATCCAGAGGAATATAAAGATGAGTTTGTGCAGCGGGGAATCCTGCAAAATAAAGTTACAAGAGGTCTGCGTAAATCAGGATGAAAGACTAAACAAAAGCAGTAAGGCAGGCGTTTGTACATTTATAGAAGAAACATACCATCAAACACAACCGTGAACCTTTTATTTCATTACAGCTTTGTTAGTAAAGTTTTGAGACAGAAGCATCAACTAAAGGAAGAAAAAGACACAGGGAGATATTGGAAGACAAATTGAGACCTTGTGAAAGTACACAAACTGTAGAAAAACAATAAAACAAACAAAAACATTTCAAAAAGGAGAAGTGATATGTCTTCAGCAACCTGGCTGGCCTTCTTCACTTCACCAATCGTGGTGTGCATTAAGCAGAATCCCTGTGTCTGACCATATATAAACAATTAGAAAAGCTGCCAGCACTCCATTTGATTGGACACCTATTTCAGGTGTTTCTTTAGTGTTTCGTCTGGTCTGCTTCACATTGTCTCTGTGTCAGTAAACAGATGCCAAAAATTAAAGACCCACTCTGATGAACATATTTTTTGGTGTTTTTAACATGTTATTGTGGCATTTTTCTGATGACGAAAGTCATATATAAAGAAAATGAAGCCAAAAATAGTATTTCAAAGCATTTCTTTATTAAAATTGTTGTGAATCTGGAGCAGACGAAAACGTTTCATCAGAAAAAGCTTGCAGTGTTGGCTTAAAAAAATACACTGGGTGGGCCAAAAGCTCCCTGCTCTGCTCCATTCTGATGTATGCAGTTGTAGTTCACTAGATTCATCTATGTCTTTGTTTTCCTCAGCCAAACTGGCATCTGTCTCAAAACTGTATGGCTGGATAGTTTTTATGCCGTTTACCATTTTTGTTGCACCGGTAATGTTAGTTAGGTTGGGAGTGTGAGGGGATGTGAGCTTGCGGGAGAGAGTGTGAACAGATGAATGACGGGAAGTGGAAGTGAGGTAACTCAGTGTCAACGACTCAGAGGCAAATTTTGAATAACTACTGTACTGCCGCTTTGAAGAAACTATTACCTAGAAAACAACACAGGTTTTTTTTTTATTATTTTGGCTAAAAGCGGCATAACCATAATTAAAAGTTCACTGGGAACACTTTTATAATAGATCAAAAGATGATTGGAGTGGGACTTTAAGCAGCAAACGTAGAAAAGAAAACACCTTGTTATGTTCTTTTTTACTATGAAAAACAAGATTATCGTGGAGTCTTTTCAGTCCTCATAATGCTATGAAAGGTGCCATCAAGGAATGCCCTGCTGTTCGAAACTGTGAAGGAAGACATTTAAGAATAATTCTTAAGATGTTTTTTTTATAACCATACAAGTGAAAGGTTGATGGTAAAATGTATGAAAATAGTCTATGGTTTGCATTTTCATTTGGGAGATCAGATTAGATTTGATCAGATTACATGTTCGGGGCACTAATTTTGCTCCCTGTAGGATAACGGAATGGAGTGGTAAATGGAGTGGAAGAGAAAAGAAAATGTGCACCATTTTTTTTTTAATTCTATCAGGATAACTGCATAGCTCTCTTCTGCATCTCTAATTAATTTGATATTCCTGCTGATAAAGTGTCAGCTGTAAAGAAGTGCATTTCAAGACTTGCGTTTGCATTTTTTAGATGGTTAAAAAAAAAAGAATTTTTGTCACCTCCAAAGCTAACATTTCTGTTTTTTCTTGTCTTTTTTAAAATAGACAAATAAACCAAAATGGTTGTTTTTGAGGAGATCCTTTTTAACATAAGAGTTTCTTCTTTTTACATTTGCTCTGGGGTTGTTTGAGGACCAGTGAGTTGGTGTTTTGGGGACATGCCCAGTACTCACAGGACACACCAGTCTAATGTTACACTTCGTGCACTGAGCTGCCATGCAGGCCAAATCATCAGGCTAGAAGTGTGTGTAAACAGGTTTTTGGCACAGCTAGGATGTGTGCTACAGAGGAAAAGGGATAACAGCGCTTCCTCCTGCCAACTTTCTTGTGGCAAAAAGGCTGAAACTCTTACAGAAGTGAAGGAGAGAAGAAAGAAAAATCTGAGGGAGTGAAAACTCAGCTTTAAGGCTTAATTTCACTGACATTCCACCTTGTCTAATTGAGAAATCCCACCGTCTTTCCATCTGTCCCTGTCGTATGACCCTGTGGCACTGCAAGGTAAAAAAAGAAGTCCGGTTCTAATTTCATTGTAGCTTGTCTTAGGACAACTTTTAGATGTTTAATTCTATCCCAATTTCATGTAATCAGGTGAAAGACTTCCCTAGAGGGACGGTCTCGCAGGCCACGGCCAGCATGTGCTATTTGCAAATGTAATTGGTTCACCTTTATTTTGCTCCCTGTAATGTTCAGGCTATCTCTTTCCTCACTCATTTATCCCTCATTATCTTCACATCCTCCTTTCTCTTTCCATCTTTTCCAGTAGGTCCACGTTCTCCTTTTCTCCCCATCTCTGTCTTATCCCCCGCCCCACCTCCTACAAACTGTCCCCTCTATCGTCACTCCCCTCCAGGCAAAGCTATTGTAGTTGTTATTGCGATTCTTTCGGTTTTTTTTCTCATCTCCGCCTCTGCAGCCTCTGGACATTGACTACAAAATCCATTATCATTTGTATATTTTAATTATGCAAATGAGGATAGCTCAGCTGGCCTGTTGGAAGCTGCAGGGGAGAAAGCAGGAACTCCATTGCGGGTGATTACAATTCATCCGCTCGTCTCGCTTTAATTGTAACAAGCTAATTACCTTGTTTCCATTTAGTTTGAACAATGCCAAAAAGAAAGGAGAATAGTGATAGCTCTGTCTAACTCACGGTGGATATAACTGACCGGTCTGAAAATAAGGGAGAGGATGCAAGAGTGAGACTCATGAAAAGAAAGACATCAGCCTGTAAAGTCTTGTATGTACACATGTTTTTACAGGAATTTGCACAGAGATGATGTAATGGAACTTGTATTTTTTAATCCATATGTGTTAAACAGTAGAATATTTAAGAAACTGATAATATTTAAGAAAAATATGGAGTATTTTCACTTAAAATTCTTGTTATCTGCATAAACGCCGTTAAATTACAATGTACTGTCTTAGTCACAACTAGCCTTATGGGTGGACATGGGTTTTCTGCAGGTGAAAAAAAGCCAAACCTGTACAGGGCATCCAGGTGGCCTGGATAAATGATCAAGGTAGACCACTCAGTGAGTCAGTAGAATGAAAATGTTCATACGCATTTCCTTTTATGGGCATGCTGCAGGCAATGGTTTGTGAGGAACACTTAAAGAAAAAGTAAGAGTAAAGCCTTTGTCACATACACCCGGACGGGGTTGTCCCATGGTTGCTGTGGGTTAATGGTTAGTAAGGTGCGCAAGTTGGCTCCTTACTGACTGCGCACAAATGCCCCATGCACAGGATGTACATACATAAGATGCCTGTAGAATGTCTCCACACTACACTTGATTGTCTAAATTCCTCATTTCTAACAGCCAGGCTGTGGGCAAGGAGCATGCACCTTTGACTTAAATAGCACTAATGGGTTCCTTGCACAGTCCGCAGTGTTCGGGGGTGTTTAAAAAAAAGAGATAAATCCCTACGGCATGCCTGTGTCTGACCTATTTACCTTGTACTTACCCTTTCTTGTTGCTTATGTGTTCACTATAACCTGGCACCCGCAGCACGCCCTTAGAAAAAAAATGTGCATTAACATATTTGCCCTTTGGCTCTCTGGGTTGTAGGATCTTAAAAATTTGTGTAGGTCAGCTGTGTGTCATGTACAGATATGTCAATTTTTCACCCATAAATAGTCTATGTCCCCCATAAGGGCAGTTGTGACTAAGGTATTACTAACAACAAGTGTCCCATAAGGACATTCTACAACAACATCACCTATAAGTCATACGTTGGGGCAATTACAAAGCCTTACCGATACTTTATACTTAGCACACACGACAATCAAACGTTCCATTTTCATGATGTCCATTAAATTGGCCATATACGAGCTTCAAGGGAACAGCAAGACTCACCTGTGCTCCCTTTAAGATGTGGCCACTCCTTTCTACCACCCTCCCCGGCCCAAAACAACCCAAAAACCCCCACATGCATGTGACTAAATCGCAAACAAAACACTAAGTCATGCTCCTCAAGAAAGTCAGAAAGTAAAAGGCAAATCATTTACTGTTGACAACTGAGAACTTTGTAGAATTTGGTCTTCATGCTACTAGTCTTTTATGCAAGTGTCTGATCTACATTTTTTGGGGTAGGAGATTATTAATGAGATTTGGTTGAGAAAACCTATTCCTTTGATTACACTAATAAGTTTGGTCTCCTCCCAAAGCCAATCCCCAATGCAGTATTTGAAAAAGGTAAATAAGGCAGCAGAGGGATGGAGAAAACTTCTTCCCTCATAGAGAACAAAAGCGATCATCCTGGACTTTCATGGGTTTATGATCCCTCTGTAAGACCAAGTTTGTATTTCTGCCCGAGGTGTTTAGTCCCATATTCATTCCATTCAGAAGTTTCTCACTGAAATGAGTCCAGGGCTTCTGGGGATCAGGACCAGGCCTCAGCTGAACAAGATCTCATTATTTCTTCCTTAGAAAACCCATCCGGGCACATATAAATCACATACTGTGCAAAGACACACATGCAGTGTACTCACACATGCACAACCATTGTCATGCCAGAGTGAGCCGCATGTCACAATGAGGGACCTTGAATCTATGTCATGTTGAACAAGACGCTGGAGTAAATCACAGATTTGAAAGAGATAAAACACACTTTTTCCTACAGGAGCAAAGATGGCCACAATCCTTCTTATGTGGTTTCTTATCAGTTTCACAGTTTCAGCGGAGTGTTTTAAGCTCTTTTCTCCTCTAAACACATTCGCACACTGCCTTTAAAAAAATCCCCAAATACTTTTGTGTGTGTTATACATTTACCATTTATGCAGTTTTATAAACACAAGTATCCATATAATTAACTTTTGTTTTGCCCACCTACCAGAATAGATTAGCTTACCTCTCTTACCAAACCAGTCCTCTTGCCCACCTATTTTATATTGCCATCAGGGAGAGACTCGAAAGGTATTTGAAACTGTCTTCCTTAATCATTTCCCGGATCCCGCAGGACATTGACAGAGTGACGTTAAAGAGGAAGGACTGGGGGGATGAGCGGAAAGAATAACGAGTACAGAGGAAGGGATGTCACAAATCAGTCAAATTTTCTCAGGAGGTCCTAGAGGAACGACCAGTAGACAAATTAGTGAAAGAATCACTAAAAACATCTTATGAGCACTGACTAAGATGGTTTTAGCTGTAAAAGCACAATACAATGTTAACAATACATAAGCTATAGTTGACTCAATTAATAAGAATTTCCTTTTTACCGATCTTAGACAACTGGCGCTAAGATCGACTGCAATGTCAACTTTGTTGCAGTTGTAATAAAGTTCATTTCAATTTTGTCGTACCTCAAATGGGTCATGGTGATTCTCTCTCTTCCATCACTTGCGTCCAAGTTTTTGTTACTCAGTAAAAATGTCTAGGTTTTTACTTCTGTTAACTGAAATTAATTAAATTGTTGTTCGCTTTGTGGCATACATCACGATGGAGAGACACCATCGTGATGTCACGCCCCTGCCACGCTGCGAGTCGACACCATAAGCCGCGATTAAATGTGCAAAATATCTTGATCGGAATAATGGTCGGATTAGAATTCAACCGTGTACATGGACCCAGAAAAATGTTTTCAGAATATAACAAACGTTCACATGGGGTCACACTTTTGGTCGGAATAAATCATTCGCACATGCGCAGTAGTGTTTGAAATACCGGAAGAGGAAATGAGTTCCGCCGAGCAGTTATATAAATAGAAATGTCAGCTCGGTAATATACAAGATGATCTTCTAAACGTGCTTTTATTAATGTTACGGTTATTATGAAGCGCCTGTTCGCTCATCATTTTAATTTTATTTTTTATTCCGTGTGGTCAGTGCTTTTTCTGTTGAAGAACGGAGCCGGAAAGAAGCCAGGGTTAGCAGTATGCTAACACGGGCTAACAACATTAGCTTTGGATGGACATAAAATCCATGAGGGAAATTCTGCACTCTGCATCCTGGCTCCACGTAAATATGTTGGAATAACATCAGCCTTTATTTTGTCTGGACACGACTGGAACCACAAATCCACGTGATTGTTTGAAAGGTTTCTAAGGACTGAGCGACATTTCTGCTTTGAACAGCTCACACACCGCCCCAAAGCCGCTGTGTGAGCTGACGGTTCGAGCTCTGCCCGGACACACTTGGACCCGGTTCTCCTGAGTTCGGGTAGCTCGTTTACCTAAAGCTGCGAGACGGATCACAGTCCTAAGTCTTAAAAAATAAAATAAATAAAGTAACAAAGTAAAATAACAAATAATAATTATTTAATAACTCATTTTCATTTCATGTAATTTCCAGTTTCCTTTTATTTCAGAAATAAATATTTCCAAAGGTGATATTTTTATTTGAAATGTACATGTTTATGTATATCCTGGAATAATAATCTTCTGATTTTATGTGAGAAGAGCAGATTTGTAAATCAACAACAGCAAAAACAATCTTTCTCACATTTATCATGTTTGATGCAGATTTGGACATTTTTTACTCATCCCATGACACAAATTTGGTTTAAAAGGGTGTAATATCTGTTAAACTGTTGACTTATTTCCAGGATCATACCGACATATACCGGTATTTTATTAATGGACATGAATTGTACAAAACAACCTGCCAAGCTGCTTAAATACTAAAGTGCTCACACCCAAATACTTTGCAAGAATAAAATATAAGATAAAGAAGTATTTAAAATCTTTGTCATTGTTTGTTCCATTTGCAGCTTGAGGTCTATAAGCGAAAGGTCAACCGGATGGATAAGAGGGCCACCAGACAGGGCATTTAAAGATCGACTTTCTCTTAAATATCTTCTTTATTCCCTCTGTTTTTCAAATACAGCTTAGAGATTTACAAGCAGGTCTGGCTGAAAAAAAGAGAAAACATTTATGTAGAGATGGAGAGATTTAACTCTGGTCATTTGGAGATCAGACACTTAGTGAGGATCATCTTCAAGCTGTGCACAGCCTCACATTTTTAGTTGCTCTTGTAAAAGAATGTGTGGCGTGTTTGTGTGAACCCTTACAAACATGAATGGTACTTGAGCACTTAACTCTGACCATATGGTTTTAATACCAAGTTGTAATCAAGAGCTCACTCTTTTTTTGACTATAAGCCAAACTGTCTGAGTGTCTTACTACATTGTGTATTAGCGTAGGTTGTAAACCCACCTGTGATTTCTAAAGATATGACAGCAGATTTATAAACCCTTGAACTTCTGAATGGAAACATATTGAGACAGCAAGAAGTTCCAATGACATTTTTCCTCTGCCCTTGACCACTACAATTTCAATGAAGAAATTCTCAGAAATACTTGATAAGAACATTAGCTGTTTGAAATGTAGAGATTTGTATTGTCAGCAAAGATCAATGGAAGTCAAGAGGCAGATATGTATGCTAAATCCTCAATATAAATCATAGAGTAGTGGCCCCAGATTTGACCCCTGAAGAACACCATACTTTATACAATTCAATTTGACTCAGTATTGTTTAATGAAACATACTGTTTTCTGTTTTTAAAAAGATCTAGAAAAACACCTATTGCAAACTCTGTGTTATTGAAGTAGATTTTATCCACAAGCATGGTCAGAGCCATACAAGAAGAATATTTTTTGTGAAATCCAAATTGAAATTTATATAAGATATTATTTTTACTTACTATTTATTTTTCCGTTGTATCCCTTTGAGGTCACAGGGCTGCCAGAGCCCATCCTGGCAAAGGAAGGTGACACCCTGGACAGGTCGCCAGTCTGTCACAGGGCCACAATCACACCTGTGGACAATATAGAGTGACCAATTGACCTAGGAAGCATGTTTTTGGACAGTAGGAGGAAGCCAGAGTCCCCAGAGAAAACCCATGTAAGCACAGAGAGAACATGCAAAGTCCACACAGAAAGATCCCCTGTTGATGTTCTTTTTCAGGTCCAGTGGCTGGGACTTGAACCAGGGGCATTCTCGCTGTAAGGCAAGAGCGCTAAGCACTGCTCCACCGAGCAGCCTATTTTTACTCCAGTGATCACTAAGTCTTTTATATATTAGTTTCTCTGATATTTTAGAAAAACGTGGCAAACCTGAAATAAGAAGATAGTTGCAGAACAGGATTTTATAACCCTTTTTATAGATGGGAATAACTTTTGGAATCTTAAGATCAGATGGTACAATTCCAGTTTTTGAGGAAAATGAAGAAAACAAACAGGATCAATAAATACGGGTTCCACATCTTTAAAAATATCAGCATTTATTTTATCATGACCTGGAGCTGTTTTTCCCTGCATTACCATTGGTAAGCAGGAAAACATTTCCAAGAAAAAAGGATACATGTGTAGTGAGACTTTCCTTAAATTTTTAAGAAATACCTCAAAATACTTGCTTTTGGGTTTTACTTCCCTTCCAAGCACAGAGACTGCAAAATTTCTTTTCCTTGATGCACTGCAATAACATTATTGTGATTAAACTTCTGGCCTGGGATTACAGGGGCATCATAATGGCCTGCAAATGTTTTTTAAGTATAGATTTACAGGTAAACTAGTTGTTCTTAATTTCTTCTTATAGGATGTTGCCGAGAGAGTAGGATGATGACCCAGTCTCCCATTTTTAAGATAAGTAAATCAAGACTGCATGCAGCTGTCATTATTAACCAAGGCACAACTGATGATGAGACACACCCAAACAGTGTGAGTGTCCCACAGCACTTAAGGAAACCCCAACAGCTCCATCTGTCAGTTTAACAGTCCATAAGTCTTACTAAGTGCACAGAGACCCTGGAAGTGTAATGTGATGTAGGGATTTTATGGAAGCAAACACACACTGGAACATATTTATGCTCTCATCGTTGATGTTTAATCCTTTCATTGGAGTAAAGCCAGGCGGAAAAAGAATACTTTAAAAAGCAAATAAAGGATAGCGGTCTTTGAAGCAAATTAAACTTTAAAGAATGCACCAATCTTTATCCATCTGTCTTGTTGGACATACAGACATACATTAACCCTTGTGCCATCTTGTAGGGTCCAGATGAACCTTTTTTCTTCAATGATTTGTGATCTTCACTGGTGTCCATGGATTACATGAAATCCTGTCCACCTTTATCCACCTTTGTCATGGTAGGGAGAACATGTAAGGGTGGGTCATCTTGACCCAATAGGATAGCACAAGGGCTACATAGTGATGTAGGTTCTGTATAGTTAACATTTTACTTTTTGTCTACAAGCCTGACTGAGAAATACCAGTGTAGGAAGGAAACACCTCCCTTGAGTTAGCTTTTGAAAGCTTTTTGAAATGTGGGGAACTGCAATGGATTTTAAATAGACAGTTTGCTTCAGTCAAAAGGAGTACTCAGTAAACAACTTCAGTGGAAGTTACTTAGTGCCTGTGATAATGAGATAACCGAAATAGAAGACTTGAATTACTTAAAAAATAAATAAGTAGAGAAAATGAATTACAGATGTGACACAAAATATGCATTATCAAATTTTGTGGCATCGCAAAATAATAGACGTTATACACTTTTTTTTAGATATATATTTATTCATTTTTATATAAACAACAAACGAGACAAGTACACAAAAAAAGAACGACTTTCACATAACTGACAGAACAAAAGCAACAATATGCTGTGCTAAATATAACAGATAAACAAAAATGTGAAAAACATAAACAAATATATAAATATATACAATTTAAAAAAGGAAAAATTCCATAAGTTTATACATTAATCAACTAATATTTCACATCCATTATCAAGTCCACAATAAATGTACAAGAATATGGCCCATTATTTATTTATCAATTTATGCTCCTTTCATCAAAGCCTGATTATTGTTTAAAAAAAAAAGTGTTTTTTTTTTTTTTTAGAATGATCCCTGTACAAATAAAATTAAAAAAATCATTTTATTCAGAAGAGATGTATAAAATCAAACATAAAGCAAATCTTAGTTTGACTAAAAAAACATAAAACAAGTGACTGTCCACGTCCAGGCTCTGTCTTACAAAGCTTACCTGTATGATGTTTTACATGTATCCTATTTTAACTAATAAACTTTAACTAATTTTCGCTGTGGTTTTCTCATAAAATTTGCAATTTCAACCCTTTATCTTATTGGCACTCTAAAGTTGCCTGCCTTTTTAAAATGTAATTATATCATAAAATTAATATTCTCAAATGTGATCAAAAAACACAAGGTGTTTTGCAATCAAAAAAGCTTACATGCCCTATTAATATTACCCGAAACGCATGTGCAGAAAAAAAGGTTATTTTCCATTCACAGCATCTGTCATTCAGCTGTAATAAATCTGGAAAATCCTCAATTTAAAAGCATTTCTACAAAAAAATGATTTAAAAAAAAACATCATAACATCTGAGGCTTTTACTACAGTAAAACATTTGTTAAGGTATTAGAGAGAGTGTACTGTAAGTGTGCTCATACATTTGTACATATGATTCCTGCTTGTTTTGATGTTATGATGGAAAAACAACAAAGGCTCATGTTCTTGTTGTCATTAGATAATCAGATCTCTGTCACACACCCCGGGTGTCACTCTGTTAATCCCCCCATTCACACTCTGTGAAGAAGGGTATTTATGTCGGCGTGGATCAGTAGTAAGTCAATGGGAGATCATGCTGAATAATAAAAACAATAACAGGAATAAAAGCTGTTTTGATTCTGATTTTTAATGGGAGGGATCAGTGCATGAAAAATAATACTAATGTGAAACCCATCTACATGTTGATCCTGTTTTGAAGACAGATGCTTAAGTTGTTGTGTCAAAGAATAATGCTGCTTTGATCACAACAGTGCTTTTCAAAACAGATTTTTTAAAAATGGGAAAACAAAATTTGTATTTGTCCAAAATCTTCAATGGATGGATGGATGGATGGATGGATGGATGGATGGATGGATGGATGGATGGATGGATGGATGGATGGATGGATGGATGGATGGATGGATGGGTGGATGGATGGATGGATGGTCCACTCTACATGTTATATTCTCATCCCAATGTGTGCCACACACACACACACACATAGCTAATATTTGTTTTTATTTAAACAAAGAGGCTGATAGGCGGCTGAACAATAATTAATTTCGGGAACAATAATTATTACCATTTAATTCCATTGTTTACAATTTTGCCCAGTGGCCCCTCTTTAAAACCCTGCCTTTATCTGTAATAACAAGCCTCAAAGCAGAGCTAGATTTAACACTAAATCAAATAATTAAAAATCAAATAATTGAAAATTCAAAGTGCTGCTTTTATTTCTTTTAGCATGAATCATTAATTGGCTGAGCGGCACATGTTCTGTTGAGCAGGCTGTCTATAGATGTGATTACTATCAAAATTAATAACAACATTTTATTTTTTTATTTATGTTGCAGAATTAGCTTTGTATAGATGTATTACTGTGCTATGACAAAAAAAAGAAAACGGTTGCATTCTTTGTTTTTTTGTTAAAATACACTGTTCTTAAGTTGATACTTTCTTAATACTCTTTAAAATTAATCATTAGTTTCTTAAAATATTTATTTAATTAATATTGTAGTTCTCTACCTTACATAGAATATTGTGCATCATACATTAAACTGAAAAAGTTTGTTAAAGACCCTCTCTGATGAAAATTGTGTTTTTGGTGTTTTTAACATTTCTTGTGGCATTTTTCTCATGACATGAATTAAGAAAATTAAGCTTAAATTGCATTTCTGTGGATATCTTTATTCAAATTGTTGTATAGAAAGAAACGTTCAGTATGAAAAAAGAAATGTATTTGTGATATGTTATATAAATATGTTAGGTGGGCCACAAGCTCCCTGCTCTGCTGCTCTCCGCCTAGGTCAGCAGGGTTGCTCTGCGCCAACGGTCCCATCCACAAATCAGTGGGAAATTTCGAATGAACTCTTGCCACTCTGCAGAAACTATGTATTAAAAAAACAACACACATTTTTTAGATTTTTGCCAAAAGAAGTAATAATAAAAAAGACCTCTGAAAATAACTTTTGTAGTGGATCAAAAGAGGAATGAAGTGGCTCTTCATTAAAACTTCTGCATATGTTGTTTGGTGTTAATTAAAAGAAATATATCTAGTGTTATGAGATATATTAATCTGACATGGATCTATAATGTCTTCGGTGTGTTTCTATACATTACCAAACCTGTATTGTTAAGTGAGATTACAAGCCGGACTTAATTCTGAATTACAGGTAAACACGCATTCATGTTGTCATGTGCACCCTGTTGATATACTGATGCTGTTTGTTGGTGAACTTTTTTCTAACTTCTTCTTAAAGAACTTATATCATGCAAAAATTATCTTTTTTGGAGCTTTTGAGTGTCAAACAAGATTAATTTCTAACCAAAAAAAATCCCAAAGCGGCATTTTGATCCGATCATGCGCTTCTGAGTGTTCTACTAAAAACCTGTGCTCTGAGGACCAGCCCCTCCCAATCCATGAAAACGAGCGGGTTCTTACATTGCAACATGGAAAAGTGAGGAGCAGCCCCTTCCAGGAAGAGTCTGCACTGCCAGCATCACCCACATGCTAACACAGCACCCAATTTCTCCACAGACTTAGCGATGAACGACAAAAAAAACTTTTTTTATGCACGGTATGCACATCCATCTTTGCAAAAGTTTGGATGTTGGTTGTTTTTCGTGGGTGACACACAAACATACGGCCAAGGCCAACTCTAGTTTGCTAAACACTGATTAAAAAATGTTGCTGAGTTACCCAAACAGGGACAGCAGAATCTAATTTTTATTTTTATTTCAGGTCTAATACTGCCCTCACACCGAACGTCATTCACGTGTCAAATTCTGTGCTGCTGCCTCTATTTAGATGTCTGGCAATTCGCTGCTTGACACCTGTCCAAAAAGTGCGTTCATAAACTTGACGCCTCAGGCGCATGTGGGAGGAGCTACTGCCAAAAGCTTTTAGGCTCATCGCTAAATGGAGCAGTGTCTGTGTATATCTCATTTACAATACATGGAAGGCACGGATGATATTTAAGAGTTATACAAAAGTTTCGGTAATCACGTCTCCATGTGTGGGTTCATGATATCATTTAAAGACTCCCCCAGCACAATGATCTTCCTCCCTTGCAGCAGTAGCTGCATCTGAATTTCGGCCACTTTCTGTGGTGTTTCCATCTCTCTGTGTCCCAGTTTGACGACTTGTTGTCCCGCATTAGTCAGAGGCAGGAAAAAATAAGAATAAGAATAAAATCAGAGGACCCCTTTTGTTGTCTCAAAAAAAATTAGAAAAAAAATCAAAGTTCAGGAAGAGAATGACCAGATTCTTCCCATATTAGATATGGACTGATCGTGTCACTGAACACATCACAGGCCCAAAGCCGAGTCCCTGATTAGTTGACGAGACACGTCATCCTTTCCCAAATCGGGACACGAAGCTCAAATTGCGCTCCTGCTGGACTGATGTGTCCCGCTCAACGCTCAAATTGCGCCACTGCCAGACTTCTTCAGATCGCACTGCAGGACCTCAGATTGCGTCTGTACCTTGACTTAACATTGAAACTGGACACCTCTGTTTTGCAAATTAAGTTGGGTGTGAATGCAGCTTAAGACTTGTACATACAGACAGGTTTATGGAAACTTTTGCATTTCTAGTTAGCCAAGACAACCAAAGTTTCCCAAACTATAGACAGCCTTGCAAACTCTCATCTTTTTGAAATTTAACTTCTTGTGCCCATTTTTTGCTTACTCTTTTGTATGACCCTCCCAATTCTCGTATCTGCATGATTCTCTACTGTGCCTGGTGATTAATCCGTAGTTTAACCTCCAGTCCTCATTAATAATAGACGAATAGAAGAAAGCCTGGCTTGCTGTTTCCTGTCAGAGGCCCTAATAGATCCCTTAACATTCACATTAACATGTCTCTTGTTTACTCAGGCAGATGCACATACAAGTTAGAGGCATAATAGAACACACAAGTGCATCTCATTTGGAGTCCAGTGCATTTGAGCCACACAGCTGAAAGTATGTGGTAACTGAAATAAGAAACCAAATGTTATTCTGTGTAAATACATTAAACCCTCTGCTGGAATATCCAACATAAAGTGGTCACTAAATCCTTTTTAAATGATGAAATCATTTTTATTTGAGCTTTTGCTTTCCAAATAAGTTCATTTAATACCAGTAATGAGTTATTTGGACTTTTGCAACAAAGTATTTGAACAATTGTACAGAAAATATGGGTTATGGTGCTGTTAACATAAATTCAAATTCAAAGAGTTACACTTGTATTGTTTGTATTTGAAGTTAACCATTTGGCTTGACTTGTGGAAGACATCTAGTATATAATGGTCTGTTGACCTGCCAATCTGCCTATAGCTTTTCTGAAATGCCACCAAGATGTCAGTAGATGCACCTCATTCCCTTGTGAAGCTATCACATCTACATTTACAGAAAATGCGATTTGCATGGCGGGGAATCCAGTTTCAATGGTAAGTCGTTGTACAGGCACAACCAGAGGTCCTGTTGCACATATTGAGTATGAGGTGGAGCACAGCAGTCTGGTGCGGGGCGTTTTGAGCATCATATTGAGGCGTGATGTTTCCGTAGAACTTGTGTCTCATTAACCAGTCAGGAACTCAGCCTGTCCCCGTGACGTGTTGCGATGTTTTCAGCGGATGAAGTTCAAAACCAACATGTAGGAAAAAGCTGATCATTTCTGTTTGTGTTTCGCCTGAACATCTGAGCAGCAGATGGTGACAACACCTTTGTACAGCTCTTCAAAAAATGTAGTGATGAGGCTAGAAAGTTCTGACAGTACTTCCTCCCACATGCATCAGAAGTGTCAGGTAAATGAACACATTTTTAGACAAGCATTGAATAGCTAATTTGATGCGCATTAAAACAGAGGCAGCAGAAGCGATTCGCATTTGGTTTAAACACAACATTAAAGTACACCCTTTTGTTGCCGTGCCAGAGTCTATGTGACCCTAAAGTATGGTTCATTTGGTTGCTGAGATTGCTCCGGTGCCTATTTTGTGAACCAAATGCTTGGTCTGTTTGCAGAGGTGTGCAACTGCATTGTTCCCTGGTCTCGAAAATGGTGTGAAAGCAAAGGGTAACGAAGAATCCCACGACAGTAATTGTTAGTTTTATAGGTTCTGTAAATAAACAGACTTTAGTGAACAAATTCTACCATGACAAAAACTTCCTATTCAACAAAAAATAGATCTATCTGGTCTGTAGCTAAAGTTGAGTATCTGCTACAATTTTTTGCCCTGGATTTGGTCAACAGAACGCTAAAAGATTTGCAAATATACTGCATTTTTGACATTGCTAAGTCATTATTTTAGATTTGTTACCTGATGGTTTTAAAAGTCAGTTTTCTTCTCAAGCCATTCACCGCTTCCTATGGCCCTTTACTAACGCGTTCACTGATCATGACTTCTGTCAAACTACCAAATTGTCCATTATTGTGGGATACAATGGCGGTTCACAACACTGCAGTTGTTAGATTTCGGACCTCGGGACAAGAAAAACACAATGACATGCCCACTCACTCATATGCACATTTGTACACACAAAATACTTAGTACAGGCCTTATGGGACGACATTTGTGGTAATTCATTCAGAAGCCATTTTAACGCATTGTGCAGACCTAAGTGCCAATCTCCAATCTTCCCTTTTGGTGAGTTTCCATGATTTTATGTCCCATATAAAACTGTGCAGTTTGCTCGGCAATAGCCTATTTAAGTTACATTAGTGCTGAATATTCCCCAGTAAAGAAAATTAAGCCATGATACTGTGAGATCATCTCGGTTAGTTATCTTCTCCCTGCCGAGAAGCGTCAAGCTGACACCCTGCAGTGAGCAGAATGACTCTCATGGTTGGGAGGTCTCATGATGTGTCACTTGTCTGAAATCTCTCTGTCTTTCTTTTTTCCCTGTCTTCCTTTCTTTGTACACCCGATCCAAGTTATGTATATGTGTGAAGTTTCTTTAAATGTTTTTAATCAGGCAGCAAATAAGAGTCATTACAGAGTGTGTGTCAAACAATCAAAAGGCTATTTATTATTGTGGAGATAACCTTTGGAGTGGGTGTGACATGTATTGTTCTCAGTGTAGTTTTACTATTTGTTCTGAAATAGTTCAAAGAACACAGGATGAAAGGTAATCCAAGATGCAAAAGTTAAGCATTTTTCAGATTCCAAGAACATTCTTATAAAAATGTTATTTAAAATATCTACTGATCACAATGGGGCATTATTTTATAAGGTTTGAGCTACCTCATATAAAAAGCCTTTTTTAGCATTTTACTAAAACCAGGCACAAAAAATAAAGGTGTTTCTTTACCATAATATTGATTGACCCCTTTTCATGTGGAATAATCATGAATTCTTGAAAAGCATGTTTTCCTTATTTGTATACTTTGAATAGTGCCATGTCTTTTTAAAACTTTGTGGGATTGACGTCAGTATGTGGATTGCATCCCAAAAAAAAAGCCTAAGTTTTCTTGTGTTCTTTTTATTTTTTGTCTTAAAACGTTGCCCTCACCTTTAGTGTTTCAAGTCAATTGGCAATCTGGCTCCTGGGAACGATGGCCTTATTACATTGATCAGTGGGTATCCTGTTTAAATCATCAAGACCTGTGCCATTCAGCAACTTCAACTCATTATCAATTAAAGGTCCTAAATTAAATGAAGCGAGACCTACAGTAAGGCCGAATCCAAATTCTTCCTCTACTCCTATATGGCTTCTCCCTACCCCTTCACTAGTAGCGGCATTTGGAGGGGCAGGGTTGTCCGAAATAGTTTTTTTAAGGGCTAACCCCCGCAGCGGAGGGATGCCGAGCACTCCGCCGGGAGGATATTGCGCTGTGCCGCGGTGGAAAAGCACATTTCTTCACGTGGGTGTGCTCTGAAGCACAGAAGTTTACATTTAAATGTAAGTAATGGCTTTTTTTGTCTTAGCATTACCTTTTTTACTTAATAAAACCAAAGTTGATATGTATTTCTGAGTGCTAGCAGCTCCACGCTAACGTGGCTGACCGGTGTCTATTTATGACATCATCGAGTGGGAGTAACATCCGAATTCGAAAACACTATTTTTCCATTACTCTCTGTTCTGAGGGGCTAAATGTAGGGGTGGTAGGAAGCTGTGTAGGTAGGGGAAGAATTCAGCCTAATTCTTATTTCAAATCAAAGTTTGGAGTCTATAAAAAAGGTGGGTGCTCCCAAGTGTGTGACTTCACTAAATAACTGTGATATAGTGCTGGATGGGTTGATTGGCCACCCATCCAGCACTGTTAATGTTGAACAGCCTTTTTTATAGATTTGTAATCAAAATAATAAAACTGACATTTTTGTGCCCAGATAATCCATAGCAAACTGTACCCATTTTACAATCTCATATGGCTGCCAGGTCTCATATGGCTATGGAAAATGTTCTGCTCTGTATTGAGACAAGACAAAAGGGCTACCTGGATGTTTTGACTCTGTATGGTTCAACCGCACATGACTTTGGCTACTGTTTTTAAATGAACAAATTGTTAAGTTGTCTAGTAAACTCTAGATTTCAATCATTTAAAAAGCACACAAAAGTGCCAACATCAAAACAAACAGTAGGTGGAATTTGTCACATTTTTATGGGTGCACAGAAGTCTATATTTTTGTCAATTAGACAAAAATTAGCAAATAAAAATAATCAACGTTTTTTTTTAAACCAATAGCCTAATTCACTTACATTTTGGGTTTCAGACCAGGACCTTACAGACCTCTGGTTTGTAGAGTTTTTTTAATGTTTCTAAAAGTTTAATTTCTTTGTTTACACATGTTTCACTACCGTCAAGTTGAATGACAAAAAAATCTTTTTGCCAGTGAGTTAAAAATCAACTTAGTGGCAGCAAAAGGGAAAGGTCCAGTGGTTGCAAAACAAGGCAAAACCATGGACCCGATAGAACACCGTTGGGATGAATTGGAGCGGAGAGAGAGAGCCAGGCCTTTTCAGCCAACATCAGTGTTTGACCTCACCACTGCGCTTTTGGAATAATGGTTACAAATTCCTATAAACACACTCTTCAACTTTGTGGACAGCCATTCCAGAGGAGTCGAGGCTGTAATAGCTGCAAAAAGTGGACCGACATCATTTTGAACTCTATGGGTTTGGAATGGGATGGCACTTCAATTTATATTTGAAACAGGTAGGTGTATGAATACTGTTGGTAATATAGTGTAGATACCAGAAACTGTCCACTCTCTTCACTGGGTTCCAGCTGATAGTGATGGGTTGGCATGATTGATCCTGCTTTATACTGAACACCCCTATTAAAGTCCTACTCCAATCATTTTTGTTCTATTGTAAAAGCATTCCCAGTTGTCTTTTAACTATGATCGTGCCGTTTTTAGCCAAAACAAAAAAGTGCTGTTTTCTAGGGCATAGTTTCTGCAGAGCCTACCCCAATTTCCCATCATACTTTTGTTTACACTCTCTCCCACTACCTTACAGCCCCTGACAACCCCAAGCTAACAATACTGGTGAAACAAAAATGGCATGCAATTTTGGAGCTATCCAACCAGATGCCAGCTCGAACAAGGAAAACAAAGACATCCATGAATGTTGTCATCTATAAGTGGATGCATCAGAATGGAGCGGAGCAGGGAGCTTGTGGCCTGTCATAGTAAACTTCTATGTCACCCTTACAAGCTTTTTCCAACCACATGTTTGTGTCTGCTTCTGATTCTCAATGATGTGAATAAAGAAATACTCAGGTATGCAATTTTAAACTTAATTCTTTTACATATGTTGATCGTAAGAAAAATGCCACAAGAACATGAGCTTTTCATCTGACAGGGTCTTTAATTCCTTGGTTTCTCTGATGTTCAGGAGTAGATTGTTCACCTGGCACCAACTCTTCAGGTTTTGTCCCCCTCTAAGGTATAAACCCTCTCTTTATTGTTGGATATAAGGCCCAACACAGCAGTGTCATCGGCTGTGTCCAAATTCGAGGGCTGCGCTCCTTCTGGGCTGCATTTGTAGGCTATTTATGTCAGACGTAAGAGCTCTGTCTCCTCCTCTGGACACCAGCGGGAACTTTCTCCAGAGTTCTAACCACACTTCCTGAGTGCTGCACACCTGACTATCATTCATTCATCAACCACAGTCTACTTAAGCACTGCACTGAGCCATACTCAGTGCAAAGTATTGTTTGTGCCACTCTGCCTTCCTTACAGAGCGTTATATCTGGACCTGATCTTCTGTCTCCTCACCCTGTAACTGACTCTGTGCCAGCCGCCTGCCCTGACCCTTGCCTGGATTTTGACCTACCTGTCTCTCCTCTGATGATCACATGCCTGTTACCCACTGCTGCCTGGCTGACCCTGATTTAGCTTTGTAGACTTTTAGCTGAGCTAATAAACCTGCTGCATTTGGATCCAGCCATCAGCTTGTTCTTGTGACAGCTTGCGTCACAGCACTGCGACGAGTGCTGTTCGAATTCAACGCCTCCTTCAAATGCGGCCAATGAATACAGCATTCTCTTTCCTGATTTCAAGGATTGATCTGGTGTATCCTGCTGTCCATTTCCCGCAACGAAACCCAAAGATTTTCTGACAACAACGGCGGACTGTGAAGCGGAACCCGAAATTGAAAATAATTACACCTTTTTATAATTACACCTCCAAGATTAAAAGTTGGATCAAAAAAACCAGGACGAATTTGAGCTCAATGCCTGTTTCACTACTCCTCTCTGTTCTGGACTCACGGTTGCTAGACTACAGGACATTCACTGATGTAACAGCGGAAATTATCTAAAGGCTAGGCTCATCCAAATTTACAGCCATTAAAATCTGGCCTACCCGCTCGTCGAAGGCCGCAGTCATTGAAGGATGCGGCCATTGAAGGATGCAAGGAAACAAAGTGGAAGTTGGACACACCCATCAACAAAGCTGATGATAGTAATGGATTTGAAAGTGGCTGGGGGGTTTAGAACATAACCTTGAGGAGCTCCAAAACTGAGGGTGATGGATGATGATGTATACATATAGTAATTTTTCAACATTCAGCCTCAGATGATTCAGAAGATAAAATATTGCTATTTTGTATAATAAGCAATCATATTAGTCCCAGATGTAACAATTTCATAAACCCATCATCTGAGTTGAGCTTTTTAAAGTTCTGTAATTATTTTAATATCTATAATGACTTTTTTGTTCATCCCAAAAAGGATGGTTCATTGGGTGAAAATTTTCACACACAAAATGTATCCTGTCTATTCTGACCTTGTTGGCTTTCTGGTGTCCTTTAAAATTCACTGCAGCGCCCTGCAGTCTGTCTGCACTGCTGAGCTAATTGGCTTCAATTTAGTTGTGCTGTTAATGTTGCATTACTCATTCTACTTGAATTAACTTGCACAACTTTGCTTGTGAGCACTGGTCATTAAAAGTCAAATGAACCTTTAATTTAATACCATATTGTTCAGTAAATAAAATCATACTTTCAGCTTCAAAAGATACAAAATAGTGTGACTATTTTGCCATATGGCTTTTTCAGAGAAAGCAGCTTTTAAATAAATGAAAAATGTAAAAATTCCATGAACAATTTTTTTGGGAAAGACATGAAAGAGGGACACGTTATTGCAAGCCACTCAAGCAGACACAATTTAAGCCAACCTATTTGATAACAAGGACTAGTAAAGTTGAAATGGAAACAAAAGCAGCTTTAAAATGACCCAGAGTACTTTGTTTGAATGCTAAAAGCAAAAGACATTTTATATATGGAGTTAATTGTCTGCATGAGCAAGAATGACAGCGGTAATTTTAGTGTGCATTTCAGTTCACTGTGGTGTAATTTACTGGACTGCTCCATTTTCAAGTGAAGAGGCTGAGTAGATCACCAGCTGCTGTCTCAGAGGGAGATCTATTTGAATAAGAATGGTTCAGTATTTTTTCCCTTTAATTAGAATAAAGTCTTTTTTGACTTTGCAAAATTTGATCATTAAGTAGCTACTGCAATGGGATCAGAGTTTTAAGTTGACTTTTTAATAACGTTTTTTTTAAAGGCAGACTTTTTAAATAACCAATTAAAACAACTTTATAGTCTGTTCTAGGATTTAATCAACTGAATTTTGTATCACAAAAGTAAAAGAAAAATGTCATCTTAAAGTGGTCAAAACATAATAATCAATTTATCTTATTTAAAAACAAAACATGCACATAAAACCATGACTCTGCAGGTCAAGTGAATTTAGTTGATTCAATAAGAATTAAGGGTATTAATGTCTAAATTACATTACACATAGGCTATTGCATCACCTGCATTTCAATTTCCGAAAAACTGACTGGCTAATGTTCCTGATCCTCAATGAAATCTGGGAACCGTTCGTGTTTAGTCTGTTCCGCTAATTGGTACAGGCGCCCGAGGCGAGTTCACATCCAGCAAACAGAGGGCACCATCGCTTGCGGGCCTGCATATCCGTTTTGATAGTAGGAGACTGGAAAATGACATGCAAAATAATAATAACAATAATAATAATAATAATAATAATAATAATAAAATTAAGGTTAATAAAATAGTTCACTTACCTCTTGTTGCAGATTCAATGTGCTTAATCATACAAAATAACTTAAATTGATAATCGTATCTAACGAATTTTCTAAAATCTAAGTCAAGTATTTGAAATTATTGTTGATATATTTATTTTCTTTTTTTCTTTCTTTTTTTTTAATTTCATAACTGCACTGTAAAATGACAAAAAGGGATCATTCTTTTATGACAACATTGGACTTAATATCTCAGTGCACCAACAGTATTTTATTCCAATCATTCACGAGCGCGAATGGAGCAAGAAGAGTAATGAACAGCGCGCACACGCGCGCTCCCCCCTTCTAAGTCTAAATCCACAGCGAGGCTTTTCATCATCAAGGGGAAATGGGCGGACCATATATTAAAACATCCTCAATAATCTTAATTACTATATATATATGTATTTTTTTCAATTTATGTAAGATGTGTGTGGATGGTAATGCACAGTAAATCTTCGTTGCAGATGAACAGAAGACTTCCATGCAGTCAGTCGCCAGACAGACGCACAGCATTAAGCAAGGATTAGAAGTGGGGAATGCAGGGCGATTGTGCACCATATTGTAGCCTGCATCTGCCTTTAAATCCACGACAAATTAATGTGAGCACGTGGGAGTGGTAGCAAAATCAGCAACATTTTGATTTAATTAATGAAGAGGAAAGGAACATCTTTAATCTGTCAGTTAAAGTTTTGGAGGAGATAAAAAAAGACCCATTAAAAATAAAATAACAGCTTTGGGACAGTTTGGAGAAAAGAATATCACTCAGCGTGGTGTATGCATCATTTATTGACAGTTTTGATGTTAAATGTCTGCAGCTCACTTAGAGTTGTAGCTCTTAATTTATTATGGCTTGGCCTCTCTCTGCATCTCCATTTTCCCTTCCCTGCTTTGACCCTCGGAGGTCACACAAGCAATTCTTTTTTTAAACGCATGATTAATTTCTCAGTAGGGCGACCGACTTCTGCATTATGGAAAAGTGAGATGTGTTCCAATGGGGCTAATAGAGCTGTTGTATTCCAATGAGCCTTTTCCTGCTTCACATGGTTTAGTCATGCTCTGCCTTTGATAACATGTCAGAAACATCTCTCTCAGGGACGCACAGGAATTTATTTCATTATGCGCTTTTGAAAGCCTGCTTTATTATCGCCGTTTGTTGTTGGTCAATTGCCTTTTGGGGGGAATTTATGCGAACATGGCATCGCAATAAATATCCGGAAGCTAAGCAGGAGACATTGCAGAACCAATATATAAATATAGTAGTACACAAACACAAACATATGTGTGCTTTTTATTTTGCCATACTTAATATTTTTCATGTTTTGCTCCCTTAGTTCTATTGTGACGTCAACCCCCCCCCCCCCCCTCTCCTTGTCTCTTGTCCCACGGCAGAAGCGTTCCCGCGGTTCCCGTCCACGACACAAAGGCACGCGCGGTGACAACCTAAATAGGTTTGAGGAAGAGCAGATGGGGCTCACGCTCCCCTCTGTGACACGCGCGCAGATTTCCAGAGCCTAAAAGCAACCCTGTCATGTTCTTCGGGATGCTGGGAATAAATTACAAGCCACTTTGAACCTATAGACTAATTAATAATATTTATATTCTCATATTTTTTATTATCAAAAATACCTGCAGTCCTAAATGAATTTAAAACATGTTGAAAGTGTTTCAAACAAACATGCACATGCAGCCTTTTTTGGTTCTTATCTCCTTCAAAATTTGATGCTGATAATAAAAGTTAAAACTTATGTCTGTGTTTATATTATTTAATTATAAAACGGTTAAAAAATTAATTCATGTGCGTGTGTGCGTGTGTGCGTGTTTGTCCTTTTTAAATAGTACTTTTTTATTGAGCTGGTTGTCCATTTTTAAATCTCAGTATGCTCTTTATTGATGTAATTTCTATTTGAAATAGGATGCTCATTTGTTTAATTCTTTGTTTCCTTAGACAATCTGAATGTTTCCATATTGTTTTGAAATTGCAAACAAATTTTACAACAAAATTTTACCTTTTAAAAAAACGTATTAAACGCCATTTAAAATGTGCAGACTTTTGAATGGGCTCGACCATTTGTATCATTTCTTCCCCAGCTTTTAGAGATGGGAAGGAATTCCTCATCCCTTAAGACCTGTGAGAGTTTGGAGGGCCCTCTTACTGCCTTTTATAGAAGCGCACGGTAGCTGCGAGCTCCTCTTACCTTCAATTACAACAGATGATAGCCCATGGGCTACAGTGCGCTTCCTGCTGCCTTTTCTCCCTCGGGAACAACCTGCACATGTATATAGAGAGTCATATTTCCAAAAGCCTTCTTAGCGTTGAATGTGGGTATCAGCTGCTCTAGTCTGACAGACATATTCCTGATCCCAGACTGGCTGCCTGACTCTGTGCTGTCTCAGCTTTTATTTCTCCTTTCTGCCCATTTGAATCCGCACTGGGTCTGTGTAAAAAGCAACCTTTTTATAGTCTCTTGTGGTTGTGTCTTTCACACTTTAACAACAGTTTTTAGGTAATAGAAATGTTACTGCGGGAGGAGGGTTGCTAGTTTGGACTAGAATAACTTTGTGAGATTGTCAAATTAATTTGAAACAAAATTTACGAGGCTTTATTACAGAATTTGGCTACATATTACAGAATGAATTTCACTTCGGTTTCGTTCGGGCGCATGCGCTCCTCATACCCGTCCAGGCTTTCAGTTTGACTTCTGACAACATTTGAGCGACAGTTTGCGATGCGTCATTATTGCTGTTCAAAGCTGCGCGTGAAGGAGAGAAGAAAGAGCGTGTATGGAGCGCGTGACTGAAAGATAGGGCGCGTGCGTGCTGAAAAGGAGCTCGCGCCACATGCCAATCAAACTCAAGGCAGGTGCGCGGATGAGAAAGAGAGAGAGACACGGCGAGGGAGAGTGGGAGGGGGAAAGGGGCGGATTAGGACGGCGCGCGGTGTCTGTGAAGATAAAGCCGGCGGGAAGCACGCGCTGTATTCACATTTCACGCGCTCGCTCACTCCGGAGCTAAAGAATTAAAAACTCGCTTGCAGTTCACGAGTTTCTTGGATATTATTAGGTGTTCATCCATATAAGAAAACAATGATTTTTTTTAAAGAGTCTTCGAATCGGTTTGTTTTGTGACAGGACAAACGCTTTTTGGAGGCGTTGTGGAGTTACTCTGGAAATTGAAAGGTAAAGAAAATCTTAATTTAACTTAACCATTAAAGTTAGCTGAGATGTTGCCATTTATACCTGGAGGCCTGAGTGAAATGTTTTAACAGGCTTACCGATTACAAACTAATTAAAAAAAAACACGAAGCAAAGAATAGTAAACTGAGTAAGCTGTGTTTTTTGACAATGTGTTTTCCAATTATATTATTATTATTATTTTCGTCGTTATTTTCTATTGTTATTCTTTTTGTATTTTACTGATAATATGTAAATTGACCTAATAGAATGTTTCAGTTATTAGAAATGACCTAAAACAATAACGGGCACATTTTGTCTAAAATAAAAAAAAGTAGCGGTGCATTAATAAGAAAGTTTATTAAAATGTGGAAATTCAACATTAAGTCTAATGTAACACAGCCTGTTCTTTTTTAGAAACTGTGGCCTTATAAACTGACCCTCACTTAGTCAAACATCTTCTCATTTTTTAAGTGTATATAGAGAGTCTTTTGGTTTTTTATTTCTTCTTTTTATTATTATTTTGTAATCAGCTGCATTTTCAAACTACGATATTTTAGGAGTTTTTATTTTTATGGTACACAATAATTCTCCAACTAACTAACCCATTAATAGTTTAAATGTCTAATTTTTAAATGCATAAATAATAAATGCAATAATTTAAAAATAAGTTTTTATTTTGTAAAATTTAAAAAAAATGCGTCTTAATGTTAGTTTACTGCTTAGTTATAACATAAAACAGATAGGAACATGATCAAATATATTATAACATAAAAGCATTGCTTTATAATAAATCGTATTAAATTTATTCTTGAAAAAAATTTCACTTTAGCTGCAACTGTAATTTTCTATTTTAATTTGTGTTGTTGATAAATATTCTGTCATAACAAAATGAAAAAAAAAGATTTTTTATCTTAAACCTTTGATGTTGGACAAAAGCTCCCGCAATTTAAAGGCCTGTTATTTACATTTTTATCTATTTCTATTTCTTTAATCTAAAATCTATTTTGTAAATTTTGAATTTTGAAAACTATCAAATTTTCTTAAAACTTTTATTTGTGCTTAGATTATTGTAGACCTTTTTTAAATACATTTTCCTTGTCCATTTCATTATTTATTTGGGGCATTCGTATGGGGTTGAAAAATAGAAGTTGAAAACTGTAATTTGACTTAATATTAATATTATTAATATAACACATTAATATTTGACATTGTTTATAATATTAAAAATCAAAACAAATATTACATTAAAATGCCCTTTTCCTTGTTAATCTATTTTGCTGTATTTTCCTGTTAGTTTTTTTTGCTTTTTTATTTCAGTAGGAAGTATTTCCACAAACTTTATTTTAATGTGATAATTTCCCCTTTTAGCTTTTACATATTTTGCAAAAAAAAAATTTTGTTGTCAACAAAATGAAAAATCCCATTTTGTCTCCCCCCTCTCCTTCTTTTATCAGGTTGTTTTGAAACAATTCTTTGAAGAATGGACAAGACCCATCTTTCAAGCTCCACTGACATTATGATGACAAGCTCAACAGGCTCTTTTCAACAGGAGTCTCTCACTCCTCCCAGACCTACACACCTTCATTCTTCATCCTCTTCTTTATCTTCTCCCTCTCCATCCTCTTCCTCCTCACCCCTCAAACCCAACCAGGTCGGTCAGGTTATCCTCTACGGAGTTCCTATTGTGTCTCTTGTCATCGACAACATTGAGAGACTTTGTTTGGCTCAGATTTCAAACACACTGCTGAAAAACTACAGCTATAATGAGATTCACAACCGCCGTGTCGCACTAGGAATCACCTGTGTTCAGTGCACTCCAGTTCAGCTGGAAATCCTCAGAAGGGCTGGTGCCATGCCCATCTCATCACGCCGCTGTGGCATGATCACCAAGCGTGAAGCCGAGCGCCTGTGCAAGTCCTTCCTGGGAGAAAATGCGCCGCCAAAACTGCCTGACAACTTCGCTTTCGATGTAACACATGAGTGCGCCTGGGGTTGTCGTGGTAACTTTATACCAGCGCGCTACAACAGCTCAAGGGCCAAATGCATCAAGTGTTCCTTCTGCAACATGTACTTCTCCCCAAATAAGTTTATTTTTCATTCCCATCGCACACCAGACGCCAAGTACACCCAGCCTGATGCAGCTAACTTCAACTCCTGGCGACGACACCTCAAGCTGTCTGACAAACACCCACCTGATGAGTTGGTCTACGCGTGGGAAGATGTCAAAGCTATGTTCAACGGAGGCAGCAGAAAGAGAGCACTTCCCTCTTCGGCACATTGTTCGTCTATGGGCCCCTTAAAGTCTCTTCCAGGTTCGGTGGTCCCCCACATGATCGGAGCTGACCTTGGTGGTCAAAAGAGGGCTCGTTTTGAGGATGAAGATGATCTTGATGGAGACAGTCTGCCTCCCCGCAAGACACCACGCAGCTACCCTGTCATCCCTGTTCCAAGCAAAGGTTTTGGCATGTTGCAAAAGTTTCCTTCCACGTCCCTCTTCCCCTCCCCTTATCCCTTTCCTACGTTTGGTCTTTGTCAGCAAAAAAAAGAGGACAGTGATGTTGCTGCTGGGCAAAAAGGACCGGGGCTATCAGGACTTTTATGGCCTGGCCGCAAAGACACTTTTTATCCTCCTTTTTGCATGTTCTGGCCACCGAGAGCGGCAGGAGGAATCCCTGTTCCCACTTACCTCCAGCCTCAGCCCAGCACTCTCTCCTCCCTGACTGACAACCCATCTCTCAGACAGGCGTTTCTGGATCTGTCAGACCCGAGTGAACCTGGAGCTCTGAGCGGCAACGGAAATGGCGTGGGTGCAAACATGACGCCCAGCATCATGACTGCCAGATCTGGAATGTTTGACCCAGAGTGTTCAGCGGTTCCCCCTGAACTTCGGCCCGTCACATCAGAGGGATGGCTTAAGCTGTTGGACAACACAAGCTTCCAAACACGAAAGCCGAGCTATGGCTCCGCCTTCCGCCCTGTCATTAAAGATGCAGAGAGTATCGTTAAACTCCACAGCAACAGCGGAGGAGTCAGCGGGGCTGCAGATGAAGACTTTGGCGAGGTGGTTGCCGGTTCAGACCAACATCAACGACTGTCTCCAACCAGCAGCTGCAGCTATGGATCTGAAAGTGGAGGGGATGGAGAAGCGGAGGGAGCGGATAGTGAGGAAGAGGGGGAAGTGGATGTGGAATCATCGAAGCAGGAAGAGGAGGAAGAGGAAGAAGCGGCCTTCTCCAGAAGGACGCCACAGACTCAAACTAACATGTACCTCTCTGCGCTGAGTGAAAGTGCTGGAGAGGAAAGGGGAAAGGACAGAGGGAGTGGTGCGGTGTTTCCCGGGACCTCCCCTCAGTCCTCCTCAAACCCCGTCCTGCAGGACTCCCCGGGCCTACCTGCCTCTCCTCGGGCCAGCTTGCCTCTCTCCAGCTCGACCCCGCCTCACCGAGATGACACAGCTTACAAAAACGTAAATATCCCCAAAGGCCACTTTACCTAATTATTATTTAAATTGTGCAGCAGTCAGGCAGTGCTCTGATCTGCATAAGCAGATTGATGAGCTGGTTACTCCCTGTAGAAATGGAAACAGTCACCCTGCTCTGATCCCAGCTAATAGGCCCAGTCATGAATTGTTTAATGGCCACAATGTGTTTGTTCTCTCCCTGACACTCCCACCTGCGGGGGCAAGTCTATTCTTTAGCCTTTTGACTCCCACATTAGCCAGATCTGTGAGGGGAAGCCTCATGAGGGCCGCGTAATCGTTATTCTCACCTATGCTGTACACTACGCTCATTTAAAACAGCATCAAATTTACGTTCAAAACAATATTTTGAGAAACCTTTCGAGTCAAATGAGTTTAGAAAAATGTCGTTTGTTTACGTTTTTACCCAAAACAGAGTTAAAATTTCACCAAACCCTGTTTGTGTTTCAGGTTCAGAAAAACAGAGATGAAGGACTTCCTGCATATGCAACCAAAGACACTTCAACTACTTCAGGTGAGCATTAACTGCTCGTTTAGTTGATGTAGGAAAGCAGTTTTACTTCAAAACTTCTTAAAGTGTGTTCCATTAAACATGTTACAACTTTGATCTAGCTGCTAGATAATACAATAAAAGTTTCTCAGTCATATATCATCTCCAAAGAGTGTCCTTGTTTTTCTGTTTGAATAGATTGGTTGACGGTCCGTCTTAAACCCTAAACTCGTTTTATGTCTTGAAGCCTTTTTTTTTCGTACATTGTTTCATCAAATAGCATCACACACAATTCCAGCAAACTGTTACACGCTATGTGTTTCATCAGATGTTTGAGTCAGTTGCATTATAGCATTTTTGTTTCATTTATTGTCTGAGTGAGTAGTTTTATAGTGTCCCCGTGTCCCTGCAAGGCTCGCATCCCTGGGACGTTTCATTTGCTCCTCTCATCTCCCCGTCTGACCCTTTTGCTAAGAAAAACAAAACAAAAAAAAGCTTGCCAAACACACACGTACAACAGTCTCACAAATGCACGTGCACAAGGCAGACACACACAATGCATGCACTCAATTATCTCCATGTGTCCGGATAACCAGCTCAGCCAATGGGCCTTACTGAATCTCACCATCCAGTCTTTCTGTCACGTTTGCTTCCAGATGAAAACAAAGACCAGAGCAGTTTCTTTGTGCCCGAAAGTGAGACGGTGGCACCGGACTATTGGAGGGAGAGCTCAGGTACCATCTCGCATTCATATTTTGTGTCAGATTCAAACAACAAAATAACAAATAATGCTTCACTGGTCAAGGCAGATATATTTTGTTTTTACATTTTAAAAGCAAAGGAATCAATTGAAAAGTAAAAATACCTTTAAAAACAAAGCTGATCAAGTTGAATAATAAAATGTTTTTTCTTTCCATGCAAATTGCTTTCATTATACCCCCCTGAGTGAAGAAAAGCTCTTCAGTTTTTACCATTATAACCCCCAAATCTACCTGCGCTGCCTTCTCTATCCCATCATGTCCACTTCTCTCAAATGGCAAATTAAGGGATTCACATAAATACACACAGATATGAAACAGCAGCGGAAAGCTCCTTCTCTTTAGCAGAATTGTCACAGAGAATGTGAGTCTTAGGGGGGCCGTTATAGTTCAACAAGAAAACATCAGCTCAGAGATAAGCAGCACACCAGCAATCTCCATCCCAAAGCCGTATCTCTGCCAACGTAATTGTCTTTTCTCCCTTCTCAGCGCAAAAACACCCTTTCCTGTTTGAAAAGGATCACAGCTTATTGCCTTTTTATATGTGTCAGGAAGACATTAAAAGTGCTTTATGACATCTGTGCCAACATTTATATCTGCCCCCCCACATTCCCCCACACATAGACACTGTAATGATCCCCGCACATAATGTATAATGTATTTCAAAAAATTACACGAAACAAATTAAATGAAACCACCTTTCCCCTGATTGCCGAATGTCTCCCTGGGCGGTGGGAAGCTCTACGTGATTAGAAGGCCTGATTCTTGCGAGTCCCACCAGCCCCCCCTCTACTTCCTTTAAATTCTCTCTCTGTTTCTAGGGAGAAAAAATAATCTAATTTTCCATTTATGTAATGCAAACCGCCTTGGCTTTGACTATTCACGGTTAATTGACTGTCAAACGAGGTTGTTATCCTCAGGCACTGTCTGCAAATTTGCTTGTCAAATGAGACAGAGCGAGGAGAGGAAAGGATAGACGATAGGAGGAGAGAAAGGAGACCTCTGCCGTCTCGAAGTAACGGAGGGAAAAAAAGCAAGGGAAGGCTGGTTGGAGCCAGGACAAAAAATGACTGCAGGAGAGCATACATATTGAGGGGGCTGGATTGCTTCATTTAGGCCAGTAAATGCCTCATTGTCACATATCAGACAGCACTGCATTCCATCCACTACAGTGAGAAGGTTTTCCAGCTGCTTGATTTAAAATGAAATGTGATGGAGATGCTTGTTCCTGACATTCCAAACTTTTAATCATACCTTACTTGGACAAAAAGGTCTGACACAAGTTTCTAAATCTTTACACACCTCAAACTAGTCACTGATGAAATACAAGATTTATTTGCATGTTAAAAGAAGGTCTGTTGATGCAACAGGTGTCAGCATTTGTACCATCTTTTGTCAGCCCTTAATATGTCCAACTTTTGAATACTTTGCCCTTGTTGTGCTAGTCCTAAATGTTTTGCTTCCCTTTGTATTATCTGATCTGACAGCAAGAGGAGACTAAATATGATGAGCAGAAAGTAAATCTCCTGTTACAGATTTCGTTTCAACTTAGCTTGGCGCAAACTTAGACTGACACCAGGAGGCTAAAGAGGGAATTACAGCGAATCATTTTGCTAAGCATCAGAGGGAGACACAAAAAATATGAAATCATCAATATATGCAAGTGCTTTTGTAACTCAGGGCAATAAAACACATAAAAATTTACTAAACAAAGTACTACTTCAGTAAAGAGTTTTGGACATTTGTCTGAAATTTAAGAATCCTCTCTGCAAATGAAACACTCATTAGACAATGAAATCTAAGATTTTTGTTTACTTTGACATTTAAAAATATATTTAAGTTATTTAAATTTGGCAGGATATATTAATTTTAGTTAATTATAATTTGTATTTGTGGGCAAAAATTGGATTCCAAAAGATAGTAAAACTGTTTAACATGGACAAGTTTAATTCCTCTTTATAAATATTTTTTCTGGCGCTTCTTAAAGGAAAGATGTGTCCGTAAACTCACTTTGTCAGGGATCTTTGGTGCTGCATACCATTCTATTTGACTTGCATTTTAAGCATCAATTTGTACAAATCCTCTCTGAGCTCTTTGGGTTTTAACACTAAGAAATATTTTAAAAATATTGCAATGTAAAAAAACATGATTTTAATTTTAACTATTAGAATTAGAAGCTAATTATGACTTTTTTTTAGAGTTTTTTAGTTTCAATTATACATTTGATACTTTTGGACGCTCTTTCTGTTCTGAGGATCGCCTCTGTCTGTGCTTTCAGGTGATCAGTGCAGAGGTGCAGCTTCTCCTGTCTCTTTAAAGAAAGATGTGGAGAACATGGAGAAAGGTAAAGATTGATAAGCTGCTCCAGAAAATTCTGCCGTTATTTTTATCTGATAGCTGTTTGGAGATTTATCCTGAGAAGTTGTAACTTTAATGAGCAGATTCTTCATCGCATGTTGTCATTTTTCCTATTTTCTTTCTTTTTGAAAATAAACAGAAGAGCTTCAGAAGGTTTTGCTGGAGCAGATCGACTTCAGGAGAAGACTTGAGCAGGAATTTCACGCTCTAAAGGGGACCTCACCGTTTCCTGTTTTCCGTAAGTATTTGATCATTTTCTCACATTTTTTGGTTTTACGAATAAAGAGCTAGATTTATTAATACTTCTTTTCTGATTACCTTTAACACTTTTTTACCCTGTCTATCCTTTCCTTGTTTTTTTAACCTTTATCAATTATTACTTCAGTATTGTTTTCTATTTGTTGTAAATCTCTTAATTTGCTTGTAAAAATGCAAAATCATGTGTGGCTTTTGAACCCTTTTCAGATAGTTTTCAGGATCAGATGAAACGAGAGCTCGCCTACAAAGAGGAAATGGTGCAGCAATTACAGATGGTAAGATTACTATTAGTGCTATTCAATAAATAATGAACACTGATGGAAATTACAGTCAGACATAACATGTAAAACATCCTGTCATCGATAAGTGACCACAAAAGAAAGTTTATTTACCAGCTTTCAGAAACATTTATGAACGCTAAAACCATTTTTCTGTCTTATTTTGGAGAATATTAGAAAGAATTCTGCCTAAAACCAAAGTAATGTTATAGAGTTATTAAGAAGGAGTGAGATGGACTTTTATCTTGTTTCTAATTTGTCTATCAAAAGACAGAGGCAGCCATGTAGTTTGTCTTTCATGGGTGAGAAGTTCATCTGCAGCCATCTGAGTGTTTCTGTTGACATCAATCACTGGAGCAGCTGGCAGACAGCCTGACAGACGCTGTTTGTCTTTGCTTTTTGACACATGCAACTCGCTTGTACACACAAAGTGCATGTGCTCGCCGGAACATGCACACTCACACACGGCACACACCGCTTCTCTGAAACAAATGCCGACATTTGTAAGCACTTATGTCCTCACCAAAGTGCACACAAAGAAATTGATAAATGTGTCTAGATCTAGCATATGGATGTGACTGAGAGTAATGACATATTAATTTTGCTCAGATATTCAAATGAACTTCTGAAAAATGTTTAATTCATGTTGATGTGCTTTGTCAAAACTTTGTGCCTCTTGCTTAGATTCTCTAAATTTATCTTTTAGTTCTTATTGATGCTCTATGTGGTTTGTTTTTTAGGAGTTTAGAATGTATTTATTTATTATTATTATTATTTTTTTTCAGATTCCCTACGCAAACATCCTCAGAAAAGAAAAGATCAACTCCCATCTTAGCAAGTAACTAAAAGGTGACTCCATGTTAATTTTATTTTACAGCCCATTGCATGTTGGATCTGTTAGCATATGCATGTGTCTCATCAATAACTATAAAGCTGAATAACTCTATTACATTTTACAAATCCATGCGGTACGTTGGGTTAAATTTAGCTCAGCTGTAGGTTGAATCACAACAGGCTCTTTTTTGATGAAAAGAAAAAAAACTAACGTTTTTTTTTCCTTTGCATTTTCTTGTCTCTACAGGTCGAGTCCATGTCTTTGAAGAGAGAAGCTACCGTACTTGAATTTTTCAGGAAGAACTGCAGCAGTAAAAAAAAAAAAAAGACGCCAAGAGAAAGAAACATGATGGCATTATTTACATCCTAGAACAAAGAATACGTTGTGTTGAACATGTGTTCACCTGTTCAGGTGTACAAACTGCTCACAGCTCATTTAAATACCTTCATACCTCTACTAGCAAAGAGATAAATCAATGCTAAACTGATGCATTTTCCCATGCAGTATCTTTTTTTTTCTGTCTAAACTGACTCAACTGAAATAGAAAGATTGCATCAGGTGTAATAGAACTAATCCTGCTCTTACATCTGCACCCTGTTGTCAAAATCCCCGCTTCATCCATCCAGGACCAAAGGAAGCCAGTCCTCTGTCAGCCTCTGTGAACTTTAAAGATTGTTAAGGGCCAACCAGAAGGCAGCTACTGATGTCAGAAAGTAATAAGAAGTCATTCTTTTCTATTGTTCGCACTGACGTTGGCCTTCACACATGAACGTGGGCTTGCAGATGCACTGATGTCAACACACCGGCGCCCTGAAGACAAGCAACACTCGGTTTTTTAATCAACATTTGATCCCAAAGAGATTTTTTCCGGTATTGTGGAGTTGGGACGCTTCCCTGTTTACATAACTCATCACCACCAACTATTAATGTAACTTCTTACACAAAAACGATGACTGTTTAGCGTGGAAATAGAAGGTCAAGAACATAGCAAAGAGAGGAAAATGAAGTCTAAGCAGATAGTGGTGATGATCAAGACTGTAATGAGTAAGCCCTAAGGCTAATGGTGCATGGAGAACAATGCAAACGCAGTGTGGTTTCACAGAACAAAGAAACACTCACAGAGTGGCCACTCTCTCTTTTAAATGCAGACCTTACTGCAAGGGTTGGGGGGGGGGGTTGTACATGGAAAGAAATTAGCAGTTGACCTCAAACTGTATCAACCAGAGCAGCTGGACTTTTGTAAAGAAATTCACTGACACAACTTTTAATCCACCAAGAAGAAAAAAAAACTTTTGCAGCAAAAAAACAGCCCTCAGTGTTCACTGCGTGTAAAATGAAGGCTGCTGCTTACAGCTGCAAGGTGGTAAACGGGTGATCAAAGTGTTGCTTGCTTTCCAAAAGAGTGCATGGACATGGAGTACAAAAGACAGCAGTGTGTCAGTGTTGTGTATCTACATGTAAATAGACCCACTTGATTGTTAAACTCATACAAACCCTACAGCCACTCTCTCAACATGTGTTTGTTTATTGATTTGAGTATCAAACCCCTCAGACCCTGATTGTGAAAATAATATTTATTATAACAATTAAATAAAAAAAGGACTTATTGATGCCATGTATGTCACACAAATGACAACTTACCTTGTTTATAGAATGAATGAAGTTGTCCTTCAAGGTTACCCGTATGAACTGTTCATGCAGACGTATTTCAAAATGTTCTTGTAGTTTCTCTACTATTTATGTGAAAAATTAAATATATATACAAACAAAAATCGGTTTAATACAAATCATATGTGTTTTGTATGAAGAAATATATTTCCTCTGAAAACCCTGCAGTTTTTAGAGATAATTTTTATTTTGTAAACATAAAAATAAGCCTTTTAAAATGTCGGGATGGACAAAACTCTGATTTATGCTTGTGACAAGACTAATTCTTTTAAGTGATATAAAATAATTTGTTTATTAGCTAACACAATTTGTAGTAAGTTTAGGTCATTCATTGTAAAAATTTATCAAGACAATATATGGCTAGAAAATTGAAATACAAAAAACAATTCAAACAAATTTGGATGAATAGTTAAAAGGAATACACATCTTTAGAGAACTGGGCTATAAACTCTAAAACTTTATTCTTCTAAATTTAAATCGCAGATATTTAAATAAACTGCAATGATGTTGATTACAATTTTTATTTTATATCAAGGATCTATTTTTATCTGCAGAAAAACACTTTATTTTATTTATTTATTTATTTTTTTTTTTGGAGCTTTAAATCTATCGCACGACTATACCCGTTGGTTTACGGCAGTGGGTCTCCCGGAGCGTAGACGATCAAAATAGTTTCGGGGAGAAGGAGGAGGAGTCAAAGTTGCCAGCATGGCGCTGACTCTGTATTCTCTCATCCAGAGTGTGATTCTGTGCACTAATGCAATCGCCGTATTGCATGAAGAACGGTTTCTCTGTAAACGTGAGTGTTATCAGTATTATGCATGTTAGTAGCTGATAAGTACACTATTTTTTATGCCTCCTTGCTCCTTTTTCATCCACTCTCTCCCTCTCTGCTGGCATCTTCAGTGGGCTGGGCCGCTGATCAGGGAGTCGGAGGTTTTGGAGATGATCTAGGAATCAAAGCTCAGATACACAACCTCGTCCGTTCAGTTCGCACCGTTATGAGAGGTCAGAGCACTTATCATTTGACAGAAATGTGAAGTCAGTGAACGCATCACTTTAAACCTGTAGACGGGCTTTAAATAATCTTACTCAAGTAGAAAGTAACTATCCAAAATAATTACTCTAAATGTTTAAAGACTAATAAACATATTCCGATTTCCAAATTGGTACTAAATAAAATGTTACAATTATGCAAATTAAATTGTTTTATTTTTTGTAGTTTTATTTTCTAACATGAATGCACATACCAACCCTTAGTATTTTGTTTTTAATCAAGGATATTATTAAGTATAGCAATTTGAGCAATATAGCAAGTATAACAAATATACTATAGACCACATGTGTCAAACTCAAGGCCCGTGGGTCAAATGTGGCCCGTCATGTCATTTTATGAGGCCCGCGAGAGCATAAAAGTTTTCAATTTCTTAAAATAAAAATTGGTGTGTATTTATTCATATCTAGGGGGAATCAGACTTGAAATATGGGATTGGGCAACTATATATTAGGACTTAAACACTGTCCATATAACCTAACCTGACAGAATCATATTTAAAATAATTTATGCTGAAGTAACAAGCAAACATGTTTTCTATGCAACTCTAATTGTCACTTTAAAAGGTTATAGTAAATAAATATAGTAATTTAACATTAAGGAGTAGTTACTTTTATTTTTCATTACATTTACTTAGATGTATAAGTTAAATCTGGCCCTTTAAGGACAGCCACTATGCTGATGTGGCCCTCAGTGAAAATGAGTTAGACACCCGTGCTATAGACTATGTACGTGTAGTGTAGGAAGTATTCTAATTGAATACTTCTTCAGACTAATTGGAATCTATTTAGTTAGTAATAGTTTATAAAATTAAACTTCATGGATACTGCCCCACTGTAACCCTTGTGCTATCCTAGGCACTTTAACATTGGGAGTTGGGTCATCTCGACCCACTAGACAGTGCTCTGAACCTTTTTTCTTCAATGATTTGTGATCTTCACTGGTGTCCATGGATTACATGAAATCTTTCCACCTGTATCCACCTTTGTGATGGTATGGAGAACACGTCAATGGAAGGGTGGGGTCATCTAAGATAGCACAAAGGTTAAGCAAAGACTAAGTATACTTGTTGTACATTTAAATAGAATACTTATTGCCAAGTGAATAACCTACATTTTTCCTATTTGTGCATGAATGATGAATTATTTGCAAAAAAAAACTGTTTTAAAACATCAACTACTAGCAAGTCTATTGTCTGTCTTTGATATTTTAAAATACCTCCACATACCAACAGTCCATTGTAGTTTCATCATGGTTGTAATCTCAAAGGTAAACTTGATTATAGTACATTCTCATAGAATAAATTGTACATATGTAAGAAATAAAAAAAAAGAAAAAGTAACTGAAAAAATGCAGCACATATAATCGGAGTAAAAGTCCTGGAATTTCTTACAAGGAAAAGTTATGTTGCGCATTAAAACTAGTCTTTGAAGCACATTTATTTCCCAAAAAATACTAAAATAAAAGTTACTGGATCAATGGAACTCAAGCCACGTACAACATTGAAGAGACTTAAAAATGTAAGACGAGTCTTTAGTTGTAATTGAAACAATACCATTTCAACATGCTCTTTTACATGAGCGTGATTATCCGTTTTATAATTAAATATTGTGATGGGTGCAGCTTGTTCATGAGTTTTCACTGTATTTCTGTTTTTATAGTGCCTTTGATTCTGGTGAACTCTGCCTGCATTGTTCTGCTGTTGCTGTTTGGATGAAAGCATCCTGGGTAAACCAAAGGACGTCACACATGCCATGGAACAAACTTTCTGTCATGATTTCTCTTGCTCAAAAACACAAAACACTGATAGATTTTATTTTTTTTTACTTCCCAAGACAGGATGATGCTTCTCTCCTCATTTAGAACTTTAGTGCTTCTCACATCCGATTTATCTTGTTCTGCAGGAAGCGTTGAGACTAATCTGCTTTAACGATTTTAATGAAATTACACTATATTTTGTCACGAGTTTAACTGAAGTGAATGTTCAAGTGTCACTGTTTGAAGATCATAAATTGTAACTTTAATCTTGCCAGTGAAGTACAAATGACAGACTTTTGCAACATTTTACTCAGAAAGACTGGAGAACAATTTTTCAAAAAAATTTTTTTTTTTTATTTGCATCTCAGGCTTTTTTAAGAGATTTTTTCTGGTGATAAGTGTTCTGTCAACTACTTTGTGACAGTAAAGAACAGTCTAAACACGGATTTGTCATTCACTCCACTCCACTTATTGATGAACAAAATGTTTTAATTTTTTTTTTTTTACAAAACGTTTTAATTTTTTTTAAGAATGTTGCAATCCAGTGTACTATTTAAATGCCAAATAGATCTAGATTTTGTTGAAAATGGTGAATAATTGTGAATAATGGCATTTATGTGTAAATCTACATGGATACGCTTAGAGAAATAAAGATACAAATTTGATAAAACTGATAAATGAATGTTTTCCTCTGAATTAATTTTCACTAAAAGGTAACATGAAAATGAGAGAATGGGATTATCATGTAGATTAGCAGAAAGCTAGTAAAAATGATGCTCATTGGATAAATGAGGAATGTCTCAGCTGTTTGATCTATATATTTTCTTTTCTTAGGCAAAAAAATACTATAAAACATAAAGTGTGACTATCTTAAGGAAAAGTCACATTTATTTAAATAACTGAATTAACAAAAACAGTTTCAGAAAAGTAATGCAAAATTTATAATATATATATACAAATACTTTAACTGTTACTTTTAAGTTTGTGTCTTAAAAAAATCCAAGTTATATGCGTTGGGTTTTTCCATTTTTTTTAAATTGGTCTGAGTGCTTATGAAGATATTATCTAACTAGTAAAATATACAATAATCCCTGTTATTCTTTTTCTCCTACTTTATTACAGTTTTGCCTTTTTATTCAGAGTTTTTATATGATGTATTATTATATATTGTTTTCTAGTGATTTGTGGTCACATTAATTCACTTTAGGTTGGATCCTGAACACACAGGAGTTAATGGTGTAGAGGTTTACTGGAATTACAAGCATATGTTGATCAGGGAGGTTTACACATTAAAGCCGTTTTGATCTGTGATTAGTCTGAGTTTATCCGGGACGTGCAGAGAAAAATTGAAGTGAAATGCGAGTTGGATACTAGTTTTTTTTTTTTTTTTTATCTGCTGTTTTAGAGTTTTTTTTCCCCATTTTGTTCATAGTATTTCGGTATAGAAATTCATTAAAAAAATGAAATTACATGTGACAAAAACTTTTAAAAAAAGGGGGGGGGGTTAAGAATAACAAAAAAATGATCCAAATTGTTATATTTAAATGAATTGTCCCACAAAAAGGTTTTAAAAATGGTTAATTTATGTTTTCTACGAAATAGTCTAAACAGGAAAGTGTTTATAATAAAAATTGGTTAAAGAAAACAAACAAAAAACATGTTATTCATTATTTAGAGGAAACACGGGCAGAGGATTTGAGGAGTGTTGGCTGGCATCAGGCGGAGAGCTTTTTTATCATTCTGATAATACATCCCTTCTGAGTAAATCTAAAAGAACTACTAATGCGATACATCTGTTTGTAGTTAGTGTGATTGGGCACATATGTTTTTTTAATGCATGATTAAGCAGTTGAAGATAACCCTCTTAACTGATTATGGCCTATAGCTTAAAAAGCTAAATATAAAAAACAGAGAGAATTATATAGAGATGGGGGGGGAGGAAGTGAAAAATATGTTTTTCTCCTGTTGAATTAGACCATATAGTCAAAAAGGGACCGCGTGTATTATTATTTTTAACCATGAATTCCAAATGTTGGCTGCAGGGGGCAGCATCGAGCTGCTCACCTTTACGGAGAAGAAGAAGAAGCGTCAACCGGAAGCCTGAAGGTTAGCTATCCAAGTTGCTTATATTTTAAAAGAATTATCAAAACACATGGAATAGACATTTAATATGGAAAATATAAAATCGCTTTAACAGGTTTTGAGATTTAACGCTTAAACGTATTTTTTGCATATTTATTCAGACAATAAATTATAAGTTCAGATCACAATGATAAATAATATGTTGTAAATACAGAAAACTTAAATAAAAAAAAACAGGGCTGTAGAAGACTTCGGTTGATAATTCTGACACTTTTCTCCTCACAGTAAAACAAAGATAGTAATGCAAATCTAATACTAATTCACTGATCTGTACATTGTGAGGTCGTGGGTATTAGAGGTATTAATTGTACTCTTACTGTGATAACTACAGGAGGGAAATCCAAACATGTCTAAATACAAGGGGATGAGATTCTGTTATATCAATTGGAGACGATCCAAAAATCTGGATCGCAAGGCTACACATAAAACTGGTCAATAATCCTCTCAGTTGGTCATCATTTGAGTTTGATCAACACAATAATCTGGTACATTCTGCCATTACCGATGTGAATTATGATTATGATGGCATTATTATTTTTAAATGGTGCACTGTTGTGGCCGAGCAAGCATTTTTACTGTGGCTTAAAGCTCTGTTTACAGCTGATCTTGCTCAGTTTTGGCAGCTTTGATAATCTGCATTCAACCTGGTTTTTATCTATTATCAAAATTGTATCCAAATGCGTCCTCAGATTGCAGTTTTTATTTTTTAATTTGTAAACTATGAATAATCGTCATTTTATTTGTTAGCTGATCTTGTGTTTCTCCAAAGCAGATCAGCCTAATAATGGTTTCCTTAGGGTGGGGATTTATGCTCTCAGCCTGTAGAAAGGTGTGACATTTACTATACAAACCTCAGTTATTTTCTGATGTAGTTTTTACCACTTTGGTAACCTAAAATCCCATAAACCCAATAAAAAGGTTTTTCCTCTGACAGGCTTCCAACATGGTGGCCAGACCAGACAAGCGGGCTCTGAAGGCGGTGCTCATTGACCTGAGTGGAACTCTTCATATAGATGACACAGCTGTACCAGGAGCACAGGAAGCTCTTAAGAAGTAAGAAACAGCCCACAAAACAGGTACATGCAGTAAATAAACAGCAGAGAGTTCAGTATTTTAGGAGACATTTATGACATTTTGTAGTTTGCATGCAAAAAAGCAAAAATAAGCATTTGCATCAATGTATTTTATTAACCAGGATGTGTGCTCTTCTAATAATTCAGAGTAAGTCCACCATTCAGTCCACTCACATGCAGCATTAGTCATATGGTGCTACAATTGGTGCAGATCTTCTCCATATAGACTGCCCTACTTGTATATAGGAAAACATTTTTTTTTATTATAAACACTGATATGCAAACAGAATCCAGGGAGTTTAGGAAAACTTTTTAATGTTCATCCGTTCCAACATGTTGCAGAAATGCAAAATACACTATGAGAGTATGGCAAGTAATGGTAGCAAAGACTAACTGCAGCTGCAATGAAAAAGTTCAATCAGAACAGCTGTAACTGCTTTCACACTTTTAAATGCTTCTTAGTTTTTTGGAAATAAAAAGACCATGATTAGAGTTTGTGTTGACAAGAAACGAAAGGATTGCATTGTTTTCTGTTTTCTTTTTTTTTTTTTTAAATATGAATTTCTAACATGTTTTAAATGAGCTTTTTTCTCTGGTACCACCAGGTTACGGAACGCATCTGTAACTGTAAAGTTTGTGACCAACACAACCAAAGAGAGCAAGAGAAACTTGCTGGAACGCCTTCACCGTCTCAACTTTGATGTCCAGGTAAAAATGTCAGGCTTGGTACATTTAATAAAAAAATTAAAGGGATTGTTGAAAGTTAAGAATAAAGATGAAATTGTGGAGTATCCTGTGTTTTATTTCTTTCTGTTTTTATACATTTAAATCCACAGGAGAATGAAATCTTCACATCTCTGAGTGCAGCAAGGAGCTTGATAGAGCAGAAAAATCACAGACCTCTGCTGCTGGTGGAGGACAGCGCACTGGAAGATTTTAATGGTGACCCATTTTTTTTTTTTAAATCAACAATTTTTTTATTAAGCAAATGGTCAAAAGCAGCAATTTTAAGTCTCCCGAGTCCAGCTCATGTTGCTTTTCAACTCTATTGGGAAAAAAAAGCCAAAGCAGCATCACACAAAAGAAATCATCACAAATCATAAATTTAGTTGTAGGACAAATACTTGTGAAATTTTTGAAGATAAAAGGATTGTGATTCTTTAAAGACTAAGCTGTTGATGCTTCCTTATACAGGCATTGACACATCAGAGCCAAATGCTGTTGTCATTGGACTCGCCCCAGAACATTTTAACTACCAAACTCTAAATAAGGCCTTCAGGTGAGAAGCGCTTCATCTTTTTTCCATTTAAATGCTTAAAGAATGAGATACTTTTTTGAAGGGATTCTTTTCTGTTGTTTCCACCTCTTGTGCTTTTGAAATGGTTGAGGTTTCAGAATTCTTGATATGAGAATCATTCCTGTTTTTTGTAGCTTTTCTTCCTTGTCAATTCTCCTTAGAATGATTCTGGACGGAGCTCCCCTCATCGCCATTCATAAGGCTCGCTACTACAAACGGAAGGACGGCTTGGCCCTTGGCCCTGGGCCCTTTGTGACAGGGCTGGAGTATGCCACAGACCGGAAAGCCAGTGTAGTGGGAAAGCCTGAAAAGACGTTTTTTATGCAGGTTGATTATTTCTTTCCCTTACAATGGAGCTAATATTTCCACGTTCCTTCTAAATTCTGGTTTCCTGACTTTTGTCTTATTTAGGCGTTGTCTGATTTAGGATGTAGCCCCAGTGAAGCTGTCATGATAGGAGATGTAAGATCAAAAGTTAAAAAAATAAAAATAGAGAACTATGTATGTAATGGAAAACAACACATTGATTATTTGTTTTCTGTAGGATGCTAGAGATGATATAGGTGGGGCTCAGAATGCAGGAATGTTAGGAATTCTCGTCCGATCTGGTGAGTTAACTTTCCTCCCCTCTAGACTTAACTCAAGACATGCTTGCAGATGCTTTGTGTGCACACATTGACTGTATATGAGAACTGGACCGAGTGACCTAAAGAAAATGTTCTACTTCCAGCTCCAACCAAATGAAGTAAATTCAGTCGCCATATTGAAACCAGACGAGGCCAGTAACCAGTGATTAGTTGGAAATCTGTCAAATAATTTGAACGTTTGATGTGGGGGGCAGCAAGTGCCACATGCATTTATTGAGGCATCTGATTGGTCAGTTTATATAGAAAAAATGTTGTTTAAAATTAGGATTAGTAATTATTCTGACTGAGTAACAGCTGTTTATAAGTCTATTGGATTTTGGCTTCTTGGGGCCAGCAAGTACCTCCTGTTTGGAACGCCAGGGGAGCAGTGTCACTCAGTCCAGTCCTCATATACAGTCAATGTTTGTACCTCACAATTATCCCAATCAAACAATAATCTTCCTTGTTTTCTTCTCATATGATTCTGTCATAACTTAAAGGGCCTTCATCATGTTTTCAAACGGAAGGTTTTTAGATGAATACTCAGAAATGAGTGAATGGATCAAAATACCACTTTGGTGTTGGTTCTTATGAGAAACGATCTTTAAAAATACATTTAAAAGCGTAAAAAGTTGATTTTTGCATGACAGACCCTTTTAATTTTCAATATACTTTCTACTGAAATTTGAAATGAGAAATTCTGTCTGCGACTTTTTTTTAATTTTATTTTTTATACCTTCTTTAATTTTTCAGGCAAATATAGAGAAGGAGATGAAAACAAAATCAGTCCACCCCCTCACCTGACGTGTGACAGCTTCCCAGACGCCGTTGAGCACATCCTACAAAACCTGCTCTAACCCACAGCCAACTAAGGAACAACCTGTTTGATTCCCTCAGAGGCTTTTTCATTTTCACCAAGTGCTGCATACTGGTCACCTCAAAAAAAAGCAGCTCAATATCAGTGAAGAATATATGTATATAATATATGTGAAGAAACATTAAACCTGTTAAAGAAAAGAGGATCCTACTGAAGTCTGGTCATTTTTAGAAAAATTTAATACAAGTGGATTATTCCTCTTGAATTTTCACAAACACAAAGGGATTGAGTTTTTTTCACCTATTGGATTGCATATATAAGGAATAAATAACATGATTTGGATTTGTCATATTCACTGTAGATCAATGTGCAGACGGCTAGAAAAAAAAACCCTCAAAACACTAATATTTAAATCAATATTTTATTTAAAAAAAACATTTCTTTCTTTTCTTCTAAAAGAACATTTTAGAAGTGTTTTAACACTTTCACAGCTTAAATGTCATGTATGCCATTTATGGCAACATTTGCAAAACAGATAAATTGTGTTCTTGATGTGTGCGAATTTGTGTCTCTTAAATGTTTTAAAATGATACCAGAAACACTTCTTTTTCAAAAAATCCTTCATGGGTGAAGAAGTTGAGCCTCAGACCGACTCGTATTCTCTCTCAAAGGCGGTGTAGCGGTCCATCAGGCTTCGGGCTGATGGTTTGGTGTGTGCGATCACCTCCACAAAGTCCGCTGTAGTTAAAGCTCCCAGCTGGATGGCGGTAATATCAGAGCCTGATGTGGAAGAAGAGTTATTTGAGCATGATGCATTGTGGGAGGATTGTCTGTCTGATTTTTTTTTTTAAAAGAAGGTCAATGTGTGGCCTTACATTCCTGATGAGACTCCAGAGAGTCAAACACTGTACGGACTAGCGTCATGGCTGCCTCTTTACACACCAGCCTGATATCAGAGCCAGAATATCCCTCCATTTGCTTGAAGACGCATCACAAAAAAATACACATGTCTAAATAAGCCAAGATTAAGGTTCAGAAAATTAAGAGATAACATGAGAAATCCTTCAATACTTCACCTTTATAGAATTTAAAAAGTAACAAACCTCCGCAAGCATTTTATAGTCTAAAGACGTCCTCAGCTCCATCCCTCCTGTGGAGCTGAGAGGAGGAAGCCAATGAGAGATCATTGCTTGGCGAGCAGGAGAAGAAGGAAGACCCACCAGAATTCTCTTCTCTAACCTCCTTAACATGGCGTGGTCAAGTTCCCTAAAATGCATTTTTAAAGCAGATCAAGGTTATTTTTTAGTTCTTACTTGGTAACATCTCATCAGATTTCAAACAATTAGAACAAGGTTTCTATTTAAAAATCTAAAAGTAGTTTTAGAAAACAAGCCTGTTAAGAGAAAACCTTGAAGCAAAGATGTCTGTTTTCATCTCCAGTATTTGAATGTAATAATACAAATATGCTGTCATCATGGTCTGTGCGTGAGTTTTTATAGTTTTTATCATTGACTGTATATGAGAACTCGACAGTGCAACGTTTTTTACAATTATTTTTGTTCTTTATAGCAAGTTATAAACTGACCAATCGGGTTCCTCAAAAAAAAGTGTGTGGTTAAACATTGAGCGTCAGAATCTCTAAGCCCAGTTTCAGTGGAAGGGGTGTGGGTTTCCAGCAAGCTCACTCTTGATTGGCAAGAGTGGTTGCCATAGAAATGAAGACTCAGACAATCACTGCTTACTGACGACATCTAGTTCCAGCATGGCGACGCCAATGTTGCGAAACAACGGCAACTGAATTGACTTCATCTGGTTGGAGCCGGAAGTCCATTATTTTCTATTAGGTGATGTCACACTTGCTCAGTCCAGTTCTCATATACAATCAATGTTTTTTTTTTTTGGTTAAAGTGTTACCAAGGCAGGTTGGAAGCAGCGAGCACAAACACCAGGTCCTCAGATCTGGAAAGTCCATCCATCTGAACCAGCAGTTCTGTCTTCATCCTGCGGCTGCCCTCGTGCTCCCCCCTGACCACAATAATGCCTTCACTTTGCCGCAGTCACATGCATATTTGAAGGCAACCAACCTAAAACAACAGGCTGAGCTCACCCCAAGCTAGTGCCTCTCTGGCCCATCACTGACTCTAGTTCATCCAGAAAGATGGTGGATGGGGCGTGGTACCTGGCCAGTTCAAACAGAACCTGCAGACACACACATCATGTGTAAAAACTTACATATATGTAAAAAGGTACGGTTTATCTGATGGGTGAAGACCTACCCTGACCAGTTTCTCGGAGTCACCCCTCCATTTGCTGACAATGCTGGACGCTGAGATGTTAAAAAAGGTTGTCCTGCACTCTGTCGCCACAGCTTTAGCCAGCAGAGTCTTACCTGTACCTGTGTGTTAGATGGTTGTGGAAGAACGTGCATTTGAATTTTAAAATAAAGATCTTTCAATAGAGTTTTGTCGATTTTTTTTTTTTTTTCCCTCCACGCCTCACCTGGAGGTCCATAGAGCAGTAAACCTTTCCATGGAGATAAAATCCCTGTAAACAGTTGAGGGTACTGCATAGGATAGGGATGAAATCACAAGGGCAACAATTGGCAAAAGCAAAGCATGGTGAAGGAATGAAACTTCCCCAAACCCCACTGCATTTTAAATCTACTTCTTCAGGAACTGCTTTTATTTTGGAGCAGACCAATGAGAAACTGATCTGTGCGCAAGGAAAAGTGATCGACTGAAAGGGAAAGCTGAATCAGAGCTGCAAATACATTACAACGCAAATTAGAATGAATATTATTGGGCAAACAGAAGCAGCCTCAAATCATCAAACTGACCTTATCCCAGAGGAATGAATCATAATGGAGACAAAGTTTGGAATTATACTAAAAAAAGAAGGATGGTGTTCTTCAATAAAAGAGCCCAGCAGAATATATGACAAAGAAAATTGACACGTCTGTCCTTATCTTCATCTGGAAATGTCAGAAGGATGCAGACAAGCTTTATTTGTTGACAATATGAGAAAGGTCGGGATGATGATGATGATGATAAAAGCGTGTGAGGATATTGTCAGTATGTAGAGGTAAAACTGAGCAACCAGGCTTGTGTATACTAAATTCCTGACAGCTCTCCCTGCATTTCTGCTTCTGTCTATCCATCTGTGTACACGTGTTGTCATAAGACCTCAGATATAGATTTCATGTCAGTCTAATAGACTGGCCTGACCCTGCTGCCCTCTGTCTCTTTAAGTCTTGTAAAGGAGATGTATTCATAATCGAAGGCAGGGAACTGACACCAAAATACCAGCGCGCTCATGTGGTGGCCGCACCTTAATGGGATAAACGACGGCCTCTTTGACTAATCGCTTGGCATCTTCCAGACCAATGATGTCCTCCCACCGCACGTTTGGGTTGTGCAAATAGATGTCCTTTAGGGTTGAATACACACACATACACAAAAACAAAGAATGAAGGATGCACGGGAAAGAGCATGTCCTGTTGGAATTAGGTTTGCCTAAATAGGTGTCCTTTAAAATGAAACATCCGATAAGTGATATAGATAGGAGCTGGGCCTTCATTAAGGCATTTATTCAAAACACAGCTCTTCACTGCCCCCTAGTGGACAAAGTCACTTTCAGTATCAAATAATGTTATTAATAATAAATAATAAATGTTATTTTTATGATAGGCACAAGCTCACATCACTAAAATAAAACAATATTTTATATACAATTACACAGGCAGAAAATGTGTTGTTTTATGCTTTCATTGTGAAAATCTTAGTACAGTACCCCACTGATGATTGCAGCCAGCTCCTTCATCTCACCGCTCAACCCAGAAAATCCACTAAGGGGTTTGAGGAGCCGCTCCTGCAACAGAAACTCATAATAGCAATGTGCTCATTCATTACTATAATTAATTATAATGTACACAGTTTATTAAACAAAATATTTAATTATCAGCATACGTTGTAGGATATTTTACTTCATGGGTGTGCAGGTTGTTTTTTTTTACCATTTGCTCTGTTTCAGCTCCTCTGGAAGCGTCATGAGTCACAGTTTTTCCATCAGTCAACTGTCCCAAAAATAAAGTCAGTTATTTCTTTATGGCAAGATAGTTGCTACACAAAAATGTAATAAAATGATATAAAAGTAACAATTTAAGAAAATAATATTTTAAATATAAGGCAAAATTTTTCAATTTTGTAGATATCTTTTTGTTTTAACAAGCCTTCAAAAAGAGATCAACCAAGTAAAATCAATTGTTTCTCACTAATGTTTACATTATGGCTTAACTTTTGGTAAAAAAAAGAAGATGAGACAAGTTGTAGTCAAGTAAGTTTGCATTTGCATAAAGTTAAAATCTGGTAGATAGATTATTATTTATATCCTGGCACTACATGATCTTAGCCTTTAAAAAAAGGGTCACTTTATTTTTTCACATGACTGAAATACAGTAGAACTGTGACCAAACAGTTCCTGAAGGTAAATCCATTTTTCCTTCATTTTTTTAATGATCTGGCGGGCTACATTTAAAGAATACTCTGACACTAGCCTCAGCAGTTTTGGTTTATCTTTGTTTATGTTAACATTAGGTCTTTTAATTTTGTGATTCTCCTGAATTCAGTAGTTACTAAATTGGCACACCGGTATCAACACAGTTTGTGTAATAAATGAATGAATAAGTAAGTAAGTAAATAAATAAAGGGGTTGAAAACAAAACCACACAGAAGGAAAAAACCTGTTTTTACTTGTTGTGATGTATATTTGATTCAATTTTAGTAAAACTTTTTCAGTACCTTTCTGTTTATGTCACCACGTCCAGCTGGTCCACTTTTAAGGGGTGAAATGCTCATCCCAAGTTCTAATGAGTCCGGATCCACTGAGGTCCCATTCTCCTAGGAAAACAAATTCACAGTTGATCATGATATTAAGAAAATTGTCCTCTTTTTATCCTATTTAACAAAGGGGGTTGTCATATTTTTGTTCCAGTAGTATCCATGTACATTGCTGGTGGTCCTCTTGGCTGACTGAAGGTTTGAGGATGAAATAATTCTAGGAAGACTCTTTAAAGCCGAGCAGGAAATCCTGAGGGCAAATGAGAGAAAATGTTGAATTCCTGTCTGCATAAAAAGAAAAACTGGATGGAAGAGACAAGCTGACTCACCTCTTGCCCCCACTTTTCACATTTCTATCGCCTTGGTAGAAAAACAAATAGACACTTTGTTAAACTGTAGTCCCCCGATAACTGAGCATCAACGCTATTCTTTATATCAGGATGGTCATGTGCCTGTTTCTGACGATCTCTTGATAAGTTTGGGATATTTCTGGAACTTGACATAGTGATAACTCTCAAATTCCATTAGCACCATCTCCAGATCGATGTTATCACAAACCTCGAACCTCCTCAGACCTCCATTTGTCTCCTGGTCCAAGGCCATTGCTGCAGCTGCAAAGCTGGAGAACAAACATGATGGCTTTATAACCAGATCCATGTAACACAGCTAAGGCCACATGCTTTATTATACACTGTTACATTACTTCATTGTTGGGTGAGTTGATTTAGCGCACATACCCAGCAGTAAGTGCACGCATGGATAGAAATTGAAAAATAGAATTGAATTTGCTCATCTTGTAATTGTCATGGTAACTTGTAATTAAAAGGGAAAATTTTAATCCAAAACTACAAAAGTTTATTCCTTTTTTTTAATGAAAAAATCTGGAAAATAAAAACCTTTGGTTGGGGTGATTTTAACTTAACTTTTTAAACTCTGGCACAACCTAAAATGGAAAAAAATTCCTTTTTTGTAATAATTATACCCTGCAACCCTTAAACTAAGAACCAAACTTTAGAACACATTTAGAAAACATATTATTAATGACATTATTGTGTGTATTACCCTCCCAAGACAATAGGCAGCATTTGCCTTTTTATTGATTTTGTCTTCGTTTGATGGTTAAAGGTACAACACTGCAACCTTTAATGCAATAAACAGATGGGTGTTTGTAGGATGAAACATTTAAACCATTCAAACTTGAGGATGTCTATTTTGACATGCTATTCCACGGTCTTAGCAGTGTCAATGTACCACAAACTCACCCTTGCCCAAGCAAATGATGGTGGATCAATACTAAAAGGTTCTTCTTCCTCATCTTAGTCTTCAGCTCATCCTGTTGCAAAAAGAAAAAAATAACAATAGTTATAATATTTATTTATTTTTTACAAATATGACTAAACAAACTAAAGAAAAAAACACGTTTCACTAAAAATTTCTAAAAGACCACTGGTTCTATTCGAATTCGGCTTCTAATTTTGATCCAGGGGTCTACAACCTGAGGTGTCGGAGCCACATGCAGCTCCTTTATTCCTCCATTGTGGTTTCTTTTTTCTTTTCGCGGTGATATATCGCGAGACGTGGAAAGTTCTCCCGGTTCCGCTCCCCTCATTCAGCTCCATTGAGTGCACTGCCTTCCTGCTTCCTGGACCCACACCAACTGTAATAGCAGTGGTTTACCGCCCCCCAAAACCGAACAGGGACTTTCTGGAGCATTTTGGAACTCTGCTAACTCACCTATCGTCTCTCTCTCCTGACGTTATGTGTGTGGGGGATTTTAACATACATTTTGATAACAACCACCTCCCCCTCACCAGAGACTTCTGCTCATGCCTGGATAGTCTTGGTTTTTATCAACATGTTCAGCTGCCTACCCATGCTAAGGGACACATTCTGGACCTGGTCTGCTGCTCTGGGTTAACCCCCTCTAACTGTTCCACAGATGACCTTCCTATGACTGATCACCATCTTGTTTCTTTTAGCATCCCCTTGATTTTATCTGAGATTAAACCCACTCGCCTCATCTCCTTCCGAAACATCAAGAATATAAACGTGGATCTGTTTTCTTCTCATTTGGAGCGCATTCCTTTCCCGAACTCGTCCAACAATGATGAACTGGTTTCTTTTTATAATAAGTGCCTTTTAGATGGTCTTAACAATTTCGCTCCTGTAAAAACCCGGTCTGTTTCGTTTGTTAAATCTTCCCCCTGGTTCACCCCTGAACTCCATAAACGGAAAGCCAAATGCCGCCAGATGGAACGGTTCTGCAAAAAAACTGGCTCTCCCCTTCATAAGGAAATCTACAATGAACATATTCTACAATACAAGGACTTGGTTTCTAACACTAAAACGAACTACTTCACTCAACTGATTGATGCAAATAAGGGAAATTACAAAATGTTGTTTTCTCTAATGGATAATATCTTTCAACCCCATAACAGTTTTCCCCCTCATTTTTAATTCAGATGAGCACTGTAATTCTCTTCAGTTATTCTTTAACCAGAAAATTCTAGATATCCATCAACATCTCCATTCCTCCACCTCTCCTCCCATCCCGTCTGACTCGTGTTCTGTAACTCATATATTCACTTCCTTTCTCCTCCCTGATCCCAGTGAAATTTCCCGCCTCATCCATAAGTCCAAACCATCCACATGTTTCCTCGATCCCCTTCCAACATCCCTGGTTAAATCCTGCCTTCCTTCTCTTCTTCCTTTCATTTGTGCCATTATCCACTCCTCATTGACATCAGGTATTGTCCCCTCACTCCTCAAGATCGCTGCCGTCAGACCCATCCTAAAAAAACCCGGCTCAGACCCTAATTCCTTTCATAATCTTCGTCCTATTTCCAACCTCCCCTTCATCTCAAAAATTCTTGAAAAAATAGTCGCCTCCCAACTTTCCCATCATCTCACCCAAAATGATCTTTTTGAACCTTTTCAATCTGGTTTCCATCCCCTTCATAGCACAGAAACTGCCCTACTAAAAATCACCAATGACCTTCTCCTAGCAGCTGATTCTGGACTCATCACCATCCTCATCCTCCTCGACTTGAGCGCAGCATTTGACACCATATCTCACTCCATCCTCCTCCACAGACTTTCAGCCCTCGGTATCGAGTCAACCCCCCTCCGCTGGTTTCATTCTTATTTTTCAAGCCGCACTCAGTTTATTCAACTGAATTCTTTCAAATCCCAACCCTCACTCATTTCATCTGGTGTTCCTCAAGGTTCTGTTCTCGGTCCCCTCCTCTTCATTACCTACCTGCTACCCCTTGGTAATATATTCCGTAAATTCAATATTGATTTTCATTGTTTCGCGGATGACACTCAGCTCTATCTGTCCAGTCAACCCAACTCTTCTATTCCACCTGCCTCCCTCTCCTCCTGCCTGTCTGAAATAAAAACCTGGTTCACCCTAAACTTCCTCAAACTTAACAGTGATAAAACCGAATTACTCCTCGTAGGTTCCAAATTCACCCTTTCCAAAGTTTCTAATTTTACCCTTTCCATCGATTCCTCTCCAGTTTTCCCCTCCCCTCAAGTAAAGAGTCTGGGTGTCATCCTTGATAGTACATTATCATTTCAATCCCACATCAATAGCATTACTCGGTCAGCCTACTTTCATATACGCAATATTAATCGACTCCGCCCCTCCCTCACCATCCACTCCGTCTCCATTTTAGTTCATAGTCTGGTCACCTCTCGTCTCGACTATTGTAATGCTCTTCTCTTTGGTCTTCCCAACAAAACTCTAAATAAGCTTCAATTGGTCCAAAATTCAGCTGCCCGCATCATCACCAGAACTCCTTCCTTCCATCACATCACTCCCGTTCTCCAGCAGTTGCACTGGCTTCCAGTAGCCTTTAGGATTAAGTTCAAGCTCCTTCTCTACACTTTCAAAGCCCTCCATAGCCTGGCTCCCTCCTATCTCTCTAATCTCCTCCATGTTAACACTCCCTCTCGCTCTCTTCGGTCTTCTTCCTCCCTTCAGCTCTCTGTCCCTCCGGCACGTATGGTCACCATGGGGAGCCGTGCCTTCAGTCGCTCTGCTCCCCAACTCTGGAACTCTCTCCCCCCAGACCTCCGCAACACTGACTCCTTTCTGATCTTTAAATCCAGACTAAAAACCTATCTGTTTAAGCTTGCATTTCCGGAACACAATTTCACATTTTCTGTCAGCTGATTTTACTAATGAATCCAATTTATTTATTGTTTTTAACATGTTGTGATTTTATTGTGTTTTACCTCTAACTTTGTACGGTGACCTTGGGTGTTTTGAAAGGCGCTTTTAAATAAAATGTATTATTATTATTATTTTTTTTAACTAAGACATTGAATAAATAATGGGTTCATTTGTTTTAATTAATTGATCGAATGCTACAAAGCTATAAAGCATTCAACCCATTAAATGCTTCTACAATTTTTCAGCTATTTTAACCATTCAACTATTAAAATGTTCAGCTTCTTCAGCTTTTTCCAGCTATGACTTTTGGTCCTTTCAATCCTCAAACTTTTCAAGATAGTGAAAGATTACCAGGACTTTTGCCTCCATTAAAATCCATGGTGAATCATTGGTGCAGGAGCTCGCTGGTTCAAGACCTGGCACTTTTCACAAAAATATCTTTTTTGTTATTGTGCTGTTTTCACTTTATTTATGGACAACTTTGATCATTTCTGTCTTTGTTTTTGCCAATTATTACCCCTTAAGTTTCATTTTCTTTAAGCAATATAGCATTCAACCCTGTATTTTCTTCTGTAAATGCAGCTCCTTCTAGTTGAGTTTTATGATTAGATTTTTTACAGGTCAGAAAGCAAATTAAAATGATGGCAAAAGGTTTATTATCCTTTCAGAGTGGCTTATCATTAGAATAAGCTTAAAGAACATTGTATAAAGAACTCGTACCATCTTCTGCACAACAGTGACTGGTAGCAGATCAGAGGCAAAGTTTTTGAAATAAAAAAATGTTGGCTTTCTTGGATTTTCAAAATCAAGATAAAATGATGCAGTAGAAAGATCTTATTTGGCATCAACTATGTTTTATATTGGAAGGAACTTTTATGTGTTGCTGTCAAAAGTGAAAACAAAAATGTATTATTATTATATATAGATATAACATTATTATATTTCAATTCTTTTAATATTTTATAAATGGATTGGCTACAAAAAGATCAAGTAGATTTTTCTTAATTGTGAAGTGAGACTTTGTGGCTCTCACTGAGCTTTGTTTGGAAAGAAAATGTCTCTTTTAGTGTAAAATTTGCAGACCCCTATTTTTGATCTATTAAAATACAAGTGTTGAATTTGAATTTACAAGAGATTGGAAAAAAAATGTTTAAATTACTTTAAAAACAACAGTGACACACTAAGTAAAACAGTATAAAGGCTATGGAATAAGAGATTCACAAAAAGCAGAAAAGAATACAAACCCCTCCCTAAAAGACAAAAAGACATTATCTCCTAATTTGTAAAATGAGACAAGTTTCACTAGGAGACAAACCCTGCCAGCAGGGGGAGACAAATTTCCTGCAAGTGCACACAACTGATGGGGTTTCTATGGCAACAAAAGAACGCTGCCTCCCTGCCAGTGAACTAACATTTTTTCACGTACCAAAACATTTGTTTATTTTAGAGATTTTTTTAATATACCAGTTCACATTTGATACAACGACCTAACCTAAGTACATATAACTCTTCCTAGTTTAAGCACTTATTCAACACTTGCTAGCTTGAGTTTGTTAGCTTAACACAACTGTATTTTCTGGTTAAAGCCATAACAAACAAACAAACCACCACGATTACTCACCGCCTCTCGAGTTTGATGGGCGATTTTAATGGACTGATAAGAAAGCTCCATCGTGGTTGGAAACCTTATTAAGGCTGGATCATTAAGGCAGTTTTGGGCTGTTTTCAGCTGTGCGCGTTTGTTTAATGCGTCGTTGCTCTCCGGGCTTCCGTACACACATGTGGACCGGAAGTGTTTGAGTCGGCAGAGCTCATGGTTTTTCCGAAGTTAAATATCTTTTGAGACAACTTTCAATCGGGGTGCGATAAAGACTTTTAAAAAATTCTGACGTTGCAGTTTTGTAGAAGAAATCCAAAATGTTTCTACAATTTAAAGATTTCAGTTAAACAATAAAATAATTTGCGTATATCCTCTGCATCCTCCACATCAACCCACTTACTGTAAATACGAACTCTAAATACGGTCTATGGATCAACCTCCCACTCATTTTCTCCTTGAACCTACTTTTTGGTTCTGACTTTCCTTTTTCAGATTACTTCTACTCCATTATGTTGACAGAAATTCTCATGAATCCAGGTGACTTTGTCTTGCAGTTGAAGTTGTTTTGAAATAGAAATTGAGAGCTTCTGTGATCCATTAACAAAAAGTAGTACACTTGAAGTTTTTTTTAATAACAACACTTGATTATAGTTCCTGGGGTCTGCAACCTGTGGCTTTCATGTTCCCTGGATCTTTTGCTTTGAGGAAAAATGTTAACATACTGAATCAACAATGAGTTTGGAGTTTTGGTCACTATCATTTAAGTTAATTAGGTTATTTCAGTTATGTTTGGATGTTTAACATGACAGATAACTGATCAAAGTGATGGTAGAAGGTTTATTCAATTGTCAAAGTGGTTTAATTTTTAGAATAAACTTAAAGCACATATTTGATAGTAAAAAGAGAAAATTGATGAAGGTGCACCAAAGTCATAATAATACAAAGTGGGATGTTTAAGTTGGCTTTCTTGCCGTTTTTATTCAAGTAAATCTGCTGCAGCAGGAAGATTTCATGTGACACTGGAGGATGAATTTTATTTCGATTGGAACTTGCACGAGCTGCTTTCAAAAGAAAGAAAAAATCTTATATAAAAAAAGTAATATCTATGATAATAGAGACCTTCTAGATTTTTCTCTTTATGCTTTAGTACATTTTGGTAAGAAATGGGAAGCATTTATATGTGTTTGCCTTCATGTTGCTGCTCAAGATGTCATACTCAAAGCTCCAGTAACATGTGATCAGAATAAACGTTTTTATATGTCGCAAAGGCCATCACAATAAAGAGATCTGAAAAAAAAAAAGGAAGTTAGCCAATGAAACATTTGACATACATTAAACTCATATAAAAAAAAAAAAAATAAAAACTAATTTTCTATCCAACATCCACCTACTCCCACATTGGAACCAGCACTTTAAAGCACTGGATAGTGCCCTGTTGTTGCTGCATTGAACAAAACATGTTTCTATGTCTTGTTTTTGTTTTCTGTAAATTTACTGTAATTTAATGTGCAGGAACACATACAGTTCTGTGCTTTGATTCATGTGCCAATGATTTATTTCTCCAACTCCAAATGTATATTCAGCGTGGTCAACAATGTGCAACAACAAAAATGTCTTAACAGTTCAGATGCTTATACAAATGGTCAAACATTCATGGACCTTGAGTTTTAAGTACAAACAAGTTAGACCTCATACCAAGAAAAAAAAACTTTATTTTTTGGCATTGTCAGTCTTCAATAATTATCAGCCAAAGGGAGTATGATCTCCATGACCATCATTTAACAGTTACAGTGCCTTTGGGTTTAAGATATCTATAAAAAAAGGGGATATTAACCACTAAAAGTAATACTGCAGAGTTTTTTGGTCAGAATGATAAAAAGTAAAATACTTAAATTACATTTGAAAAACCAAGAAATGTGGACAGATATACAATTGTTCTCCTCTTCCACCTTATAATAAACATAAATTCACATAGCGATAGAAAATTAGTTATCAAGTCATTCCTGTCAATCATCAGCTCCCAACCACTATAGCATAGTTTTTAATTAGACACTATTCTGTAGAAAACAAACAGCACAGGTTTATAGTGAAGAATAGAAGTGTTTCATCCCATTCTCTTCTCCAAACATGAACTGCACATCAATAGAATCAATAGAAAAAATGCTGGTTTTCTCTCAAAGATGGACCATTATACAAACACTCAACCTGAATTTGGAAGAATACTTAAAGAAAAAAAATCAAACTAAAAAAAGAATTAGTGCGGTTGAGTCTTCTGTCGATGAAGAAACTTATATTTGGTACTGAGGAGTAACCAAAATGTTTGTGAATGCTGGGTTTTGCAAGTTAGCTTTTCACCTAAATGTAGAATTAATTTATTAACCATCTCATTTCCAGATAGTCTGTATGCCTATTTTTTATGAACAAATTGTTACAAGTACCTCGGAATTTCACAGGCCTAGGCAATCTGGAAAGCTGCAACAACCAAATACCTCCACTGAGTAAGACAAGTCCTGAGAACCAGCTCAATGGCAAGAACAAGACCCAGGCATTAAACAGCTACACACACACACTGCCTACTCTGGTAGAGGACCCGAGCTTGGGTGAGGATAAACTAACTTGCTGCTCAGTTATTTCAGACAGATTCTAAACTGACGTTAAAGACATTTATAGGGACTGAAATCAGCTTGAGCCTAAATAATTTACTGAACAGAAAGTGATGCAGAGCCTTCCTGCCTCTGAGCAGTGAGATGGAGTTTGAATCACCATTAAGTGTTTCATGGACGTTTTAAGTATTTCAAAAATTAATTCAAATTCGATCAGACACTAAATTTTAAAAGAAATGATCATATCTGTGATAAAACTAAATGCAACTTTTTTAAGACAGATGAATTTTACATACTAGTGCAATCTGGATTTTAAAACAATTCTTTGCACATGGAGTTGTAGGCAGAGAGGCATCGACCATGTCAGAATTTATTTACTTGGTAACAAAACGATGTTTTGATGTCATCTAGCCTCAGAAAACTCCAGCTTCTGTAAGCAGCGTGCCCGCCTCCATCAGAAGGGCCTTCATGTAAACACGTACAACGTAGAACATTGTCAGGAAGTCCTGGGTGCTGAACAGGGTGTCTGCCAGAGCAAAGCCCAGGGTGGATGGGATGAAACCTTTGCCATACTCCACCATCCAAGTCCCAGCAGTCCACTGCACAGCTGTGGCGTCACCCACTTTATGAACAATGGTGTCACCTGTTGAGGGAGAAGAAAGACTAAACATCTTGGTCAGGAACTCTTTTTTTCTTTTTTTTAAGTTATAAAATGTATGGATTGTTGCTTATAAAATGTGATAAAACAGTACCAGGATAGTATATTTCACTTTTGGTAGTTCCTTCCTTCCACTGCCTGAAAGTGCCTGAGATGATAGTGTCAGAAATCTCAACTAAGTATCGACCTGAATGGATCAGAAAATAAAAACAAAATTGGAGACACGTTTACTAAACTTCCAAAGTTGAATGATGGAAAAATGTCAAAAATACATGAAACAAATAAAATTAAATGAAAATATGCAAATCAGTAATTCACAGTTTTTTTTTTAATTTTCTTTCTAATTTTTAAAATGTGTCTGAAACTGTAGGGAAAATACGTATAGGGTCAAATTAGCATCAGTTTAAAGTGAATAACAACCAAGTTGCAAATTTGAAAGAAAAAAAAAAGAAAGAAAAAATACTTTTTTGTAACTGCTGCTGGTTTGTATTCTGAATTTTTGGTTTTTCAAATCTCTCCCTCTTTGCTTTCAGTCTTCAATTTACAGTTCCTAATTTTATGTGTGGGTGGGACAGGAAATGACGTCACCATAATCTCCATCAACCAGTGTCAATCATGCCCCGGTAGCCAATGGGCTCAAAGCTCCACCCCCACAGGAATATTAGGCTCATCACCATTGACTGTAAGAGAACTGGATGGCAGACAGAGAGCCACCATGGCTGTGACAAGCTGGTAACCTATCCAGGGTGTATACTGGAGCCCGTCCCAACAGTAGTGGGGACAGGCTCCAGCAACCCACGGCCCCAGCAAATGAACAAAATAAATGGAAGTTCAAGGCAAAAACGCTCGCAGTGGGTGTGTATTTCACCCGCTGATCGATTCACTGAAAACGTCACGTACCCAAAGCTGATTCCCTGATTGGTAGATACGACGCAACAACCTAGCCAAAATTCAGGTATTTGAACTCTGGCCTCGCCACTCAAATCGCGCTGCTGCCAGACCTTCGTGCTGTCTCAGTCGCTCAACTCGCGTTGCAGGACCTCAGTTCGCGTCTGCACCATTGACCCAACATTAAAACTGGCCGCCTTCGCCGCGCGAATCGCTTTTGCTGTAAATGCAGCTTCAGTCTTAATTAGCAACAGTAATTGCCACAGAAATGTTGACTCAGACCGAGTAGGACAAGTCACTGATGTCTGGCTCCAACATGGCGACGTTCTTATCGCGGAAAAATGCAGATTGAATTGGCTGCATTTAGTTGGAGCCGGAAGTAAGGCATTTTCTATGGGTGACGTCTCACCCACTCAGTCCTGGGGGGTATTCCAGGAAGCAGGTTATGCTAGCTCCCACGGTAAGTTTGAGGCTAAGGAAGTTGATAACCTCAGCTTTCGGTTCCAGAAATGGAGGTATGTTTCAGGGTATGTCAAGTTGCCATGGCAACTCATGCTCTGAACACAACCTGGTCTGGAGCAGGTTTAGTTGAAGCTTAGTTTGTTTTCAGAGAGGTGAAGCAGCATGGCGTGTCCATTTGAAGATGATTTAGTGGATGAAGAAGCTCAAATAATACTTTTTCCACTATGAGAGGGTGATAAGACCACGTATGGATGTTGGAAAGATAAACTTTGTTGATGTAACTTAATTATTTGCTTCAGTTAATATAATTAAAAATCATTTTTTTGTTTAGTCAGTTTAAAAATAACACGTAGTTTTCAGACAGTTATTTTATTTTTATTCAAATGAATTCAATTAAGTAGGTGTAACTTTGCTGCTGCTGTTAGATCGGCACCACAAGGGATTCTGGGATATCATTCCCTTTGCCTGTCTGGACGGATTTGGGTTCAAGTGTGGGTTTTTGACCAAATGTGTTTAGTTGTTTAGCTGTTTTACTGTGTTTTGCTGAGTTATTTTGTCCTACTCTGCACCATGACTGAAAGGGAGGGAGAGGATGATGAGTTTATATAGCACCCCTGCTGCCTATTGCTGTAATGACAATGTCGGAAAATTTCTAAATGGATGTATTCTCCAGGCGTGTATCGTTTTGTTCTTTTTCTTGTTATAAAAATGAGTATATCTGCCAGCTCAGACTTAAACATTTGAGAGTTCAAGAATTATAATTCATTAGGATGGAAAAATTATTAATTGAATTGGAGTAATAAGAGATTTAGTTAAATAAATATGTAAATTTGAGTTGTATAAACAATTATTGAGTTTTATAGACGTAAGAAATTAGGTTGAATAAATTTAACTCAATTACTTGTTACCAATAGAAGTAATTCATTTAAGGTGGCAAAATTGGTGTTTAAACATGCTTCTTGGAATACCCCCCAGTTCTCTTATAATGTCAACTTTAAAAAAACGATTCAAAGGGAAAAACAAAAGAAACAGAAAAACTAACGATAATACAAAATGCCAGCTGTTACAAAAATGAACAATTTTTTCAATTCAAATTTCAAATTTCCCCCCAGAATTTCAATATTTCTTTCAAGTTTCTAATTTAAACTTTTATTTTTTCAATTTTTCAATATTTCCTTCAATTTTGAAATGTGTAATTTGGAGTTTAAAACTATCAAGTTTACGATCTGGTTTTAGATCCACTTTAATCTGATCCTGATTTGACGCTTTACTGCTTGTTTACCTGAATGTCCGCTTGTGTCCACTGCAGTGCCAAACAGCAGCAAGTATTCTGTCAAAGAGGCGTGAAGAAGACACATGGAGCCCATCCAGCCTCCTGCATTAACAAAAATCCACTGCAAGTCTTCATCAGGCAGGATGCGGCCGGGATATCTAATTAAGGAAAACCGAAGAGGTTACTTAGATTAAGTTTCTATCAAGAGCTAGAATATTGAGATAAATGTTACAATTAAAAACACGTGAAAATCACATCAACAAATCACTCAACACACAAAAATATTAAAGATCACAATGATCACAATAAAAAAAGGAATAAAATAGAATAAGACAAACAAATAAGGTGACTGACTATAAATAATAAAAAATAAAGTGATCACTGTAAAAATGAGAAAAATGCAAAGTATGTTTTGCTTTTTAAATTGCTGTTGTGAAATTTTAGGTTTTGGCATTTCAGGGCCACCGTACATTTGACATTACATGGCGTTAACTCTTAACAGCAGAAAACTACTGAAATTTAACTACAGACAATCCTTTTTTATACATGAAAACATGTTTGTTAACTGCAGCTTTACATTTACGTAATATAATATTAGCTGACTATTCAAAGATGATACATTACTATAAACGGAGATTATTTAATCTGTATCAATATCTTTGATTTATTTAAACTTTCCTTTTTCATCTGGTTGACAAAAATGTAGAAAAACATATTTTAAAAAAGTAGAACACGATGAAATTTGCTGATTTAATTGTCTTTACAGCATAATAGTTTTAGCAAAAACAATAATAATTTCTTCTGACGATTTAAAAAATCTTACTTAAAAAAATTATAATTGTTTTGTTCAAAACCAAAGTATTTTCATACAACCCCCCCCCACCCCCCACAAAACGACAGTTAATTGAAAAAAAAAATCTACAATTGAGTAACTGAAAGTGAACTGACCTAACAAACAGTCAAGGAGATTTGTGCAAGAACAAGTCGCTTTTACCTTTTCCTAAGCTCCACCACCACTTTGGTGAAGGCGTGTTCATGATCCTGCCCTAAAAAAAGATGCATACACAAATAGCACAATTCAACACCATGAAGTGTTAATGGCAGAAAGGTCAACATCATTTTCTAACCCAATTACAGTTACTTAGAACTGTTAAGCGAGTGAAATGTCGTTCATTCTGATTGTCAGACTCGCCTGCATACTGTTTGACCAACTTGGCAATATCGTCTCTATTAAAAACATAGTCCTTTGTGGCCATCCAGTTCTGAAGCACCAACACAACCAGGACGCCGACGGAGGCCAACACGAGCAACTTAAAAATGGCTTTAATAAAAGACATGGTGGCACAGACAGCTGCAAATCCCGCTACATGTGTGAGAAGGCTTGCTCCATAAGGGAAAAGTGGAATGCCTCCTTCCTTGTCACGTGACAGCAAGAATGGGTCATTTTAACCAATCAGAGGCAGACTTCGTCGTGGGGCGAACTGGCGACAGAAAGTTGCCAGCACAGTATCAAAACCCCCTCTAAGATCATTTGTACAAACCAAGTGAAAACACGTACATGCTTCGAATAATTTATAAAATATTTATATTTACTCACAATATGATATTATATTTGTCTGTGTAATTCAATGTACATCTGTTTTGTTTCTTTCTTTATTTTTTAAAGCTTTTTTCGCGATGTTTAACATTGTTTCGAAATGGCACTTTTGGGTCGTCCGACGAATAACAGGAAGTAAGACAAGGGTCGCTGTAGACAGACCATTCATACAGAGTCCAGGATCAGTGAAAAGGTTCACCGAATATTATAGACTTTTCTTCAGCTGCTTACATCATGAGCGGCGAACAAGGCGTGAGTTTCGACCCAAAAGGTGTGTAAAATGAAAGAAACCAACACTCTGGAAAAACAAAACAAAAAGAGGCATTCTGTTTTGCGGCACATGATATTTACTTTGAAAACCTGATGATCATACACTTAAGAAAAGGACAGAAACATAACTAATAACGAGTTCATAATCCAGTCGTTTTAAAAGACAGACGTAGCAAATTACTATTCAAATTAGTTAATAAGTGATAGTGTCCATAGCATATCCAAATGAAAACTATTGAGGCATTTGTGTTGTTTGTTAGTTAGTAGATTACTGAATTAACAGGTAAACTAATCTGTTAGCTTATGTGGTTTAAAAAAAAAATCTCCCAACAACTGTCTCGTGATTTTAGTTTCTGCTGATGTTGTTTTCTGGTTCAGCAGTTTTTTTGTGCCTGCTGTGCGACAACGAAACCTACTTTTTGCTGTTATGGTAAATAGTTAAAACCAAATTGATTTCAAATGACAGATGAAATTATACATGTTCTCAATGAAAACTTATGTTCCATGTGCTTTGTTTTTAGAGGTAGTTGTTGTGGTGCAGGGGTCTGCAACCTTCAACACTTAAGAGCCATTTGGGCCAATTTCTCACTGAGCACTATAATCCAGTGGCAGGAACCACAAGTCTTATTTCACCTTGTAGAAAAATAAGACATGAGTTTTTATTGACAATAATGTTATTGGTACTATTATGATGAGTATAAATATATATTTTTCTTTTTGCATAGATAAGACAAACATAAAGAGAAAACAGCCTTCTTTTCAAATTATGAAATACTTTAGACAGAGGTTTACATAACTGGCTTTCAAAATAAAAGACTCTGAACCACATACCACCATTTCAAAGCAGACAATTTGGTAAGTTGTGTGAAAAACAAAATAAAAAACAGTTTAATTTATTTTTATTTGTAGGAGATCTGACAATCAAAAATGTAAATCTAACTTATTTGAAGCCTTAAAATGTAAAGTTTCAAAACTTAAAATTCCTTAATTTGTAAAAAATAGAGATTCTGCTTTATAATCGGAGGTGCCTTGATCCTGGTTGTGCTTACTGACCTCCGATTTATTTTCTGTTGTACACGGCACCCAAAAAGCTGTCAAAATTTTTTTAGTTTGAAATTTATTTTTGGTTCTTCAAACATTACACTTTTTTTTTTTACTAATTTTAATCAATAAGCAACATTAACCAAAAGGGACTGGGCTGAAGCACAGTGCTTTTCCAAGCCCATCCAAAGATACAATTTACTCAAAAAACAAAACTAACATCAAGTTGACAAAAAAGACATAAAGACAAAATACTTAAACATTTACATATTCATATATACAGTTCGACTTATGATACATATTGTCTTTCAACCGTTTGTGAATGAGTTTCTTAAAGCCTGAGTTGACTTTTTTTTTTATTTACAGTTACTTTTTAAAACTAGGAATTTTATTTTTTTCAACCAGAGAGCCACCATGGAGCGGTAAAACATCCACATGTAGCTCCTGAGCTGTAGGTTGTAGACCCCTGCTCCGTTACTACACGGTGTTGTTGTTATAACATGTCTTATGAACAACAGAGCACCAGCATTTGCGGTACAACCCACTGCGGGACAGCTGGGTCCTGGTGTCGGCCCACCGCATGAAGAGACCGTGGGCTGGACAAGTGGAAAAACCTCCAGAGGAGCACATACCTAAATATGATCCGAAAAACCCTCTTTGTCCCAGGAACACACGAGCAAATGGACAGGTAATGGACAGGTTTACCTGAATTGTTTTCATTTTTTTACCATTACTTTGAACACTTTAGTGAAGAACATTTCTGAAGTAGTTTTTTGGTTGCTTACTGTCTATTAAACATTTATTTTCCAGGTAAATCCTGACTATGACAGTACTTTTTTGTTTGAAAATGACTTTCCAGCTCTTCAACCAGATGCCCCAGATCCTGGTGAGTTCCTGAGCTGTTACGAAATTGGAAGTGGTTGTGTTACTAGAAGGAGATGCTTGATTATTTTGACCAATACATCTACTCTTTCAACTACCACTTAAAAAACCCACTGGTGTTGTGTTCTCAGGGGAGGATCAACATCCATTATTTCAGACTCGTGCTGCCAGGGGCATCTGGTAAGAATAAAGACTGTCTTATACATGATCAGTTAAAATAGTTACAGAGAGCTCTCCAAATGTTACAGTCAGACAATCGTTTTCTTATCGAAGAGCTAGAAGTTAAAGGGCCCATACCATGCTGTTCTTAAGCCTTTTATAGTAAATATTACTGCCTTTGGCACTAAAAGAACATTTTTTTAAAATGAAATATTAGTTATTTTTCTGAGCTTTTTTCCAACCTAGAAGTAAGACGGCTCATTCTCAGAGGCAACGACTTTCTCTCCTTGTGACTGACATCACTCTAGAGTTGGCCTCAGCAGTGTGTCCGCGTTTCGTCCACGAAAACAAACAACATCCGAACTTTTGCAAAGATGGATGTGCATATAAAAGGAAAGTGTTTTAGCCAATTACCACTAGCTCTGCAGAGAAAGTGTGTGTGTGTGTGTTAGCCTGGGGGCGGTGTTTGCAGTGCAGACTCTCCTTGGAAGGGGCTGTTCCTTTCAGTCTATGTCAATGTGAGAACCAGCTCATTTCTGTGGGTTAGGAGGGGCTGGTGCTCAGAGTGCAGGTTTTTTAGACGAATACTCAGAAATTTGTGAACGGATCAAAATACCACTTTGGGGTTTCTTTTCACGAGGAATGAACATTTTAATACAATTAAAAAAGCTAAACAAAAAAAAAGATTTTACATGGTATAGGCCCTTTAAGTGTTTATCCAAACCATCAGTTACAGGTTTAGATCAGTTCATTTTTAAATGATAGGTCAAACATCTTCCCTCCTTCAACCTTTATTCAGTTATAGACTCACTCTGATGAAAATTGTGTTTTTGGTGTTTTTAACATGTTCTTGTAGCATTTCTCTCATGATGGAGGACATATATAAAGAAAATGAAGCTTAAAATTACATTTCTAAGTATGTCTTTATTCAAAGACACCAACAGTCCCACTCACAACTTAGAAGATGAATTTCTAAAACAGCATACTAATAATAATAAAAAAACACTTATCAAAAGATGATTGAAGTGGGTCTTTATAGAAAGTCACTACCAAGTTAACACACGTCTTCAATACCTTATATTAAGGAGCCACATGTACACATATGACCATAACTCCTGACAAAAAACCAAAACTAAATACATAAAATTTAGGCTTTTCAGATAAAACCCACATTTCTACTCATCTAATGTCAGTGGTAATTTCTTAATAATTATTTTGACACGAACAGGGTTTTTATTTTAATGCACAATGTCAACAGAAACTCACTGACTAACTTTAGAATTTGTCAATATATGCCATTTATAATTGTTTTGAATATATTTTCTACCTCAAAGGTAATTAATGTTCCGTCTGTCCTGGAAAAAAAGCCCACAGAAAATCTAGTTTCATTAGGCGTCGAACGTTTCCTCATTTTTTTACAATTAAGAGTTTCATTTAAAGTGCGTCAAACATTCTGGATTGAAGGTTTGTCCCATCCAGAGTAGCAGCAGTGGATTATTTGAATTTACACAAATGTATCCACCACACTTTCATCAATTTATGGTTAAACTGTCAGTTTTTATTTATTACTCGACCACACACCAGGAAAAAAAAGCAATTTAGGTAACTGTATTAACATATAACAAGTTGAATGACCAGATTCCGCACAGCTGATATTAAGTTAGAAGATGGATTCTTTAAAAAAGGGAAGCAATCATGTTAAAGTTAAGAACATAATTCAAAGGATAAATATGTTTGTGAGTTGAGTTTTTTGTTTGTTCAAAATTTCAGTCAGCTTTTAGATTATGCCATTGGTTTTATAGGAAAATAGGAAGAAAATCCTGCTGGTGGTCCCTTTAAACCACCAGCAGGTGGAGGTGTTGCTTCATCACTTTGTTGGTTACCTCATGTCTGGGTGAATAAAAGAAAATTATATTTTTTGTCCTTTTTTCAATACATCTTCAGTTATTTTTAAAGTCAACTTTCAGTTTTGAAAGAATTGACCCCTGTTTTGATGAAGAGACAAAAGAGGCTCCTAGAAACGACTTTTCTTTTTTCATCTATTATTGAACCCTAAACCAGAATCTATTTGGAACAATTTAAACACCTGAAGAGAGCATTGCTGTGCTCAAATCGTTGCAAATAAAGTTTCCATTTCAATTCTCACCTCCCATGGTTCTTTGGCAGTTGAGGATCTCTGAGTAGATTCTTGTGACTAGAAGCAGCGACAAAACCTCCTCATGCTTTTCATCATGTGGCGAAGTCACTGTAGATAAAGTTCTGGAGCAATCCAGGAGTCTGGGAATACTTGTGCGATTCAGCCTGACAGCAGAGTTACAACTGAATAATAGATGAAATCAAAACTGTGTGAGTGTGGCGGGTGAAGACTGAACTAAGGCTTTACCTCCCCTGTGCTGGCAGATGTAGGAGCTGTCAGGTGCTTGCCGCACACACTCGCAGCAAAGAACCGAAGCGGTGCTGACTGACGTGTTACGCCGGCTTTGTGTTGATTCTTCCATGTCAATGTGTTTTTCTTCTTGGTTGATATACTGTAACTGTGCCAGAGACTTTTCGTATCAAAACATCTGTTTGAATAGGCTTTTGTCCCCATACTTTATACCACTTTTGTGAGTTTTTTTGGCCTGCTTGATACAATATAAACAGAAACAGGAACAAAGCCCAGCAGCAACATCCAAAAAAACAATTAGAGGAGAGAAACACAGGAAACAGAATTTTCAGGGATCTGGGTCACAAAAGACAGAGTAGCAATCAAACTCTCTCAATATGCAAGGTTGTAGTAAATTCCTAAAAATGTTGTTTCTTTCCCCCAAAAAACAGATTTACTGCCAACATTTTTTCAAATAAATCTAATAGTTTAAGACATACAGATTCTCAGAAAATAAGATGTAATTCAGTAGAAGATATTTTCTTTAAAAAAATAATTCATTTAAAGCAAAAAATGAAAAATAAAAATAGTATTTTTGTTTAAGCATTTAAGCATAGTAAATTAAAATTTGATGTCCAAATGAAATAGAACCTTGTTGTTCCAATTCTTGTCCAGGTATGCAACTCAACTGTCGTAATTTTGTTCAAAAACTAGTTTCCAACAATGGTAGTTATTTTAAAATACCGTAAATATAATACATACAAAATAAATATTATATATTTTCAAGCCAACCGTGTGTTTTTCTTCTTTCAAACAAGAAAATAGGTGTGTGACAATAATGTCACATTTTTTGTTCATGATCTAAGTTTCACCAACATTAGTTATTTTCAAATAAATAAAATACAATAAATAATATATGCATAACTGTAATGCCAAGAAATGTTTATGTGTATTCAAATGTTAGTGATTAAAAAATTCCCCACCCATGCTCAATTTTTGTATAAACCTAATAATAGTGGTCAAACTGTACTTTAAAAAAATCATTCTGGCATTTGTATGTTGAACCTGGATCACATTAGAAATGTATGGAATTACAAGGCTTTTATGTTAACAAAGTAGTCATAATGTATGCGTTTTATTAATGTCTAAACATTATCGTAATATTATAAAGTGCTCAGCCTGAGAATTACCAAATAATTTTAACATGAAATTTAGGGTGAATTCAGACTGGACACATTTGGTTCACCTTAAGTGAACCAGAGTTCATTTCTACCAATTAGCCGGAACAAATTTTCAGTCTGAAAACACCCAAGTGAACCCTGGTCCGGGATTAGGGACCCCTCTCGGACCCATCTCTTGAGGTGGTCTCGGTTAGTTTCCAATCGGACTGAGCTTCAGTTTGCTTTGAGATTCCTCAGTCGGAATACTATCCGTCCTTGGAGCAGAACAACTGAACCAAAACTGCCATGGTAACCAGCAGTCATGTGGTTTACACACAGTCAGCATGTAGCAACAGATGAGTCACGGAAAAATGTAAGGCAACGATCATTGTTATCACAGACGAAAAAAGGGTCCAAGTCCTTACTTGTTACCTTTCTTTAAACACCACTGAAAACATGTTTTACATGCTTTTTTGTGTCTTGTTACGCGTCACGTGATGCCTTCCTTAACAGTTTTTTTTAAACAATGCTATAACACCACAATGATAAGACACAGCAATTCATTGACATTTGGTTGTATGAATTTGGGCTCGTTAAAAAAATTTTTTTTAAAGTGATACATGTTGCTTCTCACTGTTTTCCCTACATGTCATAAACACTAATGACACCTTCTTAGCTGTCTTCTTGCCAGTAATCGCCCTGGAGAGTGTCTCCACTGGACCAAAAAAGCAAGTAAAAAGTGTTGAGCCTGATGTTGACACATACGTTTAAAATTGGTCAGCAAAATATAAAGTTTGAATGAACTACCCTGAGAAGGACTGCAAAGTGCTGGACTTCAATAATTTCTGTCTCTAGTCTAGTAGCTTTGCCCCGCTCTCATCGTTCTTGAACAATGAGGGAGAGATTTTCCTTCATGTGGTTTTGCTTGCTGGCTTTGGTTAAATCAGGAAAGGCCACTTGACGGCAGTGTGAATACAGACCAAACGCAAGGTTCAGGACTCGATCAGATCATATAAACTGGTCTGGGTCCGGAACTGGTCTGGGTCGGGAACTGGGTTTTCCCATTCTGAACTCCCTTAAAAACAGTACGAAGACTTGAACCTGACAGCAAAGACTCAAATACTTTTGCCATTACCATGTTCACAAAAAATATATTTTTCTTATTGTGTTTGTTTTTGTTTAGGTTCTCATTTATGCTTTAATAAAATGTTACTTTAGTTTAAACATTAAAAGAAAGTCATGAAAGAAAAAAGCAGTCAGAGAATGAGTGCTTGGAATTCTCTGTATCATAGCTCTAGTTTATGTTGTTGTTAGCTGGAGGTCTGATCCAAACACAATGACAGCTGCCAGCTCGGCTATATTCTCCTCATAAACAATTCATATATACGACCATTCAGTTTGCTCAGAGCATAAACACCAAAGCCGTCTTCAATTATTGATCTTGTGCTCACTGTTTGTGTCCTACAAGTCTCTGAATGTCAATCGAAATTTTGCTTCTCTTGCTTTTGACAGTTTCTTATTTGTCCTGCTGCTGTCTGGAAGCCTGGAAGCAAACAATGCATTTTACAGAGTTTTTCCAGACTCACAGACGTACAGTAGGGAGACATATTGAATCAGTGCACATTACAAAGCAGTGAAACGACTGCTGTCCATGCTTTCTGATGATCATACTCATTTTCCTTTCTAATAAAAAATAAAGAAAGCTTCAGATCTTGCATTTCAGATAAAAAGTAAGTCAATGTAAAAACCTGTTTTAAAGCCAGAAAATCTTGTTGTTTTAAGCAGAATTCCTTTTGTAATGTTTCAGTAGAGAAACATGTTAAAATGCAATTAAACTTTGCATTTTTGCTGTCAGTGTTTTGAGTTTCGACAGTTGACTATATTATGTAGGCAACTTTTCATAACAATTCATATAATATTTGATACACGCATTTCTGAGACCCCTATCTCATAAGCATGATCCAAACTTCCATGTTTTCTGCCCTGTAGTTCACCATCATTCCACTAGGGGCAGTAGAAGGGCTTTTCCTGCTCATTCTAAAACGGCTACTTCCATGAAATCTCAAAAACACTTTTGACTGGAAAAGTTTAGCTAATTTTCAAAGCTTTGTTGTGACATTAGTTTAACTATTGTTGATCATGCAATTTTTAGGCAAAACCACAAACCTGTGTCATTTTCTAGGATGCAGTTTCTGCATAGACGCAGTAGTTGTTTAGACATTCCCCTCTGAGTTGTGGGCGGGACTGTTAGCACGTAGTAAGCCTTCCTTCATTTCCCATAATCCTTTTGTTTACATACTAGCCCACTAGCTTACAGCCCCTCACTCCCCAACCTAAAATTACTGAGGCAACTTGACTGTTGCGTTCAAAATAGAAAGAGCCTGCTGGCCCCAAAAAGCGGAAATCCCACAGACTTCTTTTGAGAAATAAACATGCTATTATTTGAATATAGAAACACTCAGAAATACAATTTTAAGCTTAAATTTCTAAAGATATGTCCTCCATCGTGAGAAAATACTACAAGAACACCAACACCAAAAACACAGTTTCCGTTGGAGTGGGTTTTCAAATACATTCAAACAAGCAAAAAAACTGAAATATTTCATCAAAAAGGCTTGTTGATCTTCTACAGTTTATGTAAAACCCAACTCGTAATAATAAACCAAAAAACGCAAAAAGCAGGTTAAAAGTACAGATGGAGAAACAGGCTGTCTCTAAAAAATGCAAAGAAATGATTTATTTTCATACCAAAACAGCAGTATTGCAGGTAATCACCCAGTCCCAAAAAGATGAAAGACATGTTTTGTTGACTGAAAGACATCATATTTATACTTTATTAATCAGACCAAGAGCAAGCACAGCAGAAATAAAAGAAAAAAACAGACATGCCTAAAAAAACAGCATCTTGAAATGAAAAGAAACATGTAAGAAACATCACAATAACTCAGATTCCACTCCTGTTAGTTGGTCTCTTCAGTTTTTTTGGATGACCGCATATCAAATCTTTCACAAACTTTGCTTTTGGGAATTTCCGAGGTGACTTGTCGCCTATATTTTTTAGATCCCAACAAAGTGGCAACTTGATGGGCACAGCTGCTGCATGCATAGATTCATGCAGTCTGGGACTGAAACCCTCCATTTCGTCCACAGCTTTGTTGCAGGGTCGAGTGGGTAGTTAAAAGATCAAATATTAATGAGTTGTCTGTTTAAAATAAATGAGGTGGCATTTTATAAAGGACACACTCGCCCTTTCAGTCAGTTCTATTTTCTTCTTTCCCTAAAGCTCAGATCTTGCTGTAAGCTTGTGCAGTATCTCATTCTAGGATTCTAGTGCTGCTCACCTTTACACAGAAATCGCAGATGTTGTTCGTGGAATGTTAAGTTTGGGGCTAGTAGCTCCAATTACCTCTGGGACTACCTTTTTCTTCACCTTTCATATCTTTTTTTCACCCTTCTATCAGCCTTTCATATTTCTTAAGCTTCTCAGGCTCCTTCTCCCTGATGTTGCTATCTCTGAGGGTAGCTCCATATGAGCTATGACCTTCTCTGCTGTTCGTCCATGGCCATAATGTCCACTTCATCATCAGTATTTTGAAAGTTTTTGCTCAAAACTCTCAAAATACCTTAGTATAACCTTTCCCAACCACATTAGCTGTTGAAGGTTTTTGGAGATATTTCCTCTTAATAATTATAGTTATTATCAATTAAAACTATTTGGAAAATATGAACTTGATTTTTTTTTTTTACCAAAGACTATCATTTCTTTACATGTATGCATTTTTTGTGCATGTATACATTTATTCCATGTGAAGTTTGATAATTTATCCCTTGTGCTATCCTATGGGGTCCAGATGACCCGATCCTTACATTGACGTGTTCTCCCTACCATGACAAAGGTGGATAAAGGTGGAAAGATTTCATGTAATCCATGGACACCAGTGAAGATCACAAATCATTGAAGAAAAAAGGTTTAGCGGACTGTCTTGTGGGTCTACATGACCCCACTCCCAATGTTAAAGTGCCTAGGACAGCACAAGGGTGCTCTGAAACTGGTTTAAAGACCTGCTTTGATGAAAATTGTGTTTTTGTTGTTTTTTAATGTTTTTTTGTGGCATAGTTCTGATGATGAAGGATACATATATAAAGGAAATTAATCTTAATAGGAGCAGATGAAAAAGATCGCATTTGTGACATAGGGGTGGAGTTGCTCTGATCCAATGGTCCCGTCCACTCAGAGGTGAATTTCTGATGAACTACTGCCTTTCTGCAGAAACAATGTCTGAGATAGCGACATAGGTTTTTCGATTTTGACAAAAATGGAAAATCATAGTTAAATCATAGTTAAAACACTTTTACAATAGATCAAAAGATGATCAGAGTGGAACTTTTGGGATTAAGTGTGTATGTTTGCAGAATTTCTGCATATCAAACCAAAATTAAAATAAATATTTTATTTTTTATTTATTCTTTGTTTCAACTATGCTTTTGTTTAATGAAGCCAAGGCTGTGAATATCTCATTGCCTGCTTTCCATTATTGTTTGCTACAAGCTAAGAGCGCACTAGCTATCGGTACACAGCCCACCTCAGTAAAAAAGCTTAGACACACCTCTGACTGTCAAATTGTTCGTGTTTTTTCTTGTTGATAATACTTTGTAACCTTTGCTGTTAGAATCCCACAGCCTGCTGTCCCATGCTGAGTTCTCTCAGAGGCATGTTCGAACATCTGGCACCAGGGGTCCTACCTGGTTGGATAAATCCCAGGTTCTATTGATCTTGCTCTCAGAAGCCTGTGTGAAACTTTGTTATAAACTGTGAAAAAATATTTTTTTCTTGATACTAGAAACTCTTGCTAAACTTAAAATCAGCTTGTCTCAGTTACAAGTTCAACAATCCAACTAAAAAAAGGAATCCAAGTTTCTCTGGGGAAAACCTCACTCTGCAATAGATTTTAGAAGTGACATTAAACGAGTAGCAAAAACGGCTTCATTTATTGAACACAATTTCAAACAAAATTAGCCTTTTTATAACTTTAATTTTGGTTAATTTTATTTTTACTTGATATGATTTAATAATACTTTTCTTCTTTGGTCCTAAGCAGATACAAATACTGTTAATAATGTAAAAAAATAATGGAATAAAAGATACCTATTCCACAATTGCAATATTTAAGTAAAGCACTTTTTGACTTTGACCATTTTAGGAGTTTCAAAACTGCACAAAATATCTAAGGCTACGTTCACACTGCTGTGCTGGGGCTGCGCGTGTGTGTGTGTAAGAGAGAGGAGAGAGCGCGTGCAGCGCAGGAGGGAGTGAGAGGGGGCAGCGGAGGTGTGTTGGGGGCGCACATTCATGTTGTGTGTTACGGAGGAAGGAGAACGACAATAAAAGAAGGCTCCCCCCAGAATAAATGCTATTGATTCTTTATTAACTCGCTCAGGAGAATCTGAGGGTCCGAACGGGGAGGTGAAGGAGGATCCGCCTTCGGCCTTAGAGAATGTCTCCCTCGCGCTTCTGACCACTTCGGAAAGGGAAAAAAAAGTAATAGGTTAGGTTTCAACACCACGCTCTGCCATTTAGCTGGAATTTTTTTCAAAAACCGCCCGGTTGTGATAAGAGCCCTCGAGTTTGGCCTGAATAGAGCTGTCGGACGAAATATTAATCCAAATCCCTTCCACTGACTGTTCTCAGCAGCATCGTCCACCCTGGTTGATGTTTATGCTCTCGTCCCGCCTACTTCAACGCAGAATCATGACGTTTGTAGCATATCGATGACGTACAGGTCGGATACATGTGGCGTGGCCATTCAGACGGAGGTCGCATTTCAAAAAATTCGGATTTTAGGGTGGCCCAGAAGGGTCACAACACTTTAGATTTCGCAACACAACACAAAATAATACACTAAAATTTGTCACGACACAAAAAAATTACCTCACTTCACAAAATAATATCTCACAACACAACAAAATAACTCACTACACAACACAGTAACTAATAACACAAAACAAAACAATAACTCACAACACAATAACTAACAACACAACACAATATTTCCTAACACAAAACAATAACTCACAACACAACACAATAACTCACAACACAGTAACTCATAACACAAAACAAAACAATTACTCACAACACAATAACTCACAACACAAAACAATAACTCACAACACATCACACTAAATCACCAATAACTCACAACACAACAAAGTGCAAACTCCGAGCAAAGATCATTTTTGTAAATCTCTCAAAAACGAATAATAAACATTTATATGTGCTGGTCTTTGCTCGGAGTTTGCACTTTGTTGGCGATCCTTTGGCAGCCGGTTCGCTGCATGTCTGCATTTACAACTGGAAGAGAACACTTCTCATTAAAAGGCAGAAAAAGTGATCTTTTTTCTTTAGAAATGCATTTGTAGTTCACTCTCTGTGTTGATACAAAAGGATCGAGATACTTGCTGTCACATTTGAACATTTATCACAAGAGTTGTTGAGCCGGAAGTCGTAAGCTAAGAATATCATTCAGACTTTACCAAACTGATATTTTTCTTATTTTCATAGTGACAATAAATAATAATAAAAAGGTCCCCTGATTTTTATTTTTGTTTTTACTTTCCCCTTTTGGGTTTTTGAGGGACAGTGAGCCTTCAAAGTGGGTCACATAGACACAGAAACACCCGGAAGTGGCTGACCCACAGACGGCTGTCACACAGAGTGGGAGAGAACCTGCGGTTACCGGGAGAAACTTTGAACGATCTCATGAACCCTGAATCGAGACCTGATTGCCAATCTTTCAGGCGGTGGAAATATCAGAATAAACGTTGAATGTTTAATGTATAATTCCGTTTTGAGTTAAAGTGTTGTGTTTTGAGTTATCGTGTTGTGAGTTGTTGTGTTTTAAGTTAATGTTTCGTGTTGTGAGTTATGGTTTCGTGTTGTGGGTTTTTGTCTTGTGAGTAATTGTGTTGTGTTGTGAGTTAATGTTTCGTGTTGTGAGTCATTGTTTCGTATTGTGAGTAATTTTTTTTAGTGTTGTGACGAATTGTAGGGTGTTATTTTGTCTTGTGTTGCAAAATCTAAATTGTTGTGAGCCTTCTGGGCCACCATATTTTTCTCAGTTGGAAATAATGACTAATAAAATAATAATAATAATAATAATGGCTAATCACTTATTATTACACATTCATTCACAGAGGCCCATGGATATCAAATAAAATGCATTTTAACTTTTAAAAATGGGTTTATTCAATTTTATACAAACGGAATATTTTACATTTGACACTGAAGCAATCCTGATAATAAAATCAAGAGGGGGGTATGGAGAAAAATGAAACACCCTGCCTAAAATATAAAAAAAAGGGTTTATTCAATTTTATACAAACTGAATATTTTACATCTGACACTGAAGCAATCGCGATAATAAAATCACGATGGTAGAATGGAGAAAAAATGAAACACCCTGCCTAAAATGTAAATGTGCAAATCAATGTAAAATTGAAAATAAAATAAACTTGCAAACATTTGTAAACATAACAAAAATTAGGAGTTAACCTCCCTTTCACTCCTGAAACTTCACCCGGCCATCAATATCAGGATTCAAATCCTGAGCAGCAACACATTTCACTGTCATTCAAGTGTGCAAAACACAACAAAATGTCTAAGAATCCTTTCCTGAATTTTGTGGCAACACCTGCCTTCTTCCTGACCTTTGATGGGGCGCCATCATAACTAGAGAGCTGACAATGTCATCAGCTGTTGTGTCCATCAACTCAAGAAACTCCGATGTGACAGTCTCTTCAGCACCTCTTGTATATATACAACACCAGTTGTATAAATCTGTGATGTCGGCCCTTTCACCAGTAGTGACCGAAATTGTTGGCGGTTCGATCCCCGCTCCCACCAGCCAAAATGTCGTTGTGTCCTTGGGCAAGACACTTCAACCTCCTTGCCTCCAGTGTGGCTCCACTGGTGTGTGAATGTGTATGAATGATCCCGGTGATGGTCAGAGGGGCCGTAGGCGCAAAATTGCAGCCACGCCTCTGTCAGTGTGCCCCAGGGCAGCAGTGGCTACAACCATAGCTCACCATCACCAAGTATGAATGTGGAGCAAATGAATAATGGACACACTGCAAGCGCTTTGAGTGTCTGAAAAAGCGCAGAAAAATCCAATTTTAAAAAAAAAATTAAAAAAAATGCCACAAATGACTAAATTCCTTCATTTGTCTGCCCAAGTCTCCTCAGAGATGTATCTGCAATCGTAATCCTTGACAGACTTGTGTTGTCAAATGTCGACTGCTTTTTAGGGCACAAGACTTCTGCAGCCTTCAGCATTTTTTCACAAGTTCACCATCCGAAAATGGTTTGGATGTTAGCATATGATGAAAGTTTTCTTTACGTTGAGTCTCATTGTGGTGTTGAGTGTTACAGTATATTCTCTGAGCACTCCGACCTGTTGATGACATACCAGCACTAATGTATTCAGCTCCGTGAAAAAAATAAAACTCTGTCCATTTTTCCTGGAGAGCTCGGCACTCCACTTCAACCTATTTTTCTTTTTGACAACATTTTGGTAATTAGAGTGTCACTACTGATCATATAGCAACGTAACAGCGGTGAGGCACGCAGGGAACCAAACTGCATCTTACCTAGAGGCAGGGCTTTTAGGTTTCTCTTTTGGCACGTGAAGAGATATGCTGCTTCACCTTTTTTTCTTTTCCTTTGCTCCCCCTAGTGGCGAAATTGTGCATTTCCGTTATTTCCGTTATCTTTAAGAAAAAAAATTTAACTCACCCCAGGAATGGTCTAGATTTTTGTTTTTTTTAAACATCCTTAAAGTTTGTACTCTTCATGAGTGGCTGGGATTAAACCCTCTGGCGGGCCGTATGTTTGATGGCCCTGATCTACAGGCTTGACCCGCCCTCCATGTATTGTTTCCTTTTTTCCAATGGTATTGGCATGATAAGGGCATTTTTTAGAGGCAACGGTCAAATGTGTCTTGAAAAGAATGCTATAGGTCAAAATACCTTTTCATCCAAAGGTAGTCAGGTCTAAACAAAGTTTATCACTACTGTATAAGAAAGGGTCTTACATTGTTACTCTTTAAAACACTACTAAGTGGTTTTAAAGGCAAACCAGCCTTTTAAAATTTTAACAACTGTGAATGATTGTGCATGTGTTTTACTTTTGTAGTATATTTGTAATGAGCATTGACTATATTTGAAAATTGGACTGAGTGAGTGTGACTTCACCCACAGAAAATGCTCCAACGAAATGAAGTCAATTCAGTCGCCACTTTTTTTGTGTGGACGCTGCCTTGTCTGTAAGCAGTGATAGGTCTGAGTCGGACTGAGTCAACATGGCAACCACTATCCTTAATCAGAAATGAGCTTCTTGGAAGGCCACACTTCTACCACTTGAAAGGGGGCTCGAGAGAATCTGTTAATCAAATGCTTCTCGTTGATGCAAGACCACATACTTTTATCTGATTGGTCAGTTTATAACTTGCACTGCAGCAAAAATATCTTGGAAAAAAAATTAGGATTAGCAAGAATATGTTAAAAAAAACTAGAATGGTTAGTCTGATAAATATAATGACTGAGTAATAGCTGTTTACTTCTCTATAGAAGTCTGAGATTTAGGCTTGGTGTAGCCAACGGATACTTCCTGTTTGCAATAATGGGGGGGAGGGATCACTCAGTCCAGTTCTTTTATACAGTCAAATGGATTGATATGCCACTGTACCTGTCTATGAACTTCAGAGGAAGCTGTAATCTGACATGTTGAAATATGCTGAGACTGGAAGGCTGAGTCATTCCAAATAATCTAAAAATGGGATCCAGTGCCTCCCTGCTTGCCACTCAGCATTAAGGGGTTGGGATGGGGGGGTTAAACCACCAAATGGTTCCTGAACGCAGCTGTGCCTGCAGCTAATCGCTCCCCCAGGGGATGCGTCAGATTTCAAACACCTAGGTGCGTGGCAAATAATACAAATTCAGCTTGTTACTAAGTTTAGTTTTATCATAGCAGTGTAAGCTTTATTTAGTTAATTATTGGGTTTATTTTAAAATACATCTGATATTTTAGCACTATTTTTAAACTTCCTTGTTACCTTTAACATTCTTATGATTCCTCAGAGATACAGATTGCCTTCTATCCCAATTCTTTTGTTTATTAAAAACATTTTGAACATTTGTAACCAAAACCGTTTGACAAATCCAATTATTCATGCCATCACTAATGTTTTTAACCACCATTTTTTTTGTGTGCTTTCATAGTAAGGTCATGTGTTTTCATCCCTGGTCTGACGTGACACTCCCTCTCATGAAAAAGCAAGAAATTGTGAAGGTGGTTGAGAAGTGGGTGGAAATCCTAGAGGAACTGGGTGCTACATACCCGTGGGTTCAGGTAAGGATTCCCATTTCCATTTCCATAGATTCTTCACTGATTTCTAAATAACTGGACATATGAGATATGGGACTTAAACAGACATGTAAATGAAGCCTGTATTATCTTTCTTGCTCATTTATCATGAAAAAGTTGGTTTGTAGAGAATTTTTAAAATCTAATAAAATGTATTTGAGAAAGTTAAAACTTGTTTTTGTACATTTTTGTGCAGTTTCCTTTCAAGGTTATGTCAGGATGACATTCACAACTAGGGGACAGAAGGCAGAGCTCATCTCTGTTTGGCAAAGACAAGCTCCTAAGTAAATATGACAGGACATTCAACTGTACCAGCTGCCAAAAAAGATGGATGGATATTGTTCAGTATTCCGAGAAGATCACATCCTTGTTGCCAAGAGCAGGATAGAAGGATGAATCCAGACCAATAAAAAGGCAGACTGGGATTTTGTTAGTCCTGAATGCAGCAAGCCCTCTTCAACAGCAGTTTGCTGCCTTAGAAATAAAAAATAAGTCTAGTGACAATATATTTCTTGTAACAGGTATAGTTTTATGCATTAAAGCACTTGTTAGCTATCTCTGCTGTGACCATTACTTTATGAAGGTCCTCAGTTCCAAATGTGTTGTCATTAGTGTTAAAGTGTAGTCATTACTCTATTCATTTATGAACAATTGCATTGGTATCAGCTTGCAGTCCTAGATTACAACATAATGAGCCTTTAACTGCTGTTTTATGCCGAACTAGCTGTCATTAGTGCGATGTCCAAAACAGGATGGGATTGCTAATACATACTGGCAGGTCACGTTTTTCTTCAATAAAACTATTAAGTACGCAAACATTTTCTGGTTAAAGTCTTCTATATTTTTTGTCAGCACAGATGTTATCATAAATGTTGAAAATAATGACTTTGTTAATAAAGTTTTATACTTATTAAGAGTTTAATTGTGGTTTTGTTTTGTGGATATATGCACTCTCAGTAAAGTTTGTTTAAGTTTGTTTATTTTTTATTTTTTTCAGATCTTTGAGAATAAGGGTGCAATGATGGGCTGTTCAAACCCGCATCCTCACTGCCAGGTAGGAAAACATACCGTATGCATAACCTTGGTGCAAAATGAATAATAGTTAGTAAAAAACAGCTCATGTGGTGGAATCAGCTGCTGGAGAATGACAGTTGCTGCACTCCGGTGCTTCCAGACCACAGATTAGATTTGTATCTCTGCACTTTTTTGAAGTGAGATTCATTCAGATCAGGGCTGCCCAACCTTGGACTTCAATGTCCTCCACCCTGCCTTGTTTCCAAACCTCGCTGCACTTCTTGTTGCGTATTACCTGGATCAGATGTGGACAGTCAATCTGGATGAGGGGACACCTGAGTCAGCAAATCAGCAAAAAGAATTGTGCAGAGAGAACAGGAAAAAAGGAAGAATTGGGCAGCCCTCACCCAAAATGTTTGAACTATGTGAATTCAAGCCCTATAGGGGCTGAAACAATTAGATTGTTTCCATAAGAAACACCTTTGTTTTAAATTGTCAGTGTTTTATATTTACTTTTTTTATTCATTTCTAATTTACAGTACTTATTTTTTTTACCTTATTTGCTCTAAACTTCTATTTTATAGCAAATTGTAAAAGGTGGTGCAGTTCATAAAAGCAGGACTGAATATTAATTGAAAATGAAGAAAAAGCTGCTGAGGCAAAATATCTTGTGGTTTAACAGTCTGCAGTAAATTAAGAGTAATCCTGAGAATGTTTATTGAGCATGACTCAGTGCACATGTCTTTTCTGATTTAAATGCCCTTAAAGGAAGTAATTTTGATGTCTGCCTATTTAGAGAATTTCAAATGATAAAAGGAGTAAACAAACTAATTGAATTTTGTAGTTTAAAGCTTAATTCCCCAAAATATTCAAAATGTTCCTTCTAAATTCAAAAATATTAATGTTTCTCCCACAATGTTAAATGGCTAATGGACATAAAATATTGCCACTTTAGGAACTCGGACAATTGAGTTATTATTGACTAAATCATTACATTTTTGTAAGCAGTAGTTCCTAAAATAATGCTGTGCATTGATGCCCAACATAAATAAAGCTCACTATTTTTATACTGTGACAGCACATTTGTGATGTTTTGAAAGGGTAAGTCAAAAGTTTTCAGCCCAAAAGGTCTCCTCATATGAAACTGCTGATTGACATTCAGAAATAAGATGCTGCGGTGTATTTTTGTCATATTTTGAGTGAAGGTGTACTCAAAGTCAAACCCAAACGCTGAAGCCTGCATGTTTGCTTATCTCTATGCTTTCCTCGTCAGTAATCTGAGACAGGCAGAGGTAACAAATCAGGCAGAGGGAAGCAGATCCTGTCAAACTGTCTCGTCACAGTTTGATGTTGAAAACATGCACAAATAGGGGATGGTAGCTTGAGATACAAAGAGGTGCTAGAGGGAAATCCTCCAATAACTGTTATGGTTTCAGGAACATATATAGAGCGATGCATCCAAAATAAAAGGTTTGTGATGGTAAGAAAGCACGTCTCTTATAAGACCTACAGTAGTTGTTTGCTTATTTTGGACACTTATGCTTGCTGCTAAGTTGAAAAGAAGTGTCATCTAAACATCAGATTTATTTTTCGGAATCTCCTCTGATGTTAAAAATAAGAAATAATGGAAAGTTAGACACATGATGACACATCTGGTTACCTAAATCATCTTGGAGGCATTAAACATAAATAAAAGAAACCCCAATGAACAAGTTCTTACTGCTTTGTATATTTTAAAAAGAAAATAATATACTTAAAGGCCCACTCTAATCATCATTTGATCTATTTTAAAAGCGTTCCCAGCGGTCTTTTAATTATGATTATGCTGTTTTTAGGCAAAATCAAAAAAGCTGTGAATCTGCAGAAGTTCTTTAGACTCTCATCTTTGAGTTGTGGGCGGGACTGTTGGCACAGAGCCACCCCACCCCCTCTTCCTGTCACCTGTAACTGAGAGCTATCTGTTTACACTTACTCCTGCTAGTTTACAGCCCCTCACGACCCTATGCTGAAATTACTGATGCAACAATAAGGGTGAGCAATATTGAAGCTGTCCAGCTATCGTACAGTTTTGACCCAGATGCCAACCCAGACGAGAAAAACAAAAACATGCATCTATTTGTCTGCAAGTCGATGCATTAGAGTGGAGAGGAACAGGGAGCCTGTGAATCGCCTGGCGTACTTTCTGCGTCAAAATCTCCTGATTTACAGCAATTTGAAAAAAGAAATGCAAATTTGAGCTAAATTTTCTTTACACATGTTCCCCCTCATTAGGAAAATGCCACAAGAACATGTTCAAAACATCAACAAGACCATTTTCATCATAGTTGGTCTTGAAAGCATGTGAATGTATTCAGCTTTACGAATTTTATGCATGTTTTGAAATTGTTTAAATGTTTTTTGTTAAAGAAAAGTTATTGAAATTTGTATCAAGTGATTAAAGCATATGGTACTTTTGCTGTTTTTTCATGACATAACTTTGCATCTTAGATTAAGAAAAAACTGTTTTAAAGCAAATGTCTATGGTAATTTATAAATTAAAATATATTCCATGGATTATTGTTAAACATTTAGTCTTTTGTTTTCTCTCCAACAATTTTTAATCAAAAGAGTGAAGTAACACACTCCAATCAAAGCTTAAGAGTTTTAAACGTTTTTGCTTTAGTTGTGTGTCTTTATTTTAAATGATTATTCTTTATGTTGACCAATTAAAGCTTAAACACGTTTAGGATTTTTATTTTTTTAAAAAAGACAACAAAAGCTTATTTTAATCAGTGCAGGCAAAGTTTTCCATGATGTACATGCAGCAGTCACCAACAGATGGCAGTATGTGACCTCAGAATAACGATGTTATAGACAGACCTTCAGGGTTTTTGTTAATGACAAACGTCGGCACAGAACCCTGCCACTAAAAGAAGAAGGTTCATATCCTGTTTGGACACAAAACTCTCTAGAACAATTTTGTTTTTCTCAAGATGAACACGCGTTTTCTGGTGACCTCCTTTAACTGAATATATATTCAGTAAAAATGTGTTTCATAGTCCAACGTTCAAAATGGGAACAGGGCAAAACCTTTTTCTAAATACAAGGAAAATTGAGTGTTTAAAAATGATGTGTGCTTTTTTCATTGTCCTTTTCATCTTTTTAGATGTTAAAGTCCAAGAAAAGAACAGTTTAGACACATGTGTGCGCATCAGTATGTGCAGCCACACAAGCCCCTCAGGCCAGAACTATCTGAAACTTTGAAGAAGAATAAAAAAATAGAGAAAAAGTTAATCTTGTTCTGCAGGCATTGCTTCTGATAAGATTAGTCTCAGGGGGACAGAGCTGTATGTATTTTTCTGTAAGTGAAGGGAGAAAAACATGCATCTCAAATAGTAATACCCCTTTCAACTCTAAGAGCCTTTATGGTTTTATGTGAACTTGTGCATTTGCATGTTTTCGGCTCTAAAGTGGAAGCAGTGTATTCTGAACGCAGACAGTGAGTATCTGTCTGTCAAAACGGATGTTAGAAGGTCAGGTCTGTGGAACTGTTTTGTTTTTGTTGTCCCTTGTGCATCAACTTACACAATGAATATTGTGTTAGTGATCAATTAATGAAGACAACAATGCAGATGTACTAATACAATCATAGGAATGCTGGGAGCCACAGGGTCTCACATATTTCCTATGCATATTGAGTAGGACTGTGGGATGAATTGAAATGATTGATGTATCTGGAAAAGGTTGATACAAGATATATATATAAAATTATATTTTAAATATTGTGCATAAACCCTCACAGCAGTGTTTTAAGTCATAGAAATGTCTCTCTGGCTTACTAATAGCAGCAGACAGCTCACTCGCCGCCCATCCAGAAATCACATGTTATTCCTGTATGCATTTTATTCTTTAAGGGAAGATGTGAAATGGGTTTTCCGTTAACAAAAGTATAAGCATGAAGTGAATTATTAGATAGATGGAATTTACTATATTTAACACAATCCATTATCTGGTGGTGTGGCTTTTGCAAAGAGGATGTCCAACAATATGCGGTAATGTGTAAAATTGCAGCAACTCTGTTCCATCAACTCAAAACTTTATTCTTTACAACATGAGGAATGCCTCATAATGTGTGGCCACATCTCCATCAACAAAAGAAATGAGCCAACCTCAAAACAAATCGCTCGTCATTCACAAAATCAATTTCCTGTGACAAAGAAAAAATATTACAAATGAATCATTTCCCTTTTCTTTTGATTAATTTGTTGCTGTTTTTTTTTGGTTTTGTCCCCCCCGCCAAAATCACTCAATTAAACATGGTCCAGGAAAAAGTGCACCTTAGCCTGGTATGGTTTGAATCATAACTCTCAGAATTTTTTGTCAATTCTGTTTTGTAACGTTTTCAGGTTCCCCTTTTAGGGTTCTCAGCCGCACCATATTTATAGTTTACTTTAACCCTTGTGCTATCCTACGGGGTCCAGATGACCCGATCCTTACATTGACGTGTTCTCCCTCACATGACAAAGGTGGATAAAGGTGAAGAGGATTTCATGTAATCCATGGACACCAGTGAAGATCAGAAATCATTGAAGAAAAAAGGTTCAGAACACTGTTTAGTGGGTCTAGATGACCCAACTTCCAATGGTAAAGTGCCTAGGATAGCACAAGGGATACAAATGAATTGCAATTATTATTCATGCAGAGCGAACACACTTCATGGTTTAGTCGTATGGTTTTGGAAAGGTTGTAGCAGAATCTTTTTAAATGTTTTTGTTGTAACAGATCTCTAAAAGCCTTTACAATTTTAAGATGAAATAAAAAATAAAAGATGACTGGACAGAGTTAAAATGAGATAACTGATAGTCAGCTTAGTGCAATAATAATTTGACCTATAATAAGTTATTTCATTTTAAATTAAAGTGTTTTTTTTTATTAACGATAAAATAGAAACTGGATTCTAAATATTCCTTGGTCATTTGCCTTTCTGCATATACAAGCACACTTCATTATTATGCAACAAATTCACACAAAAAGGCCTTTTACTTAAATTTCCATCTACTCTGGCATAGTTAAGAGAGGGTTTATTCTGCTAGTTTAGTTTATTAGCCATCAGAGTACTATGAAGCACCAGTTCATGAAAAATGTCTGTTAAGGAAATAGAGCAGAAAAAGAAACCTCCAAAGCTTTGTGAAAAACATATACAATACAATTTGTATTATATACAAAAAACATTAACAATACTCTTTGTCTTGATGTGTTGATCAGGCAGTTTTCTTTAGGATTTTACTCTTCTCTTTAAACAATTACAGCAATGTTTAAGGTTTGAATGAACTATCCTGACAAGTACTGCAAAGTGTAAGACTTCCATAATTTCTCCCTCAATTTGCTATGCCTTGCCCCTCGTGACCAATGAGTGAAGAGATTTTTAGTCATGCAGTTTTGTTTACAAGCTTTGGTCCGGAACAGGAAAGTCGGCAGTCTGAATACAGACTAAAGGCAAGGTTCAGGACTTAATCTGGAACAAATTTAGGGGACTTGGTCCAGACCCAATGGCTTTGACAGTCTGAATACACCCTTAGCTTTTCTCTCTCATTTTGATCTAGCAGCAAAAGGAGATTTGTAAACAAGGAGCACATTTAAAACTTGTTAAACATTTTTTTTAAATGCAGAGGTAATAGAACAGTCATTAGGGCTACACCTTTTTTTTTTACATCTAATTTTCTTTTGAATGTTCTTACTTTCCTTTGGTGTATAACATTTGTTGTCCTCTGAAGGAGTAAACTGCTGACCAATCTGTGCTCAGAGACTATTTAGTGCAGGGTTCACCAACCTTTTTGAGACCGAGGGCTATTTCATGGGCACCAAGTGGTATGAAGGGCGCCACTAAAAACCTCCTAGCCCCCCCCCAAAAAAAAACCCAACACAATTTGAGGACTTCCTTTTGTGTGCCCTATTTTTATTTGCTCACACACAAAAACATGCATGAATTTTCTAGACTCGTATTACAGGGGGGGGTCAAACTCAGTTGCAGAGGGAGCCTAATTTCAAAACAGACTTTAGGTTGCAGCCGAACAAGATAAATATTTATTGAACACACTAAAGCTAAACTTTTAAACCTTTAAAACTTTAATTTAATTTTAACTTTTTAAACATAAATGTAAATAAAAACAGACAGGAATATTAATCCTCACATTAATGGATTACTCAACCACCTCAACCTATTCTCAAAATCTTTACATTACATGAATCATAAGAATGTCCAGAAATTGTGTAATTTATTTGATCTATTTAAACTTTTGTAATAGACCCTTACTTTTAGTGATTATTTTTTAAGTTATATTTGTTTACATATTTGGGTTTTCTTTGTCTACCTTTATCTCAGAATTGATATTGTTGTCATTGACAGACATGCCGTGGTTGTTTGTTGAATATTTGCTTCAATAAAAAAAAAAAAAGATTTTTTTTTTGGGTGCATTCCCTGCGGGCGCCACAAGGGGTGCTCGCGGGCGCACTGGCGCCCGCGGGCACAGGGTTGGTGACCCCTGATTTAGTGGTTTAGTTATTTTTAAATGAGTGCTTTCTTGCTTGATAGGAATTGCACTTATCATGCATGCAGTCATTGGATCCCATGTTAAAAGATGTCATTTTAATTTTAATATAATCGTAAAATGTAATTTATTGCTCATGATCTATTCCTGACAGATAGCCTATATCATTTCTCTATGAAACTATTCCAGCTTTGTAAACTCTGCAAAGACCTTTTAAGGAAAAAGTCACCTGAGTTCAGACTACTATAATTCTAAAAACAAAAAACTAAAAGCAGCTGTTCTTTGTTAAAGAAGTGAATGTTTTTCCCTGACTTGAATTGCTGTTGTATTCAATCGTTTTGAAAAATTAGTTTTGGCTGTCAAAGTTGTTCCGTAGAGAAATACAGAGCTAAAGCAGTTTTTGTACTGAATAGATACAAAATAATTTGTCACAAGTGATATGATCTGTCATCTTTTTCTTGCTTTGTTTGTCATTGTAGGTGTGGGCCAGTAACTTTCTGCCAAATGAGCCGGCTCTATCGGACCGCTGCCAGAGAAATTACTATCAAAAGCATGGAGAACCGCTGCTGCTGGAGTATGCGAGGCAAGAAGCTGAGAGAAAGGTGTGGCATGCACACACACAACCATTCCATTTTCACTGAACCCTTAAGTAAGATTTTCCTAACATAGAGGATCTTAAATCACAGTATTTTATCGCTGTTACTCCAGAAAAGGTGACATAATACAAAATATATGGAGAACCCTGTTAAACTGCAAATATCATATTAAACATCAAAAGGTTTTTTTTGGTCAAACTTTTAAAATCTTTTTGTTGTTATTCACAAAAAAATCTTTATATTATTTTTACTTTCTTATAAAGGAGGCAAACAATTTGCCGTTGCACATCATTTCATTTTTAGCTGTTCTGAATCTTGTCCAAGAAGTAATTTATTTTTTGATCAACCCTTAGAAAACAATGTTTTTTCTTTTTTTAAGGACATTTAACAATGTCAGTCAATGGTGATGTGCTTTTGCAATATTTGTTTCTCTTCAAAATAAAGAAATGTGTAAAAAGTTGCAGATGAGATGTACAGGACATATAGTAGGAAAAAAATAAATCAAGTTCTGCATTAAAAGCTTGCCTGTGTGAATATTAGGTATGTTAAGAAAAAAAAACACTGCTTTGCTTAAATACCTACGAAAATGAACCGAGTGTTCGACTGAATTTACTTAAACTTTGATGAAATTCAAAACTCTCCGAGTATGACATGCCTGAACAGCATTGCCATCTTTGCACCTTTAACTGTCTTTTCTAAGTGTTTGCCTTTGTGTGTCCTTTTTTTCATATCAGTGCTCTCTCAGTCCCCCTCCCGCCTGATTCTTAGTCAGTGGAGCGTGTGATTGGACAGCATAGATGCTTATTAGCATAATGCACCAGTGTCCATTTCTAAATTGCATGAAGATTAGAAAACTGTGGGTGGTGGCACGTGTGGATTATCATCAGCAGTTACTACTGACGATAGCTCTTACCACATTTATGCCAATTGTCAGCCAACACTACCAAAGTTTTTTTTTTTTCAAATACTTGCATATTTGTTTAGTCACAACTAGTTTTTTGCTTGTAGGGCATTTGTGTTTTTGTGCATTTTGGGACCAGAAACAACATTATTAAGATACAAAGAACTCCTCTTCCCATAGTAATGCCTTCATCAGAGAATTCAGTCATAAAGATAAAACGTGATTTTTAGGTTACTCTTTGAATATTTTTGGAAAGTTAAAGTGAGTTTAAAAAAAGGAATCTAGTATACGATTCAGTTCGTTTGGCAATTAATTACACTTGAATACAAAAGCTAAAGGAAATCGTCTTCTCATCAAGAAGTGTAAAAAAAAACAGCCAACAAAATCAGCAAATAAATTAGAATATCATAGCTCTAATTTAATTTATTTGTATCTAATTAAAACATAAATATATTCATATACTGTATGTTTTAATTATCATTTTTTTCCATCATTGTAGAGTTGTGAGTTTTTTGCAAATAGTGTCCATTTCTATAATTTAAGTCAAGAAACTAAAATCTAATAAAATATGTAGATATGTCTAACATTTAAATATGAAAAATGTCTTCATATGTAGCCTCACTAATATAACAATATATATGTATAAGTTCCGTGTACCGGTATATACATTATAAAATATATAAATTAGCAAACTATCTGAATCTTTTCAAGAACAGTAAATTTCCTATTAAAAATCTGGAAAAAAAATATTTTTGAAATTTTATGTTGAAAACCTAAAAAAAGGTATTGGTAAAAGGTATACAAAAAGTATTGTATTAAATTATTGACTTTTAAAGAACATGGATTTTTAAAAGACACATGCCAGAAGCAAAGACTTCAGGTCTTTAACATAAAGAGAAAGCAAAGGAGACCAGCTATGCTGAAACAAAGGGAAAAAAATGTGGAGGTAAAGGCAGAAAGCCACTGATTTGTTCAGGGAATGAGCTCACCTGCTATACTAGGAGTGTGCATGTGGCATGTGCATGTGTTTGAGAGAAGGCCGAAGGATAAAGGAGAGGGTTTTAGAGGTGCCCAGAAGACACTTGAATCTCGTAGAGAACCACTCCAGGGGACTGACCTTTCTAAAGTAAGAGCGGAAGCCGGAAACAGGTGTGTGTGTTCATTTGAGCACAAGTGTGTGATTCTGTTCCCATCTCCTTGCACCTGTTTCTCTGACGTGAAGTTAGGACTGTAAATTGGCACACGGCAGTTTGAAGAGGAACCTGAATTGTGTGTCGGTTCCCTAGTGACTCTCTTGACTTTGAAACAAAAACTTTTAAAGTTAATTGAATCAAGTTGTTTGGGACTGGCTGCCTTTAGTGTGTGTGGCTTGGGACATTCTCCACTTACTGTCTTTGTCTTCAGCTTATTTTTTTGTTTTCTTTATATTTTACAATCATATTATACGTTTATGGGAAGGAGAGCAAGGGACAGTATGTTTCCTAAAGGTAAACAAAAAAAACGAAAGTCAAATTTTAATCAGAAAAGGCGACAATTCACCTCAAAATGTAATAACACTGAAGCTCTCAAGCTACGTTCACACTACCCCTCTGCAACACATGTTCAAGTGACCACTTCCAATGAAAACTTCTGTGTTGAATACACACTGAAACCAGTTGTCTTTTCCTTAAGGCTTTCTTTGATTTATAAGTTCTTGTTCTTGATTCAAGCCATAAAGCCTAGCCTAGGTGCAAAAGACAGTGTGCAATGTATTGCATATTTAGTTAGAATAAAAAATAAGCATCATTGTAAATAGGGATACACTTCAAACTTTTAGCTTGATTATTTCAAAAACATATTGAGGGATGATAACAGATATCTGATCTATAAACCTTTGTTTTCCTTGGTTTGATGTATAACGCTAAGTCTAAATTACACAAAATTTCAAACTAAACCAACAAAACAGGAAGGTAGTTTGATTCTAAAATACAACTACATTTTATTCACCCAGGTTGTAGGTAATCTGTTGAGGCACTGGTAGCCAGTAAAGCTGCTGTAAGACAGGTATAATATGATGATTGGAAGTGGCTTGTGTTATTATTCGAGCAGCTGAGATTTAGACCAGTTGTAGTTTGCAGAGGGTTTTTTGAGGAAGTCCAGAAACAATGAAGTTACAATAATCAATAAGGGAGGTGATGAGACTATGTGTACTGTGTATACCTGTGGAGTGAGGGGTAAGGGAGAGACGGAAGCGACCAATATTGCGGAGATGGAAATGGGCGGTGCGGGGGATATTGTTTATGTGAGCGGTGACTTTCCAACCAGATTAATCTGTCTGAGGCAAGTCGTACTGCATATGAAATACATGTATGTTGATGTTGTACCACCATATGTTCCATATGCACTAGGAGAATAGTGACCTAAGTCTGTGCAGTCATGTTTCTGTGTTACTCCTCTTACCTGCAACAGTTGCTGGTTTTGCTGTTGGTTATGAGAGTCCTTTTTTTTCCAACTCTTTGCTGAGAATTTAGAAACAATATTAGTATTATACATACATTTTCAGTGGTGTGTCAAAATAGTTAGAGGCAATTATTCATTTTTTCAAGCCGCAGTTTAGTTTGTGTGGGCATCCTACCGGCGTAGTCACATGGTGATACTTGCATACCACCTTCACAACACGTGCGTGCAGCATTCGCACGCAGTCAGTAGGGGACCAGTATATGCACAATACTAACAATTAAAGTGTGGCATAAGGGCACCATATGACACCAAAACCCATGCATAAGTGCGTGCAACTTCTATTATCCTTACAAATACTTTATGATACAATTACTACAGAGACATTGTATGTTTCTTAAGGCCCTTAAGGTGACCGTATGAGCCTCTGAACTGAAAGACATCTGCAATTCTCTTAAGATCTGGCCATTGCGGTCTATAATCCTCCATGGGCTGGCCCAACCAAAAACTCGCAGCAGCCGTACTGGTCAACCCCTTGTACGGGGGATATGTGACAAAGACTTAAGTCACAACACTGCCAACATGTCTATTGGCGATACCTATTGTTAGACATTTTCACACGACTGTTACTGATATCATACAGCTATATTGCTAAGGAACCTTTTCTGCTCCAATGTATGCTCATGCTGTGCTCATCAGAGACCATCTTGATCTCTCATGATCTCTTGACCATTAAAGTCATGCCAGTCTGATAAAATCCTAACCTTCAGTCCCACTAAGCAGGGAACGAACAGGCTTTTGGCACTATGAAAACGAGATGGAGACGTTTTTTAGAGGGTGACTCCTTTGGCCATCCATAAACTGGAAAATCAGTGCAGCACGACTTCCATTAAAACTTAAACAAGTATTTGTATAAAATGCAATCTAAATCAAATTGTAAACTTTAAAAAGAAGCAACTGTCTATTGCAGTAACCTCGCAAATCTTTAAGATTTGTATTGCTTCAACATATTTAAGATGTTCTAGGCTCCCAAGTGGGGCAAAAAGGTGAAAAAATAGTCAATGACTTCACTAAAATATTTTATATTAAGCTGGTGCTACTTTGCTATCAATTTTGAAGCAAATTTATTCAACTGTCACCACCACTCAGTGCTTTTTAATTTATTTTGCTACATACCAGATCCTTATGTTTCATTTTCAGATTACACATTGTGCTATTTGCTGTGTGAATCAGATTTAGCCAGCAGTGACAAACACTTGTAAACATCACATAATGTTGAATTGACCAAAACTTTTAAAAATCTTTTTTTTCAACTGGAGTTACTTTACATTTCAGTCTTGCCAGCATCAGGGCACTTCTTGAAACTTCAAATAAGTTATTTTTAATCAGTGGTTTACTCTCCATGCTGCATCAAACAACAGACACGCTCAGGAAGTTGTGACAGCTGAAAAGACAAACACTTCTCTCTGGGGTTGGTTAAGACATCAGAGCCAAAAGGTCAGAGCTGCTCGATTGCGGTGTCTGGTGTTTGTATAAACAGGCTGTTGCTTGGTAACACCTTATACATTCCATTTTTAGAAGGCTGGAATTTGTGAGATTTGTTCAGTTTTCATTTTGTTAATGATGTTTCTTGTCCCCACATGTGGCAAATAGATTAAAAAAACTGATCAGCTGTACTGCTGCTTGATATTATTCATACTATTAGGCCTTAGCATGATGCCATGAAGAGAGTTGGGTTGGAAAACGTACACACACACACACACACACACACACACAGATACAAGCTAAGCTAATCTATTTCAAATGGATTGTATTAGAAAGGTCGGGTCATGTTTGTGGCAACTCATCAGCTTGTTAAATCTGCTTTAGTCAAATTTTGCATGTAACACTTAATGATAATTATGTCTCTTGATGAAACAGGCCGGTTCCAGCTGGCCTGTTTCATATCATTTTATCTGATTCTGCTGCAGACACATCCTTTACTCTCGGTGATGCATGTTTTTTTTTTATCCTCACGCTTGTGGTTTCAGATATTTCTTTATTAACCAAACTGTCAACTAATGCAACGTTAAAAGAAAAATATGCAAGCGAGTTGTAATCAAAAACATCTGTCTTTCATTGTTACACTTCAAACACTGGTTGTTCTAAATAGTTTGATCTTTAAAGACCCACTCCAATAAAAACTGTGTTTTTGGTGTTTTTAACATGTTCCTGTCACATTTTTTAGTGATAAAAAAATAGAATTTCAACTGTGTGCTGTTTGAAAATGCTCGTAGTTTCCATGGATAAACTGCAATTTGCAGGCCACAAGCTCCCTGCTTCACTCCATTCTGATACATCCTCTTAGATGACTAGATCCATGAACATACTTGTTTTCCATGTCGGAGCTGGTAGATCATGGGAAATAAGCGCAGCCTTGCTTCACACCAACAGTCCCCGCCCACAACTCAATTTCTGTTGGACTCCTGCCGTTCCTCAGAAACTATGTCCTAGACGATGACACAGGTTTTTCTATTTTAGCTATAAAGCGAATTATTCATAAGACCACTAGGAACAATTTTACAGTATATCAAAAGAGACAGTTGGAGTGGTATGGAGAGAAATTAGACTCAGTCGGATTTGTGCGTGCGTAATTCTTGATATGTGCGTAAATTAGGATTTGTGTATGCATATTCTTGCTTTGTGCGTGCGTAAATTAGGATTTGTGCATAAATTTGGATTTGTGCGTGATTTGTTACTCACATAATACGTTTTGTGTATAAGTTAAAAAAATGTAAAATGGAAAAAAATACAAAATGCAATTTACGTATGCACAAATTAAGATTACAACAGCTTGAAACTACTTACACACACACATCTTTAAAAAACACGCACGAATCCCTTGTTACGCACACACGAAGCCAAAGTTACGCGCGGATCTACCGTGAGACTGTTTTGACGTCTCACAAATTCGTCCGTAAGTGCTGCGTTTAAATACCAATGGAATGCTCGGTCATTAGAATTTTCCTATCAGCCTTCCCTTCTAAACGTATTTCCTTCAGTGGGTGTAGCAGGGCTTAAAAAAACTTTAAAGGAAAATAAAAATTATTATCTGAGAATATGACGTTCCCTTTCAAACGCTAATATATATATTAAAAGTATATTATTCTCCGAGACTCCGAATTGATACAAAATGCGTAACAGGAAAGACCAGTAGGGGGCACTGTTTTTTTTCTTCCGGAAAAAATCAAAGGCAGTCAGACTGAGAGAGTCACGGGAAGAATGGCGGCCCATCTCGGTGGTCAGCGCCCCGAAGTAAGCAGCCTCTATGTTCAACACTAACATCTACTGTCTTCATGTATTGATTGAGTCATTGTCTGGATACGTTTAGACAAACGTGTTAATGCATAGGTATTTAAACGCAGCACTTACAGACTAATTTGTGAGACGTCAAAACAGTCTCACGGTAGATCCGTGCGTAACTTTGGCTTCGTGTGTGCGTAACAAGGGATTCGTGCGTGTTTTTTAAAGATGTGTGTGTAAGTAGTTTCAAGCTGTTGTAATCTTAATTTGTGCATACGTAAATTGCATTTTGTATTTTTTTCATTTTACATTTTTTTAACTTATACACAAAGCGTATTGTGAGTAACAAATCACGCACAAATCCAAATTTGTGCGTGATCTTAAGGGAAGTGCACGTGTGTCTTTCAGTCCTCTTGAGCCTCATGCAGTCATCTTAAGGGACGTCTGAAAAATGGAGCGTATAATTGTCTTGCGTGTTGTAAATGTATCATAAAGTACTTTTAAAGATAATGTAAGTTGCACACACGTGTTTTATACTAGTGATGCTGTCGTATGGCACCCTTACGCTACACTTCAGTCGCTAATAAGGTGCACACACTGACTCCTTACTGACTTCGTGAAAATGCTGTACGCACGGGGTGTGCAGGTGATACTTGAGTGCTCGTAGGAAGCCTGTAGGATGCCTACACAAACTACACTTTGATTGATTAATTTTCTCATTTCTAACAGTCAGGCTGCTTAACGGGCTCCTTTTGCTGGATTTGGGGTGGGGTGGGGGGTTGAAAGGATGAAAAATCTATACGTTGTGCCTGCGTCTCATACTCTTTAGCCCTATTACTGTTTATGTGTTTGCTGCGACCTGTTGTCCACAGCATGCCAGTAGAAAAAAAAGGGCATTAACATTTTCCTCTATGAGGTTCTCAGAGCGGTCTTCAACTTTGTTATTTTGTGCTGACTATGACAGCTTGTATCCATCTGTAAGGGCAGTTGTGACTAAGGCTTAAGACTCACCAGTTTATCTGACACTCTTTACTTTTAAAACATCCTCCTTCCATCCATCCATCCAACAAACTCCTCCATTAGGATCTCTCCTTTTCTGTTCCTCTTTCTAGTCACAAGGTGATTGAAAAGCTTGAACTTGCTTTCACTCTTAACGCCTTGCTCCTTTGCTTCTGGCCTCTTGATCACACAGGAAATCCACCTTTCAATTGCAGGTCAACAGAACTTGTGGTTGTCTTTGTTAACCGGGGCCACAACAGAGCCTGTGTGAAATTTCTGTTTGTCATTTGCATGATTGAGTTGGCTTTTGTGCACTACTGTGTTATAACAAAAGAAACTGAGGAACCAGATCCAAACACCATTTTTCCTTATGTTTAGATTAGAACAAAATAGAATAATACTTTATTGATCACACAAATGGGAAAATACATTGTTACTATAGCTCAATAAAAACAGCAGATAGAATATAACGCAAAAAATACACCTAAAAAATACAACTGTTTACATTTTCCAGTTTTATTGCATATAACAACTTGCATAGCATGACATATAAAAAAAATACAGGAATATTAAACCTAAATTGTAATTTATTAAAAGTTATGGTGAGCTATTTTCATGGTGAGCTATATTGAAGCTAACTTCAATCAGTTGCACTGACCTCTGCACAATTCTGTCTTTATGTTTCCCTTTTACTAAAATTGTTACACAATTATTTATGAATGCTTTATTCCATATTCTGCAGTGACATTTTTGAGAGGAGTAAAGTTCATTAAAAGTCCAAAACAAGAAAAAGTAAAATGAGAAAGAAAGTCTTAGGATTTAAAATATTTGCACTTGTTCAGAAGAATAAAGTCAAAGTGCAGAGGTTACTGGATTACCCATTGAGAAAAAGAAATGCATTTAGTCAAAAAGTTTTTTAAGAAGTAATTTTATCGCATTTGAAACTTTGAAAATGCATTAACACGTTTGTCTTGTTAGGATCGTGTGGTGGTAGGGAATTCTGCTTGGCTGGCAGTGGTTCCATACTGGGCGACTTGGCCTTACCAGACATTGCTGTTGCCACGGCGACATGTCCTCAGACTCACTGACCTGACAACTGAGGAGAGAGAGGGTAAGTGTTTACTTGTGTGTGCAAAGATAATAAAAGAGTGAGTGACTTGAAGAACAACAAGGCAATTAAGATCACTCTAAGGTGACTCCAGTCAATAAAGAACCTGCTGCTGCTTTCATTTCTGATGTTCATTCACAGCACAGTCAGATGCTCCAAAACATTTCACTTTGGACTCTTTGGACTTAGCAGACTAAGTTATGCATCTTTAATTCCAAGATATATATATATATATATATATATATATATATATATATATATATATATATATATATATATATATATATATATATATATATATATATATATATATATGGAGCGTATAATTGTCTTGCGTGTTGTAAATGTATCATAAAGTACTTTTAAAGATAATGTAAGTTGCACACACGTGTTTTATACTAGTGATGCTGTCGTATGGCACCCTTACGCTACACTTCAGTCGCTAATAAGGTGCACACACTGACTCCTTACTGACTTCGTGAAAATGCTGTACGCACGGGGTGTGCAGGTGATACTTGAGTGCTCGTAGGAAGCCTGTAGGATGCCTACACAAACTACACTTTGATTGATTAATTTTCTCATTTCTAACAGTCAGGCTGCTTAACGGGCTCCTTTTGCTGGATTTGGGGTGGGGTGGGGGGTTGAAAGGATGAAAAATCTATACGTTGTGCCTGCGTCTCATACTCTTTAGCCCTATTACTGTTTATGTGTTTGCTGCGACCTGTTGTCCACAGCATGCCAGTAGAAAAAAAAGGGCATTAACATTTTCCTCTATGAGGTTCTCAGAGCGGTCTTCAACTTTGTTATTTTGTGCTGACTATGACAGCTTGTATCCATCTGTAAGGGCAGTTGTGACTAAGGCTTAAGACTCACCAGTTTATCTGACACTCTTTACTTTTAAAACATCCTCCTTCCATCCATCCATCCAACAAACTCCTCCATTAGGATCTCTCCTTTTCTGTTCCTCTTTCTAGTCACAAGGTGATTGAAAAGCTTGAACTTGCTTTCACTCTTAACGCCTTGCTCCTTTGCTTCTGGCCTCTTGATCACACAGGAAATCCACCTTTCAATTGCAGGTCAACAGAACTTGTGGTTGTCTTTGTTAACCGGGGCCACAACAGAGCCTGTGTGAAATTTCTGTTTGTCATTTGCATGATTGAGTTGGCTTTTGTGCACTACTGTGTTATAACAAAAGAAACTGAGGAACCAGATCCAAACACCATTTTTCCTTATGTTTAGATTAGAACAAAATAGAATAATACTTTATTGATCACACAAATGGGAACCCAGAGATGGAGGTGTGATTATTAATGCTTTTGTAGAGATCTTCAAAATTAATAAACCTGATCTCTCAAAATATTCGGTGTCTTCTGTGCATTGAAAATGAGATATACAGTGAAAGCTTCCATGTGGTGATGAGGCTAAAAACTTTTGACAATAGCTCCTCATATTTACGTGTCTACCGTATTTCCATAGTATAAGTCGCAGTAGAAAAAAAAAACCATAATTTAGTTGGAGTATAAGTTGCACTAAACTCTGTTTATGCTTAACACAGCATAAAAGGCTGCACAGGTCAGTTCCCCAGTCACCCCCAAAGTCCAAAAACAAACTTAATGGGTTAATTGGAGTTCCTTAATGTCAGTTAGGTATAAATCTGTAAGCTGTCCAGGGCGTGCCCTATCTTCTCTCAGCAGTAGCTGGATATTTGGTGGAAGGTTCCACCCACCCTGTGATCTTGACCAAGAATAAGTCAGTAATTAAAAGTCTCATTGATATTTTTGCGTGTGTCAACTTTGAAAATACTATAAACATCATATATTTTCTCAAGAAATGAATATGGGATTAGGTTATGTTTAGGCTATGCATAGGTTATTTAGCCTAATATTATAAAATAAAGTTACAATTGTTAGGAATTTGCTTTCTTCTCCTGTTGTTCTAGTCCAATATCAATCAATTAAAAAAAAGACAGTTTCAATGCTTTTGTTATGACAGCCTTTCTTACACTTTTTACTTATTTCTTTTCACTTAGGAAATAAGGGTTCTTCAACTCACACTGTATTTTATTTTCCATGTCTGTCCACTTTCCTCAGGGTGTTTCATTTATCTTTGTCTGTGTTGCTTTTTTACAGGTCTGGCAGATATTATGAAGCAGCTGTTGATCAAATATGACAACCTGTTTGAAGTTTCTTTTCCCTACTCTATGGGCTGGCATGGTAAGACCTGACGATGTGAGGCTTAACATTTTTTTTAATTACTTCCCTGCATCCTAAAATGACTTTAATGCCTAAAATACTGATTTCATTTATTTTTAGGCACAATAGGCAGTAGGAAATTGTTAAATACAAAAAATGATAATATAGGAATAGGATGGATAATATAGGCTTATTACATAGTATTTTATGTACTGTTTAATAAATATATATCCTGTATTTTTCCAGTACTGGTTGCAATTGATTATAAGGGCACCGTCAATGAATGGTCTATTCATGAATATTGTATATGTCATATATAAGGCACACTGATCTATAGGTTGCATTAGGCGAGACAAAACCGTCAGAAATAGGTCCCTCAGTCAGTCAGATACTGCGTTCACAGAACAGCACATTCCAAATTATTATGCAAATGATATTTTCTATGATTTATCTAAATACTCAATGCATATCGCCAGTTAGCATAATTTTCAGGTCACTAATCATTGGATATATATTAAATGTTATTGAACAAACCTACATACTTGCCTTTATCTGCCTTTAGGTGTGCTCTGAATCAGGCACAAATGTATTAATAGATCATGCTAAAGTTTTCGTGAAATATCCAATGTTTTCTATTTTGTCCAAGACATTTAACTATTTTACACTTTTCAACAGGAGAGAGATCCTTTTTCTTTCCCATATTGCATGAAAATGTTGGTCTGCTTAATAATGCGCAACGTCCTTCTCTAGTAGTTTTTCCTTTGATTGAACTCACCTGAGTAGACTGACATGTTGAGAGAATGTTGTGTAGCTCTCAAAATGGCTTAGATATCAGTGGACTCAACCAGAATCTATCCATATATAAGGTGATCTAGGTTATGATATTCAGTGTCGTTTTGGGGAAAAAATTAAGGCTTTTTTACAGAAAATACTGTAAATGTAAGTATTTTGATGCAAAACCAATGCTATTTGATCCAGCTTTAAGCTAGTTTCAATGACAACTGAAATCTAAAAGTGCTCCCCCGACAGTATTAAAAGGAGCAGGAATAATGTAATTTAAAGTCATTTTACAGTTATTATTTTAATATACTTTTAGAGGTATATTAACCAGAGATAAGAGGATTGTGAAAGGAGGTGCTGTAAAATTGTGTCACACCTTGTTTAAGTTTTTGTGACAGTCACACCTCATAGAGTTTTAATTCTCCAAATCCCCTGTTCATCCTTCCCTCCTTATTTCCACACACCTAATATCCTATTCTTTATGCTGCACAAGTCATTGAAAAGCTAATTCTTTTACCAATTTCATAGCCATTTCTTGCTTTCTACAACATGTACATTCATGTACCTCTATGTCTTAATGTAAGTTTTTAAAACATTTTCCTGTACCCACCTTTTTTATTTTTTTGTGTTCAGCATTTTTAGCTTCTTTTTTGACAGCAAAGGACATGCATTTACAAGGTTAGATTATCATAATTTGACATCCGCACAACCTCTTTTTGCATCCTCACACTTCATTAGTTTCTCTACTCCACAATAAAGGACATTAGGCTTTGTCATGCTGCAACACGTACATATCTGCTAAATGTGATACTACTGAGACCGGTCATTTCAATTTCAGCATGCATTTTGTACATGTTGGGCTTATCCTATACGTCAGTCATCTTAATTTAGTGAATTGCATGACAAGCTGAGTTTGATGTCAAACTCATCCTTAATGCGTCACCACTTCCCTGCATCCTTAGACGCATGGAAATATTTAAGGATTAAGAAAGTTTCCTCCTCTGTAAAACAAACAGCACTTCTGACGGTTTTATTTTTGCATTTGAAAATTCACAAATGAGGCCCAGGGAGGCAGTTCTGGTGCTCAAATGGTCCATCCAAGGCTCTGACCTAAATCCAGGTACCATAATTGTAAACCAGCCGGATCTACTTGCAAAAACTATGCAAACTGAAAGGTGGGACCCTTACTATGTCATTAGAGTCAAAAAGCTCAAGTAGTCTGTCTCTGAAACATACACAATAAAATGTGTTTTGACTCACAGTAAACAATATCACACCAGTGTTTTTGTAGGGTCTTATCTTTTATTCTTTCCCGTATTGCACCATAGTAAATATATTTGTTTCATTTATTTATAGGAGCAGTTTTGTTCTTTTGTTGTACAGTGTTCCTTCGCTATATTGCGGTTCACATTTCAACGTGTCACTGTTTCACATATTTTTTTCAGTGTAATTCTGCTAGAATTTTTTTAATACAGACTGGGTTCTGCATTCTGATTGGCTGTAGACCTCTGTCAATCAATCTCCTTAATGCCGTGCCTTCTTTGTAGAATGGGTTCAGTTTGCCAAACTGTAAGTTGATGTCACCAATGGACAGCACCCACAAGTAGCGAAAGCCTGTGCCTCATCAAGTCGTCTTACTTCCGGGTTTGAAAAGAGTTCAGGAAAATAACTAATAAGTAATTTAAAAAAAAATATTTTATGTGCCAAGGTGATATATATTATATACAGGATACGGTTTACTATAAAAGCCTAAGAAAATCATGGTATAGCTTTTAACCTTTTAACAACCTAACTGAGAGCAAAAATCGATAAAAAATGTTTTGCCTTCGGTGACAATGGAGAATAATAATGTTTCTAAGATATATTTTCAAAATGTACTCCACCACTTTTTGAGCAGGGAGTTGAATGTAAAGAAGCATGCCAAATCAAGGTGAAATCTGGGGACCATGGAGCTCTGCGTGTAAGATGGATTTGGTTTTTGGTTGGTGGTATAATAGATGTTATAGCAAGATTTTAAAACTAACTAAAATTAGTTAGTAACAAAACTAAAATTAAATCTACACTATATCCTTTAAGTAACTTAATGAGTTAAATCTCAGTTGTGAGACAAATGTTTTCCAGAGAGGGTTACAGTCTTCCATTTTTTCACTCACTAACTTTTCTGTCACGTGACTCACGAGACCTGAACGTAGGTCGGAGCTGTTCACAGCGCCAGGCCCTGCTGTACAACTGAGGCTAAATTTAATGTTTACGGTAAATAAATGTTTTCGGGTTTTGTTACGTTTTATCTAGGATGATGTTTTTTTTAGGTCAATTTAGTAATTCTACATGTTTTTTTATTTAAAGATTTTGTTTGATCTTTTTTATTTTCATGCATTTTTGTTTTTAGATTTTGTTTAAACTCCAGAGTTTTCTTTCCCTCATGGGAGATCCTCCAGTCATGAAGCCTCCTCGCTGAATGTGGTTGTTGCAGTGGGATCTCCCGGGTCGGTGCTGCTTGCTTTGATCAGGGGGATCCTGTGGTGACGCCCTCTGTGATCATGAGTGGGGTGGTCACTGGTGTGGACATACATCCTCTCCTCATTTCCTTTCATTTTTATTCACCAGTTCACAGAGGGGAGGCATGTCAGACCAACGTAACAAATCACAGGCATTTTTTTAAGCTAGGGTTTATCACAGTGATTGCAGATACAGACAATGAATTTGTCCTTTTTCGGGCCTAATCACTTAAATTCTCTGTACTTGTTTAAAAAATAAAGTTTATAAACAGAGATAAATGTGGTGTAGAAAAAAAAGAAGGTACCGAAGGCACGTGATCATGTTTTCTCTTTTTTGTAGCATAAAGATTTCTAAATTTAAAGAAGTTCTTGTAGGGGCTTGCCTTTAGTGATTTTATGTTCAGCTTCGCTTTAATCTATTCTCTTTTATCTCCCCTAAAGCGTGGTCATGTCATAGCGATGCGTTGAACATTTTAAGCAGACAATCTTTGGGTTCACTTTCATGTATGTAGTCTCAGACTTTTTAAGTCAACTATCTCTTATTTAATGTCCAAAGGGAAGAAAAAAATGAAAAATGTTTTTATTTGCTCATTACTTAGAAATCTAGGGAACAGTTTCTTTGATTTACAGCGCTTTAGAGCTGTACTACTTTTTAGTCAAAACAGAGGAGTGATTGAAAATAACTTTTTAAATTATTATTAATAATATAAAAAGAAAAGTAAGTATGTAGAAGAAACAATTCCAAAGACAGTCCAGAGGGAAAAAAAAGTCGAGTTTTAGGACATGATGTGTTTTTTTTGTTGGAAAAGGATATCAATAAATAGTTGAATCATGGCTATTAAAGAATGAGAATACAAGCGTATTTCATTTGATTTTTACATAAATTCTGAAATGAGTTGTTTACCGTAGGTTGGGCAAGGTTGAACCCACTTTTCTGTCAAGATTGTTTTTCAAAGGACTATGATTGTTCAGTCGGAGACAAAGAATTATTTAACTAATGTATAATTCCTAAAGGAGTATTTATACAACCTTTTCGTTAACCTTTATGGAGTAACATGCTCAAGTTCCCAGGAGTTATAGATTCCTAATTTTTCCTTTTGAGTCAATTGCGTCATGGTTTCCACTAATCTCTCTAAATAGTCTTAAGCTCGGATCTCACTGGTCTGCTAGTTCATAAATAGTTAAACACAAAAAATATTACGTTTTTATTATATTGAGCTTTAATTAATCAAATTACAAAAAATGAAAGCTTAAAATCTTTGTTTGTGTAGTGATTCTATAAAAACATGTCTGTAGATTCTCATTCATCCTGGTTGATTTATTCAAAGAAGTGGGTGGAAAGGAGCCAACAGGACTTGGTTTATATCTTTTTTTTAATGTTTAATCTCTTTTTCCTCAAGGCTTTTTAATTTGGAGATGACACATCTTCAGTAAAGAACTAATGCAGATGTTTGCTTTTGATGTACTGTTTAGAACCTATATAAACCAAAGGTTTCACCTTTTGACTGAAAAAATTGTTAATGTATGTTTGTTTTAGGTGTAACTATAGTTTTGCTTAAAAGAGAGAAAACAAAACATTTTTAGAACCACACTAGGTGGATGTTGCAGGCAATGTTTTACAAAATTATTAATGTATCACAAAACAATTGATGCGAGAAAATGAGTTTATTGCGGTCATTGTGCACATACTGTTATTAACCATCTATGTGTGATCTTTGACATTTCACTCACTCTTCTGCCTCGCTCTTTCTACTTATGTGTTTAAGATGCTTGTACATGAAAATTGAAGTAGATCAACAGACATGCATGAAGTGACTGTAATGTTTACATTTAGTTAGCTATGCTGAGTCCACAATGATAGTATTGCATGAAAAACTGTTGAATGAGATGCATTAACAACTGCTATAATTGGTGGTTCCTTATTCAGGGACATCTATTTAAATGTGAGGCATTGCAGCCTGTGGTTCACTGATTCACAGTCATTGGTACAAACAAACCCAAAGACAATTTAAAACTCCATAATTGTCTTCTAATAGGAGCATCTATCTACATAAATTTTTTAATCTCCTTTCTTCTCTTCAGGCTTTTTTTTTTTTGTCTGCCTCTCTGTTTTCTCATCCATTAGTTTGTCACCCCCCTGTCATCTTTATCTGAGCCTGATTAGCTCCCATAGCGAAGAGAATGGCTTAATAGAAAAAGTGTTATCTCTTTAGGGGACATGTTCTGAATAGGTTTTAGAAAAAAATAGTTTCTGCCTTTCTTTTTGCGTTATCATTGTTTGTTGCTTTACCAAAGTATTTATGGGAATCCTTATATATGAATCCTCACATTTGTAAGGATTTCCTTTTAGTCTGTACTTAAAATGAATGATCCAAAATTTTGATGTGACGATACAAATTAAACTAAAATTAGCTAAACATTTAGGGAAGGCTGGGTACTACAATTGGAGAATTTTTCATCCTGAGTGGGGAAGAAGCTTGACTGATGATAATCCATAGAAATAGGCATTACAGCTCACAGGACCAAACATTTGTGCACCTAAAATAAAAAAACTACAAAATGTTTTAGCTAAAATACATGTTGACGGACCACTTAAAGACCCACTCAAATGAAAATGGTGTTTTTGGTGTTTTTAACATGTTTTCTTATGCTAGAGGACATAGATTAAGAAAATTAAGATTAGAATTGCATTTCTGAGTATTTATTTATTCAAATTCTGGTGAAAACGATTCAGATGAAAACATGTCATTTAAAAAAGCTTGTGGTTATGTACAAACTACAATTGGTGGGCCTAACGCTCCCTTCATTTCGATGCATTCACTTGCAGACAATTAAATCCATGTATGTCTTTGTTTTCCTCGTCTGAGCTGGCATCTGGTTCAAAACTGTATGACTGGATAGCTCCGATATTGCTCGCCATTTTTGTTGCACAGCTAATGTCAGTTTGGAAGTGTAGGGGGCTGAAAACTAGTAGGAGAGAGTGTAAACAAAGGAATGATGGAAAAGGAAAGCGGGCTCACTTTGCGCTAACAGTCCTGCCAATAACTCAGAGGGGATTTTCTGATGAACTAAAATAACATCCAGGGCAGTTTGATATTCATCACATATGAAGACAGTAAAACAAGAAGAAGACATTTTCTGTATAATAAAATATGACAAGTAATTTAGCTTAAATTTAGTTGAAAGGACAAAATTAAGCTAATTTACCATCAATAGTCTTTAATGATGAAATGTTTCATTCTTGTGTTTTGTTTGCCTAATTTCCATTTTCAGGAGCACCAACTGGCCCCCATTTGAAAGAGGATAACTCCCACTGGCAGCTTCACGCTCATTACTACCCGCCTCTCCTGCGTTCAGGCACGGTAAAGAAGTTTATGGTGGGGTACGAGATGCTTGCCCAGGAGCAAAGGGATCTTACTCCTGAACAGGTAACACAGACGTTTCCATAGGTAGCAATACAAGCATAGTTAATCCAGTCTTAAAAAAAAAGAATGATTCATAATCATTTGTTGTGTTTGTGTTCAAGGCTGCCGAGAAGCTAAGAAATCTGCCAGATCAGCACTATAAAACCAGGGAGAACCAGGAGATGGAAGAAAAAAGGAAAAGTCAGCGTGACGGGTGATACAAACAATTCAATGAAGGCAGTATAATCAAGAAGTTCACTAAAAATACAATTAAAAACACATGCAAAAAGATTTCAGTTTTTCCCCCCTTTCTGCTTAGTGCATCACTAGTCCATTTTTAATACAAAAGTTTTGTGAGAAACATGTAACCCTTGTGCTATCCTATGGGGTCAAGATGACCATTGACATGTTCTCCCTACCATGACAAGGGTAGATAAAGGTGGAGAGGATTCATGTAATCAAGGAAACCAGTGAAGATCACAAATAAATGAAGAAAAAAAAGTTCAGCGCACTGTCTAGTGGGGTCTAGATGACCCCACTTCCAATGTTAATGCCTAGGATAGCACAAGGGTTAAAAGTGGCTTTAATGACACTCAGCCTTTCAAACCTTTTCTTTGCCAAAGTAGGATGAAAACATTTCATATATGTTTGCTTCTGAGCTTCCTTCATTAATTGGATTTGAAATCAAATGTGGTACAATGCCCTTCTTCTTTCTTAGAATGTAGAATAACCAAATATTATTCAGCCTCCTCTGTTAAATTTGAAGAAATCCTGTCTGGCTCTAATGGAAAGCTTTCAACCATAATGTTTTGTCTCTTGGAATAGTTTTAAGGTGTTTGTTCACTTAAGTAAAGTGTTATTTTTTAGTATTTTTTATATGAAACTTTAATAAATGTCATTTTAACCTTAAATGACTTAGAAAGCATGAGATATATTTTCAAGGCAAATATAAGTTGTAGCTGTGTGTGCTTCTATCAAAAACCGGTCATTTATGGCCTCACATTGTCATTTATTGTCTTCTTTTTATGTTTATCAATATATCTTGGCCTGCTTTTAGTAGCTGAAAAATAAAAATGGAAAAATGCACATGAGGCTGTTATGTCATGTACCACATACCATTTCCCTCAAAGGGGGGATGTTTTATTTCGTTTACTTTTTTTTCTTAAACTTTTTGCATTAAAACAACGTAAAATGTTCTCCTTATACTTTAGGGTAACAAGTGCTTTGAAAAAATTGAGTTTTGAATGTCAAAGCCCCATTAGTTGTCACATCAGTACCTAGGTGTGTGAAATTTGTGCTCTCCATTTGACCACTTTATGACCCCCCCCCCCAATCCAACCCCTTAATGCTGAATGTCAAGCATGGTCACTCACGGCGCCAGAGGAGGAAGCACGGGTAGGCGACGCAGGAACGCTGGAACTTCTTCAAAGAAAGGTGGCCGATGTTTCTGACTGGCAAAATGTCCTGGATTAGGGATTTTGGACAAAAAACGAAAATCTAAAAGCAACCAGCAGGAAGGTTGATTTTAGTGTGACACTTATCAAAAAAAGTAAAATCCTGTAAATACAGAGGAGCAACAGACGGCAGGCCGGATACACTGGCACCATCTTGCACTTCCGGGTTGGAGTAACTCAAATAACCACTCGTTACAACTGAAGTATGCAGAAGAACATCTTTGAACACACAACACATCCAACCTTGGGGCAGATGGGCTACAACAGCAGGAGACCACACTGGGTGCCAATCCAGTCAGCTAAGAACAGGAAACTCAGGCTACAATTCCCGCAGGCTCGCTATTAAAAGATTTAAAAAAACATTCCCTATTCTGATGAGTCTCCATTTCTGCTACTGTTTTCAGATGGTAGGGTCAGAATTTGGCATCAACAAGAAGAAACATGGATCCATCCTGCCTTTTATCAATGTTTAACGCTGGTGGTAGTGGTGTAATAGTGTGGGGGATATTTTCTTGGTTGACGTTTGGCCCCTGAGTACCGATTGAGCACGGCTACAATGGCTGCCAGAGTATTGTTGCTGACCATGTCCATCCCTTTCTGACCACAATGCATCCATCTTCTAATGGCTACTTCCACCAGGATAACGTCCCATGTCAGTGAACTGGAATAATCTCAGACTGGTTTCTTGAACATGACAATGTGGTCACTGTTTTCAAATGGCCTCTACAGTCACCAGATCTCAACCCAATAGAGAACCTTTGGGATGTGGTGGAACGGGAGATTGACATCACAAATGTGCAGCCAAAAAAATCAGCAGAAACTGCATGTTACTATCATGTCAATACGGACCAAACTCTTTAACCCTTGTGCTATCCTATGACCCCACCCTTACATTGATGTGTTATCCCTACCATAACAAAGGTGGATAAAGGTAAGGAGTATTTCATGTAATCCATAGACACCAGTGAAGATCTCAAATCATTAAAAAAAAAAGGTTAAGGATGACCCAACTCCCAATGTTAAAGTGCCTAGGATAGCACAAGGGCTAAGGAATGTTTTCAGTAACATCTTGAATCCATGCCACGAAGGATTAGGGCAGTTCTGAAGGTAAAACGGGGGTCCAACTTGGTACTAGCAAGGCTTACCAAATAAAGTGCGATGCAATGTCACTTGCAATGTAATAAAAATATTTTTATGATTAACTGTGGTGGATGTGGTCCATGCTAATTTGAATTGGAATATTTTAGCATTTAAAAACCCTTTTTTAGCAATAATCGTGCACATGTGAAGGAGAATGGAATCAAGGGTTTTGATCATTTTATGAAAAATGATTGTTATCTTCTTCAGGCTGCATTTAAACTTCTTCTTTAAACTCTCCTGCACAATTCCAATATGAATCTATTATGCTAACTTCTACAACTTTAAAAGTTTAACTTTTTTTGAATAAAAATGACCTTAAATGGTTGTGCATGGAATAGAGAAGCAATCCAAGGCACAAGGGGATTACAGTTTAGGTTTAAACTAGAAAATGTGAGTTATCAGCAGGTTAGGGTGATGAAGGTCTGGTGCTTAAAAAGTCAGGGGAATTTCTCTTAAATGTCATGCAGAATGACTAAACACATTTCATAATACAGCACAAGCATGATATTGGTCTTTCATATAGCTGGGATGTTAGATGGTATAAAAAAAGTGTTTTTTTTACAACATCTATGAAAAAGTGCTGCTGAAAACACATTTGAAGCACAAACCTCTTCTAAATCAAAGGTATAGTCTAAACAATTACCCCTCAAAGCACCACTTTAGAAACTTTTATGCTATATTTCTGCAAGAAACAACTTTAAAATAAAGGAAAAGGTTTAAGAAAAATGGAAAACGATGATACATAAAGGAATGCTTGCACTGACATTGAAAATAACAGAATTCAGCTAAACACACAGTTCCCACTCTCAGTTTTCAAACTTCTTCCACTAAAAAATCCATAAATATTGATGCTGGTTTTGGTAAATTTCTTTTTTTATGTGTGAGTTAGCAGTTGAGAGTGTAAGTACAGTTTATTCACTGTGAGGTCCTTCCAGGGCATGGGTGTTGATTAAACCAGAAGCGCGTCTGTGGATGTTCTTACAAACCTTTTTATGTACTGTGACAGACCTCATTCATTCAGGTCAATATTTATCCAGTCCTCCGGGCCCACCATAGATTCTTTTCTCATCTATTTCAGCACTCCTTGGAGAGTCTTGGGGTGTGTAAGTGAACAGATATTTCCATCTCCTCACAGACAGCAGGGACTGCGCTTTTTTTAACCGATTCTGTTTTCACTCATACAAAACAAACCAACCAGAAAAAATAAAAATTGTTGCTGGTCTTCTGTAGCCTGTTATGAAAGAAAATAAATACATTGTACCTGCTTTTCTGCATTTAAAGTCTAACTCTGATCCTGGTGGTCTTTAAATTCTAATCATGTTTTTAGCCAAAATCTAAAAATATGTCACTTTCTAGGACATCGTTTCTGCAGAGGGGCAGTATCTCATTGGAAAGTTAGCCCATCCCCACTTCATCATCCACCTGTTTACGCGCTGTCCCACTAGCTTACAGGCCCCTCCAAACCCCAACCTTACAGTCATGGCCAAAAGTTTTGAGAATGACACAAATATTAGTTTTCACAAAGTTTACTGCTAAACTGCTTTTATATCTTCGTTTTCAGTGAATTACTGAAGTATAATTACAAGCACTTCATACGTTTCAAAGGTTTTTATCAACAATTACCTGACATTTATGCAAAGAGTCAGTATTTGCAGCGTTAGCCCTTTTTTTTCAGGACCTCTGCGATTTGACTGGGCATGTTTTCAATCAACTTCTGGGCCAAATCCTGATTGATAGTAACCCATTCTTTCAGAATCAGTTCTTGGAGTTTTTCAGAATTTTGATGGTCCACCCTCCTCTTGAGGATTGACCTCGAATTTTCAATGGGATTAAAATCTGGATGGACCTAAATTTTCAACGTCTTGGTCCCTGAACAACTTAGTTATCACTTGTGCCTTATGGCAAGGTGCTCCATCATGCTGGAAAATGCTTTTTTTGTCACCAAATTGTTGTTGGATTGTTGAAAGAAGTTCACATTCACTGATATGTGCAGCTTGCTGCTGAAAACTGGCGCCAACCTATAACCACCAGGAGCAATGTGGGGTTCAGTGTCTTGCCTAAGGACACTTTGACACATGGGTGGGCAGGGTGTGAACGGAACCTGCAATCTCCTAATAAGAGGTTTACCGCTCTGCCTCTGCACCACGGCAGCCCCAAAATGTAATAACATTTTTCAACTCAAAATCAGAAAGCAAAAAAAGACCTTCAAAAACACACACAAAAATTGTAAAATACACACAATGCCTACGACTCCCCCAACCCTGTCGCAACTAAGACCAAAGAATATACCTCTGTGTGCTCATATATTTGTAAGGTGCCATATTTTTCTTAATTTTTCTGTACTGTTTTTACACAATCCAAAGGTCCATTCACTTCTAAGCAGGCATTCGTGATGATATGGTCAGTCAGTGTAAAAGCAAAAGTGTCCTGGCAAATTCTGAACCACAACTGCTCCCCTTTCTGGGCTCAGCAGGGTAAGGCTGATGCAGCTCAGTGGATTCCAATTAAAGGGAGGTGTGGGCGAGCCTCTTACCTGCTAATCTGTCACCTCGCTGGGTGCTAAAGATCTGAGGATGAGAAAGAGGAAAATATACAGGAGTAGACAAGGATGAAAGAGAACGGGATGAACACAGGAGCAGAGGGAGGAAACCAGTTACCTAATTGGATTTTTTTTTCACTCAAAGTTTTAGATATTAAAGCTTTGCAGATTTATTTTATGGACTCAGCTTTTTTGCTACAATGTTGTTATATAATTTTGATTATAAGTTGTTAGAGTTTGGCTCTGTGCCTCAAACATCACACCCCTAAACACAAAAAAAGTATGTGGTAGTCAGTGATTTTTCAAGTTGTTCCACTTAAAAAGTTGAAATATTTATCGTTGTTACACAACACTATAACTGAGAGACAATGTAAAAAAGGATCAGGAAATCACATTATATGATTTTTAAAGAATTTATTTCTACAAAAAAGTTGCCAAAACACAGTTTTTGTTCAAAAAGAAAAGATCTCTGAGGTTTTCTGCAAGTCTTCAGCAGGTTTGCACACTCACATTCAGCTCATTCTTCCATGCAGATCTTCTCAAGAACGGTGATGTTTTGAGGGTGTCAATGGGCATCACCTGTGACAGATTTTCTATGTAGATTGACGTCTTGCAACCAGCTAGGCCAGTCCTTCTCAACTCTGCTCCTTAGGGGTCCAATGTCCTGCAGTTTTTAATCCCACCCTGTTTAAATACACCTGCCCCCAATGACTGGCAAGATGGGGCCTTTGCAGAGCTGGAAGATCAGCTGAATCATGTGTGCTGTAGGGCAACATGGAAAACATTGCTTAAATAGTCAGGAACGTCGTTCTTTAGTAGTTTATCCTTTAATTGAACTCGCATGGCAAACTAATTATCACAGGTGTCTAAGATTGACGTCCGTGATCCAAAGAGCCCCCTGACACAGAACCATCCATGTGTTTGTTTGAAAACAACTTTTTGACACTTACCGGTAAATACACTTTGCACAATAATTTGGAACACACTGTAAATCCATGACAATGTTGTGTCTTACTATGAAACCTGTCTGTGAAACCTTTGTCACCACTCCTCCTACAGCTAGATAGAAGCTCTCTGTAAACCATGAATGGGGTACGCAGGTGCCCGCACGAAATAATGAGGTCATATAGACCACTTGGTGAGGCCAAAGAGAGATCATTTTTATGCAAATATGTTTTTACAAGCGCTGGCAACAGGTTGTAGAAAACATTCATACGACATTCAACCCCCCCGAAGATTTTGGACTGTGCAAGGAACCTGTGACTGCAGTTCATGTAATAAATGCATGCTTCTTGAAGGCAGCCTCACTGTTAGAAATGAAGGAAGTAGATTATCAGAAAGTAGTTTATGTAGACATCCTACAGGCACTTGCATATCCGGTGCACATCCTCTGTGTGCAGCATTTGGCCGTGGTCAGTGAGGGACCAGTACTCACACCTTACTAAAGACTAGAGTTTTGTTTAAGAGCACCATATGACAGCATCACCCGTAAGTGCATGCAACTTATATTATCCTTACAAATACTTCAAAATCTACTTACCACACGCACGACAACCTTATACAATTTTCATGACATCCTTTGAGGTGGCCATGCAAGCCTCAAGTGAGCTGTAAGGCACACATGCGCTCCTCTGGAGATCATTTGTATCCCACCTGGTGGTATCTTGTGTGCGGCTCCAGTTAGAGATTGTCAGTAATCTTGTATTTCTTACGTTTTCTAATAATTGCTCCAACAGTTGATCTCTTCTCTTCAAGCTGCCTTTTCATTGTAGATTGGTTCATCCTAGTTTTGTTCAGGTGTACAGTCTCGTCCCTGGTGTCCTTTGACAGCTCATTGGTCTTGGCCATGGTGGAGAGGCTAAAGAAAGAGGTTATCTACTGTGTGCCTATCTGAAACTTAGTAAGTTTGTTATTATTAATATAACTAAACAGTATTTCAATGTATCAGCAAGGACTTTAGACACAGTTTGTCATCCAGACTGCAGCTCAGTGCAAAATCCTCCCTCCTGAGCTGAAGGGATAAAAAAGAAGAGATAACACACAGAGGGCGTCTCTGGAGGCATGTCCACCTGGTACAAAAATGTCACAAAAAGCAAAATCCATTCTCTGCAAAAAAATAAAATAAAAAAGAAGAAACTTAACTGATAATGCTGTGAAAAAACAGGGAAAGAAAAGTAAAAAATGCTGTCTAAAGTTGTCACTTTCGAATCTCCCATTTAATTGTACATTATCTCAGGCCAGAAAGAAAGAAATAAGAGATTTAAAACTGAGGAGACAAAGGCCTAAAAGCTATTACAGTGATACAAAAAAGGAAATAATTATCCTAACAGTCCATTTTGTGCATCAGAATATTTTCTGGAATGCTGGATATAATATTGTGAGTGCATAATTATCTCAAAAGGTAACAAAGAAAGCCTTTTGTGAATATGGTGTAAACAAACATATATATTTTGATATCATTTCAACCTATATGATATTATATTATTATTCATTCATCTTCTTCCATTTGTTCCCTTTCGGGGTCACGAGGCTGCCAGAGCCTATCCCGGACACTTATTGGCGAAGGCAGGGGACACCCTGAAGAGGTCGCCAGTCTGTCGCAGTCTGTCACAATCACACTCACACCTAGGGACAATTTAGAGTTGCAGAATAACCTATGAAGCATGTTTTTGGACGGTGGGAGGAAGCCAGAGACCCCGGATAAAACCCACGCATGCACTGGGAGAACATGCAAACTCCACACAGAAAGTGTGGAGTCCCCCGTTGATACTCTTATCGATACTTTTTGAGCACAAAAATAAATTAATAACAAATTAAGCACATGAAGTGTTTTATTTCCTCATTATGCAACAACATTGTTTTATTTAACAAAACATTTTACTCTATACATTTTTCCAACTTGAAAAGTAAAATACATGAAAAATAAACAGCAATGTTTTTGTCATGGCCTGTCAGCTACTCCCTCCTCCCCCCTCCTTCCTGTTTTGGACGCGACCAGCTGGATCCACTTACCTCATCTTCTCCTGCCTTCATAAGCTCCTCCTGGATCATCAGCCGGTGCCAGTTCGTTGTTCCTCCTATGGTGCATAGTCTGGTCAGCTCAGGTTTTTGACTCCTGTCTCGTTACTCTTTGCTCATTGTACCTCTCGCTCTGCTTCAGGAAAGAAACCTGTTGGATACTCACCTGGTCGCAGTCCACAGACGTCGCAGTCCTCCCTCTGGAAAATCCGCCTCAAGATCCCTCCAGCCAGCCGCCGCTCCTCGCCTAGGAAGAAACCTGTCAACCTCTGTTCCTCGATTAAACCTCTTAAACTTACCGTTGAGTCCGAGCCTCTTTCCGGGTTCCAGCGTTTGGGTCACTCTGAACTCTTGCCCCGATCATGACAGTTTTGACATATTGCTGTCATGATGTAAATATAAAACAAAGTAAATAATTGTTTGAGGTTTTAAAATCATCCCAGAGAGAAAGTGCCTGCTTCAACTCCCGCAGTGAAAGCTGCGTCTATATCTGACGCCCGTGTTTCCATCTCTCTGACAGAGTTTGAAGCCAAAGCCCCTCCTCTCTCTGCTTTTCCTCTCTACCTGTTCACCTGTCCACATCCTCTGCAGCAGGGAGTTGTTTTTTTCCCGCAACCCTCCACTGCATTCTACACAGAGCGCAAAATACAGTCATCATAGCAGCAGGTTGACACGAGTCTGGGCGCTCTAGCGCAGATTTAATAAATTTTGTCTGAACAACAGCCCCGTGCACACAAATAGCCAGACAGACCTCAACTGAAAATTGACTGACTTGGTGAGTTAAATATGGCAGATAATGTTTATATCTTGTGGGACATACATAAAAAGCGACTTCTCCAGTACCGATGTCAGAACCGTTGAGGTCAGATCTTACCGATACTGCGATCTTGAAAAATGTTGCCCCAGGGCTCGTTCTATATACCGGAGCTCGCTATCCATCCCTAGACACTAGTTGTTAAATTAAAAAGTGATGTGTTTTCATGAACCTATTATTTTCCATAATTCAAATGTTAGCTTAATAATGATTGTCACAAACATCCATTGTAAAAGTGAAATATGTAAACATTACAGACTTTTTTGTTTCAGAGTGAACAGACTGGAAACAAGATTATTGGCCTTTAAGGATGGATGACTTTACGTTAAAATGTTGGCGTCATCAGGGTCATCTGCTATAATTCGAGGTTATGCTAGATCAAATTATCAGAGAAAAACAGTGATACAAGCACAATAACTCACCAGGGATCAAGTAAGTGCATAAATTATAGATTATGTAAATGTGAGGCCAGCACAGTAGCTGCAAAGGTTAGCATTACTGGCTCACAGCAGAAAGGTTTGACCCTGCAGGTCAGCATGTCAGTGTGGAGTTTTTATGTGGTGTAAGAATGTGGTTAGGATTTTTCACTGCATGTCAAAAATGCTAAAGAGGTTAACTGGGGCTCCTGCTTAGTATCCATCTATCAAACACCTATTATCACAATTTGAAAATTGCTTTCACATCATTGTGTTCTTATAATTAAAATGTTTTGTGGGGCTGTTACTGCCCCAGACCTTTGGTGTGTATTTTTGTGTGTGTGTAAGTTTATCCCCTGCAGAGGCATACTCCAGCACGCTGCCTGACTCCACCTTCTGCAGGAGATTGCGGCCTCCTTACTTCCTCCATTAACAAGGCTGGGCGGGAAGCATAAAAGCCTCAGCAGCCCCTGCTCCAGTGGCAGCTGAATTGCCTGAGAGAGATCCGTTTTCTCAGCTTGCCCCTGCTGTCAGACTTAGCTTTTAGGAGCATTCGGGAACAGCCTTGTTTTCCTTCTTCGCTGTGGTCTTTTTTTCATTTATGGTTTTGTCTTAGTACTGTCCATATGGTTTGAGTTCCACTGTAGGTTCAGTTGGTAGTTGTGTTATTTGTTTTTCTGTTGCATTTTGGGGGATATCTTTGGTTTGTTTGAATATGGTGAGTAGTGCCTGTGAATTTAAGTTTGTTCCCTTTACTAAACCTCATCTTTATTTCCATTGTGGTCACTTCTGCACCTGTCCCGGACGAGCCCCCACTTATGTTACGTCCCATCCCAGGGCCAGGGAGAAAAATAGGCAATATAAAGAAAAGATCTCCAAGCTGGTAGGGTGTAGACTGACAGTGCAGCCATTTATTAGTTAAGTTTCTCTCAAAATTGAAAATTTTTATGCTAATGTATTTCAGATCTTGTAAACAGAAGGTTTATGAGTGTTAACAGTTGTTGGAGAACTAAATGTTGTAAAATCTTACTACTTTGATTTATTAAAAAAAAAAATCTATAATCTTAGTCACAGCTACCCTTATGGATATAGAGTATATGGGCTGTCTGCAAACCTGTGCAGGTGGCCAGCATGAAATATGAAGGTCGTTAATCACTCAGTGAACAAGTAGAGTAAAAATGCTAATGCACATTTTTTTCCATGAGCATGCTACAAGTGACACTAAGAAACACACAAGGGTGAGTAAGGGTGAACTAAGTGAGACGCAGGCAGGTCATACGGATTTGTCTTCTTTTTTTTTTACATTTTCCATTGCTTTTCGATTAGGTTTCTTCCATTTCTTCTTGTCATTATGTTCACTTTCAGCTAAAAAATCAGTTAAAACTTCTGTGAAAAACGGAATGAAACATCCTTTCTTTCCTGTTGTCTTTTTTACCTTTTTTTTTTACTTGACCCGTACATATCCAGTTGAAAGTTACATTTCCAGAAGGTTAGAAAGAAGAAAAATAGGAAAAAATATCAAAAGTGCGCACCAACCTAACAATAAAAAATGAAAATAAATTAAAAAAAAACTTGGGAATTAAAACACAGATTTGCCACATCATACTTCCTATTAATTTATGAGAAATCAAAACATCATAATACATATCCAGGTAGATGGTGAAAGAATGTTCAATACGTGAATGCATAAAAATGGGTTGTGGAGATTAGAGAAGGAATCATCTAAATACATTTTTCCTCTATGCTCCGTTTCAGGTGTTATTCGTCCGTTATCTCCTGTTTCTTATTCTTCTCTTGCCTTTTCCTTTTCACACTTAGGGATCATTAATCTGCATGAAAGCTGACTCAGCAAATGCTGTCAGAAAGTCTTTTTTTCTTTTCCTTTTTTGTTTTTTTCTATTAACAAAAAAAAGCAAGTACAATCGATGCACCATCTGACTATGAAAAACGTTTAAATGGAAATGTGAAGGATGAGACATAGCCAGGAAGCAAATGTTAGCTTCTGATACTTAACACACTGTACTGCACTTTAAGAAGTGGTACCAATGCTCTGAAAACAATGATAAGCCGTATGTATGCAGCTTTATCTTGAAATCTTTACAAATGCACTGGGAAACAGGAAAAATTGCAATATCATATTGGTGAGATATTGTTTCCTCAGGTATCTGAGATTTAAAAAACTAGTGCAAAAATGCTTCTGGAATTGATAAAAAAAATTAATCAGCTAGATGCTGAAATTTATAAGCAGTGTTCGGATCTAAACAAGATAAGATGGAGGGAATTTTAAATGTATCAGCCTCTTTGAACAACAAGAAAAATCATGTATTATTTCATTGTGCTTGTCACAGCACTGTTGGGGAATAATTCCACTCCACAGCTGTGGATATTATCTCACAACAGTTTTTGGCTGTTTATTACTTTTAGTCTTCATGCTTCTTCTCTGTTATTGATATCGACTGGCTCAAACTCTGTTGCTATGAAAAAAAAAAAACAGTTTTTTTTTTTTGGTCCTGTTCTCTGTTGTCACACAGTTGGACAGATTGTGGTTTCACCCGCGGGACCTGAATTTAGCCTCCCACCACTTGGTGGCAGTGAGGCGTCAGTCAGGTGTTGTACTATGCACCAATATACAGTGTAGCTGCGTCAAAAAGTATTATCTTAATGCTATGTCTGAATTCTCTCCCTATTCACAACATAGAGCACTGTATTGTACGGTCGTCATTTTGTAGTGCTGTCCGAATCTACAATTCCAAAATCAAGTTCCCTAGAAATTTTCCAGAAGTCTCTGAAAAGGACCAGCGTGCATCGATGCTGACTGGATTGGCGAATATAGACCACAATGCATTGCGTCTGAACAATTTTTATGAAAACATTTTATTTAAATGTATTTTTTTTTGGTACATCAACGTTTTCATCTTCAGAACTCAGTGAATTCATTAATGATCGTCGCAAAACAATCATATTAGATTTTAACTTTGTGAAATTAATGACGTCATATTCGCTGTTAAAAAAAAAAAAAAAAGGAGTGAGCATGATGTCCGAATTGCTTTTTAGATTCAGGGCACTAAACAGTCCTGCACTGTACAAGTGAACATTCTCAAACATTGCCCGAACATTGCCCACTTTTTTTTATAAGGCCAGTTTGGCTGCTGTTAAACGTTTGACGTCTTAGTTCCTATCAAGCCGTTGTAGCGAGGGGCACACGCCTCGAATTGCTCACGCACCACACCACGCGCTGCTGCAGTTACCCGGGCAAACGCTAGAAGATCAGATTGATGGCAAGACACACTAAAATGTCCTCTCTGTAAATAACGTTAACATTACTTTTTAAAACTATAATGGTTTTAGTCTCCTTGCTTTTGGGTTGGGGTTCTCTTTTTGTTCTGTCTGGTTTTGAGTTCATTTCCTGTTTTACTTTGAAAGATTCCTGTGTTGTGTCGTGTTTTAGAGTTTTACTTTTGGTCCCCATCTGCCCCCATTGTTTCCACCTGTGTCTCGTCTGTTCTGGATGTATTTGAGTCCTGTCTTTCTGTTCCTCCTGTGCTGATCCATAGTTTAACAGTCTATTCCTGTCCAAACTTGATGAAAAAGTAACTTACCCAAACATATTATTAACTTGTCCAAAAGTCTTACCGCAGACTGATTAGCACAATGTTATTTTTTGTTGTGTTAAACTTGCCAAATATTTTTTATTTGAGAGTGTGAGAGTGTTGTTGCCTGGTAATTTAATTACCTGTCTGGTAATTATGCTGTGATGCTACTTTTTATAGAATAAACTGGAGATCCTGATTTCAAGTTTGATGGATTCATTTGGCTGCATTCAACCATCTCACAACTGCTACACAGGCAAATAAGAAGTCAGTTGCAGAAGACATGGACAAGTTTTAAAAACGAAAAAATTAAGAAAAACAAGGTGTGAGTCCCTCTTCAAAGGCTAAATTTATACACAAATACAACCCTGATTTATAAAGTTTATAAAGTCTGATTGTGAATAGGATAATGGGCTTCAGATGCAGAAAAGGTCTATCGTATCACTGACTGGCAGCTGGACGAGTCAACTGATGTCATAAATGCTGCACTGCTCCACAAAACAGTATGTCTCTTTGCAAGACAACAAACTGTTTTGTGGAGAACTACCAATTCGAACAACAGCTCAAGAATTTTTACGCTGCACGGATAACTACTTCACTGAGAATGGCCTTGACTGGCAGAACTGTGTGCAGTGATGGCAGAGCGTCAATGACTGGCAGGCTTTGTTTCTCCACTGTGAAAACCTTGCAGCGAAACAAATGTCACCAGAGTTCAACGAGGTGATGGATGTAAGTGTGAAAACTATCAACTTCTTTAAAAATAATGCCATGAACTCCTGATGTTTTGCTAAACTTTGTGAGGGCATGGAAGCAGATCATGTTCAGCTGCTCTACCATAGTGAGGTGAGATGGCTCTCAAGAGGGCTTGTTCTCACACATATCTTTAAGGTTAGGAATAAGGTTTTCTATTTTCTTACTAATAAGAAATCTCATTGCACATTATTACACCAAAACCACCTTCATAGCTAAACTTGCCTTCCTCTCTGACATGTTTTCACTGCTGAACCAGCTGAGCATCTCACTTCAGGGGAGAAATAACAACATGTTTTTTGTTGCAACAAAGTTCAAGCTTTCAAGAGAAAACTTGCTTTGTGGACTAAGAGGGCCCAGGAAGAGAGACTGGACATGTTTTTATTTTTGTCCAACATTTTGGAAACTCACCTCAAGTGAAGATCAGTCATTCAGACACTCAGCATCTCTCCCAACTGGCAGAGAAATTTAATAAATACTTTCCCGAGGACCCCATGGAGGGACCCATGTGGGTTGTGGATCCATTCCAGTTGATCCCACTGAAAATGATGTTGCTTTGCCCTCACATCTGGAATCACAGCTTCTGGTAGTTTCCATTGACAGCACTTTAAAAGGGCAGTGGGGCAAACTGGACTTATAGGCTCCTTCTGGATTGTTGTCTCAAAGGAGTACCAACAACTAGCACTGAGGGCTATTAAAGTCCTTCTTCCTTGTGTGAATCAGGATTCTCAACTGTGGCCACAACTAAGAACAAAGCTCGCAGCAGACTCAGAGCATCACTGGAGGCTACCCTAAGAGTAAACCTTTCCCCCACCCCACCCAGATTGGATTTGATCATGTCTAAGAGACGTAACTAAGTGTCTCATGAAATGGGATTTGTAGCATGCTAAAAAAAAAAAAGACTGTTGTGACTGTTGCTGTTGATTTGTCACAAAATTTGTACTAGTTATTCTCCAATCTAAGACTATTAAACTGTCAAGTTCATCAGCAGGTTATAGGGTAATATTTTAATTTGCACTTTATTTAAATGTCATTTACGGTTCATTTAACTTGAACCTTTTATTTTAAATGTGCTTGTTTTACTACCACAAAACTGTATCTATCAAAATGCCGTATAAATATTTTCTACATTCTAATTTGTGTTAAGCATGACATCCCTGGTTTACCTGTTCAGTGTGAAAACAAAAGTCTTTGAGATGATCACATTGTATCATATTTTTCTCCCACAAGGTTTAAATTTGATAAACCATAAAAAGACTTGATTTGATTATTGAATACATATTAAACTAGACAGATTAATTTAAATTAACATGTTAATATTTGAATGGGCCTCGAATCACTTTGTTCTGGGAAAAAATGGGCCCTGGTGTCAAAAAGGTTAAGAACCTCTGAGTTAGAGGAACATCTCGATGGTAAACATGGATATAATGTCACAAAACATGAATATATTAGTCAAATTTGTGGCGGCCTTGTTCTACAGGCAAAGAGATCTGGCAGCTGAAGATGGTGTCAGGCTTATTTTTACCAGTTAATTCTCCTCATGTCATTGAGGCAGTTTACATGGCAGCAGGCTTTAATCAGGAAACCACTTTCAAAGCACCATCTTCAGCACTAAAATGGCACTAAAACCAAGGCACGAGTTGAAGAAAATGGCAAATCTATTAGAGTATGAAGCCATGAAAAACGTTAACAGTGTCCAAATGTTTAAGCAAATCTGTGAGACAAAATGGAGTGAACTTGTATCTTTACAAGTCCCCAGGAATATAAATGGGGCAAAATGGAATGCTCCTCTTCTACTCCTCTTTGCAGAAGATGTTAGACAATAGTTTAATGCCCTGCAAAGGAAGGAGTGCCAGACAATCCTGGAAATTTAAGCAAGTAAAAAGCACTGGGCAGATTTTGTGAGGTGACCATTTTCAACCGAAGAAGAGGAGAGGTTTCCAAAATGTACGTCGATAGCTTTACACTACAAAATACTTCACAGAGTCACCTTGATTTGGAGCTTGTTTTAACAGGCCTAGAATAGAAGCTCTGTAACAATTTTCAGCAGATTGAGATCAGGGAAAAAGTACCCATCCTCCTCACACCTTAAGTAATGACATCAATGGAAATACTCGTAAAACTTGGTTAAAATGTGGGGTGCCTGATGACAATAATTTTATTTTTTAGACGACCAGATCCAGTCACTTATTTCAGAGAGTCTGATGTCATTCACTAAGCTGTGGTATGAAACACTCAGAGGTACTTTCTTCTACCAAATTAAGGAAACATGTTGCAACCATGTCTAAGGTTCTGAACCTCTAAGACAATGACATAATGATATTGCTGACTTCTTCATTTTAGTGCAATTTTCTCCAACAGAGTGTCCCTTTCTGTGAAGACATTCTGAGAAGGCACTCTAAAAAAATGAATCATAGTTTTCCACGCAAATTCTCTCCAATTGATGGATGTTGTACATTTCACATTGTTGTTTTTTTTTATTTCCTCCCACTCTTTCAATTGCAACCTCAACCCCCCTTCTTTCTCCTATTTTCCTTTAAATAACAATTTAGAAATGGTTTTTGATCTTGGTTCAGCTTTGTATGCCTTTAGGAGAAGTTCTAACATCTCATGTGGGAATTTGGTCTGTTTTATGTATCTCCTCTAAACAGTGTCTCACTTGAAAGAATCTGTGAAAGTCTTTATTTTCTGTAATATATATTTTTCAGATCTTGGAAATGTTTAAAATTTCCTCTACTGTCAAATAGGTTATCGTAAATTATAAGACTAATACTTGACTATTGTTTAAATTTTCTATCCATTACGTTAGGAATAAATTCAGGGTCATGGGCAATCCAAGTTATTGACAAGCAGGGATCCTTATATTCTCTAACCAAATTACACCAGTTATTTAATGTTGTTCTTGTTCTAGGGTTGCTTAATTCAAATGTTTTTTTGTGAATATTGGGGACTTCACCCCACATTGAACATTCAACCTCCTTCCTCCTTTCCAAGTATGTAGCAGCAGATAAGTCGATGAGAAGACTTTTCTGTGCTGCCTGAAAATGTTTTTGAAAATTGGGTAATGAGAGCCCCCCTTGATCTTTTGCCAATTGTGTGTCTTGTACCTAACTCTTGGCATTTTACCTTGCCAAATGAATCCTGAAACAGATTTTTTAATCTCTTGGCGGATATTCACTGGTTTGTCAGATGGTATTGATTGGAACAGATATAAAAGTTTTGGTTAGACATTCATCTCTACTGTCTGCACAAGACCCAAGAAGGGCATCAGGTTCCATCTGGTTATGTCTGGAGGATTTTGATCAGAGAGGTATACATTTCAGTAGCAAATAAATCAGGATATTGAAAATTTTAATCACCAAGTATTTTATTTCTGAGGCTTTTCAATTTATATCAATGATTTGCATAAATTGGTACGTATCTAAATGATAGATCTTAAGGTTTACTGGAGTTGATTTTCTAGCCTGAGTAAACTCCATATTTTGTTAATACCTGATAGAGTTCTGGAAGTGAGCTGTTGGGTTCACTCAGGTTCAAGAGAACATCATCTGCGAATATGTTCGCAGAATATGACTGCTTTATGTTCTATTTAGTAAATTTCAATTCCCCTCATCTTTATGTTTAATCTTACCCACTGACTAGGCGGCTCAATAAATATTGCAAACAGCAACAGAAAAATTAGACAGCCCTGTCTGAATCCTCTCTCTATTTTGAAAAAAGTTTGACAGTGTCCCATTAATTTTAATACCAGCAGTAGAATTCTGAAATAGGGTGTCTATAATTCTGACAAATGTCTCACTAAAATTAAAGACTGACAGCACGTCTCCTAGGAAATCCCACTTGACTGAGTCAAAGGCTTCCTGTGCATCCAACCCCTGCAACTGCTTGTTCATTTTAGGTATTAAAGTGCTTAGATTGCCCTTTTTAATTTGTCATTAGTTATATCCGCTGACAAATCTAATATTGTGCTTCTGTTACTTTTGAGCTTGGTAAAATGCCTCAAAACTGTGTTTTAATTCCTGACACTTATACTTAAAATGCTTGAAGATTGGATCTCTAATTTTACATATGTATATCTTTCTGATTTCTGTTTTACAACTTTGTTGACTTGTGTCCTATCTCCTGGTGTATTAGCTTAAGAAACATTTTCTTTTGTACATCTGTTGTAGGTAAGTCATTGATTTGGTTTCTTATGGCCTTAATTTTATTAGTAGTAAGTATCTACACCTATTTTGTTTTTATTTTTCCCCTCTAGATCTTCAAGTTCTTTTGATAATTTGTTTAGATTTTCATGTCTTAATCTTTTTAATAATGCTGATTTAGATATTATTTTTGCATCTAAGAACGGCCTTACACGCATCCCACCAAATAATTGGTGACACTTCTTCATTATCATTGTATGTTAATTCTTGTGCTATCTTAGATGACCCCACCCTTACATTGACGTGTTATTCCTACCATGACAAAGGTGGATAAAGGTGGAAAGATTTCATGTAATCCATGGACACCAGTGAAGATCACAAATCATTAAAGAAAAAAGGTTCAGCGCACTGTCTAGTGGGTTTAGATGACCCGAATCCCAACGTTAAAGTCCCTAGGATAGCACAAGGGTTAAGTAAGTTTGTATTTCCTTTTCCAATTCTTCTTTCACTTGTCCCTTAGGTAAACTAGTGTTAAGCCTCCACAATAAAATAGGTATTTCTGTGTCCATTTACAAATTCAAATAAATAGGACTATGGTCTAAAAGATCTATAACCTCCGGTTTACATGTTGCCACTCTCTTTGTTCATCAGGAAGAAATAATCTGTTCTTGATTATGTCTTATATTCAGCAGAGTAGAAAGAGTAATCTTTTGTTGTAGGATTTAGTTCCCTCCATACATTGCATATACCAATTTCACTCATCATTTTCTTCATTCGTTTACTTAGTGTTGTTAGAATTTAATTACCTTTGCTCTCTTATTTGATCTAGCTATTTATAATATTTATATGTTTAGGTCTAACTGTTTTCATCTTCTTCCTCACTTCATCCTTACTACTACACAACAGCTGTCTTGTCCAAAGACACATATTAGATCCACTATTCTTCTTTTAATCATGTTGACCAACTCTAGTTTTCCCTGTCCATGTTTTTACATTCTAAGTTCCAACTCGAAGTCCTACTGTCTTTCATTTTCTCTCTCTCTCTTCCACCAACAGTTATCCAATTTCAATCAGCACACTGCAGGTCAACAGCAACTCTGGTGGTTGTTAACGTAGCTCACAACTGGTCTGTTACTGATACAACCCTCTGCATTTATCTGGACTTGGTATCAGCATATGAAACCACTGTGCCTCTTTGTGGTTGCATTGCATTACCATTACCAAGGTCTGAAATGCTCTCCTGGGGTTTGTGACCCTTTTGGGCTCTATTTAAAAAATGAATTTCTTGTTCCAGCTGCTTCTTTTTATTTTATGACACTATCATAAAGATAGTATCTGATGTGCCCTAATCATACCTATATATTTACATTAAATCGATACTCAATGTTTGCACAGATATTGTATTTTATTATTTTTTTAACTCGTCCTGTCCAACAGCTGAGCAAGTATCAAAGCTGAAGGGCTCTTGTGTTGGACAGATTTTACTTTCATAAGGGGTTTTTGGATTATCAGATAAACAAAAATTATTTTTGTATAAACCCCTTTTGTCTTTGAGGCTAATTTTTTTTTATAATAATTTTAAATCATTCTCTGTTTTATTTGAGGAACTCCAAGTGCGTATTGGAATTTATTCAGGACCATCAAAGAAGCGGAAATGGAGTGACGAGGACGTGGAAGAGGTAGAATGAAGAAGAAAAAAAATGAAAAAACTCTTGTGGAGGAAACCAACATGGAAAAGGTCCCTGGAGAAAAACAGTATCAGTTCTGTATTCAGACCTCACCTGTAGAATTGAGAAATAGAACATGGGAAGGTATAAAATATTATGTTTTAAATAAAATTGATGATTTTGAAAAAAAGAAATTTTAAGCTGGACATATCAGCCAAAATTGAAAAATGACAGGCTGTGTCATGATCTGACTAGAGTTCAGAGTGACCCAAATGCTGGAACCCAGAAGGAGACTCGGACAACGGGGTATGTTTAGTAGATTTTATATAGAAAGGTGAGTAATGGCTTTTTCCAGAGGAGGCACGGCGGCTGGCTGGAGGAGAGCGGCAGCAGGATTCCGGAGGTGAGACAGCGTGAAGCCAGAGGACTGCCACCAGATGAGTTCCAGAGATGATTCTTCCATGGGAGGAATAACGAACTGGCATTGAATGAAGATCCAGATGCTCCTTAAGAGGGCATCGGCGATGATGAGGTAAGTGGTGGCAGCTGGTCGCGTCCAAAAACAGAGCAGGCGAGGGAGGGGGAGAGTAGCTGGCAGAGGCACCATGACATGCTGTTTGTTAAAAATTGCTGTTGTTTTTGTTTTTATTTTACCACATTAAATATCAGCTCATTTTAATTTAACTTTTAGCTGTCATGCTGTTGTCAGACAAATTAGGGGTTGTGGATTTTTCATATTTTTAACAGAAAAAATTAGAATAACAGCCCAGTTAAAAACTACTTGGACTCTTTGAATGTATTACAAAACATTTTAAGAAAAGATTTGAAATGTCTATTGTCCAAGTGTTGTATCTTATCTAGAGACAATGTTTAATGGTTTTCTCTATCAAACACATTTCAATATTTTCTGTGTATGTATATGTGATGGCAGCATACCCTGCCACACCCACAAACAACATGGCGGTAACCTCCCTTCAGCATTGCACACTTTCTTTTTAATTTTATTATTTCAGATTCTTTATTCTTAAATAAATGCACACATTTCTTTGAGTTAAAATATACATTTATTTATTTTCAATAATTTCTAGCACATGGACACTTGTTTAGTTTACTTATTTTGGTTTGTTTAATTAATGTCACCTGTTTTTGAGTTGCCAGTGCTGAGGGGGCTACTGGTCGCTACGGGTGTGGCTGAGGTTCTGCTCCTGGAGCTGTGCTGTGAGGACTGGCAAAGGAGGAGCTCAAGTCTTCACAGCCTTTAAATACTCCAGCCAGGCAATTAGGAAGGCACCATCTACTGAAGCCTCCAGGGGAGAAACCAATGGACTTATTTAATGTTTATTTGCTTTGCTTCTGTTGTTCATTATTCATTTTGTTCCACTTTTGATGATTTTTCTCTTCCACTAAGAGGCCAAGTTTTGTGTTTAGTCTTGTCTTTATAGTCTTTGTTAAATGTCTTTTGTAGTCATGTTAGTTCCCCCCCATGTTTCTCAAGTGGTCTGATCAGCCACTATATATGTTCCCCTGTTGTGTCTTTGGTTAGGTCGATTTGTTTCTGTTACTTGGTCTGTTTAGTTGGTTAAGTTAAAGTTATTGCCTGAGTTAATTATGTTTCTGTTGACCTCTTTTACGGGCCCAGTTTGTTCATCTTTTTACATTTTTTGAGAAAATTAAAATTTTCATTTTTGATAAACTTCTGTTGTCCTCTTTGGCTGCTCGATCCATCACAGTATACATGTAGTGACTTGGTGCATTTGGGTATAAAAATGAAAGAAGAAAAAGAGCAATGTTCTGTAGTGGTTTCTCAAATTGTTTTGCTTTTCTTTCTTTAACATTTAATGGACACACAGTATTGGTTCCTTACAAGTGGAAAAAGGTTCAATGGAGATGCTACATTCTTGAACCAATCCATTAATTATGTTTCCCATTTTGACCTTGGGGTTTCCAATCTATATTCTGCACACATGTTCCTGCATATTATTCCAGCTACTTGATGCAGCACTTTATGTATGTTTTCCCTGCCATCATCTTACATCCTGCAGTTATGTGCTGGATTGTTTCATGCACCTCTTTACACAGCCTACACCTTGTGTCTTGTCTGGTGTGGTAGATCTGAGCCTCCAGCGAAGGGCCGGGATGTCCGGGGTGGGGGTGTCTGCATGATTTCCAGATAGTCTTGCGCTTCTCATGGCTGATTACCTGGTTCAGGTGTGTCCAGCCAATAGTCTTGCCCTACTTATAGCTGATTACCTGGTTCAGGTGTGTTCAGCCAATCAGAACATGCCAGAGCAGGGTATGTTGGAAAACATGCAAGAATGCAGCCCTCAGTGCCCACCTCTGCTCTATTGCTCTGGTGCTCAGGGCTTGTTCCTGAGCTTCCTGGATGAGTGCTTCAGTGCTGTCCTGTAGGCCAGCCCTTTCTAGCCATTGGTAGGATATTCTTGATATCAGCCACTTCAGTTATGGTCCGGTGGTACATCCCCTGCAGGGGTTTATCCTCCCATGAGGATCTGTCCTCCAGCACCACATCCTCTGCTCTCAATGCCTGACTCATTCACTGAGCACACTGTCAGTTGGGGCCTTGAGCTTGATGTATTCATGCATCTTGGATGTTTCATGTGAGGAGCTTTCGCGTCTTAACATCCGTGATCTGTATCTCTTCCTTTGGACATCTTATTATTCCTGCTGGGTATCTGATAACTGGCAGTGTGTAGCTGTTTATTGCCTGTGTCTTGTTCTTGCCATTGAGCTGGCTTCTCAGGACTTGCCTTACTCATTGGAGGTATTTAGCTGTTGCTTTCCTTGTTGCCTGCTCCAGGTTGCCATTTGCCTGCGGAACTCCAAGGTACTTGTAACTGTCCTCAATATCTGCCATTGTTCCTTCTGGGAGTGAGACCCCTCTTGTGTGAACTACCTTGCCTCTCTTTGTCACCATCAGGCTACATTTCTCGAGCCCGAATTACATCCCAGTGTCGGTACTGTAGATCATGGTGATGTGGATCAGGGAGTCAATGTCAGTCTCTCTCTTAGCTTGTAGCTTGATGTCATCCATGTCGAGGAGGTGACTGATGTTGGCCCCATTTTTTGAGTCAGTATCCATAGCCAGTCTTGTTGATTATTTGGCTGAGGGGGTTAAGACCTATGCAGAACTGCAGTGGGGACAGAGCATCATCTTGGTATATCCCACATTTGATGGACACTTGTGCAAGTGGCTTCCCATTGGCTTCAAGGGTGGTTTTCCACAGCTTCATCGAGTTTCCTATGAAGGCTCTTAGAGTCCTGTTGATGTTTTACAGCTCCAAGCATTCAGTGATCCATGTGTGGCATTGAGTCATAGACTTTCTTGTAATCAATCCAGGCTGTGTCCAGAGCTTCAGGTATGGGCATCTGGTTGTATCTCTTAGGTACTTGCTTTCTCATTGTACCTCTTTGAGCCTCTGTCAGTTTAATAATAATAATAATAATGGATTGGATTTATCTGCGCTTTTCAAGACACCCAAAGCGCTTACATTATGTCCATTATTCATTCACTCCTCATTCATACTTGGTGATGGTAAGCTATGGTTGTAGCCACAGCTGCCCTGGGGCAGACTGACAGAGGCGTGGCTGCCATTTCGCGCCTATGGCCCCTCTGAACATCACCGGGATCATTCATGCGCATTCACACACCAGTGGAGCCACACTGGAGGCAAGGAGGGTGAAGTGTCTTGCCCAAGGACACAACGACATTTTGGCTGGTGGGAGCGGGGATCGAACCGCCAACCCTTCGATCATTGGACGACCCACTCAACCACCTGAGCCACTGTCGCCCCAGTTTACTCACATCCCTCCGAGTTGCCTTGATTTTGGCCTCTAACTGTTGCTTCCATGATGGGTATTGTTTTCTCCAATGGTTGCTCTTAATGCCAAGCATCTCAAGGATCACTGCTGCTGAAGTGTAAACCAGTTCATTGGGTTCTGTGATTGTGGCAGGAATTGCCCTCAATGCTTCATTTATGTTTCTAGGAGACTTTTAGGTGGCACATCTCCAATGGCAACTGTTGTAGCTGGTGTCAGAGCTGCCTATTGTTCATTCTAGACATGACCTTTTCTTTCAGGTCAGTTGCTGCCTTGCTCACTGTATCTGTGGTTGTTGGGGTTGTGTACACAAGCTCAGGGTGGGAGTGTGGCATAGCCTCCTCTCTGACCTGCTGTTTTGCATCTGCTCCAGACTGCTCAGGGACTGCACAGATCAGCTCTGCCTGGTCGTAGCGTACATGTTCAACCTGAGCCTCAACACGAGGAGGGTCCCTGTGCAGTGGAAAACCTCCTGTGTGGTCCCAGTACCAAAGACCGCACAGGCAAAGGAGCCTAACAACTTCAGACCTACAGTATGGCCTTAACGTCTCACCTACTGAAGACCCTAGAGAGGCTGATCCTGAATCACCTCCAGCCCTTAGTGAGCCCAGCGCTTGACCCTCTGCAGTTTGCGTGCCACCTGGGCATTGGAGCGGATGACACTGTCATCTACTTGATGCACAGAACTCTGCTACACCTGGAGGAACCTGGAAGTACTGTGAGAGTCATGTTTTTCGACTTCTCCAGCGCTTTCAACACCATTCAACCATCACTGCTCTGGGGAAAGCTGGAAGGAGCTGGGGTTGAAAACCAGCTGACTGCATGGATTATTGACTTCCTCACCAACAGACCATAGTATGTGAGGCTCCAAGACTGCGGGTCTGCTCAGGTGGTCTGCAGCACGGGGGCTTCACAAGGGACAGTGCTCTCTCCTTTTCTTTTTACACTCTACCCATCCGACTTCCACTATGACTCAAACAGCTGCCATGTGCAGAAGTTCTCCGATGACACCGCCATCGTTGGACGCGTGTCTTAGGGAAATGATCTGGAATATAAGAAGGTGATCAAGGACTTTGTGGACTGGTGTGAACTCAATCACATTCACATCAATGCCACCTAAATAAAGGAGATGGTGGTGGTCTTCAGCAAAAAGCTGCCTCAGTCTCCTCCAGTGGTCATTCAGGGACTGGACATTGAGAGGGTGGATGTGTACAAGTATCTGGGTGTGCACAACAACAATAAACTGGACTGGTCAGACAACACAAAGGTCCTGCATAGGAAGGGTCAGAGTCGCCTCCACCTCCTGAGGAGACTGAGGTCCTTTGGTGTGTGTAGGCCACTACTCAAGACCTTATATGAAACTGTTGTTGCTTCAGCAACAATGCTGTGGTCTGCTGGTGTGGAGGAATTAACGATAGGGACAAAAAGAAACTGGACAAGCTGGTGAAGAAAGTGGGCTCTGTCCTGGGCTGTCCCCTGGACTCAGTAGACTCTGTAGGTGAGAGGAGGATGCTGACCACGCTATCCAGCATCTGGAACAACCCCCCCCCCCCTCTGTAGTTTTTTTTAAATTATGTATGTATGTATGTATGTATGTATGTATGTATGTATGTATGTATGTATGTATGTATGTATGTATGTATGTATGTATGTATGTATGTATGTATGTATGTATGTATGTATGTATGTATGTATGTATGTATGTATGTATGTATGTATGTATGTATGTATGTATGTATGTATGTATGTATGTATGTATGTATGTATGTATGTATGTATGTATGTATGTATGTATGTATGTATGTGTGTATGTGTGTATGTATGTATGTGTATATATATATATATAATAATCATCCATCTTTGACTCCTACATCCTGTTCTTCTGATTGCTTTATGTGGCTTCACTCAGATGTGTTTGTTTGCTCATTTAGGTTTATAAACTGGACCATTATTAAATCACAACTTATTTTCACAAGTGACTAATTGTCTTCTGTTCTGAGTATGAGATAAAGTCTCTTGAATGCAAATGAAGAATAGGATCGTGCTTTTGAAAAATCCATTTGTCTCATGAAATGTGTCTGTAAAATTTCAGCTTTAACGATTTTAAAATACTAAATGCAAACAGTTATTTTTGTTTTTATGACAAAATTTAAGAGTACTGTCTATTGTCATTTGATATCATAATAATCATGATGAACTGGACCATAAAATGCATTTTATCTTTCCGAAATTTAATATTTAACAAAATTGCTAGAATTTTTCACTGAGTTATTGGATGACAAACCTGCAATAATCAAAATCATAAATCTCACTGGATTATAGCAAAAGATAAAAAAGTTACTTTGTCATGCGAGATGATGCAGAGAACGACTGATCATGAAAATGCCAAGAGTTATATTTGCTGGTTTTTAAATCTGAAAAATAAACTTTATTTCTTGTGATCCATTTCAATAAAGAACTTATTAAAATACACATTTTCTTATTGTTCTGAGTGGACCAAGCAGGTGTGAAAACCAAAGAAACGGCCACGTTTCAACTGTTCAATCTGAGGCTACTTTCTTTAATTGTTTGCAACTTGACAGCATTTATTCTTATTGATTTTCCCCCTCTCCTGTTACCAAAACTCAAATGCCATTTTAAAACGATTTTTTAAAGAATATTAACAACATACATCATTTTCCTTTATAAAATGAGTAATATAGAAGAAATGGTTGGTTATATCATAAAAATACAATATTTATGGAAAAAATGACTGCATATTACGCATATTTGTATTTTCTAAGAATGCAACTCAAACCTTTTCCATAGGACACAACAGAAGTTATTTATAGATTGATTAGTTATTTCATAAAGCCATAAGACAACTTTTAGAATCAGCGTAAATGTAAAAATAACATTACTGTTCTTGATTTTTGAAGAAACATTTGAATTATTAGAAATAAAAATGGTAACAGGCTCAAGTATGTGAGTGTGTTTAAACTGTTAATTGTGTCTAACCCATTGCACTACTGCGCTACATGAAGAACATCACATTAAAATACATTCTTGCTAACTTTGGTCAGAATAAAAACAGAACATACATAAATTGTTCAAATAAATCTAAAAAAAGCACAGTAGGAAGGGAGAAATAACAGCATCTTAGTGGTGTTTGCAGATAGCATGGGAACAATGGATTCAAGAGACAAAAGCCAAAAAAACTGTGGCGAGAATGCGGATAGAAGTCAAGTAAGAGCCACCGTGGAGGTGGAAAAAGAATTTGACTAACAAAGACAGAGGTAGGTTGATTGACAAAGGGCAGAGGGTAACACACAGGAGTGTGCTTGTGCTATCCTAGGCACTTTAACACTGGGAGTTGGGTCATCTAGACCAGTGTTTTTCAACCAGTGTGCCGCGGCACACCAGTGTGCCGTGGGAGATGGTCAAGTGTGCCGTGGAAAATTGCCCTCATTAACTGATCTAAAAGCATTCCCCATCTCCAGGAAATCAGCTCTTTGTTCATCCAAACAGGTCCTGATAAAACACTGAGTAGTTAGGAATATAAACGATCATAAAATACTTTTTTCTTTGTGTTTATTTGATTCTATTAAAGACATTTTGATAAGAATGACGGTAACGCGAAATAGCTGCAGCTATAACTGTGTAAGGAAAAGTCCCGCAGCTTTTACTGTCTCCACGACTCCACCAATCATTCTTGAAGGCTTAATCACATGTCATCAGTCTGACCAATCAGAAGTGGTTAAAGTCTCCACTTCCTTGTTCCAATTTAGCTCATAACTCAGTCAGTTCCGACAAAAACACCAGCTAAAGCTCGTCTTTAGCGGTGTAGCTTTCCACAGAATCCGGTATCAGACCGTGGAACAAGTGAACAAAACAATGAAGCTCAGAGACGCGAGTCTTTCTGCCGTTTTCTCGCAGTTTTCACACTACATCTCCCATGATGCATTGGCTTGATGAGTCGTCCTTCTTACACGTCTTGAAAACACAACGAACATACAGTTTGTATGTAACTCAACTTTTATTACATCTTTTAGAAAAACATCTGAAACTTCCTGCTTTTTCTGCCACAATTATCACAAAAATGCACGTCAGATTGCCGGGGGGGGGGGGCTGTAGATCAAAACAGACTATGAGTTTCAGCTTCTTTTTTTTTTTTTTTGGATGCTGGTGTGCCGCGGGATTTTTGTCAAGGTTAAAGTGTGCCGTGGCTCAAAAAAGGTTGCAACCAGTGTGCCGCGGCACACTAGTGTGCCGTGGGAGATGGTCAAGTGCGCCGTAGAGAAATTGCCCTCATTAACTGATCTAAAAATATTTTCCATCTCCAGGAAATCAGCTCTTTGTTCATCCAAACAAGCCCTGATAAAACACTGAGGAGTTAGGAATATAAAATATCTTAAAATTACTTTTTCTTTGTGTTTATATAATTCTATTAAAGACATTTTGATAAGAATCACGGTACTGCGATTTAGCTGCAGCTATAACTGTGTAAGGAAAAGTCCCGCCCCTTTAACTGTCTCCGCCAATCATTCTTGAAGGCTTAATCACATGTCATCAGTCTGACCAATCAGAAGTGGTTAAAGTCTTCACTTCCTTGTTCTTAATTCTGCTGATAAAGTCGCTCAGTTCTAACAAAAATACCAACTGAGTTCGTCTTTAGCTGGTGGTTCATCTCTTAGAAAAAAACAGCCGCACCTTCCTGCTTTTTTGCCACAATTATCACAAAAATCCACGTGAGATTGCGCGCGGGGGGGGGGGGGGGGGGGGGGCTGTCGATCAATACAGACCATGAATTTCTGCTTTTTTTTTTTTGGATGCTGGTGTGCCGCGGGATTTTTGTCAGGGTTAAAGTGTGCCGTGGCTCAAACAGGTTGAAAAACACTGCACTAGACAGTGCGCTGAACCTTTTCTCTTCAATGATTTGTGATCTTCACTGGTGTCCATGGATTACAGGAAATCTTTCAATCCTTTATCCACCTTTGTCATGGTTGGAAAAACACGTCAAAGTAAGGGTGGGGTCATCTAAGATAGCACAAGGGTTAAACTCAGTTTTCCATTTGGCTTTGTAAAAAAAATAAACACTGAACAACTTTCAATTTTTACTCTATGATTGCACAGTTTGTGTCATTGTGCTAAATGAAATAATGCATTTGGGGAAATATTTAATTTAGTTTTTGCTTTTACTGCTTTGTTAGAAATTCAGAGGAAGTTCAATGCAGCAGAATCTCTTTGTAGGTGCTTGATTGGCTACAGTGTCAGGGACATGTTTGGTCTGAATTTGCCATTTTTCAAGTTTAGACCAACAAACAGAAACCTGCATATTTTTATCCAATTTAAATTTACATCATATTAATTCCGTTTCAAGGTTGGTTTTAAGTATAACTGTTTTTCATGTTATTCCTGTCTTTTTAATCACTAGCTGCTTTTGTTTACTTTCAAGGCACATTTTTACATCTTACATTATTCATGACTTACTCTTGATGCTCTCTGCCCTCCTCTACACACTCTGGAAGCAGTAAATTCTCCTTCATACTGGAGCTTTTGAGGTTTCCTTTACGGTTACAATTCACAGGTTCAACTATGAACACAAATTCACTCTTAAAGTTAGAAAAATTAGCCAAAACTTTAACTTTTCAAACATTGGACCTTACGTTTACCATGAGATCACCACTTGTGCTTTGTCAGTTTGTGGATAAGTGATGCCAAACTGATGTATGCTAAATTAATCGAACACCTGTCAGATAGGAGAAAACCCATTCAGAGCGATTGACAGAGAAATGCAGAGACTGATTCTTTTCTAAAAACCACAAAGTGAGATGGATGATTTGGCAACACCTGCGATTGTAGTTGAATAATAAAGCATCCAGAGTGGGGTCTTGCGATGTACTGCGACCTCGCTGTTTCTCAACACACTACAGATGGAGAAGTGTTTAGCATGCAAAATACCAACAATGTGCTTTGATAAATATTCACTTTGATCACTTGAAAGTACACTTTGTGCATACATTTCCACATCATTTCGATTTGTTTTATCGATATACTATTTAGGTGAAAGCAACAGCAGATGCTTTGATGAGTGGAGAAGGCATTTGCATTTAATCGTTTTTCTGAGAAGGGTGGATTTAGACACACAAAGTTTGGTGAAAGTTTGTCCACTTTTGATCAGGTTGTAACAATGAGACAAATGTGGTTTGCTTTTTAAAATTGTGACACTTAAACTTAATGTGATGTCATACTTAATGTCAAAAAATCTATACCCTTTTAAATCAGTCACAACCAAAGTTTAAAGATTCACTCCAATGAAATTGTGTTTTTGGTATGTTTAGCGTGTTGATGCATGTTTCTCATGGTGGAGAACATAAAGTATATAAGCTTAAAAATGATATTCTGAGATGAATAGTAGTTGAGACGTTGCAAATACAATAGGCTGCCATAAACTCCTTGCTCCACTCCGTTCTGATGCATTTATTGCAGACAAATAGATTAATGCATGTCCTTGCGTGCTGGATAACTACAATGTTACTCGCCATTTTTGCTGAATCATTGTTAGGTCGGGGTTGTGGGGGGCTGAAAGCCAGGGAGATGGCATGTAAAACAGTTGGATGTCTGGAAAAACTCTGCACTAACAGTCCAACCAACGACTCAGAGATGAATTTCTAATGAACAGAAGAAACTATGGCCTAGAAAACACAGGTTTTCTGGCATAATCCTAATTCAAAGACCACTGGGAATTCTTTTAAAATAGCTCAATAGATGAATGTAGTGGCAAAATAATTAGCGACCCTTAACTGTGTTCCTCAAATGGAACAATTCAACCCATAGTTGCCCCTGGTGGGTAAAGCCTCTCCCTCATAGATAAATCAGGCAGTTTGAGGACAAGTAGGTAGAAAACTACAACGTACAAGTGGAAAACATAGCATGAGTGGATTGAGTTGTGTGACTTTTGTTTCTGCACCACTGATTCAAATCCAACAAGAGAACAAAAACATAGTGTTGTTTGTGTAGGAGAAATCAGATGAATAAAACAAGTGATTAACTAGATTTCTTTAATTTACTCTAATAAAAGATATCATGTAAGACAGAGCAACTGTTTCTTTTTGCCTTTCTCATTTGCTTCACTTAATACCAGCACATTTACTGATTCAGATTTATGGCATAAATTAGCTGTAGCCATAGATTAGGTGTTATTTGAGCATCTCTTAACTCCTTCATGACATATGTCACTAATTTGCAATGTACCATATAATCCCGGACCACTAATTTAACATGAATTCGAACAGAAAAAACACATTGAAATTTTTTTTTTTACAAAATATAAAACTAGTTCAGGCATGAAAGAGTTCAAAGTGAGAGCTAATATTAAAGGTGACTCAAATCTATGAGCAAATTTCACCAACAATAAATCAAATATGTGTTAGAGGCTGATTTTCTTACAATCTTGTTTTTCCACAATTTATAACAAAAATAAAAAGTGCTTGTGATAAGCAAGACAGGTTGGCAGGCTGCACTGCTTACTTTACTACATAACATCTGAATTACAAATTTATTTTTTATATTCTAAATGATTCTGTGTTCACTTGTTTTTTTTGTTTGAATGTAGTTTGATGATTACATTTTTAAATGGTACATAGAAATTAGTGCTTTGCTACCTTGACAATTCACACACTGATGGCAGCTCAGCCGACTTACACTGGTTCCAACCAATAACCACGAGGAGCAATGTGGGGTTTAGTGTCTTGCCAAAAAAACACTTCAACACATGGGCAGGCAATTCAAGGACCAAAACTGTGATCAGAGGTGAACTGTTCTACCCCTGTACCACAGCAGCAAATTATCCTAACTAAAAAGCAAAGTCATCAACCCATACTTATTTCATACAGTCTATTTTTTTCCTTAAATGTCTCTCTTCAAGGAGTATGTAAAAACCTTTACTTGCGTTTTTTCAGTTCATTGATTTTGATTTTTATCCAGGTAGAAACAGAAGTGGAACGACAAGCAGTTGCCCAATATTCCAACAGAAAGTCATCAACTAGTTAAGAACCATCTTGTTAGCCAGCAGCTCCTGACTAACCAGTGACATGAGAGGCACCATCAGGCAGTTACCAGCTTGTTGGCTTAAACCTTAAACTTGCATCAGCCATGTTAATCACCATTTTTCCATCCATCCATCTCTATATCAGCTTAACCTTTTGGGGTCATGGGGTTGCTGGAGCCTATCCCGGCTTCTGCCATCAGATTTTTTATGGGGGGAAAAATATTCTGAATCACAGCTATGTCATCTTTTAGGCAAATTCTCAATCCAACACTATAAAAAATGTCAGTAATTGTTTTTTTATTTTTTATTTTTATACTGTTGAAGGGGACCAAAGCCCATCACACCTAATACAAAGATGAGAAACAACACTTGGAGAAAGTAGCTACAGGGACAAAAGGAAAGTGCACCTTTCATACAGACCCCCCCCCCCCCCCCGCCCTGATTGTAACAGAAGACACTAATTATTAAAGCACAATTAAAGAACAATATTACTGTATTGTGTAATATTTTATTATTTTATATATATATATATATATTTTTTTTATTACATATTATTTTTGTTGCTAAATTTCATACCCGAATGTAAGACGACTCAATCTCTATGGCACCGGTTTTCATTCTTTGTGGGTGCCACCCACTTCATAATGTCAACCTAGAGTCAGCCGCGATAGCGTGTCTGCATTTCACCCACAAAAAACAAACATTCAAACTTTTGCTCAGATAGATGTGCATATTATGCATATAAAGTGAAAGAGATGTTGCCAATCACTGCTAGTTCTGTGGAGAAAGTGTGTGTGTTAGCCTGGGGGCAGTGCTGGCAGTGCAGATTCTTCCTGGAAGGGGCTGTTCTCATTTATCTATGTCATAATGAAAGATAAGACTCGTTTTCGTGGACTGGGAGGGACTGGTGTTCAAAGCATAGGTTTTAAGAGGAATTCTCAAAAATCTATGAATGGACTGGAACAGTGTTTCCCAACCCTGATCCTCGGGGCACACTTTCCTGCATGTGTGCTATGTTGCCCTGCTTACGCACACCTGATTCAGCTCATCATCAGGCTTTGGAGAAGCCTGGCAATGAAAGTCATGACAGTCCGGTGTGTTTGAATAAGGTTGGATTGAAAAAAATGGGAGACAGTGTGCCTCAAGGACCAGAGTTAGGAAAACACTGGATTAGAATACCACTCTGGGGTTGTTGTTTCCTTATGGAATCAACATGTTACACTTTTACAAAAAGGATTTTGGATGTTATAGGCTCTTAAACAGAAGTGAAAGGTTTTAGCCTTCAATTCATAGTGTTTCACAGTTTTTCTGAGCTGCCAGCTGAGTGGGCACTTGAAGCTGTCCCTGAAGGGACATTTATTATGAATGAGAGGTTCATGTAAAAAATATACTTTTTGTAGCAAAAAAAACAAAACAAAAAACTTGAGCCGTTACTTTTAAATCACATTTGAAAATTACCATGTGTCAAAACCTACCAACTGAGATTTTTGGATTGCTCTAAATGAATGAATACAAATCCAGTCCACCCATATCTGTATATATATTTTTTTTTCAGTGTTTACAGACAGTACTTTGCCTTAGTTCTAATATAGTGATACTTCACTGGGTGCCTATAACAAGACAGTTCTGATGGAATACTGCTGCAAATTACAGACACACACTTGCCTCGTTAGTAATAGAGACAGAGAGCAGAGTAAGTCTGGGAAATTTGCCTGTCAAAGCCCACCAGAATGAGAAATCCTTCCTGGTGTTTCAATCCAAATGTGGAATTTTTCTTTTTGACTGTTCAATCAAAGTTGCCTCAGCAGTTAGAATTAATCTCTCAAGAGTAATAAAGGAAGAGGTTCATCCTAGAATGCTGAGGGGAAAAAATGCTATTAGGAACAGCTTTTGGAGAATGGAAACTGTATCTAAACTTTGCTTTGGTGACAGAATTCTGAGTAATTAAATGCTGCAGATAAATGTCTGAATTGTTATTTCCAAAAAAGTTTAATTATTTCCCTCCAGGGAGCCACATTTGCAAAACCCCCATTAAATGTGGAAAGACATTTTTAAAGGTGCTTTATTTTTAAAGTCATAAATACAAATGAAAAGTTTAAATTCACGGCGGGTTGTTCTGCCTCTTATGAATAATTGTTGTAAACTCTTTCAAGAGGCTGATAAATATTACTTCTCCTTATTCCTTCTTTACTCTTTTGGTTGTCTTATTTGGGCAAGTTTTTTTTCTGCCCTTTTGCATTGCCTGTTCACACCATTTTCATTAGCCTGATGAAGATTTTGCTGACAACAGTGCCAACATGCATGTTTTCACTGAGCAGAAACTGCAAGTCAATCTTTCATTGACTGACTGACTGACTGACTGACTTACCGGCTTACCCACTGAGACACATCCCAATAGGAAATGGAGAACTGAACTCTTTGTGCCAGTGGTGATGATTGATTACTGAACTTCAGCTGAAAAGCTGTGGTCAGCAAGCACAGAAATTGGCAGAAATAGACCGCCGAAGGTCTTATACCTAAAAATAAATGGAGAGCCAAGTGCTTTCAGTTCATTCTGGGATTGACAATCAAATGACATATCCTTTAAGAGCTTAAAAGTTTAGTATCGGTGCACTTTATACAATGACTAGTGGTTCTTTTCACTTCGACCATCTCTTTTGTAGCACAGTTTTCCTTCAAGGTTCTTCCACTTGACTGACAGATTATTGATTTTAACTTTCAGACACCTGCTTTATTATTCTATTTATTATATTTATTATTCAGCATCAGAATTGATCAAAGACTCAATATGATCAAGTTTATAGTCAGCTATAATAACCAGACAGGTGAAGTGTAAGAACTTCTGCAAAACCAATTGGGTAAAGGCAGTGTTTTTCAACCAGTGTGCTGCGGCACTCTAGGCAAGGCAAGGCAAGGCAAGTTTATTTGTATAGCACAATTCGTACACAAAATAATTCAAGGTGCTTCACAAAACAGAAAAGTGCATTAAAATCACAATACATCATAGAAATAATCAACATAAAATTTACTTTAAAAGAAAAGGAAGAAAAAAAAAAGATTTAAAAAGAAAGGAAGGAAAGAAAGGTGCAGATAGGACCTTTCAGTCATATACACGGCTAAACAGAAATGTTTTAAGTCTAGATTTGAACATGAACACAGAAGACGCCTGTCTTACGCCTTCAGGGAGGCTGTTCCAGATTTTAGCTGCAGAATATTGAAACGCTGATTCCCCTTGTTTAGTTCTGACTCTGGGAATCAACAGGAGGCCGGTCCCTGAGGTCCTCAGAGTACGAGATGGTTCATATGGCACTAACATGTCAGAGATGTACTTTGGTGCTCGGCCATGGAGAGACTTGTACACAAGCAGAGCTGCTTTGAAGTCTATTCTTTGAGGTACAGGGAGCCAGTGCAGAGACCTGAGCACAGGACTAATGTGATCATACTTCCTGGTTTTGGTCAGGACTCGAGCAGCAGCATTCTGGATGTACTGAAGCTGTTTTACAGCTCGTTTGGACAGGCCGGTGAGCAGGCCGTTACAGTAGTCTAACCTACTGGAGACAAATGCATGGATAAGTATCTCCAGGTCTCGCTTTGAGATTATGTTTTTGATTTTGGCAATGTTTTTCAGGTGGTAAAATGCCGCTGATGTTACTGACTTGATATGGCTGTTAAAGTTCAGGTCAGAGTCCATGATTACCCCTAGATTTCTGACTTGATTTGAGGGTTTGAGAGACAGAGAATGAAGGTAGCTGCTGACAATTTCTCTTTGTTTCTGTGGGCCAAAAACAATAACTTCGGTCTTGTCTGAGTTTAGCTGGAGAAAGTTGTTCTGCATCCACGCGCTGATCTGTTGGAGGCAGTGGTTGAGAGAATCCACTGGCCCATATTCACCTGTTGTCAGTGACACATAGATCTGAGTATCATCTGCATAGTTGTGATAAGATATGTTATTACTGCGTATTAACTGCCCTAGTGGCAGCATGTAGAGGTTGAACAGAAGGGGTCCCAGGATCGATCCCTGGGGCACACCACAATTCAAGCCCATGTAGTCTGAGACACAACTCCCAATTTCAACAAAATATTTCCTGTCTTCCAGATAAGACTTGAGCCAACTTAGGGCAGATCCAGAGATGCCAACCCAGTCTTGGAGTCTGTGCAAAAGGATCCCATGATCAACAGTATCAAAGGCAGCGCTCAGGTCTAGCAGGATTAAGACAGAGACTTTTCCATCATCAGTGTTCAGGCGGATGTCATTGGTTACCTTGATAAGAGCAGTTTCTGTGCTATGATGGGGTCTAAAACCTGACTGGAAAACATCAAACGAATTGTTTAATAAGAGAAAGTCAGTGAGCTGTTGGTAGACAACTTTTTCAAGGACTTTTCCTAAAAATGGCAGATTAGAGATAGGTCTGTAATTATTCAGTACAGTGGGATCAAGACCGCTCTTTTTCAGGAGGGGTTTAATGACTGCAGTTTTTAAGGCCTCTGGAAATATTCCAGATTGAAGAGACATGTTAACTATTTGAGTAATTGATGGCAACACACTGTTCAAGACAGACTTTAGAAATCTAGTGGGTAACACATCAAGGCAGCATGTAGACGAGCTCAGACGGGTGATGGTCTCTTGGACAGTTTGGTCAGTGACAGGTATAAAGTGAGTCAGCTTAGAGTGAGTAGGTGGCCGTTCGATAGTTATATGTGTTGTGGAGTTGATGGCTTTTTTAATGCCCTGAACCTTGTCATTGAAAAATACAGCAAACTCATTACATTTAGGTGTACAAACCAATTCTATTGGTAGCTGGGTTGGGGGGTTAGTTAATCTGTTAACTGTTGTGAACAGGATACGAGAGTTGCTGCTGCAACTTCCAATTATTTCAGAGAAGTACCTTTCCCTTGTTCTGCATAAGATCTGGTTATAAGCGTACAACTCCGCCTTATATATTCCATAATGAACCTGGAGTTTTGACTTGCGCCACTTTCGCTCGGCTCTGCGGCACTGTTGTTTCTGTGCCCTGACTAGATCATCATTCCTCCAGGGAGCTTTCTGTCTATGTTTTCTCAATTGAACTTTCATAGGGGCAATGGCATCCAGAACATTCAAGATGCTAGAAGTAACAGAATTCAGCATTTCATCAACATTGGCACCAGAGACGTTTTCAGGGTTTATCATTTCTACAAACTGTGCCCTAGTGCTCTCATTTATTTGTCTCCTTTGGACAACTGCAGGGCCAGGCGGTGGTTTGGGAGCAACAGACAGGTCAAAGAATACACAGAAATGATCAGAGAGGGCGACATCAACCACACTGACATTGTGAATATTAACCCCCTTTGTGATGAGCAGGTCCAGAGTGTGCCCTCTGCTGTGGGTGGGGCAACTCACATGCTGAATTAGATCAAAGGTTTCAAGGACAGCATTGAGCTCTTTTGCATTTCTGTCATTGACATTATCAACATGAACATTAAAATCACCTGTAATGACTAGACCATCAAAGTCTGTGCACACAACTGAGAGCATTTCAGTGAAATCATCAATGAAACTTTGGCTGTGCTGAGGAGGTTTGTACATGACTATGCAGAGTAAGGGAGGAGTTTGTTTTAACTCAATCTTAAAGGACACATACTCAAATGATGAAAACACACCAAATGATAGTCTGCGGGTTGCAATATTATCTCTAAACAGTGCAGAAACGCCTCCACCCTTTTTATTTTCTCGTATTTCCGATTCATGTTTGTAGTTGGGGGGAGTTGATTCGACTAGAACTATGTTTCCTGTGTTTTTGTCAAGCCATGTTTCAGTTAAAAACATAAAATCAAGATTAAAAGAAGAGATAAGATTATTGATTAAAAATGATTTGTTGCATAAAGATCTGACATTGAGTGCAGCAAGTTTGAGATTAGTTTCCTTGGGACTGGTCAAAACCTTCTTGCAAGGGATGTGAACTAGATTTCTTTGATTGGACAGTCTAACTGCCCTTTTTTGCATTCTACGTGGTGCAACTACAGGTATATCACCAGAAGGAAGCTGTTCATCACAGGGCCCCAGTTTGACATAACCTTTCCTAGGACACTGGGGGCCCGTTTCATCCTAGCTCCGGGGAATAGCACGTCTAGAGGCGCGCAGGAGAGGTTGAGTTGAGGGTAGTTTGGGTGATGGACCGGGAGGAGTGGGAGCTGGACGGGATTTGGGTGAACGACGGAGGGGGCGTGTTGGAGGGGGTTTGGATGAAGGCCGTGTTGGAGGGACTTTGGGTGAAGGATGAGGAGGGGGCGCTGGAGGGGTAGGAGAGCTCCTGTGTGGTGTGAGGCTCACAGGTGTTAGGGGAGCCATCTTAATTCCTGACTTGATGAGGCTATCAAAATGGCTAGGTAGGGCCATGGGTGAAAGTGGGGGGGACGAAAAGGAAAGTGAGTCTTCACTGGGAGTAGACGTAGCAGGGGGCGCCCACAGCTGGTCAGATGGTGGAATTTCTGGGGCCAAATCTGGTGGTTGTTGTTGTGGTTCTGCAGCTGGGTCCTTAGCTGGCGGTAGTTGTTGTGGTGCTGGTGCAGGTGAGTCCTTAGATGGAGGTGGTTGCTGTAATGCTGGTGGAGCTGAGTCCTTAGGTGGAGGTGGTTGTGGTGCTGGTGCTGCCGGATCCAAGTCATTGACCGGTGTTGGTGGAGGTAGTTGTTGTTGCCGTTGTGCTGTGGTTCCTGGGACACTGGCTCGGTCCTTCCTTACTGCCTTTTCAGGGCCTTGGCCTCTATGCCCCAGAGCGTGGAGGAGGTTCTTCACTAACTCTCTTGCTCCACCTCTGTTCAGGTGTGGGCCTCTTCCCATGAAAAGGTCCTTTCGCTTCCAGAATGTATTGAAGTTCTCAATGTAATGCAATCCTCTGGAAGCACACTCTCTGGAGAGCCAATTGTTCAGCTGAAACAGACGGCTGAACTTGAGTGACACCCCATCGATGTTAGGAAGAGGTCCGCTGATGAATGCTTCAACCTCTACTTTGTCAATCTCTTCAAATAACTTGATGAAGTCTTTTTTCAAACGTTCGGACTGTTCTTTTTTGATATCGACAGCACCTACATGGATGATTATTCGTTTGACTCCTTGGTACAAGACTTTAGATAAGAGTCCTGTAATCACTGGAACAGTAGAACTTGGGCAACATAAAGTTTGCATTCTTCTGTGGCTGACTCCACTGATAGCGCCATCTCCAAGCAGCAGCGTATCTCTGACCTTGACGTTTGGCACAGATTTTCTTTCTGCCTGTGCTTTGTTTCCAACATTATGACTCCTTCTCTGTGGTCCAATTTCACTGTGTTCTTCAATATCACATTGTGTTAGGGGTAAAAATCTGTTTGTGAGCTTTATTTCGGATGTTCTGTCATCTTTACGCTTTGGCTTAACACAGAGTTCCTCCGCACAAAGTTTTGGAAAGGACACAACATCACTCAGGTCTATGTCACTGTTATTCTTCTCGTTTGTAGTAAGAGCAGGCTTCTTACCACCCGATGTTACTGGAAGGGTCTTGTGAAGTCCATTTTCAGTTTCCAAAGTAAATATCCGTGTTTGTAGCTCTTTTATTTCTTGTTGGTAGATCCGACAGCGTTCACAGTGGGAGTTTGTTTTTCTTCCTCTTCCGGACATGTCGCTGGCTTGTCAAAAATATTGATTTGTATAGGTAGAAGTCACAAAAAAGGATGACCAGTCTGATATTCCAGGATGTGTGGAAGAAGTAAAATGATTAAAAATGATTAATTAAATGATTAAAAAGCAAATAAAGCAGGAAGCAGCAGGAGCAGGGAAAGAAGCGTCTGCACTCTTTTGCAGGGGGAGTGATGCTTTGGGAGATGGTCAGGTGTGCCGAGGGAAATTACCTATTGTCACTGATATAAAAATATTTATCATCTCCAGGATATCTGTGTTCATCCAAACAGGCCTTGATAAAACAATGAGTAGGAATATGAAAGGTCACGAAAGAGTTTTTTCTTTCTGTTTATTTGATTCCATTACAGACACTTTGATGAGAAAGACGGTACCGTGATTTAGCCGCAGCTTCAGGTCTGTTTTCAGAAAAGTCCCGTCCCTTCAAGTGTCTCTGCCAATCATTCTTGCACCCCTAATCATACGTCATCAGTCTGACCAATAAGAAGTTGTTAAAGTCCTCCCTACCTTGTTCCGATTTAGCTCGTAAAGTCTCTCAGTTCCAACAAAAATTACAGCTAAAGTTCGTCTTTAGCGGTGTAGCTTTCCACGGGATCCGGTACCAGACCGTGGAAAAAGTGATAAAAATAATAAAGCTCAGAGACGCGAGTCTGTCTGGCATCGGCGTCAGTTTATGCTCTACATCTCCCATGATGCATTAGGTTAAAGTGTCTCAGCGTACAATGAGTCTTCCTTGTTAAACGTCTTGAAACCACAACGAACACACATCAAACAGTTTTTTAAATCTTCTTGATGAAATCAGAGGTCAGAGGTCAACAGTCCAATTCATCTTTCTAACTAAAACACTTTTCTAATAATGTCTGGAATGAAGGATAAATTCGCTTTCAGACTTCAGTCACTTTTGAAAAATTAAAAGTTAAGCTTAAATAGAAGTAATAACAACATTTAAGAAAGAGGATTAAGGCGAAGTGGCCAACAGACACAATTAAACTAGATTGGAACAATTTAATCATCTAAAAAGAAATAAAAAATGTTTGCTTGTCTTCATTTTTGATTAAGACAAAAGAAAAACTAATAAAACTTCAACATGTTCACTTTTCGTGTAGCTACAGAAAACATAAATGTAATGTTAGTTTTTTGTGTAAAATGTATCAAACATATTGTGATCATTTTATTCAAAAAATTACAGTTCGTAGGACTCCAGAGACACTAGCAGTTTCAAATATGTTTGCCGCTGTGTAATGGGATTTTAGCAGCTCCTGTCTTAATCTGATTTATTTGTGTGACAGAAACCTTCCTCATTCTGCCTCTATCTACACGTACCCCTGTGTTACACTGAATCAGCCACAAATCTCTTACTATTGCAATGATCACAGTTAGGTTTTTGTGAATTATCCAAGGTTTGGCCCGCAAGATCATATCAAATGTGCATTAAAGCTGGCCTGCCGTACATACTGTACCGCTAATACTACAAATTCCACAATGCTTTGCTAGTACGATGGTGCGCAGTCGAAACCGGCAAGCGCTCCTTTTATCTGTTGAAAGTCACTGACAGCCATGCTCCAGTCACGTCGAACAAATTAATTGCACCCTCCACAAAAATAGCCAAACGAAAGATGGACAACAGGAGCTTTCAAGACAGGTAGGAGGCAGATTATCTGTTCACAAATATAAAGACAGACCTGTTTGTCTTGTGTGTGGAAGTAACGTGGCTGTAACAAAAGAATATAACATTGGAAGACACTATATGAAAAGGTTATCACATATCAGTTGCAGTTAATTTTTCAATATATATTGAGTTTGGTCCGAGTTTGGCCCGTTCTTAAGTAAAACGCAGCTGGCCAAGTCAGACTCTGTAATTTTCTCTGGTCCCCTGCCGTACTTAGTCAGTGATGACATGTACAGCCGTTTTTCATCACTTCACCGCTGGCTTTCCATATGGTGCCCAGAAAACGGCTTTGGTTTTGTGGATAATTGGAGCGCGTTTTGGGGGAAGCCTGGTCTCATGCAGAGAGATGGCGTCCATCCTACTCTGGACGGTGCCCGTCTTCTTTCTATAAACATTTCTGCTAGCCTTAGTTTGTCAACCTGACAACCCAGAGACGAGACTCGGGCACAGAGCAGCAGTGTAAAACTCTCCTCTGAGCCTCCCTTAGTGCTGGTGCAATACCCATGCAGAGAAAGTCATGCAGTTCCTAGCTTTAGCTTATGTGCTGAAAGACAAGTGAAAGGAGTGCCTCACAGAAACCTTAAAGTGACAGACAGCAGTACTCACAAGCAGAACTTTGATGTCAATAAATATGGTTTATTAAACATTCGATCTATTTCCTCTAAGTCCCTCTTAGTCAATGAGTTAATTAATGATAACAAACTTAGTCTTCTAGCCTTAACCCTTGTGCTATCCTGTGACCCCACCCTTACATTGACGTGTTCTCCCTACCATAACAAAGGTGGATAAAGATGAAGAGGATTTCATGTAATCCATGGACACCAGTGAAAATCACAAAACATTGAAGAAAAAAGGTTCAGAGCACTGTCTTGTGGGGTCTAGATGACATCACGCCAAATGTTAAAGTGCCTAGGATAGCACAAGGGTTAACAGAAACTTGGCTCCTACAGGATGACTATGTTATACTGAATGAAGACTTCCAATCGACTACTATTTTAGATTCTGATCAAATTATAATATAAGGGAATTTAAATATCCATGTTGATAACCCCAGTGACTGTTTATGAAATGCCTTTGCAGCTTTATTAGATCATGTTGGTTTCACCCAAAATGTAAATGAACCCACTCACTGTCATAAGCACACCCTGGACCTTGTTTTGACCCATGGTAGAGATCAGCCAGCTGAGTGTCCTTCCTTATAACACCATCATTTCTGATCACTTTCTGATTACCTTCCAGTTTATATTTCAACATGCTACTGCCCCAGTGAAAAGAAACAGCCCAGAAGAACCTTAACTGACCGTTCTGTATCTGACTTTAAACTCACAGTTCAACCAGTACTTAGTGACATTCCGAGCAAATACTCTGAGACCAGCTCCCATAGCATCAGTCCCAGTATAAATGACCAATTTGTTAATGATGCCTTACAAGCCTTTAAGGAAACACTCGATTAGAAGAAGTTCGTTAGACAAAACCGAGTAGCAACATGGTTTAACGCTGAAAACACATTCCCCTTAAACACGTAACCCTGGGCTCTTTCAAAAAACGTTTAACTGAACATGGGACAAAGCTTTCAAACTGTAAATGCTTTATTTAAGACTGTTTTTTATGATTGAGTGTGAGTGTAAATGAGAATTGTGTGTTATTGTTTGTAATTGTGTGTTATTGACGCTCTTGCAAAAGTGATTTTTAATCTCAATGAGTTTTTTATCCTGGTTAAATAAAGGTGAATAAAAATAAAAATAACCTGTAAATTGGAAAGAGAGTGACGCTGCTCCAGTTCAGAACAGTCTCTGAATACCTGGAAACATAGTCTATTTAATTATAAAACAGCTCTGCGTAGAGCTAGAAGCCAGTACTATTCAACCTTAATATCAGAGAATGGAAATAATCCAAGATTTCTTTTTAGTACTATTACTAGATTAACTCGCAGTCAGAGCTCAGTAGAACCACATGTTCCTCTTTCTCTCAGCTCTGATGATTTTCTTACATTTTTCGATAGTAAAATCTCAAATATTAGACATAAGTCGAATCTAGTTATTCCTACTATCAGCCCAGAGCAGGCTGAAGCGGCAGAAGTGGAGGCATCCATAGAAACCTCTTTAATATTAGACTGCTTCACTGCTATGGATCAAGCAGAAATAACATCAGTTATTACATACTCCAAATCCTCAACTTGTCTGTTAGACCCAATTCCCACTAAGCTTTTTAAAAAAAAACTTCCCCCTAATTAATGATTCCATATTAACAATAATAAATGCCTCTCTGGAAATGGGTTACGTGCTACAGTCTTTTAAATATGCAGTTGTTAAACCTCTTCTGAAAAAGCCCAGTTTAGATCCTAGCAATCTGGCCAACTATAGACCGATATCAAACCTGCCCTTTATTTCTAAAATCCTAGAAAGAGTTGTAGTTAAGCAGCTTTACTGCCACCTACAGGACAATAGCCACTTTGAAGACTTTCAGTCAGGGTTTAGACCTCACCGCAGTACAGAAACTGCACTAGTTAAGAGTCTAATAACTTGTTACTGGCCTCAGAAAAGGGACTACTCTCTATTGTGGTCCTGTTAGACCTCAGTGCAGCCTTTGACACCATTGACCATAGTATTCTATTCCATAGATTAGAGCATGACATACGGATCAGAGGATTTGCCCTCCAGTGGTTTGAATCATATTTATCCGATAGGTACCAGTTTGTTAATGTAAATGGACAGTCCTCTCAGTGCACTCCAGTTAACTATGGAGTCCTACAGGGCTCAGCTTTAGGACCCATCCTGTTTATGATCTACATGCCTCCCTTAGGAAACGTAATCAGGAAACAGCATTAGTTATCATTGTTATACTGACAATATGAAGTTGTATTTATCCATTAAACCTGACCAGAATGACAATATAGAGAAACTGAATGCCTGCATCAGAGAATGCCTGCATCAGAGGATGCCTGGATGACAATTAATTACCTCCTCCTGAACTCAGAAAAAACTGAGGTCGTTATACTAGGTCTCAAAAACCTCAGAGATGCTCTGTCTGCTCAGATGGTCTCCCTGGATGACATAAGTATAGTCTCCAATTCCTCAGTTAGAAACCTTGGGGTTTTATTTGACCAGGATTTATCATTTAAGGCTCACATATCGTGTAGGCGTGTAGAACTGCCTTTTTTCACCTGCGGAATATAGCTAAGATCAGAAATATACTTTCTAAGAGTGATGCTGAAAAACTCATCCATGCATTTGTTACGTCTAGACTGGATTACTGTAACTCTTTGTCAACAGTGTGACCTAGTAGTTCCTTAAGAAGTCTCCAGCTTGTTCAGAATGCAGCAGCTAGATTGTTAGCAGGGACTAGCAGAAGAGATCACATTACTCCTGTGTTAGTTATACTTCACTGGATCCCCGTTGATTCTAGAATCAAGTTCAAGATCCTCCCGTTAACCTATAAGGCCTTACATGGTATGGCCCCAACTTATATCAAAGACCTCTCAGTGCCTTACCATCCAAATAGAACCTTCGCTCCCAAAATGTGGGATTTCTTTGCGGCGGAACATAAACAAACTGCGCTCCGGGACCACATTTCCACGGTTCTTACATCACTTACATTAACCTAATCCTAACCGTGACACTTGAAGATGTAATTATTGTTGTTAACATTTTAATGTCTAAAAAGAATGATAACGCCGCCCGCACGTTGATGTATTTCTCACATGCGGATTGGATACCTACATCTGGCTTTTTTTGCAACTGTGATCAGATTTGTTAAAGAATGGAGAAATGCATGTACGATGGATGTAATGCCTCCACGCCTCAGAGTTTGAGACCATACAAAGTGAATTATCCTTTATTTGATTTATTTAAATTGTATAAACGGTCATTCACTTTGTACATGTCTTCCCTGCAAGGATTCTCTCTCAAATATTTCCCACATTACAGTGCTCAATGCGACTGGCTGAGATATTAAATTAACACAGCACCACCTGCTGATTTGAGCTCTGCTGAGGAGGATCAGTTCATTGAAATCACAACAGACTCCACCCTGAGAATGAGGTTTCCAGCACAGACACTCCCTGAATTCTGGCTGGGGCAGAAGGCTGTGGGCGTTCTGCTTCCATTCTTCATCCTATCTTTGTGGGATAGGCTTTTCTGCTGTTGCCACTTTGAAAACAAAGAACAGAGCTAAGCTCAATAATGAACATGACTTGAGAGTTGCAGTAACAAACCTGCAACCTTGTTATGAAAAGACCAGCAGCTCATCAGTGTCATCATCCATCCAAGCCACGTGCATCTCAAGCCAGAACCCTCCATCAATACTGGGACTCAATAAAGACTGTTCAGTTTATGTCCTGCTTCTGCTTATCCTACATAACACCGGGGATGATTGCAGGTATGGAATTAAAAACTTTAAGTTTCACTTTAAACTGTGGCATTATGTGCGGGTCCTTAAGAAGCCATTCTGGAGCTTAGTGTAGCATTTTGTAAGCCAAAAGTTCATAATGCCTTGATCCATACACACACTCTCATTCATGGCCACGACGACATCAGAGGGATATTGGATTTTTGACATGGTTTTTCATTTGAAAAATTACCAATGGTGGCAATTTTGATCCATCGCCACAATAGGCCAGCACCACTTTGAAGTGTGATTTTTCATGGCTAGTTGTCACTAGATTCACCCTCTTTTGCCCGTATTCTGCGAATTTCAACCCACAGGGATGTCAAAAGTGAGGGGGGACTTCGTCCATGTTGATGATGTGATCTGGTGTCACAGTGTGCTCACTTACTTCCTTTTCAACAAACTCCGACACTGTCAATCTTGGATTAGAAATCGGATGGCAGCTTTTGAGACACCATTGTTTGTGCTCTGATTGAGAGGAGATTGCGTTGCATGAAGCAGAAGCACCAAGAAGATTCCCCCGCAAAGTCCTCAACATTCATTGCCTTGGCAACTACCTGGGCGTGTAGACGTTACTGCACCGTTTATAAAGCCTCTCCCCACAGCGCTTTGTTCAAGCACCCACTGGTGAACTCCTTCCTCTAGCTGTGACCATGAAGCTTTGTAAGTTTTTGGATGCTTTGTGAACAAAATTCTTAAGTTCTTTTTATAGTTATTTGGCTTTAAAATGTAAAACTATTCTATTAAAGTATACTTTTAACAAAAGTGATGGATTTTGCTTTTTTTGATGCATCTTTGTATGTTAAGACTTGTTAAATATGTGTGTGACTTCCTTAGAGAACAAATATGGCTTTTACTGTTACTGGTCCATCAATTACATGTGTGAAAAAGAGCTTTAATTGGGTCATTGAAAAGTTAGAAAGGGAAATCTTTCTGCAGCCACTTCACTACACCCTCAACATTCCTGATCATTATACATGATCAAAGGAAACTAATATAGGTGTTCTGAGGCTTTTGTTTTCAGAAACAAAATGACTGCAGCTCAATCTTGGGAGTAAGGAAAACACTACAATAAGAGCAAAGAGGATGAAGAGACAAATACATGGAGAGCAAATCTGTTGACTGGGAGGAGTGAAACCAGCAAACATGAAAGCTGCAAACCACAACACGGAGAGCATTAATGACGTTGAAACTGTTTGAAGTAGGAAAATGATCATTTTTCCACTTTTAGATGCAAATTAAGTCAAACACACAGTTTACTCTGAGGTTTTAAAGTCTTCAAAGTAGTCATGCACGACTTCAGTTCTGTTGTAGTATTTCACCATCTCTCTGTAGGATTCCCCAGGCATTTTTAATTGCATTTATATAATCACTTTTTTACCAACTTCCAGTTCAAATTTATAGTGTCGGTCAACAGACGCAGAATCTTGACAGCCAGTTAACACTGCTTTATTATAAGCTTACATTCATTAAATACTGTCAAAAACCGGTGATGTGGGAACCACTATGCTTGACACCAAACTTGGTGGCAGAAATGTTAAAACTCAATAAACTTCAAAATAACAAAAAAAAAAAAAAATACAAAAATAAAAAACCCAGACTGACGAAGCAGATGACCTGACCATAAAGGAATGAAAACCAGATCCTTTAAGAAACTGAGGGTAATTGATTGAAATGAAGACGGCTGTGGGTATTTTTCAGCCTGAACCGTGTGGGACTGTGACAGGGGGACAACTCAGAACGGAACATTAACACCAGGAACAAGCAAAGAAGAGTGCATAATCCTGATTGATACAGGCAATTTTTATTTATTTATTTTGCTCTATTGTTTGACATATTCTAAAACGTATTCGTTTTTGTATAAATTAGCATTTTAAATGAAATAGAGTAAAATACTGGAAACTATTGCAGTTCATGGGAGTGATCAGCAGTGTTGGGAATCTTACCTTAAATAATATAGTTAAATCCCCAAAAAGTAATTAATTAACTTAGTTACTGCATCTTAAATGTAAGTAGTTACTCAGCAAAGTAACTCCAGTAATTCTATATTTTTCCTCAGCTGTCTGCAAACATGAATAACTGAAGTGCAATCATTTTAATCAAAGTGACATCTTAGTATTCTGGTATAGTTCTACCAATACAATGATGTTGTTTAATTATACTAGAGAGAGAGAGAGGAATGGCGTGTGTAAATTAAAATGTTTATTTATCAGAATTATCACACAACAAAAACTGCAACAAGTATTACATAAATATTAATAATATCAACTTCAGAAAAAATGCCGACTTTGCATGAAAACTAATATAAAGGTTTCAAGTATCAGTATATTTGAAGTATCTTAAGTTCAATTTTAATAAAGTGTTTCCAATCACAGAGGGGAAAAATGGAAATGCAAGACCATCAACAAGAATAATTATGGAACAAGAAAGTGACAATATATCTCTGCTCCTCTTAATGAATTCAGTCTTATATTGCCCCTTAAACTGAACTTTAACATGATAGAACTTAACAGCTAATAGCCGCGGTTACATGGGCAAAATATCCTGATCGGATCAATGGTCGGGTTACAATTCAACCGTGCACATGGGCACAGAAAACCTTTTTCCGATTAGAACAAACGTTCACACTTGGTCACACATGGTCACACTTTCGGTCTCAATAAATCCTTTGGGCATGCGCAGTAATGTTGAAAATACCGGAAAAAGGAAATGAGTCCCTCAGTAAACAAACCTTTGCTGTCATAGACATTTATGCAGCAGCTCGGTAATGTACGAGACGATCTTCCAAACATGCTTTTATTAATGTTACGAATATTATGAAGCACCTGTTCGCTCATCATTTTAATTTTAATTCGTGTGGTCAGTGCTTTTTTTGTGGAAGAACGGAGCTGGAAGAAGCCAGGGTTAGGAGAGGCTAACACGCACTAACAACATTTAGCCTATCTATGAACATAAAATTTAATCCACGCGGGAAACGCTGCAATCTGCATCTTGGCTGCACGTAAATATGTGGGAATAACATCAGCCTTTATTTTGTCGGGACACAACTGGAAACACAAATCCACGTGATTGTTTGAACGGTTTCTTAGCACTAAGAGGCATTTCTGCTCTGAGCTCACACAACGCCGCAAAGCCGCTGTGTGAGCTGGCGGTCCGTGCTCTGTTCGGACGTGGTTCTCCTGAAGCTGGCAGCCGCTAACCCAGAGCGGCGGGACGGATCACAGTCCATCCAAGGCTCCCACAAATAACAAGCAACAAAATGCACAGGTAACATAGCATCCTCCCCTCCCCTCAAACACACATTAATAAATCCGGTTGCTCTGCTCAGACTCTGTGACACAGTTCACTCGGTCCATCAGCACCCGAACCCAGACACAGAGCTTGGGTGCTGGGTCACGGGGCACGAAGCTTTCCTCCCCCGCACCCCCTCGTGAGGGGTGTAAGAGAGGGGAGATGCGAAGAGCCAGCGGGGCGAGAGCGGGGCGGCGCTTTTCACGGGCCTCCGCAGAGAAGCTGGTCGGTCCCATATGCGCTCCAAAGCTTTCTCTCAGCGAAACACTGTCTATGCATGACGTAACCAGAGCAGTAGTGACACACGATCGGAATGAACCGTTTACATGCACAACGATTGAATAAACAATCGGTATAAACCCACCTATCTCGATTGGAAAGAAATTTTGTTCTGAACGAGTCTGATCTGGGCAGACTATTCCGAACTGTGCGTTTACATGAGGCATTTTCCTTCTGATCAGGCGTTCTTCCCGATTACTTTTGCCCATGTAAACACAGCTACTGTGTCAATCAGAATTGTCACACCACAGAACTGCAACAGGAAAAATATAAATACTATAATAAATAATATAAATAATTATAATATAATAATAATTAATAAATAGTAATAAATAATAATAATAAATTATATAAATTAACTTTATACTAGTGACCTTTATTTTATTTTTTTTTCTTTGTGTAAACACATTTTAAGTATCCTCTAAAATGGTATCTTTAGCTGCTTATTCATTTTTGTGTTCTTTTCATCAATGTAATTCATGAAAATTTTACATTACAGATGGGAAAGTCCAGGTCTGATGGATCTTTGATGCAAGACCTCTGTATCACTCCAATGTAACAGTGGACAGCGGGAGAATGTTTTCCACAACATATTGGAAATAATAGGAAATAAATAATAATAATAATGTTCATATCTGTGCGAGTTACAGTAAAGCCCCACCAACTATAAGATGCTCGTCTCTGTCTAGGAGTGTTGAGTATCCCCCACCATCACCTTAGGCAGGTATCGTGTGCTTTGGCCACACAAAACGCGATTTGCATGTTACAATGGCCTTGGACGCCTTTCTTTCAACCCATGTCAAATTTGATGCTCGATGTTTGTCCAAAAATGTAGTCAGACGGATGTGGGAGAAACTGTACAAAGTTTTTAGCCTCCTAGCTACATGGAACCATCAACTGTATATTTCATTTACAATGCATGGAAGACACAAATGATATCGAGGGATCAGCTTATTATTTTGAAGAGCTCTACAAAAGCATTGGTAATCCTGTCTCCATGGCTAGGTTCATTAGATCATTCCAGTGCGATGTGGTCCACCATCTATTACGGGAGCAGCACCTAAATGATGGATGTTTACAGTGATATTTCCGTCTGTCTGTAACCTAGTGTGATGACTTCCTGTCCCGCATTAGTCAGAGGAGGGAAAAAATAAGAATCAATATAAAAGGACCAATTTAGTATTGTCTCGAAGGAAAAAAGAAAAATATTATGAAGTTCAAAATGAGATTCTCCTCCATGTTGGTTTTGGACTCTGACTACTGATCACGTCATCAACACGTCACAGGCCAAAGCTGAGTCTCTAATTGGTTAATATGATGCGTCCTCTTTGCCAAAGTTCAGAGACATAGGGAATGAGAATCCATAGATCCCTGGACACAACTAACATCCTCACACCAGTTTCTGACTTATCCCACAATAGATGGGGGACAAAGCCAATCAAAGGCAACTGCCTTCCTTAGCTTTGTGTTAATAAATTAGTTTTGTGTTATGGGATAAGGTTTATCCTTAAAGGTATAGTAAATTTTATTGAGGAAGGGGTGGAATCACTGTTTGTTGAAAGTGGTGTTGAAACACTCTCCCATCAGGAGTTAGACCTGCAGAGTTTTATCATTGGCTGTTCCTCGATGTAAAGCCGAAAAAGGTTCTGTCAAGGTTATTTCTAAAAACAAAAGAGAGTATTAATAAAGGAAACAGACCCCAAGAGTCAGGTGCGATTTTTCATGAGGAAAGCGGGAAACAGACAACCCTTCTGCTCCAGACCGCTCTTCCTAAGGGTGACTGTTCCAGCCTCGCACTTTTGTTTAGGTCTCCCTAGTTACATGGTGAGTGAATTATCTACACGTCACAAGGTGGTTGTCAATAGTTTTCTGCTGTAATCACAGGAAGTTCTGTTTTTCATAATCACTTCTTTCCTTACTGCTGAAGTGATCACTTTTCTGAAATGGCACACGGAAATATTCCAACCCAAACAACTTTAATTATGTAAGAATAATAAAGAATGTTTGAATAATAAAGAAAATATATACATTTAACAGGTTCACAGCTCATGAATTGCTAATTCTTCTTCTTAACATTTTTCTGATTTCATCTTTCTCAGCTGGAAGAAAACATCTCAAATTTTAACAAATATGTTTTACAATATGTTCTGTTGTAGTTCATTGTTACAGTATAACCTGTCAGTTGTAAATATTTCTAATGATGTATATAGACTTCATTGTCCTGCCACTTCCTTAGAGAGTCAGGCTCACTCACATTTTACCGCTATCGAAAATAATTTTCTCAGCAGCAGCAGCCCAAAGGAATTCACACACCAAGAACAATCTAACACTAAAACATGCTCTTCATTTCCTGCTGAAACGCAGCCACCAAAAAAAAGTGTCCTTCAACATTCTGTCGAACCTTTAAAAAACACACTAAACCCATATGGATCCCCCAACTGAGCTCTCAGTATATGTGTCTTGTGAAAAATTAGCATTACAGAAAATTAATTGGCTGCCTGGAGAAGAAAATGAAGGATTTGAAAAGTGGATAAGAGGCACTTTGAGGAGAAACGAAGGGCAAGTGAAAATAAAAATTATTTAAAAATAAGAAAAGTGTTAAAAATATTATTAAAAATTATTATAAAAATGTAGCTAAAGTTTGCTAAATTTGGCCTAAAGAGTTTGTAAGGTGAAGGTCAGAACAGAGTCATTAAAGAGCATAAACATTTTTGTTTTTTGGAAAGGCAAATAAAGGCATGTCTTTAGATTGAGGCTGACACAAAGACATCTAGTGGAATATTAATAACAAAAAGTCAAATTAACCATTAAAGATTTATTATGCTAATTAGTAATTCATTAGACTCCCACCTCTGCTGTTGCTAATAGACAGAAGGTCACAGAAACTACAAAAAAGAAACATAATTACTCATTTATTATTAAATTGCAGTACAAACGTTTCCCTGGACTGCACTTCGTGGACTGGCCTCTACCACCATTAGGGTCTAGGTTTGGGGGGTTTATATATCTACAGTTTGAGCTTAACCCACTAGGATAAAGACATCATCTGCCCAGAGCCTAACCGCCAAAAGACTATGGACTATTTCATGCACATTTTTGTACCTCAAATAAATCTTTAAATGAATTCCTAAGATCTCTCCTCAATGCAGTACTTTTCAGACACAAACTGACGTCACACTAGGAGTGTGACGATAACCGCATCACCGCACTTTGTTTTTTTGGAAAGCATATATATATATATATATATATATATATATATATATATATATATATTTTTTTTTTTTTTTTTTGAAAGTTCTGCATATGGTGCGTGATTGGAACTATAATAAACACATTAAACACATTCATCTTTGCTGATAATTTACTTTTCCTGCTAGTCCTGTGTTCAGACTTTAAGGGTTTCTGGGGGAAACCTTTTATTACTGTTCTCCTTTACTCCCTGCGCCGCGCCTCTCACCTCTTGCGTTGCTCGCGGCTCTCACTCCCTCTTAGAGCCGTGCGCGGCACGCGGCTCACTCTACTCACACGCCGCGGTTTCAGAAGCAAATACACATCCTCATTGGTCCTGCAACATAAGTTTCTGTCTTGCGAGGAAATACGACAAATTTATTGCGTTCTAATTATTCACTTACATTGTATTCATTTCCATTACAAGCTGCGTACGTTCTTGAATGTGCGACACGGCCGCCCGGCGGAGGATTTTGTATTGGGGGGTGGCGGGTTTATTACTGTTCTCATTCAACACCAAACATGAACGCGCACTGTTAGATTTCGATTAATATTAACACTACATGTTTAGTTTGGGAACTATCTTATGCAGCGCAAAGTTACGTGTCTCTATAAACAAAGGCGGAGCCTCCTGCCCCGTGTTCTTCATGGTTGTCAGGCTCATGGCTACCGGAAAGGTGACAAAGTGTCTGTAGTCTTGTTTATTACTGGCCAACATCTAATATTCTGAGAAGATTTCTGTACCGGAGAGCACAAGTAAAGCCTCGCATTCAACTCGAGAGCGGTCCGCTGCAGAAGAATCAACACGCCCCCCAACACACTTGTGTGCAATCCTTCCTCCTACACACGCAGCCCTAACACACATACACATAGTCATTCTACAACACTTATATAGTTAGTTCATTAGTTTGATAGGTAGTAGTTAGTTGTTACTGTTATTTGTTAAAAAAGAATACTGTGTTGCAATTGTATTCATTTGCGACGTGGCCGCCAGGGGATTTTGTGTTTTTTTTGGGGGGTGCTGCGGTTAACCGCGACACCGCACCCCCTGCTGATTCATCACCGCGGTGATCAAAAATCCCACACCGTCACAGCTCTACATCACACACACTTTTTCCTGCAGAAGGACGATCAAAGACGTCCCTTTTCTTTAGCCAAAGAGCGTTTTATCACGTTTGCTTTTGTTAAAAACATCTTCCAGGTTAAGTTTTCACTGGGCAGTAATACATATGACCTGACATAGTAATTTATAAATTGGTTACCAGTAAAAGATAAATGTAGGATTTTACTGTCCCAAACTATGAGAACAGTGGTAAAATACTCAGTTGAGGAAAAGTAACAAAAAAACAAAAACACCCTTTAGAAATAATTTTACTATAGCCAAAATCACCAAAAAAGTATATTTTTTTCTATTAGTAAATGGAATTAGGAAAAACAAACATAGAAATGGAAAGATTTTAAGTTAGCCAATTAATTATCCTAATTTATGTTACACCCAATACTATTTGTGGCCATTTTGTTTTGTTCTTTTCCATGTTTTTCACTCATATGTTTTAGTAATCATGAAGAGCATCCAATAAAACAGTCAACATACTTGGGACAATATCTGAACAATTACTCATTTTTTTGTTTTGGTTGATTGTGAAAGTGGCAGCTAATTGTCTGATTGTCCAACCAACCATTCTGCAACCTAATAGAAGCTTTGTTATTTTTCCCACCTAACAGTTAGATTCGCTGCAAATAGTTCAGTCTAAGTTTAGCAAAGGGATAAAGTAAACAGGATTTAACACTAGAATTATAATTGTAAAATGCCAAAGAAGCAGTGCAACCTTTGACTGGCATGGCTATAAGAACCCCAGATTATGTCATTTTTAAATGTATGGTACAATTGTTGTATGAATATTTTCATCTTTATGTCCTTCCTCTCAGCATAACACATGAAGCTACTGTGCAGAAAAAATGAACAAATTGAATGACCTCTTACCTTATGAGCTAAAGCTGCCTATAGTGCTGGCGTAATGAGGCAAGGCCTCAACTCTCAGACTTCAGTTTAAAGGTCTTTTTAACATCGTTGAGACATTTTTAAACGCCTGCTAAGAGGATTTCTGGATGGAAAAAAAACGTCCTTTATAAAATAAGTAACTTCAAAGTTGATACCCTGCATGTGGAAACCAAGTCAGATTTAAATCTATTGTGGTTTAAATATGAACTCTAAAACTTAAACAGTACCTTTGCCCTTGAACTAAGGATCACCAAACTTAATCATCTGAATTATTGTAAGAGAAATACTGCTTTTTAGGAATATTCGACAATGTAAACGAAAAAAGTATATGCCTGCTTTTTTTGCCTCTCATTGTCTCCCTCAAACTCCTGCATAGGTATAATGATCTTCAATGAAGTCCATTCAGTAGCTGACGGGAGCTAATCCATGATATTTAGTCTTTCAGATGTTAAATACCTTAGTCAGGTGGCTCCTTTACAGGTGAGTGAACTGCTGTTGATTCAAAGTCATTTTTGTTAACATACACGGCGCCCTGAAGCTAGAGGAACAGATGGCGATATCAAACTCACCCAGAGACCTGCTCTCTTGTTCGTGCTCATTACTTGCTGGGTCGGCTGTGAAACACACGGTTTAGCATCATTTTGAGGCATTAATACTGACATAGACTCTCATTGTAAAGTGAAGCTGGTGGTGACAGCTGTGAATGTACGTCCTCTGATCCTTGTCAGTGCATGTGGGTGCATTTACAGCAGTCAGCATGTATTCACAGAGCCGCTTCATCAACAGATGGCTAATTGTTTCATCAATTACCCATGAAAATGGTTTTGGAGACTAATTATTAGATTTTAAATTGTATATGTAATAAGGACACTTTTAATATCCAAAAAAAGAAGACGGTGAGTGCAGTTTAAAATTGGAAAATTTTGTTTTTAATTTGTAATGCAAATGTTACATCATTTGTTAGTCTCTAATGCATCAGTACTTTTGTATGGGTGGTCAGGAGCATTGTGTTTGGCATCTAGATTGGATTTTTTTTAAACTGGGACACAACTGGACCCAATGTATAAATATGCTGTACACACATTCACAAATATACTTCAAAAAAAAAGTGTGTGACGTCATTTTAGTTCTGAAAAGTACTTCAATAAGGATAGATCTTAGGAATACAAATAAAGACTTATTTGAGATACAAATATGAGCATGAAATAGTCCATAGTCTTTTGGCGGTCAGGCTCCGGGCAGGTGACCTCTTTATCTTGGTGGGATAAGCTCAGACTGTAGATAGATAGATAGATAGATAGATAGATAGATAGATAGATAGATAGATAGATAGATAGATAGATAGATAGATAGATAGATAGATAGATAGATAGATAGATAGATAGATAGATAGATAGATAGATAGATAGATAGATAGATAGATAGATAGATAGATAGATAGATAGATAGATAGATAGATAGTCACAAAATAATATCAGTTCATATCAGGCAGGTTCATTAAACAGCCAGATATATTAGATATTGGTTTAGAGTGGAGGCTTAATTGATGAGTGGCGTGTAGAGTGACGCATGAACCTAGCTTACCCAGAAATGAGGTAGATCGTGTTTTTTGAAATTGCACCAAAGCTTCATAATAGAAATTACATTAAATTTATTCAAATTAGATTTAATTATTTGACCCGGTCTATTCTAAATGAATAGTTGGTCAGTTGTTTTTTTGAGGAGTAAAGGAACAGTTGTGAATTATGAAGTATGATATTATTGTAGGACATGACAGGTCATGCAATGCATCAAGTTTTTAAAGGGGGTCTAAGGGTATATTCAGACTGGAAAAGTCAGTTGATCCGGACCAAGTCTGCTTTATATGGTCCAGATCGAGTCCTGAACCTCGCGTTTGGTCTTTATTCAGATTGCCTACAAGCTGATTATTCTGTTATGAACCAAAGCTTGTAAACAAAAGCATGTGACTAAAAATGTCTTCAGGAAAGCAGAAAATGAATATTGGAAGTCCGAACCTTTGCAATCCTTTTCGGCATAGTTCACCCACTCAAAATTTATATTTTACAGATCAGTTTTGAATGACTGTATTAACGTCAGGTTCAACACTTGTGATTTGTTACTTTGGTACAGCAGAGACTTGCTGCAGGGCGGTTACTTGGGAAGCGACAAGAAAGGTGAAAGCTGATAAGTGTTGTGTTGTCAGGAAAACAGTGTGAGAAGCAATGTATATCACGTTAAAGTTGTTTTAAGAAGACCGACCAAATTGTTGCTGTGTCTCATTGGTGCTGCATGTTTGTCTGTGACTCATAGTTGCCTCCTTCCTACTGTGTTTACATCTTGTAATGCCTGGCTACGTTGGCCATTTGGTCCAGTTGTTTTGCTCTGAGCACGGAGCCTATTCAAACTGAGGAAGCTCAGAGCGAACCGAAGCTCAGTCTGACTGGAAATGAACCAAGACCACCTTGAAAGAGGGGTCAGAGAGCGGTTCCTGGTCCCGGATCAGGGTCCAAAGATGAAAATATTATTAGAAAATCAATTAACTAATAATGTTTGACGGTAAGAAATCACCTCTAAGCAATGCTGCATGTTGCTTGTAAAGAGTAATTAATTAAGTTAGTGGTTTAGTAACTATGCTTTATCATTATGTAAGAAACTGACTGCAAGGACAAGTAACTATTGCGTAATTATGGTCACACCATCGATATTTCAAGGTCTTGCGGTGGCAGTCCAGTAACAGGCGGGTGGCAGGAACGCAGCAGTGCAATAACTGACTGTGGCATGCAAAAGGCCCGAGCAGCCTGCCTATATGCTGCAGCAGCTCTCTGTCTGCCCGCCAGTCAGCCTCCGGGGAGCTGGCATAGTGAGCGTGATTACTCCAGCCCCATGGGCCCTGGATATGCTTGACATTGAAACATGACGCCCCTGATCCGTGAATCACGTTCAGTGTGAACACAGCTTTACACTTTCAAGATAATTTTGTCTTCCTTTAGAATGAAGTGACAGACCTATAACTGCTGGTTAGCAGTCTAAGCAAAGACAGACTTCCCTCTCCCCGGCTACATCCTCCAGCCACGCTACATCTCTTGGCTTGCCTGGAAACACCTCGGAAGTTTCCGAGGTGTTTCCAGGCAAGCCAAGAGATGTAGCGTGTCTGCTTCTACCCTGGGGCCTCTGCCCAGTGGGACATTCCCAGAACATCTCCCCAAGGAGGTGTCCAGAAGACATCCAGACCAGATGCCACCTCAACTGGCTTCTCTCAAAGCGGAGGGGCAGAGCCATTTACCAATCATTTTAAATCTTCATGACAAGTCATACTATTTTTCCCAAAACACTGTCATTTATAATTAAATGTCTATAGTGAAGATTTTTAATTTTTTTTGTGGGATAATAATTTCGAAGAAGTTGCTTTGAAATTAAACATTAAAAAGAAATATTTTTTGTTTCTTAAAAAAAGCAAAAGAATTTAAGAATCCCCTTTTTAAAAAAAATTCAGAAGAAAGACAAATCTATTCAAATGTACATTCAGATTTCTTTTAGTCAATTTGGTCACATTTGAAATAGCGGAGGGGTAACAGATTGTTTCCTAGAAGACTCTTTTCTAAAATAAACAGGATTTATGTGATTATTTGCTTCAAAAGTCCACTCCATAATTACCACCGGGAGCCAATTACTGGCTCTGCATCAATTGTGATTTATCAGCATCTCCCCAAAATGATGTTAAACATGTTAATGAGGGTGATGTCCCACACTATCACAAATCCAAGCTTTTCATCTTTATAGCTGTGTGTCCTTGGGATAGGAGTGAAATAATGAATAAAAAGGGCACATAAGGTCTCCTTAAATGGTTTTCAATAGACGTCATTATGAAAATCTGGACTGTGCATGAAAATAAATAAGCAAATGGGTAATTAGTGTTCTACTGTTGTCAACGGATGGCTATTTGATTTCCTTCCCTTTTAGTGTTGTCCTTTGTATTAAATTTGTATTATTCAAGCCAGACCATAATGGGCATTCACAGATAATTCCCAAAGAATGACTTGCTCTTTCAGCTAAATCTGGAAAAGTGAGTTTTACAGCATGTAAGTCATCCTTTAGACAATTATTCAAGATAGAACCAAAGTGCAAAAACACAAAGTTTTAACATATAAATAAAAAAAAAAAAAATAGCAGTTATTTACCTTTAGCCCCTTTTAACAAAATGAAAACTTTGCCTACCAAAAATTGGGTGAAGGTCTTGACAGGAATCAGAAATCCATTAAGAATTTAGAGCAGGATTCATGAAAGTCTCTGGAGTTCTGTAGCTGTCAGCAGGAAAAGAGCCTTTGCCGTCAATGAGCAAATTTAAAGGAACCTTTTCATGTTGCCAAAAGGCGACTGTTTTCACTGCAAAGTTTTGCCATATTTTTTTATACCTACTCTAAAGAACTTTAGCATGCTTGACCTGAGAAGCACAAAACAGTAGTTTTTTGTCTTGCTAGGAAACATCATCTGAATAAGGAATAACAGTGTTTCAGTTTATTTTTTTTATTTTTATTTTCCCTTTGTATAAATAAAAACAAAAACCCACCTCTTTCACCCTTCCGTGGGTAGTTTCTCACCGAGTGATTCCTGTCCCGAGTGCTCCATTTATCACAGGCAGCACTGTCACCTTCACTTTCCATGCTTTCTACAGTTCTTCTCTGATTCCCTGGTATTTCTCCAGTTTCTCACGTTCAGGGCGCTCTGGTCCCCCAGCACCTGTCGCAGACCTTGTTTGGCCGGGCAATGTCTAAGCCGGCATGACATTGTCTCTCATGTTATGAGGTAGGCAGTAGCATTCAGGGTCTTGCTCAAGGACCCACACTAGGTGATGTTAATTGCTCACCATTGATATGGCACTTGCCCCATTACCGTTGCTTGCCATTGTCAGTCCTGCACCTTACCAATCAAGCTACCCTATATATATATATATATATATATATATATATATATATATATATATATATATATATATATATATATATATATATATATAAATGGGATGTTAGAACATTACGTTATCCATGATTGATTACAGACAAATTAGCTCTGTTTTTAAATAGCTTTATTCTAATTTTTAATGTATATCTATTGGCGTGTTCTCAAACATAAAACAAGGGTCAAACTGTTAACTTGTATGAGCATTTCACTTGAAGTCAGCTGAAAACGCGTCCATCAATGTGCAACTTTGTAGTTCTTCACAGAATTAACCATAAACAATACCACAACGTCACAGCTTTGATCTATTATGTAAGGTGTAAAGCCTGACGAGGTGTTCGTTTTCATAAATTAATGCGGTATGCAACAAGCTGATTTCATAGGATGGTAAACTGTGGATTAGGGTAGGTCAACATATGTATTTCAGTAGGCTATTAATGAGAAGATGGGACCTGATGTTTTTTTTTTTTGTAATTGTTTAAGATTGAAAAAAAAACACCTTGGTACTGTAAAAATAAAGGTTAGTAGTCTGTTTATATGAGAAAGACTTCATGAAGCCACTTTTAAATCATCTTTTGATCTTTTACAGCGTCACAATGTCACAAATTTTTATGAACCTGTCGAAAAGAGGATTTTTATAGCAAATATATTGTTAAAATAAAAACAGATTAATTTGTTCGGGGACACCCATCCCCCATGCCAGGATTAAGGTGCACCAGATATCCGTTCGAGGCTAGGATCCCATGTACGACCCTCCACTGGAGGTCACCTACTCGTTTCTCAACGGGAACTTTGTACAGGGATTTCCAACAGCCCCTCGAGGAAGACCCTGTCCCAAACAATCCAGCCCACCTCGACACTCTGACGTCCATTTAGGAGCGCAAGATTGTCCATAAGAGATCAGTCTGGCACACAATATGACTGATCTCTGTGAATGATCACACCCAAAATATTATTAAGTCTATTGGACAGGACCTTTGAAAGCAACTTATAGTCTGTACAGAGCAAAGCAAGCGGTCTCCAGTTTTTCAGGAGAGTTAAGTCTCCTTTTTTAGGAAGAAGAGAGAGAACGGCGTGACGACATGAGAAAGGCAACAATCCAGCCTTTGAGCAAATCTTGTACACCTCTAGTAGATCCGGGCCCAGGCACTTCCAGAAGTGTTTATAAAAATCAGCTGGCAGACCATCAAAACCAGGAGACCTTCCCAGCACCATCTGACCCACAGCAGCAGTCAATTCATCCGTGGAGGTCGGAATCCAAAAAGTTCCTGTCAGCATTACTCAGTCGTGGAAGTCCCTCCAGCAGCTGAGCCACACAGTCGCTGTCGCAATCTTCTTTTCCGAACAGACCGCTGTAAAAATCCTGCATTGACTTAAATCCAGTTCTCATGGCAGCCGGACTCGTAGTAACAGTCCCATCACGGAAGCGTAAACAGACCATCTGTTTATTCTTAGAAACAGATTTCTCCAGGTTAAAAAAGAACGACGTCGGAGCATCCATGTCTCTAATGGTGGTAAACCGAGCTCGAACTAAAGCTCCCTTAGCCCTTTCACAAAGAAAGTAACTTAGTTCACCCCATCTGCTCTGAAGTAATTGACTCTGTGAAGCACTATTAGTTAAACAAGTGTTTTTCCAAAGCAGATATTACTCTCTTAGTGGTAACTGTGGAATGACTTGTATACTGTTGACAGAAAACCCGTATTTGTTACCCACCTATCACCACTGGCTAATAGAAATAAAATAAGATTTTCTACACCTCCAAAGCTCCCAAAAAACTCAAATTTATCAAAAAAAACTCTATCTAGCAGAAGCTTCACATTAAAATGCCAGTATGAACTTCTTTTGGTAGATGATCCAAGATGTAAGTCTAGTGTAATCATATGATGATCACTAATGCAACCGGATAAATTGAAAATCTATAAACCCTGTTCCTAAAACTGCTTGTGAGGCAAAAGCTGTCCAGTCTGGCAAGGCTCAAATTCCCACCCATATTCCTGCCCCACGTGAATTGTCTGGTTCGGGGATTATTAAGCCGCCAAACATCAACCAAGGAAGAGTCAGAAACAATCTTTGATAAAACCGAAGATGACTGAAAATGAGGTTTCTGCACCTGTCCTATCTAAAGTCAAATCCAATGTGCAGTTCCAGTCACTGCCCATCACTATAATATCCCCTGGATGACAGTTTAAAAAAAAAGCACCTAAAGTGAAGTAAAAAAGAATTCTGTGTGCACCTTTTGCAGGTGCATAAAAGTTGATGAAACACAAATTTAATCCGTTTAGTTCAACCCTCACAGCTAGGAACCTGCCTGCGGCCAACAACCATCACTCCTTTATTTATTCAGGAGGCATACGTGATGTTAGCATGACTGACTAAGTCCCCGACAACCAGGAGAACCGTCTCCACAGAGACCTGCGACTCGGGCTGGACAGGGACCCCGTGCCTCAGGGACAAGGACGGCATCTGTGACGCCATCCCGGCGGGCGAACCACCAATCCCCCACACTCACCAGTTCAACCTCACTAAAATCAGTAAATAACTCCAAAAAGAAAATGGAAGAAGAATCACTAAACCACACAAACTTTCTTCCAAACTCTCAAACTCACTAACAAACCTGTCCATGCTGTAGCCGCCACCACCAATCTCCCAGCATGCAGTGAAAGAGAGAGAGACAGAGAGCATAGCTGAAGAGTTTTTAATGTCATTTCTAGAAAAATGGCCCTGAGGGCATCCAGTCTAAGTTGGAGAGGGAATGGATACGTTTAGACTAGTTAAAAAGGTATTCTTGTAACTCCATGTGAAACAGCTGTAATGTCATTCATCCATCTTGAGAACCTGCTGAATCACTTTCAGGCTCATTTGGTTGTTGGAGCCAGCTAAAGGCACCCTGAACAGGTTACCAGTCTGTTGAAGGGATACACACTTACTCACATGCTCACCTAAGGCCAATTTAGAGACACCAATTAACCTTTGAACCTTGTTTTTGGACAATGGGATGAAGCTGGAGTGCCTGGAGAAAACCCACGCATGCATAAGGAAATGCAAACTAAAACAACAGTTGGCATTTGAACCAGGCAGCCTTCTTGCTGACAGGCGAGAGTGCTGACCACTGTTACACTGTGCACCCCAATCATAATATATCATTGTCATATCATTTTTGCCAGAATTAACAAGTAAATGTTTGAGCCTATTAAAGTAGTCAAAAGATAGTGCAAATTTAATAACTGCACAGTTTTCTCAGGCTTCATAGATAAGACAACTTGCAGTGCAGCCATTATCCTCCCAATGTGCTAGGAGTCTTCAAAATAAAATAGAAATGTATGCCATGTTGAAAGAAAGCACTGCACAAACAAAGCATTTGTGAATTGACTGAAGCTGGAGTACATCCAGAACCCGACAGGTGGTTTAAACAAGCTTTGGCAGTTCCTTCAGACACAGATTTTTTATCTGCAAACTGAAATTCATTAGATAGATATGAATTAATTAGGCAAAAAACAATGTTCTTAATCCCTCATTGCCCTTAATGCATGAGTCTGTGAAAATCCAACATGTTTCTTATTTGGCACCACTGCATCCAAGTTATATCTGAATATATCAGAAAGCGCCTGGTTGACTGCCAAACCACAGAAATAGACATAAGTCAACATTTTTTACCCCTTTGGCAGATTTTTTTCTAAATAAGCAAAAAAATAAATAAAATAACAAATATGCCAATTGAAGAAAAATTCAAGAAAAATGGTCTTATCAAGAATTCTTAAAAATCTAATTACCAAGACAGTTTTTTTCAATCTATTATTTTGCTATTGAAAGCTTTCTAGAGAAAATTCTTGTTCTTGTAAGACAATTTTTTTTTGCAGGTCTTTTCGCTTTCCTAAAGATTCAGTTTTTGCTGTGCCCTGAATAAAAACAACAGATGGATCTTGGGTAAGAAGACAGTTGAAACACAAAACTCTTCAGTTTGCTTCAGCAGTAAAGTCATGCATTATTGCATATTGTTAGAACTGTGCTCTCACTGGCCTGGGGCCTACAGCATTGTTGTGACCGAGCAGACCAGCATTTATGGTGAGCATTATTATGCCTGTAAAAAAGAAACTGTCTCTGTGTAAAACTTTTTTATTTAAATTGAGATTAAAAAAAGATAAATTTATCCCACCTCCCAGAGGGCGTGTTATCCGAAAATGTGTTCATTTTTTTCTTTATGTTGAACACACTCCCTGTCACACCTTGAGAATGATCGCACTATCAAATACCCTACAAAAGGCTAATTAGGGATATGCATAGTGTGGACTTAACAAGCTCGTTTGTCTGCAACCGTCCACATGGTGCTAACGAGCCCCTCTGCTCATTAAAGCTGCTAAGCTGCAGGCCAGACAGCCAAGTTAGCTAACAAGGTAAATGAAGGAGACAGCTAGTGTTGACTTTGCATATGAGGCTGGAGGTGGGAGATTTAGCTACTTGACTGGGGACTAAGACAGCAGGGCAAGGTTTATCTGACCTAAGCAATGCTGTCCAGCATTAGCACCCTAAAGACAGCAAAGATCCTGATGAGATGACCCTTGCATGTAAATGAGTGTTAGCGTGCACCTAAGTGTGTGCGGAGGGGGGTTAATTGGCCTTCTTGACGGCTTTCACTGAGAGAGATCAGCCAATGAAACAAGGTCGAAAAGCACAGGCAGAGCAAGAAACACGAGACGTTTTGATGAGGTGAGTGAAAAAATTTTAGATCTAAATTTTGACTCATGTTGTCAAACGAAAACATCCAACATGGCTAAAGTTGTAAATGTTTTTTTATCTTTAGATATGAGAATAATTTTGACAAATACGACACACATGTTATATATTTCTTTTGTTTAATTTGTTTTTCAATGTTAAACATTGTGTAAACTCAGTATCTTTGTGGGGTATTCTGCACAAAGCAGGGGAGAAAATCAGTTCATGAGGTGCTGTGCAGTAGTCACACTTCCTGCAAATTTCCTCCATATCCCACCAACCCTGGCCCCTGTAAAAGCCAACCCCAAAGTCTCCTGAACCAGGGGCCCCATGCTTGATTTAGAAATCGGCAAGCTGCAGGTCTTTTTGCTCCACCAGCAAACTTATGTTGCCTGCGGCAAACTCCTTCCAAGCCTCCTGCAGCACACCATCACACGGAGATAAATAGTCAAATAGCAACTGCAGTCCTTTAGTTACTTTAGAAACCAATGAGACTGCTTTCTTATACTAAGTTCACACTGGGCATGTGTCTCACATTTATGAATGCGCTGAACACGGGTTCTTGAATGCACTTTTAGCATATTTTGTTCACACTGGACTGTCGCAACTCGATGCTAGGACATGTCCGGCACCTACAAATGGAAGAGGCTTGGGGCAAAATGTTGAAGCAGTACAAATCTTGCAAATCTTTTTATGATATATGAAAGCCTTAAATTTCAGAGGCTTCCCCAAGTCATTTTTGTGGAGGGCTGGATGAGGCCCACCTTTTGCATCTTCAGCAGGACCTTTTGTCATGGTTTGAGTTTGTTGTGTCTTGTTTTTCGTTTTAGTTCTTGTTCTGTCTTGTTTGGTTCTGTTTCCTGTTTTATTTTGAAAGGTTTCCTGTCTTGTCTTGTTTCTTGAGCTTTACTTCCTTTGGTCCCCATCTGCCCTGATCGTGTTCACCTGTGTCTTGTCTGCCCTGTCTGTATTTAAGTCTCTGTCCTGCCCTGTCTCTGCCTTCCTCCTGGGCTGGTCCATTAGTTTTGTCATGGTCTTTTTGTCATCTTGTCTCCATGCCTTGTTCCATGTTTTTTTGCCACGCTCTTGTTCCATGTTTCAAGCCACGCCAAAGTAAGTTTTGTTTTCTTTGTAATCCTGCTCTGCAGCGCTTTTTGTTTGTATTAAACCCCTTGTCCTTGAACCGCGTGCCTCCGCCTCTGCGTCTGGGTCCTACCTGCTCTCGAGCCCCCCACCCCGTGACACCTTTTCTGCAATGGTCTGTCTGGTGAAAAAGATGTATCCACCAGAGCTGGACATGATGGTTCATTTACACTCATTCATGCATCTTTTAATCCTTTTAATCCCTTTCGGGGAATGCTGGAGCCTATCCCGGTCACTTGTCGGCTGGGGACTCCTTGGACAGGTCACCAGTCTGTCGCAACGTGCCAGTTTTAACAATGGAACTTTCACCAATCAGGGTGTCAGAAAACCCACCCATGCACGGAGAACCATGCAAACTCCATACAGAAAGATCCCCCATGTCATGTTTCAGATCCCCCAGATGGGACTTGAACCAAGGGCCTTCTTCCTGTGAGCCAAGAGCGCTAACCAGTGCCCACAGCAGCTTCATTGACACTCATCATGGTCAGTTAGCAGTGACCAACTAAGGTTCAGACAAAACACAAGTCTTTCAGAGTGGTAATGCCTGTTCCCTATGTGCTCCACCTCTCTAGCCCAATTGGGACATACCTTTAGAACACCACCTTGTGCTGCCTATATGGCCTCATACTGGTTTCCCTGAGTCCTGAAAAAAGTGACCAGGTTTCTCACAACTTCAGTAGACTCTTGCTGGTGCCTTGTCTAGGCTTAGGAGGGGATGGTGGTAATCCTACATTCACTGACAAAATGTATTTGTTACGTTCACACCTGCATCTGTAACACAGGTTTAAACCTTGTGCTATCCTGTTTTTGTTTTTTTTAAATTATTATTTATTTATTTTTTGGGGCGTTTGTGTGTCCCCTACGAGATTACCACTGACTGTCTTTTTAGAAGAAGTTTCCATCTCATAACAGACTCTGGTCGGCGTTCACAGCTGCAGATGCTCGCCCTCCGCGCGTTCACGCTGCTCTCTTCATCCTGCACGCTCGCGCTACCCCACCATGTTAAAGGCACCACAACAATCTTAGAACATGATAGTTATTTTACAAAAACACAGAGAGCCGCAGCACAGGGAGGAAAGAGCCACATGCGGCTCCGGAGCCGCCAGTTGCCGACCCCTGCTATATGCTTAAAGCTAGTTCAAGAATGCACGTTTAGAGCTTTTTTGAACATGCATCACTTGCGCGGTGTGTACGTAGCATCAGTTGAAAAATGCAAAGGAAGTTTGTAAGAGGCTGTCTCGGCTGCTCGAGTGAAGCGGGGGCTCGCCGCTGCAGACTCGGTGGGTGTGGGGGGGCTCTGCCCTTTCCACTGATACAGATCCTGGTGAAGGCTGCAGCTCTGGAGCTTCTCAGAGCAGCAATAGTGAAATTAATGTGAGAGACAACAAGGCTTCTGTCTGTTTTTCTGTCTAGTTTTGTATTTTTTTGTTTGTCTTTTCGTTCCCAAATTGATGTAATCCTGAATAATTGCTGTATTTTTCTCAGTTTGGGGAGTAAGGGGACTGAGTAGCTTTTCTAGCATGGTGCAGAATGCTTTAAATGAGTTTTAGGAAACGGAGATGAATAACAACAGTAACGTTAAGAAAACTCATTTGTCAAAACATGTTTCAGGAAGGCTGAATTATTAACTGATTTTTTAGGAATATCTAAGAATCTGCAAATATTGTCTGGCAGTATAAGAAGATAAGAAAGTCATAACTCACATCCAGTATTAGCTGTAATGTAATGCACGTGTCAACTGCACACAAACCCAGCAGGCTGAGATTGAATTAGGTAGAGAGAAGATGCATTTTTGAAAACCTAGATTTGACTTATGAAAGACTATGGTGTGTTTATACAATTGGATTATTGGAAATAGAGACAAATGTGAAAAAAGAAATGAGTAGAGGTAAAAAAGACAAAGTGTGTAAAAGGGGTAAGGGGAAGGGGAGGAAGCTGATAAGATGTGGGGGTAGAGGGATGTGCTGGTGCTGGTGTTGTGATAGCCTCAGGCTGTGCTAAATGAGATCCAGTCAAAATAGGACAGCTCCTATGACGAAACAGAGGTGTGGGATGCAACTCCGTCTTTGTGCAGACTCTGTATTTGCACACATATTCCTCCCTGTGTCTTCCATTGTGATTCTGTGTGTGCATGTGCAAATCTCAACTCTTGCTTTTCTCAAAGCAGCTCCGAAGGCAGCAACAGAGCTCAGCTGGCTGCAGCAGATGAGTTCTCACACAAATGTGGATGGAAGACCAGCACTATAAACTAATGTGTGCTGATTCCCCCTCACACTATTATGCACTTAACAATGAAAGTGAGATGGTTTGTGCATGCACACATGCAAACAGTGAGAGGCAGGCATATCATTTCTAACAATTCAGATATTTTTTTGAATAAATCCAAGAAAATCTTGTTAAGTATAATGGAAGGAAAATGTAATATTTTTAGCAGCACAGAAAATCATGGACTGTAATTAACTCTAAGCTAACCTTTCCACTTCACAAAGACGAATGTGGCTTGTACAAATCAGCTATTATCATATCAGCCATTCTGGGTGGAGGAAGGCAATTTCCACATTATTAGTTTCCATTAAACACATTGTATTTGGTCCAGCAGCAAATCAAAGGATCATTTCAGAATAAATCACTGTAATTCCTCTCAAACTAACCAAGATCCTGCAAACACTGCACTCTTGCACTTAAGTTATTCATCCTGCAATTATGTGTTCCAGCTGTATCATTAAAAATAAGAAAGCAGTGCCTGTGTTTGCTTACACTGAGAAGTTAGTACAGTGATGGTTACAAAGCCACAACACATCAGGTAAAATTACTTCAATTTTAAAGTTACTAATTCTCTATAATTAACAAGGATATGTTTGCTTTTCATTAAGGTAGCATTGCAACATATAGGTATTTGAAAAAATGGGGACACACAATGGTTAAATCTAATATTCAGTGTTTCAAAGAAAATATTTTTGTGTCTGAATTGTCAATAAAATGATTCTGTTTGAGTCATCTCAATCCCAGTTCAAGTTGAACATAGAAATAAGTTAGATGGTTTTCTGCAAGCTGTAAAACAAGCAGTGGTAATAACTTAATTTGATATTTATGATAGACGATTTGTATTAAAATTTCCCAGGAGATTTGGTTGAATAAATGAATAAAAGCATTGATAAAAAAATTTGGTTTTAAAGTGGTACATTTTTTAATAAAGGGAACAGAGCAATATGGATCAGGCTACATTATTTTTATCAGACAGAAAATTATAGTTGCTTTTAAAGGAATTAAAAAAAAAAACAAAAAAAAAAGGAAAGACTAAGATTTTTTCACTTGAGTAAAAAAACAGTTTAATTTCTTTTTTTACTGCCTTTAAATTACAAAGAACATTTTAGATTTAGCTGCTATTAAAACAAAAATAATCAATTTCTTTTTTTTAAACTTCTCATAGCTGTAAAACTACATTTTATAAAAACCACATTTTTGTGAAAAAGATCAAATAGTTTGTCATTATTGGGAAAACTGAAAAGATATTTTATAATGAAAATTTCCTTATATTCTTAAATATTTTTATTTTGATAATTGCCTAAAGGTAATAAGAAAACAAAAAAACTTTTATATCCTAAAAAAGAAAAGAAATACAAGACAATACCCGATCACTTTATACCAGGCATGTCCAAAAAGGCCAAACGCTGCCCGGATTTAAAGTTCAGATTTATTTGTTTAAGTGATCAAAACCTAAGTAGTTTGTACTGCTGAATAAGATAACTGTTTGTGTTATTTCTCTGTTCATGTCATTTAAATGTAGGAGCATGTAATGGGGAATAATATGTAACATTTCATATGAACGCAGATTCAATGTTGACAAATGTTTTTTTTTCCAAATATATTTTATTATCTTTATATGTGGTCTGCAAAGCAATTTTGGTAAATATGTATTTAAATAGAATTTGGTTTTATGTGAAAAAAATGAGAAAAATAAAATTGCAAAAACATTAGAGTACATAGTTCATTTGAATTTAGATTATTCAGAGAATGCAGGCCGAATAGTTGATCTTTCAAGCTGATTTTCACTGGTCCCTCTGCGGTGCGTCTCCTTTGCGTTGACACAAAAAATAGAACTTATATTATCCAATCAAAATGTTTACAATTCAAGTATTTAGTCATTCACCAATTTTGCAAGTACTCCCACTTATAAAAGATGACAGATGCCTGTAGTTTTCATCATAAGTATACCTTAACTATAAGAGACAAAATGAGAGATCCATAAAATCACATTGTCTGACTTTTAAAGAATTTATTTGTAAATTTTGGTGGAAAATAAGAATTTGGTCATCAACAAAGGTTCAACTTAATACTGTGCTATAAACTCTTTTTTTTTGGCAATGACAGCAGTCAAACATTTTCTGTAAGTCTTTACAAGGTTTTCACAAACTGTTGCTGGTATTTTGGCCCATTCCTCCATGCAGATCTCCTCTAGAGTAATTACAGACCTCATCTTTTTAAGTGGGAGAACTTGCACAATTGGTGGCTGACTAAATACCTTTTTGCCCTACTGTACATCACCTCTCTCCGTCCCTCCACATCGCAAGCTTCACGCAGAAGTTCTATTTCCAGTCCAATGACATGTCAAGAAATGGGAAATAGTTCAGAGTTTCAAAATAAAAAACTTTCATTAAATTTATCTTTAAGGTGACGTGCCTACCCGATAATCCACCTCAACACTGTGATGAACACCATTGTCCATTTTTGCCATGGACGACTAAAGTTTAATTTTGGAAGTAGAAAATGATACAAAACATACATTTTACAAGGATTCAGGAGGTACTCATTTCTTATCACAAGGATCCTCATCATGGGGGTGGCAGGACAAATCACTCTGCTGAAAGCCTGGGGGGAGGTGGGGCGGACCTCAGACACAACAGAAACAACGTAAACTAACTGACAGCCGTGTGACGTTCTCCCCGTGCAACACAACAGAGACATAGACTAACAGGTGTAAATCTGGCATCACACATGTTCACGTCACCAAATCTGGCTCTTGTTGCAAAAGGTTTTGGAGACCACAGCTTTAGATTAACTAAAAAGTACATTTTAAATACTAGAAACGTGAGGCTTCTTTTACATATTTTCTTATGTATATATTTCTTTACATTTAATAGTTGCTTGAACTTTTTGCATGAAGTACTGCATCAATGTGTCATGGCACAGAGGTAAACAGCCTGTGCTACTGCATAAGTGTAATTCACAGTCAGGTTGCTTTGATACAGTGCAGCTGCCCTTAAATTACTTGCCTTGCTGTTGTTGTTATCTTCTTCAGAACAACAACCCGCAGATTTTCTATTGGGTTTTGGAGGAGCAGACATGTATTGACCAATCAAGCAGAATCATATGAACCTGCATTAGACCGGTTATTAGTACCTTTTGCAGTTTAGGCAGGTGCCAAGTCCTGCTGAAAAATAAAATGAGCATCTCCAGACAGCTAAAGGGCAGCATGAAGTACCTCTGAATTTCTGGGTAGATGGCTGCATTGACTGTGGATTTAAATAAAAAATATGTTTGAATTTATTTCTTTGGGAATAAGAAAATAGGTCGCAATTTTGATTTCAAAGCAAAGCATCTTGTTCAATGAAAAAGAAAATATTGTTGTCTATTCCAAAAAATAACAGCCTGCTATTGACTGTTCACCAAGGAAAGAATCTGGGCTACCAGAGGAGGATGTCCAACCTGAATCCTCCTGCTCTGAAAAGTGATCAAGAAGAAGAAAAAGAGGATTTACCATTAATAGAGTATAGAGCAAAAATCATAGACTGCATGATCCAGTCTATCATAGTTTGGGAGATTTCAAAATAATCTATAAGTGAAGGTTTTGCATAATTTAGGCAAGAAAGATCAGTTGCTCCACTTTTCATAAGTTTATTATTGATTATCCAGCTTCTGTCCACATTTTCCAGCCAATCAATATCTTTTTCCTTTCCATAAAATTTCCTTGAAACAAGAGTCTCTCCACCATCCATGCTGTTATTGAAGCTCTCCTTCACCCAATCTGCCTTTAGGAATGTTATGAGTGGACCAAGCAGGTGAAAACCGAAATCAGGGAAACCAAAGATAACAGACAACTTCGAAATGCTGTTGCTGGGCAAATTAATTTATTTTGTCACATCGAAACAAGGGAAGCAGTGGCGGTTCTACCCTGAATTACTCCCCGGGCGAGACCCTCCCCAGGCGCCCCCCCCCCCCATAGTCACAACAGAACTTTGTTTGTCTTTGTCAACTGACATGTTATATTGTCATTGAAATTAAGAAGTGGATACAAAAGATGTCAGAATTCTGAACAGCATTATAATAGTTATCAGAACACAAAAAATAAAAGACCATAAGCATGGCAAAAATACAGTTAGCTAAGAAATATTAAATCAATATTAAATAAATAATATAAAATAAATATTTTAAAAACATTTATGAATTGGAAATTTAAATTGTCATGTTCTATATCGATCTCTACTTCAGAGAAGAAAAATTAGCTCATGTTTTCCGTCTTCAATCCTTTGATTGGAAAATTTTCAGTTATGACCTGTTGAATTATGTTTTGTCCCCATAGATTTGCAGTAAATGGTAAATATTCATTTTTAAAACTACCTACAGATTTATAGAAATTCTATTGGCTAAAAATATAATCCCACATTTGTAAAACAAATAAAAAATAAACTTCATATGCAGGCTCAAAATTAACCCCTAAATCCCCAGTTAAATGTCAAAAAAACATTGGGAAAACGTTTAGGCTGCCACAAACGATTATTAAATTTAAGACCAATCTCAAATTATTTGCCCCATTAGCATCTTTTGGCAGCAGCAGCAGCATGCTGTGTAACCATCACAGCTTTTTTAACATTATGAACTAGTATACAACAGCAAAACCCAACAAAACCTTTGTGTTACAGCAGAGCAGACAGACACATGAATCATAACTAATGTTACAAGTTAAGGCAGAGCAAATTTTTAAGAATAAAATCTAAAAAAAAAAAAAAAAAAAAAATGACGCTATTTGCAACATTTGGGCCTACTTCAGTGTTGGTCATCGACCAAAATAAAGTTTTCATCGGTAACGTTGTTGTAGGGCAGGTAGCATTAGAATTTAGAAAAGACATGCATCAAGCTGTGAGGACTTACCGTTTTCTTTATCTCTTTTCTCCTCTTCTTCTTTTCTTTTCTTTCTAAATTGGGCACCAGATGGCTTTGACCTTTTTTTCTCCATATTTTAGATGTTTTTGGCGTTTGTTTGGCATAAATGTCCTCACGTCACGAAGAAGACATCAAGTCCGTCGACTGAACCAACTGTCACCTTAGTGACAGCATTGTTTTGTGTTGCCATTTTTTCATTTGGGCATTTAACACAAAATTAACCCAAAAAAAGCAGAATATATTTTCTATACCTTTATTAAAGTGTAGGTTATAGAATGTCACCTTATGACTGACTTATAAAAAGGTTTTATGAAGTAGATTCAAACCCCCGCCCTTGTCCCCACCTAGCCACTTAATTTGGAAGCGTCCCACAATTGAACTGATTCCCCGCAGCCCCCCCCCCCCCCCCCTTTCTTCACACATTTCCAGCAGGAGCGCGTGCAGCTATAGCCAGGGGCGCTGATTCGCTACATGACGGCGCAGTCGCAGTTTTTACTTTTATTTTTTTCATCAAGCCCGCGACCGTCGCCTCCCCTGAAAGATGAGCCCGTCAGGTTTTGCGCATGCGCAAACGCGGTGGTGCTCCGTGCTCCCCCCGCGCCCCCTCCCTTCTTCTTCACACACATTTGTGTCTACTTCTCAAAGACAGGAGAGCGCACAGCTGCGGGGCGAGGGCGGCGGCGCGGCCAGGTTCAGGCTGTTACAAACTCACAAACTGTGACATAAGTAAACCAATAGTGGTGCATATAATATTTTACAAGGGCTGAGCCGCCGGTGCCGCCCCCCTTCAGTTTTCCGCCCCAGGCCACCGCCCGGACGGCCCGTGCCTAGAACCGCTACTGAAGGGAAGCCCTCCTGAGCCATATTCAAAACCTCCCTAGATAGACAGGAATACTTCTTTCAAACCTTCCTGCAGCCAATCAGAACAGAACATTAAAAAGACAGTACCTGCAAATGTTGTTAAGAAATTAAATACTCTGAAACGACGTAAAAAAAAAAGAATAAAACATTCAAAAAAGATAACAAATCTTTTCAATATCCACATTGAAACTTAAACAGGAAGGACGTAAAAAAAACAAAAAAAAAAAAACACTAGCGTCCTCAATTCCTGTATTCCTTTTTGTTCCAGAATATTTTGATGTGAACATGAATTAATTGCTCATTGCGGATCTGGTGGATGCGAGAAGTGAAATTCAGTGAGGACTTGAGTTTCTTCCTTTGAAATTCAAACACTGGACCTAATCCCCACAGCCATGTCTCATGTAAGCTGTTAGATTTACTTTTAGCAGTTGAAAATAATTGGTAATTGTTGCTTTGCCTTAGTTGACGACACCTGCAGGCTCTCTGTGGGGAGCTTTCAGCTCATCTTTTGTGCTTGCTGAGATCCTGCGGTGGCTGCGGTGTAGGCCAACAATTTGCAGCTGCCAAACAGCAGGAGTTAAATTAACTGGATGTGCATTACAATGATGAATTCAAGTATTTTCAGACCAAAGCCTCTGTGGAACAGATGAGACTCGAGTGAAGGCTCAGACATTTGTTTATGAAATTACTCTGGGTAGAAAGGGTGACAGGAATGTTTGCATCCAGGGGGGGAAACCTGCACCTGTGACAGCTCAGAGAAAACACTTTGGTTTGAAAAATCTTGGCTGTAGCACCTACAACTCTGTACAATAAATGGATTTGTCATTTGACCTAAAGGTTGTAAAACAGAAAACCAGCAAGCATCTTACTGAGAAAGGCATATTCTGCAAATAAAAGGTCAACTATTGCAACAGAAAAATAAATGAACCTCTCAACACACCATTGTACTTTTTTCCCTAATAAACAGCCTAATAGAAGTTTTGTGTCCATCTGGTAACCTGTCAACATTTATTTCCACTGCATCACCCTCTGGATTTGTTTTTGAACTTGTGGCGTGTTTTCTTTGGTCATCTTTGTCTCTTGAAATCTGTTCAGCTTTTTCAAAATAGCACTACAAGCCAGGGGCACAAAACTCATCTCCACTTTACATGGAGGTCTGCCAAAAACTTTTTGACAGCACCTCACTACAGTGTCACTGTGCATGAAGGACTCTTACAGCTTAGAGGAGCTCTTTAGAAGCCAGACTGCAGCTGGTGCTTATGACAAAGAGGATAACACTGAGAAGCTACACAAGTTGTGAATGTGGGGTCAAATCCATCCTTGTTAGTGATGATGTGTAAGTAAATAAACATGATATGTAGAAATATAAAGGTTTCTTTTTTTTAATCAGAGAGGCATATTGTGCAAAAGATAGGTCAACTATTGTATCAGGAAAATAAAGTAAAAGAGGATGGAGGGCATACTTGAGAGTGACCACTCACTGTGCAGTAATACCGTGCTCAATGTTTATTGTAGTTTGTGTTTAATATTTTGTTGATGCTTGCAAACTGTGTATTTTCTTAGTTGTTTTGTCTTTTTTAAACATTAAAAAAGAAAAATTTCTTAAAGGTATCATCTTATTAAAAGTTTTAACTGAAGTCTACTTATCTTAATTGTAATGGCGATGAATGTCAGGGTGTCAAATTTTAACTTCATGATGCTGTTTAGTTTCAAAACACACACAAAAAACCCACAAAGTGAAGATTAATCAACAACTTTTGGTCTTGTAGTTTTTTTACTTCACATTAATGATTCGTAGTTCAGCAGTTGAAGATGTAGCCCCTTTACCCAACAGCTGGGATAGGCTCCAGCAACCAAATGACTGGGGTTGCTGGAACTGATGTGGGACGGTTGGAAAGGAGTAAGGCTCCTCCCCTTACCATCATCCATCTGTTTACGTGTTCTCCAGCTAGCTTACAGCCCCTCACTCCCTCAAACGAAATTACAGGTATTAAAAAATGGTGAGCAATATTGGAGCTATCCAGCCGTACAGTTTTGAGCCAGATGCCACCTCAGACGAGAAAAAAACAAAGACGGACATGGATCTATTTGTCTACAAGAGGATGCATCAGAATTGAGCAGAGCGGGGATCTTACGGCCCTCTCTATTGAAGCTTCTATGTCACAACTACACCCACACCTGCTTTTTATTACATGATTTTATCCTGTGCTCCTGATTTACACCAATTTGCATCAAGAAATGCTTAGAAATGAAATTTTGAGCTTAATTTTCTTCATATATGTTTTCTATCATCAATAAATTCCACACAAAAATGTTAAAAACACAAAAAAACTGATTTCCTTCCGAGTGCGTCTTCAACTAGGCTTGGGAGATGTTAATTTTATAGCCATACATTTGAAAAATAATATCTAAATATGATTTATTGTAAACAAGCTTGGTTTCATATGCCACACTCCCTCTCAAAATAATTTATGAAGTGTTTTTGTTTCTCCAATTTTCAGGTATTGTTTTATCTCCCTTACATCTCATCCAAGGTCTAGAAGTCTCAGGAGACCATGAAAAAAAAAATTAAATTAAAATAGCACTCCTACAGAACCAAAATGTGAAAGATGGGAATTTATTACTTATATTTCTTCTTAAGTTGTAGGAGCACATAACTGGCAAAAAACATGGTAAAATAAAATCTACATGTTTATCCTAACCCTAACAGAGGAAAAAACACTCTGGATCTTGTGTCTCATCTTTTGTGCAGTCAAAAGCCACATAAACAACATAAAATGTTGTGCTGGAGCCACATGTTGAATTATTTAAAGTGACCCGAAACAAATTGATAAGATACAGAGAAGATCCCTAACAGCAGATTTCACATTAACATGCAAATGCATACACGGTGAGAAAGTACTTTTTCAGCATTCCTCTTTGTAAAATCAAAATGTTTTTGTTTAATATCTTAGAATACATTGAGATCAGTTATAGTTCCATAAAAGTTATATTTCAGCTAGCAGTATACTTATATGGAAAGCCTTTTCATTATTATGTATGTGCTCCTTACTTTGATATTGCACTTTGTTAATTTAACCCTTGTGCTATCTTAGATGACCCCACCCTTACATTGACATGTTCTCCCTACCATGACAAAGGTGGATAAAGGTGGAAAGATTTCATGTAATCCATGTACACCAGTGAAGATCACAAATCATTGAAGAAAAAAGGTTCAGCGCACTGTCTAGTGGGTCTAGATGACCCAACTCCCAACATTAAAGTGCCTAGGATAGCACAAGGGTTACCCATTGAGTTTTTGTATCACATCAGCTTCTCTGATCTGGAAACTGTTCAAAGGAAAGTTTCTTTAGGGAACTTCTTTAAAATTGCCTGTTTTTAAAAGCTTGTTGCTGTCAATAAAGAAAATCTTTAAGGTGAACTAACAAACAGCTACAAGTTTTTATCCAAATTCATAGATAAGCAATCACATGTGCAATGCGCTAAAAAAGTAGTTAATTTTGCAGAGCCAAATGCTGTGTAATTTTGAATATAAAGTAGGGCTGCATCTATCGATACTTTTTGTAATCGATTAATCTAGCACTTAATCGATCGATTAATCGAGTAATCGGATAAAACGATTTGTGTGTGTTTTTGAACAACCAAAAAAAATCTTGCATAACAAAAATGATGTGGTTGTAAAATGAACAAGCATTTGATTTTAAAGATCCGCTCTGATGCAAATGTTACTTTTGGTGTTTTTAAGTTGGTCTTGAGAAGTGGCGGAGCTAGAACATTTTGTATTGGGGGGGGGGGGGGGACAAGACTTTGAAAGGGTGGCACAACACCAAAATGGAAGGCCATTAAAAAAAAAGAATCAGAAAAACATTTGATCATTATCATTGTTTATATTTCGTGTAAAAATAATGCTTTTGTTATCTTTGCAATGCTTAAAGAAGCCTCGCGGTCCGCCAAAAGGCGAGCTACCGCCTGTCCCAGCCCCTGCCTCTCGGCGCCCCCTCCGCGGCCCGCGCTGGTCGCCCCTCGCTCTCTGCCGGCGGCACGCACGGGTATGCCAGTAGTAGAGACACTGCACCTTGTTCTCTTCTTTATTAAGTGTGTAATGATCCCACACTTTAGACAATTTCTGCCGTTTATTAATAGATCTATTCTCTGCCATCGCGCCAACTAAATTCAAAAGGTCCGTGTGAATAAACGGTCCGTGTGACACAATCAAATCCCTGCGCCGCGCGTATAGGAATTTAACGAGGCTTCGAGGCAGAGTTTTTGCCTCGAGGAATTTTTGTAATCGAGTAACTCGAGGAATCGTTTCAGCCCTAATATAAAGTAAAACTCTCAGGGGCTTCCTTGACATTTTGAAGTACAATAAAATAGAACTTTTCACAGTCAACCTTGATTAAAGACCAGCTCCTTTGAAAATTGGCTGGAAACTCCAATATTATTCGCCATTTTTGTTGCCCCGACAACGTTAGCTTGAGAGGCTGCAAACTAGCAGGAGAGAGTGTAAACAAAGAGATGATGGGAAATGAGGTCCCGTCCACAAGCCGAATTTTTGAGGAAGTACTGCTGCTTTGCAGAAACAATGTCCTAGATAACGACACAGGTATTTTGATTTTTCTTAAAATGGCACAATCGTGATTAAAAGACATCTGGGAATGTTTCTAAAATTGATCAAAAGATTATTGCAGTTGGACTTTAAGGTAGTATTAAACTCCTAATTGACCTAGGTAGACAATCAATGATAATGACGTGATTTAAAAGGGATGTTTAGCCCCTGACAAAGAATAAACCATGCATAGCTTCCTTAAAAAATACTTCTTGAATAAATTTACTAGCTTTCCTATTTTAGTTTTGCTTGCTTTTAGTGATTGGAAGGTGAATAAAGGACACTTTGATCAATCAGGGTCTTGTTTTTTGTTTCTCCAACAACCCAGTTGCATTAGTCTGTTCGTTTGTGCTATTTGGGAGCAAACATTACTGCTATCCATCAACTCCTCACCATGCACTATTTTAAGTTTACTAAGGTGCTAAGTCAGTAGATTCACTATATATACCACTTTACATGCTCAATTTGACCGTAACTGACCTGTCAATACACAAGGCCAATCTTAAAACTGTTGGATAGCTGCTGCGTGTTAACTCTCAGTTGCTCAACTGATACAATGCAATTTTTTTTTTGCTGAGAATGAAAACTTAAAGGACAAGGTTAGGGTGCTTGGATGATGCAAACAGCAATAAATAGCAATGCATAAGCATGAAGGAGAGGAATGAATCCAGCATTACATCAGTAAATAGCAAAATGGATGCAATCTATTTTAATAAATGTAAAAGTCAATTTATTTAGTTTCAGTCTGATCAAGTCTTCTTTTATTTCATTTATTTTTCTTTTCACATGAAGAAGCAGGGGCCTATTTGTCGTTATTTTTCTCCTCTGATCTATTCGAATTTGCTGCTCAGATAACTCCACTAACCCGCAGGCTTCAGCAAAATGTCTTGTAAACTATGAAACAGTCTGACTGTCTTCCTCTTACTCTTTTTTTTTTCTACTTTGCCTTTTTTTTTAACCAAATAAGGGTTATTTACTGTCAATCGTTGTCTGCATGTTACACACAAACTTTTTAATCCTGTCTTTATTTATAAAAAGCTTAGTGTAAAACTTGACCCAACTTTATACTTTAAGTTTTTATGTAGATGTTAAAGTCCCACTCCAGTCACCTTTTGATCTATTGCTAAAGCATTCCCACTGGTCTTTTAAATATGAATCTGCTGTTTTTAGCCAAGATTAAGTAAAAAACCTGCATCGTTTTCTAGGACATAGCTTCAGCAGAGCGGCAGTAGGTAATCAGAAAATTGTCTGAGTTGTTGGCAGAGTGTGCCCACTATTTTTACATGCTCTCCCACTAGTTTACAGCCCCTCCCAATCCCAGCCTAACATTACTGTTACAGCAAAAATGGCGAGCAATATTGGAGCAATCCAGCTGTAAACCTTTTTAGACAGATGCCAGCTCGGACAAGGAAAATTAAGACATTCAGTACAGACCAAAAGTTTGGACACACCTTCTCATTCAAAGAGTTTTCTTTATTTTCATGACTATGAAATTGTAGAGTCACACTGAAGGCATCAAAACTGTGAAATAACACATGTGGAATTATATACTTAACAAAAAAGTGTGAAACAACAGAAAATGTGTCATATTCCAGGTTCTTCATAGTAGCCACCTTTTGTTTTGATCCCTGCTTTGCACACAACTTGGCATTCTCTTGATGAGCTTTAAGAGGTAGTCACCTGAAATGTTTTTCACTTCACAGGTGTGCCCTGTCAGGTTCAATAAGTGTAATTACTTGCCTTTTAAATGGGGTTGGGACCATCAGTTGTGTTGTGCAGAAGTCAGGTGGATATACAGCTGATAGTCCTACTGAATCAAATGTTTGAATTTGTATAATGGCAAGAAAAAGGCAGCTAAGTACAGAAAAACGAGTGGCCATCATTACTTGAAGAAATGAAGGTCAGTCAGTCCGAAAAGTTGGGAAAAGTTTGAAAGAGTCCCCAAGTGCAGTCACAAAAACAGTCGAGCTCTATATTTTTCAACAGGACAATTACCCCAAACACACCTCCAGGCTGTGTAAGGGCTATTTGACCAAGAAGGAGAGTGATGAGGTGCTGCGCCAGATGACCTGGGGCCTCATTTATGCGTAGGATTTGCGTCAGAAGTGGCGTACGGATGAAACATAGGACGTGCGTACGCACAGAAATATTCGGATTTATTAAACCGTGCGCACGCACATCCTACGCATCTTTCCCTTTATAAATCACAACCGATTCTAAATGCAGCGCAGCTTTTGCGGCTACATGACACGCCCATAGTTGCCCATAAATAGTCCTTGAAACGCCCACAAATTAATATTCATGGCTTGCTAAATCTTGGCAAACACAGAGAGGAAATCAAAAAAACGTAACTTCACTCAATGTGAAGTAGAAGTTATCGTTGGCGAGGTGGAAAAGAGGAGAAAAGTGTTGTTTGGAGGGCACAGTGTGGGTATTAATAATCCCAAAAAGGCACGTGAGTGGCAAACGGTGGCAGACGCCGTAAATGCTGCAGCCTCACAACCTCGGACCGTGGCCGAAATAAAAAAGAAATGAAATAAATGATCGGACATCAAAGTCGAGGCAAAAAAACGTCTAGCGCTGCATCGGCAGAGTGTGTCTGCCACGGGGGGGGGGGACACCGGAGCTGACCCCTCTTGATGAGAGACTGGCGGCTATTATTGGGGAATCCCTATTAAGTCCCCCTTATCGGCATCCCCCTCCGCCTCAGTCACCGAGTGGTGACTGAGGCGGAGGGGGACGCCGACGGGCAAGCCGCACCGGGTGACACAGGTAAGAGAAATAATTAAAATGAATGCAGTCAAGTCACATGTATGCAGGCTACACAATTACAGATTATTAATATAGAACAATTTTATTTTAGTTGCTGCGTGTTCCAGCGGGGCCAGTGGTTACGATGCTGCAGCTGAGCAGCCGTCTGGCCCCAGCGTCTCCATGGCACGCGGCTCTCAACCCTCCAGCAGTGGGCGTGTCCTCACCGATGCAGTCCTTGAAATGCAGAGGGAAGTCAGTAGTTCAATCACAGAGGTGGCCAAGGAGTTGGCCGAAATCAAGACCGCCCCGACTGAAATAAACTGCACGATGAGGGAATTCTTAAATAAATAATATTTTCCACACCTTTTGTTGTTCTTTACAAGCGACGCATCACTTCCAAACGCTGGCGCACAGCAGCAGCATTTGGCTCAAATGCGTGGGGATGGGGTTCAGGGTCGGGGCCAACACAGCAATCAGCGCCAGGGGGTAGAGGCACATTTTTAAGCTGTGCCACATTGTGTAGCACAGCACATCCCAGCACGATTTGGCACACACTGTCACTTTCACGTGTTTCTTCCATCTGCCGACGGTGTCGCCGTTTCTCATTTCCCCCGTTTTTGTGCGTACGCCTGGGTCAGAGCTTGCGTGGAGGACCGCACATTTTCCCGTCAAGTTTGCTTTTTATAAATCTCAACTATTGCGTAGAGAGTGGCTATGCCTTCTTTTGTGCGTACGCAACGTTTATAAATGAAGCCCCTGGCCTCCACAGTTACTGGACCTGAACCCAATCGAGATGGTTTGGGATGAGCTGGGATGCATAGTGAAGGCAAAAGGGCCTACAAGTACTAAGAATCTCTGGGAACTCCTTCAAGACTGTTGGAATACCATTTCAGGTGACTACCTCTTGAAGCTCATCAAGAGAATGCCAAGAGTGTGCAAAGCAGTAATCAAAGAAAAAGGTGGCTACTATGAAGTACCTGGAATATGACATATTTTCCGTTGTTTCACACTTTTTTGTTAAGTATATAATTCCACATGTGTTAATTCACAGTTTTGATGCCTTCAGTGTGACTCTACAATTTCATATTCATGAAAATAAATAAAACTCTTTGAATGAGAAGGTGTGTCCAAACTTTTGGTCTGTACTGTACATTGACGTAGTCCTTTACAAGTGGATGCATCAGAATGGAGCAGAGCAGAAAACTTGTGGCCTACTGTTGTAGCTTTTACGTCACTGCTACAATCTTTTTCCAACAGCCTTTTTTGGCTGTTCCTGATTTGCAAAGATTTGAATAAAGAAATACCCAGAAATGCTTAATTTTCTTTCTATATGTCCCCCATCATCAGAAAAATGCTACAAGAACATGTTAAAAACACCAAAAATTCTATTTTTATTGGAGTGGGTCTTTGAAACCGAAGTCTGATGAATGTTTTTGTAACTTACAAGGTGATGCAAGGCTGTTATAAAAATTGAAGTATGTACACTGACCAAAAATATAAACGCAACACTTTTGTTATTGCTCCCATTTTTTATGGTATGAACTCAAAGATGTGAAACATTTTCCACATACACAAAATAACCAGTTCTCTGAAATATTGTTCACAAATCTGTCTAAATCTGTGATAGTGAGCACTTCTCCTTTGCCAAGACAATCCATCCGACCTCGCAGGTGTGCCATATCAAGATGCTGATTAGACAGCATGATTATTACACAGGTGTGCCTTAGACTGGCCACAAGAAAAGGCCACTCTGAGATCTTCAGTTGTATCACACAGCACAATGCCACAGATGTCGCATGTTTTGAGGGCGCGTGCAATTGGCATGCTGATAGCAGGAATGTTCACCAGAGCTGTTGCTAGGAAATGGAATGTCCATTTCTGCACCATAATCCGTCTCCAAAGGTGTTTCCAAGAATTTGGCAGCACATCCAACCGGCCTCACAACCGCAGACCACGTGTAACCACACCAGCCCAAGGCCTCCACATCCAGGTTGTCCACCTCCAAGATCGTCTGAGACGAGCCACTCGGACAGCTGCTGAAACAATTGGTTTGCATAACCACAGAATTTCTGCACAAACTGTCAGAAACCCTCTCAGGGAAGCTCATCTGCATGCTCGTCGTCCTCATCGAGGTCTCGACCTCACTCCAGTTTGTCGTCGTAACCGACTTGAGTGGGCAAATGCTCACATGTGATGGCGTCTGGCACGTTGGAGAGGTGTTCTCTTCACGGATGAATCCCGGTTTACACTGTTCAGGGCAGATGGCATGTGTGTGGCGTCATGTGGGTGAGCGGTTTTCTGATGTCAATGTTGTGGATCGAGTAGCCCATGGTGGTGGTGGGGTTATGGTATGTGTAGGCATACAGTATGTAATGGGCGAAGAACACAGGTGCATTTCATTGATGGCATTTTGAATGCACAGAGATACCGTGACGAGATCCTGGGGCCCATTGTTGTGCCGTACATCCAACAACATCACCTCATGTTGCAGCATGATAATGCACGGCCCCATGTTGCAAGGATATGTACACAATTCTTGGAAGCTGAAAACATCCCAGTTCTTGCATGGCCAGCCTATTCACCGAACATGTCACCCATTGGGCATGTTTGGGATGCTGTGGATCGGAGTATACGACAGCGTGTTCCAGTTCCTGCCAATATCCAGCAACTTCTCACAGCCATTGAAGAAGAGTGGACCAACATTCCACAGGCCACAATAGACAACCTGATCAACTCTATGCGAAGGAGATGTGTCGCACTTCATGAGGCAAATGGTGGTCATACCAGATACTGACTGGTTGTCTGAGTCCCCTGACCCCCTCAATAAAACAAGACTGAAGATTTCAGAGTGGCCTTTTCTTGCAAGGCAAGACAAGGCAAGTTTATTTGTATAGCACAATTCGTACACAAAGTAATTCAAGGTGCTTCACAAAACAGAAAAATGCATTAAAATCACGATACATCATAGAAATAATCAACGTAAAATTTACTTTAAAAGAAAAGAAAAATTTGAAAATTGATTTAAAAATAAAGGAAGGAAAGGAAAGAAAAGTGCAGATGGGACCTTTCAGTCATATACACGGCTAAACAGAAATGTTTTAAGTCTAGATCTGAACATGAACACAGAAGAGGCCTGTCTTACGACTTCAGGGAGGCTCTTCCAGATTTTAGCTGCAGAATATTGACTGACTCTGGGAATCAACAGGAGGCCGGCCCCTGAGGTCCTCAGAGTACGAGATGGTTCATATGGCACTAACATGTCAGAGATGTACTTTGGTGCTCGGCCATGGAGAGACTTGTACACAAGCAAAGCTGCTTTGAAGTCTATTATTTGAGGTACAGGGAGCCAGTGCAGAGACCTGAGCACAGGACTAATGTGATCATACTTTCTGGTTCTGGTCAGGACTCGAGCAGCAGCATTCTGGATGTACTGAAGCTGTTTTAAAGCTCGTTTGGAGAGGCCGGTGAGCAGGCCGTTACAGTAGTCTAACCTACTGGAGACAAACGCATGAATAAGTATCTCCAAGTCTGGCTTTGACACTATGTTTTTGATTTTGGCAATGTTTTTCAGATGGTAAAATGCTGCTGATGTTACTGACTTGATATGGCTGTTAAAGTTCAGGTCAGAGTCCATGATTACCCCTAGATTTCTGACTTGATTTGAGGGTTTAAGAGACAGAGAATGAAGGTAGCTGCTGATACTTTCTCTTTGTTTCTGTAGGCCAAAAATAATAACTTAGGTCTTGTTTGAGTTCAGCTGGAGAAAGTTGTTCTGCATCCACGCACTGATCTGTTGGAGGCAGTGGCTGAGTGAATCCACCGGCCCATATTCACCTGTTGTCAGTGACACATAGATCTGAGTATCATCTGCATAGTTGTGATAAGATATGTTATTACTGCGTATTAACTGCCCTAGTGGCAGCATGTAGAGGTTGAACAGAAGGGGTCCCAGGATCGATCCCTGGGGCACACCACAAGTCAAGGCCATGTAGTCTGAGACACAACTCCCAATTTCAACAAAATATTTCCTGTCTTCCAGATAAGACTTGAGCCAACTCAGGGCAGATCCAGAGATGCCAACCCAGTCTTGGAGTCTGTGCAAAAGGATCCCATGATCAACAGTATCAAAGGCAGCACTCAGGTCTAGCAGGATTAAGACGGAGACTTTGCCATCATCAGTGTTCAGGCGGATGTCGTTGGTTACCTTGATAAGAGCAGTTTCTGTGCTATGATGGGGTCTAAAACCTGACTGGAAAACATCAAATGAATTGTTTAATAATAGACAACTTTTTCAAGGACTTTTCCTAAAAATGGCAGATTAGAGATAGGTCTGTAATTATTCAGTACAGTGGGATCAAGACCGCTTTTCTCCAGGAGACGTTTAGTGACTGCAGTTTTTAAGGCCTCTGGAAATATTCCAGATTGAAGAGACATGTTAACTATTTGACTAATTGATGGCAACACACTGTTCAGGACAGACATTAGAAATCTAGTGGGTAACACATCAAGGCAGCATGTAGACGAGCTCAGACGGGTGATGGTCTCTTGGATAGTTTGGTAAGTGACAGGTACAAAGTGAGTCAGCTTAGAGTGAGTAGGTGGCCGTTGGATAGTAATATGTGTTGTGGAGTTGATGGCTTTTTTAATGCCCTGAACCTTGTCATTAAAAAATACAGCAAACTCATTAAATTTAGGTGTGCAAACCAGTTCTATTGGTAGCTGGGTTGGAGGGTTAGTCAATCTGTTTACTGTTCTGAATAGGACACGAGAGTTGCTGCTGCAACTTCCAATGATTTCGGAGAAGTACCTTTCCCTTGTTCTGCATAAGATCTGTTTGTAAGCGTACAACTCCCCCTTATACATTTCATAACGAACCTGGAGTTTTGACTTGCGCCACTTTTGCTCAGCTCTGCGGCACTGTTGTTTCTGTGCCCTGACTAGATCATCGTTCCTCCAGGGAGCTTTCTGTCTATGTTTTCACAATTTCCTTCATAGGGGCAATGGCATCCAGATCATTCAAGATGCTAGAAGTAACATAATTCAGCATTTCATCAACATTGGCACCAGAGGCGTTTTCAGGGTTTATCATTTCTACAAACTGTGCCCTAGTGCTCTCATTTATTTGTCTCCTTTGGACAACTGCAGGGCCAGGCGGTGGTTTGGGAGCAACAGACAGGTCAAAGAATACACAGAAATGATCAGAGAGGGCGACATCAACCATACTGACATTGTAAATATTAACCCCTTTTGTGATGAGCAGGTCCAGATTGTGCCCTCTGCTGTGGGTTGGGCAACTCACATGCTGAATTAGATCAAAGGTTTCAAGGACAGCATTGAGCTCTTTTGCATTTCTATCATTGACATTATCAACATGAACATTAAAATCACCTGTAATGACTAGACCATCAAAGTCTGTGCACACAACTGAGAGCATTTCAGATAAATCATCAATGAAACTTTGGCTGTGCTGAGGAGGTCTGTACATGACTATCCAGAGTAAGGGAGGACTTTGTTTTAACTCAATCTTAAAGGACACATACTCAAATGATGAAAACACACCAAATGATAGTCTGCGGGTTGCAATATTATCTCTAAACAGTACAGAAACGCCTCCACCCTTTTTATTTTCTCTTATTTCCGATTCATGTTTGTAGTTGGGGGGAGTTGATTCGACTAGAACTATGTTTCCTGTGTTTTTGTCAAGCCATGTTTCAGTTAATAACATAAAATCAAGATTAAAAGAAGAGATAAGATTATTGATTAAAAATGATTTGTTGCATAAAGATCTGACATTGAGTGCAGCAAGTTTGAGATTAGTTTCCTTGGGACTGGTCAAAACCTTCTTGCAGGGGATATGAACTAGATTTCTTTGATTGGACAGTCTAACTGCCCTTTTTTGCATTCTACGTGGTGCAACTACAGGTATAGCACCAGAAGGAATCTGTTCATCACAGGGCCCCAGTTTGACATAACCTTTCCTAGGAGACTGGGGGCCCGTTTCATCCTAGCTCTGGGGGATAGCACGTCTAGAGGCGCGCAGGGGAGGTCGAGTTGAGGGTAGTTTGGGTGATGGACCAGGAGGAGCGGGAGCTGGACGGGATTTGGGTGAACGACGGAGGGGGCGTGTTGGAGGGGCTTTGGATGAAGGACGTGTTGGAGGGACTTTGGGTGAAGGATGAGGAGGGGGCGCTGGAGGGGTAGGAGAGCTCCTGTGTGGTGTGAGGGTCACAGGTGTTAGGGGAGCCATCTTAATTCCTGACTTAATGAGGCTATCAAAATGGCTAGGTAGGGCCATGGATGAAAGTGGGGGAGACGAAAAGGAAAGTGAGTCTTCACTGGGAGTAGATGTAGCAGGGGGCGCCCACAGCTGGTCAGATGGTGGTATTTCTGGGGCAAATCTGGTGGTTGTTGTTGTGGTTCTGCGGTTGGGTCCTTAGCTGGCGGTGGTTGTTGTGATGCTGGTGCAGCTGAGTCCTTAGATGGAGGTGGTTGTGGTGCTGGTGCTGCTGGATCCAAGTCATTGACCGGTGGTAGTTGTTGCCGCCGTTGTGCTGTGGTTCCTGGGACACTGGCTCGGTCCTTCCTTACTGCCTTTTCAGGGCCTTGGCCTCTATGCCCCAGAGCGTGGAGGAGGTTCTTCACTAACTCTCTTGCTCCACCTCTGTTCAGGTGTGGGCCTCTTCCCATGAATAGGTCCTTTCGTTTCCAGAATATATTGAAGTTCTCAATGTAATGGAATCCTCTGGAAGCACACTCTCTGGAGAGCCAATTGTTCAGCTGAAACAGACGGCTGAACTTGAGTGACACCCCATCGATGTTAGGAAGAGGTCCACTGATGAATGCTTCAACCTCTACTTTGTCAATCTCTTCAAATAACTTCATGAAGTCTTTTTTCAAACGTTCAGATTGTTCTTTTTTTATATCGACAGCACCTACATGGATGATTATTCATTTAACTCCTTGGTACAAGACTTTAGATAAGAGTCCTGTAATCACTGGAACAGTAGAACTTGGGCAACATAAAGTTTGCATTCTTCTGTGGCTGACTCCACTGATAGCGCCATCTCCAAGCAGCATATCTCTGACCTTGACGTTTGGCACAGATTTTCTTTCTGGCTGTGCTTTGTTGCCAAAATTATGACTCCTATTCTGTGGTCCAATTTCACTTTGTTCTTTAACATCACATTGTGTTAGGGGGAAAAATCTGTTTGTGAGCTTTATTTCAGATTTTCTGTCATCTTTACGCTTTGGCTTAACACAGAGTTCCTCCGCACAAAGTTTCGGAAAGGACACAACATCACTCAGGTCTATGTCACTGTTATTCCTCTCATTTGTAGTAAGAGTGGGCTTCTTACCACCCGATGTTACTGGAAGGGTCTTGTGAAGTCCATTTTCAGTTTCCAAAGTAAATATCCGTGTTTGTAGCTCTTTTATTTCTGGTTGGTAGATCCGACAGCGTTCACAGTGGGAGTTTGTTTTTCTTCCTCTTCCGGACATGTCGCTGGCCTGTCAGACGTAAAAATATTGATTTGCATAGGTGGAAGTCACAAAAAAGGATGACCAGTCTGATATTCCAGGATTTGTGGATGAGGTAAAAAAATTAAAAATTATTAATTAAATGATTAAAAAGCAAATAAAGCAGGAAGCGGCAGGAGCAGGGAAAAAAGCATCTGCACTCTAAACATATTTCAGAATAAAAAAAACCCCAAAATGTATTTTTCTAAGTAGAAGTTTCCACACATTTAGAAGTAAAATTAACTCAAGTTAGACGACCTTATTCAATTTGATTTCTGTAGTCTAAATCTACACCATCAGTTCTCTGATGGGTTCAAGTCTAAGGCACACCTGTGCAATAATCATGCTGTCTAATCAGCATCTTGATATGGCACACCTGCGAGGTGGGATGGATTGTCTTGGCAAAGGAGAAGTGCTCACTATCACAGATTTAGACAGATTTGTGAAGAATATTTCAGAGAACTGGTTATTTTGTGTATGTGGAAAATGTTTCACATCTTTGAGTTCATACCATACAAAATGGGAGTAATAACAAAAGTGTTGCGTTTATATTTTTGGTCAGTGTAAGAATGCATGGATGGGATTAGGAAAAAATGCCATTAGGGAACACTAAAGGCCATGTCACACTGCCGCTACATACAATCTGTGAATTGTCCACAAATGTCATTTTGGTCTTCCGTGTCCGCAAATGTCTAACAGACTTTTTTACGCATGTTGCACCGATGTATAACTTTTATATTGCATATGCAACACACATACCATGTTGAAATGACGTAAGTGATGCATGAATCACTACTAAATGGTATTTAATAAGCACAATAATCATGCAATGAAGTAATTCATGTAAGATTGGCATATTGTTTGTTTGGTTTTTAAATTGGCTGATCTTTCACCTCTCCGGCAGTCTATACCAACTGGGGGTCTCCCACTCCTTCCATCCAGTTTGTCCAGGGCAGTGTCTGACGCTACGCAGGGATGGGCTGGATGCGACTCTGGATGCGTCCCAGTCTCCTTCTACTGATATCTCCAGCTGCGGATCCCGCATGGGGGTCCACCATTTCTGTCCAGTGCTCTGAATGTCGAAGTGAAAAAAATACAAAGAAGCATGGGTTTATGTGATTTTTGCATTGTTTATTCGTACTTTTCCCATTTTTAGCATATGGTCTTTACACTGGACTGTCGATACCCATTACTAGATCATGTACTAGGATTGGTGCAAAATGTTGAAGCGGGGCAAATCTTTCAAATCTTGATTCAGGCTTTTTCTTTCACACCTTTATTCCAAGAAATAAAAGACTTGGTGTCATGTACTTCTGGCTGTGCACTAACCATAATTATTAAATAAAAAACGATAGCAGTTCCGTGAATAGAAAATGAGGCTACCCATACATCACCACCAAATCTGACTTCCATATTGGTCAAGGTTCAACTTAATTAACTTTTCAAAGCGTGTTCAATGGCTGTGTGTTTTGTATGTAGAGCCAGAATATGGACTTAAAATATGACATGGGTAGCAAACCCCATTTAGGATTATTTGCAGGGGCTTTGTGCAAACAGGTATTTTGTCATAAGTGCATTGAAATAATCAAGAACCTGCACAGAGAGTTGAGGTAAAGGTATAAGGTAAAAGGTAAAGGTAAGGTCTGGTCTTCTTTTCACTTGCATTCCTGGGAAGTGGCAAGCATATTTTTTGAAACATTTGACAAATTTTCCATCACTGCCAACTTTCTTCTAGAATTTTAGAAAATTATCACCAAAATAACAAGTTGAAAGGGAAGATATGCTGTATAGTAAAGCTGACAGAAAAGATCAGAACTTCTGTTTTTGTGAGTTTGAGATAAATGTGAGTTATTTGTCTGTGGAAAAAAAAGAGGAAGCAGTGTGTCATCTGCATAGAAGTGGTACGAGAATGATAGAGCTTTGCTAAATCTAAAACCCAACATTTCCTTACACAGTTGTTGGCCATTGTTTTGCTCAAGTGTTACCATACTCTCCAGCTTTCTGTTCTGCCTATAATCATGTTTTCATATTTTTCCTTTTCAATTAACTCAGCCCAGAATGAACAGCAAAACATTTTTGAGATCAAGTTCAGAACAGAATTCTGTGAAAACATGACATGGATGACTGCATCTTCATAAATAGACTATGAATGTCCATGGCTTCTGTTTCTCATATTTAGGTTAATGCTCTTTTTGACCAAACCATTTCATGTTTTCTTTGCAAAAGAAATATTATTTCACAATATTTTTTACGGTTAAATGGCAGAAGACTTTGCAGAAGATTTTCGAATTTTCCGGATGTCACTACAACTGTCCTGTTATAAAAGATGTTTTGCATATGACCACAATGAGAATTTTTTTTTAAAGCCATGCAAAATGTGTTTCCATTTACATACATATATCTACATTATTTCTGAGATTCTTTAAAAGACAAAAACAGCAAAACCACAGAATGCAAACAAATAAAAATGGCATAGATGCAGAAAGAGAAGAAGGAAGGGCATTATCTTTTTATGCCTTCATCCTGACCTTTTCAAAATAAGGGGCAAAGTGTGAAATCTAGTACGTCAAAATGCCATGACATCTGCCATGTACTGCTTTAAACTTTCGGATGTGTGCTTAAAATTTGTCGAAAGAAAAAACCTTCCCAGCGCTTGGTATTCTCTGAAGCAAAATCTTTTGTAAGTGTAGTGAAAAGCAACAGCTGCATAACAAAAGATTTTTACTTTTTAGTGTTTCTGTGGTGGTTCTTTCTCTGTAAGAAAAAATATCTCAATTAAAATGAATAAAAAATTATTCTGTTTTTCCTTCATTTTTCTTTCTTTAAAAAATGAGAAATAATCTTATAGTTCTTTTATCATCTGCCTCTATGATGTCTTTTCTTTTAATACATAAACAATGAAGCCCAACATATTGCTGTATAAAAAAAAATAATAAAAAATGGCAGTGCAACTAGTGCAGGTGAGGCGGCCAACTTCTGATCAGAAGATTGCAGGTTCAATTCCCGCCCATGTGTCGAAGTGTCCTTGGGCAAGACACTGAACTTCACTTTGCCTCTGGTGGTTATAGGTCAGTGCCAGTGTTTGGAGCGGAGCCGCCATCAGAGTGTGAAAATGTGTGGGCGAATGGGACTGTGACTGTAAAGTGCTTTGAGGGAGGTAGCACTATACAAGTAGTCCTACACGTCATTTACAATTTTTACCATATTTAAAAATAATATTACACCACATACTAAAACTATACACCAAATTATCTACGGTTAATATTACATGCCCAAATTACTAACGTAAACACTGCATTGTGGCTGGATGTACGTTTGTACTTCACAAGAAGGAAACAAAACCTTCTCCTCCATTTTCTTTACACATGAAATTAGTGCAAAAATGTAAAACTTCACTAAATACCGGATAAATGTGAACACCTAACTGTTACGGCTGTGGCCGTGAAATTGTTTATTTTTTACTTTTGGAGTGTTTTCTGTCTCTGTTTTCTTTTGCTTCTGCTGCAGTGGGAGTTTCTGTCTTTTTTTTTTAAACCCTTATATATTTGTGTGAAGACTGGAGCCCAATTTGTCCGAAGCACCTGATTGGCTGAGGACGTCCAGCTCCGGGTTTAGATGCTGTCAAATCACCTTTTAGAACCACCCCTAGCAGGCAGCTTTACTTTGTTTGCCATTGTTAGAGGCTTTGGTGCTTGTATTTTGGTTGTTTTTTGCGTAGTTTTGAGCCTGTCTGTAAATAAGTTTATTTTCATTGTGTTTGAGAGGATTAAAGGAATAGAAAGCTGACCTCGGGTGGTTGTAGTAGAGCGGGTCGACCTTTGATCTTAATATTGCATGTTCGATTCCCGCCCCCTTTGTTTGCAAGAGTTTTTAAGTCGTTGGGATATTTATTTTGTTCCTTTCACTTTAATGTTACATCCTTTTAAAAGCCCTTAGACAGGGATGTATCAATGACAGCAAATATTAAAAATTGACATAGAAATATATTTTTCATTGGGTAAACAAATATTAATTATCCTGTTTATATGGTCAATTGAAAATCTGCAACCTTGAGAAATTAAAAAAATGATTAGATATTTGGTTTAGTGTTCAAACTTTCACCAAAACAAAAATTCTGTCACTGTGATTTCATTTTCTTTTTCAGAACGAGTGGAAAAGGTTTCTTTCCGCAGATTATTGTCTTTATCCCTTGTGCTATCTTAGATGACCCTTCCCTTACATTGACGTGTTCTCCCAACCATGACAAAGGTGGATAAAGGTGGAAAGATTTCATGTAATCCATGGACACCAGTGAAGATCACAAATCATTGTAAAAAAAGGTTCAGCGCACTGTCTAGTGGGTCTAGATGACCCAACTCCCAATGTTAAAGTGCCTAGGATAGCACAATGGTAACGACATTGCTATGGATTTTGTGGTTGAAAGTGAAAAGGCAGAGCTGATGATGTTAGGTTAACCGGTATTGGGGGATGGATGGGATGTGGAATGACCGCATCAGAAGATATTTAGATTCAGGGAAACTGGACTTCATTTGTTTGGACATATAATGAAAGCATCAGTAAACAGATGCAGAGGTTAGAACTGCCAACCAAATATGAATAATGTATGGAAAGAAATGTTTTAATGGACATTGGGAAATATAACATGCAGAAAAATGGCGTTAAGTAGATGCAGAAGACTCATAGGGGTGAACCATGAGGGTAACTTGTTGCAATATGGATGATGAAATTTGATAGGTTTTTGGACGTAATCATGAAGATTTTCTTGTAAACGGTTCAGAAAATCTGTCAAATGTAGGAGAAAGTGCAAAGAAAGTTTGTTTGATATTGAATGCTGATGCTTTATGACACCATGACTGGGAAGTTTTATGCAGGCCAAGGAGAAAAGTACAGAAGTTATTTCTGATGCCTGTTGCAGAGGTCATCCTTTTGCTTGAGGCTGCAGGCAGTGGAATTTTACAACTAAAGCATTGACCCTGTGATGAAGAAGCTATTCATCACCTGCATTGACATTAGCAGCTAATGAGGATTTTGCTAGCCCTGAACGTTGGAAACTTTTAATGAGAAAACGCGATAGATGCGGGTGGAAAGAAGCAACGTATGAGTGATCGTGCCAAAGAAACATAAATTACTGTCATCCTTATTATATGGAAAAAGTAAATAAATAAAAAAAGATTTGAGGAAGGGAGAAGTCTTCTTTCAATTAAAGATTTTTCTTTTCCTTTTCTACAACTACATGCATGGATGTTTTTGACAACATTCAGTACATAAACTATTGTAGATTAACCCTGTAAAGCCCACTACATGAAAGAATTGTAAGAAACTTCAATTTTTTTTGGAGTTAAGTTGTTTTAAAAACCTACCATGGCGAAAGCCACAAAACAAAATTGCCAGGTTATTTTTTATTATATCTATATTAAATCAATTTTTCAGCAAACAGAGACAACATAAAAGGCAAATGTGTTTAAAAGATTAATCTATTTTGTTTAAGTCAACTTTATTTGTATAGAACTTTTCAAACCCACATGGAATACATGTTTTTACAATAATACTAATAATAATAAAATAACATTTTTAGTTACTAATTCAGGTGCCCGGTAACCACCAAAGTCTACCAAACAGATGGGGTGGAGGGGTGTTGTGTCCACTACGAGCTTGCGCCATTGGTAAAACCGCCACTAGTTACAATGACATGGGGCAACAAGTAAGTTTATGTTTGTGTTGGCTGAGGTTAGTGTGAGCAAATGCTAGAAATTACCAGCGGACCCCCCAAATGCAGCAATACTGAGCACTTAATGAAAGCACATAAATGAGAAAATTCCATGAAGCCCTTGAATGCACTTTGTGCTGCGGCAAATGTGACTGTTAAATCTACGTAATCAAGTCAGAATAAAACGTTTTGGCCCCCTGTCAGAGATTCAATGGAATTGAATTGAATTGAATTCAATTAACTTCAATTCAATTTTATTTTATTTATATAGGCCAATATTACAACAGCAGTCATCTTAATGGGCTTCATGCCATAAATTTGAAATCATAAAGAACATAAAGTCATAGAATTCAATAGGTAATGTCTAAACTGAACAGACTACGCTAAACTGGGCTTAGACCCTCCTTCTCTGTAAGGAAAAACTGCTAAAAAAACAAATTCTGGAAAAAAAGAAGAAACCTCGGGGGTGTCCACATGAAGGAGGGATCCTCCCCAGGACAGACAGGCAATGTACCAGAGCTCTTAGAGGAGAATTCACTTATCTAACTCTACATGTTTAAATAGTCCAGCAGAAGGGCTTCGTCCAGATGGAGTTGGGGGACGGCTAGACGAGCCAGAGGTAAGGTCCCCAACCAAGTGTAGGAGTAGGAGCAGAGGCGAGGTACACGGTCAGGTACAGGAGCACAGACGAGTCAGAAATGAGGTCCACAGCCAAGTACAGGAGCACTGGACAAGCCAACTGGAATAACTCCTGCTCCCCTAGAAGGGAGTGGGAAAGAGGGACAATGCATTCATCACACTGCACCAAACAGAGGCATGGAGAACTGAATGATAAATAAGTTTCTCTAATCAAGAATAGAGAAAAGGAGGAGAGGAGAAGTAGATGAGAGTAGAGGACAGAACCCCAGTGCACCATACGTTCCCCAGCTTCTGGTAAAGCTATAGGGTTCAGGTCAGGGCCAGGCTTATAAAAAGGGGGGGTAGAGGGGAGTGTTGACAGTGATCTCTGTATACTTCGTGAATAGATTGTGGTGTAGGCGGAATGTGGAGGTGGCTTGAACATTTTTTTGCAGTTGCAATGGGATCAGATCATCCCTTGAAGTGTGTGTGGTGCAAGGCTCAGGTTGTGGATGGGTTGAAATGCAGGCAGGATTTGGACTAGCCTAGTAGCAACTAATTGTTATTGTTATTAAGATTAATTCAAATATGTTAATTGATACTAGCTAAAGATGATGAACAATGTCTCACCTGCCAAAGTGGCTAGTGAAATTGTTTTTCTCCCCGCCAAATTAAAGCTTTACCCGCATTTGGCAGGTGTTAATTTAGATCCCTGATGTTGATGAGGTACTCATCTGGGGCTGTGGGCACCCTTCTCAGGTGGGGCCCGGCGTTGGGCCCTCCTGGCGCGGCTGGGGGGGCTGCTTTCCTGGTTGGGCTGGGGCAGCACACTCTTTCCCCCCATGCCACCTGCTCTCTGGCTCTGGGGGCCCCGCGGCGGTCCTGCTGGCCCTAGCCTGGGTGGCGGATGTGATCGCCCGGGGGGTGGTTGTTCTCTGCCTGCTGCTGTGTGGCTTTGGGGGTTCTGGCTGCCGCGGCTGCTTCAGCGGGGCTCTTGGTGTGGGGATGGCTGGGCACTGTCCCTCCTTGTTTTCACATTCCACCATCCAATTTTAGAAGAACATAAGCACTCAACTGAGCTCAGGTGTTAGCTCACCTTTGCACTAAAAGTTTGCGTGATTGAATGAAATATTTCACACTAGTTGGTTTGAAGGCATAAGTATGCATGTGTGAACACTATCTGTATTGTGTACATGTTGACATGTGGACATTTTTGCAGCTCACAGGTGTGTTTATAACATTTGAGTGTGTGGACAGGCCCCGCCCTTTGAGATTTGTATTACATCTGAACTTTACCGTAATGATAAACATCCTGTAGCTTGTTGCTTTATGCTGCTCCATGGTTTTACACCCCCCCCCCCCCCCGCCCCCATGATCACCCGCCTATCCCCCCCCCCCCCCCCCCCCAACATCCCCCATCTTCTTCCCTCCTTTCCTTTTCCATCCGGTCCAACACAAAAGATTTTCAAATATGATTAAAATGAATAAACTTTGGCCTCGATAACAAAAGGGGTTTATTCAGACATACCTCTGGTTTGTCAGAAGACTCATAACCCCTGTTGTTAAAGTAAAATATGTCCAACACAAGAGGCCTTCAGCTCTCATCTGTCTGCCCAGCTGTTGGACAGGACAAGTTAAAAAGAAAAAAAAGATCCCTGATAATAACAATAATAATTAAAGACTTAAAACTTTAAAAAGAAAGCAGACACATACTGGGAGCTGATTAGACAGAGCTGGAAAACTAATGGCGCTACCTTCAGTTTATCTTCTAAACTGTCCATCATGAAGTGTTTATGCTTTGCTCTGCAGTTTGACTCTTTTCTTTGCAGTGAATTAATTACATGCATAAGTAACACATTTGAAATGGCCATGCTCCATCCATCCATCATGGGCTTATTATGTATTCAAGGATTCATTTCAAATGTGCCAACTTTGTCCCTTCTTTCTCTCTTCTGCTGCTCTTCTCCACTTTGCCTCATCCATCTGTCTCTTCATTCGTCATTTTTACCCTCATTTGGTCAATATGTAGAAAATGTTTTGGAATATCATCATATAAGCATCTTCTACTTTTAAATATTTATTGTTATGACATGAATACCAGATTGTAAGGTGTACTGTCAATAAATGGTCTACTTTCAAACTTGTGTCATATATAAGGCTCACCAAACAATAAGGCACATCCAGGAAGGTAACCCTTGTGCTATCTTAGGCACTTTAACATTGGGAGTTGGGTCATCTAGACCCACTAGACAGTACACTGAACCTTTTTTCTTCAAGGATTTGTGATCTTCACTGGTGTCCATGGATTACATGAAATCTTTCCACCTTATCCACCTTTGTCATGGTAGGGAGAACACATCAATGAAAGGGCGGGGTCATCTAAGATAGCACAAGGGCTAATAGTCGGAAATAAATTTGACAGTCAATCAGACTTTATCAAATGTGTTCACTGTTACTCTACATCTTGTGACATGCTACAGCTTAGACACGTTTGAGCATGCAAAATACCTGTAACTCCCAACCGTGTTTGCAACACATGGAAAAGCAGAATGATACAAGTAAAATAAATATTACTCTGATCACGCAAACTCTCAACCATGTTAGTAACACATTAAAAACTCAAGGTCCAACACTGCTACACGTTAGCTACATTAATCTATATGAATTAACTCCCACTCGGTATATAACACGTGAAAAAACACAGTCCAACACAAACATACATTCGCTGGGTAAGTATGAAGGTAAAAATGTTTCAAAATGGACGAGCTTGTAGATTTGATGTGAGAACTTGTAAAATAGAATGTGAGAACTTGTGCATCAGAAATCTGCATTTCTGTGAACAAATATTTTACTGTAAAGTTTGAAAACTAAAATCACAACTGACAAATTACCATTATCAGACACGGATCAGTTTTGACAAATATCTTGCAAGGAATGTGTCAAAAGTAAGATCGCAGTTGTAGCGTGCTGTGGTTCGCGGCAGCAGATTCGCGCAGTTGTCATCGCCGATTTGAAGTTGTAACTCCAATTGCACACATGCGTATGGTAATTTGTCAGTTGTGATTTTATTCATCAAACTTTACAGCAAAATATTTTTTATTTTATTACACTGCTAAAACAAACATCACTGTGCTACGCTAACTCCCAACTTTGTTGTTAGCACAGGAAAAATCAGAATCTAAGGTGTGCTATCGTTTTTTTTTTTCTTTTTAAAAATGAAGTGCACCCTATAGTGTGGAGAACTTACAAGCAAAAAATAAATAAAAACGGAAAAAAAATTAAAAAAAAAATTCCTATTTAATAATTTTAAATAATCTTAAAATACAGACATTTTTGAGAGAAATTAGATATTCAAGTGATTCTAAACTGTCTGTAGACTTGACATTTTGCTTGGACATAAAAGCACAAGTAGAATTGTTAAGACAAGCAAGGATTAACTAGAAAGTCTGCATTTCCAGAAGAAAATGCAGGGTTGAATGCTGTACTGCTGAATGAAAGCTGAATTAGCTCAAAACAGGGCTGAATGGACAAAAAAATGATGACGAACAAACTCTTTTATTTAGGCTCCTTAGGCTCTTTAGGTCGGGATTCTTTTTGGCTGAGAGAGCCATGAACACCATACATTTTTAAATGTAATTACATGAGAGCCATACAATATGTTTAAGTGAATGTGTGAATTTTATGTAATTTCAACAATTTTAAAGTACAAAACATCTGTGGATTATTTCTTAATATGATTGTGATGCTGTTGCTATTAATGATAAGTATTTCTTATGCGACTTCTGGTGCTGCATGGTTTTGCTCATGGTCTTGTAATCTGGTTCATCCGTAATAAAAGCTCAACTCAAAAGACGATTTCAGAATTTGATTCGCAGATTTGGGGTTTTGATTCCTGGTTTTACAGTTTTAATGCCAAATAGTTTAGGCATTAATTTGACACCATACCTATATGGTGAGTTTAAGGTTCATGCAGGTGTTGAGACTTCCACCCGTTAAACGTGATCGTAGGTTAGTCTTAATGTTCTTTAGATGTGAGAAATACTGCTCACGTGCAGACGTAGAGCCAAACATTGTCAGTACAGCAATACTCACACGCTGCAGTGTGTGGTATGTGAATGATGGCTGGCTTGACCGCAGTTCTGTTGTGACCCACATTATTTTAAGAGAGGACGCCGTGCAAACACCCAGCCTTTCATTGCGGAGTGAAAGCGATCAGCGGCGTGGGGCTTTTTGCAGCGCGTTAAGCGGTGGAAAGCCGCCGGCACCGCGCGATCGCGCGGTACAGGAGGGCATCGCTTCGCACCGCATGATCCTCTCTTGAAATAATGTGGGTCACAAGAAAACTGCAGACAAAGTAGCTCTCATTTGGATCTGCGGTGTCAAATCAGCCGTCAGTGTGACAGGAAGCGCGTTTCAAGTTTTGACAATCAAGTGGTCTGCGTGTCAGCTTTTTCATTTCTTGCCACTTTTGTTGGCTTGCCAGCTCCGCTTGTCGCCGGCGACACAGTCACCGCTGTGTGGTGTTATTATAGACTGTCATTCCAAAACGGAAGAAGAAAATAAATGATGGATCTTGTTAACTGAGCAGGTCTCGACATCTCGTTCTTACAACTCGACCGACAGAACACGCTGACACGCTCCGGTGAAACGCTCCGGAGAAACCCTTTGTCTACGACCCAGATCATGTGGCCATCAAAAGAGCCAGTTATGGATCGCGAGGGTTCCCGACCCCTGGTCTAAACGGTGATAATTTGTGGGGGGGAAAAGGTTTAAATTAAGAAATAATCAAAGTTGACCATAAATAAAATTAAAAAGAAAAGCAAACTAAAAATATATATATTTTTGTAAAAGCTGATGAGCCGGGTCTTGAACCGGCGAGCTTCTGCAGGGGGTGGTGGGGGGGGGTTTCCTATGTATTTCTATGGGGGAAAAAATCCTGGACAACCTGGAATATCTGGAAAAGTACAAGTATTTGAAAGACCAAAAGTAAAATAGGTGAAAAAGTGTAAAAGAAGTTAAACACAAGGATTCCCAATTTATTTTAATGGAGCAGAAATCCTGGAAAATCCTGGAATATCTTAAAAAGTTCAATGATTTGAATGAACAAAAGTAATAACTGTAATAAGTTGAAAGAGCTCAACATTTTAAAAGTAAAATGGTAAAAAAAAATTTAAGGGTCCGAACCGGGTGTCGAACCAGGAACCTCTTGCGCCATAACTTCCCAATGTATTTTAATAGGGCAAGAATTCCCGGAAAACCTGGAATATCTTAAAAAGTACAAGGATTTGAAAAACCAAAAGTCATAGCTGGAATAAGCTGAAAGAGCTGAACGTTTTAATAGTCTAATGGTTAAAATTGGATAAAAACTGTAGGAGGAGTTAGGTGCCAAAAAACGGCGGAAGATACCATAAATAAATAAATAAATAAATAAAGAGAAACAGGAAAACAAAGGGTTGAATGCTTTACAGCATTCAACCAATAAAGAGAAACAGGAAAACAAAGGGTTGAATGCTTTACAGCATTCAACCAATTAGTTCTTGTTTAGAGTGTGTTAGTCTGCTAACAGCCCTCCTCTTTGCTTCATGTCTGTTGACACACCGCCTACCCAAACTGTGCTTTTCTGCAATTGCTGATGCATTTCACTCCACCAGCTATTTATCCAAAACATCTCCACTGCATTTCAGCACAAATTGTAAAATGCAGAAGTCCTGTTTACTTAGTCCATGGCTAATATTTGATTAACGAGGTCTGCCTCGTTAATCAAAGGAAGCACCTCCAGCGCCTTATCACAGAAAGTAGGCTACAGTATCTCCTTATTATAAGATAAAATGTCATATGTATGCCTATTTGTTTAAATGAATTTCTTTCAGTGTTACTGAGACTTCACTGATTATTAATAATGCTGTATTAATATTCATTTGAATAATTTGCTTTTTTTCCTAATGGAAAGGAACACAACAGATTTTTGGGTATTTGTTTTAGCCATAAACTCGGCAAAGTGAAAGATTATATTCTAGACTGATTAGTATCCATAATAAGGAATTTTTTTGTGTAAAAAAAGTGAGATACAGACAAATTATTTGCAAATTGCTTTATTGGGGACAAACTCCTTTGTGCACCTATACATTTTAGACATGGGATTCTGCATTTCAGCTGCACAACCCTTCCATTTTTTTATTGTTTCCATCCTGGACCCCTTGCTTTTTCCCAAATCTCTCAAAGAGAATGACAATCAAAAAGCATTTGATCCTAATTAATCTCACATTGAGTTTGCATGTCTGAGTAAGCAGAAAGAGCGATCATGCAGGTATAGAGGGGTGCATAGCCAGGGTTGAATGAGTCACACTAGATATTTGAGGTTCATCATTTAAGAAATGAAACCACTTGGTTAAACAAAAGCCATTAAGCACAATGAATAGATCTGGGATGAAGTGCTGCTAAACCTAATGAGTAATTTGTGTCTAATTTTGAAGCAGAACCATGAATTGTATGAATAAGCTGTCATTTTGCACAACTCTAAATACAAGACACTTAAATGCCATCAACCAAAAAGTAATCATTTTCATGAAATTGCGCTCTTTAGCCTTGGGCACCTACGCTTGAATGTCAAAGCAAATGGAAAAATGAAAGAAATTACTTACTCCTATGCAACTTTAAATGTCTTTTTTCGTTGGTTTAAAGTACAGTATATATTCAGTTATTAAAATAATATTTTGCTTACGTTTAAAGTGGTTACGAGAACACTGAACACCTGTCACATTTGAAGAATGAATACACTGTAGGTATCAATTGCATGGATACCAATATCTTTATTCCAATTGATAGCATATTCCCAAATGAGCTTTTTGAATTGTAATTTACAGATCTGATTTACAGTTTAAATGTGAAAATTTTTTAATGCACAGAAAACAAAAATTAAAATGAACAGAAATATTTTCTTTTCATTAACTGTTCTGATGCTTTAAGGTTTAAAAAGTCCATCTTGGATTTAGTCAAAATAACAATGACCTCTGCATGGGGACTATTTCAAGAAACAGATTTGGTGGCAATCCCGAATAGATTCAGAATGAAATGACAGAAGAAGTTTGTCTGTAAACCACATTTTATCTGAGACAACCTTACTTAAAGAAACGCGGAGTTTAGTTCCGATTCGATTTCAGAATTTGCAGAATCTGTCAAGAAAACTGTTCCATTTTTGTATAATATTAGAGCAATGATCCCAATGAATAATTTTAGCCCCATTTTTACCAACACAACCCTTTTGAAATGTAAAATGTACTTGAATTTGTTTTTCTTTTGGTATTTTATTTATCTTTACATGTCATAATTGCAGAAATGCACAGAAAAAATAAAAAAAAAAGGTACAATAATCAGTTGTTCTAAAAGGTACTAGCAGCGGAAGGTGGAGCTCTTGTTGAGCTTCAGTAAAATATTTTATTTTCTGAGGTTTGGTCCATTTTTCACCAAGCATTATAAATCCCTTTAAAGATGGAGGCTATAAAAAGACAAGGAACAGATTTGGCACTCATTCAAGTTTGAAAAGAAAATTAGGAAGTTCAGTTATTAATCTTAAGGGTTTGCTCACATCTGGCCAATGTTCATTTATTTTTGTGAGCTCAAAGTTAATAACATCTTTTTATAAAAAGTTTAATCAACCTTAAAAAGTTCAAATTTAACCTTGGGAAAAGTTTGTGTCAATTTGAAAATAAAGCTACTACTGCTTCTTAGCTCATCTCATTAATCCATCCTTGACAGTTCTGTGACAGAAAGTCACGCCCCTCCATCTAACTTAAACTTGTCTTTTCCCTTAACTATCCTCTCAATTTTAAAAGTTCATGCCTCCATCTTCCCTGTTGGTGTCTTATTCTCACACATCTATCAGTCGCATCTCTATTGTCGCCTCCTGTGCCCACTAAACTGCCAGACTAGGAAAAAAAGTCTTTATATGAAGTCTGCCATCTGCAGTAGGATCTTTCCTTAAGTCTCCCACCATCCGTTTGTGAAAAATGAATCTGCATCTTTTTCTATTCATAGAAATGAATGCTTTTCATGGAAAAGAGCTGATGAGTGGTATAGCATGATACACAACTACTGTATGGCACAGGACTTGGAAAGATAGAGTATAGACAGAGAGCTTTCAGTTATGGGTGACAGGAAAGGGGGAGTGAGTGGGGTTGCTCCATGCCAACAGGCCCACCCAAAACTCAGCGCCAGACCCCGCAGAAACTATGTCCTATCAAAAGACCATTGGTGTTTGCCTTTAAACACAATGTTTTGCCAGTGTTTAATAAAAGCTAGAAAGGTGCACACAACATGAAAATAATATAAAATGGTTGATGGTTAAAATTAGGAAAGTAGAAAACCTCTTCTCACTGTGCATTTGCTGTTGTAGTTGTTGCATCAGGTGACTCACAAACCCTGGGTTTGTGTGGCAAATTTCTAAGTACAATTTTCCAATTCCACAGGATGCAATTGAATCGGTTAGTTCTAAAGGGGCCCAAGTCCACAATTTTTCCAAATAGAGATATTATATATTCTATGGTCTTCAAGGGAAAAGCTATCTGATTATGTGCAAAAAAGTCCCAAGTCCATTGTAATGTATTGACTATGCTTGACATTTAAAATGCATTAAGTGTAAAATTCCTGGACTTGGGCCTCTCTTGCATGGGTTTTGCTTTATCCAATACTAGTTATCCAATATGGCAGCGCCCCTGTTTAATTCAAGAATGGCCCAAGTCCAGAGACTTTAGTTTGCTAGTCCTCTAAAATTATACAAGTGAGGTGCTTCATATTATAGCATTTGTAAGCTATGAACTGGTGCTAAATCTGGGTAAAGTTTTAATAATTTGATGTAGCCTCCCTTTAAGCTATGCAATTAGAATCATTTCCTGGAAAAACAAACCTCTTGGACTTGGGCCCCTTTTGAACTAACCGATTCAATTAACTGACATAAACTGCAACACTTCAACATTCTAATGGTTGTCTGTGTAAATCCTCAGTTTTTTTTTTTTTTAAATGTTTAGCAAAAGTTTTGAGGTGCTAAAATGAGAGTAAATCTTAAATCATGTTTGTGACTAATCTTATTAATGTGCTATCTAATTTGCAGTTTTATTAATTTGCTCTCTGGATCACATCTATTTTTTCTCTCTTCATCTTTCAACCACTTAGAGATTTCCCTAAGAAGCGTCTGAGCTTCCTACAAATGTCTCTTTATACTTTATTATATTTGTTAATGGAATTCCTTCCATGAAAATGCAGTGCCAGGGACATTAGAGTAGTAGAAATCTCATTTGCTAAAAATTCTTAGAATACGACACTTTTTTCATGTAAAACCTGCAACAAATATTTCATTTTCCTTACGGTAATTTTTTCTAATAATTTTGTGTTATCAATTGTAATTTGACAACAATCAGTCAATTCTGGAGACATTTTTCATGGTCATTCAGTGCAGTTTTGAAATATCAGTCTAAACATAAGATCCTGTAGTTGGTTGTTTTATGTAAAGAAAAAACAAACAAATAAATAAATTCAAAATGATGTCATCTATGTGACAAATAAAATGTAATTTATTGCGTTTTTTCCTAGCTGCCTTTATTGATATAAGCAATCATCCTGGCAGCTTAACCAATGCCCATTTTTTAGTTTACTGAAAAAAAGTAATACCTTTTTTTGTTTTGCATGCTCCAGTCTTGTCCTATCTCAGTAATAACATATACAGTGTGTTGCTTTCATGAAAACAGATTCAGCCAATGCATGATTTCCCATGTGATTCCAGTGATTCTACCAGCTAAAAATCTCTTTCCACCTGCCAAATGAGCTAATAATCTAAGTGTTTGTGCCAAAATGAGCTGAAAGAAAAAACAAAGCAGAAGTGGGAAAATGTTGTGCTTTGTCATATGAGTTCTGTTGAGTGTACATCACTTATTTAGTACAAATTTGAACTTCTATTCTTTTTGAACATGTGTAATGTTTTAACCCTTGTGCTATCCTATGACCCCCCTCCCCTTATTTTGACGTGTTCTCCCTACCATGACAAAGGTGGATAAAGGTGGAAAGATTTCATGTAATCCATGGATACCAGTGAAGATCACAAATCATAGAAGAAAAAAGGTTCAGAGCACTGTCTAGTGCAGGGGTGGGCAATTCCAGGCCTCGAGGGCCGGTGTGTCTGCATGATTTCCAGATACTCTTGCCCTACTCATGGCTGATTACCTGGTTCAGGTGTGTCCAGCCAATAATCTTGCCCTACTCATGGCTGATTACCTGGTTCAGGTGTGTCCAGCCAATCAGAACATGCCAGAGCAGGGTATGCTGGAAAACATGCAGGACTGCGGCCCTCAGTGCCCACCTCTGGTCTAGTGGGTCTAGATGACCCAACTCCCAATGTTAAAGTGCCTAGGATAGCACAAGGGTTAACACATTTTCAGTGAAGCGAAATTATTTGTCCATCAAAGCTATAAATATTCTCCAGCAAAAAAAAACCCAAACTTTAGGTTAAATGTGTCTGAACATCCTTGCTTTTGTGAGATACAGCTAAATGGATGTTTTGTTTTTGCCCGGTTTCCCCATTCTCTACCAGTTCATTGTGCTCAGATGTTTCCAAATTTCATTTAAAGTATTCCATGTTGCCTATCTTATTCTGTCAACTGAATCAAGAGTTAAATCTATCCCTTGCTTTGTGTGTTTTTGAATGATGCTTGAAGTATGCTTCACGGATCATAGACCTCAAATCACGCTTCACAGATTTCAGCTTACGCTTCACGGATCACAGGCCTCAGATTATATGGACAACATTTGTTGGACCTTCAGTCTATTACGTTACCTCCCTTGTTGGATGGAGGAATTGAATTTGGCTTCTTGAGCAAGAATCCCAAATGAAAGACCAAATCCAATGAAAAATTTTGTTTCTGGTGTCTTTAACATGTTTTTGTGGCATTTTTCTGATGATAGAGGACATATATAAAGAAAATTAATCTTAAAATTGCAGTTTTGGCTGCCTCTGATTCAAAACAATTTGAATAAAGAAATACTCAGAAATGCAGCTAGTGGGAGAAAGCATAAACAGATGGATGATAAGAAATGGGGACCGACTTACTCTGCGCCAACAGTTCCCCCCACAAATCAGAGGAGAATTTCTAATCATCTACTGCCATGCAGAAACTATGTCCTAGAAAATGACAGTTTAAAAAAATGTATGCTGGTTTTAAACGGCATAATTATGATTACAAGAGCACTGGGAACGCTTTTGCAATAGATCAAAAAATGATCAGAGTGGGACTTTAAGCAGGCCGTCTTTTGTTGGACTTCTGTGTGATGCCACCTGCTTTCCGCCTTTGGATATAAACATTTTTACCCCACAATTTTTGGAGCGCCGACAAGCCATGCACTGCTTCTAACTGTAAACACATCTCCTGGTTGCTGCTTTGTATCTTGTACATTCAAGTTTACTTTTCCTCTTGATTCCTCACGATTCTTCCTAACTTCTAATGAGCCCAATTAAATAATTAAATTGATCTTGTTTATGCGCATTCTCGGGTTGTCCCTCTAGTCTTAACAAGACTAACTGGCCAAAAGGAAGTTAAAAAACAACCAAGGATGAAGAACTTGCATTGAAGGAGTTATGGTTTGCTCTGAAAAAAACATTTTCCAATTTATCTGCAGGCTTGATGGATTTTTCTCAACATTTCAAGTAATGTTCTGTTGAATCCAAATGATCCACCAGCATCGTTAGATGGAGCATCAGAATGCATTTGAGGTTCAACCCTCACTGAAAAAACTTGTATGCCCCTGCCTGAATGTTTTAATGGTCATCCTGAGCAATGCTGAATATTCATGACTCAGTTTGAGATTTATTTGCACTGCGACCATCAACATTTCAGTCTGAGTTATCTAAAGTGGCTTTCGCAGGTTCTTTGTTATCAGGCCAAGCAGCTCAGTAGGGAACTACTAAGTGGGAATGTCAGTCTCAAGTGTGCTCATCTTCTGCATGGTAATTGCAACACTTAAGCAGGTTTTTAAACCAATCACTTCAGGTCACAATGTCTATCACTGAGTGTTTTTCTTTCAATAGTAAGCCTCAAGATTTTCTCAAACTAACGCCTATGGACAGAACAAGGTTTGATGTTAAGGTTGAGGTAGATTACATCTTGATGCCCCTTAGAAAAAGTACACTTGAAGTGTATTTTATTAAGTTGTTGTTCACCTTTCATTGATTGACATAGGTGGTTTGGCAGAGATTTTTTCCCCAAGATTCCCTTCCTGACACAACCCTTTATTTATCTAGGCTGGGGACAGGCACAGGGAGACCCAGACTTTGGCCCCTTGTGGTTACATAGTTAAGCAGTAGCGCAAAGGGTCTTGCTCAAGCACCCACACTGGATGAGGCACATGGGAATCTGGAAATCGAACCCTAATTTTCCATCTTACACGTAACCAACTGAGCTATCCAGTTGCTAAGTTTATCTTATTAAGTATTCTTGAGCATAAGTATAGCAAGTATTCTATCGACCACGTACGTGTAGTGCAAGAAGTATACTAAGTACATCAGACTAAATTGAAACATTTTAATTTTACAATATGTAGATAGCACAGTATATAAAACGTAAACTTCAAGTATACTGCCTTATCTTTAGCATAGAACAAGTATACTTCTAGTACATCTAAATAGGCTACTATTTGCTAAGGGGATCTATCTTCTTTAAAAACAGATTTCACTGTTTAAGTGAATTCTTCTGAGACTATGCAACATGGTCGGGGTCAGTTATCTTCAGAGGAGAACGTTTTGAGGTTTTGTTCTGAGTTTTTACAGCTGGATATAGAGTAAGAATTTGGTTGTGTCCAAATTTCTTCACTATTTACAACGTAGTGGTCTATAAAGTGTGTTCACCATTTTGTAGAGCTGTCAGAATCTATAATTCCAAAATCCAGTGCCTTAAATTATTTTTCGTGTGAAAAAAAAAATAGTTTCATCTTTTTTTTTACTAACCATCAACTTTTTTATTCTTAGAACACAGTGGATTTATTCAAAGTTTTTGTAAAATGTTCATATTTATTAGGGATACTTCTTTGGGAAGTCAGTGACATCATATTTGCCCTTAAAAAAAAAAAGTAGTGAGCATTGTGTCCAAAATGTTTTTAAATCCAGGAGAATAGATAGTCCCAGACTTTACAGTTATGTAGTAGTTAGAGAGTAGGGAGGGAATTTGGACATAGCCATTGTCCAGTAAAAAATAAGATCAACACCTGGGTCAAGATCCTTCTTGGTAAGAATGTTAGGTTCGATTCCCGGAGGGGAATGAGCAATGGTACTGGGGGCAATTACCATATCAATGGCGAGCAGTTAACATCACCCAGTGAGGGTCCTTAGGCAAGACCCTTAACGCTACTGCCTCCCGAGCGCGGTTTCGGCTGCAGCTCACCGCTCCCCAAGGGGATGGGTCAAATGCGGAGAAAGAATTTCCCTTCGTGGGATAAAATACAGTGTATAAAAATAAAAAAAATAAAAAAAAGAATGGGCTTAGTGCTGCCCCCCTTCTGTGAGGAGGTATAGGTCCCTCTGGTGAGTTTTTTGTCTGCATATCTAGACCAGTTAAAAGTTCCCGGAGAATATCTGGATTCAAAAAGGTTTTTAACAAAATCAATGCTTAATGCTGGGGACCTTGAAATGCTTGTCATCATGCCTCATGTTGCTAATACACAATGTACAATTAAATTAAGCACTACACCTAATTTAGCATCCCCTTACATAGTAAAGAACAAACAAACATTGGGGAATATTTTTTTATATTATTGGAAATAAAGTCAGACATGACATTAAACCTGACTTGGAAGACTGACTCCATTGCCTAGAAGGCTCTGAGTATCCATTTACTTTTTTTAAAAAAAAATTGAAATAACTTTAAACTGCCAAAAGTCTCAGTACACGGCAGCCCAGCGGGTCCTAAGTCCTCATTGTCCTTTTGACCAGGTTTCAAGAATGTCAAAATGTGTCAAAGTAATCATTACAGAATTTGGAAGGACATTCAAAACTTTACTCTGACCCCATGACTCATCTGATTGTTTTAACTGCAGATGTGGAAGTCGACAGAAAACAAGCACAAAAACAGCAATGTCCTAGAGTTCTGTGATATGTCCCAGAGAACCTGTGGGCTGAAGTTCTTCACTGGTGTCATTCCTCACCTCTATTCCACCATTTGAGGGTTTGGGGCACTGTTGCATTTCTCAGGAGAATGTTTTGGTAGGCCTCCATGCTGTCTGCTGTGAATCATGAGATGTTGTAGAATGTCCAGACTGTGCATGTGCCAAGGGTCCACTAGAATTCAGCAGCCTTAAGCAACCTGGTGCAAATTCTTAAGAGGGGATATTGTCCATATGTTTCTCTACTTTCCTGGATTTGTGACACGCCTAGCTTCATGTTCTGCCCTTTATTATGTTCTGAGTAATAATTTGAATAAGTTATATTCCACACTTTTTATGGGCTTTTATTTTGAAGATGCTGTTAAGATAGGATGTTGTTACAACAATTCAGCCATCTTGCATTTTCTCTCAGCAAGCACACGGTCTCAAGTTCAAAGTCAAAAGTCAAAGTCAAAGTCAACTTTATTGTCAATTCTTCACATGTGCATCACATACAATGAATCGAAAATTTGCTTCTTACTCCCTCGTGTCTGTTCAGTAGAAGAAAAATAAAAACAAAGTATACGTTTAGAATAAAATAAATAAGTAAAAAGAAAGAAAAAGATACAATTTACAATATACAACATAGGCAATTTGCCATAAAAGTGCGAGTGCACTTAAGGCAGTGTCTCAAGGCAGCGGGGGGGTGGGTTCGTTTGAGCACTGTTCATGGGGGGATATGGGTGGTGGGTAGGTGGAGAGGGGAGAGGGTGTTTAGCATCCTGATGGCCTGGTGTGTGAAACTGTTTCTGAGTCTAGTGGTCCGGGAGCAGAGGCTCCTGTACCTCCTCCCTGAGGGCAGAAGGCTGAACAGGTTGTGTGCAGGGTGGTGTGCATCCTTGATTATTGTTAGTGTTTTGCGGGTGAGGCGGGTGATGTATAAGTCCTGCAGGGAGAGGAGTGGTGTTCCAATGATTCTCCTGGCTGTGTTGACTATGCGCTGCAGGGCTTTCCTGTTGCTGTGTGTACAGCTGCCCCCCCACACAGTGATGCAGCTGGAGAGGATGCTCTCGATGGTTCCTCTGTAGAATGTGGTCATGATGGCTGGTGAAGCACCTGATCTTTTTAGTTTCCGCAGGAAGTAGAGACGTTGTTGTCCTTTCTTTGCCAATGATGTGGTGTGGGCGGTCCAGGAGAGGTCCTCACTGATGTGAACCCCTAGGAATTTTGTGCTGCTCACTCTCTCCACAGCAGTACCATCAATGATCAGTGGCAGGTGTTGAGTGTGGCCCCTCTGAAAGTTGACAACAATCTCCTTTGTCTTGCCGACATTTAGCAGGAGGTTATTGTCTCTGCACCATTTTGTCAGCAGATCCACCTCTTCCCTGTAGTTAGTCTCATCGCCCTTGGTGATGAGACCCACCAGGGTTGTGTCGTCTGTGTCTGTGTCGTTCATCCTCTGACATCTGTTTTTGTGTTCAAGCTTTTGACATCATCGTCTGTAAGTTGCTTTATTTTGACCAGAAGTATAATAATAAGTCTTTAGTTTTGCAAAAACGTTAATAGAAAATATTTATGTGTTAAACACTGGATGTTTGAATGATGGTGGATTAAGCGTCATGCAGTGACTACTCCATGTGCATTTAGGTGTATGTATGCTAATTTTATTCATATTTGACTGTTCTAAGAGTAGGTTTATTTCTGTTTTACAGTTTTTTACTCTGTTTTGGAGACATTTTTTGGAGTATTAAAGCTGGAGCTATGGACGCTACATCCTGACTCTGCTCATGTTTCCAAAAGGAGTTAGGCTTACTGCTGAATTGCGTTAGATACACGTAAAGAGAGCAGGACAGTAAAAAAAGACGATACCCAACTAGCTAACAACACAGTCAGTTAGACAACGTCAAACATGGATGAACTTTTCCAAGATGGAGCATCAGTAAGGACTCGGAAAAGTGCAAGTTCGAGTAGATCATCCGTGAGTGCCGCAGCAGCAAAGGCTAGAGCAGTGGCAGAAGCCGCCCGTGCACGTGCAGCATTTGCAGAAAAAGAGAAAAGCATCAAGGTCAAAAAGGCTAAACTAGAAGCCAATCTAAAAGCACTAAAGTACGAAAGAGAGGCTGCAGCTGCTAATGCCCAAGCAGAAGTATTGGAAGCAGCAGCAGACCTAGAGGATGAAGGAGTGCGTAGCATGAAAAGTTCTCCCATGTCACTTCAAAACACACATGACCGTGTTAGTGACTATGTTCAAAAACAAAATGCCTGTTATTCCAAAGGCCCTGAATCAGCCAACTTGCCAGAGCCATCGGAACAGTCTTTCGAGCCTCGCTTCAACCTTCCATCACAGTTTGTCTACGATGGGAAAGAATATTTCATCAAAAACTCCTGGCATATTCCACCAAAATATGAGCACGGACCAGGTTCCCCACATGCTCAACAGATTGGACTTGGTTACAATCCATCTATCCAACTTAACGCTCAAACTCAGTGCCGAATCGACGAAGAATCACGACGCAGCTTACCTAAGCCTGGGGTAGATTTACCAAAGTACATCAATGCATCTCATACAAGTGGTCCAGAGCCCTCAGCCTTCATGGACATGGCAAAATACCTAGCAAGGAAAGAGCTTGTCAGTACGGGCCTTTCACACTTCGACGACCATCCAGAAACATACAGAGCATGGAAGTCCTCTTTTTCAAACACAATCAAAGACTTGGATCTAACAGCAAGTGAGCAACTGGACCTACTCTCAAAATGGCTGCTTACTAAAAATAACTGGTTCACAGGTCCGGCATTTTTGTCCAAATCACCCACAGCAAGCGACCAGCAACAAACATTTGAGCTTGTAGATCCGGACTCGGACGTTGACATCAGACCACAAGTAACAAGTTGCATAACAAGCTACAATGATGAGCCGCTCAATCCTGAAAGATTTGAAAGATTCTCTTCCTGGAAATCACTGCAAAGAGCAGTAGCAACTCTTATACATGTGGCACAGTCTTTCAAGTCAACAAACAAATGCCCCACTGGTTGTAGTGGGTGGCATCAGTGTAAAAGACCTCACACTGTTGATGAGCTAAATGAGGCAACCACGGTGATCCTACGCACTGTGCAGATGGCGTGTTTTCCTGAGGAACGTAAAGTTTTGTCAAAAGGAACTGAGGTAAACACGAAAAGTCCATTGGCAAGATTGAATCCTGCTATCTCTCCAGAAGGATTGTTGAGAATAGGGGGCAGGTTGAAGCAAGCAGATCTGAGTGAACAAGAAAAACATCCAGTTATTTTGCCAGGCAAACACCATGTGTCTACACTTCTCATAAGACACTATCACGAGCAGGTGGAGCACCAAGGGCGCACATTTACGGAAGGTGCAGTAAGAGCTGCCAGCCTCTGGTTGATTGGAGGCTAAAGAAGCATTAGCAGCATTCTGCATGGATGTGTCACTTGCCGAAAGCTCCGTGGGAGAAGACAGAGCCAAAAGATGTCAGACCTTCCACAAGAGCGACTGAACATTTCACCTCCCTTCACCTACACTGGTGTGGATGTCTTCGGCCCGTGGTTCGTCACTGCCAGACGCACAAGAGGTGGTGAAGCAAACAATAAGCGCTGGGCGGTTCTTTTCACTTGTCTGAGTACCCGTGCAGTCCACATAGAGGTTATAGAGTCCATGAACACGTCGTCCTTCATACACTCTCTGAGGAGATTTTTCGCAATTCGTGGGCCCTCCGAACAACTACACTCAGATTGTGGCACCAATTTCGTTGGGGCTTGCAAAGAGTTGCAGTTCTACAAAGTGTTGAAGGAGTCGGACGTCCAAAGATACACTAACAGTCAAGGGTGTTCGTGGAACTTCAACTCGCCTCACTCTTCCCACAAGGGTGGGGTTTGGGAACACATGATTGGAGTTGCAAGGCGGATTTTGGACTCAATGTTAATGCGCACCCCTTCTTCTAGTTTGACTCACGAAGTCCTGTGCACTCTCATGGGAGGAGTGACCTCAATCATCAACTCCAGACCGCTGGTCTCTGTTTCCTCTGACCCAGAAGTACCTGAGATACTCACCCCAGCCATGCTCCTCACCCGCAAGCAGTGTGTACCCCCTCCACCTGGGGTGTTCACTGAGAAGGACATGTACAAGCAACAGTGGCGTCAAGTGCAACGACTGGCAGACCAGTTCTGGTGTCGCTGGAAACGTGAATACCTGCACACATTGCAAGTTCGGAACAAGTGGCAGGAGTCCTGTCGCAACATTGAACAAGGTGACGTCGTCCTGTTAAAAGACAGCCAAACCTGTCGCAATGACTGGCCCATGGCACTCGTCACCAAAACCTTTCCTGGACGTGGTGGAAAAGTCCGCAAGATCGAAATTAAGACAACAAAGGATGGGTGCGTGAAGAAGTTTCTTCGGCCTGTCACAGAGATTGTTCTTCTTCTAACAACAAAGGACTGAATGCTAATTCGTAATGTTTTTAGTTTGTATGGCATCCTCACAGATACCAGGTAGGGAGTGTTCTGCCCTTTATTATGTTCTGAGTAATAATTTGAATAAGTTTTATTCCACACTTTTTATGGGCCTTTATTTTGAAGATGCTGTTAAGATAGGATGTTGTTACAACAATTCAGCCATCTTGCATTTTCTCTCAGCAAGCACACGGTCTCAAGTTCATCCTCTGACATCTGTTTTTGTGTTCAAGCTTTTGACATCATCGTCTGTAAGTTGCTTTATTTTGACCAGAAGTATAATAATAAGTCTTTAGTTTTGCAAAAACGTTAATAGAAGATATATATGTGTTAAACACTGGATGTTTGAATGATGGTGGATTAAGCGTCATGCAGTGACTACTCCATGTGCATTTAGGTGTATGTATGCTAATTTTATTCATATTTGACTGTTCTAAGAGCAGGTTTATTTTCTGTTTTACAGTTTTTTACTCTGTTTTGGAGACATTTTTTGGAGTATTAAATCTGGAGCTATAGACGCTACATCCTGACTCTGCTCATGTTTCCAAAAGGAGTTAGGCTTACTGCTGAATTGCGTTAGATACACGTAAAGAGAGCAGGACACTTCACATCTTTTTTCCCTTAAACTACATTCACATCACCCTCAGCAACGCAAGTTCGAGTGACCACTTTAAAAAAAAAGTCTTAATGTACATAAATGTTTTATATAATTGGAAATAAAGTCAGGCATGAAGGGTTTAAACTTGATTTGGAAGACTGGCTCCATTGGTTAGAAGGCTCAAGAATGCTCCAAAAATGTTCACACTACTTTAAACTATCTGAAAGTAGGTGCTTTTTTTGACATTTAGGAAGACAGGGCACATAAATTCTGCATTCAAACCTCTTGCGTTAATGGGTCGCAACACACATTTTTACTTCCATTGAGCACATTAAAAGTTAAACCAGTTGAACTTTGACCAATCAGGGACTCATATTCGGTACACTGTAAACCCGAACGTTCAGAGTAATTAAATATAATGAGTAGCTAATACTCAAAATTAAAAAAAAACTCTTCTAACTCAATCATATGAAGTTTGTTCAACACATCCCCTGTTTTGAGTATATGTAACTAATAGTTTTTAATTTAAAATAAAATATGTTTAAATTAAGTAAATTAAACCTAAAAACATAATTCAAGTGTAATATATAGATTTAAGTATTGCAAACTGTAAACCCGAACGTTCAAAGTAATTAAATATAATGAGTAGCTAATACTCAAAGTTGTCAAAAAAGCTCTTCTAACTCAATCATATAAAGTTTGTTTAACACATCCCCTGTTTTGAGTATATGTAACTAATAATTTTTAATTTAAAATAAAATATGTTTAAATTAAGTAAATTAAACTTAAAACATAATTAAAGTGTAATATGTAGATTTAAGTATTGCATCCTGGATTTCTTATCTCTCTTGTTTCAGGTGGATTAAACAATTCCTTGTCCCGCATGCTCTCAAATTTTTATTTTTATTTTTCTAAATATTGTAGCAACCTCCAGCCCCGCCTTCAGCCCCTAAGACTCATGGGAAGTGGGAAATCTTGGTATGAAAACCATGAGTGAGAGGGCTGGAAGCAGAAGTGAGATCCATGCTGTTTGGCTGTTTACATGTTCAAATAAATGGAAGAAGTAGGCAGATGCGAAGGCTCCTTTGTACAACAAAAGATATTGTTTAATAAAATAATTCTTGTAAGAGTAAAACTTACGTATTAAAATTACTATCATTAGTTTTATTTAGGCATCGCACAGAAAGGAGTGAGTCATTAATATTGTTAGGCAGGTGTTTACAACACTTTGCTGTACAATCTGAAAAGAGGTTTTGGGCTGTAGTTGGAAAGATTAACTTTTTTCCATTGTTCTATCTTAATTATTTGGTTTGGTGAAAATAAATCATTGTTTTGGGTTCATTCAACTTAAAAATGACACATAGTTGTCTGATGTAGTTATTTCACTTTCAATCAACTTAATTGAATTAAGTTGGTGTAACTTTTGTGTAAATGCACCATGATATCATAACGTAAGGCAGCGCAAGGAATTATGGGATACCATTCTCTTTGCCAAACTGGGCAGATTGGGGTTTAAGTGTGCGTTTTTGTCCATGGTTTTCGTTGTGTAGCTGTTTTACTCTGTTTGAACTAGTAAATTAAACTGTTATTTTTATTTCTTTCTGCACCATAAGTTAGAGTTTGGTAGACGATGATGACCAACCCCGTAGAGCAAAAAACATGGTATGTCCCATTATTAAAGGCAGAGTTCGCAACACCTGAGCTCCTGTCTTGAACTATGAGACATTGCTGGGTCATTCATGTCTTTGATGTGAATAGTTCAAGGTCCAGTAGTTGAAACTTTAGAAAAATGTGCCAATGTAAATTGTTGAAGCAAAATTTATAACATGTTTTTTTCAATTAGACCAACTTATCAATTTGAGTTAAATTGCCATAAAAAACTGAGTTGCATGAACTCAATTCAATTAGGTGTTACCATTACTCTATTTTTTTAGGCAATCATTTGCCTAAAGAAACTAAGTTTTGAAAAGCATGGTTTTGAGTTTACTGACTCAAACAAATTGATTATCCCTGTACAAGAAGGTAACTAATAAATATCGAGTTCTGTTAAGATAGAATTGTTGTTTTTCCCTATTTTTTTAAGTTATGCAAACTTATTCCTGTGGCTTTAAAACTCAAAACTGCGAGTCATTGTAACTGATGACAATTAAGTTGTCTTAATGTGTAAATGTAGGTTATATTTAATGCCAATATTTGACTTGCACAAATTGACACTTTTAATTTAACTGTTATGAAGAAATACAAGTAGCACACAATTAAATCTTTTATGTTATGGAAAACTCAGACTTTTTAGTTAATCAACTCAAAAAAATTGTGGCAAATGATTGCCTTAATTTTTTTAAGTTCTAGTAACTTGTTCGGGTTTACAGTGTAGTGACCTTCCTTTTAATTCAAAAAACAGCCAACTGCTTGTAAATTGATCACGGAGGAGAAATTATTACAGGTAATTGCAGTTGTGCCGGGCCTGGAATTGTATGACACCAAGTCTTTCATATATCAAAACAAAGCTGTGACAGAAAAAGCCTTGAGCATGATTTGTAAAATCTGCACCACTTTGCCATGTAAAGTTGAAGAGACTTGGTGCAAAATGTCAGACATGCACTAGTATCGGGTAGTCAGTGTAAACACAACATGCTAAGCACACACTCAAAGCATGTACTTGAACGCATTGATCATGGCTGGTGTGATCGTAACATTATTCATGAAATGCATCTAGTTATCTTTTCTTGCCCGGTTTCTTAATTCTTATGAAGTTTGCTGTGTTTAGCTTTCCAAATTTTATGTCAAGGACTCTACGTTGACTAACCTTTACTTTCTACTTGACCAAAAATTAAGTCTGTCTCTTTCTGTGTTTGTATTTCTCAATTCCTTACTCTCTTGGTTAACGCTTCAAGCATCAGACCTTACATCACGCTTCACTGATCTAGAATTATGCTTCACGGACTCCAGCGCAGGCTTCATGGCTCCCAGATTACGCTCCTCAGATCACGGACTTTGATTACAAGGACTCTCTTCTGTTGGACATCCGTGCATGATGCTACCTGTTTTCCACCTTTGGATTTAGGACTCTCACCACAAGATATTTCAAAATCCAAAACACTCACACTCTTTGAAACTATCTGGAAGTAATGCTTTTTTGTTATATGTATTCCAGTGGCATTTAGGAAGACAGGGCAAAACATTTTTTTTCTTAAATGTTTTACTATTTAATATGTATTTATTTTTAAAGCCAACCAAATTCTCTTATTCCTTCAAGTTCACTTTTTACTTTAATAATAATATTAATAATAATAATAATATTGGATTAGATTTATCTGTGCTTTTCCTGACGCTCAAAGCGCTTACATTGTGTCCATTATTCATTCACTCCTCATTCATACTCGGTGATGGTAAGCTATGGTTGTAGCCACAGCTGCCCTGGGGCAGACTGACAGAGGCGTGGCTGCCAGTTCGCACCTACGGCTCCTCTGACCATCACCGGGATCATTCATGCACATTCACACACCAGTGGAGCCACACTGGAGGCAAGGAGGGGGGAAGTGTCTTGCCCAAGGACACAACGACAGTTGGCTGGGGGGAGCGGGGATCGAACCACCGACCCTTTGATCATTGGACAACCTGCTCAACCGCCTGAGCCACTGCCGCCCCTTTGATATTAATTACACATTATGTACAGATGCAGGTTTTTAAAGTGTTAAAACATTTGAAAAGGAAAGGTAAAATTAATATCACATACAATTTTACAAGGACATTAAGTAATTTTGTTATCTTTAATATTTTTCTTTGTAAAAGTAAAATACCATTACCATTTTTACGAGAATAACTTATATCCGACTAACAGATACATTCAAACTTGGTATTGAGGGGAGTGACGATCAATTCCACAACTTCACCTTTTCACACCTAAGTGAGCTCATTCTCCAACAACAGCATCTGCCAGAATCGTTAAAAAACCATAACACAAAGAGTGGGAGGGAGAGTGCAAACAAGACCGAATGTCTACTAAGAAAAACACGGCAGCTGTGACCCAATATTGCTGCTTCGATACACTCCTCTGCCAAATGAAGTAGATTTAAACTAATCATTGGAGGGAGGTGACCTGAGGTTTAAATTTAGAAAAACTGTTTGGTAATGTGACTAAGCAGCAAATTTAAAAAGGAGGTCATCCACGGAGGCTCTTTTATGTAGTGAAGTTAAAACTAGATAATAGTGGAGAATGAGAAGGACAAGAAATCATCATAGATAAAACTTTTTTATCTTCAATAGGTTGAGCTAAAGCAGCTTAGGGACACGTTCAGCCTTGGTCTAGACAAAGCATTGGCATTTTATATTTATTTATTTACTCTTTAGTATCATGTAGATATTTTTCCTTTTGAAATGTAATTTTTTCCACAAAAATATGCTTTTTGTTTTTAAATAATTTTATCCTGAACACAGTTCAGTGATAGGTTGGTTTATCAGCAGAAAAGTGGGTTGATGACAGCAGGAAAGGACACAGAAACAATTTGAGTAAATGGTAGTTGGCACTTTACTATCTTCCTTGAAGGGAAGTGCTTTACAGTCACAGTCCCATTCACCACTTCACACACACATTCACTGCCTAACACTGGCACCAACCTATAACTACCAGGTGCAATGTGGGGTTGTGTCTTGCCCAAGGACACTTCGACACATGGGAAAGGCGGGAACCTAACCTGCAAACTTCCAAACAGAGGTTGTCCGTTCTACCTTTGCAGCATCGCTGGCCCATTGACTGTGTTGACCTTAATTGACATTACCCAATAAATCTACATTGACTCTATTCAATATTAAGATTCCTACAACTAAATACCATGCTAAAAATAGAAAAAAATCTTATCAAGGGACATTTTTACAAAATGTCATTGATGTCAAGAGAATTATGTTCACAGCATGTAAAGTTGTCAGTCACTACATTTAAGTAGATTTTATGTGTTTTTTAATTTTTTTCCATTTCAATGTCTGTTAAAAATTTGTACCTTAGTCCCCAGTAAATTTTCAAAAAGTTAAAATTCAGTTTCTTTTTTTTCCTTTAAGATGTAGAGATGTAGGGCTAATTAGAGAGGTTCCTTCAAGTTATAATTAGCTTTGAAAATTGACTACAGACCACTTCTTGTGGAGTTACTTTGCTGTTGTATGCCACTTTTCTAGATTTTCACCCCCTTACATGTCAAAAATAGGGATCAAAGAAGTACAAAGATGATACATTGATGACACAACACAAAATACAGGGCATGGGAATATTCACTCTAAGATCACATAGGTTTAGGGGTTTATCCATTCAACCCTTTAACACTAGAGCTTTAGTTCCAGTGATTACATCCTTTGAACTAATGTAACTGTTAATGTAACTGTTTATGCAAGTACCATAATTCTAGTAGATTCTTAGGCGGAGAAAGCGGAAACATCTTTCATTTTAATTCTTCCTGACACTTTTAAGTCCCACATGACAACTGAATTCTTCCTCCACCCATTTAAACCTGCTTGTACACAATTCTACATCCCTCTCATTTACAGCCAGAATCTCTCCTTTCCGGAGTAAGCCTCCACCTCTCTAGATGTTCCTGCATTTGCTCCCTGCACTCACTACAGATTAGTGTCATCTGAAAACATCATGGTCTACAGAGATTCCTGTCTAACCTTATCTGACAGTCTATCCATCAGTTCAGCAAACAAGAAGGAGCTCAAAGATGATCTTTGGTGCTTTCCCAACTCCACCTTGAACTCCTTTGTCACCCCTACAGCACATCGTCTTCCGGCTCACATACATGTCCTAAATAACTCCAACACTTCTTTGCCACTCCAGGCTAATTCAGCCAAACCACACATTCTTTCTCTATATCCTATCGTAGACTTTCTGCTGATCTTAGACAATGCAGCAACTTCTGACCACTGTTCTTCTCCATCAGCATCCTAAAAGCAAACAATGCATCTCCGTTTCTCTTTCTTGGCATTAAAACACAGGGTTGCTCATAAATGTTGACTTTTGACCTCAGCCTAGCCTGTATTAGTCTTTCCCTCATCTACATGTCAAAAAATGAAATCATTGTTAAAATTGTGGAGAAAAAAAATCCTCTATTTGAAAGCGCTGCAACAACTCTGGAAATTCATTTATTTTTTAGTACATAGAACCAAAATCTAAATTAACCTCACTGAATTAATTTGTGAAAATTGTTTTAGTTCTCCAAAAAGGTGATACGATTTATGCTGGGTAAGAAATTCAATCTAACACTAGTTTGAGCTATACCATACCTACATAGTCAGTTGCACTTGCATTGTTCTTAATTGTTGTGACAAGACTTTAAGGAGGCTCAACCTCTAGTTGCCTTGATGTGAAGTTTGCTTCCGCCATCTAAAAACTCCAGCATTCGTACATACCTTTAGGATGAGATGGATAATCAGTTTTTGTAGATGTCTCTTTCCTTAATCCGACATTTCATTTGACATTTTGCAATAGATTTATCTCACTTTCCGCAAGGACACCCACATGGCTACTACTAAACAAAAGCAGTCCAACAAGCACTTGTAAGATTTGATAGTCAGTCACAGCCACAACAATGCTCAATGATGTAATCAAGTAGAAATGAAGTCTGGTTGTATGGGCAAAAAATGAAATAATTACCTGGAGTTTCCTGGTGCAATCAATTCGTTTTCAATGTTCTATTAGTCACAGTTTGATGTTTTTGCTGCAGCCCCTGGCAACCAGGGCAAAGGTCCGCCCGGACGGAGTAACACAGATCCCGGCTGTATACGAAAAGCAACTTTTGATCTGTCAATTTTTTCTGTCAGTCTGCCAGCACTGACAGCATGGAGCAAAGTCAAACACTTGACTATCAACAACAGGTTTAGAAAAGGCTTGGCTGCTGACAACGTAAGATCAGCAGAAAATTTGCTTCCAGATGAGGCAACTTCGAGAGTGACAGACTGTAAACATGTATGATGGAGTTATTCTGAGACTGTTCAATTCCGACACTGAAGAAGAGGAGTTTAATGGTTTTACTGAGCAGGAGGGAGCGAACAGCAATCGTTGCGGCTTATGGAGAAGTGTGATCTACATATGTGCAATCATCTTTTTTTCTAATGAAATTTTGTGGGTGCGGCTTACGTTTAGGTGCGTTATATAGTCCAGAAATGATGGTACTAGGGTTTTGTCATTGTAGATCAATGCTGGTGCCAGTATTTGCGCGTGACATTCCACAAAACGGATAAAGCATTTCTACAGACAGACAATTTTTATATAGATATGAAACATTTTTACAGTCACACAGATCTTTTATTACAAATACAAACTCTTTTTATGGATGGACAAAACTTTTGCAACAAATCTAACTTCATATAATTTTGCCTTTAAGATGAAGATAGAGTACTGTAAATGTAAAGCCAGAAAATGAGCCCCAAATCTATCTTATCATATGAGAACTGCTTGTTCTCAGTGTGTTCATCAGACAATTTCTTCCTTCTGGTTTAGGGCAGCTCAAGATTCTGTAAGCCAGTGTGGACACACAAGAAAGGTGGGCTCAAAGTCTTCTTAAAGACTTTTGTAGTTAGTGTTCCGTCCCTTCTTATAGCAACTCTTCTCTTAGTGGCAATGGAGGCCACCACAAAGTGCATGCAAACACCATGCAAACACCAAGTATGATCCCCAAGGATGCCATGACCACCTCTTTGAGCGCAACAGGTGCACGCTATCATCAGTCTTTATCAGAACCAAACATGTATATACTGTCTCGTGTAGTGTTTGACAAAAAAGCTTCAAAGCACCTTGGCTGTCAGGATGATCTGCACAGAAAAACAGGTTTAATTTTTAGTTGTTTTAACACTACTACACCAGAGTAAATGATTTTCTCATTACCATTAATCACAAAAACAGTGCTTCAAATCACAAAAGGCTTGGAAATGCACATAACCACAAGCTTTATCAGCCAAAATAGACTCATAAACATGACTAATGGTTTTAATAAGAGCAAAGAGATAATTATTTCAAAATTACAGCCACTTTTCATTTTTTATGGGATTTTGCACTAATCCTTGAATATTTTTCATGCTAGAAATAAATAACAGTTTATTATCACTCGGGCACATGTCAACATTAGAATTAAAAAAATGCGCTTTTGCTATTAGCTTTTTATAGATGCATTGCAGAAATCTGACCTTCTTTACTGATGATATCAAGACTTGAGGAAACTTTTTCTTTGGTTAGCATACAGTTTCAGTTTCATAACCACACTATTTAAGCATCCTTTATCAAATGTGCGAACTATGGATACTAATTGTAACCAAATATTAAATTAATTTTAGGCAAAAAATTAATAATTGTGTACTTGACAAAATTACATTTCCTCTCATTCTGCCCTCCCTCCTTTAAAAATGAGAACAAAAAAATGAGGGCAGAGTCTACAGGGTGAAATGACATGCCCCTAAAGACATAATTTATGAAGGGTTTGAGGAACAAGTTGAAATGTAAACCAAAATGTAAATGTACCAATTTGTCGTAAATTGTGTAATTCGCCATTCAAATAAAGCTGCAACTATAAGGCTGTGTCCGAATTCCCTCACTACTCCCTAACTCCTAATAGACTATAGTGCGGGGCTATTGTGTGCCCAGGACCTTAATGTAATTTCGGTGTCAACCATATGCTGAAGTAAAGACTATTTAAAAATCCACTCTGTTTTGATAATGAAAACTTGTATGATTTGTATTAAGTAAATGTATTTACTTTTTTTTTCAAATAACAAATTCATACACAATGTATTGTGTTATATTTGCCAATCAGGTAAGCATCAGTGGACACTGGTTTTTAGCATAGGCTTCTGGGGAAATCCAGGGCTCTGAATGTTGCAATGACAGATTTGGACACCCCTACAAAATGGTGAATGCCCTAGTGAGAATGAGGTAACCCAGACACAATCCAATTCTAGTATAAAAAAACAAAACCTTTCAAAGCAGTTTGTTCAAGATTTTCTGACCAAAGCCAAACATTTATCTGATAAAATGCTGTAGAAATGCCACATTTTATATACCTGTCTTATATCACAATGTGAAGGTCGTCTTTAGGAGCTTTATTCATGAGTTCATGAAAAACGTATGAACTAATGAAACTCCAGTTCACACGTGGATGTGACGTGTGTTCTAGAATAAATACCTCCTAAAGTCTGATTCATCAGCTTCTGAAAATGAATGTTTGGTATAACAACCTTTTCTACACTCATCAATGACATTGGGAACATTGCCTCTTTGGTGTGACATCAGCTGTCTGTGAATCTCATTAAAGCATCCCTTTAGCTCACATTTTTTACAGTTATAAATGTGAACAGTGCAAAATTAATCACGAGTGAATGAAAATGAACAAACTATGTATTTATTTATAAATACCCCCCCCCCCCCCAAAAAAAAAGAAAACAACTTTTTTTTATAATAAGCTCTAAAGTTTAATTTACTTTTAAGACAATTTATCAAACGATGTGTGCAGACACAATTATGGTGTGACATGTGCCTCCTGCTAAGTGAGTTCAAAACGGTAATAATTCAGGTCACCCAGGATTGGTTGTTTGCAGCAGGAAGCCTTATTATCATAAAGTGCTTAAATGCTAAATGTGTTGCTGTGAGAGAGATTTAACAAGCTGATGAGGAAGCCCAGACATGGCCTGACCTAAGCATTACAATCCATTGAAAATAGATTAGCTTGGTGTATGTATGTGCATGTATGTGGGCGTGTGTGTGGGGGTGTTTGTGAATGTTAAAAAGCTGCGCTTCTGAAGAAGAGCAACAGGAATCTGCTTTCAGTCAGGCACTGTGCTCATGCATGCCAATGACAGGAAAACTGATTTCACTGTTTTAATTAATAGAGGCGGAGCTTAACCCTTGTGCTATCCTATGGGGTCAAGATGACCATTGACGTGTTCTCCCTACCATGATAAAGGTGGATAAAGGTGGAGAGGATTTCATGTAATCCATGGACACCAGTGAAGATCACAAATCATTGAAGAAAAAGGGTTCAGCGGACTGTCTTGTGGGGTCTAGATGGCCCAACTCCCAATGTTAAAGTGCTTAGGATAGCAAAAGGTTTACATGTCAGGGTGCAACTTGTGATCATTTTTATTAAATTGAATTCATTTTATAAGTTGATTAAGAGGATGAGGAAATCACTTTATGTTTTATTAAACAGGACAAAAAAAGTGCGACGGAAACTTAATCACCAAATTCACACACTGGAAAAGAATAATGGCGTTTATACAAAATTAATTATGCATTCCAAAATGCACAGATAAAATCTGCAATAGCACATTCATATGCATTTGCTTTATATATATATATATATATATATATATATATATATATATATACATACACAAATATATATATATATATATACAAATATATATATATATGCTTAGCCATACTTCTGTCTACTTACTCTGTCCACAATGTCAACACTCTACCTCATTGTTACCTCTTGCACATCTGACATATTTGCACACAATTTTGCACACAGGTTTCGGTCATTCTTTATTGCATTTTGTATTTGCACACTTGTATATACTGATTATTTAGTGTTGTACGTCGTTCCTTGCTGTTCTTGCACTGAAATGGTGATGCATCAATTTCATTGTACAACGGACAATGACAATAAAGCAAATCTAATCTAATCTAAGATTATCTAATGTAATCTAATCTAATTGGTTTAATGAGCCCTTTAAAGATGCTGAATTAAAAATGCAGGTTTTCTTTGCCATCTTATCAAATTTAAAGTTTAATGAATTATACAATGTTTCATAGTACACACATAATACAAGTCACTCCAGGATATTTTGATTTTAAACCACCAATTAAAAAATCCAAATAACTTTAGCAATAAAACATGAAAAATTAAGTCAAGTTAGGATTTTTAAAAAATAAATCTGTCACTTTGCCTGTCAGACTCCTCCCCCCCTCCAGCTCTGCTTGCTCCTCCTGATTTCCACCAGCTGACTTCACTCAACTCATCTCTTCTGCTGCTCAAAAGGAGACCCAAAGCCACAATTCAACGCCAGTTCGTTGCCCCTTATGGTGACTAACCCTCGTCCTAAGTTATGCTCTGTTGCTCTTGCCTTTACTCCGTTCTCGTTCTAATCTTATGTTCTTTGTCTCAGGATTACCTACCTCTCACGAGTGACGTCAGCGTGGACCTTCCATTCAACTGCTCAAGAAACCTGAAAACCTCACGGCTCCCGCTAACCGCATCAAGCCCTCCAGCCACGTTCAAGTCCGGACCCCTTCCAGCTTCAACCATCTTCACCTCAGGAGAAATAATAAATCCTTTCTCGCCTAAACACTCACCTGTCTTCCTTCTGGGTTACAGCATCTGGGTTCCTCCCCCCTTGAGTGTCATGACAAAATCTAAATTAAATATTCATAAACTGTTTAAAAACTGTCGCTTATATTTTTACAACAGGACCAGGCACATCATTATGAGCACTCACAGGGGTTGTGAGCAGTGCTAGTTTTTCATTATCATATCTTTCTAAATGGCAGCTGTTTGTGAATCAGATGTCAAATAGCAAACTGAACATTTTATCCTTAACCCCTCAATGCTGGAGCCTGGATAGGCTCCTGTAAGCCTGTGACCGCGAAAAGGATATGGCGGGAAAAGAAAATTGATGGATGAACGGAACAGCTGTAGTTCTATCTGCTGAAGCTGGTATTGTTGTCTGAACAGAGTTTTTTGTAGACGATGTTGATGGAAAAGGTCATCTGGCCAGTGTTAATGCCGTTGATTAACTTTCAAGCTATGCACATACCAGGATGTGGCACATGTTTAAAAAGGTGCAATGAGCACATTCTTGATGTTCACACTGAACGTGGGAGTAAATTTCCTTTTCTCTTTCTTTTTCTACCGTTTACTAGTGCATGTCTACTACCTAGTTAGAAGAGGTTTGGTGAGAAATGCAAATCTTGTTAATCTTGCTCCAGACTTTTCCTTTCACAGCTCTATATAAGACTTGGTGCCATACAAATCCGGACGGGAACAATCCACGATTATTAATTTCTCCTCCATGATCAATTTTCAAACAATTGGCACTTCCGTGAATTAAAATTGACGCCATCCATGCGTTATTACCAAATCAGAGTCCCTGATTGGTCAAAGTTTAACTGGTTTAATTTTCAATGCCCAGTTAATGGCTGCGTGTTTAAGACCTGAAAATAGTCTTAAAAATGTGTGTAGCTATGCGTGAACGCTAGAGTTTTGAACGTGGATGTCCAAAATAGACTTTTAATTAGAAGGTGGCAGCTTGAATGCACATTGCCAAAGGGCAGTGAACGTAGCTTTACAAGTGTCAACAATGGCCACATAAGAAACAGAGAGTGGAGCAATTGAAAAGGGTAACCTCGTTTCTTGGACATAAATGGCCCATCTCACCTAATAAACATGTGTGTGATATTTTGGGCATGCCAGCCTCTTTCAGTTGACATTGTCCCCATTTTATTTATGTGGACATTATTCACTGATGGTTGTGGCCTCTTTCAGCACAATACCTCCTCTCTCCATAGAAAAAAAAAATTATACTTTATTTGTCCCACAATGGGGAAATTATTCTCTGCATTTTGACCCATCCCCTGGGGGCAGCGGTGAGCTGCAGACTAGCCGCGCTCCAGGGACAACAGCTGGCTGGGGAGAGAGCAGGGATCGATCTGTCGACCCTTCGGTTGTTGGACGACCTGCTCTACAGCCTGGGCTAAACTGCCGCTGAAAAATGACACACAAAATGATCACAAATAATTCTAGGAGCTAAACATGAACCTTCAAATGTACTTAGCATTTTACCAGATCACAATTATTTTGAGCATCTATGGATGTGTTGGGAATATGAAGTCTGTCTTCCCAAACCATCCCACTACTTTTAGGAAAATCGTGTCACTAAAGAGGCTATGTTCCCAAAGAAGATAATGTGTGTAAAGAAAGATTGTTATACCAAGGAAAACCGGCACCAAACATTCATTTTTGCTATTGTGTCATGGTAAATAGGTCATAAATAAACTAAACCAAAACACATCATCAAAAATTATGTGTCAGTCGGCTGACATTAATATGGAAATGTTTCCTATTTATTTTATTTTTTTAAATTAACTGTGGCTTTGTTCACTTAAGGATGGTAATCACAGCTATCATCTAATTATAAGTACTGATCTAAATGTGAATGTTTATGAATATCAAATGTCGCACTGTTGTCCTTCTACAAAGAACTTAACTAATAAAATTGGGGTTTCCTTAAATTGCCCCCCGCCAAAGGAAATACCCACAAGTTAAAAATATAAATTCAATTTAAGATAATAACGACTACAAAAGTCAACATATACTAATCCATTTAAAAACTATGCATTGTTTGATTTGCAACAAATAGAATTATTCAGTGTTTAAAATATAGTTTTTGTTTATTGGATTAGTTAAAAAAGACTTGTTGAGTTTGATTTTTGTGGTTCCAATTTTTATTTCAATAACTTTAATATCTTGTTTATTGACAGTGTCTTCTGCTTACTTTAGGGAACTTTTATTAATAGAAATAAATACTATTCTTCTCAAAAGATGTGCAAATGCAAAACATGATCTAGAATGAGATGCCTCTTTGGTTTTTCCCTTTCTGCCTTTCCCTTTAGGGGTAGCCACAGCGAATCAGCTACCTCCATCTAACCCTGTCTGCTGTGTCTTCAACTCTAACACCAGCTAACACCATGCCTTTATTCATTGCATTAATTTTGTTTTAAATTTTAGTTCCTTCAGCTAACTTCCCACAGAGTGTGCTCTTACAGCCTCCATGTCGAGGAATAATCTGCCTGAGGGGGGTGCTGATGGATTTCCCAGAGTGTGCACATCAGTGACCTTAAAACTAATGTCATCACATTGCCTTTGTCTGTGGAAGCACAAAAGAATAAGGATTTATTTTACTGGCGGTTTAAGCAAGTCCCACCAAAGTGGTGACAGTGCCATGTGTTGTTTTATTTTAATGTCTAACTTTTATTCTAAAGATTTATTCATACTGTGACTAAAAGTTACCTATTTTCAAAATGACTATTTGAGCCTGACCATGGAAATGTAGTCCTCTTTTTCTCAGAGACCGAATTTTACTTTGACAAATTTGATTGGAGGGACATCAATTGCAGTAATAAAATTATCATGAATATTGCAGTAATTAATTAGTAATTTTTGGAAAATAGGTGTAAGAATGAGAAACAAGGGCAAACATAGCTTAGAAAGGAGTTTATACTGGTAAGGAATGTTGATAGAAAACACACAGCTCTTCCCATGTGAATCTTTACATAAAATAACTAAAACAAATAACTACAAATATGTGTGATTATGTATTTACACCTTGTTATAACTAAAATAAAAAAAAAAAGGATTTCTAACACATGCTTTAGTAAAGTGTGTTTCTGTCTTTAACCTGCACAAATGGCACAGCTTTGAAGTCTGCCAGGAAGTCTTGAGAGTGTAGAAATAAATATAAAATCTCACTTATTGTCCTGAATCCTTCAAAAGAAATAACCTGCATCTCCTCACATTTCATCCACTGAACTTCTGATGACAGGCTGATTGTTTCAGCTGAAACTGATTCACAATAACCAGGTCTTTTCCACTTCCAGGTTCCTGTTGAAAATATCAGAATTAAAAATTTAAATGAGACATTTCACACGCCTATGCCTTGGTGAATAAAGACTATTGTTCTAGGCTGCACATTGCATTCCTGCAAACCTTTGATTAAATCTGTTTCAGTCAAAATGTATAAATGCAAATATAATATGCTTATGTTAATTTGATGTACCGGTAGTTTTGGATTTGCACAGTATGCCATAAAAACATCAATTATTTAGTAAATTGTCAAACATTTGTCAATACTATGAATGTTTTTTTTTAATGTTATGATCTTTGTGATGAAAGATGTGAAGCTATTTCTAACTGCAGTTTTTTTTTTTTGCAAACATCAAAAATTGATTGCTTTTTTTTGTAATAGAATACAATAGCTAAATATTTTAAAATAAAGATTTGTAGAAATGAAGCCTCCTTAAATGGTTTTACATGCATACACTTGTTTTCCCTCTTTATAGGTTCAATTCTCTTTAAAACAAATGCAAGCAACAAAGAAATTAAATGTTTGAATTGGTTCCTGTGACTTTTTCCCAGTGAGCAGAAAGCCTTTCCACACAAGAGGCATTTCTAACAGACTGACTGTTACTGCTTCACATTTGTCTCAAGTTCCAAATACACCAGTGAGGTTTTAAAGCCTTTCAGGATGAAAGCAGAGACAGAAAAAGATTTTCATAAAACATTTATGATCATAAAAGACGATAGTTTATTGCTCAGAGGTAGTAAAACACATGAACAAATGAGGGTGATAAACATAGAAAAGAAATGTCTGCATGACTTAGTTTTTAGTCCCACACATGCATTAAAAGCTGAGAACAGACTTTTAACATTTTGTCAAAATGTTAGTAATAAATTAGTTTTTTCTTCTTTTGAAATAATCACTATAGCTTGATAATGCTCAAACATCAACGCCACCCTCGGCAACGTGCATTCAAGTGACCACTTTTAATGAAAAGTGTTTGAAAATTCGCTCAACAGTGTTTTGGGCTTCCACGTTGAAAACTTTCATGTTCACGTGGCGCTACTCAAGTGTTTTCAGGCACTACGTATAAAACGCGCATTTTGTTTTAAATGGCCACACATTAAAAGTTAAACCGGGTTAAACTTTGACAAATTGGGAACTTAGATCTGGTAGTGACATGTCCTTTTTACCTCACGGAAGTGCCAACCATTTGAAAATTGATTAAGTAGAAGAAACTAATGAACGGGGTTTGTGTCCGGTCTGAATTTTTTACCACCAAGGCCGAATTATTCCCTTACCCCTCCGGCATCTCCTTAAAGCTACATTTAGCCTTCCGAAAAGAGAAATAGAAAATAGTCTACAAATTAGGATGTTACTACAACTCAATACTTTCATCAATGTCCGCCGATCATCTACGTTTGCGCGTAGCTGTCACCACTCGGAAAATACATAAAATTGATTTTGTAACTTTAAAATGTTATGCTAAAACAAAAAGTCATTACTTACATTTACATGTAAACGTCTGTGCTTCATATCACACCCACGTGGAGAAATGTGTTTGATGCAGTTCACCCTCCCGGTGGAGGGGATGCCCAGCCATGAGTTACTATGGCTTTCCCTTAAAAAATAAGTTCGAACACTGTTACAGCTTCAAATGTCCGTACAATTGGAGCGACAGGGAGGAGCCAGAGGGGTAGGAGATGAATTTGGATTCGGCTCAAGTCTTTCATGTATCAGAATAGAGATGTAAAAGAAAAAGTCTGGAGACAGAATTATGAAATTTGCACCACTTCACATTTTGCACCAAGCCTCTTCCACCTGTAGGTGGTGGACCTGCGCTAGTACTGGGTATAGCGACAGTCCAAGTGTGAACACCATGACCTAAATGCGCATTCCTGAACGCGTGTTACATACCCAGTGTCAGTGTAGCTTAACACTTATTACTGATCATTTATTCTCAGCCTTTAAAAAAAAGGTACATACAGTAGATTGTCAATAACTATTAGTTATTAAATCACTGTGGGCACTGTGGGCATTTGGCTGTGGCAACATCCAGTGAGAACAATTTTTTTAGGAAAAAAATATATAAATACTACATCAAAATATTAACATTTGGCAAAATAAATTAAAACCAAAGCTTAACAACATTAGGACATGAATCAACATGAACCCACAAACTTTAGAGATGGTAACAGTGGGAGGAAAGTTGATTACATTGCTATTTCTGAATTAAAAGGGGAAAAAAGATGTGACAAAATGTTTCCTTTAAATGTTTCCAGTTAGAAAAACATGAATAATCAGCAAAATATTACAGATAAAAAAAAAAATCATCTTCTTTTTCAATGTCCTTTTCAATTTCTCTGCAGTTAATTTAATTTTGTTTTATTAACTTGATTCCTTTCTTCTTGTAAAAGTTCAAGGCATTGACGGAGTCAACAAATGATCTAAACCTCTGACTTCATATAACACTCCGTTCAATTTAATTATGGCAAACCGCAGTAGTAAAAAGTTAATGACATTTCCACTTTTAGTTTTTATTTGTTTTCCAGTTCTATTTCACCAAACAGGCCACTGCTGTCAAATAGCTGGAAAGAATGAACATTCTTTGAGCTGTGGTAACAATCACTAAGAAGAAAGAATAAACTTTATGCGCTGAGGTCTTCTTTTAAGAGCAATTATTCCATTATAAATCAGCAATTTACTACAATAAAGCCAGATGAGAAGAAATGTTATAAGTTATTTAGTCTCATCTTGTTTGCCTTCAAGTTTGACCTTCCTTTATAAATGGTGTGAATGTAAAGAAAAATGCTTTTATGTTTTATAAATACTTGCTGTTAATCAATGCAAGACAAGCAAGCAAGCAAAAAAAAAAAAAAGACCTGAAATTGTTTATAACATAAATGAAATATCTAAATTAGGTTGAAAAACATTCAGTTTCACTAACAGTGGAATTTTGCTTTCCTTTTGTTTTGCAATAGATAAAAATAATTGAAAAAGGTACAAAAAAGGGTCATTTATAGGTGTGTCACCTCATAGAGGTAATATTTGAATGCATACAAATGTATTAGGAAGATAATTAACCAATATATCTAACTTTAATGTTAATTCATTACATAACCCTTACTGTGGATCAGTGATGTTATCTGATGTTTCATCAACTATAATATAAATTTTGATCCATCTAACCATCTTTTTTTCTTCATTTTCCTGCTGAGTGTTACAGGGGTAACTGGAACCTAACTCTGCCATCTCTGAGCAAAGGCGGGGTCACCCTGGACAGTTCATTGCAGTGCCGTACAAACTCATAGCTCAGAAGCAATTTACTGAGAACAACCAACTTATGGTGCATGTTTTTGAAATGTGAGAGAAAGCTGAAAACCAAAAGAACCCAGCTATGATTCAAACCTGGGCCTTCTGGCTGTATAATGGCAGCCGTACTAACCACCACAACCCCCTACAGCTGCTTTGAGATGAATGCCTTGAAGTTGAATCGTGGCATCTGGACATTTCACCACTCATCGTCGTGGCTTCCTTAGTTTGAGCTGCGCTGGGTTCAAGCCTCAGTTATATCCTCCAGGTGGGTACTCACATTCTTACAATTGGATGGCCCATTAAGGGGAACATAGAAGAGTAACTAGACATTGGTAAATGTGAACGGCCCCCCTGCCCCCCTTACAGGATCATTGGGTGTGGATGAGCTGGAGTTTTGCTATCTTTGGGACAAAAGAAAGGGCAGCATAATAAACAGGAGAAAGATTGTGTCTGAGGTAGTGATGGAAGTCTAGTTACCAAGGTATCAAAATATATATATGCACATCACCATTTTTGGTATTGACTGCTTTATTAAAGTATTGATTAATAATTAATAAATGAGAAAATAAAAGTAATCTGATGTTTTTTGCTTATTATTAGGTTACTACAGTGTTTACTTCAGTGAACACTGAAGGCACTGAAACACTGCCCAGACATATTGAACAGCTCCGTCAGTCACGTGACCAAGGGAGCCGCAAGTTGTGCATGTCAAGGGAAACAAACTGGTTCACTTTCAGTGAACTAAATGTGTCCAGTCTGAATACACCCTTACTGTTAGAAACAACCCAGCATGAGAAGGGGATTTTAGACAGAACGGTTTTGTATTTTTTAAATCTTGCACAATAAAGTTCTTACCTGGCCAGTTTTTGCTGGTTTTTAAGATAACTAATAACATGCTTGAGAAAATAAATAAATCACCAAGAAGAAATTGCCAGTAATTAGTATCGGTAATCAGTATTAATTCTTAAAAGTCTGTCATCGCCCTTCAGTAGCCTGAGGTTTCCCGTTCTGTTGAAAGAAGGATTATTAATGTTTTTTTTCTCTGACACCTCTATCAAACTGTCTGTCTTTTCTGTCAAGAATGTGTACATGTTGGTCTTCAAATGAATGCCCTCTGTGAATAAACTGCTGAGGTTTCTGTGTTGTTACATCCTCTTGTGTAATGGCTGTTTAGTTTCTCCAGTGTACAGCTCTGAGAATTCCTCACTGCTCTGGAATCCATAAAATACATTGTTTACTTTTTCTTTGGGTGTGGGGTCTTTGGGGTAAACCAGCTTCTGCTTTAGTACGCTGATAGGTGAAAACACAGCTCAGATTTGGCATTTGACAAATATCCTTTTAAGTTTTGTATGGAAGGACACTTTTCTTGTTTCTGTCTTGGGAGCTGTTCCATGTTTCCTGCCTGGTGTGAGATGATGGTGTGTAAAGGCCCATTCGTAATATCCACAGGTTCTCAGATCCAAAATTAGATGAACCTTTTAGTTTTTCCTGGTTTTGGGGTTTGGCTCTGTGGTTCACTGTTTTGATGACTGTTTAGATTATGGTTTTGGCAACACTTCCATAACTTCTGATGTCTACCTGTGATCTTTAGGTCAGTTTTCAAAAGGTAAGAATTTTAAATCTAGACTTAAAAATAGATTCCACTTGTAAGCTTGATTCACTTCATTGTGAATTCAAACTTGTTTTCTCTTAAAACAGAATTCAGAAGGTGAACCACTTATCTCACGGCAACAGTTTGAAACATTAATCCACATCGCTGTGACTGCTCGCCTCAATTACTGCAATGTGCCACATGTGGAGATCGTTAAGTCTTCGCTGGCTTGTCTCCAAAATACTGATAAAAGTTTGACTGTCCAAACTTAAACACATCATCCCCATTGTAGCTTCAATTCATGGGCTGCCCATCCATTCTACAATTCCTTTTCACATTTAAAAAAAGAATGTTTTGGAGCAGAGTAGCTAAGCCCGAATGTCCCCACATATCAAATGTGACACAACTTTGTTGGTGGCACCCACACCATGTTTGTGAATGGAATTCATAAATGTAATTTCTTCTCTCTAAACTTTGAAACCTTAGTTAGCATAGTAGTTGTTTTATTTATTCATTTTTTATTATTACTTTTATAGGTCTTTAATGTATTTTTTCATTTAGAATGTCTTTTTTTTCTTTAGTTGAGAATTATAACTTGTGAATTATTTTAGAACGAACCGTTGTTTAATTTTATTTCCCTTTGTAGTGTGCTTTTAATTTGTAAATCTGTGCAGCTCTTTGGTGCCTTTATTTTTAAGGAACTCTTTAAATACATATAAATTGATCGGATAAAAACACTACTTTTATTTTGAAATTTCGTTTCACAGAACAATAATTTTCTTGTTACAAAAAGTTTGAATATGTAACAAACTTTTTTTTTTTGTGACAGGATTCATATTACTATGAACACATGTTGCAAAATACATCTTAACAACATGAACCAACTTTCATGACGGATACATTTGTCTTTAGTAAAGCACTGGCTGTTAAAAGTCACTCCCCACCAATAGGTTGTGTGTCATCCACTTCCCTCCCTGCAGACAGAAGCCAGAATGGATTGCTCATTTACCTTTCTGCTGATAAGAGATGTTTATAATAGAGAATCTAAGTCAGGACGAACATTGAATATACAGTAATGTAAATCACATAAAACAGGCTGTGTGCACATGATAAACAACCAGGGCTGCATGAAGAGATAAGCTGTGCTCAGAGTAAATATTGAGAGCTTCATACCAAAATACAAATTGGTATTGGAATAGCATATTGTGTAATTGTTTTTAGCAAGGATAAAAGTTGCTATTATTTAGATAACTGATATACAAGAGGTGAAAGACTAGGCAAACAATAGAAAAGCCTTCCTAAATAACTTAAATGGCACTAAACTGCAGCTGTGATTAAAGGACTCATCAGATTTCATTTTTTTTCTTGGGGACAGACATGTTGGGAGATAAATTTAATGAGCTGCAGTACTCTCAAAAACTACCTTGATATAGTTTAACTGTAATATTTAGTTAACTTGTACAAATCTTTGAATAGTGCATACTCTGTTTCTTGTTGGAGGTTCGGATTTTTTGTGCAACTTTAGTTTTCATTAAATCCGTCCAATTCCTGGTTAGCTTTTGTAACTATATGTTGCAATGGATGTGTTCATCTGCACAAAAATTATTAAACATTTTAATCATAAACTGGGGAATTAGTAGTGATACAAGTGATGCCTTTTTCAACATTTTACAGTATTGTATGGTCCCTTAAATTACAACAACATTGTAAAGAATGTTAACAAGCAACAAAACGATTTCTTCCTACATTATTCTTGTTTTTTTTAAATTAAAAAACAAACAAACACCTAAATCCAGTTCTCAGTTGACTCTTGAACAAGATAATGCTGTCAGAATACTATTGAGCTCAACACGTGTGACAATAATAACACATTCTGTCCTTTTATTTGTGAAGGCACTCTGTTAGAGTGGTGGAGTACGATGCCCTTCATATTTCACAGAATGATGCACACGTTGGACCCCTGTTTTGCCATACCTTCCCAACAACACATTACAAGCACAAGCAACTTAGCATCTTTTAGAAATTTCTGTTATATTGTCTTTGTTACAGTCTTCGGATGAATGGGGATATTTCATATTGAGTCATGTATACAGCTCTACTAAGTTGACATTGTAAAACAACATGGAGCACAAAAACGTAGCATTGGAGAATGACCTTATCACAGTTTTGGGTTCTTTGCTTTCATGTTCTAGTTGTTTTATGTTCTGGCATGCTTTCAGTTCACTTCCTGTTTTATTTTGAAAGGTTCCTGTGTTGTCACTTTGGTTTTGAGTTTTACTTTGGTTCCCCTCTGTCCTGATGTTTCCACCTGTGTCTCGTTGTCTTGCTTGTATTTAAGCCTTGTCTTTCCCTTCCTCCTGTGCTGGTCCATAGTTTGTTATTATGCAGTTCGCTGTTTTCAGTCTTTCTAATGTTTCGAGTTTCGAGTTTTGGTTTGCCTGCTTAAGCAGTGGTTTTGGTTTCTGGTTTTTGTTATTAAAGTCCTTGTCCACCTGGAACCTACTGCCTCCTCCTCTCTGCGCCTGGGTACTCCCCCCCCCCCCCCCCCCCGCCCCGCCCCGCCGTAACAGACCTTACGTGTTACGGCTTATGTTTAGACTTATTCAGTAAATATACTTCTATTTTATTAATGCAATGTCTTCATTTTTTTCAAAAAAAGTTGCATTACAAAAAGACCCTATATATTAATGGTTACTCTGTTACTTCCAACATATTTTACAAACAAATTTAGACAATGCTGCCAAAATAAATCAAATTACTAAGACAAGAAAATCTATTTTATGTATTTTTTAAACCCTGTTTATCGTGTGTGTTTCTGGGAAATGACAAACAAATTCAGCAACAAACAGTCAGAAGTTCTTGTGGATTGCGATAACTTGAGCACCCAGTCTGATAATCTTTTAATACTATTTTCAAATTTTTCCAAGTGGTCTTTAAATTATGATTATATAATTTTAAAACAACAAAAACTGGTCTTTTGCTAGACCGTTTCTGTGTAGCTGCAGTAGTTAATTAGAAAATGACCTTTGAGTTGTGGGCGGGACTGTTGGCGTGGAGTAAGACTGTGTTCCATTTCCCATAATCTCTTTGTTTACACTCTCTCTCACTAGCTTAGAGCCCCTCACAACCCCAACCTAACATTATGGGTGTGACAAAAATGGCGAGCAATATTGGACCTATTCAGTGTTGAAATATTAGTCGGATGCCAGCTCGGACGAGGACAACGAAGATGTACAAAGATCTAGTTGTTTACAAGTGGATGCATCAGAATGAAGTGGAGCAAGGAGGTTGTGGCCTGCCTTAGTAAGGCAAGGCAAGGCAAGGCAAGGCAAGTTTATTTGTATAGCACAATTCGTACACAAAGTAATTCAAGGTGCTTCACAAAACAGAAAAATGCATTAAAATCACAATACATCATAGAAATAATCAACATAAAATTTACTTTAAAAGAAAAGGAAGAAAAAAAAAAGATTTAAAAAGAAAGGAAGGAAAGAAAGGTACAGATAGGACCTTTCAGTCATATACACGGCTAAACAGAAATGTTTTAAGTCTAGATTTGAACATGAACACAGAAGAGGCCTGTCTTACGCCTTCAGGGAGGCTGTTCCAGATTTTAGCTGCAGAATATTGAAACGCTGATTCCCCTTGTTTAGTTCTGACTCTGGGAATCAACAGGAGGCCGGTCCCTGAGGTCCTCAGAGTACAAGATGGTTCATATGGCACTAACATGTCAGAGATGTACTTTGGTGCGTGGCCATGGAGAGACTTGTACACAAGCAGAGCTGCTTTGAAGTCTATTCTTTGAGGTACAGGGAGCCAGTGCAAAGACCTGAGCACAGGACTAATGTGATCATACTTCCTGGTTTTGGTCACGACTCGAGCAGCAGCATTCTGGATGTACTGAAGCTGTTTTACAGCTCGTTTGGACAGGCCGGTGAGCAGGCCGTTACAGTAGTCTAACCTACTGGAGACAAATGCATGGATAAGTATCTCCAGGTCTCGCTTTGAGATTATGTTTTTGATTTTGGCAATGTTTTTCAGATGGTAAAATGCCGCTGATGTTACTGACTTGATATGGCTGTTAAAGTTCAGGTCAGAGTCCATGATTACCCCTAGATTTCTGACTTGATTTGAGGGTTTAAGAGACAGAGAATGAAGGTAGCTGCTGACAATTTCTCTTTGTTTCTGTGGGCCAAAAACAATAACTTCGGTCTTGTCTGAGTTTAGCTGGAGAAAGTTGTTCTGATGATCTGTTGGAGGCAGTGGTTGAGAGAATCCACCGGCCCATATTCACCTGTTGTCAGTGACACATAGATCTGAGTATCATCTGCATAGTTGTGATAAGATATGTTATTACTGCGTATTAACTGCCCTAGTGGCAGCATGTAGAGGTTGAACAGAAGGGGTCCCAGGATCGATCCCTGGGGCACACCACAATTCAAGCCCATGTAGTCTGAGACACAACTCCCAATTTCAACAAAATATTTCCTGTCTTCTAGATAAGACTTGAGCCAACTTAGGGCAGATCCAGAGATGCCAACCCAGTCTTGGAGTCTGTGCAAAAGGATCCCATGATCAACAGTATCAAAGGCAGCGCTCAGGTCTAGCAGGATTAAGACAGAGACTTTTCCATCATCAGTGTTCAGGCGGATGTCATTGGTTACCTTGATAAGAGCAGTTTCTGTGCTATGATGGGGTCTAAAACCTGACTGGAAAACATCAAACGAATTGTTTAATAAGAGAAAGTCAGTGAGCTGTTGGTAGACAACTTTTTCAAGGACTTTTCCTAAAAATGGCAGATTAGAGATAGGTCTGTAATTATTCAGTACAGCGGGATCAAGACCGCTCTTTTTCAGGAGGGGTTTAATGACTGCAGTTTTTAAGGCCTCTGGAAATATTCCAGATTGAAGAGACATGTTAACTATTTGAGTAATTGATGGCAACACGCTGTTCAAGACAGACTTTAGAAATCTAGTGGGTAACACATCAAGGCAGCATGTAGACGAGCTCAGACGGGTGATGGTCTCTTGGACAATTTGGTCAGTGACAGGTATAAAGTGAGTCAGCTTAGAGTGAGTAGGTGGCCGTTCGATATGTGTTGTGGAGTTGATGGCTTTTTTAATGCCCTGAACCTTGTCATTGAAAAATACAGCAAACTCATTACATTTAGGTGTGCAAACCAGTTCTATTGGTAGCTGGGTTGGAGGGTTAGTTAATCTGTTAACTGTTGTGAACAGGATACGAGAGTTGCTGCTGCAACTTCCAATTATTTCAGAGAAGTACCTTTCCCTTGTTCTGCATAAGATCTGGTTATAAGCGTACAACTCCGCCTTATATATTCCATAATGAACCTGGAGTTTTGACTTGCGCCACTTTCGCTCGGCTCTGCGGCACTGTTGTTTCTGTGCCCTGACTAGATCATCATTCCTCCAGGGAGCTTTCTGTCTATGTTTTCTCAATTGAACTTTCATAGGGGCAATGGCATCCAGAACATTCAAGATGCTAGAAGTAACAGAATTCAGCATTTCATCAACATTGGCACCAGATACGTTTTCAGGGTTTATCATTTATCAACTGCAGGGCCAGGCGGTGGTTTGGGAGCAACAGACAGGTCAAAGAATACACAGAAATGATCAGAGAGGGCGACATCAACCACACTGACATTGTAAATAGTAACCCCCCTTGTGATGAGCAGGTCCAGAGTGTGCCCTCTGCTGTGGGTGGGGCAACTCACATGCTGAATTAGACCAAAGGTTTCAAGGACAGCATTGAGCTCTTTTGCATTTCTGTCATTGACATTATCAACATGAACATTAAAATCACCTGTAATGACTAGACCATCAAAGTCTGTGCACACAACTGAGAGCATTTCAGTGAAATCATCAATAAAACTTTGGCTGTGCTGAGGAGGTTTGTACATAACTATGCAGAGTAAGGGAGGAGTTTGTTTTAACTCAATCTTAAAGGACACATACTCAAATGATGAAAACACACCAAATGATAGTCTGCGGGTTGCAATATTATCTCTAAACAGTGCAGAAACGCCTCCACCCTTTTTATTTTCTCGTATTTCCGATTCATGTTTGTAGTTGGGGGGAGTTGATTCGACTAGAACTATGTTTCCTGTGTTTTTGTCAAGCCATGTTTCAGTTAAAAACATAAAATCAAGATTAAAAGAAGAGATAAGATCATTGATTAAAAATGATTTGTTGCATAAAGATCTGACATTGAGTGCAGCAAGTTTGAGATTAGTTTCCTTGGGACTGGTCAAAACCTTCTTGCAAGGGATGTGAACTAGATTTCTTTGATTGGACAGTCTAACTGCCTTTTTTTGCATTCTACGTGGTGCAACTACAGGTATAGCACCAGAAGGAAGCTGTTCATCACAGGGCCCCAGTTTGACATAACCTTTCCTAGGACACTGGGGGCCCGTTTCATCCTAGCTCTGGGGGATAGCACGTCTAGAGGCGCGCAGGGGAGGTCGAGTTGAGGGTAGTTTGGGTGATGGACCAGGAGGAGTGGGAGCTGGACGGGATTTGGGTGAACGACGGAGGGGGCGTGTTGGAGGGGGTTTGGATGAAGGCCGTGTTGGAGGGACTTTGGGTGAAGGATGAGGAGGGGGCGCTGGAGGGGTAGGAGAGCTCCTGTGTGGTGTGAGGCTCACAGGTGTTAGGGGAGCCATCTTAATTCCTGACTTGATGAGGCTATCAAAAAGGCTAGGTAGGGCCATGGGTGAAAGTGGGGGGGACGAAAAGGAAAGTGAGTTTTCACTGGGAGTAGATGTAGCAGGGGGCGCCCACAGCTGGTCAGATGGTGGAATTTCTGGGGCCAAATATGGTGGTTGTTGTGGTTCTGCAGCTGGGTCCTTAGCTGGCGGTAGTTGTTGTGGTGCTGGTGCAGGTGAGTCCTTAGATGGAGGTGGTTGCTGTAATGCTGGTGGAGCTGAGTCCTTAGGTGGAGGTGGTTGTGGTGCTGGTGCTGCCGGATCCAAGTCATTGACCGGTGTTGGTGGAGGTAGTTGTTGTTGCCGTTGTGCTGTGGTTCCTGGGACACTGGCTCGGTCCTTCCTTACTGCCTTTTCAGGGCCTTGGCCTCTATGCCCCAGAGCGTGGAGGAGGTTCTTCACTAACTCTCTTGCTCCACCTCTGTTCAGGTGTGGGCCTCTTCCCATGAAAAGGTCCTTTCGCTTCCAGAATGTATTGAAGTTCTCAATGTAATGCAATCCTCTGGAAGCACACTCTCTGGAGAGCCAATTTTTAGCTGAAACAGACGGCTGAACTTGAGTGACACCCCATCGATGTTAGGAAGAGGTCCACTGATGAATGCTTCAACCTCTAGTTTGTCAATCTCTTCAAATAACTTGATGAAGTCTTTTTTCAAACGTTCGGACTGTTCTTTTCTGATATCGACAGCACCTACATGGATGATTATTCGTTTAACTCCTTGGTATAAGACTTTAGATAAGAGTCCTGTAATCACTGGAACAGTAGAACTTGGGCAACATAAAGTTTGCATTCTTCTGTGGCTGACTCCACTGATAGCGCCATCTCCAAGCAGCAGCGTATCTCTGACCTTGACGTTTGGCACAGATTTTCTTTCTGCCTGTGCTTTGTTGCCAACATTATGACTCCTTCTCTGTGGTCCAATTTCACTGTGTTCTTCAATATCACATTGTGTTAGGGCTAAAAATCTGTTTGTGAGCTTTATTTCGGATGTTCTGTCATCTTTACGCTTTGGCTTAAGACAGAGTTCCTCCGCACAAAGTTTTGGAAAGGACACAACATCACTCAAGTCTATGTCACTGTTATTCTTCTCGTTTGTGGTAAGAGCAGGCTTCTTACCACCCGATGTTACTGGAAGGGTCTTTTGAAGTCCATTTTCAGTTTCCAAAGTAAATATCCGTGTTTGTAGCTCTTTTATTTCTTGTTGGTAGATCCGACAGCGTTCACAGTGGGAGTTTGTTTTTCTTCCTCTTCCGGACATGTCGCTGGCTTGTCAAAAATATTGATTTGTATAGGTAGAAGTCACAAAAAAGGATGATCAGTCTGATATTCCAGGATGTGTGGAAGAAGTAAAATGATTAAAAATGATTAATTAAATGATTAAAAAGCAAATAAAGCAGGAAGCAGCAGGAGCAGGGAAAAAAGCGTCTGCACTCTTTTGCAGGGGGAGGAGCCATGTCTGTCTTAGTAAGTTGTCTGTCACACATACAAGCTTTTTCCAACAGCATTATTTTGTCTGCTCCTGATTCACCATGATTTGAATAAAGAAATACTCAAAAATGCATTCTTAAGCTTACATTTCTTTATATGTCCTCCGCCGTGACAAAATGCTACACGAACATGTTAAATACACCCAAGACTGGAGGTGTAAGACCCAATATGCAGAGAGATCAAGCTTTGTGGAAGAGACATGAACATTTAATAAATAAACTTAAAAGGCCTGTATTGTGCAAAATCAACTTTGAGCTTTTAAGTGTATTAAAGTGCTAATTCCTCACAAAAAACAACCCCAAAGCGGTATTTTGATCCATATGCATTTCTGAATATTCCTCCAAAAACCTGCCTCTGAGCAGCAGCACCTCCCAATTCACAAAAACGGGTTCTGACATTGTGATATCGATACGTGAGGAACAGCCCCTTCTGGGAAGAGTCTACACTGCCAGCTCCGCCCCAAGTCTAACACACACACACACACCCTTTTTCTCTGCTGAGCTAGCGGTGATCAGCAAAATGCTTCTGTAAGGCTCCACAATATGCACGTCCATCTTTGCAAAAAGTTGGAATGTTGTTTGTTTTCGTGGGCGAAACTCAGACACGCTGCCGAGACCGGCTCTAGGTTGACATCATGAAATGGGCAGAACCCACAAGGAGTGAAACCAGTGCCTCAGAGATTGAGTCATCTCACCTCCAGGTAGGAAAATGAGCTGCAAAAATAACTAGTATTTCATAAAAAATACGTTCTTTGGTGTGCCAAAGGTAATATCTTATATATGGGTATAATTTACTCTGAAAGGCTTAAGAAAAGCATGATATAGGGCCTTTAAACACGACCAAAAAACCAAGGGCCCAACAAAAGGTTGACAAAGCAGATGTCCTGACCTGGTTTTCAGTAAAGAACTGAAAACCCGACTCTTAAATACAATGAGGACAATTAAATGAAATGAAAACAGCTGTGGGTGATTGGAAGCCTAAACCTGCTGTGAATGACTGGGGGACAACTCAAAACAGAACAGGATTAAAAACATCCCTGAAAAACTAAACAGCCTCACCAGATGAGCAGAACACTGAGAGCTGTGCACAGGTGTGGACTAAGATCTCAGACTAGAGAGGGGTGTGCTTGGTAAAACTGTGAAATGCAAAATACCCATTAGCTCACACGGTTAAAAAGAAGCAAGCACATTTAGTAAATTGGCTTAAGTCTTTGCTCGAACAACAAAATTCACTGCAACAAAGTCTAGTCCTTTGCTTGTTCATTGGGGACAAATAGCACAGATTTTTGGAAAACACCATTAAAAACAGTGACAAAAGCTAAGCAAAATAGCAATACATTATGTTTTTTGGAAAGTCTTTGATCCAGGTTTGATTTTGAATAATAATAAAATGAAAACCTCACAGTTTTGGTATATTATGATCATGAACTGACTGATTTATATTTAAAACATAAATGAGAACAGGCTTATCACTTTAAAAATAACTTTTATCTAGCTACAAAATTTTTTTAATAAAGTGCTAATCTTAAGCTGTAAATTCAAGCAGTTTAGGTCAGACTCATTCCTCTGATTTGGAAAAGTCAATTATCAAATTAAGTTTCTTCAATTCAATTGTGTAGTGGTCTTTTGTGTGCCATTGATGACAGAGGACCACCAAGTTTATTTAATTGGTCAATTACTCAATATTTTTAGACTAAAGTCTCTTTATTTTGGTTTATTTTCTTTCCTTATCTCCAGTCTTAAGTTAAAGGTAACATTATCACCTGTTCATTATCAAGAGTTCAGAATGTGGTCCCCCCCCTCTGGCCTCGACACCCCTATGCCTTTTGTGTACTTGTTTTAAATAGATTTTATTATAAATTTAGACATCCTTCCAAACAGTTTTCTTCAAAAATGAAAAATAACATATCTGCCCTTTAAGTAGACCTACATCAGTCTTTTGGTGTATGTTTTCGCCCCCACAGCCACAAAGGTTCCTAATTCTACTGTACTCCCCCAGGGCATGAGAAGAGTAGAGCTATATTTCTCTGCCTCCCTTGCTTGCACTCACTTTCCCTCCCACATCATTATTGATGGAGAAACTCTTTTCAGCAGGGTCGTTTCCTGGTCACTGTGTAGGGTAGAGAAGAACAGACGAATGCTAGTTTGTTAGGAACAAGAAAGAAAGTAGAAGATTGAGAGCACCTCCTATTACAAGCTTATTCAGTATACCTGGAACTTCAATCCAAACAACAAAATACTTTTTCCCACAAATATTATCCTTAGAAAAAGCAGGTTGATTTTCTTTCTGTAATAAGAAAAACATCTGGCTATCATTGAGTTTTAAATTTAGATGAGTATTGTTCGAAGACCAGGCTAGGTGGTGGAAACTATTGATGTGACATTTTGTATCGAGGCTTCAATGTGTGTGTCGAGTAGCGTAGGAGGAGTTTCTGCAAAGCGTGTATCACGGCTTGCGTCATTTAAGGAGGAGCTAAAAATGATGAATTCCGAAGCTTTGCTGCCCGACTGCACCATGTGACTCTGCGATTGTGGGCGGGGTCATACAAGGATTGATGGAGCCGTGAAGGTACGTGGAGCTTCGGACCAAACGGGTGAAGAAAATGAAAGTTAGCAGTGACATATGTGGTTACTTCTATTCGTGAGAAGTAGTGATATATTTTTATTCCCATGTTTGAAGCACCTGTTCCACCCTAAGGAGAACAGAAGTGTTTTAATCAATCATCAATCTTCATTTATGTGGCACCTTTCATTCTTTTTGACCAAAAAACTTCTTTACACCAAGAAAAATATTATCAAAGAAGCAAAATAGTTTAAATATAGGGTCACCCCCTCTCCTTCCTCAGACCCACCCCCAGCCCCCACCATAAAATCTAAAATCTTTCTGAATTGATTTTTGTCAATACATAAATAAACATACAATGACGGTACACAGCAATGTACCAATTTTTTAACTTCTTTATTTTGCTGACTGGTTTATTCATAGGATTTTTTTTAAATGGTGCACTTGCATCCACAAGATTTCCTGCTAGAGCAAATGAGGCTTCATGAAGCTCACTTGAGTGAACCAATTAGATGATACGCTTCAATGCTTCATGATGCCTCATTTACCCATCACTAGTGGAAACTCACACATTTAATAAACTTGAAGACAAAAACCAAAGTGAGACAAAAAGGTGACACAACAGAGCAGAGCAAATGATCTGACTAGGAATAATTGAAAGCCAGGGACACAAACCAAAGTTGACAATCCTCACAAGTATAACCCTTTTTTTGTCTTGTTTCATTTTAATTATGGTATGTAGACAATTTTTAAAGCAGAGCTTACTTGAGGTTTCTAACTTTTCATTTGAAAATGAAAAATTTGAATTTTACTGGGTCATTGCTAAACTTGTATGTTTTCTACATTTTTTATTGTTCTGTTAAGATTAATATTATCTTTTAAACTGCAATTCTGATGATAGCCTAAAGTTTTTTTTAATATTTATTTTGAATATTCTCTTTTTTCCCATAACGGAAGAAATTTTCTAATTCTTTGTGTATAACAGGACACCAAGACCACCAGTGATTCAAGCATAAAAATAAAATTTAGACTAATTGTGACAAAGTCAGTGGATGTTTTTTGAACAGTGTTTGTATCACTTCACAGATTTTCTGTATGGGGAAGTATTTGTATCGAGGTGATATACACACCTCATTTAATATTTTCCACATGTTTGTCTCATTATGTACTTCCCTTATTGGGACCAAAACCAAAAAGGTCTAACAGAAAAACATTTTCAATGTGGCATCAATTTCAAGATTCTGTGGGTATAAAAAGCTGATTTTGCCAGTTCATTATTCATTATTCAAAACATTAGTTCATAGTTCAAACAGCATTGAATACATGACGTCCTCAGCGGATGAGCAGTGCCACCTGGCCAAAGTGCACCTTATGTTTTAGAAAAACAACTGTCATGGCTGACGTCGTAGACGTGACTGACCCAGACGCTGAAACCCGGAAGTAACTCACGATCCGAGATGTGGGTTAGAAGAGGTTTATTTTTACAAGGTTTTTGTGGTTGAATCCTCTTCGGATGGAGACTTATAGTTCTTGGGACGGGCGTAAGGCGAGGCGTGGGCACCGTGGACGGTGGAAACTGCCTGAGGCAGGACGTGGACGCCGAGGATGGCGGGACCAGCTTGAGGCAGGACGTGGACGCCGAGGACGGCGGAACCAGCTTGGGGCAGGACGTGGACGCCGAGGACGACGGAACCAGATTGAGGCAGGACGTGGACACCGAGGACGGCGGGACCAGCTTGAGGCAGGACGTGGACGCCGAGGACGGCGGGACCAGCGAGGGGCGCGGTGGAGAGCTCAGGATGATGAAACCAGCAAGACCAGTGGTGAGGGAACCTGAAGGATAATGCAGAGCGTGGTGAGTCAAATAACTTAGCTTGGAAGGTAGATACTAAAAGGCCAGACATAAGCACCGGAGTGAGTATAACGAACTGGCGCTGAATTCTGATGAGAAGATCCCTTAAGAAGGCCGGCAGGGTGATGAGGAGATGAAGGTCAGCTGGTTCCAATCAGCAGAGCAGGTGCAGGAGCTGAGGGAGGGGGAGGTGAGCTGACAGGCACCGTGACAGTACCCCCCCCTCAACGACCGCCTCCAGGCGGTCCAGGACGGCGATCAGGGTGAGCCCTGAAGAAATCGTCCAGGAGGGAACGGTCCAGAATCAAGGAGCGGGAGATCCAAGAACGCTCCTCCGGACCGTAACCCTCCCAGTCCACCAGGTACTGGTGACCACGACCCCGGCGGCGAACGTCCAGAACCCGACTGACCGTAAAGGCAGGGGCGCCGTCGATGAGCCGGGCGGGTGGCGGGGAAGCGGACGGCGGGCAAAGGGGACTTTCCTGGAGGGGCTTGATGTTGGAGATGTGGAAAGAGGGGTGTACCCTCAGAGCCGCTGGGAGTCGCAGCCTGACGCAGGTCGGACTGATGACCCGGTCAATGGTGTAAGGTCCGATGTAGCGAGGTGCAAGCTTGCGGGAGGTCGCCTGCAGAGGTATGTTTTTGGACGATAGCCACACCTTTTGCCCGGGTTGGTAAGTGGGACCCTCTCTCCTACGCCGATTGGCCATGCGACAGTTACTGTCCCGAGAGCGCTGGAGAGCAGCCCGAGCCTGGCGCCAAATGCGTTGGACACGTTGCAGGTGGTGTTGTACAGAGGGCACGGCTAAATCCAATTCATGAGAGGGAAACAGAGGGGGAGAATAACCAAGAGAAGCTTCAAAAGGGGACATACCAGTGGCGGCAGAAGGGTGGTTGTTGTGTGCGTATTCTATCCAGACGAGAAACTTGGACCAACTGGAGGGATTCTGGGCCGAGAGACAACGGAGAGCGGCCTCCAACTCCTGGTTAGCCCGCTCCGCTTGTCCGTTAGACTGGGGGTGGTATCCCGAAGTCAGGCTAACGGTGGCTCCCAGAGCTGAGCAGAAAGACCGCCAAACCTGGGAGACAAACTGGGGACCCCGGTCGGAGACAATGTCCTTGGGTATCCCATGGTGACGGAAAACTTGGTGGACTAGGACCTCAGCCATCTCAGCGGCCGTGGGGAGCTTCGGCAGGGGAATGAATTGGGCGGCCTTGGAAAATCTGTCCACAATGGTTAATATAACCGTGTTACCTTGCGACGGAGGCAACCCGGTGACGAAGTCCAGGGCCAGGTGGGACCAAGGGCGTTCGGCGACGGGCAGGGGGTGAAGGAGACCAGCAGGAGGGGAGTTAGAGGACTTGGATCGGGCACATACCGCACAGGCGGCGACGAACCTCCTGACGTCTTGCACCATAGTAGGCCAAAAAAACCTGCGTCTCAGAAGATTGAGAGTCCGGTGGACCCCTCCGTGGCAAGACACCCGGGAAGTGTGCCCCCACACCAGGACGTCGGAGCGGAGAGAGGAGGGGACGTAGAGAGTGTTATCGGGAGGAGGAGGATGGTCAGGCTCCTCATCCTGGGCCTGCTGGACCCGAGTCTCAATGTCCCAAGTGAGATTGCCGATAACGTATGTGGGCGGAATGATGGGGGCTGCTTCCTGATGGTCGTGGGCACTGAACATACGTGAGAGTGCGTCAGGTTTAATATTGCGACTGCCGGGTCGATAAGTAATGGTGAAGGAGAAGCGGTCGAAAAAGAGGCACCAACGGGCCTGACGGGAGTTAAGGCGTTTAGCAGCGCGGAGATATGCGAGGTTTTTATGATCGGTCCATACGATAAAAGGGTGCTCAGAACCTTCTAACCAATGACGCCACTCTTCTAAGGCGAGCTTGATGGCAAGGAGCTCGCGATTACCGACATCGTAATTTTGTTCCGCGGGGGACAACTTCCGCGAAAAGAAGGCGCACGGCTTGAGTTTACCAGAGTGTTCCTCGCGTTGGGACAGGACGGCTCCGACCCCGGAGTCAGAGGCATCGACTTCCACGATGAATTGGCGTTGCGGATCGGGTTGTATTAGGATGGGTGCGGTGACGAACATGGTTTTAAGTTTATTAAAGGCGTTATGAGCCTCGGGCCCCCAAACAAACGGTTGATTCACCGAGGTGAGTCTGGTAAGTGGTGCGGCGAGACTACTGTAGTTTCGTATGAATCGGCGGTAAAAGTTGGCGAAACCAAGAAAACGTTGTAATTGCTTGCGTGAGCTGGGAGTCTCCCAGTTAGCGACTGCGGAGACTTTGACAGGATCGGGTCGGATGTTGCCGGCTTCAATGATGAAACCGAGAAAGGAGACGGAAGTGACATGAAACTCACATTTCTCGGCTTTAACAAATAACTGGTTCTCGAGGAGGCGTTCGAGGACCTGACGAACATGAAAAGTATGGATTTCCGGATTGGGCGAGTAAATAAGAATGTCGTCCAGGTAGACAAAAACGAACCTATTTAGGAAGTCGCGAAGGACGTCGTTAACGAGATGCTGAAAGACTGCTGGGGCGTTAGTGAGCCCAAAGGGCATCACCAGGTACTCAAAATGCCCCAAGGGTGTGCTGAACGCAGTCTTCCACTCGTCCCCCTCCTTCATGCGAACCAAATGATAAGCATTCCGGAGGTCTAATTTAGAAAATATGCGCGCTTCCTGTACCGAGTCTAAGGCAGAGCTGATGAGGGGCAGAGAGTATTTATTTTTGACAGTGATCTGGTTCAACTCACGGTAATCGATGCAAGGACGCAGAGATTTGTCTTTCTTTTGGACGAAGAAAAATCCGGCCCCTACAGGAGACGAGGAGGGGCGAATGTGGCCGGAGGCGAGAGACTCGTGAATGTATTTCTCCATGGAGAGCTTTTCAGGACCGGACAGGTTAAATAACCGGCCCTTAGGAAGAGTAGCGCCGGTTAAGAGCTCGATGGAGCAGTCGTAGGGACGGTGTGAGGGCAGCGCATCGGCTTTGCGCTTGCTAAAAACATTCTTAAGGTCGTGATAACAATGGGGTACCTTTGAGAGGTCGGTCTCCTCCGGAACGTGCTCGTTATCGAGGGAGACAGGAGGGATGGCGGAGCGGAGGCAATTGGCGAGACAGTGGGGGCTCCAGTTTGTGATGTGGAGATTAACCCAGTCGAACTGAGGATTATGACGGCGCAACCAGGGGAATCCTAGAATTACAGGAGACTGAAGAGATTTGGTGATATAAAACTGAGTGACTTCATGGTGGTTGCCCGAGGTGATCAGGTGCACGGGTTTGGTACGGTGAGTAATGCGTGTTAGAAGTTGGCCACCCAGGCCAGCAGCTTTAACGGGATGATCTAGCGGTTCAATGGAGAGGTCGAGCTTGGACACCAAACTACAGTCCATGAAGCTCTGTTCGGCTCCGGAATCGATAAGAGCCCGACAATCATGGTTACGAGAGTGATGACTAATTTTGACAGGAACATAAAGGAAATTATTTCCCTGAGAGTCCGTAGGGGCAGCCTCCCGCGGCCTGTCTTCTAGCGGGGGGCTCTCGAGTTTAAACGTAGTGTGCATTGCTGTACGTGGTGACCTGATCGTCCGCAGTAGAAGCAGGTACCCTCCTCCATGCGTCTGCGCCGTTCCTCAGGAGTGAGTTTGGAATGGCCGATCTGCATCGGTTCCTCCGGGGGTCGGCTGGTGTTTTCTCGCAAAAGGGAGGGCGGCGGCTTTGACACAGGAAACTGAGGAACAGAGTCAGCGATGGTTTTTCCGACAGAACGTGTGCGTTCGTTCTGACGTTCTCGGAGCCGCACATCCGAACGTAGGGCGGCGGAGACAAACTCCTCAAAAGTGGTAGCTTCGGGCTGAGAACATAGATGGTCTTTGATGTGATCACTTAACGATTGGTAGAAAACGCCTCTGAGGGCAATGTCCGGCCAACCAGCCTCAACCGCTAGTATGCGAAAGTCGATCAGATGTTCACTTACAGATCTGTTGCGTTGTCTTAGGCCCAGAAGGCGGCGAGTGGCTTCCTCTGCTTTGCGGGGTTGGTCGAAGACCAGACGAAACTCCCCAATGAAGCGTTCAAAAGGTTCCTGGAAGACGGGGTTAGCTGAAAGATACGCCTGGGCCCACTGAAGGGCTTTGCCACGTAGAGAGTTAACAACGAGAGTAATTCTACAGTGGTCTGCGTGGTAATATCGCGGGGCCTGCTGGAAAATCAGTTGACATTGTAGCAAAAAACCACCACATGAACTCACGTCTCCTTGGAACGGTTCGGGTTGTAGCCGGAAGTTCTCCTGAGTCCATGCAGTGGTGGCTGGGTTAGAGCTACTGGCAGCGGAAGCTGTGGAGTTGGAACTAGTGTTAGCCGTTTGTTGGCTAGTTAGCTCAACCAGTGTTTGGGAGATGCTGTCCAGACGGCGAAAAAGATCTTGCTGCGCCGTGGCCATCTGGTTGAGTGATTCAGCTTGACGTCCGAGGGCTACACCTTGTTGTGAGACGGCGAGGCGGAGTCCTTCCGGGTCAGCTGGGTCTGTGTATTGGCCAGTTCGTTCTGTCATGGCTGACGTCGTAGACGTGACTGACCCAGACGCTGAAACCCGGAAGTAACTCACGATCCGAGATGTGGGTTAGAAGAGGTTTATTTTTACAAGGTTTTTGTGGTTGAATCCTCTTCGGATGGAGACTTATAGTTCTTGGGACGGGCGTAAGGCGAGGCGTGGGCACCGTGGACGGTGGAAACTGCCTGAGGCAGGACGTGGACGCCGAGGATGGCGGGACCAGCTTGAGGCAGGACGTGGACGCCGAGGACGGCGGAACCAGCTTGGGGCAGGACGTGGACGCCGAGGACGACGGAACCAGATTGAGGCAGGACGTGGACACCGAGGACGGCGGGACCAGCTTGAGGCAGGACGTGGACGCCGAGGACGGCGGGACCAGCGAGGGGCGCGGTGGAGAGCTCAGGATGATGAAACCAGCAAGACCAGTGGTGAGGGAACCTGAAGGATAATGCAGAGCGTGGTGAGTCAAATAACTTAGCTTGGAAGGTAGATACTAAAAGGCCAGACATAAGCACCGGAGTGAGTATAACGAACTGGCGCTGAATTCTGATGAGAAGATCCCTTAAGAAGGCCGGCAGGGTGATGAGGAGATGAAGGTCAGCTGGTTCCAATCAGCAGAGCAGGTGCAGGAGCTGAGGGAGGGGGAGGTGAGCTGACAGGCACCGTGACAACAACAAGGAACACCATTTAGTCAAAATAGTCATAACTATTCAAATGTAATTGTTACCAGATAATAAAGATATTTTACAGTTTGATCTAGATTAATCCGTTAAGGCAAACTATTCTTAACTGTGTTTTGGTGGTAGGATGTTTCAATCACTGTCCGATTGTACTGTATAGTTTTGGGTGTAATCCCAACACTGAACATACAATTTTCCAGTGTAGGAAAACTCCTTAAATAGATAGAAATGGATTAATGATCAGTATTTTGCAGGAAAACCAGACTCTGTAAGGGGCAACCAATTTTTATAAACTGCTAACCAGAGACAACAGAAGAGACACACAGGAATATCTGTTATAACAAAACAGAGAAAAAAAGTTAGTAGCAAAAATTTTTTAATTATTATTAAATTAAGCAGGAGGGAATAAGGGCTGCAGTGAGGAAGCAGAAGTGGGGGAAAAAACACTCCTGAAATGATTCCCTGAAGTTATCACTACAGTAGGACAACTTTAGGACAACTGTAACTATTTATCAAAAAATAAAGTTTGAAATCTATCCCCGCAGAAGTTCTCTTGAAAAAAATAGAGTTGGTTTTAAATTTAGAAGCCATAAGGCTCTGTCATCCACTTTAGTTTTGATAAATCAAGGAGTAATCTTCTAATTGAGGAATGGGTTTTCTTTTGGAAGTGTGGAACCTTAAGGTGTTTGAAAAAAGATAGAGCTTGTTTATTTGAAGCTATAGGAGAATCATAGCCTGTTGTAATCATAAGCTGTCTTAAAAAAATTAACTACAAGGCATTCTGTTATGAAATTATTTTAATGTTTTAAATAATGTAATTTTACAATAAAAAAAAAAGAATGAGGACGCCACAGCAATTTTTTTGTTGCAAGATTTATGTCTTTCTGAAAGTACATTTTGTTCTCACTCTTTGGTAACTGTTCCTATTATTTTAGCATGTTACAAAGCCAAACATCAAATAAACCATTTCTACATTTTACGCATTTGTTCTGAGAAAACTGCTAAGATGAAGAGGTATCTATCTTTCTAGAAAACCAAATTTCAGTTTAAAGTCCCACTCCGATCATATTTGTATATACCGGTATTTTGCAAAGCTGTAGTGGTCTTTTAAGGATGCCGTTTTTAGCCTCAATCAAAAAAACATTGTTGTATTCTTGGAAATAGTTTCTGCAGAGGGGCAGTAGTTTTCTAGAAATTCATCTCTTAGTTGTGGACGTGACTCTTGGGGTGGCACAACCCCCCCCCCCCCCCCCCCCCTCTTCCCCTTCTGTTTACATGCTCGCTAGCTTACAGCACCTTACACCCCCAACCTAATATTAGCGGTGCAACAAAAATGGCGACCAACATTGGAGCTGTCCAGCCATACAGTTTTGAGTCAAACACCAGCTGAGAAGAGGAAAACAAAGACATACATGGATCGATTTGTTTGCAAGTGAATGCATAAGAATGGAGCGGAGCAGGGAACTCAGTGTATTTTCGACAAAAAAAAAATACAATCTTTTTTAAAGTTTTTTTTTCCTCCGCTCCTGATTCACAATGATTTGAATGAATAAATACTCAAAAGGAATTTTTTCAGTCAAATTTTATTGATGTATGTCCTCCATCGTCAGAAAAATGCTACAACGGAGTTTTAGGGCCAGTTTACAAAAAATTTTTTTTTTTTTTAAATTACGGGAAGGAAAGTCATTACTGTTAAATTACGAGATTTTAAGTCGGTTATCTTAATTTACAAGATAAAAACCCATAAATTTACGAGTTTTTTTTCTCGTAAATTTACGAGATTTTTCTTTATAAATTTTTGAGAAAAAAAAGTCATAGATTAACGAGGAAAAATCACCGAAGTTTTCCGTTTATTGGAGCCTACCTTCAAGACGAAAAATCTGGAGCCTTGAAGCTTTATTTCTGGATAGGTTTGAAAAACAAAGAGATTCGGAACCTTTTGGCAACTCAAAATCCGATTAGTTTCATTTTAGTCAGTAGAGCGGAGTTTCATATGTAAAATAAGGAGCTCAGAGACACGTTTGGGTGTAGAGGACTGCTGCACCCTTTATTTTTCTTTTCATTCACATGCCCTTTTGTCACATTACGTCATGAACCTGTCATCCTAACACCAATGCGGAAGTAAACAGTGATACATACGCCCCTCTCCTTCAGATGACACATCCTGTTTCAACATAAAACAATAAAGAGGAATGAAAATAGTCTGTTATATTAGCATTAGAACGTTGAAAATGCCAAAAAGTGCTCCTCCTCAGATGGAAGCATCACACATACGTAGATTTTGTCTTTGGAGGAGGAAGAAAGGATTCAAGTGGACAGCTGCAGGGATGCCGACGGCTTCATCGGGCTGCAGAGATCCTGCAAACCACCCATCACTAAATAAAACATTAATAAATCGTAAATCAAACAAATGAGCTTCGAAACATTTGGCACGTTATCAATAAACATTCATCTTACCTGTTCCATTGAGTTTAGTGGGTCTGCTCTGCTGCATGCTGCGCGGCGTTTCACTTGGTGCTCTGTATGTTCACTTTGACTGTAATGTCGTAAAATTACGAGTTTTTTTCTCGTGAATCTACGACCTAATTTTACTTTTTTTTTGGGTGGCCCTAAAACTCTGTCATAAAATGCCACAACTAAATGTTAAAATGAGAAAAAATTAGGATTATTATTGTTTTTAATCTTTGCACTGTTATATATTGAGATTTTAATGCATTTTCCTGTTTAGTGAAGCACTTTGAATTACTTTGTGCTATACACATACACTTGCTTTGCCAACTTGAGATTTGCATCAGAGTGGGTCCTTAAACCAGGTATGTTTGTGTCTTCCAAAAGTAGCCCTGGCGTTTATTCCTAAAATTTGACAGCCGGCCCGGCAAAGAGACAGGCGTCCATTGGAGAGCACCGTTTCTTCAATCACAGACAGAATGGTGAAGGCTAACAGGTTCATTTTGCGGTGAAATTAGGTCACAAAATGCAGACAACAATGCCAGATGTTCTGATTAGCACTGGCTGTGAACATTTCTTGTCCCTTTGAAGCGTCATTAATCTCCATATCAAAAAATCCTCTTCGCTTTCATGCAAATCATTTTCCTTCAGACATGTGCACCTGTCTGTCTTTGCTCAAAGACCCATGTTAAAACCAGTTCTTCTAATTGGTCGCTAGCTTTCTTTGCACCTCCACCTGGACACCAGGAAATCATTTGCTCCTTTTTCTGCAGCTGTCTTCTAAATCAGCGGACCCCAACCCCCGGGCCGCGGACCGGTACCGGTCTGTGGGTCATTTGGTACCGGGCCGCACAGCAAGAATAAATAACTTGCATTACTTCCGTTTTATTCATTTCAGAATCAGAAAGATGTTCAATTTGAAAAATTGCCCATTCTCTGTTACATCCATCGATGTCACTCTTGACGCAGGCCAAGGCGCTCCTCTCACTCACGTGACAGCTTCCCGCTAAAATAAAACCCAGGAGCTAGAAAATGAGTAAAAAATTAGTGTTATTGGAAAGTTTCTTTGCCAAGGGGAAAATACCCAGCCAGGAGACAGAAGAGGAGCCTTCGAAAAAACAAAGCTACATTTAATAAACAGTACTTCTTTTGCACCATGAGTGTGGGAAGGGGAGAGGAGGGTGACACCTGTGGGGTGTACAATGTTATGCCTGTCACAATAATAGCTCAGGATTCGTCTTGTAGTGTCTCTGTTCTTCCTTCATCGTAGTATTGCTACAGTAATCATCCGCCTACTTTTTAAAGACCGGTCCATTAAAGTTTTCTGTTACGTCATACCGGTCCGTGGTGTTATAAAGGTTGGGGACCACTGTTCTAAACATCATCCATCTGGCTGCGCCATTCTCTGAAACGTTTGGAATCCACCCCAAAATGTCTCGCTGGTTCCTCGTATACCACCGAGCCAAGTTTGAACACTAAATCGAATGAGTGTTTTTCAGCCATCTATACACTGGCTCACAAAAGTAAGCCACAGACTCCCAGTGTCTGCACAAGTGTGCAGGGTGGAGACCACCGATTAAAGTAATGAACATCTGCTGGACCTGGAGTTTATTGGAGACTAGGATCTATTAAAGACCGGCCACTATTGGAAAATATACAGTATTAAGAACTTAATCAGAGTAGTATAAAATGTCAAACTCAGACCATTAAAAAATAACCATTTCTATCGGCGTTCTACATATCGCCTTTCAGCCTCTATAACGAACAGCCATTACTGTAAAGTGCACTGTGTCAGCCATGCTTTTTATATATGAATGTATATTTAAATAAAAACGTATTTATAGATGAAAAATAATAGTTCTACAATGAAAAGAAAATCAAAACAAGAGCATTTTCTTGCCTAAAAGGTGAGGAGGGACCCTAGTTTATGAAAGTCTTCAGCATAAATAAGAAATTAATTTTTATTTGTCTGCATTTCTTCAAATGCTTGTGTTAGTTTGTTTTTCTTATTTAAAAAATAAATAAATAAATAAATGTATACAGGAAAAAAAATAAATGTTGTCTGAACAATACACTTTATTCAACATTTAAAGGAGTGATGACCAAAATTTTGGACCACAAAAACATGGACAGCACTCTGTGAATCATTATGTTACTGTCAAATATTATCATTGTTCACTGAAATACATGTTCCGCCTGTAAAATTACGTCTGTAACAATATAATCTACAAGAACTGACACTGGACACAAAACTAAAAAGTTCAAATTTTAGTGCAAAAGTCAGAACAACCATAAAAACAAATCCTTACTTTGCACACGTTCACTTCCGCCTCACAGTTTTAAACAAAATGTTTGTTTGGCATTCACATGTGGCCAGCTGGGCAAAATGAACATCTCTGCAGGCAAGAGCTGAGACAGAAATACCAGGCTTATATAAAAACATATCTTGCTGTTTTAAGTAATTACATCTTAATTTATATCTTTGCCAGCAGTTATTGTCCTGCTAATGGTTTACTGTTAAGAATTGGGACACATCAAGTGAATATAACTGCCCTGTTATTATGACATGATCTTAGTATATTAATTGTGATGCTGTTGAAACTCTTATGAGATAAAGCTGGAACTGAAACATTAACCCAGAGTTTAATCCTTCTCAGGGCTCTGTCAGTGCTGCCTGCCACCTCACAGAAGGTATTAACTCCATCCATGCAAACGTAGCCTTAACCTGCTTCCTCCTGTTCATCTGCAGCTTCTGACAGTCGCTCGTGCTTGGACTACTTGCACCGCAATTATAAATAAAAGGCGAACCTCAGGTGATTTAGGCTTCAGTGTTAATGACACACTAAACAAGATAGATGTATTACTTTCTAGGTAAAAATATATTACTTTCTAAGTAATACATCTATCTAAAACACCCTCTATTCTGGGATTACCCTGAATCCAACATAATATTAGCATATAAACCAAACACACAGAGAAAAACTACATTAATAGCTTCATTTTAAAGAACTAGAAAAAAACATTACTAAAATACTAACAAAATTACTTGGCAGGTCCCAGGAATAATGATGAAAATGGGGAATCATGCTACAATCTGGCATATTTACAATCTGAAAACATTCTTCTGTTTTTACGGTGTGTGATTGTTCCTCAATGTGAACTGTATACCATGGGATAAAATGCTATTACCCTTTTTTATTTTTTTTTTTACAGGCAGGGATGATCAGTTTCGCTGAGCTCGAAGGACCAAATGTGAGGAAACTGATCATTCTAAACAGGACTGTAGATAAAAATAAGGTTAGGTTCGTACCCTTCAGTTCCCTGCACACAGAAACGAATGAATAATAACTCAGAGACAGTTACTTTTCTTTTGTGGAAGTTTTACTTCGTACAAGAAGCAGAGATTTGTACGAAGGGTTACAGACAGATGAACAGGTTGCTGCATCAAAGTCCGAACAAAGAAAACAGGAAAATGGGCTTGGTATATAAACCCTGCATTTGCATATTCAGAAGATCATCCGATAGACAATGATGTGAAAATCACACCCACAGGTTGCTGCTGGAGAGAAGCTCCAAGGTTGCAATGGAGTTATCTCTGAGGCATCACACACACACACAGAAAAAGGGAGTATGAGAAGAAACTGTGAGAAAAATAGCTTGGCTGTGCTGTCTTCAAATGTAATATAATTTTGAGATGATACTACATAATGAATCAAGTTTAAACCATTAGTGTAATAAAAAGTAAAAGTTAGTGTAATAAAAGTAAAAGGGAGTTTCTAACTATTCTGTTTCTAATTATTCCTAAAAAAAACACATCATTCATTGATGATGCACCTTAAAATTCCTGTGTGCCCTGTTGTGTGAAACATACTGTATATAATGGTCTGAGGCCACTATTTTCTTACAACTACTCGAGGCCAAAACAAATAACATTTTTCTGTTACCTTTTGTTGGCCACATTACTGACATTCATGAATATTTGACATTCATGAATATATTTTTTTGACTTTTTTATTCTGTCTTGGCCTCGCCAGGCTTTTGCCTGGCTTTTGCAAGTGTTGTTTCTCACAAAATCTGCAAAACTTTATGGACCCTTGAAGGTAAATCAGAAACCTCTTGATAAAAGCTGACAGTAGCAGAAAAAATGATCACAAATGCCCTTAGGAGTAAAAACTGAAAGGTTTTCAAGATCGAGGTAACATTTAAAAAAAAATAAGGAACAAAACCATCTGACATTTAATCAAGCGAAATGTAGTTACGAATGTCATACATCAATGGCGGTTTGTAATGCAAGATTAAGTTTTCTGATATAAATAAAGCTAATTATGTGTTCTTGTTCTTTAATACTGCTGCTATTAGCTGGAATTATTCATGAGGAAAATTAAATTTAATGTCGCCCAGAGATGCAGTACTTGAATCCTAATCATCTGTATCTTGTTCTGAAATATATTATGTATGGAGCAAGAGTCGCATGCATATCTTTATGAAGTGGGACACTCATGTGGTGGAGAGGCAGAGTTAGTTTCCTTACATCTGGCCTGGTTTACTTATCTATCTATCTATCTATCTATCTATCTATCTATCTATCTATCTATCTATCTATCTATCTATCTATCTATCTATCTATCTATCTATCTATCTATCTATCTATCTATCTATCTATCTATCTATCTATCTATCTATCTATCTATCTATCTATCTATCTATCTATCTATCTATCTATCCAGTGACGTGCAGTCAGGAGAGGCAAAGAGAAAAACTAAATTCAATTATTATATTTAATCAGTAATTTGTGCTTTGCAGTCATTTTTCATTTAAATGTACCATTTTTGGGTGTTTTTTCTTTTCAAAATCACTGAATTTCCGCATTTGCCGTTCAGATACTAAGTGACATGCGATGAGGCACCAGCCCGCTGAGCCTCACCTTGGATTGCGCAATACCTATGCAGTCAGACGGTACTGCTGTCTCTCTGTATGTCGGTTCAATCACTTGTACTATATGAGCTGGGTTTACATAATTTAGCAGATGAATATGATGTACAGTGTTAGTTTTTATAAATAACTGTATGTGAGGGACGTGTTTCTTGTGCTGAGCGCTAAACGCCGGCGAAAAAGCCGCTGGGTGAGGCCAGCAGTTCTCGTGCCTCATGTTAGGGGGCGCCGGTGAGCCCTGAGATTATGACGCTAAAAAATAATAGAATAAGTGATAGCAAGCGGCAAGTCATTTTCTTCAGAAGGAGCGACGTATGGACTTTATTTACAAGTAAAGGTAAGACGATAATAACGTTTGTGCTTTTTTCTATGCTGCAGTTTGCATATGAAAAAAAACATGTTGAAATTATATATATATTTTTTTAAACTTGTCCTGTCCAACAGCTGGGCAGACAGATGAGAGCTGAGGGCCTCTTGTGTTGGACATATTTTACTTTAACAAGAGGGGTTATTAATCTTCAGACAAACCAAAGGCATGACTGAATAAACCCCTTTTGTAATAGAGGCCAAACTTTATTAATTTCAATCATGTTTGAAAATCTTTGGTGTTGGACCGGACGGAAATGGAAAGGAGGGAAGAAGAGAGGGGGATGTTAGAGAGGGGGGGGGGTGATAGTGGGAGGGGGGGGGGATAAGACCATAAAGCAGCATAGAGCAGACAAGTTTACTGGTTGTTTATCATTACGGTAAGTTCAATTGTAGTACAAAAAGGGCGGGGCCTGTCCACACACACACTGAAATGTTATCAACACACCTGCTAGCTGTAAAAATGTCCACATGTCAACATGTACACAAAACAGATAGTGTTCACACACGCATACTTATGCCGTTAAACCAACTAGTGTTAGATCTTTCATTCAATCATGCAAACTATTAGTGCAAAGGTGAGCTAACACCTGTGCTCAGGTGAGTTTTTATGTTCTTCTAAAATGGATGGTGGAATGTGAAAAGAAGGAGGAGGAGCGCCCAGCCACCCCCACACCCAGACCCCCGCCGCAGCAGCAGCGGCAGCCGGAACCCCCCAACGCCACACGGCAGCAGGCAGGGGACAACCGCCCCCCGGGCGACCAAATCCGTCACCCAGGCCAGGACAAGCAGGACCGCCGCGAGACCCCCAGAGCCAGAGAGCAGGGAAGCACGGGGGAAAGACAGTGGCGCCCCAGCCCAACCAGGAGAGCAGCCCCCCCGCCGCACCGGAAGAGCCCAACGCAGGGCCCCACCCGAGAAGGGCACCCACAGCCCCAGACGAGCACCCCATCACCACCCAGGAGTTCCGGGCATCCCCCCGCCCCAACCCCAGGTACGATCCAGGACCCCCCAAGGGAGACCCGCTCCGCACTCCAGGCAGCCACCCACCCGGCCCACGGTTGGTCCAGGGAGGAGCAAGGCAGGGGCCCGCCACCCCCACCGCGGACGGGAGCACCCGGGGAAAAAAGGGGCCCACAAGGTGTGTTGTAAACATGGCCTGACCAGGCTCGGCCACTGTTGGAAGTTTGGCGGGGCCCAGCGCCCAGGGGCAAGGACCAGAACCCACCCCCAGGGGACACGGCAGCCGCCGCCAAAGGACCCGTACCCCACACCAGGGAAGGGGTAGGGGACAGATGGCCCTAGGTCCCACCTTCCTTGCAAAATGTGTGTGTGCCTGTATGTGTGTTTGTGAGGGTGTGTGTGTGCATGTGTGTGTGTTATATGTTGGAGTGTATATTTTGAGGGGGAAAGGGTGTGTGTACTAAGGGGGGTGCAGTTAAAATTGTCGGGTAGGGCACTGAGGGGACATCTCCTGATTACTCACAGTGATGTCCCCTCACCCTCCCCACCAAGGGGCCTTAAATGTCTAAGGTGCGGTTAAAATTGGCAGGTAGGGTGCTAGGAGGACATCCGCTGCTTGCTGGCAGTGATGTGATGTGAAATGATATTTTAAACAAAACACGTTAACTGTTGTCAATCAAATGGCGAATAAGTTACTCAGTATGGTTCATATGTTTGTAAATCTGACTGATGACGTCAGTGCCTCACCAGCCATTAACCTCACCGCACGTCACTGTATCTATCTATAAATAGTCCACATCAAAAATGGCAAAGGCATGCGTTTTGTAAAGGAAGCAGGGCACTGACTCTTCTACCCCACCTCTAATATAAACAATCCACTTCTCACACAGTTGTTGGCAGAGATAGTCTCATGGCAACAGAGAAAAAGCATTTCCATCCTTTAACAAATGGTGTCATTATAAAAGCAGGGAATAATTCAGTCACAGATTAAATTTGCTATATGTTATGTACAATTTTGTAGATTATTTAAGAGAGAAATATTACAGGAAAAAATTGTGTTTTGAAACTGATGCAAAACTCTATTTAACTCTCTCTTTCTTTGATTTTTAGTATTACTGGTATTATAGTGTTACAGTATGAGCCAGTCAGGCTTTAACTTAATTCAGCTTTGAAATCTCGGTTGCAAAGATACCTATTTATTAAAATGTTCCATGCTATTCTGAAAAAAAGAAGTTATGGGAAAATAGCAGGCCAAATAAAATAAATATAATAAAATAACATTTGGGATTTTATATCAGCTCATCCTTATAATTCTGTGTTTTTATTCTCTCTGGTAAAGAACAAAGACCCTAACACATCTAACAAGAGTGAAATACACTGTTTAAAATCAATTCTTCAGCAATTCCTCAAGGTGCTGTTGTTTTATGTTTATTAGTAAAGTTTTATTACAGTTTAAATGGAGCATAAAAATCAAATAATGTGCCCTCAAATCTACACTCTGAATTAAAACTGCACATTTATGATTAATGGCTTTACACACTATTGACTTCCTTCCATACAAACAAGCAGCAGTGGATTCTCACACATCGAGAGGGGTACAGCGTCAGACTTGAATAGACTGTAACCAACCAAGAAGGCCCGAAAACATGCAATGTGTTATGGAACCCAAGGCTAACACGACTAACTGCAATGGTTTTGGTGTTTTGGAGCTGTAACAGGAAGAGTGGAGGCTTGTCTCTACCCAACATTCATTGAAGTCAAAGTAAATGCACTCTTATGACCAAAGCATGAGTTTCAAAATGCTTATATATGTTTTTTTGTAACCTGTGAAGAAAGGGAGAGATTATAATGTATACTATACACTATAGTGGATTTAAATGACAACTTCCACATTGTTAGTGTCATAGATTTGTCAAAATTTCAGTCATAGTCAGTACTGACTACGCACAAATGCTACATGCACAGGGTGTGCAGGTAATATGTAAGAGTTCATAGGACGCCCGTAAGATGTTTATACAAACTACGTTCCGATTTTCTAATTTCCTAATTTCTAAAACTCAGGCTGCATGCAAGGACTGCATACTTATCACGTGAACCATGAAATCCAAACGATGTGCCTGCGTCTCACCTACTTCCCCTTTATTTCCCCTTATAAGTGTTCGCTACGGCCTGATGCATCCCCGTAGAAAAAACGTCCACAACTATTTTCTATCTCACTCACCAAGCGATCTACGATCTTAGAATTTTGTCTGAGTCACCTGCGTGCTTCTACTCAAGTTTGCCAAATATTCGCGCGCAGACAGCCTGTATCCACCCGTATGGTTAGCTGGGACTAAGACATAACTTTAAGCTGTCCGAATTGAAGTGGTGGATGTCATTAAAACAGTAAGGGCATTATACATATAGACACTTTTCTATTTGTACTGACAACTGACATTGACTTTCAAAAATCACTGTTTTAAAGATGCAAAACTTTCTTGCTTACTACCTTCAAGTACACGAGTAAAAAAAATTAGAACCTTTGCAAAACTTGCCACTTGTTAGATTTTATTTTAAAGTAGTATTTCTTATTGTTTTAAGCAGCTCTAACACACACACAAAAGAACTAAATCCAATATACTAAATAAAACTGCATGATTTCATTTTTATTATTCATTTTATTATTTTGTTTAATTTTTTTAAAGAAATTTAGCAAAACTCATGTAGCTTGTGGTAAGTATGACCTTCTACAAATATGTACTCATTCCAGATAAAGCTATTTAGAACCTCCTTTAATATGGGAACCCCTATTTGAAATCACAAAATGTTTTTATGACCAAGTATTTTGACACAAATGGAGATTAGTGTCTAGTTGCCTGTGATTGCACTTTCCTAATTTGTGGACTCTGTTGACAGGAAACTACTAACATTTTCTGTCACTCTCCCCCCTGCTGGAGTTTGACGATGCTTTTCGATGTTCCACCTGACAGCTCTTTTGTTGTGGGCACGTTTCCTGTCAGTCACCCTGCTGCAACAGCTCGTTACGATCTGCAAGCACTCTTGTACCTGCAGACTAATGAGCGTATTCAGAAATGTGCATGTTTTAGAATTGCAAATTACAAGAGGACAAGCACAGTTGTTTTCGTGATTTTCTGATTTCATAATTCATTCTTCTACTTGATTGAAAGGAAAAGGAATTTCAGTGTAATTCCCTCTGTAGGACTAAAAATGTAATTACAAGCAAAAAGGCGACTCAATATTCCATATTTTGCAAAAGCGTAACTTAGCTTTAGATAAATATTATTTAATAATCATTTTTTACAGATTCCCATAAGACTTTAAAAAAGAAAAACGGCATATAAATAAACGCCTTTATGTATAAGAAGGACTGGGGATAGCACTGCAGGATTTTCCAGGCTGAAATAAAATCAAAGAGGACACATGATAGTTTGATGAAGTTACAAGGATGTCTACTGAAAAATGTAATAGAAAGAGAGATGGTAAGTTAAAATAAAATTACCAAATGATGGAAGACACCTCTGAAAAAATAAATAATGTACGTTCAACTTCAGATCAGGGGCTCTTTTTCCATCACTGAGGGAAAAAAAAAAGGTATAATAGCCTTTCCAAATATTAAAATGGCCTGTATGTCAACTATGCTTCTTTAGTAGCTTGTCAGAGGACTTTGCTTTGCCTCAAAATATTCCTACTAACACCTGTGTAATTATTGGCAAGCAGAGAGCAGAGTGTGTTTGCTATTTCAATTTTAGGTTATACGTGAATTATTTAAAACCTGTAACCAGTCTTCTCTCACACAAGGAGGAAGACAAAAGATGTGCTTGGACGTTCAGTTTAGGAGATAAAGCCTTAGTCAAAACTGCCCTTATGGGTGAATACAGGCTGTCTTTGGGTGAACCACATGAGCACCTGTGTAGGTGGCCCACACAAAATTTTAAGGTCATAGACCACTTGGTGAGTTTGTAGAGCAAATGTGTTTATGCAAATTTTTGTATGGGGACGTTGCAAACAACAGGTAATACACTTAAATAACACGCAAGGATGAAGTAAGGCGGAAGTAGGTGATTTTTCTTTTTTGTTTTTAAACAAAAAAACGCTTTGCACCGTGGCCCATTAGGGCTGTTCTCATGATAAGTATGGGCTCCTTGGGTGCAGCCTGACTGTCAGAAATGAGTTAATTTGGCAATCAGAGTGTAGTTATGTGGGCATCCCACAAGCATCCTTTGCACACTTACATTTCACCTGCACAACCCATGCACGCAGCATTTGCATGCAGTTAGTAAGGGGCCTGTACTCACACTTTACTAACAAATAGAGTGCAACGTGATGCTATGTTCACACCATGTGTCGCACGTTCAAGAACCAGCTTAAAAGCATTCTTGAATATGCTTTCAGCATAGTAGCTCATGTCGGCCACCTACAGCTGGAAGAGGCTTGGTGCAAAATGTTGAAGTGGTGAAAATTTAGCAAATCTGTTTGATATATGAAAGACTTATATTTTCATATATGTTCAGCTAGCCACAAACCACAATTATTTACTTAAAAGAGATGCCACCCATCGGTCACTACCAAATCCAAGTCCCTGACTGGTCAAAGTTAAACCTGGTTTAACAAGCGTTCAATGATTGTGCGTTTTCTAAGTAGAGCCCGAAAACCCTTGTAGAAACTTGCGCAGTGACACCTGAATGCAGAAGCTTGAAACGCACGTATACAGTACACGTGTTTATGTAGACTTTTCATTGAAAGTGGTAGCTTGAAAGAGCATTGCAGAGGGCGGTGTGAACATAGCCTGAGGACAATGTACAAACAGCATCATACTTACGTCCTAAGTGCATGCATCTTACATTAACATTTTAAATACTTAATGACACACTTACCACACACAGAATAATTCTATGTTCCAGTTTCATGAGATCCCTTAAAGTGGTCTTTTGTGTGTATGTGAGGGCAGAACCCACTGCCCCACAGTTAAATGAAGTTAATTTATTTAATTTATTATATTTTTTTTCAGATTTGTTGCATTATTTCACTTTACACATTATATAACAAAATAAACTTAGTGACTTTACACACAATTAGTTGATTTTTTTCTGATTAGTTTGAGTAATTCTATTCTTTGGAGTTCTCTCTGAGGCAGAGGGAGGAGCTGGACAACTACATGAACACTTCCATTTGGAGATGATGGATGGGGAACACAAAGTTTGTTCCTTAGGCTGACTATTGTTTGTATTTTTGAAATATGTTAAACTTGTTTTGAAGTATACGTTCAGTTTTGTTTGTTAAAGCGTTAAATTACTAGTCATTTACTTCTTTAGTTAATATTTAGATTAATCATGTTTTGTATTTGTAGTTCCCTCCCTATTGTGTCATTGGTCTGATCAGCCAGAATAACATCTCCCTAATGTTTCCTTTTGGTGGGTCAGTTTCGGTTCAGCTAGTTTTAGCTTTATTTTCTAATTCTCTAAGTTACATTTTTGTTAAGTTGACCCCATTTTAATTTAGGCCCATGCCATTGTTGTGTTGGGTGAAATAAAACCTCTTATTTGAAGGTCTTTTTTGTTCTGTGGCTCAATCTCTGCCGAGCGGCCTCTGACAATGTGACACACCTGTGCTACTGTGCTAATGCAGCCACTCCTGTCTATGATCCTCCACAGGTCTGGTCAACCCCCAAATGGGTGCATGTAACTAAGGCTTAAGATCTTTGGATTATGGGTTTTAAGCATGGCTCAAAGTTATGCATAAGATATGATATTGACGGTGTGTTATGTTCATATAAAAATGTCAGTGCATAGAAAAGTTGAAAAAAATACAACCTACCAACTAAATATTATTATATTGATTGATGAAGTAAATACAGAAAAAATGGTTTTAAAAACAAAATTTACTTTGTTTATTTTATTTTTTACTTTTATGTATCACTGTTATAATAAATCAATGTTAAAATTTCTATTCCTTGTTTAAGTTCAGTGATATAGACTATCAAAATAATCATAAAACACTGGGATGACAGGAAGGACACTTTTTTCACAGAAAAGCAAAAAACGCCCATGATGCATGAAATTTTTTAACATAAAATCAGAGTGGCAGCTTTAAAAAGATGGTAAAAGGCTTGGATGCAGTTAATACCTGGAGGAATAATTATGCCTCTATTGAGAAATTGAGTAAAATGCCTTGGGTTTTGATGTGAGCTGCATGCCAGGATAAAGCTCTGTTTGCATGTAAGAGATGCCTTTGGTGTGTCCACTTTGTAACTCCAAGTGGAATTTATGTATGTTTGTTTTACTTGAATATTTCCAAACACATTCTTGCTGTAAATTTCATTGAAATAAAATAACAATTGCAAATAAAAAACAAAAACAAACCTGTTACTGCAGATATGAACATCCTGTGTTGATTGGCAGTCCATCATAGATTTTTGTTTTTCTCTTATTTTGGGGCCTTTCTAATTATGTGTCTTTTAAAATATGTGTAGAATGTCTGTGTTTTTTTTTTAATTAAATTACTGTTTTTTTTAATGTTTTTTTTTATCCCTGTAAAAAGATCAGCTTTCATTTACAAGAATAGTTATGTTTTTTACTTGCATATTAGACACTCCGATTCATCTAGGGCCTTGTGGAGAGGGTCTGGTGGAGGGGGGCACGGTGAAACATCCGTGTTCACCCTTCGCTGCCCCCCCCCACAATTTTAACTTCCTCTGTAGACACACACACTGCATGCTAGCAGCACACACGCAGCAAATACACACCACTCACAGAGGGACCCCGGAGTGGGGGGCTTTGCGGCTTGGCAGCGGTGGAGCCCCCCACACTGGGGACCTCCTATTTTACCTGCAGCACACACACAGCACTCCCACACCTCCATACATGGGTGGGGTCGGCCGGTCTTCACCCGCCTGGTCCTCTCAGGGCGGCCGGGCTTATGGGTATCCTGTCAGCTGCGGGAATGGTCGGGCATACGGCGCTGGGGGTCGGCCGGCTGGAGGGGGGTTACTGCGTGGCGGCGGGGGGAGGGAGGGTAACCAGATGATTGTGAGTATGTGTGCGTGAGTGCATGGGTAGGACGGACCTGGGGGCTGGCTCGCTGGGACCCTCTGGGGCTTTCCCTCCCCATCACAGAGAGGGGAGGGCACTGAGAGGGTTGGGGAGGGGGGCTCAGATATTATGGCGGGTGGGGGGGGGTTGTAGTGTGTAGGGTTGTAGGGTTATGGGGGGTGGCTGTGGGTGCGTGGCGATCCCTGGGTTGCTTAGGACGCGTGCCTGGGCTGGCTTGCGGAGACAGGATGCCGGTCGGGGGGTGGCCGACTCATGGGTCCCGGGGGCCCTGGCTTCGTCCCTGGGCTTTGTCTCGGTGTCCGGCGCCCGGTGGCCCCCATGGCTGCCGCCTGGTACGGCTAAGCGCTCCTGTCTCGTGGCCTGGGGGCCGGACACTGGGTTCGCTTGTGCCTCTGGGCATTGGGGGGGCCCCTGTAGGGGGGCCCTCTCTGTGCCTGGCTGGTGGGGTGGGCGGTCCCCTCCTCCTCCCCTCCCGGGCTGCCTGGGTCCGGGTGCTGGGGGGGGTTCTGGCCTGGGGGGCTCTCCTCCTCTCTCCTGGTCTGGCTGGGTAGGACTGGTTCCCCTTATGAACACACGGTTCACGTCGGCAGCATGCATGTATCTCCACCCCCACGTGCACGGGCACACTGCCACACTGCTCCCTGTCTGCTTCATCCCTCCTCCTTACCCACAGTGTATTGATGGACAGATTTTTTTTTTTTTTTTCGCTCATCTCAGTGTCAGATTTTCACCTTTGATGTAACATTCGTCTTTCCAGCAGATCTGGTATAATTGTTACAGCTTTAAATAATAACTTATTCAAGTCAGTGCTTGTATCCCCCACCTTTTCACCTTTCTTCATTTTACTCTCTTCCACCCCACCCCTCACATTCTTCCCCTCTCCCTCCCCACACACACTAAATGTAACAAATAAATAAAAAATAATACAACAAAAAGGGGTTTATACAAATCTACACTCTAGTTTCTCGAAGCTATATAACCTCTTTTTGTGATAGTAAAACCTGTCCAACACAAAAAGCCTTCTAATCTGTTTGCTCAGTTGTTGGACAGAACAAGTTAAAAAAAAGAAGAAAAAAAAAAAGTTTTTTTTTGGCTTTAAAAAAATCTATTTGACCGATTGAATGAACAATTTCTTTTTTACAATGTTTAGACTAAGGTTGATTTTTTTAAAGGCAAGAGATTGTTTTTCTAACTGGACTTTTCAACACATTGGTTGATCAAAACTGGTTTCAAACCTGTGACTTGTTGATTTTCAAGTGGTGTGGTGGTGGTGCATTTTTACAACCGACCACGTTGATGCGCAACTTATTTGTGGTTCAGTGATAATCCATTTTATCATGTTATAGAAAATCATATTTTCCACACTACGGTACCCCGGATTGTGAGTTGCATTGTTAATGAAAGGTCTATTTTCGAACATATGTCATATATAAGGCGCACTGAACTATAAGTAAGGGATAATGCCCGGCCAGGTGTGTTTATCGACTATTGACCCGGACCATGGTCTAAGGCGCATTACGCAAGACAAAAGAGTCAGAGATATTAACTGTGTTCACAGTAGCTTTGTTTGTAACAAGCTACTTTAAAAGTTGTAGGCTAAATGTATGCATTTTTTCTCATAAATCTACGGCTTTATAATACGTGAATTTAGAAGAAAAAAAACACCCAAAAATTTAGGAGAAAAAAAGGATAAACCTAAGAGGAAAAAAAGTCATAAATTAACAAGAAAAAACACCAATGTTGTCTGTTTATTGGAGCCATGCTCGAAGATGAAAGACGTGGAGCGTTTTGTGAAGTTTGATTTAAAAAAAAACAAAAAAATTCAGAACCTTTTCACAACTTAAACTGAATTATTTTTAGTATAACCGGCTCTCCGACATTTCAGTAATGCTGAGTTCCATATGTAACATAAGGAGCTCAGAGACACACGTTTGAGTGTAAAGGACCCCTACTTTTTTGAGCCCTTATCATTCACATACCCAGAAGTCAATTTTCACCTCACGTCATGTATCTGTCATGCGCACAAAAACACCAAAGGGGAAGGAAAATAGTCTTACATATGTCCCCAAAATGAAGCGCTCCATTTCAATACAAAAGAACAAAGAAAATTAAAGCTACAAGTAGCATTTAGCGGGCCCGAGCACGTGCGGCCGCATGGCACGAGCGACCGCCCCGTGAGCAACGCCCTGCTCGAGCCATTTTCGTCGTTTTTTCTTGTCCATTCTGGAGCTCCAAGCTATTGTTAATACGACAGCAGCCGGGGGGGGGGGGGGGGGGGGGGGGGGGGGGCTGTAATCTGTTGCCTTAAGGGACAAAGACTTTTGCATATAGCATGAAAAAAATTCAAGCAATGATGATAATTGCTATCACTGTCCCTAAGGATGAGAACAATAGAACTCATTCAATTTCCACTACAATGTCTAGATGAGTGTCAGCTATGTCTGATAACTTGGCCAATTAGCTGGACCGGGATCTTGCAAAGTGCAGGTGGTTAACGTCCAGTGTGATGAGTCTGTGGACGGCAACAGTACAGCATAGCTTTTGGTTTCCACAAGAGAAGAACTCCTGACACATCTGCCCTAACAGACAACTACAAGAGGAGTTGAAATGTATAACACGGTGAAGGAGTTTTTGTGCAGAAAAAGGTACAATTAGAAAAGCTGGTAGCAGTGACTACAGATGGGACTCCTGCTATGATCAATAGACAAACAGGTTTCATCACTCACTGTAAAGCTGACCCAGACTTTCCAAAATGTCTGCATTACTGCTGCGTCATTCACCAGCAGGCCTTATGTGCAGAAGTGATTGGCTCTGGACATATAATGACTCTTATTCTGAAAATCGTAAAGAACCTCAGCTGCAAAGCAAAACAGCACAGGATTTTTAAGGTGCTATTGGAGGAGATGTCTGTTGAATATGGTGAATATGAATATGGTGAATCTGAACTTGCATTCTTGACTGACATTACTGGAAAACTAAACCACTTGATCTGCGAGCTGCAAGACAATGGCAAAACTATTTTTTTTTGACCAGCCTGCCTGAGCCAGTGTTTTTCTTGTGGGGATCTTTTCTGCCAGGGCTTGTCAGCTTGGTCAGTGGATGTTGCTGCAGTTGTCTCCCTTGCTGGGACAGCTGGAGTTAAACACAGCAGCTCACGGCTCTGAAGTGGACCCCGTTGCTGTCCCAGTCTGGATGGGCACTGTGGCGATGTTCCAATGGCCAGGCTGGCTCCTGGTATAAAGAGATTCCCAAATACCATTTCCTAACCGCAGAGCCAAGGATGTGTTTACATGTTTAGGTCAAAAATGTGATGGACAGCTTCATGTTGTCTAAACATGCCACCCTGTTATTAATCCAGTTGATATGGTTCTCCATCTGTGTCTAGGTGATAGAAAAGCATTTTTTTTATATTTAGAGCTCTAAGCAAACAAACAGTTGTCTATATAAAAGAGCTTTTACAATTGTGCACTTTTAGCAGGTCTCTGAGTTCATGTGACCAATGTATGGTGGATTTTCACAGACCTTGTTTAAAACTGAAGGTGAGAGAGACTTAGAGAAATGGCTTCATTGTTCTGGAGTTCTTTGTTTCATCCACAGAAGAGTAGAATTGGTGATTGATTTTGAAAAGCTGCTGAAAAAAGTATCTTTTTCAAATTGCAATTTCTAACTTGGGTTTTACATTTTGTGTTCCATTTTTTGTGCTTTAATTGGGAAGCATTTGTTATTTGTTTGGTGTTTTTAAGGTTCTGCAAATATACACATCATTTTTTAGAGACATTTGTTATCAGTTGTGTTTGTTGATTTGTAGTTTAATTTCATTGGATGTATAGATGTCGTGTGGGGGGGAGGCTCGAGAGCAGGTAGGACCCAGGCGCAGAGACGGGAGGCAAACGGGTTCAGGGCAAGTGGGTTTATTTAACTAACAAAAAGCGCTGCAGAGCAGGATGACAAAACTAAAAACAAAAACTTACTGTGGCATGGCAAGGGACATGGACGCCAGACAAGAAGACGTGATCAACATGAGCAGAAGTTAATGGACCAGCACAGGAGGAAGGCAGAGACAAGACTTATATACAGACAGGGCAGACAAGACACAGGTGAACACGATTAGGGCAGATGGGGACCAAAGGAAGTAAAACTCAAGAAACATGACAAGACAGGAAACCTTTCAAAATAAAACAGGAAACAGAACCAAACAAGACAGAACAAGAACTAAAGCGAAAAAAAAGACAACAAACTGAAACCATGACAATAGAAAGGAAAAGAAGTTCAAACATTGATTATAAAAAAGGATATAAGAGATAAAAAAAAGAAAAAGGAAAAGAAAAAAGATAAAATATTGATTTAATTGCATTTTGAATGAATAAAAAACAATGATTAATAGAATCAGAATCAGAATCAGGAATCAGAAAAAGTTTTATTGCCAGGTTCAGTAGAGCGCACTTTACAAAACGAGGAATTTGACTTGGTGTATAGTGCAATTAAGAATAAGTTAAAAATTAAGTTAACAACAACAACACACTATATACAGTAGAGTAAGGTGAATTAAAGTGGGAGCACAGATGGGCTGGGATGGTGGGGCCTGTAAGTGGCACCGACAGTCCTTTGGTGGGCGGGGGGGGGAGGGGGGTCACCTGGGGGAGTTGGGGTTCTGTTCAGCAGGCTGGCTGCAGTGGGGAAGAAGCTGTTCTTGTGGCGCGAGGTCCTGGTCCTGATGGACCGGAGCCTCTTGCCAGAAGGGAGGGGCCGAAAGAGATTATGTCCTGGATGAGAGGGGTTGGCTACAATCCTGGCTGCCCGCCTCCAGGTCCTGGAGATGTGCAGCTCCTGGAGAGACGGGAGGTGGCAGCCGATCACCTTCTCTGCTGAGTGGATGACGCGTTGCAGCTTGGCCTTGTCTCTGGCCGTGGCCGCAGCGAACCAGACTGTGATGGAGGACGTGAGGGTGGATTCGATGATGGCGGTGTAAAAGTCTACCAGCATCTTTTCAGGGAGGTGAAACTTCTTCAGCTGCCTCAGGAAGTACATCCTCTGCTGGACCTTCTTAGTGATGGAGCTGATGTTCTGCTCCCACTTGAGGTCCTGGCTGATGATGGTTCCCAGGAAGCAGAAGGACTCCACAGAGGTCACCGGGGAGTCACAGAGGATGACAGGGGGGAGGGGGGCTGGGGCCTTCCTGAAGTCCACTGTCATCTCCACTGTCTTCAGAGCATTAAGCTCCAGGTTGTTAGCGCTGCACTATGACACCAGCCTGGCTATTTCACTCCTGTAGGCCGACTCATCTCCGTCAGAGATGAGGCCGATGAGTGTGGTGTCGTCAGCAAACTTCAGGAGTTTGACAGACAGGTGACCAGCTGTGCAGCTGTTTGTGTACAGGGAGAGTAACAGGGGTGAAAGGACACAGCCCTGGGGGGATCCGGTGCTTGTGGACCGAGTATCTGAGACGAGCTTCCCCAGCCTCACATACTGCTGTCTGTCCGTCAGGAAGTCTGTGATCCACCTGCAGGTGGAGTCAGGCACATTCATCTTGGAGAGTTTTTAATACTAAAGATGTATGAAAGACATACCGAAAAAATATGTCTTTCAGTGTTTAACTGGCTGTCTTTGGATTATGCATGCCTGAGTAATGGCCATTCTTACTTCTCATCTCTCTGTTCACTGCTTGCTAATTTACATAGCAGGGGTCCCAGCAGGAGGGGGCGGGGTTGTAACACGACTCCTTCAGCAGAGCCAGGCTGAGAGAGGCTTTGACATGTAAGATGTTAGATGTTAGAATGCCAGATGTTAGAATGACCAGTTCATTTTATATCTATGAAAATATTCAGGTAGCTATGGGACATGTTTAGCTATAGGTCTGTGAAAATTGGTGTCGATTGTTGAAACATAAGTTACCATAAAAAAATGTTTGTTTGGAGTCTAGACAGATTTAACACAGGTTTTTGGATGAAAAAGGATTTTTTATAAATCATCTGTTACACTTTTAAGTCTGAAAAAAATATGGAAGGCAGCAAACACAGATCCCTACCGTTTTTAATTTTTTTGTGCTGATATTTGAAAGATAAGTTATGCAAAAAAATAGGTGTTTGCAGTTTTGCCTAAAAAGACGTTTTCGGACCTTTTTGGATGAAATGTTGAATAAAAGTTCACCTGTAACTTCAATAATTCTGAATTTTTTTAGGAAGCAGTAGCACATAAATGCCTATGAAAGTTGAATTCTTGGTGCTGATAACCTAAACATAATTTATGCTAAAAATCTTTGTTCAGTCCAAAATTTCATTAAAAAAATCAAGTGATGAAGTTTCTCGTAGACCCTATAGTGTTACATATCAAAGCTGGAGGTTATTAAAGGCATCTAATTCTGAAATCTCAGCTTCCTGAGACAAACGGCTGATTTATAATAAATTTCTATTATTTGGGTGCACATAATCGACCACTTCCTGTTACGCAGGCACCGTCAGGTGTACACCCATGAAACTTTACATGATGAGAGAAGACCCTTCTGAGTATCTCCAGTTTTAATTTCATGCACATCGGACAAAGCAAAGAGAAAATACAGGGCAGAATGTGCCCCATGCAATAACTAGGTGGCGCTATAGAGCTCGTCCAAGATTGTCATATCCATGGGTTCAGAATAGAAGCTTCATCATATCCATTGAATTTCAGTGAGATTGGACAAGGAATGTGCACGTGAGAGCAACTTTTGTGTGCATAGCGAGATGCCCAACTTTGCCGCTCTGTCACGACCACACCCCCGCATTGAAAGTTATGGTTTTTTGTCAGAGTAAACTTCAATGGCTTTTCAACAGGTGGACGTCATTTTCAGGTGTGTCGGCTCATCCTACTCGGAGTAGTGATGCTCCAAGTAAAACATGTCATTTCCTCTTGCCAGCAGGTGGCGCTACACTTTTTCCAGATTTTTTCACTGCAGATGTGTTCAGAGTCAGACTACAATCATGCATATCAATTTTGGATCAGATTGGATTTTGCATGGCTGAGTAATGGCCATTTTTCTTTTCATGGCGTGTTTTCGAAACGACCTCCAATTTTGACGCGCCGCCATGGTCACAAACATCCATAAAAACTTAAAAGCTTCGCAATTTAACATCGGACATGTGTCTAGTTTACACAACCAAAGTTTGAAGTCATTACTCCAAAATCTCTAGGAGGAGTTCGTTCTAGAGCGAGGCCTGCAAATGTCCAAAATGAAGCAAAAATGACATATTGACCTCAATATATCAGACTTCCTGTGCGAGTGACAGGTGGGTCCTTTCAGACTTTTTTGTAAGTCTCCATCTGAAGAACATGCCCTGTAAAAATCAAGCTTGTACGTTAAAGCGTATGCGGGGCGTCGGGACAAAAGTCACTGTAGGTGGCGCTATCGAGCCGTTTTTGTGCGCCCATGCCAATCTCCTATAAAATACGAAATTTTTCGCGACTCCTGATGTGTGTGCCAAATTTGGTGAGTTTTGGGGTATGTTAAAGGCCTCAAAAAGGCGACTCTTCCGGTAGAATAATAATAATAATAATAATTAAAGCTACAAGTAGCATTTAGCGGGCCCGAGCACGTGCCACCGCCTGGCACGAGCGACCGCCCCGTGAGCAACGCCCTGCTCGAGCCATTCTCGTCGTTTTTTCTTGTCCATTCTGGAGCTCCAAGCTAATGTTAATATGACAGCAGCCTGTGGGGGGGGGGGGGGGGGGGGGGGGACTATAATCTGTTGCCTTAAGGGACAAAGACTTTTGCATATAGCATGAAAAAAATTCTTAAATCTAAGCCTCGTTTAGACCTGCTCATTTTCTCATCAAGTAGAAGAAGGTTTTTATCAGATTAAGAAACAAGCAATGATGATAATTGCTATCACTGTCCCTAAGGATGAGAACAATAGAACTCATTCAATTTCCACTACAATGTCTAGATGAGTGTCAGCTATGTCTGATAACTTGGCCAATTAGCTGGACCGGGATCTTACAACGTGCAGGTGGTTTAACGTCCAGTGTGATGAGTCTGTGGACGGCAACAGTACAGCATAGCTTTTGGTTTCCACAAGAGAAGAATTCCTGACACATCTGCCCTAACAGACAATTACAAGAGGAGTTGAAATGTATAACACGGTGAAGGAGTTTTTGTGCAGAAAAAGGTACCATTAGAAAAGCTGGTAGCCATACCTGCAGACGGGACTCCTGCTATGATTGACCGACAAACAGGTTTCATCACTCACTGTAAAGCTGACCAAGACTTTCCAAAATGTCTGCATTACTGCTGCTTCTTTCACCAGTAGGCCTTATGTGCAGAAGTGATTGGCTCTGGACATATAATGACTCTTATTCTGAAAATCATAAAAAACCTCAGCTGCAAAGCAAAACAGCACAGGATTTTTAAGGTGCTATTGGAGGAGATGTCTGCTGAATATGGTGAATATGAATATGGTGAATCTGAACTTGTATTCTTGACTGACATTACTGGAAAACTAAACCACTTGATCTGCGAGCCTCAAGACAATGGCAAAACTATTTTTTTTTGACCAGCCTGCCTGAGCCAGTGTTTTTCTTGTGGGGATCTTTTCTGCCAGGGCTTGCCAGCTTGGTCAGTGGATGTTGCTGCAGTTGTCTCCCTTGCTGGGACAGCTGGAGTTAAACACAGCAGCCTCACAGCTGTGAAGTGGACCCCGTTGCTGTCCCAGTCTGGATGGGCACTGTGGTGATGTTCCAATGTTCAGGCTGGCTCCTGGTATAAAGAGATTCCCAAGTACCATTTCCTAACCGCAGAGCCAAGGATGTGTTTACATGTTTAGGTCAAAAATGTGATGAACAGCTTCATGTTGTCTATTGATGTAAGTTTAAACCTAAACATGTTTCCCTGTTACTAATCCAGTTGATGTGGTTCTCCACCTGTGTCTAGGTGATAGAAAAGCATTTTTTTATATTTAGAGCTCCAAGCAAACAAACAGTTGTCTATATAAGAGCTTTTACAATTGTGCACTTTTAGCAGGTCTCTGAATACATGTGACCAATGTATGGTGGATTTTCACAGACTTTGTGTAAAACTGAAGGTGACAGAGACTTTGGAGAAGTGGCTACATTGCTCTGGACTTCTTTGTTTCATCCACAGAAGAGTAAAATATGTGATTGATTTTGAAAAGCTGCTGAAAAATGTATCTTTTTAAAATTGCAATTTCTAATTTGGGTTTTACATTTTGTGTTCCATTTTTTGTGATTGTATTAGAAAGATTTGTTATTTATTTGGTGTTTAAAGGTGGTACATAATGTATATACATAATCTTCTTAGAGACATTTGCTATATGTTGTGTTTGTTGTCGTTGTAGTTTAATTTCTTTGGATGTATTGAAAGGAAATGAAAAGAAGTTGCAGCATTGATTAAAAAAGCATAAAAGAGACATTTACTGTCTGATGTTACATCTGTAGGAGTGTACTGAGGCTGGGTTTTGTTTTGGAGCACATTCATATATTTTGTTTGTAAAAAAAAAAAAGATAAAATATAAAGTTAATTGTATTTTGGATGAATAAAAAAGCAATGATTAGTGCTAAGGATGTATAAAAGACAAACAAAACAAAGGAAATTGCTGTATTTTAGTGTTGAACTAGGCTTTCTAACTGTTCTACTTTCTGTCTGCCACTCCTGGCTAATTTACATGTGAGCACACAGCCGGGGGTTGGGGGGGGGGGGGGGGGGGGGCTAACTCCACTCCTGCAGCAGGGGAGACTGATGAAAAGCTTGAGGATGTAAGATTGAATAAATAAAATCCTAGAGTTGACCAGTTCATTTTATAAATGTAAATATTTTTTATTTTGGTGCTGATAAACTAAACAGATGTTATGATAAAAATATTTGCTTGAGTCAAAATGTCCAAAAATTTGCTTTCAGCACAATAGGGTGATTAAGGTGGTTAAATGTTTCTCGTACGTATAGTGCTGCTTTTCAAACGTGGAGCTTTGTAGGACGCATCTAATTCTGAAATCTCAGCTTCCTGAGACAAACGGCTGATTTCCTATGAAGCTTGATTATATGATCATGCTTCATGATCATTTATGAACATATATAGCTCGTCCAAAATTGTCATATCCATGGGTTCAGAATGGAAGTTTCATCAAATCTATTTAATTTCAGTGAGATCAGACAAGGAATGTGAACGTGAGAGCAACATTTGTGCATGGCGAGATACCCAACTTCGCCGCTCTGTCACGACCACACCCCCGCGTTGAAAGATTTGTTTTTCATCAGAGTAAACTTCAATGGTTTTTCAACAGGTGGACGTCATTTTGAGGTGTGTTTGCTCATCCTACTTGGAGCAGTGATGCTCCAAGTAAAACATGTCATTTCCTGTTGCCAACAGGTGGCGCTACACCTGTTTCGGATTTTTCCACTGCAGATGTGTTCAAAGTCAGACTACAATCATGCACAACAAATTTGGATCAGATTAGATTATTTATGGCTGAGTAATGGCCATTTTTCTTTTCATGGCGTGATTTCGAAACGACCTCAAATTTTGACGCGCCGCCACGGTCACAAACAACCGTAAAAACTTAAAAGCTTCGCAATTTAAGATCGGACATGTGTTTAGTTTACAAAACCAAAGTTTGGAGTCATTGTTCAAAAATCTCTAGGAGGAGTTCGTTCTAGAACGAGGCCTGCAAATGACCAAAATACAGCAAAAATGACATATTGACACCAATATAGCAGACTTCCTGTGGAACTGACAGCTTGGTCCCAAGAGACTTTTTTGTAGGTTTCTATCTGATGAACATGTCCTGTAAAAATCAAGCTTGTATGTTAAAGAACATGGCGGGGCTCTCAAAAACAAACATGGTAGGTGGCGCTATTGAGCCGTTTTTTGTTCACCCATGCAAGTGCTGTGTATCTAAGTTGGAGATATGTAAGAGGCCTCTCATTCTGAAATGTCAGCCTCGTGATACAAACGGCTGATTTTTTATGAATTTTTAATTATCTGACTGCAACGCAATCAACCACTTCCTGTTTGGTGGTGGCTTGCGCAGGCACCGTCAGGTGTACACCCATGAAACTTTAGACGATGAGAGAAGACCCTTATGAGTATCTCCTGTTGTAATTTTATGAATGTCGGACAAAGCACAGAGAAAAGATAGGTCAGAATGTGACATAAAATGTATTTGTCAATATCTAGGTGGCGCTATGGAGCTCGTCCAAGATTGTCATATCCATTGGTTCAGAATGGAAGCCTCATCACCTCTATTGAATTTCAGTGAGATTGGACAAGGAATGTGCACGTGAGAGCAACTTTTGTGTGCATGGCGAGACGCCCAACTTCGCCGCTCTGTCACGACCACACCCCCGCATTGAAAGTTATGGCTTTTTATCAGAGTAAACATCAATGGCTTTTCAACAGGTGGACATCATTTTGAGGTGTGTCGGCTCATCCTACTTGGAGCAGTGATGCTCCAAGTAAAACATGTCATTTCCTTTTACCAGCAGGTGGCGCTACACCTGTTCTGGAGTTTTCCACTTCTGATGTGTTCAGAGTCAGACTACAATCATGCATATCAATTTTGGATCAGATTGGATTTTGCATGGCTGAGTAATGGCCATTTTTCTTTTCATGGCGTGTTTTCAAAATGACCTCCATTTTCGACGCGCCGCCACGGTCACAAACATCCGTAAAAACTTAAAAGCTTCGCAATTTAACATCGGACATGTGTCTAGTTTACAAAACCAAAGTTTGGAGTCATTATTCACAAATCTCTAGGAGGAGTTCGTTCTAGAGCGAGGCCTGCAAATGTCCAAAATGGAGCAAAAATGACATATTGACCTCAATATATCAGACTTCCTGTGCGAGTGACAGGTGGGTCCTTTCAGACTTTTTTGTAGGTCTCCATCTGAAGAACATGCCCTGTAAAAATCAAGCTTGTACGTTAAAGCGTATGCGGGGCGTCGGGACAAAAGTCACTGTAGGTGGCGCTATCGAGCCGTTTTTCTGCGCCCATGCCAATCTCCTATAAAATACGAAATTTTTCGCGACTCCTGATGTGTGTGCCAAATTTGGTGAGTTTTGGGGTATGTTAAAGGCCTCAAAAAGGCGACTCTTCCGGTAGAATAATAATAATAATAATAATAATAATAATTAAAGCTACAAGTAGCATTTAGCGGGCCCGAGCACGTGCCACCGCCTGGCACGAGCGACCGCCCCGTGAGCAACGCCCTGCTCGAGCCATTCTCGTCGTTTTTTCTTGTCCATTCTGGAGCTCCAAGCTAATGTTAATATGACAGCAGCCTGTGGGGGGGGGGGGGGACTATAATCTGTTGCCTTAAGGGACAAAGACTTATGCATATAGCATTAAAAAAAAATTCTTAAATCTAAGCCTCGTTTAGACCTGCTCATTTTCTCATCAAGTAGAAGAAGGTTTTTATCAGATTAAGAAACAAGCAATGATGATAATTGCTATCACTGTCCCTAAGGATGAGAACAATAGAACTCATTCAATTTTCACTACAATGTCTAGATGAGTGTCAGCTATGTCTGATAACTTGGCGAATTAGCTGGACCGGGATCTTACAAAGTGCAGGTGGTTTAACGTCCAGTGTGATGAGTCTGTGGACGGCAACAGTACAGCATAGCTTTTGGTTTCCACAAGAGAAGAATTCCTGACACATCTGCCCTAACAGACAACAACAAGAGGAGTTGAAATGTATAACACGGTGAAGGAGTTTTTGTGCAGAAAAAGGTACCATTAGAAAAGCTGGTAGCCATACCTGCAGACGGGGCTCCTGCTATGATTGACCGACAAACAGGTTTCATCACTCACTGTAAAGCTGACCAAGACTTTCCAAAATGTCTGCATTACTGCTGCTTCTTTCACCAGTAGGCCTTATGTGCAGAAGTGATTGGCTCTGGACATATAATGACTCCTATTGTGAAAATCATAAAAAACCTCAGCTGCAAAGCAAAACAGAACAGGATTTTTAAGGTGCTATTGGTGGAGATATCTGCTGAATATGGTGAATATGAATATGGTGAATCTGAACTTGTATTCTTGACTGACATTACTGGAAAACTAAACCACTTGATCTGCGAGCTGCAAGACATTGGCAAAACTATATTTTTTTATTGACCAGCCTGCCTGAGCCAGTGTTTTTCTTGTGGGGATCTTTTCTGCCAGGGCTTGCCAGCTTGGTCAGTGGATGTTGCTGCAGTTGTCTCCCTTGCTGGGACAGCTGGAGTTAAACACAGCAGCTCACGGCTGTGAAGTGGACCCCGTTGCTGTCCCAGTCTGGATGGGCACTGTGGTGATGTTCCAATGTTCAGGCTGGCTCCTGGTATGAAGAGATTCCCAAGTACCATTTCCTAACCGCAGAGCCAAGGATGTGTTTACATGTTTAGGTCAAAAATGTGATGAACAGCTTCATGTTGTCTATTGATGTAAGTTTAAACCTAAACATGTTTCCCTGTTACTAATCCAGTTGATGTGGTTCTCCATCTGTGTCTAGGTGATAGAAAAGCATTTTTTTATATTTAGAGCTCCAAGCAAACAAACAGTTGTCTATATAAGAGCTTTTACAATTGTGGACTTTTAGCCGGTCTCTGAATACATGTGACCAATGTATGGTGGATTTTCACAGACTTTGTTTAAAACTGAAGGTGACAGAGACTTTGGAGAAGTGGCTACATTGCTCTGGACTTCTTTGTTTCATCCACAGAAGAGTAAAATATGTGATTGATTTTGAAAAGCTGCTGAAAAATGTATCTTTTTAAAATTGCAATTTCTAATTTGGGTTTTACATTTTGTGTTCCATTTTTTGTGATTGTATTAGAAAGATTTGTTATTTATTTGGTGTTTAAAGGTGGTACATATTGTATATACACAATCTTCTTAGAGACATTTGCTATATGTTGTGTTTGTTGTCGTTGTAGTTTAATTTCTTTGGATGTATTGAAAGGAAATGAAAAGAAGTTGCAGCATTGATTAAAAAAGCATAAAAGAGACATTTACTGTCTGATGTTACATCTGTAGGAGTGTACTGAGGCTGGGTTTTGTTTTGGAGCACATTCATATATTTTGTTTGTAAAAAAAAAAAAGATAAAATATAAAGTTAATTGTATTTTGGATGAATAAAAAAGCAATGATTAGTGCTAAGGATGTATAAAAGACAAACAAAACAAAGGAAATTGCTGTAATTTAGTGTTGAACTAGGCTTTCTAACTGTTCTACTTTCTGTCTGCCACTCCTGGCTAATTTACATGTGAGCACACAGCCGGGGGTGGGGGGGTGGGGGGGGGGGGCTAACTCCACTCCTGCAGCAGGGGAGACTGATGAAAAGCTTGAGGATGTAAGATTGAATAAATAAAATCCTAGAGTTGACCAGTTCATTTTATAAATGTAAATATTTTTTATTTTGGTGCTGATAAACTAAACAGAAGTTATGATAAAAATATTTGCTTGAGTCAAAATGTCCAAAAATTTGCTTTCAGCACAATAGGGGGATTAAGGTGGTTAAATGTTTCTCGTACGTATAGTGCTGCTTTTCAAACGTGGAGCTTTGTAAGACGCATCTAATTCTGAAATCTCAGCTTCCTGAGACAAACGGCTGATTTCCTATGAAGCTTGATTATATGATCATGCTTCATGATCATTTATGAACATATATAGCTCGTCCAAAATTGTCATATCCATGGGTTCAGAATGGAAGTTTCATCAAATCTATTTAATTTCAGTGAGATCAGACAAGGAATGTGAACGTGAGAGCAACATTTGTGCATGGCGAGATACCCAACTTCGCCGCTCTGTCACGACCACACCCCCGCGTTGAAAGATTTGTTTTTCATCAGAGTAAACTTCAATGGTTTTTCAACAGGTGGACGTCATTTTGAGGTGTGTTTGCTCATCCTACTTGGAGCAGTGATGCTCCAAGTAAAACATGTCATTTCCTGTTGCCAACAGGTGGCGCTACACCTGTTTCGGATTTTTCCACTGGAGATGTGTTCAAAGTCAGACTACAATCATGCACAACAAATTTGGATCAGATTAGATTATTTATGGCTGAGTAATGGCCATTTTTCTTTTCATGGCGTGATTTCGAAACGACCTCAAATTTTGACGCGCCGCCACGGTCACAAACATCCGTAAAAACTTAAAAGCTTCGCAATTTAAGATCGGACATGTGTTTAGTTTACAAAACCAAAGTTTGGAGTCATTGTTCAAAAATCTCTAGGAGGAGTTCGTTCTAGAACGAGGCCTGCAAATGACCAAAATACAGCAAAAATGACATATTGACACCAATATAGCAGACTTCCTGTGCGACTGACAGCTTGGTCCCAAGAGACTTTTTTGTAGGTTTCTATCTGATGAACATGTCCTGTAAAAATCAAGCTTGTATGTTAAAGAACATGCCGGGGCTCTCAAAAACAAACATGGTAGGTGGCGCTATTGAGCCGTTTTTTGTTCACCCTTGCAAGTGCTGTGTATCTAAGTTGGAGATATGTAAGAGGCCTCTCATTCTGAAATCTCAGCCTCGTGATACAAACGGCTGATTTTTTATGAATTTTTAATTATCTGACTGCAACGCAATCAACCACTTCCTGTTTGGCACTGGCTTGCGCAGGCACCGTCAGGTGTACACCCATGAAACTTTAGACGATGAGAGAAGACCCTTATGAGTATCTCCTGTTGTAATTTTATGAATGTCGGACAAAGCACAGAGAAAAGATAGGTCAGAATGTGACATAAAATGTATTTGTTAATATCTAGGTGGCGCTATGGAGCTCGTCCAAAATTGTCATATCCATTGGTTCAGAATGGAAGCCTCATCACCTCTATTGAATTTCAGTGAGATTGGACAAGGAATGTGCACGTGAGAGCAACTTTTGTGTGCATGGCGAGACGCCCAACTTCGCCGCTCTGTCACGACCACACCCCCGCATTGAAAGTTATGGCTTTTTATCAGAGTAAACATCAATGGCTTTTCAACAGGTGGACATCATTTTGAGGTGTGTCGGCTCATCCTACTTGGAGCAGTGATGCTCCAAGTAAAACATGTCATTTCCTTTTACCAGCAGGTGGCGCTACACCTGTTCTGGATTTTTCCACTTCTGATGTGGTCAGGGTCAGACTACAATCATGCATATCAATTTTGGATCAGATTGGATTTTGCATGGCTGAGTAATGGCCATTTTTCTTTTCATGGCGTGTTTTCAAAATGACCTCCATTTTCGACGCGCCGCCACGGTCACAAACATCCGTAAAAACTTAAAAGCTTCGCAATTTAACATCGGACATGTGTTTAGTTTACAAAACCAAAGTTTGGAGTCATTATTCACAAATCTCTAGGAGGAGTTCGTTCTAGAGCGAGGCCTGCAAATGTCCAAAATGGAGCAAAAATGACATATTGACCTCAATATATCAGACTTCCTGTGCGAGTGACAGGTGGGTCCTTTCAGACTTTTTTGTGGGTCTCCATCTGAAGAACATGCCCTGTAAAAATCAAGCTTGTACGTTAAAGCGTATGCGGGGCGTCGGGACAAAAGTCACTGTAGGTGGCGCTATCGAGCCATTTTTCTGCGCCCATGCCAATCTCCTATAAAATACGAAATTTTTCGCGACTCCTGATGTGTGTGCCAAATTTGGTGAGTTTTGGGGTATGTTAAAGGCCTCAAAAAGGCGACTCTTCCGGTAGAATAATAATAATAATAATAATTAAAGCTACAAGTATCATTTAGCGGGCCCGAGCACGTGCCACCGCCTGGCACTAGCGACCGCCCCGTGAGCAACGCCCTGCTCGAGCCATTCTCGTCGTTTTTTCTTGTCCATTCTGGAGCTCCAAGCTAATGTTAATATGACAGCAGCCTGTGTGTGTGTGGGGGGGGGGGGGGGTACTATAATCTGTTGCCTTAAAGGACAAAGACTTATGCATATAGCATGAAAAAAATTCTTAAATCTAAGCCTCGTTTAGACCTGCTCATTTTCTCATCAAGTAGAAGAAGGTTTTTATCAGATTAAGAAACAAGCAATGATGATAATTGCTATCACTGTCCCTAAGGATGAGAACAATAGAACTCATTCAATTTTCAATACAATGTCTAGATGAGTGTCAGCTATGTCTGATAACTTGGCCAATTAGCTGGACCGGGATCTTGCAAAGTGCAGGTGGTTAACGTCCAGTGTGATGAGTCTGTGGACGGCAACAGTACAGCATAGCTTTTGGTTTCCACAAGGGAAGAACTCCTGACACATCTGCCCTAACAGACAACTACAAGAGGAGTTGAAATGTATAACACGGTGAAGGAGTTTTTGTGCAGAAAAAGGTACCATTAGAAAAGCTGGTAGCCATACCTGCAGATGGGGCTCCTGCTATGATTGACCGACAAACAGGTTTCATCACTCACTATAAAGCTCGCCAAGACTTTCCAAAATGTCTGCATTACTGCTGCTTCTTTCACCAGTAGGCCTTATGTGCAGAAGTGATTGGCTCTGGACATATAATGACTCCTATTGTGAAAATCATAAAAAACCTCAGCTGCAAAGCAAAACAGAACAGGATTTTTAAGGTGCTATTGGTGGAGATATCTGCTGAATATGGTGAATATGAACATTGTGAATCTGAACTTGTATTCTTGACTGACATTACTGGAAAACTAAACCACTTGATCTGCGAGCTGCAAGACATTGGCAAAACTATATTTTTTTATTGACCAGCCTGCCTGAGCCAGTGTTTTTCTTGTGGGGATCTTTTCTGCCAGGGCTTGCCAGCTTGGTCAGTGGATGTTGCTGCAGTTGTCTCCCTTGCTGGGACAGCTGGAGTTAAACACAGCAGCCTCACGGCTGTGAAGTGGACCCCGTTGCTGTCCCAGTCTGGATGGGCACTGTGGTGATGTTCCAATGTTCAGGCTGGCTCCTGGTATGAAGAGATTCCCAAGTACCATTTCCTAACCGCAGAGCCAAGGATGTGTTTACATGTTTAGGTCAAAAATGTGATGGACAGCTTCATGTTGTCTATTGATGTAAGTTTAAACCTAAACATGTTTCCCTGTTACTAATCCAGTTGATATGGTTCTCCATCTGTGTCTAGGTGATAGAAAAGCATTTTTTTATATTTAGAGCTCCAAGCAAACAAACAGTTGTCTATATAAGAGCTTTTACAATTGTGCACTTTTAGCAGGTCTCTGAACACATGTGACCAATGTATGGTGGATTTTCACAGACTTTGTGTAAAACTGAAGGTGACAGAGACTTTGGAGAAGTGGCTACATTGCTCTGGACTTCTTTGTTTCATCCACAGAAGAGTAAAATATGTGATTGATTTTGAAAAGCTGCTGAAAAATGTATCTTTTTAAAATTGCAATTTCTAATTTGGGTTTTACATTTTGTGTTCCATTTTTTGTGATTGTATTAGAAAGATTTGTTATTTATTTGGTGTTTAAAGGTGGTACATAATGTATATACACAATCTTCTTAGAGACATTTGCTATATGTTGTGTTTGTTGTCGTTGTAGTTTAATTTCTTTGGATGTACAGTATTGAAAGGAAATGAAAAGAAGTTGCAGCATTGATTAAAAAAGCATAAAAGAGACATTTACTGTCTGATGTTACATCTGTAGGAGTGTACTGAGACTGGGTTTTGTTTTGGAGCACATTCATATATTTTGTTTGTAAAAAAAAGAAAAGATAAAATATAAAGTTAATTGTATTTTGGATGAATAAAAAAGCAATGATTAGTGCTAAGGATGTATAAAAGACAAACAAAACAAAGGAAATTGCTGTATTTTAGTGTTGAACTAGACTTTCTAACTGTTCTACTTTCTGTCTGCCACTCCTGGCTAATTTACATGTGAGCACACAGCGGGGGGGTGGGGGGTGGGGGGTGGGGGGGCTAACACCACTCCTGCAGCATGGGAGACTGATGAAAAGCTTGAGGATGTAAGATTGAATAAAATAAAATCCTAGAGTTGACCAGTTCATTTTATAAATGTAAATATTTTTTATTTTGGTGCTGATAAACTAAACAGAAGTTATGATAAAAATATTTGCTTGAGTCAAAATGTCCAAAAATTTGCTTTCAGCACAATAGGGTGATTAAGGTGGTTAAATGTTTCTCGTACGTATAGTGCTGCTTTTCAAACGTGGAGCTTTGTAAGACGCATCTAATTCTGAAATCTCAGCTTCCTGAGACAAACGGCTGATTTCCTATGAAGCTTGATTATATGATCATGCTTCATGATCATTTATGAACATATATAGCTCGTCCAAAATTGTCATATCTATGGGTTCAGAATGGAAGTTTCATCAAATCTATTTAATTTCAGTGAGATCAGACAAGGAATGTGAACGTGAGAGCAACATTTGTGCATGGCGAGATACCCAACTTCGCCGCTCTGTCACGACCACACCCCCGCGTTGAAAGATTTGTTTTTCATCAGAGTAAACTTCAATGGTTTTTCAACAGGTGGACGTCATTTTGAGGTGTGTTTGCTCATCCTACTTGGAGCAGTGATGCTCCAAGTAAAACATGTCATTTCCTGTTGCCAACAGGTGGCGCTACACCTGTTTCGGATTTTTCCACTGCAGATGTGTTCAAAGTCAGACTACAATCATGCACAACAAATTTGGATCAGATTAGATTATTTATGGCTGAGTAATGGCCATTTTTCTTTTCATGGCGTGATTTCGAAACGACCTCAAATTTTGACGCGCCGCCACGGTCACAAACAACCGTAAAAACTTAAAAGCTTCGCAATTTAAGATCGGACATGTGTTTAGTTTACAAAACCAAAGTTTGGAGTCATTGTTCAAAAATCTCTAGGAGGAGTTCGTTCTAGAACGAGGCCTGCAAAGGACCAAAATAGAGCAAAAATGACATATTGACATCAATATAGCAGACTTCCTGTGCGACTGACAGCTTGGTCCCAAGAGACTTTGTTGTAGGTTTCCATCTGATGAACATGTCCTGTAAATATCAAGCTTGTATGTTAAAGAACATGGCGGGGCTCTCAAAAACAAACATTGTAGGTGGCGCTATTGAGCCGTTTTTTGTTCACCCATGCAAGTGCTGTGTATCTAAGTTGGAGATATGTAAGAGGCCTCTCATTCTGAAATCTCAGCCTCGTGATACAAACGGCTGATTTTTTATGAATTTTTAATTATCTGACTGCAACGCAATCAACCACTTCCTGTTTGGTGGTGGCTTGCGCAGGCACCGTCAGGTGTACACCCATGAAACTTTAGACGATGAGAGAAGACCCTTATGAGTATCTCCTGTTGTAATTTTATGAATGTCGGACAAAGCACAGAGAAAAGATAGGTCAGAATGTGACATAAAATGTATTTGTCAATATCTAGGTGGCGCTATAGAGCTCGTCCAAGATTGTCATATCCATGGGTTCAAAATGGAAGCCTCATCACCTCTATTGAATTTCAGTGAGATTGGACAAGGAATGTGCACGTGAGAGCAACTTTTGTGTGCATGGCGAGACGCCCAACTTCGCCGCTCTGTCACGACCACACCCCTGCATTGAAAGTTATGGCTTTTTATCAGAGTAAACATCAATGGCTTTTCAACAGGTGGACATCATTTTGAGGTGTGTCGGCTCATCCTACTTGGAGCAGTGATGCTCCAAATAAAACATGTCATTTCCTTTTACCAGCAGGTGGCGCTACACCTATTCCAGATTCTTCCACTGCAGATGTGTTCAAAGTCAGACTACAATCATGCATATCAACTTTGGATCATATTGGATTTTGCATGGCTGAGTAATGGCCATTTTTCTTTTCATGGCGTGTTTTCAAAATGACCTCCATTTTCGACGCGCCGCCACGGTCACAAACATCCGTAAAAACTTAAAAGCTTCGCAATTTAACATCGGACATGTGTTTAGTTTACAAAACCAAAGTTTGGAGTCATAATTCACAAATCTCTAGGAGGAGTTCGCTCTAGAGTGAGGCCTGCAAATGTCCAAAATGAAGCAAAAATGACATATTGACCTCAATATATCAGACTTCCTGTGCGAGTGACAGGTGGGTCCTTTCAGACTTTTTTGTAGGTCTCCATCTGAAGAACATGCCCTGCAAAAATCAAGCTTGTACGTTAAAGCGTATAAGGGGCGTCGGGACAAAAGTCACCGTAGGTGGCGCTATCGAGCCGTTTTTCTGCGCCCATGCCAATCTCCTATAAAATACGAAATTTTTCGCGACTCCTGATGTGTGTGCCAAATTTGGTGAGTTTTGGGGTATGTTAAAGGCCTCAAAAAGGCGACTCTTCCGGTAGAATAATAATAATAATAATAATAATAATAATAATAATAAACATTCGAATTACAATAGGGTCCTTGCACTCCGTGCTCGGGCCCTAATAATAATAATAAACATTCGAATTACAATAGGGTCCTTGCACTCCGTGCTCGGGCCCTAATAAACATTCGAATTACAATAGGGTCCTTGCACTCCGTGCTCGGGCCCTAATAAACATTCGAATTACAATAGGGTCCTTGCACTCCGTGCTCGGGCCCTAATAAAATAGTTTTTCAATAGTAAAAACATTGAAAATGCCAAAAACAGGGCCTCTGTAGATGGAAGCATCACAGACTTGGAGGAGATCTTGTCTTTCGTGGAGGATGGAAGGATTGGAAGTGGCCCTAATCTCGTGAATTAGTAAATTTACGTAAATCTGAGAAATGTACTCATTTAATTCTTAAAATATTACCTTTTTCTTTTAGTGGCCCTAATACTCTGTTGTATTTTAGGACTCCTTTGCTCAGCTGAATAAAACTTGCATGTTATCTCTTACTTCTGTGCAAAGAAAAAAGAAAATAACATTTTTCAAAGAGAGGTGGACTTTTAAAAGAAACTTCAAAGCTTTTTTTTTAAGATTCTGAGAGGATTTACTGAGAAGTTAGCATTGCAAAAGTATGCAAATTAAATGTAGGAGAGGCTATGGATATGGGCTTTAGGCTTTCTTGCTCCTACCCTTGTTGCCACAGGATCCAGTGACGGAAACTGCAAATAGACAATTGCTCCTTTCCCGGCCAAAACATCTGATTAGCCTGGTCTCATTTAAAGGTCTTGGGCTGGTGGTTTTCTGCGAAGCATACCATTCTGAGCTCCAAGTGTTTCTTTAGTGTTAGCGTCATGCTGAGAAGTGTGCAATCTATTCGATAGAATAAAACAGTGGATTTAGAGAAATTTTACTAACATGAAGGCACATTAGTTAGTTTGTGGATTTATGGATATGTGAGTGAAAAAGGAGTTGGTATTTCGAAATGCTTAAAATTTAGATTTTTGCTGCCAAACCACAAAGCTCAGGTAGACAAGCTGTTCAAACATGGCAGTTTAAAACAAAACAGCCACCGTATAGAAAAATGGGGGTAAAAAAACCTTCAAAGACCATGTTTTTTTTTAACATTATATTGACTTTATTTTCCATTTCAGCAACTTCAAAAATATTATGGGATGAGTCCAACTAGGTAAAACAGTTTTTGTGTAACTCTAGGGCTCAAGTAAACCACTACTTTGCTTTCTGGAGGTGTAGGGATGTTAACCCCTGTGTATTTATTTCACCTCTTCTATTTGTTTATTGGGGAAGGGTGAAGACTGGGAAGTGGGGTAAAGCAGGGTAAGGCCAGAAATAAAACGGATGGATGGATGGATGGATGGATGGATGGATGGATGGATGGATGGATGGATGGATGGATGGATGGATGGATGGATGGATGGATGGATGGATGGATGGATGGATGGATGGATGGATGGATGGATGGATAGATAGATAGATAGATAGATAGATAGATAGATAGATAGATAGATAGATAGATAGATAGATAGATAGATAGATAGATAGATAGATAGATAGATAGATAGATAGATAGATAGATAGATAGATAGATAGATTCATTCTAATGCTGAACAGCAACAGATCGTCTTGACCATGTCTACATAACTCAATGCATTGAGTTGCTGCCATGTTATTGGCTGATTAGATATATGAGTAAACTGGCTGCTGGACAGATGTGCCAAAGTGGCCAGTTTGTGCATGTGTGTCTAATTGTGTTGCTTTGCATTGATTTGTGTGTCCTTACTCTCTAGCCACTTGTGATAGTGTTACGACCCTTGTCGTATTTGTATGTTTTTTTTTATTATTATTTTTTTAAATTTGTATTTGATGTTTAGTACATTGAGTGTTTGTGTAAGCGGGGTGAAAATTCTTTTGTATGTGTGTAGGTTCTGTTTTCTTTTCAGGTGACCTGGATTGCTGCACTAAGACCTTGTGGCTGCCCTGGATTGGAGGATGAGTGGCTGGTGCTGGCTCAAGATTGGAGGGAGAAAGAGTGGTGGCTGCTCGTGATTTGAGGATGGGACTTTAAAAATCTGGCATCTCAATGGCCCCATGGGCAGAAGTCTTTGGCTGTAGCTTTCAGCTCTTCTTCCCCTCATTGACAACACTTAAGTGTTTTTGTGAGGCCTTTTGGTTGTGTAAGCTTCATTGTGTAACTTTCATCAGGATATTTTTGTTATTGTAGTAGAGCAGTAGGGGTGAACTGCCATTTTTGTTTGTGACTGTTTTCTCCTGTTTTGGTTGAGGTTCAGGGAGACAGGTCAGAGTCTGTCATTTATTTTTACTTGTTTTCTTGAAGATCAGATAGAGCATTTGACCTTTGAGTTAGTTCTGTTTTTTTATTATTTTGGCCTGGGTTCACCCTGAACTTAGATGCTCCTTTTTCTTTCCCTTTGTTATATGTACAATTGGGACAATAAACCCTATTATTATTTGTACAGACATTGGTTTTGGCAGCTGTATTATATTTGGGGATTTTTGAGGGCTTAATTTGTTTAATTTGGGGTCATTTTCTGAGTTGGACAAAGTTAGTTGACACAACACAAGTTTTTGTCTTTCAAACTTCCAGAAAATGTGTGTGTGTGTGTGTGTGTGTGTGTGTGTTTTATTTTATTTTTTTTATTTTTGCCTAGATATAAACAAACAGATGTGTCTACCAGTTACAAACAGTAATTATACAGCTTTAATTAAAATTCACACCAGCCAATTGTTGATATTTCTCCAGGAATAAAAAGATACATGATTTTTTAAATAAATAAATAAAATAAAACAAAACCTTGCTTCCATTTTACAACTGCAGTACATTTGCTATAGTGAGATGGGGTTGTAGAAATCACAGCATACAAGAATGACTAAAACTGTCTCATTTGTCAGACCCCGCTCCACCTGCTCCATCTCTGAACTGCTTCTGAAAGAGATGTGAGCGAGGGAACAGAATAGAGGGGAAATGAGGTGTGAAGAGAACCATTTAACCAGACGGCTCCAATCTGATTTACACGGGCTGGATAACAGACTGGTTGCTTAAATTACCATGAAGCCTTGTAGGCCAAACGGCAACCTGTATGGCTGACTTATTGACTGGCAGCTGATATGCAGATAAACACAGAATCTATGAACCAAATGCGCCCGTGTTTGAATTAAAAATCAAAAACAGCTGCATTAAAAACAAGCTATATTAAAATGGATGATCCAGTCAGTCGAGTGGAATATAAGAAAACAAGAAGCAGCAATAAAAATTTATCTTAACAAAGTCCTTGGCCACCTGGGTTCCCAACATCCTTGCACAGTCACACATTAATCCATATGTCTCACACTCTGGACGGGAGGAAGCAAACTCTAAGACACTGGAATTGCCATTATCTCAATCTGTCTCTGAGCTCTTCTCTGTTGAACATTAGGGCTCTCTTGATAACCAAATAACCTATGCTGGTTTTTATCATTGATTGTATATGTGAACTGAACCGAGTGAGTGTGACATCACCCATAGAAAATGGTTTACTGTTAGCTCCAACCAAACGAGGTCAATCCAGTTATCATTTTATCCCTATATCAGCACTGCCATGTTGGAGCCAGACAATATCAGGTACTACCGATCTCTGTAGCAAGCACTCTCGCCAATCAGGAGTGAGCTTGTTGAAGGGCCATACTCCTACCTCTTTGAAGTGGGTTTAGGAGACTGGGATTTTTAGCTTCTTCAAGCCAGCGGGTACTTCCTATTTGGAACGATTGGAGGGAGGAGTTACTCAGTCCAGTATACAGTCAATGGTTATTCAAAGGAAGGCTAAACTCCTTATCGTTTTCTTAAAGGACAATTGTTCCAACAATAAGGGGGGCTCATCTGAGCCAACTACATCCCTAATCTAAAAGCAGGAATGTTAAACTCAACATTCTAAGTATCCGCACCACTTATTTTTCAGATATTCCTGCCAAATGTGTTTTTTTTACCTAAACCAGTAGTGTGAGAAGTCACAAAAGAAGATTGAAAACTTTATTAATCCAGATAAGACAAAAGTATTAATTCCACATTTTTTTAACATTCTTTAAATCATACACAGTTCATACACTTTACTCAGTCGGACATGTACATGTTCACCCTGTTCTCTCTTGTTTAAACTTTCAAAGTTCAAACCTTCATAGAAAAATAAGTCAAGGATTATAGAATGAAAACCAAAGATCTGCCCAGGATTGAGGATTATTTAAATTTGACAAACTGAATGCATTCTGTAGAGGAGTTTTGCAGCGATTCTGCAAAAAGTAGGCCACGTTAAAGCAAGAGACCACTGTATCTTTTTCTGAGGATCACAATTAACAAATCCCTAAAACAAATGTTCTTAAGCAAAGTTTAAACCGTCAAAGAGTACTCCAGCAACTTTTGATAAATCTTTGCAGATGTGCAGTTCAGTTTCTGACATATGGTTGCACTTTGTGGTTTAACTGCAAAGGAGAGAAAAGACCTGCCGAAAATCATCAAGACAGCCCACAAGGATTACTGATGCCCCCTCACCCAGCACTAAAGACATCTTTGAAGAGTGACTTGTGAAGAGACCAACGAAAAACATCATGAGTGACTCTACTCCTTTTGAACATGGTCTTTAGACCTAAAGTTTTTGTACATTCATGTGCAGTGACACAAACAATGTAAAAGAACCAAATCAAGTTGGATCATCAGACCAATTCTTTTAATTATGAGGTTTTGGATTTAATCAATCAAACATCATTTTGTTTATCTTACAACTTTTTATACAGTAAAATGTGGCACAAAGGCTTTAGCATTAAAATTAGAACCCATCTCCAATCCCAACTCCTTCCATAAAAATCAAAGTAAATCACAAGCCTATCGTGTGGCCTCTGACTCTAATGTAAAAATAACCACAAGTGTTATAACAGCAGACAATAGGTATGTGATGGCAACAGCAAATGATAAAGTCATCATTCCAGTCCAATGTGTGGAAACAATCAGAATATTGCAAAGACATGTGACCATACAGTGTGGTAGAATGTTCTAATAACGTTCCATTTGTATTATTTTGATGTAGAAAAACAACAGTGGGCTGAACTTAATGAAACTAAAAGGTAAATGGATTTGTAATTAATTATTGTTTACTTGTTTGTTTGTACACACATTTGATTTACACTTGATTATCCTGCAAGAAATACAAGGAATGTGGAAAGCTTGACCTGCTCTGTTCAGTGCAGTGCCAGGTATTTATATCTGAGTCACACTGGCTTAAGATATCCTTGATCAATTTTAAGTTAGTGAATTGGATCGAATCGGATTGTTCAGAATAAACCAAAAGCGAAAAATGAGACGTATCCACAATCACAAATTACGACATGAATCAAATCGTTTTTAAAATGAACTGTTCCATCCTGGTTCACATTATATTTAGATATCTAGCTCTTCAGAATCATGGGGTACAGTACTTGAACAATGCGCCACAGAGGAGTTGGGATTTATCTCTCTGAACAGTTAAACAAGCCATTGTATAGTATTACATAATTTAAGATCATTTGTGTTGTGAAGTGCCTGAAAGCAAAGTCTTATGACAATTAACACTACTAGAAATAGCATCATGCTTTAACCTCTCTGTTTCTGCCCTGGAGAGAAATGGATCAAATCAGGAAGCATTCGTCTGGAGATTAAAAAGTTTGTCAGCTAATTTGCTTTTAGTTGTCACACCAAACAGGTAACAGGTTTATAATTAAACGTTTTAATTAGGTATCGTATCTAAAGTTCGGCATAGTTAGGGAAGTGGTCTCCTTAATTTGAATGCATAATATTGGGAGCAATTCACATCACATCACATCATTGTGAACCACATACCTGGCAGGTTAATAAGCACAAGCTGATTTGTTTACCACCACTTGATCACACTGATAGGGAGTTTCAACTGATCAGTGTGTTTTGTCAATTAGTTTAAAATAAAAGCTATTTTGTGTTAATGCAAGCAGTGTTACTTCACGTGTTTCTTAATCAGGATCTGTTAATCATGCTTAAGGATTGATTTTAAAGTTCTTTTATTGGTTTATAAATGTTTTTATGGTTTCGGGCCTTCATATTTATCTGACATGATAAAGTATGAGCCCTCATGGACCCTGAGGTCCCCTGATACAGGCCTTTTGGTAATCCCAAAAGTTAGAACTAAAACATATGGCGAGGCCTCGTTCAGTTTTTACGGACCTCGCCTGTGGAACAGCGTCCCAGAGAGCCTCAGGGCCAGACTGGTCATGTTTTCAAAGGAAGGGTTAAGACCTACTTTTTTAATTTAGCTTTTAGTTGAATTTTTGGAAATTATTTGATATTTTAATTATTCATTTTCTCTTTTTACTCGTTTTATATGTGTATGTATATACATTTATTTATTTAATTATTTCTTTTCTTTATTTATTTTTTATTTTTTAGTCACACTTACCATTTCATATGTCCAGTAAGGTTTGTGTGATTATTTGTTTCTTATTCATGTTTTAAATTTATTTTAATTTTTTTCCTTTTACATTTTACTTATAACTCCAGTGTTTTCCACTGAGGGATCCTCCACAACGGTGACTGACCCTTCTCAGTGAACGGGGGTCACTGCAATGGGATCTCCCGGGTCTGGCTGTTTTGATCGGATCTGGGGGGTTCTGTGGTAGTGTCCTCGGTGAACTTGGGTGGGGGGGGGGGGGGGGTCGCTGAAGTGGACAAAATATCATTTCCCCACTTCAGGAGGAAGTCATCATTTTATCACTTTTTTATCATTGTGTGCGTATGTGTGTCTGTGTGTTTTTTGTTTTTTTTTTTTTTTTTTGGGGGGGGGGGGGGGGGCGGGGCTTGTCGGCACTGTTTGTCTTATCTTGTTTTTACATTTTATTGCATTTTATGCACAGCACTTTGAGTGACGTGTTTTTGTAAAAGTGCTATATAAATAAAGGTTGATTTGATTTGATTTGATTTGATTTAAGATCCAATAAAAAGCCAACTAATGTTTCATATATTGTACCCACGTGAAGACTCCTGTGACTATCTCTGCATGTCAGTCTTATATAGAAATTTAGCTTTAAATGAGGAGAATGTGAATAGACCAGTTGGACTCTGAAACAGCAAGCACAGTAGAGTTCCAGTCTCTGTTAGTAGCTTTAGGACTGACTGTTCTATAAACAAAGTAATGTATAATGTATAGCAATATAAGGAAAAAGGTGAAAAATATGTGCTTGCAACTTAAAAGTTCCACTCTGATCATCTTTTGATCTATTTTAAAAGTGTTCCCAGTTTCTCTGTTGTAATAATGATGCTATTTTTAGCCAAAATCACCCCAAATTGTGTAGTTTTCTAGGACATACAGTACAGTAGTTTCTGCAGAGCAAAATAATTTGCCTCTTAGTTTTTGGTGGGACCGTTGGTGGGGATAAATCAGCCCCCATTTCTCATCTTCCATCTTCCATCTGTTACATCATTTACGTTCTCTCCCACTAGCTTACAGCCTCTCACGACCCAAAGCTAACACTACCGGTGCAAAAAGATGGCAAGCAATATTGGAGCTGTCCATACGTATAGTTCTGAGCCAGAGGCCAGCTTGGGCAAAGAAAACAAGACATACAAGCATCTAGCTTGTGTTCTGCTGATTGTAGTATCTACATCACATCTACAAGCTTTGTCAGACGCCATTTTTTCATCTGCACCTGATTCAGAATAATTTAAATGAAAAAATACTCAGAAATGCAACTTTATTCTTGTCCTCCATTGTCAGAAAATGCTACAAGAAAATGTTAAAAACAGCAATAACCCAATTTTCAATTTTCATTTTAAATCTTAAAAGGTTAAGCCTGTTTTTGAAAAATAAAAGGTTTATTAGGATTACACCAGTACAATAAACTAAAAATTATAAAAATCAACCAAAAAAAGGAGAAAAAAACAGATAAACAATGGTGAAACTAACCCCTAAAAATGTCCAGCAATAATTTTCTTAGTACACCCCTTCCTGTAGAAATTCCCCCCAACATCCAAAGAATAGTTTGTTTTTGATCCGTACGTTTTCTGTAATTTTGCAAAGGAAGTATCAAAATGTACCTTTTTTTAATGAAGTCACACTTTTTGCTGTCTTAGAGGGGAAATAAATCGCTGTTGTGTGAACAGCAATCTTTTGATGACAGTTCCAGTGTCTGTTAGTAGCTTTAGGAGCTCCTCCAGATCATTTAATAAACACATTATGATCTCATTTTAACAGTAGTTTTTCTCACACTGAGCCTTTCCTATAGTGCAGACATCTGTGTCAAACTGTGCTTGTTGACTTCAACTAGTAAAATGACAATTGCACTGTAGTTACCAAACATAAATGTGCAGAAAGGGAAAAGACAAACAGAAATAGTATTTCTCTAGTCCTGCATGTTTTTTTAAAATGTCCCATTCTTGTAGATCTTCAAAGTTTTTTCACAATTTTTGACTGATCTAACAAATTCTAGCATTGTCACTGTCAGCAACTGGGTTTGCAACGCAGTAAATTTCTTTCTATATGGCAAAGCAATGAAGCATTACACTCAGCCCTTAGGCTAGTCAGCTCATCATCATTGGTTCATTAAAAACCTGGCAATTTCCAACCGATGTATCCAAAACACTGAAACCTTTCTTTTAATTCAATACAATAGAAATAACCAACACCTTGGATCTAGGCAGAAATAAATTGACTTACGGCTCATTTAGTAGCCATGCTGCTAATCGTCACCAACAAAACAAAACAATTTTGCAAAACATTTATCTTTAAATATTTAAATACATCCAATGTTACATGCTTGTTTGTCAGTTAAACTGTGTTTTTGTTCTTGCAGTTGCTTAGGTAAAAGTGCATACAGTGATGGAACTCAACCATGCTGCAAAAGATTACCAAGCTCCTCAATCTTTTTCAGTTAGCGCCTTAGCCAACTTAGATTTATTAACTTCTTGCTCTGTTTTTGCGAGCCAAAGTTTTCCTTTGTAATTGTTTTCAAACCTTTATTTATTTATTTTTTAATAAATGTGTTTTAGTTTTATCCTCATGACCATGTATCTTTGAAATATGAGTGTCCAAGTTCACTCAAATGACAATTGATAAATTAAAGAAAATGAAAATAATAAAACCATGCCTGTTTTCTCTCTAAGTATTAGTTTATCGGAAACTTTTAAAGGTTAATATACCATTTGTATGCAGCTTTTACAATCCTTTTATCATTTTAAGATTGTAATTTTTAACCCTCAACTTCATTGCTCTGGAACAAACATACACATATGTTTGTATGTGTAAATGTACATATGTATGTATATTTATTTTATATGTAATATATATTTTTGTGCATCACTTTTACCTTCTGTGTATGCTGGGCGACATTTGTATCAGTTACAAAATCTTTGCCACCTCTAGTTGAACTCAGGACCATGACACAAGACAATGTCAGCATAAACATTGACTAAAAGGAATCGAAATATCTTGTTGAAAAAATGTCAACAACATTTGACCTACAATCAGCTCTTACTTGGAGGTCACAAAGATGTAAAGGCTAAACATTCTGTGAACGTTTGAAAAAATATGTGATCTGGTGCAACACTGCACTCCATGGAGATAGAAGGAATCTGAGTAGGACCACCCAAAGTAATGCACACAGAAAGACACTATAATAATTTATTGGAATATTTCTTTTGGGGGGGGAAACAACTCTCTGCACCCCCAGCTGTACAAGAAGCCTAAAACCAGAAAAAAAAACAGTTTACGGCAGAGCTGTCGCCGGTGACATCTAAATTACACATGCTCCTTGACTTAAAGTAAATCTTTAGCCGGTCACAGAATCATTGTAAATCAGCTGATTCTGACACAGAGAAGAGCGGTTTTTCATATCAGCTCTGCACTAATATAAAACCAATATGTTAACGCTGCAAAGTTACTTTTCTCTGTGAAAAATTAAATCATCTGATATGTCGATGGCGTAAGCACTTCACTACTGTAAAGTGTTTCATATCGGTGAAAAGCTGCTTTTCTTCACTTTACAATCCACTTGAATATGATAATTGGGTCACCAGTTGAAGAGTTATAGTAGTCGAAAGAATGTCAACACTAGAGCTCCAGTCTTAAAGATTAAATAAATGTCCAGATCCAAACAAAAAACAATGAAGTTTCTTCTTACGCTGAAAAAAAATAAAATAAAACTTAATAAGGAGATGATAATCCCACAGAAGAGGGAGCAAAATAGAGGAATTTCATCATCAGACAAGGAGGAACCATTAGCTTCCACAAGAGCTCGGTATTTAACTGAAGGAATCTAGTATATTAGTGCAACATATGAACAATTATTCAGATGGGGGTAGCATAAAGAACATGCTAAAAAGTCAACTAAACTATTTGTAACACTTCAAATCACTAAATCGGTTAAATTCCTTATTCTCTGCGTCGCTTCCACCAAGCTCAGTGTAAAACGTAGTGGGACTTCTACTTCTGTGCTGCTGTCAGTAGTAAACACTGATACACACACCTACAGTGCCCCTAGCACTTGTTTAGCTATTTAATTTTTTTTTTTTAAAACACATACACATCTAGTCAAACTATGCAAAAAACGCAACTTACACTCCATCAAATACAGTACTTTTTGCAGTGTCTTATTTTATATTTTTAATTGCCATTGTGATTTTTAATATGTTTTTGAGTTGAGGGATTTGTCAATGTGATTTCCATTCTAGGGCCATTAAGTTTTGTTTTGGAGACCCTGATAATTCAGCTATCCTTCACATCATTGCTAGTAGTATTGCTTTGGCCCTCAAAGCTAGAAACCTTGATGAAGTGGGCTGTTCAGTTTTATTAGGATGGATTATGTCGGTATATTATTTTTATGGCTTTAATTAAGCACTTTCCCAAAACTGTACTTGTTTCCTAATCCAACAAAAAATCAAAAAGTTTAATTTCCTTGAATATGACCAGTTACCATAAAAATGTATTCTTTGCAACCTGAATTACTTTACTTATGGTTCAGTGCAGGTCTTGTGTGTTTTACTCCCCACTGAACTCTTTCAGAAGTGAACTTGAGTTTTTTTTTTTTAAATATCATAATTCATCTGATCCCCATATCAGTTTTTTTACATTTCTGTCAAAGCCACTGAACATCCACCCGGTCTGTCATTCTGTTAAGAACATGTGGTGCTTTTGTTGAGGTTTAATGAAGACCTTCAAAACTCTTTCAGCGCAATCTTCCTTAACTCCCCCTTCTCATCTCCTGCTCATTCTTGAAGTCCATTAAATCAATGGGAGCACAATCACCATTTTATATCGTATACCTGAGATCCTACATTAGTTTCCACTGCCTTCTTACCATTCTTCTATTCCCATTACCCCCACTGTCATCCGGTTTTCTATTCTTCTCTGTGATGAGAGTCCTCAATGATTCTCCCATTATCCTTTTCTCTCTTGTTAACTCCCCTGCTCACCTGTCGTTTATACCTCCCTCTCCCAACCTTCCATATTTTTATCTTACCCTCTTCTTCACCAGCCGCTCATCTCTTTTTTCTCACTTCCCCGCTATTCTCATCAATTTGAGGCTTTTTTTATTCTCCTCTGAAATTCCCTTCTGCAGAAAACAAAATGCAGCTCCCTCCTGCTGACATTCAATGAGCAAATAAGACTGTGGTGTCAGCAAAATACTAACCATATGCCAGCATGTTGACGCAGTGATGCCATTTATAGACACAATAAAGTGCTGAGCTGTGATTATAGAGGTATGCTAATAAAACAGCTCTGTGAAGACAGGTCTGGCAAAGTTGCTCTATCTGAAAGGGCAAAGAGAAGGGATGAAAAGACTGCATAATTACAAGGAAAGAATGTGTGTATGTGTGCAAGTGGTTTGGGTGCAGGTTTTGTGTGATGGAGGGGTTGAATATGAGTGTGAGTATGTCATTACGGTTTGGTTACTGCGTGTGTGTGCGTGTGTGAAAAAACATGTTGGAGTGATTTCATGAGAAAGTGCGCATGCTATTCTGTGGTTTGACATGTGTGCCAGGTCTATAAAAAGCCTCTTATCTGGTGCCCAGAATTAGTCAATAACTGGCACCTTTGCCTAATGACTGACTACATTATAAGATACAAAATTTTAATTAACTGTTTTTGACTTTTTGCTTTCACTTGCTTAATTTTCTTACAAATAGTGCAGAAAATGTATATTTCTTAGCTTTATTATAAAATACACATATGATTAATATTTCCCAAAAATGTGTCAAAAACACATCAGTCTGTACTTTTCACATAATGACCCAAATATTAAGAGTGGAAACTAACCTGCCAACTTATCTTCAAATAGCAAAATTCCGTTTTGTCTCAGTTTCAGTACCTAATTGTGGTTTTAAGATAGACTTGCAAACTCAGGAACTCACACATGCTCAAATACCACAGACCCATTAGTGAGTCATGCTCACCCCTATCATTAAATTGGAGAAACTGTGATCAAACAAGTGTTCCACTAATGATCTGCTCCATTTTCCTCAAAACCGCCATTAACACCAGATTTTAGACTCAGACCACAGTAGATTTGACTGGTCTGTATAATCCATCACTGCCTCGATAGATGTTTGGACACAAGTATCCCACAGATGGGATGTTACATTTACACCGGGCATGTGATGCACGTTCAAGAACATGCATTCCTGGTGTTTACACTGGACTGTCATTTCCCGATGCTAGGACATGTACCTACAGTTGAATGAGGCTTGATACGAAATGTCAAAGCGGTGCAAATCTCACAAATTTTGCTCCAGGCCTTTTCTTTCACAGCTCTATTTCGATATGTGAAATACTTGGGGTGAATCGGAATTTATTCCCTACCCCTGCATTTATCCCACCAAGTGGAGAGATATGGCAAAAAAAGTGTCTTCAATTTTCGACGTTACTACTGCTTTTTTTCATCATTGATAGTCACTGGTGGGCTACGTTAGCATGTAGCTGCCAGTGCTTGGAAAATACCAGAAAACATAAGTTTTGTAACTTTAAAAAGTCATGCAAAATCAAAAAATCAATACTTATATTTCAATGGAAAATTCTGTGCTTGATAGCACAACCAGGTGCAGAAATGTATTTTTCTTTGCACAAAAAGCATGATGCGGATCACCGTACCGGCAGAGGGATAGTCAGCTCTAAGTCGCTATGGCTCCTATTTAAAGAAACACTTTTAGACACAGCTACAGCTCCAAATTCCCCTACAACTGGAGCAACAAGAAGGAGCCGGAGGGGTAGGGAACCTTTTTTCGGCTTTGGTGTCATATAATTCTGTCCGGGTACAAACCGCAAATATGAATTTCTCTTTCATGATCAATTTTCAAATGGTTGGCACTTTCATGAATTAAAATGGACACCATCCATTCAGCACTACATAATCGAAGTCCCTGGTTGGTCAAAGTTCACCTGGTTTAATTTGTAACGCACCTTCAATGGACACTCTTTTTGTACGTAGAGACCAAAAATGTTCTTAAAAAGTTGCGTATAGAGGCATGTAACTCTGAGAGTTTTGAATGTGAAGCCTTGAATTGCGCATATCCGTGCATTTACATTGACTTTTCATTTAAAGTGGTCACTTGAAGGAACATTACTGAGACCAGTGTGAACGTAGCTTTAGGAACAATAAGCCTCTCCACTTTTTATCCATTGTCAAATAATAATGATGATACCAACACAGATTTTTCTGGAAAAATACTTGATTATGTTTGAGGGAATGTGAACAATGACATGATTTTTTTTCATAATTCTATTGACATTGACTGACTTACATGTGGGTACAGCTTAACCTATTGCCAGAAGTCAATGTGACAACTGGCATATCTGTTGGACATACTTCCAGACTTCAAACCAGAATGTAAGCCTTCTCCTCTGTGCATGAAGCACATTCATAACACAAGGGAAAAACAGGCACAACGATTTGACACTTCTGACATTGACAAATCCCACACTTGGAGCAAAATAATCCCTATTATTCGGACTAATCTTTGACTGAGACATTTGGGGAACTTATTTTCAGCACTGTGCGTTGTAACCCATAAAAAGTTTTAGCTGCACAGATGATAAAAGAAAAAACAAACTCTGAAAAGGTTCTGAACTAAGTATTTTTAGTCCTCCAAACTATCAAAAACAGATATGAAACAGTCAGGATCTTAAATCAGTAGAGGCTAGGTTTTTTTCTAGGTAATTTTGAATTCATTCAAAATTAAACTTTGTTTTTTGACAAAGTAGGAAGATCAGGCCAAATACAATTTTCATTCAATACCAGGAAAAAAAAAAAAACTTTTATCCTAAAATAATTTGTTGAATTTATTGAATGAGATAATTTTCCCCATTTAAAATGAATGTGCACCTGAATCCCTCCTCAAGGAAGAAGAAATGGGGAAAAAAGAAAAAAAAATGGTTTTCCTGATCCAGGGCAGACTCGAAACAGCACTTAAGTTACTCATAAGAATGAAAGACATAACTCCCTGAGCTCCCCTGTATGATGGAGGAACATAAATATAGTGGAAGCAGTCCAAGAAATGCCTTTTAAATAAGAATCTGCCAATGATAAAGTGCTTGAGCATAAAAAAGTAACTATCCAGCAGTGAAACAACACACAGCATTGAGTTCCAGATTCATAATCAGGATGACCTTTCATCATAACTACCATTTATCTATGCAGAATTGCCATACCCATTCATTTCTGCAGCCGTCATCAAGTAAAAGATGGGTATGTCCCGGACAGTTCACCATTTCAGGATGCTCCAAGTGGAATTGTAATCACTGAATAACGTGCTTGTTTTTGGTCCATGAATACGAAGTAAGAAATCGGAGAACCAGTGCTGGCAAAGAGATATTTAAAAAAGGACAGTAAATTATAGAATATATGGACAGATAAGGTTTAGGAGGCATAAATTAGTTTTGATACTAATTACAGGAATGATCATGTACAAACATCTAAATAAACTAAAATGTTGTCATTTTCTTAAATTGTTATTGTTCACCTTTTAGCATGTCTCTTCAGGGGTCACCACAGCAAATCAGCTTTTTCTGGTTTGTACTGGTGGTTTGGCAGAGATTTTAATGCCAGAGACCCTTCCTGACACAACTCTGTATTTTGCCGGGGCTGGGTACCAGCACAAGGGGGCCCAGACTCAGGCCCCCTTGAGGCTACATATTTAGACAGTAAAAGTGTGGGACTTGCCGAAGGAACCACACTGGAAGCTCATCATCCACCTTGGAATCAAACCCTGTTTTTCCATGTGCCAGATATTGGGACTTATAAATGAAAATGGAAAACACTGAATGGTGTTCAGCTCTTTGTATCACCAGTCCTCACAGATCGAAAGCATTAGAGATAACAATGTCTTTTAGATCCTTTAATTTAAAATAATTTTCCACTCTGTTGTTCTTATTTGCCACCCATTGAAAATCCTCTGCTCCTCTCCAGCACCACCATAAAAAATGCTCTAGGTCTGCCACTGGCTGGTGGTATTATTTTATACAATAACAAAAAGACAAATATAAAGGACAAATTGTAATACTCCAGTATGGCAAAAAATGCGACAGCTTTTTATTTATCTATAGATTTTGTTATAGTTTGTCGACCTTAGCACTTAAACACTCATTTAACCTTGCAAAGTTACTGTAATTGACAAAATCCATTGAGAGATTAGATGAAATAGCTTTTTTGGCTAAAATGGTATTTTATTTTATTTTTAAACTCTGAAAATCGATCAGGATGATTCAAAAGTAGTACAAAGCTTCAAGGACAAACCTTAGGTAGTATTTGTCAGTGTCCTGTGGGTGACTGCCTTTGAGGTGATTTAGGCATTATCTGCTGTGCAGAGCCTCGGGCAAAGTCATGTCATGCCGCTGTTGGTAGGATGTGGTAAAGCTGGTGGAAAGGTGACAGTTCTGCTTAACTACTGTGTCTAATCATTATGACCTAAGTTTGTGAACAAATGCTAACACACAAATGGATGCAACAAGTTATGAATTCAGATGTCCTGAAGTTGTTTTAACATCTTTTCTTTTCTTTTATTTGTTGATGAGGCAAACGTGGCAGATAGACGAGAAACTGGATTTGTTTGAATAGAAGGAAAACTTTTTACATCAGAGCTTGTTATGTTTTGCAGCCCAAGTACAAGGATCCATCTGTGCACAGATAACAGGCTCCGAAAAGAAAATTATAATCAGTCTCGAGGGAGAAAGGGGGGGCCTGCACAGACACTGCAGCCAAATATCCTCATTTATAAATAGTTGATTAAATATCTCAAAGGCAAAGTGGCTTCCCAGTCTGCTCACTGGTGATTAGACTGAGGAATTTCTGTCTGCTTCGTCGAACTCTGCTGTATCTTTTCCCACTTTTTTTTCTTTTCCACCCACCAATGTCATTCAGAGTCAGCCCTACTGCTTTTTCATCTTAGGCTATACTTCCTCTTTGAAAAGTGAAAAAAATATATATTTGTGAAGGAGATTTAACATTGTCTTTTTTTTGTTTTGCTCTTGTTTCTTTTATTTTTTTCCATTTCTGTCCTTGTCTGCACCTCCACCCTTCATCTGTTTTGTTGCGTGTTTACACAAGATTACAATAGATTTACTTCTGAACATGTCGTATGCACAGCTATGCTATCATGACAGCCTTGCACTAAATTCCCAAAAGTCAGGAACTTGATTGGTCAATACCCAGTGGCCTTTGTCCTAATTGGCTGGCCTATGAGGCAGAGCATAGGGACTTACTATTTCATTAAGAAGCAGATAGATGCCAAGGTTGGACCAAGATCTGCAAATTTAGTGTGTGAGTGTGTGTATTTGAATTCCTACTTGTCCCGCTTTCCTCATCTCATGTCTTTCCTGCCAATAAATCTATACTTACAGTAGGTCCTTGATATTTAATGTCCTTTTCCAGCAAGAAATCATTGTGATTTGACTACTATTAAAATTGCCAAGTGGTGTAGCTGTTTTTTATTTTTTTACTTTTTGCAGGTTATGTAGTTACATAGTGCCCTCACCACATCACAACACATTTATGTTAAACCCCACAGTAAATTGAGTATATAACTAGAAAAACAAAACTGCTATTACAGCATTGGGCTGGTGCTTTTGTGGCATAAGTTTCAATAAATTGATCAGGGCACAAAAGAATGAAGCACTAATTTCCTAGTGAGAGAACATGAAGTTGTGTCAGAAAGAATTTGTTTAAATAAAGTAGAAACAATTGTAAAAAATAATCAATTTTTTAACAAAGCTGTTTTTTTAGTGTTTTCTGCAGCTGTTTTATTTTTAGTTAGCTAAGCTAGTTTTTATGGAAGCGTATTACATTTAATAAAAATAAAAACAGGCTGATCTTCATTCTAATTTCTTTGTGTATTACAAAAAAATCGTTATCGTTATTTTCATTGTATTATTTTTATGAACTAAAAAACAAGGAACTACAAACTAACTAACTTCATCTGCTCATGAAACCTGTGAGATGATCTGCAAAAAGAAGTTGAAAATTCACAATGTCAAAAATAAATGAAGACCACCCATTTCTTTTTTTTTTTTACTTGTCCTGTCCAACAGCAGAGCAAACAGATAAGAGCTCTACACTAAACAGTGCATCAACCAAATAAAGTGAAGGAATTCGGACACAACCATTATCTATCAACAAAGCCAGAGATGACATCACCAAACCTTCCCACCAGTTCAACAGCCAAGTTACAATACAGCACTCTATCCATTCTTCTGGTCATAAATGTTTCCTACATCATCCATTCTGGTACACATTTTCCTTTTGCCTGATTTTCATTTTTTGTCTTTATCTTTACTGGTATGGAACCCCCTATCTGTTTGTACACACTTCTTTAAAGACAAGGCTGTCAAGGATGTACTTTCATGCCAGTCCACAGAACTGGAACCCACCAACCATAAAAATTATGACCAATTACTACCAAACTGACAGGAAAAGCAGTTGTGGTACCACTGTATGCAGGTGTAATTTCTCCTAGTGCTTTTATGTGTGTGCATCATCAACATCTGACTTAGTCAAGTGCGCACATGGCTGTGTTTTAGGTGTGTTTGATGTCAGCCTTTGCAGGATAATTTGTGCTCTGAGAAGATAACTTAATCACTTAATTGTAGCTGGGCCCAAATGCACCAAACTGTCAGTCTGAAAGCCAAATAAACTATCCTGAAACACTTTGTGCTTGCTTCTTTCTGCCTTGTGTGTAAGACTCTCTGCACCATATCTTTTCTTTTTTCTTAAAGGCTCTAATAAAGTATGTTTTCCATGTGCAGACTGTTTAGTTTTGCAAAAGTTATTAGCTCTAGCGTTAATTTTAGTCTGGCAGAGTTTTGTACAACATGTTCTGGAAGGTGTGGATCATTCCAGCACATTTTTATTCCCATGTTCCCATTTGCTCCACTGGAAGTCCTGATTTACACACGTAGAACAGAACAAGAAAATAGTCATGCACTACATAGTCGACGGTTATAAATATTGAAGCAATCATAAAAAAAAAAATCACTGCTGAGTCTCTTGGTGGAAAGGCAGAGAATAAAAGATGAGTGCATGTCAGCGGATTCCACATCTTTTGCAAAATTAACTCTTGTTACTAAAGTCAGGTATTTGTCCTCAAATACACACATTGTTTACATTAAGAGTAAGCTTTTACCTATAGTTGTGTTAAGAACTTTTAATGTTGGGGGTGGGGTGGGGTGGGGGTCTTGTCGGCCCTGTCCTGCGGGGGGGCATTCTGGGGGAGGGGGGGGGGGGGCACTATTGGTACGGGGCAGGGGGGGGTTGACGGGTCGGGGTCTCCGCTGAGGCCATCGGCGGTTTCCCAGGCCGGTTGGCTGCCTCGGTCCCGTCGAGGCCTGACCAGAGCTCTTCTAGGGCCGGCGTTTGGGGGTGGGGGCCTGGGCTTGCTCCGGGGGGGGGGCGGCGCTTTCTGGCTCCCCTCTCTCTGTGTGGGGGTGGTGGTGCTGGGCCTGGGGTGTCTGCGCCTCCGGGGGTGGGGCCCCGGGGCTGGGTGGGCCTGGCCCCCTTGCTGGGGGGGGGGCGGGGGACGGCTGTTTGACCACCGGGGGACAGTCTATCATCTGTCCCCAACTTACCCCCTTCCTCATATAACCTCATAATAGGGTGAGGGGGTGGGGGGCTTAGCCTGCGATGAGCCTTGGGGGGGGGTTTACTAGGCAGTGGCCCCCCTCCTGTGGTTGCCGTATGGAGTGGGCCCCCCCTCTTTCGGTTTTATTTGCACCTTAGACATGTAGGGCCCTTGGTAGGGGGGGTGCTTGGACATCACTGCCGGCAAGCAGCGGATGTCCTCCTAGCACCCTACCCGCCAATTTTAACCGCACCTTAGACATTTAGGGCCCCTTGGTGGGGAGGGTGAGGGGACGTCACTGTGAGTAATCAGGAGATGTCCCCTTAGTGCCCTACCCGCCAATTTTAACCGCACCCCCCTTAGTACACACACCCCTCCCCCCTCAATATATACATCCCAACATAAACACACACACATGCACACACACACTCTCTCAAACACACATACACGCACACACATTTTGCAAGGAAGGTGGGACCTAGGACCATCTGTCCCCTGCCTCTTCCCTGGTGGTGGGTACGGGCCCCTTTGCAACGGCGGCTGTGTCCCCGGGGTGCTGGCTTCCTGGGCCCGGCGGTGCTCTCTCCGCGCGGTGGGGGGGTTCACATTACATCTGAGCCGGGGGTGTTCGTGTCCCTGGGGGGTGGGTTCTGGTCCTTGCTCCTGAGTGCTGGGCCCCGCCAAATTTCCAACTGTGGCCGAGCCTGGTCGGGCCATATTTACAACACCCCTTGTGGGCCCTCTTTTTTCCCCGGGGTTCCCCCCTCCTGGGCGGGGGTGGCGGGCCCCTGCCTCGCTCCTCCCTGGACCAACCGTCGGCCGGGCGGATGGCTGCCTGGAGTGCGGAGTGGGTCTCCCTTGGGGGGTCCTGGCTCGTACCTGGGGTTGGGGCGGGGGGATGCCCGGAACTCCTGGGTGGTGGTGGGGTGCTCGTCTGGGGCTGTGGGCGTCCTTCTCCGGTGGGGCCCTGCGTTGGGTTCTCCCGGCGCGGCGGGGGGGCTGCTCTCCTGGTTGGGCTGGGGCGGCGCCCTCTTTCCCTCCGTGCCTCCCTGCTCTCTGGCTCTGGGGGCCTTGCGGCGGCCCTGCTGGCCCCGGCCTGGGTGGCGGGCTTGGTCGCCCGGGCGGCGGTTGTTCCCTGCCGGTTCCCGTGTGGCGTTGGGGGGATTCCGGCTGCCGCTGCTGGTGCGGTGGGGGTCTTGGGGTGGGGATGGCTGGGCACTCTCCCTCCTTCTTTTCACGTTCCACCATCCATTTTAGAAGAACATAAACACTCACCTGAGCACAGGTGTTAGCTCAACAGACTGAATGACTGAAATATTTCACACTAGTTGGTTTTAAGGCATAAGTATGCGTGTGAACACTATCTGTTTTGTGTACATGTCGACAGGTGGACATTTTTTGCAACTAACAGGTGTGTTTATAACATTTGAGTGTGTGTGTGGACAGGCTCCGCCCTTTTTTTTTTTTTTTTTTTTTTTTACATTTAAACCTTACCATAATGATTAACAACCAGTAAACTTGTTGCTTTATGCTGCTTCATGGTCTTATCCCCCTTCCCCTCCTATTATCACCCCCTACCCCCCCTCTCTCTAACGTCCCTCTCTCTTCTTCCCCTCTTTCCTTTTCCGTCCGGTCCAACACCAAAGATTTTCAGACATGTTTGAAATTAATAAAGTTTGGCCTCAATTACAAAAGGGGTTTATTCAGACATACCTTTGGTTTGTCTGAAGATTAATAACCCCTCTTGTTAAAGTAAAATATGTCCAACCCAAGAGGCCCTCAGCTCTCATCTGACTGCCCAGCTGTTGGACAGGACAAGTTAAAAAAAAAAAAAAAAAAAAAAAAAAAAAAGAACTTTTAATGTTTATACCAGTATTTTTGTGTACAGTAACTCTAAACCTAACAAAAGACGGTTAAAATTTTTATCATTTGAAGCCATAGAGGATGGCATTGTGATGTTTTTAATCACATTTAATTTTAGTTAAAAAGGTTAATTATAACCAAGGCTGCCAACTCTCACCCATTGGCCATGAGACGCACGCATTTGATTGATCTCTCCTACACTCCCGCCACACCTCTATTTTTTACAACCGAATACACTTTAAGTTCTTTTGTTCCTGTTGATTTTGAATGAATCTGTTGGAGCTGAAATAACACTTGTAGCATCCATAACTTAGGTCTGCAGAGACTGTGGTGATTGATTAGTCAATTACATTAAATGGGATTTATTGTTTACATGGATGTGGACACACGGTTTCTGTGCGCACAATCCACCACTTTGTTGTATCGTTCTCAAGTTAAATATTAACAAGAGTCCATCTACTTTGATTTCACATTTTCAATGTATGTATTTGAGTATGAGAGGTACTGAGTTCTAAATATTTTGTATCCGCAATAATGGATCTATTCAAAAAATGTTCATTTCATTTTGAGAATCTTGTTAACATAATGTAGAGACGTGGATCATTTTTTTAAATTATTGTCTACTGGAGCGAGCAACGCACGAAACACTGATTGTTAAAGCCTCAGTCACATGTGTTGACTGACGCGAGACCTGAAATGCCTTATGTTCAGTGGTAGGTCTGGTATGATGTTGGAAGAGTGGCCGGAGGAAGACCAAGCATGCATGCTAACATGTCATTTAGCAGCAGCTGATCAGGCATTATTATCACCTGGAGGGCGAAGCACGAGAGGAAGTTTAATATCGGTCAAGCCAAGAGCGTTCTTCCCATTCTAGAATTAGTGCTGTGCTTACACAGTTGTATGGCTGTAAAAAAGTCACACGTAGAAGCATCAGAGGCATTTTTCTCCCGGAATCATGCTCTCCTTGGCTCTTTTTAATTTAATGGATCGAGTGCAACAGAGTGCCCCTTCTGGAATGGTAGATGCTGATGCCTTTTCTCCAAGCTCAGTTTGACGAGCATCTCACTGATGGTGCCTTGCGGCAACATTCAAAACAATTTAAACGCCACGAGCCACACACCGCATTATTCAACGTGTAAGCAGAAACAATCCGGTGGGAACATGAAGGTCTGCCTGCAGGGCAACAGCATCAGTCTTTATCTGCACTGGGGTTTCAATAGTCTTGTGGGTAAACCGGAGGGTACAAAATCCAGAAGGTGGAAGAAATCTGGCCTGAATGGTCATTGGACCACCAAGTGCCAGAACACTTTTTGACGCTCTGAAATGGAAATGTACATCAAAACCAGTTCTGGCCTATGTTGACTTCTCACAACTCTTTATTCTTTAAGTGGGTGCCAGTCATAGTACACCATATTGCCTATGCCAGCAGGAGATTGAAATCCACAAAGCATTACATGCAGAACTAAAGCTCTATGAAGCTGGAGTTCTTGTCTCTTAAATGGGCTGTGACGGACAAGTTCTGTGAATACCTGTTGCAATATGTTCACTGTTTATAAACATTCAAGCTAATTCTCTACAGCAAAGCTGGGAGCAAAGTGCAGCACTGAGCAGCTCAGTTGGCAGCATTTGATTTTGAGATTAACTATCGTTCCGGCAGAGTCAACCGGAAGGCAAACGTACTGTTGCAGCAGTCCAATCCCAGCCCAGCAGGGATAAGTGAGTGCCAGGGATAGTGGAGTACACCTGATACTCCACTGGCTAGAGACCTACAGCAGGTTCAGGTACAACCGATACTGGCCCATTCTAAGATGGAGCAGTCAACTTCTGTGTTCCCACAGCGAACTACTGCTGAGGTTCAGAATCAACAGGATTTTGATCCAGTGGTGGCTAGCAATTACCCCTTTTTTGCGAAACCAGCGGTTTCCCAGCTTCTCAGAGCATGAAGTTCTGTCTAAGGTAGCCCTAGCACTGCTGCAGCAATAGAAAAATCTTGCGGAGGTTGATGGTTTAGTTTACCGCAATGTTCTCCTCCCAGATAGTGAGCAGGAGGTTTTCCAGTTGTTGCTGCGAGAAGTATTGATCCCTGAGGTTTGAATCAGGTCCACCAGCATCATGGTCACCAGGGCATTTAGTAAAAATTGACCTTGTTAATGCTACTGGCGAGGTATGTCTTTAGACGTGGTTCATTGGTGTCAGGCTTGTGAAAGGTGCTAGTTGGCCAGGGATAACAATCGTTAAAACCCTGCTCCCCTGGGACACCTTATGGCATATTGGTCGAATGAGTTGGTGGCTATGGACTTTACAATCCTGGATTGAAAATGTTCTTGTCTTGTATGTCTGTATTTAACAAGTACACTGTTGCCATCCCTACCAGAGACTAGCGGGCCTCAACAATTGCCAAAGTGTTCATCACAGAGTGGTTCTTGAAGTTGGGTGTTCTAGCACGGCCTCATTCCAATCAGGGCGCAGCTTTGAGGGCCAGGTGATTCAGCAACTTTGTAGACTCTTTGGCATTGAGAAGTCAAGGACCCCATACCACCCTACGGGTAGTGGGCAATACAAGCGGTTTAACTGAATGTTGCACTATCTCCTCTGAGCCTTGCCAGTAACACGCAAGAGGGATTGGAGCTCCTATCTGCCACAGGTGACATTCTCTTACAACACCACGCCACATCAAACAACTGGTGAGTCTCCATTTTTCTAAATGTTAGGTCAGTAACCTAGACTCCCCATTGACGTTATGTTAGGACTGGGTAAAGAACCCTCCAGAGGAACCCTCCTTATGTTGGAGAAGGAACATCAAGTATGCCTGCATGTGGCATTTGACTTAGCCAAAGACTGGTGGGGTGTAGCAGGTGATCATACGAAACGGAACCATGGCAAGCAGGTTCAGGAGGCTCCTCTGGAGGATACTGAGTTGATAAGATAAGATAAGATAAAATAAGATAAGACAGGATAAGATAAAGATAGTTTATTCATCCCAGCTTGTAAAGTTTGTTTTTAGCAGCGACCATGTGCATGCTCAAGAACAAACAAACAAACAAGAAAAACAAGAGTGACAATCAAGGAAGCAATCATTCAGATGGTAGTTCTCTTATGTGATAACAGTGTGCGTGATCATAGTAAAATTCTGGATCTTTGGAGCTCCACATTTGACAAATTCTTGAAAGCCCTAAGTGTTTGGGGAGTGGTTTACACAATTGCCCCACAGCAAAATCTGTCAAAGGTCAAGAGAGTTCATCGCACCCTCTTCGGGAGCATTTCTGGGGGCACCAAGGCAAAACACTTTGCCTTTGTCTCTATCTGCATTTCATACACTTGTGGACCTTGATGACTCTGCAGATAAGGACTTGTTTTTGAGGCTCGAGGATCTTCTCAGACCGGTTGGATCTAACCCCAGGCAGTCAGTTAACCGTCAAGGTGCCATAAGATCGCAAACTGGTCCGTATCGGTTAAGGGAAGTTTCTCCACGTCCCACTTGTGTGGGTAGTGTTTAGCAGTCAGGGGCAGAGCAGAGAACTACTCAGTCTACAATTCAATTCAATTCAATTCAATTTTATTTGTATAGCCCAAAATCACAACAACAGTCGTCTCGATGGGCTTCGAAGTAAAACATGAACTCAAAAGGATCACGAATACAAAGAGTTCAATAGGAAAATACTAAAAATGAACTAACAAACTGACTAAGCTATACTGGCATCCCTGCCCTTAGACCCCCCTTCCCGGTAAGGAAAAACTCCCAAAGTCTGACAATAAGCCTGTCCAAAGAGGAATGTTTTCAGTCTAACTTTGAATGTAGAAACTGAGTCGGCCTCTCTTACATGAGCTGGGAGCTTATTCCATAAGACAGGGGCTTGGTGGCTAAACGCTCTACCTCCAACCGTACTTTTACTAATTCTAGGAATCACAAGCAGTCCTGCATTTTGCGAGCGAAGTGGTCTTATTGGATGGTAAGGGACTATGAGGTCCTTAATATAGGACGGGGCCAGTCCATTTAAGGCCTTATAGGTTAACAGGAGGATCTTGAACTTAATTCTAGAATCAACTGGGAGCCAATGGAGCGAAACCAACACAGGAGTGATTTGATCTCTTCTGCTAGTTCCTGCTAACAATCTAGCTGCTGCGTTCTGAACAAGCTGGAGACTTCTTAAGGAACTCTTAGGACACGCTGCTAACAAGGAGTTAAGTAATCCAGCCTCGACGTAACAAATGCATGGATGAGTTTTTCAGCATCACTCTTAAAAAGTATATTTCTGATCTTAGCAATATTCCGCAGGTGAAAAAAGGCAGTTCTACACGCCTGAGATATGTGAGCCTTAAATGATAAATCTTGGTCAAACTAAACCCCAAGGTTTCTAACTGTGGAATTGGGGGCTACTTATGCCATCCAGGGAGACTATCTGAGCAGACAGTGCATCAGACAGGTTCTTTCTTGGAAGGGTTGCCCTCTCTCCCCCTCTCTTTTCACTATATTTACTTAGCCTTTGGCTGCAGCAATAAGACAGCATGAGGACATTACAGGAATTAAAACCAAACACAGCCATCATAAAATTAGTCTCTATGCAGATGGCATATTACTTTTTTTAAAATTTTCCATGTTCTGTAAATGAAACAGCAACAGTTATAAATTAATTCTCTTCCATCTCAGACTACTCAATTAATTGGAGCGAATCTGTTTTATTATAACTTAACAGTAATGCAGCGCAAAGACTCTTGATACCAGTCAAATCAGGCAATATCAATCATCTAGGTATTTATTTCTCCCCCAAACTATCAGAACTTACGCAGCAAAACCACACCCATTACTAAAAAGTATAAAGGACGATCTAACCTGCTGGGTCAGCCTGCCTATGTCCCTCATGGGCAAAGTAGCCACAGTAAAAATGAAAATTTTGCCAATACTTACTTTTCTCTTCTCAATGATCCCCAAACAACGGCCACTAAAGTGGTTCAAAGCAGCATTAGACTCATCCATATCAAGCTTCTTGTATAACAATAAATCTGCAAGAATTAGTCTAAAAACCTTTAAATCTGCAAAAAGCTGTGTAGGTTTAGAATTACCTAACTTCCATTACTACTTTCTTGCCAATAGATTTCAATACATCCCAAAATGGTTAAAAAAAATCCAGAAACCAACTTATGGATGGACTTAGAGCAGGCATTATGTGGAAAGATCAGCTTGTCAAATCTTCGCCACTTTAACAGCCTGGTGGGAATTTCTCAAAGTATCAAACTCCTCATTTTTAGCGTGCAAAATGACACCCATCTGGAACAACCCATATATCCTTATAAACAAAAAAATGTTTCACTTCCCAGCTTGGCAAGAAGGGGGCGTAACAGTACTAGAGCTGTCTGGGGTAGGGGGTGGGTCCACCATTGGTATGGGACTTTGAGGTTTTGTGGGTTGGGCGCTCCACTGAGGCCTGATCAGAGTTCTCCCAGGGGCGGCGATTAGGGGCTTGTTACGGGGGGCGGTGCTTTCTTGGCTTCTCTCTCTCTGTGTGGGATGGGAGGCCTGGGGGGACAGCGCTTCGGGGGATGGGGCCCCTGGCCTGGAGAGACCTGGGCGCAATGCTGAGGGGGGGCTGGGGGACGGTTGTTTCACCAACTGGGGGCTAGTCCACAAGCTGGGCCAACGGGCCCCTCCCCTCTCGGTTTTTATTGCACTTTAGACGTGTAGAACCCTTAGTAGGGGGGGTGCTTGGGCATCACTGCCAGTGTCCATGCAGAGTGAGGATTGTGGCACATCAACGTATGCCCCCCAGCGACCTAAGAGGTCAAGCCCTATAAAGCAGTCATCTTGGATGTCAGGGAGCTAAAACTCATGTTCAGACTTAATAGCCCCAACTGCCACCAGCAACAATTTCTTCCCTGGCATGAAGGTTTGCTCACCTGTCACTGGGAACAGTGCAGTCTCGATAGGAACCCAACCCTCTGGGAGAGAGCCAGAAGTCCCTGGAAACAGTTCCTACTTGACAAGACAGATGGTGGACCCTGTGTCCACCAATGCACTGCAGGGCTGGGCACCAATGGAACAGTCCAAATATGGTCCAATTGTTGGGCCACAACGGGCTACCATTGGAGAGATGGTTCCAAGGGGTGTTTCTGGTGTTTCCCAGAGGAACCTGGGGTCTGGATCATGGACTGGTTGCTGGACAGTCTCTGGCAAGATGCCCTGGTTCTCCAAAGCGGTGCCAGCAATTGGGCGGCATCTGGCGCCGTGGGGTTTGAACAGCTTGAACTTGACTGAGCTCATCCTGCTCAGAGTCTTCCAACTCTTGGTCAGCAGCCCTCACCAGAGGGGATCTTTCAGTTGATCCAGCACACAATACTTTCTCTGCCTGTTTAGCTAATCTCAGTGACCCCTCCCAGGGTGGTGGGAAAGGAGAGATGCATGTGTTGGTGTAGGGTTTAAGGTGTCAGACCTCGCAGAAATGCATGAAGGCTTAGCGTTTTTCCTTGCCTGCACTTGAAAATTTAGGATAGCCATGTTGTATGTGTAGCTCAGGGGCCACATATTTTGAAATGTAATTTCGAAAGAGCCATTCATTAATGTAGTGTCCCTTTCCCACACTGAGGCACGGAGACTTAACCTCTTTTAAGGTTCTTTATTCTGGTTACTGCAGACCACAACAAATGCCGTACAATTAATTCAGCAACTCCTGAATCTCTCCCGCCGAGACGAGAGCGCTTCTCCCAACTTTATATTCACCTACTCCCGCTCCAGCCCTCCCATTTCCCTTATTTGGCCCATAGCTGAACCCCATTGGTCCAAATTACCTAACAACAGGCTGAGCGACAGAACTGAGAGCCAATCAGATCTCTGCTTAATGCATTCAATGAACTCCAGAACTTTTAACGCGGCCCAACAGCCAAGTTAAACTCAGTCCGCGACAATGTGTGTATCACTAAATATACAAGTGAATGTGTGCATTTGATGTAATTTCAAAATTTTTAAAGTACAATAAGTCTGTAGATTCTTTTTAATAACATTGTTATGCTGTTGCTAATAAATGATGAGTATTTCTTGTGGTAGTTTTGCTGATTGTCTAGTCTGGTTTATCCGTGGTGATTTTCTGCTTCACGCAGGCGTTGAGACTTTAAACGTGATCGTAGGTTGGTCTGACTGTTCTTTAGATATGAGAAAGACTGCTCACATGCAGATGCGGAGACAAACACACATTTACCCTGCAGTGAGTGACGGGCAGCGGGTTTTACGTTATTACATTCCCTGCGCGATTCACCTGCTGCCTGTCCCCACAACCCCCCACCCTCTGCTTTCTTCCTCACACGTCCCGTCCCCGCAACTGCGCGCTCTTTCTCAAAGACGGGAGCGCGCAGTTTTATGCACGGCAATTCACAGGTTTCCAGCTGGTACAAACTCTGTGAAATAATAGATAATAGTAAACTGATAGTGTTGGCGCACATTTTCCTCTCCAAGCACCGCTACTACTGCGCGCCTCTGGCATCGCATCGCGCCCGAGAAGGACGGGTCTAATGAAAAAAAAGTATAATTAAAGATTTGTCTGCGAGCCACATGTGACCATCAAAAGAGCCATATATGGCTCGCGATCCATAGGTTCCCGGCCCCTGGTGTAGCTGAATGTCAGCGGCACAAGCTACCAGACTCTCTCCACTACGTCGCCTGATCAGCTACTCTCTGCCCTGCTCACTGGAGACTCGCTGTCCAAAAACAACACAGGTTTTTTATTTTTTAGCTAAAAACGGCATAATCATACTTAAAAGACCACAGCAAAACACTTTTACAATAGATCAAAAGATGATTGGGGTGGGACTTAAACACAGGATTTTACCTAAACAACACACGGTCTTTTGAATCAAAGAATTATGGTATTACAAAGTAAAGTGTTGAATAATGGTGCAAAGCTACTTTTCTATGCAACAGGATCAGCTTCTTTCAGTAAACTGTGCAAACGCTTCACTTCTGTTAAGTTTTGCAAATCAGCGCCAGGCTGCTATTCTCCACTTCTAAATATGCTGGAATTACATTAATTGATTATATTAACGGTTGAAGAGTTAGAGTAGTTGAAAGAAAGGTCAAGACTTCCCACGCACATGGTAAGATGGAGACTTAACAGAAAAGAGAAAAGTATGTTCTTGCTATCTAACCCTGAATGATCCCAAGTCTTTGTTTCATGGTTAATGAACATGCTTCTAGGAATTAAGAGACTAGAAACAATAACAGACAAAAGTCAATAAATGAAAAACCTTTACTTGTGTTTGCCCAACAATAGTAAAAAAAACATATATATATATATATAACTTGCCCCTATCACCCTTTCGTGGGTGGTTTCTCACTCAAGCTCGGGTCCTCTACCAGAGGCCTGGGAGCTTGAGGGTTCTGCGCAGTATCTTAGCTGTTCCTAGCACTGCGCTTTTCTGGATTGAGATGTCTGAGATCTTTCCAGGTATCTGTTGTAGCCACTCCTCCAGCTTGGGGGTTACTGCCCCGAGTGCTCCAATTACCACAGGCACCACTGTCACCTTCACTTTCCAGGCTTTCTCCAGTTCTTCTCTGAGTCCCTGGTATTTCTCCAGTTTCTCATGTTCCTTCTTCCTGATGTTCCCATCGCTTGGCACTGCCACATCCACCACAACGGCTTTCCTCTGTTCTTTATCCACCACTACAATGTCTGGTTGGTTCGCCATTACCATCCTATCAGTCTGAATCTGGAAGTCCCACAGGATTTTGGCCCTTTCATTCTCTACCACCTTCGGGGGTGTTTCCCATTTTGACCTTGGGGTTTCCAGTCCATACTTTGCACACACATTCCTGTATATTATTCCAGCCACTTGATTGTGGCGCTCCATGTATGCTTTACCTGCCAGCATCTTACACCCTGCAGTTATGTGCTGGATTGTTTCAGGCGCCTCTTTGCACAGCCTACACCTTGGGTCTTGTCTGGTGTGGTAGATCTGAGCCTCTATTGCTCTGGTGCTCAGGGCTTGTTCCTGAGCTGCAAGGATGAGTGCCTCAGTGCTGTCCTGTAGGCCAGCCCTTTCTAGCCATTGGTAGGATTTCTTGATATCAGCCACTTCCGTTATGGTCCGGTGGTACATCCCATGCAGGGGTTTGTCCTCCCATGAGGATCTGTCCTCCAGCACTGTATCCTCTGCTCTCCATTGCCTGAGACATTCACTGATGGCTGGGTAGCTCAGTTGGTAAGGTGCAGGACTGTCACGCAGGAAACCTTGGTTCGATTCCCAGGGGCGGAATGAACAATATAATGGCAATGGAAATGGGGCAATTACCATAACAATGACGAGCAATTAACATCACCCAGTGAGGGTCCTTGGGCAAGACCCTCTACGCTACAGCCTACCTCACAAACATGAGAGACAATGAACCACATGTCATGCCGGCTCAGACGTCGCCCGGCCAAACAAGGTCTGCGTCAGGTGCTGGGGGACCAGAGCACTCTGACGGAAAGTGGGCTACTGGAACAAGACGGAAATGGACTAGATGCGAGAACAAGGTTCTGTTAGAATGCTACTACTCAAGTAATCCCAACCAGCGTGGTTACATGCAGAGAATGTGGAATGAATGGATGCTTCGAAACCCACAATCAAGGCTAACTGCCAAACAACTGGTAGCCCAATGCTCTAACATCCACAAACGGCAACTCCTATCACAACTTGAGATTGAAGCGATACAATACAATGGCAATACCCCGGGAGAAACCAATGAACTGGTTTACACTTCAGCAGCAGTGATCCTTGAGATGCTTGGCTATAAGAGTAACCATGGGAGAAAACAATACCCACCATGGAAGCAACGGTTAGAGGCCAAAATCAAGGCAACTCGGAAGGATGTGAGTAAGCTGACAGAGGCTCAAAGAGGTACAATGAGAAAGCAAGTACCTAAGAGATACAGCCAGATGCCCATACCTGAAGCACTGGAAACTGCCAAACAAAGGCTCCTAGCCTTGAGCAGCCGCCTAAAGAGGTACACAAGAGACAATGAAGCCAGACGGATAAACAGGCTGTTCGCAACTCAACCTGCGAAAGTGTACGCTCAGTGGCAGGGTCAAAACAGCCGAGCAGACCCACCAAGGCTAGAAACTGAACAGTACTGGAAAAGTATATGGGAGAAAGAGACAGCACATAACAGCAATGCCCAGTGGCTGGTCTCTCTGAGAGAAGAACATAGCAACCTCCCTGAACAGAATCCAGTAACCATCACAGTGGCAGACATCCAAGAAAGAGTCTCAGGTATGAAGAACTGGACAGCACCGGGCCCTGACATGATACATGCCTACTGGCTAAAGAAGCTCACTGCACTCCACGAGCGCCTGGCAGCACAAATAAACCAGCTGCTAAGAGATGGAACTCACCCCGAATGGCTAACAGAAGGGCGAACGATCCTGATCCAGAAGGATCCCTCAAAGGGTGCAGTCCCATCCAACTACCGGCCAATAACCTGTCTCTCCACAACATGGAAGCTCATATCAGGCATCATTGCAACCAAGATAAATAGGCACATGGATCAATTCATGAGTGACACACAGAAGGGCATTGGTAGAGACTCCAGAGGAGTCAAACACCAACTCCTGGTTGACAGAACAGTCGCTCAAGACTGCAAGTCACGACACACCAACCTGTGCACAGCCTGGATTGATTACAAGAAAGCCTATGACTCAATGCCACACACATGGATCACTGAATGCTTGGAGCTGTACAACATCAACAGGACTCTAAGAGCCTTCATAGGAAACTCAATGAAGCTGTGGAAAACCACCCTTGAAGCCAATGGGAAGCCACTTGCACAAGTGTCCATCAAATGTGGGATATACCAAGGTGATGCTCTGTCCCCACTGCTGTTCTGCATAGGTCTGAACCCCCTCAGCCAAATAATCAACAAGACTGGCTATGGATACCGACTCAGAAATGGGGCAAACATCAGTCACCTCCTCTACATGGATGACATCAAGCTATATGCTAAGAGCGAACGTGACATTGACTCCCTGATCCACACCACCAGGATCTACAGTACTGACATTGGGATGTCATTCGGGCTCGAGAAATGCAGTCGGATGGTGACAAAGAGAGGCAAGGTAGTCCACACAGAAGGGGTCTCACTCCCAGAAGGAACAATAGCAGACATTGAGGACAGTTACAAGTACCTCGGAATTCCACAGGCAAATGGCAACCTGGAGCAGGCAACAAGGAAAGCTGCAACAGCTAAATACCTCCAACGGGTAAGGCAAGTCCTGAGAAGCCAGCTCAATGGCAAAAATAAGACCCGGGCAATAAACAGCTACGCACTGCCAGTTATCAGATACCCTGCAGGAATAATAAGATGGCCAAAGGAAGAGGTACAGACCACGGATGTTAAGACACGAAAGCTCCTCACCATGCATGGAGGGTTCCATCCCAAATCCAGCACCCTATATATATATATATATATATATATATATATATATATATATATATATATACTTTGTCGTTTCTAATTATTTGGTTTAGACAATGTATTTTAGCCCTTGTAAAAATCAGGTGATTTGTAATTCAGAGAAAAGTAATTTAAATGGAGCCATTATCACTCAATCTAAGTGATTATGACTGGAGTGATTAATGCAGTAATTTGTGTTGCAGACTTAGTTTCATTTGTTACATAGCCCTTCTAATGAGAAAGAAAATTAAAAAAAATATATTAAAAAGAGCTCTTATTTTTTTTTACTTTTAGGCAGCATCACTAGTTTATACTGATTTTGTTCATATCACTAACCTGAGGGCCTAAGGTCTTATGTATTTTCTGTCCTTTTAGTTTATTTTAGTATGCTCAAATTTAGAAGAACTCAAAACTTTTTTGTGCCAAATAACACATTTTGGTTGTTCGTTTCCAAACTATTAACAAATTGACATCACAAGCTACAAACTTTGCAATTAGACAGTCAACAAGTGGATTAATGATCAATATAATTCAGATTAAAATGTAGCTTTAAAGAAATAAATGTATGGTGGGGCACCACTGATTGGATAATGACATTTGTCCATCATTTTAACTGAAAGCTATTTAGCATGTAGCAAAGTTTGCCTTGTACAAATCCTAAAACTTTTATGAGTTGGCGGACATTGAAAGCGCATTTGAAAAAACTCAAACGTCAAAAATCAGATTATGTCATCCAATCAGCAATGTAGTACCTATCTTTTTCTATTTCCTATTGCTTCACTTTTTAACATTTCAGTTTTATTTCTGGAAATTACTTTATTGTTCCGAATTGTTTCAAATTTTTTTCTTCGGTTTCTTGAACTTTGTTTTGATTTCTTAAATGTAATGTTGGGTTTTGTTTTGTTTTTTAACTGTCTTTGTGATCTTTAAAATGTTTTTGTGTTGAGTGATTTGTTGGTTGTTGGTGTGATTTGAACTTCAGGGCCACTGTATACATTGTATGCAGGACCTCTTGCTTCTGTGCAAAGGCTTAATATTGAAATTGAACTCAACCCAAATCTGAATATAGAGAGGACTTCCTGTTGTTAATCCTTCAAAATAAAAAAAATAGACCCGATAACTTAAAAGCACAACATTTTTCAGCTTAATAAAACCTGCTCAAACCACCAAAACTGAAACCTGTCATTTTTTAATCTCTTTTAGTGGAATTATATTTAAATAAAAAATTTTCTCTCTCTCCTTTTTTTATTTTCCCCTGTTATTCAATCTCCACCCTTCCTACTACTTTCCACCATGTTGCCACCTCCCTTTTGGCAGTCTGAAATGTTGTTAGGGCCACAGGATTGCAAGTTTGTTGAGCGTGGATGGTTTGGCAGATAACCTCCCTCACCTTCAATCTCTGTCGTCCATCCCTGCATTCGTCTCCACATCACAGTTAGTTTCCCACTGAAAGTTACATCTGCAATCTACATTTCACCACTCTCATCCTCTGTAAATCCAATCCTCTCCCCCTAAACCACCTTATTCCCTCCACCTCACCTCCTGCCAAACAGTTTGGCACTTAATTTGAAGAAAAAAAAAGAAAAAAAACTCACAGCCTCCAAAACTACTTCCCTTAGCTGTCCTTTCATTCCTTCCAAGCCAATTTTCTTTGTACCTCAGCTTGTAGGCCCACTGTACAGACTGCTTGTGAGTCTTTAAGCTCATCCAGTTGCAGTCTGTTCACATCTCTGTCTGCAAAACTTCAGCCTGCCAAATCCCAGTTATTTTTTTTGTTTTGTTTTTTTAAGATCAACAAAATTGAAAAGAAAAAAGACATTTTGCATTGCCATGGCAAATTAACCAAGTAGAAAATGTACTATAGGACTGCATTTGGCCATTAAACAACATCATACACTTGTTCTGCTTCACCCAATTAGAGCTTGTTCTTCAGGTAGTCTGATTTGTTTATCAGTTGTAAAAGCTCATCTAAACTGTAGTGTTCATCAAACCCTAAACACCCTGAAACTGAGTGTCTTGGTCCAATACTTTGTTCACTAAAAAGTGATTGTATATTGACTATCCAGTGGACCAAAGTGAGAAAGAATGAGACAGACAGTGCCAAGCACTGAAGGTTTGAAAAAAAAATGTTAACACAAATACAAATCAATAAATCAGAAATATCTCCTGAGTTGTGAGTTATTGTTTTTTACCCAAATTTCTCTTTGGTCGGTTTTGGGAACCATTAAGGCTATAAAGCAGCTAAAAACAGTTAGACATTTAAAGTTTGGAGTAAAGACCAACCAAAACAAAGATAATGTAAAATTAGTAGCATTTACCAAGCAACAAAACTGAGTCTGCAATACTTTGCAGGTCTGAAAGCTACTTTAAATTTCAGGAAAAACTTGTCTTTTAACCTTCATTTTTTGTGCCACATCACTGGAATAAACAACACATGTATCAGATGGATTTATGATTCCTTAAATTGAATCAAGGAATACCACAGATTGAGATTAATGGCCCAGACTCTGTCATATAACCTGTTGTTGGGGGTTTGCCATCCTGCCTGTCCAAAATTGTGTTCTTTAAAGTTTGATGCCGCGTGTGAGAGGAGGTACCAGCTAATGTTTTTAGTCTGATTGCTGCATGGAGCGGTATTTGTGTTTATCTCACTTACAATGTTTATTTCGAGGTATTCATTATTATTGTCTTGAATAAAATAAAAAAAATATCATAAGGTTCAGAAGGTAGGGAGGCTGGCTCTCCATCCCGCAGCGGGTCTCTTTCTGGCTGCCAGCTCGCCTCCCGGGAGCCGGCATAGTGATTGCGTGATTGTTGTCACATCAAAGGAAACCATGATGTGACGTCAGACTGGATCTGTGAGCACAGGCAGCGGAGCTGTGTTAGCTAGAGAGCAGAGAAGAGCTCTGAGAAAATTACGTGCAAATTTTGGTGTGCGAGTAAAACCTGTGCATTTTCCAGAAATGCTGCTGTACTTATCAGATGATATCCTTGAATAAAATGAACAGCAGGCTCAAGAATTTTGAACGCTCCCCAACCACAAGGCCAGTCCGCTGGAGAAATATTCAATAATTTACTCATTTTACTGAGTCTGAAATATCTTTTATTTTAAAAAATGAACGGACCGGGGTAGGGATAACAAAACAGCTGTGTAGATTTTCCTGATCCCGTTATTTTATAAACGAAAAAGGGGTGGGGGTGGGGGGTGGGGTGCTTTCTGTACGGCCCCGGCCCCCCATGGTCCACAGTCATAGAAGGGTTGGGCTGTTTTTTGTTGGGTCTGGAAAACTGGGTAACTATCTGGCAACACTGCACAGAGAACAGGGATGTGCGGTCAGATAAGCCAAGTGAGGCTTGGCCTCACCTGTCGTTGTGATAAAAGAGAAAAACGTACATTAAGTAAATATGGTTTTCCACTGATCTGTGTAAAATATAAATTTTCAGTTGACTCGACACTTTTCCACAGCTTCCGAGGTTAAAATCGGCAAATTTCAGTGTTGCGCACATACGGAGCGGAAACTATGGTTGAGGCACCGGAGCGCTTCGTCTTCATGGTTTTACCCCCCCCCCCCCCCCCCCATCTCTCTCTCTTCTTTCCTCCTTCTCTCTTCCGTCCAGTCCAACATAAAAGATTTTCAAATATGATTGATATGAATAAGGTTTGGCCTCAATTACAAAAGGGCTTTTTTCAGACATACATCTGGTTTTCAGAAGATTCATAACGCCTGTTTTTAAAATAAAATATGTCCAACAACAGTGCATGGAGGAGAGACTTGGGTCTGGATGACAATGATATACTTTGGAAGAAAGTATGGAACAATATTTGTAATTCTTCCAAAAACTCAAACCATCAGCTTATACATTTTAAGTTTTGCCATAGACTTTATTACACCCCTGCTACAATGTTCCGTATGGGACGGGTTCAGAGCCCAAATTGTAATTTGTGTTCACTTAATTCTTTTGGTAGTTTTAAGCATGTGATGTGGGACTGTCCCCCTGTTCAGGGATTTTGGAGTCGAATATCGAAGATACTTTCTGAGTTAATTGGTAAAAGTATTCCATGTGAACCTATTGTGCTACTTCTCAATGATGACTCTCAGCTCGGACTCAATAAGCGGCAACAGCGATTGTTGCTGGCAGGTCTTACAGCAGCTAAAAAACTGTTAGCCCAAAGATGGCTGCCACCTCATGATCTCTGCACCAGGAAATGGTTGACATACTTCCATGACATTGTATTGTTGGAACTATCCACTGCCAGGATAAACAGAGCACGATCCTTGACTTTGGACATGTGGTCAGAGGCGGGGGTGCAGTTAAAAATCAGAATCCTTAGAAGGTGAACATAGAGACACTTTACCTCACCTATTGGTCATTTGTTTATTTTATATTGTTTATTTGGTTCTACCCGTCAGTTTAATATTATTATTTTGCAGGTGTGCCTAACACATTGTTGTTTAACGGCTGTCTTGGGGGAACCCCTGGGGGGCTGCCGCCTTGGGAGGGAAGGGGAGGGTTATTTGATCATTTAAGTTATGTTTTGTACTGTTTTCTGAAATGGTGCGATAAAAAATTGTTCACAACAAAAATATGTCCAACACAAGAGGCCTTCAGCTCTCATCTGTTTGCCCAGCTGTAGGACATGACAAGTAAAAAAAAAAAAAAAAAAAAGGGATCAGCCCACTGTCACTGATTGACAGACAGACTCATTTAGCTGACAAAGCTCATTATAAAATGAATAAGTCATTCTGAATAACAGTAATGTGAAATAACAACAAAGCTACTTTGGACTGTAAATGTTTTGAAATCTGAATTTCTGAAAATTGCCATAGAATAATAATATTCAACATGATTAAAAATGAAAATTTTAAAATGCTGTTTTGAAATAAAGAACAGGTTTATAAAACAAAATGAAATATATTTAATAATATAATGGCTAATTTAAAATCTGTGTTTCACAATTTCATGATCTTTTTGTATATTTATTAGAGATTTATTGAGTTATTGTGGGATTGCACAAGGTCATATTTATTTTTTTTATTATGAAAAATGTTGGGTGTCACAGTTCAGGAGCATTAAATTTTTGTTAAAAAAATATTCACAAATTGAACTAGACTGAATTTAAACATTTTTTTGCACATTTTCTGCTTCACAAAATACTACTTTGCCCACAAAAACCACTGCAAGACTAAAACAAAGTACCATAGAAAAAACTAAAATTATGCAGCAATGAGTGTGGAGAAATATTGGGGTTAAAAGGTAAAGTAAGGAGTAGCTAATATTGGTCTAGAAATGGAAGATGACATTATTTGACATTTAAAATGTAATTATGCAAGACTACCCCTGATGGACAGCTTTGATCTTATATGATTAAAAGGGTATTATGTGATGGCATAATAATGCAGCTAATTAAATTCCCCAGACAAAATATTTTTTCTTTTATTTTAGATGTTAAATTATGATTTGCTGAGAGATATGCATTTAAAATGAACTGAAATGTAATAAATTACAACGTTTACATTTCAAGCAGTTAAAAAAACCTTTAGCAATGTCTAAAGAAAAGATGTCACAAGACCTCATGGCTTTTTACCTGTATTACTAGTGTTCCGTTATTGACCTTTTATGAATACCTCACATTTGTTGGTAAAACACACAAAAAGGATTAAGAGCAAAAGATACTGCAGTACTAAGTAAATTTCACTTAAGAACCTAAATGTGTCTTTATTTGTGTTTTACAAGAAAAATGGAAAATAAATCCATCAAGCATAAAAAAAGGCAATAGAATTTGCTAATACCGGGACATTTCTTTCATTGTTTGAAGCAATGATGCATCAAGCTACGTTCACACCACGCCCTGCAACACAAGTGACCACGTCCACTGGAAAGTCCATGTTTCTGCACTTACAAACTTGCATTCATGTGTTGCACATTTTTATGACCGTTTTCAGGCTTTACGTACAAAACGTGTGTCCATTGAACACGCATTGAAAGTTATACCAGGATGAACTTTGACCAGTCAGGGACTCAGTATGAATGGTGCCCCTTTTCATTCACAGAAATGCCAACTTTTGGAAATTGAACATGGGGGATAAATTAATACTTGTGTTATTTTCTTCAAACGGAATTATTTGACACCAAGTCTTTAATATATCAGACAAGAGCTGTAAAAGAAAAGGCCTGGAGCAAAATTCACGAGATTTGCACCACTTCAACATTTCGTAACAAGATTTTTCCAACTGTAGGTGGTTGATATGCCGTAGTATTGGGTGGCTGCAATCTATTGTGAACACTAAATGATTAATGTGTGTTATGCATGCCACATACCTGGTGTGAATGTAGCATCAGACAAAGAACATCCTTACCAATTTAGATGACTAATGTTCCATGTAACATAAAAAGTATTGCTAAAGTAAGACACTGTTTTATCTTTTCACATTGTTGGAGCTTACATTGATAATGTCTGTAATTGTTACAGTAATTGTAGTTCAGATCAATTCAACTTTGATGTGATCTTATTTTGTTTCTAGCTAATCTTTATTATTATACAAAACAGTTCAGTTTTACATTCTTGCAGATCATAATATACACTTTAACACAACATGTAGCTATCATGGAATCTGACCTTTATGCTTGTTCATATATTTAACCGTGCACCAACTGAGTTTGTGGTTATTAAAGCCTTAGTCACATATGCCTAAATAGGGGTGATTCTATTGAGCAACTTAGGTTTCAGGGGGGCAACAACATCGAGTGTACTCCTAAGGGCTTGTAAGGCATCATTAACAAATTGGTCAATTATACTAGTACTGATGCTATGGGAGCTGGACTCAGAGTATTTGCTCAGAATGTCACTAAGAACTGGTTGAACTGTGAGTTTAAACTCAGACACAGAACGATCAAGGATACATTTGGTCCGCTTTAACCCTTGTGCTATTCTAGGCACTTTGACATTGGGAGTGAGGTCATCTAGACCCCACAAGACAGTGCACTGAACCTTTTTTCTTCAATGATTTGTGATCTTCACTGGTGTCCATGGATTACATGAAATCCTCTTCATCTTTATCCACCTTTGTCATAGTAGGGATAAGACGTCAATATAAGGGTGGGGTCATAGGATAGCACAAGGGTCAAGTGAACCAAAGTTCGTTTCCCCCGATAATCAGGAACAAATTTTCAGTCTGAATACACCCAAGCGGACCCTGTTCTTGAACCAGGAACCACTCCCTGACCCATCTTTTGAGGTGGTCTCAGTTCGTTTCTGATCAGACTGAGCTGGGCTTCAGTTCCCTTGAGATTCCTCAGTCTGAATGCAATCCGTTCCCAAAGCGGAACAACTGAACCAAATAGGCCACCGTAGCTGACGGAACCAGAGTACGAATGGTCCTCTAGGAGATCTTGCAACAATTTCCGTGTTATTAGAGAAGAGGAAAAAAAGAGTCTATCTCATTAAATGTTAGAACGTCTGTTTTATCACTGCTGAAATCACTTCCTACATGCTTTTCTGTTCGGGGATATTACATAGTACGTGTGTGGCGCTGCTGTGAAGTCATTCTAAAAGCTACCTTGTAGTTTGCTTAAAAGAATTCTCTTAGAACAATAACGAAACACCACAGCGATGAGACATAGCAACTAATTGAAATGTGATGAATGCAGGGTCATTAAAACAATTTTTATCATGATACACATTGCTTCTCACACTGTTTTCTCGACAATCTATATATCATAAACCCTTAGCAGCATACCTTCGTACCCGATGTCTCCTCATCCCTGCAGTTTCTAGCATCCTCTGAGTTAAAGCACATTTGGCACGTCTCCTTGCCAGAAACCACTTTGCAGCATGCCTATGCTGTATCAAAGTAACAAGTAAAAAGTGTTTTTCCCAATGTTCAAAACTGTTCAAATCAAACGTTTTTATAAGTTACCGATCCCGCTAATAATTTTACTGTAAAGCTCATAGACCACGGGCTACATAGACCCGCCCCTTCACCCATATGGGGATTTTTGCTGACATATATATCTCAAAACTATGGTCCTAGAGCTACCAAAAGCTGATTGTCTACAAGCAAACCGAAAAAACAAAAAACAAACCAAAAAAATTACAAATATCAAATTATGTCTTTATAAGCAACAAAACACTTTTTGATGAATGTGAGTTCCACATATATGTGATACCTTGCAGACAGGAAGGTAATGAAGGTAAGTGCATACAAAGAGCTTCATATTTTTTAGATTTGTTGAAAAAGGTGGAAAAAAACAAAAAAATTAAACCTTGTTTTGAATTTCAAGGTCATGTTTTTCACCACCTGTGGCTTCAACAATGGTGATATGTGCCCAAACCTGAAACCAAAATGATTCCTATTGGTTCTGCCATACCAGGCAATGAAATATCAGTGTAGAAAATTGTTAGTATTCCTCCCAGAAATGTATATCTTACCCCCACCCCCATCTATGCTTAGTGGCTCATAATGTTGGTGTACATGGTTTTCATGTATTAGACTTCGAATAACCATTGTTTTTTTCTATAACTAAGACACATATAACTATAAATCCTGTTGATATAAGCTGTGTAAGACTTTACATATAATAAATGATACACAAGACCTGACATAAATATTCATGAGTTTAATGCTAAAACATGGCAAATAGTGAAACATTGTAATACAAAATGCGTAGTACACATTTATCTGTAGGCAATGAGTGTTCTTCAAGCGCTAGTACTAGGTTTAGTTTTCAGCAAATACAATATCATCAAGGTTATTAAGTTCAGGAGAATCATTGTCATCTTGGGTGCTTGGGTCCTCAGTCAGCACATTTTCAAGTTCTTGCGGTAGTAGGTCTCCTCCTGTCCATGTGATGCTTAGCTGTCCATCATCTATTTCCCAGCCATGCCCACAAAGAGTCACTGTTTGTGTAGATGTCCATACCATAGCTTTACAAAAGATCCATGATAGGTCAGACATCTGGGCTGTGGATACTGCCAATTCATTACATGCATCTTTTCTGTCAAGTGTTAGAACAGGCTCTGCCTTGTCTTTAAGGAAACAGGGCCGGGTGTACACAACTGACAGACCTCTCCTTGCTTCTTCTTTCACCAGTCTCCTTAATCCTACTGCTTTGCTGGTTAATGTTTACATCTGTTGAGTTTTCCTGGATGATGATTACGTGTTCTGTATGTGTTGTGCCTGAGCCAGATGGTCTCTCCTCATTAAGGTCAAAGTTGTCCCAACACAAGTGCAGTACAACATTGTTGTTCGATGAAATTGTAGGTGGGATTATACTTTGGCAGTCAACAACTTTCTTGCACATGGCTGTCTCTGGTTCTAACAAGGTACTGTATGATGCACAGTGACCAAAGTGGTTCATCATGGTTATGAGTTCTGCACTTCAAGTGAGATGTCTTATACTCATTCCAAGCAGCAGATGCTTAGGCATAGTCCACTGTCCTCTTGCAACTGCATGGCAAATATGATTTGCAAGTTACATCTTTTGACGCTTAGTCCTGTCAGGTTCATCATCATTCTTTTTACCACAAATTAAAACTGTCAAAAACCCTTGCAAAAGTACTGGGAGCTGGATGGTGACACTTAGAAGGAAGTCAGCAGGAGGTGGCCATGGCATGGATGGTGATTCCTCTTGGGCCTTTGTAACCCTTGTGCTATCCTTCAACGTTGGGATTTGGGTCATCTAAACCCACTAGACAGTGCTCTGAACCTTTTTTCTTCAATGATTTGTGATCTTCACTGGTGTCCATGGATTACATGTAATCTTTCCACCTTTATCCCCCTTTGTCATGGTAGGAATAACACGTCAAAGTAAGGGTGGGGTCATCTAAGATAGCACAAGGGTTAATCTGCCTTCTAAGAATCCGTGCAGCTTTTTCAAGTCGCCTTGAATCAGAGCTGGCTATTTCAAAAGCATTTTTAATCGCTTCACCTGTTCTTAATTCAGGTGCAAAAACAAGTTCAGATTTATAATTTGGTCACCAGAACTTTATTTGTGATAAAGTGTGTAATCAGTTTGGCTTTTAGCTTCTCTGTCCTGTAAGATGCACTGCGGAAATGGATGAAGAGGGCTTGGGCCTCACACCTGGTTATTAAGTAGGACGCGGAACAGGTGAGTTAATTTGGCGGAACTGCCCGCAGGGAGGAGTAAACAGGTAAACGCACCTCTGAGTTGCCTGACTGAAATTCTCCCAAGGTTGTTTATTGCCTCCCCCAGACATTGTTTTGGGCTTGTTTGGCTTAATTACACCAACATCTTTCATAAAAGATTTGGCCCCCGATTTGGCCCTGCAATTTTAGATAGACTAACAAGCAAAGACCTCCAAAACCATCTGAAAAAGATGCTTTAAACTGAGATTATTTCCATTATCCAGGAATATGAATGTTGGCTCTTGTGTCAAAATCTGTTATGAATCCATTAAATTCAGAACCATGGCTATTATTGTGCATAGATCCCTTAAGACCCTAAATGGTGTTTCTTCTTTCCTTTTTACTCTCCCCCAAAGGGCAGTTTCATTGCAGTCTGCTTAGACAACATGCCTCAATAGAGCAACCATTTCACGTCTGATAGTTGTCTCAGTTTCATTCCAAAGGCCATTTTGTAACTCACCCAATTTTCAAACAGGGATTTTACAGCAGTTATCTGAGATCAGACACGGAATGTCTGCTGAGTGACATTACTCATGCTCTGAGTCTCGATCCATCCACATTCAAAATGAGATTGTGCGTCTCTGCCCATTTCCATTGTCTCTTTTCCTTTTTCTGTCTCCTTCCTTAACATTTTGACACACTACTTTTCTGGTTTTTATACTTTTGTATATGTGGATGCACACAAGTGTGTATTTATCTGCCTGGCCATTTAGCATCAACCTATTATCACTGCACACGCTCCACTGCTACAGAGACCTGTCTTCTCGAAGATTGGTTCAGTTGGATGGATGATAGTGTCAGACATGTTTACACTCTAGGTGAAAGTTTTTATTTGCCTTCCCATCCCTTTAGTACAGACAAAAATATTTCAGCTCATGGATGGATTGCTTTACATGGCATACAGAATATAAATCTGAGAGCACTTGTCGACTTCACAACTTTTCTCCTTGCGCGTTAGTGTTTTGATGATTAAAATGTTATCGCATCGTGTTTTGGATTGCAATGATAGTTTAACTCTGTGCACATTATTCTGTTGATAATGGAAGTTACATTGTTTTGTTTTTACAGCAGGAAAGTCTAGCATCAAGAAGAAAGTTAATTTTCTTTAGTAATTTTCCTGCTGGTGTCACCAAGGATAGGCAGTAGTGTTAATGGTCTTGCCCAAGGACCCTCACTGGATTATGTGAAAGGTCTTTCCTGCATAGGTCTGTTTCCGTACCAGTCCTGCACTTAACCAAGTGGGCTATCCAGCTGCTATTTATGCTAGTATCTTAGCTGTTCCTGGCACTGCGCTTTTCTAGACTGAGATGTCTTGGGGGTCTGGACTCATTGTAGTGGTGGATAAAGAACAAAGGAAAGCCGTTGTGGTGGATGTGGCAGTGCCAAACGATGGGAACATCAGGACGAAGGAACATGAGAAACTGGAGAAATACTCTGGACTCAGAGAAGAACTAGGGAGAAAGCCTGGAAAGTGAAGGTGACAGTGGTGCCCATGGTAATCGAGTACTCGGGGCAGTAACTCCCAAGCTGGAGGAGTGGCTACAGCAGATTCCTGGAAAGACCTCAGACCTCTCAGTCCAGAAGAGCGCAGTGCTAGGAACAGCTAAGATACTGTGCAGGACCCTCAAGCTATCAGGCTTGTGTGTGTGTGTATATATATATATATATACTGTATATGTACTTCTTCCCCTCCTGTTGTCCTACTCTCTTTCCCTATGACATACTATGAGTTGTCATCCTCGTGAAATGGCCTTGTAATCTAACCTGTTCCCCTTTCCTTCATGATCATTTATTTGTCATTCTCTCGGTCAATTGCTGTCTTTTATACAATCTTACAATTGTCCTTTATAGTCTGTCCTTTTTTTCACACTTTCTTTGGCCCACCATTAATCTGCTGATGCTTTAGCCACCCTCCCTTATTTGATGTGTTTCTTTTACCACATAGGATGCCTTTCACATCGAGTTTCTAACTTACCACTCATAACAGGTTTTTCCTCCAGTAAGCATCCATTCTTATTTAAACATGTCAGCCATATATGATATCAATAAGAAATGGCAGCAGTATCCAAAATCTCCCATACAGAGTGGCCATATCCTTTTTTCATGTGGCGAGGGGGGTCCTATTATTCTCTACCCATTTCAGTCATGCCTATTGAGTTAGTCTGAACACTGCCACAGTTCTTTGATTCAGATCCAGTAAGCTGTCCCACTTCAATTTTAATCTTTGTTGTTTCACAGATCTCCATGGCACCACAAGCTCAGTCAAGCTGCTGTGTTGCCAAAATTAGGAAAAGAGTCTCAAAGCCTCCCATTGTTGTCATAATGATTAGTATCAGCTATTTTTAAAGTTTCATTTTTAGCCGAAAAAGCCGTTTTTTCTTTGCCTAGAACTTTTCTTGCTGTTATTTATTTTTGCCATAAATACATTTTCACACTTTCAGACATGTTTCCAAAACTTTATCAAAATACACCAAAGGCTCATTTACAATTCATAAAATGTTCCGTGTGATTTCAATTGTACTCACATTAGAGAAAACACATATTTCTTGTAAATTTTGAAACATACTGGGCTTATCCAGAACAACTTTCTTGATTAATAAAGCTGTTTCATTGCCCCAAAAGGGGAGTTGATAAAACAAACCGGGGATGTTGTTTCTTTCAATAAGAAGAGTTCTTATGACTGCAAATAAAGAATTGTACTATTATTTTTATTTGGCAGATATGCTCTGAACAGATATCTTTATCCTGGTGGGATGAGCTCAGACCATAGATGGATAAACCCCAGAGTCTAGACGCTGATGGTGGTAGAGGCAAGTCCACAACATAGTATTTGTCCAGGTGGAGAATTGGGCAGAGGAGGGCTGGGAAAGCTGTCTAGAACAGAGGTGGGCAAACCTTTGGACCCGTGTACCACAAAGGGTTCTAAAATTTGACAAAAGGGCCGGACCAGGAGGAGATGTGTGGAGTGTTTCGGTAATCCAAAATAAGAAAGAAATTTAGAGAAATGCTGCATTAATATGATGTATGAATGTTTGGAAAAATTGCCTGATTTGAAAACACGTCAGAAAAAAACAAATTTTTTCAACACGACATGAATGAAGAATATATTTCTCCGTAACAAATATCACTTTATTTGTAGTGCCCCATATAATAAAACTACAGAGAAAATAAAACAGTAAAAATGATTATCAGTGTAATTTATTCCAGTCTGGGGGGGCCAGATTAAATAGTTTAACAGGCCACGTATGGCCCCCGGGCCATAGTTTACCCACCCCTGGTCTAGAAAGTAGAGAGACAAACTGTCATGACTTGTAGGATGGACAGACCCAGATGCTGGAACCCAGAATGAGGACAATGGAAGGTGAGAGGTAAGTAAGAGTTTTTATTTTCCTTCCAGGAGAGATGGTGATGGCTTGGTAAGAGGCTGGTGAGGACAGCGGCTTGTGGTGTGGCTGGAGGTAGTAGCTTTACTGAGCTTAAAGTTATCACAGGGCTTCTGGAGGGCTGGGACTGACTTCCACACTGGAGACACTTGAAGGCTGGAATCCTGAGGCAGGGAGAGATCAGTTAGAGTCAAGGCAAGACTTGAACACATAAACATGAACTTAGACTGAGACCAGGTTTAGTCACCATAAGGGGCAACGAACTGGCGTTGGATACCGGGGCTGATACTCCTTAAGAGCTGAAGCAGGTGATGAGGTGAATTGGTCCCAGCTGGTGGAGTCAAGAGCAGAGCAGGAGGGGGAGGAGACTGACAAGCACCATAACACAAAGGTCCATGAGTTTAAAAGCAGGAACATGATTGTGATCGACTGAGAAGAAGGAGGGGGATTTAGCTATTGGTTTTGAGTGATGGCTTAATTGAAGGGTGAGTAACGCAAGAACCCAGCTTACTCATAAATGAGGTAGATATTCCCTATTGAAATTGTGCCAAAGCTTCATGGTGATGGCAAAATTTTATTTCTGGCATATGCTGTAACGCCTGTGCTATCCTAGGCACTTTGACATTGGGAGTTGGGTCATCTAGACCCACTAGACAGTGCGCTGAACCTTTTTTCTTCAATGATTTGTGATCTTCACTGGTGTCCATGGATTACATGAAATCTTTCCACCTTTATCCACCTTAGTCATGGAAGGGATAACATGTCAATGCAAGGGTGGGGTTATCTAAGATAGCACAAGGGTTAAAAGGGAAAAATATAAAAAGATAAAAACAAACATTACAAAAAATTCTCGAAACAGAGTGAGAAGAAGTAATCACCAGGCATATGATGCACTTGAATGCTCTTTTTGCATACAGTGTTCACACAGGTGTGCTGCTAACCGATCCTAGCACATGTAATGTATCAATGGTTGGAACGGGTTGGTGTGAAATTTCAAAGCGGTGCAAATTTCACAAATCTTGCTTGGATTAGATTAATCTGCGCTTTTCCAGATGCTCAAAGCGCTTACATTGTGGCCATTATTCATTCACTCCTCATTCATACTTGGTGATGGTAAGCTACGGTTGTAGCCACAGCTGCCCTGGGGCAGACTGACAGAGGCGTGGCTGCCAGTTCGCGCCTACCATCACCAGGATCATTCATACACATGCACACGCCAGTGGAGCCACACTGGAGGCAAGGGGCGTGAAGTGTCTTGCCCAAGGACACAACGGCATTTGGCTGGTGGGAGTGGGGAATCGAACCGCCAACCCTTCGATCATTGGACGACCTGCTCAACCACCTGAGCCACTGTTGTCCCATGGCTCTATTCTGATATTAAAGACTTGGTGTAATTTAATTTCAGCCAAGCAAAAAAAATAAATAAATAAATAAATTTTTTTCTTCATGGCCAATTTAAAAAAAGTTGACACTTCTGTAAATGAAAAAGGACGCTACCCTTACATCACTACTAAATCTGAGTCTCAGATTGGTCCAAGTTCAACTGGTTTAATTATTAATACGCATTCAACGGCTGCATTTTTGTTTTATGTAGAGCCAAAAAATGGTCTTAAAAAACCTGCACAATGCAAAAGTTTAGAATGAGTGCTTTGCTGAAGACTGTGTGAATATAGGATAATTAAATTCCCACCCCCATGTGCTGGACCAATTTTTATTTTTACCACACCCAGTGCACCCACTATACATTATAGTGCTCTCTCTTTTGAGTACACATTCAGTTTCAGATACCCATCTACTGTATACAGTAGATTAATATACACAGTGAAATGAACATATAGCAACATCTGACACATATTTGTCATATATAAACACTAATCTGGATCAATAATAATAATAATCAAATTTCTATATTGATAGTGATAACAATGTAGAAAAAGAAAAGCAAAATTGATGACAACATGGCATGAAACTGCTTTGTGTTTTGATCTTCGTGTTCTCCCATGCGGGTTGTCAGTAAAATTATTCAAGTGATGCAGCAAAAGTGCTACATTTGAGCCGTTGTTAGATATTTGCATTACTACTGTTTTAGAACAGACAGAAACAATGTATTTCTTGTATACATTTTGTAACTTTTAATGAACAAAGATTGACATTGTGACCCGTCCCTAATGCATTTCTGCATCCAGGTGCAGACACACATCCGCAGCTCGCATTACACTTCAGATAAACCAATTAGAATCAGACCCTGCATTTGCAGTAGGCTTTCAACACATTGACAACTGATCCACACAGAGGGGCGTCCTGAGAGGTGTAATTAGCCACTTGAGAGATAAAAAAGAGAAATTTGTTTAACTCTGGGCCACTCTATTTCTGTTCCTTAAAAGAGACATTGCTTTGGTCCAGCAAACTGAAAATTTATTAAATATTGTTTATCTTACAATTTGTTATTTCCTTATTTTGTTGAGCTCTATTTCCTCAGAATTAAAGACCAGGGTGCAACACCATATAACCTGCATGCACTTACTATTATGTTCTTTTGTTATTGTATAAAAAAAATGCTTTTATTTTGGAGTAGTCATTTTCATTTAGTTTGGGTGAAACCCTTGTGTAAAAACTTAACGGCCGATCTTAATCAGTAAAGATAAAGATGTGTAACAACACAAACAGCAAGATATTTTTGGGATGAAACTTTCTGCGGGTTTAGCCCTGCAGAGGAACATTAGCAGACTACACACTAGTGTAGACTTCTAAAAAATACCCTGATGATTTATAGGTTTAACCCTCAAAATGATTTGATTCATTTCAGTCAATTTCCAATTAGGAAGCAGTAAATGAGGCAGGGATTCCCCACGACCAGAGATCATGTACACTTAACCCTTGTGCTATCTTAGATAACCCCACCCTTACATTGGCGTGTTCTCCCTACCATGACAAAGGTGGATAAAGGTGGAAAGATTTCATGTAATCCATGGATACCAGTGAAGATCACAAATCATTGAAGAAAAAAGGTTCAGCGCACTGTCTAGTGGGTCTAGATGACCCAACTCCTAATGGTAAACTGCCTAGGATAGCACAAGGGTTAACCACTATTCCACACAGATAAGATAAAAGATAATTGGTCTAAAGCCAGGAGGGAGTTTCCACAACCACCAATCCATTTAAATTACTAGTTCTTCACTCAAGCAGTTTTTTTTTCCCACAGAAGCAGAAAAAAAGTAAGTAAGCGGAAGTAAGTTCAATTTATTAAAAAACTGAACTTCTTCATTAATTTTGTCTTTTGCTGCCTTCACAACAGGCCCAGTAACCTGCGTTCAAGCAGCCACTTGTAATGAAATTTTACGTAACTTCATACGTCAGGATTTTGTGTTCAAAACTGTTGCGTTCACGCGTTGCTTTTAAGTCAGTTTTTAAGCTCTGTGTCCAAAACATGCCACCAATGAACATTGTGAAAGTTAAACCAATTGAAATTTAACCAATCAGTAACTCAGATTTGGTAATTACATATGTGTAGCGTCTTTTTGAATTAATGGACGTGACAACCTTTTGAAAATTGATCATAATAATTAGAGTTTGTGCCCAGCTGTTATTATATAACACCAAGTCATACCAGAATAGAGCTGTGAAAGAAAAAGCCTGGATCTGCGATTTGCACCGCTTTGACATTTCCCATCTATCCTCTTCCAATTCTGAGTGCATACACTGGTATCGAGTAGCGACAGTCAAGTGTGAAACATATGTTAAAAGCTTGTTCAAGACTGCGCGTTTACAGCGTTTCAGGTGCTACCTTTAGGGGTCACTACAGCTATTCCATTGGTCCATCTTACCCTATCCTCCGCATCATCCTCACTCACACTAACTACCCTTCACTACATCCGTCAACCTCCTCTGGTCTTCCTCTAGGCCTCTTTCCTAGCAGCTCCAATCTTTTACCAACATATGCCCTCCTCTGAATGTGCACAATCAGGTTTCCAGGCGATGTCATCCTTAAGCAAATCTCTAAAAGTCATCTGTTGTGACTCCAGAATTTAAATGTGTTTAAATAATTGGCTCATTGCTGTTTGTGCAAAGAAGATTTATGAGATCCAAATGTTTGAGCATATAGAGAACAGATGGATGTTAGAGGCTTCAGTTAGCTTTCTGCCTGCACCATGATGTGAGTGTCTGTTCAAGTTGGCATACAAACAGGCAGGGCTGCTTTATAAATCCACAGCTAACAAGAGCAGGTGGAGGCCTTTAAATTTCCAAAACTCTAAATAAATAAGATTTCAGCTTCTGTAATGCTCCTGTGTGTATGTGTGTCAACCAAAATATAATCTATTTGTAATAGAAATTTACAGTAAAGAATGGTTAAAGAAGGATTTTATGATCCACATCGTGAGGAGCCAGTTGAAGTAGCTAAGGCATCTGATTTGGATGCCTCCTGGACGACTCCCTGGTAAGGTGTTCCAGGCATGTCCCACTGGACGGAAGCCCCAGGGAAGACATAGGACACGCAGAAGAGATCACATCTTGGGAAACGCCTTGGGGTCCCCCCAGTTCTAGAGGGAGAGGCCGGGGAGAGGGAAGTCTACGCATCTTTGCTTAGACTGCTGCCCCCCTTGACTCAGTCCCGGATGAGCCGAAGAATATGGATAGATGAAATTTATGCGTAATGGATCTTACTTTTGTTTACACAAACAAACATAAAACACTATTTCATATGCAGGAAAAACATTTGCTTCGAGAACAACTTTTCAAGCTCAGACAATGATGTGGAAGCAGAGGCCAAGGTGATAACGAGTGATGAAACATCCTGGATCAATAATGAAGATGTATTTCTACATATCAGTACTGTATTGTGTCTAGATTATAAAAGGGTTTTACACTAAATCTGCAGAATCATCACTGATCAAAGCGCTTAGTTTTGCAGAATTTTCCAATTTGAACTTTTTTGTCCTTGTAGTGAGTCAATGGTAAATGCCATCACAGCATTACATGATTTACAATAAAGCATAGCTAAATGAATCAGGGGAAGTACATCAAGATTAATTGCAGCCTATGTATTGTGCTTCAGCCATTTCCTATCTCCTTGCTTCTCAGTTTTCACACACACACGCCTGCACGCACACGCACAAACACACACGCATACATACATAAAAACACACACACACACAGAAACACACAAACAAAAACACCTGCACACCTTCACTGACAAAAGTTCCAAGTTTTCTGCTGGAAAACAAGGCAGGAAATTGGCATGGGTAAGAAGGGCAATGCTCCTCTAAATGCAATGGAGGCCCCCAAATGTGATGGCCCACAAAAATCCACAACTAACTAAATAAATAAAAACAGTTAAAAAAAACACAAAACAAACCTTAAAAACACAAAAAAACAACATTAAATACAAAAATACGGTGCCCGAAAACCGCCATTGCAGCAAAAAAAAAAGGGAAGCAAAAAGAAAATGCAACTGCAAACAAAAAGAAAAGGAAATGCAAATAAAAAATAAACACTGCAAAGAGCAAAAAGACCACTTAGCATGCTGCGTTCACGCCAAAAGCTAATTAATTGCGGGGCAAATTTTGGTCTACCGCCTCTCCTTTGCCGCGCGGCAAAGTCTCTGCTGGCCGTCAGTCTAAAAAATGTGTTTCAGAGCTTGTACCTACTAGCTGCACACACAGGTGGGAGAAGCTTAGCTTTAAGCTAATGTTTTTAGCCTAATGGCTACATGGTGGAACAACGCTGAAGTTAGCATTTGATTCACAGCTTTAGCGCTTTGCGAGGGTAGTAAAGCAGTGTTTTTAAACCAGTGTGCCGCGGCACACTAGTGTGCCGTGGGAGATGGTCAAGTGTGCCGTGAGAAATTGCCCTCATTAACTGATCTAAAAGCAATTACCATCTCCAGGAAATCAGCTCTGTGTTCATCCAAACAGGCCCTGATAAAACACTGAGAAGTTAAGAATATGAAATATCATAAAATTATTTTTTCTTTGTGTTTATATGATTCTATTAAAGACATTTTGATAAGAATAACGGTATACCGCGATTTAGCTGCAGCTATAACTGTGTAAGGAAAAGTCCCGCCCCTTTAACTGTCTCCACCAATCATTCTTGAAGGCTTAATCACATGTCATCAGTCTGACCAATCAGAAGTGGTTAAAGTATTCACTTCCTTGTTTCGATTTAGCGCAAAAAAGTCTCTCTGTTCTAACAAAAATACCAGCTAAAGCTCGTCTTTAGCGGTGTAGCTTTCCACATAATCTGGTATCAGACTGGAACAAGTGAACAAAACCATGAAGCTCAAAGACGCTGGTCTTTCTGCGGTCGGCGGATTACGGGCACTACATCTCCCATGATGCAGTAAAGTGACTGTCTTAGCGCACAATGAGTCTATCCTCTTAACGTCTTAAAACAACGAACACACATCAAACAGTTTTTGAATCTTTTGACTTAATTTTTAATACATCTTTTAGAAAAAACAGCTGCAGCTTCCAGCGTTTTCTTCAACAATTATCACAAAAATGCATGTGGATTGCAGAGCGGCTGTAGATCAATACAGACTGAGCTTTTTCTTTTTTTTTTATTTATCTATTTTTTTGGATGCTGGTGTGCCGCGGGATTTTTGTCAAGGTTAAAGTGTGCCGTGGCTCAAAAAAGGTTGAAACACTGCACTAAAGGAACATTCCACTGCATTTTTCACACTAAGATCAAAACCGCGTCCTGTTCAAAAACCACAGGACCTGGACTGATTAAACCTGGATTCAATTATGCATTTGATTGTAAAGAATACATTAAACACAGTTGCTGATTTGTGAAACCTTTCTCTGATTTGTGAAAATGTGAAATAAGTTGATTTTTATCGCATTTTATGCACTAAGTCCACCTCAGACCAGGGGCCTCATTTATAAAACTTTGCGTAGGATTTGCGTCAGAAGTGGCGTACGGATGAAACATAGGACGTGCGTACGCACAGAAATATTCGGATTTATTAAACCGTGCGCACGCACATCCTACGCATCTTTCCCTTTATAAATCACAACCGATTCTAAATGCAGCGCAGCTTTTGCGGCTACATGACACGCCCATAGTTGCCCATAAATAGTCCGTGAAACGCCCACAAATTAATATTCATGGCTTGCCAAATCATGGCAAACACAGAGAGGAAATCAAAAAAACGTAACTTCACTCAATGTGAAGTAGAAGTTATCGTTGGCGAGGTGGAAAAGAGGATAAAACGTTGTTTGGAGGGCACAGTGTGGACATTACTAATGCCAAAAAGGCACGTGAGTGGCAAACGGTGGCAGACGCCGTAAATGCTGTAGCCTCACAACCTCGGACCGTGGCCGAAATAAAAAAGAAATGAAAGAAATGATCGGACATCAAAGTCGAGGCAAAAAAACGTCTAGCGCTGCATCGGCAGAGTGTGTCCGCCACGTGGGGGGGTGGGGGGGGGGGGACCGGAGCTGACCCCTCTTGATGAGAAACTGGCCGCTATTATTGGGGAATCCCTATTAAGTCCCCCTTATCAGCGTCCTCCTCCGCCTCAGTCACCTGACTGAGACGGAGGGGACGCCGACGCGCCAGGGTCAGGGTGACACAGGTAAGAGAAATAATTAAAATGAATCCAGTCAAGTCACATGTATGCAGGCTACACAATTACAGATTATTAATATAGAACAATTTTATTTTAGTTGCTGCGTGTTCCAGCGGGGCCAGTGGTTATGATGCTGCAGCTGAGCAGCCGTCTGGACCCAGCGTCTCCACGGCACGCGGCTCTCAACCCTCCAGCAGTGGACGTTTCCTCACCGATGCAGTCCTTGAAATGCAGAGGGAAGTCAGTAGTTCAATCAGAGAGGTGGCCAAGGAGTTGGGCGAAATCAAGATCGCCCTGACTGATATAAACTGCACGATGAGGGAATTCTTAAATAAATAATATTTTCCACACCTCTTTTTCTTTATAAGCGACGCATCACTTCCAAACGCTGGCGCACAACAGCAGCAAATGGCTCAAATGCGTGGGGATGGGGTTCAGGGTCGGGGCCAACACAGCAATCAGCGCCAGGGGGTAGAGGCACGTTTTTAAGCTGTGCCACATTGTGTAGCACAGCACATGCCAGCATGATTTGGCACACACTGTCACTTTCACGTGTTTCTTCCATCTGCCGACGGTGTCGCCATTTCTCATTTCACCCGTTTTTGTGCGTACGCCTGGGTCAGAGCTTGCGTGGAGGACCGCACATTTTCCCGTCAAGTTTGCTTTTTATAAATCTCAACTATTGCGTAGAGAGTGGCGTACGCCTTCTTTTGTACGTACGCAACGTTTATAAATGAGGCCCCAGGTCTTATTGAAAAACCGCTGGACTTGGACTGCTAAAACCTGGACAAAATTTGGATTTCGATAGTAAAGAATACATTAAACACAGTTTCTTATTTGTGAAAATGTGAAATAGTGTCATTAATGCATAAAATGCGATAAAAATCATCCTATTATCATCCTAAATTTTAATATAGGTGGTTTGTATTGTCAATTTTTTTTATCTACTTTTAGAAGATGATAGCGCCATGACCTTGGAGGAGGTGTTAATGTTTGCTTTGGGTGTGCCACGTGTTCTTCCTGCTGGAATTAGTCCTCTGCCATGCCTTCACTTCCTATATTCCTCAACATCAAGATTACCAATGGCAATTACCTGTGACAACATTTTAAAGATTCCTCTTTTGGATTCCTATAGTGCCTGTAAAGCCAACATGGACTTTGGAATCAATCAAGAATTCCCCTGGCTTTGGGTGCTTTTAGACCAATACATTTTTTTGTATGTTAATGTTGCCACACAGTTATATTTCAGGGCTACAATATCTGTTATACTTTCTGTTACACTTTGAAACCTAAGTTTTACTGCAACATTTTTTTTATATACTGCTTTGTCAGCTTGTTCTGTAATAAAAAATACTGGACTACAGACATTTTTGTAAAGTTTTTTTCATGCATATAAAACTTTATTTGACACATGAAATGACAGGAGGGTGAGGAAAATGACATATGGCTGATACCATACATAAAAATGTTGTATTAGTCAAGTTTTGGGTGCCCAAATCCAGGTCTTGAGTGTGCTTCCTGCTGGTTTTGGGATCTCCTGGTTAAGGTACAATGCAAATACGTCCCTAAAGGTTTTACAGATCAGCCATGTTTTTTTAGGGTGATGTAGTTCTCAATAGCTGATTCCCACTGCAAAGAAGCTCTTAGACCAGGGGTGGGCAATTATTTTAACTCGTGGGCCATATTTGGTTCTAAAATTCGAGGAGCAGATGTGTGGAGTGAGAATGATATAACATGGAATGTAGATGAAAACATTTGGATTAAAAATTATATTCAAAAACAGATTATTCTCTAGTTTTTAGTTTAAAACGTTTGTTCCCTGTTACATCCCACCCAGGGGGAGGGAGAAAATGGGCAACATAAAGAAATAATGTTAAGCCGGTAAGGGTTGAATGGCTGTCAGTGCAGCCGTTTATTTTAAATGACAGCTGCAAAAGTAAAGAAGGTAACAAACGTAAACGCTCAGGCACGAATGCAATAAATAACCAAAAGAAAAATTTAACTAGATGGACATCACTAAAGTACCAAACATAGTCCAAAAACAAAGATCACAATTAGAGGGGAAAACCAGGCAGTTTCCAACAGGCTCTAACGCCAAGTCCAACAACAGGGGGTCAGCTGATCAAACAGATTCCTCCCAGGAATTCAGCTGCCCACTGGAACATAGGCTGCTCCAGGCTTTTATGCTTCCCGCCCAGCCTGGTGATTGGAGGAGGGAAAAGCTGCAATCATCAATCAGGAAGTGAAGTGAACTGATGTGGTGGAGGCTTCTGCAAAAGACACACATACACACACAACACACATACACACAACACACACATACACACACCAAAAGGCCTGGGGCCGTAACACCCCTCCCCTTAAGTTGCAAGCCCTTAACCCTAAGGGTTTGCAACCAGAACCACCAAACAAAATCAAGTGTGTGTATGTAACATCACCGAACGATGGAAAAACCGGAATCACCCAGACCTGGACAGTGCATCTGCTAACAGGTTCTCTGTACCTTTCTTGTGATGGATTTGAAGGTTGTAGTCCTGCACCAACAAAGCCCAACGCATGAGACGCTGGTTGTGATTATACATACGAGACAGGAAAACAAGTGGGTTATGGTCAGTGCGAACAACAACTGGCAGAGAACTAGATCCAACATACACATCAAAATGCTGAAGTGAGAGCAACAATGCCAAAGTTTCCTGTTTTATGGTGGAATAGTTTTGCTGTTGTTTGTTAAACTTTTTAGAAAAGTAACAGACCGGATGTTCAACGCCATCTGCATTCTCCTGCAGAAGGACTGCGCCAACACCCTTTTGGCTGGCATCAACTTCCAGCACAAAAGGCAGAGAGGGGTCTGGTGCAGCTAGAACAGGTGCATGACACAATAAAGACTTCACACTGTCAAAAGCATGCTGGCATTCGGGGCTCCAAGAAAATCTTACCTTGGGACTCACCAAATTGGTAAGGGGACAGGCGACAGATGAAAAATTTCTGCAAAAGTTCCTGTAGTATCCTACCATACCAAGGAACCTACGCAAGTCACGACGGGTGGTAGGAGTGGGGAAGCTCAAAATTGCTTCAACCTTGGCTTCCAAGGGTCGAACTTTTCCCTGTCCTACTTGTCTCCCCAGGTAAGTAATTGTAGCCTGTCCAAATTCGCATTTGGCTAGGTTTAATGTGAGTGACGCGTTTTCCAAACGGGAGAATACTGTGTGCAGCATCTCAACATGCTCCTCCCAGGTTGAGGAGTAGATGACTACGTCATCCAGATAGGCACTGCAATTTTGAAGGCCAGCAAGGACGATATTCATTAAACGCTGAAAAGTGGCTGGCGCATTACACAATCCAAATGGCATAACTGTATATTGTAGAAATGTGTCAGGAGTAACGAAGGCTGAAATTTCTGAGGCACGCTCTGTCAAAGGGACCTGCCAATATCCTTTTAGAAGATCAAGCTTGGTTACAAAGTTTGCATTGCCAATGTTGTCAATACAGTCATCCATCCTGGGAAGAGGATAGGAATCGAGAACTGTGACTGAATTGACTTTTCTGAAATCTGTGATGAACGGAGGGGTTCCATCAGGTTTCTTTTCAACCAGACATGGGGAGCTCCAGGGACTGACACTGGGCTTTGCAAGGCCATTTGTAACTAAATAGTCAGTTTCCTGTTTCATGAGAGTTCTCTTTTCAGGATTAACCCTGTACGGGTGTTGCTTTATTGGTTTAATTGTTTTCACGGCAATATCATGTTTAAGAACAGTAGTGGAACTTGGTACATCACTGAAAAGGCACGTGTATTGTGAAACACATGCTAAAACGTCACGTTTCTGAGTCTCCTCCAAATGGTTAAGTTTAGCAGGAAGAACTTTGAGTATCTCAGAGTTAGGCAGCCTAGCACAGGAGCGAGGTGAATTAGGAATGCGCAGACCGTCATCCTCCTCAGGTTCTTCATGCTTTTCTGGCTGTACAGTGACTGCTGCAGAAATCTGTGGAGTTGGGGTCACAATGGGCTCTGAAACTTCACGCGAGTGATATGGCTTCAACATATTTATATGGCAAACGCGAGCTTCACGCCGTTTGTCAGAACTGCCCAGGAGGTAATTGTTGTTTTTCAACACTTGTTGTACTTCAAGTGGACCAGTGAACTTGGCAGACAAAGACGAACCCAGAACCGGAAATAAAGCAAGCACCTTGTCACCTGGTTGAAACTCACGCTTCACAGCGAAACGGTCATGTCTTTGTTTCATTCTAAGTTGGGAGCTGACCAAACACTCTTTAGCGAGTTTGTTGGCACAGCGTAACCGATCATTAAACTCACGGACGTAGACACGCACACTTTTCCGTTTGTCCTCTACTGGCGACAAGAGTTTTTCTTTTAGCGCTTGAAGTGGACCTCTGGGAGTGTGGCCAAAAAACTAATTCAGCAGGGCTGAATCCAAGTGACTCTTGAACAGACTCGCGTGCCGCAAACAAAACAAAAGGGACGCCCTCATCCCAATTTTTCTTTAACTCTAAACAATATTTCCGAAGCATAGCTTTCAGAGTTTGATGCCAACGCTCTAGTGCGCCCTGAGATTCCGGATGGTACGCACTAGATGTAATATGATTTATGCCGAGGGTTTGGATAACCTGTTTAAACGAACCGGATTTGAAGTTCGTTCCTTGATCCGTTTGAATTGTTTTAGGTAACCCAAAAGTAGAAAAGAATTTTGTAAGTGCTCTAATGACAGAATGAGCGGTTATTTTCCGCAGCGGTACAGCCTCAGGAAAACGTGTGGCTGCACACATTATGGTGAGCAGAAACTGGTTACCGTTTTGGGTGCGAGGCAATGGGCCAACACAGTCCACAATGACGCGATCAAATGGATTTTCAATTATGGGAATTGGTTGTAACTGCGCAGGCGGGATTTTCTGGTTTGGCTTTCCAGCCATCTGACAGACATGGCAACTTTGACAAAAGCGTACGACATCCTGTTTAACACCTGGCCAGAAAAAATGTTTCAACAGAAGTCGATAGGTTTTCGTCACCCCAAGATGACCTGACAACTGGCTTTCGTGTGCTAATGATAGTATTTGCGCGCGATAATTTAAAGGCACAACGATTTGGTTTACAGTTTGCCAGGGTACAGTTTCAGCAGCAGAAGGAGACCATTTCCTCATAAGAACGTCGTTATCCAGAAAATAACCTGACTTTTCTTTGGCAAGTCGCTCATCACTCACCACCATGGAGAAACATGTGCATAGAGTTGGATCAGCTCTCTGCTCAGCGCACAGGCGGGTGCGTGTAATGGGGAGCGCGGGCTTTGAACGCTCCGAATCAGATCAATTGTCCACAGGAGCTTCCACCTGGACTGGAGGAAGACAACCAAAATTAACCCTGTTCTGAGAGTGTTCATCTCCTGAAAAGGTTGACATAAGAATGCTATCAGAGAGGGCAATGTCTGCATTTTTACGGGACTGTGCTCGCGTCACAGCACAAGCTGGGTACAACTTGCGCTCTGTTTTGTCTAGTGCATTATGATCATGAAAATCTGAAAGGGGTTTTTGTAAGACTTCCAGATGCGGCACGACTTTACCGCCGGCTACATCGTTTCCCAGTAAGATAGCGACCCCCTTCATGGTTAATGCCGGACAAACGGCCATAGGGAAAATGCCAGATATTAAGTCAGACCTCAAATGGACTCTGTGTACGGGCCGAGGAGTGTACGTCATGCCAATTCCACAAAGTATGACATTATAGTCGCAGGAAGAACACGCTGCAAAGTCTAATGTGTTTGCTAAAATTACAGTCTGTGATCCACCTGTATCCCTCAAAATACACACAGGACGTTCATCTGTGCGCTCACCACTCAGTGAGACAAAACCTTCGAATACGAATGGTTCAAAACAGGAGTCGGGAGTTTCCGCGCATTTAACTGACACCGGATTTATTGCACCGACACCTTTTGGTCTAGACTAGAGGGACTTGGTGGGCCACGTTCAATTTTATTTTTCAGAAGAACACAGTCAGCGATCACATGTCCAAGTTTGTGGCAGTAGTAACACTCACGCGTTTCTCTGTTCGAATGTGTTTTGTTTCGAGCTGGCTGAGTTACAGCTGTAGCTCTCGGGTGGTCCACTAATGTTGGGAAGGTTGTTTTGTGTGTCAGCACATACTCATCAGCCAGCACGGCCACTGATGTAATAGACGTTACCTTCTGCTCATTTAAATAAACCACAACACGATCAGGTAGACTTCTTTTAAACTCCTCCAACAGAATAAGGTCACGGAGAGAAGCGAAATCATCCACTTTGGATGCCGTGCACCAGCGATCGAAAAGAATGCATTTTTCCCGAGCAAACTCCACATGAGTTTGTGACAAAGACTTTTTCTGCTGTCGGAATTTCTGGCGGTAAGCTTCAGGCACTAGCTCATAGGCCTGTAAAACAGCTGTTTTAACCTTATCATAGTTTAGACTGTCTTCAAGAGGGAGCGACGCTACGACCTCCTGAGCTTTTCCACACATTTTACAGTGGAGCAATAATGGCCAAACATCACGGGGCCAATTTAACGTGCCAGCAATGCGCTCAAAGGACGCAAAATACGACTCCACTTCACTCTCCCGAAAAGCGGGCACAAGTGGAATAAATTTACTTACGTCAAGCAGCGTGGTGGAAGATCCAATGAGGGGAGGGTTTGCGCCGTCAACTGAGGATGCCGGAAACTGAGCCTTCGCCTCCAGCTCCAGCTGACGGATCCTGACAGCTGTCTCAGCCTCAATTTCCAAACGCTTAATCTCCAGCTGCATCTGACGGGCTTGTGCCCTTTCCTGCGCCTCAAGTTGCAGACGGGCAAGCCGGACTTTCAGTCGCGCATCATCCCGCGACCCACCGCTGCCTGGAGAGAGCGGATCGTAGCGTGGGAGGCTGAAGGGCGGTTTTACCCGCTCGAGCCTCTCATCGCTCTCTAGCACGGGAGATGTCTCCGCGTGCACGCGGTCACCCATGTGCGGGGCACCGCTGTCACGCTCGCGGCCACCTCTCCCCGAGGCGCCGTCCGCGGACAACACAGGCACCTCAGTGACAGTCAGACGAACCACGCCCATTCTCCTCAGATCACCCACCAAGTGATCCTTAAGAGCCTGCTTGTTTATAGGTTTCGAAAATGAATCGCCAAAATAACTCGCAATTTGCTCCAAATCGCACCTGCGGCACGTATCTAACAACGATAAGGATGGGTGAGCAATGAAATGCTCAAGACTAAAGCCAGTCGCCATGGTTTTTCCCCCTTTACAGGTATGTGTACGTGGCACAAACAAAACCGCAACAAGGACACGTAAGCACCCTGCGCAGCCGCCAAATATGCAAACTGCAAAACAAACAGCCACGTATACCCTATAAGAATAATCCCGGACGAGCCCCCACTTATGCTACATCCCACCCAGGGGGAGGGAGAAAATGGGCAACATAAAGAAATAATGTTAAGCCGGTAAGGGTTGAATGGCTGTCAGTGCAGCCGTTTATTTTAAATGACAGCTGCAAAAGTAAAGAAGGTAACAAACGTAAACGCTCAGGCACTAATGCAATAAATAACCAAAAGAAAAATTTAACTAGATGGACATCACTAAAGTACCAAACATAGTCCAAAAACACAGTTCACAATTAGAGGGGAAAACCAGGCAGTTTCCAACAGGCTCTAACGCCAAGTCCAACAACAGGGGGTCAGCTGATCAAACAGATTCCTCCCAGGAATTCAGCTGCCCACTGGAACATAGGCTGCTCCAGGCTTTTATGCTTCCCGCCCAGCCTGGTGATTGGAGGAGGGAAAAGCTGCAATCATCAATCAGGAAGTGAAGTGAACTGATGTGGTGGAGGCTTCTGCAAAAGACACACATACACACACAACACACATACACACAACACACACATACACACACCAAAAGGCCTGGGGCCGTAACATTCCCATTTTAGATCTCTTTTTTTATTGTGAAGCCCTTTGGTACCTTCAAGGAGTTGTAAAGTGCTATATGAATAAAGTTTTATTCATACATGATCCTTTTAATAAAATAAATAACATTATTTATGAAATAAAACAATGACCAAATAACACTGATTTTCACAGACAAAAATTCAGGAAACATATACAGATAAAAAAAAAAAAATAGTTGATCCCCTCTCGTCACAATCCTAATTTCACTTCTATGTCTTCTGCTGCAGCTACGCATATATCTGCATTACCTTTTGACCAGTACAGAGTTCCCACATTTTTTGCAGGAGTTACGTTCTAAAAATATCCCGTGATCGGTAAAATCCACGGAGTCTGATGTCAGTGAAACTCCTCACTGCCCACTTTCTACAATTTTCTCAGACAGACATGAACATTTTCATACTTTTCTCTCTTGTTTAAATTCTCAACCTTCATAGAAATTAGGTCAAGGATCTTAGAATGAAAACAAAGATCTGATCGATCAAAGATTTTTGTAGATCTGAGCTCCATGTTTCTGTACTAGAGACACGGCAAGGAGGAGATTGATTGACAGGGTCTCCAGGACACAGAACAGGGTGCGCTGTTTAAAAAAAGCAGCATAATCTCTCTAAAAGAACGAGCTACACCGGGAAAGATGAACTGCAACGTAGAAAGGGCAGACTGTCTACTGTTCTATTTGAGAGAGATTTTAGAGGGTTTCAGGTTGGAGCACTGACTGCAGAAGGGGGGAATAAAATGTCACGTCTTGATCGTGTGGCCATATTAAAAAAAAAATAAATAAATAAACATGGGTCTCTGATGATATTGTTCAGTGGGCCGGACCAAACATGGAGGCGGGCCGAATCCAGGCTGTAGTTTGCCCACCCCTGTCCAAGACCAATCTGATGTTTTAGTTCTCCAAAGAGGGTTTCATGCTCATCTCCACCAGGAGTTGCTGGCACTGGCAAGATGCTGGTGATGTGGTTCAAGATTTGTTCAGATGCCGGTAAACCCCAATTGGTCCCATCAAATCTACGAGAAAGTACAGAAAACATTCATACGGAGCAACACATCAAAGAAGTTTATCCTTGTTAATTTTTTTAGTTTCATTGTCATTCTAATTAATTCTTTCCGCAGAGTAGCAAGTGGAGTGTAGTTCAGTCTTCTGGTCAGGCCTGCATCATTTTATCTTTGTACTAGATTGCAAAGACTGACTGATATGTTGTGTTTTGTTTTCAGTAAGTCAACTATTATTTTGTAACTATGGCCCTCCGTGAAATATTTTTGGATAAGTCCATCAAGTGAATTAGCTTCATGATCTGAGGGTTTAAAAGGAGGACACTACTTTAGAGGCTAACTGATGAACTGCATACTATTTTTTTTTTTACAATTTATTACAGAGGTGAATGAATAGGATTGTTTACATTATCGTATGTGTGTGACATGATATTGATTTGAGTTCTTGGGGAATCTAACTATTCAATGTAAAATTAATGAATTGAAAACGTCTTTATATTTAAGTTAAAGCTTACTTTCAAGGAAGTATTATAATAGTCTGAAAGGAAATAAATTACTGGAGTAAGAGATTTTTTTCACAGATATGAGTCTGGGGCAGCTCCAGGATTTATTTTTTACTGCAAAAGCTTAGAGGTTCCTAAATGACTGTAATGAGTAGCTATTTCATTATTCTTTTAATTACAATTCAAAGAAGGAAATTTACAGGGATGCATATTCATACGAGTCATATGATTAACAGTAAAAACAAAAAAATAAGTACCTTCATCATTGGAAACTTTACCTGACATTTCTACAGCATGAGCTACAGTATACCAGGATGCATGGAAGGTTCACCCCACAGAATGGACAAAACATGACCTGGTAAATGACAAAGCAAAGAGCAAAGTTTAAAATTCACTCAGGTACTTTCCTAAAAGTCCCTCTGTTTAAATACATATCTAATAAAATGCACACTATAGTAACCCAACCTTTTTATTAAACACAGTAATATTTGGCATAATCAAAAAAAAAGAAAGACAATTGCATCAACATGATTATTTGTCTAGCTAAATTAAACATAAATACAACATATATGACAAATACAAATATTTGAAGAAAGCCCCTCCCATAAAAAATATTAACAGATTAAAACTATACCAAGAACACTAGAGTGGTTGACCATTGTGACACCTCTAAATCTAATTTACCCCGCGAATCGCATTCGGCGAGTCAGCCGAAGCTAACAATAACTGGAATAAAACCTGGGGCTTCCTCTGGCCAAACCAACTAACATCAAAATTACACATAGTAACATTTAACACCAATATTTTCACTTATACTTCACTTTCTCGTTCAATTTCTGATTCATACTCCTGTATTACTCCTCCTTTTTCCAGCGGTGTGTGTGGCAAAAGCCAATCCACTTCTGGTGTACATTCGGCAACTCAACTGACCCCCGATCTGTTGTGGCGTCATTTCCGTGGTGATGTCACTTCCGCTAAGGCTTTCCTTTTATTTGCAGCCGTTTTCCTAGAAGCATCACTTTTTTTAAGTTTGCAGTTCATTTCTTTTTTGTATCGCTTTCTTTTCTTTTTTGCTGTGATGGTGGTTATTATTTGCAATGTTTATTTTTTATTTGCATTTCATTTTCTTTTTGTTTGCAGTTGCTTTTTTTTTGGCTTCTCTTTTTTTTTTTTTTTGCTGCAATGGCGGTTCTCGGCCACCGTACAAAAAGATAAAAAATAAAAGACAAAAAAACACAGAACGACACACAGATGGACAAATAGACAGACATAAAAAAGAACAAAAAAAATAAAAAAGCCTCGATTAGGCGCAAATCAGTGTCCTGCTTGTGCCTGTACCAAGCCCACTAAATGCAGAGGGTAGTGTCAGGAAGAGCATGTAAAACTTATAAGCCATATACTGTATATATATGGATAGATTAACTGATGTTTTCCAAAGCTTTTTTTCTTTTCTTCTGAGTTTAGATCACCTAGAAAAGAGTTGGTCCCCTTTAGCCTTGTAGTTGGTTTAAAACTAACCCAACTTTGCTTATTTATAGCTATGGACTTGCTAGTGTGAGCTACTAAAAGAGTTGCTGTATTGCCACCTTTGTCCTACAGACTATTACGTATAAATGTTACTTTTTAGAAACACACACATTAATGCAGCAAGACGCATTAAAATTCCAGATGTTACTCAGCTGTCTATATATTGTCTCGCCATCCGTGCACTAGCAACCTCTTTGTTGACAGAACAACAAGCATAATTAGATTAAAGTCTTCAAGACTTAGCTTTCACAACACTGGCTCTCTGATTACCATAACAATTTGCATACATTTTTCCTCCATTACATAACGGACTAATGAAGCTGTTGTGAGCAAGCCGCTGAAAAGGCCGAGAAGTGATTAGCTGAACCAAGAAGCGATTAGTGAAATTGATTACGGTTATCAATTAATGGAATTCAGGAAGCATCATGAAATTGGGGCATTTGCGTAACAAAATTATAGGTTTGTGTGGCAGGTGGGCATTGTACTAAAAATAATGGGGTAGGGGAAATCATAAATAATGTGCAGAACTTTTTTAACATCTCAAAGCTATTTAATGTATTTATTGTAAGATGAAATGGCCTTTAAAAAAAGTGAATGCTGTTATGTAACCATTTCATGCTCTGCAAACTTTTATTGTTCTTAATTATTGGTGACAAGAGCATGAATATATTTTCATTAAGTAGATTTTTTTCTCTCTCTTGTTTTTCTAAATAAGTTGTTCACCAAGAATAATTGTTTTTAAATGGTTTCTGAAATGAATGTCACGACTTATCATTTTGTACAATATTAGAAACATATTGGGAGCAGTTGTGAGATTAATATACCAGAGACATCTGTTGGTGTTGCTGACCACTCAGACAATATTACCATATCACCGATGTGTTAAAGAGATAATCACTCATGTATGTAATTTACTGGGTAGAAAATTGAAGCTTACTTAACGAATGAACATTAATCAATTTCAAATTAAACATGTAATTCTAAACAAGCAAAATAGCAATCATCATACATCATTCAATCAAATAAACAAAGTCTTATGGACTTCACATAATACTGCACACTGTTGCATGTCTTTGCTGTGATGTTTATTTATAAGCTCTACATTGATGTAGAGTTCCTTTCATAGGGCCATGTTTAAATAATGTTGGATGAGGGTACCATGGCCCTGAAGTGCAAATCACACAAATTTATCACTTAATGCAAAAGCATATTAAAGCTCACAATCACAAGAAAAAAGCAAAACTGTCATGGTTTTGAGTTTGCTGTCTTGTTTTTCGTCTTTTCTGTTTCCTGTTTTATTTTGTAAGGTCCTGTCTTGTCTTGTTTCTTGAGATTTACTTCCTTTGGTCCCCATCAGCCCTGATCGTGTCCACCTGTGTCTTGTCTACCCTGTCTGTATTTAAGTCTCGTCTCTGCCTTCCTCCTGTGCTGGTCCATTAACTCAGTCTTGGTGTTCATGTCTTGCTGTCAAGTCCCTTGTTCCTCGCCACGCCACAGTGAGTTTTCGTTTGGTTTTTGTCATCCTGCTCCGCAGCGCTTTTTGTTTGTTCTTTTTGTGTATTAAAACCCACTAGCCCTGATCCTCATGCCTAAGGCCTCTGCGTCTGGGTCCAACCGGCTCTCGAGCCACCCTCCACCATGACAAAAACAAATGATGAAAAAGCAACATTTTAGATTTGCATTTTAAAAATCAAATCAAAATTTCAGAAACCAGAACACAATTCCAAAAGAATTAAACAAAATAAAAATGTATCCAAAAACAAAAGTAGTTTCTAGAGATCAAAACTAAATATTAAAAATGAAACACAAGATACCATAGAAGTTAGGTACTATGAGACGTGAGACGTTGACACAACAGACCGGTTTTATAAATGTAGGCGAATGATTATTGTAGCAATACTACGATGAAGGAAGAACAGAGGTGTGACAAGAGGAACCCTGAGCTTTTATTTTGACACGCATAACACTGTACATGGCACAGGTGTCATCATCCTCTCCCCTTCCCACACTCATGGTGCAAAAAAGCAGTACTGTCTTTTAAATGTACCTTTCTTTTTTTTAGGGTGGAAGGCTCCTCTTCTGTCTCCTGGCTGGGCGTTTTCCCCTTGGCAAAGAAACTTTCCAAAGATGTTTGTCTTTTACTCATTTTGCTAGTTCCTGGGTTTTATTTTAGCAGTAACCTATCACGTGACCGAGACGAGCGAATTTGCCTGCCCCAACATAGACAGATGTAACAGAGAATCAGGCAATTTTTCAAAATAAAAAATCTTTCAGATTCCAAAATAAATAAAACGGAAGTAATGTAAGTTATATATTCTTTCTGTGCGGCCCGGTACCAAATGACCCACGGACCGGTACCAGGGGAACATGGTCGGAGTTCTCTGCTCTGCAACCTTATCTACTGGAGCCAGCTTCAGTCCAATGGAGATCGCCAACTTGATGATTTTGTTGAGCTGGCAGATGTTCTTCTTGCTGGCGCCACACCAGCACACAACAGCATAGAGGAGAGCACTCACCACCACCGACTTATAAAACACGTACTGCCGATTTGTGCAACTGATAAATGAGAGAAAACTATGGAGAAACTACAGCCTGGACTGGCTATTCTTGTAAAGCTGATCTGTGTCTGTAGTCCAGTCCAGCTTGTGGTCCAACACAACCCCAGGTACTTGTAGGTCTGTACCATCTCCACGCTATGTGCTTAGGTGTTTGGGCTTTCCTTCTGAACTCCAGAACCATCTCCTTGGTCTTCTGGACATTCAGCTGCAGCTGGTTCTCCCTACACCAGGCCACAAAGTCGTCCACCAGCCACCTGTACTCTCTCTCCTCTTCCCCTTTTGATGTAGGCCACAATAGCTGTATCATCCGAGAAAATCTGCATGTGGCAGGTTGTGATGTTACAGTGGAAGTCAGACAACTCCAGCATGAAGCAAACAGTACACGACACTATTCCCTGTGGTGTCCCTACACTGCAGCTGAGGATACTGGAGACATACCCCCCGTATGCAGGCATATTGCTGCCTGTTGGTTAGATAGTCCATGACCCAGGACATCAAGAGCAGTTCTGCTGCATAGGTGATAGCGGGGAATCAAGAGAGACAAGATTAAAGTCTCCTGATATGACCACAAGTGCCTATGGGTGGGGTGTTTGTAGCTTCATAACTGTATTAACAACTCTTGTTATCGCTTTCTCTGCATGCGCTCTGGGAGGGATGTAAACACAGACAGCCAGGGCGTGCGTAAACTCCCGATGTAAGTAATATGGCTGAATGCTAACATCTAAAAGGTCACAGTCTCTTTTGCATGCAGTGTCGAGGGTTGCATCACTTATTGTTGATATACAATATGAAGCAGTCTCCTTTACTTTTTCCACACCACAGTGTCTCTGTCAGCGTGCACCAAAGAGAAGCCGGGTAGTTCCACATTGTTGTTGGGTATGTTAGCTGTTAGCCATTTCGGAAGCTTTTCGGTGCAGAGCGCCTCTGGAAGTCACTTTTCCAAGAACAGGCACGGGTCTTGTCCTTCAGCTCCTTCTGGCAAGTTGACAAGTTTCAAATTGTTCCGCCTTGATCTTGACTCCAAATCTATGACTTTGTCCTCCAAAGCTTTTCCTTTCCAGTGCGCTCACCTTGGCCTGTAAAATGCTGATGTCATCTTCCGTGTTGGAAATGCGCACCTCCATTTGTGTCACTCGTTCAGCGCAATCATTCAGTTCCCTTTTTATGTCTTCGACTGCCATTAAAGTAGTAGGTTGAAGGCGTGGAGAATGGGTCCGAGGAGGAACTATGATGAGGTTGATGTTGTCTATGGCTCGTGGCGTCACTGGAGGATGAGTCCGTGGTTCGTGGCTCGACTGGAGTTAAGGCAGAGGCTTGTGGCGTGACCGTATGGAATAGCAGATGTTGGATCCAGAGATGAAGACTGGTCGGGCGACCACTCGTGGTAATAGGTTCCTGGGAACAAGGTAAAGAGAACGAGATTTTAGACAATGGCTTGGTAACGAGAGCTATGAACGTGACGACCATACTATGCACCATCCGGGGCAATGACTGGAGATGAATACTGGAACTGGATCTCCTTTTGAAGGCAGGCAGGTGATGAGGTGAGTGGTCGCAGCTGTGTCGAATCAGGAGGCAAGCAGAGAGGGGAGGGGGAGGAGAACTGACAGAGGCACCATGACATATTCCTTCCTTCCACTTGTAGTTTAATTTTGGATAGCAGCAAATAAAGTTTTCTTTTCAAAGAAGTATAGCTGACGCATGCACTTAACTGTTTCAGTCTTGGTATCATTATAAAAGACCTTTTATTTTTTATTACTTAATTTTACTATTTCTCCCCAACTGACAGATTAGATTGATGCCAGTTTGTGACTCATTTAGCCTTGGATGGACTTAAAATATGTGCGGGCAATGCAGCAATGTGCATCTTGGCTGTCATATTAAGTGTTGCCAAAATGAATGTGCATCTGTTTTTGACCTAGTCGCATGTAAGTATGTGTAAATAACATGTCTTCCTTTTATCTTTCGTATGTGTAACTCTTGTTCCGATCTCCATTGAACAGCACCCATTCTAATAACCACAGTTTGAATTCAACTATGAAATGAAAAGGAGCAGAGAGCAGAACAGGGCTTCGACACTGCTGCTTCATGTGACGTCATTTCCGGGTGAGCCTTTTCCAGTGCTAGTCGTGTTTGACTGCTCTTCTCTTGTTTGGTGTTGCTTACTCTAAGGGTTATCTGGTTTAATATTCACATCTAGCACCTTTTCGTAGCGAATACACTACTGTTAAACCGCTTGCTGTTCACTGTTCTCATTTTGCTAAATAAACCACTTCTCTTTGCCTAAACATCGCTAGCCTTTGCTTAGAACCTAGCATGGCCACCATTCCTTCCATCTTTCCCCCTCTCTCCTGCTCCATGTGGTGCCCCCTGGTGGTTCATCACCGCGGTGATAAAAAAAAATCGGACACGTCACAGCTCTCTACCCGCGAGAGCATAAAAGTTTTTAATTTCTTAAAATAAAAATTGGTGTGTATTTATTCATATCTAGGGGGAATTGGACTTGAAATATCGGATTGGGCAACTAAACATTAGGACTTAAACACTGTCCATATAACCTAACCTGACAGAATCAAATGTAAAAGGATTTATGCTAAAGTAACAAGCAAACATATGTTTCTATGCAACTGTAAAAAGTTATAATAAATAAACAATGAGTTATTTAACATTAAGGAGTAGTTACATTTATTTTTCATTACATTTAGTTACATGTATAAGTTATATCTGGCCCTTTGAGGATAACCACTATGCTGATGTGGCCCTCGGTGAAAATGAGTTTGACATCCCTGATGTAGATCATAAACAGGATGGGTGCTAAAACTGAGCCCTGTGGGACTCCATAGTTAACTGGAGTGCACTGAGAGGACTGTCCATTTACATTAACGAACTGGTCCCTATCATATAAATAGGATTTAAACCACTGGAGGGCAGATCTTCTAATCCCTATTTTATGCTCTAATCCATAAACTGTATTTGGTTGCCTTGTACTTGTACATAGTAATGACAATAAAGTTGAATCTAATGTAATCTAATCTTATGGAGAAGAATACTGTGAAATTTTCTGAAAAAAAAGTAGTGAGCATAGTGTCTGAATATCTTTTAAAATCCAGGGCTCTTGATAGTACTGAACTTTATAGTTTTTTAGTAGTTAGGGATTAGGGGGAGAATTTGGACATAGCCTACATCCAGTTTTGTTGCTGCATGTCCTCAACACTTGCACTAATTGTCAGGAACACTGAAAAAAAAGACCTGTTGGATTGACATAAAAAAATCATGGACATCGGTTGCGCGCAAAAAAATCATGTTGAACCAATATAATTATTGCACATAATAAAATCATGTTCTACCGTAATGAATGCTTCTTTGTTTCTGCACCTAATAATTTTACATTAACAAACAAGATTTTATTATGTCATTTACCATAATTTTTTCAAACATTTAAAACACTATTATTTGTTTGAAATTACATAGTTCATTTAATTTATAAATTATTTTAATAAAATTTAAATTGAAAAATAAAATTGCAGATTATTATTTAAAGCAAATACTTTCTTGTGCATTATGAAAATCCAATGAACATATGACACTGAACACAAATTTCAGATTTAACTTTTTTATTATCTAAACTTGAAAAATATGTTTACAGTGTAGCATAAAATGACAAATCACAATAAATTGGGCTTACTATTTTTATTAAACAGAAGATAACAGAGCCAAAGCAAACAGCTGGAATCCCTTCTTAGGAAAAAGTTAAACTATTTAAAGGTCATTTTATTCAAAGAGTCGGATCTTTAAGCCTGAAACCTTAGACACCACTTTGCCTTACAACTCTAATACAGTTTTTTTTGGATTACCTCAAAGGTGTGTGACGGAATGTCCAAGGGAGAGAACCCAATCGCAGGAAGAACGACCCAAATCCAATAGTTCACTCGAAGGGGCTTTAATGCCAGAGAACACAGAGCGTAGAACGAAGATGCTCCGACACAGAAACAAGATCAGACACTGCATAAATAGACAAACCAATCAACATAATACACAACACCTGTGACCAGCGGGAGAGCTCAAGAAGAGAAGGGCCTCCAGGAGATCATAGCAGGAGCAAAGTCACGGCCCCATGACAAGGTGTTTCTGAGATGAAGATGGTAATCAGATTTGTGCTGTAAATAAGGCCAAAAAAGCCTTGGCAACTGCCACTCAGACACTTGGTGGGTCGACCCCCACAGCCTGGGAGATGTGGACCACGAGAATGTCCTCTTCCTCACCACTGCCAGTTTCCATTAGGAGGGAAATTTCCACCGTGGTGTCCTCGATTGCCTCCTGGAGTGCTGCATGGTCTTCATTCTAAAGAACACAGAAGATATTTGTGTGCACAGTTCACATTTGAAGTTTAGTTAAAGCGTCTAGATTACACAACTCACCTGTACTTTGAATAAACCCCTGAACTTGCTTATATTGGCGAGAAGGTCAGCAGTCTGAAATACAAAGAGTCAAAAAAATTTTAATTCACATGAAAACTTTGGAAAAATACAATTCTTACCCTTGGCTCATCAATAAATGTTATAGTTACTGGGTTAACAAAATCATTATATACTTAGTGTCATGTTAACAGAGGTAGTGGGATAACCATCAATTTCATTATTTATTATGTATGTATCTCTCTGCATAAAAGGTGCGTGTAAAGAGTAGGGCTGGCAATCTTGATTACCTCCCGATTCTATGACAATCCAGGAGACAATAATTCCAATAATATATAGTAAATGCATGGTGACCCACCTGACTCAGTGAAGACTGGAGCATGGAGCCCAGCATGATCAGGGAGGAGCAGTTGGAAGTGTTGTGTGATGAGCTCTGTAAATTAATCAGGAAATAAATATAGTGACACTTCCACAGCTTTGTTGTATAATTTTACTAACTAAATATGCATTGGTTTGAAATCAATAGCTGCAAAAATATTCTTAAGAAATTAGACCAGAAAGAACATTTGACACCCCCCTCCCCCCACAGGATTCAAACCACGCTTAATGAGAACCCGCGAATTTTTAGATGGAAACTGCAAAACTAAACTAGCAGATCGGGAGTAGCTAATCCCCCCACCCATAAAGGATTCCCATATTAATTTATCAAATAGGGGGAATCTGTGAAGTAGTATTACAGACATTAATATAACTAAGGCTGTAAACTTTTTACTACACATTATACACTTGTTCCAAAAGGACATGAATATTTTCACTCCATTAAACTCTCAAAGCTAAAATAAAAATATGTTCAGCATCATAGAATGAAAACAAAGCTCTGATTGAAACCAAAGATTTATGTAAACTGGACACACCGAACGCATTCTGTGCACGAGACGCGCACGGAGAATGATTGACAGCTGACTGAGACAGAAGTGCGGTGCTGTTTGCTGGTCAAATAATGCTGTCCTTAAACTAGCTCATGGTGGAACGGTATGGAAAAACTAAATAATGACAATAGTAATGATAGCTTTTCACATTTTCCTTCAATTTCGGTCTCCACAACGCAGAATTTAGCAAAAAGAAATCCACTTAGTGACGATGAAAATTCCCCTGGCAGAGTTTCTGACTGTGGAAAAAAAAACGCCGTGCCCGCAAGCGCCCACTGCCCTCTGTCAAAAGCGAATTCCTACGGCATAACTACTCACCACTCTTCCCCGTACATCATTTGAAATCACCGCGTTTACAGCTGAATCTGCCTGCAACGTGAAAGTACAATTTACCGCGCACACACACCTCCCCCTACCTGCCGTCCGAGGGCTGCGGCCGGCAGGGACAAAAGTGGCGCGCAGAGCCTTAACTTTGATAACTACGACAAAAGTGGATTACAAAGCTCTTCCCCGTGGAAAAAATAACACTAATGATACATTTAGGCCTTCCACTTTCTTAAATTAATTTGTTAGAGTAAATTAACTTACCTTTTTTAAGTTCCTCCAGCCAGAGCAGGTGCTTGTAGCTTCTCTAAAATGGCTGACTGCAAAGTTTCCCCTCCTGGAATTCTTCTTCACCGATGGGGTTTACTTATCCAAAATTAAGGGGCAAAGGATCAAGCAGAACTATTTCATGTTTTGTCAACATGATTTAAATATATAAAAGTAACACAGCAAGAAATTATGTGTGATTTTCAAGATTATATTATGTTTCGAAGGTAAACATAATTTGTTCATATTAAACAAACATGTTTACTATTTGTAAATTGAACAACCCCACTTTTCCCGTTTTTTCAGTGAAGCAAATAATGGAGCCTGGGATCTAAACTACTTTTGAGCTCTAAACTAAAGTAGCTGATGTGATTTTCAAATGCCATGCAGTTCATTGCTAAATGAAGGTGCTGTTCACCCACCCGTCATTTGCTTGCTTTTGAAGGTCATCATCTTAAAGAGTATTCCACTCAATACCTGATGTGAATAGATTCCCACACACACAAATGCAACAATTTTTCAAACACACACTTGAACAGGACAGATACACACTTCAATAACGCTAAATGTCTTCTGTCAATCCCCTTTCTGCTTATTTAGCTTTTTATCTTCAGCTTTAATATGTTTCTGCAGACTTGAAGACCTGTTTGAGTTATTTGTCATTCGTCCATGGGGTTGAAAACTTGGCATGAGAAGTGAAAAAAAAGTCCCACAGACAGTCAAGATCATGGCTGGGCATTCAAGGACTCAATCCTAAATCCTTATCTCCCCATGACCCCAAGCATCCCATTTAAAGCACCATATATGTATGCATTTTTAATCTCAGGCATTGCTTTTCTGTCACTCTTCCTGATTCTCCATTTCTCCTTCTGTCAGATCTTTATAATGAGAGTCAGTAGCCTTTCACCTCGCCACAATAAACTGTTCTCCTTTTTACTTCCCTTTTTTTTCTTTCAGCATACAAAATTCAACAGCCAGGACTAGCACTGAAGAGAAGGGTCAAGGACTTAAGCTGTCATTAGCATTTAGATTTGAAGTGGTATGAAGTTGTGGGCATGAAGCTGACGGATTTTCAAGTTGAGAAGAAATGGAGGATGGAAAGACATGAAGAGCAAAATAAAAAAGAAGAAGGAACAGGGCGGAAAGAGAGATACAAATGTTTATGTTTCAACAAGCTATAAGCACATATAGGTCTTGAAGACCCAACCTGAAAAATGAGGGTGATTGCCCCTGGTCAACAGAAACATTAGGAAGACCAGATGGAGAAAAAAAGCTTTAGCCTGTTTCAATTTGTGAATACCAAATCAAGTTCACTAAAGGTTTTAACAGGAATTTTCCATTACTGAGGACACAAGATTTTCTTCATCACAACTCAATAACTTTAAATAAAAGCATAGTTATATTTATCACATAGTTCAACTGAAGAGACAATAGGACAACTAAAGACAAAACAAAGGATAAACATCTGTTTTGCTCCAGGCGCTTTTAGCTAGAACAATAAACTATATAAAACAGTTTAAGTTTAGACCCCCCCCCCCCCAAAAAAAAAGGGTTGCAATGGTATGTCTTTAGTTGTCTCTGCTCAGTTCAAGTCCATTCTTTCATGTTTGCTCGTTATGTTACAAAATAAGAACCAGTAAATAACCTGGAGTTATGAATATAATTCAACAAGAGCCCACACAAGTGCTTGCAAAAACATCAATAACAGAAAAGACATAAAGGAGTGAGAAAGTTACAACCTAATTCTTCCTTTGTGTTGTATGTCTTATATTGTGACAGCATTGGGTATAATGGTTTTAACTACGTAACTTGTAAGAGCTTTTACTTATGTAAATCTTAGTCTTACGTGTACCCTGGCTGTCGGTGAGGTGGTCAGCAAGCAGGGGAGCAGCAGAGTGAGCTTCATTAAAACTGAACAAATATATCAAGTTACAACTGTTGGACCACACAGAGTGGATCTAATGATGGAAGAATTGGGGAAAATGAAACATAAAAACAACAGCAACCAGAGCAAGCTCAATTATTGCCTTCAAAACAACTGCCCTTAAGGGTGGCTATGGACTGTGTGTTGGTGAAAAATAAGCAAATATGTAAGGGACACGCAGGTGGTCTTCACAAAATATCAAGATCGTGGACCACTCGTAGAGCTAAAAATGTTCATGCGCATGTTTTCACTTATACAACTCGCATGGGTAAATTAGGGTGAAGTAGGTAAGACACAGGCCCATCTTACAGAGTTTTCAGTTTTTCAAACCCCAAAACCCTGCACACTATATGCAAGGAGCCTGTTAGTGCTGTTCATATGATAACTGTGCATAGCCTCAGAAAGGAGATAATTAGAATGTAGTTTGTGTGGGTATCTTACAGGCACTTCAGAATCACATACACCCCCCATGCTTGCAGCCTTTCCACATGGTTAGAAAGGAGCAAGTGCACTTTACCAATGACAGGAGTGTGGCATGAGGGCGACTCCTACATCACAAGTGCTTGTAACTTACATTACATTAAATTACATAGTTATACAAGTTCACACATCCCCTTTTCACATGTAAAATATGCTTAGTTAACACCTTGAGTTTCTGGCACTTCCTGTGTATATGTGAAAGGGAAAGTGTGTGGGTGAATGATTAATATTTATAGGTGTCTCACTTGGAGCTAAAGCTGTGGATGGACCCACTATCCCTTACTCTCACAATGACGTCGAGACAGACTGATTACAAGGGATCCACAGCCAAAGGAACTAGCATTGCATTGTTACATCCGATCTGGTGATCAGCTTGCCCACTGTGTTCGGACTCCAAGGACCCCCCACTGGGTGATGTTAATTGCTCTCCATTGATATGGTAATTGCAGAATAATGATTCCAGTACCTGGATTCCTGCGTGGCAGCCTTCTACCTTACCAACCGAGCTACCCAGCTGCCAAGCTGTACCTCATCACAGCTTCTCTGGTTTGGGCCATTTATGTTTTTTCTATGTACTTTCCTCTCCCTCTGGGGAGGTAGCACAACATACAATCTAGTTCCAAAACATATTTTATGCTTAATTATTATTATAATTATAATCTGTGCTCAAAATCAGAGTTGCAAATGACCAGTGGTGCAGAGTGTTTAAGGGTTAAAATCCATCTATTTAAAGTCAATAATTAATGCAGGCACATTTGCTTCTTTTTTTTTTTAAGATAAAATTCTTTATGTTGACTTTGGAGATAAACTTTGGGTGTTCTTTTGGTGATCTCATAAGCTTTTTATTGAGAGTGCTGTTGCAATTCTGGGCAGATGCCGACAATGTCTTCCAGAAAACTGGATGCACTAACCACGTGCGTTGTGTCTGGCCCTTTACTCCCAATGAGAAGAAACAAGAGCAAGGGAGGTGGGACAGCAGTCCTTGCAAGCAGATGGTGTAATCTAGGACATGTTACTGTGAAAGAGCGGATCTGCACCCCATACGCTGAGCTGTTGGCGGGAAGTGTTTCTGTCCTTTTTATCCAAACACAACAGCATGATGCATTCATGGCAATCTCCAGGGACCTAAGTCATGCCTCTCTCTTTGCTACATTTCCAACTTTTCAACAGTTTGTCAGCTGTTCTGCCAAACAAAGTAAAATGAACTCAACTTCTTTCCCTATCTTTGAAACAAGTTAAGAATCTAGGACTTTTCCCCCCATCACTAAACAGATTGTTAAGCAGCAACCTGTAGCTAAAAGAGCAGCAAGAAGACCTTCATGAAAATATATCAAAATTCTGCTGGAGACCTGAAGGCCCAGGCTGGGATGCGCAACAAAAACCACATAAAGTCGAGAGTGATGCAGCTGTCAAGTTTATGACAGACTGCATTAATTACTACGTGAAGGGCATCAGTCCTGCCTTGATTTAGGCGCTCACCCCACAACAAATCCTGAATCAACAGGGATCTGAAAGAACAGCTGAACAAGGAGAGAGCCTTCGGGCTAGGACACAGCTGAATTATTGAAGGCATTACATTGGAACGTCAAAAGAAGTTAAAATGAAGTGTAGACGTCTACAAAGAGGCATGCTTCAGCAGAAGCAACAAACAGTCTGTGGCCAGAGGTGAAAAAAAACTAAAAAGGAGAAAAGATCAGACTGAAGAACTCAGCTGAACATGTTCTTCAAAGGATGCAACTCAACAGTAAGTGTGTCCTATCCTCACTGCCACAGACCCTTCCAGTTTTTTTTCTATTTGAGACTATAAAACAAAATTATTGCAGCACCATCCTGTTAATAGTACTAAAATAAATTTCTGCATTTTTTGATCTATGGGGTGCACTGGATTATTGGGGACACAGCCAATGAACAGTCTATTTTTGAACGTATATGGTATAAAAGGTGCACATACCTGTAAGGTTCATTACACATGACAAAAAAAGTCAGATCAGTGAGTCAGACTTTATTAACTGCACTAACAGTAACTCCAGAATTTGTATGTAACATGTTAGGCACGTTAGCATATTCACACCTATTCATTTGTAGCACCCAACCTTGTTAGTGACAAAGAAAAAACACAATCAAAAGGCCCCGCCCTTTTTGTACTACATTTGAACCGTACCGTAACGATAAACAATCAGTAAGCCTGTCTGCTCTATGCTGCTTCATGGTCTTACCCCCTTTCCCCTCCGATTATCACCCTCCTACCCCCCCTCTCTCTAACGTCCCTCTCTCTTCTTCCCCTCTTTCCTTTTCCGTCCGGTCCAACATCAAAGATTTTCAAACATGATTGAAATTAATAAAGTTTGGCCTCAATTGTCTGAAGATGAATAACCCCTCTTGTTAAAATAAAATATGTCCAACACAAGAGGCCCTCAGCTCTCATCTGTTTGCCTAGCTGTTGGACAGGACAAGTTAAAAAAAAAAAAAAGAAAAAACACAATCAAGCTACACTATACCCACATCAGCCGCGTTAGCGTTTTTACAATGAATCCTGATCTTGTTTGCTAAAAAAACTGACTGACATGTTTAAGCATCAGAATGTTTCCATATGTAAGGCTCTCTAGAATATAAGGCGCACTATTGTTTTTTGGGTTGCTTGGGTCGGGTGCCTGGGCTGGCTTGCCGAGAGGGGTCCTCTGGGCCCTGGCTTCGTCCTTGGCCCGCGTCTCCATGGCTGCCGCCTGGTACGGCTAAGCACGCCTGCCCTGTTGCCTGGGGGCCCAGATGCCTATGCCTCCCAGCACACTGCGCCTGGCTGGGTGGCTGGGTGGAGGGGGTGCTTCTTGCTTGGGGGTCTCTCGCCCCCTCTACTGGTCTGGCTGGTCGGGCTGGGAAAGATCTGGTTCCCCTCATGAATACACGGTTCACTTCGGCAGCATGCATGTATCTCCACCCCCACGTGCCCAATTCCACACTGCTCCCTGTCTGCTTCATCCCTCCTCCTAACCCAAAGTGTTTTGAAGGACAGATATCTTCCGCTTATCTTCATGTCAGAACATCACCTTTGGATGTAATATTTGTCGTCTCAGCAGATCTGGTATAATTGTTACAGCTTAAAATAATAACTGTCATGGTGCCTCTGTCAGCTATCTTCCCCCTCCCCTCTCTGCTTGGCCACTGATTCGTCCCAGCTGCGTTCACTCATCTCATCAACCTGCCAGACCTACTTAAGAAGCGCCAGGACCAGAATTCAACGCTAGTTCGTTGCCCCTGATGGACCTACATATCCCACGAGTGGACGCCAGCTTCAGCTTCAGCCCAAGCGGAGTTATCCCCGGAGTTACCTACCTCCTCTCAACGCTCCATACATCAGGCCTCAGCTCTGCCCTCAGCCGAACCTCCAGCCACGCCACGGACCACAGTCGAACCTCCAGCCACGTCAAGATCCACCCTCTCATCTGGAGTTGCCGTTCCTGCCATTCCCCGCCACAACAGGACAAATTCATCCGCTGGAATAATTAAATCTATTATTTACCTTCACTCACCTCCTGTCTTCCTTCTGGGTTTCAGCGTCTGGGTCTGTCTAGACCTTTGACAAGTCATGACAGAACGAACTAGCCAAAACCCCGACCCAGCTGGCCCGGAAGATTTACAAAATACTGTCTCCCAACAAGGTCTGTTCCTGGAACTCCTCTCCAGTGCGGTCACCCGCGTCACTACAGTCCAAGAGGACACGATCTCTCGCATCAGAGGTATGAACCAAGCGCTTTCCGAGCTAACCGAGCGACATGCTAACCCTGCTATAGGAGCTTCTACTCCGTCTTCCGGCAACAATGCAGCTTCCGCTTCCGGTCCTGTCAACTCACCCGAAAACTTCCGGTTACAGCCTGAACCGTTCCTAGGCAACGTAGAAGCCTGTGGCGGCTTCTTACTTCAATCTTCCACTTTCGGCTTCTCCCATCAGGGGTCGCCACAGCGAACGAGTCGCATGGTAAATTTGGCAATGTTTTACGCCGGATGCCCTTCCTGACGCAACCTTCTCAAACCGGGCTTGGAACCGGCAGAGGTAGAGAAGGGAACAGGGAGGAGCCTGGAGTCGAACCCGGGTTTCACGGACGGAAGGCGCCGCAAACCAGCACGAGCTAAACTGGCTTCTTACTTCAATGCCAACTCATACTCCAGCAGGCTCCCAGGCATTATCACTCTGATATCAGTAAAATCACCCTTATAATAAATTTTCTCCGGAAGAAAGCTCTTCGGTGGGCTCAAGCCTTTGTTTCTGCTAACCCTATTAGTCACCTTCGCTATGAACACTTCCTAAACGAATTCCGTTTGATTTTTGACCAACCCCGTAAACGGGAAGAAGCCACACGTAAATTACTTAACCTGAAACAACACAACCGGACTGTTAGTGAGCACGTCATTGACTTCCGCATTCTGGCGGTCGAAGCAGGCTGGCCAGATCTGGCTTTAGAGGGCATTTTTTATCAATCTTTGAATGAAGAAATTAAAGACCATCTCTGTACTCAGCCTGAAACTAACTCCTTTGAAGAGCTCGTTTCAGCAGCCCTCCGCTCGGACATCCGACTCACCGAGCGACGTCATGATCGCCAACAGACCCCAAAGAAAACCATCAGCGATCCGGCCCCTTCTACCATCACAGCCCAGTCGCCCCTCAGAATGGATTTTCTCGCAAGCTCCAAACCATCTGAGGGACCTATACAGATAGGTCATTCTAAACTATCTGCAGAAGAACGACAGAGGCGAAAAGAGGAGGGTTCATGTTTTTATTGTGGAGCCCATGGACATTTAGTTTCACAGTGCACTCTGCGTTTAAATTCCCAAAACCCCTCGCTGAGTGACAGGTCACGGGGGGGCAACCTCAGCACTCAGGAAAATCAAAGCTTCCTGTTCATTCCTGTCAGAATATGCTGTAAAACCCAAACTCATGCTTTCAGGGCCCTTATAGATTCTGGAGCCGAACAGAGCCTAATTGATCATGGTCTGGTGTCTAAACTTGGTCTTCCCACAGAACCTCTGGAAGCTCCTGTCGAGGCCTCGGGCTTAGGAGGGCAGCACCTCTCCAGAATTACGCATCAAACCAAACCTGTTCAACTTCTCACCTCTGGCAACCACAGGGAAGTTATGCAATTTTTCATTACCCAGTCCACTCATACGCCCATAGTACTAGGCTACTCCTGGTTAAAGTTGCATAACCCACAATTTAATTGGAGTTTAGGACACATAACTAACTGGAACCTCCTATTGTTCTGCTAATTGTCTCTCGTCCGCCTTACCTTCGGCTCATCATCACACCACTGACTCTCCCAGTAACATTAATCTGGATAAGATCCCCTCCTGTTACCATGACCTACGTGATGTTTTTTGCAAATCTAAGGCAAGCGCCCTTCCTCCCCATCGCCCCTACGATTGCGAAATCAATTTACTACCGGGTGCTACCTTACCAAAGGGCCGCATTTTCAACCTCTCTGGGCCTGAGAAACTTTCCATGGAAAGTTATATCCAGGAGGCGCTATCCCTGGGTCACATTCGTCCCTCATCATCCCCTGTTGGGGCAGGTTTCTTTTTTGTCGAAAAGAAAGATAAATCTCTCCGCCCCTGCATAGATTACCGGGAACTCAATCAAATTACAGTCAAGGACAAATATTCTCTGCCCTTAATCTCCTCTGTTTTCGACTCCGTCCAGGAAGCCCACGTCTTCACAAAACTGGATCTCCGTAATGCCTATCACCTTGTCCGTGTCAAAGAGGGGGATGAATGGAAGACTGCCTTCAATACCCCCCTGGGGCATTATGAATATCTAGTTATGCCCTTTGGGTTGACTAATGCCCCAGCAGTATTTCAGAGGTTAGTCAACGACGTTCTTAGAGATTTTCTAAATCGCTTTGTTTTTGTATATCTTGATGACATCCTCATTTACTCAAACAATCTTACCCAGCATGAACAACACGTCCGTCAAGTCCTCACCCGTCTCTTAGAGAACCAGCTGTATGTTAAGGCAGAGAAATGCGAATTCCATGTCAAGTCTGTTCAGTTCTTAGGTTACATCATTGAGGCAGGTCGTATAAAACCCGATCCCTCCAAGATCGAGGCTGTTTCCGCCTGGGAACCCCCTACCAATCGAAAGAAACTGCAACAATTTCTGGGCTTTGCTAATTTCTATAGACATTTTATCCGCAACTACAGTAGCATTGCTGCCCCGCTCACTCGCCTCACTTCCACCCATCAAAACTTTCAATGGACCCAAGAAGCCCAACAGGCCTTTGACCATCTCAAGAAACTGTTTGTCACAGCCCCCATTCTCATTCAGCCAGATCCCTCACGCCAGTTTATCGTGGAAGTCGACGCCTCGGATTCCGGGGTCGGCGCTGTTCTTTCCCAGAAGGAACTCACGTCTGGAAAGCTCAAACCCTGTGCTTTCTTTTCAAAGAAATTGTCGGCTGCAGAACAAAATTACGACGTGGGGAATCGTGAACTGCTGGCAATAAAATTGGCCCTGGAGGAGTGGCGGCACTGGCTGGAGGGGGCTGAGCATCCCTTTATTGTCTGGACAGACCATAAAAACCTCGCTTACCTTAGAACCGCCAAGAGACTCAACTCTCGTCAGGCCCGGTGGTGTCTGTTTTTTGACAGGTTCCGCTTCACAATCACCTACCGTCCTGGAACCCGGAACATCAAACCAGACGCATTGTCCCGCAAGTACAGTACCACGGAAAACTCGATCACCACCACCATAGTCCCCTCCACGTGCATAATCGGCGCACTCACCTGGGATATCGAAAATCGGGTGCTCCAAGCTCAAGGTGAGGAACCCAATCATGCCCCCTGTCCTAACGGAACCCTTTATGTACCCACCTCCCTCAGGGCAGATGTCATCTCCTGGGGGCATACCTCACGGCTGTCCTGCCATGGCGGCGTCCAGCGCACTCTCCATCTCCTCCGTAGAAGGTTCTTTTGGCCTTCAATGGATAAGGACGTCCGTGAATATGTGGCAGCGTGTACCACATGTGCCCGCTCCAAGTCCTCTAACTCTGCCCCAGCCGGATTGTTACAACCATTACTCACCCCCAGTCGTCCTTGGTCGCACATCGCCTTGGATTTTGTCACCGGGTTGCCTCCATCTCAGGGTAACACTGTCATACTCACCATCATTGACCGTTTCTCTAAGATGGTTCATTTCATTCCTCTAGCCCAGTTACCCTCCGCCACAGAAACCACCCAGGTCCTGGTTGACCGGGTATTCCGTCACCATGGCATCCCCTTGGACATTGTCTCGGACCGTGGTCCCCAGTTTGTCTCTCAAGTCTGGAAAACCTTTTGCTCCGCCCTGGGGGCCACGGTCAGCCTCACCTCCGGCTATCATCCCCAGTCCAACGGTCAAGCAGAGAGGGCCAACCAGGAACTGGAGGCAGCCTTGCGCTGTCTGGCGGCACAAAACAACGAGGACTGGTCCCAGTACTTAGTATGGATTGAGTATGCCCACAATACTCACGCATCTTCCGCTACTGGGGTGTCACCATTCGAAGCCGCGCTCGGGTACTCACCACCTTTGTTTCCGTCCCAGGAACTCGATTTGGCGGTGCCCTCTGTCCAGCAACATCTCCAGCATTGCCAACAGGTCTGGCGCCAAACCACAGAGGCTCTCCTCCGCACCAAGGAGAGCAACTGTCGCATCGCCAATCGCCACAGGGTGGTGGGACCCGTTTACCAGCCCGGCCAACAGGTATGGCTCTCTGCCCGCAACATCCCGATTCAGGCCTCCTCCCGGAAACTGGCTCCTCGCTTTATCGGACCGTACACTATTGAGAAGATCATCAATCCGACCTGTGTCCGTCTACGCCTTCCACGAGCCCTCAAGGTACACCCTTCCTTCCACGTTTCACAAATCAAGCCCGTCCAGGACAGCCCTTTGTGCCCGCCGTCCGCTTCCCCGCCGCCCGCCCGTATCATCGACGGCGCTCCTGCCTTTACGGTCAGCCGTATCCTGGACATTCGGCGTCGGGGTCGTGGGCACCAGTTCCTGGTTGATTGGGAGGGCTATGGTCCGGAGGAGCGATCCTGGATCTCCCGCTCTCTCATCCTGGACCCGTCCCTCATCGAGGATTTCTTCCGGGCCCATCCTGATCGCCGTCCTGGACCGCCTGGAGGCGGTCGTTGAGGGGGGGGTACTGTCATGGTGTCTCTGTCAGCTATCTTCCCCCTCCCCTCTCTGCTTGGCCACTGATTCGTCCCAGCTGCGTTCACTCATCTCATCAACCTGCCAGACCTACTTAAGGAGCGCCAGGACCAGAATTCAACGCTAGTTCGTTGCCCCTGATGGACCTACATATCCCACGAGTGGACGCCAGCTTCAGCTTCAGCCCAAGCGGAGTTATCCCCGGAGTTACCTACCTCCTCTCAACGCTCCATACATCAGGCCTCAGCTCTGCCCTCAGCCGAACCTCCAGCCACGCCACGCACCACAGTCGAACCTCCACCCACGTCAAGATCCACCCTCTCATCTGGAGTTGCCGTTCCTGCCATTCCCCGCCACAACAGGACAAATTCATCCGCTGGAATAATTAAATCTATTATTTACCTTCACTCACCTCCTGTCTTCCTTCTGGGTTTCAGCGTCTGGGTCTGTCTAGACCTTTGACAAGTCATGACCATAACTTATTCAAATCAGCGCTTGTATCCCCCACTTATCCACCTCTCTTCTTTTACCCCCCCCCCCTCACACTCTTCCCCTCTCCCTCCCCACACACACTAAATGTAACAAATAAAGAAAAAAAAATAAAAGGGGTTTATACAAATTTACACTCTGGTTTTTCAAAGATATATAACATCTTGTTGTAATAATAAAACCTGTCCAACACAAAAGGCCTTCAGCTGACAGACAAAAAACAAATACAGTGCGGAAAAATATGTGGTGGGCCTTTCTGTAGCAAAATGTTGCACATACTCCTAAAAATCGTATTGAAAGGGAACTTGGCATCAAAACCGGCTTCAAAAAGTGACTTTTTTTTTTTTCTGAGAAAACAATGGTTCCTTACCAGATGCAGCTTTGAACTTGTGCAACAACTTTGTTTCACCATTTCTTGAAAAAAAACAAAAAAAAAACAACTATGGGATTAACCTTTTTGTTACACTGCAAGAACACAAGGCATCTAAACTGTTAATTTTGTGTACTTTATTACAACTCAAGGAACAGAACCGTGATCTAGAGATAATTTTAAATAATTGTAGTTGCAAAGAGTTTTCTGAAAATGCAATCATTAGTGTTTATTTATAGGACTGGTGATTTTAATTTGTAGCCAAAGCTGACAAAAACTGCAGGGATTTAGGTCAGTAACATCCCTTCATACCATCAGGGGTTGCTTTGTAGCACTTAGTGTGTAGGCTACCTTTAAGAATAACAAGCCAATTTAAAAAATGTAGGAAAGAATGGCCACCCATCGCCATCTAAAATGCAAAAATACATACTAATGCTGTTCTTTTTTTGAAAAATTTTCACGATTGTTTTGCTCCTCAACCACTCTTTAGAGGCACCCCTATTTATTCGTAAAAAAATTTAGCGAACTAACAAAAAAATGACAAGAGTGACAATAGAATACAAAAAAATAATAATAATTAAAAAAAACTCAAAGTAAAGAAAAAAGTTCACTCTGTCTGCTGACATTTTTTAGATATCTGTTGGCTTCTGCCAGCAAATATCTCACATATTAAAAATGTTAAGACGGGATTTTTTTATGCAAGAATCTGACCATTCCTCTCTTTTGCCAGCACAGAGGTGCTCATGCATGCTTTTATTTTTAGTCATTTAGATTACTGTAATGCCCTGCTCTCTGGTTTCCCTAAAAAAAAATCATTTGCTAGTTTACAACTATTACAAAACTCAGCGGCACAAGTTCTAGCAAGGACCAGGGGGCGGGAACACATTGCACCCATTTTAGAATCAATGCATTGACTTCATGTGTGTTTCAGGATTGATTTGATGATTCTGTTAATGGTTCATAAAGGTTTTAATGTACTTAGGCATTATTATTTAAGTGATCTGCATTTAAAATATGAGCCTGTACGGACCCTGAGGTCCTCTGGCGCTGGACTTTTAGTTCTCAGTGATGTGAGGACCAAAACCTATTGTGAGGCTTCGTTCTTCCACTAGGGTCCTCACCTCTGGAACAGTCTGCCAGAGACCCTCAGGGCCGCAGAGACTGTAGAGGTTTTTAAAAAGAGGCTCAAGACCCATCTTTTTTTACATTCCTTTTAGATAACCTTAGATGTGTATTTATGAATTATTTATTAAGTTTCTTTGTATCCAATGGTATGAATAGATTCCCAAAATACATTTTCCTCACAGCAGAGTCAAGCCTTAAGTTGCCTTTAGAATTTACCTTTATAAGCATTACTTGTGAGTGTTAATAAACTTGATGGAGAGAGGGGGGTGGGTAAAGGGTGGACTGGGTTCCCTCTTTTTATTGATTTATTTATTTATTGTCTGATTCTATTTAATTGAAAAGCGCTTCGAGTTGTACAAGTATGAAAAGGGCTTTTTTAAAATAAAATTTGATTGATTGATTCTACACTGCAAGCAGTTGCTTCGGTTAAGTGCGTTAATTTCTGATAATGCACATTTCAAAGGCCATTTACCCGCTAGTACCATGGTCACTTACAAAATAACTATATATTCAGTTTTTAGTATTTGATTCTTGTTATTTGTTCAGTTTAGATCACTTTTTTCACAAAAAGCAGCCTATTTGTGACGTGGTGCTGCCAAGCCGCTTAGCCAGCTACGACTGCCGCGGCGAAGGAAAGCAACATATATGTTGATCGTCCCAATAGCATAAATAAAGCATCAGTTAAGAGAGAAAGTTCTCCTCTTACCGCTTATTTTTGTCTAGATGATGAAGCAGAAGTTTGTTTTACTGCTAGGTTGGGATTAAGTTATTGGCTGCTAGGTGTGGACTAAAAAGTGATAATCCACACCTAGCAGCCAATCAGAATCAAGTATTTACCCGGACCATGGTATAATTTCTGATAATGCACAGCCATTTTCCCTTACATGAGATAATAAATTACCTTTGGCACTCTAAAGAATTTTTCTTATTTTAATTATGAGTTAAATTTTCAGCTAATTTTCATACCCCTCAGATATTTCGATCTCTGAGACACCGGTTTTCGCTCCTTGTGGGTGCCGCGCTTTTCATTGCGACCTAGTCGGCCTTGGCAGCGTGTCTGTGTTTTGCCACCAACATCCAAACTTTTGCAAAGATGGATGTGTACATTGTGCATATAACAGAAAAGCGCTTTGCTAATCTCCGCCAGCTCCATGGAGGAAGTGGGTGAGTGTGTTAGCCTGGGGGCGGTGCTGGCAGCACAGACTCTTCTTGGAAGGGGCTGGTCTCAAGTTTCTATATCACAATGTGAGAACTTATTTGTTTTTGTGGATTCAGTGGGGCTGGTGCTCGGAGCGCAGAAAATCTTTCCAATTTGAAGAAAGCTTTGCTAAATTCTAAGGGGTAGATTTTTGTAGTGCAGCAGAGAAAACGAACAAAAAAAGGATAATAAAAGACTTTCACACAGGAATTTTGAACTTTTAATTAATAAAGAAACCTTGATTATTGTTTCCATCTCCTACATAATGGAACATCTTAACCCTTGTGTGGTGTTCATATTGTTGTTACTCAGCCAGTGTTCGTGGGTCTGTTGGACCCGTTGCATGTTGTGGTTTTTAATGCCTCACAATCAAACACTTTGATGTTAAAATACTCGACAGATGTTTACCTCATCCAATTACAATCAGTATATTTGGTTAATATTTGCCCTTTACCTTTGTTAGATCACATTCATAACTCATTATCTAAAACGTGATAAAGAAAATCAATTAAAATCAAGATATGAGTGGAAACAAATTTTCAAGTGAAGCAAGGGTTTTCAAAACTACTGACTTTATTTATTTGAACACAGAAACTGAACCCATTCAGGTGCACAACACAAGCTGAACACATAGAGTAAACCTATTAGTCAAGACAACACATCAGCCCCATTGAAGACATGGCCTTCTAGCCACTAGCCTGTACAACACATGGTCCTGGCTGCTGACGGCCTGGTCCTGTGGCTGGGTGCTGATGGCTTTGTTTTGGAACTGGCTGATGCTCAATCTAAATGGTAAATGGTAAATTGCGTATACTTATATAGCACCTTTCTTCCTCCAAGGACAAAGGGCTTTACAGTCACAGACCCATTCACCCAGTCACACACACATTCACTCACTCACTGGTGGCGGCTCCGCTGCCGAACACAGGCGCCCGCCTACCACCAGAGGCAAGGTGGGGTTCAGTGTCTTGCCCAAGGACACTTCGACTCATGGGCGTGCAAGGCGGGAATTGAACCTGCAATCTTACGATCATGGGTCGACCGCCCTACTGCTGCTCCACGCCCGCCCCAATCTAATCATCTTCTTCAGAGTCACTGTCAGACTCTGAATTTTCAGAAATGTGATACCCTCATTCTGAAACCTCCTCTTCTGAATCGTCTCCCTCTACATCATCATCAAAAACGTCTCTTTCTTCTAAAATCAATTCCAGGGCCCTCTACGCAGAAAGTCTTTTGGCCATTTTGATCAGTTGTGATAAGAAACCACACTGGCAAAGCTATATTTAACGTGTCCCGCCTCTAATTTGTAGCAGATAAAGAGCGAGATAGATTCCCGCAAGAAAGTCAAATGGTCAAATGTGCGGGAGAACGAGAGCAAACAGAGTTGATGCTTGAATTATTCTAACAATGTTGCAACCTTGTGCGGGAACCGCAGGTGCAGAAACAGAACTCACATTTACAGTGAATCTTTCTCTCTCTGCCACTCTCTCTCTCTCTTTCTCACTGGTAACACACACACACACACACACCCACACACACACAGCAGGCCCAGACAGGTGGAGGACAGAGTGTAGGTAAATAAAACATCAATTTCCACACTTCTATTAGCCCCGGGTCCAGTGGACCCGAACATCTTATATGTAATAGAAATGTGTTGGGGGGGTATACGGTGTGTGGTCATTAAAAATGTATTCTGATATATGTTCTTCACAGAAAATGAGCCAAGGCCAGTGAGTCTGAGTTTGAAAAATTAATTAATTGTATCATTTTTCTTTTGATAAAAAATGAAAACGGGTCCCACAGACCCGAACACCACATAAGGGTTAAACCAAGGAAATTTAAGTAGCTAACAATTACCAATGTCATTTTTGCGGTTGGATGCAGTTACACATTAAATCCTGCACAAATGTAGCAAAAAACCAAAAAGAAGCAATGAAGGAGTGAGGAGTAATGGAAAGAAAAGCCATAATTATTTTCTTCCAGCCAGCCTTATGGCTCTCCCAGGTCCTTGCGTATGTTTGTTTCAGATGTGAACATATGCCTCGGGGATGGCCTGTTGCAGTAACTCATCCTGCGTCTGCTCACAGTTAAGGCTTCAACCTCTTGGGTGCTTCCCATAACATCATGCAGTTAGTCATTTTCTTTTCCTAAACTTTCTTCCTTCCTCATACCACAACTGAAACCACTTTGCAACACTTTCACTGTACATTCTAAGATTAATTTGTTTTATTTTTTACATGGGATTGTCAAACCAAGCATTGAGGAAAAATAAATTGGTTGAATAGTCTTTTTTTAGTATTGTTTCTTCATGAAAACATCTAATGATTGTAAACCAGTTTAAAGAAAAAAGACCCACTTTTAAGATGAAAGATCAGAGATAAATGTTGTCAGTAAAGACTTTAAATAGTTTTAATCAATTTAAACAATTTAATAGCGTCCGTTTAATTAAAATGAACAGTAAAAATTGTTTGTATCAAAAAAAAAGAGTGAAAAAGACAACATGCTTGGGCCTGTTTTTGATTAAAAGGCCATGACACACATCTATTGTTTTTTTGGACTATACAGGACACAGGCGGATGAGCTGTCTATTTGGCATGACAGCTATGAATGCATGAATGTCCAACTGGTTACATGTGCAAAATATCTTTGATCGGATCAAAGATTGGAGAATTTAACTGTGTACATGGGCCCAGAAAAACCTTATCCGATAATAACACACATACGCCACACTTTCGGTCGGAATGAATCATTTGGACACGCATAGATCTCTCTAAAATACCGGAAACAACCTTAGAAGAAGAAATATTGAGTTCTGTTGTGAACAAACAAACCTGCAGCAGAGAGCGAAATGATCTTCTAAACGTGGTTCTTATTATTGTTATGATTATTATTAGGTGTTTGTTCACTCAGATTTTTTGTCTTGGCAGAAGAAGAGTTAGGGTAAGGCTGATATGTGTCAACAACAACATTTAGCCGTGGGTGCACCTAAAATCTATGCGGTCAATGCCGCAATGTGCATCTTGACTGAGCATAAATATATGGGATTAACATCAGCCATTATTTTGTCTGGAAACGATTGCAGTCTGCTAACTCAGATGAACTTGTCCTCCACAGCAGAGGTGACTCTTGGTCTTCCTTTCCTGAGGCGGTCTGCATGTGAGCCAGTTTCTTTGTAGCATTTGATGGTTTTTGTGACTCCACATGGGGACACTTTCAAAGTTTTCCCAATTTTTCAGACTGACTGACCATCATTTCTTAAATTAATGATGGCGACTCGTTTTTCTGTACTAAGCTGCTTTTTTTTGCCATAATACAAATTTTAACAGTGTATTCAGTAGGACTATCAACTGTGGATCCACCTGCCTTGTGCACAACACAACTGACGGTCCCAACCCTTTTATAAGGCGAGAAATCACACTTGTTAAACCTGACAGGGCACACTTTTGATGTGAAAAACATTTCAGGTGACTACCTCTTGAATCTCATAGAGATAATGCCAAGATTGTGCAAAGCAGTAATCAAATCAAAAGGTGCTACCATAAAGAACCTATAATATGACATATTTTAGTTGTTTCACACTTTTTTATTACGTATTAATTCCACATGTGTTAATTCATAGTTTTGATGCCTTCAGTGTGACTCTACAATTTTCATAGTCATGAAAATACAGAAAACTCTTTGAATGAGAAGGTGTCTCCAAACTTTTGGTCTGTACTGTATTTAAAAAAACAAAAACACCCCTCTCCCCCTTCATCGGGTGGTTTCTCCTCCAAGCTTGGGTCCTCTACCAGAGGCCTGGGAGCTTGAGGGTCCTGCAAAGTATCTTAGCTGTTCCTAGCACTGCGCTTCTCTGGACTGAGAGGTCTGAGGTCTTTCCAGGTATCTATTGTAGCCACTCCTCCAGCTTGGGCATTTAGCCCGGAGTGCTCCAATTACCACAGGCACCAAGGTCACCTTCACTTTCCATGCTTTCTCCAGTTCTTCTCTGAAACTCTGGTATTTCTCCAGTTTCTCATTTTCTTTCTTCCTGATGTTTCCATCGCTTGGCACTGCCACATCCACCACAACGACATTCCTCTGTTCTTTATCCACCACTACAATGTCTGGTTGCATCGCCATTACCATTGTATCAGTCTGGATCTGGAAGTCCCACAGGATCTTTGCCCTCTACCACTTTGGGGGTGTTTCCCATTTTGACCTTGGGGTTTCCAGTCCATATTCTGCACACATGTCCCTGCATATTATTCCAGCCACTTGATTGTGGCGCTCCATGCATGCTTTACCTGCCAGCATCTTACACCTTGCAGTTATGTGCTGGATTGTTTCAGGCGCCTCTTTGCACAGCCTACACCTTGGCTCTTGTCTGGTGTGGTAGATCTGAGCCTCAATTGCTCTGGTGCTCAGGGCTTGTTCCTGAGCTGCCAGGATGAGTGCTTCAGTGCTGTCCTGTAGGCCAGCCCTTTCTAGCCATTTGTAGGACTTCTTGATATCAGCCACTTCAGTTATGGTCCGGTGGTACATCCCATGCAGGGGTTTGTCCTCCCATGAGGATCTTTCCTCCAGCACTGCATCCTCTGCTCTCCATTGCCTGAGACATTTACTGAGCACACTGTCAGTTGGGGCCTTGAAGTTGATGTATTCATGCATCTTGGATGTTTCATCCTGGATAGTGGCTTCCATGCTCACTAGTCCTCGGCCTCCTTCCTTGCTGCTAGCATACAGTCTCAGGGTGCTTGATTTGGGATGGAACCCTCCATGCATGGTGAGAATCTTTCGTGTTGTAACATCCGTGGTCTGTATCTCTTCCTTTGGCCATCTTATTATTCCTGCAGGGTATCTGATAACTGGCAGTGCGTAGCTGTTTATTGCCCGGGTCTTAATTTTGCCATTAAGCTGGCTTCTCAGGACTTGCCTTACTCGTTGGAGGTATTTAGTTGTTGCAGCTTTCCTTGTTGCCTGTTCCAGGTTGCCATATGCCTGCAGAATTCCAAGGTACTTGTAACTGTCCTCAATGTCTGCTTTTGTTCCTTCTGGGAGTGAGACCCCTCCTGTGTGGACTGCCTTGCCTCTCTTTGTCACCATCCGGCTGCATTTCTCGAGCCTGAATGACATCCCAATGTCAGTACTGTAGATCATGGAGGTGTGGATCAGGGAGTCAATGTCACGCCCGCTCTTATCATATAGCTTGATGTCATCCATGTAGAGGAGGTGACTAATGTTGGCCCCGTTTCTGAGTCGGTATCCATAGCCAGTTTTGTTGATTATTTGGCTGAGGGGGATCAGACCTATGCAGAACAGCAGTGGGGACAGAGCATCAACTTGGTATATCCCACATTTGATGGACACTTGTACTTGCCATTGGCTTCAAGTGTGTTTTTCCACATTTTCATTGAGTTTCCCATGAAGGCTCTTAGAGTCCTGTTGATGTCGTACAGATCCAAGCATTCAGCGATCCACGTGTGTGGCATTGAGTCATAGGCTGTCTTGTAATCAATCCAGGCTGTGCAAAGGTTGGTGTGTCGTAACCTGCAGTCTTGAGCGACTGTTCTGTCAACCAGGAGTTGGTGTTTGGCTCCTCTGGAGTCTCTACCAATGCCTTTCTGTGTGTTGCTCATGTATTGATCCGTGTGCCTATTCATCTTGGTTGCAATGATGCCTGACACGAGCTTCCATGTTGTGGAGAGACAGGTTATTGGCCGGTAGTTGGAAAGGACTGCAGCCTTTGAGGGATCCTTCTGGATCAGGATCATTCGCCTTTCCGTTAGCCATTCGGGGTGAGTCCCATCTCTTAGCAGCTGGTTCCTTTGCGCTGCCAGGTGCTCGTGGAGTGCGGTGAGTTTCTTTAGCCAGTAAGCATGTATCATGTCAGGGCCCGGGGCTGTCCAGTTCTTCATTCCTGAGACTCTTTCTTTGATGTCTGCCACTGTGATGGTTACTGGATTCTGTTCAGGGAGGTTGCTATGTTTTTTTCTCAGAGAGACAATCCACTAGTCATTGCTGATATGTGCTGTCTCATTCTCCCATATACTTTTCCAGTACTGTTCAGTTTCTAGCCTTGGTGGGTCTGCTCGGCTGTTTTGACCCTGCCACTGAGCATACACTTTCACAGGTTGAGTTGCGAACAGGCTGTTTATCCTTCTGACTTCATTTTCCCTTGTGTACCTCTTTAGGCGGCTGCTCAAGGCTAGGAGCCTATGTTTGGCAGTTTCCAGTGCTTCAGGTATGGGCATCTGGCTGTATCTCTTAGGTACTTGCTTTCTCATTGTACCTCTTTGAGCCTCTGTCAGCTTACTCACATCCTTCCGAGTTGCCTTGATTTTGGCCTCTAACCGTTGCTTCCATGGTGGGTATTGTTTTCTTCCATGGTTGCTTTTGTAGCCAAGCATCTCAAGGATCACCGCTGCTGAAGTGTAATCCAGTTCATTGGTTTCTGTGATTGCTGTGGTAAGAATTGCCCTCAATGCTTCATTCACAGTTTCCAGAAGACTTTCAGGTGGTACATCACTTAACCGTTGTAGCTGGTGTCGGGGTTGCCTAGTTTTCATTCTAGACATGATCTTGTCTTTCAGGTCAGTTGCTGCCTTGCTCAGCATATCTGTGGTGGTGGGGCAGTGTGCCCAAGCTCAGGGTGGGAGTGTGGTATAGCCTCCTCTCTGACCTGCTGTTCTGGCTCTCCTGTGGTAATGCAATTGTATTGTATCGCTTCAATCTCAAGTTGTGACAGGAGTTGCCATTTGTGGATGTTCGAGCATTGGGCTACTAGTTGTTTGGCAGTTAGCCTTGATTGTGGGTTTCGAAGCAGGCATTCATTCCACATTCTCTACATGTAACCCCTCTGGGTGGGATTACTTGAGTAGTAGCATTCCAACAGAACCGAACCAAATATAAGATGATTCCTACTTATTTCATTAACAATACAGAGGAAAACATCAGAGAAATTTTAGTTATATTTTCCAGTATGAACTGTTATTTTTGTTTGAGAGTCAAACTCAACGACAAAGTTAGCCACAAAGCAGCGAAATTTGGACAAAACCAGGACGCTCATCTTTTGGGTGTTGTCGAAATTTTAACAGGCAGTCTGTTTTTCGAAATATATTTTAAATAAATTAGGAAATTTTTTGGGTCTTTATACATTTTTGAAAAAACTCTGTTTTGTTTCTCTTTGCTTTTTTGGTTCTTAAAAAGAACTACCATAAATGTCATGACGTCAAAGACGTAGCAGACCCAGCTGACCAGTAGCTGAAACCCGGAAGTAAACTCGGAACCAGGAAGTTCTTGAAATTATTTATTTTTCCAAGGGTGTACAGAGTTTCTTGGAGAGCTTGGTAAGTTGATCATCCGTAGAATGGCACCGACGTCCAAGAGGCTGATGGCAGCGAAGTCTGAGCGTGAAGCTGAGGATAGCGTGACCAGAAAGGAGTGGAGCTTGGACGCGGAGGACCGCAGAACCAGCAGGAGCGAGGTGTGGGCGCTGAGGACAGCGGGACCAGCTTGGAGCGAGGCACGGACGCAGAGGACAGCTGAACCAGCTTGGAGCGAGGCATGGACGCTGAGGACAGCTGAACCAGCTTGGAGCGAGGCATGGACGCTGAGGACAGCTGAACCAGCTTGGAGCGAGGCATGGACGCTGAGGACAGCGGAACCAGAGAGGAGTGAGGCGTGGAGCTCTTGAGGAGGAACCAGCGTGACCCGCGGGAATGAACCTGAAGGTAAATACAAGGCGTGGTAAGTAGAAAGTAAGCAAGAATCTTAATCGTGACTAAAGAGCCAGACATAAGCACCGGAGTGAGTGTAACGTACTGGCGATGGATGCTGGGGTGGAACTCCTTATGAAAGCCGGCAGGTGATGAGGTGATGATGGGCAGCTGGTTCCAATCAGCAGAGCAGGGCGCACTGGGAGGGGGGAGGTAAGCTGACAGAGGCACCGTGACTATAAAAACACAAAAAACGTTAGCATGAAAAGCACAAAAAATATGAACACATTCTTTTTTAAATATTGAATACAAGATGCTTTCACAACCTCTACAGAATATTTCTAAGCCAAATTTGTGTTTTCTAGTATATTTAATTATATAATGGTGAGAAGCAAACTTTTTTAGGTTTATACTATTGTTAACCTTTTTTCCTCTTCCCCTGCTATTGTTTACCTCTTTTCTCTGTAAAACTTGTACAGCGATGATGGAGCATGGTGTGGCTGGTAAAGACGTGGTGGTGGTCGCCGCATACACATAGCAAATAGGCTTTTCATGTGTTTTTACCCATGAATGAGTAAAATATAATATCATAACCAATGTCACGGTGAGGGGTGGCTCGAGAGCCGGTTGGACCCAGATGCAGAGGCGGAGGCATGAGGATCAGGGCTAGTGGGTTTAATTCACAAAAAACAAACAAAAAGCGCTGCAGAGCAGGATGTCAGAACAAAAACAAAACTCACTGTGGCGTGGTGTGACGAGAAACATGGAACATGGCATGACATGAAAAAATGATATTTTTTTTCCACGTCTTTGGTGGTTTTGCCAAATCTTTGCAAGGGTGCTTTTATGTGAAAAAGGCATTTGCTTAAGTGGGTTATTTTTATCAAATTGTAAAAGGTCCTATGAAAATTGGATGTTTAAGGGCAGATGAACCTTAGCAAGCTGAGGTTTTGTCCACTAATTGACAGTTTTGTTCTTTGATCCCTCACATTTTCAGTGACCTTAAGAAATATGCAGAACCAAGCACTGCTTGATGTTGTCGTGGTGTTAATTTGTCTACTTGCAAGCTGGAAAATAAGATACAAAAAAAATAGTGTAATCGTTTTAATATTCTTTCTCACCGCTGTACATACCACCTATGCAGTAAAACATTGTAATTTTCTTAACTGAAAACACATTTATAATTGGAATACAGAATATTTTCCTTCTTAGGAAGCCCACAAAATTCCACAATCAACTAAAGACTAAAAAGTATATATATATGTATATATATGTATATATATATATATATATATATATATATATATATATATATATATATATGTATATATATATATATATATATATATGTATATATATGTATATGTATATATATGTATATGTATATATATATATATATATATATATATGTATATGTATATATATGTATATGTATATATATATATATATATATATATATATATATATATATATATATATATATATATATATATATATATATATATATATGTATATGTATATATATGTATGTATCTACCTACCTTGGCCACTCGTGGGCAAAGACAGGGCACACTCTGGATAGATCACCAGTCTGAAGCAGGACCACACCCATATACACTCGCATTGTCACCTGTGGACAAATTAGAGTGACAAAATAACCTATGAAGCATGTTTTTGGATGGTGGGAGTAGTCCAAATTCCCTGGAGAAAACCCACAGATGCGCAGGGAGAAGATACAAACTCCACACAGAAAGGTCCCCCTTTGGTGATTTTTTTTCAGGTCCCGAGCCGGGACCTTCTTGCTATGAGGCAAGAACGCTAACCACTGCTCCACCGTGCGGCTGCCTTGGAGAGACATGACACCCCAAACTCTCAGCACACCCAGACTTGCCTCACCTAATATTCTACCTGCACCCCATAGTGGTGCTGGCATCCGGGCCTGCGGCTGTACTTGAAATAACGTCATATTGATGAAGTTTACTGTGAAATGAAATATAAAAATGAGTGTAACTACACCTGTGTGAGTATGAAGTAAGTGGGCAGGCTTTTGCTCCATTCCATGAACGCCATCATGATTTATAACATTTTCTTCTTAAAACGTTTTTTTAAACCAAATTACATTCCTTCTTAATAGAGGCAAGCCACGCTGTAATTATAGCCCCAGATAAGCAGGTGGCTGGACCTTTTCATGCTGCATGTACCAGAGTTGCAGTGTGAAGGATGGCTGCTGTGGGAGCCTAGCAAACAGCCTACTAAATCCCGAATATATGCTGTGAACTTTCCAGAGTCAGCCACAGCAGATAGCAGTACATTGGCAAAGCTGATTTAGCCCCAGGCCATACAATAGACATCCATTATCAGTGGCATAGTTACAACAGAGCTTAATCAAGTTGGGGGTTGCAGCCTTTCACAGCATAAATAGTGAACCAAATGCAGATTGTAAACTGGGTACAGCAAATATATGTGCTTGTAGGAAAAAAAACATACTGCTCAAAGTCCCATCCCTTTCCTAAAACACTGGGAAACACTTTTATGTAGATTTACTCTGATAGTTTTTCAAAGTCTTTATTATTCTTGTTTAGCTCCTATGCTGTGTTCAAAGACAGGTAGTAACTTAAATCTAATGGTTGGTGGGAGTTTGTGGCAGTCATCCACCTGATTTCCTGTCTGGGGAGGAAGCAAGCTGTCAGTTCTGATCATCTTCATCATGTTTGTTCTCTCTAAGGTCTTTGGATGGCCTGATGGTGACCCTAACCGAGTCGTCGAAAGCCACATGTTTCCCACCATTTCTCTGCTTTGCAACTGATTCACTTTCAGCTTTTACAGTCAAGGTTTGCATGTTGAAATGAAAAGAAAAAAAGGAGAAGCTATTTCCCCCAAAAGAGTCGATGGATGTGGCTGGAGCTTTGAGGCCAAGGTGAAAACAAGATTATACGAAAAGCCTGTTTCTGGTTAAACTGCATTTTTTTTCCTCTAGCAGAATTCAAGTTTTTTTCTTTTCTTTTTTCTCACCGACTTTATGGTTTTATGTTTGAAGCCACTTAAACCTGTAAAACTGTGGAGGAAGCATCCCATTAACGAAAGTATATGCCTACCTGAACACTTTAAGTGTTAAGTCTCAAGTCATACCATAAAAAAAATATTTAAAGAAGTAAATCATCTGTTGTTTCCAGATTTTTTAAGTTTAAGGCTTCTTATATAATTGAAAAATGTTACCCCGATCCAAGTAGTAATTTACATGATGACAGGATATGAAAATACTGCTAACGCAACAGTAGCTGTGATAGGCTCTAGTAACCCTGTGTGACCCTGAAAGGGATACAGCAGAGTCCGAGGATGGATGGATGGATGGATGGATGGATGGATGTTCTTTAAAGGTCCAGAAAAAGGCTGGCAACATTCTCAGGGTGAACCCGCTTTCACCCAACATTAGCTGGGATAGGCTCCAGGAACCCTGTGATCCCAAAATGACTTCTGTGGGTTCTGAAAAATGGATTGATGGATGGATGTTTTATAAAGGCCCTGCCACAGACTGGCGACCTGTTCAGGGTGAACCCCGTTTCTGTTTCTGATATTTCAATCTTAAACTGTGCTTGGATATGATGTGACTCCATCCTTGAAAAGGGTCGTTAAAAAAACATGTTAAGGTGCCAAATGGAGCTTGTCTTGAAGAAGAGGAAAGAGCAGATACAGTATATTTTTCAGATATGGATGCTCTTTGTGTGTTTGTACCAAAGGCTTTATTCCTGCTGTCAATTCCACCCCCCTGATGTTTCACAAGCATATTCTCTGTCACTGTCTGTGCATTGTTTAACCCCAGCTCTGGGATTAGCTACCCAACTTTACATAACCATTACATTCAGTTTGATTTCTCGAATATTTTCTTAAGGTGTCAGTAACCCCAGCTTTATTCACATTTGTGCTATTAAAATAATTGTATAAACTCCAGCTAAAATTACCATTTTAACGATTGTAGACTCTCACATAAGGACTTTTGTTAAAGTCTGATGATAGAGGACATTTCTAAAGAAAATTAAGCCTAAAATTAGGTTCTTGAGTATTTCTTTCTACAAAGTATTGTCAATAAGAAGCAGTAGGAAAAAAAAACATTGGAAAAAGCCCATAGCAGTGACATAGGTGCAACAGTGGGGGGGGGGGCACAAGCTTCCTGCTCAGCTCCATTCTGATGTATCCACTTGCAGACAAATAGATCCTTGTACAGCTTTGTTTTCAATCGGTAATATCAGGTTGGGGTTGTGAGTTGTTATAAACTAGTAGATAGCAAAGGGATGATGGGAAATGAGGACATACTTACTCCACGTCACAAATACGGCCCAGGACTCAAAAGTGAATTTCTAATGAACTATTGCCACCCTGTAGAAACTATGTCCTAGAAAACAACACAGGCTTTTGGGATTTGAGCTAAAAACCACATGATCATAATTAAAAGATTTTTGGGAGCACTTTTTGATTTGATTTTTTATTTTTGATTTGAAATGGTTTATTTCAAGCAATCAAATAAGAATAAAACACAAAAACAATACAATCATCAGTTATACATTCATACAATGACAAATCAAACGTAATTAGACATATTAATTAATGTTGCTTGAAAGTGAGTGGAAGGAAGCAAACTTATATAATCCCACCCCTGTTCTACCGTGACCATTTTATTACATGATTTATCATTATCCGGTTCATAACGTTATCAGACATAATTAGAAATCCGTAGGTATCAATAAAGTACATGACAAAGAGGAATTACTTAAAACATTATGTAAAAAATAAGTATAGTTTAGAAATCAACATGGCAAATGCAGATCATTTATCCAAAATATATGCAGATAACGTTAATTATAAAAATCATGTATATGATTAAAAAAATACTATATCAGTAAAATAAACATAACACTGTTTCAAAAATCTTCATAGCAAAATTTGTTCAAGTCAAAAGTTAAAATATGTGCAAAATTAAGTTACGTTAGTAATAATCATGAATCCATTTTCAATTTTTGGAGCAAGTGAAGCAATATCATTGGAAATCAATCAATTTAACCATTTTCAATAATTGATTAAGCATTTATTTATTTATTTAATAATAAGGTAATGATGTGAAGTAAAATAAAAAGGGTCCTTATTCTGTCGAATGGCCAAGGTTGGTATTCCTTCTTCTGCTGATTAACAACTGTTCTTCTGGGTTTAAACAGAGTTTATAGTTCTCTTTCAGGTTATGCCTGCAGACATTAGATTAAGTTCCAATATCCTTCTTCAGCTGATATCAGCTGCGCTGAAAGTTGAGGTCAAATTGTCTGTAGGTCAGAACTTTACTGAAAATCAGGGTCTTTTCAGACTTTTGGAGAAAGCGATGAATCCAGGCAACATATTTCATGAAATTATATTTTGCTCTTTGATTTATTACTGCATGTTGGTTCAGACGTCCGTGATCAAACACTTCTCAAAATCCTTCATGGTGTTCGGAACCAGAACCTTGGACCGGTCCGGTGGACCGAGTGGTTTGACGTAAATCCTGCAGTCTTTAACCCAAGTGTTCTCAATCTGCTTACGCTTCCTGAGAAGCCTGGCATGTTTGGCGATTTCATCATTCCTTCTTAAGAACAGCAGCAGATCCCTTCAAATTCCTCCTTCGATTCATCAGAGCTAGCATGTGTTTTTGATTCACAAACCTGATGAGGATCGCTGGTTGATTCGTCTCCTTCTCCTGGGGAGCGAGTGGCAGGTCTCGATGGTATTTAGATCCAGGGAAATCCTTTAAGACGTGAGAAATGATTCCACTTGGTTTTCCAAAGACTCTCCACCGCTCCCCGTTTCAGAAGAACTGCTAGCAATGCTAGCGCTATCAGCATTAGCAATGCGAACTCCAGCTGCATTTGGCTTTGCCCGAGGTTTGATCTATACTCCAGTGAGAATGAAATTATTCATCCTTGCTTATTGTGCCACATCGTCCAGTCTTTTCTCCAGAATGTCGACCCGGTTGTATTTTTGCTTGTTTTGAGCTTGGAATCTTCGGAAGTCCTCCATTAGCTCCATGAGAGGAGTTAGCTTAGCGGTCACTTGCTCCATGATAGGATACAACGCAGCTTGGATATCATCAAGAGTCTTTTTAAGGTCTTCGTAGTCATGATTTCGCTTAGGGGCCATGGTCGGCTCTGTTTTTTTGGAGAAAACTTTTAAGTCACTTGAAGATAGTTGTTTAGCCGCCGTGAGCCATAAACGTCCATGCTGTAACCCGGAACTGGAAAAAAACAATAGATCAAAATACATTTGGAGTGGGACTTTAAAGCACTGTTTTCATTACCTGAACTTTTTTTTTATTTTTGTATTTTTAGTCAGTTGGATCTGGAATTTTAACAAAGACCCAAAAGACGAGGAGTCTGTGGAGTCTATGTTGAAAATCTTTCCCTAGCCAGAACAGTTAGGTTATTTTTTTCCTTTCTCTTGTCCAGGCTGAAGGGCTGGACAGATTTTATGAATCTTTAGACAAACAAAGTGTTTTTTTGTATAAACCCCTTTAGTATTGGAGGCTACAATGTATTTATATCAATTCATCAATTATTTTTGTATACTTTTCTTTTCTTGGACAGGGCAGAAAAAAAGAAGAGAGAAAGATATAGTAGGATGTTAGAGATGGGAGAGAAGGGTACAAAAGAAAGGTGAGAAAAAAGAAAAAACATTTAAGGAGGTTAGAGGATGAATAAAGAAGTAGTAGGGGGTAGAATCACAAGGCAACAAGTTGCTGGAAGTTTATCATCAATACTGTAAAGTGATGATGTTAGTCAAAAGGGCGGGGCCTGTCCACAGACAGACTCAAATGTTACTAACATGGCTCCAAAAATCTTCAAAGACAAAAACATGTCAAAACATACACAATTGAACTACAGCTCACTCACACATACTAATGCAAACAAACAAACATTTGTCAAGCATATTTCGTTCCATCACGCATAATATTTGTGCAAAGGTGAGCTGACACCCGTGCTAAGTTGAGTAATAATATTTTACTGTGGTAGATGATAGAATGTAAAAAGAGGGGGAGTGCCCGGTCACCCCCACACAAAGTCCCTCGCTGTGCAATGCTGCAGTGATTGTTGGGGGCACCCAGATACCTAGACAGAAGGTTAAAGTTTTATATATTTGTACCTGTTACCCCTGGAGCAAAAGTTGGCCAAAGCAGATATGATTTCAGTCCAGGGGGGTATTCCAGAAAGCAGGTTATGCTAGCTCCCACGATAAGTTTGAGGCTAAGGAAGTTGATAACCTCAGCTTTTGGTTCCAGAAATGGAGGTATGTTTCAGGGTAGGTCAAGTTACCATGGCAACTCATGCTCTGAACATAACCTGGTCTGGAGCAGGTTTAGTTGAAGCTTAGTTTGTTTACAGAGAGGGGAAGCAGCATGGCGTGTCCATTTAAAGATGACTTAGTGGATGAAAAAGCTCAGATAATACTTTTTCCACCATGAGAGGGTGATAAGACCACATATGGATGTTGGAAAGATAAACTTTTTTACTTTGATCTAACTTAATTATTTGCTTCAGTTAAGATAAATCATTTTTTTTGTTAGGTCACCTTAAAAATAACACGTTGTTTTCAGACAATTATTTTCCTTTCGTTCAAATTAATTCAATTAAGTAGGTGTAACTTTGGTGCTGCCGTTAGATCGGCACCGCAAGGGATTCTGGGATATCATTCCCTTTGCCTGTCTGCACGGATTTGGGTTTAAGTGTGGGTTTTTTACAAAATGTGTTTAGTTGTATTGCTGTTTTACTGTGTTTCACCGTGTTTTGCCGAGCTATTTTGTCCTACTATGCTTACGTCTCTGCACCATGAGTGAGAGTAAGGGAGAGGATGATGAGTTTATATAGTACCCCTACCACCTAAGCATATTATGACAGTGATGGAAAATTCTTTAATAAATTTTTGCACTCCGTGCATTTTTTTCCCGTTCTTTTTATTGTTATAAAAATGAGCATATCTGCCGGCTCAAACTTAGACATATGAAAGTTCAAGAAATATAAGTAATTAAGATGGAAAAAAGATTAATGGAGTAATGTGACATTTAGTTAGATAAATAGGTAAATTTGAGTTGTATAAACAATTATTGAGTTTGAATTAATTTAACTAAATTATTTAAATTATTTTTCAGCCATGTTACTTTATTGATGGACTTGTAATTTTTTTCCGCCGTCATTAAAATCTCAGACTCTGTCTCACTTCTGTCTCAAGTGTCGCGCTGTCTTTTTTCTTCACCACGTGTTTCCATGGTGACTCCAGAAATCGGCGATCTATTGAGAATGTCTTTATGTACCGTGCGTTAACCCAGGGTTACCAAGTCGAGCGTAATTACGCCAACTCATATCCGATCTTTTGGAACCGACATACCCAGAGTAAGCAAGTTCAGGCGGATTTCAGCCAGAGTTGAGGCTTAAAGTCAGGCTAGTTTAAACATGCTTCCTGGAAAACCCCCCAGTTCTACGCATTCTTAATATGTAAGAAAGATGGGGAATTCCCAGATATGTCAGTGTGTTGTCTCACTACCGTGATGGTTGTTGATAAATGTTATCAAGCCATCAAACATTTTTTGTTCTTTTCTGTCAGCAAAAACAGTTATTCATTACTTTCTTCCTTTTTTTCAGATCACAGCTGTTTCCTTGAGCAACAGCTGGTATGTTACTTCCCTTGTTTCTAAGACAGACTGGTAACAAAAGTCACCACCACAGTGTTATTTAAAGCCCATCTTGACACAACAGATGTCCAAAATCCTGGCAAACCCATTTTTAATGATCAGGAGGAGCAACAACTATCAGTTGCTGCCGTTTTAAAGGCTAAGTCTTTCTCCCTTTCATGGACATTTCTGTGTCACTTCATGATTCCCACTGAAATCATCAGGATGCAAAAATCTCTACCTAAGAACGTAATTAATAATAACTTTTTTTGTTACTTGAAGGGCAATGTGAAATAATGATTTCTGGAATTGATTAATAGTTTTTCTCTATGGTAGTCAATTAGCATTCCAATTTTGTTTCAGTATACATATGTGCTGTGCAATAACGCTTTCTGCAATTGTGTAATAATGTCCTCTCATGATAATTAATAAGCTTCATCTTTGTTATTTAAAAAAAATAATCTGTACTTTGATATATAAATGCTAAGAACTGGACTATGGCAGCAATGTATAAAAACGGTTAGTTAAATTAGGGGTGGGATTTTTTTTTCCTACTTCCTTTCACACAAGTAATCAAACTCTATCTGATAATTATTACAATTATTAGATCCAATGCGTAGATTATGTACTGTATCAGTGCATTTTTGTCAAATAAGTATAAAGAGAATTTAAGAGAATATCAAGATTTTTTTTGTTTACTCTATTTTCTAACCAATTTTTTTAATAATTGATAGGTTTATGTATTTTTTTTATTTGTATTATCTCTTTTCTATGTTGTTATTGCCAAACTTGTTTTAAAAGGCAATGAGTTTAAACCCAAATCTGAGGTGAAGTGAGCACAGTTTTGGTCAAAAAATGTTACATGTTTTTAAAGATACTTAAGGTTTTTCTTTTTCTTTAAGGTTTTTTTTTTCTTCAGCCTGCATTGTAATGTTCAGTTTTTGTCAAGGCTTGTAGAAAAATTATTATTTTTTTGTATAGGTAAAAGAAAGTGGTAAGAATTTGAGAATAAACATCGTTTCTGTGTGGCCTGTGCATTTATGCAGTTTCACACCACTGCCTTTCATAAACCCTCGTTAGAATCTGCTGTCCTCTTATGTACTATTCACAAACCACCACAGTCTCACTCAGTCATCTTTTCTTACCATTCAGGGCTTCTTTTCTATCTCCTTTCTCACCTGTATTTCACTCAGGTTTCTTTCCTCTCTTTTATGTGTTTCTTTCCTGGCCTTAAATAGGAGTCACCCCCAACCCCACCACAACCCCCACATGCATTTCATTTCATTTCATCAAATACTCCAGCTAAGTAAGCTGATCTAGTGAGAAGCCATAAAAACATTGTTTATGAACACAACAGTAAGTGCTTTGTTGGCAGGTTAACTCCAGCTGATTTATGAGTAACAGAACTTAGGAGTCAAATCGTACTTTTGCTTTGTAAACCTCTCATCCTTTTTTTGTCTTTCATTGTGTAATCCTTTTTTTTTTGCTTTATCAAATGTATATTTTTAACTTTTTGCTATATTTCTAATTAAAAATCTTTTCTTCTATACTCAAATGTTGCTACACCATGAATTTTGATATTAAATCTTAACAGTTTTTATACTGTTATTGAGCGTTGGGATATATTAGTTCTTCAATCAGCTGTAACACTGTAACCCAACAACAATTGTATTTAGGGCTTAAGGCAATCACATCCGCCACCCAGGCCAGGGCCAGCCACAGGGGCCCCCAAGGGGGACCCACCCCATGCTCCAGGCAGCCACCTTCCCAACTCACGGTTGGTCCAGGAGAGAGCAAGGCAGGGGCCGCCCACCCCTGCCCAGGAGGAAGATGCCTTAGAGAATTGGGGGTCCATGGTGAAGTGTTGTAAACATGGTCCGACCAGGCTCACCCACAGTGAGCCCGGTGCACGAGGGCAAGGACCAGAACCCAGACCACAGGGACACAGACACCCCCAGGCTCAGATGTGATGTGATCCCCGGCTCATGGTCTTGCAAGAGAACTCAGGCATCCCTCTCCCTGGAGTGACCGCCGCCGGGCCCAGGAAGCCACCACCCAAGGGACACGGCCGCCGTTGCCGAGGGCCTGGTACCCCCTGCCAGGGATGGGGAAGGGAACAGATGGTCCGAGGTCCCACCTTCCTTGTGGAATGTATGTGTGGGTGTTTGTCAGCGTGTGTGCATGTATGTGTGTGTATATTTTTGAGGGGGAAAAGGGTGTATGTACTAAGTGATGCAGTTAAAACTGTCCAAACACCCTCCCCACCAAGGGTCCTACATATCTAAGGTGCAATTAAAACCAAGAGGGCAGGTGCCCATTTCCATACGGCAGCATGGGAGGGGGACCACTACCAAGTTGCTCCTCCCCCCAAGGTGCATCGCAGACTGCAACCCCCCCATCACCCTAATAAGTGAAAACAGACTAATATTTTGGCAGAGCTCCGAGTAAGCCTACCTTTCAAAATCAGTAAGCACAATCAGAAGTAATCCATATACAGGGCACTACAGAATATTAGTACACTGTTATTTAAAAAACCCAAAAGTGTGCCTTACAGTGCAGAAAAGACAGTAAAGCCAATAAGAAGGATTAAACTCTAGTTTTTTTCTCTGCACTGGTTTTATCCAAGTGCTGTTTTTTAAATTAAAAAACCTTCAACATTGTTTATTCACTTTTTTTTTATCAATATCACAAAAGTGAAATTATTATAAGGTCATTTTAAGAGCACGTTTCAGTGTGCAAAATACAATTCTCCAAAACTAGGGTTTCATGAACACATATTAACAAGCATTTTAAAATGTTTTTGTGTATTTCTAAAAATCTTTACTAGAAATAAATAAAGTCTACCTTTCACTGCTTCTGAATACTGCATCATAACGAAAAGATGGACTGAGCATTGAAGACTTTGCTACTGCTGGGCAGAAAGCAAAACAGCCCCCTGTCAGAAACATCTGAAATAGACATAGTCTGCAAAGTCAAATTTGTGATAAGAAACGTTGATCTATCAAACTTAAATTATTGTGGAAGCCTCTGCTAAAAGACAAATATGCATAATTATAAATAATGATAAAAATAACAATAATGGATTAGATTTGTCTGCCCTTTTCCAGACGCTCAAAGCGCTTATAATGTATCTCCATTATTAATTCACTCCTCATTCATACTTGGTGATGGTAGGCTACTGATGTAGCCACAGTCGCCCTGGGGCAGACTGACAGGTGTGTGGCTGCCAGTGAGCGCCTACAGCCTCTCTGACCATCACCGAGTCATTCATACGCATTCACACACCAGTGTGTGGAGGCAGGGAGGGTAAAGTGTCTCGCCCAAGGACACAACAGCAGTTGGCTTAGGGGAGCGGGGATCGAGCCGCCAACTCTTTGATCATTGGCCGACCTGCTCACTCGCCTGAGGCACTGCTGCGTGTTTTATAAGGCATAATTCTTAATCAGCCATGGTTTTTATAAAGAAGGAGCCTTTCCTCTCATTGCTGTTGTTAAAGATGTGTTAGAATCAAAAATATAGATTCTAGTTAGGTAGAAAATGCTTCACTTTCATTTCCAGAAAAATAAAGAAGTCTCTCCTTTAGTAATGCATCAAACACATATTTTATCACTTAAATATTAGTTTTTTAGTAAACTAATTATAGCTGTAATTTTATTATTTGGGTGAATCTGTTAGGTGAAACTGTTTTTTTCTAACAGGGGCACCTATTTAAGTCCCGTCTTAAAACACACTTTTACTCTCTGGCTTTTAACACCGCGTGAGTTGTGTGGTCCTCTGTGTTTTTATATGTGTTTTTATCCTTTTTTGATTTATTTCATTGCTGAATTTTGCTTGTTTTTAATTTGTTTAATAATTTTTATCTGTGCAGTACTTTGGAAAATGTTTGTTTGGGAAATGTTCTCTATAAATAAAGTGAACTGGATTGGATTGAAGAATTAAAAAACAAAAAAAAAAACATGTCAATTTTAGTTATTGGATATACAAAAATGAATATTATACTGTATGTCAAATTTTACTGTTCAAGCAGGGACTGTTATGGTCTGATTGCTGTTTGAATTCTGATGCAAATTATATACGTTTTTAAGCCGACTGCGTAACAAAATAAAACATTTCTATTATATACTATTCAATTCATTATTGTATCTGGCAGTCAACAGTACTATCAATCCCAATTAATAAGAGGAAATCATATGAATAAACATTTTACTAGCTGTCCAGCACTACTTAAATTTTTCAATTATCATTGTGTAATTTTCTCTTAAGTAAACATAGATTTACAAGTTAAAGCAATCTGAGTTTATTTTTTCAGAAGTTGAATCACTGAAGTGACATGAAAAAACAACAAAAAATTAGATGTGACACACTGAAACATATCAAGCAACCACAAAACAGAAATATGGCTTAAACAAACTCATGTGACAGAAAGAAACGAAAAAATGGAGAGTGGTGTAAGAGTAATTACCATACAAAAGCAGCTGCTGTAATTACTACGTATAACCTGAATTTGACGGCAGAAAAGAAACAAAACCAAATAATTTGAAAAGATAAACTAAATGCACAAATCAAAGCAAGAAAACTAAAGTAAAATCCTAGATCCTAACAAATATTTCCCAAAGCTATTGTGCTTTCCACAACATGGAACTGTCAGGGTGACAGGTTAGGTTTTCATCTTAAATTAAACATGGACAGAGATTGCTGCATGAAAAACACTAGAAAGGAGGACGAAAAGATTTGTTTTGGTGATGGCACTAAACGAGTTTTAGGATTAGCTATTAATACAGGACAAGTGAATGAAAACCTCTTTACAGAGTCAAAGAACCAGAATGTCATTTGTAACAGAGACAGAAATGGGCCGTCAGCAAGGAGTCAGGGTGGAAATAGAGAACCTCAAAGCAAATGCCAAATTGCTCTGACTCAGCAGCTTATAGTGCTTGCTGGCTCTGAAGTGGATACTGAAGTGAGGGTGGGCAACTCCAGGCCTCAAGGGCTGGTGTGTCTGCATGTTTTTTCAGACATAATTGCCCTACTCACAACTGATTACCTGGCTCAGGTAAAGCTTGCATGGCCCCCTGTCTGATAATGACTGAGGAGCCTGCTGAACCCAGGGAAACATTGCTCAAGTAGCTGTTAAACAAAGCTATGATTTAGGTAAAGACGTAGAAGGAAGCAGGAAGACAGCTTCAAGACAGAAGTGGCGTGAAAGTAAAGTACAAAATAAAAATGTTATTAAGATATTAAATATACAAATATTTATTAAACAAACAAAATTGGTGTATGAGTATTCAGAAAGCTAAACCAAATGAATGAGTTAAACCAATTTAAAATGTGAGTGATAATAAACATTGGTTCCTGAACCACTAGTTTAATCCCAATTTTATAATCGGTTTTGGGATTTTTACCTTAGTTAGAGTTACATTATCCAAAGTGTAATTGAGTTAGTAACTCAGTTGCTGCATCTAAAAATTAATTATTTACTCATTAAAGCAACTCTAAATATAAATTGGTTATATAAAATACAACAATACTTGTTACATTTTTTCTCAGCTGCCCATAAACATAACAAATAACTTGAGTGCAATAATTTAATAAAAGTGGTATAATTCTACCAATGAAATTGTGTTTAGCCTGACCTATAACTTTGTCATTCAGAATTATTACACTACAAAACTGCAACAAGAAAAACATAATTACACATATTATTAACTGTACATGTGGAGAAAAACAAACTTTGCATGAGATAAATTAAAGTTTCTATTGTCAACACATTTCAAGTTTCCAATAAAATTATGCCTTGAAGTGTGTATTTATGTTTGTGTTGTCGTCAATGTTCTTTTTGAACGTTTTAAAGCACGGAGAGGAAAGTCTAGCTCTGCTGGATCTTTAATACAAGAGCTCTAAATGACTCAGACTCAACAGTGGACAGCGGGCGCATGATTTACATAATTATTATGTTCAGCTCTCTGCAAATTACCGGTACATGTTTCTCGGCTGTAAAAATCCAGTTTTCATGGGGTTCAGTGCTTCATTAGTTTTGTACCTGGATACAACAAACATTTCACATAAAGATTTGATCCTTTTGGTCTATAAAGTAAAATATTGTCGATATTTCAAGCACGAAAAACGCTACTTTATTGCCAGATTCACCGCCGCTGCGACTTCCTGTTGTTTTGATCCAGGTGGCTGAACAGCGTGCCGTGGAGAAAGCTTCAGCATTTCCCAGGCCGCTTGACTCCCTAGCCAATCATTATCTCAGATGAGACGATCCCTAACACACGCATACCCTGCTTCACACAGAAGACACTTGTCTTATGGCTGTGAAGGGCTCGGGGGGGGGAGGCTCTCGAGGCTGATTAAAGCACATCAATAATGTTCGGAGTAACGCGCCACATTTTTACTGAGCGCTTCATATCCCCAAGACAAGTGTCTTCTATGTGATGCAGGGTGTGTGGCTGTGTATGTTGGGGATAGTCGCATCTGAAATCATTTTTGGCTTCTTCGACTTTCGGCATATCATTTCAGGGTTCACCACAGCGTTTTAGCTTTCATTGGTAATTTAGCAATTGAATGATGGTTTGGCAGAGATTTTCACGCTGAATGCCCTTCCTGACACAACCCTGTATTTTATCCGGGCTGGGGACCGGCACTATGACACCCAAAATTGGGCCCCGTTTGTGGCTATATAGTTAGGGTCCCATGCACCAGTCCTACACACAGCCAACTGAACCATCCAGCCGCTATGTGCCACAATTTATACTAAGTTACTATAATGGCATTGTAGGGGGCATAAAAGTAATTTAATAGGCTAATTTATTTGATAAAAACATACAGGTTCCCATTTTCAACTTGTTTAGATACTTTTCCTTGTGTCTGTTGTTTTAATCAACACAACAAAATACACATTTTCTAAAAGTTGGGTCACAAATAATGTTTTTAGGAATTGTTCTTATCACAACCCAAAGGAACTCATTATAGAAAACATAAAAAAAACTGTTTGTGTGACAATGAAGGGATTTTTAACCAAACAAATCAATATAAATGTAAGAAGGAAACTCTATATTATACTAAACAAAAATAAATCAATATGTAATGCTTTATTTAGTGTTGCTGTTTGGTATAAAACACCCCTCTGGTTTTTAAAGAACAATTGGTGAAACATGTTTCTGTTGACAAAACACACAATTTCATTAGTTCTACATTGGTGGTTGGCTCTTTGACCAAAGACTTTAAAAAAATACTCTGAACCAAATTCAAGACTATTTAATTTAATTGAACTATAAATGTAAGACTCTGCAATGAAAGCTATTTAAAGGCATGCAGTCTAATAAAGGTGAACAAAATACAGATCTTTTGTAGAGTGCAACACTGATGATTTTCCAATCTTTGAAAAAACTGTGGAACACATAAATAGCTTTTGTTACATAATAAATTCACACACCTAAATAACCCCAAAGGGGAAAAAAAGACGATTTTTTTAAGAATGTTACGGAATGGAAGGAAGAGTACCCAGGCGCAGTGAGGATGAGGAGGCAGGAGATTTGCAGGGAAACCAGGGATTTAATATAACTAAAGACCCAAAACCAAAACCACTGCATACGGCAGGCTAGAAACTCGAAACACACTAAACTCTAAACCAGGGAACAACACAATATGGACCAGCACAGGAAGAAGGGAATGACAAGACTTAAATACATACAAGGAAACAAGACACAGGTGGAAACACTCAGGACAAATACTACAAAATAAAACAGGAAGTAACTCAAACCTAAACAGAAAAACAAGGAAACAAACACAGAGGCCAAGAAACTGAAAACCGTTACAAATAAAACAATTAGTAGGGAACCAAGGAAAGGCTCAACAAAGAAAATGAAAGCAGTTAGAGGACGGTGTTAGATCTTTAGAGGAAATAGGATGTATTGGGACAATAAAAGAATGACATCCAAGGACAGACAAAACAAGACCAAAAACACAAGAAATACTGGAGAAAAGGGAAGTTCGAGAGTGAGATTGGACTGAGAAGACAATGAAACAAGACAGATGAGGGAGAGGCAAGCCATGGAGAGCCTGTGAAGGAGGGAGGGGGAGAAGGAAAATAAAGTGGCACAGGGTTGACGATAGTAACAAGTCTAGATTTTGGTTGCTCCCTTTGTGTAAATGTGTTTTTCAAAAGAAATGGGAAGACAGGACACCCAAACTTTTACTCCACTTGAATCGCATAGAACATGGTTGCAAGGAGCAGAAAATGCAGCAAAACAGACATTTAGTCATATTTTTCCATTGCAATAAAACCTATCAGAGTAGATGAAGTCAGCTGTAACAGACTAGCACTAACAAGCATATAAACAACAAAGCACTACGAGGAGGAAAAACATGCAACAGCTGAAAGCCTGTTGTGCTGTAATTTACTCCATATTCCATAAAGCCAAGGATAATTTACTGAGATGTGGCTTGTTGATCAAAGTTGCTGTTAAAGTGTTTCCTTTTGTGAAGGTTTGAAATCAAGAAGTTGTGAATGTGCAGGTGTGCATGAGTATGCAGGTCCTATTATTGGCGTTATCTGTCAGCCAGGAGCATTCCTCACACAGATGGGAAACATAGAAGCAGGTTTTCGCATCCTGATAATATTTTGGCAAATCAGAAACAGTTGCCATATAAGGGTTGCAGGATTAAATAGCTGACAACAACCAAAGTTCCCAGGAGTAGCACATACGTTGTGGAGGTACATGGTTACTGGAAGCCTGGAAATGGAAAGACAAAAGAGTAATTGGAAATGAAAAATAAATAAATAGGACGTTTTGCAAGTCCAGGGTTCTTACATGTTTCTTCAAGTTAAATTTATGACTTTTTAAGACCTTTCGTATTAAAAATTAAGACAAATTTCTCTGCATAACTTCCAACCGTATATGGACGAAGAAAAAACAAAATCTTTGAATTTTAAAACAGTTATTTGTCAGCAACGGAGTAACGTAATAAATTACAGTTCAAATTTCATTATTAAAATTACAATTACTAGACTACAGAAATCATCATTACTTCATTACTCACATTTTGGTGCAGTGAAACCATCAGTGACTAATAAAACCAATTAATTTGTGCATACACTTGGCTCTGATATTGTTGTTTGGTTAAATGAAACAAAATGGATACAAAAAAAAAAATCCAGTTACTGATGCATGCACGCTAGTATGAGTTGGAGATTGGTCAAAGTAAGATGAAGAGAGCAGTAATATGGACGTGAATGAATTTGTAGGGGCATTCGGCAACCTGTCTATAGACTACATAAGCTAATATACAATGCTCATGTGGTGAAATTAATAACATGGTTCTAAAAAGTCTGATTGCCCATGTGAAGCCTCTATGTTTTCATTTTGATGGTATCTTTTTTGTGCTAACTTTATTCCCTTGAGCAAAAGTACTGACTAGTAAACTACTTTTTAAAATGGGGAATAAGTAAAGTAATTTATCTACTATTTCATCCAATAACTTAAAGTAATAAATGACTCTTTAAAAGTAATTTACCCATCATTAAGTCTTGTTTAATTGTTTGTTTGTACACATATTTGATTTACACTTGATTATCCTGCAAGAAATACAAGGAATCTGGAAAACTTCACCTGCACTGTTCAGCATCCAAGCATTTATCTCTGAATCCCATTGGTTGAATTTTTGGCTAAAGATGTCCTGGATCCATTTTTAGGTCAATGAATCGGATCGCTCAACATGAACCAAAATCAACTATGTATCGTTTCAGTAACCACAGATAATGAAATTAATCAAATTGTTTTTGAAGTGAATCTTTAAACCCCAAATTTAGACACTTCAGCGGACATGCACTGATTGCAATCAGCTGATCAAAACATCCTTGACTTTGCAGAACTGTTCAGCTCTGAACCCATTTAAATGCCAAAATTACCTGTTTTTTTTAAAGATAAAGGACAAAGTCTGCTGTACTATTTTAAAATCTTTAAAAAAAACAGTTTTGATGAAAAACAATTGATTTAAATGATTGATTATTTCAAACATTGAAGTCAATGCTAAAAAATAAAATTACACAGATTTATCAAACTTATTACAGAAATGATGAAACACATTGATTAAAAAAACCCAGAAAAAGCAAAACAAAAAGGGTAAACACAAAAAACATTTTAAGCAAACGATTTTTGATATTTAGGAAGACGAAGCAAATAACATCCTTTTCCTGAAACATATACACTCAAATTAACATGCCTTCCTTTATTTAATAACTATTGTTTTTGATAATGTCTCTACAGTTGTCAGGATATCATAATAAATGTTTTTAGGCTCTGGTGAAGAAGAATGTTAAGATAAATGTTAGCAAATTTTGAAGCTCACTCTAGTGGACAGATTTTTTCTTGCGTCCTCTGTCAAAAGCTCTTGGAGCTTCAGGGTCCTACAAAACTCCTAGCTAGTTCCTTGCACTGCATTATTAAGGCCCCAAAACACCACCGGCATGTGAAATCCATCAAAACACAATATTTTTTCAAGAGAACACCCAACTGGGGCACATTACCTGGAGTTACCACACACCAACTTTCTGAATTTCATGTAAGTTTCAATTTCTCCACTCTTAATACAATAAAAATGGAAATAATTAAAGAACTGCATTGAATTTAATGTAAAGTAGATCATCTTTTAATTCTTCTGAAAAAAATCTGATGCTGCAGCAGGTGATTGCAGATAAAGGAAGGTTGATTCCTCTGTTCCTCTGGTTACATTTTCCTGTACTTTTGAAAGAAGGAAAACTCATCAAATACGTAAATGTCACTTCTCTGTTTGTTTGTAGCGTTTGGCGTGTACAATGCTTTCTTGTTCTTGGCTGTTTTAAAGGGGCTTATCTATCAATTCTATCATAAAAATTATTTGCACTTTCTATTCTGGTCATTATTATAGTCCCCAGAAATGACTGCTCTCTGTGGGTGTTGTTCCTAAGTTCCAATTTTATCCTAATGCCCATCTATTTTGTTCATACGTATTTAATATTTAATTGTTTCTGTACATATTGTACATTTTTTGATTAGAGATGTGAGTTGCCGTATTTTTATTTGATTCTATTTTCACTACTCCAAGGCTGCTACAATTTCATCGTATCACCATGTACAATGACAATGAAAGGATTCTGTTTCTGAAAAAAAAAATGTATCTGTTTTGTTGTGTTTAACATTTCATGTACTTTTTGTTTGTTTTGCTGCTCTCTTTCAGATTTAGGACATCTTCAATAGGTATAGTGACCCAACAAGGATAGCATCTATCAACAGAGTTGTGGAGCTTTTACATGTCAATGAACAAAAGCCTTTTTCTCAACTTCATCAGAATTTAAATGCTTTGATGTATTTTCTTTAGTCAGGATATTTTTTCTTAATCTGGTAGTTTATAAAGTGTATATCCTTTGTTTAAGGAACTTTCAATTTCCTTCATCTAATTAAAAACATTTTAGAAGCTAGGTTTAAGCCTCTCACGGTTCCTTCTTCAAACAGGATGAAAGAATCTTCCAATTCTTTTTTGCATTTTTCTATTTTTTAGGAACCAACACTTTTAGATTATTGCAAAGTAAATTAACATAAAATATCAGATTAAATCTAGTCTTTATGAATTAAAAATTCTCTTTGTATCTTATAATTTTTGGAGTTACAGCATCTCCCCTCATATCATCCCTTTGTTTACACTCTCTCTTGCTAGCTTACAGCTCCTCACACCCCCAAACCAAACATTACCAGGACAACAAAAATGGCGAGCAATATTGGCGCTATCCAGTCATACAGATTTGAGCCAGATGCCAGCTCAGAGAGGGAAAACAAAGACGTACATGGATCTATTTTACTGCAAGTGGATCCATAGGAATGGAGCAAAGCAGGGAGCTTGTGTCCCACCAACTGTAGCACTTTATTATTGTATTATTTTATTATTATATTACCTACTAGGCGTGTGTATTGGCAAGAGTCTGGCGATTCAATACATATCCCTATACCCCTCTCACGATATGTATCCCAATATTGTACTGGAACTCTATTGTTTTTTTAAGAGTTTGACTTAGAAAAAACTGTATCTAAATAAAAATTCTGTTTATTTAATTAAAAAGAGAATGAATGTGCCTTAACCAATAAGATTCTAAAAGTATGATTGAGTTAATAAACTGCTGTTTATTTTCAACATTGTTTAATGTAGCTTCTCCATTACCTTTAAATGGTTCAGGAGCTTTAACGTTGTTTCAAAAATAAAGGAGAAAAAAATCCCCACTAATTCTTTCGAGAAACAGTAAAGTGTGATGAGGCAGCATGACAGGGTGAAGGAAAGTGCTTTAATGTGGCTAGGATGCTTTGTTTACATGCAGCTAGCTCCTTTTTATCACACACGGAAGTAAACGCGTATTTCACCGCTCAGCGACGTGACGTTGGCCTTTTTTCAGAGCATTGTGCACATCATTCTGATTCATCAGGTCGCTGAACAAGAATATATTGCTGTGAGGTTCTGCAGAACTTTGGCCGCTTTGCCGATAGCATTTTGCCTGATGCTCTGTGCGTTAGCAACTAGGCATCAGCAGTGCTTCACTCATTCTTATCTGAGTCTGCTACAAAGCCCCGCAATCCGTGTTGATTTTGGCAGAAACATGGCACAGAATTTCGATTCGGTACCCATCCCAAGTAAAACTAAGCCATACACGGCTCATAACAACAAAACAAACTGCATTCCCCAGTGTTCTTGTAGTTTTTTTATGCGGTGTGGAGCTGCCAAAGAGGCTCAGTGTGCTCTGATGACAACTTGTCGGAGGTTTAACTGGAAAGAATCAGCGGCTGAAGGAAGCTCATAAATAGTTTAACTAATAATGTCTTGAAGGCATTTTGAATATATGCGAATGTCGCTTACTCAACAATTGCGATTCATCGCCGAATCAATTTTTTCAACACCCCTAGTACCTACAGGCTTTTTCAAACTTTTTTTCATTTCTGATTATTGATTTTCATTGGAGAGGGTCTTTGAGGTTGTATTCAAACTGGAAAAGTCTGTTGGTCAGAATCATTGACCACAAATAGGAACTAGACTGAGTGACCCCTCCCTCCTCCATTTACCTACCGGCTCCAAGAAGCCACAATCCTATAGACTTCTAATTAGAAATAAACAGTTATTACTCAGTCATTCTGTTTGTCAGTATAACCATTCTTGCTCTGATGTCTTATTTAACCCCATTTTGCTAATCCTACTTTTTTTTTCATGATATATTTCTTTATCACAAGTTATTTAAGTTATAAACTGACCTATCATCAGATGCCATAGTAAAAGCATGTGGTGCCCGCTGGCTAGGGATGGGTATCGTTAAGGTTTTAACGGTACTACTACTCTTATTGATACTGCTTATTGATCCAGTGTTTTAATGATACTCATCGATACTTTTTGAGGACGAAAAATAAATAAATAAATAAATAACAAATTAAGAACGTGAAGTGTTTTATTTCCTCATTATGCAACAACATTGTTTTTTTAACAAAACATTTTACTTTATACGTTTTTCCAACTTGAAAAGGAAAATACATGAAAAAAGAAGTTATTTAAAGAAAAATGAACAGCAATGTTTTGACATATTACTCTCATGATGTGAATATAAAACAAATTAAATAAACTGTTCACTCTAAAATAAAATACAGTTGCATAGGGCAACATGGTCAAGAATACTGGTAGACTGCAGAAAGCTGCACGTTCCTCCCTTTTTGTTGTTGAAAGTTCTGCATATGGTGCGTGATTTGAACTATAATGAACACATTCATCTTTGCTAATAATTTCCTTTTTTCTGCGAGTCCTGTGTTCAAATTTCAATGGCTTCTGGGGGAATTTCCATTACAAGCTGCGTGCGTTCTTGAGTGCACGATGTGTTGGGGGGGGGGGGGGGGGTCGCAAGACACCCGACACCGTGACTCCTGCTGCTTCATCACCGTGGTGATCAAAAATCCCACATCGTACAGCTCTAGTTAGTGGAACACAAAAAAAAAATGTAATTTAAATTTTAATGCAGTTTACATAATTAGTAGTGGATCAATTAATAAAAACCCTTGTCATTTAAAAAAAAAAAAACATTCTATAGAAAGAACAATAGGGGTGTAGTTATATTTACGATACCCCAAAGCTATAATATATTTGTCAAAATGAATAAGGTTGGTAAATTTAACTGCAGACTACAAGAATTGTCAGAAGTTTTTTATGCAGGAACTGCATAGTCTATTTAATCTTAAATTGGATATCTATTATTTAGTTTAGTCTGTTTAGTTAAAGTTTTAATAGTATCCTATTGAATTCTGTGCATTTATGATCCTTTTTTGATTGTATGTTTACCTAAAAATTACCAGTACAAAGCCCATTGAGATGACTGTTGTTGTGAATTTGGGCTATATAAATAAAATTGAATTTAATTTAGTAATAATGGGACTTTGATGATTAGTAGCAGTCTGTTCTTAAAAAACCTACTCCATCAATTTAAGGACTCACAGTTGATTTGATTTATTGGTTTATTTCAACCACCTATTGTAGACAATCCAAGAAAAAAAAATACAAATATGTATCAAACCTATTACAGACAAAATAAAATTCATTGATTTAAAAAATAAAACAACAAAGACGAATGAGATGAATTAACTTTTGATTCCTTTTAAAATAGTGATTATTAACTAAGGTCAAGTAAAGCTTGATTTGTTGCTTGAAAAGGAGTAAAATAAGTGAATTTATATAATCCCATCTTTACTGAGTTCATTCATCTCCTAATCCGTTTTGGGGTCACAGGGCTGTGGAGCCACTTGCAGGTGAAGGCAGGGGACATCCTGGACAGGTCGCCAGTCTTTTGCAGAACCACACATATCACACACCCATGCACACTCACATCCATACCTATGCACAATTTAGAGTAACCAATTAACCTATAAAGCATGTTTTTGGATGGGAGGAAGCCAGATTTGAGTTGAGTTGATTCCCGCCTTGCTTGCCCATGTGTCGAAGTGTCCTTGGGTGAGACACTGAACCCTTGCCTCTGGTGGAAGGTTGGCGCCAGTGTTTTCCGCAGCGGAGCCACCACCAGTGTGTGAATGTGTGTGTGAATGGGACTGTGACTGTAATGCGCTTTGGGTCTTCAAGGAAGGTAGAAAAGCGTTATATAAGTATAACTTGAGGCCATGGTTCTCGACCGGAGAAAGGTTTGCCATTTCTCGGTGGGTGGAGTGTCCTTACCACAGGTGGAGGTTGACAGTGGGCTGGGAAAGACTGGGTACTTACGATACAATGCGATTTGCGATACATTGCTCATGATAACGATACTATCACGATATGGCAATATTGCGACAATCGATATATATCATCTCCAACAACTCACGATATGTCAAACTTTTTGAAAAACTATGTTTTTAGGAAAATATTTCTCCATTTATTTTTTAGTTTTTAAACACAATGATAATAAACAACTTGTGTCCTATTTTGTGTAATGAATAACAGACTTTTGTGTAACATTGCTGAAATCAGTAATGCTCTGTCTTTGACAAACAATGACAATTTTAATTTGGAAACATCTGTAAAATTCGGTCTAAACAATAGTGAACATGAACAGCAGTGCCATTATTTAATACAAAATTGCTGTAAACTGGATAAAAAAAGGCAAAAGTCAAGTAGATGCTAGGCACATTGATATTAACGTTTGAAAAACAAAGCCATAGCTATCGCATTATTTAAAAAAATAGCTGTAAATAAATATTAATTCTGTGAACAAATTATAGTGTCTTCAGGAAAAAATAAATCACACAATGTAGTGCAAATGTGGTGTAAACAAAAATAAAATTGTCCCAGAAAAAAAAAAAAAATCAAGTAGCTATGAAGTTTCCTTAAAGTGATTTAAGACATAAACTGCTTTCAAAATAAATTATCAGGGATAAAATACATGAACTTAAAGTGCATCTAAAAGTAAACATCTTTGTGAATAAAACATTTAGGGAAAAGCTGTATGTGATGTTGGTTTTCAATACATATTTTTCTTGAGAACCACAGGCTTTTTAGCGTCAAGACGCCGCTCGTCTACCACTTATTAACCTATTGAATTATATAACTTCATGTTCTTCATGATTTCATGTTTAATAAGAAGAACCATTAAGATGACTATTGTTGTGATTATTGGGCTATAAAATTGAATTGAATTGGGATTCGTGCATTGCTCAGGTTTGTAGGACATACTACTTCATTTACCAGTCTTTGTTAATAAAATGCACCGTGAACGTCACGTAGGACTCTCTGGCCCTGGAGGTCCAGCCGTCACACGTGAGCCCCACTCTTTCTGCTGTTTCCAGCGACATCTCAACCATAGCTCTGGTCTGGGCGTACAATGCAGGGATCATTTTTTCAGTATTCCAAGAGGGAATGTCAAAGCGTGGCTCTAATACTATCAATAACACTGAAATCCCCCGTTCTCCAATTCACTGCTGGGACGGAGCCCCTTGTACATTTAAACAGAGATCCTGTGTGTTATTGCCTTTGCTTTCGCAGAAGAAGGTGGTAGCTTCGCCTGGAAAAAGGTATCCATGCCGGTCTTTTCCTTGTTTTTCCCCTCCGCCATTTTTGTTTGAATGTGTATTCTTCTTCGTCCCGCCCACAACAATCTCGCAACGAGTGAACCCCAATCTACGTTCCGAAGAATCGTCTCACCAAAGAAAGATTAATATAACATTTTACAGGGTCTTCAAACGTAAATAAAAGATCGATACTTGATGAAAACGCATGAAGAATCAAATATCCAATATATCACCATATCAATATTTTGGCACACACCTAGTTGACAGACGGATCGGGGCAGTGTCTGTAGTTATGCGGTCCGTTGTGGTGAAGAGAGAGCTGAGCCAAGAAGCAAAGCTCATGACCAAAAGAACGAGGTCCTGAATACAAGCGGCTGAAATGAGCTTCCTCCGTAGGGTGGCTGGGGGCTCCCTTAAAGATAGGGTGAGAAGCTCGGTCACTCGCGGAGCGCTCTTAGTAGAACCGCTTCTCCTCCACATCCAAAAGAGCCAGTTGAGGTGGCTTGGGCATCTAGTCCGGATGCCTCCTGGACACCTCCCTACGGAGAGAGAGGCCCCGGGGAAGACCCATAACACACTGAGGAGACTACGTCTCTCGGCTGGCCTGGGAACGCCTTGGTGTCAACCCAGAGGAGCTGGAGGAAGTGGCCGGGGCGAGGGAAGTCTGGGCATCTCTGCTTAGTCTGCTGCGACCTGGTCCCGGATAAGCGGAGGAAGATGGGTGGATGATTTCAGGAAACAGTAACATGAATCACATTTCATGTAAGACAGATGTATTTTCCTTCCGTTTTGTCTCTTTCGTGGTCGTGGGGCTGCCGGAGCCTATCCCAGCCAGGGTGAAGGCAGGGGACATCCTGGACAGGTTGCCAGTCTGTCGCAGGGCCACCCATGCACACTCATAATTACACCTAGGGACAATTTAGAGTAACTAATTAACCTATGAAGCATGTTTACTATTAAAAGCATATATTACAGACATGTAATACTTATCAATTATCATCAGAATACATTTTCACTTTCATACAGAAATCATTCCTACACATTGCGAATCAAGTTTTCAAGTTACACAGCCAAGTGCTTATTGATTATACTAACAAAGATCTCTTACATCTTGTCAGTAAACAGTAATAATTCACATTTTAAGTAACCAATATGTAATTATTAATAATTATCATTCAAACACATTAACCCTTTAATCATTGCTACACTGTGCAGATAAAGTAAAAAAAAATCAATAGCTTATTAATTGTAATTAAAACATTTCAGTAATCATTATTGCACATTACACAGTGTAATACTCGGTTGTAATGTAACATCTTAGTCATGTTTTAATGCCTTTACAGGATTTAATCTAAAGAGGTCTGCAAGCCATCTGTTAGGGGTTTCTAGAATATTACTCCTTGTGGCATCAGACTTCATTCAGCTCCCACCAAAGCCAGAAAGCTTAATAGTATCAGACTGAGACTAACAGAAATAGAGCAACAACAACAAAGACAGCTATAAACTGAAAACAAAAACAGCAGGGTGGAGAGAATGGGACACTTGTGGCAAAGTGTGATGGGTGGCTGCCAATGGAATGAAGGAATAAAAACAGATGGACTCAGATCCAAAAGACAAGAGCAAGTGTAAGACAAGGAAATAAGAATAGGTGATACAAAAAGACTTTGTCTTAAAGTATCCCAGTTTATTCAAAGTTAAGCTTTATCAACCATTCATGCATTGCCTGATTTACCATTTTCCATTAAAATTATTTAGTGATCCGCTCCAATAAAAATTGTGTTTTTAACATGTTCTTGTAGCATTTTTCTAATGATGGAGGATTAGGATAAACAAAATTTGGATTAAAACTGCATTTCTGAGTATTTCTTAACTCAAACCATTGAATAATGAAAAACGATTTTAAAATTCTGTTTGAAAAAATTGTAGTTGTTATGTAGAAACAACCAACGGGGCAGACCATGAGTTCCCTGCCCTGCCACATTCCAATACATCCACCTGCAGACAAATGGATCCATGTATGTCTCCTTTGTCATCATCTGAGAGAGAACATAAACAAAGGGATGATGGGAAATGAGAGCAGGCTTACACCGTGCCAACAGTCCCACCCACAACTCAGAGATTAATTTCTGATGGACTCTCACCGCTCTGCAGAAACTATGTCCTGGGAAATTACCCTTTTTTTATTTTGTCTAAAATCAACATAATCATAATTATAAGACCAAGAAAAAGAGGCAAATTTATCAGTACTGGTCTCATCTCTGCCCCAAAACACTTTTTGAGGTTCCACATATTTGAACACATTTTTAAAACATTGAACTCCAGAGTAAGCAGGCCTCATTGGCCCTGTATAACGAGCTGAGAACAAGTCTGATAGTTTTACTGAATCACAGATTTTTTTGATGTCTTCATATAAAACTGACATATCTTTTAGAAGTGAGCTTAGTTTATTAAGTGTGTACATCTGTCCTAATTCATGGATATTTTGTATTTCTTCAACAATGGCGGATGCAGGTAGAAGATGCTGTCCCTGGAGTTTAATATAAAACATTCAAACATTTTGAAGATACAGGTCACTGAAATTGGACCCATTCATGCAAGAATTTCTGCGTTTGAGACACTAGTAGCTTCCTGTATGTTGCCACTTGTAGTTGGATTCTGTGACTCAGTCTCTGAGTTTGAACTGAAAATCAAATTTTCTAAACGTTTGTGTTTTCTAGACATAAGGGAGGTAAAAGTTGATTTTACAGAAAACATACCTTTCTGCAGGAGGGACATGTAACATGTCATTCCTCCTCTATGTGTCTCTGTAACCCTTGTGCTATCCTAGGCACTTTAATGATGGGAATTGGGTCATCTAGACCCACGAGACAGTACACTGAACCTTTTTTCTTCAATGATTGGTAGGGAGAACACGTCAATGTAAGGGTGGGGTCATCTAAGATAACACAAGGGTTAAATGTGCAACTAAAATGTTTTTTCCCTCACACTGATGTTCACAAAGTGAGATGGCGCATTGTAAGACATCACACTTTGTTTCTGAAAGAATGTTGTGGTACCAATGTGGTTGCGGTTATAGGTGAGCTTTAAAAGCAGCATGGTCAGAAAACACTTGCATATACTTGGGTAAACACATTTAAAAATACACCAGGGCTCATTATGATGCAGTCTGCAATACAAAACACAAGCTTTCACAGACTGAACCGATTCTCCACGTATGTTACAGTGCAACATAATTCACATGCCACCGCATATCGTTTTCAGAGCAGGGGCTACTGCGGCTGCAGGTTAGCTAACCCCACAGCACTGCTCATGAACAAAACACAGCTCACGAAATAAACAAAGAAACGACTTTCACACTTTGCTTGCCGAAGTGAGTGAAAAAGAGCTGAAAATAAAATGAATTCAGTTCATAACATGGCAAGCAGGAGGAGCAGTCTCTGCGCTGGAGCCTGATGCAACGCGCTGATTGGCCCGCTTGAAACTAGGCGCCTTGATGGCTAAACAATGGTCTGTGCTGATTTGCCCGTTTGCATTTAGGTGCCTTGGTGCATCAAGCTGCTTTCACACAGACTGTGATTTGCGCGTCAGAATCGGACAGTTTCAATGTTAACTCGTGGGTGCAACAACATTGTTTTTTTAACGGATTTTGTGTCCGTGGGTAAGAGTTTAACTATCTGAATTTTGGCGAGCTCGCCGCGTAAATCCATTTTCTTAACAAGCTGGCGCCACAGGGTTGGGCTACTGGGCTATATTGGGCAGAGGCAGGAAATACATGCTCGCAATACTGCCCCCAGCGGCTCTCTGTCATCCAGGCAGCCTGCTTTAGCCTTTTGTGAACCCTATGATATTTTTCTTATTTTCATTAATGTGGGACAGCAAGACTTCAAAATACAGAAACACAGCTGAAGTGGCATTTGGTTTGCTTTGTCAGAGATTCATTCTGATCGTTTTATTCAGTTGGAAACATCATACTATAAATGTATTATTCATAATTCCAACTTTTTATTTTTTATTTTATTTATGCATGCTATTATGGTCGTATACAAAAAGAAATTCCAAGTGAGGCAACTCTCAACAATGATGGCAGTAAACGTTCTTAATTCTTATTACATCCAGAAGGACATAGGTAAAAAGTAATTCATTTTACTCCTCTTTTCAATTCCCGCAAGATTCATAATGTAATAACACAGCAACTACACATTAGGGGTGTGTATTGGCAAGAGTCTGGCGATACGATACGTATCCCGTTACACGCCCTGCGATACGATACGTATCCCGATATTTTACCGAAACATGTTTTCTGTTTTTTTAAATATGACTTTGAAAAAAACTCCTGAATTTTAATGTCTTCCACTGTAATAAAATGGTCAAATTCGGTTTAATGATCACAATGTTAAGCAGTGCAATTGTATCTCATATATAACTTGCGTTTAACAAAGCAAATTCATAGTGCTTTTATTTTGGTAAGTTAAAATATAGATAGGGAACAGTCAACATTGTCTGATTTAAAAAATATATATATAGTTTTAAGTGTAAGAAAAAACAAAGAATGAATGAGCCTTAACCAATAAGTTTCTTTTGGGGAAATAAAATGCTGTTTATATTCAGCATTAATGTAGCTTCTCTAGTGCTTTTGAACAGTTCAGGAGCCTGAATGGTGCTTTAAAAATAAAGGGTGGGGGACACACACTGATTCTTTCCAGTAAACAAAGTGTGCTGATGAAGCAGCATGACAGAACGAAGGAAAGTTGCTTTAATGTGACAAAAAAAGGGGCTTTGTTTACATTTCTGCTCTGTTGCACCTTTGCAGCCACACTTCTCACACACGGAAGTAAACTGGTAACGCTGATCACCACAATGTCAGCCTTTTTCAGAGCATTGTACACATCCCTCTAATCCATCAGGTCCCTAAACTAGAATCCATTGCTTTGAGGTTCTGCAGAACTTAAGCCTGCTTTGCTAGCATGTTAGCAGATGCTAAGCGCATTAGCCTATTAGCTGCTGCCGTGCTTCATTTACTATCTGAGCCTCTAAAAAGCACAGCAATCCACGTTTTCATATCTTACTGGCAGCAACATGGCTCAGAGTTTCTGTTTGGTATCCATTTCAAGTAAAAACGAAGTGGTTCATGTCTCATAACAGAAAGCTGCCTCTGGCTGCAGTCTGTCTGTTGTCTTGTGCAGAGTAGAGCTGCTCTAACAGGCACCGTGTGCTCTGCTGCCAAATAGCAGTCGGAGGGTGAAGTGGACAACAAGAGCCTATGTGCACGATAGAACTTACGGTTAACTTCCGTGTTTCGAGTGTAAGGCCGACAACTTCCTGCTGGTCGTGTTATTGTTGTGGGGAGTTTTGTTGAGTTGCTAGTTTTGAGTAAATATGAGCGGATTTCGGGTAAAAGAGAGGCGTTTGGTGTTTCAACGCGTGACAAAGACATCACAACATTGTGTGCGAATTCGTCAAAGTACAACAGTACTATAAGCTTTCATAGCTTTCCAGTAGATGTGTCGGTGAGAGCCGAATGGATGGTGAACACGGCGGGAGGACTTCACCCCAAACAAGACCAGTCGTGTTTCGTATTTGCAGCAATCGGAATGAACGCCTGATCGGAAAGAAAATGCGTCATGTAAACACGCCGTTCGGAATACTCTGTCCCGGTCAGACTCGTTCGGATCAAAATTTCTTTCCGATCGAGATAGGTGGGTTATACCGATCGTTTATCCGATCGTGGAGCATGTAAACGGTTCATTTCGATCTTGTGTCACTACTGCTCTGGTTTACGTCAAGCATAGACGGTGTATCGCTGAGAGAAAGCTTTGGAGCGCATACAGGACCGACCAGCTGCTCTGCGGACGCCCTGTGAAAAGCGCCACTCCGCTCTCGCCCCGCTGGCTCTCCCCTCTCTTACACCCCTCATGAGGGAGATGCGAGGGGGATGCGTGTCCACTGACGTCTGGACCCGGCACCCGAGCTCTGCGTTCGGGTTCCGGTGCCAGTGGACCGAGTGAACCTCTCTGAGCAGAGCAGCCGGATGTATTAATGTGTTTGAGGGGAGGGTGCTTTGTTACGTGTGCGTTTTGTTGTTTTGTTATATGTGAGAATTCGGACTGCGAGCCGAACCGCCGCTCTGGGTTAGCGGCTGCAGGACTCACGAGAACAGAGCAGAGCGAGCACACAGCATGTGTGAGCTTTTCAGAGCAGAAATCCCGCTCAGTCCTTAGAAACTGTTCAAAATATCACATGGAATTGTGTTTCTAGTTGTGCCCAGACAAAATAAAGGCTGATGTTATTCCCAGAGATTTACGTGCAGCCAGGATGCAGATTGCAGCGTTTCCCGCATGGTTTGTCCTGGATTTTGTGTCCATAAAAAGGCTAATGTTTTTAGCCCGTGTTGTTAGCCTCTCCTAAAACTGGGTTCTTCTTCCAGCTCAGTACTTCTTCCACAAAACAATCACTGACCACAAGGATTAAATATAAAATGATGAGCGAACAAGCACTTCATAATATTTATAACATTAATAAAAGCCCGTTTGGAAGATCGCCTTGTATATTACCGAGCTGCTGCATAAATATATGTGACAGCAAAGGTTTGTTTACAACGGCACACATTTCCTTTCAGGTTTTTCGAAACTATATATTTTCGACACGATATTTTGCCCATGTAACCACGCACTGGTTGACAATCCTGTAGCTGTCGTTCACGTCGATTCACAACGGATGAAATTTGCCATTTTTCGCAATCAAAATCTGCCGTGTCGCTGCTTTAGAAGTCGCAAGCCGGAAATGGTCGGCCTCACACTCAAGGCGGCGGAAGTAGAACTCCTTAGTTGCGTGCATGGAGCCTTCAGTCAGACGCTGAAGGAGGCGCAGAAATAATTAAATAAATATCGATCTGGCAGCATTTTGAATCGATACAAGTATTGCCAAATGACGTATTGCGATATATTGCCGAATCGATTTTTTCTTACACCCCTACTACACATTACATTCAAACCCTGTGCTTTTCTCAATAAAAATTTGTAAAAATAATAGTGTTTTACTGTAATAAGCATTATAGAAAATTACCATTCAAATAACTTTGCACGAGCCCTCTACAGTAGGATTTTGTATTTTTTCCAAAGAAGAAATTTACTTATTAATAATTTTGCCAGTGAATTTATTAACAGGAACTTCAAGTCAAAATAAAAATTTTAATTAGTTCTATTTTATATTGGGTTTTCCTGTCATTGTTTTACTGTTTTACTGATAAATATACAAAAAATGTTTTTACAGTGAGAGAGAAACAAAATTACGGACAAGTGTAAAAACTTTTTCCATACTATAGGCTTTACCAGCTATTATTGAAGGTATGTCATATATAAGATGCATCGTACTATAAGGCACATTAAGCAAGAAAAAGGATTAAGAGATAAGTCTATCAGTCAGGCTTAATTAACTGTGTTCACAGTAACTCCAGAATTTGTTAGTAACATGCTACACACTTTAGAAACATTAGCGTTTTAGCAATAGGGTTTAGTGAGGCTAGCTGAGTCAGTGCGTAAGTTGAGCCAACCCTTTAAACTGGACAATCGTGCAGTTTACTGGAAGTAAAAAATATGTTTTTCGCTTGTCAAAGTAAATTCTCAGCACATTGGGTAAATTAACTGTAAATAATACAAATTTAATGTTAATACAAATGTATCTGCATCCAAAACTATATACTATATATGTTGTTCATTTTCTATCTATCTATCCATATACCCAGGCTGTGTCCCACCAAAGTGGGGTAGCCTAGACAGGGCACACATTCTTACCTCCCTCCTTCTTTTCCCCAAACCCTCCTCCTTCAGTGTGTGTGTGTGTGTGTGTGTGTGTGTGTGTGTGTGTGTGTGCGTGCGTGTGAGTGACTGGTCTAAGGCCTGGTCTAAGCCACATCACACTGCACCAGGGTCAGCTGCACAGTCCAGTGTGGGCACCTCCACAGCAGGGCCTCAGCCAAGGCTGGTTTCCCCTTGCCGCTTCATCCCAAGACCAGACCTCTACCACACCCATTCATTCATACACAAACTCTCTCCACCCATCCCTGTCCTGAGCAGCCTCTCTCCCCTGCACCACAGTCATCCCTTCTGCATTTAGCGTTCTTTTTACACCCTCTGTCCATCCCCTCATTCTCACTCCACTCACATTGTTCATTTTCAAATATACAAAATCATGTGAACCAGTTTGCTAAATGTTTGCCAAACTTTCTGAATTAGCCATTTTATTGTAAAATGGTGGCTATGGGGTAAATTGAGCCAGTGGTTCAACTTACCCCACTCTAAGGCACTGGAATTTATTTGGGGTTCTGATGTATAAAGTGATACTTCACTTGAGTATACTCAGCTCTTTTGTTGTTTTAGTAATATAAACCATTGTAGAAAAAAATATGCCAAGAATCTACAGGAGGGTAAAAAAATAGGGTACAACACCCATTGAAGAGATGGAGGGAGTAGCTAGTGATGTCAGGGGAGGAAAGTCAATCAGATCAGTGGCAAAGGAAAGAAATATTGACAGGTCATGAAAAACATTGTTACATGAAAAAGAAGAGAGAAACAAAGAGAACAATGGGGGTACTGTGGTACTGCAGAGAGGTACCTCTCTGAGTCAAATGTAAAAGGCTGTTTTTTGAAAAAAAAAATAAGGCTTTTAAGTGCACCTTATAATGGAGAAAATATAGTACTTGGGTTATAAATTCTGGCTGGCAGTTCATTAGAACAGATCAGGGGTTAGCAGTGTGCAGTTTCCTCTCTTCACTTTACAATAAGCAACAATAATGCTACAAACACAGGACACTTCAACACCTATACTGAACAATCCAGTGGACATTAAAAATGCAAAAAAAAAAAAATGTAAAAAATTAGCGATTATCTGGTTGCTGTGACATTTGGATCCTTTTTTGACACAAGCACTTGCTCAAAAAAGGTAAAATAAAAGTACATGATCCGGACATCTTTTCTCTAATTTCCATGTTTTGCTTCATTATGTTTTCATAGATGAGACAATTTTTTTGGTGAAAGAGAAAATAAAAGTAGGCCTAACTATTAAAATAAATAAAAAACCTTCAGATTTGTACTCTTGAGATCTCTTGTCATCCATCCTTTTAACTGACTGAAGCATCCAAGTGACATGTCTTTTGTTTGGATAGGTTTTTGTCAAGAGGGTGTATTTTAATCTGCATTCATCTAAACATATAAAGATTTAAACCATCAGTATGCAGTGCGTAATGTCATGTAAAATTAAGCTGAAATGAAAGACCTTATCACTCAGGTGTGCAAGGGGGATCTTTCAAAATCTGCCTGCGTGTAGAGATAGCATTCAGTAGAATGGAATAGTGTTATTGTCCAGAGCAGAGGCTTTTAAGAAAAAAATTAGTACGTTAACTGTATCTTATCTATTTCAAATGGAACAACTTAAAGACTTTAAGTGTAAGACTCACTCAGCTGCATTGTGTCCTTGGTGTTGATTTCTATCATGGTCAGAATGGATGACAGCATAATTTCTAGTAACAAGCTTTTGTAGCCAAGTAATTTTCCCGGCAGCTGACTTGGATCCACCGTTAGGGTGCTTGAGGAGAGCCTGCCTTTTTGGAAGCCATCTACCCATTTCCATAATGTCAGTGGTCAGCTTGAGTACAAAGGCAACATTTCCAGCTGAATGATAGGAAATGTGGCTTCATATCTAAAAAGGCAAGTGTTGACTTTAACACCCACTGGCAGCGGTCCCTCTAAGGAATAATAAGAAGGCAGGGACATTTAATATGACACATACAAATCACAACTTGGGGCATCCAGATGGAACTGTTGGACAAACTACCCAGAAGCTTAACACCCTGAATTCCAGTCTCAAATGGCATTTTTCTTTTGTGCAAGGACACAATATAAATGGCCAACCAAGTGCATTTTTACCCATGATTTCAGGAGTTATGCCTTTTTACATTTCCATTCTATAGAAGCTATTGAATGCATTTACATTGTAATGCAAGGTTTGAGCTCTCTATGGATGCTTAACAACTAAGTTTCAGTTGTGCAATAAGTGATGCTTTTCCTACATAGAAAGAGAAAAATTACAAAAGATGATTTTTTTCTCACTATAGAATTTTGAAAAATTGCAAACCTTTTCCAGCCAACCGTGTTTTTGAGATTAAATGGAAGCAGCCATTTTTGGTAAAGGTAGTGAGATCTTTGGATATGAGCAGAAAAGTCAGAAGTCTTGCATTGAAAACCGAAAAGAAACAGGAAATTATGTCAGTCAGCTTTAAACAAAAACTGTTTTCTTGTTCAGATATTCTTTTATAACATGGGTCGGGAACCTATGGCTCGCGAGCCATATATGGCTCTTTTGATGGTCACCTCTGGCTCGCAGACAAATCTTTAATCATACTTTTTTTTTTCATTAGACCAGTCCTTCTCAGGCGCGATGCGATGCCAGAGGGGTGTGCAGTAGTAGCGGTGATTGGAGGAAAAAAAATCTGTGCCACTATTAGTTTACTATTATCTATTATTTAAAAAGTCCTTAAAAGAGGTTAAGTCTCCGTGCCTCAGTGTGGGAAAGGGACTCTACAATATTTGTATAATTGTATGGCTCTCACGAAATTACATTTAAAAATACGTGGCGTTTATGGCTCTCTCTGCCAAAAAGGTTCCCGACCCCTGTTTTATACACTATAATACCAAAAATATTCGCTCTGCCCTGACTCACATGAACTAAAGTGCCATCCCATTCCTAACCCCTAAAGTTCAACGTGAAGTGGGTCCACCTTTTGCAGCTATTACAGCTTCAGCTCTTCTGTGAAGGCTGTCCACAAGGTTGAGGAGTGTGTTCTTAGGAATTTTTGTGCATTCTTCCAAAAGAGCATTGGTGAGGTCACACTCTGATGTTGGTCAAGAAGGCCCGGCTCTCAGTCTCCGCTCTAAATCATCCCAAAAGTGTTCTGTCGGGTTCAGGTCAGGACTCTGTGCCCGCCAGTCATGTTTATCTACTCCAGACTCTGTTATCCCGGTCTTTATGACCTTGCTTTGTGCACAGTCATGTTGGAAGAGGAAGCGGCCCGCTCCAAACTGTTCCCACAAGGTTGGGAGCATGGAATTGTCCAGTTTGTACAAGACTAGATGTTATCATCCCTAATTAAACACTGTGGCAGGAAAATGAATGGTGACATCTTTTGAGTTTTCAAGTGGAAGCACTCCTTTATTAGTATTTCGCTGATAGGCCCACAACACCTCCAGAGGGTTCAGCAGTGAATTCCAATATCCCAGGTTCACCCCCATCAGCCACCAGACATCTGGAGGCCCAGGTCAGGTCCTTCCTCTTGATCCACAGCCAGGAGAGCTTCCTCTTCTCCACTCCTTCCCTCCTAATCCACTGACCTTGCTTTGCCTGTGCCACTGCTTGAGCGCACCTTCCTGCTTCCTCTTCCCGGCATATCTCATGAAAGAAAAGGCCAACCCAGAACAACCAGTCTGCGCTGCAGACTGGTGGTTCTGTGCTAGATGAGAGAGATGAGAGAAAAAGACCACTCTTACCCTCCTGCACGCATCCCACAATGTCAATGTCTGAGTGCTGCCTTGGCCTGATCAGTTGCTGCCTTTGGGGCCCACTTCCTCCCAGTGGTCAGAATGGGTGCTGCTTGGGTAACAAGTCAGTCACAGGTATCTTGCAGTGTCATCTCCAACCTGACCTTGGCACACGTGTACTCCTCTACCAAACTGGATATGGGAAGTTCCAAAAGTCCAATGGTGCTGAGGTACCTGGGAAGGTCAAGCCACTTTCTGGCATAGCCATTGACCAGCCACTCCAGCTTTTCTAATTTTGACAGCTGCACTTCATACAGGGTTAATGGCCAGAGGAGACGTTGAAGTAGTCCATACTGCATGGACCAGAGCTTCAGTTTGCCAGGAAGCAGGGTTCTGTCGATGTTCTCTAGACCGCTGACTATGTCCTTTCTGAGCTTCTCTACTTGCTCTTTATCTCTGAGGGAAGCATCATGCCAGCGGCCTGGCTCTTCACAGGTTTTTCTGAAACCATTGGGATGGGTTCCTCGCCAACGTGGAAGCAGTGGTCTGACACCTTCCCCTTGATGATGAAGATACTTCTAGACTTGCTCGGTTCGATCTTCATCCCAGCCAACTAGATGTTCTTCTGAAGCTTTCCCAACAGCCGTACTGTGCAAGCCTTGGTCATAGTCAGTGTAGTGAGGTCATCCATGTAGGCTCTGACCGGTGAAAGCCTCAGCTCAGGTCTTATTTGCTGTCTGCCAACCACCCATTGAAAAGCCTGTATGATGACCTCTATGGCCAGGGTGATGCCAGTGGGGAGATGTTACAGCCAGCCATGATTCAGTGATTCCCTCTGTTGCCCCTCTGTAGTGTACTCTGCCTTCGTCACGCACAGTTGGATGTCCTGGAAGAAGGCCTTTACCAGGGTTGTAAGAGCTGGTGGGACTCTGAAATAATCAAAGGCTGTCCACAGGAACTTGTGGGGGACTGAGCCAAATGCGTTTTCAAGATCCAGGAACACCATGTAGATCTGTTCTCTCTTTCTTGGCAAGCTGAATCTGATACAAGATGACCCTAGCATGTTCTACACATCCTCAGAAGCCTGGGATCCCTGCTTTCTGGATTGATGTGTCAATCAAGTTATTTCCATGCATGTAGCTTGTTGGCCTATGCGCCACAACGCTGAAGAAAATTTTCCCTCAACATTTAGGAGACTGATCTGGCAGAACTGGATGATTTCCAAGGAGTCCTTCTCCTTGGGAAGAAGGATCCCTCCAGATCCCAGGATGTTGGAATCTCCTTCTTTATCCACACGACCATCCACATGACCTTCATACGTTTCCAGAGGAATTGCAGGACACCTGAGGCGTTTTTGTAGAGTTAAATGGAATTCTATTCGGGCCTGGAGCTGGTGCGGTCCTTGCCCTGCGCACAATTTTGACCACTTCACTCCACCTAGGTGGACTTGTGTCAAGCTTGTGTTCTGGTGTGCTCACTGGTGGCATGTCAGGTGGGAGTGAAACCTCTTCCTGGTGTTGGTCATCTGTGCAGGATCTTTTAAGATGTTCTTCCAGGACAGCCTTTGATGCTGAGAGACTTCCACGTTTTTCTTTTGTAAAGAGACTCTTTAAAAATTTGAAGGGGTCTTTGTAGAAGAGTGATCTTGTTTGCTCCTTCCTTCTGGGTTTCCTCAGGAGGTTTTCCACTCTTCTCAGTGTGGACAGCCTACCCTTAATCTCTTCCTGCAGCAGGTTTATTCCCTCCTTTCCTCTTCTGTGACCTTCCTCTACTGTTTGGGGGAAGGCCACATTAGGAAACCTGATTTTGATCATTTGGATGGGTGAGTGAATACTTTTGGTAATATAGTGTATATTTGAGCACTATAAGACACACATTGGTTAACAAATGTCAATAAATCTTTCAGCACAGCATTATGTTTTAAATTGTATTCATCTTTTAGGATGTCTCACTCAATTTGTAGTTTCCAGATATACATCATAACTTTTCAAATTCCATTATCTTGTCCTGATGCTTTCTTTTTCCCCAAAAGGCTTTGAATAAATATTGACATGACACACTGTCTTTCTAAGATTTTATTTTATGAACTAAATTTGAAAGTTTAATTTGAAATTTAATTTTTTATGTTTCATTGCCAAATGCAATATTTGTCTTTTACCACAGCGTGGCACAGGTTTGGAGGTCAAAAACGTATGCAAAGGCATAATCTTATCTTGTAGTGGTATCAACTTTTTCTGAAATGTTTGTAAAGAATGTTTAACCTTCTGATTTTTTGTTTCTTCAAGTTTATCGCCAGTGAAGCTTAAAGCTCAAAAGGTTATAATCCTAGAAGCAAATCAAAGACAATTTTATTGCTAAAAAACTGCATGCCAAATGCTGAATAACACCAAGGATCAAAAGGACACAGCAGGTCAACTCAACTTGGTGAAGAGTAAAGCAAGTACATGTGTTAGGAAGTTGTACATTTATATTTATTAGGACTAAAGAACACCACTTTGGTGTTTGGAAAATTACTGATGTAAATGTTGAACTCATTCAACTTCTGGACGGCAAAAGTGTCTTATAAATTTTAAGAGATGAATGATGGAAGAAAGTCTCTGAAAATTTAGAGGAACTATTATACCTGGTGAGCCCTTATCAGCCTGTCCACCATGCTAACAGTGCTGCAACAGAGAAGCATTGAAATGGCTACTAACAGCCATAGGCAATGGGTAAGATGTGAGTTCTTGTTGCCATGGTTTTTGAAAAAGGATGCCTGAAATTATAAAACAACGTCCAATACATGTAACACACAGTGTGGACACCAAACTGGTTTTTCAGGGGGCTTCAAACATAGCTGTTTCTCTCTCTCTCTATCTATATATAAAGCATAAAATTGCATTTCTGAGTATTTCTTTATTCTAATCATTTTAAATCAGGAGCAGACGAAAACATTTAGTTAAAAAAAGGGTGTAGCTGTGACCTAGGTGCTATAATCAGCAGGCCACAAGTTCCGTGCTGTGCTTCCTTCTGATGCATCCACTTGTAGACAACTAGATCCATGTATGTCTTTGTTTTTCTCTTCCAAGCTGGCATCCGGCTCGAAACTGTATGTCTAGGAGAGAATGTAAACAAAGGGATGATGGGAAATAAGGGCAGTGCTACCCTGCGCCAGCAGCCCCACTGAGGTGAATTTCTGAAGAAACTTCTGCTGTTTTGCAGAAACTGTCCTTGAAAATAAACTAACTTTTTTTTTCTTTTGGCTAAAAAAAGCAAACCATAATTAAAAGACCACTGGAAACGCTTGTACAAAAGATCAAAGGGGATTGGAGTGGGGACTTTATGTGGGGACTTTATGAAAGGAATAAAGCCTTCCTCCTGTGAACTAGTTTTGTTCAAAATCTACAGAGACCGAGAGTAGAAGAAAACCTGCTGTTCTTTAAGTACAATCCAAAGGGATATTGGCATAAACTTATTTTCTGACTCTATTTCATGGTCCTGAGGTGGGTGAAAGGGAGAGTCAGATGACGGGTGGATGTGGATCTGTATGTGGGGAAGGCCTAACAATATGGAAGTGACTGGACATGTATGGGGGGGCAAGGTAGCGGGTGGCTTTGAAAGTGAACAGCAGAAGTTTGTAGTGAGTTCTGAATTAGACAGGGAGCCAGTGGAGCTGATGAAGATGTAGTTGTTTACACAAAATATGGCTGCAATTGATTTACAAAAAAAATGAGATGACAGGAAATCATTTATGAGTTTGCCATCCTTGACTTGTTGGTTATTCAAAATGACACCAAGTAGTTTAAGTAAAGTTGGTTGACAAGTGTGGACACAAATAATATAACATGCAGAGAAGAGACAAGCTGCAAAATATAAATTGGAAGGGATGAGGGGAGGCATTAAGTGAAGAGGAAGGCGACAGTTGGGTCGAACATGTCTTGTGTCCCCACAGGCTTATGTGACTCACCAACAAAGTCTAACAGTAACTTTGAGGTTATGTTGACCAGTTTTGAAGCTTCGCCTATAACTTTACTTTCTGATATGTGCTACATAAGATTCAGAGGGAATGACACGTTTCTTTTATCATCTGAACAATCCCTTTGACAGTCACTTGGGCACTTTTACTTATAAACGCATAGATAAGTGCAGATGTTATTGTATTTTCATTGAGCGTTTTTTGCATAAAGAAGTTGTAAACTACTATGTATTTTCAAATTGTGTGCGGCTGTAGGCTAGCAGGAGAGCGTGTAAACCAGAGGTGGGCACTGAGGGCCGCATTCTTGCATGTTTTCCAACATACCCTACTCTGGCATGTTCTGATTGGCTGGACACACCTGAACCAGGTTATCAGCTATGAGTAGGGCAAGTCTGTATGGAAATTATGTAGACACACCGGTGTGGGTACCGAATGTTCTCGGGTTGCCGGATGTTCTCAGGGTCCTTCAGGGTCCTTCGACCAATGATGACGTCACACTATTTGATTGGCTGTAAGTTGCCACGACCAATGAGTTAACGTCGCTAAGTTTTTTTTTAATACTTTATTGACAATTGCGGTATCACACATTAACAATGACATTAATGTTAACAACGAACAATAACGATGTAATCAATATTGCCTCGAAGATCAGTCACCATTGCCAAATATAACATATTGACATAGAAAATAAACAAAAGAGGGGAAAAAAGAAACAATGAACATAACACACAAATAAATAAAAACATAAGTAAAATAAAATAAAGGAACATAGAAAAAATCTAAGTAGTCTAATACTAGTTAAGTTAGGGGTACTCGTGAAGTTTGTATTTCTGAACAAAACTAAGCAATTTCAAGCCATTCTTCTTTATCATATAATGAAGTGATTGAAAGCAAAAACAGAGCTCTTTATTAAATGTTATAAAAGTGGTTTGGTCTTCAAAACTTGACCTCACCAAGATGGCGGTGCTCTCCTCCCATGAGGAACCATGTGATGTCTCCTCTAGTGATATAACTCATTTGAAGGACCCCGAAGGACCCCGAGAACATCCGGCAACCCGAGAACATCCGGTACCCACACCGGCCCTCGAGGCCTAGAATTGCCCACCCTTGGTATACACACGGATGACAGAAAGCAAGGGATAGGCTTACTCCGCATCAAGAGTCCTGCCTATTATTATTATGACATAAACATACACAGAGATAACACCTAAAATAAAAACTTGTTATCAGGTAAGGTAACATTTACATAAAAATGTAATGTTAAACAAAGAAGATATACAGTTATTGCCTTCTATGCTAAACTTGTTATGCATGTTTCAACTGTTTTTTAAAGAAATGTGTGTCAGTGCATTAGTGTGTGTGTGTGAACACCTGTGTACCTATAATTAAGTTGACTCTAAATACTAGAATTCACCAAAAGCAGAAAATGATGTTGACAGGATTTGCTACTCAAATTTTCATTTTGAGTAAACAGCATATTGCCTGAGACAACAAAGATTAACAATGGAGTTAGCTTATTTGGACACCTTTTAAAGCTGGAGAGACCATGCTATGTTCAAATTTATTGTGAACAGGAAACAGAAAATGAACACTTCCCTTTAATACTTTTTAAGGAATTGCATAATACGCCATTTTAGCATTTAGGCCAAATGTATAAAATAAAGTTACAGTCACTTTCTATTTTTCATCTAATTGTGGTAGAACAATAGATTGAAAACACAAGTGAAAATTTTCATAATTTTAAAGGGCCCATGTCATGTAAAATCAACTTTTTGGAGCTTTTAAGTGTATTATAATGTTCATTCCTCACCAAAAACAACCCCAATACGGTATATTAAACCATTCACGCATGTCTGAGCATTCCTCAAAAAACCTGCACTCTGTGCACCAGCCCCTCCCAATCCACAAGAACGAGTGGGTTCTCACATTGTGAAATAGATATGTGAGGAACAGCTCTTTCCAGGAAGTGTCTGCACTGCCAGCAATGCCCTGAGACTAACACACACACCCATTTTCTCTGCGGACCTAACAGTGATCTGCAAAACACATTTATAAGACTCCACAATATGCACATCCATCTTTGCAAAAGTTCAGACATTTTTTTGTTTTCGTGGCTAAAGCGCAGACACACTGCCAAAGCTAGGTTAATGTCAATTTTATAGAGATGCATGAATATCAGAGTTTTGAACATTGAAGCCAGAAACGTGCATTTACATATATTTACATAGAAATCACTTGAACACATGTTTCCAAGGGCAGTGTGAACATAGTGTGAACATTATGTGATGTCTAAGTGTTTGCTATGACCTGCTATGGCCCATTTTACGCCCAGTGACAGCCCATATCCACCCGCAAGGGCAGTTGTGGCAAAGCCTTAAGGAATAAACAATACTTAAATGTACAAAAGAGGTCAGTAGTTAGTGAAGATCGCAGAAAGGAGGGCCAGTGTCCTATATGCTTCGCAGCTGACCTGCCATTGTAGCTTTCTTATTAAAAAACACACCTGTTAGGCAGCAGTTCTTAAAAACTAGCAGGATGTTGACCTTCTAGACTCTGACTCAGACCCCACCCTGCTTTAGACAGTCGTCTCTCTGGTGTGGACCAATCAAAAAACACTGAAAACATTGTTTTAACACAGTTGTGAAGGAACGTTTGTGTAGTTCAACTACTAATGTACTAGCCAGCCCATGTGTTATTTGTGTTTCTTTTCTTTTAACCTTTATCTAAAAATCCAGTTTTATTCATTTAATTGCTAATATACTGCTAATTGTTATCAAACTATTTTTATGTTGCTGCAATATTTATCTGAAAAATTTGTCCAACTAGATTTTTGATTTTTAACAAATAAGTGTATTGTAGTAGGTTTAGGGGATGTCATCTGGTCCAGATGACATCCCCTAAACCTACTACAATGGAACCAACCTGGATGAATGAGAGTCTTCATAGACAAATAAGTGTATTATTTCTCATTGTAAAACTGTAAGTTAGTATCAATTAATGAATGACAAATTATGTAAATTACCTTAGTATTCCTATTTGCAGTCCCTAAACTGTAAAAACGTTGTTTTAATTTTCCATAACTGTCAACATTAGTTTGTTAATTATTCAGGTGTCCTAAAAGCCTGACGGTTTGGACACACCGGGTATGTAACGCACATTCAAGAACATGCTATAAGCGCATGTTTTTCATGTGGTGTTCTCACTGGTCTAACAGGGAGGGGCTTTTGCTACTGTTTAGTAGCAGTACGGACGGTTTGTGAATGTTTTAAATAGTTTTATGTGAATGAATGACTCCCTCTTCACCCCTAGGGCTCCTTTGAGAAAGAAATTTTTAATCTCAATAGGACTTCCTTGGTTAAACAAAGGTAAATAGAATGAATAATAAATACAATACTAGCACTTCAAGGCCACGTACAGTTGAAGAGTCTTGGTGCGAAATGTCAAGCCGGTCCTGTGAATTTTGCTCCAAGTTTTTTCAGACGGAGCTCTATTCATTTCTCCTTTATGATCAATTCTCAAACGGCTGCCACTTCAGCGAATGTAAAGGGATTCCATCGTTACGTCGCTACCAAATCCGAGTCCTTGATTGGTCAAAGTTTGACCTCGTTTGCATAAAGCCTGAAAATGGTCTTAAAAATGTGAGTGTCTACACATAAACATGATAGTTTTGAATGCAGAAGTCCGAAATGTGCTTTTGTGCAACTTTACCTACAAATGGTTTCATGAACGTGTATTGCCGGAGGTGATGTGATTGTAGCTTTATACTTACTAGTCTCTCAAGTTTGTCTCCCAACCTCTACTTTAAAAGAACCATGACGTATACTGTTATCTTACACCATGGCAAAAAATACATATAAAAAGCTCAGAAGGCTCCAGTCAACTGACACATTTGCACCTGTTACCTTAAGTCTACATTCTGGACAGAGAAGGTTGATAAAAATGATTCAAGGAAACCATCTATGTCAAAACAGCAAAATCTTCTTAAGTGAATCACACCTGCAACAGAAATAAACTCCTAACCAGTGCCCAGACCTCTGAGCAACACCTCGAGCCCCACCAAGCCATATTACATTGGCTGGCCATTCTGATAACCAGGTATCATGATATCCAAACTTGTTTGCCACACCTCTGAAACACACATAAATAACCTGAATTTAGCATTGAGAACTGAAAAATCTGCTAGGCTTAACTTATAAAGTCCAACTGCAAAGAACAGAGTCCTGTGTCAGTTTTGGTTGAAAGGAAAGTGGAAAAACACAGAGTGACTATACCAACATGAAGAAATAAGAGCAAAGTGTACTCCTATATTGGACCCAGAGGAGGCACAGGTGTGTGGATGTGAGGGAGAGTGCACGAAAAGGAGAATGGAAAGTGGAAAGGATGACGGGAGAAGTTCTGTGAAGTGTTGTCAAGAGACGGACAAGTCTGGTGTTCTTTTCTGTACGACAGAAAAAAAAAACTATTAATCTGTCAGGGTAGCGGAAAGAATAAGTTGGAAAAAATGGCTTTAGAGAGCAACAGAACATAAAAATGTGTCTCGGGCAAAAGTAGAAGAAATTAAAGGTCTACACAGACAACAGAGAAGGATATGGAGTGCAGGAAAGGAAGGACTGGAAGTGAAAGATAGATTACCTTGGAAAAAAGAGCCACGTAGAATTGACTGTACACAAAGGAAGGTGAGTATAGGATGAAATGGGAGGAAAGAGGTAGAAGTTAAGCTTCACTGACCAGGCACTGACCAGGCTGAGTCTTGGAAACATCTTTTTTTTTACTTTCCCCAGAGGAGTAACAGATCACACAAGCTGACAAAAAAAGGGAGAATGGAAAAGAATAGCAAAAAGAAGACTGACGTGGCAAGATGAGGGATACAGGATAAGTTCAGAGGGTGAAGTGAAGAGAAGAGGCAATGTAAAACTAGATGTACACAATACAGTACATACTTGCAGAAATAAAAAATATAAAAGATGCAATGAACCCTTTAGAACCAGATTATTGTCAGAGTATTTAATGGGACCAAAAACTTTTAAGGCCTGAGGTCACATGAGCCTTTTGTTCAAGGCAACAGAATAAATGACTGAATTCCCTTTATTGTCATTGAAAGAAGCACAGGTACAGGTACAGTTACAACAAAACTTTTCTTTTTCTAGCCCTTGTGCTATCCAGGGCATGATAACATTGGGAGTGGGGTCATCTGTAATCCACAAGACAGGGTGCTGAACTTTTTTCGTTTTTATTTTCACTGGTGTCCGTGGCAGACATGAAATCCTGTCCACCTTCCTCCACCTTAGTCATGGGAAGGATAAGTCATCAATGTAGGGGTGGGGTCATCTGGACCCTAACATGACAGCACAAGGGCTAGATAAGAATGTATCTCTCATGCTATGTCCACACCAGCCTTAGCCATGTGCGTTCATGCGGCCACTTAAAACAAAAAGTCTATGTAAATGCACAAACATGCACGTTTCGGGCTTCCACGTTCAAAATTCATATTGCGTTCATGCATTGCTACGCATGTTTTAAGTCACTTTTTAACAATAAGTATAGTTTAATAAATGACACACTAATTAATACTTATGGTAATAAGAAGTTGTAATAAGTTTTCAGTCAAACTCTATTACCTTATGATGACATACCATGCAAATATCCTTTTGTTCAATGTCTATCTCCATCAGTTTAAAGAGTGGGAGATGTGTATTTGTTGTCTGGGTAGGGAGAGGGTTGGAGGTTGGTTTTGGTGTAAGGGTTTTTTAAATTAATTAACTTGTTTTATATTATTTCTTTTGGTGCACAGCAATTTCTGTTACCAAGTATGAAATATACTGTTTGAATAAAAAATGTTTGTTTGCTTGCTTGCTTGCTTGCTTGCTTGATTGATTGATTGATTGATTGATTGATTGATTGATTGATTGATTGATTGATTGATTGCAATTAGAAATCTAAGACATAATGACACCAGAACAAAGTGATGTTTTTGGTCAGATGGTATTTATAATGCAAAATGTTTTTTCCTTCTTCCTATTTACAGTCAGTTGCTTGTCAACAAAAATGCATTGAAGCAGATAGTTATCAAAAATACAGAAATTTGTCATAAAAGGAGAAAAGATGAGTTTCCACATCAGGGCTTTTCTAATCCTCCAGGGTCTTAGAAAAATGTACAAATTCAGTCACATTGCGTTTCAGTGACATAGGTGTAAAAGTGAAAGAACATCCGTTTAAGCTCTCAATCATTGCTGATTTACAATGTTTTCCCTTTGAGGATGACTCTGCACCTGTGCATAACATTTTTCCAGTGATTCATGAGTCTGTGCTCACACATTTGGAGCATGGGAATAAAAAAACGTGGGATGTGGTGACAGTGTAAAATGAATACATTACCTAGATGAGTGTCATGAGTCTCATTTAAATCTCACATAAATGCCTCTTCTTTGTGTAGTATCGTGGCATGTGTGCTCTAAAAAAGAAGAAAAACAGTGTGAGAAAAAAGTAAAGTTGTCTGATTGAGCAAGCAACCAGAAGAGATTTCTATGCCTTGAATCAAGCTGCTGATCGAAACCACTCCTTTTTGCACAAGTGGCTCAGACATTGTGCCTGGATTGGGTTGCATTCATTCACTGAATAGTGAAACTTAAAGCTTTGGAAAGAAGAAATCAACGCTGCTTTTCACAATGGCTGCAGAGACTGATAGCTGGAGGGTCCTTTAGATTTGCAGGACAAGAACTGATTGAAAGAAAAGAAAAAAAAAACGGCTAGATATTCCAATATAGGCTTCATAGAACAGAAACCACATAGTGACAGCATCACTTTTGGTATGTAGTTAAGGAAATCTGATCAGATATAGAGAAAAAAAAAACGAGACACAGACTGTTGAATAATTAAATTACTTTTTATTTAAGTACCTGACCTGAAGGGCTGGTCCTAAAAAGTTTCAGAACATTTCTGAAGTATGCAAGAGCAATACTGTGATGGGATGAAAAAAATAATATGTATTGCAATTCTTAGTGACAGAAAGCCAATACAAAAAGGCAAGGACAGAGATGTTGTCTTTCTTTTTAAAAGTAGAACATAACGACCAACACTGAGTTACCAATTAGTTTTAACAGTTACCTTTAGAAAGATCTACTTAAATATATTTGTATTTATAGAAGCAGCTTTGTCAGTTTGGTTGTCTGTGTTCTTCAGGCGTTTGCTAACACATAGAAGACAGGCGGCTTTAATGGCTTGGAGATGTACTTTTAAAGCTCATTAATTATCTGTAATTAGTACTATAAAAATTTAAGAATTTCTTTTTTATTTCTTTTCATTTTTTAATTGTGAATTTTGATTAAAAGTTATCATTACATCTCTTATTCATACGTTTTAGCTTTCAGTCTCAAACTTCATGCTATAGTTACGGAGCATTTAAAACCTAGTTGGCTTTCATGTTGAAACTCAGAAAAGAAGAAAAAAGTTGTTGACCTTCAAATGAAAGAAAACAAATGCACTTTTTACTGGACACAGAGGAAAACAATTATGTTTGTTGTTTGACTTTTATTGAAAAGTTGGCCAAATATTAAACAGCTACAAAAGTCCAAAATCCGTACTGCTTAAACTATACCAAGCATTGCGACTCATAGGGGATCAACTGAGCTTTTGTGGTAGACACAGGACCTAAAAAGAGTTTCAGAGGTTGAGAGGTTCAGAGCCAATATTTAATTTGATTTCTGACAGGGTGGAGAATGTTATGTGATTTGATGGTCATTATTAGACAGCTGCAACTTGAAGTAAGATTGGCTTGAATTTGGATGTTTTAAAATTAAAGTAAATCGACATAATGCAAGTATTTCTGACAAATAAACCACACTCACTGGCCCCTTTATATGACACACTTGTCCAACTGCACGTTACTGCAAATTTCTAACCAGCTATTCACATGGCAGCAAAGCCATGTATTTAGGCATTTACATATGGTCAAGACGATCTCCTGCATCAGAAAGGGGAAGACATGATTGGAGTGACTTTGAACGTGGCATGGTTGTTGGTGCCAGACGGTTCGTCAAAACAGGACAATTGAAGATTGGAAAAACGTTCCCTGGTCTGATGAGTCTCCATTTCTGCTGTGACTTTCAGATGGTAGGGACAGAATTTGGCATGAACAACATGAAAGCTTGGATCCATCCTGCCTTGTATCAATGGTTCAGGCTGGTGATGGTGGTGGTGTAATGGTGTGGGGGATATTTTTCTTGGGCCCCTTAGTACCAATTACACATTGTTACAATGCCATAGCCTACCTGAGTATTGTTGCTGACCATGTCCATCCCTTTATGACCATAGTGTACCATCTTCTGATGGTTGCCTCCAGCAGGATAACACAGCATATCATAAAGATGGAATAATCTCAGACTGGTTTCTTGAACATGACAATGAGTTCACTGTACTCAAATGGTCTTCACAGTCACCAGATCTCAATCCAAAAGAGCATCTTTGGGAGGCAGTGGAAAAGGAGATTTGGATCATGGAATAGAAACCGACAAATATGCAGCAACTGTGATGATATCATGTCAATATGGACCAAACACTCTAAGGCAGGGGTGTCAAACTCATTTTCACCGAGGGCCACATCAGCATAGTGGTTGTCCTCAAAGGGCCAGATGTAACTTATACATGTAACCAAATAACGAAAAATAAACGTAACTACTCCTTAATGTTAAATAACTCATTATTTAGTTATTATGAAGTGACAATTCCAGTTGCATGGAAAATGTTGTTTGCTTGTTACTCTAGCATAAATCCTTTTATATTTGATTCTGTCAGGTTAGGTTACAAGGACAGTGTTTAAGTCCTAATGTTTAGTTGCCCAATCCGATATTCCCCCTAGATATGAATAAAAACACACCAATTTTTATTTTTTCTTTAAGAGATTAAAAACTTGTAGGCTCTCGCGAGCCACAGAAAATGACATGGAGGGCCACATTTGGCCCCCGGGCCTTGACTTTGACATATGTGCTCTAAGGAATGTTTCCAGTATCTTGTTGAATCTGAAACGAAGGATTAAGGCAGATATTAAGGACAAAAGGGGGGTCCAACCCGGTACTAGCATGGTGTGCCTAATAAAATTGGCCAGTGAGTGTAGTTAAGCTTAAAAATCAATTTCATGTATGTATATATTTATAAAAGGAATTATTGGTGCCCTTACTTTTGTGCAGGGATTTCAGTCCACAGCAGAGGAAATTAAATACCAGACAGTCGTGGGTTAGAATGATTCCTCTAGGATGTCTTCACCTGTCCTGCGGAGAGTTTCAGCTTTTTCCTGTCTTTGCAAAAAGTAAAGACGTTTTTTTGACTTTTATGAGAGCAGGAGCATTTGTTGATCAGATGGGCTGTGCATTAGACTTTTTCAACATTAGCGTCCTTAAGGATGTTCAAATAAGGCAGCTCACTTCCCCAAATCTTAATCAATCTTAATTTTGTCAACTACAAGGACTGTTGTAGAGACTCATTGGCTCCACTTTTTTCTTGTTTGTTGTCATTATTATTGAGGAGACTCATTGTGGTGGCATCATCTGCAAATTTGATAAAGTGATTGAAGCTGAACTTGGCATTACAGTGTGGGAAAAATGATGCCACAAGTTGACTGAACACGTAGCCTTGAGGGCAGCCTGTATTCAGCATGATGGTGCTGGAGGTTCTCACTCCTATTCCCATTGTTAGTCCTCATCTTCTGTGTCTGAAATGAACAGCTGGACTAAATTTCTATCAAAGACGCCAGGTTCCCTTTCGTCATCGTGTCGCTTTGCATCTCCAGGGTTTCCAAAACAAAGTTGTTCTGCATCATCCAGGTATCTGGAAAAATAAATCTTTTGTCAATCTGCTCCGCCTGAGTTTTCTTCCGGGTTCCAGCATTTAGGTCTGCCACGTCATCGATATCATGACACTTCTACTGTGTGCTAACTCAGGCTTTAAAGAATGGCTTTCCACTTTTTTTTATTTAAAGTCCCACTCGAATCATTATAAAAGTGCCACTGGTGTTTGTTTGTTTTTACCTGCGCCTGATTCACAGCGATTTGAAAAATAAATACTCAGAAAATGTCCTCCATAATGAGAAAAATGCCACAACATGTTGAAAACACCAAAAACCTAATTGCCATTGTAATGAGTTTTTAAATTCTTTGAAGAGTTTGCTCTGCGATAGACTTGCAAACCTTACCCTGTCTACCCCACCTTCACCTGACAGTGGTTGGGTCAGGGACCCGGTAACCCTAAATGGGACTGAATAAGTATAGAAAATGAATGGATAGTTTATTGGAGGACAGAACTGAACAAAAAGCGTTCAGGAAAAACCTTGAAAGTGCAACTTTTTTGGCCAAGATACCAAAAAGTGTTCACATCATGCTTGGTCTAATTTGCTCTTGTTTTTTTTATTGTTAAATAAATCCTAACATGAACAATTCAGAGAAGATTTCACTGATTTTCTTTTAAGTTTCTGCTTTGAAAATCAACTGATAATTTAATGAAGCAACGAATCCCTTTAAAGATGTCACACACAAACCACAATCATCCTCAAAGGATCCTTGACAGGGTTTAGAAAGGTGTCCTCATTTAAAAACGATCTGTTAATACACTGCAATGCTTCCATCTTTCAGTTTTGACTAAATTAACAGCTCCTTGAAAAAGTATTTTATTAACAGTCAAAGGCAACCCTTCACAACAGCTCTGCTGTACGATAGTTAAAGCATTTTACAAGGTCATGTATTGGTTTTTAATTAGCTGTAAAGGTTTTTAAAGGTCATCCTGCATGACAAAATATAAGAAGATCCTCTAGTAAAAAATCTGACAAAGAAATGCACACCTGACCTTGACTTCTTTTATTTGCTAAAAAAATAAAATAACATATTGGGTTTACATGCAGCAGATTACCGTCATAAAAATAGTAATTGATAATGTTTACAGATATGAAGATTCTTTTCTACAAACTTTATAAACCAAACATCATCAGCATCAATTTTGTTTTCCTTCACTTCTTAAGACATGGACATCACATGATGGGTTCTATTAGCACAATAGTTAATTCTGCTTAACTGAGACCCTATGACTAAGTGTGTAGAAGGTTAGTTCAAAAATTAGCTTGGGTCTTAAGATGTAAAAAAAAACAAAAACAGAAAAAAAACTTTCCAATGCTACAGTTACATACCACAGAGCAATGGGGAGGCATTGACAGAATCTCCTCAAGATTTCATGTTGTCGCCTAATTTTTGAAAATCAGGGGAATGAATTTAGATGGTGGCTGTTGGGCGTCAGTCAGTCAAGCAGTGATGAGTTAATTACAAAATGGGGTGACAGATGCGCGGCCACAGGTCCGTGACAGCCGGATCGCCGGCTGGCAGCAGCTCTGATTGGACAATGTGTAAATGTCTCTGGACAGCACCCGTCCATCTCAAGTGCCACCAGCTACCCGGTAACCTGGGGGTATATAGTAGGTGGGCCATTCTGCACTACTGGTCATTCGTGACTCAGATTTTGAGCACTTATTATAAGTTTGTCAATTTACAAATTTACACATTTTTTGACATGTCTTCCAAGAAACCCAGCAAGGCTAAAGCCCCAGTGCCCTACAAAACAAAAGTCCAAGCTATCCAACCACAGCAGGAGTCTTCCTCAAATGAAAAAGACCAATGCATTACTGCTGTCTCCCCATTTATATGCAGGACCCACAGTGGCCAGGATCGCCAAGTTGATGTCTAGTCATCGCCAAGTTTCCCGGCCTATGTCAACAGCCCTAGTCAAGTGCTTTCACTGCAATTGTCGGATTGGAATCATCAGTTATACCTATAAAATGTGTCCACACTGAAATACACAAAAAATAGGTATGAATTTTGTTGGATTGCTAATAATGCAAAATTTATCATTTGAATTTGTACATTGAAAACCTAGTACAACAATTTGCACAGCCTGAGTGCACCCAACACCTGATCAACTTTTCCTAAAGTGTTATCATAGCTTCGCACATATGCTTTTGTAATTTTGTGCAAGTGTTAACTGGAGAGATTACACTGCCCTTCGGTATTTTCTTTCTTTCTCTATGTCCTTGTGCTGGATGCCAGATGCCAACTTCCAACACACACCAACAGTTCTTAACTGGAGCCTGTAAGTGTGTTTATTACCTCCTGTCTTTGAACAGTAAAGAACAGGAAATGTTTTCCCTCCTCCTCTCATCTTAACGCACATTCTCACTGCCTCAGTCACTCTTTTTTCCTTCCTTTTTTTCTTGTTTTACACACTTTTCCTGTGGGTAAAAAAGGCAGCATATATTTATGGCTTTATTGTGTTGCTTATTATTCTTTATGGGACAGCACATCCCTCCTTTTTTGTGAAATAAAAAGACAAATACTAGTTTATTTTCTTCTCAAACCTTTTGGTAAACTTTAATTTTTACTAGGGTTTTCGTAAAAAAATGTATTAACTAGTTATCCTTGATGCATTTTGACTACATTTAATCACCAAAATTTTAAGTATTTTTCGTGGATTATTCAAAAAGTTCTTTAGGACACACTTTGATGTTAATTTTTGCTTTATAAATGTTGAAGCGGTTTAAATCAAGAACAGTTAAAAAAAAAATCAAATTGCATCTTAGAACATCAAACTAGTTAAGAGCAAGGAAAAAGACAATGCTACATTCCCAGCAGGCATGTGACATTGGTTCTTGAATGTGCATTTAGTCCATGGTGTTCACACTGGACAAGCAGGGAGGGCCTTCTTCTTCTTCTTCCTTTACTTATTACTAGCAGATGTCCACCACCTGCAATTAGAAGAGGCTTGGTGCAAAATGTCAAAGAGGTTTAAATCTCATGAATCTTGCTCAGACCTTTCTTTCACAGCTCTATTCCGATATATAAAAGACTTCCCGGCTGGTCTGGGAACAAACTGGAATGATTAATTTATCCCTGAGTGGTCACAGTTATACCTAATTTAACTTTCAATGCATGTTCAATGACTGTGCATATTTTTGCATAGAGCTTGAAAACAGTCTTAAAAATATGCTTAACTACGTGTGAACACTATGGTTGGGCGATGTCCCCTAAATTGGCAGTTGATGATGTTTGCAGTCAACCATCGGGATGGACGATGGTATCGTCGGGGGGGGGGGGGGGGGGGATTTTACGTTATTATATAATTATTATTTGTTATTTACTTTATTACTTTATTTATTTTATTTCCCAACTAATGAATCATCCAGTATAAACTGAGGGAAGTGACTTTAACAAAACAAAATAGAAAAGAAGTAGTCTGCTCCTGCACTTTATTAGTCAGTCAGGTGGACCAGTGGAGCGAGCGACCGTGTCTGAGCAGAACAGACGGACTCATAACTTTGAGTTTGAGGGGAAGATGCTTTGTTACGTGTGGGAGACTAAGGACTGTGATCCGTCCCGCAGCTCTACGTGAACGAGCTACCGAACTCAAACCGGGTGTCCCGGTAAAAGTGTGTGTCCCGGGCGGAGCTCAGTCGGACCGTCAGGTCAAACAGGGCGGTGTGTGGCAGAAATGTCGCTCAGTCCTTAGAAACCATTCAAACAATCACCTGGTTTTTTGTGTTGTTTTATCGTGTCCCAACAAAATAAAGGCTGATGTTATTCCCACATATTTACGTGCAGCCAAAATGCAGCCTATCCCGCATGGATTTATGTTCGCCCAAGCTAATGTTGTTAGCCCGTGTTAGCTAATAAGTTAACACGGGATACTTTCCAGCTCCGTTCTTCAACAGAAAAAGTGCTGACCACACGGATTAAAATTAAAATGATGAGCGAACAGGCGCTTCATTATAACCGTAACATTAATAAAAGCACATTTAGGAGATAATCACGTATATTACCGAGCTGACGTATCTATGTATGTAGCCGCTGGGCGGAACTAATGTTCTTTTCCGGTATACCACTGCGCATGTGCGAATGATTTATTTCGACCGAAAGTGTAACCCATGTGAACGATTTTTAATAACCTGAAAACGTTTTTCTGGGCCCATCTACACGGTTAGAATCAAATCTGACCATTGATCCGATCAAGTTATTTTGCATATGCAACCGTGGCTTATGGTGTCGACTCGCAGCGTCAGTCACCCATCACGATGGATCGGCACAACCCTAGTGAACACAAATGTTTTTAAGCCTGAAACATGCGTTTTTGCTTGTTCACATAGACTTCTTTATTGGAAATTACCACTTGAACGTGCCTTGTCAAGGGCTGTGTGAAAGTAGTTTGAACCTCAGTTAAAACAATCCGCATTTTTTTTCCGCTCATCCCAATGTATCTTTTTTGCTGTCATTCTTTTTTTTCCTTTACCAACCTTTCTACTAATCTTATTTTTCTCGTACATGTCAGCCCTTGTCCTTATATAATCTTTTCACCAATCCAATTCCCTTTATTCATGTCCAGCATCTTTAGTCATCATTTATCAATACAAAATTGCCCACCGACACAATCACACTCAAATAATGGTCTTTAATAATATCACTCCTATGATCACCAGAATGTTTAATAATTACACAAATTTATCCCAGATGATGCTGTTTTGGTTTTCTCTCTTAGACTATGTAAGACCCCTTTGTTGTTCTTACTGTATGTCATTGGACATGTAATGATCTGGCACTGTCTCATTGCATCTTCACTTGTTTTTTTCTTTCTTTTGTTTGTCTCACCCTGTACGGTTTTGGATATGTTCATCCTAATCATCATTTAGTTTAGTAGTCTTTCTTGCTTTCAGTTCAAAGTAAACAGTCGGTAAAATTAACCTTCAAATTTTTTTGGTGGTGTAATTTAATCCCGGTTAAATTTATAACAAAAATGACAAACTCTTATTTTGAAACCTTCACATTTTGCCTATAAAAAAAAATGTTTAGCTTTGTAGAAGTTCTCACTGACATGTTTAAACTGTACTTTACTCTCCTTTTTTTGTTGTTGCTGTCACGGTGCCCCTGTCTGCCCCGCCTCCTCCTGCTCTGTTCCTGATTCCACCAGCTGTGACCACTTCACCTTCATCAACCCGTCTGCTCATAAGGAGATCCAGTCCATCCATTCGACGCCAGATCGTTACCCCTTATGGTGACTACGCCTGGTCTGCCTGCTCATGCCTTGTTTACCCTCGTCTTGCCACGTTCTAACCCTGTGTATCCCTGTCACAGGATTCATCACGACGAAGGTCACCTGTGTGGAAAACCTCGGCTGCTTACCTGTTGCTACGACGAAATCCGGAGACGCTCTGCCGCTACTCTGCCTCCAGCCACGCCACGAGCCACGCTCTCGCCAAGGATCATCTTACAGCCAAAACAGAATTGACATTAAAACACTCTTGTGATCGTTCTGGGTTTCAGCGTCTGGGTCTGTCCCGCCTACCGATCATGACAGAACGATCTGGCCTTAATCCAGACCCAGCTGACCCAGATGGTCTTCGCTACGCTGTGAATCTGCAAGGGATCACCCTGGGACGTCAAGCTGATGCTCTGTCGCAATTCGCCTCAGTCCAACAAGAGCTTTTCCGACGCCTTGACGGTATGTCGCAAACATTACTGGAAGTTACTGGTCAAGCCTCCGCTTCTATTCCCACAGTTCCTGTCACCGCTTCCGGCAACAATCCTGCTTCCGCACCAGTCCTGACGTCAGAGAATATCCGCCTCCAGCCCGAACCATTTCACGGAGATGTGGAGGCGTGTGGAGGCTTCCTCCTCCAATGTCAGCTTCTTTTCCAACAAGCTCCACGTTATTACTTCTCCGACCACAGTAAGGTTACACTGATCATAAATTCATTACGCAGTAAAGCCCTGCAATGGGCACAAGCCTTTCTGACAGCTAACCCCATAACTCACCTAACTTTTGAGCGTTTCATTGACGAATTCAGATTAGTGTTTGACCAACCCCGGAAACAGGAGGAAGCCGCCCGCAAACTGTTAGCCCTCAGGCAACGTAACCGCCCCGTAAGTCAACACATCATTGATTTCCGCATTTTAGCGGTAGAGGCTGGTTGGACCGACCCGGCACTCCGGGGCGTGTTTTATCAATCTCTCAGCGAACCCATCAAAGACCATCTATGCACCCAGCCGGAAGCTAATTCATTCGAGGAGTTGGTTGCTGCGGCCCTTCGTTCCGATATCAGGCTCCGAGAGCGCAATCTTGAACGAAGTCATATGCCCCGTATTGTTCCAGTATGGACATCTCCTAACCTGCCAGTCTGTCCCGATCCTGGTTCTCAACCAGAGAACCCACGCGTTACCCCCGATGAACCCATGCAGGTTGGACATTCGAAGCTCACCGCGGAAGAGCGGATGAGACGACGCAACGAAGGTGCGTGTTTTTATTGCGGGGAACTAGGTCACCAGGTCAATCAGTGTAATCGCCGTTTAAAACTCCAGAACCCCCCGTTAGATGACGGGTCGCGGGGGGATAATGCTAATTCAGCAAATGAATTTTTTTTTTGTACCCGTCAAAATATGTCATCAGTCTAAAATGGAGAAGTTTCGGGCGCTCATCGATTCTGGCGCTGAACAGAGTTTAATAGATCAAAATATAGTCAATCGGTTATCTCTACCCACCGAACGCCTTTCATCCCCTGTTAAGGCGGCCGGCCTCGGTGGTCAACACCTCTCGCTCATTACGCACCGCACTAAACCTGTCATGCTAGTTACCTCGGGGAATCATCACGAATTCTTGCAATTTTTCGTTACGCACACTCCTCAAACACCCGTGGTTTTGGGGTTTTCCTGGCTTAAGCTCCATAATCCCCATCTCGATTGGAGTAACCACAATATCATGGGTTGGAGTGATTACTGCTTGAGTAATTGTCTCAAATCTGCGGTTCCTTCCATCACTGCTCCCATTAGCGTTGAATCTGACATCATCGATCTATCTAACATCCCTAAGTGTTATCATGATTTGAAACTGGTATTCAGTAAAGCCAAGGCCGTCTCCTTACCACCTCATAGGCCCTATGATTGTTCCATCAATCTTTTAGAGGGGGCCCCCCTTCCTAAAGGGAGATTGTTCAATTTGTCAGGCCCTGAAAAAATGGCCATGGAACGCTACATTCAGGAAGCTCTCACCCTTGGTCATATTCGCCCCTCCTCGTCTCCTGCCGGAGCGGGGTTTTTTTTTGTTCAGAAAAAAGACAAAACCCTCAGGCCTTGTATCGACTTCCGTGAACTCAATCAGATTACGGTGAAGGACAAATATTTGTTGCCCCTGATCAGTTCGGTGTTTGATTCACTTCAGGAGGCGCGCGTTTTTACTAAACTCGACCTCCGCAACGCTTATCATCTCGTGCGCATGAAAGAGGGGGATGAGTGGAAGACCGCATTTAACACCCCCATCGGCCATTACGAATACCTCGTAATGCCCTTCGGTCTCACTAATGCTCCCGCTATTTTTCAACGTCTCGTTAACGACGTCCTTAGGGACTTTTTGAATCAGTTCGTTTTCGTATACTTAGACGACATCCTAATCTATTCAAGAGATCCTGTCGTCCACCAGAACCATGTTCGTCAAGTCCTACAGAGATTAGTCGAAAATCAGTTATTTGTGAAGGCTGAAAAATGCCAGTTCCATGCCAACAGCATCCCGTTTCTGGGCTACATCTTTGGAGCCGGCAGCATACGTCCAGATCCCGCCAAGATCACTGCAGTCTCCCAGTGGGAACCCCCTTCTTCTCGCAAAAAACTCCAACAATTCCTAGGTTTTGCCAATTTTTATCGTCGGTTCATTAGAAACTACAGCGCTATTGCCGCACCTCTCACCCAGCTTACTTCCACATCCAAGCCCTTCCACTGGGGTCCTTCAGCTCAGAATGCTTTTGATACGCTCAAGAAGTTATTTGTCTCTGCCCCCATCCTCATACAGCCAGACACCTCCAGACAGTTTGTGGTCGAGGTGGACGCTTCTGACTCCGGAGTAGGGGCTGTCCTATCCCAGCGTGAAGAATCATCAGGAAAACTCAAGCCTTGCGCCTACTTTTCCAAGAAGCTATCCCCAGCTGAACGGAATTACGATGTGGGAAATGGAGAACTCCTCGCTATCAAACTGGCTCTTGAAGAGTGGCGACATTGGCTGGAGGGCTCGACACATCCATTCATAGTGTGGACTGATCATAAAAATCTTGCATATCTGCGCTCAGCTAAACGCCTCAACTCACGTCAAGCCCGTTGGTGTTTGTTCTTCGATCGGTTCAATTTTTCTATCACATACAGACCTGGCAGCCGTAACATCAAGCCGGATGCCTTGTCTCGCCAATTCTCTGACTCTGTACTCTCTGAACTCACCACCAGCATCATTCCGGAGACCTGCATCATTGGCAACCTGACCTGGGACATAGAGACAAGAGTCATTCGGGCGCAAGGTGAGGAACCTGACCATCCCACACCCCCTAACGGCACTCTCTATGTTCCCCTCTCACTAAGGTCAGACGTCATCACTTGGGCTCACACCTCCCGTATCGCCTGTCACGGCGGAGTTACACGCACTCTCAACCTTGTGCGTCGACGGTTTTTCTGGCCTTCCATGAATCGAGACGTTCGAGACTACATAGCCGGCTGTTCCACCTGTGCGCGCTCCAAGTCCTCGACCTCTCCTCCAGCAGGGTTGTTACATCCTCTGCCCACGCCCAACCGCCCTTGGTCCCATATCGCACTAGACTTCGTCACCGGCCTGCCCCCGTCACAGGGTAACTCGGTCGTACTCACCATCATTGACCGGTTCTCTAAGTTTGTCCACTTTGTTCCTCTCCCTCAGCTGCCCTCGGCCACCCAAACCGCTGACGTGTTGGTCAATCATGTCTTCAGGAACCACGGCATCCCCTCTGACATCGTGTCCGACCGCGGACCTCAATTTGTATCTCAAGTCTGGAGAGCTTTCTGTTCTGCCCTAGGTGCCACCGTCAGCCTCTCTTCGGGTTACCATCCCCAATCCAACGGGCAGGCCGAGCGGGCCAACCAGGAGCTGGAGACTTCCCTCCGTTGTATTGCCGCCCAGAATACTACAGATTGGGCCCGATACTTAGTCTGGGTCGAGTACGCCCACAATTCCCATCCTTCCTCGGCCACAGGTTTGTCCCCCTTTGAAGCCTCACTCGGTTACTTGCCTCCTCTGTTTCCCTCTCAGGAACTTGATTTGTCCGTCCCCTCCGTGCAAGAGCACCTTCGGCGATGCCAACGCATCTGGCACCAGGCTAAGGCAGCCCTCCTACGCACCTCGGAGAATTACTGTCGCGCAGCCAACCGCCATCGTGTTGATGGCCCCACATACCAACCTGGCCAGAAAGTCTGGCTTTCCTCCAAGAACATCCCTATTCAGGCCACATCACGCAAGTTGGCTCCCCGGTTTATCGGTCCGTACACCATCGACCGCATCATCAATCCCACCTGTGTCCGTCTCCGTCTTCCCGCAGCCCTTAAGGTACACCCATCGTTTCACATTTCTCAAATCAAACCTGTTCTGGACAGCAGTTTGTGCCCGCCTTCCGCTTCCCCGCCACCCGCCCGGCTCATTGATGACGCTCCGGCGTACACGGTCAGCCGCATATTGGACGTCCGGCGCCGGGGTCGCGGCCATCAGTTCTTGGTGGACTGGGCGGGTTATGGTCCTGAGGAACGGTCCTGGGTCTCCCGTTCCCTCATCTTGGACCCCTCCCTCATTTCCGACTTCTACCGCGCTCATCCGGATCGTCGGCCTGGACCGCCTGGAGGCGGTCGTTAGGGGGGGGGGGTACTGTCACGGTGCCCCTGTCTGCCCCGCCTCCTCCTGCTCTGTTCCTGATTCCACCAGCTGTGACCACTTCACCTTCATCAACCCGTCTGCTCTTAAGGAGATCCAGTCCATCCATTCGACGCCAGATCGTTACCCCTTATGGTGACTACGCCTGGTCTGCCTGCTCATGCCTTGTTTACCCTCGTCTTGCCACGTTCTAACCCTGTGTATCCCTGTCACAGGATTCATCACGACGAAGGTCACCTGTGTGGAAAACCTCGGCTGCTTACCTGTTGCTACGACGAAATCCGGAGACGCTCTGCCGCTACTCTGCCTCCAGCCACGCCACGAGCCACGCTCTCGCCAAGGATCATCTTACAGCCAAAACAGAATTGACATTAAAACACTCTTGTGATCGTTCTGGGTTTCAGCGTCTGGGTCTGTCCCGCCTACCGATCATGACAGATGCTTTTTTTTTTTTGCTTGTTACAAATGCATACTGAATCTGTGCACGCAAACAGACATGCATTTGATGTTTCTTTTTTACTCCAAAATACTCATTTGGACACAAGTTTTTGCCACTCTTTAAGTTTTTTTTTTTTTTTAATCCACAGAGAATGTAGGGACTGTAGACCTACACCAGCTCTACACTCTTCATATGGTGCTGGAGGGATCATGGGAGTTCACTCATTGATCGAAATGAGTTCTGTGGCTCTGGAGGAGGCATCATGTGCTCCATGGTGTCCTGTGGAGGGTGCTTTGTAAGTAGGGGGTTTGCAAAACCTTACTGAGGGCTGTCCGGCCTCTGTGTGACCAGAGTAGGAAGCTTGGTTTGCTAGCCAGCAGGCTGACCTGTCCGCATTTCTGTTCTTTGAAGCCAAAATTGTCGTGTTGACTTAACCAACATCATGTATTGGGGTGGTTTACTGCCGAGTGTGAAGCGGCTGACTGTTAAGGCTGAAACTATGGTTCTCAACAGGAGAAAGGCATTTTTTTTCCCTCCAGGGTGGATTGCTCCAGCCCCAGGTGAGGGAATTTAAGTATCATGGAATTTTGTTCACAAATGAGGGAAGATTCCAGCAAGAGATTGACACATGGAGAAGGGCGACATCTGCTTATATGCAAAGAGAGAGCTGAGTCAGAAAGCAAAGTTCTGAATTTACTGGTCGATTTCAATACCCACCAATCATCATGAGCCATGAGTCCTGTCCCATAGAATGAGGTCCCTGATACAAGCTGCCAAAATTGGTTTCCTCTGTAGGGTGGCTGGACATTCCCTTAGAGATAAAGTCACCTGAAGACAGCTCAGAGTAGAGCTGGTCCTCCTCTACATTAAAAAGAGCCCTTTGAGCTGTCTTGTGCACCTGGTCCGGATGATTCCTGAATGCCTCCTTGGGGAGGTGTTTCAAGGCATGTCGGACTGGGCGGAGACCCAGAGGAAGACCCAAGACATGCTTAGGAAGTCCTTAAGATTCCCAAATCATCCTTGTTTGGGAGTGTTTCTTAGACTGCTGCCCCAGTAATCCAATCCCAGGTGAGTAGAAGAAAATGAATGGATGGAAATTTACAATTGTTTTAGTTTTAACGCTGCTGATTGTGCTATTTGCATCGGTAATTGCACCATAACTCTTGAAAAATCAATTAAAAAAAAAGGAAAAATTGTTTTGTTTCAATAACACATTTTATTACCATTGTGGAAATTGAGAAATACACATGCTCCTTGAAGCACACACTATACTTCTACTTGTGCATGATGTTGACATCTAAATGTTGATTAGAAGAAAATCATTTGAATTTAAAATCTGATTACAAAATACTTGGTCTCCATTGTGTGAAGAACAGATCTTTTGAAAAAACTGATCTACTTCAAGTCTGCTTGGCTGAAGCTAGACATTGAGGAACAAACCCAAACCCTATTACTCAAATGGATGGATCCTGACAGGCATATCTTTGCCCTCCTAACTCTACAGAAAGTGGCTTATCAGCTCGAACTATCAGTATGTGGTGCCTGTTAATTAGCTGTTTTTTCCAGTAGTCAGTGTTTACCTGCATCCTGCCAGTGTGGCTGCATTTTTGTTCTGACTTTTAAAATCTTTGCTTTTTTTCAGGCTGTATCACAATTTTCAATTTCCAAGGATTTGAGACCAATGTAGCTTGCCTTGTTTTTGGGTTCTTTGTACAGAATACTTGGCCACTGAACCCACATCAAAAGTTAAACCGGTTGACCAACTTTGACCAACCAGGGACTCAAATTTAGTAGTGATGTATGGGTAGCATCCCTTTCAAAACACAGAAGAAACCGTTTGAAAAGTGATCTAGAACGTGAAATTATTAATTGCAGGTTTTCCCGGCTAGAATTATATGGCACCAAGTCTTTCATATATCAGAATAGAGCTGTGAAAGAAAAAGCCTGGAGCAAAATTCGTTAGATTTTCACTGCTTAAACATTTAACACTAGACCTCTTCCAAATGTGAGTACATGCTCTAGTAACGGGAAGCAGCCGCCCACTGTTAACACTAGTGATGTGACATTTGCAAACAAATCACATTTTTTTTAATCGACTCGGGAACCGTTCTTTATTTTGCTCTTTTTTCCACTTTCCGCTGAGTTTTATACGATCACATAAATGCTCAAACAAGGTCATCCTTCAAACTTCAGATGCAAATATCTCATGAGTTGTGAGCATCCGATTCAGGCGAGTACCTCCTCCATGAAAAAAAGAAAAGAGGAGAGTCTGAGTTCCGTCGCATCCAGCGAGTGGGGCAAGGGGGCCGGGGGGAAACAGCTGCAGCACGTACAGGAAACAGATGGGAATTCTGGAGTTGTAGTCATGAGTTTAAGTTGTTCTGTTTGTTAAAAATGTTCTTGTATTAAAATGTTTGTTGTGTATAATATGTTATTATTGTAATATATGGTATAATATGTTTATTGTGTATAAATAATGGGTTTGTTGGTTACATTTCGTTTCTGTATCGCAGTTTTTTTTTTTTTAATGAGGTAATTTTATAATAATAAAATAATATAGTTTTTAACCACTCATGACGTGACACTAAACTAAGAGGCCTTATGTATTTTATTAATCCTCTAAATGAATGAATCTATTGTCAGAACTGATTTTTATTAGGGGTGTAAGAAAAAAATAGATTCAGCAAAATATTGCGATAGTTCATTTGGCAATACTTGTATCGATTCAAAATACCGCCAGAACGATATATATTTAATTATTTCTGAGCATCCTTCAGTGTTTGACTCTTTTTGTCCACCTCACCCTCCGACCGCTAGTTAGCAGCAGAACACACGGAGCCTCTTAGAGCAGCAATCACCAAACAAGACAACAAGAAGACTGCAGCCAGAGGCAGCTTGTTCTGTTGTTATGAGACATGAAATACTTCATTTTTACTTGGGGTGGATACCAAACAGAAACTCTGAGCCATATGACAGCAACATATAAAAACGAGGATTGTGGGGCTTTTTAGTGGCCCAGATAAATACGAGTATAGCATGGCAGCGGCTAATAGGCTAATGCGCTTAGCATCGGCAAAAATGCTTTCTGCAAAGCCGGCTGAATTTCTGCAGAACCTCCCAGCAATGGATTCTGGTATAGCGACCTGATGGATCAGAGGGATGTGTACAACGCTCTGAAAAAAGGCCACCATCGTGGCGAGGAGCGTTAATTTACTTCCATGTGAGAGAAGTTCATTCTTTTTTTTCTTATACTGAAAAATATTTTGTTGTGGAAATCAGACAATGTTGCCTGTTCCCTTTCTATATTTTAACTTACCAAAATAAAAGCACTATAAATATGCTTTGGTAAACGCAACTTATATGTGAGATACAATTGCAGTATTTAACATTATGATCATTAAATAAACCAGGTTTTGTCCATTTTATTACAGTGGAAGAAATTAAAATTCAGGTAGAGTTTTTTCAAAGTCATATTAAAAGAAAAAAAGAAAGAAATTATGTTTTGGTAAAATATCGGGATACGTATCGTATCGCGGGGCACATATCGGGATACGTATCGTATTGCCAGATCCTTGCCAATACACATCCCTATTTTTTATTAGCAAAGTTTATATGCTTAACTTCTGCCGCAGAGCAGTGCCTATATTTTTTGTTTAGAAGCAAAGTTCTTAATTGAGAGAATTGCATTATAAGTGCAAGTAAATTTAATGCTTTAGGAGGATTTTTTTTATTTATTTTGAAAGGAACTTGAATGTGCTGCTGTCAAATCAAATCAAAATTTTTGTATATCCCATTTAAAAATGTAACACTGTTACAGTATAAGTATTGTAAAACTAAAAATCTACATGTTATAAATAAATGGCCGCAACATTTTATTTTTTATAAAAAGCGTAGTGAGATTTTGTGCCCCGACCTTAGTTTTGTTAGTAAGAAGCTGGATTAAATAGTTATTTTAGAGGTTGCAGACGCCTGGTTTAGCTGAGGCATTAAGAACAGAATTCAAAATACACATACACAGTCCTTATACATACACACTTTATATGAGAGGACCAATGTGTATCACATTAAAAGTTGTTATAACCCTTGTGCTTTCTTAGATGACCCCACCCTTGCGTTGACGTGTTATTCCTACCATGACAAAGGTGGATAAAGGTGGAAAGATTTCATGTAATCCATGGTCACCAGTGAAGATCACAAATCATTGAAGAAAAAATGTTCAGAGCACTGTCTAGTGGGTCTAGATGACCCAACTCCCAATGTTAAAGTGCCTAGGATAGCACAAGGGTTAATGAGCCTGCATTTCAATAAATGGCTGTGTCTTATCGTGTTGGTGTTATGGCATTGTTTTAGGAGAATTACAAGGTAGCTTTAAAAAACGTCACAGCAGTGTCGGGCGCGTGCTGCATAACGAGACACAAACCATGTAAGAAGTGTTTCCTGTTGTGTTTAAATAAATGTTCTAACAAATAAACAGTTGGAGCTGTTTTCCACTTTGATAACACGACAATTGTTGCTTTATACAGTATTTCTCTGTGGCTCATCAGTTGGTACATTCCTACTGTGTTTAAATTGCGTGACCACCAGCTACGGTAGCCGTTTGGTTCAGTAGTTCTGATCCGGGAATGGATTGTTATCAGAGTGAGGAGTCTCAGAGCGAACTGAAGCTCAGTCCGATTGGAAACGAACAGAGACCACCTCGAAAGATGGGCCCGAGAGCAGTTCCCTGTCCCAGACCAGGGTCCGCCTGGGTGTATTCAGACTTTTGGATTACCAGGGGAAACAAACACTGGTTCACTTTAAGAGGACCAAATGTGTCCAGTCTGATTACACCCTTAGATTTGCTTTAACAAATCTAAAACAAAATCCTGTCTTACAGGTGTTCGGGGATAAAGTTCATAGAAACTAGGTTGGCAAGCATCTTGGTCATCTTCTCTGAGTCTTACATGTGTGTTAAATACACTTCAAAAACCTGATGCAAGAATGCAAAATTATGGTTTGTGGATTTTTTCCCAACTGTGCTGGAAATGTGTGTAACTGCATATACCTGCAAAAGTTAGTTTTTGCCAGTGACTGCCTTTGACGACTTTTTCTTGACTGCGTGACTGCAGATTGTTCAAATTGCACCCATAATTATTTGTAGCCGGAGGTCTCTGGATAATTATTATTGCCAAACCCTCAGATTTTGTTCAAGATATCTCTGACCTTGCTTGTCAGGATGGATTTCCTATACTACATCTTGTTTTTCTTCATTTTTGCTCATTTCATACTTCATGCATTTAGCTCAATAGCTTTATTGTATCAAGCCTTCAAAACAAAAACAATAAAGAGAAGTAGTTGATGAGTTTTTTTGATTTACAAAATTACTGGACCAAGAGTAATGGAATGCAACACAGCAAAAAAGTAGCTTAAACGTCACTAAACAATCAAAAGGGAAACTGTCCGATGAGATGCTGCTTTTATGGAAAAAGAGGGGTGGGGGGTTATTAGGTATGTGTTTACAAAAGCAAAACAGGAAAATTTGGTCCTGCCATTAACCCCTAATTACCTTTATCAGGTATGACTATAACTGCAGTTCAGCTACATTTGCAATGGAATGCTCCCGTTACTAACATGGTGCTGTTGCTCAGAACATGAATCAATATAATATCTCTTGCTGGGTAAATCCAAGAAGGCCTCGGAGATCTGCAGGTGTTTATTAACAATACACATCTGAGAAACAACAACACACAGAGGTAAAAGCTACTGAGATTAGATTGAGCAGATAATTACAGAAGGGAGTGCAGTCAGGGATTGAGATAATGAAATTTTTCTCTAGATGCAAATTTTTAGTAATGGGGAATTTTAAATTAATCAATCAGTCAGTGGGGATTGTAGGTATTGCACAGGATTCTGAGATGTTATGATCAATAAATGAAATGCTGAAAGTTCAGTTTAAACTTAAAAAGTCAAGCGTAACAGTTTCTTAAGGCAGATAGGCTGACTTTGTATTATTGAGACAGTTTAAAGAAAGAAAAAGAAAATCAGCTGTTGAGGTTAGAACAGGATTGGTGACACCAGATCTGACGCATGTGTCGCCTAAAAAGACAGCTTGTGCATGTAAGCTTGTTATACTTAATGGAAGGCTCAGGATCATTGGGTAAACAAGCAGATGTGCTAGCTTCAAAGCTTCGCCTTCATTGGGCAAGACACTAACCCCCCTCCCTAAAAAAATCTTGAAAAGCTCTTCAATTCATATCAATTTTATTTGTATAGCCCAAAATCACAACAACAGTCGTCTCGATGGGCTTCGAAGTGAAACATGAACTCAAAAGGATCATGAATACAAAGAGTTCAATAGGAAAATACTAAAATGAACTAAGAAACTGACTAAGCTATACTGGCATCCCTGCCCTTAGACCCCCCTTCGCGGTAAGGAAAAACTCCTAAAAAAACTGGATTCCGGAAAAAACAAAGAAACCTCAGGGGTGCCCACATGAAGGAGGGATCCTACCCCAGGACGGACAGGCGATTTACTCTTGATAGGTTCTAAATTTTGATGTTAATATTGTGATTGCTGTATTGTGTATCACTATATTTGCAAAATGCCCAGGTTTCAAAAAAGCTAAAATAATATCAGTTTGGTCTTAGCTGTGCCAGACTCAAGTTTGTGCTGAAAGGCGCTGAAAGTACTAAAAGTAAAAAAAAATTCTCAAAAACTCGTAAAACACATTGTGAGGTTTATGCAACATTCACACCTGGCATGTGACGCACATTAAAGAATGTGCTAAAATTGCATTATTGAACACGCTTTTAGTAAACGGTATTTCCACTGAACTGTCGCTACCCAATACTAATGCCATGTGGAAGAGGCTTGGTGTAAAATGTCAAAGCGGTATAAATCTCTCAAATCTTGCTCCAGGCTATTTCTACTTTGTGTCATATAATTCCTTACAGGCACAAACCACATTAATTAATTTCTTTTCCATGATCAATTTTCAAACGTTTTGCCTGTGTTTCAACGCACAGTGGACAAATGTTATGTATGATTAACCCAAAAACAATTGTAGAAACGAGCTAAACTTGAGCACGGAAGCCCAAAACCCTTTCATCAGAAGTGGTCGCCTGAATGCGCGTTGCAGAGGGCGGCGTGGATGTAGTTTTACTGTAGCTGTGGAGCAAAAAACTGTTGATTTAATGACAACCAACATAAAACACCATTGAAATGGGACCTTTATTTTGAATTTATTTATTTAGAATATTGAATTTATATTACCTAGAAAATTTAACTCTTTTAGTTGAACCACGCTTGCAAACTTCAATATCTTCCACAGTGTTTAAATGTATTTATTCACATAATTCTTCAGGCAACACCTACTTCTCAGGAACTTGTGCACATTGGGGTGGTTTACAGTAAAGTCTGAAGTGGCTAGAATGAGAATTGACTCCTTCAAGTTGAAGGACATGGTGCTTGACTGGAAAAGCTGATTTGTCCTCTCTGAGTAGGTGGAAAGCCTACCCCAGTGGAGGAGTTTAAAAATTTTAAGTTCTTGTTAACAAGTGAGACAGGGTTGAGGATCAAGATTGACAGGCAGATAGATGCAGGGTTGACCTTTTGTAGTGAAACCTTCAGCTAAACAGTCAATTAGCGCTCAGTTTATTGATCAATGTTTCTAGCCTCACCTATAGTTATGATCTTTGAGTCATGACTAAAACTATGGGATCCTAGACAAACAGCTGAAGTAGCAGTTTCTTCTACAAAGTTAGTAGGTGCTCCATCAAACCATGAACACACTGGGCATTTGACACATGTTCACGAGCGCCCTTAATTTGCGTTCTTAAACATCCGTTAAGCCTATGGTGTTCACACTGGACAAGCAGGGGGGGGCTTCGTCTTTTGCTACTGTTTACTAGCGCATGTCTGCCACTTACAGTTGGAAGAGGCTAGGTGCAACATGGTAAAGTAGTGGAAATGTTGTGAATCTTGCTGCAGGCTTTTTCCTTCACAGCTCCATTCCAATATATGAAAGACTTGGTGTCATTTAATTCCGACTGTTGAAAACAACAGTTTTTTGATTGATGCTTAAAACAGCATTATCAGAATTGAAAGACCACTGGAAATGCTTTTATAATTGATCAAAATATGATTGAAGTGAAACTTTAAAGAAATAATGTAATTCCAATTGATCCTGAAGCTTCTTTTCTCAGTGTTGGAATCCAAACTGATTTGCTGGATTACATAAACACTTCACAACCATAAAGTGATGCATCTCAAATATTTTTCTCAGCTTCATAATCCTTTGGAATTGATTACGGTTGACCAGTTATAGTAGTTCAAATAACATCAACAGTGGAGCTAAAGCACTAGTTTTAAAGAGTTAAATAGTTAAAACAAGGATCAGTATTGAGTGACCCATTGATGTCAAAGTTTGCTTTACACTCATATCTAAAAATCTATTTGTAAGTCCTAAAAGATTTACAGACTTTTTGTGTTATATCACATTTCAATTAGAAAAAAAAAACCTTAGCAGTGCTGCATAAACTGGAAGCTTTACTAGAATGTGATGTGCCTTTTGCCTAACTGACAGTTGGAAAATTCTCAAAAGAAACCCAGTAACCCTGCATATGAGGAGCAGTGTGTAGAATAAGTGGCAGATAAACTTTAACTCAAAAATATACTGATTCTCTTTGGCCAAGGGTCAAGAATCCTTGAGCAACATGACTGACACCTTTAAACAATGTGAAAAAAAAGCTCTGGGGGGTTCACACAACCTTTTAAATACCACTCGGTCCAAGTCTCTAAAGTGTCAGTTATAAATCCTGGGTTCTCTTGTGAATGGCCATCAACCTAAAAATATAAGGATGTTGCAGGAAAGGAAAAGCCTTTAAAGAAGAGGACTCAAAAGACGTGTAATTAAACAAAGGGGACAAAAGTGGAAGCCAGCCTGTAGACAGAAGGCTGCATGCTTAATATTATTTCTATGGTTGCACATTTTGTAGAAAAAAAACATCATCTAATGTTTCTACTTAACCCTTTGATGCACAATCTTCAGTATTTGCTACAAAAACTGGTGCTAAAAATGCCTTGGTTAATTTTACATTTTTTCTTTTGTTTTTCTTGTCTGACCAGCAAATGAACACACAAATTGCAGCTAAGTGCCTCTTGTGATGGACATGTTTGCTTTTTAAATCGGGGTTGATGGTTACTTTGAGTGTGTTAATAAAAAACCTTTTTGTAATTGAAGCTGAACTTCATTGAGTTTTAGCAGCACAGACAGGACGAGAGGAGGGAAAGACAGAGGAAAAAGGGGTGGAGGGGGAAGTGATAATATAAGGTCATAAGATGCGTATCATGCGTAAATTATATGCGTTTTTAATCATACACTCATGTACAAGCACACACACACACACACCAACACAGGGCATCCACACAACTGTTTACAAGATTTAAGCATATCTATACAAAGTTACAGTATCTGTAGAAGACTTTTGGTCACAAATAACTCAGACTGATATTTCCTCGTGCACACAGACATGAATACATGAGATTGTATATCCAATATCAGAATAAAAACAAAACAAATAAAACTTCCACCATGCCTGTGTTCACAGAGAAGGAATGAGCAGGTAATTTGAATAACTCTGTATTTCCTGATGTGTACCTAATCACATTGAATGCTCAAGTTAATGCAGTTAGCCCACCCCCTTGAAAAAAACAAGGCAATTATTATAATATTTTTGGCCGCTTTTGTGAGATTGTGCTCTTGGCGACCGACCTAACCCTTGCCACATTGCCCATTGGAGAAAATAACCCTCTCACAACTGGAGCACACCTCCCTGACCCTGTCCTGACAAGTTTGACAGGGGTCACCTGAACTAGGACGACTGAGGACTTACTTCACACCGGCTCCATTTTGCTTTTAATCCGAGTGAGTTCCCATCTGAGCAGTGCACGGTAGCCTTTGCTCTGAGTTTTCTGATGGGTCAGGCCAAGCACTGGGGTTTGGCAGAGTGAGACAGAGGAGTCAGGCTCTGTCCCTCTTTTCAAGATTTTTCTACCCAACTGTTCATGTTGTGTGATTCAACCATGCCCCACTGAGCCTCGCAGCTGCCTGGCCTCCAGCAAGGAGCTTGCAGTGTCTCGGATTATGCCGTGGAATTCTGGATTTTGGCTGCCAGCACTCGCTGGACAGACAAAGCGCTAGTGAAAAAAAATTTTTCAGGGTCTTTCCAGCATACTCAAAGACGAGCTGGTGGCAAGGGGGGTTCCAGAAGAGCTGGAGGGATTGATCGGTCTAGCTGTCTCTAACCCATTGACCAGAGATGGGAAGAACGCAGCTCAGGCCTCTCTCCGTCGCTGCCCGTGTGTTCTCCACTGATGCCATCTGACTCTCAAGCTTCTCATCTGGATTCCACTCTTTCCTTGGAATCCATGCTGCAGGGATCAGGATGTCTCTTCCTTGCAGAACTTTGGAGGTGCATGGAATGGGGCTGTGTTTATACTGTAGACAGCCCAGTCATTTCCTCCATGACTGTCCTGGAACCCCCAGGTCTAGGAGAAACCTGGTGAGCCTGTTTCTACAGAAGAACTCCAGCATTTTCTTGAGTTTGCCCATTTCTATAGGTGCATTAGTGGCACGCTGCACCTCTCCATAAATTAACTTCGGCCAAGGTTCACTTTGTCTGGGATGGGGGTGGCCAGCAAAACTTTTTCTGAACTCAAATTATATTCTGGTCCAGCCAGACACTTCCAAACAGGTCATGGAGGTGGATGGGTCTGACACTGGAGTAGGGGCTGTGTTATTAGTGTCTGATAACAAAATGCATCCCTGCACATATTTCTCCCGCAAGCTCACTCCTGCGGAAAGAAACTATAACACAGAGAACAGAGAGCTCTTGGCTGTCAAGTTGGCTCTTGAGGAATGGTGGCAATCAGTAAAGGGTGCTGATCAACTATTCCAGCTGTGCACTTACCACAAAAACTCCCTTCAGGCACGCTAGGCTTTGTTATTTAATACGTTCCACTTCACACTCTCCTACCGATCTGGCAGCAACAACAAGAAGCTGGATGGCCTGTCTCGTCAGCACCAGAGGGAGGAGGTCTAGGATTTTGGAGATGAGACCACAATCTTGCCTAATAAGATGTTTCTGGGAACCACTTGATGAACTCTTGATGAACCTCTGTGCCTGTCCGCTCTAACATTCCTGCTGGTTGTCATTCTGAGTGTCTGTTTGTTCCTCCGGGTCCAACCCCAGGTGCTAAAGTGGGGGCACTTTTGGTGGCTAACTATGTCTTCCGACATACAGACTTTTGTGGCCTCCTGTCCTGTATGTGCTAGTGTTAAGGTTCCTTGTGTTTCATCTGCACAAACTCCCCGTAAACATCACCTCCGACAGAGGTCCTCAGTTTTGAAGGCATTCTGCAGACTCTTTAGGATCAAGGACAGTTTGAGCTATGGGTTCCAACCACAGACTAATGACAAGGTGGAGCGCTACAACCAGGATCTGGAATCTGTTCTGCGGGCCATGTGCACCAAGAACCCCAACACGTGGTCTTCTCAACTCCTGTGGGCTGAGTACTCCCATAATGCTCTGGTTAACTCATCAGGCATTTCTCCGTTTTCAAGCTACCTTTGACAGGGGTTCCAAGAAACTGCAATCTTGTTACGTCGGTCCCTTCCCCATCACAAAGATTAACCTGGTGGCGGTTAGGCTGGATATCCCTTCCATCCTCAGTATCCATCCAGTCTTCCATGTCAGTAAATTAAAACCTGCAAGAGACTCACCTCTCCAACCTGCTCCAGCATCCCCTTCTACACCACAACATGTGGATGGTGGTTCAGACTACACTGTCAGGGAACTACTTGCCTCAAGGGGTTGGTTAAGGTATTCAATATCTGGTCTATAAGGAGGGTTTTGGTCCACCGGATCATCAGAGGGTGCCAGAGTGCCACATCCTTGACAAGGACCTTATCACCTGCTTTCATCTGGATCATTCTGACCAACCTGTTCAGACAATCTGTGCTTGAGGTTCTTCCCTGCTGCTTGCCTAACCGTGACAGGTGTGCTTTAGAGTGCAGTAAATATGGCACATAAATTAGTTCAGAACTGAAAACACTTGGCTTAAAATAGTAATGATAAAGAGAGGTAGGTGAGCCTTTCTAAACTTGAGAAAAATTAAACAGCATCAAGCAGGGAGAAAAAGGGAATGAAGCAAGTAGTTCGAGATCTTAATGCAGAAAATGATAAAGTTTATGTTTAATTGATTTTGATTGGCAGAAAAGTACTAGGTGTATAAAGAAAAGTGGATGACAGAAGAGTTAGTGGATGAAAGAGACTTCCCAGTCAAACATTGACTAAACTTTATTTATTAGATCACTAAGGGGTAGCTTAAACACTGAATGACAAAAGTAATTCATGCCAAGTTACTACAAAAAATAAATACATAAAGAAACTTGGTGATTGTAGGCCTTTTTTGTTAATCAGAGCTAGTTAATTGATGTTAAAATGGTGCATGAATGTAAACAAAGAAGTATTTCTAACCCAATCACATGTGAAGCTGACATTTTCATAATTTCCTAAAAATCAAAAAATGTGGCTGCCTGAAGACCTTCATACACACATGGCAGAAGCTCAGGATGCCAAGAAGCCATTCACAACACAAATGGCATGGAAATTAAATGGTTGTCTGGAAACAAAACGCTGCCAGAGCATGGTCCACTGCACTGATTTGCACAAAGTCTGAGGCACCAACTGTGTTGTATTATGCAGACCTACTTTTCCCGGAGGATATTCTCAGCCAAAGCTAACTTCATCATTTTCAGACATGCCAACATTGCCAACATATCTTTCAGCCACTCTTATACCATATCACACTTTAAAGTCCATCTCCGATTAAAATCATGTTGTTTGAGTTTTGGACAAATACATGTGGCATTTTTCTATTGAAAAAGGACAAATGTAATAATAAATCATCACATTTTTGCATTCCTGAGTATTTTTCTTTTATATCTCCGTCAAACAGTCGCAAAGACGCTCAGTTTGAATTACTGAGCTGTTGTGATGTCACAACGGCCTAGAAGCGCATGCGGAAGATCCGTGATATGCCCCATTCAACATGAACAAGCTCAGGTGCAGGAGAAGACATATTTAAAATTAAATGTTCTGTCACGGCGGGGGAGGCTCGAGAGCAGGTGAGGACCCAAAAGCAGAGGCGGAGGCACGTGGTTCAAGGGCAAAGGGTTTAATTATAACAAAAAGCGCTGCAGAGCAGAATTACAAAACAAACAAAACTTATGTTGGCTTGGCTTGAAACATGGAACAAGGCGTGAAGACAGGATGACAAAGACACCATGACAAAGCTAATGGACCAGCCCAGGAGGAAGGCAGAGACAAGACTTAAATACAGACAGGGCAGACAAGACACAGGTGAACACGATCAGGGCAGATGGGGACCAAAGTAAGGAAAACTCAAGAAACAAGACAAGACAGGAAACCTTTCAAAATAAAACAGGAAACAGAACCAAACAAGAGAGAACAAGAACTAAAACGAAAAACAAGACAACAAACTCAAACCATGACATGTTCTCTTCATTTGTTTTCTCTTTCTGACAGAGTTTGAAACCTTGCTGTCCCACATTAACCAGAGAGGGTAAATTTAAAAACAACCTTTTTTATTATTGCCTTTGGCTATTGGCCAAGAAAAAAGTTCAGGACTGGTTGCACGTATTTGGAAAATTACGTGCAAATAGTCACTTTCTTTATGGCATTTCATTTTATTTGCTGTGCAAGTTAATTAAATAATCTGCATGTGCTAACATTAAATCTGTTATAAGCCACTGCCAGTGCTGCTTGCCTTAATTACATATAGCCTTAATTACTATGTAGTACAAAGCATTTCTCATACGCTTATCAAAGTTCTTTTTTTGTGAGTGATTTTATTAAACAGCATGGTCTGGTACACAAATACATTTTGTTCACATTGTTCAAAAAGTGTCAATGTGGAAACAAAAATGTCACTTTTCACTGTTTCTTTATCGCTAAAGATAAACTTTTGAAAATAGAGACTTTCAGCTGGTGTCGTTTGCGCCCCCCATGTGTCAAGCCCTTCACTGATGCAAGATGTGGCTTGCAGAAAGGGGGAATTGACGACGGGCTACCTAGCTCAGCACCAATGGTCAAGCCCATGTAAAGGAGATTTTGGAAACAGTGGCTTCAGATAGATATGAAATATGGCTTTAAAGACATTTAAGGTTGTGGAATTTTGGTTAAAAGCGTAATGATGATAATTAAAACACCATTGGTAACATTTTTATTTTTAAAGAAAGCCTTATGGGGACTTTAATGACACAGACTTTTTTGTATTTTTAGTTGTAAATTTAATTCAATAATATTCAGTATTTATTTAAGAGATTAAAAAAAAACAGCCTATTTGTTGTCTTTACTCAGCAGCATGTCTGGGTGAGGGTATTAGAAGAAAACATTTTTTATTTGGTTTTCTGGTCTGAAAGTTTTCTTACAAAATCAGACATTAATGTGTAGCTGCAAGGGAAAACACACAATTATTTTTTTATGGTTTTCCCTTTTGAACAGAAATAGAAAAAAAACAAAAGAAATTACACAGAGGAAAATAAGAAAATGATTTAAAAAAAAACAGAAAAAGCAGTATTTGCTGCACCAAACAATGGTAACTACCTTCAGCACTTGATTTCGTGAGGCATAAAAGGCATAACATCTGTACTTTCAAGGTCGAAAGTACACACCAAAACTGAGAGCAGCAGTGTCAAAAGAAAAAAGGAGTTCTCCTTTCAAAATGTCCTACTTTTTTCAGTTCTGAAACTGCGCCCTAACATAAAGAAAACATTCTCAATGACAAAAGAAAAAAAACAAAAACCCTACAGCTTTGGGGTTTTCCTGAAAGCAGGACAAGACAGGACTTGACAACAGAAAAAATAAATCAATCTATTTTCTAAACATACTAAAACTGTTTGGTCACAGGGTTGCTGGAGACAATCCCAAGTCACTTGCGCAAAGGCAGGGTAAATCCTGGACAGGTCTCCATAGAGCAATATACAGAGACATAAAACGACAAAGTCATGTCACACTGTCACTAAGTACAATCTGCGCATTGTCTACATATGATATTTTGTTCTTCCGTGATACATGCGTGATATACGTAATTCATAAGTGTTTCTTGCGTTCGTTATTTGTCCTTCTGAGCAGATGGCCGTTGAAGGTTTCGCTTGACGGGTCCTTACGTAAATTTGGTTTTGAGCTGTGCAACAGTTTTGGTCGGTTGCAGTTTATGCGTAGGTCTCTCGTGGGGCGGTGTCTGGGGGGTATTCCAAAAAGCAGGTTATGCTAGCTCCTGCGCTAAGTTTGAGGCTAAAGAAGTGTACAACCACCGCTTTCGGTTCCAAAAACAGAGGGATGTTTCAGAGTATGCTTAGTTCCCCTGGCAACTCATGCTCTGAACATAACCTGGTCTGGAACAGGTTTAGTTGAAGGTTAGTTTGTTTTCAGAGAGGTGAAGCAGCATGGCGTGTCCATTTGAAGATGATTTAGTGAATGAAGAAACTCAGATAATACTTTTTCCACCATGAGAGGGTGATAAGACGACGTATGGATGTTGGAAAGATAAACTTTTTTACTTTGATCTAACTTAATTATTTGCTTTAGTTAAGATAAATCAGTTCTTTCTAGTTAAGTGGGTTTAAAAATAACACGTAGTTATCAGACATTTATTTTACTTTCATTTAAATTAATTCAATTAAGTGGGTGTAACTTTGGTGCTGCTCTTAGATCAGTACCGCAAGGAATTATGGGATACCATTCCCTTTGACTGTCTGGACGGATTTGGGTTTAAGTGTGGGTTTTTGACCAAATGTGTTTAGTTCTTTAGCTGTTTTACTGTGTTTTGCCCAGTTATTTGTACTGTTATATTTAATTCTTTCTGCACCATGAGTGAAAGGGAGGGAGAGGATGATGAATTTATATATCATCCCTACTTCTCAATAGTGCAATAATAAATTCAGAGAACTGGTAAATAGTTACTTAAAGCTGTCTTTTTTAATATATTTTATTGTTATAAAAATGAGGCTCAAATTTAGACATATGAGAGTTGAAGATTTACAATAAATTAAGATGGAGAAACTTTAATTGAATTGGAGTAATATTACATTTAGTTAGATAAATATGTAAATTTGAGTTGTAAAAAATATTGAGTTGGATAGACGTAAGAAATTAGGTTGGAAAAAATTTAAATCAATTACTTGTTACCAATTGAATAAATTTAAGATTGATAAGTTACATATATATGCGTCACAATGAAAATAAGATCAGAAACTCTTGTGTTTACTTTGTCCGTTCTTTTTTTCCAAGCAGAAACTTTTCCTTTTGGTGATGCAGCAGTATTACTTTATTGATGGACGTATAATCTTCATACGCCGTCATTTAAATCTCTGACTCAATGAAGTATAGCGCTCTCTTTTTTTTCTTCACGCGTATTCATGGTAACACCGGAAATCAGCGATCCATTGAGAATGTCTTTATGTACTTGCTTTGCACCCGCATTAACCCAGGGTTACCAAGTCGAGCGTAATTACGCCAACTCATATCCAGTCTTTTGGAACCGACATACCAAGACTAAGCAAGTTTAGGGGGATTTCAGCCAGAGTTCAGGATTAAAGTCAGGGTAGGTTAAACGTGCTTCCTGGAAGACCACCCTGGTGCCGCTCAGAAGGCTCATCGCTGTAAATAACTTGTGCTTTGCTCAGTTTAATGTCAAAGCCAATCATCTATTTGTTTGATTCTTCTTTAGAATCTTCATCTGCCAGTTTTTTTTGTTTGTTTGTTTTTATGGTATTTCTTGAATCCTATGTAAAGTGCTGTCAGTCTACCATTATGTCAGCATATTGAACATAGAGAGCATATATAATAACCTTTCTCTATGCTTATTGGCCAATGAATCAATGGGTCATTGGCCAATGCAAACTTGAATCTCCACCATTTCTGCCATATAAACCAATATTGTCCTACTGTTGTCACATTTGTCCTATTGTCAAACTGAAATTCTGGTATGACATTCCTACTTGTTCACTCTTTGGATATATGTAAATGATTTAACCATAACCATGATAATCCTCAGTTTATGATAGAACCATCTCCTTGTAATTGGTTGCGTCTATGTTATTTAAGGCTAAAAAGTTCTATCTTTTTATGTACCCATCTAAAACTTTTGACTCATTTTTTCCTCCACCCAACAAGGTTTTTGAAAAGATTATGAACTTGTTAAGTATCCCAGTAGTTCAACACTAGTTGTAAACCTCAGATCTACAAAGTTATTTCTTCTATTTCTACCAACAGTGCAATTGTCTGAGTGGTCTTAATGCTCCTCTATTAGTCTGAGTGATTTGTGCAAATTTGCCTTCCTGTCTTTTACTTTTTTTTTTATTCTGCTGCCAAACTTAATAACACACAGCTGTAATTCATTGTCGATTTTAAAAAAATATATATATTTCCAATTCAACGCAAACCTATTGGTTCTCCAAATCTGTCTTACAAACCAACACAGCAAGTTTAATTCATGTCTGGATTTATTTGCATATAGCAAATGTCTTTTTGTGTAAACATTTCAGATTAGTGTATTTTCAGACCATAAATAGATTTAAACTTTGCAGTTTATTTTATAGCTGAATACTTAGACCCCTACTTTTATGACAATTTTCTATTTTTACTGCTGCAGTTTTGTGTTTTGTTTTGTTTTTTTACTTGACCTGAACACTATGTTTTATTCCCATCATCTGGCAAAATAAAAAAATAAAAATCATCACATTTTCTACATTGTTACACATAATTTATTATAATTATAAGGAAAAAAAAGACTATTTATATTCCTTGCAGCGTTTCATTTTTAACAACCATACTTTGCATAAAAAGTGCTCCCCTAATCTTGACCTGGCTGGTCTTCCAAACAGTGGACCATCAATGCCCACTGCAAACAATTTTATCAACACTCTCTCCTTTCACAACATTTCACAATTCCTCTCTTTTTTCAAAAGAAGACAAATGCTATGCTTTCTTTGTTCACCCCTGCCCTCATTATTTAATGCTTCAGGGGCAGAGTAGGAATATTACTTCTCCTCAAGCTTTGGACACACCGGGCATGTGACTTGCACTCTAGAACAAGTTAATCGCGGGTTCCTGAACATTCATTTAGCCCCTAAACTCGACACTGGACAAGTAGGGAGCAGCCCCTTTTTGTTCTACTGCTTACTATTGCATGTCCACCAGTTGGTAGGGGCTTAGTGCAAAATGTTAAAGCAATACAAATCTCTTGAATCTTGCTTCATATATGTGAAAGACTTGGTGTCACATAATTCTGGCCTCTCAAAATCCGCAAATAGTAATTTCTCCTTTATGATCAATGGTTAGCACTCCTGTGTATTGTAAAGAACACCATCCAGACGTCACTACCAAATCCAAGTCTCTGATCAGTCAAAGTTCCACCTGGTTCAACCTGGTTTAACTTTTAACACACGTTCAATGGCCGTGCATTCATAGAGCTAAAAAACTGTAGTAGAAACTTGTGTGGCTAAGCATAAACGCGAGATTTGAACGTAAAAGGCCAGAACGTGCATTTACGTGCGTTAACACAGACTTTTCATTGAAAGTGGCATCTTGAATGCATGTTGCTAAAGAGTAAAGTAAGTAACTTAAAGCTACTGTGCCATGCAAGCATCCAGATAAGTTAACCTCCTTATATTTTTTACCAACTATTCCAATGTAGATGTAAAAGCAACTGGCTTTTTTTTTTCCTGGTTTAGTATTGTCTTTACTTAGCCTGCAAAATGGGATATAACTGCTTCTTTGCATAATTGATACATCTCATCTTCCTCCATGTACTGTATCTGTTCTGTTAATACAGTATGTTTTTTCTCTATTTGCCACTCCTGAAATTCCACAATCACTTCAAACAAGATATACTAATTCTCAGTTTCTGTAATGCTTCTAGTATTCAACTTTTGGAAACAATTATTTGTTTTACGCACGTTGAAATTACAACAAATCAAAATGTTGCCAGAGAAACATTGGACTATTTCTTGTAGAAGCTCTACAAACAGGTTCTTGCGGGGGTTAAAACAACGTACATTATTTAGTATTGACATATTTTAACGACATTTTAATTATAACTAATACATTTTTTTAGATTATACCAGATTTTGTAAGCCTTCTAGATTCAGTTTTTTCTTCTTAAAATAAACACACAAGAGAACAATTTGAAGAAAAAACACAACAACAATAAGTAGTTTAATTCAGTCATGAATGCAAAACAAAGTACAGCACGACATTTCCATTCATGCATGTAATTGAATTAATTTTCCCTTTGCAAAATTAATGAAATTACACCATGCGTAAATGTCCTTAAGTCTATGTAAACACAGTCCAAAATGACACTTTTGTAGCACACTAAATCTGGCTAAACTATAAAGCAAACTTAATTGTTGTTGGTCTGATTTAGCTCACTGGGATCTCAAACTTAGTGGTTGTTTCATTCTTTGCTGAGAAAAATAAGAGTTCCTTCTTTCAGTTTGGTATGTGTCTCATAAGCAAAGCTGTGTCAACTCACTAAGAAAAACAGCATTGGGAGGTGCCTCTGAACTGGCTGGTTGTCATAAATACAAGTCAAAACTATAGAAATTCTTATTTTTTCTCCCATTTTTTCACGTCACACCCTTTCCAAATTCAAGTTATCTTGTCATTTTGGAAATGCTAATTGATATTTGGCTTCTAAAAGGCAACACAGTGAGGCAACACAGATTGTAATTGTGCTGGCTCCTTTGTGAAAATAAATTTAATACTGCAAAAAGAGCTCCGCTGTTGACAACACTGTTGTTGACATCCATTGTTAACGTTAGCTACATCCGCAAACAACGAGTGACGTCGTTCAGCGTTGAGTACTCTTCTGCGCATGCGGGTCACCTCTGGGTCATTTCATGGTCACCCAGGACATCACAAAAGTTTGCAATTAATGTGAAATGTGAACGGCCTTGCAAAAAAAATCAGATTTTTTTCAAAAAATCGGAATTGAGCATTTAACCCTGCAGTGTGAACGTGGCCTTAGCCAGCTTCCAATTGTGCAAATTCTCCCACTTAAAAAGATGAGAGGTCTGTAATTTTCATAGGTATAGCTCAAATATGAGAGACAGAATAAAAATTTAAAAATCCAGAAAATTACATTGTCAGATTTTTAAAAAATTGATTTGCAAATTAGTTTGGAAAATTGCTAGCAGGGGGGCAAAAAGCAAATACTTTTTGCCCCACTGTATATACAATTTTCACTTGTATACACTAACATTTTAAAAAAGTACGAAAGGTATTTTTGGACACAAAAAAGGCTATTCATAGCATTGCCTGTACATTTTTTACAATCCAAGACATTTCTCTGGCCCCTTAACTATTTTCTTCATTTTTTTTTAATCAAAAACTACTTATCCATTGAAAGTTCTGTTCCACTGGTCTTAATAGCCTCTACTGAAAATGTTTCTCACTGTTTGAATCTGTGCTTATCTCTGCACATTTTTGTTTCCTTTACAAAACAGTATGGTGTGACCATTTCTCTGACACTTGTAGCCCCTTAATGGAGGCAAAGCATAAGGTCCAGCCATAAAGCTCATATACCCAGCCATCTCTATACACATTTCTTCTTTTTAGTTACCCAGACAGCTATAGGACTTAATCCTGTTGTTTGTCTGCTATTCTGAAGCTTAGATTTTTTTGTTTGTTTTTATCTCTGACCCCTTCCAAGAAAATGATACTACTATCTCTGTCGGTACTGTGGTCCTCTACTCCCCTCTTACTGCCCTAGATCATTCGGGAACAAACTTTGCAATGGGGCTTTTAGGCTTGCCCATTGTTGGCCTAAAGACAGTTCATTTAAGCCATAGGGCCAGTTGTGACTAAACCATTGTTTTGGTTGGTTTTTGGGATGTGTTTTCTTGGTTCTTATGTGTTTTCTCTCTGTAAGTGACACCATCAGGCCACATTTTTAAATTAAATTGAATGTCTTTTGTAAAGTTTTAATTCAAATCTTGTCACATTTACTGACAACATTGATGACCACAAGAATTTGAACCCTATTGGTTTTGGGATTATATAATCTTTGATGTAGTGCCACCATCAGGTCAAACTTTCAGTTTTAGAGTCAGTGGATGTTGACTATGACTCTCACAGAATGAAGCATATTGACTGATGTTGGTGCCCCCCCCCCCTTATAAACATATGAATTTACTTATTTTTATCTTCTTATTTTGTAACATATTAGTGGCTGGTCACTATAAAGTCTCACTCACCACTCCTCTTTGTTATCCTGGCTTGGGACAGGCAGTGGCAGAGTTAGAGTATTTTTTTTAAAATAAGGATGAAAAAACAAACATAAAAAAAATAAAAAATGCACATCATGGTCGTTTCCTTTGAATGATACAGTGTACTCTAAAAAAATGACTAAACTTGTTTTTTTTTGATAAAAAGATGTCAAGCTTGATGATTCATACTCCAACACTGCTCATCCTTTGAGTTTGAGAATTTTCAATTGAAAGTCCTTAATACTTTATTTTTTATTGTGGTGCCTTTCATTGGATCAGCAGACCTAGTTGCTTTGTCAAGCCCTGCGTGACACTCTGTGTCTGTGTGCATTTCCAGCCAAGAAATAAAATAAAAAACACTATTACTGTCACACACAGAGATGCCTTCTCTGCTCTACTTAACATGCAGATCTGGAATGCACAAATTGACAATAGGATTACAGAACTCAGTGCACATCTTCCACTGTGTTCAAACAGAGTATATCTTTCAGACTCACTCATTAGTGATCTGGCTCACCCCAAACAGAAGTGCATACATTCATTCTTGCTAAAAAAAGAACAAAAAAAGGGATACTCACACTTAACGCTGCACACATGTGCCTGCATAAACATGCAGCATGAACACAAGGTACTCTGTGTAGTATGAAATCTGGAATGGAAGCACAGCTGGATGGCTGCCAGCATATCACCTCGGAAACCCAGCAACTGATGGCAGTGCATTTACATATTTATTCATTCATTTCAACTTCACCTAAACCTGCTCTCTCCCAGTCCCTATGTCACGACAAACATCCAAATCATGAAGTGTAGTCCTGAAACAGAAAAGAAAAGCCTTTCATTGACTGTCACTGACAGGATGTCATGAAAACAGGGGGAAAATGCAAATGACAAACTGAAAGTAGGCCAAATTTGTCTTAGCTCAAAGCATAGCATGAAAGACTTTGCTGGTGGCCAGATGACAGGGAACAGTGCGGTTCCTAGAACTTGAAAATAATAATGTTGGCTCACTTTGTGACTTTTGAAAACAGCAATCTATGGTGAATAAAGACTAAAATAAAAAGCAAACAAATAATAAAAAACTATATTGATAGAAGAAAAGTAAACAAAGGATTCTTGGCACATTTTTTAAAACATCTTCTGCATAAAGGACAGACTATTTGGTCAGATTCAAGACAAAGAACAAATACAAAAATTAAGAGATGCATGGTGAAATATGGATACAGGAACTTCAATAATTTTGTAAAGAAACACCACTTTTCAGATCTTGTTTGAAAATGTTCAGTTGTGTCCTTGTATTCTTATCGCCACATTCGTCACAGAATTTGTGACATCAATCAAAAAACAGGTAGTTCCAGGGAGTCATGGAGAACAGAAGCAGGGCATTCCCTGGAAGGGTTTTTTGCTGAGTGGCTTTGGTGAGTTTGGTGGTTTAATTGACACTCTTAGTTTTGACACACTTTCAAAGCGGTTTTCTACTTAGAAGAGCTGGAGGTAGAGGTGAGCTCTCATACTCACTGCCCATCCATCCCACTTCTTTCGCTCATGCCTAAACTTGGCAGGTGATCAATTTCCTTCCTGAGGCGAAGTGTTCAGATGACTGATAATCAGAAAAGCAGGGAGTGCAGGGCTCCAATCAGTTCTTGCTCCAAAGCACCGTTGACAGGATCCTTAGAACTGCTGCCTGAGAACTGATGAGGCAGCAAAAAGCAGAAAAGGCGAGCACTTCTCTAACATGAGGGAAAGCAGGCGGAGAAAGGAAAACATACAAATCAAGGGTTAGTGCCTCTAATGCAGCCAACACCAGACTGTTTTCAGTTTTATACCTAGTTATGACAAATTGTAAAAAAAAAAAAAAACACTAAGGAGATTGCCAAATTGGAATGATGGCTAATAATCTTGATAAAAACACACTGCATACATTTTTTAAGTTTTCTTATGATGATATGAAATTAAATGTGAACGAAAGCTTTTTTAACTGTCAGATAAAAGTAAACCAGACTTACTAAACTCATATCAGGACATCCCAAAAAGATTGAAATAGGAGAAATTTTTTTATCTTTTGATGGATTGTAAAAGCGTTCCCAGTGGTATTTTAATTATGATCATGACATTTTTAGCAATAATGTCATTTTCTAAGACACACACTGAACAAAAATATAAACACAACAATTTTGTTTTTGCTCCCATTTGTCATGAGATAAACTCAAAGGTCTAAAAAAAATTGCTCCAAACACAGAATATCCTTTCTCCCAAATATTGTTCACAAATCTGTCTAAATCTGTGACAGCAGGCATTTCTCCTTTCCTGAGATAATCCGTCTTTCTAGCCCTGCTGCCACATCAGGATACTGATTAGACAACATGATTATTGCATAGGTGTGCCTTAGACTGGCCACAATAAAAGGCCACTCTGAAACATGCTTTTTGTGTTATTGGGGGGGTCTGGGGACTCAGAAAACCGGTCAGTATTTGGTGTGACCACTATTTACCAAATTTTTTACGACCATAAGGCGCATTTAAAAGTGTTACATTTTCTCCAAAATCTACGGGGCACCCTATGAGGCGGTGGGCCTAATGTGTTGTTGTGGGACGTAGAAGAAGAAGGCATGAAAACGGGGGAGGGAAGTGTGGGCGTGAGAACAGAACAGCATTGTTTACAACATTAGTGAAAAACAGTTTAAACTGCAAGCTATCAGCTACACCAGGGGTCGGGAACCTTTTTGGCCGAGAGAGCCATAAACGCCAAATATTTTTAAATGTAATTTCGAAAGAGCCATACAATAATGTAGTGTCCCTTTCCCACACTGATGCACGGAGACTTAACCTCTTTTAAAGTTCTTTATTCTGGTTACTGTAGACCGCAACAAACGCCATACAACTAATTCATCAACTCCTGAATCTCTCCTGCCGAGACGAGAGAGAGCGCTTCTCCCAACTTTATATTCACCTGCTACCGCTCCAGCCCTCCCATTTTCCTTATTTGGCCCATAGCTGAACCCCATTGGTCCAAATTACCTAACAACAGGCTGAGCGACAGAACTGAGAGCCAATCAGATCTCTGCTTGATGCCTTCAATGAACCCCAGAACTTTTAACGCGGCCCGACAGCCAAGTTAAACTCAGTCCGCGACAATATTTTTAAAACTAAATATACAAGTGAATGTGTGCATTTGATGTAATTTCAACATTTTTAAAGTACAATAAGTCTGTGGATCCTTTTTAATAACATTGTTATGCTGTTGCTAATAAATGATGAGTATTTCTCGTGGTAGTTTTGCTGATGGTCTAGTCTGGTTGATACGTGGTGAGTTTCTGCTTCATGCAGGCGTTGAGACTTTAAACGTGATCGTAGGTCTGAATGTTCTGTAGATGTGACAAAGACTGCTCACATGCAGACGCGGAGCCAAACACACACTCACACACTGCAGTGAGTGACGGGCATTGGGTTTTACGTTTTTACAATCCCTGCGCGATTCACCTGCTGTCCCCACAATCCCTCACCCCCACCCTCTGCTTTCTTCCTCACACTCCAGTCCCCGCAACTGCGCGCTCTTTCTCAGAGACGAGAGCGCGCAGTTTTAGGCACGGCAATTCACAGGTTTCCGGGTGGTACAAACTCTGTGAAATAGATAATAGTAAACTGATAGTTTTTTCTCCAAGCACCGCTACTACTGCGCGCCTCTGGCATCGCATCGCGCCCGAAAAGGACTGGTCTAATGAGAAAAAGTAAAATTAAAGATTTGTCTGCGAGCCACATGTGACCATCAAAAGAGCCATATATGGCTCGCGAGCCATAGGTTCCCGACCCCTGAGCTACACAGAGGAACATGGGACCAGCTGCAAGAGATTTCAAGATGAATGAATCCATGGTTCACAAGTGGAGGAAGCTGTAAAACGAACTCCAACATGTCAAGAAGATGCAGCTGAGATTCCACGGAAAAAGGCAACTCGAAAAATGGATTAATGATCAGCTTGGAGAGGCTTCTCTGCAGTCACCATTCGACTGAGGGCAGTAGAGCTTACAGAGGTATCTTTGGTTTCATTTTATGAAACGCAGTCATCGCAGGAATACGGTGGTGCAGCAACTTCCAGCACATTACAATGAAAAGCTGTTATCTTCCGCTCATACTACAGTAAATAAGTAGCTTTCGAAGTGCAGAAAAGCCGGCATCATCATTCATGAAGAGCAGCACAGCAACGAGACGGACTCTGACCATGACAAAAGGGAACCTGCCGTACTTCATAGAAATTTAGCCCTGCTGCTCATTTCAGATACAGAAGATGAGGACATTGATGGATTTTTTGATGCTGATTGATGACTGAAAAAATTAAAAATAAATCCCAACCCACTCACTTTCGTTCCCGCTGCTTTTTTAAAACACACACTAGCATGCATGTTTTATCGGTATGTATTAACGTTCCTGCACCTTAAAACCCGGTGCGCCTTTTGTATGTGTCAAATACCGAAAAATCACCCACAACTGAGACTGCTACCTATAACCCAGTAAGCCCTGATGTCGTTAAATTATGGTACCTTGTGCAGTGGCCTCTATTGGTGGCTTGCTATGGTGTGGGCAGGCATGTGTTCAGGACGAAAAAAAAAAGTCCATTATATTTGAAAACACAGAGATATGGTGAAGGGGTCCTGAGGCCCATTGTTGAACCATTGCCTTATGTTGCTGCTCGGCCCCATGTTGGAAGTATCTGTTCAGCAATCTTGGAAATTGAAAACATCCCAGTTCCTGCATGGCCCGCATTCTCATCCGTCAGGTTATCTATTCACCATGTTTAGTATGCTTTGCATGAGTCTACACGACAGCATGTTCCAGTGCCTGCCAATATCCAACAACTTTGCACAGCCACTTTAGAGGAGTAGACCAACCATCCACAGGCAAAAATCCACAACCTGATCAACTCTAAATGAATGAGATGTTTTTCGCTGCATGAAGCAAATGGTTGTCGCACCAGATACTGGTTTTCTGAGTCCAAAGCATCCCAAACATGCTAAATGGCATGTCCAGTGAGTTTGCCCATACCATAACATCACCACCAACATAGGCCACACGACAACCTGATAAACTCTATGTGAAGGAGATGTTTTGCGCTGTAAGAGGTAAATAGTGATCACACCAGATTCTGACCGGTTTTATGCGTCTCCAAACCCCCAATAAGACAAAACTGCATGTTTCAGAGGGGTCTTTTTTTGCTCACTATCACAGATGTGTTCACAGATTTGTGAACATTATTTGAGAAAAGAAAATTGAAAAAAAATATTTTATATTTTGAGTTCATCTCATGACAAATAAGAGCAAAAACAAAAGTGTTGTTTATATTTTTGTTCAGTGTAGAAATGAAATGTTAGGGAATTGTTAGGAACATCATGTATCAGGTGGTTTTCTGTTTGTATATCAGCTTGATTTAGTCTTATTCCACTTGTGTATTTACATATTCTAGCTGTTAAACTTTTTTTTTTCATTTACCCATGCGCTATAATCAATTCACACAACTGATTTTAGTTACCAATCACACTTGTAGCTCTTCTTGTTTTCCCCTTAAGACCACAGCTTCCAGTCTTCATTGTCAGACTGTCAATAGACAGCAGGAAAATATTATCATTGTGAACGCTTCAGGAAAGTACTACACATGGTGTCTCTCATACACACATGAACTCATTAATGTTTATAGTATTCAGGAAATCATGTGAATCCATTCTAGGCTTTTAAAAAAGTTTCCTTCTTTTAATTGATTTTTGCTTTTATTTTTACTTTTATTCATGCAAAAGAGAAGATACAATCATGGTATCTCCATACAACCTAAATTCTATCTGCATCTACAGAGGAAAGGAGTACAATGCATGTCCCTTTCACATATAATTCGAAATAAGGGCAATAGTCTACCAAAATCAAACAACATTTTTAAAGGTTAAAAAAAAACAACTTAATACTGCTTTAACTTTTGACATTGCCCTTTAAACCTTTTACTGTTTTTTCTTTTAGTTTTTTTATTCTTTTATTTTTATATGAATTAGGAGATATCTTAGCATCCATGTCCAAATTATTCCACAATTTCATTCCACAAACACAAATACACTGAGTACACTAGTTTGGAAAAGATTCTTTCCTAAGACAGTTTAAAGCTATGCTCACAGCGCCCTCGGCAACGGCAGTTCAAGCAACCACTTTCAATGAAAAGTCTATGTAAACGCGCATAACTCCTTTCAGGCTTTGGCGTTCAAAACGCTCACATTTACACTATGCAATTTTCTACAACCATTTTTGGGCTTTATGTACACCACACATGGGGCATTTCCCTTGGCCATTATCCCTGACATAATTCCTTTCTTACACAATCAGTGCTCTGCCTATTATGTATAGTGCTTAAATATAATATTTCTTAACAAAATAAACGTTAAGCCCAAGATGAATCTTTATTAATTTATTTTGCTTACCACTGACTTCAGACAACTGCATTCTTTTTCCCTGGCGACTGAAATATGATCTCTTAGTGCTTGTAAAGAGATTAGATTGGGTTGTTTTATTTGTGCCATCTTAGATGACCCCACCCTTGCATTGACGTGTTCTCCCTACCATAACAAAGGTGGATAAAGGTGCAAAGATTTCATGTAATCCATGGACACCAGTGAAGATCACAAATCATTGAAGAAAAAAGGTTCAGAGCACTGTCTAGTGGGTCTATATGACCCAACTCTCAATGTTAAAGTGCCTAGGACAGCACAAGGGTTAAAGTCTCTTTACCCAAAATTCCCATCTTTCCTGATTCACATGATTTATAGGGAAGCCTTTGATTGTCAGTATGCTCCCGTTACATTACATTAGTGATCTATCATGTTAACTCAAAGAATATGGAGCAAGCAAATCTCTCTGTGATTACGTCATCTGTCACTGAGGCTATGTTTCACAGATTACATGTGATGTCTTGATTGATTTCTGATGTGAACTTTGGTTACTTCAGTCGAGTTCTGTGTATTCTTGTGTGACCCGGAAATAATCAAATACTGCTCTCATTTGTCATTGTCATTACTCTCATTTACATGTATAGATTTAACTGAGTTGCTTTTGGGTAAATATTTTATGCTTCAAGAGACAGTGATCATCTACACCTCTTCTTTATATCCTCACAGAAACTCTGCAGTCATGGTTCAATTTTTGAAAATGTTGTTAGTGCATGTAGCTTTTCTTTCACCTAAAAGCTTGAAAAAAAAGATCTTTTTGATTCCAGTCTTGGATTTGGCTTGCAGTGAAGATTATTTCTATTTATGCATAATTCTTTTGTGCATTCTTGGTACAATCCAATATTTTTAAAATATTACATCTTACCATCTCACCTGTTCAGAAGGGGCCAGATTGTGTTGCTCTGACCTTCCTCTCCAGTTCTGCCTGTGGGACCACAGGGTGATCCCAAGCCTGCCAAGAAACAAAGTCCATTCAGGGTGTCCTTGCTCTCTCCCCAGGGCCTTGTTTCCATTTGGGACAATGCCTGAATATCTTCATTTCATTTTTTCATTTCTAGAGAATCTTCCACAACCATGCTAAGAGGCCGGAAAATCCTGAACAGAAAGTCAAACCACCACAGCAACGCAAAGATAAAACATAAAGGAATAAATGCATTTAAACACAATTTTTTTATTAAATAACAGTTTTTTTCCTGAACTCCTTTTTCATCGCAGAAGTAAGAAGACTTGATCTCTGAATCACCAGCTTTTGCTCCATTTGGTTGCCGCTCATTTTATGAAGTCAACCTAGAGTCGGCCTCGACAGCGTGGCCGCATCTCGCTCACGAGAACAAACAACATCCTAACTTTTGCAAAGATGGATCTGCATTTAAAGGGTAAGTGTCTTTTCCGATCACCTCCTTTAGCTCCTGAAAGAGGGTGTGTCTTTTAGCCTGGGGGCTGTGCCGGCAGCGGAGACTCTTCCCGGAAGGGGCTGTTCTCACTTATCTACGTCAGCTCGTGAGAACCCGTTTGTTTTTTTGGGTTGAGAGGGGCTGGTGCTCAGAGCGCAGGTTTTTAGTGAAGTACTCAGAAATGCATGAACAAACCACTTTGGGGTTTCTTTTCGTGAAAAATGAACACTATAGTACACTTTAAAGCTAAAAAAAATTGACTTTGCATGCTGTAGGCCCTTTGGTGACACCATGTTTCTCTCCCCATTATCAGATTTTCCTTATTTATGTATAGAAAATCTGCCATTGGGCTAAACATTTTCCACTTAATTCTAGGGGCTTGTTTTTGCAGTGCAACAGCATTGCTCCTAACCCCGTTTCTGAGGGAGTGCCCAACTATCTTTCGAAAAACTAATTTCTTATATTAATTTCTAATATCTTATACTAACAGACATGAACAGATGCTCATTACCACAAGCAAGAATTAGAACATACATGAAACAATAAAGATTGAGAACTGTAATTGCCTTTCGGCTCAGCTCCCTCTTGAATAAAACAGAATGATATGGTTCCCTCATTACTGCATCCATTGACTTCCTTCACTTGTAAAGAAGACCCCAAAATAGTTGGGGCCAATCGGGATGCAGAACAGTGTGCTGTTTAAAAAAATAAAAAACTTGCAAAATATAAAATTTGCAAAGCAGCAGGAATGTAAAAGGTGAACCTTGATATACCAAGGAAACTCTGTGTCTCAAAGATATTTAAAAATTATGGTATATGTATTTATTTGAATTCGTAATTTACGTTAATAAGCATAGTGTACTTAAAATTCTGCAGAAAAACTTAAATATTATGCATTTTTACCTAAAAACACGACAGTAGCATTCAGGGGAAAAATGTATGTCCTCATCAAATGCAAATAGAGAGCTAAAATCAAGGAGTTTTTCACAAATAAATTATCTAATAACTTTAATTGAAAAATCTGTGTTAAATAAGGTGTAAATTTATTGTTCATTTCAAAGATCCTTAAGCAGCTCAGCAGTGAAATTGATTGACTTGAACTATTGATTTCTTTAAAGTAGAAAATATAATCGGACAAGACATTTCAACATTTTGTCAAGTGTCAAAACATCATACAACAGTGTTCTTCCAACAGATTAGGCAGATATATTTCTGTTTGTTTGAGTCACTACTCTATGTGTTGAGCTTTGCTGCATACAGATGCGTCTTAAATGCGGAATAATTTTAATAACTACAGTTTGCTATAGTCAAACATCAATACAAGTTAAAACCAATTCTAAGTGCAATATGTAAAACCTTTTGGTGTTTGTGCACAAGACCATTTGCGTGTAAATATGTTTTACAAAAGAATTGCTGAAATAATGCTAGAGCAGCTGCTGCAGAAACTGTTTTTCATCTTTTTCCCATGAAATATGAAATCATACATAAATAATTTCATTAAACACACAAAATAAATATTAAAGTATTTAAACTTGAGTGCTGCTTTTAAAATTCCTTTATAGTGCCTTCTTCCCTTTGTATTTTTGCGTTTTGGAACTAGTGTCAAGAGCGATGATGTTGCAAACTAATATTTAAATCAACTGAGGTTGATTGATTTTAATTTTTTTATGCAACAGAAAGATGATTTTCAAGGGAAGCTGTAATTACTGTCACTTTAGGATTTGACACAATGAGTTGATCATAGAATGACAGTATCTTACACTGACACCACTGTATTTATGTTCTTTGTCTTTGTACCTTTAGAGGTAAAACAAACCTAAGCAAATAGTGTTGATTTAAAAAGCAAATTTATAGTGTTTAATAATACTGTTTTATTATGTATAAAGAATATCAACTTACACTAAAAACTGCAATGTTTTCTTTCATCACTTCGGGATCTACAGTGCTATTGCTTGGATAGGAACTAGACATACAGGGGCTTACTCACCAAACCTAACTTCTTCAATTTTGATACAATGTAAGTGATTTCCTCTATTACAACATATTTTTAAATTGATTCATATTCCAAAATACTTTTTTAATCCACTTTTGGGTGAAGATCTAATCAAACACAATTGTTATGGATCAGTAATCTATTTATCTATCCATCCATCCCTTACTTTTGACACAGCAAATTTTATTAAATTAATTTGAACATATAAGTTGATTGCTTTTAATCCTAAATTTACACTATTGGTAAATTGCTACTGTAACATTTCTTCTAAATCTTTTGAGATGGGCTTGGAGAAATTAGATATCAATTTAGCAAAAGCTGCTTTGCTGTTGTCTAATTTTCTGACATGACAAACATACAGTGCTTTGTGACACTAGACATTTCACTAAACCTGTGTGTGTGTGTGTGTGTGTGTGTGAGCGCTCTCTCTCTCTCTCTCTCTATCTCTCTCTCTGAAGACGTGAAGGAGGAGGAGGTAGCAGCCGGAGGCACCGTGACAATTCTGACATTAAAAGAAATTATTACAAAAAATTAATATATATATATATACCAGGTTAAGGTTCAAATGTGGGATTACGGTTTCAGTCATGAAACTTACATCAAATTGACACTTACATTTACAACCCCCCCAGTATTCACAGCACTCTATTTTCCCTTTATGGAAGACACTAACATCAATAGTTTACAGTAAATGAGACTCTATTGACTCAGTTCCGAAAATGCCTCCAATATCAGAAAGTAAAAACTAATGCAAATGAAGCATTGATTATGCAGCAGGGTCCATCTAAAGTAATTAAAAACACTGCAGTAAAAAGCTGAAACGCTGTGTTAATAATTGTATTTTTTCACTTAAAGTTTCAAACAAATATTTAATTAAATATTTGCACCCCATTTTCATTGCTTAAACTGACTTCAGTTCGTTTGTATTTTCAGAAACCATTCATGTCATGCTGAGAACACAGGAAGACGTTCTTAAGCATTGAGCTGTGGAAAAGCATCCACCCAGCACGTGTGTTTCAGTTGCTGCTAAGGCATGTTTTTCATCAAGCCCTAACATTAGTGGTTTGACACAAAATACATCCTTTAGAGCATATACTGTATTTTGTGGTTTGTGTACTTACAAACGTGTGTGTGTGTTTGATGACATTTTCTTTGCTTCGGGAGGATAAATGTGTATTACCTTCTCATGATGGGAGTTGTTCACCAGGGTCCCCGTGTGTGGTGTGGCTGCCGACATAAGGCAGCTCTCTTTTTCCATCTGCGTGTGCCTGAATGTGTCTGTGTGTGGTGTGATAACAGCCTGAAAAGAGCCCTGGCTCACATGGGAACAAATGACAGGATCCTGTTTAGTGAGGTTAACTGTAAAAAGATGAAAAGACCCAAACTAGTAGAACCACAAATAAAAAAAATGGAGTTGAGATCTTGCCAGACCTCCCACTGAAACTTTACTCCAACTTTATTGGGTCACTTTATGGTCACCCTTTTAAACTCTTTTCATTCTTTAACATTAATGAGATGCCAGAGCCGTTGGAAATGCATTACTGCTATTATAGAGCAATTTAGGAAAGTGGTTGCTGTAATTTTATTTCTCGATTTATTCTTTCCTTTTTGCCAATAGAAGAAAAATTTAAAATTACTAATATTTCAGAGATTTTTTGAAAATGCTTATTCATTGGATAGTGTAGGGCAGGGGTCGGGAACCTTTTTGGCCAAGAGAGCCATAAATGCCACATATTTTGAAATGTAATTTCGAAAGAGCCATACAATAATGTAGTGTCCCTTCCCCACACTGAGGCACGGAGACTTAACCTCTTTTAAAGTTCTTTATTCCGATTACTGCAGACCGCAACAAACGCCGTACAATTAATTCAGCAACTCCTGAATCTCTCCCGCCGAGACGAGAGAGAGCGCTTCTCCCAACTTTATATTCACCTACTCCCGCTCCAGCCCTCCCATTTCCCTTATTCGGCCCATAGCTGAACCCCATTGGTCCAAACTACCTAACAACAGGCTGAGCGACAGAACTGAGAGCCAATCAGATCTCTGCTTGACGCGTTCAATGAACTCCAGAACTTTTAACGCGGCCCAACAGCCATCCAACTCAGTCCGCGACAATTTGTTTAAAACTAAATATACAAATGAATGTGTGCATTTGATTTAATTTCAACATTTTTAAAGTACAATAAGTCTGTGGATTCTTTTTAATAACATTGTTATGCTGTTGCTAATAAATGATGAGTATTTCTCGTGGTAGTTTTGCTGATGGTCTAGTCTGGTTGATACGTGGTGAGTTTCTGCTTCGTGCAGGCGTTGAGACTTTAAACGTGATCGTAGGTCTCAATGTTCTGTAGATGTGAGAAAGACTGCTCACATGCAGACGGGGAGCCAAACATACACTCACACGCTGCAGTGAGTGACGGGAAGCGGGTTTTACGTTTTTATAATCCCTGCGCGATTCACCTGCTGTCCCCCCACCCTCACCCTCTGCTTTCTTCCTCACACATCCCGTCCCCGCATCTGCGCGCTCTTTCTCAGAGACGGGAGCGCGCAGTTTTAGGCACGTCAATTCACAAGTTTCCAGCTGGTACAAACTCTGTGAAATAATAGATAATAGTAACTGATAGCGCTGGCGCAGATTTCTCTCTCTAAGCACTGCTACTACTGCGCGCCTCTGGCATCGCATCGCGCCCGAGAAGGACTGGTCTAATGAAAAAAAAAACTATAATTAAAGATTTGTCTGCGAGCCACATGTGACCATCAAAAGAGCCATATATGGCTCGCGAGCCATAGGTTCCCGACCCCTGGTGTAGGGGGTATATTTGCTCTGTGTAAACACAGTTTTTAATCAATCATTTTGTTTAGGTTGCCATTATAATTCTGTTTTGGTGTCTTATTTTAAAAATTTTTGTTCATGCCACTCACCCATACTGGCCTGCACATTAGTGCCAGCTCTTCTTTCCAGATTGCTGGTTTGTTATTGTTTTGTTTGGCTTGCCTCATGTCTAAGTGATTCAAATTCACGTTACATACCAGGTGTCCTGCCAGAGTTTGTACGTTTTTTTGTCCTCCATTCCTATGGTTATTACCTGCAGGCATTTAAAATATAAATGTAATTGCTGTTGCATAAATGGATAGTTGTGCATAACCCTTACCATGTGGATTTTTCTTTAACACCAAAGATGTTGCCGGTGACACCTAAATAACACACGTTCTTTGACATATCGTAAATCTCTGACCGTTTATTAGATCACCAGGTATCAGCTAAATCTAACATGGAGATATGCAGTTTTGCACATCAGCTTCATTGCCGTTATGTAACACTTCACGTTGGTAATGTACTACAAACTTGATTTCACAACAGAATCAGCTGATGATTATGTGAACCCTTCCCTACTGTAAATTGGTGCATATCCGCACAAAACTGTTTTTTTCTGCCGGAACCATGTTAATTACGTAAACTGTTGAAGAGTTACCGTAGGATAAAGCGTGTCAACACCAGAGATAAAGCTCCATTTAAAAGGATTATATAGAATTTTGTTGACATAAAGACAAAACACCAAGAAACATTAACTATCAAAGCACCTGTGTTCTGGTTTTCCTCACATACCTGATGGTTTGTTGATCTCCCCAAGAATTCCTTTGGCACTCAACAACAACCTTTCCTAATGTGCCAGGATTAAACTTAAAAAAATACAAATCTAACCCTGGGCACAAACTTTTAAGGTTTCTGCCAATGTGCGTTAAAAAGTTACCACCAAATAAACTATATCAAACCAACCTCTAAGACCACTACACCAAGCTGTGGAAATTCAGTCACATAATAACAACGATTATACATTTAATCAGTAATCAAATTAAAGAATTGGGCTTCAGAGCGTGATGAAGCATAGTGGTTACAACACAACACAACACTCATTCATTGCAAGAGAGAGAATAAGAATGATTTCACATCAGCTGAATCTTTTAAATAGGATTGAAATTTTTGATCACACAAATTCACAGCACCATTTAGATTGGTTTAATTTTACAAATGCATAGGAGCAAATCAAAAACAGAAGTAGACTAAACAGCCGGGAAAAAAATGTGTTACCTGCTCATTTGGGGTTTTACCAAAAACAACTACTGGTAAATGGCAAAGAAATACAAAACACAAAAAAAGAAACAAGCTATTATTTTGTCAATTTTTTAAAATGAAATATTAAAAAGCTCATAATCACCTCACTGAACAGTATTTAATTACATATTTCTGACTTTTGTATTTAGTGTTTGTATTTTTTCAAATTGTTATTCTTGATCGTTTTTTTTTTTCTGCTATTCAGTCCTCTGTATGGAGAGCTTTTGCCCTTGTAACTTGAACCCATATGGGGCTTGACCTGTACGGATGCTGCCGGTTTTTTAGTTGTCCGGGCCCTTGGAATCATCAGGAGCAGCTGCATCTTTTTACTCTGTCTTTAGTTCCCTTGAGGCTCATACGGCCACCTCAAGGGACTGTTGAAAAGGAACATATGATTGTGTGTATAAAGTATTAATAGTATGTAAGTATAAATTATTTGTAAGGTGAGTGTAAGTTGTATACATTTATGATGTACGGGTGATGCTGTTTTACTGTTCCCCTACACCACAATCTAGGCATTAGTAAGGTGCAAGTACTGGCCCCATACTGACCCTGGGCAAATGCTACATGCATGGATTATGCACGTAATACGTACCGTAAGTGCCTGTAGGATGCCCGTAGGATCCTTAGACAAACTACGCTCTAAAACAAGGAGTTCACACATATCACAGAAACAAGGCTAATGGGACCCTTGCACAGTCTGCAGAATTAAGGCATTTTGAAAAAAATATAAATTCTTGACACGCCTGCATCTCACCTACTTACCCTTGCATGTTGTAAATGTTTTTAATATGATCTGTTCCTTGCAGCATGCCAGTACAGATAAATATACATGGACATATTCAACGATGTAACCAAGAGGTCTACAACCTTGATATTTCCTGTGGGTCACCTGCATAGCAAGTACAGGTTTGCCCATGTTTTGCCCGCAGACAGCCCGAATCTAGTGATAAGGGCGGTTATGTTAAGTGCACATCGGACATGTGTCGCACATTCAAGACCACACTAAACACATGTTCTTGAACTTGTTTTTAGCATATCAGATTAGCACTGGATTGTTGCCACCCAATACTAGCGCATGTTACTTACAGCTGAAAGAGGTTTAGTGCAAAATGTCAAAGCTGTACAAATCTTGTGAATATTGCCCCATGCTTTTTATTTCACAGCTCTGTTCTGATATATGAAAGACTTGGTGTCATATAACTCCAGATGAGCGCAAACTGCAACTCCAATTTCTTCTCCATGATCAATTTTCAAATGATCTGCACTTCCATGGTTCAAAAAGGATGCCATCCATAAGTCACTACCTAATCCGAGTCTCTGATTGGTCAAAGTTGAACTGAAACTCAACGAACGTTCGCTGGCTGTGTGTTTTGTACTTAAAGCTAGAAAATTTACTTTATTGCCAATCCGTGAACACGACAGTTTTGCACGTGGAAGCCCAAAATGCGCAAATACCCATTACTTAGACTTTCCCTTTCATTTAAAGTGGAGGGCGTGTTTCTGAGCCTGGAGTGAATGACGTATAAGGCTTTTCAAACAGAAGTGAACTGCACCGTAGTTCTTTTGTAATGATTAATCGATTCATTGATTTCAATTCCGATGATCCAACCAGATCAATCTGTCTGTGGCTGAAACGAATCAATTCGACCTGTACTATTAAAAAATCTATTCAAAATGACATAAATCAATGATTGAATTAATATTGCAAAATACCATTTGGATTGAGACATTTTTTTTTTTTTTTTAACCATGACGTAAAAACGACCAAGCACCGTCACAGGGGACAACACACGTGATGGCAGCAAAACATGATCAAGCCATTATTTCAGTCCAATGTGTGGAAACACTTTGAATTTTGCAAAGACATCTGACCATACAGTGTGGTAAAATGTTCTAATAATGTTCCCTTTGTGTTATTTTCATTTGGAAAAACAACAGTGGGAAAAAATAAAATGTGAATGGATTTGACATTAATTCTTGTTTGTTTGTACACATATGTAATTTAGACTTGACTATCTTTCAAGAAATACAAGGAATCTGGAAAAGTTCACCTGCACTGTTCAGTACCAGGTATTTATCTCTGAGTCATACTGGTTGAATTTTTGGCTAATGATGTCCTGTCAGGTCAGTGAATCAGATCGTACAAAATATACTAAAATAAAAAATGAATCGAATCGTCAGCCATAAATATAGAAGTGTTTTTAAAATGAATTGATACACCCCTATTTACAAGTAAACAATGACCTACAGTCTGAAATTGTCCAGAATTTGCTTGTTAGCCCGCACAATCGTTTGGGTTAGCTTTCACACCTGCCACACTACACTGTCTTTCACTGGTAACTTCTTCTGGTGGGAATCAAAACTGTCAGCATAAATGCACACAAAAGACAGAAAGTGTTGCAGGAAATGTTGCCATCTCGATGCCAATGACTCCAAATAGTTGCACTGCAGCATGATCGACAGGTGACATTGTCTCTCTGTGTGGCTCATTTATTTTTAATGAATCTGATTGATCACAACAGTTTCATAACAATTAAAAATTCAATATGCGAAGGGATTTTCATAAAAGTTGTGTTTCAATGTGCAGTTTGTAGAAAAAATGACATCACTTAGCCATGACAGTTTGGACATTGATGGCTAATCTGTCAAACCCACCAGTATGGCAGCAATTTGTCAAGAGATCAAACACCCACAGCTCCAAAGGGGGAGGCGAGGATACACACTGATGTTTTCATGTTAGGCACAAAAACACACTCTGCTTAATGAGAGGATCAAAGACTGCCATCTTGTCCTCTGTGCTGCAGCGTGTTTTGTTTGGGGGTAACCAGTAATTTTCTCTTACCAAAAAAAAAATGATGCCATGGGTTTAAGACACACCACATGTCCAGTTAAGCAATACAGATCATTCCTTATTATGGATTTAAGGATGTGACTATTTAAAATGGATCTTTGATAGTAATAGATACAAAATGCTACACACACAACCAAATAACCTCTATGCCATTTTCTATAGATTACTAATGAGCAAATGACTTCATTGTTTTATGCTGACTTTTTTTTCTGCATCCTGATTGTGTGCTGTCTGGTTGATCTTTAGACCTGTAATTTCCAATTTGGATCTCCATCCAGTACTTGCTCCATGCACTCGGGCTCTTCAAAACAAAGACATCTTGCCATTGGCCCTTGGCTCATCAGTCTTTTGCTCCTTCTTGCTGACACGTCTCTTTTGTATAAAAAGACTGGACTCAACAGAGGTGGAGGCAATTAGCATAGGTTAATGGATGCCTGTGACAGGAAGTCTAAGCCAAACACACACATCCAAATGAAAACAAAGTTATTCAACCGTAAAAGCTTGCAAAAAACAAAAAGACAGGCAGTGCAATCCTCTTATGCAGAATATTAATGAGCGGATAAGTTTCCAGTGTAAATTAGGGGTGATGCGTTACTTTTTAAGAAGGAAAAATACAGCTTTAACAATACTCAAACATTTTGGCTGACATTTTCAAACACAACCAACACAACAATTTCTGACAGCATGGTTGGCCGAAAAACTGTTTTTGCTTGTCACTTTTGGCCTTTGTAGACTTTGAAAAGAAACAGATTTTGAGTAGCTGAAGCCTAAGTCACAACTGCAAATTTGGGAGGATATAGGCTGAAACCTGTACGGGGCACACAAATTATCAAGGTCATGGATCACTCGGCCTATGATCTACTAGAGTGAAAATGTTTTATGTACATTTTTTTTTTCTGAGTGCATGCTGCAGCTGATAGGTTGTAGCAAAAACTTAGACAATGCGCAAGAGTAAGTAAGGGTAAAATAGGTGAGGCCCAGGTATGTTGCATGGAATTTTCATTTTTTTACCTGTGAAATCCTGTGCACTGCGCAAGGGGCCCGTTGGTGCTGCTGAAGTGATAAGAAGCCAGTGCGTGCATCTTACTAACGACGCCAGCGTGGTGTAAGGGCATTGTACAACAGCATCACCCAAACATCATAATAATAATAATAATAATAGTAAACTTTATTTGTATAGCACCTTTCAAGATAAAAATCACAAAGTGTTTCACAGTAAAACACAGTAAAAGACTAAGTCTGCAGATCTGGAGCGGAGAGGAAGGGAGTTCAGGGGGATGGAGCCACTCCTACAAAGGCTTTGTCACCTTTAGTCTCTCGCTGGGTTATCTTGACGACCAGCAGACCCTGGTCACATGATCTCAGGGGCCTGCTGGGAGTGTACGGCTGCAAAAGGTCTTTTATAGAGACCGGTGCTTGGTTGTTAAGAGCTGTGTTTGTTAAAACCAGGATTTTAAAATGGACACGGAAATGGATGGGGAGCCGGTACAGCTGGATTAACAACGGTGGGAAAACATGGATGGATTAGTTAAAAGCCTTGCAGATGTGTTGTGGACAACCTGGAGCCGTTTTAAAAATGTTTTGCTTAAACATGTGAAGACGGAGTTGCAGTAATCAAGACGAGAAGATATAAAAGCGTGAATTTGCATCTCCATCTCAGAATGAGACACAATTGGACTCAGTTTTGCAATGTTTTTAAGATGATAAAAACAAGAATGAACAAGTGACCCGACATGTGAGTCAAGGGATAAAACCAGGTCAAAAGTCACCCCAAGGTTCCTGACAGAGGGCTTGATAGAGGAAGCAAGTGGACCTGGACTATCTGGGAGAGGCAACTGTCAGAAGCACAGAGTAGGACCTCAGTTTTGGCTTCATCTTGTTGGGGAAAGTTGTTGTTCATACAACTCTTGACTAAATCCAGACACCTGCGTAAATTCTACATTTAAAACACATCCTGGGGTTTACAGTGGTGGACAAAATTGTTGGTACCCCTCAGTTAAAGAAAGAAAGTCCACAATGCTCACTGAAATGACTTGAAACATTCAAAAGTAACAATAAATTAAAATTTATTGAAAATTAAATAATCAAAATCAACCATTACTTTTGAGTTGTTGATTAACAGAATTATTAAAAAAAAAAAACTAATGAAATAGGGCTGAACAAAAATGATGGTACCCATAACTTATTATTTTGTTGCACAACCTTTTGAGGCAATCACTGCAATTAAACGGTTTCTGTATTTGCCAATGAGCCTTCTGCACCTCATGAGCAAACTGCTCCAGTTGTCTCAGGTTTGACGGGTGTCTTCTCCGAATGGCATTTTTCAGCTCCTTCCACAGATGTTCAATGGGATTCAGATCTGGGCTCATAGAAGGCCACTTCAAAATAGTCCAACGCTTTTTCTTAGCCCGTCTTGGGTGCTTTTGGCTGTGTGTTTTGGATCGTTGTCCTGATGGAGGACCCATAACCTGCGATTGAGACCAAGCTTTTTCACACTAGGCAGCACATTTCTATCCAGAAAGCCTTCATAATCTTGAGATTTCAGTTTACCTTGCACAACTTCAAGACACCCTGTGCCAGATGCAGCAAAGCAGCCCCAAAACAGAACTGAACCTCTTCCATGTTTCACACTTGGGGCAGTGTTCTTTTCATTGTATGCTTCATTTTTGAGTCTACAAACATAGAGCTAATGTGCCTTACCAAAAAACTCCAGTTTTGTCTCATCTGTCCAAAAGGACATTTTCCCAGAAGCTTTGTGGCTTGTCATCATGCATTTTTGCAAATTCCAGTCTGGATTTTGTATGTTTTCCTTTCAACAGTGGTGTCCTCCTTGGTCGTCTCCATGAAGTCCACTCCTGCTCAAACAACGACGAATGGTGCAATCTGACACTGATGTAACTTGATCTAGGAATACATCTTGAATGTCTTTGGAGGTTGTTCTAGGCTATTTAGATACAGTTCGAACTATCTGTCTCCTCAATTTTCCTCTTCCGGCCACGTCCAGGGAGGTTGGCTACTGTCCCGTGGGTCTTAAACTTCTGAATAATATGTGCCACTGTCGTCACAGGAACTTCAAGCTGCTTAGAGATGGTTTTATAGCCTTTACCTTTACAATGTTTGTCTATAATTTTGTTTCTAATGTCCTGGGACAATTTTCTCCTTCACTTTCTGTTCAGTGTGGTACACACCTTTTCACCAAACAGCAACATGGCTATTTGTCTCCCTTTAAATAGGCAGACTGACTGATTATGGGTTTGAAAACAGCTGTGATGTCAATGATGAACCTGAGTTCATCATGACCCCCTGGGCAATTAGTCTTTTATGGAGGTACCATCATTTTTTTCCAGCCCTATTACATTATTTTTTTTTTATTATTCTGTTAATCAACATCTCAAAATTAATGGATGATTTTGCTTATTTAATTTTCAATAAATATTAAGTCCACAATGCTCATTTCAGTTAGCATTGTGGACTTTCTTTCTTTAACTGAGGGGTACCAACAATTTTGTCCACCACTGTAAAAGACACATAAAGTTGAATATCATCAGCATAAAAATGATAGGAAATATAATTAAAATGTTTTAAAAAATGTTGCAAAGGCAGCAGATATAAAATGAACAATAAAGGACCCAAAACTGAGCCTTGTGGCACTCTGGAAGTGAGGGATTCAGAAGAGGACTTTCACCAGTTTAAAGCGGATCTGGATACCCCAACCCAGTTTGATGGTCAATAGTGTCAAAGGCTGCGGTCAAGTGCAGTTACAATAGCACAGAGCATTTTCTTGCATCACTCTGCATCAGGATATCATTAGTGACTCTGAGAAGGCCTGTTTCAGTGGAGTGAGCTGTGTGAAAACCTGACTGAAACTGATCGAAAATGCCATGGCTGTCGAGAGCAGTTGTGAGTTGTTTAGCAACAACTTTTTCTTAAATGTTGGACATGAATGGAAGATTAGTAATAGGTCTATAACTGCATAAGATGGAGGTGCAGGCCCAGGTTTTTTAAGGAGAGGAGGGATAACAGCTTTCTTGAAGTGCTCAGGGACTTGACCAGACAGCAAGGACGAGTTAATTATTGACAGGACACAGGGACCGATGGACTGGAAGACATCTTTGAGCAGAGATGTTGACAGCATGTCGAGAGATCAAGAGGATGACTTCATTGTGCCAACTAATCTAACTAGCTCAGGGAGAGAAACAGGTGAGAACGTGGCTAAAATCACAGGCCAAGGTGAACTAGGAACAGAACCAAGACCAGCCGTGTGACACAGAGAGCTTCTCACAGATCTGACTTTTTCAATAAAAAAATGATAAAAACTTTTTAGAACCATCATTTGAATGGACTGGAATGGCAGCTGGACTGGGCATCATAATATCACGAATGGTGTTGAATAGCACCTTAGGATTGTCTCTCCTTTTGGAAATGAGATTGGTGAAGTAAGTAGCCCTCGCTACTCAAAACAGCACTGTTAAATGAAACTAAAAGATCCTCAAGATAAAGTACATAAACATGTAAATGAGTTCTTTTCCATAAGTGTTCAATTCTTTTGAAAGTTTTTTTTAATGGGACAGACTTCATCTAAGATGGAAAGACAGTAACTATTAAAAATACATAATAAAGAATTAACATTGGTGCATGGAGAGAGGACCAGATTAAAAGCGTTAGGAAAGGCCTCAGCTGAGGAGGAATTAATCATGCCAGAGCCAACTTCTCTGCGTGCAGAGAAGAGTGACACAGAAAAAGATAAGTTAAAAAAATACAATGATGATCAGAAATAAAAATGTCCTCAGAAAAAAATAGAGTCAATATGCACCTAAGGTAAAAACAAGGTTGAGTGTGCCACCTTTAACATGGGTGGACCCAGACAAATGCTAAATAAAATTAAAAGAGTCCATGAGACTGCTAAAACCTCTGGCAAAGAGGTCAGAGTCATCATTAATGTGCATGTTAAAGTCACCAACTACGATCAGATTAGACAGCTTCATTGTGGAAGATAAAAGTTGCTGAACTCCTTTAAAAAGAGGCTGTTTGCTCCAGGAGGACGGTAGACAATAGCACAGTACAGAGGGTTCTTGTCCCCGACTTTGATCACCTGAAGCTCGAACGAAGAAAACTGAACGACGCTCGCCGAGCGGCACAGAAGACGACTCCCTAAGTCTGTGTAACTTACAATATTCTTCCAAATACTTAACAAAATGTTCACCATGAGTGGCAGTTTTTCCTATGGACAATGTGGGGGCAATGTCTTAGCACGAGCACCCAATAAAAAAAAAAAAAACTCCCTACACTATAGCTTTTCTAGACTAACGACGCCTATTTTAACGTCACGTTAAAGAAATTTGCACTAAGGTACCCCTACTATCGTGTCAACTTGCTTCAATAATGACAATTTTTGAAGCAATTTGGGGGAGGGGGGGGGGGGGGGGGGGGGGGCACCCGGAGGTGCATGAACTAACTCGCAGCTGCTGAGAATGTAATCCGGTAGAGAGGAAAAGCAGGTAGAGATGTGGAGGAGGGGCTTTGACGCACAGCTTATGATTCCAGACCCCACAACAAACTAACTGCTGCTTCATAATAAATTAGTACATACATAGATAAATAGCTTTTATACTTTAATTGGTCATGATTTCTTGAAAAGTGAAAGAAAGTAAAGAGTCTGCATCAAAGTCAATTTGTTTCCATCATTTCACTCATCTTAACTCTGTGTGTTTGACAGACGAAAAAGTCTATTCAAGGTTGAGGGAAAAGGACAAAAGATCAAAGGAAATATCAGGTGCCCAGTTTAGAAAAAAAAGAGGAAAAGAGGAATAAAAACAACGCAGGCAGTGTCCAAAATTAACACTTGCTAGGTGCCAAATAATGCCAAATTTACTGTTAGGAGTAAAATTTAGAGCAACATTTGGCCAATGAATGATCTGTTCAACATAATAATGACAATTGAACATTCCATGACATCCATTGAGCTGCCCATATGAACCTCAAGGGAACTGGAAGACACATCTCTGCTACCCTTTAGGGTATATTCAGAATAGAAAAGTCTATTGGTCCGGACTATGAGAGACAAAATAAAGAAAACAATTATAAAATCACATTGTCTGATTTTTAAAGAATACATTTGCAAATTATGGTGGAAAACAAGTATTAGGTCACCTACAAACAATCAAGATTTCTGACTTTCACTTCTTCTGTAAGAGGATCCTTTGTCCTCCACTCGTTACCTGTATTAATGACACCTGTTTGAACCTGTTATTTGTATAAAAGACACCTGTCCACAACCTCAAACAGTCACACTCCAAGTTCCACTAAGGCCAAGACCATAGAGCTGAAAAAATAATAAAAATAATAATAAATACGTATCAGTATTCAAACAGATCTGCCGATTTTCTTTTGTTTTAATTATTATTTTAGTTCGGTGAAGGTTGACAGGCTTTTGTGCCTTTAGGCAGCTGCCTCTGCTTATTTATTTGTGGCCGGTGACATAGACCATAAAAATGGGACATGACATAATTTCCAAAATAAAGCATTGTGGGGGAATAAAGCTAAGGGGGAGTCGAGCCAAAGTACACAGTATAACATTTTGTATTATATGCTAAGATGAAGACTAACAAAGATTATTGCAGAGAGCTCTTCCAAAAGCTGCCCCCTGTAGTTTTAGGATAGACATATCAGACAGAAAGCTACAGAGGCCCTATTCCAATCCTTTTAGAGTGTTGTTTTTGCTTTGAACAATCAGTTCAGATTAACTGTGAGAAACTGCTTATTAATATCACACCTTCATCTGGTTTGGTTTGCTGTGCCAGTCTTTGAATAAAAGTCTGAGGAAGACTAAACTGGATAAATAAAATCAATTTTTTGAACTGCTACTGACTTGTGGAGGTAAATAAGTTGTGACCAGGAAATAAAAAGAAAAAAAGTCCATCTGACCACCTCACTGCACCTGTAGTACATGTATACCCAACAGGTATAAAACAAAATTAGTTGATCCAAACTCCCTCTCATGTTTTATTTTTACCCAACTCAAATCACTATAATGCATATTTTGTGAATGTATCTGTGTGCCAATTTTTCAGTTAATCAAAAATGACTCCAATGTCTCTTTCAAAACTGGAGATCCAGTTCGTTTGAATTGCTATACTAGGAGAAAATCCAAATAATCTGCTTTAATAGATTTGAATAGATAATTGATTAGATCAGTGTTTTTCAATCTTTTTTGAGCCACGGCACACTTTAACCTTGACAAAAATCCCGCGGCACACCAGCATCCAAAAAAAAAAAAACAGAGATTCATGGTCTGTATTGATCGACAGCCCCCCCCCCCCCCCCCCCCCCCCCCCCCCCCCCGCAATCTCACGTGCATTTTTGTGATAATTGTGGCCGGAAAAGCAGGAAGTTGCGGCTGTTTTTTCTAAGAGATGAAATGAAAGTTAAATTAGAAAATTTAGAACCTGTTTGTTTGTTGTGGTTTCAAGGCGTTTCGCAAGGACAACTCATTGTGCGCTGGGACACTGCGCTGGGACACCTTTAAGCCAATGCATCATGGGAGATGTAGTGTGAAAACTGCCGAAAACTTGCAGAAAGACTCGCGTCTCTGAGCTTCATTGTATTGTCCACTTGTTTCACGGTCTGACACCGGACTCTGTGGAAAGCTACACCGCTAAAGAAGAGCTTTAGCTGGCATTTTTGTTAGAACTGAGCGACTTTATCAGCAGAATTAAGAACAAGGAAGTGAAGACTTTAAGCACTTCTGATTGGTCAGACTGATGACATGTGATTAAGCCTTCAAGAATGATTGGTGGAGACAGTTAAAGGGACGGGACTCTTCCGCAAACTGTCATAGCTGCAGGGAAATCGCGGTAGCGTCATTCTTATCAAAATTTCTTTAATAGAATTAAATAAACACAAAGAAAAAGTAATTTTAAGATCTTTTATATTCCTAACTACTCAGTGTTTTATCAGGGCCTGTTTGGATGAACAAAGAGCTGATATCCTGGAGATGGGAAATGTTTTTAGATCAGTGAATGATTAATGAGGGCAATTTCTCCACGGCACACTTGACCATCTCCCACGGCACACTAGTGTGCCGCGGCACACTGGTTGAAAAACACTGGATTAGATAATAGAAATGGATGCTGTGTAGGTACAGACACAAGTTCTTAGTCTGCATCAGAAAGAAGATCGTTGGATACCTTCAGCAGAACTGTCTCAGTTTTGTGATGCGCTCAGAATCCTGACTGAAACTATTCAAAGAGATCATTCCTATTTAAACGGCCTTAAGGCCTGTTCACACCGGGACGAATTTCACCGCATTTTCGCCGACGTTTAACGCCTAGTGACTAAACAAAGGGCACCAATGTGAGTGTGCACACCGACGCAAAAAAAACGCCACGCGTCAAAGCATCACTTTTTAAAAAATGCCTCGGGTTCGTTTTTTTTTTTTTTGACGCGTCGCGTCGAAATCTATTCGACCAATGAGAATGGCGCTTTTGCACACATGTCTGGAGCTTCTGAAGTTACAGTAAAACACAACGTGGGGGCGCTCAAACACAAAACTGCCTTGCTGAGCACACATACCAGCGAAGAAAATATACGCCGAGTTGCATCTACACAGCCGCGTAGAAATAATGACGGACATTCTAAAATATCCCCGAACCAAGCACCAGTTGGAGCAACTGGTGCTTGAAATATTCATGTTTTCTTTGTATGATTCTGACAAGCGCGTAAATACTTGCTCTCTTCTTCTGAGGGAAAAGCGAGTTTAAGAAGCTTAAAGTTGCACAGCGCCACCTTGTGTACAGGAGTATTTCTGTTCACATTGAGCGCCATCTAATGTCAGGGAATGAAATTGCATGTTCGCTCGGCTCATCATCAGCGAAAATCGCCTGGGTGTGAACACAAAAAACGTGGCCTGGCGAATATTCGTCCCGGTGTGTGTACGGGCCTTTACAGTTGATCTGGAACAGTTTTCTCAAGAACTTAAAAACACAGATGAATTTAGATATTCAGCAGTTATGTAATTAACTAAAACTTCTGGATCTCAGAGAGGCTTTTTAGATAAAGGATTTAGGGTTTATCCAGACAGGAAATGTTGATTGGTCTGGACCAAGTCCGCTTGTCTTGGTGCGGGTCAAGTCCAAAACCTTGGATTTGGTCTGTGCTCAGACTGCAGTGTACCAGACAGTTTTGATTCAAACCAAAGCTTGTAAAGAAAACCATGTGATTGAAAACGTCCTCAGTCATTGACCAGGAATTACAAGGGTGTGGCAAAGCAACAAGAGAAAAATAACAACTGAAGTGCTACACTTTTCAAACCTTGTTGAGATAAACTTTATATTTTCCTGACCAAATTTGAAAATCTGTATAAATATCAGGTCCAACTCTTTTAACTTGATCCTTTGGTACGGTGAAGGCATGCTGCAAGATTGTTTTCTTAGGAGACGTCGGCTATGAATATAGGGTGATAAGTGTTTATGACATATAGATTGTTGGAAAACAGTGTGAGAAGCAATGTGTATCACGTTTAAAGTTCTTATAATGAGCCTGCATTCCTCCAACCAAATTTCAATGAGTTGCTATGTTTCATTGTTGCTTTGTGGTGCACTTTGCCTAGTGCTGACTATGAAGGCTGTTTTGGTTGAGTTATTTGGCTATTCAGACTGAGGAAAGCACAGTCTGAGTGGAAATGAACCGTGACCACCTCAAAAGAGAGTGGTTCCTGGACCAGGATCCACTTGGGTGTATTCAGACTGAACATTTGTTTCGTATTGTCGGGGGAAACAAACTCGGTGTGACAAAGAAGTTGTATCTATTTGTCACCTGTCTGTAATAGCTTATCACTTTTAGATGTCATGTTATGTTTCTCACCTTCTCTTCCTGGTGCCCGAAGAAAAAATGGTGGCCAAGGCCTTCACTTCCTGTTTAGGAGTTGGGCATAGGAAGTGGAAAGGATATTGATTTCTTTGTAACCCTTTTGGTTGTAATGATTTGTGTTGTTTATTTACGTTTGTCTTTGTTTACAGGAATTAAACTGTATGGTTTACAAGACATTTCTATCTTTTGTTGATATTTTCTTCCACGGTGTGCCAGCCAAATAACTGGAGTCTATAAAATGGAAGGAGCTCAGTGTGAAGGAGGATGACTGTGTGTGAGATGTGCAGCCAAGGTGTTTGAGCTGTGAATAAAAAACCTGTTCCTGAGCTTTAAGGTCATCTGCATCCTATGTTAACCAGGCCACTCTAGTCACACCATGTTGTGACACTTGGGTTCACTTTAAGAGAACCAAATGTGTCCAGTCTGAATACAACCTTAATTATATAAACCTTGGAATCTTGAGGAACACACCCTGTTAAATTGGGGTCTTAATCAAATTTGATATTGAAATATGTATTGCAGAACAAACTTCTTTTTATAACAGGCTTAGAATCTAAGAGTTAAGTTGACAATGTACATGCATATATGGTTGATGCTCAGAAATCATTGAAGATATAGTTCCTAAATAAACTGTCAGCAGAAGTACTTGGAAGGTTAACCAGAATTTTCTTTCTGATAGAGCTTATTTTGTTTATGAAAAAGCTCTAAGTCTTTACTTATAAATTCAAGGCTCAGTTGCTCTGACTACAGTACATAACCAAAACAGGTGTAGTTCTTGTTGAACTTCATTGTTGATGAGATGGTCTACCATGCTCTTGTTTTCAAATTATTATTGTGGAATGAATTGTTTATTTGAGTATTAAGATTTTAGAATAGAGATAAATTTGGCAACATGCTTTTCAGTCTCCATGCACAAAGCAGTTAAGTTAAACTCTAGAGTCTATTCTTCTATTTTCCATGAAATCAACAGTAAGTCAGAGGTTGCTGTCTACCTTTCGGCATATTCCTTCAGAGGTTGCCACAGCAAATCAGCTTTCATTAAGTCGCACAGGTGAGTGGGCAGAGATTTTTACACCTTGTATTTTATCCGGGCTGGGGACCAGCACAGGTGAACTCAGTCTTGGGCCCCCTTTTGGCTACTAAATCAATTGAACCCCCTGGGAATCGAACCCTGGTTTCCCATGTGTCAGTCCTGCTCTTAACTAACACCAGTAGATAACCACCAATAATTTCTATTGCAAATTGCAAATTGTATTCCTGGTGATATATCTGTGCTCTCATTTTGCTCATGCGTGGCTTTTTTTTTTTTTTGCTCACCATCACACGATCAAACTGAATCTCAGACATTTCATTTCTTCCTTGAACCCCTAAATAAGGAACTTTTCAGCCATCCCCATGGTTCTAGCATTTCACTTGTCTCACTCCACTCCGTCAGTATATCATCCATTTTACAAAAAAATGTTAATTGTTAGGCTAATTGAAAAGTGCCAGTAAATGACATTACTTGAAAGAATTGCACACTCCGGTGGTCACTGAGCACCTGGTAAACCTTCAGGGGCTGTTTGTCTGCACCTGAACCCTTCCTCATCTTCATCATGACTCATTCATCTACTACTGCGCAATATCTCAGATTAGAAAAAAGAAAATCTAGCATACTTATATAAACCTTAACATTTAAAAAATGCACAGAAACAGCTTTTTAAATAAACGCAAGTTGAAAAACACTGCAAATGATGTAAAAAACTACATTTATTTCAATACAAAACTAAAGAGACAACTTTTAAAAGACATATTTATTTTACTTGATATTTTCTTGAATTATACCCTGTCATCCCCCATTAGCTGCTCCTAAAATCACTGCTGTAGCACACTGCTCAAATGATAAACTTTGATATTTTTGTGTCACAAAATTATAAATGAAACCCATAGTTCACATAGACTCTGCAGAAATTAACTATGTGTGACTGTGGCAGGGCTGCACGTAATTAAGAAGTGAATTTCTCATAGTGATGGTCACACTTTTTTATGTGAGCTGGCATGAAATGAGGTAAATTACATCAGCAAAGACAGCCCATTAGTCTCAGTGACTGATGAGAGTACCACTTAAGGCTTCATCTTAGATTAAAGAAAGAGGTACGAGCTCTGCAAAATACTGTACAATATAAAGGGTAAAGGTCCCTTTCCTGAGCCGAATGGTTGATGCTGACAAATTAAAAAAAAAGGTAAATGTTTTTAAAACATTGAAATATAGATATTACAAGTTATTTTAAAATTTCAGCAGAATCAACACCTGACATAAAACTTTATTGAATTCTAAGGTTGCTTGAATTGCTCAGAATGACTTTGGAGTTGTGGGAAAACTTTTAGTTTAATAATAAAAAAACTCAAAGCAGTTTTTTTATGTATATGTTTTTTAGTTTTCAAATGACAGTCCCTGTGCTGGACTGACAAACTATCCACGATGGATCCTGCCTTTGCCCGACACTGGCTGGAATGGGCCCCAACATCCTTGTGACCCCAAAAGGGATTAATTGAAAAATGGATGCATACAATTTAGAGAATCCTCGTCTTTTAGTCTGCAGTGCTTAGCATTTCTTTTCTTGTTCAGACACAGCTGACTTGAATCACTGTCTTTGATAGTCTTTTTCAAAACTCATTGACAAGCAAAATCAGCTGATGACATAAACATTTGCAGTTTGGTGGACAGAAATGAGGTAGAACCATTGACTGTATATGAGAACAGGACTAAGTGACCCCTCCCACCTCAAGTTACAAATAGGAAGTACCCACTGGTTCCGAGAAGCTAAAATCCCATAGACTTCTATAGAGAAATAAACAGATATAACTTAGTCATTTCATTTGTCAGATTAACCATTCTTGTTCTGCTACCTTTTTTTTAAGTTACTTGTTATTTCAATTTCTTTTTCATGTAGTGCAAGTTATTTAATTTATAAGATGACCAAATTATCTTATTCTCCATCTAACTCTCCTGTGCTCTTTCCGGGTTCCAGCATCTGGGTCTGCTTCGCTTAGCGAATCATGACAAGCAGGGAGTCATAACTTCTGTCAGACTTGATTCCTACAGAGAAACAAAATGCAAAAGATCACACGGTAATGGAAATGAATGTAATATTTCAAATCAAATCAAGATTATGTTAAAAAACAAATGTTTCAGCATAAATTCTCCAAATGTCATGATTTATTCTAATGAGACTGAAAAGGAAGCATGGAAGATATGATTCACAGAGACACAAACTTAGCTAAAAACAACAATAAAAAAAGATTTTTAAAAAAAAAGGGACAAACTGCTAACTTGTTAGAGCATTTATTTTAACAAAGTCACAAAGCTTCTTGCTTTTGTCTTGTTTTGTGGCACATGCGTGACGCTGCTGTGACATCATCCTAAAAACTACCTTGCAGTTCCATAACAGAGTTCTCTTTAAAAAAATGGCATCACACCACGAGAATGAGACACAACAACTCAGTGGAATTTTGTATGATAATTGCAGGCTTATTAAAACAACTTTTAACATGAAACGCGTTGCTTCTCACTGATTTCCCAGCAATCTATATGTCATAAACACTTATCAGCGTACTTTCATAGCCGACGTTTTCTCAAACACCTTGCAGCAAACTATTAAAACAAACGTGATTTATACTGCATCACTGAAAACCAGTGATGGACCGGCCACCTGTTCAGGGTGTACCTTTCCTCTCACATGATAACAGGCGCACACTACTTTAAGGTCTTGATAAGAAAATAAAGTATGCAAAACAACATATTTGAAGACAGAAACCTAAAAAACGCCTCCAGAATCAACTGCAAACATCAGATAAATCTCACAGTGAAATAACATTGACAGAAAAAATCTTTTCATGAAAAGGTCACTGTCGAAAACTAGAATGGGATTATGAACAAGCTGACATTTTTGAAGTTACATACAGATAATTTACAGAGAACTCGCACAGCTACAACAAACCTGACATGCTTTTCCGAAGAGATAAATGGTCCTATAGATTTCTGCATCGAGTCAGAACACCATCTGCAGTGATTCAACGCTCCCTTTATGTCACCTCTTGTGGTGTAACAGCAGTAAAAAGCTAAAGACTTACACAGGGTAAAGTCCCACACATCGCTAATTTTCTGCAGACTTTTGTTTAAAACAAAAATATTTTAGAAAAGACATTAATCGTTTTTAGATGCATCTGTAATAAGCCTCGTTACGTTCTAATATTTTTCTGCTCTCTTGTTTTGTATTCCTTTTCAATGAAGACACAAAACATTTTTAAAAATGTCAAAATAAATGAACTTTTTATTTTCTGCTCTCCTCTACAAGAAAATAGTCAACTCAATATATTAAAGTTTGGCACTTACTTTGCCCTAATTATTAGGTTAAATCAATTTGGATTGGACCAAGCGAGCTGTTATCTCCCTTTGCTGATGTATTGCCAAAATTTTTGTTTACTATAAGGTGCACTGGATTATAAAGTGCACCGTCAATGAATGGTTGATTTTGGGTTTTGCATCATATGTGAGGCCCACTAAACTATAAAGCGCATTAAGCGAGACAAAATTCAAGTATAATTCTGTTAATCAGACTTGATTAACTATGTTAACACTAACTATAGAACCTGTTCGTAGTATGCAACATCTTAGCATATTCATAATAACACCGAACCTTTTTCGCAACAAGTAAAAAATCTGACTGACGCTGCTAAAATAAACGCTACTGTGACAACACTAACCCCCAAACACGTTAGGAAGACATTAATAAAAAATGAATCCAACATTGCCACGTCAGCCACGTTAGCATTTTCACAGTAACACCCACCTTGCTTGCAACACAAAAAAAAAAAAAAAACGCACTGATACCATTTAAACTAATGTTAATGTGACTCCTAACCTTTTTAGTAACAAGTAAAAATAAACAGTCCAACACCAAAACTCGATTGCAACTTGTAAAAAAACACAGACATTTTGACAGAATGCCATGTACCACTCAAAATCACTTAGTCATCAGTAAACACATCCAGTATAAATATGTATATATATAATCACTCCAGATTATAAGCAGCACTGTCCTTTTTTGAATAAAAATAAGGCTTTTAAGTGTGCCCTATATTTTCTTTTGCAAACAAAAATCTAAAACATTTTTTCAAAAGACTGGTGTCTTGACTTGTATTAATTGGCTGCTGCAATCACCTCTTTAAGTAGGTGTTTTAATTGTCTAAATAAATTTGCAACAAGTCTAAACATAAAAATCAATGCATTTGCTGTGAGTGGTGGGAAGAAGAAGTCATCAGATTAGCCTTAAAAATGAACAGTCCTGTCGACTCAAAGGGCAGCAATTCATTGCACAACTGAATGCAGGTGACATTTTAATGTAATCACCTGCTTAAGTTGCTTTTACTAAGACGTTGACATGGGAGCTGTACAGAAGTACAGAATTTTCTCTTTGAAAGGCTTATACAGACCTTTGGGTATGAGATAGAGAGTAAGAGAGCGAAAAAAAAGCTAGGTAATTAAAATCATGCACACACAATGGCATAGAGCCAAGCTTATGAAAGAAAAAAAAGGCAGAATATGACATGCTGCTGATGAGAAGTCATATACATTGCTCACTCCTGCTCTGACTCTTGCCGGTGTTAATTGGACAGAGTCTATCACCTAACCAGAGGGGCTTGGACACAGCCGCAGTTTGGACATATGGCCAGCAGCTTGAAGAAATGGCAGCCAAAAGAGAGATTACCTTCAGAGCGACATGAATAATTGCAGCTATGCTGCTCGTAATAGTAAGCGCATAAAGCTGGGGAAAGCTAAAAAGTGTTTTTATTGCATTCAGTGATGCTAAGGTAAAAAACTTTCATTTATATTCCAAAAAAGTTGCACGTTTTCAATAGTAATTTTGCTTTAAACTTTACAGAATTACTATGGACACGTACATGTTTTTTGAGGAAAAATTAGATTTCAGTAAGTAAAATTGGTGTGCAACTCTTAACTAATGAATAAATAAATATAAACCAATAAATATATATTTTTTAATAAAAAATAGAATTATTAATACATCCCATTTATATCAGGGTAGATTTATTCCAGTTGACTATCAGGGTTTCTATTCATACTGGGGGAAAGTGGAACATGTTTTCAAAGGTTAAGGACACAAAATTCTTTAGAAGCTAAACTGCTGAAGAAGACAAAAGTGGTGCACAGAGAAGCACACGCTTCTAGGACGCTAAGGTTGTATTCAGACTGAACCATAGACTGTAAGAATAATGGGCAAATCGAGGTGAGATTTCCCACATGGAAAATGCTGCAAAGACCCGCCAAATCCCCCACCTTTGCTTCCTGGTACGGGCGCCACCATGTTGAAACCAGTTGTTCTGAGTCATCGTATCTATGGCAACTACTGTTGCCAAATGGGAGTGAGTCCCCACCTCTTTTCACATCTCTCTCCCTCTTGAACGCAGTGTTTCCATTGACTATGAAACTGCACCAATTGGATTTGCGATACTAAATTTGCCTACCGGAAACGCGTCAATTATTTTTTTCTAATTAAGAGTCTCGTGACCAACAACTCTGTATCAATTTTCTTAATCCGCTGGGGCCACAGAGGCTACTGTTGGGGCGAAGGAGGGACAGCCTGGACAGGTCGCCAGCCTGCGCTCGCTTGTTTATGCCCAGCGGCAGAGCACGTTTGCTTGCTATGCCGGCACCAGGGCAGATGGCTCGCCACAGACAGAGCACCAGCCAGCCAGAGCAATTATAAAAAAGATCCTCTAATTTGATTCTTGTTTTTATTTTTTCCCTCGTGAACTACGAAGTAGCGGCGGAAAGCGTTTTTTGCAGCGGGAGTGGAGACAATACCGGGAGCGACTGAATGATGTTATGAACCAACCCAATCTCATCCTAAAATGTGTAGTAGCTACATTTGTCCACATGGAAATGCGTGAGAGTTTTACAAAAACGCCCCCTAAACTGAGAGGCGGATACGTTTCATTTTCCTATTCATTTTCTACGAGCCTTCTCAGGATCACGTGACTTTGGAGGTTTGGCCTGCCGTGAGCAAAAAACATGGCGGATGCACGTTCATTTTTCGGTGGAATATCCCATAAAACAAGATATTTTGAGGACTAATTTTTATTTTGACAACATTTCTAGTGAGAAATATACCATTTTCTTTTAAAATATGCTTTCATTTTGGACATACAGTTTGTAGTTTGCTTGTTTCGCTCAACTTTTTCTCCCAAAGGCTCTGTTACGTTGGAGAAACACGTCAACTTTCATTCATATCTGCAGAGGTGCGTGTGGGTCACGTGACTAATATGATTCTCTTTTTTTCCGCAGAAAATGCCATAAAATAAGAGTGATTGTGGACTAATTTATTTTTGAAAACATTTCTAGCAGTATATATACCCTTTATTTTCATAATATCCATTCATTGCAGACATGCAGTTCGTAGTTTGTTACGTTTAACTTTTCCTCAAAGGATCTGAACGCGTCTGATCTTTTCCATAAATATATGCGGGCTGACGTGGGTCACGTGACGTGACGTGAGTTTCTCTTTTTTCATATATAAGATCTCGTGAAAAGGTACGTTGCTATTTATTAATTATTTTTATTTACATTTCTACGGATCCGTGTATAGGTTTCATGCTGTGTTGTTGCGACTTTGAAGGACATTTAAACAAACCGGAAGAATGTTGTTCGGACTGGAGAGTTCTCTAAATTTACTTAGCGATTTTTTTTATTCAATAATCTTTTACATGTTAAAGTATTCACACTACAAGTCTAAATGCTGTGTACAATGTCTGATCTTTTCCATCATATCTGTGGGCTGACGTGGGGTCATGTGACGCGAGTTTCTTTTTTTTCCTGTGGAAAAATCTCGTAAAATAAGATCGTCTGAGGTTTAATATTTACGTTTAATGACATTTCTAGGGACTCATGTACTCTGTCGTAACGTCCATGCAAGCGTATTTTTTCAACATCAACTAGTTGAATTTAGAAATACACTGTATAATAATAAAAAAAGACGTTTGGCTCTAAACTGGTTTTGTGATTGGTCCCACGTTTATCGGGAAGGTTAAGTTCTAATAAACAGGTGTTTATTTTTATTTTTTTACAGAAATTAATGTTTCCATTACTAATGCAAACTTTTTGTTTTGCAGGTACTTAAAGAAACAAAACATCAAATGTTTCTCAGAGCGAAGGTACCTTGTCGCATGACAGATTGCAGTTGTTTTTTATACAAACTTTATTGACTGTAACAATTCAAAACAACAATTCCCAACAGCAACAAGAAAGAAACAAACCAGGGGATTATTATGAAATTTTTCACAAAAACGTTGAAACTGACACACAGATTGAATGTTTTAAATGCTTTCTTATTTTCAGAGTTTCTTATTGTGTTCATGTTTTGTTTGAACTCATTGATAAAGTTAGAAAAATGGGGGGTATGATTTATAACTTTGTATTTATGAATGTGCCATATGAATAAAAATAAAAAAAGGTTAATGAGGTAGAATTGTTCTTTTTTATGGGATGGACAGTGGGTGAGGCACGACAGATTACAGTAAAACAGTCAAACTGCTACCACAATAGCGTTGAACTTCTGTTGAGAATAATTCATTCATAAATCTGTCTACATATTAGAATGTCAGCATCTGGATCATTTACGTCTATTTTAACATAAAAGGGGCTAAAAAGAACTAACATCAACAAACAACAACTACTAATAAATATTATAGGAAATAAGGAAACTAAGTATAAAAAAGTAAAACAAAATAAATGTACTTAGTATATTATTTATTATTGTAAATAAAAAAATAAACATGTCTGACTAAGAGTGGGGGTTGAGGTCGGGGTTTTTTTGTCTCTTTTTTGGAATTCAGCGTAGAGGCCATGACCCCCCCCCTGCAAGAAAAGTAGAGAAGGTTCCATCATACAGTGATAGAAGACGATGGGCTACAGGTTGTACACTCAGTGCTTACAGGACGACTGTTTTTAATTTGATTAGTGTCAATTATCCTTTGTAGGAAATATTAGTACTATTCAAATATTTATGAATAATTACAATATTACATTGATTTTTAACGCATAGCACAAAAGCATCAAATAATCAATATCTAACAACTTGTAGAACATGAATAATAAAACTTGGACATGCATCCATCATCTACCCCTTTTGTCCTTTTATTGACAAAATTAGAAAAGATTTATATCATTTTAAATAAACAAAAAAACAAATTAGGCTGATTATTATTTGGACTTATTTATTTGCGACCAAGCAAAAAAACTGATGGAAATTCATGTTGAAGAGGCACGTTGCTGGATTGTCCGCACGTATTTTAACCATAACCCCGGCTTCTTTACTTGCAATAGGCACTTCAAAATAAATAAATAAATTCATTAATAATATATACAACATAAAACATGACTTGAGTTTACCACTCAAAACAATCATCAGAACTCTAACACAGTAAATATGCCAAACAAATTAATAAAAAAGCATTTATATACATTAGAGTTCTACTTTAAAATAGTAATAATGTAAAATAAAAACTGCTCCTTTTTTCTTTAAATGTCCTCATTGCATATTAATCTTTTCCTCCAATCACACGGCTGCATTCTGAAAGATGAAAAGTGTAAACTTGTTTAAGAGATGTTTAAGAGGACTACTGTGAACTAAGATAAATGTGTCAGTTAAAATAAAGTAATAATGCATAGTTATTTTATAATAAAAGACTAAAAAAGGCAAATTAATAATACAAAATCCAAATCTTTACAAATTCTGCAAGTATTTTGTCGTATTACTTTTTACTGGTGGAAATGCAAAGAAAAGCGACAACTTAGAAGAACTGGTTTGAACATGAATTATTGCACAAAGACAGAAAGGTGGGCGTGTCTCCAGGAAAAAGATCCTCATGACAACCAACATGATTTTTGATACGGAGGCTGATGCTTCAAGGAGAAAAGAAACGTCAACAGCCAGTGCTGATCAGAACACAACCCAATATTCTCATCATTTGAATAAATCCTGAAATGTTCATCTGCTGGTGTTTGTCTGCATTTCTTGATGAAATTTTGCTGCAAAATAAACCCATTAACCATCACTGTTCTGTCTGTGATGGAATAAACGCCAGGGCTACTATGGGAAGATATACGGTAGTCAACATTTTCTTGTAAAGGATTCTTTTTAAATAATATTTTATAGAATCTTTTAATAGTGTGTAAAATGTTTTTAACTACAAAGCATTTTAATTGCATGTTATATGTTTTATATCAACTGTAATGCCCATTAAAAAGAAAAGCTAAAGTAAACTTGAACTGAATTATTTCTTTCTTATTAAAGATTTGAGGAAAATTGTAAAAATAACCACCAGATGAATAATTCTGTATTTTCATATTTCTTTGGAGAAACATTTGTTGAGGATAAAAAAACACAGGAATATCTAAAAAAACATATCATTTTTGCTAACTGTGCAGAAAAATAAGATTGTACCAGGACAGTAAAATGTCAGGAGTTGGGACACTGGTGGACGGCTGTGGGGCTGAAGTGGTGGAAAGATTGGTGGTTGAAGTGGTGAGAGGATGGATGTCTGAAACGGTTGATGGTTGGACGGCTGAAGCACTGGAGGGCTGCTGGTTTTTCCAACCTTAATGGATGAAAATGATAAAATGATTAGTGTGGTTGTTTTGGTGAGACATGACCAGATCTGCTGACGGTTCACAAATGACAGTTTCTAATCAAACTAGAGTTCATGCAGATGTCGTGTCATCAAGCTTCCATGAATAATGAGGAACAACAACAGACTGAGGTGAATGTAAAATTATTATTACCAGTATACCTGATACAAGGCCTTCATCCAGTCAAAGCACGTTTCTGCTTGATCAGGGAACTTAGGGCAACTTAGGGGGCACAACATGTGTGTGGTAAGAGGCGGGACTTTTTGGCAGGTTTGGCAGCAATTTTTGTATCGTCATCGTCAAAATTTAAATTATCATATAACACTGTGAACAGATCAACAATTGGTTAATGACTCTGAGTCACAGATGGTAAATACATACCAATACAGACACTTCATCACATGTGAGGCGTTCTCTTTTGGCCTGAAATCTTTGTAGCCCGCCTTACATTTGGATGTTTTGGCGGCCACAGCGATCACAGTTGATGCAAGAAGTTGTCGAGCCTCGTGGCAGAGTCAGCTGAAAATAGGAAAAGCAGAATTTTTATGTCTCCAGTTCCCCATTCTGATAAGATTTGGGGAAAATATTGCCATATTAATGACAATGGTTGTTAGTTTTACAATTAAATTAAGGTAGCAATTGAAGTCTAACAGTTTTGTAAGAATGTGCAGGTTATTATTTCTGAATTTTAAAAAGAAAAGTTATAAAAAAAGGTCATGAAGACTTGGTTTTGAGCTGAAGATGTCTTTCCTCTTATCCAAAATGATTTCTGGAATAAAACTGGTAAAAAAGGCAGTTTGACTGGATCAGAGAAAAGGTTTGAGCGAGTGTGACGTCACCCATTTCCTTCCAGATCCATCATAACAAATTCAATTCTGTCGTCGTTTCTCTGTGATACAGACGTCACCACGTTGGAGCCAGTTGACAGTGATTGATCTGAGTATCAATTCTATGGCAACTACTGTCGCCAATCAGGAGTAAGCTTGTTGAAAGTCCACACTGCTTCCACTGAAAGTGAGCTTGGTGGAATTTGTCAAACAAACATTCAAGGTGGCACATGCTATTACTTAGGCATCTGTTGGTCAGTCTATAATTTGAATAACTTGTGATAAAGAAAAAGTTTTGTAAAACAAATAACTGGAATTAGCAAAAACATGTTGAAAAGGGTATCACAACAAGAATGGTTAATCTGAGCCATAGAATGACTGACTAACAGCTGTTTGTTTCTCTGTAGAAGTCTATAGGATTATGGCTCCTTGTACTTCCTGTTTGGAACGTGAGGGGGAGGAGTCGGTCAGTCCAGGTCTCTGAGACAGAGACTGTTTTAAAATATTTACAAAACCAAGTCCAGATGATCGTTGTTACAACGTTTTTTGTGTAAATTTGGAGAAAAACCCTAAATAGGTCAATCATAACACTTAAATATATCAGTAAATTAATGTTCCTTTTTTTGCCGGGAAACCGGCGGTGGCGCGAGCGCTGCCATAATCATTAGCTAATGTAACCCCGATTCTCACAAACCTCCCTTCCTCTGCTCCACCACAATAACTATACAGTCGAAACAAATAATTAATACATTTTTCTATGACGATCATAGTAACCTGCAGTCATGTTACGTTCAGTCTCTCGATGGAGGCCGTATTTTTCAGCACCGCTCTTCCGTTACAGTGATAACAACAGCTGCATGCATTCATCTGTCAGATGAAAATACTTTCAGATGATCATAAAGTATTTTCATTACTGCCTCTTGTGTTTACATTTCTTACCTTTGAGACTTCTTTAGCTCGTGCAGAGATGCAGAACGCGCGACAACCAGATTACCTTTATTGACGCCCAACACCCACCGACCGGCGCGCGGATACGTGGGGGTGGGGTGGCTTTATGTGCACGGCGCGCACGCATGCGTATTTGCACTAAAATTTTCACATGGCCTCTTTGACATATAAACTTAACATTTCTATCATTTGTGTCTAAATTACGAGCATTAAATAACACAACTTGATGTGTGTCTGTCATAAAATATTCCATGTTGGGTCTAAATCAGATAAGCATTGTTCATCACATCAAATATTTACATATTTACTGTATTATACTGTTTTCATATATTTATTACTTTTATCATCTAAATTGTCCTAAGATTTATGAAAAAATGAAAATCACACACTGAAAAATAGGGTTTGCTTTATCAGTTTATTCTGCATAATGGAATGTTTGGCTCAAAACTGAGCTCTTTGGCATCAACTCAACCATTGGGTTTGGAGGAAGAGAATTGCTACCTATGACCCCAAGAACAGCTTCCCCGCTGTCAAACATGGAGGTGGAAGCATTATGCTTTGTGGCTATTTTTCTGCACAGAGCTACGTCACCACGTTGATGGAGCCATTAATGGAAAATCCTGAGTGAGAACTTCCTACCCTCCTTAAGCCAGGACCCTTCAAATCAGTCATGGATGGGTCTTCCAACAGGTTAGTGACCTAGAACCTACAGCCAAGGCAACCAAGGAATGGCTGAAGAACAATCATATCAAGGTCATTGAGAGGCCCAGCCAATGTCAATCCTATGGAGAGATCTCACAGGCACCAAGCAACAGCCACCAAATATTCATGATGTAGAAGGGTCAAAAGAAGGGCAAATAAATTTATATAAATTCTTTCAACTTGATTTCTTTCTAGGTTTGCAATTTTGCACAACAAACAAAGGACAAAAACTTTTTTTCCTCCAAATAAAGGGAAAAACCTTGAAACTTCATGTGAGTTCACTGGACCCACATCTCCATGTCTTGGATATAAGTAATTAACTTGCCAATAACAAAGACTTATTAAAGGTCACTGAGGTGAACTTTGTAGACAAGTGCGGAAACTGTATAGTGTAAGGCTGATCGGCAAATAAAAGACCATGAAAGTCATCTTGGACTATAGTAGGCACAGAGGATGGTTCACAGCTTCCCTTTCCTGGGCATCCCCATCTCAGCTGATCTAACTTGGTTTCCTAACTTCCAGGACGTTATCAACAAGGCACATCAGCACGTCTGAAGCTGCTGGCAACCTACCGCTCAGCCAGTCCAACTGCATCATGGTCTGGCTCTCAGATCAAACTGAAGAAGAGCCGCAGAAGCTTCAGTGCTGAAGATACTGGAGCAGATCATCGGCTACCCCCTTCCCTACCTGTCATCCTGTCTGAGTAAAGGAACGTGTCAAGGACCGCACCCTTCCTGCAGCTAACATACTGATAAATACACGTCACTCCACACTTCTAATATTCTTAATTTCTCATGTCATTTACCCCTAATTTAAGATAACTCATTGTCATTTTGTTACATTTTACTTCAGTCTTGCTACAATTAAAATGTAGTCTGTACCCTGACAAAGGATTTGGAGATGCATTGCACATTTATTATATGAGTTTAATAGGTCAGTGTTTCATTCTAAGGTGTTGGACATACAAATCAAAGGCCAAACGTTTGAGTTAAAATGAGAAGTGTCTTCAGCACAGGTGTGAGCACTGAAATGTTTAGCTAGTGTTGTAGAAACTTGAACGGAGGTAAAAAACAATGTAATTGGTGAAATTTAGGTTGAAAAACCCTTCATTGGTGCAGTTCAGAAAAAGATCTCTCAATTAAAAGTGATTTATTGGTACAAAGTTGAAATTAGGTTTTCCTTTATATAAGCCTTTTTTTAGGGGTGAGCTGGGGCTTGAACTGCAAAAAGTCTCCTCCTCAGCAGACAATTAGTCCCTCATGTTCTCTCTCCATCAAGGACTCTGTGCTGCCTAAAAATGAAATGAAGAAGAAAACACATAAATGCCACAAGCCCTGGACATCCATGCAGATCACAAAGAGAAACCTCCTGGCTTTGCAGGGCCGAACCTTCCAAAAGCTGGGAGGAGAGCTCTTCAACCACACTTCAAGGACCTGCAGTGCTGCTGGACTTCACCAACCACAGTCTGGTCAGCAGCATGACATCATAGAGCCTTTAGTTCTTTACCATGGCACCATAACCTGCAATCCATCACATCATGCTTGATCAGTTATGCAACAACTTTAGAAAGTGTAACCCTTGTTCTATCCTAGGCACTTTAACATTGGGAGTTGGGTCATTTAGACCCACTAGACGGTGCTCTGAACCTTTTTTCTTCTATGATTTGTGATCTTCACTGATGTCCATGGATTACATGAAATCTTTCCACCTTTATCCACCTTTGTCATGGTAGGGAGAACACGTCAATGTGAGGGTGGGGTCACAAGATAGCACAAAGGTTACAAAAGATTTTTACCATATGTTGATGACAGCTGATTCTTGTTTTCCTGATGCTCAGACAAAGCCCTTCAGTGTTTTTCTCTGGGCCATTTTGATTGGTCCTTGTGGGAAGAGATTAATGTATTAATAATACTGAAGAAATCAAGAGATATTCCACATCAACAGCATGAGAGTAACATGAAAGAAACAAGCCAACATTTATCTACAACATTACCACAGTCTTTATCTGGAGGTACCATTCTGGTCACGTCTGCTCCAGCTTTTCTGACTTCCGCTTGTTCCAGCCACCGGCCTGAACGGCGAGGATGTCTGTGCAGAATGAAAGGATCAAAATGTATTAAACTGAGAAAACAAACTACACAAAAAGGATGCATCTTCAATGAGTATTTACCAGTTTTTGACACATATGTACTCGGAACATGTGTCTGCTGAAGAGAGGAAGCTGTTCAGTCGGTTCAGTCCCTTTCCCTGATGTTGTCCCTTCTTGATTTCATCCTCGGATCCTCATCATTTCAACTAAAATGTATGTTTGCAAACTTTTGAAACATAAGGGGTTAGAAAAAAACTCCAACAGGAATAAGGGCAGAGGCCCTAAGGGAGACCCAGGACACGCTGGGGAGACTACGTCTCTCAGCTGGCCCCGGGGTCCCCCAAGAGGAGCTGGAGGAGAGGGAAGTGTGGGCATCTTTGCTTAGACTGCTGCCCTCACAACCTGGTTCCTGATGAATGGAAGAAGATGGATGCATGGATGGAACATGTTCAGGCCTTTCAGCAAAACTCCACGATGGCAGACTGCGATACTTCCTCATTTACTTTGCCAGAAGACTTGGTGGAGGACTCTGGTGCTGCCACAAACTTACCTGCTCCACATCTCCCATCTCCAGGATTCTATCAAAACAAATAAATGTCGTATATTAACATGATGATATGACACAAAATACAATAAAACATATATGTAGGCATGTTCATTTTCTTAAGGAAGAGGCCATGAAAATAACTTTACATGTTCTATTTCCCCATGAATGCAGTTCACAAAGGAGGTCACCACAGTGTTTTTGGTCAGAAACGCATCTTCCAAATAACCACTGAGCCTAAAAGAACAGAAAAGTTTACATAAGAAAAACATTTATACCATCAAAAATGTAGGTGGAAAAGAATTTTACACACCCCAGTTGGCTCTCAAAACAGTACATTTTGCAAGTTCCATCCACTGCTACAGCCAACATGGAGGGAGAGCATGCAGGACCCTGAAACAGATGAACCTGACAGCCTCTCCATCTCAAAGTTAGCAGAAGATCAGTCCAGGAACTATTTGTACATGTTGTCTCCAAATAACTGACCAGTCTGAGAGAGGAAAGGGAAAAAAACACGAGGTTCTTTTATGTATATACATACATACAAGAATCAGGAATCAGACATTCTGTTGAAGTGGGACTTAAAGTCCCACTCCAACAGAATTTTTAGCTATTATAAAATCGTTCCCAGTTTTTTTTTTAATTACGATCATTTTGTTTTTTTTTAAGACATTTTTCTGCAGCACAGCAGCTCATAAGAATTTCACCTCAGAGCTGTGGTGCAGATGTTTGCCTCTGCTAATTTCCCATAAACCATTTGTTGATTTTCTCTCCCGCTAGCTTATAGCACCTCACAAGCCCTAGCCAACATTAGCATAGCAAAAAAAAAAAAAATCAATGAGCAACATTGGAGCTATCCATGTGTACACTTTTGAGCCAGATACCAGCTCAGACAAGGGAACTCAGGACATTAATGGATCTACCGGTATTTGTCTGCAAGTGGATGCATCAGAATTGGAGCGGAGTAGAGACTTTGGCCCATTCATGGCAGTTAGAGCGTCACAACTATAAGCTTTTTGAGACAATCAGTTTCATCTTCTCCTGATCCATTGAGATTTGAATAAATACTCAGAAACAGTTTTAATCTTATATTATTGTGTATGTGTTTATATTTTTGTTAATGTTCTCAATAATGAGAAAAATGTTTGATCTTAAAAACATGACTTCCATTGGAGCGGCTCTTTAACTTTGTTGACAACGCTAGGATAAATAAATGTGGTCAGCCAAATCAGCCATAACTGTTTAGACCAGGGGTCTGCAGCCTGAGGCTCCACAGCCACATGTGGCTCCTTGACCCCTCCTTTGCGGTTCTCTGACAAAAAATAAAAATGTTTTTAATTCAAACAAATATCCTATTTTTCAGACGACACAGCGCATCACGCAAAACAAAACAGTCAGATAAGTCAAACTTTACTCAACTTGGTGATCTACTCAACAGTTGAAGCAAAGTATTACTGTGCCAGGCTCCTGACTACAGTACCCATAATGCTTCAATAATCTATCAAGCGGTGATGCACAATATTTTAAGAAATTCCAGCATTTATGACGAATTTTTTTAAAGCTGACAACGTACCACAAAAAATCAATTTGAGGTCAATACGCACAATTTAGAGGGCCTATACCATGCTAGCCATTTAGAATAAACTATTTCCTCGATCTCTGAGGCTCCGCCTTTCTCTTCTTGTGGGTGTCGCCTATTTCATGACATCAACCTAGAGTCTGCGTTGGCAGCGTTTCTGCGTTTCTTCCATCCAAACTTTTGCAAAGATGGATGTGAATATTGTGCAATGAAAGCATTTTGCTGATCACCACTAGCTCCATTGAGAAAGTGGGCGTGTCTGTTAGCCTGGAGGCGGTTTTAGCTGCACAGGCTCTTCCTAGAAGAGGCTGCTCCTCACTTATGATGACGTCACAATGTGAGGACCCTCTTATTGTGAATTGGGAGGGGCTGGTGCTCAGAGGGTTTCAGAGGAATGCTGAGAGATGCGTGAATGGATCAAAATACCGCTGTGGATTAGTTTTTGTGAGGAATTAACATTATAATACACTTTAAAATTTTAAAACGTTGATGTTGCATGATATAGGCCCTTAAAGAAATACTGGCTGAGATGTACTAACAACATAAAATCTACAATGTGTAAAAAAAAGCCTTTGTAAACCCCAGTAGTTATCAAGTTTCCAAAATAACATAAATGCAAATGAGTGTTTGATTTTCTAAAGGCTGAAGAGACACCTTGTGTGTCCTACTGAGTTCTGGACAGTGAGACATTAGAAAGGCTCTTAGCTGTTTAAAGGGCTGCAGACCCCCGTTTCTGGCTAAATGACCCAAAAGGAAACTTACCTCTGCGGAGACCACGTGACGTTTCCCCCCCCGTCCTTTATACAGAAGAGGCCTTCACCGTGATGCTGCGGCCTTTTAAATTTAAGATGGAAAAACGCCTTGTCATTCAACGTTTATCCTTAACAGCCAACACGTTTTTACTAAAAACCCATCTCTGGTTTCCCAAATCTAAACATTACATTTCTACAGAGAAAAGTTCAAAGCATCGCCCACCTTCCAGCTGTCCAAGAGTTCTTCAGCCGCGCGCCTTCCCAACTACCCCTGGCTGCAGCCTGCAGAAGTGCACAACATAGTGGAATGCTGGAACGCTGAGGAATGTGTACACGCTGTGGAATGTTAACCCCGCCCACTTTGAGCCTGTCTTCTTCATTGGTTTTACAAGTTTCCATGTGCAATATTGCCACCTACCGGTTTTTAAGGAGTTTTTCCTTACCGTGAAGGGGGGGGGGGGGGGGGTCTAAGGGCAGGAGTAACAGTTTAGTTTAGTCTGTTTTGTTAAAGTTTAGTATTTTTCTAATGCATTCTTTGTTTTCATGATCCCTTTTTATTGTTTTTCATTGCGCTAAATAAAAAAATATTTAATTGAATTAGAGAATTTATACAGTGATTCCTGTCTTCTTATGCCTTTTATAAGTTTCCATGTGCATGTATTAGGGAGTTAATAAATTCTGTCTGGCCTCACAGACTCAAAAAAATAACTCATTGGATGAACTCAATTTAATTGTGGGCAGGATTTCCATCCAATAAATGAGTAACCCCACCTCAAAGGAAATTCTTCCATGTAACGAAATGTAATCGAGTTAGTCGAACTCAATTTTATCAAGAAAGGCAAAGGAAAAAGATCATGCAACAGAAGTCTAAAGCCAGATTCAAACTCAGAACCTCTGTATTATAATCTCGCTAACTACACCACTGAGCTAACACTCCAGTGACAAAACAAGGCCGCCGGTATAAATAAATAGAGTCCTTATTTCTATGAATGACGCTCTTCGTGTATCGTCTTATTGGGAGAAGCCGAGTTGAAACGATTTCATGCCACAGTTTCGTTTTTTACGTGGAAAAAACGAACTAAAGTTTTCACTTTTGAAAAGTCGAAGGATTTGAAGGACTAATAGTCATACCAGGCATTACATTAGATGAAGGAGTTGAACATTTTAATAGTTCAATGGTTAAAATAGGTGAAAAATTGTAGCCGTAGACGGCAAAAAGCATAAAGAGAAACAGGAAAACAGCATTCAACAGCATTACCCCTTACTTGAACTCAATTATTTTGGATTCCTGGAGTTATAGGGGAAACTATTACAGGTAATACATTTTGTGTTAGGTCAATTAAATGTAGATACAATCTTTTAAAATAAATATTTTTAAATAAAACAAACAGAATTTTATTGTGTTACATGAAAGAGGGACTTGAATCATTTTTTTGAGTGATACATAAAAAAACATTGCATAATTCAAATTTTCCTCCCCTCTGTTCTCTTTCTTCCTCATACAATTCACAATGACACAAAATGTGCTCCACTGATTCTTCCCCTTTCCTGCAATCACAACTGCTGTGACAAAGGTGAATCAAATGCACGGGCTCAGCGTGGGCGGGGTTAACATTCCACAGCAGACGGGCTCAATGTGGGCGGGGTTAACATTCCACAGCGTGTTCACATTCCTCTGCGTTCAAAGCATTCCACTATGTTGACCCATTCTGCAGGCTGCAGCCAGGGCTTACTCCGCCTTCCTGCGGGTTCATCCGGGGGTTTCCGGGGGAGTGGGGTGGGGGTGCCCGTATGACGCTGCATTCACTGGCTTTTCGAAATGCGCACTTCATGTCAATTGGGGCAAATTGAAGGCTTAAAAGCCTGTTTACTTTAGATAATATATCCTATTTAATATATCCTATTTAAAACATTATTGAGAATTACTACAGGAAACAGTGATGAAACCGGTTTGTTGTCACATGTCAATCAAAGCCTGATCGCCGCAACAGCAACACAGAACAAGAAAACCTATACACGAGTCCCTAGAAATGTAAATAAAAGAAATTAGTAAATCGCAACATACCTTTTTACGAGATTTTCCACAGGAAAAAAAGAGAAAGGCACGTCACGTGACCCACGTCAGCCCGCATATATGAATGGAAAAGATCAGACGCTTTCAGATCCTTTGAGGAAAAGTTGAACGTAACAAACAAACAACTTAATGTCTGCAATATTACGAAAATAAAGGGGATATATCCTGCTAGAAATGTTTTCAAAAATAAATTAGTCCACAATCACTCTTATTTTATGGCATTTTCTGCGGAAAAAAAGAGAATCATATTAGTCACGTGATCCACGCGCACGTCTGCAGATATGAATGAAAGTTAACGTGTTTCTCCAACGTAACACAGAGCCTTTGGGAGAAAAAGTTGAGCGAAACAAGCAAACTACAAACTGTATGTCCAAAATGAAAGCATATTTTAAAAGAAAATGGTATATTTCTCACTAGAAATGTTGTCAAAATAAAAATTAGTCCTCAAAATATCTTGTTTTATGGGATATTCCACCGAAAAATGAACGTGCATCCGCCATGTTTTTTGCTCACGACAGGCCAAACCTCCAAAGTCACGTGATCCTGAGAAGGCTCGTAGAAAATGAATAGAAAAATGAAACGTATCCGTCTCACAGTTTAGGGGGCGTTTTTGTAAAACTCTCACGCATTTCCATGTGGACAAATGTAGCTACTACACATTTTAGGATGAGACTGGGTTGTATGAACCCAGACATGGAGAGGTGATTACCAATGCTTTTTTAGAACTCAGTCAATAATGCGGGCTCGGGAGAATTGTACAAGCCATTGAGAGAGAACCAGTTACCAACAGTAATTTTGCATTTGTTAAGCTTTATTTTTATAGTTTTTCACTACTGGTTCATCCACGTTGAGCCCGAGAGACATGGGAAAATCTTTGTTGTTTTTTTAATGTTCTTAAAAAGAATTGCATAGTAACAAGGAAAAGGTATTCAGACCAAGAGCAGTCCACTGGCCCTCCAGGTTGGGGGTTTGGCACAGGGCTAACCACCCGGTCCTATAAAACTAAGATGGTTACGGAAACAGCAACAAGATCAAAAACCACTCTAACGTGCACTGGGCCTCCAGAGTCACAACAAGAGACTTATATGAATGACAATGGTAAAAGCCAAACCTTGGAAGCCACTGACAGGAGGATGGAAGTCTTGAGCACTAAAACCAAGACCAGATTAGGATTCTGGAATGTACGAACAATGTACCAAACAGGAAAATTGGCACAAGTGACATCAGAGATGCGTCGATATAATCTTCATATTTTAGGCGTTAGTGAAACCAGATGGATAGGATCCGGCAAAGTCATAACATCAACAGGAGAAACATTACTGTATTCAGGCAGAGAGGATAGTAAGCATCAAGAAGGAGTTGCCATCATTTTAAAGAAAGGAGTAGAGAAAAGTCTAATTGAATGGAAACCTGTCAACAGTAGATTGATTAAAATCAGGATGAGAGGGAGACATATGAACATGACCATAATTCAGTGCTACAGTCCTACCAATGACAGTGAGGAAGAAGCAAAGGACTCTTTCTATGAACAGCTAGATACAGAAGTTAAGCTCACACCAAGACATGATGTTTTGATCATCATGGGAGATTTGAATGCAAAAGTTGGAAAAGACAACAGTAACAACGAGAGAGCAATGGGCAAGCTTGGATGTGGGACAATGAACGAGAATGGAGAAAGGCTGATTGACTTCTGCAATACCAACAATCTTGTAGTGGGGGGCACCTTGTTCCCACATCGTGATATCCACAAGCTGACATGGTACTCACCAAATGACAGAGACAAGAACCAAATAGACCATATGATGATCAACGGGATGTGGAGAAGGTCATTAATAGATGTTAGGGTCAAGCGGGGAGCAGATGTTGGAAGTGACCATCAACTTGTTACGGCAATGTTAAAACTGAAACTGAGGAAATCCCAAAAAATGGCCCATGCTCCAACAAAATTCAATGTTCAGAAATTACAAGACCCTCGGATAAGACGTAGTTTTGTTCTACAAGTCAAGAACAGATTCCAAGCACTTCAAGATTTGGACACAGAAGTCAGTGTTGACATGATCAACTCAACATATGAACACATCAAGACTGCTTACCAGCAGAGCGCAAAAGAATGTCTTGGATTTAGAACCAAGAAAGGGTCAAAGGAATGGATTAAACAGAAAACATGGAAGGCCATTGAAGATAGACGAAATCTTAAGAATCAGCTTCTTAACACCCATTCAGAGAGACTCCAAACAAAATACAAGCAGCAGTACAGAGAAGCCAATAAGACAGTAAAAAGGATGGTGCGCGCCGATCGACGAGCATATATTGAGGAGCTTGCTGAGGAGGCAGAAAGAGCTACAACCCGAGGAGAACAAGGCCAGCTGTACAGAATTAGTCGACAAGTATGTGGAAAACACCACTCTACTGTCAGCTTACCAATTAAAGATAAACAGGGGAAGCTTCTCACAACAGAAGCAGAACAAGATACCCGCTGGGCTGAACATTTTCAGGAAGTTTTGAACAGAGATCCACCAACAGAAGGAGCAGATATTCCAGAAGGAAAGACAGACCTAGACATCAACAAAGGAGAAAATTGTCTCAGTTATCAAGTCACTGAAAAGCAATAAAGCACCAGGTCACGACAATTTGAATGCTGAACTGTTCAAGACGGACACAGAAACAGCATCAAAAATATTGCAACCTTTTTTCAAAACCGTTTGGATATCAGCAAGCATACCAGAAGAATGGACTAAAGGTGTAATCATCAAAATTCCAAAGAAGGGCACACTCAGCGAATGTAACAACTGGCGTGGTATCACCCTTCTGTCCATCCCCAGCAAGATTATGGCCAAGATAATCATCAATAGGTTATCGGAAGCTGTGAATGCAATACTTAGGAAGGAACAAGCCGGTTTTAGAAAAGGGAGAAGATGCACGGAACAGATTTTTGCTCTGAGAAACATAATAGAACAAAGTGCTGAATGGCAGCAGCAGCTCTTCGTTAACTTTATAGACTTTGAAAAAGCATTTGACAGTGTGCACAGAGACAGCTTGTGGCGAATCTTGAGGGCTTATGGAGTACCGACCCACATGATAAAACTGATAAGAAGCTTCTATAACAACTATAGATGCTGTGTGGGAGGAAGTGACATCTGGTTTGAAGTGAAAACTGGAGTCCGTCAAGGATGTGTGATGTCAGCTCTCCTCTTCAACGTAGTGATAGACTGGGTGATGAGGCGCACGACTGAAGCAGGACCAACTGGCATCAGATGGACACTCTTCTCCACCCTCGAGGATCTCGACTTTGCTGACGATCTGGCACTGATCTCTCATATTCACCGACATATGCAAGACAAGACTGACCGGCTAAGCCGATTTGGATCCCAGGTTGGTCTTAAAATCAACCAAAGCAAGTCAGCGATTTTGACCTTGAATACTACGTCACAGCCCCCCATCAAGGTCAATGATCAGAATTTACCATTTACTGAAAGCTTTACTTACTTGGGTAGCATCATCACATCAGAAGGTGGAAGTAATAAGGACATACAGAACAGGATTAATAAAGCCAGGGTTGCATTCATAAGCATGAACAATATTTGGAAGACATCACAGTACAGCACTAAGACAAAACTGAAGCTCTACAGCAGCTGTGTTCTGTCAGTATTACTGTATGGAGCAGAGTGCTGGAGAATGACACAGCAGGACTTGACCAAACTTTCGACCTTCCACACCAAAAATTTAAGGAGGATATTAAGAATTTTCTGGCCCCAAAAGATCTCCAATGAAGATCTATTCCTCCGCAGCAATCAAGAAGACATGTCATCAATTATCCTCAAAAGACGCTGGACATGGATAGGACATGTACTCAGGAGTGAAAACCACACAATAATAAAGACAGCACTACATTGGACACCAGATGGAAAAAGAAAAAAAGGACGGCCGAAGATCACCTGGCGCCGAACAGTAGAAACCGAGCTGAAGGAATTTGGACACACCTGGGGAACCATCATCACCCTGGCCCGCGACCGTCAGAAGTGGAAAGATTTCGTTGCTGCCCTAAGCGTCTCAAGGCGTAAAAGGCAGTAAGAAGAAGAAGAAATGTAGCTACTACACATTTTAGGATGAGACTGGGTTGTATGAACCCAGACATGGAGAGGTGATTACCAATGCTTTTTTAGAACTCAGTCAATAATGCGGGCTCGGGAGAATTGTACAAGCCATTGAGAGAGAACCAGTTACCAACAGTAATTTTGCATTTGTTAAGCTTTATTTTTATAGTTTTTCACTACTGGTTCATCCACGTTGAGCCCGAGAGACATGGGAAAATCTTTGTTGTTTTTTTAATGTTCTTAAAAAGAATTGCATAGTAACAAGGAAAAGGTATTCACAGACGTTCAATGTCAGACCAAAATGCTTTTATTGAAGCATCTGATTGGTCAGTTAGTAACATGAATAACTTGCGGTGAAGTAAAAATATATTTAAAAAAAAAGTATGATTAGAAAAAAAATGTTAAGAAGAAGGTATCAGAGCAAGAATTGTCATTCCGACAAATACAATCACAGAGTAATTACTGTCTATTTCTCAATAGAAGTCTATGGTATTTTGGCTTCTTGAAACCAGCGGGTACTCCCTATTTGGGAACACGAGAAGGGAATGGGTTAAGCTGTCCATTGTTTTTACAGTCTATGGACTGAACATAGTTAGTTTGCTAAAGTAAATCGCAGTTTGTTCGTCTTGATAATCCATAACAAATTTTCAAAAACCCATAAATACACCCAAGCAGACGCAGTCTTGGACCCATCTTTTGAGGTGGTCTAGGTTTGTTTTCAATCGGACTGAGCTTCGGTTCGCCCTGAGTTTCTTCCCTTTGAAAAGGCTCTGTCTTCAGAGCAAAATACCAAACCAAACGGCCACCGTAGTCAAGCATTACTAGAAGTAAACAGAGTAGGAAAAAAAGCAACGATGTGCCGTGGGAAAATGTAAAGCAACAATGAGACACAGAAACTCATTGAAACTGGTCGATTAAATGCGGGTTCATTAAAACAACTTTCATAGTGATGCCCATTGCTTCTCACACTTTTCTTGACAATCTCCATGTCATAAACACTTATCAGCGTAACTTCTTAGCCGAAGTCTCCTTAGTCACCGCTTTGCAGTATTCCTCCGCAAGTAAAAAGTGTAAGTAGCAAGTAAAAAGTGTTATACCTGATGTTGATATAGACATTTAAAATTGGTCAGCATAATATAGTTTAGGTAAAACATCACAAAAAGGATTGAAAAGCATAGCACTTCTATTATTATTTCTCTTGTTGCTTTGCCCCACCCTCAAAATTCCTGGCCTAAGACTAAAAAGATCTTTAGTTATGTGGCTTTGTTAACAAGCTCTGATTCAAAGCAGTAATGTCTGATTGAGAGGTAGTCTAAATACAGACTACAAACGCAAGCTTCGGGACTCGATCCAGACCAAATTTAGCAGACTCTTTCTGGACCAATGGACTTTTCCAGTCTGAATACACCCTAAATCAACCTTCAACTTGTCAATTTGACATTCAAAACACTGCCGTAGATGGATGGAAGAATAAACCTGAGACCACCATTCTTATTAAGAGAAGGTTTATCCTTCTTGACAAAGATGGCTTCTTTCACTCCTCGCTCAAACCATCCTTTCTCTCTGGCTAGAATTCGGACTTCACTCTTTCGACTGTCCTCGAAAGAGTGGTTTGTGGCCTTCAGGTGGAGATGTACTGCAGACTCAGGTCCACTTGGGTTTTGAAACCTAAACAAACCAAACCAGTTCCACCTGAGTCGTTAACCGCTGAAAGAGACGACCAATTTGGAGAGGGAGTCACTGACTTCCCAACCCCCAGCTGAGGACAAAGGACTATTAACGACCCGAAACCACGTAGGCTAAGTGGACAACACCTCCAGTTTCAGGTCTGACTCCTCCCCCATGAGCGGATATATACCAGCTCTTAGACCAGCTATTTCAGAATTGACAAAGCCTCTTGGATAAGAGGTGAAACGTCTTCCAACTTTAAAACCAAGTCCAGATGACATCCCCTAAACCTACTACAATTAAAAGTATACAGTTCGTGCAGTCTCCACTCATGGACCAATCACTGCTGCAGGGACTTATGGATTCAATTTAGAGACCAGCAAACAAACCTGTTAAGTTAACCTTGCGTTCTATTAAACCCAGGTACATACAACTAATTGTGATTTGCACATACACTCTATTAAGGCAACATTGAAAAAATATCACACTTATTATATAAAAGTGGTAATTCACCAAACATCTATTTCTACAGAGAGTACACTTATGCACCTGGATACCCACAAAAACTATGCTTCAATTGTTTTATTTCCTTTTTTATAACAGCCAAGCTGCTGGCAAGGGGCGACCAAGGACTGCACAGCTTTTACTTGAACAGCACTAAAGGGTTCCTTCGCAGTGCGAAGCATACTTAGAAAAGAATGTGCATGAACATTTTTGGCACAGATTTGTCAAGGATTTTTGTGCGGCCACCTGCATGTCATGTACAGATTTGTCAATTTCTTAACCACAGACACCCTGTATCCACCCATAAAGACAGTTGGGACTTAAACTTTAGGCTTTTGTTTTGAAGAAAGATCATAAATAATACAATTGTCATATGTCATACACATTTTTTCTACTGGCTTGGTGATGAATTATATCATCCTTAAGAAAAAAGTTCTTTATAAGAAGTTTTACATGAATCACTAAAATGGTGAAAGCTGTCATAGTGGTTTCAAGCTAAAATACCTAAAACATCTGTCAGGATTTTGCTCTTTCTTTCATTTTGCTTCTCTGATCAGTCTTTACTAACTTCCCTCTGGTCCAAATATTTCTGACAAACTCGCTAAACCATTTTCCACCTGCTCACCAGATGCTTCATCAGCTTTATGATCCTTTTTTTTAACCATACTTCTTCCTGTACCTGCCCCAACTTATGGTTTGCACTATTCTGCACCAGCTATTAGCTGAAAACCACTTGCATATTCTTCAGTCTTCCTTTTTACATTCTTTCTTTGTAGCAGCCAAATTACACTCTCAGTCACTGCCTTTACCTAAAATTTGATAAGTTTTAAAATTATATAGCACCATTTAATGCTTTTTAATTCCAACTCTGGCATCAGTATTGTTGCCACACAAAATTAGCACCTTGATACATAAAAAACTGAAAACAAACAATTTATTTCTTTGGACTTCTTGAGTTCTGTACAGTAAGATTCAAATTGAAATTGTTCATGCTTGTGATTATGTCACCATACATAGTTGCTTCTATGTATTTGTGTATATATGTGTATATACAGCAACCTTCAATTTAATTACTTAGGTAATCCTTAACTCTACTCCACCGCTGATCAAAAACCTCAATTTTCTAATGAAGAGAAGTCTCACTTTTTCCATGACATAACTTGTTTGAGTTTACTTTTCTATTCATTTACCATTGATTTGATATTCTTTTCCAAAACAATCTAATTATTTTTCTAGAATAAAATAATAGTTTATGTATTATTTATGTATGACTTACTTTTTGCAAATTTCATTAGGTGGCCTGGCAAGTATCAAAGGGAACAATGAATAATCCTGGTTATAACATATTTTGCAGGTTTTTTATGTTAATTTCTGATGTATCAAAAGGTGGCTTTTTTTAAAGACATAAGATGTGTTGTAGGTTGACGTTTACGTTACTATATAAATGCTACTGAAGTCCTGATTTTTCTGCGTTCTTTGTATCAAAAACAGTTTAGTCACACACTAGTTTAAAATTAAGATTAGTGTTTATCACATAAGGTCCTGATAGTTTTACAGAATGCATACAAATATTTACAATGCAAAATCTAAGCTATTTAATTTGAACTCAAAATGTGACTTTTTATATTATTTACCTAAGTTATTGATGGGAATTGGCACTGGTAAAAGTACTAAAGATGCTATTTTTCCTCTACAAAGTCTTTGATGGACTTCTGAAAAGTATAAAAAAAGTTTAGCAAGTTTCCAGTAGATACTTAATTATCACCTCATTATTTCTCCTGGGCTAGGAAATAGGCTGTTTTGTTTTTGCAAGGTAATTTTTTTGGCTAATAAATGATGACCTTTCGAATGTTATTTGTTCCTGTTCCTAACAGGATCCGGGCCTTTAGTGAATGTATGTTTGGAAACTGAATTTATATGAGCTTCTGAATATAGCTTTGGTTTTAGCTGTGATTTGTTCCTATTGTATTAGGAGGTTTTTGTTTTTATTTTTATCAAGTCAGTATTTTTAAATTAATTTCTGGCAAGACATCCTTGTTTTTGTTTCATTAAAATATAAAAAACCTTGGAAGATACCACAAAACTATAAATAACAACCAACCATCTCGTAATTATTGTTTTGATGCATTTATACTATACATTTTTCTGCGTTATTAGATTCATTAGGCATGATTGATGAAATCCACATTAGGTTCAGAATAAAAACAAAGCAAAGATGTGTTTCAATGAAGAAGCCATGTTGCTTAATTCTAGGTACTGAAATTCAGAGATAGACACAAACTTGCCACTGTCAGTCTGTCAGTGTTTTTTTCTAAATGCTTTGATGGAAAACACTAGTAAATACTATAGAGTAGATATGTATGTATGTTTTGATAAAGTACCTTTTTATTAGTAGTATTTTTTCTGCTTTCTTCTAAGTAGCCTATGTAAAATGGACAGATACTATGATACTATGCAACTATTACAGAACTCTGCGGCACGAGTTCTGACGAGGACCAGAGGGCGGGAACACATTACACCTATTTTAAAATCGCTGCATTGGCTCCCTGTGCGTTTCAGGATTGATTTTAAAGTTCTTTTAATGGTTTATAAATGTTTTTATGGTCTTGGGCCTTCTTATTTAAATGATATTATTTTAAAATACGAACCCTCGCGGACCCTGAGGTCCTCTGGCACTAGCCTCTTGGTGTCCCTAAGGTGAGGACCAAGACACACGGTGGGGCTTCGTTCTGCCATTACGGCCTGCCAGAGAGCCTCAGGGCCGCAGAGACTGTAGAGGTTTTTCAGAAGAGGCTCAAGACCCACCTTTTTAGTCTGGCTTTTAAATGACTTTGAACATTTCCTATGTCTTTTTATTTTTTATCTATCTATTGCAGCAAGATGACCGGAGGGCGTACCAGATCATCATCATGTGAATGAACGTGAATACGATGGATGCTTCTGTGCTTTTTAAAATAAATAAATCTGTTCTCTAAACATCCTCCTTGTCTTCAATGCAATGTAATGAGACACACACAGACAGAAATATGAAGGTATCTGCTGTAAATCTATGACGTAAATTAATAACAGGATATGATCGGCTAGTCAGTTAGCATGTAGTCTAATAGCCTTCGAATGTAAAGCAACTGACTGCTAAAGTTAATAAAAGACAAGTCCTGAATATTATTATTCCTATTCAACCCTAAACTACAATATCAGCTGTCTGACAACAGACCAACCAGTTGCACAAACGCCGGCATACATCAAAGAGATCTGCGGCGGCGCTAGTGGTAGCCTAGCAGGAGCTATCCTATGACAAAGCAGCCTAGTTATCATAAATCTTTTGATATTTTTCTTATATTCATTGAGACGGTAATAAAGTGATCATTTTTGTTTTTCATGTTCCTTTTTTGAACGAATATGGGTCACAGATACACGGAAGTTACCGCTGAAACCGTACAGCATATCCGCGTAAATGACTTATGACGTGAATAATTATTGCGTTCGAACGGATTAATTATTGCATTCGAACGACATAATTATTGCGTTCGCACGAGTTAATCATTTCGAGGGAACGGAATAGTATTTTGAGGGAACGCAATCTTGTGGGAACGGAATAGTATTTCGTGCGAACGAGATAATAATCTGTGGGAACAAGATATATTTTTATATCTTAATGTCAGGACACGGGCTCCGTAGTATTCACTTAGCAGTGCTCTGATTAAATCATTTAATAGTCTGTTGTGGTCATTACTAAAAAAAAAAAAAGAAAAGTAGAGGAAAAAAGGAAATGAAAAAATAATCATCTATAAAAGCTCTAAAGGTTACTTTGAACCAATGAAGAAAACAATTGAAATTCAGCATTATAAATTAAAACAAACTATGCTTTATTTATTGCTGTAAAATAGCAGAACACTGCTTCATAAAAATACAAACAAGAAAAAAAAAATAAAGCCACAGCTACAATGTGCAGACCGCTGGTGTGTTGAAAACAGATATTCAACACTTTTATGCATCACCTTAATTCCTTTTATAATGTTAGCTTGAATTCTGATTAATAGCCAGTGTCCTTATTTGAATTCCATGGTTCATGTAACTGCTTAGTTAGCATAGAAAAGAAACAGCTGCCCTTTTGCTCATTATTGTTTATAGATGTCGTAAGTGGGCAGCTCCAAAGTTTAGTGGAGTGTTTATAATGGTACTGAGCAGTCATTTTATTAAGAGCAAATTGAGAGTGCAGCCTTGCATCGATAATCAAAAAAGACCTAGGGTATGTTGAGCCATGTCTCCTTTATGAGCTGAAGTTTAATTAAGCTAAATGTTTAAATACTGAGTGATTAGAGTGGACTTTTTTATTACAAAGAAATGGATTTAGACTTTTTTTGTAATTTCTTTTGTAACTTTTAAATTTATCTACATTTGGCAGAGTTTTCAACAAAACTTTCACACCTTGGCATTCAACTTGTTACGACTATGGTCTTGCCTGCATGTTTTGTGTGATGTGTGTGTGTGTGTGTACATTTATTTGACCTTTAGCTCCTGCAGAGCTCTTCCTCCAGCTCTTCCACTGCTGCTGACCCCCTTGCAGAGCTGATTGAGGCTGCCACTCTCTACCAATTGCCAGGCTGGGAGCGAAGTTTTAAAGCTCCCAGGAACTGAATTCCCGAGACGATTGTTTCTCACCCTGCCCCTGCTGTCTGCCTGGCCTTAGCCCTTGAAAGCATCTGGTTTCACTCCCCACTTTGTCCTTTTGTTAAATTTAATCTTGTGATTTTTGGTTGCCTTCTGAGTAATTAATTAAGGTCAGCCTTTGGTGTTTTGTTTGTTAGTTTCCTTGACTCTTATGTTGTGACACCTCTCGCCCTAATAAATGGCTGTGTGGCCAACTTCAACCTCCCCCGGTTGTTAAACTTTCTTTGTTACCTATTTTCTCTCTCCTCGGACGTAACACAGCTCTTTAAATGTTTTTCTAGGGTTGTAACAATTCATTAACAATGATTCCATTCATATCATATTTATTGGCTGCTGATACAATTCCTAGTCAATATTAGTTCATTTTGTATGATCCAATTTTATTCAGTTTACTGATCTAAAATCGATTCAGGACATCTCTAGCTAAAAATTCAAGTCAGTGTTATTCAGAAATAAATGAAAGTGGAGGTGAGGTTATCCAGATTCCTTGTATTTCTTGCAAGATGAGTAAGTGTAAATCCATTCACATTTTAGTTTCATAAAATTCAGCCCACTGTTGTTTTTCTACATAAAAATAATACAAACGGAACATTATTAGGACATGATACCACACTGTGTGGTCACATGTCTTTGCAAAATTCACAGTGTTTCCACACACTGGAATACGGAGCCCGTGTCCTGACATTAAGATATAAAAATATATCTTGTTCCCACAGGTTATTATGTCATTCGCACGAAATACTATTCCGTTCCCACAAGATACTATTCCGTTCCCACAAGATTGCGTTCCCTCAAAATACTATTCCGTTCCCTCGAAATGATTAACTCGTGCGAACGCAATAATTACCGTAATTTCCGGACTACAAGCCGCTACTTTTTTCCTGCGCTTACAGCCTTGAGGCTTATTCAGTGACGCGGCTAATTTATGGATTTAATTGGCGGCCGCCATGTACGTACTTTCGACCTCAGTGAATAGTTTGAATTCTCTATCTAACACCAAGCACGAGGCATTTTTATTCAACACACCTCTTAGCAGCCAAACAGCATGGAGTTGACTTCAGGTCTTAGACACTTCAGTCATGGTTCAACAAAACGAAACACGCATGCCCGGCCGCATCCCAGAATCCTTTGGGGCCATTAGACCCAACGTGCACGTGATCGCCGCTACATTATGATGAAGCTTTCAAGTTAAAAGCAATCGTTAAAAGCAGCGTAAAAAAGTCCACCGTCACCAACGGGTTTGGAAAAGCCGGTTTGCTGCGTGACGGAGAGAACAGCGCATGGAGTGAATTTACACTCCATTTACGGTTTCTAAGGAAACCGTAAAAGCGTAATTTTGCTTTGAAAAACTCACAGCCTCCGTGTGAGCTGGAGACATCTTCTCCTGCTGATTGAGCTGCGGGGCCGATGGCAGTCTGATGGCTCCCACACGTAACAACGCATCCGCCCCTCATACACAAAACGTACAGTATTAAGTCCGATTGCTTTGCACAGAAACGATTTGCTCGGTCCACCGGTGCAATGGGGACGAAGTGCTCCTCCTTGAAGCTGCCCTGGCCAGAGGTGTCGGAGTAGATAGGAAGGGGAGACAAGGAGCGCGCGGGGCGGGAGCGGAGCGCCGAGGCGTCCGCGGAGTGCAGAGGCTTCTGAATTCTGACGCACGCGTCGCACTGAGGTGCGCGTATCGCGCTGAGGCGCGCGTATCGCGCTGAGGCGCGCGCGTTTCAGTCGCCGCTGCTTTATTTTACTGTTGTGTTTTCTAACCAGTCCTGTTACTCCCATAACGCTGCTGCGACACAAGCGGAAGGAGAGCTTTTCCCGTTCACCCCTCCATGCACTGCTGCTACTTGCTAATTCTTAAACACGTACAACAGAATGGCGAGCCGGGCGTTGGCCCCGCCTTTAGCCCCTAAGACTCATGGGAAATGTGGAATCGGGGATGTAAATTTCCTCATTATAACTGAGGGATGTAATGTTGATTATATGGTTACTGTTTGTAATTTTATGTTAGATACCTAGATTGTCAATAAGTAAAAAAAAAAATGAAATAAAAACACCATAACTGAGGGACTTGTGAACAGAATAGAGGTCCATGCTGTTTGACAGATATCGATACACTCAAATACGTGACCCAGAGGCAAAACTGGCACCACCCACAATGTGCTAATAAATTGCACTCACTGTGGGATGCTGAGCGTGATCTGTCAGGATGACAATATCGGCTAACACATGCGCGGCTTGTACTCTGACGCGGCTTGTGTATGTATAAAAGCAGTCAAACACGTGAATATGGGTGGGTGCGGCTTGTAATCGGGTGCGCTCTGTAGTCCGGAATTTACGGTATGTCGTTCGAATGCAATAATTAATCTGTTCGAACGCAATAATTATTCACGTCATAAGTCATTTACTCGGATATGCTCTCTGTATGCCGGCAAAAGCCGCTTTCAGCGGTAACTTCCGTGTCTCTGTGACCCATATTCGTTCAAAAAAGGAACATGAAAAACAAAAATGATCACTTTATTACCGTCTCAATGAATATAAGAAAAATATCAAAAGATTTATGATAACTAGGCTGCTTTGTCATACGGTAGCTCCTGCTAGGCTACCATTAGCGCAGGCGCAGATCTCTTTGATGCATGCCGGCATTCGGGCAACTGGCTGGTCGGTTGACAGACAGCTGATATTGTAGTTTAGGGTCGAATAGGAATAATAATATTCAGGACTTGTCTTTTATTAACTTTAGCAGTCAGTCGCTTTACATTCGAAGGCTATTAGGCTACATGCTAACTGACTAGCCGATCATATCCTGTTATTAATTTACGTCATAGATTTACAGCAGATACCTTCACATTTCTGTCTGTGTGTGTCTCATTACATTGCATTGAAGACACGGAGGATGTTTAGAGAACGGATTTATTTATTTTAAAAAGCATAGAAGCATCCATCGTATTCACGTTCATTCACATGATGATGATCTGGTACGCCCTCAGTCATCTTGCTGCAAAAGCCGCTTCCTGCCGCTACTTCTGTGTCTCTGTGAGCATTCAATAGGGGTAAAAATAAAAGCAAGAATGGTCGATCTGTTATTGTCTCGATGAAAATCTGAAAAATATCATATTAAGCTGGCTGCTTCGCCTAAAGCACTTACCTTTAGCTTGTAGCATAACAACAATAGCAGTAGGTCACGTTTCCCAGCATGCTTAGCGGCCAATCAATGGCCAATCACCGTGTCCCTGTGACCAAGGTTTAACAACAAGACCAACACCACAGCCTACCTGAGTATTGTTGCTGACCAAGACCATCCCAGTATGGCCACAGTGAATCCATCTTCAAATGGTTACTTCCAGCAGGAGAACATGCCATGTCATAAATCTGGAATCATCTAAGGCTGGTTTCTTGAACATGACAATACCGTCACTGTACTCAAATTGCCACCAAATCTCAACCCAATAGAGTGCCTTTGGTGGAACAAGTAATTGGCATCATGGATGTGCGGCTGAAAAATCTGCAGCAATTGTGTGATGGTATCATGTCAGTATGGACCAAACTCTTTGATGAATGTTTCCAGTACCTTGTTGAATCTATGCCATTAATGATTAAGGCAGTTTTGCAGACAAAAGCGGGTACGACCAGGTACTACCAAGATGTACCTAAAGTGGTCAGTGAGTATGAATTGAGTTTATTTTATAGGGTGGGTAATTTTTTTTTTTCAGACACAAGAAGACCCCAGTCTTATGGGAGTGACTTGGAGAAACTCTGGTCCACCACTTTGGCAAGAACTGCTCATCTCAATTTGGTCTGGCTGGGACACATTAGAGGCATTCATGGCAAGGTTAAAAATCTTTATTCAAGTAATAGTAGACTCAAGTTCAAGTAGACTCGTGTGTTACTAGTTTGTATCCATTGTCCTGGAAGCTCCCAGGTCTGCTCTGGAAGATGAGCACTAAAAGAAGGTCTGGGGCATTTTGTATTGCCCACATGGCCTAAGGTGCAGAATAGGTGGATAGGTGGTGGATTGTATAAATCTGGTATCCTCTGTTGGATGGCCAGCAAGGGCATTGTTGAAGAAGCTGTTTTTCATGTATGTTTGCCATCAAAATCAAGCCCTTGTTTAAATTTAGGATTAAGTACGACAATCAACAAGCTTACCCAGCCTAAATAAGGATTTTGCTGGAAAGGAAATACAGAGAGGAGCTGCTTTAGCCTGAGAACTTGCTAATGGTCCCAACCGAGCTGTCAAATTGTGAGGTTCTGAAATTTGTCAGAAATTGTGAGGTTGGGCGTGTTGGCATGAGAGACTTTGGCAAAAACTGGAGAAAATCTTCTTGCAGCCTTATCCCCTTGAATGTATAGCTGTCTCATCAACCATCCAAGTATCCTGAATGCCAATGAAATGTTAATTATCTCAGTCTGTTGCGAGTCTGTTTTCTTGGTTGAGGTGAATGGATGTTTAAGCAACCTCTCTATAGTCATTCTCATGGTATGGCATTAGTTAGATTTTTGGTTGTCCTAAATCTTGCAACCAATCCAGGCCTTGACTTAGTGCACGTCTCAGCCTGCCATGTCATTTTATGTGGCACGCGAGAGCATAAAAGTTTTTTATTTCTTAAAATAAAAAAATAAAAATTGGTGTGCATTTATTCACATCCAGTGGGAATTGGACTTGAAATAACGGATTGGGCAACTATACATTAGGACTTAAATACTGCCAATATAACCTAACCTGACAGAATCAGATTTAAAAGGATTTATGCTAGAGTAACAAGCAAACATATGTTTTCTATGCAACTGTAATTGTCACGTTAAAAAGTTATATTAAATAAAGAAATGGGTTATTTAATATTAAGAAGTACTTACGTTTATTTTTCATTACATTTAGTTACATGTATGAATTATATCTGGCCCTTTGAGGACAGCTGCCATGCTGATGTGGCCCTCGGTGAAAATGAGTTTGAGACCCCTGTCTTAGAGTGTTAGCGTGTGTCTAAATTAAGGTTTTCACCACTTTAAATAATACAACATTGCATTTTGGGTAAATCATGCAATCTAAAATTGAAAACCTGAATACCCTGCAATAAAGAAAAAATAAGAAAAAAATAGTAGAATAAGCAAGAACATGTTAAAAAGGTATCAGAGCAAGAATGGTTATTTTGATAAACATAATTTCTAATTAAAAGCTTTTTATTTCTCAATATAAGTCTATGGGACTTTGGCTTCTTGAAACCAAAAAGTACTTCCTGTTTGGAACACAAGTTAGGTGGGAACACTCGGTTAAAATTGACTCAAATCAATCTTTATTTAAATAGCACTTTTCATATATAACACAACATAAAGTGATTTACAACAGAAAAAAAACAATTAATATAAAAAAAGAAAAGCAATAAAAAACAAAAATCACCCTCGGCCAACACAGAACCCTTTTCACTCCTCACACCCCCTTAAACGATGGAGATAAACATTTGGGAAAGAGTTCTGTCCTCATATACAGTCAATGGTTGTGACATCTGCACTAGTACTAAGAATTCCTTGGTACACTAGCCGCGATTACATGGGCAAAATATCTTGATCGGATCAATGGTCGGATTAAAATTCAACCGTGCACATGGGCCCAGAAAAACTTTTTCCGATTAGAACGAACGTTCACATGGTCACAATTTCGGTCGGAATAAATCATTTGGGCATGCGCAGTAGTGTTGAAAATACAAGAAAAAGGAAGAGTCCCACAGTAAACAAACCTTTGCTGTCATATGCATTTATGCAGCAGCTTGGTAACATGCGAGATGATCTTCCAAGCGTGTTTTTATTAATGTTATGAATATTGTGAAGCGCCTGTTCGCTCATTTTATCTTTAATCTGTGTGGTCAGTGCTTGTTTTTGTGGAAGAACGGAGCTCCCAGGAGAGGCTAACACGAGCTAACAACATTAGCCTTCTTTGATGAAGACAAAATCCATGCGGGAAAAAATGCCGCAATCTGCATCTTGCCTCCACGTAAATATGTGGGAATAACAACAGTCTTTATTTTTTGAACGGTTTCTAAGGACTGAGCGACATTTCTGCTTTGAAAAATTCGCACACCGCCCCAAAGCCGCTGAGTGAACTGACGGTCCGAGCTCTGCCTGGACACAAGTTTCTCCTGACAGCAGCTAACCGAGAGCGGCGGGGCGGATCGCAGTCACACACACAAACAAACAACAAAACGCACACGTAACAAAGCATCCTCCCTCCCCTCAAACACAAAGTTATTAATCCAGCTGCTCTGAGACACAGTTTGTTCGGTCCACCGGCACACGACCGCGCAGAGTCCAGACGTCACGAAGCGCTCCTCTCCGGCACCCCCCTCGTGAGGGGTGTAAGAGAGCGGAGCGGCGCTTCGCACCGGGCCTCCGCAGAGCAGCTGGTCGGTCCTGTTTGACAAAGATTTCTCGGGAGAGAAACACCGTCTACATGACGTTAAACCAGAGCAGAAGTGACACACGATCGGAATGAACCGTTGACATGAACAACGATCCGATCAACAATCGGCATAACCCACCTATCTCGAACGTAAGGAAATTTTGATCCGAACAAGTTTGATCGGGGCAGAGTATTCCGAACGGCGTGTTTACATGGCGTATTTTCCTTCCGATTAGGCATTCTTTCCGATTTCTTTTGCCCATGTAAACGCAGCTACTGTTATTCCTTGTACTAAGAAAAAAAGACCTTGCAAGATAATGAAAAAACCAAAAAAACTTTAAGTAGATTGATCACTGGGTAAATTAAAGGTCCATTTCATCAAGCTCCAGTGGTTCAGTAGTATGTGTGGCACATGGTGGGTGACTGCAGAAAACAAGAGGATTATAACTTCATTTTGCTGCTGTGCATTATGAATGTTAATGAGCCACAGGTCCTCTTGTGGGACACAAAAATAGAATGAGAAAAAAGAAAATCCATGACAGCAGTAACCAGCGTCCCTCAGTCAATAGGCAGAATCAATTGCGGACGAGCTTCAAGAATGTGACAAGTGGATTGTCACATTTTTATTTCTCTGAAACTCAACTGGACTCTACATGTTTAAAGCTTTATTCAATTCAACAGGATTTATGAAGAGCCAGTTCACAACTTAGGTTGTGTTAAAACGCTACACAAAAAGTACAACATGTGTTGTTTTGTTTTGTTATAAAAAAACATTTTTGCTAAACTGTATGCTATTAGCCAATATAAATGTATGCTATTAGCCAAGACAAATGACAAACACAGAATATCAAGGATTTTTTTTTGTTTGTTTTATGTCCATTCTGTGCAAGCAAAATTTGAAAGTGGATGGACAAGGTCTTTCTAAATACAAGATTAGGAAGAACCTTGAGCAGAAGCAGACCCAGTAAGATTGACCATCTCCCAAAAACATAGAATCATCTGTTGTAAGACTAAAGTCTTTGTAACAACTGCTCTAACGAGTGGATACCACTCTAGGATGAAAATGTTTATGCACAACTTTCCCTACTGGCTTACTGCAAGCATCAGATTGTGGCAAACACTTAGGCCGAAACCAAATTCCTCCCCTACCCTTTAAGGTCCTTGCTATTGCTCCAAATGTTGGGGCATTTGGAGCTGCTAAGGTATCCGAACTTTTTTTAAAGGGGTAGCTGTAGGGACCATTAGGGCTGGCTATCCCTCCGCCAGGAGGATGAACCATGTTGCGCTGTGCCCTGGAAAAGAAACGCATTTCTTCTTGTTGGTGTGCTCTGAAGCACAGACATTTACATTTAAATGTAATTAATGACTTTGTTTTAGCAGGACTTTTTATAGTTTTAAAACCGATGTTAAGTATTTTCTGAGCGCTTGAAGCTATGCACTTAGGTAGATGACTGCCGACTATTGATTTAATAGAGTGGTAGTTACGTCTGTATTTCAAGACACTATCTTTTCTAAAACTCTCTGCTTGTTAGGCTAAATTTAGGGGCAGGGAGAATCTGGTGGGGCAATCCTGCACAGCTTCATTTTTTGCAACTTCAACATGTAACATTTTAAAACATCCTTTGTTATTTTGAAAAATACATCTTCTCTAGTGTCTGTAGTTTGTAGAAATTGGCCAACTTGTACATTCATGAACATGTAGGCCTAACTAAAATAATCTGTACAACGGGATACTTACATCTACATTTTTTTACATGGCTTAGTCATAATAGAGTAATGGCAAATAAAAAAGAATAGACATTGTTCAGAGCTGGGTAGTTTTATTTTACAGTATCAAACAGTTATTTTGGGTTCTAAGATAAATTATTTTAAGATCTGTGTTTGGTAAATTCAATTTTTATGTATGTAGTCAAATATTTACAACAATAGTCATCTCAATGGGCTTTCCCGGTAATTGAGTAATAAACATTAATCATAAAGCACATAAAGTCATAGAATTCAATAGCTGATTGCTAAACTAAACTAAACAGACTAAAATAAACTGGACATCCCTGCCCTTAGACCCTCCTTCGTGGTAAGGAAAACTCCTAAAAAAGAACGGATTCCGGAAAAAAAAATAAAAACCTCAGGGGTGTCCACATGAAGGAGCGGTCCTCCCACAGGATGGACATGCGATGCACCAGAACTCCTAGAGATAATTAGCTTATCTAACTCTATAACTACATATTGAAATAAGGTCAACATTTTTTATTCACCCTCTGACAGACTGGTGACCTGTTCAGGGTGTACCACGCCTTCACCCAATAGCCAGAACAGACTATGGCAACCCTGTGACCTCCAAAGGGATTCAGTTGGTTTGGAAGATACAAGGATGGATAATTTTGATTCACACTAATAATGTTTTGATTTCAAAATACTTTGACAGAGGTACACCTAGCATGGAACCAATCAGAGGAAATTTCCCATATTTCCTAAATCATCTAAAACTCAAATATATCTTCTGTATCAACCACACTAACGCAGCATTACATTTGGAGAAAATTTTTATTTCCTAACCACAGAGCATCTGTGACAATGCATCCATGACGGATGATTTTCTCTTGAGTTTGTCAGGTGCTTAGCCAGGCTTAATAGATGCCTCATTTCCTCTGCTAAGGATTAAAAAGACATTGTTCATACTGGGCATTTTAGAGAATACAGTTATGTTTGAGTTGTTGACTTAAGATGTTTTAACAAATTATTTTGTTCTTGTGTTTACTAGTAAATGCACAGCGTCATTCAAAGATCAAGAGAAGAAAAAATGAGAAAAGCAAAGGGATCCACAGCTGTGCCCATTACACTGCGGCTTGGAGAGATCATTTTTCTCCATATGTCCCGGGAACCTTATTGCATACTTTGACATCTGCTTTTCCTCTTTATAAAACCACATTTCCACTTGAAACATGTGTCACCTCTTCATTAAATTAGCATTTTCCTTTTGGTGGAAGTACAGAGATCCACAGCCCTGCCAGCTTTTTGCTGCCAGGCTTCCATGTATTGACACTTCAAATTTTTTCACAATTGACAATGGAACAATGATGACAAGTTGCCCTTATCCCATGTCAATCTTAGTGTAAAGTTTGAAAAGTTCCTTGTAAAAATCCCCCCAAAAAACTTTTACACAAAATGGTACACAAAATTATCTAGCAAAAGACTTGCTATTTATTTTTCTTTTTATTTTTTTTATTTTTGAGTTTTTTGGGGAATATTTAAAATTGAAACTGTATCACATCAGAATCACTGTTGCTGATATAGCTGATGCAATTCTTTCTGCAGTCTTTGTGCTGCCTCAACTATACAATTTGCGTTGTGTCTTTTTGAATTGAGTAGTCTCAACCAGCAAAATTTCAGCCAAGATTGGAACATTGACTGTGTAAAACACAAAACAAAGCAATTCAGAGACTTTTAGGTCTCGTGGTAGAGTGTCCGCCCTGAGACTGGAGTTTAAATCTTGGCAGAGTTATACCAAAGACTTGAGGGGTTGTATATGGGGATGAAACCTCTGCCATGTAACTGTTCACGCCTCACAGCCTCAGTCTGGTTTAACTCTATTCCCAAAGACTCCATCTCCCGTCATGCCACGTCTCCACGGCACACTGCTATTACCACACTCAATCAACAAGACCATCATCTCCGGCTCACTCTCTCCATCGACTAAATTCAACTAAAGAATGAAAGAAACACTACTCACTTCCTTGGACTGCATCCAGTTGGAATCCTGCTGTCAGGCCCTGCGCCTCCTACGTCCTCTACTAAGACTTGCTCTCTTCCATCACCCTGAGACGCATTCACGAGTTCCTCCTCCAAGTCTGCTACAATCCCAAAGCCAAAGTAAGCCGTTCATGTTTCGGATCTTTAGAAACTTCCTGTACAATAAAACTAACTGCCCTTTATTCTGGTGCTTGTGATCCTTCCGGTTTGCTTGTGTCTGGGTCTGTTACGTTTCGTATAACATGACAAAAATAAAGCAATAGCAATGCCTAAAAAATGTGGACACCAGGCTGTAAATATTTGGAACTTTCTGTGTAAAATTGCTCACTTTTACAACTGTCTCTAGTAGCTTTCTGAGGAACTGTAATATTTGATGTTGTTCACCTTTCAGCACATCTCCTCAGGGGTTGCCAAAGTGAATTAGCTTTCACTGATCTACATATTTGGTTTGGCAGAGAGCTTTACGCCGAATGCCCTTCCTGAAACAACCCTGTATTAAACATGGGCTGAGGACCCATACCCTTTGTGGCTACATGGCTAGACAGTGGCATGAAGGATACTTTCTATTTTCCATCACATTTGGAAATGTACTTTCTATTTTGCATCAAATTTGGAAATGGGAAGTGGAGCCTTAGTTTTTACATTAATAATTCAATGTTATGGCAGAGCTTATCCTGGTGGAAAAGGGAATTTCACCAGAACAAATGACAACTACAATCACTAAAAGTTTAACGCTCAACAAGAGAAAGAAAAAAAAAAGCCTTTTGATAAATGCTCTAAAAATGGATCAAATGACCCATGCTTGGACAAACAAAACACTCAAGAGATTGCAGAGGCCTAAACAATGCCAGCAAGCCACAGAAGTTGGCAAACTATACAATTAGAGACAATGGGGCTCGGTGTTTTAAGCCAAATGCAGCTTCACAAAAGGAGGATCGGCTTCAAATGGACTGACTACAACTGGGAGGAGGATGAAGATCAGTTCAATTGGGAGAGCAGTTTGGCATCAAGTGCAGGAAAAGCAGGCAGGAGCATGGTCAAAACAAGAGAATGTATCAGAAGTCATTTACAAAAAAAGATGTAGCAGTTTATAGAGACTAAAAGTTAACAGACTTTGTAGCTTATAGAATTTCAGTCTATTGCACAAATCTCTGCTGGCTTTCAATACATAAAAGAAAGCATTTTTCTAAACATTTTATGGTGTGACATTTTAAAATTGAGCATCTTGCATGAAAATAAATAAATAAAAAAAAGGTTTGGCTTCATTTGTCCATCCCACATGCAAAACCTAAGAGCTTTTGAGAGGAACAAACACCCCGGTCATTTTTAGAAGTTGGCTTAGGTCAGTGCTTCTCAAATAGTGGGGCGCGCCCGATGCGATGCCAGGGGGGGCGCGCGGTACAGGCACAGGTAATACGGGCAATTGTCCGGTGCGCAGATTTAACATGGGTGCAGTGGTCACAGTGGCTCAGTGCTTGGAAAAAAAATCTGCTCCACTATTCAGTTACTATCGTCTGTTAAATCACAGAGTTTGTAACAGCCTGAAACCTGTAAATTCCCTTCCCCTGCAGCTGCGCGCTCCCGTCTCCTGTTGGTACGCCACCTTCTGTGTCTAGGGCAAAAAGTGAGCCTTCAAAAATCACCAAACTGAAATATTGTAATCTTACCTGTCCGGTCCAACACAAAAGATTTTCCAAAACAACTAAAATGAATAAAGTTTGGCTTCGATTACAAAAGGGGTTTATTCAGACATACCTCTGGTTTGTCAGAAGACTCATAACCCCTGTTGTTAAAGTAAAATATGCCCAACACAAGAGGCCTTCAGCTCTCATCTGTCTGCCCAGCTGTTGGACAGGACAAGTTAAAAAAAAAAATATATATAAAAAAACTATTGTAGACATCTTTATGACGTGTCTTTATTTTCCATAAATGTATTCTTTGTCTGCCTGTCGTTTAGTAGGTGTCAGTATTTGACAGAAAGACAGCAGGTAATGCAGTGAAACAGCTGCACTTTATGAGATCAGAAATAAACGATCCATCATTTAGAAAAGAAATCAGCACAATGTTTTTTTCCCTATTTCTTCAGACTAAAAACGTTAAAGATATTGGTGCTGCTGTGTTAATGTTTCAGATCAATTTTTACATTTGATATTTTTTCTCAGCATCAGGTTTAGTTGGGCAAAATGTTTCAAAGGACTGATAGATCTTTAAGCTTCTTTTCTGTTTTAGACTAGAACAGGGTTTCTGTGTGGCAAAATAAATTAAATTTTTGTAGAAAGTGGATTTATATTGCTTATTTCTTTTGTTAAAGTTAGAAGATACAATTTTAGGTATACTTATATAATTTTTATAGATACTTACCTAATATATTGTCACCGCGCAAGCATGTGTGTGGGGTGGGGGTTATGGGGGGGCGCGAAAAATTTTCTTTTTCCTAGGGGGGGGGGCTGGCAAAAAATAATTGAGAACCACTGGTTTAGGTCAACCACTGCATTTTCTCCACTTAAAATCCACAAATGTAGAGAACCACCCCTTACTAGTATGGCTGTCACTTATCCTTACTCTTAAAAAACAATTATGAAACATTTCTGATGCTTTGTAAAACATTTTTCAAAGAACATTGGAATTTTGCTAAACATAAAGAGTTTTTATTTATTTATTTTTTATTCAGAGCAATAGACTGTAGCATACTTTATAACAAACATCAGGAGTGTCACTGTGTCACTCTGTGCCTTAAAACCAGGAGCCCGTGCTTCCTCCTTCATCAATTAAGGGCGAAAGGTTCTGCAATGCAACTTGAGCACCGGCACGACGCGTCAGTCTGGCAGCAGCATGCTTTGAGAGTGGCTTCCTTAAGAGGAGGCCGGTTTCATCCATCATTCATTCATCCGGAGGATACAATCCTCTCCGCGATTATGTTCTTCAGCATATCAGGGTATTTTTCAGACACTTCTGAGTCAGCTGATGCCATTTCTCCATGCAGGGGCACAAACAAACAAAACCGGTTCCTGAAACGGTTGGTAGCGGTTCAGGAACCAGTGGAAGCAGCTCTTGGAGCCCGACAGGCAGGCGTGCTCTTCATCTCCTCCCCCCTTCCTCAGAAATTCCCACAGCCCCTCCCTCAGATGTAAAAGTCTCATACAAGCAGCTTGAGTTGTCTGAGCTTTTGTGATGAACCGGAGGAGTCCCGTGACTGAAAAAAAAAAAATCTGCAAATACCTGAAACTGTTGTTAAATATTTGATGCCTCCTTTTTCCCCTCAGATTTGCTATTTCATTTTTTAAATACAGTTTAAAGCCATAGGTTTGTAGTTTTATGTTCAATGCTTTAAGATGTAAACCATGACATTTACTCTGAATTCCCTCTATTTCAGTCTGTCTCTGAAGTTTATTACTTTGGTGCACTTACTATTTCTTGTTCAATGATCTGTTTGGATTCTTGACTTTTTTTTTAAATTTGCTTAGTGGTTTTATTCACTATACAGTTCAATACAGTTTGATGGACAAAAGATCTGAACAAACAGGGTTATGTGAGACCTGGTGAGTGTGATTAGGCCTCATATCAACTACTTGTGGAGGATCTCCCTGCTTAAAGGATCCCCTGCCAACTGATCAGACCACCGACTGAACAACCTGATATCCGGACCTGGCTGAGACCACCACTCAATCACTTCACACCTCACTTCCAGCCATCTGTCCACTCTGGAACCACATAAGATCTAGAAATTGTTGACTTTTTTTCATTAAATTAGCATCAGAAATGTGCATGATTGTACTAAATCTCCTCACAATTTTTTGTGTTTTTTGGCCTCTGTATGCATTTTTGTTGTTATTAAAAAATTATGGGTGTGTCACAAATATTTTAACCTGTGCAAATGAGTAGTTCAATTCCTTCAACTTTCCTGTCTGGCATGTGGGGACTCATAGGAGGTAGAAATAAAATGACCCGGACCCTTGTCCTTCTAAAGGTCGTTTTCTTCAAGTAAACAAAACAAAAACTGGGAAAAGGTCAGCGCGCATACAAATTGTAAGAAAAATGAGATTTACTGTTTGCACACTTTAGAGGGTTGTAAAATTTCCCCAGATTACTTTTTTTAAACTAGATTCCATTATGCTGCATTGTTTGACATTTTATTATATTTAAATTAGTCTACAATAACAATTTTTTTTCCTTTGGCTAGAACCTAAAGGGGGAGCTGAGTTACATCAGCATGTAGTCAGACATACTTGGGTGAACAAATGGGTTCTCCTTCATGCTTGTATACTAAGACAAGGACATCAGTCTGATAAATTGATCTCATCCAAGTTCATCCAACCATGGCTGCAACCATAGCTCACCTAGTCTGTCCACAGAAATGGGATGATTTTTAGGAATGGTTGACCTCAGAATACACGAGAAGAATGTCCAGCTTGTTCACATGTTGTTCTTCTGTCAAAATCATGGGCTTCTGGCTTTTCTTACACACTTTGCACAACTGTAAGGCCTGATGGAAACAGATTAAGACCCACTCCAATAAAAATTGTGTTTTTAACATGTTCTTGTGGTGTATTTTTTATTCGAATAGTTGTGAATCAGGAGTACACGCAAAAATGTAGTTAAAAAAAAGCTTATTTGTGACGTAGCAGTAAACACTGGGCGGGCCACTAGCTCCATGCTCTGCTGGGTTTTCTTTGTCAGAGCTGGATTATGACTCCAAACTGTGCGACTGTACAGCTCCAATGTTGCTTACCATTTTTGTTGCACTGTTAAGTAATGCTAGGTTGAGGGTGTGAGGGGTTGTAAGCTAGCGGGAGATAATGTAAAAGGGGAAGTCTCAGCTCTCAGAGGGGAAGGAGGAGCAGGGTTGCTCCACGCCAACATAACTGACCATAACATAGAGGCAAATTTCTAATGAACTCCAGCTGCCTTGCCAAAATTCTATCCTAGAAAATGACACTGGTTTTTTGATTTTGGCTAAAAATGGCAGGACATACTTAAAAGGTTTTCTCATGCAATCTCATCGCAATATTCTGAACTGGGCATGAATCATTTAGAATACTGAAGACAGTACATGGCATCATGAGTTTTCCAACCAACCTGCCACTGAAGCTCCTTACCTGATAATCAACAGCAGATCAGCCAGGATTTTATGGAAATCCAACTTGAGACTTGGGGCCTGCAGTTTGACACTCATGGCCTTAAAACATCTATAATCCTACTTCACAAAATGCACCTGTACTGTGGGTCATTTTTTGAACATAATTTGCGCAATAATTGAGGGAACACTGTTTTCACAGACGAAATCAGTTTAAATCTTCTTTGCCTTTGACTTTTCCTTTATGGGGTAACCATAGCAATCATCTGCATCCTCTATTTAACCCTATCCTCTGCATCCTCCTGGATCACACCAGCCACCCTCATGTCCTCTGACTACCTATCAGCGTCCTCTTTGGTCTTCTTGTGCTCTTAACTGGTAGCTCAAACCTCCGCATCTTTTTACTAACATAATCCTCTCAGGCTGTTTAAATCATTTCAGTCAACCTACATTTATCTCCTTACTATCAAACATGAGGTGTTCCTTTTGATGTATCAATTCCTGATCTTATCCATCCTTGTCACACCCAAAGAGAACTAGACATTAATCCTGATTGTAAAAAGGTTGTGTTGTTTAAAAGTTCAAATAATCTCCAATTCTATTGTGGTTTTTTTTTGTTTTGTTTTTTTAATTAGAGACGATACACATAATTCATGGATGCTAAAAAAAAACCTTAAGAGTAAAAAAAAAGTCCATTTGTGGGACAGTTAAAATCCTATATGTGGCTCACAAAAATTAGTGCCTGATGGAAAATATAAACTGCAGTCCAGTTATGCTCAAGAATCATTTCGGTTTTAACCCCTCCCCAATCCAAACTTAAATCCTAAGTGTCAAACAGAGATCCGTTTTTTTTAAGAATCTTTATATTGACTCAGGTTGGACACCTCTCCACTATGCCACTAAAAGTTTAAAGATGGTTTTAATTGAAATGCATATAATTTCGGGGCAAAGTGCTGCTAACAAGAGCTTCTAACAAACTGGAGAGTTGGAAGAAATAAAATAAGGTTAACATCTTTTAATGAGGCATTCCATAATTGCTATACACCCAAAATACGAAACTGTACTGAGCATTATGGGTTTAATGTGCATCTGGTTATGTTTTTTGAATGTACTTCCCGTGCTTGATTGAGCTCTGAACCACATCACAAGCATTTGTGCAAAAACTCTGTAGAAACAGTTTGGAGCTCCACTGGAATCCCCTATAACTTCTTGAATCTGTTTTTCCGGCATTATTTTTCTCAATACTAAAAGGAATTTTAGCATATTTTCCCATCTTCATGTTAACTATCCTACTCCCTTCCTATTTTTCTTTGTCCAACCACATTTTACAGATCTCACTTTCTCCCATCCCCTCCTCTTGACATCCACCAAAGCCAGCAAATGTTTAAATTTCACGACCAAGTAAGCAAGATTAATTAAAATGATAATTTAGAGTCTGAATATATTTCATAGCTAGCCAAGCAGCAGTTTGAAATTGCTGTGTGGAGTTTTGAGGTCAAAAGTGGAGTGTTGACCCACTCATTCAAACCAGTGACACAGTCAATAGCACAATTGAGGAAATAGGGACAATAAAATTCTTAAGGAAAATCCATTGCTAGGGTATAAACTTACTTTAATACTATTCAGTAAAATAAAATATCCTAATTTCCTCTTAGAGGTGCTTTAAAGTCTCACTCAAAACATAGTGTGATCTACACTGACCAAAAATATAAACGCAACACTTTTGTTATTGCTCCCATTTTTTATGGTATGAACTCAAAGATGTGAAACATTTTCCACATACACAAAATAACCAGTTCTCTGATATATTGTTTACATATCTGTCTAAATCTGTGATAGTGAGCACTTCTCCTTTGCCAAGACAATCCATCCCACCTCACAGGTGTGCCATATCAAGATGCTGATTAGACAGCATGATTATTGCACAGGTGTGCCTTAGACTGGCCACAAGAAAAGGCCACTCTGAAATCTTCAGTTTTACTTTATTGAGGGGGTCAGGGGACTCAGACAACCAGTCAGTATCTGGTGTGACCACCATTTGCCTCATGAAGGTTGACACATCTCCTTTGCAAAGAGTCGATCGGGTTGTCTATTGTGGCTTGTGGAATGTTGGTCCACTCTTCTTCAATGGCTGTGCGAAGTTGCTGGATATTGGCAGGAACTGGAACACGCTGTCGTATATGCCGATCCAGAGCATCCCAAACATGCTCAATGGGTGACATGTTCGGTGAGTATGCTGGCCATGCAAGAACTGGGATGTTTTCAGCTTCCAAGAATTGTGTACAGATCCTTGCAACATGGGGCCGTGCATTATCATGCTGCAACATGAGGTGATGTTGTTGGATGTACAGCACATCAATGGGCCCCAGGATCTCGTCACGGTATCTCTGTTCATTCAAAATGCCATCAATGAAATGCACCTGTGTTCTTCGCCCATAACATATGCCTGCCCATACCATAACCCCACCACCACCATGGGCTACTCGATCCACAACATTGACATCAGAAAACCGCTCACCCACACAATGCCACACACGCTGTCTGCCATCTGCCCTGAACAGTGTAAACCGGGATTTATCCGTGAAGAGAACACCTCTCCAACGTGCCAGATGCCATCGCATGTGAGCATTTGCCCACTCAAGTTGGTTACGGCGACGAACTGGAGTGAGGTCGAGACCTCGATGAGGACGACGAGCATACAGATGAGCTTCCCTGAGACGGTTTCTGACAGTTTGTGCAGAAATTCTTGGGTTATGCAAACCTATTGTTTCACCAGCTGTCCGAGTGGCTGGTCTCAGAGGATCTTGGAGGTGGACATGCTGGATGTGGAGGTCTTGGGCTGTCGTGGTTACACGTGGATTGAGAGCAGATCTTTGTTTTCATGCTATTATCTGGGAAGGTTTGAACTTCAAAACATTCAACCAGAGAGAAATGTTTGAAAATTTTATTGTCTTTTATCACCTATCACGGGTTATCTATGGAATGTATCCTCTGCGATGAATGAGGGAAAAAATAAGAAATTCAGTATCAACAATGAAAAATTAAATAAATAAAGCAACACCCTGTCATGGTGGCCTGAGTCTCTCTCCCCCTCCCCCGCTGATTCTGCCTTGGATCAAGACCAGCTGTTTCCACTTACCTCTTCATTGCTGCTGCCTTCTTAAGGAGCTCATGGATCGTCAGCTGACGCCAGATCGTTGTTCCTCCTATGGTGCTTGTTTGGCAACATCTTGTTTCTGTGTATTGCCATGTTCCATGTCACTAACTGCTCCTCTTGCTCTGCCTCAGGAAGATCCTGTTCTGACACTCACCTGGTCACGATCCTCTGGCCTCATGGGCTGCGTTCCTGGACTTCCGCTGCAAGACTCCTCCAGCCAGCTGACGCTCGTCTCCCTGGGGAAAAAAACTCCATTACTCACCTTCAGCCAAATTAAACCTCCTCAACCTACCCCCATTGTCTGAGTATCCTTCCGGGTTTCAGCATTTGGGTCATTCTGTTTCCACATCAGATCATGACACACACGATTTTTTTTTTATTATTTTTTTATTATTTTTTTTTTTTTTCAAACATAATTTCAAAAACTTAATTTTTACGTTAATTTACACTTCAGTTTGCAGCCTTTCACGTAAGTATTCTACAAAATTTCATGCCACTAATGTTAAAAAAAGTTAGTTAATGACTATTTAGTTTTAAAAAACTAAAAAAAATACACTCAGATCCTTTCAAAGTTTTATACTTGGTACATTATTTTGATTAATTTAAAACTAAGACTCTTTTTATTGCTGCTGTTGTATTTGGGCTGAGCTTAATCAAAATTTGCAATTCCCAAGATGACGAATCATTATCTTTATAAAAGAAACCTTAAACCCAACCTTAAATGATTTTCATCAGTCATTCTGCCCAATAAGTGTACAATGAATGAGATTTCAAAAAAACTGGTCATCAGTCAGTGTCAATTACTGCTCAAATGAGTGTCATCTCTGGGTAGATTTGCACTGCCTGTGTGTGTCCATGTTTGCTGTGAAATATTATGAGTATGCATGTGTTGTGCACAAGAGCTCATATATCAATGCGTCATTTATCTGCTATTTCCAGACTTATTAGCTGTTGGCTTGAGCTAGGAAAAGAATATGGCTTCTTTCCAAAATAAAAGTAAACAACTCTGTACTGAGCGTGAAAGTTGCTCTGAGGAAAGGGGCGGGTGGTATGCTGGAAGCAAGGTGATGAAGGATGTGAATGTTAATTGAGAACTGAAGAGAGGAACCCAGAGAGAAGAAATAAAGACAGAGGGTTAATAGAATGAGTAAACATTAGAAGTGACTGACCCTTGTACATAGGTCACTGATATGGATATAGGTAGGAGCTGAGATAAATGAAATAGTTGTTCACTTTTACTAATATGTGGGAGGGGAAACTTTGAAAATGGTTCAATGGCTCATTGGAGTTTAATTTAAGTTAAGCATTGACTTTTTTGGAGAAACCTACTTAATTACTTAGTGACTGTTTTTATTAGACAGCTCCCCCTAACTGCCCATGTGCCTTCATTTCCAAAATCCAATTAACAAGTGGGATCAACAACTTTGACCAATACTCTGCAAGTGTCTGATTTATGCCATGTGAAAAGCAGAGTCTATGACTGTTGTCATCCAATTGTTTTGTCAAGCTTTGCTTCTCATACTCATCCAAGACTGCTGTTAATTAGTCATTTCTTTTTGAACATTTGTTTTTATTTTAAGAATATGAACAACAACTCAGAGGGATGTGTGATCACCAACAAGAATTTACTGTTATGCTCCGTTCACACCAGGCATGTGATGCATGTTCAAGGACACGCTACACGAACATTCTTGAACCCGTGCTTAACCCTTGTGCTATCTTAGATGACACCACCCTTACTTTGAAGTGTTCTTCCTACCACGACAAACGTGGATAAAGGTAGAAGATTTCATGTAATCCATGGACACCAGTGAAGATCACAAATCATTGAAGAAAAAAGGTTCAGAGCACTGTCTAGTGGGTCTAGATGACCCAACTCGCAACGTTAAAGTGCCAAGGATAGCACAAGGGTTATCCCATGGTGTTCATACTAGACTGAAACTAGCGCATGTCCGCCACCCACAGTTCGAGGAGGCTTGGTGGAAAATGTTGAAGAGGTGTAACTCTCGCGAATCTTGCTCCAGCCATTTTCTTTCACGGCTCTGTTCTGATAAATGAAAGACTTGGTGTCATAATTCTGGCCGGGCAAAACATCATTTGATAATTTCTCCTCCATGATCAATTTTTGAAAGGTTGCCACTTCCGTGAATTCATCTGTTCCTTTACTATCAAATTTGAGTCCCCGAATGGTCTAAGTTTGTTTTTCAACAGCCGCGCAATACATAGAGCTTGAAAAGGGCCATAGACAGTTGGTTAGAGATGCGTGGATGAAAGAGATTTGAACATGGAAGTCTGGAATGTGCAATTACATACAGCAATTATATACAGCATCAACATAGACCTTTCATTGGAAATGGTTGTTTGAACATGGATGAACAGAACATAACTTTACAGAAATTCAGTGACAATATTATTAATGGTAGATTTGCAAATTTTCGTGGAGATTTGCATGGTTCATTTTGCAGGTATATAAATGTATAGAGTGCAAGTAGATTTAATGATGCATTTAAAATTCAGCACCTTAAATTGGTGACATTTAAATAAAATTTAACCCACGAGACCCCCTGCTTTGTTTGGCTTTATAATTTCATTAGTTATTGCCTATAGAAGCAAGTTAAGCTAAAAATAGGCCTTAAGAGCTGGGTAACTGCGCATTTCACTGGACTTTAATATTGTAGAGGTCTAATGTCATTAATAAAATTGAAAGCTGCAGTCAACGATGTAAAAGCCTTGTTGTATATACAGAATCGCAGTATATACAATGTGCCACAAAATAAACCATGAATTTGATTATAGCCTTTATTCAGCAAAAAATAATTTTCTTTTTGTTGTTGTATGGGTAGAATCTGCTTGTTTTAAAGCCTGTCAGATCAGGTAATGAAGAACAGCAAGTCGTCACAACATGCAACATGTTTTTCAAGTTATTTATTTGGACAGCAAGTTAGGGCATCAAACTGCTTCCATGCACCTTTTAGACGAAACCCTAACCCAGGGGAGGGCAAACTCATGGGGCACCAATTTTTCAAATTTGACAGAAGGGCTGGACCGTGGAGTATTTCGGTAGCCCAACTCACAAGAGAAAGATACATGGAATATAGATGAAAACATGCCTACATTTAGATTAAAAATTGATGTCTATACATTTTAAAACAAAATTGCAGAGTTTTTAATTCAAAACTAAGGCTTTTGTTTTTTATTTTAATACTATATTTGTGAGGTACTGAGGTACGATTAAATCTGTCATTCGACTTCGACCTGCTATTGTCCCGCATTTGTGTCTACGCGCTCATTCTGACAATATGCACCAATGCGTTGATGTCCTCCGTGAAAAATGTAAACTTGGAGAAATGCTGTTTTCGTGAGGTGTAGAAATGATTCTAAAAAAGCGTGCCTGCGAGGAAAACAAACATGAATTAAAAAAAAATCATTCATTACCACATGAATGCAATATAACTTTCTGCAACCTTAAAAAAGGTCAATTTATTAGTAGACCACCATCTATGGGGAGACACCAGAATTACAGGGAAAATAAAACATTATTAAGGATTATCAATATAACTTATTACATTTTGTTGGGCCAGATTAAATAATAAAACAGAACTGATTGATATACAAGGTGTTCCGGATGACAAAGCACACTCTCTCTTTTTAGAAAAAATTAAGATTTTTAAGTGCACCTTGTAGGGTGGAAATGACTACTTAAACAAATTTACATAAGCTTTCAAACCTTACACAGGCATCAAAGTATTGCTGCTCAGCACACAGCATGAGGCAGTTAAAATTATTGTTGAAAAGTCATGTTTAACCATCATGAAAAGTTTCTTGACTTAAACTTGTCTTATAATGTGTATAATTCCTATTTTGGAAGAAATGATAGCTCCCTGAGTTTATACACAGTGAATCTCTAATGAAATAGACTTTTTTATCGCCTAGTCTTGCTCTGACTGATAGGGATGAAATTAAAATGAAATCTAATGAGCAATCTGTCATAGGAAGCCTTTCGAGCCAGACAATCTTGCAAGTGGAGCACCCACAGGCAGTGGGACTAATTTCAGATCTGGGATATGGCCATTTTCAGGTCAGCTGGCTTACACATTTTATTATGACTTTCCTAGTCATAGAGTTGATGAACATCTATGAAATTGGTGCTACTTTTCTATAACTTTTATTAATCTATCCCTTCCAAATCTAGATAAGACCAGATAACTTTATACACAGTGTGATTTAACGTGAAGCCAATTAGCAGTTTTCTAAAGGATACCTGTTAACTTTATTTGTCTATAAGTTGTTTTAAGCATTATGGCACAAATTTGTTTAAAGTCACATTGGAAAACTTGGTACTTTTTTTTGTGTGGTGTGGGTTCTGTTCAAATATGCTGCAATATGGCCTTAAGATTCCATCTATTTTAGTAATGGGCATGAGTTTCTCTGTTGCTCACAATGTAATTGTATAAATCCCAGTTCCTTCAGGATCTTACGAGCATTTTTCACAATGGTTGTGGTACAAAAGACCCAAAGCTGAGGTAGTTTTTCAAAAATGTTGTGACACATTTTAACATTTTCTTTAAAAAAGGGTGCAATCCCGCTAGAAATAGTCATCCTTGATGATATTTTGTATTAAACAATGCTTTCTTTAAATAAAACAATTTAATTTTCATGTCTTTGCAAAGGCAACTCTAAATATTGAATTATTATATTTCTGGTATTCTTATTACATTGTATACAAAAAAGTAATGGTAAGTTGAAGTTAAGAAGTTAAAATTTAAAGAGAGAATAAATAATTTTAATACTTTTTTCAATGTGTTTTTCAACACATTGAAAAACATACTGTTTTTCAATAAAGAAAATGCAATCAAAATTAGTAACATGTATTTTCAGAAATAAACAGTTGCTATAATTTCGTTTTTAGTGAGATGTTTTATGTACACTGACCAAAAATATAAACGCAACACTTTTGTTATTGCTCCCATTTTTTATGGTATGAACTCAAAGATGTGAAACATTTTCCACATACACAAAATAACCAGTTCTCTGAAATATTGTTCACAAATCTGTCTAAATCTGTGATAGTGAGCACTTCTCCATCCCACCTCGCAGGTGTGCCATATCAAGATGCTGATTAGACAGCATGATTATTGCACAGGTGTGCCTTAGACTGGCCACAAGAAAAGGCCACTCTGAGCTCTTCAGCTGTTTCACACAGCACAATGCCACAGATGTCGCAGGTTTTGAGGGAGCGTGCAATTGGCATGCTGAAAGCAGGAATGTCCACCAGAGCTGTTGCAAGGGAATTGAATGTCCATTTCTCCACTATGAGCCGTCTCCAAAGGCGTTTCCAAGAATTTGGCAGCACATCCAACCGGCCTCACAACCGCAGACCACGTGTAACCACACCAGCCCAAGACCTCCACATCCAGCATCTCCACCTCCAAGATCATCTGAGACCAGCCACTCGGACAGCTGCTGAAACAATCGGTTTGCATAACCACAGAATTTCTTCACAAACTGTCAGAAAGCGTCTCAGGGAAGCTCATCTGCATGCTCGTCGTCCTCATCGAGGTCTCGACCTCACTCCAGTTCGTCGCCGTAACCAACTTGAGTGGGCAAATGCTCACATGCGATGGCGTCTGGCACGTTGGAGAGGTGTTCTCTTCACGGATGAATCCCGGTTTACACTGCTCAGGGCAGATGGCAGACAGCGTGTGTGGCATCGTGTGGGTGAGCGGTTTTCTGATGTCATTGTTGTGGATCGAGTAGCCCATGGTGGTGGTGGGGTTATGGTATGGGCAGGCATATGTTATGGGCGAAGAACACAGGTGCATTTCATTGATGGCATTTTGAATGCACAGAGATACCGTGACGAGATCCTGGGGCCCATTGTTGTTCCGTACATCCAACAACATCACCTCATGTTGCAGCATGATAATGCACGGCCCCATGTTGCAAGGATCTGTACACAATTCTTGGAAGCTGAAAACATCCCAGTTCTTGCATGGCCAGCATACTCACCGGACATGTCACCCATTGAGCATGTTTGGGATGCTCTGGATCGGCATATACGACAGCGTGTTCCAGTTCCTGCCAATATCCAGCAACTTCCCACAGCCATTGAAGAAGAGTGGAGCAACATTCCACAGGCCACAATAGAACACCTGATCAACTCTATGCGAAAGGAGATGTGTCGCACTTCTTGAGGCAAATGGTGGTCACACCAGATACTGACTGGTTGTCTGAGTCCCCCTACCCCCTCAATAAAACAAAACTGAAGATTTCAGAGTGGTCTTTTCTTGTGGCCAGTCTAAGGCACACCTGTGCAATAATCATACTTTCTAATCAGCATCTTGATATGGCACACCTGTGAGGTGGGATGGATTGTCTTGGCAAAGGAGAAGTGCTCACTATCACAGATTTAGACAGATTTTTGAACAATATTTCAGAGAACTGGTTATTTTGTGTATGTGGAAAATGTTTCACATCTTTGAGTTCATACCATAACAAATGGGAGCAATAACAAAGGTGTTGCGTTTATATTTTTGGTCAGTGTATGTAAGGGCAGCAAAAGGGGCCTAAAAACACACAAAAAACACAACTTTATCTAAAAGATATACAGCTAAAGACAAAGATAACAGCAGCAGCAGAATGGGTTACAACTGATCAGCCATAAAAATAAATAACATTCTTGCAAGAATTTAAGGTCTAATTCCTTGTCTTTTCAGCTGTGGCATGCACTGATATTGATTGTTTATACTCGCTTGTGCTCCAACTATAACACCATAAATGTCATCTTTGAGAAAGTCCATGTTAATTTTGTTTCCGCTTTTGCCTCAGGTTGTTTTGCAGTTGTTATGATTTTATTTTTCCAATATCATATTATCTCCTGCTTTGGACTCTTTGTTGCAACCAGATCAAACTGCCTCACTGCCTTCACATTTGGCTAAGACAGTCCTTCTCAATTATTTTTTGCCATGCCCCCTCTCGCCGCAGTGATAGTATATTAGTTTAGTATCTATAAAAATTGTGTAAGTATACCTAAATTTTATATCTTTTAACATTACCAAAAGAAAGAAATCAATATAAATCCACTTTCAACAAATATTAACTTTATTTAGCCGCACAGAAACCCTGTTCTAGTCTAAAACAGAAAAGAAGCTTAAAGTACTTGAAATAAAAAGATCTGTCAGTCCTTATTTAAACTAGATACATTCTGACCAACTGAACCATTTGAGGGTGAGAAAAATAATTCAATCAATAAATAACATTAAATATGAATTGATCTGAAACATGAACACAGCAGCAACAATATATTAAACGCTTTTAGTCTGAAGAAATAGATAAAAACATTGTGCTGATTTTTTTTTCTTTCTAAATGATGGATTGTTTATTTCTGATCTCATAAAGTGCAGCTGTTTTCCTGCATTACCTGTTGTCTTTATGTCAAATACTGACACTAACTAAATGACAGGCAGACAAAGAATACATTGATGATAAAGACACGTCATCAAAATGTCTGCAATAGTTCATAAAGAATGACATTATCAGCATGAGCTGAGGAATCTAAAGGCACCGATGATCCTGGTGTTGCGCAATCCAGGCAGCGCGTGCTGCGCTCCGCGTGCCCCGTTTCACCTTGCAGCCGCGCGTGTGACAGGAGACGGGAGCAGCTGCAGGGATGGCAGTTCACAGTTTCAGGCGGGAACAAACACTGATAGAACAGATACTAGGAAACCAATAATGGTGCTGATTTTTTTCCAAGCACTGAGCCGCTGGTACCACCGCCCCCCTTTAATTTGAGCCCCGGACAATTGCCTGTATTACCTGTGCCTAAAACCGCTTCTACTGCCCCCCCCCCCTGAGTTTCACACACTTACAGATTTGTTATTTCCTCCTTTTAGTCAGAAACAGATTTTTGCACCAACAAGCCCTTTTGACTGTTTCAAATTTGAAACCAGCTCTTGCCAGGTAGGGATTGTGGGTCGTATTTGAAAAATAATAATAATAATAATAATAATAATGTTTTGGATGAATAGTGAATTGTGCAAAGTCATTTAAAACATTTTGACAAAAAAAAACATTTTATAAGATTTAAGGCTACATAACAGAAAATAAAGGTAAGTTTATTGGTCTTGCACATTTTGTGTAAGACAAATAAAAAAAAACTGAAAGCAATAGTGTGGATGTAAACTTTAAAAAAAAAAAAACACACAGTTGAGAACAGGTGGATCCTAAACCTGAATTTACATTAACTGAGTGTTTCAGCTGAGAAAACTTTCTTGAAGTCTATTCAAGATATGCGAAGCATAGAAGCTAAATACGGTTTCTCCATGTTTGGTTTTCACTCAAGGAACTTACAAAAGACCGGATCGAGATGACCGAGAGGTCTGGCTTGGACTGTGTCAGGAGGTCTGTCACCGGCTGGCCTTTGAGCAGTGGAAGTTTAGGACGTTTTTAGAGGTCAAGTTAAATGAATAAGAATTTTTATTATTCCATAGGTATTTTTTCCTTTGACTTGGCACAAACACATTCACAATCAAAAGAGCAGCTCGCCACTAAAATTACAGGTGGTTTAAATACTAATTAAGCATGCCATCTTCTCCTTCCTGGAGGGAGGTTTTCTTTTCCTCAAAATCTACAATTAAATAAAAATATATTGAGCTATACGTACAAAACATATCCATAGAATGCCCTTTGAAAGTTAAACTAGTTGAACTTTGATCAATCAGAGACTTGGATTTGGAAGTGCTGAATGCGCAGCATCCTTTTTAATTCTCTGAAGTGACAACAGTTTGAAAATTTATCATTGAGAAATTAATAATTATGGTTTGGGCCCGGCCAGAATTATATGACGCCAAGTCTTTCATATATAGGAATAAAGCTGGGAAAGAAAAAGCCTGGAACAAGATTTGCGAGTATGCACCGCTTTGACGTTTTGCATCAAGACTGTGAGTACATGCGCTAGTATCAGGTAGCGCAGTCCAGAGTGAACACTGTATGCTAAAAGAATCTTCAAGAACCCACCTTCAACATGTGTGTGTAGTATAACAGAAGTCAAGTTGACTAAAGATAAACTCATGGACTAGTCTTTGCAGGTCCTCCATAGACATCAGATCTGTTAAATCCTTGAAATATTTTTAAGATGATAATAGGCTGATTTTGTGACTGCCTTAATGCGTTTATCAAAATGTAAGTCTGTGTCCATCACTACACCCAAGTTTCTGGCTTGGTCGGTAGTTTCTAGATAAATAGATTGGAGCTCTGTAGCAAACCCCAAGCATTTATCTGTAGCCCCAAAGGCAGAAACCTCAGTTTAGTTTTTGAGGCACATCAAATCATTTATTTCCTCAATGCATTGGCCAAGATTCTAGGTCAATCCATTGGTTAATTTAGAAGAGGTCATATGCATATTTTAAGAAAAAAAGATTATTCTAGTTACTTCTGTTTAAAATAATGATCAGATATCTAAAAAAAAAAAAAAGATTAAAATCATCACCATTCATGAATATGTTGTATTAGGGACCTTTTTGCTTGGTGCGGCCTCTGAGAGAAAGCAGAGAAGAAAATAAGTCAGAAAAAGTGAGAACATCTCCTGGTTCATTACTTTTTGATAGTAAAGTCACCCCCTCCAACAAAATAAATTAATTAATTATAAAATACATTTAGTTACAAAACATTTTCAAATGCATTTCACACTATTTGCTAATTTAGTGAGCATCGATGCACACTTGCTTTTCACAGACTTTTGGAATTGTAGATTTTGACAGCTCCATAAAATGGCAAACACACTCTTTTGTACACCACTTTTTCAATGTTTAATCACTTCCTGTTAAGTGTGAGGTGACATCTGCAAGGATCCTCGTAGCCATGACAACCACGTGATACCGCATGCAAAGATAACCCATTCAAATTTTCATCAGAATCTTTCCTGGGCAGCACCCAAGGTCATTATTTTGATAGAGCAATTCAGTTTATCATTTGAATTGATGATGAATCATAACAAATCAGACAGACTCTCGATTTGTGTGGTTTTCATTTGCATCTCAGATGAATTGCTTAGTGCCACTGAAAGATGAACAGCATTATTTAGTCAGGCAGTTACTTATTCCAGCAAGTGCATCTCTGCAATCAAACGCTGAACAATACTTCTATACATCCCGAGCTAATTAAGTTTGTGGCTTTGTCACTCAAACAGTAATTGGGTTAAATCTGTTGTTGCAAGCCACTGAACTGATATTGAAACAAACTCTGGGGCCATGCGGAGTCTTGTCAGGAGTCACTCAAAATTTAACTACTGGGATTTGTATTTGGACCTCCAACATTGCAATGGCTTTCAGCTGATCTAATCAGCTGAGCACCATGATGGTGGCTTTTAATCTTCCAGTTATAATGTGTACTTGGCTCTTATACTCAACTATTTTTGTATTGCAGTTGAAAGCTGGCCCAATGTGAATTGGATCATTTCAAGAAGGACAATCATTAGGAATGTGACAAAAGATTTATTTATAGAAATATGTGTGTGAAATAAGTCCATAATCTTTGGCAGTTAGGCTTTAAGTGGATGATGTCTTGGGTGCTTGGATGAACTTGGACCATAAATTAATTAAAAAAAAACAGAGCCTAGACGCTGAGGGGGTTAGAGATCAGACCATTCCAAAGCATTGCTCCAGGTGGAGAAAGAGGTGGAGGAGGGACGGTAAAGCTACTGAGAGACAAACTTTCATGAATTTAAAGACCAAATGTATTACGCTGTGTTCAAAGTGAAGGCCAAATTGATAATGGTGTGTAGAGTGGTGGTTTCCAACCTTGTTCCTTGTGAGCTGCTGCCCTGTGTGTTTTGCCGCTGTCCCTGCTTCAGTAATTACTGGTCACCTGGATCAGGTATTTTTAGTTCATTTGGAAATTGGGCTCTCTCAATCCAGCTCATTTGCAATTACTGAAGTGGGGTTAGCAGCAACACTTGGAAGTAATATTTGTGCCACCACATTATGAACAAAAGTAACAGTTTTGAGATCAAAATGTCCTATATTGCATACTAAATGGTCAGTTTTAAAGACATCCATGAATTTGTTACTGTAAGAGTGAGTTCTAAGTCTATTTGGGTCAAGCAGTACTTATTTTTTATTTGATTGCTGGTATTCTAGAAATGTGTTCTTGCTTATCCCATAAATTCAGGATAGTGTTGGTAAGGGTATAAATGTTCTATTCTGAATTCTATGCTGAAACGGCTGTAACCTTTTTTTTTATATATAAAATTTATATATATATAAAGAAAATTATATATATAAAGAAAATCATCTTTTTGTTTAGTTAGATATCAGGGTTTTTCCAAGTGGAGATAAGCTTGCATAGAAATACTGAACAGTTGTTTTTTCAAGATTTCCACCAAGTTAATTTTGGAACTGAGAAACGGCAAATTAGAAATGTCTAAGTTATTACAGAGAGTGTGCTCTTTATCTATTCAAGATTCTTCTAACAGACCAGGTTTAAGCTATTTTAGGAAATAAAGTAATCTGTGTGTGCAGTGGTAATCCTGAAAGTTAGGTAGGCCCATTCAAGTTTCTGAATACTTTTCAGACTGATCCTTGGTGGTTTCTCTTCCGAAGGAATAGGGAAATAAATTAGTCTAATGATTTGAACCAAGTGGTTCGAGGTTTGGAAGGAATCACTGAAAAAAGTTACTGAAAACTTTAGGAAGAATTATCATCTTTACTGGTGGCAGCTCTCTCTATTAGTGAAATGGGTAGTTCCACCAAGTGAGATCATTCTCAATAGTTTTAAGGAGTTGGGCGTAGTTTAGCTTGAATAGATCAGAAAGCCTAGAAGAAATATGTATACCTAAATACCTTATATTGTCTGTTTGTAATTTATTGGATGATGGGTTCAGATAGAGAGAAAGAGAGGGGTTGGAATCTCTACCACAATGGAGTTGCTCATGGTGAGAGGCGGTGGGCTGGTGTGGGCTTACTCGTGATGCCTCATCTCAGCTGCCAAGTGTTGGAGTCCACCCCAGTGGATGAGAGGGTAATGTACCTCCGCCTTCGGGTGAGGGACAGGTGGTTTGGAGGGACTGTGGTTTCGGCTTACGAGCAGAACAGCAGTCTGTTACTGTCTCTCTAAGGCAGACCTGGGCATCTTACGGCCCGCGGGCAACATCCGGCCATTTGAACGCCTCTTTCCGGCCCGCAAGAGGCCGATCATAAAGAACATAAATCAAACAAACATCTGCCGTCTTTTTGCTTTTATTTTGAAATGTGGACTTTGGTTTTGAAAAGCTTTACTTTACAACAGTTGCGCATACGTGAGTGAATGTCAACAGCAACAAGTGATGTGAGCCAGCTCACCCTCAAGATGTCAGCACACTCTAAGAAAAAAAAAATGATAAGGAATGTCGTGTTTTCAAAAAGACATGGGCCGCTAAATAGTTCTTCACAGAAGGTAAAGGTGAAGCAGTGTGCTTAATCTGTGGTGTGAAGGTCGCTGTGTTTAAAGATTATAATTTGAATCGCCACTACACGACCAAGCACGAAGAGAAATACAGAAATCTGTCTGATGAAAAGCGTGCAAAGGAGTCTGAGGCGTTGCTTGGAAAATTTCAAACTCAACAGGGACTTTTGACAAAACTTCACGCACCCAAAAATGCAGGATACGTTTTGTAATTTCTCACAAAATTCCCAGGAACAGTAAGCCGTTTTCTGATGGATAGTTTGTAAAGGAGTGTTTATTGGTCTCTGTTGCGGTGATATGCCCGGAGAAAAAGACCGCGTTTGAGAGCGTTTCAACGCACTGTAGCGAGGCGGATTGAGGACATCGCGGGAAACTTGGAGCTACAGCTGAAGAGCAGAGCGGCTGACTTTGACTGTTTCTCTCTGGCGTTGGATGAGAGCTGCGATATACGTGACACCGCCCAGCTACTCATCTTCTTACGTTGTTGATGTTGTCACCAAAACAGTTAACTTCATCAGAGAGCATTAAATCACAGACAATTTGTTGCATTTTTGGAGGAAAATGGTAACATAAGCTATCACTGCACTGTTAGGTGGCTCAGCCTCGGCAAGGTGCTGAAAGTGTCTGTCAACACAGAAATCCTGAATCTGGCCTCTCTGGTCCCAAAGGTCATGACGTCCCAGAACTTTCAGATGAAGACTGGGTGGCAGACCTTGGATTCGCTGTGGATGTGACTGCACTAATGAACAAACAAAATGTCAAACTGCAGTCCAAGCAGCTTTTTGTGCATGAGATGTACAGTGCAGTGAAGGCTTTTATGAGAAAATTACAGTTTCTCTCGAGCCAAGTGAAGGACAATAATCTGACACACTTGCCAACACTAAAGGAAGCCAAAAGACCAGAAGATCACCTCCAAAAGTACTCAACCATGCTAGAAGCACTGCATGCAGTGTTTTCAAGGCGATTTCAAGATTTCAAAACTCTTGAGAGTGAAATGCATGTGGTTTACTCTCCCTTCAACTGCATTGTGGATGATGCACCAAGTAAAGTTCAGATGGAACTCATTGAGCTGCAGTCTGATATGCTCCTGGCAGAGCGCTTCAGGTCAGTCTCACTGCTGGACTTCTATTCCTCCCTTAAAAAGGAGAACTTTCCACACCTGAGGAGGCATGCTCAGAGGATCCTAGTCCTCTTTGGATCTACCTACCATTGTGAACAGGCATTTTCAGTTATGAAGTTCAACAAATCCAAACACAGATCCTCTGTGACTGATGACCACCTCCCAGCTGTTCTTCGCATTACCACTTCAGACATTCAGCCAGATTTTAGTGCCCTTGTTCAAGCCCAAAACAGACTGGATTATTCTCACTGAAGAGGTAACATTACAGGAAAACATTAAAAGTTATTGTTTGTTCAACAATACATATCAATACTGATGTATTGCTCTATTTCTGTAAATTTGTTAAGTTGTTCGTTGTCGTTCATTGTTTGTGGAGATTAACAAGTTAAAAATGGATTACTGTGAAGGTAAATTCCCCCTCTCAGGTTGCTATGTTTCATTTTCAAGTTAAGCCAAGTCACGTCTAGTCAAGTCAGTTCTTAGTTGAGTCAAGTATGTTAGTTCATGTTTCTGCTTTGGTTTTGCTTGTCCTGCCATGCAGTGCCTTTTGTTTATTTCAATAAATCTTTAGTTTTTTCGAACCAGCTGCCTCCTGTCTTTTGCACTCAATATTTGCACAGATTCAGTAATCGTTTTTGTTTTCCTATTTGACCTATACACCGCAATTTTACATAACCTGATATAAACATTTACAGAGTGCTTTATTCTTCTGAATATCAGTACCAGCTATTAAAAATATTTACTTTAAAAGCATCTTAAAACGGAAGAAAGTTAGTGGCCCTCTTGCACAATTCAGATTTCTGGTGTGGCCCCCGGTAAAAATGAATTGCCCATCCCTGCTCTAAGGGGTACTGGAACGTGCCCCAACGGGGGACTCCATTGTTGTCCTGGGGGACTTCAATGCCCACGTGGGCAATGACAGTGGCACCTGGAGGGGCGTGATTGGTGGTAATGGCCTCCATGATCTAAACCCGAGCACTGTTTTATTATTTGACTTCTGTGCTCGTCAGAGTTTGTCCATAACGAACATCATGTTCGAGCACAAGGGTATCCATCAATACACGTGGCATCAGGACACCCTAGGCAGTAGGTCAGTTTGCACTACATCTCCCATGATGCATTGGATTAAAGTGAAAGCGTCTCAGCGCACAATGAGTCTTCGCTGTTTAACGTCTTAAAACCACAACGGACACACATCAAACAGTTTTTTAGTCTTCTAACTTAACTTTTATTACATCTTTTAGAAAAAAACAGCTGCAACTTCCAGCTTTTTCTGCCACAATTATCACAAAAATGCATGTGAGATTGCAGAGGGGCTGTAGATAAATACAGACTATGAGTTTCTCCTTGAACCTCAAAAAAGGTTGAAAAACACTGCTCTACAGGCACTGTTTTCAGTGGAGGTGGGGAGCTGTTGACTTTGACTGGGGATATTGTCGGGCGGTGGAAGGAATACTTCGAGGATCTCCTCAATCCCACGGACATGCCTTCTTTTGAGAAAGCAGAGAATGAGGACTTTGAGGTGATGTTGTCTATCACCCAAGCTGAAGTCACGTGGTCAATGAGCTCCACAGTGCCAAGGCTCTGGGAGTGGACGAAGTCCGCCCTGAGTACCTGAAGTCTCTGGATATTGTGGGAGTGTCTTGGCTGAACTGGACTGACAGACGGGGGTGGTGGTTCCCCTTTTTAAGAAGGGGGAGGGTCAGCACCACTAAATCTGAGGCCATGGTTCTCAAACAGAGAAAGGTAGTTTGTCATCTCTTGGTGGGTGGAGTGTCCCTGCCCCAGGTGGAGGAGTTTAAGTATCTTGGCGTCTTGTTCACGAGTGAGGGAAGACTGAAGCATAAGATTGACAGGTTGATTGGAGCAGCATTTGTAGTCATGCGGTCGCTGTACCGGTCCACTGTAGTGAAGAGAGAACCCTAGACCTGTACGTTTGTGGACATAACATTTACTGAAGGACATGTTAAACAAATTTGTGTTTGTGTATCTTGATCTTCTCCCCAGATTTCAAGACACATTCAGCACATCAGAACCCTCTTGCAGCGCCTCCTCAAAAAACAGCTCCTCCTCCTTTATGTCCTGCAGTTCTCAAGGGGGGGCACTCCTCTCGTTCTGCATTTTTAGTGGCTTAAAATTTTTGGTAGCCCACCATGTCGTTGGACATTAGGGCTTTTGTCTACTTGTGTCCTGTATGTGCCAGTGTCAAGATTCCCAGAACACAACCTGCTGGATTTCTTCAACCTCTACCTATCCCGTCCGGACCTTGGTCCGATATAGCCATGGACTTCATTACTGGACTACCAAACTCTGCATTTTTTTGTTTAATTTTATCAATATACGTCCTCCATCAGAAAAATGCCACACAAACAAATTAAAAACAAAAGCATTTCCACCTGAGTGGGTCTTTAAGTTCCATGACAAATAGAAAAGGTCAAACTTGCTGAAATTCAAAGCAGAGACGGTGCAGGTAGGAACTGAAATACATCCTGATCTGCTAAAAAATAAACTGCAAAACGAAAAACAAAAAAGTATAATCTTAGTAATCCTATTAAAACAGAGGAACAAGAGTGTTTTTATTTCGACCTTTCCCCTCATTCTAGAAAATAAACACAAGGGTGCCATAAAATCAATTTTATAAAATTCTTACTTGAAATGTTAAATATGATTCATTAATATTATAGATTGAATTTTAAATGCTTGTATTTGCTCAAAGTAAACTATTTCCCCTAAACTCACAAAGTTTAATCTGCATTACTTCCCACTTCTCTCACTTTCCAAACCCAGCTGTCACTTCTACTTCCACTCTTTCTCAAATCATATCCATTACTCTGTGTGGATAATCACACAAACATTTCCATCTTGGCACATCTTTTTCAAGTGCTGACGGTTTTTTCCTCATTCCAGGCATATTTATAACATACGTCACAGTGCAAACCAGAGCGACAGGGGAAAAAATGATTAAATAGATAAATTGCTTTCTCCATCTGTGCTCATTTTAAGATAAATATGAATTGGCCAACCAGTATGCCATTTGATGTGTTCTTTATTCTCTGTTGTGCAGGGCTATTTTATTTTGGACACAAGCTTTTGGCAGCCCACAGTTTATGTGGTAAATGCGACTTTTGGCAGCAATGACCACTGAAAATTGGATGTGTTTCCTTCTTTTCCCACTTACCTTCTTTTGGCATCCAGGCTAATATTGTGTTTAGCTTTTTAAGCGAAGTTTGTCACATTGTTTTGATGACACAATGTGCCTGTGAGCTATTTTATTGGTGATTTATTTTATTGATATTGACCTATATAGTTTTCTAATCAAAAACCTTCCAGCAAACATGCTTAAACTTGCTCTGCCTGGGTTTTACAACAAATATTTTATGTCCAATAGTCCCTCCACACTTGCTCCTGTATAAAAAAAGACATTGGAAGTTTTAAGAAGTCTTCTGTTTGAATCCAGGGTTTTGTAGTTCTGGTACTGTCCTGATGACCTGCTCAGCTCGCTATGTGGCAAGAGCGTACCACGTGTACCACCATGCAGCCTAGTTTCACTTTCAAAGTGTAAAGAAAAAAATCTTCTCACGCCTTTTTTATGGTCTAAGTATGTTACCTTCAGAAATTCTATGGTGCAAAAGGTTTGAATTACAATCGGTTTTTCAAATTATTCGGTTTTTTACAGTATTTTGTGTGCTAATGAATTAGCGTGACAAATTCTAGAGCGAGTATAAAGGTGTAAAAAGATTGTTTGTGTTTTACTCAGGCTGGGCATTATCCAACACAAACCAACACACTGTCCAACTTTTTGGAAGCTGTAAGTCAGAAGGAGAGAGAAACAAAGGGATGATGGAAAGTCAGGGGAAAGTTACTCAACGGTAACACTCCCGCCCGAAACTTAGAGGCAAATTTTTAAGGAACGACTGCCGTTCTACAGAAAGTATGTGCTAGAAAGTGACACAGTTTTGGTTTTTTTTTTTGGCTAAAAATGGCATTATCATAATTTAAAGACCAGTGGAAATTCTTTGATAATAGATCAAAAGATGATTGGAATGAGATTTTACAGTGAAAGTTAAATTAGACAGCTCGGTTGCTGTTGTGGTATTAGAAAAAGTTTAACCTAAATGTTCTCTTGATAAAAAAAGCTAACTTTTTAAAGCTATATTGTATCAAATGTACAAAGCCTTCGTTCTAATAGTCAATACTTTGTTGACATTTCTTTGTCCATGCTACTTCTCATTAAATGCTTGTTTTTCACTCTTACATTTTATCCTACAATGACTTTAACTGATGCAGTAATGTTTATGTAAACCAGGTTGTACAACACTAACATTCGGCCAATTATCATACTTTAAGTGGCAAGGTAAAATAACATTTATGTCAACTAAAACCACAGGGTTCCAACACCTGGGCTGCAAGGACCTTTGAAAAGCATGCATGATTTGACTACATAACTCACAATCAATTTACACTCAGCTCATAACAGTTGACCCCACTGGCACACAGCAGTTCAGAAGACACCTTGTTCCAATAATTACAGACTAATGGAGCGACTCAATACCGGACCAGCATGCTAAGTCATTCTGATTCTCACGCTCACAGCTTCAAATGCTTTTTCATCTCTCCGTTGTTTTTCGTTCTTTTGCCTATATGGGATTAGCTTGCTTCCAGAGTTGGGTCAGAGATTGGGATGTGCTGTGGTAACACATGAACATAGCCTCGAGCCACAAGTCTGAAGCCTGAAGCAGACATGAGGAGCAGCCAGCAGAGCTCTGATAAGCTTTCTAATGCCAAAGCACCATTTTTTTTAACTTTAATAATGTTGGTCTTTCATTTGACAAGTGCTGTCCCTTGAGGCAATTTAACAGACTTCACATAGTTACTTCAGCAGCCAGAAAGACACACTTTTGGCGCTAGTGTTTCTAAGTCTTAACAGCCCAATGAGGAAAGTCATCCCTTTTTATGCTTTTACCTAACATGTTATCTTCTTCTGTCATAAAACGTTGTTTTGTAAATCTCTCACTCACTCAATTCCAGAATTTTTTTATATTGAGCATGTATTAATGCTATCATGCGACTAATTTTTCTGGTGTGGTTAATTAATCCCGATCTGTAATTAATCAAATTAATTAATGCTGTGAAAAGCCTCATTTTGGGGTGTTTTCATTGAAATTTTTGACATTGTGCCACAGAAAATGTGTTTAAAATGCCAAATGCCTTGATGAAGTTTTCCTATTATACGAGACTTAACACATGAAAAACAGGAGGAATATCGTTCTGAGTAACCCAAAAAACATTTACCACAAACTTCTTTTTTTAAGATATAAAATATGTTGACATACATTATTCCACTGTTTACCGCACATGGATGACATTGATGTCATCATGTTTTCAGATAAGTTCAAATCAAATGTTAATGCAATTAAAAAATTTGGACCCTTGTATTAAATTTGAGAACACGACAATTGTCACTTCTTAAAAATGGGATTAAAAAAATTAATATAATGTGATAATGTGTCTGTAATTAAATAATCACGATTAATGTAATAATTTGACTCCCTAATTCTAAAGCCAAAGTGAAAAATGAATGAAACTTTTTTTTCTGAACGTTTCCATGTGGTTTTTATTTTCTGTCATGCATTTTCATAGTGAAATCCATAAACACCAAAATGTCTGCTTTGTTGTTGTTTGTTGATTTTGTTTTGGTTCCTCCCAACTCCTCCTAGCAACAAAACTAAGTATTAAAAGCTAAAAGTGGAGCCATAAACATATGGCATTGGTTTTTGTTTTTTTTATGCAACAACACCAACATTTAGGAAGCTGTCTTTTTTCTTTTTTCTTTTTTCTTCCGAGAAACGCGACTTCACAACTCTAAATCTAATCCAGGAAACTGTGGCCAAGAATTTGTTTTGGGGCCAAACTATGAGTAATGATGCACATGTGTGAAAGGCCAGATCTTACGGTGGGGAGCTAAACAAGCACACTTTAGGTGGGTTGACCTTTGAACCAAACCAAAAGCTGGTGTGAGACAGTTACCTTTAATGAAAGGCTACAGAGTGGAAATTGCTGTGCCTTCTGTCATTTGCTGAAATTACATTTACAATGAAAAACTGCCCACGAAGATTGTTTTCGAGCTTTTGTTTAATCGCAGGAAGCTGGCTGAGCACACATGGTCTTTTTTAGCAAATGTAGCACTCACAGGGAAACTCAGTAGGAGCCTTCTACGCCATGAAGCAGGTTCATTGTAGCTGCTTTGAATGAAGCGTTGGACAGGAAGACTTTTTCAAATAAAAAGCACAACTTATTTCATCTAAAGATGATAAAAACTTAATTTTTATTAGTAAAAAATAAAAAAGAGCATTTTTTTTGTTTTTGAATTGCCAAATAAAAGTAGTTTATGCTTAGATTTCAGTTTGTTTCATATATAATAACATGCTTTCAAACTGCTGTAACTCTTCAACCATTTATGCATTAATTCCAACCGATTATAAAGTGGAAAAAAGTTGCTTTGCAAGAGAAAAGTGTTTATCCAATAAATGTAAACTGAATTAGTCTGACGGGCAGAAAAGCAACTTTGCCCCTTTTCTCTGCTTCAGATTTTGTTGGAATTATGTGTAGGAAGGTTAAAGAGATAGCGTAGCTCATAACGCCAACACTGGGGCTAAAACTCCGATGTTAAAGACCCACTCTGATGAAAAAAATTTTTGTGGGTGTTTTTTTTGTTTTTTTTTTAACTTGTCCTGTCCAACAGCAGGGCAAACAGATGAGAGCTGAAGGCCTCTTGTGTTGGACATATTTTACTTTAACAACAGGGGTTATGAATCTTCTGACAAACCAGAGTCTGAATAAACCCCCTGTAATCGAGGCCAAACTTTATTCATTTTAATCGTATTTGAAAATCTTTTGTGTTGGACCGGACAGAAAAGGAAAGGAGGGAGGAAGTAAGAGGGATATTAGAGAGGGGTTCGTGGTTTTACACCCCCCCCCCCCCCCCCCATAATTACCCTGCTAGCCCATAGGAGGGTGATTATGGGGGGGGGGGGGGTGTAAAACCACGAAGCAGCATAAAACAACAAGTTTACAGTAAGGTTCAGATGTAATACAAATCTAGAAGGGGCGCAGCCTGTCCACACACACACCTAAATTAATGTTATAAACACACCTGTTGGCGGCAAAAATGACCACATGTCAACATGTACAATATACAGATAGTGTTCACACATGCATACTTATACTTATGCCTTCAAGCCCCCCCCCAAACATCCCCAGTGGTGATTTAATCATGATTATGCAGTTTTCATCCAAAATCCCACAATCTAAATGTCTTAAAATGTGAGCTGGCGAACAGACAGAGACCCGCTGTGGAAAAGCCAGCCTGCTTGAGCCTCCTAAACATTATGAATTCTTTCTTATTTTCATCAAGGCAATAATAAAAAAAGGTCTCCTGATTTTATTCTTGTTTTTTTTTTTTTTTTACAGCAAGGCTTCAAACTCGGTCAGAGAAAGTACATAAATGCGGGGAACACATTTGGGAGTTTAACTTTCATTTTAAATACTTGCATCCAACAACAAAATCCAGCCTTGGATGCACTTAAAATGTATGCGGGGAATACAGCAATGAGCCATCTTCACTCTCACACCTGGGCAGTGCAAATCAGAGAGCTTGCGCAATGCAACAGTTTAATTGACAGTAATTTAAAAGGAGAAATACTCAGAAATGCAAAAAGGAAATGATTTCTTATTGCATTTGTTCCACTTCATAAGACAAATGCCACACGTACACACCAAAAACTTTAAAAAAAACATGACTTTCATTGGAGGGGGACTTTAAGCAGGTTTCTTGATTATTCTTGATTTCTTGATTATGACTGCCCTAAAAGGAAAATTGCCAGAAAGCCAAACATTGCATTGCATTTCTTTGGATTCTAACAATTATTGCATTTTGACATCTTAATATTAGAGTCTCACGACATTTTATACATTTGGATTTCTTAAAAAGGTTTTTAGGGTCAGAGGCAAAAACTTCACAAAGAGGAATGCTAAGGAAAAGGTCAAGCTGAGGATCACCACATTCATGCAGTTAGCACTTCATACAATACACTTGCTGTGTATGTCTTTTTTTTTTGTCCTTTGGCTAATGAGGTTAAATGGCTGTTATATGTACATGGAGTACATTTGCACGGAGTTGTAAATGAGTACTCCAAACACAAGGTCTGAACTAGATAGGATCTTTTGTGATACAGTTTTTGCAATTCACTCATTTATTTCTGCAACAAATAAGGAATTCATCAAAAGCCCTGCCTGCAGAGTCTCTCCAAAAAACTGTTTCATGACTAGAATTAGCAAGTACAGCCCACGCTAACTCCTTTAAAAAAATATATTTTGTTTTTACCTCCCAGATTCTAGCTTTTTTTTCGACACACCTTGATTAAAAATACAGAGACCTGTCTGTACATTTGTATGATTTCAGTTTCTCTGCAGTGTAAGGTGAGGGCTTTCTAGCTAGATGTATATCTCACTGAAATCTAGCTCTGGGGAAGCAATGTTTGTTTTCATTTTATCTTTTTCAAAGATGACGAAATACAGCAAACTGCTTCAAAACCTGACAGATTTGTTTTTTGTAGTAAACATTTAGTTTAAACTATTTTTTGAAAACTGATCTGTCTCCAGGACAATGAGCATTTCACATGATTACAGATTCAATCCAAATTTGGTCATCTTTCTATCTATTTTCAAAGCATCCCCCAGTGGTCTTTTAATTATGATTATGCCATTTTTAGCCAAATAAAAGCAAAAAAAAAAACAAGTGTTGTTTTCTAAGACATAGTTTCTGCAGTGTGGAAGTAGTTCATTAGAAATTCATGTGTATACTCTCCCTCCAACTCATTAGCCATGGACTACTCCCTTGTTACTAGGTTGCATTGAAATAAGTAACTGATGAATTAATTTATATTTCTATGAACCAACCAGATCAAATCAAATCGACAATTATACAATTATTTCAAAATGAAATAAAAATTCAAATGGTATTTCCCAATATCAATATAATAATTTCATAGAGGCATAGTAGGTTGATTATAAGATATCCTGGTTCAATTTTAGGTCAGTGAATCGTATCGAACAAATGCACCTTAAACAAGCTGCTGCAAAAAAAAGAAAAAAAGAAAAAAGCAAGCTGCTGCAGACGATAACATTATTGAAATTGAAACCTTATAGCTTCACTGAACTTTGGGTAAAACAGAGGAAGGTTTATGTTATTGTTTGCTTAGACTTCTATAGTTTGGAGGAGAGCATCTCGTGCAAAACTGCATGTTCAGTGGTAAGTTAAGTAGAAAAGGCAGTGGAAAATTCCCACCACTATTCATAGTATCTACTGTATTTTTCTGAGTATAAGTTGCATATTTTTCTTGTGTTGTTTGGCCAGGGGTGTGACTTTTATTCAGGAGCGACTTACATGTGATCTAACTTACATGTTTTTAACATAAATAGACTCATGCAGTATTCCCCCCATAACCGCAGGGTTTAGGGACCAGAGACACCCGTAAATATGCCGAATCCGCAAAAACAGAGAACCCTCACCCCTGCAGCCAAAAAATGTCCGTTACCAAGCTTTACTCACCAAAAACCTTTCTGAAACATTTCTGATTCTTTGTAAAACATTTATTAAATAACATTGGAATATTGCTCAACATAAAGAGCTACTTTTAGTGACTTCTGACGGATGCAAGACAGCAAGTCATCAAACTGGAATCTGGACGTACCCCCGGAAAATGTTGTCATTCAGACGCAGCTCCTGCAGTAGAAAATAATGACTGAATGACTACATTAACCCAGACATGGAGTTGTGTTTACGAATGTTTTTGTAGAGCTCTTCCAAATGAATAATCCAGATCTTTTGCCATCCATGCCGTCTGTGCATTATAAATTAGATATACAGTCAATGCTATGTGTAGTATTGAGGCTAAAACTTGACAGTAGCTCCTTCCACATGCGACAGAAGTGTCTAGTTTAAGAAAAGCAATGAGCATCTAATTTGATGCTTGCGCTTGTCAAAAAAAGCTATGAACCCTAATTTCACTCCTGAATTGTGTTTGGTGTTAATGCAGCATCAAGGCGGAATTGTTCTGAATTGTTGCATTTTTTCCCCCAAAGTGCAACTTATACTCCTGAGCAAGTCATCTGTCTTTTTCTTCTTTATCATGCATTTTTTGCTCCTACGACTTATACTCCAGTGTGACTTATACTGCAGGAAATACGGTACTCAGAGTATGCAAAAAAACAGTTTGAAATGAGCCTCGTCCCCTTAATTTAAATGAATAGAAATCCTCATGGAAAAGCTGTAGTTACAGCAGGTAATCCAGGTGACAAAAAAAACTAGTAAATCAGTGTCTTTTGGATAAGCAGCAGACTCTGCAGTCAAGGCTAGAAAAAAGAGGGATAACAGGTACTAACAAACATACCTAGCAATGACTGGAGAGAGAGAACCAGCTGAGAAGCATAAAACATTCTGCCTTCTATAGAGTGTTCTACTGGAGCCTATAAACCCAGATATGGTAAAAATGATAAATGGTGTATACTTGTATAGTGCTTATCTACCTTCCTCAAAGGCCCAAGGCGCTTTAGAGTCACAGTCCCATTCACCCACATTCAGACAGTGATTGCGGCTCCGCTGCTGAACACTGGCGGCCAGTTTTCCACCAGAGGCAAGGTGGGTTCTTGCCCAGGGACACTTTGACATTGGTGGGGGTAAGGCAGGAATCAAACCTGCAATCTTCCACTCAGGGTTCGACCACCCTACTGCTGCAGCACAGCTGCAATAGCTGTGCTGCAGCACAGCTGCAATAGCTGGTGGTAATAAGCATGATTGGGGGTGTATAAAACTGGACAATCACAACAGCTAATTGGGTCAAAAACATTTTTTGAGCCCGGTTAATATTACTGTCCTTTGTCAGTGTTGCAACATTTGTCTTAGTAGAACAGTGCTTACTTTTTACACCTTTTGAAAAGTCTTTAAAAATAGCATAAGGCAGCTCTTGCCTGAATGTCAGTAAGGTGTTTTGTTGTTTTTTTTCTTCATAAACTTTTAATCTATTATTGGCAACAAAATAAGATACTAGTGACAGCTAACAGTTGGTGCACAGTAGGGGTCCAAGTCTAGCTGAGCTTAGCTATGCTTTAATGTTCAGATGTGGTTTTATATTTTTGAACCACAAGCCGTGAAGCAAATCCAAGCTACTTAATATCGCCTGGACAAACCAGTTGGTGCTGAAATTTTCATATCTAGTGAATTGAGACTTGGTTTTGAACACCTATAAGGCTGATGGACAGGCTTGAGACAATATTGTTTCCTTTTTTCTTTGTGTGGAGGTGAAAGTTTAAGCATGGCTTTTAGGCAATAATCTGTTTCAGTATGCTGAACTTTATATCAATGTTGCAGTTCTTTGCTTCAGACAAAAAAGTCAGAAAAATTCCCAGTGCACTAACAGTGCATAAAATCTTTGATTTTTGAAATGGCATTTTATGCAATAAAAAAAGATATTTAAAAATACGAAGTAACTAAATACAAAAACAGTCCACCTTTATCAACAGAAAAAATGATTTATTTTGGTTTATAACACAAAATCTGTTAGTTCAAAAAAAAGGTTACAAACTCATTTTTGGTGTCAAAAATCAGTAGAAATATTTGTTTGTTGGAGTTTCTGAAATTTTTATTCTTGTCTAAACATGTTTTACATCATTGTTTTTATAGCCACTAGATATCAGTGTGATAAAGAAAAGTACAAAAAAAAAAAAAAAACTCTATACAGTTTGCCTAGGATGAAGAGCACAATTATTTTAAAGAAAAAATAAATATGAGTCAGATTTAACAAAGAAAAGTATTAATATGTTTTTGTTGTTGGGAGACCCGGACTTGGCAGTAGCGCAAAAGGCCTTGCCTAAGGACCCACACTGGACGAAGCTCATCGTTCCACCTGGGAAACAAATCCTGGTTTCCCATGCACCGGTTCTAAAGGCAGCAAATGCTAAAGAAATGTAAAAATATAAAATCCAAAATCTTTTCCTTAATAATTATTACAATTTTGTGCTTGATTTAAAGTGCATATCATCATTTTTTGTTCAGAAAGGATTGCAAGGGAAAGAGAGTGGGAGACATGGTAGAGAAACAGAAGCCTGGATGAAATGAAAAAGCAGCGTAGGTATTTTAAAAAAGAAAAACGAAAGTACAAGGGTTGTAAAGATACCAAAAATGGTTATTGGGTATACATTACTACCTCCTTTAAAGCCCCAAAGTAATACTGAAACAGCTGCATGATGTATTTGGCTGGCCAACATTCAGCTGAGTTGTTACTGTATGTCTGTTATGTATTTCTGGTAGAACTATGTACAGATCATCTACATTACTTCTGACTAGAGTGACTGTGAAGCAGGTTGGTTTTAATGTTCTTACTTATTGGGAATCAGCCAAAACAAGGTGGATATAAAAGGCTTCCGAATGATGATAATATGCTATTTGCTCTTCATCTTGTATATTTGTCATGTTCACGTATGAGAATTTACCAAACTGAAAAGATGAGTTATGTCATGGCTCAGCACAAAACAATAAAAAAGTCTAAACCTATTTTTCAGACCATGAAACCAGTTTTTAAATGACATAAAGGAAGACTATCACCTCACAACAACTTGAAATTCCTTTTTCTGAATCCTCAGGACTGGCTATTTGTTGGGGCTGGTGATGCAAGCTTGCTCTTTACTCTCTTCTCAGACTGCAAACAAAAGATTGCAATAATTGTAAGATATTTGCAGCATTATAATGCAGAACAACAATAATTATGTGTCTGGATGTTTACCACTATCATACCCATATCTCTGATTCCCTATGCGAGACGTCTATGTATAAGTGCTCACAGAGAAGGAAATAATCTGTTTCTGTGAGTGCTGTGAAATAACATAACATGACAGATGCCCACACACAGCACAATGACTGTGTAAAGGCTGCTAACTAAGACAACAAGTGGTTTCAAAAATCTATTTTGAAAACATCAATGGAAGTTCAATACCTGCTGTCCTCACATATACTTGTTTTGATCAAATCATTGCTCTAAAATAATATGATCTTATAGCTTTTCTTCATCAGTCCATCAACCATAAAAGTGTAAAAATCATCAGTTTTCTTTTACAAATGATGTTTAGTTTATTTATGTCAGAGAAAGTTATAATTATGCTCCGGTCACCAGTGTCGGGAGTGACGCCATTGAGGTACAGCTGCATAAAACGTCGTTACAAGTTAAGTAGCGAAGTAATCTAACTACGTTTATCCCCGCTACAAAGCTGTTATAGTTACTTATTATAAATCGTGGCGCGTTACTTCACAGTTAATTGATGTGATTTAATCAGCCTGGAGTGCTTGTTTTTTCCCTCGAGCGCTTCACACCAAGACTGTCTTCTGTGTGACAGTCAGACAGAGGTGGGAGTCCTATTTGAGATCATAGTTGGCTAGGGAGTCAAGTGGGCAGGTGGATGCTGATACTATCCAAGATTTGCAGATTTCACTGACAAAGGAGAAAGACTAAGTTATGGCCATTATTCATTACTGAGAAGAATCAAATGTAGAGTTGAACAAGTTAATCGGGACAATGTAGCATACAGAGTTCCTCAACCAAAGATAACAAGGAATGAGGAAGACTGCAATTCAAATTGCATGAAACATCAACGAAAGAGGTTCAGTGCATTGTTGATAGTTATTGTTGTTTTAATTGGCAGCCAGTTAAACTTCATGAGAGGGAAACACATGCGCCTTAAGAGGACAAGAAAAACACCTTGTTATCAATTATCTATTTTCAAGCCCCTGGAGCTGTGGAGAGACCTGATGTCAATGATCTCATGTGCCTCATGTGTCATGATGTCAATGATCTCATGTGCCTCATGTGCATCAACAGCTGTCCCTCACTTTCAATAGATGACATTCAGTAGCAGTGGCCTTTCTTATTTACTCTGAATGGTCTGTCTAGGCACTTTGAAAAACTCACTGGCATTGATATTAGTGAAAGCTTGAGTTACCAATGGCAGGAGAATATTGAACTATTTTTCCAGGCAGAAACTCAAATGGAACCTTGGCATTAGAAATTGTATTCTGGAGATAGAAGGTGAGGGAGTTTGGACAAACAACAAGGTCGACACAGCAGCCATAGTTCTCATGATGAAGTACTACAATGAAAGACTCCCCCTTTGTCTTAGCAGATGTACGTGTTTTTCTCCAAAAAAACATTTAGATTTCATCCTGTATTTTTCTGATATATTTTTCAAAGAAAGTCTGTTTTCTTTCAGGAAACTTCTATGAAGATGTCCCTTGACGCAGAGAGAAACCCGCCAATCTCTCCAAGGCTGATCATGCTTGGTAAGATGTAAAGATTCTACCTTCCATTTCAGAGTTCTTCCTTTAACCGCTGTGGAATGGAAGATGAAATGCCCACTCTTAGACTGTAAAGATTAAGTTCCTCTATGATAACACTTTAATCAATTTCAAAGCTACTTTACTATACATGTCACTTTCACCCAACTCTCGTGCATTTACTCAGTGGTCCCCAACCCCTGGGCCACACAGACTAGTACCGTTTTTTGGGACAGCTGTTAACAGGCCACAGAAAAAACAAATGCTGGCTACATGTTTTCCATTTTTCTTCTATTCTGATTATGAAGGACATTTGAATTTGTAAAACTAATCAGTTCTCTCCAACATATTTTTGACTCATGTTTAGTTAATCAGTCTCGTGAAAAAAAACACATCCGCTACTTTCTTAAAGTGGTTGCACCAACTACGAAATTTAAATCCCTGAGCTTACAAAGTTAACTAAAAACAAATACTGTATATTTGTATTTTTTTCTATTTTACAGAACAGAGTCAGTGAGGAAACAGAAGAAAAACCCTCAACCTCAAAGAAAAAAGAAAGCTGCTTATTACAGTTCTTATTACAGCTTATTACTTATTACAGACAAAAACAAAATATGTAAAGCAGCTGCAGATCTTTAACAGAGGATAAAAAATAATATTTACCCTAAAAATTTAAGAGATAATGAAAGCTTAAAAATGCTTACTCCACCCTCCTACAGGCCGGTCTGTGAAAATATTGTTTGGCCTCAAAAAGGTTGAGGGTCAAAAGTGGATAAAGGGTGAAAGATTTCATGTAATCCATGGACACCAGTAAGGTTCACAAGTCATTGAAGAAAAAAGGTTCAGCGCACTGTCTAGTGCAGGGGTCGGCAACCTTTTTTACTCAAAGAGCCATCTGGGACCGCCCCTAATAAAAAAGAAAGCACCCGGAGCCACAACCCGTTTTGACATCATTATATATATTATGCATGTATATATTATTCAAAGGTGCTCATTACGTCGATCTTCAATGACATGAGTGTATATCGCGGGCCAGAAAAGATTTAAAAAAACAAAAAAGTACTTCTCAAAAATCCACCAGCCAATCAAAATCCTCACTAAGAAGTATGGGACTTGATTGACATGTCGCTGCAAATGCAAATTATGTTCTTTAAAGGATGATACCGCGGCCGCTTGTGGGAGGAGCTAGTTCTGGTCTGATCGCTGCATGGAGCGATGTGTTTGTCAATGCATGGTAGACACTGAGAATGTGGAGAGATCAGGTTTATTATTTTGAAGAGTTCTACTTGGTAATCATGTTTCCATGTTTGGGTTTATAAAATCATCCCAGGGAAAGTCTCTGCTTCAACTCCCGCAGTGAAAGCTGCATCTCAATCTGACGCCCGTGTTTGCATCTCTCTGACAGAGTTTGAATCCAAAGCCCGTCCTCTGCCCCTCCACCTGCTTTTCCTCTCTTCCTGTGCACACCTTCTGCAGCTGAGAGTTGTTTCCCCTGCGCTCCTCAGTGTATTATACACAGAGAGCACAAAAGACAGTCATAGCAGGATGACACGATAATCAGGGCGCTCTAGCGCAGCACACGGATGAAAGAGCCGGACGCAGGTTATAGCGGGGATAGAGCGGGTTAAGCAAATGAATGGAAGAAGGCGGCCCGCTGAAGAAATATTCAATATTGTAAACATTTTATTATTAGTCTGAACGATCTTTTATTTAGAAAAATCTTTTATTTTATCAGTCCAGTACGAAAAAAAAACATCAACAAAAGCTGTGTTGGGCGGTTTTTGGCTGGGTCTGGCGGTTTTCAGATGACTTTTGGGCTGGAAAACTGTGACTCTATCTAGCAACACTGGCGCAAACTCTCAGTCTGTCATCAGCGAGTTGGTCTCTGCCCCACAGCACGTCAAGTTCCCGGCAGAAGATCGGAGTGTTTATTGAAGCCGCCCCTCGTCTCCTCCTGCTATCAGCTCTGCAGGTCTCGCCCGATAAATACGAGCTCATTAAGGAAGCTGATTTTTGAAATATGCTCTGCACATTGTGCGGAGCCAGCAGCGCCTTTGAAATGCCATGAAAAATGAACAAACTAAAATAAAATTTAATTATTATAGAATACTCAGTATTTTCCAAAGTCACAGGGAGCCACAACAGAAGGATGAAAGAGCCACATGTGGCTCAGGAGCCATGGGTTGCCGACCCCTGGTCTAGTGGTGACGTGACGTTAGCTTACGATCCGTGGACAATTTAGCTGGAATAAATCAGAGAAGACTGACGGTCCGGCAACGAGTGCAGCACAGGCGTGGACTTATGAAGGGGCATGACCAGGTGTCCTCCATAGAGCGTGATTGCTCCCACCGGAAGCCTGGCCGAACAAGGTGAGTGCTGCAGCAGACATGACAATTTTACTGGCGACACTGTTACCTATAATATACGTCAGAGGGTTCTGCAGCGAGTTACCACAATGCAGTCCGAGGGTGTTTTACAAAAATAAATCATACAGCACACTGAACTGTTGACCCCAAGTACTTAAACTCCTGCACCTTCTTCACCTCAGCCCCCTGTAACCTAACGCTTCTACCTTGATCCCTCTCGTTCAGACACATGTATTCTGTCTTACTACGACTGACCTTCATGCCTCTTCTTTCCAGAGCAAACCTCCACCTCTCTAGCTGTTCCTCCACCTGCTCTCTACTCTCACTGCAAATTACGATGTCATCCGCAAACATCATTGTCCAGGGAGATTCCTGTCTTACCTCGTCTGTCAGCCTGTCCATCAGCATAGCAAACAAAAAAGGACTCAAAGCTGATCCTTGGTGTAGTCCCACCTCCACCTTGAACTCCTCTGTCTGACCTACAGCACATCTCACCACCGTCATACTTCTCTCATACATGTCCTGAACTACTCTGACATACTTCTCTGCCACTCCAGACGACCTCATACAGTACCACAGCTCCTCCCTCGGCACCCTGTCATACGCCTTCTCTAAATCTACGAACACACAATGAAGCTCCTTCTGACCATCTCTATACTTTTCCATCAACATTCTCAAAGCAAAAATGGCATCAGTGGTGCTCTTACGGGGCATGAAACCATACTGCTGCTCACAAATCTCCACCTTCTTCCTAAGCCTGGCTTCCATTACTCTTTCCCACAGCTTCATTGTGTGGCTCATCAACTTTATTCCTCTATAGTTGCTGCAGTTCTGCGTGTCACCCTTGTTCTTAAAGATCGGGACCAGAACGCTTCTCCTCCATTCCTCAGGCATCTTCTCACTCTCTAGATTCCTATTGAACAAACTCGTTAGAAATTCCACTGCTGTCTCTCCTAAGCACTTCCATACCTCCACAGGTACGTCATCAGGACCAACGGCCTTTCCGCTCTTCATCCTTTTCAGAGCCTTCCTAACCTCATCCTTTCCAATCTCTGCTACTTCCTGCTCCACAACAACCACATCTTCCTCCCTTCTTTCCCTGTCATTTTCCTCGTTCATCAGCCCCTCAAAATACTCCTTCCATCTTTTCTGTACACTCTCCTGGGTTGTTAGCACCTTTCCATCTCTGTCCTTAATCACCCTTATCTGTTGCACGTCCTTCCCATCTCTGTCTCTCTGTCTGGCTAGCCTGTACAAGTCCTTCTCTCCTTCCTTTGTGTCTAGCCTGTCATATAGCTCATCGTAAGCTTTCTGTTTGGCCTTTGCCACCTCTCTCTTCACTCTACGCTGCGCTTCCTTGTACTCCTGTCTACCTTCCTCAGTCCTTTCTACATCCCACTTCCTTTTAGCCAACCTCTTCCTCTGGACACATTCCTGTACTTCCTCATTCCACCACCAAGTCTCTTTACCGTCTTTCCTCTTTCCAGATGACACACCTAGCATCTTCCTACCTGTTTCCCTTATAATCTCTGCTGTAGTTTCCCAGTCATGTGGAAGCTCATCCTGACCACCCAGGACCTGTCTCAACTTCTGCCTAAATTCCTCACAAGTTTCTTCATTCTGTAGCTTCCACCACTTGTGACGGTGTAGAACTGTCAGCTGCCGCTGCAGGCGCACACGCATGCACACACGCTCGCACGCACACACACGTGCGCATAGACGCGCACGCTCGGACCCGGTAACACGTCATTTACATCAGCTTACCCTTTTCATTCCGTCCCTATCCCTCTGCAGGTAGCCCTGGGTGCACACTAGGTTGCCGAATTATAATCCTCGCGCATACATTCACACGAAGCACACACGACGCTAACATTAGCGTCTGTCTGTTTGTTTGTTTACCCGGAAGTAACCCGGTAACCCGGAAGTGGTCATGGACACCCTGGGTCATGTGACGCATCGGTTACTGTTTGTATTTATTTTTATTGATGATTATTGTTATTTTTCTGTACACGACACAGAATGTTTCTTTGAATGAAACTGTTTATTTCTGTATGTTTATTTATGTTGTTGAACATTGCAAACACTTCTCCCTATTTTCTCTTTGGACTGATGGAGAGCAATGCCCAGGAGGAGGGGCTTACCACTTAAAAGAGAACCAGATACAGCTGTTAGGGTGGGAGTCTGAGTGGAGAAGTTGGAGAGTCTGAGAGGAGAGAAACAGATGTTGGTTAACCTTTGTGGAGCAATTGGTGTGCTCTGTTCTTGCATTAAAGTCAAGAATACTTTCACCTTGGCGCCTCTGCCCAATTATTCCCTGGTGGGACCCACGACAGTTGGTGTCAGAAGTGGGATAAGCAGATGGCTGGCCGCAAAAAGGCGAGACACAGAGGTCTGCGTTCCCAGAAGGAGGAGATGGAACCAACATCGTACACAGGCCCTCAATCGTCCAATTCATCCTCTGAGGAGGAGGTGGTGGATCCTGGTGCCTCTGGTGGTTCTCCAGGCCTGACCAAAGGCCCAGAAGGTGACTTGGCGGCCATGATGAGAGACTTCCTCCGTGGACAGCAGCAGCGGGAGGACAGATTCATCGCTGCACTCCAAGGTTTGGAAGCCTCTTTTTCCAGGGCAGAGCACCATTCTGGTCGGCGGCGGAACACCAGTCCCCAAGCTGCTGGACCAAGCTCAGCCGCAGTGGGTAGCCCAAGGTTGGATCTGCCAACACCAGCTGCAGCATCCCGTCAACGGCATCCAGTGGCACAGGAGGACTCCAGCTGGTCGGATCAACCACAGGGCAGAGTCAGTTTACAGCCACCTGATTGGAGACCTTAAATGGAGCCAAAGGTCCCTCCATATCAGACAGGTGAGGACATTGAAAATTACCTGCTACGTTTTGAACGGATTGCCAGGACGTGGAGATGGCCAGAGACTGAGTGGGCATGTCGCCTGGTGCCACTGCTGTCCGGAAAGGCGTTGGAGGCCTACACGGCAATGGACGGGCAGCAAGCCCACATCTACAAAGACCTGAAAGACGCACTCCTGGTAAAATTCGACATCTCTCCAGAGACTTATCGTCAGCAGTTCCGGTCTACTGTGGTGCCATCTGGGGAGAATCCAACTGAGACATACCACCGCCTGAAGGGCCTCTACCGTCGCTGGATCCGCCCAGAGCAACACAGCAAGGAGCAGATCGGGGAGATCGTCATCCTGGAGCAGCTGCTGCGTGTGCTTCCCGCGGACGTGAGGACGTGGGTGAAGGAGCACGAACCGGAGGATGGCCTTACTGCTGCCCGGCTTGCGCTGCAGTATCTCAACGCTCGACGAGGAGCGTCTGCACGGCCGTCGGGTGGGGATCAGCGTCTTCCTAGTCAAACCGCTCCACTGAGACCTGCACGGAGAGACTTCCATCAGGCAACGCAAGGTACCAACCCAGCACCTAACCAGCGAGCGGCGGGTAAGGACCTGGTGTGTTTCTATTGCCAGCAGATTGGTCACAAAGCCTCCGTATGTCCAATCCGCAAGACTAAATTCACAGGTGCTTGCTACGCACCCAGGCCAGAGACTGTCACAGGAGCAGGGCCTGTGCACATGGACAAAGACACTTTCCAGCCACTTAAACAGGTGACTGTGAACGGACAGCAGGTTACTGCTATGTTGGACACTGGCAGTTTTGTGTCTCTGGTCAAACAAAGTTTAATCCCTTTTGGTGGACTTGATTACAGCAGGCAAACAAATGTTGTGTGTGTTCATGGCGACAAACATTTGTACCCAAAAGCGGATGTAACTGTGACCATAAATGAACAATCATATCTTTTGACTGTCGGGGTGGTAGAGAACCTACCTGTTTCTTTAATTTTGGGGTGTGATTTACCCATGTTGGGGGACTTATTAACTGAAACAGCTACTCAAACAGCTAAAGCTAATGATGAGCTAGCTGGTAATGTTTCAGCTCCCGTGCTAACTAGAGCTCAGGCTAAAGCAGGGATGCAAAGTCTTCCGCATTTGGATGACAATTTTTTTGATGGAGGCAAAGAAATGCCCAGAAAATCCCGTCGTCAAAGACGGTTTGAGAAAAAACTTAAGTTGCCGGATCCTGAGATCGCAACAACAGTAGAAACATTTGACATACCAGCTGACATTTCGGCTTTGCAGAAAGAAGACCAAACTTTAAAACCATTGTTTGCCAAGGTGACAACAGAGAGTGACAAATGTTCGGGAAATGTGCGGTTTATTGTTGTTGATGATGTTCTGTATGCAGCTGAAGGTGAACACCTACGGTTAGTTCTTCCAACCATCTGCAGGCCACTCGTCATGCAATTAGCGCACACACTCCCATGGGCGGGTCACCTGGGTCGTCACAAAACATATTTGCGGGTTAGTTCACGGTTTTTCTGGCCATCAATGTACAGTGACACTCAGACGTACTGTGCAACATGTCCTACCTGCCAGAAAACTGCAATAACACACAAGTCTGATAGAGCATTACTACACCCACTTCCTATAATTTCCACTCCATTCAGGAGAATAGCCATGGACATTGTTGGACCTTTACCTAAGAGCAGTAGCGGTCACGAATACATCCTGGTGGTCTGTGATTATGCTACACGGTTCCCAGAAGCTTTTCCCCTGCGCACCATTACAGCTCCTGCAGTCACGAGAGCGTTAATTCAGTTTTTCTCCAGAGTAGGAATACCGGATGAAATTCTGACAGACCAAGGAACCAACTTCACCTCTCGGTTGATGAAACTGTTCCAACAGCAGCTTGGCATCACTGCCATCAAGGCAACACCGTACCACCCACAGACCAATGGCTTGGTGGAACGTTTCAACCAGACCCTGAAGAGGATGCTGCAGAAGTTCGTGAGTGACACAGGGAAGGACTGGGATCGTTGGCTACCATTCCTGTTGTTTGCTTATAGGGAAGTCCCACAAGCTTCAACAGGCTTCTCACCATTCAAACTTCTCTATGGCTGGGATGTCCAAGGCCCACTGGATCTCCTCAAGAAGAGCTGGGAGGCCAAATCCACAAAGACCTCGGAAAAGGGTGTCATCCAGTTTGTCCTGGAGATGAGAGAACGGTTGGCAAAGTACAGGGAAGAGGCAGAAGTCAACCAACGAGAGGCCCAAAGGAGTCGGAAGACGTGGTACGACCAGCAGGCCCGTCACCGTGAACTCCTACCAGGTCAGAAGGTTCTGCTACTTCTTCCCTCGTCTACCAGCAAACTACTGGCAAAGTGGCAAGGGCCATACACCATTCTCCGCAGGATGGGACCTGTCACCTATGAGGTGCACCATCCTGACAAAAAGAAAGAAAAGCAGACATACCATGTGAATCTACTTAAAGAGTGGAAGGAAGGTGCTAACCATCCAACAGAGAAGTCTTTGCTAGTCAGAGCTGTGAAGGCTGAGGAAGACTTGGACTCTGATCTGGGAGCACTGACTCACTCAACCCCTCTGTCACATTTACCTCCGGAACAGACTACACAGATAATGGACTTATTTCGTGAAACGCCATCTCTTTTTTCTGCACAGCCAGGAAGAACGACACTCATTAGCCATACCATACGGCTCAAAGATGGACAACCAATCCGGCAACGGCCTTATCGGGTACCACAGAAGTTGGTGGGAAGGCTGAACGATGAGGTGAGGAAGATGCTGGAGCTAGGTGTCATTGAGCCGTCCAACTCAGAGTGGAGCAGTCCGGTGGTGATCGTTCCCAAAAAAGACGACTCACTGCGGATATGCATCGACTTCAGGAAAGTGAACACAGTTTCGGAGTTCGACGCATAGGCAAGGCAAGGCAAGGCAAGTTTATTTGTATAGCACAATTCGTACACAAAGTAATTCAAGGTGCTTCACAAAACAGAAAAATGCATTAAAATCACAATACATCATAGAAATAATCAACATAAAATTTACTTTAAAAGAAAAGGAAAAAAAAAGATTTAAAAAGAAAGGAAGGAAAGAAAGGTGCAGATAGGACCTTTCAGTCATATACACGGCTAAACAGAAATGTTTTAAGTCTAGATTTGAACATGAACACAGAAGAGGCCTGTCTTACGCCATCAGGGAGGCTGTTCCAGATTTTAGCTGCAGAATATTGAAACGCTGATTCCCCTTGTTTAGTTCTGACTCTGGGAATCAACAGGAGGCCGGTCCCTGAGGTCCTCAGAGTACGAGATGGTTCATATGGCACTAACATGTCAGAGATGTACTTTGGTGCGTGGCCATGGAGAGACTTGTACACAAGCAGAGCTGCTTTGAAGTCTATTCTTTGAGGTACAGGGAGCCAGTGCAAAGACCTGAGCACAGGACTAATGTGATCATACTTCCTGGTTTTGGTCAGGACTCGAGCAGCAGCATTCTGGATGTACTGAAGCTGTTTTACAGCTCGTTTGGACAGGCCGGTGAGCAGGCCGTTACAGTAGTCTAACCTACTGGAGACAAATGCATGAATAAGTATCTCCAGGTCTCGCTTTGAGATTATGTTTTGGATTTTGGCAATGTTTTTCAGGTGGTAAAATGCCGCTGATGTTACTGACTTGATATGGCTGTTAAAGTTCAGGTCAGAGTCCATGATTACCCCTAGATTTCTGACTTGATTTGAGGGTTTAAGAGACAGAGAATGAAGGTAGCTGCTGACAATTTCTCTTTGTTTCTGTGGGCCAAAAAAAATAACTTCGGTCTTGTCTGAGTTTAGCTGGAGAAAGTTGTTCTGCATCCACGCGCTGATCTGTTGGAGGCAGTGGTTGAGAGAATCCACCGGCCCATATTCACCTGTTGTCAGTGACACATAGATCTGAGTATCATCTGCATAGTTGTGATAAGATATGTTATTACTGCGTATTAACTGCCCTAGTGGCAGCATGTAGAGGTTGAACAGAAGGGGTCCCAGGATCGATCCCTGGGGCACTCCACAATTCAAGCCCATGTAGTCTGAGACACAACTCCCAATTTCAACAAAATATTTCCTGTCTTCTAGATAAGACTTGAGCCAACTTAGGGCAGATCCAGAGATGCCAACCCAGTCTTGGAGTCTGTGCAAAAGGATCCCATGATCAACAGTATCAAAGGCAGCGCTCAGGTCTAGCAGGATTAAGACAGAGACTTTTCCATCATCAGTGTTCAGGCGGATGTCATTGGTTACCTTGATAAGAGCAGTTTCTGTGCTATGATGGGGTCTAAAACCTGACTGGAAAACATCAAACGAATTGTTTAATAAGAGAAAGTCAGTGAGCTGTTGGTAGACAACTTTTTCAAGGACTTTTCCTAAAAATGGCAGATTAGAGATAGGTCTGTAATTATTCAGTACAGTGGGATCAAGACCGCTCTTTTTCAGGAGGGGTTTAATGACTGCAGTTTTTAAGGCCTCTGGAAATATTCCAGATTGAAGAGACATGTTAACTATTTGAGTAATTGATGGCAACACACTGTTCAAGACAGACTTTAGAAATCTAGTGGGCAACACATCAAGGCAGCATGTAGACAAGCTCAGACGGGTGATGGTCTCTTGGACAGTTTGGTCAGTGACAGGTATAAAGTGAGTCAGCTTAGAGTGAGTAGGTGGCCGTTCGATAGTTATGTGTTGTGGAGTTGATGGCTTTTTTAATGCCCTGAACCTTGTCATTGAAAAATACAGCAAACTCATTACATTTAGGTGTACAAACCAATTCTATTGGTAGCTGGGTTGGAGGGTTAGTTAATCTGTTAACTGTTGTGAACAGGATACGAGAGTTTCTGCTGCAACTTCCAATTATTTCAGAGAAGTACCTTTCCCTTGTTCTGCATAAGATCTGGTTGTAAGCGTACAACTCCGCCTTATATATTCCATAATGAACCAGGAGTTTTGACTTGCGCCACTTTCGCTCGGCTCTGCGGCACTGTTGTTTCTGTGCCCTGACTAGATCATCATTCCTCCAGGGAGCTTTCTGTCTATGTTTTCTCAATTGAACTTTCATAGGGGCAATGGCATCCAGAACATTCAAGATGCTAGAAGTAACAGAATTCAGCATTTCATCAACATTGGCACCAGAGACGTTTTCAGGGTTTATCATTTCTACAAACTGTGCCCTAGTGCTCTCATTTATTTGTCTCCTTTGGACAACTGCAGGGCCAGGCGGTGGTTTGGGAGCAACAGACAGGTCAAAGAATACACAGAAATGATCAGAGAGGGCGACATCAACCACACTGACATTGTAAATATCCACGCATATCCAATGCCGAGGATTGACGACCTGCTGGAGAAGATCGGGGCTGCTAATTTCATCACCACTCTTGACCTATGCAAGGGTTACTGGCAAGTACCTCTCAGCAACACCTGTCGACCATACACGGCGTTCAAAACACCTGCTGGACTGTTTCAGTTTACAGTTATGCCTTTTGGTCTGCATGGAGCACCAGCCACGTTCCAACGGCTGATGGACAGGGTGCTGCAGGGATGTAACCACTGTAGTGCAGCCTATTTGGATGACGTGGTGATCTACAGTCACACCTGGGAGCAACACCTGGATCACCTGCGTCTGGTCCTGAGGAAACTACAAAATGCAGGCCTGACCTTAAACGTGAGCAAGTGTGAGTGGGCCCGGAAGGAAACTCGTTACCTGGGGTACCTGCTCTGAGGTGGTGAGGTGCGTCCGCAGGTGGATAAAGTTGAAGCTATCCGCAATTGCCCTCGACCACGCAGCAAGAAAGAGGTACGCTCCTTCCTGGGGTTAGCTGGATGGTACCGGCGGTTTGTCCATCAGTTCGCCACCATTGCAGCTCCTCTCACTGCCCTTACGGAGAAGAGGCAGAAAAACCCCGTGACCTGGACAGATGAGTGTGAACAGGCTTTCCAAGCATTGAAAAATAAATTGTGTTCCTGTCCTGTTCTCAAGAGTCCTAACTTTGATCAAAGGTTCCTCGTCCAAGTGGATGCCTCAGCAGTCGGACTTGGTGCTGTCCTGGCTCAGGGAGACCCAGGAGAAGAGCGACCAGTCCTGTACCTCAGTCGGAAACTGCAGCCGAGAGAGACAAGGTACTCCACTGTGGAGAAGGAAGGACTTGCCATTAAGTGGGCGCTGGATAGCTTGAGGTACTACTTACTTGGCAGAGAATTCGACCTTGAGACAGACCACAGGGCCCTGACATGGATAAATACCATGAAGGACCAACACAACCGGCTTACGCGCTGGTATCTGGCGCTTCAGCCGTACAAATTCAACGTAAGTCACCGACCCGGAAAACAGAACATAGTGGCAGATTTCCTGTCCAGATTGCCGCACATCGCCAATCTCCTAGAGGAGGGGGATGATGTGACGGTGTAGAATCGTCAGCTGCCGCTGCAGGCGCACACGCATGCACACACGCTCGCACACACACACACGTGCGCATAGACGCGCACGCTCGGACCCGGTAACACGTCATTTACATCAGCTTACCCTTTTCATTCCGTCCCTATCCCTCTGTGGGTAGCCCTGGGTGCACACTAGGTTGCCGAATTATAATCCTCGCGCATACATTCACACGAAGCACACACGACGCTAACATTAGCGTCTGTCTGTTTGTTTGTTTACCCGGAAGTAACCCGATAACCCAGAAGTGGTCATGGACACCCTGGGTCATGTGACGCATCGGTCACTGTTTGTATTTATTTTTATTGATGATTATTGTTATTTTTCTGTACACGACACAGAATGTTTCTTTGAATGAAACTGTTTATTTCTGTATGTTTATTTATGTTGTTGAACATTGCAAACACTTCTCCCTATTTTCTCTTTGGACTGATGGAGAGCAACGCCCAGGAGGAGGGGCTTACCACTTAAAAGAGAACCAGATACAGCTGTTAGGGTGGGAGTCTGAGTGGAGAAGTTGGAGAGTCTGAGAGTCTGAGAGGAGAGAAACGGATGTTGGTTAACCTTTGTGGAGCAATTGGTGTGCTCTGTTCTTGCATTAAAGTCAAGAATACTTTCACCTTGGCGCCTCTGCCCAATTATTCCCTGGTGGGACCCACGACAGTCTTCTTTTCTGTTTTCCCTCTCTTCTTCTTCCTGACCTCCAGAGTCATCTTACACACCACCATGCGGTGCTGTCTGGCTACACTCTCTCCTACCACCACTTTGCAGTCATTAACCTCTCTCAAATGACCTCGTCTACACAGGATGTAGTCCACCTGAGTACTCCTACCTCCACTTCTGTATGTCACTCTATGTTCCTCTCTCTTCTGGAAGTAAGTGTTGACTACCGCCATTTCCATCCTCTTTGCAAAGTCCACCACCATCTGTCCCTCCAGATTCCTTTCCTTCACACCAAACCTGCCCATCACCTCCTCATCACCTCTGTTGCCCTCACCAACATGCCCATTAAAGTCTGCTCCAATAACAACTCCCTCTCCTCTGGGGATACTCTCGATGACCTCATCCAACTCACTCCAGAATCTCTCCTTCACTTCTAACTCACAGCCAACCTGTGGCGCATACCCACTGACTACATTCACCATCACCCCTTCAATTTCTAACTTTAGGCTCATCATCCTGTCTGAGACTCTTTTCACCTCTAGAAGACTGTTTACAAACTCCCCCTTCAGAATCACTCCTACCCCATTTCTCTTCCTATCAACACCATGATAGAACAGTTTGTATCCTCCTCCAATACTACGTGCCTTGCTGCCCTTCCACCTTGTCTCCTGCACACACAGTACATCTACCTTCCTTCTCTCCATCATGTCTGCCAGCTCTCTGCCTTTCCCTGTCATTGTACCAACGTTAAGAGTCCCTATTCTCAAACCTATGTTCCTGCCTTTTCCCTTCTCTCTCTGGCCACGGACCCTTCTGCCTCCCCTCTTTCTTCGACCAACAGTAGTCAAATTTCCACCGACACCCTGTAGGTTAACAGCCTCGGTGGCGGTCGTTGTTAACCCGGGCCTCGACCGATCCGGTATGTTTAAAGTGTTGTGGATGATTCGCATGGTTATTTTGGCAATTTTTACGCCGGATGCCCTTCCTGACGCAACCCTCTCTATTTATCCGGGCTTGGGACCGGCACAGAAGTAACTGGCTTGCAACCCCTGTGGCTAGATTGGCTCAAGGATTTTCTGTACTTCATTAAGTTGGAAAAGATAAGAATGACATTGAATGGGTTCTCTGATAAATTTGAACAAAGGTGGCGTCCATTATTCCAAACGACACAGCAAATACAATTCTACTCTTTTCCAGACTAAGTCACTTCTTCTGGGGGCTCCCTTTTGTCTGATTCCATCTCATGGAATGGTTTACTTCTTGCTTATTTTAATTTACTCTTCTGAGAAATCTGGGCATGTGTTAAGTTATAATTGTTGGAATCTATTATTATATTTCTGAAGCTCTAATACAGAGGGTTGGTGCGGTTTTGTGTTTCTCTTTTTATTTTTGTTTTTCTCTTGATTTTTGGTGTTTTTGTTTTGTTTTCAGTTTTTTATTTTATTTAACTTATAAAAAAAAAGAAGATTGTGCACAAGTACTTTTATTTCGACTGGTGTCTGTGATTTGATGGACATTTTGTACAATTTCTGCATAAAACATAAAGTTTGGAAAAAAAAGAGATTGTTACAAAGTGTGAGGACACTTTGTATGCTGTAAAAGTGTATAATATTAAAGATTATTGTTTTCACTGCGGTCTTGTGTCTCTTTAAATTTGCCACATTTTCTTAAGAATCGGAAGATGATCCATGTGCTAATGGAAAGGGAAATGTGCTTCTTGGTAAATATATGTTAAAGACAGTAACCACACCAAATAAGACCCTGCTTGTTTTCACTGTTCAGTTTTGTCTCATAATCCTAGAAATTTCTCATAGATTTTTTTAAACAACACTGTGCATCTTGCTTGGCAAGTTCTATGCTAACTACATGGAAAACACAGTAACCTGCAACAAAGTAGGCATGCACAATAAATCCCAAATTTATGGTTATCGCAAAATCAAGCTGTGCAATATGTATATCGCAAAAGACGGCGAAAATTGCGATAAATTTTTACCTTAAATGTGCCAAAATAATCTTATGGTAGTTTGAAGTATTTAGTTAATCACATAAATCCATTTATGTATTTGACCAGTCGGATTGACCCCCCCTAATATTGATCATTAATATCGCAAATCCCGGGTTTTCCTCATGTAGTGCAGCCCTACAACAAAGTATTTGATAAGATTATATGACAAGAAGTAATCATATCCGAATATGTTTTTACAATGCAGTTACTTCACCCTTACCAAAAAGTTTGCATTGTCTCATTTGGGAAGGTCAGAAGACTAAATATGTATGTACCCTGCACGGCAAGAATGTTCAACGATTATTAAGTACCATGTAGTAGAGAGGAAATAGGGCTGACTTTATTTTACAGTCCAGTTGCAACTTACTTAAGGGGTAAATGCCAAGTAATACTTACGTGAACATACCCAGCATTTATTCCTGAAAGTACCATGTAGTAGAGTGGAAATTGGGCTCTGTTTCTTTTAAGGTCCAGTTTCATTGTACTTAAAAGGTAGTCTCTGTGTAACTACTATCTTCTTTAAATGGTGAATACCACAAAACGCCCTATAACTTAACATGTAAAATTAACATAGAATAAATGGTTTCTGCCTACATACTCTATTCTCATTAATAGTAAGTACCATTAAAAACACAAAAAGGTACCATATTAGTACTGTGTAATTACCCATCCTTTTACACATTGTAAGTACCATGAAACACACATAATTTTGCTAATCAAGGACAAAGTTAATTGTGTGCCTTTTTTCACAGTACTTAAAATTTAGTTTATGTTTACCTACTACCTTATTCTACACATGGTAAATGCCATGAAACATACAAGAAGTGCATTCAAGGTACTTTATTTGTACTTACCTTGTTCTTACATGTGGTAAGTACTACAAAAGACACATTTTCACAACTTGTACATACCCCGTAGGTATTATTTAAAACCCAGTTTGTACAGCAGTAATTTAAAAAAAAGTGCCATGTAAATGCCACTTAAATACCCTGTATGTACTGTACTGTAAGAGAAAGTGGCACCGTGAAACCATGGTATCTATGCTCCCTTCACTAAGACTATAGTTACATTTCAGTACAGTAAACCCTTGTTTTTTCGCGGGGGTTGCGTTCCAAAAAGACCCCGTGATAGGCAAAATCCGTGAAGTAGAAACCTTTATTTTTTTAAACTATTATTATACAATTAAATACTCTATTATACATTGAAAAAAAAAAAAAAAACAATTTACAGGCTCAAGCATTTGTTTCACAAATAAAAGTACTTTAGAAACCTTTTTTTCAACAAATAACTCTGTACTGTACTGTCAAATAATAATTTTAATGAATGTGAACAGAAGGCTTCAAATCGCGGAGATTAGCCCCGCCCACCGCGACCCCAGTATTGGAATAAACGGGAGAAAATTTAAAATGATTATAAAAAAAATACAAAGTACAGTGGGACAAATAGTGACTCAGGTGTATTTCGCTGCTCTGCAGACTGAGCCGCTGCATCCTGACTCCGCTCTGCAGTGTTTTCTTCTTTTAAGCCCGCGGTGCAGCTGTGTTTGTTCGGGAGAAGAACATAGTGATAGGCAGTTGTTGTCGCTGTTTTTTCTGCTTTGCAAAAAGATGCTTATACACCGATATGCCACCATCAAGAGAATTTGAACGTAGTAATGAAAATTTGGCAAGCGGATTTACGTACGTGCACATATTAAAGTGCAACGTTATTGACGCACAGGTAGAGAAGAAGCGGAGTGACTTTTTAGCCAATCAGAATGCAGAACACAATGCACGATGCAAATCCGTGAAGTAGCGAAACCGTGAAAAGCAAACCGCGTTATAGCAAGGGATCACTATTCTAGGTATTAAATACGTAAAGAGTATCATATTGAATCTTAAAGTGTTATTTCCTATCACTAGTCATAATCATAAACTAGTTGATGGTAAAACATGATAAAGAGGGTATTTTTAATTATTTGAGTTTTTTTTCCATATATACTGTATATATATGTATGTATATATATAAACGCCCCTCTCACCCCTCCGCGGGTGGTTTCTCACACAAGCTCAGGTCCTCTACCAGAGGCCTGGGAACTTGAGGGTCCTGTGCAGTATCTTAGCTGTTCCTAGCACTGCGCTTTTCTGGACTGAGAGGTCTGAGGTCTTTCCAGGTATCTGTTGTAGCCACTCCTCCAGCTCGGGGGTTACTTCCCCGAGTGCTCCAATTACCACAGGCACCACTGTCACTTTCACTTTCCACACTTTTGCCAGTTCTTCTCTGAGTCCCTGGTTTTTCTCTAGTTTCTCATGTTCCTTCTTCCTGATGTTCCCATCGCTTGGCACTGCCACATCCACCACAACAGCTTTCCTCTGTTCTTTATCCACCACTACAATCACTGGATGCATCGCCATTGCCATCCTATCAGTCCGGATCTGGAAGTCCCACAGGATCTTTGCCCTCTCATTCTCTACCACCTTCGGAGGTGTTTCCCATTTTGACCTTGGGGTTTCCAGTCCATATTCTTCACGCATGTTCCTGTATATTATTCCAGACACTTGATCATGGCGCTCCATGTATGCCTTTCCTGCCAGCATCTTACACCTTGCAGTTATGTGCTGGATTGTTTCACGCACCTCTTTGCACAGCCTACACCTTGGGTCTTGTCTGGTGTGGTAGATCTGAGCCTGTATTGCTCTGGTGCTCAGGGCTTGTTCCTTAGCTGCCAGGATGAGTGCTTCAGTGCTGTCCTGTAGGCCAGCACTTTCTAGCCATTGGTAGGACTTCTTGATATCAGCCACTTCAGTTATGGTACATCGCAAGCAGGGGTTTGTCCTCCCATGAGGATCTGTCCTCCAACCCTGCATCCTCTGCTCTCCATTGCCTGAAACATTCATTGAGCATATTGTCAGTTGGGGCCTTGAGCTTGATGCACTCATGCATCTTGGATGTTTCATCCTGGATAGTGGCTTTCACGCTCACTAGTCCTTGGCCTCCTTCCTTGCTGCTAGCATACAGTCTCAGGGTGCTGGATTTGGGATGGAACCCTCCATGCATGGTGAGAATCTTTCGTGTTGTAACATCCGTGGTCTGTATCTCTTCTTTTGTCCATCTTATTATTCCTGCAGGGTATCTGATAACTGGCAGTGCATATTAGCTGTTTATTGCCCGGGTCTTATTTTTGCCATTGAGCTGGCTTCTCAGGACTTGCCTTACTCGTTGGAGGTATTTAGCTGTTGCAGCTTTCCTTGTTGCCTGCTCCAGGTTGCCATTTGCCTGTGGAATTCCAAGGTACTTATGACTGTCCTCGATGTCAGCGATTGTTCCTTCTGGGAGTGAGACCCCTCCTGTGTGGACTACCTTGCCTCTCTTTGTCACCATCCGGCTGCATTTCTCGTGCCCGAATGACATCCCAATGTCAGTACTGTAGATCTTGGTGGTGTGGATCAGGGAGTCAATGTCACGCTCGCTCTTAGCATATAGCTTGATGTCATCCATGTAGAGGAGGTGACTGATGTTGGCCCCATTTCTGAGTCGGTATCCATAGCCAGTCTTGTTGATTATTTGGCTGAGGGGGATCAGACCTATGCAGAACAGCAGTGGGGACAGAGCATCATCTTGGTATATCCCACATTTGATGGACACTTGTGCAAGTGGCTTCCCATTGGCTTCAAGGGTGGTTTTCCACAGCTTCATTGAGTTTCCTATGAAGGCTCTTAGAGTCCTGTTGATGTTGTACAGCTCCAAGCATTCAGTGATCCATTGAGTCATAGGCCTTCTTGTAATCAATCCAGGCTGTGCACAGGTTGGTGTGTCGTGACTTGCAGTCTTGAGCGACTGTTCTGTTGACCAGGAGTGTTTGGCTCCTCTGGAGTCTCTACCAATGCCCTTCTGTGTGTTACTCATGAATTGATCCATGTGCCTATTTATCTTGGTTACATGAGCTTCCATGTTGTGGAGAGACAGGTCATTGGCCGGTAGTTGGATGGGACTGTACCCTTCGAGGGAACCTTCTGGATCAGGATCGTTCGCGCTTCCGTTAGAAGTAGTGAATGCACTCAAACATTCTTTCTGAACTACATTTTTTTAAAGAGAAATTGACTTAAAGAATAGAGTTTCGTTCTTCAATGTCCAAAAGATTAAAAAATTAAAAATAAAATTGCTCAGTTTTTAAATGGAGCACCAAAGGGAAGCAATTACATAGAAAAAAAGTTGGCAAACAAAACTCCCTGGAGAATTTGTGTTTAGAAGAATTTGGAGTCCATGATTATGTTATAAAACAAATACAGCCAACATATGTGGAAGTGTTGAAAAATATGAAGCTTGTAAAAAAAAGAATACAATAGAAAAATGTTAGGCATAATAGTAGTATTTTGCTGTTTTATAATTTATTTTTAGATGATAAAAAATATGTAATTACTAAAGACAACTATAAACAGGCTCTCATAGCGGAACATGAAGTGTCTAATGGGTAGTGGGCACCCATCTCTGGAGCGTACCCAGATGGCCAACAAATAATTTAAAGGCAAAGAAGCCCCTCCAGGAATTGAAAAAGTGGCTGGCAGAGCAGGCATTGGCTTTGAAGCCCCTCCAGGTGTCTCCAGTTCAGCAGGGCTTTGGCTGGTGAACAGTGTATAGAGAAGAGACCCATAGTGCCCATATCATTTAGGAGAATAGCAGTCAGTAAAGTTATGTTTTTATGTTCCTGTAACAAAGTTGAATTCTTTCGGTTTTGAAAAGTACCGAAATACTAAATTTTACAATTGTACTATATAGAATAATCCCTGGAGAGACCTCAGACCTCTCAGTCCAGATAAATGCAGTGCTAGGAACAGCTAAGATGCTGCACAGGACCCTCAAACTCCCAGGTCTCTGTTAGAGGACCCGAGCTTGGGTGAGAAATCACCAGGGTGTACTGTAAACCAGTGTTTTTCAACCAGTGTGCCGCGGCACACTAGTGTGCCGTGGGAGATGGTCAAGTGTGCCGTGGAGAATTGCCCTCATTCACTGATCTAAAAACATTTCCCATCAGGAAATCAGCTCTTTGTTCATCCAAACAGGTCCTGATAAAACACTGAGTAGTTAGGAATATAAACGATCATAAAATACTTTTTTCTTTGTGTTTATTTGATTCTATTAAAGACATTTTGATAAGAATGACGGTAACGCGAAATAGCTGCAACTATAACTGTGTAAGGGAAAAGTCCCGCAGCTTTTACTGTCTCCACGACTCCACCAATCATTCTTGAAGGCTTAATCACATGTCATCAGTCTGACCAATCAGAAGTGGTTAAAGTCTCCACTTCCTTGTTCCAATTTAGCTCATAACTCAGTCAGTTCCGACAAAAACACCAGCTAAAGCTCGTCTTTAGCGGTGTAGCTTTCCACAGAATCCGGTATCAGACCGTGGAACAAGTGAACAAAACCATGAAGCTCAGAGATGCGAGTCTTTCTGCCGTTTTCTCGCAGTTTTCACACTACATCTCCCATGATGCATTGGCTTAAAGGGACAGCGTCTTGAAAACACAACGAACATACAGTTTGTATGTAACTTAACTTTTATTACATCTTTTAGAAAAACATCTGCAACTTCCTGCTTTTTCTGCCACAATTATCACAAAAATGCACGTCAGATTGCCGGGGGGGGGGGGGGGGGGCTGTAGATCAAAACAGACTATGAGTTTCTGCTTTTTTTTTTTTTTTGGGATGCTGGTGTGCCGCGGGATTTTTGTCAAGGTTAAAGTGTGCCGTGGCTCAAAAAAGGTTGAAAAACACTGCTGTAAACTGTTTGACCTGGGGCCTAAACAGCTGTTTAAGCTGTGGAAGACATCATTCGAGGCAGGATAGTAAAGGGGTTGTCGATGTTTCTACTTTCTGAAAGCATAGATTAAAGGCCATGTCACACAGCCACTACATACATTTTGTGCATATTGCATATTCATACCTGAATACACGTGTAAAAAGTGAGGAATAGTTGTGGTTTTTACGTGAAATTTTCACAGATGTATCAGGAATGAACCACATAAAACGATGGAAGAAGTACAAATAAACCACACAAAGAGCAAGGAAATCAACATTTAACATGAATGTGTTACGTGCGCCGTATCCGCGATATAAAGTTATACATCTGTGAAACATACGTGAAAAGTCTGTTAGACATGTGAACATACGTGGAAAGGTCATAGAAAGCCACAAACCTGCTAATACATCCCGAAAAAATGTATGCAATAATTGCGTATAGAATAGGTAGGATACGCATAAACTGCGTAATACTCAACCAACAAAAGTTTTGAACGGCTCGAAACCGAATTCACATAAAGACCTGTTGGCCGAAACCCATGGTTCCCATGTGCGCACATCGATGAATGGGGAACACAAGAAACACTTATTAATTACATATATCATGCATGTATCACAAATGACCGAAGATTCATACATGGAAAATGTGCAAAATCTACATAGTTGCTGTGCGACAGCCTTCAAATAAAAATCAACTTGACCAGTGGTTTACTTCTACTGTTAAATGTCCCAAAATATATTGTTGTCCACTTGCGGGAATTGGATAGATGACAACTGGAGAGACCCTAAGATTTTATGCCCAAAGTGTTCCACTGCTAATAAAATATTGACTTTTTCATATAAAGACCTTTCTTCTGATATCTGTCGCAGGGACATAGCTTCTCTAGGGTCACCCAGTTCTTTAATCTACACCCTTGCTGGTGTAGATTACAGTAACAGAACTGTCAGTAAGGGCCTTTACTCTGATCCAGTAGCATAATGGTTGTTGAAAAGACTGTTCTTAATGCACATGAAGGAACAGGACTGAAAGTTGGTTTCCTGCTTTCAAATTCTTCAAACTCAAAGAAAAAAATTAAGAACGCATCAACCCATTTGGAAATTAAAGAATTTTACCGAGCAGAGATGGACTTTATAAGCTTTGGTGACCTTGATTTATGTAGACTGTAGATCTGCACTATCACCTGTCCAGAGTCAGTGACATAGTTTAAAACTATGAACATTGAACCTTATATTATGGTTCTGATAAGTGTATGTGGAAAACATGATGTAAGACCTAAATGAAGAGTGAAAGGAGCAGGAGGTTGAGTTAAAAACTCTTTCCTTTATTATGATAAACTCAAAGCCAACGAAAATGCCGTACGGGCAGAACATTTTAACAACTCAGCTATGATTTGTACAAAAATGACTTTTATAAAAACCATAACAAACATCTGTGTCTGGAGAAAGTACAAACATGTCATAGATAATACCAAAAACAACACTACAATCTATGACGGCAGTGGGGGAAACTAATGAACATTCTGTGCTGCAGGGCAGGAATTTTAGCAGCAAAGCTCAGAAGCAATTCAGGACTCTTGATGTGAAAGGTGCAGAACTATAAAAACTGTCAGCAGGGTCTTAAGTAATTGCACAAGCTGTGCAGCGGCTGCAGAAGTGCTGTATGTATTTGCATGGGCTAAAGTGGTCGGCAAAAATGCAGAGATGATTCAAAATAGCAGTCTAATTGGAAAATAACACAAATCCAATGAAATGTTTAAAAAAACAAGTAATCGAGTTAAAGGCCTTGGATAATAGCAGTCATGAAAAAGAGGAAAACATAAAGTGTTAGAAAAACTTAAAGTTTTCTACATTATCTGGCCACAGAGAACTAATTTACATCAGGTCAGAGAAGTTTGTTGAAGTAACTTCTTGAAAGGAAGGGAATACACTAGAAAATTAAAGATATTTTAGTAATACCAGCAGTTATTAAAAAGTCTGTCATTTCATTCTTACATAAAGCAAAAATGATCACAAAAGTAAAGCTGTGTTAACACCGAACACCATTCATGCGTCAGGGGCGTGTAGTTTTCTTATTTTTCTTTAAACATGGTTTGTGTCTTCCATGCGTTCTTAAAAAAAGATATACTCAGACGTACACCGCTCCATGTAGCGATCAGGCTAAAAACATCTAGCACAGAGGTGGTGAACAAGTTTGACAATAAGAGCCAAATTTTTTCACTGTGAGAGTCAAAGAGCCACACCACACACTGACCTGCCAAGACGTGCCAAGACACATAAAACACGCAATTAAAGTCATATTATTTTCCATAACACACTCCTCTCCCTACATTACAACAGCAAGTATTGTACTTGTCTTTATTTCAAGGAAAGTGGTGTCCACCCTCATTACACACATCAAATGCAGCTCAGCCAGAGTTGACACAGCAACTACCTTGGAGGTCAGAGACCCCCTCCACAGACACAGGCACCTCTCCCTCATCTCATACACACACACACACTCTATCTCTTTCTTTTCTCTGCCTCTCTCACACACACAACTACTCAGTGACGTGCAGTGAGGTTGATGGCTAGTGAGGCACTGACTCCTTTGAAGTTAGATTTACGATGATAAAACACAATTCATCCAACAGTATTTGACTGGTAATTCTTTGTATCTCAAGATTCCTCTTTTCATGACACTTACACCAAGAGCTGTCCGTGCCCCTCTTTTCTGGTATCAGAGCCGATTTATTTGAAAACACTCCCAAACAGCCAAACAGCATGGATGTCACTTCTGCTCAAAGCCCTCTGACTCATGGTCTTACACCCAAGATTCCCCACTTCCCATGAGTCTTAGGGGCTGAAGGCGGGGCTAACCCACAGGTCGCCAATCTATTCACACAAGCATGCTCAGTCAACTACATCTCAGAATTTCTTACCTCAGTGGGACCTGACTCAGTGGGATGTCTGGCATCTCTTGTTTCTTGTAATCCTCTGCAGATCAGGTTTATATTCAGTCGCAGCCATTCTGAGCAGCTCCTTTATGTGAGTGTCAGTCAGAACGGACCGATGCTTTGATTTCACGTGCTTCAAGGTAATAAACAGGGACTGGCAGACATATATTGAGGAGAACATTGACAGCAGATTGAGAACGGCTCTTTTACACACGGGTATTTTTCTCCAAAACATAACAGGAGCTTCTTTCAAAAGAGATTTCAGCTCAATCCTCTCCGGTTTGCTCGCTGCCTCATCAGTGACAAGCGGGGATCTCAGGCAGTCAGTCTCTGCATTAAAGGATCAATGAGAAAAGTGATCTGCGGTCGTTTGTGCTGCAGGTCCTCAAACCGCAAAGTAAAGTTTCAGTCCAGTTGCGCAAGTAGTGTCACTTTCTGCGCTTTATTCATTTTGATTGCAGCCTTCTGCTGTGAGCTCCACAAAGAAGGAATGTGGGATGATTGCCGTTTGAATGTGCACTTTGAAAAGCTTCAACTTGTTAATAACAGAGACAATTTGTGTCCGATCAGGAAGAGTTTTTAATTTTCCCCGGGATATGTTTTGTTCTTTTCTGCCATGAACAATTTTACAGCTTCCAAAAGCTCATAATAATAAACATAGTGACTTGCCATTCCGTTCAGTGAAAAAGTAAGAATCTTCCCATTCTGCCACAGACATCCGTTGTTCATCTTTATACTCTGAATTTCGCCATTTTGACCATGAGGGTAACAGTCTGCACGCACATCAAATGTTTAGTTATTTTTTCTGGCATTGGGCGTAACCCGCACAAATGATTGGCGGTCACTTATGTGTCTGGAGCAGCTTTAAAACACACACTCTGCCAATTTACTCTTATTATTATTTATTATGTATTTTTAATACCCTCTGATGGATTTGAGTGTGGTTGAAGAGGGAAAAACGATGAAATGAGTCACAGCATATAGAAAATGTGATGAGACGCAAAGAGCAGCATGCTTATTGGCCGAGAGCCCGCGTGTTTGCCACCCCTGATCTAGCGGTAGCTCCTTCCACACGTGTCTGGGCGTCAAGCTTGTGAACACATTTTTGGACAGGCTTTAAGCAGCAAATTTAATACGTCTCGAAAGAGAGACATCCAAATTAGAGGCGAGAGTTGCCTTGGTGCTATCAGATTCAGGAGTTTTTTGCAGCATCAATGTCATCTTCCCATTTATATGCAGGACCCAAGGTGGCCAAGATCGACAGAATGACATCCAGTCATGGGCTTCTCGCCCATGTCGACAGCCCTCTTTGAAAGTCTGCACTGTTACAGCATAATTTCTAACTATTGGACGGTGGCAGTGGGACGGCAGCATGGGGGCAGAGGGGTGGCACTCTGAAAACGTTCGATCGACGGTTGATTTTGGGGACCTTGGAGCCCCTCCTATGAGTCAGTTATTGTAATTGTACTGCCACCGCACAACCTCAAATTGTCTCCAGGAGACCTCCGAATGATGTAAAAAAAAGTAATCAGTTGCCCTTTAATTTGGATGTGGGCTTGTAAAGACGCAACTACCGCCTCCCGATTACAAATGCCGCTGCATGATCACCTGCAGATTTTGCTCAAAATATTTAGGTCACCGTGCTGCAGCATTTTGGCATATATGACCGTTGTCTTAAGATACAGTATCTAACTGGTTAAAAAAAGAATATTCATGCATGGAACTTTCACAATTGTCATTTTATTACCCTAATATTTCAATAACCATTTACTGATGTTTTTCTAAAGAAGTTAAATGAATCAGATGAGCAGAGAATTCCCAAAGGGAAGTTTATGGACCACAGAGCTGCAGCTGAGGGAGGTCAAAAGGGCGCAGAAGGAAACTGCGGTGAAATGCATCACGTTCATGAACACTCACACACATACCAAGGCATGAAGAATCCATACATGAAAGCTTGAGAGCTAAATCTCGACAAAAAAAATTGTATACGCACATGGACTCTCCACAGAGTGAGCCACAAAGCTCTGTTTGAGGTTATGCTTTGTTTTTCATCTCTGATTAAGGCCTGAATCTGCTCCGACAGAGGCTTCGACACATTCTTTTGCACAGCTAAACACTCAACATGGCATGTGTGAAGCTCTAAAGCTGTGGTTGACACTAGACTCTTCTGCTTTTTTTCTTTTCTATTTTAGAGTCTCTTTTTAAGTTTCTAATGTTTCTCATTTGGATACCATTTTGTATCATCACTACCGTATTTTCCGCTCTACAAGGTCCACTTAAAGCCTTATTTTTTTTTTCAAAAAATGTCAGAGCACCATATAATCCAGAGCGCTTTATGGATTAATTCTGATTGTTTACTGATGTTGAAGCAATTTTGAGAGATACGAAGCGCTCTGTCAAAATGTCAGTTTTTTTTATATATAACAAACAAGGGTTATTATAAATATGAGGCAATGTAGCAGTATATGTGCGCTTATATAAAGTTGTGAAGTTTTAAGTCTGTTTTTGGGCTTGAAGTACAAAACATGTGGCCATGGAATGTGCATTGAAAGATAACCAGCTTAACTTTGACCAATCAGGGACTCTTGGTAATGTATAGTGTCGTTTATAAAACAGGGAAGTACCAACCAGTAGAAAATTGATGAAGCCAACATTAATAATTGAGGTTTGGAATTATATGTCACCAAGTCTTTCACATGTTGACAGAGTTGTGAAAGAAAAGGCCTAGGGCAATATTTTAACTTTTTGCACCAAGCCTCTTCCAACTTTGAGTACATGTGCTAGTATCGGGCAGCGAAACTCCAGTGTGAACATCTTCAAGAACCCGCATTCAACGCATTCTTGAACACGCATCACATGCCTGGTGTGTATGTAGCATCGCAATAAAAAGGGAAAAAAAACATAATTGAAGTATAACTACTGTATTTACTTCACATACTGTATCATGTAACTGAATTTTGTATGTTTGTTTACAGGGGCTATATCATTTCATTTTATATGGACACCATGCACATCATCTTTGCAAAATTTTGGATGTTGTTTGTTTGTTTTCTCGGGTGAAACAAAGACACGGTGCCGAGGCTGGGTCTAAGTTGACGTCATAAAATGGGCGGCACCCACAAGGAGCGGGCCGGTTGTGTTTACTGTTGTCAAAACCGGTGCCTCAAAGTTGTCTTACTTCCGGGTAGGAAAATGAACTGCGAAAATAACTCATATTTCATTTTAAAAATAGTTCTTTAATATGCCAAAGGATATTAACATATATATGGATATAGTTTATTTGGAAATGCTTAAGAAAAACATGATAATGGCCCTTTAATATACAGTATTTTGATAAATGACTTTCTTGGAAATTTCACCAAAATAAGCCAAACATCAGAAAATGTGCAAGAATGTACTCTAATTCTATTAGAGCCTTTTTGATTAGGAAATCAGGAACAAACGCTTGAAAAACAGTTTATATTTGTCAATTCAAGAGTATATAAAACCTATAAACAAAACCTATAACCCTCACAAAAGCCTGATGGCAAGGCCATCATGATTATAAAGCAATCTTACCAGAAAACAATGAGAAGGAACCCACTGTTTCTTTATCAGATTAGTTATTGATGCCCGATAATGGGATGAAAATGAATTTTACTGTGATTGCTTTGCTATCTAAAATATGCTAATGCAATCATCCTTATCCAATTACTCCATTTGAGAAATCAATGTATTCTTATTTAACCAACATTATGCTGCTAATAGCTATTGCATATGCATTAAGAGCTTTATATTCCAACATTCCCCTAGCCTGTTGTACACACTATTTTACTGTATGTCTTCTGACTGCAACCCAATGTGTTAACACTGTGGTAGGCCAATATTTACCATGCCCTCCCCCTGCTCTCTGCATCTGGGTATGTTTTTCCAATTCTAATTGGAATTTTAATTGCGATGAGGATTATAGCAGAGCGTTATGGATAATTGAAACTGACAAACAGAGCATTAAGCAAAACAGCATACAGTGAACTAATCCTCCCTCCCCCCATTCTGCTTCAACTTCGGTAGGTCGTGATGCTGAAGAAACGTTCAACACTCGGGGCAGATTAGTGTCTCACTGGGAATACGGATGAAGAGCTCCCCATGCCAAACAAAGCGTGTTGCTTAAAACCTGTGATGGAACATAAAAAATAATGAGTCATGGACTAAAGTGTTGACAAAACAAAGTCAGGATAAATGCTACAGTTTATTTTTTTAAGGCCGAATAATTTTTCTAATCTTTATTTACACTGACAACACATTTTCATGAAATTTCATTATGTATTTTATTTGACCAATGCCAGTGAATAATCAGAAGGTAGCAAGCCAACATAATACAAATCTCCAACACACTGGCAATATGTGGTGCATTCCAGCATGTGCTAAACAGGCATTCTTGAACAAGCTTTTAGCATATGGTGTTCACACAGGGCTGTCGCAACTTGATACGAGCACATAATCGTCACCCCAAGCGGAAAAAAGGTTTAGTGTGAAATCTCAAAGCTGTGCAAAACTCGTGAATCTTTATATAGACTTTTCAATGAATTCCGGTGTACACATAGCATTAGACTATGGGCCTTTCTCTAATTTTGGTAAGATACATCCTCAAAATACAGACGAAAAAAAAATGAACTCTGTCACCTACAAGCTGATTTCAAGCTTTCTAAGGGAAAAGCCTAGCATTCCATTTTATCTCAGTTAAATGCTTTAGAATGATCGTTTTTGGGCTACTTTCAATAGGAGTCACCACAGCAAACCACTTAAACCAAGTCCTACTCTGATCATATTATGATCTATTTTAAAAGTGTTCCTAGTTTTAATTATGATTATAAGCCAAAAAAACAGAAACATGTAGTTTTCTAGGAAATAATTTCTGCAAAGCAGTTGTAAATCATTATACATTTACCTCTGAGTTGTGGGTGGGACTGTTGATGCAGAGCAACCCCGCCCTAATTTCCTTTCACCTATCAGTTTACATGTTCCACTGCTAGTTTACAGCTGTTTACAACCCTACACTAACATTACAGGTGCAACAAAAATGCTGAGTCATTTTAGAGCTGTCCAGCCATACAGTTTTGAGCCAGATGCCAGCTCAGACGAGGAAACAGATGACGGATATGGATCTAGTCGTCTACAAGTGGATGCATCAAGTAGATGCATCACGTGGATGCATCATGTGGATGCATCAAGTGGATGCATCAAGTGGATGCAGCGGAGCTCTCTGCTCCGGTCCTCCAACCGTGGCTTCTATGTCACAACTACAAGCTTTTTCCAACAGAATATTTTTCATCTGCTGCTGATTTGAATAAAGAAATACTCAAAAAAATGCAATTTTGAGCTTAACTTGATTTTGTTTATTCATAAGAAAAATACCACAAAAGCATGATTTTCATCAGAGTGGGTCTTTAATAACTCACACATGTGATTGGCTTCCTGAGACAACTGTCTGTCTTCATCCAGACATTGGACTGGCACATCAAAACACTGGAAGTCCCCTTATGGGGTGGCAATAACATACTCCCCCTGGTGGTCTAGGGGTGGTTTCCATCCTAGGGCTAACCAAGCCCAATCCAACTTTGCTCCTGGGAATCAGACAAATATGGGCGTGTTGGTAGTCCATCACCAAGCCACATACAAACACCCACACATTCTCATACTCACTTCTAAGAGGCAACTTAGAATCCCTAATTAATCTATAAAGCATGCTTTTGAACTGTGGGAAGAAGCCAGAGAACCCAGAGAAGACAAGCCACACAAATAAAAAACAGCAAGGATTTGAACTAGTGCCTTCTTGCTCTAAAAATTCTCCACATCATTATGCAGCTCCTAAAATAAGTGAGGAAGAGCACAGCCATATTTTTAAATCATTTTGATGAAGCTTGTAAATCTTAAAAGTGTGTTGTGCTTTTAAGCCAGGTAACTGGGCAAAAGTCACTTGATAAACTGAGTGTGTGCTCGCTGAAATTAAAGTCTCACAGCAGTGACTGGAGTAGGTGCATTAAAGAGCGCTGAGGCCTCTCTTGGAATTACTGATTGGCATCAGCGTTCTCTTTCATGCATGCAAATCAGTTTCACTATTCAACACAAACTGTTTAGGTAGAAGACGACAAGCAGGATTAGTTATAGATGTGACACTTCTGCCCCTTATATGTGTGTCCACATATATGGGTGTAAAAATGAAATGCAGTCGCTGAACTTATAGTTTGCAATAGCTATCCTATATGTTCCCACATTTTAGTTATCAAATGCTTTAATGATTAAATAAAACGTACCATTAAAAGGGGATTAAAGCCATTAGAGAAAATGTTTTAAGTTCCAACTCTATTATTGACTAAAGCAGGCATTAAAAAACATACCTTTTCATACCTTGTCTGCCTTTTCTCTAAAAAAAATATCTGTAACAAATTATTATATTAAATATCATATTTGTTTTGAATTAATTAACTTTCAACTTGACAAAAAAATAACATGACAAACAAAACAGCATAAAAGCTGTCATACATGAAAAAAAAATTTTTTTAAGTAAACTATAGTTATATAGAAATCCTGTGACCATGTACGATGGAGTTTTAGGGCTACAGAAAAAAAAAAAAAGGAAAATTACGAGATTTTAAGTCGTAAATTTATCAGAAAAAAACTCGTAAATTTACGAGATTAAAGTGGAAGTGAGCATGCAGAGCAGCAGGTGAACGCCGTGCAGCAGCAGAGCAGACCGACTAAACTTAGTTGAACAGGTGAGCTGAATGTTTGTTGATAACGTTCCAGACGTTTGGAAGCTCATTTGTTTGATTTACAATTTGTTAAAGTTTTATTTATTGATGGTTAGTTTGCAGGATCTCTGCAGCCCGATGAAGCCATCATCGCGAATCCCTGCAGCTGTCCACTTGAATCCTTTCTTCCTCCTCCAAAGACCAGGGGCCTCATTTGTAACGTTGCGTACGCACAAAAGAAGGCGTACGCCACTCTCTACGCAATAGTTGAGATTTATAAAAAGCAAACTTGACGGGAAAATGTGCGGTCCTCCACGCAAGCTCTGACCCAGGCGTACGCACAAAAACGGGTGAAATGAGAAATGGCGACACCGTCGGCAGATGGAAGAAACACGTGAAAGTGACAGTGTGTGCCAAATCGTGCTGGCATGTGCTGTGCTACACAATGTGGCACAGCTTAAAAACGTGCCTCTACCCCCTGGCGCTGATTGCTGTGTTGGCCCCGACCCTGAACCCCATCCCCACGCATTTGAGCCATTTGCTGCTGCTGTGCGCCAGCGTTTAGAAGTGATGCGTCGCTTGTAAAGAAAAAGGGGTGTGGAAAATATTATTTATTTAAGAATTCCCTCATCGTGCAGTTTATTTCAGTCAGGGCGATCTTGATTTCGCCCAACTCCTTGGCCACCTCTCTGATTGAACTACTGACTTCCCTCTGCATTTCAAGGACTGCATCGGTGAGGACGCGTCCACTGCTGGAGGGTTGAGAACCGCGTGCCGTGGAGACGCTGGGGCCAGACGGCTGCTCAGCTGCAGCATCGTAACCACTGGCCCCGCTGGAACACCCAGCAACTAAAATAAAATTTTTCTATATTAATAATCTGTAATTGTGTAGCCTGCATACATGTGACTTGACTGCATTCATTTGAATTATTTCTCTTACCTGTGTCACCCTGACCCTGGCGCCTCGGCGTCCCCTCCGTCTCAGTCAGGTGACTGAGGCGGAGGAGGACGCCGATAAGGGGGACTTAATAGGGATTCCCCAATAATAGCGGCCAGTTTCTCATCAAGAGGGGTCAGCTCCGGCCCCCCCCCCACGTGGCGGACACACTCTGCCGATGCAGCGCTAGACGTTTTTTTGCCTCGACTTTGATGTCCGATCATTTCTTTCATTTCTTTTTTATTTCGGCCACGGTCCGAGGTTGTGAGGCTACAGCATTTTCTGCGTCTGCCACCGTTTGCCGCTCACGTGCCTTTTCGGCATTAGTAATGCCCACACTGTGCCCCAAACAACACTTTTCTCCTCTTTTCCACCTCGCCAACGATAACTTCTACTTCACATTGAGTGAAGTTACGTTTTTTTGATTTCCCCTCTGTGTTTGCCATGATTTAGCAAGCCATGAATATTAATTTGTGGCCGTTTCACGGACTATTTATGGGCAACTATGGGCGTGTCATGTAGCCGCAAAAGCTGCGCTGCATTTAGAATCGGTTGTGATTTATAAAGGGAAAGATGCGTAGGATGTGCGTGCGCACGGTTTAATAAATCCGAATATTTCTGTGCGTACGCACGTCCTATGTTTCATCCGTACGCCACTTCTGACGCAAATCCTACGCAAAGTTTTATAAATGAGGCCCCAGATCTCTACATTTGTGTGACGCTTCCGTCCGAGGAGGAGCACTTTTTTGGCATTGTCAACGTTCTAATGCTAATATAACAGACTATTTTCATTCCTCTTTATTGTTTTATGTTGAAATGGGACGCTTCATCTGCAGGAGGGGGCATATGTAACACTGTTTACTTCCGCATTGGTGTTCGGATGACAGGTGAATGAATGACGTAAGGTTACAAATTAACTTCAGGGTTTGTGAATGAAAAGGAGAATAAAAGCTTCACCCAAATGTGTGTCTGAGCTCCTTATTTTAAATATGAAACTCCGCTTTACTGACACCGAACCTCGGAAACCCAGCTCCACTGATGATAATCGGATTTTGAGTTGCTAAAAGGTTCAGAATCTCTTTGTTTTTTAAACCTATCCGGAAATAAAGCTTCACAAAAGGCTCCACATATTTCATCTTTAAGCTTGGCTCCGATAAACGGAAAACTTTGGCACTTTCTCCTTTTTAATCTATGATTTTTTAAGTCGTAAATGTATGATATAAACACGTAAAAAAAAAAAAAAAAAAAAAAACATTCCGACACCTCTATACACGTTAACCGTGCTAGTGTATTCACAAAACAGCTAAACTTGTTTGACACTCATGTGAACAAACACTCTGACATTTTGCTGGAGTGTGTACCTCTCAAAATTGCTTTGACATCAGTAAAAATAACCAGAATTAATTCATAAACCAACGTAAGGCACCCTAGATTATAAAGTGTACTGTTGGTCTTTAAAAATAACTAAGGCTTTTAAGAGGTTCACAAATCATTGAAGAAAAAAGGTTCAGGGCACTGTCTAGGGGGTCTAGATGACCCAACTCCCAACGTTAAAGTGCCTAGGATAGCACAAGGGTTACACAGGCTCACTCTTCTGGCTTGCTCAGTTCTTTATTTATTTACTAATTCACAAAGTAAAACATCTCTAAGATCCATCTCAATTCCATGTTATCATGGTGTTAACCACATTTGCAAAACTCCAACCTCACCAATGATAACTTGTTCCTCTTCGTCCGTTAGCTTTGGCTGCTAAGTGCTAGCAATCTAGGTCATCACTTTCAAAGCATCACAAACGAATTGCGACACAAACAATATAAATAACAGCCAACTTCCTGTACTATCTTCGATCTGGTGGTTCATTTACTGTTTCTGTTTCACAATTAATCTGCCTACCTGGAACATAAAACAACTCACAGACAACTTTTGTCTTCGTATCTCATTAAACAGACTCAGTAGACGCTGCTCTTCTGGCCTGTTCAGTAAAGGGAATCTTCCTCTTATAGTGAGACAGAAGAATCGCTGTACTCTATTCAGTAAGCTGAGTGCTGGTTTATAATCATGACAATCACTGATTTTATAAAAAAAAGAAAACATACAGAAAAACAAGGGGGTATGTGAAAAATTTAGCAACATTTATTCCTTTCCCTTACACAAAGAATAATGGATTTCAATTCAGTTTAATGCACTTCAATTATAGAGTCTCAATTTGCAGGGTAGCCTCAAAATGGTACACAACATTTAAAAAGGAAAATATCTTGCTCATCCAAAACATAAGCAATTCTGCCCCGTGCCCTTTCCTTCTTCACCGAATCCTTGTAAAATGCATTTTTATTTTTACTTCAAAAATAAAACCTGTCGTATATGGCGAACATAGACGCCGGCGTTAACTTGCATTGTGGTATGGACAAGTCACCTTATATATAAAATACTATTTTATTAAGTTTTATTTTGAAAATACAACAGACGGTGTTATTTTGAAACCCGGACCTGTTTCTGGTTTCTCTGGCTTTTTGCCATAACATCGGGGTGTTTAGGACTGAAATAGAACTCCTGTGCAAAGCTGGTGTTGTGGTGCATAGAGATGGGTGTCAGACGGAGACATGATGTAAACATTCTGATTGTATAATGAAAATTCAATTTTTTGCGTTGACACATCGCAACGAAGACGGGCCAGCGAAAATCAGCTTTTTAGTTTTTTTAGTAGTATTACACACATTTTTATTGCAAACACAGGAAAAAGGTTTATTCAGCAAGCACCAGCTAACCTGTTAACAACAGAGCTTTAGCTCCAGTGTTGACCTACTTTCGACTACCTTAACTCTTCAACTACTAATACAAAATGACAGTAGGCAACACTTTACAGTAGATAAGTTTCTTAATCAAGGTAAATCAGCGGAGAAAACCAGGTTTGCGCCGTCATGCAACTCTTTACATTTGCAATGTGTTGCAAAACAGCGCAAAGTCGACATGAAAGGCATCAGAATCCACTGAGTCACGTTTCTCTCATCAAGAAGAGTTATGATACGTCAAAGAACGTGTGCTATTTGGGTCTTTCCAACAATATCACAGATGTTAAGTGGTAAAGTTTAATATCTTAAAAAAGTGTTGTTTGTGGTAGTGTCTTCTTTGTTCTTTTGATTATAAAATGTAAAAATCCTAAAGGGACTTTTTTTGTCTTCAAATAACTAACAAAACAATAATGATGATGAAGAAAACCTCCTGACACACTTAATTTTTTCATAAAAATTAATTATTTGTTATCAAAATAAAAACCTGATGTTAAAAAAAAATAAGCTAGACAAAAGGTGATACATTTCAGCCTTGTCATCCTGGTCGTGCCTTCAAATTGTAAAAAGAAATTATGTCAAATATTTCTGCTAAAATGCAATTTGCTAAATAATAGATTTAATTTTCTCATGCAGATTTTACTTTTCTGTTAGTCCTGCAACAGCACTATGATTTCAAACATTTTGATGTGATGCTCTGTTACATTAGGATAGAGAAAACTTGACAGCCACCAAATCCTCCTGGTGATGGACTTGGCTGATGGCATTTAGCTCAGAATCAAACTGTGCTTGAGGCAGGGTCTTAAAAAAGGCACTAGGTGCCAGTATTCAGAATGTATTCTTAATCCAGTTAACAGGCACACTGTTGATTGAGCTAGTGTCAGATTAGTAACATCACTGCATGTGGCCATTAAAACATGTCAAGACTCATTATGACTCAAAGGGATTAAGCCTCCTCCAGAGATGGAAGTGTACAGGAAGCAAATGTTTAGATAATGTGACATCACTTTAGGCAAATTTGTCAACAAGGCCCACCTAAGTTATGGGCTTGTTATGCTACAAGCAATATAGACCTGTGTAACTGTAACTTTGGATAATGGGACATTGGCAAGGAAAAGCTTTTTAACATGTTGGGGGGAAGAAATGTAAAAATACTGTGACATGAGACCAAATGAAAATAGACTAAGGTTTATAAATTCGTAGTAGGTTCAATCTGTGTTATCGTGGTGTGGAAGGATAGAGGAACAGAGATAGAATGATCCTGACATAGGTATTTGCTGCAAATGCTCTGGATAGGAAGAGATTGTCAGATAAGGTGATAACTAAAAGGAAAAGCAACATTCTGTAAGAAAATAGATGAGCTGATCCAGGGTATATAGGAAAATGATTGGAGCGTACTTCAACAGACAAGTGGGTAAGGGATACAGAGGTAAGGACAACATGATGGTTAAGTTTGGTGTTTAGGACTGGAATGCAAAACGACAGGTGGTGGTGGACTTTGACAGCAGAGTACAATTGGCAGCAGTGAACGAATTTATCCAGAAAAGAAAACATAGGAGGAGCAAGGAGTATAGGATGACGTATAAAAGTAAAGGGAGAAGCATACAAGTTAATTATATCTTGTGTAGACACTATAAAGAGTGTGAAATAATTGGAGACTGCAAAGTTGTGGCTGGGGCAGTGTATCGTTGCCCATTTTTAAGAACTCTGAAGCCAGAAAATTTGCAGAGAGAAAACTACAGAAGAATAAGCATGAAGAGTCACACATTGAAGTTTTGGTAAAAAGCAATGGAACAGGTTAAAGGTCATAGGTGAGCATTTGTGAGCAACAGTATGGCGCTATGCTAAGGAAAAGAAAGACATACTGTATGTAATATTTACTTTGAAAATACTTCTCGAGAAGAACAGAGAAAGACAGAAGTTGCTGCACTGTGTCTTTATAGATCTGTAGTAGGATCATGGCAGGGAACCATAGAAGAGGTGTGGTTTTGTCTGGAGTGGCAGAGAAGTTGATTGGTGTTGTGCAGGACATGTATTAGAGCAGTAAGTCAGGAGTGAAATGTGTGACAGAGAAGTTAACGGTGGAGGTTGAACTGCACCGAGGATCAGTTTGTTTGCTGTGTTGATGGACAGACTGAAAGATGAGATTAGACAGGGATCACTGTGGACCATAATGTTTGTTGATGATATTGTGATATGTAGGGAGAGCAGGGAGGAAAATCTAGAGAAATTAAGGTAAGTTGCAGCAAGACAGAATATCTGTGTCAACCGTCCAGTGCAATGTAGTGTTTGGTAAAAAGTAGGGATGGGAATAGAAGCCCCATGAAGCCTCATTGGGGTTCTCGTAATTGTGCCGGAAAAATGAACCACCCATTCAGGGCTTCGAAACCACACAGAACAGCGGCATCTGGTGGCGGAATGGATGTATATCGACATATGTTTCAACAAAGCTCCTTGTAACACTTCAATGTGGAAATAATGATAAAACAACGTAAACAGAAAAACTTTGTTAATGATGATAAAAAAAAAAGTAAAACAACACAACATGTGACGCTTTCTGTGAGAAGTGCTTGACACAGCAAAATACATATCACATGAAGAAAAAAATACACGCAAAAAGAATACGTATAGTGCCAGACTCGAACCTAGTACCTCTGGATGTATATGACATTGACTATTCCACTGAGCTATCTCTAATCACAAGAAAATGGCATGCCATCATAGATTCATTTTTCGTTTTTTTTTTTTTTTTTTTTTGATACACAACGTTCATGATGTAGTTTTTTATCAGGAAAACCCAAGTTGAAATGACCCTGAGCCACAGAACGTTTTTAATAGAAGCCATGGTAAAGTGCAATGAACTGACGCTGATTCATTTCACATTTCTAGAGAATAGCGCGCCCAACTGTTCAAAACACAAGTGACATCCGATGCGTGGTTCGACCAAACGAAGCATTTGGCGGGTCATACATGATAAGTCATACGAGAAAGTGATCTAGAAGAAGACCAAGAATATAGTTTATGGATATAGTAAAGGAGGATGATAAGGTACTTTGCTTAAATAAGAAGGACAAACAAGATAGGGTTAGATGAAAGGGGAAATGCCGCTATTGTGGTACCTAAAGGGAGCAGTTGAAAGATAAAGAAGATCTTAATAATGTTCAACCTCTTGACTAAGAGAAAAATTTCAAAGTATTGCTGCTGTGCAGAAACTATGTATTAAAAAACAACACTGTGCAACCCAGTAAAAAACTATTACTTTTAGACAGACTATTTTGCCGGAATATTAATACGCTTAGGTTAGGTTGACTCTGTAAGTATTGTATGCTACATTCATATGCATAGTTCTGAGCTTTGCAAATCCATTTTCAGAACCAGCTTTTAGGGTCACGTGATTGCTGGTGCCATTCCAGCTACTGTCGGGGAAACCCTGAATAGGTTGCCTGTGTGATCCAGAGCGCTTTGCAATTCACATTTTAAAAAGCAATGTCTTCAATTGACAACTTGTCAGGCACATGTTAAGATGACATAGAGTTTCCGCTGTCTTGTTTTTTATATTATTATTTTTACAGTATATCTTCCAATTGTAGCCCTGGCGTTTGTTCCATAAATGTGTCATTCGGTCCAGGGTTTATTAGAGACAGGTGTTTATTCCATCACAGACAGAATGGTGATGGCTAACGGGTTCATTTTGCTGTGAAGTTCAGTCATAAATGCAGACAGCAACTCCAAATGAACATTTCAGGATTTATTGAAATGATGAGAACATTGTACAGTGTTTCCGATACCCTTATTTGCAGGGGTTAGGGATCACAGGCAATGTCAATTTGTGTTTCTCTATTTACAGGCCAACTGGTTACAAACTAACTTTCTAAGCAGTTGGTGAGAAACTGCATAGTAATGTTAATAAATTAAAAAAAAACAATAAGAAAAAGGAAACTTAAAATATTAAAATAAAAAAAAAATAATACTGATAAACACATTTATTGAAATCCCACAAAATGGAAAAAACAAAACAGGGAAGTCACATGTCTCCTTATTTTAGATTGTCTGGCTTCTAGGAAGGATGTTGGGGCATTTCCTTTGCATGTCCTTTGCAATCCTCCACGTAATCAGGTTGGGCGTCTCCAACCTCACTGGCACATTCGGTCAGCTCCTGGTCTGCCATAGTGCCGAAGTGGGCATCAATGAGGAAGCCAATTTCTTCTTCTGTCATATCTTCAAAGATCTTCTCCTAACTGATTTGCCAAGGTAACATACCTATTTATGGCTAACTGCTGCACCTCCTCAGAAGAGAAACCCTCATTTTCCTTCACAAAGTATGGCCATACTTTCTTCCAACAGGAGTTGAGGGTTTCTTTTTCATGTCTTTAAACAATTTTCCAATGATGTTCGTTTCAGCATGAAACTAGCAGCATTGACACACTTGAGAAGTGTCACTTTGTTTTTCTGTGCCTGAAAACCAGGTGCACGTTGTTTCTCCTTCATCAGATACGTGCAAGAGGGCATCTTCTTCCAGAAGAGGCCGGTTTCATCTATATTAATCACCTGCTCTGGATGATAATTATTCTCTGTGGTTATCTTTTTCAGCGTATCAGGCTATTTCCCAGCCGCTCCTGAGTCTGCTGATGCCATTTCTCCATGCAGGGGCACACTCTTCAGCTGGTAGTGATTCAGGAACAGTTAGAACCAGCCTTTGCTCGCTGTGAAATCTTCTTTAGCAATAGGCGGGGAAGCAGACGGGCCAGCGCGCTCTTCGTCTCCTCTCACCCCCTCGGCAATTCCCGCGGTACCTGCTTCGGACACAAAAGTTTCATACAAATGTCATGCCCTCTCTTGAATTATTAATCCACTTAATGAAACGCTCGGCGTTACTCTATAACAGGGGTCGGGAACCTTTTTGGCCGAGAGCCATAAACGCCACAAATATTTATAAATGTAATTTCGTGAGAGCAATACAATATGTTTAAAACTAAAAATACAAGTGAATGTGTGCATTTTATGTAATTTCAACACTTTTAAAGTACAATAAGTCTGTAGGTTCTTTTTTAATAACATTGTTATTGTAGCAGACTGAGTTGGACTGGGTGGCTGTTTTCGTTGCGTTCTAAATTCCGGAGTTCGTTGACCGCATCAAGCAGAGATCCTGATTGGCCCTCAGTTCTGTCACTCAGCCTGTCGTTGGGGAGTTTCGACCAATCGGGCTCAGCTATGGGCCAAATAAGGGAAATAGGAGGGCTGGTGCAGCAGCGGGGGAATATAAGTAAGGGGGGGAGCGCTCTCGGCGGGAGAGATTCAGGAGTTGCTGAACTAGTTGTACGGCGTTTGTTATGGCTTGCAGTAACCAGAATAAAGAACCTTAAAAGAGGTTAAGTCTTTGTGCCTCAGTGTGGGAAAGGGACGCTACATTATGAAGTTGCTAATAAATGATGATTTCTTACAATTAATTCGACTTCTGGTGCTCCATGGTGGTTTTGCTGATGGTCTTGTCTGTTTGACACGTGGTGAGTTTAAGCTTCATGCAGGCGTTGAGACTTCCATCCATTAAACGTGATCGTGGGTTGGTCTAAATGTTCTTTAGATGTGAGACTGCTCACATGCAGACGTGGAGCCAAACATTGTCAGTACAGCAGGCTGCCAGCAGGCTACCAGGCTGTACTGACGCTGGCACTGTGACGCTGCAGTGTGGTATGTAACGGGCAGCGTGTTCTAATCAGTGCGCGTTTCACATTGCTGCGCCTACTACCCCTCCCCTTTACAAAGACGGGAGCGTGCATCTGCCGGGATGGCAATTCACAGGTTCCAGGCCGTTACAGATTTGGGGTTTTGATGCGCAATACATTAGGCGCTGAATTGACACCATACATTACTAACTGGCATTGCATCACGCCCGAGAAGGACTGGTCTAATGAAAGCTTTTATTGTTTTTTTTATTAATTAAAGATTTGTCTGCGAGCCAGATGTCGCCCTCAAAAGAGCCAGATATGGCTCACGAGCCGTAGGTTCCTGAACCCTGATCTATATGTACGGTGATTTGACTCGAGAAGCCTCTGGGTGCAGAGTACAGACTGAGGCTCGCATCAACATGGGCGGAATTAAATGCGTTAAGGCACGCCCACTGTATGTGATTTTTCATCACAGTAAAGGTTGCCATTCAAAAATACTAAGTGCGTCAGCTTAGTGAAGCTGATCAGGTTTCTTCCTCAGTAATGATCTGCTCTGTTTAGGAGAAGATTCTCTCAGTTCTCAGGTGCAGGTTGGAATTGTAATGGAATTGTTTTCTTACAGACTCTAAATTCTCTTTTCGCATTATCAATTAAAGTGAAGTGGTTCCGGATATTGCCTGTTTTTCCATTGTCAGTTATTTCTGTACATTTTTGTGTTGATGTTGTCTCTTCTCGTCTTTTGTGGCACCTGGTGCCCTTTTCCATTCATGCGCTGCTGCGCGTGGAACAAGCTTTTGCCACCCCTCCCCCTGTCCCTTGCTCAGCATAAACACGGATTGACCAATTATGAACGGTTTAAAAAGAAAAACAAGTGAGAAACAGTGAATGGCAATTTAAAAAAACGATTCACAGGAAGAAAAAAAACAACAGCGCCAACAGAGCCAAGCGATTGGTCATTGCACCAGTCGTATCCACAGTTGCGCATTTAGTTCACAATGCAATCGTTTCCAGGGTTTATTTATAACATGAGACACATCCTCCATATCGGTCATTGATGTCAGGATTCCAGCCTTATCATCCCACCCACCTGCTCTCTGATCGCTGAGTGGTGTCAGCTGCGTCTCCTGGTATTTAAGTGGGTGTGTCCGCTCACTCATTGCCAGTTCGTGGTTGTTCACACATCAGTGTTTCCAAGTGTTTTTGGCTCTCAAACTCTGTTCCTGTTCTCAGCTGATCCTGTCAAGCCTGCAGTCCGCAGCCACATCCGCAGCCTGCTGTCTTCACGCTCCACCGCTGGTGTTGCCACGCACGGACCCTGCAACTGTATATCCACCACTGCTCTCACCCGAAGCCTGAAATAAACTCTTTCATACCCTGAGCGTGCCTACACTTGGGCCTTCACTCAAACCTGACAGAACGAACTGGCCAACATGGATCCCGAGGGCACCCAGGATTGGAGAGCGGGCACAGAGGACATTATATCGGGTTATGAAAACCGCTTTGCTGGAATGTCCGCAGGTATGAATGATCTTCTTCAACGCCTAAATGACATTTCTTCGAACATCACCAGGGCTCCTGGGGCTAGTGGATTAGCCCAGGAGGGGGGACCAGAACGCCTCATGCCTTCCCCTGAACGTTTCTCTGGTGATCCTGTCGGAAATTTATTGCCCAGTGCGAAATCGTCTTTGCCTTGCAGCCGTCGATGTTTCGTTCAGAGCTCTCCAAGGTCACCTTCACGGTTTCGCTGCTTTCTGGGAGAGCTGGAAAATGGGGAACCGCGGAATGGGAGCGCAAGTCCCAGTTCGCAGATGCCCTCAGACGAGTTTTCGATCCGCTCGACCCGTCACATGAAGCTGGTCGTCAGCTGCCTCGTTAGGACCAGGGCGACAGATCAGTCGAGTTATATGATATTTTTATCAACGACTCCCTCAAGGATGAACTGGCAGCTCGCGAACTTCCCGCTTCTTTAAACGACCAGGTGGAGCTGGCTGCCTGCATAGATCGCCGGATGAGGGAGCGGAGAAGAAGAGAGGTATGAGACAGGCAGCCGCTTCTAACCTTTCTCAGTCTTCATTCTCTTCGCTCCTACACTCAACGGCCAGAGGAGAGGACGCTCTGGGGACGGCTTGAACGATGCCGAACTGGGTTATGATGTGGGGGACAGAGAAATGCTAGCCATCAAACTCGCCTTGGAGGAGTGGCGCCATTGGCTAGAGGGCGCTATGCAACCATTTATCGTCTTCACTGATCACAAAAACCTAGAGTATCTACACACAGCTAAGAGGCTCAATGCACGTCAAGCCAGATGGTCCCTGTTCTTCAATTGTTTCAACCTTCTCTCTCTCCTACAGACCAGGTTCCAAGAATACCAAAGCTGAAGCCCTCTCTAGACAACATGTGTCTGGTCCACTTGGCCACAGTGCTGAGCCTATCCTACCACCCTCCTCCAGGCTAGCAGTTCTCACCAGTGACATCAAGACTGAGGTCAGACAAGCTCTGACACAGGATTCTGTTCCTCATGACTGTCCGGTGGATATGTTGTTTGTTCCTGAGCGACTACGATCCAAAGTTATCCACTGGTGCCATTCGTCTCCACTTCAATGTCATCCCGGCATACGTGGCACTATCGCTGTAGTCAGACAACATTTTTGGTGGCCTACTCTACTCACTGTGTTCAAGAAAGACGTGGCTGCCTGTCCGGTATGTGCTAGGTCTTCGACCTTCTGGGCTCCTCCACCCACTCCCTGTCCCACGCCGGCCTTGGTCACATATCACCATGGACTTTGTGACTGGCTTGCCATGTTCGGACGGTAACAACACTATTCTGACTGTAGTGGACAGATTTTCCAAAATGGTGCATTTTATCACCCTGCCAGGGTTGCCTTCAGCTACTGAGACTGCTGAGGTGCTCCTATGTCAATTGTTAGGTTGCACGGCAGCCCCAGAGACGTAGTCTCGGACCGGGGCCCTCAGTACACAGCCAAGTTCTGGTCAGAGTTCTGCAGGCTACTTGGAGTCTCGGTCAGTCTTTCGTCAGGTTTCCATCCTCAATCCAATGGCCTGTCAGAGAGGCTAAACCTGCAACTGAAGACCAGCCTACGGATCCTATGTTCCACAGATCCTTCGTCCTGGTCCCGCAACCTCGTTTGGACAGAATACGCCCACAATTCCTTACCGTCAGTCTCCATGGGCTTCTCGCCCTTTGAGGTGGTTTACGGTTACCCACCCCCCCTGTGTTTCCTACCCTGGAGGGTGCTGTCTCTGTCCCTTCTGCTCAGGCATCCATCCGAAGGGTCCATCGTGTTTGGAGTCGGGCTCGGCGGACCCTGCTGAAGACAGTAGACTCCTAAAAGCGTCAGGCGGACAAGCGCAGGAATCCGGCGCCCGTGTACCGACAAGGTCAACGGGTATGGCTGTCCACCTCTGACCTTCCTCTACGTGTGACCCACAGGACGCTGGCACCTTGTTTCGTCGGACCTCAAGCCCGAAATAAACTCTTTCATACCCTGAGCGTGCCTACACTTGGGTCTTCACTCAAACCTGACAATTGACTTGGTGCTTTAGTGAACGTGCTAAGGAAGAGGAGGGTGGTGTGTTCGACCACTTAACAGAAGCAGGGAATACAGAGCCGGCAAAAAAAATTCTTTATCTAGTGCAAAAATGAGATAACAGTCGTTTCGTTTGTGTTCGACGCATCAAAATTTTATTCAGTCTGCTTTTCTAGTTCCTGCAGCCATAAATAAAAATGGCTGTTTTTTTTTTTTTTTCCTGAAAGAAAAAACTCTTAAAGCAGGACTGTACATATCCTAAAATCCAAATAACCTATTCCTAAATATTTAAAAAAAATGTACATGGCGAGGGTTAATTTAATCATCTCAGGATAAAGTCATCCGTTAGCTGGTAATATTTTATGTTGGAACTTATAAAATGCGAAATAAAAATATGGCAGTTGTAGTGACAAAGAATCATATACAGTGGGTGGAGAGCAGCACATGTAACCCCGCCCTCATTTAGCCATGCCTCAGTCTGCTGGCAAAATCAGCGAGTTGTCTGAGTTTTTGACGGACCAGAGGAGTGACTGAAAAAAAATACCACAAATACGTGAAACCGCCAATAATGAAACAGGGAACACTGTAATGATCAGCCCTGGATGCAAACGTTTTCTTATTGAAACCTCATCAATCTCTGTATAGAAAATCCTCTTCGCTTTCATGCAAATCATTTTCCTGGAGACACGTGCACCTCTCCGTCTTTGCTCAATAATTCATGTTCAAACCAGTCCTTTTTATTCGGTATTATTTCTTTGCACCTCCACCATGAAATCGTTTACTCCTCTTTCTCCAGCCATCTTCTCAATACCATCCATCTGCTTGTGCCATTATCTAAAACGTTTAGGATCCATATATAAATGTTCTTTGGCGTATGTCAACGCATGAAATTTAGATGGAATGAGCATTTCTTGGCCATCACTACACTGGCTCACAGCAAATGCCACAGACATCTGGCGTCCGCCCGACTGCGTATAGGGAGAGGGGTGGGGGTGCTTAAGCAGCCCGGCCACTATTAGAGCTCGGCGTCTAAAGTAACGAACACCCGTTAGACCCAGCGTTTATTGGACCAGCATCAATTAAAGACCTGTCACTATTGAAAGTATTTTATCTTTATTCATTTTCTGAGGCAGTAAAATAGTCAAAAGAATTTCATGTCCACAACACACGTTCTTCAAAGGCCAATCTAAAAGTTCTCTTCTACATTCCAGTCCTCCTATAAGCTAACTTTTTCATCTTGATTTTATGGGAAAGTATCCAAACCACTAATGCACTTCAGTCTCTCACTAGACTGTGTGCCCACACACAAGTGAATCTAAACACTGAAAGGTAATGCAGTGGCATTTTATAAATTGACTGAAGTAGTGTCTTTACTTTCATGAATTCAAAAAATATTTAGTTACTACATTTTTTATTTAGTAATACTGATGATTAAAGTACAATATTTGGTGGTTAACCCTTCTGCTGTGAAGCCAACACCTGCTCAGCATGAATGACCTCTCCTCTCTGTTCTTTGTTAGTACACCACACTCTGACATTTTGAATGACCAGATGCTCTCTAAATGTGAAGGAAGAGGGCAACACGATAAAACAAACTTTTTGTTTAAATTGAGAAAAGAAGACTCCAATGAGTGGAAAGTGTCAGATTAGATATTCTCATTGGATGCTTTACAATACTAACTGCAAATGTCACCTTGTTTTTTATTCTCTGTTAAGAACAATCACGTTTTAATTACAGCACTGCAACAGTACTACTGTCTTGGGTTGTAAAATGTAAAATAACTGATTACACAACAACAAAAAACTAAACAAATATGGTGGAAAATTACATTTTGGGTCATTCCATCAATGGTGGAAGTGTGGGATCAAAGTGGTAAGGGGCCAGGTGAGCACTTTCTGACACCCTACACCAGGGGTCGGGAACCTTTTTGGCCAAGAGAGCCATAAACGTCACATATTTTGAAATGCAATTTCGAAAGAGCCATACAATAATGTTGTGTCCCTTTCCCACACTGAGGCACGGAGACGTAACCTCTTTTAAGGTTCTTAATTCTGGTTACTGCAGACCGCAACAAACGCCGAACAATTAATTCAGCAACTCTTGAATCTCTCCCGCTGAGACAAGAGCGCTTCTCCCAACTTTATATTCCCCTGCTCCCGCTCCAGCCCTCCCATTTCCCTTATTTGGCCCATGGCTGAACACCATTGGTCCAAATTATCTAACAACAGGCTGAGCGACAGAACTGAGAGCCAATCAGATGCGTTCAATGAACTCCAGAACTTTCAACGCGGCCTGACAGCCAAGTTAAACTCAGTCCGCGACAATATGTTTAAAACTAAAAATACAAGTGAATGTGTGCATTTTATTTAATTTTAACATTTTTAAAGTACAATAAGTCTGTGGATTCTTTTTAATAACATTGTTATGCTGTTGCTGATAAATGATGAGTATTTCTCGTGGTAGTTTTGCTGATGGTCTAGTCTGGTTTACGTGGAGTTTCTGCTTCATGCAGGCGTTGAGACTTTAAACGTGATCGTAGGTCTGAATGTTCTGTAGATGTGAGACAGACTGCTCACATGCAGACGGGGAGCCAAACACACACTCACACGCTGCAGTGAGTGACGGGCAGTGGGTTTTACGTATTTACATTCCCTGCGCGATTCACCTGCTGCCGGTCCCCACAACCCCTCACCCCCACCCTCTGCTTTCTTCCTCACACATCCCGTCCCCGCATCTGTGCGCTCTTTCTCAGAGACGGGAGCGCGCAGTTTTAGGCAAGGCAATTCACAGGTTTCCGGATGGTACAAACTCTGTGAAATAATAGATAATTGTAAACTGATGGCGCTGGCGCAGATTTTTTTCTCCAAGCACCGCTACTACTGCGCGCCTCTGGCATCGCATCGCGCCCGAGAAGGACTGGTCTAATGAAACAAAAAGTATAATTAAAGATTTGTCTGCGAGCCACATGTGACCATCAAAAGAGCCACATATGGCTCGCGAGCCATAGGTTCCCGACCCCTGCCCTACACCCTACTGCTAGGTAAGTAGATGGGTGAGTGTGGCAGGTGTTATGGGTTATACGGTGAAGGTGAATGAACATGTATGAAGGTTTGCAGCTAAAACCTTTGACACATGCACCCACATGGGTGCTGTGGGTTTTTGGCTTGTCTGGGCGTTGAGAGGGCCATAGACTGATTTGGTTACATCTTAAGAGGGCTGCAGGTGTGTCTTGTCGTTAGTGCCCTTGTGGCTTGTACGACCACCTCAAGGGATGTCATTAAAAAGGTATGTACGATTATCGTGTGTGTGGTAAGTGCATCGGGAAGTATTTGTAAGAAAAATGCACCTATATCAGGTCAGACTGCACCTATGATGTACAGGTGATTCTATCGTATGGTGCCCTTTATGCAGCACTCAAGCCATTGGTGAGGTGTGATACTGGCTCCCTACTGACCGTGCACAAATGCTGCACACACAGGGTGTGCAGGTGATACGCAACTGCCCACAAGATGACCACACAAGTTGTACTGATTGTTTAATTTTCTCATCAGGCCAAGTGGTGAGCACCTTTCCCTGAATCACTGCTAACCAAAGTTTGTACAGAGAAATGAAATCAGCTGACTCAGAAGCGGGCAGAAAATATCCTGGTACACTGAGGAAGATAATCGTGGAAAATAATTATCATCCGGAGTAAATGCTTATTATGGATGTAACCGGCCTCTCCTGGAAAAAGATGCCCTCTCGCACTTCACTGATGAAAGGAGGAAGCACAGGCTCCTAGTTTTGTCACAGAGTGACACTCCTAATGTGTGTTATAAAGTACAGAGTCTATTGATTGGAATAAAAAAAAGCTCTTTATGTTGAGCAATATTCCAGTTTTTCTTAAATAAATGTTTTATAAACATTAATAATGTTTCAGAAGGGTTTTTGATGAGGAAGGATCAGGGACGGACATTTTTCAATCGCGCGGGGGGGGGGGGTCTCGGTATTCGTGGATTCCGCGTTTTCGTGGGTGTCTCTGATCCCTAACCCCCGTAAATTTGGGAGGAATACTGTACATATATGATATTCATATCATAGTATTCTGTAGGTCCCGCTCAACTTTAAAGACTGCAACTTGTGCAAGAACAGGCCATATTGTTAACACTGGGGCAAATAGCCATTAAATATTTTTGAAACAATTAAATGTATGGCAACCGTCTTTACAACTGGCCACCATTTTGCATTTATCTTCATGGCTAATGTGCTTGTCTGAGAGAGGGTACATTCATGTCAAATTTGGTGCTTGTACCACAAAATGCACGGCTGACATATAAACTCCAATGTCAAAAACGGACTTTTTTTTCTCTGCACACTCCACCTACTGATTGTTGACTACTTTCTGGGCTTGGAATCTATAATAACTAAGTTTTTTTTAAATCGTCTTTTTTCTAGCCCTTTCCTCCACGTCTTCTTTGAAGACAGACCAACTGAGAGATGGGTTCTTTATAGGGGTGTAACGGTTAATCTTAACAATGATTTGATTCGATTTGATATCTGTGGTTGCTGATTCGATTCACTTTCAATTTTGGTTCATTTTAAATGATCCAATTCAAACCGATTAACTGATCTAAAAACCTAAAATCCATTCAGGACATCTTTAATCAAAACTTCCACCAGTGTGACTCAAATATAAATACCATGGGTAGTCAACAGTACAGGTGAAGTTTTCCAGATTCCTTGAATTGTTTGCAAGACAATCAAGTGTAAATTAAATATGTGCACAAATAGAGAACAATTAATGGCAAATCCATTCACATATTAGTTTCATAAAGTTCAGCCCACTTTTGCTTTCCCACATTAAAAGATTACAAATAGAACATTAGTGGAACATTCTACCACACTGTATGGTCACGTCTTTGCCAAATTCAAAGTGTTTCCACACACTGGACTGTAATGAAGGCCTGTCCTTTTTTTTCGCTGCCATTACAAGTGTGTCGTTCGCTGTGATGCCCTTTGGGTCGTTTTTAGGTTGTACTAAAATAAAACCAACCATGCCTCAGTCCATATAGTATTTTCCAAGATCGACTCGATTATTGATTTATCTCATTTGAAGGAATCTTTTAATGGTATTGGTCGATTCAATTTGATTCTGCCTCAAACAGGTGCATCTAGTTTGATCCCAGGAATAGAATCCATTCAGCAATTACTTAATTAATTAATTGTTTCACCCCTGGTTCTTCATGTATGTTGAAAATATACAACAGAGCCTCCCTCTAGTTTGACTTGGTTTGTTACGTCTAACCAGGAAGGGCTTTTTCTGCCCAAATGTCTCAACCACCTCAACTGGCTGTCCTCTACTATTTTTTCTGATCTTCTTTTGAATGACTGAGCATTGAACCCTGTTCTCCATCTACTGTAAACCGCCATCTGTTTATAGGATGCCATCCAGTCATTTACAACCCACAGCTAATCATAATGGGTGAGTGAGAAAGGAACATGGATTGACTGACACATTTAGAGCCTTGACTCTAAAAAGTCCACATTACTGCTTATCTTGCAGTGAAGGTTTTAATTTATGTTTTATTCTTTTTCTTCTTGAATGTGGACAAAGCCTACAGTTACTTCTTCATTTTACTCCTTTGTTAAAATGACTCTAGTCAAACCTGAAGGACAAATACCTCGTTTATTTGGGTTTTGGAATAGAGAAAGGGTTTCCAGTGTATATGATTGTGTATGTGGAAAATGTGTATGGTGTCCACATTCATACTTTTAATTGTAACTGTCTATTCAAAATGGGCCAAAGTTTTATTCACTGTGTTTGAATAGGTTTGAGTAATTATATCAACACTTTAACACGGGAGTATTAGCTGCAGTGTTTACATTATTTCAACTTCAGTAACTCTTCAACGCAATTAACGTAATTCCAGCAAATTCTAAAGTAGAGAAACGCAGTCCTGTGCTAATGTGCAACCCTGCACAGCTTTCAAGTTTTTATAGGGTTAACCAACTAATGTCTTTGGTTGTTTTAATAGGTGATGTGGGCCAACTTTACAAAGGGAAGAAAGCCATTTCTCAAATCACAAAATGACCCGCACTTACTTTCTAGTATGGATACATGGAGATCCAACTACAAATGCTTTATTCTCCCTTTTATTCTATTTATACAATTTATCTCTTCAATCTCTTTTCCCAACTGGTGTGATACACATTTTTTTTAAATAACCTATATATTTTTTATCACCCAGATTCCACTCAAACCACAAATTATTGGAGGATTTTTCTATTATTTGTGCTAAAGTAATCATTTACTATTTAGACTAGTCTCAATGGTATAACCTTTGTTAACCAGGGTCAAATTCAGTTTGTTAATTGGATTTAACTAAGCAATGCAATTTGTAAGTCTGCCTTCCAGCTTGATTTAAATTTATCTATGTACGTCTTTCTAATAAGTTTCCAAATATTCTTCATGAACAGATTTGTTTAGATTTTCTTTTAATAAGATAAATAGCTTATGGTAAAATTTAAACTAAATAATTAAATTTTATAACCTTACCCAAAAATCATGAAATATAAGCTAATTAATGTTGCTGCTTTTCAACATTGGTTGATTGAGCATTGTTATTCTACTTTCACACCGGGCTCGGAATCGGAAGCAACCATTTCTTTTGAAAAGTCTATGTAAATCCGCATTATGCAAGTTTCGGCTCTCGCCTTCATGTGTTGCTATGCAAGTTTTTAAGTCCAATTAACAACACCCAGCCTTTCATATATCAGAATACAGCTGTGAAAGAAAAACCCTGGAGCAGATGAAGTAAAAAAAAAAACTGGAGTTTAGTTAGTGAGAGAAGGGAAATCAGGTTTATTTGTACAACACGGTTTATATAGATGGGAAATTCAATGTGTAAATAAAAAGCACAATGAAAAAAAAGTCAAAATTCAAAATGAGATGAAGCTTTAAGAATTGGTGTTTGAATATTATTTTATTTTCATTTTTTCCTGGGTTTCTGTGCAGGCTGGCTGTGACTCCACCCATTCAACTGTGGATCCTGTTGAGCTGTCAGAGCTGTCAGAGCTTGAGTGCACTTTAAGTAAAGCATGATATAAGGCCTTTAACCCTTGTGCTATCTTAGATGACCCCACCCTTACATTGACGTGTTCTCCCTATCATGACAAAGGTGGATAAAGGTGGAAAGATTTCATGTAATCCATGGACACCAGTGAAGATCACAAATCATTGAAGAAAAAAGGTTCAGTGGACTGTCTAGTGCAGGGGTGTCAAACATACGGCCCGCGGACCGTATCCGGCCCGCCAGGTGGTTTAGTCCGGCCCACACATGAAGAGTAAAAATCACAAGAATGTTTAAAAAAGAAAGCAAGTTTCTAGTCCATTCCTGTGGCGAGTTATGATTTTTAAAGAAATAACCGAAATGCGCTATTCCGCCACTAAGGGGAGCAAAGGAAAAGCTTAACAGTTGAAACAACATAACCCTGCATGTGCCAAAAACGAAACCTAACAGCTCTGTGTCTGGGTAGGCAGTAGTTTGGTTCCCTGTGAGCCTCACCACTGAAGGATGGTCAGAAGTGACAACCTAATGACCAAAATGTTGTCAAAAAAAAAAAAAAAGGTTGAAGTGAAGTCCTGAGCTTTCCAGGAAAATGGAAAGCGTTTTATTTGTTCACAGAGCTGAATGCAAACCTACATGCTTGGTATGTCATCAACAGGTTCTCCAAGAACATAACATTCAGCCCCACTGTGAGACTCTGCACAAAGAAAAGTTTCACCATTTGCAGTTAAGAAAAAAAAGATTTAGCAACTATTAGCTGGACCGATAAATAACCATCTGGATTTACTGCAGCCGTGACGTCAGTGATGGCGCAGTGAAAGCTAGCTACCTTATTGCAAACAAGTTGGAGCAAACATCCAATCCATTTTCTGATGGTGAACTTATTGAAAAATGCTGAAGGCTACAGAAGTCTTGTTCCCAAAAAGCAGTCGACCTTAAACATGAGTCTGTCAAGAATTACGATCAGATCCAACATCTCTGAGGAAACATGGGCAGCCATATGAAGGAATCCAGTCATTTATTGTATTTTCAGTCACTATTGATGAAAGCACCAACATCACAGATATGTACAGCTGTGCATGTTTATTAGAGGTGATGAAGAAATGTCACAGTGGAGTTTCTTGAATTGATGGACACAACAACAGCTGATGACATAGTCAGCTCTCTAGTTACTGTGCTGGACAATGTTGAAGTGAACTGGTCACATGAAGTAATTTTTTTTTTTTTTCTTTTTGTTTTTGTTTTTTTTAACTTGTCCTGTCCAACAGCTGGGCAGACAGATGAGAGCTGAGGGCCTCTTGTGTTGGACATATTTTACTTTAACAAGAGGGGTTATTAATCTTCAGACAAACCAAAGGTATGTCTGAATAAACCCCTTTTGTAATTGAGGCCAAACTTTATTAATTTCAATCATGTCTGAAAATCTTTGGTGTTGGACCGGACGGAAAAGGAAAGAGGGGAAGAAGAGAGAGGGGCGTTAGAGAGAGGGGGGGTAGTGGGTGATAATAGGAGGGGAAGGGGGGTAAGACCATGAAGCAGCATAAAGCAACAAGTTTACTGGTTGTCAATCATTATGGTAAGGTTCAAATGTAGTACAAAAAGGGCGGGGCCTGTCCACACACACACTCAAATGTTATAAACACACCTGCTAGCTGCAAAAATGTCCACCTGTCGACATGTACACAAAACAGATAGTGTTCACACGCATACTTATGCCTTAAAACCAACTAGTGTGAAATATTTCAGTCTTTCAGTCATGCAAACTGTTAGTGCAAAGGTGAGCTAACACCAGTGCTCAGGTGAGTGTTTATGTTCTTCTAAAATGGATGGTGGAACGTGAAAAGAAGGAGGGAGTAATACATGAAGTAATTTTGGTCAATGATGGCGCTTCCATCAAAGGTCAGGAAGAAGGCAGGTGTTGCCACAAAATTCAGGTAGAAACCAGGAAAAGATTCTTATAATAATGAATGATATTAATAATTGACATTTCATTGTGTTTTGCAAACTTGAATGACAGTAAATGTGTTTCTACAAATGTGTTTCTGATTTGAATCCTGATATTGACGGTCTTGTGAAGTTTCAGGAGAGAAAGGAGGTTACTCCAAACTCTTATGTTCACAAATGTTTGCAAGTTTAATTTAGTGTAATTTTGTCATCGTTTGGACGTTTACATTTTAGGAAGATGTTTCATTTTTTTCTGTAGCCCCTCTTGAATTTATTATCAGGATTGCTTCAGTGTCAGATTTAAAATATTCAGGCTGTATAAAATTGAATAAACCAATATTTTTTGAAGTGAAATTAATTTCATTTAAGATCCATTGGCCTCTGTGAATGAATGTCCAATAAGAAATGATTAGGCTACCATGTTGGTTGAGGCATGTTTTCCAATTGGGTAAAAAACAAGAATAAAGCTGTTGTTTTGCCTTTACGCTACTGGTCCGGCCCAGTTGAGATCAGACGGGTTGAATGTGACCCCCGAACCAAAATGAGTTTGACACCCCTGGTCTAGTGGGTCTAGATGACCCAACTCCCAATGGTAAAATGCCTAAGATAGCACAAGGGTTAAGGATCTCTTTCTCTTTAGCGTTGGGTCATTTTGTGTGAGTATTCTCTGCTGTTTTCCTTTGCTGTTTTTGGTTTCTTTCCCAATCATGTGTGGTGAGCTTGTTAATGAATTCTTGGGACTCTGTCACACCAGAGCTTGTGGTTCTTCCCTACATCTGAGTCCTTACCTGCTCGCCTGACCGTGACAGTTATGACAATTTTCCAACTTATTCTTTTTTGGACACTTCCGGTTCAAGCGGCCACTTCCAATATTAAGTCTCTGTAAAAGTGCATTAAAACACACAGTTACATATGTTTTCAAGACCGTTTCTAAGCCCTACATACAAAACACATCTGGCATCTGGCCAGAATAAAATGACACCAAATCTTTCCTTGAGTAGAGCTGTGAAAGTAAAAGCCTGGAACAAGATTAATGAGATCTGCACAGCTTCAACATTTTGCACCAACCGTCTTCCAATTGTAAGTGACGGACATACACTAGTGTTGGGTTGAAAAAGTCTTGTATAAAGACGATATGCTAAACACGCGTTCAAGATCCCGTATTTAGCGCATTTTTGTACATGCTTCACATGCCTGTTATGAATGTAGCTTTAGAGACAACCATTATAACTGTGTCTTGGCAATGTCACCTTGCTCCTGTAATGCTACCGTCACATATACTACAATACATAAACTGCCACCACGCGATGAAGATGCATCAGCAGAATCTCCAAGATTACCTGCCGTTGACTGATTTTTTGTTTGAAAATCGTTGGCAAGGTCATGAATGTAGACGGTGGCCGTCAATCATCAGTCAGTCATGTGGAGATAACATTAAAGTGCAGCATGTAAAAATGCAACTGCAACCTCCCGATTACACATGCCGTCGTGTGGCCACCCACCAATTTTGCTGAAAAACTTCGTCGCACTGTGGCATTTAGGGATATGTGTTTAAACCTAAATTTTTCTGTTAAAATGTGTGTTTAAAAAATACATTTTCAGTAAGTTACCCAATCAGCATCTGTCTTGGAACACCTACATAGTCACTTAGCCCTTACAGTGCTACAAAGCATTCTTCCCAAAGGTTTTTACAGGCTCCATTAAAAAAACAACTGACTCATTCAGACGTCTGAGTCCTAATACCCTCAAAAGAGATGAAAATACCCTTGGAACAATCAATAATTCCAATCAGAAACTATTCCTGTAGATATCGGGGTCAATTTTTCACAGAAAGTAACAGGTTATTTTCATAGATCGATAAAAGAAAAAAGAAAATAAGGCGTCCCTTGGTGTAGCTCTCACTGACGTGATAAAAGCTCTTGCTTCCAGTGCTGACTTGGTCACTCCCTCAACACAACCTAAAAAGAAGATGAAAAGACTGATCCATTAAAGCCCAGTCTCATGACATTCGGGATGACCACGGAGATCAGGGGCTCCACTCTCACACACCACCTAATGTTGCATGGAATGTCTACAAAAATAAGCAACACGTCCTTGCTAAGACTTTGGCCTGGGAGTATGGTAAATGACAAAGCATTTTCTGACTTAAAAGCACCTCGAAGGTGTAATTAAAGTTTTGATTAAAAGCAATAAAGTCAAAGGGGATGCCTTCAAACTTGTTGTGAGAATACTTTTACAAAAGTCCTTCAACTTGTTGCAGTCCTTGCTGAGAGGTTTCATTGGAAACATTATGAGCTCAGACGGTGTGGGCAAAATTAACTGACCCTTTAGAATGCATCTTAACAGTCAGATTTACCTATGATTTAGTATATCAAATAATTAAAGTTTTGGTGTTATGAATAATCAACAAATCGATTTATGTTTTACAATCCAGCCAGATCGAACTGTCTGAGGCATGTTGTCAATTGAATTGGCCTATGCCATTATAAGATCATTTTAAAATAAAACATATCAATTTTATTTATTTCAGAAAATACCATTTGGATTGAGGCACGGCAAACTTAAAAGTGCCATTACAGTTATTGTTAAAAGGAAACATTATATCCCTAATTTATAGAAATCAACAAAGGCTTTAAGAACAAGTGTGGAAAACGTGATATTTGTAATGCATTTCAGGAGCAAACAGTAATTATTTTAGTTTCTGTGGCTCAATTTTTGATTAATTTTTACTTAAAAGCAGCAGCATTCGTATTGCAATGCCATAATGTTTATGACAACCCCTCTTACTGGCTGTTGTTAATGAGGTCACTCTCAAAATTACTTTGAAAAATATTTCTCCAATGGATCTTTTGTCAACAGTTTCAGAGACCCTTTGAGCTTTTACGTCTTTTTATTAACTCTTTGTATTTTAGCCTTGAAGTTGTCTTTAAACTTAGGTTGTTTGTAGATAATCAATATACAGGGTTAAAAAAGTAAATACGTTTTTAAGCAAAGATTAAACTGAGTTAAGAATTTTATTCTTATTTACCTTTATCTGTTAGACATCAGAATAACATTCTAAATAACAATACACTATTTTGTCTTTATCACTTACTAGGTTTCCTAATATTGAGGGCAAAACTTAAATTGTTTGTGTGTACTGTGTTTTTAGGATCTGCAAAAGATCAGCTATAAGTGAATGCATGACAGTGATAATATTGAACATGTCATGGTTTGTTAACACTAAATCAATGCAATAAAGAGTAGAGAAGCTAAAAGATCATAGTGCTGAATGAACAAATAAAACAGGATCTGATATAAGCTTAGGTCCTAAAGTAATCCAAAAGCTCTAAAGCTGCGTTCACACCAAACGTGATTTGCACAGCGGAGGCAGTCAGTTTTAATGGTAAGTAAATAGTACAGACGCGATCTGAGTTCCTGCAGCGCGATTTGAGCGATGGGCGCAGCAGGAAGGTGTCTGGCAGCCGCGAGATTTGAGCGGCGAGTCAAGGTAGGCCATCTGAACTCAACCAATAAGGGACTCAACTTTGGGCATGTGACTTTCTGTAACAACAGGTAGAAAACACACCACATATAGTGAATCGATCCATTATTCTCCTGAACTTCCATTTAGTTTCTTATAGGTGTATCCCTTTCGGGGCAGCAGGGTTTCCGGTGCCCCGAGAGGTGGGTATACCCCAGACAGCCTGTCGCAGTGCTCATGGAGCTGGAGCTTTCACCCTCGCTATGCCGGCTACTGGGAGGGGAGCTGGCAGCCAGACAGAGAACAGCTGTTAGATGAGGAACCGGCTGGCTCGGGTCTCCTCAGTCTTATCTCTATCCTATGGGGTCCAGATGACCTAACCCTTGTGGAAAGATTTCATGTAATCCATGGACACCAGTGAAGATCACAAATCATTGCAGAAAAAATGTTCAGCGCACCTGGATAGCACAAGGGTTACGAGAGTTTTTCTTATTTATATTGAGACAATAATAAAAGAGGTCCCCTGATTTTTTTCTTGTTTTTATTTTCATCCTCTCTGGTTAAACATCCAAACTCGGTTAGAAAGACCGCATAAGCAGAGGTCGTTTAGAGACATCAGTGGGAGTGAAGATCACTGTAGAAACTTTCTTAGTGATGTGTAAACACAGGAGTTTTGAACGCGAAAGCCTGAAACAAGCATTTATGCACGTTTATATAGACTCAATTGAAAGTGGCTACCTGGAGGCACATTGCTGTGGGTTTTCACAAGAACAGGCAGATGGCTGGATCCAAATGCAGCAGGTTTATTAGCTCAGCTAAAGGTCCACAAAGCTAAATCAGGGTCAAGCAAGGAGGGGTCAGTAGCAGGCACAAGATAATCAGAGGAGAGACGGGGTAGTCAATAATCCAGGGGAGAGTCGGGGCAGGCTGCAGGCAAACAGAGTCAGAAACAGGGTCATGAGACAGAAGATCAGGTCCAGATATAACGCTCAGTAAGGGAGGCAGAGTGGCACAACATTACTTTGCATTGAGCTCAGCTCAGTGCAGTGCTGAAGTAGACTGTGGTTGATTGAGTGAATGAGAGTTGTGCAGCACTCAGGAAGTGTGGTTTGAACTCTGGAGATGGCTCCCGCTGGTGACCAGAGGAGGAGACAGAGTTCTGACCAAGGTTATTATAGTTAACGAAAACGAACGAAAAAACTAAAACTAGAACTGAAAAAACATTTTCGTTAACTGAAATAAAAATAAAAACGAGAGTTTTAAAAAAAACGAAAACTAACTAAAACTGTTTGTTGTGTGTATAAAACTAACTGAAACTAACTAATATTAACCCCAAAAAATACTTCGTTTTCGTCTTTGTTAATACATAAGTCTTTTGAGTTGAAATAAAGTCTATTTACTTCACCCTGCTAGTTTTACTGTGTATCTGACCCTTACGGCATCACGTAGTCTGTGACGTCACATGATGTCTGTCGGACACTGCCGGCTAGCGTTGTCATAGACATTTACATGAGCGTGATGGCTGCATTAAACATTGAGAGAAAGCGGGAGAGTCCTATTTGGGACTTTTCTGAATATAACAGCGTCGAAAACTAAAGTAAGTGCCTTGTAGTTGAAGCAGGAGACAACATTTGTGGAACGCTCCTCAAAGGGAAAAACCCTACGAATCTAAAAGTACATTTAAAAAGCGCACACAACAGCGCAAATCAACAGTACCTAGACAAGCTAGCCTGTTGCCCGCCCTCCCCCGAAAAAGAAGCGAGAGCAGATAACGTAATGCTGTTATCGGCTGTTGTATTTTAATTTAAGGATGGTTGTCCTTGTGTCCTCTGAATAATAAGTGTTTCAAAATGTATCTTTGATTGCGTTTTTATCATACAATACTTATTCTGGTGATTTTGAATCATGCAACTGACAAATATCCTAATTTACAAAAAAAAAAAAAGAAGAAAAAACTAAAACTAATTAAAGCTACAAGTAGCATTTAGCGGGCCCGAGCACGTGCCACCGCCTGGCACGAGCGACCGCCCCGTGAGCAACGCCCTGCTCGAGCCATTCTCGTCGTTTTTTCTTGTCCATTCTGGAGCTCCAAGCTAATGTTAATATGACAGCAGCCTGTGGGGGGGGGGGGGGGGGGGACTATAATCTGTTGCCTTAAGGGACAAAGACTTATGCATATAGCATTAAAAAAAAATTCTTAAATCTAAGCCTCGTTTAGACCTGCTCATTTTCTCATCAAGTAGAAGAAGGTTTTTATCAGATTAAGAAACAAGCAATGATGATAATTGCTATCACTGTCCCTAAGGATGAGAACAATAGAACTCATTCAATTTTCACTACAATGTCTAGATGAGTGTCAGCTATGTCTGATAACTTGGCGAATTAGCTGGACCGGGATCTTACAAAGTGCAGGTGGTTAACGTCCAGTGTGATGAGTCTGTGGACGGCAACAGTACAGCATAGCTTTTGGTTTCCACAAGAGAAGAATTCCTGACACATCTGCCCTAACAGACAACAACAAGAGGAGTTGAAATGTATAACACGGTGAAGGAGTTTTTGTGCAGAAAAAGGTACCATTAGAAAAGCTGGTAGCCATACCTGCAGACGGGGCTCCTGCTATGATTGACCGACAAACAGGTTTCATCACTCACTGTAAAGCTGACCAAGACTTTCCAAAATGTCTGCATTACTGCTGCTTCTTTCACCAGTAGGCCTTATGTGCAGAAGTGATTGGCTCTGGACATATAATGACTCCTATTGTGAAAATCATAAAAAACCTCAGCTGCAAAGCAAAACAGAACAGGATTTTTAAGGTGCTATTGGTGGAGATATCTGCTGAATATGGTGAATATGAATATGGTGAATCTGAACTTGTATTCTTGACTGACATTACTGGAAAACTAAACCACTTGATCTGCGAGCTGCAAGACATTGGCAAAACTATATTTTTTTATTGACCAGCCTGCCTGAGCCAGTGTTTTTCTTGTGGGGATCTTTTCTGCCAGGGCTTGCCAGCTTGGTCAGTGGATGTTGCTGCAGTTGTCTCCCTTACTGGGACAGCTGGAGTTAAACACAGCAGCCTCACAGCTGTGAAGTGGACCCCGTTGCTGTCCCAGTCTGGATGGGCACTGTGGTGATGTTCCAATGTTCAGGCTGGCTCCTGGTATGAAGAGATTCCCAAGTACCATTTCCTAACCGCAGAGCCAAGGATGTGTTTACATGTTTAGGTCAAAAATGTGATGAACAGCTTCATGTTGTCTATTGATGTAAGTTTAAACCTAAACATGTTTCCCTGTTACTAATCCAGTTGATGTGGTTCTCCATCTGTTTCTAGGTGATAGAAAAGCATTTTTTTATATTTAGAGCTCCAAGCAAACAAACAGTTGTCTATATAAGAGCTTTTACAATTGTGGACTTTTAGCCGGTCTCTGAATACATGTGACCAATGTATGGTGGATTTTCACAGACTTTGTTTAAAACTGAAGGTGACAGAGACTTTGGAGAAGTGGCTACATTGCTCTGGACTTCTTTGTTTCATCCACAGAAGAGTAAAATATGTGATTGATTTTGAAAAGCTGCTGAAAAATGTATCTTTTTAAAATTGCAATTTCTAATTTGGGTTTTACATTTTGTGTTCCATTTTTTGTGATTGTATTAGAAAGATTTGTTATTTATTTGGTGTTTAAAGGTGGTACATATTGTATATACACAATCTTCTTAGAGACATTTGCTATATGTTGTGTTTGTTGTCGTTGTAGTTTAATTTCTTTGGATGTATTGAAAGGAAATGAAAAGAAGTTGCAGCATTGATTAAAAAAGCATAAAAGAGACATTTACTGTCTGATGTTACATCTGTAGGAGTGTACTGAGGCTGGGTTTTGTTTTGGAGCACATTCATATATTTTGTTTGTAAAAAAAAAAAAAAAGATAAAATATAAAGTTAATTGTATTTTGGATGAATAAAAAAGCAATGATTAGTGCTAAGGATGTATAAAAGACAAACAAAACAAAGGAAATTGCTGTAATTTAGTGTTGAACTAGGCTTTCTAACTGTTCTACTTTCTGTCTGCCACTCCTGGCTAATTTACATGTGAGCACACAGCCGGGGGTTGGGGGGGGGGCTAACTCCACTCCTGCAGCAGGGGAGACTGATGAAAAGCTTGAGGATGTAAGATTGAATAAATAAAATCCTAGAGTTGACCAGTTCATTTTATAAATGTAAATATTTTTTATTTTGGTGCTGATAAACTAAACAGAAGTTATGATAAAAATATTTGCTTGAGTCAAAATGTCCAAAAATTTGCTTTCAGCACAATAGGGTGATTAAGGTGGTTAAATGTTTCTCGTACGTATAGTGCTGCTTTTCAAACATGGAGCTTTGTAGGACGCATCTAATTCTGAAATCTCAGCTTCCTGAGACAAACGGCTGATTTCCTATGAAGCTTGATTATATGATCATGCTTCATGATCATTTATGAACATATATAGCTCGTCCAAAATTGTCATATCCATGGGTTCAGAATGGAAGTTTCATCAAATCTATTTAATTTCAGTGAGATCAGACAAGGAATGTGAACGTGAGAGCAACATTTGTGCATGGCGAGATACCCAACTTCGCCGCTCTGTCACGACCACACCCCCGCGTTGAAAGATTTGTTTTTCATCAGAGTAAACTTCAATGGTTTTTCAACAGGTGGACGTCATTTTCAGGTGTGTTTGCTCATCCTACTTGGAGCAGTGATGCTCCAAGTAAAACATGTCATTTCCTGTTGCCAACAGGTGGCGCTACACCTGTTTCGGATTTTTCCACTGCAGATGTGTTCAAAGTCAGACTACAATCATGCACAACAAATTTGGATCAGATTAGATTATTTATGGCTGAGTAATGGCCATTTTTCTTTTCATGGCGTGATTTCGAAACGACCTCAAATTTTGACGCGCCGCCACGGTCACAAACAACCGTAAAAACTTAAAAGCTTCGCAATTTAAGATCGGACATGTGTTTAGTTTACAAAACCAAAGTTTGGAGTCATTGTTCAAAAATCTCTAGGAGGAGTTCGTTCTAGAACGAGGCCTGCAAATGACCAAAATACAGCAAAAATGACATATTGACACCAATATAGCAGACTTCCTGTGCGACTGACAGCTTGGTCCCAAGAGACTTTTTTGTAGGTTTCTATCTGATGAACATGTCCTGTAAAAATCAAGCTTGTATGTTAAAGAACATGGCAGGGCTCTCAAAAACAAACATGGTAGGTGGCGCTATTGAGCCGTTTTTTGTTCACCCATGCAAGTGCTGTGTATCTAAGTTGGAGATATGTAAGAGGCCTCTCATTCTGAAATCTCAGCCTCGTGATACAAACGGCTGATTTTTTATGAATTTTTAATTATCTGACTGCAACGCAATCAACCACTTCCTGTTTGGCACTGGCTTGCGCAGGCACCGTCAGGTGTACACCCATGAAACTTTAGACGATGAGAGAAGACCCTTATGAGTATCTCCTGTTGTAATTTTATGAATGTCGGACAAAACACAGAGAAAAGATAGGTCAGAATGTGACATAAAATGTATTTGTCAATATCTAGGTGGCGCTATGGAGCTCGTCCAAGATTGTCATATCCATTGGTTCAGAATGGAAGCCTCATCACCTCTATTGAATTTCAGTGAGATTGGACAAGGAATGTGCACGTGAGAGCAACTTTTGTGTGCATGGCGAGACGCCCAACTTCGCCGCTCTGTCACGACCACACCCCCGCATTGAAAGTTATGGCTTTTTATCAGAGTAAACATCAATGGCTTTTCAACAGGTGGACATCATTTTGAGGTGTGTCGGCTCATCCTACTTGGAGCAGTGATGCTCCAAGTAAAACATGTCATTTCCTTTTACCAGCAGGTGGCGCTACACCTATTCCAGATTCTTCCACTGCAGATGTGTTCAAAGTCAGACTACAATCATGCATATCAACTTTGGATCATATTGGATTTTGCATGGCTGAGTAGTGGCCATTTTTCTTTTCATGGCGTGTTTTCAAAATGACCTCCATTTTCGACGCGCCGCCACGGTCACAAACATCCGTAAAAACTTAAAAGCTTCGCAATTTAACATCGGACATGTGTTTAGTTTACAAAACCAAAGTTTGGAGTCATTATTCACAAATCTCTAGGAGGAGTTCGTTCTAGAGCGAGGCCTGCAAATGTCCAAAATGGAGCAAAAATGACATATTGACCTCAATATATCAGACTTCCTGTGCGAGTGACAGGTGGGTCCTTTCAGACTTTTTTGTAGGTCTCCATCTGAAGAACATGCCCTGTAAAAATCAAGCTTGTACGTTAAAGCGTATGCGGGGCGTCGGGACAAAAGTCACTGTAGGTGGCGCTATCGAGCCGTTTTTCTGCGCCCATGCCAATCTCCTATAAAATACGAAATTTTTCGCGACTCCTGATGTGTGTGCCAAATTTGGTGAGTTTTGGGGTATGTTAAAGGCCTCAAAAAGGCGACTCTTCCGGTAGAATAATAATAATAATAATAATTAAAGCTACAAGTAGCATTTAGCGGGCCCGAGCACGTGCGACCGCATGGCACGAGCGACCGCCCCGTGAGCAACGCCCTGCTCGAGCCATTCTCGTCGTTTTTTCTTGTCCATTCTGGAGCTCCAAGCTATTGTTAATACGACAGCTGCCTGGGGGGGGGGGGGGGGGGGGGGGCTGTAATCTGTTGCCTTAAGGGACAAAGACTTTTGCATATAGCATGAAAAAAATTCAAGCAATGATGATAATTGCTATCACTGTCCCTAAGGATGAGAACAATAGAACTCATTCAATTTCCACTACAATGTCTAGATGAGTGTCAGCTATGTCTGATAACTTGGCCAATTAGCTGGACCGGGATCTTGCAAAGTGCAGGTGGTTAACGTCCAGTGTAATGAGTCTGTGGACGGCAACAGTACAGCATAGCTTTTGGTTTCCACAAGAGAAGAACTCCTGACACATCTGCCCTAACAGACAACTACAAGAGGAGTTGAAATGTATAACACGGTGAAGGAGTTTTTGTGCAGAAAAAGGTACAATTAGAAAAGCTGGTAGCAGTGACTGCAGATGGGACTCCTGCTATGATCAATAGACAAACAGGTTTCATCACTCACTGTAAAGCTGACCCAGACTTTCCAAAATGTCTGCATTACTGCTGCGTCATTCACCAGCAGGCCTTATGTGCAGAAGTGATTGGCTCTGGACATATAATGACTCTTATTCTGAAAATCGTAAACAACCTCAGCTGCAAAGCAAAACAGCACAGGATTTTTAAGGTGCTATTGGAGGAGATGTCTGTTGAATATGGTGAATATGAACATTGTGAATCTGAACTTGCATTCTTGACTGACATTACTGGAAAACTAAACCACTTGATCTGCGAGCTGCAAGACAATGGCAAAACTATTTTTTTTTGACCAGCCTGCCTGAGCCAGTGTTTTTCTTGTGGGGATCTTTTCTGCCAGGGCTTGTCAGCTTGGTCAGTGGATGTTGCTGCAGTTGTCTCCCTTGCTGGGACAGCTGGAGTTAAACACAGCAGCTCACGGCTCTGAAGTGGACCCCGTTGCTGTCCCAGTCTGGATGGGCACTGTGGCGATGTTCCAATGGCCAGGCTGGCTCCTGGTATAAAGAGATTCCCAAATACCATTTCCTAACCGCAGAGCCAAGGATGTGTTTACATGTTTAGGTCAAAAATGTGATGGACAGCTTCATTTTGTCTAAACATGCCACCCTGTTATTAATCCAGTTGATATGGTTCTCCATCTGTGTCTAGGTGATAGAAAAGCATTTTTTTTTATATTTACAGCTCTAAGCAAACAAACAGTTGTCTATATAAAAGAGCTTTTACAATTGTGCACTTTTAGCAGGTCTCTGAGTTCATGTGACCAATGTATGGTGGATTTTCACAGACCTTGTTTAAAACTGAAGGTGAGAGAGACTTAGAGAAATGGCTTCATTGTTCTGGAGTTCTTTGTTTCATCCACAGAAGAGTAGAATTGGTGATTGATTTTGAAAAGCTGATGAAAAAAGTATCTTTTCAAATTGCAATTTCTAACTTGGGTTTTACATTTTGTGTTCCATTTTTTGTGCTTTATTTGGGAAGCATTTGTTATTTGTTTGGTGTTTTTAAGGTTCTGCAAATATACACATCATTTTTTAGAGACATTTGTTATCAGTTGTGTTTGTTGATTTGTAGTTTAATTTCATTGGATGTATAGATGTCGTGTGGGGGGGGGGCTCGACAGCAGGTAGGACCCAGGCGCAGAGACGGGAGGCAAACGGGTTCAGGGCAAGTGGGTTTATTTAACTAACAAAAAGCGCTGCAGAGCAGGATGACAAAACTAAAAACAAAAACTTACTGTGGCATGGCAAGGGACATGGACGCCAGACAAGAAGACGTGATCAACATGAGCAGAAGTTAATGGACCAGCACAGGAGGAAGGCAGAGACAAGACTTATATACAGACAGGGCAGACAAGACACAGGTGAACACGATTAGGGCAGATGGGGACCAAAGGAAGTAAAACTCAAGAAACATGACAAGACAGGAAACCTTTCAAAATAAAACAGGAAACAGAACCAAACAAGACAGAACAAGAACTAAAGCGAAAAAAAAGACAACAAACTGAAACCATGACAATAGAAAGGAAAAGAAGTTCAAACATTGATTATAAAAAAGGATATAAGAGATAAAAAAAAAGAAAAAGGAAAAGAAAAAAGATAAAATATTGATTTAATTGCATTTTGAATGAATAAAAAACAATGATTAATAGAATCAGAAATCAGAAAAAGTTTTATTGCCAGGTTCAGTAGAGCGCACTTTACAAAACGAGGAATTTGACTTGGTGTATAGTGCAATTAAGAATAAGTTAAAAATTAAGTTAACAACAACAACACACTATATACAGTAGAGTAAGGTGAATTAAAGTGGGAGCACAGATGGGCTGGGATGGTGGGGCCTGTAAGTGGCACCGACAGTCCTTTGGTGGGCGGGGGGGGGAGGGGGGGTCACCTGGGGGAGTTGGGGTACTGTTCAGCAGGCTGACTGCAGTGGGGAAGAAGCTGTTCTTGTGGCGCGAGGTCCTGGTCCTGATGGACCGGAGCCTCTTGCCAGAAGGGAGGGGCCGAAAGAGATTATGTCCTGGATGAGAGGGGTTGGCTACAATCCTGGCTGCCCGCCTCCAGGTCCTGGAGATGTGCAGCTCCTGGAGAGACGGGAGGTGGCAGCCGATCACCTTCTCTGCTGAGTGGATGACGCGTTGCAGCTTGGCCTTGTCTCTGGCCGTGGCCGCAGCGAACCAGACTGTGATGGAGGACGTGAGGGTGGATTCAATGATGGCGGTGTAAAAGTCTACCAGCATCTTTTCAGGGAGGTGAAACTTCTTCAGCTGCCTCAGGAAGTACATCCTCTGCTGGACCTTCTTAGTGATGGAGCTGATGTTCTGCTCCCACTTGAGGTCCTGGCTGATGATGGTTCCCAGGAAGCAGAAGGACTCCACAGAGGTCACCGGGGAGTCACAGAGGATGACAGGGGGGAGGGGGGCTGGGGCCTTCCTGAAGTCCACTGTCATCTCCACTGTCTTCAGAGCATTAAGCTCCAGGTTGTTAGCGCTGCACTATGACACCAGCCTGGCTATTTCACTCCTGTAGGCCGACTCATCTCCGTCAGAGATGAGGCCGATGAGTGTGGTGTCGTCAGCAAACTTCAGGAGTTTGACAGACAGGTGACCAGCTGTGCAGCTGTTTGTGTACAGGGAGAGTAACAGGGGTGAAAGGACACAGCCCTGGGGGGATCCGGTGCTTGTGGTCCGAGTATCTGAGACGAGCTTCCCCAGCCTCACATACTGCTGTCTGTCCGTCAGGAAGTCTGTGATCCACCTGCAGGTGGAGTCAGGCACATTCATCTTGGAGAGTTTTTAATACTAAGTCTAGACAGATTTAACACAGGTTTTTGGATGAAAAAGGATTTTTTATAAATCATCTGTTACACTTTTAAGTCTGAAAAAAATATGGAAGGCAGCAAACACAGATCCCTACCGTTTTTAATTTTTTTGTGCTGATATTTGAAAGATAAGTTATGCAAAAAAATAGGTGTTTTCAGTTTTGCCTAAAAAGACGTTTTCGGACCTTTTTGGATCAAATGTTGTCTAAAAGTTCACCTGTAACTTCAATCATTCTGAATTTTTTTAGGAAAACTAAACCACTTCAACTGTGATCTGCAAGGCAATGGTAAAACTATATTTTTTATGGAACAGCCTGCAGTGTTTCTTGTGGGGATCTTTTCTGCCAGGGCTTGCCGGCTTGGTCGGTGGTTGTTGCTGTTACCAATCCAGTTGATATGGTTCTCCATCTGTGTCTAAGTGATATAATCAGAATCAGAATCGTTTATTGTCATTGTACATGGGGATACAATGAAATTGCAGCAGCCTTGGAGTGAAGGAGTTACATAAAATAAAAATAAAAATAGAATAGAAAAAGAAATACTGTATTTACAACTCTTAACAAAAAATGAACAATATGGACAGGAACTGTTAAATATTAAATATTTGTGAATAAAATAGAATGGAATTACATGAGTTGCTGTGAGCACAGCTTAATAAATATCAAGTTATTGCACAGTGACCCGGTTAGACAGTCAGGATATTGCACGCATTGTAGTAAAATTAGAGTGAGGTGTGGTTGGTGGACGTATGTGCATTCCGTATGATAATTGCCTGTGGAAAAAGCTGTTTCTTAGTCTGTTTGTCCTGGTTCTGATGGACCTGTACCTCCTTCCAGAGGGCAGCAGTTCAAACAGAGGGAAAGCAGAATGGGTGGAGTTAGTGGTGATGCTAGTCACTCTGCTGAGGCAGCGAGACTGGTAAATGTCCTTCAGTGAGGGGAGGGGGCAGCCGATGATCCTCTGCGCTGTCTTTACCACTCTCTGGAGACTCTGCCGTTCTGCTTCAGTGCAGTGGGAAAACCACACTGTGATGCCATAGGACAGAATGCTCTCAATGGTTGAGCGGTAGAACGTTACCAGCAGCTCCTGGCTGACGTCGTTCCTCCTAAGTTTTCTCAGGAAGTGCAGGCGTTGCTGGGCCTTCCTGATGACAGTCATGGTGTTGTTAGACCATGTGAGGTCAGCAGAGATGGTGGTGCCCAGGAGGGTGAAGCTGTGGACCCTCTCCACACAGTTTCCATCGATGTAGAGTGGGGGTGGATCTGTTCTGTTTTTTCTGAAGTCCAGGATGATCTCCTTGGTCTTGGTGGTGTTCAGGATGAGGTTATTAGCCTGACACCACCTTGAGAGTTTCAGGACTTCGTCTCTGTAGGCCGTCTCGTCGTCCCCAGAGATCAGCCCCACCACAGTAGTGTCGTCTGCAAACTTCACCACGGTGTTGCTGGTGTGGGCTGGTCTGCAGTCTGCTGTGTACAGTGTATACAGCAGAGGACTCAGCACACATCCCTGTGTGGAGCCTGTGCTCAGCGTCCGGGTGGAGGAGAGGTGGGGGTCAAGTTTGACTGTCTGTGGTCTGTTTGTCAGGAAGTCCTTGATCCACGAGCAGGTGAGTGGGTGGAGTCCTAGTTCAGACAGTTTGTTGACCAGAATGTCAGGAATGATTGTGTTAAAGGCTGAGCTATAGTCCACAAAGAGCATCCTGGCGTAGGTGTCTCTGTGTTCCAGGTGGCTCAGCGCAGTGTGGAGGGTGATGGAAATGGCATCATCCGTTGATCTGTTTGCTTTGTAAGCAAACTGGTGGGGGACGAAGATTGGAGGGAGGGAGTCTTTGATGTGTCCCAGGAGCAGCCGCTCCAGACACTTTGTGATGACAGCAGTGAGTGCAACTGGGCGGAAGTCCGTGAGGAAGGCTGTGGATGAGGACTTTTTGGGTATCGGGATGATAGTGGATGACTTCAGGCAAGCAGGGATGAAAGCCTGAGCTAGCGACAGGTTGAAGATTTTTGTGAAGACCTGGGAGAGTTGATCGGCGCAGGCCCGCAGAACCTTTCCGGGAACTCCATCAGGTCCCGCCGCTTTCCTGGGGTTTACCCTGCTGAACATCCGTGCCATCCGTGCCACGTCCATAAAGGCATTGTTTTTATATTTAGAGCTCTAAGCAACCAAACAGTTGTCTATATAAAAGAGCTTTTACAATTGTGCACTTTTAGCAGGCTGAAAAAATTATCTTTTTAAAATTGCCATTTCAAATTTGGGTTTTAAATTTTGTGTTCCATTTTTCTGTGCTTGTATTGGAAGGATTTGTTATTATTTTGTTTAAAAGTGCTACATATTGTATATACACATAATTTATTTAGAGAAATTTGCTATACGTTGTGTTTTTTGGTTTTGTAGTTTAATTTCATTGGATTTATATTAAGGAAAAGAAGTTGCAGCATTGATTAAAAAAGGATAAAAGAGACATTTACTGTCTAAGTCTTATGTTACATCTGTAGAACTGTACTGAGAGTTGGGTTTTGTTTTGGAGCACATTCATATGTTTTGTTTGTAAAAAAAAAAGATAAAATATTAGGTTAATTGCATTTTACATGACTAGAAAAGCAATGATTATTCATAAAAATCTATGAAAGACATACAAAACAAATGAAAAAGCAGTCTGCCCTCCCTCTTGTGTCTAAACTCTTGTCACCTCACTTCTGGGTTAGTTAGCATATGAACTGGCAGCTGGTGTGTGTGTGTGGGGGGGGGGGGGGGGGGGGTGAAATTTGACTCCAGCAACAGGGATGATTGAGGAGCAGGCTGCAGCATGAGGAAAAGACTTAAGCATGTAAGAGGAAATGACATCCTACAGTTGACCAGTTCATTTTATATCTGTAAAGAATATTCAAGAAGCATTTAGACATGTTCAGCTATATGCGTGTGAAACTTGGTGTGGATATTTGAAGCATAAGTAATTTTAAAACACACTTGTTTGGAGTCCAGACGGAAAAAGCACAGGTTTTGGGATGAATCAGGATTTTTTTAAAATCATCTGTTTCACCTGGACTTCTGAAAAAAATATGGAAGGCAGCAAACACAGATCCCTACATTTAAAAAAATAAATGGTGTTGATATATGATGATTAAGTTATGAAAAAAAATAGGTGTTTGTAGTTTTGCCTAAAAAGACGTTTTCGGACCTTTTTGGATGTAATGCTCTCTAAGATGTCACCTGTAACTTCAATCATTCTGAATTTTTTTAGGAAGCAGTAGCACATAAATGCCTATGAAAGTTGAATTCTTGGTGCTGATAACCTAAACAGAATTTATGCTAAAAATCTTTGTTCAGTCCAAAATTTCATTAAAAAAATCAAGTGATGAAGTTTCTCGTAGACCCTATAGTGTTACATATCAAAGCTGGAGGTTATTAAAGGCATCTAATTCTGAAATCTCAGCTTCCTGAGACAAACGGCTGATTTATAATAAATTTCTATTATTTGGGTGCACATAATCGACCACTTCCTGTTACGCAGGCACCGTCAGGTGTACACCCATGAAACTTTACATGATGAGAGAGGACCCTTCTGAGTATCTCCAGTTTTAATTTCATGCACATCGGACAAAGCAAAGAGAAAATACAGGGCAGAATGTGCCCAATGCAATAACTAGGTGGCGCTATAGAGCTCGTCCAAGATTGTCATATCCATGGGTTCAGAATAGAAGCTTCATCATATCCATTGAATTTCAGTGAGATTGGACAAGGAATGTGCACGTGAGAGCAACTTTTGTGTGCATAGCGAGATGCCCAACTTTGCCGCTCTGTCACGACCACACCCCCGCATTGAAAGTTATGGTTTTTTGTCAGAGTAAACTTCAATGGCTTTTCAACAGGTGGACGTCATTTTCAGGTGTGTCGGCTCATCCTACTCGGAGTAGTGATGCTCCAAGTAAAACATGTCATTTCCTCTTGCCAGCAGGTGGCGCTACACTTTTTCCAGATTTTTTCACTGCAGATGTGTTCAGAGTCAGACTACAATCATGCACATCAATTTTGGATCAGATTGGATTATGCATGGCTGAGTAATGGCCATTTTTCTTTTCATGGCGTGTTTTCGAAACGACCTCCAATTTTGACGCGCCGCCATGGTCACAAACATCCATAAAAACTTAAAAGCTTTGCAATTTAACATCGGACATGTGTCTAGTTTACAAAACCAAAGTTTGGAGTCATTACTCTCAAATCTCTAGGAGGAGTTCGTTCTAGAGCGAGGCCTGCAAATGACCAAAATACAGCAAAAATGACATATTGTCATCAAAATATCAGACTTCCTGTGCGACTGACAGCTTGGTCCCAAGAGACTTTTTTGTAGGTTTCTATCCGATGAACATGCCCTGTTAAAATCAGGTTTGTACTATAAAGCATATGGAGGTGCTCGCGAAAACAAATTTTGCAGGTGGCGCTATCGAGCCATTTTTGTTTACCTATGCCGTTCTCCTATAAAATATGAAATTTTTCGCGACTCCTGATGTGTATACAAAATTTGGTGAGTTTTGGGGTATGTTAAAGGCCTCAAAAAGGCGACGGAAAAGTCGGAAGAATAATAATAATAATAATTAAAGCTACAAGTAGCATTTAGCGGGCCCGAGCACGTGCGGCCGCATGGCACGAGCGACCGCCCCGTGAGCAACGCCCTGCTCGAGCCATTTTCGTCGTTTTTTCTTGTCCATTCTGGAGCTCCAAGCTATTGTTAATACGACAGCAGCCGGGGGGGGGGGGGGGGGGGGGCTGTAATCTGTTGCCTTAAGGGACAAAGACTTTTGCATATAGCATGAAAAAAATTCAAGCAATGATGATAATTGCTATCACTGTCCCTAAGGATGAGAACAATAGAACTCATTCAATTTCCACTACAATGTCTAGATGAGTGTCAGCTATGTCTGATAACTTGGCCAATTAGCTGGACCGGGATCTTGCAAAGTGCAGGTGGTTAACGTCCAGTGTGATGAGTCTGTGGACGGCAACAGTACAGCATAGCTTTTGGTTTCCACAAGAGAAGAACTCCTGACACATCTGCCCTAACAGACAACTACAAGAGGAGTTGAAATGTATAACACGGTGAAGGAGTTTTTGTGCAGAAAAAGGTACAATTAGAAAAGCTGGTAGCAGTGACTACAGATGGGACTCCTGCTATGATCAATAGACAAACAGGTTTCATCACTCACTGTAAAGCTGACCCAGACTTTCCAAAATGTCTGCATTACTGCTGCGTCATTCACCAGCAGGCCTTATGTGCAGAAGTGATTGGCTCTGGACATATAATGACTCTTATTCTGAAAATCGTAAAGAACCTCAGCTGCAAAGCAAAACAGCACAGGATTTTTAAGGTGCTATTGGAGGAGATGTCTGTTGAATATGGTGAATATGAATATGGTGAATCTGAACTTGCATTCTTGACTGACATTACTGGAAAACTAAACCACTTGATCTGCGAGCTGCAAGACAATGGCAAAACTATTTTTTTTTGACCAGCCTGCCTGAGCCAGTGTTTTTCTTGTGGGGATCTTTTCTGCCAGGGCTTGTCAGCTTGGTCAGTGGATGTTGCTGCAGTTGTCTCCCTTGCTGGGACAGCTGGAGTTAAACACAGCAGCTCACGGCTCTGAAGTGGACCCCGTTGCTGTCCCAGTCTGGATGGGCACTGTGGCGATGTTCCAATGGCCAGGCTGGCTCCTGGTATAAAGAGATTCCCAAATACCATTTCCTAACCGCAGAGCCAAGGATGTGTTTACATGTTTAGGTCAAAAATGTGATGGACAGCTTCATGTTGTCTAAACATGCCACCCTGTTATTAATCCAGTTGATATGGTTCTCCATCTGTGTCTAGGTGATAGAAAAGCATTTTTTTTATATTTAGAGCTCTAAGCAAACAAACAGTTGTCTATATAAAAGAGCTTTTACAATTGTGCACTTTTAGCAGGTCTCTGAGTTCATGTGACCAATGTATGGTGGATTTTCACAGACCTTGTTTAAAACTGAAGGTGAGAGAGACTTAGAGAAATGGCTTCATTGTTCTGGAGTTCTTTGTTTCATCCACAGAAGAGTAGAATTGGTGATTGATTTTGAAAAGCTGCTGAAAAAAGTATCTTTTTCAAATTGCAATTTCTAACTTGGGTTTTACATTTTGTGTTCCATTTTTTGTGCTTTAATTGGGAAGCATTTGTTATTTGTTTGGTGTTTTTAAGGTTCTGCAAATATACACATCATTTTTTAGAGACATTTGTTATCAGTTGTGTTTGTTGATTTGTAGTTTAATTTCATTGGATGTATAGATGTCGTGTGGGGGGGAGGCTCGAGAGCAGGTAGGACCCAGGCGCAGAGACGGGAGGCAAACGGGTTCAGGGCAAGTGGGTTTATTTAACTAACAAAAAGCGCTGCAGAGCAGGATGACAAAACTAAAAACAAAAACTTACTGTGGCATGGCAAGGGACATGGACGCCAGACAAGAAGACGTGATCAACATGAGCAGAAGTTAATGGACCAGCACAGGAGGAAGGCAGAGACAAGACTTATATACAGACAGGGCAGACAAGACACAGGTGAACACGATTAGGGCAGATGGGGACCAAAGGAAGTAAAACTCAAGAAACATGACAAGACAGGAAACCTTTCAAAATAAAACAGGAAACAGAACCAAACAAGACAGAACAAGAACTAAAGCGAAAAAAAAGACAACAAACTGAAACCATGACAATAGAAAGGAAAAGAAGTTCAAACATTGATTATAAAAAAGGATATAAGAGATAAAAAAAAGAAAAAGGAAAAGAAAAAAGATAAAATATTGATTTAATTGCATTTTGAATGAATAAAAAACAATGATTAATAGAATCAGAATCAGAATCAGGAATCAGAAAAAGTTTTATTGCCAGGTTCAGTAGAGCGCACTTTACAAAACGAGGAATTTGACTTGGTGTATAGTGCAATTAAGAATAAGTTAAAAATTAAGTTAACAACAACAACACACTATATACAGTAGAGTAAGGTGAATTAAAGTGGGAGCACAGATGGGCTGGGATGGTGGGGCCTGTAAGTGGCACCGACAGTCCTTTGGTGGGCGGGGGGGGGAGGGGGGTCACCTGGGGGAGTTGGGGTTCTGTTCAGCAGGCTGGCTGCAGTGGGGAAGAAGCTGTTCTTGTGGCGCGAGGTCCTGGTCCTGATGGACCGGAGCCTCTTGCCAGAAGGGAGGGGCCGAAAGAGATTATGTCCTGGATGAGAGGGGTTGGCTACAATCCTGGCTGCCCGCCTCCAGGTCCTGGAGATGTGCAGCTCCTGGAGAGACGGGAGGTGGCAGCCGATCACCTTCTCTGCTGAGTGGATGACGCGTTGCAGCTTGGCCTTGTCTCTGGCCGTGGCCGCAGCGAACCAGACTGTGATGGAGGACGTGAGGGTGGATTCGATGATGGCGGTGTAAAAGTCTACCAGCATCTTTTCAGGGAGGTGAAACTTCTTCAGCTGCCTCAGGAAGTACATCCTCTGCTGGACCTTCTTAGTGATGGAGCTGATGTTCTGCTCCCACTTGAGGTCCTGGCTGATGATGGTTCCCAGGAAGCAGAAGGACTCCACAGAGGTCACCGGGGAGTCACAGAGGATGACAGGGGGGAGGGGGGCTGGGGCCTTCCTGAAGTCCACTGTCATCTCCACTGTCTTCAGAGCATTAAGCTCCAGGTTGTTAGCGCTGCACTATGACACCAGCCTGGCTATTTCACTCCTGTAGGCCGACTCATCTCCGTCAGAGATGAGGCCGATGAGTGTGGTGTCGTCAGCAAACTTCAGGAGTTTGACAGACAGGTGACCAGCTGTGCAGCTGTTTGTGTACAGGGAGAGTAACAGGGGTGAAAGGACACAGCCCTGGGGGGATCCGGTGCTTGTGGACCGAGTATCTGAGACGAGCTTCCCCAGCCTCACATACTGCTGTCTGTCCGTCAGGAAGTCTGTGATCCACCTGCAGGTGGAGTCAGGCACATTCATCTTGGAGAGTTTTTAATACTAAAGATGTATGAAAGACATACCGAAAAAATATGTCTTTCAGTGTTTAACTGGCTGTCTTTGGATTATGCATGCCTGAGTAATGGCCATTCTTACTTCTCATCTCTCTGTTCACTGCTTGCTAATTTACATAGCAGGGGTCCCAGCAGGAGGGGGCGGGGTTGTAACACGACTCCTTCAGCAGAGCCAGGCTGAGAGAGGCTTTGACATGTAAGATGTTAGATGTTAGAATGCCAGATGTTAGAATGACCAGTTCATTTTATATCTATGAAAATATTCAGGTAGCTATGGGACATGTTTAGCTATAGGTCTGTGAAAATTGGTGTCGATTGTTGAAACATAAGTTACCATAAAAAAATGTTTGTTTGGAGTCTAGACAGATTTAACACAGGTTTTTGGATGAAAAAGGATTTTTTATAAATCATCTGTTACACTTTTAAGTCTGAAAAAAATATGGAAGGCAGCAAACACAGATCCCTACCGTTTTTAATTTTTTTGTGCTGATATTTGAAAGATAAGTTATGCAAAAAAATAGGTGTTTGCAGTTTTGCCTAAAAAGACGTTTTCGGACCTTTTTGGATGAAATGTTGAATAAAAGTTCACCTGTAACTTCAATAATTCTGAATTTTTTTAGGAAGCAGTAGCACATAAATGCCTATGAAAGTTGAATTCTTGGTGCTGATAACCTAAACATAATTTATGCTAAAAATCTTTGTTCAGTCCAAAATTTCATTAAAAAAATCAAGTGATGAAGTTTCTCGTAGACCCTATAGTGTTACATATCAAAGCTGGAGGTTATTAAAGGCATCTAATTCTGAAATCTCAGCTTCCTGAGACAAACGGCTGATTTATAATAAATTTCTATTATTTGGGTGCACATAATCGACCACTTCCTGTTACGCAGGCACCGTCAGGTGTACACCCATGAAACTTTACATGATGAGAGAAGACCCTTCTGAGTATCTCCAGTTTTAATTTCATGCACATCGGACAAAGCAAAGAGAAAATACAGGGCAGAATGTGCCCCATGCAATAACTAGGTGGCGCTATAGAGCTCGTCCAAGATTGTCATATCCATGGGTTCAGAATAGAAGCTTCATCATATCCATTGAATTTCAGTGAGATTGGACAAGGAATGTGCACGTGAGAGCAACTTTTGTGTGCATAGCGAGATGCCCAACTTTGCCGCTCTGTCACGACCACACCCCCGCATTGAAAGTTATGGTTTTTTGTCAGAGTAAACTTCAATGGCTTTTCAACAGGTGGACGTCATTTTCAGGTGTGTCGGCTCATCCTACTCGGAGTAGTGATGCTCCAAGTAAAACATGTCATTTCCTCTTGCCAGCAGGTGGCGCTACACTTTTTCCAGATTTTTTCACTGCAGATGTGTTCAGAGTCAGACTACAATCATGCATATCAATTTTGGATCAGATTGGATTTTGCATGGCTGAGTAATGGCCATTTTTCTTTTCATGGCGTGTTTTCGAAACGACCTCCAATTTTGACGCGCCGCCATGGTCACAAACATCCATAAAAACTTAAAAGCTTCGCAATTTAACATCGGACATGTGTCTAGTTTACACAACCAAAGTTTGAAGTCATTACTCCAAAATCTCTAGGAGGAGTTCGTTCTAGAGCGAGGCCTGCAAATGTCCAAAATGAAGCAAAAATGACATATTGACCTCAATATATCAGACTTCCTGTGCGAGTGACAGGTGGGTCCTTTCAGACTTTTTTGTAAGTCTCCATCTGAAGAACATGCCCTGTAAAAATCAAGCTTGTACGTTAAAGCGTATGCGGGGCGTCGGGACAAAAGTCACTGTAGGTGGCGCTATCGAGCCGTTTTTGTGCGCCCATGCCAATCTCCTATAAAATACGAAATTTTTCGCGACTCCTGATGTGTGTGCCAAATTTGGTGAGTTTTGGGGTATGTTAAAGGCCTCAAAAAGGCGACTCTTCCGGTAGAATAATAATAATAATTAAAGCTACAAGTAGCATTTAGCGGGCCCGAGCACGTGCCACCGCCTGGCACGAGCGACCGCCCCGTGAGCAACGCCCTGCTCGAGCCATTCTCGTCGTTTTTTCTTGTCCATTCTGGAGCTCCAAGCTAATGTTAATATGACAGCAGCCTGTGGGGGGGGGGGGGGGGGGGACTATAATCTGTTGCCTTAAGGGACAAAGACTTATGCATATAGCATTAAAAAAAAATTCTTAAATCTAAGCCTCGTTTAGACCTGCTCATTTTCTCATCAAGTAGAAGAAGGTTTTTATCAGATTAAGAAACAAGCAATGATGATAATTGCTATCACTGTCCCTAAGGATGAGAACAATAGAACTCATTCAATTTTCACTACAATGTCTAGATGAGTGTCAGCTATGTCTGATAACTTGGCGAATTAGCTGGACCGGGATCTTACAAAGTGCAGGTGGTTTAACGTCCAGTGTGATGAGTCTGTGGACGGCAACAGTACAGCATAGCTTTTGGTTTCCACAAGAGAAGAATTCCTGACACATCTGCCCTAACAGACAACAACAAGAGGAGTTGAAATGTATAACACGGTGAAGGAGTTTTTGTGCAGAAAAAGGTACCATTAGAAAAGCTGGTAGCCATACCTGCAGACGGGGCTCCTGCTATGATTGACCGACAAACAGGTTTCATCACTCACTGTAAAGCTGACCAAGACTTTCCAAAATGTCTGCATTACTGCTGCTTCTTTCACCAGTAGGCCTTATGTGCAGAAGTGATTGGCTCTGGACATATAATGACTCCTATTGTGAAAATCATAAAAAACCTCAGCTGCAAAGCAAAACAGAACAGGATTTTTAAGGTGCTATTGGTGGAGATATCTGCTGAATATGGTGAATATGAATATGGTGAATCTGAACTTGTATTATTGACTGACATTACTGGAAAACTAAACCACTTGATCTGCGAGCTGCAAGACATTGGCAAAACTATATTTTTTTATTGACCAGCCTGCCTGAGCCAGTGTTTTTCTTGTGGGGATCTTTTCTGCCAGGGCTTGCCAGCTTGGTCAGTGGATGTTGCTGCAGTTGTCTCCCTTGCTGGGACAGCTGGAGTTAAACACAGCAGCCTCACGGCTGTGAAGTGGACCCCGTTGCTGTCCCAGTCTGGATGGGCACTGTGGTGATGTTCCAATGTTCAGGCTGGCTCCTGGTATGAAGAGATTCCCAAGTACCATTTCCTAACCGCAGAGCCAAGGATGTGTTTACATGTTTAGGTCAAAAATGTGATGAACAGCTTCATGTTGTCTATTGATGTAAGTTTAAACCTAAACATGTTTCCCTGTTACTAATCCAGTTGATATGGTTCTCCATCTGTGTCTAGGTGATAGAAAAGCATTTTTTTTATATTTAGAGCTCCAAGCAAACAAACAGTTGTCTATATAAGAGCTTTTACAATTGTGGACTTTTAGCAGGTCTCTGAATACATGTGACCAATGTATGGTGGATTTTCACAGACTTTGTTTAAAACTGAAGGTGACAGAGACTTTGGAGAAGTGGCTACATTGCTCTGGACTTCTTTGTTTCATCCACAGAAGAGTAAAATATGTGATTGATTTTGAAAAGCTGCTGAAAAATGTATCTTTTTAAAATTGCAATTTCTAATTTGGGTTTTACATTTTGTGTTCCATTTTTTGTGATTGTATTAGAAAGATTTGTTATTTATTTGGTGTTTAAAGGTGGTACATATTGTATATACACAATCTTCTTAGAGACATTTGCTATATGTTGTGTTTGTTGTCGTTGTAGTTTAATTTTATTGGATGTATTGAAAGGAAATGAAAAGAAGTTGCAGCATTGATTAAAAAAGCATAAAAGAGACATTTACTGTCTGATGTTACATCTGTAGGAGTGTACTGAGGCTGGGTTTTGTTTTGGAGCACATTCATATATTTTGTTTGTAAAAAAAAAAAAGATAAAATATAAAGTTAATTGTATTTTGGATGAATAAAAAAGCAATGATTAGTGCTAAGGATGTATAAAAGACAAACAAAACAAAGGAAATTGCTGTAATTTAGTGTTGAACTAGGCTTTCTAACTGTTCTACTTTCTGTCTGCCACTCCTGGCTAATTTACATGTGAGCACACAGCCGGGGGTTGGGGGGGGGGGCTAACTCCACTCCTGCAGCAGGGGAGACTGATGAAAAGCTTGAGGATGTAAGATTGAATAAATAAAATCCTAGAGTTGACCAGTTCATTTTATAAATGTAAATATTTTTTATTTTGGTGCTGATAAACTAAACAGAAGTTATGATAAAAATATTTGCTTGAGTCAAAATGTCCAAAAATTTGCTTTCAGCACAATAGGGTGATTAAGGTGGTTAAATGTTTCTCGTACGTATAGTGCTGCTTTTCAAACGTGGAGCTTTGTAAGACGCATCTAATTCTGAAATCTCAGCTTCCTGAGACAAACGGCTGATTTCCTATGAAGCTTGATTATATGATCATGCTTCATGATCATTTATGAACATATATAGCTCGTCCAAAATTGTCATATCCATGGGTTCAGAATGGAAGTTTCATCAAATCTATTTAATTTCAGTGAGATCAGACAAGGAATGTGAACGTGAGAGCAACATTTGTGCATGGCGAGATACCCAACTTCGCCGCTCTGTCACGACCACACCCCCGCGTTGAAAGATTTGTTTTTCATCAGAGTAAACTTCAATGGTTTTTCAACAGGTGGACGTCATTTTGAGGTGTGTCGGCTCATCCTACTTGGAGCAGTGATGCTCCAAGTAAAACATGTCATTTCCTGTTGCCAACAGGTGGCGCTACACCTGTTTCGGATTTTTCCACTGCAGATGTGTTCAAAGTCAGACTACAATCATGCACAACAAATTTGGATCAGATTAGATTATTTATGGCTGAGTAATGGCCATTTTTCTTTTCATGGCGTGATTTCGAAACGACCTCAAATTTTGACGCGCCGCCACGGTCACAAACAACCGTAAAAACTTAAAAGCTTCGCAATTTAAGATCGGACATGTGTTTACTTTACAAAACCAAAGTTTGGAGTCATTGTTCAAAAATCTCTAGGAGGAGTTCGTTCTAGAACGAGGCCTGCAAAGGACCAAAATAGAGCAAAACTGACATATTGACACCAATATAGCAGACTTCCTGTGCGACTGACAGCTTGGTCCCAAGAGACTTTTTTGTAGGTTTCTATCTGATGAACATGTCCTGTAAATATCAAGCTTGTATGTTAAAGAACATGGCGGGGCTCTCAAAAACAAACATGGTAGGTGGCGCTATTGAGCCGTTTTTTGTTCACCCATGCAAGTGCTGTGTATCTAAGTTGGAGATATGTAAGAGGCCTCTCATTCTGAAATCTCAGCCTCGTGATACAAACGGATGATTTTTTATGAATTTTTAATTATCTGACTGCAACGCAATCAACCACTTCCTGTTTGGCACTGGCTTGCGCAGGCACCGTCAGGTGTACAACCATGAAACTTTAGACGATGAGAGAAGACCCTTATGAGTATCTCCTGTTGTAATTTTATGAATGTCGGACAAAGCACAGAGAAAAGATAGGTCAGAATGTGACATAAAATGTATTTGTCAATATCTAGGTGGCGCTATGGAGCTCGTCCAAGATTGTCATATCCATTGGTTCAGAATGGAAGCCTCATCACCTCTATTGAATTTCAGTGAGATTGGACAAGGAATGTGCACGTGAGAGCAACTTTTGTGTGCATGGCGAGACGCCCAACTTCGCCGCTCTGTCACGACCACACCCCCGCATTGAAAGTTATGGCTTTTTATCAGAGTAAACATCAATGGCTTTTCAACAGGTGGACATCATTTTGAGGTGTGTCGGCTCATCCTACTTGGAGCAGTGATGCTCCAAGTAAAACATGTCATTTCCTTTTACCAGCAGGTGGCGCTACACCTGTTCTGGATTTTTCCACTTCTGATGTGTTCAGAGTCAGACTACAATCATGCATATCAATTTTGGATCAGATTGGATTTTGCATGGCTGAGTAATGGCCATTTTTCTTTTCATGGCGTGTTTTCAAAATGACCTCCATTTTCGACGCGCCGCCACGGTCACAAACATCCGTAAAAACTTAAAAGCTTCGCAATTTAACATCGGACATGTGTTTAGTTTACAAAACCAAAGTTTGGAGTCATTATTCACAAATCTCTAGGAGGAGTTCGTTCTAGAGCGAGGCCTGCAAATGTCCAAAATGGAGCAAAAATGACATATTGACCTCAATATATCAGACTTCCTGTGCGAGTGACAGGTGGGTCCTTTCTGACTTTTTTGTAGGTCTCCATCTGAAGAACATGCCCTGTAAAAATCAAGCTTGTACGTTAAAGCGTATGCGGGGCGTCGGGACAAAAGTCACTGTAGGTGGCGCTATCGAGCCGTTTTTCTGCGCCCATGCCAATCTCCTATAAAATACGAAATTTTTCGCGACTCCTGATGTGTGTGCCAAATTTGGTGAGTTTTGGGGTATGTTAAAGGCCTCAAAAAGGCGACTCTTCCGGTAGAATAATAATAATAATAATAATTAAAGCTACAAGTAGCATTTAGCGGGCCCGAGCACGTGCGGCCGCATGGCACGAGCGACCGCCCCGTGAGCAACGCCCTGCTCGAGCCATTTTCGTCGTTTTTTCTTGTCCATTCTGGAGCTCCAAGCTATTGTTAATACGACAGCAGCCGGGGGGGGGGGGGGGGGGGGGGGGGGGGGCTGTAATCTGTTGCCTTAAGGGACAAAGACTTTTGCATATAGCATGAAAAAAATTCAAGCAATGATGATAATTGCTATCACTGTCCCTAAGGATGAGAACAATAGAACTCATTCAATTTCCACTACAATGTCTAGATGAGTGTCAGCTATGTCTGATAACTTGGCCAATTAGCTGGACCGGGATCTTGCAAAGTGCAGGTGGTTAACGTCCAGTGTGATGAGTCTGTGGACGGCAACAGTACAGCATAGCTTTTGGTTTCCACAAGAGAAGAACTCCTGACACATCTGCCCTAACAGACAACTACAAGAGGAGTTGAAATGTATAACACGGTGAAGGAGTTTTTGTGCAGAAAAAGGTACAATTAGAAAAGCTGGTAGCAGTGACTACAGATGGGACTCCTGCTATGATCAATAGACAAACAGGTTTCATCACTCACTGTAAAGCTGACCCAGACTTTCCAAAATGTCTGCATTACTGCTGCGTCATTCACCAGCAGGCCTTATGTGCAGAAGTGATTGGCTCTGGACATATAATGACTCTTATTCTGAAAATCGTAAAGAACCTCAGCTGCAAAGCAAAACAGCACAGGATTTTTAAGGTGCTATTGGAGGAGATGTCTGTTGAATATGGTGAATATGAATATGGTGAATCTGAACTTGCATTCTTGACTGACATTACTGGAAAACTAAACCACTTGATCTGCGAGCTGCAAGACAATGGCAAAACTATTTTTTTTTGACCAGCCTGCCTGAGCCAGTGTTTTTCTTGTGGGGATCTTTTCTGCCAGGGCTTGTCAGCTTGGTCAGTGGATGTTGCTGCAGTTGTCTCCCTTGCTGGGACAGCTGGAGTTAAACACAGCAGCTCACGGCTCTGAAGTGGACCCCGTTGCTGTCCCAGTCTGGATGGGCACTGTGGCGATGTTCCAATGGCCAGGCTGGCTCCTGGTATAAAGAGATTCCCAAATACCATTTCCTAACCGCAGAGCCAAGGATGTGTTTACATGTTTAGGTCAAAAATGTGATGGACAGCTTCATGTTGTCTAAACATGCCACCCTGTTATTAATCCAGTTGATATGGTTCTCCATCTGTGTCTAGGTGATAGAAAAGCATTTTTTTTATATTTAGAGCTCTAAGCAAACAAACAGTTGTCTATATAAAAGAGCTTTTACAATTGTGCACTTTTAGCAGGTCTCTGAGTTCATGTGACCAATGTATGGTGGATTTTCACAGACCTTGTTTAAAACTGAAGGTGAGAGAGACTTAGAGAAATGGCTTCATTGTTCTGGAGTTCTTTGTTTCATCCACAGAAGAGTAGAATTGGTGATTGATTTTGAAAAGCTGCTGAAAAAAGTATCTTTTTCAAATTGCAATTTCTAACTTGGGTTTTACATTTTGTGTTCCATTTTTTGTGCTTTAATTGGGAAGCATTTGTTATTTGTTTGGTGTTTTTAAGGTTCTGCAAATATACACATCATTTTTTAGAGACATTTGTTATCAGTTGTGTTTGTTGATTTGTAGTTTAATTTCATTGGATGTATAGATGTCGTGTGGGGGGGAGGCTCGAGAGCAGGTAGGACCCAGGCGCAGAGACGGGAGGCAAACGGGTTCAGGGCAAGTGGGTTTATTTAACTAACAAAAAGCGCTGCAGAGCAGGATGACAAAACTAAAAACAAAAACTTACTGTGGCATGGCAAGGGACATGGACGCCAGACAAGAAGACGTGATCAACATGAGCAGAAGTTAATGGACCAGCACAGGAGGAAGGCAGAGACAAGACTTATATACAGACAGGGCAGACAAGACACAGGTGAACACGATTAGGGCAGATGGGGACCAAAGGAAGTAAAACTCAAGAAACATGACAAGACAGGAAACCTTTCAAAATAAAACAGGAAACAGAACCAAACAAGACAGAACAAGAACTAAAGCGAAAAAAAAGACAACAAACTGAAACCATGACAATAGAAAGGAAAAGAAGTTCAAACATTGATTATAAAAAAGGATATAAGAGATAAAAAAAAGAAAAAGGAAAAGAAAAAAGATAAAATATTGATTTAATTGCATTTTGAATGAATAAAAAACAATGATTAATAGAATCAGAATCAGAATCAGGAATCAGAAAAAGTTTTATTGCCAGGTTCAGTAGAGCGCACTTTACAAAACGAGGAATTTGACTTGGTGTATAGTGCAATTAAGAATAAGTTAAAAATTAAGTTAACAACAACAACACACTATATACAGTAGAGTAAGGTGAATTAAAGTGGGAGCACAGATGGGCTGGGATGGTGGGGCCTGTAAGTGGCACCGACAGTCCTTTGGTGGGCGGGGGGGGGAGGGGGGTCACCTGGGGGAGTTGGGGTTCTGTTCAGCAGGCTGGCTGCAGTGGGGAAGAAGCTGTTCTTGTGGCGCGAGGTCCTGGTCCTGATGGACCGGAGCCTCTTGCCAGAAGGGAGGGGCCGAAAGAGATTATGTCCTGGATGAGAGGGGTTGGCTACAATCCTGGCTGCCCGCCTCCAGGTCCTGGAGATGTGCAGCTCCTGGAGAGACGGGAGGTGGCAGCCGATCACCTTCTCTGCTGAGTGGATGACGCGTTGCAGCTTGGCCTTGTCTCTGGCCGTGGCCGCAGCGAACCAGACTGTGATGGAGGACGTGAGGGTGGATTCGATGATGGCGGTGTAAAAGTCTACCAGCATCTTTTCAGGGAGGTGAAACTTCTTCAGCTGCCTCAGGAAGTACATCCTCTGCTGGACCTTCTTAGTGATGGAGCTGATGTTCTGCTCCCACTTGAGGTCCTGGCTGATGATGGTTCCCAGGAAGCAGAAGGACTCCACAGAGGTCACCGGGGAGTCACAGAGGATGACAGGGGGGAGGGGGGCTGGGGCCTTCCTGAAGTCCACTGTCATCTCCACTGTCTTCAGAGCATTAAGCTCCAGGTTGTTAGCGCTGCACTATGACACCAGCCTGGCTATTTCACTCCTGTAGGCCGACTCATCTCCGTCAGAGATGAGGCCGATGAGTGTGGTGTCGTCAGCAAACTTCAGGAGTTTGACAGACAGGTGACCAGCTGTGCAGCTGTTTGTGTACAGGGAGAGTAACAGGGGTGAAAGGACACAGCCCTGGGGGGATCCGGTGCTTGTGGACCGAGTATCTGAGACGAGCTTCCCCAGCCTCACATACTGCTGTCTGTCCGTCAGGAAGTCTGTGATCCACCTGCAGGTGGAGTCAGGCACATTCATCTTGGAGAGTTTTTAATACTAAAGATGTATGAAAGACATACCGAAAAAATATGTCTTTCAGTGTTTAACTGGCTGTCTTTGGATTATGCATGCCTGAGTAATGGCCATTCTTACTTCTCATCTCTCTGTTCACTGCTTGCTAATTTACATAGCAGGGGTCCCAGCAGGAGGGGGCGGGGTTGTAACACGACTCCTTCAGCAGAGCCAGGCTGAGAGAGGCTTTGACATGTAAGATGTTAGATGTTAGAATGCCAGATGTTAGAATGACCAGTTCATTTTATATCTATGAAAATATTCAGGTAGCTATGGGACATGTTTAGCTATAGGTCTGTGAAAATTGGTGTCGATTGTTGAAACATAAGTTACCATAAAAAAATGTTTGTTTGGAGTCTAGACAGATTTAACACAGGTTTTTGGATGAAAAAGGATTTTTTATAAATCATCTGTTACACTTTTAAGTCTGAAAAAAATATGGAAGGCAGCAAACACAGATCCCTACCGTTTTTAATTTTTTTGTGCTGATATTTGAAAGATAAGTTATGCAAAAAAATAGGTGTTTGCAGTTTTGCCTAAAAAGACGTTTTCGGACCTTTTTGGATGAAATGTTGAATAAAAGTTCACCTGTAACTTCAATAATTCTGAATTTTTTTAGGAAGCAGTAGCACATAAATGCCTATGAAAGTTGAATTCTTGGTGCTGATAACCTAAACATAATTTATGCTAAAAATCTTTGTTCAGTCCAAAATTTCATTAAAAAAATCAAGTGATGAAGTTTCTCGTAGACCCTATAGTGTTACATATCAAAGCTGGAGGTTATTAAAGGCATCTAATTCTGAAATCTCAGCTTCCTGAGACAAACGGCTGATTTATAATAAATTTCTATTATTTGGGTGCACATAATCGACCACTTCCTGTTACGCAGGCACCGTCAGGTGTACACCCATGAAACTTTACATGATGAGAGAAGACCCTTCTGAGTATCTCCAGTTTTAATTTCATGCACATCGGACAAAGCAAAGAGAAAATACAGGGCAGAATGTGCCCCATGCAATAACTAGGTGGCGCTATAGAGCTCGTCCAAGATTGTCATATCCATGGGTTCAGAATAGAAGCTTCATCATATCCATTGAATTTCAGTGAGATTGGACAAGGAATGTGCACGTGAGAGCAACTTTTGTGTGCATAGCGAGATGCCCAACTTTGCCGCTCTGTCACGACCACACCCCCGCATTGAAAGTTATGGTTTTTTGTCAGAGTAAACTTCAATGGCTTTTCAACAGGTGGACGTCATTTTCAGGTGTGTCGGCTCATCCTACTCGGAGTAGTGATGCTCCAAGTAAAACATGTCATTTCCTCTTGCCAGCAGGTGGCGCTACACTTTTTCCAGATTTTTTCACTGCAGATGTGTTCAGAGTCAGACTACAATCATGCATATCAATTTTGGATCAGATTGGATTTTGCATGGCTGAGTAATGGCCATTTTTCTTTTCATGGCGTGTTTTCGAAACGACCTCCAATTTTGACGCGCCGCCATGGTCACAAACATCCATAAAAACTTAAAAGCTTCGCAATTTAACATCGGACATGTGTCTAGTTTACACAACCAAAGTTTGAAGTCATTACTCCAAAATCTCTAGGAGGAGTTCGTTCTAGAGCGAGGCCTGCAAATGTCCAAAATGAAGCAAAAATGACATATTGACCTCAATATATCAGACTTCCTGTGCGAGTGACAGGTGGGTCCTTTCAGACTTTTTTGTAAGTCTCCATCTGAAGAACATGCCCTGTAAAAATCAAGCTTGTACGTTAAAGCGTATGCGGGGCGTCGGGACAAAAGTCACTGTAGGTGGCGCTATCGAGCCGTTTTTGTGCGCCCATGCCAATCTCCTATAAAATACGAAATTTTTCGCGACTCCTGATGTGTGTGCCAAATTTGGTGAGTTTTGGGGTATGTTAAAGGCCTCAAAAAGGCGACTCTTCCGGTAGAATAATAATAATAATTAAAGCTACAAGTAGCATTTAGCGGGCCCGAGCACGTGCGACCGCATGGCACGAGCGACCCCCCCCGTGAGCAACGCCCTGCTCGAGCCATTCTCGTCGTCTTTTCTTGTCCATTCTGGAGCTCCAAGCTAATGTTAATACGACAGCAGCCTGGGGGGGGGGGGGGGGGGGGGCTGTAATCTGTTGCCTTAAGGGACAAAGACTTTTGCATATAGCATGAAAAAAATTCAAGCAATGATGATAATTGCTATCACTGTCCCTAAGGATGAGAACAATAGAACTCATTCAATTTCCACTACAATGTCTAGATGAGTGTCAGCTATGTCTGATAACTTGGCCAATTAGCTGGACCGGGATCTTGCAAAGTGCAGGTGGTTAACGTCCAGTGTGATGAGTCTGTGGACGGCAACAGTACAGCATAGCTTTTGGTTTCCACAAGAGAAGAACTCCTGACACATCTGCCCTAACAGACAACTACAAGAGGAGTTGAAATGTATAACACGGTGAAGGAGTTTTTGTGCAGAAAAAGGTACAATTAGAAAAGCTGGTAGCAGTGACTGCAGATGGGACTCCTGCTATGATCAATAGACAAACAGGTTTCATCACTCACTGTAAAGCTGACCCAGACTTTCCAAAATGTCTGCATTACTGCTGCGTCATTCACCAGCAGGCCTTATGTGCAGAAGTGATTGGCTCTGGACATATAATGACTCTTATTCTGAAAATCGTAAACAACCTCAGCTGCAAAGCAAAACAGCACAGGATTTTTAAGGTGCTATTGGAGGAGATGTCTGTTGAATATGGTGAATATGAACATTGTGAATCTGAACTTGCATTCTTGACTGACATTACTGGAAAACTAAACCACTTGATCTGCGAGCTGCAAGACAATGGCAAAACTATTTTTTTTTGACCAGCCTGCCTTAGCCAGTGTTTTTCTTGTGGGGATCTTTTCTGCCAGGGCTTGTCAGCTTGGTCAGTGGATGTTGCTGCAGTTGTCTCCCTTGCTGGGACAGCTGGAGTTAAACACAGCAGCTCACGGCTCTGAAGTGGACCCCGTTGCTGTCCCAGTCTGGATGGGCACTGTGGCGATGTTCCAATGGCCAGGCTAGCTCCTGGTATAAAGAGATTCCCAAATACCATTTCCTAACCGCAGAGCCAAGGATGTGTTTACATGTTTAGGTCAAAAATGTGATGGACATCTTTATGTTGTCTATTGATGTAAGTTTAAACCTAAACATGCCACCCTGTTATTAATCCAGTTGATATGGTTCTCCATCTGTGTCTAGGTGATAGAAAAGCATTTTTTTTTATATTTAGAGCTCTAAGCAAACAAACAGTTGTCTATATAAAAGAGCTTTTACAATTGTGCACTTTTAGCAGGTCTCTGAGTTCATGTGACCAATGTATGGTGGATTTTCACAGACCTTGTTTAAAACTGAAGGTGAGAGAGACTTAGAGAAATGGCTTCATTGTTCTGGAGTTCTTTGTTTCATCCACAGAAGAGTAGAATTGGTGATTGATTTTGAAAAGCTGCTGAAAAAGTATCTTTTTCAAATTGCAATTTCTAACTTGGGTTTTACATTTTGTGTTCCATTTTTTGTGCTTTATTTGGGAAGCATTTGTTATTTGTTTGGTGTTTTTAAGGTTCTGCAAATATACACATCATTTTTTAGAGACATTTGTTATCAGTTGTGTTTGTTGATTTGTAGTTTAATTTCATTGGATGTATAGATGTCGTGTGGGGGGGAGGCTCGAGAGCAGGTAGGACCCAGGCGCAGAGACGGGAGGCAAACGGGTTCAGGGCAAGTGGGTTTATTTAACTAACAAAAAGCGCTGCAGAGCAGGATGACAAAACTAAAAACAAAAACTTACTGTGGCATGGCAAGGGACATGGACGCCAGACAAGAAGACGTGATCAACATGAGCAGAAGTTAATGGACCAGCACAGGAGGAAGGCAGAGACAAGACTTATATACAGACAGGGCAGACAAGACACAGGTGAACACGATTAGGGCAGATGGGGACCAAAGGAAGTAAAACTCAAGAAACATGACAAGACAGGAAACCTTTCAAAATAAAACAGGAAACAGAACCAAACAAGACAGAACAAGAACTAAAGCGAAAAACAAGACAGCAAACTGAAACCATGACAATAGAAAGGAAAAGAAGTTCAAACATTGATTATAAAAAAGGATATAAGAGATAAAAAAAAAAGAAAAAGGAAAAGAAAAAATATAAAATATTGATTTAATTGCATTTTGAATGAATAAAAAACAATGATTAATAGAATCAGAATCAGAATCAGAAATCAGAAAAAGTTTTATTGCCAGGTTCAGTAGAGCGCACTTTACAAAACGAGGAATTTGACTTGGTGTATAGTGCAATTAAGAATAAGTTAAAAATTAAGTTAACAACAACAACACACTATATACAGTAGAGTAAGGTGAATTAAAGTGGGAGCACAGATGGGCTGGGATGGTGGGGCCTGTAAGTGGCACCGACAGTCCTTTGGTGGGCGGGGGGGGGGGTCACCTGGGGGAGTTGGGGTACTGTTCAGCAGGCTGACTGCAGTGGGGAAGAAGCTGTTCTTGTGGCGCGAGGTCCTGATGGACCGGAGCCTCTTGCCAGAAGGGAGGGGCCGAAAGAGATTATGTCCTGGATGAGAGGGGTTGGCTACAATCCTGGCTGCCCGCCTCCAGGTCCTGGAGATGTGCAGCTCCTGGAGAGACGGGAGGTGGCAGCCGATCACCTTCTCTGCTGAGTGGATGACGCGTTGCAGCTTGGCCTTGTCTCAGAAACTGTTAAATATTAAATATTTGTGAATAAAATAGAATGGAATTACATGAGTTGCTGTGAGCACAGCTTAATAAATATCAAGTTATTGCACAGTGACCCGGTTAGACAGTCAGGATATTGCACGCATTGTAGTAAAATTAGAGTGAGGTGTGGTTGGTGGACGTATGTGCATTCCGTATGATAATTGCCTGTGGAAAAAAGCTGTTTCTTAGTCTGTTTGTCCTGGTTCTGATGGACCTGTACCTCCTTCCAGAGGGCAGCAGTTCAAACAGAGGGAAAGCAGAATGGGTGGAGTTAGTGGTGATGCTAGTCACTCTGCTGAGGCAGCGAGACTGGTAAATGTCCTTCAGTGAGGGGAGGGGGCAGCCGATGATCCTCTGCGCTGTCTTTACCACTCTCTGGAGACTCTGCCGTTCTGCTTCAGTGCAGTGGGAAAACCACACTGTGATGCCATAGGACAGAATGCTCTCAATGGTTGAGCGGTAGAACGTTACCAGCAGCTCCTGGCTGACGTCGTTCCTCCTAAGTTTTCTCAGGAAGTGCAGGCGTTGCTGGGCCTTCCTGATGACAGTCATGGTGTTGTTAGACCATGTGAGGTCAGCAGAGATGGTGGTGCCCAGGAGGGTGAAGCTGTGGACCCTCTCCACACAGTTTCCATCGATGTAGAGTGGGGGTGGATCTGTTCTGTTTTTTCTGAAGTCCAGGATGATCTCCTTGGTCTTGGTGGTGTTCAGGATGAGGTTATTAGCCTGACACCACCTTGAGAGTTTCAGGACTTCGTCTCTGTAGGCCGTCTCGTCGTCCCCAGAGATCAGCCCCACCACAGTAGTGTCGTCTGCAAACTTCACCACGGTGTTGCTGGTGTGGGCTGGTCTGCAGTCTGCTGTGTACAGTGTATACAGCAGAGGACTCAGCACACATCCCTGTGTGGAGCCTGTGCTCAGCGTCCGGGTGGAGGAGAGGTGGGGGTCAAGTTTGACTGTCTGTGGTCTGTTTGTCAGGAAGTCCTTGATCCACGAGCAGGTGAGTGGGTGGAGTCCTAGTTCAGACAGTTTGTTGACCAGAATGTCAGGAATGATTGTGTTAAAGGCTGAGCTATAGTCCACAAAGAGCATCCTGGCGTAGGTGTCTCTGTGTTCCAGGTGGCTCAGCGCAGTGTGGAGGGTGATGGAAATGGCATCATCCGTTGATCTGTTTGCTTTGTAAGCAAACTGGTGGGGGACGAAGATTGGAGGGAGGGAGTCTTTGATGTGTCCCAGGAGCAGCCGCTCCAGACACTTTGTGATGACAGCAGTGAGTGCAACTGGGCGGAAGTCCGTGAGGAAGGCTGTGGATGAGGACTTTTTGGGTATCGGGATGACAGTGGATGACTTCAGGCAAGCAGGGATGAAAGCCTGAGCTAGCGACAGGTTGAAGATTTTTGTGAAGACCTGGGAGAGTTGATCGGCGCAGGCCCGCAGAACCTTTCCGGGAACTCCATCAGGTCCCGCCGCTTTCCTGGGGTTTACCCTGCTGAACATCCGTGCCATCCGTGCCACGTCCATAAAGGCATTGTTTTTATATTTAGAGCTCTAAGCAACCAAACAGTTGTCTATATAAAAGAGCTTTTACAAATGTGCACTTTTAGCAGGCTGAAAAAATTATCTTTTTAAAATTGCCATTTCAAATTTGGGTTTTAAATTTTGTGTTCCATTTTTCTGTGCTTGTATTGGAAGGATTTGTTATTATTTTGTTTAAAAGTGCTACATATTGTATATACACATAATTTATTTAGAGAAATTTGCTATACGTTGTGTTTTTTGGTTTTGTAGTTTAATTTCATTGGATTTATATTAAGGAAAAGAAGTTGCAGCATTGATTAAAAAAGGATAAAAGAGACATTTACTGTCTAAGTCTTATGTTACATCTGTAGAACTGTACTGAGAGTTGGGTTTTGTTTTGGAGCACATTCATATGTTTTGTTTGTAAAAAAAAAAGATAAAATATTAGGTTAATTGCATTTTACATGACTAGAAAAGCAATGATTATTCATAAAAATCTATGAAAGACATACAAAACAAATGAAAAAGCAGTCTGCCCTCCCTCTTGTGTCTAAACTCTTGTCACCTCACTTCTGGGTTAGTTAGCATATGAACTGGCAGCTGGTGTGTGTGTGTGTGTGGGGGGGGGGGGGGGTGAAATTTGACTCCAGCAACAGGGATGATTGAGGAGCAGGCTGCAGCATGAGGAAAAGACTTAAGCATGTAAGAGGAAATGACATCCTACAGTTGACCAGTTCATTTTATATCTGTAAAGAATATTCAAGAAGCATTTAGACAAGTTCAGCTATATGCGTGTGAAACTTGGTGTGGATATTTGAAGCATAAGTAATTTTAAAACACACTTGTTTGGAGTCCAGACGGAAAAAGCACAGGTTTTGGGATGAATCAGGATTTTTTTAAAATCATCTGTTTCACCTGGACTTCTGAAAAAAATATGGAAGGCAGCAAACACAGATCCCTACATTTAAAAAAATAAATGGTGTTGATATATGATGATTAAGTTATGAAAAAAAATAGGTGTTTGTAGTTTTGCCTAAAAAGACGTTTTCGGACCTTTTTGGATGTAATGCTCTCTAAGATGTCACCTGTAACTTCAATCATTCTGAATTTTTTTAGGAAGCAGTAGCACATAAATGCCTATTAAAGTCTAGTCTTTGGTGCTGATAACCTAAACAGAATTTATGCTAAAAATCTTTGTTCAGTCCAAAATTGCATAGGAAAAAAAGAGGTATGAAGTTTCTCATAGACCCTATTGTGTTACATATCAAAGCTGGAGGTTATTAAAGGCATCTAATTCTGAAATCTCAGCTTCCTGAGACAAACGGCTGATTTATAATAAATTTCTATTATTTGGGTGCACATAATCGACCACTTCCTGTTACGCAGGCACCGTCAGGTGTACACCCATGAAACTTCAGATTATGAGAGAGGACCCTTCTGAGTATCTCCAGTTTTAATTTCATGCACATCGGACAAAGCAATTAGATAAAAATGGGCAGAATGTGCCCAATGCAATAACTAGGTGGCGCTATAGAGCTCGTCCAAGATTGTCATATCCATGGGTTCAGAATAGAAGCTTCATCATATCCATTGAATTTCAGTGAGATTGGACAAGGAATGTGCACGTGAGAGCAACTTTTGTGTGCATGGCGAGATGCCCAACTTTGCCGCTCTGTCACGACCACACCCCCGCATTGAAAGTTATGGTTTTTTGTCAGAGTAAACTTCAATGGCTTTTCAACAGGTGGATGTCATTTTCAGGTGTGTCGGCTCATCCTACTTAGAGCAGTGATGCTCCAAGTAAAACATGTCATTTCCTCTTGCCAGCAGGTGGCGCTACACTTTTTCCAGATTCTTTCACTGCAGATGTGTTCAGAGTCAGACTACAATCATGCATATCAATTTTGGATCAGATTGGAATATGCATGGCTGAGTTATGGCCATTTTTCTTTTCATGGCGTGTTTTCGAAACAACGTCAAATTTCTACGCGCCGCCACGGCCACAAACTTCTGTAAAAACTTAAAAGCTTTGCAATTTAACATCGGACATGTGTATAGTTTACAAAACCAAAGTTTGGAGTCATTATTCACAAATCTCTAGGAGGAGTTCGTTCTAGAAGGAGGCCTGCAAATGTCCAAAATAGAGCAAAAATGACATATTGACCTCAATATATCAGACTTCCTGTGCGAGTGACAGGTGGGTCCTTTCAGACTTTTTTGTAGGTCTCCATCTGAAGAACATGCCCTGTAAAAATCAAGCTTGTACGTTAAAGCGTATGCGGGGCGTCGGGACAAAAGTCACTGTAGGTGGCGCTGTCGAGCCATTTTTGCGCACCCATGCCAATTTCCCATAAAATACGAAATTTTTCACGACTCCTGATGTGTGTGCCAAATTTGGTGAGTTTTGGGGTATGTTAAAGGCCTCAAAAATGCGATTCTTCCGGCAGAAGAAAAATAATAATAATAATTAAAGCTACAAGTAGCATTTAGCGGGCCCGAGCACGTGCGACCGCATGGCACGAGCGACCGCCCCGTGAGCAACGCCCTGCTCGAGCCATTCTCGTCGTTTTTTCTTGTCCATTCTGGAGCTCCAAGCTATTGTTAATACGACAGCAGCCTGGGGGGGGGGGGGGGGGGGGGGGGGGGGGGCTGTAATCTGTTGCCTTAAGGGACAAAGACTTTTGCATATAGCATGAAAAAAATTCAAGCAATGATGATAATTGCTATCACTGTCCCTAAGGATGAGAACAATAGAACTCATTCAATTTCCACTACAATGTCTAGATGAGTGTCAGCTATGTCTGATAACTTGGCCAATTAGCTGGACCGGGATCTTGCAAAGTGCAGGTGGTTAACGTCCAGTGTGATGAGTCTGTGGACGGCAACAGTACAGCATAGCTTTTGGTTTCCACAAGAGAAGAACTCCTGACACATCTGCCCTAACAGACAATTACAAGAGGAGTTGAAATGTATAACACGGTGAAGGAGTTTTTGTGCAGAAAAAGGTACAATTAGAAAAGCTGGTAGCAGTGACTGCAGATGGGACTCCTGCTATGATCAATAGACAAACAGGTTTCATCACTCACTGTAAAGCTGACCCAGACTTTCCAAAATGTCTGCATTACTGCTGCGTCATTCACCAGCAGGCCTTATGTGCAGAAGTGATTGGCTCTGGACATATAATGACTCTTATTCTGAAAATTGTAAACAACCTCAGCTGCAAAGCAAAACAGCACAGGATTTTTAAGGTGCTATTGGAGGAGATGTCTGATGAATATGGTGAATATGAACATTGTGAATCTGAACTTGCATTCTTGACTGACATTACTGGAAAACTAAACCACTTGATCTGCGAGCTGCAAGACAATGGCAAAACTATTTTTTTTGACCAGCCTGCCTGAGCCAGTGTTTTTCTTGTGGGGATCTTTTCTGCCAGGGCTTGTCAGCTTGGTCAGTGGATGTTGCTGCAGTTGTCTCCCTTGCTGGGACAGCTGGAGTTAAACACAGCAGCTCACGGCTCTGAAGTGGACCCCGTTGCTGTCCCAGTCTGGATGGGCACTGTGGCGATGTTCCAATGGCCAGGCTGGCTCCTGGTATAAAGAGATTCCCAAATACCATTTCCTAACCGCAGAGCCAAGGATGTGTTTACATGTTTAGGTCAAAAATGTGATGGACAGCTTCATGTTGCCTAAACATGCCACCCTGTTATTAATCCAGTTGATATGGTTCTCCATCTGTGTCTAGGTGATAGAAAAGCATTTTTTTTATATTTAGAGCTCTAAGCAAACAAACAGTTGTCTATATAAAAGAGCTTTTACAATTGTGCACTTTTAGCAGGTCTCTGAGTTCATGTGACCAATGTATGGTGGATTTTCACAGACCTTGTTTAAAACTGAAGGTGAGAGAGACTTAGAGAAATGGCTTCATTGTTCTGGAGTTCTTTGTTTCATCCACAGAAGAGTAGAATTGGTGATTGATTTTGAAAAGCTGCTGAAAAAAGTATCTTTTTCAAATTGCAATTTCTAACTTGGGTTTTACATTTTGTGTTCCATTTTTTGTGCTTTAATTGGGAAGCATTTGTTATTTGTTTGGTGTTTTTAAGGTTCTGCAAATATACACATCATTTTTTAGAGACATTTGTTATCAGTTGTGTTTGTTGATTTGTAGTTTAATTTCATTGGATGTATAGATGTCGTGTGGGGGGGAGGCTCGAGAGCAGGTAGGACCCAGGCGCAGAGACGGGAGGCAAACGGGTTCAGGGCAAGTGGGTTTATTTAACTAACAAAAAGCGCTGCAGAGCAGGATGACAAAACTAAAAACAAAAACTTACTGTGGCATGGCAAGGGACATGGACGCCAGACAAGAAGACGTGATCAACATGAGCAGAAGTTAATGGACCAGCACAGGAGGAAGGCAGAGACAAGACTTATATACAGACAGGGCAGACAAGACACAGGTGAACACGATTAGGGCAGATGGGGACCAAAGGAAGTAAAACTCAAGAAACATGACAAGACAGGAATCCTTTCAAAATAAAACAGGAAACAGAACCAAACAAGACAGAACAAGAACTAAAGCGAAAAACAAGACAACAAACTGAAACCATGACAATAGAAAGGAAAAGAAGTTCAAACATTGATTATAAAAAAGGATATAAGAGATAAAAAAAAAAAGAAAAAGGAAAAAGATAAAATATTGATTTAATTGCATTTTGAATGAATAAAAAACAATGATTAATAGAATCAGAATCAGAATCAGGAATCAGAAAAAGTTTTATTGCCAGGTTCAGTAGAGCGCACTTTACAAAACGAGGAATTTGACTTGGTGTATAGTGCAATTAAGAATAAGTTAAAAATTAAGTTAACAACAACAACACACTATATACAGTAGAGTAAGGTGAATTAAAGTGGGAGCACAGATGGGCTGGGATGGTGGGGCCTGTAAGTGGCACCGACAGTCCTTTGGTGGGCGGGGGGGGAGGGGGGGTCACCTGGGGGAGTTGGGGTTCTGTTCAGCAGGCTGGCTGCAGTGGGGAAGAAGCTGTTCTTGTGGCGCGAGGTCCTGGTCCTTATGGACCGGAGCCTCTTGCCAGAAGGGAGGGGCCGAAAGAGATTATGTCCTGGATGAGAGGGGTTGGCTACAATCCTGGCTGCCCGCCTCCAGGTCCTGGAGATGTGCAGCTCCTGGAGAGACGGGAGGTGGCAGCCGATCACCTTCTCTGCTGAGTGGATGACGCGTTGCAGCTTGGCCTTGTCTCTGGCCGTGGCCGCAGCGAACCAGACTGTGATGGAGGACGTGAGGGTGGATTCGATGATGGCGGTGTAAAAGTCTACCAGCATCTTTTCAGGGAGGTGAAACTTCTTCAGCTGCCTCAGGAAGTACATCCTCTGCTGGACCTTCTTAGTGATGGAGCTGATGTTCTGCTCCCACTTGAGGTCCTGGCTGATGATGGTTCCCAGGAAGCAGAAGGACTCCACAGAGGTCACCGGGGAGTCACAGAGGATGACAGGGGGGAGGGGGGCTGGGGCCTTCCTGAAGTCCACTGTCATCTCCACTGTCTTCAGAGCATTAAGCTCCAGGTTGTTAGCGCTGCACTATGACACCAGCCTGGCTATTTCACTCCTGTAGGCCGACTCATCTCCGTCAGAGATGAGGCCGATGAGTGTGGTGTCGTCAGCAAACTTCAGGAGTTTGACAGACAGGTGACCAGCTGTGCAGCTGTTTGTGTACAGGGAGAGTAACAGGGGTGAAAGGACACAGCCCTGGGGGGATCCGGTGCTTGTGGTCCGAGTATCTGAGACGAGCTTCCCCAGCCTCACATACTGCTGTCTGTCCGTCAGGAAGTCTGTGATCCACCTGCAGGTGGAGTCAGGCACATTCATCTTGGAGAGTTTTTAATACTAAAGATGTATGAAAGACATACCGAAAAAATATGTCTTTCAGTGTTTAACTGGCTGTCTTTGGATTATGCATGCCTGAGTAATGACCATTCTTACTCCTCATCTCTCTGTTCACTGCTTGCTAATTTACATAGCAGGGGTCCCAGCAGGAGGGGGCGGGGTTGTAACACGACTCCTTCAGCAGAGCCAGGCTGAGAGAGGCTTTGACATGTAAGATGTTAGATGTTAGAATGCCAGATGTTAGAATGACCAGTTCATTGTATATCTATGAAAATATTCAGGGAGCTATGGGACATGTTCAGCTTTAGGTCTGTGAAAATTGGTGTCGATTGTTGAAACATAAGTTACCATAAAAAAAATGTTTGTTTGGAGTCTAGACAGATTTAACACAGGTTTTTGGATGAAAAGGATTTTTTATAAATCATCTGTTACACTTTTAAGTCTGAAAAAAATATGGAAGGCAGCAAACACAGATCCCTACCGTTTTTAATTTTTTTGTGCTGATATTTGAAAGATAAGTTATGCAAAAAAATAGGTGTTTGCAGTTTTGCCTAAAAAGACGTTTTCGGACCTTTTTGGATGTAATGCTCTCTAAGATGTCACCTGTAACTTCAATCATTCTGAATTTTTTTAGGAAGCAGTAGCACATAAATGCCTATGAAAGTTGAATTCTTGGTGCTGATAACCTAAACAGAATTTATGCTAAAAATCTTTGTTCAGTCCAAAATTTCATTAAAAAAATCAAGTGATGAAGTTTCTCGTAGACCCTATAGTGTTACATATCAAAGCTGGAGGTTATTAAAGGCATCTAATTCTGAAATCTCAGCTTCCTGAGACAAACGGCTGATTTATAATAAATTTCTATTATTTGGGTGCACATAATCGACCACTTCCTGTTACGCAGGCACCGTCAGGTGTACACCCATGAAACTTTACATGATGAGAGAGGACCCTTCTGAGTATCTCCAGTTTTAATTTCATGCACCTCGGACAAAGCAAAGAGAAAATACAGGGCAGAATGTGCCCAATGCAATAACTAGGTGGCGCTATAGAGCTCGTCCAAGATTGTCATATCCATGGGTTCAGAATAGAAGCTTCATCATATCCATTGAATTTCAGTGAGATTGGACAAGGAATGTGCACGTGAGAGCAACTTTTGTGTGCATGGCGAGATGCCCAACTTTGCCGCTCTGTCACGACCACACCCCCGCATTGAAAGTTATGGTTTTTTGTCAGAGTAAACTTCAATGGCTTTTCAACAGGTGGATGTCATTTTCAGGTGTGTCGGCTCATCCTACTCAGAGCAGTGATGCTCCAAGTAAAACATGTCATTTCATCTTGCCAGCAGGTGGCGCTACACTTTTTCCGGATTCTTTCACTGCAGATGTGTTCAGAGTCAGACTACAATCATGCATATCAATTTTGGATCAGATTGGAATATGCATGGCTGAGTTATGGCCATTTTTCTTTTCATGGCGTGTTTTCGAAACAACGTCAAATTTCTACGCGCCGCCACGACCACAAACTTCTGTAAAAACTTAAAAGCTTTGCAATTTAACATCGGACATGTGTTTAGTTTACAAAACCAAAGTTTGGAGTCATTATTCACAAATCTCTAGGAGGAGTTCGTTCTAGAAGGAGGCCTGCAAATGTCCAAAATAGAGCAAAAATGACATATTGACCTCAATATATCAGACTTCCTGTGCGAGTGACAGGTGGGTCCTTTCAGACTTTTTTGTAGGTCTCCATCTGAAGAACATGCCCTGTAAAAATCAAGCTTGTACGTTAAAGCGTATGCGGGGCGTCGGGACAAAAGTCACTGTAGGTGGCGCTGTCGAGCCATTTTTGCGCACCCATGCCAATTTCCCATAAAATACGAAATTTTTCGCGACTCCTGATGTGTGTGCCAAATTTGGTGAGTTTTGGGGTATGTTAAAGGCCTCAAAAATGCGATTCTTCCGGCAGAAGAAAAATAATAATAATAATTAAAGCTACAAGTAGCATTTAGCGGGCCCGAGCACGTGCGACCGCATGGCACGAGCGACCGCCCCGTGAGCAACGCCCTGCTCGAGCCATTCTCGTCGTTTTTTCTTGTCCATTCTGGAGCTCCAAGCTATTGTTAATACGACAGCAGCCTGGGGGGGGGGGGGGGGGGGGGCTGTAATCTGTTGCCTTAAGGGACAAAGACTTTTGCATATAGCATGAAAAAAATTCAAGCAATGATGATAATTGCTATCACTGTCCCTAAGGATGAGAACAATAGAACTCATTCAATTTCCACTACAATGTCTAGATGAGTGTCAGCTATGTCTGATAACTTGGCCAATTAGCTGGACCGGGATCTTGCAAAGTGCAGGTGGTTAACGTCCAGTGTGATGAGTCTGTGGACGGCAACAGTACAGCATAGCTTTTGGTTTCCACAAGAGAAGAACTCCTGACACATCTGCCCTAACAGACAATTACAAGAGGAGTTGAAATGTATAACACGGTGAAGGAGTTTTTGTGCAGAAAAAGGTACAATTAGAAAAGCTGGTAGCAGTGACTGCAGATGGGACTCCTGCTATGATCAATAGACAAACAGGTTTCATCACTCACTGTAAAGCTGACCCAGACTTTCCAAAATGTCTGCATTACTGCTGCGTCATTCACCAGCAGGCCTTATGTGCAGAAGTGATTGGCTCTGGACATATAATGACTCTTATTCTGAAAATCGTAAACAACCTCAGCTGCAAAGCTAAACAGCACAGGATTTTTAAGGTGCTATTGGAGGAGATGTCTGTTGAATATGGTGAATATGAACATTGTGAATCTGAACTTGCATTCTTGACTGACATTACTGGAAAACTAAACCACTTGATCTGCGAGCTGCAAGACAATGGCAAAACTATTTTTTTTGACCAGCCTGCCTGAGCCAGTGTTTTTCTTGTGGGGATCTTTTCTGCCAGGGCTTGTCAGCTTGGTCAGTGGATGTTGCTGCAGTTGTCTACCTTGCTGGGACAGCTGGAGTTAAACACAGCAGCTCACGGCTCTGAAGTGGACCCCGTTGCTGTCCCAGTCTGGATGGGCACTGTGGCGATGTTCCAATGGCCAGGCTGGCTCCTGGTATAAAGAGATTCCCAAATACCATTTCCTAACCGCAGAGCCAAGGATGTGTTTACATGTTTAGGTCAAAAATGTGATGGACAGCTTCATGTTGTCTAAACATGCCACCCTGTTATTAATCCAGTTGATATGGTTCTCCATCTGTGTCTAGGTGATAGAAAAGCATTTTTTTTATATTTAGAGCTCTAAGCAAACAAACAGTTGTCTATATAAAAGAGCTTTTACAATTGTGCACTTTTAGCAGGTCTCTGAGTTCATGTGACCAATGTATGGTGGATTTTCACAGACCTTGTTTAAAACTGAAGGTGAGAGAGACTTAGAGAAATGGCTTCATTGTTCTGGAGTTCTTTGTTTCATCCACAGAAGAGTAGAATTGGTGATTGATTTTGAAAAGCTGCTGAAAAAAGTATCTTTTTCAAATTGCAATTTCTAACTTGGGTTTTACATTTTGTGTTCCATTTTTTGTGCTTTAATTGGGAAGCATTTGTTATTTGTTTGGTGTTTTTAAGGTTCTGCAAATATACACATCATTTTTTAGAGACATTTGTTATCAGTTGTGTTTGTTGATTTGTAGTTTAATTTCATTGGATGTATAGATGTCGTGTGGGGGGGAGGCTCGAGAGCAGGTAGGACCCAGGCGCAGAGACGGGAGGCAAACGGGTTCAGGGCAAGTGGGTTTATTTAACTAACAAAAAGCGCTGCAGAGCAGGATGACACAACTAAAAACAAAAACTTACTGTGGCATGGCAAGGGACATGGACGCCAGACAAGAAGACGTGATCAACATGAGCAGAAGTTAATGGACAAGCACAGGAGGAAGGCAGAGACAAGACTTATATACAGACAGGGCAGACAAGACACAGGTGAACACGATTAGGGCAGATGGGGACCAAAGGAAGTAAAACTCAAGAAACATGACAAGACAGGAAACCTTTCAAAATAAAACAGGAAACAGAACCAAACAAGACAGAACAAGAACTAAAGCGAAAAAAAAGACAACAAACTGAAACCATGACAATAGAAAGGAAAAGAAGTTCAAACATTGATTATAAAAAAGGATATAAGAGATAAAAAAAAAGAAAAAGGAAAAAGATAAAATATTGATTTAATTGCATTTTGAATGAATAAAAAACAATGATTAATAGAATCAGAATCAGAATCAGGAATCAGAAAAAGTTTTATTGCCAGGTTCAGTAGAGCGCACTTTACAAAACGAGGAATTTGACTTGGTGTATAGTGCAATTAAGAATAAGTTAAAAATTAAGTTAACAACAACAACACACTATATACAGTAGAGTAAGGTGAATTAAAGTGGGAGCACAGATGGGCTGGGATGGTGGGGCCTGTAAGTGGCACCGACAGTCCTTTGGTGGGCGGGGGGGGAGGGGGGGTCACCTGGGGGAGTTGGGGTTCTGTTCAGCAGGCTGGCTGCAGTGGGGAAGAAGCTGTTCTTGTGGCGCGAGGTCCTGGTCCTTATGGACCGGAGCCTCTTGCCAGAAGGGAGGGGCCGAAAGAGATTATGTCCTGGATGAGAGGGGTTGGCTACAATCCTGGCTGCCCGCCTCCAGGTCCTGGAGATGTGCAGCTCCTGGAGAGACGGGAGGTGGCAGCCGATCACCTTCTCTGCTGAGTGGATGACGCGTTGCAGCTTGGCCTTGTCTCTGGCCGTGGCCGCAGCGAACCAGACTGTGATGGAGGACGTGAGGGTGGATTCGATGATGGCGGTGTAAAAGTCTACCAGCATCTTTTCAGGGAGGTGAAACTTCTTCAGCTGCCTCAGGAAGTACATCCTCTGCTGGACCTTCTTAGTGATGGAGCTGATGTTCTGCTCCCACTTGAGGTCCTGGCTGATGATGGTTCCCAGGAAGCAGAAGGACTCCACAGAGGTCACCGGGGAGTCACAGAGGATGACAGGGGGGAGGGGGGCTGGGGCCTTCCTGAAGTCCACTGTCATCTCCACTGTCTTCAGAGCATTAAGCTCCAGGTTGTTAGCGCTGCACTATGACACCAGCCTGGCTATTTCACTCCTGTAGGCCGACTCATCTCCGTCAGAGATGAGGCCGATGAGTGTGGTGTCGTCAGCCAACTTCAGGAGTTTGACAGACAGGTGACCAGCTGTGCAGCTGTTTGTGTACAGGGAGAGTAACAGGGGTGAAAGGACACAGCCCTGGGGGGATCCGGTGCTTGTGGTCCGAGTATCTGAGACGAGCTTCCCCAGCCTCACATACTGCTGTCTGTCCGTCAGGAAGTCTGTGATCCACCTGCAGGTGGAGTCAGGCACATTCATCTTGGAGAGTTTTTAATACTAAAGATGTATGAAAGACATACCGAAAAAATATGTCTTTCAGTGTTTAACTGGCTGTCTTTGGATTATGCATGCCTGAATAATGGCCATTCTTACTCCTCATCTCTCTGTTCACTGCTTGCTAATTTACATAGCAGGGGTCCCAGCAGGAGGGGGCGGGGTTGTAACACGACTCCTTCAGCAGAGCCAGGCTGAGAGAGGCTTTGACATGTAAGATGTTAGATGTTAGAATGCCAGATGTTAGAATGACCAGTTCATTTTATATCTATGAAAATATTCAGGGAGCTATGGGACATGTTCAGCTTTAGGTCTGTGAAAATTGGTGTCGATTGTTGAAACATAAGTTACCATAAAAAAACGTTTGTTTGGAGTCTAGACAGATTTAACACAGGTTTTTGGATGAAAAGGATTTTTTATAAATCATCTGTTACACTTTTAAGTCTGAAAAAAATATGGAAGGCAGCAAACACAGATCCCTACCGTTTTTAATTTTTTTGTGCTGATATTTGAAAGATAAGTTATGCAAAAAAATAGGTGTTTGCAGTTTTGCCTAAAAAGACGTTTTCGGACCTTTTTGGATGTAATGCTCTCTAAGATGTCACCTGTAACTTCAATCATTCTGAATTTTTTTAGGAAGCAGTAGCACATAAATGCCTATGAAAGTTGAATTCTTGGTGCTGATAACCTAAACAGAATTTATGCTAAAAATCTTTGTTCAGTCCAAAATTTCATTAAAAAAATCAAGTGATGAAGTTTCTCGTAGACCCTATAGTGTTACATATCAAAGCTGGAGGTTATTAAAGGCATCTAATTCTGAAATCTCAGCTTCCTGAGACAAACGGCTGATTTATAATAAATTTCTATTATTTGGGTGCACATAATCGACCACTTCCTGTTACGCAGGCACCGTCAGGTGTACACCCATGAAACTTTACATGATGAGAGAGGACCCTTCTGAGTATCTCCAGTTTTAATTTCATGCACATCGGACAAAGCAAAGAGAAAATACAGGGCAGAATGTGCCCAATGCAATAACTAGGTGGCGCTATAGAGCTCGTCCAAGATTGTCATATCCATGGGTTCAGAATAGAAGCTTCATCATATCCATTGAATTTCAGTGAGATTGGACAAGGAATGTGCACGTGAGAGCAACTTTTGTGTGCATAGCGAGATGCCCAACTTTGCCGCTCTGTCACGACCACACCCCCGCATTGAAAGTTATGGTTTTTTGTCAGAGTAAACTTCAATGGCTTTTCAACAGGTGGACGTCATTTTCAGGTGTGTCGGCTCATCCTACTTGGAGCAGTGATGCTCCAAGTCTAACATGTCATTTCCACTTGCCAGCAGGTGGCGCTACACTTTTTCCAGATTCTTTCACTGCAGATGTGTTCAGAGTCAGACTACAATCATGCATATCAATTTTGGATCAGATTGGATTATGCATGGCTGAGTAATGGCCATTTTTCTTTTCATGGCGTGTTTTCGAAACAACGTCGAATTTCTACGCGCCGCCACGGTCACAAACAACCGTAAAAACTTAAAAGCTTCGCAATTTAACATCGGACATGTGTCTAGTTTACAAAACCAAAGTTTGTAGTCATTATTCACAAATCTCTAGGAGGAGTTCGTTCTAGAGCGAGGCCTGCAAATGTCCAAAATAGAGCAAAAATGACATATTGACATCAATATATCAGACTTCCTGTGCGAGTGACAGGTGGGTCCTTTCAGACTTTTTTGTAAGTCTCCATCTGAAGAACATGCCCTGTAAAAATCAAGCTTGTACGTTAAAGCGTATGCGGGGCGTCGGGACAAACGTCACTGTAGGTGGCGCTATCGAGCCGTTTTTGTGCGCCCATGCCAATCTCCTATAAAATACGAAATTTTTCGCGACTCCTGATGTGTGTGCCAAATTTGGTGAGTTTTGGGGTATGTTAAAGGCCTCAAAAAGGCGACTCTTCCGGTAGAATAATAATAATAATAATAATAAACATTCGAATTACAATAGGGTCCTTGCACTCCGTGCTCGGGCCCTAATAAACCTAACAGATACAATAGGGTCCTTGCACTCCGTGCTCGGGCCCTAATAAACCTAACAGATACAATAGGGTCCTTGCACTCCGTGCTCGGGCCCTAATAATAATAAACATTCGAATTACAATAGGGTCCTTGCACTCCGTGCTCGGGCCCTAATAATAATAAACATTCGAATTACAATAGGGTCCTTGCACTCCGTGCTCGGGCCCTAATAATAATAATAATAAACCTAACAGATACAATAGGGTCCTTGCACTCCGTGCTCGGGCCCTAATAATAATAATAATAATAAACATTCGAATTACAATAGGGTCCTTGCACTCCGTGCTCGGGCCCTAATAAAAACTAAACTAAAACGAAGCAATTTCAAAAAATAAAAACTAATAAAAACTAGTAAAGCAGCCTCTAAAAACTAATTAAAACTAAATAAATTTAAAAACAAAAATTCAAAACTAAATAAAAACTAAAACTAATAAAAAATCCGAAACTATTATAACCTTGGTTCTGACTTCTGTCAAGGGTGATGTGAACGTTAGTAGTCCCTACTGCAATAGCTCATTTTGATACAAAAGGTAAAGGGAAAAAAAAGTCATGAATATTTTTATAACAAGATCACCTTTGAAACCTTTTTTTTTTTTTTGAAAAAAAAGTTTTAGTTAATCCACTCAGTATCTTTTTTTTGTTCAAAGTTGAAGTAGAATATGACAGACATTTGTTTTCAGTGAAAAACAGACTCAAGACAGAATCAATTTTTTTCATTTCACTAAAACTGCGTCAAATTGCCCCATTTCTGTAAACCTACACTTTCGTTGAGCTGTTATAAAAGTTGAGCTCTCACATGTCATTGAGGACTTTCTTTTTTCTTCAAACCACTAGAGATATGTCACATGGTGAAACATGTAGCTCATTATCAATGTACACATGAAGATAACATGTCCCTCAAACAAAGCTGAAGCCCTTTCCTGTCACTTACCCAAATGATTTTAATTGCATTTGCAATAAACCAATACAACTACTATTTAACCCACTTTGCAGTGCTAAATATAACACACAGTTGTCAACCTGGTATTTAGAAATGTGTCAGGAGAGACTACATGACCTACATACACTAGTAGGAACTTTAATTCCGGCAGCTTTTTTACATGATGTCTTCCACAACACTTTGAATCAAAAAACTAAGTTGTAGTAAGTTGAATGATTTCACTCAACTCTGACTTCGCAACCTCACTTCTTGGTTGCTCACCACAGTAAATAAATTGTCACCCACAAATTTCAATCTGAAAAAGGAAAAACACAGGTAAATCCAAATATTTACCCACAAAATACATTTGTGCACACATAATGCTAACTTGGGCCCACAAAATATTGCATTTTTCCCCGAAAATGCTTATTCTTGCCTACAAAATACTCTTGTGCACGCAAAAGGCTAATTTGTGCACATAAAAAATAATGTGTATGCATACAAAGTTAATTTGTACCTGCAAAATACTAATTTCCTACAAAAAAGAAGTCAAGTTCATCCACACCAGTTCATCCATGTCTTTATGGACCTTGCTTTGTGCACTGGTACACATTCATGTTGGAAGAAGAAGGGCCCCTCTCCAAACTGTTCCAACAAGGTTGGGAGCATGTAATTGTCCAAAATGTTTTGGTATCCTAAAGCACTTAGCGTCCCTTTCACTGGAACTAAGCGGCCAAGCCTTACTCCTGAAAAACAACCCCACACCATATTTCCTCCTCCACCACATTTCTCACTCAGTGCAATGCAGTCTGAAGTGAACCTCCAAACCCAGACTCATTCATCAGATTTCCAGTTAGAAAAGCGTGATTCATCACTCCAGACAACACATCTCCTCTGCTCTAGAGTCCTGTGGCGGCGTGCTTTACACCACTGTATCCAACGCTTTGCATTGCACTTGTGTGGGTTGGATGCAGCTGCTCAGCCATGCAGACCCATTCCATAAAGGTCTCTGCATACTGTAGTTGGGCTAATCTGAAGGTTACATGAAGTGTGGAGCTCTATGGCAATTAATTGTGCAGAAAGTCAGCGACCTCTTTGCACTATTTGCTTCAGCATCCGCTGACCCCTCTTCATCAGTTTACGTGACCTACCACTTAGTGGCTGAGTTGCTGTTGTTCCCAAACTCTTCAATTTTGTTATAATAGAGCTGACAGTTGACTGTGGAATATTCAGGAGCGAGGAGAGTTCACGACTGGATTTGTTTCACAGGTGGCATCCTGTGACAGTTCCACGCTGGAATTCACTGAGCTCCTGAGAGCGGCCCATTCTTTTACAAATGTTTTTGAAACAGTCTGCCTGCCTGAGTGGTTAATTTTATACACCTGTGGCCAGGCCAACTGATTAGGACACCTGATTCTGATCATTTGGATGGGAGAGGAAATTCTTTTGGAAATATAGTGTAGCTGAAATAAAGAAAGGTTTTTTTATTTTCTTAACATCCCACAGTGACTTTGACAGCCATTTCAGAAGGAGCGGTCCCTGAAAGAAGTCATTCTAAGGCTTGCATTTTTTCATTTTAATTTTTTATAACTATGTAACAAACGGTCACACAATAACATAAGAACTGTTCAGAAAAAGAAAAAAAACTTTCAAAAAAATGTAAATGTCTGGAGAAATACGACAACTCCATTAAATCATTTAAGGGATACACAAGATCAAAGAAGCTCTTTAGGACTGGTGACTGTGGTAAACACGGAAAGCAATTGACCTCTGATCGGAGGTCACAGGTTTGGTTCCTGCCCATTCGTCGAAGAGTCCTTGTGCTATACAGAACCCCACATTGCTTCTGGTGTTTATAGGTTGGCGCCAGTGTTCAGTAGCAGAGCAGATATTGTTGTGTGAATGTCTGTGCATCAGTGAATGAGACTGTAACTGTAAAACGCTTTGGGACTTAAAGAAAAGATGCTATAGAATGCTATAGAATAATATGCCATTGTGTTTGGTTTGCCCCTTTTGATTATACTGCAGAGGTTAATTTCAGTTGGAGATACAGCTGGGAACATTTGTAATAATAAATATTTTGTAACATTTTGATCCATATGTAAGAAATTTTTACCACTGCATCATGTTCACATATGATCAAATATTATTTAAAGCCACTTTTTTTTTGTTTTAATCACAAGGACAAGGTGGTGGTGCAAAAGCCTCACACTAGCAGCTGTACACTGTCTGCTATCATCTGCTGGTGAGGAGATGGAGCTGCTTCAAATTGATCCTGTTCTTAAGCTGACAGCCAATGGGATACAGCCGCCAGACTCAACAGTTTGAGTGCTCCGCCTTAAACATTTAAATACCTGAAATAATGAATGGACATGAATGCAGAAAAAAAACAAAAAAAAAAAAAACAAATGACCATGCCAAAGGTATTGGCATGAAACAAACCTCTATTTAACACCCCTTCACACTTAGGTTGTGTCCAAATTTCTTTACCACTCACTACATAGTGCACTATATAGTGCTGTCCGAAACTACAACTCCAAAATGAAGTGCCCTAAAAATTTCCCAGAAGTCTCTGTGAGAAACCAATGTGCATCAATGCTCACTAGATTGCCAAATATACAGTAGACCACAATGCATTCAACAATTTTAAAGGAAAAAACGAACTTTAATACATTTTTTTTTATTCTCCAAGTTTTCATCATCAGAACACAGGGGATTTATAAATAGTAACATTTTGATATTTATTAGGTCTTTACTTTGTTAAATAATTAACCCCATATCTACTGTTTCTAAATAAAAATTGTGAGCATGGTCTCCATATTGCTTTGAAAGTCCTGGGCACTAGACAGTTATATATACAGTTATTTACAGTTATATTTAGTTTTTTTTAGTAGTTAGGGAGTAGGGAGGGAATTTGGACATAGCCTTGGCCTGTGGTTAAATGAGTGATGTGTTTTACAGACTGCAAGAGATATTAAATATTGACATCTTAACCTTCAATCCTAAATAGTTTCTTGACTTGTAGTTGACATGTTTATGAGACATTGCATCCTCTTATAAACTATCAGCCAATATTATAATATAATATCATTTTATAGTTTGATACTTTATAGTTTTACGTTTCCTGGTTCTAGTAAAAAAAAAAAAAAACACCTTAAATAAATTACAAATGAAAATAAATTTGCATCATGTATAGATTTTGGAACTCTGGCTGGTCTATATTTGGTAATAGACCAGGCTTTGGCACAATTTCAATAAGGAAGATCTTCCTCACTTCAGGGTAAGCTGGGTTCTTTCCGTCACCCGCCCTACACAGCACTCATCATTTTAACACTTCACTCTAAACCAATAGCTAAATTCCCTGCTTTTTTGTTTCTCAGCCAATCACAACCATATTTTTGCTTTTAAATTCATGGACGTTTATCTTTCTGTATTCTAGACAGTTTTGCCAGCCCTCCTCCACCTTGTCCTCCACCCAGACCAGTGCTTTATTATGGACTGACCATCAACCACCGTCATCGTCTAAACTCTGCGGTTTATTCATATGGGCGGAGCTTGTAACACCAGCATGAAAGACGTCATGGACCCAGAGCCTACCCACCAAACACTATGGACTTTTTTCATGCACATCTTTTTGAATTCTGAAGATCTCTCCTTAGTGAAACAGCTTTAAAAGACAGATTAACTGCATGTCAAACACCATAGCTTTCTAAGTATTTATTTGTATATCTATTACAGTAGAAGCTTATGAGCATCAAAGGAAAGTGGACAAATCTCAACTTTTATGTTGAACCTATTGGTTCTCAAAACAGAATAACGACCATTTGAGAACTGAACCAAGTGAGGGACGTCACTCTTAGAAAATCACTTACTTCCAAATCCAATGAAATAAAGTCAACTCAGTCGCCACTTTTTTGTGATATGGATGTCGGCAAGTTGGAACCAGAAATCATCCCTAAGCAGTGATTAGTCTTTGTCAAACTTTCCATGGCAACCTCTCTCCATTCGAGTGATCTTGTTGCAAAGCCCCCACTACCACTTGAAAGCAGGCTGGAGAGTATCTGTCAATCAAACCTTTCAGATGTTCGACATGAGATCACAATCTTTATTGAGATATCTGATTGGTCAGTTTATAACTTGAATAACTTGCACTACAGAAAAACATATATGACTGAGAAAGAACTGTTTTTTTTTTTTTTCCTCTAGAGAAGTCTAAGAGATTTAGGCTTTGTGTGACCAGCGGGAACTTCCAGTTTTGAACGCGACGGGGAAAGGGTCACTCAGTCCCGATCTATGTAGTCGATGGTAACAACGCTCCTTGTTTCTTGTGTTTCCCTGAAACAAATTTAGTCTTATCCTCAGTTTAAAATTGTCATCATAAAGTATGTCAAGAATTTGACATTTTCTCCTGAAGGGGCTTTTTGAAAATCATTTCACTTCCTCGGTGCTGTTTTTCATTGTTGTTCCATAAAGTCTAATAGCGGTTATGCAACTGTATCTGCCTTGAAACAGAAGGTCAGTTTTAAAAGGATTTCACCACTGAAAAGGTCAGTGCTTCCAGGTGTGAAACGCCATCAAGGCAGAAATGAAAAAGTCAAAATTACACACAACAAAAAGAAAAAACAATTGGTATTAATAGTTGGATGAAATGTTTGCATTTGGTTGACGTGTGTACGTGTGTGTGTGTGTGGGATGCTCTTTCCACTACCCTGAGCGGTGGCTAGGGGGTGCACTGTGGACATGGTGTGCATTAGGAGGGAGAGTGAGAGAGAGGGGTAGAGAGTCTTAGAAAGAGAGTCAGTGTCTCAGTAACGTATTCCTGCCTGTGGCTGGGCTGGTCACATGGGGAGAGCAGCCTGTTTAAAACAGCCTCGACTCGCTCATTCAGAGCAGTGCAAGACACAGAGACAGACACACACTTTCCCTCTTTCTGTCTTTCTATCCGTTCACACACACTTACACATGCTCATGCACGGCAACTTTCCTCTACCGGACTGACACAGCACACACGTTGGGGGCAGACACACTCCTAATCTACAGCTGAGAAGAGGATAAGGAGTGACAGATCCGAAAAAAAAAGAAAAACAGAAAAAGACATTCCCAGTGAGTAACTGATGTTGCTTGACATGTTTTGCATTTGCAGCTTTTGGAGTTTGCTCTTTTTCAGCGCTATCCGATTGGCAGGAACTATGAGAAGGTAAAAAAGAGTTGAATGGAAGAGAAAAGGAAAAGGAGACAGAGGAGAGCAGAGATTTGGATCTAGTGCAACAGTGGAGTGTCTTTTCATCAGTCGGCTTCTTGGGATGTAATGATGTTAATTAGCTCGCACATGGAATGGGAAGAATGCCGCTGTACTGAGCTGAAGAAGTGTTTGCTTTAGACTCATGCACTTTTCTGCAAATCTGCCTTGCATTTCCTGTCTTTTTTTTGCAAACACGCTGCCTTAAAACGGTCAGTCATACTGATGCTTCACAGATTCCTTGAGACACACGCCGCTTTCACTGTGATTACAGGAATCCCATTGATATGCAGATGGCAGTGGATAGACCCGTCACTGCACCCTAGTGATATGAGTGATACATGTGTGGAAAGGCTGTGTCAAAGGCTCTGTCCCTATCACTTTTATTCAACTGTATCTGTTTTGCCATCTTTCGGCTCCATCATCCTTTTCTTTATTCCTCTTCCTGTTGCTGCTGCAGTTGATCTCTGGCATTGAAACTAACTTTGACCCTCAGTCTGCAGCTCATTCCATTTGTTGCCGAAGCTTAAATTGTCTTGGTTTCTCACTTTCCTGCTGTACTTTGGGGATTCTATGCGTAGAAGCAGAGGGAATCGCAGAGTTGTAAGGTGGACTGCAGGGGAGGGAGAAAGAGGGATGACAGAGAAAGTGGAAAGAGGGGAGGGTTAGGGCTGGGGCATTGAAAAGGCTGACACTGGTTTGGACAATTAGCCCAGGGAGTCTGTCCCGGGGTGCTATTCTGAGAGAATCTTTGGCCCCTGGGCTCTGGGCGCTGGGTCACGAGATGGCTTGACCCTTCCAGTCGACAGCTAAGCATGGGAGCCATTATCACAGCCTGATTGATTAGCACTAAGCGGAAATCCCTTTTCTCTCTATTCCTAGGGAGAAAAGGAAAAGTTTTTTTTGTTTTTCTTTTTGTTGCTGGTTGTTTTGTACATTACTTGAATATTTTATTTTTTTATTTGCTGTTAACTGTTTATGTCTGGTATCTAGGGATGGAATTTCTCCTTTGTATTAGTCTGAATTGTGTCCAAAGAGGAGTTATTTTGTGCAGATTTCCCATTTTCTGAGTGTTGCATCTGCAGACATGCAGCTGATATTGATGCATTAAGAGCCTGATGTACCTGCCTGAGGTTTTATGGGGAAATAAAGCGATGAACGTAAGATGTAGACTAGACAATGTGGTACAAAAAGAAAAAAAGATCTAATAAAAAACTTGTCTGCAGGTGGTTGTGAATTTGGTTTGGGAAAACCCACTACGCATTTCTCTCTTTTCTGTGTTTTGAGGTTTCTGGTCCCTTTTCTCTCGAACTCTTTCGACATTTGTTGCCCCCCCCTCCCGCCTTTCCACTCCCTCTTCTTCAGACTGGGAGTTTAGTGGGGTGTTTAGCCCCGCTCACGGCTGATCAAAGCAGTGTGTGTCAGACTGGGCTTAGTCCAGGCACTCCTAATGGAGCACCGTTTTCATGCCTAGTTGGTGGTGGAGTGGTAGGAGGGATTGATGGGAGGGTGGCGGGAGAGGAAGGGAAGGGTTTGCGAATTGACAGAGTGACAGAAAAGAAAGAATACTGGGGGGGGTAGCTGCCACACAGACAGGCAGAAAACCAGATTAGAGAACCCTGGCAGATGGTTCATGAAGATTAATAGATAGAAAGTAAAAACATGATTTAAAAATAAAGACAGAGACACTAAATGAATGGCTGGGTGGATTGACTAGAAGTCCACTGAAGTCACTGGCAGCAGGGTTTTTATTCTGCTCCGATTGAAGAACTGGAAAATACTGAGCACAGTTCGGGCCAGAGCAGAAAAACTTGAACTCATAATTTGGGTATTAGCCAACACTGTGTGAATGCACCATATTTTCCGCACTATAGGGCACATTGGATTATAAGCCTCATCGTCAATGAATGGTCTATTTTCGAACTTATGTCATATATAAGGCACAAAGAACTATAAGGTGCATTAAGCAAAGCAAAGGACTCAGATAAGTCAGCCCGACTTTAGCTGCGCTCACAAAAACTCCAGAACTTGTTTGTAACATGCTACATGTTAGCCACATTGGAACTGTTAGCTGCATTAGCATATTTACAATAATTGTAATTCCAAACCTTGTTTGCAACATGTTAAAAACGGACTGATTCCGCAAAACAAGGAATCTGTCTGTGTGAAAAGTTAGCCTCCATGTGCTTCCATGCCACTGTATGACTGTTAACTTTCCATAAACTTTTCAGTGGCTGCACAAACAAGTCTAGACATGAATGTTCCTTCAGAAATGTTTTTTCCTCTCATTTAATATTAAAATTTTGGCTGTATAAAAGCAAAGGAATTTCCTGTTCCACTGTTGACAAGAAGTGGCTCAAACTCCAAGAAATGAAACAAAAATTATTTTTACACATTGTTAAGGTTTTTTTTTGTAGTTTCCAAAAGTCCAGCTTTGGAGGTTTAAAGTCCCACTACAATCATCTATTGATCTATTTTCAAAGTTACCCACGTGGTCTTTTAATTATGATTATGTGTTTTGAGCCCAAATCCTAAAACCTGTGTCATTTTCTAGGACATAGTTTCTGCAGAGCGGCAGAAGTTCATTAAAAATTCACCTCTGAGTTATGAGCGAAACTGTTGGTATAGAGTAAGCCTGCCCCCACATCTCGTCATCTATTTGATTACATCCTCTCCAAAGAGCCGCCAGCCCCTCACAGCCCCAACCTAACATAAGCGTTGCAAAAAAAAATGGCGAGCAATATTGGAGCTTTCCAGCCGTACAGTCTTGAGCCAGATTCCAGCTTGGATGAGGAAAACAAAGATGTAGATTGATCTAGTTGTCTACAAGTTCATGCATCAAAATGGAGCAGACCAGAGAGCTTGTGGCTTATCAATTTTAGCCTCCATGTAACAATTAAAATCTTTTTCTAATGGCATTTTTTCGTCTGCTCCTGATTTACAACGATTAGAAAAAAGAAATACATGCACAAGCGTTATCCATCATCAAAAGGTCCTTAAAGTTATTCTTGTGCGAATGGAAAAAAGAAAGTCTGAACAGAGGATGAATGTGGGACACCTGTGCTTGGTCTGTAGCACTTGCTTCAGATGCATATGCTTTGGAACTTTAGCTGAATTGTTGTCTTTCCCTTTGTTATTTTCTCTTTAGTTTCCTTTTAAACATCAATCTTTCTTCTCTTTACCAACCTTCATAGTAGAGATTCCTCACCTTTCTTTACCCCCCTCATCCACATGGTCCTATAGAATTTTGTGTTATCCCTGCTTTTCCTCTCCCATTCCCACTTTGCAATGCTGGTGTTTATGCTTCACATAGAAGAAAGGTAAGGGAAAACTAGAAAAATATTGCCCTGAACATACTTACTGCTTGAGAAAACATCCTCTGACAGATGTTCAAGCAAGGCTCTGATCAGAGTATGGTAACGGGGGCTGTGATTCTGTACTGTTTAAGTACACAAAGGCTACAAATTGGAAGCTGGTGTGGTTCTGGCTGGAGGAAGAGGTGAGGAAATAAAAGCAGTCTAAGATGTCTATAGGAGTGCGTTTTCATTATCTCATCTCTTCAAACAAGAATAACGCACGAGTTCCTCAAGACCTTTCAAATATGATCTTTCTAACAACTCTTTGTGTTCACAGGGCTACTAGGTGTTGCGTTCAACTACTTACAGTGGCTTTTTCTTATGTTTCCTTGGAAATAGAACCCCATTTCCTCAAATCTTGCTTTCTTTTTCAAATTGCATGTCTTGAACAGTTTAATTTAAACTAGTAATCCATAGGATTTTATGTTTTTACTTTCTAAATCTATTTTTCCAAACTATTTTCGAGTTAATTGAAGCCAGGCTTTTTTTTTAAATGGCTTGTTGTCAAGTTTTTTGTTTCATAATTGCCTAACCAGCCCAGTAGAAATCCCTGCAATTCAAATAAAAATAATGTTCCATACTTTAATGTCCATTAATCTTGTAGTTTAGAACTTGTGTTGGTCGATGAATTTGTGTTTATTTGTTCGGGAAAAAATGCAGACATTAGAATTTATAAGAAATTCTGTTATTATAAATGTTCATCCAATATATAATTTCCACCCAAGTTTGGCTCCCCCTGGACTGTGACTAAATTATTATGCAGTAGCGCAAAAGGGCTTGTCCGGACCCACACTGGATGAAGTGTGAATTTACTTGTCCTAAACCAGATTATATTTCTCTTTGTTGCAACTGGCCACTAAAAAATACATACACTCAATCAATAGTGTTCAGTTAGCATTTTACAAAGTTTGGAACACGAGAAACATATTATAATGAAATTTATAAGTAAGATGTTGAAATATACAACAGTATTTTGAAAAAAGGAGAAAGACTTACACATTTTACTGAAGTCAAACAGTAAAATCCACAATTGTGGTAGCAGGAGAACCCAAGCTCAAACATCTTTTATGAGGAATGTGAAGCAACACGGTGAGCAGATATGTGGGTGTTACGCTGCTGACTTAGAAAAACTGAGACAAAAATGAGATACATAGATATAAGTAGATTCAGGCAATGGAAGCACCTGTGGAAATATGCAGAGCTTTCACAGAGACCCGTTTGATGATGTCTATTGCTTGACAGAAGATTCTTCTTCAGAAGATTTGAACACAGATGCAGTCGAAAGTGCAACTCTAAAAAGATGATCTGGGTGACATAAAAAAGCACAGTTTGGCTCCATCTGAGTGAAAACAGTGACTTGTCTTTGTGGCTGTATTTCCTTTTTTGTTTTGTTTTGTTGTAAACCTTGAATCTAGATTGGTGCAGAAGGGAATGGGTGACAGATCTCAAGGGTGAAGAAGATTAAATACACTTTGATGAGCATAGTTGTGCACTTGTGTACAATTTTCAGACATTCTGCATGCCTCTGAAACAAATCTGGGTGAAAAGTTGGTTTCCAAAAAAGCATCTTAAAGGCTAAGAAAACAATAAACAGCAAATTCTTCTATTTGGAAATACATAGCTCCCACGCTTTCTTAGTCTATTCTGTTTTGTTAGATTCCCTTTTCTTTGTCTTTCTTTTTAATCTAACAGCATATAATGGAGCGAAATTATGTTATGTTAAAAGTTGATACTAATGAACTGGAAGATTGCTGCTTGATTATTATTTGCAACAAAAAAAAAAACGTGCATCTGTCTAATTATTGAACTGTAGGAGTTCATTCCAACCCCTACAGTTTATTGTATCAAGCAGAATTAGATATTAAGTCTCCAACTGTTTTTTGTAAATGACCTTAAAAAATCTGAAAAGTGTTGAATTTTTAAAGCAATGTGAAACATTTTGGTTTTTTACTGAAAGATAATGGTACCTCTCAATAACTTTTTATAGTTTTTCAAAATCTCTTCCATGTCTGTCTGTCTGTCTGTCTGTCTGTCTCTCTCTCTCTCTATATATATATATATATTAAACGTGATTTTTAAAAAACATATAGCAACAACCGCTTGAGGGCACCGTGGGTGTGTGTATCAGTATTCGCTACTGACAGAAACAAAGAAGAAGCGCAGCTCAGTCTTACACCACGGGTGTCAGAATTGTTCAAAACACACGCAGACGATGAAGAATTCAATGGATTTAGGGATTTGAAGTTATAGTAAGAGATTAGTGGATTTTAGAGAATTTTAATAGTTATCTGACTATCTGAATATGTTAATATACATTACTTTACTAGATTGCGTCTATGTATTATAAAGCTAAATAAGCATTAATGTTTGAAGCGTGCATATATTCAGTGGATTATTGTTATAAATTCTGTTATATATTCTTGTATTTTGTCAAATAAATTTCTCCCAAAAGTGCGGTTTTACAACAACTTTTTTGTGATTTTTGCCTTCTTTATCATGCATTTTTTTAGTGACTTATGGTCTGGAAACTGTTTTATTTATTTATTTTAGCACCTGCAGAATTTATTGCATCTGTAATCCTTTTCTGGCAATAAAATATTTTTAAATACAGCTCAACTTGGATCAGCTGATTCTAACAGAACTTTGAGGACACAAAAGGAAAGCATATAGTCATGCTATAAAACACTGTCGTCTTCTGCCATAAACCTACTGTTAGATAAACATAAAAAGACTTAAATATGTATATGTGTTACCAATTAAAAACCTAGTTTCAAAACCTAAAATTAACCCCTATGCATCACTGATTGGTCTTTGAAAATTCCTACAGCTTAATTTTTAAAATGTTGGCAGTTTTGGCCTGTTTTAAGTTCAGAATGTAACACTTTCCATGTGTTAGCTTCCTTTGTAGTGAAGGCTGTCTGGCCAAAGGGAAGTTTCTGGTGGACACTTTACAGTTTCCTGCACTCCTGGTTCCCAAACCAAAGACCTGCAATGGCAAAATATAAAAAAAGGTCTTTTTTCCAAGCTTTTTCCAATCTAAAAAATTAAAATGTTGTTCATTTTTAATAATGCCGTTGCATTGGGTTTAGTATAATATCGTGTATAATATCGTGTTATCCATATTTCTCACGTGTTTGTTTCACACATAAGTAGTTATAAGTTAATTCTAAATTTCCTACATTTGGAATCATTAATAATTAAATTATATATATACATATATATTTCATTTGTATTTTTCTTTAGCCTGTACATCCGACTGTGATATGAGACATATTGGTTAGTGGAGTACCTTCCTTGGCATACGAATTACTTTCAGTTTAAATAAATATTTTATTACAACTCACACTCCATCATTTCGGTCTTGGTTTTATTCTTTCTTAATATTTACTTGATCTTTGAATCAAAAGCTTCTAGTGTGTGTGAAGAAAATGGTTTAAAAGAGACAATTAATGTAGTGTCCTATTTCTGTTGTCATGCACTGCTGCTGTGTCATGCCACTGCCTTTGCTATCACTGAGAACACTCTGACTCCCTGTTACACTCCAAATTACTATTTCATTAGGCACATTATGCACATTATTCAGTGTCTTTTTTTGTACATTTTAGACTTTAGCTGTAATGGAAAATTTTGCCTTGTTATGTTATAGTGATGTATGACAGAGTTTTAATGACTAAATCAATTTTCTTTGTCTTTTGGTGCATTTATCAGTAGAATGGGATGTAAGTGCAGCAGGTCTATCTACATAGTGTGTCCTAACATCCCATAATTCTGCTGTAAATTGTTCCCTTGACAAAGAAAGTGAATGTATTCAGTTGTTCAGCCATTCATTTGGTATTTAAGATACATCTTAAATGTAAGCCTTGCTCATTTGACCTCTGCGCTTTTCTATTGTGCCAGCAGCATGTTTTGATGCATTTGATATTTCATTTGTTTCTGCGATCAATATTTTTTCAGTTGATCAACAACCTTCACACTTGAAAAACAGTTATTTTGTGATTTACAAGTAAGAAAGTAGGAATTACCATATTTTCCACAATGCACTTAAAGGTTTTATTTTTTTTGTTATTATTATGTCAATATGCTAACGCGGCTAACATGCAGCAGCGTCAGACTGTGTTTCTTTGTTCTTTACGTGTTACTAAAAAATTTTGGGAGTTAGCATAGTCACAGATAGTTTTTTTTTGCATTTTAAGTCTGGTTTTTTATATGTTGCAAACAAGTTTGGGAGTTACAGGTGCTGTAAATGCGGTCATATGTGATCATTGCAGTGACGTGCGGTCAGGTGAGGCTCAGCCTCACCGGTCATCGTGATAAAACAGAAAAAAAGTACATTAAGTAAATATTATTTTCCACTGATCCGTGTTAAAGATACATTTTCAGCTGACTCGACACGTTTTCCACAGTTTGAGGTTAAAATCGTAGAATTTGAGTGTTGCGCGATCACATACAGAGCGGAAACTCTGTGTGAGACTCCGGAGCGCTTCGTCCCATGTCTGACTGCAAAACTCAATTTTAACAGTGACGTGCGGTTAGAACGCTGCTGTAAGCACGAATAAAAGGCTGCTGGTGAGGCGAGCCTCACTAGGGGGCAGACGTGACAGCTGCTTTGCAGCAATACTGGTGCAGCAGAAACAACAGACTAAGGAGTTCCTTCTTCTCCATTGAGGGAGAGACTCATTAAACTAAAGGAAAATAACCTCTTTTACAACAAGGTCGTATAACGTTTGGACTCAAAAAGTAGGGCCAAACATGGTTGTCACATTATGTTTTCCTTTTTCTTAAAATTGTAAATCTGACTCCAGGAGTCAGTGCCTCACCAGCCATCAACCTCACCACATGTCACTGGAATAATGTGTAGCGTGTTACAGTCGAGGCTTACATAATCTCTGTCTCAATGTGGCTCAAGCTACGTTCACAATGAGCATGTGTTGCGTGTTCAAGACTGCACATTCTTGAATGCGCATTTAGCCCTTAATGTTCACACTTGATTGATTGTCACTACCTGATACTAGCGGATGTCCACCACCTAGTTGGAAGAGGGTTGGTGCGAAATGTCGAAGCTGTAAAAATCTTGTTCCAGGCTTTTTCTTCCACAGCTCTATTCTGAAGACTTGGTGTAATATAATTGCGCAAATTAAAAGGACGCCATTCCTGTTTCACTTCAAAATCAGAGTCCCTGATTGGTCAAACATCGTTTTGGTTTAATCTTCAAAACGTGTTCAGTGGACGAACATTTTGAACGAAGAAACTTGTATAAGACTGCATGAACACTTACGTTTTGAACTGCGTGTTTTCATAGAGTTTTTATTGGATAAAATTAAAGTCTTGAATTGAACCAAAGAATAAAAAAGCAAAAAAGACTGTCGTTAAAAAAGACAATTGGGAAATATTTCAAAAGGTCCATGTGAGACTAATTAGGATGTTTGTGGTTAGAGGAAAAGAAGAAAACAATAAAAAAAGGACAGTTTTTCTTTTTTACACAAAAACTATGACAGCATCCGTTTTTGAAACATGATTTGGTCACAGAGGGTGCTGAAGAGATTACTCTGCACCCAGCGTATGGAACTGGCAGGAGATAACAGCTGCTGTGATTGTGGTCAAACTCAGGGAGGGAAAACCAAAAAAGTGTTCAACGCCTGGCGGGGAGGTGAAGAAACAACAGTTTGGGGGAAAAACACAGACACATCTTTGATGACTGTAAACTGGAGGGAAGAGCGAATGGAAATGAAAAGCAGGGTGGAGAGATCACAGGAGACTAATACCATTATGGTCACTTGTGTGATTGAGGTCAGAGAAGAGGAAGAGGTGCAAGGAATGGTGTATGAAAGGTGATAAGGGGTAGGTTGTGACTTGATGGGGATCCCTACATGTGAGACAATGCCCAATCCACAGAGGACAAAGGGAAGCAAAGACATAAAAAAGAACCAGTTTTTGAGATGTGTCGATTCTGTAATTTAACATAAAATGTGCCCCCAAAAGGGACAAAACAGGTTTGGGGTTGAATGAATGAATTAACGTATTTTAAAAGAAAACACAATCTAGTTCATTGCTCTTCTATAATGAATCCTAGATTTATACCCAATACACTACACATCTTTAAAGACCCACTCCAATCATCTTTTGATCTATTTTCAAGGTGCTCCCAGCGGTCTTCTCTGTATGATCATGCTGTTTTTAGCCAAAATCAAAAAGCTTTTGTTGTTTTCTAGGACATAGATCCTGCAAAGTGGCAGGAATTCATCACAAATTTACTTCTGAATTGCGGAAGGGAATAATACAGCGGAGGTAGCCCTTCCCCACTTCCCGTCATCCATCCGTTTACAGCTTTGTTGTAAACAACAAAGCGTAATGTATTTAATATGTATTTTTTATTCATTTATGTCCTGAGAAAAATGGAGTGGGTATTTAAAATCTTTCATTTTTCTATTCATTGAAAAAATAAAATCCACGTGGCATAAACTGACGTTTCAGAAACATGCATGAGTTTATCTTTGCTTTGAGTTTTTCTCTCATATGTTTATTTTTTTCTGTTATGAAATGTATATGGGTTGTTAAAAGCCTTAAGGGTCTGCTTCTAGCAATGTTGACTCTACAGTAGGTATAAGTGCCTGTGTTGCTGTTTGTGCAGGTCCTATCTGTTTACAGTTGTGAAGCTAATTTCTGTACACGTGTGTTACTGTTTCTGTCCATTTCTGTGGACGTCTGTCCAAAGAATTTCCTGCTAGAGTCACTGTAATAGTTTTCCTAGAGCCAGGGGCTTTTAATCTAATAGAGACTGATCTTTAAACACTAATCAATGAAGTCCTATATATTTCCATTACTGCGTGGAAAGAATGAAATAAATAAAACATGACAGGGAGCAGTTGGGGCCACATACACAATCATGTACAACTTCTAATGTAGTCATTCAACTGTTTTTTTTAGTAAAGGAAAAACAATTACGTAACAATTTTTTGTAGATACCAAAATAATTTCTTTTACCCAATGATAATGATTGTGAAACATGTTTTTAATACAAATATCTATCAATTGATTTTTTACATTCTTTGTGTTTCTTCCAGTCATTAAACAAAAAAAGTCGGTGGACTAGGGCTCTAAACAAAGGTTTTCCTTAAAAGTTTGGTTGACCTCACCTAAAAGCTGCATAACACTGAACAGCACTTTACAAAGTCACTTTTTGTTTTTAAACTGCTTTCCCATTGTTACAACATGCCACTTGAATGGGAGACTTTGGCAGTGCATGTATCGCCGCATGACGTGTTTTTTGGATGCATTGACCTTTTCAAGTATTTCAACTCAAGATGTTATAGAATCAGTCACAAATCCAATAGCCAGACATCATCTTCCTATGATCTTTACAATAAATGCAGTGCATTATATTATAGGATTTACTGTCTCTAAGCAGGGAGACTGGTCAAGCCACTTTCTTGGACATGTTCACACCAGAAGCTATCTAGGAATTACAACCCAGGTCACCAATGCTTTTATTTAGTTTACGAAACTGCAAAATATAGATTTGGATTAATTTATCAAAATCTAATTAAAATGAAAAGAATCAAAAGAAAATTCAAGTTTCTGTTTTTTTGTAATAAGCAAAAGACTATCAACTTTATCAAAGAAATGTGTTCTGAAAATATCTTAATCCACTGATTATATACAGAGTACTGTTAAACTTAGATCGAGCTTGTACCCAAACCCGGAGAGCCTTCTACATCAAGGAATTAACAGAAAAATAATATTCTTTAAAATTAAGATCTTTTTAAACCATTTGTATATTTGCAGAATAACAACAAAAACATGCTGCAATATTTTTTTATGAAATATAGATCGGGATGCAAATTATTTAGATTCACAGCTGCAAAAGAGGCTGATGTTCAAATTGTTTACCTAGTTGGTAAAAGATTTTTTTTTTTAAACAAATATGAAACCATCTAAATGCAGTTGTTTCCCACAAGGACTTCAATTAGTAAACGTTCATGACAAAAGTTGCTGATTTTCTATTATGCATGCAATAGAAACTCAGGGAATTTGCACACCACTTGTCAAATTGCTTTTCACTGTTTTTTTCATGAGAATAAAGGGATAAAGAACACTTATAGACAGATAGAAATAGCTTTCTATGAGAATCTGTCATGTTTGCTGTTGCATCTTTTTTGTCCTGTGTCACTGTACCCCTATTCATTTCTTTTTGTGAAAGTATTGCTCATGCTTGTGTAGTATTCCACTTACACCATGTTTAGCTGGTGATATATGAACTACAGCTTTCAGCTGTCATAAGATAACAATTTCAAGCTATGCAGCTGACAATTTCCAGCACCGTCTTAGTGGTGATTTACAGCAAATGACTGCTGTGCAACCGGAAGCACAGCTGCCCCAACCTGTCTTTTTTGAATTCAAACCTACTTAACTGACAAACCTTTCTCTTATGGGAGCTCACTTTATTAACTGTGTCTGTTTACGGACATTTCCCTCACCCAAATCAATTTGTCATGTTTATGTGGCAGTTTTCCTGTAGACTGGCTCTGCCTTTAGAGTATACTTTATTAGTGTTGTCTTGGTAACCCATGCCTACACCTGCTCCGCAACCATTTCTTTTAACTACCGATATTCAACTGTATTTTTTTCTCTGCAGGAGAGTATGTGTAGGTTTTTCTGCCCCGTTGTGGTAGTTTATTAGCAATGTCTCCTTTGATAGTTAGTGTGCACGGTTGATTATGGTTGAAAGGGAGTGGGCCGACTGCTTGGCTGGAGAGGAAGTCTGCCTAATGATGTTAACAACATTCTTTATTGGGGAGCTATAGGCCAATTGAGAGAGAGGAGTGCAAAGAAAAGAAAGAAAGAAATGGACAAAAAATGTGGAAATAAAATTTAAAAAGTGAAATTACAGAACAAATGGAAGAGAATTTGTACACCAAGGAAGGCAGGGACATTATGTTTGAGGTTTAGCCGGGAGGAAGGCAAAAAAAGAGAAACGAGTCAGGAGATAAAAGCCAGGTGAAAATAAATAGAATGGAACTATAAGATAGGGATAATCTCTACCGGGGCGACTGCGCTCCTAAACTACTGTGGTAGATATTCTCCCATTTTCTTGATGTATTATACAAAACAGTAAGCCTTTCTGCGATGCCCCAAAAGAAACATTGCAGTCCACCCACAAATTGCTTAGCAACCCCATCTGTGCATTGATGTCTGCAGGGGTATTTGCTGCTTGGAACAGCAGGAAATAGGACAAATGATGAAAATCTGAAAACAATTTATTTTTAGTCTCTACTTTTACTTTAAGAATTAAACATTTTTGGGTGATTAAATTGGATAATTTTCATTCAGAGAAGCAATAAAATTGTTTTGTTTGCTTGAGTTTCCGTCCTTTACTCAAAACTCTGATGATCTGATTCAGATCGCCAATAATTGGTGGCTATTTGAATGCTGCCTTGTCCCTAAAGTGCTTCTCTGTGCTTGATTCCACAGAAAAGGAGCTGCATACTGCTTATGGAGAGCATATGAGAAGGACTGTATGAGTCTGTGTGCTAATGGGTGAACATGAACCCAGTGTAAAGTGCTTCGTAGATGCTCAAACATGGCTGAAATGCTAAAAAAAGAACAGAGAGCATTATTGTATAAAATGTTTGAGATTGTGAAGTTATTGCAAAGTGATCTGGCAAATGGGTATCAGGGCATCATGAAAAACCTGAGGGATTTGCCTTTAATCAGCTGAGGCAAATTGACCGTTTTCTCCATGCTTTTCTGCAAAATTGAAGTCAGCTTATCAAGGGGGCAGATAGCCACAGCAGATTAAAGTTTCATGCAGACATCCATTATTGAACATGACAACTGAGTCTGATAAAAGGAGCAACAGGAGAATGGTATGAATGCTTGCAGGGAATATGAGGTTAGTTGATTGCAGCAATCTGAGAAAGTATGAACTAAGTGTGAGGGTGAAGCCGCTTTGGTAGCTTTGTATTTGGCGTTCTCACCAGGAACTTGATTTCAGTGTGGACACCCAAGTGAGAAGCTTTGAAAATGAGAATGGCATTAGTATTTTCCTGATTTTATTGTACATCGCCTCTATTGTCCCTAAAACCTTTATCTCTTTCTGGTCTATCCCTAGAAAAGTCAGAGTTTTCTGGAGTCTATCGCACCTTTTGTTGGCAAATACAGGGTACATCCTGAACAAGTCACTGGGGAGCCACATGTACAGACAGACAGCTTACTTATAAGGTGCAGCATCTTATCAATGAATGGTCTATTTTTTAACTTTTGCAAATACAGTAAAGCGCACCAAGCTACAAGGCCCATTAAGTGAGACAAAAAACAGAAACAAGTCTGTCAGTCAGCCGGACTTTATTAACCATGTCTAGAGTAAAACTAGAACTTCTTTGTAACACGTTACACGCCATTCACGTTAGAAGAGTTACCCACATGAAAAAAAGACTGATATCGCCAAAACAAACAGTACTGTGACCACGCTAACTCCCAACCTTGTTAGTAACTCTTAAAAAAAAAAAAACACACTCCCATTCAGTTATACTGTATGTTAGCCACACGGCTGTTATTGTGAACCACTAACGCTAGTGGTTCACAATAACACCCAATCAAACATCTTGACAGAGCTCTATACCTCCTAAAATCCCTTTAACATCAGTAAACACAATGAGAATGAATCCATACACAGTATAAGGCACTCTGGATTTTAAAATCGCTTTTGAAAAAAAAATAGGGCAGAATTTACAATAACTCACTGCTAAAAGGCAAGTTTTAGAGTCACCAAATAACCTGTGAAGCATGTTTTGAGAAAAAATCAAGCTGGCTGGAATAAATTAAAAGAAATTGGCTAGGATTTGAACAAGCAACCTTGTTTTTGTATGGCACCTGCTCTAACAACAACACTTCATGTGTTATTTGAAAGTGTCAATGAAAGTACAGAAAAAATTATAATAAATGAATATTAATGAAATCTAAGTTGGTCAGTCCTGAAGCAAAGATAGGACACTTCTTACTTCAAGCTAAACCTTTTTTTTTTATTTTGTTATTAATGTAATGTTGTGTGACACCAATGGAAAGACAACCAAAAATAATGATAAATAAAATAGTTCAAATGAGATTTAGTTATTTTGATGTTGTCGTGCTGCAGATTGACAAGCATGATAAACAGCATATTAAAAGCAGTAAGGTCATTGCTTGGCCCTGTCAAGTTTATCCACAGGCTTTCACATCAGGACATGAAACACTGCATCTTAACACACAGAAACATACCAGATGATAATGTGCTGATTGTCAAACAGCACCAGTGCACACACACACTGGAAGCTGTCACCTTGAAAGACCTTTCCCAACTGCCAAAAAAAGAATTAATAAATAAATAAGCTGGCATTTCTCTTTATTTACCCTGGCAAGGTGCCTGAGATGGTGTACCCTTCCCAGATGTGAGCATGACTGCATGGGGGCTTGTTTATCTGTGTATTTGTGGGCATGCTGGTCTCTGTGTGTCTGAGCAGCTCTTTGTCCATGCACAGATTCATCAGAACTTTTTTTTTTTTTTTTCTGGCATTGCGCTTTTGGATGCATCGCCTTACTGGATCCACAGCGACATATCACACATGAGCCAAAACACACTTGCTTGAAAACTCCGCACACCCTGCAAGCAAGTGCGAACAAAGGTTTTACGGTGGCACTTGCAAATGCACAGACAAATGTGCATGGAAGTACACACACTGGTATGAAAGCTTAGACTTATTTTCCTTTTTTTCCCCAGAAGTACTTCCTTTGGGAATACCCACAGGCAAAGTACAAACTACTTCCTTATTGTGAAAGGATTTTAAAAAAGTGGAAAACCTTCCTACTCTGCAAATGACCTCCCCTGAGTATGATTCTTAGAGTACTAAATACTTTCAATTTTATATTTAGATCTTTTTGTTTGTGATATAGTTAAAATAACATTTAAATATATATTTTTTTCATGCTTTTCAACCTACCACAATTGCTCATCCAAAAAGAACCTGAGAGATCTAAATGAGCTTCACAGTTTTCAGGCCAGATAAACTGATGTGAGCTGGATTAAATCTCAGGTCCAAACAACCAGCTGAACACACCATCTGTTATTCACTGATTCTGCTCATTAAAGAGATACATATTGTTATTGAATTTTTATTTTCCCTGTCATTTTCCACTTCCTGCTGTTTATCTGTCACCATGTTGCTTTTGTTGCTCCAGCACAGCATTATGGAAGCTTAAGGTCCTGTTGTTTTGTTGTCTTTTTTATTACCTCTTTCCCTCATAGCTGACTGCATTTTCTATTCATTGTCCAATTTTCATTTTTACGTTTTTCTTATTGTAGGTGGTCACTTTTGCCTTTATGGAAACTATATTTTATGAATGTTACCACAAAACCTATTATAACTGCATTCAAATTGCTGATTAGTTTTTCTACACTCTTTAGGTCACTGCTGCCAATTGCTGTTTTCATTCTCTTTTTCTGGAAAACCACTTTTGAAAACCAACGGACCCTTCAACACATAACCCAGAAGGCTAAGTCAGTCACCCTTCCATTCTGCCTATTTCCTCCAGCTGCTCCCTTTGCATGCTCCATCTGTGACTCGGTGATTCTCCTCTACAGCCACCTGCGGTGGTGCCATAGCTGATAGGCACAAAGCAGAGTGGCTTGTCTTTTCTAATGGTAGTAGTATGATATTTCATTGGTAATGAGGTTCCCTTTTTTTTTTTTTATTGAGGACCCACTGTGTAACAAAGTCAAAATACTATTTATTAAAGTCAAAGGAGACGATCTTGTCTCCAAACACATCTGTGCAGTTAAATGTGTCATTGCAGATGTGCATAGGGTGGAAGCAGAGTCAAAAATGTGTGTAACATTGAAGAAATGGCCAATAATCCTCTGTGCAAAGGTTTTCCCCAATATTCAAAACAGTAATGGGTTTATGAAAGGTATTCAGCATTCTTTGCCTATGATGTGGGGCTTGATTTCACTGCTAAGGTATGCTGGGCAGGCCATCAATTCACGTCCACACACTCAGTTTTCTTTCCCCATGACAAATTCCTTGATTTCCTCCAACACATTCCTTATGCATTATTGGTCATGGATATTATATGGTCCCACATCCTTTTGACCATTCCAGTATGGGAAGCATTTAATTGCTTGTGTCTGCGAAAGAGAGCTAAAGAGACAGGCAGAAAAGCAGAGGGCAAGGAGAAAAGAAAAAACATATACACAGATTTTGGCTTGTTTTATGGCTCTTATTTGTTTGTATTTAGAGGCAAAATTAGTGGGAAATCAGAATGCAAAACAGGTACTACTGTATTTCCCGCATTTTAGGGTGGACTTAAAAGCCTTAACTTTTTTCAAACGACAGGTCGCCTTATAATCCGGAGCACCTTATAAATGGATTATTTCTGGTTGTGCTTAGTGATGTTACAGCGATTTGGAGAGGTACATGGCACTCTATCAAAACGTTTGTTTGGGTGTTATTGTGAATATGCGAACGCGGCTAGTGTGGTGTTGGAATGTTTTTTTGTTTTTACATGTTACATGTTTTGTTTTTACAGGTTGGGAGTCACAGTAACATTTGTTTTAGTGGTCTTAGTCTTTTTTTTATGAGCTGAAAACAAGTTTGGGTGTTGTGAATACGCTAAGGAGGCTAATGTGTAGCGGCGTCAGACTGTTATTCTTTTCTTTTTTTTCACGTATTACTAACAAGGTTGGAAGTTAGCATAGTCACATTACAGTGTTACAAACAAGTTCTAGAGTTTCTGTGAACACAGTTAATAATGTCTGACTGATTGACAGACTTATTTCTGACTCTTATCTCGCTTTATGTGCCTAATAGTTTGGGGTTTCTTGTAAATGACATCATTTGAAAATAGACCATTGACCATTCATTGATGGTGTGCCGCATAATCTTGTGTGAATTATCATGAGTTTTATGCACTTACAGAGTTAGCTACATCCATAAAACTGTGTAATAGCCTAGTAATAGCTTACATTGTGACTAATTTATTCAAATTTTAGTACTGCCAAAAATACCGAATGGGATTAAAAATGTTCAAAATAAGAAGAAATAAAGGCCATATGGAACTTATTCTAAGCAACCTTATTTTACATTCCTTGAAGCAATTTTTATAATTGGCTACTTTGAAGCAGAAAAAAAGCCTTGAACTGGAATAACTTTTCCATAAAAACCTAAATGAAACATGAGAGCGCCTATTACTGATGCAATTATGTTATAACATTTAGAAAATTGAGTCGTCAACGTATAGAATTGCATTTCAGATAGGAGTGTGTGTGTGTACGAAGTGTGTATAAGAACACAAGACTGTGCAGGCCGGATGCATGTCTTCTACTTTTTTTTTCTTATGAATTAGTGGCCTCATTTCCTAATAACACTGAGATTTCAAGTGAAATTCTCTGCACTAGTACAGCACACGCACAAGCAGCCATTTACCTACATCAGGGCCTCCTCTTGCTCGTCTTTTTTGACTTAATTGGGTCATAAATGTCATAATGAGGAAGGATGCTTGCAGTAGCTGTTAATCTTTGGACTGTTAAGATCACTGGATATGTACATGGTTGCAGTTTTCCTAATTACAGGTCTTTAAGTGTGAAAACTTTTTCCCAGATACTTGGGACTCTATGCTGAGTCCTTTGCATATCCAAATCACATATCATACATATGATATGTGATTACGTATCAGGTACTTTATCCTGACATGTCGGGCCAAAGTTACCTACAATTGGTCTGTTTGCTCTTGTGTGGAGTCAAAAATGTTGTGTCCATCTTTTCTGCTCAGCTTTCTGCAATAAAATTTGTTTTATATCCCTAAAATTTTTCAATCATTGAATAATGAATTTTTACTCTCAAACATATGATTTGTTTTCCCCTAAAAACAAACACCATCACAAAATGACCAGGTTAAAAAAAAACAAAGCAGTTCTTTCTAAAATCATCTGCTTATGCTGTGCTTTTGCTAAGAGTAACCCCAGATTTACACTAGTCCGTCTGCGGTCCCTCTGTCACATGGGGTGACTGTCTCACGACTGCAAGTTAGTCTACATTGTCTGTCTTGCGTTTCCGGTCCGTCCCCCATCCCCCCTGGCCTTCGGATGAGTGATATGTCTTGCCAACCCCATGTCAAGTAGCTTGCCCTGCTTTTCTTCGCTCGTGGGCATCTGTGCCCGTGGCTGCTGTGTGAACACATCTCCTTATCCACAGTGATAATACGCATTAGTGTGTGGGCATCCCACCTTAAATGTTATAATTTTTTTTTACTTTTGAAAGTACAAGAGAAGTTTTTTTTTTTTTTTTTTTTTTAAACCTGTTTCACATTTTTCTGGCGAAACTGACGGACTGGAAAGAGAACCCTGTTGTAAAATGTGCGTTGCACTGCAAAGGGACAGATTCCACACGACGGAGGCGATGTAAACATTCCGGTTGAGTACGATTCTTTTTCCGATGACACAACAGAGATACACCGCAGACAGACCAGTGTTAATCAGCCTTGACACGCACAACTCGCGGCTCCCCTGGTCACATGACTGATGGTGCAGTTCAATATGTTGTAAGCTGGAGGGTGTTTCGACACAAAGTACTGTAGTAACTCACCTAAAAATCAAAAATATCTAGAAATTACATATGCGCTTTTATTGTTTCATTTATTTTTTTTAGTAATAATTGATACTTTAATCGAGTTGTTCATACCAAAATTGGTGATGTTTGGTTATCTTTAAATTGATAACTTGGTAATGTTACCCCCCCCCCCCCCCATCACAGTTAGCATTGCGCCAATTGATTCAAAAATTTTAATTAAAGTACAGTATGACAATCTGAGCCTTTGAAATGCACTTTTAAAATGTATGCATGTTCATAAAATCACAAATCTGGAAAAACGTAGAGAGAAACTGGTGATTAAAAATATATCTTTATAATCGGTTTGGTTGACCTTTTTCACTTTGCCTAAGGTTGGAGCCATTTCTTCCTTATGTGCAATGCATGTTAAAATCATTCACATTTTCGTTGGTGCAAACTCAAACTTAGTGAGAAACAACCTCTGGGAGGATTATAAATATTGTTTTAATAAAACCACACATTTATTTCTGACAATAATTCCCATGTTGTGCTGAGGGCTATGGTTGACTCAACTCTTCCAATCATTTCTCATGTGCAAGAGGCTTTTAGTTGGCTTTTTATTTCCAAAACAGAGGCATAAGGGATTCTCAGGGGGCCGTGACATTCCCATTAGGAATACAAGTCTTTCAGTGTGGCACACTCATGAACTTAGAAACTCACATTAACTCGTTTGTCCCCGCCTGCAGCAGCTTAGGACAGATTGTACTTAAATTGTACCCCAATAGGTTTTGGAGCTCTGCCTGAAGTTTCTAGTATGAAGTTAAATAGGATTTTCTGTCATGCTTTCTCAAGAAGACAGCACAACTTGTGTCCATTTATTAACCACATAATTCTTTTTCTAAATGCAAATGGCAGTACTTTAGCTTACTTTCTGCTTGTATAAATTAGCTACAATGGGATGGATTTGGCTTTGCAATTCTAGAGCTACACAGCAATATGTAAAGCTGGTTTTAATGGATTTTTAAGAACATAATGAGCCAGAGGCTAATTTGTTCCTTAATGTTTATTGACTTCCAACTTCCGTAATCCCATATGACAAAGAAATAAATCCTACATGAGAGATTTAAACAACTATTTTCATTATTTAAGAAAGAAAACAAACCTGTGGTGTATCTGCAAACAGGGTATGCCTTGGTGAAATACATTATCATTGGGGGTGTTAGAAGGTAGCATCAATCATAGCCAATCAAATCAACCACTCTAATTTTCTTTAAAAGCAATGCACTCCGTGCTGTAGCAGATTTGTAATAGAGACTCCAGGCTGCTGCTCCTAAAAGGATTGTAATCTGGGCACGACTGACTGCTGCAGACCTGCTATGCTCATATTTGCACAAACTGCAGAATTGCTGTTTCTGTTGTTTATCCTTTAAAAGACAAACTGCAGATTTACTTGGCTGTTGGGAAAGCCATAACTTACCCCAGCCAGTGGAGAAATACAATTTCATAAGACAGTAGGAAGTGACTTAGAACTTTTTTGAACAAAAAGAACATTTTCATTTAATCATTTTTTTCCCATAGAGTTGCTCATTAAAAAAACATTTACTATCAACACTGGGGACAGAAAACGCATCTTCTTTTTTTCCATTTAAATGGAATGCATTTTTGCCTTTCTGCTTCTTCGATACTCACTGATACAGAGTATTTCAAGTTTTCCAAAACGCCACAAACTCCAAAACTCACCAAAATTGGCGAATACCTAGTATCCAATCAAAATGATTTTTTGACATGATGAAAGACACCCCTTAAAAATGATAACATCACAGCAAGAGAAACTGTCCAAAAAAACAAATGTGGCAAAAATATCTCACAGAGAAATATTTAAGTATATTATAATGTTAATTCCTCAATATAAACAACCCCAAAGCGGTATTTTGGTCCATTAACGTATTTCTGAGCATTCCTCCAAAAACCTGCCCTCTGAGCACCAGCCCCTCCCCCCTTCCATAAAAGCAAGTGGCTTCCTACATTCACATGTATGAAAGTGAGGAAGAGCCCATAAGAGTCTGTTACTAGCACCACCCCCAGGTTAGCGCAAAATCCCACTGTCTCCGCAGAGCTAGCTGTATTCTATTCTATTAAAATAGAACTAGCTGTAGTTCTATTTTAAATGCACAAAATGAACATCTATCTTTGTTCAAATGTTGTTTGTTTTTCATGGGCGAAATGCAGAACACTGCAGAGGCCAGCTCTAGGTTGACGTCATGAATTGGGCGGCACCCACAAAGAGCCAAAGGCGGTGCCTCAGAGATCAAATCGTCTTCTGGGTAGGAAAAAGGGCTGTGAACATAACTCATGTTTAAATTTGTAGCTGGTACTTAAGTTTTTTTGCTGTTTTTTTTTTTTAAATTCAAGATAGTGGCCTCTTTGATGGTTATTGTAAACATAAGCTGGTTGTGTGTGTGTGCATGTGTGTGCAAAATTTTGTTTGCTCAAACAAATGTTTTCTTTTCCCATATTATGTGAAAATATGAATTCATGCTTTGCCACAAACTAGCCGCCAAGCCACATGTACCGTAGCCATCGCAAAAAAATTTTAAACGGCCTATATCACTTTTCTTAAGATTTTCAAAGTAAACTAGATTCACCTATATGATATAAATAAGGTGACTATATTATTCTTTATTAAACCTTTGCCTATCAGTGGAAATACAAGACGCATGTTTTTTTATGTTTTTCGTATTTGTGCATAATAGATTTATGTTTAACCTTCTTGATCTTTATGAGCATTTGGCTTTAAGAGGCAGTTAAAAATGTCTTCATTTATTTTCTGATCAAATTGATGAATTGTGTGAACAAAAATCCACTTATAATCTGACAATAGCATATAATTTACTAGAATAGAATAGAATAAAATAGAACTTTGGTGATCCCAAAAGGGTAAATTACCTTGTTATCAAAGCTCTATAAAACACAGCAGATAAATAACAATAAAAATACACTTAAATAATTGATAACAATAGTGACAATAAACGTCTTCACTATGACATGTCCGAAGACTTTTGAGAAATTTGCAATTTTCATTTTATGTTGTTTTCCTGATGTATTTCAAGAGTGTAATCCTGTGAGTTGTTAGGGGGTGAGGCACAATTTTGCCACATATAATGAAAAATTTGGTTAAAACTAGCTGAGTCAGCCTTTATAAATACTGCCTTTATAAAAAGAGAAACAAACGACCCAACAAGAGATATTTGATATCCTTGCCGCTAAACAATGGTTTAAGTCAAATTTATGTTTTACTAAAGGGACATGGCCCTGGCCTGTGGAGCAGTGAGCACCACGATGGACTTTTAATCACAAAGTTGCTGGTTTGAGACTGGGTTTGGTCACAGTCTGGTTGGGTCAGCAAGTGCATCTGGTGTAGAATTCCCATGTGAATGACTTCAGTGTGGTGACCCCTCTAATGGGGAGCAACCAAAGGACAAAAAGTATAAATAAAGGTACATGAATCAACTGGATGAGGACAAAAAGGCACACTACGGCCATTTAAGGTCATAAACATATGAAATTTGCTTTAAAAATATACATCCATGTCAAATGTAAATATTTCTTTCTTGGCTTAAACCCTTTCCCATTCAGTGACCACAAGGATTTCCTCAAACTGTTGGCATGAAAATATTCAGAGCAAGCAGGCGAACAGACTGTGCAGCACCAAAAAGACAGGCTGCAAGAAATAGAGATGAAGATATGAGAGGAGTCAGACCACCAGATGGTCTAATGACCACAGGACATATTACAGCTGGCAGCTGCGCACCAACACAAATGACACCAGCCATCAATGTGCCCTGCAATGACCCAGTGTGAACAAATGCATGTCCTCCCGCAAGTGTATGTGTGTGGAACTGTGCTCACAAGGTCAAGAAGGCTTCGTATTTATTCTACAATCGCCAAAGGGAAAGTTTGGAGACCTTTCGCCCTATACCCTGTAATGATCCAACCCCAACCGCTTTGGTTCAGGCAAGTCAATGTTTGCAAACCAGTGAGGTGGAACTGCATTGCACGCGGCTGGGACGCTTCTTGCCAAAAATTAACTTTATAACAAAGTAATATTTTACTATCTGTACAAATTGCTTCATCAAACCCTGAACAAATTAAAGGTATTCATTAAGCAAAATTGCCACTGCTGACCTTTAAGGAAACAAAATGCCAAAATAGTAGAAAATTGGAGCCTATTAATTGAGCTGATTAGCTTTTTTGGCTTTAATTTAGTCATTATTGTGAGAGATCTAACTGCAAAAAAAGCTCTGGAGGGACAATATTGAGAAGTGTGGCAAGCTGTAACATGGATTTCCTTCTGGAAGACCACAACTTTTAAGAAAGATTTATGAGAAAGTACATTCAGGTTTACAGTAAAATAAGCTGAAATGTTGTGTGAGAACTGTGGTGTGCATGTGACTAAAATTGAAATTTTATTTGAGCTCATTTAATTTGACTTTCTTCAACTACAAGAAAATAATGTTTTGACATTTTTTGACAGAAACCTTTTGAGCAGTTTCGGTTAAATCAACACAAAAGTAATCAGTGTTGGAGTGGAAATGATGCCCTGTATTAGACAGGCGACCCATTAACGGTGTACCCTGCTTTCAGCCAACAGTAGCTTGGTTAGGTGCCAGCAAACTCCAAGATCCTGAAAAGCCACGTTCACACAGCACTCAGCAATGTGTATTCAAGCAGCCACTTCCTTAGAAAAGTATGTAAACTTGTGTCAGCACATGCTTTGGGCTTCCATGTTCAAAACTCTTAACATTTTGGGGTTCTACTTACAAAACGCGTGTTCAGTGGAACTCATGTTGAAGGTAAACCCAGGTCGAACTTTGATCAATCATGGACTCATATTTGGTGGTAACGTATGGATGTCGTCACCTTTAAGTCACAGAAGGGACAGTCAATTAAAAATTGATCATGAAGGAAAAATAGTTGCAGTAGGTGCCCAGTTGGAATTATATGACACCAAGTCTTTCACAAATCAGAATTAAGTTGTGTAAGAAAAGCCTGGAGCAAGATTCCCAAGATTTGCACCGCTTCGACATTTCGCACCAAGCCTTTTCCACTTGTAGATGGCAAACATGCACTAGTTAACAGGAGGAAAAAAAAAAAAAACCCAACCTTAATCATCCAGTATGAACACCATGGGCAATCACATGCTTAGTGTGTCCATAGCTAAAGGGATCAACTTGGTATGGGAAAGGGAAAGATGGAAGGATAAACTAGGGATTTGAGACCGAAATTCTTGACAAGTCTTTGAAAAAATCTTTAAAAAAATATTATAAACCAAACTGGACTGTTTTTAGTCACATGCACCTCTATGGGGGTTGACCCTTACGGTTTCTGCAAGTTTATAGGTTGTCCACGTCCATAGAAGGTCATGGAAAGAAGGGGCTGCATCAGGAGTGCAGGTGTGTCCTGCAGTTAGCTTGAAGCTCATGCCATCACCTTCACGGACATTGTGGAAATAGGACATACGATTGTCATGCTTGTGGTAAATGCACTGTGAAGTATTTGTAGGGATAATGTAAGCACGCACTTATGATGTACAGGTGATTCTGTCATACGATGGACTTCACAGCACGACAGTCATTTTTAAGGTGCGCGCACTGACCACGTGCAAATGCTTGCACAGATGGGGAGTACATGTGATATGCAAGAGACCGTGGACGCCTGTATAGGATCTAACTACACTGTCTAATTTCCTCATTTCTAACAGTCAGCCTGCGTGCGAGGGATGTGCACCTTGAACAGTACTTACAAGCTCCTTGCACAGTGCGCAGGGTTTTGAGGGGGGTTGACATAAAATTAAAAAAATCATTTAGATGTGCCTGCATCTCACCTACTTCTTATGAGTTGTTTAAGAATTTGCTATGACCTGTCCTCAACAGCAGCCCCATTGGAAAAAATGCGCATGAACATTTTTGCCCTACGAGCTCATCGAGCATTCTACTACTTAAACAATCATACAGGCCACCTGCATGACCCATACAGGTTTACGCATTTTCCAAAGTTTTCCAACCCATATCCACCCGTAAGGGCAGTCGTGACTCAGGCATCTCCCTCAGTGTCCAACATGTTTGATTCAGTCATCTTTATTTTTCTGTTGGCATTTTCGTTTGATTCTTATCTTGTGACACTCCCTGACTGTACTTTGAGTGAACTGCCTCTGTTTCATCCTCCTTTTGTCTTTATTTCTGTTTGGGGGTCCCTCTGCTCCTGCCTCTCTGTTTTTTGTTCCCCCATTTATCTCTCCCTCGTGGGTCCATGGGAAATGTTCTGTCTGGTTTCCAACTTATAATTAGAAACCGCTCAAGCATGGCTCCTAGGTGGGAACTTTTCTCCTATCAGCATACCCTAGTTTCGGATGTTAGACCCCCTGTAAAACATCCTTTCTGTCAGAATATTTTTATATAGTTTGAAATATTTGTCTTACAGCATACTTATATGGGAACACTGAAAAGAAACGGAAAAGATGGAGAGGCGAAATGGATAAATGGATTGACAGATGGCTCTTGGAAAGAAAAGAGACAAGAGGGAGGCGGAAAGAGACGGTTACAGTTTGTCTCCATTAGCTGCCATTGAAAACACACAATGATGGCTTGGCTGATGTAAAGAGTTCATATTAGGGCTAATACCTGCAAAATTAACTTGGAAAACACGATTGCCAATAGAGTTAATGTATTAAACAATAACTGGTAAACAAAACCATCTGGATCACTTTAGGGAGAAATGGTTGCATAACGATATCACTGACAATCTCTAGCTAGGGTCTCTTTTTGTTGCGGTTTAGAACTGTTTACATGACTAACCTAAACAACAATAGTAATGTCCAAATGGCCCAATTTGTGAGACACTTAATGTCCTTGTGAGCAGATCCAAAAAAAAAAAAAACCAATTAATACTAAATCTGCATTTGCTGTTTCAGAAAACCCTTCCCTTTTACTTCTGCTTGTTAACACTTTTCCATTTAAATGACTTTACTTAGGAATTGTCCAATTTACATTAGAAAATGTTGAAAAATACTAAGAATGCGTCCAATAACCAGCAACACCAGCCAATTGGTCTGCAGTGCTGAAGTTCCTTTTCCCTCTGCTTTCCTCTAAATCCTCAAGCTGATGTCTACCAAAAGGGAGCGAGGACAAAACAGGAAACCAAGCACTTGTTCATGCTGTTTATAGTTTACAACACTATTGTTCATCCTTGCAGAAACTCACATCCTTATCATTAAAGTAATTTACTGCAGATTTCCCTTTATGTACTTCTAGATCATGGGTGGGCAAACTACCGCCCGCGGCCTGGATCCGGCCCGCCTCCATGTTTGGTCCGGCCCACTGAACAATATCAGAGACCCATGTTTTTTCATTCTATCTAGCCACACGGTCAAGACCTGCATAGAACGTGACATTTTATTCCACCCTTCTGCAGTCTGTGCTCCAACCTGAAACCCTCTAAAATCCCTGTCAAATAGAACAAAAGACAGCCTTTCTACGTCGCAGTTCATCTTTCCCGGTTTAGCTCATTCTTTTAGAGCGATTATGCTGCTTTTTTTTTAAACAGCGTACCCTGTTCTGTGTCCTGATTGGCTGGAAACCTCGTCAATCAATCTCCTCTGTGCCATGTCTCTTGTACAGAAACGCGGAGCTCTTCAGATCTACAGAAAAATGTGATCGTGATCAGATCTTTGTTTTCATTCTAAGATCCTGGACCTAATTTCAATGAAATTTTGAGAATTTAAACAAGAGAAAAGGGTGAAAATGTTCATGCCTGTCTGAGAAAAGTGTATAAAGTGGACAGTGAGGAGTTTTACTGCCATAAACGTCTGCAATCATACTCCTTTGGATTTCAGCGATCACGCTTATTTTTGGAAAGTAACTCCTGCAATGAACGAGGGAACCCTGTACTGGTAAAAAGGTAACGCAGATATTTGCTTAGCTGCAGCAGAAGACATAGAAACAAGCTTTTTTCATTATTACTGGATGAGAAACAGATGTGCAGGAAACATATATATATATATATATATACACATGTTTTTACAATGCATTTTATAAGTAGCAGAAAGGCATCCTTACCTTTCTTAGAGACGTTTAAAAGTCTGAACTTGCCCTGACCTGTTGTTGGTGTCGACCATGTGGCCATGGTGTACTTTTACTGGACTATTTCCTGACAAACAATGTGATCATTTTGTGAATATCTAGTTAAGTTTTGAGCTATCAGCCTTCTGCAGCCAATTGGATGACTTGCATTACAGCGTGTCCATGAAGGACACAGACCTTCAAAGAATGTCACATTCTGCAGCACAGCTTCCCAATAGCATGCACACAGCCATGTTCCCACACGCCATATTTTTTATGAGCCGTTCGTTTTGGCTCTAGCAGGAAATGAATGTCCAGTAGCTGAGGCTGTTAATTAACATTTATGGCTCTAGATGACCGTTGAATCATTAGACTGGCTCTCCCAGGCTTCACATCAAAGCAACCAGGGTATAAAAATCCAATCTCTGTCCCCGACTATCTGCCAAAGTAATGATGGTTAATCATGATGTAGATTTGCTTTATAATCTAACCATAAACTGCACCGATCGCCTTTGGGGGTGCAGTCTGTCCCCTTGAACAGCACAAATGTAGTCATGATGTTTAGAAAGACATGCATGTATTTCATACAGAACTAAGTAAGCTGGACCCAAAAATGGAGACAGGGACTTAGTTTGATATTGTGAAATTTATTGTGGGATGAAGAGAGGTTTTGCTTTGGATCTTTGGCGTTAGTTTTTGGGTTCTTTGATGTTGGCTTTGGTTTTTGTCGTTGGCTTTGAGTTCTTTGGCGTTGGCTTTGGTTCTTTGGGGTTGACTTTGGTTCTTTGGGGTTGACTTTGGTTCTTTGGGGTTGACTTCGGTTCTTTGTGGTTGGCTTTGGTTCTTTGGGGTTGACTTTGGTTCTTTGGGGTTGACTTCGGTTCTTTGGGGTTGACTTTGGTTCTTTGGGGTTGACTTCGGTTCTTTGGGGTTGGCTTTGGTTCTTTGGGGTTGGTTTGAGTTCTTTTGCGCTGGCTTTGGCGTTGGCTTTGGCGTTGGCTTTGGCGTGGGCTTTGGCGTGGGCTTTGGTGTGAGCTTTGGCGTAGGCCTTGGCTTTGATCGGTGAGTCCTTCATGGAAGCAGACGAACCGACAATGGCTGGATGGCGTGAAGGCCCAATATAGGTTGTCTAAATGCCAAACAGGTGTGAACGATCTAGTCCCCAATCAGGAGTACGCGAGCGACAAAAACAAGATTTTTTTAATTAAATGATTTGAGAAATAACATTGTAAAGATGGAAAAACAAAACACATTACAAGAGGCCAACACTTCCTACGTCTGGTTACACACCAGAGTTGCCATTCGAGGTTTGACAATTAGTACAAGAAGTTTTTCCCACCAGTGGTTTGTGAGCTTGAGGTCAGGATTGCCGACTGTGTCATTCCATGCTCTTTGCTCCCCAATTCCAAAGGTATCTACTGATTAGTGTTGAGAGTAAAGTCATTTAAGTATAGTGGGAATGCTAATGGCGTCATAAGTAAATAATGGAGCAATCTAACACATTACTTTTGTCCCTGATACAAAAGTGTTTAGCTAATTAGTATAAATCGCCGCGTGTTGCAGTATTCCCCCCGTATTTCTGGAGTTCAGGGTCCAGAGACTCATGCGAATATGCACAATCGACAAATACGTGGAACCACGCCCCACTCCACCCACCCCTGCGGCCGAAGAATGTCATCCACCGATCCTTACTCATCAAAAACCCTTCTTAAACATTTCTGAAGCTTTGTAAAACATTTATTATAGAACATTGGAATATTGCTCTACATAAAAAGGGTTTTCTTTTTATTCAGAATAATACAATGTACCGTAGCATACTCATTCACGCATATTTAGACTGACACTCTGTCATTCTGTGCCTCAAAACCAGGAGCCTGTGCTTCTTCCTTTATCAGTTAAGTGCTTGAGGTCCTGCAGGGGGATTTGAGTATCGAGCACGGCGCCTCTGTCCAGCAGCAGCATGTTTTGAGTGTTGCTTCTTCCACAACAGGCCATTTTTTATCTATCATTTATTTATCTGGATAATAACTATTCTCCATGATTATCTTCTCCGCGGGATCAGGATATTTTCCAGTCGCTTTAGATTCAAATGACTGCATTTCTTCGTTAAGGGGCATAAACTACAGTTAAAGCGGTTCAGGAACTGGTAGAACTAGGTGTTGGAGGCCGACAGTCGGAGTGCTCTTCATCTCCGCCCCCCTTACTCAAGAATTCTCGCAGCACCTTCCTTGGATGCAAAAATCTCATACAAAAGCATCTTGAATTGTCTGAGACTTTGTGATGAGCAGGAGGGAACATGCAAACTCCCCATAGAAAGGTCCCAACTGGTATTTGAACCAGAGCCTTCTTGCTTAGAGGTGAGAGTGCTAACCACTACTCCAACTGGCATCAATCTCAATAGTTTTCTGTGCTGAGTGTCAATGACAAACATCATCATTCAAGTTTGATGGACTGCTGCCACAGTCATCACACTACCTTCAGCAAACAATATCCAGTGGCTTTGGTACACCAAAACTCCACCAAACCTACTGGACATTTTCTTTCTCCCAATCTGTTGTATTGGTACAGTATGCAGCCTTGAATTCCATGTTTCTTTTTTTTACATCTTAACCTTTGATTAATTTGATGTAGGCACATTTTCGTCTTGTGGGGTCTAAGCTAGCAAATCCTGACAAATTTTGTGGCAAAAAGACACCTTAATGTCTCCAACTGAGGATACCCCAGTCTCAAAGCAGGAGTCAACACTAGATAAAGGTGTTTGGCACTGGCAGAGAAGATCTGGCAAGATTTTTCATGGGTACAACCCACATACTGACTCTGCTGCTCATCCTGCAAATATAAGTTACATGCATGCGCATTTGCAAACGTGGCACCATTTAAAAGAAAAATAAACATGATGCTAGCTTTATTTCCAATAGCTTAAAATTGGATAGCTTCAAATATCCCTTTCCTAAATTATAAAAATGCATATGCATAACTATATGCACAGTGATGCACAGATTTCTGAGTCAGTTCCAATCACAGACCCAAACACCTTTCTGCCAATCTTCCAACGGTGTTTCGTCTGCTATCCCCCAGTCACACTCTATGAGCTGCACTTGTGTTGATTTGTTGGTGCCTGTTTGTGTCTACAATGTGTGTTAGCAGTCTGACGGCAGCAGATAAGGTGGCAGTCATCTTATCGTGGTGAGCCAACCTACCCTAATCCCGCACAAACCTCAGGTGTCACCACATTCTGGCTTCTCCCCAAGTATGCCTTCATTTTCATGTCATTTTCAAAGCAGACGGCTTCGTCACAGTTTCTGCCCTCCCTCTGTCTTCATCCCTCGATTTATCATCCACTCCTGACGATTTCATCGGCAGCTTCACCCCGTTTCAGTTCTTTGCTCCCCCTTTATTTATTAGCATCTTCACACTTTGTTAGAGAATGTAAATATTTTCCAGCGATCTCTGTTTAAGTGGACCTTTAACCTGTAATAATGATTTTTGCTCTACATTACATTTTTAAATAAAATAGTATTTTCCTGAATGCTTTTAGATATGTTTGTTCACTCCCATTTTATTGTACAAAACATATTTTTAACTTAAAAATTATTTTTCCTCCATGTCTTCCTCTGGCCTCTTATGACCATTTCTGAACATTAAAATTATTTATGAGCAAATATTTTATATCTATCCTTTACAAAAGCTGTTCCAAAAATGTAAAACAGAAAAATTCAGGAGACTGCTTTATCAATTCACTATTAGGCTACGTTCGCACCACCCGCAGCAATGCATCTTCAAGCAACTACTTTTAATTAAAAGGTTTATGTGAATGCGCCTAATTCGTGTTCAAAACTATTGTGTTCACCCGTAGTTATGCAACTTTCTACAACCATTATGGACTCTACCTGAACAAACATGCAGCCATTTAACGTGCATTGAAAGTTAAACCAGGTGAACTTTGACCAATCAGTGACTCAGATTTGGAAGGGACATATGGATGGCGTCCCTTTAAATTCACGGATGTGCCAACCATTTGAAAATTATGAAGGAGAAAATTATTAATTGTGGTTTGTGTCCAGGTGGAAATTATATGATACCAAGCCCTTTGTATGTATGTAATATTTGTTGTAGTAGAACAAGATTCATTTCGCTTCTAAATTTCGCATCAAGCCTCTTCCAACTGTAGGTGGCAGATGCCTGTTAGTATCTGGTACCGACAGACAAGTGTGAAAACCATGGGTTAAATGCTTGTTCAAGAATGTGCGTTCTTAAACACGCGTCACATGCCCAGTGTGAACGTAACGTCACCGTTACAAATTTTCTCCTGGGTGAAAAAAAAAAACAACAGCAAAAATACCCTTTGAAAAAATGACCTTTTTCCATCAGTGAAAAAGCAGTGTTGGGGAACTACTACTCTTGTTGGAAATTAATAGGATTACAAATTTAGATTATCTTGTCACAAGACACCATTCTACTTAAAAAAAAATATATGAATCAAAATTAAAAATAGTAATATTTGAAAAAAAACTCTAAATCAAACAATTTTTTCAGGACAAAATAGATAAAAAATAAAGTAAAAAAGGTACAAAAACAGAACTCTGCTTAATGAGAGTAAAACCTTAGATGTGGATAACTTGTTGGAATTTCTAAAAAAATCAAATATACAAACCTCCTAAACACTTAAGAGCTCTATAAAAGGAAATTAAAAGCAAAAAAAAAACAGTGTTAAAAAATATACAGTAAAACCTAAGACCATTGAAAAGAACAATGAGAACAAAAGCTCCAGAAGGAGAATTCAAGTGAATTTATAATGTCCAAAATCACAAGAGGTAAAAAAACACAAAAAAAAACACACACACACACAAAAGAAACCAACAATTGAACTGAAGCTCCATGCTTTTTCTCCTATAGCTGGCTGATTTTGAACATCTACCATGGATTTAGGTGAGAATGTGAAGGCAGAGCTATAAAAAGAAGGAAAAGGGTCAATAAATATAATAAATGCTCTAGTTTTTTATTCATAATTGACACAAATTATGTTTTTTTTCAGAGGAAACATTCCAGTTTTAGTGTATTGAAATGAATTTAGTTACTATGCTGATGTGACCCTTGGTGAAAATAAGTTTTGACACCCCTGGTGGAGAATGTCCAATCTCTGTTAGGTTTAGATTAAACGAACTATTGAAAGTTGTTTTTTTAACCTTCAAATGTACGTTTATGGGACGATGATGAACTGTTTCCTGTGTCAAAGAAGGGATCAAACAGAAGCCTGTTTTTAGTGGAAGTTATAGAGATTGTTGTGAGATTTATTATTATTGAGTAAAAAAGCTAAATAGTACTTATCTCATCAATAGTGTGTTACAATGGAGAATTTGCATTGATGAAGAAGTTGAAATGAAGAAGTTTATTGTTGGGCAAATATCAACAACTTATAATGACTAAATAGTAGAGAACTGTTCTCTAAAGCCATATGTGTCTCTGTTGAATTAAGTGATAGCAATTTAGTGGCCACAGAAAGAAAAACTAAAGACCATTATCTAGCTAGTGTGTGAGGTCTTTAGTTGTGTGAAATGTTTTCTTTGAGAGGGTTTAATTCCTGCAATCAACACAAGGATAACGCGGGTACATCTCAACATGTTTACATTTTTGCTTTAATTCAGACCTGTATGGATTATTTCTTTATTTGCTTTAACACACTCCTGACTTTTTTGTGTGTCTTTTCTGAATTGGCCGTAGTGTGCAATTTTGTCTGAACAAAGGTTGGTTCCGCAGTAGTTGGTTCATTCTTATTGCAAAAACTCATGAGGTTATTTACTCAGTGAGCATTGAAAAGCCAAAGAAGGTTTTTTTGAAAGACCAGAAATTTTAGTCATAATGCTGCTCCTCTGCAGATTTTAGTTATTTTAATGCAGTTATCTTTTTTTCCATCTTATAACTCGGTTATGAGCAAAGATTGTCAACAATCTAAGATGCTGGACACAGAGAGAAACCAGCCTTGTGCCAGGAATTTAATTTTTTTTAATTTAATGTTATTTCAATGTTAGCTTTATTTTATGTTATTTTTGCAAAGCTTAAAAAACTTGCATTGTTAATTTCTTAATGTTTGTCAATAATGACACTCATAGTGACTCCCCCACTTGTTTCCCCCATAGCCCGGCTCCATCCATAAATAAAGACAACTGTGGATAAATATCAACTTCAATCCAAGTGTGACTGTGACAGAGGAAAAGTGCACAAAACCTTAAAAACAGAACATGACAAAGGCCAAGAAGACATAACTGAAATAGTCCATCTATCCATTTTAATAACCTGCTGAATCCCTTTCTGGGTCATGGGGCTGCTGGAGCAAACCTACCTTCTAATATTTTTTATCCATAAAGACTGGAAACATCTGGTTCACCTAAAGTGTACAAGAGTACATTAACCCTGATTACAAATATTCAGTCTAAATACACCCAAGCGGACCCTGGTCCAGGACCAGGAACTGGTCTCGGACCCATCTTTCGAGGTGGTCTTGGTTCGTTTCCAATCGGACTGAGCTCCAGTTCATTCTGAGTTTCCTCAGTCTAAAAAGGCTGCTCAGAGCGGAACAACTGGACCAAAACGGCTACCGTAGTTGGGCGTTACGAAATCTAAAGAGAGTAGAAAGGAAGCGATGAGCCACAGAGAATAATACTGGAATGGTAATAAAATGAAATGGCACATTGTAAAATAAATCTGTTTTCCAAGACTTTTCTAAATTAGAATATGTTGCTTTGGTTAGTGAGAAACATACAAACTTTACTTTTTAAGGTTTAGCTGTCTGAGTTACAGGGGTTATGTTCTCTTTTCACTGCCAAAGCCAGTAGCCACACATAAAAAAGAGAAAAATGACTGTGACAATATGAGGATAAATGAACATGAATAATTGATGCATGCAAAGGATAAACATATGGAGTTTTTAAAAATGGGGGCTGCTTAGTTTATTATGCAAAGGCATCATAAAAACATATATGTGTATATATGTGTATTAATGATCAGTAATGTTCATTAATGGCCACATTTACTTTTCCTATCCTCCTTGAGTGTGGCCATAAGCCCTCCTCATCCTCTCCAACCCTCATGCAGTGGATTAATAGACAAAGTCCGTCTGCCTGCCTTTCTGTTTTCCCTTTGCGTCTCTCCACACGATGACAAAGATCCCCCAGCCTGTTACATTAGAGCAGGCACACAGAACAGGAGCTAAGATAAAGCATCTGCTTGGTGATGTCAAATGACAGTTATGAAGCAGATTATGAGGCTTAAAGTCTGAACTTGCTTCCATCAGTTTGCTTTTTCAACCTCTGACATTTTCACTCAGTGAACCTTATATTTTCCTCCTCCTGTAGCTTATTCTGCTTATTTTCTTTTTTTTTTTTTTAGATTTCCTATAAAACTCAATGATTCCTATCTCATAAGATATAAATACATAATCAGCTAAAAATGAATACTTTAGGTTGACTTTTATGTAACTTAGTTGAAACATTGTTTTTTCTGCAGATAAACTTGCACATTTCCACGTTTATGTAGGTGTGTCCTTTGTTTTTAACCCTTGTGCTATCTTAGATGATCCCACCCTTAGATTGACGTGTTCTCCCTACCATGACAAAGGTGGATAAAGGTGGAAAGATTTCATGTAATCCATGGACACCAGTGAAGATCACAAATCATTGAAGAAAAAAGGTTTAGCGCACTGTCTAGTGGGTCTAGATGACCCCACTCCCAACGTTAAAGTGCCTAGGATAGCACAAGGGTTACAGTGGACATTAAATTTTCTTTTTAACCCGATCCCTCTGCCTGCTAATAATAGCTCTTGCAGAGCAGCCAGAGAAATAGAGCAGAAGAAGGGAATCTGAGGACCACTGACTGAATTCATATTGGATTTTAGACAATGCACTCAGACACTGAGGACTTCATTTAATTTGCTGATTTATTGTTGCACCACTGCAATGCATTGCTTACCATCTCTGGTTTGAGCTTCTTGGATTATTTTAAAATGGGCATTTCTGTCTAAAAATGATGAAATGATGCGTTGAATGTGTTCATTTTTCAGTTTTAATCAGACTTAACTTTTGAAAATTAATGACTTGAAGCTTTTTCATTCTCCTGGAAAAGGAAAGAACAATTTATCATACTAAGGACATTTTAATTTTAACAGGATACCAAAAGAGGTGGAGAAAGTACGATCCTAAGCCTGGGGTTTGGCAGCTGGCTCGCACATCTGTCCCCAAAGTCCATTAAGAGTGTTGGGACAGTTGACAATATGGAGAACCACACTGCTGTGACAGGGAAAACTTGATGTTAAGCCTTTAGCATGTAGCATGTCTTCCTAGAATCATGCTCAGCCTAAGCTGTAGGTTTTAGCCAGGCTGAAGATTTTTCAGAGGTTGTCCTTCTTCTTTTTTTACACAGTAACTCCAGAATTGTTATTGTTACACACTTTTTATGTAATTTTTGGAATCAAATTAAGGCTTTTAAGTTTGCCTTGTAGTGCGGAAAATGTTGCAGGAGTTCAAGGATTTATTTTTCTTCTCTGACATGTGCGGCTTTTTAAAAACAAGTGAAAGTTAGGCCATCTCTCTTGACTCATTCTAAAAGCAGGAAGAAATCAAAACAAAACAAAAAACTGACAGATTTCAATACCTGCAATCAACACATTTTCTTTTCCAACATCTCACACATAGCTCGGTTAAAGGATACGCTGGTTGAAGTTTTCAACACGAGTAGTGTCAGACACTTTCAGACTAACGGAGAATCACTCTACAGCTGCCTATTTTCAAATGACAATGACCTTGCTGTGGTGGTAAGTGATGCACTGTCTAAAAAAAAAAAAAAGCTTTGATGTGTTGTATTTCCTCAAAGATGTTGCACTGATTGCATTAACATGTTTGCAAAGTCTTGTTTTGGTTCAGCCTTGAAAAAGAATGTACTTCCTTCTTTTTTTATTTTTGGATCTTGCAAAATGTTTATATCCTTATTTTTTTACTCCTAACTAGAGCATTAGATTAAGGCAAAAGGTTAGCTGCTGGAATTTATAATAAATTGCATTTTATGGTTACAACCTTTGGAAAAAACTTTTTGTACAAGATGGTAAAGTTCTACAAAAAGGAGAAATGAGATGCAACAATAAGTTTTGAACCAAAGAATTACAATTGACACTTTCCTCACATTATAAATGTCAAATCTTGCAGGTCAGCAATCTTTTCCTAACATACAAAAGGTTTAATAAATAACTTTAATAAGTAATAAAAAGGCTTTACAGCTTTATTTGGAAAAACGCTGGACAACTTTTTTTACTTTCTTATGGTGTGTTTTCTCCATTATCACTGCTAATGCAAGCCAAAGGTTTATTAACCCATCTGTATCAGTTTTGGAGGAAAGGTTGCAATAGTGCTCTTGGAGGTCAGACAATTGTTGCTGTACAAAAATCTGCTTCCTACAAATCTGGAGGAGGTGTTTTATGATTTGTAGGGATTTTCTTGGAGTAAATAAGAACATTTTTTGTCACTTATCATTTTAGTTCACATTTTGCTGCAGTACAACATTAGTCCTTTTTGAGAAGTAAGCACAAAATCAGCTGCATTTCCATGTCCTTGCAGCAGCCGAAGGTTTTCCTTTTTGCAGTCTTTGTTCTGGACAGCAGACCACTTCATCAAGAGACTGATGTGTCTGCGGTAACAGCCGTTTTACAGCGAAGCCGATTCTGCTGATGTGCGTGACAAGTTAAATTACCGTGAAGTAAGCTAGTGTGTTTTCTATTTATTTATTCATTTTATATTGGTTGTGTGTGTGTGCATGAGTGTGTCTGGCAAGCAGTGTGGAGAGCGTGTAATAGGTTCACCTGTCCCCGGCTGCAGACTGATGGGCAGGTGGGGAAAATGGAAACCAGATGGGAAGTGGGAGTGCAAAAAGAGGAAAGCTAATTCAGAGTAGCTAAGACTGTGGTGTAGGTGGCTTAAAGACAATATACGTTTAAGTTTTGGCCATTCATTTAAAGGTGATCTGTATAGAATTAAAAATTCAAAATTATTTAACCAAAAAAAAAAAAAACCTTAATGTCACACTTAAAGGCCTACTCCTGTAAAAATTGTGTTTTTTTCCACATGTTCTTGTGGCGTTTTTCTGATGATATAAAGAAAATCAAACAAAGAATTTCATGTCTGAGTATTTTTCACTCAAATAATTGTGAAACAGGACCAGATGAAAAAATGCAGTTTAAAAAATAGCTTATTTGTGGGGTAGAAAATATGTTGGGTGGGCCACAAGCTCCCTGCTCTGCTCCATTATGATGCATCCACTTTTTTTTTTTCTGATACATCTTTGTTTTCTTCGTCTAAGCTTGTATCTGGCTCAAAATTGTACAACTGGATAGCTCCAATATTGCTCGCCATTTTTGTTGCACTGTTAATGATAGATTGGGATTGTGAAGGGATGTAAACTAGCGTAAAGAGTGTAAACTGAGGGGTGATGGGAAGTGGGGTGGGATTGCTCTGCGCCTTTCTAATGAACTCCTGATGTTCTGCACAAACCATGTCCTAGAAAACAACACATTTTTTATTATTATATGGGGAAAAACTCCATAATCATAATTAAAAGACCACAGGGAATGCTTATCCCACAGATCAAAAATTGATCGGAGTGGGTCACTTTTTTCATAAAATGACCTTTCAAAATACTAATCAGAGCTGACATAGATCCTGATCCCACATCTATTACTGCTCATGCTTTGCAAATGCAGCGCCTAACTCTGTGTCTCTTCTGACAGGTTGAAGAGGACGGCTGTGCTGACATTCCTCCCATCCCAAGGTAAGATTAGTTCTTGTTAGTGGGTTGTCTTTTCATCTAATCTTTCTTGCTTATGTGGGTCTTACTTTTTTAGCAAGCTTGTGGTCCTGACAGTCTCTTTATTATCTTTGTAGACACTTTTCCCTTGCACAGCAGATGAGCAATATTTCTGCATCACTTCATCATACTGTTATCCCGAAACACAAAACTTTCCACACACCTCTTTGATGTTTGCAGCAGAGATCACTCAGGATGAAAACCTCAGTGCGTGCTTGAAAAAAATACGGAGAAGCTGAACTGCATGAAAACAAAGCTTTATGCTACCAATGTTTTATGATTCCCAAAGAAATACATCAAGAAAAACATATATAAAACAAGAATTAGGCACACTTTAATGCTCTTTCATGTTGAGAATCCCATCCCTGCCAGTGAGGTGGTCTCTGTCCCTCTGTCACTATCACATCTTTAACTGTATCTGGTTGCTGAGGTGACATGAGTGTGTCAGCAAAACGACCTGTGATGAATGTTGGTGTGTGTCTGTGGAGCGGCGGGTGTTGAAAGGACTCTGCTGAGGCGTGTAGAATTCCATGTGTCCACGCTCAGATATGAAAAAAGTCAGCATGCAGGCCACACACACACACACCCACACACATACAGCATTACAGCAAATATGCAGACAGCACACAGACAGACGTTGAGATTCCACGCAGGTCACTGCGGTGCATCCATAATGATAGCACAGGACTATCAGGTTACATTTAGAAGAGTCCAAGTCTGCTACAATGCTTTGAACACTGAATAGTTTTTATCACTCTGACAGACTTGAAGTCAATGTTTGGTATCACCTCTTAGAAATTCTGATTTGCCTGCAGTCATTTTTCTAAAAATGTAGTTGTAACTGAAAAAAGGGTTTCCCAGAGAGCGTTAATCAAAGGCGTAGGGGAACTGGTTGTTTGGATCTTTTCTTCTAGTTTGAAGTTCAGAAAATGTAATCGAAAGGACGTACAGCAGCTACACTGCTGAAAAAGCAGCGGTCTTGCTGCAAAATACTCACTTTTTCTTTTTCTACTATGCATGTGTTTTTTGTTCTGTCTTTTTTTGAAGGTTTTTAGGCTGCTTGCACAATTGGATTATGCAGCGTTACAGTAAACTATATTTTCCACACCATAAGGCACACTTAAAAACCTTAACATTGGAAAAAAAAATGACCGTCTGCCTTAAAATCCGGGGTGCCCTAAATACAGTATGGAATTATTCTGGTTGTGTTTACTGATGCTGAAGCGATTTTGAGAGGTTGACGGCGCTCTGTCAAAAATGGTTTATTACAAGTTGTACACAAGGCTGGGTGTTATTGCATACACTCTAACATGGCTAACGTGTAGTGGTGTTGAACTGCTTTTTTATGTGTAACTAACAAGGTTGGAAGTGTGCGTAGTCATAGTAAAGTTTGTTTTAACTGTATCAATCTTTATTTTCTGTTTTACAAACAAGTTTGGGAGTTTAGTTATTGTGAATCTGCTAGCATGTCTAACACTTCTAATGCAGCTAAAACTTCTAATGTGTCTAAGGTTTAGCTTGTTAAAAACAAGTTCTACTGCGTCTTAAACTATGTTTTCACAAGGAATGTGACGCATTCGAGAACGTCCTTTAAGAACAGGCTCTTAAATGCACATTAACACAATACATAATAGATAATAAATAATACATGGTGTTCACACTGGACAAGCTGGTAGGGGCTTTCTCTTCTTTTTTTCACTGTTGACTAGCGTATTTCACCTACAGTTGGAAGAGGCTTAGTGCAAAATGTTGAAGGGGGTGCAAAATTTGTGAATCTCGGTCTAGGCTAATTATTTCACAGTTATATTCTACTATATGAAAGACTTAGAGTCATATAATTCCATCCGGGCACAAACCACAATTTTTAATTTCTCTTCAGTGGCATTTCCATTATTCATCACACACATAACTGCCAAATCCAAGTACCTGATCTTTTTAAAGTTTGACCTGATATCACTTTCAACCCGCATACAATTGATGCATGTTTTGTCTGTAGAGCCCGTAAATGCCCTTAAAAATGTGCGTAGCTGCGTGTGAAGGCAAGAGTTTTGCATGTGGAAGCCCAACACGTAATTACATAGATATTTTTTATCGGAAGTGCTCACTTGAATGTTGGGGGCAATGTAAACATATCTTTATAGTCCGATGCGCCTTATCTTTGGCACAAGTTCAAATATAGACCATTCGCCTATAGTCCGAATAATAGAAATATAAGAAATTAAAATTGAATCTTTTCATTTAGGTACTGATTCCATTGAGACCTAAAATAATTATTAAAACTGACTTCTTTGTCATGTATTTTCTTTTCTCTCTCAGGGTGTTAAGGCATTTGAAATCACATTTTTAAAACTATATACTAACAATGTCTGACTTAGAACTTAAATAAATAAATAAAATAAATAACACTTTTCTTAAATTTTATGACATTTTTAATTCACCTTCTTCCTTTTGTTAGATTTAAAATGGGATTCTGTCCGCTATACCTCGCTACTTTTGATTCATTTGGTCACGTTTAATTAAAAAGTGCAGATCAGAGAGACTAACCTTACAATTATTCACTCAGTGTTCAAAGTAGTCCTTGTGAGGAATTGTGCATTTGAGACATCCCACAAAGATATTCCCCTTCTTTTCAAGTTTCTGCTCTTTCACTTTGATCACTGCAAATCCTCCCTTTGAGATGCGGTGTTGACTAAATGTATTCCACCCTGATACAAGTGCGCAATTCCTTAGGTATATGAAAGTGCAGCTATCTAGGTAAGTTAAACTGAAAAGTCACCAGTTATGTGAGAAAGGGCTTTTTGATCCCATTGGGTCTACATGTTGCCAGAATCTCCTCTACAAACACATCCAACCTACTGCACACACACACGCGTGGACACACTTATATGCTGTGCACTTAGTCTCATTATCTGATGTCCGCAGTGAAAACACTCATGCAGGCCTTTTCTTTTCTTCTTAGATAATATTGACATTGATTTGTCTGTTTTCCTTCCTGGCTGATTTTGCAAACACACTTTGTCACAAAGTGCTTTCTAAAATTAACTTTCAGGTTTTGCATTCACGACAAACCTATATGTATATTTGATTTTTAGACTAGTGCATCTGAGTAGTAATTGTAAATTGAAATGTTCCCTAATAAGTCTGTTGTGTATAAGCAAGTCTATGGGTACCTAAAAGCTTGCAGCCTAATGGATAACCTGGACGCTCTTGCTTTCTTATCTATTACGTTAAGAGCAAGATGTTGTTTTGTCTTGGTTTGGAATTTTTTTTCTTTTGTTTTAATTCTTACAACACCTTTGAACAAAACACACTTGTTACAATGGAAACCACAGAGGATTTTTAACCCTTTTTTTATAAAAGGGGAAATTATGTTGTTGGTTCATGCACAGTTTTTTAGCTTCAAGCTCAATGTCCATTAAAAATGGCACAAATAACCAAAATTAGCCCTATTTATGTAGCCTACTGCAAGTTTAGCTTAGTCTACTTTCCAAACGTTAACCCCTTAAGGGCTTTTTTAAAGTAAATTTCCTTTTTTTTCAGTAGTAGCAAATAAAAGCAGCCAAAAAATTCAAAAGAAAAATAATAAATAAATATTAAAGTATGTGTACATAAAAAAAGGAGTGGTTTCCCGAGGGAACTGGTTTAGTGGAATACTACTCTGTTGGTTACAACAAAGCACTCTCAATTTAAAAAGAATGTAGAGTCTGTCATGTAATTCAAATGTCAATGTGCTTATTTAGGCAGTTACAATAAAATATCCAAAGGTCAAGGGTCACACACACATGTGTATGTATAAGGCATTTACTCCTGCAGCCTCAGTTAACTCTGAACTGTTTGTGCGGATTGTACTGGAACTAATCTCGTATGTCGGTGTAAAAGCTGTGCAAACGACAATAAAAGCTATTCAAATTCTGATTCTGACATGTGTATATATATACATAAGTGAAACTGCTTTTCTTCGTGTTTTGATTTTTCCCACATACATATATATATATATATATATATATATATATATATATATATATATATATATATATATATATATATATATATATATATATATATATATATATATATATATATACCTGCTTTTCAGGCATGTCTGTGCATTTTTTAGAGAATGCTTCATTTTTGCAAATGAGTGAGACTAGAAAAAATAAAAAAGATCTCCACAGAAAATTTGTGGAGGACTTTTAAATCGAAACTGTAGCAATGACCCAGTGGGGTTTTTCACTTCAAAGTTTGTTTGTGGAGAAAATGGGGACAACACTGCATCTAAGAAGCTACATTTCCTGGATTTCCTGGTATCTCTCATGCCAGAATGCCTATTAAGAATCCTTGCATTAAAATGGGAGTTCTAGTCATACTTGGGGTCTGAAATGCACAAAAATGTGTTTGTTGTGAGGCAGCAAATAAAGGTATAATTACAAATGACGTGGTTGGTAATATCTTTTCTAAAATGTTTTTTTTTTCCCTATATCATTGTAGTATTGTGCATCATGAAGCACAATGTTGTTTGTCTCTGCTCTGCATTGGAGAAGCGCTATGTCAAGAGTGTAGACTGCCTGTTGTCTGATGGAGGCTGGAATAGACTTCAGCCTCTCTGTGACCCTGAACAGAATAAAGTGAGTGTAGAAAATGGATTGCAAAGTCAAAACATCTGTCGTTCATATTGTCTGCAGTGATTTAAAAAAAAAGTCTTTGTAATGGATGAATCCCTCCCTGTCATTTTTTTACTTGTTTTTCAGACTGTTTTTGAGTTTGGGGATTATAAGTGCATGAGAATAACTTTTTTTCCCAAGTTATTACAGTTTAATGTTTTTTTTTTTTTAAAGATACATTTCCAGCTGGAAATATCTCAAAGATCTACCCTGATGAAAACTGGATTTTTTGTATATTTAAATGATTCTTTATTTTATTTCATAGAGAGAAATTCACTCATCACGGCAGCTCCAAGAAAAATAAATAAATAAAAGTACAGTTTCAGCTCACCAGGTTTTCTTGTAGCATTTTCTGATGATGGCGGACATATATAGAGAAAATTAAACTTTGCATCTCGGAATATTTCTTTTTTCAAATTGTAAATCAGGAGCAGACACAAAATGTCAGTGGAAAAAGACATTTTTGTTGCACTAGTTGGGATTGTGAGGGGCTGTAAACTAGTGGGAGGGCACATACACAGATGGACGGTGGGAAGGGGCTGGGCTTAATTCACGCCAACAGTCCTCCCCATAACATTTAAAGAACTACTGCCGCTCAGCAGAAACTATGTCATAGAAAACAACAGGTTCTTTAATCTTGTCTAAAAAAGGAATACAAGACGACTGGGAGCACTTTTAAAATAGATTTTAAAAATTATTGGATTAGGTCATTATAAAGGGACGATGAGCCTGTCAGTGAAGTCTTGACCTGTCCATGCTGACATGACTTTCTTCTTGGTGCTGTTTGATAGCTCTGAGGAAGTTACTGGTGTGGGTACCGGATGTTCTCGGGTTGCCGTATGTTCTCGGGGTCCTTCGGGGTCCTTCGACCAATGATGACGTCACACTATTTGATTGGCTGTAAGTTGCCACGACCAATGAGTTAACGTCGCTACGTTTTTTTAAAAAACTTTATTGATAATTGCGGTATCATACATTAACAACGACATTAACGTTAACAACGAACAATAACAATGTAATCAATATTGCCTCGAAGATCAGTCACCATTGCCAAACATAACATATTAACATAGAAAATAAAGAATAGAGGGGAAAAAAAGAAACAATGAACATAAAACACAAATAAATAAAAACATAAGTAAAATAAAATAAAGGAACATAGAAAAAATCTAAATAGTCTAATACTAGTTAAGTTATGGGTACTCGTGAAGTTTGTATTTCTGAACAAAACTAAGCAATTTCAAGCCATTCTTCTTTTTCATATAATGACGTGATTGAAAGTAAAAACAGAGCTCTTTATTAAATGTTATAAAAAGTGGTTTGGTCTTCAAAACTTGACCTCACCAACATGGCGGTGCTCTCCTCGTGATGTCTCCTCTAGTGATATAACTCATTGGAAGGACCCCGAAGGACCCGAGAACATACGACAACCCGAGAACATCCGGTACCCATAACTGGCTCGCACTACTGCGATCAGAATGTCTGCTCTGTTAGATATCATTCCTGACAACCCCTTGCACTGTGTAAGGGTTTACTGTGTGAGGAAATAGGATAAAGTTAGCTGTGTCAACAATGCATGTTGACAAGGCGCAGCTGAGCACTGTGCAAGTCTGCTTGCTGCTTGTAGGCTTGACAAAACAGTGGTTATTCAGTGACAAGCTGCATGCTATTCCCCACTCATGTTAGTACGGCACGGGTCACAAAGATGTATTTGATAATCTGGTGAAATTTGAGCCTTTCTATCGAGCGGTCCCTGTCAGTGTGTGTTCCCTGATAGGGATTAGCTGGGATGTGCGAGCTGTGTGCCCTGGGATGGTCCTGTTTGCTGTTGGAGGTCGACAAATGTGCACCATGATGTCTCTCCGAGTGCTGGTGTGTGATTGTGAGTGTGCTTATTTGCCGGGCAGCAGGGGGTTTAGAGCTGGATTGAAATTACAATGGAGAAGAATTTAAATGAGGGAAAAAAGGGGGGATCAGGGATGTTTGCAGTTGGGATGGAAGAGGCTTTGGCACCATTGTTATTCTTCCTCTTTGTCATTCTACTTCGCTATCTCTCCATTACAAACCCTTTGCTCTCAGCGGTGCACTTTTTCAAAAAAGTCCTGTTCTATCTAATTTGTTTTTATCTCCACTCAGACTTTTTTTTATCCTTAGCTCTGAATTAACATACATTCTGCATTGTTATCTTAACTCCTGTGTCCTGGTATCATTCCCATTTGGACAATTAGCAAAGTATATTGTCTTTTCTAGCCATTTTTTCCAACCTATTGTGTCTGATGTTGTATTTGCCTTAAGGATAACCAGGTAACCCTTGTGCTATCCTAGGCACTTTAACGTTGGGAGTTGGGTCATCTAGACCCACTAGACAGTGCTCTGAACCTTTTTTCTTCAATGATTTTTTTCTTCACTGGTGTCCATGGATTACATGAAATCTTCCACTTTTATCCACCTTTGTCATGGTAGGAATAACACGTCAAAGTAAGGGTGGGGTCATCCAAGATAGCACAAGGGTTAAATGACAAAAGCTTACTTTTGAAGAGTAAACGTACAAATTACAGGAAGAAAAACTACAGTTGCTTTGTAGAACAAAAACAAAACCAGTGCTCATCCTCCAAAATCAATTTAAATTAGCTTATGGGTATGCAATCGTTTTGTTTGTTGACTGCAAAATGCTATAAATGAATGAAATATGAATAAAAGTGAATTCTAAATCAGTAGCTGCGTTTCCATTAAACATGTACGGAAAACATTACAGAAATTCTAGAAATGTAAAAAAAAAAACAAATTTCACCATGACACTGTTTCCATTAAATCATAATTATGCAAATAAAAACAAACCAACTCACAATATAAGTCATTCAAAAACATGGCAACGGATGTGAACAATGATTTGCAGCAGATATAGTAGCATTTCTACCACGGCACTGCCACTCAATCATCGCCCAAGTCGCTTTTTGAATATGACATCTGCTGGTACGTCACCCACGTCTGAAATGTTACACTCATATTGCAATCTCGTCATATAACAGGAATTTATTTCCAGCAAATAGAATATGGGATCATTGAGCAATTTTTGCTTATAAAACTTTATTTTCAACACAGATCAGAAAAGATGATGAAAACTCAACTAAAGAAGTTATACGAAATCTCTTACTTTGCTCACAGAAAGAGACAGAGAGCAAAGAAGATAAAAAATAAAACAAGACTGAAAAGATTTTAAATCTTATATAATTTGTCTCTTTTTTTCGTCTCTTTATTGTTGCCTGTTTTCTCTTAGTGGACAAACACACCTCCCTCCTCTGCTTCAGCGCGTTTGCATATGCAGCAAATGGATAAGCAGGATTTTGTTCATGTTATTAATAAATGCTGGTGTCGAATTACATCTCTTGAAAAATATAAACGCCACTCAGAATTTCATTGCAGTTCTTGCGGCTACGGATGAAGGAATTTTTGGAAAAGGTGGTTGCTGATTTTACAAAGGAGCTTTGGATCTAACAATTTCGTACGACACACTCAACTTTTGATGATCTGTGTGGTGTTGTGGGATCTCCATTGCCGCATTGCCTGCTCCTCTGCAGTGCCCAAGGCAGTCAGTTCCTAACAAGAAGCAATTGCCTTCGGTATCTGATTCATTTATTTTGGAAAAAGTGTTTTCCGTCGCAGTTTTGTCAAATATGTCAATTTTGATACACCTCAAATACCACCTCCTTCCAGCGCAAAAACTTTTTTTCAATGAATGCAATGTTTTTCTAAGTGGTTAGGTTTTCATTTAGCTAATTTATTATCACAAATACAATTTGTACAATATCATCGTCTATGGAAACACAGCTAATCATGCAAATAATACAATGGAAAACTAAAATGACTAAAAGACTTTCATTTTACTCATCTTAAAAGGAGGACAAAAGTTTGAGCCCATGTGGCGCATCAGCTTAGAGCAGTCAGTTCACTCTGGCATGACTCATGTCAGTAGCTTGAAGTTGTAGGACTGAGCTCCTCAAGTTCTGGACTTAGCTCATAAAGTTCTGGACAAAGCTCCACTTTAGTTGTAGACACAGCCGCTTAAGTTGTAAACACATCACCTCCAGTTCTAAACTCTGCTCATCTGAAGTTATAGACTTAGCTCTTCAAGTTCTAGACATTGCTCCTCAAATTCCCGACTTGTCTCCTCAAGTTCCCGACTTGTCTCCTCAAGTTTTAGACTTTTGTTCCTCTCAAGTTCTATAAGTAGCTCTTTAAGTTCCAGAGATTGCTCCTCAAGTTATGGACTTGGCTCTTCAAATTCTAGAGTTAGCTGCTCAAGTCTTAGATAAAGCTACTCAAGTTCTACACACATCATATCAAGTTCTGGACTTAGCTCTTTAAGTTTTGGACTTAGCTACTCAAGTTCTAGACTTAACTCCTCTCAAGTTCTAGACTTAGCTCCTCAAGTTTAGACAAAGCTCATCCAGTTGAAGACGTAGCTTCTCCAGTTATATAGACAGCTCCTCTGAAGCTCTAGACTTAGCTCCTCAATTTCTAGACACAACTCCTCTAGTTCTTGACTTAGCTCCTCTGAAGTTATAGGTGTAGCTCTTCAAGTTCTAGGCATTGCTCCTCAAGTTCTGGACTTGGCTCCTATAGACAGCAACCCATTACTAATGTACAGTGTTGCATATTGGGATAAAGCTGCATTTCTCCACTTCAAAATGTTGTAAATTGCATAAATGGTAGAAAAGGTACGGTAGTTTAAATAATGTAAACACCAAAGTTAAAGCTCCAATGATGAAGAGTAAATTCAGCTTTTGTGTTTGATTCTGACATGTCTTAATTGGGGCGGAAGTGGCTCAGGTGGTAGAGCAGGTCGTCCAATGACCGAAGGGTCGGCGGCACGATCCACGCTCCCCCAGCCAGCCTACGCTGTGTCCTTGTCCTTGGGCAAGACACTTCACCCTCCTTGCCTCCAGTGTAGCTCCACTATGTGTGAATGTGCGTGAATGTCCCACTGATGGCCAGAGAGGCCATGGTGCAAAACTGGCAGCCATGCCTCTGTCAGTCTGCCCCAGGGCAGTTGAGGCTACATCAGTAGCTACCATCACCAAGTATGAATGAGGAGTGAATGAATAATGGACACATTATAAGTGCTTTGAGCAACAAGAAAAAGCACAGATAAATCTAATCCAGTGCTTTTCAACCTTTTTTCAGCCACGGCACACTTTAACCTTGATAAAAATCCTGCGGCACACCAGCATCAAAAAAAAAGAAAAAAAAAGGAGAAACTCATAGTCTGCATTGATCTACAGCCCCTCTGCAATCTCACATTTTTGTGATAGTTGTGGCAGAAAAAGCTGGAAGTTCCAGCTGTTTTTTCTAAAAGACATAATAAAAGTTAAGTTAACTATCTGATGTGTATTTGTTGTGGTTTCAAGACGTCAAAGGAAGACTCATTGTGCGCTGAGACACTGTCACTTTAACCCAATGCCTCATGGGAGATGTAGTGCAAACAGCCGCCGAACGCCAGACAGACTCGCGTCTCTGAGCTTTATTGTTTTGTTCACTTTTTCCCCGGTCTGATACTGGATCCCGCGGTAGCTACACCGCTAAATATGACCTTTAGCTGGTCTTTTTGTTGGAACTAAGCAACTTTATGAGCAGAATCGAAACAAGGAAGTGAGGACATTAACCACTTTTGATTAGTCAGACTGATGACGTGTGATTAAGCCTCTAAGACTGATTGGTGGAGACAGTTAAAGTGGGGGGACTTTTCCGAAAACAGTTGACACTACGGCTAAATCGCGGTACCGTCATTCTTATCAAAATGTCTTTAATAGAATCAAATAAACACAAAGAAAAAGTATTTTATGATCGTTCATATTCCTAACCACTCAGTGTTTTATCAGGGCCTGTTTGGATTAACAAAGAGCTGATATCCTGGAGATGGAAAATGTTTTTAGATCAGTTAATGAGGGCAATTTCCCTCATTAAGTGAAAAACACTGATCTAATCCATTATTAATTTCTGTTTTAATTCTTAAACAAAAACATCAACTTTAAGGTCTTCTTTGCATTTTGACTGAAACCTTCATTTCCCTACTTTTTTGTACTGCAAAATCTATCTATAATGTTTTAACTGGATCCTTAACTAATACAACTTACTCCACACATGTCCAAACATGTTCAGCTTCTGTTGACGTCTGTCTTGCGGCCCCCCTCCCTCGCCCTTTCTTGTGGCTTTGCTCCATAGCAGCTCTAATTGCGATCAATTAGGAAACTTCAGAAGGCTGAAATAGGAGCTGTGACGAGGGGCATCCGCTGAGCTGGCAGGGAAGGGAAGGAGGGAGAAAAGAGAAGAACTGGGCTGAAAGTGAGGGATAGAGAGATGGAGGAACAGAGGGAAAATGATTATCTAGAAACATGGGGAGTATAGGGAGGGGTAGGAGAGAGAAGTCCAAGTCGTTGTCGAGAGATGAGCTAATGGTAAAAGCATGATTGATGCAACCTCAGCAGCTGAAAGTCACGTCGTTTTTCATGCCAGGTATCGATTCCTGACACCGCCTTGCAAGCTTTGGGGTGCATTGAATTAGACATGGCTCAGACATCATCATGATTAGGGGTTAGGGTAGTAAAACCATCTAAAATATGCTCTGTTACAACCCTGAAAGAGGCTGTGAACAAAAGCATTCTGGTCTGGGATCTCTGCTTGCCAGCAGGGAAACAAGCATGTAAAGTGAATCATGCTGAAACACGAAGACTAAATTTGTTTTGGTTTGACATATTGATTTTTTCATTTTAGAAATTTAATCTGCAACAAACTGCGTGCATGCTTTTTTTCAGTTTCTTAACAAGCATAACCTAAGGACAAACGAAGAAACAAAAATAAGGATTCTATCTTGAGGGGAAAGAAGAGGGAAGTAGATAAGACTGTTGGCGTGCTGGCGGTAAAACATAAGACTGAACTGGATGAATTTAAGGACTTTTACTACAGAGACTGGGGCTCAGGATTCATACTTCCCCAATATTTCAACACAATTGACTTTGTGTTTATAAAAACCTGTCTTTAGAATGCTGTCAGTGCTGGCTTGCTGCTTTTTGTAAGGGATTTTGTAGCTTTTTGGATGGTTTCCGGTCAAAATTAGGGTGGCCTGGAATTGCAAATCACACCAACAAATGACCCAGTGCAAAAACATTTTAAAGATCACAATAGCAATTAAAAAACCAAAATAATTTATATAAAAACTGATGATGTTTAAGTTTTTTTCAAATGCGTCTTTAATGTCCACATGCTAATGAAGGTTTATGATTAGTACGAAGCATATTCAGTATCACTTTATGCTAAATATCTTTCAGTTGAAATGATGGTCAAATGTCATCATTCAATTTGCGATGTCCCATAGTACCTACCTTTTCCCGGTTTCTTATTGGGTTTAATTCTTTTAACATTTCATTTTGATTTTTGGAAATTACTTTTGTTTTCTTATTGTTTCATTTTTATTTTTGTTGAATTTTTTTGGAATTGTGTATTGCTTTCAGGAATTTTATTTTGATTTTTAAATGTAATCTTGTTTATTAGTTATTTGTTTTGCTTTTTTAATTGACGTCATGGTCTTTAATGTTTTTTATATTGAGTTATTTGTTGGTGTGATTTGGACTTCAAGGCCACCGGAAAATTCTCTTCAGATGAGCAAATCTAAGCAAAACTATAAACAAAATGAACAAATAGCCACATTAAAATGGAAATAAATGCAAATTGCACTCTTTATGTATATATATATATGTATATATATATATATATATATATATATATATATATATATATATTAGGGGGCTTAAAATAATTAATAAGCTAACATAAATGTTGTAAAGGTCAATTTTGCACAGTTTTGTGTTGTGTTATTTGTTTTGCAGGCAGTCTTAAATACTAATTATTCCCTTAAGGCAAAACCATCCATGGAAGTTGGGCTTGAGAAAGGTTACTGAACTCAGCCCTGTGCATGTATTTGTATTTATCCACTCTTCAAGGATAAATGCAGTAGCACAGTAAAATATGAACATATTTATGAAGCTACCAAGCAAATGCATACACACATCGGCTATGCTGTGTTGCGGCACAAAGATAGAGATCAACACTTAAATGAACAGTTTTTGTGAAAAGAACTAAAACAGGTCATCAAACAAATAATCCAAACTCTCCTCCTCAGATTCAGCTCCGATAGCTTTGCTTGAGCAGTTTATCACAAAACAACAAGATGTCAAAAATCCCTCCCAAGGCAAAGCTTAAAAATTGCATTTATCATCCATAAAATTTCTTTCTCAGGAAAAGACAGCATGCTTTGTTGCCTTCAGCTTTCTCAGGCAACAGTAGAAGTCATGTTTTAGGCACAAAAATGTGAAAATATTCAGTTTTTTGTTTCTAATAATGGCTTGAAGGAACATAAATAAAGCCTGTAAATAAAGGAAATGGTGGTTTGGATGACTCCTGTTGGAGTTATGGCTGAGTGTCTGTAGCCTTGGGTTGGTTAAGTGTTTCCCTTCTTGATACACACACTAGACACTGAGTGCCTCTGGTCTCTTGTTTAGCTAGCTTTGCCTTGGGGCATACAGACCCTTTTATCTTGTCACCCTAATGCATGTGAGGCTGAGGGTGTGTGTTTTGGTCTATGTGTGTGTATGTGTGTGCATATATGTGAGGGGAGGCCAGAATGAGAGAACATGAGAAAGAGATAGCCAGTGAGGAGATAGGAGGATCAATACCAAGCCGTCAGGAGGTCTGCTGGTCCCAGAGAGGGGGGGGGGACAGGACACCCAGCAGAGAGCAGGGAGATGAGCAGAGACAAAAGAGGATGGGAGAGGAAAAGGAAGAGGTGGAGGGGAAGATGAGCAAAATGGGATGGAAGGAGGGAGAGAGAGAAAAAACAGAACATGTACGATGAAGATGGAAAAAGTAAGAACAGATGTGGCCAGTGATGGATAAATTACTGCATTTTCCACACTATAAGGCGCACTTAAAAGCCTTAATTAAAAAACAAACAAACAAAAGAGTATGCTTTTTAATCTCGGGCCCTTTGTGTATGGATTCATTCTGATTGTGTTTACTGATGTTTCAGAGGTTCTCTGTCAAAATTATTATTTTAAATTTTCATGAGTTGCAAATAGTTGGGTGCTAATGTAAATGTGTTAGCGCTGCTAATATGTAGCTGTGTCGTCTGTGTTTTCTTACGTGTTACTAACAAGGTTGGAGTTGGCTTAGTCACGGTAATGTTTGTTTTAGCGGTATCAGCCTGTTTTTTCCATGTTGCAAAAACGGTTGGGAGTTACACGGATTGTTAATATGCTAACACGGCTAACATGTAGCGTGCTAAAAACAAGTTCTGTTCGAAGAAGTTACAGTTCAAAAATGAACTATTCGTTCAATTTGGTGCCCCCTATAGAGCGGAATGGAAAAAAAATAAAAACATGAAAAAGTGTAATGGACTCACAGAAGAAATTCAGTCCAGACAAGGCCTTCAAGGAACATTTCAAAAATTGTATTTTTATTTTTTTGTTTGTTTAATCATAAGCGTTATCGGTTTTCATCTTGTAAGTGGTATCAACACCCAAAGGAAAAAAAGTACAGTATTCAAAAATGCTGTGATGAGGTTTCACTAATAATAATAAGGATTGATACTTTATTTATCCCATAATGGGGAAATTCTTCTCCGCATTCTGACCCATCCCCTGGGGGGAGCGGTGAGCTGCCTCCCCCCCAGACACACCACTGCCAGATGATGAAGCAAAAGTGTATTTCGAAGAAACAAAGTCTAAAATCTAAATAGTTTAATTACGCTACTCCTCGTGTCTTATTTCCTCCTTCATAGTTTCTTTTCACTCTTTATCTTCCGTTGCATTCCAGTCACAAAAATTATTAAAGTAAAATATAAAATCACTCATCATTTCTACTGTCTTGCCGTCTTTTTGTTTAATAATTGGAATACCAACTGGCGTATGGAACCACTGCAATAATATAGAACATTAGGGCTTTGTGACCAGAACTTTTTTTTCAGGTGAGGTATGTCACTGTCTTATTTCCTTACAGGTGCATGCGACTAAGTCTTTAGACCAGCCGTTCAATTGGCTTCGACATCTCCCTTCCAGTTGGTGACTCAAAAAATGTTGCACAGACTCCTGGGTAAAATTCTGTGTGGATCATCTGTGTGGAATGTACTCTCTCTATCAAGATAAATCACATGAAAACAATTTCTACTGGAACTTTTTGAGACAAGTTCAAGACATATTTGGGACACAGGGGAAAAGTCTTCGACCATTTGTAAAGAGCATTCTTTTTATTGCCTTTTTTAAATTTTCCTGAAAACATTCAATCGCCACAAATGTCAGTGTTGGAAACTCCCTCATTTGTAATTTGCCATCATGTCTGGGTCCAGTGGGATGCTCCCTTTTAGTTAGGAAAGCGGTTAGCTGGAGTCAAAACTCAGAGGGTAAACCCCTTTTCCAACACATAATGATGCCATTTCTAAATTGGAATCATCCCATAATGAAAACATCAGACTGTAAAACTCTCAAAGGAAGACCGAAGCTGTAAAAATGTCATATGTCAATAAGATTGTCACTTTTGGCAGCTGAATACTTAAGCTGTAAATGTCAGCTTTTACTTCTTTGTACTTCCAGCTATTTTTCAGTGCAGCTGAGTTTTGTTAAAGATGTTTTTTTTCTCTTAAGTGTACTGAGGGAGACTCCAGTGGGGTTTACCTCAAACTCTGACAGAGCTTTTGCCATGCACAAGTGCCTTCCAAAAGAAACTGTCCCAAACCACCAAGAGTATTTATAACATTCATTCTGATGCATAATTCAGTAAACATAAACATCACATGAGGGGTGAAGCTAAACTTAATCCCGTAAGAGCTAAAAGCTTCATTTTGACACCTGTAATGAATAATTAAACTATTACAACCTTAGTCTGCACGTCTCTGTAAATGATTTATTGTTCTGGTTTGCACTTGTCCATTTTTATTCTCTTTGTTCTTTTTATTTTCTCATTCTAAGTTTTCTGTAATCTACTTTTGACACATTTACTCCAGCTCACCAAAGACAGTCCAAAGCCACTGAGCTGTGAGCTTGGCAGCCATAGAGCAAACTGCTGAATTAAAATTAAAAGAAAGAAAGATAGAAAAAAAAAAGATCTTATCATGTGTGAATATCACCCACTGTAATTATCTCTCCACAGTGAATTTCAGTCAGCGATGATTAAGTTCCCTAATGGGTTCTGGGAATACTATTGTTTAATGTAGGGGAATAAAATGGGGAATAATACCCAATTATTATTAAATGTATTCAAGATGAGAAATTTTAGCTGTAAGTTCTGTAATACTTTGCCAATAATCACCTAGACCCATTGATGTTAGAAATGACCCTGTGGTACAACACATATTTTGACAATGAGGCTGGAAAGAAAGAAAAAAGTCCTTTTACTAGGAAAGCTTAATTCAATCTAAAATTTCCCTAATATTTTTTTTTTACTTCTTATCACTGAATCCAACAACCACAGACCAAAAATAAAATTAAATATAAATAGATTGCTACAGTTTTTTTTATCTGTATTCCTAAGATTTTCATCAATTAAATATTTAAACAATGTGCACATAAAGAGGGACAAAGAATGAAAATTGACATTTAAATAGCTATACCATATCATAATTTTCATCACATTTTAGACAAGTTATCAATCTGATTTTAACCAAGTCATTTTTTTAGTCATAAGCTTTGTTCACACTGGGCATGTGATGTGCGTTCAGGAATGCGCGGTGAAAGAGGCTTGGTGACAAATGTTGAGGCGGTGCAAATGTCGCTACAGGCTATGTATTTCACAGCTCTATTCTGATATATGAAAGACTTGGTATCATCCAGCCCGGCACAAACAACAATCATTCATTTCTCCTCCATGATCAATTCTCAAAAGTTTGGCACATCTGTGAAGAAAAGGGGCCACCGTCCATATGTCACTACTAAATCCAAGTCCCTGATTGGTCAAAGTTCAACTTGGTTTAACTTTCAAAGTGCGTTTAATGGCCATCATTTTTTTTATGTAAAGCCTAAAAACAGAAATTAAAAGAGTGTATAGCTCTGCGTGAACACAAGAGTTTGTAATGCAGACTTTTTTTTATCAGAAATGGTTGCTTGAATGCCTGTCACATGCCCGGTGTGTAAAATGTTGACAGAAAAATTCAATTTTTCAAATTTCTTCCAAACAAGCAATGAATGCTTGTTTGGCAACACTAGTATTTCTGAAGAGGCTTTCTTACATTAGATATTTTAGGCGATGAAGACCTGCTTCATTTGTAGCTAACTGTATCTTTGCAACCTACATTGCACTCTGTCTGTCTCAAGGTTAGAGCTCACAGGGGAGGAAAGGCGTCAAGTTACACTAATGCATCTTGGCTGCCGGAGGACACACATATCTTCACCAACTGTCTCACTCCATCTCTCTTTGTATCACACACTCCTGAGCAGATACCCTTGTGCGGGTCTGAAGCTTGTGACCTTCTGCCGTTGTGCTTTCTGTTACCAGTAAATAATCTTATGTCTGTCACTGATAACAGCACAATTGCATACACACTTCTTATGTTTATTTTTTTTCTTTTACATATCCAAAAAACTGAAGCGCAATTGAAGAAAAGATTGGATGTTTTGGGTTTTTATTTTATTTATTTTTTTTGCAGTGTACTCCTCCACATAATGTGCTGAGATCAGGTTGGCAGATGCCGACTCATCTTCCAAACAATAATGCATTCATCATCCTCTTTTCAGGGTCTGTCAGATTGTGCAGAGACGGTACTCTGCACCACTGTTTACCCAGTAGATCATCCAAATTGCCTCAAGTATGCACTTGCTATGGTGCTTACACCCACTCGTCGAAAAGCAGAGGCCTTAATCACCTTCTTCATCCATCTATTTTGCTGTACACTCTTTATCCTGTTCGGGGTTGTTGAGGGGAGGGGCTGGAGCCTTTCCCAGTTGTCAGCAGGAGAAACACAGGGTGAAGCCTTGACAGCGCCGAACAGAGAGTAAAGCCACTACTAGCGCACTCAAGCTCTCATCAATCATGAGTTATCAGTTTACTTCATGTGTTTATTGTGTCTATCTGTCCAAAATAAACATATTTTTGGGTTTAAAAATAAACCCTTAAACATAATGTTTATGTAAATGCCTGTAAGGGGCATTTAAAAGCCTTATTCATTTTTTTAAAAGTGACATTTTATTTTATAATCTGGAGAACTTTGTATGGATTTCTGATGTGTACTGAGAGGTACATATTTCTCTGTCAAAATGTCTTGTCTTTTTATTCTACGAGTTGCAAACAAGATTGGGTGTTATTGAAATATGCAAGTGTGGCTAACGTTTAGCAGTATCGAACTGTGTTCATGTGTTACTAACAAGGTTGGGAGTTTGCATGTTCTCCCCCGTGCATGCGTGGGTTTCCTCTGTGGTCTCCGGCTTCCTCCCAACATCCATGAATTAATTTTAATACAATTTCATTGCAAAATTATTCAAACACAATGCATTGTGCTCTATATTCACTGGTTTTTAGTAGAGACTTCTGGGAAATTTCTTGGGCACTCGATTTTGGAATTGTAAAGTGTACTATATGGTGAGTAGTGAAGGAATTCTGACATAGCCCTAGAGTTACTGTGAACTCTATAAAGTCTGACTGATTAGAGGGACTTATCTCTGACTCTTTTGTCTTATTTAATGCGTTAAATCCATTGTGATATCCTCTTGGACAATTTAAATATGTTTGAACTAAGCAAATACACACTTTTGGAATTCTGCTATCAAACCTAAAAGAACACAAAAGTTAAAAAAGACAATTTCTTTTTTTAATAAGAAATGTTCACTATTTTTCATCTCCTCTTGAGAAAAAAAGAATTAAAAAATCCAGAATTATTGTTTTTTTTACTACAATTTGTAGCTTTACAAGTTAATCTTTTACTCAGTAGATGGCATTCAGTCAACACCAACTGAAGAACTCTGAACGTCCAAGTTTTACAGTAATAAAACTACCTTACATGTCTAAAAATAATAATAATTTTAAAAACAACTTTCAGAAAATGAGGCTAAAGTGCTGCACATTTAGCTTATTTGGACTCAAACTAGGCATAGTTCTTTGAACTTGTTTCACAATTCCAACCTTAAACTTTGATATGGACGGAACAGAAAACACCTGTAACAATAAAACCACTGATGAACTGCGTTTCATCTGCAAAAAGTAAAATAAACAGCAGGCAGGAAATGAAGACAAAAACATTTTCTGCAAGCTGCGTTCTGTGTCAGCTATTTGGATGTGTCACATCGTGAATCAACCAGAATAAACTCAACCCTGACAACCTGAAAGCTTGTTTATAGCCATATCATAACACCATACACGGGCGATACATCAGTTCTCCTCCTGTGCTGCATGCTGGGACAAGGACAGAAGTGTGATGAAATGGCATAGTTGAGCTACACATGTGGCTACCGTACATACAAAAATGTTCTGGCCGAAACTTAAATTGGAAGACCCATCAGTGACCTCTCAGACTGAGAGTTGTACCAAAGCGTAGATAGCTGAGCTTTACACACATGTCCATGCAGAAACACACACCATCCATTTCCCATGTGCAGTGAGAGGGCCTTGTTGTGAGAGCCCAGAGGAAACGCAGACACAGCAGAGGACAGGCTATCCATTGATCCGGGGAGAAACTCTCCAATCTCAGCCTCTCCTCCCCTTTTTTTCCCTCAGTTGCCCTCATTCCAACTCCCCCTTCTTTTTTTCTGTCTCAACCATGCACTTTCTCTAATCTTCATGTCATCTCCACCCCACTCTCCCACATGTAGAATCAGACTCTGACCTGCCACCACACTCTCTCAGCATATCCCAGCTATCACTCCTACTGTCTTGCATTTATCTGCGGTAGCAAAGCTCTCTGTCTCTCTAATGGCTCGATTTGTGGTGCCACATTTCTGTTTATTATCTGTGCATGGCAAAAATAACACATTCTTTCTCTTTGCTGCTCCATTTGCTTTTCTTAAACCACACTGTCTATTTTCTCAGATGATGTTAAAAGGCTGAGGAGAAAAAATAAAACGTAAAAGTACTGCCAAGAACCTTTATTTCTTTTGAAAAACGACAGTGCGCCTCATAACGGGAAGCACCTTTTATTCGAATTTATTTTTGGCTGTGCTTACTGATGTCAAGGCGATTGTGACAGGTACACGGCACTGTCAAAATGTCAGTCTAACATGTGTGAGCCGTGTTAGCGTGTTTTTTTATTATGTTACTAACAAAGTTGGGAGTTAGTGTAGTCACACCGTTTGTTTTAGCGGGATCAGCTTGTTTTTTGACGTATTGCAAACAAGCCTGGGAATTAAAGGCATTGTACATATGCTAACGCTGCTAACGTGTAGCGTGTGGGACTGTGTCCCGTCTACGTGTTATTAACAGTGTCTGTTTTAATAGCATCAGTCTGTTTTATTATGTGCTGCAAATACAGTTGGGTGTTGTTGTATATATGCTAACATGTAGCGGTGTTGGACTGTTTTTTTTTATGTTACTAACAAGGTTGGGAGTTGGCATAGTCACAGCAACGTAGTTCAGTGCACCCTATACATGACTTAAGTTTGAAAATAATCAATTTCTTGACGGTGCGCCCTATAGTGTGCAATACGTAGCAAAGAGAAAAACCCAGTGGGCAAAGTAAATATGCAAAATGATGCAGTGAGGAGAGCTATGCAATAAGATAAATGTAATAAAAGGTGAAGGTAAATTATATGATACAGTTGTGTTAAGACAAGTGGTGTTCAGGCAAACTCACAATTGTTTGTAATTTGGAATTGACCTTTTTAGCTTTAACCTTCTTCTTAACGACACTTTTTCCCCTCAATACATTTACAATCTTACCCCACCACATGCCTCATAATCCCACCCCTCTCCCCTCTTTTTCTGCCTTCTCAACCCTGTGCTTTTCCTGTCGGACTGGCTTTTATATGAGAGCCATGTGAACGCACTGTGTTTTGTTGGGAGGCGCTGACATGCGCTTGCGCGCTTGTCAAGTCTGTGTGTGCGCATTTGGAGTGCTGACACGCCTGTTTGGGATGGAGGTGCTGACGTGTCTGATCTCGGTGTGGTTCTCCCACTGAAGCTCTGCCGATAGCCGTCTGCCTTTGAAGAGGCCATGAAGGAGAGGCAATGGGGGTTAAAAACAAAACAGGAAAAAAAGGCTGGACCTACTGACTCTAAGAGGCAATGAGGATCAGAGTGTTTTTAAATAATGCTTCAACAATACACTTTTTCTGCAGAATGGATGTAGTGTGTAAGTGAAAAGGTAAATGTTAGTAAAAAGTATATAGAGTGATCATGAAACCAATGCTAGACGTACATAATCTAGACATATCAAGTATCAGCCCCTCGAGTAGTGGTGTCATGATAGGACAACCAGAAAAAGAGATAAAGAGAGGGTGCTTCAGGCTGTCACTGTGAAGTGGACCTACTTGGGCGATGACATGTTTTAAGGAGCCATGACTTGGCCTTCAAGCGTCTTTTGAGGACTCTCCATCAGTGAGTGCCCTGCCACCTTGAGGTACTTCAGGAGACATCTTTAGTCTTGATAGGATGTCAGCCTACCATTTAGGCAATTCTTTTAACCCTATATAACCATCTGAGTCATTTTTATGCAGGTATTGCTGAGACCCCTATCCCATAATCATGATCAAAACTTTCTTTTAAAACCCATTGTATATAATTTGGTCTATGTTTTCTGCTCTGTAGTTCATCATGATCCCACTAGGGGCAGTTTCCTGCTGACTTCAAAATGGCACAACACTTTGGCGGGAAAAGTTTCTCTAATTTTCCTAAACTTTCTGAAACTTTATTAGAGAAATTCATCTGCTGTTATAATTTTTAAAATGATTACTTTGTGTATTAAAAAAAATGGATCACTTGTTGATAATTAATTCTTTATTTTTGCATCTTAAAGGGGTTATACCGTGCAAGATCAACTTTTTTGAGCTTTTAAGTGTTTTAAAATGTTAATTCCTCACGAAAGACTCCTCCAAAGTGGTATTTTATTCCATTCACACATCTCTAAGCATTCCTCTAAAATCCTCCTCTCTGAGCTTTAGCCCCTCCCCATCCCCAAGAACACGTGGGTCCTCACATTGTGATAATAAAAAAGGTGGGGAAGAGCCCCTTCCAGGAAGACTCTGCATTGCCAGCACTGCCCCCACGGTAACACACAAAACCATTTTCTCCACAGAGCTAGCGGTGATCGGCTTTGATTTTATATAGACAATATATACATCCAGCTTTGCAAAAGTTAGATGTTGTTTGTTTTCGTGGGTGAAATGCAGACTGCTGCTGCTGAGGCTGGGTCTAGGTTGAAGCATGAAATGGGCGGCACCCACAAGAACCAAAAACCGGTGTCACAGAGATTGAGTCCTCTCTTTCAAGGTATGAAAATAACTGCAAAAATAAGTTGTATTTCATTAAAAAAAAAAAAAGTGTTCTCTTGTGTGCCAAAGGTATATATCATTCATGTGTTACTAACAAGGTTGGGAGTTTGCATGTTCTCCCCCGTGCATGCGTGGGTTTCCTCTGGGGTCTCCGGCTTCCTCCCACCGTCCATAAATCAATTTTAATACAATATCATATACATGGATATATATTTATCTGAAAGGCTTAATAATAGCATAATATTGGCCCTTTAACTAACATTGTTATGAGCAAAAGCTTATTAAATCACCAAAGTATCATAAATAATAATGTCTATATAAGAGGTCAGCAAAATTTGTGACATGAAATACCAACTTGATATTTTCTCCTTAACAACTATGCCATCACCAGTTACAATGTAAATCTGACACAAAGAAATACAAAAACATTTCTAATATATCTAAAATGTAATTCAATTCACTAAATTGCTTTTAATCATATTTTGGCATTAACTTACAGAAGTGCTTTCACAATATTGTTTTGATTTGATTTATTTCAAGTATTGTAGTCAAAGCAATAAAAGATTTACACATATTTATCAAACTCATTACAGATATTTTGAAATGCATAGTTTAAAAAGACAGAAAATAAAACAAAACAAAAAAGTCACTGAAATCACATTTGCTCAATAACATACAGTGTGTCATGACTGAGAACGAAAATAGACCCAGATGCTGAAACCCGAAAAGATCACGCTCGAAGCCTGTTGGCAATGACTGATTTTATTTGCCAAGGATGAAGGGGAATCCGTGGAGCGGGAGTCCGGTGGCGAGGAGCGGACTGGCGGTAAGAAACCCTCTGTTAGCGGGGTCTTGTTCAGGGGGTGATCCCGGAGAACTGCTGGTGGAGCGGTGGTTGAGTGTGGCGTGTGGCACAGCGAGGCTGGAGGGCTTGGCGTGATGATGGCTTGGAATGAACGAGATGGAAAACTGGACCCAGGCGGCAGGAGATTGGTTGCAGAGATTTGTCCTAAAGACAGAATGATAGGTTGAGTGGGACGTTCAGGAGTAATCAGAAGTGCGCTAGAACACGAGGAGCATGAGACCAGGTACTTTACCATAGTTGGCAACGATCAGGCGATGAATACTGGATACCGGCCCTCTGATATACTGTGGGGTTGATGATGGAAGTGGCTGCAGCTGGGTCCAATCAGTGGAAGCTCCCGGGGGAACCATGACACAGTGATTATTAAGTAAAGTCAAGTAGAGCTTGATTTATTGTTTGAAAAGGAGTGGGAAGAAGCAAACTTTTTTATATATATATATAGATATATATCTATATATCTATATATATTATAGCGGCTGGGTAGCTCGGTTGGTAAGGTGGGAAGCTACCATGCAGGAAACCAGGGTTCGATTCCCGGAGGGGAATGAGCAATGGTACTGGGGGCAATTACCATATCAATGGCGAGCAGTTAACATCACCCAGTGAGGGTCCTTAGGCAAGACCCTTAACGCTACTGCCTCCCGAGCGCGGCTTCGGCTGCAGCTCACCGCTCCCCAAGGGGATGGGTCAAATGCGGAGAAAGAATTTCCCTTCGTGGGATAAAATACAGTGTATAAAAAATAAAAAATAAAAATATATATATATATATATAAATGATATGTATTGCACAAAGGAAAATAGATCAAAGTTGAACACAAAGAAAGTCTGGGTATAATCTGACCTTGAGTTGTTATTTTTCACCAAGCTGAACTTATAACTTCATAAATATTAGCCTCTGGAACGCCAAAAACATGATCAAAAAAAAGCAGCTGTGCAGTTATAAATGTGTGCAACAGCTCGCGGATCAGCTTTGCGCTTTTCTTCCTCAAGCACGCTCTCACGTTCCATCGACAGCCACTCCCTCATATCGTCCCGCCTGTCATCTCACTGGCAACAGTTTCAAAAGAAAGGAGCCTCATTGCAACGTCCTCATTTCACTGTGGCAAACTTTGTTTTTCTTCTTTCTACGGTGTGCATTAAATTCAATTGCCAATGAATGAAGGTTGATGCAAAAAGTAATGTGCATTGTGTGAAATGATAAAGTTTTATTGAAAAGAAGTAGCAGTATTTATTTTGGTGGGCGGGGTCACAGTAACAGCGCAGCATGAATGGATCCTTTCCTTCTGACCCCATAGAGGAAGAAAGCCTTTGTGAGAAGAGATTGTCACTAAAACCAGACTTTAGTTTTTTCAAGCAGACGACACCCCTGGGTACTACGGTCTTTCTCTGCGTGCCCCAGGTTGCCAACCCCTGATCTATATCATAAAAAAAATGTTGATTTCATCAGAGGAATCAAAAACATCTTAATTTCAAAGAATTTGAATTTACTGTCAACTATTTGATGTAGTGGGCTTTACAGGATTAGATATGTTCATAACATTTGACTTAAAAGTGAAAAACTGAGTTTTTTTTATGGTTTAGCTAAGTAGTTATTCGTTCAATGGCAAGAATCTTGTGAAAACCGAAGCCAAGAGCTTTTTTTTTTCGTTTTTCAGTCCTCTTTACAAAGCAAACATAAATTTAAATTGTGTTTTTTTGTTGTATAATTTGTATTAAATGTCAGTTTCAAGAATATGAGGAAAAAATTTAATCAAAATTAATGTTTGATCAAGGTTAAAAAATGTTCCATTCATGCTTTACTTGTGAGTGTGAAGCCTTGAACATTCAAAAGATGTTTGCCTAATATGCAACAAAAGCTGGAGGCCTGTGTAAAAGAAAAACTTTCTAAAACATAGTCATTAGGTTTGGCCGAGGAATTTAATTCGAAGACTTTAAAATTACAGTTTAAAAGTCATCAAATATTTCTGGAGACTAAATTAAAAATGGACGGAGCCGTTGGTTTGTGGCGCAGCTGAATAAAACCCACAGAAACCAGACTTATGGGGCAGCATCGGATTCCCTCTTTCACTCTGCATTTTTCTCTAAACGGCGCAAAAGTTCTCTTTAAAAATATGATGGCCTCTCATGACACTTATGAAAAAAAAAGTTTGTTGAGGGTGCAACTTTGTTGTGTAGCTGGTGGTGTGGCCACCTATTGACCAGTGGATGTAATGTAAGACCTCATGGCTTTATTTAAAAAACACAAACTTTTTTCCCTCTTTTTTGTTTACATTCAGCAAAATGTATCACCTTAGGAAAGTGAACGTGACGATGAAGTAGAAGAGGTAGAGAAGTTTGTTCAGTCCTCAAGGCTATATAACAATGACTTGGTAATTTATGCACAAATGAGTCATCCTAATATACATCAAGTTTGCTGATCTGCATTATTGTTTAATCATTTTTTCTGGATTTGTTCACATGTTAAGCATTAGTTTAGACTGCAGGTGTTTGCGGGTGAAAAATAGCCAACTTGTAGCTTTCAGGAGTGGCTGCCCAGACTCCTCCACCAAAGTGAACCCTAGTGACCATGTTGACCTTGGCCTATTGCTCACCTCGCCTTTTCTAATGCTGACAACCATCATTTCTGTTCAAAAGGACATCAGTGAACAGGACAGTAGACCATTGCTGCATAGTCCAGGTCACATGGTCTTCTGCCCACTGCAAACCTTCACAGTGCTGTCTGTCAGAGGAGTCATCTACAACGGTTGTCTGGCATTCAAGCCAAAGTGGTGGAGTTAGGTTTGTCTGGAAACCCCTCACATCTGCAGCTGTGTGGCATTTGCAAAACCATGTCTGAGTGTTCGGGTCCGTAGGTAGTGGTCATCCTTGCAGCTTGTTACTTGCGGAGTAAGACAAACACTGTGTGTATGACATCCATTGAGTTTTTCACAATATTCCTAACTTATGTACATTGTCCTTACAAATATTTTGTGATACATTAACCACTTGCACAACAATCATACATTCCATTTCCATGGTGTCCCTTAACATACGTGGTACAAGCCTCAAGGGAACAGCAAGACACACCTTTAAGATGCTGCCGTAGCCGTGAACGACCCTCTGCAGGCTCAGACAACCCAAAATTCTGCAGCACCCGTGTGGATCAACCCCTTGTACGGATACATGTGACTAAGGCTTTGACATGTACCAGGCCATGGCGTCTCATTGCCCAGTGTTATATGTGACAGGACTCTGCCCCCCATGATAAAGTGGACACAGGAAATGGACAGATGGAATGGAATATATGATGCAGTTCATGAAAATAAAGTGCAATTTATTGTATTTTTTTTTTTTTTGCATTATCAAATATATTTCTTGGAACTTTCTGCTATTACAACACTCTCAAAGTAAAGGTTTTTAAGTTGGAATCTAACTGAGAGTCCTTGATGTTCTGAAGGAACGCGTAAAGGATGAAAGCAGGAAACTCTTTCTTTACACAATCACTAAAAGAAAACAAAAAGAACAGTTGAGGATGAAAGTACTTACATGGATGCAAATCAGTGCAAACTAACATGAAAAGGAATATATTCACAATTTGAGTTTTTATGTTTCAATACTCTTTTCTCCACTGTTTACTCCACTTAACAGACGATTACACAGTAAAAATACTTTATTACACGAGAAAAACTAAAACAATTTTTATACTTCTATTACTTATAATAATCTTTTTAGAGTAAAGTAAACATAAGGTTTCTGGAGAACACAAACAAAATCCAAATATTTGCAGTAGCGTCTATTTAAATTCAATAACGCAACTTGTCTTTTGTTATTGAAATCTTCAGCATTATGAGTTTCGGATTTTCTTCTCTAGATGTCCCAAAAGTAGCATCAAAACGATTTGGGAGGCTAGTTAAGAGTGATTGATGCCTGCAGCCCCTTTAGATGCTGAGGAGAGATGAGGGAGACGGAGTGATGCAAAGTTGAGAGCTGCCTGCTGGCATCTGACTTTAGGAGTGGTGATTAAAAACACATTATGACAAAGACAACATCTGGTGGTGCATTTAGATGCTTCAACTCAACAGTGGTGCAGTGGTACATGGCAGAATTTAAAAAAAGATCAAACAAATGACATGATGCTGAAAATCAAATTAGAATATTTAAAATATTAGCAGCAACTGAAGCATAGTTAGCATTGTGCTGTTTGGTGATGTTTTAAATGAAATCAAATAATAAAAATTTTAACAATTTGCAGTGTGCAAGGGTTTTCAAGTTCATTCGTCTTCTTTTTTCCTGTACAGATTTCCGTTATTTCATATCTTAAAAACATATTTTGGAATTCTTTATTTGCATCAACTATGACGAATTCAAACTCAGGGAAAATTTAAGATTTTTGGTTTAAAATGTTAGCCTTTTAGTGACATAATGTGTTTCAACCATTAAAAAATAACAAAACAGTTTTTTGCAACCCAAAGTCCCACTTCTGTCATCATTTGCTTTATTTTCAAAGTGTTTCCAGTGGTCTTTTAATTGCAATTATGCAGTTTTTAGTCAAAAATCAATAAATCTGTGTTGTTGTTCTATTCCTAAGTTTCTGCAGAGTGGCAGTAGTTTTGTTGCGGGAGAGAAGGGAAGTACCCAGGCGCAGAGAGGAGAGGAGGCAGGAGGTTGCAGGGGAACGGGGGCTTTAATAAACAAAACTAAAGATACCAAACCAAAACCACTGCATACGGCAGGCTAGAAACTCGAAACATGAAAATACAGAAAACGCTCAAAACCAGGGAACAGCACAATTACAAACTATCGACCAGCACAGGAGGAGGGGAAAGACAAGACATAAATACATACAGACAAACGAGACACAGGTGAACACTCAGGAAGGATGAGGACCAAAGTAAAACTCAAAACTACAACAAACCAGGAAGCACTACAAAATAAAACAGGAAGTAACTCAAAACATGCCAGAACAAAAAGGAAACAAACCACAAGGGCAAAGAAACAGAAAGCGTAACAAGTTTATCAGAAATTCGCCTCTGAGTTCTCGGCGAGACTGTTGGCGTAGAGCAAGCCTGTCTACATTTCCTGTCATCCATCTGTTTGCTATTGGAGAAATATTTGGCTTATTCAGTCATACGGTTTTTAGCCAAATGGCAGCTCAGACAAGGAAAACGGTTGTGTTTAAACATTTATTAAAGAACATTGGAATGTTGCTCAACATAGAGAGTTTTTTCATCCAAAGCAACTGACTGTACCTTAGCACACTTTATAACGCACAATAGGAGTGTCTCTGTCGCCCTTAAAACCAGGAGCCTGCTCTTCTTCCTTCATTAGTTAAGGCCGGATGATAAATATTGACCCCGATCATCTTCTTCTGCGTTTTAGGATATTTTCCAGCCGAGTCAGCTGATGCTATTTCTCCATGAAGGGGCACAAACCTCGGTTAGTAGCGATTCAGGAACCGGTTAAAATAGGTTGAAATACTGTAGCTGTGAAATATTCCTTAACAAGCCCTTCATCTCTACTCCCCTCTTCCCTCGCAGCACCTCCTTCGGACGCAAAAGTTTCAAACAACCGTCTTGAGCTGAGTTGTTGTGAAGAACCGGAGGAGTCACGTGTCTGAAAAAAAGATCTACAAATATGTGAAAGCGCAAATAGTAAAAGGCGAAAACGCAGGGGTACACTGTATATTAAATGTCATACAATATCAAAGAAAGCCCCTTTTCTTGCAAATGAAACTGCATCATTTGCAAATCCCTACTCTTTTCAATCAGTTTGAAAAAACATTTTGATATACCTTAAAAATTTCAGTAGTTTTTAATTGACACCTATCATTGACAAAAACACATTTTTAAAAAACATTTGAAGGTCAGTTTATATTCAACCAAACGTGAAATAAGCAACACTGTCATAGATCGTGGCAAAGAGGAAAACAGCTTCTGCACACAAGTATGTTCGTCTGACATCGCCTCACTGCCAGAAGAAATGAGCAGTCTGGAAACTAAAATCAGAAAGGTCAGTGTGCAGAACATCTACCAAAATATGTGAAAAAGAAGCCAAAGGTTGCCTGCAGCGTGGGACACACGGCCCCCTGATTAAGTGAGTTCATAGTTCTGACTTCCTTGTGGTCACAGATTTAGAGATTTTCCTGAGCTTTTATGTTAAAAGTATGATTTGTTCTACTCAGGAGAAATGCCGATGCAAAAAGTAAAAAAAAATAAGGTAAAAATGAAAACTTACTTCTGGGAACTGGGAGTGCATTTTCTCACTTTTTTATTAATTATTTATTTATGAGGCTTAAACTAAAGGCTTTTAAAATATTAGTAGAACATAATTAAATCTTTCGTGGGTCTTCCTTAGCTTCTGACCAAACTCGTAAACAACAATTTGAATGAACTTTTTCTTTGCAGATCTCCAATTTTTCATGTAAGATAGGATTTCTCAAGGGCATGTCTTTCTGAACTACTTTTCAATAGTTTTTATTGACTGGAGAAGCTTTCATTTATGCCTTAGCATCATGCACCGATAAGGGGGAGTTAACCTCTACAGTTGCTGTGGGTATTTGAGTTGTCCAGGCCTGTGGAGGATCATAGGTGTGTCTTGGAGCCCCTCTGAGGCTCCTGAGGCCGTCTTAAGGGATGTCATGAAAATGAAACGTGCCAATGAGTGTGTGGTAAGTGTAGTGTCAAATATTTGCAAGCATAATGTCACTTACATGCACTCAAGGTGTACAGATGATGCTGTCATATGTTGCCCTTATGCCACACAGCTGGGATGTGCATATGATAGGTGAGTGCATGATACGTAAGGACGCCCATAGGATGGCCACTCAAACTACACTGATTGTCTAAATTTTGTATTTCTAACCCTTGTGCTATCTTGTGGGGTCCAGATGACCCCACTCCCAACGTTAACGTGCCTTGGAGGCGCTGAACCTTTTTTTTTTTAATGATTTTTGATCTTCACTGGTGTCCATGAAATCCTCTCCAACTGTATCCACCTCTGTCTGTCAATGTAAGGGTTGGATCATCTGGACCCCATAAGATAGCACAAGGGAAAAAAGCGGGCATGTGTTCCAAACATATGTTCTTGAACGTGCATTTAGCCCAAGGTATTTACAGAAGACATGCAGGAAGGGGCTTCTTCTTCTTTTTCTACTGTTTACTTGTGCATGTCCGCCACCTACAGTTGGAAGAGGCTTAAAGTGAAATGTCAAAGCGGTACAAATCTTGTGAATCTTACTCCAGGCTTTTTCTTTCACAGATTTACTCCATTGTATGAATGATTTGGTGTCATTTTGAAATGGTTGGTACTTCAGGAAATGAAAATAGCGTCACTACTGAATTCGAGTCCCTGATTGGTTTAACTTTCATCTTTGTACAATGCACGTGCGTTTTGTATGTAGGGCCTAAAAACGTCATAGAAACGCGTAGCTATACGTATCTTCGTATAAACACAAGTGTTTTGAACGCAGAAGCCTGAATTGTGGATTTGTGCATATTTATATAGACTTTTCATTGGAAGTGGTTGCTTAAACGTGGTTTGCTGAAGGCATTGTGAAGCTGCACACACTTGTCAGTTGAACTGCTCTAAACGGGCTCACAGAATGGTCTATGATCTTGATATTTAGTGCATTCCCCTGTACAGGTTTGCCCATTTTTCGCACACATATTTTGCGTGTTAAAAACATGCAGGTTCTGAAATCCGACTGCTCTCCTCAAAACTAGACTTTTAGCACAAGCATCTTTCTGCACATTGCCTTCTCTCCAAGTCCTGTATAGCTTATGTCTGTGTGTTAGTTGGACTTCAGAAGAGTTAGTTCTAAGTTCACAAACATCATTATTCACTAAGCTTCCTTTTTGTCATCTTCTCCTTCATTCTCATAGGTTGGCTTTCCAATCCCATTCATTGTTGTTTTCATTATTGGCTTCATTTTTTCCATAATTTCCTCCTCTGCAGCCCAATTTTCCTTTTGTCCCCCTGCATGACATCTGTTTATTCTGTAATCTGTCTCCTATCTTTCCCTTCATGTGTGAATATTTATCTTGTTATATTTCCTAGTCTTTCTTTACACCCTTCCTTTCCTGCTTCCCTTCTCTATCAATCTCACTTTCTGCCTCCCATTTAATGAAAGCCCTTGGTATTGGGCTAATCTAGTTGCGATGGGTTCCGAGCGTCCCTCGCTTCATTTCTTTGTATCTCGTTCCTCATCCTCCATCTTAACATTTCCTCCTCACCCTCTCCTAATGAAAGTCCTCCACTATCTCTGTAATCCAGTGTCTTTCTCACCACCACTCTGTTGCTATTTCTATTCCTCCTTCTCTCTGTAGGCTAATGAAAGTCTGTGGTGTTGGTCTAATCCCCCCGGCATTGTGCTCACAGCCTCTTTGTTGGTCAAATCTGACTAATGCCCTCCGTCTCACTCCACAGCGCAGGAGCCTCTTACCTCAGCCCTTCAGGACACACACATTTCAGACACAACATAGAAAAGAAATGTGATTTTGCTGATGAAGTATGTTGCTGTCTTTAGGTGAAACTGAGCTTTTCAGCACTGGAGTTTATGAAAATGACAGTGCATGGATTCGTTTTTATGTAGAGATTTATATGGAGATTACCCACAAACTAGTTTCATAAGAAAAAGGGGCTTGAAGAAAAAAAGGAGCGTAGTTATTAGGTATGCAACAATTCTTGGCTTGAAATCAAATTGTATGTTAGACCATTGAAGCAATTCGTGGGGAAAGTGAACTGTAAGAAGTGCAATCACACCAACAAATCACTCAACGCAAAAACAATTTTAAAAACACAATGACAATTAAAAATTAAGGAAAACAAACAGTAAAAAAAAACAAAATTACATGTTATAATTTTATAATCAAAACAAAATTCCAGAAACTACAACAAAATTCAAAAAAGGGTAAGGAAATGAAAATGAAACTTTACAGAAAACAAAAGTAACTTTCAAGAAATCAAAATTAAATGTAAAAAAAATGAAAAAGGTGGATACAATGGGACATCGCTGATTGGAAAAGGACATTTGAATTTTTTTCAAATGCGTTTTAAATTTCCGCAGACTAATATAACTTGTGTAACGCTCCGTTCTGTAGTGAGACCGACAGGTCCAAGGCAAGACAATGAAAAAATGCCTGTTCTTTTATTGTACAGCATATGCTCTAAGAAAAACAGACTCCTCTCTCTCACATGAACCAATATTCACTTGCTCTTATGTAAGACCTGGCCCCTCCCCTGGGCCAGGTGGTTCCATTTCAGCTTAATTGTCTGAATTCTGGTCAGGTGCTACAAAAGCCACCAAACCCAGGGTCTGGGTCCTTGTATGGAGGTTTAGTCAGGGGAAACTGCCACAACTTGTATGATTAGCACAGAGCATATCTAGTATTGCTTTATGCCAAAAGACCTTCTGTTGATATGATGAACAAATGTCATCATCCAATCAGTGATGTCCCATAGTACCTACTTTTTACAGTTTCTGGTGTTTTGGTTATTTACATTTCATTTTGAATTCTGGAAATTACTTTTGTTCTCCAAAACAAAAAAAAAAATATATATATATATATATATATATATATATATATATATATATATATATATATATATATATATATATATATATATATATATATATATATATATATATATATATATTTTTTTTTTTTTACGGAAACTAGAAAAGGTAGGTACCATTTTTAAAATGTTTTTGTGTTGAGTGATGTGATTAGCACTTGTGGGCCATACCATCAAATCTACATTTAAAGTTTCAAACAGGAATTGAATTAAGATCAAGAGGGATTTTGTCTTGTTACATTACTCTAGGTTTAGTATAAGCCAACTGAAGGGATTTTATTCTTTGTTACTTGCTTATTACCAAAACCTAACATTTTCTGACTCTTTTAATTGTTTTTCTGTAATACACAAATCATTTATCAAACAGAAACAAAACTGTGAGCCAAAAATTGAGGTTTGAACCTAATTGTGAAGAGAGTGCATTGTTGCAATGCAGAAGTTATTGCCATTTTCCGCCAGAACCAAAAATTTTTTTGACTGTATCTGGAGGTTTACCCCCATATTGTTAAAAAAAATGTTTTAACCCGCAACCCCTTTACAATTAATTTTGCTACGTTTTTCTAAAGATTGGAACAGTTACCATGTTTTTACATTTTAAAGCTTTAATAGTAGGTGTAACAATTCTGAAAGTTTTGAATGTCAGTTTTGAAAAGGTTAAAGTTATCACAGGTCTTCTCCCATTTAGGTTTCATTGAATGTATCACAATTGTTCTTGTTTATCGTTGAGGCTAGGATCTGCTTGAGGTCAGTGATTAATGTAAATGCATCGAACTGAATACATACTGTACAGTAGACACAGCACGGATGAGATTGATTGACAGAGTCAACCGCCAATCAAGACCCAGAACACAATGTGCTGCATTTATAAAAGGGGCAAAAGTGCACTGAAAAAATATCTGCGAAACACTGAGACTGCGAAGGGTGAACCACGATATTGCGAGGGAACACCTACACACAAAGAAAAAGTTCTGCTTCGCCTAAAGTAGTTTCATTTCCGCTTTTGGGCGAGGATTTCATGTGCCATCCTGGTGACTGCAGCCAGGTCCCTGTCAGTCCCACCCTAATATTAAAGATAGGATCTTAGTGCGAATTTCGTTTTCTAATATGATCAAGAAGAATAAAAAAAACATGCTTCCATAAAAAAAAAAAAATGTTAAGATTTGTTTTATTTTTACTTTAGTCTTGATCTCTTGTCCCTCCACAAATCTCCTCATACTGCATTACCCTTTACAAGTCAGCTCTCTGACCCTGACGCCAACACCCAGGGCATCAGTCATAACAGCAACTGCATTCAGACAAGATTGACTTTCAGGCAACTTTTCCATCATATGGAATGCTGTGACCCTGTTTCCCCATTGTTGTTCTTTGGAGATGATGCCTCAGATTGACATCCTGATATGTCCTTATCTCACATATGCAAATGTTTGGCTCAGGGTGCCTGGTTAATATAAGGCAAACCCCCAGATAAACCCTCGGATGGGCTGTTTGTGTTTCGTCTTTGTATAACGTTATGGTTGTGTGTTTATTCCCGAAAAGTGAGCTGGATTTCTCTTTTTTTTTTTCTTTTTTTGCAAAACTATGATAAAAGCACATTTACTTTTATGTTCTTGTGTGTGAATGCCCCCATGGGTATTTTTGAACTGGATCTTGCACAATTCTGAGAGTGTTTGTAATATTTTCAGTCATCAGACTGCATGTTTATGGAGTTGCAATAATTCATGACCAAACCAAACCAAACACAAGCGTGTGTTTATCAACAAGGGCAAGCTGTTGCAGACTATGCATTGCTTAAGCTGTGAATGTTGCATCAGTGTTTCAGTTTACTAAAACTATTTTGGAATATTACCATTCTACGGATAAATATCTAAAACAGTGTTTCCAACCCCGCTCATCTAATGGCCAGGAGATTGAATCATTTCCAAACATGACAAAACAAAAAAGGATTACCAGTTCAAATTTTTTTTCCAAATTCTATGCCCAATATACTAAAAGATGCTCTAAAATGTGTTTTATCTATCAATTGTACCCTTATATTCTTAGCTCTTCTTTTATATGCCAAAGACCAGATTTCAAACAGATTCCCTCATGTGGAAAGTTCAACATGTACAAGTCAGCCAAAGGTGAAATCCAGCTCTGCCAAGGGAGATTTTCAGCTTACAGGGTCTCAGGCAAGGCTCTTCCTGATTCATAAAGAGTGTGTAGAAGGAGTGACTGTATGTGTGTGAGACTGTGTGTGATCAAAAGAAATTCAAGACTTTTATTCCATCTCATCCATCGGGGCATCGATGGATTCTTCTGTTTTCCTAACAGTTGGAGTCTGCAGAGAAAGCGTCTGAAATTTGACAAATGTAAATTTGCTTTGCTTAAGCATAATGTCGATCAATTTCCAGCCACTCGTCTGAAACTGTGTCACTGCTGCAAACGATCTGAGCAAACATATCCAGACCTCCCTCTACTCAGACATTTTTTTTTTTTACTTCTTCCAGGGGGATCCTAAGACATTCCAAGGTAAGACGAGACGTACAATTTAGCCTCTTAACTAGTAGAATTGGAGAACAGGGAACAGCAAAAGAAAATCACATTTTTGACCCTGTGACTAGACCAAGGGTCTGCAACCTTTAATGCTTAGTGACCAAAGTCTCACTTCACCAGTGTTTTTTCAATAATTAAATTATAGTTATGACTAAATACAGTGACAAACTGAGATTTTTCTACACTCACCGGCCATTTTATTAGGTACACCTTGCTAGAACCGGGTTGGACGCGCATTTGCCTTCACAACTGCCTTAATCCTTGGTGGCATAGATTCAACAAGGTACTGGAAACATTCATCAGAGACTTTGGTCCATATTGACATGATAGCATCACAGTTGCTGCAGATTTGTCAGCTGCACATTCGTGATGTCAATCTCGCGTTCCACCACATCCATAAGGTGTGATCTATTGGGTTGAGATCTGTGACTGTGGAGTCCATTTGAGTCCAATTTCATGGTCATGGCCAAAAACCAGTCTGAGATGACTCCACCTCTGTGACATAAAACATTGTCCTGCTGGAAGTAGCCATTAGAAGGTGGATATATTATGCTCAGAAAGGGATGGACATGGTTAGCAACAATACTGAGGTAGGTTGTAGTATTGCAACCATGCTCAACTGGTACTAAGGGGCTCAAAGTGTACCAAAAAATATTCCACAGACCCTTACACCACTGCTTCCAGCCTAAACTATTGATTAAAAGGCAGGATGGATCCATGCTTTCATGATGTTGATGCGAAAGTCTGACACTACAATCCGAATACTGCAGCAGAAATGGAGATTTATCAGAACAGGCAACATTTTACCAATTTTTTATCGATGAGGCTGCATGAATTAAAGCCTCAGTTTCCTGTTCTTAGCTAACAGTGTGGTCTTCTGCTATTGTAGCCCACCTGGCTCAAGGTGGGACATATTGTGCATTCAGAGATGCTCTGCTGCGTATCTCACTGCAGTGCTTCTGGTTCTTTGAGTTACTCTTGCCATTCTATCAGGTGGAACCAATCTGGTCATTCTCCTCTGACCTCTGGCATTAACAAAACATTTCCGCCCACACAACTGCCGCTCACTGGATATTTTCTCTTTTTCAGACCTCTGTAAACGGTAGAGATGGATGTGTGTGAAATTCTCAGTAAATCAGAAGTTTCTGAAATGCTCAGACCAGCCTGTCTGGTACCAACAACCATGCCACATTCAAACTTCAATCACCTTTCTTCACTATTCTGATGCTCAGTTTGAACTGCAGCAGATCGTCTTGTCCATGTCTTCATGCCTAAATGCCCTGAGGTGCTGCCATGTGATTGGCTGATTAAATATTTGTGTTAACGAGCGGTTGGACAGGAGTTCCTAATGAAGTGTGCTGTGAGTACATATGTAAAACAGTTTAAACTTCTTAGACCTTTGGCAGCAGCATGTCAAGTTCTTTTCAAAATAAACTACACCCTGTGTCAAATAACACACAGATCTGCTGCAGCTAATTTATGGATTCAGATTTACAGAAAAAAAATTGCAAGAAAGCAAATATCAAAACACGACATTTCAATAATTGTAAGTTTTTTTTCTCCTTTTGCTATTGAATATACAGTAAACATGACATCGGTTTAGTAGATTCTATTTTTTTAGATCTAAAAATTGAAATGCAATTGTGTACCAGTACTTTAAAAATCAACAAAAGATAGACAATAAGAAGATAAGATTCAAATTTTTAATAAAAAAGAAGGTCAACAAGATCTTATGAAGCGTAAACACATAAAGAGAGACTGCATCAAAGGTCTCCTGTCATTTGCTCCATTGAGAAAATGAATTCAGCGGCAAAGGCTGCCATAAAATCATCTGTCCTTGCCCCCTGCCTTGAGACTAAAACCATGGTAGCATCATGCAGTGAGGGTAAAGGGAGAGCAGGAGCGAGAATCCACCTAACGGGCTGCAGGCTGTGGATTTTGGGACCAACTGTGATCACTGTGAAGGGCAAAAAGAAGATGGATCAACAGGAAAAAAGGTTGTAGTCGTAGCTCCTGCTGTTCATCACATGTGGATTCCTCTCTAGCAGGGCCTGGCACTGTAAACAGCTCCTTCAGGTGGTTCATCTGACTTAAATCTCGTGAGCCGCGTCTCAAGTATCGTGAGCCTTTTTGTAGGAAAAACAGCCCAATTTCCTCCATCATAAAACTCGTTTATTAGACCTAAAGCATAAATAATATCCGTGACAAAAAGGTTAGCGAGTGAGAAAATGGAAGACTGGAACACTTGATCAGAAACAATCTAGACTTTGTATTGTTTTCTTAATTAAACTCCAACCCTTTTTTTGACCATATGCCTAAATAAAATCTTATAACTGAGACTCGCTTGTGGATTCTGCTCTGGGGAAGAAACACCTGCAGAGTGAAAGCGGCTGCGACTCAAAGTCCGTGAGTCGGGCGTGGCTAGAAGTCCGTGCTCAGAGTCATTCCTGCCTCATATCTGCTCATTTTATTAACAAAACTCACATTACTGAGAGCTACGGGATAATATTATGGGACAAAATGAATCCATCATGTCAAAATGTGCTCTGACACTTAAGTTATGGCATAAAATTACATTGAAGCTTTGGTGAGCCAACTCTCGGGTCACAGCCCATGGCTGAGTGGCAACTCAAGTCTCACGGGTCACAATCGCGACCCACGAGACTTGAGTTGCGGCGCACGAGACGTGAGCTAGGTACGCCAGTGGAAGTAGGTTGGTGCTGTTTACAGTGCGTGCTATCTCTCTTCATTTACCTTCTGGAGTTATTTTTTTAACTCCCCATGTTGTCATGACAAAAGAGGTTGTTTTTAGTCTTTATGTGTGTCTGAAATCACAGCCAAAGTTTACAGGGGAAGCAGAGACAACAATACAGAGGGAGGAACTAACCCCCTCTATCAATCCAAGAAGAAGCTCCCTTGATGTTGTAAGAAATCCACTTCTAAACTGGAAATTTTGGTGCTAAAAAAATCAAAATTTTGAAGCAAACTCATTTAAAAGCATTTTTACCAGAATGAGAGTGGAAGCACAAATATATGTTGACCAAATGGGCTACTGTCTTTTTCATGAGACATTTTTTGCCTTTTTGCTTTTGAGTAATTGACTATATATGAGAACTGGACTGAGTGACCCCGCCCCCGTCATGTTCCAAACGGGAAGTATCCGCTGGCTCCAAAAACCCAAAACTCTAAAGACTTCTATTGAGAAATAAACAGTCTTACTATTTGTCAGAATATTTATTCATACTCTGATGCCTTTTCTTAACACGTTCTTGGTTATCTTATTTTATATCATATTTTCTCTTTATTGCAAGTCATTTAAGTTATAAGCCGACCAATCAGATGGCTCAATAAAAGTAGGTGGCCTCATGTCAAATGTTTGTAAGATCATGATTGACAGATTCTCCCTAGTACGTTTTCAGTGGAAGGGGTGTGGACTTTCAATAAGCTCACTCCTGATTGGCAAGAGCGATTGCCATAGAAACATAGCAGCATCCACCTCGCAATAAATGGCAACTGAATTAAATTAATTTCATTGCAGCCAGAAGTAAGTCATTTACTATGGTTAAGGTCACAATCACTCTGTCCAGTTCTCTTATACATTCAACGACTGGCAAGAAAAATCTGAGAAACAATTTTTCTATGTGCACACAAGAGCAGCTGCTCATTTTCACTTTTCCCTCTGTCTAATGATCCGTAATTCTTACCTTAAACTGAACTGTTAGCCAATTTGTGTGCTTGGGAAAAGATGCAAGCTTCATTGCAGCTGTCAATTCTTACAAAAATATATATTAAAGAGTGTTAGTTCCCATTGGGAAAGGTCCTGAAAGAATTTAGCGGTTTATTACTTGAAAATGTATACATATGCAAAATGTGCTCCGCTGAAAGCTCAAACACAGATTTGGGTTGAATTTCAATTCTTTTCTGCGTATTAATCAATTGTAGAAAACACACTGTGTTCCTACAAAAGAAAATTTGGTTAATAAGGCAAACAGAAGAAGACACAATTTATTTGTGTATAGTATTCAGAATTAAAATTGCCCAAATGAGTTCCCCATACATGCACTTTTGTCTCCTTGTACAAAAAGACTTAATTTTTCGTTTTAAAAATAATTAAATCTCTAGCTAAACTATTTACTTTTGGAGTGGTCAAAGAGCCGTGATTACAGACAGTGGCTATACAGTGGCTTAAAGATATACAATATGTATACTGCCAGTTTTCTAAATTGTATTCGACCTATGATCATTATTTATCAAACCAACAGAAAGAGCAGGTCGTTACCACCCTGTACCTTTTAGTACCTTTAAAGTTCAGATTTGCCTTTTAACTCTACTGGGTAAACTTAACCCAGTTATAGGTTTAGCACTTAGAGGTTTATAATAATAAAAATTAACACCTATTATCTATAATATTTTATATTTTAAAGAAAAATATTCAGTTTAAAAAAAAATTCAAAGCAAAATCGAAAAGTTTGAAGGCAGAACATGCAAAGTGATTTCATTACTACTTCAGATTTCAAGGACAGCTTTGAAGCAAATAAATAGCAAGCTTCTCTGGCAAATTACTTTTCTTTTCTGCAATTTCTCTTACAGCTTAGAAGTCTAATATCTGCTGATATTTGTACTAATGTGCAATTTGTTTTATGACTTAAACAGGAATTATCTTCAGTTTGCACACAGACCCACATGTGCACACGCTTTAAGTGTTTCTATTCTTTTTTTTTAAACTTGTGATTCAGCATTAGGCATGTGGAGGCTAATTGACCGTACCAAAGTGAACATGCGTATTGAATCAAGCATATTGTGAATTAGCTGAACCCAATGGAGCACAGTGGGTCTCCTACTGTAGCTCATTATTATCAACCATCTGTTCAATGCAAACACTGTACTGCATTGTTTTAATGCTGTGCTCCTCATCAGTTTGGATTTCTGATGCTGCCTTAGGTTGTTGTATCTCATTCCACGTCCTGACCTATGTTTAGTATTTGTGTTTTTTGAATATTATCTCTTTGTCTGTTAAATGATCCTTTCTGTTGGTGAAAACCAGTGGCGGACCGTGCATTACACACCTGGGGGTTTAGTGGTGCTACGTCTGAATCACTTACTTACCCCTTATTAAGCATGTTTATGCCTCTAAATGAACTGAATAAACAAAACTGTAAACAAATCTCATTATGCAACTACAGACAACAGAAAACATTGAAAACAACCAAATAAATTTGGAATATTATTTATTATGATATTTATCATTTCACTCATCAAAAAATCGGATAAATTTAAAGACAAAATCCATCCTCCTTTATTTCCTCAAAAACAGTTCGATCACCCTGTCATGTAGATTATCGCGCTTCAGTTCCATCAAGAAGTCCTTTTCTATTGCCATCAAGGCCAGGGCTGAGAGCCGAGTCTGTCCAGTTGTGTTTCTTGGGTAGGTTTTAATTTAGATTTTAGATAGGAAATTGGGGTGTCGCAATTTAATGTTTTTTTCTTTTTAATTATTCATGAAACAGGAATACTAGCTGCACCTGTAAATGTTATACCCTTATATTGATTAGGTTGCATTCATGAGTCCTAAGTGACAGCCCTTCACATAAGGGCCAATGCCTTGTTGACAACTGCCCTTACAGGTGGAGACGGGCTGTCTGCAGATGAAAAGGTAGGTGACACGCTGGCACGTCGTCCTGACTTTTCAATCTTTTTCCACCCTCACGCACCATGTTCACTGTCACTGGTGCTGTTCAAGTCAAAGTTCTGCGGATTTTGCGTGCAGCCTGACTGTCAGAAATTAGGGAATGAGACAGTATAGTTTGTGTAAGCACCGTACGGGCGTCCAATAGGAACTTACGTGCCACATTGACATCCCGTACAGCATTTGCGTGGTCAGTAAAGAACCAGTGCACACACCATACTATTAACTAGTGCTGTGTAAGGGGCACAGTATCAATCGTAGCTAATAAGAGTATGTAACCTACCGTACGTTATCCCTACAAATACGTCAAAATACTTACCACACACTCATTGTACGTTCCATTTTCATGACGTCCCCTAAGGTGCTTCTACGAGCCTTAAGGAAACTGCAAGATGTACCTATATTACCCTTTAATCTATGTTCACACCGAACAAGAGTCACACATGAGAGGCATCAATTTTAGTGTTAAGTCAATGTATAGATGCAATCAGAGGTTCTACTCTGATTGCAACTCTTGAATTTCGGAATATTTCTCATTTCCTGCCTTAAACTATCGTGGCACAAAAAGTCACCAAACTGGGTCACAAAGAGACAGAAGTAACGCTAAAAGCAGCCATCGGTCAGATGCAGCTTCTGCAGTAGATGGTGAACTTCATCGTACTGGGTGAGTCTAAATGATTTCACAAACCCAGACATGGAAACCTACCTGGCGATGCTTTTGTAGAGATAAACCTGATATCTCAACATTGTCCATGTCTCCCATGCATTATAAATATACAGTCAATGGTTCCATGTAGCGGATTGCGCAGTACCCGTTCCGGTCAACCCTGCACAGGTGCATGTGACTAAGGCATAACTGAGTGGTAACATCTGTGTTGATCATTTGAAGAGTAACTTCGCAGTAACATTCATTCTAAAGGTGTAGATTTAGGGGTGGAGCTGTTGCTTTGCAAGAAATTTGGAGGAGACATTGAAAAACATAAAAGGATGTAAAGGTCAGAGTTTGCAAGCACTGCATTCAATGACAAGCAAAGACAGCTAACCTGGTTGGTCCCCATCGGTTGGATGGGAAACGATAGAATTGCTTTGATTTTCTGCTATTACAAATAAGTGTGGCATTTTCAAAGTGACCCATTTGTTTTGATAAAGACCTGTTCCTCTTCCCAGGACAGAGGTAAAAAATAGCCCGCAAGAAAAAAATAGATAAAGAATAAAAGATATGAGGGAGGGTTCTCTCCGGTATTAGATCTGCGGATGTGAATACTAAAAGATTCCCAATCTTCTGTGGCTCTTTATCTGTCTCCGAATGCCTTCTGAAGCTATTCTGTGGCTCCTCCATTTTCATTAATTTTGCCCTCACTCTGAGATCTATTTGTAGTTTCTCCTTCCTTTCCACAGTCCCTCCCTGCCGTATATATCAGCTCCTTTTCAGTTTGATCTCCCATTCCTCCTCTACCATTCAAAGTGTAATCGGACTCTTAGCAAGCAGTTAGACTGCTGCCTCAAAGGCAGTGCTGTGATGTAAACCAATGACATGTGAGGTTTACTCCATTTGCTGCTGGTCGTAAAGAAATTGTCAATCAATACAGCTATTTACAGTCATGAAGGAGTTAAAGGAAATGTCTCTTACTTACCTTCTTTGAGGTGGAGCAAACAAACAGGAATGCAGCCCTTAGGATTTCTCTGTGTCACTCACTCATGTGGAATTTCAGGTTCATTAATTTTTGCTATTCTTTAAAGTTTCTTTAGCATCTTTGACAATATTTTTAGCCCCAACTTAAAATTTCAATGACTAAAATACTAATTGCTGTTCTTTATTTCATTTTTTTTCAATGCCGGTCCGCTAATATTTGTTCATGTTTTTATCCTTCATGTAAATAAAATGTACCCTGTTGTATTTCTATAAAAAAGAAAAAAAGTTCAAATAAAACTTACTTTAGTTCAGAAGCAGAGCCAAAGCTGCCCCCATTGCCCCCAGCAAAAACCGCTGCCCCTCCATTTGCCCTCCCCCGTTTTTGAGTCAAAATTAGTATAAATATAGACACATATTAAGAAATCCTCAATTCAAGCATACAATAGTTAATCATTAGTCATATCACCTCAGCAAAAAGAATTGCTGTTTAAAATTAATAACAATAGTAAAACTGCTTGAAACACTGTATGTGTTGTTATTCCTTTTGTTTGTAATGGCCTTCTGCCTCTGCTTTTCTTCAACCCCCCCCCCCCCCCCCCCCCCAAACACACACACACATACACACAAACAATTTTGTCATTTTATCCAGTGTCTCTATTTTCCAAAGTTCTCAGCTAAGAACACGGGAGCAGTAAAGTACTTCTGAGTACCAGATAGGCATATAGATGAGTTCTAAAATATTAATGGGTTTTTAAAAAAACTATTTTGTTAGTGAGAGTGGATTTTAATTGGGAATCAGTGTATTTTTGTACATTTAAGACTATAGTGACCATTTTACACATAAACACACAATGACATGTTTAAAAAATTAAACACGACAAATGAGTGTGTTTAAAGTCCCCCTCTATACATTTAACTTCTAACGAAAGACAGGCAGTAAAAAAGAAAACTCATTGCACCGTGGTTTCGTCACGACAGAAAATATCTTCACATAAAAGAGGCTTGGACTGCCTATAGAGAGAAAGTTTCTGTGAATAATAAATGAGAAAAATCTGTGGCTGATGATGTAGAAGAATGCTCTTTAGTCCACTGGAGCCATCCGCCTGAAGTTTGGATCTCTAGTGCTGATATACTCAGGTTAGAGAAGAATACCAGGAGCTGTGATAAATGAGGCAAGTCCTGAAACCTTTAAATGAAAAGTCTTACTTCTGCTCTTGAAATCCCTCTCCTGTGCTTCTCTTCAAATAAATCACTTTAATCTTAAAAGTGCTCTGATAAGTCTGTTTCTTTTTATTGGAATGGTTGACAGACAGGTCATTGGCCTCTTGGCTTAAAACAGAATAAAATATGAACTCAACCTCTATAAATTCCTACCTAAATGTGGAAAAACTTTTTTTGGTGTTCTAAATTGTAACCCACTGTTGTGACTGTATTCATGAAACAATGAATCCATAAAAAGATTTAGGGATTCTTGTTAAAAACACTAAATTCTTGAGCTATGTTCACACCATGCTCAACAATACACGTTCAAGTTATGACTTCCGGTAAAAAGCTTATATAAATGCACATTTCGGGCTTCCACAAACAAAACTATGGCTTTCAGCTGTTTTTGGGCTCTAGATGCAAAACTCATGGCCATTGACTGCACATTGAATGTAAACCAGTTTGAAGCCGCTACTTTCAATGAAAAGTCAGTGTAAATGCAAGTTTTGGACTTCCGTGATCAAAACTCTTGCGTTCTTGTGTCACTGCGCAAGTTTCTATGACTGTTTTTGGGCTCTATGAACAAAAAGCGTTGCCGATGAATGCCTGTTTCAAGTTACCCCAGGTCAAACTTTGACTAATCAGAGACTCCGATTCTGAAGTAACGTATGGATGGTGTCCAATTTTAGTCACAGACGTGCAAACAGTTAAAAAGTTGATAATGAAGGAGAAATTAATAATTGCAATTTGATCCCAGGTGGAACTATATGATACTAAGTCTTTCATATCGGAATAGTGCTGAGAAAATAAAAGCCTGGAGCAAAATTCGTGAAATTTGCTCCACTTTGACATTTCCCACCAAGCCATCTCCAACTATAGGTGGTGGGCATGTGCTAGTAAACGGTAGAAAAAGAAGAAGCCCCTCCCTGTTTGTCCAGTGTGAACACCATGAGCCAAACGGATGTCTAAGGGACCTGCTACAGCTGAACGTACTCTAGCTTTAGAATTTAGAAGCTGTTGAAGTAGCTGCTCAGTTCTCACTAGTAAAAGGAGTGGAAAATGTAAAACTAGTGTTTAATGTTGTAATTAAATCCATGCATGCAATTATGTTTGATGCCCACTGATGCAAATATGCATCCAATCACTTCTCCAACAAATTACCCTAATTTAGCATCTAAAAGACAGCAAAAACATGATTTTGTTTTTCTGTCATAGCAGAAAAAATTCAGGCATTCGGGGTTAATAAACTGTTGAGAAAGAAAGAAATAACAAATGCATGTGGTACAACAAAAAAAAAGGAAATTTCTCAAAGTCTGCACTTTGAGTCATCTCACTTCACCTTCATTCAAGATAAGTGATATTTACATTGATGAGGAAACCAGGTAGAATGCTTTCAACCTTGAAATTTGCTGAGTTTTTCTCTAAACTCATTTAAAAAAAATTTAAAAGTACCTTTCTGAAGGTTGCTAAAGTTCAAGGAATCAATAGATCACTCAGGCTGCACATGTATTATCCAAAAAAGGGAAGCCGAGGACCAGTGCAGAGCGGGAATAGCAGGGAGAGTTAGGAGCACTGATGGCGAAGAGGAGACTACTGAGGAAGTGAAGGATTAGGGGCGCATACAGATAGATAAATGGATGCAAGGTGAAAAAGTAGAAAGATGAAAAAAGTTGGAGGTGCACAATGATAAATGTAGGACAAAAAATGGTAAACACCATTCTGAGCTTCTCCACAGCTCTGTAAAACTCTTACAGTTTTACAGAGCTGTAAGAGTAAAAACTGTAAACTGTTTTTAGTACATTCTGTTGAGCTTACTAAAATTTACCAGGTTTAGTAGAGGCAAAAAAAATCAACAAGTTCAACCTTTTTAAAACATGTTTGAATTTTGCATTTCTCTCGTTTTTTTGTTTTTTTTTGTTCAAAACAAGTAATGATTAGAAGTGGTTTACAGTTTTAGGAGTTTTGAATGGACAGATGGCCTTTTCAAAGTATTACAGGTTTTATCAAAAGAAGAAAAAAAATAATATTTTGTTCTGTGACAGTTTAATCCTAAATTGACCCATTTTTTAAGTGTGAAAATGAGTCAATTTTGACCAGAAGACAATATAAGGGCTAAGACACTGATCTTTAACATTTATGTTACTTAGTTGCCTGTAAAAAACAACCTTAACAGTCCTAAACTAAATATTTATCAAAATGCATATATAATGAATATTAACTAAATAAATAATTTAACTCTGTCAAAAAAGAACTCAAATCTCTGAAATGGCATAAGACTGATCATGTAAAGTGTTTTAGCCTCCCCTGTTCCTCTGCAACAATGGAATATTCCATCAACAGCAAGTGAGTGAGCAAAAGGAAACTTTTTGAAGAGATTTTACAAAAACAATGTAGGATGAAGAATACATATCAGAGTGGTGGTGAAAATGATCATTATCAATATACTGTTCATACAGTAAAAGATGAAAAAAATGAAACCCATCTCAGACAAAATTCTAGCAATGTAAGTTGAACAACAGAACTAATGTGCAAGAAGGAAGACAAAACAGGAAAAAGAAGATAAAGAAATTCAAGAATGAGGAAAAAATGGACAGAAAAGGAGAGGAAATGCAAAGGGAGGGGCAGAAATTGGTCATTTGGGGAACATATTTCTTTATATTGACACTACATCATAGGGTACTGCTTTGTTCAATCATTTAAGTATTTTTGTCTCTTTTGCCTCCATTAGTAAAACCTGACATGTTAAAGTAAAAACAGAAGACCGTCATTTGTTCCTACTAGAATGTGAGTGGGTACCAAATTAGTTCATTCTATGAATTCAATGTTTTTTGTTTTTTTTATATCAAGTAAATAACGTAATAATAAAAACTTAATTTCTTTAACATTTAAATGTGATTTCCGTTTTTAGATGCTTACTAACCCATTTGGATTCTTGACATTGATGCTTTCCAAAAGTGGACCGGTGAAAAACGTATTGGACTGATGTTTTATTCAAGTTAAAGATTGTTAAAAAATAATAAATACGACTGCTGTAGAGGGCCCCAGGGGCCCCCAAACTGCTAAGTCTGCCACTGGTTCAAGCTGCTCCTATTAGGTTGAGTAGTGGGTAAATATGGCATCTGTTCATGTAGTTTAATACAAGGGACAGAACTTGACTTACACATTGAAGCTTGTTGGTACACAATAAAGCCAGATCAATTTACAAAAGAACTATTAGCTGTTTGTGACATAAGAAAAGCTGTCCATTTTTACTCTCAGATAAGTATTTTAACTTTACATCATAAATGACAGAACTGTCTCAAAAACATTTTTCAAATCTAACATTTAATGTTTTACAAAAGGTGATTGTGGGGTGAATATTGATAATTGATAGTATTTTTTTATTCAATCTCATTGTTAACAAACATGTTCTGATTGGCGTTCAAATTCCCATGTCTGCTATTGCTTTAACAAACAATTTCTAAAAACTGTCAGGCCTCTTTTCTTTGTGTGTGCGTGCGTGTGTGTTGTGTGTGTGTGTGGGGGGGGGGGGGGGGGGGGGGGGGTGTTGTTTATTGCTGTTTACTGCTGTTCATCTCCTGCACTATCATTTTTCAAATAGAAGTCTCTATCTCAATGACATAATGCTATTTGGTTACATTGAGTAATATAGACAAAGTACTGGTGCTCAAAGATGAGTTTCAGGTAATTTGGGATTAAGGGATAAACTCCCCTTAGAATATTAGGAAGACCTTTATAGACCTGCTCTGATAAAAATTGTGTTTTTAACTTGTGACATTTTTAAAATTGCATTTTGTAGTATTTCTTTATTTGAATTGCTGTTGAAATTGCTGTTGAAATGCAGTTTGAAAAATATTGCTTCTTAGAAAATATAATATTCACTTCCACCTCCCACCCTACCCTGGCCCACTTACACTCAGGTGGCGTGAGGAGTAGAAAGATGATGGAGAAGATACATCTATGTCCTGTAGTGGGTTGAAATTAAAGATGATAGCCTCAAAGATGATTGGAGTGGATCTTTATATGTTTGCTTTTACTTTTTACCCAAAAAGCTTTGGGGAGGAACTATTTACTCCAGAACAATGCAGGTTTAGAGATGTTTTTTTTCCCCTAAAAACAGCGTAAACCTAAATTAAAGACCACTGGGACCACTTTTAATGTAGCTTCAAAGATGCTTGGAGTAGGTCCTCAATTTATGAGTAAAAAAGCCTATTTCTGTTTGCTGATTGAAAACCAAATTGCACATATTTACAGTAATGTCTAAGGTTTTACAGCCTCAGACTTCAACCTCATGATGACAAATAAAAGCCTGATAACTAGAATCCATGATGCTGCATAGCTCTGGATAAGTGAGTAAATATGAGTAAATTTAAGCTGCTGACAATAAACGGATTTGTCCCACTAGCAGCTCCCTGCTCACCTGCTGTAATCAAGACAAAAAGAAGGATCCAAGAGTTCAGAGCTGAACCAACAATGTAGGTGACAGCAGTGCAAAAGTTCCAGCAACAGCAACTTGCAGTACAAACAGCGAGAGCGAATAAACCAGAAACAGCTGTTCAAAAATGTGTTCAATTGCTACATCGTTTATATTTATAGCCATCTTTTGGTCGGCTTTCAGGCAGAAACTATGGTCACAGTGTTGTAAAAAGTGTGGCGTGTAAACTGTTACAGGTATTATCAACCCACTAAAGAGGAAAAGAAGTAATTTGGTGGCTCTTGGATGCCATTTTTCTCTGCACCATTTGTCTTTATCTCTCTGCATTACTCTGCATCACATTTCTAAGACAGAGCCATTAAACTAATTTATGTGAATAGGGTTGAACGAACTCATTTTCACGGATATTATAATTAATCAGCGGAGTCAAATAAAAAAAAACTGTCAGTGATACAATAAAAAATGCCCAGTGCAACACTTTGCATCCATTTCCTTATTTGTTTAAGATTGACACTATCAAAGTCTTCTTGTATAGGTGTAAATGCGCTCCAATTTGATAAAAAAAATGTAAATCCTCCCGAGGAGGGCAACTGCCTTGTCTCTCTCACATGGTTACCCCCATAAATGCACACAAACACCAATCACGCAGGCAGACAGATCAATAAGATCTCATTTCACACCATGTGCAGCCAAACTTTTCCATTTTACAGGCAACAAAACACAGACAGACCACAGATATGGAAAGTTCGATGAGCACAGGGAGATGGAAGGTGTCAAGGTGGCTGTCAAAAACAAGGGTACAGATGTCGAGCTGAGTCTTCGGCTAACCTTCTGCTGCTCATTCTCCCAGCGGCAATTTCTTTAAAGATACCCACACACACTGTGCTTGTAGTCAAGAATGCGTGTTTAGCACCGGTAATGTTAGGTTGGGGACTGTAAGTAGCAGGAGAGTGGGTAAACAGCTCAGTTATGGGTGGGGGGGTGCTCTACATCAACAGCTCTGTCCATATCTCAAGCTACACACACACTGGGCATGTGATGCACGCTCAAGAACGCTCTAAATGCGGGTTCTTGAACGTCCATTTAGCAAATAGTGTTCACACTAGACAAGCAGAGACGGGCTTCTGCTTCTTTTTCTACTGTGATTTTTTTTTTCTACTTTTCATCATCTACAGAAGAGGCTTTGTGGGAAATGTCAAAGTGGTGCAAATCTTACTCTAGGTTTTGTCTTTCACAGCACTATTCTGATAAAAGAAAGACTTGATGTCATGTAATTCCGGCCGTGCCCAAGATCATGATCAAACGGTTGACACTTCCATGAATTAGAAAGGGATGCCATCCGTACATCACTACCAAACCCAAGTCCCCGATTGGTCAACGTTTGACGTGGTTTAACTGGCAACATGTGTCCAATGGCTGCGCATTATGAGCCTGAAAACGGCTTGTAGAAAGTCGCGTAGCTACACGTAAACGTAGGAGTTTTGAAAGCTGAAGCTTGAAACATGCATTTTCATTGTGAGTTGCCACTTGAAGGTGTGTTTCTGAGGGCGTTGTGAACTTAATTTTTTTACAGCATTAAGATTAGCCTGCTGCTGCTTAACACAACAGCAGATTAAATGGGATGTCTCAGAACACAGACTATGAAAAACGGGAAAAGTCAGAGTGTTCGTGTTCTTACAGCAGTACTTTGACCCCAAAGAGTAATCATGAAAAGAAGAGTCGAGGGCAGTTTAATAGGTTCCATCCTCTCCTCCTCAGCTGAGTACAAAATGAGACAGCAGTCTTAAGTTTAAACATGCAGTGCATATGCAAGGTTGTTCGCTAGAGACAGATGCTCAAAAGCTGCCCTTCCACACTCCACTGTTAGCACGCGCGTATCTCTCACTACCCACTCCACAGACTCCAGACTTTTGGTAATCAATATTCCAGCACGCATGTGTGTGTGTGTGTGTGTGTGTGTGTGTGTGTGCATCAGAGAGCAGGAGGGTTATTCCATGAGTAATGGAGTGGAATCTGACAACAATTGTCAGTCATCTCACACAGGCTACGAAACATAATCTGAAATGGAAAGGCAAAAAGCTTTCTCCTCATTCGTATGGATGGATAAGGGGAACAGAAAGCATTTGATTAACATCCATCGAAGCATCACCTCTATTCGAGCCACCTCCTACCAATAAAAATCACCACTATAGCCACTTTACTACACACCAGTGAATCTTTAACATGCCATCACACCACTTAAAAGCACTACAAGGTTATATCTTGTCAAATATGTACATGTAGCTATATAAATATATGTTGTCTTTTGCCTCATATTGTTTATGTTGTCTTTTAGAAATTTTAATGCAACTATAATCTCCAAGAGAATGTGGACTGGCTGAATAGACATGAAATACAGAAATAAAGACAGTTAAAGATACTTCAAATCATGTCTAAGACAGACTGTTTTCTATAGTAGATTCCAGAGATGTAACGGCAAACTGAATAATTGAATTATATTCCTACGATCCAGGTAGATTGATCTGCTCTGAATCCAATCGAATAGAATCGACCTTCACAATTATAAAACTGTGTCAAAATGAAATAAAATTATTATGGAAAATACCATTTAGATAGAGGCAAAGTAGGTTTATCTTACTATAACCTAAAAACAACCAAGTGCATCACAGTGGACAAAAAACAAGTGATGCAGCAAAAAACTAATCAAACCCTCATAACAGTCCAGTGTGTGGACACCCTTTGAGTTTTTGTGACCATAAGGTGTTGTAGAATGTTCTAATACTTGTTACTTGTTACTAACTTGTTTGTTTGTACACTTTTAATTTACACTTTATTATCTTGCAAGAAATACAAGGAATCTGGAAAACCAGGTACTCTTTGAGTCACACAGGTTGAATTTTTGGCTAAAGGTGTCCTGGATCCATTTTAGGTCAGTGAATCTGATCCAAACCCGACTGTTCAAAATGAACCAATATCAACTATGAATAGTATGAACCACCACTAATTATGATATGAATCTAATCATTGTTAAAATGAATCATTACACCTCTAGTAGATTTGTTGACTTGGTTAATATGGTGAACAGTTATGCTGTCTGTATGCAATTGCACCCTTTATATAGACCCTTCTTATCCAATTCAATTTTTATTTGCTATCAATAAACAATTGTACAAAAAAGTAACATCTTTCAATGTAGTTTTTGAGGTTTTAACAAGAAACTTGCAATTGTATTGTTTTGTTCTTCAGTGGTCTTCTTCATATCGCTCTACGGCCTTTTCCTCTTGTCATACTTACCCTTTCTCATTCTTCTTCTTGTCCAACTTTATCTTTGTCCTTTGTGTTCTAAATAATCTTATCCCAATATTTTCTCTCCCCCTTACCCTTCCTTATTCTCTTGAGGATTAATATCATTTTGAAGAGTGCGACCTCAGCCCTGATAGTATATTTCCCCAAAGCACATCATTTAGATGCAGCAGGTGTGGATACGAGATGTTTTTGAAAGCGGGCAGTACAACTGATGCTGGGCCAAACCTGTGTAACAGATTGCTTCGCTAATAAACTATGAAAGGGCAGGAGCACAATGGTTCCTGAGTGTGTGAATCGGTGTTATATGAAATCGGGGTGGGGAGTAGTACCTCTGACAGGACTTTCATGGGTCAAATTTCTATTGAAAGAAAGAGAGAACCTTTGTGATTACCACCATAAACACATTTTTTTTTTACACAAAACTGTTTACTCATCTAGAGTTTTGTCCACTTGTGTAATTATGGGCATTGTTTTTTTTATTTAAAATGTGGTTTGTTTGTTTGTTTATTTATTTTATTCCAGTTTTCTTTTCTTTGCAAAGATTCATTTTGCTTTATTTATATTTTCTTACTTTGCAGTCCAAGTCGTGCAGGTTACAGAAAATAGCAGAGAGAAAAAAGGAAGCAAACAACAGATATCATTTCAAACTGACTTGTAATATTTTATTCCAAGGACTCACTCCATTGAATGTTGGTATTGTTAGGTGGGGTGGTTAGGGGCTATAAGCAAGAGTGTAAAGTGTAAAGTGCAAGAGTGTAAACAGATGGATCAACTTTGAGGTGAATTTCTAATGAACTGCATCTGCTCTGCAAATACTATGTTCTAGAAAACAATGCATTTTCTCTTTTGGCTAAAAATGGCATAATCCTAGTTAAAAGACCACTGTGAATGATTTTATAATAGATCAAAAGAGGATTGAGTGGGTCAGTGACAAAAAATATTTACACAATTTTTGTCAGTCAAATTATCCCCTATTTGTATAAAAGGGCAGTAGAGAGGAACAAATATTCTCCATTGGCGTTTGTGCTATCCTAGGCACTTTATTATTGGGAGTTGGGTCAGACAAGGTTGGGTCAGTACGCTGAACCTTTTTTCTTCTATGATTTGTGATCTTCACTGGTGTCCATGAATTACATGAAATTTATCATGGTAGGGATAACACATCAATATAAGGGTGGGGTCATAGGATCGCACAAGGGTTAAACATACAATATCAACTGAATTAACACATCAAACATCACTGGGGTGCTACAAGTGCAGACCATTTAACATGTACCTGTTCCAAAGCATTAAATCAAACAGAAGGCATCACAAATGAAAAGTGCACTTTGAGTCCATTTCCTGTGTTTTTCTGGCTCCAAAGATCAATAACTTGATGCTTCAAAAGTAGAAATTCAACCTAATATAAGTGTTGCATCGCAGAAACCTGTTTTTAAGTTGCTCTTATAAGGTCCCCGGAGTGAATTGTGAGACTGATTAAAACAGAAAACAGTTTATGCATGTCTGATGTGACACTGCTGTTACGCACTGCTGCTGTGGTGTGAATTGGGGGTAAGACTGGTCATTTGTTTCCAACCACAGGGGAGACAAAAGGGACAAGCGAGTTAGCAAATAAGACCATTAGAGAAGTACTAAGTGAGAACAGGAGGAGAGAAAGGATAGAATTGCATCATGGGACAACCCCCAGCAGTCAGAGCCTGTGGCAGCACAATGTAAAGCCTAGGTCAGAACCACTCAGATTAATTTTAACTTTTAGCTTTGTCACATTTTGAGTTTGGTCTTTAAAAATAAAAGTGGCTACCAAATTGAGACACTGAGCTGGTTTTACAGATAAATCAAATAAAAAATATATGCAAGTCAGTCACAATAGGTAACTACTGTCATTTTGGACCATAAAGCACATTGAGCAAAACAAAACTGTCATATATTGTGGTAGAACTACAATACCCAGAATGCCTAGAGGGTCAAGTGGTAGGGAATGATGGGAAGTTATTGCGTTTTTAATCACATTCGCCTAATTTGCAATTTGCAGCCTTTGTATTGAGAAAACCATGACAGATAATTGAAACTTTATTTACCTCATTCACAGTAAGAATCAACATTGATCAGTTGTAAGACCGTCTGCTCAATTTTTGACAAAATTAAAGGATTTTATGGTCTGAAAAATATGAAATTTTCTGAATGTGAGCTTCTTGTGATCAATTAATGGCTGCGGTTACATGGACAAAAGTAATCGGAATGAAAGCCTGATCAGAATAAAAATGCGTCATGTGTACGCCGTTCGGAATACTCTGTCCCCATCAGACTCATTCGGATCTAAATTTCTTTCCGATCAAGATAGGTGGGTTATGCAGATTGTTGATCCGATCGTGGTGCATATAATGCATATAAACAGTCTATTCCGATCGTGGGTGACTACTGCGCTGGTGTTGGTCATGCGTAGATGGTGTGAAGACTTTGGAGCGCAAACAGAACCGGCCGGCTGCTCCGCGCAAGCAAACTGCGTCTCTGTGCAGAGCACCCAGATTAGTAGCTTTGTGTTTGCGGGCAGGAGAGGGCGCTTTGTCATGGAGGAGGCTTCGGACCGCAGTCCGTCCGGCTGCCCTGCGTGAGTGAGCTGCTGGACTCAAGAGAACTGTGTCTCCCAGCAGAGGAGCGGCTTTAACCCTTGTGCTATCTTAGATGACCCCACCCTTACATTGACGTGTTCTCCCTACCGTGATAAAGGTGGAAAGATTTCATGTAATCCATGGACACCAGTGAAGATCACAAATCATTGAAGAAAAATGGTTCAGCGCACTGTCTAGTGGGTCTAGATGACCCAACTCCCAATGTTAAAGTGCCTAGGATTGCACAAGGGTTACAACGGTTTGTGAGCTAACGGAGGCGGCTTTTTTGTGCATTCCTGAGAAATCGTTTAAACAATCATTGCTTGAAATTAACAATCGTTTAATCACAATAAACAGATCACTTATTTTTTCATATTTAGACAATTAACATAATTAGTGTACTTATTTTCAAATTTTCAAATATATATATATATATATATATATATATATATATATATATATATATATATATATATATAATCCGCAAACTTGATTATATACAAAATGAAATTAGATTTAAATAATATTCCATTTAGTTTTCCAATACGATGTCTGTCTTGGACAGCCAATGACTTGATGTTGTCTTCCTTACATCACTGCGTCATAAACTAAACCAGATTTCTATTTGGATGCTGTCACCGTCACCACTACTCACTGGTAAATCATTGTCACAGCAGTTCCTCCAGGAAGTCTGGAACTCTTCTGTGTGTAACTGCAATATGCTGCCGCTCCTGTTTATTGAAGAAAAGGCAGAAAACATCTAGACGGAGAAGCGCAAAAGGGGAAAGAGTTGGGGGGCAGGAGAGGAATAGCAAGACGACGGGAGAGATTATGAGAGAAAGGTGAATGAAGAAGGGCATTGAAGACGGAGAGGACAACAGCTGGTACAAGGAGAACATTGAAAATAAGAAATCTAAAAAGCAGAGAAAGATAAAACGGTAAAGGTAAAAACTATGATTGTTGTTTAAAAAATCTACCTTTAAGAGGTCAGGTTTACTGAGATGCTGAGCTGCCAACACTCAGCAAAAGATCCACATTTAAACACAAGATGAGCTCAGACAGTGACTTCAGTGTTAAGTCAGTGATGACTAAGTCTAGTTCTCAGAACAGAAGTTTTCAGGGGTAGATGACTTTGCCTGAGGTGACTACATGCAACTGTAATGCAATGTGATGTCTTGAAAGCTCAGCAGGTTTAGTTTTAGCCTGGAGTCCTACTTGTAATCATCAATGGTGTAAGTCTAGTGTAAGAGCAAGACAAGCAAGAAAATCAGTTTTCTTTTTGTTAATTTGAGAGTATAATTGTCTTTGGCTCATCTTACCCTGCATGTAATCAATTATAGAGCCAGGGCTTTACTGCATTGTTGTTCATTACTCTTTTGATCTAAAACGTATTTGCACATTTCATATTGTCACCCAAAACATTGTTAAATAACATAATAGTCACATGTCTTTAGGTTTCTAACCCCTTCCATGTTTAGTTCACTGCCGTCTTTTCTTGCTCACTCAACCTTGCTGCCACCTTGGTCACCTTTCTTCCCATCAGTGCTGCACCCATCCTACCAGCTCGTAGCTCATTTTCCTGACTCGAGGTTAATGGTCCTACAGCCTCAGCTCTGCATTAGATTCATTTCCATACACCCAGCCTTAAATCTACTAAACCGGCTCACATTTAACTACATCTGACATCCAAAAGTGATCCTGCAGCTAAACGGAAATCCAAAAGAAACCACTAGTGCATATCAATTAGACCTACATCTACTTTTACCAAAACTTTTACAAATTTTAACACCACCAGTGAAAATTACTGTATTTTTTTCTGAGTTTAAGATTTTTTTTTGGAATGTGGGTGCGGCTTCTACTCAGTATTAACCACTAGAGGGGCCTGTACATGTGTGTATCAGTATTTGCTACAGCAATGCAGAAGAAGAAGCGCCCCTCGGTCAAGGCAGAATTGCTCCAAGCGAAACAGAAGATGAAGAATTGAAAGGATTTAGTGTTTAAAAGTCATACAGGGTTTAGTTGTAGTTTTTTATGCGACGGTTGTCTGACTAATTGTTCATTTGTTGCATTAATATACACTTATTCAATTCCTATTATAAAACTAAACATGGTTACAGTAGTGCATATTATTATCTATTCTGTTATCATGATTTGGCTTTCAAGATTAAACACCCATCTTTTTCTGCTCTAATGTTTAACCTGTTAGGACCTGGCGGCCACACACGTGGACATCCCATTATGGGTTACATTATCACAGTAATTCATTCTGCTTAACTAGGGTTATGTGACTACATGACTAGACGATTAGCTCACATATTAGCTCAGGTCTTAAGAGGTGAAATATTACTCAATTCTTCACGCAGGAAAGAGTTTATTCATCCAACTGCCTGTCCAACCAACCATTCATCCACCCATCCATCCAAACCAACCAACCAACCAACCAACCAACCAACCATCCATCCATCCATCCATCCATCCATCCATCCATCCATCCACCCATCCATCCATTCATCCACACAAAAAACCAACCCCACACAAGAAACCAACCATTCATCCATTCAATCATTCATCCATCCATCCATTCATCTATCCATCCATTCAACATCCATCCTTCATCTGTCCATTCATCCTGCCTAATAATAATATACAATTGAGAATAGTCATAACTATTCTCTAGTTATGACTATTAGTCTAAATTGTTTTTTTTCTATAGCTAAAAAGTCACTCCACCATTATGCTCCAAAAAATATTCTTAATCCAAATCTGACGATCGTGTAAGCATCTTCACTAACCCATCTATGATATTTTTTTTCTGTAAAAACCCAAAATGCATCAAATATGTTTTTTTGTTTTTTTTTTAGGTCCTTAGAGTTTATTTCATGTTTGCTTTCTTCCACTTATGAGATGTTTTTGCTGTTACATTCTAATATTTATCTTGCATGAGGATTTCAGGCATACAAAAGTAAAAGGATAAGGACTAGCCAAGAAGAGCCGAGCATTAAGTAAGCATTGAGAAACTTCAAAGCAATCCAGTAATCTCTTTGCACAGAGCAAAATGAATGCTCGCCTAGCCGCCTCTAAATTCACCATTATATACAGAACCAATAGGAGTCCAATTGATGGCATGTGCTACACCTAAATTTAGTCTTACTGTCATGTAACGTTACAGATAAAATTTACAAAGACGGGGAAAGTTTTTCTTTGTACAACCCTATATTACATATATAACTGTATTACATTTACATTGTGACATTTTTATATAAACAACGCTGTAATTTGGCAAGGAGTTCCTTTCATTATTCATTCCTGTCATGTTATTCCAGTATGATTTCCAGCTTTGTAATATAAAGCAACCTTAGGGTCTCCATTGCTTGATTACTTCATCATTTCATTCTCTCTTTTCCTTATTTTGCATTCAGGGAGCAGACTGAAATGTCATAAATGCTGTAAATAATAACTGTACATAAATGAAAGGCTCTGCAAATTAATAAAAAAGGAAAAATACAAAATGTAATGTCAATGTAAATGTAAAAAAGAACAATAATATCTGTGTGCTTGAAATCTTTAAAGGCAATCCCAATAAGCAAAAAAGTCAATTAAAAAAGTATGCTTGTCCTTGTAGAGACTGAAGCATAAGACACAAGTGTGCTTTAGTTAAGGACATTTCCAATATAGTTTCCAAGTTTGTCTGGTTACTGAGGCTGTTTTGCCACCCAACGTGCCTCAGTGAGCCTGTGTTTCTCTGAATGTTTGTGCAATTCATTTACAGCACATCAGTGTGTATTTTTACACACTTGTGCACCACTTTTATTTGATTTAATGTGTCTGTGTGTTTCTTTTACATGCCATGTGTGTATATTTGTGTGTACCACCCACCTGAGCGAGGCCACCCAACAGACACCCAGACCTACATTTAGGCTCTACTGTCGGAATCCAATCCACAAATAACCACCTGTGGTCCACAGTTGAACAGATAGTATTTGTGCAGAAGATGTGTGCACACTTTTGTGCATGTGGAAGTGAGTGTTCAGCTATGTTTAGGCCTCGTCTGTGCTGCCACTGTATTGGCTATATTTACTGAGAAGGCTTGGCAAACATTCTGAGTAAACGCACTTACAGTACTTAGGCATGAAGCAAAATTGACTGTTGTTCCAATGCATTTATCAGTGTTTTCTCTACCTACTTTTTTTTTTAAAGAGTTTGTTATTATTATTACCAAATACAAAACGTTAAAGGACTCAGGAAACATTTTGTAGTATTTCCCTGCAAACCTTTTGATACATGCAAAAATTTCAAATCTTTCTTTTAGGCATTCAACATATTTTATTTAAATTGTTTTTTACTTGTCTTTGCTCTACAACTTTCTAAGCTTTTCTCAAAACCTAAAAATTTCAAAAGCAATTAAGAAAATGTTTTTAAGCTAGGATCTAGAAATAAGGAAACTATTACTTTTTGATCCATTCTCTTGACAATAGAAAAACTTGATTTAAAACACACAAAAAAATCAAATTGCTTTATTTAAAAAAGAGTCATAAGACATCTAAATGCATTTTATAGTTGTATAACTCTATACAATGAAGACTAATCCTCTCAGTTCTTAACATTAAACATTTTAACTGCACATTTTTGATCAGTGATCTCCTGGAAGGTTTTAATGTGCCCCAAAACTATTTCATACATTTTTAAATGATAGACACAAAAACAAAATGCCATTTACACTTTCAAGTGCTGAAATTGCTTTTATTTTGTGGAGGTATTAAGAAACGCTAGTTTGTGGTTCAATTTTAAGAGTATTTATTTAAAGTTCAATAAATGTTGAGAAGTTAGACTGGCATTCATGGGTAACAAAAATTTAGATTTCTGTTCTAGAATAAGTGTTTGTTTTAAATTTTACATAGATTTGCTAAGGTGGGCCACCTTGTATCAAGATTGTATTCTCATTTTGTTCACAATTAGTTTTAAAATGAGTCATTTCCACTTATTACACTAGTTTTTGGTCAATGTGATCAAAAATAAATTACTATTAGGTGCATAAAAACTCAAAAAATAAAAACAGTTTAGCTAAAACTAGCAGAAAATAATTACTATTGGGCTATCTAGCATTAAAATTAAAGTAATATTATTCAGCAGTTAGCTTTTTAAGCTTAATTTTCCCTTTTTTGTTGCCTTTTTCTAGATTTTGATATCTTAATCTAAGATTTCTTGTTAAGTAAAAATGGCTTGGTGCATGGACAGATCATTTTACTACTTATTAATAATTTTTTTAGTAAGATTTCTGTTCTTTTCCTATTCTTGGGGCACCTGTTTTTCATACATGTGATCTCAATTTTGCATCACATTTTTCCAATGACTTTTGCACCAGCTTAATTAATTGATGATGGATGAAGGAAGACTCTTTGTCAAGGTCAAAAATCAAAGAACTGGGATTATTCATGCAGTTAGTGCTTATTCATAACAGCTATTAGGGATGCCATACCTCCTCTTGTTTGTTTGTTTATTTGTTGACACCAGTGTGTGGTACAGACATATGTGTGTTTGTGCTTCAGTCAAAATAATTAGGTCCTAAAGAGGTCTAATGTGTCGGGAACACATTTAGCTTTGTTAGCATTGTTTAACATGAAAAACAAATAACAAAAAGAAAAAAAAGTAATACGAATAAAAAAGTTAGCTAAGCAAAAATCGATAAATATCTGTCAATCACTTGCATTAAATATGGAAAAGTCAGGGCAGGCTAGTGAGTGTTTGACCCACTGTGGGTAAGTCCTAAGCTCTGGTTCTGATTAACTCCAAGCAAAAACACCTCCGTTCAGAACATCACAGCCTATACATCACACTACCTCACTCACACACACACACAAACCTGCTGCGCAGCTCCTGGAGGCTCCTTGTTCACAAAGGGGAGTCTACACCCATCATTCAAAGCCTTATAGGACTTAAGAATGTTGACACGCACATGTTCATTACACACACACACACACAGACACACAAAGTGCTCTGTTTTCTTAGCTTTGATACACTTATAGAGTTCAGAGGTGAGAGGGCTGGAGGTAACAGTGTGTTTTTCCAGAGCTCTCTAACCACCTAAATCTGCTTCAACACACTGAAGGAGGTCCAGATGGCCGGGTGGAGACAAGTACACTCACACACCCACGGTTGCTCCCCAAAGCCAAAAACATCGAATGCAAAAAATTGTCATGTGAAGAGTTCTGATTTGTCTTTCCAGCACAGGCAGAGCATGAAGGTCAGGCTGTTAGTGTACATTAGTGTCCAAAAGTGAGATTTATGTAGAACAAGTTTGGTTCTAATGATGTCTCAAGCATTCCAGCCAATCAGATGAGCCATTACAACTGATGGAAAACCATCAGGATGCCTATCCAATGGCAGCACTGCTCTGACTCCTGATCCCCACCAGCTGACGTGTTCAGGTCCGCCAAGTCTCAACCAGCTGAAAGCAGTCACATGTGATCAATGGTTGAATTTATCACCGGCAGTCGAACGCTGTCATCCACAGGGTTTTCCTGTGTGTACCTGTGTGCTTCCGTGCTCAACCTCTGCCGCCTCTCAAGATGCTGCTGACGTTGTCTTTAGCAAGCAATTACAGCCAGCGCGACTGTGAAAAAGGTCACCAGCTATCAACACTCGCCACTAAATGCCAGCTGTGTGTGTGTGTTGTTTCCTGAATGCCAGCAGACAAACTGTCAGCCTCAAACAGCCCTCCCCTCCAACCCAGCCTTCAGTGGTTGCAGTTAATCTGCTGCAACCCAACGTGATTGATGAGAGAATTAGTGTTACCAAGCAAAGCACAGCATTATGGGAAAGAGGAAGTTTTATTACTGGATGGGGAGCCTGGCATTAAAGGTTACAGTTGCACCGCTCATGTGTGATTAGTTATGTGTTTATGTTTGTATGTATGTGTGTGTTCGGTTAGGATGGTTATGATGGATGAGGTGCCAGAGATACTTTGTTTTTGTTATCATAGCCACCAGGGTCATAGACAAGGCAAACTCATTAATGGTTGTGTTGGTAAGTGTTGGAAAACTTGTGGAGATAAACGGCTGTCAGTCAGATGAAGAATTGGAGGACTGGGCTTTCATTAAAAAAAATAAGCTTACTTGTTTATTGGTGTTTTAGATTTTGAAAAGAGAAAGAATGTATATATTTACCAGTATTGAAGTGCATCTCTAACTTATTTCTGGTACCACTGGTCTGTGGAACTGTTGGTACTGAGTCAAAGAAAGAAAGAAAAAAAACGTCATTGCTTCTGTTTTATTCATAATAATAATAATGATAAACTTTATTTGTATAGCACCTTCCGAGATTAAAATCACAAAGTGCTTCACAGTAAAACATGATCAAACACAGAATTAAACAAAAGCAGTTTTAAAAAGATAGGTCATAATTTGATTCCGAAGGAAGTTTTATTTTGGAGAACAACAGGACTCTCCAAACTAGGGTGTGTATCAACAAGAGTCTGGCGATACGATATGTATCCCGATACGCCTCCCATGATACGATACATATCGCGACATTGTAACCGAACACGTTTTCCTTTTTAATTTTTTTTTTTTTACAGCACGACTTATAAAAAACTCTACCTGAAACTGAATGCACCTTTTATTATAATAACATTTTAAAATTAATTTTATTTAATGATCACAATGTTAAGCACTGGAACTGTATTTCATATGCAACTTGCTTTTACCTAAGCAAATTCATAGTGTTTTTTTTTGGTAGCTTAAATATTTATTTGTTCTTAAAGGGAACAGTCAACATTGTCTGATTTCCACAAAAAAAATATTTTTCAGGATTAGAAAAAAAAATAGAATGAATGTGCCTTAACCAGCAAGATTCTAAAAGTATGATTGAGGAAAGAAATTGTTGTATATTTTTTAACATTGGTTAATGTAGCTTATCCAGTTCTATTTAACGGTTTATTTACATGACAGTGTGTGCTGCAGCTCCACTTTCTCACATGCAGAAGTAAACACGTATATTACTGCTCATGATGGAAGATGTTGGCCTTTTTTCAGAGCATTGTACACATCACGATGGTCTATCAGGTCAATAAACTGTGAGGTTATTATTATTGCTGTGAGGTTCTGCAGAACTTTGGCCCACTTTGCCGACAGCATTTTGCCTGATGCTCCGTGCATTAACTGCACTGCTTCACTCGTTCTTATCTAAGCCTGCTTCAAAGCACCGCAATCCGAGTTTTTTAATGATACTGGCAGCAACATGGCAAAGAGTTTCAGTTCGGTACCCATCCCAAGTAAAAACGAGTATACGTCTCATGACAACAAAACAAACTGCTTCTTGCTGGGATCCTGTAGTTGCTTTTCAAGAGAAAGAGCTGCTCAAAGAGGATCAGTGGGCAGTGCTGCCAACTAGCGGTCGGAGGTTTGAGTGGAAAACAAGAGTTAGGCGCTGAAGGACGCTCATAAATAGTTAAATAAATATTGTCCTTACAGGATTTTAAACGCATACAAATTTTGCCACATTGTGTTATATCGCCGAATCAATTTTTCCCTACACCCCTACTCCCAACCACATCCGACTCATTCTTGACGCATGTCAGGCACACTTGGTCACGTGTTAAAAAATACCTCAGCTAAATTCTTGTGACGACCACCAAATTGAAACCCTTAAAGTTCCACTCCAACTGTACAGTTTTTCTATTGTGAAATTATTCCCAGTGGTCCTTTCAGTCATGAGTATGCAGTTTTTAGCTAAAATCAGAAAGCCTGTGTCGTTTTTCAAGACATATTTTCTGCACATCAGCAGTAGCTTATCAGAAATTCGCTTTTGGGTTGTAGACTGTTGGCATAGAAGTTAGCCTTGCTGTTTTCCCAGCATGCCTTTGTTTACATTCTGTCCCACCAGCAACAAGTGCCTCACAAGCTCAAGCTAACATTAGCGTACCAAAAAACGGGCGAGCAACATCGGAGGTATCCAGCCGCACAGTTTAAAAGCCAGATGGCAGCTCAGACGAGTAAAAGAAAACGTACATACGATCTATTTATCTGCAAGTAGAGGATTTAGAAATGGAGCAGAGAAAGAGAGACCTTGGCCCACCCATGGCAGTAGCTGCGTCATAAGTCTGAGCTTTTTCAAACATCCGGTTTTCATCTGCTTCTCATCCAATGTTATTTGGAGAAAGAAATAAGCGCACTTTTATTCTTGAATTCCTTAAGACATGTCTTCCATCATAAGAAAAATGCTACATGCATGTTAAAAACACCAAAAATATGATTTCCAATGGAGTGGGTCATTAAACTAGCAAAAGTAACAAAAATCTAATATTTTTGGGAAGTTTAATTTCACAGAAAAAACCCTGTAGGAAACATAAGAAGAGCCTTTGACTTTGAAATAAAAGAAAGCCACATTTGACAAACAAAATTCAGGAGTATTTACTTTAAATGTGGATTTATTGCAACAGTTGATCCGCACACCATAATAATAATGTATAACATTCAGTAACCAGTTGTCTAATGTAACGAGGATGCTGCTAGTCTGCTAGTTTCTCAAAAATTGGATTCACATTTATTATTAATTTTAGAAAATAACTGTTTTAGTGACAGAGGTTAAAGTTAGCATCCAATTTCTTAGCTTTCACCTTGACAATTATGGGTTTAGGGGAAATCTATATCACATTGTATTTGTTCCTAATAATAATAATTAATAATTGATACTTTATTTATCCCACAATGGGAAATTATTCTCCGCATTTGACCCATCCCCTGGGGGAGCGGTAAACTGCAGCTGAACTGCACTCAGGAGGCAGTAGCGGGTCTTGCCCAAGGACCCCCACTGGGTGATGTTAATTGCTCGCCATTGATATGGTTATTGCCCCCAGGACCATTGTTTATTCCTCTCCGGGAATCAAACCCTTACCAACCGAGCTACCCAGCTGCCGATTGTACACTAAATTGAGTGTACAAATACATTTTAAATCAGCTGCAGATATTTTACAGAGGATAAAGTTAAACTTTACCCTGAAAAGTCAAGGTAAGCCAGACAATAACCCTTGTGCTATCATAGATGACCCCACCCTTACATTGATGTGTTCTCCCTACCGTAATAAAGGTGGATAAAGGTGGAAAGATTTCATGTAATCCATGGACACCAGTGAAGATCATAAATCATTGAAGAAAAAAGGTTCAGAGCACTGTCTAGTCTAGTGGGTCTAGATGACCTAACTCCCACTGTTAAAGTGCCTAGGATGGCACAAGGGTTAAACTGCTCTGTGGCCTGAAAAAGGTTGGGTCATCTGTGTAGAGAACTTCTCTGGTTTTTAACCCTTTGTGTTTTAAAACTCCAAATGCTTTGACATAAAAAGAGTAACATACTCAGAAAATCACAGTGGAGAAAAGAAGTACCATATAAAGAATTTATGCAAAATGAAGTCTGTACTGAGCTTTAGAACAAAAAGTTCCAGTTTTCCACAGAGATCTTGCCTTTGTTCAACTACACTGGAGTTTCATGACTTTACGTCACATTTCTAAATTACTTTCAGGCTTGATCATATTTTGTGTCTGTGTTTGGAACTTTTGGATACACGGGTTTTGTTTTTTCAAGGTTGGAGCCTCCAGAGAAATGTGTTTTTGCTGCCTGTTTTATTCCGTCTCCCATCGCCATCAGACACTGTGTCACACTTTTGTTCCCAGCCCATTGAGTTGTGTTGATGCAATTCTGTGTATGAAAGCATAAGAGGCTTTGGAAGGTGCGAAACAAGACGGTTTCAGCTGAATGATCATCCTCCCGACTGCAACCCAGCTGGAAAAATGCACCCCAATCTGGGCTTCACATGTCCCATTCTTACCTGTAAGATCCATTAGTCTTTCCTCAGTACCTCTAAGAATTTCTGAATAAAAGGGCAGCTAACACACACACACAAAAATCCATTCATTTGTTTTGATATTGTTGTTGTCACGGTAACAGGCAACATTTTTTTCAGTAAATGATGGATGTCTCTCTTTAAGGGATGGCCTCAAAGATAACAATTTAAGTCATTTATCTTGAGTTTCTTGTGTACATGCAATAGCCTGGTTTGCTACTCCTGAGGGTTGGTCTTGCTCTAAGTGAAGGGGCCCATTTATTACCGGAAGGATCACTTCTTTATATTTTCACTGCAGACCAGTTTGTGATGAGATATTTTGTCTATTGTTGGCTTGCTGAAATGGATAGTTTGGTCTTTTCGTATGGAAAAATATAGACACATGCAATGTATATATATATATATATATATATATATATATATATATATATATATATATATATATATATATATATACATACATATACACGTCAATGTAAGGGTGGGGTAATCTAAGATAGCACAAGGGTTAAGATGCAAAAATATTGAAATGAGTGTCCAGGAAAAGAGTACCTTATTTACCCACTATCTCAAATTTGATCCACACATTTTTAACATGGTGCAGCCTAACTGTGTTATACAGGATACAATATTTTTGAGTCTTTTAATACAGTAAGTAGTTATTTAAAAATAAACGAATACCAAACTCAGAATTGTACTCACCATAAAGATTTGAAAGTTAGCAAAACCTTTCCCGCCGAAAGTATTTTTTAGACTTTTATGATAGCAGCCATGTTGAAATGAACATCAAAAGCCCATGCTGCCTCTATGTTGGAATTATGATTCACTACAGGGCAAAAAACATGGACCCAGTTATTTACAATAGGTTTCATGGGGAGTTTCGATCACCATAATGAGACAGGGGTCTCCAAAATGTGTGCATCAAATATGATGTGAATGGTTATATAGGGTTGAAACTGTCTTTTTGGGAAAAGAGAAGAAAAAGGGGGGAAAAATAAATCCTGTGTATATTGGGGCATTTGTTTGGGAAAAAAAGGACACCTTCAGTCTTCACAAACACATCTTAGCCCCCACGTGCATTTCCCTCCTGGCTTTCCAATTTAAATGCAAATGTTCCCAAATCGGACTCTATAAAAAAAGAAGAGGTAAAAATCATTTGACACAAATGAATTATATATTTTAATTAAGCAGGCAAGGAATCCTGCCTATTCAGCCTTTTCCTTCCCAATAAGAACTGAATAAATAAATATGGAATAGGAAGGTAGAGAAGACGAGGACAGACAGAAGGTCTGAGGAGAAATGGATGGGTTGGAAAAGGCAGGAGGTGTTGTGTTGAGTTTGTGTGATTGCAGCAGTAACCGCCTGTGGGCTGTTATTATGTGAGCGATCTGAAGCTGTCAGTTTTCCAAAATGTATTGTTTTCTGCTAGACGGACTAAATACCCCCACTGTTTCGAGGAAACACACATACACACACACAGGTTTTAGTTTTGATTGGCAAACCAGCACTTAGAAAATGAAGAGCTGAGATGGGGATTGTGATGCCCTGACAAGGGATGCAATTTTAATTTCACCCCCTGTCACTCTTTTCACTTTTTGTTCAAATGAAATACATATGAGCTGCCAATCACTCACCAGCGCATAAGTAGGCACACAAATGCACACACAATCTTTGAATTATTGTGATTACCCTGCATGCAAACTTGGTGCCACCATTTCTTTCTTTTAAAGATAAAAAAAAGGATGTCAGTTTTTGCTTAAATTTGTGTGCTTAAATTTAAAGGAGCAGCTTTCAACAGGTAATTAACCAGGTGCAATAGTTCTGTGCGGTTGTTTGCACATAAGATTTAAAATGAAATGAACAAAAAAAATTGTATGTATCAGACCAGTTTTCAAAAAATCTACCATATTTTCATCACCATAGGGTGCCCTGGGTATGGTGCATCGTCAATGAATGGTCTATTTTTGAACTTATGTAATATGTAAGGTAAACCGAACAGAAAGGCCCATGAAGTGAGACAAAATATTTCCATAAATCAGTCAGACTTTACTAACTACATTAATTCTAGAACTTGCTTGTGACATGCTACACATTAGCCTTGTTTGTGTTTTCACAATTCCTGTAACTCCCAACCTTGTTTGCAACACGTAAAAAAACAGACTGAAACCACTAAAATAAACATTACTGGGACTACGCTAACTCCCAACCTTGTTAGTAACACCTAAAACAAAACAGTTTAGAGTATTCACAACAACACCCAAATTTGTTTGCAACTAAAATAAATATATATATATATAAATTAAAGACTGACATTTTGACAGAGCGCTGTATACCTTTTAAAATCGCTTCATAATCAGTAAGCACAACCAGAATTAATCCACAAGGCAATTTTTTTTTTAAATGAAGGCTTTTAAGTGCACCTTATAGTATGGAAAATAAGGACTAGAAATGTGTCCTTTAACTTAGTAATGGGGGTAAGTAAATACTGAAAAGAACTTGTAAACTTTTAAGGTGCTATTTCTGTTTTTTGTACATTCCGTAGAGGTTCTCAGTGTTCATTACTGTCATTCTGTTGGCCAAGTTCTTGTCTTCTGTCATTATTGGCGGTGGAACAGGGTGTGGGCACCTGTTCACGTCGTAAATTCTTGTTGTGGTAAGAATTTAGGCAGGAGGCTCTAACCTTTCTCCTCACAACCTCCCAGAATAATCAGACTGACGCAAACTTCTAACCCCAATGTGGAACTGAAGGAAAAAAGAAAAGATATGCATATAATATAAGAACGCCTAAAGAACATATACTGGTAATGCAACAGATAAGCTTGTACTGGTTTGACAAAAATGGTATTAAAAATGGATACTTTTCCGTTTGACTTTCAGACACATTTTGTAACCTTGTTTTTTTTGGACAGTGATCCACGGAGGAATCTACAGAAAAAATGTTCTAAAATTAACCATGTAAAAAGAATATGTTGAAGCACGAGCCATGACCTTTCCTGAACCCACATCAAATTAATGCGACTCATAACCTTTACTTTTTCGAAGAACAGAGCATTAATTGACAATAGTTGGGCTGAATTCATTGTAAATACTTTCGTTTTTTTTATTTCAATACATGACGCAACATGCTTTCTCAGTTTTATTGTTTAAGTAAGCGCCTGACCTACACTTCAGCAATATCATCTCATATTTTACCCAATGTTTATCTATCTCAAATACAGGTCTATATGTTTGTTTTGCTCCAAAGATGTTGGGCTAAACTTGAAAGCTTTTCCACTGAGATGTTTTTTTTTTCCCCTTTGAGAAATTCATGAACAATCCTCCGGAGTTTTTAATGTCTTTGTCTGTTAAATCACTTTTTGACATTTTAGTCACATTATAAAAGCATTTTCATGTTCTTCAACGTCACTATATAGCGATTATTTTTTCATGAATTTTTTTTCCCTCTGGGCATCTGCCTTAACATGTTGTACCGTTGTTCTGCCTTAGCAGGAACGAACTAGAAATAATATAAGGAGTGATGTAAGGAAAAAGTTGAGGAGACAAAAAGAGAGGAGTGTCAGAAACAAGGAAAAAGAGGGCACACAAATGTGGAGATAGAGCAAGATGTGATGAGATATGACAGACGACTGGAACAGTTGGAGCCCAGCTACAGAAAGAACAAGGGTTTTTACTCTCTTTTTAGGCTCTATTTGGTGTGCTCACTCTGTTCTTCACACGCAGACACACCTCACTCAGGGCACAACCCAGCAGCAAGGGAATCTTTTGAGATGTACAATTTAGACAACTATCTCTCCAACTACCAGAGGACACATAGAGACAACCCAATAAAGAAAAAAAATAAATAAAACTTTACCCAGCTTTGCTGTTTTATTTATGCTGGTAAATTCAAAGAATCTCCAGCCAGGCTGTCCAGGATGTCTCCTCGACAGTTTAAAGTTAAGGGGGGGTCTAAATTTAAAACAAAACAACAACAAAAAGGCAAGTGAAGCATGTTAGAGAAAGGTCTGCTACAAAAAAGCACTGGATCAACTAATATCATTTAGATGTTGGGCAAAAAGGAATCTCTCTCTCTCTCTCTGTGTATATATGTATACATATATACATAAAATCAAAACTTGGTAAAAGATGAATCATTTTAATTACCATGTTTTCCGCACTATAAGCCACACTTAAAAGCCTTAATTTATTTCTTTTAAATCAGCGGTTCCCAACCCCCGCACTGGTACCGGTCCGTGGGTCATTTGGTACCGGGCCGCAGAGAAAGAATAAATAACTTAGATTACTTCCGTTTTATTTATTTCGGAATCTGAAAGATGTTTTTATTTTAAGAATTTGCCCAATTCTCTGTTACATCCGTCTATGTCACTCTTGACGGAGGCCAAGGCGCTCTTCTCGCTCACGTAACAGCTTACCGCTAAAATACAACCCGGGAGCTAACAAAATGAGTAAAAAACAAACATCTTTGGAAAGTTTCTTTGCCAAGGGGAAAAAACCCCACCAGGAGACAGAAGAGGAGCCTTCCACTTCCAAAAAAAGAAAGCTACATTTAATAGACAATTCTTTAGAATGCGTGTCAAAATAAAAGCTGAGGGTTTGTCTTGTCACGTCTCTGTTCCCCTTTCATCGTAGTGTTGCTGTTTTATTCATCCGCCTACATTTTTTGTTTGGTCTGTGGCGTTAAAAAGGTTAGGGACTACTGTTTTAAATAACACTGGAAACTGAACTGAACTTTACAGTGTGTCCGCCATTACAATCCCAAAACCGAGTGCCCTAGAAAATTCCCAGAAGTCCTTGCAAAAATTTGTCAATCTAGTGTGCATTGATGCTCACTAGATTGACAAATATAGACCACAATGCATTGTATTTGACACATTTTGGCGAAAAAAAGTAATTTTCGCTTTCTTTTCTTATAAACCATCCACATTTTCATCATCAGAACATAGTGGGTTCACAAATAGTATTTGTAAAATGTTCATCTTTGTTAGGTTTTTACTTTAATTGTGTAACTGAAAAATGTTGGTTATCAAAAGAATGTCAAAACTTTAAAGGAGTTAACAGTGATCTGCAATATCAAACCAAAGATCAAGAGAAAGATCAAGGTGTCAAGAATCAATAAAATCAAGAGTTTATCCTGAAAATAAAGAAATAAAGTCAATGATAGAAAAGGATGAAATGGAAATGGATGAGTGAACTAAAGTATATGTCCCGGGAACTTACTATTTCTCTCATTTGTCTCTCAGCAAGAAGGTAGAATGAGCATGTGTTCCACTGCATTTGATGGAAACCCCTTTTAACTCAGCACTCATTTACTAACTGAGCTTCGCCAAGACTTAATATGAGGCAACATTAAGACTAAACAGATTTTGTTGTTTTAAATAGAGCCACTGTGTTTATTTATGGTGTGCTACACCTTTAAGAGCTGCTGGCCATAGCCCATCCCAGAGAGGATGGACCCATTAGGCTGTTGAACAGGCCCCTCCAGTCAGAATTAACAAGGCAGAGTGACATGCAGAAGAAAGAGAATACAGTTAGAAAAAACAAAAGTGGGAGGCTTAAAGAGAGGAAACAAGGGAGCTTGACAGGTAGGACATTGTACAGCAGGAAAAAAGCCCCTTAAAAGGCCTTAATAGAGCAAAAGACAAACTAAAGTAGACAAGAACCCTCCATCATTTACATGGGGTTGAGTCTGTCAATCAGGGTGACCAGCAGATGCGCTCATGTACTGGCTCTCACATGCTCTGATAACTCTGCTGTGTGTGTCTGCAGATGGCAAACCTTGTGACATCGCTGTGCTGTGTAGTTCTGGCTGCAGTGGTGGTAGTCTACGCTCAGAAACGCACTCAGCTCGGTGAGTATTCATATGAACTCCTTTATGACGCTGCTCCATTCCTCCACTTTGGCCTGGTCTGTGTCCTTTTCTTATTTGATTTGTGTGGTCACCCTTGAGTTCAAAATGTGTAACAGGGTTTCAATTATTTTACTTCTTACTTCGGCTCTTCTGTGCTCATCTTTGTACTTTCAGCTGGTCTTGCTGTTGGAGTTTTGGGTCATTGTCGCTTCAGTACTGTGCTATTATACTTTTCAACTTGGTATTTAAATAGTTCATATCTGACGCTAGAATGTATCTTTTAAACATTGTTAGGTAAGAGATGCAGCTTTAAAAATAAATCTATACCATTCACTTTAGTTTCACCTTGCTATTCCAAGAGACACAGTAACAAGCTTGGCAGTGTCTCCCTAAGCAGAGTGTGTCGTTTAGCCACTTCTCCAAGAAGGGCATGAGTGCAAACAAGGAATCAAACAAAGACCAAACTCAGGTCATGTTTCAGGAACGGAGCTTCTGAAGGAGAGAAGAGATGCTAAAAATACAAGATGCAGCGGCTTCTGCACAAAGTGTGTATTGGACATGAGAGTTTCTTTCTAACTTGAGTTTTTTAAAAAAGTAACCATAATGTACAAACTGATGTTACTGGCCCGTTTATGTCAGCTGACCCGCAGAATGAGTTTAAGGAAGTCAATGAGTCCCCAGTGACTCACATCACTGTGTCACGAGGGACGCACATAACTGCCACACGCACACATACACACACACACAGGAGGGTTGACTTGGACTCAAGTAAAAGCAGCTGAGAAGGTACGTTTAGGAGGGACATGGTGAAAAAAGAGAAGACTGATGTAGTTTGATAGAAAGCTGAGAAAATGCAGTGCCAGCAGAAGATTAATAGTGAGTGGAAAAAAAACAAAGCTTTTATCTTCAATTCTGCATTGCATGTGTGAAAGATAAAAACCATGTTTGTTTTTTAAACTTTGGTTTTCCAAAGGTACTGGTTAGCTTAGCTGAAATGGAATTTTTAATTATTTCCATAAAACGTATATTTTCTAGCAGCTTTTCTATAGAAACTTAAGCAGTGTTTTAAAGGTTTCCACTCCTTTTAAGAGGTTGCAGACAGTTAAATAGGAATAGAAAAATAATGATTCAATATTCTGTATTTTCCGCAGTTTAAGTTGTAACCTCTTGCATAGTTTGCCTGGGGGTGCAACTAAATCTATGGGCATGTGACGCACGTTCAAGAACACGCTAAAAGCAGAGATTTAGCCCTTGCTGTTCACACTGGACAAGCAGGGAGGGGCTTTTTCTTCTTTTTTTTCATTTTCTACTGTTCACTGGCGGTTGTCTGCCACCTACAGTTGGAAAAGGGTGTGTGCTAAATGTCGTAGCAGTTCAAATTTAGTGAGCTTTGCTCAAGACTTTTTCTTTCACAGATATATTCTGATAAATCAAAGACTCTGTGTCATATAATTCCAGCCAGGCTCAAACTGCAATTATTAATTTTGCGTCACTAACAAATACGAATCCCTGATTGGTCAAATTTCGACTTGGTTTAACCCACATTCAGTGGCCATGCAGTTTGTACATAGAGCCCAGAAATCATCCTAAAAATGTACGTAGCTTCATGTGAACTTAAGAGTTTTGAACGCAAAAGCCTGAAATGCACTATACTTGCATGAACATATATTTTTTTATTGAAAGTGACCGCCTGTTGCAGGGAGCAGTGTATATAAACATAGCTTTATACTCAGGTGTGACTTGTATGGGTTTTTTTGTTTAATAAATAGGCTCATGTGTTCATTTTACATATATATTTTACTAACAACTGCAAGAGGGGACTGTAGTCTGTCTATCTATCAAGAAACTAACAATGGTTGCAGTAGTGAAGCGTCAGTCTATTCTAGGTAACAATTTAATTATTATGATTTGCCTGTAAGATGAAATGTCCATTCTGGCTTCCGTATTTTGTTAAACAGGTTTCTCCAAAAATTCTCCAAAAAGAGTGACTTACATATGAATTTGTCTTCTTAATTTTTGGCATTTACGACTTATACTCAGTTTTTTGGGGGTTTTATGTCCTGAAGGGTCTTGCCTAAGGACCCATAATGGATGAAGCTCAACATGCCCCCTGTGAAAACCAACCCTGGTTTCCCATGCACCAGGTCTATTGTACATGCAGCCAACTGAGCCATGCAGCTGCGTAATGTGTACAAACCTAAAGACTGGCAAGCAACAAGGCAACATTAGTATGTACACTGGCATCCAAACTCTGACACACACAGATGAACTCAACACACACACATTTACACATCTGTCTGTCTTGCAAAGTGCCTAGTTTCCCTGACAAATTGCCAGCTTCCTTGATTGACAGGATTCCCCAAGGTATGACTCGCTTGGCAAACAGTGTGCAGTGCAAAAGCGCACAGACCCACACACGCGGACAAATTCAGCGCAACGCGTGTGCACGTTCACACATTTAGAGGGAGATGTGAGGGATGGTAGTGGGGTGAACTCTCTTGTTAAGTCAGACTCGATTGGTGGGAAATCTACATGTAGGGGAAAACAAACATTGTCTGTGACTCGTGTGTGTCTGTGACATGGACGATGTAGGAAATCTGTTAAAGACATTGTAATTGATGACAGCAGTGCGACGGAGAGCAAAAACAATAAGAAACTGATAGAAAACATCTGCAGTCGGAGTAGAACAAATAGACACAAGCTTCACATCAGCAGATGTGCATGTTGTCCTGAAAACGAGGAGATGGGGAAATGGATTTATAAGGAGGAAATGATAAAGGGTGGGGCAAAATGGGACTCAGGGGCAAGTCAGAAGTTATACAAGTACAAATGAGAAGAAGGGGAAAGCAACTATTGTGTGTTGCAGCATAGACAGAAGAAAAAATGAAGTCAATGTAATCAAATTGTTACAGACAAGTGTTTTTTTCTCTTGATGTAAGTTAAAATACAATATTAAAAAAAGAAAAAGGTTTGAAAATGATTCACATTGACAAGCATGTTGGGAGAAAACTTGGCAAGAGAATCTAAAAACACACATGATAGTCTCTATCAATCGGCCTTTCAAATGACAGAGGTATAACAAAGAACAAAGGTGAGAAAAAAACTAAACCTGTCAGTGAAAAAATGTCACCCCCTGAAATAATGTGAATTACATTTTTTTTGTTGTTTTTTCGTTTTTTTTTTTTCATTTTTTGGACTGTGAATCCAGTAGAATTGCTTAAAAAACAAAAGGTGTGGTGATGTGCATGGAGATGGACAGTATTGATGAGGTTACTAAGACACAAGAAAAGTCATAGAGAAACAATTGAAAGCCGCGAGCGGTGATGTATGGCCCCAAGGAGCTACCCTCTTCTGCCCTTTTGACCTCCCCCTCACTGGCAGAGCGGCTGCTACACGCCCTCACTCGCCCCTTCTGCCGTCCCACCCTGGTCAGAGCTGCAGATGACAAATTCAGTTAAAAAAAACTTACTTTAACTTTATTTAATGTTTTAGAGCCATTCGGGTCAAATCCTTGGTCACCTTAGGATGATGAACATGTATGTTTATGTAACTTTTAAAAGAATTTGCAAAAATAAACTGGGATTTTTTCAGCCCAAATTCCTAATATGTTAATATCATATGTTATACTGCTTTGTTCTTTTATATTTTCACAATATTCCAGTAAGAATATGTGAGCCTCACAGAAACACCACTTTTGCAAGCTCGCCAAAACTTCTAATTTTCCCAATTCCCAAGCTGCTTTTCCACAAAAAGCTTTCCAACGATGCTTAAGGAGTTGGGAGGGCGATAGATCAAAATGTCTATAGTTTGAATTTAATGCTTGTTTATTTATTGATTGATTTATTTAAGATGGCAGCCTCTTTCCGAAGTCAAAGGTCAATGAAACTCTGGTTGTGTCTTAAAAGGTTAGCATAAATGGAAAAGTTTGTTAAGATCGCTCAAACAAAAGTTTCTTTTCAGATATTGAGGAAAAATGTGAAAATTGCAAAATTTCACTTAGAAACAAAATGGCCGTATAATAACAATTTCTAAACGTAATGTTTTCATTCCAATACATGTGTTTTGGTTTCATTCGTAGATTTTGAAGTATTGTTTGAGTCCTATAAGAGATTTTGTCCCAATTCATTTTCACGGTTTCCTCCATTGTGATGTCTTCTTTTTTATTTTATTTTTTTTTTCGGTGTGGTGATGGGGAATGTTCACAATGCCAAAATGTAATTTTTACCATGTTTTAGGTGCGTGCAAATTTTGATGTATTTTTGAGCATGTGGCAGGTGCCGACATTTTGCTCTGACATGCAGTTGGAAAGAAGAATTCCAAAAACAGTCCACGACTGCTGCGGGACATAGAACGTCAAAATCGTTTGCTTCTTATGTTTTTAGCTTTTGCTGGAAAGACACGTCCAAGTCATGAGACTCCTTCCTGAAAGTCTTAAGTAAATTGCTTTCTTGCCCCTGACATCTCAATGTCCCTGTGAGTGAGGCTGAGTCAAAAAGGAAAATAAGACTCCTTTCAAGGATCAAGAGCGTCATTTATACTTATTTGTAATGGAGGGAAAGCAGGATGTTCTGCCAGAGGAGCAACAGTTCTTAAAAATAAAAAAACAGGACAAGCTGAGCTGTCTCACAAGTTTATGTAGATTTCAGGTTTTGACCCACAAAAACCATTAAAATCCTTTTAAAAAATCTCTGTGAAAGTCAAGTTTTTCTAACTACATAAACCTGGATCTTTATTAAAAATACATTTAGACAAAGTATTTTTCACATTAAAAAACGTTTAGACGCAATGTATTGTGGTCTATATACGCCAATCTAGTGAACGATGCACACTAGTTTTTTTCAGAGAGACTTCTGGGACATTTCTATGGTACTTGATTTTTTAATTGTAGACTTAGACACCCCGAAAAAATGGTAAACGTACTATCCAGTTCACAATCTAGTGAGTAGTGAAGGAATTCAAACACAACCCATGTCTGGGTTCATGGATCATTCAGAGACTCTCCCAGTCCTGTGAAGTTTAACATCGACTGCAGGAGCTGCATCAAAATGACGGCAACTTTCAGCGGTACTTCCGTGTCTCTATGACCCAATTTGACAACTTGCTGTCCCGTATTAGTCAGAGGAGAGAAAAACAAAAATAAGTAATAAAATTAGAGGACATTCTCATGATTATCTCCATGCAAATAAGAAAAACATCTTAAAGTTAACATAAAGATGTGTTGGTTTTGGACTCCATCTACTGAACACATCATCATCAGGCCAAAGCTGAGTTCCTAATTGGTTGAAGTGAACTAAATTCTTTGCCAAAGTTCAAATACTTGAACTGTGGAAACATTGTAACGCAATGCCCAAAACGCACTGCTGACAGATCATCGGGTCCTGCCACTTGAATTGCGCTCAGTATGAACATACCTTTAGGTGTGTTTTTCCTTAAACGTAACAACTTCATCTATTTAAAACAAGAGTTTGTTAATCAAAACTGGAGGTCAGTTTCTCTCCGATCATTTGTTTTTAACAGAGATACTGTCACCAATAAAGGGGTCTGCAACCTTCAACACTCCATTTGATTCAATTTCTGACTCTAACCCAATAGGATCCACAAAGTCTCATCTCACTGTTTAGAAAAAAATAAAATATGTTTTTTTTTTATGTTATTGTTACTATTATGACAGATATAAATACATTTTTGATTTTTGACATAAAACAACATAAAAATACAAACAAATTTTTAAAAAAAATATGAAAGTTTATAACTGTTAACAGAGGTTTTATAAGGCTTTCTTTTACGAAAAAAAAACACCTTATGCCACTCATGCCAGTGCAGAAAATGTAGTAGGTAATGTCAGCAGCAACAGTAGAAAAAAAGTTTATTTTACCACCTGTGGTCACTCTCAACTAGATCAAATAAGAGCTAATTCAATAACCATTAAAGCATTTTTCAAAACATAAGGTATTCTTAAAATCCTTACATTTTTCCAGAAATTAAAAGTCCGCCTTTTAATCCAGTGCACCCCAAGTCCCAATGCAGGGGTAAAAGATCCACATGTGGCTCTGTAATTCAGGTTGCAGACCCCTGACACATACAGTTATTTATAGTTAGCCTGAACGTAGTTTGACTTGATCCAGAACTCATTTACCAGAATAGATTACTCAGTGTCTCTTTAGATTCTCTAATGAAACAAGTTTCCTACATACAAACAAAAAGTAATACTAATATTTCCACGGAACATGTATGCAGTGTTAAAGAGGGAAGAAAACAACGAAGGGTGATATTCAAGCAAAAAAGGGGGAGGGGGCTTATTATTATTTTTTAGGACTATTATTTATTTTATTATTATTTTTTAGGATTATTATTTTTAAGAACAACCAACCTTAAAATGCTTGTTTGTGTTTTGTGTATGTGTGGGAATACCAGTGTGTCTGTGGTGACTTCATACGGTTGCTTTAAAGTGCATGTAATTTATGAGTCCATATCCTGATTGAGAGGTGAACACTTACACTCATAATTCCCTCAACCCCCCTTTATGTGCATCGTACATCCGTCTGCTGCTCTCCCTCTGCCTGATGAAATACTACTCCCACATTTTACCTTCCTTTTCACTAGCGCTAACCCATGTTTCACATTTCCCATTCGGTTTATTTTCCATTTTTCCTTTTACTCATTTCTCTCTTTCCTGTTATTCTAACTGCAAGTAGTCATTTTTTATTATTTTGTTATCTTCACAACTCATCCAACTGGGAAAGACTAAGAATTAACAAAGAAAGGGAAAAGGAAGCAGATAAGAGACGGTGAAAGTTAAGAAGGTTAATTCTGCAGCGTTCCAGCTGTCAACGCTTTTTCCTTTTGTTGAAGCAGTCAACACGTGCTGCCTCGACATTTTCGGTTCAACATAATGATGCTATTGTAGACTTATTTGTCCGGTCTTGTGAATGGATCATGCAAATTATTTAAATCAAATTAATCTTTGCAGTGATGAAATCCACCCCCATCATGCCTGACAGCCAAGTCTAATCGAATTTATGTGCCGAGGCTCAAACAGACAGACGTAATTAGCATTAATAGATGCAACACTCCAAAAGCAATATGTCAGACGGCAAATATGCAGTGTCAGATCTATTCTGTGGATATTTATCTTCAGGTGATTATCTTTTCATTTATTAATAGCTGCATTTCTACTGTACAGTAATGTGTAAGGTGCAGAAAAACAGCTGGAGCTGGAGTAGGCTACCAATTTCTGCTGAAGTGAAATTTCTGGGCTGTAAAATAACAATGATGGTAGGCTATATAAGTTGTTATTGTTTGCCATCACGTGTACCCCCCCTAAAAAAAATCGTTTTACAAACTTTAATTAATTTACTTAACGACTGCAATTTCTTAATCTATTTTCAGTACTGTGAGGCACACTCTTAAACCTTAGTTTTTCTTTTTAAACGACAGTAACGGGTATAATCTGGAGCGCCTTATGTATTGATTAATTCTTTTGTATTGATTAATTGTTGCTCTGTTTACTAATGTTGAATTGATTTTGAGAGGTACATGGTGCTCTTTGAAAATGTGTGGTTAGGTTTTATTGCAAATATGCTGACCTGCAGCTGTGTCAGACTGTATCTTTTTATGTTACTAACAATTTTAGGCGTTAGCGTAGTCACAAAAACGATTGGGAGTTACAGATTTTGAGAACATGCTAACACGGCTAATGTGTAGCGGTGTCGGACAGTGTTTTTTCACTTATTAAAAACAAGTTTGGGAGTTAGTGTTATCACACTAACATTTGTTTTAGCAGTCTGTTCTTTCATGTGTTGCAAATGTACCTCCCAACTTTGAATATTCCAACACGGCTAACAGACTGTGTTTGTTTTTCTACGGGCTATTAATGAGGTTTAGAGTTAGCGTAGTCACGTTAATTTTTGCTTACTAGTATCAGTCTGTTTTTTTATGCGGCGGAAGCAAGGTTCGCAGATACAGATATTGTGAATACGCTAACACTTCTAACGCGGCTAAAGTGTGACGTGTACCAAACAAGTTCTAGGGTTCCTGTGACCGTGATTAACAAAGTCTTACTGGCTGACGGACTTTTGCCTCGCTTAATGAGGCTCATAACTTAGTGTACCTTGTACGTTTTAAAATTGACCATTCATTGAAAAAGCACCTTATGATCTAGTGGCCCCTATAATGCAACATTTTAAGACCAAAATAGAAAGATGGATCATAGATCTTAAAATGTTGACATGCTTAGGTTTTTATCATATTTCATTGAGGAAAATGGAGCCTTGCTCTAAATTCACATAAATGAGCACACCAGTGTATGTGGGTGTTCCTGTTTGTTTGTTGATTTGAAGCCATGTGCCGTAGATGCTGTCAAGGGAACCTCTGTTGCACTCATTAGCCTGAGTAGCACTCAATGTAATCAGCGTTCGCTGTATTTGGGACTGTTCCTCGTATTAAATTCAAGATGGAGCACAGCCAGTTGATTGACTGACGGCATTGGCAGATGCATTACAGAGCGACTGGCTCGATGACTGGCAGGCAGGAGTAGTAAAGTGATGGTAATCCCATTAAGGCAATGCTTGGACTAAAAAAAAAGATAAGAAATTAAAAAAAAATGTGTTGTTGAGATAAAGCATGCAAAGAAGCTTTTAAAATAGTTCTTTGAACAGAATAAGTTTAGGCTGTTAGACATTTTCTTGTCTTATCCTTCTTTTTTTAACATATCCTAAAGGAGGTGTGCTCTAGCTTCAGGGAAAAAGACTAGAAAATGAGCGATTAGTTGTCTGATTTAGTGCTATGACAAAGACAAAGCCCAGCAGCAGAGATAGATTTGTATTGGGACTCCTGCAGAATGGTAGTGATTGAACCTTATTCAAATAAAAGGACTGGTTTGTTTTTTTGTTCACACGGTTTATGCCTAAATAAAGCACTAACACTATTTTCATATTACATTAGAAAACACCAACATAGCTATTTTTCAATAGTTGTTTTGGCTTAAAAGATTCATTTTCCAGAGCAGCCATATAGCTTAGTGGAAAAACGGATGAACACCGTTTCCCCTTGTTCACCCCTGTCCACTTTGTTTTTTTTTGTTGGAAAAGGTTCACGAAGCCATTATCTCACACTTGTCATGTAGCAAATGCAGAATTGCAGCCTGGCCAACACACCTGGCGGTAAAAAGGCAAGCCAAGTCAAGACTTACTGTTCCAAAATATTCAACTCAACAAAAGCATCAATTTGAGTGTTGATGTAAAAGACTGGAAGTAGCATGAAAAGACGGATGTGTGAGTGGGAGGAAATACACACACATTCACTGTGCTGCAAGTGAGTTAATCGAGTCAACGGTAAAAAAGAAGCCTGTTTACTGCTGTTTAATTATTTCAATTACTGAAAAATAGCTTAGCCACGAGTACTGGTAGAGGTTCATAAACTTTAAAGAACTCACAAGAGCTTCTAGTCCTGGAACTTCCTGTTTAAGACTACTAATATTACCCATAATATTTTTATAGACCCAATCCTATCATCTTTTATTCCTCATCTCCCGTTTATTCCCTTTCGGGGTCACGGGGCTGCCAGAGCCTTTCCCGGCCTCTTGTGGGCAAAGGCAGGGGGCACCTTGGACAGGTCGCCGGTATGTCACAGGGTAGAGTGTCCACAATCACCCACGCACTCTCACATTCACACCTTGGGACAATTTAGATTAACCAATAAACGACGGTGGGAGGAAGTCGGATAAAACCCACGCGTGAATGGGGAGAACATGCAAACTCCACACAGAAAGGTCCCCATTGATGTTCTGGTCCAGGTCCCCCAGCCGGCCTTCTTGCTGCGAGGCAAAAGCGCTAACCACTGTGCCACCGTGCAGCCCTATAATCTTTTAATCTATTTAAAAAGCGTTTCCAATGTGTGTTTTTTTTACTATTATTCTGCAGCGAGCTTTAATTCCCAGCAAATTTAATAAAGAAACACTCAGAAAATGTTTTTTTCTTTCTTATTATATTTATATGTGTCCTTCATCATCAGAAAAATGCCACGAGAACATGTTAAAAACACCAAAAACAGGATTTTATTTAGAATGGGTTATTAACACATCTGCTACAGGTAAGACGAGATGCTAGCTTGTTGTGTCAACTTGGCTGCCATTGTTGTTTCTAAACCAGTGTTGGACATTCAAATAGAAAATGTCTACTCTGAAGCATCAGGTTTAAACTAAAATAGGACACGACTGACAAGGAAAATCTGAATTATAGATTCATATATAATAGATGGATAATCTCTTGTCATTGGATTCAGAGCAGGTAAAGTCAAGCCTCAAGTGAAAAGTTTCAAACTTTACTCGTTTGATAAGCATACACAAATACTTACAATTGAGCAAAATGAAAATGATAGTAATAACCATTCTAAAGTTCTGAACAATATGTATATTTAGGCGCAAATGTGGAGCTTTTTTTGTATGAAAATCATTATAAAAAATTTCTCCTGTCTGAAACCTGCCCCAATGGTATTCAAAAGAACTGCAACCTTTAATTCTTTCTGGTTTGTATCACATGTGGAGCTTGGTTTGAATATTTAAATAAAAGAATACAATACCTGCAGATTTTCTGATATATTATTATTTAAATGTTCTTAAAAATGTGTAGGGGACGTAAGGGGAGGGTGCAACTACACCCAACTTAAAATAACACTATTTTATCACTTGAAAATATAAAAAAGACTCTTTAACTTTGTTAGTTTTAGTTAAACTCTTGCAATTTTTTGTTAAGCCAAAATTAAATGACACATGATTGCTTTTCAGTGTCATCAATAAACTGATAAAGTTATAAAAGAACACTATCTTGTCACAAAGCATTTAGTTTGTTTTGTGATCCAAACAACCCCGTCTGCATTCCCAGTCTTTGGCTCTTGAACAGTTGCATAGATTCCCTTTTTTTCCCCCTGAAAGCTGGATCTTAACCCTTGTGGAGCTCAAAGTCACCGTGCCAGAGTGAAAGGAGTCAGGAAAGATCCTATAAAAAGCCTTTCCTATGACAATCCCAGAGCCCTCGTGAAACTGTGAGAGAAGAGCATAAATCGCAGCAGTGCAGCTGCAGCTGAGCTGCTGAACGGCAGCAGACAACCCTCAGAGGAAATGCAAGCATTAATAGATGTTTCCTGTGTTCCGTTTTTAGCAGCTCCTTAATTACAGCATCCGAGGTCACTGTCCTCCATACACATATTTCTGTAGAAACTACAAATCTTTACATTTAAGACAATCGACAAGGTTTAATCTTAATTACAATAAACAAAAAGAAGCATAGCATCTTATTAGAGTTAATATGGGTAACATTAAGCAATCAGACTTTCAAGTGTATACTAGCATAGTGTTTCTATGGTTTTCAAGTCTTTTTTTTTTTTTACTGATGTAACCCTGTTTATTCTATTTCTTTATATATTCACCTCTTAACCAGCTTAAGGCAGAGTCATTATTTGGAACCTTTCATATACTGATGAAATATTAAGAACTTAATAGAAAACCTTAATTAGAGTTGACACACACAAAAAAAGAAATTTAAATCATATGAAAACACTGTTGTCACATTTGTGTTGTAATCTTAAAATATGCAAAACAGCTTTTTAAGGGAGTTTCTCATGAACCTTGTTCAAATAGAAGCCATAATGATGGCAATATTAAGCCTCTTACATGTGGATACGAACTGTCTGTGGGCGTAAACAGGCAAATTGAAATATCAAGGTCATTGATCAATTGGTGAGCCATAGAGTAAAATTGTTTGCCGGTGACAAGTCGTCGTGAGCTGGATTTTTCATTTATTCACACCCCTCCTTAAATCCTTTGCAACGGACCCCTCTGGTGGTGTTCTCGTGATAAGTGTGCATTTTTTACGGGCTGTTCTTTGGTGAAGCCTGCTGTCAGAATTTAGACAATCAGAACTGTTCCTTTTTATAGAAGAGCTTCTATATTGGCTACAAAAGTTTATTTGACAACTGAATGATTGAAGCCTCCAGGAATGACCTTTTTATGTCAAAGTGAGAGCATTTTTTTTTTTTATTTACCATTTTGTTTATGATTATAACTGCATAATAAAGAAGAAAAAAATTACATATAGGTCACACTGATTTATAAATCACACTCTTGGGAGAAATGTATTTATCAAAGTACTGGACATTGCCTCTTGAAATGCAAACAGGAGAGATAACGATAATAGACTGAATATATGCACACTTCACTACCATGACACACTAAATTGAGGAATCTAGTATATACATTTGATTGGGTATCCTTTGAGCACTTGTGTATTTCTGCACAGCCCAATTATGCAGCATTTGTGCGCAGTTAGTAAGAGGCCAGTGCAGCTCACTAATAAGTAAAGGGTGGCATTAGGGCACTATACAACAGCATCACCATAAGTGCGGGCAACTTACCCTACAAATACTACAAAATACATTTACCCTACAGACATTGGTATGTTCCATTTTCATATTGCCCCTTTAGGTGGTCAGACAAACTCTAAGAGAACTGCAAAACCCACCTATGATCCCTTTAAAATGCGACAGCACCTATCTATGACCCTCCATGGGCCAGGACAACCCAAAACATCTTAGGGGAAGAGATTCTGGGGATGAAAAAAATGAATTTAACTAAATTTAACACTTTTAAATAAATGTACCACAGCCCTTTTTAAATACTTTTTTTCTAATGTAAGATGACTTCTACCTACAGTGATATCAAGTACTCCTGGAAGGACATTCATACTTTTTGCAAAACACTGCCCCAAGAAAGCAGTAACCTTCGATAAGCAGAAACTGCTTCTGGAAAGGACTAAGATTTAGTACTTTGCAATGTGAAATATCCAACCTATGTATGCCCAAATGTTATAAATGTAAAATCTATCAATCTTCTTCAAACACACTCTGTTATTCAGTTTTTATCTTATTGTTTTTAGAATGACAATATTTGTAGAAAGATAAACAAGAAAAGTTGAGATAAGACAAAGTAATGTCTGCCAAATCCATTATTGTTTAGCAGTGAAAGTTCTGTAATTTGCCCGATATAGATTCAGAGTTCCCGTTGGTCTGATAAAATCTGCTGGTTAATGGACCATTTCCAACCAATCAGTGTGTTATTCTACGATATGAAATCTCAGAATCTCACAGAGGAAAAAGTGTTCATCTCTGGGCTTTTCCGCCTTTACTGTGCTCATGTCTGTGTGTGTGTGTGTGTGTGTGTGTGTTTTTTAACTAACTATTAACTCTTTAATCTTTTAGAAAGGAATTCCCCTAAAGCCTAAAAAAAGAATTATGTTGACATAACATTTACCTGCTAATATAGACCACAATTTTTGAGGGGATACTTTGCAGCCAAAAAAAAAAACATTCAAATGTCCCTCTAATTCTAAAACAAAGAATAAAAATTAAACTTTTCTGTAAATAAAAGTGAATTACCAGAATAGAAAATTTAAAAAAAAGAAACAGAATAAGAAACTGGAAAATGTAGAGTAGGTGCGACATTTCTGATGATATCCCGTATCGCTTTATTCCAAATAACCTTTGGTTAAAACGATGGACAAACATCTGTATCTAATCAGCAATGGTACCTATCCTTTCCAGTGTAGAAAAGCATTTTGGAAAACAAAAGTAATTTATAGAAATCAAAATGAAATGTGAAAAAATGAAACAATAAGGAACCAGAAAAGGTAGATACTACAATATGGGACATCACTGATTGGATGATGACATTTGTCCATCATTTCAACATTAAAGGATTTGGAAAGAAGCAATACTGAACATGCTCCATACTATGCATGAAACTTAAATTAGAAAACACATGTGAAGACACAGTTACAAAATCTCAAATCTCATTTTCTGATCTGTAAAGGTTTCTTTTGCGTTGAGTAATTGTTGATACAATTTTTCACTTTGGAGCCAATAGCTTGACTTGACAACTACTACAAATCTGATGGTGGAGGCCTCAAGGAATTTTCTTTTCTTTTTTTTGTCAAAGTGGCAGAAATTCTTTGGACTTTTTTTTGAATGGATTGCTCGGTTGGCTGCATGTGGGACTGGCGCATGGGAAATCAAGTCTCGATTTCCCAGGGGGTGCGAAGAACTTCATCCAATGTGAGTCCTTGGGCAAGACCCTTCATGCTACTGCCTCACTATGTAGCCACAGAGGGGCGCTAGTCTGGGTCAATAGGTCCGGTCCCCAGCCTGGATAAGATACAGGGTTGTGTCAGGAAGGGAATCCGACCTGTGCAAATCAGTGAAAGCTGATTCGCTGTGGCGACCCCTGAGCGATATGCTGAAAGGTGACCAACAAAGTGGGCTTTACTTCAGATGGGAAAAAAAAATAGACACTGTCCTCCTGTTGGATAGATTTACCAGAAAAAAACTCTATAGGTGTATACAAGCATTTTTACTTTTGTTTTCCTCCACATATAAAACTTTAAAAAGACAAACAAAACAATCATCTTGCTTGAGTTTTCCTATAGTGCCTCGCTTTTTTCCCCTTCCAGTCTCTGAAGCATCAGTCACTCACTCACACAAACACATTTCTATAGAAAACAACAAAACAAAGCAACAGCAGCAGAAAAAAATCCTTTACAGTGTATAACAAAGACATCTTTCCCAGTCTTTGACTTTTAACACCTGAATACTCTGAGCTGCTCTCTTGTCTTCCATTTTTTGCTCTTTATCAAAGACTCTTGAGTTGAAAGTGAAGCGGGTGGATTATGTCAAACTACCCCCCCCCCCCCCACTGCAGCATCTCACCTTGACTTGTAGAGTTTCAAAGGACCTCATTATATGAACAGGCTTTTGCTTGTGTTTCTTAATATGTCTTAATGAGTCTAACGAGGCTTAAAGTCAGTGTTTGATGCCAAGGAAGGGTTTTTGTTTCATTCAGCACTTCGGAGGTGCAGTGATGTATTTATTGGAGTATTTTCTTGAAAATGTTGTTCATAGAGAAACACAGCATTCTATTTTTTTCTCTCATGCATACTTTTTTTTGTTTAAAATAGGTGTCAAACTCTTCATAAGGTCAATAAGAAAGTCTCAGTCAGGTTTTCAGTTTGCATACGAATCAAAATACAGTTTTCTTTTTTTTAGCCTAATTTTTAACAGGAAAGAATGTTAAAAACAGAGTGTAAGACTTACTCAGTGTGTATTTATTTAGTCATTGAAGTGTTTAAAAAGAGTTCAAGCTCTGACCCAGTTATACTTGCATTCTATGAACACCTATTGTTGTTCACCTTTCAACACATCCCTTCTGGGGTCACCACAGAGACGCAGCTTTCACTGATTCGCACAGCTTTACAAGTGCACCATATGCAATTGCACCGTTTATTTCTGTTTTTATTATCATTACTATTTATTGTATTTTTGGCACCATAAGTTGCTCTGGAGTATGAGTCGCAGCAACAATTAAAAAATGAAAAAGCATGATAAAGAAGAAAAAATCATATATAAGTCGCTATGGAGTATAGGTCGCATTTTTGTGAGAAATTTATTAGACAAAATAGAGGAACAGACATTTTATCTTAAAAGGCTAGTCATGATAGTGGAATAGACCGCAAGCCTGTAACACCAAAATAACATCTATATTTTCATGGATATATTCTTTCTAAACCAAATAATAACAATAAAATATCTATCTGTGGTTTTCAGATAAACAAAGGCTCAAAGTCCATTCCAATGATCTTTTGATATTTTTTCAAAGTGTTCCTAGTGGTCTTTTTATTATGATTATGCTGTTTTTAGCCAAAAAAAAAAACCTGTGTTGTTTTCTAGGACATAGTTTCTGCAGAGCAGCAGTAGTTCATTGGAAACTCGCCTTTGAGTTATTGGCAGGACTGCTGGTGCAGAACAAGCCCATCCCATCTTCGTGTCATCCAACTGTTTACACTCTCTCCCCTAGCTTATAGCATATCACACCCCCAACCTAAAATTAGGGGTGCAACAAAAATGGTGAACAATATTGGAGATATCCAGGCGTACAGTTTTGAGCCAGACACCAGCTCAGACAAGGAAAACAAAGACGCACATGGATTTAGTCCTCTACAAATGGATGCATCAGAATGGAGCAGAGCAGAAGCTTGTGGCCCAACCAGCTTATTTTCTACGTCACAAATACCCTCTTCTTCAAACTGCCTTGCTCCTGATTTATAATGATTTTGATTGAAGAAATACTCAGAAATTGAATTTTGACCTTAATTTTCTTTATATATAGGTCATCTTACGAAAGATGCCACAGGAACATGTTAAAACACCAAAAATGTTGATTTTAATTGGAGTGGGTCTTTAACAAAGCACCTTATCTAATCATTAAAAACAACATTTAAGTCAGAAAGGAACAGCCTTTTCCCTCTATTGAACTGAAGGACCATTTGGAGGATCTATTTTCTGTTTCCACAGCAATATTGTTGATTCCAACGCAATAAATCTCAAGTAATAAATTCCTGTGCCATTAAAATCACTGAACCCCACAAGTTGTCCCTGATTTCTCCTAATAGACCGTTCCATAGGTCAATGCTGCCAGGAACTTAATGTAATTCCAGTCAGAATGAGCTGAGTTTTGGCTAATGCTGTTTTGCAGTAAAACTTGGTCCAAGACGCTGCAACCAAATCACAGAAGCCCTAAAAAGGGGCCATGGGCTACTTGATGATGCAACCCCTCTAAATTTACTGTGATCTAATGGGAACAGAGAGACCTTCATTGTGACACATTGTAGTTGGAAAACAGAAAAGAGGCAGAGAGAGTAGCTGGCCATTGATTACATTGAACCTCAATTTAATTTGATTTAGCTCAACCTAATTGTCATTCCTCTCAACTTAAGTCATTTCACTTAACTCAGTTGAGCGAAGGCACCAGAAGAAAACAATCTGACTCCAATGATGCAAGTGAGCCTGAAATAAAGACACTGCATTGGCATTCACAAAGACAAAACAAAAGTTACAACTTTTGAAAATTCATTTCAGCTAAAGTGTTGAGTTACATTAAAAAGTTATTAATCACAGATAACTACAATTGAAAAAAAAAACTCTATTTGTTGCAAAATTTGTTCTTGTGTAAAATTGAACCCCTTGGTCACAAGTTCAAGTATTTTTTTTTCTTTTTTTTCATATTTAAAGCATTTTATTCCATTACTATCATCACTTTATCAGTTTGCAATGTCACACTTTAAGAGAACTTTGGTTAGACAATAATGGTAAACAATGGAAGTAACAAAATAATACTGATTAACACTTAAAAAGTCCAAACCTTGAAGACCCATGCCACTGAAAAGTGTTTTTGCTGTGTTTTTGACATGTTCTTGTGGCATTTTTCTGATGACAAGGAACACAAAAACTGATCAAAAATTGCGTTTTTCTAGCAATAAAATAAAGTAAAATAAAATAACACATCTGAGTATGTTTTTATTCAAATCAGTGTGAAATGGAGTAGACAAAAAAAAATTCCATTGGAGAAACAGTTTTTTAACCGTTTATGCAATTAACCTAATTCCAGTAGATTCTAAAATGGAGAAAACCAACTTCACTCTGATCTGCAACACTCTACAGAAGTGAAGTGTTTACGCAATCAACATCAATCAGCTGATTATGTCGCAGAAAAAAAGCGGCTTTGCGCTATTATGTAACGCTTTATGTTAGTAATGTAAAAATACATATAGCCAGTTTTCTCCCTGTCAGAATCAGCTGATTCACGTTTGATCACGTCAATGGTCAAAGAGTTATGGTATGTCAAAGGGTGTGTCATTTAGGTGTTTCTGCTCTAGGGACATCTTCAGTGTTATGCTACGTTCAAGCAACCATTTTTAACAAAAGGTCCCTGTAAAAGTGCGTTTCAGGCTTTTGCATTAAAAACTCCCACTTTCATGCGACATACATCGTTTTCAAGTCCGGGTTTAGGCTCTACGTGCAAAGGCACACCCATTGAACGTGCATTGAAAGTTAAACAAGATGATCTTTGACTAATCAGGGACCTGGATTAGGTAGTTACGTATAGGAAGTGTCACCATTTGAAAATTGACTGTTGAGGAGAAATTAATAATTGTGGCTGCAGCCAAAAAATAGAGCTGTGTAAAAAAAAAAAAGCCTGAGCAAGATTTGAGAGATTTGCACCACTTTGACATTTCATTCTTTCACCTGTAGGTGGTGGACATGCGCTAATAAACAGTACTAAAAGAAAAAAGAAGCCCCCCCCTGCTTATCTAGTGTGAACATAATGGGCTAAACGTGCGTTCAAAAATGTGCATTTAGTGCGTTCTTGAACGCGAGTCACATGCTTTTGACCTTTAACACAGTGACTTAGAATTTCCTCCATGTGTGCTTAAATTTTCATCTGTACCGTGTTGTGTCTCCAAATTAGAATCCATTTTCAAATAAGAACAGTTAAAACAAAGGGAAATTACGGATTAGCAGTGTCAAGACGGACAGCTTTAAAGACATTCTACATAAAGACTAATTTGTAGATGTGATTGCTGTGATGTTTTTTGTTATTACCTCATTTATTTATTTTTACTGTCTCTTTGCTGTCAGGAATGGCGGAAAAAAGTGTACCTTGTCCTGTCACTTTGAGCTTGTGTTGATGTCATGTTGCTTTATGCTTTAGAAAGCCCTTTAAAAAGGAGCATAGGTGGATAGATGGCTCTGAGCCAGCAGCAGTGAAGCGATGGAAGACAGGAGCAGTGACAGAATTTGAGGTGAAAGGAAAGGAAAACTAATAGCTGAAATAAGAGGGCACTACAGTCTTGTTGGGAGAACTCTCTGTCCTTGTAAACAGGCAGCCGAAACATTCTTGTGTGTGCTTCTTTCTGCATACGTGCACAGATATTTTAGTTGTGTGTATTACCAATGACATTGTGCAAGGACTGATTAAGCTTTTATCTGAAGTATGATTGTTCTTGCATCGAAGCGACTCTGATGTCAAACAAATCACTTGTAAAGCCTTAAAACTATTGTTGGGACAAAAACGTCCCTCCTCAATAATATTCCCACAGCTTTCTTTTTTATCACACTGACAGAGCATCAAGAGGTATTGAAAATCTGTTGAAGTCGGAAGGTGGGGACAAAAGATTCTTTCAAAACTACTGCACCTTACACAGATGCAACATTTCCACCTTAAGAAACCTCTGAAGGAATGTTGATTCAATCACTGCGAGCAAAAATAACTTTTTGTTGCCCTATATTTAGATATTTTTTGCAGTTAATGCATGTTTTCATGTGGAACTAATGCAGGAAGATGTTTGAAAGAAATATTGTATGAGCTCACAATGAAAGTAAATGCTTTTGCCTCCAGTTTAACATGGGTATCGTCATCAAATGCTTAGGAGATTGTCCCATTATTAATAGATAACAGGGTGGCTCCTGCACAATAAGAGCATGCCCGGAAGCGAGACACAGAAGTAATACTCCATCATTGTCAGACATGCTGCCTCGGGACTCCACGTTGCATAATCCAGCAGGACAAACAGGTTATTATGCTGTGTAATGTCCTGTCATAGCTCGGGTCTGCTGTGGGAATATTATGAAGGTATCCCATTTAAACCTGCCTACATGGGGGAACAGTTGCTTATGATAAAGTTCTGTCAAAGAGAAAAGTGGCTTTGCAGAGTGTAAAGTTTTGCATATCGGTGCAAGACGCTTTTTGTCCTTGCCAAATCCCCGGATTAAAGTTGATTGCGTGAATGGTCGAGGAGTTAGGGTTTGTCAAAAAGCGTGTGTTATTTAGGTTTCTCTGGTGACATCTCCGGTGTTTAAGAGTTAAGCTGAATCCGATTTGCTTCCTTACCCCTACGACGTCTCCCTATTACTTCATTTATTTATTTAAGCTGAGACATGTGGAAAAATTTGTCTTTCAAATTCGGACATTACTACTGCTCGATGATATCCTCAATAGTCTACGGTCATCTACGTCAACCCATTGCTGCTAGCACTCGGTAAATATACAACATCCGTTTTATAACTTTAAAAAGTTATCCAAAAACAAAAAAAACTCTTTACTGCTGTGCTTCAGAGCGCACCCATAGGAATAAATGCATTTTTCCTTCACCCACAAGTGCAACATGGATCACCCTATCAGCGGAGGAATGGCCAGCCCTAAGTGACTATGGCTCCTGCTTAAGAAAGACTTTCAGACACTAATAAGGCTTTAAATGCCCCTATAATCGAAGCAATAAAAAGTAGCCAGAGGGGTAAGGAAGCAACTTTGATTTGGCCTTAGAGTAGCTCCTGGTTTTGAGGTATTGATGGCATTGAACGCATGCTCTAACCAAGAAGAAAAAGTCATAGTACACTGAACAACTTCTAAAATAAAAAAAAGGTAAATTTCCTTTTACGGTTATTTTTAAATTGTGTTTCAAGTTTGTTATGTATAGTTTGGTTGTCTGATAGGAATGGTACGTTCCTTTTACTTGTGTCCAAAAAAATCACACCAGTGATAACTTTTCTAAAAAGAGTTCTGCGTGTTGAGGCCAGTGTTCTCTGGTTTGATCCACACCAAAGTTCAGGTGATCTATCACACCAGAACTCATGTCTAATAAGGACCAAAGAGTTCAGTGTGAACGTGCCCGTAGATAAAGCCTTAGTCACATGCACCCACGGGTGAATGTAGCATCGTCTTGCATTTGGTACGGGTATCGTGAAGCATTGGTAATGATAATGTAAGTTGCAGGCACTCATGACATACGACTGATGCTGTCATACGGTGCCCTTACGCCGCACTCTAGTTGTTAGTAAATTGTGTGTACTAACCATGTGTAAATGTTATATGCATGGGGTGTTAAGTGAGGCATAAGTGACCATTGGACACCCACACAAATCACACTCTTGTCTATTGTCTTAACAGTTATATCACTTTAACAGCTTTAACGAGCCTCCTGTGCAGTGCAGGATTTGGCGGGATTGTAAAAAGAAGAAATATGAATGAAAAGTTTGAAGGAAGTATCCGCGCGCACAAAGGATCTTACACTTCACCTGCATCCAAAAGCCTTCAACTGTCATATTTGTTTAACAACACAAAATGTCCTCAGATCTGTCACATTGATAACAGAACACATTCATCACACCATCTTTACCCACATCCTCCTATTTCCACACCTGAGGTTATTGGCCACACTGGCGTTCACCTTCCGCTTAAGCTTTAGCTCTTTCATCACATAGTTCATCTACAAACACCTCACCTGTATTCCAATAAGGATCTGCAAGTTGGATTTTCTTTTTTTACAGCTTTTCTTTCTGAACAGTTTGTGCTGAAAAAATTATGTAAATAAATCTGGAGGCTTGCTAACAGCAAAGTGACTCATCCCTTTCACACTTCATATGACACCTTGTAATCAGCCAATTAAACAAGGATAAACCGTTGAATTCTTTATCTAAAAAGTATATGGGGACATATGTTTATTTGCTTCTTCTCAAGGTTGGTAAACAAAAAAAACAAAGGAAACGATACGTCTTCCAACTCCTTCCCACGTATAATATCGTTGCTCTTTGATGGAAGCTACAATTTTTCATGGATGGAGCCTGTCGCCCTGGTTAGCCATGTGAGAATGTGTTAGGGGTTTAAGCTTTTTATCAGTCCTGGCCAGCATGGCTGAAATTCAATCCATCTGTGTGTTGCACCATTCAAGCAGCAAAGCATAACCTTGAAGTGTTCAATATACAACGCTAACAAAAAAAGATGTGTGACAAAAAAGTGAACTGATATAAAGAGGAGTAACCCAAATTTTTCAAAATAAAATCTTTTTTTTTTAAATTCTATTATAAAAAGATTACTTATTTGGCTTTGTTAAAGAGTAATAGTACTAATGGAAGTTTATATTCAAACTTTAATATGTTTGATTGTTTATTTGTGTAATTCATTGAAATTCACAAGAGACGGTCCATCATTTCTTTTTTATCAGTACCTGTATTTAGTGTAAACCTTCTGGTTTTCATTAACATTTGAAGAAAATGTGGAAAGGTAGATTAACCCTTTAACACCGGAGCTGTCGCCGGCGACACCTGAATAACACGTGATTTACATTTCTTTGATTTGACATACCGTAACTCTTTGATCGTTTAATCCGCTGATTCTGTCGCAGAAAAAAAGCAGCTTTTTATATCGGCTTTTCAACACTATGCAACACATCACCACAAAAAATGTTGCATAATGGCGCAAAGCAATAATAATAATAATACATTTTCTGTTGCCCTTCTTTATTCTATTATTTTCTTAGAAGAGGTCATGGTCGTCATTGGGTAAAAGGTCATTACTTCTATCTGAGCTCACATTCAATAAAAACAAGAAGGATGAGAGACCAAATTATTTTCTATTGAATATGTTGACATTTGAAAAGGAACAACTTGGAGATAGTCATAAAAAAGGAAGGACAACTTTCAGTTCCAATTCTTTTAGACACCTAAACATGTTGTAGGTCCCTGTTGTAGGTTGTACTCCCACTACAATCATCTTTTGATCTATTTTCAAAATTGTTTCCAGTGGTCTTTTAATTATGATCATGCCGCATTTAGCCAAAATGGGGAAAAAAAAGAAAACAGTAGTTTTCTAGGACATAGTTTCTGCAGAGCAGCAGTAGTTCATGTGAAATTCACATTTGAGTTGTGAGCAGGATCGCGTCACAGGGGAACCCAGACTTGGGTCCCCTTGTGGCTGGATACTCAGGCAGTAACGTGAAGGGTCTTGCCCAAGGACCCATTCTGGTTGAAGTTCATTGCGCCCCCTGGGAAACTAAACATTAAACTACACAATAGATTTTGTTTTATTTTTTAGTGGTAGAACTTGTATGAAGTTTGGACACACTCAATGTTTTGCAAACTACTGCAAAGATAGCTAATGTTTACTGAGTTCAATTAGATCAGAACAAAAGTTTTACTTTTTCCACTTAAAGTCTCTTCTTAGTAAAAATGCAAATATGTAAATTATACTAGGCTTTCATCAGGCCTAATTTAATTTGAAGCTTTAATAAATTTGATGGCATTTTGATAGCACAAAAATGCTTTGAACGAACAACAAATAACAGAAACTGTGTTGGACTTTAGTTATAATCTTAAAGGTGTTCCATGAAATATCCCACTTTTTAAGACTGAAATAATTTTGACCAGTTTCTATCATTGTAATAGTACCCCAATTGTGGCGGCAATGATGTAGAGGTAGAGCGGTCGACCTATGCTTGAAAGATCACAGATTTGGTTCCCGCTCTGCACACCTATGTGTCGAAGTGTCCTTGGGCAAAACACTAAACTCCACATTGCTCCTGGTGGTTATAGGTTGGCAGCAGAGCTGCCATTGGTGAGTGAATGTGTCTGTGACTGCAAAGTGCTTTAGGCCTTCTAAGAAGGTAGTAAAGCACTATAAAAGTAAACGCCTTAATCATTGACCAATGCCTTTATTTGCAATTAATAATGACAATATAAAACAAGGTAAGAAATTTTTAGGTGTCGTTTGGTGAAGAAACCAATGTGGCCTTTGGTTAAGGGGGATTTTATCGTTGGCTGTGACAGAAACAGAATATCGAACTGCATGAGCAAACAGGAGCCCCTTTGAGAGAGTGTTGCCACTGAAAGGGGTTTCAGAGTTTAATGTGGGAGCCTGCTGGGCAGCAAAGATGATGTAATGAAACGTGGATACTCACTGAATGTAGAAATGTAAAACCATGTAGAGAAAATTTCATAAAATGGAAAAACTGAAAGCAGCATGACAAAAGAAGCGGTAGCAATATGAAGAATATCACTGGAGGAAAATAAACTATCAGCTGACAACCCCATTTACTTTATCTCAGTTGTGTTTTATGGTTGCTATAAATTTTGACATATATTTCTGACATGTAGAAAATGGCAAGAAAAATATGTTGTTTTATGACTGTGCTAGAACCAGCCCTTTAAAGTCTGGGTCAGGGGTAGATAGTTAAAATCATGTGGGTTTCTTTACAGAAATTGAACAGCAGAAATTAACCATGAAAACTAACATAAATATTGCTAACATTACTGATTTCTGCTGCAGCCTGTAACAACAGTGCAAAAGTTTTAAAAGGCATCAAAATTGGAGGATATCAATATTCCTCTCTTTTTTTCTTCTTCTTGGGATTCATGTGACACACTCTAACCAAACCATATATGTGTAATTTATAAACTCACCCATCCATCCTTAATATTTTACCTAACCATACATGCATATTTAAGTACCAAAACCCAGCTAACCGAAAGCTACACCTGAAAAATTCAGCAACTTGCACAACTGTAGAATTTGAGTTGAACAAGGTTCCCTTTTCCATCACAGTTATCTGATTTAAAAACTGAAAATTGTGTAGATGTTTATTAATAGGTGTGTATTTATTTTCATATCCTTCACAGATATTTCCAAAAAAGTACAATATTTTTGAAGCAAATAATGTACTTTTATCTGATATAGTATAAAGACCCCATTCTGATGGTGTTTTTGGTGTTTTTAACATGTTGGTGTTGCATTTTTCTGATGGTGGAGGATATAAAGTTAGGTTGAAGATTGAATCTGAGTATTTTTCTATTGAAATCGTTGTGAATCAGGAGCAGACAAAAATAATTATTTGTGATTTAGAAAATACGCTGGCCAAGCTGCAAGCTCTCTGCTTCATTCTATTCTGTTGGATCCACTTGCAGATTAACAGATTCATAAATGTTCATCTTCATTTTCCTTGTCTTAGCTGGGTCAAAACTAGATGGCTGGATAGCTCCACTATTGCTCGCCAGTGTTGTTGCACAGGTTAAGTGTTTATGACATATAGATTGTGGGGAAAACATAGAGAGACAAAGTACATCACGTTAAAAGTTGTTTTTAAAAACTTGCATTCATCTGACAAAATCTCAATGAGTTGTTGTGTCTCATCATTGTTGTAGTATGATTTTTAACCCTTGTGCTATCTTAGATGACCCCACCCTTACATTGACGTGTTCTCCCTACCATGACAAAGGTGGATAAAGGTGGAAAGATTTCATGTAATCCATGGACACCAGTGAGGTTCACAAATCATTGAAGAAAAAAGGTTCAGCGCACTGTCTAGTGGGTCTGGATGACCCAACTCCCAATGTTAAAGTGCTTGGGATAGCACAAGGGTTAAGATAATCCTGTAAAGAAACTACAAGGTAGCTTTTTGGGTGATGTCACAGAAAAGCATTTAAGTACCTTTTTTCAAGCTTTGTTAAAATTAACATTCCAACAAGTAAGCATTTAGAGCCTCTTTTCTGTATGATCAAACAACAATCATTGCTTTATATTTGTCCGTAGCTCATCGGTCGCTTCTTTCCTATTCTGTTTACATCATGTGACGACCAGCTGTGGTGGCCATTTTGGTTCAGTTGTTTTCCGCTCTGGGCACTGGAACATATTCAGACGGAGGAATCTCAAAGCAAATGGAAGCTTAGTCCGATCGTCCGATAGTCTGTTCTGCAACAAACCGAGACCCCCTCGAAAGACAGGTCCGAGAGCGGTTCCTGGTCCCGGACCAGGGTCCACTTGAGTGTAAAAGTGGTTCCAGATTATCAAGGGAAACAAACTCTGGTTCACTTCTGTCCAGTGTGAATACAACCTGAAATTGGGGGTCTGAGGGGCTGTAAGCTAGCGGGAGAGCGTGTAAACAGATGGATGAAAGGAAGTGGTCCTGCCCACAATTCAGAAGTGAATTTCTAAGGAACCACTGCTGCTCTGTCCTAGAAAACTACAAGTTTTGTTATTTTACTTAAAAACATCATAATCGTAATTAAAAGACCACTAGGAACACAAAGTATATCAAAACTTGATCAGAGTGGGTCTTTAACTCTAAGTTCTGGGCAAATATCGATTTATGTTTTTTGTTTGTTTTTCAATCCAAGTCAGTCCACATCATATGAAATTTGGTTTACATTTAGCATGCTTATAAAAGTAAAGCACATGAGAAATGAAACCTTAAAAAATATATTTAAAAAGGAACAAAGTTCCAAATAACAGCTGATATATCGATCCAAAAACAGTCATTAACATTCCACTTCAACAATAAGCACCTCAGCACATGCATTATTAATAATACAAAGAACAATACAGTGCATAGCCTATTTGGTCCCATAACAGGCGAGAATGGATTTAGTAAAGAGTGCTGGGCGGATGAAGAGCACGCTGAGCTTCCATATCTTTACTTGCGTCATTTCAGTTAAAGGGCCGATACTATGCAAAATCAAGTTTTTTAGCTTTTAAATGTGTCATAATGTTAATCCTCATGAAAAGAAACCCATATTTTGATCAGTTCAGCCAAACACCTTCTTCTAAAGACCCCAACCCACAAATACGAGTGGGTTCTCACATTATGACGTAGATAATTAGGAACAGCCCCTTCCAGGAAGAGTCTGTGCTATTTCCTTTTATATGCACAGTATTCACATTCGTCTTTTCAAAAGTTTGAATGTTGTGTATTTCCGTAGGCGAGACGCAGACACGCCTCAGAGGCCAACTCTATGTTCATGACATAAAATAGGCGGCACTCAAAGGGATTGAAAGAAAGCCAGTGCCTTAGCGATCTTAGCTCAGGAAAATAACTTATTATCTAATATCTTATTGAAATTTTTTTCTTTTGCGTGCCAAAGGTAAGAATCATCATCTAGATACAGTAGATATTGTTTACTATAAAAGGCTTAAGAATAGCATGATATAGGCCTTTCAAGTAAGAACATAGTAGGTGAACTAGGGGGATGAAACTGTGTGTTTGGATGTGTGTCAATGTGTTGCCAGCGAACGAGGAAGGGAAGGTCTGGTTTGAATGAGGAGACTTTGGAGCAGACAAAGAGGCCGAGCTACTGGAATGTCAACAAGCTGGAGAGTAGGTAATGTGTGTGCGTGTGTGTGTTCACACATACGCCAAGGAAAAAAGTTCTGGCACAAATGTACCACACTGGCGGGTAGACGTGCACACGGATACAGTGTGTGCATGGAAGTGTTTTCTTCCCCCAGTGTTGATTATCTGTTTTTAGCTGCGATGAGCCGTGTAAAATGAAGAGCAAACATTCCTGGGTGTCAATATAAGTAGACATCAGTCCGGCTTATTGCTGGAAAAGCCGTGAAGCTACGTTCACACTGCCCTCAGCAACAGCGAGTCAAGTAGCCATTTTCCACGACAGGCCTATGTAAATGCTTATAAATGAGGATTTGGAGCTTCAGTACACATGTTTCTCGTTTTTCGTAGAAAACACTGAAAACAGACATCTATTGAATGTATGTTGAAAGTTGAACCTGGTTTGGACTGACCAATCAGGGACTTAGATTTAGTAGTGACATATGGATGGTCTGTATTTCCTGGAAGTGCCAATCATTTGAAAATTGATCATGGATGAGAAATTAATAATTGCAGTTTGTGCCTGGACAGAATGATATGACACCAAGTCTTTCATATATTGAAACTGAGCTGTGAACGAAAAACCTGTCTATTGTGAACATTGTGGGATAGACGCACATTCAGGAATGTGAATGTAGCATGATACTGTCAAAAAAAAAAAAAAAAACTCCAACATGTATGTTTCTTCCTATCTTATCAGGTGGGAGTTCACTAGAGTGCAATAGGAATATGACATGAAGTCATCTCTCCACACACTTTCAGAGAAATGGACTCAGAAATGAATATATATATATATATATATATATATATATATATATATATATATATATATGAAACCGTCGTCTTTCCTGCTCACTCACCCATTAAATCTCTCCTTCCCTGTCCTTATCCATAACCATTTTGTTTTCAATTTGCTCCATTGTGTCCTGCCTTTCTTTCTTCCGCTTTTATTTCACTCTGTTCAAAGAGCGCTCACCACGCACAGTCATCCATAACATGTGTTTTGACATTCCTTCTAAGCACCAACAAAGCCCCGTAATTTCTCCCATTTGGTTGTCCTGTTGTTTCAGCTTTGACATTTCTACATTTCTGCGGTTTCGCAGTCTGAGGCAGAAAGGCTGACCTGTCTGTGGCCTCAAGCGCAAGTGTGCGTTTGTTTGTTTTTGCACAATTTTTGAAAGGTGAGACAATGTCGACTTAATGTTGGCTAATTGGAGTCAATTTTAGAATGTTTCGTTTTCAAACTATATTTTTAAAACATCTTCATACCTGTTTTTATTGACAATAAAAAAATAGACCTGCATTGTCCTGAACAGGGGTCCTCACACATAGTTGGCATCCAAGCTATTTTTGAGATGACATATATAGATATATATATATAGCTTTGTTGTATTCACATTATTAATGTAGTAATACATAATTAGAAAAGATAAGACATTTTATCATTAAAGCAGAAAGCAACGCCAACCGCGTTTCAGTCTCTGCTATAAATTGTGTAGTGGGGGGAGGGGTTCCTGTCCCTGATGCCTGAGTGGGTTCTGGTTCTGGTCTAATCGCTTTTGTATATATCCCGTCGTTAAGAGCAAGTAAAAATAAATAAATAACAGGAATAAAGAGAAGGAAGTGACTGACCTTTAGGCTATTATACTATTGCATTGCGTTCTGACGAGGACCAGGGTGCGGGAACACATTACACCAGTTTTAAGATCGCTGCACTGGCTCCCTGTGCAATTCAGAATTGATTTTAAAGTTCTTTTAATGGTTTACAAATGTTTTTATGGTCTCGGGCCTTCATATTAATCTGACATGATTTTAAAGTATGAGACCTCGCGGACCCTGAGGTCCTCTGATACAGGCCTTTTGGTTATTCCAAAAGTAAGAACAAAAACATACGGCAGGGCCTCATTCAGTTTTTACAGACCTCGCCTGTGGAACAGCCTCCCAGAGAGCCTCAGGGCCGCAGAGACTGTTCATGTTTTTAAAGGAAAGCTTAAGACCTACCTTTTTAATTTAGCTTTTAGTTGAATTTTAGGATTTTTAATTTTTTTTTTATTATTTATTTATTTATTTATTTATTTATTTATTTATTTATTTATTTATTTATTTATTTATTATTATTATTATTATTTTTAAATATTTTAATTATTTCTTTATTTTTCTTTTAACTAGTTTTATATGTGTATGTAAATACATTTATTTATTTATTTATTCTATTAATTTTTAAGTCGCTCTTACTACTTCATATGCCTATTAAGGTTTATGTAATTATTTGTTTTTTGTCCATGTTTTATATATATTTTAATTTTATTCCTTTTACATTTTATTAAACTCTAGTGTTTTCCTCTGAGGGATCCTCCACATCAGTGACTGACCCTTCTCAGTGAGAGGGGACGCTGCAGTGGGATCTCCTGGGTCTGACTCTTTTGATCGGATCTGGGGGGTTCTGTGGTAGTGTTCTCCGTGAACTTGGGTTGGGGGGGTCGCTGGTGTGGACATGTCCCCAAAATATCGTTTCCCCACGTCAGGACAAAGCCTGGTCTCTACATTCTATCATTTTATCACTTTTTTATTTATATATTCATTTATTTATTTATTTATTGATGTGTGTGTGTGTGTGTGTGTGTTTTTTGGCGGGGGGGGGGGGGGGGGGGGTTGTCGCACGGCTTGTCTTGTCATCTTGTTTTTAAATTTTAATGTTTTTTATGCACAGCACTTTGAGTGACATGTTGTTGAAAGTGCTATATAAATAAATAAAATAAAGGTCTATTGATTTAAGCTGTCTGCTCATACTGTTGCTTTCCACTTGTTATTGAACATAGTGTGTACTTTTTTCCTCATAGAAGCCAAAAATGATCCTTATTTTTAAAGACAAAGCTTAGTTAAGAATAAAGCTATAGAAACAACAGGCATGTGATACACAGAAAAAACTGAAGCTGTTTCACGTTGGATAAGCAGAGTGGGGTTTCTTCTCCTTTTTTCTTTTCAAACCAGTCTGTGGGGCTAAACGAAATTGAGGACCACTGGTTTAACACTATAAAACCATTCGGATCATATTTGATACACGCATTTCTGAGACCCCCCCTACCTCATTAACATGATCCAAACCGTCCTTCAAAACTCATTGGATATTACTTGGCCCTGCCCTGTAGTTCATTATCATTCCACTAGAGGCAGTAGAAAGGCTTTTCCTGGCTACTTCCATGAAATCTCAAACACTTGGCAGAAAAGGTTTAGCTAATTTTCAATCTTTATGGTTAGAAAAACCCAAATTTTCCATTCATATTTTTAATTACTACTTGCTGTATTGAAAGAATGTAAAATCTGGTCATAATTAAATCTTTAACATACAGTTTTTCTTGAAATGTTGAGTCGATATGTTTGCATTTTAAATGAACATTGCTGTGAGCCAAAGCTTTCCAAATCACCCACAGTATAATAATTGGTACTTTCTTCATCTCATAAGATCCTGACATTCTTTTTATGGATTTCAGGGTCGAAAAAACATATTAATTATAAACTAATTTAATTTTAAGTCAATTCCTGTGTGTAGTGAGCATTACAGGGTTAAAAAAAAAAGGACAAAAAATATACCTTATATTCCAAGAAAAGGCTAATGTGCTTATTTACTGAATGCATTTTTCTCGTAAAGTTAGTGTCCATGAGTCAGAGTCCTAGTCACTATTATCGTGCATTTAGAATTTTTGTGATCTGCCATGCAAATACAAAAGTGCAGTTTCTCCCACATTTGTGGAAAACTGCCTAAATACTGGGTTTTGATAGCATGCGCAGCAACAAAACAATGGTTTTATGTTGACACGCCTTCCTTCCAGAGGAGCGTGTGGGCCGTGTGTGCTTTGGGTTTAGAGCTGCTCTTTTTCTGCTGATGTGTCTGTGTGTGTTCACTACAGGTCTTTGGCAAACATGCTGACGCTCAGCACACTGATATGCACCAATGTTTGTTTCACAAATCACTCCCGTTTTGGGCCGCCATTCTTGTACCAAGTGTTCTTTTTGTGTTGATTATTAGCATGACTTTGATCTTTGGATTGTTATGGGTGGTATTGCTAATCATCAGAATTACCAGTTGCACTCATGTACCTAGGTTTCTTTGAACTCACAGAGACAGAAAACGTCACATCTCCTGTTAAATATGTCTTTGAAGTCAAGGGTATTCAATAAGAATGCCAGGAAATTAAGGGCTGATAATAACTTTTTTTGTTGCAAATGGAACTTCAGCAAGGGAACCAGCTTTGCTCCTCTTCAAATAAATGTGGGTTCTTGTAAAACGATTCATTTTATACTTTTTTTTTTTTCGTTCCTTCACAGAATGGCAGGTGGAGCTCAGGATTGTGAGCTGTAATTTGTATCGTTTCGGCTGCTTGGATTACAAACATGATGAGGTGTTTTGCAGCTGCCGAAGCTCTTTTCCCATCACACCACACTTGTTGTGTCTCTAAGTGCTCTTCTGTAGGAGATCAAATATAACAAGCAGGTGCACATGTTTTTAGCAGTTGTGTGCAAACCCGAACACGCTACCTGTGAGCATTTCTTACGCTTCTGCAGCCAGACATGATTGATTGCAGCTTCAGAGCTACTCATGTCCAAGTCCCCTGGAACCGTAGCTACCTGTGTTTGGAAACAAATTGCACGGCAAGGCTGGACTCGAGCTGTCAAGCAAGAAAAAAAAGCATTCTTGAGTTTCACCGAACCTCTGTAGTGACAGAAAAACAGTGCTTTAGTCCCAGTTGGAATGGTAACACTGTCTGACTTAAAAAATGGGAAAAAAAACATTGGTAAAAGTGCAGACGTCTGTAACTGTTGTAGCTACAGCTTGATAATAGCTATTGGCCGATTTCATTTTTTCTGGCCCATACGATAACCGATATTTCCCCTGCAACTGTGGCCAATAGCCGATATTTGCCAATATCGATACTTAAGTGTTGACAGTAACACAAAATTTGGTTTCCTTTTTGTTTCTTTATTAGAAAATGCACAACTTTTCTTTTACTGGGCAATCACATTGCACTTGACCTTTATTACATACAGCAAAAGATCTCATAGGAACAAGTATCACTCTAAAACGTTCATATAAATATGTCTGTAAGCATTAAGACCATTTATTGAATATTGGACATAACTGTAAACCCAGAAGCTCCCCATTGCCGGGGATCTATTAGGTACCACATGTATCCCTATCAAAAAATAGCATTTCCCTGAAAACATTCAATTACTGACTGTAAACAAAAGCTTCCCAATATATTAGGAACAAGGATACATTTAAAAATAAAGTGTTTCTGAAAACAGTCAGAAGATAGCGGTATGTTGTTTAATATCCGCCAGATAACGATAAATTCTAATATATTAAATTATACATAAATCTAGGAGAAAATTACGGTTAAATAAAACAAAAAAAGACTTTCAATTCACTTACATTTCACTAATTGTATCTTATTGCGAACAAAACACTTTTGGTTTCTATTCCAGAGTTTCTAAAAGTCTGCAGCTCCAGCTGTCCTGTCAAGGTTGTGGCGTATGTGCTGAGCGTTCCGGCGACGAAGGCGTGAACTTCTGATATCATCTTGGAACCCAGAAATATTGTCATATATTACAGTCCATGAATTAAGCCGATCGTTTCTCTATTGCCCTCCTCTTGTCTCCCTCTGAAACTCATTCCTCCTCTATCTCTCCTTCACACCCCTCCCTCTTCTTATCACTTCATTCCTTGTCTCCTCTTTTGTTTCACCTCCTCCCCCAACACCTTTCACTGACCTTCTTTGCGTTCCCGTCTCTCTCATTCTCTCAATGGCAATTTTCACATCTTTCTCTATATTCCCTTTTATCTCTATCTTTTTTTCCCCACTATCTTTTTCTCTGCATTCATCCATTTGGTTTAATAAATGAGATGCTTGATATTAGCACTGACCTTCTCAGTTTGGCTCTTGGGGAAGGCTTAGGAAGATGTTAGCAGTGTTATTAACCAATAAGATTAGGACTCCAAGGGAGGTTTCAGCCATCCTATATCTGATTATTGTCATAATCTTCTGAGATGAGAAAAAAAATTAAGACATTTAAATTTAGAAACTCACTTTGTTCGCCATCCCCTATAGTCCTATAAATTATATTGCTGCCACTTTTATGAAGCTTTCAATGTCATGGCCAAGAAAGCCATCAAAGTGGTTATTTGCGAGTATGGAAATGGATTTAAACTTCAATGCAGGGAAACAAACAATAATTACAGACAGCTGTGAGACAAGATTACATCCCTTTCATTAGGATGCTTCAACACCTTCTAAATTAGATGTTGAGAAAAAAAATAAAAATCATAAACAACATAGGAGGAAAATAAAACTTCAATAATGGCCACCTTTTCTGGGGAAAGTCCCATGTTTTTACAAGGTCCTAAATAAAGGGGGAAACATCTCCAAAGCAGAAAATAAACATAATTACAAACACCACTTTGAAAATGTGAAAGCTCTACTACACTACAGAAACAGGTCCTTTAAGTCAAAAATTCGTATCCCATGGACAGATTTTCTTTAAATAAGCGAAAGAAAAATACTGCCAATGGGGTAAGAAAAATGGTACTACAAAAACTTTCTATTTTAAGAAAAAAATCTAGTCACTGAGACATGTTTTCTCAAACTAAGATATTTTGGCTATTAAAAAACTTTCTTGATAAAATTGTTTTTCTTACAAGTATGACAGATTATTGGGGAATGCACAAAAAGAAACAAGAATAAAATTGTGAATTTATAAAAAAAAGAGTCGTAATTTTGCGAGAATAAAGTCATAAATTGATTAGAATGAATCTGTAATATTATGAAAGGAAAAAAAAACATAATTTTACAAGGAAATGGCTATTCTTTTTGAAAATGTGTTGGTTTTGTAAACCTCCATCCATACTATTCTTCTGATGATGTCTGAAAAATATTTTCAATGTCCTTATACTAATATTAAAACAATATTGACTTGCTAAAAGGTTTCATATTTCTTTTTTTGTGAAACCATAGCTGAAGTTACTGCAGTACGTCTTTCATACTGAAACACCATAGTTTTTATTTTTGCTGTTTCTCTTTGTTTTTAGTAAACAGCCTCATAAATTTAGGACTTTAATCTCATAGATTCTGAATCTGTAATTTATAAACCTCTATCTTTATGCTAAATTATTGACTCTTTTACTCATATTTGTACAACTTTTTCTTGATTTTCTTCTTTTTTTCTCATAAAGCCTCCATTCTCTTATGCTACGGCTTTTTTCTCCTAATTTTACGACTATTCACATAGTTTTTTTTTACTTTTTTTCTCATAACGCCTTCATTGTCGTAAAATTAGGACTTTGTTCTAATAATTTGACGACTTTATTTTGTCTAATAATACCTTTATTCTCGTGAAGTTAAAAGTCTTTCTCATGAGTTTATAACTTATTCTCGTAAATCTTTTCCTTTGTTCCTGCCTTCATTCTTATAAAAATTGCCTTTTTTCTCACAATTTTTTTCTCATTTTACTTTTTGTCTTATAAGAACTTTATTCTCATAAAATTATGACTTTTTACTTATAATGTTACAATTTAAGAAACAACTTGAGGAAGAAGCACCTAAAACTCTCCACCCCTTGGGCATCTTAAGTTTACCAGGCATAAAGAAATATATGAAAGCAAAAATGAAATTAGTTTTTAAAAATGGAACATGAAATATCTGTGTTAAATTAAGAAAAACGAGAGTTCCAGCCTTCTCGCCCAAAAAGTGCTTCTGATTCGGGGGTGAACTGAAACCTGCCCAGACAAACAGATGAAGCAGGATGCTCTAATTCCCCTCCCACCTCTTGCTGTTCTTCTCTTGAGAAACCTACAGATGGTTTGGATCAAAGCTCTTCAGCTGTCTCACTCCTGTTCTTTTATTCCGGCGTTGTCTGAGTCTCAGGAATCTTCTTCTCATCGCTCATTTCACGACCTCTCTAATCCAGGCTTGTTAAATATTAACAAGCCTACACTGGCTCTCTGCGATTCGTTCTCCTTCCCCCTGCCTTTTTCGTTTCCACATCTCTTTTCTTCTTTCTGCCTACTTTCCGTTTTACACTCTTATCTGTCTTGCTTCAGTGCTCCTCCCAGACACCTCAAATGTAAAAGATCAGATCAGCAGATCTTCTGTTTTCTCCTGCAGCTTCCGATAGAAGGAGGGGGGTTTCTAAAGGGGTGATAAGAGCATCACACACAAGCACGCCACACGTTTACAAGATAATATGGCAGGAAACAGGAAGTGAATTTCTTTAAGTATCGGCGTCCTGACACGAATGGGAAAAACACACTCTCCCACACAAACACACACAGCTGCAGCTGCATCAGTGTTCAAAGGCAAACGCAGAACGAAGAGAGTGGCGGGAGGCGACGAGCTGTGGGGGGGTTGAATGTTAATCTCACTGTGGGAAAGAGACAGGAGAGGATAAAGTGATAACTTCATTCCAAGATGTTTGCAGAGCAAGTGTGTGTGTGAGAATGTGCTCACACACACACACAGCTCTAACCGAGTTGTGTTTGTGTGTGTTTGTAAGTGTGTTCTCCAGCACACGTGAGCCGAGAGCGTCTCTATCAGTGCAGTTGTGAAAGTGTCAACAAGACTTTATAGCCGACGCTCATGTCGCACAGCAGCTAATAGGATCTCTGACTTATAAAGTGCTGGCTGGATTTAGCATTTGCAGTGTCTTACCTCGCAGAAACATCTGTGAACCCCAGCTCCACCGCAAGATAGCAGGAGCAAGAAGCTAACAGTGAAAAAAATAAACACTTTCATCTTTATATTTCCAATGCTGCTAGTTTGCATTTACTTGGGAATTTTCTAATTTTGTTGTGACAACTGTTAGCTTGATTTCCAGATCATCAAGTTAGGAAAACTTAATTTTTGAAATTGTGTGACTAACCCACTTGTATAAAAATTGTGTTTTTGGTGTTTTTAAATGTTCATGTGGCATATTTCTTATGCTGAAGACCATATATGAAGAAATTGAAACTTAAATTTAAGCCTAAATGAAGTTTGAAATTTCCTCATTGTGGGACGAATAAAGGATTATCTTATCTCTTTGCATTTCTGAGTATTTCTTTATTCAAATAGTTGTGAATCAGAAAAAAAATGCTGTTGTAAAAAAAGAGCCTATTTATGATGTAGAAAATATACTGGGTGAGCCACAAACTCCCTGCTGTGCTTAACCCTTGTGCTATCTTTAGGGTCCAGATGACCCCACTCCCAACGTTAAGGTTAATGTTGGGAGCGGGGTCATCTGGACCCCACAAGACAGTGCACTGAACCTTTTTTCTACAATGATTTTTGATCTTCACTGGTGTCAATGGAATACATGAAATCCTCTCCACCTTTATCCACCTCTGCACAAGGTTTAAAAAGAAAGCTTTCGGCAACGGGGAGGGGAAGGTGGGATGAAGTTGCTCTACTCCATCGGTCCCACCCACAACTCGGAGGGAAATTTCTAATGAACTCTTGCCACTCTGCAGAAACTAAGTCCTAGAGAAGGACACGTCCTAATTAAAAGACCACAGTGAACACTGTTAATTTCAATTTCAAACCCACAATTTTCTATTCTCAAGCCAGACTTGCAACTACTTTATGTTTTCTGAAGGAAGCATAAAAATAAACAACAACAAAATAGCTTGCAAAAACTTCATACGTCACAAGGTACTTAGGTGTACCTCCTCTGAAGTTCTCCCTCTTTACTGGAAATAATGAGTGCTACGCAGTGTAAAAGCCATACAAAAAAAATAAAAATAATGCTGCAGAACTGTTATCGTGCAATAGTAGTGAGATAATAGCTATGCCCATGTAAATACTAGTTTCTCTTGAAGTTGTAACTAGTCTTTAAGAATGTTTGCTTGATAAGACATTACCTGAAGAACATGCATGTCAATGGGAGCAGTTGTGCTTCTCCGCTTCCTGTTTTAACCACACGTTTCAATCAGCCTTTTCAAAAAGTTGGTATTTCCTACCCAAAAGTTGTTATGGCACACTGATAGAAAGACGGAGCCAGTATTTCCATTCCATGCCTCAGTTCAAGCAAGCCAAGGAGGCATGCAGATTACAAAAAGCCTGACAGGAAGACAACTAAAGATGATTTTAAAATAGGCTTTTTGTTCTCTGACATGTCTACATATCTGCCTGGGATCTCTTCCCGACATAACTGCACTTTAACCAGGAAGAGCAGTGATCAGTCAGATAAGCTTAAATCATTTGACAAGTGGTTTTGACCTCTCCTAATGTAACTTGCACACGGGGAGAAAAATTAACTTTGTGTCTCTTTGTGTATTTGCTTGAGATAATTACTCTATTTTCAAAGTGTTGCCACTTGTCTTTTAATTATGATTATGCTGTTTATAGCCCAAATCCCAAATCCTGTGATGTTTTCCAGGACATAGTTTCTAGCAGTGGTTCATTAGGTATGGAGTAATATGTATGCCACCACGTTGCACACAAAACTTTCTAAGTTGCAAATGAAAATATTAAATAGTTGCTTTCAAATTTTTTTATTTAACTTTAAAAAAAAAATTTTTGCTTTCAATTTTTTATTTTTGCTTTCAAAAATAAGACACCTGATTGGTTAGAATCTAGACCAATCAGCAGGCTTTTTGAAGGCAGCTTTGGCATGCTAAACTGACACCTATGTGAGCAGAATCAAAGATAGGAATAAAGCGAGATGAGACAAAAAGCATGCGAAAACATTTGTTTTGCAAATACAAAAACATTTTTTTAAAGCAAAAAAAAAAATTTTGAAAGCAAAAAGAAAATTTGGGGAGAAAAAGTTTTTGAAAGCAAAAAAATGTTAAAAGAAAAAAGAAAAAATTGAAAGGAAAAAAAATTGAAATAAAATATTTAATATTTTCATTTGAAAAGTTTTGTGTGCAACGTGGTGGCATACATAGTAATAATCATAAATAATAATCATAAATAATATGATAGTTGTGAGCAGGACCACTGGTGTGAAGCAATACCCCTCCTCTTCTTTTTTGTCTGCCCTTTATTTACACATATTTGAATAACGAAATAATCAGAAATTTCGTTTTGATCCTAATTTTCTTCATACGTATGTCCTCCTTCATCAGAATAATGCTACAAGAACATGTTAAAAACACCAAAAATGTGATTTCCATTGGAGCATATTTAAAGATTTTATGTTGTGTGCACAGCCAGTAAACAGCTTTGCATCAGCCACTGAAAAGCTGGCTGGAGGACATTTCTGAAAATGAAATAGTTGTAAATCTTCAATCCTGTGATACCCCCCTATTGAAATGTAATAACCAGTGTTCTCATTACCTGATATTTGTCAGACACAAGACTGTCAGTGCGTTCGAAAATGTTCAAAGTCAGAGCATAACTTACCACCAACTTAAAAACCCACCTGTTTGATGCTGTGGAGGTCCCCCATACAGCGCTAAAAGGGCTCATATGAAAGCGGGCATGCACAGAGAGATGCTTTGGGGTGTCCTGTAGCGTCTGGTATAGCAGATCCTCCAGGGTGTGTGGGTGGCCCACTGGGAACCGGCTTGTTCTAATGCAACCCACGAATGCTCAATCAGACTTGGAGCGCAGGTCAACATTTCAGCGTGTGTGTTGAACTTGAGGAGGTGGTTGCCTACAGGGACTAATTCTGTCACAGAAGTGGGCTTAATGCACTACACAAAAGCATCTGTATGGACCTGTGACCAAAGAAAAAAAATTGCCCATAAGAATATATCACAGTAATGTTCATATTATAACTTTTACTTCTCAGCTGGTTTACTGTTTATTTAGTGATTGGCCTGTGTGGCTTGCAGACTGTATGATAATGAAAAATCATCTTGCAAATAATAAAAAAAATTAATATATATATCTATATACACCATCACTTGCAAGCAAGCTTGTAGTTTCACAGACGCAGGAGCAAAAGCAATAAAAAAATATCGAGAGGTTAAATCAAAATGCCAACACCGAAACTTCAATTTCATTCCGCGGTGCTGCTGCGCAGCCAGATCATAACTTACAGGTGGTTGCTCGCATAGAGAAGTACTTTAGATATGAGCACGTACAAGTGGAGTAGTAGATGCGAAATGACGGTCGTATTTTCAGCCGTCTGAGGGTACGGGGTTGATTGAAATGCAAACATGCACGCTGAGGATCCTACTGCTAGCAGTCGATAATCAGACTTCATCGGTGATCTAATCAGCTCAAGAGGTTGAAGTAGTTTTTTTTTTCTTTTTAATTGATCCTGTGGCTGCTGAATTCATGAATCTCTCTGAATGTCACCGACTTGCATCTTGAGCATGTCAGCAAACTTGCATTTGTGTGTTTACTGTTTCTAAGCCCACCGACGAAATATGTGGATATGTGTGAGCCTTTAATGAGGTTCCAAGACAAATCTCAAAGCTGTTAATCTGCTTTCTATTGATGCATAAATGATATTTTTGACATTGCAAAATTATTTGGATCAGTTCACATATGTTTCATATGTTCACAGATTAACCCTCTATTGCTATGTTAACACCGGGCTTTTATTGCATGTTCAAGAACATGCTGAAAATTGGTTTTTGAACACACTTTTAGCTTTCTGTGTTCACACTGGACAGTCGCTACCCAATACTAGCAGATGTACATACAGTTAGAAGGTGCAAAGTGTCAGTCAAAGAGGTGCAAATCTCACAAATCTTGCTCCAGGCTTTTTCTTTCACAGCTCTATTCCGATATATGAAAGACTTGATGTCGAAATATGAAAGACTTGATGTCGAAATATGAAAGACTTGCTGATGTATGAAAGACTTAGCGAAAACTTAGCAAAAGTCCGAAAAGCACGTTCACGAAAACATTTTTTATAAAATTGTCACCTGTGCGCACTTTGCCAAGGGCACAACATTTCCATTGTTATGCTAAGTTCACAACTTAGCATAACCCTGGAAATTTTGCCGGCGACACCTAAATGACACACTCTCTTTGACATGCCATAACTCTTTGACTGTTTACACAATCAACATGAGTCAGCTGATTTTGACAGGTAGAAAAGCAGCTTTTGTATTAACTTCGCACAGATTTGCAACATATTACTGGAGTGTTGCCTAGAATCGCAAAGCCGCTTTTCTCTGCAACAGAATCAGCTGATTGACGTTGATTGCGTAAACACAACTGCTGTTGCATACCAGAGCAAAGCTGTTTTTCTACACTTCAGAATCTGCTGAAATTACGTTAATTGTGTAAACAGTTGAAGAGATACTGTAGTTTAAACAATTTCAACACTCAGATTTCAGCTAATGATGTTTTTATGCATCTGAAATCATTCCAAGCATCCAACCTGCTTGAAATGTAGACTTTAAGAATCCTTATAAATTTTTGTCTTGTTTGACGATAAAAAAACTGCTTTGTGTTAAGTATAATCTGTTAACCTTAAATTAGAGGGCTCATTATTAAGTTAGATTTTTGAAGTTGTTGCTTAGTTCTATGCACCTGAACTAGGCTTAATTATTTAAGTACCTGAGCTCACTTCATAAAAAGGCTTTTGATGATTCTGCGCTGGAGGGATGTCGTAAAATGATGCTGTCTCCTGTGGTTTATGATGTTTCAACAAGTAATGTTTAATCATCTAAACAAACAGAAGGGCTTTTATTATACACAAATGGGCTGTTATGCATGCTTTACCTCAATTTTAACTACAGTTTTTGGTTTGTTTGGCAGTGGAATGTGAGTATCTAAGCAAAGTGCTCAAATAGATCACACACTGGCTGTATTACTTTTTTTTATTTGGTTGATTTAAAATATTCCTTATTTGTCTTGTTTCTTTAGTCTCTTAGCATGCATCATGTAAATTAACCCTTCCACTAGTCGTACTTAGATCTCCAAAATCCTGTCTGATACCTTCATGAACACATTTTCTGTATTTTCCGGGTGAGTTTCTACTTTCCAAACAAACTTTTTTCACACGTTCTTTCTTTAGCAGCAACATAATGTGCTGCTGAAGTTTGGTAATTATCTTCCTGATGCTGTGCAGTTTGTGATAGAACTATGTCTTTATCACACCTAGAATAATGTTTGTGTCAGGCTCAACATGGCATGAGTGTGAACCATGAATATGAGAATGCGGTGAAAAAAAAAAGCTAGAGTAGCTTTTAGGTGCAAGTGGCTCTTGGTTTTCTGCAATCAGAAGCCTTGTTTGTCTTTTCACTCGCCCCATTTTTATTCCACTTTTCCATCAGATTCTTGGGTTTTTCATAAACTTAGAGTAGGGGTAACTGAGGCCAACAATACAGCATCCTAATGGAGTTGATGATGCGTGTATGATAAGGGGTTGGTTATGCACTCTTTATTGTGGGTGTGCATACAGTACACATGCAAAAAAATGTTTGTCTGTATTCAGAAACATGCTCGGACAAGTTTGTGTCTATCTAAAGTCACAGCATTCTTTGCAACATCAGGCGCACCTAAAAGCCTTAATTGTTTGCAAAAACAACAACAGTGCACCTTAAAATCTTTATTACCTTACATATTGATTATTGCCGTCTGTTTTTTAACATGTTACAAAAAAGGTTGGGTGTCTTTTTAGCCCTCTGGTGTATAACTGTCTCTACAGTGCACAGCTACTAAAAAGTGACTCTCTCTTTGTTGCATTGGTTTCTGTGGTGGAACTGCAAACCAGTCACTAGAGTGCATATTCTTCTGCTATAGTTCATTGACTTCAATTCAGTGGTTAGTCGGTGTAACTGCAGGTAAATTTCCTTAGAATCCAAGATGGCTAATAATGGATGACCACTGCTTGCATTTTCCATCTATCCTTCTACGCTGAAAGAACCTGACAAGGAAAAAAAAAATAAGATGATATTCAGTACCATCTAGGGAAGGATAGCATTGGCTTGGAATATGACATTTTTATTTACAATATGTAGGAAATTATGATCAACAATATGTCTAATGAAGTGAACATCATACATCGCCCAGTGACTTTTTTTTACACATATCATGTGATTGATTAATTGCTTCTTGTGACTGTTTTGGTTATTAGTCAGTGTGTTATTGTTCCATTTACAGCTATTTTTTGCTGTTCAATTAAGATAGTAATTAATCATGACTTTATTGTACAGTTGTACAGATTGGCAGTAGTTTGAGATACTATTATATCTGTTTTATCATAGTTTGTAGACTTCACAGAAATAAGGCAGCCTACAAAATAGTCCTGTAAAACCCATTCAGCTCCTGATGATGAATGTATTAAGAACAGTTATGATGATTGGCTGACAGAGAAGAACAGAGACGTAGGAGCTGAGGAGGATGGAGATACAGGTGGTAAAGATGGAGAAATTAGGGATGATGAGGATTAGGATACAGAGGATGGTCAACATGATTACGGAGCTGTGGAAGAGAGGCACATGGGATGTCACCAGACTATCCTATAAAAAACGTATATGCCTCTAGCCTTGATAAATACTGGCACTCTACAGTAAAGCAAAAGTGGAAGACACACCTGTTAAATGGAGAGCAGTCACTAAAGTAGCCTGTGAGGTCAGGTTTGGCACAGGTTACCACTAGCCGCAATTAATTGAGGTGAAAAATGTCTATAGATGTCATGATGCTGCATGCACACGGTAAACTAAATACATCTGCATCTTATGCTGTGTGCCACAATGCTCTGGAGGCTTTGCAACCTTTTATACAACCTATATGTGAACATGGAAGATTAATATGATAAAGCAATAAAATATCAGTTTGTGTTTTCTTCCAACATGCTAAAACAAGGTCCTTGTAATACTGTCCTTCATCCTTGTGGAACTGTTGAGACTCACAATAATTTTTCTCCTGTTGGGAATGGTTTAACACATTTAGGTGTAAGTTTCATGGCTGGGTCTCATTAGTTGTCCTATTTCGGCCTAAAGTTCAGCACAGTGATAACATTTACCAGAAATTGTTGAAATATTTTTTCAAAGCATAAAAAGCAGCAAACGTTTGTATATTTACAAAAGAAAGAAAAAAGTTAATTCCTTTTCACAGTAAGTATGTTTACTGTTGGGTACTCAGGCGCTTGCAGTCCACTGCAGTGGACATGCTTGTAACTTTAAAAATATGTTTTATTTTTGAAAATAAAATGTTAAAAAATGACATCAGTTTGAAAATAGAGCATTAATTAATGCTGTCATTGATGAGGTCAAGGACTATAATTATTAGGCGGTGCTGCTAATAATCAAATCAAATTACTTGAGTTTATGCCAATGCATAATGCGTAGGTGCACATTAGCAAGTGAATCCTGGGTGATACTTCAGCTCTCCCGAAATCTTGTTGACTATAGATATTTGTGTGCTTCTGTGTTCCTCACTCCTTAATTAAGTAGTGGACAAGATTGTGTTGTTCTGCTGGTTACAGCTCTTCTGACCTCAACACAAGTCATTGCGTATCCTCCTTATGGTAATGCACCTGTCTGGGAAAAGATCACAGAGCTGTATAAGAGCTACCATACCCTCAGTGACCCGCAGACTCCCACGCTGAATACAAAGTATAGATTCCTGGAAAGCCGCAAAGAAATGACCTCAAAAATACAGCAAAGCTGATCCTCTTTATTCAAGTGTATACACTTTAGCGATCTGGTTGGAGGAAACAACGGTCCATGAAACAAGAGCAGCTTGCATGCAAAAAACTGTGGATTTGACAGAGCTAAAAACTTTTTAAAAACTACTGCATCAGCCAGAATATAAATCAATACATCAATGAATAAAAACAGGATATGGTTGATTTTTTTTTTCAAATCATTATTTTGGTAGAGAATCAGAGTGCTCTCATGCTGCTTACAGTGTCTAGTCCATTACCAAGAGATCAATAGCACTTCAGTTGAATGTCATTATGGTCATTAAGCCTGCTTGTCTGCATGGTCATGAGCAATGAGGACATTATGCAGGGCAGCATGCTCATGTGTGAGCAAGTACACGAGTGTAATCATAACCATCCTCTTGTGTTTCCGCTATTGCTATAATGCGCATTATGCATGAGTGGCATGTGAGTGGACTGATGATGAGCGGTCATGTACAGCTGATGAATATTGAAGTTTCTTTAATTCAAATGGGACAAGCAGCTTGAAGGTGAAAGGGAGAGGTAGATGGAGAGGTGAGTCCAAGAACTCATCCGTTTACACTGAAAATCTCAACATGTGTCACTTACGCAACACATTACTAACGTTAAGTGTCTCTGAACTGATATGCAACACATTACTCAATTAAAGTGTTATGAAATGGCGCAAAGCCGCTTTTCTTTGCAACAGAATCAGCTGATTTACTTTGATTATGTAAAAATTTCACTACTGTAAAGTATTGCATATCTGCACAAGCCAACCCAGTCTCATCCTAAAATGCTTAATCAGTTGGAATTATATTAATTTTGTAAACGATTGAAAGGTTATGATAGTTGAAAGATTGTAAATACTGCAGATAAAGCTCTAAATTTAAAGGGTTTATGCATTGTTAATTCAGAATTGCTTAAATTGTCAAAGGGAAAATACACATACTGGTCTGTTTAAAAATGAAGTCTAATTAAATCAAATTTAATCAAAGTCAAACCTTTGTATAAACTTTACACAGAAAGAACAAGCTGACATGCTTCTTTGTGTTAAATGAATCTTGAAAATAAAAAAACAAGAACAATAGTTAGAATTGAACACTCACTGTATGTCTTTGAGATCTTTAGATAGATGGATCACACCACTTAAAACCCTGTAAGACTCTCCAATTACACTAAATGTAACGGATCCACCAATGAAAGCAGTCCTCTTTGTCAAAGTTCTGTTTTATATGCCTTTTTAGGAGTTACAGATGTTTGCTGAATATTTTTACTGTCGAAAAAACAACCCAATGATATCTCTCATCTTTTTTGACAGATTTCTATCTTAGACAGAAACAAATATGCAACAGATGGGAAAAATTGAAAAGTGCACACTGACAAGCCAAAGTCTCCAGGATATCTGAATAATAAGAAACAGAAAGAAGTGAACTAGACTACATTTGAAAGGTTTTGGATAATACTAAAAAAAAAAAGTATTTTCCTTTGTTGCGTTTACATGAAGTCTTTGAAAGTGAGTTTTAATGCTAAGTAAAAGTACAGATGCGAACAGAGAGGACAGTCTGGCCACAGCCGGTTTTAGGCGTCACGGGGTTTCTTGGGCGTTGTGGCGCGTCCAGGGTGTTCAAAAGTCTGACCTTTGGTGACACGTCGCGTCAACCAATCAGGGACTCAGCTTTGAATCTGATTCTTCTCCTTCTGACCTTTTATAATACTTTTATTATTTGCAGCAAAGCAATACTAAAAAAGGGCTTTAATTATATTCCCTTTCCCTCCTCTGACTAATGCGAGACAGCAAGTCGGTGAATTTGACACTCGTCAGATTCGCGTTTGGTGTGAAGTCAGCATAAGATGTTGAAAAAGCATTATAAAACCAGCTTCCTTAAGGAGAAAAGTTTTTTTTTCTAAATTATAATGTTTTGAAGAACATTTTTTTACACTTTGATGAAGTGCATGATTTCCAAACACTTGTCTTTTCTCTAACTCATCATCAGAAACCATGAGGCACCAGCATCCCCATCAAAGCTAACATCAAAGCCAAACCCTATGGTTTCTGCTCTAATGCAAATAGAATTTTATGTAAATAAAGTCACCCAGGCCCATTCAAAGTGAGGCGAGAGAAAGAGATCAAAGGAAATTGCCATTTCTTGCCACTAATGTGCATGTGTGCACTCATTATCTTGGGAAGTGGGGCAAGCAAGGGTGGAAGTAACTGGGATGGACAGGAGAGAAACAAACGATAATGGGAGGAAAGCAGGAACGACAGAGAGGTTGAGCCTCATGCGCATGTTGGGGCTTCTGAGAGGAAATGAATGACAAAGCAGAAGAAACAGAAAGAGCAAACAGTGTCAAATTCATGTTAATGGGGACAGGGATTTTGTCCCATTAAATATGGATGGCTCTGTTATGGGACATGAAATATACATGAAGAAATGGGTTGATATCTTTATGTGATGTAAAGGGGTCGGTCTAAGTAAATAGAGATTGGCGTTAAAAATGAGAGGAAATTGAGTAAAAGACATGGGGGAGGGGACAAGAAAAGAGACGAGCAATGTTCACACCGCCCTAAGCAACACACATTCAAGCGATCACTTTTAATGAAAAGTCTATGCACGTATTTGTACCTTTCTGGCTCCTACGTGCAAAACTCTTGCATTCATGTGTAGCTACGCAGGTGTCCATGAGCGTTTTGGGGCTCTATGTACAAGACTAGATCAGCTTTAGCTTTGACCAATCAGGGACTTGGATTTGGTAGTGACCAATAGATGGAATCCCTTTTAATTCACAGAAGCGCCAATCGTGTTAAAATTGATCATGGAGGTGTCCATGCGTTTCATACTACTGCGTTCAAAACTCTCTCATTAGCACTCTCGCATAGCTACACCTGTTTCCACAATTGTTTTTGGGCTCTACATGCAGAATGTACAACCATTGAACGCACGTTGAAAGTTAAACCAGGTCAAACCTTGACTAATCAGGGACTTGGATTTTGTAGTGACATATGGATGGTATCCCTTTTAATTCCCAGTAGTGGAAACAATTTGAGAATTGACCGTGGAGGAGAAATGAATCATTGCAGTTTGTGCCCGGACAGGATGAACATTGAAAGATTGAATCTAAACCAAGAGGAGGTCCTTATTTTTTCTTCTCTCCATTGTTCATAGATGTGAGACTTTTACTGAGACAAGAATCAATATTTTTTTGTTGTTTCTTGTTGTATTACTGATCCTCGATTTTTGACTGTTAATCTGAGGTCTTCTTTCCTTGAGGTCACAACAGGCCCCCTGAGATTTTTCAACAGTGAGGGTAAACTAACCCTTGTGTCCTGGCTCAAACTCCCATTAGGCTCACATAAATCCCTTAACCCACAGGTCAACACTGTCTCTGCCACTTTTCTGACAAGGAGCTTTTGGCATCAGTCTAGACAGCAGATGAAAAGACAAAAGCAATGTAGAAAGCAAATGTTACAGCTTCTCCTTCATTTTCTGTGGGACAAAGGTGTTGCAGAAAGATTCACTTGCTTACTAAGAACTAACATACGTTCTTTCTTTTGATCCTAACATATATGCTTTTTTTGTGTGTCTTCTTAGCTGGAAGGGAGCAGTACCAGGAGATAGGTAGAGATGTCACCATGCAGTGTGGCAAACTGGAAAATAACACAACGGTGTCATGGAAAGTGAACGGGACAGATGTGATGGCACAGCACCGTTTGGAAGGTCCAAGACTTATCCTGAGCAAAGTGAACTTGCACCACAATGGACGCTACAGCTGCTTTGAAGAACCAGCAGGAGAAAAACGTGACTACATCTCACTGTACGTCGGCTGTAAGTAATCACAATTTCTTTTCAATATCAGTTCCTTGTGTTGGGAAAAATGTGGACCATTCAGTGATATTTTGTCACATCACTGTTTATTCTTTGATTAAAAAGTTGGTTAATGATATTTAATAAGGTAGTCTTTAGAATTTTAAATGTGAACGTTCATATTAACTGAGCTTGCAACAAGAGCTGCAAATATATCCTCTTTAGGATTGTTGTGGGAATCTTTTTTAGAATGGTGCAAAAAAGAGATATAACAAATAAAATAGTAAAACACAAACGTACAACGGTATCAGAAGTCAGAACTCTGTCTCCCCATCTGGTCACCGGTGGGAGCAATCCCAAGAGTTCTAGACACACTACATTTCCCAGCCACCCCAGCACACACTTCCAGCCTGCCCTGACTTTCGCCTGGATCCTGACTACCCCATCTTTTCTCTGATGATCTCTTGCCCCATTATTGACCCCTGCCTTCCTGAACCTGATATAGCGTTGAGAACTTTTAGCTGAGCTAATAAATAGGGGTGTAAGAAAAAATCAATTAGTTAATTTGGCGATACTTGTATCGATTCAAAATGCTGTCAGGAAGATATTTCTTCAATTATTTATGAGCGTCCTTCAGTGTCTGACTCTTGCTTTCCACTTAAACCTCCGACCGCTAGTTGGCTAGTTTAGCGACCTGATGGATCCGAGTGATGTGTACAACACTGAAAAAAGGACAACATCGTGGCGATGACCGTCACTAGTTTACTTCCGTGTGTAAGAAAGCGTGGCAGTGCAGTACAGACTGTCATATAAAGAAAGTATCCTAGCCACATTTGAGCAACTTTCCTTCACCCTGTCACGTTGCCTCATCATCACACTTTATTGTTTCTGGAAAGAATATATATATATATATGTGTATGTATGTATGTATGTATGTATGTATGTATGTATGTATGTATGTATGTATATATATATATATATATATATATATATATATATATATATATATATATATATATATATATATATATATATATATATATATATATATATGTGTATTTTTCTTTTTTTGCCCCTTTATTTTTGAAGCACCATTCAGGCTCCTGAACCATTTATTTCCTCAATCATGCTTTTAGAACCTTATTGGTTAAGGCACATTCACATTTGTTTTCTTATGCTGAAAAACATTTTGTTGTGGAAATCAGAGAATGTTGACTGTTCCCTTTGTAAATTTAAAGTTACCAATTCACTACGAATTTGTTTGGGTAACAGCGACTTATATATGAGATACAGTCACAATACTTAACATTGTGATGATTAAATAAACTGAATTTTACAATTTTATTACAATGGAAGACGTATTGAAATCCACAGTTCCTGTGAGTCATATTATAAAAAAAAAGAACGAAAATGTATGAGGGGCCGTATAAGACATTATTTATTCTGAACCATTCACATTCATACATTCTTGCTCACATTCATATATACTCTCTTTCGCATACATATATATTCTCTTGCACATACATATATTCTCACTTGCACATGTATTCTCACTTGCGCATCCATATATTCTCTCTCTCGCATGCATATATTCTCACTTGCACATACATATATACTCTCTTTCGCATACATATATTCTCTTACGCATACATATATTCTCACTTGCACATACATATATTCTCACTTGCACATACATGTATTCTCACTTGCACATACATGTATTCTCACTTGCGCATCCATATATTCTCTCTTTCGCGTGCATATATATCACTTTACACATACATACATTCTCACTCTCATTGTCACTCTTAAAAAAGAATATATGTATGTGAAAGACAAGTATATATGTGTGTGTGAAGAAAAGTATATATGTGCGTGTGAGAGAGGAGTATGCATGAAACGGAAGTGACTTTGCATGAAAAGGAATGCACTTTGTATGAAAAGGAAGGCACTTTGCATGAACCGGAAGGCAGATGATTTCTCGTGCTCTGATTGGACGAGAGGCCGCCACCTCCCATTTTAAACAGACACTAACATGTACCAGCAAGAAGGAGCCACGGGGGTCCTGTAGCAGGCCATCGGAACCTTAAGAAATATTGTATCTTCACCTCACCGTTGACTTTTTTAAGACATGACAGTTGGTTTTCCCACATTTACATGTAGTTATGGATCGAAAACAAGAGGAATTTGTTTTAATGTAAATGCGTGTTCCGGCGTCTACAGGAAGTGTCGCCAATAATTCACGCAAACGCTCATGGGGGCTAGGAATAAGGTGGATACGGGTGTTCTGTTTCGGTGGCGCTTCTATTACCATTATTGGTATTTGAGACATTCCTTTGTGTCTCTAGAGATGCAGACAGATCTGTGACCACTTGAGGTGAAGATAAAATATTTCTTAAGGTTCCGATGGCCTGCTGCAGGACCCCCCGTGGCTCCTTCTTGCTGGTTCATGTTAGCGTATGTTTATGGCTAAATTTCACATTCACAAAAGCAAATTAAAACTAAAAAAATGAAAAACCTGATTTCTTTGTGTTCAAACTGGAACTGCAGCAATATTTAAACTTGATTTCAGCTTCAAAAAACTCTTGCCAACACACTCCTACAAACTAACCTGCTGCAATTGGATTAAATGTCACAAAACAGTCTGTCAAAAAGTAAGGGCCGCCATGAACCAAAAAACTTATAAATGCAAATAAATTTGTGAAGTTATGAAAATAAACGTAATTTTACAAGAATAAAGGTTTCTGATGCTGAAACTCGATTTTGGTTGTTTCTGCAATTTTTTTCCTAAGTTTATTCCTTTTGCCTAATAAATGTATGACTTTATTCTCGGTAATTCTAAACTTATAATTAATGAAATTATACTTTTTATTCTTGTCAATTTTAATGATTTTATTCATAATTATAGAATTTTATCCTTCCATCCATTTTCCATACCAGCTGTATCCCTTTTCGGGTCACGTGTTTCTCTGTATTTTTTCCTGCAAATGTTTTAATTTTTTTATCATATACCAGTATTCATTATTTTTTAATTACCTTTATGGTGGCTGTGATACTATTATATTACATATAAAAGTATACTATTATACTATGGTTTTAAATTTTAGTGGAAAAAATGGAAATGAGTGGCCATTCTTTCCACCTGTGTTATTTTGTGTGGCGTGTGTGATTGCATCAACTTGTCAGCATAGCCGATAAAATTCCAGGCCCCCACCCATCAAGATTGTAAAGCAACGCTGATGTTCAATGTAACATTTCTGAGCAAATGTTTGATGAATGAGACTATATGCGAGTGTGACAGTTTGGTTAATCATATTGGCAGTGATGAATTACTGAATGCTGAAACAATGCTGAATTAATGAGAGTTTTATGCAATGGCAGATTGTGGCAACATGGTGAATGATCCAGCGAATAAACAGGTCAGATCATGTGTGTGAAAGACGGGAACAGAGATAGGAACAGGGCGTGTGCGTGAACGCCTGTGCAGGGGTGTGTTTCTTTTCGCCTTTTTTTTTTGTCTTCTTTGTAATGACACTTTTGGTGGTCTCAAACAGAGCATGTGCGAGGGAAACAGACATCCATTGTATAACCATTCATCAGGGGTCAATTACCAGTCTGAGAGAGCAAAACCTTTGTGGTGGAGCCTGGCATTGTGGGTAATTACCTTGTTAACAGTTGAGTTTATGACTTGTTAAGGAGACACAATGGAGCAGCTTTAACTCTGCATTTCAAACCAGAGATTTATATCAGCCTCCTTTTTTTATATGTTGTCTGTTCCTCTCTGGTTTCATTGCAGTGCCCTGTTGAGGTTCTTCCTTATTTCCAAAGTTGGAAAAGGTTTTGCAGACGTGGTGATGCTGACGTCTTGACACACTTGTCATTACCGCCATGATGATAGTTTGATTTTATGCAGCGTTTACGACTCGCACTGGGGCTTGTTATGTTTTGCACAAATAGAAGTGTGATCAGGAGAATAACACAGAGCCATCTGTCTTTTGCTTTTTTTTCTCTGGTTGTCTGAAACTGTCATTATGCTTCATCTTTTTTTCCAACTTCCTAGTTTTCCTTTTGTTCATGTGTGCATGTAACTTTCTGATGCATTGTTCTTTACTCATGCTGTAAATTATTTTTAATCTGTTTGTACTCTAGTTAGTATAATAAATAACAGTAGGTCTGTCACTAACAATGATTTCAGTAGTTGATTAGTCAACATGTTTTTTTTTTTGATTAGTCGATTAGTCAACAATTATTGTTTAAGTAAGATGATGGGAATAGTTTTTTTTATTTTACAAAAGGTGATAGTGCTGGTTATCAGTCTGTGGAGGTTTTACTTCTTTCTTGTTTTTTCCCTTTCCATTGGCTTCTGCCAATCATTTTATAACCTTTGCAGTGAACAAAGTATAAATGCACTGAGTCATAAATCTAGCCAGTCTTCCAGTGGAAGAATCTGTGGTAAAAGAAAACAAATACTTGAAGTTGCTGCAGCAGCAATTATCATGGAAATGTAAGCATCGTTTTACTAATCAGCTCACAGCCATTAAACAGTGGTGCTTTCCAGATATATGCCAACATGTTTTAGCTGATGCACTCAAGTCTGTCTGCATTAGATGATTATTCCTTTTTTTGTGTGGGTTAAAAGTGGATTCAACCAGATGAGTTCCAAGTCAGTTCTCTAATGCAAATGCTTTTATAAAAAAGAAAAAAAAGGTCATTTAGAATGTATAACAATTTCAATTTAACTTAAGGTGAAGGTATAACTATTACATAATAGAATCCGTTTTAAAGCACATTTGATATCAAACAGAAATAGCACAACATGTATTTTTTGTCTCTGTTAAAAGTTTGGCATTTTAGCCCAACCACAAGTTGCCATCTGCAAAACTCCTTAAATGTTAAAAATCTGCATTTTATGTTAATAGGATTTATCATATTTGTCAGGCATATTTGATCATTTCCATGTTAAACAGACTGTGTCTCATATTTTTATTCAGCAAGCTTTTTAAATGATGTCAGTTTTTTTACATGTTGAAAACTTTAGGAAGTTACACGTATTGCAATTTGCTAATGTGGCTAAAACTTTTGTGGTTAAAAAAAAAACGTGTTCGAAACAATTTCTATAGAAATTTCTATAGAGGAAGTTGCAGTGAGTGTAGCTTATAAGAGTCAAAAGTTCAAAATTAGGGGAAAAAATATACATAGTTTGTTAATAATCCGCTGCTCCCAACAGTGCGGATAATACAGTGATTTTAATTCCCTGAATTTATTCTGATCCTATTTCTGTCCTCCCCACCAATGTTCACTAATTTGTACTCATTTCAGCACAATGTGTCATTTTGATTATTTTTTAAAGGAATTTAAAATGTATTATTTTACTTAGAAATGGTTCAAATATAAGAGTTCCTTCCAAATGTAGAGTCAAATTTTATTCACTAATGAATAGAAGAAGAAGAAAGAAGGATAGCTGCTGATGTTATTAGATGGATTTGCTTCCTTTGCCTGCATAGGACTTCATGCAAACAACCAAAGGACTTGCACTACATCTCTGGGTAATGGAATTGTCTGGTCTTTCTGCTGACAAATTGCTATGGAAGTCGATAAACCTGCAATGCTCCTGTGGTGACCTCCTTTGAAAACTAGAGTGCCCCAAACGAAAAGCCACTGCCGCGCCCTGCAAGCTTTGAATAAATGCATTTCTTTGTTTGTAATCATTTCAAATAGGGAATATGTTGAAGATTTAGATGGCCAAAAAACGTTTTTTGCAAGAAGATGCAAATTTTCACTCATTTTAAATGTATCTCCCAAAGCAAATGAACAAAAAAGAGAAGAAAATCTCATATGAAAAATGAATCAAATGAAAACAGAAACAACAAAGATTATAGTTTTCTTTTTTAATGGCTTTTGAGAACTTTTTTTGAGCTTTTGCTGCAAAATAATACCTGACTTCAGAACAAAGCTCCTTTCTGCAAAAGACTAAAAGTAAAGGTCATCTAAAAATCTTGGCTGCTTGAACAAGAGAATTTATTGAACATCTTTTGGAAAAGAACTCTTCTTTTACAGCACTTCTGTCTCTTATTTTTTTTTAACAATAGATATCATTTTTTCCCCTCCTAAACCTTATTGTCTGCAGCTTCTTTCTTCAGTCGCTCAACTCCATTTCAATTCCTCCCCTCTCCATTTCTGGCTCTACTTAGGGACAACAACTCCCATCACTTTATTGTAACAGACAGCCATAAGAATTGGAAAAATTGGCTGGGTTTAGGAAGTCAATGGGAAGTCGAGAGGCAAACCATGGAATAGAGTAAAAGGAGAGTGTGTTAGTGGCTTTAAAAGTGTTGCGTATCAGAAGTAATCTGTCCAGGCAGATTGTTTTCCCTACCTTTTCTCAAAGCTGTCAGGGAGAGTCAATGCTACAAAAACCATAGGTGTGTCCATAGTTTATATAGTTTAGGCATTTTAACCCTGTTTTTTTGGAGAGATTTTCTGGAGTTAGCCTAAATTCTCTTATAAAAGCCAAATCTGAAAGGCTTTGTGCCTTACCCAACTTTTCTTAACACCACTATTGTGTTTCAGTCATCCTCCTTTTGATTTAATCTTTTTCCCTTATTCTACCACTTCTTTGGTGATTCATTGGATCAATTTTATCACACTTGTATCATTTTTTCCTGAACAGCTAAACAATTTTTCTCTTTTCTTAAAATCTAAGTCCTAAAGAACCTTCTGTTCTTTCTCTTTTCTCAACTAATACTCTTACAGTCTACCATCCAGAGCCATCTCATCTATTACTCTGTCTTTCCATTGTTGGCCTTGTAAATCTGCACAGGCTTATATTGAAAGGCATGCTGGGACTTTGTGCCACAGCTTCGACTTGCAGTACAACTTGTATGCTGCTAGTATTTGACTGTAACAGGACAGATTCACATCTAAATTCGAATGAGAAATGGCGCCTATTGTGAATCTCGGGAGATGTGGAAACTATTGACATTTACCCCAAATTGGATTCTTAGTTAGATGTGAAAGAACACCTGTTGTAAATGCAAAACTACAGGATACTCAAGTTAATAAATGTGATCAGGGTTACTTAATATAGAAAAGGATTTGCTGAGAAGTTAAAAGTAGGTTGAATAAAAAAAATCAGCATGAGACAGAAAAGCTTATTTTAGAGAACATGGCTTGAAAAGACCAGGAAAAAAGTAAGGGTCTGTACTCTTTTTAGAACTTAGCCCAAAGGAAAATTTAAAATAAGCATTGTATTTTCCCCTGGCTGGAAAATGTGACTTATTGGCATGTAGACATAATAGCTCACCAAAAAGAACTTTAGTAACTTAGAAAAACTGAAACATTGTTTACTTGATAGTCATTCGTAGAAACTTAAAGGCTTTTTCTATATATTTTTTTAGAAGTATAGCTAACATTAGCATCTACTATCCGTTGATTAGCCAATTAAGTTAGCGGTAGCAAATCACTGCATAAAAGTAATTTTTTTTAACCTATACTGCAGTTGTAGGATAAAGGTAGTTAATATCTGAGACAAAGTGTTTTTTTTCTTTTTCTTTGGCTGACACCTCAGTAACTGGACAGTTCCGTTCTTTAATTCCTATTTTTTATGTGGTAAATTTTCAATCTCTTTGAGTCCCCTCTGTAACCCTTGTGCTATCTTACATTGACGTGTTATTCTTACCATGATAAAGGTGGAAAGATTTCATGTAATCTATGGACACCAGTGCGGTTCACAAATCATTGAAGAAAAAAGATTCAACACACTGTCTAGTTGGTCTAGACGACCCAACTCCCATTGTTAAAGTGCCTAGGATAGCACAAGGGTTAAGTGAGGTCTAAAGCAAAAGATTTTTTTAAAGACAAAAATCAAAGCACATGCTAAATAAAGCATTCAAGTCTATATTATTAAATGAATAATTAAATGTGATGTTATTTCTATAACACCTTTATGCCGGAATGTGTTGCAGTGATTTTTTTCCGTTTAATTTGATGCTAAATTAATTTGTGTCCTGGATTTATTGGTAGCCTCTGTTGCAAATAAGTAACAAATGCCATGAAGTATGGTGACCACGACTCGCCATTGCAGCCAAAAAAAAAATGTGCAAACAAAATGATGAAATGATGGAAGGTAGAAATGATTCTGCAAATACAAGAAAACACCACAAGTAAAGAGAAGAGAAACACTGTCCCAAAAAAACCAAAAAAAAACCACTTCAAATAAAAAAGCCAACTTCATATTCATCCAAATGACTATGGTCAATAAGCGGCCGGAAACATTTGGCTGTCAGTTGTTTCTACTTGGATGTATTTTCGATCCATGCTCTGAATGCAAGTTGTTGGTTGTGTTTGTCTGGGGCAGGCACTGCTCTGGAATGAGACTGTGTGGTGGTAGGCTACAAGTAACTGTGTTCTGCTGCATATTGGAGTAAAGCTACAGAGCTCGATTCTCCTCGTTTGTTTTCCAATTCGTACTCCTGTTTTGTTTTGTTTTTTCTCCTTTTCACAGCCGTGCATGGGCATAAGCCATCCCATATAATCCACATCAGTTGTGGCTTTTTTATTTGCAGTCTATATCCATATATATGATAATATATTACCTTTTGGAAAAACTAAAGAACAATTTCTTTATGAAATACGAGTTATTTTTGCAGCAAGTTTTCATACCTGGAAGTAAGACAACTCGATCTCTGAGACACCGCCTTTCGCTCCTTGTGGGTGCCGCCCATTTCATGACGTCAACCCAGTGTGTCAATGTCTCACCCACTGAAAAAAAAAAAAAAACAACTGCTGAACTTTGGCAATCATGAACATTGTGGCAGATCAATGCTAGCTCCGCTGAGAAAGTGAGTGTGTGCGTTTTAGCCTGGGGGCGGAGCTGGAAGTGTAGCCTCTTCCTGGATGGGGCTGTTCCTCACTTGTCTACGTCACAATGTGAGAATCTGCTCATTTTTCTGGATTAGGAGAGGCTGGTGCTAAGAGGGCAGGTTTTCGAGGAATGCTAAGAAATATGTGAATGAATCAAATGTTTGGTAAGGTGTTATTGTGAATATTCTAACTTAGCTAACCCTTGGATATGTCTGTCCTTTTTTAACATGTTACTAACAGGGTTGGGAGTTAACATATTCCCAGTAAACTTTGTTTTAGCAGTACTACTCTGATTTGTTTGCATGTTGCAGACAAAGTTTGGAGTTACAGGTATGGTGACGACGCAGAAACGACTAACATGGTTATTGGGTAGCATGTTGCAAGTAAGTTCTAGAGTTACTATGTAAAGTTAGGCTGACTGACGGACCCCCACCTCTTTTGTCTCGCTTCACGAGCCTGTAGCTAACACACATTCAAGAACACACAAAATGTGAGTTCTTGAACACATGTTTAGCCCATGGTGTTCAGACTAGACAAGCAGAGAGGGCACACCTGATAATATGGTGCACAGTCAATAAATGTTGAATGTATGTCATATAGTGCAAACTGAACTATTAGGAAGATTAAAGTAGACTAAAGTAGAACATTGCCCCTGATGGTTGTAGGTTGCCGCTAGTATCAGGCAATCAGTGTGTGATTGTGTGCGTGTATGGGTGAAGGGGACTGACTGTAATGTGCTTTGAGCCATCAAGGAAGGTAGAAAAGCTCTATACAAGTTGACACCTAATGAAGGTGTATGTTTGAGTGAAGTCATGATTAGACGTCCAGCACTCATAGAACCTCTAATCAGATGAAGTTATTCTACACAATGGGAGTTAAAGAAGAATTGGTATGGGATCTGCCATTGTGTGCATGGTTATCTTAGTGCGTAAATTCAGAAGAAGAAAAAAATGGTGGAAAAGAAAAACTTTGACCAGAAAGTATTTTCTCTGGCTCAAAGATCAGCTGTGAGGTTGAGTGGTTTGCTCCAATGACGTCAGTCTAGTGAAAGATGGTCAGACATCCATGAAAATGTGCTCATCGACCATTCCTGTATGTATTTATGTGAGTTTCTGCAAACAGATCCAAATGTCAAATGCTTGAAGAGTTGAAACTGTCCATTCCTGATGATTTCTTCAGCCAGAGATGTCAAATTTGTTCAGTCTGATGCTTTAGGAAACCTCCTGAAAGCCTGATATCAGTATAAATTCTCATTATTCCTGGTTGATTCAATTATAGTAGTAGATTAAAAAAAACATGAACTGGCAATGTTTTAATCTTTTGTTGTTGAAGATGTCTCACCTATTTCCCAACAGGCTTTCTCAATTATGAAATACAGTGGTAAAGAAAAAAAAACTGGTGTTAGAAAGAAATAATTCAAGATATAACATTTCATTTTTATTCTAATGATCAAAAAATCCACATTGGAAAAGCAACTCAAAATGTTTTGCACTTTTGCCTCCCATGAGGCAGAAAAGAAGCACAGATGAAGCTTTGACATCAAAAAGTGCAAAAAAATAATTTTGGTCCCTTTTATTTCAATTTTCCCTGTTGTTTTCAAACACCTCTGACAAACAGGTACAATCAGAAAACAGAGTTCGGCTTAAAATATATCTTGAATGAAGTAAAAAGATGCAAGTTTCCTGTCATTCAATGATGTTTGTTGTTAGGTCAGCTAGGCCAACCACTAGAAAGGGGTGTGTCCTGTGGACTACAGACTATAGAAGACATTTTTTAGAAAAAACAACTGTTACATAAAGAGGGTTTTAATCAGGAATGCATTCATAACATAAATATGTACACACATTGCTGCTTATCTTCTTGCTTTTTCACCATTTGTGCACATGAGCTTCCTATGCATTCCTGTATGTCTATTAGCAAATTTAATTGAGAAGATTAGAGACATCAGTAAATACATCGGGATAAAATGGACATTTCTATTTATTTAGTTTATTCAGGACATTTGGAGGAAACCAATCTGCACTTCTAGTAAAGATCACCATATTTTAACACTAAAATGTGTACTTTAAAGCTTTAATTTTCAAAAATGACAGTGCGTCTTACAGCGTTACTAACAGGGTGTGTGAAGTTAGCATATTCACAGTAAACTTTGTTTTAGCAGTATTAGTCTGATTTTTCACGTGTTGCACACCAGGTTTAGAGTTATGGGTATTGTGAATACGCTAAGACGGCTAACATTGCTGATGTGTAGCATGTTACAAGCAAGTTCAAGAGTTACTTTGTAAAGTTAGGCTGACTGACAGACTCATCTCCGACTCTTTTGTGCCGCTTAACGTGGCTGAAGCTAACAGGCATTTGACACACATTCAAGCTAAATGATTGTTCTTGAACGTGTTCTTGAACGTGTTCTTGAACGCTTCAACATGTATTGCATAGGGCGATGTGAACATAGCTTTACTGTTGGTGTGCCTCATATATAACATTATTACATAAAGTTTAAAAATAGACCGTTTACTGACAGTGGGCCTTGTAATCTGGTGTGCCATATAGATAAAATCTCGTCAGAGTCTTATACTGGTTTTCTTTGTGTCATCAATCTTGCTTCTCAACTGTTTGCTCTATGTTTTCTAAGAAACTTAGCAGCTCTGTCTTTTAAGGCTCATACATATTGTTCACTCATGTAAAAATAACTATTCAAAAATTGTCTTCAGTCTCCACTGAGAATGTCTAAGAATTTGCATAAATCATCAGATAACAGCAAAATTAACTCTGGAATGTAGGATTTCTCCATTTCACGAAGACATTGGTCTGCTTTTAGGAGTCAAAACATCTGTTGGGGGGGAAAGTCCCAAAAGACAGAATTGTTCACAAAGACATAGCAGCATAGTGAAATGATAACTTTTTAATGCTGGCTGTTCAAATATTCATCATTAACATAGCTATCAGAAAAGGGACAGAGCTGTAAACTTCACATAAAGCTCGGAAAAAGAGGACTAGCTCTCTGTATAAACAAACAGGATATTCAGGCACTCAAACACACCACACGCATGCTCATGCACTCAGGCAGACACCCACATGTTGCAGTGGTCAGATGAAAGGAGTTTCACACAAACACAGCTCCTGTGTCCAATGAACCTCTTGTATTGTGCAAAAACAAAGATGTTGGTCTTGGCTGGGGAAGAATGTGGGCTGAATTTGGTGCTGTGAGCGTGTTTGTGTGTGCATGCCCTGCATGTGAGTCACGAGTCAAATCTCAGGTGTTTCTGTAGGCTTTACTTTAAGACCCAGTCCAATGGAAATGGTGTTTTAAACATGTTTGTGTGGCATTTTTCATATGATGGAGAACAGAGACATGTAGAGACCTTTGCCGGGGCGGGTGCCGAAATTTAAAAAAGGGCACGTGGAGCGCAAATTTATGATGACAACTTTTAGAATAGCAGACTATATTATAGCAACCCATATTATAACTTTCTAGTACAGATCCAAGGTTGCCAAAGCATGGTTGCTTGTAGCTGTGGTGGCAACAAGTTTCAACTTGGCTGGCACTTTACTTTTTCTGGCTTGTTCTGGAACCTCAAATGGGGAGGTCACGGTCTATTGATCCAGCTTTCTTTGTGGCCTGTTCATACACCATAAGCTCTTCTTCTGTACGGCTACGGGCCAACCTCTGCAAAAGCCATCAACAATTTTACATACTGCTGCTAATCTTACTGCTTTGATGCATCAGATATGGTTGCAGTCTGACCAAATCAAAGCGGATGTTTTGAGTGATCATTACATCAGCTGCTGATGGTCTGGAGGATTTTGCAGTGTCATTTCCTCAAGAAATGCACAACAGCAGGGAGGACCTTCCTTCAGTCTGTGGTTTCATTTGAATAAAGACTTTGTCGTATTTGATTTGAAATTGGAGGTCTTGGGCGGTGTCAGTTGGGTGTTTTAGTCCAAGTAGGTTTGGGCGTGGCCTCCCAATGTTTCCTGTCCCCATCTCCTGATCAGCTGTTTCCTCTCTGTGGGCTTTAAATCACTCTCTGATTCTTTTTCTTCACCCTCTGTCTCCTTTCACTTTCCACCAATCTCTGTTTTCAGTGGAACAATATCTTTCTCTCTCTCTCTCTCTCTCTCCTTCTACCTCGCCTGACCTTTCACTGTCCTCGTTCCATCTAAGAACAATGCACACTTTTACTTTTATATTCATGTGTTCTTTTATCAGCCATACTTGTCATAATTGTTATAATTAACTAAACCAAAAACTAAAACTAGATGTGATAAAACAATTTATTTTACTGCATGAAGAAATAAAAACTTTCTTATGAAAGACAACAAATGGGATAAAAAATCATTTCAATTTTGCATTACTGAGTATTTTTCCTTCTAAATCGCTGTCAAATAAACTGTTGCAAAGACGCTGTGTTTGAATTAATGAGCCACTGTGATGTCACAATGGCCAAAGAGCTGCCCCATCGAGTGTCCACAAGCTCAGGTGCAAGAGAAGAGAAGATTGCACATTGGTGCATTCCCCGCACGTATTTTAAGTGCGTCCAAGGCTGGATTTTGTTGTTGGCCTCACATATTTCGACTTAAAGTTAAAGGCCCTTGTGTCAAGCTCTTCACTCATGCAAGACACAGCTCTAATCATCAGAAAGGGGAATCAAGGGCGTGGCAACACAGATCAGCACCAACAGCCATGCCCATGTAGAGTAGAGAAGATTTTGGGAACAAAGGCTTCAGATAAACATGAAATATTGCTTTTTAAAACATTTAGGTTGTGGGATTTTGGTTAAAAACTTCATAATCATAATTAAGACACCACTGGGAACGTTTAAAAAAATTGTCTCAGGGGGACTTCAAACAAAAAAAACTAAAGGGAAACAAGCAAATCCACCCTGGAAAAGCCTTTAACTTAACTGAAATGATCGAAGTGGGACTAGGCGTTAAGCAAACACCTGCATGTGGAAATTTGATAAAGAAAACCATTAACAAACCTGATTTTCTTTTAACTTTTAGTAAATGCATGAAGTCATGGTGACATATTTATAATTTTCTGTATTTGGCAGCACTTCAACATGAATAATTTCTGATGAAAAATATCAGAACCTTTATTTCTAAAGGGCCTATACTATGCAATATACTATGCTAGGCTTTTAAGTGTATTATTACGGAGACGGTGACATGGAAAAAATAAAATATACCTTGTTCCCACAAATTAATATCTTGTTACCACGAAATAATATTCAGTTCCCACAAAATTCTCTTTCGTTCCCTCGAAATAATTAATTCATGTGAACGAACTAATTAATTTGTGCAAACGGAATAATTATTCACGTCATAAGTCATTCATAAATAGTGGTTTGTGGCAGTGCACCTCCACCTGAGGGCCACAAACCACTCGTTTGAGGACAGTGAAGTCCGAATTCTAGCCAGAGAGAAAGGATGGTTTGAACAAGGAGTGAAAGAAGCCATCTTTGTCAAAAAGTATTAACCTTCTCTTAATAAGAATGGTGGTCTCAGGTTTATTCTTCCATCCATCTACGGCGGTGTTCTGAAACCCAAACAAACCGAACCAGTTCCACCTGGGTTGTTAACAGCTGAAAGAGATGACCAGTTTGGGGAGGGAGTCACTGGCTCCCCAACCCCCAGCTGAGGAATCTTAACGACCCGAAACCATGTAGGCTATGTTGACAATACCATCCAGTTTCAGGTCTGACTCCTCCCCCATGAGCGCATATATACCAGCTCTTCGACCAGCTAATTTACAATTGACAAAGCCTCTCGGATAAGAGGTGAAACGTCTTCTAAATTTAAAAATAAGTCCAGATGACAGCCCCTAAACCTACCACAATGGAACCAACCTGGATAAATGAGAGTCTTCATGGACATAACTAAACTAACTAAAACCCGCCAAAATGACCCGAAAACTGCCCAAATCACATTTTCTCCACATTATCAAAAAACCCAGTTGGGTGGAAAACCGCAGAATCTGGCAACACTGCTGGTAGATGGGCTTCCTTGTTTGGCTCCTTTGTGACACACCAACACAGTTTCTGTAATGGTCACGTGACACAGGGTTTCACTTTATAAGCTCGACACATGAGCCGACTCATCAGTGTTGCAGGACCCGTGACCAACAGACACACTGCAGAGGCTGGCTCTAAGTTGACATCATGAAATGGGTGGCACCCACAAGTAGCGAAAGCCGGTGCCTCGAAGATCAAGTCGTCTTCCGGGTTTGTAACGAGCTCAGGAAAATACTAATGTTTAATGAACAATGTGTTCTTTTGTAAGCCAAAGATAATGCATTATCATATAAATGGATATTGTTTACTATAAAAGGTTTAAGAATGGCATAGAATAAGCCCTTTAATTATAACATGCTAACTGTTTTCACATTGTGCTTACCTTTTTTTTTCACGTTCCTCTCATGATGTGATACATTAAGCAGAAAATCATTTAACCGCCAGTGGAAAGCCTGCCCCTTACTGAGGTTTAATAGAGAGGATGACAATAAATATTTTATTTACTGTGAAATTCAACAGTTTTCTCCACTAACCCAACAGGTCGGTGCCCCCTATGGTCCACCAAGGGAGGAAGAGATATTAGACTTATTGAAAAACTCATAAAAATCTTTTTTGGATTTTGGGGCGCATCTCTGGAGGGAAACGTTATTGTGTGCTAATCAGTGAGAAAGATGAAATCATCAAAGTGGTGCTGCCGTCTAGAGTCTGCCTTCACCGCCTCGGAACCCAGCCTGATCTTTATTTTCTCTTTCATTCTCTTTACTAACTCTGCTGCCTTTTTTTCCGTAGGGTCTAGATGTCCTTACCGAAAAGCGGAAGTTTGATTTGCTCAAGTTTAACCTTTTTTTGGTCTTAACAAAGCCAAATATCTATGTCATGTTATTTTTCCAATGATATTTTCCGTCTACTACAGAAAGGATTACTGATGGTGCCACACTAATAAAAAAGGAAAAGACTAAAAAAATTATTTGTTGCACATTCAAGAGATGCGTTACATCCTAACTTTGTTATAATAGAAACAGCGTCTGCTCTCAAATTATGCAAAGCTGTCAATTTACAATTTTTTTTCTTATTGTGTGTGTGAGCAGAATGTTTTTGAAGCATGCATTTATGCAAGGAGTAATTAGCAAATTGTAGCATGGACATGCAGCATTGAAATTTTAAATACTAATAAGGTTGAAATGTTAACAAACTTCTTTCTGATTTTTCTGCGTTCAAGAAAAACCGTCAGTTTTTGCCCTGAGTTTCCCTCTGCTTTGTGCCTGTCCATCAGTCTAACAGTCATGCCACAAGCTTCAGCTAGAGCATTAAGTTGAAAAGGACCGTCTTGCCTGTGCACTTCTGTATTATTATTTTTCAAAAGCTCATTAAGAAATAATTGACTTTATTCAGTTTTGCTTTGGGGAGCTTTCACCATATTATTTATTTATTTGTTTTTGTTTTTTTGTATTTCTTTTAGCAGAGAAATGAGAGCTTGTGGACTGAATGAAGATACATTTGGGAAATGAACAGAGAATGAATGATAACATTGCACCCTTGTACAGAGTGTGCAACTCATTAACTCAACATGAGGCTGGGTCATAAATGTAAAATAAATAAATAAATTCTTAAACTAGACACATTTAAATATAAAATATATGCATATATTTTCAGTATTGCATTCAATATGTGAAAAAAAGTGATATCAGGATAAACTCTTTAGCATAGTTACACAGTGGGTTCCCTGGTGTTGTTTTCTGAAGCCACGTTCACAACGCCCTCTGCAACACGTTCAAGCAACCAATTCCAATGAAAAGTCTATGTAAATGCGCATTTCAGGTTTCTCCTCGTATCCCCTAACTTTCTCCCCCTCTCTCTTTTTCTTCTATTTCACCACCCTTTTTTTCATGTTTTTCCCCTTTCTCCTCCCTCTGTAAAAACAGAAAGCATATATAAAACATAAATAAAAAATAATAAAAAACTACCGGTAAATATACACCTTGGCTATCAGAATATGCCTAACTCCTTATAGTAATAGTGAATTTGATCTAACACAAGAGGCCTTCAGCTCTTATGTGTTTACTCAGCTGTTGGACAGGACAAGTGAAGAAAAAAAGAATATTCATTTATCAATAGGGTTTGGCAGCTTGGTGATAATAGAACCTTGATTCTTTTCTAGTGAAGTGTTACAGGCAGGCCGTATCGAGAGGAGGCCTTGGGGTATCCCAGAACAATAGCGAGAAAAATGTCTCACCTCGTGGATGGATGGAGGGTGTAATAGAGTGTTGTGGTGTGTGTGTGTGGATGTTGCCTCATGATGGTGGAGACTGATGACCTGTCCTTATATAACTCTCCCTTTGCCTAAAGATAGTTGCAAGAGGCTCCAAAACCATTATCAGGGCAAAACTGGGTAGATGTACCAGATGTCTGAAGATGCCCAAGCTTATTGTAAAAGTAACAAAAGTTTTTAATTTTACAGGAACTGCCAATACAACATGGTCTGATGGTAAATAAAATGGCATATACTTACAGTATATAGATGTTTTCTATCTTGCTGTAAGGCCTAAGGAGCTTTATGCAATGCACAAATAAAAAAAAAAACAACCATTGAAGGCGGGTTCTTGAACCTGCTTTTAGGATATGGTTTTCACACTGGACTGTCGCTGCCCATACTAATGCATGAAAACAAAGTTGGAAGAGGCTTGGCATGAAATTTTAAAGCGGTGCAAATCTCTCCTAAATCTTGCTCCAGGCTTTTTCTTTCACAGCTCTATTCTGATATTTTATAGAATTGGTGTCACAAAATTCCAGCCAAACACAAACCATGGTCAATTTTGGTTGGCAACTTATACAAAAAGTTGGCAATGGTTGGTACTTCCATGAATTAAAAGGGATGCCATTCATTTGTCACTACCAAATCAATGTCCCTAATTTATTCAAAGTTCACCTGGTTTAACTCTAAATGCGTGTTTGATTGATGCCCAGTTTGCCCGAACAGCACGAAAATGCCTGAGACATGCATTTGTTGCGTTTACACAGACTTTTCATTGGAAGTGGCTGCTTGAACATGTGTTTCCGAGCCTGGTGTGAATGTAGCATTACACTTACTGTCCCATTCACTCACACACAAACAGATGTGGGGTACAGTGTCTTGCACAAGGACACTGGACCCCACTGAGCTCTACCTCTGCACAACGACCGATTTTACACTTAAGCTACTTTGGGGTGGATGAAAATCAATTCACATCTCTCATGATGCGAGATTACAAACAAGCACACATAACATAAAATTATCTTTTTTGTTTGTTTGTTTCACAACATATTCAAGCCAAACAAAGCATGCCCCCACATTCAAAAACACACACTTGCACATGCATAGACATTTGCAGCATGCACTCACAGAGCTAATTCCTCAATTTCTTAATGATGAGCATGAGAGAGTGGGAAATGTAAATTATTAATGCATACAGCAATTAAATGCATGACACCCGCAGGGAGACATAGCCACGCAGTCTGAGAGTGCAGAGTTGGCCCAAAGACAAAGGAGTCACATTTTCAGATTCACATAAAAATTACTGGAGGCATATTACAGCACACACAGATGGACAAATCCACTGGAAACCACTGTGCATGAGCATAACCCTGTAGTTATGATATCAAAGCTAATTATAGGTGGCTTTGTTGTTTATGTGAAACTCAATGAGAAATAGACTTAATATGTGTCTCTGAAATGCAGCCTTTCATTGCAGATGATTACTCCTTTGACATTACAAAGTGCTCAAAGCTGTTTTTTTGTGTGTTCATTGTGTGCTTGTCAGGGTATCTAACATGGAAAATTGTTTCATTTAAATTTTCAAATGATTAGACTTGTAGTCAATAAATCTTATGATCTTAATTTGAATGTTATTTTTGGGATTTAATGAATGGGATTTAAAAAATCTATTTCGTGACTTGGACTGCTTTAAAATGACTCTGCATTGTGCGGAAAATTCCTGCTTTGTTCTTCCTATCTTGATCCTCTGACCTCCAGGTTAATGACGGGGCAACATCAAATACTGCCAGCATCAAATTCCCTTTCAGAAAAAGGTATTAGACAAAATTATTAGTTCAGCCTGCTTGTGTCATTATAGAACTTGATCTTTATGGTCAAACCTGTTTCCATGCAGTTTGAACAACAATGAATTATTCATATAAGGTCTCCACATGACAACAATCTTTCACATCTTTGGATATCCCTTTGATACATAAAACTAGGCTACATGTTTCGCCATGCAGGCTGCACCAATGTCAAGGGCAATGTGTGCATTCACTGGAACTCATGCGGGACTCATGCACACTCAGACTTTTGTGGAACATTGCTAACCACCCGTGTCCTTTGAGCATTTTACAGGCTATTGAAATGCAATTCTGATGCAAAGCCAAGCCATTAAACAGGGATTAATGGCCCCATGGGTAAATGGAACATAATTTATTCGATTACATACTGGTGTCATAGGCTGAAGGCTGCAAGGTGATATGATGCAGGATGTCGTAGTCATTTGATCCGTAGTTTAATGGCTACTAAAACTCTGTTTGAGCATCTGCACTGTTCGCTTTGGCTGTACTTATGTTGAACATCTTTTAGACCAAAGCAAGGGATTATTGGCCATAAGGCTGCTTCTTGATGACTCTTTGTTTTGCTTTTTTCAGTTGTAATAAACTTGGCAGGGACACCCAAGAAGATTATTATTTATTTCTTAGTCTTGATCTTTTGTTGAAGCTTGACTTTGCAATTATTCCTCACATGTATCTGAAAATATATGACAAGTAAATTCCAGAATAAGTATTTTGCATCCCTTAAGCTACGTTCACACCACCTTCGTGGTCACTTCCAATGTAAAGACCATTTTCAGGCTCTACGTGCGAAATACACAGCCATTGAATGCACTCTGAAAGTTAGACCAGGTTTAACTTTGACCAGTCAGGGACTAGGAATTGGTAGTGATGTATGGATAGTGTTTCTTTTAATTCATGGAAGTGCCAACCGTTTGAAAATTGATCATGGAGGAGACATTGTTAATTGCGTTTTTTTCCCTGCTGGAATTATATTACCCCAGTCTTTCAGATATTGGAATAGAGCTTGGGAAAAAAAAGGTTGGATCGAGATTTGCAACGCTTTGACATTTCGCTCCAGTTCTCTTGCAATAGTTGGAGGACATGCAGATGTATCGGGTAGCTACAGTCCAGTGCAAACTCCATGGGCTGAATGACTACGCATCACATGCCTGGTGTGAACGTAGCTTTACTGACAAGAAATAAAAACCTGTAGTTTCCACTCTCACCCTATTTCTAACAAATCTTGCATTTTTAATAAGATGATAAACTATACTAGATGCCCAGATTAAGTCACCAAAGCTTTACATGACATTGCAGTAAAATTGCCAGGTGTGTCTCAGTTGTGTTTATTAGCTATCATGTCAATGCTCCTATTTTTTTGTCTCATCCTCTGCTGTTCAGTGGAGTGAGAGTCGTCTCACTGAAGCCAATCTGACAGTCACTGCCTGTCCTTGCTCATTAATATAGAATGAAGCTCCTGCAGAATCTCTTTACCCTTCTTTTTTTCCCTCTACAACTCGTCCAACTCTGCACCTGACCTTGCTTTTGTTTTAAAGGAGAAACCTCTTGAGCTGTGAGCTGAATTAATTATAAATTGCCTGCTTTGACATAATCACATGTGAAAAGCATAACATGTTGCAAAATATGAAACAATTTACTTCCAACTCAGGCGGTTAATCCCCATTTGCAGCTTGTAGGCCAAAGAGTATTTCATTGTTTGAGCAATATACCAATTAATAAACCATAACCAAAAAAAGGCTGACTTTTTGATGAAAGTGTTTGCTGAGTTCATTGATCTCTTCAAGGATTCAGGTCAAACAGATAAAAGGCTTCAATGTTACGTGGACAAAAAGCCTATATTGTAACAGTCTCAATAAGGTATTTTATTAATAGCTTTGTACGGGCACATTTTAAAGAGCTATGCGCACTGAAGGTGCAAACAAAAGCGTTCTGTTTATTTCTAGGTTGATTAATTTTTACATTTTCTGGTTCTGCCGTTTAGAATGTAAAAATTCATCTAACAAGTTATAAATAGAAAACAGTTAACTCTTAAGTGTCAATAAAAGATAATTAAAACACCTCTCTTTATCCTCTCCTAAAGTTTAATGTGACAAGGTGAGTTTAATCACAGGTTGTTCCAGCTGAAAAAAAAATGGATTTGGAGATTTTTTATGTGAAATATCACAGAATGTAAGGAATAATCTTCACGCACAGAACATAAATTGATATGCTTATTGAGCAAATTTGTTTCTTTGAAACAAACTTACCTGGAACTAAACTTTCTCTGGATTAGTTTTTGCTGAAAAACAAAGTGGTTACAAACATACTCTAGGTCAGCGGTCCCCAACCCCCGGTCCGTTAGTCACTTGGTGCTGGGCAGCAGACAGAAAACAAAAGCATAATGGATAGTTTTGACAACAGAACAACTTAAACACTATATTTCAGAAATTTTAGCCTCCTTTCAGAAGGTAGTGATGAAACCAGCAGACTATTTTGAGTGTTTTTATATGGTTATAAAGTTGGTGAGTCGGCCCCTCCCACACCCAATGCACATGAATCTGGCTCATTCATACATTCCTGTTATTGAGCTGAAGATAGTGGAGGACAGGAAAACTTTGCTCTACCACTAAAGTGCTTTCAGCCTTTTTTGTCTGGAATGGGCTACCGGTTTGGTCTTGGTTTGGTTGGTGGGTGATCCTTGAGTCATCCTGGTGGTAGCCTCATCGAGGTGTGTGTTTTAAGTTGGGTCACATTCAAGGTTGAGTTGTCCTGACCGAAAGTTGGTGAAACCTACAACATTCCATGTGTTATAACATGTGCACAATAATGATATGGGTGCAACCTTTGGTTTGGCCACACTACCACCAAGCACTATTCACCATGTCATTGAAGCCCACACGTTTATATGGCTCATGATGGTGGTCGGCTCTCGCAGATGTTGCTACGGTTCACCTCCATATTTGCTCTATGATATTGAGGAATGACTCTAAAAACAAAAGTGTTGTTCTGTAGGGGATGCTTTAAAAAAATGTCCTTAAAATGAGGTCATCCAGAACTAAAGATTTGAGAAATTCATCAAAACAGATAACGTTTTTTGTGTTGTTTTGTGGTTATAGAAACTATGTGTAAAAAGCAAAAGGTGATTGGACCATTTTAGCAAGTTTGAACCCATCAAGTCAACAGTCAGAAACCTCAAACTTTATTTGCTACAAGCACAATTGTCTGAGATAACTTCCATTAGTCTTTTTTCCACATTGATTGATATTTTTCAACTAGTTACATATTATTCATCTGATTCTAATCCAAATGAGGTGTTTTTTTGCACCCTTGACTAAGCATTTATGAATCAGTATATTTATTTCACTTTTATTGCAGAATGAAGCACCAAGATTTGACTCCAACCTTAACTCTCTTTGTAGAACATCAAATTATCCTCCTCATAAGCATGTTGTGCAATTTAAGTATAGTAATTACAATTTGATGATGGCACAGCAAATGCTGAGAAATATTAAGTGGCAATGTGTTTCTTTAGGGTGGTCGCCTGTACTTTGAAAACTGAGAGCTTAAAAATTGACCCCAAAAACATCACTGAGGGAAAAAGTGCACATGTTTAAATTGCATCACTGAAAGTCTTGCAGAATCTACGGTCTTAACCATTATCTGATAAGAATCCAGCAGTCTTAAACTACAGCAAGGGTTCAGCTGTGGTCATGACAACAAATGTTTTTTTTTTTTTAATTCAAACTGATATAGAGAGCTTTTAACAATAAAAAAGAGCAGAAAAACTATGTGGGGTCTGAACATCTGCAAAGAGTTACAGCATTTAGTAAATTGGTGCAGCACTGCAATCATGGAAGTTAATTTTTAGGCAAAATCTTAAAGACCTACATTTAAATCCACTATATTTAACAGAATCTATGATTACTGTTCATGAAAGAACTAACACAGAAACATATTGTGTTTTCTGCTCTATAGGGCACACTATACAATGCTATATAACAAACTTGTTTTATTTAAGGATTAATCCTGGATTTGCCTGCTAATGTCAAGTGGATTTTGAGAGGTAAAGAGCGCTCTGTCAAGATGTCAGTCTGTTTTTGAACAAGTTGCATTAGGGCAGGGGTGCTCATTACGTCGATCGGGATCGACCGGTCGATCTTCAAGGACACGAAGGTAGATCGCAGGCCAGCAAAGAATAATAACCATAAAAATAAAAATATATTTTTAAAATATTTGTCAGTGAATCAAAATCCTCACCGAGAAGTACGTGACTTGATTGACATTTAGAACGGCTAATCCAACATCCTCTGAGAAAAACGTCACTGCCCATGCGTGTTTAAATACACTGAGCGCAAATTCTGTCTGTCATCAGAGAGTCACTACTTGCCACACAGGACATCAAGTCCCCGGCAGAAGACCACTCCAGCCCACTGGAGTGTTTATTTAGGCTCGGATCGCCCCGCGTGCCTCAGCAGTTCCCGCCCGATGGATCCGAGCCCACTAAAGCAGCAGTGTTTTCCTGTATCACGCGCTTCTCAAGCGCTGCCCACGAAGCCAGCAGCGCTTTAGAAATGCCATGTTCCCCCGATTGCACAGTTAACAGCAGAGCAAGAAATGCGATAGTCACTGCTTTCTGTTTTTGTACTAAAACGCCTCATCTGTTAATACAAAAGTATCTCCTCACAAAGATTTGTGTACTCTTACTGTGTAGTTTTTGGATTATCAGTACATAAAAAACATTATGTACTAATAGTTCATAATACTGTGTTTATTAAACAGTATTTTAGTCTCAAAATACTACATATATATAATATACACTATATATATATATATATATATATATATATATATATATATATATATATATATATATATATATATATATATATAGGTAGATCTTTGACAACATTGTCGTCTCAAAAGGACCTCACATGCCAAGTGGGGGCACCCCTGCCTTAGGATATTCAGTGATACCACCTTTAGAAATGTCGTTGACATATAAAGCCATGACAAGTTAAAAAGCAGGCCATTTATTGATGGCATTTTAATTTATTGTATGACATTTATTATCTGGTGTGCCCTATAGTGCAGAAAAAAAGTCATGAGTGCATTATGTTGTGTTGATATATTTAAACATATTTTCATGAGTGTTGTCAGAACACTGAAGTAATCTTTTTTGCTTTACTATTGTGCTGAACATTGCACAAAATGTCAGTAAAAAGTTAAATCTGTTAGATCAATAACGGAATAACTTTTTTATCTTTTGCTTATCTGTTATTTTCAGATGTTTTTCATGATCCTCTTGTTTCATTTGCTGTTTTATATAACTCCCTTTCTCTTTTTCCATCCCTAAAGTGATTTAGTATCATGTGATTAATGATGGCCATTACAAGCCTCAATATCAGCGTATCTTAGAGTTCACCAGATACGGCCCATGGAGCATCTGGCCATCCATGTGCGAGTGTGCATGCGTGTGTGTGTGTGCAACTTGTATCTCTGCATTTTTGTTGCCATGCCTGTGAGTCTGCAGATTAGCCTTTAGTGCAAGCAGAGGTGCTCAAAAAACATGCAACACTCAGAGGATCATAAGCACAAACCTTCATGCAAATCCATACCAGAGTGTATTAAAAATGTAATTAAGGTTCAGACACCTTGAAGTTGTGCCACAGCACTTTGTTTACTGTCACAGTTTTCCAAATAATGAGCTAAGATGAGAGCATACCCACCCTCTGAATTCCTGAAATAATTTGGTGTCAGCCGTGTACATCTGGACTGGTCTCTTTATAGTGACCAAAACACAAAACAGGAGTTTGTTTTTGTCGGGTTTTTCTTTTTTTTCACTTCATTCTTCATTGTATTTTGTATCATACATTTATGCAGGGAAAAAGAAGTTTTTATTACTAGAAGTGTCTTCATCACTTTAATGGAATAATAAATTTAAATGAAGAAAATCAAATAGTAAAACAGTATGATTATTTATGCCTTTATCAAAGACATTTAGGGTTGCTGAATGAAAAAAGCTTAAGGCAATTACACAAAAATATCTTTGATAAGCCAGAGAGAAAAAAGAAATGCACTGAGAAGAGCTTTTTTTTCCTTTTACCTGGCATGATGCTGTTTACACATCATAAAGAGTGGCTTTGTCCCCTGTACATGTCTGATAAGAGGATTTAAAAGACTTAAGGCAGCAACACTTTGAACATAATGTAAGCTCAGCACTTACTGCTCGCTTTTTTTCTTCCCTTCAACCCATTCTTTTTCATCCCACTCTAGATCACACGTAAAATACTCACTGGATTTAGATGGTACAAAAGAAATGATGCTTAAATGTTCTGAGAATCAGGCTGCAACTCACATCTTTGGAACCGTATGTACACTTTTCAATTTAAAGCTAGGCTGCTGCACGGACAGTTGATTCTTTGAATCAAATTTGCATAATCCTAACTATCTTAGTTCGTGCTTTCATGTAAGGCGTTTCCATTTTTATGCTCAGAAAAAGCATTTTTGCACAGCTTTTTAGAATTACATGAAGTATTTTTTTAAATCATATTTCTAAAACATTTCAGGAAATGGGGAAGTTTTAATAGAAAATTGGCATTGAATGCCGTGCATTTTACCAAAGGTTTTTCTACATGTTTTAATATTTTGGTATTTACTTTTACATTTTGATATATTTTTTTCCTAAACACAAAAGGTTGGATATAAAAAAAAAAATTTAATTAACCATTGAGTAAAGCAGACAATATATGCTTATATAACTTTGTTTTTATTACCATTGTTTCAATTCATTCATTCTCAACATATTCCCTAAATTAATCATGTTTCCATAATATTTTACAGATTTTACAGATTTTTGTAAAACACGTTTATTGGCTGACTTAGTTGAATTTGACAGAATTTGACTGGTCTAACTGTTTAGATTTTAAAAATATTTTATAAAAATATAATTAATTTTTATATTTGTAAAATAATTTTAAAAAAATTGCTGAATGCAAGTAAAGGAATGAAAACCATAAAATTATGTGATAAGAAGAGTGATGCTGATTATAAATTCATACAGACATAAGCAGTCTGCGGAAGCTCAGTTTGTATTGATGTTGCCAGTGGTTTCTTGAGATGCTTTAGAGAGGCATCACTCCTCTAATTTACCTGTAACCGAGCCGGTGAGTGAATATTCCATCTGGACTCATATCCATGTCCCTGTATCATACTGTGATGAGATAATTCATCCACTGCCCAGCTCAGCGGAATTCTGCTATCAGAAAGGTTTCCTTCATTTGAGCCAGCAGAGATGATTTCCTTGCCTAAATATCCTTCTGGAAAATAAAGAAAAAATCTGCTCAAGATAAATTTATTTGAAAAAAAAAGCATCTCTCTTATAGTTTATTTACCATCAAATGAAACTACAAAGTCCGTTTTGAACTGCTGTTGATATTCGCTTGTGCATTGTAAATACAGCTCTTTTTGACACAAAAAATCTAAAGCTGTCATTGTTTGAGCTGCAAATTGACCATCAGGGCTGGAATCTTAAACAATTGCCAATTGCTATACGATTTAAAATCTAGAACAAGACCATTTATGCCACAAAATTCAAAAAGAAAAACAAGAAAGGAGTAATTGGTTAGTTTGTGTCAGAATACCAACCAACCATCACCACACAGTTGTAATGCAATCTACAGTATATCTCTTTCATGAAATATTGATTTGGATGTCAACGTTTTTTATGTAGTTCTTATGGAGTCAAATCAGGGACAGCTTAAAGCACATGTGTCAAACTGAAGGCCCGGGGGCCAAATGTGGCCCTCCATGTCATTTTAGGTGGCCCGCTGGAGCATAAAAGTTTTTAATTTCTTAAAATAAAATTTAAAAATTGGTGTGTATTTATTCATATCTAGGGGGAATTGGACTTTAAATATCGGATTGGACAGCTATACATTAGGACCTAACCACGGTCCATATAACCTAACCTGACAGAATCAAATTTAAAAGGATTTATGTTAGAGTAACAAGCAAACATATGTTTTCTATGCAACTGTAATTATCAATTTAAAAAGTTATGATAAATGAATAATGAGTAATTTAACATTAAGGAGTAGTTACATTTATTTTTCATTACATTTACTTAGATGTATAAGTTATATCTGGCCCTTTGAGGACAACCACTATGCTGATGTGGCCCTCAGTGAAAATGAGTTTGACACCCCTGACTTAAAGTTAATAAAAAACAGATTTAAAACAATACTCATTTGACAAACAATATCCATATATATAATATATTTTAGCAGACTAAAACATTTTTTAATGAAATATTAGTTATCTTCACTGCAAATTTTCCCCGAAGTAAGACGAGTGGATCTCTAAGGCACCGCCTTTCGCTCCGTGTGGGTGACGTCAACCTGAGCCCCAGTGAAGATGGATGTACATATTGTGCTTATAAAATGAAAGCGCATTGCAGATCACTGCTAATTCAGCAGAGAAAATGGGTGAGTGTGTTAGTCTGGCGGCGGTGCTGGCAGTGCAAGATCCTTCCTGGAAGGGGCTGTTCCTGATTTATCTACGTCACAATGTGAGAACCTAATCATTTTTGTAGATTGGGAGGGGCTGGTGTTTAGCGCGCAGGTTTTTAGAGGAATGCTCAGAGATGCGTGAATGGATTAAAATACCGCTTTGGGGTTGTTTTTTTTGAGGAATTTACATTAAAAAACACCTAAAAGCTGAAAATGTTGATTTTGCAGGAATGAGCCTTTAAACTTGAAAGTATGTAAAACGGGTTTGTTGTCATCCCTTCTCTGACACTGTTTACAGTGGACATGACATCACTATCACCAAACAGTTTTGGGTTTATTAGTTTTTTGTATGTTTTTAAGTTTCAAATTTACTTCTTTTTCAATTTGAAAATATTTCTGTCAAGTTATATATATATATATATATATATATATATATATATATATATATATATATATATATATATATATATGTGTTTCATGAAAGAGATTTACTGTGGTTCCTTTTTTATTCAGTTTAAGAAAGAAAAATTAACTAAAAACTTTAAATAATATCAGCGGTTGGTTCTCCTACCATGTCTTTGTCTAAAACCCCCTTTTTTAGTCTTTCTATTTCCTTCTCCCAGTGTCAAGAGGCTGCCTGTCCTCTGATTTTTTTGCAGCTGTCTTTTCTTTTGGTCTCTGTCAATCCATCGCTCTCCGGCTACGGACTGTCACCTTACGTTTGGAGGGAGCATGGTAGAAAAGAAAAAGAAGTCAAAAGGAACAAAGGAGATGAGGAAGCTGTGCATGAAAAAAAAGCATGAGAAAAGTGTGGGAGCTTAGGATGACAGCTGAGATGGGATTTGGTGTTTCAGGTTTCCATGGTTGTGTCTCGGACCAGTCTGCCTGCGAGTCTTTGAGTTTGTTTCTCTGCAAATCTGTATGTGTGAGTGAACAGGGACGCATCCTCTAAGGGAGATCCACAGTGGGGGGTCGTTCATTGCCCAAGCTCTCTCAAACGCTGCCCCCACCCCCCACCACCCTGGCCACTGTTTGCTTCTTTCCCATGATCCCTCTCTTTTTTCATATCTGTCCTACAGCTTTCTTTTGCCAGCCCCTCATCATCACCTTCAGACAGTTTTTCTTTTATCCTTTTTTCTTGATATTTTTTTGGTTCCAAGTTCAAAACTTTTCCTTAAGATTTTTGATTATGTCTCCCATCTGTCCCTCTTTATTTTTTCCTTCCTTTTTTTCTTCTGTTTCCTGAATCTTTTCCAATCTCTGCTGTCTTTCACACTCCCTTTTTCCCTCTCATTCTGCAAATTGATGCAGTAGCACCAATCAATCCTTTGCGCTGGAATCTTAGAGAAAACTTTTTCACTTTCTTTATACATGAATGTGCTGCCATAGGGAGACGACCCTGCAAGTATGTGGTTTCTTTGACTCAACCTGTAGAAATATATTTTCAAGAACCTATCAGCTTTATAGATTAGCTTGATAAAAAAAAGGAGTTGTGTCCCACTATAGCCACTTTTTGTTTTTTTAATTCACACCCTTACCCTTGGTCATATGGTAGAAACAGTGTCAGACGAGGTACCCATTATCAGAAATTAATAGACAACGCAGAGGTGGGAACCGTCTGATGCAAAGCGGAGGGTAGTTGCTTCTGCAAAGTCCTTCAAATTTTGATAATGGACACCTTGACTGGCATTATCCTGCTTATACCATCTTGTTATCCCTAATGTTTGGATTTTGTTTCATAAGAAGTGAACGATGTGATGCGTTTGACGTGTTGTCATAGTTACAGCTACAGAGCCTGCATTGACTTTGCTTTGGCACAGTGGAGGACATTGGTTGATACCCTGGACACCTGAATTTATTTCTAGCGACAAAAAAAAAAGAAAAAAAATCTACAATATTTTTTAAAATGTATGTAGATTTTAAATAACGATAATTTTGGAGTCAAAGTGGTTTGATACATATTGGTATCATTAGGGTCAAGGAGTTATATGCTGAATGTCACGTTAAGTCATGCCAAGCTGCACTTCCGAGGGAAAGTTCACCTTTTATTGCTTTTTTTTGTCCAGATGATGAAGCAAATGTTTGTTTTAAAAACAAAGTAGTTTTCTAGATCGCTTTATAGTGCAAGTAATATCCACCACATATGTTCCAAATTTTTGTTGTTCTGGTTACCAGGCCAACACAGTGATTTAGAACATTCAGGGCTATGTGACCATCATTATTACTGTCCATTGTCACTTTTAAATAGACACCCTGCAGCCAATTAGGATCAAATGTTAACCTGGACCATGGTATAATTATTGTTTTCACAAAAGTCAAATGCGGAAAAACATTCTTTACAAATTTTAAAGAGAACATTAACTAACAATGGAGAAACATTAAAGGAATGCCGTAAAACAGAACAGACATTCACCCACTGTTACCTGAAAGGTTGACGTCATTTACAAAATGCAACGAAGTCCTCAGTTATCCAGACATACTTATTGCATGAAATAATTATTTCACCAACACATACGTGGAGTGAATCATGGGAGATTCCATGCATTATTAGTTTACTCCTCATTTAACGTAAATATTTACATTGCTGAAGATGCCTGCATAAATACACCAAACAGTAAATGAGTTTGCGAGGTGTGTCCAATGTAAACACCAAGTCCATTTAATAAAGACTTGCAGATGGAGGAACCATTCCTGCTGCCATTAGACAACCACAAGGCTGCAATCAACAGAGTTTCAGAAGACATGTTGAAAAAATTACCTCCTAACAGTCCCACTACAGACTGTGTCACACTCAATTTATTGCCCCATTTCAAATTAAATTAATTGATTTTTTGGCTTATTTTTTTGTGTGTGGTTGTGGTGTACAAACATTTCCTGTAGCTGCGGAGTTTAGGTCTGACAAAAGGTTTTATGTGATTGGGAGGGCCAAAACATTGTAGAAGATGCACGTATATGTGCCAAGATTTTATTATCAAACTTTAGAAAGCAAAGTAAGGACCAAAAAAAAAAAGTTCACTTGTTGGTATTTCACTTTAAAACTAATTGAACAGATGGAGTGATGATGAGAGATTAAAAGAATAACATAACTTTATTAAATGTTAAGTATAAATGTATAAACGTTTTTTTTAGGTGTTGAATTTAGACACTTTATTTTATTATTTTACTTCATAATTTAGCAAAAAAAAAACTTAAAAAAGAGGAAATGTTTATAAATTAAAGTTGTGAGCAGTGTTGTATGGCCTGCAATTGCCATAAATCTTTGAGGCAGGGTGATCATAGCTTTACTTAATATACATTTTACAACACTCGTTTTTTTGAATTGCATTGAAAAAATCCCAGAAAACTTTGAAACTTTGTTCTTTCTCTGGAAACAGACACACACACACACATGCAAGTAGGACAATAAAGCCTGTGAAAGATGGAAGGGCTCCCTCCAGCTTCCTGTAGTAAGTGCATTCAGACTCGTACATTCACACCTCATCTGCATGCTTTTATGCCTGCACATGTCCTGTCACATCTAAGAAGTAATTTTCAACACTAACAAGGCTTCTATTCACTTTGGCATCCCGCCAGTCTGAAACACACATCAGTACATGTACAAACACACACTTGTGAATAACTCCAGGGATGCACACACCGATGAACACGCACACCCTCGGCAGTGTACTCAGAGTTCTTCAATTACACAGGAATATTTGGATAGAAAATTCCCTAACACTCCAGGTGACAGACCCCCTGGTGCTGAAAAAACACACACTTCCCTCCCTCTCTCTCATACACGTTTCCGTCAGCCAGATGAAATTGCCCTTCAAAGTAACCGCACAATCAACCGCAGCGCTGTTCTGAGTAAGGAAACGCCACAGCCCTCAGATTCCCCCCCGTTTTCTCTTCAGTGTCAGATCTCCCTGCAGTTTGCGCTGTACTTGTCTGAATGGATCTAGCTGTACTTCTGCACGTCTGTGCCTGCAAACTGGAGAGAAAAGGTCTTTGGCTGGTGACAGTGGTGGTATTTGTGAGCCACAGCACGGAGCAGTTAGCCGTGTCACATTCCATCCACATCCAGCCAGCACCATAGCCTGCCCTTTGATTCTCTGACACACATAGACATAAACACACACAGTCAGACACACAAGCAAAGACTCCTTTTTTTCCCCTAATTTGAATTCAAAACAAGGAAGAAAAAAATTATTAGTCATTTTTCACTGACAGACAAATCATACAACTATAATTTGCGCATCTGTTGATATTTTTAGGAAATTCTGTTTAATTTAATGTTTCCAAAACGTCTTTACCAACTTATTTAAAATCATCTTAATTTCCCAAAAAACAAATCCTCTCTGGAGTTGTTGTTTTTAGCTAAAAGGGGAGAGTACCATATTTTCCGTACAACAGGGCATACTGAATTATAAGGTGGACTGTCAATGAATGGTCAAATTTTGAAATGATCTCATAGATAAGGCTCATTAGGCGAGACAAAAGAGTCAGAAATAAGTCTTTCAGTCCAGCTTTATTAACTACATTCACAGTAACTCCTTAGTAACACTCTACATTTTAGCAAATTCACAATACTTGTAACTCTCAACCTTGTTTGCAACACATAAAAAAACAGACAGATACCAGTAAAACTAACATTAGGCTACTGTCACTACACTAATTCCAAATCTTGTTAGTAACGTTAAAAAAAACAGTCTGTTAGCCGTTTTTGCGTATTCACAAAAAGTTTACTCAAAGTTGTTTGTTACTCGTAAAAAACAGACTGATACCACCGAAACAAATGTTACTGTGACTGTGCTAACTCCAAACCTTTTTAGTAACATAAAAAAAAAATAGTGCCATATATTTCTCAAAATGGCTTCATTATCAGTAAGCACAACCAGAATGAATCCCATAAGGCGCTCCAGATAATAAGGCGCACTATTGTTTATTGAAAAAATTAAGAATTGTACGTGCGCCTCAACATGCAGAAAATACAGTATATGGGCACAACTGGGTTTGTTTACTAGAAAACGCCACATGGAAAATCTGTTAGGTACATGATAAAACACTTGCAAGAGCCACATTTTATTTTCCGACTGAGATATAGAATAATAAGCAAATGACTCATCTGTCAAGCATTAGCTTTGACTTTGTTTTCCCTTCAAGCTACTTTTTTTTGCATATCTGTCTAATTATAAAACAGGGTTACAGCAAAAACTCCAATTGAACCTCTCAATTCTACCTGAATATTCAGCATTGAAATGGGCCAGAGAATAACAAAATGTTCTGGGCGGCTAATGAAGTGCAGACCCAGACCAGTGCTCCTGCCGCCAGATGCACGCTAATGTGTTTATAATGAGGAACAAGTGTATGAAGACAAATGTCACAATGAATGAATAATAATTTAAATGAATCATCAGCTGAGCCTGTTTTGTTTTTACTCTACTCTAATGTAGCTGTCATTGACAACATTTGGGAAAGGACTTTTTTTTGTTACCAGATGGACTTAACATGTTTTTCCTCTTTCGACTGAAGGAACTTTTTTGAAAAAGCTGTTCAAAATCCTGAAACTTCATTTGCTTTTTAAGTCCCACTCCATTTATTTTTATTTCAAGGGTTTGTTTGTTTGTTTTTTTATTATGATTATCTTGTTTTTAGCCAAAATAAAAAAACGTGCGTCATTTCCTAGGTCACAGTTTCTCCAGAGCAGCAGGAGTTCATTAGAAATTTGCCTCTGAATTATAGGTGGGATTGTTGCCATGGCATAAGCCTATCCTGTTCCCATCATCCATCGGTTTACATCCTCTGTAGCTTACAGCCCCTCACATCCCAACCTAATATTACTGGTGCGACACAAACGGTGAGCAATATTGGAGCTATCCAGCTGTACAGTTTTGAGTCAGATGCCAGCATGGATAAGGAAAACAAAGACATACTCTAGTAGTGGATGTGTCAGAATGGAGCAGAGCATGGAACTTGTGGATAGCAATAGTAATTTGTACATCACACTTACAAGTTTTTTTCAGCTTCCTTTTTTCATCTGCTCCTGATTCACAGTGATTTGGATAAATACTAAGAAATGCAATTTTAAAATAATTTTCCTTTATATATGTCATTAATCATAAATGTCACAAGAACATGTTGAAACAAACAGGATTTGGATTGAAATGGGTCTTAAAAATTTTTTTTTTTTAAATGTTTTTCTCTGTTTACAAGAATGGAATGTCACATTTAAACTGATGGAGAAAAAAACCTCTCTTAAGCTCTTGCCTTTTATTTTGACTGTAAACCAACAGTCTCACCACAGTTGTCCAAACGAGGAAGGACAGGATACTGTGTTGTTATGAAAAAAAATTTGTTGACCTGTGGTCTGGGCTGGGCCAGCCCATGGCCTTGTCAGTTCTGCTACTTTGGGCTAAATAACAGTGATGGTCAATGGCAGTGGTTGTTGGTGGAAGTGAGGGCAAAAAAGGCAACAGAAAATTGTCTCTATATATTTCAGTTTTGTTGTTGTTACTTGGATTTGTTCAAAACTCAGATGAACAAGTTCAAAAAAAAAAAACGAAAGGATTGCATTCTGCAGGATGTGGTCATAAGTAGGTTACTACGTAAAAGTGTTATTACACACACCAGCACTGACTGTGGTCAGACAGTTGAACTGTTACTGAAACCTTTAGGAAGAAAACTAAGGTTGTTTGCTGTTTGTTGCTGTTGTCTGGAGAGGGTTTTGACTCGAGGAACCGCTCCTTTTCTCACACCTTTATGGTTTGCTATGAAGGTCCGATTCTTCTGGCAATGTGTGACAGGTGTTGTCAAATCCAGTTGCACTGCAGCAAAATGTCTTGGGTCTGCCTCAGAACAGTCCTCCAAGCTTCGCTTCAACCAAACCTCAGCGTGCTCCCCTGAGCTTCTTAGATGCCAAATCCTAACCCTGAACGTATTCACTCAGGCCAAGGAAGAGTGACAGTTTTGCATTCATTCGTTCTGAACGAAAAAAACAAACACGCTTTTTGTTATGTTTGTTTGTTATGTTTGTTATAAGTCATATAAGCATTTCTATGTAAGGTTATAATTTTACCCTTCTCTCTTATTCATATTTATCTTCTTTTGTCATTTAGCTGTTTCTCTTCTAATTATGTTAAGCATTAAATATTGGTTTCTTAATCAATGACGATCCATCATTTTTAGATTTTTTTCCATCAAATATGTTTCCTAAAACCAGCAGTGCTGGATCAGATGCATGGATGAAAATTTTAGCTTTAGCAATTGCTCTAATGTATGACGGCTCAAAAGCCATGGAAGAAAAAGTTATGTTTTTAGGCAGACTGAAAAGGTGGTAACGCAGTTATGGCTTCACAACCTCACATTTAGATGGCATGTGTCCTGCTGAATATAGCTCTTAACTCCAAAGAACACTTTGAACTCATTACTTGATACCAAGCAGGTGTTTAACCCTTGTGCTCTTAGATGACCCCACCCTTACATTGACGTGTTCTCCCTACCATGACAAAGGTGGATAAAGGCGGAAAGATTTCACGTAATCCATGGACACCAGTGAAGATCACAAATCATTGAAGAAAAAAGGTTCAGAGCACTGTCTAGTGGGTCTAGATGACCCAACTCCCAATGCCTAGGATAGCACAAGGGTTACAAGGTTTTTGGAGCTGTTCACCACAAGAAAGGGTAATTTCGATAAACAAACTGACTGTTTGTTTTCATCTTCTGAAAATGTCAAAACAGATGGATGGTTTTTACATCTTCCAATCTAACCTAAATTTTTTCTTATTCGTCTGCTAAAAAATTCTATTTTTATTTCAATCATTTATGGTGAAACTTCAGTAAGAATTTTAAAGGGAATGAAAAAAATCATATATTTTTGAGTCTTTTCTCAGGTGTTGCTATACATTACCAGGATGTGATGTGGAGATAAATATAAAAAAGTGAACAAACCTGGGAGTATTTCAGGCAGGCAACTCAAGCAGTGCGTTTACCTGGTTTACGTAGTTTTACCTGGTTACTCCTCCCTGTGGGCAGTTTAGTCTAATCAACTCACCTGTTCAGCCTCCTGCTCAAGTTCCAGGTGTGCTGTCCAATCCATCTTCTTCCGCGAGCTCTGCGTTCATCACCCCACCCTCCTCCCCGGCTTCCACCTGTGAGCTCCGTTGGGGGTAGTTTATTACCCAAAGCTTTCTATTGAGATCCTTGTTTTATGTATCTGAACGGAGCCTTATGCCAAACTAAAAGAAATATGGAAATAAATCTTCTTTACTGCATGAGTTGTCTGAAATAGCATTGAGAAATTAATTAATTTAATTTTAATAAATATCTGAAAATAAAATTAGAAAATACTAGATTTGACTTAAAGTCTGATATTCTAGCGCAGTGATCTTCCATCTTTTTCAGGCGACCGACCGGTTTATGTCAGACAACATTTTCACGGACCGGTCTTAATGGGGCCGAAATTTGCATTTAACATTATTAAGCTTTTTGGTTTCTGATTAAAATAATTTTCAAATTAAAATTTTACTACAAGAAATTAAGTTAAAAGTACAGATTTATTCATTTATTTATTTTTTGAAATGATAAAGTTATTGATTTGTAGTTGTTGTTTCTGATTTGTAAAACATTCAATGAAAGTAACATTAAAGTTTTTTTTTCTTCATAAAACATCATTATCACACTGAGAACTTATCCCAATCTTAGATCATCTTATAGGGCTAAAAGATTTATCATATTTTATTCCTGATTTTATTTTATTTTTTAACACAAAGGAGCATTTACTGGGCTAAAGTTTGATGCCTGCCTAATTCACCCTTGCTGTAGGAAAATTCACTAATGTCGTTTTTTTTTTTACAAATTTACACAAACAGAAACAACTTCCACAAATCACTACCTTTATTTTACTGAATCTTCGTGTGGCTGATTTAAACTTGGACTTTGTGATGAAAATTTTCGTTTTAACATGAAAGTGGATGTTAACAACCAAACACTAACTTCAGCCGCGTCCAACTATTGTAACTAGTGGAATGGTGAAGAACTACAGGATAGAAAACATGGCCAAAGTAAAATCCAATGGGTTTTTAAGGAAAGTTGGGATCATGCTAATGAGATGGGGGTCTTAAAAATGTCTGCACCAAAATGATTGAAATGGTTCTAAAGGGTTAATATTTGATGCTTTCTGTTTGAACGGGTGTTTCGTCTGGTCTCCGGACTGGATTAAGGGGGGCACAAGCAGACGATTCATGTCAGATCTATCCTCTGATAAAGCCTGGAGATTTGGTCTGTGTTTCAGAAAGTAGCTTGTGTGCAGACCATAATTCAGTCACACAGACCACTTAGTCTTATTAGACTTCAACAAAGGTTAATATTTCAAAACCATAAACAAGAAAACAAACACAGAAGCCATAACTCAAGCCTGGACCACTCAACGTTATTGTAAACCAAATATATAATATTTCAAAATATCAACTAAAATAAAGAGACACACTCTTAGTGAGTGTGCTGTTCATTTTCTCTGGCTTCTTTGTCTTCCTGTACATGGACGAAAATAATTTGCATTTCATGGCACACAGTACTTGTCCACACTGTGTTAACAGGCGGTGTTTTGGTTTGGCAAAGTAATCAACTTCCCTCTAAATGGAGCAGATGTCCGTCTAAAGGGAGGCAGGTGGTGATTCAGAAAATGGTGTAAAAAAAGAGAACAAAAAGAAAAAAAGGGTTTTAAAAAGAAAAGCAAGGAAAGAGAAAGGCAGAAGAAAGCCAGAGTGAGAATGGCTTTCAAAGGTTTACAAAGCACAACAAATATGTGACGTGATGTGAGAGGAGCAGGGGAGGGGAGCGGCAAAGCAATAAAAGGAAAAATAAAAAGAAGTGGGGGGCTCTGACAGAAAGCATCAGTGTTACACTTTGGGTGAGGATGCTGACAGGCTTGAAAAATTTGGAAAATTAAATGAAGAATCAGGAAGCAAGGGACAAAGCAGAGACGCTGACTCCAGCCCTGATGCAAACCAGGAGTCAGCTCAAACTCAACACGCCATCACTCACCCACTAATGACATGCTGGCTCAGTGCTGTGCCGTGGCTAAAATGGGACACTTGATCTTAATCTGCTTGTAGGTCCTAGTACTCATCAGATGCATCTTTGTGGGTGCTTTTCTTTCTGCTTACAAAGTGTGTGTGTGGTGTGTGTGTGTGTGTGTGTGTATAGATAGATAGATAGATAGATAGATAGATAGATAGATAGATAGATAGATAGATAGATAGATAGATAGATAGATAGATAGATAGATAGATAGATAGATAGATAGATAGATAGATAGATAGATAGATAGATAGATAGATAGATAGATAGATAGATAGATAGATAGATAGACATAGTATCTGAATGTAATCAGAACCTTTGTTTAATTTAAAGTTGTTTACACCAATTTGTTAACACCCTTTTGCTTCCATTACAGGGGCTAATATTGGTTATACAACAGCATTTATTACTTATAATCCAATTTTCTTCTCACTGACAGACCCAATTGTCATTCTCATTTCCCCATTCACTTATTTTTTGTATTTAGTGATTAGATTAGCAGTTATCAAAAGCCTGTGCATCAGCCGTGTCTGCATTAATCGTTTAGAAGCAACCAACCCTTCCATGAATCAAGAAGTCAAATATTTTGGTGAAGATATTCTAAATTTCATGGACTGTGCTGGGTGCCAACTCAATCCAATGATGTGCATTCCCACTGCCCAAATTTCTTGTTTTGTTAAACTCACCCACAAACACACACACATGCACAGACTGTTCTTTACAATTCTAATTTTCCCTTTCAGTTGACAGAAATCTCAGTAATTAGTTTGGCTGAGGCTGCTCTGCAGCTTTTAATGGAGTGAAGTTATTTCTCTGCATCAGCACAGAGATTTAAAAAAGTTAATCTAATCACTCAATACCACGAAACCCCAACCAAACCCCTGCCAATATGCTTCTGTTAAAACCATTGACTATATAAGAGAGCTGGACAGATTGACCCCTTCCCCTTCGCGATCCAAACAGCCAGCAGGTAGATAGTACATGCTGGTAATTTTATTTCTTGATATTTTTGCTGTAGTGCAAGTTATTCAAGTTATAAACTGACCAATGTGATGCCTCAGTAAAAGTATTTGGTCACACTCACTCGGTCCAGTTCTCATATGCAGTCAATGGTTAAAACAAATGTTTGCTTTGTTGTTGTAGCTCGGCTGTGGGTTCACCTTTGCTATGATTGGACTAATGACTTATTCATCTGATCAGAATTTCATTTGCCACTATGGAAATTCTTTAGCTACGTTCACACTACCCTTGATAACGCGTTCAAAATTCTTGTGTTCAGGCATTGCAAGTTTCTATGACTGTTTTTGGGCTCTACGTTCAGAATGCATGACCATTGAACACGTGCTGTTCAATGGTCATATAGGACTTTGACTGATCAGGGGCCATGGATTTGGTAATGACATATGGATTGCGTTCTTTTTAATTCTCGTAAGAGCCAACCATTTGAAAACTGACCGTGGGCTCAATGCGCCTTCAAGAATGTGGGTTTAGCCCCATGTGAATGCAACATTTATTTGCTCTTTTTTTTTTCTTTTTACTTTACATGATGTTCCCTCCATCATTGTGACAGGCTCATCATCATAGAAGTCCCAGTCTCTTCTGCTTTGGTATTCTAAACTATTTAACCACCATGACAGCAAACACATCCAGCGGTCACGTTGGTGATTACTGTAGCAGCTCCTAAATGCTTCCTTATGGGATAAATGTGAGCAGGCACACTTTTTTTTTTTTTTTTCAGTAATTTCTTTTCTAAAATTTACCTCAAATATTTCCTTTTGTTGCCTCCCATTGGGATTTAAATGCTACTTTTTACTACTGTGAACAATCTTGTATGTGTGATCATATTCTGTCCTGTAATACTGTCTTTCCCTTTAATAATATAAGTGCTTTTTAACAAAGTTGCCTGTGATGAAGGCACTACATAAATAAATGGCTTTGACCCTTTGATGGCAAAGATCCACAGCGCAATTGCACTTTTTGAGGATGAAGGTTTTATTAGATTAACTGTGTTTCGCTCTCTTGTCCTGGACCAGGTCATTTCTACTTTAAAAGCCACGGCGCCTCTATAACTGTAACCATAAATACCAAACACAGCTCATTTTGTAAGTGGAACAGCAGCAGGCATCTGGATGCCATGGGAAGTCTAAAAGGCATGAAATCCCACAGCTTTGATGCTTTTAAGGCTTTTAAACAGAGGCAGATTAAGTTGCTTGATCTCTGAAAAGTTGCTTAGTGAAAACGAGGAATTTTGTAAAAGGAAATGATAAATTTTTTTATGTATGAAGAATAGAATATCATAACTTTTATTGTTTAATGCACTTTTTCAAATAAATTGCAGAGTAATGTTTTTAATTTTAAAAGTTATGTTAAGCAATCAGACTTATAATTAATATATCTGCTTAGAATCTGGATTTTGTTTTATTTAAATTGGCTATGTTTCAACTAAAGAATTGCACCTCTCTATTAAAAACATTACTCACAATTATCTTTCAATACGAGTAATAGATGTTACTATAATGACAAAAAAATTTACTTTTGTCCCCTAATTTAAAAAATGTCCGCACATCCTCAGAGGAAAAAGGTTCTCTGTGTTTACCCCAAAGTAACATTTGCATGTTCGGTTGGACTCCACCCGCTGATCATATCATCAACATGTTACAGACCCAAGCGGAGTCTCTGATTGGTTGTGACTCTAACTCTTCAGATGTACAGTATTTGGCCGCGCCGTGTTGTTGCACCACCCGAAATGCTCTGTCGCATTTCTGTCTGTACGTATTTTGTTATACATCTAAAAACACCATAAGGGTTTTCATCAAAAAGTAACTTTTCTCAAAAATGTCATTTAAAAAATCTTTTTTACTATCTCGTATTGTGAGTATATTGACTTGTTTGAATTGTTTAAAGGAAGAAAAAGGCCAGCAAATAACAAGCTAAACTTCAAAAACAGCAAAGCTTTCTTACACACCCATCAGCAGCATTAGACAGCGCAGCACGAGCCAGTAATTTGATTTCAGAATAATTTGCCAGGAGTAGCAATTTACTTCCTTTCACTTGTTTTTTTAAACAGGCGGAAATCATTGCATTTGAACCCTCTACTTACTAATGTATTTTTGCTTGGGCACCACTGCTTAAACTATTTAAAGAACCACACCAATAAGAATTTTTTTTTTGTGTTTTTTTCAACGTGTTTTTGTGGCATTTTTCTCATGATGGAGGACATATATAATGTAAATTCAGCTTAAAATAGCACGTTTGAGTATTTCTTTATTCAAGTTGATGTGAATTTAGGAGCAGACAAAAAAAGCTGTTGGAAAAACAGCTTATTGGTGATGTTGAAAATGCGTTGGGCGGGCACAAACTCCCATCCCGTAGCTGTCAGCAATGGTAAGGGGTACAGGTTGCTCTGTTCAAATCATTCCACCCACAACTAATGCTACTACTGCTGCTTTGCAGAAACTATGTCCTAGAAAACAACACAGATTTTTTTTATTTTGGCTAAAAATGGCATAATAATAATTAAGACCACTGGGAAAACTTTTACAATACATCAAAAGATGATTGAAGTGGGTCTTTAATGCAATATTATTTGCTTTCTGTTTTTTTTTATGTTAACTCGACTTTTTAAAAATGCCATATTTTTGTTTTTCGAAATTAAACTGAACCAATGAGGTTTTTTGGTCACTGCAGTGATGAGTCCACCACCATCAGAAAACCTCGGCTTGGATCAAACTGCTTTCAAACTCACGCTGAGTTTCACGAAGAAGAAAATGCAGATTCTTGTTAAAGTCAGTGAATGTCCAGGCAACGGGCCTGGAAAGTTTATACGTTTGTTTCTGCAATTGTAGGATTGTGATCCGTAAAGTATGTCAATTTTTTTCGCTGAAAGAAGCGGCTCAGAGTGGCTTTTATCTGGGCTTTTTTTGTTGCTGCTGCGCAAACTTGTGCCAACCACTAAGAAAAAAAACAACTTTCTCCTGTGGGATTTGTGTGTTTGTGAGGAGGTGCTGTTGTCTGATGCCTCTAAAGGAGATTAATGAAAGGACTACAAACAGAGAAGGAGAGCAGAGACGGAGGGATAAGAGAAGGGCCGCAAGGGAGGGAGCTACTGGGGAGGAGGGTTGTAGTGATGGTGGGTGATTGTGTGTGTCTGTAGGAGGGGTGCACACGCGTCTGTGTTTCTCGGGGAGTTTTGTGTGAAGTCCATTCATACCTGCTGAATGAAATTCTTTCTCGCTCTTTCCCTGGTTTTTCCTTTTTTTTCACATATTCTCATTCTCTTACAGCTCGACTCTCTCCATCATCTGGTTATTTCCCGCTTTTTGTTCTTTCTTTTTCCCTCCTCCTCTCTTTTATGATTTATATCCCTCTCTTGCACCACATTCCTGCTGTCCTGGCTGTCACGGCCCTGTGACTGTGATGTCATTCAGAACAAAGGAGCCAAGCTTGCCTGGAATGTGAGACTGACTGAGAGAGTGAGACTGAGTGAGGGGATGGGTGGGAAAGAGTTAATTTCTGAAGGATAAAATGTTAAAATCAGAATGACTGGTATGTGACAGACAAATAATACCCTTTCACTTATTCTCAAAATATAAAAAAAGGCAGTTCTGAAACAGCTCAACTATCATCAATCAGTGGACAATATAAACCAGAAATTCTTTAACCATATATTGTTTTTTCCGCACTATAGGGCGAGAAAAAAAAAAGAGTAAGAGATAAGTCCATCAGTCAGACTTTATTAACTGCGTTCACAGTAATTGTACAACTTGTTTGCAAGAAGCTACATTTTAGGCACATATAGCGTGGGCTGCATTAACATATTCACAATACCTGTAACTCCCAACTTTGTTGGCAACACGTTTAGACTTTTACCACAAAAACAAACGTTACTGTCACTACATTAAGTCCCAAACTTGTTAGCAACACATACATTTTTTTAAAAAAAAACAGTCCAACGACACTATTAACCACATTGGGATACCAACCAAACATTTCGACAGACCATCCTGTACCCTTTCAAAATGGCTTCAACATCAGTAAGCGCAACCAGAATTAATCCATTTGTCTGCACTGGGGTTTTTTTTTGAAAAAAATAAAAGGATGGCTTTTAAATGCACCATAGTGTGGAAAATACGGTATGTCTAAAAAATTCTGAGTTTTGCTTAAATAGTGCCATAATCCTCACATCTTTTTTTGCTTTTAAAAGTACTAAACTATTTTAAATTGCCTCTTTAGGCACTTTGCATCTCTTTTCTTTCTTGTATTATGACTAAAGCGAAGGATAACACAGTTTGACAGGGAGAAAATAGCACTTTGCACCAAGCAAAGAGAATTAGTAAAGAGCTGTTAGTCATGATCTTGGTATTTTTCTGTATGGATCACAGTGGGCCCTTAAAACATTTTGTGTCTCTGGACAAGTAGTGGACAAAATAGCAAACTAAATATATGATCATAATACAGTCTTTATCCTTGTGTTTTCTCAAAAGAAAATGTGTTTTTTTCTTGTTGAAGTATGGTCAATATAACACTCCTTGACAAATGATTCGCATTTCAGTGAAAATGGACAAGTACCATATTTTCCGCACTGTAAGGGGCACTTGAAGGCTCGATTTTATCAAAAAGAACAGTGCACCTAATTATCTGGAGTGTCTTATAAACTGATTAATTATGGTTGAGCTTACTGATGTCAAAGCGATTTTGAGAAGCACAAAATGACCTGTTCAAATGTCAGTCTGTTTTTTTTTTTTTTTTTTCTTCATGTGTTGCCAACAGGTTTGGGTGGTTATTGTGAACCCAGATAATAAAGTCTGACAGGCGTACTTATCTCTGACTCTTGTCTCATTTAAAGCATCTTGTAATCTGGTGCTGTCAATAGAAAATACGGTAATCTCCCATAAAAAGGTTTAGAAAGCTGATCTCCTGCCCAATCACCCTAAAATTTAAAAAAAACTCTGGGCTTCCTAGAAAAAAAAAGGTATATCTTGAATTTAAGCCCTTTGAGGCATAAAACTACCATCCATGTCTGGAACATTTTTTATACCATGGTCTGGATGAATTCTCAATTCTGATTGCCTGCTAGGTGTGCATTAAAAAGTAATAATGCACAGTGATAATGCATGCCTAAAAAAAGTTCTGGTCAAATAGCTTAAATATTTCTATATCACTTTGCTGGCTTCTTTAAAAACAAACTTTTTCTTCATCATCTGAAAAAAACAAGCAGTAAGAGGAGAACTTTCTCTCTTAACTGATGCTTTATTTAACCTATTGTGACGATCAACATATATATTACTTTCCTTTGCCGCGGCAGTCGTAGTCGGCTAAGCGGCTTAGCAGCACCACGTCACAAATAAGCAGCTTTTTGTGAAAAAAGCGAACCAAACCGAAAAAATAACAAGAATAAAGTACTAAAAACTGATTGAATATTTAAATCTTTTGTAAGTGGCCATGGTATAAGTGGGTTAATGGCCTTCAAAGTGTGCATTATCAGAATTAACGCACTTTTCATCAGACGGTTCAAGTTTCCACGGTGTGCGTCAATTTTTTATTTTTTATAATGTACACTTCATCATCATCCATTAACCCTTACCTAAACAGCAGTTTTACAAGATGTTCATATACAACTAACTTGTAAAATTGTTTTAAAATGTGTCTTTTTTAGAGGTATAACAAAGTTTGTCTTTTTAGATCAACCTTTAATGAAGTTGTTTGATCAGTTCTCCTTAAATGATTCAAATCTTCTTATTCCCATGACAAAGTGCACAGTTAAACACACAAAAAACTGCATTGAACTGCTTACAAAACTGTTGAGGTCAATTTGTCCCGTTATTCTCCTCTTTGCTTTCTTTCTGTGCTCGGGTTGTCAGGGAGAACTGTCTGCTTGGGCATTTAGGGAACTATTCTGATCATGCGGGTAAGTGAGTGACAGAGGTCTTTCTCCCAGAGCTGGAATGTGTGTTCTCACATACCAATGTTGGTGTGCATGACCAAAGGAATGAATATGGAGCACAGCAGAGTTCCCTAGGCTTACGAGCTGCTTATTAAATGAACGTAAGCGCTGCTGTTACCAGGACAAATTAATGAAGCAGAAGTAAAATAATTGTTGACTGTGTTTCCGCTTTTGTCAAGGTCAGAGGGATGGGGTAAAAAAAAAGAGTAAAAAATAAAAAGCGAGATGTAACAGGTATGGTAACGGAGCTGGATAACGCACACACATGCCTGTGGATAGTGACCCCATCTGCAAAGGCCTGTCCATCAGTCAGACAGGCTGATGGATGAAGCTGTCACTGCCTGTAGGTTTTGCTTATCAAGCAGTCAAATAACCATCTCTGTAGACCACACACACTTGAATGAACCTGCACAGCTACAAACGCTCTGAAATGCTTGCAGATGCAAGAAAATAGCAGAACTCATGTAAGGTGAGTGTTGCAAAACTCAGTGAGCTGCAGAAACAGGAAAATAGGAGAAGATAGGGGAAGAAGGGGAAAAAAAAGGTGTGATTTTCTTTTTCTGTCTTTCTTTCTTTAGAAGGACCACCTGCTGTGGCTGTCAAACTAACACATTCTGTTTCATGTTGATCAGAAAGACTGCTGCAGAGGAGGCAAAGCTTGTGGACTGGAAGAGTGAAATGCAGATGCACTTCAAACCCCTAGCAGCTTCTATGCATCATCTTTGGAATTTACTTCTGCAAGTAAACATGTATCACATACATCAGGGTGCAGCAGCACTTCAAGAAGTGAGAGTGCAGCCTGAGAGCTGTTTTGGAATGTTTAGATTTCCATTTCCTTGTTGTGTCCTTCGTTTTCTCCATGTTTTTTTTTTTCAAACTCTATGTATTAAGAATGGGATGGCACTTCAGTTCATATCTAAGATGAGCGAATATTTTTGGTAATATTGTGTATTATGGAAAATCTGAATTCCTAAACGCTTCATAATTAGCGAAATACAGAGATAAGCATTTTTTTATTGATATGTCCAAATATTTCCTAGAAAATTGTCCATTGCAACTCTAATGACGTTTAATGGAATCTGAGCTTAATCTGTTCATTATGGCTTATTTAAACTTTACATTTAATATTTTTTCCACCATGAGACACCTAAAAGCCTTCATTGTTTTTTGAAAAGGACACCGCACCTTATAAACTTGATCACCTTACGTATGTATTCATTCTGGTTGTGCTTATTGATGTCAAAGTGATATAAGAGAGGTACACGGCACTCTGCCAAAATGTTGGTTTACTTTTTAGAAGTTGCATTCTAGGTAGGATATGTGAATATGCTAACACGGCTCACGTTACCATAACAGTGTTGGACCATTTTAAAATATTTTTTCATGTTACTAACAATATTGGGAGTTAGCATAGTCACAGTAACATTTGTTTTAGCGGTATCAGTCTGTTTTTTATGCGGTTTATATGTCCAAACAATGTTGGGAGTCACAGGTATTGAGACTATGTTAAAGTGGCTAATGTGTAGCAGTGTCTTAGGCTGTGTCCAAATTCCCACCCTCATCCCTAACTACTAAAAACTATTTAGTGCGGGACTGTGTAGTACCCTGGACATCATGCTCACTACTTTTTTTTTTTTGTATGACATCATTGATTTCCAGACGTTAAAATCCAATTGATATGAGAGTTTTGCGATGATCATTTATGAATCCACTGTCTTCTAAAGATGAAAACGTTGATGATTTATTAAAAAAATACAGTGAAATACATTTTCTTGGCAAAAAATGTTCAGATCCAATGTATTATGGTCTATATTTGCCAATCTATTGATCATTGATGCACACTGGTTTTTCGTAGAGACTTCTGGGAAATTTCTAGGACACTCAATTTTGGAATTGTGGATACTACTCAATAGTGCACTCGATAGTGCACTATTGAGTAGTAAAGGAAGTCTAACACAACCTGACTGTATTTTTTTGTTTAAATACAGAGCAGCTAACGTATGCCGGTGTCAGACTGTGTTTTTACAAGTTATATAACAAGATTGGGACTTAGCGTAGTCACATTAACGTTTGTTTTAGGGGTATCTGTCTGTTGTTGCTAACAAGGTTGGGGGTTACAGGTATTGTGAACACGCTATCATGGCTTAACATGTAGCATTTTACAAACAAGTTCTAGAGTTACTCTGAACGCAGTTGATAAACTCTGGCTGACATATAGACTTATCTCTGACTGTTTTGTCTTGTTTAATGCACCTTATAGTTTGGTGCGCCTTAAAAATTACATAAAAACCTGCTCAGGACGTTGAAGTAGAATTTCTGGAGAATTTCTTGAGAAAAAGTTGCCATGGTTAAAAAAAAACAATATTTGAAAGAAAATTGATAATGACAGAGATTTTTTAGAATAGAAAGTGTAAAAAAGGCTGAACATATTTGATCATTTAACACCTATCATATTTAAATCACTTTGAAAACCATGCTAAAATGTGGTTTCTTGTCATTTAACAGATCTAAAACTCTCAATGACTTGAACAAGTGGTTGCTCTCTTGTAGCCTTTAGGGTGGTCCAGTATAGCTTATCATGAGCTATACTGTGAGTGTTTTGGAATGTGGGAGGGGCTAGTAGCAGCACCCACTGCTTCTTGAGAAGATAAGAGGTCTGCAGATACAAATAACGCTCTGCAAAGTACCTTTTTTTTTCCAGAAACACACAACAACTGCATAGTGCTGCTTATAAATACAAATTACTTGGTTTAAACATTTTAAATGAAAACCAGTGTTAATTTTTGACTCTTGACATTCACTAAACATACTCCTATTATTTTATCAGGACTCAGACTACTATAGTGCTTCTATGAGCTCTTTTGTATATGTGCTTTCAACTAAGTTCTTTCTTCTTCATGCTTAGCAAATTTTTTAATTCTTAAAACTTTGCATAAAAGTGTAAAAATTAGCAACTGCTCAGCCGTAGTTGGAGCATTCCTAATTTTGCAGTCTTTCTCATAGCTGCATGTAAAAAGCAAACATTCCTTGATATTTTGTCATAACCCTTGTGCTATCTTAGATGACCCCACCCCTACATTTACGTGTTCTCCCTACCACGATAAAGGTGGATAAAGGTGGAAAGATTTCATCATGGACACCAGTGAAGATCACAAATCATTGAAGCAAAAAGGTTCAGAGCACTGTCTAGTGGGTCTAGATGACCCAACTCCCAACGATAAAGTGCCTAGGATAGCACAAGGGTTAATATTTGCACTCTTGACAGTCTATTTTTAATTTTGACATGAATCTTTTTAACCTAAAAACTCTTGTTAATATCAACCAGCTCACCTAATAATTGACTCTAATGTGAATTTTTGTTCTCAGTCCCCGTGTTATCTTTGTGCATCAAATCCAAACCTGTTGTCACAGCACTGTGTAAAACTGAGATAAAAACCGGGATTTTTCTTTTCCATTTCTTATTTAATTCCTACAAAAATAACCCCCAGACATAAGTCAGAAATTTGTAAAAGCATAAAAAAATGTCTTTAAACAGGCAAAAGCAAATCTGCCACTGGTGTAAGGAAAATGCAAGGGGTAAGAATTACTATTTTAAGAAAAAAAATCCAATTACTGAGACATATTCCTAAACAGATTGTTTTGAACACTTTTCTTAATAGGATTATTGTTCCTGTAAGGCAATAAAAAAAATACTTTTTTTCTTGAAACAAGGGTCTTTTTACTTTCTTTTTTGCAGTGATTGAGGTCATTTATGTTTGAGATACTATCCTTGCAGACCCCCCAGGGTTGCTGGGGGTTTTATCATGTGTATCTATGCCTGCTTTCATATGCATGTAGTGTTTAAAAATCAACTATCACGAGTGTTGCCCAGTGGGGACAGCAAAGCTCTTTCCAATTTTCTAAGTGAGTGTTTTCGGAGAGAGCTCTGCGTGTTCTCATCCTCAACCCTCTTTCCTGTCTCAGGTAGCTGGCACGGACCTGTGTGCTTGTGTAGGTCTGGATGTGTGTGTTCTCATATGGGTGCCTGCATGGCTCACCCACTCAGTGGTTAATGCTGCAATCCTTGGGGGTCCGACTCTACAGGGATTACACCGGCAACCCACTCTGATTCTGAAAGACAAAAAAGACAAAAAACTGGCACGCAAACCACACGTAGACACACATTCGAACAGCTGCCACCTGAACCACACACACGGGGAAATGCACACACACGCGTACCGGCTCGGCTTTGCTACGGCTCCGCTTTTCAATTTTCAGCTCAATTACATTCCACTGTTACCTATTCTAAACTAAGATCCCGATTTTCCCTCAGGACTCTCAGACTCTCCCACACACACACTTATTCAACAGTGCTGCATCCAACTTTATCCTAAGATTGTGTGGACTACTCATCTTATGCAGAGCATCAGAATCATTTTGCTTTCTGGAGAGCTTCTTTTCCCTGTTTGATTGTTAAAAAAAAAAGGCAGGACAAAAACGGAGGTGTTGAGTTTTTATCTTGAATCAAATGAATCCAGACTTCTGCTGTGAAACTTTAAAATAAATCTTGACTTGAGGTGATAACAGCATTGTGCACTGAATGATTACGACTGTTGCATTCCCACACACACCCTCTAATTTTTCTGGAACATGCACCAAGAGCGCCCCTTTAAGGTCAGAGTAAAAGGCCCAAAAATATTCCAGAAAAAAGACTGCAGGGGAAAAATGAAATGAAGTTTCTTTAATTGTTCTGTCTATAACAGGGGTGGGCAAACTACGGCACAGGGTTACATGCCCTAAACTATTTAATCTATTGATAATCCTTAATAATGTCTTATTAGGGCCCGAGCACGGAGTGCAAGGACCCTATTGTAATTCGAATGTTTATTATTATTATTATTATTATTATTATTATTCTACCGGAAGAGTCGCCTTTTTGAGGCCTTTAACATACCCCAAAACTCACCAAATTTGGCACACACATCAGGAGTCGCGAAAAATTTCATATTTTATAGGAGATTGGCATGGGCGCAGAAAAACGGCTTGATAGCGCCACCTACAGTGACTTTTGTCCCGACGCCCCGCATACGCTTTAACGTACAAGCTTGATTTTTACAGGGCATGTTCTTCAGATGGAGACCTACAAAAAAGTCTGAAAGGACCCACCTGTCACTCGCACAGGAAGTCTGATATATTGAGGTCAATATGTCATTTTTGCTTCATTTTGGACATTTGCAGGCCTCACTCTAGAGCGAACTCCTCCTAGAGATTTGTGAATAATGACTCCAAACTTTGGTTTTGTAAACTAAACACATGTCCGATGTTAAATTGCGAAGCTTTTACGTTTTTACGGTTGTTTGTGACCGTGGCAGCGCGTCGAAAATGGAGGTCATTTTGAAAACACGCCATGAAAAGAAAAATGGCCATTACTCAGCCATGCAAAATCCAATATGATCCAAAGTTGATATGCATGATTGTAGTCTGACTTTGAACACATCTGCAGTGGAAGAATCTGGAATAGGTGTAGCGCCACCTACTGGTAAAAGGAAATGACATGTTTTACTTGGAGCATCACTGCTCCAAGTAGGATGAGCCGACACACCTCAAAATGATGTCCACCTGTTGAAAAGCCATTGATGTTTACTCAGATAAAAAGCCATAACTTTCAATGCGGGGGTGTGGTCGTGACAGAGCGGCGAAGTTGGGCGTCTCGCCATGCACACAAAAGTTGCTCTCACGTGCACATTCCTTGTCCAATCTCACTGAAATTCAATAGAGGTGATGAGGCTTCCATTCTGAACCAATGGATATGACAATCTTGGACGAGCTCCATAGCGCCACCTAGATATTGACAAATACATTTTATGTCACATTCTGACCTATCTTTTCTCTGTGCTTTGTCCGACATTCATAAAATTACAACAGGAGATACTCATAAGGGTCTTCTCTCATCGTCTAAAGTTTCATGGGTGTACACCTGACGGTGCCTGCGCAACCCACCACCAAACAGGAAGTGGTTGATTGCGTTGCAGTCAGATAATTAAAAATTCATAAAAAATCAGCCGTTTGTATCACGAGGCTGAGATTTCAGAATGAGAGGCCTCTTACATATCTCCAACTTAGATACACAGCACTTGCATGGGTGAACAAAAAACGGCTCAATAGCGCCACCTACCATGTTTGTTTTTGAGAGCCCCGCCATGTTCTTTAACATACAAGCTTGATATTTACAGGACATGTTCATCAGATGGAAACCTACAAAAAAGTCTCTTGGGACCAAGCTGTCAGTCGCACAGGAAGTCTGCTATATTGATGTCAATATGTCAGTTTTGCTCTATTTTGGTCCTTTGCAGGCCTCGTTCTAGAACGAACTCCTCCTAGAGATTTTTGAACAATGACTCCAAACTTTGGTTTTGTAAACTAAACACATGTCCGATCTTAAATTGCGAAGCTTTTAAGTTTTTACGGTTGTTTGTGACCGTGGCGGCGCGTCAAAATTTGAGGTCGTTTCGAAATCACGCCATGAAAAGAAAAATGGCCATTACTCAGCCATAAATAATCTAATCTGATCCAAATTTGTTGTGCATGATTGTAGTCTGACTTTGAACACATCTGCAGTGGAAAAATCCGAAACAGGTGTAGCGCCACCTGTTGGCAACAGGAAATGACATGTTTTACTTGGAGCATCACTGCTCCAAGTAGGATGAGCAAACACACCTCAAAATGACGTCCACCTGTTGAAAAACCATTGAAGTTTACTCTGATGAAAAACAAATCTTTCAACGCGGGGGTGTGGTCGTGACAGAGCGGCGAAGTTGGGTATCTCGCCATGCACAAATGTTGCTCTCACGTTCACATTCCTTGTCTGATCTCACTGAAATTAAATAGATTTGATGAAACTTCCATTCTGAACCCATGGATATGACAATTTTGGACGAGCTATATATGTTCATAAATGATCATGAAGCATGATCATATAATCAAGCTTCATAGGAAATCAGCCGTTTGTCTCAGGAAGCTGAGATTTCAGAATTAGATGCGTCTTACAAAGCTCCACGTTTGAAAAGCAGCACTATACGTACGAGAAACATTTAACCACCTTAATCACCCTATTGTGCTGAAAGCAAATTTTTGGACATTTTGACTCAAGCAAATATTTTTATCATAACATCTGTTTAGTTTATCAGCACCAAAATAAAAAATATTTACATTTATAAAATGAACTGGTCAACTCTAGGATTTTATTTATTCAATCTTACATCCTCAAGCTTTTCATCAGTCTCCCCTGCTGCAGGAGTGGAGTTAGCCCCCCCCCCCCCCCCCCCCCCCCCCGGCTGTGTGCTCACATGTAAATTAGCCAGGAGTGGCAGACAGAAAGTAGAACAGTTAGAAAGCCTAGTTCAACACTAAAATACAGCAATTTCCTTTGTTTTGTTTGTCTTTTATACATCCTTAGCACTAATCATTGCTTTTTTATTCATCCAAAATACAATTAACTTTATATTTTATCTTTTTTTTTTTTTACAAACAAAATATATGAATGTGCTCCAAAACAAAACCCAGTCTCAGTACACTCCTACAGATGTAACATCAGACAGTAAATGTCTCTTTTATGCTTTTTTAATCAATGCTGCAACTTCTTTTCATTTCCTTTCAATACATCCAAAGAAATTAAACTACAACGACAACAAACACAACATATAGCAAATGTCTCTAAGAAGATTGTGTATGTACATTATGTACCACCTTTAAACACCAAATAAATAACAAATCTTTCTAATACAATCACAAAAAATGGAACACAAAATGTAAAACCCAAATTAGAAATTGCAATTTTAAAAAGATACATTTTTCAGCAGCTTTTCAAAATCAATCACATATTTTACTCTTCTGTGGATGAAACAAAGAAGTCCAGAGCAATGTAGCCCCTTCTCCAAAGTCTCTGTCACCTTCAGTTTTACACAAAGTCTGTGAAAATCCACCATACATTGATCACATGTATTCAGAGACCTGCTAAAAGTCCACAATTGTAAAAGCTCTTATATAGACAACTGTTTGTTTGCTTGGAGCTCTAAATATAAAAAAATGCTTTTCTATCACCTAGACACAGATGGAGAACCATATCAACTGGATTAGTAACAGGGAAACATGTTTAGGTTTAAACTTACATCAATAGACAACATGAAGCTGTTCATCACATTTTTGACCTAAACATGAAAACACATCCTTGGCTCTGCGGTTAGGAAATGGTACTTGGGAATCTCTTCATACCAGGAGCCAGCCTGAACATTGGAACATCACCACAGTGCCCATCCAGACTGGGACAGCAACGGGGTCCACTTCACAGCCGTGAGGCTGCTGTGTTTAACTCCAGCTGTCCCAGCAAGGGAGACAACTGCAGCAACATCCACTGACCAAGCTGGCAAGCCCTGGCAGAAAAGATCCCCACAAGAAAAACACTGGCTCAGGCAGGCTGGTCAATAAAAAAATATAGTTTTACCAATGTCTTGCAGCTCGCAGATCAAGTGGTTTAGTTTTCCAGTAATGTCAGTCAAGAATACAAGTTCAGATTCACAATGTTCATATTCACCATATTCAGCAGATATCTCCACCAATAGCACCTTAAAAATCCTGTTCTGTTTTGCTTTGCAGCTGAGGTTTTTTATGATTTTCACAATAGGAGTCATTATATGTCCAGAGCCAATCACTTCTGCACATAAGGCCTACTGGTGAAAGAAGCAGCAGTAATGCAGACATTTTGGAAAGTCTTGGTCAGCTTTACAGTGAGTGATGAAACCTGTTTGTCGGTCAATCATAGCAGGAGCCCCGTCTGCAGGTATGGCTACCAGCTTTTCTAATGGTACCTTTTTCTGCACAAAAACTCCTTCACCGTGTTATACATTTCAACTCCTCTTGTAGTTGTCTGTTAGGGCAAATGTGTCAGGAATTCTTCTCTTGTGGAAACCAAAAGCTATGCTGAACTGTTGCCGTCCACAGACTCATCACACTGGACGTTAACCACCTGCACTTTGTAAGATCCCGGTCCAGCTAATTGGCCAAGTTATCAGACATAGCTGACACTCATCTAGACATTGTAGTGAAAATTGAATGAGTTCTATTGTTCTCATCCTTAGGGACAGTGATAGCAATTATCATCATTGCTTGTTTCTTAATCTGATAAAAACCTTCTTCTACTTGATGAGAAAATGAGCAGGTCTAAACGAGGCTTAGATTTAAGAATTTTTTTCATGCTATATGCAAAAGTCTTTGTCCCTTAAGGCAACAGATTACAGTACCCCCCCCCCCCCCACACCCCCCACAGGCTGCTTTCCTATTGACATTAGCTTGAAGCTCCAGAATGGACAAGAAAGAACGACGAGAATGGCTCGAGCAGGGCGTTGCTCACGGGGCGGTCGCTCGTGCCAGGCGGTCGCACGTGCTCGGGCCCGCTAAATGCTACTTGTAGCTTTAATTTTCCTTGTAGTTTTGTTGCCTCCCTATAGATGGTGCACTACAAATCCATTGATCTTTGTTTAAGGGCAGAAAGTTTTTCTGAAGTTCATGTGTGTTTTTCAAGTCAGAAAGGCATTTTTCCAATCATTCCAACACCATGTGAATGCAGCGTTTCTTCGAAGTTTGCGTTTTATTCTCTGAGGGACATCAACGCATTGGTGCAATCAAATAAGAAAGCACAACAAAAATAACTCCAAAACGCTCTGTTTTAATATACCTTTATTAATTTTCAATCAAATTTAAAACAATTTTATGCCTAGATTCCATGTGATTTCTTTCTCTTATAAGGTGGATTACTGAAACACTCCCTCATCTACTCCTGGTCCGGCCATTCTGCTAAATTTTAGAACCCTTTGTGGCCCACGAGTCCAAAGTTTGCCCACCCTTGGTCTATGACAACAGAAACAAATTCTGGCAAGACATTTGTATCGTCTTGTATTTTTTAAACAAATCCTAGTTATTACCGGCCTATTATAACTAATATACAACCAGAATCACTCAATCCTCACACAACCAAACCAAGACTAAAAGGCCTTTAAAAGGTTGTGAGAAACTGACTACTTTCCCAAAATCCCCAACTCCTATGCTTCAAAAACACACACACAAACACACACACAACACTTCTGATAGCATTGCAGGCGAGTGTACAAAGGAACAAACAACCATGTAATGTGGAGGTTTCCACTCATTGACACTGTGCATTGGAATGCAGCATTGCGGGAGGCTAAAGTGTGAGTCTGTGTGTGTGTACCATCCTGTCAGATTAGCCTAATGATTAGCATTACTGAGAATTGACAGCAAGAGGAAGGAACAATAAGTGTCATTTATCCTGTTTCTCTTTCACTCACTCACTTTTTTTCTCCCTCTGTTCTTTGCTTTTAATCTCTGACCCCCAGCCTTTCACCCCTACCCTTTGTCTACCTCACTGTCTGGGTGCTTTGCTTTTAATATCTGGTTTTTCCTTTTATAAGGCAGAAATTTTGGATAGAGCAGTATAAAGTGGAATTTAAGCAAACAAAAGATGTGCATGCCGTACTAAAGTCATACTTTGATCAACTTTTGAACCATTGTAGTGGTTTTATGATCTTGCCATTTTTAGCCAAATTTAAAAAACTGTAATTTTCTAGAACAGTTTCTGCAGAGCGACAGAAGTTAATCAGAAATTCACCTCTAAGTTGTGGGCGGAACACTTAGCATAGACCTCCTGTCATCTCTTCGTTTACACTCTCTCCCGCTTGCTAACAACCCCTCACACCCCCAGGCTAACATTCACAGTCCAAGAGCCGGATGAGCCAGATGTCAGCTCAGACGAGGAACAAAGACATACATGAATCTATTTGTCTGCAAGTTGTAAATGGGAATTGAGCAGAGCAGGGAGTTTGTGACGTGATGATTGTAGAGTTTAGATAGCAACTATAAGCTTTTTCAAACTGCATTTTTTGCTTCTTCTCCTGATTCACTAAGATTTGAATAAAGAAATACTCAGAAATGCAATTTTAGGCTTAATTTTCTTTATCTATGTCATCCATTTTCAGAAAAATGCCACCAAAAACACAATTTTCTTAGGAGTGGCTCTTTAAAAAAAACTAATCTATAAGGCCCTTAACAGGGTTGAAGTTAATATAAATCCAAAAGGAAAAACTACTCTTCTTAAAAAGGTTGCAAAGTTTCGTTTTTTGGCAAAATTCATATCGGAATAGCAAAAGGAAGATCATCTGGGAAAATGTAGCGTCTCCCAAAACTGTAGCTCAGATTTCAAGTCACTCCACAATTTTTGCGAGTATGAGTGTGTGTACATTTCTTTAGTCACAGAATCTAAACAGTGCTCAAAGAAATGAGGGAAGGTCCATTGAGAGCATCTTGCCGCTGTGCTTGCGGCATAATGCTGCTGCGGGAATGAGATCACTGTTTGCTCTATCACTAAGCCATGTAGAATGACCCCTTCTTGCTTTATTGCCTCACTTAAGCTGTCCTCCCTGCCTTTTCCTGCTTTAACTGATGTAAAGTTTCTCACACTGACTTTCCTTTCTTTTTTTTCACTGTGAAATCCTGTTTGTTATTGACAAGATGTTTAGAGACTGGGCCCTTCTTGTCTGAGCTGAAGTGGATCTAACAACTGTTGCAGAGAAAAGTCAGAAGGAAGTTTGTCGTCTGTAAAAGATCAATATGAAATGCGTTTTTCCACTTGGATGTTAAAGCCTATTTGCAACGAACTTTCGAGGTAAAGTACTGTAACTAAGTCTTGCAATGAAACTTCTTTTTGCTCGTTTCGTTGAAAAGTCTCATCAGCCTATGCTTGCCATAGGTTCCATGCAACTGAACTGAGTGACCTCGCCCCCATCTCGTTCCAAAAAGGAAGTAGCCACTGGTCCCGTAGACTTCTATTGAAAAATAAATAGCTAATACTTAGTCATTCTTGTGGTCAGGATCATCACTCTTGTTCTGATACATTTTTTATAGGTTTCTTGATAATCATCTTTTTTTAAATCCACCCCTGGAGCGTCCCCCTAACAACAGATGAACAACCCACCACGGCCTGGGCATCCCCCCTACCCAACCCCAGACGTGAGCCTGGGACCCCAAAGGGAGACCGGCTCCACACTTCAGGCAACTATTCGCCTACCCAGGTCCAAGAGAGAGCAAGATAGGAGCCACCCACCCCCGCCAAGGACGAGGGTGCCCAAGAAAAGTGGGAGTCCTTGAAGAGGGTTGTAAACACGCCCCGACCTAGCTCTCCTACTATTGGAATTTTGAAGAGGCCCATCGCTTGAGGGCTAGGACCAGAACCCGCACTACAGGGACACGGACACCACCAGGTTCAAATGTGATGTGATCCCCTACTCAGTCTTGACAGATGACTCAGGGAGCCCTCTCCCTCCTGGGGCAAGAAAGCCAGCACCTAAGGGAGCGTACTTCATTGGAACTGGAATTAAATCATTGTCTATGGATGACATCACACTCACTGGGTCCAGTTCTCATAAACAGTATATGACTGAGGGAGGGGTGGTGAATAAAAAACAAAACAAAACATTCAACATGAAATTACAGATTTCAGCACTTTGTACATGGGATAATTTTGCAAACGGTTCACTAATCTGTTTTGGGGATTATCTTTTCATGTAGACCATAAGTTCCATCAAGCAGACGTGCCAGTTAATGCCTTTGTCAAAACTGGCCTTACAAGTAGTTATGGGCTATCTGCGGGTGAAAAAGGGGCAAAACTTTACAGGGCCCGCACAAAACATAAAGGTAATAGACTGCTCTGTGAGCTTGTAAAGAGAAAAATGTTCATGCACAGTTTTTTCAACAGCCGTGCTGTGGGCGACAGGTCATGGAAAACACTTAGGCGGCATGTAAGTAAGGGTGAAGACGCACGCTTGTTGTACAGATTTTTCATTTTTTAACCATCTTAAACCCTGTGCACTGCACAGAGAGCCTGTTAGTGCTGTTCAAGTAATAATAATGTACTCCTGTCATGCAGCCTGACTGTTTATGGAAAGTGGAAAATTAGACAGAGTATGGTTTGAGTGGACATCCTAAAGGGGCACTGACATATTACCTGCACACACTGTGTGTAAAGCCTTTGCATGCGGTCACTAGAGCCAGTGCGTGCATCTTTCTAACAACTGGCGTGAGGACAGCGTGTAGGTGCATGTAACTGAAATTATCCTAACAAATACTTCACGATGCACTTACCACACATATGACAATTGCACTTTCCATTTCCACTTCGAGTCCTTGATGTTGACGCATGAACCTCAAGGGAACTGCAAAACACACTTGCATAGAGGGTCCTCTCCACGACCCTCCACGGGCCCGGACAACCCAAAAATTTCCAGCACCTGTTTGGGTCAACCCCCCGTGTGTGACTAAGGCTTGACTGAGAGATGAAGTGTAGATACAACATATACTAGGTTACTTGTCATGGGTCTTTCAGGAAGTTTTCTACTCTTAACAACAACAGCTTGGCTGACAGGGATCCTGGGGTTTTTTGGCTATTGCACAGCTGCTTTAAAGATAACTGGATTGAAACCAAGTGTCCTTGGATATACTCCCTTAGAATAGTGTTACAGTATTAACAAGAATCAAGTGTATCAGTCCTGTAGTCAGCTTGTAAAAACCTGCTCCCTGTCATCTTTTTTCTTGTTTGAGTCTAGTGTGTGTGCTGTAAATACCCTCTTCTGTTTTCAGGCACTCACACTGTTTGCCGTTCAATTTAGTTCTCCAGTGTGTCTAAATATGTCAGACTTTTTTAGGGGTCCTCGGCAGTCCTGTGACCCCTTTCATAGCTCCAATAAAGAGAACACAGGACGCAAAAAGACAGCTCTGGATCCTCTGGCATCTGGCTGAATTTGTAGTGATGGCCCTGAGTTTTACAGACGCTTTGAGAGTGTCTCTGTTTTTCCGTCTTTCTAGCTCTGAATGTGACAGCTGAATTTAAAGGAGTCAACTGCTCGAAATCAGACATCAAATACATGTGCGGTACCTGCCTTTCTCATCTCTGACTGCCCGTTGAGGGATGGCAGTTGGCTGACTGCTAACTGACTGAGACCTCTGACCGGTCAATTCTAGCCTGTCAGTCATTTTAACATCATGGATACAACAGCAGTGAGACAACCATGCAGCAGTGAGACAGACTTAGACTGTTATTGCCATGGCAACATAGATCTTACACCTATAAATCATATTAAAGATATGTCAGGTATTCTTACAGGGTAAAAAAGAAAAGTAAAACATCTGTTGCTAGAAGCATTTTCCATGACTGAATGACTTTTCTTGGTTTGATTAGTGTGCTTTCATGAAGTCATCCTTTGTTGCTACCTTTTTCTCTAAATTTGGATATATAAAACTCTCTCCTAATATCTTTTACCAAGATCTAGTTGTTGTTTTTTGTTTGTTTTTTGTCTGTTCTTGACTTGGCCTAAAATACAAACAATGGGGTTAAATCTGCTAATTTCATGAAAAGGTTTTTTAAAAGATAAACTGGTGCTCAATTTTCTAGTTAGATAAATATAGACATAGATCAACCACTTCCTGACCCTAGCCTGACTAATTGTTCAACTCATCCAAATAGCATCAATTTTAAGTAAGGTTTTGTTTGGATTTTATGATCAGATTTTGAAGCCTCTTTTAATATAGATTTTTTTAAGTAAACATTTGATTCACTTTATTTTTAATTTGCATCATACACCTCTTAACTAAAAAAAACATTTCCCGCACTTTACATTGCAATCATATTAGATATGTGCAGATTATGAAAAACATCACTTACATCACTAATAGACCTACCATGGTCATATTGTTTTTTTTCCCCATTTGGTGAATAAATCAAATATGAGAGTGTAAAAAATAGCATTGAGTAATTTGTGGTGTTTCATGTACTGAATGGTGCGACTTCAGTTAAAGATCCACTTTAACGAAAATAGTGTTTTTGGTGTTTTAACATGTTCTTGGGGCATTTTTCACACGATGGAGCACAAATATAAAGGAAATTATGGAAACATTTGATTACTGAGTATTTCTTAATTAAAATATGGGTGAATCAGGAGCAGACCAAAAAGGTGTTGGAAAAAGCTTGTGGCTAGGACGTAGGTGCTACAATTAGCGAAGAAAAAAGAGGAAAAGATAGAGAGGAATAAATGGAAACATACCACAGGGTACAAGTGAAAAAAGTTGTACTCTATTACTAAATTACAGATCATAGCAGTAAAGTCATATTTACTTATTTTTGGAGAAATACCATAGAAATTCTTCTTTGCACGTCTGCTAACACGTGGTCTGAATTCTTTGGACCTCTGTTAATCGTTCGAGTTGTGTCGTAGAACTTGTCTAACCTATATTACCATTAACAATCTTGATCATTAGGGATTTTCCTTGAAGTATAAAAACTGCTAAAACGTCAGTGAGATGTCAAGCAAAACACACTTGATGTGAAAGTTTGTTTTTGTGTGCAAAGCTGCATTTAACTCGTGTTTTCTTTTTTCCTGTGAGAGGAAACATGTTACTTCTACATTTCTGAGCAAAATTTATGATGTCCGGTGGTTAACTGTGTGTTTGGACGTGAGCTGGAGCTGGAGACGGCCGGCAGAGTTATCTAAGTGTTCAAACATATGGTGTTTTTTTCCGCGAATGGCCATCAAAGCAGCAGAGGTCAGCTCTAACTTTTACACAAACCGTTCCTTTTTGCTTCTGTCCTATAAAAAGGTAATTCTGCTCTATTACAACTTTTTATCTTGGTTGTTCGCATGGATCTAATTAGTCCCCTGGGGACAGGACAAAATGATTAAGCAGGGAAATTTAAATGAAAAGAAGAGCATAATATAACAGGTAGTTGACCTGCTCTATCGTGCCCGCTTTCACGCCTTTGTTCCCTCTTTCCCTCCTCTTCTCCTTTATCAGCTCCTGATGCTCTCGTAAGGTATTCGTCCGCTTTTCATTCATTCTTCTCTCACACGGCTGTTTCCAATTGGCTTAGCGACATTCCTCAAATGCCATCGTGAGTATGTATGCACACACATGCCCCCCACACACACACACACACCGTCCATCGAATTCTTAGGCCCACCTATGAATAGCAATGTTTCATCGCCAGAAAATAGGGGTAAAGAAGAAAGAAAGAAAGAAACAAGTAGAAAATGAAGTTGTATGTGCTTGTGTGTAATTTCAGTTTCAAAAGGTTCTGTGCCTGATACACACAACTCATGCACCTGCTCAGTCTGCGTCTTCAGGCAGTCTTCCGAGCACATTTAGATCCATTTCAGGCTACTTATGACACTTGGTCCAAAAAATGTACAATTTTTGTCTTAACCCTGTATACCATTTCTATCTTATTTGATATATTTTCAAGACTCCTGTCTTATTGGCATATTCAAAATTTCTCTTTAAAAAACGTATTGGATATAACTCGATCCATGATTTCTCCCCTGTAGTTCATCATCATTTCACTAGGGGCAGTAGAAGGGCTTTTCCTGCTCATTTCAAAATGGATGTTTCCTTGCAATCTCAAAAACACTTTTGGCGGAAAAAGTTTAGCTAATTTTTACAAAACCTTATGATGGGAATGACATATCTATTATTCATTTTTCAAAATGACTATTACTGTATTGGAAAAATCATAGTAGTAGGTTTAAAGGTTGTCATCTGGACTTGGTTTTTAAAGTTGAAGACGTTTCACCTCTTATCCAAAAGACTTTGTCAATTCTGAAATAGCTGGTAAAAGAGCTGGTTTATATGTGCTCATGGGGGAGAAACTGGATAGTATTGTCTACTTAGACTTCATGGTTTTGGGTTGTTAGGAGTCCTCCCCGACCCAGTCATCTCTTTCAGCTGTTAATGACCTAGGTGAAACTGGTTCGGTTTGTTTGGGTTTCAGAACACTGCTGTAGATGGATGGAAGAATAAACCTAAGACCACCATTCTCATTAAGAGAAGGTTTATCCTTTTTGACAAAGATGGCTTCTTTCACTCCTCGCACAAACCATCCTAGTTTCTCCTATGTTTTGGTCATTGCAATTCTCTTTGCAGTGGATAGAGTACACAACGTTGCTCTGTTTGTGGCTGGGAATTTAGTCCTTAGGATGAACCAGTTTTTGTCTGAGAGTATTACAGGTAGTATAGAAGTACAGGTTTGAGATGAACTGGGATGTTATGTTGTCTGAAAATCCTTTTTAGTTTTACAGACAGGCCTTAGATATGAGGAATGGAAATACTGTTCCCTTTAGGTTCTTGTTCCTATTTGTTTACTATTATGGATTCTACCTGGATGAATGAGAGTCTTCATAGACATATTTCTTCATAGATGTATTGGAAAAATGCAAAATGTGTTACTAATGCATTATTTATAATACAGTTACACCATGTCAAAAATGTATGGACCAAATTTGAGCCAGTGGGTAAGTATGTTACTTTTTTCCTGAACACTAGTGTCAATATTTTTGCATCTTATACCAACACTAAGCAAAAACCTATCAAATCACCCAATGGATCATATAGTTGCTATCTATATCTCATAAAAAGATTGTTTGGGAGAATCTGTCAAACGTTTTTAACATGGGACCACCTACTTTTATTCAGGCATCTGATTGGTCAGTTTATGACTTGAATAACTTGAACTACAGAAAATATATGAAAAATAAATAGGATTATCAAAAACCTGTTATAAAAAAGGCAGCAGAGCAAGAATGGTTATTCTGACAAATACAATGACTGAGTAATAGCTGTTTCTTTCTCTAAAAAAGTCTATAAGATTTTGTCTATGTGGAGCCAGCAGCTACTTCTTATTTCGAACGCCAGGAGGGAGGGGTCACCAAGTCTAGATCTCATATACAGTCAATGTTGCAAAACAAAACAAAAAATATTCAATTTACAATCAAATTAACTTAAGCCACCACATCTGGCCTGGACAAAGCAGCACTGCAAATTCTCTGACTTTGATGAACCTTTGCATTCTTTCTTCCTCCCATGACACATAACTAAGCTAATAGAAAATGCAGCAGAGCCCAGAGCTGTCTGTCCAAAGCAGATATGCCATTCACAGGAGCACAGACTCCCCAGAGCAAGCAGCACCTCCCACTGTAATTTTTTTATGATGGCAAAAATGTAATCAAAGGCACAACTAACGTTATGTGTGATTGCGCAACTATCGAGGCCATAAGGTCATTTTTTTTGCAACAAAATGGTTAAATCATTTAAAAAATGGATGTTTGGCCAAATGAAATTAGTGCAGATAGCGCACACGCAAAGCATCCAGATGAATTAATATGTGCACACATTCAGATCCAAAAGAACACACATCCTCCAAACACAAAGCAACAGGGAGGCGACCAGAACATCCAAATAGCAATTACTACAGTGTCTGCAACCTAGCAACCAAGCTACTGGATGTAATTGTGCCTTGTCATATTTGTGAGTCTGTGTATGTGTGTTATTAGATGTGCCCTTCTTAACAAAGGCTTTCTTTTTTTTTTGGCTGTTTTTCTTTCTTTTCAGAAATGCTGAAAAAATGCTTTATTCTGGGGCTAATTACACACTGACTTCGATCAAACAGTTTTATACAGATACTAGTGGAGTTTTATTTTTTGGCTAGATGCATCACCACTCGTTTTTTTATTTGCTGTTTAGCTTGCCTGCTTTTGTCAAAGCTGATGCTTTTATTAAACTGGAAAGAAAGATGCAGCATTTTTCATAGTTTAATTGTTAGTCTTATCTTTCTGTAAACCTCCGTAAGTCTTCTCATGCTGTGAAGAAAAACAAAACATAGTTAAGTGACGTGACTTGATTTTCATTCTGAATGAGTAAATTTGTCAATTTGTTGCTGTCTTCATTCTCCTTTTACACCCAGCTGGGGGCTGCCAAGAATCTAAAGTCAAAATCAATGAAATCTTCAGATGTTTTTGTTTTTGGATTGTAAAAGATGAAATTGGCCTTGACTAAAGCTCCAATGTCAATGACAATAGCATAAAACTTTTTTAAAGTCATGTTTTATGTCTGACAACTAAAAGTAAAGTGTGAAAAAAATCTCAATACGTTATTTTTTAGAAGTGGTTATGCTTTATGTTAAGGGTTAAAATCAACAAAAAATAGTGTTAAATATGTGAGACTCCTACACTGCCAAAACACAATCTTAAGAAAGTTAAAAATTAGCCATATTTTGTGTACTGCATTCTTATTAATAGTTTTTTGATAGCAAAATATTTAGAAAAAATGTCTTAGTGACTAGAATTGTTTTCTTAAAATAAGAATTCTTGATAAGACCATTTGTGTTTGGCAGATTTTTTTGCGTATTAATAGAAAATATTTCAATTATTTGAAATAATTTTGGACTTGTTTCTAGGGGGCCCATGTTAACAGTGTATAAACACTGTAAAAACTGAATCTTAAGAAAGTAAAAAAGCCCCTTTTGTTAAGAAAAATTGTACTATTTTCAGTATTGTAAGAAAAGTAATCATAACAATCTTTTTAAATACGAAAATATTAATAGTTTAGGAAAATATGTCTTATTGACTAGAATGTTTTTTTTTAATAAGAATACTTGATTAGAATACATTTCTTATCCCACAGTCAATTTCTTTTGCTTATTTAAAGAAAATATTTCAAATTTTAAGAATTTTTAACTTATGTCTAAGGGGTCTTTGCACCCATGTGTTTTTACCCCCCCCCCCCCCCTTTCCCCGTTCTCATTACCATTTAAAGGCCACAGTGTGCTGCCTATTAGCACTTAAAAGTAACCCTCCTGTGTGTGCGTGCGTACAGATGTATGTTTCATGAATCAAGCAAAGTGCATCTTCAAATTCCCATCTGATACAATGATTTAAACCAGATGATGAAAGTAGACTAATTCAAATAACATTTATTCATGAGCGGCGTCCTGTGTGCCATTGACTCAAATAACATGTCAGAGTGTGGTTCACCTAAAAGAGGAGTAGCGATAGTGTAATTTTAATTAGGGTTATTGTTTCAATCACATTAATATTTATACTTCTTGTGTTGCTTTTTTCATAAGAGAGAACTATCTGTTATTTAAAGCAGCCTGGATTTAGCCAGCCCCACTATGGGGTACAGGTAGGCCATTAGGGGGAGGGGGGTGCACTCAGAGTGTGGGATGTCATTTCCCTCCAAGCCCTTAAACTGCTTAAAAAACTACGCTATCATCATACCACTTCATCTACATATATCCATGTCTTGGAAGTCTTGTGTTGAATGCTCCTGACATTACCCACTGCAGTTACCAGGCTTGAAACAAACACAAGCAGGACACTAGTTTGTACCCTGTTGAGGCTGCATTTATCTTTTTTTTTATATATCTGTCTTTTCATGTCTGTCTGTCCGTCCATCCTTAGCTTTTTTTGTATTTTACCTAATATTTTTGTTGGTTTGTGTGTTTTTTCGGTTGTCTGTTTTTGTCATTTTTATTTCTTTAGTTAATTGTGGATTTTTGCAGACCATGCCGTTTGGGGGTCAGTCACAATATTTAGGGGGGATATTGCCCCCCCTTGCTCATGCCTAAATCCGGCCTTGCTTAAGTCTATTTTTACATTGGTGTTTTGATTTTTCTGACTCAAAGATGGCAGGTCTTAGTGCATGACACTGAAATCATACAACAGAATTCTGTTTTGGTTTACCCTCTTGTTTCCCCTTTTCCATTTACCTCTTCTAGATGGGTTATGGTTTTTTTGGTCTGGATTCACCTCTTATGCTCTCTTTCACTCAATTACCATCCCTTTACCTTCTTAAGACTGAGCTGCTTTCCTTCCTACAGACATTTGTCCACATTTATCGTTTTATCACTCCTCCAACATCCTGAAAGCTTATTCAAGCCAGGCTCCAATCAGCCTCACCTTAGCATTTTCAAATCTTTCTGTAGGGGACAGTAGAATGAAAGTTATCGATATCTGTCGCCTTGTAAATATTGAGCTCTCCTCCTCTGGAGTCATTTAGCACTATATGGATCAGAAAACATCCTCCATCAAAACAAATAGTATCACTGTAAGCTGCTCTTTAAGATGCAGCGGTTGTAGTTTGTCAGGGCTCATTTCTGATCTCAAGGAATAAATACGTCAAACAAACTAATTTAAAGACTACTGATAGGAGCACAGTGCTTAGTTCCCTTCTCCTGCTTTACTTCACTTACCTGCTCTCATTTTCTCCAACAGACTTCATATGAGCCCATAGTGTCAGTGTGTGTATTTGTACCTATTGGCATCTGAGCGGGAGCCTACACCCTTGTGTGGGAAGTTGTTTTGTGCGACTTTGACTGAAGCTCTCAGATGAGGAGCCAATTGATTGAGATGGCCCCAATTAGTCTCTGCAATTAATTGAGTTTGATTGGATGTCCTCCCTGGCACCTCATCATTAGACCATATTGACAGGCTAATAAGTTGCTGTGGAGACGGCTTAAACACATCTGATTGTGCGTGACAGTGGAATGACCCTGTAGCAGCCAATCAAGTATGCCTCTTTCTTGCAAGTGTGTGTATGCGGACCACCAAGTAAAACCTGATGGGGCTGCTTACAGAAAGTAATGAGATCACTTTAAATGAAATGGTGTTAATTGTAAAACCAAACTCATTAAAGAAGTTGGTTTGAAGTCACACTGTTTCACACATTTGAAGGAGTGTTATGTTGGTCCTTGTGGAACAGCCATTGACTGTATATCAGAACTGGACACTCGGCAGACGTGACAATAATGTCCTGTGACAAATTGATGGTGTTTATAGCACAGATAGGGAAGATGTGGTATCAAAAAAGACAAAAAACCTTGATATAGTTAAAGTACATGTAATTTCCACTTTTTCCATTGTTTTTTATCCCCAAAACAAAGGCGAACAGCAAGACGTAAAATATTAACAACTTGCAACATTTTAGGTCAATTAGGCTTTTTTATTTATTCCTGTTTTCAGAATTGGAAGCTCTATCGTTTGTGGTCACCAACCTTTATCTCTGGACCTTTGAAAAATCTGACCCCAAGCCACAATTTTCTGTTACTGTGAATGCAATTAATAATGTCTGACTGACTGATGTATGAACTTATCGCGGAATCTTTTTTTTTTTCTTGGTTACTGCGCCTTATAGTTTGGTGTCCCTTATATATGAAATTATTCCAAAAATTGACCATCTATTGTCTATGTGCCTTATAATCTAATGCACTCTATAGTGCAGACAATGTGGTAATAGAGATGTGAAAAAATGCTAAATATAACTTCACAAATATGAATTCCAACTAAAGCTAACTAAAGCTTTTTTTTATTGAGGCATGACTCATTATCTCACATCTTACTTCTGTCTGCATGCACTTTTTGGAAGTTATTTAGACAGCAGTATCTTTTCAAACACAGAGTTTGCTCTGTAAGCAATCTTGACCTGTATTCCTAAAGTTTGTGATTGATAAAATACGCAAAAGTGTTTTTTTGTCAGTTTTAACCATGTGCATTAATATTTAAAAATTTGAATCCTGGCTTGCAACGTTCCATCAAAGGTAGCTTCAGTAACTGAGCTTCAATAGAGTTGCAATACTTTTTGAAATATTCAGTTTCTGCCCACATCTCTTAGAGTAAGAAAAAAAAATCTCTTTTAATACTTTATTACTTACCACACCCTGCTGAAGAAAGATGCCACTCACTATCCTTTATCATCTGTGTGATAGAAATCTGGTTTGATGAGATTCTCGTCTTCTCATTTGTAGACCTACAAAAGCATCACTCCTTTTTTTTAATACTGGTTTGCTTATTCTGAATTAAACAGTAGTTTGTCTGAATATAGATGGTTTCCGATAACAGTTCATGTCATGAAAGTACTGCTTGGCATTCATATTTCAGTCCCACATATTGTCAATGTGCAGTAATGTGATAACACATTAAATAAGAGAGGATGGTTAGGGGGAAGACTTTATTGATAAAATATGCCCTTGCTTGAGTGATGCACATATGGTCTCTATTATGCATTAGAGGGGCTGAAGAGTACAAAGTTGAAGTGTGAATGAAAAGATCCAGACAGCTGCACGGATGACAAACTTTGAAGAAAAGACTATAATCTCAGAGAGGACCAGAATTGGTGTGACATGTGACTTTTTCAAGCCATCTGCTTTCATTTGTTTGCAGCTTTGTCACTTTGTCACTTTTTTTTCTTTTTCGAGGATCTTTTACTTTTTCTTCTGTCCTTTAACAAAATATTCCTCCCTTTCTTTCTATTTTTGGATTAGATATTTTTGGAACCCAAACTATCTTGAGAACTAAAATTATCTCAATTCCTTCTAGAAATTAGAAGAAGTACACTGAACAAAAATATTAATGCAGCACTTATTTTTGTTCCCCATTTGTCATGAGATGCACCCAAAGATCTTAAACGTTTTCTATAAACACAAAATAACCATTTCTCTCAAATACTGTTCACATCTGTCTAAATCAGTGACGGTGAGCACTTCCCCTTTGCTGAGATAATCCATCCCACCTTTATTGGGGAGGCCTAGGCACTCCGAAAACCAGTCAGTGTCTGGTGTGACCACCACATGTACGTTCCAGGCACGTTCCAGAGTGGCCTAGTGGCCTACAAAAAACATTTCCGATCTTTTGGTGCATCTCAAATTTTTGTCTCCTTATGTGTTACAGATTCTACGTACTTATGATGCAAATTTAATTGATATCCTGTGTCTCTTGTTGTTTTTTTTCTCTCTGCAGTACCACCTAGTAAACCAATAGTCAACTGCCGTTCCAACAACTACCCTAAAAGCTTCTACTGCAGCTGGCATGTGCTTGAAACACATATCCCCACTTTTTTTGAAGTAGATGTACAGTAAGTCTGTTTTTGTGTACATATTTGTGTGATAACAACCAGTGAACATAGTTTCTGAAGAATTTGTGTGAAATTTACAATACATACACTAATGGAAGTCCGAAAAGACTTTCGGATGCTTGAACAAAGTTGACGAATCCTAAATGCTCCAACTGTGTCTAGGTACTAACTAAATATATTTAAAAAATAATACATATACGCCTAAGTATTGACAAAATAGTCTTTTAGCTTGCAGAGGTTGGAATAAATTGTGTTTTCAATATTTCATAGGATCAGAATGAATCAGTTTATAGTAATAGACATTTGTTTAGGTAGAATAGAAAATGAAGCAGCATGCAACCAACGACAATTCCAAATGCAAAAGAAAGACTTATGACAGAAAATCAAAATAGTGATAAAACTGAGAAAAACCACATAGAAAACAGACATATCTGAAGAAAGGACACTGACAGACAGGAAACGTTGTCTGATCACGGCAACCCATCTCAAAAAAGAAAAAAGTTGATCCAACTTCATTGAATCACTTCAATTGGAAACACATAAATAAATTAAGTTTATTGAACTCAAATTAACACATTTATCGAACTTAATATCTTAATATCATAATTTATCCTACTCAATACAATGTGTTTGTGGCTTTGATTCTCTTTTCTTTCCACTAGGTTTTTATTAAAGTCCCATATGGAAAAGTTTAGGCCAACAGGCCTTGTAATTTCCATGTTAAATACATGAATGCCCCTGCAATGTCTTGCACTTCCGGGCAGGAAATCAGAAATCATGAACTCTGACTTTATTATTAGAAGATACGATGAAGATACAAAGGGAATGGTATTCCACAATTCCTTGCGCTGTAAGATATGACAGCAGACCCAGTCAAATATTTCAATATATTTCATATATTCTAAGAGCAAACTTCAGGAAAAATAAACAGCCTCAAAGGAATTCATGTTTTACAAAACACTTTTTCATCAAAATTAATATGATTATAACTCACAGTTGATACGAATGTCCTTGATCACTCCAGCAGGAGTCTTTAGAGTCGGCAGTTGTTATTCACAGGGCGCCCTTTCCAAGTACGTCCTTACGTTATGATGTAATTTTTAAGTTGATTGAACTCAAACAAATTATTTTATTTTCGCCAAACCAAATAATTCAGCTGGATTAATTTGAAAAAGTTCATCTTTCCAACTACAGCCCAAATACTCTTTTTAGAGTGGATTGTGATGGGGAAAAAAAATCACAAAACCTTAAAGAATAAAACCTGATCACAGCGCATGACTTCATCTGAGAAACTTTAGGAAACTAAAGTACAAGAAGCACTACTCCTTACAGTTTAAATATTTGATGTGCATATTCCTCCAGTCATCTGAAACAGCCTTTTTCGCAGTCCATTTCTCACAAATGTAGTGGCTCTCATGAGCCATTCAATTATGATAGGCTATAAATTTACCAAAAAATGAAGAGAATTTTCATTTGCTATGTGCTTCATTTTATGCTTTTCATTGAAAAAATATGAATAGAACAATGTGCTTTCCCTTTTTTCTAGTACATTGCACTAAATCCAGAAATAAACATACTGCTTTGAGTTGATTGGTAATAAATGACTGCCACTTCTGCAAATCAGGAGAATAAACACAAAGCGCAACACACATCAAGGACCAGGAAGTATTCAAAATGTCTTGAGTTTAAATCAAAACTAAATCACAAATTGTGTTTTGGATGGAATTTGTCTTTTGAACACTTTGTACACCTTAAGATCCCATTTCATTGGAGCACTACAATATTCTTTTCATAAATGATTGAAAATGGCTAATCTACCCCCACAAAGACCTTAAAAAGCTCATAAAGCTTCATAAAAAGCTCTTCTCATACTAGCATAGCTCAAAACGCTTTTTAAATCAAAACAAAGACACAGACATTCAAGTAAAAACCCAACCCATCCTTTTCTCTACCCCTTCCCCACCGTAAGCACAAACGTCCCATGATCCCACACACACAATGAATACTATATACTATTTACACTTTCTTCGTCAGAAGATTCATAACCCCCTATTGGAACATTAAAATCTGTCCAACACAAGAGGCATCATCTCTTACATGTTTGCTCAACTGCTGGACAGGGTAAGTGAAAAAAATAGATACATAAACAAAGTGGTCATTAGGAGGTATTTTTTTGTTGCTGACAGCACACAAATGTTGAGACCCTTGTGCAGCCTACAGGGAGGGAGTTGAAAAATTAAAAATCTGTACAATACACCTGGGTCTCACCCACTCCACCCTTAGTTACCCTTACATGTTGTATAAATGTACACTATAACCTGTCACCCTCAGAATGCCCTTAAAAAAAACCAGCATGAACATTTTCACTGAGTGCTCTACAGTCTAGATTTTTCTAGCGGGCCATGTGGGACTCCCGGACAGTTTTGCCCATTTTGTGCCCACGAACAGTCCAGATCTAGACTTAAGGGCAGTTGTGACTAAAGCTTATGATGATGCTAATATCACTTAATCAACTTTCTGATCGTAATTAAAAGCTATGTGCGTCAAAGGAAAATAACCTATACAATGTAATAAAAAGAAACCATACTAACTTACATTTTTTAGATTGATTGTCATTGTTTTGCCAGTCTGCCCTATCAAATCAATCTTTTTTTCTCCTCATCTTTGTCGCTTTTCCTCTTCCCGCTTGTTACCCCAAATGGCCTCTGTCGATACTGGATGTCTATATGGCTCACAGTCTTTAACATCTGCATGTTGCTTCACTTACTTTGGCGCTCTTGTTGCTAAAGAAGGGCCTTTCACAACCAACAGGATAGAGATTTTAAATCTTTTTTGAAAAAATATATTGTCAGACTTGTGTTGTTGTTTTTTTTGGGCTTATTGTTGGAAGAACTACAGCTTGCCCCTTAAGTGGTTCTTCAAAGTATGTGTTACTATTTATTGGCCAGGAACACTCCCATACATCTGAATTTTAGGTGTGTAACAATTTATTTTAACAATGGTTTGGTTTATATCATAATTTGTGGTTTCTGATACGATTTGTAGTCGATATTGGTTCATTTGGAATGATCCGAGTCACTGACCTAAAATTGATCCAAGATGTCTTTAGCTAAAAAAGCAACCAGCCTGACTCAGAGATACACACCTGATTTTGAACAGTGCAGAGGAAGTTTTCCAGATTCCTTGTACTTCTTGCAAGACAATCAAGTGTAAATTGAATATGTGTACAAACAAATAAGTAAACGATTATTATTGGTAAATCCATTTACATTTTAGTTTCATAAAGTTCAGCCCACTGTTGTTTTCACATTATTGGAACCTTATACACTATACATTACTAAGAACTGCAACATTTAAACAAAAGGAAAATGCAGAGCTTATGTTTACGGCATGGATAATTGGACTCATTATCTGTACAATTATGTGTGCAGTTGTTGTCTCGCCTTGTTTGTTTCCTTATATAACCTTATGTTTTTGATGTAGGCACAACCAGCAGACACTGGACGTGAACCGAGATCCTGTCCATAAGAATCGCTGTCGTGTTGAGTTTCCAGAGGTCTTCTCAACCTCACCTTACAAAGTGAACGTGACAGCATTCAACGCTCTTGGAAAAGCTTTCACTACGCACTCCTTTGAAGAGTTCAGCATAGGTAAAATGTTTTTATTTATATTTATATACAGTATATATATATATATATATATATATATATATATATATATATATATATATATATATATATATATATATATATATATATTTATATACAGTATATATATATATATATATATATATATATATATATATATATATATATATATATATATATATATATATATATAAAATATATATATATATAAAATATATATATATATATATATATATATATATATATATATATTCTTTTTGTCCCCTTCAATCCACTTTGTCATGTCTTGAAGCATTTAAAGTGGGCAGAAAATGAATTACAGCTCAGCTAATCACTGCTGGGGATACATGTACATGGTAGAAGCAATTATGCTTTTTGATTACTTTTTGCTTAAAACGTAAATGGTTTAATTTAGGCTCTTGGCTCAAGGGGTTCAAAGGGAACACGGTGACATTTTGAAATTCTCACAGGTATGTCATTCCATTTACACAACAATAATGTGTTTTCTAAAGGGTTTGCAACAGCATTCTGATAAAACTGTAGATCTCAGTTCCATGCAAATTGACGTGTATTTGGCAAAGAGAACATGGACTATAATGTAGTGTGTCAAAGCAAGCCTTGAGGATGCCAAATCGTGAGAAAAGGTAATGCATTTATATTACCACAGACAACTGATTTCATTCACTTCTACGTCCCTTTGGAATTGTGTGATCCATGCAATGATGCTTTGTGCCTAAAAGATAAAAGAAATTGAAAATGCAGCAGCCAAATAACTGTCATCCAGGGATTTGAAGAATGCCCAACTTGTCTTTTTACAGAAAATAGAATAAAATAAAAATAAGACCTGACAGGCATTTTAATTTAAATGTAGCTTTATTTTCATACTTTGACTTTATTTTTTATATATTTTTTTTATTATTATTGTTGAGTTTTGATTATCTATGTTCTGCTCCAGTGGCCCTGAAGTGCAAATTACGCCTACAAATTACCTTTAGTGAAAACACTTTAAAGATCAACAATTAAAATAGCAAAGTAACACATATTACCTATGTGTCCATAGGACGTGGACACCCACAGTATGCCTACAGAAACTACACTGATCTTATTTCCCCATTTCTAAAAAAAAATCTGTACTACCTGCGTCTCACACATTTCACCTTAGAATAGACTCGTTTTTTAATCCTGAAAGAAATTCAAAAACAAAAAAGATTCTTACCCGTAAAGATTCTTACATGTTGTAATTACCCTTACATGTTTTTTAAGTGTTCACTTCAAGCTATTGTATGTAGTTTGCCCATAGAAAAAAAACTGTACACAAACAATTTCGCTCTATCGGGTCACCGAGCAGTCTACGATGATAAAATTTCATGCGGGCCACACGGGTTTGCCCATTTCTTCTTCACAGACAGCCCATATTCACCTGTAGAAGCAGTTAAGCCATTACTTCTTGTGCATACACCAGTAAATCAAACACATATTTACTATGAAGTGATTTTTATGCCAACACATTGAAAACAAAACTTTTCAAGTACCAATTGAAAATATTAAACATTTGTTTTCAAAAACTTTTTCTTTGCTTTCAAAACTGTACTTTTTTTTTGCTTTTAAAAATTTTAATGTGTTTGCAACACAAACGTTTACTTTAAAAAAAAATGTTTTTGTTTTCAAAAACGTTATTTTTGCTTTCAAAGAATATTGTGTTTGCAACACAAATGCTTCACATGGGTTGTGTCTCATCTGGCTTTCTCTCTATCTTTGACTTTGCATTTATAAGTTTCAGTTTAGCGGGGCATATCTGCCATCCAAAAGCCTGCTGATATAGTGCGTTTGCCATTTTATAGTGCGTATTTATTGAAGTGTATACCTTCAATTCCAAAATTGAGTGCCCTAGAAATTTCCCAGAAGTCTTTGCGAAAAGGCAGCGTTTTCTGTTAGTTAGACCACAATGCATTGCGTTTGAGGACATTTTTGCAAAGAAAATGTATTTAATCTATTTTTTAACTAGAATATCGTATTTAACTTCAGAAGACAGAGGATTTATGTATGGTTGTCGCTCATATCAATATGATTTTTACTTTGTAAAATCGATGATGTCATCTTCCCAGTTTGAAAAAAAGAAAAATAATAGTGGAAAAAAAAGTAGTAAGCATGGTGTGCAAATTGCTTTTAAAATCCAGGATACTAGATACAGCCCAATTATATAGTTAGTAGTGAGGGATTAGGGTGGGAATTGGTACATAGCCACAATGTCTGCTACCGAGGCTCAGAAGCCAAACCAGCTCTTTTTACACTCGATTTTTTTCTCTTAGGATGAATAACAATACATTTTTTAATCATTTTAAAAATACTTCATCGGTTTCTCTTTTGTTTTTCGTAGCAGGAGTAAATTCTATTTAGTCAGATTTGTAAATTTATGTCTGAGAATCTCCTGAAACTGTAAAATAATCTGTAAATCCTCCTGAGCAAAATATTTGTAAAAAGTTGGATTTCAAGATCTGCTTATTAAAAAAAAACAAAGATTTAAAGCACATTTTAATTTATGTTGCACCACCGTTTTGGAATAGATTATAGCAGTAATAAGCAACAGAATAATGGCTAACCAAAGTAGACTTTGTATTAGTAGAAGAAGCATTTTTAACTTTAAGATTCATTTTCACAGGGTGTCTTTTTTAAAGAACTTGTGTGCTTTTGTCCAAAGTAAAAAAAAAATATACTCAAGAACAAATGCAATTTTTCTTTATATTTCAACATTTATTGATGAAAATAAAAACATAATTCAGATACAAATCTTAATTGTGATAAAATGTAACTTCCGGCTGGATGGAATTAGCTATCAGCAGTTTTTTTTCTGCTGCTGTTTGATGGCAGATATGTCACGCTAAAATTAAACTCAAAATCAAAGATAGGGAGAAAGTGAGGTGAGACATGACAATGCATGTGAAAACATGTGTTCCAAACACAAGAGTATTCTTTGAAAGCAAAAAAAAAGGGTTTTGAAAGTAAAAAAAAAAAAAAACAAGTTTTGAAAGCAAAGAAAAACGTTTTTCAAAGTAAATATTTGTGTTGGAAATGCAAAAATATTTTTGAAAGCAAAAAAAAATGTTTGACAGCAAAAAAAAGTTTTTCTAAAGCAAATATTTACTATTTTCATTTTCTCAAAAAGTTTTGTTTGCAATGTGTTGGCATAAATATCACTTCAACATTTAGTTTTGTAAAACAGTGGGGCAAATTCAATTTATTTATTTATTTTATTTACATTAAACAAAAACTGTAAATATGAAATGTTAAATATCTTTTCTGTTTTACAAACACATACTGCAATTTTTGGGATACAGTAAACCCTTGTTTTTCGCGGGGGTTACGTTCCAAAAAGAACCCGTGATAGGCAAAATCCGTGAAGTAGAAAACTTTATTTTTTTCTTACAATTAATATACAATTAAATACTCTATTATACATTGAAAAGAAAGAACAGACCATTTTACAGGCTCAAGCATTTGTTTCACAAATAAAAGTACTTTAGAAATGTTTTTTTCAACAAATAACTTCTGTACTGTACTGTCAAATAATAATTTTATTCATCTATGTGAACAAAAGGCTTCAAATTGCGGAGATTAGCCCCGCCCCCCGCGACCCGAGTAATTGGATTAAACGGGAGAAAGTTTAAAATGATTATGAAAAAAATATAAAGCACAGTCGGACAAATAGTGACTCAGGTTTATTTCACTGCTCTTCAGACTGAGCTGCTGCATCCTGACTCCACTCTGCAGTGTTTTCTTCTTCTAAAGCCCGCGGTGCAGGTGTGTTTGTTCGGGAGAAGAACATAGTGATAGGCAGTTTTTGTTGCTCTATTTTCTATGGGTTTTAGAGAAACTCGAAATTGCAAGAGAATTTGCACGTACGTAATGTTAATTTGGCAAGCTGTTTTACGTACGTGTACATTTTAAACTGCAGCGTTATTGACGCACAGGTAGAGAAGAAGCGGAGGGACTTTTTAGCCAAACAGAATGCAGAACACAATGCATGATGCAAATCCGTGAAGTAGCGAAACCGTGAAAAGTAAACCGCGTTATAGCAAGGGATCACTGTATTTTGTATGCGTTTGTTTAACCAATTCAGATAGATAATACATTGTAAAAACATTTTAAAATAGTTTTAGTTTACCCTTGGCTATTGTGTGCAATTATCAGTCAGTAGTTTCAGTATCTTACTGGAATTTTAGTCCATTCTTCATAAAATGAAATGTATTACATCCAACAGTTCAGCGATAGCTTCAGTAGACCACTGGATAAATAACTTTGGTGGAGAATTCTGAAAAATTCGAAAGACTTGGCAAACTTGTGTGAAACATATCCAGTTTCCAGTTATATAATCCACCATAAATGATTGTGATGAACTATCTGCACTCAGGCTTATCTTATCAGGTTACTTTGTTTGAAATGCAGTTTTCTACTTATTCCCATGGAGCTCTGTTGAGTAGAGCTCACAGGATGATCACAGAACGAGCTAAAGGTCATAGTTTTTTCCATTTAATTATGGTCCCCAGTAAAGTATTCTGCCAATATGCCAAAGTAAAGGTACTTTTCCTACTAACGAGATGTGAGGCCTGCCCTTTTTTTTCCCCTCTTTCTTTTTTTGTCATTCCAACTTTTAAGTCACATTAATTTTCTTGGACTCCGAGGCAGATCGTAAATAAATAAAACAATTTCATGCTTCTTGGTGCACTTTTGAATACTGAGTAGGAGTTAGATGAACAACTGTCCTTGTTCACCCGACCAAAGCCGGATGAAATTACTTTAGAGCAGATCTGCTGCATGTGTGTATCTGCGTGCAGGCATGTGCCCCACACACTCAAGCCGTGGGAGCCTTAATAAGAAACCCTACAAACACATTCAGACTCTGAATCTTAACTTAACAATAGTGCTTGTGGAGAATGGTCACATTTACTTTGATTTTCTCCATAATTTTGATCCACGTCATCTTAAATTGTTGCAACTATGACCATTTTTACCCCAAAGATCCATTGAAAAAATTCTCTTTGCCAGTTAGAAAGGACAATTTGTATTATATTTGAAACACACATTTCTGAGACCTATTTCAATAGTGTATTTAAAACTTTTCTTAAAACTGCCCTTCAATTCCTCATAATTTCACTAGGGGCAGCAGAAGGGCTTTTCCTGCTCATTTCAAAATGCCTGCTTCCATGGAATCTTGAAAAAACTTGGCAGTAAAATGTCTTGCTAATTTTCTAAAATTTTTGTAAAAATAATTCATCTACTGTTGTTTTTTAAAATTATTTCTCGCTACATTAAAAGAATTAGCAAAATGTAATATCTCGTTAAAAATTGGTATTGCTTTTTTTTTGTGGATTTTGTCAAAAAGTTATAAACATCTAACATCTAAATTACAAAAAAAAAAAAAATCTTCTGTCTATTCCTTTATGTAGAACGCTTTGCAGGGTTAATAATGTTCAACTTAATGCTTTTATTTTTAAAGCTGGCTTTTTGGGTCAGTACAAAATCTAAAAGGTTATTCTGCTAATTAAATCACATATCCTAATAATGTTTATTTTTGCTTTGCTTATTACAAGTAGGCCAAAAAAGGAATTGAAATTACTGTTTGACCACATCAAGGAAAATTACTTGTTATTACGTTCTATCCCCGAAGATCCATTTCCTCCATTCACCCAGCTCTTATCTCCACCAATTTCTTTGCAGCATCTCTGATGTTTTCTAAATTACATGAAAAGATCTTCAGCATTTTTTGCTTGTTTTGAACAGAAAAAAACTATTGAGTCCTTTTCTGATTAACAACCAGCGTATATTAATAGTTGCTGTTTTACTGATAGTGTTCATGTATTGTATGTATTATGTGGGCGGTGGCGTGCCTGGGAAATTTTAATGATGCGGCTAAGATGGGTCCACTCAATAGTCGACCTGTCCAGGCAGAAACCTTAAAAATGTTTTCTCTAGTAGTAGCTATTGGCCACCAATCTTTATCAATCTGTTACATGTGGAGTCCCACATGGATGTTTACAAGGCCATCAGCAGATCTCTATGCAGTTATCTTGTGTGAATCTATCTTTTGCATTTCTTCTTATTTTTGTTAGCTATACTCAGTGTTGAAATCAATTGATTGATCTAGTCTCATCCAACAATTTTTCTAAACCTAAACTTTTAAAAAAATATATATTTTCAGCATTTTTAATTACATTATGTATGAAAAGTGGTATATAAATAAGGACATTTTATTTCCACCCATCAAAGACAAATTTGTTTGCCAAACAATTCTAGATGTAGTTGCTCTGTTGTTTATTAAATTGCCCTTTGAGTGTTTTTTAACACCCATAGAAATTAAGTAAAATTGGAGGATTATTCAAACTTTGCACCTATAACTATATAGAATTTTAAGTAGGCAATGGACTGTATATTTTTTATTTCTAAAACAGATATAAATCTCTCCTTGTTTTTAATTCATTCTGCATTGCTTAGTGATCCTTCATCTCAATGTCTCAGTGGGCTTCTTCTCTATAGAAAGTAGTGGTTTTGTTTCCAGAACTTGAATTTAATTCAGTTTTCAGTTAGCATCCAGATAGTCATTAGGAATAAGGGATGTGTCTTTTTACCCATAAAACAAAAAAGTTCAAACAGGATGTTACAAGTATGATAAATATTTTCCAAACCTTTGGGGCATTCCACCAACTCAGATTTCAGTGGGGCTTTCTGTTGTGTGATGTTAGACAAAAGGACATGTCTTTGTTCTCGGTCTCCAAAGGTTTTCGCTTGTTTTGCTTCCTTGGTTTAATTATTTTCTTTTTTCTGTTAATATTTTTCTTTTTTACAAACATTTTCTTCAATGGACAGGTAAGCAGAAATGTGTCATTTCTGCACCTTTTCATCAGAGACCAGAGAAGCTTTTCCCCCACTTTATTTTTTAAATTTGTTTTTGACCTTTATCTGCACTGCCATGTGTGGGTGTAGTCACTTTTGACCAAGTCTAAAGTTGTAAAAAAGGATTGAATTGAAGGATAGAATCCTTCCCTTTTTTGATTTGGAGTTTTTACAAAAAGAAAAAATAGGATTCTGTAGCCACAGATAAAAAAACAAGAGCTACATTGCTCTCGTCTTATTCTGAAAGTCTGATTCTGAAGGAAGTTTTATTTTGGAAAACTATCAGATTCTCCCTGCCACATCCGACTCGTGTGACGCATGTCGAGTCGCTTATTGCACTTACTGCTAAATTGAAACTCCTAAGTTAAAAAAAAAGAAATATAGTTGGAAAGTTTCTTTTCACAGAAAGGAGTCAGTAAGAAAACAGAAGAGCCTTCGACTTCAAAATAAAAGAAGGTTGCTTTTCACAGATAACTATGTTTTCTAAATGTTAATACAATCATATTTAGAAAACACCAGATTCAGTAAACTTTTTAGTTGTTGCAACTCAAAAGTTGGACAAGACTAAAGTTGGTGTCAAATGTTTTTAGCTTCCACTTTGACAGTTTTGGGTTAAGGGTAAATATAAATCACATTTTGATGCTTTCTACATGAAATCTAGTGTAATAAAGTTAAACCAGCTGCAGATGTTTTACAGAAAATAAAGATACCCTTGAAAGTTCAGGAAAATTGAAAGCTAAAAAATAGATTCTGATTTTAGCCTTGTACAAGATGGTCTGTGGAATATTGTCTCACATTGAACAGGCCCGTGGTTCGAAAAAGGTTGGTGATTACCTCATCAGGTGTATTCCTTTAACTGCAAAAGCTTCCGTTAGCAGCCAGAGTGCCTTTTTCCACATACTGAATTGAGATTTCCAAGAGTAAAACTGTTTTCTGTCCTTATCATACTTACAGTAAAACCAGATCCACCAGAGGGAGTGACTGCAAAGCCAATCCGCTCCAACCCCAGGAGGCTGGAGGTCTCCTGGCGCAGCCCCTCTACCTGGCCTGACATAGAAAGCTTCCCCCTGAAGTACTTCCTTCGATACAGACCGGTGATCCAAGAGCAGTGGCAGCATGTGAGTAGTGTTCTCCAATCCAAGACTTACAATTTCGGGGGGTGGGGGTGGGTCATTTACCATTGCTCATCATGTGCATTTAGTCTCATTTTATGAGGAACTTGAAGAATCATTTGTATCATCAAGTTTCAGCATTTAATTTCTGAACCTGTATAGCTTTGTATGAACACGCAAGTTTTGAACGAGCAAAATTGTGTCAATTTGATTTTAGAAAAACGTGCAACTCTTTTGAAAGTCAGGCCTTCTTTTTCATTTCAGAACAAATTAAAGTGATAAATGTATGCATGATCAGATTGGCTCACGGTCATGTTTTTCTCTTTGCATAACTACATGCATATGCCTCATTTTCAAACACTTATGTTTAACATATTCATGTAGCAATTTTGACTTTCTTACCGGGCTGCCACTCTTAATGGTCAGAAGTGATAATTAAATCTGACCAACACTAAGAGTTTTTCTTCTCCACTCTCCGCTAATCAATCAGTGTGTGAAAGAAGTGCAATCTGAAAGGAGGGAAACCTTAAGTCAATATTTAGATGGGGTAAGGACACATAATTAAGGAATTGCATAAATACAGATGATGACAGCTCAACTTGGTGAGATTTTTCATTTCTGTGGTGTTCTTTGTTGAATTTTTTTGTGGTTGTGGTTTCAGCTCTTTAACCGTAACTGGGCTTTTCTGTTTTAAGAGTTCTGCATAGATGATCCTTTTACTTGTGAGTCCTTTATTGCCGTGCTTCTCAACAGCCGCAAAGCCCTGGCTGATACTGCTGGAGACTGTGTGCATTCTTGCTGATGAACTAGTTACTGGTCTATGTCCAGTGAATTGTATGTGCATAAATCACTAAATTTTAAGTCTAATGTGAAGAGAATTGTAGCACTCGTATAAATATCTTGGCAAAAATTGTTTCTTACTTCTTAATATTATTCAGCTTTCCCAGTATCTCAAGGATATGCCACAAAACTGATTCACCATGTCTCATTCACACTTGTTTCAGGTTACCGTGGTAACTGGAAGTATTCCCTGACTTTCATAACATTTTAAGATTTAAGATTACTCAGCTATTGAATCTGTGGAGCAAAAATGTTTCCTACATCTGAAGAGCAACTTTTGTCCACTGAAAATTAATTCAAGTCTCTTTCTTTTTTGTTTAAGAAACGCCTGCATACTTTTGGCAGTGACTGTGATGGTTAGCTATTTAGGGAGTTTTAATGGGTTTTTTCCTTATACTTAATGTAGACTCATGGAACCAAGTTAAAATTCTACAAATGACTGAAAAGTCAGATTTGGAAAGACAATTTATCACAGATAAATTAGTTTGTTGCACTAAAAAAAGTTGTATATTTTTCTATGCAGCAGTAAAAAAGCATTGTTTCTGAGCCACTGTATCATAAGCAATACATTTTTATCATGTGAAAAATCGCTCAACTGCAAATTCTTCAATCCACTGAGCATTGATACACACTGATGTGTGTGTTTATTTTTTGAAGGATTTGCTGTACATTTCAGTTGAGTATTGTTGAATCGGTAACATACTGTCCTTTTTGAATCCTTAAAAAAGCAGCAAAATACAGTGATCCCTTGCTAACACAGTTTAATTTTCATGGTTTCGCTACTTCACGGATTTGCATCATGCATTGTGTTCTGCTTTCTGATTGGCTAAAAAGTCACTCTGCTTCTTCTCTACCTGTGCGTCAATAACATTGCAGTTTAAGACGTACACGTACGTAAAACAGCTTGCCAAATTTACAACACGTACGTGCAAATTCTCTTGCAATTTCGAGTTTCTCCAAAACCCATAGAAAAAAGAGCGACAACAACTGCCTATCACTATGTTCTTCTCCCGAACAAACACACCTGCACCGCGGGCTTCATAAGAAGAAAACACTGCAGAGCGGAGTCAGGATGCAGCAATTCAGTCTGAAGAGCAGTGAAATACACCTGAATCGCTATTTGTCCGATTGTACTTTGTATTTTTTTCAAAATCATTTTAAATTTTCTCCTGTTTAATCCAATTACTCGGGTCGCGGTGGGCGGGGCTTATCTCCGCAATTTGAAGCCTTCTGTTCACATTGATAATTCAAATTATTATTTGATAGTATAGTATAGAAGTTATTTGTTGAAAAAAACGTTTCTAAAGTACTTTTATTTGTGAAACAAATGCTTGAGCCTGTAAAATGGTTTGTTCTTTCTTATCAATATGTAATAGAGTATTTAGTTGTATAATAATTGAAAAAAGAATAGAGGTTTCTACTTCATGGATTTTGCCTATCTCAGGTTCTTTTTGGAACGTAACCCCCGCGAAAAACAAGGGTTTACTGTATATTTAAAATAATTTGTCTCAGTTACAGCAGCTTGTTACAGCTTACTACCATCATAGCAGATCAGCATTATGTCTGTCACTAAGGATTAAATCTGCTGTACAGTCTGTCGTAAAGAAGCAAATTGGCAAAAAAAAGACTAATCTGTGACATTAATCATTAAAGAGATTTTAATGAGTCTTCTAAAATAAGATCCACTGGTCTAATATTCACTTCAATAACTGCAGCCTCAGAGGTTAATTGAAGCGGTTAATATTGCGTAGGGATGGACTTTTGATGTGGTTAGACAGCAGAAATTCCTTAGTGTGGTTTTCACATGTAACATTTTTGTGTTCAGTCAAAAATTAAAGTGTGGCGTGATCCGGCTGCTTCGGAGGATACCATCCATTGTCTTGAGGAATGAAGCGATGACGGGCCCAGATACTTGAGTGGGAGGAAGATTCAGATGGAAGCAGGAAAATGAGGAAAGGTTTTGAAGTGGAGATGAATGGGGCACATTAGAGAGGCATAGGGGTGCGATAATAGATAACAGACTCTGTAAGATAGCGTAAAATGAGACGAGACATTCACGTGAATGTATAGAAAGTCACAAAAATTAAACAAATGGACCAAGGTGATTGTAACATCGGGTTCTGTATAGAAATCACATTTGCAAAGGGATAAAGCCAGATAAAACAGCTGACTAAGACCAGATGAGATGAAACCGACACCCATAAGGCGGCCTGGCAGGGAAGCTCAGAGAAAAAAAAAGCAGGCATATGGAGTGCAGTGTCATTAGATGCACAGAGGAATGTTTGTGCCAGACAAACACATGAAAGCGGGTGAGACATGAAGATAGAGGAAGCTCGAGAGGATGCTTTGAAGATGAACTTCTATAAGCTCTCAGTTACTTAATGTTTCAAGATCAAATGTGTTACACAAATAGTGTGAGGTAAGAAAAAAAAGCTATAAAAGTGACAAAGAAATGTGAAATATTAAATGTTATAAAATACAGGAAAACTTGAGACAGAAAAAGAAAGAAGAAAAAGAAAAGTTGCTAAAGAACAAGGAGATGCTAAAATAGTAAAACCGACAGGGTGACCATCAATTTAAGTTGAAGTGATTTATGAACTGGTCTATTGCCCAAATGGTTTGTTTTAAATTAAATTTCAACAAGATAAAAAGTATCCATCCTAACTAGTTGACAATTAAAAATACAAAATGATTTATTAGTTTTAGAGTAAATTTTGTAAATGAACAGCAAAAGTTATTTCTTTAGGATTTAAAATCAATTAACCTTTGGTTTGACGAGTCAAACATTTTGGAATGTATTGTTTGACAAAATTGCAGTGTTATTTCGTTTATCTAAAAATTACTCGCTATAGGTGAAATCTGCAAAGTTGGATTAGATGTTTTAAGGCTGTAAAACTCCTCACTACACAATTTATAGACTTTTCTCAGACGGACATTAACACTTTCTTACTTGTCTCTCTTGTTTAAACTCTCATTTAACAACTCCAAATGTTGTGCTCAGTTGAAGTCTTCTAAAACTTTGCATTGTGCTAGTGCTTACGTTGTGTCCGCATTCCCCTCCCTACTCCCTAACTACTAAAAAACTATGTAGTGCGAGACTATTGAGTGCACTGGACTTTAAAAGCAATTCGCACAACAAGATCACTCATTTTTTTTGTACAGTAAATATTACGTCAACAATTTTACAAAGTAAAAGGATTATCAGTACAAGTATTTTACGAAGACTATTGGTTTATTCAGAAAACTGTGTTCTGATGATGAAAACTTGGATAGTTTATATTTAAAAAAAATTACAATAGCATATTTTTTTACAAAAATTGTGTAAAAGCAATGCATTGTGGTCTACATTCGCCAATCTTGTGGGCATCGATGAATGCTGGTTTTTTACAGACTTCTGGGAAATTTCTAAGGAAGTCAATTTTGGAATTATAGATTTGGAAAAAACAACAAATGCACTATTTAGTGCACTATGTACAGTGCTCTAAATAAATAAGTCAAAAGGTTGACGTATTAATTTAAAAATTCTATATCTCAAAGCTTGTTTTAATTAGCAAAAATGAACCCCTTTAAACTTTGAAACAACATTAACAAATGCAAAGCTATGTTAAAAATCTTTTATTTTACAAGTCATATAGACAGTGCTAAGAGATGATTCTGTTCTATCACAATGACCAGTGGGTCTCACAGAAAAATAAAAGCCACTACTTGTTTGCTACAAGCCACTATCATCTTATATGGTTTGGCAACTGAGGCTCTTAACACAACAAATGATGGCAGATCCAGAATAACTTCTTTCCAGGTGTGATTCCAAGCTTTGAAAGTGTTCATCTATGCTGAAAGTCATTGACGATTTGAATTTGGGGACATGAGAGTTCCTTGGAAAAGTGAAGGTGAAGGTTTGTTTTTCCAAAGCAAACACATTGTGACAAGGACAGAAAAGTATATCTAAAGAAGAACGAAGTACTTTAAAATTGCAAAGAAAAGGAAATCAGAGTTTAAAAATTTTGTATCCGGGTCGATGAGAACCAGCACTTTTTTGCCACTCAGCAAATTGGGAAGCTGCAAAAGCAAAATCATGGTATTGATGTAGTAATCTTTACACTAAATCACCATATAAAAGCTTCCACCGAGACAGTTTATTCAAGAGGATTATTTTACCGAAGCACTGCTCCAGAGCACAAGACAAGACGAATCTCTTCTGACACAACTTACAAAGAGATGTGAGCAGCAGGTGGAACAAAGCAATGAGGTGGTTTACATTTTTGCAACCCCTGCTTTATCTGAAACGGATGAGCCCATAACCTGTAGTCTGGGTCATAAAGTCATGCAGTCACTGAGTTACAGAGAAGCATGTGTTAACTTAAAGCAGCTCATAAGCAATCCGTCATCCAGTGCCAGGAAATGAGGACAATCTACGGACATTTGTTTTGCTCTTAAAGTTCCATTGGAAAGCCAACAGAGCTGCCGACTGCTCCTAAAACCTTTACAGATCCCACTTTTTCCACTTGCACCCAAAGTAAACGAAAGTATAGTCTTAAAACTACAGTATTTTCCGCACTAGGGCGCATTGGATTGTAAAGCATCCCATCAATGACTGGTCTATTTTTCAGAATTATGACGCACCGAAATACAAGGCGCATTAGGCGAGACAAAAAAGTCAAAGATAAGTCCATCAGTCAGTCAGACTTTGCTTGTTTGCCACATTAGAAGCATTAGCAGTGTTAGCATAATTACAATACCTGTAATTCCCAACCTTGTTTGCCAAAACAAACATTACTGTGACTATGCTAACCTTGTTGGTAACATATAATAAAAACACAATCTCATACTGCTGCATGTTAGCTGCAGAATTAAGGCTTTCGGGTGCGCCTCATAATGCAAAAAAAATTTTATCACCATAAATATATAAAGTAAAGCTGTTATAGTAAATTTAGCATACCTTTTACTTTCCTCTTCCATTCAAGCAAGGTTAAATCTGCTGGTAGAATGCATGCATGCATGCTGTAAAGCACATTAATTTAATTGAATTATTATATTTAATTTTCTGTACAAAACCATTACATCTTTTTGTTTTGTGCATGTTGAGTTCCCATAACAACACTGCAAATATTGGTTAATAGGAATGACATGATGGTAGACATCAACACATTATTGTTACTTTACTGTCTTATTTGGTGCACGCATCAGTGGCCTAGAAAAGTGGCCATTTCACCTCCATTGCTCTAGAGGTATTTACGTCTGTCTGGCATACCTTCACTCTGACATCTGTCTTTGGGCTTCAAGCAGCCCGATGGAAGCAAAAACAGCTTTTCAGCACTAACTTCCGAGGCAACTTTGTTTGGTTCTCAGGAGAAAATGAAAAAATGTAATCTGACCTTATTTATTTTTGCAACTGATCTTTTTTTCATGACAAGTCCAAATAAATACATCCTTATCAAATGTAATAATTTTAGCTTTCCTTCCTGCATGCTCCATCAGAAATGATGGAATATGTGGATTTTAGATTTATTTTTTTTCTGGTTTCCGCCTGGCCGTTGTTGTTTCCTCACTGAGACGTGAACTCACACAGCAATTAAAGAAATGGTCCAGTAACTGTCATAAGAGCAATTTCATATTGCTCAATATTCTCCTTGTGCTCTGTAACTGCATCTGCTGTGCTGTAATTGCAGTTCAGAATGATGCTGTGGGAACGATGCTGCAAACCAGTCAACTGAAAACACTCAGCCCGTGCATGGATGCACATGTCTACAGTGGGACTAACTCACGCATTTAACACGCATAGATACTGCACAAAAATAAACTCATTGAATTTAAACCTTTTTTCTTTTGGTTGAAATATGTGCATGCATTTTCCTTTAGACTTCACTAACACACAGATGCACGATAGGAAAGGTACATTAAATGTGCACTTTGTCACCTACTTTGGTGAACCTTGTTCTGTTTAAAGTGCTTTATAAATAAAGTGAGTTGAAAAACACTTCCAAAACATACATGGACAGTTTATTAAAGTACCAGATGTATGGAAGCATTACATCGGCACACCAACACCATGTCTATTGACTGTAACACACAGACTGCATGGTGACGAATGAAGGGGAAAAGACATAAAAATGCCATACCTATATTAAAAGATGCACAAATGTCTCAAAAGCAAAGGATTCAAATAAGCAGAGCTGACAAAGTGAAGAAAGAAGCTGTCTTAAAATTAATTTTCGATAATCTGTGTCTGCTTGACCAACACAACCTTGCATTGATTTGTATATTCAACATTTTACCTCTTTTGTCCTTCCAATCTGACATCATGCAATCCCCCATGCCCATTCATCTCCTTCACTTCCTCCCACCTCACTTTCATCATGTGCTCCTGTCACTTTTGTTTCTCTCTTGTCCCCCCTTTGGCCTCCTTTCTGTGATTCCTCTAATATATTGTTCCTACTTGCTATTTGTCTTTCCTACTACCACCAACACACTGGTTGTCCATCGACTCTGCTGCGTAATAAACGTCTGAACATGTTTGCCAAAGGTCTCTCTTATTGTCCAGGCACTTAAATGAATCAATACCGAACCACAAGTTGTGCATGGTGTGTGCTTGTAGCATTTGCTGGGGGGACATGGGGACATAAATCTGTTTACACAAGCATATTTGTAGACTTGCCCTCCTTTTAGCCAAAGTAAGTTAGTCCTTGCAAAGGAAATTAAGCAAGTTCTGGGTGAGCTAAGAGCAGGTTCAAGAGTCAGTCAATGGTAGATCATTCCTTGTAATTGCTTCTGTTGTGGTTTGTGTTTATACATTTCATCAATCTGAGGTCTGTGACTTCACCAGTCCTGGAAGGTCCCTTGAAACCAACAAAGATCTTGGAGATTTGCTTTTGTAGGGAGGTAAGGGCTTTTGCACCTGTTTCCTTTCACTCAAGAGGGCTGAAAGTGTTTGTTTTTCATAGTAATTCACATAATTTCTTGACCATTAATATCCTCTGAACGTATGACTTCAATGAACTTGCTAACTAGACAACCTTGCCACACAAAGATACCACCACCCCATGCAGTAGGGATGCAACGGTTCACTTCAAGCTTTAATTTCTGGGTGATGTTTTGTTTCCGTTTGATATATTATTTGTGTATTAGAAAACAACAACCAAAGAAACAAAAATTTGGAAATTCCCTTTTCAAATTTGCTTAAAAGCAAGTTACAAAGAAAAACCCTTGAGTTGACTTGTGCTGAGCATGGTGTAACTTTATAAAGCAATAATACTAAATCCTTAAATTTAGCACAATTGTTTGACATTCTCAACGTAAACTTATATGCTGCACTGTAATAAATCCAACTTAAATTTTTTGACTTAACAAAATCTTTTATGTTGTAATAACTCCATAATCTAAGTTCTACTAATCAATTCAACAATTTAAGTCAGTTCAGCAAGTTAAGGTAGTCGTACACTTCAACATTATTTATTGAGTTGTCTGTACCTATCTAAGTTGCAGTTCATTACAGTGTGATAAAGTTCTGTGAACTTATCTTTTTTAATTGTGAAATGCGGGAATGCCAACTTTTGGAGTTGGAATTGTCCACTGATTGAGTGGTTTGTCAAGAAGCGTCTGCAGAAGTTTTAACTCTTATTTAATGACATAAGTAGTAGAATCAGTTATACATATGTGTGTTTGTGTGTGTGTTACAGACACGAACCAGCGGGTATTCCAGGAAGCATGCTTAAACTACCCTGACTTTAACCCTGAACTCTGGCTGAAATCCTATGTTGGTTCCTAAAGATCTGATATGAGTTAGAGTAATTACACTTGACTTGGTAACCCTGGGTTAATGCACGTGCACAGCAAGTACATGAAGCACGTTGTATCCCACAATTCTTTGCGGTGTCGATCTAACAGCAGCATCAAAGTTACACCTGCTTAATTGAATTAATTTGAATGAAAGTAAAATAACTGTCTGATAACTACATGTTATTTTTAAGATGACTAAACAAAAAAAATATATTTATCTTAACTGAAGCAAATTATTAAGTTAGATCAGAGTAGTCAAAGTGGTCTTATCACCCTCTCATGGTGGAAAAAGTATTATCTGAGCTTCTTCAACCACTAAATCTTCAAATGGACACGCCATGCTGCTTCACATCTCTGTAAACAAACTAACCTTCAACTAAACCTGCTCCAGACCAGGTTATGTTCAGAGTATGAGTTGCTATGGCAACTTGACATACCATCAAACATACCTCCATTTCTGGAACCGAAAGCTGGGGTTATCAACTTCCTTAGCCTCAAACTTACCGTTATAACTATAACCTGCTTTCTGGAATACCCCCCAGGGCTTCAGCCATTTTGTAAACAACGTTTTGGTGAACCGGGCCTTAGCCCCGCCCATGGCAACTAAGACTCATGGGAAGTGTTGATTCCCACACCTTGAGTTAGGGAGCTGTGAAGAGAAGTGAGACTCATGTTGTTGCTGTTATAGACTGTGGTCAAATTTAAATATTTGTCCCTCTGCACACATGCAGTTGAGCTATAACTGCTCACCTGTGCCTCAATGGTCTTGAAAAGATCTGGGTTGCATGTGGAAATATGAAAATGCAGAAAGGGATAAAATATGTGTGATTATAAAACTGAATTTCAAGTCAAGAACAGAGGTGCTCTTCAAACTCATATTTAAGTTAATTCAACCTTTGGTCAAGTCATCAATAAATGAAATTTAGAGTTGTTACAGCCTAAAAAATTAATTTTGTACATCTAAGCGTGAGTATGTACATCTCAGTTTTAAGTTGTATGAACTTTTAAGTTCATACAACTTAAAACTGAGTTAGAAGAACTTAGATAAATAAATAAATAAATAAACACAAAACTTAAAATATTGAGTTTAGGTCCTTAACTCAAAATTTTACCGAAATTTGTTGCCTTACAATTTTAAATTCTACGAACTTTTGTTTTTTTGCAGTGTGTAGTGATGCAATGATACATTTTTTTATGATTTGGTTTAACAGTATAACAAAACAGTATGGTTTTTAAACCAGGAATTCTAGCTTCCCTATAGTAATTTTAGTCTAAATTTTTTTTATACCAAATTCATCATACACAAAAGTTGTGTTTGAAGAATACAGATAAAGATTTGACGCAAATTTAATGTGAATGCAGCTTTAGTTCCTCTGAGTTTTGTCACTGTCTTCAATACTGTCCCTCCTCCCTCGTCTATCTTGGTTGCGTCTACTTAGTGTTTCAGGTTCATCCCTTAATTTATTTAAATCGTACATTAACAGCATCAGCTGTGCATTAGTTTTTTTGTTTTTTGCTAAATGACAAATACCTACGTCACTGATTTCTACCCTCATCCTTGTTTTTAATTGCATTTTCTACATCCTATTCCAAATACTTACTCTGGATCATTGCTGAAGGAGGCCTGGTGACTTATTATGTTAGAGAAGAAATGCAGATGACACTCAACAGCATTTTTTTTGGAATAGACGTGCACTTATGAATCAACTAGTAGAGTTGTGTTCTTGGGTTGTTTGTTTGGTTCCAGTATGGATGTCATTTATATTCTGTGAGTAAACTAATGATCACAAGTATGAGGCTTACAAATATTGCACTTTTAGTGGTAGCTTAAATGTAAAATGCCGGACACATCCTTATTAATGACTTTAAATTAAAGAAGACGAATGCGAATGAACATGTAAGCTGAGTTTTATTGACTAATCTGGGTGGGTTCTTCATATAAAATCTCTTAAGTAAAGGAAAGAAAAATTACAGCCTGTAATTTTCACCTTAACCTTTGACAAATGTCTTTAAAACTAAACGGTACCTCAAGTTTTCCTCACCTTTTCCTCAGTTTCATCCATTCCAGCTATTTTTCTCCCAAATCGTACTTCCACATTTCCTTTCACCTTCCAGTCTCACTTTTCACTCTCTCAGCAACCCTCTGTTTTACTATCATCAACCAATTCATCCATCCATGCATCCTTCCCATCATGCATTAAGCCACCTGTCTAACCATCCATCCCTCAAGCCAGCTATTTATGGGAGCACATGATAAATGTTTAGACCTTGTTTGGGGAAAACATCCTATCTAAAGGACACTGCCACAGACAGATCATTTATCAAGTCTGGTCGCTGCAACACACAAATGTACCGAAGACACCCACCCACAGCATACCCACACAGAGCACATTCAGCAGATTCACTGCTGTCACAGTTGAAAGTCATCATCATTAAGCTCTTCTGTCAAAAACCATTACGGCTGGATTCAGTCCTTACATTGACTCAAAAGCATTTTGCAAAGATTTACTCAGTCTGGTAAAGACTATAAAACTGTGTTTCAGATAAGTAAAAATCTAATTAAACACCAGCGCAAAAAGGGCAAAATAACTGACCTTTTTTATTAAATGCAGTTAAAAGAGAAGTAGATAAAAGAAAACTTACAGCCAACTGCTTTTTTTTTCAACAAGCATCGTAGTTTTTTGATCTTTTTCTTCCCACACTCAAGTGTCAAAATCGTATTTTCTTTTTTTTTTTCTTTCAAAAAATTGTAGCAATGCCCCGTCCTCTGTCTGTATTGATTACTCCATCACAGTTTCAATCCTCAGGCTGTCAGACATACCTGTTTTGAGGCAGCAGGACTTCCGCTTAAATAATAACTGATTGTCACTGCTGATGTCATGAGCAGCAGTGGCAGACTTAGCAGTTTGGGGGCCTAAAGTGAGCAATGACATTGGGTCCTCTGCAGTGATTGTATTAATCATATTCTTTACACAGGGTAAACGTTTGTTGAATAACTTCACTGGTCCACTTTTAAGCTACTTTCACATAGTCTTCCGCAACGCGTGTTCAAGCCACCACTTCCAATTAAAAGTCTATGTAAACCCATGTTTTAGAGTTCTGCATTCAAAACTCTTTCGTTCATGCATTGCTATGCCAGTTTCTACAACCGTTTTCGGGGTCTACGTACAAAACACATGTCTATTGAACGCGTGTTAAAAGTTAATCCAGGTCAAACTTTGACTTTGACCAATCAATGACTCTGATTTTGTAGTGATGTATGGATGGCCAGATTCATGAGATTTAACATTTGGCACCAACCCCTCCAACGTTAGGTAGCAAAGATGCGCTAGTAAACAGAAGAAAAAGAAAAACCCTCCCTGTTTGTCACAATGTAAACAACATTTGTTCAAAAACGCACTTTTAGCTTTAGTATCCGGTGGCATATGACAGCATCAATGTCAAGAATCCAAATGTTTTGATATGCATTTAAAAACTGTAATCACAAGTAAACTATAAAGAAATGTATGTCATGTACTCTAGGAAAAAAACATAGAATTTATTGAGTGTTCTAATTCATTACCCACTATTTTTTAGTAGTAACAAATGACGGTCTTCTGTCTTTTTCTGATTTAAAAAAAAAAAACAGAAGGCAAAATAAACATAAATACTTGAATAATGGGAAAAAAGACAGTAAACTATGGAGTGGTGTAAATACAAAAATTTAGAAATAATCTCATAATTACTATTTTCTGTCCCTCCCTTTGCTTTTCCTCTCCTTTTCTGTCCCTTTTCTAATTCATGACTTTCTTTATCTTCTTCATGAGTTCTTTTGATTCTCTTCTTCTCTTTCCTATTTTGACTTTCTACAATTATGGAAGTGTGACAACAAATTTCTTGCCTTCTCTTTGCCTTTTCCTTTTTTTCACAGTTGCTCGACTAACAACACCTTGTCTTACAGCTTTTTTTTTTGTTTAATTTCTTCAAAGTTTGTCCCTGTTAGCTGATTTGCTGTTGACGGAATGGACCATTGCTCCAGAAGGACGGGGGAGGAAGAAACACTTTCACATGAGCAGTCTAAATGCCTTTTCTGTAATTTGGGTTTATTTTACAGAATTTATATTGTATTTAAGTCTTGGCTTGAAAATAATTTAAAGACATTTTTTTACTAAGTGTTCAGCCGTGGACAATCGCCTACCGTTGTCAAAATGCTAGTTTGCCCCAAATGAGCCTCCCAAAAACCAAAGTAGACTTTAACAAAAGTTTAGAAATGTATCCAAATTTATTTAAAAAAAAATTATTTAACAATTCTCATCAAAAATAAAAAAACAACACAGTTGCAGTCTGTGTGCAATGTTTCAGGCAAATCCATCATAACCAAAGTAGAGGCAGAAAGCATGTTTCCAAGCTATAACTCCAAAGTTTTTGGATAGATCTCTATTACTGGAGTCTGCAAGTGTTGGTAATGTGTGTCTATAATAGAGGTAAGAAAGATCTTAAGCCCGAGCCCGAGTCAGAACCCGACCCGACCCGATAATCTCGCTGACTTTTCTAATAAATATATTGTAATGGCTGCAAAGAAGCTCCTTAGGCTGGCGGTTGTCAAACAGCTCTTTATTAATCCTGTATGTCAGAACGGTTACCGCTCGAACCGAAAGGCACAGCCAGCTTCTCACTCAGAGGGAGAACGTTCACCGAATGCACACACACACGCACACACACACACACACACACAGGTAGACCCCGCCCCCTCTATCCCACCAGTCACCAGCCCACCGTTGACTGACACACACTGTGGTCCAGCAACTGGCAGAAAGAGGGGGACGCCGTCCACCCACAGCTCTGCGCACGTGTCATGAATGTAATCTTCCCTCCGCAAGCCCACATCTATTTTGTTTAGGTATCCCTGATATGGAGCAGCAAGAAGTCAAGGATAAACTTAAGACAGGGGAACTGAAAAGGCAAACACGCAACGCCGCAGCTGCAGTATTTCTCCGCGTGAAGAAAGGGGAGCGCATCAATATCTCTCTTTCGCTCTCTTTGTCTGGCCTCTTATTCTGTGTTCCAGCGTTATTTCGTTGTGCAAATGCATTTATCATGTAGGGAAGAACTTATGCGCAGTGCTTCCGGCGGAACTCTAGGCCACAACAGCCAGCTTGACTACGCGCGCGGCTGCAGCGACCACTCCCTGTTCGAAAGAAAATAACTTTCATGATCATATTAATATGTAGATTATTTTACCTTTAAAAAATCTGGCGTTTTTTTTCTGACAAAAATACTATGGGATAAATTGAAATTTCGGGTTTGCTTCGGGCTCGGGCCTGCAAATCAAGTTAATTGGTCGGGTTCGGACCGGGTTCGGCTTTAACGCCCGTGGGCCTGTGTCGGGTCGGGCTGGATTTTTTAGGCCCGATCTTACCTCTAGTCTATAATAACACCATGTCTTGCAAAACAGAAACACCTAATAGATGTGACATTCACAACAATTTGAAGAAAAATAAAGATCAAGTTTCATTTGTTTTCTTATCCAAACACCAAATCATTATGAGAACTGAAGGCTAAACAAAAATCAAGAAAGGATACACTGCACACTTTTTTTATAGCCATTTGCAGCATGGGATGGGAAGAGCAGGTTCAGCTCTGATTTTGATGTAACTTTTAAGCCCATAATGACAATTTCTTCAATTAATCACTCATGTTGGATCAGAAGGAAATTGTCCCCAATCACTCCGGTATGGGGCACTAGCTGATTCAGGGATGGGCAACTCCATGCCTCAAAGGCCACATTTCTGCATGTTTTTCAACATACCCTGCTCTGGCACGTTCTAATTGGCTGGACACACCTGAACCAGGTAATAAGTCATGAGTAGGGCTTGGATATCTGGAAATCATGCAGACACACTGGTCTTCGAGGTCTGGAGTTGCTCATCCCTGCTGATGACATCATCTGCGATTGGATTTTACGACTGTAGAACATTCCACTTAACCTAAACTTATTTGGAGTGATTGGAAGACTCCATGGCGGGGCTAACCTGATCCAGAAAAACATCTACAGTATATAAGCATCTTCAGATAAAGTTTGCACATAAAAACAAGCTTTTTACAGTATATATAACACAACAGAATCTCACAGTTCACTAAATGTCACTATAAATAAAATACCAACCCACTTAAATGCTAGAGACAATGGCGTCATCTGGCTCAAAAAATAAACTCCATTCAAAAGTTTGTTGCAATTATCGCGGACAGTCGCAAGCAAATCAGGCAAACCTTAGGGTGAACTAGACTGCACGGTTGCTGTAGGGACCCAATACGATTGATGCGATGAAGTGTAATCCGGGCATTAAAGCATGCACTGGTTTGATATGCTCCCATGGAAAAAAGCTACGTTAATCTGAAACCACCTCTGACACTGTGTCGTTGAAAGGCTGCCTGTTAAGAGTGTTAGGTTCTGTTCAGGATTTCTCATTGGCTGGGAGGTTCAGTTCCCTTTTACAGTAATTGCAGCAATGGCGATTTGGACTTCAAAGAAAGACATACTGAGAAATTACCCCTAGATCTCATGTGTGTCTGCCCACGTGTGTGTGTGTGAGTGTGTGTGTGCTTTCAAATGGGTGGAAAGTGCGATGGAAAAATGGGAGCTGTCAGTCAGCCTAATGAGACCAACCTTCTTGGTGCGCATACACACACACATGCCCACAGAGCTCCACTGGGCCAGTGGAAGTGCCATATAATTGGGTTTCCTTTCCAGGACAACAGACATGCTCACTGGATTAAATCTGACCACCAACGCCAATTCCCTTCATGCCTCCCTCTCTGTGCTTTTCATTCGCTTGTGCTTTTTTTAACACTTTTTCACATCTGTGTCTTTTTAATTCTTAACGTCTGTCTACATTAATATCTTTCGGTCATCCCTCTTATTTGAGTTTTTCCTGCTTTTTTTTTTCTCTGCTTGTGGCGTAATAAATATCAGTGCATGTTTGTCCAGCAAAAATATCCCTTAAATGTTGCTCCGTGTCTCTGTATTTCTGTGACAAAAAACGCTGTTTTGAGTTCTGTTTTACAAGTTATTGGTCACATGGAGATTCTTAGTGCTGTATTTAAGAAAAATATGCCACAAATAAAAAATTATAAGTGAGATAAGAAGATATTAAACTTTATTGATCTGACATGAGAAGTTATTTGAAGTTTTTGCAATAATAAGTACAAACACTAAATTGAATTTTTGGCAAGTGTGATTAAGGAAGGAAGGATTATAGATCTTCAAAACAAGAAAAATTATGGGGAAATTTGGGACATTTGTGGATCATTCTTTCTTGCCTTCCAAACATTGATGCACTCTTTTTCATTTAAAGTTGGCTTATTTTGTTTATTACGAGCAAAAGTGAGGAAACAAGTGGTGGATCCAGAAGCTTTAGTCACATGCACCCAAACGGGGGTTGATCTATACGGGTGCTGCAGGTTTTAAAGTTGTCCGAGCCCAAGGAAGGTTTTAGACAAATGTGACTGCATTTTAAAGGGGATGCCGGTGTGTATTTAGCCCATGGTGTTCAAACTAGACAAGCAGGGAGGGGCTTCTTTCTCTGTTTTTACTATTTAATAGTCCATCACCTACAATTGGAAGAGACTTGGTACAAAATGTCAAAGTGCTGAAAATTTCATACAAATCTTCATTCATTCATCCGCTGCCCGGATGGCATCTGCCCTGCCACCCTGAAACACTGTGCAGGCGAACTGGCAGCGGTCTTCACAGACATTTTTAACACCGCCCTGGAGTCCTTCAAGCTGTCCACCATCGTCCCTGTCCACAAGAAGCCCCACATAACTGCTCTTAACGACAACAGGCCTGTGGCACTTACGTCTGTAGTCATGAAGTCATTTGAGCGCCTGGTCCTCCTCCACCTCAAGTCCTTCATCTCCCCCCTCTTGGACCCTCTGCAGTTCGCCTACAGAGCCAACAGGTCTGTAGGCGACGCTTTCAACCTGGCCCTCACTCTATCCTGCAGCATCTGGACTCCCCGGGAACCTATGCTAGGATCCTGTTCGTGGACTTTCTCCTCTGCTCCTCTCTCTGTACAGTGTACACCAACTGCTGCACCTCCAGCCATGACTCTGTTATGTGATCAAGTTTGCGGATGACACCACCCTCATCGGGCTCATCTCTAACAATGATGAGTCTGGCTGCAGGAGGGATGTGGACCGGCTGGTTTTATGGTGCAGCATCAACAACCTGGAGCTGAACACCCAGAAGACAGTGGAGATGATCGTGGACTTCAGGAAAGTCACAGCCCCCTCAACCCCTCTCATCCTGACAGACTCTCCCATCACCATAGTGGACTCTGTCCGTTTCCTCGACACCACCATCACTCAGGACCTCAAGTGTGAGCCGTCCATCAGCTCCCAGCTCGAAAAGTCCTAGCAGAGGATGTACTTCCTGCGGCAGTTGAAGAAATCCAGGCTGCCGGCCCAGATGATGGTGCAGTTCTACACAGCCATCATAGAACCAATCATCAGCTCCCCCATCACCGTGTTGTACGCTGGAGCCACAATCAGGGACAAAAACAGATTGCAGCGTATTGTGCGCCCAGCTGAGAAGGTGATTGGCTGCAGCCTCCCATCTCTCCAGGACCTATATGTCTCCAGAACCCGGGGGTGTGCAGGTCGCATAGCAGCCGACCCTTCTCACCCTGGAGATGGATTACTTGAACCACTCCCTTCAGGCAGGAGGCTAAGGACCAGGGGCCTCATTTATAAAACTTTGCATAGGATTTGCGTCAGAAGTGGCGTACAGATGAAACATAGGACGTGCGTACGCACAGAAATATTCGGAGTTATAAAACCGTGCGCACGCACATCATACGTATCTTTCCCTTAATAAATCACAACCAATTCTAAATGCAGCGTAGCTTTTGCGGCTTTATGACACGCCTATAGTTGCCCATAAATAGTCCGTGAAACGCCCACAAATGAATATTCATTGATTGCGAAACCATGCCAAACACGGAGACTTTGATGGCAAAAAGGCACGTGAGTGGCAGACGGCGGCAGACGCTGTAAATGCTGCAGCCTCACAACCTCGGACCGTGGCCGAAATAAAAAAGAAAAGGTCGGACATCAAAGTCAAGGCAAAAAAACGTCTAGCGCTGAACCCCCCCCCCCCACACACACACACACACACACCCGTGTCTGCCACGGGGGTGGGGGGGGGGGCACCGGAGCTGACCCCTCCTGATGAGAGACTGGCGGCAATAATTGGGGAATCCCTTTTAAGTGGAGTGGTGACTGAGGCGCAGGGGGACACCGACGCGCCCCCAAAAGCCCGCAGAGGAAGTCAGAACCGGCTCATAAGCCACTCGTCCTCGTTTGCCAACAAGTCTCCTTGCTGTCTAAAGATGCGTTCACTCCGAATTCTTCCATTTGCCACATCTTCTAAGAGCGCAAGATCAGCCATTGTGCGTCATTACGCATTGTGATGGGGCATTTTATTTCCCTCCATTTAATTACATCTGACAAGCTGCAGATGTCGGTAATAATCGACGTGGAAATGGGAAATTGATCAGCGCAAATGTAATTATGGCCCGCAGCACTCACAGAGTGCAAGGACCATATTGTAACTGCTACGAGGGTCGAACACTCAAAAGGTCCAAAACGTCAAAAAAACGCGTCAAAACGCCAAAAAATGGGGTCAAAAGTCGCCCAAAGCACAAAACGACACGACAATTGTGTAACGCAACAAAAATACACACACACACGCACAACACCAACGCAAAAACGTAAAAATTGTAGTCGCAAAAATGACGACAAAAGCACAAAAAATCCCAAAAAAGCCCTCAAAAGACGGGTTTAAAGCCAAAAAGACATGCCCAGCCTATAGTAAAAGACAGGCCGCATTGAAATACATAGGCCGCCTGACTGCAAAAACTTCTATATTGTTTCTGCTTCGTTTCATTATTATTATTATGGCCCGCAGCAGTCATAGACTGCAAGGACCATATTGTAACTGGTACGAGGGTCGAACACTCAAAAAGTCCAAAACGTCAAAAAAACGCGTCAAAACGCCAAAAAATGGGGTCAAAAGTCGCCCAAAGCACAAAACGACACGACAATTGTGTAACACAACAAAAATACACACACACACGCACAACACCAACGCACAAACGTCAAAATTGTAGTCGCAAAAATGACGACAAAAAACCAAAAAAGCCCCAAAAAGCCCTCAAAGAACGGGTTTAAAGCCAAAAAGACATGCCCAGCCTATAGTAAAAGACAGGCCGCATTGAAATACATAGGCCACCTGACTGCAAAAACTTCTATATTGTTTCTGCTTCGTTTCATTATTATTCTTCTTGCACACTAACGGCGTCTTTGAGCTTAATTTTGACCCCCGCCACATACCCGAAAACTCACCAAAATTGGCACACATCTGGGATAAATTGAAAATGAATTTTCGGCAAAGAGAACGTCACCCCCCCGAAGTCGATGACATCACAGCGAGCGTTCCCGTAAAAAAAATGAATGGGCCGAAAATCGCTTATGGGGCCAAAAAAAAATATTTCAAATTAGAGCAACGAAACCAAAACACGTGTGTTGGAGATATCCCAAAGAAGTTCTGAAATCATTATGGGATGGCCACACGACCTACGGCTTGGCGGCCATTTTGTGGCGAACTCAGAGAAATGGCGATTTTCGTGTTTTTTCACAATATGGGAAAACGACACTTTTGTTCAAGCGATTTTCACGAAATTGCACACACATGCCACAAACACGATTCTACAACTACCAAAGAAGTTTTGTTGACCTTTGACCTTGGCAAGGGGCGGCCATCTTGAATTTTCATAAAAAAGCACCTTTAGTAACGGATACAAACGAAAACTCGTCCTAGGGATTTTTATCAATCTTTTTGAAACTTCTCGGGCATCAATGGCAAGTTACTGTGGACAAAATGTTGGAATTAGAAGTTGTAGAATTTGAAACGCGTGCGCGTGGCAAATTCCCAACCGTCGCCATTTTAGCTAGCTCGCACATATTTTATCGGAATAGCCTGAAACTGAAATATGCGATACCCTGGCCCACACTGAACAAAATGATGTCACATACGACAAAATCCATAAAGGAATGTGGCCGTGGTAAACAAAAAACGATCGCAAAAAAAAGTGCTGACTCGGCTAAAAAAAAAAATTTCGGATTTTTTTTTTAAGAATCGGCTAGCGAAACCCAGATAACTTTGTCGGGTATATCCAAAGAAAGTTTTGAAATCATTACCTAATGGCGACACGACCCACGGTTTGGCGGCCATTTTGTGCCAAAATCTGCCATTTTGAGTTTTTCGCGATTTTACACAATATGGAAAAATGAACTTTTTTTCGAGCGATTTTCACGAAATTTGACGCGCATGTCCCTAGCGTAAGTCTACAATCACCTCTGGAGTTTCGTCGACCTTTGACCTCGGGAAAAGGCGGCCATCTTGAATTTTCTATAAAAAACACCTTTACCACCGGATTCAAACGTAAACTTGTCGTTGGAATTTTCATCGATCGTCTCGAAACTTTTTGGGCATCAATGGCAAGCTACTGTGGAAAAAATGTTGGAATTAGAAGTTGTAGATTTTGAATGGCGTGCGCGTGGCAAGCTAGCAAAGTGGCGCTGTGTTATAATTCCCATGCATTTCAATACAATACAGTGAAAATTGAATGCATGCATTAATGCCTGAAACTGAATACATTGAAAAACACTGGATCTGGACATATAAGGAATGTGGGCGTGGTTAGCATAAAACCACTGTTGCTAAGGACAACAAAAAGTTTACTTTTATCGATTTGTCCGAAACTGACGTCAATCTGTTCGTCCTCCCGAGGGGACCGAAACATAAAATGGTTGCTATGGAGATAAAATTAACAGAAAAGCCACAATTTTGGAAAAAGTGGGTTTTTTATCAACTTATGACATATAGCTCTCACCAATGGAGGAATGTGTTTTTCTGAGTCAGTTTATGATGCTGATCGCTATGCTAGCACTTTAAGCTATGTTAGCATAACTAACATAGTTAGCATAATTAGCATTTTAAGTAATGTGTTTTTCTGAGAGAGTTGATGCTGATCGCTATGCTAGCACTTTTAGCCACATTAGCATAGCTAGCATAGTTAGCATAATTAGCATTTTAGGTAATGTGTTTTTCTGAGTCAGTTGATGATGCTGATCGCAATGCTAGTACTTTTAGCCACATTAGCATAGCTAGCATAGTTAGCATAATTAGCATTTTAAGTAATGTGTTTTTCTGAGTCAGTTAATGATGTTGATCGCTAAGCTAGCACTTTTAGCCACATTAGCATAGCTAGCATAGTTAGCATAATTAGCATTTTATGTAATGTGTTTTTCTGAGTCAATTGATGATGCTGATCGCAATGCTAGTACTTTTAGCCACATTAGCATAGCTAGCATAGTTAGCATAATTAGCATTTTAAGTAATGTGTTTTTCTGAGTCAGTTAATGATGTTGATCGCTAAGCTAGCACTTTTAGCCACATTAGCATAGCTAGCATAGTTAGCATAATTAGCATTTTAGGTAATATGTTTTTCTGAGTCAGTTGATGATGCTGATCGCTATGCTAGCAATTTTAGCCTCATTAGCATAGCTAGCATAGTTAGCATAATTAGCATTTTAGGTAATGTGTTTTTCTGAGTCAGTTGATGATGCTGATCGCTATGCTAGCACTTTTAGCCACATTAGCATAGCTAGCATAGTTAGCATAATTAGCATATGCAGTTTTGACTAGCCATTATTAAAAGTGGGCAGTGAGGGCGGTGAGGGCGGTGGTGCGTAGAGTTGGGCGTGGAAGGCAGGTTGCGTCTGCGGGCCATACAACGCCGCTTGCGGCTTTAATTATTATTCTTCCCGTTTCTAACGGATCCGTAGATCGCAAATTTGACCCCCGCCACATACCCGAAAACTCACCAAAATTGGCACACACCTAGGATAAATTGAAAATGAATTTTCGGCAAAGAGAACATCACCCCCCCCCACGATGATGACATCACGGCGAGCGTTCCCGTCAAAAAAATGAATGGGCCTAAAATCGCTTATGGGGCCAAAAAAAAATATTTCGAAATACAGTTACGAAACCAAAACACGTGTGTTGGAGATATCCCAAAGAAGTTATGAAATCATTATGGGATGGCCACACGACCTACGGCTTGGCGGCCATTTTGTGGCAAACACAGAGAAATGGCGATTTTCGTGTTTTTTGACAATATGGGAAAACGATACTTTTGTTTGAGCGATTTTCACGAAATTGCACACACATGCCAAAAACACGATTCTACAACTGCCAAAGAAGTTTTGTTGACCTTTGACCTTGGCAAGGGGCGGCCATCTTGAATTTTCATAAAAAAGCACCTTTAGTAACGGATACAAACGAAAACTCGTCCTAGGGATTTTTTTCGATCTTTTTCAAACTTCTCGGGCATCAATGGCAATCAATTGTGGACAAAATGTTGGAATTAGAAGTTGTAGAATTTGAAACGCGTCCGCGTGGCGAATTCGCAACCGTCGCCGTTTTAGCTAGCTCGCACATATTTTATCGGAATAGCCTGAAACTGAAATATGCGATTCCCTGGCCCACACTGAACAAAACGATATCACATACGACAAAATCGATAAAGGAATGTGGCCGTGGTAAACAAAAAACGATCGCAAAAAAAAGTGCTGACTCGGCAAAAAAAAAAAAAATCGGATTTTATTTTTAAGAATCGGCTAACGAAACCCAGATAACTTTGTCGGGTATATCCAAATAAAGTTTTGAAATCATTACGTGATGGCGACACGACCTACGGTTTGGCGGCCATTTTGTGCCAAAATCTGCCATTTAGAGTTTTTCGCGATTTTACACAATATGGAAAAATGAACTTTTTTTCGAGCGATTTTGACGAAATTTGACTCGCATGTCCTTAGCGTAAGTCTACAATCACCTTTGGAGTTTCGTCGACCTTTGACCTCGGGAAAAGGCGGCCATCTTGAATTTTATATAAAAAACACCTTTACCACCAGATTCAAACGTAAACTTGTCGTTGGAATTTTCATCGATTGTCTCGAAACTTTTTTGACATCAATGGCAAGCTACTGTGGAAAAAATGTTGGAATTAGAAGTTGTAGATTTTGAACGGCGTGCGCGTGGCATGCTAGCAAAGTGGCGCACTGTTATAACTCCCATGTATTTCAATACAATACAGTGAAAATTGAATGCATGCATTAATGCCTGAAACAGAATACATTGAAAAACACTGGATATGGACATATAAGGAATGTGGGCGTGGTTAGCATAAAACCACTGTTGCTAAGGACAACAAAAAGTTTACTTTTACCGATTTGTCCGAAACTGACGTCAATCTGTTCGTCCTCCCAAGGGGACAAAAACATAAAATGGTTGCTATGGAGAAAAAATGAACAGAAAAGCCGCCATTTTGGAAAAAGTAGTTTTTTTATCAACTTATGACATGTAGCTCTCACCAATGGAGGAATGTGTTTTTCTGAGTCAGTTGATGATGCAGATCGCTATGCTAGCAATTTTAGCTATATTAGCATTACTAGCATAGTTAGCATAATTAGCATTTTAGGTAATGTGTTTTTCTGAGTCAGTTGATGATGCTGATCGCTATGCTAGCACTTTTAGCCACATTAGCATAGCTAGCATAGTTAGCATAATTAGCATTTTAGGTAATGTGTTTTTCTGATTCAGTTAATGATGCTGATCGCTATGCTAGCACTTTTAGCCACATTAGCATAGCTAGCATAGTTAGCATAATTAGCATTTTAGGTAATGTGTTTTTCTGAGTCAGTTGATGATGCTGATCGCTATGCTAGCACTTTTAGCCACATTAGCATTGCTAGCATAGTTAGCATAATTAGCATTTTAGGTGATGTGTTTTTCTGTGTCGGTTGATGATGCTGATCGCTATGCTAGCACTTTTAGCCACATTAGCATAGTTAGCATAGTTAGCATAATTAGCAAATCCAGCCTTGACTAGCTTTTAATTTGCGGGCTGTGAGGGCGGTGAGGTCAGCGGTGGTGCGTAGAGTTGGGCGTGGAGGCGGGTTGCGTCTGCGGGCCATACAACGCCGCTTGCGGCTTTAATTTCTTGTTGCTTTCTGAATGGTCGAGACATACGCCATACATTGTTTTATCAAAAATAAAACAAACTAAAGGCATATGCATGAATACCATAATTCTGTAGCTTATGAAGAAATGTTTTACTATGAAAACAACTTTCCCTAGTGGACAATTAATGCATCTCTCTCTATCTATCCATCTGTCTGTCTAATTGCACCTATATCTGCTCCGCCAGACGGACACATTGACGAGAATATCAGTTGTGTACATTATTTCGTTCTGTTAACTATATTATTTATGAGGATGAATTGCACAACATGCCAATATTGCAGAAAATATTTCACTTTTCTTTTTGCAAATATGTGTTCATTTGAATTTCTGTTGTAATTTTCGTTTGATTTTTTTTTTTATTTGTTTCACTGCTGATCGATCAAACGGGTGTTGGTGTAGCTGTTAATTGTAAGACTTGCTTTGTGAAGTCTTCATGTTATTTCTGAGAGGCAGTATTGTCATTTTCACTTTCACGTGTTTCTTCCATCTGCCGACGGCGTCGCCGTTTCTCATTTCACCCGTTTTTGTGCGTACGCCTGGGTCAGAGCTTGCGTGAAGGACCGCACATTTTCCCGTCAAGTTTGCTTATTATAAATCTCAATTATTGCGTAGAGAGTGGCGTACGCCTTCTTTTGTGCGTACGCAACGTTTATAAATGAGGCCCCAGAACCTGGAACAGTTTCTTTCCCTCTGCAGTCAGACTCATGAACATTTTAACTCCTCCCCCCTTAAACCTTTTACTCATATGTCCAGTTACCAGTCCATTACCTGCACCTTCTTCATCCTCCGTTTGCACTGTTTGCACTATTGTACTTCAATTTATCTGTCTGACATTTGTGTTGTTGTATTTTTTTTTACTTACTGTTGATTTTTTTTTCCTTAAGTGTTTTATGTGGCACATTAGCACCGCAGCAAACTCGTAGTCTGTGAAACTGCTTTGTTCACTGAAAATGACAATAAAAACTCCATAACCCTTGTGCTATCCTATGACCCCACCCTTACATTGCCGTGTTATCCCTACCACGACAAAGGTGGATAAAAGTGAAAAGGATTTCATGTAATCCATGGACACCAGTGAAGATCACAAATCACTGGAGAAAAAAAGTTCAGCGCACTGCCTTGTGGGGTCTAGATGACCCAACTCCGAATTTTAAAGTGCTTAGGATAGCACAAGGGTTACATCCTTATAATTTCAGGGATCTTGCTCTAGGCTTTTGTTTTTCTAGGCTATTCCGATAGATGAAAGACTTGGTGTCATATAATTCCAGACCGCAGTTATTAACATCTCCTCCATGATCATTTTTCAAATTGTTGGCCCTACTGTGAATGGAAAGGGACGCCATCAATTTGTCACCACCAAATACAAGTTCATCATTTGTCAAAGTTTGACCTGCTTTAACTTGTAACACTCGTTCAATGGCTGCCCATTTTTTTACCTACAGCCCGAAAAAAGTCATAGAAGCTTGCATAGCGACACATATACACAAAAGGTTTGAAGGCAGAAGCTCTAAGGGCGCATACATGTTTAAATAGAGTTTTCATTGAAAGTGGTCGCTTGATCCCACGTTCTAAAGGGAACAAAGCTTAACATTTCACCACAACCTCACCCGCAGCATGCCAGTAGAAAACAATGTGCATTGGTCATGAACAATTTAGCTCTAGCGGCTCATCGAATTGTCTACGACACATGTGTCTAATCCAGGCCCGCGGGCCAAATTTGGCCTGCAGTGTAATCATAATTGGCCCGCGAGATCAAATGTGCTTTAGAGCTGGCACGCGGTATATACTATACCGCTAATACTACAAATCCCACAATGCTTTGCTAGTATGTTGGCGAGCAGTCAAAACCGGCAAGCGCTCCTTTTTTCTGTATACAGTCATTGACAGCCATGCTTCAGTCACATCGGACAAAGTAATTACACCCGCCACAAAAATGGCCAATCCAAAAATGGTCAGCAGGAGCTTTAGACAGGTAGGAGGCAGATTATCTGTTTACAAATATAAAGATAGACCTGTTTGTCTTGTGTGCGGAGCTAACGTGGCTGTGATGAAAGAATGTAACATAAGAAGACACTATTTGAAAAGGTTAAACATTACATATTAGTTGCAATTTATTTTTAAATAAATATTGAGTTTGACCCGTGACTTTACTTCACAGCTTAATTTTGGCCCACTGTGAATTTGAGTGCGACACTCCTGGTCTATATCTTTGTTATTTCTTGTGGTCCACCTGCGTCCACTGTGTAGGTTTGCCTATTTTTCATATTGATCTTTAAGGGAAGTTTTAAGGCAAAATACAATTACATTCTTTTAATGAGTGTTCTGTTTTTAAAAAGGAATATTTGCTTCATCGCTGAAATGGTTGGATGTTTTCTTTATAACTGACACAAAATCTACAAATATCTTTTCAGAGTCTCAAATTCAAGGTAATTTCCACAGAAAAAACACAAAATTGATCAATTTGTACTAAATCAATTTTCCGTTCATGTTCTCCCCTTTACAGGAGATCACATTTAGTACAAAATAATTTAATAATGAAGCATATTTTGGTCTTGGCTGACTCATTGACACATACGCAAAAGGATTTTGGTAACATTTAGCTGAGATCAGTTGGTTATTTACATTTTAATAGGTCTGAAGTAACTCTAAATTAGCCAGTGACCCCTTTGATCCAAAGTCATTAGCAGCAATGTAAGTGTTGGCTTTGTCACTGTGTTTACTCTACTCTACCTCACAACTCCCAGCAGCTTGCAGTTGGATTGGAACACGAAGCTGGTATTTGATGGATACAGCAGTTCACCTTCCAACGAGAAGACACAAAGTTTATCTGTACTTGCAGGAAATTAGAGGCCAACAAAATCATTTAGGCACCGCTTTCAAAATAAATAGCGCTTCATTTACTCAGGGTAGAACTTTTATTACCGTCAGTGTCTGGTGTTTTGGTGTGAAGAAATTTAGAATATTTATTCAAAGCTAATGAGACATAATTATGATGAAGTAAATATTATACAGTTTGGCAGCTTTCTTTTCAGACTTGCGGTAAATAATATGTCTAATTGAGTGTGTATATAATCAGCGCTGAACAGATTAGTCCTCTGTACACATGTGAAACGTTACAGACTCTCGCAGAAGTGACAAGTCCATTTCCATCACTGTGACACTTCCACTGCCGCACTCTGAAGAACATTTTTAAGCTTTCTCTTCATCTAGGAAACAATATCGAGCTTTGCTCCTGCTGCTTCCTATTCCCCCACTTGGCATCACAGCAACACATCCATCTCTTTGGAAGTGTTTATCTGCAAGCAGTTTACTCTATCCACCGCACATACATGTAGTTTATGCATGTGCTGCTGCGCACATAAACAGCAGTGAAGGACGCATTCAAAGCTGCGGCGGTAAATGTGAGCAAGCATAAATGCACCACAGTGCGTTTGCTCTGCAGCACACACAAGAAAAATACATAAGGCCAGATTTCTGTGGAATACACGAAAAATCCAACAGATGTGAGCAAACGGGTGAATTTCACCAGGTTTCACACGGCATTTGTTTGCAAACATGCAGACACACTTTATGGCCAGTCAGGAATGCTGATGAAAGCTAGATACGCTGGATGAGCCACATCTAAACAGTGGAGGATTTAGCTTCAGAGGTATGCCGAACAGTCCCAGACGGCGTACACCCAAGTGTAACCACACAGGGAGGCAGCTCTCGGAAGGAACATGGATTGTACACATGCTGGAATGATGTTGTCATTGCATACCGCTAATGAAATTAAGCCTAGAAATGCAGCGCTCCACTAGGCAGATAAAGACTGGGCTTCCTTCTAAACAGATGGCATAATAAGGGAGGTGGAAGGGGTTGATAAATATGGGGTCAGTTTTGCAGAGTGGGGGTGTGATGAGCAAAAGTTTACGGTAAGACCGATGAAGTCTTTGTGAGTGGGTTATTGGTCTGATAGACTGTGTTGTAGGTTGGCAAGAAGAAGGAGCGTGCATGCACATAAAAATCTTTTGCAGATTGAGTGGGAGAACTACATTTTAGGCCGTTTTGAGTAGCTGCCACGGAATGGAGTCTCTTATTATGTGTGATCATGATGGTAAAACACAAAAAGAAAAGGCGGACCAAGAAATTCGTGCTTTCTTTATTTTACATTTCAACTTGCAATAATCTCAAATTAAAGTCTCCATATGACAGTTTTTTGTAAAACGGTCCTAGTGGTGTTTTGATTTTGATTGTCAAGTTTTTAACAAAAAGCCCAGAACATAAATGTCTTTAAGAACATATTTCATGTTTATCTGAGGCCGCTGTTTCCAAAATATCCTGTACATGGGCGTGGCTATTGGTGCTGAGCTTAGTAGCCCTGCCCTTGATCCCCCCCTTTCGGATGATGATAGCTTTGTCTTGCATGAGTGAAGAGCTTGACCAAGGGAGGGCACAAACAACACTGACTGATAGTCTCTATTCTAAAAAGTTTATCTTTGGCGATAAAGACACGGTGAGAAGTGACATATTTTTGGTTTCAAATCAACACTTTTTGAAAAATGAACAATGATAAAACAAAGGTGTGTACCCTGCCGTTTAATACAATTACATATGAAAAAGAACCTTGATTAGCACATGAAAAAATATTTGTATTACATTTTAATTGAGGCTATAGCGCCAGCAAGCAGCACTGGCTGTGGCTCATAAGTGAACCACCCTGGGAGTATTTCTGGCAGGCTACTCGAGCAGCGCGTTTACCTGGTTACTCCTCCCTGCGGACGGTTCAGTCTAATCAACTCACCTGTTCAGCGTCCTACTTAAGTCTAGGTGTGGTCCAATCCTCTTCTTCCATTTCCGCGAGCTCTGTGTTCGTCACCCCACCCTCCTCCTTGGCTTCCACCTGTGAGCTCCGTTAGGGGTAGTTTATTACCCAAACTTTTCTATGGATATCTTTGTTTTATGTATCTGAACGGAGCCTTATGCCAAACTAAAAGAAATACGGAATAAATCTTCTTTACCGCAAGAGTTGTCAGACAGAAATGCGTCATTTTCCAAATACGTGTGGCCGGCATTGAACTTTTTTCTTGGCTGCACGGACTCCGAGGAAGGGTTAAGGTTAGAAATATAGGTTACAGTTGGGCTGCTGAAGCAGCCCGTTTCAACGCGATAGTATAGCAGTAGCGTGATTTGAGCAGCACAGTGCGATTTGGGCACGACGGGCTAGAGTTAGAAAATCTTAAGTCTCGGCCACGACGACATCAGAATGTGATTGGATTTTTGAAATAGTGTTTTATTTGAAAATGACCTATGGTGGCAATTTCGATCCATCGCCACAACATGCCATTACCCCTCTGAAGTGTGATTTTTCATGGCTAGTTATCACTGTATTCACGCTCTTTTGCCCTTTTTCTGGAAGGCTTTGACCCATGGGGATGACAGAAGTGAGGGAGACTTCGTCCATGTTGATGATGTTATCTGGTGTTACGTTGTGCTCAGTTATTTCCTTTTCAACAAACTCACGGTCTGTCGATCTTGGCTTGGAAATCTGATGGCAGTTTTTCAGACACCATTGTCCGTGCTCTGATTGAGAGGCAATTAAATCGGTTAGTTCAAAAGGGGCCCAAGTCCACAATTTTTCAAAATAGTGATATTGTATGTTCTATGGTCTTCAAGGGAAAAGCTATCTGAGTGTGTGCAAAAAAGTCCCAAGTTCGTCAATCTATTAGTCAATAGTCAATCTATTATTGACTATGCTTGACATTTAAAATGCATTAAGTGCAAAATTCCTGGACTTGGGCCTCTCTTGCAGGGGTTTTGCTTTATCCCATAGACGGCAGCACAAGTTATCCAACATGGCGGCGCCCCTGTTAAATTCAAGAAGGGGCCAAGTTCCGAGACTTTAGTTTGCTAGTCCTCTGAATTAGAAACATCTCCCCCCAGCATGTTGTTTAAGCACCCACTGATGAAATCGTTCCTCTAGCTATGGCCATGTAGCTTTGAGCCAGCAATTAACTTTTTGTTTTCTTCATCACAGCAAGAGTAGCCTCTGCTTAAGACCAATTCCTAACAAGTTTCTTACGTACTCCAAACTTTCTCTCTGCTGCTCAATTACTGTTTTCAGCTGCTTTTTGATTTTCTTTTGGGGACATTTGTGTTCAGTCATTCTCAGTTACTGTTAAGCTAACGTTTACTCTTTGAATTTTTAATTGTTAAGCAGCAGGAGATATCGGTGCGTAAGTCTAAAGTGCTCTCTTGTGGCCTAAAATGCCTGATTTTGTGCTAGCTTTTGGGAAAAGTTGCAACAAAAGTTGCAATATTTTTTCTTTTTCTTTTTTTCTTTTTTAAAAGCACCTTAATAATTTAAAATTTGAAATAAAATAATCATATTCCAACTCTTTTTTACTGTGATGTGTGCACTAGGACAATTCTACACCATTCACCAAATGCAACATTCACACATACCATTTTCATCAGAGTGGGTCTTTAAGAATTTGCAATAGAGCCATTTTCACTTAAGTTTTTATTTAATAATAATAATGGATTTGATTTATCTGCGCTTTTTTCTTGTCGCTCAAGTGCTTACAGTATGTCCATTATTCATTCACTCCTCATTCATACTTGGTCATGGTAAGCTACGGTTGTAGCCACAGCTGCCCTGAGGCAGACTGACGGAGGCGTGGCTGCCAGTTTGCGCCTACGGCCCCTCTGACCATCACCGGGATCATTCACACATATTCACACACCAGCAGAGCCACACTGGAGGCAAGGAGGGTGAAGTGTCTTGCCCAAGGACACAGCAACGGCTGGCTGGGGGGAGCGGGGTTTCGAGCCGCTGACCCTTTGGTCATTGGACGACCTGCTCTACCACCTGAGCCACTGCCACCCCTTTAAATCTGGTGAAAGTCTTAATAAAATTTAAACATTCACTAAGTCTTGCTGTCTTTACCATTCATTCAGCCTTCCATTTTCTTAACCCGCTATGTCCTTTTTGATGCTGTCTTTACCTTCTGGGCATAATTGTAAGCAAACATGACAATTCCATCTTTCGTTAATCAAAAGTGAGAATTTTGTCTTTCAGTCATTTTGGTAAATTTCAAAATAGGGGGTTATGGGGCTTTCTGGTTGGTGTTAGACATTTTCATGATGGCCTAAATGGTGCAATGTTGGGGTGATTTTGCCATTATTCTGAAAAGTTAATGAAAACGTTTGGCTCCTAAAGTGCTGCAGAGATTGAGCTATGTGGCAAAATAACAGAATTCTGTGTCCTGGATGTTTGGAAATTAAACTACACAGTGTTTTGGTTTTCACGTTTGCAGACAAGTGTCAAGAAAAGTGTCAAGACATTTTTCAAAGATAATTAGAAAATTTGATTTATTGTAAAGCTAACCACAGTGTTATCTTCTTTTAGGTGCTTATTGGTTTATTTTCAACAAATGAAAAATAACACTCTGATATTTCCTAAATTCTTATAACCTGTTTATTAAGAATAATTTTAGAACTTGTGCGATTTTCAGTAATTACAGATGCCACAAGAGCAGCCTGTCATGTCTGAACTATTACAATCTAGTAACTGCAGGAAAAATCTTCTAAATCCCGCACTTTCCCAATATATTTTCGTATCCTATTTTTCCCAGTACTTTGCACAATTCACATGTAAAGTACTGCATTGGTTATTGAGTCTTTATTAAAAAATATTCTATATATCTATATATTCTTCTAAAAAAGTGTGTGTAGGCTGTGTTTTTCTTGGTTCGTCGATGCTGTAGGTTGTGGAGAGCTACAGGTATTCACCAAATTGTGTCATCTGACTTCAGGAGGCCAAACAGCCATGTAGCAGCCTCCATTTTCCTTGTTTCTCTTTTGCCATTTCAGTCAGACAACTCATGCAGTAGTAATAATATTTATTTTCACATCTTTAGTTTGCTTCCACATACTTGTTGCTTTCACATTCTTTGACATTCACTTTCCTTAGTTAGCATTCACTTTCCTCTGAGTAAGCATTTCGCATTCCTCCAAGTAAGCATTTCGCATTCCTCCAAGTAAGCATTTCATATTCCTCCAAGTAAGCATTTCACTTTCCTTTAACTTTGCATTTCACTTTCCTTTAACTTTGCATTTCACTTTCCTTTAACTTTGCATTTCACTTTCCTTTAACTTTGCATTTCACTTTCCTTTAACTTTGCATTTCACTTTCCTTTGGTTTGGCATAAAACTCCGTGCAATTCCAAGAGAGAGAAATTTCCATAAACTTTTGGGTAATAACTACCCCCAACACCAATTTAATCAAGGTTGGAAAGAAATTAAATGTATATCAGTATGTAATCAGATGAAGTGTGTTTCAGAGGCATTCCATATTCAGACTTACAAGTATGACTGCTATGTGTGACCCGGCACCTTTGACCGTTGGGCCGCTCCCGTTCGAGTACAGCGCCACGAAGGGAACATACTATTTATTGAGTCTGCTATGTGTGACCCGGTACCATCGACCATTGGGCCGCTCCCGTTCGAGCAGAATGCCAAGAAGGGAACATACTATTTATTGAGTCTGCTATGTGTGACCCGGCACCATTGACCATTGGGCCGCTCCCGTTCCAGCACGACGCCAAGAAGGGAACACACTATCTGGTGGATCTGTTATGTGACCCGGCACCATAGACCGTCGGGCCACTCCATTCCGAGTAGCGGCAAGTAGACGGCACAACTTAACATACAAGTTTGAAGCTTCCACTGGAATAATATAATAAAGCATAAGTGATATCCATAATTAAAAGCTTCCATTTGAGAACTATGAATGAGCTAACGCTATAATTTTTTAATGCTTCCATCCGGCTCATAAGATACGAGCCCAAGTAACCTCGAATTTCGGACTACACACATATCGTAACACAGCTTAAGAACATCCTAATTTTGAGGCTTCCACCTGGCAAATAATTTTCATAAAATCTAATCTGAAATTTTGTATGCCATTCTGATACTAACATATCAGTTGATTCAAGTAAGATAAGTCATTGAAATTCGGAAGAGGTTTACCACCCTACCACTTCAGGGCAGAGTAGGTGCGTGGAATGCAGTAGTTGTTGCATATCCAGATCAGGTGAAGGGGCAACAATCTGCAGGGAAGCAGCAGGACGAGCAGAGACTTTGGAACTTGGAAACCATCCGACTTTGTCAAGGGTTTGACATCATCCTCCAGAAACTGGATTGCTGACCGGGGAGAGGTGGAGCCACAAAACAAGTGGAGGGAGACTGATGACCTGAAACAACATCGCAATAATAAAACCACGCTAAGCGCAGACAATTAGAGACCAGAAAAGCAAAACAGAAAATCCAGAACAAGGGAACACGGGGGCCCGGGAAGGAACAACCCAGAACGAGAAACAAGATGAACAGACGGCAGTGGGGGAGGATGCACACAGCAAAACACAGGTGGCCCAACAGCGACCGATTCATATCGTACCTCCAAAGATGGGAAAGATTACGTGCCGCACAAACGCGAGAGACTACACGGAGGCAGAGAAGTATGCATCATAAACCAGAGATCCGTGTAAAAATAAACCCAGACAGGCAGAGAACCAAATGCCTTCCTTAAATTTGATTTGATTAAGTTCGATTATCGTAGTCAAAACAATAAAGAATTACACAGATTTACACATTACACATATTCAGAAAACGAAATAAATCGGAAACCGAGATCCAAAACGAGTTGCGACCACAGAGTTGCAAAAGCCAGGCGACGAGGAAAACAGAACAGAGAAACATTGAAAAAGAGAAAACTGCAAAACAAAGGGGGCCCAATAGAATTACACTAAATCCAGCACAGGGTTTCTGACAATTGAAGTTAAACATGACAGAGACGACAGCCGAAGGAACACCGACACATAACACGTCAAACCCCATTTAAGCCAGAAGACGCCGCCGGGAGGAATGGAGAGGCAGAACAGCAGGAGCATCAGCAGAATCAGCCTCCCCCAGCCATGTACAGCGTCCGGTGGATAAGATTACAGGGATGGCAAAGCCAGCTGAGCGCAAAACAAAAACCAGAAGGATCACAAGGGAAAAGCCGCTGATGCAAAAAACAAATAACAATACATGAATAAATAAAATGGAGGAACCGAGGAAGACAGACGACACAACCACGTCACACCTGAAAATGCCCAAGTGGCCACCTTAGGACCGAATCAAAACGGAAAAAATAGGGCTCAGGGAAGAGCCCATCACAAACCCCCCCACAAATCAACCCAAATCCCCAAAACCAGAGAAACAACAAAACATCAGTGAGTCAGAGAAAAACAGGGCCACGTACAACAGACACATACACAACGGGAAGGAATTTATTTCCCTGAAGGCCAGGGGAACGCTCCTCACATTTCCTACGCTTACACAGAAGAGAGGAGACCATACACTGACCAATCCAAATGCAGGTGAAACCAGCAAATGCACACAGCTTCAACAGAAAAGAAGCAAAACAAAGCCACCACGACAAAGTCAGCACTGAATGACGGCCCACAAAGCAGAAACCGGACCAGGTTCCGAAGAAACGCACCGTGCCTTTAACAAGAACTACAAGTCCCAGGGTCCTTAGGGGGGTGACGTCACCCATGACCGCCGGGCAGGAAGAGAACCCGGTAGAAAACACTGCACAGAAGCGTGAGAGATAGTAGCAACGCCGCTCACCAACCATCCCGCGATCACGACACTCGATAAGACCGATACATCTCCCGATCGATCGCCACTGACAACCGAAATGTTCCAGGACGCTTCTCCTCAGACACGCGCTGGAATACGCGAGGACCGCGGCTCCGAAGATGCGCCGGGAGCCGGGACAGCTGTTAGCCGAAAAGAGGGGCAGACGCGGGGAGACGGACGGCCCCCGTGAGAAGGGGGACCCACACACGAAAGAACGTGGGGAGAACATCATGACGCGGAAGGAGAAGAAGAAAAGCGAGCACGGCGAACCGGCAAAGAATGCAGTGCTGCAGTAAAGAAGGATGAACAACTTACACACCTGGACTTAAATAGGATGCTGCACAAGTGAGTTGATTAACTGACCCGCCCTAGGGGAGTGGCCTAAGTAAAGCCTGCCTGAGTTGTCTTACCGAAATGCTCCCAAGGTCGCTCACTTAAGGCACAAGCCAAAAGCAAGTAAACACAGCACTAACGATAAATTACAGGAAAGCAGCAAATCAGTCTCCTGTGCACTGCCCTGTAACTCAAGCTTTTTCGTTCACTGTTTCACTCAGTATGCATTTATACATTGTCAGTAACTGATGTGGCATTCATGCCAGGGGTCTCTGGTCTAATCATCAATTATGCCATTAAAGTTTCCTTGCTTCTCTGGAGGAATTTTTTAGAAGGGAGAGCTGTTGCATCAAAGGCTATGTTCACACTGCAGGCTGAAACAACCCAATTCCAATTTTTTTGCTCCTATGCGATCTCTATCTGATCTTTTCATGACAGTTTGAACGACACAGATCCGATCTTTTTAAATGCGACCCAGGCCACTTGGGTATGTGGTCCTGAATCCGATACGTATCCGATCTTTTGAAATGCGACCTCCGTCTGACCGGCCAGGCCACATGTATCCGACCCGTTCGTCATTGATACGCTACAAACGTCATAATTCTGGGTTGAATTTGGCGGGACCAAGAACATAAACATCAACCATGGCGGATGATGCTGCTGAGACCAGTCAGTGGAAGGACAGCAAGGTCACCGATTGGATTAATACTTGGGGTGACAGCTCTATTCAGGCCAAACTCAAGGGCTCTTATCGCAACCGGGCAGTTTTTGAAAAAAAATTCTAGCATAATGACCGTGCGTGGTGTTAAACCTTTCGCGCAATTCCTTTTTTTTAATTACCTTTCCGACCGTGGTCAGAAGCGCGGGGGACCAAAGGCGGATCCTCCTTCGGGGTTCACTTCCCCGTTCTGACTCTCAGATTCTCCAGAGCGGGTTAACAAAGAGTCAATAGCAGTTCTGTTGGGGGGAGCCTTCTTTTATTATCGTTCTCCTTCCTCCTTCCTCCCACTGACCCTCTCATTCCCTGCTGCACTCCACGCGCTCTCTCCTCTCTCTTACACACACACACACACACACACACATGCGCGGCCCCAGCACATTCACATCCCCATTCCACAACAGTGGGTACAGACGATCCCGGCTCCAATGCCTTATTAAAATGAGAAGATTGTAATTGTGCTGGCTCCTTTGTGAAAATAAATGTAATAATGCAAAAAGAGCTCCGCTGTTGACAACACTGTTGTTGACGTCCATTGTTAATGTTAGCTACTTCCACAAACATTGAGTGACGTTGAGTACTCTTCTGCGCATGTGGGTCACTTCTGGGTCATTTCACGGTCACACAGGAGATCACAAAAGTTCGCATTTAATTGAAAATGTGAACAGCCTTGCAAAAAAATCAGATTTTTAAAAAAAAATCAGAATTGAGCATTGAGCCCTGCAGTGTGAACGTAGCCAAAGTTTCAGTCCGTTTGTTAACAGTGGGAAAACTGGAACTGCAGAAACTGTATGGACAGTGATCAGTATCTTAATTATCCCAGCTCACCAGGATCCCAGTGAGTTGATTCCCAGCATAAAGTGTTGAAAGCTTTAGGCCCTTTTTACTTATTACTAAATGTAGCCACATTTCCTATTATTTGCATGCAGACGACATTCATCTTTATTGTTCTTTCCCAAAATGGAATATCTTACAACTTAAAATTTACATCTTAATATTATTTTGACCAATTTATTGGATTGGTTAACAATCCTTAAGTCATGGTTATTTAATAACCATCTGCACTTAAATCCTCAGAAGACAGACACAGCCCCAGAAAACAAAATCCCTTCCGACAAACAGTACCTTGGTTCTCTGAGCTCAAGTGTCAGAAACCTTGGGGTGTTGTTTAACAAATCTCTATCTTTGGAAGGACAGTCTAAACCAGGGGTGTCAAACTCAATCGCACAGGAGGCCAAAATAAAAAAAACACCTTTAGCTTGAGGGCCAAACAGTAAAAACTTTTTTTTCACAAAACTTTTAAAACATAGCTTTTTAAAACATAAATATGAACAAATACACACAGAAATATTGTTCCAGAATAAATCAACTTAAACCTCAAGTTACTTTTAATATTATGATCCATTCACGCATCTCTGAGTATTCCTTCAAAAACCTGCTCTCTGAGCACTTGCCAATCCCAATCCACGAAACAGTGAATTCTCAAATTCATACGACTGAAAGTGAGAAACAGCCCCTTCCAGGAAGTATCTGTCCCAGGCTAACACAAACACCCACTTTCTCTGCAGAGCTAGCAGGGATTGACAAAAACACTTTTCTTTTATATGGACAACATGCACAATCATCTTTGCAAAAGTTAGGATGTTGTTTGTTTTCTTGGGTGAAACAGATACGCTGCCAAGGCCGGCTCCATGTTGACATCATGAAATGGGCGGTACCCAAAGGGATCAAAAGCTGTGGCCTCAGAGATCGAATCGTCCAATGTGACACAATGTGACACAAGCTGATGACTTCATTTGCAAGTGGAATTTTTACATTTTTTAGTACAATCAAATGATTGGAATCGTTTTTTTATGAGATATGGTTTACTCTGAAAGCCTTACTAACTGAAATGATTTACCTTTCGCTTTCCAGTGGTGTGTTTCCATACTCAATTAAACATGCCATAGTGGAGTCTTTGCTGAAAAAGTCTAATTTGGACCCATCCGTCTTCCAGAATTATAGACCCATCTCAAAGCTTCTTTTTCTTTCAAAAGTTATGGAGAAGTTGGTCTCTGAACAATTATCAGAGTTCTTGGATAAAAGGAGCATCTATGAAATTTTTATGTCTTCTGATTCTAACAAATACACTGTCCTAGTTTTACTCAATCTTTCATCAGCCTTTGCCACGGTTGACCATTAGATCTTATTGGAAAGATTGAAGGACCTGATTGGTTTGTTAGAGTCAGTTCTCCACTGGTTTTCCTCTTACTTATCTGGTCGGAATTTCAGTGTCATGGCCAAACACATAATGTCTCATTCAGCAGACTTACTGTGTGGGGTTCCTCAGGGTTCTTTTCTGGGCTCTGTTCTATTTCTATTGTACATGATCCCCCTTGGAAAGATCATTCAGGAGTTCAGTGATGTCTCCTACCACTTCTTTGCTGATGATATCCAGTTATACTGCTCTTTGAAGCCCTCTGAGACACACAAGCTGGGCTCTCTGATGAACTGCCTGATGCAGATAAAACAATGGCTCTGCGAAAACTCTCTGCAGCTAAACTCAGAGAAAACAGAAACGCTAGTTATTGCCCCTGATGATCCTATACCAGGGATTAAGCAGCACTTGGGTTCTCTTGGCCAGGCTGTCAAACCCAGCCTTAGAAACTTGGGGGTCATTTTTGACAAAGATTTGTCACTGGAGCAGCACTCCAAGCAGCTGATCAAGAACTGTTTCATCCCGTTGAGAAACATTTCTAAGCTAAGGATGGTTTCATACTGTATGAAGATCTTGAACTTCTCATTCATGCCTTTGTGTCTACACGGCTAGACTACTCTGACACTAAGAGAAGAGATCACATCTCCCTATCCTCAATGCTCTTCATTGGCTCCCGGTTGCTTACAGCTTTCAATAAAAAGTCTTAGTGTTGACTTTTAGGGCCCTCCATTGTCAAGCTCCTCTACATGTTTGTGATTTGATCGCCCTGTATAGACCATCTCATGCACTAAGGTCTGTGGATCAACTTGTTGATGGTCCCTCACACACATTTAGGGACCAGAAGAGACAGATCCTTCCAGGCTGTTGCTTCTAAACTCTGGAATGAGCTCCTGTTGTCATTCCGTTCCCTGGCCACTATAAATCCTTTTAAAGTCAACTGAAAACTTTTTATTTTTGCAAAGCATTTTAACTAAAGCCATTTTTATTGGGCTTGGGGTAATTGTTTTACGTGGTATATGCTTTTTGTCTTTTTTGTTCATATATTTATACATTTTTTTTAAGCAGTGAGTCACCTTGTGACTTCTGTCTGTGAAAGGTGCTATAGAAATAATATTTACTTACTCACCTTAAGAAAAGCATTATATAGTCCTTTTAAGAGTCAGGTCAAGACATTTTTACTCAGAAGAACTTTTATTTATTATTTATGAGATTCTTATTGTATTTTAATTTTTTTTTATCTTACCGTCTTTTACTTTGCATGTCTGTGATATGTGGATGATGATTTTATTTTACTATTGTGAAGCACTTTGTTATTGTTATCTAAGAAAGTTGCTTTCAAAATAAACTTTTTTTAACTTACTTACTTCCTTAATTACTTCATAGAAACATGTAATTTCTTGGGTTGGATCAGAAGGGAATCGCCCCTATCACTGCGAAATGTGACACAAGCTGATGACTTAATTTGCAAGTGGAATTTTTACATTTTTTAGTACAATTAAATGATTGGAAAACACGATGGCGGAGCAAACTCAATCCAGAAAATTGAAATTTTAATTATGTTGAAGAAAAGGGCACTACTACTGCATTCTAAGCACAAGAAGGGTCAAACAGTATTTTTTATATATACATACAGTACAGACTAAAAGTTTGGACACACCTTCCCATTCATTTGAATTATAAGGTGTGTCCAAACTTTTGGTCTGCATATATATACATATGTGTTGTGTGTGTGTGCGTGTGTGTGTGTGTGCGCGTGTGTGCATGTGGGTGTGTACTTTTTATAGTTTGTGGTTGTAGAACATTTCTTTTCTCCAAAGTCAAAGAAACATCTTAAAAATACTCCTATGGCTACCAAAAGGTGTTTTTCTTTTTCCCATAAATAAAAAAATGTACATAGGTACAAATTACATTCATTGAAGATGAATGGCTTGTTCTGTTTTCTGTCGTTTTTCCCTGGTAGCAGGTGGAGCTTTCAGACAGCACTTCTCACATTATTACAGATGCATTAGCTGGGAAGGAGTATGTCATCCAGGTAGGGTTTTAAGTATTTTTCATCTTCTATGTTTAATGATTATTTCCAAATAAGTCAATTTAACCTGTTGGGTTAAAAGGTCGCTGCTAAGGACACAGAGATTGGGACATGGAGTGACTGGAGTGTTCCTTTCCACGCTACACCCTGGATTGACGATCCTCTGCCAATCACCCCCACGACTGAGGTCGACACTCCAACTGGTAAGTAAATTTAATCCTGCTGTTTTGCTGTAAACTCATCAAATTAAAATCTACATTATTGCAACAGTATGTCAAAAACTGGAAATGAATTAAGCCTTTGTCACAACTGCCCTTAAGGGTAGAGATGGGCAGAAAATGGGAAAACCTTTGTGTGTGGGGTACAAATGTGCCAAAATCATTATAGAGCGAAAATATTAATTCATATATTTTTTCTATGGCCATACTGTGGGCAAAAGGAACACTTAAACACCACGGAAGGGTATGAGCAGATATGTTGAATGCAGGCACGTCGTACAGATTTTTCATTCTTTCAACCTTCCCAAAACTTGCACACTGCGCAAGGGGCCTGTTTGTGCTGGTCAAGCAGTAGGTGCATGCTCCATGCATGCAGCCAGGCTGTTAGAAATTTGGAAATTAGGTAATTAGTGTATGGATGTCCTATGGGCACTTACATATCACCTGCACCTCCGTGCGTACAACATTTCTGTGCGGTCAGTAAGGAACCATTACGCACATCTCACTACTGATTAGAGTGTGGCATTAGGACACCGTACAACACCATCCCCATAATGAGTATGTGTAACTTACATAATACTTACAAATACTTCACAATACACTCACCACACGCATGACAATCGTATGTTACATTTTTATGACTGTCTACTAACCTCCAAAGGCTCAGACAACCAAAAAACTCACAGCGCCCGCACAGGTCAACCCCTTTACGAACTAACTAAATAATGAATTAAATCACTGATATAGCCATGTTCAAAGGGAAGAAGCCCCTTGCTGAAGAAATATAATTTCTGTCAGCTTTACATCTTATTCTGGTAACATAAATCTCAGGTGAAAAGTTTTTCTGCAAACTCTAAAGATCTCAGCCTTCTTCAGAGCGTGGTCAACTTTTAAAAGACTGAGGTGTAAAGTATGAGTTCCGCTGTGAAAGTACAGTCCTCTGATGTGCTACTGTACTGACCACACTTCCCTCCAGCTCCAACTGCAGGACAGAATGAAAGCTGCAGTGATTTCCGGCAGCTGTTTACTTGCAGATTTAGGTTAAATGTTTACAGTCTCTCTGGGACTTTAAGGAAGTGGAGCATTAAAACAACCCACTTTCTTGTAAGTTTCTCACTGGGCTGTGACAGCTAGTGACAAATTGCAAACAGTGGTCACAGAATGGTTTTCCAAAATGACTTAAGACAATTCACAAGGGGCTCTAAAGGTCTTTGCACAAACTCTAAAGTCTTGTTGTGTCACTTCAACATTTTAAAAACACAGAGAAAATTCAATTTTTTCAAAATGCTTGCAGATTTATTGTAGGTGTCTGGATCCCATTTGATTTCCATTTCATACCTACCTCGAATTTTCCCCAGTCAGAAAACATGTGAAATGTGAGAGAACTTTGGGATGGTGATCCATGAAAGGTTTGTATAGGATTCTTAGGTTTGTGCCAGTGCCATGTATCAAATGAGCTCCAGTTCAAGCTCCAACTTACTCCAACATTATTCATCCATGAAAAGAATTTCTGCAATTTTTGCTAAGAAAATTGTAATTTGGGCACCAAATGACAATTTACTACATTCGGGTCGGGCCGGGCTTCTCTCTCGCTGAAATTTTTAATAAATATATTGTAATGGCTGCAAAGAAGAACCTTAGGCGGGCGATTGTCAAACAGCTCTTTATTAATCCTGTATGTCAGAACGGTCACCGCACGAACCGAAAGGCAGAGCCAGCTTCTTCTTACTCCGAGGGAGAACGTTCACCGAACGTGCACACACACACACCCACACGCACACACACACACACACACACACAGGTAGACTCCGCCCCCTCTATCCTACCAGTCACCAGCCCACCGTTGATTGACATACACTGGCAGAAAGAGGGGGGTGCCGGCCACCCGCAGCTCTGCGCACGTGTTGTGAATGTAATAAATCCCCGATATGGAGCAGCAAGAAGTCAAGGATAAACTTAAGACAGGGGAACTGAAAAGGCAAACACGCAACGCCGCAGCTGCAGTATTTCTCCGTGTAATTAAGCGAGTGCGCATCAAGTTCTCTCTTTCACTTTCTTTGTCTGGCCTCTTATTCTGTGTTCCAGCGTTATTTCATTGTGCAAATGCATTTATCATGATCATAAAAATATGTAGATTATTTTAACCTTAAATCTTGCGTTTTTTTTCTGCCAAAAAATGCTATGGGATAAATTGAAATTTCGGATTTGCTTCAGGCTCGGGCCTGCAAATCAAGTTAATTGGTCGGGTTCTGGCCTGGTTCGGCTTTAATGCCCGTGGGCCTATGTCGGATCGGGCTGGATTTTTAGGCCCGATCTTACCTCTAGGGCAAACACAGGTGGTCATCACAGAAACTGCGCACAAACCCATTCAGGGCCCACATTTCTGACCACTTTTCAAACAAAAGGGGCCCACTTGGCCTTGCTGGCTGGGAAGAAGGTTTGACATCTAGGTGATGGAGCTCAAAAAAAGATATAATCTTCCTCTTAAGTTCAACTTGTCGACAAAAATGTTTAGCATGCTCTTTCTGAAAGCTTCCAACAGTTTCAGCCTTCATTTGTAATTGATGATATAGAAAACTGTTAAGAAAGTTATCTGTGTGTGGTTCAACAGAAGAAGGAAAAGAAGACATTAAAATCAAACCAGGGAGACATGTATTTAAAGATCTAAAATACAGTTGATTTGAATATTTATTAGGGTTAAAACATAAAAGATAAATATAATGTAATACTGAGAAGATGTATTAACATCAAAAGAAGTAATGCTTTGGTCACAACTGCTCGACAAATGGGCAAACATGCAGGTGGCCGTCACAAAATCGTATTACCTAGACCACTTAGTGGGTCTGTACAGTATAGTAACATTTTCTTGCACATTTTTAATATGCCTGTGTTTGGCAAGGGAGCGGCCACCAGTGTGTGAATGTTTGTGACTGGGTGAATGGGTCTGTGACTGTAAAGCGCTTTGTCCTTGTAGGTAGAAAAGCGCCTCTTGTTAAAGTAAAATATGTCCAACACAAGAGGCCCTCAGCTCTCATCTGTCTGCCCAGCTGTTGGACAGGACAAGTTGAAAAAAAAAGAAAAAAAAGAAAAGCGCCATATAAATATACACCATTTACCAATATGGGCATGCTGCGGGCAACGGGTCATAGTGAAAACTGATGCTATGTTCACACTGGCCATGTGTGGCATGCTTTTAGCAAATGGTATTCAAGCTAGACTGTCTCTACCTGATACTATCGAATGGTCAGCGGTTCGATCCCCACTCCCCCCAGTAAACTGTTGTTGTGTCCTTGGGCAAGACACTTCATCCTCCCTGCCTCCAGTGTGGCTACACTGGTGTGTGAATGCAAAAGAATGTCCCAATGATGGCCTAAAAGGGCCGTAGGCACATATTGGCAGCCACACCCCTGTCAGTCTGGCCCAGGGCGGCTACATCAGTACCTTACCATCACCAAATATGAATGAGGAGTGAATGAATAATGGATACTCATTGAGTACAGAAAAATCAAATCCATTATTATTATTAGTATCTATACCTCCACATGTACCAACAGTTGGAAGAGACTCAGTACAAAATGTCAAAGCGGTTAAAATCTTGCAAATATGTCTCCAGGCTTTTCCTTTCACAGCTCTATCCTGATATATGAAAAAGTACAATTATTAATTTCTCCTTCATGATCAATTTTCAAAAGACTTGCACTTCCATCAGTTAAAAAAGACACCACCCAGATGTCACTACCAAATTCGTGTCCCTGATTGGTCAAAGTACAACATGATTTAATTTTCAACGCATATTCACTGTCCATGCATTTTATTGGTAGAGCCCTTCAACAGACTTAAAAACTGGCGTGAAAATGAGGGTTTTTAACACGGAAGCCCAAAACGTGTATATGCTCGCATTTACATAGACTTTTCATTTGGAGGTTGTGGCTTGAACATAGCTTTAAACAATATAGCATGTCCAACAGATTTTTCTTTAATTTTCAACCCCTCCATTATCCATACAAGTACTTCACAATATGCTTACCCCACACTTATAACAATGGTAAGCTTCATTTTCATGACATTCCTTAAGGTGGCCGTACGAGCCACAAGGGAACTTTAAGACACACCTGAGCTCCCATTAAGATAAAGCTGCTCCTGTCTACGACCATCTACTGTGCTGGCCCAGACAACCCAAAAACCAGCTGCACTCATATGGGCCAGTCTCCCGTGTGGGTGCATGTGACTAAAGCATGACTATTGTCAAGTTAGTTATAACACAACAACATTGTTGAAATACGAGAAATGCACACAGACTGGCCTTTATATTTGTTTTAGAACAAAAAATATATTTTTCAAGTGGAGGGATGGTCTCCACTCAGAAAATGTTTAAAGTCACTAATGTCTGAAATTAGGCTTGATTACCAATTTTGTTTACAATGAGAAAACAAAAATGTTGGTTTTTATTAGCTTTTCCGTTTGATGCTTTTCCGACTCTTGAGATCCTGTGGTTTTAAGACAAATCAACTTTGCGGGCTGAGCGGGCAGACACTGCCTCAGGCAAAAACCAAGTTGCCCCTTTAAAAAAAACATACCAGGTTTTTCTTGAAACTGTACAGTCTTTCTGTGCAACATGCCTTTGCAGACATTAAAAGAGGAACATTAGAAAACATATTTTTTCCTTTTAATTGATTAAAAATGTTGGCCAAGAAGGACAGAGTCTGTGGGAAACAATTAGTTAGCACCCCTTCAGCATGTGGCTTATAAGAAGTTGGTTGTTTGGCACATAAGATCTCTCAATACCTGGAATAACCTTTAATTATAAAACATCTCCTCCTGGGCTGGACAGTCTGTGCTCTGACTTGGATCACACTATAACAAAATAGGGATTAATGACAGTAAATGTCTCAAGAGGGAGAAGTTGGGGTGTCTACGTTTCTGTGTACAGCAATCATGCTCTTTGGTATGTCTATGAAGACTCTCATTCATCCAGGTAGATTCCATCATAGTAGTAGGTTTAAAGGTTGTCATCTGGACTTGGTTTTTAAAGTTGAAGACGCCCAAGAGGTGCCCTCAAGCTCTGACGGAAAGACGAAAGAAGAATAACATATCCGTCAAGCCCTCCGAACCTGTGGATATCCAAACCAAATCCCAACATACAAGAAAACAAGACAAGAAGGAACATGAGCCTAAAGGGAACAGTATTTCCATTCCTCATATCTCAGGCCTGTCTGAAAAACTTAAAAGGATTTTCAGACAACATAACATTCCAGTTCATTTCAAACCTGTTAATACTTTCAGACAAAAACTGGTTCATCCTAAGGACAAACTTCCCAGCTATAAACAGAACAACGTTGTGTGCTCTATCTACTGCAAAGAGAACTGTAATGAACAGTACATAGGAGAAACCAAACAACCTCTACACAAGTGGCTTTACCAATTTACCAGAGCCAATTCTAGTGAACCTGAATCTCCAGTACACATCCAGCTGAAGGCCACAAACCACTCGTTCGAGAATAGTGAGGTCCGAATTTTAGCCAGAGAGAAAGGATGGTTTGAGCGAGGAGTGAAATAAGCCATCTTTGTCAAGAAAGATAAACATTCTCTCAATAAGAATGGTGGTGACAGGTTTATTCTTCCATCCATCTACAGCAGTGTTCTGAAACCCACACAAACCGTACCAGTTTCACCTAGGTCAATAACAGCTGAAAGAGATGACCAGTTGGGGAGGGTAACTACTGTCGCCTCAACTCCAGCTGAGGACAAAGGACTCCTAACAACCCGAAACCATGGAGTCTAAGTAGACAATGCTATCCAGTTTCAGGTTTTACTCCTCCCCCATGAGCACATATAAACCAGCTCTTTTACCAGCCATTTCAGAATTGACAAAGCCTTTTGGAAGAGAGGTGAAACGTCTTTAACTTTAAAAACCAAGTTCAGATGACAACCCTTAAACCTACTTCTATCATGCTCTTGGTGATAACACAGTGTGTTAATCATGACTCCAGTACACTTGTAAACAGGTTGTTGTAAATTATTGCAACTAGCTGAGGCTCTCTGCCACAGCACAGCCAAAAGAAGGATGATACTGCAGACACATGCAATTAGATTTAAACTTTTTTTTTTTTTTATGAAGACCAATGTATTATTTCATTGTACTTTCATTCTTGCACTGCTCTGACTGCATTTGGCAGCCTGTTCCATTATCTGAGAACCATCAAGGAGCATCTGCAGACAAAAATGTCAGACTGTTCCTTTACAGAGACACAGCAAAGAAGATTAAGTCACTATATAGCTCAGGATTAATGAACTGAATTCAAAGTAGCCCAAGACAGTTTAAAAAAAAAGCAATAAATCACAGTTTGGTCTGGTAAAAGCTTGCAGGCTAAATATGCAATGTGATCAAAGCATGAACTGTAGTTCTTTGGTCCAAAATACTCATAAGTTGAAACAAGTCATTGGATGTCAGTGGGGAACCCGGGTTGGTATTCTCGCTGAACTCCATCATCTACTTACTGAAAACCCACTGTAGCAAATCCGCACCTTTAAAAAATTAGTTCTGCACCTTGGAATATATGTTTTTTGCTGTTGTTTTTTTGCCACGTCTGAGGAAATCAAAGTGGATTCCCCCCCAATGTCAAAATATTTTCACATAACCCACAAGGAAAAACCCTGCAAAGGAGAAAACAACACTAATTTACCTTTACAAACCCCGCGCCTTTTCTGGGCTTTTTATTATTTTATTTATTTATTTATTTTCAATATTTTACACTTTGCTCTAATAATTTATATTTAAGACTGTTTTTATGACAAAACTTGATATCGATCTTTCTAGTGAAACTTCCATTTCCTTGTTTTGTATAGATTTATTTTAGTATATCAATAATTCTACAATAAACATAAAACTGTCCAAAAAACTCATCTCAATGTAAATGTTTTACAGCAAAAATCATTTAAAAAAAAATTCTTTAAAAAGTTTTTTTTTAACAACAAACATCAGATGTATAAAGACAAAATAAAAACCTATAAATCCAAAAACAAAGCTAAAAAAGGTTTTAAAAAAAAGGATAAAGTCTAAAAAAAACAGTTGAAGCTCCATTAAACGATATACAAAGTTTTAGGTATTTATTCCCATTGGTATTGCAACCTCAAACTGTATTTGTTTTAAACCAAAAATTCTAAATGCAATAAACCTCTTTAAAACGTTCACGTTCAATTTCAAAAATTAAAATAACTATGCTAATGAGGGGTTCTGTGTCATTTTACTCATTTTAAACAGGCGATATGATTGGCAAACTTACCGGAGAGTTTAAAGACTACTATGGGTTAAGCTTTTGTGTAATTTACTTTCCCTTTTAAGTCAAAAACTAAATGGTATCTCAATTTAATTAATGCTCCATGAAAACATCAGAATCAAAATATAAATGTTCGATTTCAGCTCTAAAAGACATCAGCAGCTACACTATACACTGCATTTCCTCACCCATCCAAATGATCAGAATCAGGTGTCCTAATCACGTGGCCTGACCACAGGTGTATAAAATCAAACACTCAGGCATGCAGACTGTTTTTAAAAACATTTGTAAAAGCTTTGGCCGCTCTCAGGAGCTCAGTGAATTCCAGCGTGGATCTGTCATAAGATGCCACCTGTGCAACAAATCCAGTTGTGAAATTTCCTTGATCTTAAATATTCCACAGTCAACTGTTTGCTCTATCATGACAATATGGAAGAGTTTGGAAACAGCAACTCAGCCACAAAGTGGTAGATCACGTAAACTGATGAAGAGGGGTCAACGGATGCTGAAGCAAATAGTGCAAAGAGGTCGCTGACTTTCTGCACAATTAATTGCCATAGAGCTCCATACTTCATGTGACCTTCAGATTAGCCCAAGGACAGTATGCAGAGAGCTTCATGTAATGGGTCTGCATGGCTGAGCAGCTGCATCCAACCCACACAAGTGCAATGCAAAGCATTGGATGCAGTGGTCTAAAGCACGGCGCCACAGGACTCTAGAGCAGAGGAGATGCATTGTCTGGAGTGATGAATCACACTTTTCCATCTAGCAATTTGATGGACGAGTCTGGGTTTGGAGGTTGCCAGGAATATGGTAAATTTTGGAATTCATTGTGTCGGGTGTGAAATTTGGTGAAGAAGGAATTGTGGTGTGGGGTTGTTTTTCGGGACTTGGGCTTGCCCACTTAGTTCCAGTGAAAGGAACTCTGAATGCTTCAGGATACCAAACATTTTGGACAATTCCATGCTCCCAACTTTGTGGGAACAATTTGGAGAGGGCCCCTTCTTCTTCCAGCATGACTGTGCACCAGTGCCCAAAGCAAGGTCCATAAAGACATGGATGACAGAGTCTGGTGTGGATGAACTTGACTGGCCAGCACCTAGTCCTAAACTGAACCCGACAGAACACTTTTGGGATGAATTAGAGTGGAGACTGAGAGCCAGGCCTTCTCCACCAACATCAGTGTGTCTTACCAATGCGCTTTGGAAGAATGGTCAAAACTTCCTGTGAACACACTCCTCAACCTTGTGGACACCCTTACCAGAAGAGTTGAAGCTGTAATGGCTGCAAAAGGTGTCATATGGCACCATGAGGCAGGTGAGCAAATACTACCTGGGTCATGCTCTTGGGAAAAGACATCGGCTCGCAAGGGTGTGACAACAGAAGGATTCCCATATGGCGTCATAGGGAAAGGGTCCAATCACACAGCTTTTTAACTATGACCTGTGATCCCCCCCCCCATAAATACTGCCACTTCTTTTTGATAAAACTTGAATGTTTCACACAATCTCAATGTACCGGTACATTACTTTCCACATCAGTTTTCATGAACGGGCAGCTTAAATTAGCATAAAAGATTATTAAGCCAAAAGGCATATGCTTATTTTTTTCATGTTAATGATTGAGAAGTTCTTAGAAATATTGATGGTATTTTGTTCTGACGTATCCAATCCTGTTGCAGCAGGTTTGACACACACCTAATGCAGTACCTTTTGTTTAAAACAAACATAGCTGGAATACTATTTTAGCTTTGGCATGTTTTCCTTGTGCAATATGGCTATGGAAGCACTTTTTGAAATAGTGTCAAAATATGTTTAAAAAATCTTTATGATCTGCTGTTTGTCAATTGAATAAAATTTCAAATGTATTGGAAATGTTTTTGTATCTCTTTGTATTAGAGTTTGCAGTATAGTTGATGATGGCAGAGTTTGTAAGGAATAATTTCAATTTGGCCCCGTAAAAATATTTCAGTAATAAATAAGTAGAAATAAAGTGTTTTCTACAATGGCCTTGAAGTGCAAATCCCTCCAACAAATCACTCAATGCAAAATAAAAATAAAAATAAAAAAAACTGACCATTAAAAAAGCAAAACAAATAGAAAAGTTTTTAGAAATCAAAGCAAAATTCCAGAAACACATAATGAAGAATGAAATGTCTTCATTGTCTGCATATAATAAAAGTTTTATGATTAGTGTGGAGCATATCCAGTATCACTTCATGCCAAATAACTTTACCCAATTTTCTGCTTTCTTCTTTTGTTTCCTTTTTATAATCTTTTTTTTTTATTCTGGAAATTACTTATGCTTATAAAATGTTTTTCAGAGTACCTACCTTTTTGAGGTTTGTAAATGCGTTAGATTTTTTAACATTTCATTTTGATTTCTGTAAATTACAATTGTTTTGTGAATCTCTTCATATTTATTTCATTTACATTTTTTGGTGTGTTGGTTTCTGAAATTTTGTGTTGATTACTAAAATTTAATGTTGGTATTTTATCATTTGTTTTTCTTTTTAATTTTTGTTGTGATCTTTAATATGTTTTTGCAGTGAGCGATATGTTGGTGTAAAAATATTGGAAAATGAAATTATTTTTAGTAGTTATCAGTACAAATAGTTAAAGGCATCATTTTAAAAAATACTGTTTAAAGTTGATGAACTTCCCTGGCAGTTTCTATATTTTACTATTTGTGCCAGTCTCACAGATGGAAACTCAGGTTTCCTGTTTTTATTCCAGTAACAGCCTGTTTTGATGATCTTTAACCAAAAATTCAGACACTGGTTAGTGCAAAGTAAAGGAAAAGCAATACTTACTCTCTTTAATTACTGTCACATGAACCACATCTTGGACTTTTTATTTCTTTGGTATTTCCCCTTTTCAACAAAAGAAGACAAATAATTCTGGACTGAAATACCTAATGGGTTGTAGCATTAAATGAGGATGCTAGCTAGCCTCATCGATCCACAAGCATAAAGTTCCCATGGATATATGAAAAGAAACAGTCCAAAAGCACACAGAATTTCAGATGTAAGTCTGATTTTTAACATTCAAACATATCCATACCGTCTAAGAAAGAATAAAAAAAGGAGCAAGAGAGAAGGACCATCTGTCAATACTCTTACAGTACAAGACTGACTTCTATTGGTCAAGAGCAGGACTGCACATCGATCAAGATTCTGCTTGCACTTAATTGGAGCCCTCACATACACAAATGCACAGTGGAAAACACACCATCTCACACCTTAGAAAGCCTTACCTCTGGTCTGATAATAGCCAGAGTACACTGACCAATCAATGCTGGGTCAAAACATAATGCATTGTCTCTACTTTACTTTAAGAAAAAAAAAAAGAACTGAGGGTTATTTGGATTCACGTCATGCCTCTGCTCGTCCAACTGCCAGTTCTGTACTTTCTCTCCCACTCTCCTTGTCTTGGTCACTCTTTTCCCAACCACCACCTTTTTTGCCTGAAGGTTTCTCTTTCCATATCTTTCTTTCTTTATTTATTTATATATATTGATCCCTCTTTCTACTCCTGTTTTTTGTCACCCTGCACTTCAATCTCAATCTCTTTTCTCTTTGACCTTTTGTTGCAGTCTTTATACAGATGTCACTTGCAAGATGACTGATTGCAGTTGTGCAGAAGTCACTGCTACAGATGCAGATAAAATGACTTGAGGTTTTGTTGTTCATGCTGCTGATAGACACATTATTGCATTCATGAATTTACCTTTGATATTAAGAAGAAAAGCTGATGCGGCTGGATGACTCAGTTGGCTGACTGTAGATCTGGCACATAGGACAACAGGGTTTGCTTCCCACAGGGGGCAAAAAGGACTCTTCGCTCTACTATGTAACCACAAGGGGGCCCAAGCCTGAGTCCCCCTGTTCCAGGTCACAACCCGGATAAAATATCGGTTAGGTCAGGAAGGGCATCTGGCATAAAAAATCTCTGCCAAACCACCTGTGTGAATCAATAAAAGCTGGTGGCGACCCCTCAAGGGATAAGCCAAAAGGTGAACAACAAACATTTAAAAGAAAATCGGAATTCTGAATTCAATTTAAAAATACATTTGATATGATCTATATTGATGATGATATTGCTTCTGCAGCATTCTCAACAATGAAAATAAGATGAAAAATCTATCAAATTTGGAAACCTTTTGCAACACTTTTTTTTTATTTGAAAAATCTGCAGGAAAGAACTGAACAAAAATGTTAATTTTACAGACGTTCTCTTGAAATTAGCATTGCAGTAATTAGTTTAAAACAGTTTGTTTTGGATCACATTAGAATGAAAACAAGACAAATATTTGATTTTCTGTCTTGGAGCAGACCGATGAACACAGAAAGTTCAGCCAGGGCCCACTTCCTTTCAGCTGATCAGCTTGTTTACATCTCAATACTGACCAACATCTTCTGAATGTTCAGCTGAATAGTGGATGAACAGACTTCCTGGGACTTATTGATTGTGTAGCTCTGAGCCCAAAGCAGAACATTCCCTGCTTTTGTCCTCCCTCTGTCTTGCCTGCAGTGCAATTTTTCGTCAGCGCATTTTTCGTTTGTCTTATAGCAGATGAACTGCTACTGCAGTTTGGTTTCTGCACATTCAGTCGACTTTGCTTGAAAACGATAGCTGTTGCAGGCCACCGAATTCCTGTACGTGAAAAGGAGCTTGGCCCAGGCCTTCAAATGTCATCATTCATGTCAGAACTATCTGAGGGATGAGTTTTGGTCTCACTGGCTCTGTGAGACAGAAACTGGACACTGTCTAGCACCAAACTTCCAGCATTAGGCATCACTACCCCTACATTGTATGTCTTATTCTATATACACATGATATAACGTTTTTTTGGCATGCAGCAAACCTAGACTATGTGTGCAAGTGCTGCTTAGGTGTGTTAAAATGTAAAACAAAGTTTGCTAATAACTGGCTGTAAAACCAAACCCTTTCAGATATTAGGGTGGCATGAAGTCACAGGAAGATATTTTCTGACATTTACCACACTACAAGGCACACTCATTTTCTTCAAAAAACGACAAAGTGCCTTACAATCTGAAGTGCCTTATGTATGGATCAATGTTGATGCAAACAAGTTTTTTTGTTTTTTTTTAACCCTCCTGTTATTTTCATTTGTGAGGAACAGAGATGATGTTCCCGGGTCAATTTGACCCGGTGCATGTTTTATTAATTAAAAAATGTCTGAAACCAAGAAAATCCTAACAAGCAGTGTGAATATATCATCACTAACTCCATTACCAGTTATTCTTTCAAAAACTTAGTTAAAATGGTGTTTCTTTACCACTAACAGGAAGTGATTCAATTATTTAATAATTCACTAGTTTTTCTTAAAAATAATCATGTTCAAACTTTTTTTGAATTTTCCACTACTGTATTACTTTTAAAAGACTAACGTATAAAATACAATAGTTTTACATAACATTGAAACATAATCTTGAAATTTTGTTTTACATACATGCACTATGAACCAGAAAAAAACAAAATCACAATACAACAGACAAGCAATCGCAATATGAACTTGTGTGTGTGTCTGTACATCTACACAGCACAAGAGTGACAAGTCATCACACTGTGCTTTGTGCAAATTAATTTAGCACATTTCGCACAGGTCACGCTTGTCTTGACCTGGATCCTGTCTGCGGCTCGTCTCGCGCCCCCGGCTGTCCCCCCAACTCCATCTGGATGAAGCTCATCTGCTGGACTTTAAATATGTAGTTGTAGAGTTTGATAAACTAATTCCTCTTTATGAGTTCTGGTACATCGCCTGTCCGTCCTGGGGGAGGATCCCTCCTTCATGTGGGCACCCCTGAGGTTTCTGATTTTTTTCCGGAATCCATTTTTTTTATTAGGAGTTTTTCCTTAGGGGGGGTCTAAGGGCAGGGATGACAGTTTAGTTTAGTTTTCTTAGTTAGTTCAATTTAGTTTTTTTCCTATTGAATTCTATGTATTCATGATCCTTTTTATTTTATGTTTTACTTTTTCAATTACCAATACGAAGCCCATTGAGATGACAGTTGTTGTGAATTTGGGCTGTACAAATAAAATGGAATGGAATTGAATTGAATTAGATTGAGTTGAATTGAATTGACAGTCACATGAGTCACTGCCATCCTGGTGGGCCCTGGCACTGTCTTTTTAATGTTTTCTGAAGACAGGTTTGTCTGACGCATATTTGAGGATGAAGACCAATGTATTTCACCATTGTTTGACATGAATGTCTTGCTTGGAGGAACAGGAATAGCAATTCCTTCATCCGTTTCAAAATCAGAATCATTACAATCAGAATTTAGCTCAAGATAGTCTTCTTTTGATCATGATCAGTGATGACTTCCAGAGCCTCCTGGACTGTCATCATTCTGCTTCTGCTGCTCATTTTGTAAAGGTCTGCCTGTGTAATGTTGGAAGGACTCCCATGCAGAGAATCTTTTACATGTTTTGCCTCTCCCCTGTTGAGTGTCCACTGAATGTGGGTTGAGTTTTCCTACGAGAACATAGATGGTTCCTGTCAACAGTCATAACAACTATGCACCTGTGTGTTTGTGTGTGTGTGTGTGTGTGTGTGTTAGTGTGTGTGTGTGTGTCTATGTGTGTGATTGGGTTGAAATATGTCTCACAGCTGCAAAGAAAGCAAGACTACTTATAATAAGACATCCTTGTACCTCCATTTTGACTGCCGGGTCAAATTGACCCGAACATCATATATGTTATATAAACATGCAGGGGGGGGTTGCATATATGTGAGATTAACCATTTTCATAATATATGTTAATTACGCTACTTAAGGCAAGCAGAAGAAGTTTCATGCAAAAAAAATACTTTTAACTATTTTTTCTAGATGTTCAAACTTTAAAATGGGTCAATTTGACCCGGAACATAACAGGAGGGTTAATATGTTACTTTTATGTGTTACTAACAAGGTTTGGTGTTATTGAAAATAAGCTAACACAGCTAACGAGTCAGCGTGTCGTTTCTTCGGTCTGTTTTTCTCGAGTTGCAAACAAGGTTGGGAATTACAGGTATTGTGAATGTGCTAAGGTGGCTAATACTTCTAATGTGGCTAATGTGTAACATGTTACAACCAAGTTCTAGAGTTACCATGAAGGCATTTAATAAAGTCTGACTGATTGACGGACTTATCTCTGACTCTTTGCGTTAGCCAGTCATCACATGATTTAAATAAAGAAGGAAAGAAGCCGCGGACAAATGTAAAGCAAAGATTGTCATTTTATCAAAGAGAAAAAAGGGTCCTACTTCTTACTTGTTAGAACGTTTTGTTTTAACACTGCTAAAAACACAACTTACATGCTTTTCTGTATCTCGTTACGCACCCAGCGCTGCTGTGACGTCATCATAATAGCTACTTTATAAATTCTTTAACAGAATTCTCTTAAAAACAATCCCATAACACCACTACGATGAGACACAACAACTTGTTAAAATGTGATCGGATGAGTACAAGTTCATTAAAAGAATTTTTAACGTCATACACATTGCGCCTCATTGTTTTCTCGAAAATCTATATGTCATTAACACTTATCAGCATACCGTCTTAGATGTTTTCTTGTCAGTAACCGCCCTGCACTGTCTCCAAAGTACCAAAGGTGCAAGTAAAAAGTGTTGTATCTGATGTTGATACAGGCGTTTAAAATTGATCAGCGAAATATAACGTTTGAATCCAACAAGGACTGCAAAGCGCAGGACTTCCTTAATTTCTGTCTCTGGTTGCTTTACCCCACCCTTGTAATTCCTGACCAGTGATTGAAGAGATTTTTAGTCACATGGTTTTGTTTACAAGCTTTAGTTCAATTAAGGAAAGGCTGCTTGATGGCAGTCAGAATACAGACCTAACACAAGGTTCAGGACCAGACCGGACCGGACCAGAATAAGCAGACTCAGTCGGGACCAAATGGTTTTCACAGTCTGAACCATCTTCATCATTTCATGTGATTGCTTAAACAGAAAAAGATGAGTGGAAGAGTTGTTTTAATTGTGAATGTAGATTTTTTTTAATCCTTTAAAGGTGATCCCTGCATGAATCCTGGTCCCTAAACTATACCAAGTATTAAGTATTTATCTTTGATGTGGTTTATCTTGCAGCTGTCCCAACTTGTTATAGTCTGTGGGTTTTAAATGATATCCTCTGCAAAAGAGCTTCAGAATTAGGCAATAGTCTTTTAACCTTTAAACCACTGACACGCTCTCTACCAATGGTTTTTAGAGCCATCTTAAGTGCATCTGACTTCTCAGTTCATTCTGCAATTTCTGTCATCTGCTAGTTCGACATCATTAACCCAGGGTCACTGAAATGTGTTTTACAGATAAAGTTGTTTTTTGGATCCCAAATTTAAAACCTTTCACTGCAGGTGAACTGTTACTGACTGTTTGATTTGCCTTCTGTTGTCTTTGGCAAAGTAGGCTATTTTTGTCCTTGAAGCATTTAAAATGCACTCACCTTGCACTGAACCCTCTGTGTTATATATCCTTAGTGTCTTTACCTCACATATACCTGACAGTGTACTCTGTGCTCCCTGAATCCCAACCTTTTGTGAAGCATTGTATGCTGGAAAATAGGGTGATTTGTTTTGTGAGAAGAAAAGTAGAAACCATGCCTTCAATTTTCATTCCCCAAATTTACACAATCCAGGAAGTACTGATAGCTGCAGTTCCACCAAAGACCAGTAGAAGCTCCATTGACTTCTATGTTAAGGAGTCCAATTTTACATCTAAAATATAGATATATTCTTCTTTCTGAAATACGCTTTCTGAAGTTTTGTTGATGGTTATTATTTTACTTCTTGTTTATGTAGGGGGGCAAGGGTTTTTTCAACATCTATTTGAGCTCAAATCTGCAGACACTTAAAGACATTGTTCAGATGGCTCAGCTCTGAATGAGTTTCCTCTGACTTGAACTTCACAAACGACATTAAGGTCTGGCAGCTGCATGATTTGAGTGCGATTTTGGGCGGCGTGCCGTGGCGGGCCAGAGTTAAAAAATCTGAACTCTGACTAGATCACTGCATTGCATCAACCAATCAAGGACTCAACTTTGGGCACGGGAAATTTTCAGTGACAGTGGATAGAAAACACATCCAATATAGTGGAGCCATCAGATAGTTCTCCTGAACTTCCATCATTTTTCTTAACCTGCTGTATCACTTTCGGGGCAGGCGGGAGTTTTGGAGCCTGTCCCGGCTACTATTGGACAAAGGCGGGTACACCCTGGACAGTGTGTTGCAGGGCCAATGGAGGTGGAGCGATCGAGATCACTATGCTCCCAGGAGGCCAGCTGGTGTCCAGACAGAGAACCACTGCAGGATGGGGAGCCAGCCTGATTGGGCTTCCTGAACTTTATGATCTTTTGTTAATTGAGGCAATAATGAAAAAGGTCCCCTGATTTTATTCTTTTTATTATTATTTTTATATCTTTCCCTGTCTGGTTAATGCAATCTGATTAATGCAGGACAGCAAGCTCTCAAACTCGGTCAGAGAGGGAGCACAGATGCGGAGAACACATCAGCTCTTGGCCATTATGACATCACAACAGGTCATTAATTTCAAACAGAGCGTCTTTGCGACTGTTTCATTAGCCGCGGTTACATGTGCAAACTTCTTTCCGATTATAAATAATTCTCCATGGGCCACACTTTAGGTCGGAATAAATCATTTGGGCATGCGCAGTACTCTCTAAAATACCAGAAGAGCAAATGAGTCCCGCTGTAAACAAGCCGAGCTGTCACATGCACATGTCCGGCACGTGTGCAGAGGGAGCGTCTGCACGGACCCAATCTGAACAACTCAAATGTAGATTCCCAAAAACAACCATTATTATTCAAGGTGTGTCACACCTGCACACATACAGGAATGAGACTTTCAGAGTTGCTGCAATTATGCTTTTTTTCCCCCACAGAATTGCTGGGCAAACCGGTGGATTTTTTTAGACACACTATTGAAAAATCCAGTCACACATGCTAATTTGCTTTTTAGCACAAAATGTGTGTGAATTATTTCTGTCAAAAGCTACACCTCATGAGCTTCATGACTACTGAGAAAATCCAAGGTAAATACAACGCAATGAAAATTGTCGATTGACTTGTGAGTGCAGCAATGTAGAGGGAGTGAAAGATAACCTGCCATTTATGTTTTATACCATGTTGCCTGTTTACAGGAGGACAGTTTGGATTAATGGAAGCACAGTTGAGTCAGTTCATATTAGTTACATTGACTCTGTCTCTCCCACTAACAGCCTCACCGTGGCAACAGTTCAGTTGAATTATTGCCAGGAGATACTCCACTCACTGTGCTGTAAATCACAACATTCACCAATGTTGTAATGCTGTAGCTGAAAGGTGACAGAGAGATGTCATATCTGCACCAATTTTTATTTTATCTCATCTCAACAGCTCCGTTTGCCTCATTAGTGCTCTACATTTATGTCACTGAAAGATTTACTGCCATTAAAAAGGTTTTGATCAAAAAAAGAATCTATGAAACACAAAGATCAATACAGAAAATATTGCTAATTTTAATACATGGATAAAGCCATTTTTACAGCCAGAACTTGTGAATATCAGAAATGCTGTATACTTGTATAACGCTTTCTACCTTCCTCAAAGGCCCAAAGCTCTTTACAGTCAGAATCCTATTCACACACACATTCACACACTGATGGCATCACTGCTGCCGGACACTGGCACCAACCTTCTACCAGAGGCAAGGTGGGGTTCAGTGTCTTGCCTAAGGACACTTTGACACATAGGAAGGCAATCTTCCGATCCTGTGAATGAAATGGACACATTGTGGCTTTTCAAATTTTATTTGCAACTCATCTTATAGTTTTCATGAGCAGATGAGTTAAGTAAGTTTGTAGTTTTTTGCTTTTGCAGTTCACTGATTCTGAAGAGTTGGGACAAAACACGTCCTTTGTAAAAAGTATTTTTTATGGATAAAAATCATCCATTTAAAATGGATTGACTTACTATGTCAAATTTAAAGGAATTTTGAATACTGGTGTTATGTTTTAGCCTAGATAATTACTTTTTTATGATATATTTGCTCAAATGTATGACTAGTGATCAGATGTCCCATTTGATCTCTGTTGTCCTTGGCATTAGGTCACAATAGTCACCAGCATTATAGAACATTTAGTCTTTGTAATTGTGAAAACATTGATATCATATTAAAGATGAGGGTTTAAAATGTATAAAACAATAAATATCAGGAAAATCAAAAGATATTTTTGAAAATGAAATAGAACAGATTCAGTTTTTCTGAAGGTCTTTTGTCCTGACTCTCAAGAATCAATGAATTCCTAAAAATATTAAAACAAACATCACGAAAAATATTAGATCGAAGATCACCCGTGTTTTTTGTTTGTTTTTTTAAATTGAATGCAGTAATGCTTCCATACTTTACTACAGTTTTCTCCATACCAACAGAAACATCCGTTGATACGTCGACTGCAATTTTAAAGGCTATAGAAAAACTTGGATGAATTACCCCTTGTGGTATTTTAGATGACCCCACCCTTACTTTGACATATTCCCACCATGACAAAGGCGGATAAAGGTGGAAAGATTTCATGTAATCCATGGACACCAGTGAAGATCACAAATCATTGAAGAAAAAAGGTTCAGCGCACTGTCTAGTGGGTCTAGATGACCCAACTCCCAACGTTAAAGTGCCTAGGATAGCACAAGGGTTAATATGTGTCTTGGTTTGATTTAGCAGCACCAACTACATGGTCTGCCTGGAATGTGTTTACTTTTGGTTTTGGAAATTCTGTGAAAGGCTATGGAAAAGTTTTTTTAAAAGTCACGGAAAACCATTGCTAAAAAAGTGTTCAAACCCTGCTTTTAGTCTAGGGAAATACTTAAATACAGTCTTGTAATGGGATGTGTCAACTCATGGAGAAATTTGGTGTCGAGCAAATCTATGCCTAAACAAAGTCTCATAGCATTTTCAATTTTTGTTTCTGTCCTTACTGCTGCTTTCCTCCTGCTCGCCCCTTATAAGAAAGCTTCCCTGTCACGGTTGTTCATGAGTTCTTCCTTCACCGATTGTTGTCTTGTCCTCAACTAGCTTGTTCCTCCCTGACATGCACCATAATTGTCTATCTTCTTGTCACTGGCAGATTATTTCTGCATAATTTTTATTTTCCTCAACGGAAGCACAACATTTTATTGCATTGCATTTAAATGCACAGAGCTTCTACAGGTGTAAAATATGCACTAGTTTCTTTTTCTTTGGTTATTTTACACCTGGCTAGTTCTCTCTGATGTTACCAGACTGTCAGACAGTGCAACTAATTGCAAGAAATCGTATGCTTTACCCAAAAAGAAAAAGAGGCTGCAGACTGGGAGGTAAACATCTTCCCTGTGTAAATGCTGCCTGAAGCTTAAGCAATAGACTTGTTTTAAAAAAGCTGTGGTATTTTTATTTGTAGAGCCATGCTGAAGATAACTGGCAATGAACAGAAACAGCTGTAATTTTCTGCAGATTTATGTTAGCTGCAAGTTATTTAGGCTCTCCTCACTCTAGTTGAAGATAAGCTAAAAGATAAGGATACTTTATTGATCCCAGCCTGGGAAATTAGGTTGTTGCAGCAACAGTGTAAAGGCTCACAGAAAATCTCAACAGTTAGTAGCGAAAATCAGGGAAGCAATTAGTCTGATCCAGAGAGTTTTTAGAAAACAAACATCAAATGATCATATCTATGGCACAAGGATGATGGATTATATTATCCAATAGAGTGAGGTTGGAATGATATCCTGTATCATAAGGTGTGGCAGTGAAGCTGCCATAGCCTCTTGAAAAAGGTGCTATGCTGTCCATCAAGTGAGGAGGGTGAGATTGCTCAGAATTATCCATGATGCATACAATCTTATTCAAAGTCCTCTCCGTCACTGCTTTGAAAGTGTCCATTATGCATCCGATTACAGAGCAAGCTTTTCTGATCTGTTTGTTCGGTCAATTTGTGTCAATCGCTGTGGTTACATGTGCAAAATTGAATTGTATACATGGGCCCTTAACAACATTTTCCGATTATTGACATTCGCAGAACTATCTGAAATACCAGAAATGGCCGTATAAGAAGAAACAGCAAGTTTCATTGTAAACAAACAAAGCTGCGGCGTGGGGCGAGATAATTTCTAAACATGCTTTTATTATTTTTTTTAAGTGACTGTTTGCTCTAAATACGTGTGGGCAGTGCTTTGTTTTGGCCGTACAGACCTGAAAGAAGGGTTAGGATTATGTTAATACGTGCCAACAACAACATTTAGGCTTGGATGCACTTAAAATCCATGCGGGTAATGCCCCAATGTGCATCTTTGCTGCACGTAAATATGTGGGAATAAACATTATTTTTTTTCTAGATAGAATTGGAAACAGAAATTCATGTGATTTTTTTGCATGATTTCTCAGTACAAGGCGGAGCAGCATTTCCGCCTCCGCCAGCTCACACACTGTTCTGAAGCTGCTCGGAGACCTAGTTCTCCTGGGAGACGTGGTTCTCTGGAGTCCGGCAGCTAGCTCACGCAGAGCAGTCGGACAGACTGTGGTCTGAAGCCTCCTCCGGAGTGCACACCACAACAAAGCACCCTCCCCTGCTTACAAATACGATGCCATGAGTCGGGCTGCTCTGGTTCACTCGTGGGGATCAGTCAGCCGGTCCCGTTCATGCTCCAAAGCCTCCTCTGGAGCGCCAGAGCATCTATGCATGATTTAAAAGCCAGTACAGTAATGACCCACAGTTTGGAATAAAGTGGTTACATGCACCACGATTGGATCATCAATTGGCATTACCCGCCTATCTCGATCGGAAGAAAATCTGAATTAGTCTGATTGGAGTATTTCGAATGGTGTGCTTACATGACACATTTTTAGTCTGATCAGGCTTTTGTTCTGATAATTTGTGTCTATGTAAATGCAGTTTTGCTGCTGCCCCCCCAGCAGACCACCGAGACCGGTAGAAAATTTTGATTATCTTTCTGCAGACATTGAAGGACCATAGTTTTCTCAGGATAAGTCCGCTGCAGGCCTTCTTGTGTACAGCTGTGCTGTTGTTCTTCCATCTCAGTCTGTTGGTTACTCTCAGATTGTACTCCTCCACCTCTGTCATATCCATGCCGAAGGGCTGGGAAGCTTGTTGTTTCCTTCTGAAATCAGTCACCATCTCTTTGGTCTTGTCCACATTGAGCAACAGGTGATTTACTCCAGCCCAACTCACAAATTCATCCACCAGTTGCCTGTTTTCCTCCTCCAGCTCACCATTTATACAGCCAACAACCGAAGAGTCATCAGAGAATTTATGAAGATGACATGACTAAGTGGTACTGGAAGTCACTGGTGTACAGGGTAAATAGGAAAGGAGAGAGCATATGGCCCTGTCGGGTTCTCACACCACTCATCACGACATCAGACAGGACACTGGCCAACCAAAGTAACTGTGGCCAGTTCGAAAAGTTCTCAGGGATCTAGGAGACCAAGGACCCGCCGACACCCATCAGCAGCAGCTTTTCACCCAGTCACCAGTTGATGGTGTTGAAGGCACTGGAGAAATCAAAGAATGTGTCTTTCACAGTGTTTCCCCTGCCATCCAGGTGTGAATGAGCTCGCTGCAGCAAATAAATGACAGCATCATCCACCCCCAGGCGTGGCCGGTAGGCAAACTGAAGTGGGTTCAGAGATGGTTTCACCAGAAGCCAGGTGGGCCAACAAAATGTGCTCCAACACCTTTTCCACGTGAGACGTGAGGGCCACAGAAAGATAATCACTTGGGCCAGCTGTAGCAGTCTTCTTGGGGACAGGAAGAACTGTGGACACCATCGCTTGTTCAGTCTTCTTGGGAAAAGGAACTAGATATGCAGTTCTCCAGAGGGCTGGAGCCTCTCCAGACTGAGGCTAGGGTTAAAGAGGCACTAAAAAACTGAGGATAGCTAGTTTGCAAAGGCCCTAAGTATCCTGGGACTGATGACGTCTGGGCCAGAAGCCTTGCGTTGGTTATTTCTTTTCAGCTGTCCCCTCACCTGGCAGGTCGTCACAGCCAAAAGCAGGGTGGGGGATGATTTCAGTCTGATTCGATGGGCACAAGGTAAATGAGGAAGGGGTAGGGGGTTGTGCGGATGTTGTAGGAGGGGGGGGGCAGCCTGGGCTCTTTCCCTGTGGCCCTCACATGGTCCGTTTCTCCCTCCACATCCTGTGATCGCCTTCATGCCACACCACACCTCTCTCATGTTGTTTTGATTGAGTTTTCCCTTGTAGGTGTTCTTACTTTCCTTCAAATTGGCCCTCAGCTGGTGCTGCACCCTCCTCAGCCACTCTCTGTCTCCTGACCTGAAGGCCCTCTTCTTCTCATTCAGCAAAGTCTTTAGGTCCCTTGTAATCCACAGCTTGGTAAGATACGCTTGCTAACCTAAATTAAGCTACTAATTCTAAAGTAGCTTGTTGCTGTCTCGTCCGGCCTTCGCCGATTCGGATGGTTCAGGACGTCCAAAAATAAAATTTGCAGTTGGGAAATGAAAATACACACAAGAGTCTGCATGAATTTTCAAACCTTTTGCAAAAGGGGAGAGGTGGAAAAACATGACCTGTTAGGCATTTTGGGGCTCCACTCTCTCCCCGATTTTCACCAGCCAGTTTTTTTTTATTGTTCAGCAAAGCAACATGTGAACATATAAAATACGTCATTAGACTCTGTGCGTGCAAGATATTTTTGTGCCACTCAAGGATACAAGTCTAGTCTGCAATGAGCAGGTGTCTGTTTCATAAAAACTCCAGCACAGAAAGAAAACATAGACCAGGAATCACAGACAAGCCTGCTGTTGACCTCGTCACATCTCATCTGGCATGCAGGTTTCACTATTCATTTTGAAGCAAGAAAGCATATTTCACAATACAATCTTCATGTATATAAATGGAATCAAGTAAATGCATAATCAAATGAGCTTAAAATGTAATGGAACCCCTGTAATACATAATAAAAAGAGCATAGAAAATATAATGTGACCCCCTGTTCACCTCCACAGTTTTGAGCGAAGGGAAGTCTGCAGAGCTGCAGTCTGAGAGTTGGAAATGTTTTGATCATAATAGATATAAAAAAACCATTGAAGATCTTTATTCTAAATTGATTAAACTTCTTAAAGTCATGTTTTTTGAGTTTTTGACATGTGCATGTGGCATTTTTTGTGAAAGAGAATAAATGTAATAAGAAATCATTTCAGTATTTCTCCTTTTAAATCGCTGTCAATGAAACTGTCGCACAAACTGTTTGAATTAATGAGCTGTTGTGATGTCACAACAGCCCAGGAGTGCATGCGCATTGATCTGCCCCGCTGAGCATGCACAAGGTGCGGGAGAAGAGAAGATGGCACATTGCTGCATTGTCCACACGTACCTGTATTTTAAGAGCGTCAAAGGCTGGCTTTTGTTGTTGGCCGCACGTATTTCAAATTAAACTTAAAGTAGCATTAGCTGTCATGCACAGAGGTGGGTGAAATGTGTTCTCAGCATTTGCGTTCTCTTTCTGACTGAGTCTAAAGGCTTGCTGTCCTGCCATTGCCAAGGGCTCTCCCCGCCAGGGATGGGGTAGGGGACAAAAGAGCAGAGGTCCCACCTTCCTTGTGTATGTTTGTGTCTTTGTGCGTGTGTGAGTGTGTGCATGTGTGTGAGGGTTGGAGTGTATATTGTTGTGATGTAAAGGGTTTGTGTGCTAAAGGATACATTTAAAATTTGTGGTAGGGGACTGAAAGGACATCTCCTGCTCGCTCGCAGTGATGTCCAAGCAACCCCCTACCAAGGGTCATACATGTCTAAGGTGCAATTAAAACCGAGATGAGAGGGGCCTGAATCCATGTGGCAACCAGGGGGACCACTGCCAAGTCGCTCCTTCCCCCAAAGTGCATTGCAGGCTGTTGGGGACAGCTGCTAGACCAAGTATCTGCAACCTTTAGCCAGAGCCATCTGGATCAGTTTTCCAAAGAAATTGAAACACATGGAACCGCAACAGCCATTGGAAAACCCGGTGTTTCCAGTAAATTTTTGACACATTTTTAAAGTTTGTGAGAAATAACACATTTTTTGTGTCCTTTGTCATTTAACGGGTTCTGATGAGACCTATTTCCCGAGAGGTCACAAAACTAGCAAATATGTTGTAATTAACTAGCAGTTAATCCGCTTCTCCAATAGTTTTTGTCAACAAACGACTTTTTTTTCTCATCTGGATCAGGATGTTTTTGGGCAAAAGCTGCGTGTTTATTCTGGAATGCCTTGCCACTTTTGAGACTTTGTTGTTTGCTTATTCCTCATTACATATTAATCATATTGGTAAAGTTGTTGAAAGCAGACAAATCTGCCCAAGTGCCATTAAATGTATTGTTTTCCTCAGGAACTTCAATTTTCTCAAAATTCTCCATCTTTGTCCTACCTGGGTCGGAACCTTGTTCGGATTTCAGGCCGGCGTGAGACGTGGTGGTGATGTAGGTTGATAGACACACAGAACTTTACTTAGAAAATGTCTACAACAAGTTAGGCAAATTATAGATATTACTCCTCTCCCTCTGTATCAATGGCACTCATGTCACCAAGCACACAAAGTGAGGGTGAAGCTGTGATTGAAACATTAACCCTGACTGATACATCAGCACATACCTGTTGCCATAGAGCCTGCACAGGTGAACAGAACCACAGTGCATGCATACTGTCGGGTAAATTACTATCCCAGTGCTAACAAATGTCCGAGTTACTGAGACCCATCTTGAATATTCTCTGTCAAGTACAGTAAATTCTGTGAAGAGTTTTGGATTTGGATTAGTTGCAAGTTTGGACTTTTTGTTTAAAGGTTTTTAGACAAATTTCTGACCAGAAGCATTGATCTTTGCTGCTAGTCAAGTCTGCATCCAATTTTGTTATTGGAATTGAAATATTATTATCTAGGTTGCATAAGAGTTTGTATATTTTGGAGAGCATTTTATTCATTATTATATAAAATTAATCAAATAATTAAATAGTTCTTGTAGTTTTAGGTCATTGTCATTGTATTTAAACTTTTTAGTAATCATAGATTTAAGTTGCTGATATTCCAAGAAGTTGTTTATTCCATGTTTTTCTTGTGGTTCCTGGGGTGTCTTCTTTCAATAATTAAGTGCTCTAGTAGTGTTACGCCCCCTGCTAGTCAAGCTGGGAAATGTAACATTTTTTGTTTATAAGGATGTCAGGGTTGTTCCAGATGGGTGTCATTTTACATGGTAAAAGTGAAGAGTTTGATACTTTGAGAAATTCCCTCCAGGCTGTTTAAGAGGTGTTTATATTACTACTTAGTAGGAAAATTAGCTAAAAGCCAGGTGGAAAAGGTGCCTCTTGAGCCTTTTCTTAAAAGTAAATGTGCTGCTTAAACAATGTCCTTCCCTTAATTTGTGTAAAGTTAAATTTATGGAGAAAGGTTCAGATGGAGTCAGATTATTTTTGTTTTTTTCTGTTTAATTGGCTTCATTCTCAAAGCTTATTTAGTGCCTGATTTCCTGCCAGCTCAATTTGCTCTGTGCAGAATTAAAAAGTTGAGCCATGGCTGCTGGTGCGCAGAAGTTTCTTGACACGGACTTTTCTGTAAACATACACATAATGTCCATTTGTGAAAGCACAGATTTAAATCACTAGTTTTTAAATTATTACTATTATTGTTAATGATAATGCTGTGATAATTAGCATATATCATTGTAGTCTTCAAACACCAGTGACACTGCAATAAGATGAAATTTGTGTATGTCCTCTACGAAAAAGGTGTGATAAAAATGAAGGTGATGCAAATTTCTGCATGTTTCTAAAGTGTGACCAAGTGCTTTCAGTGAGTTTTTTTGAATCCACTTCCTGATCTACTTCAGGCTTTTAACCTCAATTTCCCCCTGCAGTTTCTGTCACCATATTTCATATCTACTTTGCTCCTGCTGCTCCCTCTTACCTTTTCCCTCCGGCATGACAATAAATTGGATTTATTTATTTATTTATTTATTTTTCTTCGTTTTGGCCGATTCACCTCATAACCGCCTTGACAAGTCCTGTATTGATTGTGCTTGCAGATTAGAATTGATTTTGCTCTTCGCTGTATTTTCCTTTCTCTTTCGTCCCCTCTTCCCGTTATGATGAGCGCCGTTCATCGTCTATTCATCAAAGTAGCTTATTGATTGTTTTCCCCTTGGGAACAGCACTATTGTAGATCGTGTGACCAAAAAGAGAAAAAAAAATCCCATCAAAGAGCAGAAAAACAAACCAAGTCACCACAAATCCAGTGGAGTTACTTAAAAAATGTTCAGAATTTTTTTTCTTTTCTTTTACAGAGACCAGAACCTCTCCCATCCCATCCTCCAACGCACCACAGAAGGCTGAACCTCCAGTGGGCAGAGCTGCCAGGGTCTTTACGTTTTTCTCTCCTTTACTTTTAGGAATGCTGTTGCTGTTCATATGGTGAGCTCCTGCACACAACAAACAACATGTACTGCAAAAACTGAATGTTAAGAAAGGAAAAAAAAACCTTGTTTAAAAAAACATCTTATTTTCTGTTTTGCAAGAAAAAACAGTATTAAGAAAGTTTTTTTAAAGTGAAATAATATTAGTTTAAGAAAACATGTTTTAGTGACAAAAAAATGTCTCCCCTGGCAGATTTTCTTTTCTTATTTAAAGAAAATCTTCCAATGGGGTAAGAATAAAGGGTATGTTTAGCAGTGCAACATATTTTAACAGATTTTTGTGGCTCTACACTGCCAACTATTTGGTACTTGCAAAGATCCAGACCATAACCTTGTTTTTAGAACTTCAAGGTATTTAACCAGGTTTTAAACTGTCTTAACTTCTCCTTGCTCCACACCTTTCCAAGCTTTTCTCCAAATTAGCACAGTTGGTCATTTTTTGTCATATTAAATGGCCTGTAAAATCCAAAACTAACTTATAATACACTTAAAAGCTCAAAAAGACAGCTCCAAAGTGGTATTTTGATCAATTTATGCATTACTGAATATTCCTCTAAAAACCTGCGCTTTGAGCAGCAGCCCCTCCCAATCCACAAAAACGTTTGGGTTCTCACATTCCTATGTATGAAAGTGAAGAACAGCCCATTCCAGGAAGAGTCTGTGCTGCCAGCCCCGCCCTCAGGTCAACACACACACACCCACTTTCTCCGCAAAGCAAGCAGTGATTGGCAAAAAAAAGGATGTTGTGTGTTTTCGTAGCCGTAACACAGATTCGCTGCTGAGGCTGACTCTAGGTTGACATCATGAAATGGGCAGCATCCACAAGGACCAAGTAATCTTACTACGGAGTAGAAACGTGTTTAAGTAAAAAAATGTTCTTTAGTGTGCCAGAGGTCAATATATTATCATATATATTTTACGCTTTAAGAGCTAGAATCTAAAGATAAGGAAATCATAATTAAAATTACGGTAGTCAATATCATTTGACTCATTATTGGACTGTATAACATTAATCAGGGGTGTCAAACTCAAATTAACTGCAACTGATATGTAATGTTTAACCTTTTCATATGGAAACAAACTTTAGTTTTGCGCAAACACAGAATCTGGAACAACCAAAGGTTGACATTACAAAAACACGAGAAGTAAAATTTGAAATAAAAGAAACATCAATGGCATTCTTTTCTTATTTAAATACATAAATAAATAAATACATAAAGTATGTCTCACCCTATTTCCTTTTAAGTCCCTTTTTGAATTAAATCTTTTTTAAAACCAACAACAAAAGAACCAAAAATAATAATATCATTCAATAAAAATCCAACATTTCAACCATTTCAGACCATGACTTGCAATAGAAAAAGTGCAGAAGAAATAGATATATTCAATCTCAGTTTGCTACACTCTGATTTACTCTGCACATTGGTCTAAGCCAGATAACAGGAATCTTTTCTTAGAAGCTAGTTCATCAATGTGTGGGGTCAGACTCTGAGCTGAGAAAAACCTAGTATTTTAGCAGAGCTGTCTGGAAAGCTCCTGTTGTCCATCTTTTGATTGGCCATTTTTGTGGAGGGTGAAATTATTTTGTCCGATGTGACTGGAGCATGGCTGTAAGTGACTGTCAAAAGAAAAAGGAGCTCTAGCCGGTTTCGGCTGCATGCCAACGTACTAGCAAAGCATTGTGGGATTTGTAGTATTAGCGGTACAGTATATACAGCGGGCCAGCTCTAAAGCACATATAATATGATCTCGCGGGCCAATTATGATTACACTTCAATGCAATTCAATTTTATTTGTATAGCCCAAAATCACAACAACAGTCGTCTCGATGGGCTTCGAAGTAAACATGAACTCAAAAGGATCATAAATACAAAGTGTTCAATAGGAAAATACTAAAATGAACTAACAAACTGACTAAGCTATACTGGCATCCCTGCCCTTAGACCCCCCTTCGCGGTAAGGAAAAACTCCTAAAAAACCGGATTCCGGAAAAAACGAAGAAACCTCAGGGGTGCCCACATGAAGGAGGGATCCTCCCCCAGGATGGACAGGCGATTTACCAGAACTCTTAGAGAAGAATTAACTTATCTAAATCTACAACTACATATATAAAGTCCAGCAGACGAGCTTCATCCAGCCGTGGTTGGGGGGACAGTCAGGGGCGCGAGTCGAGCCAGAGGCAGGAACCACAGCCAGGTGTAGGAGCAGGAGCAGAGACGAGGTACACGGTCAGGTACAGAGCAGAGACGAGCCAGAGATGAGCCAGAGGCAGGATCCACAGCCAGGTGTAGAAGCGGGAGCAAAGGCGAGGTAAACGGTCAGGAACTGGAGCACGGATGAGCCAACTGGAGTCTGGAAGCACTCCCACTCCCCAGGAGGGGAGCGACGGGGAGCTACGAGTAACGACCTGGCTAGCCGGCTTAGCTTCCACTGTGCGGAGCCGCGCTTCTAACTGCTCCAGCCTGGCCTCCAAGTCTAACACAAGACTACACTTAACACACCTACCGCTGTTTTCACTAAAGGAGGTAGGATCCTCACTAAACATATGGCACATGGAGCAGGAGAAAGGAGGAAAGGTGGAAGGAGTCGTGGCCATGCTAGGTTCTAAGCTAAGGCTAACTGTGTTTAGGTAAAGAAAAGTGGTTTATCTAGCAAAATGAGAAAGGTGAACAGCAAGCAGTTTAACAGTAGTGTATTCGCTACTAAAAGGTGCTAGATGTGAATATTAAACCAGATAGCCCTTATAGAGTAAGCAATACCAAACAAGAGAAGAGCAGTCAGACACGACTAGCACTGGAAAAGGCTCACCCGGAAATGATGTCAGCAGTCAGGTCACCAGTCTGTACACTGCGGGCCATATATGTACCGTGGGTCTTAGTTTGACACATGTGCATTGATTATTAATTTGAAATAATTGTAACAGTTGCCTTATTTAGATTATTTTTCCTTTTTTAAAGCTTATGTAGACCTTTCTAGATTTTCATATAATTGAAAGATTTGTTAAGTAAAAATGACTGTTTCTAGTGATTTTTTTCATAAGATTTGTGTTCCTTTCCAATTTAAGGCTACATCTTTTGCAATGTACAGACAAACTCAACTTATTTAATTTGAGTTGATGTCAAACTAGCTCTAAATTTATTAATTGTCATTTTTGATAAGAAGTCATTTGAACTTAAGAGCATGTATCACAGTCCAAGACCTAAAACAACTGGATATGGTTAACAGAAAGACTTTTCCATAACACTGAACTACAAGATTTGCTCAAAAAAAAGAGCACTGTAACAGATTCATTGCGAAAAGACACAGGCTAAAAATAAGCTGTATAGGCTGTCACACACCAAGGTATGGGACTTTAACTTGAATTGTTGTTCATTTTGATTATAGTAACAAAAAACTAGTATAACAAGGCTCATTTTGGAACAGAATTAACAAATTGAGATATTAGCGTCAGTTGGCCAATATAAATCCTCATAAATTTAAAACTAACACCTATTCTTAATTTTAACATGTCACAATTTTTTGAACTTTGAAATAGCATCGAAGAAATTGAACCAAAAATTACAGTGATTCTTTTTGACTTTAGAAATCAAATAAAATTTCAGCACTTGAAAATGTATATAAATGATGAAGAATAATGAACATTTTTCGAATCAAGCTATCTGAGTTTTTTTAACTCTTAAATCAAGTTTTTCTATTGTCAAGAGTTTGGAGCAAATGATTTTTGACTCATTTCAATAATCATTTAATTATATCTAGATTCTAGCTCCTAATGGAACAAATATTGAATAAGATAAGATAAAACAATTTAAATAATACATCTTGAATGTCTGCAAACAAGGTTTTAAATCTTTGCACAAGCCTGCAGTATAGAATATTGCAAGTTTAGTCTTTTTCTGGCTTTTAAAAACAGTATTTGACCATATTCAGAGATAAGCCAAGAAAAATGTTTACATAACAGAGAAGCATTTACATCAACAAAGCCTCTTTTTGATTGTGAGAGCTTCAATTCTGCTTCTGTCTCTTTTTTTAGATGTAAATGTTGGATTTCTAAGAAGAAAAAAAGAAGAAGAGGATAAGGAGAAGGCTGATGTTGTTGTTTTTTTCGTTTGTTTTTTTTATTTTATTTTGCACATGTTTCCAGAACAGTGCATTGATCTTTTTTTTTATCCATAGCAGTTACTCACCACGATTACCTAGAAATGAAGTCAGATGGCGATGACTCAATGCACCGTTGAAGTCCTTCATGAGATCTTTCACAAATGGCATCATCATCATCATTATTGTGGCTTACAAAAGCAACAGCAGGAATAACTCTACAGAACCACAACAACTTTTAAGTAACTGTGTTTTATATTTTGGTTTTTTAAGCTCCTCCTTAGAGGAAGAAAACGGATTCCCAATTAAAAAAACAACTCACAGTGTTTTTTTGCCCACTATTTTTCTTTTTACCTAAACTGTAAAGTCAAACACACTTACACATATAGCCTGCAGAAGCCCTCCACCCCCTTAACTCAATCATCAAGCCAAAGACTTATCTGCACCCACAACATAAAGGCTCCAAAGCAGTTTTGCTGAGATTCATGGAGCCCGTGCCTGCCTTCAACATGAGTTGAAGTTTGTATGTGCAGTGCGACCCATCCGACCTGGTCAGCGGTGAATGGCGCCCTCCAACTCTACGTTGGAATAAAACTGAGGGAACCCTGCAGCTCCTGTTGGTGGAAATGCACCATTCTACAAAGACGATTATGGATCAGACTCTTGACGCCTCAGAATCCCTCTTACGACGGAGCAGCTGTTTCTCATCCCGAGGACTAACCAACAGAAGACCAAGAAGACCATAAACTTTATATTGTGCTTGTATTGTTTGGCAAGAAGGACCTGAATTGTAAACAACATTTTAAAACAAGAAAAAAAGAAAAAGAAAATAAAGTGGATCTCAGACTGAACACTTTTTCTCCCCACCCCTTTTGTTTATGATTATATGTGGATGGTAACAAGTTTGGTTATTGCAACACTGATAGGAGGTACAGTGTATTTGATTTTTTTTTCTTTTTTCTTTTGCTCTGTGGTTTGAAATAACCCAACTCTGTTGCCAAAATCTTGAGACCTTTACAAAGATTAGTTTTGTCTTTTTGCAGTTTTTCTTTCATTCAGTAGCCAATATCATCAGTTAATATCATGTTATATATATGGAATATTGATGTGCTTAAATTTCCTTTTTTTCTTTTGAAATAATAATAATGATTAAAAAAAGATGCATATAGGGCTTTACTTTTTCAGGCATTTATAACAGCTTAATTCTCCCTGATCCTATTTTGTAAACTATGATATGTAACTTTAACATTGAACAAAAGTTTATTATTTAATTATGATAATATTGTATGTATTAGCTGTAGAATGTCGTAACCTGCGGTCTTTTTTATAGATGTATATACAATGACAGGTTTCAACAATTAAATGTGACCATTTCACAATGATTTCTGACAAACGGGGATCTTTCTCATTCCAAAACAGTTCAATTCAGAGGGCGGTCTGCGGAGGTATTCAAGGAGAGAGAAAAGGGAATTTTTAAGAACGATCCACAGTTTTTTTTCTTTTTGTGCAGAAAAAAGTCAAAATGAGCTTCACTGCTATAAAACTCAAACTGATAGCTGCTGCCAATCTGGAGCCAGGTTGATATCATGACTACATATCTTGTGTGCCTCACTCAGTTTTAGAATAACCCTCTAAACTTTAACCACACATAACTTCTTGTCAAACATTTGCAAGGCCTATGCTCCAGTTTAGGCCCTATTTGGGAGTGATCAAGACATTCTGAAGGAAAAAGAGGAAATGTTTTCTTCAAAATTGATCCAAAACTGATTTGACAGATGTGTCAGAAAAACAATTTTGCGAGGCATTGTTTACATTTGTGGAAAAGATCTTTGAGATCTGGTGCATCAGTGCAAAAGGGTGCATTCTCTTAAAAAGCTCAAGCTCAACTTTATACAAATAAATTTAATAAAAATATTAAAGACAAGAATATTTCCTTTATTTTTATTTACTGCAACGTCGCATGTTACACACCGGTTTGACTAATAAGTTAAAAGCGAGAAATGTTAGTGCACTTGACATACCCATTTCAACATATTATGGCACACAATAGTGACCTTTTAACCAACCTATAACAGCAGTCATCCTCACTGACTTTGATTCTACTGGAAGTTTCTTTCTATTTATCCTCTCTAAAGAATCATTCATATCCAATGGCTTGATCCATCCATCTGTCCGTCTCCAAAGCCGCCTTTGGACAAAGAGGGTCCACCTGACCTGAAGCAGATCGTCTGTTGCAGGGCGACACATACGATCACATTCAAACTCCGGGGCGATTTAGAGACACCATTCAACCTATGGTACATGTTTTTGGACTGAGGAAACTGGAGTGGCTGGAGAAATGGAGAAAAAACCAACACATGCACGAGGAAAACACAGAAAAGTCCCAGCTGGGATTCAAACCAAAGACTTCTGGCTGTGAGGTGAGAGTGCTAACCACTACACCGTACAGCCCTGCTCAAATCCAAATACTGGGAATTATTTTATTTGATTCATTGAGCTCTATATAAAATACAGTTAAGATGATTTGGCTGTATTTAAAAGACCAAAAAGGGTCATATTTAATATAAATTATTCAGAAAAGATTGAAATTTTACAGAAAATAAATAACTTGGTTTTTGTTTGGTTTAGTTGTTTTTTTTTCTTTCTGTAGCGCACATGTGTCAAACTCAAAGACCACGGGCCAAATGTGGCCCTCCATGTCATTTTATGTGGCCCGCGAGAGCATAAAAGTTTTTAATTTCTTAGAATAACAAATAGAATTGGTGAGTATTTATTCATATCTAGGGGTAATCTGACTTGAAATATCGGACTGGGCAACTATAGATTAGGACTTAAACACTGTCCATTTAACCTAACCTGACAGAATCAAATTAAAAAGGATTTATGCTATAGTAACAAGCATACATATGTTTTCTATGCAACTGTAATGAGTTATTTAACATTAAGGAGTAGTTACATTTATTTATCATTACATTTAGTTACATGTATGAGTTATATCTAGCCCTTTGAGGACAGCCACTATGCTGATGTGGCCCTCGTGAAAATGAGTTTGACTCCCCCTGGTGTAGCGTGTTGACATTAACATATTTTCCACACCGTAGGGCGCACCAGATTATACGGCACACCGTCAATAAACTGTCAATTTTTTACCTTCTGTCACATAAAAGGCACACCGAAGTAAAAGGCACATCAAATGTGACAAAAGAGTCTGAGATAAATCTGTACGTCAGACAGACTTTATTAAATGAGTTTACAATACCTCTAGAACTTGTTTGTAACACGCTAGACATTGGCCACATAAGAAGTGTTAACCACATTAACAAATTCACAATACTTGCAATTCCCAAACTTGTTTAGTATACATGAAAAAATACAGCTAAAACTAGCATTACTGTGACTACTCTAACTCCCATACAATGGAGTTTTAGAGCCAGTTAACAAAGAACTTTTTTTTTATTACCTCTCAAAAAGTGGCAAATTTACGAGAAAAAAGTCAGAACTTTTAAATTACAAGAATAAAGTCGTAATTAAACAGTTTTTGTAATTAAACTGGGCTGCACGGTGGTGCAGTGGATGGCGCTCTTGCCTTACAGCAAGAAGGCCCCCAGTTCAAGTCCCAGCTGGGGGACCTGAACCAAAACACCAATGGGGGACCTTTCTGTGTGGAGTTTGCATGTTCTCCCCGTGCATGAGCTGGTTTTCTGCGGGGACTCCACCTTCCTTCTTCTTCTTCTTCTTCTTGCTTCATAGGTTAAGTTGTTACTCTAAATTGTCCCTAGGTGTGAATATGAACATGTTATGTGTGCATGGGTGTGTGATTGAGACCCTGTGACAGACTGGCAACCTGTCCAGGATGTCCCCTGCCTTCGACTACGAGTGGCCAGGATAGGCTCCGGCAGCTCTGTGACCCTGAAAGGGACAAAGAACTTAGAAGATGGAGTAATGAAGTTATACATTTACGACTTCAAATTTCTTAAATCTATGGGAAAAAAGTTGTGAATTTACGAGAAAAGGTCATAAATTAACAAGAAAAAACACCAAAGTTGTTTATCTGAGCCTAGCTTAAAGATGAAAAATGTAGAGCATTTTGTGAAGCTTTATTTCCAGATAACTTTTGGCTACTACTGTAGTTTGGTGTCAATAAAGCAAAGTTTTATATGTAAAATAAGGAACTCAGAGACACGTTTGGGTGTAGATGACTGCTACTTTATTTTTCTTTTCATTCACATACCCAGAGGTCCATTTGTCACCGTACGTCATGAACCTTTCATGCACACACAAAACACCAAAGTGGAAGAAAAGCATTGTTACAAATGCCCCCTCCAGATGAAACGTCTCATTTTAACATAAAACAAAGATGAATGAAAATTGTCTGTTACATTAGCATTAGAACATTGAAAATGCCAAAAAGTGCGCCTCCTCAGATGGAGACGTCACACAGACTTAGAGATCTCGTCTTTTGTGGAGGAAGACGGGATTGAAATGGACAGCTGGAGGGACACCGATGGCTTCATCAACAGGCTGCAGAGATCCTGCAAGCCACCAATCAATAAATAAAACATTAATAAATTGTAAACAATTTGTTAACATTTGTAACGTTATAAATAAACATTCAGCTCACCTGTTCAACTAAGTTTAGTTGGTGCTGCTGCTGCCGCTGTGTGCCATTCACTTGTTGCATTGTATGCTCACTTCGACTTTAATCTTGTGAATTTACGAGGTTTTTTTTCTAATAAATTTGCGAGTTTTTTTCTCGTAAATCGTAAAGCTGGCAACAGAAAATGTCTTAACTTTTTTTTTAATCATTCTTTGCTGAATGACAGAAGAGAAAATCTGGTTAAAGGATCATAAGAAATTTACTTATTTTGGGAAATAATTATCAGTGTTTTCCACATGGTGAACTATATCACTGTAAGAGTAACCCAAGGTCTTACAAAAGCCATTTTGAAGCCTCCAATAAAGTATCTAACTATAACTGCTTTTGACTTCATATCAAACGAATTAATGCTCAGACACAGCCGGGGGATGTGCAGACTAAAGCTGGTTTAAATATGATCATTGGAGAACAGATGTTTATTGAAAAACTAAATAGCGTTATGGAAAACAGGATCACTGAAAGAAGGAGGGAATGTTGTTTATGTGGGAGAGCTGAAGAAGAAATCCACCTCAATACAAGATGCCAAGAAACTGGTAACAAATATTTATGAGCAATTCTAGATAGAAATTTATACAGATATGTCTTAACCGTTACTGGAAAAAAAATAATAATATTAAAGTCCCTCTCCAATTATATTCTTATCTATTTTCAAAAGAGTTCCCGGTGCTGTTTTTAGCCAAAATAAAAAAAACTTGTCATTTTTTAGGACATTGTTTCTGCAGAGCAGCAGTAGTTCAATAGAAATTCACCTCTAGATTGTGGGCAAAAGAGTTGGCTTGGAGCAACCTTGCCCCCATTTCTCGTCACCCATCTGTTTATGCGCTCTCCTGCTAGCTTACAACCCCTCACAGCCACAACCTAACATTATTGGTGCAACAAAAATAGGGAGTAATGGTGGAGCTATCCACCTGAACAGTTTTGAGCCAGATGCCAGTTCAGACGAGGAAAACAAAGGCGTACATGGATCTAGTTTTATTTGAATTTCTACGTCACAAATACACTTTTTGAAAAAGCACTTTTTTGTCTGGTCCTGATTCACAACGATTTGAATAATACTCAGAAATGGAATTTGAAGCTTAATCTTCTTTTAATATTTACTCCATCATCAGAAATATGCCAAAAGAACATTTTGAAAACACCAAAACCACAATTTTGTGGGTCTTTGAATAAGATTCCACATGCATTATATAAAATGTTTGTTGTTACATCAGCCAAATTTTCTTAGCATATGCCAGGATCTGTGCTACTCAGGTCCATTCAAAAATCCCTTCTGACCTTTAGCTATCCTTCTTGTCTGTTTCTCTTTAACCTGTCTCGCTGTCTCTCATCTTTCTCTCAAGCCCTCCTTCTGTCATTATGCTGACAAGTTCTGGCAGGCCGATTTGGAGGCCGAGGACAAATCAATACACCATCTAACAGCTGTCAGCTGGGGTCCTCCGTGTGTGGGAGTGGATGCAAGTGTGCATGGGGTAGATCTGCTGGCATGGCAATGCATTCATTACTCTGTCCTCATTTCCTTCCTCCCTCATAAATAGACGCTGAGCTTTTATTTAATGAGGGTGATGATGAGAACTCAATTAATATTTACAATGGCTGTGATCTGAATACAAAGGAAAAATTAGGCCTGGTATTTTTCCATGTGAACCTTTGATTTTAAAGATGAGATCTTTAGTATTGTGTCTATTTTCCTGCAGCAAGTCAGCGAGTTTCATTATTCTGGAGAACGTAGGGGAGGACGCCTTTGTGTGTACATTATCCAGAGGCTGTCGATTCTAGCTGCCCTGCTCTGCTCTAATGACTACTTTGACCTTTCACTGAAAACTGGATGAATGGCATGCCCCCACACCCACACCCACCCACCACCTAGCCACAAGCTCCTTAAACACCAAGTTTACTGCCTTCATCATCCCTCTGCCTCTTCTTACTTTCAATCCAAGTTAACATCTCACAAGTACATTTTTATACTCTTTTATCCCACTATATCCTCCATCCAAATGAGCATGATTCTGTCTGTTTATTTTTTGCTCATCAATTTCAAGCAAGATAAAAATGTATATATATATATATATATATGCAGCATCACATGGCTCGCACGCAAGGTGCCTGGGATTTTGGCAGGGGTGCTTTGTTTACTTTTTTCAAAATCTGCCATAATACAAATTTTGTTTATGCCAGAGACAAATATGGAGTAATTTAAAATGAAGTACCTTTTTATTTATTTTTATGTTTTCTCAGTTGCCCCCTTATTAATCACAACTGCATTATTTAAAGCTGGTGCAGCAGAGATGATAAAAACTGCACTAATCCAAAGAAAAGATTTACCTCATAGTCTATTATTTACATAGCTTAACTAATTAAATAAAAGATTTGGGGCATCATCATCAACTTTGACTTCAGACTTAAACATCCATCACTAAGCACATTTTAAACATAAATCTTTTAAAAAGGTTTTAAGGTATTAACCCCTGTGCTATCTTAGGCACTTTGACATTGGAAGTGAGGTCATCTAGACCCCACAAGACAGTGCGCTGAACTTTTTTCTGTAATCCTTGTGCTATCCTAGGCACTTTGCACTTTAACATTGGGAGTTGGGTCATCTAGACCCACTAGACAGTGCGCTGAACCCTTTTCTTCAATGATTTGTGATCTTCACTGGTGTCCATGAATTACATGACATCCTCTCCACCTTTATCCACCTTTGCCATGGTAGGAATAACACGTCACTGGTCATCTTGACCCCATAGGATAGCACAAGGGTTAAAGCGCTGGGAGAATTATAGTATTGTAAGAATCAAAGATTGATGGACACTTCAGCTGAGATAATTTTTCTGCAGCCACTGGAGGGCAGAAGAAACACCTCGTCTGTCTGTGCTCTGTCTGTGGTGCTGAAACGCAGTTCGCATCGCTTCGTCTCTGGTGCTGGACAACGCAAACCAGCGTAACAATGCACTTTTATGCTTCTAGCATCAGCTCAGTGCCCTGATGCCAGTGCCACCATGGAAGATGATGCAACAATTTAGCTATTTTTATTTATTTCTTGTTTTGTAATATATAATGTCTAAAGCACGTCATTCAAAACAAATAGAAACAAGGTATTATTTTTTCTTTTTGTTTTACATGTAAAAAAGTATTTTAAAGATAACCTTTTTCCAAACTTTTAATGTCATCTTCATAATTAAAAGTCCACTGTGAACACTTTAAAAATAGATCAAAAGATGATCACAGAGGGACTTTAAATTTTGTTTCATAGTCTTTAAGTGCTACACTACAGTCAAACCAAAAACGGTTAAAGAAATTTATAATCTCTCAAACAAAACAATAATAACAATAACAATAATTTTATGAAATGTTTCTGAAGGTCTCCAAGGTCTTTGGTGCTCTCGGAAGTTTAGGAAGAGCATTCCACAGCTGTGCAGCTGCAGCCTGAAATTCCCTGTCTCCCATGGTGCTTAATTAAGTCCTGGGGGGGACAAAGGCAATGACTTTCTGAGAATATGAGTATGGTATGACTATGGTACAGTTGTTGCATGGGGTATTGGGAGTTCTCTCATGTACTGTAGGGAACAACCACGGAGACACTGAGTTTCCACTTACAATGTGAGACTTAAAATTTTTAGGACTGACCAGGGTTGGCCAGCCCTGAAACAAGTAATTGAGAATAAAATTATTGTGGTGGACAATGGTAATCTAAATTGACTGTATTGACCTTTGATAATGTGAATGTATGAGATTACATCTTATCCTTTTGTAATTTAAATAAGTCTTTGTGATTCAGTGACCTTTTTTTTCTCCCCAAATCCACACACTTACATCTGCAATCTTGTTCATTTTATATAGAGGTTAACTATTTTTCTAAGAGTGAACTCTTATTCTGAAAAACAATCACAGTTTACAGTATCACATAAGAAGGTATTCGGTATAATCTCAGATCAACCAGTGGACTCTGAAGCACTTCAGAAAGGCAATTTAGGTCAAGGGCTTTGAACAATGCTGTGACAGCGTTGGAGCCAACACTGCTTAGCATCTGTTCCAAGTTTAATTGGGAGTTGAACCAGCAACCTGACAGCCAAAAACCCATGTCACAAACCACCTAATCGCAACTGTTAACTTGCTTCTGATCTGTGCAGCTGGGTGGACTGATAAGAAAAAGGCACAATATTCATTATGATTTGAATTCATTCATCATCATCATCATCATTCTTTCATCTTCTTCCGTTTATTCTCTTTCAGGGTCACGGGGCCCCTGCTTCGCCCAGTGGTCAAAGGCAGGTGGCACCCTGGATTCAATTCAATTCAATTCAATTTTATTTGTATAGCCCAAAATCACAACAACAGCCGTCTCGATGGGCTTCGAAGTGAAACATGAACTCAAAAGGATCACGAATACAAAGAGTTCAATAGTAAAATACTAAAATGAACTAACAAACTGACTAAGCTATACTGGCATCCCTGCCCTTAGACCCCCTTCGCGGTAAGGAAAAACTCCCAAAAAACCGGATTCCGGAAAAACAAAGAAACCTCAAGGGTGCCCACATGAAGGAGGGATCCTCCCCCAGGACGGACAGGCGATTTACCCGAACTCTTAGAGAAGAATTTACTTATCTGAATCTACAACTACACATTTAAAGTCCAGCAGACGAGCTTCATCCAGCCGTGGTTGGGGGGGACAGGCAAAGGCGCGAGTCGAACTGGAGACAGGAACCACAGCCAGGTGTAGGAGCAGGAGCAGAGGCGAGGTACTCAGTCAGGTACAGAGCAGAGACGAGCCAGAAATGAGCCAGAGGCAGGATCCACAGCCAGGCGTAGGAGCGCAAGCAAAGGCGAGGTAAACGGTCAGGAACTGGAGCACGGATGAACCAACTGGAGTCTGGAAGCACTCCCACTCCCCAGGAGGGGAGAGGAAAAGAGGGACAATACATGAATCGCACTGTACCAAACAGAGGCATGGAGAACTAAATGATAAATTATGGTCAAGAATAGAGGAGAGGAAGGGTAGAAGTAGAAGAGAAAAGAGGACAGAACCCCAGTGCACCATAGTTACCCCAGCTTCAACTTCTAGCAGCCTTTTAAAAGAAATAGTTATTACGTTTAATTTAAACAAACAAATTAACATTAAGTTAAATAATCTCTGAATACTAAGTAGTCTGACAATAAGCCTGTCCAAAGAGGAATGTTTTAAGTCTAACTTTGAATGTAGAAACTGAGTCGGCCTCTCTTACATGAGCTGGGAGTTTATTCCATAAGACAGGGGCTTGGTAGCTAAACGCTCTACCTCCAATCGTACTTTTACTAATTCTAGGAACCACAAGCAGTCCTGCATTTTGCGAACGAAGTGTTCTTATTGGATGGTAAGGGACTATGAGGTCCTTAATATAGGACGGGGCCATTCCATGTAAGGCCTTATAGGTTAACAGGAGGATCTTGAACTTGATTCTATAATCAACTGGGAGCCAATGGAGCGAAACTAACACAGGAGTGATGTGATCTCTTCTGCTAGTTCCAGCGAACAATCTAACTGCTGCGTTCTGAACAAGCTGGAGACTTCTTAAGGAACTCTTAGGACACGCTGCTAACAAGGAGTTACAGTAATCCAGCCTCGACGTAACAAATGCATGGATGAGTTTTTCAGCATCACTCTTAGAAAGTATATTTCTGATCTTAGCAATATTCCGCAGGTGAAAAAAGGAAGTTCTACATGCCTGAGATATATGAGCCTTAAATGATAAATCCTGGTCAAATAAAATAAAACCCCAAGGTTTCTAACTGTGGAATTAGGGGCTATGCTTATGCCATCCAAGGAGACTATCTGAGCAGACAGAGTATCTCTGAGGTTTTTAGGACCAAGTATAATGACCTCAGTTTTTTCTGGGTTCAAGAGGAGGTAATTGATTGTCATCCAGGTCTTGATGTCACTGATGCAGGCGTTCACTTTCTCTATCTGGTCATTCTGGTCAGGCTTCATGGATAAATACAACTGCGTATCGTCGGCATAACAATGGAAATTAATGCTGTTTCCTGATTATGTTTCCTAGGGGTAGCATATAAAGCGTAAACAGGATCGGTCCCAAGACTGAGCCCTGTGGGACTCCATAGTTGACTCGAGTGCACTGAGAGGAATGGCCATTTACATTAACGAACTGATACCTATCGGACAGATAGGATTTAAACCACTGGAGAGCAGATCCTCTGATCCCTGTGTCCTGCTCTAATCTATGGAGTAAAATACTGTGGTCGATAGTGTCAAAGGCTGCACTGAGGTCCAACAGGACCAGAATAGAAAGTAGTCCCTTTTCTGAGGCCAATAACAAGTCATTAGAGACTCTAACTAGTGCAGTTTCCGTACTGTGTTGGGGTCTAAACCCGACTGAAAGTCTTCAAAGTGGCTGTTGTCCTGTAGGTGGCAGTAAAGCTGCTTAACTACATCTCTTTCTAGGATTTTAGAAATAAAGGGGAGGTTTGATATCGGTCTATAGTTGGCCAAGATGCTAGGATCCAAACTGGGCTTTTTCAGAAGAGGTTTAACAACTGCATATTTAAAAGACTGTGGCACGTTACCCGTTTCCAGAGAGGTATTTATCATTGTTAATATGGGATCATTAATTAGGGGAAAAGTTTCTTTAAAAAGTCTAGTGGGAATTGGGTCTAACAGACACGTTGAGGATTTGGAGGACGTAATAATTGATGCTATTTCCACTTGATCCACAATAGTGAAGCAGTCTAATGTTACAGAGGTTTCTATGGATGCCTCCATTTCTACCGCTTCAGCCTGTTCTGGGCTGATAGTAGGAATAACTTGATTTAACTTATGTCTAATATTTGAGATTTTACTATCGAAAAATGTAAGAAAATCATCAGAGCTGAGATAAACAGGAACATGTGGTTCTACTGAGCTCTGACTGCGAGTTAATTTAGCAATAGTGCTAAAAAGAAATCTTGGATTATTTCCATTCTCTGATATTAAGGTTGAATAGTACTGGCTTCTAGCTCTACGCAGGGCTTTTTTATAATTTAATAGGCTATTTTTCCAGATATCCAGAGACTGCTCTGAACCGGAGCGGCGCCATTCTCTTTCCATTCTCTTTCTTGTTTAAGAGAACGAGTTTCAGCGTTAAACCACGGTGCTACTCGGTTTTGTCAAACGAACTTAGGTTTCAAGGGGGCAACAACATCGAGTGTACTCCTGAGGGCTTGTAAGGCATCATTAACAAAGTGGTCATTTATACTAAGACTGATGCTATGGGAGCTGGACTCAGAGTATTTTCTCAGAATATCACTAAGTACTGGCTGAACTGTGTGTTTGAACTCAGACACAGAACGGTCAGTTAAGGTTCTTCTAAGCTGTTTCTTATTCACTGGGACAGAAGGATGTTCCAGTGTAAACTGGAAGGTAATCATAAAGTGATCAGAAATGATGGGGTTAAGAGGAAGGACACTCAGCTGGTTGATCTCTATACCATGGGTTAGAACAAGGTCCAGGGTGTGCTTATGACAGTAAGTGGGTTCATTCACACTTTGGGTGAAACCAACATCATCTAATAAAGCTGCAAAGGCCTTTCCTAGACAGTCACTGGGGTCATCAACATGAATATTGAAATCCCCTGTTATTATAGTTTGATCAGAATCTAAGACAATAGTCGATAGGAAGTCGGAAAACTCAGTTCAAAATTCTGAATACGGGCCGGGGGGGCGATAAATAATTATGAATAAAACAGGTTTTCGAGTCTTCCTGTTTGGGTGATTTATAGACAATATGATGTTTTCAAATGAATTATAAGCATTTTTAACTTTAGGGCTGAGAAGTAAGCTAGACTGTGATATTACTGCCAAACCACCTCCTTTCCCTGAAATCCTGGATTTCTGATAGTTAGCATAAGTGGGGGGGGTTGCTTCATTCAATCTAACATAGTCATCCTGTTGGAGCCAAGTTTCTGTTAAGGCTAAAAGACTGAGGTTGTTACCAATGATTAACTCATTGACTAAGAGACTAAGGCTAGCAGAAATGTTTCTAGAAAGAAGAGCGGAGTGGGATGGACGCCGTCTCTCCGCATGAGACCGGGCTTCCCCCAAAACGCGCTCCAGTTATCCACAAAACCAACGCCGTTTTCTGGGCACCATCTAGACTGGACAGGTCACCAGTCTGTTGCAGGGTAGAGTGTCCACAATCACACACCCACAGACTCTCACATTCACACCTCGGGACAATTTAAATTTACCAATTAACCAATAAGGCATGTTTTTGGACAGTGGGAGGAAGCCAGAGTCCCTGGAGAAAACCCAAGCATGCACGGGCAGAACATGCAAGCGTCCCCCATTGATGGTTTGGTTAAAGTCGCCCAGCCAGTACTTTAACCGGGGGCCTTCTTGCAGTGAGACAAGACCGCTAACCAGTGTGCCACTGTGTAGCCCTGATTGCACGATTCATGATTTGAATTAATACAAATCAATTAATTAGAGCTGGATTAAATGCATGGCAATCATTTGTTGCATGTGTTCCTATTATCTGACATCATTGTGAAAAATAATGTGTCTGACATGTTTGCAATTTCCACTTTATGGATTACCTGTAGAACATACGATAATGACCAGAGAAAGCAGAAAGCAGAGATTTTAGACAGACATTTTTGGCAACCTCAGTCTTTGCATTGCCAGGTGGCTCAAGGACTCTTGCTGTGAGCCTTTCAAACTAGCCATGAGTGGTTGTCATGCAATTTTCCATCCTGCTGATAATGACGTTGTCAGGACTGGTGTGAATAAATTAGTGGAATTGCATATCAGTGCTATGTAATGAGAATCTAGTCAAAACTTCAAATGGATAAAGACAAGTGTATGGGCTGGATGAGTCACAAGATACCTGAGTCATCCCACTTCCGACTTAATTTTCATGAAATATTCAAACAGTTTAAAGCCAAACAACGCAATTGGCAAACAAAGAACGGGATTATGCAAAAGCACAAGTTCTTAAAACTGCAAATTGAAGACAGCAGTTCCCCTTACAGAGCGGAAACTGATACATAAAAAGATACATTTGGTAAAACAACATCTTTCCATCCAATGTGTCTCATTTGGATTTACTTGTTTTATGGTAAACCTACTGTATATTGTTTTCAAATATGAAGAATCTTTAGTTTGATCTTTTTGTTCTATGGTCTTTGTCGCCCTCTTGTGGTTACATTAGAAACTTCGATTAGGTTCCAGGAAAAGGATTGGTAATAACATTAGTGTAAAAAAACTGTTTTTCACAGTTAGCAGTTAATAATCCCAAATAATGTAACCCTTGTGCTATCCTAAGCACTTTACCATTGGGAGCTGGGTCCTCTAGACCCACTAGACAGTGCGCTGAACCTTTTTTCTTCAATGATTTGTGATCTTCACTGTCCATGGATTACATGAAATCTTTCCACCTTTGTCCACCTTTATCATGGTAGGGAGAACACGTCAATGTAAGGGTGGGGTCATCTAAGATAGCACAAGGGTTAATTCAGAGATATCTTAATTTCTATCTTTCATTATTATTTTTGCGTAATAAAGTATTATTTTAAATAATATTTTGCGTCACATCATATTGTGGCGATCCAGGGCCTTCAGCCCCCTAAGACTCATGAGAAGTGGGGAATTGTGGGTGTAAAGTTTTCGACATACTGAGACTCGTTTCATAGGTAATTCACTTTTATACAACTCTCAAATCCATCAGAGTATTAAAAATAAATAATAATAAGACCACTGGGCGGTGTGAGTTTTTGGAGTCTGCTCCCGACACACAAGTGACCGCCAATCATTTGCACGGTTTACGCCCAATGCCGGAAAAAATTACTAAACATTTGATGTGTGCACAGACTGTTACCCTCATATTCAAAATGGCGAAGTTCAGAGTATAAAGAGAAACACATGACGTTTCTGAAAGAATGGGAAGATTCTTACTTTTTTACTGAACAGAATGTGTATGTTTATCATTATGAGCTTTTGCAAGCAGTAAAATTGTTCATGGCAGAAAAGAACTAAACATATCCCGGAGAAAATTAAAAACTCTTCCTGATCTGACAAAAATTGTCTCCTTTTTTAACAAGTTGAAGCTTTTCAAAGTGCACAGACACCATGCCTGTGTGAATAGTGTGGCGACCCGGGGGTTTGCCCCGCCTTCAACCCCTAAGACTCATGGGAAGTGGGAAATCTTGGGTTTAAAACCATTATTGAGGTGTATATGAGCAGAAGTGAGGTTCATGATGTTTGGTTGAGTTCAAGTAAATGTACTATTAAGCTTGTAGGAAGCAGTTAGTGTTGTTTCTTTTACTACAATGGTGAACAAGCTGAGTCATTTCAATTTTTTATAAACATGTCATAAATTCAAAGGTTTTCATGACAAAAATCCATCGTAATCCCATAAATAAATTTTTTTTGATGAATTCTCTCTTTCTTTTTTTACTGAAGGTTAAAATAAATTCATGCAACACTCAACTGAAATAAAACTTGAAATCAACACAAGTACAATATTTGCTGTTGTGTTGTAGGGAGAGGAGGGTTTTGTGGACAATAATACGGCTTTAATTGCGTGTTTGTGTGTGCACGTCTTGGCAGGTCAGTGTGTGGTGTGGCTCTTTGACTCTCACAGCAAAAAAATTCGGCTCTTGGTGTCAAACTTGTACGCCACCCCTGGTCTAGACGCAGGCCAAGGCGCTCTTCTCGGTCACTAGATAGGTTACCACTAAAATAAAACCCAGGAACTAGCAAAATGAATAAAAAACAAACGTCTTTGGAAAGTTTCTTTGCCAAGGGGAAAATGCCCAGCCAGGAGACAGAAGAGGAGTCTTTCCCTTCCAGGAGAAAAAGAAAGCTACATTTAAAAGACAGCACTTCTTTTTTGCACCATGAGTGTGGGAACGGGAGAGGATGATGAGACCTGTGCATGTCAAAATAAAAGCTCAGGTTTCGTCTTGTCACGTCTCTGTCCCCCTTTGTCGTAGTGTTGCTATATTACTCATCAGCCTAATTTGAAAGACGGGTCCGTGAAAACTTTGTGTGACGTCATACCGGTCCGTGGTGTTAGAAAGGTTGGGGACCACTGATCTAGACCCACTAGACAGTGCCCTGAACTTTTTTTCATTAATGATTTGTGAACCTCACTGGTGTCCATGGATTAAATGAAATCTTTCCACCTTTATCCACCTTTGTCATGGTAGGGAGAACACGTCAATGTAAGGGTGGGGTCATGTAAGATAGCACAAGGGTTAATACAGGTATTCTTTATAAATTCATCTTCTAACTGTTCCCTTTTGGGGTCACGGTGCTGCCGGAGCCCATCTCGGCCACTTGTGGGTAAAGGTTGGGGACACCCTGGAAAGATTACCAGTCTGTTGCAGAGCCACAATCACACACCCATGCACACTCATATTTACACCTATGGACAATTTAGAGCAACCAATTAACATATGAAGCATATTTTTGGACGGTGGGAGGAAGCCAGAGTCCCTGGATAAAACCCATGCATGCACAGGGAGAGCCTGCAAACTCCATACAGAAAGGTCCCCCATTGATGTTGTGTTTCAGGACTTGAACTGGGGGCCTTCTGCTGTGAGGCAAGAGTGCTAACCACTGCACAACCATGCAGCCAAAATTCCATATAAAAAAAAAGTTATATAAAGTTCTTTTTAGTTCTGTTTTATATGAAATTCCATATAAAACTAGAACTTAAACTAAATGCAGTTTGATTATTTATTGATTTTATTTAGTGTAAAATGTAATTTCAGCAGTTTTGTACAGACATTTCTGCCGTGTATCAAAAGAAAAAATCTTGGACAATCCTGCTGTAGTAGGTGCAGTCTGAACAAAGGGAATTATTGACTGCATTCAAAAGAGTTCTCAGGAGGATTATTCTCTGCACGATAAGAGTCATAATCAATGCATAATGTGCGTAGTTTGGCTGCAGATGAAGCATTGCAAAGAAGAAAATGCTCAAGTGGCTTTTACAGCTAATTCGACCTTCAAAACTGGAACAAACTGTTCCAGCACATTTGTCTGTGGGAATATCAAAGGCTAGACAGTTTCGAGTCAATGCTGGAGCCATTCCCAGGTTAGTTTAGCTACTTCAAGGAATGTTTTCCCCAGCAAGAACACAATATTACTTTGGAGAAATTTATTTTTTTTTTACTTTAAAATGAAAGCAAAACTATGAGCAGGTAAAAAGCACCATATTGTTTTGTCCCTTTACCATCATGAGACCTTTTTACAGCAGCATCTCCATATGCACATAACTTCATTGAAATTGTAAAAATTCAAGAAAGTTTACATTTTTTCAGCTCCGTAAGCGATTCTCATTCCATTCATTTATTTACGGTTTAGCTCGCCATAATGTCATTGTCTTTTGGGGGGGGGGGGGGGGGGGGGGTGTCATTCACTATTCCCAAAATTCATTTTCACCGGGTACTAGGTGTGTGCAAATTTTGGTGAGTTTACACGCATCAAATTTTCGCTCAAAAGCGCAGACATTTTTCCAACTCTGAAAACAGCATGGTCCTTGCAGTCAGTGACCTGCGGACCATATTTAAAATGGTCTAATGGCTGGATGGTTCAGTTCGCTGCATGTTGTGCATGGAGCACCATGAGCTCCATCCAGTGAGGATCCTTGGGCAAGACCCTAACACTACTGCCTAACTATTTAACTACATGGGGGGCCAAGTATGGGTCCCCCTGTGCAGGTCCTCAGCCTGGATAAAACACAGGGTTGTGCCAGGAAGGACATCTGGTGAAAAATTCTGTGCCACTGTGTGGGTCAGTGAAAGACAATTTGCCAGGGCGACCCCTGGGGGGTATTCCAGGAAGCATGTTTAAACTAGCCTGACTTTGAGCCTGAACTCTGGCTGAAATCCGCCTGAACTTGCTTACTCTGGGTATGTCGGTTCCAAAAGACCAGATATGAGTTGGCGTAATAGGCTCCGTGCACGAAAGTAAGGAGTTCTACTTCCGCCGCCTCGAGTGTGAGGCCGACCATTTCCGGCTTGTGACTTCTATAGCAGCGACACGGCAGATTTTGATTGCGAAAGATGGTATATTTCACCCGTTTTCTACAAGGTCTCCCGAAAATCGACGTGAACGACATCTACAGGATTTTCTAAAATATATAGTGTCGAAAATACCGAAAGGAAATGTGTCCCGTTGTAAACAAACCTGTGCTGTCACATATTTTTATGCAGCAGCTCGGTAATATACGAGGCGATCTTCCAAACGTGCTTTTATTAATTTTATGAATATTATGAAGTGCCTGTTCGCTCATCATTTTATATTTAATCCTTGTGGTGTGCTTTTTTTGTGGAAGAAGAACTGGGGCCTGTTTCAGAAAGGAGGTTAAGTGTAAACTCTGAGTGCATAACCCTGAAATCAGGGAAACCCTGGGTTTTCCGTTTCAGAATGGGAGGTTTGTTAAACCAGAGAAAGCAGAGTAAGTCAAACCCGTTTCTGAAAGAGAGGTAACTTCTACTCGGAGTCCGTATCCATGGTTACTTATGCTGTGAACCTAACCTGGTCGGGAGCAGGTTTTATTCTCCAAACTCGAAGTTTCTGCCGGTCCCCTCCCCTTTTTAAAGACGAACGACGTATTTTTCGCTTTAACCTTCATTGCCCACATTTCCGTCACACAGAGACGGTCTAAGTGACAAGAATGGCTTGTCCTTTTTTGGAGGACCCAATAGACGAAGAGGCTGCATTAATTCATAGAGAATTATATTTACCTCGTACGAGGATTTTGAGAAGACTCGATTTCTTTTTCACTTTTAACTGCTGCCATGTTATTTTAATTCCTGCAGGATTGCATCTTCGTGAAAATGAAATCAGGGACATTGAATTAGATTAATGTAACAATTATTTTATGGAAACACAATTTGCTAGCACTGCTTACTTTCTTAATCCCGTATAAACCTATACCACTTGATCAATACAAGGGTAGTGTTGCAGCGTGTGTGTGCTGAGCGGGGTGCCCCTCCCCTTGTCTCTCCACGAGAGACAAGGGGAGGGGCAATTGCAGGTGCAGATGGGGGGGTGAGCACGGAGCAGAGGTGTGTGCGTGGAATATATTGTGTGTTCGGAGGACGGAGCACTTAGTTAAATAAAGAGGTGTCATTCCCAGAATAACTGTTTTGGAGTCATTCTTAATCAGCTCTGGAGGTTGAGGGTTTCCAACGGGAAGTGAACCCCGAAGGAGAATTCCCTTCGGCCCTGAAGGAAATCTCCCCTGCGCTTCTGACCACTGTCGGAAAGAAGAGAGAAAAGAAAGGAGAAGTCTTCGCGCAGCGAAAGGTTCAACAGTAGACAAAAGTTCACTTTTAAAAACACAATTGCATGTATTAATATTAAACTGACCAACGTTTGCAAGGGGGGAAGGTTAACAAGAAATTCCTCCAAACATTACCGACGTTAAATGCATTTTTCCCCCGATTGGTTCTGTACACTGTGCAGCATTTCATGCATTTACCCCAGGAAGAACACTTCAAAAGTACTCCTAAATATCCCCATTTTTTACTTCACACCGTACGCTATTTAAAAAGTTATTACAGTCAATATTTTATAACAATGATTTAAATGCAAACTTAGGCATTAACTTGAGCAGCTATGTTTTCCCACGCTAACTGTCTCTGTTTTGCAGATGCAGCGGTGTTGCTTTTCTTCCGGAATATGTGCTCATATTCACTGTAACTCTGCAGCAGCACGTCAAGTTCAGCTGGCGAAAAATACGCAGACCTCTTTTTTCCACGGTTGCCATGGTGACTCGTGATATCTGCGCTCCATTGATAATGGCTTCTTATAGTCGCGGTGCTTACGCTCACCTCCGAATCAGTCCACTCAGAGTTGATTGACCTAACTCGGATCAGCTTCTCTGAAACAGAAAACTCAGAGTTGTTAATCTCCAGATTGACCAACTCAGAGTTCAAGTTCAACCTCAGAGTTGGTTGAACCTCCTTTCTGAAACAGGCCCCAGAAGTGAAGAACAACCCAGAGTTAGGATAGGCTAACAACATTAGCCTTTTGATGGAGACAAAATCCAGGACAAACCATGCGGGAAACGCTGCAATCAGCATCCTGGCTGCACATAAATGATCAGCCTTTATTTGTCGGGGCACAATTAGAAACACAATTCCATGTGTCGTGATTTTTTTAAACAGTTTATAAGGACTGAGCGGCATTTCTGCTCTCACACACACTGTGTGCTCTGCTCTGTCCTCGCGAGTCCGGCAGCCGCTAACCCAGAGCTGCGGTTCGGCTCGCAGTCCGAATTCTCACACATAACAAAACGCACACGTAACAAAGCACCCACCCCTCAAACACATTAATAAATCCGGCTGCTCTACTCAGAGAGATTCACTCGGTCCACTGGCACCGGAGCCCGAACGCAGAGCTCGGATGCCGGGTCCAGACCTCAGTGGACACGCATCCCCCCCGCATCTCCCTCGTGAAGGGTGAAAGAGAGGGGAGACCCAGCGGGGCGAGAACGGAGCGGCGCTTTACGCGGGGCGTCATCAGAGCCGCTGTTCGGTCCCGTATGAGCTCACTAGCTTTCTCTCAGCGAAACACCGTCTATGCATGACGTAACCCAGAGAAGCAGTGACACACGATTGGAATGACCGTTTACATGAACAACGATCGGTATACCCAGCTATCTCGATCGGAAAGAAATTTTGATCCGAACGAGTCTGACCCGGGAAAAGTATTCCGAACGGCGCGTTTACATGACACATTTTCTTTCCGATTGCTGCAAATACGAAACACAACTCGTCTCGCTTGGGGTGAAGTCCTCCCGCCGTGTTCACCATCCATTCGGCTCTCACCGACACATTATACTGGAAAGCTATGAAAGCTTATATTAGTACTGTTGTACTTTGACAAATTCGCACACGGGTACACAACAATGTTGTGATGTCTTTGTCACGCGTTGAAACAACAAACGCCTCTCTTTTACCCGAAATCCGCTCCTATTTACTCAAAACTAGCAACTCAACAAAACTCCCCACAACAATAACACGACCAACAGGAAGTTGTCGGCCTCACACTCGAAACACGGAAGTTAACCGGAAGTTCTATCGTGCACGTAGGCTATTACGCTCGACTTGGTAACCCTGGGTTAACGCACGGTACATAAAGACATTCTCAATAGATCGCCGATTTCTGGAGTCACCATGGCAACGCGTGGAGAAAAAAAAAAAGCGCGACACTTGAGACGGAAGTGAGACGGAGTCCAAGATTTTAATGATGGCGGATAGAAATTATAAGTCCATCAAAAAAGTAACACGGCTGAAAGATAATTTAGTTAAATTTATTCAAACTCAATAATTGTTTATACAACTCAAATTTACGTATTTATCTAACTAAATGTCACATTACTTCATTAATCTTTTTTCCATCTTAATTACTTATATTTCTTGAACTTTCATATGTCTAAGTTTGAGCCGGCAGATATGCTCATTTTTATAACAATAAAAAGAACGGAAAAAAATGCACGGAGTGCAAAAATTCATTACAGAATATTCCATCACTGTCATAACAGGTTTCGGTGGTAGAGGTACTATATAAACTCATCATCCTCTCCTTTACTCTCACTCATGGTGCAGAGACTTAAGCATAGTAGGACAAAATAGCTCGGCAAAACACGGTGAAACACGGTAAAACAGCTATACAACTAAACACATTTTGTAAAAAACCCACAATTAAACCCAAATCCGTCCAGACAGGCAAAGGGAATGATATCCCAGAATCCCTTGCGGTGCCGATCTAACGGCAGCATCAAAGTTACACCTACTTAATTGAATTAATTTGAACGAAAGGAAAATAATTGTCTGAAAACTACGTGTTATTTTTAAGGTGACCTAACAAAAAAAATGATTTATCTTAACTGAAGCAAATAATTAAGTTAGATCAAAGTAAAAAAGTTTATCTATACAACATCCATATGTGGTCTCATCACCCTCTCATGGTGGAAAAAGTATTATCTGAGCTTTTTCATCCACTAAATCATCTTCAAATGGACACGCCATGCTGCTTCACCTCTCTGTAAACAAACTAATCTTCAACTAAACCTGCTCCGGACCAGGTTATGTTCAGAGCATGAGTTGCCATGGTAACTTGACCTACCCTGAAACATACCTCCATTTCTGGAACCGAAAGCTGAGGTTATCAACTTCCTTAGCCTCAAACTTATCGTGGGAGCTAGCATAACCTGCTTTTGAAGGGATATGTCGAAACAACAACAAAATAAAATGGTCTCATTTCCACTCTTCCAAAGTCTTCTTTCTCCCTTCCACCCCCCCCAAACAAAATGTTCTTGCTGTGCCCCTGTCGCCTTGGATTTTTTTAAGCCTTTAAAAAGCAACAGTTGTTAAAGGAAAAATACCCCCAAAATGCATTGCACTTTGATACATACAGTGGAATATTATAGAGTGGAAAAAAGCTTTTTTTTAAGTCAATGTATCTTTAAGAGAGATTAACTTACATTTACTTTGAAAGCAGCTTGTAAATGGGTGTTAAAAAGGACATAATAACACAATTATTGTGTGGCATTAGGTGACATTTGGAACAAAAAATAATTTAAACGTAATTGTCTAAAAAACGCTTAAATTATGTTAAATTGTTTTTCTCCATCAACATAGTCTTTGTTGCGTGGTTTTTACTCTCCTTGAAAACATTATTTTTACTTGAAAACATTATTCTTGCCAAGAAGTAAGGGAGGTTTGGCTCTACCAAATCTAAAATTTCACTTTATTTGGGGTTTTGATTGTTCTTTGTACCTTTGTTTATGGTTGTATGAATGTATGGGTAACTGAATTGCTTGTCACATCGTGTATTTTTTGTTTTACCTGCTGTACACCATATTAAATGTGGATTTACGGTCAAACTTGTTTCAGGGAATTGTTATGTTTGTTTTGTGTTGTAATTGAGAAAACAAAAATAAAAAGTTCCAAAAAAAAACATTATTTTTCATTGTAGAGGGTGACACTGATTGTTATTATTTTTGTTGTTGTTATTTATGTACAATCGTTGAGTGAAACAATATATTGTCTGTGTTGAAAATAAATACAAAAATATCGGTATGTGTATATAAGTTATATATTTATTAATTTCACAAAAAAATGAAATCTTGGTCATATGTTTTCATTATTATTTTATATTTAAAAAATCTTTCAGGAGTTGTTTTCCACTTCTGACCTGTAGATGGCAGTGTTACCAGCGCAGACCTCAGCACCGCCGCAGAAGAAGTGTGGACACCTCAGTACCAGGACGACTGATGCTCGGTTATGGGGTACGCGTGACCTTATATCTAAACCTATGTTTCTAAATTAACTATAAAATGATGTAGACGCATGGATATAATATTTAAATTTATTCTGCTTTGAGGTTTAGTGGAAAATGTCTTGTTGTTGGAAGCTCGCGCGCACAATTTTAGCTAATCAATGGAGACTCAGTCCGCCTACACAAAAAGCAGCATCTGCTGCTGTTCGTTTGCCTGTCATTCGATCATTCGATGCTTTTGCTGGGATTAGATTAATTTATCTTTATTTCCCTATGGAAAGATGAATATAATTGATTACAGAGAATGCAGTAAAGTTACTAGTAATCAGTTAAAACGTTTCAAAGGCACAGACGTAAATATTTCATAATTACATTTTCTGGAGGACTTTGTGTCTCTTCACCATCTGCCGCCACCCTTTTACTGTGACGATTACATGATCAGCGGCTGTCACATATATTTGTCTGTCAGGAGACATAGACAAACCTGTACTTTTGTTGTCCTTGGCCTGGATTCACTTGTTTCTTCCAGGCCAGCATCATATTAATAGAAAGAGGTCAACATGATATAAGCAGGCTTTCTTAAAGGTCAACTGGATCTTTAGCAGGAGTAAGGTTAGACCAATGTAGACAGTTTAGTTTTCCATCAAGTTTGAACAAAGGAATCATTAAAAGTCAGAGATTCCAGATTTTGGTCCAAGTCATCTCCATAAAAGAAACAGCTGTTTTCTAATCATGTGGATGCATCAGAATGGAGCAGACCATGGAGCTTGTGGCCCGCCCTGCGTTTTTCCGACGTCACAAATACAATGTTTTTCCAATTGCATTTTTTTTGTCTGCTCCAGATTCACAACGATTTAAAGAAATGCTCAGAAATGCACTTTAAGCTTAATTTTCTTTATATGTCCTCCAGAATCAGAAATATGCTACAAAAACATGTTAAAAACAAAAATTTCATTGGACTGTGTCTTTAGTGCTTAGAGTCAAACAGGGGGGCATTGGGCCCTATTTTTGGACCGAATGCAAATTCCTCCCCTACCTTTCAGGCTTCTTCCTATCCCTCCAATTGTTGTGGCATTTGGAGGGATAGGGATGTCTAAGATAGTTTTTTGAATAGGAAGCCTTTGCGAGGGTAATCCGCGTTGCGCTGTGCTGCAAAACACATTTCTTCATGTTGCTGTTGCTCTGAAGTACAGACGTTTACATGTAATTGGTCCGAGTGAATACTCGATTCTAATTGGCTGCTGGGTGTGCATTAAAAAGTGTTAACTGCATGCCCCAAAAAGAAGTTACGGTCACCTATTTTAAATCATCTGTATCACTGCGCCTGCTTCGTTAAAACAACCTTTAGCTTCATCATCTGGACAAGCGGTAATAGAAGAGCTTTCTCTCTGAACTGATGCTTTATTTAACCCATCGGGATGATCAACATATATATATCGCCGAATCTTGACTGGAGCTGTGATGCGGCGCCTTGTCACGTTACCATGACAAGGCGCCGCACCAGGTAACAAATAGTCCGCTTTTCTTGAAAAAAGAGATCCAAATCGGAAAAAAAAAACAAGAATTAAGGACTAAAAACTGGTTAATATTTATTCTTTTGTAAGTGACCATGGGATAAGTGGATTAATGGCCGGTTCAGTCTTCCACGGCGTGCATTAAAAAGTGATAATGCACACTATGTCGGCCATTAACCCTTACATAAGTCATGACTTATAGTTTTAGCATGATTTTTTGGCAGCTACTCGCTAATGTGGATGACCAGCAACTATTAATGATGTCATCGAGTTGGAGTAACGTCCGAATTAGAAGACACTATTTTTCGATAACTCTTTGTTTGGAGGACTAAATTTAGGGGTAGGGAGAAGCCGAAGGGTTAGGGAAAGAATTTGGATTCGGCCTTAGTCTTTGTTATGACTTGACTGTGGAATGGAACCCACAACCTACCACTGCCTGGGCGGACACTCTATCACCAGGTCACTGAGTTGAGAATCTCTCAGTTTACTTCATAAAACAGTTTTTTGGATGATACCACTGAGAGATGGATGCATTTGGTTACAGTAATTGGATTTGAGAAAGTAAGACGACTCTATTTCTGAGGCACCGGATTTTGCTCCGTGTGGGTGTCGCCCATTATGATGTCGACCTAGAGGGGCTGGTGCTCAGAGTGCAGGTTATTAGAAGAATACTCAGAAATGCATGAATGGATCAAAATACCGCTTTAGGGTTGTTTTTTGTGAGGAATTAACATTATAATACACTTTAAAATTTAAAAAGTTGATTTGACTTGTTATAGGCCCTTTAATAAGTGAACTTTGGTAAAATAGAAACATCCATCTATAAAATTATAGACAGTGGTTATCGGTGACACACAGTTTTTCCTTTTAGTTTATTTTCCTTTTTTCTTCTCCTCCAACCACAGCAACACTTTCCCTCAGTCAGTTCCTCCTGCTGCTGACCCTACCTCCTGATTGGCTCTTCGTTTAACATGCTTGGATTCTACTCCAGGCTGGACTCCTCCTCCTCCTCTCCCCTGTTGGGGGTGGGCATCGGAGGAGACAGCGCCCGCGTGCCTGTCAGCCTCGCTGTAGAAGCTGAGAAGGCTCAGGCGCTTTTACAGACATTCAGCTCTGCCTCCTTGCTGGCCTCAGCAGGACTCGGGATGTTCTGTGTGGTGGCAGATCACGCCCTCCAGCTGTCGGCGATCCAGCAACACCTGTGGCTTCGCGCTGTCTTGGACAATGCCACGCATGGAATTGTGGGGCTTTGGTCGTGGGCAGTTGTGATTGGACTGCGGAAAAAGAGTGATTTGTACGAGGTGCTGCTGGCAGGGCTGCTGGCGTCAATCATAGACCTGGACCACTTCTACATGGCTGGATCCCTGTCACTAAAGGTGAGATCTGCTCAACCAACCATGTTTGGCGGGAAGAGAATCATTACTGAAATATTGATTTGACTTGGTTTCCATTCACAAGTCCACCATTCGATTTCATTCGATCACTTTACTGTTCAAGTTTTCATTAGAAAAAAGCACAAGAAATTCTTTAAAAGTAACACTGATTCCTGAGTTTGATTAATTGATTTTTCTAGGTATAGATCAGCATTTTTACTTTTAAAAACCAGCTCTAATTTTGCAAGAGGATCTGGCTGCAGACGTCATCAGCCAAAACCATAGTCCCCCCCATATCCACCTAAAAATACTTTATTTGATTTATTTATTTTTACCTGTCCTGTCCAACAGCTTAATTTGTGCTATCCAAGGCACTTTAACATTGAGAGTTGGGTCATCTAGACCCCACATGCCAGTGCGCTGAACCTTTTTTCTTCAATGATTTGCGATCTTCGCTGGTTTCCATGGATTACATGAAATCCTCTTCACTTTTATACACCTTTGTCATGGTAGGGATAATACCTCAAATTAAGGATGGGGTCATTTTGACCCTTCAAGATATCACAAGTGTTAGCAAACAGATAAGAGCTTAAAGGGCTCTTGTGTTGGACACATTTTACTGTTACAATAGGGTGCTATGGGTCTTCACACACACAAGGTTTTGTATAAACCTCTATTGTATTTGAGGCTGAACTTTATTTATATTATTTATGTTTGTTTAGATTTCCTGTTGGACCGGACAGAAAAAAGAAGACAGAAGGAGAAAAAAAAATTTTTTAACTGGCAACCATAATGTTAACGTTTTTAGGCTCTAAGAAGAGTTCTTTTTACAATTCTGAACACTTGTTAATGTCAATTTTGAAAGTACTAAAACGATTACAGATTTTGCCCAATTTTTAGCTTATCTTGCTGACTGTTTTACTGTTGTTGCAAAGCAACATATAATCCCGCCACAAGCTCGATGAGTTGTCTTTCTCTTAAAGCGGCGTCGCTGCCTGAAACTGTACAACTGCTGCTGCCATATCTCATTGTTTTGCTGTTTTCTTCCCTACTATTGTGTATTTTTTATGGCTCATACATCTTATACATTTGTTGTTTTGATGTTCTAAAAGTTGTAACTTATTTTTTTTAAATTGCTTCGCAAAAAGCAGATCTGCATTAAAGGGGCGCAAATATGATCAACTTCCATTTCAAACCTACAAAATAAAGTACATACTAATTTAAAAAAGGACACAGTAAATTCAACATTGGGATGTACTTTTGAAAATAAAAAACTAGACATATTCTGAATAATAAATTAAATAATCAACCAGAAAAAAACCCCTCTTCTTTTGCCTAAAGTTGTGTCATTTGCTCTTCTGACTGATGATGTTTAACGCCATCGGCAGCTAGGTCCCTCTCTCATTTTGATCATTGGCTGGACATTAGAACTGCACCAAGTGGGTATTACGTCACCTAATGGTTTGCTTCCGGCTCCAACCATATTAAGTCAATTTAGTTGTCATTTTATTGCGTCTAGCTTCATGTTGGAGCTAGACGTCAGACGAGCTACAGTCAGTGGTCTGAGTCATTGTTTCTCTGGAAACGACACTTGCCAAACAGGAGTGGAGTATTGGAGTCTAATTAATACAATAATTTTAAAAAATAGATTAGTTATTATATACCCTTTTTTTCTTACATTCTCAAAAGAGGGTAGGTACTTATACACCGTTACATTTACTATAGTAACTTGTGAGAAGTAAACAAAAAAAAGCAGTATTTTTACTCTACAAACCCACAAATTTACAACAGTAATTGTATATTTTACAACCTGTAATGAAGTTGTTAAATATATCTATAAAACTATCTGAAGCTAATATGTAGTTCCTGAGAGGTTGTAGACTTTTTTTAAAAATTCTTTTAGAGATCGTATTCAGTTCTGTTTTGTATACTGTTATGTCTCAGCCGCAAATACAACATGCGCCTTCGACCGGAATACATATGATTCAACTCTTCCAAGATTAAAAATTGGATCAAATAAGCCAGGAAAATTTCGAGCTCCATGCCTGGTTCACTAATCCTCTCTGACTCACGTGACACGTTACTACGCAACAGGACATTCGCCGAGGTAACGGCTGGAATTATCTAAAGCAGGGGTGTCAAACATACGGCCCGCGGGCCTTATTCGGCCCGCCAGGTGGTTTACTCCGGCCCACACATGAAGAGTAACAATCATGATGATTAAAAAAAGAAAGCAAGTTTCTAGTCCATTCCTGTGGCGAGTTATGATTTTTTAAAGAAATAACCGAAATGTGCAATTCCGCCACTAGGGGGAGCAAAAGAAAGGAAAAACAGTTCAGACAGCACATCTCTGCACGTGCCAAAAGCGAAACATAACAGCTCTGCCTCTGGGTAGGATGCACCTTGGTTCCCTGTGAGCTTTACCGCTGTTATCTTGCTATAAGGATGATCATTAGCGACACCTTAATGACCAAAATGTTGTCAAACGTGAAGTGGAGTGAAGAGCCTTCCAGGAAAAATGGACAGAGTTTTTTCTTTCTTTCACAAAGCTGAATGCAAAACCCAAATGCTTTGTATGTCATCAACATCGCAGTGCTCAAAGAATATGACATTCAGCACCACTGAGAGACTTACCATAAAGAAAAGTTTCTGGATTGCTTTAGTGTCAGATGTAAAGTATTCAGTCTGTATTAATTTGAATAGACCAACTTTTCTTTAATTGAAATTAATTTTATTTGAGATCCATTTACCCCAAGTGATTAGGCTACTATGTTAATTGAGGCATTTTTTCCAACTGAGTAAAAAACTAAAACAAAGCTGTTATTTTGCTTTTATGTTACTGGTCCGGCCCGCTTGAGATCAGACGGGTTAAATGTGGCCCCCGAACCAAAATGAGTTTGACACTCCTGATCTAAAGGCTAGACTCGTTCAAATTCACAGCTGTCAACATCCGGCCGATCCGCTCAATGAAGGACGCGGCCATCTTTGACCGGGAATCTTCCCCTATTCTGTGTTGAATATGTTAAAACCCAGCAGAAAATTAAAACATTTTAATAATTTAATTAATAGATTAATTGCTTTTAACTTTACTACGCGGGTTCAGTTGGAAAATCACTAAAAGGCTGTCTGTGTGTCTGTGTCTCCATGCTCCTCCAGGCTGCTGTGTCGCTGCCGCAGCGTCCTCCCCTCCACTGTTCGTCTCTAATCCCCGTAATCTGCCTCACCCTCCGCTTCTTCATGTGGATCGGCCGCCTCAAAGACGCCTGGTGCTCCCTGCCATGGATGCTCTTCATCTCCATGGCGACGCACCACGTTCGGGACGGCGTACGCCACGGCCTCTGGGTTTGTCCGTTTGGCAACACTGCCCCCGTCCCCTACTGGCTGTATGTCAGCACCACAGCAACTCTTCCTCACCTGTGTTCGGTGCTCATGTACCTGACCGGAACCAGGGATGTGATCTCCACGAAGCACGGAGTGGCCATCGATGTTTAGATGTCACTAATGCTCGTTTGGTATGGATCCCCACTGTTTCAAAACAAAGTCTGTGTGTAGATACTTTGAAATCACTGGACGAAAATACCCAGCATTTAAAAATGAACAGTTTTTTTTTATTTTATGTGAGATGAACACGATCACAGAAATTAGAGAATACTTTGGTTTCAGCATTTGTCTGAGAAAGAGATGTTCATTACAGCCAACCGTAGTTTTTTTCCTTTTGTTCATGTTTCAAAATTTAAAAATTCTATTATTCTTGAAGTGATTCTTCATGTCACATTTAAGATCTCCACCACTCCAGCCTCGTCTTATCACCAACCAAATGTCAACCAAAGGTCTACCACAGGCTGAAAGAAACAGACTCAGTTACCCTGATCGTAGTCACCCTTTTGCACACGGAGGTACAGTGTTTGTCACAACGAGGAAATCCAGCAGTTGAGTAGAGCTTTTGTAAGACATGTTTTTCTATTTTAAATAACAGTTTTAGTCCATGGAATGACAGAGCCATTAGTAATCACCAGTGAAGAAAACCGCCAGCAGCATCTAAAGCTATGTTCACACCGGGCATGTGACACATTTAGCCCATGGTGTTCACACTGGACAAGCAGGGAGGGGCTTCTTCTTCTTTTTCTACTGTTTACTAGTTGGAAGAGGCTAAGTAAGAAATTTTGAAGGGGTGCAAATCTTGCTATTTGGGCACAAAACAGTTCCTTGCTAGCGTCCTTGCAATGTTGCAAAGGAGAGTGGCCTTGGTTTATCGTTATTTATACTATGGTCTGGCCGAAGACTCGATTCTGATTGGCTGCAGAGTGGGGATTAAGTAAGGGATAGTTCCAAATGAAGTGTGCATTATCAGAAATTTATGGACAATGTGGAAGCCTGTTGCTAATTTTTGAGCATGCAAACCTCGTCGGGCACTATCCCTTACTTGAAAAACAAACGCAGACGTCATCAGTCTCGTTGCCGTGTCTGGCTTCACAAGATGAACCAAATCCATGTCCCTGATTGGTCGAAGTTCAACTTGGTTTACCTTTCAGTGGTCAAGCGCTTTGTACATAGAGCCCAAAAACAGTCATAAAAACCTGTGAGTTTAGAACGCGGAAGCCCAAAACGTGCACTTATTTAAAAATATAGAAGTGCACAATAACTTTTATTGGAAGCGGCCGCTTTGCATCTCTGTATTCATTCCACAACTCGGAATGAATAATAGTACTTTAAAATTACTACTGGAATTCTCGGAATAAGATTGAAATATTACCTTTTCCTTACTCAACTTAAAAGTTGTTCTGATTGTGATTTTGGTCTTTTGGATTTTCATAGGCAGCTGTGTACAATCATTGTTGATTTTGGAAAGATTTGTTTTTCTTGGTTAGAGTCAAATCTGCTTATTTCCACCTGAACTGAAGTCTGTGGATGAAGTGAATTTCTAAAAAATGAATGATTTTAAAACTGGAACTAGTTCATCTTTTAGATAAAACCACATATTCCACTGATTCTTCAATTTACCAACTCTCTGCAGAGGTGCCAAAGCAGCTGTTGTTTTAAGGCATGACACTTCCACTGTCCACTGAGTCACGAAGCAAAAGGATTATGTAAAACTTGAATCACATTTAGACATTTATTGCCAGATGAAGCTGGAAACATAAATATGAAAGTTTGTCAAGCTGTGTGTTTGAAAGTACTGAGTAACAATTTTAGGTCAAAAGCTGCGCCATGCCACTGGGCTTTGATTCGGTGCAGATCTTTTAGGATTTATCTACTACATTTAGATGTACAGTTGAATGGAAACTGGATTTGTCAAATTTGTTATTTATCATTAATACATGTCATTAATATACTCTTTAACACCTAAATATTATTCACCCGCTGTTTTACATGACACATATTGTATGGAAATATACCGGTAGTTGGAGTGTAGAAATGTGTATTTATTGAATGTAAACATACTATTTGTTTTAAAAGCTGTGATGTTTTTTGTTTGAACATAATTTTTAAGCATCAGCTTAAAAAGTTTTTACTTATATTTGGGGGTTGAGGTTGCAGTTCTTATTGTCCACTAGATGGCAGCCACCTCTTTTTTCTAGAATACATTTTACCTATGATTTCTGCACTTAACTCTGGATAGTAAAAAGATAAAAATGAAAATGTGATTAAGCTCAACATTCCTACATCAAATCATCATAATTTCAGGGTTTTTCTTTGCCTTTGTTTTACTAATTATTTATTTTTTGCTGTGTGCATGAAAACCTTTTATTGCAACGTTTTTTCTTAAAAAATGTTTTGTACATCTGTGCAACAGTGGATGTTTTGGTTAAACATTCATTGACAAATGTTTGTAGTAATGGAAATGACCATCATCCCTTCAGCCACGTCATGTCCAAACCTTTCTGCTGCTGCTGCTGCTTTGATTTAAAGTGTGATGTCAAATATGCAACATTAAGTTGAAATCTGCACTTTTTTTGTATGGCAGTTTTGTTATTACTGGGCAAAGACTAGATACTGAGAAGGTTGTTGTGATGTATGGTAGTGTCTTTTATCTTAATAAAAATTAATCCTGGATAAATATCATCTTTATGCAACTTTCTTTGGTTCTTTCAAGGTTATATTTTCTGGTTTCTGTTGATGTGAATCAAAGCTGGCTGAGATGAATATGATTAAGTTTAAGGTCCATATAAATATTAACAACCCCTTTAGAAGTGGAAAAATCAACAGAAACATTATGCTGTTTCTCTTCAAAAGGAAAGTTTTTCACCTTTGCTTGGATCGCTAGACTGCATGTTTAACCCTTGTGCTATCTTAGAAGACCCCACCCTTATATTGACGTGTTCTCCCTACCATGACAAAGGTGGATAAAGGTGGAAAGATTTCATGTAATCCATGGACACATGGAAAAAAAAGTCTAGTGGGTCTAGATGACCCAACTCCCAACGGTAAAGTGCCTAGGAGAGCACAAGGGTTAAGTACTGACATCATTCTAAAAATAAATGTTAGTCCTTTTTTACATTTTTAGTAATGCTGTGTTTCCACTCCTTAGTATCTAAAGTAGGTCTCTTTCAAAGCTTTGTGCTGTGCTGTTACAGATAATTGGGAATATCCTGAACAGAGCAGGAAGGAAGAGGATGGACCGATAACACTGCTATTCTGCTGAGCAGACACATGAACTGACTGCAGTTTTCTCCTTTTGCCTCATTTACAGGGCTAAGGAGATATTTCTTATGAGTCAGAAGTGGTCCCCGAATTGCATTTAACCCTTGTGCTATCCTATGGGGTCAAGATGACCCCTACCATGACAAAGGTGGATAAAGGTGGAGAGGATTTCATGTAATCCATGGAAAACAGTGAAGATCAAAAATTATTAAAGAAAAAAGTTCAACGCACTGTCTAGTGGGTCTAGATGACCCAACTCCCAATGGTAACCCTTGTGCTATCCTAGGCACTTTACCATTGGGAGTTGGGTCATCTAAACCCACTAGACAGTGCTCTGAACCTTTTTTCTTCAATGATTTGTGATCTTCACTGGTGTCAATGGATTAAATGAAATCTTTCCACCTGTATCCACCTTTATCATGGTAGGAATAACATGTCAATGCAAGGGTGGGGTCATCTAAGATAGCACAAGGGTTACAGCTTTCACCCTGAGGAAGCATGCATGTTTGTTCAATGGGAAATGTAAAGTAAACACAAAACCCTTCAACGTGTGGATCTGAAAAACGACTTTAGACAATAAAGGGTAGCACAAATGCATATTTGGGAGTCATTAGACACAGAAAGAATCTGAGAATGGAAAGTTTCTACAAGTAATTCTACAACTTTAGTTAAAATAAAGGCCATGGGTAGCGTTGTATGGCCCCCCCCATGCCAACTCCCCTTTGACGCACACTCACTGGCTAACTGGCTGCTGCACACTCCTCACTCTCCCACCCTGGTCAGAGCTGCATGTGAGAAATTTATGGGGAAAAAAACAATTTTTTCAAAATGGCTACTTTTCTGTTGGTTTCTCTCCATAACAAGCATTTTAATTTTTGGTCACCTGGGGGTGCCAAACAAGTGTAAGTAATTTTTAGGAGAACTGGTAAAAGTAAATTTTGGGGTTTTCTTGGTGACAAAGGCTTTTTTGTTAATATAGCTCACATTCTGAAAATGATGACTTCATGTCATATGATCATTTTATTGAGCTTGAACCGATTAAATTTCATTTTCATAATATTCCGGTAAAAAACGTGCGAGCAACAGGGGAAAGTCACTTTTGCTAGCTCGCCATGGGAACACTGTTCAAAATCTACAACTTCTATCCAACATTTTTCCCAATGTTGCTCGAGGAGTTAGGAGGCAATATTTTGAAATCCCTAGCAGAAGTCTACTGTAAATTTGTAATTGGTACTTAATTTAAAAAAAAATCAAGATAATGGCCTTTTCTCAAAGTCAAAGGTCAACAAAACTTTGATTGTCGCTGTAAATCATAAGATAAGCTGGCAGTATGTGTGAAATTTTGTGAAAATCGTAAAGTTTTGTTTACAATTGTGTAAAAATATGGAGAAAAATAAAAGAAAACTTTTGTAAGTGCCCCTTAAGCGATTTTGGCCCCATTCATTTTTATGACTGTTTCCCTCACTGTGACGTCATTTTTGGGGGGGGCGGGGGTTTCAATATGTCAACTGACTTTGTCATTGGGCATTAGGTGGGGGCAAATTCTGGTGAATTTTTGGGAAATTTTCTCTCAAATGCGTAGTAGGAAGAAAGTATGACACAGAGCGAAATAAAGTGATAAAATAGTTTTTATTTCACAGAAACATTCTAAGATAGGAAACAAAAACAGCTTATACCTGTTGAACAAATAAAGCAGGAAAAAACGAGACTATGTACATCAGAGAGTGCCAGCATGAGTGTTGTGGGGAGTTTTCAGATCCTCAGGCTCCATGTCCTGCTGCTTTAAACAACCGAGGGAAAATAAAAGAACAAGGTCCCCAGGGAAACTAAAAACTTCAGGAGTGATGTGAATATTTTCTAAAATGCGATTCAATTTCATGTTTTTACTCCTATTGTTTCTCGTCAAATTGGTCGCACGGACTGACTTTTTTCTCAGGTCTAGTGGAGACCTCAGGGTACGATTGTTCTGCTTAAAAAATAGTTTTTTAAAAGAGTTTTTTGTTTTTTAAAATGACTTGAATTTTTAAAAATGACATTGTTTGCTTCAATCATAATGTGCACCAAAGGTAAGATGCTTCACTTAATCATTTGGTCTGTGGTTTGAAAGCAGTCTAAAATTAAGATGGCAAGCAAAACCTGAACAAGGATTTCACTTTTGCAAAGAAAAGAAAAACAGCAGAAGAGTGAAATATGTCAGACAAATATCAATTCAGTGAATTCAGTCCATGCAGTAACGTTACAGCAACACAGCATGATAAATCTGGGGAAAAGTATGAGACTCTGGAATGCTATTACAGTTACAGTCTTAGCTCTTTTAAAGGTCAAATCGCTTATTTATGCTGTCTTTATATACTTACTTAAAAATTAACCCCATCTATTTAGTACTTTTTTTTTATCAAAACAACTTTAATCATTATGCTTTTTTTTTGCATGACTTCTTGTAATGCAGTAAGGGATCCACAAGGGGGCATAAACCAAAATTATTGTGCAATTCCCTTTTCTGCCATTTGATTAGATTAAATTAGATGATTTTATTTATCCCACGATGGGGAAATTCACTATATCCACTATATTCATGATATCCCATTCAATGCGATTTGATTCAATATTTGTCAAACGTTTCATTTTAAAACCAATTTTTCATAAAACTGAATACTGTCAAACTTTCAAAAAATAATTGTACATTTTTATGCAAATGTTTTGGCCTGTAAAGATACAAAGAGCACTTAAAAAGTAAATACCTTTTTGAGTTTTATAAATCCATATTGCAAGTTCACTGATTGTTTTTAAAAATTTCACCCTGATTTTAATATTCAGACTCCTTCCAGCATTTCTGACTACTGTATTTCTGACTGTATGTCATTCCGGAGCATAAGTCGCAGCAGCCCAAATATGAATAATACAGAAGAAGAAAAAAATAATGGAGTATAATGCTACATTCACGATAAGCATGTTAAGGGTTCTTGAACGTGCCAAATGCACATTCTTGGACGCGCATTTAGAGCATGGTGTTCACACTGGATAAGCAATGACGGGGCTTTTTTTTCATTGTTCTTTCATTTTTTACTGTTTACTAGTGCATGAACACCACCTAGAGCTTGGTAGAGGCTCGGTACCAAATGTGAAAGCGGTGCAAATCTCTTGAATCTCTCCAGGCTTTTTCTCTCACAGCTCTATTCATATATATGAAAGACACGGGTGGTGTCATATAATTCCGGCAGGGCACAAACCACAATTATTAATTTCTCATCCATAATAAATTTTCCCTTCCGTGAATTAGAAGGTCCATCCATACACCACTACTAAATCAGAGTACTTGACTGGTCAAATTTCGACCTGGTTTAACTTGAAACACGTGTTCAATGGCCGCGCTTTTTGTATTTACAGCCTAGAAACAGTCATGGAAACTTGTGTAGCTACGCACAAAGACAAGAGTTTTGAGCGCAAAGCCCAGAATGCGTGTTTGCATAGACTTTTCATTGGAAGTGATCGCTTCAACGGCCTATGGCAGTGTAAATGTAACTTTAGTCGCATGTTTGGGAGAAATGTATTTACAAAATACAGGAAAAAGAACGGACATTTCATCTTGAAAGGTAACAGAATAGACAATAATGGACTGAATATATGCACGCTTTACTACCGTTGATACGTATTTATTTAGCTTGATGACAAAAATGACGAATCTAGTAGATTAGCACAACATGTGTACAATTATTTAGATAACCATATCATTAAAGAACATGCTAACAAGTCAACTAAACTGTTGAATTCTTCATCCTCTGTGTTTTTTTGAACAGTTCTGCCAAGCCCTGTGTAAGACGCTTACTGTCACTTCTTCTGCACTGCTGCCAGTAGCAAACAGTGATACACAAACCTACAGTGCCCTCCAGCGGTTGTTGCTTTTTATTTATTTATTTTTAATTCACACAAATCGCACCTGATAAGTCACACTATGTGAAATTATGTAAAAAAAAACTGCGACTAATACTCCGAAAAATACAGAAATGCACACATTTAATGCTGGTTCCCAACTGAAGAGACATGCAGATAACCTACACAACTTCCAATCAATTTTTTTAAAAGTTTCCCTAGAGTTCCAACGTGATACATATTTTTACATTATAAGCTTTAACGGCTCTACGTGGGAAAAGTACTGAACATATGGTCTTCAGATCCGAGTCTTTCGTAGACATTTTTTTTAAACGACTTGAAAAAAGTATTTTTATTCATTTAAATAATTTAACGGGGTTGTTTAATATATGAAATATAAATTGTGAGAAAACGATTTTTTTTGTGTGTCATTGGTGTCCACTACCATGAATTTGATAAAAAAAAGTGTGCGGTTTTTATGAGATTAAGAAAACTGTCAGCAAAACAACACATAAGCACCACACTCAACATGACAAACATATATGCTTCTCCAAATTGTAATATACAGCAATAACATACATTAAGCTTCAAATGGATCCATGCATAATACGTGGAGCTAGCTTCAGGGAGCATTCAGTCACTAAACTCAAGTCAAGTTTGACTCAAATGCACCTTCTGTTTAAAAAAAAACAAAGAAAAAAAACTCAATTCCATCTGCAAGACCAACATTTGCAGATTATCCTGGAGGTAACTTCACACATTTTTCCATGTTTGCATGTTCAGTGGTAACTGCTTTTATCTACTTCTCACACACAAACATCCAAATTGAACTGATATCTAGTGTTATGTCATGTCAATAAAAACACAGCTGTGTTCCTAGTTTTCCCTTCCTAGCAAAGTGCCAATCCCTGCAACCATCTCTGGCTTTTTTCAGGAGGTCACTTGTAAAAACAAAAGAAACAAAAGTGCTGACAAACTTTTACAAGCATCATGTTTTGACTGGTGCCAGTTTTAGGCTAAACATCAAACACCATATTTCCCGTATTTTAATTTTTTTTTCTCCAAAAAAGTTTCTAATTTGAAAACTTTTTAAATCATAAATTTTATAAGAAAAAATGTTTAAGAAGGGGGTTTTAAAGTTTTCTGTGCTAGTAAGATTTATTTAAAACAAAAAAGTAAATTTTTCCATTTAACCTTCATAGATTTGCAATAATTTTTAGTTTTGCATAAAATCTTGGAATATTTTCTCACATAATTAAGTAGAAACAAACTTGATCTAAAGCAGGGGTCGACAACCTTTACCACTCAAAGAGCCAATTGGATCAGTTTCCCACTGAAATGAAAGCACAGGGAGCCGCAACTCTAGGGGTGATAGAAAAAAAATCGGTTCGCCGAAATATCGTGATTTGGCAATACTTGTATTGATTCGAAATGCTGTTAGGATACTTTATTTTAATTATTTATGAGTGTGATATTTCCTTTCATCTTTTGTCCAATCGTTTCTATTTTTTTCTTTAAATCCAGTAAACCCTTTGTAGCGGTGTAGCATTGTAGCGTCCCTTTACCACACTGAGGCACGAATACTTGATCTCTTTTGGCATCTTTATTCTGGTTACTGTAGGCCGTAACCAACGCCGTACAACTCGCCCAGAAACTCCTAAATCTCCCCCAAGAGCGTTTCTCCCCCTCGCTCCCGCACCAGCCCTCCTATTTTCTTTATTCGGGCCATAGCTGAACCCCATCGGTCCAAACTCCACAATGACAGGCTGAGTGACAGAACTGAGGGCCAACCAGCATCTCTGCCTGATGCGTTAAATGAACCCCGCAACCTAGAACATGACCCAACAGCCACCCAGTCCGCTACACTATATTCATTTTATGGATGAAGCAGCTTTTAGTTTGTTGCGGGTCTGGAATCATAAGCATTAAATCTAAACCCCTCCCCCGCCTCTCTACCTGTTCGCACTTTTGCAGCTCCATGTTGTTTTCCCCCGGGTGCAACCCCCCCGCCAGCTTTTTTTTTACACAGACAACACAACTCATGGTCATCATAGCAGCAAGTTGATAGGACAGTAGGGGCGCCCTAATGCAAATTTAATTAATTTTACGCAGAAATGGGTGGTCTTACTCTAGGAAATAAATGTTTTAAGTGTTTTTTTTTCTTTGAGCGCTCATGCTCGCCACTGACTGTCATTTTAGAAGAACTTTCCATCCCATAACAGACTCTGGTCGGCGTTCACAGCTGCAGACACGCCCCCTCCACGCGTTCACGCCGCTCTCTTCCTCCTGCCCGTTTGCACCACCCGACGGTGTTAAAGGCATCACGACGATCTTAGAACACGATAGTTATTTTACAAAAACACAGAGAGCCGCAGAACAGGATGAAAGAGCCGCATGCGGCTCCTGAGCCGCAGGTTGCCGACCCCTGATCTAAAGAAACACTCCCATCATCTTTTGATCTATTTTGTAAAAGCGTTCCTAGTGACCTTTTAATTAGTTATTGGACGGAACCGTTGACATGGAGCAACCCCTGATTCGCCAAGATTTGAATAAAAAAACATCTTATCTTAATTTTCTTTATATGTGTTCTCCATCAGAAAAATTGTTGCAAGAACAGGTTTAAAACACCAAAAACACAATTTTCATTGGAGCGGCTCCTTCATGTGGTTGGCTTGACTTCTCCAGAATTCAGTTACTATGCTTTTGGGAGTTTAGAGAAAAATTTGGAGATGATTTGAACAAAACAAACTAAATCTATTACAAATCTATGAAACAACAAAATGCTGGTGATTTGTGAAAGGCCAAAATCCTTCCCTCTTCTTTCATCTTTCATCCACTTTAGACATGATAGATGGAAAAAGGCACAAAAAAAATCAAAACTAGTTGAAATACGAGACAATATAGGTGTAATATGAAGAGACACAACATCCAACATAAGTGAGATAAAGTCAGTTTTCTATGCTGTCCCACACAAGACTTTAGGATTAGTGAGGTGGGGAGCAGAGGAATAATGCCAGTTATGGCTGCTTTGGCTTTGAACTGCAGACCGGCAAATCTTCTGCTGCCCTCAAAGTTTTCAGTCAGTGGGTTCAATCAACGTAATAATGGATGATTAAGAACTAGTTCCTTCTCAGCAGATAAAACTAAAGTGTGTGAAGTCTGAGGAGATGGAGGAGCAGCAGCTGCACTTCAAAGTTCAAAAGGCACACTCACCAAGAAGGCTGAGGACTCAGTCCACGAGGAGCAGCATCAGTTATACGTCAACTTAAATGCCCCAAATGTTACAAGTTCACTCATGCATTTTGGGTAGCATGAGTAGATCACAACTCTGAAAGTCTCTAAAGACTGCAAAAATCCTCCATTATTTGCACCATTTCTGTGGGCTGTCATGGATGCTGGATGGACTGAATGTGGACAGTCAGAGGTGTCAATGCTGACGGAAACGACCTGAGAAATGAAGAAACAAGGCAGGAGGAGTGAAAGACAGCAGAGCAAAGAGAAGGCAGCTCTGCATAAACATCTTTAGATCCCATCATAGTGACTTGGAGCAATGAAAGCAGCCATTCAAATGTAACGAATATGAGGACATTTCTCCCGGTTTACAATCTGTGGCTAAACGTCTGTGTGCCAGTCTTACAATTACAAACTGGCTGCCTATCTGAGAGGTTGTTTGATGGCTGTTCATAGCAGCTCTGTGAGTCATTTAGAGTTTTCCTAAAAGTGTGTCTTTAGTACAATGTTCAGTGAAATGTTTAGTCTTTTGTAGTGGTTTCTGAAATCCTGAAGGAAAAAGAAAATCCTAGCTAAACACCAAACTGTCACTGCAACAAAACAAACCGACAGACATGCAAGAAAGAAAGGGAGGGAAACTAAAAAATGACAAGTTGCTTTAGACGTTAATTCCAATACCTTGAATTTTAAAGGCTGCATACCGTCTGTGAGGGTTGAATTAGATTGGCATGGATTTCATCTTGACCACGGAGCTAGGTTCTTGTTTTGCGTTGTGTTTACGGCGCCTCCTTCTCATCCTGGAAGCAAAAAACAGACATTTTAGTCATAGAGAAATTAATGACACAAAGGTGAAGGCTGTTAGTGTGTCTATCTTACCACATAACTAGAAAAAGGGAAAGGACGGTGGTGAAGATAAACACAGAGAAACATATGAGGAGAATCATCAGGCCCAGATCACCATCATCCTCCGAATCAACGTCTGGATGAGAAAGGAAGAAAAGCCACAAGAGCTCAACTCTACAAACCAAGTGATGTGCAACATTAAAGTCCCACTCCGATCATCTTTTGATCTACTGTAAAAGCATTCCCAGTTGTCTTTTAATTATGATTGTCATTTTTAGTCAAAATCAAATAACCTGGGTCGTTTTCTAGGACAGTTTCTGCAGAGCGGCAAAAGCTTGTAGAAATTCACCTCTAGGTTGTGGGTGGGACCGTTGGAGCAAAGAACCCCCTCCCCTTCCCCGTTACTGAGAGCTCTCTGTCTCCCACTAGACCAGGGGTGTCAAACTGATTTTCACCGAGGGCCACATCAGCATAGTCTGTCCTCAAAGGGCCAGATATAACTCATACATGTAACTAAATGTAATAAAAAATAAATGTAACTAGTACTTAATGTTAAATAACCCATTTTTTTTATTTATTATAACTTTTTAAAGTGACAATTACAGTTGCATAGAAAACACGTTTGCTTGTTACTCTAGCATAAATCCTTTTAAATTTGATTCTGTCAGGTTAGGTTATATGGAAAGTGTTTAAGTCTTAATGTATAGTTGCCCAATCCGATATTTTAAGTCCAATTCCCCCTAGATATGAATAAATACACACCAATTTTTATTTTAAGAAATTAAAAAAATTTATGCTCTTGTGGGCCACATAAAATGACATGGAGGGCCACATTTGGCCTTGGGTTTGACACATCTGCACTAGACAGTTGTTGCATACAACCAATGAATCTAGTAGTCCTCAGAATGGGGCAGAGCAGGAAGCTTGTGGCCCAACCAGCGTATTTTCTTTGTCCCAAATAAGCTCTTTTTTACATTGCATTTTTTTCATCTGCCTCTGATTTACAATTTTAATAAAGAAACACTCAGAAATACAGTTTTGATCTTGATTTTCTTTATATTAGACTCTATTGTGAGGAAAATTTCATAAGAACATGTTAAAAATGCCAAAAACACAATTTTCATTGGAGTAGGTCTTTAAAGTGTAAAAAAAAAAACATTGCATAGAACTGCTGTTATTCCATAAAGGTATCATGCCTTTCACTGGATCAAAAAAAAGACAACTAAAAAATGTTGTGCCTGACGTCGATACAGGTGTTAAAAATTGGTCAGCGAAATATAATGTTTGAATAAGGGAACTATTCTGACAAGGACCGCAAAGCGCTAGATTTCCATAACTTCTGCCTTTAGTAGCTTTAGTAGTAGTCAAGTGGTTTTGTTTACAACCTTTGGTTTGAAACGGGAAAGTCCACTTGAATGCAGTCTGAATACAGACCAAACGCAAGGTTCGGGACTTGATTTTCCATTCTGAATACACATTTTCAGGCTGCACCAACTACAAACTCATCCACTGACAATACAAACAAACCCTCAGCAACACATTCACCTACAGCCAACTATGCACTTTGGCTACATAATTTACAAGTAGCTAGTTACATTTTTTGTCTTTCATGGCACAAACATCTTCCCTCCATACTGGAAATAATAAATTATAAACTGCCATCTTAAACATCAGATTAATTTAAAAAAAAAAAAATAAGGAAAGCTGGATTTAATTTAAGAGGGAGAAAGCTAAATGGTGACATCATGAACATTGGGAACATCTTTAGTGTTTGCACATGTTGTATGGAGTTACACACACTGAGTAATACACTGAATGCATGCTGACGCAGAAGAGAGCTACAAAACTACAGAGACAAACTAAGAATAAGTGAATTTATTTGATACAAATCTGAATTTTTTTTTAACCTGTTTTTTAAACACCTACTCCAAAAAAATGTTGTGTTATTTATGTTTTTACATGTTCTTGTAGGATTTTTATGATAATGTAGGATATTTATTTTAAAAAAAATAATTTACAATTGCAATTCTGAGAGTTTCTTTATTTCAAATTGTTGTGAATCAGTAGCAGACAAAAAATGCCACATAAAAAGGAGCTTATGTGACGTAGAAAATACGCTGGGCAGGTATCAAATTTCCCGCTCCGCTCCATTCTGATGCATCCATTTGTAAATAAATAAACTACATTACCAAAAGAATTAGCTCACCTGCCTTGACTCATACATGAACTGAAATGCCATCACATTCCTAACCCATAGAGTTTAAAATCTGTCCACCTTTTGCAGCTATTACAGCTTCAACTCTTCTGGGAAAGCTGTACACAAGGTTGAGTAGTGTGTTTCTAGGAATTTTTGACAATTCTTGGCTCCCAGTCTCCACTCTAATTCATCCCAAAAGTGTTCTGTCGGGTTCAGTTTAGGACTAGGTGCTGGCCAGTCAAGTTCATCCACACCAGACTCTGTCATCCATGTCTTTATGGACCTTGCTTTGTGCACTGGTGCACAGTCATGCTGGAAGAGGAAGGGGCCCTTTCCAAACAGTCTCCACTAGGTTGGGAGAATGGAATTGTCTAAAATGTTTTGGTATCCTGAAGCATTCAGAGTTCCTTTCACTGGAGCTAAGGCACCAAGTCCAAGTCCTGAAAAACAAGCCCACACCATAATTCCTCCTCCACCAAATTTCACACTCGACACAATGCAGTCTTTAATGCAATGCTCTCCTGGCAACTTGCAAACACAGACTCGCCCATCAGATTGCCAGATGGAAAAGTGTGATTCATCACTCCAGAGAAGGCGTCTCCACTGCTTTAGAGTCCAGCGGCAGCTCGCTTTAGACCACTGTATCCAACGCTTTGCATTGCACTTGGTGATGTGTGACTTGGATGCAGCTGCTCAGTCATGCAGACCCATTCCATGAAGCTCTCTGCATACTGTAGTTGGGCTAATCTGAAGGTTACATGAAGTTTGGAGGTCTGTAGCAATTGACTGTCCAGAGGGTCGGCAACCTCTTTGCACTATTTGCTTCAGCATCCGCTGATCCCTCTCCATCCGTTCACCTGGCATACCACTTTATGGCTGAGTTGCTGTTGTTTCCAAACTTTTCTATTTTGTTCTAATAGAGCTGACAGTTGACTGTAGAATATATTTAAGAGCAAGGAATTTTTACGACTGGGTTTGTTGCACAGGTGGCATCCTGTGGACAGTTCCACGCTGGAATTCACTGAGCTCCTGAGAGCGGCTTCATTTTTTCACAAATGTTTGTGAAAACAGCCTGTATGCCTGAGTGGTTGAATTTAAATATCTGTGGCCAGGCCAAGTGACTAAGACACCTGATTCTGATTATTTCGATGGGTGAGCGACTACTTTATCTAATTCAGTGTAGATCCATATAGGTCTTTGTTTTCTTCATCTGAGCTGGCATCTAGTTCAAAACTGTATGGCTGGATAGCTGCCATATTGGTTGCAAAAGTAAAATTTTGTTGACGGTGTGAGGGGCTGTAAGCACTCCACGGACTGGTTAACAGTGTGGAAGTGAATGTATATCCATAAACACAAAGAATACTTCAAAGTCTTGTCTTTTTTTGTCCACTTTTCTGAAGACAATCTGGTTGTCATGAATCGACATGGAGATTTTGACCTCCATGCAGACAGCAATTTAAGCTATTCACATAACTCCTCACATAACATAGAAACAGTCTCCATCATCATATCATCATCAAAAAGTAAATCATTTTAAATACAGCAATATTTCACATGATAAATCTGAGAAACGAAAACACCTAAAGAGAGCATAGAAAAAAAAATTTTTAAGGCAAGGAATGCCTTGAGAACAGCAAAGAGAAACCTTTTACCTACCGGTACTTTCAACAGAGCACGTGTGTCTTTAGCTGACATAAAATAATAGCCCTGAATAATTACTCAAGATTCTGAAGTTTAGTTTAACATGCATAACCTGAGACTTTTATAATATAAAAAAAAGCTTTAAAATGTGTCTAACGTATTTTTATCCAGTAAACACATGGGATTCTAGCAAGCGTGACACCTCGCAGGTGCAATTTACTACAATTACAGGTAATTTGGTAAAGCCGAGAATAAGGTACCAACAGTGCTTTTTTGTTCTTTTTATTAAACACAGTAATAGCTGTAACCAATGTTATGTTATTACTGCTTCAAAAATGACTGGTGAAGCATTTTGTACCAACAAAAAACAGTAGTGACAAAATCATGCTAGCTGTGAAACACACTGCTCACAACAGCGAACTCCAGCTCAGACCAAACAGATGCTGGAAGATTTGCTGTTTTATTTTAGACTTTGCTTGTAAGAGCTTTTTTCAACCTGAGGGGATGTTGAAAAACAGACTTTTTAAAACTTTTTATCTCTCTTTTCCAAACTTAAGAAATTTAGTTTGCTAATATTGTCGAATTTGCAGTCATTTGCTTTAATAATGCATTATTGAGTAAGCATTGAGACAAAACACTTTTTAACCAAAAATGATCAAAGAAAAATGCATGTAATATGTGGTTTTAGTCTGAAATATAAAAAAAAAAACTTCAAAGGTGAAAGGCATTTTTTCCGCATTATGTACTTCAAAAGAAAGAAAAAGACTGCAATAAAGAATACCACAGGAGTTAGTTGTAAATATTAGAAGTAAGACGTTGTAACAAAGTACTATTTTAAAACTTGAAAAGTCTTAAGTTTTTATTCCAGTACTGAAGAGCAGAGACGTTGTTATTGATTCAAATCCTGCAGAGCTCCAAAGGTCCCCCTTGCTTAAACCAGCATGTCAAGACCCATCTAAAGTTCTCCTGAGACCAGCTGGATGATCCAGAGGAGGACTGAGAGGGTGTCATGTGATCATATGAATCCAACATGGAACTCTGTTTTTTTTGGGTTTTTTCTCCCCTGGTCCGGGGGTCTCCCCCTCTCTCCTGGTCGGGCTGGGGATGATCTGGTTCCACTTATGATCACATGGTTAGATTGGCAGCGTGCATGCATCTGCACCCCCACATGCACACTGCTCCCTTTCTGCTTTATCCCTCCTCCTAACCCACAGTGTATTGAAGTGAAACAACTTTCGAGGACTAACATATTTTTTTATTTCAAATGTAGTTACACAATAACAATCATAGGTCTACGTATTCTAAAATCTGCCATAACAGTCTTTTTTCCAAAGTTAAGCCCTGCATTTATCAGCTGAAATAAGAGATTCTTACTGTGGGACTTAGTAGAGGTGGATTCAGAATCTGTGTAGGAAGCATCTGTATCATAGGTCCAGGTGACTTCAGCCTCTTCAGGCTCAGCTGTGGTGAAAGTTGCAGAGCAGAAAAACAGTAATCCACTGACTAAAAAAGCATAATAATGAAAAAATTGCCATCCTAAAAAGTGGCTTATAGGGTTATTATTATTAGCCAATTATAGATTCTATATTTGACTTAACAGATGTTTAAAAATGATTACTCATCTCTAACTTGTGTTTGTGCTAAGACAAATAACACCGAAACAAATGATAAACTGTGCTTTTGTAATCGGACTGACCTTCCCAGGGCCCGGCAATGGTCAAGTTGGTCCATTCACTCCACTGGCTGTCTGAGTTCACTAGATCTTGAGCACGAACCTGAACCTCGTGGACGTGGCCCTCCAGAATGTCATACAGAACAACTGACGTCTCTGAAATGAAAGTCTAGTGAAGACAGAAGAATAGAGGATGAACATTGTTGTGAAAAGATGTTAAATAACACATCCCTAAAAAAGCATTTTTTTTTGTTTAAAAGGTACTTGTGGTATTTTTCTAATGGTGGAGGACATAGTTAAAAAAACTAGGTTTAAAATGCACCAGTGATGTTAGGTCAGGGGTGTGAGGGTCATACGATGGCAGGGGAACATATTAACAGAGCCTTGAGCAACAAAGAGGAGTGAAATCTGCACCAACGATCCCAGCTACAATTCAGAGCCGAATTTCTAATGAACTCCTGCTGCTCTGCAGAAACTATGTCCTACAAAATGACTGTTTTGCGAGGGGGCTAAAACAGCATAATCATGATTAAAAGACGGCTGAGAACTCTTAGAAAATAGATCAAAAAATGTTGAGTGGGATTGCAAGACTAATGAATGTATAAAGTTGTAGGTAACGGCGAGTGAAAATGGAAGCATAACATGTATTGCTAAAAATAAATCAAAATAAAACTAAGCAAAAGTTTTCAACTGCAGCCACTTCTGTTAGTTGAAGGAAGGCCTAAAAAATATCGGAATCACGTATTAACTATATTTTGCCCATGTATACTGATTAAATCATTCCAAATGGTCTGTCCATTTCCTTTTATTGAGTTTATGATGGTTATGCTGCTTCCAGGCAGACATGTATTTTCATATTGGAGCATTTAACCAATCGCACTTCAGCTGTCCTTTGTTGCCAGGCAGGGTCAGAGCTAAAGAGGCCTTCACTATCTGCATGCCCTCTAATGCAAAATTAATGTCGGACATTAGTTTCCTTCAACCAATCAGATTTTGAGTTGGTGTCAGCGGGCCCATTAGCAGGCTTAAGCAACGTCTAAGGCAGTGTTTTTCAACCAGTGTGCCGCGGCACACTAGTGTGCCGTGGGAGATGGTCAAGTGTGCCGTGGGAAATTGCCCTCATTCACTGATCTAAAAACATTTTCCATCTCCAGGAAATCAGCTCTTTGTTCATCCAAACAGGCCCTGATAAAAAACTGAGTAGTTAGGAATATAAAAGATCTTAAAATGACTTTTTCTTTGTGTTTATTTAATTCTATTAAAGACATTTTGATAAAAATGACGGTACCGCGAGTTAGCTGCAGCTACAACTGTGTAAGGAAAAGTCCCGCCCCTTTAACTGTCTCCGCCAATCATTCTTGAAGGTTTAATCACATGTGATCAGTCTGACCAATCAGAAGTGCTTAAAGTCTTGTTCCACGGTGTCAGACCGTGGAACAAGAGAACAAAACAATGAAGCTCAGAGACGCGAGTCTTTCTGCCTTTTTTCGGCAGTTTTCACACTACATCTCCCATGATCCATTGTCTTAAAGGGAAAGCGCACAATGAGTCGTCCTTGTGAACTACAACAAACAAACAGTTTCTAAATTTTTCTAATTTAACTTTTATTTCATCTCTTAGAAAAAAACAGCTGCAACTTCCTGCTTTTCCTGTCACAATTATCACAAAAATCCACGTGAGATTGCGGTGTGTGTGTGTGTGGTGGTGGTGGGGGGGGGGCTGTCGATCAATACAGACCATGAATTTCTGCTTCTTTTTTTTTTGGATGCTGGTGTGCCGCGGGATTTTTGTCAAGGTTAAAGTGTGCCGTGGCTCAAAAAAGGTTGAAAAACACTGGTCTAAGGCACGTCTTTTGATTAGACGTGCATTGGTACGTAAAAAAACACAGACACAGAGCCACGGAGCACTTTTTGATCTCTCAGTCAAAAACAGAGCTGACTGTAATGTACGCCATGGATGATTTTGCAGGAAAATGTCCCACTGATCTCCTTTACTTCCTTCATCAGAAAAATCTGAGTGAGATCATGAAGCAACTGTACAGATTTATCTTTTTGTTCGGCGCTGGTCATCCCATGTCCACTGCGTCTGTCAAGCTGACATTTTCGGCTTTAAAGCAAATTAAAACCAATGTAAAAATGTAACTGGACAGACTCAGCTCTCAGCACTGGCCTTGATGGCAATAGAAAAGGTTTTTTTAGCGAAACTGAAGCGCTATAATCTACGTGACAGGGTGACTGAACTGTTTTTGAGGAAAGAGAGGAGGATGGATTTTGTCTTCAAATTATTCAGGTTTTTGATGAGTGAAATGATAAATGTTATAAATAACATTCCAAATGTATGTGGTTATTTTCAATGTTTTTTTGCTGGCTGTAGTTGCATAACATTTAGTTTATTCAATTTGTTTAGGGGTGCCCAAAGTAGGGCTTGCAGGCCTCCAAGAATGATTGATGGGGACAGTTGAATCAGTCCGACTTTTCCAAAGACAGCGATTGGCTAAAGCTTTAAACAGTAAACAAAAATATTACAAAATATAAAACATACTAATATTCCACTTTAATTTTTGACAGACTGGAAAAAAAACCTGTGGTTCTCTGTACTAACCTCTGACCAGTATATGGAGCCCAGTGGCCTGTAGCTGATCTGAAAGTGTAGGGGGTAGGCGTCCAGTCGAGCCCATGAAGACGGATAGGACCACGACACATTCAGCCGCCTCGGGAATCCCTCCAGCTGTTCCACCTTTAAAAACCGTGGAGGGTCGGGTTTCACTACAAAAAGCAAACAAACATATAAACTTTCAATAAAATTCACAAATCTGCAAACACCAGCCAAAGCAATCATTGAAATAACATTTTTATTAAAGAAAAGTTTTAAAGTGTTACGGTAATTATAAATCAGTTTTGTCTTCAAGGAATTTCTGTCATGATCAATATAAGTTTAGTACTTTTATTATTCCATCATACAGTAAAACTTCACCCACTTAAAAAGATAAGAGAGGTCTGTAATTTTCATCATAGGTATACCTCAACTATGAGAGACAAAATCAGGAAAAAATCCAGAAAAATCACATTGTTGGATTTTTTAAGAATTTACCAATTATGGTGGAAAATAAGTATTTGGTCAATGACAACAGTTCCGCTCAAGACTCTGTTATATACCCTTTGTTGGCAACGTCTGCACAAGGTTTTCACAAACTGCTGCCGGTATTTTGGTCCATTCCTCCATTCAGATCTCCTCTAAAAACAGACTTTAAACTCCCTCCAAAGATTATCTATGGGGTTGAGATCTGGAGACTGGCTTATGCCACTCCAGGATCTGGAAATACTTCTTACAAAGCCACTCCTTTACCCGGGCAGTATGTTTGGGATCGTTGTCATGCTGAAAGACCCAGCCACGTTCCATTTTCAATGCATTTGCTGATGAAAGGGGGTTTTCACTCAAAATCTGACCATTCATGGCCCCATTCATTCTTTGCCTTACACGGATGAGTCGTCCTGGTCCCTTTGCTGAAAACAAGCCCCACGTATAATGTTTCCACCCCATGTTATACAGTAGGTATGGTGTTCTTTGGATGCAACTAAGCATTCTTTTTCCTCCAATAGATTCAATAGATTCTAATTTGGTTTAATCTGACCATAAGACATTCTCCCAATCCTTTTCTGGATCATTCAAATTCTCTCTAGCAAACTTTAGACAGGCCTGCACGTGTACTGGCTTTAGCAGGACATGTCTGGGACTGCAGGATTGGAGTCCATGGCAGTGTATTGTTTTGGTAGTAGCCTTGGCTACTTTGGTCTCAGCTCTCTGCGGCTCCCCCATGTGGTTCTGGGATTTATGCTCACCGCTTGTGCTCATTTTGACCCCACAGGGGAGCCCGAGATGGAGGGGGATTATCAGTGGTCTTGTATGTCTTCCATTTCCTAATAATTGCTCCCACAGTTGATTTCTTCACACCAAGCTACTTACGTATTGCCGGTCAACAACTTTATTTCTGGTGTCTTTAGACAGCTCTTTGGCTTTGGCCATAGTGGCAATAGTTTAAGGTCTGACTGTTTGAGGTTGTGGACAGGTGTCTTTTTTATAGATAACGAGTTCAAACAGGTGTCACTACTACAGGTAATGAATGGAGGACACAAGATCCTCTTACAGAAGAAGTTACAGGTCTGTAAGAGCCAGAAATCTTGCATGTTTGTTATTGACCAAATACTTATTTTCCACCATTATTTGCAAATATATTCTTTAAAAAACAAAGTGATTTTCTGGATTTTTTCTCTCATTTTGTCTCTCATAGTTGAGAGACTTTCAGATGATGAAAATTACAGAACGGACTAAATACTTTTTTGCCCCACTGTGTGTCCTAGAAAACGATACAGATTTTTTTTATTTTGGCAGAAAACAGCATAATTATTAATAAAAGACCACGAGAACACTTCTTAAATGATCAAAAGATGATTGGAGTGGGAGTTTAAGAACGTGCAAACGGAGACATATATTAGAACATTTATTCATTTATCTTCTAAACCCGTTTTGTCCCGTTTGGGGTCACGAGGCTGCCGGGGCCTATCCCAGCTACCTTAAAAAAAAAAAGGTTAAACATTTTTTAACTTATATTTGAACACAATTATAACTACACTTTTGTCGGGGGTTAAAGAAAAGCAAAAGGAAAAAGTTTTGTGTAAGCAGCGCCTGTTCCATTATTGTTTTAATTTATGTAAATATGGGAAGAAACACATATTGATAAGAAGCACAGAAGGGAACAACAATTTAAGATATCAAGACCCAAGCTTGATGTTGCTGACTGTGTGCTCTTACACAGCTTATCCAGTTTAATTCGGTCATATGTGGTGTGAGAGCCGAGAGCATTGGTCTGTGTGACTGCGAGCATGTGATAGACCTGCCAGAAGGCAGGGAGGATGACTTCACAGTGCTTTTGAGAGACGTCCACCACACACGGCTTCCAGGTTTCATGCGATCCCCTTCAATACAAACAGAACATTTTATTTTTGTTTTATTGCAGGAGGAAACGAAAAAACAAAGTAAAACTTCCACCAGGCAAGGTTCTAGAACCCTAAAACGTAAAATAATATGTTTATATAACCATAAGCTATTATTTACTGGAACTTTCTATGTATTTATTGTTCTACACTTATTTTGTTTGAAAGGTGGCTGGATGCGTAGCAGTTAGTGACTCTCACCTGAAGGAGGCATTGTACTTGGCTGGCAGGAACGTATTTACTGATTCCACCCAGGAGCAGTGAACATATGAATGATTAGGCATTTGACATAAAACGTTCAGCTGTGCAGGCGGGTCTGGAACACAAGAAAAAACTAATCATCCTCAGAACAAAGAGAATACTTTTCTGTTTCATCTAAGAAGTAACTTAAGAACATGTTATCCATCATCAGTCACAGGAATCATGGGAGGTTTGACTTATAGAAAGCCAAGCTCCTAGTTCCTTTACAAAGGAAGCTCACTTAGGGAGTATTTTCCTGTTCAAGACAGAAACAGGAAATGGAGGAGCTCTGTGATGGCTGCTAAGACTAATTGCTTAGAAGGTCAGAAGCTCTTTTCTTATCACAGTTTTAAAATGTTACGTAATCAGACAAAGAAAACCAATCAAACAAAATGCAATTGTTAAATAAATGTTAGGTAACTATTTTACTTTATAACTGAATGTGGGTGTGCAGGTTTACTATTGCTGCACAAAATATTTTTAAAAAAGTAAAATAATTGAGTTTCTCTATTTAAAAAATGGAATTTATCACATTGTGTGAAGTGAATTTAAAACGTAATAACAACACTTACGCCCCAGCATGAGACTGATGGAATGGAGGTGGGACCCCCTGTCGCTATGGCAGCTGTAATTGCCCTGCGCTGACTGATTGGCCTCCAGGAGAACTAACTTTCCGTCTGATGTGACTTTGTGCCATGGCAGCTCTTTTCTCTGGTTGTGAAGCCACATCACTGACATCCTACTGAAGGGACATATTATATGTTATTATATGTTACTTATCATTTGGAGAAAACTCTTTTTGCACCTGCATAAAAACTCAATCCTTTTCCTTCCTCGTCTCAGAAATTTCTTTCAAAAATAATAAAACATTGAATTTTTTTAAAAATGTATCTTTCCATGAACATGTTAAAAGCAAAATGAGATGTTTAAACCAACGAAGAAAGCTTTGCAACCGGAGTGCTTAAAGTGTGATAATGCATCAGCTTTCAAGGATAGAAGTGATCTGTTGCAAATCTCTCTCCACAACACCTGTGGCGATTTATTTCCTCACCTGTTATGCGACTTCCCGCATGCCAAGGTTATGTTTGAACCCAGACGGCCATACTGCAAGCCTGACACTGCAGAAACAGACATAACAAAAAAAAACTATGAAGGACATGGTAGCTTGGCTTACATGAGTATCTGCACAATGTACAATCCGACACATAAAGTGTCTTCCTCATCTCTGTTTTTGCAATTCAAGCTCCACCAATTGCAGTGTTGCAGCAGCATTACAATAACATGGCCATAAAAGGTTTGGGATCCAGCAGATAGCAAGCTGGGGGGAATCTAGCTCACACTATGAAGTTGTAGCGATGTGTTTGTTTTTAAAAGTTTCTTAATGGCTGTACTATTTTTAACTCTTTTTTTAACAATCTTTTTACAATATTAGATATAAAAAAGCGTGAAAGCAAGAAGCAAGCAGTAACAAGTCAAATGGCAGCTAGATGGTCAGATGCTTTCCAGCTTTTGGCATGTTATAATGCTTTTTCAGTGTTGGAACTCACGTGGCAGGTATAAATGCAAGAACATGTTTTTTAGTATCACAAAAAAAATTCTATTTCCATAATTTCTGTTGTAAAGTATAAAGCAACAAAGTAAACTTAGAAAAGGAAACAGAAGTGCAGAGTAGATCTTAAAGACCCACTCCGTTGTAAATGGTGTTTTCAATATGTTCTTGTGGCATTTTCCTGATGACGGAGGCCTATTTTAAGAAAATTAAGGTCAAATTTAGAATATTGTTTATAAAAAGTATTGTGAGATAAAAAAAATGATTCTGCAGACGAAAAAATGATTGTGCAAATGAAATCATTTGCATAAATCATTATGTGGGTATTAAGGGTAGTAAATGTTTATCTTGGAATGCTCTGTTCTTTGTTCGCCAAGCATACCGCCCCTTGTTATGTCCAAATAACTCCATTTTAGTTTCATCAGTCCACAGCACCTTATTCCAAAATGAAGCTGGCTTATCAAAATGTGCTTTAGCATTCCTCAAGAGACTCTGTTTGTGGCATGTGCGCAGAAAAGGCTTCTTCCGCATTACTCTTCCATACAGCATCTCCTTGTGCAAAGTGAGCCGAATGGTTGAACGATGCACAGTGACACCATCTGCAGCCAGATCACATGTAGGTCTTTGGAGCTGGTCTGTGGGTTCAGTTTGATTTTTCTTACCATCCTTCGCCTCTGCCTATCTGAGATTTTTCTGGGCCGGCAACTCCGGGCCTTTGCTAGAACTGTGCCTGTGGTCTTCCATTTTCTCACTGTATTCCTCACCGTGGAAATTGACAGTTGAAATATCTTAGCAAGCTTTTTGTATGCTTCAATTAAAGAATGATGTTAAACAATATTTGTTTTTAGGTCATCTGACAGCTGTTTTGAGGTTCCCATGTTGACATTCTTCAGAGAAGATGCAAAGAGGAGAAAAACTTGCTCTTGGCCACCTTAAATACCTCTTCTCGTGATTGGCTTCACATGTGTATGGAGGTCAAGGGTCAATGAGCTTGTAAAACAAATTTTGTGTTCCAATAATTATTGCCAAAGGTAGTCAAATCAATAAAACAACAGGGGTGCCCAAATTTACGCACCTGCCTATTTTTCTTTAAGTAATTATTGCACAGTTTCTTTAAATCCAATAAACTTCATTTCACTTTTCAAGTATCACTGTGTTCATCTGCTATATGATATATTTAACTGAAATTGATGATCCGAACAATCAATGATTTATGAAGAACAATCTTGTAAATTATCAGGGGTGCCCAAACTTTCTCATACCCCTGTAAATGTTATAGCAGGATGTTGAGACAATTGTAGTGGTTTTGTTTGGATGGTGGAAAAAAACCCTGATATACCACAAGATATAAATGTGGCCAGAGGAACACCTTTATAAAAGGAAACGAAAAAAGTAAAAACCTGTAGTTTTGTTGTGGAATTGTTGCACTGCATTATTTATGGATTTCCAAGGCAAACAATGTTTGTGAGTCAAAACAAAGCTTTGTCAAATTAAAGGCACACTTCGATCATCTTTTGATCTATTGTAAAAATGTTCCCAGTGATCTTTTAATTGTGGTTTTGTCATTTTTAGCCTAAATAAAAAAAACCTGTGTTGTTTTCTAGGACATATATCTTCTGCAGAGTGGCAGGAGTTCATCAGAAATTGTGGGAGGGACTGTTGCCGCGGAGCAAGAATGTCCCCACTTCCTATCATCTATGTGTTTACACCATTGACTGTATATAGAAGACTGGACTGAGGGATACCCTCCCCCCTAGAATTTCAAAAAGGAAGAACCTGCTAGCTCCAACATGCCTAAACCCCATAGTTATTTAAGAAATAAACAGTAACTCATTTTGTCAGAATAGCCATTCTTGTTCTGCTACCTTTTTCTAAACATCTTCTTGCTAATCCTATTTTTTTTAATGATATTTTTTCTTTATCGCTGACCAAATGCCTCAGTAAGAGCATTTTTTACTCGAACATTTGATTGACAGATTACCCGAGCCTGCTTTCAGTAGATGACTAACTTAGCTTCATTTGGCTGAGCCGGAGGTAAGACATTTTCTATGGATGACATCACACCTGCTCTGTCCAGTTCTCTCCATACAGTCAATGGTTTACAATCTCTCCCACTGGGTTACAGCCCCTCACACCTAGAACATAACAATACTGGTGCAAAACTGGCAAGGAAGATCAGAGCTATTCAGCTGGACAGTTGTGAGCCAGATGCCAGCTCGGACAAGGAAACATGGATCTTTTTGTCTGCAAATGGATCCATCAGAATGGAGCGGAGCAGGGAACTTGTGGGCTGTTGATTGTATTTTCTTTGTCACATCTACAAGTTTATTCAAACTGCATTTTTTCATCTGCTACTGATTAGGGCTGTGACGATAACCGCATCACCGCGGTGATGACATCATCACCGCTTTTTTTTCACGCACTTTTTTTTTTACTTTTTGCATATGGTGCGTGTCATCACCGCGGTGATGACCTCATCACCCCGTCACCGCACTTTTTTTTTTAACTTTTTGCATATGGTGCGTGTTTGGAATTATAATAAACACATTAAACGCATCCATCTTTGCTGATAATTTCCTTTTTCTGCTAGTCCTGTCTTCACACTTTCCTTCTTCTTCTTCTTCCTTCTGTCTCCTTTTCTCCCACACCGCGCGCGCTCTCACTGTCTGACTCTGCGCTGCACGTGGCACGCGGCTCCCTTTACAGTTACACAAACAGGCGCGGCTCTTTCAGAAGCACACATCCTTCCCCCCCTCCTATGGTTGCCGTATGGAGTGGGCCCCCTCCCTATCGGTTTTATTTGCACCTTAGACATGTAGGGTCCTTGGTAGGGGGGGTGCTTGGACATCACTGCAAGCAAGCAGCAGATGTCCTCCTGGCACCCCACCCGCCAATTTTAACCGCACCTCAGACATTTAGGGCCCCTTGGTGGGGAGGGTGAGGGGACATCACTGTGAGTAATCAGGAGATGTCCCCTTAGTGCCCTACTCGCCAATTTTAACTGCACCCCCCTTAGTACACACACCCCTCCCCCTTCAATATATACATTCCAACATAAACACACACACATGCACACACACACCCTCTCAAACACACATACACGTACACACATTTTGCAAGGAAGGTGGGACCTGGGTCCATCTGTCCCCTACCCCCTCCCTGGTGGGGGGTGCGGGCCCCTTGGCGACGGCGGCCGTGTCCCTTGGGTGCCGGCTCCCTGGGCCCGGCGGTGCTCTCTCCGCACGGTGGGGGGGTTCATATTACACCTGAGCCGGGGGTGTTCGTGTCCCTGGGGGGGTGGGTCCTGGTCCTTGCCCCTGAGCGCTGGGCCCCGCCAAACTTCCAACATGGCCGAGCCTGGTCGGGCCATATTTATAACACCCCTTGTGGGCCACCCTTTTTTCCCCGGGGTTCCCCCCTCCTGGGCGGGGGCGGCTGGCCCCTGCCTTGCTCCTCCCTGGACCAACCGTGGGCCGGGCTGCCTGGAGTGCGGAGCGGGTCTCCCTTGGGGGGTCCTGGCTCGTACCTGGGGTTGGGGCGGGGGGATGCCCGGAACTCCTGGGTGGTGGTGGGGTGCTTGTCTGGGGCTGTGGGCGTCCTTCTCCGGTGGGGCCCTGCGTTGGGCTCTTCCGGTGCGGCGGGGGGGCTGCTTTCCTGGCTGGGCTGGGGCGGCGCTCTCTTTCCCTCCCTGCCTCCCTGCTCTCTGGCTCTAGGGGGCCTCGCGGCGGTCCTGCTGGCCCTGGCCTGGGTGGCGGTCTTGGTCGCCCGGGGGGCGGTTGTTCCCTGCCTGTTCCCGTGTGGCGTTGGGGGAATTCCGGCTGCCGCTGCTGCTGCGGCGGGGGTCTGGGTGTGGGGGTGGCTGGGCGCTCCTCCTCCTTCTTTTCACATTCCACCATCCATTTTAGAAGAACATAAACACTCACCTGAGCACAGGTGTTAGCTCACCTTTGCACTAATAGTTTGCATGATTGAATGAATGAAAGATTTCACACTAGTTGGTTTAAAGGCATAGGTTTGCGTTCGTGAACACTATCTGTTTTGTGTACATGTTGACATGTGGACATTTTTTGCAGCTAGCAGGTGTGTTGATAATATTTGAGTGTGTGTGAACAGGCCCCGCCCTTTTTGTACTACATTTGAACCGTACCGTAATGATAAACAACCAGTAAACCTGTCTGCTCTATGCTGCTTCATGGTCTTACCCCCCCCTCTCACTTACCCCCCCCCTCTGACATCCGTCCCTCTTCTTCCCTTCTTTCCTTTTCCGTCCGGTCCAACACCAAAGATTTTCAAACATGGTTGAAATGAATAAAGTTTGGCCTCAATTACAAAAGGGGTTTATTCAGTCATACCTTTGGTTTGTCTGAAGATTAAAAACCCCTCTTGTTAAAGTAAAATATGTCCAACACAAGAGGCCCTCAGCTTTCATCTGCCTGCCTAGCTGTTGGACAGGACAAGTAAAAAAAACAAAAAAATAAGCACACATCCTTATTCTACAACAGAAGTTTCCGTCTCGCAAGGAAATACGACAAATTTACTGCTTTCTAATTGTTAATTTCCATTGTATTCATTTCCGTTACAAGCTGCGTGCGTTCTTAAGTGCGCGACACGGCCGCCCACCGGAGGATTTTGTGTTGGGGGGGGTTACTGTCCTCCTTCACTCCGTAACACCAAACATGAACGCGCGCTGTTAGATTTCCATGAAAATCACTACGTGTTTTGTTTGGGAACTATTTTTTGCAGCGTAACGTTAGGGCCCGTACACACCGGGACGAATTTCGCGCGCGATATTCGCCGACGTTTAACGCCTCGTGACTAAACAAAGGGCAATAATGTGAGTGTGCACACAGACGCGAAAAAACGCCACACGTCAAAGCGTCACTTTTTAAAAAACGCCTCGGGTTCGTTTTTTTGGTTTGACGCGCTGCGTCGAAAACTATACGACCAATGAGAATGACGCTTTTGCACACGTGTCTGGAGCTTCTGAAGTTACAGTAAAACACAACTTGGGGGCGCTCAAACACAAAACTGCCTTTCTGAGCACATATACCAGCGAAGAAGATAGACGCCAAGTAGCGTCTACACTACCACGAAGAAATAATGACAGACATTCTAAAATATCCCAAACCAAGCACCAGTTGGAGCAACTGGTGCTTGAAATATTCATGTTTTCTTTGTATGATTTTGACAAGCGCGTAAATACTTGCTCTCTTCTTCTGAGTGAGAAGTGACTTTAAGAAGCGTAAAGTTGCGCAGCGCCACCTTGTGGACAGGAGTATTTCTGTTTTACATTAAGCGCCATCTAATGTCAGGGAATGAAATTGCATGTTCGCTCGGCTCAACGTCAGCGAAAATCGCCTGGGTGTGAACACAAAAAACGTGGCGAAAAACGCTGGCGAATAACGCCTGGCGAATATTCGTCCCGGTGTATACGGTCCTTTACGTGTCTGTATAAACAAAGGCTGAGCCTCCTGCCCCGCGTTCTTCATGGGTGTCAGGCTTCACGGCTACCGGAAAGGTGACAAAGTGTCTGCAGTCTGCTTATTACTGGGCAATACATAATATTTTGAGAAGATGTCTGTACCAGAGAGCACAGATGAAACTTGCGTGCAGCTCCAGAGCGGTCCGCTGCAGAAGAATCAACACACACCCCCAACACACGTGTGCGCTCCTTCCTACTATTTCTACACAAGACGCTCCGCGCTCACACACACAGTCAATCTACAACACCTATAGTTAGTTCACCAGTTAGATATGTAGTTGTTAGTTGTTACTGTTGTTTGTTAATAAAGACTAGTACGTTGTAATTGTATTTATTTCCGATGCGGCCGCCGGGGGATTTTGTGGGGGTTTTTTTTGTCTTTGGACTGGGTCTCTAATAGGATCAGCAACTGAGAACAGGAAACATGAAAGCAGGAGAAGGAAGGAGATTAATTCTTAAACAGTCATCAAAGGGCACTCGTTCTTTTGACACACTGACTAGGTAACATGGGCTTTAAAGCATCTACATCTAATCATAATCTGTTCGGGCAGCTCTGCTGTGCTCTGTGAGGAGCTGGGCTGTTGTCTCCATGCATATGTGTCTTAACTCTGTCTTCCCCCTAAATGCATGCATGTTGGGTTTGGCTGGTGCTTCTAAATTGCCTTTAACTGCCTAAATTATTTGTCTCTGTGTGGCCTTGTCATTGACCAGCAGCCTACCAGGGGTGTACTCTACCCCCTTCACCTGATGACAGCTAGAATCGGCTCCAGTCTGCTGACACACAAGATAAGCAGGTATAAAACATCACTAATTCCTCATTTTATGGCAAAAATTTGAGTTATTTAATAGAAGATTACACATTTACACCTCACACATAAATTTGAGTGAAACGTATAAAAAATTCCAGTAGTCTTTAAAAAAAAAATATCCGCCATTAGTTTCCCACTATACAGTGATCCCTTGCTACAACGCGGTTTACTTTTCAATACTTCACGGATCTGCATCGTGCATTGTGTTCTGCATTCTGATTGGCTAAAAAGTCACTCCGCTTCTTCTCTACCTGCGCGTCAATAACGTTGCAGTTTAATATGTACACGTAGTACGTAAAACAGCTTGCCAAATTTACATTACGTACGTGCAAATTCTCTTGCAATTTCGAGTTTCTCTAAAACCCATAGAAAAAACAGCGACAACAACTGCCTATCACTATGTTCTTCTCCCGAACAAACACACCTGCACCGCAGGCTTCAAAAGAAGAAAACACTGTGGAGAATCACATCAGATGTCTGGGTAGAGCTGTCTGAGTCGGTTTGATGAAGGTCAGTTTGGATTGTGCAAAATGCTGCCAGGATGCAGCGGCTCAGTCTGAAGAGCAGTGAGATACACCTGAGTCACTATTTGTCCGACTGTACTTTGTATTTTTTTCATAATCATTTTAAATTGTCTCCCGTTTCATCCAATTACTCGGGTCGCGGTGGGCGGGGCTAATCGCCGCAATTTGAAGCCTTCTGTTCACATTGATGATTCAAATTATCATTTGACAGTACAGTACAGAAGTTTTTTGTTGAAAAAAACGTTTCTAGAGTACTTTGATTTGTGAAACAAATGCTTGAGCCTGTAAAATGGTTTTTTCTTTCTTTCCAGCGAATAAAAGAGTATTTAATTGTATATTAATTGTAAGAAAAAATAAAGGTTTCTCCTTCACAGAGTTTTCCTATCACGGGTACTTTTTGGAACGTAACCCCCGTGAAAAACAAGGGTTTACTGTACAGCTATTCTCTTTATCTCAAATGTCTTATTCAGAGCCTTTTGTGAAAGTTTTTACCATGTTTGGTTTGCGCCTTAAAGCCCTGAAAAAGCATACATCCTGCAATCTGATTTGGTGTTTGCATCTAAACTACCCAAGGCCATGATAGAGAGCTGACTAGTCTCAATGTGTGTATTCATGTTTTATTGGCAGTGAAGTACTTTATTCCCCAAACCCGCAGCGTTCCACTCATATCTGATTCTGCCTCTGGCAAAAGCTCCCCGACATGTACGCGAGTGCACACAGACAGAAAACCACACACATATTCACACACAAAAGCCTTCATTTATGTGAACACATACACACAGTGAAATGCATGGATGCAAAAAAAAAAAAAAATGCCTGCCAGTTTCTGCTCACATTAAAATCAGATGGCAGGGCAGAAACGGAAACTGCAAGCTGGAAGAAACTTAGTACTTTCCAAACAATAAAAAGGATAGAATTTGGCATGGCTCAAAGTAGGAGAAAAGATGGAAAAACGTCTAACAGTTTCATCTACAAGATCTCGGGCTGGGCTTTTTCATTTTATTCTGCGATTAATAAAGCTGATATGAACAGGAGAGAAAGAAGGCAAAAATCAGCCGAAGAAATACAAAGCTTCAACAAAAGTGGTGTTTTTTAAACAAACTTTTTAAACTTTAGTTTTTTGGTAACTGTTTCCAATTAACTTCTCCTTTCTTCTGCAATACTATACAATCCCAAAGGGATATTGACTAAAGCATGCTGAAAATTGCTCACAGAAAACCCTGCATTAACATGTGTGCTGCGTTAACATAGGAAAACTGCCAACGCAGTGTGTGCGTGTGTGAAGAGGGTACATGAGTATGGGTCTGAGTGTGTCTCACCTTCACCATTCCAAATCTGAGCACAACTGGGACCCAGTGACCAAGATAGAAACCAGATGACTGTCAGACACACAGGGCTGGATAGGAGGCCACGCATCTAAAACAGGGGGGGGGACCAGCAAAACAGTTCAGTTATTCCTCCTTGGATTTAAAAAAATCTATTATTATTTTAATATTTACCTCCAAAACAGTGACAACGTAATTATGATAAGGCAGTTTAATTCAAAACAGGAAGCATAAAAAGGTCAATCTTTTCTTTTCAGTACAGTGTTCCCTTGTTTAGGTTCTTGTTGTATTGCGGGGGTTACATTCTAAAAACAATTTGCAGTAGGTAAACTCCACAAAATAGAATTACAGATGTTTAAAGACCAGCTCAGATATTTTTGTTACCATGTTCTTGTGGCATTTTTCTCATGATGGAGGACAGATATAAAGAAAATTAAGCTCATAATTGCATTTCTGAGTATTTCTTTACTCAAACCTTTGTGAATCAGGAGCAGACAAAAAATTTTATTCGAAAAAGCTTGCAAGTGTGGTGTAGAAGCTACTATGGCAACCCAGAAGCTCCCTGCTCTGCTTCATTCTGATGCATCCACTTGTAGATGACTAGATAAATGAATGTCTTTGTTTTCCTTGTCTGAATTGGCATCTGGCTCAAAACTTTTCAGCTGGATAGCTCCAGTATTGCTCGCCATTTTTATCGCACCCCTAATGTTACTTGGGGATGTGAGGGGCTGTGAGCTAGTGGGAGAAAGTTTAAAAAATAGAATGACTGGAAATAAGCGCAGGCTTACTCATGCTAAAAATCCAACCCACAACTCAGAGGTGAATTTCTGATGAACTCCTGCCGCTCTGCAGAAACTTTGTCCTAGAAAACAACACAGGTTTTTTTATGTTGGCCAAAAACGGCATAAATCATAATTAAAAGACCACCAGGAATGCTTATACAGCATGATCAGAGTGGGACTCTAAGAACTTTTTGTTTGGGGGAGAAAAGTTTTATTAAAGCATCTTTGGAAATGTAGGAAAAAAGGGTTGCAAATATGATACTAAGAACAAAATGAGCCAAACAAATGTTTTTTTTCTGTTTTCCAGAAAACTGCAGTCTGTGATAGTTGACAGAATTACTGTTTAACTACATGTCTACAGGCTCTCAAAGGCCTAAGTCCTCCAAAATTTTTGTCATTGAGGCATAGGCCTGCACAATTAATCGTACATTTATCGTTATCGCAATTTCAAGCTGAGCAATATCCATATCGAAAAAGTCCACCAATTTCGCAATAAATGGTAAACCTTAAATGTGTTAAAACAATCTTATATTAACTTGAACTATTTAATGAATTTAATAAATCCCTTTATGCATTTTACCAATAAGATGGAACTCTTTACATTGTTGACCAATCAGATGGAGCTCTTATGTTAGATGTTGCCCTCCTGATTAGACGAGGGTCATTTGGAGAATAATTTAAGGTATTTTGACTCTTATTTAAATTAAACTTTTGCAGCAAAATGGAAATGTTTTTTTTGTTTTTGCTGGTTGTTCATTTATCGCAAGTTATATCGTCATAACACAATATTGATCACTAATACTAGTTTTCTTCATATCGTGCAGCCCTAGTGACACACAATTCCCACGGGGTACTTTGATTGAAAACATTAGTGTTACAACACCACTACAGCTCCAAATACTGCCGTGAAGATGGCGGCGCACAGCTCTTGGATTGGGGTGTTACTTTTGTGTTTCTTGTGTTTCAGAGGATCGTGAGCACACACACAGCGCTTTGGGGCGGTGTAAGCTTCAAAGCAGAAAGGCCGCTCAGTCCCTAGAAATCGTTCAAACAATCACGTGGATTTGTGTTTCGAGACGTGTCCCGACTAAATAAAGGCTGATGTTATTGCCACATGTTTACATGCAGCCAAGATGCAGATTGCAGCACCACCCAAAGCTAATGCTGTTAGCCCGTGTTAGCATTCTGCTAATTCTGGCTTCTTTCCGGCTCCGTTTTTCAACAGAAAAAGTAATGACCACACGGATTAAAAATAAAACGATGAGCGAACAGGTGTTTCATAATAATCGTAACATTATTAAAAACACGTTTAGAAGATCGTCTTGTATATTACCGAGCTAACATATCAATGTATAAAGCTGCTCGGCAACATTGTTTTGTATTGGATTGTTACATTCAATAAAGTTTGAGAAAAAAATAGCCACTCGGCGGAACTGATATCCGCTTCCGGTTTTTCAAACCCTACTGCGCATGTGCGAATGATTTATTCTGACCGAAAGTGTGACCCATGTGAACGTTTGTTATATTCTGAAAACATTTTTCTGGAACCATGTACACGGTTGGATTCTAATCCGACCATTGATCCGGTCAAGATATTTTTCACATGTAACCGCGGCTTATGGTGTCTACTCGCAGCGTGGCGGGGGCGTGGCATCACAATGGTGTTTCTCCATCGGGATGTCAGTCACCCATCACGATAGACGATGGTATCGTCCATCGGCACAACCCTAATGTCAAATCCTTTCCAGGAGAGCAGTTCAACTAAATATCAATGACAATGATCTATACAAATACATGGAAACTAGGGGTGTAAGAAAAAATAAATTCGGCAAAATATCGCGATAGTTCATTTGGCAACACTTGTATCGATTCAAAATGCTGCCAGGATGATATTTAATTATTTCTGAGCGTCCTTCAGCCTCTGACTCTTTTTGTCCACTTCACCCTCCGACCGCTAGTTGGCAGCAGAGCACACAGTGCCTCTTTGAGCAGCTCTACACTACACAAGACAACAGGAAGACTGCAGTCAGATGCAGCTTGTTCTGTTGTTATGAGATATGAACTATTTAGTTTTTACTTGGAATGGATACCAAACAGAAACTCTAAGCCATGTTGCTGCCAGTAAGATATAAAAACGTGGATTGGTGTGCTTTTTAGCGGCTCAGATAAATCAAGTGAAGCATGGCAGCGGCTAATAGGCTAATGCGCTTAGCATAGGCTAATGCTATCGGCAAAGTGGGCCATAGTTCTGCAGAACCTCCCAACAACAACAGCGACCTGATGGACTAGGACCTGATGGATGGTCGGCAACCTTTTTTTGACATGTAGATTGGGCAATCGGACATTGCCGAAGCATACGTCGCTGCAAATGCACATTGTGTTCTTTAAAGGATGATACCGCATGGAGCGCTGTGTTTGTCAATGCATGGTAGACACTGAGAATGTGGAGAGATCAGGTTTATTATTTTGAAGAGTTCTGCATGGTAATCATGTTTCCATGTTTGAGTTCATAAAATCATCCAAGAGAGTCTCTGCTTCAACTCCTACAGTGAAAGCTGCGTCTAAATCTGACACCCGTGCTTGCATCTATCTGACAGAGTTTGAATCCAAAGCCCGTCCTCCGCCTGTTTACCTGCTTTTCCTCTCTACATGTTCACACCCTCTGCAGCTGAGATTTGTTTCCCCCGCGCTCCTCAGTGTATTATACACAGAGAGCAAAATACGGTCATAGCAGGATGACACCGATAGTCGGGGCGCTCCAGCCCAGCAAAAGGATGAAAGAGCACGACGCAGGTTATAGCGGGGATAGAGCGGGTTAAGCAAATGAATGGAAGAAGGCGGCCCGCTGAAGAAATATTCAATATTGTACACATTTTATTATTAGTCTGAACTTTCTTTTATTTAGAAAAATCTTTTATTTTGCTAAATCAGTCCAGTACGAAAAAAAACATCAACGAAAGCTGTGTTGGGCGGTTTTTGGCTGGGTTTGGCGGTTTTTAGGTGACTTTTGGGCTGGAAAACTGTGACTGTATCTGGCAACACTGGCGCAAACTCTCTGTCATCAGCGAGTTGGTCTCCGCCCCGCAGCACGTCAAGTTCTCGGCAGAAGATCTGAGTGTTTATTGAAGCCGCCCCGCGTGTCTCTCCCTGCTATCAGCTCTGCAGTTCTCGCCCAATAAATACAAGCTCATTACGAAGCTGTTTTTTACGTGGCACTCGCTTCGTGCGGAGCCAGCAGCGCCTTTTAAATGGCATGAAAAATGAAAAAACTAAAATAAAATTTAATTATTATAAAATACTCATTATTTTCCAAAGTCACAGGGAGCCACAACAGAAGGATGAAAGCCATGGGTTGCCGACCCCTGGACTAGATGTGTACAACGATCTGAAAAAAGGCCAACGTCGTGGTGATCAGCGTGGTTTACTTCCGTGTGTGAGAAGCGTGGCTGCAAGGGTGCAGCAAAGCAGATATGTAAACAAAGCACCTTCTTTGTCTCATTAAAGCAACTTTCCTTCGTTCTGTCATGCTGCCTCATCATCACACTTTATTGTTTCTGGAAAGATTCAGTGTGTGTCCCCCACCCCACCCTTTATTTTTGAAGCACCATTCAGGCTCCTGAACGGTTTAAAAGTACTGGAGAAGCTACATTAAGCAATGTTGAAAATAAAAAGCATTTTATTTCCCTAATTGAAACTTATTTTTCAAGACACATTCATTCTTTGTTTTTTCTTATACTGAAAAAAATGTTGTTATGGAAATCAGACAATGTTGACTGTTCCCTTTCTATATTTTTTGTTACCAAAATAAAAGCACTATGAATTTGCTTTGGTAAGTGCAACTTATATATGAGATACAGTTGCAGTGCTTAACATTGTGATCATTAAATAAACTGAATTTGACCATCCTATTACAGTGGAAGACATTAAAAGTCAGGTAGAGTTTTTGCAGTTATATTTAAAAAAAAAAACAGAAAGAAAATATATTTCGGTAAAAAATCGGGATACGTAGCGTATCGCGGGCGCGTGTCGTGATACGTATCGTATCGCCAGACTCTTGCCAAAACACACCCTTTAAGGAAACTGTATGACGGTGTCTTTTAAACTGTGCTAAAATAACATTAAGGACATGGATTAATTTGAAAAACATGGCATGACATGTTGTTTTATGTTGAAAATTGTGTTTTCTTCAACCTGTTGCAACATTGATGCATATTTTTACACCATCAAAGTTAAATATCTGAATCTCTAAGGTCCAGAAAACTATGCCAGGGCTGGCCAACTCTGGTCCTCAAGAGCCTGAACCATGCTTTTTTTTCAGTGCTCCCTGGACTGCTCGATGCTGACTGGTGTGTTCAGTCGATCAGGATGTGGAATTACGTGAGTCACCAAATCAGCAGCAAGCTGGTCAGGGAAAACTGGAGAACAGGCAGAGTGGAAGATCTTGAGCAACAGAGTCCATGCCCTATGCAATAGACTGTTTCGTTATTAATCTTTAATCATTCTATTTTCTATTCTATTCTATTTCTATTCTGGGAATCCTTTAGTTATCATAACATGCTAGCTTCATCTTTGTACAAATACCTCTTTCTATCTGCAGAACCAATTTTATTAATTTCATTCTGCTAGTGCTTATCTTTCCATCCTTACTCCTGTGAGGAAATGGTCCAAAAAACAAATCTACACAACAAGTTTCAAAATCAACATTCATGCACACATGCACACACACACACACACATGCACACTACACGCATACATGCACACATGCTTGTAGACATACATAAACAATGTAAAATTCTTATTTTATTAGTGCTTAAATATACAGACTTGTCATAAAAAGCAGGTTTTTAAGTGAATCTGACAATTATTTTCAACCAAATGGATAAATTTAGCCGATAACCAAATGATAAAAAGTTTCTCTGTCATTTTCCCTTCAACAGTTTGCTGAATCAGATTTGTGAGTTGCTACTTGACACATATGACAAGATCCCTCGGGATCTGAGCCCACCCTCGGTCAGCAGGTGTCCTGGCAGGACAACTGAGTGAGATGGGGCGTCTCGGTCTAGCTTCCAATCAAGGAGGCACGTGGGGAGCCCAAGCCTCAATAAGCGCTCCTGCGGGCCGGAGCCGACAGAAGATGCAAAAAGAATGTGTGCTCAGTGTAGTTAAATACACACGTGCCGTGATGATGTGTCAAAGGATGTTCAATTGGCCGTTCTGCATGTCAATCAAGTGGCATACTTCCTGGTTTTGATGATTATTCGCTAACGCATTTTTAACTAATATCTATTTTTTTGTTTATTTTTGATGGCTTGCTTCCTATTGAGCAACCTCTGATGTACAGGGTGCATCCCGCTTTCACCCAGCAGTAGCTGGGATAAGCTCCAGCAACCATTTAAAATCAAAAGAGATTCAATAATCCTAAGGGGGTACTGACAAACCTTAAAAACATAAACCTTATGATGCTGGAACACAAAAAATTCAGACAACACGCAGCACTGCTGTGCTGTTACATGTTCTTATGCTGCGTGCGTTCACACCAAACTGCATATTTCCGTCTTCTGCCCCTGTTAAGATGTAAGTAAGCAGATGTGCAGCGAATTCACAACTGGATGCTTAAAAAAAATGTGTTCATAAACCTGATGCTCCCGCTGTGTGTGGGATGAGCTTTTAAAGCTTCATCGATACATGGAAGCATTGACTATTGGTTTATTATGCAGTCAATGCATGGAAGACACGGCTGATATTAAAAAAAAATCATTAATTCATCTTTAAACCCTTTTAGTCCCTTTTGGGGTCACAGGGCTGCTGGCTACTTGAAGGCAAAGTCAGGGTACACCCTAGCCAGGTCGCCAGTCTGACGCAGTGCCAATCACACAACCATATCCACTCACATTCATGCCTAGGGACAATTTAAAGCGACCAATTAACCTATGAAGTATGTTTATGGACAGTGGGAGGAAGCCAGAGTCCTCGGAGAAAACCCACGCATGCAAGGGGAGAACATGCAAACTTTGTAGAAAATATCTATATATTCTACGAGAATGTCAGTAATCGTGTGTCCATGTTTGGGTTAATGAGATCATTCGGAGACTCTCCTAGTACGGTGAGCTACACCATCTACTGCAGGAGCTGCACCTGAATGACACTTTCAGTGGTACTTTCGTCTCTGTAAGCCAGTTTGATGACTTGCTTACCTGCCCACAATAGCCAAAGTAGGAAAAACTAAAAAGGAGGATAAAATTAGAGGACATTTTCATTAGAGGACCTTTAAATACTTGACAGTATTGAGGCACTTTAGTCATTACTTAATAAATTCATTACCTAGCTTACGTTGTGTGTATCTAACAAAGTATGTCTAAAATTCACAAGAATATTCTCTGAGTCACCCCCACCCCCCAAATCACTGATGACTCTTCCTGCAAGACTTGAAGCAGACGAGGGAATGCAGCCATGGAAATTGTCAAAAAGCACACAGTGAAAGCAAGTGTATGAAGGTGGAGGCGTATGCTCCAAAAAGAACGCACTTGTAGATTTGATTTGAGAACTTTTAATATAGAATGTGAATACTTGTGCATCAAAAATCTGCATCTGTGTGTAAAATCTTCTGCTGTGAACTGACAAATATCCATTTGCATGTGTTCATTTAGAGCAGGGGTGTCAAACTCATTTTCACTGAGGGCCACATCAGCATAGTGGTTGTCCTCAAAGGGCCAGATATAACGTATACATGTAACTAAATGTAATGAAAAATAAATGTAACTACTCCTTAATGTTATATAACTCATTATTTATTTATTATCACTTTTTAAAGAGACAATTAAAGATGCATAGAAAACATATGTTTGCTTGTTACTCTAGTATAAATCCTTTTACATTTGATTCTGTCAGGTTAGGTTATATGGACAGTGTTTAAGTCCTAATGTATAGTTGCCCAATCTGATATTTCAAGTCTGATTCCCCTTAGATATGAATAAATACACATCCATTTTTATTTAAAGAAATTAAAAAAATTTATGATCTCGTGGGCCACATGAAATGACATGGAGGGCCACATTTGGCCCCCGGGCCTTGAGTTTGACACGTGTGATTTAGAGTTACAACTCCAAATCTGTGATTACAACTGCTCAAATGTGCTTCTGCGTGTGCTCGAATCTGCTGGCACAAATCACAAGTGCGCTACAACTGCGCTCTGAATTCTGACACATTCCTTGCGAGAAACTTGCGTCAAAACTGATCTGTGTCCGAAAATGGAACAAGGGATGACGGAGGGTAAGAGGAGGCGGAGTCAACCAATCAGAGTGCAGGATTCAGAGGACTTGGTAAAGTTAGAAAGATCTTCACAGATTCGGACTTCCTGCTTCAATAACTCTTCTGATAAACGTTCAAATGTGACAGCAAGTCTCTCGATCATTTTGTATTAACACAGAGAGTGAACTAAAAATGCATTTCTAAAGAAAAAAGTCAGTTTTTTCCTGCATTTTAATGAGAAATGATCTCTTCATGCTTTAAATGCAGACATGCAGCTAGACGGCTGCGAACGGACCGTCAACAGGAAAATTATCTTTGTTGTAGCAGGACAACAGGGCCAGGGCTATTGAGCAGCTTTATTATAAATCATTGAGCGAAGGCTGGGTCTGCGCGAGCGGCAGGCGGTGTTGCGACACCGCTGCCAGCCGCCGCGCTCCGCAGAGGACGGAGAAGCGAGGATCCTGCTGAAAAAGGACAAAGCACGCCTGTCACTCGCGCAGACCCAGACTTCGCTGGAAAAAAATGCATTTTTAGTTCAATCTCTGTGTTAATACAAAATGATCGAGAGACTTGCTGTCACATTTGAACGTTTATCAGAAGATTTATTGAAGCAGGAAGTCCGAATCTGTGAAGGCCTTTCTAACTTTACCAAGTCCTCTAAGTGCTGCACTCTGATTGGTTGACTCCACCTCCTCTTACCCTCTCTCCCCCCCTAGTTCCATTTTTGGACACAGATCAGTTTTGACACAAGTTTCTCGCAAGGAATGTGTCAGAATTCAGAGCGCAGTTGTAGCGCACTTGTGATTTGCGCCAGCAGATTCGAGCACACGCAGAAGCACATTTGAGCAGTTGTAATCACAGATTTGGAGTTGTAACTCTAAATGAACACATGCAAATGGATATTTGTCAGTTCACAGCAGAAGATTTTTACACACAGATGCAGATTTTTGATGCAGAAGTATTCACATTCTATATTACAAGTTCTCAAATCAAATCTACAAGTGCGTTCTTTTTGGAGCATTTTTACCTTCATACAAGTGCCCCAACTTTCTTAGTTAAACATTACAAAATATTAATAAGAAGATACAAAACCTTTTGCTTCCCAAAAAGTGAAACAAAAGGTAAAACGTCAAAAAAAGAGCTGTCTGATGGAAAAAGAGAACACACATTGAAAAGACAGACTTGATCATAAAATAAAATCGACAGCAAGCAACCCCATTTAAAAAGGGCTCATTATTAAGTATTCCTCTTTGTGGCACCACAATCCTGCATGTTGAGTCACTTTAACAAGCCGCTGCACATGCAGGAAGCTTTACAAGAGAAAAAGCAAGACAGCAAGAGAAGACTGAGGAACAAAAAATAAAACCACGACTGAGTTGACAAGAATAAAGGGGATCACTAGAGGTGCAAATTAACTTTTGAAAGACACAAAAATATTCATGAGTACGGTATAGTTAATCAGTCATGCCGTGCACACAAACTTGTTAAACACACACGCCGGCGAGCACTGTTTTATTGTAGAGTGATGTAAAAACGCCAACAGGATGTTGTGCTGGTCATTACAGCTGATGTGAAGACTTACACTAACAAAGATGAATGTTTCATTTAGCCTACAGCCTGTACAATGTGCTTATCTGTGTGCGTGTTTACTTGTGTACTCCAAAGCCTAAAATGACAATTGTGTCATATTTGAGCAACCTTAAATGTGTGCTTATGTGATTGTGTGAAATAAAACACACAGTGCCAGTGTGTGTGTATTTACTCAAAACCAACAACTCAGCCAGGTCAGGCCAAGACAGTGAAGGAAGCCTACAATGGTTCTCCTGTTTACCCAGGCTACTATGGAAACCGCTGCACTCCTTGTCTGTTTGACCTTTGGAGGTGATAACAACACTGCTGACTGATGTGTGCAAGTGTGTATGACATTTGTCGAGCTTTGCGGCATGAGCAAAGTGTCCTGTTAATTCAAGCACAAAGTCCAACTTTAAAAAATATGACATCACTCCTTTGGGGCCAGAGAGAACAAAACAAGTAAAGATACCTTGAATCTCCAAAAAACAGTTTACAACTGCTCTAAAAATAAACATTTTATAAAAGTACTATTTCAAAACTTTCTTTTCAATTTTTCTGCGTTGTTGGGCGTACATACTCACAGATGCAAATTAAATACTGACAGTTGTAAAACAAGTTAAAACGTACTTGTCTTTTATTTAGCCTGTTTTAATAATGAACAAAAGCATGAAAATTTGATGATATAAAAGCAGCTCCAACGTTTTATTTTAATCAACTACTGAAATGAGGAAAACTCTTTTAATGGCTAGCCATAGTAAGTGTCTGGCAGTAAAATGACCAATTGGAAACCTACCAGATTTTATGTTATTCCAAATTTTTCAAATTTGGTGTATCCAGGCAGGCCATGTAAGTGCAGTGCAAGTCAACAAAGAGAGCCTGATATGCTTTCCAAGGCCAATATTTAAGCAGCATCTAACAACATTCTAAATAAGAGAGCCATTAAATTACTTTGAGCAAAATGTGCATAAGTGCACGTGAAATAAGGAAAGAAACTAAGGAGTAATGATAGAAAATGTTCCAGAAAAGAGAAGGATCTTACAAACCATCTACTAAAGAAGAAATGAGAGATTCAATAGTTGTGTTTACAAGTAGTCAAGTAATCTGGTTTCCGAGGGAATAGCATGGTTACAAAAATTTATACAGTCAGGACCATAAATATTTGGACAGAGACATGTTTTTTTCTAATTTAGTTTCTGTATATTACCACAGTGAATTTTAAATAAAACAACTCAGATGCCATTGAAGTGCAGACTTTCAGCTTTTATTCCATGGGTTGAACAAAAAGATTGCATAAAAATGTGAAAAACTAAAGCATTTTTTAAACACAATCTTTTCATTTCATGGGCTCGTAAGTAAGGCACGTAAGACAAATGAAATAACTGAAAGCAAGATGGTCATTACTAATATTTGGTTGAAAACTCTTTGTTGGCAATGACAGCCTGAAGTCTTGAACTCATGGACATCACCAGATGCTGGGTTTTCTCCTTCTGAATGCTCTGCCAGGCCTTTACAACAGCGGCTTTCAGTTGCTGTTTGTTTGTGGGGCTTTCTGTTTGAAGTTTAGTCTTCAACACGTAAAATGCATGCTCGATTGGGTTAAGTTCAGGTGACTGACTTGGTCATTCAAAAATATTCCACTTCTTTGCTTTAATAAACTTCTGAGTTGCTTTGGCTGTATGTTTTGGGTTGTTGTCCATCTGTATTATGAAACGCCGCCCAATCAGTTTGGGTAGGCCCACATAAGGACACTGCCACCGCCATGTTTCACTGTAGGGACTATGCATTTTTCTTTGAAATCCTCACCTTTGCAGTCCCAGACAGTTCTTAAACCATTAGTTCCAAAAAAAAAAAAATGGTGATCTTTGTCTCATTACTCCAGAGTATTAAGTTCCAGTAGTCCTTATCTTTTTCAAAATTTTTGGATCACTTTTGCTATATTATTTTTGACTGATATGTAAAGCTTTGCTGCTTTTCTTGTAGCCCTCAAGTTTTTTGTGCAAAAAAGTTGGTGCAATTTGGTGCATTCACACCTAATATATGCCAAACTCCTTTGCTACTGTTGTCACTGTGGTGTCTCCACAAAGGCAAGCTGGTTAGACTTACTGGCTTCAAAACAGCCAGGGGTCTACCAGGATTTGGCATATTAGCATCAAGCATAATGTACTTAATTGACGATTTTGTTGTTGGATTTTTTTTACTTTCTTTCTTCATACAAGTACCGTAATTTCCGGACTACAAGCTGCTACTTTTTTCCTGCGCTTACAGCCTTGCGGCTTATTCAGTGACGCGGCTAATTTATGGATTTAATTGGCAGCCGCCATGTACGTACTTTCGAACTCAGTGAATAGTTTGAATTCTCTATCTAACACCAAGCTCAAGGCATTTTTATTCAACACACCTCTTAGCAGCCAAACAGCATGGACTTGACTTCAGGTCTTAAACACTTCAGTCATGGTTCAACAAAATGAAACACGCATGCCCGGCCGCATCCCAGAATCCTTTGGGGCCATTAGACCCAACGTGCACGTGATCGCCGCTACAATATGATGAAGCTTTCAAGTTAAAAGCAATCGTTAAAAGCAGCGTAAAAAAGTCCACCGTCACCAACGGGTTTGGCTGCGTGACGGAGAGAACAGCGCATGGAGTGTATGTACACTCCATTTACGGTTTCTAAGGAAACCGTAAAAGCGGAATTTTGCTTTGAAAAACTCACAGCCTCCGTGTGAGCTGGAGACATCTTCTCCTGCTGATTGAGCTGCGGGGCCGATGGCAGTCTGATGGCTCCCACACGTAACAACGCACCCGTCCCTCATACACAAAACGTACAGTTTTAAGTCCGATTGCTCTGCACAGAAACTATTTGCTCCATCCACCGGCGCAATGGGGACGAAGTGCTCCTCCTTGAAGCCGCCCTGGCCAGAGGTGTCGGAGTAGATAGGAAGGGGAGACAAGGAGCGCGCGGGGCGGGAGCGGAGCGCAGAGGCTTCTGAATTCTGACGCACGCGCCGCACTGAGGCGCGCGTATCGCGCTGAGGCGCACGCTTTTCAGTCGCCGCTGCTGTATTTTACCGGTGTGTTTTTTTAACCAGCCCTGTTACTCCCATAACGCTGCTGCGACACAAGCGGAAGGAGAGCTTTTCCCGTTCACCCCTCCATGCACTGCTGCTACTTGCTCATTCTTAAACACATACAACAGTGTGGCGAGGCGAGCGTTGGCCCCGCCTTTAGCCCCTAAGACTCATGGGAAATGTGGAATCGCGGATGTAAATTTCCTCATTATAACTGAGGGATGTAGTGTTGATTATATGGTTACTGTTTGTAATTTTATGTATGATACCTAGATTGTCAATAAGTAAAAAAAAAATGAAATAAAAACACCATAACTGAGGAACTTGTGAACAGAATACAGGTCCATGCTGTTTGACAGATGTCGGTATACTCTAAAACATGAGCCAGAGGCAAAGCTGGCACCACCCACAATGTGCTAATGAATTGCACTCACCCTGGGATGCTGGCCGTGATCTGTCAAGACGACAATATCGCGTAACACATGCGCATCTTGTACTCTGACGCGGCTTGTGTATGTATAAAAGCAGTCAAACACGTGAAAATGGGTGGGTGCGGCTTGGAATCGGGTGCGCTTTGTAGTCCGGAATTTACGGTATATGCTGAGTATAAAAGGGGGAAATCAAAGAAGAAGAACAAGAAATATAATGGGAATTGTATGGACGATTGCAACACTATTCAACAACAACAAAATGCATCAATGAAATACACTGGTTAGTAATTCATTCATTCATTTATTCATTCATTCATTCATTCATTCATCCTTACTTGTCAGCGTAGGATGGATGGGCCCTACAAATCTTGCAGAATACGAGTTTGGTTTCTGGATCATATCCAAGCCACGTCCATTTGTCAGGCCAATGTGATAGGAACTTTCTGGACCTCTTGGTCCGGTCATATTCTCTGTCCCTTTCCTTCAACTCCTCGTCTGTTAGCTTTCTTTTCTTGCCGATCCCTTTTGCACTTGTTTTGGTTGGCTTTCCTGGAGTTTGGCCAGCTTGGGGAGGTTTGAGAAACATCTTTGTGCGTTCGTTGTCTCCTTCGTTGTCGCTTGTTTTCGCGCCATTAAGTTGCTCCGACGGATGCGGAGAGTGAACACTGTTCGCTGTTGCGGAGCGTGCGCACCACGTGACCAAAATAATCATGGCGGACGTCAAACTTTCAAAGCGATGAAGACGAGGTAAATCTACATGTTTTCGCAAAATATACCTTATTGAAAAAGGTGACAAATATATTAACCGTTAGATATTTTAGTGGCCCGAGCGGACAAGTGAAAAATAAAGTCTTGTGGTCCGTACTGCTCGAGAAACAGGACCAGGCCAGCAGGCAAATGGCTATGTCGACCCCTGGGAAGGGCTTTTCTTTGTTAAGAAATGCCCCTTTATGGCCACCTGTGTGCTGGACACCTCTTAAATGAATCATTAGACTCACCTGTGGTTGAATGTTTGTTAATTAGAATTTTGTAGTCTTAAGTTTGGCTTTTCTCTTGAGACTATGACTGGGGTGTACTCATTTCTGCAACAGGCTTAAATTCATATGTTAGGAAAATCCCTCCTTTGTGTGCAAATTAACATATCTTGTTTGCAATCAATGGCCCACCTTTGTAGGTGTATTTTTGCATAGTATTTCACAGAAAAAGGTTGATTCTGAAAGGACACTAAAGGTTTTCTGACAAATGTAGTGGGGGTGTACTCATTTATGCTGAGCTCTGCATACATCTACAAATTATATATATATATATATATATATATATATATATATATATATATACACACATACATACACACATACACGCATACATGCATACATGCATTCATACATACATATTTATTAGGGGAGTAACGACATGCTAAAATCTCAATTCGGTTTGGTTCAGAATTTCTTGGGCTCGGTTTAATACATTTCGGTTCGGTACTGCTGTTTAACAAATCTGCCTGATATGAGCTGCTATTTTTTTTGCTGCTATTTATTTTTATAAACTTATTTTATTGTTATTTATTGTGTGTGTTTGTGTGTGTTTTGCTGCCGGATAAAAGTTTTCTGTATTTTTTCGGTACAAAAAACCAAGGCAGAAGAAAATGTACTAAAATAATGTATTCAAAAATTAACCTATGGACCATTGTACATCACACATAGCTATTTGGAAGGGAAAAAACGACACTATTGTTATTATTATTAATATTATTATCATTAAGGAATGCCTCTGGTGTCAAATGAACGCATTAAGGTATTGAGATGTCGTTTTGGGTCTACTGTAACTCCTGCTTTCTCTCCGCCGCTGCTGACCGTCAGCTGGCCGTCACCACCTGTGGTCATGTCATCTGCAGTGTCTGCTACCAGAAAGGCAAACAAAAAAACTGTTTAATATGCAGCAGCCAGTGCCAAATATCCCCACTTTCTGACAAAAGCAGCTCTGAAGTGAAGACTTTGTTCTCAGACATCAACGTCGTGACGACTAAGCACTTGACGGAAATCAGCAAAGTGATATCGTTCCAGTCAAGACACCAGAGAAAGCTGCTGACTCACTACAAGAAAAGAAATGAAAAACTGGAAGAAACATTCGTGAAAATGAAGCAAGAAATGCAGAACATGGCAAAGAAGCTGAATGAACAGAGTGTCTACATTGCTAAGATGGAAAAGTCCCTTCAGCATCAAAGCGCCATGGCGCCGCCTGTGTCACAGATGAGCCGCGCCTCCTACTCTGCACACGTGCAAAAACCGGGCGCCGTCTCCAGCAGACCGTCCAGCCAAAACATGCCGGGCTTCCACAGCAGCCAATCCCCCTCAGTCAGTCGCTTTCAGGGAGCCCCTTTAACCCCAGAGCTGTCAGCATTCAACCACAGGTCTGCATGGACGTCTCCCATCTTCAAGCCTTCATCCTCCTTCAGAGGCTCCATGTCGTCTCTAGTCTGTCCATCTCCCTGACAAACACTCAGTAACTGTCAGGAGGTTTGCAGATGTTCATGATTTTCCCCCCATTCTCCGTCTGTGTGTTGGTCCTAATCTCCCTTTAACGTGTTCAGCTAGACCCCTGAAATGTATGGTCATAGCACTGTCTATGAATGTATTATACCAGTCCGCATATATTCTGAGAAGAATTATTTCTAATTAAATGATTATTTGATGGAGAAAGATCAAAAAAAAAAAAAAAAAAAAAAAAATTAACCTATGTAGGTGATTTGCTTGGTAAAATAAGAAAAATTATTAGCTGTCAGGAACCAAAAACTTAGGATACTTAATACTGGCCTGAAAAAAAAACATTTTAACTTTTACATTTCTTTTCTTGTAGACCAGATTGTTACAGTCGAGTGATGCCATTTTAAGTTCGTTAACAGATTAGATGTGTTACTGTGGCTTATCTTTGTGTAACAATGTCAACACACCATTCGACTTATCCAATTGTCTTTTCCCTTCATGGATGCGGACAACAAAGCCAAAGTGTTCCCACACAGGAGAGCGTAAAGAGATGGGGGGTCCTCATCTCTGGCCTCGCGTCTGCATTAGCCATATGTTGACATGCTTACTGTCACCTAATAGTGTCTCGGAGGAAACTCACGGCTAACATTACTTCCGCCTCGGATGTCCACCCTCTGTCTAAGTCTGATTGAGGGCGAGTACAGTATGGGGTAAGGAGAGTCAACACAGCAAGTTAAATAGAAGCTCGGCTCTCGTTTCCCGCTACAAGTGACAAAGCCGCTGGATGGTTACAATGCACATGCGTGGAAAAAGAAAGAAAAAAAAGTACCGAAACGGTACAGAAGTAAACCAAACCGAAACTGCCCACTGCTCAAATTGCGCCACCGGACCTCAAATCACGTCTGTACAATTGAATGTGCGATAGATCAAGTTAGGAGCAATCGCTGGCAACATCTACATTACACACACTTTTGGACAAACTGTAAATCTTCCGGGCGTTTACGTGATCATTAAGTGTGCTAAATCTGAACTGGAGAAAAGCGGCTTTTCATATTGGCTTTGCACTGTTGTATTAGGCCAACATAATGCATGATGGCAGAAAGTCGCCTTTCTAGTGTCAGGATCACCTGATTTACATGTAACCACGTCACTTCAGTTAAGTATTGCATATCAGTGCAAGGTTGCTTTTCTCTGCTTCAGAATCTGCTGGAATTACGTTAATGGTGTCAATAGTTGAAGAGTTATGGTAGTCGAAAGAATGAAAACACTAGAGCTAAAGCTCCGATGTTAAAGGGGGAATGAAACATTAGTGAAGTTAAGCTAGTTTTAGTTTACTAAACTAAAGGGTTAACTATAACTGTTTCAATCTTTAAGCTCTTCAAGCTTGTAGATAAATGTGACAGGGGATAATTTCATTCATGCTAATTGTAGAATAAAAAAACTTAATAATTATGACACAGAAATTGACACAAAAAAGGAAAAGCCTACCTATAAATGCTCAGCCTCTAATACAATGCTAACAAACAGAAAGTAGTTTACATTTTACAATAGGTTATCATGTTGTCACAGGTCAAAAGAGATTCCATTAGCCTATGTAACCCTTGTGCTATCTTAGATGACCCCACCCTTATATTGACGTGTTCTCCCTACCATGACAAAGGTGGATAAAGGTGGAAAGATTTCATGTATTCATGGACACCAGTGAAGATCACAAATCATTGAAAAAAAAAAGTTTAGAGCATTGTCTAGTGCAGTATTTTTCAACCAGTGTGCCGCGGCACACTAGTGTGCCGTGGGAGATGGTCAAGTGCGCCGTGGGAAATTGCCCTCATTAATCATTAACTGATCTAAAAACATTTCCCATCTCCAGGAAATCAGCTCTTTGTTCATCCAAACTGGCCCTGATAAAAAACTGAGTAATTAGGAATATAAAAGATCTTAAAATTACTTTTTCTTTGTGTTTATTTAATTCTATTAAAGAAATTTTGATAAGAATGATGTTACCGCGATTTGCCTGCAGCTATGACAGTTTGCGGAAAAGTCCCGCCCCTTTAACTTCTCCACCAATCATTCTTGACGGCTTAATCACATGTCATCAGTCTGACCAATCAGAAGTGGTTAAAGTCTTCACTTCCTTGTTCTTAATTCTGCTGATAAGGTCGCTCAGTTCTAACAAAAATACCAGCTAAAGCTCTTCTTTAGCGGTGTAGCTTTCCACAGAGTCCGTTGTCAGACCGTGGAACAAGTGGACAATACAATGAAGCTCAGAGACGCGAGTCTTTCTGCAAGTTTTCGGCAGTTTTCACACTACATCTCCCATGATGCATTGGCTTCAAGGGCCAGTGTCCCAGCGCACAATGAGTTGTCCTTGTGAAACGCCTTGAAACCCCAACAAACAAACAGTTTCTAAATTTTCTAATTTAACTTTCATTTCATCTCATAGAAAAAACAGCCGCAACTTCCTGTTTTTCCGGCCACAATTATCACAAAAATGCACGTGAGATTGCGGGCGGGGGGGGGCTGTCGATCAATACAGACCACGAATTTCTGTTTTTTTTGTTTTTTTTTTGGATGCTGGTGTGCCGCGGGATTTTTGTCAAGGTTAAAGTGTGCCGTGGCTCAAAAAAGGTTGAAAAACACTGGTCTAGTGAGTCTAGATGACCCAACTCCCAACGTTAAAGTGCCTAGGACAGCACAAGGGATAATGGCACAGGGCAAGGTGTTGCTTATATAAAAAAAACAAATCTAGACTTAGACATGGCATGTTTCAGTCTGGGTGATAAAGTCACAAAAAGCTTAAACTTGCATATATGAGATAAGAATTTTAAGTGTTTTAATAAAATTGAAGACAAAAGAACAACCTCAGCAGAGAGGGAAACTTGCTTGCGTTTTACTAGAAATGGTTCCACTTGACCTGCTTGTAACATTGGCCATAGCCCAAATGCCTAAAGGGTAATGGTTACCATGTGCGCACAGAGATAGCACCTCAAAAATCCACATATCAAGGCTAGAAAGTGTGTGCCAGTGAAAAAAAGGGAGAGAGGTGCATTACGCAGAAAGAGGGAGAAATTAAATGCAAAAAAGCCTTTGGCTTATTCCTGAGAATTTTCCATTGACTTGTCAGTACTTCTAGAAGTAAAAATATTATATTGTGCGCAGATTTTGCCGAACAATCACAAACCTGAACTGTGCTATGGTTGTGTGTGCACATTGATGTTCCTGTGTGTGGCAGAAGCACCTTGGCTTCTGCTCTACAGCTCTGGAATTTCCTCCAGCTCTGTCGCCAGGGCATGATAGCTACCATATGCCAGCTATTCACACACAAAAACACACATACTGTTAAATGAAGACTGCAAACCTACTAGCACACAACTTTGTTATAGTAAAGCCAACCCAATGTATAAATAAACTTAGACTGAAATGCATAACAGAGCGGAGTAATAGAAGAAAAAAAAATGCACTTTTGCACATGACAGCCTCTGTTTTTCATGTAAACATTTTGTGATACTGAATGAGTGCGCTTCAGTAATAAGTCGCACGGACTAGATTACAGAAAAATGAGCATCTGCTTTTTTAATCCTGGATAAAATAAGATTATTGAGCAATTGTGCTCCAAATCTTTTGAATTGTAAAACATTTATGTAGAAAATGTTTGTATGTATTCAGCATTCCTAAGTGGAGCTCACAATCTAAGGGCATAATGGTCTTTCTTACCCTCTAACTCGCAAATCAGGTAATCCCTTTATCTGTTTCTAGTTTTGTTGGATATACCAAATCTAAATTTCTTGACAGGAAACAAATTCCACTTTAATAAAAAGTTAGATGAACATTTACACTTTTAGAAAACATAGATACATGAAAAGATCTCAAATAACATAACAGTCTGTTGTTTCCCTTACGGCTTTTCCCATCAGGGGTCGCCACAGCGAACAAGTCGCATGGTAAACTTGGCAATGTTTTACGCCGGATGCCCTTCCTGACGCAACCCTCTCACAGCAACCGGGCTTGGGACCGGCACAGAAGCAGAGAAGGGAACAGGGAGCAGCCCAGAGTCGAACCCTGGTTTCACGGACGGAAGGCGCCGCAAACCAGCACGAGCTAAACCGGCTCCAAATAACATAACAGTCTAAAATGTGTTAATCATAAAATGCGTTACATCATCTAAATGTTTTCTTATGTTGTGGTAAAGGCATCTCATTTCCTCTTTTGACACTAAGGAGGAACTAGCGGGGAGGGCTACACACCTCTTAAAAACAACCTGTCTTGATGAACCACATGGTAAAAGATGGTAAAAGAAATCTACCATTGTGAGCAGAGCAGGTTTGACCTAATTTCCCATCATCCCTCTGTTTACACGCTTTTCCACTAGCTTACAGCCCCTCACAACCTCAACCTCAATGTTATTTTTAGAATATTTTCTAAATTAAGAGTTCCTGAACAGCCCCAAAACTCCATACATTTCCTAAATTTAGACTCCAAGGGTCCTTTGCAAATTGATATAAAATATAGACTTTTTAATCTTTTAAAAGCATATATTTTAATAAAGCCAGGGCTCCAGACTGCGACCAATTGGTCGCATTTTGCGACCAAAATTTGAGAGTGTGCGACTGAATTTTACATCCAGTCGCACATGTGCTACCAGTAAATTTGCCTCCCCCACCCTCCGTATTTTTTTATACATTAAACGTGGAAGGGGCACGTCAATGATCAATGAAATAATCAATGAAACGCGAGCGCACACGCACGCAGGCAGACACACGCACTCGCGCACATACTCATGAAACGCGAGCACACACTCGCGTGATGCCCGTCTGTGAGGCGGCCACTGCGAGTGAGAAGAATAGGGAAAGCCACTGTGAGTGGCTAAATGCGTGGAGGGGGAGGGGCCTAGAGATAATAGAGCGCGCGTAAACATCTGTGGGAAGGAAACGGAGACAAATATCACAACCTGATATGTGCGTCTGAGCTATGAGCAAGCGAACTATTGAATCGTTCTTCCGACCTGCGGCTAGTGTACCAGTGCCAGAGTGTCCAGCGGGGGTCTCAAACTCGCGGTCCGTGGGCTATTTAAATTATTTCAATTAATCACTCCACTACAAAAACCATCAGGACACATGTCCCACAATGCATTGTTTTGTAGTCTGTAGGGCAGCTTTCAGTCAGTTCAGTTTTCAGCTGTGTCCGGGTAGGTTTGCCCCTTGCTCCCACCCCTTTCTCGGGATATTTTTGTGATGATTGACAGTTGATGTTGGAGCAAAAACAAAAATATATGTCTCACACCAGGTGATCTGCGCAGCGTTGAGTTCACCTGGGTGATCTCAAACACACTTATTGTGCATCTTGGCTGCACCTATTTGGTGTCACAAAGATAAATTCCCATCCGTTTTCTTTACTATTTGTACTGTCATGACAGTGATGGTGTTGTCAGTTTACCTTCTTGTTGCATCTTCAAAAGTGCAGAATAAAATATGACACTGAATTTGAAACAGCACATTGTAAATTCTGCATCTATTATTAAAGTTTTTATTAGTATTACAGTGGAAATTAGTAGATCTGGTTAGAATGTTGATTTACGGGATGCGCCCCTAAATTTGCTGGTTGTGCCCCTAAAATTTTCAGTTAGGGGCCACTGTGCTCCTAGTGAAAAAAGTTAGTCTGGAGCCCTGAAAGCCCATACTCAGTCTCATCTTGCTTTTAAAGAAATTAGACATTTACTGTTATTGACATCTGGGAGATTACGGTGATCAAGAGGACAAGTAAAAACAAGCACCACTAAATGTCAGCTACGAAACTAACCACAGACTTTCATTGGTCTCCTGTATGCAGCCAGGTGTTAGATGTTTATATTACACTGCTTGAGAGGGATGAGGAAAAGACTGAGTCCAGACAGTCAGTGCCACAGTAAACACTGTCGTGTGTAAAGTTAACCACAGCCAGATTCTGAATTTTCTCTTGTGTGCAGAGAAACGGTGGTGCAATCACTGACAGTCTGAAGAATCTGTTGTTAACTAAGATAGTATACATTGCTAAAGAATTTAGTTTCTGTAAAACACAAAATAACATTTTACAGACAGCATGAGTTGTTGTATTCTTGGAAGAAAAACAGATATTTTGATTAAGTACTTATGCTATAAACACAAACAGAAAACCTTTTTTCATGTAACCAGGATATTTAGCTTTAAAAAGTCGGGACATTTTGGCCTTTACAAACATTAACCATTGCTGTCAAAATCAGCGGTGCGGCATGTTCATTTTATGGTATGAACTAGATGCATACCCTGGCTAGTTTCCTTTAAAAACACATTTAATTGTGAACCTTTGTGCTTGACACAAGCTTTAGTGCTTGACACAATGGTGTTGGTATGTAATTATTCACAGATTACGAAGGCGATAGTAATCTTTATTAAGTGTATGGAGCATAGTGAAATCCTTAACGCCATCAACAAACATTTAAAAAACAGAGATTCAGATGTTTTTTTTTAAAGAAAAAAGATATAGTTATTGACAAATTACAATGCAACTCAATCAACTGATAAATATGTTTTATGTAAAATGTGTTGAAATAATGAAATAATTACATATTACTTTAATATGTACCATAAACAAAATTATTGTAGAAAATTCCATCACAGCAGGTTCCTAACCATCTGAACCCCAACCAAAGCATCTGTCAATCCACCCACCACTGCTTTGACAAATGGCAATACTTGTGCAACTGCATTAGCTGTGTTAGGCATACACAATAAATCGCACATTTATCGTTATCGCGTTATCAAATTCTGCAATACACATAACAAAAGAGGGCAAAAATTGTGATAAATGGTTACCTTCAATGTGCTAAAACAATCCTATGGCAGCTTGAAGTATTTAACTAATTAAATAAATCCCTTTATGCATTTGACCAATCGGATGGGCCCCTTCACGTTGTTGACCAATCGGATGGAGCCTTTTTATGTTAGATACTCACCTCCTATGTAGACTAGGGTCATTCAGAGTATAATTTAAGTTATGTTGACTCTTATTTAAATTAAACTGGTCCAGTGAATTGGAAATAAAGTTTTTGGTTGTTTTGCCATTTGTTCATGTCTCGCAAATTATATTGTCGTCGCAATATTGATCATTAATATCGCAAATTGCTATTTTTTCCTCATATCATCCAATTGCAACACTTGTGCAACTGCATTAACTGTGAATGTATTAGGCCTGCACAATAAATAACCTATCCTTTCACATCTGCTCTGTTTTTTAACAAAGCTTTGCATGCATATAAACAGACATAGGGTGATGCATAAAGACACAAACAATCATCAGGGTGATCAATCACAGCCATTGCCTTGTCAGTTCATCATTAGGAAACATAATCAAATCTGTGAAACTAATATAAAATCCAAGTTGTCATGTCAATGAGGACTTAATCATCCATTACTAAAAGCAACTGCATTTGCAGGCTGTGTTAAAGCAACACAAGTTTATTTTAATCACACCATCTATAGATCATTCATCTCATTGTCTAAAAAATATATCAAATGAACGAATACACACTCGCACACAAACTCTGTCCTGTTGATTACAGTTAAGGCAAAGTCAGTCCAAGTCAATAATCCAGCAGGCTGGCCTACCAACAACCTCTGACCACTTTTGCCATGCCAAACTCCTCTAATAAACTGCAGTTGTAGTGCTGAGTTTCTTCATGTGTTAAAGGCTAGTATGATCCGATTTGTTGGAACTAGAAGGCCTTTGGTAAACCTTTTATTAATGCAGATCAAGCTAATTCTAGATGTAATGATTGGGTGTGGTTAAGGTGTAAACTGAAGTTATGGTTAGGGATAGCCATCAACTGTCAATGGTTAATGCCTGGACTAGGATTAAGGTTATGTGGTACGTGTCAATCAAATCAGCTTTATTTGTCAAATATATTGCATACACATGATATGCAGCACAGATGAAATTTCTTTCCTTGCAACCCACCGTGCAAGCAGCCTTTAAAAATAAAAATAATACTAATAATAACAGCAATCTATATACGTCAGTGCAGAAGTGGCAATGAGATGGTTTAAAGTGACATAGGACATTTTATCAATCATAACAAAAATAGCAAAGCATTTTTTATGTTTCTGTACATGTGCCTGCCTGGTCTACATCCAAGTGAATTTGGCTGGCGTCAATCTACTGCTGGAAACAATTAGAAAGACAGAGGGCAGACAATTATAGATTACATTTGTCTTAATGTCGAGAGATCCATATGCACAAAATTGAATAAACTGGACAGTTTGCAATTTAGAACTATAGTCCTTTGTCTAAATTGACAATATTTTAAAACAGAGAGGAGAAAAAAAAGAATAGTTCTTAGATTTTCTCATTAACAGACATGTAAAAAAAAATTGTTTTCACATTTTTGTTGCATTATTGGCAACATTGAGGACAGGTAGTCATTGCTCTGTTTGGTTACATGGTGTGTACCACAGTGAATATGGACCACAGAAAGTGAAGGTGAGAGATGTCTCTGGAGATTAACAATTTATAGGCCTACATTTAATTTATAGGCCTACATAATAATAATTTATTAATTTATAGGCCTACATTTAAAGCCTAGAAGACTATCTCCAAAAGACTATGTTCTGATGAAAACAGCTATACATACTATTCAAAGATTTAAGGTCAATGGGACTCATACTCCATGGCTGAAAGAAAAAAAATTAAGCCAACCAAACGTATTGCACAAAAAATTATTTCACCCCTCAACAATTCATCTTTTTCTCTTCATCCAATGGAGTTTGGTTTCAGTGCTCAGCACTCAGAGACAGCTAACTGCTTTTTCAAAGAAAACATAAAACATCTATTAGATAAAGGTGGGGTAGTTAGGGCTGTGTTTCTTGACCTGAAAAAAGCTTTTGACACTATAAATCATTAAAAAACTGTTGACTAAACTAACCAAATTCAATTTCTCCTTGAAAACTATAAAGAGATGGAATCATATTTATCAAATAGATCTCAGTCAGTTAGGATAAATCAGTACAATTCCTCCCTCTCCATATCTCTACAGGCATTCCGCAAGGTTCCATTCTAGGGCCTCTACTTTTTCTCTTTCTACATTATTGACCTCCCCTTTGTTTGTTCAAAAGTCCTCATTCATATGTATGCTGATTACACTGTCATGTATGCGCATGGTAAAAACACATCTGAAGTGGCAGAGATTCTCACTAAAACGATGGGACATGTTGCAGAATGGTTGGAACAGTAGAGTTTAAGTCTCAATTGACACAAAACAGTTGCAATGTTCTTTTCCAAAACAGTCATCACTGTGACATTTTACAAAAACAAACTGTTAAGCTGGGAGAACATCATTAAGTATACAAAACTATGCCTGTTTTATAAAATCATCAATGGTCTGTCATACCCTCCACCCAACCAGTTTCTTCAAATTAGAGTGACACGAGGGTCGGTTCGTCAAGACTGTATAGTTCCTCTGCGGAGAAGTGCCTTCAGCCAGAGCGCTTTCTCCGTAACAGCAACACAAGAACATCTCACTATGTGCATGCTTTTTTGTATTTTAAATGATTGTTTACTGTACATGTATATTTTCTATTAATGTAATTAATTGATGCTTTGAGGTTTTTAGGTTGTCAATTTTAACACCTGTCCGGGGACTACAGAAGAAAAATAGCCATTGGGCTAATTCTGGCGCATTGCAGGCATGCTTTTAATGTGCACTGTCCCTGTTAAATATTAAATATATAAATTCTGACCAAAGCCCAGGACAACTTCAAAGGTTGTTAAATGTCAAGGTATATCAGCTCAGCAGGGTTGATCAGCCCCTGACATGTGTCAAAGTGAACCACGGATCCCCCTTTCCGGATCCATAGCCATCTTAGCGCTTTCTCAGCAGCCACAATGATGTTTTTGATGGGTCTTCTGCACGCTGACCTTTAACCCCAAGAAATTTGAGGGTGCATGTTAATGATTAGTCAGCAAAACCTCAGCTACACACCGGCTTTCCAGCCTTTGCTCCTGTTTTCTGACCGTAGCTTGGTGTATTTAGCCTGCTTGTGTTCGCTTGCCTCCTCCATTCTCAAGCTCAGCCAGGACCACTTCCATTGATGACTCTGATGTCAACACAATGTCTGGGCAGAGCGAAGTGTGTGATGTGTTCTAGGAACTTGAGTTGTGTTCCCAGGTCGACTTGGAGTTTACAGTCTCGTGCAGTACTGAGAAGCCCTCATGCAGGACTTTGCTGCTGTTTTTCATTGTAATGTAACTGCATCAATTGAATTTAAAAATAAAAATAAATCATTCAAAATGCTTTTTTATTTCTACTTTAACATCACACATTCTGTGACATAACTAAAAGAAAATCCAAAGACGGGATTGCATTTTCGTTTTTACATTCACCGCGTAAAAAGTGTAGCATAATTAAGTGTAGCATTTCCAGGAGGGAGACTGGGAAATGACGCCAGTGCTCACTAGGTGTGGCTAGATCAGGGGTCGGCAACCCATGGCTCCGGAGCCACATGTGGCTCTTTCATCCATCTGTTGTGGCTCCCTGTGACTTTGGAAAATAATGAGTATTTTATAATAATTAAATTTTATTTTAGTTTGTTCATTTTTCATGGCATTTCAAAGGCGCTGATGGCTTCGTACGAAGCGCGAGCCACGTAAAAAACAGCTTCGTAATGAGCTCATATTTATCGGGCGAGAACTGCAGAGCTGATAGCAGGGAGAGGCACGCGGGGCGGCTTCAATAAACACTCCGATCTTCTGCCGGGAACTTGACGTGCCGTGGGGCAGAGACCAACTCGCTGATGACAGACTGAGAGTTTGCGCCAGCATTGCCAGAGAGAGTCACAGTTTTCCAGCCGAAAAGTCATCTGAAAACCGCCAGACCCAGCCAACAACCGCCCAAAACAGCTTTTGTTGATGTTTTTTATTTATTTATTTATTTATTTTTTTTTTATTTTTTTTTTAACTTGTCCTGTCCAACAGCTAGGCAGACAGATGAGAGCTGAGGGCCTCTTGGGTTGGACATATTTTACTTTAACAAGAGGGGTTATTAATCTTCAGACAAACCAAAGGTATGTCTGAATAAACCCCTTTTGTAATTGAGGCCAAACTTTATTAATTTCAAACATGTCTGAAAATCTTTGGTGTTGGACCGGACGGAAAAGGAAAGAGGGGAAGAAGAGAAAGGGACGTTAGAGAGAGGGGGGGTAGGGGGTGATAATAGGAGGGGAAGGGGGATAAGACCATGAAGCAGCATAAAGCAGCAAGTTTACTGGTTGTTAATCATTATGGTAAGGTTCAAATGAAAAAAAAAACAAAAAAAAAAGGGCGGAGCCTGTCCACACACACACTCAAATGTTATAAACACACCTGTTAGTTGCAAAAATGTCCACCTGTCGACATGTACACAAAACAGATAGTGTTCACACGCATACTTATGCCTTAGAACCAACTAGTGTGAAATATTTCAGTCATTCAGTCTGTTGAGCTAACACCTGTGCTCAGGTGAGTGTTTATGTTCTTCTAAAATGGATGGTGGAACGTGAAAAGAAGGAGGGAGAGTGCCCAGCCATCCCCACCCCAAGACCCCCACCGCACCAGCAGCGGCAGCCGGAATCCCCCCAACGCCACACGGGAACCGGCAGGGAACAACCGTTGATGTTTTTTTTCGTACTGGACTGATAAAATAAAAGATTTTTCTAAATAAAAGATAGTTCTGACCAATAATAAAATGTGTACAATATTGAATATTTCTTCAGCGGAACACCTTCTTCCATTCATTTTCTTAACCCGCTCTATCCCCGCTATAACCTGCGTCCTGCTCTTTCATCCTTGTGCTGCGCTGAAGCGCCCCGACAATCGTATTTTGCGCTTTCTGTGTAGGACACACTGAGGAGCGCGGGGGAAACAAAACTCAGTTGCAGAGGATGTGAACAAGTGAACAGGTAGAGAGGAAAAGCAGGTAAAGAGGCGGAGGAGGGGCTTTGGCTTCAAACTCTGTCAGAGAGATGCAAACACGGGCGTCAGATTAAGACGCAGCTTTCACTGTAGGACTTGAAGCAGAGACTTTCCCTGGGATGATTTTATGAACCCAAACATGGAAACATGATTACCAAGTAGAACTCTTCAAAATAATAAACCTGATCTCTCCACATTCTCAGTGTCTACCATGCATTGATAAACACATCGCTCCATGCAGCGATCAGACCAGAACCAGTAGCTCCTCCCACACGCGACCGCGGTATCATCCGTTAAAGAACATAATGTGCATATGCTTCGGACGATGTCCAATTGGCCAATCTACATGTCAATCAAGTCCCGTACTTCTCAGTGAGGACTTTGGTGGATTTTAAAGAAGTGCTTTTTTTTTTTTTTTTTTTTTTTTAATCTTTTCTGGCCCGCGATCTACACTCATGTCCTTGAAGATCGACGTAATGAGCACCCTTGATATAATATATACATGCATAATATATATAATGATGTCAAAACGGGTTGTGGCTCTGGGTGCTTTCTTTTCATTAGGGGCGGTCCCAAATGGCTCTTTGAATAAAAAAGGTTGCCGACCCCTGGGCTAGATGCTCCACGTGAGCAGGGCTCCAGACTAACTTTTTTCACTAGGAGCACAGTGGCCCCTAACTGAAAAATTTAGGGGCGCAACCAGAAAATTTAGGGGCGCATACCGTAAATCAACATTCTAACCAAATCTACTAATTTCCACTGTATTACTAATAAATACTTTAATAATAGATGCAGAAATTACAATGTGCTGTTTCAAATTCAGTGTCATATTTTATTCTGCACTTTTGAAGATGCAACAAGAAGGTAAACTGACAGCACCATCGCTGTCATGACAGTACAAATAAGTAAAGAAAACGGATGGAAATGTATCTTTGTGACACCAAATAAGTGCAGCCAAGATGCACAATAAGTGTGTTTGAGATCACCCAGGTGAACTCAACGCTGCGCAGATCACCTGGTGTGAGACATATATTTTTGTTTTTGCTCCAACATCAACTGTCAATCATCACAAAAATATCCCGAGAAAGGGGTGGGAGCAAGGGGCAAACCTACCCGGACACAGCTGGAAACAAGAGACTACAAAACAATGCATTATGGGACATGTGTCCTGATGGTTTTTGTAGTGGAGTGATTAATTAAAATAATTTAAAATACCAATTCATTAAAAAAGGCTACATACATCACAAAACATTAAAATAATCATAAAATATATAATAACACAGATCATACTAAGGGGGAGAAGAATATTAAATCTAAATTGAATGTTAAGGACAACTCCAATTTCCTGTTCTCCTTCAGTCTTGCTGCAGATTTGCTTTCATCTCACAGCCCCCGCCTGGTCTCCCCAACGATCCAGGCGAGCCGCCGGTTCATCTCAAACACGTCTATTTTCCCCACGTATTTTCAGTGTGTCTAAAACTAATGTTGTTTTTGCTCGAGCGTGTTTAAAGTTCAAGCCCCGTTAGCTGTCACGCATGTAGGTGTGGGACATTTATTCTCCTCAGCTGACCCGACTCCCGCGGGACGGGAGCGGTGTGCTGCCGTAACCCGTTTGATGCGCCGCCGTAACCAAAACCTAAACCTTCCTCCGGTTCTGTGCGGCCCAGAGAAAAGTTCAGCACGGACTGCATGTATGTAGAAAATTACGAGCGAATAAATACGTTCAAAAGGAAAGTAAGGAACTTCTTAATGTGGCCCGGGGAGGGAGGGGGCTGTCAGGTTTCCTGCTTTCAAACCCTGTCATTGTCACGCCCCCAAGAGTCATATACCCCACTGTGATTGGTTGGTCAGCTCCGAGCACGACGATGAAAAAGTGTCATTCATACAAACTGGCGGGCTGCAGTAACATTAAACATTCATATTAAGGCGAGGACCGCAAAATATCATCTTGGGGGCCGCAAATAGCCCGCGGGCCGCGAGTTTGAGACCCCTGCTGTACACTCTGGCACTGGTACACTAGCCGCAGGTCGGAAGAACGAATCAATAGTTCGCTTACCCATAGCTCAGACGCACATATCGGGTTGTGATATTTATCTCAGTTTCCTTCCCACAGATGTTTACGCGCGCTCGATTATCTCTAGGCCCCGCCCCCTCTACGCATTTTAGCCACTCACAGTGGCTTTCCCTATTCTTCTCACACGCAGTGGCCGCCTCACACACAGGTATCACGCGAGTGTGTGCTCGCGTTTCATGAGTATGTGCGCGAGTGTGTGTTTGCCTGCGTCCGTGTGGCTTGCGTCTCATTGATTATTTCATTGATCATTGACGTGCCCCTTCCACGTTTGATGTATAAAAAAATACGAAGGGTGGGGGAGGCAAATTTACTGGTCGCACATGTGCGACTGGATGTAAAATTCAGTCGCACACTCTCAAATTTTGGTCGCAAAATGCGACCAATTGCTCGCAGTCTGGAGCCCTGGTGAGCCAAGCATGTCTCTGATCAGAGCAGCCGGAGTCAGAGGATCATGTTTGCATGAAGAGAAGGGTGCTCCGGAGGACGCTTCGGACCTCAGTCTGTTCGACTGCTCTGCGTGAACAAGCTGCCGGGCTCAGAAGGACAGAGTCTCAGAGGAGTAGCTTTGAGGTGGCTTTTGAGGGCGAAAGTGCCGCTTCGGGCAGTCCTGAAAAACCGTGCAATCATGTGAATTTGTGTTTAAAATAGTCTCCAGAAAAAATAAAGACTGATGTTATTCCCACATATTTACAGCCAAGATGCACATGGCCCGCACAAAGTTTAAATGCATCCGAAGCTGAATACTGTTTGCACGTATTAGCCTAACCCTTCTCCTAAACCTTATGATATATTTTTATTTAAATTGAGACAATAATTATAAATCAGGTCCCCTGGTTTTATTTTTCCCTCTCGGATTAACGGTGGACAGCAAGTTTTCAAAATCGGTCAGAGAGAATCTCAGGGATGATCTCATGAACCCAAACATTTTGAAAATGAAATGTGAAATACCATTTTCTTTATCATTTTAATTAAGTGACAGAATGAGTGGTCTTAAAGAAGAAAATGAAAAAGCATTTTGATGTATTTGCTTTTTATTTTAATTCTGAGTCAATGAATGCAGCTTCATTTTGAAAATGAAAAAGCATTTCTGGTATCGACTTTTATTTTTGATTATGCTACAGACATGCTTCCATATTACTGAGGCATCTGGTTGGTCAATTTAAAACTTGAATAAATTGCAACACAGAAAACATGAAAAAAGAATTATAATAAGAAGATTTTTAGAAAAAGGTATCTTAGAAAGAATAGTTACTCTGACAAATGGAATGACTGCGTAATTGCTGTCTATTTCTCAATTGATGCCAATGGCACTTTGGTTTCATGGAGCCAGCAGGTACTTCCTATTTGGAACGCGAGGGGGGAGGAGTCACACTGCCCAGTGTTATATATGTATATGAACCAAATACACTAAGGCATATTTGACAAACAGCATTTGAAAAAGAAAAGTTCTGCCAAGAAAAATAGTGCAGAGGTGCTGATTTGGACTTGTTTTCAAAAGACAGGTAAATCTCATCTCAAAGTTATTGGGAAAAACACCTGTATACCAAAACATTGTATTCCAAAGAGCTTAGCAGACATTTTTACCCAGAATTGCTTAGATTCTGAGGAAACATGTGGTACTGCCCAAGGAAACAACTGCCAAGTCAGGAATTTGAACCTGCAACCAATTGACTTTACAACCCAGTAGAGGCAACCCCCGCAAAAAATACACACACCCAATTAGTCTATTACTTAATGCTTTGTTAAAGCTAAAACAGCAATTTGATCCAAACTAACCAATGCCACAACACAAAATTAAAAAATAAATCTTTGGTTCACTACACATGTGTGTATTCTTTTTATTTTTATCCCCCCATCCCCTGGGGGAGCGGTGAGATGCAGACGAGCCGCGCTCAGGGGAAATTCGTACTGAAGTAATGCTAACAAAGGTAAAATAATAATTAATTATCATTTGAGAATTAAAAAATAGAGCGAAGAAAACCATGTTAAGAGAATACCATGAAAGAGGAAAGCAATTACAAAGTCAAAAACTAAAGAAAAAAAACTGCCTAAAAAAAGATATACAATATGAAATACATGTTGTAGGATGTAACATAGAAGCATTTCTTCCTATTCTAGGAGGAATAGTAGGAAATTAATAGGAACTCTAAAATTAATAGGAATTAATAGGAACTTAGCAGGAAGGAAAACATAGGAAACATGTATGGAGTCCTAAACTGTTCATAATTAAATAAATAAATATGACCTCATGCGAATTAGGGCTGGAAATCACTGGGTACCTCCCGATACGATACGATTTGCGTTACATTGCTCACGATAACGATACTATCACGATATGGCGATATTGTAATAATCTATATATCTCGTCTCTAACAACTCACGATATATCAAACTTTAAGAAAGAAGAATTTGAAAAACTGTTTTTTGGAAAATATTTACCCATTTATTTTTTAAACACCATGATAATAAACAACTTGTGTCCTATTTGGTGTAATGAATAACAGACTTTTGTGTAACATTGCTGAAATCAGTAATACTCTGTCTTTTAAAAGATTATCAGTCTTTTTCCAGAAACTCTGATTTCAAAATAAATATTTTCCAAAAGTATCTTTGTTTTATGTTACATTGCTGTTTTTCAGAAGGACTTATTTATTTCATAATGACCTTTTTCAGCAGAATGAGTCTGTCTGTCAATCAAACCAGACAAGGCGGAGACACTTTTCTGATTGATTCAATAGAGTTCATTGTGTCTATAAATATATACTGAGTACTTAAATTATTTTTGTATCAGACACTGGTTTGTTTTTGTAAAACGTTCCGACATGGTACCGGTGGGTACCTCCCGATACGATACGATTTGCGTTACATTGCTCACGATAACGATACTATCACGATATGGCGATATTGTAATAATCTATATATCTCGTCTCTAACAACTCACGATATATCAAACTTTAAGAAAGAAGAAATTGAAAAACTGTTTTTTGGAAAATATTTACCCATTTATTTTTTAAACACCATGATAATAAACAACTTGTGTCCTATTTGGTGTAATGAATAACAGACTTTTGTGTAACATTGCTGAAATCAGTAATACTCTGTCTTTGACAATGACAATTTTCATTTGGACATATCTGTAAAATTTGGTTTAAACAATAGTGAACATTAACAGCAGCCATTATTAAGAACAAAATTGCTGTCAACAGGATAAAAAATGAATAAGTCAAGTAGCTGCCAGGCACATTGGTATTAACTTTTGAAAAACAAACCCATAACCATTGCTTAATTTAAAAAAATAGATGTGAATCAGATATTAATTCTGTGAACAAATTATAGTGTCTTTGTTAAAAATAAATGACACCATTTAGTGCAAATTTGGTGTAAACAAAAATATAATTCTCACAGAAAAATAAAATCAAGTAGCTAGGAACTTTCCTTTAAGTTATTTAAGACATAAATTTCTTTCAAAATAAATGACCAGGGATAAAATACATGAACTTAAAGTGCATCCAAAAGTAAACATCTTTGTGAACAACACGTTTGGGGAAAACCTGCATGCGATGTATGTTTAAATGTTCATGATTTCTGGAGAACCACAGGCTTTTTAGCGTCAAGTAGCCGCTCTTCTACCGCTGCTTTGAGGAGAAGGGGGGTCAAAGGGCAGGAATGCCTCTCTTTCTTCCGTTTCCATCTCAACCATAGCTCTGGTCTGCCCGTACAGTGCAGGGATCCTTTTTTCAGTATTTCCGAGAGGGAATGTCAAAGCGTGGCTCTACTGCATTCAATAAAAAACGAAATCTGCACCGCGCTGCGGGGACGGACAGTTTTCCGTTTGTATTGCCGCTGCTCTGTCTCGCAGAAGACGGCGGTAGCTCCGTCTGGAAAAAGGTATCCGCGTCGGGCTGTGTTGGCTTCAGGCCAGCAACAGCCACAGCTTTCTCACACAACTCCGGGTGATGCAGCTTCAATGCTGCCGGCGCGTCTTTTAAGTTGCAGCTCTCGCTTCTTATCGTTTTTCCCCTCCGCCATGTTTGTTTGAATGTGAATTCTTTGTCCGCCCGCAACAGCCAATCTCGCAACGAGCGCCCCCTATCGACCCTCCGAAGAATTGTCTTACCAAAGGATGGTTAATATAACGTTTTACAGGGTCTTTAAACATAAATAAAATGTCGATACTTGATGAAGACGTATCGATAATCAATCGCGGGACTAAATATCGCAATATATCGCCATATCGATATTTTGGCACACCCCTAATGCGAATACACAATCAACCAATGCATTTCTCTTAAATATATAAAGAGATCACGAAATTGTGAAAAACATGCACACAGATTTAAATTAACCATTATATTATTGAATACATTTCATTCTGCTTTAAAAACCTGACATTATTTTAAAACAGCATTTTAAAATATTCATTTTTAATCATGTTGAAAATTATTATCAGTCTTTTTTCAGAAACTCTGATTTCAAAATAAATATTTTCCAAAAATATCTTTGTTTTATGTTACATTGCTGTTTTTCAGAAGGACTTATTTATTTCATAATGACCTTTTTCAGCAGAATGAGTCTGTCTGTCAATCAAACCAGACAAGGCGGAGACACTTTTCTGATTGATTCAATAGAGTTCATTGTGTCTATAAATATATACTGAGTACTTAAATTATTTTTGTATCAGACACTGGTTTGTTTTTGTAAAACGTTCCGACATGTTTCGGTGGAATACCTCAACACTAGGGGGGTATGCACCTCAACACATTCACAGTGTTGCCAGAAATTGGGCAATTTTGATTCTAAATTTGTGGATAAAGATGGCTTTGGGCGAGTATGCATAATACGGGTGATTTTGTGGTCGGTTCTGCGGTTTTAATTTTCTCGTGAAAATATAGGAGAGGTCTAAGTTAGGCTGGGTGGCTGTCGGAGTTCCACTAAGCTTCTATGAACTGGAGTTCCCTGAATATACCATGTCATGTGTGGGAAGAGCTACCAGCTAATGTTTTTAGCCTGATAGCCACATGGAGCGGTGTCTGTGTTTATCTCACTTACAATGCATGGATGCACAATGCACACGGAGAATGTTAAGAGATCAGGTTTATTTATTTTGAATAGTTCTACATGGTAACCATGTTTCCATGTCTGAGTTCATGAGATTCTCCCAGTGAGAGTCTCTGCTTCAGCTCCTGCAGTGAAACTATGTCTTGATGATGGCCGCTTCAGCGGTTTTTTCCATCTCTATCAGAGTGCGCAGCACAAGAGTGAGTGTGTGTGAGCGCAAGTTAAGAGTGTGTTGCTCAGTTCGCCGGAAAAGTAATAATCAAAAAAGGTTTCCTCCAAAAAAAAAAACAGAGACTGGTTCTTTTATTAACCCGCTCTGGAGGCTCAGAGGGTCCGACCGGGGAAGTGAACCCCAAATCAAAGCCCGGATCTCCGCTGCGTTTTCCGACCACGGTCATAAACGTCTTCGTAGGAAAGGTTCAACATTTTCCCCGAGAGAGCAAAATAAAATCAGAGGACCTGATTTATAATCATTGTCTCAGTGAAAATAGAGAAATATTATAAGGTTCAGGAGGCCCGAGCAGGCTTGCTCCACTTTCCACAGCTGTCCTGTCTGTCTGGCCGCCAGCTCGCCTCTCGTGAGCCTGCAGTGTAAGGCAAGATGTGACGTCAGACTGGATCTGTCAGCACAGAGAGCAGGGGCCTCATTTATAAAACTTTGCGTAGGATTTGCGTCAGAATTGGCGTACGGATGAAACATAGGACGTGCGTACGCACAGAAATATTCGGAGTTATAAAACCGTGCGCACGCACATCCTACGCATCTTTCCCTTAATAAATCACAACCAATTCTAAATGCTGCGCAGGTTTTGCGGCCTCATCACACGCCCATAGTTGCCCATAAATAGTCCGTGAAACGCCCACAAATGAATATTCATTGATTGCGAAATCATGCCAAACACGGAGAGAAAATCAAAAAAACGTAACTTCACTCAATGTGAAGTAGAAGTTATCGTTGGCGAGGTGGAAAAGAGGAGAATAATGTTGTTTGGAGGACACAGTGTGGCCATTAATAATGCCAAAAAGGCACGTGAGCGGCAGACGGCGGCAGACGCCGAAAATGCTGCAGCCTCACAACCTCGGACCGTGGCCGAAATAAAAAAGAAAAGGTCGGACATCAAAGTCAAGGCAAAAAAACGTCTAGCGCTGTACCACCCCCCCCTCCCCCCCCACACACACACACACCCCTGGCAGACACGGGTGTGGGGGGGGGGGGGGGGGGGGACACCGGAGCTGACCCCTCCTGATGAGAGACTGGCGGCAATAATTGGGGAATCCCTTTTAAGTGGAGTGGTGACTGAGGCGGAGGGGGACACCGACGCGCCAGATGCACGGGGTGACACACCCCCAAAAGCCCGCAGAGGAAGTCGGAACCGGCTCAGCCACTCGTCCTCGTTTGCCAACAAGTCTCCTTGCTGTCTAAAGATGCGTTCACTCCGAATTCTTCCATTTGCCACATCTTCTAAGAGCGCAAGATCAGCCATTGTGCGTCATTACGCATTGTGATGGGGCATTTTATTTCCATCCATTTAATTACATCTGAAAAGCTACAGATGTCGGGAATAATCGACGTGGAAATGGGAAATTGATCAGCGCAAATGTAATTTCTTGTTGCTTTCTGAATGGTTGAGACATACGCCATACATTGTTTTATGAAAAATAAAACAAACTAAAGGCATATGCATTAATACCATAATTCTGTAGCTTATGAAGAAATATTTTACTATGAAAACAACTTTCCCCAGTGGAGAATTAATGCATCTCTCTCTATCTATCCATCTGTCTGTCTGATTGCACCTATATCTGCTCCGCCAGACGGACACATTGACGGGAATATCAGTTGTGTACATTATTTTGTTCTGTTAACTATATTATTTATATTATTTATGAGGATGAATTGCAAAACATGCCAATATTGCAGAACATGTTTCACTTTTCTTTTTGCAAATATGTGTTCATTTGAATTTCGGTTGTAATTTTCGTTTGATTTTTTTATTTGTTTCACTGCTGATCGATCAAACGTGTTCGTGTTCGTGTAGGCTGTTAATTGTAAGACTTGCTTTGTGAAGTCTTCATGTTATTTCTGAGAGGCAGGATCGTCATTTTCACTTTCACGTGTTTCTTCCATCTGCCGACGGTGTCGCCGTTTCTCATTTCACCCGTTTTTGTGCGTACGCCTGGGTCAGAGCTTGCGTGAAGGACCGCACATTTTCCCGTCAAGTTTGCTTTTTATAAATCTCAACTATTGCGTAGAGAGTGGCGTACGCCTTCTTTTGTGCGTATGCAACGTTTATAAATGAGGCCCCAGAGCTGTGCTAGCTGCAGAGCAAAGAAGAGCTCCGAGCGAATGGCGTGAGAACGAGTCAGCAGTGTTTCAACGGGGGACTTCAAGATGTGGACGACCTGAGCTCCTCTGTGGTTTGGTCCACACAAACCCTCAAACTCAGAAAAACAGAGTCGTAGATGTTTGCATCTTCTGCAGCAGACAGATTGTTTGTCTCTATTTGATCCTCTAATGTCAGCAAAGCCATGCAGATATCGCTGAAATATACCATCTCTCTGACTGGCACACCACAGAGCGGGTATCTAGGAATATGAGTCGATTTCCAGGGATCAGCCGATGTGTTTTTAGATCCCACCCACTTTCACTGACTGACAGACTCATTCTGCTGGAAAAGCTTATGAAATAAATAAGTAATTCTGAAAAACAGCAATGTGAAATAAAAACAAAGCTACTTTGGAAAATATTGATTTTGAAATCAAAGGTTATGAAAAAAAGCCGTAGAATTATAATAATGTTCAGCATGATTTAAATGAATATTTTGAAATGCTGTTTTAAAATAATTAACAGGTTTTTAAAGCAAAATGGAATATATTGAATGATATAATGGCTAATTTAAAATCAGTTTGCAGGTTTTTCACAATTTCATGATCATTTTATATATTTATAAGAGATTAATTGGTTGATTGTGTATTTGCATGGGGTCATATTTATTTATTTAATTATGAACAGTATGGGACTCCATACATATACACAAAAATTACAAACACATATTAGGGGAAACATACATACAGAAATACACACTCAAACACACACGATGGATATCCCTCCCCCAACCACCCACACATATTTGTACCATCCTACACTCACACACAGCAACTCAATGCTAGAACGATGAGTCACTCTGCTGGGAACTCTAGGCTTTCTCCATTAGTACAGACTGGGTAACTGACTGTTCCTACATGCAGAAAGACAGGCAGAGAGTCAATTTGATATCTAACTAGCACAGGAAGGAGAATAAAAAAAAGATTACACACAAGGAATTAATATACAGAAGGGTTTAAAAGATAAGGTGATGCTGTAGAATTCCAGTGGCAAGTAAACGAAAAAACCCAGTTTATATTAAATTTTTGGTCATAAACAATACGAAGTCTTCTTTTTTTTTTTTTTTTGAGAAAATAAAAAGGACAACATCCACAAAAGAAAAAACAAAGAAGTTTTGTTTTCATGATTAAAAATTTCAGACCAACTTTTAAAAGGCATCCTGGAAAAGAGAGGGGAAAAGTCAGTAGAATGCTTTTTACTATTATCAAAAGGTGCCCTGTATCACTTAAACTAATGAACTTCAATTGGATGTGTACACAAAACTTACCAAGCACATGGTACAATCGCGCTTTCATGGGTAAAAGCTGCTGTAAATAAGAAGTTAAATGCTCTATGCAGGACATTAATAAATCTTTAATAAATGGTATTATCTTAAAATAGACAAACTTCAGAGCTCTGAATCACAGGTTTTCCCTTATATGACACAATATGCCGTATTACTCACCAAATTCCAATCACAAAATAGCATGAGTGACAAATAACTTGTCAAAATAATGCAGAATTCATTAATAATTTTGTTTATTTAGGAAGACATCCAGGAAAGTTGCACTTCAGAGCCAAACACAAAGCAGATCCTCAAGTTTTTCAAATACAAAATTAGAAGATAGAGGCAGATCTGACCCTAAATACTTATCAAGTGGCTACTTTTTGTATTATTTCAATTAAGTAATGCAGCACTAACCTTTCAGCTGTGTTAAAATGAACGTAACAATTAACCCTTGTGCTATCTTAGGTAACCCCACCCTTACATTGACGTGTTTCCCTACCATGACAAAGGTGGATAAAGGTGGAAAGATTTCATGTAATCCATGGACACCAGTGAGGTTCACAAATCATTGAAGAAAAAAGGTTCAGAGCACTGTCTAGTGGGTTTAAATGACCCAACTCCCAATGTTAAAGTGCCTAGGATAGCACAAGGGTTATGGAGTTGGACCCTTTTTTCTACCTTGATAACACCACAGTCATTGCCTTACATTTGTCCTCAGCTCATCTGTTCCTGCATTCTAAATGTGTTTAGATCACATGACCGGCAAGGTGGGCATCTTGGTTCAGTTGTTCCGCTCAGAGGACGGATTGTATTCAGACTGAGGACTCTCAGAGTGAACCAAAGCTCAATCCGATTGGAAACAAACCAGGACCACCTCAAAAGATAGGTCTGAGAGCTATTCCTGGTCCCGGACCAGGGTTCGCTTAGGTGTATTCAGACAGAAAATTTGTTCAAGATTATGGGTGGAAAGGAACTCTGGTTCACTTTAACGAACAAACGTGTCTAGACAAAAACAGAAAAATGCAACATTTTTTGTTCCAGTTCTTCTCCACATTATCTACAAGACAACTCCAACTGACTTTCATATGGAAGCGATTCTGTAGCATAAAAAAAAGCAAAGTCCAAACCAGAAATGCTTTTTCTTTTTCAAAATGAAGCTGCATTTTTTGACTCAGAATTAAAATGAAAAAGCAATCCACCAAAATGCTTTTTCATTTCCTTCCTCAACACAGCTTATTCTGTCACTTAATTAAAATTAAAATGAAAATGGTATTTGACATTTCATTTTCAAGACGTTCTCTGGTAAATGTGCAGCAAAATTCATTTAGAAATCTCCCATTTGACATTTAAAATGGATTAATAGAAATGCTTTTTAATTTTCAAAATGAAGCTGCATTTTTTGACGCAAAATTAAAATGAAAAAGCAATACTTCAAAATGCTTTTTCATTTTATACTTCAACACAGCTTTTTCTGTCACTTAATTAAAATGCTAATGAAAATGGTATTTGACATTTCATTTTAAAAAAAGGTCCCTGGTAAATGTGTAGCAAAATTCATTGAGAAATGTCTAATTTGACAATTAAAATGGATTAACAGAAATGCTTTTTAATTTTCAAAATGAAGCTGCATTTTTTGACTCAAAATTCAAATGAAAAAGCAATATTTCAAAATGCTTTTTCATTTTATACTTAAAACCCCTTATTCTGGTTCATAATTAAAACGAAAATGCAAAGAGGGGATTGCATTTGCATTTTCACATCCACCCTGCGAAATTTGTAGCAAAATTCTTCCTCAGTGAGCATTAGCATAGGGGAGGCGGGGCGATGACGTCACTGCTTTCTCCGTGTGTCCGGCTGCTGAAGTTGGCTTGCGATTCACAGCTTCTGATTCGCGAGGGCACTGAAGGAACATTCCACTGCATTTTTCGCATTAAGATCCTGGAATCCAGGTTTGAGCAGTCCAGGTCCAGCAGTTTGTGAACAGGACCCGGTTTTAGGTGATCTTAATGCGAAAAATGCAGCGGAATGTTCCTTTAGTGCCCTCACGAATCAGAAGCTGTGAATCGCAAGCCAACTTCAGCGTCGTCTGACCGCACAGATTTAAAAACATACGATCGAGCAGGCCCTTAAATATAGTCTTAACTGTGTGATAAAAGCACATTATGAAGATAGTCTCCTGCAGCTTCGCGCTGAGTGAGTGTTTTTTGTCCAAACAGCAAACGTTTAGCACGGTGAAATCTGCTATCTGTTGATGGGTCTCCAGCTGTCATCAAACAGCAAATTCAGCGCGAAGCTGCAAATAAATTTGTAAATATGTGGGAATTACAACAGTCTTTATTTTTGTTCTTGACACCACTGGAAACACAAATTCACATGATGGTTTCTCAGATCGCAGCAGCATATCCGCCTTCAGCGATCATCGGGAAGGGCACTAAAGGAACATTCCGCTGCATTTTTCTTATAAGGGGTTTTAAGTATAAAATGAAAAAGCATTTTGAAATATTGCTTTTTCATTTGAATTTTGAGTCAAAAAATGCAGCTTCATTTTGAAAATTAAAAAGCATTTCTGTTAATCCATTTTAATTGTCAAATTAGACATTTCTCAATGAATTTTGCTACACATTTACCAGGGACCTTTTTTTAAAATGAAATGTCAAATACCATTTTCATTAGCATTTTAATTAAGTGACAGAAAAAGCTGTGTTGAAGTATAAAATGAAAAAGCATTTTGAAGTATTGCTTTTTCATTTTAATTTTGCGTCAAAAAATGCAGCTTCATTTTGAAAATTAAAAAGCATTTCTATTAATCCATTTTAAATGTCAAATGGGAGATTTCTAAATGAATTTTGTTACACATTTACCCGAGAACGTCTTGAAAATGAAATGTCAAATACCATTTTCATTTTAATTTTAATTAAGTAACAGAATAAGCTGTGTTGAGGAAGGAAATGAAAAAGCATTTTGGTGGATTGCTTTTTCATTTTATTTTTGAGTCAAAAAATGCAGCTTCATTTTGAAAAAGAAAAAGCATTTCTGGTTTGGACTTTGCTTTTCATTTATGCTACAGAATCGCTTCCATACTTTTACAGAAAAGTGAATAGAAATAAACAGTGAGACACCAGGGAGCAACCAAAAACACACAGTTAGGGGGGAAAAAAAATCAAGCAAAAAGGTGAGTACAAAAGAAGAATAGCAGCAAGGTAAACTAATAAATTAGCAGAAGTATTTTAACAACAATTCATTGATCTCCAAAGGGTAAAAAACTTTAATGTAGCTTGCTTTTTCTTTCAAGGTAAATGAAAGACCACACAGTTTAACAGACAACCCCCATACAGCATTGACCAAAGTAAAAACACCCACATTCACCGTTGATCTGCAGAAGTCACATGACTTGCAGTGGGTGTGCAGCTTTTTAGTAGTGGGGAGAATTTTGGAAAAAAATATGTGTTTAATTTAAATGTAATATTAAAAATTACATTTTAAAACAATAACCACATCATTTAAAAGTTAATTACTAGAAGAATAAATAAGATAAAAATTTGTATTACATGTTTAAAACCGAAAGAAAAAAAAAACAAGACACAGGCCCTCATCACAGTGATTGGCTGTTTACACACACCGTCCTCACGGGCAGCACATTACTTAACTCATTTGCTTGAGATGGGGAAACAGATAAAAGACAGATTTCTAGTATACCACCATGATTTAGTTTCAAAGTTTGTTGATTCTGAGACCCAATATGTTTGTTTGTACATATGCACGTGTGCCCTTTGTTGAAGTGATTCAGGACACAGATAAAACGTCTGTTCAAGATCAAAGGCAGTGGCAGAAGGGAAGTTTTCAGATAGAGCTGGGCGATATGGCCACAAAAGAAAATCTCCGATATTTTCTCACCAATATTGATTTTAGATTTTAATCAAGTTTTTCTCTCCCTCCTTTTAATTTCTGTAACAGAAAATTACAAAAACTATTTTATTATAATATCTTCTTTGAAAATATGCTGAAACACAAAGTTCAACTAAAGATCAATGCAGCAGATGTTTTTGTGAGCTACCACTACCTTGAACATCTCTTAAAGAGAAACGCTTCTCGCACTTGACGGAGTGTCTGTTTCAGGTGTTGAAACAAATTTCTCATTCTCCCACTTTTTGCAGCTACAACCTTCAAACAGATTTTGGTACAAAAACCCAGTAGTCAACATTTTATTTTTTACTTACCAGCAACGTGTATGGGAGAAAGAGACAGCACATAACAGCAATGCCCAGTGGCTGGTCTCTCTGAGAAAAGAAGAACATAGCTACCTCCCTGAACAGAATCCAGTAACCATCACAGTGGCAGACATAGCTATGTATCTAGTTACCAGCCATCATCTGTTTTGAAACAATTTCCCACACTCAACTTGAATCAACAACAAAAAATCCACGTTATTCAAACAACAAATTTGCATAAAGTGGCGCTTTAGAAAGACCCTTTTTAAACTGTTCTATCATTGTGCAATACAACAAAGCTTCATGTACATCAAAATAATAAAATGTTAAAGATTATATCTAACCTTTATTAAGATATTTCTCAGTTAAACAATTTCAATCAGATTTTTTTATATACAGCAGTTTTTTGCCCAAACTCGTTACAGCAAAAAGGAAGTAGATTTGTTTAGTCTTAACTTCTCAAGAAGCAAGCAATGTGATAAGCTAATGAATGACAGACTATTTCAGATATTTTTCAAGGCACTGGCAATCTATAACTAGGTAAAACCAACCAAATAATAAATTAAAAGGTGTATTCTAAACTTCCTTCAGTGAAACAAATGTGGTTTATTGATCCTACTTCAAAGTTTGCTTTTATAAAATCGCAAGAAACAGATGCACAAAAACTTTCTCAAAGTTTAGCTCCAACCTTGTTACATTTGATTTTGATATTACATTGAATAGCTGTGGACACATAATCTTAATACATCTGATAGAATTCTTACCATAAGCACTATGGAGCTACACATAAAATCACATGGTTGTCATTCAAAGGCCATGTTAATTATTTTAGGATTTACAAATTAAAGTACTATTAACAAATAAAAGGACAGAGTTTCAGGGACAGTGCGCATGTCCTCAAACAATCGACACTAGTTTAGTGATTGCCTTATTCTCATGTGTATTTGTGTCCTTGCCAAATCAGATATGATCACCATGCTCGATAAAACCCATGTACTACCCTACTTTAAGATTTCTAAAACACCATGAAGACAACAAACAGAGCAGGACCAGGAAGGAAGGTAAAATAAGGAAAACAGAAGAAAAAATAAAATATACATCGAATAAAATAGGGGCAGTTGACAAAAAAAAACCTGCGCAAAAGCCTGCAAGACATTGAATTAAAAGGGGTATGATCAACTCAAAAGTAACAAAATCTATGGAAAAATGTTTTACAGGTTTCAACCTTGCATGCAAAACATTAAAGTTTTTTGTTATAAAAAATACATCAACAAAAAACTCCTTCAAAAACAGATACACGTTGCCTACACCCAACTGTTCATTTATTTAACCAAACAAGTCTTTCAATTATACATGACTTGCCCAGTGGAAACAGTCACCTCCATGTCAAGAAAAAAAAACGTGACGGTTATGTGGTTTAACAGTCTTTCCACTGACCTACAGGACAGCCTTCTCATGTCAAAGTACTAACAAGTGACAGTTTCCCAAAAGTGTTAATTGGTAACTTTTTAAAGCACTACCGTTTTCCACTTTTAAGCACCCAAATACTGTTAGACAGATTTAGGGATCCACAATGTTAGATTACTGTTAACTTCAGATCCAGCAACATCTTCCAACCCCCTTGCTGATAATGATAACCAGTATTTAAACTTTGGTTTCATTTTCTGAAGATGTAACCCAAAGCCAAAACAACTCAAAACGTAATTTCAGTATTTAAAACCAAATCGTCATCAAGCAAGCAAAATAACAAAGCTGTTTAACTCAAAATAGACCAACTTTAATCTTACTCAAGACTCATAGAAAGTTTTAAGGCCAGTCCACCAACAGAATTTTTACATCTTTTTTGTACCCAAGCTTTTTACTGTCTGTCAAGGCCATCCGTCAAGCTGTCAAACTCAGTCTTGGTGTTGGTGTCTGATAACTGTTGCGAGAAAAAGCTGTTGTTGTTGTTGGCAGTGATCCACAACAAACCATTACTTTCCCATGCAAGCTGCTATTTCTATAGATTTTAGCTCTAGCAATTTATTGTAACAGTATTTTAGATTTTTAAAAATCAATAATAACCCAATAAATATATGTGGGTTGTTCACAGAAATAAGGCTTCAGTTGTCCATGCACAGTCTTAGGTAAATGTTTAGAATGTGCAGAATCTCTCAACCCTTGTGCTATCCTAGGCACTTTAACATTGGGAGTTGGGTCATCTAGACCCACTAGACAGTGCTCTGAACCTTTTTTCTTCAATGATTTGTGAACCTCACTGGTGTCCATGGATTACATGAAATCCTTCCACCTTTATCCACCTTTGTCGTGGTAGGAATAACAAGTGAATGTAAGGGTGGGGTCATCTAAGATAGCACAAGGGTTACATGAATCATATGAGCAGTCTATTTGGCTTTTGGTTTCTCTCCTTGTAATCCAGTTTTTGAGGTTCCAGGAGGCTAGACTAGTAGACACCACTGTTTGCTTTAAAAATGTATTCGAGGTTACAGTTTTTACAATATTGAAATTTGACCTTTCTTTCCTTTGTACCAGTGACAAGATCCTAACGTTATGCATATTTTACATGCCTTTCTTCAACAAAAAGGTGAGAAGCAAGGATCTTCCATTAGACTTCAACAAAAGGCAATGAGTCTATTTCTCTTCTGCCTTTTATCTCTATTCGGCAATATATATGTACTTTTTAAAATGCTATCTAAAGACTTTGATAGCAAGAAACTATTTTGTAAAGGCCAAGTGATACAAAGTTACTTGTAGAAACAATTAAGAGATTTGCTTTCCAAACTAGCATGTCTCAACTGGGAATGGGTAAAACTGAAGTCTTCAGAGTATCTGCAGCTCAACTTCCAAAGAAAACAAACCTTTGTCCAGTAAACATCTTTTACTACTTTTGCTACTTCAATGGATTTAACCTGGTTTAATGAGGGAAAAACAGACATTTCTAACTAACCATTACTAAAACTTCTATGTAAAACCTGCTTTTCAAAATGGTCTCTAAATGTCCACTGAGCATTACAGTTCAGTACTGTCAGATATTTTGAGCGTTTCAAATTGAAAATGGACTCATTAAACCGTACCGTACCATTTTTGGGTCCCTGTTGGTTGTCGGTCCATGTAAAGGAACCATTAAGGAAAAGGTCATTACGACAAAAGCACATTACCAGAGGCAACATTTTCAAATGTCGCTGCACGCAATCTTCTCTCAAACAACAGTAAATGACTTGTTTATACAATGTACCAAAAGCCAAGTGGAAAAAAAAAAGAACTGCTGGATGACTTCCATCGTTGTTCATAACTTCGCCTTTGCTGTAGTCGCACTACTATGACACAAAGCTATAGGGTTGGGCGATGTCCCTTAAATTGGCCGTATTTTTAATTTTTCTGTCTTATATAATTGCTATTCATTATTTTACTTTATTACTTTATTTATTTTATTTCCCAACTAATGACTCATCCGCGATGATCCAGTATAAACTGAGGGAAGTGACTTTAACAAAAAAAAGTAACAAACAAAATAGAAAAGAAGTAGTCCGCTCCCGCACTTTAACTAGTCAAGTGGAAGGGCGGAGCGCGGATTTACAGCTTTGTGTTTGATGGGAAGGGGGGGGTGCTTTGTTACATGAGCAGTATGAGTGGGAGATTTAGGACTGCGATCCGTCCCGCAGCTCTAGGGGAACAAGCTACCGAACTCAGAACCGGGTCTAAAAGTGTGAGTCTGAGCACAGCTCGGATCGTCAGCACACACACAGCGGCGGTGTGAGCTTCAAAGCAGAAATGTCGCTCAGTCCTTAGAAACCGTTCAAACAATCACGCGGATTTGTGTTTCGAGTCACGTCCCGACAAAATAAAAGCTGATGTTATTCCCACATGTTTACGTGCAGCCAGGATGGAGATTGCAGCACCACCCAAAGCTAATGCTGTTAGCCCGTGTTAGCATACTGCTAATTCTGGCTTCTTTCCGGCTCCGCTCTTCAACAGAAAAAGCACTGACCACACGGATTAAAATTACAACAGGCGAACAGGCGCTTAATAATAACCGTAACATTATTAAAAGCACGTTTTGAAGATTGTCTCGTATATTACGGAGCTGACATGTCAAAGTATATAGCCGCTCGGCGGAAGTCATATCCTCAGTCATTCCGGTTTTTTGTGTACCAGACACAGTAAAAAGGGTTAATTACTTAGATGCTGTGCACTGCAAAGAGCAAAATAAATAACCCATAATGAAATATTAGGAGGTACAGGCAACTATTACTACACGTATAGCCAAAGGATTAGCAGGACAACCAGGTTTTCTTTGTATCATTAGAATGATATAGTCAGGAATAAAACTGGATGTTCATTGGATGTTCCATGCTAGTGGGAACATTTAGATACTTTACAATTGAATTAAACAATAATTCAGAGAGCTGTAACAGAATTATAGTATGATTACCGATTCATCTTGAAAATCTTTCTCTGGAACAGAATTCTTTCCATTCGGTTGCTGTTTCATCAAGTGCTGTTTCAAAACATGCATTGTTTGATCCCTACATAATTAACTTTTATTTGTTGCATTTATTGAACACTTTTAATTCCAGGCCTCAAGGGCCACTGTCCTACATATTTTCCAACCAACCTGCCACTTACTCATTGGTTAAACACTCCTGATCCAAGTAATCAACAGCAGATAAGGCAGGATTTCTGGAAAACCAGTAAGAGGCCAGAGTAAGCCCATCCTCACCTCCTGTCACCCATTTGTCTATACTCTCTCCAACTAGCTTACAGTCCCTCACAACCAAGCTAACATTAGCGGTGGAAGCTGAGCAATACAGTATTTTAGCGAGATGTCAGCTTAGACGAGGAAAACGAATACATACATGGATCTAGTTGTCTACAAGAGGATGCATCAGAATGGAGCGGACCAGAGAGCCTACATGCTTTTTCTAATGGCCTTTTCTATCTGCTCCTGATTCACAACAATTAGACCAAAATACAAATAAAAGGAATTTTAAGCCTAATTTTCTTCATATACAGTATGCCCTCCATCATATGAAAAATGCAACAAGAACATATTAAAAACACTATTTGCCTTGGATTAGGTTTTTAACGGATTCTTAAATAATAACACATTTGCTTATTTAAAAATATATGAGCTTACAGGAATTTTCACATAAAGCACCTAGTACATGTCCAACTGTCTTTGACTCATATTAGGAGGAGTGTCGCGTATCGTATGGGAATTTTCCACATGGTGCTTAAAGTGTTTTTTAGGTAGTGCCTTGACAGGCTGAGTAACTGATGCTCCTCTTCTGTATTCATATAAGGTTTTCCAGTGGAAAAACATCAATAAACATTAACGGCAGTCTGAAAGCAGTGAACTCCTTTCAGATGGTTAATTTGCTGTGACAGTAAAATGTTTATCTGATGGAATTCTATATCCCAGCCTATGTGTGGTACAAACTTAAAAACACGCTTTGTTTTGTTTTTCAACTGAAGCAAAGTGTGAATTCTTGATACCAAAAATCACAATAAAACTTTCCACTGTAACGCATTTTGTGGTGGGCTTTAAAGAAACTAAATGGCAGAAAGTAAAACTTTTTATTTTAAGTTAAAGAGTTAGCATGTTAGATTACGATCTTAAGTAATTGATTTTAATGTTTTGTTCCTTTTATTTTGGAGAAAATGATGAAACAAGCCAAGTAATACTCTTTCCATTTTCAAAGTTTCTACATTTGAAAAGTTTTTTAAATACCCTCAATAAAAACCATTTTCAAAAATTGGCTCATAAATACTGACTGTTTTTATTAACATCCAAGGAACGTTACAAATAAACCAGTAAGTCAGTAAGTCATTTCTCGGAACAATTTTCTATATCTAAAAGATAAAGAAGGGCCTTTTTTAAGTAAATATTGTTCTACACTGCCAGGCTGTAAGCTTGTCCACTTGTGCAAAAACAAAGTCACATTTATTTAGGAACAGAAAAAATCCTTATCAAGATGAGAAAAAAAGTTGTTTGTTGACAAAAATCCATTGGTGAAGCAGATTAATTGCAAGTTAATTGCCACATATTTGCTAGTTTTGTGGCCTCTCTGGAAATAGTTCTCATCGAAACCCATCAAATGACAAAGTATAAAAAAAAACATCTCTTCACGAACTTTAAAAATGGGTGAAATTACATCATTCACTGGAAACACTGGGTTTTCCAAAGCGTGTTGCAGCTCCATGTGTTATAATTTCTGTGGGAAACTGATCCAAATGGCTCTTTGAGTGGTAAAGGTTGCCGACCCCTGCCTTAGATTAAACAAAGATGTTAAAAAAGGTAATAAAGTTTATAAATAATAATATAATAAAGTTTTTTTTTTATTTGTCCTTATTTGGAAGGCATCAAAAATAAAAATATCCATCATACACATTTAACAATTTTAAATATATTGGAACGGAAAATCTTTTTACCTCTAAGCTGGTTTGCTACATCAAGAAAAATGTCATGCATTTCAATCAAAAGAAGCTTCTTTTTAACTTGTGCTCATCATAGATGTCCTTATAATTTATGCAGAAAAAAAAGGTATGTTTTGAAACCAATTTGTTAAAGTCTAACTTGTCTGGAAGCGAAAGTCTTTTATATTTAATCACACTGTGTTCTTGCTATCAGAACACTATTATTTCTATCACTGTGTTCAGAAGACATCATGATGGTATATAAGACGTGATAACTAAAAAGATATAAAACTTATTTAAACAATAAAACAAAAACATTTTAAAAAATTAAAATACATCAAAAAACAGTTTTTTTAACAAAAACTATTGAAATGCTCAACTTAGTCGGATTACAGTCATAACAGAGGAACAAACTACACGAACAGACATTTCTAAGATGGTTTGAGCCGTCTTCTGCATCTCACAAATACAGCAAGAGTATGGACTTAAACCTGGCAGCTTAAGTTCTTGAAACAACTTTCTATCTAATTTTGAGTTGATTGCTCTGGGCCCTTTGTGTGTGACTACTGAAATATGTGTGGAGAAGCGTATGGAGACTTGGACTTCATTTAACTCTACATGTATTTGATTAAAGGAGCGTGTGCGCACAAAAGCAGTGGACTGTCTGACTTGGCCTCCATGTATGGATAAGTGTATGGCTGATTTTGTGTCAAGGTCATTACGAAACCACCGTTTTGTGTGCAAATGTGGTTTTCTTTTGGCCAGAACTGGAGTAGAGTTTAAGAGTTGTTTACAGGGATTTAGGAAAAAAAGGAAAAATTTCTTGAACCCTTATTTCTAAAGTTAAGCTAAAACAAAGTATATTAACTTTTTTTAAACTAAATTATTCAGTGAAGAATATAGGATTTGTTTTACATAGCTATGAGTTTAACTCCAACCTAAAATCTATTACAACACATAGTTTTTTCATCTTCAAAAATGTCATTTTTCTACATTTTTTTAATTATTCGAACATTTTTAGGTTGCTTACAAAAAGCAAGAGCATCAGTCAACATGAATCTTACTTAGGTCCTACACTGAGACGTTTGTTTCACAGTAATCTTGATCTTTTAATTTAAAATTCTAAAACAATTTCCAGCAAACTTCAAGACAGTAAAGCTTTTGTTCTTTTTTAGTGGTTGCCAATCTTTTGCACAACATTTAACATTTAGTGACAAAGTTAAAAAGCAATGATGTGTTGCAGAGGGGTGCTGGCTGAGTTCCTCCAGTCATTATCTTCCAGTTGGAAAGTTTGGTTTTTAAATCATCAATCCTGCCAAGTTTTGCCTGTAAGTGGGTGAGCGTGTTAAACAAAATGGTGGTAGCCATGTAAAAATAATAGAGCTGCACAGTATTGGATTTTTACCGATACTTTCTTGTGCCGCGTGAAATGTAACAGCTCAGAATCCCATTTTAAGCTGTGTTAAAATAAACGTTCTAATGAGTAAAGAGTTGGACCCTTTTCTCCTCATTGATAAAACAACAATCGTTGCTTTATATTTGTCCGCGACTCATTTGTTACTACATTCCTACTCTGTTCAAGTCGGATGTGGTGGCCGGTTTGGTTCAGTTATTCTGCTCCGGGAACTAAACTGAATCTCAGTGAAAACCAGAGCTCAGTCCGATTGGAAACAAACCGAGACTGAAGTTGCCAACTTATACAGTATTTGATGACCCGCTTCACATCAATCGCGATAGACATAATGATTTTTTTTTTTACTATTGCTACTTATTTGCCTTATTTCAAATTTACCTTTCATCATATTGCAGAATTCCAGTTAACAATTTATAATTAGACATTAGACATTAATAATACATCTGTTTAAAAATAAACAAAAGTATTTTCAAGTCTCTGCTTTTCAATTCAATTCCAACTAGGTCAGACCTAGTGGTTATTAGATTACCGTAGTTGTATTCTAATAACCACTGTTGTATTTGACACAAAGACAACAAGGTGTGGCCATATTTAGCTCATTTTTCCAAAAGAAAAGAAGAAGAAAAACGATTATTCATGCCTAAATGTTGTAAATGGTAAAAGGCGCATACTTATATAGCACATTTTTACCTTGATTTAGGGCCCAAAGCACTTTACAGTCACAGTCAAATTCACCAATGAACACACACTTTGACATACTGATGGTGGCCTTAGAATGGCGCAAACCTTAACCACCAGGAGCGATGCAGGGTTATAAGTCTGTCCAAGGACGCATGGGGTAGTAACCAAACCTTAAATCCTTAAATCCTCCCATCAGAGGTCAACCGCTCTACCTATGCAGCAGGGTTTCACATACTAAATCAAAAACAGGTATTTATGTATTTTGGGTAAATAAGAACTTTGATTTATTATCAAAAAAGCAATATGTTCTGAGGCAATTCTGCCTTAATACTTAGTTACACAATAGTACATACTAAGAATGAGTTTTCATTGGTCAACTGGTGGCCAACAAACTACTCCCCCTAAATGCGATCTCTTCTCTCTCGTCACACAAGCAACCACTAACGAGAAGTTGTTTTTGTCCAACTCAAGGAGGGTCAAGAAGGCTAAAACCAGTCAAGAGATTGGGCCAACACAAATTAAAAAGCCAAATGGACAAGAGAAACCTAACAATCACTGTCTATTATAATTAAAACATTTTGAGCACATTCCAAATAAAATGTTTGAAACAGGAAACAAAACTTCCATTTAGCCTTTTTTTTCAACTGGCCAAATATTTTACTATGGCATTACATTTTTACAGGCTCAATTGAAATACAAGTCATTCTAAGCACAGATATTGTTTATGTGAGTATATTAAGAGCCACTTGAAGCCAGACATGTTTGGCGAGGCAGGCTTCCTCCATCTCTGACCCTCATTGCATGATTTCCCTGAACCATCACGAATGCAGCCAAACAGAAGCGTACAATGACGTAACAACGCAAGATGTGTCAAGATAAAAGTTTTGTCGGATAGATGAAGCGGTCATTTTTAAACAGAAGAGGTTCAAGTTGTTGTTGTTTTCTTGTTAATTTGGCAAAACCTGGAAAGTTTTTAGAGGAGCATTGCATTCCTATGAACTTTGACCTACATTATCATTTTAATAGGCAGACATATGAGTGAGTGTGGTAACAAAACAGCTAATTTTAAGCACAAGGACTTTGACTCCTCCATCTACTTAACCTCCCCGTTTCTAGTCATGAGGTGCCCCTCTGCTCCATTTTCTGTTGGCTCTGTTTGCATTCCTACTAAACTCTATTTAAGGGTTCGTCACTGCAGTGGTTAAAGGAATGCACATCTGCAGCGAGACCCCATTCTGCTTCTGTTATGCCTGTATCCCTGAATTCAGATCTAGTGTGCAAATGTTATATTGTTGGATCAACAATTGTGAGAATATGTTTACAACAGTAAATGCACGACAAAAAAAAAGTTTGTTTACTTAAATAAGTGCTTTGTTTTGCTATGATTTCACCGCTTCTTTTATGCTCTTCCAAGAGAGTATTAGTTTTCAAGAGGTGGAAGCAAAACCAGTTAATCAAATCAGTTAAAAGTTGTTTGGGAAATGTCCAGCATGATTTAATAAAATAAGTTTGAAACCAAATATGTCTATACATTTTTAAACAGATCACAGATAAACATAACAGTATGTCTAAAATAAAATTTAATTCCATTCAGTATATATGCTGGTAATAGGCTAACATGTTTCAATAATTCTTTAAATTTTGAGAGAATTTGAATTATTGCCAACAGATTCAAAAAAACAAAGTCCAGGTTGGAAATAAAATGACCACAAGTAGTTTGTTATACTTGTTTTAAATAGTTTTTTAGGCATAACATCGTGGCACGTGACTATATGTAGCCGTTTGATGCTGCCAAATATGCTAAAGATGGGCTAACAAACAAGCTAGTACCATGCATACTACATCCCATACCCCCACCCACCCCCACCCCCACCCCCGTTCGGCGGAGCGAAGTTTAGACTCCCATTCCCGCCGCTGCCAAGCCGCTAATTCCCTCGGAGCCATTAAAACCTTCAAACTCACCTTGGAAGATCTCCGCCAGTCAAACGGGCATTTCTAAGTTGTTGTCTTCCATGTTTAGAACTTCAATGAGTTGTTCTTCGGCTCACCGAAGAGACTCCAGGCGGATTCGCGCGCGGAGTGAGACGATAGACAAGCTCGGACGGAGGAGGGGGAGGAGGAGGAGGGAAGGAGGGAGGCCGTCAGACCTCTGTCACCCCATTTGAGAAGCTATCTGTCAATCACGATTCTGTGGGTGGTTCTCTTCCCAGGGGCTATAAAGACCTCTATTAGCGCTGATCCCAGGTCTGGATCTGGGGAATGTGGCGAACAAAAATAAGAGCCGTCTAAAAACAGTTTAGTTTGCACTGATTTTCCACTGATTTTTTTTGTTGTTGTTGTAAATAATACGAACTTGTTCTTGTCTCTCCAACCCAGTCTTGTAAATAAAACCTATGGTTTTACACAAATACAACAAGAGAATCTATCTGAACTTTCTAGAGAAACATTTGAAATTCTTCACAGCTGAGGAAAAAAAATGGTTAGGCCTGGGGGGCTGCAACCTGAGGCTCCAGAGCCATATGCAACTCCTTTATCTCTCTAATGTGGCTCTTGGGCTTTAAAAAAAATACAAACATTTGAATAAAATATGGATTTGTTTTTGGCTAATTTGTTTTAATTCATTGATTTTTATCGTTCGTGTTTATATTATTATTATGTCAAATAACATATCGATACAAGTTTAATCTACAGTCCTTTCATCCATAATGATAGAAAATGCTGTGTTTGACTTGGATTTTTTTGCCCTTTTTAAGTTAAGTAAATCTTCAGGAGGATCTTATTAGTCACAAGGTGTGTTTTATTTTGAAAGGAACTTGGATGTGTTGCTGTCAAAAGTAAAAGAAGTTAAAGGAGCTGCATCTAAACCCAACATAAATTCTCTTGACTCTTCTTCCTCACCTTGTTTTCAGCTCTTAATCAACCTTTTAATATGTAAACACGTTTGCCTAACCCAGGGTTCTGCAACCTTAAAAACGAAAAGAGCCATTTGAGCCAGTTTCTTACTGACCAACATCCAGCGAGAGCTGCAAAGTCGCATTTTATGTTTAACTAAATAGATTTTATTTATGTTTTTTTTTTACCCTTAAGCCAATCATCTATAAAACATAGCTTTTAAATGTTTACAATAATTGAATTAAATATATTTTTATCTGTTTCATCTGCCTGGATTTATATATAAAATATCATTGTCTTCTCAAACACAAGAAAAACTGAGTTATTTAAAAGATTGACTCCAAAATGATGGATGCATACTTTTCTTAAATGCACTTTCTTGTAAAGGTAAAACACTTTGTTTTAAACATGTTGTCAATTCCCACCTGATTGTACTCCCAGATCTAATTTTGTCAAGTGCAGGATCTGCAACCTTCATCACTTTAAAACCCATTCGAGTATAACTGACAGCAACCCAGTGTCCAGAAATCCAGAAATAAGACACTTGCATTTATGTTATTGTTACTATTATAATAAATAAAAACGAACCGTCATTTTTTTGGCACATACAAAACATAAATATAAAGAGAATAAAGCGTTTTTTTTAAATATTAAAATAATATATAACTTTTTACAGTTTCACATGACTTCTTTTCAAAATAAAAGAATCTGTCAAAATATTTTAGTCAGACTTTGTTAGACTCAAAAGGTGAAGTGCTTGGTGGATTGTTGGCGCATCATGGGTAGTCAGGAGCCTTGCAGTGATATTTTACTTTACTTTTCTTTTTATATATTAAATATTTACTAACTTTTTACTTTACAGTTACAGTTAAATTTAAAAACTTTTTTTTCTTTAATCAGCATGCCACGGTGGAGGGGTAAAAGAGCCTTAGGTTGCAGACCCTTGGCCAAGTGCCTGCATTAGATGACCCCAAATCTGTTTCAGATTTAAGAAGCAAGATTTAACAAGCAATCACCTCACTTCTCACTAACCAGTGGCACTTTTGGATCCATTTATCTAACACAGATTAATTATTATTGTGGAAAAAAAGGAGGAATTTTCCGTTTCCATGGGTCCTGGAGGCCCACCTCTCACTCCCCATAACCTGTTTAGCTTGGACATGTTAGATTAAAGTGTCTAATTAGCGAAGGGGAAGCACAAATGATCTCATTTAAAGCTAAAAATAGAAATACAGAACCTGGTTTCACCACATTTCCATAAAAACAGGAAATATTTAAACATTTATGAAAAATGTTCAATTTAGCCCTAATGATGAGATTTGTTAATATAGCTTTGATTGTTTAACCTGTGCCAACAAGTGTTCACTATCTGGCAGCAGCTTGTGGCTTCATTTCTGTGTGACTCCTCTGTCTGTATCTGAGCCAACACAACGCTTACTCCATTTCCATCTGTCTGTTTCTGGCCCCTTTTAACCTTTTGTCTGCTTTCTCTATTGAAGCCTCAGTATTGTTGTTTTTTGTCTGCTTTCATTTTACTCGTAAACATCGCCTCACATGATTTTTGAGTTTTGTGAATCAGAATATCTGCTTCAGTTAAGCACAATGTTTGACTGTCATCCTGTCACTTTTTATACATAAAATAAGATTTTTTCAGTCTACCATAGGGATCTGTATTTTTCTAACCGTAAAATGTGCTTAAAATCCTTAATCTGTCCAAAAATTAAAATCTGCCATATAATCTGGTGCGCCTTAATTCTGGTTGTGCTTACTGACCTCCAATTCCTTTTCTTCTGTTGTTCACAAGGACAAAAAACCCGTCAAAATGTTTTAGTTTGACTTGTAATATGTTCTGTCTTTCAACTGTTTGTTAATAAGTTGAATAAAGGATGAGTTAGTTTACTTTTTTTTACTACTTGATTACTTTTAACTTTAGAGATACTTTTAAAATAAAACAAAATGTTTTACTTTTCTTTAACCAGAGATCCACAATGAAGGGGTAGAAGAGCCAGATGTGGTCTAGCCAATCATTTTTTAAACTTGCATGATAGTATGGGCCCTTTCTTGACATTTATGTCAACCTTTAACCTGGGTGTCTGCACAAAGAGTTTTTGAATCTGCAAAAATTGTGTTCATGGAAAAAACAGTCTGATCTATAGACATATTAATGACAGGTAAGCTTAATTTTTTTCCCCATAATTACTAAGTACAGTACTGTTTTTTAAAAGCCCATTAAACTGAACTTATCAGGCCAATGTTGCAACATGGTGTGGCCACCCCCTGCTGGCGACATTTACTCATTACAGAAAGGTTTGGCAGCTATCCGTGACTTGAAACAATCTGCAAACATTAAGAAATCTGCAAGTTTCGCCATACCCTCCAAATTTGTACATTTTCTTTTTGCAGTTTGATTTTGTGTGCATCCAGTCAGTTTTCAATCCTAACTACAAGGTTGCAAAAATGTTTTCCATCAACCACTGCAACCACATCAAGCTCAGCCGCCCCATCCACAGCGCTTGACATCACAGAGGCAAGCCCAAAAAGTAAGCATGAGTGGGTGTTCTAAAAAAAAATCAAATGTGCCACAACTTAGAAACTTTATGGTTGAGCCAAGATCTCAAATATGAGGTTTTTCATTAAAACCTCCAGTATTTATAGATGGTGGTAACAGTTTATTATTTTGCCTAAACCCATCATAAACCACACTTTTAATATAAAAGTCACAACTACAACTGAACTATTAAGATTTATCCTCAGACATTTGTGTTCCAACATTTGTTAATGCTTGCCTCTGAGGTCTACAAGACTGTTGATGGCAAAACAATTGTGGAGGATGAACTCTTACATTTCCTTGCTGTGAAAACTTAGAACTTGGATGAAATCCAAAGTCTGGATGAAATTGTGCTAGTAGCTACAAACACCTCTAACTCTGAATGGAATTGAGGCCTCCAAGAGAGTTGTTTGAGCTCTGCCCGACAACGCAGCGAAATATGACGAACAAAGGAGTGCAAAAATGCATAAATAACTTGAAAAGTTGTATGAAAGTCCTCAATGAATGTGGGGAAAATATTCCGCGATTTTTATCGCATTACTTGGAGGACTTGCCACCAGTTTCATTTACGAGTCTGGATGTTTGCGGACTGCTTAGGAGAGTGGCGAGGTTACATCCTGACGTCAGCGCAATTGGACGCGCGCTACAGCTTCAAGTGGTTGTAAAAAAAAAAAAAAAAAAAAAAAAAAAAAGCTTCAAGTGGTTGTGTGCGGAACTTCCTGCGATCACCACTGACGTGAATAATCGGGTGTTTAGTTTGGAGCGTGTCACGGAAATGGCTCAGGACAGCAATCAGCGTGTCTTTGGTGCTGGCCTGGGGGCTAAAAGAGGTGGATCGAAATCAGAGACCCGCGGGCCACTGGAGTTACTGGTGTCACAACGAGTGGGCGTGTCAGTGTGCAGGTTTGGAATCCTCACTCTTCGATACAACACCTGTATGGAAGCGATTCTGTAGCATAATTAAAAATAAAAGTCAAAACCAGAAATGCGTTTTCATTTTCAAAATGTAACTGCATTTTTTGACTCCAAATTAAAATGAAAAAGCAATACTTCAAAATGCTTTTTCCTTTTATACTTCAACACAGCTTTTCTGTTTACTTAATTAAAATGTGAATGAGAATGGTATTTGACTTTTCATTTTCAAAATGTTATCTGGTAAATGGGTAGCAAAATTCATTTAGAAATGTCTAATTTGACAATTAAAATGGATTAGCAGAAATGGTTTTTAATTTTCAAAATGTAACTGCATCAAATGACTCAAAATTAAAATGAAAAAGCATTCCTTCAAAATGCTTTTTCTTTTCTACTTAAAAACTATGGAAGCGATTGTGTAGCATAAATAAAAAGAAAAGTCAAAACCAGAAATGCTTTTTCATTTTCAAAATGAACCTGCATTTTTTTGACTCAAAATTAAAATGAAAAAGTAATCCACCGAAATTCTTTTTCATTTTCTTCTTCAGCTTATTCTGTCACTTAATTAAAATGATAATGAAAATGGTATTTGACATTTCATTTTCAAAATGTTCTCAGGTAAATGTGTAGCATAATTCATTTAGAAATGTGTAATTTGACAATTAAAATGGATTAACAGAAATGCTTTTTAATTTTCAAAATGAAGCTGCATCAAATGACTCAAAATTAAAATGAAAAAGCAATATTTCAAAATGCTTTTTCATTTTATACTTAAAACCCCTTTTTCTGGTTCATAATTAAAACGAAAATGCAAAGAGGGGATTGCATTTGCATTTTCACAACCACCCTGCGAAATTTGTAGCAAAATTCTTTCTCAGTGAGCATTAGCAGAGGGGAGGCGGGGCGATGACGTCACTGCTTTCTCCGTGTGTCCGGCCGCTGAAGTTCAATTCTTCAAAATGCTTTTTCCTTTTCTACTTCAACACAGCTTTTTCTGTCACTTAATTAAAATGATAATGAAAATGGTATTTGAAATTTCGTTTTCAAAAAGTTATCAGGTACAGTAAACCCTTGTTTATCGCGGGGGTTACGTTCCAAAAAGAACCCGTGATAGGCAAAATCCGTGAAGTAGAAACCTCTATTTTTTTTCTCACAATTATTATACAATTAAAAACTCTATTATACATTGAAAAGAAAGAACAATCCATTTTACAGGCTCAAGAATTTGTTTCACAAATAAAAGTACTTTAGAAAAGTTTTTTCAACAAAAAACTTCTGTACTGTACTGTCAAATAATAATTTTAATCATCACCGTGAACAGAAGGCTTCAAATTGCGGAGATTAGCCCCGCCCACCGCGGCCCGAGAGTAATTGAATTATACGGGAGAAAATTTAAAATGATTATAAAAAATACAAAGTACAGTCGGACAAATAGTGACTCAGGTTTATTTCACTGCTCTTCAGACTGAATTGCTGCATCCTGACTCCACTCTGCAGTGTTTTCTCCTTCTGAAGCCCGCGGTGTAAAAAGGAAACAAACAAACAGATTACATAATAATTTTTAAGTTGACTTACTTAAAAAGTATAAGTTATTTGAACTTAAAATCTTTGAGTTGAATAAAATAAAACAATTTAACTAAAATTAAACTATAACTTTTTATTTAACTAACTAAAAGATTCTTACTTTACTGAACTAGAATATTTTGTTTTTATTGAACCTTAATACATTAGTTTATTAACTAAAAAACTTTAATATATCTCAACTCAAAATTAATCATTTGAAGTCTAAACTAGTCTTATTTGTCCTTCTTAGTCACGGCCATTTTTACAAAAGAAAAACTGAGGCAGAATTGTAATTGCAAGTTTATTTTTAAACCACCTTACACAAGTACATTTGAACAACTTGTGGTACTACAAAAAGGTAAAACACTGCACAATTTGTGTTAAGAAAAAGTGCACAAGCCATAAAAAATAAATAAATCAGTCTTAAAGAAAAGCAAAAAATGAGCACTAATCTTTTTTACACCATTTCCTTATACAACTTCATAAAAAAAGAGCATTCTTACATTTCAAGAAAAGCAAAAATTGTTTATCAGCCTTTTTTTTTATACTTTTCCCACATAAAACTGTATTTTCTTAGGCTGCCATTTCCCTATAAACATTAGCGCTCAAAAAAATACCCATTTAGGAAATTTGCCTACCACAAGCTCATCTTCCACCACAACTGCAGTACTGAGCGGACAGAAATGCACTGAACTTGTATTGTTGTTGCTGACGGTCAGAATGCCAACAGAGGTGCAGCTGATGTCTGGCTCTGGTGACTCTAATCTGCAAAGGAAAAAATACAGTGTAGTATTAAAGAGAGAGAATTGATCGCTTGAGGGAAGAAAACTTTATGCAAAAACTACAACCTGAAATTGACATTTTAAGAGAAGGTCAGAAATTACACATCAGGAAAATTATTAAAATTGATTTAAATTAATGATTTCAAGGATTGTAGTCAAAGCAATAAAAAATTTACACATATTTATCAAACTCATTACAGAAATGATGAAATGCATTGATTAAAAAGACAGAAAATAAAACAAAACGTCAATTAAATCACATTTGCTTAATTCAATACAGTGATCTTTAACTAAAGTCATGTAGAGCTTGATTTATTGCTTGAAAAGGATCTGGAAGAACAGAGCTTATATAATACAAAATCAAATGGAATCAAAATAAGACTATTTGTAAGAGTCCTCATGATTCCATAAGGCACTGTACACAAAAAAATATGACATCTGAAAACAGGATCACATTTACACACATCACATCGCTGCCATTAGACCCTTTTACACAGTTAGTAAAAACTCCTTTATAAAAATAAAATAAAATAAAACTCCTCCCCAGGACGGACAGGCGATGTACCAGAACTCTTTGAGAAGAATTACATTTTCTAGCTCAACAACTGCATTTTTTAAATCCAGCAGATTGGCGTCATCCAGATGAAATAGGGGACGGCTGTGGGCCCGAGATGAGCCAGAGGCGAGGTCCGCGGTCAGGTACAGGAGCACAGATGAGCTGGAGTGCAATATTTTAGGAGACTATGTGCTCTGCCACATAATATTGCTTTGGCATGACTCTATGGTTAAGCTGTATTACCCACACAGCTGGAGTATTAACCAGCACATCCATCATAAAGTACTTACATTCCAAACTTTGAAGAACTGTGGGTCCTCCTCACGTTTGTATATGGGAAGCCAGTGCAGGACAGGAGTACCTTTGACATCAGCAGTCTGCTCTTGCTGCACAGAGACAAAGACAAATTAATAAGGCAAACATATTTCAAATGACTGCACCCTTTGGTCTGGCTCAGTTCAGTTCATCTAGTCTTTTTAATAATCTTAAAATTGTACAGTTATTTCAAAAAATACACCAAACATAAGATGACATTAAATTCATATTTACAAATGCATTGGGATCAACATTGACAGGGCTCCAGACTAACTTTTTTCACTAGGAGCACAGTGGCCCCTAACTGAAAATTTTAGGGGCACAACCAGAAAATTTAGGGGCGCATACCGTAAATCAACATTCTAACCAAATCTACTAATTTCCACTGTATTACTAATAAATACTTTAATAATAGATGCAGAAATTACAGTGTGCTGTTTCTCATTCGGTGTCACATTTTATTCTTCACTTTTGAAAATGCAACAAGGTAAACTGACAGCACCATCGCTGTCATGACAGTACAAATAGTTAAAAAAACTGATGGAAATTTATCTTGGTGACACCAAATAGGTGCAGCCAAGATGCACAATAAGCGTGTTTGAGATCACCCAGGTGAACTCAACGCTGCGCAGATCACCTGGTGTGTGACATATATTTTTGTTTTTGCTCCAACATTAACTGTCAATCATCACAAAAATATCGCGAGAAAGGGGTGGGAGCAAGGGGCAAACCTACCCGGACACAGCTGGAAATTTAGTACTGAACTGACTGAAAGCTGCCCTACAGACTACAAAACAATGCATTATGGGACATGTGTCCTGATGGTTTTTGTAGTGGAGTGATTAATTAAAATAATTTAAAATACCAATTCATTAAAAAAGGCTACATACATTACAAAACATTAAAATAATCATAAAATATATAATAACACAAATCACACTAAGGGGGAGAGGAATATTAAAACTAAATTGAATGTTAAGGACAACTCCAATTTCCTGTTCTCCTTCAGTCTTGCTGCAGATTCGCTTTCATCTCACAGCCCCCCCCCCCCCCCCCCCCCCTGGTCTCCCCAACGATCCAGGCGAGGCGCTGGTTCATCTCAAACACGTCTATCGTTGCATTTTCCCCAAGTATTTTCAGTGTGTCTACAACTAATGTTGTTTTTGCTCGAGCGTGTTTAAAGTTCAAGCCCCGTTAGCTGTCACGCATGTAGGTGTGGGACATTTATTCTCCTCTCAGCTGACCCGACTCCCGCGGGACGGGAGCGGTCGGTGTGCTGCCGTAACGGCCGTGCATAAACCCGTATGATGCGCCGCCGTAACCGTAACCAAAACCTAAACCTTCCTCCGGGTCTGTGTGACCCAGAGAAAAGTTCAGCACGGACTGCATGTATTTAGAAAATTACGAGCAAATAAATACGTTCTAAAGGAAAGTAAGGAACTCCTTAATGTGGTCCGGGGAGGGGGCTGTCAGGTTTCCTGCTTGCAAAACCCTGTCATTGTCACGCCCCCAAGAGTCATATACCCCACTGTGATTGGTTGGTCAGCTCTAGGCCCCTCCCCCTACACGCATTTTAGCCACTCACAGTGACTTTCCCTATTCTTCTCACACGCAGTGGCCGCCTCACACACAGGCATCACGCGAGAGTGTGCTCGCGTTTCATGAGTATGTGCGCGAGTGTGTGTGTCTGCCCGCGTGCGTGTGCGCTCGCGTCTCATTGATTATTTCATTGATCATTGACGTGCCCCTTCTACGTTTGATGTATAAAAAATACGGACGGTGGGGGAGGCAAATTTACTGCTCGCACATGTGCGACTGGATGTAAAATTTAGTCGCACACTCTCAAATTTTGGTCGCAAAATGCGACCAATTGCTCGCAGTCTGGAGCCCTGATTGATGTTTTTTTCTCCAGTGAAGTAAACATTTACACTCATTCACTGAATTAGAAACACTCAGTAATTAATATGAATCAATCCAAGTCAGCCCCTTCTTTTAGCTATACTAATGCATAATGTTGATCATGCCATGCAGTTACACCTCACCTGTTTATCATAGAGGTGCAGAAAGTCGCATAGAGCCTTCCGGTTCGTGCTGCCTTCTGTCTCAAAAAGATCAGCATCCTCTGCGTCTGTCTGTCCAGGTCAAAATAAAACTGTTTTAACAGTTTGACATTTGTGATGCGATGAAACTCAGCTCACATCTACAAAAATTTTTTTAAAATGTTAAACACATTTTAAAGCTTTTTCAAGCTACTGGTAGCTTGGAAAAACCGCTGCATTTCACAATAGCCTCAATACTCTGTCCACAATATGTAATCTATGATTTATATTAATATTTTTTAAATACTTGTGCATTAGCTAGAATGACATAGAGGATGTTTTAGGAAGAGACAAAAAAGTTATTTTAAAATATTTGACATTGTGAAACACAAATCACAACCAAACCAGTGGCCAAAATACAGTTTTTGAGTCTTAAGCAAACTTTATGATACATTTAGTATTTTAACTCGAGCCCAATTCAGGACAAAGTTATAACTGCTACATAACATTAAGGTAGCTTAGACATTTTTACTTATTTATAATTAATTTAATTTGTCAATAAGGTCAAATGTTCTCCATAGCCGGAGGATTCGTGGGACTGGGAGCTGCTCGTGTCTTAAATATTGCAGCCATGTTATTTACAATCAAAACTTACCTCCGCTCTTATTTTTCAAACGCACCGCCGGTTCACTAAAGAAGATACGAGAACATGTTAGCGTAAGGCAGCTAGCTTAGCCCACATTTGCATTTATTAGGTTACTACGTGAAATACAAGTTACACAAAAAAAATAACGATTACCAAATCACAGAGCCTATGGTAAAAAGTAGTAGAAAAAAAAGGCAATTCCCACCGAGTCGTATATGTGGCTGTGGCAGCCGCTCTGCCAGAGCTAGCTAGCGGTTAGCTAGTAGTAACGGTTAGCTAGTAACGGTTAGATAATTTAAAATGTGCGCCAACCAACTCGGTAAAAGTAAAACTTGAAACTTTGCCCCAACAACTTCTTTTAACCACAAGCAATAATTCTCTGATGACATGATACTGCAAAACATACATAATTGTTTAATTCAGAACAAATATTCGAAGATACATACAAACTCATGGAGCACGTCATGAATACAAAGGATATACTTGAAGGAACATCAAAAGAAGCAACAAATATATAATACAGAGGCGAAAGTCATAAAATATAATAAAAAATAAAATAATACGACTTACCTAGACGTATGTGCGTTATCAACTTGGGCCAGCTGAAACTCGCATCAGACCTCCGCCATCTTGAAGACTTCTGTGGCTGAGTTCACGTTCATGGGCGTACGTTACGACGTCATCACGTCTCATTACTCATAAGTTTTGACTCCAAGGTTTCATTTACTCAAAATGTTTTAGTCCAATAAACATATAACTGTGGCAAAAGTTGAATCGGCTTATAGGTTTTAAGCTGACTCAACTTGTTTGTTACTTTTGAGTTCAGTGATTATAAAACTTTTGAGCTCATTGGACTATTAGGGTTTACAGTGTGTTTGTTCAGGAGAAGAAGATAGTGATAGGCAGTTGTTGGCGCTCTTTTTCTTTGGGATTTAGAGAAACTCGAAACTGCTAGAGAATTTGCACATACGTGTTGTAAATTTGGCAAGCTGTTTTATGTACGTGTACATATTAAACTGCAACGTTATTGACGCACAGGTAGAGAAAAAGCAGAGTGACTTTTTAGCCAATCAGAATGCAGAACACAATGCACAATGCAAATCCGTGAAGTAGCGAAACCGTGAAAGGTAAACCGTGTTATAGCGAGGGATCACTGTAAATGTGTAGCAAAATTCATTTAGAAATGTCTAATTTGACAATTAAAATGGATTAACAGAAATGGTTTTTAATTTTCAAAATGTAACTGCATCAAATGACTCAAAATTAAAATGAAAAATCAATATTTCAAAATGCTTTTTCATTTTATACTTAAAACCGCTTATTCTGTGTCATAATTAAAACGAAAATGCAAAGAGGGGATTGCGTTTGCATTTTCACATCCACCCTGCCAAATTTGTAGCAAAATTCATTAACATTGAGCATTAGCAGAGGGGAGGCGGGGCAATGACGTCAATGCTTTCTCCGTGTGTCTGGCCGCTGAAGTTGGCTTGCGATTCACAGCTTCTGATTCGCGAGGGCACTAAAGGAACATTCCACTGCATTTTTCACATTAAGATCCAGGAATCCAGGTTTGTAGACCAACTGTTGGAAAAATGCGATGTGCTGTGCTTGCAAGAGACCTTTTTAACAAAGCAGGACTTGGAGGGCTTAAACTCAATACATGACTATTTCCATGTGGCTGGGGAGTCCCAGATGGACATTGGTGATGGAATAATAAGAGGTCAAATATCAAGGGGAGTAGCCATCCTCTGGGATAAAAGACTTGATTCCTGTTTAAATAAGGCTGGAAGTGGACTGATGTATAGCAATACTTAACGGGAAGAACGGAAAGGAATGTGTCATCCTCAATTTGTACACCCCCTATGAGTGTCATCAAAATGAAACAGAGTTTCTTAATATGCTTGCTCTTGTTAAATGTTTTATGCAAGATTATACATTTTTAAATGTGTTTGTCATTGGTGAAATGAACTCTGATGTCTCTGACAACAAATCTTTTTTTTGCAAATCATTTGAAACATCTTTGTGTGGATAATGGTCTGACACTCTCAACTGAAATCTTGCTGCCTGAAATTTTACACACATTAGTGAAGCATGGCATACGACTTCCTGATTAGACCATTGTATTACAACAGCTGATGCTCATGCCTCCCTGACTAACATGACAATTTTTTATGAACTATCATTTGCTGACCATATTCCTTTTGGGATACAAATAAGTTTGCTGAGTTTATCTTTGAGGCTAGGGTACAAGCTAGGATTGGAGCACTCTCTCAAAAGATGAAGTGTTGTTGTACTCTGTATATTCATATACATTATTAAGTTATATTTCTCTGCCTAGAGAAGTAATTACATGTAGAAATGGAAATCGTAAAAACCCTGCTCATGTCTCTGCTATCTCCTCTCTGTATGAGAATAAAACAAAAGCTTTGCTTGACTCTAGAAACGTCCTTCTTAAACCAAAAGCTAAGAAAAGGGGAAAACCAGGCTGGAGTTCCCATGTAACAGAATTCTTCTTAAAAGCATGAGAAGCATCAAGAGAATGGGTTCTTGTTGGAAAACCACGGCAGTGCAAGGGTAACTCCATTACTTGCAATGTATTTTACAGCTTTTCTTGTTCATGGATTTTTACCAGACTCTATGATAGCTGTAATGTTAGTACCATTGTTAAAGGTGGAAGGTTTGGTTGCACTGAAAATTACAAACTGATAGCTATGGCTAGTATTCTATCTAAACTCTTTGAGATAATCCTGCTGGACATGATTACAGTTTGTGAAAACGACTCACAAGCAATTTGGGTTTAAAGAAAAGCTTGGTACTGACATGTGTATATATGCTCTTACGGAAATGATTTACAAACATAGGAGTCTAAATTCCTCTGTTTTTCTGAGTTTTTTATATGCCTCTAAAGCATTTGACAGGGTAAAACATAAGAAATTATTTATGAAACTGACGAAGAGAGGTGTACCCAAATGTGTTGTGCGTATTCTGGCATATTTATATGCTCAACAAACAATGCAGGTTTAATGGGGAAACCAGGTGTCAGAACCTTTTAAATCCACCAACGGGGTGAGACAAGGGGGCATTCTCTTTCCTATTCTGTTTAATTTATATTTGGATGAATTGTCTCTTAAACTTAAAACCTGTCACACTGGTTGTGTGGCTGGAGATCTCATTATCAACCATTTGATGTATGCTGACGATCTAGTTGTGTTGAGTCCAAGTACTGCTGGTCTTCAACAATTGCTTAACATCTGTTCAGCTTATGGGCTTGATAATGACATCATATTTAATGCACAAAAAAGTCTGATTATGATTTCTCAGACAAAAGAAGACAAAAACCCAAAAATCCCTGATTTTTACCTATCAAATGCTGTGCTTGTGTGTACTAATAAGATCAAGTATCTTGGGCATGTCATTTCAGAAGACTTTTCAGATGACGCAGATATCTACAGAAAGTGTTGTGTGGTATATGGTCAACCCAACACTCTTTCTCGAAAGTTTAGTATGTGTACAGAAGGAGTCAAGGTGACATTATTTAAAGCATTATGTACTCCCCTGTATACAGCTCATCTTTGGGCAAACTATAAAAGTGCCAGTATGAGAAAGCTGCAGGTGGCGTACAATGATGCTCTAAGAGTGCTTTTAAATAAGCCAAGGAGGATGAGTGCCAGTGAGCCAATCGTTTCTCTCAGAATTAACACTCTCTGGGCTTGCATGCGCTCACTCGTGTTCAAGTTTATCTGCAGATTAAATGCTTCAGAGAATATTCTCATCTATAAGTAACATTAGATTTAGTGCCATACGCTTCCAGTCAAATTTATGGAAACACTGGAGGGACTGATTTTTTATTTGTCACTGTAACTAATGTTTTTATGGTTTGGTACATATAAGTAATGTTTTTATTTTGTTATTTATTATTAACCTTTTTAAATCATTTATTTTTTACTATATACTGTACCTCAACTTGTGTATTCTTGACACTGTTTAATGTAGTGGGTCTGTGTACTCCTTTTTATTGATTGGACCATGAGTCTGGAATAATTTATATCCCTCCATCCGTTCGTCCGTCCGTCCGTCCGTCCGTCCATCCGTCCATCCTACCAGATTGTTTCAAGTCAGAGATAGCTGCCAAACCTTTTTTTAATGAGTAAGTTTCGCCAGCAGGGGGTAGCCACACCATGTTGCAACAGGTAGATAAGTTCAGTTTAATGGGCTGTTAATGCTGCATGGTTATACAATACATTTTAGTTTAAAATAAGATTCCCATTCGTATAGAAAAAAGGCAACGCATGGTCTTTAATATTAAACTCTTATTAAACAAAATCTTTTATTCTACTTGCTACAAGTGGATATTTTGTTTCGAAAAGTGAGTAAAAAATGTTTGCATATGGTCAACATTAATTCTATCATACTTCCAGTATTGTAGTGAAGTTTGCAGAAATATACAAAAATATTGATCTAATAGTTACACTTAGAAAAGAGAAATAAGATTAATACATGGAGTTGTTTTTTGTAAATCTCCACTACTTAGACAATCTGGTACAATCAACTTTGAGAAATCTGTGCATGTAAGAATGTTGGAAATGTTGTTTGTGCCTTTAAAAGTAGTCATTTTTTAAAGAAGAGAGAAACAAAATAATTTGAAACTAGAGCAGGGGCAAAGCCACAGCCTTTTATATGGGGGCCGGAAGGGGGGCAAAAGATTTTGGAAGGACTGCAAAAGAGAACAGCATAGTAGAAGGTCATTACAAATGAAAATTACTTTTATTTTCTGGAATGTTTTTTTTTTTTAAATTTTATTTCATTTTTTGTAATTGTGTTTTAGTTTCTGGAGTTTTGTTTTGATATCTAAAATGTATTATTATTATTATTTCCTTTATTAATTGTTGCTTTGATCTTTAATGTGTTTTTGCAATGGGTGAGAACTTCAAAGTTCTCTTCTTTAACAAAAGCAGGACATCTACATTTTACATTAGTTCAAATTATAATGTCCCTCATTAGGTCAGGGGCGGAGCTACAGGGGTAAATACTGCTAGAAATACAAATTTTTATAATTATTATTGTTTTTTATTTTATTTTAAAATATTGCTATTGTTATATTTGCTTACAGAAGCTTGTATTGATGATTTGTACATCTTCTTGAAATATGGCCTTTAAAATGTGTGTGTGTGGGGGGCACCTGCCCTCCTTTATACCCCTGTAGAAATTAAAAGGAAAAATTAAAAAATAAAACAATAAGAAAACAGAAAAGGTATGTACTATGTGACATCACTGATTGGAAAAAGACGTTGAATTTTTATTTTGTCCGCACACTAATAAAAGTATTTTTTTATTAGTACGGCGCACATCCAGGATCCCAGAAGTGCTCATTATGTCAATCATGCGGGTAGATCACAGGCCATCAAAACTACATAAATATATATATATTTTTAAATGTCATAACATGAGAATGGCCAACCGAATGTCCTTAGAGACATACAGCACTGTTTAACTACTCTGAGTGCACATTTTTCCTGCCATCAGAACACCGCCACAGACCCCGCTGCGTGACGGGTCACCAGCCGAGGACCAGTCCGGGCTGCAGGATTGTTTATTGAGGCCCAGGCAGGCCCGCGGGCCTCCTCCATTAGAAGCGAGACACCCCATCTGACCCAGCAGTCCTTCAACAAGGCCTGTTGCCATGTCCTTTGTTCCTGCCAGGGGGTTCGAGCCCACTCAGGCAGCATTGTCCACGCGCTTCTCTCTTTGTTCAGTTGTGGTTCAGCCAACCGTGCTTTAGAAATGTCACTGCTTTTTGTTTTCATGATGAAACACTTTGTGTTGTACATAAAGTTATATAAAGATTTTTGTACTCTTACTGTGTAGTTTTTGAATTATTACTACACAAACATGACATTTTACACCTAAGAAACTGTCCAAGTACCTTTGGTGCACACAAAGATACATCTATGGGTATATCTTTTGGAGCTTGTCATCTCAAAAGGAGTGTGGGCACCCGTGCAGTATTCAATGGTTCTTTGGTTCTCTCTAATTTGAAATTTCAGTGCTGAGTGTCAGGAGATTAGAAAGTTGAATTATCTGAAGTAAATTGACCTTGGAAAACGTGGTTTCTCTAAATCCTGCTATCTGGTTACAGATCCAAGTTTCTAGTTTGCATAATATTAAAAATAACAGGTTATTTATTAGTGTGAAACAATTACTTAAATGCAAGTACAAGCTGAACAATGAGCTGTGATCGTACTTTGATAACAAGTTGGTGTCCCTGAGTGTTTTCAAATTTACTCCGGTGGTTTCTGTGGGAAATCTGGTTTCCACAGAAACCAATATGCAAGTTTAAACAGACAACAGTAACCAGGTTTCAACAGCTCTGCTGTCTAGTGTAAATAACCTCCCCTTTTGTTTAGTATCTTATCTGCTTTCAAAGGTAAATGTTGAGTATCTGCTTCCATTGTGCACACACAAAAAAATTGATTTCCCTTGGAGAAATCTGCCTAAGCAACCAGGCTTCTCCAACACCCTACCTCAGTTACAGAACCAGGTTTTTCTGTTTTCCCCCTGGCCTACAGAGAACAGAGTAAGGAGGAGACCTTGTAGGACAGCCATGGCACCCATCTTCACTAAACCAGAATCCAGCTGACTAAGCCACACAGTGGTAGGCCAGGTAAACTGACTGAGTCAGGGGATGCTGAAGCGCATAGTGCAAAGAGGTCACTGACTTTCTGCACAGTCAATTACTACAGAGCTCCAAACTTCATGTGACCTTCAGATTAGCCCAACTACAGTATGCAGAGAGCTTAGTAGAATGTGTTTCCATGGCTAAGCAGCTGCATCTCATCACCAGGTGCAATGCAGGGCGTTGAATGCAGTGGTGTAAAGCACACCGCCACTAGACTCAGTGAAGATGCCTTCTCTGGAGTGATGATTCCTTTTGGCAATCTAATGGACGAGTCTGGGTTTGGCAGTGGCCAGGAGAATGGTACATTTGGGGCTGTGTTGTGCCAAGCTTGAAATTTGGTGCTGGAGGAATTATGGTGTGGGCTTGTTTTTTAGTTCTCGGGCTTGGCCCCTTAATTCCAGTGAAAGGACCTCTGAATGCTTCAGGATACCAAAACATTTTGGACAATTCCATGCTCCCAACCTTGTGGGAATAGTTGGAGTGGGTCTAATCCTCTTCTGCTTCTTCTTCTTGATTGGATTTATCTGCGCTTTTCAAGTCACTCAAAGCGCTTACATTGTGTCTATTATCTAGTCACTCCTCATTCATACTTGGTGATGGTAAGCTACTGTTTTAGCCACAGCTCCCCTGGGGCAGACTGACAGAGGCGTGGCTGCCAGTTCGCGCCTACGGCCCCTCTGACCATCACCGGGGCAGTCATGCACATTCAAACACCAGTGGAGCCACATTAGAGGCAAGGGGGGTGAAGTGTCTTGCCCAAGGACACAACGACAGTTGGCTGGGGGAAGCGGGGATCGAACCGCCGACCCTTTGATCATTGGACGACCCGCTCAACCGCCTGAGCCACTGCTGCCCAGTGCACAGTCCAACATGACTGTGCACCAGTGCACAAAGAAAGGTCCATAAAGACATGGATGACAGAGTCTGATGTCCGTGAACTGTGAACCGATAGAACAACTTTGGGATGAGCGGAGACTGAGAGCCAGGCCATCTCCACCAACATCAGTGACTGACCTCACTAATGAGCTTTTGGAAGAATGGTTCAAAATTCCTAAAAGAAACACTCCTCAACCTTCCCAGAAGTTGAAGCTGTAATAGCTGCAAAAAGGTGGACCAACATCACATTGAACTCTATGGGTTAGGAATGGGATGACAATTCAGTTCATATGTGAGTCAAGGCAGGTGATAGTATAGCGTATCAGCAACGTAACAATGGAATGCAAACACACACACACACACACACACACATTTCTGGAAAAAAATGTTTAAAAAAAAAACACCCATACAATGGCCAGCAGCAGATGGGTGTGGTTTTCACCGCCTGGCTAAACATGCCAGAGTTTAAATGCTGAACACTCACAGTTACAGGCTGCACCTTCTCTGCTGGTCTTTCCCTAACTTTGCCTCATTCACTGCATTTTCCTTCTTATTGTTTTACTTTTACAAGTCAGGACAGCCATTTTTAAACAGAACAAAGGTATCTAATCTAACTAAATAATATTGGTTTTTACTTTTTGACTTTGTACAACACCAGCTCTCTCTGGTGTTGTTTTGTCTCTTGTGAAGCTGGATGTTTCTTTTTTTTAACAAAGGCGCAGAGAAAGGTACTGCAGAGATGTCGCTGCCTTTTTCAGTGCTGGTCTGTCTGTCAGTTGTTCAGCTGTGTGTGGGATATCATGATGTGGAGGAAGTCATCCAAGCCGGTAAGTATAAGTAATTACAGGAATAACATTGCATAAACACGTGGAATAACGTTGCCCATAACTTTGCTTACTTAATGTAATGCTTTTGAACTCGTAAATATAACAGACATTCTGATCTGTTGTATAAACACAGCTGCTTATGAACCTAGCATAACCGGTTAAAGAACATCCGTATCAAAAATTATAACCAGAAATTCACTTGTAGTAATCCCACAGGAACTCAGACAATCTGGAAAAAGATGGGCTATTGCTCAATAAATTTCATGAATGTAATCACTTAAGTGCTTCATTCTATCAGATTTCAAGGAAAAATGTATTTAACACTGATTAAATTCAAGCAACATAACTTTTTTCAAGCTACATTTTGCCCTAAAATAAACCTTTCTGTGTGACTACGTGGCACCAAACTGTGCTTTCATGTTCATGGTGTGTAGACAGTGACAGCATGCTGTAGTGTGGCTGGACACTGTGAGTCACAAGGCTGGGATCGGCTGCAATGATTCATCATTGTTGAATCGCTATTTAAAGTGACAGAGTGCAGGCTTTAAAAATAACAATGTGTCCTGTACCCTGCCTGTTTAACTCAGGTACAAATACATCCTCCAAATAGATATAGTTTGTTTGTCAATTAAAAAAACAGGTTATAAATCAGTGTGAAACAATTACTTCAATGCGAATAAAAGCCGAACAGTTAGCTGTGAGTGTACCTTTGTAACAAGTTGGTGTCCCTGGGTGTTTTCACATCCACTCATGTGGTTTCTGTGGGAAAGGTTTCCAGAGAAACCAAATTACAAGTTTAAACAGACAACCGTAACCAGATTTCAACTGCTCTGTCTCATTTTTAAATAATAATAACCGCAACTCCTCCTCCAAGCTTGACAACTGAAAATGATTAATGTATTTTTTAGACTATAAGTTGCTCTGGAGTAAAAGCCAAGTGCCAAAAAATGCATAATTAAGAAGAAAGAAAATATAAGTCACATTCTTGAGAGAAATATATTTAACAAAAGCATTTTCGGTCCGCTTAAATTGAATCCAAGTTTGTTTCCTTCGATAATATGGAAAAAAAATTCTGTCTGAATACACCTAAGCGGAATACAATCCGTGTTCAGAGCAGAAAGACTGGACCACAATGGCCAGCATAGCCGGTTGTCCCATGATGTAAACAGATTAACAATGAAGGAGCCGATGAGTTGTAGACAAATGTAAAGCAACGATTGTCATTTTATCCGAAAGAAAGCTGTTTATTTGTTAGAACGTTTATTTTAACATAGCTGAAAACAATTCTTACATGCTTTTCTGTGTCATGTTACGCAGCAACTCACTGAAATGTGGTCGGATGAATGCTGGCTCATTAAAACAACTTTCAACGTGATACACATTGGTTCTCATTTCAAGTCCAAGAAGTTTCACAACATGTCCTAAACACATATCAGCGTACCTTCATAGCTGACGTCCTCTTGGCAACCACCTTACAACATGACGTTTGTACAGGCATTAAAATTGGTCATTGAAATATAATGTTTTAACAGTGGTGGGCCATCAGGGCCTTCAAGGCCTTCTCTGAAGGCCAAAAATTTCTGAATCATGTGTTAATTATATTTTGTCCATGCATACTCATTAAATCATTCTGAATGGTCTGTCTGATCTCTTTTATTGTGTTTATGATGGTTATGCTGCTTCCAGACAAACGTATTTTTACATTGGACTATTCAACTAACCGCATTTCAGCTATCCTTTGTTGCCAGGCAGGGTAAGGGTCTTCACTCTCCGTCCCGAAGGTCCTGTAATGCGAAATCAATGTCGGTCATTCATTTCTTTCAACTAATCAGATTTTGAGGTGGTGTATGCAGGGCCTTCTAGCAGGCTTAGGCAACTTCACAGCATTCAGACCTTCTGATTGGAGAGCAGTTTCAGGAAGTCACACGCAGCCTTGCCCAGTTTTACACAAAACCACAGAGCACTTTTTGATCTGTCTTAGTTAAAAACAGAGCTGACTGTAATGTACGCCATGGATGATTTTGCAGGAAAATGTCCCTCTGATCTCCTTTACTTCCTTCATCAGAAAAATCTGAGTGATATCATGAAGCAACTGTACAGATTAGTGTGTTTGGCGCTGACCATCGCCGGGTCCACTGCCTCTATCGAGCGGACAGTTTCAGCTCCTTAAACGAATTAAAACCTAAGCAGAACTCCAACTGGAAAAACTTGGCTAGCTGTTTTTGAAGAAAGAGAGGAAGACGGATTTTGTCTTCAAAAAATCTGATTTTTTGATGAGTGAAATGATAAATATAACAAATAATATTCCAAATGTATGTGATTGTTTTCAATGTTTTATGCTGGCTGTAGTTGCATGGCGAGATTTGTTTACAGTTTTGTTTATTCAGTTTATTTAGACACAAAAATGGTTAACAGGGGGTTGAGTGATTCAGACATAACTACTGAAGGCCCAGGTGTGTAATGCATATTCCGCCACTGAGTTTTAATAAGTTAACTATCCTAACAAGGACTGCAAAGTGCAGAACTTCCATAATTTCTGTCTCTAGCTGCTTTGACCCACCCTTATATTTCCTGGCCATGAATGAAGAGATTTGTAGTCACATGGTTTTGTTTACAGGTTTTGGTTTGAAACAGGAAAGTACATTTGACATCAGTCTGAATACAGACCAAACGCAAGCTTCAGGATTTGATCCGGACGAGATTCAGTGGACTCGGTCTGAAAATTCACGTCTGCCACCTCTCTTTTGACGCCTGTCAAATTTACTGCTCAAAGCCTTGACGCCCGGGCCATGGAGCAACCTCCAACGTTTTTCAGGACTTCATTCCTTACCACATCATGGAAAGACAAGGATGATGTTGAGCAAGTATCTAGGGTTCATATGTTTTGGGGAGCTCTACAGAGGAGCCGGCAGGCACATCCCCGTGTCTGCGTTTACCAGATCCTTCAGAGTCTCTCCCGGTGCACTTCACTCCTGCAGTGGGAGCTGCATCTGGGTTTAAGTCGCATTACAAGCCAAACTATGCCAAAAAACTGTGACTTATACAACAAGAAATACAATAATTTAGATTTCTGTCTGTTCCTTTCAAGCAGAGAAGAGTTATATGCTGGGTGGATGGGTTGAAATTAATCCGGAGTCAGCTGATGTTCAGGATGCAGCTCAACATGTCGTGAGGACAATCAACTCAAAAGCCAAGTACAAAAAGATGTTCAAACTCATCTTAGTCAGCAGTGCCAAAAGACAGGTTTGCTCCATTGTTTACAAAGAGAATGAAGTTGTTTCACAGAGTATCATTGGACGTCTGCCTGTTGCTGATTGTTTTCAGGTTACCAATGCCATCAACTTCAAGGTTGACATGGTCCTGGGGAGAACCAAGTGTCTCAACTCAGGAAATCATGATCTGAACAACTGCACTCTTACAAAAAGGGTAAATCCAAGTGAATGTGATTCATTTTTTCAATTGTTTGAGCATATTGTATTTTGAAAGTCCTTATTTGCCTGATCAAATAGAGCAAAAAACATTACATGGAAGTTAAAAAAATTGGAAGTGAGACACATTTACTTAAATAAAGTTTCTTTATTTTTCTCTCACACAGCAACTCCAGTGCAACTCCGACGTGCTATTTAACCCCAGCGACAGCAGACATCACGTCCAGAACTACAAGTGCAAAAAATTGGTGACAAAGGTTTAATTTTTCTAATTTACTGCCAAAAGAAAATAAAACTTTTGGATGTTTTTCATCTTTGGAAATTTTGTCTTAATACAGTGTTTTGGTTGTGCACCTAGTTTACAATATCAGAATAAATGAATTTTGGTGGGAAAAACAAACTTAAACACTTTAATGTTTAAGTTTGTTTTTACGGCGAAGGAGGGTCAAAGGGCAGGGATGCCGAGTTTAGTTTATTTTGTTTAGTTATTTAAGTTTAGTATTCCCCTATTGAATTCTATGCATTTATGAGCCTTTTGATTTTAGATTTTATTCTACAATTACCAGTACGAAGCCCATTGAGACGACTGTTGTTGTAAATTTGGGCTATACAAATAAAATTGAATTGAATTGAATTTAATAATGAAAAAAAAAGATAATAAAATTATGTATGTGATGTTTTGTAGATAAAATTGAAAGATTTCTTATTTCTCTTAGCTTGATGTTATTTTTTCCACAACTTTATATATATTTATATATATAAATGTATACAACATCATAATACGCAAAGTGTTTATGTTGTTTTATCCCCTTGATGCCCATTGATCCATCAAACTATTTCAGCTCCAAAATTACCTTAATTTACCGTCTATTTGAATCCAAAAACAGAAGTGATTTTTTTTATAGATGGAAATAAATTTAGGTGTCAAGGAGAAAACTACAGAAATTGATAAAATACAGACTGGATCAAGTCTTTTACAATACAAATGTGTGTGTCTGTGATTGACAATTTTTAGATAAGCATTGCAGAACCAACACATCTTTCCTGATGGAACAGCAAAGCCATATCCCTGAGGGACACCCAGTTTCCATTCCTTTATCATGGCCAACAGTGGGCTTCTTAGCAAATTTTCCATGGAAACAATCCAGTAATAATGAAACAACCAGATGCTAGCTTATTCTCAGCCTCACATTAATAATATCTAAGGAAAATTTGACTCACAAACTGGTAATAAACATCTAACTGGGCAAGTAACCGTAAAACAATAAATCTTCGTAGCCAACCAGCAGCACTTATTCTGGACTTGGTTATTATTTAACTATAGGGATAATGGAGTTTTCCACTTTTGAGCAGTTTCCAGGAGTCTCGCAAACAGACGTCTATTCATACTGTAAAAACTATGGCATACTGTGGCAAATACTTGAACAAACATGACTCTATTAATGTTTTAATTTTTGATATTCCTTTTAAACACATTTTTGTTTTTTTTATTCACCACATTGGTGAGAAAGAAATAAAACATAAACTTTTTTGATCTCACAAAAGAGGACAACACTGTTACCAAAGCTCTATTAATAATATACAGTACAGACCAAAAGTTTGGACACACCTTCTCATTCAAAGAGTTTTCTTTATTTTCATGACTATGAAAATTGTAGAGTCACACTGAAGGCATCAAAACTGTGAATTAACACATGAGGAATTATATACATAACAAAAAAGTTTGAAAATATGTCAAATTGTAGGTTCTTCATAGTAGCCACCTTTTGCTTTGATTACTGCTTTGCACACTCTTTGCATTCTCTTGATGAGCTTCAAGAGGTAGTCACCTGAAATGGTATTCCAACAGTCTTGAAGGAGTTCCCAGAGATGCTTAGCACTTCTTGGTACTTTTGTCTTCACTCTGCGGTCCAACTCACCCCAAACCATCTTGATTGGGTTCAGGTCCAGTGACTGTGGAGGCCAGGTCATCTGGCGCAGCACCCCATCACTCTCCTTCTCGGTCAAATTGCCCTTACACAGCCTGGAAGTGTGTTTGGGTCATTGTCCTGTTGAATAAATCCCCAACAGTGTCATCAGCAAAGCACCCCCACACCATCACACCTCCTCCTCCATGCTTCATGGCGGGAACCAGGCATGTAGAGTCCATCCGTTCACCTTTTCTGCGTCGCACAAAGATTTTGTGCGATTTTTGGTAGGAACCAAAAATCTCAAATTTGGACTCATCAGACCAAAGCATAGATTTCAACTGGTCTAACGTCCATTCCTTGTGTTCTTTAGCCCAAACAGGTCTCTTCTGCTTGTTGCCTTTCTTTAGCAATGGTTTCCTAGCATATTTTCTACTATGAAGGCCAGTCTCCTTTTAACAGTTATTGTAGAGATGTGTCTGCTGCTAGAACTCTGTGTGCCATTTACCTGCTCTCTAATCGGAGCTGCTGTTAACTTGGGAGTTCTGAGGCTGGTGACTCGGATGGACTCATCCTCCGCAGCAGAGGTGACTCTTGGTCTTCCTTTCCTGGGGCGGTCCGCATGTGAGCCACTTTCTTTGCAGCGCTTGATGGTTTTTATGACTGTACTTAGGGACAATTTCAAAGACTTCCCAATTTTGCGGACTGACTGACCTTCATTTCTTAAAGTAATGATGGACACTCGTTTGTCTGTACTTCGCTGCTTTTTTCTTGCCATAGTACAAATTCTAACAGTCCATTCAGTAGGACTATCAGCTGTGTATCCATCGGACTTCTGCACAACACAACCCCATTTATAAGGTTAAAAATCACACTTATTAAACCTGACAGGGCACACCTGTGAAGTGAAAAACATTTCATAGATAGATAGATAGATATAAGGTCAGACTAAGATCCCAGCACAGAAAGAGAAAAATAGAGACAAGAGCTGATATGAGGATGAGGAAAACAGGAAAAAGATGACCCCTTGTGTACCAGGGTGGAAAACAAATTGAGAACTTGAAGCCATTTGGTGGCCGACAGAAAGCATTTCCCCCCAAGGCGCCATCTACAGTTCAGTGAAAGTGCAAGAGGAAAACCAGCAGAAGACACCCTCTGGTGTGTCAGGGTGGAACAAAAATGACAAACAATTGCACGCCATGGTGGACAAAAACAAGAAAGAGATATGAGGTCCTGGGGATCCCTTGAGGCTGGGGGTAAGGAAGTAAGTAACCTTTTTATTTTTGACAAGTGAAAACAAGTGTAGAATAAGAAAATAAGACAAAAACAATACAAAAATTATATAAAACAAGAAAATTATATAAAACAAGATAAGACAAAATTATATAAGACAAAATTATATAAACAACACAAGTCCAAAACGGAGTGAGAAGAAGAAAAATCTTATAAACTCTCACCCCCTTTACATGAAGTCCTTACTTTCCTAACTAAACCCAGTACAACCACCATCAAAGTCCAGTGCCCTACCCAAGTGTATATTTGGTTACAGCTGCACATGTAATTCTCATTTCCAAAAAACACACATATGAATAACAAAATGTATTTTCTACGTATGCAGATTTACAAATGCTGATGTTCTGTATTGTTTTGTATTTGTACATATTTATAAATGATCATATTTCTGTATTTATTCTTAAATTATTTTATGTTTGGACATTGCTTCAAGCATTTAGTGGTTCTTTTCCACAAATTGAAACAAAAATCTTTTTTTATTTGTACTTTATGTATGAGAAATGTTTTTTTTTCCCTTTGGACATTCGTCAGTAATAAATTGTTTTCTGCCTTGAATATTATTTGAGCGGTATAATACTCTACTAGATCATAAAATGTTAGTAATTTTGATTGTATGAATAATTTGTTTGTGTGCTCAAGGTTATTGACTTTGTGTATGATTCGTATTGCTCTCTTTTGAAGTATTGAAAGTAAATGTAATGTTGTTTTAGAGTTGTTCCCCCAAACCTCTACACAATAAGAAAAATATGGTAATACCAATGTACAGTGTAACATGTGGAGTGATTTGTGGTCCAGAACCAGTTTTTCTTTATTCAACACAGAAATACGTCTGGATAGTTTAGTTTGTAAGTACCTAATATGTACTTTCCAGGTTAGTTTTTCATCAATTATGACCCCAAGAAATGTATTTTCATACATTTTTTCAAATTTCACCCCATTTATGTGCATGTCTTTGTTGATATCTTTTATCATTATGGTGACCAAGTAACATCATTTTTGTTTTACTTAAATTTTCAGCTTCAGTTTTTCCATCTCCTTCTTAACAATTTCTATGATTTGCTGCAGATCATCCCCATCACAAAAAACATTTGTGTCGTCAGCAAATAAAACTAACCGTAATTTATTAGAAACCTTAAATAAATCATTTATATATAAAATAAATAATATTGGTCGCAGAACCGACCCCTGAGGAACACCACAAACAATGTCCAAACATTGGGAACAAGCACCTTCAACCTTTACAAACTGCTTTCTGTTGCTCAGCAGAGGATGTGCTTCCTGCGGCAGTTGAAGAGAGCCAAGCTGCCGGCCCAGATGATGGTGCAGTTCTACACGGCCATCATTGAGTCCATCCTCACCTCTTCCATCACAGTGTGGTACGCTGGAGCCACAACCAGGGACATTAACAGACTGCAGCGTATTGTGCACTCAGCAGAGAAGGTGATCAGCTGCAGCCTTCCATCTGTCCAGGAACTGTATGTCTCCAGAACCCGGGGACGCGCAGGCCGGATAGCTGCCGACCCTTCTCACCCTGGACATGATCTACTGGAACTACTCCCTTCAGGCAGGAGGCTAAGGTCCATTAGGACCAGAACCTTAAGACACAAGAACAGTTTCTTTCCCTCTGCAGTCAGAATTATGAACACCTTTTAAATCCCCCCCCCCCTTAAACTTCACTTCTATGTCCACTCAGTCACCAGCCCACTACCCACACCTTGATCATTCTCAGTTTGCACTGTTTTTGGCACTGTTTTCACAACTTACTCTATCAGTGATGAAAGTCAGGTAAGGAAAAAATCCCTGAACTTTTCTTTGAGCGATATGGCGGGCACAGAGCGAAATTTTGGAAAAATACGTGGTCTTAGATGCATTCTGGTGCATTCTGGCAGCTAGTTATTCACTTCTTTATCAAGAAACTAAGACTAATTGGAGCATCATGATTTGTCATTCAAACCCCTAGTTTGACTCTCCATTAAGGACTTGCTGGTCCCAAAAAAGAATTTGGAAAATTGCTCAAAGTAACACAATCCTACAATCTACGCTTTTCCTTAAAGCTGCAAAACATACAATTGCTAAAATATAGTAACATCAAAGCCCCAAATGGCAAAAAGAACACCAGTAACTATGATATTCTATGAAAATACCTCAGTTATTTATACATTATTTCTGCTTTAGAAATGACTGATGTACAACATCCACTTGCACTGTTTTCTCAAACTATAATTACATCAAAATATGGGATCTGCTTTAAACTATAATTCTATAACATAATACATCAATTCTTTAACACCAATACTAAGTAATCTGGGAAATATCAAAACAAACATACAAACTAAGCTAAACATTGTAAACATTATTTTTTTAGGGAGTGCGGGTCCAAACCATCAAATACTTATAATTAATGTCAACTATACTGAACTAAATCATGGTAATTAGGAAATACAAATAAATTAGATAAAGAAATGTATTCAAAATAAAAACTGAAACTCAAAACTAAAATTGAAATTATTTCAAAATGTGGTTTTGAGATTATTTTACACAAAAAAGTATTTGACCTACACTACCTTAAAAATCTTTTTTTTCCAGCCAAGACCACTTCAATTTGTTTTTTATCGTCTTCTCACAACTGAGGTCGTGACCACGCTCAATAATGACGATGCCTGCCATTATTTTAACACAAATTTGATCGCAAACTCTTCAGATGTGTTTGTGAAAGTTTAGCGTGGGTCCGCCAGTTTTGGTCTCTAGGGAAGCAAGTCACGCTGACCACGTGGTGCAGACAGAGCCAATCAGACCCGTCGACGCATCCGAAAGCAACTAAAACGTCCCGTCATTGGTCAATTAGGCCGGGAAGACGAGAGATGGCCACGACCATAGAGGAAGTGATCTGCGGAGAAATATAGAAAATAAAGCTAAAATTAGCTGATTTCAGACCATTTTTTAATCCGGAAAGCGATTTGTCCGTAGAGATCAGGTCTTTATTTCCCGGAAAGTACGTTCGGTTTGCTCAAAAACCCGGATTTCCGGGAATTCCCGGAAGACTTTCATCACTGTCTATTTATTTATTGTTCTGACCATTGTGTCATTTTACATTGTTGCTTACTGTTGTTCTTTTTTTTATGTTGCACACTGGCACCAAAGCAAATTCCAATTCTGTGAAACTTCACTGAATATGGCAATAAACACTTCTTGAATCTTGAATCTCAAATAGCTTCTGATCCAGTCTAACACTAACCCCTTAATGCAATACCGTTCCAATTTATTACTTACATACAGTGGTTAATTGTGTTGAAAGCTTTTTTTAATCAATAAAGACCCCGATTACATGTTTTTTATTATCAATTGCATTTTTTATATTTTCTATTACATTCATCAGGGCCAGTGATGTTGATTGATTTGACCTGAACCCATACTGTCCTCGTCCAGTATCATGTGCTTTTTGATGAAAGAGTTCAATCTAGTTATGAACATTTTTTCTAGTATCTTTGATAACTGTGGTAACATAGAAACTGGCCTATAGTTTGTGAAGTAATGCTTGTTCCCGGTTTTGTACAATGGTATAACTTTTGCTATTTTTATTTGATTAGAAAATGAACCTCTTTGGAATGATAAATTAAAAACATCTTCTAATGGTTTCATAATTCCATTGATTACTGTTTTCACCAAAGCCATGTCCATAATGTCATTAACATCAGTAGAGAATTTACCCTTCATTCCTCTCACTGTCTTTAATATTTCATTTTCAGTCACTGCGTTAAGAGCCATTGAACTCGGATTTCTGTCAATTCATATTTGAACTTCCTTTCAAAATGTTCCTGGATCTGGAATTTGTTTTTATAATTCAGGTCCCACATTTACAAAAAAATCATTAAATCTTTTAGCAATATCCTCCATTTGATTTATTTCTTTGTCCTTACTAATGAAGTACTTTGGATAGGAGTCTTCCTTGTTTTCCCTTCTTAGAATAGTATTAAGTATGCCCCATGTTTTTTTTATATTACTTTTGTTTTCCTCTAAAGGTTTTCCATAATATTCCTTCTTACATGTTCTAATGACCTGTGTTAATTTATTTTTGCATTTTTTAGATTTAATTTCTGCCTCTTTGGTTCTCTTTTGTACGGTGGCCGAGAGGTGCAAGACACGCTTACATTTAAGATACAGCAACAGCAAATCCCAGTACAAATGAACAAATCACGAAACACAACAGCAAATACTGAAACACAACAGAAAATCATGAAACACAACAGCAAATACTGAAACACAACAGCAAATCATGAAACACAACAGCAAATCATGAAACACAACAACAAATCACGAAACACAACAGCAAATCACGAAACACAACAGCAAATCACGAAACACAACAGCAAATACGGAAACACATCAGCAAATACGGAAACACAACAGTAAATCACGAAACACAACAGCAAATATGGAAACACAACAGCAAATCATGAAACACAACAGCAAATCACGAAACACAACAGCAAATTACGAAACACAACAGCAAATCATGAAACACAACAGCAAATACGGAAACACATCAGCAAATACGGAAACACAACAGCAAATCACGAAACACAACAGCAAATCACGAAACACAACAGCAAATCACGAAACACAACAGCAAATCATGAAACACAACAGCAAATCATGAAACACAACAGCAAGAACTGAAACACAACAGCAAGAACTGAAACGCAACAGCAAATCACGAAACACAACAGCAAATCATGAAACAAAACAGCAAATCACGAAACACAACAGCAAATACTGAAACACAACAGCAAATCAATTGTGTATGATTTTTTTAAATGTTATTAATTACTGTTTTCTTTATGTGGACATTTTAAATACATGAAACAGTCCTGAAGCATTCTTGCTAGAGTGGTCTTAACGGAGAGGGAATACACTTAATACCGGAAAAGCAAAAACTTTACCTTCTTAAAAGTTGTTGTAATTTTTATCCCTTGTGCTATCTTAGATGACCCAACCCTTACATTGATGTGTTATTCCTACAATGACAAAGGTGGATAAAGGTGGAAAGATTTCATATAATCCATGGACACCAGTGAAGATCACAAATCATTGAAGAAAAAAGGTTCAGAGGACTGTCTAGTGGGTCTAGATGACCCAACTCCCAATGTTAAAGTGCCTAGGATAACATTATTGTACTAATACAATTGAAGAAATGCTTTTGGACTGTCTCATGTATTGAAAATGTCCACATAAAAAAGACAGTAATAAGGAAATGTAAAAAATAATACACAATTAGTTTTATATTCCGTCACTTCCGGGATTCAGGACGTTCCGTTTCAGTTAGACGCCGTTTCTCCGCTTTCCTTGTTGTGTTTCTGGATTTGTTCATTTGTATCGAGATTGTTTTTGTAATTCAGTATTTGTTAGTTTTCACCCAAAATTGCTTTTGTGTTTCAGGACTCTGTCATTTGTTCCGTGGTTTGCTGTTGTGTTTCAGTATTTGCTGTTGTGTTGCGTGATTTGCTGTTGTGTTGCGTGATTTGCTGTTGTGTTCCGTGGTTTGCTGTTGTGTTTTAGTATTTGCTGTTGTGTTGCGTGATTTGCTGTTGTGTTCCGTGGTTTGCTGTTGTGTTTTAGTATTTGCTGTTGTGTTGCGTGATTTGCTGTTGTGTTGCGTGATTTGCTGTTGTGTTTCGTGATTTACTGTTGTGTTTCGTGATTTGCTGTTGTGTTTCGTGATTTGCTGTTGTGTTTCGTGATTTGCTGTTGTTTCGTGATTTGCTGTTGTGTTTCGTGATTGGCTGTTGTGTTTCGTGATTTGCTGTTGTTTCGTGATTTGCTGTTGTGTTTCGTGATTTGCTGTAGTGTTTTGTGATTTGCTGTTGTGTTTCGTGATTTGCTGTTTTATTTCATGATTTGCTGTTGTGTTTCGTGATTCGCAGTTGTGTTTCGTGATTTGCTGTTGTGTTTCATGATTTGCTGTCGTGTTTCATGATTTGCTGTTGTGTTTCGTGATTTGTTCATTTGTACTGGGATTTGATGTTGCTGTATCTTAAATGTAAGCGTGTCTTGCACCTCTCAGCCACCGTACTTTTGTAAGTAGTTGTTAAAGGGTATTCTCTTTTGCTGTCAGATAAATGCATCTAGACCAAAACAAGAATCAAGTTTCTCATGCACGAGGGAGAAGAAGCAAATGCGACAGAAAACATCCACCAGGCTTCTCTTCTCCAAAGGACTTCCTCTCCCTGTGCTGCTTTTATTAAGAATTCAAGTAGGAGGTTACAATTTCCAGACAAAGAGAAAAGTTCATTAGGGGGTGTCGTATAATGACCCATTTTGGTGGATTCTAACTTCAAACAGTATTCCTTATGTGCTCAGGACAGTGTGTCGTAAAACCCCCTTTTCCTAGCTGGGGATGAGAAACAGATAAACAACCACACAAAGCTGTCTAAAAAGGTAAAAAGGTCAATCTGAGTTAACATTTAAACAAATATATTTAAATAATGATAATAATGAAACAATTTCCTTCACACAAGAATTTTGTAATCCTTTTGTAATCCATGGATAATGGAAATACCTAATTTTTTTCTTGAATTTTTAAACTGGACAATGTTTATAATACAACGAACCAAATATCAGTAAAAAATACTATTTATCTTTTTGATAAATTACATCCCAATTATGCTCAAGTAGCTCAGCTTTAAATGCATTGATGGAGGTTTCTGTTTTAATTCTTCTGTATCCCATTGAGAAATACAACCTGTGGTTGATATAACTACTGTCATAAACTGTGAAAACAGGAAGATGGTCACTGATTTCATTAATTAGCAACCCATTAACCGTTTTATTTTCAGTGTCATTGAAAAATATATCATCAATTAATGTTGCACAACTTGCAGTTATCCTAGTTGGTTTTGTAATTCTTGGAAATAAGCTAATGCTGTACATGGTCTTAATAAATTCTTCAACTGCTTTAATCTTATGATGATTCAAAAGGTCAATGTTAAAATCCCCACATACAAAAATTATCTTATTTTTATCCACAAACATTTTCTCCATCCAGCCTGTAAACAAATTCAAATTCAAATTCAAATTCAAATTTTATTTGTCACACACACAATCATACAGCGTACAATGTGCAGTGAAATGCTTAGGCGACCGCCCGCGACCTCAAACAAGAGAGAATATCAATAGGAAAATAGATATAAAATATAGGAATATAGATATATAAAAACATAAAAACAGAATGTCTGAATGTGTGCAAATATGCTCTAAAAGTGACATATGTGAAAGTGGCTTGTGTGTATAGTGTCCATGATTACTGATTAAGAGACCGTATCGCCTGCGGGAAGAAGCTCCTCCTCAGTCTCTCTGTGTTGGCCTTCAGAGAGCGGAATCGCTTTCCTCACCGCAACAGAGAGAACAGTCCGTTGTTGGGGTGGCTGAGGTCCTTTGTTATCTTCCTGGCCCTGGTCCAGCACCGCCTGCTGTAGATTGAGTGTAGGTCAGGGAGCTCGGTATGAATGATGCGCTCAGTTGAACGCACCACCCTTTGGAGAGCTCGTCTGTCCCGCATGGTGCTGTTCCCGAACCAGGTTGTGATGTTTCCCATCAGGATGCTCTCTATGGTGCAAGAGTAAAAGTTCCTAAGCACCAAAGAGGGCAGTCTAAAGTCTCTCAGGCGTCTAAGGTGGTAAAGACGCTGCCGGGCCTTTTTCACTACGGTGTTGATGTGACAGGACCATGACAGGTCCTGCGTGATGTGGACACCGAGGTATCGGAAGCTGTTCACTTTCTCCACTGGGCTCTTGTCGATGACGGGGGTCTGGTAGTTCCTCTTCTGCTTTGTGGCGAAGTCCAATATCAACTCCTTTGTCTTGCTGACGTTTAGGAGGAGATTGTTCCTCTCACACCAGTTTTCCAGATGTCCAATCTCCTTCAGGTAGGCCGTCTCATCATTATCAGTGATCAGGCCCACCACAACGGTGTCGTCAGCAAATTTGATGATGGTGGTGGAGTTGGTGGAGGCCACGCAGTCGTACGTGTACAGTGAGTACAGTAGAGGGCTCAGAACACAACCCTGAGGGGCTCCAGTGTTGAGAGTGATGGAAGCTGAGACATATCCGCCCATGCCTGTGGTCTGCCAGTTAGGAAATTGGAGATCCACTGACACAGAGATGGGCTGAGTCCCAGGTGCTCCAACTTGGTGGTGAGTCTGGAGGGAATTATGGTGTTAAATGCTGAGCTGTAATCGACAAAGAGCATTTTAACATAATTTCCCCTTCTAGTGTCCAGATGAGTGAGAGAAGTATGAAGTAGATGAGAGATAGCGTCATCCGTTGAGCGGTTCGAACGGTAAGCAAACTGTAGTGGATCCAGTGTGTCAGGTAGTGAGGAGATAATGAAATCTTTGATCAGTCGCTCAAAGCACTTCATCACTACTGAGGTGAGGGCTACAGGTCGAAAGTCGTTGAGGGAAGTAGGATGGGGTTTCTTTGGGACTGGAACAATAACAGACTCCTTAAAGCATGTAGGGATCACCGACTGAGATAAAGAAGTGTTGAATATCTCTGTGAACACAGGTGCTAGCTGGTCTGCGGAGGCTCTGAGGACTCTACCTGAGATGCCATCTGGACCTGCTGCTTTCCTGGTGTTTCTCCTGAAGGCTCTCCTCACGTCATGCTCGGAGATGATAAGTGCGTTACTGGTACTGACTTCCTGTCTGCAGCCGTTAGTTCCGCTAGCATTAGCGACGCTAGCATTAGCATCGCTAGCGTCCTTGGCTGCAGCCTCGAAACGAGCATAGAAGGTGTTCAGTTCGTCTGCCAGAGTCCTGGTCGCGCTCGTCTGTCATGGATCAGCTGGCAGCTGCACCCTCCTCCTCCTCCCTCTGTGTGTTCACCTGTCCTCTCAGCTGTTTTCAGTTTCCTGATTATGTGTTTGGTATTTAAGTTTCTGTCCTTGTTGGTTTCAGTGTCGCAGCGTCCTGTTTGTTCAGTGTCTCTGATGATTGTTTCCTCGAGTTTTCGAGTAAATCTTTTGACTACACTACAGTTGGTTTCGAGTCCTTCCTGCGTTTGGGTTTTTTCGGTTACGAGCCGTAACATTACGCTGCGACCATGACCGACCCAGCAGGAGGTTCGCATCTTGGGGACCTACCTGGATCATCCGCTGTTGGAGGCTCAGCCGCCGGTGAGGAGCTGTCTGTCCTGGCGCGGGAGATGCGGGGTTTCATGTCCGGTATGCAACAACTCCATGATCGCCTCTCCAGGCTGGAACATGTTCCCCCGTCTCCGTCTTCGCTCCGTCAAAACCGACTGGTCGTCCCGAGCCCTTCGACGGAACAGCTGAGGACTGCCGGTCCTTCATCACCTCCTGTCGCCTTCACTTCGACTTCAATCCCGACGAGTTTCCCTCCGAGCAGAGCAAGGTGGCGTTTGCCCTGAGCTTTTTGACTGGTCGGGCCAAACGATGGGGCTTGGCAGAGTGGGAGCGGGGAGCCGACCTCTGCCGCTCTTTTAGAGCGTTTTCCACCCAACTCCTCACGGTGTTCGATCCTACTACAACCCACAGAGCTGCCGCTTCGGAACTACTTCGTCTCCAGCAAGGGGCGCGCAGCGCCGCAGACTACGCCGTGGATTTCCGGACTCTGGCTGCCAGCACCCGCTGGAGGGACGAAGCGCTGGTGGACGTGTTTCTTCAGGGCCTCTCCGGCAACCTCAAGGATGAGCTGGCGGCGAGGGAGATCCCGGAGGAGCTGGAGGAGTTGATTGATCTAGCGGTGCGTATCGATCGAAGGATGCGGGAACGGGGTCGTGAGCGGCGCAGCAACTCCAGCCTCCGCCCACCGCTTCACGTGAGTGATCCACCATCCCGTTCCAGTACTCCGCACCAGGAGTTCATTCCTCCCCCCGAGCCCATGCAGCTGGGAACCGGACGTCTGACTCCCGCTGAGCGACGGCGCCGTATGGGAGCTGGACTCTGCTTGTACTGTGGACAGTCTGGACACTTGGTGCGCTCCTGCCCGGGAAACGCCATGGTTCACCAGCAAGGAGGGAACTGGTGAGCCGTACTTCCTCTTTTTCGTCACCCTCACGACCCTCAACCAAGGTGTTGATGAACTATGCAGGAGTCCAGAAGGAGCTGGAGACTCTTATTGACTCTGGTTCAGATGGGGACTTTATTTCTCACGAGTTGGTAACCGAACTTAAGGTTCCTGTTGAACATTTGTCTCCTGCTTTACTCATTCGTGCTATTAACGGGGCTGTCATCCATAATGTGTCTGCACGTACGGTTAATATTCAAGTAACTGTTTCCGGTAATCACACAGAGCTACGCAGTTTTTTTGTTGTTGACTCTTTGAAACCACAGGTGATCTTAGGTTTCCCCTGGTTGTGCAGACACACTCCACATATTGACTGGACTTCGGGGCGTGTATTGTCCTGGAGTTCATTTTGTCTGTTAAATTGCTTAACTGCTGCCTCTGTTCGCTCATCAGTCAAGAGCCCTTCTCCTGAACCTCTGGATCTCAACGCTGTTCCTCCCGCTTATCATGACCTTAGTGCAGTGTTCAGTACAATTCGGGCCAAGTCTCTACCCCCCCATCGTCCCTATGACTGCGCCATTGACCTTCTACCAGGGACGCAACCTCCTAAGGGCCACATATATCCTCTGTCTCGTCCTGAGCAGGAGGCAATGGAGGAGTACATTCAGGAGAGTCTTCAGGCTGGAATAATCCGTCCCTCTTCTTCTCCTGCAGGAGCGGGATTTTTCTTTGTAGGCAAACGAGATGGGGGTTTGCGGCCTTGCATTGACTACAGGGGGTTGAATAACATCACTGCTCGGAACACTTATCCATTACCTCTCTTACAGACCGCCTTTGATCTGCTAAAAGGGTCTCAGATCTTCACCAAATTGGACCTCCGAAGTGCTTATCATCTGGTCCGCATAAGGGAGGGGGACGAGTGGAAGACCGCCTTTAACACCCCTAGTGGTCATTTTGAATATCTGGTCATGCCGTTTGGACTTACCAATGCACCTGCTGTTTTTCAGTGTTTAATTAACGACGTACTTAAGGATATGATCAATAATTTTGTGTTCGTGTACCTGGATGATATTCTCATCTTCTCTCCAGATCTCGAGACTCATGTGCAGCACGTCAGAGCCGTACTCCAACGCCTGCTTGAGAACCAACTGTATTGCAAGGCTGAAAAGTGTGAATTCCACACCACCCACACTAAGTTTCTCGGCCACGTAGTCACACCGGGGTCCATACAGATGGATGAGGGCAAGGTAAAGGCTGTTCTGGACTGGCCTGTCCCTACCGGGCGCAAACCTCTCCAGCGCTTCCTAAGTTTTGCCAATTTTTACAGGCGGTTCATCAGAGGTTTTAGTGGCGTAGCTGCACCCCTCCATAGACTGACTTCAGCAAAGGTACGTTTTATCTGGGAAGAGGGAGCTGATAAGGCCTTTACCGAGCTGAAAAGACGCTTCTCTGCAGCTCCCATCTTGACTCAGCCTGATACCTCCAAACAATTCATTGTGGAGGTGGATGCGTCTGAGTCGGGAGTGGGGGCTGTTCTGTCTCAGAGGGCTTCTGATAATAAAGTCCATCCCTGCGCGTATTTCTCCTGCAAGCTCACTCCTGCAGAGAGAAATTACGACATAGGGAACAGAGAATTGCTTGCCGTCAAGTTGGCTCTTGAGGAGTGGCGGCATTGGCTGGAGGGGGCTGAAAGACCTTTTCTTGTGTGGACCGACCACAAGAATTTAGAATACATTCGGACTGCCAAACGCCTGAACCCCCGCCAAGCTCGGTGGGCGTTGTTCTTTGACAGGTTTAACTTCACCCTCTCTTTTCGTCCTGGCAGCAAGAACATCAAACCAGACGCTCTGTCACGTTTATATCAGAGAGAGGAGGACGAGGACTCCACCACTTCCGACACCATTCTCCCTACTAAACTGGTTCGGTGGACCTTGGAGCGCAAGGTCAAGGCCTCTGTTCCTGATCCGACGTGTATACCTTCAGGTTGTCCTCCAAAGTGTTTGTTTGTCCCCTCGCACCTTCGTCAGTCAGTCCTGAAATGGGGACATTCTTCTCGTTTGGCTTGCCACCCAGGAGGGACTAGGACTGCATTCCTGGTGGCTCAAAGATTTTGGTGGCCCACAATGTCTTCCGACATTAGGGCTTTTGTTGCCTCATGCCCGGTGTGTGCCAGTGTTAAGACTCCTAGGACTCCCCCTGTTGGTTTACTTCATCCTCTGCCAGTTCCTTCCAGACCATGGTCCCATGTGGCCATGGATTTCATCACAGGTCTGCCCTGCTCTAAGGGAAAGACAGTCATCACGACTGTCGTGGACAGATTCTCTAAATTAGTTCATGCCATACCGCTGCAAAGATTACCATCCGCCAAGGAGATGGCTGTACTAGTTGCTCAACATGTGTTCCATCTGCACGGTCTTCCTCAAAACATAGTCTCAGACCGTGGGCCCCAGTTTGTAGCTTCCTTTTGGAAGGAATTCTGTAAATTGTTGGGGATCCAGGTCAGTCTAAGTTCTGGTTTTCATCCGCAAACCAATGGCCAGGTGGAGAGGTGCAATCAGGATCTGGAGACTACCCTACGGGCCTTGTGTTCAAAAAACCCCAACACCTGGTCATCCCAACTACCCTGGGCTGAATACTCTCATAACTCTCTAATCAACTCCACCGGTTTTTCACCTTTTCACGCAGCGTATGGTTACCAACCACCCCTCTTCCCGCACCAAGAACAGACGGCCACTGTTTCGGGTCCTGCGGCATTTGTAAGGCGCTGTCGACGAGTCTGGGTGAACTTTAGACACCAGTTACTAAGGAACCAGGAGAGGCTTACCGCAGTCGCCAATCGCCGGAGGCGAGCCGCTCCGGAATACAAGGTGGGAGACAAAGTCTGGTTGTCATCCGCAGATATTCCCCTCAAAGGGGGTTCCAGAAAGCTGATGCCCCGCTACATCGGGCCATACCCTATCGTCAAGATCATCAACCCTGTGGCGGTGAAGCTAGGCCTTCCCCGCACCCTCAGAGTCCACCCGGTGTTTCATGTGTGCAAACTGAAGCCTGCTAAAGACTCCTCCCTTCAGCCTACTCCCGTGCCCCCTCCTGCACCTCGTATTGTGGATGGCGGACCAGTTTACACTATCCGGAAGCTTCTTGCCTCCAGGAGAGTGGGTCGGGGTATCCAATATCTTGTGGACTGGGAGGGTTACGGCCCTGCTGATCGACAGTGGGTGCCTGCACGTCACGTCCTGGATCCGGCTTTGATCGCCCGTTTCCACCGTAGCCACCCTGATCAGCCTCGTCGGGGTCCGTCTGGGAGCCGGACTTTGTGAGGGGGGTTATGTCATGGATCAGCTGGCAGCTGCACCCTCCTCCTCCTCCCTCTGTGTGTTCACCTGTCCTCTCAGCTGTTTTCAGTTTCCTGATTATGTGTTTGGTATTTAAGTTTCTGTCCTTGTTGGTTTCAGTGTCGCAGCGTCCTGTTTGTTCAGTGTCTCTGATGATTGTTTCCTCGAGTTTTCGAGTAAATCTTTTGACTACACTACAGTTGGTTTCGAGTCCTTCCTGCGTTTGGGTTTTTTCGGTTACGAGCCGTAACATCGTCACACCGGATGTTGGTGCTCTATAGTCCGTTATTGTTCTTAGTCCCTGCCACAGGCTCCTGGAGTCACTCTGTTGGAGTTGTGACTCTAGTTTCCTCCCGTAGCGCTTCTTCGCCTCTTTCACCGCCTTCCGGACATTGTATGACGCAGCCTTATACAGCTCCATGTCCCTGGACGCGAGTCCCGCGTCATAGGCAGCGGTGCGAGATCTCAGAGCGTCACGGATGGTTTTATCCACCCACGGCTTCTGATTGGGAAACGTTCTGATTTTAGTTTTCTGTACGGCTAGTTTCCCAACAAATCCCACAACCGCTTCCGTAAACACGTTGATGTCATCGGAGCTGTTTCGAAACATGCCCCAATCAGCGTCCTCCTGTAAGGCGGCCACCGATTGGCCTGTCCAGCGCGCGACCTCTCTCTGAACCGGAACTTCCTGTTTGAGCCTTTGTTTATATTTTGGCATGAGGAAGATGGCGGCGTGGTCAGATTTCCCAAACGGTGGATGAGATTGTGCCTTGTAGCCATCCTTAACTGTTGTGTAACAGTGGTCCAGTGTCCTTTTGCCCCTGGTCGGGCAGGTGATGTGCTGATAGAAGTTCGGCGCTGCGCGTTTGAGGTTGGCACTGTTAAAGTCCGCTGCCACAATAACCACAGCCTCCCGGTGTTGAGTCTGGTGCTGTGTGAGTGCCTCATGCAACTCACATAGGGCAGTGTCCGTGTCCGCTTGTGGTGGAATATAAACGGCACTGATTATGACCGATGTAAACTCCCGGGGAAGATAATAGTTCCAGGTTGGGTGTGCAGGAGCGTGTAAGTGGAACAACACTCGCGCTGTTGTACCAGCTGCTGTTTACCATTAGATACACTCCACCTCCCCTTGACTTCCCCGAGTCGCGTGTCCTATCCACTCGGTGAACCGAGAAAAACTCGGCCGGCTGTATGGCGTAGTCCGGCACCGCTGGATTCAGCCATGTCTCGGTGAAGCAGAGATTGCAGTCCCGAATGTCTCTCTGGAAATTTACCCTGGCCCTGAGGTTGTCAAGCTTGTTCTCCAGTGACTGGACATGGCGAGCACGATGACAGGCAGAGGTGTGTGGTGTGCACTCAGCCTGTTCCTGACGCCGGCTCGTTTCCCTCGGGGCCGCCGCTTCGGGTCGCGTCCTTTGTTCTCTCTCAGGATCTCTCTCGGCCAACTCGGATCCGGAGTTAGAAGCGTCGAAACGTGATTACGTTGTGAAGCAAGAGAAATGAGAGCTTTTCGATCGTACCTAATGCACCCCATGGTGATGTAATAGCCGATTTAGAGTTGTTAAAAATTAACTTAAAAAATTAACTTATAAAACAAAAAAAAGGAAGTAAAAAACGAAGTAAAATAGTTAAAATAGGTAAAAATAGGTCGGAGCAGTCACGACAGCTGCCGACCTCAACGGCGCCATCTTGGAATCATTTCCAAAAGCATTTACATATTTGAACCAGGTGTTCTGTAAACTATATTTTTTTGATTTTCTTGAGAGATTTCGATTGTTAAACATTCAAGCATATTGTCAACAACAGCTGTCATCCTGTTCACTACTCTGAAATGCAGAGTTTTATCCACATATAGAGCAACTCCTCCACCACCTTTGTTTAGTCTATTACAAAATCTGAGTTCATAACCCTCCAAATTAAAGTTTTCATCTCCCTTTTCTGCATTGAACCATGTTTCTAAAATTGCTATCACACTAAATCGTTGTGAAAAATTACACAAGTATTCCTTAATGTTGTCAAAATTTGCATACATTCTCCTGCTATTGAAATGAACAAGTGAAAACTTATCTTTACATTAAATGTTCAAGTTATATTGCTCGTCAGTGTAGTAACTGCACTTATCTGTGATGGCAGAGAAGAAATGGTTTATTGGGTCTATGCCATATTCCATGTTCTGTAAATTGTGATCAGTGTAATGCAATGATTCCATTCTTAATTGGTCAGAATAAGAACTTCTGTTTTCTGTTCTTGGTGTTGATGGTTGAGGTTGTATTGACATTTGTTCTGAGGAATAGTGCAGTGTCAGTGTGTAACCTCATTTTCCAGAAGGTTCAGAAATATCAGATGACATTTAGTATTTGTCCAGATCCTTGATGTCCCTAATCAAAACAATCAATCAATCAATCAATCAATCAATCAATCAATCAATCAATAAATCAATCAATCAATCAATCAATCAATCAATCAATCAATCAATCTTTTGCTTTCTGTTGACAAACCTCATAATAATGGCTGGTTTATCCTTCGCACTTTTTCTAGGCAAAGTGTGGCAAACCTCGACGCCGTCACAGTCCAGTTGGATTCCTTTCTCCCGTAGAAAACCCACAACTTGTTGCTCCACGGAGCTGAGGTCTTGCTCATCGGGCTCCCCGTCTCTGTTGGCGGTCACAGCTCTGGCGTATGATCTCGGTTTGATGCTCAAGCCTGTGATTACCACATCATTCATCCATGTGTACTGTTCGAGCTCCATCGCCCTTCTTTCCAGAAACGCAATCCTCTGGAGTGGAGGTGAACAGTTAAACACCACCCTCTAGTGGCCAGGGGATTGAACAGAAATGCAGAAATGGCAACACCTGATGGCTATGCCCAAAATGGATGAAAAATATTTTAATGAAAATGATCCTCTTCACTTGTCAGGGACTAGACCATTGTTGCTTGGGACTTGAGACTAAACCAGAGGGGGGTGTGCGTTTTTAAAATCACCCCCCCTCATCCTTTCAGGCACACACACACACACCACACACACACACACACACACACACACACACACACACACACACACACACACACACGCATCTTTGGACTGCACAAGAGTTATAACAAGACACACAAGTAAGACTTGATATGGAAGCATCATATGTTTAATAGAATGTGTTCTAAGAAAACAAAACTTGACTTTTTAACATCAAAACCTAGAATTTTATCTTTAATAAAAAAATGCAAAAATGTGCCGTTGGCTGGAGGGTGGTATAGTGGTTAGCACTCTTGTCTCACAGTGAAAGGGTCCTGGTTCAAATCCGTCCTGGTGTGTCGTTTGCATAGTTCTTTCTGCATGTGTGTTTTTTTTCCAGGCCCTACAAATTGTGTGGCGCTATGATGGACTGGCAAACTCCCTAGGATGTACCCGCCTTCACCCAACTGCAGGTTTGTAGGCTCCAGCAACCCCATGACCATGAATAAGAAGGTTTAGAAATGGATGGATGGATGGATGGCTGGACGGTGCTTTCACACAGTAGTCTCAGTGTGAGGGGACATTTTGGAGCTCAGCACATGAGACAGATGTTTGTGCTGGTGCTGGTACCTGACAAACACACAGGGAGAGAAGAAAAGGTAGTAAACATGCTGCAATGAAGAAAATGTTTTCAAGAACTTTGGCGCTATCATCAGCTCAAAAATATTACTGCGAAAATTTGAATGGACACACATTAACCAAGGCAACTGCACACGTGGAAAACAGAAGATACAGTGTTTAAGTTAGTTTAAAGCTGATGATTAACCCTTGTGCTATCTTAGATGAGCCCACCCTAACTTTGACGTGTTCTCCCTACCATGACAAAAGTGGATAAAGGTGGAAAGATTTACCAATCCATGGACACCAGTGAAGATCACAAATCATTGAAGAAAAAAGGTTTAGCGCACTGTCTAGTGGGTCTAGATGACCCAACTCCCAATGTTAAAATACCTAGGATAGCACAAGGGTTAAAATTGTTTAGGTCAGATATAATGCAGTTTTGGAGGACCATTTAGTTTTATTAAAAACTGGTAACTAAAAACCTGAACCTAAACGAGCAAAAATATTTTTTTTATAAATACAATTGCAGTCACTGCAATCAAACAGCTTCTCTACATCTATCAAAAACATTTTTGATCCATTCTTTGGCAAACTGCTCCAACTGTCTCAAATCAAAAGGTTTTTTTTTTAATACCTTGAGAAATCTCTCATTTACTTTCTGTGGTCCGTGTTTACTGCGATACAAACCAAAGACTGCTTCTATGGAGTCCTATACTGTTCATAATTAAATAAATACATATTTAATTAAATAAATAAATATGAACTCATGCAAATACACAATAAACCAATAAATCTCTTATAAATATATAAAAAGATCATGAAACTGTGAAAAACCTGCACACCGATTTTACATAAGCCATTATATTATTCAATATATTTCATTTTGCTTTAAAAACCTGTTCATTATTTTAAAACAGCATTTTAAAATATTCATTTTATTCATGTGGAATATTATAATAATTCTACGTCTTTTTTCAGAACCTTGGATTTCAAAATCAATATTTTCCAAAGTAGCTTTGTTTTTATTTCATGTTGCAGTTTTTCACAATGGCTTATTTATTTCATGAATAGCTTTTTCAGGAGAATGTCTCTGTCTGTCAATCAAACTAGACAAGGCGGAGAGACTTTTGTGATTGGCTATTCCTTTACTCAGACATGAGCAGCAGCACCTTGACTACATCAATCGAAGATGCTTCACCAAACGTGACGGCGCAATGCACTCTCCTCAACACTAGGGGGAGGATGCACCTCAACACATCCACAGTGTTACTAGAAATTGGGCAGTTTTTGTTCTAAATTTGCGGATAAAAGTGGCTTTGGGCGAGTGTGTATAATTCAGGTGATTTTGTGGTCGGCTCAGCGGTTTTCATCTTCTCATTAACATCTAGTAGTGGCCTAAGTTAGGCTGGGTGGTTGTTGGAGTTCCACAAAACTTCTATGAACTGGAGTTCCATGAACGCAACATGCAGCGTGTGGGATGGGCTACCAGCTAATGACTTTAGCCTGATAGCCACATGGAACGGTTGCCTGTGCTTATCTCAGTACCAATGCATGGATGCACAATGTACATGGAGTGTTAAAAGATCAGGTTTATTTATTTTGAATAGTTCTACATGATAACAATGTTTCCATGTTTGAGTTCATGAGATCATCCCAGAGAGAGCCTCTGCTTCAGGTCCTGCAGTCAAACTACGTCTTAAATTACGTGTAAATCAGAGCGCCCAGGCAGCGCGAGAGTGTGTGTGTGAGCGCAAGTTAAGCGTCTGTTGCCCAGTCCCCCGGAAAAGTAATAATAAAAAATGTTTCCTCCAAGTACAGAGCCTGATTCTTGGAGTAAGCCCTGGCTGCAGAATTGCTCAATCAATCCCGAATCTCCACTGCGTTTTCCGACCACGGTCAGAAACGTCATCGCAGGAAAGGTTCAACATTTTCCCGGGAGGGAAAAATAAAATCAGAGGACCTGATTATAATCATTGTCTCATTGAAAATAGAAAAATATCATAAGGTTCAGGAGGCCTCAGCAGGCTTGTTCTGCTTTGCACAGCTGCCTGGACTGACTGTTGGTCCGCCAGCTCACCTCCTGCGAGCCGACATAAGGCACGATGTGAGCTCTGAGTGAATGGCGTTAGAATGAGGAATGTTTCAACAGGGGACTTATAGACGTGGACGACCGGAGCTCTTCTGTGGTTTGGTCCACACAAACCCTCAAACTACAAAAACAGAGTCATTCATGTTTGCATCTTCTGCAGCAGACAGATTGTTTGTCTCTATTTGATCTCTAATGTCAGCAAAGCCGTGCAGATATTGCTGAAATATGTCACCTCTCCGACCGGCACACAGCTGTGCGGGTATCGAGGAATATGAGTCGATTTCCATGGATGAGCCAATGGGCGTTTAGATCCCGCCTACTTTCACTGATTGACAGATGGACTCATTCTCCTGAAAAAGCTCTTCATGAAATAAATACGCCATTGTGAAAAACACCAACATGAAATGAAAAAACAAAGCTACTTTGGAAAATATTGATTTTGAAATACGAGCTTCTGAAAGAAGACAGAATTATAATAATATTCCACATGATTAAAAATGAATATTTGAAAATGCTGTTTTAAAATAATGAACAAAGCAAAATGAAATATATTGAATAATATAATGGCTAATTTAAAATTAGTATGCAGGTTTTTCACAATTTCATGATCTTTTTATATATTTATAAGAGATTTATTGGTTTATTGTGTATTTGCATGAGTTCATATTTATTTATTTAATTAAATATTTATTTATCTAATTATGAACAGTATAGGACTCCATATGCTTCTCCCTCTCAAAATAAACAGACTAATTGTAAATAAACCTGTGATCTTCAATAAAAGAATACATAGGACACACAGTTGAACATGTCTCCACTGTCAAATTGATTTCAAAGTTTCCTGGAGGTAAATATCATAATCTCTAAAATGATTTTGAGGAACAACTTCAAAGATACATGGAATTACTGTTAATAGTCTTAATCTTTTAAGTGACCATTGGGCTTTTTTAAAAAAAAAGAAAATAATAGAAGAGTACCAAGAATGTTGTCCATTTGTGTAAGCCTATGTGTTGGATCATATACTCACTTAATGATTACACTCTGTATTTCTCTGTTCTCTTCCTCTTTGAGGTGCAGAAGAACCTGCTCCAGAATTGAGTGCTCCAAGTTCAGATACTGAGCAACCTGATAAAACAAAACAGTGCAACTATAACAAAAAATTCAAACCTAAATGAAAAATATGTTTTCTGGAAAAAAACAAAAACAAATTAAAATTAAATTAAAATTTAAAGAATGTATTTCTTAAAACTATTAAGTTGCTCTAAAACAAATATTTAGCAAACAAAGTAGTTTATTTGCTAAACTAAAGTTTGCTGTAATGATGTAACATAAAATAAGGGACAATAAAAATTGACATAACCTTTATTTAAAACTAATAATATATTATTTTAGGATTTTATTGTCTATTTATCAATCAAGTCCTTAAAAATGACCTCAGTGAGCAATAAAACTCCCTTGGACTGTTTAAGATCGAAGATTTTGGTCTGAAAAAAATGGTTTCTGTTCAATTAGTTGGTTACTTTAATAGAAAATCATTAAAAATTCTAAAGTGAATGTCACCCCTTAAGTATTTATGTTTACATCATTGCTGACTTCCTCTTCATGCATGTCCATCAGAAAGATCTTCATGATGTCATCAGAGGGCCCATACAGAACCCGCTCCCACAGTGGTAGATCTTTGTTGCTCAGCTTCCTCTTCTCTGATCAAAAGAAAGCAACATGCATAACCAACTTTTTTTAATTTGACACCTTACTTTTTCCTTTTTTTCTTACCTCCACTCTGATGAATGCAATACAGAGCAAACTCCTCTGGATCATTCTCTATCTATAATGCAAACAATAAAACACATATTCAGCGTCTTTACATTAATTAAAAAAAATAATTTGCAAGCAGCATTGCGGGGGCAGCAGCATTGCGGGGCCCTCCTGGCAACCCTTACTAGCTGAGTGGCATCCACATGCCCATATCATTCTCTCCCCTTCTTCCCCTGCCACCCTGATCAGAGCTGCACAAGACAAATTAATTAAAAAAATGGCGTCTTTTCTGTTAATTTTATCTTCATAGCAACCTTATTGTTTTTTGGTTGTTTAAAAGGTTTTTTGAGGTTTTGACCATTTTAGTTTTTTTCACAATTGCACCTGCTATGATGTCACCTTTTCCTTTTTGTAATTTTGGTGAGTTTTTCAGTTTATGGGCTGAAATGTTCACTCAAAGGTACAGAAAAGAAGAAGTATTGCGAAAACAGTGTCGATCTTGTAGTGCAGGACTGATGTGGGACATAAAAAAACAATATGTATTATTGGTCATCTGTAGTCATTAAAGTTTCCAAACTGAGAAATAAAATCACCTTGAACTTATTTAAAAGCTGCTCAATGACTTGGTTAGTGGTCATCCTGCTGGAGATTCGCACTTTAGTTGAAGTACCAAAAGATGGTGTGAAGATGGAGGTCTGCAGAAACAACAATGAGCACATGGAATCAGAGAGGTTTATGACTAAAAATACAAACCAATATCTATGGTAACAGGAACTCACTTTATAGTTATAGAAGTGTCCGTTTATGGAGAAGCGGTGCTGTCTTTCAGTCTCTCTTTGTGCTGCTGACTTTCCCTTTCGCCTCCTCCTCTTCACTAATGACGCATCGCTCATACAGCGAAATAGGTTAGACTCCAACTCCAGTTCTTGATTCTTGCGTCTTGTAGGACGCAGGGTAGCACTCTCATAAGGAACAGAGCCTTTGGTTGCATACATTAAATTAAGCATTAAAAACATGTTTAAAATTCAGTGTTAGCAATAATAATATTTTCAGCAGGAGCAGGATAAGCTCAACATAAAACAACACAAAGTTATTGAAAGAGGCATAGAGTTTGACTAAATTTGCTTTTCCACCATCCTCGCACCAAGCCTCTCCCAACTGTAGGTGCATGTGAACGTAGCATGAAAGATATGATTTAGTTTTAATATACTTTAGTAACTACAACAGGGGGGCAGAAACACTATTTTTAACAAAGTAACAACCAGGTTAGACCTGATTATTAACTGGTCTAACCAGTTAATAATCATAATTAAAAATTGATTATTACCTGTCTCTTCTGCTGTTAAGGTCTTTCTTCATAGCAGCTGCCTTTAAAGGTGGAATGACTTTTTTCTTTCTTTGTGACATCTTTGCATACAGTTTTGTACTACCACATTTGAGGTAGACAGAATGCAGTATATGTGCAACATCCGAAACAAACTCAATGATACTGACTGATCAAATGGAAATTAATTAAAGATTGGAAATTGGTCTCAAGTGGCAGTCTGAGTAGATTGATCTTCAATGTTGGATGCTCAGCCCATTTCAAGTGTGGGAAAAGCACATTCAAAAAATTAGGGCAGCTTTAATTCCAAATAATCCACCTGTTCAGCTCAACAATTTTCATTTGCACACTTTTGTATGAGGACAGGGGTGTCCTATTTTCTTTTTAGCCAAAGATAAAGGGGCAAGGAAAGACTAAATTAAAGGCTATTTAGGACTTTGCCAAAGAGAATATAAGAAAGTTCTGATTTTTCCCATCACAAACAATTTAGACATCTGTATTGCTTGCTTACACACTTGTAATTAACATATATTTCAAATATACACATTTATTTTGATAAAACTAGCTGAATAAATAAGAAAATAGGTGTGACTATAATACCATGTAAGCATAAATGTCCAACGAGGTTGGATTTGACTTCATTCATGCATTTTAGTGTTATGTATCAAGCCAGGGACGCTATAGGTAACTTGAGGACTGTGTGCTTCATGGCTGAAAATTACCAAAGTCCTTCATTTTAAGTACTACAGAGAATGTGAGATTTTAGATATTCAATTTAAATGGATGATTTTAAACTTTCACAACCTCAAAAGAGGTGATTAACTCAAAAATGGATCAGTTTTAATTATACAGGCAACATTTTTGAAAACAAAAGGTGTCACTTGCAAAACCGTTGTTGAGTTAAAGAAAAAGAAGTTTCATTAACCTGGTGTGGGATCCTTCATCACAGTTTCATGTGCTGTTTCAGAGATCTCATCTATCTGGTGAAGATCAATGTATTCTCCCCATCGAGAGATACTGCTGCAGAGAGAATGAGAGACTCACAATCAGTGTCAAATGTATACATATATATATATACATATACATATACATATACATATATATATATATATATATATATATATATATATATATATATATATATATATATATATTAGAATCTTGTATTGAAAATGTTTTAACAAAATGGAATGGAATAACACTAATAGATGCAGAGGATGGGGTTAGATAGATGAAGGGACATAAAGAGCAGAAAAACAAAGAATTATAAATAGTCTTTTAATTAGAATTATGCTGTTTTTAGCCAAAATCACAAAGTCTGTGTCATTTACTAAGACAGGGGTGGCCAAACGTTTCGACCACAAAGGGTCCTAAAATTTGATAGAAGGGCCGGACCTGGAGCGGAGCAGATGCTTGGAGTGTTTTGGTAATCCACCTTATAAGAGAAGGAAATAACATGGAATCTGGACAAAAACATGCTTCAATTTTGATGAAAATTAATATATCGGTATATTTAAAACAGAACGTTTTTGAGTTTTTATTTCAAAACTGTGGCTTTTGTTCTCATTTTAGAGCCATTTGCTCTATTTGATGCACCTTGTGTAAAACACAAACTTAGAGAAATGCTACATTCATGTGGTGTTCGAGTGATGAAAAAAAGAAAAAACACAAATCTTACATCACAATCCAACACCACATGGATGCACAATAAACTTCTGCACCTAATTTATTTGTAGTGCACCCTTACTACAAGCTGGGGAACGTATGCTGCACTGGGGTTCTGGTATGGGATTACATGTCTGCCAAAAACTGAAAGGGCGTAAAGACAACTGAGCGGGCGTATTTAGGAACTGAGTGAGTGAACCTTACAACTGCGCTGGCGCAATTCTAACAGAGCAACCCCGTATTTTACAATTGCACGGCTGCAATCCTAACTGAGCAGTGATCTTGCTCGGTCAGATCCTTTTTGCGCGCTCACTTGGATTTACGCTCAGTGTTAAGGGGGCGTTTTTGTCGTTTGTGGGGCGGTGTTCAGGGGTGTGTTTGTCACTTGGGGGCATGAACCTTTCTGGTTGATCTGATTGGCTAAAATTTGCATGTCAAGCAGTGGGGCGGGACTTTTATTTTGGGGCTTTAATAGAAAAGGAACAGCGGCTGTACAGACTAATAATGACCTTATTGTCATACTAAAATAAAGAATGTCAATAGTTCACTTTGTCAATTTTTAGTAATTTTTCATATTTACAAATGGATCCGATTTGGTCAAAAATAATCAATAGCTCTGAAGATGCTAGAATTTTTTTTTTTTGCATAATCTTTATTGTAGTAGGAAAATAAGGTCATGATTAGTCAGTACAGTAAGTTTTTTGTCAGTAACTACAGCATCTTCAAAGCTATTAAGCATTTTTGACCAAATCTGATCAATATTTAAATATGAAAAATTCCTAACAATAAACAACGTGAATTATGACAATCTTTATTGCAATAGGACAATAAGGTCATGATTAGTCAGCACAGGAGGTTTGGTGACAGAACCTTTAGTATCTTCAGAGCTGTTGTGCATTTATGTTATGATTTATATCTCTATTAAATTTTTAAAACTATAAGCAATAAAACAGAGGTTGACTTTCTAACAAAATTTAGTATAATAATAATAATGTAGCATGACTATGCTGATGAGTCTTCATTACCAATTCATTTAAATATAGACATGTATTCACTTTTTAAAAGTTTACTGATTTTTACAGAATGGTGTTTCACAGGGTAAGCACTTTGTTGACGGTCCCTTGGCAGCCGGCTCGCAGCATGTCTACATTCACAGCTTTAAGCGAACAATTCTGATAAAAAGGCAATGAAAACGATCTTTTTTCTTAAAAAATGCTTTTGTAGTTCACTCTATGTGTTAATACAAAATGATTGAGATACTTGCTGACACATTTGAACATTTATCAGGAGAGTTATTGAAGCAGGAAGTCCAAATCTGTAAAGATCTAATTTAACCGAACCGCAGCTGCTCTATTCCCGTGTTCCTCCACGTAGCTGATAGCTTGCAGTTTAAACTGTGCCTCATAATCGTGTCTCTTTGTATTTCCAGGGTTTCCTAAACAAAGTTGTTCTGCATTATGCTCATATCTGCACCTTTGTACTATGGGGGGGGGGGGGGGGGGGGTGTCTTCTTTCACATCCTCACCTCTCTCCGTATCGTTCTCATGGTATTCTCTCCTAGATCCTCTTTACTGAAGTCACACAACAACACATTAGGGCCGCTCTGTACATTTTGGAGAAAATGTAAGACTTTCACCTTATGGTTGTGAAAGTACTCTACATATAAAATATGATAAAAGGCAGAGAGCCGCCTGTTAGCCCCTCCCCCCCGCTCTGAAAAATGAAAGTCTCGCCCCTCTGCCTCGCCGATAAGACATGCAAATTTTGACATTCTTTATTTTAGTATGACAATAAGGTCATTATATCTGATCGCATTCAAAGCTTTTTTTAGATTTGCAGAGCTGTTGTTTCTGCACAAGAGACATGAGATTGATTGGCAAGGTCTCCAACCAATCAGGACACAGAACAGGGTGCGCTGTTTGAAAAAAAGAAGCAGCAGCATAATCGCACTAAAAGAATCAGTGAGACCACTAAAGGTAAACTTGGACGTAGAAAGGGTACATTGTTCTATTTGACGGTGATTTTTAGAGGGGTTCAAAAAGGGGCAACGACTGTTGAAAGATGGTATAAAATGTCACGTCCTATGCGGATCTCGATCGTGTGGCCAGGTTGAGAGAGAAAAAAATCAGGCATCTCTGATATTAGGCGTGTTTGAGACGAACCAGCGCCTCGCCTGGATTGTTGACAAGACCAGGCGGAGGCACGCAGGGGCAGGAAATGCGCCTGAGATGTAGGCTAATGTCGAGCTGCAGCAAGACCATAGACATACCAGACTGAACGAGAACAGGAAGTTAGGGTCAATCGAATGTTAAATTCGACTGAATTTTAATATGCCTCAACCCCTTAGCATGTTCAATGCTTTTATATCCATTTTATTTATGTTAATGTTTTTTAATGTGAGTATGTTTTATCGATAGGTATTTTAATTGTCTTAAAATTGCTTTTTTGTATCCTTTTTATTGATATTTTCAATTGTACTGGGATTGTTTTTTGTGATTCTGTATTTGGTCATTTGCACTCGGATTTGCTTTTGTGTTTCAGGACTGTAATTTGTTCCGTGATTTTCTGTTGTGCTTCAGTATTTGTTAATTGGTACTGAGATTGTTTTTAGTGCTTCAGGATTTGTCAGTTTGTACAGGCATTTGTCATTGTTATATCTTAAATGTAAATGTGTCTTCCACCACTCGTCCACCGTAACACCCCCACCTAACAACTGGTGCAACAAAAATGGCGTGCAATATTGAAACTTTTCAGCCATAAAGTTTTAAGCCAGATGCAAGCTCGGACAAGGAACTCAAAGATGTACACAAATCTTTATGTGCAAATGAATGCATGGGAATGAAGCAGAGCAGGAAGCATGTGGTCCACCCAGCGTATTTTTTATGTCACAAACACAATCTTTCTAAAACAGCATTTTTTTCATCTGCTGCTGATTTGCAACAATTTATATAAAGAAATACTCAGAAAGGCAATTTTAAGCCTAATTTTCTTTCTAGATGTCCTCCATCATAAGAAAAAGGCCACAAGAACATGTTAAAAACACCAAGAACACAATTTTGGGTCTTTAAGAGAAAAGTATTCAATTACAGTTGAAAGTATGACACCAACCTCTTGCTCCCTAATGGGCTGACTGGACTGGTGGGGTCAGGTGAATTCTGGGGGATTTGTTTTTCATCCTGTATTTTCAGCCGGATGGGTCTCCTTACTCCCCAGGAGATATTCAAAAAACCTTCCACAATCACCTGTTTATCTTCTGCCTGTATAAAAGAAACAGAAAACTGTGTGATCAGTAACCACAGCCATAAAGCACATTTAGATAAGGACATTCGTGCCTTTTCAAATTGTAATATGTAAATTAAAAACTCACAGAAATATATACTTGAAGTCTTACCTGAGTGTAGGTGAGGTGAAGTTGGGTCTGGTCCTTCAAAAAGCAGTTGTATGTGTTCAGCAGTGACAGAAACTCTGCTCTAAAATAAAATATATTACATTAAATAGCTTTTACAACCAAAATTAATGCAACACATTGTGATAAATTCAACCCAGAGCTCATATTTAAATATGAGTATATAACATGTAAATACAAGTTAAGTGTAAAACAGTGAACATGAAAAAACAAATGTGCTATACCACAAAACACTATCAGGCTATGTATAAGTATCAGAAAAAAGTTTACATGGCAGCAAAAGAAAACAGATCACCTGGACAAACTCTTTCCAGCTCCTATTTGGATCACTGGAAGAAGAACAGCTTCATTCATTATTGAATCGCTTCTGCAAAAAATAAACAAAATCTCCTTTAACTGCATGTGACCACTCCAATCCTTGCTTACGTGCATGCAAGCTAAATACAGACCCCTGACCTCTGGTAAGAAATGCCATTAAAACCTCATTATGTAACCAACCGAGTGGAGTTAAAACCAAATACAACATGATTATTGTCATACCTCATCTTACATGCTGTTATGGAGCTCCCTTTGTTATCCGCTTTCCTAGTTTTTGTCTCTTTGTCCTTCCGGTATTTAAATATAACGTGTTCGTCCCTCTGAAGTTTTTGAGTTATATTTATCCCTCCTCTCTGTGCTGCCTCTCTTTCAGTTTCCTTTTTCTTCCTGCTTGTCTCAAAGAGATTTAATAACAGTACTCCACCCAGTAACCAGTGATGACAGCACAGACCCCACCATTTGTTTATTCTTCAAAATCCTGCGACTGCACTGCAGCTGCTGGAATTCCATGCTGCTCTGCACGTTCCTTTTCCTTTAATCCATTTTCTGCGGCCTCTCCTTTACCTTTTGACTAAGATGACAAGGATTCCCCTTTTTATAACATACAAAAAACTATCTTTTTTTAAAAACTCCTTGTAAAATACTGTCAACAGAAATAGATGATTTGTAGATGTCTCTAAATTCGGCTGTTGGATTAAAAACCTTAAACTATTTAGTAATGGTAGAAAAGACCTCTTAATCATTTCATTATTGAGTTGTGCTTTGCTTTGCTTGCATTTACTTTGAGAAGAATCCATCTATAATACACCATAGAGTACTGTTGATACCTCTTTCCCAGTTCTTTCCCAGAAAGATGAAATACCTGAATTTCCAGTTCAAATGGCACCTCACAAAATGGCTAACAAATAATTACGTTTTTAACACATTGCATATTATGTAGGAATATAAATATTTATACATAAAATGTTTTTTTTTCATCTGCTCCTGATTAACAATTAGGAAAAAAAACCTCAGAAATGCAAATTTAAGCGTAATTTTCTTAATATTTGTCCTCTATCATAAGAAAAATGCCATAAGTGTCATGGTGCCTCTGTCAGTCACTCTCCCCCTCCCCCGCTGTTTCTGCCTTGGACCAAGACCAGCTGTTTCCACTCACCTAATCATTGCTGCAGCCTTCATAAGGAGCTCCCATGGTGCTTAGTCTGGCCATTGCCTCATTCCTGTGTGTTGTCATGCTTCATGTCACTAATTGCTCCTTTCAATCTGCCTCAGGAATATCCAGTTCTGGTACTCACCTGGTCGCGGTCCTCTGGTCTCACGTGCTTCGCTCTCAGATTCCCTCTGCAAAACTCCTCCAGCCAGCCGACGCTCCTCTCCCTGGGAAAGACGCCATTACTCACCTTCAGCTTAATTAAACCCCCTAAAAACTTACCTCTTAGTCTGTGTATCCTTCCGGGTTTCAGCATTTGGGTCACTCAGTATCCACGTCAGATCATGACAGAACGAACTGGCCTAACTCCTGACCCAGCCGACCCGGAAGGGCTTCACCACGCCATATCTCTACAAGTTAATCTCCTAAAACATCAAGCGGAGGCCATCACCCACATGTCCTCTGCACAGTGGGATCTTTTCCGTCGCCTCGACAGCATCACACAAATACTTAGTGCTTCTACTAGCCAACATGCTAATCCCGCTGCCGCCGCTCAAGTTCCCATTTCCGGCAACAATCACACTTCCGCATCCGCCGAGATCCCGGAAAATGTCCGTCTCCAGCCGGAGCCTTTTTACGGCGACATTGAAACCTGCGGAGGGTTCCTGCTCCAATGCCAATTAATCTTCCAACAGACCCCCAGGGAATATCATGTCGATCACAGCCGCATTTCTCTGATTGTAAACTCTCTCCGCAGCAAGGCTCTCCAGTGGGCTCAGGCTTTTCTGGCCGCCCATCCCATTACACACCTTCCGTTCGATCGCTTCATTGGGGAGTTCAGATTGGTGTTCGACCAGCACCGAAAGCAGGAAGAAGCCACCCAGCGGTTACTGAATCTCAAACAAGGTAACCGCCCGGTAAGTGATCATCTAATCGACTTCCGCATTTAAGCCGTCGAAGCGGGTTGGCCGGACCACGCTCTTAAAGGCATCTTCTATCAGTCATTGAACGATCGTAGTAAAGACCACCTATGTTCTCAGCCTGAAACCGACACTTTTGAAGACCTAGTTACCGCCGCCCTGAGGTCCGACGCCCGGTTATATGAACGCCACGCGGAACAAAAACGTAAGTCGCCGCCTCTCCCGGCTAATCCCGTTTCCCCGGTTATAGTTGTCCCACCCTCCAACCGGGAAACATCCTCCAGCAATCACGACGTACCCATGCAAATCGGTCATGCTAAGCTAGAAGAAAGACAACGACGTCGTGACCAGGTTTATGCTTCTATTGCCTGGACATTTGGTCTCACAATGCAACTCTCGCTTAAAACTCTCGAACCCCTCCTTAGAAGACAGGCCCCGGGGGGGTAAATTCTGAACTCACCTCTAGTTCTAAGTTCTTGTTTGTTCCAGTCAAAATCAGTAATGAAAACCAAGTTATTGAACTCCAAGCCCTAGTTGATTCCGGAGCTGAACATAGTTTAATCTACCAACGCCTCGTTCAGGATCTCTCGCTTTCTGTCGTTACGCTCACTACCCCTAAATATGCTGCTGGTTTGGGGGGTAAACAATTTACTCGCATAACTAAGCGCACCAGTCCCATTCTCATTTTGACATCTGGTAATCGTGAATACCACCAGTTTTTTGTTACCCAGTGCCCTCAAACAGCAATAATCTTAGGTTTTTCTTGGCTCCAAGTACATAATCCCCTTATTGATTGGAGCGCTCCTCGTGTCGTTAACTGGAGCACTTATTGTATGGCTAACTGCTTACACTATGCCATGCCCACTACTAATCTGCCTGACCCTGGTCTCGTTAAGGACATCGACCTCACAAATGTGCCTGCCTGTTACCACGACCTCCGCTCCGTTTTTTCTAAATCTAAAGCTAGTGCTCTGCCACCTCATCACCCTTACGACTGCTACATCAAACTGTTAAATGGAGCCCCCCTTCCCAAGGGGAAGCTCTATAATCTGTCTGGGCCCAAAAAAAATGCTATTGAAAACTACATACAAGAAGCCCTCTCATTGGGTCACATCTGTCCCTCTTTTTCTCCTGTAGGCGCCGGGTTTTTCTTCGTGGAGAAGAAATAGAAGTCTCTTAGACTTTGCATTGATTTCCGTGAGCTTAACCAAATTACAGTAAAGGACAAAAATTCCCTTCCATTACTTGAATCGGTGTTTGACTCGGTGCAACAGGCTAAAATCTTCTCCAAACTCGACCTTCGCAACGCCTATCACTTGGTGTGTACGTGCGAAGGGGACGAGTGGAAAACGGCGTTTAACACCCCGTTAGGGCATTATGAATACCTGGTTATGCCGTTTGGACTTACCAATGCCCCTGCGGTTTTTCAAGGCTTAGTTAACGACGTCTTGAGAGATTTCCTCAATCGGTTCGTCTTTGTATATTTAGACGATATTTTAGTTTACTCCACCGATCCCTCACAGCATGAGCATCATGTCCGCCTCGTTCTCAAAAGGCTGCTCGAAAACCAGCTCTACGTCAAGGCTGAGAAATGTGAATTTCATGTGTCCAGCATTCCCTTTCGGGGCTACATCATAGAGGCTGGCAATATCCGCCCTGATCCGGCTAAAATAGAGGCAGTAACCCAGTGGGAAGTTCCCCAGACCCGGAAGAAACTACAACAATTCCTTGGGTTCGCCAACTTATATCGCCGGTTTATCCGCAATTACAGCAGCATAGCTGCCCCACTCACCCAACTCACCTCAGTCAACAAAGTCTATTCCTGGAACCCGGAGGCTGATGCGGCTTTTAAGAAACTCAAGTCTCTTTTTGTATCTGCTCCCATACTCATTCAACCTGACATAACTAAACAATTCATCGTGGAGGTAGACGCTTCTGACTCCGGTGTGGGAGCTGTCTTGTCCCAACACGAAAAAAGCACAGGTAAACTCAAACCACGTGCTTTTTTCTCCCAAAAATTAAGTTCTGCCGAACGAAATTATGACGTGGGGAACCGAGAACTCTTGGCCATCAAGTTAGCTCTTTAAGAATGGCGTCACTGGCTGGAGGGAGCTGAACAACCCTTTCTTGTATTAACCGATCATAAGAACCTCGCCTAACTTTGCAGCACTAAGCGCCTCAATTCCCGTCAGGCCCGGTGGTGCTTGTTTTTCGACCGCTTCCATTTCACCATCACTTATCGCCCCGGCAGCCACAACGTCAAGCCTGATGCTCTGTCCCGTAAATACACTACGTCCGAGACTACCTCTAACTCACCTATACTCCCTACTTCTTGTTTCATCGGCAACCTCACCTGGGAAGTCGAAAGCAAGGTACTCCAGGCCCAAGGTGAGATCCCTGATGGCATCACCTGTCCTCCTGGGACCCTTTATGTTCCAGATTCTCTTAGGTCATAAGGACTCACGTGGGGGCACACATCTTCCATCGCCTGCCATGGAGAGGTCTACTGTACCACCCGACTGCTCAAACGTCGATTCTATTTGCCCACCATGGAGCTGGATATCAAGGAGTATATCGCGGCCTGTACCACTTGTGCCCGCTGGAAAACCTCCAACCGACCCCCCTCTGGACATCTATTGCCTTTATCCACGCCCAGCCGTCCCTGGTCTCATATCGCGGTTGATTTTGTCACCGGACTTTCACCATCCCAAGGCCATAGGGTAATTCTGACAGTCATTGATCGTTTCTCTAAGTCTGCCCAATTTATTCCCCTGCCTCAACTCCCCTCTGCCTCGGAGACAGCCGACGTCCTTATCAACCACGTATTCCGCCATCATGGAATTCCCTGCGACATTGTGTCGGACCGAGGACCTCAATTCACCTCACAAGTTTGGAGGGCTTTCTATTCCGCCCTGGGAGCCTCTGTCAGCCTCACGTCAGGCTACCATCCCCAATTTAACAGCCAGGCTGAGCGGGCTAACCAAGAGATGGAGGTGGCTCTCAGGTGTCTAGCGGCCCAGAACCAAGCTAACTGGTCCAAATTCCTGGTGTGGGTAGAGTATGCCCATAACAGCCATCCTTCTACTGCTACTGGCATATCCCCTTTTGAGGCTTCCCTGGGTTATTCACCCCCTTTGTTTCTTTCTCAAGAATTGGATCTGGCAGTGCCCTCGGTCCAGCTCCACCTCCACCTCCAACGGTGGAGTCACTCTCTCCCTCCCCCGCTGTTTCTGCCTTGGACCAAGACCAGCTGTTTCCACTCACCTAATCCTTGCTGCAGCCTTCTTAAGGAGCTCGTGGATCTTCAGCCGACGCCAGTTCGTTGTTCCTCCCATGGTTCTTAGTCTGGCCATTGTCTCGTTCCTGTGTGTTGTCATGCTTCATGTCACTAATTGCTCCTCTCGCTCTGCCTCAGGAATATCCAGTTCTGGTACTCACCTGGTCGCGGTCCTCTGGTCTCACGTGCTTCGCTCTGATTCCCTCTGCAAGACTCCTCCAGCCAGCCGACGCTCCTCTCCCTGGGAAAGACGCCATTACTCACCTTCATCTTAATTAAACCCCCTAAAAACTTACCTCTTAGTCTGTGTATCCTTCCGGGTTTCAGCATTTGGGTCACTCAGTATCCACGTCAGATCATGACAACAAGAACATATTAAAAACACCCAAAACACAATTTTTATCGGACTAAAGCTTATATTAGTAAAATGATTAAAAAAAAAACACCCTGTAAAATCATTCATATAACATTGTATGAAAAATATATATTCGTCAGCAAAAGGTGCTACTGATAGTGCTTTTAATTCTTGGTATATACAATTTTCAGTACCCATACATCTGTTAACATTACATCACATCATCATGTGGACAGCCTTCCTAGAAGAGTGTAAGCTTTTGTAGCTGCAAAAGGTGGACCAACTTCATATTAAACTTTACCGGTTAGGAAAGGGATGGCACTTTTATGTAGTTTATATGCGAGTCAACGCAGGTGAGCAAATACTTTGGGTAATGTAGTGTAGATCAAAAGATGATTGGAGTGAGTCTACAGGAAGTAAAATATGTGGCTGGTTAAGATTGAACATCGTTCTTTTGAAATAATATTTCAAAAATAATTGAGTTTGCCAAGAGGCCCTCAAACGAAAAAACAGGAAGAAAAATGATTGATCATTATGCACAGGAATTTGTTTGACCTAAAGTAAACATGACCTACTAGTTGCCTATAAAAGGCATCTTGGTGGATGAATCACCGTCTGGAATCCAATTACTCCAAAAAGTTAAGTCAACCATAAATTTCTCTTTGTATAAGGTACGTTCACACTACCATCTGGAATACATGTTCAAGTGGCCATTTCCAATGAAAAGTCTATGTAAAAGCCCATAAATGTGTGTTTCGGGTTTCTGTGTTTAAAACTCTTGCATTCTCGGTGTCACAAGAAGAGGCAGGCGGCTGGATCCAAATCCAGTAGGTTTATTAGGTCAGCTACAGGTCCACAGAGCAAGATTTTTACCACTTCGACATTTCACACTAGGTCTCTTCCAACTGTAGCGGTGAACAAAGTAGAAAAAGAAGAAGCCCCTCCCTGCTTGTTCAGTTTGTACAACATGGGCTAAACATGCCTTCAAGACCACGTCTGGGAGGTGTACTGTTATATTTACAAATAACTGCTGAACAGTTAAATATTTTTTTAATAAAAAAGTGGTGGTTTTCAATGTCTCAGTTTGTTTTTCTCCACAGCAAAATAGAAAAAAGGCATTGTGAGTCTCAGGTATTCTCAAAAGCTAAACTAAAGGTGTGCCTATGTTTACTGAAAGCTCATTTGCAAATTATGTAAAACCATGATGCAGGTTTCTTTGTCATATCCATGTTTTGGTTGATCTGCACAACAGAAGTAACTGACAGAGTTATAATGTAGCGTTAAAGCTTTTTTTTAGCTGAAAGTTTTAGTCTTCCTAACACTCACTGTTTTTACTTTAGGCAGATGAATCTGCCTAGAGTCAGTTTTTTTGTTGTCTAAGTTGTGTGTGAGGAAAAAATTGATATCATTATCTATTACTTCTCGACATCATGCAAATGTATTTTGAACAGATTTTTTAAAAAGTTATCTCAAAAAGGAGCTGTAGGCTATTTACATCTTTCAATAAAACATTGAATAAAGATGAGTATTCCTACCTGATCAGCTTTTCTTGCAGTGTCCTAATCAAAGAAACAAATCATGTTTAAGGTTTGGCGAAGATTTTTTTTTTAAGCTCGAAGGTTCAGAGTACAGTTCGCATGGCAGAAAGCAAGTCAGTAAAGCAGCGCAGTTGCTGGTTAATAATTACAGAACACGTTGAGACAGTTCTTAGAGGGAGTGACTAACTGACACCTGGAATGACTTTCTTTTACAGAGTCAGTGTACACAGAGAGAAAAAGGCTGAACCATGCACAGTATGGTTAGACCTTTCTTTTGTTCTAAAAAAAAGTTACAACACTGTGACTGACGTAGATGCAAATTTTATACATTTTTAGTCATTGGGAGTTACTGAAATTATGATTTTTGTTGTGGACAACAATAAGTTGTCCAGAAGAAAAATAAGTGCTTCAGAAATAACAGCAGGGGTCGGAGGTATTTGCAGAGGTATTTGAAATGCTGCGAGTTCAATGTAGCTCAGCCTCTTCTGCCCGTAGGCCTTTTCTACTACACCCTCACAGGGTAATATGAGCTCTATGATGTATGCAAATGTGAAACAAGTAGGATCTAGATCAGACTGTGTGTAAGGACCTGGACAACCAGATACAAGGGTTAAAAAAGGGTGAATAAAAGATTATTGTTCACAGATTCAGTCACTTCAGAAAAAGTCCAGCCTCCGACAGTCCACTCCACTCCACAATGATCAGATGAGCACGTAGTCGGAACCCAGTCTGATAAAAAACAAACAAACAAACAAACACACAAAGCCAAATAAACCACAGGATAAGAACAGTTTGATAGTAAAAAATGCATGCAGTAAAATCAGTTATAAAAGGGTTAAGAAAACATGTACTTGTGCTAGGTCAGGGGTCTGCAACCTTTACCACTCAAAGAGGCATTTGGATCGGTTTCTCATAGAAATTAAAAACACAGGGAGCTGCAATATAGACTTTTGTTACCATGGCGCCGCGTGTGTGGCAGCTTATCTGGGCAGCTCTACCTTTTTGTGTTCCTTACTTTGCGTTTTTTAATATTTTCTTCCAACTTATTTGTGTTTTTTGTATTTTTCAACAACTATTACAAAGTTCTGCGACAAAGGACAGGAACATCATTACTTTTGCTTTTTGTTTTTTTATTTTTCCTCAACTTTTTGAACCGGCCTCGGGGGATCCGTTAGGATGCAGCTCCATTGTTTACACTCGAGATCAGCTGTTAGCTCTTGGACGAGTTGAGATTCTCCTCACTGGAAAGCCAGATGTTCCAGCTGAAATACGGAGGAAACGACGAGGCTGCAGAGCTGGAGTTAAACGCCGGGAGAGAAGACGGAGGTACAAGCCATGTTTACCATCCGTTACTATGGGAAACGTCCGCGCGCTCTCTAACAAGCTGGACGAGTTAACAGCGCTCATGCGTCTGCAGCGGGTGTACCGTGAGAGCAGCCTGCTGTGTTTCACCGAGACGTAGCTCAACCAGGACATGACAAACTCCGTGGTCTCAGTTACTGGATTCACGCTGGTTCGGGCGGACCGGAGCGCGGCGCAGAGCGGAAAGAAGAAAGGCGGTGGTCTGGCGGTGTTCGTGAATGACAGATGGTGTAACCCGAACCACATCACTGTGAAAGAACAGCACTGCAGCAAGGACATTGAACTGGTGGCAGTCAGCGTTCGGCCGTACTACCTTCCACGGGAGTTCTCCCATGTGCTGGTGGTGACTGTTTACGTCCCTCCGTCGGCTGACGCTGCTGTCGCTTGTGAGCGCGTGCACAGCACCGTGTCCCAGCTGCAGACACAACACCCGCAGGCCCTGATCCTGATTTCTGGGGACTTTAACCATGCATGCACCCCCCTCTCCGCCACCCTGTCCAACTTCACCCAGTATGTGAACTGTCATACGAGGGACAGAAAAACTCTGGACCTTTTCTATGCTAACATCAAGAATGCATATGCTTCTGCCCCCCTCCCCCCTTTAGGACGCTCTGATCACAACCTGGTCCATCTCTCCTCTGCGTACACTCCAGTGGTGAAACAGCAGAAACCACAGATTAAAACGGTGAAGATCTGGACTGAGGAAGTAACAGAGCGACTAAGGGACTGTTTTAGCACCACAGACTGGGACGTTCTCTGCAGTCCACACGGGGAGGACATTGACAGTCTTACTGACTGCATCACGGACTATGTCAATTTTTGTGTGGAAAACACAGTGCAAACAAAATCAGTGCAGTGTTTTTCCAACAACAAGCCCTGGGTCACTCCTGAGCTGAAGACCCTCCTAAATGAGAAGAAGAGGGCTTTTCTCTCTGGGGACAAGGAGGAGCTACGCAGAGTACAGAGGGACCTGAAATATAAGATCAGGAAGTGCAAGGACTGCTACAGGAAGAAGCTGGAGCAGCGCCTGGAACAGAACAACATCCGTGATGTGTGGAGGGGTCTAAAACACATCTCAGGACATGCTGAGGCTGGAAATGGTCGCCAGGTCACAGGTGACCAAGCCTGGGCAAATGAACTGAACCTGTTCTTTAACAGATTTGATTCTGCCCAGCCCCCAGTCTCCACCCACTCGGACCCCTCTTCACACCTTTCCAGCTCAGGCGTCTCCTCCCAGCTGCAGCTGTTACCACCTCGGCACCAAACAGTCCACTCTCCCCTTCTTCCAACAGAAGCAAAGGGACCCCCCCAACGACTCACAGCACCAGACCAGCCACCGCCCACCCATCCTCCAACCCCCCTCTGCCTCACCCTGAATCAGGTTAGGATGGAGTTAAGGAGAACAAAGGCCAGGAAGGCAACAGGCCCTGACAGCATCACCTCCAGGCTCCTCAGGGAGTGTGCAGACCAGCTCTGTGTGGTGATGCTGTTCATATTTAATATGAGCCTCAGACTGGAGAAGGTACCAGTCCTCTGGAGGACTTCCTGCCTGGTTCCGGTTCCAAAGGTACCTCGTCCTACGGAACCGAACCACTTCAGACCTGTCGCCTTGACTTCCCACCTGATGAAGGCTATGGAGAGGATCATCCTCAGCCATCTCCGCACTCAGGTGAGCTCAGCACTGGACCCGCTGCAGTTTGCATATCGACCAGGCATCGGGGTGGATGACGCCATCATCTACCTGCAGCATCTGGCCCTGTCTCACCTGGAGGCCCCTGGGAGCACTGTGAGAGTCATGTTTTTTGATTTCTCCAGTGCTTTCAACACAATTCAGCCATCACTGCTGAGGAGGAAGCTGGAGGTTGCAGGTGTGGACCAACATCTGGTTGCTTGGACCATCAACTACCTCACAGACAGGCCACAGTTTGTGAGGCTGCATGACTGAGTGTCTGATGTGGTGGTCTGCAGCACGGGGGCACCTCAAGGGACTGTGCTCTCCCCATTCCTGTTTACCCTGTACACATCAGACTTCACCTACAACTCCCACCACTGTCATCTGCAGAAGTTCTCAGATGACAGTGCCATTGTGGGCTGTGTATCAGGGGGGGATGAGCAGGAGTACAGGGGGGTCATCACTGACTTTGTTAGCTGGTGTGAAGTTAACCACCTGCTGCTTAACACCAGCAAGACAAAGGAGCTGATACTGGACTTCAAGAGGTCCTCACCATCACAGTCACCGGTGAACATCCAGGGTTCAGACATTGAGGTCGTGGACACATTTAAATATCTGGGTGTTCACCTGAACAACAGACTTGACTGGTCCAACAACACGGATGCTCTGTACAGGAGGGGCCAGAGTCGCCTTCACCTGCTGAGGAGACTGAGGTCCTTTGGCGTGTGCAGACAGCTGCTGAGAACCTTTTACGACACTGTGGTGGCCTCAGTGGTCCTTTATGGAATTGTGTGCTGGGCGGGGGGCAGTGCAGGCAGAGACTTGAAGAGGCTTAACAAACTGGTTAGGAGGGCCGGCTCTGTCCTGGGCTGCACACTTGAGTCCATCGAGGAGGTGGCGGACAGGAGGATGTTAGCTAAGCTGACATCCATCATGGATAACCCCTCCCACCCCCTACACCAAACTGTAGAGGCGCTGACCAGCTCCTTCAGCACAAGACTGTTGCACCCTCAGTGTAAGAAGGAGCGCTACCGCAGGTCATTCCTCCCCACAGCCATCAGACTGTACAACACCATGTCAAAGTGACACTCCACGGTCCCAGGGGTGTTTTTCTGTTTAGTCATTGATTCATTTACTTTTGTTTTAGTTGTTGTTTTTCAATTTTAAATTGTTTTTTGTTCCTGAACAGTTGTTTGTTTTTGGTGTGAACTTCATTAGTTATTTCTGTATTTTGAAAAAAATTGTAATGTTTTTTTTACAGTTTACATGTTTTGCAGACCGCATGTTTTTTACACTTTTGCAGCTGTATTTATTTAATATTTATTTCTTTATTTAATAAGAATCTCATTTTTGATAATAATTTTTCATAATAATTTTAGTAATATTTTCAATTATCTAATATAAATGTCATTTGTGATGTCCTTTATTGATGTTATATTATATAGATTATTTCTGAATGTCGTGTTGCTGCCACAGATAAATGAAATTTCCCCATTGTGGGATTAAGAAAGTCATCTATCTATCTATCTATCTATCTATCTATCTATCTATCTATCTATCTATCTATCTATCTATCTATCTATCTATCTATCTATCTATCTATCTATCTATCTATCTATCTATCTATCTATCTATCTATCTATCTATCTATCTATCTATCTATCTATCTATCTATCTATCTATCTATCTATCTAATACCCTTTGGAAAACCCAGTGTTTCCAGTGAATGGCCTCATTTCACTTGTTATTCACTTCTCATTCAACCTCATTCAACATGTACTGTCTTCAGAGGCTGTCCTGACTATTTTGATGACCTGGGCAAAACAAAATGTCAGTTATTTTAATTTATTATTAAACATAAGTATAACATACTTTTAAATTTCAATTCACAATTAAGATATAGTAAGAAGTTAGTTCACACTTTTTTTTTTAACTCGTCCTGTCCAACAACTAAGCAAACAGATGAGAGCTGAAGGCCTCTTGTGTTGTGACATATTTTACTTTTACAATAGGGGTTATGAATCTTCTGACACACCAGAGATACAGTCAGGACCATAAATATTTGGACAGAGACACATTCTTTCTAATTTTGTTTCTGTAGATCACCACAGTGATTTTTTAATAAAACAACTCAGATGCCATTGAAGTGCAGACTTTCAGCTTTTATTCCATGGTTTGAACAAAAAGATTGAATAAAAATGTGAAAAACTAAAGTCTTTTTAAACACAATCCCTTCATTTAATGGGCTCGTAAGTAATAGGACACATGACTTCCATGCTATTGCATGGGCAGGTGTGGGCAATTCCCTTGTTATGTCATTATGAGTGAAGTAGATAAAAGGCCCGGAGTTGATTAGAGGACTTGTGCTTGCATTTTGAAGATTTTGCTGTTAACAGACAACATGCGGTCACAGGAGCTCTCCATGCAGGTGAAGGGGCCATCATTAAGCTGAGAAAACGGAAAAAAACCATGTGAGAAATTGCTACAGTATTAGGAGTAGTAAAATCAAGTGTGGTACATCCTGAGAAAGAAAGAAAGCACTGGTGAACTCAGCAACGTAAAAGACATGGACGTCCACGGAAGACAACAGTGGTGGATGATCGCAGAATCAATTCCATGGTGAAGAGGAACCCGTTTACAACGGCTAACCAAGTGAACAACACTCTCCAGGAGGTAGGCGTATCAATATCTAAGTCTACCATACAAAGAAGACTGCATGAAAGTAGATACAGAGGGTATACTGCAAGATGTTAGCCATTTATAAGCCTCAAGAATAGGAAGAATAAATTGGACTTTACTAAAAAGCATTTAAAAAAGCCAGCACAGTCCTGGAAAACATTCTTTGGACAGATGAAACCAAAATCAACCTCTTCCAGAATGATGGCAATAGAAAAAGTATGGAGAAGGCGTGGAGAAGCTCATGATCCAAAGCACACTACATCATCAGTAAAACACTGTGAAGGCAGTGTGATGGCCTGGGCGTGCATAGTGCATAGTAGGACAGTAGTGTTTATTGATGACGTGACACAGGACAGAAACAGTCTAATGAATTCTGAGGTGTTCAGACAGAAAGGCCCACATACAGTTTGAGACATTTTAAAATTTATTTTATGGGCTGCACGGTGGCGCAGTGGTTAGCGCTCTTGCCTCACAGCAAGAAGGCCCCCAGTTCAAGTCCCGGCTGGGGGACATGAAAAACACAACATCAATGGGGGACCTTTCTGTGTGGAGTTTGCATGTTCTCCCCGTGCATGCGTGGGTTTTCTCCGGGATCTCCTCCCGCCGTCCAAAAACATGCTTCATAGGTTGATTGGCAACTCTAAATTGTCCATAGCTGTGAGTGTGAGGGCGAATGGATGTGTGATTGAGGATATTCTACCCTGCAACAGACTGGCGACCAGTCCAGGGCATCCCTTGCCTACGCCCAAGTGGCCGGGATAGGCAACCCCGTGACCCCGAAAGGGAATAAACGGTAAAGAAGATGAATGACATTTTATTCAGTCACGCAAACTATTTGTGCAAAGGTGAGCTCACACCTGTGCTCATGTGAGTGTATCTGTTCTTCTAATGTGGATGATGGAACGTAAAAGGAAGGAGGGAGAGTGTCCAGTCATCCCCACACCAAGACCCCTGCCGTAGCAGCGGCAGCCAGGAACCCCCCAGTACCCGCACGGTAGCAGATAGAGAACAACCGCCCGCCAAGCAATCGCATCCCTCACCCAGGCCACCGCCGGGAGGGCACGTTTATTTTCTTCATGTGATGTGTGTTTTTTTGGGTTAACCCTTGTGCTATCTTAGATGACCCCACCCTTGCACTGACGTGTTCTACCTACCATGACAAAGGTGGAAAGATTTCATGTAATCCATGGACACCAATGAGGTTCACCAATCATTGAAGAAAAAAGGTTCAACGCACTGTCTAGTGGGTCTAGATGACCAAACTCCCAATGTTAAAGTGCCTAGGATAGCACAAGGGTTACAACAACCTGCAACATCAGAACTCAAAAAGGAAAGAAAGACAACAGATCAAGGTACCTTTTACGAGGAGAGCAAACAGGGCCATACCCAGTAAACAATCTCTCTAATCTGGCGCATATTCTGCTGCTCACCTCCTTTATTAAATTGTTTTGGGTTTTCCCTAAGTTACACATGCGCTGTGCTCTAAGGGGGGGAAACAAGAAAGGACAGCTGCAGCACGATTAGAAAACATTAATTACGACATGTCTATCTTTTCACAGTCTTCCCACATCATCTTCGGAACTGCAAAGTCTTTTCTCACGGATAACTAGAGCGTCCTTCGATTCATTCTAGACACAGCTAACACACAGGTTCTCAGGAGAATGCTGGATAGACGCAAAGATAATCAGTTCCCCCAAGGGTTTCACCTCCACCTTCCTGTGAAACAGAGTTGGACACACACACTTCTGCAAACATGATTATTTCACCTATATATCTGGGTAATGCAAAAAAAAATCAAATATGAAATAACATATACGTTATGCTGTGTCAAGCACTTCTCACAGAAAACGTAACTCGTTGTGTTGTTTTACACAGTTTTTTTTTATCATCATTAACAACACTGTTTTGTTTTACACATTTTGTAAGGAGCCAGTTTGTATGTCACTGATAATCATGCACCAAACACTGTGCAACTACAGTCTCAGAGAGGGATGAATACACAGTATGCTCATCTATTAATTTGAACACACCCACAAACAGCCAAAAAGCATGGACGTCACTTCTGCTCACAGCCCCTTCAGTCATGGTGAGGAACTTTACACCTACGATTCCCCACTTCCCATGCGACTTAGGGGCTTAAGGCGAGGCTAACCCTCAGGTCGCCACACTGTGTTGTGGATGTGCTGAAACCGCGTGCGTGTATAAGAAGGAGCAGGGAGCTGCAGCGGAAGGAGGTAGAGCGCGAGTGCAGTGCAAGAGGGAGCAAGAGCAGCGAAAGTGTGTTGGGGGTGTGTGTTTATGTTTGTTATACAGAGTGAAAGAGAACTGCAATAAATGAAGGTTTCCCCCATTCTGGAGGATCTGAGGGTCAGAACGGGGAAGTGAACAACCGAAGGAAGATCCGCCTTCGGCGGAAAGGAAAGAAAGAAAAAAAGTAATCGCAGGAAAGGTTCAACACATGATATATTTACAAAGAAAGACGGTACACAGAAAGAGTTTTAAATATTGTCTAGAAATATACATTTACCCAGCTCTCCACACATATTATATAAAATATATATATTTATATATATTATTTTATATTATATTTTATGTTAAAACAAGTTCATGTTTGGAAAAATAGTTAAAAAAAAGAAAAAAATAATAAATGGTAAATAAAACAAATAAGCTTCCAAACATTTGAAACATTATCAATAAACATTCAGCTCACCTGTTCAACTTTGTTTAGTCGGTCTGCTCTGCTGCTGCGTGGCGTTCACATCCTGCTCCGTATGCTCACCTCCACTTTAAACCACTTTAAAATTACGAGTTTTTTTCTTGTAAATTTACGGGTTAAAACCTCGTAATTTTACTTTTTTTGTTGTTGTTGGTGGCCCTAAAACTCCGTCATACCGAATAGTTTGAGACTGAAATAAAAAAAATTTACGCCGGTAGGAAAAAAAGTCCTCATTTCCTCTTCTTCCGTCATTTCCGTTGTGCTGCGGTTTATGTTGTTGTGCTTCGGGTAATGCCGTTGCTTTGTTTCTTTTGTATGTAGTGTGAGCCCTGTCGGTCACCGTACCCCTCTCCTCGTAAGAAACAACAATGTTTGTTGATTTTCATTACAAACTTTGAAAAGTTATACATTTTGAAGTAACTGAAATTATTGCAGCCTGTAGCATGCTCTTATGTCACATTTCAAACACAGATAGCAGCTTGAAATCAAATGGTTAGTTTATGAGTTTCTCTATAACGTTTGATCAGTTTAAATAATTTTATTTCATTCATACAGTATTTGCAAAAAATGTCAATAAAAGTTGTTTAATAAAATGCTTAGTGACCTGTCATGCCGGCATCATTGATCAAAAGTTGTGAAAACAGTAATTATTTTAAGGCAAAGAACTCAAAGACTCACTGTCCGTGTATATTTTTGACAGACTTCTTTGAAAACATTATAGATATATCCAGGGCTCTATATTTAAAACACTGGCTTACCTGCCAAATAAAGAGAAATTCAAATTGTTGCGAGCGGCTCGAGGCGCTCCGGATTAATGCACTTGTTCACCTTGGCGGTAGTCATGCTACATTGAAGTGCGCTGGAATTTGGGTGTATTCAGTATTAAAAGTAAATATTTAGCCTTGCTGTTTTAAATCTTTTATATATTATATAAAATATATATATTTATATATATTATTTTATATTATATTTTATCTTAGTTCATGTTTGTAAAAATAGTTTTAAAAAAAAGAAAAAATTTAGTTGTGAATAATCTATTTTGTTTACAACTGTAGATAATTGATTGATTTAAAGCATTGCAGTCAAAGCAATAAAGAATTCACATAGATTTATCAAACTCATTACAGAAATGATTAAATAACTATAATATACTTTGTACTTTATCAAAGTCGTTATGCTTTTTATGTTCCTTTGAGCTTGTAGTGTGATTTTTCTTGTAATTGCAAACCCTGAAGAAGTTCTGCACCAATACCAAACTCTGCTGAATGAATTTCGACAGACAAAAAGCTCGACCCTCATATGTCACCAGTGTAATGTAGACAAAAATACAATAGATTTGATTGCAACTATTGCAGAAATTACTTTGGCTGGAAAAGGTGAGGATCTGGGGCCATTTCCTGTTTTCACAGTGGGTGACAAACTCATGAGTTATGCAAAGGAGTGCAAATCATTCCTGGAACAACACAAAACTCTGGGAGAAAAGATAAATATTTTGAAAAAAAATCTGTTCCTTGGAATGCTCCTTTTTACTGTTTAGTTGAGAACTTGAAAAAACAAATTTCATTGTATGCTGCAGGAGTGTATCATATTAAAGATTGTTGTTTTCACTGCTGTCTTGTTTCTCTTTAAATTTGCCATATTTTACAAGAAGTAATCAGGCCGAAAATGTTTTTGCAGTTACTTCACCTTTACCAACAAGTTAGCATTGTCTCATTTGGTATATGTGTAACCGGCAGGTATGCCGGTGAGCAGACAGCCACTGTCTGTCAACTCACTCCCTGTTCCTTTATAAAGGGGCAGACACAGCTGAACTACATCCCCAATCAAGCAGGCATGCACCTGTCACAGGCATACCTGCCGGTTACATATGCACACTTGGTCAGAAGACCAAGTGTGCATATGTAACCGGCAATAATATATACACTGTACGGGAAGGTAATGCGTGAACATACCCAGCATTTACTACTGAAAGTACCATGTATTAGTAGGGATGGGTATCTATAAGGTTTTAACGGTCCTACTACTCTTATTGATACTGCTTATCGATCCAGTATTTTACCAATACTCTTATCGATACTTTTTGAGGACGAAAAATGAATAAATAACAAATGAAAAACATAGTTTTATTTCCTCATCATGCAACAATGTTTTTTTAACAAAAAATTTTACTTTATACATTTTTCCAACTTGAAAAGTAAAATACATGAAAAAGAAGTTATTCAAAGAAAAATAGACAGCAATGTTTTGACATATTGCTGTCATGATGTATATATAAAACAAATAAAATAAATGTTTGAGTTCATAAGATCATCCCAGAGAGAGTCTCTGCTTCAACTCCTGCAGTGAAAGCTGCATCTTAATCTGACGCCTGTGTTTCCATCTCTCTGACAGTTTGAAGCCAAAGCCCCTCCCCCGCCTCTCTACTTTTCCTCTCTACCTGTTCACCTGTTCACTTTCCTCTGTAGCACCGAGTTGTTTTTTCCTGTGACCCTCCACTGTATTCTACAAAGAGAGCGCAAAATACGGTCATCATAGCAGCAAGTTGACACGATAGTGGGGGTGCTCTAGCGCAGATTTAAGTAACTTTACGCGCGCGCTGTCTGAACAACAGCCCGCCCCCCCCGTGCACTCAAAGAGCCAGACTGACCTCTCCTCTTCAGCGAGAATAGCGAAATTAATATCATCATTAATTAACGGAAAATTGACTGGCTTGGTGAGGTAAATATAGCAGACAACATTTATATCTTGTGTTACAAAAAAAAAGCGACTCTTCACTCCAGTACCGATAGCAAAGCCGTTGAGGTCAGATCCTTAACGATACTGCGGTCTTGAATAATGTTGCCCCGGGGCTCGTTCAAAACCGGGTTTCGGTACCCATCCCTATGTATTAGAGTGGAAATAGGGCTGACTTTCTTTTACAGTCCAATTTCATTGTACTTAAGGGGTAAGTACCAAGTAATATTCAAGTGAACATACCCAGCAATTTAGTGCTGAAAGTACCATGTAGTTGAAAGGAAATAGAGCTGACATTCTTTTACAGTCCAGTTTCATTGTACTTAAGGGATAGTTTCTGTGGTAAATTCATGGTAAATACAATGAAACATACAATGAGTGCAGACTTAAATTCAGGGAAATTTATTTGTACTTACCTTTTTCTTACATGTGATAAGTACCACATAAGACAGAGATCATGATATTATTGTCCTACTACAACAAAATTTATGTCAGAAATGCACTTTGTTTATTTTTAATGATTTTATTTAATTATATATATGAATCATATTTGGTCAAAACTGCTCAAATAACTAAAGATGCTAAAGCTACTGTCACTAAACTATCTGTACTAATTAATCATGACCCTGTTATCCTACTAAAACAAAGATTTTATCAGAACATTACTTTGTAAGTTGCCGTGTTTCAGGCCAGAAGCCTGAATCTATGAATATCTTTCAATGCAACAGAGTTTAATAGTAAACAGATACAGGACAAACTGGAAAGTGATAGGGCAAAACATACTCGATCAGGCAGAGCTCAGTGCCAGTTTAAATACAGTTAAGATGATTATTGAATGAGGAACACTTAGTGGGAAGTCCAGGCATGAAGAGCAGTGGCTGTTGGGAGATGTAGTGTGAGAAGCATGGCCAGGTAAAGGTTAATATTCAGGAGATGGCTCCCTCTGGTGGTCAGAGAGGGAAACAGAGACTTGACTCCTGAAACTTGCAGGCCAAATCTGAATTCTTCCCCTACCCCTCCGGCTTCTCCCTATCCCTCCAAATTATGGAGCCCAGGATCTGACCTGGGTAAAATAAATATATAAAAGCGTTATCACAAAATAATATTTCTTTCCCACGGAAAAATTAATGCATGGGAATGGAATAATATTCTGATATACATTTATCCTGTTGTCTCTGAATGCACCACAGTTACAGGAACACGTGGATTGGTCGAAATCACTATGGGTAATGTGGGATGCATGATGGGATATGTAACATGTAGCCTTCAGATGAAAAGTGACTGCTAGTTATGTTAATAGAAGACAAGTCCTGAATAGTATTGTAACAACCTGACTGATACATCACTGTAGTGGGGAAGCAAGAGCTAAGCGCTGCTAATTAACTGGCTAAATTGGAGAGCTGTCCGTGCCCAATACACCGCATGACTCCGAACAGTCTCAGAAAGAGCAGCAAAGAGGGAGAGGCAGATTACATAATCTCCTTTCCGGCATCAAAGCCCAATTATTTCCACACCCACAAACAGCCAAACAGCATGGAGGGTCACTTAAGTTCACAACCCTCTGACTCAAGGTTTCACCCAAAAGCTCTCCACTTCCCATGAGCCTTTGGGGCTGAAGGCGGGGCAAACCCCCAGATCGTCACAGTATTATTCCTATTCGACCCTAAACTACAATATCCCATACTGTATCACAGAGACACGGAAGGGGCGGCGGAAAGCGGCTTTTGCAGCAGGACTGAGACCGTACCGGGATGTGAATGAATGCAGACATGGAGACATGATTACCGATGTTTTTGTGCTTTCTAAAATAAATAAATCTGATCTCTAAACATCCTCAGTGTCTTCCATGCAATGTAATGAGACACACACAGACAGAAATGTGAAAGTATCTGCTGTAAATCCAATCGCTAACATCCGTGTTTATGCATGACTAATCACGTGAATAATTATTTTGTTTGCATAAATAATTATTCGAGGGAACGTAACATTATTTCGAGGGAACGGAATATTATTTTGTGGGAACAGAATTTTGTGGGAATAATATTCCCATATAATATATGGGGATATTTATTATTTTACCTACCGTATGTCAGTTCCTCAGTAAGGGATAGAGGTGTCCGAAATAGTTTTTTGAATGTATTTCCTAAGGGGCAGGCATCGTTTTTGCCTGCTCCCTTTCACACATGTTTTACAATGTTAATATTGTAACTCCCTTTATTCCGGGATCGACCAGTCTCTCCTCCATCGTCTTCAGCTGGTCCAGAACTCAAGGTTTCACCCAAAAGCTCTCCACTTCCCATGAGCCTTTGGGGCTGAAGGCGGGGCAAACCCCCAGATCGTCACAGTATTATTCCTATTCGACCCTAAACTACAATATCCCATACTGTATCACAGAGACACGGAAGGGGCGGCGGAAAGCGCTGCCCGACTTCTAACGGGGACCAGACGGCGTGACCACATCACACCAATACTGCGCTCTCTGCACTGGCTGCCTGTTTCTTTTAGAATTGATTTTAAAATCTTACTCTTGGTTTTTAAATGTTTAAATGGTCTGGCACCTCCTTATCTTTCTGAGCTCCTGCAGAGTCATCGTCCTCGTAGGGCTCTGCGATCTGTAGACCAGATGCTCTTAGCGGTTCCAAGGACTCGACTGGTGACCAAGGGGGACAGAGCATTTTCAGTGGCTGCTCCTAAACTCTGGAATCGCCTTCCCCTGTCAGTGAGATCTGCCAGATCCTTAAATGATTTTAAATCTCTGCTAAAAACTCATCTTTTTACATTGGCTTTTAACACCAGAGAGGACGATACTTAGATAGCTTTCTTAGTGTTTTCTTTTATTGATGATTTTATTATCGTTTTACTGTGCTTTTTTACATTTTACCTATGGTTTTAGTGTTTTTATACTTGTGCAGCACTTTGGATGTCAGGCTGATGTGAAAGTGCTATATAAATAAAGATTTGATTGATTGATTGATTGATTGATTGATTGATTGAATATTGTTCTTGGTATTTGTGGTATTTGTGATGGACCGAGCAGTAGAAGGCAAGGACAGCAAACAATTTTATCAAAAATATTTAACATTTATTTTTCAAAAAGTTTAAATGGACAAAAATGGGCCCTTAAAAGAGGTCAAAGTAACACAATTAACTCAAGCTTTTAAATGTAACAGAGGACAACTGAACAGACAAACCAACTTAATAAACTGACCTATCTAATTGAAAACACAAGGGAACATATATAATGGCTGATCAAACCAACTAGACACACAAGGGGGAACTTAAAAAGACCAAGACAAAATACAGAAAACAAACTAAACTAATGTCCAACATGTGATAAATTAACATACACAATGAATGAAACTAAGGACCATCAAAATGGAAACTAAAGTAAAGAAACACAAAAAGAATTCCTTGTCCACTGGGTGATGGTTCAGTCCAATTAGCTGCCTGCTGAATATAAGGCCTCTGCTGACTGGCATGAATTGTTGTGTCAGGCCTGGCTTGATGGTTCCAGCAGCAGATGGCAGCAGCAGCAACAATGGTTCCCTCAGCACTGGTAACTCAAAACATAAAAAATTAATGAAGCAAATTATAATAAAGTAAACTGAAACATGTTATTGAATTGTATGTTCAAAATGTGTTTGTGTTATGTTTGAAAAGGAAAACTAAAAGGACATGCAAACAAATAAAGTGAACAGATAGATGTAGGGTGTGGTGCAGGAGGTTACTGCCCTGATAGGGTGGCAGCGTAGGCAGCCATCACAGTATTGTTGTTATAATTACTATTATTATTTATAAGTTTGTATCATATTGATTTTATGGTAACATGTTTCAAACAAATTCAATTTAAAAAAGACACATCTAGGTGTTAAAAAATAAAGACTGCTTTTGTGTGAAACTTTAATTAAATTAACGGCAGTTAAACATGAAACAGACAAAAAAAACTAGAAGGCAGCTTTTGGAAAAACCACATTATTCCACAGTATTTCCAGTGGCAAACACAATATAAAAAAAAGAAAGGATTTGGGGCTAACTTTACATGTGAGTGAAAAGTCAGGTCTATCTTAAAACAGAACCTGACCACAGGCTCCAGGGCTGCCTGTTGCACACAATTGAGATCTTCTGAAGCAGAAAGGATAAGGATAAATGAAATGAAATACCATTCCTTTCCTAAAATAACACAGGACAGGCTGTGAGGCGACAGGTGGACACAAAGTCTGCCTCCTGGATTGTGTACATTGCTGTTGCGGCTTGTGTTCAAAAAGATAAACTACATGAAGTTTTTGTTTTCAAAATTGGCCAATTATGCACCATCTATGGTAAAAACAAACCAAAAGATTGTGTTTTTGTACTTTTACTTAGTATTTAAGTTATAACTTATGTGACCAAAAAGAACTACAATTTTTTATGAAGAAGCAATGAGTAGTCAGTGCTGCTGAGTGTTCAGCAAAGTTCCTTGGCACCACAGTCTTTAGATCTTACAGCGCAGCTGCAAGACCAGAGTCACTGGATGTGAAGACGACACGCAGCTGCCACTGTCAATCACAGCGCTAACATACACGCAGAGCAACCGAGCTGCTAAGACAAAAAGAGCTCATGGCTGTTTGTGCCTACAAAACACAGACGCACACAGTGAGGAACTCAATCAGGATGGAAATTTAATAATGATAGGAACCAATATGAAGACGCCAGAACAAATACTTGTCCATCTGCTGATATGGATCCCCTTGTGTCACAGCATACAAACAGGTAAGCGTGGATATTCTCTTTTTATATGATTAAAATACAATTAAAAATTGTAAATTTTGGACCTAGAAAAACAAATAGAAAGCATAGAAAAGCCAATTCAAAGTTACAAACTGGTTGATTTGTTAAGATGGAATAGAAAACGCACATTTTTCCTTCAGTCTTGCTATAAAAAAGACTAAAATCCTTCCTTTCTGCCCTGCTGTGTCACCTGTTTACCACTGAAACACCTGCTGGAAAATGGAGAAGGTGTTTATTGGCCAACTCAGTGTAAATCTGGCTAAATCTGCATCCTTCCTGCATGCTTTGAATCCTTGAATGATTGCTAGAGGAAAGTCAACCCTCTCTACCTATTTTCTAATAAACTGCACCTCATGATCATATCAACTCTGTAGAAGCCATGCTTTTCATAAATGTGATTGGATTAAGTTTAAGCGCAGATCAGGACATGTGAGATGAAGTGCAGGATCAAATGTTGACACATCCTTGCGTCATTGAGTACATGGGAGAGCAGAGCACACACGTTCTTACTAAACAAGATCCATCACCCTGCATTAATTAGTACAGCAGTTACTTCTGTGTTAAGATAGTGAACATTTAGAGACATAATAGGTTCTGATTGTGTCTTTGACTAATCAAATTCATAACAAAAATACATTTTTAAGAAAACTAACATATTCATGTTGATTTTGCCCTGTGACAGACTGGCAAACTGTCCAGGGTGTACCCTGCCTTCGCTTACAAGCGGCCGGGATAAGCTCTGGCAGCTCCGTGACCGCGAAAGGGATTAAAAGGCAGAAAATGAATAAATGAATGTTGATTTTTTTTTTTGTCAGAGAAATAGTAGATGTATAAGACCGATTTTCTTAAATCTTTGTCAAAAACGTGATCATGCTTTCTTTCTTATTTTGGGTGAAACTTTTTATGTACATATTTTTCTTAATTAATCAACACAGCACAACATAGCATTCCCAATTTGTCCAAAAATGCATCAGCAGACAGTAATTACTAACACTGAAACTGGAGCTAGAGCTACTGGTGCTGGAAATATTCATGTTTTCTGTTTGATTCTGACAAGCGCGTAAATACTTGCTCTCTTCTTCTGAGTGAAAAGCGACTTTAAGAAGCGTAAAGTTGCGCAGCGCCACCTTGTGTACAGGGGGTAATTCTGTTTTACATTAAGCGCCATATAATGTCAGGGAATTAAATTGCATGTTCGCTCGGGTCATTGTCAGCGAAAATCGCCTGGGTGCGAACACAAAAAACGTGTTGAAAAACGTTGGCGAATAACGGCTGGCGAATATTCGTCACGGTGTGTACGGGCCTTAAGGGTTTACAACCAGAACCACCAAATAAATTCAGGGGTGTGTGTGTTACATTACCAAAGATGTAAGCGGATTTACCTGGACCTGGACAGGGCATCTGCTTACAGGTTCTCTGTACCCTTTTTTGATGGATTAGGTCAGGGGTCGGCAACCTTTTTTTACTCAAAGAGCCATTTGGGACCGCCCCTAATGAAAAGAAAGCACCCGGAGCCACAACCCGTTTTGACATCATCATTATATATATTATCCATGTATATATTATTCAAAGGTGCTCATTGCGCCGATCGCGATCGACCGGTCGATCTTTAATGACACGAGTGTCTTGGGACTTGATTGACATGTAGATTTGGCAATCAGACATAGTCTGAAGCATACGTCGCTGCAAATGCACATTGTGTTCTTTAAAGGATGATACCGCGGCCGCGTGTGGGAGGAGCTAGTTCTGGTCTGATCGCTGCATGGAGCGATGTGTTTGTCAATGCATGGTAGACGCTGAGAATGTGGAGAGATCAGGTTTATTATTTTGAAGAGTTCTACTTGGTAATCATGTTTCCATGTTTGAGTTCATAAAATCATCCAAGGGAAAGTCTCTGCTTCAACTCCCGCAGGGAAAGCTGCGTCTCAATCTGACGCCCGTGTTTGCATCTCTCCGACAGAGTTTGAATCCAAAGCCCCTCCACCTGCTTTTCCTCTCTACCTGTTCAAACCCTCTGCAGCTGAGATTTGTTTCCCCTGCGCAAATACGGTCATAGCAGGATGACACGATAGTCGGGGCGCTCCAGCGCAGCACACGGATGAAAGAGCCAGACGCAGGTTATAGGGATAGAGCGGGTTTAGCAAATGAATGGAAGAAGGCGGCCCGCTGAAGAAAAATTCAATAATGTACACATTTTATTATTAGTCTGAACTTTCTTTTATTTATAAAAATCTTTTATTTTGCTAAATCAGTCCAGTACGAAAAAAACATCAACAAAAGTTGTGTTGGGCGGTTTTTGGCTGGGTCTGGCGGTTTTCAGATGACTTTTGGGCTGAAAAACTGTTACTCTATCTGGCAACACTGACACAAACTCTCTGTCATCAGCGAGTTGCTCTCTGCACCGCGGCACGTCAAGTTCCCGGCAGCAGATCGGAGTGTTTATTGAAGCCACTCCGAGTGCCTCTCCCTGCTATCAGCTCTGCAGTTCTCGCCCGATAAATACGAGCTCATTACGAAGCTGTTTTTTACGTGGCACTCGCTTCGTGCGGAGCCAGCAGCCCCTTTGAAATGGCATGAAAAATCAACAAACTAAAATAAATTTAATTACTATAAAATACTCATTATTTTCCAAAGTCACAGGGAGCCACAACAGAAGGATGAAAGAGCCACATGTGGCTCCGGAGCCATGGGTTGCCGACCCCTGGATTAGGTGATTGTAGTCCTGCACCAACAAAGTCCAACGCATGAGACGCTGATTGGTATATACATCCGAGAAAGAAAAACAAGTAGGTTATGGTCAGTACAGACAAGAATTGGCAGAGAACTGGATCCAACATACACAAAGTGTTGAAGTGAGAGCACTAATGCCAACGTTTCCTGTTCTATGGTGGAATAATTATGCTGCTATTTGTTACATTTTTTGAAAAGTAACAGACCGGATGTTCCACGCCATCTGCATCCTCCTGCAGAAGAACCGCGCCAGCACCCTTTTGGCTGGCATCGATTTCCAGCACAAAAGGCTGATAGGGGTCTGGTGCAGTTAGAACAGCTGCATGACATAACAAAGACTTCACACTGTCAAAAGTATGCTGGCATTCGGGGCTCCAAGTTAACTTTACATTTCGATTCACCAAATTTGTAAGAGGGCAGGCGACAGACGAAAAGTTACTGCAGAAGTTTCTGTAGTATCCTACCATACCAAGGAACTTACACAAGTCACGACGAGTGGTAAGAGTGGAGAAGTTTAACATTGCTATAACCTTGGCCTCCAAGGGCAGAACTTTCCCCTGCCCTACCTGTTTCCCCAGATAAGTGATAGTAGCCAGGCCAAATTCGCATTTTGCCAAATTTAAGGGAAGTGATGCATTTTCCAAATGGGAGAATATTCTGTGCAGCATCTCAACATACTCCTCCCAGATAGAGGAATAGATGACTTCGTCATCCAGATAGGCACTGCAGTTTGTGAGGCCGGCATAGATGATATTCAACAAGCGCTGAAAAGTGGCCGGCGCATTACACAAACCCAGTGGCATAACGGTATATTGTAAGAAGTTTGTAAGAAATTTCTGAGGCACGCTCTGTCAAACGGACTTGGCAATATCCTTTCAGAAGGTCAAGCTTGATTACAAAGTTAGCTTTCCTAATAGTGTCAACACAGTCATCTGTCCTGGGTAGAGGATAGGAATCAAGAAATGTGACTGAGTTAACTCTTCTAAAATCTGTGATGAACCGAGGGGTTCCATCAGGTTTTTTTTCCCACAAAACATGGAGAGAGCTCCAGGGACGACACTAGGCTTACCAATACCATTGTATACCAAATAGCCAGTTTATTGTATCATGAGAGTTCTCTTCTCAGGATTAACATGGTACAGATGTTGTTTTATTGGTTTATTTATTTTCACGGCAATATCGTGTTTAAGAACAGTAGTCGAAGTTGGCACATCATTAAAAGGCAGATGTACGTATTTTGAAACACAGGACAAAACATCACGTTTTTGGACATCCTGTGGATGGTCAAGTTTGGCTGGAAGTAATTTGAGCATTTCAGTGTTGGGACAGTCTAGCACAGCAGCAAGGTGATGAAGGAAAGCGCAGACCGTCATTCTCCTCAAATTCATCAGGCTTATCTGACTGTACTTTGACCGCTGCAGAATCCAGTGGAGTCAGAGTGACAATGGACTCTGAAGCTTCACGCGAGAGATATGGCTTCAACTTATTTATATGACAAACGCAAGCTTTAAGCCGCTTTTCAGAACTGCCAAGGACATAGTTGTTATTTTTCAACACTTGTTGAACTTCAAGTGGATCAACAAACTTTGCAGACAAAGATGAACCCAAGACCGTAAGTAAAGCTAACATCTTGTCACCTGGTTGGAACTCACATTTTACAGAGACGCAGTCATGTATTCGTTTCATTTTGAGTTGTGAGCTAACCAAACACTCTTTAGCGAGTTTGTTGGCACAGCATTACCAATCATGAAACTCACGAACATAGACACGCAAACTTTTTCTTTTGTCCTCTGCCGATGACAGGAGTTTTTCTTTTAGTGCTTGAAGTGGTCCTCGGGGAGTGTGGCCAAAAAACTAGTTCAGCAGGGCTGAACCCAAGTGACTGTTGTAAACAAAACAAAAGGGACTCCCTCATCCTAACTTTTCTTTTACTCTAAAAAATATTTTCGAAGCATGGATTTTAGAGTTTGATGCCAACATTCTAGTGCGCCCTGAGACTCCGGATGGCACGCACTAGATGTTATGTGAGTTATGCCGAGGTTATGGATGACCTGTTTATACAAACTGGATTTGAAATTGGTTCCTTGATCCGTTTGAATAGTTTTAGGTAACCCAAAGGTGGAGAAGAACTTTGTCAGCGCTTTAAAGATAGAATGAGCGGTTATTTTTCGCAGCGGTACAGCCTCAGGAAAATGTGTGGCTGCGCACATTATGGTAAGCAGGAACTGGTTACTGTTAAAGGAGCAAGGCAATGGGCTAAAGCAGTCCACAAGGACGCGATCAAAAGGGTTTTCGATTATGGGAATTGGTGGTAGCTGTGCAGGAGGGATTTTCTGTTTTGGCTTTCCAGCCATCTGACAGGCATGGCAACTTTGACAAAAACGTACAACATCCTGTTTAACACCTCGCCGGAAAAAATGTTTCAACTGAAGTCAATAAGATTTTGTCAACTTAAGATGACCGGACCACTGTCTTTCGTGTGCCAATGACAGTACTTGTGCGCGGTAATTTAAAGGCACAAGGATTTGGTATACAGTCTGCCAGGGTGTAGATTCAGTAGCAGAGGGGAACTATTTCCTCATAGGAACGTTATTATCAACAAAATAACCTGACTTTTCTTTGGCAAGTTGCTCATCACTCACCACCATGGAGAAGCGTATGCATAGGTTTGGATCAGCTCACTGCTTGGCGCGCAGCCGGGCACGTGTAATAGTAGCGCAGGCTTTGAACACTCCAAATCAGATGAGTGATCCGTGAGAGCTTCCACCTGAGCTGGAGGAAGACAGAGAGAAGCAGCTCTGTTCTGAGAGTGTTCATCTCCTGAAAAGGCTGACATGAGAATATTGTCAGAGGAGTCAATGTCTGTGTTTTTGCAAGACTGCGCTCGTGTCATGGCACAAGCTGGGTACAACTTGCGCTCTGCTTGGTTTGGTACATTATCATTTCCATGGCCACGAATATCTGGAAAGTTTTTTTGTAAGACTTCAAGATGTTGCACGACTTTACCGCCGGCTACATCGTTTCCAAGCAGAATAGCCCCCCCTGAAAACTCAACCAAGTCTTAGATAATCTTTCAGGGCAAAAAGATGAATCATATTTAGTTTTTCTATAAATCCCGATTAACTGTTTGTTTTTTAACACAGAGGAACATTTTTTGTGCTAAGGTTTCTTGACAGATTTCTGCCTAATTCACCCTTGTCCACCTCAACTCCACTTATTATCCTAAATTAGAAACACCTGTTCAAGGTCATTAGCTGCATAAAGACACCTGTCCACTTCAAACAATTAGTAATACCAAAGACCAAAGAGCCCTCCAAAGACACCAGAGACAAAATTGTAGACCTCAGCAAGGCTTGAAAAAGCTATGAGGCAATTGCCAAGCAGCTTGGTGGAAAAAAAGACTGTTCTAGCCATTATTAGAAAATGGAAGAAGCTAAACTTGAATGTCAATCTTCCTTTAAGTTAGGCTCCATGCAAGATCTCACCTCATGGGGTCTCAATGATCACCTAAGACAGGTGAGGACTCAACCCAGAACTACAGGAGCTAGTTGAATGCTGTCAGTCTGTCATGTTTTCTTGTAAAAAAAAAAGTCTAAAAAGTACTCTAGAAAACAACTTTCGCTAGTTAACTATTTGTACTTTTGGCATTACTAGTTAAGCTTAAAATGATAAAACGGCTTGCCACAAATATCAAGTCTGTTTTTTTAACAAGTTACTGAGTACCTTTTATCCTAGATTAAAAAAAAACTCTGGTTTATAGGGGGAAAAAAAAGAAGAGAAGGACTTTGCATGGGTATGGCAAATGAGGGCTATTTCATGTTAATGTGAGCAAATTCATTCCTTTACTGTTAGTTTAATAAACACATAGAACAACTAGGGAAGGGGGTTAAACACACCAGCAGGGGCCTGGTCCAGATTTATGAAACACAAGGGGGAGCGAGTCAACCCCCCCATCCCCAACCCTGTCATTCTGCGCTGACTTAAACTACAACACAGACCCAAAGTATGACAAATTAATAAAACCAAGGCTAAACTGCAAAATAGACCACCTCGACCCAAATGTGCCTTTTATCCCTCATCAGAAAAATCCAGCAGAAGTACAAATCAACATGCCTGAAAATGCCAGTTCATCTTGTCAGGATCATCGCCATGTCTGAGTCCCAAGTCACCACTGTTACACACAGCTTTCACTGATAGCCAGAGGCAGCACGTGGCTTACTGCATTTCAGATTGAAGGTCACGGAAAAAACTAATTTAACCGTACTCACTTTTGTTGTCCGTGATTCAGACTATCGCTCAACAGTCCCCCTTCTTGTTGTCCCCCTCCTGATGTCATCAGGGTCTCTAAAAAGCCATTTTGAAGAAGCTTAAGCATGTAGTTTAATCCAGCGAGGACGCTAAGCAAAATCCTCCAGCTTAGCATTCAACTTTACCAGAACTAATAATTGTTGAGAATGGGGCAACATATGACATGGTGGGTCCAGCTTATGCAGGCCAAAAACTTTACATTCCTGCTGAAAAGGAAATGGACCTGAGATGTAAGGTCAAAGCTGGGACACGGAAGAAGACCTACACTGTCCTAATAGAAGACGACACCTCCCAGTTGTCCTCACAGGGTTCTCTAGTGGCCAAAGTTCTCGTAGATGAAAAAAAAGAAAAAGGGGTGCGCCTCAGTGAGAGTGCTGAAATTAGCTCCACAACCAATTACAATAAAACATTTCCTTGTGAAAAATGTAGTCAACTTATCTAAACGAAGCAGGGAGATACAAAGAACAAGGTTGCAGGGGTGCCATGTGTGAAAAAAGTCATAAATTAATGAGAAATAAAAACCAAAGTTGTCGGTTTGTCGGCGCCTAGCTTGAAGATGAAAGATGTAGAGCATTTTGAGAAGCTTCATTTCCGGATAGGTTTCAAAAACAGAAATTATGAACCTATAGGTGATTCAAAATGAAATTATTGTTAGTGTAGCCGGCTTTCTGGGGTTATGTGTTGGTAAAGCAGAGATTCATATGCAAAATAAGGAGCTCAGAGACACGTATGGGTGCAGATGACCATTACTTTATTTTCCCTTTCATTCATTTCCCTTTACAAACGTCCCCTCCCTCTTCCAGATGAAACTTCTGGTTTTAACATAAAACAACAAAGATGAGTGAAAATAGTCTGTTATGTAAGTAAAAGAACGTTAAAAATGCCAAAAAAGTGTGGCTCCTCAGACGGAAGCGTCACACAGACTTAGATATTTTGTTTTTGTCGGAGGAAGAAAGGATTGAAGTGGACAGCTGCAGGGATAAATATGGCTTCATCAATGGGCTGCAAAGATTCCGCAAGCCACTAATCTATATATAAAAAAAGAAATACAGAAAAAAATAACATTAATCAAACTAAGGAGCTTCCAAATATTTGTAATGTCATCAGAAAACAGTTTAGTCGGTCTGCTCTGGTGCAGTGTGGCTTTCACTTGTTGCACTGTGTATCCTCATTTAGACTTCAATCTTGTAAATTTATGAGTTTTTTTTCTTAAAAATTTACGAGTACTTTTGTCGTAAATCTACGACTTTAAATCTTGTAAAGGGCTGCACGATGGCACAGTGGCTATCGCTCTTGCCTGACAGCAAGAAGGCCCCTGGTTCAAGTCCCAGCTGGGGGACCTGAAACAGAACATCAACAGGGGACCTTTCTGTGTGGAGTTTGCATGTTCTCCCTGTGCATGCATGGGTTCTCTCCAGGGTCTCTGGCTTCCTCCCACTGTCCAAAAACATGCTTCATAGTTCAATTGGCAACTCTAAATTGTCCCTAGGTGTGAGAGTGAATGGGAGTGTGATTGTGGCCCTGTGACAGACTGGCAAACAGTCCAGGGTGTACCCTGCCTTTGCCCACAAGTGGCCAGGATAGGCTCTGGCAGCCCCGTGACCCCGAAAGGGATAAAACGGTAGAAAATGAATACATCTCATAATTTCACTCTTTTTTTTTGGTGGCCTTAAAACTCCATCGTATAGAGGAGATTTTTGTTTGAAATTTAATTTTTCACATTTTCTCATGACCAGCTCCTCGCATCATCACCTTATTAGAGACTGTAGATGTGCTACTGGATCACAATGCAACCTTCATCTGTGAGGTGGAGTCACGTCCGCCTGCTATCATCACCTGGACCAAGAATAACCATCCAATCAAGTGAGTCAAAGACCAATGTCATCACTTTAACATTTTAATATTCTTACTGTTATTAAAATTACTATTAAAATAATTAAAATAAAAGTATTAAAATTACTTTATTCTGTAGGGATTCATATGTATTTTAGTTTTCAGGGTGTCACAATTTAAAAAAGCTTTTGAATTTAGCACTAAGCACTTAGCTTTGAGTCCCACACCCATTTTGTGACTTTCTGCTGGATTTTATCATGACAAAGATAATCTTAAAACTTTTATCAGTGGAAATGACATCACTGGCATGTATATCTTATTTTCTGATAACTTTTGAACATATGGAAACTGTTTTTCCCCCCCAGAAATTAAAATATTATTACAGCTGTACAAGGTCTGGCTAAACACCAGACTAAATGGTAAGTGGTGCTGCCACATTATCTGGGGCTTGAGGCACGGGGTCCCTAAAACCAAGTTTTGTCGACCAAATAAATAATCTTGGCCAACATTAAATAAATACACATTTTTAAATGTCTTTATCTTTGCCAAAGACCCTAGACAGATAACTACTAAGACGTTTTTATTTAGGAGAGCTTTTAGTTGATTTAGTCCTAGTTTTACCACGTTTTACTGTGTTTTTTTACTATTATTATTATTGTCTTTTATTACTTTTTGGTGTTTTGATATGATTTTATGCTCTTTGTAAAGCACTTTGTGACTCGCCCTGGGAAAAGTGCTATAGAAATAAAGATATTCTATTCTATTCTATTTTAATTTGCCCCCCCGGGTTGGCTCAGTGACCCTAAAAGATATACAGCTGGGTTCTGAAAATGGATAGAATTTTGCTACATGTTCAATGCAGGACAAATTAGTTCGGTGTCTGTCTGAGACTATTGATTATATAGAAATCTGTTCACATTTGAAAATGTAACCAAGTTTCTTACACTGACCACTGTACACTTATACTTACACTGGTTTCACTGGACACATTTGTGAAAAAGCATTGGGCATCAGATTTGACACTTGTCAAATGAGGCAGTCACGCGAATTTAATACGTGTTGAAAAAGAGGCAGCTGATCTTGCTGCTACTTTTGCTTCTACTCTTTCTTTTTTAAAGTTAGTGTCAGTGGCTTTTATCATGCAAACATAATCCTGCAAAAAACAAAAGGAGAGATGGTGGATGTGATCTGAGAGTATTGCAAAAAAAAAGCAGGGCATATAATGTCTAGAATAAGTCGATATGAAAAAGATTTAAACATTGCATGAGCCAATGTGGAATACTTGATTTTGACAACAATAGGTCAAGGCCTTACAGGTGGCTGTGGTACAGAATTAGAGCAGTGAACCTCTGATTGAAAGATTCCTGTTTCAGTTTCTACCCTGCCCACCCATGTGTCAAAGTGTCCTTTGGGTAAGACATTGAACCCTACGTTTCATGGTTATAAGTTTGTGCCAGTGTTCAGCAGCAGAACCGCTGTCAGTGTGTAAATGTGTGTGTATGGGGTATGGGACTGTCACTGTAAACCACTTTGGGCTTTCAAGGAAGGTATTAAAGCATTATATAGGCATTTACATCCAATTTCTCTGTACATTATCCTCAGGTACTATGACACTCGCTACCTTACCAGAGAGAAGGGACAGATGCTTGTGATTCCCCATGTGAGAGAGTCGGACAACGGAGAGTACTGCTGCCTCGCCAGCAATGGCATTGGAGAGCCTGCAAAGAGCTGTGGAGCACTACAGCTAAAGATGAGTAAGTCTGTTTTAATCTGAATATCTAGACACAAGATTTTTGAAAGAACAAATCGCTCCATGGTTTGTCTCTTTTCCTGTTGGTTGTCAATCAGAGCCACAGATCAAACAACAACCCAGAAATCTAACCCTGGTAATTACATCTAAAGCAGTGCTTCCCTGCTTCACCCTTGGCAACCCCAAACCTGAAATCACCTGGCTGAAAGACAACAATCCTGTGAAGGTAGATATATGTCCAGAATAATCACAAATTGTACTCAAGAAAGAGCACTGCCACTTTACATCATAGTGTAAAAGGAAGATATGCGGTACCGTTTGTAAAGTTACACAGTCAAATATTAACAGTAATATTTTTGGTTATTTATCCTCTTTTAGGAGAAAAAAAACAGGTTTCATTTTTCCAATGCTTATTTTCCCCTTTTAATTGCATATTTATAAATGCTACATTTACTAACTAAATATTTACTTAACAAGCTGAATATTTAATTAAAAGTTAAATATTTTTTTAAAGTTATAAATTTAGATGACAAAATAAATGTTCAGTTTGTAAACTAAATATTTAATTTTATAAAAATTAAGCCTATCGTTTGCAAATGAAATATTTAGATCTGACCTAAATATTTATTTTCCAAACTAACATTTAAGCTTCGTAACTAAATATTTATATGTTAGATAAATATTTGTCAAAATTAATTATTTAAATTATTTAGTTTTGAGCTAAATATTTGTTACCCATGCATGTACTTGTGTGCATGATTTAAGACATGTCCAACACACTCACTGAAAACAATTTTTTTGTAAATAGGCTTCTTCACCGCACTCGCATAACCCCCTTCCTCCTTCTCGCGCCTGACGTGGACTGGTGATCTGTACTTTTTATGGAGTTTACAACGGTGCTGTTTTTGTCCACAGCCTACTATCTGCTTTTGTTTTGCTTCTTTCTGCTGCTTCTCCTGCTCTAATGAAATAAAGCATAAGCCCACCCAAGTGCATTTTGGTTCAATATCAGTCCCTTTCCTAGTAGAAATGATCTCAACAGTTCTTTGTAGCTCATGCATTAAGGGAGTTGGGATGGGGGCTGTTCATTGCTATACAAATATCATATAGCATTATTTGATTAGTACCTCCTAATCAGCAGCCTACCCATTTCTGGACGGGCTGGAGCTTGCACTCTCTGTTACCTTGTGCCTCTGAACTCTCTAGCATTGGGGGCCCCTGTGGCGGTCATGTTGGCTCTGGCCTGGGTGGCGGATGTGATTGCCCGGCGGGCGGCTTTCCTCTATCTACTAAACCATGCAGGTGTTGGGGTGGGGTTGTCCTGCCTACCACTGCTGCTTCGGCGGGGGCCTTGGTGTAGGGATGACTGGGAACTCTACCTCCTTTTTACATTCCATCATCCACCCCAGAAGAACACTCACTCGAGCACATGTGCTAGATCACCTTTGCACAAATAGTTTGCATGATTAAATGACATGTGTTAGTCTGAATGCATGAGTATGCCTGTGCGAACTATAGTTGTACTGTGTACATATTGACATGTTTGTATGTGAACATTGTTGGAGCCAACAGGTATGTTTGTAACATTTGAGTGTGTGTGTTGACATGCCCCACCCCTCTTAGATTTTTGGTACATCTACACCTGACAGTAATGGACAGTAAGGTTCAAGCAACTTGTTGCTTGTTGGTTTATGATGTTACCCCTTTCTATAATCATCCATCTTATTCCCCCCCTCTTTAACATCCCCGTCTCTTTTTCCCCCCTGTTCTTTTCTGTCCGGTCCAACAAAAAATGGTTACAAATATAGTTAATATAAATAAAATTTAGTCTAAATTACAAAAGGGGTAAATCAAAATATACACCTTGTGTTTTAGAAGATTATTAAACCCATGTTGTAACAGTTAATAGGTCGAACACAGGCATCCAGCTCTCATCTGTTTGCTCAGCTGTTGGACAAGACAAGTATAATATCCCTTGTGCTATCCTAGGCACTTTAACGTTGGGAGTTGGGTCATCTAGACCCACTAGACAGTGCGCTGAACCTTTTTGCTTCAATGATTTGTGATCTTCACTGGTGTCCATGGATTACTTGAAATCTTTCCACCTTTATCCACCTTTGTAATGGTTGGGAGAACACGTCAATGTAAGGGTGGGGTCATCTAAGGGTTAAAAAAAAATAGTGTAGCTCTGTGCCCTAAGAAGAAGCCTATTTACAATGAAAACAATTTTAAAAAATGCTTGTCCAATGTTTTTGGTTCAGCTCAGTTCAACTAAAGTGCAAAATCCAGATTTTATTTTGGTGGCCCACTTCCGCTTATCGCAAGTTCATTTGCATATTAGTTAGATATTTAGTTTTGAACAAAATTTGTTCCTAAAAAGTTACATTTCTAACTCCAAACTCAATATTTTAAAAAAAAAAGCTAAATATTTAATTTGGACTTTAATATTTTTTTAAATACATTTTTAGCCATGTAACTTAAATGTTTATTTTGGAAAATAAATATTTAGGTCAGATCTAAATATTTATTTTACAAACTAAATGTTTATTTTATAAAATGTAATGTTTTGTTTACAAACTAAACATTTATTTTGTAAATTAAATATAGAGTTGTAAAAAATATATTATGTGTGTGTGTGTGTGTGTGTGTGTGTGTGTGTGGGTGTGTGTGTGTGTGTGTGTGTGTATATATATATATATATATATATATATATATATATATATATATATGTATATATATATATATATATATGTGTGTGTGTATGTAGCTTGCTAAGTAAATATTTAACGTTACCTTTATAAATACATGAATTAAATTGTGAAAATTTGTATTTGAAAAATGAAACTTGTTTTTTTTTCCTAAAACAGGCCAAGTAACCAACACATTGGAGTTAATCTTTGACCGAGTAACTTTACAAACTGCACCCCATAGGTAAAAGTAAAAATAATTATCCAAATAATTACTTGAGCGAAAATAAATAAATACAAATTAGTCAACACTTTGAATGTAGTAACTGATTTTTAAGTCTAAACAGAGAAATGGACAAAAAAATGTTCTAGGATTTATAAACAATAAAGGGGCAGCCGTGGTGCTAAGGTACAGTGGTCAACTTCTGATTGGAAGAATGCAGGTTCAGTCCCACCTTGCCCGCCATGTGTTGAAGAGTCCCTGGGGCATTGAGCACCACATTGCTCCTGTTGGTTACAGGTTGGCACCAGTCTTGGGCAGTGGGGTTGCTACAATTGTGTGAATGGGATTGTAAAATCTTTGGACCTTCTAAGAAGGTGGTAAAGCGCTATAGAGAATTAGGATGGATTAGTGGTTCCAGCTTTCACTCCATTCAGGACATGTACCGGTCCAGGGTCAGTAAGCGGGCTGGCAGAATCGCAAAAGACCCCTCTCATCCCGGACACTACCTTTTTAGACTTCTCCCGTCAGGGCGACATTTTAGGACAATGTCCGCTAAAACCACTCACCACAAAGCCAGCTTCTTCCCCCGAGCCGTCACTCTGATGAACTCCTGACCACTCACAGAGCACGGAACACAAACATGATAACTGTCACACTGGAACTACTGTTGCATTTTTATTTAGTTATGTTCATTTATCCTTATATCTATCTTCATATTACTTTTTTTAAATTATTTATCCTTTTTGTCTTTACCCCTTTATACCTTCCTATACCTTGCTTGGTCTTCATGAGAGCACAAGGGAAATTCCTTGTATATGTACTGTAGTAGGCCAATAAAATTGATTCTGATAAATATACACCATTTACCATTTTATCAATAAAATAAAGATCATAATAATCTGAATGACGTTGAACATCCCCTCATTAACAGCAATGTTATTGGATGTGTTGAGTTTCATTGTACATGTGTGATGACAACAGAATCTAACTTTGTTTCCTGAAATTCAATATGGCTTCTGAGTATTGTTACTAGTTTTAAATGAAAACTTTACTCAAGTGGAGTGAATGTAAAAAAGAAAAATATTTTAAACTTGTTTTTTGTTTGTTTCCTTGTGAATTGTTTTTCAGTTCAGTGAGGGTATCACAATTCTTGACAGTGGAGCATTAAAGATCCACAACATCCAGAAAGAGGATGCAGGACAGTATCGCTGTGTGGCAAAAAACAGCTTTGGGTTAGCTTTATCAAAGACTGTCACCATTGAGGTACAAGGTATGTACTTACCATGTAAGAGAAACAATGGGCTACAATTTGCATTCAGATTTTTAAAGAGATTACTATAAAGTGTGTTTATTATCAGTGTCAGCTTGGTGTTTGTTTGGTATTTTATTTAATGTTTTGTATTTGAGCAGCTCCAGCACGAATCTTGCGTGCTCCGAAGGAAAAGAGAGCTCCGTCCGGCAGCCAGATAACTCTGGAGTGCAATGCTACAGGAATTCCAATACCCACGATCACCTGGCTGGAAAATGGGAATGCTGTGAGTCTCTGGGTTCCTCAGTCAGCCCTAAACCAAAGTTCATGTTTTGACAAAGACCTAAGATTGCAGTCCGTCTTGTCTCCTAAAAGAGTTGTCCCCAACCTTTTTAGCGCCACAGACCGGTATGACGTCACACTAAGTTTTCACGAACCGGTCTTTCAAATGTAGGCTGATGAGTAATATAGCAACACTGCAACGTAGTGAGAACAGAGATGTGACAAGATGAACCCTGAGCTTTTATTTTGACATGCATGACATTGTACATCGCACAGGTGTCATTATCCTCTCCACTTCCCACACTCATGGTGAAAAAAAGAAGTGCTATCTGTTAAATATAGCTTTCTTTTTTCCCCCGGAAGTGGAAGGCTCCTATTCTGGCTCCTGGCTGGGCCTTTTCCCTTGGCAAAGAAACGTTCCAAAGACGTTTATTTTTTACTCATTTTGCTAGCTCCTTGGTTTTATTTTAGCAGTAACCTATCACGTGAACGAGAAGAGCGCCTTGGCCTGCGTCCAGAGCAGGGGTGGCGAACAAGTTTGAAAGCCGGGTGAAAGTCAAAGAGCCACACCACACACTGACCTGCCAATACGTACAAACACGCAATATGTATTGTTTTCCATAAAACACTCCTCTCCCTACAACACAAAAGCAACTATTGTACTTGTGTTTATTTTAAGTTTTATTTCAGTTGAGTGTAGCATAAATTAATTTTAACATCAGTGAATTAAATTAAAAGTCTTTAAAAAAATTATTTAACCCTTGTGCTATCTTAGATGACCCCACCCTTGCATTGTCGTGTTCTCCCAACCATGACAAAGGTGGATAAAGGTGGAAAGATTTCATGCAATCCATGGACACCAGTGAGGTTCACAAATCATTGAAGAAAAAAGGTTCAGCACATTGTCTAGTGGGTCTAGATGAACCAACTCCCAATGTTAAAGTGCCAAAGATAGCACAAGGGTTAAAATTTATTGATGAATATTTGTTGTGAAAAACAATTAATTGATGACATGTTAATGAATATTGAAATTACTTCACTTGTTCACCACTGTAGCAAGTAAACAGGTATTGAATTGCCTCCAACCAGCTAACCAGTGCATTTACTTGAACTCAACCGTCAGTACCCAAACATCATGAACCTCACATCTGCTCATAGCCACCTCACTAATGGTTTTATACCCAAGATTTCAATTCAATTCAATTCAATTCAATTTTATTTGTATAGTCCAAAATCACAACAACAGTCGTCTCGATGGGCTTCGAAGTAAAACATGAACTCAAAAGGATCATGAATACAAAGAGTTCAACAAGAAAATACTAAAATGAACTAACAAACTGACTAAGCTATACTGGCATCCCTGCCCTTAGACCCCCCTTCGCGGTAAGGAAAAACTCCTAAAAAAAACGGATTCCGGAAAAAACGAAGAAACCTCAGGGGTGCCCACATGAAAGAGGGATCCTCCCCCAGGACGGACAGGCAATTTACCAAAACTCTTAGAGAAGAATTAACTTATCTAGCTCTACCACTACATATATAAAGTCCAGCAGACAAGCTTCATCCAGCCGTGGTTGGGGGGACAGTCAGGGGCGCGAGTCGAGCCAGGAGACAGGAACCACAGCCAGGTGTAGGAGCAGGAGCAAAGGAGAGGTACACGGTCAGGAAGAGGAGCACGGATGAGTCAACTGGAGTATTGAAGCACTCCCACTCCCCAGGAGGGGAGAGGGAAAGAGGGACAATACATGAATCGCACTGCACCAAACAGAGGCATGGAGAATTAAATGATAAATAATGATCAAAAATAGAGAAGAGAGGAAGGGTAGAAGTAGATGAGAAAAGAGGACAGAACCCCAGAGCACCATAGTTACCCAAGCTTCAACTTCTAGCAGCCTTTTAAAACAAATAATTGTTATTAAGTTTAATTTAAACACATTAACATTAAGTTAAATACTCTCTGAATAGTAACTAGTCTGACAATAAGCCTGTCCAAAGAGGAATGTTTTCAGTCTAACTTTGAATGTAGAAACCAAGTCGGCCTCTCTTACATGAGCTGGGAGCTTATTCCATAAAACAGGGGCTTGGTGGCTAAACGCTCTACCTTCAACCGTACTTTTACTAATTCTAGGAACCACAAGCAGTCCTGCATTTTGCGAGCGAAGTGTTCTTATTGGATGGTAAGGGACTATGAGGTCCTTAATATAGGACGGGGCCAGTCCATGTAAGGCCTTATAGGTTAACAGGAAGATCTTGAACTTGATTCTAGAATCAACTGGGAGCCAATGGAGCGAAACTAACACAGGAGTGATGTGATCTCTTCTGCTAGTTCCTGTTAACAATCTAGCTGCTGCGTTCTGAACAAGCTGGAGACTTCTTAAGGAACTCTTAGGACACATATTTCTGATCTTAGCAATATTCCGCAGGTGAAAAAAGGCAGTTTACACGCCTGGGATATGTGAGCCTTAAATGATAAATCCTGGTCAAATAAAACCCCAAGGTTTCTAACTGTGGAATTGGGGGCTATACTTATGCCATCCAGGGAGACTATCTGAGCAGACAGATCATCTCTCAGGTTTTTAGGACCTAGTACAATGACCTCAGTTTTTTCTGGGTTCAAGAGGAGGTAATTAATTGTCATCCAGGTCTTGATGTCTCTGATGCAGGTGTTCAGTTTCTCTATATTGTCATTCAGGTCAGGTTTCATGGATAAATTTCCCACTTCCCATGAGTCGTAGGGGCTGAAGGCGGGGCTAACACTACTCACAATATTTACACAGGCATGCTCGGTCAGGTGTCTGTGGACTTTGAAAAGCTTCAACTTGTTAAAAAAGGAGACAATTTGTGTCAGATCAGGAAGAGTTTTTCATTTTCCCCGGGATACGTTTTGTTCTTTTCTGCCATAACCAGCGCAAATGATTGGCGGTCACTTATGTGTCGTGAGCAGAATCTAAACACTCACACTGCCCAGCAGTCTTTTTATTATTTATTTTAATACTCTCTGATGGATTTGCGAGTTGTATTAAAGTGAATTACCTATGAAATGAGGCTCAGTATGTCAAAATTATTGTCGCAGCACATCCGTGACAAATCCATCAACCGACTTTGCACGATCTCAGAGAGGAATAAGCAAACTCATGGGTAGTTTGACTTGCCACTTTCCAACATTGATGCTTGCATACGTTAATATGCCCAGAAATAGCCAATCAGCATGGCTATCAATTCTGCTAAACATCCCCCTGATTCATGGTGAGGAACTTTACACCCACAATTCCCCACTTCTCTTGAGTCTTAGGGGCTAACCCCCGGGTTGCCACAGTATAATGAGACGCAAAGAGCCGCATGCTCATTGGCCTCGAGCCGCATGCGGCTCGAGAGCTGCGTGTTCACCACCCCTGGGGGGTATTCAAGGAAGCATGTTTAAACTACCCTGACTTTAAGCCTGAACTCTGGCTGAAATCCGCCTGAATTTGCTTACTCTGGGTATGTCGGTTCCAAAAGACCGGATATAAGTTGGCGTAATTACGCTCGACTTGTTAACCCTGGCTTAATGCACGTGCTCGTCAAGTACATAAAGACACTCTCAATGGATCGCCGATTTCCGGAGTCACCATGGAAACGCGTGGTGAAAAAAATAGAGCCCTATACTTCAGTGAGACGGAGTCGAAGATTAATGACGGCGTACGAAGATTTTACGTCCATCAAAAAAGTAGTACGGCTGCATTAGCAAAAGAAAGAGTTTCTGCTTGTAGTAGAAAAACAGACAAAGTAAACGTACGAGTTTCTGATCTTATTTTTATTTTTTGATAATTTTTGATCTTACCATTTTTCTTGTGACGCATATATATATAAAACCTTTGTCCAATTTTGCCACCTTAAATTACTTCTATTGGTTACAAGTAATTGGGTTAAATGTATTCAACCTAATTTCTTACATTTATAAAACTCAATAATTGTTTATACAACTGAAATTTACATATTTATTTAACTAAATGTCATATTACTCCAATTCAATTAATATTTTTTCCATCTTAATGAATTACAAATCTTGAACTCTCATATGTCTAAGTTTGAGCCGGCAGACATACTCATTTGTATAACCATAAAAAGAACGAAATAATATGCACTTCATATGTGCATTCATTTAGGAATTTTCCAACCTTTTTATTATGACTTTAAAGTGTGGGTGACATGGCCTATTTTAATAAGCCAAAATATAGTAAATAGTTTCTATTTCATGTTGCGATTGTTTTTAATATTTTTCGAAAAAGAATAAATAGCGAAAAACGCAATATAAACGAGGACGGCCGCCGGCTTCACGCATTCCGCCGAATTCGCGCCGCCCTGTTTGTGACGTAACGAAAGGAAGACAAGGAAGACAACATGGCTAGCACCGATAGCGAAGCACAGAGTGATGCTACCGTCTCTATTAGCGATTTATCATCAGATGAACAGAAAGATGAAGAGGAAAGTTGCGGAGATTATCATGATGATGAGTCACTTTTGCAACCGTATCGATTCGAACCCTTTTGCGAAAGTGAGGAGGATATAGCAGAAAGTAGTAGGTCTAGTGATCATGCCGATGACGATAGCCAGCATGAAGATTCGGCTAGACTCCAGTAAGTCTAAAAAATGTATAAAATTAAATTACTCCACTTACCCTAAAATATACTCAAAATGTCCCCTTTTGGCCTAATCTAAACAAAGGTAAACACTGGTTTTCAACCCAATTTACAAAATAAATGTCACAAAATAAAAGTTTCCCAGATGGTACTACTCTTTAGTTAACAAAGTCACTGTATACCATTAACAACTGTGGAACATTAACAGTTTTACCCGTTTGAACCCGTTTGAAACCTTTTCTCGTGCGCGCGCGCGCGCTCACACACACACACAGTTCAGTTTACTCACGGTACCGGCACCTCAAAAGCAAAAGAAAAAAAACGTTGCAGGCCTGTTGCTTCTCTTGCAAAACATTGAGTGCGTTGAAATACTCCAGTTGGATCCAAGGACAACAGAAAACACGACTACTTCGCCTCAATGTGATCCATCGTGATGCACACTAGCTTAGCAGCCTCCGCTCCCGACTCCAGCGCCGTCCTCTCCGACCCAGACAACGGCTCGCTCGCTTCCAGCTCACCCGCCTTTCCTCGACTCAGAAGCCAAGATCCTCCTCCCAACTCTCCGTTCAAAATTCTTCGTTTGTGTCCCGATTTTTGTCCCTTCGAAAACGCAGACTTCTCTCCTGCAGATCTGGAGGGAAAAATCCTTCGCCGTCCACCTTCTTGAACTTTCCCCTTTTCAGCAGCGTTTCTTGTTTTGGGAATTTTATACACAGATACACTTTCACTAGATGTATTGCTACATCCAGCTGCCACACAACGACTTGGCATGTTGATGATTAACAGATTTAAACACGAGAGAAACGAAGACTACCTGTTTTGTTTACATGCTGTCCGAAGCGGAACTGCGAAAGTCAACGCCTTTCATGACGTCACAGGTCATATCGGGCTCACTTCCAGCCTGCGCTCTAGCGGCAGATCCAAATCTCTGATTCCTTCGAAAGATGTCTATTATTCATATGCTTCGGATTTTTTTCGACGCGAACTATTGGTATCAATAGAATCAGCGTTTAAAGGGCTTTTTTATTTGACAAAGTTGTTCAAAGCATGGCATCCACACTTTAAATAGTAGGGGTGCTATATAAACTCATCATCCTCTCCCTCCCTTTCACTCATGGTGCAGAGGCTTAAGCATAGTAGGACAAAATAACTCGGCAAAACACAGTTAAAAAACCTAAACAACTAAACACATTTGATCAAAAACCCACACTTAAACCCAAATCCGTCCAGACAGGCAAAGGGAATGGTGTCCCACAATCCCTTGTGGTGCCGATCTAACAGCAGCACCAAAGTTACACCTACTTAATTGAATTAATTTGAATGAAAGTAAAATAACTGTCTGATAACTACGTGTTATTTTTAAACTGACTAAACAAAAAAATGATTTATCTTAACAGAAGCAAATAATTAAGTTAGATCAAAGTAAAAAGTTTATCTTTCCAACATCCATATGTGTCCTTAGTATATCCTTAGTCTTATCACCCTCTCACGGTGGAAAAAGTATTATCTGAGCTTCTTCATCCACTAAATCATCTTTACATGGACATGCCATGCTGCTTCACCTCTCTGAAAACAAACTAACCTTCAACTAAACCTGCTCCAGACCAGGTTATGTTCAGACCATGAGTTGCCATGGCAACTTGACACATCCTGAAACATATCTCCATTTCTGGAACCGAAAGCTGAGGTTATCATCTTCCTTAGCCTCAAACTTACCATGCATAACTTGATTTCTGGAAAACCCCCCTGGTCTAGAGTGAAGGATGTAACAGAGAATCTTTCAATTTTTCAAAATAAAACATCTTTCAGATTCCGAAAGTAACCGAGTAACGTAAGTTATTTATTCTTTCTCTGCGGTACCGGTACCGGTCCGTGGCCCGGGGATTTGGGACCACTGTCCTAAAAGACATTCAGCTCAAATGTCATTCGGTTTTAGAATGAGATAAATTTTCATCCATAGCTACATATGCTGTGACCTAATAAAGGAGAAAATCAAAATTGAGTTTCTCAATAAAATTAGTGCAATGTGTGTAGCCAACTTTGGAAATTGGAAATGCTCTGTAGTTTTTAGGGCCCTCTTGGTTTGAGCATTATTCTTCCAGTCTTGATCATTGTAGAGAACTACACTATATTACCAAAAGTACTCGCTCACCCATCCAAATATCAGAATCAGGTGTCCTAATCACTTGACCTGGCCACAGGTGTATAAAATCAAGCACTCAGGCATACAGACTGTTTTTACAAACATTTGTGAAAGAATGGGCTGCTCTCAGGAGCCCAGTGAATTCCAGCGTGGATCTGTCATAGGATGCCTGCCAACTGTTCAACAAATTCAGTTGTGAAATTTCCTTGCTCCTAAATATTCCACAGTCAACTGTCAGCTATGTCAAAACAAAATGGAAGAGTTTGGGAACAACATCATCTCACCCACGTAAACTGACGGAGAGGGGTCAGCGGATGCTGAAGGGCATAGTGCAAAGAGGTCGCTGACTTTCTGCACAATGAATTGCTACAGAGCTCCAGACTTCAGATTAGCCCAAGTACAGTGCGCTGAGAGCTTCACGGAATGGGTTTCTATTGCCGAGTAGCTGCATCCAAGCCACACGTAACCAAGTGCAATGCAAAGTGCGTTGGACTCTAGAGCAGTGGAGATGCCTTCTCTAGAGTGATGAATCATGCTTTTCCATCTGGTAATCTGATGGACGAGTCTGGGCTTGGAGGTTGCCAGGAGAACGGTATATTTCGGGATATAATTAAACTGCATTGTCTAGAAATTTTCAAAGAAAAAGTTTGTTCCTAACCTTTTCTAAAATTATGCCACAATCAATGTAAGGGATTAAAGATGGTAGTATTGTAATTGGGATAACAATAATTAATTTTTAGCTTTTTAACGTTAAAAATAACTTTAAAAAATATTGTAAACTTAAACAGTTTTTATCTCAATTATTGTAAAAAACAAGTGAGACATCAAAAAAATCTGCAAAGATGTCACAATATTTTGTTTATTTTTTTGCATTTAAAAAAAGATTAATTTATACAAGTGTAACACCCGTGGAGCCCTCCTGTTAGTTTAGGGTAGAAGGGTGGGTGCTTGGGTTCGAACAATGTCCAGGTGGATACCAGAAAAACTGCACCTGATAAATCAAAGCGTGTCTCCTAATAAGAAAATAAAGAGACTCCAGAGATCTTTCAATATTTAGCCAAATTTTGTAAAGGCTTTGTTTAATAAATTATAATAATTTGGTAAATAAAATATAAATTGATACCCCAACAAAAAATATAAACCACTCCAATTAAGTGAAAAATGTATAAAATTAAATTACACCAGTTACCCTAAAATATACTCAAAATGTCCCCTTTTGGCCTAATCTAAACAAAGATAAACACTTGTTTTCAACTCAATTTACAAATTAAATGTCACAAAATAAAAGTTTCCCAGATATTACTACTGTTTAGTTAAAGTCACTGTATACCTTTAACAACTGTGGAACATTAACAGTTTCACCCGTTTGTCTTTGAAACCTTTTCACACACACACACACACAGTTCAGTTTACTCACGGTACCGGCACCTCAAAAGCAAAAGAACAAAAACGTTGCAGGCCTGTTGCTTCTCTTGCAAAACATTGAGTGCGTTGAAATTCTCCAGTTGGATCCAAGGATAACAGAAAACACGACTACTTCGCCTAAATATGATCCATCGTGATGCACACTAGCTTAGCAGCCTCCGCTCCCGACTCCCGCGCCGTCCTCTCCGACCCAGACAACGGCTGGCTCGCTTCCAGCTCACCCGCCGTTCCTCGACTCAAAAGCCAAGATTTTCTTCTGAACTCTCCGTTCAAATATCTTCGTTTGTGTCCCGGTTTTTTGTCTCTCCGAAAACTCAGGCTTCTCTCCCGCAGATCTGGAGGGAAAAAAATCCTTCGCCGTCCACCTTCTCGAACTTTCTCCGCTTCTTCTCCTCCGTTCTTCTTTCCTCCTTGACCCCGCCCCCTCACGTCTCCAGAGCCAATCACAATTGGCTAAAACGAGGGACTTATAAATGAACCAATAATCAAAATCATACAAGGAAATAAACTAAATGAGATTACACCTTTTTTTTCTTCTTTTCCTTTACCATTTAAAAACAATATAAACCCAAACCCTATTATTTACTCAAAATAATAGTTACATCCATACCAGAAAAATAATCTTTCACTTTATTTATTTTAAATAAAATTACTACCGGGTTACACCCTCCCCCTTCTAGAAGATTTTGATGCCCTCATCAAAATAAAATTTAGAAGACTCTAATAGATTCACAGTTAAGGGTAGGGGCCAGATAGGAACAAGTGAAACACAACGCCATGGGGTGGCACCAGAGAGTTTGACAGGGATTGCTTCTGAAGTCTCTGTAGAGTCCACTTCCCACCAGCACTCCATGGCTTAAAACATTCACTGGATGATCACAAGGCTTGCCCAGTTGATCGTAACACAACTTGACTACTGGACGTGTGATTCTTTTTTCTCGTCCAGCTATTTCCATCTCAGCTGCAGCATATTCATCTGGGTTGAGATCGGCTCCCTCTTCTAAAACATTGACTTCTGAATCAGTGTTTGGAGCTCCCTTTCCTATGACGTTGACCTCAGAATCAACATCGGGAGGTAGGTTTGAGCAACCAATAACTGACTCTGTCTCAACCAGATCTTGAGCTGGTCTTTCCACTCCAGCTTCAAAATTTACTGACCGAGTCGGCTCGGCGGACACATCAGAAAATGGCACCACCCTACTCCAGTTGAACTCCAAAGTTTGTGGGAGGTTAACTTCCTCATACTCCGATCCTGAGGACATTTCCTCATCATGGTTGTCGGTCTGACCTGGTTCCTTCACCCTTCTTTTTTGGGCCCTGGTAACAGGTCTTTGTTGGGTCAGATCTTCACTTTGGTCATCAGGGAGTCTCACCAAATACCCGATGGGTAATAAATGGTTACGGTGTATTGTCTTCTCTGCTCCCATGCCTTTCTCTGGCTTGATCTTGTAGACAGGTAAGTTGGGTAGCTTCTCCACCACAACATATGGTGAAGACCTCCATTTGCATTTTAACTTGTGTTTGCCGGTAATTCCAAAGTTTCTCAACAGCACTCTGTCTCCTTTGCTGAGAACTTGCTCTTTGACATGCTTATCATGAGCTTTCTGGTTTCTTTTATGGTTCTTGTCTGCTGTTTCTGTAGCAAGGCTGTAAGCTCTTTCAAGATCTTGCTTGAGCTTTTCAATATACTGATGATAAGACTTGGTTCTTTGATTGTCATCAGTCACACCAAAACAAATGTCGACTGGTAAGCGAGCTTCTCTGCCAAACATTAACAGGTAAGGTGAGTAACCTGTTGCATCATTTGGAGAACAGTTATAGGCGTGGACTAAATGACTGATCTTTTGACTCCACTTTAGTTTCTGTCTTGGGTCAAGAGTGCCAAGCATTGACAAGAGTGTTCGGTTGAATCTCTCTGGTTGCGGGTCTCCCTGAGGATGGTAAGGAGATGTTCTTGATTTGCGAACACCCAGCATTTTCAGAAGGTCTTTAATTAATTTGCTTTCAAAGTCACACCCTTGATCCGAATGTATGCGGGCAGGGAGTCCGTAATGCACAAAGTAACTTTCACACAGAATTTTAGCCACTGTTGTCGCTTTTTGGTCTTTAGCAGGAAAAGCTTGAGCGTATCTAGTAAAGTGATCTGTCACTACCAAGATGTTTGCAAAACCTTGTGAATCTGGCTCAAGTGACAGAAAATCGATACAGACAAGGTCTAGAGGGCCTTGGCTGGTAATATGGTGCAAGGGAGCAGCTCTTTGTGGAAAAGCTTTACGAGTGATGCATCTGCCACAATTCTTTATGTACTGCTCAATCTCAGCTCCCATCTTTGGCCAGTAGAACCGATCCCTAATAAGTTCAATGGTTTTGTCCATGCCCAAATGACCAGACTCATCGTGTAAAGACCTCAAAACCATTGGGACAAATTCTCTGGGCAGTATCAGCTGCTTTACTTCAGTTCCTTTTCTCTCCACTTTTCTGTATAGTAACTGGTCTTGGATAACAAGCTTGCTTGCTTCTTTGCTCAGTAGGACTGAATTTGGGTTGTCTGTGCTTGGAATTGATGGACCTCCACTCAGAGTCTGTTTGACTGGAGCAATAGTGGGGTCAGTGTCTTGGGCTCTGACAAGGTCTTGGTGACTAAACCGAGTCAGTGAACCAAGTTCTAACCGAACTGGGTTAACAAAACACTCTGGCAACCCATCAGGTGACACTCCAAGAGATTCAGCAACAATGGTAGACTCCTCAAGAGTTTCGCGGCACTTGATTTGCTTGCACAGAGCCTTTACGCTTTCAGGTGGTATACTTTGCCAGCCGTCTAACATTGTAGAAAGGGGATTTCGTGACAAGGCATCTGCATCGATGTTTCTGGAGCCAGGCCTGTACTGCAAAGTAAAATTGTAAATTGAGAGTGCAGAGAGCCAGCGGTGACCTGTCGCATTGAGCTTGGCAGTAGTAAGAATATACATAAGTGGCTTGTTGTCAGTTCTTACGGTAAACTGGGCTCCGTACAGATAGTCGTGAAATTTGTCTACCACAGCCCACTTGAGCGCCAAAAACTCAAGCTTGTGTACTGGGTAGTTCTTCTCTGAGGCACTTAGCTTGCGGCTTGCAAAGGCGACTGGTCTTAAACCGTCAGGGTGCTCTTGGTTAAGAACCGCACCGAGCCCATGAAAACTAGCGTCAATATGAAGGACGTAAGGCTTGGTAGGATCAGCAAATGCCAGTACAGGTGCATTTGTGAGGCACTGAATGATCTTTTGAAATGCCTCGGTACAGAACTGATCCCATCTGTCACCAAAAGGCTCATTGACTTTGAAGTAGCTCTTATCTGGCAAAGTAACAGATTTTCTCCTCTTTTGAGTGGGTGGATACCCTTTGCAAAACTCAGTGAGTGGCCGAACAATGAGGGAGTAATTTTTATAAATCTGCGGTAGTATCCACAAAACCCCAGAAAAGACTGCAGGGAAGGAAGATCACATGGTTGTTTCCACCGTGTCACAGCTTCCACTTTGGCTGGGTCTGTTGAAATGCCCCGCTCAGACACAATGTGCCCCACATAGGTGACTTGTGGGCGGCAGAACTGGCACTTGTCCAGAGACAGCTTGAGCCCAGCCTCTTCTAGACGAGTGATGACCTTGATGAGCCTTTGCTCGTGTTCCTCTAGAGTCTTGCCGAACACAATGAGATCATCCAAGTAGACGATGACCTCGAGCATGTGCATGTCTCCGACTGCCTTTTCCATCAGTCTTTGAAATTTCGCAGGAGCCCCTGTGATCCCCTGCGGCATCCGCTCAAACTGGAAAAATCCTAGAGGACAGATGAAGGCGGTTTTCTCTTTGTCCTCTTCAGCCATTGGGATTTGATAGTATCCGCTGCAAAGATCCAACACTGAAAACCACTTGCTGCCTGACAGACAGTCAAGAGCATCATCAATACGTGGAACAGTATACTGATCAGGTATAGTTCTGCGGTTTAAAGTGCGATAGTCGACACACATGCAAATTTGACCATTCTTTTTACGAGCCAGTACAATCGGGGAAGCGTATGGACTTCTCGACTCTTATGATCCCAGCAGCCAGTAAACCCTGCAGGTGCCGCCTGAGATCGTCCAAATCAGCTGGAGCAATGCGTCTTGACCTCTCTCTGAAAGGAGTGTCATCGCTTAGACGGATACGATGGTTGACCCCCTTTGCTAAACCAACATCCCACTCTTCAGTAGAGAACACATTGGCATGCTTGGCTAGCTTCTGGCTGAGTCTCTCTCTCCACTCTTTTTTTATTGGAGAATCACCAAAGTCAAATAGAGAAGGGTCAATAGTTGGAATGGTTTCCACTCTGGAGCTTGGTGAATCGGTCACCATGTCAGCAACATGTAGGTGAGCAATTACTGTGCCCATTGGAATGGCTGTTTGCTTCAAGGATTCATTACGAAGGAGCACCAAGAACTGATTAGGGTCCAACTTCTTGGAGAACAAGACTGTAGGCTGGACCAGCACACTTGATGGTAGAGCAGGTGAGTGGGCCCTTCAGTAATGAGGATGCTGTCTCCGATGTCTCATTTCTGTTTGACTTTACAAATTATGACTTGTTCAGTGCCAGGAGGAATAATGAGGGGACCTGGTCCAGACCACTTAACTTCAGCTACAGGCAAATTGTCAATGCCAGTTTTGTATGTAGCTGTAGGGACAGGTAAATGGCTTTTCTCTTGCACCTGAACTTTTACTGAGTATACTTTCTCAGTGTCTCCCAGCTTCAAAGGTTGGAAACCCTGAACGTTTGTGCCGATCAAGACAGGAATTGTCTCAGAGCAACGTGGATCAGGACACACCAAGGCCAGGACAGGAACAGAGTTAACTTTTTTGGACTTCAACTTTTTTGGCAGTTCCAAGTCAACTTGAATGTAGCCTTTGTAAGGGTAACTGCTCTCTGACTCACTCAGTCCCCAGATGGCTAAACCAGTTAGAGGATTAAGTGGGATATCACGCAGGTGTTTCGTGTACCAGCTGTCGAAAATGATGTTAACTTGAGAGCCACTGTCCATCAACGCAGTGCAGGGGTTGCCATTGATCTTCACTTGAACAGTGGAGGGTGGTCCCACCAGCCCACCAGGCAAGCGGCTGATTGGAGCATTTACAAAGCTTCTCCTTACACTTGCATGGGTGGTCTTTGTTCTCGTCTTTTCCTCAGATGTCTGGTTTGGTTTAGTCTTTCTCTTAGCTTGCAGTAGTTTCTTTATAACTTTCTGGTAGTTTTCGGGAGCAACACACTTATTTGCATAGTGCCCATCCTCACCACACCGATAACAGAAGAAATCACTGAAGTCTCTGGACCTTTGCTGCATAGGTCTTGCCTGCATTTCCTGTTGACACGGCTCAGGAGCATCACAGTACTTTGACTTCACTGACATTACAGAGACTTGCTTACTAAGATTTAAAACCTCTTTCTTGAGTGCTTGAATATTTTTGTCTTCAGAGCTCTCCACCACGGGAGTAACTGGTGGTAGAGCACCCGCAGAAGCAGGACTTGTCTTGGCAGAAGGTAGAGAGAGTTCACTTACTAGTGCTCGAAGCTGATGAACCTCAGCTTTCAACTTTTTCAGTTCTGAGTTTTCGGGGTCAAGCGTCAAAGATGTGTTCTTGACATAGACTGGCTTTGGTGGGAGCAGTCTGCGACGAGAAGCTTCATGTTCCTCCTCCAGACGTATTTTATTTAAGAGTTCAATAAATGTGGGAGGACTGTCTCTACGATCTCTTAATCCGAGGTTTAGGATCATGAGATCTGATCTGATGGCCCCTTTGATGAGTTGATCCAGACGTGCTTTGTCTGCTGCTGATGGAGGGAGTCCGCCCCTTTTCACCACTTTGTTGAGAACTCTTTCGAGGCGTCTCAGAAACTCGGAGAGTCTCTCATTAGGATGTTGACACAACATTCTAAAGGCAAAATATAGATCTTCACCACTTTCAGGGGTGCCAAACGCGGTCTCAAGAATGTCAACGTAGTCGCTAGAAGTTGCAGCTGGGTTGTTGAAACGTACAGCCTGCAGTATTTCAAGCGCAGGACCCTTTACACTTTCCATGATCTTCATTTTCTTTTCTCTTTCTGGACGCTCACTTTCTTCAATCATGAGTCTGGCTTGTTCAACCCAGTTCTCCAACTGTTCTTCTCCAGTAGGTGTGGGTATAACCCCTGAAAATATGCGCAGTCTTCTATACATGTTGTTGTCATTATTTGCAGGTTTATTTGTCATTGCAGAATATCCCCCACAGCCCTGATGATCGCTTCAGGAGTAGATGCTTGCAGTGGTGACTGAAAACTGGAAGCAGATTGTGGCTCTGTCTGACCATCTCCGACTAGGTGACTTTGTAATTCTTCCTCAAGCTCAGAGGGTCCAAAGATTCTCCATGCCGCATCAGACCCCTCGGACATGACATCAAGTGGAATAGCTGCTGTGTTCACTTTCTCTTTGCACTCACATAGCACAGTTAAACTTTGGGACTGAGGGTCATATATTCTCCCTCTCACTTGGACTCTTCCAAGGGCTTTGATAGTCTGTAGCGTTTCTTCAATGAAACCCACATCCACTTCTGGAGGTACATCTTTAACCAGCAGGGCTTTCATTGGATCCAGGCCTTCTCCAACACACCAGTTCTTCAACTGAGCCATCCCCAGGTTGTGCGTGTCACTTGTTAGAATAAATTTGGTAGGCGTTAATATTAATTCAGCTTTAATATGCTAAATTCAAAGTTTCAATCAAGATTTTTTTTTTTTAAATTGATTGTACACAACAGGTTTTTTATTTTTTATTTATTGGACAAATATTTAGATCTCTGGGTCAATATTAATGTTAAAACTACTTACAAGTTAATTTTAATCCAGTTATGGACTAAAGCAAAAAAGTATCCCAGCAGTGCCTCCAATTTTATGTAACACCCGTGGAGCCCTCCTGTTAGTTTAGAGTAGAAGGGTGGGTGCTTGGGTTCGAACAATGTCCAGGTGGATACCAGAAAAACTGCACCTGATAAATCAAAGCGTGTCTCCTAATAAGAAAATAAAGAGACTCCAGAGATCTTTCAATATTTAGCCAAATTTTGTAAAGGCTTTGTTTAATAAATTATAATAATTTGGTAAATAAAATATAAATTGATACCCCAACAAAAAATATAAACCACTCCAATTAAGTGAAAAATGTATAAAATTAAATTACACCAGTTACCCTAAAATATACTCAAAATGTCCCCTTTTGGCCTAATCTAAACAAAGGTAAACACTTGTTTTCAACTCAATTTACAAAATAAATGTCACAAAATAAAAGTTTCCCAGATATTACTACTGTTTAGTTAAAGTCACTGTATACCTTTAACAACTGTGGAACATTAACAGTTTTACCCGTTTGAAACCTTTTCACACACACACACAGTTCAGTTTACTCACGGTACCGGCACCTCAAAAGCAAAAGAACAAAAACGTTGCAGGCCTGTTGCTTCTCTTGCAAAACATTGAGTGCGTTGAAATTCACCAGTTGGATCCAAGGATAACAGAAAACACGACTACTTCGCCTCAATATGATCCATCGTGATGCACACTAGCTTAGCAGCCTCCGCTCCCGACTCCCGCGCCGTCTTCTCCGACCCAGACAACGGCTCGCTCGCTTCCAGCTCACCCGCCGTTCCTCGACTCAAAAGCCAAGATTTTCTTCTGAACTCTCCGTTCAAATATCTTCGTTTGTGTCCCGGTTTTTTGTCTCTCCGAAAACTCAGGCTTCTCTCCCGCAGATCTGGAGGGAAAAAATCCTTCGCCGTCCACCTTCTCGAACTTTCTCCGCTTCTTCTCCTCCGTTCTTCTTTCCTCCTTGACCCCGCCCCCTCACGTCTCCAGAGCCAATCACAATTGGCTAAAACGAGGGACTTATAAATGAACCAATAGACCTTTTTCGCAAATACCGGAAATACGTCATCAACGTGTAAACCTAGTTCCGGTTTGTGCTTCGCTGGCGGAGGAATGGCAGAGCCTAGTGTGTTTTTAAAGAGCTTGAGTTGTGTTCCGAAGTTCACCAGCACCGATGTGATGAAGAGTGTGAAGATGCATTCGTCCACTAAAGGAAACAAAGTTAAGGGATATAATTTCCTCCACGAAGAGTTTATCCACCATTACCAAGGTAAGCTTCAGCTAGCTTAGCCATAGCCGCATCACCGGTAACTCTGTTTATGTCAACTGTAAATCTTGGCGTTATTAATTTGTAATATAAGGCATAACACATCGCAGTGAATATGTTGTGTGTATGTTTAAGTGAAAAGGCATGAGATTAACATAACACCCAAAAATTTGGTGAAGCTGTAAATAAGAAATGCTAAGGTGCCCGGATGCGCGTTCATTCTTTTTTCTGCGGTTGCGGCACTTTCTTCACTTACTATTAGTATTATTTTTCTGAAACTAGGGTGACCACACGTCCTCTTTTCCTGGACATGTCCTCTTTTTTGATACTTATATAATAAAATAACATTGAACATAGATGAAATGTAATCATATTTGCTCTATGTACGCAGCTCTGCACACCAATTACTCTCGATGCTCCTCTTTTGATGTAGCAACATAAGTATGTCTTAATTTCAACCTATTTAATTTATTGTGTCTAGATATCACTGGATGCAGAATGTGCCAACCTGAAAGCTTTCTTCTGCAGTTGTGTGGCTGCTAAAGGATTCTGCAATCACTTAGTTGCCATCCTGTTCCAGACCGCACATTATTCACAGCTGGTTTGCAGGCTGCTCCACCCACCCTGGCCTGCACGAGTGGCTTGCAAAGATGGCACAGACCTAGAACACAGGTGGGTTTGTGATAAAATTGTCATTAGGATTTTAGAACGGATGTGTATCCATAACAACTGTAAATTATTATAAAAACACCCCCAGTAGTGACTGCAGACTGTAATTGCTTTTTGCCTTTTACTTCTAAGGGATTCCATCCTGAACCGGTTAGTGAGCTGGTGGTGCAAAAGCCCAAAACAGTTGGCAGGGACGGTCTGAGGTCCACACTGTACAAGGCATATACAGGTGATTCATTTAACTTTTTGTTGCTTTGTGAGCAAGTTAAGTTGTTTTTTCTAATCTTATGACTAACCAAATTATGGTTACAGCAGATATAATGAATTAAATTTAAATGTAGTTATGCACTTATGTCTAACTTTTGTGTGTGACCAATAATCTTGTGTTTCTCTTGTGTAGGACCACAGCCAGATCCATATCTGATGGCATCTGGAAGCAGATTATGCCAGGTCCAGCCCCAACCTCTCATGTCTGTGTTTGGGGTTTCTGAGATGGAATGAAAGAGAACTTGGATATATATTATTATGGCAAATGCATGAATGCATACCTTAAATTACACTTATCTTGTCTTTAACAATCAGTTGAGCCTTCTGCCTTACTGTTAATGATCTGTAATGTTATTTTTATTGTAAATGTTTGATGTTATTTGTGTTGTGAATAATCAGTTGTTACGCATACCAAAAAATTAAATGAGGCACAATTTTGACCAAAATTGTTTTATTTGTTCATCTAATTTTTTTTGTGAAGTCAAAGTCACATTTCAACAGAAAAATATAAAGAATATAACAATTATATTTAATTAGATTTTAAGAATATGTGGGAACACTAACTGTCCGCCATGACATCGTCTCCTGGCTGCAGCAAAGGAACTTGGCTTCTAAGTCATGGATGTATCCAAAGCCTCATCCAGAGCACCTGGAAAGATAAAGAAATTAAAAACCAGTCTTAACATATTTTTGCTACCTTTCAACACAACACAGTAATCATGTTTTGAAAAGTATGTTAACTATTTAAGTACAAATATGTTTCATTTATTTATTTTTTTGTTAAGGAAAATACAAAATGACAAAATACTCAATTAATTAAATACATGTAATTAAAATAGATGAGAGCGTGAACAGCTTTTATTATAAATATTAATTTGTTCAGGTAGAAAATGCATTTATCCAATAACGGTACACATAGTTGACTAACTTTAACCAAACACATGAACAACCTTACCTGCAGGTGGGTGTGTCACGTAGTTGTGATCCATTTACTGCCTTAGCTTAGCCACCATGTTGCTATCTTCACAGCACAGCTGCATAGACTGGCGTTTGAGGTTCTGTCATATACTGACTCCCTTCTCAAAGGAGCAGTTAAGTTTTTCCAAGGGAAAATACTCGGGACGACACCACTCTTCAGGCGACGAACGGCGCAGCCGCACCACAATCCGGAGCGAAGTTAGTGAGTGCCGCCAGCAGACGGTGCTACCTGTGTTTACATTAAAACTATGCCCTTCCTCTCTTCGGATCGCCTATATCCATTTGGGTTTCAGGTCTGGATCAATAGGAAAATAATGAAATGAAAGGCCGGGCTGTTTTTGGTTGGAAGACGAACAGCCTGGAACACAACAGAAACTGCAACTCTTCGACTCTGCCATTCTTCATATGTGCCGCTATGCTAACAGGAAGTTGTTTTACATGTCATTGACGTATTTCCGGTCGAAAAATGCGGAAGTGTGAAAAAGGTCTATAATCAAAATCATACAAGGAAATAAACTAAATGAGATTACACCTTTTTTTTCTTCTTTTCCTTTACCATTTAAAAACAATATAAACCCAAACCCTATTATTTACTCAAAATAATAGTTACATCCATACCAGAAAAATAATCTTTCACTTTATTTATTTATTTATTTTAAATAAAATTACCACCGGGTTACACAAGTTACTGCAGATTAGGTTTAAGATTGCCAATGGCTATAATACCAACATTATATTTTAGTCATAGAACATTTTTAACGCGTTGTAGGTGTTTTATACTTTCTTATTAACAAGTTTTCTTTGTACAAACATAACAGTACCTTTAAATGGAGAATATTTACTTTGTCCTCAGTATAAAACAAAACAATTCAAAACAATGAAAAAGTTTAGGTTTAGGAAAACTAGTTCATGGACACACTAAATACTTGACAGAAAAAAAAAACTTTTCAGTTTGGTAACTCATGTACATTCAACCATCATTGAGGAACATTAAAGATAACATAGGGCATAAAAAAGAACAAATACAAAAGACAAAATACAAATACAAACAAATACAGCATGTAGCAATGTTGTGTGACTGTGGAAAGTTGTGTCCCAGCTAAAACGTCAGGGGTTTGATTCCTGGCAACCACAGCCACAGTATCAGGAATTGGTGGTGTAGAACCCAAAATACAGGAGACTGGGCTCAGTGACAGAAACTTAAATATTTCATAAATGAACTCAAACATGACCAGAAACTGATCTCAGACCCATCTTTCCAGGTGGTCTCGTTTTTTCCCCAATCGGACTGAGCTTCAGTTCGCTCTGAGTTTCCTCAGTCTGACTGTTCACAATCTATAGTTCATAAACACTTATCATCGTACCTTCATAGCTGTGGCCTCCTTAGTAACTGCCTTCCAGCATGCCTCCGCTGTACCAAAGTAGCAAGTAAAAAGTGTTGTACCTTATGTCAATACAGACATTCAAAATTGGTCAGCGAAATATAAAGTTTGAGTAAGTGAACTATCCCAACAAGGATTGCAAATCGCAGGACTCTGTCATTGCTTTGCCTCGACTTTGTAATTCTGACTGAAGAGAGATCTTTAGTCACAGGCTTTTGTTTATAAGCTTTGGTTTGAAACACAAATGTCTTGTTGAGAAGCAGTCTGAATTCAGACAAAGCGCAAGGTTTAGGTCTCAAAACCTACAGACTTTTCCCCTCCTAATACACCGTAAATGTTCTCGGATTAAGCAGCATGACTGCTCCCACATTGTTAGGACGCAGTACAAAAAGGCTTTGAGGACAATTGACAAAAAAGTACCATTCACTTTGTGAACCATTCACCCACCTTGAACAACACGTATCATTTCTTACGTGCACTTAATTAATTGTTCTGGGCCACAATCACACGTCCATTCACACCTAGGGGCAATTTATAGTCACAAGTGCCTGGAGAGAAACCCATGCATGCATGGGGAGAAGATGCAAACCCCACACAGTCCCAGCTGGGACTTGAACTGGGCCTTTTTGCTTTGAGGCAAGAGCGCTAACCACTGTGCCTTTTATTGTCATGTTTTCTGATTAATTTGTTCTCTATGAAAGCCTGGCGAACTGTCCAGTGTATACCACACTGTTGCCCTTCAGTAGCTGGTTTGACTCCATCATCCCCATGATCCCAACCAGGAATAAAGCAGGTTCAGAAAATGGATGGTTGGATGGGTGAAGTGTCCTCAACTGCACAAGCTGATTTTACAAATGTTTTCTGCATTTTAGGAAAACTACAATAAAGGTTCCTCACAATATGCCTTTTGTTCAGATTTTCACAATATGGAGGTTTCAATATGGCGCAAATGGAAACATTCTAGGTTAAGGGTGTCCAAACTTTTCCGGGCCATGCGGCACCCCCAACCAACCCAGGCGCTCAAACCTGACTCCCCACCGCCAAGATATCAAGCATGATATTTTGCAGAGATTTCTGGGAAATTTCTAGGGCACTGGATTTGGGAATTGTAGATTCAGACAGCCCTACATAATAATGCACAAAGTAGTGAGGAATTCAAACACAACCCTTGTGTACAAGCCAGAATAAATCCTTCTATAAACTCTTCATTTCCTAGAAGAAAGTTTATGCAGAACAACATAATTTACAAATCATCAGACAATGAGCTTTTGCTCGTTTTGCCTAATTTGTGAGCCTACTTACAGAACATTAATGTGCTTTAAACTTCAATGTCAGATTGGATCTTCTTTGTTCAAATCACCAATCGTGGTGATGGGGTTGAAGCGAATGTCTCAGATTGAGCTGATAATACACATTAGCTGTCACGATAATAAAGCTGACAATGCTGCCAAAGAAAAACTGCTCACGATCAAAATTCATTGATTGATTTTAAGTGTTGCTCTGAACAGAAAAACAAGTAAAAATTTCCTGAATGCTGTTGCCATCAACTCACATCACATGTCTTGGTCTGGGTCGTAGGGTGATTATCTCAGATGGGATTACAACCCCTTTAAATGTGTACTTTATATGTGTGTGATTATGATTAAAAAGACTTTGGCATCAGATTTTTTTGGCAGCTGTTTTAGTCAATATATTTTAGTGGGTAGGAGTGAGCTTGTCCTAAAGACAGGTGGTGACAATTACAAAGTCTTCGTTTTTCCTCATCTGAGCTGGCATCTGGCTCAAAAGTGTATGGCAGGATAGCTCCAATATTGCTCACCATTTTTGTTGCACCAGTAGTGTTAGGTTGGGGTTGTGAGGGGTTGTAAGCAAGCAGGAGAGAGTTTAATGCCAAATGGGAACAGGCTTGCGCCGTGCCAACACCTTGCACCCACAAATGAGAAGCGCATTTATAAAGAACTTCTGCTGCTCTAAAGAAAATATGTCCTAGAAAAGATCACAAGTTTTTTTTATTTTGCCTAAAAAAGGCATAATGATATTGTTAATACCTCTGGGGACCATTTTAGCAAAAAGCAGTCAATTGAAGTGTACTACAAATGTACTGTACTTAATCTATATTAAAAGTGACGCAGTTTACTTAAAGTTTACTTTTTATTTACTGTGCTATCTATATATTAACGTAAAATGTTCCAGATTAGTCTAAAGAAGTATTCAGTTAGCACACTTCATACACCACATACATGATCTGTAGTATACTTGCTATATTTATACTCAAGTATACTTAACAAAATAAACTTCAGTTGTATTACTTTTTGCTAAGGGTGTCTTTTAACATTTGAATGTATTGATGCTTTACTAAACTTTGAATTTATTGTTCCATAACTTGAATTTGCATGTGATGGAACAAAGTAATGAAGTAATTCTCTTCCTCTATTTTTCTAGATCTCAGGTGCATCGGTGGAAGAAACCATAGTGGGTGATGTCATTCTGTCTGTTCTGAAAGTGACAGTGGTGAAGCATGCTCTCTACACCTGTATGGCTTCAAACAGACACAGTGGTGGAGCCAACACGGTCAAAGCAACTGCAGGAGTCACAGTTGCAGGTATATAAAGATCTGACTAAGAAGGTAGTGTTTGTTAGTGAATGAGCTGTTTTCAGAGCCTAAACATTGTTGTTTTAGCTGTTAATTGTATTATCTCCTCTGTGTGAGTGCAGCTGTTGTCTTACTGCCATATTTGGGTGACCACCCAAAAGAAAATCCCTGATTAGAGTCGTCTTAAAACAGCAAGAATAACAAAAGATTGGGTTCTCTCTCACTCACACATATTTATAAGGACCTGACCACACACACTTCCAGTTTACTGGTTCGTAAGCTATGAGTTGCAGAGAGAAGCATCCTGGTGATTGTGTTTGTATAATTTTCTTTTTCTACATGTGGCCATCAACCTTCTTCTTGCCTCTACTTCTACCTGTTCTTGTCCAACCCGTGTCCTCTGGATACTGCAACTTCCCATTAGAGTGGAGGTAAGGCAAATTACCCTTATTATGGATCTGTTTTGGAACAAACACATGCGCCTGACAGTGCAAAATCTGTTCAAAATGTTAGATTTACCGAAAACTTTTTAGAATTAAATTGATAATGTACATGTAAAAGTACAAGTTATTTTTTTTCAGATTTATAAACCCTTAAAAATTGAGATTTCTTTGTAAAGTGCATAAATAAGCTTAAAGATTCGCAAAGCATATTGCACATTTTGGGATTTTAAATGTGATTGTAAAAGACAAACATATAGGAAAAATTGAGGAAAAACTAAGGAAATTGTTTTTTTGTTGGTCTCAATTTTTCTTTATCCCGGCTTTAACTTTATCTTTAGCCTTTATCAGGCTTGAAGACCCATTCCAATGAAAATAGTGTTTTTACCACATTCTTGATACATTTTCCTCATAATAAAAGACATATATAAATAATTTAAGATTAAAACTGTGCTTCTGAGTATTTTTTCATTCAAATCGCGTCAGATCAGGAGCAGATGAAAACAGGACATTTGAAAAAGCTCAGGCATGAAGCTAAAGTCTCACATTTTCAGCTCAAATTCTAAATCCTCCTCTTGCAGACAAATAGTTGTTGTTGTACGTTTTTATATTTCATCGTCTGACCTGCCATCTGGCACTAAACTTTACGGCTGGATTCCTGCAATATTGCTCGCCTATTTTTGTTACACTAACGCTAGTTTGGGCTATCAACCTGCATGTTATTGGCTGCTTTGTTGTTGTCCCTTCTTATTATTGGGGCATAACTAATCCATATATCATTCGTTTTTAAAATCAAAATTAAAAAAGAAAAAAGTGACTTCTTTATTTATTTATAAACTATTGTAAAAAAAACAAATCTTTTTTAAAAATGTTCCCTTTGATTTTAATAGAATTAACATAATAAATGTTTAAACTAATTTTCTAAGAGTTATTCTTAGACACAAGGGTGACCTTGAAGTAGTATGGTGTGCGGTTTTATTGTGAAGGCTGTGCAGCTTACGTTTTCATCTGTCAACAAAAGGAATGGACACTTTATTGTTGTTTTGCTACAGTAAAATGAAACGAGGCCGGAAAATATGTAATGGGAAATACTCCGTCACCTGTGTAAATCTTTTCAGTTTTGTTTTGCCCCTTCTGTTTTTGTTTCTTTTTTTTTTTTTTGTAGGTTATAGGTACCTTCTTTATCAAATTATAAAAGAGTTTGTAAAACTCCTTTTGGAAAAAGGCACTACAGCTGGTTTATTGGATGTGTACAGGGTTAGAAAAAATTCCCACCGCACTTGTAGTGAAGAGGCAGAATCCATATCAGGATTAGGGCTCCTTTTTAGCTTACCAACTGCAGAGGGTTTACCCTTTTTCTTTCCAGAAGTGGTAGAACACCCCGCTCAATAACATTGCCCAGCACTCTAGTTGAGCGGCTCATCAAACGACCTGTCAAACGACCAGTCAAGCAACCTGGCCTGTCATAAAGGTGATAATAAATACAAAATCTTTTCCTTTTATCAAATGAAGGCACATTCACATAACCTCCTTAGTTAACCTAATAAACAGAGGCATATGCAATTCATATTCAGGAGGAAACTACAAAAAGGCAATATCTTAGGTGCATAATCCATAGTTGTACAACATTTCCTTAATCCAAATTCAATGCCAATGATATTCAACAATTTCATTTCAATGCATTTCAAGAGGACTCACATATTTCATAATTCAACAATAATTATTTAACAAGCAGTTCACAATTTGCTCAACTGCGCTGATTCAATTCCTGGCTTCAGATAATAAACACCAATCTAATAAACTGACGTTTGTCATGAAACCGGCAAAAACAGGATTGATATGTCGGGTCTTTCAGTTAAAGCTTAGCCTGGCGCAGCGGTACGCAGCCCAGCTCCCCTATGCATGCACTCTTGTTGGCGGTTTGACATGCCTTTAAAACGTTGGACTATCAGAGTCTCATGGTATTTGCACAGTGCAAGGGAACCGGCCAAGCTACAATGCCAGATTTCAGTTAAAGCGACAGTGCAGGATTTCATTTAAAGTGAAAGCACATAATTTCATCTGGGTTACATTTACATAACCAAGGAAAATCTCATATAACCTGAGGTTTCAAAGATTCCATTACATAAAACCACATGAGTTCACTGTGGTTACCTGAAACAGTCACATTAATTTTTACAGAGCGTTCAGCAACTCAGTGCGTAACCAAACCATTTAAGGAGTAATCAGGAGCTCAACAGGAATGGAAAGTTTGGTCTCAAAGTCCTCCCCTGCTCCTGCGTGTGCCACCAAGACTTTTACAGGTGGTGATGAGGGTGGGGAAAAGGACAAAACACGACTCATCAGGTCGCTCCAATACTTAGGGCGTACCGAATAGTATGGAGGAAATGCCCGGACTGTCCATAGTACAAACATAGCCCCTCCCCCACGCACCTCCAACGCTCAGCAAGGGAGAAATGTCCTGTTTGCAGCTGTATGGCGTTACATCTCTGCCATATAGTGAAAGGCCGTAAAGACAACTGAGCGGGCGTATTCAGGAACTGAGTGAGTGAACCTTTCAACCGCGCAGGAACACGGGAATAGAGCAGCAGCAGTTCGTAAAAGTTAGAAAGATCTTCACAGATTCGGACTTCCGGCCTCAATAACTCTTCTGATAAAGGTTCAAATATGTCAGCAAGTATCTCAATCATTTTTTATTAACACAGAGAGTGAACTACATATGCATTTCAAAAGAAAAAAGATAGTTTTTTATGCCTTGTAACCCTTGTGCTGTCCTAGGCACTTTAACATTGGGAGTTGGGTCATCTAGACCCACTAGACAGTGCACTGAACCTTTTTTCTTCAATTATTTGTGAACCTCACTGGTGTCCATGGATTACATGAAATCTTTCCACTTTTATTCACCTTGTCATGATAGGAATAACACGTCAAAGTAAGGGTGGGGTCATCTAAGATAGCACAAGGGTTAATCAGAATTGTTCTCTTCAAGCTGTGAATGCAGACATGCTGCCAGCCGGCTGCAATGAAAAGCTGTCCACCCTTCGCTCCTTTTACTGGGACGCAGCGCGGGGCGAGTTACGCCCCACTTTTGGACTGTAGGACTTCAGCTTGGGCTGATGCGCCTGCTTGCACTTTTCTCTGGAGCCGCACAAGGAGGAAGTAGAATTCACAGGATAAGCTTGAGAACCTGATCTTATAACAGATGGAAAAATTCTAATTCTGTATATTTCTGTAAAAAAAAAAAATATCTCTAATTTTTTGTTTTTACATAAATGTCCTCCATGGTCTCTGCAATACACTTTTTTTCAACCCCTTATTAAAGTAGATTCAGAAATTTACCAATATCTTCTATGAGAGTTAAATTCCTATTGCTCAGAAGAACCAAAATTCTGTGATAACAACCTCAATGAATAAGAACCTTCACAGAGACAACTCAAATGTTGTTGTTTTAAGATAATATCACTTATTTGAGTATTCAAATCTGACTTTTTTTCTTGCTGATTCGGTGAAACTGTGTGTCTTCCTTTTCCAGGCTTTTTAAAAGCAGCTCTGGCTACTGCAGTGCATACCGTGGAGAGGTTTGCCAAACTGTTCTGCAAGACAATTTTCTGGTTTTCTTCAACGCCTCCCTTTCGGATCCCGAGGACATGCAGGAGTATCTTGTACAGAGCTGGTGGACAGAGCTGGAAGGACTCAGTACGCTGTGCAGCCCTGCCCTGCTCTCACTGCTGTGCCACTCCTCCTTCCCCAACTGCAATCCATCAGGGTTGGGGCCTGCTCCTAAACCAGTATGCAGGTAGCCCGCCTGACATTGTTATTGTTTCAACTTTATGTGTTACAAATTGTCCTAAATGGAACTGATGGGTTTATAAAATAGATAAATACATTTAAAAAACAGTTAAATAAACTAAACAAATAACTTTTTTTTCATAAAACAGAGAACACTGTCTGGCAGTAAAGGAGTTGTACTGCTATAAGGAGTGGTTGCTACTTGAAGGCAGCCGGTCAGTTCAGCCAGAGCTCTTTGACTCTGTCTTGGGATCACATTATCTGCCCAAATGTCAAGCTTTACCAAGTCTGCACGCAGACCCAGATGCCTGCACACATGTTCCTTTTTTAGGTAAGTTATAAACTTGAATGAGACATTCTGAAGTGTCTCTTTAAAGCATACAATTCAAGTCTGAGTTACTGTAAGATAACAAAGCTGCTTTAAGTCTTAGTGTCTTTGTGCACTGTGGGTGTGGTTGTGCAAGTCAAACCAGGTCAAACTTTAATCAATCAGGGACCCTGATTTGGTAGTGCCATATGGATGACAACCCCCTTTTAATTCATGGGTGTATCAGCAGTTTGAAAATGAATGATGGAGGAGAAAATAATGATTGCAGTTTGTGCCCGGCTGGAATTATATGACACCAAGTCTTTCAGGTATAGAGCTGTGAAAGTAAAAGCCTGGAGCAAAATTCATGAGATTTACACCGCTTTGACATTTTGCACCAAGCCTCTTCTAACTGTTACTGTGCTAGTACACAGTAGAAAAAGTAGAAGAAGCCCCTCCCTTTTTGTTCAGTGTGAACACCATATGGTAAACTCGGCTTTTTAAACTCGCGTCGCAGCTGTGAATGTAACATAACAGTCTAACAAGCCAACTGTGGTTCACTTTACAAAAGGTTTAGTTGTTTTGCAAGTGAACCCTGTTGCAATGTACTACAATATGAATGCAGACCAATCCAGCAAACCAGGTGCCAAATTTAAAAGTAAAGAATGTGAATGCTTTAGTTTTAGGAAAAAAATGTTGTACAGTTAAAAAAAGTGGGAAAATTCAAGCTACTTTCCAAAATTTTTTTGCCTTTTTTTTAGAGCAGTGAGTGCTAGTTTTAATCCATGAAGAAAACAACTACTGTCAGTTAAATTAAAAGCAGAGCAAAACTAAGATTGGGTGTTTTTGACGTTTCCTTTTCAATCACACGGTGCCCACTTTACAATACTGAACTGAACACTTGTTTGACATACAAAAATATAACTTTATTTTACTTTTTTTTCATTTCAGATCTCAGCAAAGATGAAATTACAAGTAAGTATGTAAAAAGATCCAGCCCACATATCACACAACTATTATTCCTTCATTTATGAAACATCAACTGACACAAATGCCATTGTAATCCATCTGATTATCTTTTGGTGCGGTTTTTACAGCAACCTGTTACAATGACAAAGGACGCCTTTATCAAGGCAACATAAATGTCACAAGGTCGGGGATACCATGCCAGCCCTGGAACCAACAGGTATTATTGTTTATTCTTCACCAATGAGAAAAAAAGTGAGCGATGCAATAAACTTCTTTTAGCCTCTGGACATTTATTATTTTTAACAAAAAAAGCACTCCTCCAGCTTGGGGGTCACTGCCCTAAGGGCTCCAATTACCACCGGAACAACTGTCACCTTCACATTCCATTCTTTCTCCAGTTCATCTCTGAGTCCCTGGTATTCCTCCAGTTTCTCATGTTCCTTTTTCCTGATGTTTCTGTTGCTTGGTACTGCCACATCCACAGCAACAGCTTTCCATTTCTCTTTGTCAAGCTCTACAATGTCTGGTTGGTTCTCCATTACACTCCGGTCAGTCTGGATCTGGACGTCCCACAAAATATTTGCTCTCTCATTCTCTACCACCTTCGAAGGTGTTTCCCATTTTGACTTTACTTTTAGTGCAGGAAACTCTCCAGATGTTCAGTGAGGATCTCTGAATCATTCAATGTGACCTAAATGACTAATGATGCCGGCTTTTCGGCACTTTGAAAGCAGTGCAAGCAGACACGTTACCCAAGCTTCACGAATCCATTCACAAAGTGCGGCATAACTCGCCCGGCGCTGCCTCCAACAACAATAAAAGCCATGCTCCGTTGTGCGTATCCTTCTGCACTGCTCCCATTCTTCTCAGCAGTGTAATTAATCAGGATGTCTAAAGTCAATGACGCCTCGTCCATGTTGGTGATGTAGCTGGGCTGGAGGTGTTTGTCAATGACCTTTTTACTGCAGTGTGAGCAGAAGATGAACATCTGTTCATTGTAATTTGCTGGAAGTCATTGCAGCACGGTAATCCTCGCCCGGATGGAAAGATGACTACGTTTCATAAAAGGAAAGCAAAAGCTTCCTCTGTGCGTTACTGCTCTCAGTCGAATGGTGACTGCAGAGAAGCTTCTCCAAGCTGATCGCTGGTTGTTATCCATCACTCGAGTCGCCTTTTTCCGCGGAAACTCAGCTGCGTCTTCTTGACTTGTCGGAGTTCATTTTCCAGCTTCCTCCACTTGTGAACCATGGATTAATTAATCTTGAATTCTCTTGCAGCTGCTCTCATGTTCTTCCGCGTAGCTGATAGCTTGCAGTCTAAACTGTGCTTCAGCGATGTTGTAAACTATGCTATTCAGGGCCACACTTCCCTCCCCCATTCTCGTGCAGTCTTCTTCTATGCCCCACAACAACACATGAGACCCACCACCTCATAGGGCACCTCCTATATTTTGGAGAAAATTCAAGACTTTTATGTGCGCCTTATGGTCCTGAAAAATTGGTATTCACTTTTGGAAATTTTAAGCTTGTTTCCAGATAGCTGACCAAAGGATTTTAACACTGTCAATATATGTGTTTTTTATGGGATTGCTCATATAAAAAACCAGATGCTCTGCATATAGCAAGACTTTATTTTTTATGCACTATCGATACTATCAAAAACCCTCATTGCTTATATAGCTGTTGAAAGGTTTTCTAGTGCTAGCGCAAATAATAGTGGGGGGAGCGGACACCCTTGTCTTGTTCCCCAAAAATGAGAATGGGGCAGAGTGTTGGTTGTTTGTGCAGACTGAGGCACTGAGAGAAAAATACAGTAATCCATGGAATTAACCAAGCTGTCTAAGGGTATAAAAAAGATGGTCCACTCCACCCTTTCAAAGGGCTTCTCAGCATCAAGTGTTGGATCTGAAACTCTTTGGTTTTATGTTAAAAATGAAGTCTAGGTTTTTTGTAGCTTAATCTGATAAGGTTATGGGTAAATCTCTACTGTAGACAATTTCTGGAATGAAACATTTGTCAATCAGAAAGCACCTTGTTTTTAAATTGAAATGAGAGTGAAATGTTTGTCCAATCCAAGACTTATGTAGTTTCCAATGATAAGAGTTGCGTAGATGTATTTCCTGAGTTCAAATTTACGTGCATTTGATTGCAAGGTTTTGCCCTCCAGTGTTTAGTAAAATAATGCTCACTGCTTCTCCGCCAGCAGCAATCTCTCCGGTCAAATTAGGTTGAGTCAGTGTCCAGCAGTAGTAATATCCGATTGATCTTAAACAGTAAATAACAAGAAAGCAGAGTCCCCTGTACGAGAAACACATAATATTATTAGAGTATTTTGACTGCCTGAAATGGTACATTGGTATCCCAGAGTAACAAAAGAAGTAAAGGCTTGGCCATCACTGCTTGGAGCGTTTCTCTGCGACCTTGGGTGTGTATTCCTCAAATATCTGGATTGGCGAGGCCTGAAACTGGAGTTTCCTTCGCTTCCAGCAGGCCTCTCAGAGTCGAATAATCACCGTTCTGGGCCAGCACCCGGTACCGGTTTAGTAATGAGTGCTCTGTGGGCCAGATCCAGTTCAGGAGGGATGTCAAAATCTAGTCACCACACTTCAGCCAGGATGTCAGCAAAGATATTCGTGGGTCTGGGTCCCTCTATTGAATCTGGGAGATCAATTATTCTTATGTTTTTTTCTCCGACTGCGACTTTCCATATCAATCGTTTTAGCTGTCAGTTTAGCATTACAAGCAGCTAATGCTTCACACATTTCCTCTAGAGCTTGAATTTGTTGAGCTTGTACAGTGCCTTGCGAAAGTATTTGGCTCCCTTGAACTTTTCAAGCTTTTGCCACATTTCAGGCTTCAAACATAAAGATATGAAACTGTAATTCTTGGTGAAGAATCAACAACAAGTGGGACACAATCATGAAGTGGAACAAAATTTATTGGATATTTCAAACTTGTTTAACAAATACAAAACCTAAATATTGGGTGTGCAAACTTATTCAGCCCCTTTACTTTCAGTGCAGCAAACTCTCTCCAGATGTTCAGTGAGGATCTCTGAATGATCCAATGTTGACCAAAATGACTAATGATGATAAATAGAATCCACCTGTATGTAATCAAGTCTCTGTATAAATGCACCTGCTCTGTGATAGTGTCAGACGGCCATTAAAAATGCAGAGAGCATCGTGAAGAACAAGGAACACACCAGGCAGGTCCGAGATACTGTTGTGGAGAGGTTTAAAGCCGGATTTGGAAACAAAAATATTTCCCAAGCTTTAAACATCCCAAGGAGCACTGTGCAGCTGATAATATTTGAAATGGAAGGAGTATCAGACCACTGCAAATCTACAAAGACTCTAAACATTCAGCTCAAACAAGGAGAAGACTGATCAAAGATGCAGCCAAGATGCCCATGATCACTCTGTATGAACTGCAGAGATCTACAGCTGAGGTGGGAGAGTCTGTCCATAGGACAGCAATCAGGCGTGTAATGCACAAATCTGGCCTTTATGGCAGAGTGGCAAAAAGAAAGCCATTTCTTAAAGATATCCATAAAAATTGTTGTTTAAACTTTGCCACAAGCCACCTTGCAGACACACCAAACATGTGAAAAAGGTGCTCCGAAGGTGATCCAAAACGTAAAGCAAAATCTACAATGGAATGATTCACAAATAAATATATGCAGGTGTTAGAATGGGCAAGTCAAAGTCTAGACCTGAATCCAATCGAGAATCTGTGAAAAGAACTGAAAACTGCTGTTCACAAACGCTCTCCATCCAACCTTACTGAGCTCGAGCTGTTTTGCAAAGAGGATTGGGCAAAAACCTCAGTTTCTCATTGTGCAAAACTGATAGAGACATATCCCAAGCAACTTACAGCTGTAATCACAGCGAAATGTGGCGCTACAAAGTATTAACTTAAGGGGGCTCAATAATTTTGCATGCCAATTTTTTTGTTTGTTTTTTTTGTTAAAAAAGTTTGAAATATCCAATAAATTTCACTCCACTTTATGATTTGGTCCCACTTGTTGTTGATTCTTTGCAAAACATTAGTTTTATTTCTTCAAGTTTGCTGCCTGAAATGTTACAAAAGGTTGAAAAGTTCAAGGGGGGCGATTACTTTCGGAAGGCACTACAGCGGTCAGGTGATGTACCTGAAAGTCTCCTGGAAACTTTGAATAAAGCACTGAGGGCAATCCCTTCCTCAACACTTCAGCAGCAGTGATCCTTGAGATGCTTGGCTATGAGAGGAACCATGGGAGAAAACAATACCTGCCGTGGAAGCAATGGTTGGAAGCTAAAATCAAGGCAGCTAGGAGGGATGGGAGTCAGTTGACAGAGGCCAAAAGATGTACAGTGAAAAAGCAAGTACCTAAGAGAAACAGCCAGATTCCCATACTTGAAGCAATGAAAACTGCCAAACAAAAGCTCCTGGCCTTGAGCAGCTGCCTAAAAAGGTATACAAGAGACAGTGAAGCCAGATGGATAAACAGGCTGTTGGCAACTCAACCTGCAAAAGTGTACGCTCAGTGGCTGGGTCAAAAGAGCTGAGCAGACCCACTAAGGATGGAAACTGAACAGTACTGGAAAAATATATGGTAAAAATAACAGCATAACAGCAATGCCGAATGGCTGGTCTCTTTAAAAAAAGAACATAACAATCTCCCTGAACAGAATCCAGTGACCATCACAGTGGCAGACATCCAACAAAGAGTCTCAGGTATGAAGAACTGGACAGCACAGGGCCCTCACATGATACATGCTTACTGGCTAAAGAATCTCACTGCACAAATTAACCAAATGCAAAGAAATGGGACTCTTCCCGAATGACTAATGAAAGGGCGAACAATCCTGATCCAGAAGGATCCCTCAAAGGGTGCAGTACCATAAAACTACCGTCCAATAACTTGTCTCTCCACAAGATGGAATCTCATGTTAGGCATCATTGCAGATAAGATAAACAGGCACATGGATAAATACATGAGCAACGCACAGAAGGGCATTGCTAGAGACTCCTGGTTGACAGAACAGTAGCTCAAGACTGCAGGTCACCACCAATTCACATGATTGCATGGTTTCTCAGGACTGCCCGAAGCGGCACTTCCGCCTTCAAAAGCCGCCTCAAAGCTAGTCTTCTGCTCAGAGACTTGGTTCTCCCGGGAGACACGGTCAGGCGGAGTGAGGTCTGAAGCGTCTTCCACAGCGTTGTACATCACAAGTCACCCTTCCCTTCCCTTCACTTCACACAAACACGAAGACTCCGGCTGCACTGATCAGACATTCTTCGCTCGTGCAGAGCATGTAGCCACACCGAGTGAGCACTGACGTCACCCCCCCCCCCCCCTGGAAATGCTCACTGGTATTGAGTTTTGCTACACTTCTGCGGGGTGAATTTGAAAACGAAAATGCAATCCTCTCTTTGCATTTTCGCTTTAATTATGTCACAGAATGAGCGTTCTAAAGGAGTGACATTTTTTTTTGAGTCATTTGATGCAGTTACATTGTGAAAATGAAAAAGCATTTCTGTTAATCCATTTTAATGAACTGAATTTTGCTGCACAGAAGAAGAAAAAGAAACCACGGTTTGGCGGATTGCTTTTTATTTTTAATTTTGAGTCAACAAATGCAGCTTCATTTTGAAAGTGAAAAAGTATTTCTGGTATTGACTTTTATTTTTAACTATGCTCCAGAAAAATGTCCTTAAAATAAAGCAAGAGAACTTTAAAGGTGCCTTTAAATTATTTTAAATAAAGTCAAAGACAATTCTAAATCATTTTACATCGAAGAAAATAAAATTAAAACGTATGAAACTAACAAGAAACAGGTTTTTATCTTAACTTTTCTGTCCATAGGCATTGAAGCAGTGGTGAAAAAGTGAGCCGGCGCCCCCTTTGAATCGGAGCCCCGGAGAACCACCCGTAATCCCCATACCTAAAACCGCTACTGGTAGGACCAATAGAATAAGCTAGTCCCCCATTTCCCATCATCTATCTAATTTACATTCCCTCATGCTATTTTACAGCCCTTCGTAATCCCAATCTAACAATAGCGGTGCGACAAAATTGGCAAGCAGTACTGGAGTTGTCTAGCCATACAGTTTTAAGCTGAGACAAGGAAAACAAAGACGTACATGGATCAGTTTGTCTGCAGGTGGATGCATCAGAATGGAGCAGAGCAGAGAGCTTGTGACCTGCTGATTCTAACTTCTAAGTCACTGCTACAGGGTTTTTCTAACAGCATTTCTTCGTCTCCTCCTGATTTGAATACTCAGGCAATTTTGAGATTCATGTTCTTTATATGTAGCATGAAAGGAAATGCCACAAGAACCTGTTAAAACAACATAAACAGAATTTTCAACAGAGTGGGTCTTTAAAAACATTTTTAAGTTTAGGAACAGGTTTGGATGGAATGTTTAGTAACTTTTAACTGAATAACTCAACTTTTTCACCAGTGCTTCCATGCCTATTGACAGATAAATTAAGATAAACTCTGTTTCTTTGTTGCGGAGCTGATATAACTTTAACACTTTGGGGGTGTGAAGATCATATTATTTTACAAGCTGTCATTGAATCACAGTGACCTAAAAAAAAAAAGGAAAAACATTTCAGACATCCAAATACAGTCATTACCTCCTAAGTGACTTTACTCTGGTCCCATATTATATAAGTTGGCACTTGGCAGCCATTTATTTTTTGGTACAACTCCTAAGGAGACACAGAGGCCATGACTTTCTTTTTAGGAAACCACAGCTTTACAATAAACCCATCAATAAACGTAAATATGATTTTTTTTACTTGTTCTGTCCAGCAACTGAGCAAAAAGATAATACCTGAAGGGCTCTGGTGTTGGACAGATTTTAATTTTAGGAAAGGGGGTTGTAAATCTTCAGACACAAAAGGTATATATTTTTATATATATATATATATATTTTTTAACTTGTCCTGTCCAACAGCTGGGCAGGCAGATGAGAACTGAGGGCCTTTTGTGTTGGACATATTTTACTTTAACAACAGGGGTTATTAATCTTCAGACAAACCAAAGGTATATCTGAATAAACCCCTTTTGTAATAGAGCCAAACTTTATTAATTTCAATCATGTTTGAAAATCTTTGGTGTTGGACCGGACGGAAAAGGAAAGGAGGGAAGAAGAGAGAGGGATGTTAGAGGGATGTTAGAGAGGGGGGGTAGGAGGGTGATAATAGGAGGGGGGGGGGGGTAAGACCATGAAGCAGCATAGAGCAGCAAGTTTACTGGTTGTTTATCATTACGGTAAGGTTCAAATGTAGTACAAAAGGGCTGCAAAAATGTCCACATGTCAACATGTACACAAAACAGATAGTGTTCACACACGCATACTTATGCTTTTAAACCAACTAGTGTGAAATATTTCATTCATTCAATCATGCAAACTATTAGTGCAAAGGTGAGCTAACACCTGTTCTCAGGTGAGTGTTTATGTTCTTCTAAAATGGATGGTGGAATGTGAAAAGAAGGAAGGAGAGTGCCCAGCCATCCCCACACCAAGACCCCCGCTGCAGCAGCAGCGGCAGCCGGAACCCCTCAACGCCACACGGCAGCAGGCAAGGAACAACAGCCCCCCGGGCGACAAAATCCGCCACAAGTTAAATTTGGCGGGTAGGGCACTGAGGGGACATCTCCTGATTATTCACGGTGATGTCCCCTTACCCTCCCCACCAAGGGGCCCTAAATGTCTAAGGTGCGGTTAAAACTGGTGGGTAGGGTGCTAGGAGGACATCTGCTGCTTGCTGGCAGTGATGTTCAAGCACCCCCCCTACCAAGGGCCCTACATGTCTAAGGTGCAAATTAAACCAAAGAGGGGGGGCCCACTCCATACGGCAACCATGGGAGAGGGAACAACTGCCAAGTAGCCCCCCCCCCCCCCCCAACCCCCCAAGGCGTATCGCAGGATAAACCCCCCACCCCTTCACCCTAATATGAGGTTATATGAGGAAGGGGGTAAGTTGGGGACAGCTGGTAGACTGTCCCCCGGTGGTCAAACAGCTGTCCCCCAGCCCCCCCTCAGCATAGGGTTCAGGTCCCCCCAGCCCAGGGGCCCCAATCCCGGAGGCGCCGACACCCCAGGCCCAGCACCACCCACCCCACACAGAGAGAGAGGAGCCAGGCCCCCACCCCCAAGCGCCGGCCCTAGAAGAGATCTGGTCAGGCCTCGAAGGGACCTCCAAATCTAACCATGAGTTGGTTTCTGGATTATTTTTTAACCATTTTAAGATGTATTGTAATCTATTTGCAAGAAAATACTTGTGGAAGTTAGGTAATTCTAATCCTCCACAGCTTTTTGCAGATTTTAAAGTTTTTAGACTAATTCTTGCAGGTTTATTGTTCCATAAAAAGCTTGATATGGATGAGTCTAATGTTTTGAACCATTTTAGTGGCGGTTGTGTGGGAATCATTGAGAAGAGATAATTAACTTTAGGTAAGATTTTCATTTTAACCGTGGCTACCTTGCCCATAAGGGACAGAGGCAGGTTGGTCCAGCGTGTTAGATCGTCCTGTATGTTTTTCAGTAATGGTGTGTAGTTTAGCTGCACCAGTTCTGATAGTTTGGGGGAAAAGTTGATACCTAGATATTTGATATTTCCTGATTTGACTGGTATTGTGAGTCTTTGCTCCGCATTACTGTTCAGTGGTAATAAAACAGACTTATTCCAATTAATGGAATAGTCTGATATGGAGGAGAATTCATTAATGATTGTTGCTGTTTCATTTACAGAATGTAAATTACTTAAAAACAGTAATATGTCATCTGCATAGAGACTAATTTTATGATGGCTGTGTTTGGGTTTAATTCCTTTAATGCCCTCATTCTGTCTTATTGCTGCAGCCAGGTATATATTTGTATAAACCCCTTCTGTATTTGTCATGCTCCGGATTTAGACCGACAGGTACAAGGCAAAAAAAAAACAATAAAAACCACTCCAGAGGTTTTTGTGAATGAAAAAATGCCTATTATTTTTATTTTACAGCAGGTAACAGCAGCAGCAATGTCAGCACATGCTCTGAAACACAGACTCCTCTCTCTTATCACCCATGAACCAAAATTCACACTCTTTTATAAGACAAGGCCCCTCCCCTGCGCCAGGTGGTTCCAGTTGAGGTTAATGGTTGACTTTTGGTCAGGCCCTACAAAAGCCTACCAAACCCTGAGGTCGGTTCCTTTGACCTAGGAAGTGAAACTGAAAAAGGTAAGACACAAGTCAGGAAAACCTACTAAAATACATACACCCCAAGGCTCAGATGTGATGAGTGATCTCAGGCAAGACCACAAGCCTTGGGGTGTCTGTGTCCCTGCTGTGGTGTGATCCCCAGCTTGTGGTCTTGTTTAAGAACTCAGGGATCTCTCTCCCTGCACTGAGAGAGGGCTGGGGGGCCAAGGAAGCCAGCACCCAAGAGATACACCCACTACTGCTGAGGGGCTGGTTTCCCCACCAGGGATGGGGTAGGGGACAGAAGATCAGACGCCCCACCTTCCTTGTTTAAAGAATGTGTATGTGCATCTTTCTATGCATTAAGTTGGGGCTACACTGACACACAAAAGCAATCTGGGCCCAACAAAGTTGGTAGTTTGTACCCTAAAAGTTCCAACAATGTAACTAATAAAACTACACAAACATATTCTATGTTCCCACAAGACACACACTTAAAGTCCCTGCAGCCCAAAAGGCACTTCATGTTTTTACAGCTTTGCTCTGTGCGAGGGTCTGTTTTGGTGAACTGTTAGTGCTCTCCCATGCAGTGTTGTGATTCTATGGATGTTAGCCAGTTTAGCAGAGAGCGAGGGAGAAGGAAGGCTCATCGTGTCACATCCTGCCTCTGAAAGCAATAAGCTTTCACATGCACATGTTCCATTCAGTGCAGGCACACACTCTGCAGATTCTTGAGGAACAAGTCACTAAATTTTGAAGGAGCACTGGATAACCTCTAAGTGTATTCAGCTAAAAAAAAGTATTTCCATCTTGTGACTGAATGCATTGATTGTTTAAAGTTCCACTCTGATCATCTTTTGATCTATTCATTCGCAGTGGTCTTTTAATTATCATGATGCAGTTTAAGCTTAATTCTTTTTACAAATGTCCTGCATCATCAGAAAAATGCCACGAGAACATGTTAAAAATACCAAATACACAATTTCCATCGGAGTGGGTCTTTAAAGGCAAATTGAGTTGTTGCATGGGTTTGAACTATAAAGTGCACTTTAAAGCCTTAATTTATTAAAAAAACAACAACAACAGTGCGTCTTATAATATGTAGTTCCAAAGATATGGATTGATTATGGTTGTGCTTATTGATGTTAAGAGGTACACGGCGCTCTGTCAAAGTGTTTGGTTGGGTATTATTGTAAATTCGCTAACATGACAAACATTATCAGCTCTCCAAAACTATCCATGTTATTTACAGAGATCTGGTTTTGGCGGGTTTTTTCTTGCCATTGTTCCATCTTGTCATGTTATCTTCAGATCTTCGAGGGTTGTGGCTGTTTTTAGTGATTTTATCTAGACTTTAAAGTAACCCACCTGCAGGCACTGCAATGGTTACAAATCTTACAAATGCAAAAAAAAATGTGTAAAAAAAGGTTAATTGAAAGATTGAAAAAAAATTTGCTCTTAAAAAATAATTTTTCTTTGTATTTTTTTTCTGCAGGTCCCCCACCAGCATCGTCTGTCTGTAGACATTATTCCAGAGCTGAAGAACTCTCACAACCACTGTAGGAACCCTGGTGGAATCAGTGACAGGCCTTGGTGTTACACCTCCAACCCTAACATACGCTTGGAATACTGTGTTGTGCCACAGTGTGGGAAAACAACCATACCACCAGGTTGGTTTTTAGTTTTTTGTTCATACTCTTTGTATGTAAATACTTAAATAAATAAATGAACAAAAAAAAAATGCCAGAAAAACGAATTAAGAGTGAAAAATGGCTATTAGTCTGCAATAAAAAATAATTTACGATAACCTTGTATTTACCTTTTTGAAATTGTTTCTCACTGTTTCTTGCAGTTATAAAGCCCGAGTCAACAAGGCAGAACCCTCACCTTCCTCCCACAACCTCTGTGTCTTCTCCTGCTTACTCCATGTCTGTCATCGTGATTGTCTTGACCTCGTTTGCTATCACAGTCGCCCTCTCTATTGTCATCCTCAGCTGCTACAGGCGGAGGAAACAGTGGGCAAACCGAAAAAGGTAATTGGCACCAAAAAAATGTCTTTAATATTTGGAGAACCAGGTCTTACCATGCTCTGTACAGGAGGGGCCAGAGTCGCCTTCACCTGCTGAGGAGACTGAGGTCCTTTGGCGTGTGCAGACAGCTGCTGAGGACCTTTTACGACACTGTGGTGGCCTCAGTGGTCCTTTATGGAGTTGTGTGCTGGGGGAGGGGCAGTGCAGGCAGAGACTTGAAGAGGCTTAACAAACTGGTTAGGAAGGCCGGCTCTGTCCTGGGCTGCACACTTGAGTCCATCGAGGAGGTGGCGGACAGGAGGATGTTAGCTAAGCTGACATCCATCATGGATAACCCCTCCCACCCCCTGCACAAAACTGTAGAGGCGCTGACCAGCTCCTTCAGCACAAGACTGTTGCACCCTCAGTGTAAGAAGGAGCGCTACCGCAGGTCATTCCTCCCCACAGCCATCAGACTGTACAACACTGTGTCAAAGTGACACTCCACGGTCCCAGGGGTGTTTTTTCTGTTAAGTCATTGATTCATTTACTTTTGTTGTAGTTGTTGTTTTTCAATTTTAAATTGTTTTTTGTTCCTGAACAGTTTTTTGTTTTTGTTTTTTGTGTGAACTTCATTAGTTATTTCTGTATTTTGAAAAAATTTGTAATGTTTTTTTACAGTTTACATGTTTTGCAGACCGCATGTTTTTTACACTTTTGCAGCTGTATTTATTTAATATTTATTTCTTTATTTAATAAGAATCTAATTTTGATAATAATCTTTCATAATAATTTTAGTAATATTTTTAATTATCTAATATAAATGTCATTTGTGATGTCCTTTATTGATGTTATATTATATAGATTATTTCTGAATGTCGTGTTGCTGCCACAGAAATGAAATTTCCCCATTGTGGGATTAATAAAGTCATCTATCTATCTATCTATCTATCTATCTATCTATCTATCTATCTATCTATCTATCTATCTATCTATCTATCTATCTATCTATCTATCTATCTATCTATCTATCTATCTATCTATCTATCTATCTATCTATCTATCTATCTATCTATCTATCTATCTATCTATCTATCTATCTATCTATCTATCTATCTATCTATCTATCTATCTATCTATCTATCTATCTATCTATCTATCTATCTATCTATCTATCTATCTATCTATCTATCTATCTATCTATCTATCTATCTATCTATCTAACCCGTCACTCTCTCTTTTTGTCAAAAGAGAGATGAAGATGCCAACGTTAAGCGCTCTGCCATCTGAGCTGCTGCTGGATCGCCTCCATCCCAACCCCATGTACCAGCGCGTTCCCCTGCTGCTGAACTCCAAGCTACTGGGGCTGGAGTATCCACGAAACAACATCCAGTATGTCAGAGACATTGGAGAAGGAGCCTTTGGAAGGGTTTTTCAGGCCAGGTGAGAGAATGGAATGGAGAGAACAGGGGGATCAGAATGACAATTTTTTAAACTGCAGGCATCATCTGGACCAAAGATTCTGAGTAGAACAAGAACCTTCCACGAAAATAAAAGAAAATTGTATGTAGAAATCAAACAGAATTGGTTGAAAACTAAAAACGCTTATGTGTCAGTATCTTCTGGATGCACTTAGAAAATGAGAAGAACATTTGTCAGGCAGAGGAAATGAGTAAAGGGGGAGACACTGAGACAGTGGGGAGGATATCAGGACTAAACTGGGAAGGAGGCAGAAGACTAGTGAGCATGCAAGCTACTATCCAGGATGAAACATCCAAGATGCATGAATAAATCAAGCTAAAGGCCCCCACTGACAGTGTGCTTAGTGAATGTCTCAGGCGATGGAGAGCAGAGGATGATGCGGTGTGGGAGGACAGATCCTCCTGGGAGGACAAGCCCCTGCATGGGATGCACCACCGGATCATGACTGAAGTGGCTGATATCAAATAGTCCTACCAATGGCTAGAAAGGGCTGGCCTACAGGATAGCATTGAAGCACTCATCCTGGCAGCTCAGGAACAAGCTCTGAGTTGCCACGTCTTTCTTTGACTGTCATCGGCAGCTCTCTTTTCTTCTTTGGCATTCGTCAAATATGATTAGGGCTCAGATATGAGCTCTTCTTTTCTTAGTTAATTCAAGTTGTATAAAGGTTCTGCTATGTAAGGGTGAGATGGTGCTGCCTTCACATGCTCACCCAAAATAAATATGTCTATCTATATAGATAGATGTATTTTTTAGTTATCTTTGATGGTCCTTTGCAATTAACTGGTTGATCATAATAATAATAATAATGGATTAGATTTATCTGCGCTTTTCCAGACGCTCAAAGCGCTTACATTGTGGCCATTATTCACTCACTCCTCATTCATACTTGGTGATGGTAAGCTACGGTTGTAGCCACAGCTGCCCTGGGGCAGACTGACAGAGGCGTGGCTGCCATTTCGCGCCTACGGCCCCTCTGACCATCACCGGGATCATACATGCACATTCACACACCAGTGGAGCCACACTGGAGGCAAGGAGGGTGAAGTGTCTTGCCCAAGGACACAACGACATTTGGCTGGTGGGAGCGGGGAATCAAACCGCCAACCCTTCGATCATTGGACGACCCGCTCAACCACCTGAGCCACTGTCGCCCCCTCATCGCGATGAGCACCCCTGATCTAGCCCTTCTCAGCAGTTTGAGATATCTGCACCAGGTCATTAGAGGGAGTTGGAGGCTTCAAGTCTGCCACCCTCAGCTCATAAAGCAACAATTGTATTAAAATGTGTCTGTGCTACAAATATGCAATGCCCCATGTGACTGACAATACACTTCCAGAGTAGCTGCAGTTGCTAAAATGAACAATTTCTTATGAAAAACATTGTACTCTTGTGGTTTGTTCCAGTAGCTTTGAGGAGACACTATCTTGACCAAAAGCCTGTTTAAATGTTTCTTTGTGCAGAGCACCAGGCCTCCTACAAAACAAGCCTTTCACAATGGTGGCTGTGAAGATGCTAAAGGAGGAAGCATCACCTGATATGCAGAATGACTTCCAGAGAGAGGCAGCCCTCATGGCTGAATTTGACCATCCCAACATTGTTAAACTTCTGGGTGAGTGTGAAAAAATTAGAAACAGTTGGAATTTATATTAGATCCTTACAGGATCGGACTGAAAGCTCAAAGGAGAAAAAAAACCTGGCAAAAAACAGACACCAAACCCCTAAAATAAATAGAGAAAAAGGAAATGTTGAAAAGCTTGAGGAAAGGCAAAAGAGGACAGATCAATTTCTTTCATTTCTTGCATTATTAGTTCTGTATCTTGATAGATAGTAATTTGGTCATAGACAATTTAAGCAATGGATGATGCAGAGGCCTGAATTGAGCGACATGAAGCGGAGGACGATTGCTGTCATGAAGTCCATTTATTTCTAATAAGGCATACCTCAAGGGGCATTATTCCACTCCATGGTCACTTACAAAATAAATAAATACTGAATAAATTATTATTTATTAGTTATAAATTATTATTATTACCTAATTGTATAGGTTTCCACTTGCACATTTAACTTCTAAATGTTAATGTTTTTCCTGGTCTTGACTGCAATTCATTGAACTACTTAAGACTGGACTGTTTTCCAGTAAATGAGAGCTCCTTGACAACTAATGTGCTTTGGTTTGCCTAAGTAAAACATGTTGAAGTTTAACTCCATTAAAACTGCCTATATTGTCTAAAGCAAATAGCTGACATCCAAATGCACTTTCAGAAACGCATGCAGGAATCCTGTCCAAAATTTGTTGACTGTTAAACTAAAATAAAGAGTTTACAGCTCCTAAATATGGTTTATATCAACTTTGATGAAGGGTAGTCATTTTTAAAACTCTACTGCATCTGTGGCCGGTCATGACTAAATAATTCCCTGTAATTTTCTATACGCAGAAGACTAAAACATTATTATTGTTTAAAGTTGACAATGGGCTTCGGTATCTCCCTGTGTGGAAACTCGTCATCCAAATGTTCGAAATCTGTAAAAATAGCTTGAAGAAGAAAACAAAAATATCTAACCAGAAGGACACTAACCTACACAATATGACCTGAAATTTTGTGTTTTTTGCCAAAAACAACTCTAGAAAAATTTGCAAGTCTGCATCTGACAAATGACAAAGCAAAAAAGTTCAAAGTGATGCACTGATGCATTTGAAAGAATGCCACAGGTTGTGTCTTGTGTGCTGTTTTCCCAAAGCATTTACTTCAGGTCTGTAAATATGATTATGACAACTTCTAGATCCATTAATTTAATGCGATCCATTAAATTAAGCTGCTCAGCTTTCATCCTCCACTTCCAATTTACCACTACAGCACACCCCATCTCTGACACAAACAGGTTTTAACAGTACATAGTGTATACATCCTACGTCTCCTAAGACTACACACTCCTATGAGTACATGAACGAGCACATCTAAACTGCAAAGGGTCTCATCTGTATTCATGTCATGGCCGAGTAAATTATTTACCATTATCTGTGAATCATTTTACGTTGTGGAAAACCTGGAGCTGCTTAAACATCTTTTCACTATTAAAGAAAAAGTTTGTGTTTATGTGGGCGTAAACTCTGTTTGTTCTGCTTCTCTTATCCACATCATAAAGCACAGCTGTCCTCATGTCCTCCACAGGTGTGTGTGCTGTGGGGAAGCCCATGTGTCTGTTGTTTGAGTACATGGCTAATGGCGATCTCAACGAGTTCCTTCGTCGCCACTCTCCAACCCAGTCAATGCACACTCTCAGCTGTCCCAGCATTTCCAACCGCAGTTTCTCCTCTGATATGGAGGCAGGATCTCTTTCCTGTGTACAGCAGTTATCAATTTCTAAGCAAATTGCTGCAGGAATGGCCTACCTTTCAGAACGCAAGTTTGTCCACCGTGACCTGGCAACTCGTAATTGTCTGGTTGGGGAGGAAATGGTGGTAAAGATTGCAGACTTTGGACTTTCGAGAAACATCTACTCTGCTGATTACTACAAAGCCAATGAGAATGATGCCATTCCTATTCGCTGGATGCCCCCAGAATCCATTTTCTACAATCGCTATACAATTGAGTCGGATGTTTGGGCGTATGGGGTGGTGCTATGGGAGATTTTCTCGCATGGGATGCAGCCATATTATGGAATGGGTCACGAGGAAGTCATTTACTATGTGAGGGATGGACAGATTCTTGCTTGTCCAGAGAACTGTCCTCTAGAGCTGTACAATTTGATGCGGCTCTGCTGGAGCACTCAACCCTCGGACAGACCAAGCTTTAGTAGCATCCATCGAATTCTGGAGCGCATGCATCAGAACAAACTGAATACAAATACAGACACCGAATCTGAAAGCAACACTTTTACAGAAATGTGTGTTCCTGTGCAATAGATCATGAAAGTAAACTGTTGCCTTAAAACTAGGGGTGTAACAATTCATTTTAACGATTTGATTCAAATCATAAATTGTGGTTGCTGATACAGTTCATAGTCAATATTGGTTCATTTTGAATGATCCAATTCAACCTGATTCACTGACCTAAAATTGATCCAGGTTATCTTTAGCCAGAACTTTAACCAGTGTGACTCAGCGATAAATACCTGCTACTGAACAGTGTAGGTGAAGTTTTCCAGATTCCTTGTATTTCTTCAAGATACTCCAGCGTAAATTAAAAATGTGTACAAACAGTGCACAAGTAAACAAGAATTAATGTCAAATCCATTTACATTTTAGCTTCATAAAGTTCAGCCCACTGTTGTTTTTCTACATCAAAATAATACAAACAGAACATTATTAGAACATTCTACCACAATGTACGTTCACGTCTTTGCAGAATTCAAAATGTTTCTACAAATTGGACTAAAATGATGGCTTGATCATTTTTTGTTGCTATCACATGTGTGTTGTTCACTGTGATGGGACTTTACGTGATAGTAAAATAAACTTACCATCTCTCAATCCAAATGGTATTTTTCCAGATCAATTGTAATCATTTTTCATGTTGAAACAATTTTATAATGCTATAGGTCAATTAAAAACTTGCCTCACACAGATCAATCTGGTTGGATCGTAGAAATATAAATTGATTAATCTGTTAATTTGATTAGACCTCTACTTGAAACAGTAGGTAATATGATCATAACTGAGCACAAATGTGCAGCAATCCAATTCACTACTTTGTTTTCCTTTACATGTTTACCCTATTTAAATAACCATTATTTTTTTAGTACCAAATAAATAAATAATAAATAATTTGTTGTTTTTATGTTTTTTTAACCCTTTAACACCTGAACTGTAGCTCCAGGATTGAACTTCTTTTGACTACTTTAACTTGTCAACTGCAATTAATGTAATCCAGCAAATTCTGAAGTGGAGAAAAGCAGCCTTTGTGCCATTATGCAACACTTTAGATTCCTAAAAGGTTGCTTATCGGGGGAAAGCCGATATAAAAAGCCTAATCAAAATCGGCTGATTCCCGTTAATCTTGTGAAAGGTCGTAGGGTTACCGTTCAGAGAGAGTATGTGTTATGCAGGTGTCGCCGGCGATATCTATAGTGTTAACCCTTGTGCTATCTTAGATGACCCCCCCTTCCATTAACGTGTTCTCCCTACCATGACGAAGTTGGATAAAGGTGGAGAGGTTTTTCATGTAATCCATGGACACCAGTGAGGTTCACAAATCACGGAAGAAAAAAAGTTCAGTTACTGTCTGGTGCAGGGGTGTCAAACATACGGCCCGCGGGCCTTATCCGGCCCACCAGGTGGTTTACTCTGGCCCACACATGACGAGTAAAAATCACAAGGATGATTAAAAAAGAAAGCAAGTTTCTAGTCCATTCCTGTGGCGAGTTATGATTTTTTAAAGAAATAACCTAAATGTGCAATTCAATAAAGGAAAGGAAAAACAGTTGAAACAGCTTATCTCTGCACATAACAGCTCTGCGTCTGGGTAGGATGCAGTTTGGTTCCCTATAAGCCTTACCGCTGTTATCTTGCTATAAGGATGATCATTAGCGACACCCTAATGACCAAAATGTCGTCAAATGTGAAGTGAAGAGCCTTCCAGGAAAAATGGACAGAGTTTTCTTTCTTTCACAAAGCTGAATGCAAAACCTAAATGCTTTGTATGTCATCAACATCCCAGTGCTCAAAGAATATAACATTCAGCACCACTAAGAGACTTACCATAAAAAAATGTTTCTGTTTCTGCCACAAGTGATAAGGCCAGTGTTTTTCAACCATTTTTGAGCCACGGCACACTTTAACCTTGACAAAAATCCCGCGGCACACCAGCATCCAAAAATAAAAATAAAAAAGAAGGAGAAACTCATTGTCCGTATTGATCTACAGTCCCTCCACAATCTCAAATGCTTTTTTGTGATAATTGTGGCAGAAAAAGCTGGAAGCTGCAGTTGTTCTTTCTAAAAGATGTAATAAAAGTTAAGTTAAGATTCAATAACTTTTTGATGTGTGTTCCTTGTTGTTTTAAGACGTTAAGAGTAGAAACTCATTGTACGCTGTCACTTTAACGCAATGCATCATGGGAGGTGTAGTAGAAAAATCCGTCGACCGCAGAAAAACTCTCTTCTCTGAGCTTCATTGTTTTGTTCACTTGTTCCACGGTCTGATACCGGATTCTGTGGAAAGCTAGACCGCTAAAGACGAGCTTTAGCTGCTATTTTTGTTGGAACTGAGAGACTTTGTGAGCAGAATCGCAACAAGGAAGTGAAGACTTTAACCACTTCTGATTGGTCAGACTGATGACATGTGATTAAGCCTCCAAGAATGATTGGTGGAGACAGTTAAAGGGGCGGGACTTTTCCTAAACCAGAGCTTAAGCTGCAGCTAAATCGCGGTACCGTCATTCTTGTCAAAATGTCTTTAATATAATCAAATAAACACAAAGAAAAAAGTATTTTACGATCTTTCATATTCTTAACTTCTCAGTGTTTTATCAGGGTTTGTTTGGATGAACAAAGAGCTGATATCCTGGAGATGGAAAATGTTTTTAGATCAGTGAATGAGGGCAATAGTGTGCCGTGGCACACTGATTAAAAAACACTGGATTAGGCTACCATGTTGGTTGAGGGCTTTTTTCCAACTGAATAAAAAACTATAACAAAGCTGTTATTTTGCTTTTACGTTACTGGTCCAGCCCACTTGAGATCAGACGGGTTAAATGTGGGCCCGAACCAAAGTGAGTTTGACACCCCTGGTCTAGTGGGTCTAGATGGCCCAACTCCCAATGTTAAAGTGCCTAGGACAGCACAAGGGTTACGGGTTAATATCTGCGGTTATGTCCTGGGTTTTAGCAGGTTAGTTATACTAAACTGGTTGTTCTTCCTGATTTTTTTCCTAGAGTTTTGTGCAACAGCTATTATGTTAACTTCACAGCTTTCCAAACTCACTTTTTTTTTATTATGGGGAGGATTAGGTCATGAGAGTAACAGGTACTTTACTGAAAACATGCAGGATGTCCAACAAAGTGTTGTGTATTTACAAACCTTTGATAGCAACTCACTTTTAACTAATTCCACATTCACACAAAATCGCTTTAACCCTTTTTAAGTTAGGTTGTTTTAGTAAAAGGTTGTTCAATTATTGGGCATTGGCACTTCATTTGTGTTAACTTAGAAAACATTGCTAATCTTATTGTTATTATTTTCTTTTTAATTTGTTTTCCGGAAACAACAAAAAAAATAAAGAAAAAAATTGGCTGTCATGGTAGATTTACTTCTATATTTGACAAGCATAGAAGAATTCACAAAGTTTTTAAAAAATTTATATTTTAAAAACATTTTAATCAGTATATTTTAAATAAAAAAAGGTGTATTGGGTTATTCTCTTTTTAGCACATTTTCTCTGGTTTAAATATTGTTTGTTTTGTAACAGTTCACCCATTTTTTGGTGAGATAACATGTATTCATAACAATAAAATGTAAAAGTTCTGAATAAATAACAAAATGTAACTTATTGTTATTAAAGTTATTTTCAGTTTTGATATTATTTGCAAGTGTTTATTTAACTCCTTGTGTGGAAAAGCCTTTTTCAGTTTGGTCTTTCTGTAGTTATTAGTATTATTAACCAGTTAAAATTAGGACACATTGTGATGTTATGGCACCTACAGCTGGGGGGTATTCCAGAAAGCAGGGGGGTATTCAAGGAAGCATGTTTAAACTACCCTGACTTTAAGCCTGAAATCTGGCTGAAATCCGCCTGAACTCGCTTACTCCAGGTATGTCGGTTCCAAAAGACCGGATATGAGTTGGTGTAATTAAGCTCGACTTGGTAACCCTGGGTTAATGCACGTGCATGTCAAGTACATAAAGACATTCTCAATAGATCGCCGATTTCCGGAGTCACCATGGAAACGCGTGGAGAAAAAAAGAAAGCGCTATACTTCAGTGAGACGGAGTCTGAGATTAATGACGGCGTATGAAGATTATACGTCCATCAAAAAAGTAATACGGCTGCATCCGCAAAAGAAAGAGTTTCTGCTTGTAGTAGAAGAACAGACAAAGTAAACGCACGAGTTTCTGATCTTATTTCCATTTTCATGTGACGCATATATATATATATATATATAACTTATCCAATTTTGCCAACTTAAATGAATTACTTCTATTGGTAACAAGTAATTGAGTTAAATTTATTCAACCTAATTTCTTACGTCTATAAAACTCAATAGTTGTTAATACAACTCATATTTACACATTTATTTAACTAAATGTCATATTACTCCAATTCAAGTAATTCTTGAACTCTCATATGTTTAGGTTTGAGCCGGCAGATCCTCATTTTTATAACAAAAAAAAAAAAAAAAGAAAAACAATTTGTGCGTAGTGCGTTTTTTTATTTAGGAATTTTCCAACATTGACAGTATACTGCTCAATTGTAGGTGTGCTATATAAACTCATCATCCTCTCCCTCCCTCTCACTCATGGTGCAGAGACTTAAGCATAGCAGGACAGAAGCTTCGGGTATGGAGTGAGAGCTGCAACACGCGTGCTCAACCTGCTCCTCATGGGCATTGCGAAACTTTAACCTTATTTACCTGTAGACACCTTTCTGATCCCACATTTGGTGACTGTGAATTACTTTTTCGAAATTATTTCAGATAAATCTATTATAAAAATCTCGAAGCCAAAAACTAGACAAACTGACAAAGAAGGGCCCAACCCAGGCCTAGCAGCTGCTGGCGCTAATTTAGCCCTGGAAGACATCACAGCTCTGCTGGACCGACATAAAGAGGCCCTCTCCACTGAGTTTAAGTCCTCGTTTGAAACTTTCGCTACGAAACTGGCAAACATAGGGCTTCTATCGCTCTCCACGGTGATCGCATTACGTCATTGGAGGACAACGCTGGAGCAGTTGAACAACGTCTTACAGACGTGGAGAAGCAGTGTAGCGCGCTGCAAAAAGACAATGATCTGCTCCAATCAAAGGTGGCGGACCTGGAGGGGCGCAGCAGGCGCTACAACATTCGCCTCGTTGGCCTACCTGAGAACATGGAAGGCCCTCGTCCAAGTGCGTTCTTCTCACAGCTCCTCAGTGAAGTTTTTGGTCCGGACATTCTGCCTACACCTCCAGATATTGACCGAGCTCATCGGGTACCTGTGGCCAAGCCGCTGCGGGGAGCCAAACCGCGGCCTGTGATTCTCTGTTTACACCGTTTCCAGGTGAAGGATTTAATTATCCGCGAGGCCCGTAAGAGGAAGGACTTATCCTACAAGGAACATGCGATCCGTTTCTACGATGACTACAGTCCAGACGTGTTGAAGCTGCGTAATGACTACCGCGCTGCCATGGCTGAGCTGTATGAGAGAGGATTCCGACCATCCTTACTTTTTCCAAACTCCGCATCACCTTGCCGGACGGAGAGAAGTGGTTTGCATCTGCAGCAGCGGCTAACAAGTTTGTACAGGACACACGCAACGTCTCCTAAACAGAGGTGATAACGTTCTGCATTATTTGGACTAATATAAATGTGTGCCTAATCTGAACATTTTACTGATGGGCTCTTTAAAGCGTGATTTGAATTGATGTTAAAAAAAAAAAAAAAGCTTAGCTGCAAGCTGGCAGTGTTTTCTTTTTTCTTTTTCTTATATCACAGGTCTGTGGTTGAATAAGGTTACTGTTTTGAAACTGAATTGTTCTTATATTTTTGTAGCCCCATTGTGGTAGCAGAGAGTTAGGATTAAGGAAGTATTAAAATATGCTGATAAATATATCAGAGGGTTGGTTGTTACCTTTTGTAACAACTGTTTTTTCTTTTTTCTTTTTGTTGTGGTTTTATCATTTTTTTGTTACTATTTTTTCTGTGCTACTTTTCCTGTAATGTTTATTAATATCAGAGTATTGGGGCCAGAATCACCTTACTCAAACATGGAATATGCTGGGTCCTAATGCCCCACCTGCTCCTGGAGGAGCCTTACGGTTTGTTAGTTGGAATGTGAAGGGATTGAATTCTCCAATTAAAAGAAAGAAGGTAATCAGTCAGTTAAAACAGCTAAACACAAAGACTGCATTCTTGCAGGAAACTCATCTGAAAGCAGCTGACCACTTGAAGATGCGGTTTGATCCCCCCTTCTGGGCGGGGGCGGCGGGCCCCTGCCTCGCTCCTCCCTGGACCAACCGTGGGCCGGGCGGATGGCTGCCTGGAGTGCGGAGTGGGTCTCCCTTGGGGGGTCCTGGCTCGTACCTGGGGTTGGGGCGGGGGGATGCCCGGAACTCCTGGGTGGTGGTGGGGTGCTCGTCTGGGGCTGTGGGCGTCCTTCTCCGGTGGGACTCTGCGTTGGGTTCTCCCGGCGCGGCGGGGGGGCTGCTCTCCTGGTTGGGCTGGGGCGGCGCCCTCTTTCCCTCCGTGCCTCCCTGCTCTCTGGCTCTGGGGGCCTTGCGGCGGCCCTGCTGGCCCTGGCCTGGGTGGCGGGCTTGGTCGCCCGGGCGGCGGTTGTTCCCTGCCGGTTCCCGTGTGGCGTTGGGGGGATTCCGGCTGCCGCTGCTGGTGCGGTGGGGGTCTTGGGGTGGGGATGGCTGGGCACTCTCCCTCCTTCTTTTCACGTTCCACCATCCATTTTAGAAGAACATAAACACTCACCTGAGCACAGGTGTTAGCTCAACAGACTGAATGACTGAAATATTTCACACTAGTTGGTTTTAAGGCATAAGTATGCGTGTGAACACTATCTGTTTTGTGTACATGTCGACAGGTGGACATTTTTGCAACTAACAGGTGTGTTTATGACATTTGAGTGTGTGTGTGGACAGGCTCCGCCCTTTTTTTTTGTTTTTTTTTTACATTTGAACCTTACCATAATGATTAACAACCAGTAAACTTGCTGCTTTATGCTGCTTCATGGTCTTATCCCCCTTCCCCTCCTATTATCACCCCCTACCCCCCCTCTCTCTAACGTCCCTCTCTCTTCTTCCCCTCTTTCCTTTTCCGTCCGGTCCAACACCAAAGATTTTCAGACATGTTTGAAATTAATAAAGTTTGGCCTCAATTACAAAAGGGGTTTATTCAGACATACCTTTGGTTTGTCTGAAGATTAATAACCCCTCTTGTTAAAGTAAAATATGTCCAACCCAAGAGGCCCTCAGCTCTCATCTGTCTGCCTAGCTGTTGGACAGGACAAGTTAAAAAAAAGAAAAAAAAAGAAGATGCGGTTTGGGTGGGTTGGGCAACTTTATCACTCATCATTTAACAGTAAAGCCTGAGGTGTGGCTGTTCTTGTCCATAAATCAGTTCCATTTTCTGTTACTGAGGTATTATCAGACCCCAATGGCCGCTACATTATAGTTTCTGGCAGAATTTGTGGTAAGAGTCTCACATTAGTAAATGTCTATGGTCCAAACTTTGACAGTGAGGAATTTTTTAAGAAACTTTTTCTTTCTATTCCTAATTTAAATAACAGTCAGCTTGTAATGGGAGGTGATTTTAACTGTTGCCTTAACCCAACACTGGATCGTTCCTCATCTAAGCCTTATTATGTGTCCAAATCCTCTAAAGCCATACAACTGTTCATGTCACAATATGGTGTCACAGATGTGTGGCGTCATTTTAATCCAAATGTTAAGCATTTCTCTTTTTTCTCGCCGGTGCACAGCTCTTTTTCTAGAATAGATTTTTTCCTCATTGATAATAATTTGCTCTCTGCGGTCAACTCGTGTGAATACACCCCCATAGTAATATCAGATCATTCACCTGTTACGCTTGATATTTCTCCCCCAGGCAACTCTTTGTCACGGTCTCCATGGCGCTTTAACCCATTGCTTCTCAAAGACACAGACTTTGTTTAGTTTATCAGTGAACGTATAGACTTTTACATTTCTACTAATAATACACCAGATACATCTGCAATTTCAATTTGGGAAGCATGTAAAGCATTTCTGAGAGGGGAAATAATATCATACAGTGCTTATAAAAATAAGATTGCCATACAAAAGAGCCGTAATCTTTATTCTGTCATATCTGAACTGCAAAATAAGTGTGCAGAATCCCCCAGTGCTGATCTATCTAAGGAATTGCTTATAAAAAAGGCAGAATTTGACTCGATGGCCACCAACGAGGCAGTGCAATTAAAACATACTTACTTAATACTCAGGACCCGTTATAGCTATTATGAGTTAGGGGATAAGCCTAATAAAATACTCTCACACCAGATTAGACAGTCAACAGCAGCTCAAAATATTACCGAACTTTCTACCTCTGATGGACTCACACTTAATCCTCAAACTATCAATGATACATTTAGGGATTTTTATTCTGCTCTATACACCTCTGAATGTTTTCCTGATGAGAAACGTTATGAAGCTTTCTTTTCACATCTAAATATTCCGACAGTCGAAGCAGATGTAGCTGCTCAATTGGATAAGCCTTTCACTGCTGAAGAACTAAAGAACGCTGTCATGTCTATGCAGAGTGGGAAAAGCCCCGGACCGGATGGGTTCCCATCAGAATTTTTTAAGGTTTTTATGGATAAATTATCCCCTCTAATGCTAAACATGTTACAGGCTTCAGCTGATATTGGTGCCTTACCGGCAACTTTGCGACAGGCCACAATCTCTCTTATCCTAAAGAAGGATAAAGATCCCAGATGCTGCAGCAGTTATAGGCCTATATCTCTCCTGTGTGCGGATGTTAAAATTTTAGCAAAACTGCTAGCAAAAACGCTTAGAGCCGATAATGCCCACATTAATCAGTCCTGACCAAACTGGCTTTATTAAAACCAGACATTCATATCACAATATTAGGCGGCTTATGAATATTTTATACTGCACCTCTCCAACTGACTCCCCTGAAATGGTCATCTCTATGGATGCTGAAAAGGCTTTTGATCGGGTCGAGTGGCCTTACCTGTTTTATACTCTGAGACACTTTGGCTTTGGCTTTAAATTTCTGTCATGGATCAAATTACTTTACACATCACCTATGGCACGTGTTCGCACTAATAACGACTACTCAGAATACTTCCCCTTGGGTCGTGGAACTAGACAGGGCTGTCCTCTTTCTCCTCTTTTGTTTGCACTAGCCATTGAACCGCTTGCGGCGGCCATTAGAACTAGCTCTATGTGTGGTATCTTGAGGGGCGGTGTAGATCATAAAGTAGCCTTATATGCAGATGACCTTTTATTATTTATTTCAGATCCAAATGTCTCCATGCCACCAGTTTTAGCTCTGCTGAGGGAGTTTGGTCAGATCTCTGGCTACAGATTAAACCTAAATAAAAGTGAACTTTCCACGCGTTTACATGGTGACTCCGGAAATCGGCAATCCATTGAAAATGCTTTCATGTACTTGCCGTGCACGTGCATTAACCCAGGGTTACCAAGTCGAGCGTAATTACGCTAACTCATATCCGGTCTTTTGGAACCGTTATACCCAGAGTAAGCAAGTTCAGGCGGATTTCAGCCAGAGTTCAGGCTTAAAGTCAGGGTAGTTTAAACATGCTTTCTGGAATACCACACCAGTACCTGACGAATGTGGTCTTGATGTTCCTCAGGATCTTTAGAGTAAATGAGGATGTCGGTTGATAAAGTCCCTGAGGACGTCGTTAACTAGGCGCTGGAAAACGGCGGGACTGTTGGCTAAACCAAACAGCATGACGAGATATTCATAATGACCGAGAGGGGTATGGAAAGCAGTTTTCCATTCGTCACCCTCCTTGACCCGAACGAGATGGTAAACGTTGCGCAGGTCAAGTTCGGAGAAGATGCAGGCTTCCTGAATGGAATCAAAAACGGATCTTATTAGAGGAAGGGAGTATTTCTCTTTCACGGTGATCTGATTAAGTTCACGATAGTCAATGCAAGGTCTGAGGGTTTTATCTTTCTTCTCGATGAAGAAAAATCCCCCCCCGACAGGACAGGACGAGGGGACGGATGTGTCCCGAAGAAAGCGCCTCCTGGATGTAACTCTCCAGAGCTACTTTCTCGGGACCTGAAAGATTAAACAGCCTACCCTTAGGAAGAGGAGCACCATCTAATAACATGATAGAACAGTCGTAAGGACGGTGGGGAGGTAAGGAACTGGCCTTAGCTTTGCTGAAGACGGTGCAGAGATCGTGATAGCAGCTAGGTACATTGGAAAGGTCAATTTCTTCCGGGGGTTTTAATGAGTGAGAGCTGACCGGCGGAACCGCAGATTGCAGACAGTTGGCGAGACAGAACTCGCTCCAACCAGTGATGCGATGATGAACCCAAACAAATTGTGGGTTGTGACGCTGGAGCCAGGAGAACCCCAAAACGACAGGATTCTGGAGGGTACGAGTGACAAAAAAACGGGTATACTCTCTATGATTACTGGAAGAAACCAGTAGAACAGGTTCGGTGCGGTGCATAGTAAACGAAAGGTGCTGACCCCCAACCCAGCGGCTTTAACAGGGGATGGAAGAACTTCAGTGGGCAAGGACAGAAGAGAAACAATGCTGTGGTCAATAAAATTTTTGGTTCAGCACCAGAGTAGATTAAGGCTTGGAGATCCAGGGTTTTGGAAACATGACGTAGCTTGACAGGGATGAGGAGAAAGTCTTTAGAAGATGACATGACATCACCCGCCCACGGCCTGTCTTCTAGCGGGGGGCTTGGGAGTTTAAACGTAAACAACTCTGGTGTACCTGGTGTCCTGATTTTCCGCAGTAAAACATGCACCCTCACCCGTCGTCGCTGTCTTTCTTCTGCGGAGAGCTTGGAGTGCCCGATCTGCATGGGCTCGTCGATTTGGCTGCAGGGAGTTTCAAACGGGATTACTGGTGGGACGTGTGGCGTCGTACCTTGTGGCGGAGCAACTGGGTTTTTGCGTGGAGGTGGAGGTCTTTAATGCTGCCGCTCACGTAAGCGGGTGTCCGAGCGGAGAGCCGCGGTGCTGAGTTCCTCAAAGGAGTGGGTTTCTGGTTGAGAGCATAGGTGGTCCTTAATGGCTTCATTTAAGGATTGGTAGAAGACCCCTCTTAACGCTGGATCCGTCCAGCCCACTTCCACCGCCAGGATCCTAAAATCAATAACATGGTCGCTGACAGACCAGTTACGCTGTTTGAGGGCGTGAAACTTACGTGCGGCTTCCTCCTGCTTTCTAGGTTGGTCAACCACCAGCTTGAATTCTTCTATGAAACGCTCGTACGTCAGATGTATGACAGGGTTGATGGCCAGAAACGCCTGGGCCCACTGCAGGGCTTTGTAATGGAGAGAGTTTATGTTATGTTATGTTATTTTGCTAAGGCCCGAGTTATAATACTTTGGAGCTTGCTGGAAGAGGAGGTGACATTGGAGCAGGAAACCCCCACATGCTTCGACGTCGCCGTAATACGGTTCAGGCTGTAGGCGGAAGTTTTCTGGTGTGTGAGCAGAGGTGGAAGCAGCGGCGATACCGGAAGCGGGAAGAGGCGCGGCGGGAGGAGCCATTTGGCCTGTTAGGTCCATCAATGTTTGCGTTAATGCGTCCAAACGCAGAAAAAGCTCCTGTTGGGCAGAAGCAACTTGCGACAGGGTGTCGGCTTGGCGACCCAGGGCGATGCCTTGCTGATTAACAGCGTAACAAAGTCCCTCTGGGTCAGCTGGGTCTGGAGCTTGGCCAGTTCGTTCTGTCATGGAGCTCAAGGCGGGAGGAACCCAGATGCTGTAACCCAGAAGGAAGACAGGTAAGTTTTGGCGAGAATGAATTTATGGTTTCTCCAGAGATGTAGATGGTTGAAGCTGGAAGTGGTCCGGACTTGATTGCGGCTTGTGGCGTGGCTGGAGGGCTAAATGCGGTTAGTGCGAGCCGTGAGGTCTTCAGGCTTCTTGGGCAGCAGAAGGGAAGGTCCACGCTGACGTCACTCGTGAGTGGTTGGTTTTCCTGAGACAACGGGCATAAGATTAGAACGTGGCTGAGAAAAAGGCAAGAGCTGCTGAGCATAACTTCAGACCAGGGTTAGTCACCATAAGGGGCAACGAACTGGTTTGGATTGTGGCGTTGGGTCTCTCCTTTTGAGCAGCAGTAGACATGAGTTGAGTGACGACAGCTGGTGGCAATCAGGAAGAGCAGAACAGGCAGAGCTGGAGGGGGAGGAGTCTGACAGGCACCGTGACAGTCTGACTGACTGATGAATTCTGTGCAGTATTCTTAATACATAAAACTATTTAAATGTTTTTATTTTTTATGAAAAACAGGTGTAGGACATTTTTATTTAAAATTTGAAATAAGTACTTTTTCTTAAAGAAATGAAAAAAATCTGAATGTAGAAATCTATGTACAGTACAGACCAAAGGTTTGGACACACCTTCCCATTCAAAGAGTTTTCTTTATTTTCATTACTATGAAAATTGTAGATTCACACTGATGGCATCAAAACTATTTGACACATGTGGAATTATTTACATAACATAAAAGTGTAAAACAACAGAAAATATGTCAAATTGTAGGTTCTTCATAGTAGCCACATTTTGCTTTGATTACTGCTTTGCACACTCTTTGCATTCTCTTGATGAGCTTCAAGAGGTTGTTACCTGAAATGGTATTCCAACAGTCTCTAAGGAGTTCCCAGAGATGCTTAGCACTTGTTGGTCCTTTTGTCTTCACTCTGCTGTCCAGCTCACCCCAAACCATCGCGATTGGGTTCAGGTCCGGTGACTGTGGAGGCCAGGTCATCTGGCGCAGCACCCCATCACTCTCCTTCTCGGTCTTATAGCCCTTACACAGCCTGGAGGTGTGTTTGGGTCATTGTGTTTTTGGGGTCATTGTCCTGTTGAAAAAAAGATGATGGTCCAACTAAATGCAAACCGGATGGAATAGCATGCTGCTGCAAGACGCTGAAGCTATGCCTTCAATTTTGAATAAATCCCCAACAGTGTCACCAGGAAAACACCCCCCCACCCTCACACCTCCATGCTTCACAGTGGGAACCAGGCATGTAGAGTCCATGCGTTCACCTTTTCTGCATCGCACAAAGACATGGTGGTTGGAAACAAAAATCTCAAATTTGGACTCATCAGACCAAAGCACAGATTTCAACTGGTCTAACGTCCATTCCTTGTGTTCTTTAGCCCAAACAGGTCTCTTCTGCTTGTTGCCTTTCTTTAGCAATGGTTTCCTAGCATATTTTCTACCATGAAGGCCTGATTCACACAGTCTCCTTTTAACAGTTATTGTAGAGATCTGTCTGCTGCTAGAACTCTGTGTGCCATTGACCTGCTCTCTGAGCTGCTGTTAACCTGCGATTTCTGGGGCTGGTGACTTAGATGAGCTTATCCTCCACAGCAGAGGTGACTCTTGGTCAATTTTTCAGACTGACTGACCTTAATTTCTGAAAGTAATGATGGCGACTCATTTTTCTGTACTTAGCTGCTTTCTTCTTACCATAATACAAATTCAAACAGTCTATTCAGTACTATCAGCTGTGTATCCACCTGACTTCTGAATAACACAGCTGCTCCCAACCCCATTTGTAAGGCAAGAAATCACACTTATTAAACCTGACAGGGCACACCTGTGAAGTGAAAAACATTTCAGGTGACTACTCATCAAGAGTAGTCATCAAGAGAATGCAAAGAGTTTGGAAAGCAGTAATCAAATCAAAAGGTGGCTACAGTGAAGAACTAATATGACATATTTTCAGTTGTTTCACACTTTTATGTTGTGTATATAATTCCACATGTGTTAATTCACAGTTTTGATGCCTTCAGTGTGACTACAATTTTCATGAAAATAAAGAAAACTCTTTGAATGAGAAGGTGTGTCCAAACTTTTGGTCTGTACTGTAACCTGTGAATTGATTTGGGTAAAAACAAAACAAAAAAAACATTTCCCTTTTCTTAGTGACCAGGACAAAGTCTTCAAGAGGCATTGATAATGTAACATTATTTATTTACTTTCATTTAAAAAAAAACTACTTATTTTTGATTAATTTGGTTATCTGAAAGTAATTTTTTAAAACATTTTTGCAACAAAAAATTTACTAACAGAAAAATGATCTCACTGAACTACGTCACAATTTGAATTTCCTAAAACTAATGTTTAATTTATTAATTCAAAATAAAATGTCAGAAACGCCCACCATTTAACTGACCTGCTAGTTTGGACTTGTTTTGCATGTGCTCACAAAGAACTGGTTTAATAGACTTTGTTGGAAATCTTGTTGAAATAAAAATGTATTTAGCGTTTTTATGAGTCATATTTATGACTTTAATAACATATGTTGTAATCCTTATACCAAGGCATATTTTTTTAAGTTCAAATTCAGTTTTTAGTTTTAAATATTAGCTTCTCTAAATTCTGTCACTTAGGATTAGCATTACACTAACACTGTGCTTAAGCAAAGAAACCTTCTTTGTGATGCTCTTTTTAGTCTTTATCATTACTATGTTTAGCAATGGGTTAAAATAGCATCTGCACAAATAAATTACAAAGTTTTAATTGTAGATTGTTTGTAATTTAGGGTTTCAAGGGTAACCCACGCACAACAGTAAAAGAAGAAGAAGTGTTGAGGAAGAAGATTTAGGTGAAAACCTAAGTTGAAATCTTAAAAGCAATCGGTGAACAATTGTTGATATAATCATGTGACGCTTGGTCTTTCAGGTAAGTGTGTCATGTCTGGTGCAGCACTTACCTTGTTTGGCCAGGCTTCCGGTTGGAACAGTGTATGTCAGACACCTGGTCGTGCTCCTTCATTGACGGAATGTCAGTTACACTGGTTACTTCCAGCCATCCTCCTGAACTTTCCATGCATCCGCACGAATCGTTAATTTCTTGTCACGTCATCGCCTTGCCTCGCCTCGTCATTGCCTTCTCCATCCACACAGATTCTCATCGTAAGTCCAAAGCATTCTATAGACTTTATGAAGTGGATATCCTCTCCCGAGGTTTCTCACTGTTTACCGCTCATCACCGGCATCAAGACTCTCTTCCCCCTCCCAGCTCTGTCTGCTCACTTCCTCTCATGGCTGTGAGACTACAAAGTCCTGCTACCCCTGCTGGCAAGAGGTTTCTAAGCTCCTTCAAGTCTGCAGACTTCAAACCAGGACAATAAAACTGAGTATTTATCCTTCACTCTTAAGTTTGTTTCTTTTGGCTGTCCTCGACAAAACCTGGAAGAACGTTCCAGCCTTGACGGACCCAAAAGCGAATCAGAAGTGGAGGGCACGAGTGGAGTCTGCTATCTACAGCTCCGAGACCCAGCTGGTGGAATTGTCATTTGAATTAAAGGAAATCACCAAAAGACTGGAGGAAGCCAGTATTGCAGCCAGTGTGACACCAGCTGGACCAGTGAGTCCACCTGAACCTGCCCTCACACCCACACTCCGGAGAAATACGATACGGTTGCACCTTTTTGACCCAATGTGAAATCCGGCTTCCGTTGCACTGATCCTCTTTTTCCTGTGTGAAGGCCAAGGTGGCATTTGTCATCTCCCTGCTGATGGGGCGTGCTGCTCAGTGGGGTACTGCAGAATGGTCGAGGGATTCGTACCAGAGGGTTTCTGCTGAGCTGAGCTTTGACCCAGTGAAGCCCCAGCAGGATGCCGCAGCACACCAGTTGTCCCGTTTACGCCAAGGAAGAGACTGATCATGCCATCAGGTTTCGAACACTGGCAGCTGACAGCCAATGGAACAATTATGCTTTGTTTCTGGCCTGAACCAGATTACTATACGCAACAGGTACCCTCTTCCTCTAATGTCTTCTGCCTTCGAACTTCTCCAGGGAACAAAAATCTTCACCAAACTAGACTTACGCAATGCTTACCATCTAGTCTGAATGAGAACTGGACATGAATGGAAGACTGCCTTCAACACTCCCTCAGGTCATTTCGAATATCAAGTCATGGCATTTCGTCTTACCAATACACCACCTGTTTTCCAGAACCTCGTGAATGATGTCCTAGGTTATATTATTTACAAATTCGTGTTTGTCTACCTTGATGACATCCTGATATTTTCTTGCTCTAAGGCAGAACACATTCAGCATGTTCGTGCTGTTCTCCGGAGACTCCTTCAAAATCGACTGTTCGTCAAGGCTGAGAAATGTGAATTTCACGCTTCCACCACATCATTCCTGGGCCTGGTTATCGAGGGGGGTAAGGTGAGGATGGACCCGAGTAAGGTTCAAGCAGTCCTTAGCTGGCCTAAACCTGACAATCGCAAGCAGTTCCAACAGTTTTTGAGTTTTGCCAATTTTTAATACTTTTTAACTTGTCCTGTCCAACCCCTGGGCAAACAGATGCGAGCTGAAGGCCTCTTGTGTTGGACATATTTTATTTCAACAACAGGGGTTATGAATTTTCTGACAAACCAGAGGTATGTCTGAATAAACCCCTTTTGTAATCAAGGCCAAACTTTATTCATTTTAATCATGTTTGAAAATCTTTTGTGTTGGACCAAATGAAAAAGAAAAGGAGGGAAGAAGAGAGAGGGATGTTAGAGAGGGGGGGATAGGAGGGTGATTATAGAAGGGGGGGGGGGGTAAAACCATGAAGCAGCATAAAGCAACACGTTGCTGGATGGTTATACTCATTACAGTGAGGTTTAGATGTAAAACAAGTCTAAAAGGGTGGGGCCTGTCCACACACACCCCCAATGTTACGGTACGTAATCAGAAAGAACCCAGGAGCAGGAAGAACTCGGATCCATGCATTGGGATTTAATAAATCAAAATCCATATTACATGAGGGACAAAACGTAGGATAAATGTCAGTACAAAACAGGAAACTGCGACAACAAAAAACACAAAGAAAGAACCCTAAATACCTAACCACGCTAATGATTAACTGAAAACAGCTGTGAGACCAGGTGAGTACACAGGAGGAGGGGGGGCTGCAGCCAAACCGCAACCATGACACCCAAATGCCACAAACATACCTGCTGGTTCCAAAAACGTTCACCTGTCAACATGTACACGATACAAATAATGTTCCCACACGCATACCTATGTAATCAACCAACTAGTGTGAAATATTTCATTCAATCACGCAAACTATTTGTGCAAAGGAAAGATAACACCTGTGCTCGAGTGAGTGTTTATGTTCTTCTGAAATGGATGATGGAATGTAAAAAGAAGGAGGGAGAGTACCCAGCCACCCCCACACCAAGACCCCCGACGCAGCAGCAGCGGGAGCCAGAACCCCCAGACACCCGCATCGCCCCCCCGGGCGATCACATCCGCCACCCGGGCCAGGGCCAGTAGGACCGCCACGGGGGCCCCCAAAGCCAGGGAGCAGGGAGGCACGGGGGAGACAGAGAGTGCAAGCTCCAGCCCAATGCGGGACCACACCCCAGAAGAGCGGCCACGGTCCCAGACGAGCACCTCATAGCCACCCAGGAGTTCTGGGCATCCCCTCACCCCAACCCCAGGTACGAGTCAGGAACCCCCCAAGGGAGACCTGCCCCGCGCTCCAGGCAGCCACCCACCCAGCCCACGGTTGGTCCAGGAGAGAGCAAGGCAGGGGCCAGCCATCCCCGCCCAGGAGGAGGACACCCAAGGGTGGAGGGGGTCCACAAGAAGTTGTAAAACATGGCCCGACCAGGCGCGTCCACAGTTGGAAATTTGACTAGGCCCAGCGCTCAGGGGCAGGGACCAGAACCCACACCACAGGGACACGGACACCCCTAGGCTCAGATGTAATGTGATCCCCGGCTCTTGGTCTTGCCAGAAAGCTCGGGATCCCTCTCCCTGGGTGGAGAGAGGGCTGCCGGGCCTGGAAAGCCAGCACCCAGGGAACACGGCCACTGTTGCCAATGGCCCACAACCCCCTACCAGGGATGGGGTAGGAGACAGATGGTCCGAGGTCCCACCTTCCTTGTGAATTTCATGTGTGTGTGAGGGTGTGTGTTTGCATGTATGTGGGTTTGTATTGGATTGTATATTTTGAGGTCTAAAGGGTGTGTGTAAAGGGGATGCTGTTAAAATTGGCGGGTAGGCACAGAGAGGACATCTCCTGATTACTCACAGTGATGTCCAAGCACCCCCCCCCCCCCCCACCCTACCAATTGTGGTACGTGTCTAACGTGCAATTAAAACGGGGAGGGGGGGGGGGGTTTCCATACGGCAACCATGGGAGGGGGAACACTGCCAAGTCCCCCCCCCCCCCTCCAAGGTGTATCACAGGCTGAACCCCCACCACCACTATCACCCTAATAAGAGATTATATGAGGAAGGGGTAAGTTGGGGACAGCTGGTAGACTGTTCCCCAGTGGTCAAACAGCCGTGCCCTGGCTCCCCCCAGTATAGGGCTCAGGTCTCCTCAGCCCACGGGTCCCATCCCCCGAAGTTCCCCCCAGAGCTCTGGTCAGGTCTCGACGGGACCAAGGCAGCCAACCAGTCGGGGCGACCGCCGATTGCCTTAGCGCAGACTCCGACCCATTACACCTCCAAGGTCCCTTACCGATAGTGGGCCCTCCACCTCGCTCCAAGGCAGAAGACATTCAGCATCTTCGTGCTGTTCACCAGAGACTCCTTCAAAATCGACTGTTCGTCAAGGCTGAGAAATGTGAATTTCACGCTTCCATCACATCATTTCTGGGCCTAGTTATCGAGGGGGGTTAGGTGAGGCTGGCCTCGAAAGTAGTTTTTTTTCTCAATAATTATGTTGATTTAACTTGAAATTGTTGAATATAAAAAAGTCAATAATTTTAGGTTTTACCAACTAAAAATCAAACTTTGTTGATTAAACTACAAAAAATCGCTTGGAAAAATGTTGCTTTAACTTTTTAAGTGATATCAAAGAAATACATTTTACAGTCTGTTTTCAAGCTAGTGGACAGTGATCGAAAACTCAAAGACAAAGCTGTGGGAAATGCATAAACAAATTGTACTTTTTTTTTTTTTTAGCATTTTGATTTTTTTCCCCCCAACACTTTGCAAAAAATGCAAAGCTGATACCAATTCAAAAATGGAAGAAAATTAATAAAAAATTAGGCCAGGAAAAAAAACAGTCTTATATTCATATTAACTCTTGCAAATTTTGTCACATAGTTGCAGTGCTATCCTAGGCAATTTAACATTGGGAGTTGGGTCATCTAGACCCACTAGACAGTGCGCTCAACTTTTTTTCTTCAATGTTTTTTGAACCTCACTGGTGTCCATGGATTACATGAAATCTTTCCACCTTTATCCACCTTTGTCATGGTAGGGAGAACACATTAATGTAAGGGTGGGGTCATCTAAGATAGCACAAGGGTTACTTGAATAAAGAAAACTGACACTGATCAATGTCAGCATATTGTGCACCCCTCAAACTTCTGTGGTACAGAGTGCTATAACTGTACTGTGGACTCTGCAGAGACATTTCTTACCACAAGAGGGATCAAAGAGGTGACCAGCAACAAAAAAGGATCAGCGCAACAGGAGAACCCTCCCAGGTTTTTTATTTATCTGTGCTGGTTTTTAAAACTCAGCATGTCTGAGATTGCTTGACAGTGTGTGATTATGTCCACATAGGCTTTATGGAGGAGATCTAACTTCATGTGTGTATGTGCTGGGGAGACCCAGAGTAAACTGTTTAGAGAAAGCTGTAGAGTTTGGCCTTGGACTGTTCATCGCTCTTCTGCTTCTTCTAAACTATGGATCAGACTCCCTCTCCCACTTCCTCCTGGACATCCTTGCTGTTCAACTCCTACTCAGTTCAAAGTCTGCTCTAAATTTACAAGCCACCTCTTCTTTTCCTTCAATAAATATACATGCAAATAAAAACACTTTCTTTCATGTTTTTTATTTGTAAGAATTCCTGGCCAATATCCTGCAGAATTAATTAATGCAGCCTTCCTATAGGGCATTTCAATATTATGTGTTGCTTTTGGTTTGTGCTTTTATTGCTACAGATATTAGGAAGAAGGTTGTGGTGGTTAGCACTTTCACAGCAAGAAGGCACATGTTCAAGTCCCAGTTGAGACCTTTCTGTGTGGAGTTTGCATGTTCCTCCCGTGCATGCGTAGGTTTTCTCTGGGCACTCCAGCTTCATCGTCCAAAAACATGCATAGGTTACAGGTTGATTGGTGAGTCTAAATTGCCTCTAGGTGTGTATGTGATGGTGTGGCCCTACGACCGTCTGATTTCCAGGGTGTACCCTGCTTCCTCCTAACGGTAGCCAGTTTAGGCTATGCAGCCATAACCCATAAAGGAATACAGTAGGTTAAAGGGCCTATATCATGCTTTTCTTAAGCCTTTCAGAGTAAATTATATACATATGTATGATTAGTTGCCACAGATATATATTACTTTTGGCACACTAAAAAACAATTCTTTAATCAAATGTAAGTTATTTTTGCTGTTCATTTTCCTACCCGGAAGTAAGACAACTCCATCTCTGAGGCACCAGCTTTCATGACGTCAACCTATAGAGCTGGCAGTGTGTCTGCATTTCACTAACAAAAACAAACAACATCAGAACTTTTGTAAAGATAGATGTGGATACTTGTGCATATAAAAAAAGAGTTTTGCTGATCACCGCTAGCTCCGGGGATTGTGTGTGTTAGCCTGGGGGCAGTGCTGGCAGCACAGACTTTTCCTAGAAGGGGCTCTTCCTCACTTATCTACGCCACAATGTGAGAACCCACTCGTTTTTGTGGATTGGAAGGGGCTGGTGCTCAGAGTGCAGGTTTTTTTTGAGGAATATTGCTGTGGAGTTGCTTTTTTTTGTGAGGAATTAACATAATAATACACTTACAATTTTTTGGCCTGATATAAACCCTTTAAGAAAATGTCTGAGTGGATGTTGGGAAATTATTATGTTTAGTTTGTTTTTACCTAAATTACCTACTTTTGTTCAATAATATGTTTAGGTTTCACTCTTAAGCAAGTGAAATATCATCTCTGAAAAACAAAAATATCTATTTACAAAAATCTTTATCTACAAAAATATCAATCTATTTCAAATAACTATCTGATCATTCTTTATTAGATTTCAATTCAACACTGTTTCTTTCTCTGTCTGCAGCTGTTGCAGGCAATTCCTTCTCTTTTTTGCTGTCCTGGTTTTTGAAAAAAACTTGTCATAATTCACTCATATTTAGGTGATCATCACTTCTCAAAACAAAGGCGTTATCTGAGTGAAGGCTCTAACCTTCCTGCAAGCTTCCAACAGCAGCTCTTGAAATTTGAATGTTTGTACTAAACATGTAATACAGAAAATGTGCATTTTCTGATGTCTAAATGTTACTTGCACCGTTTTAAATATGTGTAAAACACCAAGTACTTACTGATAAAGATTGATGATGTAAATAATAGTCCACCGCTGCGTTGCCGAGATGGAGACTTTAGCTAAAGCTGAAACAACTTAACAACTTAATTCTGTCCTGCCTCTTTTCCCCCTATTTAGTACGTTCGGGTTAGGGGAAGTTAACTCCAGCCAATATGGCTGCGCCCATCAGCTGACAATTTAGTGCTTCAAGTAGGGGACTGTAGAAGTCAAAGGGGGATATATATGTCTATGGTTCTTATTAGTCAACTTTAGAAATCTTTGCTTATCAACCTTACATATTTTATGAGACAGAGTTTTGATCTAAATTTGATCAAAGTAAAATTTAGGAGTGAATACTTGGAATTAACATAAAACACTGTGGCTTTAGTTCCATTTTTGATTCAGCCGCTTTCAAAGAAAAAATCCTTTTGTAGTCCAGCCAAAGCAGGGCAATGCTTCAAATATAACTCTAGGCTACTCCTTAAAGATGGGCTATCATGACAAGGAACAGCCATCCATCCATCTTCTGAACTTGCTGTTACCCAGCTAACCCCAGCTACTGTTGGAAAAATAATAGGTACACCTTAAACACATTAACGGGTCAACTGCAGGGTCACTCACACTTAGCTACTTTTCCACCGCCTTCTGCCAAGCCCATTCAAGCGACCACTTCCAATGAAAAGTCTGTGTAAATGCGCGTAAATACGCTTTTTGGGCTACACACGTTTTTAAGAGAGTTTCCGGGCTACAAAACAAACATGTAGAAATTTAAAGCTGGTAAAACTTTTACTGATCAGGGACTTGCCTGGAGCAAGCTTTGCAGTGCTTTAACATTTCACACCAAGCCTTTTCCAACCAGACTAGCCCATGTCCTGGGGCCTCATTTATAAAACTTTGCGTAGGATTTGCGTCAGAAGTGGCGTACGGATGAAACATAGGATGTGCGTAAGCACAGAAATATTCGGAGTTATAAAACCGTGCGCACGCACATCCTACGCATCTTTCTCTTAATAAATCACAACCAATTCTAAATGCTGCGCAGCTTTTGCGGCCTCATGACACGCCCATAGTTGCCCATAAATAGTCCGTGAAACGCCCACAAATGAATATTCATTGATTGCGAAACCATGCCAAACACGGAGAGAAAATCAAAAAAACGTAACTAAATGTGAAGTAGAAGTTATCGTTGGCGAGGTGGAAAAGAGGAGAATAATGTTGTTTGGAGGGCACAGTGTGGGCATTACTAATGCCAAAAAGGCACGTGAGTGGCAGCAGACGCCGTTAATGCTGTAGCCTCACAACCTCGGACCGTGGCCGAAATAAAAAAGAAAAGGTCGGACATCAAAGTCAAGGCAAAAAAACGTCTAGCGCTGGGGGGGGGGACACCGGAGCTGACCCCTCCTGATGAGAGACTGGCGGCAATAATTGGGGAATCCCTTTTAAGTGGAGTGGTGACTGAGGCGCAGGGGGACACCGACGCGCCAAATGCACCGGGTGACACACCCCCAAAAGCCCGCAGAGGAAGTCGGAACCGGCTCATAAGCCACTCGTCCTCGTTTGCCAACAAGTCTCCTTGCTGTCTAAAGATGCGTTCACTCCGAATTCTTCCATTTGCCACATCTTCTAAGAGCGCAAGATCAGCCATTGTGCGTCATTACGCATTGTGATGGGGCATTTTATTTCCCTCCATTTAATTACATCTGACAAGCTACAGATGTCGGTAATAATCGACGTGGAAATGGGAAATTGATCAGCGCAAATGTAATTTCTTGTTGCTTTCTGAATGGTCGAGACATACGCCATACATTGTTTTATCAAAAATAAAACAAACTAAAGGCATATGCATGAATACCATAATTCTGTAGCTTATGAAGAAATGTTTTACTATGAAAACAACTTTCCCTAGTGGACAATTAATGCATCTCTCTCTATCTATCCATCTGTCTGTCTAATTGCACCTATATCTGCTCCGCCAGACGGACACATTGACGGGAATATCAGTTGTGTACATTATTTCGTTCTGTTAAATATATTATTTATGAGGATGAATTGCACAACATGCCAATATTGCAGAAAATATTTCACTTTTCTTTTTGCAAATATGTGTTCATTTGAATTTCTGTTGTAATTTTCGTTTGATTTTTTTTTATTTGTTTCACTGCTGATCGATCAAACGGGTGTTGGTGTAGCTGTTAATTGTAAGACTTGCTTTGTGAAGTCTTCATGTTATTTCTGAGAGGCAGTATTGTCATTTTCACTTTCACGTGTTTCTTCCATCTGCCGACGGCGTCGCCGTTTCTCATTTCACCCGTTTTTGTGCGTACGCCTGGGTCAGAGCTTGCGTGAAGGACTGCACATTTTCCCGTCAAGTTTGCTTTTTATAAATCTCAACTATTGCGTAGAGAGTGGCGTACGCCTTCTTTTGTGCGTACGCAACGTTTATAAATGAGGCCCCAGGTGGTGGACATGGACTAGTAAACAGTAAAAAAAAAAAAAAGAAACTCCCCCCTGCTTCTCCAGTGGGAACTTCGTGGGCTAAATGCCTTTATAAAAACCCAAGTTTTGTTTATTCCTGAATGTGCAATACATGGCCGGTAGTTCCATAGCTTTACATTTATACACAGGGACAATTCAGTCACCATCGAAGCTACGAGCATGTTTTCAGACTGTGGGAGGAAGCTGGAGTTCCCACAGAAAACTCAAAGAACATGCAAGCTCTACACAGAAAAGTCTCAGCCAGTATTTGAACCAGGGAAATCTCATTGTGTAACAGTTTTGCACAATATACTTTCACATATTTGAGCAAAACTAGTCAGTTCTTGTCTGAAAAAGCACCTATGCAAAATAGTCTAACTCAATAAAATAAAATATAATAAAAAATGCTTTGCAAAAAAATGTTCAGTACTGAGTCAAGGTTTTTCAAAACACAAACTCTTTAATCCTGTGTGACTTCATGCACACTTTCTTTCCATGTGATGAAAATTTAACGTTGTGTGGATGAATACCACAAGGGGTCAGTCAATAAAAAACAAATCTGTTCTGTTCTTTATTTTAACTTTTCCAGCAAAGATCTTGCATGACGAAACAAACCAACAAAAAAAAACACTCATACCACTCATTTTGGCCATTTCTTATTCTTTAATTGGTTCACCATTAACACTATGACTCTTTGGACATTCATGGAATATTGGCTTGTAAGGTATTACATTTAATGTTGTATAACAAATGCTTTCTAAGAACTACTTGTACATGGAGGCTAAGCATAGTTTTTTTGGTAACAATTTGAATGCATCACTTTTACTTTTTTGACCACTTTTAATGCTACATAAATTACTTTTCTTAGCTGCAACACACACTGACTGCATGGTGTGGCATCAGCTGCAGACCTCTGTAAACAGCAGCTGTTGCTTTAAAACAAAATAAACTGAGGTCACGCTAGAATAATTATAAGATCTGTTAGTCTGGACTGACTTCCAAGACGGTTCTGTGGGGAAACAGCACAGGTGATCTGTGGCAACTAAGGCAAACGTGGAGTTGTTTGATCATTAGAACACTGATATTATTATGTACTCTACACAAAAACACTTGTAGAGAAGCTGGGTTAGAAACACTCACACTTAAAAAGTGACACAGTGTTTAGGTTCTGCATCTCTTTAACTCTTTGAATATATAACACGACTGATTTTGTTTTTGGGGAAATGTCCTATTCATAAAAGGAAACGGCCAAACTCCAAACCCAATTTTGAACACTTTTTGCATGAATTAATGCAATATAGTAACATCATCAAAGAAATTAAAACAGAAAAGGCAATTTTAACAAATGCAAATATTTGACGAGAGACATTTTTGCTATTGGAGCTCTTTGTAACTTTTTTTTGGTTATGTGACACTTCTCTACAATGGCTGTACATAAGGTCTGTATGCATTACATTTTTTTCTCTCTCTGTCCCAATGGCATTCACACTTTTGTTGTACATGTTTATAAAGTAAAAAAAAGCCATTTGAATTAAAGGGGACCAAGATTAATGTGTGAAAGAAACAAATTAATCACAGTGCCTGAGCATAACTGAAGACCAGCTAACTGCTGATCCACCTTAAAACAAGGATCTCGGTTCACTTGCAAATTAATCATGGTGTGACTAACTAAAGTTGTAATGCAAACAAGTTATCCACCAAACAAACAAAAACAAAAAAAAAAATCAAAGGAAACCAAGGACAGCAAGTGGCAAAAGCGCTGTGCAATACACATGAAAGAAAAAGCAAATCTGAGTAAAAAAAAAAATCATAAAAAGGCTGAAAAATGTCCAGCTTTTTTGACATGCTAATCAGAAATAAGCAGGACATAAAGTTTTTTTTTTTTACCTTTCCCCTTTACTATCAGAAGTAGCTTTAAAGACCCACTCCAATCAAAAATTGTGTTTTTAACATGTTCTTGTGCCATTTTTCTGATGGACACATATAAAGAAATTACGCTTAAAATTGCATTTTCAACTATTTCTTTATTCATAATGTAAATAAGATGAAAGAAAGCAGTTTTAAAAAGAGCATATTTGTGCGGTAGAAAATATGCTGAGGGGGCCACAAGCCACCCTGCTGCTCCTTGTGGAATGCCACAATGAGGGGAAGCGGGGTGGGGTTGCTCCACGCCAGTGGTCTTGTCCACAACTTAAAGGTGAGTTTAAAATGAACTATTGCTGCTTAGCAAAACATATAACCTAGAAAACGACACCTTTGAAAAAGATTTAAACTAAATGGCTCCTTTAACAATAGCCTAAAAGATTGGGGTGGGTTGAAGTGGGTCTTCAAACAAAACCATCCAAATTTAGGATCCAGGCAGTCAAGTCCATGAAGAAATGAAAAGGTTTTGGATTCCATGTCAAATCAAACTGAAAAACTATCTTACTTTATAAATATGTAACTTCTATGTTGACAAAAAACCGGAACGTCTTATTCAGCTAATAAATATCTGTACTGTGTACATACTGTATGTATGTGTTCAGTCATTGGGTAGTTTTTTTACCTTACAGCTTAAATTGAAATTGAATCATGGGACATGGGAAATCACATGATTACATGATAGTGTTAGAGTACAGTATCTCACCAAATTTATACCATGGCAGAGCTAATGATCTGAGCAACCGCGTGAGTCAAACAAAACAGACTATGGTATGATTCGAGCACATCTTAGGTTTGCAAACCAGAGATTCCAATGGTGGGAAGTTACTCTTTAGTCAGCAAAACACAGCACTACAGCTGTTTAGTGTGTTTAGTTTGGGGTCACAGACCAGCCAGCATCTCTTACTGTGTTACAAGAAAATACACAATTCAAACATGGATATAGATATAGGTAAGACATAAATCAATGTTACAGTACATTTGTACAGAGTGCGACAGTTTAATTCACAGACAAGAAACACTTTTCCCTTTGGCGAGTAACTATGAATAATAGATTTCAGTAGAGGCATACTGTACATAAAACACTCACAATGATATTCAAAGATGGTAAACAAAAGCGAGTCACCCGACAAAGCTTTGTTGGTTTGTTTTAACCTGAATAAATCCTTCCCCCAAAGACAGAGTTGCAGTCAAGGTCAAGCAAGGAGGTGGACATTGCCAAAACTGAACAAAATTTGGCAATGATTGTAGAAAAACTAAAACTTATTTAAAATCATTTTTTAAAAAGGAACAATAATACTGTAACACTTTAAAGGCACACTCTGGAATAAGAAAAAAAAATTAAAACACCCAAACAGTTGGGCAAAATGATTTTCGGGCAGGAGACTAATAAATAAATAAGCTGAAAAGAGTGAACTTTTTTTCTATAAAAACGGCTAAGGGGTAGACAGACAGTTATACAACAAGACCTTACCAGTAAAGGAAAATAATGTAGAAAGATTTTAAGTTTCTGTGGGGATTTTTGTTCCTTTCTTGTCAGCTAAAAAGATATTTGTCAGTGTTTTTGCTGGTTCTTATGTAACAGTCCATCATCTTTGGATATTACTGATTGACAAAGTGATAACTGACAATGACTATGAAATTGCGCAAATTGGATTCGTAATAATAAATCTGCTGTAAATCAAAGCATTGTTCACATTGTGTTTTTGAATGACTCATCGTGTGGGTGGGTTTGTGTTTATTCGCATAAATGCTGTAATGGAAACAGTGTAATTGCAAAATTGTGTTTTTTTTTTTTTCATTTTTAGAAATTCAATAAAGGTCCCCCCCCCCCCCCCCCCCCGATTATTGACAAAATGTGATGGTCCCCCTTATTAATAGGGCAGTTCAGTGCAGAGTGAAGTTGTGCTTGATTTGTATTCACAAAAGGTCTGACTTTGCTTTAAGTGCAGTAAAATAAAGAAAAAATGAGAAAAAAATACATTTTTTGATCAAAATCATAGTTCTTGTGTGTTAGAATTCTTTTCTCATTTGTTTACAACAAACAAATTGGATGTTTTATTGTCATTCTTTATTTGGGATCTGCTACTGCAATTTATAGTCTTGCTGTGGGAGGACAGACGGAAAACAGGAAGTAGATTGCGCAAGATCACATGATCAGGATGCCTTAATGCAGTACTCTGATTGTTTCCCACACATCCCAAAGAAAGAATAAAAGTGCTTAATCCCCCGAATGAGTTTATATTTTGAGCATTTGCATACGTACAGAGAATATGACTGAAGAAGGCATGATTTCAACCTGCTGAATTTCTGCTATCAGAAAATGTCAAGTAGTTGGTAGAGGTCAGGAAGTGCTGTCATAGAGTAGGCCTAAATTTATAGCACTACAAAACAAAGTTGTATCCGTTCTGACTCACTTCTTATGAAGTAACTTATTTATATTTAACAAGGAACATTATAAGAGGAACTGCAATGCGTTTTTCTACTATTTAATTAAGTAGTGAACTAAAAAAGTATTTATTGTTGAGATAGGATAAACATCATCATTTTTAATTATATTTTATTTATGTGATGCAAATAGATTCAGGTATGTATATACTTTGTATAGAAATAGCTTAGTATTATAGGATGAATTTAGCTAGCATAAAACACGCATAAAAGGAAACTGATTTCCGGTTAAATTCCTGGCAAGAAATAGAGTTTGACTTACAGAGCTTAATGTACCTTTCTTCCCTGAATTTTCCGGGGTTTTTATTTTTTATTTTTTTTGGGGGGGGGGGGATGAAAAAGCATGCTTTGAACTGCTTGCATGACCATGCATGGTTCCAGGTCTCTTTATAATCCTGGAACAGTGAGGTGGATTCTTACCAATTAACAGTCAACATTCTCTTACGTTCTCCCTTTTTTTCTTTGTTTCAGAGACAGCAACATTCTCTGATGCTTTCAGCTGAGCCACTCACTAAGTAGCTTAGACCTCTGTCTCACATCCAGATTTGACTCCTTTCTGCTACGTTTCCTGGAACATCTTGGTAGAACTCTTAAGCTACAGACACACTGTGCATGTGACACGTGTTCTTAAAAAAAGCAAATTCAGCCCATGGTGTTTGCACTGGACAAGCGGACCTCTTCCCTTTTCTTTTTCTTCTGTTTACTTGCGCATGTTGCCACAGCTGGAAGTGGCTTGGTGCAAAGTGTCAAAGCAGTGCAAACCTCATGATTCTTGCTCCAGGCTTTTTTCTTTCACAGCCCTATTCCAATATATGAAAGACTCGGTGTCATATAATTCCAGCCAGGCACAAACCACAATTAATAACTTTTCCTTCAAGATAAATTTTCAAACAGGTGGCACTTTTATGAATTAAAAGGGATGCCATCCATTGGTCAAAGTTGAACCTGGTTAAACTTCCAACATGCATTCAATGGCTATGCGTTTCGTACATAGAGCCCAAAAACATTCGCAAAAACTTGCAGAGCTTTGTTTACATATGAGATCTTTTAACCCGGAAGTCCGAAACCCATGTTCATGCGCATTTACATAGATTTTTCATTGGTGGCGGGAAACAAGGGACACAATATCAGCAAACGTTATCTGAACAGTAAAAACGGACTGGCAATACTGTGATTCCACAGATCACTGTTAAATACTTCATATTATTGTTGGCTGTAAGAACATACTAAAAACAAATAAAAATGAACAATTAACAGAAAATTCTAACAGCCCAGTCCTTGAATATCATCCCTTAGTCTTAGTATCAAGATTTTTCATTGAAACTAATTTTATCCTCATCTTCAGTTGCTTTTTTCAGTTCTACAGTCTGTAGTTCATGTCTCTAGCTTGGTCTCAATTCAGATTTAGGGAGAACGTATTTTTTTAATTCACACTACAGAGTGGTCGTGTTGATGTTGATGGTGGTTCACACCTCCGCCTAGCACCGTATGGTTGATGGAAGAGGCAGACCGATCAGACCCCTCTGCTGCTGTCCCGTTGACATTCTCCTGCCGTTGGCAGCACAGGATCTGCCTGAAGGTGGCGCTCATCTCTTTGTCACGGTAAGAATAGATGATGGGATTCATGGCTGAGTTGAACTCAGCAAGAAGCAGGAAAAACTTTTCGTAGGTGAGGACATTGCAGCTGGAACAGAAGACATCAAGGAGCAGAATGACCAAACCAGGGGTCCAGCAAATGATGAATGCACCTGCAGAGACAAAAACACATTAAAAATTATTATTAAAAACATGTTGTACATTTCATACAACGAGACATACAGGAGACATTTCATGTAGATTTTTTGTGCTAGGTCATTTTTGCCCTTTTTTGTTTTCTATCGCCTGTGGATATTGGTACATTTAACACCAACTAACTTTCCAAGGTAACAAACTGAAAAGACTAATTTAAACTCACTCATATGATATATATTTCATCAAGATTTGATATTTACATAAAAATACACCAATCTTAAGCATGACAGCTTCAGACTGTTATGTAAAGATTTTAGTTTTGTTTCAAAGGTAGAAATAGGATTTCTTTTAGAATATTATTATTGATTACATCATGTTCATGTTAAATGTTTATATAGTACATTTAAAATTTTATAAAATAAAAAAATTACAGTCAAACAAAAACCGGTGGTCTTTTATCCAATTTGGGTAAAAATACAGCATGACCTAAGGTTGTTCAGTTGAAAAAAAAAAGAAATTAGAGCATTGTCCCTAAATGACCAATGGCCAACACAAGACAAATTCCTGTCTCTTTCAAATCGACCCAAATAATCAAAAATCCAACCCAACAAAGCTTTAAATTTTACTTTTCTCCACTCAGAACTGAGTTTGGTGGTGTAAACCCCAGCCAATGTACCTATTTGGCTTCGCTTGTTGTTTTCTAGGACATAGTTTCTGAAGACAATTCAGCCTTTAAAGCTTGTCCTCCCTTCATCTGTAACTGGGCTAGCCTCAAGCTCTTTACACCCCCAATCTAATAGTGCAACAAAAATGGCGAACACATCAGGATAGAGTGGAGCAAGGAGCTTGTGGCCTGCTCAGCGTATTTTCTACACCATAAATACAATCTTTTTTAAACGTTTGCCCCTGATTCACAACGATTTGAATTTAGAAATACTCAGAAATGCAAATTTAGCTGAATTTTTTTTATGTATGCCGTCCATCATTAGAAATATCCCACTGAACAAAAACACGAAAAAACACAATATTCATTGTAGTGGCTCTTTAACTTCCTTCGAATGTTCTAACTCCAGGTCATCACCTCCAGCGTGCTTTATTAGGATTTTTCAGCATATGTAAGCATATATATTTCATTTCACCTTCTTTCCTGAACATAAGTGACTGAAACTTTGCATTGTTGATACTCTTTTACTTCTGCAAAAACTGCATCTACTTTTGCTTCAACATCTATGGTTCTTTGTCTAAGTGGACCAGAGTTCGTTTCCCCTGATAATCCGGAACGAACATACAGTCTGAATACACCCAGGTGGACTCTGGTCCAGGACTGGGAACCGCTCTCCGACCAATCTTTTGAGGTGGTCTCGTTACGTTTCCAATCGGAACACCCCCCCCCCCGCAGCGCAACATACGGTCATTGTAGCAGCAAGGTGACAAGATGGTAGGGACTCCTTGACGCAAACTTCATTAATTTACACGGAAATGGGTGTTCTTAGTATATAGTGGGATGAAAGGATTTTTTTCGGGGGGCGCTCACGTGTCCCCTACGAGATCACTACTGATGTGTGTGTGCTGCCTTGCCTTGTGTGTGTGCGCGCGCGGCACGTACTGTCATCCCCGACCCCCGTGCACACAAATAGCCAGACAAACTTCTTTTGTTCAGCGAAATTAACATCATCATTAATTAAAGGATATAGAGGATATGAACAGGTGAACAGATAGAGAGGCGAGGGAGGGGCTTTGGCTTCAAACTGTCAGATGGAAACACGGGCGTCAGATTTAGACACAGCTTTCACTGCGTGAGTTGAAGAAGAGACTTTCTCTGGGATGATTTTATGAACTCAAACATGGAAACATGATTGCCATTACAACATTTCATTTTCAAAAGGTTCTCTGGTAAAGGTGTACCAAAATTCAATTAGAAATATCTAATTTGATTATTAAAATCTATTATCAGAATTGCCTTTTCATTTTCACAATGTAACTGCATAAAATGACTCAAAAATAAAATAAAATTGAAAATGAAATTTCAAATACCATTTCCTTTAACATTTTCATTTAGTGACAGAATAAGCGGTGTTGAAAAAGAAAAAGAAAAAGCATTTTGGCAGATTACTTTTTCTTTTTAATTTTGAGTCAACAAATGCAGCTTCATTTTGAAAATGAAAAAGCATTTCTGGTATTGACTTATTTTTAATTATGCTACAGAAAAACTTTCATAGTGTAAGGTCCCGCTGCCATTTGCCATGTGTCAGTGTTAATGCTCTGAGTTATTACACTTGATGTTACTGTAATAACTCTGAAAGAGTCAGATCAGTTAGACTACGAATATATGAAACTGTAAAATTAGCTAATTACAGTCATGTAGTCAAAACTCTCAGTGCTCAAGGTTTACATTTCTGACTGATCATGAGTGGAGATTTATCCTCAGAAACTTTAAGTCTCTAAAAAAATGCACAAGAATCAAAGAAGTTGCACACCAACAAAGTTCCTCAAAAATAGTTCCATGACTTCCTTGTACTAATTTCTTCAAGCTCTTGATGTTTATCATCTTCTGTATCCTGGACCGAGCATCTTCAAGTTGCATAGAGCAAAGTCCTTTGAACAGTTTTAGACAAGTCAGATGAAGAGTACATTACAGATTAAAGCCGGAAAACTGGAGTTTAATTCACACCCCTTTTTCTCCTTCACTAAGCAAAGTTTGTGGATAGGAATGAACTGAACAGTCATGGAAAACCGGTCTACACTAAAAAAATGATTCAAGCCGCTCTTTCATGTATGAGGCCAGAACAGTCTCATAATTCAGAATTGCACACACTCCAAGTCACAAATGCACACACTTCGATTCACAAATGTCATTTTATGCAAACGTGCTAAATAAATTTGGAAATGCACAAGTGGTGTTTCACAAATGCACACCCTGTGTTTCACAAACACACACATTGTGTTTCACACATGCACACTGAATGTTTTACAAATGCACAATAATTTTCTCACAAATGTGCACACTGTTTCACAAAAACATTTCAGAAATTCACAATAAATGTATCAGAAATGCACAGTAGGTGCTTCAAAAACATGATTTTTAGGTACACATGTGATATGAACTCACAGATCATACGAATTGCAGAATGTGCATTCAAAATCCCGCTCTCGTTTGTGAATCTCCCCACATTTGTGAGAGATTTTTCTACGGTGAATATTGAGTGGGTAGTGAATCTGTCAATCAAACTCATCAGCAAAGCAGGCGGGTTCGCTTTTAGCCAATCAAATGGCCCCTTACACTTTCTCCTCACTTTCAAACTGACGAGGGAGGGAGCTGTTAATCACAGCAGTTGAAAGTACGCGGGCGGCAAACATGGCGGAGAGGTCATCCGAACAGGATCAGTCTCAGCCCGTAAGTAATGCATTTATTTGATCATCCCCTCGTTGTACATCCTGTAATGTTATTGAATACTAAGTTGAAGAGTTCTCCTTAGCCAAGTGACATGTGTGAATGCTTTATGAACACTTCAGCCGAGTCATTTGCAGAGTACCCCCACCGCAAATTAGCTTAGCTTTGCTTAGCTTAGCCTGTGCTGTCATATTTTTTCATGGTTAAAGCGGGAGAGGACTTATGATGGTTTTGTCAAGTTTTATACTTGGCATACCAGCTCTTCACACAACACGAGTAACTACAACCAACCAGGGGCCTCGAAACTAGCCGGCTTTCGACTCAAGTTGTATCTGCCTGTGAGTGTGAGTGACGTTCAAGCCGGTGTCAGTTCAAGCTAGCGTCTATAGCCAGTCTGTAGGTTCTTAACGTGATTCAGATGGAACTAAGGGGAAAAACATGCCGGATTTACAGCAGCAAAGAAAGTTTAATAAAAAGTATTGATTTGGAGACGGCGATGTTGTTAAACACTGATGCTATGCTATGCTAACTAGCTAGTTAGCTGTTCCGTGTGCTGCCTTTATGTAAACGCGATCCGGGTTAAAGTTAGACACAGTATTTTCACAACCCAGACTTCAAGACGGGGTGGATATGTGCAACAAAGTTAATTCATATGACATTCATGAAAACGGCATTTTTTAAATACAACAGACGTGAATCCACTGTTGAATGAAAGAAGCCATTAGAAGTTTCTAACTCTAGAACCCGTAATTGTGCTGACAAGCCCTGTGAGATTGTGTCAGAGTGACAGCCACTAAAATCCCCGTATCTTTACTTCCAATGACGTAATGACAAGAATCCCAAACATTATATTGTTTTTAGGCTGTTTTGTAGTCGATAAGTAGTCACAGAAAGGGTGGATGGGAGAAATCACCTGTCAACAGTGATTAGAGTAGAAGTTACTGCAAGTATTACACACAGGCTTCCTGTGATCAGTGTCTTGTCTCTGATTTTTTTTTTAAAGCTGTTCTTTACTACAAGCTCAAGTTGTAATAGCAAGAGTGTTTTAAAAAAATTCCCCTTTCAAATATTTGAAAGTTATGTAATTTAATCTCAGCCAGCTAAATTATCGAATCCATGTTTGTCGTGTTTTTATTTATTCTCTAGGAATTACTGTATTGTGACATCCTTCAAAGGCTGCATCATCGACCGTCAAGCACCTTGGAGAGGCAACCTGTTGATGTGGAAGGCCTGGACATTCAGCAACAGACTGCTGTCCCAGCGCTGCTCCACAAAAAGACTGAAGCAATCTTTGGTTCCTCGTGCCATCAGGCAATACAACTCTCTGGCAGGGCCTTTTACAAGTAATTTATTTTAATTAATTTTACCCACTGATTTTTCAATTATTTACTTTTTTTTATCAATCTTTTTAATTTGTGATACAGTGATCCCTCGCTATAACGCGGTTTACTTTTCACGGTTTCGCTACTTCACGGATTTGCATCGTGCCTTGTGTTCTGCATTCTGATTGGCTAAAAAGTCACTCCGCTTCTTCTGTACCTGTGCGTCAATAACGTTGCAGTTTAATATGTACACGTACGTAAAACAGCTTGCCAAATTTACAAAACGTACGTGCAATTCATCTAGCAATTTGGAGTTTCTCTAAAACCCATAGAAAAGAGCAACAACTGCCTATCACTATGTTCTTCTCCCGAACAAACACAGCTGCACCGCAGGCTTCAAAAGAAGAAAACACTGCAGAGCGCAGTCAGAATGCAGCAGCTCAGTCTGTAGAGCAGTGAAATACACCTGAGTCACTATTTGTCCCACTGTACTTTGTATTTTTTTCATAATCATTTTAAATTTTCTCCCGTTTAATCGGGTCGCGGTGGGCGGGGCTAATCTCCGCAATTTGAAGCCTTCTGTTCACATCGATGATTCAAATTAATATTTGACAGTACAGTACAGAAGTTATTTGTTGAAAAAAACGTTTCTAAAGTACTTTTATTTGTGAAACAAATGCTTGAGCCTGTAAATTGGTTTGTTCTTTCTTTTTAATGTATAATAGAGTATTTAATTGTATAATAATTGTAAAAAAAATTAAGGTTTCTACTTCACGGATTTTGCCCATCACGGGTTCTTTTTGGAACGTAACCCCCGCGAAAAACAAGGGTTTACTGTATTTCTATTTGTAATGCGTGTGTGTTTTGTGTTTTTTTAAGATGGCCATTTTTAAAAATTTCTTCAGGGATAATTAAATACCCTTCTATTCTATTCTATTTCATATTTTATCATTTATCGTATTAATGTTTTACCTGACAATTGGGAATTTAGCATAACTTTTTTTAGACTCCTCTCTGAAAACAAAGGCAACTCTAAAACTCTTTCCCCTCATGAATAACATTTTACACCCCCTTGACAGTCTCTCTCGCCTCAATTTTTTTCCCAGTGACACATGTAACCCACTCCTGCCATTTATTTAACCTAGAAATTCTACTTATTGGCAACGTACATAAGAACATTACATTTTAAATTGATGCGTACCGTATTGGCGATGCATTTGTAATTATGTGTTTGAGACATGATTTTCATGTTATTGTCAGGGTGAGAGGAGATCACGGAAGACAACATGTGGGCATAGCCGAGTTAATGCTCACAGTGCGTAGAACTGACACAAACAGCTTCATTGCGGGAAAAGTGTACACACAATCAACTGTGATTTGAACCTAGTTTTAGAAGCTTTAATATATACATAAAAGTGAATGATGTATTAAAAATAAATCTGACAATATAATATTTCTTTTTGCTTTTTTTCAAATAAAGGATTGAGCCCCTCTGGTGTGATGTCTTCATGACTGTCACGTATTCTGCTGCCACTATATTTTCCTACCACGCATTCAGGCCAGTTTCGATGTCTTTAGTGACGCGTGGGACAGCCATCCAATCAGGATGGAGCAAAGCATGACACCAAATCAGCTGTGGCAGTTGGGCTTGACCCAGAACCCTGTTTCTGATCCCCGGGTAAGTGCTTTATGTAATCTCACTGTACTGGAAAACTGATTTGTGTGCAGTTCGACTAAAGTGGAAAGTATCAAGAACAGTATAATGAAATCACAATGACTACAATGAATTTTCATCGAAAATGAATGAAAAGTATTATTGTTGCGTGGTGCAAACAATTTCCCTAAATTGTTTGGTTTTTTAAATCAAGTAGGAAGAATAGAACATCTGCAAGTTCAAAATGTGTCACAATGCATGGCATTATGAGCTATCAGATGTACTAATCTCACTACTTTGTTAAGGATCACTTATTTGCAAATTAAAAACAGTTATGGAGATATGAGGTCTGCCTGCCAGCAACAATATAAGTAATTAATAAGTAATTAGTCGGTCACTGTGCCTACATAATCCAAAACATTAAAAAAAAAAAACTGCACTGTTCATAAACAGTATCTTTTTTTTTTTGTCAGGGTATGCTGGTTCCAGAAATTGAATGGGAGGAGAGTGGATCCATGACTGAACCTCATCCTAGGATCAATTTCCTGGAATGGGACAGTCCTCTTTTCGGTCCACAAATGTTGGAACTGCAAGACGACATCAATCCATTGTGGAATTCAGACCGTTTTGGAGTGGACCTATATCTTTACTGTCCCATTTGTTTAGAAGTTAATTTAGGCGACATAATTACATACAGAAGAAGAGAGACTGAGGGGAGCAAGACAAAGTTCAAATCAATACTGCTGTATTGTTCAAGGGACTTCATTGTATGTAAGGATGTTGTGAAAATTAATTCCAGTTTAAATAAAATTCAAATCAGTAGAGATCCCCCGCATCTGCTTAAATTTTGATGTTTTAATCTGTCCCTGTTTTCACTGAATTTTACTCGGCAATAAAGGGTGAATGTTTGCACTTTGTTGTTCTATGACCATCTTTTGTTGTTTAGTATTTAACCAGTTATAAAACCCATAGAGATGATGATCTTTTTTGCAAGGGTGACCTGGCCAAGAGGTTAGCAGAAATATGGTTACAATATAAAATCAATGACATTTGAGTTATTAAAAAATTAAAATTAAGGTCCAGCAAAGTGACTTTGGGCTGAGCAGGGGAGGTGTATTGGGTATCTGTGATTGACAGTGAGATGAGCCTGAGGTAACGTCCCACTGCGTGGTAAGGAGCAAAGTGATGCCAGTTTCTCCACAGAACCTTCTGTGGAAGTTGGAAGATTTTTCTCCTCAACCTTCATATTATCAAGACCAAAGGGAACCGTGTCTGAGTGTTGAAATGACGCTAGCATCAAAGCTAAGAGAAGGATAACGTACAAAACAATCCTGAGTGAAACGTTAATTGTAAATCTCATGACCAGTAAAGAGTTCGATGGATTCAATGTCAAGTGCATTCAACCACTGTTGCCTTGCTTCCAGGTCCACTGAAAAGTTGCGCAAGCCAGTAATTTTTGACAACCGAAGGCAAATAAACCGACAAGCCATGCTAAAGCTAACACGACCGACTGGTACAGAATCAAATATGGGCGGGGATTTTGCCACCTGCACGAAAGCGTAGAGAAAGTGTAAGGGGCCATTCGATTGGCTAAAAGGGAACCCGCCTGCTTTGCCGATGAGTTTGATTGACAGATTCACAAGCCAATGGTGACATTAGTTGACCTGCTCCGTCAGAGGAGTCTCAACATTCACCGTAGAAAATCTCTCACAAATGTGGGGAGATTCACAAACGAGAGCGGGATTTTGAATGCACATTCTGCAATTTGTATGATCTGTGAGTTCATATCACATGTGTACCTAAAAATCATGTTTTTGAAGCACCTACTGTGCATTTCTGAAACATTTATTGTGAATTTCTAAAATGTTTTTGTGAAACAGTGTGCACATTTGTGAGAAAATTATTGTACATTTATAAAACATTCAGTGTGCATGTGTGAAACACAAAGTGTGTGTTTGTGAAACACAGAGTGTGCATTTGTGAAACACAACTTGAGCATTTCCAAATTTATTTAGCACGTTTGCATAAATGACATTTGTGAATCGAAGTGTGTGCATTTGTGACTTGGAGTGTGTGCAATTCTGAATTATGAGACTGTTCTGGCCTCATATTAATGTAACACAATTACATTTTGTTTGTTTTATTTAAATATATTTGTTGTAAAATAATGTATCTACATTTAATTGACCTAACACAAAATGTATTAATAGTCTCACCTATAAACTCCAGTAATCCAAAATAAATGAGTTCAAGTAAGGGGCATGCTGTGCGCATGTTGAATGCTGTTTTCTACGGTGGCCCAGAAGGGTCACAACACATTAACTTCACACACAACACATTACCTTTACACACAACACATTAACTTAACACACAACACATTAACTCACAACACAACACATTAACTCACAACACAACACATTAACTCAGAACACAACACAATAACTCACAACACAACAACTCACAACACAACAACTCACAACACAACACAATAACTCACAACACAACACATTAACTCACAACACAACACATTAACTCATGGCCCAGAAGGGTCCCAACACAACACATCAACTTACCTCACAACACTTTAACTCACAACGGAAGTAAAGCAGCAATGGAAGTGCTTTTATTCTGAAATTTCCACTAGGCTGAGCGGCTATCCACCTAACAGAAAGTAACATTACAGTGAGCTGTGGAGGGAGCATGATTTTTCTACAAGAGAAGATAGCAGCAGTGTTGCCAGATTGGGCGGTTTTGGTTTTAAATTTGCGGGTAAAAATGGCTTTGGCCGGGTTTGCATAATTTGGGCTGTTTTAGGGTCAGTTCGGCGGGTTTTTTCCCTCATGAATATATAATAGCGGACTACGTTAGGCCGTATGGCTGTTGAACTTCTGTGTACTGAAGCTCAGTGAACGCACCAGGCAGAGACGCTTAATGGGCTCTGTCATCTAACCTGTTGTTGGGGGGATGCAACTTCTTAGAAATTGTGTTCTTTAAAGCCTGACACTGCGGCTGCGTGTAGGAGGAGATACCAGCCTAAAGTTATGGTCTGATCGCTGCATGGATCGGTGTCTGTGTTTATCGATCCTTTAATTATTAGTCTGAACGATCTTTTATTTTGAAAAATCATCGGATCGGGTGCTAAATCAGTCCAGTAGGGGGAAAACTCAATGAAAGCTGTGTATTTTTCTTTCTCCTGATCTAATAAAAGGAGGACAGTATTCAATATTTCTTCAGCGGACCGGCCTTCTTTCATTCATTTTCTTAACCCGCTCTATCCCCGCTATATGCGGCTCTTTCTTCCGTGTGCAAGGCCGGAGCGCGCCGACTATCGTGTCAACCTATGATGACAGTATTTTGCGCTCTCTGTGTAGGATACACTGGAGGAGCGCGGGGGGAAATAACTCTCAGCTGCAGACGATGTGAACAGGTGAACAGGTAGAGAGGAAAAGCAGGTAGAGATGCGGGGGAGGGGCTTGGCTTCAAACTGTCAGAGAGATGCAAACACGGCGTCAGATTTAGATGCAGCTTTCACTGCAGGAGTTAAAGCAGAAACTTTCCCTGGGATGATCTTATGATTTCAAACATGGAAACATGATTACCAAGTAGAACTCTCCAAAATACTAAACCCCATCTCTCCACATTCTTGGTGTCTAGTGTTGCGGAGTGGGTGTTTGTGTGTGTGTGTTGGGGACCGCATGCGCCTGTGTGAGAGGAGGGAGCGGAGGAAAGGAGAGGAGAGGAGCGGGCGTGCAGGACAGAGAGGGTGTGACAGCGGAGGGAGGAGTGTGCGTTCATGTTGTGTGTGTTTAGAGGAAGGAGAAACTTAATAAAGAGAAAGTTTCGGGCAACACTGCTGCTAGCTGCTCCTTTAGAAAAATCATGCTCCCTACACAGCTCACTGTGATGTTACTTTCTGTTAGGCAGTTAGCCGCTCAAATTTCAGAATAAAAGCACTTCCATTGCTGCTTTACTTCCGTTGTGAGTTAAAGTGTTGTGAGGTAAGTTAATGTGTTGTGTTGTGACCCTTCTGGGCCATGAGTTAATGTGTTGTGAGTTAATGTGTTGTGTTGTGAGTTATTGTCTTGTGTTGTGAGTTATTGTGTTGTGAGTTAATGTGTTGTGTTGTGAGTTAATGTGTTGTGTGTAAAGTTAATGTGTTGTGTGTTAAGTTAATGTGTTGTGTGTAAAGTTAATGTGTTGTGTGTAAAGCTAATGTGTTGTGTGTAAAGTTAATGTGTTGTGTTGTGACCCTTCTGGGCCACCGTAGTTTTCCTGTTTCTCTTTATTTATTCTTTTTATAGAATCTTCTGCCGTTTTACGGCTACAATTTTTCACCTATTTTAACCAATCAACTATTAAAATGTTCAGCCCCTCCGTCTAATGCCTGCTATGACTTTTGGTCCTTCAAATCCTTAGACTTTTCGAAGAGAAAAAACCTTCGTTCGTGATTTTCCACGCAAAATACGTACTGTGGCTTGGAATCGTTTCAACTCGGCTTCTACCAATAAGACAATACACAATGAACCTCATTTATAGAAAAAATGATTCTATGTAATTATGCTGGCGGTTGTATGTTGCCACAGAGGTTTTAGCTCAGTGGATCTGCCAGTGGGATTAGCATACAGAGGTTCTAAATTCAAGATTGGCTGATCGTTTTGATATATATTCTCAGATGACTTTTTTTTTTTTTTGCCTTGCCATTCTTGATAAAATTGAGTTCGACTAACTCAATTATATTTCATTACATGGAAGAATTTTCTTTGAGGTGGGGCTACTCATATTTATTGGATGGAAATCGAGACCACAATTAAATTGAGTTCATCCAATGAGTTATTTTTTTGAGTGTACCACAGTGTGCCTTAAACCAGAAGACCTGAAACAACGTCTGTGTAGATGTTGGACTACGGACTTGGGATGGGAAGAGGATGAAGGGGTCCAGCAGGATGCAGTGTGGAGCTTTGAACCTTAAACCAATTGATACAAACTCCATTCTTCATACCTTTATCATGGAATTCTTAAAACTTATGGTTAAAACAAGCGTTTTATAACAAGATGTCATTAAACAGCCTGGAGACTCAACAACCAACAGTTTATATTCCCAATGCAAAAACTCTGAAAAGATAACTTTTATTTTGACACCTGATAGTGACTTCCTGGAGACAAAAAAACAAAAAAAGAACAAACATGTCTTTTTCCCAAATCTGGAGCTTCAAGTCGTTGATGTCAAGTCTTAAATATCTGCTGGTAAGACTTGACTCTCCAAGTCTGGAGTCCAGGTCCCAGGTCTCTAAATGAAGACCAACCATATCAGTATGGTTCTCCCCCAACCTCCTTCAGAAATGAGACAGCACAGTGTGAAAAGCAACCCCCACCCCACCCCCCCGACTGAAATAGCATCTTTTCTACAGCCGTGTAGCAGCTGAACAGTAAAGATGTTTTGTGGAAACAGGAACTGTGGTGGTTTCTTGAGTATAACACTAATGCAGAACCTCAAGAAAATATACAGTAAAAAGAGAACTGTTACTGCAACACTTTTGGGTTTTAATAGTTGACACTATTTGTACAACTTTATCCCTAAAACATGTTAAATAAACCTCAGATTTTTACTCAGCGCATTCTAACTCAAAACATTAACACTGACACTTGTAATATGCGGGTGGGGCCTTACACTTGCTGTTGTTGTAAAATCTATGAAAGAGTCAGATCAGTTTGACTACGAAGATAAGACACAGGGGAGTTTGCTGTGGAAAGTGTACCACATCCATCTTTCTCTTTTGTTTTGACCCACCCTCGTAGTTCCTGGCCAATGAACGAAGAGATCTTTAGTCACATGGTTTTGTTACTAAGCTTTGGTCCATAACAGACTGCTTGACGCCAGTCCGAATACAGACCAAACACAAGGTTTGGGTCTCAATCCGGAACAAATAAAGCCGAATTGATCTGGAACAAAAGATTTTTCCAGTCTGAATACACCCTTAGAATACTGGAGTATCAGTGCTTTCAACTAATGAGGTATATTTGGAAATTGATTACTTGATTTGGGCTTTCTACTGACTAATTCTTGACTAATGATATGACTAATGAAAAACTTGGTATGAGATAAAATAATTCTGTTTAGCGGATCATCAATCTTTGAAGGGTCACATTAAAACTCCCAACCTAGCTCTCTGGATGAGTCATAAATTCTGTCCACGTTTAACCCTTGTGCTATCTTAGATGACCCCAACTTACATTGACTTGTTCTCCCTACCATGACAAAGGTGGATTAAGGTGGAAAGATTTCATGTAATCAATGGACACCAGTGAAGATCACAAATCATTGAAGAAAAAAGGTTCAGCACACTGTCTAGTGGGTCTAGATGACCCAACTCCCAATGTCAAAGTGCCTAGGATAGCACAAGGGTTACAGCAGTGAATTCTCCCATTTTTAAGTGCACACCATCAAACTCTCACCTTTTTATTAGAAGTCAGGAAGACATTTTCCTGTCTTATCTCTATATGTTTGCAACAGACAGTCACGTTGCACATTCAAAACAATAACATTAAGTTGATCACAAAATGTAGCCTCATCAAATGTAGCCCACAATACTGGTACTTCAGGAAAAATGTCAAACATATCAAACCAAACCTTTTAACGAAAGCACTTTTCTTAGCTTAGAGACAAACATTTATCACTCCAAGACCACAGCTGAATTCTTTAAGACCCATATTAAGTTATCAAAACAGAGTAAAATTGTCACTTTAAGACCACACATAAAACATTTCACCTCACACATCGTCAGTGCAAAGTCCATTATGTTGCCCAGTGTTTTCAAATTCTCTTTGTATTGTGGCAAAACTTGTTTGTAAGAGTCCAGATAAATATATTATTCACTGTTTGAAAGAAAATTCACTCATTTGCTGTCAAAAAACTTGTTTTCATAACAAGTTTGTCTTTTTGTCCATTGAGATAAAAACAGTGTTAAAGTGGTCACTATGTGTTATTATAATTTTTTTTTACTTGTCTTGTCCAACAGCTGAGCAGACAAACGAGAGCTGAAAGCCTCGTGTTGGACATTTTACTGTTACAACAGGGGTTATGAAACATTTGACACACTAGGTGTATATTTAAATAAACCCCTTATGTAATTTAGGCTAAACTTTATTCTTCTTACTCATATCTGTAACAGTCTTTTGTTGGACCTGACGGAAAAAAAAGAAGGGGAAGAAAAGAGAGGGATGTCTGGGGGGTAGGAGGGTGATTAAAGAGGAAGGGGGGTAGAACCGTGAAGCAGCATAAGGCAAAAAAATTGCTGGATGTTTCTAATCATTGCAGTCAGGTTTAAAAGTAATATAAATCCAAAAGGGGCCGAGGCCTGTCCACACACACACACACAAATGCCACAAACATTCCTGTTGGCTCCAAAAATGCCCACATACAAAACATGTCAACATAGACACAATACAACTGATGTTCACACATGCATCCTCATGCATTCGCCCCACCCATGTGAAATATTTAATTTAATCACTCAAAGTATTTGTGCAAAGGCGAGATAGCACCTGTGCTCGAGTGGATCTTTATGTTCTTCTAAAGTGAATGATGGAATGGAAAAAGAAGGAGGGAGAGTACTAAGCCATCTCCACACCAAGACCCCCACCGCGGCAGCAGTGGCAGCCAGGACCCCCTTGACCCGCAGATAGAGAACAACCGCCAACCGGGCATTCACATCCGCCACTGGGCAAGCAGGACCGCCACGGGGGCACCTAGAGCCAGAGAGTGGAGAAACACCGGGGGACAGAGGGTGCAAGCCCCAGCCCAACCAGTAGAGCAGCCTTCTCGCTGCGGCTGTAGGGTCCAACGCGTTGCCTCGACCCAGGAGAACACCCCCAGCCAAGCAACCCACGCAACCCAATTCTGGGCATCCCCCCACCCCGGGCACAGGCCAAGGCCCCCCAATGGAGACCCGCCCTACACTCCAGACAACCGCCCACCCAGTCCACGGTTGGTCAAGTTGAGAGCAAGGCAGGGGCCAGCCACCCCTGCCCAGAAGGAAGACGCCCCAGAGCGGTGGAGTGTACAAGAAGTGTTGTGCATGGCCCAACCAGGCTCACCCATAGATGGAATTTGGAGAAGGCCAGCGCTCGAGAGCAAGGACCAGAACCCACACCACAGGGACACGGACACCCCCAGGCTCAGATGTGATGTGAACCCCGGCCCCCGGTCTTGCCAGAGAGCACAGGGATCTCTCTCCCCACGTGGAAAGAGTGCCGCCAGGCCCAGGAAGCCAGCACCCAAGGAACACGGCCATCGTTGCCAAGGGCCTGGTACCCCCTACCAGGGATGGGGTAGGTAGACAGATGGTCCGAGGTCCCACCTTCCTTGTATGATGTATGTGCGTGTGTTTGTAAACGTGTGTGTGCGTGCGTGTATGTGTGTTAGAGAGTATAATTTCTGAGGGGTAAAGGGTGTGTGTACTAAGGGGGTGCAATTAAAATTGGCAGGTAGGGCACTGAGAGGAGATCTCCTGATTACTCACAGTGATGTCCAAACATCCTCCCCACCAATGGGCACTAAATATCTATTTTTTTAACTTGTTCTGTCCAACAACTGATCAAACAGATGAGCGCTAAAGGCCTTATGTGTTGGACAGGTTTTACTATTACAAAAAGGGGTTATAAATCTTCGGATAGTCAGGGTGTAAATTTGTATAATCCCCTTTCTGTTGTTTTATTTTTTTTTTCTTTGTATTTATTTATTGGTTTCATTTTGTGTTTTAAGTATATATACATGTTCTTTTTATCAAAGGGGAGGGAGAGGGGGAAAGTGTGTGTGTGTGTGTGTGGGGGGGGGGGGTGTAGAAGAAAAAGAAATAAAGAGGGAGGGGGTGAATGTGAGGGAAACCAAGTGCCAAGTTGCTAATTTGAATAGGTTGTGATTATAAGCTGTGAAACATTTTATGCTAGATCTGCAGAAAGGCGAATATTACATCTAAACTTTAAATTCTAACGCTACGATAAGTGGAAGACCCTGTATGTGTCCACTGATATTGTGGGTTAGGAGGAGGGATAAAGCAGACAGGGAGCAGTGTGCCAGTGTGCATGTGCACGTGGGGGTGGAGATGCATGCACGCTGCCAAAGTGAACCATGTGATCGTTAGGGGAACCAGATCCTTCCCAGCCTGACCAGCCAGACCAGGAGAGAGGGAGAGACCCCGGACCAGGAGCGTCCCCAGAGACGAGACCCACGCAGCCCGAGCGGTGGAGAGACCGCTAACCCACGCAGCCCAAAGATCACGACGCAACCACAGCGCCACCCCTACCTCCTCTCACGCTACACTACCCTCTACAGCCCCCCCACCCAACACGTCCCTCAACCCCTTTTCCCTTACCCCCCCCTCGGCCCTTCCAACTCTGGAAAAGGGAGGGTGAGCCCCAGCGGGTACTGGCGAGGTAGCCCCCTGGCCTGTCTCCACCCATGCACTCTCACAAACACACACATTCTTCTGGTTGCCCCCCGTCGCTACACAGTAACCCCCTACAGCCCAGCCTCGGCTAATAGGTTCCCCACACGCCAGGCCGCCCTGAAAAGACCAGGGGGGGAAGACCGGCCGCCCCTTCCCAATCCCACTTGTGTATTGTGGTGTGGGTGTGTGTGCTGCAGGTAAAATGGGAGGTCTCCACTCTCCCCGGGTGATGAGACAACCTCCAAGGTCCCGTACTGATGGTGGACCCTCCCCATCCCTTCCATTAGCCATTCGGTGTGAGTCCCATCTCATGGAGTGCAATGAGTTTCTCTAGTCAGTAGGCATGTAGACAGTAGGGCCCGGTACTGTCTAGTTATTCAAACCTCTTTCCCCCATGTACTTTTCCAGTACTATTCAGTTTCCAGCCTTAGTGCCTTCCATGGTGGGTATTGTTTTCTCCCATGGTTGCTCTTATAGCCAAGCATCTCAAGGGTCAATGCTGTGTAAACCAGTTTTTTGGTTTCTATGATTGATGTGGTACAAATTGCCCTCAATGCTTCATTCACAGTTTCTAGGATACTTTTAGGTGGTACATCACTTAGCTGTATTAGCTGGTGTCGGGGTTGCCTGGTGTTAATTCTAGACATGATCTTGTCTTTCGGGTCAGTTGCTGCGTCGCTCGGCGTAATAGTAGTTATTGGGGCTGTGTTCCCAAGTTTAGATTGGGAGTGTGATATGGCCTACTCTCTGACCTGGTGTTCTGGCACTTCCATGGTCTTCCATGGTTTGTACCACTTTAATCTCAAGTTGTGATAAGAGATACCATTTGTGGATTTTGAAACATTTAGCTACTAGTTGCTCAATGTTCCAGCATCATCTTCTTTCTCTTTCGGCTTGTCCCAGCAGGGGTCACCACAGCGAAACAACCTCTCTTTCAAGGATGAGTCGCATGGTTTACTTGGCAATGTTTTACGCCGGATGCCCTTCCTGACGCAACCCTCCCAATTTATCCGGGCTTGGGACCGGCACAGAAGCAGAGAAGGGAATAGGGAGCAGCCCGGATTCGAACCCTGGTTTCACGGGTGGAAGGCGCCGCAAACCAGCACGAGCTAAACTGGCTCCACTGCTCAATGTTCCAGCATGACGTGTTTTATTGTCTCTCATTAGTTATGAAGTTGGCAGTAGCGTTAGGGTCTTGCCCAAGGACCCTCACTGGATTATGTTAATAGCTCAAAAAGTATATGGGAGAAAGAGACAGCACATAACAGCAATGCTCAATGGCTGGCCTTTCTGAAAAACAGAACACAGCACCCTACCTGAACAGAATCCAGTAACTATCACAGTGGCAGACATCCAAGAAAGATTCTCAAGTATGAAAAAAAATACAGCAGCCGGCCCTGAAATGAGCGCCTGGCAGTACAAATGAACCAGCTGCTAAGAGATGGAACTCACCCGAATTGCTAACAGAAGGGCCAACGATTCTGATCCAGAAGGATCCCTCAAAGGGTGCAGTCCCATCCAACTACCGGCCAATGACCTGTCTCTCCACAACATGGAAGGTCATGTCACGTATCATTGCAACCAAGATAAATAGGCACGTGAATCAATACATGAGCAAAACACAGAAGGGCATTGGTAGAGAATTTAGAGGAGCCAAACATCAACTACTGGCTGACAGAACAGTAGCTCAAGACTGCAGGTCACGAGACACCAACCTGTGCGAACTTCGATATATATATATGTGTGTGTGCGTGTGTGTGTGTGTGTGCACGTGTCACTGCTCAATAACTTGTTTGTATAATACTACATACTCCCTACTCCCTTGTTTGAAACAAGTAAAAAGAAGACGCATAAACACATAAACACATACTGTTACTACGGCAACTCCTAATCTTTTTAGTAACATGTAAAAAGAACAGTCCAACACTGCTAATTAGCATATTTACAAAACACTAAAAATATTTTGCATTTCATAAAAAAACAGATTGACAGATTGAAAATTCAACATCAGTTAGCACAACCAGAATTAATATCTAAATAAGGGCTGGTGCTCTGCATTATAAGTCGGACAGTTGTTTTAAGAAAATAATTCATGCTTTTTATTGTTCCTTATAGTGCGGAAAACACAGTAATTAAAATTTTCAAATCCAGCATGTGTCATTTAGTTGTCACTGTAAGAAAACCATGTGAAAGGAACTGCTAGAGACAGCTTCAGACAATCTTGATCAGGGAACTTTGGAGATAGAATTGTCAGGCAGGCCTGTTATCTGTTAGTGAATTGCAGGCAACAGCTGCAGCAAATGCTTGACCTCACTTCCCAGCAATGCAAGCAGACTCTTCAGAGCAGAATACATTTCTGAAACAGCCCAGCAGACAAACAATCTGAACTATTTGCATCTCAGTGGGGCATCTTAATTCAAACTAAACAGGATTCAAGAGGAAAAACATTGAAAAAGTCTAAAATTTCAGTGCAACACCATACAAAAATAATGTTTTCTTTGTTCAATAAGTGTATTGCAATTTATGATAAAGCTGGGGAGGGAAACTGTTTTTATGTACTAGTGTTACCTTAGGAGTCTAACACTAATGTTTTCATTTACTGTTGCAAATCAAGGGTGTACATTTGCTGGTATCAAATTTAATTTTCTAACCTGACTTTTACAAATTATTTTTTGCAGAATGCAGAGGTTTAAAAATGCTTTAGAGAAAAAAAAAATCTAAAAACATAAAATGCTTCCTTGGCTTGACACTGTTCAAAAATGGCAAAAAGAAGGAAAGGAGGCAGAAGTGGAAATTCACTGGAGGAAAGTAAACAAACAGGGCCATGAAGCAGGCATGGAAAATTTGGAAATGTATAGCAATGCACCCGGACAGAGTCTGTGTCATGAAAGAGTTTTATACCAGAGTGAGTGTGTCATAAATAACAGTGTGTAATGGATGCTTTATGAAAGAAGTCTGTTGATTTGAAATACCAGATGTTTATGTGGTTGCAGAATCCAGCAAGTAGACACGTTTTTGTGCTTAAAGAAAAATTTAGTTTTAATCCCATAAAACCAACAAGAGATACATGTTTTCAAATAATAGAAGGATGTCTGAGGAATTTGGTTAAAAACACTTTCAAGTTAAACAGAAGACAGTAGTTTTGTGACATATTGTGACATTGCATTATAGATTAGGTAAACACAAAAACAAGTGATATCCTATATGTTTTTTTGCCAAAATAAAAACCATAAACTCTGTAAAATCTTCAAGTCTGTTCTACGATCTTAATTAAGAGTAAAATGGCTAAAAAAAAAAACATTTTATGAACATGTTGGCTTTTGATATAAGAAAAACAGTGACGTGCGGTGAGGTTAGTGGCACTGACGTCATCCGTCAGATTTACAAACATATGAACCATACTGAGTAACTTATTCACCATTTGATTGACAACAGTTAACGTGTTTTGTTTAAAATATCATTTTAACATGTTTTTTTTCATATGCAAACTGCAGCATAGAAAAAAGCCCAAACGTTATTATCGTCTTACCTTTACTTGTAAATAAAGTCCATACGCCGCTCCTTCTGAAGAAAATGACTTGCCGCTTGCTATCACTTCTTCTAGTATTTTTTAGCGTCATAATCTCAGGGCTCACCGGCGCCCCCTAACATGAGGCACGAGAATGTCTGGCCTCACTCAGCGGCTTTTTCGCCGGCGTTTAGCGCTCAGCACAAGAAATACGTCCCTCACATACAGTTATTTATAAAAACAAACACTGTACATCATATACATCTGCTAAATTATGTAAACTCAGCTCATATAGTACAAGTGATTGAACCGACATACAGAGAGGCAGCAGTACCGTCTGACTGCATAGGTATTGCGCAATCCACGGTGAGGTTCAGCGGGCTGGTGACTCATCGCACGTCACTTAGTATCTGAACCGGCAAATGGGGAAATTCAGCGATTTTGAAAAGAAAAAACACCCAAAAATGGTAAATTTAAATGGAAGGCACAAATTACTGATTAAATATAATAATTGAATTTAGTTTTTCTCTTTTCTTCCCATAATGACAGGTGAGGCACAGCCTCACCTGCCTCTCCTGACTGCACGTCACTGAAGAAAAATGAATGCTAAACTTGATGCCCCGTTCAAATGAAAATAAACAAACACCCTGCTCGAGTGATCTTATGAAAACCTCTTTTTGAACTACTTTTATCTTTGGTGCTATTTTTTTTCTCAACTTTTCTTTGGTCCTTAGGCCTTTTTTCACCCATTCCATATTTAAAGATATTGATTGTTTAAGGATGCCCATTGTCCGCATGCTATGTTTTTGGAAACAGCCTAAATCAAATATTATAATAAAATAAAATTCAGTTTGGCAGGATTTCTCAAAGCAGATAAGAACAATGTTTCAGAGTATTCACTGGAAGTGTTCGTCATCACTCTTCCTTCAGAGCTTTTTTTCTTTGTGTGTCTGTTCCTGATAGAAATCGGTTTCCAGAAGAAAACCAGATGGCAATGGCAGCAACATTAAGAAGTAACACAGACCAGACCATGACAGTAAGACCAGGCACTTCCAAAAAACATGCAGTCAAGTCTGATTTGAAAAGGGCTAAAACATCCTTCTAGAGTTACATACAATGAAACACCAAAAAGCATTTAAGATCAGTGGTTAAATGCAGGGGCAGTTGGTAAGCAGAAGAGGGGTGGCAAAACACAAGAGTGGAAAGCCATTACAAATAAAACGATAAAGAAATATGTATTTTTAACAGTTTTTTTTATGGTCCAGCAGAAGCTGGTAACTGACTGCCTCGACCATATTGTTCTCACAGTTGGAAAACTGTCTGCGTATTTGAGAAATTTGACCCCCGCCACATGCACGAAAGTCACCAAAATTTGCACACACCTAGGACCCGGCGAACATGAATTTTCGGCATAGTTTTAAAAACACCCACGAATGATGATGACATCACAGCGAGCGATAATGTAATAAAAATAAGTGGGCCAAAAATCTCGTATGGGGCCAAAAATCAAACCAAAACACACATGTCGGGGATATTCAAATGATGTTTTGAAATTATTATGGGATGGGCAAAAGACCTACGACTTGGCAGCGATTTTGTGACGAACTCTGAGAATGAGCAACACGTGCTGCCAGCTTAAGTCTACAAATACCACAGATGTTTCATTGACCTTAGATCTTGGGAAAAGGCAGCCATCTTAAATTGAAAAAAAAAACTGGTTGCTCAGAAATGTCTGAATGGATCAAAATCCCACTTTGGGATTGTTTTTGTGAGAGGAATTAACATTATAATACACATAAAAGCTCCAAAAGTAGATTTTGCATTATATAGACACTTTAATATTCTGATTCTGAAGAAAGTTTTATTTTAGAAAAATAATCTCCCCACCACATCCGACCTATTCTTGAAAATGCATCCGCTAATTTCTTAAAACGAACGTATTTGGAAAGTTTCTTTTCGCAGAAAACAGCCAGTGAGGACACAGAAGATGAACATTCAATTTAAAAATAAAAGAAATCTGCATTTAACAGACAAAAACCACGATTCTTTACTCCAAATATGAATTTGTTGTGAAATGTGTTCCACAGACTATAATAATATTGCAGAATATTCAGCGACTTGTAGTCTCGGAGGCCATCATCATGGTAGAAGCACAGGCGGAGTCTCAGGACTTGGGTTTAGCTCAAAACTTTATATTCTATTTTCTTCCATTGTCATTTCACAGTCATGCCCCAAGCTCTATCCGCTAACCAACAACAACCTCCAAATGGTTACAACTCCCACCTTTATAGGCTTTCTCCTTTGGGAGCTACCATCCACCCAGGTTAGGTGGATGGTAGGTATGTATATGTATACCTCGATGATATCCCACAGATAACCTATTTACCCAAAATATTAAAATATATACCAGGGCTCCAGACTAACTTTTTTCACTAGGAGCACTGTGGCCCCCAACTGAAAATTTTAGGGGCACAGCAAGAAAATTTAAGGGCGCATACCGTAAATCAACATTCTAACCAAATCTACTAATTTCCACTGTATTACTAATAAATGCTTTAATAACAGAAATTACAATGAGCTGTTTCTAATTCAGTGTCACATTTTATTCTGCACTTTTGAAGATGAAACAACAAGGTAAGCTGACAGCACCATCGCTGTCATGACAGTACAAATAGTAAACAAAATACCATACATTTAGAATTAAAAAAAAGTTTTTAGTAACAAAGTGATGGTATATTTTTGTTTTTGCTCCAACATCACCTGTCAATCAAAACAAAAATATCACGAGAAAGGGGTGGGAGCAAGGCCCCAACCCTCATGAACACAGCTGGAAATTTAGTACTGCACTGACTGAAAGCTGCCCTACAGACTACAAAACAATGCATTATAGGACATGTGTCCTGATGGGTTTTTGTAGTTAGTGATCAATCAAAATAATTTAATATGCCTGATTAAAAAAGGCTACATCCATTACAAAACATTAAAATAATTATAAAAGATATAATATCACAAATCACAGATCATACTAAGGGGAAGAGGCATATTAAAAGTAAATCGAATGTTAAGGACTACAACTTCCTGTTCTCCTTAAGTCTCGCTGCAGCCCCGCCTTCACCCCCCCCCACCCCCTGCCCCGGTCACCCCAATTATCCAGGCGCGGCGCTGGTTCATCTTAAACACGTCTATCGTTGCATTTTCCCCACGTGTTTTAAATGTGTCTAAGACTAAATCGTGTTGTCGCTCACATGTATTTAAAGTTCAAGCCCTGTTAGCTGTCACGCATGTAGGTGTGGGACATTTATGCTCCTCAGCTGACCATCTCCCGCGGAAGCGGTGTGCTGCCGTTCGTGCATGAGAGCCGTTGTTTCATTCGCGAGTTTGAGACCCTTGCTGTAGACTCTGGCACTGGTACACTAGCCGCAGGTCGGAAGAACGAATCAACAGTTCGCTTATTCATAGCTCAGACGCACATATCAGGTCGTGATATTTGTCTCCGTTTCCTTCCTACAGATGTTTACGCGCGCTCGATTATCTCTAGGCCCCTCCCCCTCCACGCATTTAGCCACTCACAGTGGCTTTCCCTATTCTTCTCACACGCATTGGCCGCCTCACAGACTGGCATCACGCGAGTGTGCGCTCGCGTCTCATGAGTATGTGTGCGAGTTTGTGTGTGTGTGTTTGCGTGCGCTCGCGTCTCATTGATTATTTCATAGATCATTGACGTGCCCCTTCCACGTTTAATGTATAAAAAAATACGGAGGGTGGGGGAGGCAAATTTACTGGTCGCACATGTGCGACTGGATGTAAAATTCAGTCGCACACTCTCAAATTTTGGTCGCAAAATGCGACCATTTAGTCGCAGTCTGGAGCCCTGTATACATTCAAAATCCCCTATAAAAATTGATAATTTCCCCATACAGAAATTGAACTCACTAACTGTTCCTAACCAATTCAATAATTCATTCAAATAAAATTACCAATATGAGGCTCTTGTACCCTTAGGGACCTCTTTTGCTTACATTCCTGACACAGAAAACAGAGGTGAGTCATCACAATCAGACAAGGCATACACATAGACATGCAGCAGCTATAAAACCTAAATATTTAAATCTATGTGCTTTCACAGGTGCTCCTGACCAAGAAGAACTTTGCTGCTGCTCCTTAACTTCAGCTACATTAACTAATAAAAAATCTGTCAGTTAACCATCTCTGCCTGTTTCTTTAATGTGACAACTGCTCGTTGTAACAATAACCACTTCAGCCACAGGCACAGCAACCAGCTACAGTCTGGTCTGTGAAAATATTGACTAACAATCAATAAATCGGTCCATGGCCTGAAAAAGGTAGAGAACCACTGATTTAGATGTTGGGAAATCAAAACCTTCATTTCTTTTACTTCCTTTTTGTCAGATTCAATAGTGGAAGCATTATCAGGACAAAAGGTTAGGACAAAAGGTTTTACAGTAATGTCTCATATTCCTTCAGATTGTCATTATGATGGGGATTCAAGATGGTCAGCCACAGAAACAGATAAGTGGAGTTGCATGGATTAAAGGGTAATGTTACCAGTAATTTTCCTTAATGGTCGAGATGCTGTTTGCTGAGTCTTGCAGCTTCCTGTGGTTTTAAAGGCACTCCAATGGAAACATTTTTCTGACATAAATAAATATAATTAAACTTTCTTTATTCAAATCAATGTCAAATCAAGAGCAGACAAAAAAATGCTGTTTGAAGAAGAGCTTATTTACAGTTACATAAATGGCGTAATGGTAAACTTATATAGCGCTTTTCTACCTACAAGGACAAAGCACTTTACAGTCGAAGACCCATTCACACACACATTCACACACTCCGCTGCCACCAGTGCCTCCGCCTACTGCCTCTGCCTACCGCCAGAGGTAAGGTGGGGTTCAGTGTCTTGCCCAAGGACACTTTGACTCATGGGCATGCAAGGCGGGAATTGAACCTGCAATTTTACAATCATGGGTCGACCGCCCTACCGCTGCACCACAGTGGCCCTACATAGAACTGGGAACCCTTGCACTTTTCAATTGCTGGCTGTTTTAAAAACCTTCCATTAAAGATATGATTATCTTAAGGTCACATTGTCAGACAGTATAGAGCGTCAAGACATAATCTCCTCAAACAAATACATTTGTTTGAGGAGAAAAACATTTCCATGCCTGGTGTAAATGTAGCATTAAAGTTAAGCTGAACACAAACTTTCCTGTATGCCAAAAATGGCTTAAATGTGAGTGGAGGTCAGATTGAGCAGCTTACATTTGTTAAACTTGACATAAAAGCACAATGACCTATTTTTTTGGTGTAAAATTATGATCAGTAAAAGGTCAGCTAATTCAGAAATGCCTTCGCTTTCTTGTTACCCCATCCTCTTTTCAACTGACGCTTTTCACAACAAACTGCAGTTACAAGAAAACTCACAGCAGTGCTGACATTCAATGTCTAACAGTCATTTCTGTGTTTCTTAAAAGTAGCTAAACTCCAAGCGAAAAAGAATGGTGAAATCATTGCTGCTACTCCTCAAGTCTGGAGAAGGGAGGATCAGCAGTTCTGCCTTCATCTGTCTCTCATGTGATAAACAGTCACACAGTAAAACAAAAAAAGATAAGTACAATTCTGTCTCTCATCTGCCAGATACTTGCTGTTGAATGATGTGCTTTCATCACCTTGCATGTTGCCAGCGCGTGTCTAGCCTTTAGTTGCACGGTGGTGCTGTCATTTAAGAGGCGCTCAAAATGCAGATAAATATGCAGACTTGTACTCTACATGTTTGGGGGTCAATGCTTTTTTTGTCATGGTGCCTCCTGGAATCCTCTCCTCCCCCCTCCCTTCTCTTCTCTGCTCTCCTGATTAGATCCAGCTGTTGGCACTCACCTCATCAACCTGCATGCTCTACTTAAGAGGAACTTCCCCAGCATTCATCGCCAGTTCGTTGCTCTCTATGGTGCAGGACCTGGTCTCATGTTTACGCTAGGTTTCCAAGTATGTTTTTGTGTCTCGTTTACCCAAGTAATCAAGTGTTCCTCCTTGTCTACAGGACTATCAACCACAAGTGCTAACCTGGGTCTACTCTCAAGCTCGCTCCATCGGGTTCCACCTGAACACCAAACCTCCAGCCCTGCCACAAATCCCCACCACGCCACTAATCCTTGCGACGCAGTTGATCATCACTACCAAAGTTCCATGTGCATGGTGAGTGCTATCTTCCTTGATTGCACTCACCCTCTGGTCCTCCCTCCATCTCCTTTGGATCTCTCGTCCCATCATCATCCCAGGGTCTGTTTTGTCATCGCAGATCATGACAGAACGAACTGGCCTAACTCCAGACCCAGCTGACCCGGAAGGTCTTCGCTTCGCGGTCTTACAGGAGGAAGCTTTCCTGGATCGATACGCCGACGCCGAAGCTCAGATGTCTACTGTACAACAGTTTCACAGTATTGACGAAATCTCACAAGCCCTGATGGACTTTACCAGCCACGTGTTTACTACTCCCACGACCGTTTCCTTGCTTCTGCCTGCAGCCAGAAACGTTCTACGGTGAGGTGGAAGCTTGTGGCAGTTTACTCCTACAATACCAGTTGATCTTCCAACAAGCCCCGGGTATTACCAGTCAGATCATAGCAAAATAGCTTTGATTGTTAACTCCCTAAGGAATAAAGCCATTCAGTTGGCTCAAGCATATTTAACCTCTAATCCCATTGCTCATATATCCTATGATCATTTCCTTGAAAAATTCAAACTAGTTTTTGATCAGCATTGCAAAGAAGAAGCCAAACGCCGAAGAAAGAAACCGATCTGTGAACAACCACATTATCGATTTTCGTATTCTGGCGGTGGAAGCTGGTTGGCCGGATAAGGCCTTAAATGGCTTTTGTTTTTACCGGTCCCTTTGTAACAACTTTTCCAAACTTAATGTTGAAAAATAGAGTACAATAAAGCAATTAAAAATATTAACTCCTTAAATTAGGAAAAACTGGTGCGTGCAACATTAAGTATGGCCAAATGAACTATCACGATATCTGCAAAAAAAAAAATTCTAACACCATAGTGTTTTGGCTCCCTGTGCTTTCATCTCAGTAGGAAACTGATCCAAATGGCTCTTTCAGAGGTACAGGTTAGCGATCCCTGGTCTAGCACACCCACGTGCATTCCAGGTTTGTACTGTAACATTATCATGTATAAAGTAAAATGTCTTGTTAAAAAAACAATGCTGTTGCATAATGAGAATATAAGACACTTTGTGTTCTTAATTTGCTATTTATTTATTTCTCTTTCTCAAAAAGTATCGATAAGAGTATTGTTAAAATACCGGATCGATAAGCAGTATCAATGAGAGTAGTAATAAGGTTAAAACCTTAATGATACCCATCCCTACCTGGGACACATTTTGGAAGCCGGTCGTTTCCAACCTGATCCGGCCAAAATCGAAACCATCACCAAATGGGAACCACCCGATAACAGAAACAAAATTACAATTTTTGGGTTTTGCTCATTTCTACCGTCGTTTCATACGGAATTACAGCCAAATTGCGTCACCATTAACCAAACTCACTTCATCTCTGAGGCCCTACAGTTGGAGTTCCGAGTCTCAACCAGGTTTTGACAAGTAAGTAAAAATGAAGTCGGCTTAGACGCAGGCGTGTCGTACAGAATTTCATTTTTTCAAAACTCCTGAATCTTGTGTACTGCACAAGGGGCCTATTAGGGCTATTCAAGTGATAAGCATGCACTCCGTACGTGCAGCCTGACTGTTAGAAATTAGGAAATTAGACATTCAGAGCGTGGTTTTTGCAAACCACCTGCACACTGTGCATGCGGCATTTGTGTGGAGTCAGTAAGAATCCAGTACCTGAAACTTAATAACAGCTATAGTGTGGCGTAAGGACACCAAACAGCTGCATTACCAGCAGTGGCAGTTCTACACAGCGTTAAGCTGGCGCCCCTTTTGAAATGTCGCCCCAGACGCACTTGCCACATGCACGACAATTTTTATGACGCCCCTAAAAGTGGCCGCTCGAGCCTCAAGACACACCTGCATCTGTCTATGATCGTTCATGAGCTGGGATGACCCAAAAACCTGCGGCACCTTCACAGGTCAACCCCCCCCTATGGGCACATTTGACTAAGGCATTGAAAGTATCAAGAAGAATGACAATCTCCACCGATGTTGATAAATCCTGTGGTCACACGACCAGTCCCCCTTCCAGCAAATATGACAATGTTAAGCCTGTTTTTTTCAAAAACTTTGAGTCCTTTTCGTGATGTTCGTAGACCGCTGCTCTGACCAAATGAAGTTATTCAGTCGTAATTTTTTCATGATATGGACGCTGACATTAGACGTTAGAACCATTCATCGTCACTTAGCAGTGATTGGTCAGAGTTAGGAGTTAGGAGATTTGAAGTCCACACCCCTTCCATTAAAGGCAGGCTCTGGAAGACTGTTTCAAATGTTTTGAAAGTTTGCTATTTTGGTATAGTTTCTTGCTCATTTGCACATGCACATTATTCCTCTTTCTGTAATGCCCTTCTCTAATAATTCCCTGTTTTACTCCTTGCTCTCCATTAACCTTCAGTTCTCATTTGTGGTCATAGGCACAACTGAACATGTTTGAGATGGCTCTGTGGTTTTTCATTTGTTTGCAGATGGATCTGTTTTTTCTTTTTTACTTTGTACCATATCAGTCCTTCCATACACACCAAAGATTAGATAAAAGTTCACATTCAGTAGCCAATTGTTTATTGAGAAAGAGACTTGTGGTGTTTACAGTGGCTTAGTGGTGTCATGGTGATCTAATGGTCAGAGAGAAAAGCTTTTGACTGGTACTCCAGTGGGTTCTTTAAATGAAAGTGAGTTTTCTTTTTCCTGCCTACATAAAAAGCCAGTGATAGTATGAAGACCTGATGGTTTGTAGTGAGACATTTCCAGGCACTCAAATTCCTGTGTCTTTAAAAAAAGGGGAAAAATATTAATTAGATTTTGAACAGTTGTTTTGCTATCAGTGGCAGCTCAAGACACACCTGTGCCTGTGAAATGTGGCCGCTCCTCTCTATTACCCTTCATGGGCCCGGAAAACTCAAAAACTTGCAGTCAACCCCCTGTACAGTTGACTTTTTAGGCTTTAAATTCAGTAATAATCTTGCTGTAAATGGTGAATGCCACAGCACTCTGTTTTTGAAAAGATGTTATGTATTATTATGGGCATTATCCTCTATCATGTAATAAATGCCATTATCAGCTAGCCCCCTGTTACAATGCCTGATTCAAGCACAAAGAGATCCTACCAATCAGTAATATTGATTGGTGTTGTTTTCAACAAGTATGGAGCTTTAATGGTCACTCATCAACAGCCTCATTAGTATTAAGTTACTACAAATGCTAGTCTGGCATGTCCTGTTGCTGCTAATTCACATTCAGTGCATTCAACTGTCAGGCTTTTTACCCTGAGACAGTTACTGGAAACCCTGCCCACTCTGTAAATGTTGATCAAAAATGAAGGAGAAACTAACATTTGATATACTTAAAATACAACAATGATACTAAATGAAAGGTCCTTGGTTCTCTGAGATCTGCTTTATATATAAGAGCAGCTTTGAAACTAAAACAACATAATGTTCAACATTTTATGCAGCAGTGTTTGGTTGCTGACATAACTGTGTTGTATTTTTTCCTAGCACTTTATAAAAAATAATTTGAATTAAAGCTACAAGTAGCATTTAGCGGGCCCGAGCACGTGCGACCGCCTGGCACGAGCGACCGCCCCGTGAGCAACGCCCTGCTCGAGACATTCTCGTCGTTCTTTCTTGTCCATTCTGGAGCTCCAAGCTAATGTCAATATGAAAGCAGCCTGTGGGGGGGGTGGGGGGGACTGTAATCTGTTGCCTTAAGGGACAAAGACTTTTGCATATAGCATGAACGAGTGAGTGAATGAGCAACGCCCTGCTCGAGCCGTTTTGTGTCGTTCTTCCTTCTGCATTCTGGAGCTGCAAGCTACATTTAACATGACAGCAGCATGTCGGCGGGGGGTGGGGGGGGCTGTTATCTGTTTCTTTTAAGGACTGAAATTTTTGCATATATTGTGAAAAAAAAATTCAAACGAAGCCTTGATTAGACCTGCTCATTTTCTCATCCAGAAGAAAAACAAAAAACAAACAAACACACAGCTGTGCTGCACTGCTGCTGTCCAGAGAATCTTCAAACTGGATGCAAAACAACATGCGCTTTGCAAGATCCTGGTCCACCTGATCGGCCAAGTTATCAAACATAGCTGACACTTGTCTAGACATTGTAGTGGAAATTAATCACTTCTATTTTTCACATCTTTTGGTACAGTGTTAGTGATTATCATCATTGCTTGATTGACAACTTTTTAACATCATCAAGAAATCAACATCAAGAGAAGAACTATTGACAGAACTGCACTTACAAACAAATATAGGAGGAGTTGAAATGTATAACACGGTGAAGGACTTTTTGTGCAGAAAAAGGTACCATTAGAAAAGCTAGTAGCAGTGACTGCAGACGGGGCTCCTGCTATGATCAATAGACAAACAGGTTTCATCAATCACTGTAAAGCTGACCCAGACTTCCCAAAATGTCTGCATTACTGCTGCTTCATTCACCAGCAGGCCTTATGTGGAGAAGTGATTGGCTCTGGACACATAAAGACTCCTATTGTGAAAATCATAAAAAAAAACCTCAGCTGCAAAGCAAAACAGCACAGGATTTTCAAGGTGCTATTGGAGGAAATGTCTGCTGAATATGGTGAATATGAATATGGTAAATATGAAATTGCATTTTTGACTAATTTTACTGGAAAACTAAACCACTTCAACTGTGATCTGCAAGGCAATGGTAAAACTATATTTTTTATGGAACAGCCTGCAGTGTTTCTTGTGGGGATCTTTTCTGCCAGGGCTTGCCGGCTTGGTCGGTGGTTGTTGCTGCAGTTGTCTTCCTTACTGGGGCAGCTGGAGTCAAACAGAGCAGCCTCACAGCTGTGAAGTGGACCCCGTTGATGTTCCAGTCTGGGTGGGTGTTGTGGCGATGTTCCTATGGCCAGGCTGGCTCCTGGTATGAAGAGATTCCCAAATACCGTTTCTTAACCGCAGAGCCAAGCATGTGTTTACATGTTTAGGTCAAAAATGTGATGAATAGCTTCATGTTGTCTAGTGATGTAAGTTTTTAACCTAGTTAAACCTACACATGCCACCCTGTTACTAATCCAGTTGATATGGTTCTCCATCTGTGTCTAAGTGATATAATCAGAATCAGAATCGTTTATTGTCATTGTACATGGGGATACAATGAAATTGCAGCAGCCTTGGAGTGAAGGAGTTACATAAAATAAAAATAAAAATAGAATAGAAAAAGAAATACTGTATTTACAACTCTTAACAAAAAATGAACAGTATGGACAGAAACTGTTAAATATTAAATATTTGTGAATAAAATAGAATGGAATTACATGAGTTGCTGTGAGCACAGCTTAATAAATATCAAGTTATTGCACAGTGACCCGGTTAGACAGTCAGGATATTGCACGCATTGTAGTAAAATTAGAGTGAGGTGTGGTTGGTGGACGTATGTGCATTCCGTATGATAATTGCCTATGGAAAAAAGCTGTTTCTTAGTCTGTTTGTCCTGGTTCTGATGGACCTGTACCTCCTTCCAGAGGGCAGCAGTTCAAACAGAGGGAAAGCAGAATGGGTGGAGTTAGTGGTGATGCTAGTCACTCTGCTGAGGCAGCGAGACTGGTAAATGTCCTTCAGTGAGGGGAGGGGGCAGCCGATGATCCTCTGCGCTGTCTTTACCACTCTCTGGAGACTCTGCCGTTCTGCTTCAGTGCAGTGGGAAAACCACACTGTGATGCCATAGGACAGAATGCTCTCAATGGTTGAGCGGTAGAACGTTACCAGCAGCTCCTGGCTGACGTCGTTCCTCCTAAGTTTTCTCAGGAAGTGCAGGCGTTGCTGGGCCTTCCTGATGACAGTCATGGTGTTGTTAGACCATGTGAGGTCAGCAGAGATGGTGGTGCCCAGGAGGGTGAAGCTGTGGACCCTCTCCACACAGTTTCCATCGATGTAGAGTGGGGGTGGATCTGTTCTGTTTTTTCTGAAGTCCAGGATGATCTCCTTGGTCTTGGTGGTGTTCAGGATGAGGTTATTAGCCTGACACCACCTTGAGAGTTTCAGGACTTCGTCTCTGTAGGCCGTCTCGTCGTCCCCAGAGATCAGCCCCACCACAGTAGTGTCGTCTGCAAACTTCACCACGGTGTTGCTGGTGTGGGCTGGTCTGCAGTCTGCTGTGTACAGTGTGTACAGCAGAGGACTCAGCACACATCCCTGTGTGGAGCCTGTGCTCAGCGTCCGGGTGGAGGAGAGGTGGGGGTCAAGTTTGACTGTCTGTGGTCTGTTTGTCAGGAAGTCCTTGATCCACGAGCAGGTGAGTGGGTGGAGTCCTAGTTCAGACAGTTTGTTGACCAGAATGTCAGGAATGATTGTGTTAAAGGCTGAGCTATAGTCCACAAAGAGCATCCTGGCGTAGGTGTCTCTGTGTTCCAGGTGGCTCAGCGCAGTGTGGAGGGTGATGGAAATGGCATCATCCGTTGATCTGTTTGCTTTGTAAGCAAACTGGTGGGGGACGAAGATTGGAGGGAGGGAGTCTTTGATGTGTCCCAGGAGCAGCCGCTCCAGACACTTTGTGATGACAGCAGTGAGTGCAACTGGGCGGAAGTCCGTGAGGAAGGCTGTGGATGAGGACTTTTTGGGTATCGGGATGATAGTGGATGACTTCAGGCAAGCAGGGATGAAAGCCTGAGCTAGCGACAGGTTGAAGATTTTTGTGAAGACCTGGGAGAGTTGATCGGCGCAGGCCCGCAGAACCTTTCCGGGAACTCCATCAGGTCCCGCCGCTTTCCTGGGGTTTACCCTGCTGAACATCCGTGCCATCCGTGCCACGTCCATAAAGGCATTGTTTTTATATTTAGAGCTCTAAGCAACCAAACAGTTGTCTATATAAAAGAGCTTTTACAATTGTGCACTTTTAGCAGGCTGAAAAAATTATCTTTTTAAAATTGCCATTTCAAATTTGGGTTTTAAATTTTGTGTTCCATTTTTCTGTGCTTGTATTGGAAGGATTTGTTATTATTTTGTTTAAAAGTGCTACATATTGTATATACACATAATTTATTTAGAGAAATTTGCTATACGTTGTGTTTTTTGGTTTTGTAGTTTAATTTCATTGGATTTATATTAAGGAAAAGAAGTTGCAGCATTGATTAAAAAAGGATAAAAGAGACATTTACTGTCTAAGTCTTATGTTACATCTGTAGAACTGTACTGAGAGTTGGGTTTTGTTTTGGAGCACATTCATATGTTTTGTTTGTAAAAAAAAAAAAAAGATAAAATATTAAGTTAATTGCATTTTACATGACTAGAAAAGCAATGATTATTCATAAAAATCTATGAAAGACATACAAAACAAATGAAAAAGCAGTCTGCCCTCCCTCTTGTGTCTAAACTCTTGTCACCTCACGTCTGGGTTAGTTAGCATATGAACAGGCAGCTGGTGTGTGTGTGTGTGTGTGGGGGGGGGGGGGGGGGTGAAATTTGACTCCAGCAACAGGGCAGGCTGAGGAACAAGCTGCAGCATGAGGAAAAGACTGAAGCATGTAAGAGGAAATGACATCCTACAGTTGACCAGTTCATTTTATATCTGTAAAGAATTTTCAAGAAGCATTTAGACATGTTCAGCTATATGCGTGTGAAACTTGGTGTGGATAGTTGAAACATAAGTAATTTTAAAACACACTTGTTTGGAGTCCAGACGGAAAAAGCACAGGTTTTGGGATGAATCCGGATTTTTTAAAAATCATCTGTTTCACTTTTAAGTCTGAAAAAAATATGGAAGGCAGCAAACACAGATCCCTACCGTTTTTAATTTTTTTGTGCTGATATTTGAAAGATAAGTTATGCAAAAAAATAGGTGTTTGCAGTTTTGCCTAAAAAGACGTTTTCGGACCTTTTTGGATCAAATGTTGTCTAAAAGTTCACCTGTAACTTCAATCATTCTGAATTCTTTTAGGAAGCAGTAGCACATAAATGCCTATTAAAGTGTAGTCTTTGGTGCTGATAACCTAAACAGAATTTATGCTAAAAATCTTTGTTCAGTCCAAAATTTCATTAAAAAAATCAAGTGATGAAGTTCTCGTAGACCCTATAGTGTTACATATCAAAGCTAGAAATTATTAAAGGCATCTTATTCTGAAATCTCAGCTTCCTGAGACAAACGGATGATTTTTAATAAATTTCTATTATTTGGGTGCACATAATCGACCACTTCCTGTTACGCAGGCACCGTCAGATGTACACCCATGAAACTTTACATGATGAGAGAGGACCCTTCTGAGTATCTCCAGTTTTAATTTCATGCACATCGGAAAAAGCAAAGAGAAAATACAGGGCAGAATGTGCCTCATGCAATAACTAGGTGGCGCTATAGAGCTCGTCCAAGATTGTCATATCCATGGGTTCAGAATGGAAGTTTCATCATATCCATTGAATTTCAGTGAGATTGGACAAGGAATGTGCACGTGAGAGCAACTTTTGTGTGCGTGGCGAGACGCCCAACTTTGCCGCTCTGTCACGACCACACCGCTGATTAGAAAGTTATGGTTTTTTGTCAGAGTAAACTTCAATGGCTTTTCAACAGGTGGACGTCATTTTCAGGTGTGTCGGCTCATCTTACTCAGAGCAGTGATGCTCCAAGTAGAACATGTCATTTCATCTTGCCAGCAGGTGGCGCTACACTTTTTCCAGATTTTTTCACTGCAGATGTGTTCAGAGTCAGACTACAATCATGCATATCAATTTTGGATAAGATTGGATTTTTCATGGCTGAGTAATGGCCATTTTTCTTTTCATGGCGTGTTTTCGAAACGACCTCCAATTTTGACGCGCCGCCATGGTCACAAACATCCATAAAAACTTAAAAGCTTTGCAATTTAAGATCGGACATGTGTTTAGTTTACAAAACCAAAGTTTGGAGTCATTACTCTCAAATCTCTAGGAGGAGTTCGTTCTAGAGCGAGGCCTGCAAATGACCAAAATACAGCAAAAATGACATATTGTCATCAAAATATCAGACTTCCTGTGCGACTGACAGCTTGGTCCCAAGAGACTTTTTTGTAGGTTTATATCCGATGAACATGCCCTGTTAAAATCAAGCTTGTACTATATAGCATATGGAGGTGCTATCGAGCCATTTTTGTGCACCTATGCCGGTCTCCCATAAAATACGAAATTTTTCGCGACTCCTAATATGTGTGCAAAATTTGGTGAGTTTTGGGGTATGTTAAAGGCCTCAAAAAGGCGACGGAAAAGTCGTAATAATAATAATAATAATAATAATAATAATAAACCTAACAGATACAATAGGGTCCTTGCACTCCGTGCTCGGGCCCTAATAATAAACCTAACAGATACAATAGGGTCCTTGCACTCCGTGCTCGGGCCCTAATAAACCTAACAGATACAATAGGGTCCTTGCACTCCGTGCTCGGGCCCTAATAATAATAAACCTAACAGATACAATAGGGTCCTTGCACTCCGTGCTCGGGCCCTAAATATAAAACATATTAAGCTAGGCTGCAGAATAAATCATCGCATTAACAGATGCTGTCACTATTAGTCAAATTTCATTTTTTCTGTTTTTTTTTTATAGATTATTATACATCTTACAGGGATATCCTAAAATAATTGAAGTATTATTAGTTAACGGGTGACCAAGCTTTGTAACAAGCATGTTTCTCTACTGACAACAGTTAGAAGCTTTTGGGTTATGGGTGGCCATGAATCGTTCTTTTAGCTTGCCCGGAAACACCCATTTATTATAGAAGAGTCATGGCAGACATGGAGTTTGGAGACCAATTCTGAATACACGGTTCTTATATTCTGCCCTCTTTCTGAAACTAGCCATTAAAGTCTGTAATCATTTGGGGAAACACCAGTTTCTAGTACGTAGATTCTACGACAAATGGAAGTCATGGATATGCCATCTGTTAGCATTTGTTAGAGGAGGGTATGGTTTGGCGTTCCACGCTGTCTGACAACGTGACCCAAAGATGGTTATATCTTTAATGAAATGCCTTTATACAAGCCAGGAATTGAAACATGCTGGAAAAAAACACTCAAATACAGTGAGAAAGGTAAGAGTGAAAAGTAAACAGGGGCTAGTTGCTCATCACTAATGTCCATTAAGAACCCACTCCAATAATCTTTTGATCTATTTTCAACTGCATTTTTTCATCTGCTTCTAATTTGTGAAAACTTGGATAACGAAATAGTGAGAAATGCAATTTTAAGCTTGATTTTCATTATATGTCCTCCAAATCAGAAAATGCCACAAAAACACAATTTTCGACGAAGTGGGTCTTTAAGTTTTCTGTTTCGGCTTTTAGTAATTCCCAACAGACAGTTTATGAACAGTATTAGGTGCTGCTAATGGTTTGTTTAGTTGGAAAACATACAATCTTTTGGGAAAATGTCTAAAACAAAAGAAGCTTTTGAAGATTTATTTATATCACCCATGGAAAAAGCTGGGGGGTATTCCAGGAAGCATGTTTAAACCACCCTGACTTTAACCCTGAACTCTGGCTGAAATCCGCCTGAACTTGCTTACTCTGGGTATGTCTGTTCCAAAAGACCGGATTTGATTTAGTGTAATTACGCTCGACTTGGTAACGCACGTGCACGGCAGGTACATAAAGACATTTTCAATAGATCGCCGATTTCTGGAGTCACCATGGAAACGCGTGGTGAAAAAAAAAGAAAGCGCTATACTTCAGTGAGACGGAGTCTGAGATTTAAATGACGGCGTATGAAGATTATACGCCCATCAATAAAGTAACACGGCTGCAACATCAAAAAGAGTTTCTGCTTGTAGTAGACAGACAAAGTAAACGCACAAGTGTCTGATCTTGTTTCCATTTTCCTTGTGACGCATATATATTTATATATTTATATATATATAAAACTTATCCAATTTTGCCAACTTAAATGAATTACTTCTATTGGTAACAAATAAATGAGTTAAATTTATTCAACCTCATTTCTTACGTCTATAAAACTCAATAATTGTTTATACAACTCAAATTTACCTATCTACCTAAATGTCATATTACTCCAATTCAATTAATATTTTTTCCATCTTATTTAATTATATTTCTTGAACTCTCATATGTCTAAGTTTGAGCCGGCAGATATGCTCATTTTTCTAACAATATAAAGGACAAGAAAAAAATGTGCGAAGTGCATAAATTGATTAAAGAATTTTCCCTCGTCATAACAGTATTTAATGGTAGGGGTGCTATATAAGCTCATCATCCTCTACTTTCCTCTAACTCATGGTGCAGAGACGTAAGCATAGTAGGACAAAATAACTCGGTAAAACACAGTAAACCAGCTAAACAACTAAACACATTTGGTCAAAAACCCACACTTAAACCCAAATCCGTCCACACAGGCAAAGGGAATGGTATCCCACAATCCCTTGCGCTGCCGATCTAACAGCAGCACCAAAGTTAAACCTACTTGATTGAATTGAAACTGTCTGAAAACTATGTGTAATTTTTAAGCTGACTTAACAAATAAAATGATTTATCTTAACTGAAGCAAATAATTAAGTTAGATCAAAGTAAAAAAGTTTATCTTAACAACATCCATCTTGTCACCCTCTCACGGTGGAAAAAGTATTATCTGAGCTTCTTCATCCACTAAATCATCTTTAAATGGACACACCATGCTGCTTCACCCCTCTGAAAACAAACTAATCTTCAACTAAACCTGCTCCAGACCAGGTTATGTTCAGAGCATGAGTTGCTATGGCAACTTGACATATCCTGAAACATACCTCCATTTCTGGAACCGAAAGCTGAGGTTATCAAAATCCTTAGCCTCAAACTTACCGTGGGAGCTAGCATAACCTGCTCTCTGGAATACCTCCCTGAATTTGACAATAACCTTGTTTATTTTTTTGTTTTTTCCAAAAACAGATTTTTTTTAGATGCTTTATATTTCTTTTTGTTGTATGTTTGTTGTAAATAAGTATAGTATAAAGCAAGTATATAAGTAGAGTAAATAAGTACAAACACGTACACATAAGAAACATTTTGAATATACTTACATACTTTTACCACTTGTGTTTTCCAGACAGTTTTCTCTATTTTCCCTATTGTTTCAGGAAATTATGACGTCTTTCTGTGTCGGTCTGCAAGTTCTTGTTTATTGTTCCAGCTAAGCAGTGTGCTTCTAATAACTCATTACTGCAAATTGTAGGGGAACAAGTTATTTTATGGTAAAATCTGTTTGTACAAACATTAGCCTAGATGTCTTCTAATATCCTCTTCCCCCCAAAAAAACGTGTAGCCATATGTCTGTGTAGGTACTTATTCATCCAGGTGATGTTGTCTTGAAGTAAAGTCATGGCAACTGGAATTAAAATCTCCCAGTTCGCCAATCATCAAAGTATCAGTCCGGATGTACTTTATGCCATGTCCCCACCGGGCTTGAAAATGCACGTTCTAAAGACCGCTTACAATAAAAAGTCTATGTGAACACGCCAGTACGGGTTTCTGTGTTCGAACTCTTATGGTTATGCGTGTGAACGCATAACCATCTTTTAAAACTGTTTTTCGGGGTCTGCATACAAAACACCTGGCCATTGAACATGCATTGAATATGAAACAGTTCGAAGTTTGACCAACGACTTGGATTTGGTAGTGACATATGGGTAGTGTATTTTTCAAAACATGGAAGTTAAAAACCGGTTGAAAATTGATCAAGAAAGGAAAAAACTAATAATTTCAGTTTGTGTCAAGCAAGAAATATTTGACACCAAGTCTTTCATATATCAGAATAGATCTGTGAAAGAAAAAGCCTGAGGCAAGATTTACGAGACTTGCATCGCTTTGACATTTCCCACAAGCCCCTTTCAACTGTGAGTACATGCGCTGGTCTCGAGTAGCGACAGATCTGTGTGAACACCATATGCTGAAAGAGCATTAAAAATACCACATTCAGCACACTCTTGACATGCCACTCATGCCGGGTGTGTACGTAGCTTTACCTAGATCAGTGTTTTTCAACCTTTTTTGAACCACGGCACACTTTAACCTTGACAAAAATCCCACGGCACACCAGCATCCAAAAATAAAAAAAAGGAGAAACTCATAGTCTGAATTGATCTACAGCCCCTCCGCAATCTCACATGCATTTTTGTGATAATTGTGGCAGAAAAAGCTGGAAGTTGCAACTGTTTTTTCTAAAAGATGTAATAAAAGTTAAGTTAAAAGATTTAAAAACTGTTTGATGTGTGTTCGTTGTGGTTTCAATACGTTTAACAAAAGACGACTCATTGACGCTGTCACTTTAACTCAATGCATCATGGGAGATGTAGTGCAAACAGCCGCCGAATGCAAACAGACTCGCGTCTCTGAGCTTCATTGTTTTGTTCACTTGTTCCACAGTCTGATACCAGATTCTGTGGAAAGCTAAACCGCTAAAGATGAGCTTTAGCTGGTATTTTTGTTGGAACTGAGAGACTTTATGAGCAGAATCAGAACAAGGAAGTGAAGACTTTAACCACTTCTGATTGGTCAGACTGATGACGTGTGATTAAGCCTCCAAGAATGATTGGTGGAGACAGTTAAAGGGGCGGGACTTTTCAGAATACAGTTATAGCTGCAGCTAAATCGCGGTACCATCATTCTTATCAAAATGTCAAAATTTATTTATAATTTATTCTTTTAAATCAAAATTTAATAGAATCAAATAAACACAAAGAAAAATTATTATATGATCTTTCATATTCCTTACTACTCAGTGTTTTATCAGGGCCTGTTTGGATGAACACAGAGCTGATATCCTGGAGATGGTAAATGATTTTAGATCAGCAAATGAGGGCAATTTCCCACAGCACACCTGACCGTCTCCCATGGCACACTATTGTGCCGCAGCACACTGGTTGGAAAACACTGGCCTAGATGTACCTTAATCATGTAACCCTTGTGCTTTCCTCTGCATTTTAGCATTGGGAGTTGGGTCATCTAGACCCACTAGACAGTGCGCTAAACCTTTTTTCTTCAATGATTTGTGATCTTCACTGGTGTCCAAGGATTACATGAAATCTTTCCACCTTTATTCACCTTTGTCATGGTAGGAATAAACATGTCAAAGTAAGGGTGGGGTCATCTAAGATAGCACAAGGGTTTTAACACTGGAGATGTCATCAGCGACACCTAAACAACAAATGCTCTGACATATAACTTCTTGACCATTTACGTGATCAATGCAAACAGCTGATTCGAATGTAATTAAAAAGCAACTTTTAAAATCGGCTTTGCACCGATATGCTACATATTATGAATGTAAAGAGCTGCATAATGGCACAAAGCCGGTTTTCTCCGCGACCGATTTAGCTCATTTACATTGGATTGTGTAAGCACTTCACAATTGTAAAGTGTTGCACATCAGTGCAAGGCTGCTTTTCTCCGCTTCAGAATCAGCTGGAATTTTGTTAATTGTATAAATGGTTGAAGAGTTATGATAGTTGAAAGAATGTAAACAATGGTGGTAAAGCTCCGGTGTTAAAGGGTTAAGCAGAGTCCCATGCAAGCTGAGTATGGAGTACGGTCATCAGACTGAGGAGTGGGCTGACAAAACCACTTCACCTAGGATATTCAGTCATGATTTTATAGAATTGACCAGTTTGCTTCAATAAAGCCTCGTTTTTTAACGCCAGCACATAAGGAAAATTTATTTAGGATGAGGTTTGGCCAACTTGGAAAAAAAGCTTGTACTACTGCTATCTAATGTGGTAAAAGTGTGTTCATCCACGGTATTTTCAGATGAAGAAATATCTTTTTATATAAACCAAACTAAATTTGGTCTTGGTTTTGTTTTCCCATTGCAATAACTCTCATCCCATTTTCCTCTGTTGTCTATTATATTTAGAGTTTTATGAGACTGTGGGAGACTGTATACATGGTAGCGGCCTCTACTCATCCACATATGGAAGTGTGCAACTTTCCACAACTTCCCTTTTTCTCAGTAAACTGACAAGTGCTCATAGGAAAGCATTTAACAGGGGACCCGTTTTTTTTATCTGCTCAGATGATGTGAAAAAGTAGACATGGAACCACTGTTGGACCTAGATATGAATCACGCAATGATTACCTTTTTTTTTCTTAAAATAAATATGTAATCAAAATCAAGAAACAAAGGGCAATGATACTTTATTTGGAGAGAGGGAATCTAATAGGAAAAGCAGTGTGGAGCAGTGTGACTTATTTTGAAAATAAGAGTGTGTATAGTAAAAAAAAAAATGACCTCACTTCCAAACTGCAAAGGGTTCCTTCCAGACTTGACAAAAATTAATCACTCTCCTCCCAGAAGGCTTACTACACCAGCTTATCATTTATCTTTTCAATACCAATAGACCCTACCCATCCATCTTTTTCTGCAGCACCTCCCTCTCCACAGAGATCTTTTCTAGTTCTTCTGGGAGAGCACCAAGGTAATCCCAAGATAGCTGAGTGACAAAGTCCCTCAAATGATTCTTAAGCCTTAAGCTATGTTCACAGTGCCCTTCGGCGATGCACTTAGTCGTGCTGTCACTTTGACTGAAAAGTATATGTACGCATTTTGGGCTTCCTCGTTCAAAACTCTCACATTTACGTGTCGAAACGCAAGTTTCTACAATCATTTTTTAGCTCTACGTACAAAACATGTGGCCGATGAAAGGGCGTTGTAAGCCGAATCAATTTAAACATGCCTGGTGTAAACGTAATATTAGTCACAACTGCTCTTACGGGTGGATACGGGTTATTTGCGAGAGGGCTAACTAGCCTGGAGCCTAGGGTTGGCGTGAGGGTACTTACAACAGCATCACCTGTACGTTATAAGAGCAAGCAACTTACACTAGCCTTAAGAATACTTCACAATACACTTACATGCACAACATACACACGTATGTTCCATTTTATGACCCCCCCCCCTTAAAGTGGTTGCACAAGCCTCAAGGGAACTGGAGAACACATCTGTGCTCTCCTTAAAATGAAGCCACTACTCTCTATGACCCTCCATTGGTCTGGAATACCCAAAAACTCGCAGAGGTAAATGTGATTATGGCTTGAGGTTTGCCTGGGGCCTACAGCATGCCCAAACAATTGCCTAGGGAGATATCCAGGAGGTTTTCAGCAGGAGTTGCCAGAGCTCTCTTAACCTTATAGGCAAGATCCACAACATCAGCTTTTTCCAACCCTCTGTTCAAATTGTGCTCAAATACGACACATCGCTTGTCAAATATGTTCTGACAAAGAATATCATGGGAACAAATTAAAAATAGTTTTAAAAGCGAAAGAACGTTTCTATCTCACATCTAAAATAGTCTAAAATCAACATTCTTGAATTTTCTAGACCTTTTTAATTCCATTTGCGGTCATGAGGTTGCTAGAGCCTGTTGTACCCACTGTATGTAGAGTGAATGTGGGATTCATTCAGGACATATGGACAATCCATGGCACGGCAACACAAAGACATACAACAACACATTAATACAAAAAGACAAACAAGAGTCACAAATGCACAAATACTTGTGAATAATTGTTTTGGACTGTGGGAGGAAGCTGGAGTGTCCAAAAAGAATCCAGACATGCATGAGGAAAACATACAAACTCCGCATAGAAATGTCCCAGCCGGGATCTGAACCAATGTTGGTGAGGGCTAACCAGTACCCCACCATGCACTCCTAGAATTTAAACATTTTCACAGGTTTTGGGGAAAACTGAGCACACTTAGCTGTCAACTGCTTTGAATTAGGTGTGGAATAAAGACAACAAATGAAATGAGATGAGATAACAGAGCACACAGGAGACAAATCACACAGAATCCCCTGGTATGTTTTGTCTGGGACCAACACATCCTGCTTCGGGTCCTGAGAATAACTTTTTCCATAAATCTGCTGTACCAGCAAAAATGCCTAAGAGGATCTGCTGCTAAGGTGCCATCTTTTCATGTTAAAACTGAATCATATTTTTGTATTGCAAAAAAGAAAAACAGTTAAACTTCTTACTGTTTTTTATAATATCAAAAAATCCTGGATACTTGCTAAACTGGAAAACTACAAAACATAAACACTGTCAGATTTGGACAGTACATTAGCTTTAATTAAAAACAAGACATGTTCATCAAGAAAGGATTCTTATTACTTCACTGCATGAGCCCATTGGAATGAAAAAACCACAACAAAGAGAACACAATGGTCCATTTCAAGATTAGATTTAGTTCTTGATTTTCCTGTCCCATAAAGCTATCTAAGCACAGACACTTCAGATGACAAATAATGGTCATCAATGGAAAAGTTGTAAAGTTGCAGATTAAAGTTGCACTAACTTCTTTATTTTCAGAGTTACCATTTTCTTCCCCTTCCAAACCTTTACTCTCCTTTTTTACCACTATTCCCAATCTTTACTTTTTTTTTAAATATTCTTTTAGAGTATTTTTCTGTTCTTGTTCTCCCTATTTCCCCTCAGATCACTATGCTTCATTTGACCACTCTTTTTTAAAAATTGCTTTGAATTAATTTCATTTTGATTAATTTCTCAATGAAAAAAACTCTCTCCAAAATATACAAACTTTTATGTAATTTAGATAATAAAAGTTCACTTCCGACAACAAAATGGGATGCGGATTTGAGCATCAGCACAGATGAAAGCTTCTGGTCAGAACTTTGTCTAAACACCTTTAAACTGACAAAAAGTCCAAATCTGCAGCTAATCCATTTCAAAACTCTAAACAGAATTTACTACACTGGACAGAGGATGTTCAAGATGGGTCTCAGTAACTCAGACATTTGCAAGCACTGTGATAGTGATCTACCCGACAGTTACATGCACGCACTGTGGTTCTGCACGCCTGTCCAGGCTCTCTGGCAGCAGGTATGTGCCGATCAGTCTGGCTTAAGGTTTCAATCACGGCTTCACCGTCACTTTGTGTGCTTTGTGGTGTGAGTGCCATCGATGTAGAAAGAGGATTAGTATCTACCATTTTCATAACTCTTTGTATTGCTAAAAAAACTATTTTAATAAATTGGAAAAACAAGAAAAATATAAATATAAGTCAACAAAGGAATCTGCTGCTTGATCATATCAGCTTGGAAAAAATGTCAGCCCAAAGTTCAGGTAACTTTGAAAGAATTCAGTCTCTCTGGTCTCCCGTAGCTAACTCCATGACTTAGGGGGTGGGGGGGCCTGGTCGTCGCTGCTCCTTGCCTTTCTGCCGTGGTTCGGGGTAGGGGTCGGGGTCTCCGGTGCCTGGGTGGGGCGGGCTGGGGCGCTGCGTGGTCCTCTGGGCTTGGGTGTGGGGCCTGACCAAAGCTCTTCTAGGGCCGGCGTCTGGGGGTGGGGGCCTGGACTTGCTCCGGGGGGGGCGACGCTTTCTGACTCCCCTCTCTCTGTGTGGGGTGGGTGATGCTGGGCCTGGGGTGCCGGCGCCTCCGGGGATGGGGCCCCTGGGCTGGGTGGACCTGGCCCCTGTGCTGGGGGGGGGGGGGACAGCTGTTTGACCACCGGGGGACAGTCTACCAGCTGTCCCCAACTTACCCTCTTCCTCATATAACCTCATATTAGGGTGAGGGGGTGGGGGGTTTAGCCTGCGATGCGCCTTGGGGGGGGGGGGGGGGGCTACTTGGCAGTGGCCCCCCTCCTATGGTTTCCGTATGGAGTGGCCCCCCCTCTTTCGGTTTTATTTGCACCTTAGACATGTAGGGCCCTTGGAAGGGGGGGTGTTTAGACATCACTGCCAGCAAGCAGCAGATGTCATCCTGGCACCCTACCCGCCAATTTTAACCGCACCTTAGACATTTAGGGCCCCTTGGTGGGGAGGGTGAGGGGACATCACTGTGAGTAATCAGGAGATGTCCCCTTAGTGCCCTACCCGCCAATTTTAACTGCACCCCCCTTAGTACACACACCCCTCACCCCTCAATATATACATCCCAACATAAACACACACACATGCACACACACCTCTCAAACACACGCACACACATTTTGCAAGGAAGGTGGGACCTAGGACAATCTGTCCCCTACCCCTTCCCTGGTGGGGGGTACGGGGCCCTTGGCAATGGTGGCCGTGTCCCTTGGGTGCCGGTTTCCTGGGCCCGGCGGTGCTCTCTCCGTGCGGGGGGGGTGTTTCACATTACACCAGGTGTAATGTGAAACTAGCTAACTAGTATGTGAAACTAGCCTGACTTTAAGCCTGAACTCTGGCTGAAATCCGCCTGAACTTGCTTACCCGGGGTATGTCGGTTCCAAAAGACCGGATATGAGTTGGTGTAATTATGCTCGACTTGGTAACCCTGGGTTAATGCACGTGCATGTCAAGTACACAAAGACATTCTCAATGGATTGCCAATTTCTGGAGTCACCATGGAAACGCGTGGAAAAAAAGAAAGCGCTATACTTCAGTGAGACGGAGTCTGAGGTTTTAATAATGGCGTATGAAGATTATACGTCCATCAAAAAAAGTAATATGGCTGCATCATCAAAAGAAAGAATTTCTGCTTGTAGTAAGAACAGACAAAGTAAACGCACAAGTTTCTGATCTTACTTCCATTTTCCTTGTGACGCATATATATATAACTTATCCAATTTTGCCACCTTAAATGAATTACTTCTATTGGTAACAAATAATTGAGTTAAATTTAATCAACCTAATTTCTTACGTCTATTAAACTCAATAATTGTTTATACAACTCAAATTTATGAATTTATCTAACTAAATGTCATATTACTCCAATTCAATTAATATTTTTTCCATCTTAATTAATTATATTTCTTGATCTCTCATATGTCTAAGTATGAGCAGGCAGATATGCTCATTTTTATAACAATAAAAAGGACGGGAAAAAACTGCAGGTTGCGCACAAATTCATTAAAGAATTTTCCGTCATTGCCATCACAGTAATCACCGGTAGACGTGCTATATAAACTCATCATCCTCTCCTTCACTCTTACTCACGATGCAGAGACATAGGCACAGTAGGACTAAAAAACTCAGCAAAACATGGCACAACACAGTAAAACAGCTAAACAACTAAACACATTTGGTCAAAAAGCCACACTTAAACCAAAATCCGTCCAGACAGGCAAAGGAAATGGTATCCCACAATCCTTTGCAATGCCGATCTAACAGCAGGACCAACGTTACACCAACTTAATTGAATTAATTTGAATGAAAGTAAAATAACTGTCTGAAAACTGCGTGTTATTTTTAAACTGACTTAACATACAAATGATTTATCTTAACTGAAGCAAATAACTATGTTAGATAAAAGTAAAAAAGTTTAATTTTCCAACATCCATATGTGATCTTATCATCCTCTCACGGTGGAAATAGTATTATCTGAGCTTCTTCATCCACTAAATCATCTTCAAATGGACACGCCATGCTGCTTCACTGCTCTGTAAACAAACAAACCTTGAACTAAACCTGCTCCCGACCAGGTTATGTTCAGAGCATGAGTTGCCATGGCAACTTGACCTACTCTGAAACATACCTCCATTTCTGGAACCGAAAGCTGAGGTTATCAACTTCCTTAGCCTCAAACTTACCGTGGGAGCTGGCATAACCTGCTTTCGGGAATACCCCCCAGGTGTGTTGATAACATTTGAGTGTGTGTGTGTGGACAGGCCCCGCCCTTTTTGTACTGCATTTGAACCTTACCGTAATGATAAACAATCAGTAAACTTGTTGCTTTATGCTGCTTCATTGTCTTATCCCCCCTCCCCTCCTATTATCACCCTCCTAACCCCCCCCCCCCCCCCCCCCTCTCTCTAACATCCCTCTCTCTTCTTCCCTTCTTTCCTTTTCCGTCCGGTCCAACACCAAAGATTTTCAAACATGGTTGAAATTAATAAAGTTTGGCCTCAATTACAAAAGAGGTTTATTCAGACATACCTTTGGTTTGTCTGAAGATCAATAACCCCTATTGTTAAAGTAAAATATGTCCAACACAAGGGGCCCTCAGTTCTCATCTTGCTGCCCAGCTGTTGGACAGGACAAGTTAAAAAAAAAAAAAAAAAATGGCTTTGAATTATCATTTATTCTCTGCCTGTGTTGCCAGATAGTCATGGTTTTCCAGTCCAAAAGTCATCTAAAAACCACCAGCCCCTCAAAAGAACCACCCAAAATATTAATCAGTGATTAATTAGCAGTAATTAATCATCCATTATTTATTACTTTCTGATTCTATTAAAAGTCCAACACATTTTTGCTGATGGACAGGCTGACAGACGAGGTAAGACAGGAATCTCCCTGGACAATGATGTTGATGCAGAGGGCACACTCTGGACCTGCTCATCACAAAGGGGGTTAATATTTACAATGTCAGTGTGGTTGATGTCGCCCTCTCTGATCATTTCTGTGTATTCTTTGACCTGTCTGTTGCTCCCAAACCACCGCCTGGTCCTGCAGTTGTCCAAAGGAGACAAATAAATGAGAGCACTAGGGCACAGTTTGTAGAAATGATAAACCCTGAAAACGCCTCTGGTGCCAATGTTGATGAAATGCTGAATTCTGTTACTTCTAGCATCTTGAATGTTCTGGATGCCATTGCCCCTATGAAGGTTAAATTGAGAAAACATAGACAGAAAGCTCCCTGGAGGAACGATGATCTAGTCAGGGCACAGAAACAACAGTGCCGCAGAGCTGAGCGAAAGTGGCGCAAGTCAAAACTCCAGGTTCATTATGAAATGTATAAGGGGGAGTTGTACGCTTACAACCAGATCTTATGCAGAACAAGGGAAAGGTACTTCTCTGAAATCATTGGAAGTTGCAGCAGCAACTCTCGTGTCCTGTTCACAACAGTAAACAGATTAACTAACCCTCCAACCCAGCTACCAATAGAACTGGTTTGCACACCTAAATGTAATGAGTTTGCTGTATTTTTTAATGACAAGGTTCAGGGCATTAAAAAAGCCATCAACTCCACAACACATATAACTATCGAACGGCCACCTACTCACTCTAAGCTGACTCACTTTGTACCTGTCACTGACCAAACTCTCCAAGAGACCATCACCCGTCTGAGCTCGTCTACATGCTGCCTTGATGTGTTACCCACTAGATTTCTAAAGTCTGTCCTGAACAGTGTGTTGCCATCAATTAGTCAAATAGTTAACATGTCTCTTCAATCTGGAATATTTCCAGAGGCCTTAAAAACTGCAGTCATTAAACCTCTCCTGAAGAAAAGCGGTCTTGATCCCACTGTACTGAATAATTACAGACCTATCTCTAATCTGCCATTTTTAGGAAAAGTCCTTGAAAAAGTTGTCTACCAACAGCTCACTGATTTTCTCTTATTAAACAATTCATTTGATGTTTTCCAGTCAGGTTTTAGACCCCATCATAGCACAGAAACTGCTCTTATCAAGGTAACCAACGACATCCGCCTGAACACTGATGATGGCAAAGTCACTGTCTTAATCCTACTAGACCTGAGTGCTGCCTTTGATACTGTTGATCATGGGATCCTTTTGCACAGACTCCAAGACTGGGTTGGCATCTCTGGATCTGCCCTAAGTTGGCTCAAGTCTTATCTGGAAGACAGGAAATATTTTGTTGAAATTGGGAGTTGTGTCTCAGACTACATGGCCTTGACTTGTGGTGTGCCCCAGGGATCGATCCTGGGACCCCTTCTGTTCAACCTCTACATGCTGCCACTAGGGCAGTTAATACGCAGTAATAACATATCTTATCACAACTATGCAGATGATACTCAGATCTATGTGTCACTGACAACAGGTGAATATGGGCCGGTGGATTCACTCAGCCACTGCCTCCAACAGATCAGTGCGTGGATGCAGAACAACTTTCTCCAGCTAAACTCAAACAAGACCGAAGTTATTATTGTTGGCCCACAGAAACAAAGAGAAAGTGTCAGCAGCTACCTTCATTCTCTGTCTCTTAAACCCTCAAATCAAGTCAGAAATCTAGGGGTAATCATGGACTCTGATCTGAACTTTAACAGCCATATCAAGTCAGTAACATCAGCGGCATTTTACCATCTGAAAAACATTGCAAAAATCAAAAACATAGTGTCAAAGCCAGACCTGGAGATACTTATTCATGCATTTGTCTCCAGTAGGTTAGACTACTGTAAAGGCCTGCTCACTGGCCTCTCCAAACGAGCTGTAAAACAGCTTCAGTACATCCAGAATGCTGCTGCTCGAGTCCTGACCAGAACCAGGAAGTATGATCACATTAGTCCTGTGCTCAGGTCTTTGCACTGGCTCCCTGTACTTCAAAGAATAGACGTCAAAGCAGCTCTGCTTGTGTACAAGTCTCTCCATGGCCGAGCACCAAAGTACATCTCTGACATGTTAGTGCCATATGAACCATCTCGTATTCTGAGGACCTCAGGGGCCGGCCTCCTGTTGATGCCCAGAGTCAGAACTAAACAAGGGGAATCAGCGTTTCAATATTCTGCAGCTAAAATCTGGAACAGCCTCCCTGAAATCGTAAGACAGGCCTCTTCTGTGTTCATGTTCATATCTAGACTTAAAACATTTCTGTTTAGCCGTGTATGTGACTGAAAGGTCCTATCTGCACTTTTCTTTCCTTTCCTTCCTTTATTTTTAAATCACTTTTCAATTTTTTTTTTCTTTTCTTTTAAAGTAAATTTTTCGTTGATTATTTCTATGATGTATTGAGATTTTAATGCATTTTTTTGTTTTGTGAAGCACCTTGAATTACTTTGTGTACGAATTGTGCTATACAAATAAACTTGCCTTGCCTTGCCTTGCCTTGATTTTTGCAGATGACATTGTAATTTGCAATGAGAGTAGAGAGCAGGTGGAGGAACAGCTAGAGAGGTGGAGGTTTGCTCTGGAAAGAAGAGGCATGAAGGTCAGTCGTAGTAAGACAGAATACATGTGTCTGAACGAGAGGGATCAAGGTAGAAGCGTTAGGTTACAGGAGGCTGAGGTGAAGAAGGTGCAGGAGTTTAAGTACTTGGGGTCAACAGTGCAGTGTGATGGGGAGTGTGGAAAAGAGGTGAAGAGGCGAGTGCAGGCAGGTTGGAGCGGGTGGAGGAAAGTGTCAGGAGTGTTGTGTGTCAGAAGAGTGTCAGCAAGACTCAAAGGAAAGGTGTACAAGACAGTGATGAGACCAGCTCTGCTCTCTGGGTTAGAGACGGTAGCAGTGAGACAGAGACAAGAGGCTGATATGGAGGTAGCGGAGATGAAGATGTTGAGGTTCTCCTTAGGAGTGACCAGGTTAGACAGGATAAGGAACGAGTACATCAGAGGGACGGCTCATGTTGCCTGTGTTAGCGACAAAGTCAGAGAAGCCAGACTGAGATGGTTTGGACATGTTCAGAGGAGGGATAGTGGATATATTGGTAGAAGGATGTTGGAGATGGAGCTGCCTGGCAGGAGGGCAAGAGGACGGCCAAAGAGGAGCTATATGGATGTCTTAACAGAGGACATGGAGTTGGCTAATGTTAGGGTAGAAGATGTCCATGATAGAGTGAGGTGGAAAAGGGTGATTCGCTGTGGCGACCCCTGATGGGAAAAGCCGAAAGAGAAAGAAGATGAAAAGGGGGGTTAAAAAAAAGCAAATGTCCCTGTGAAACGTACCGTATTTTCCGGACTATAAGTCGCTCCGGAGTATAAGTCGCACCAGCCCAAAAATGCATTATAAAGTAGAAAAAAACACAGATAAGTCGCACTGGACTATAAGTTGCATTTTGACGGGAAATTTATTTGACAAAATCTGAGACCAAGAACTAATAACTTGCACAACCTCATAAGACACAATCATAGCAGACTGTTTGTCTCATAATTTCACAGTAATTCTTTCTCATACTTATTTATTTATTCCTTTCATGAAGCATCATTGGCCAACTAATACTCTGTTTTCATCCTGTATTTGTAGAAACAGTTGTCATTTTTACTGCATTTCTGAATCTATGAAATCATTGGAAAATAGAATATTATGTTGTTAGCCTTCAAGATCTTACTGTAAAAAAAGTTTGCTGATTCTCTGAGTCACTTAACATACTCTTAACACTTAACATACCTCATACATCAAATTTAGCCAGGAACATCATCTCTGTTCATGAACATAACAGGAGGGTTAACAATGCATTTATTTCAATTTATTTCTAATATAAGTCGCTGCGGAGTATAAGTCTTGCCAAACTATGAAAAAAAGGGCGACTTATAGTCCGGAAAATACGGTAATAAAGAAGGATTTGATTTTCAAAAACCTGTTTATACTGTTAACATTTTCCAAGTAGTAAGAAAACATTAAGAGCTAAACTCTTAAATCACCTGAGATAACACCAAAAATAATTTGTTTTTTTGCAACACCAGCAGTAAACAAATGATGTATTGATTTTAAATTAATATCACAAAAACCACAGTTGTTTTCCTGTCTCATTCAGTCTTTTCAGTGAAGCTTTACATCAGATCTGAGCACTAAATAAATAAAATACATGACCTATCAAACAGAAACAAGGAGATTGTATAAAAATGTGTCTAATGTAAAAAATTATAAAAAAAGCATTACATTGTTAGCATACCTTGAGTATTAAAGGAACAATCAACCTGACTTCACTCAGGATTGCATAGTCCCTCGTGCGGCTAAGCCAGTGTTGCAAGATTGGGTAAAAAAATAAAACGCCCAATTTGAGCAAACCTAGAGAAACTTTCTCCCACAAAGTCAGATTAAAAACCGCCCTATTGAGCTAGACACCACCCAGTCTGGCAATGCTGCCTCTGCTGACCTGCAAGTCTCTCGACTTGCTGTTGACTGGAACATACCATTGCTGCAGGAGAACTGGGGAGGACTTAACACTTTTACATGATCAATCTTATGCAAGTTCAGTAATTTGGGGTGTTTTTTTTATGATACAATTAAATAATGGGGGGTGTCAAATTTATTTTAAACACTTTCATTAGGTGTTTAGGTCGGGGCCCCTCAAGAGTTGCCTACCTTTTTTTCATGGTGAGTTCGCTCCTGGCAGCACAATCACTTTCCAGACATTTAACAAACTGTTGTTTCTGTATAATGTTTTGCTCAGTTATTCAAATGAATTAATATATTCAATGAATGGGACAACTTACTTAACAAATTACACAATATTTGCTATCAAGGCAACTAGTGAAAACTTAACTCAGCACCTATGCCTTAGTCACAACTGCCCTTGCAGCAAGGCTGTCTGTGGGTAAAAAATGAAAAACCTGTACAGTTGGTCCACACTAGATGTTAAGATTGTAGACCACTTGCTAGGGTAAAAATGTTCATGCACACATATATTTACGGGATGTCCTGAACACTTTAACATCACGTAAGGGTGAAGTAGGTGACATGCAAGTGTGTTGTACAAATATTTCATTTGTTTAACCCCCCACCAAAAAAACAAATGCATGCTCTGCTTGCATGCAGCCTGGCTGTTAGAAATTAAGGAATTAAGCAATCAGAGCATGGTTTGTATGAGTGTCCTACAGGCTCTTACGTATCATGTAAGAACCAAAAACCTGCAACACCCATAAGGGTCAACTTCTGTATGGGTCCCGCACCATAACCATTGTCACTGTGTGTGTGTTTAAGCTCTTCACCTCCCTCCCTGAGTTTAACCATAGATCTTCTGACACTAGCCATAAACCCAGATCTCTAAAATCATCAAAACTTATAAGTATCTCCGTTTCAGCTACACCCAACACTCCGGGGTCCCTCTGTGTGTGGTGTGTGTGTGCTGTGTGTGTGGTGCCAACATGGAGTGTGTGGTGTCTAAAGTGAGAGTTAAACGTGAGAGTTAACTCTTCATACCATTTCTCAAAACAACTTTTAACAATAGCTTTTGGTAAACATCACACTAACTGAAAAAACACCTCTATAGATTTTAGACTGATTGACCATATAGTTTATTAGGTCTTACCCAAGACTATGGCCACCGTCTTCAGCAGAGACATCATTGTGTCTCGGTTGCGCCGTTGTCCAGAGCTGTGCCGCGACATCCTCATGGTCCTCTGCCTCACATAGACGAAAATGTGTGCATACAGTGTCACCATGACAACGAAGGTTACCAGGTTGAACACAGCCCAGAAAACCAAGTAGGAATTGCTGTAGAGTGGCGCCATATTTGAACAAGTTTTGATGCTACAGATACAGTTCCATCCTACGCTGGGGATGGCTCCCATTACTATGGACATTGTCCAAATTATAACGATCACCACTACCACGCGCCGGTTGCTCATCCGTGTGTGGAGCTGCATGCGGAACACTGTGATGTGTCGCTCTATGGCAATGGCAAGGAGATTGGCCACAGACGCTGTCAGACTGGTATCAATTAAGCCTTGGCGCAGGAGCCACGTGGAAACGGTGAGGCGCCTCGTGTTTGGTCCAGTGTTGAACATCAAATAGAAGTAAGCCAGTCCAGCAAAGAAGTCAGCAGCTGCCAGGTTGGCCATCAGATAGTAAATAGGAAAATGAAATCGTCTGTTGACATAGATGGCAATCATCACCAGAAGGTTGGCGAGCATGATGAAGATGCACACAGTGATGCCCAGGCCCATCACCAGCCTGCTGACCGTATTCCAGCCTGTGGCCAGGTGCTTGCCACTGCGGTTGTAGAAAAAGGCAATGGTCTCGTTGTAGTAACACTGGTCTTCATCCATGGTGGAAGTGGTGCTTACTGAAATGACAAAATGTACAAATGTTTTTTAGAAGCCTTTTCAACTTTCTGGTTAACCACTAACAAAACACAAATGTCCCTGTTGCTTTGGATCAAGAACACTATTTTATCGATAGTATTCGCTCACCTGCCTTGACTCGTATATGAACTAAAGTGCCATCCCATTCCTAACCCATAGTGTTCTATATGATGTTGGTCCACCTTTTGCAGCTATTACAGCTTCAACTCTTCTGGTAAGGCTGCCCACAAGGTTGAGGAGTGGGACCTCGTGGGACCTCTTTGCACCTCTTTGAATGAGTTGCTGTTGTTCCCCAAATCTTCCATTTTGTTATGATAGAGCTGAGAGTTGACTGTGAAATATTTAGGGGCAAGAAAATTTCAAAACTGGATTTGTTGCACAGGTGGCATCCTATGACAGTTCCATGCTGGAATTCAATGAGCTCCTGAGTGCAGCCCATTCTTTTACAAGTGTTTGTGAAAACAGTCTGCATATCACACTGCTTGATTGTATACACCTGTGGCCAAGTCAAGTAATTAGGACACCTGATTCTGATAATTTGGAAGGGTGAGCAAATAGTTTTGCTAATATAGTGTTACAACAAATCCTGATGTTCAATCAATCATCCAGTTCCAGTTATTCACCTTTCAGCACATCCCATCATGGGTCGCCAAAGCGAATCAGCTTTTCACCGATTTGCACAGGTAGTTTGGCAAAGCTTTACACTGGATGCCCTTTCTGACACAACCCTGTATTATCAAGGCACAGGGGGACCCAGACAGCCAGCAGCGCGAAGGGTCTAACCCAGGGGTTGGCAACCTCCGGCTCTTTCATCCCTGTGCTGTGGCTCTCTGTGGTTTGGTAAAATCACAATTATCCTCTAAGATTGTACTGGTGCCTTTAATACCGTCGGGATGTGCGAGTGGGCAGGGAAGCGAACAGCGTGCACATGTGGACGGATGGAAAGTTCTTCAGAAAAGACAGAATGTGGCAATCTCGTGAGGGGGCTCATGAGCGGCCCAAAAAAAAGTCACTTTTATTTTTCTCCGCAGTTTTCCTAGACTAAAACCGTTCATGTCCGCGTAAAATTCATGAAATTTGGGCGCCCCTACTATCGTGTCAACTTGCTGCTATGATGACCATATTTTGCGCTCTCTGTGTAGAATTCACTGGAGGAGCGTGGTGGTGGTGGTGGGGCGGCGCGGGGGTAAACAACTCGCAGCTTCAGAGGGTGTGAACAGGTGGAGTGGAAAAGCAGGTACAGGGCGTAGACTAACTGCTTTACATTCCAGACCCCCAACAAACTAATAGCTGCTTCCTAAAAAAAAAAGTTGTCATCCATAAAATTAATATTTATTGGGTTTACTGAATTTTATGAAAAGTTAAAGAAAAAAAAATAGAAACGAGTCTGCATCAAAGTGAATTTGTTTCCATCATCCCACTCATCTTAACTCTGGGTGTTTGACAGATGGAAAAGTATTTTCAAGGTTCTGGAAAATTGACAAAAGATCAAAGGAAACATCAGTGTCCAGTTTAGAAAGAAGAGGAAGAAAAACACTCCAAGGATAAAGGAATGCAGGCAGTGTCCAAAATGGAAATTTTGAGCAACATCTACCACATGGCTAATAAAGGTTTGCATGTAATTCGACTAATCTTGGTAATTAGCTTTTTCTTGTATTTCATCTAAGCTTCTCTGCTGTTCACATACACAGACAATGCTTAAAATCCAACATTATTCTGAAATTTGAGAGCAATATTTATATTTGCAAGTCTATTTTTTACTTAGCAACATTTTGAAAGGTCTTAAATCAGCGATTTATGAACGTCAAAAATATTCGAATATCTAAGTATTTGGATACTCGTTACAGCCCTAGAGAAAATCAATTTGAAACTTTGAAAGACAATACATCCTCAAAAAGACACAAGCATAATTTATTTTGAAAGTAACTTTAAAAATTTAAACAGAATCATTTGAATAAATGTTTATGACAAAGGTAGTGTAACTACAATGTTGAGTATACTCAAAAACAATATTAAACTTTAAGATACTAAAATACTGGTATGTAAATTGTTAAAAAATGACAAAAACTTTATATCTATTCTAACCTAAACAAGTTCCTAAAAATTTGTCAGATGAACTTTTTTTTGACAAAAACATAATTTTTGTTTCCTTTTTAGCCAAGTTGTTCTTGTTGTTGCAAAATCTACATTCCTTTTTCATAACAGTTAAAAAGCACGTGTATCTTGTGTATGTGTACAAATATAGAATAAACTAAATCTGTTGAGATAGCGCGTCACATGAGAAAAGCAGCCATCAAGGGGCTTAAAGTCACACTCTGATCGTCTTCTGATCTATATTCAAAGCATTCCCAGTGGTCTTTTAATTATTATTATGCCATTATAAGACAAAAAAAAAACAAAAGCAAAACAAAAAATATTGTCCTTTTCTAGGACATAGTTTCTGCAGAGGGGTAGTAGTTCATTAGATATTCACCCCTGAATTGTGGTCCTATTGGAGCAATCCCATCCCCCGTGTCCTCCACGTAGATTTCTGTTTATAGCCCCAAGATAACAATACTGGTTCAACAAACATGGCAAGCAATATTGGAGCTTTCTAGCCATACAGTTTTGGGGCAGATTCCAGCTGGAACAAAGAAAATGAAGACCTACACAGATCTATTTGGCAAGTGGATCCATCAGAGCAGAAAACTGTTACAAATACAATCATTTTAATATATATATATATATATATATATATATATATTATCTGCTTCTGATTCACAACAATTTGAATAAAGAAACACTTAAAAATGCAAGATTAAGTGTAATTATAATTATATATGTCCTCCATCATCAGAAAAAGAACATCCTAAAAACACCAAAAACACAACTTTCATTAGAGTGGGTCTTTAAATGCTCTTTTTATTTTTTTCAAGTAACAGCAAGCTGTTAAAAACCTTTTTTCAACTCTGATGCATGCCTGTTGTCTTTGAGAAATTGCATCTGTGACTTTTTTTTCTACCAAGTTATGGTTGTTTATGCTTTGAATCTTAGTGGAAATGGTGGTAACATGATGCCTGTAGCTGTAGCTCACTTCCAAGCACAAACAAACAAACCTGCAGGAACATGTGTGTAAGTGTAATAAACTCAACTCTAGCACAGATGCTGGATAATCTCTAGTACACCCCAGAACGGAAATAGGACCTGGGGCAGGGGTCGGCAACCCAAAATGTTGAAAGAGCCAAACTTGACGAAAAAAACAAAAAACAAATATGTCTGGAGCCGCAAAATATTAAAAGCCCTATTTAAGCCTCATAATGAAGGCAAGACATGCAATATGTATCTATATTAGCTATATTAGCCTACTATCAAAATGACCAAGTTGGCTACAAATACATAATGAGCATTAACGATTAAATGTTTATTTGCCCTGCAGTGCATTCTGCGGAGAACGACACTGTTGCGCAAGGTTAACTTCATTACAATATCAGTTAATTATGTTTCATTGCTTTGATAAATAAAAGAAATGTAATAAAGAAATCCAATTTTTTATGTCATTTTTATTTTGAGGATTTGAACAAAAAACAATAAAATGGAACGTGCATGCCCCATGACAGTCAGCTTGCGCTCGAATGACAGAACAGCTTCAAGCATTTGCGGCGCCTGGAGACTTTCATTCAGCTCGTTTAGGTGGTTTGTCACAGTCATATCCACCAAAAAGTGCAGCTTTTCGAGCCACTCAGTTGTATCTTCCAGTTGCGGGTAGTTCAGGTCTTTGCTTTTCAGGAATGTTTTCACGTGTTCGAAACAGACGACAGAGTGAAGCAAAACGTCACCCGTGGACAGCCATCGGACTTTGTTGTGTAGCAGGAGATCAGAATATTCACTTTCAACTTCATCAAGCAATGCACGGAACTGACAGTGGTTCGATTTCCATCAGCCACCTGCCTAGCGGTCCGCTAAAATCTTCCTCCTCTCTGAGACTGGAGTCGTGCATTGTATGGGCGATGGACAGTTCTCCAGCGCTGCCAGTTGATTGACAGCTCAACTTTTTGTTGACGTACCTGCTGGGCGTTACAATATTTTTTCAACACATTCATACAGCATTGGAAAACGTTAAGAATGTTTGTGTCTTGTTTTTCCTCCTACAGAAACCATATTAAAACAAAAAATATATTTCTCTCCCCCATCTTTTTACATTTTCAAACATTTTTGAAAATGCTCCAGGGAGCCACTAGGGCAGCGCTAAAGCGCCGCATGCGGCTCCTGAGCCGCGGGTTCCCGACCCCTGACCTGGGGGCTGGAGTGGGTTACTATTTAAGAGAGGCACAGACAGAAACAGAAAAAAGAGCTAATAGAAGTAGAGGTCATGAAAAATGAAGGTTTGAGCATTAAAGGTATTAAATCCACTGGTTTTTATTTTTATTGTACTCTTTACCACAATCATAAGCCAACATAAACTATTTAGTTCCATTGTTCACACAGCAAGATCCAGCATAAATGTTTATTGTTGTCGAGTTTACATTGTAAAAAAAACTTTTTCTTCCAAATTCCCATTTGGATTATAAAAATGCATTTAAAGTCTGTCAAAAATGCCATTAGGAAAATATGAATACAAAAGCTGTAAAATACAAGAAATGAGACATAAAGTAATTACGTAGTTCTTGCTTTCATCGTTACTGCTCCATACGGTTAAATAAAAAACAAAAAATGTATATAATTTCTCAAAAATATAATTGTTACATGTACTGTAATTCCTTGACTAAGGCGTACTTAAAAACCTTATTTCTTTTCAAAAAACAACAAAGCACTTTACAATCCAGAGCACCTTCTACATTAATTTTGTGCTTACTGATGTAAAAGGTAAAAATTGTATTGTCAGTCTATGTTTTTACGAGTTGCAAACAAGGTTGGGTATTATTGAAAACAGGGACATGCACAGGATTTCAGAGGCGCATGGGCTCAAAGTTGGAAAAGGGCAGCAAAAGCACTTTTTTCCCCTTTAAAGTATTCGGAAATTAAGTGTACTACTAATAGAAAACTACTCCGTTATGATACCTGTGTGGGGGAAACTGATAGAATTGTGATTTTTTTATGTAAGCAAATTATTGTCAATATGTGTTTGTTCACTTTATCATATACTTGGAAGACATCAAAGTAATAAAACACTGTAGTTTATTTTTTTTTTGACACAATGTGCTGCAGTCATAATCAACATGAATCAAGTTTAATCCAGATATTTTAAACACAGATTTCCTACAACTTTCATCCATAAATGCTGAAATTTTTAATAATATTTAATGTTATCATACTGGTGCTGTGAGGATTCTGCAGTTCGGCTTAGTTTTCCAGTGGTGTTTTTGGTCATGTCGTCCCCTGTCAGTCATGTTAATCATCCACAGCTGTCTTCTTTTCTGTTAATTGTCCTCAATGAGGGGGAAGTCTCTGGTTTTCCGTTCTACATTGTCGAGTCCTCTGTTTTTTGTTTCTCAACAGATTTCGTCCTGCTTACATTTATTTATTAAATGTTTATGTTTCTGCCACGAAGCCCAGTTTCCTGCATTTTGGCTCCTATACACCTTCAGTTGCTAACAGATATATCTAATGTAACTCTTGTTCTAGATTGGGATTCACAGCTAAATTCCCTTTTGCATCTTATCCTTTAAACACAGACTTTTTTTGTGACTGGAAATATTTTAATACAAAAAGATGGTAAAATTGAATGACACAGAGTTTAAAAAAGGCATTTCTAATCAGAAAATATTGCGTTAAACCAGGAGTCTCAAGCTCAATTTACCTTGGGGCCACTGAAGGCAGGGTCTAGCTGAGGCTGGGCTGGAACTTCAGCGTGCACACACACGCTCAACTTGTGAGTGCCTGAGAGCCGATGTCAGTTTAAATCAGAATTTAAAAAAAATCAAACTTCTCAGACTTTTTACTATATTTTACAACACAAAATAAGACGAACAAGGACCTCAGTGTAAGTAATTTGTGTGTAATTTCCTCGGGTACATTCCTTCTTTGGTAGTAAATTTGTATGGAGCATGTACAATATTATTAACTATACTCTATTAATAACTGTTTTCTGGTCAAAATGTCCCTATAAAACTCTAAATCAAACAAAATCAAACACCTGAACACAAAATCTTTAAGTACATGAATCAGTAATACATGTCTGTTTATTTAGTCTTCTATATGTACTGTTTTCAGATTTAAACATCGTTATTAACACAGTTCTGTTAATACTGGTAAATTATAACAATTAAACACTGAAGAAGACTGAAATTTTTAGAGTTCTTCCTCTCATACAGCTGAGAGGAAGCAGCCGAAACCCTCAGTATGGCTTGAAGATGATTGTCAGGAAGTCTGGACCTGTATTTGGACTTATTGAAGTTCAAGGTAAAGAAGAGCTTTTCGCACATGTACTGGTCTGTACTCCAAATTTTGAATCTGTGCTGAATGTTTGTTATAAGTTTGCTCTTTAAAACGCAAATCTGTAAGGGAGAAAAAACTTACTAACCATCTTTTGATTTTCTTTATTATGACTTTTGCATATTTAAACCCGGTCACAAGTTATTTTGGAGTAGCCAGTCACCCACTCCAACATTTTAATAGTTTTCATAGTTGAATTTAACTGTAAGCCTTTTTTAGTTATAAGAACGGGCGTTGTTCAATGGAGATCAGAACAAGCGTTACACATACCAGAGATCAAAGAAAGGCTCAAAAAAGGATGGAAATTAATTCTAGTGACACTAAATACGCGCAGCCAAGATACACAATAAGTTTCACAAAATAATTTTCAACCGAAATGTTTTCATCTACATTCCATGTTATATCATTCTCACTCCACGCATCTGCTCCTGGTCCGGCCCTTCTATCCAATTTTAGAACCCAATATGGCCCACGAGTTAAAATAATCGTTCACCCCTGGTTTAGACGGACGGCCGGGGTTTTGTAGATTTGCAGTGGTTTGATACTCCTTCCATTTCAAATATTATCCCCTGTACAGTGCTCTTTGGGATGTTTAAAGTTTGGGAAATCTTTTTGTATCCAAATCCAGCTTTAAACTTCTCCACAACAGTATCTCGTACCTGCCTGGTGTGTTCCTAGTTCTTCTTGATGCTCTCTGCATTTTAAATGGATATCTGAGACTATCACAGAGCAGTTGCATTTATACAGAGACTTGAATACATACAGGTGGATTGTATTTGTCATCATTAGTCATTAGGTCAACATTGGATCATTCAGAGATCCTCACTGAACATCTGGAGAGAGTTTGCTGCACTGACAGTAAAAAAAGTAAAAGGGCTTAATAAATTTACATGCCCATTAGTTCAGTTTTTTATTTGTTAAACAAGTTTGAAATATTCAATTAATTTCGTTCCACTTCATGATTGTGTCCCATTTGTTGTCGATTCTTCACAAAAAACTACAGTTTTTTATCTTTAAATTTGAAGCCTAAAAAGTGGCAAAAGGTTGAAAAGTTTAAGGGGCTGAGTACTTTCGCAAGGCACTCTAAATCTTGGTAGCCTTTGTTGCAAGCAATACACAGTGATAAACACTATGCAAACCACTGCAAAGCGCTAATGGCAACAGAGAGGATGTTTTAAACAATCAATCCAACCTTTTAAAAGATTTCAACTGTATACTTCCTGAAATCAACCTCTGAGAAACATATGCAGCATAATTCGCTACCTAAATTTACATTCCATCCCCCGGCGGCCGGGTCACAAATGAATACCATACATATTTACAACGCAGTATTCTTTATTAACAAATAACAGTAACAACTAACTACTACTAACTAGCTAACTAATGAACTAACTATATAAGTGTTGTAGAATGAGTATGTGTATGTGTGTCAGCACGCTGCGTGTGTAAGAGGAAGGGCCCGCACACAAGTGTTGGGGGTGCGCGCGCATTCATGTTTGTTGTTACGGTGTGATGGAGAACAGCAATAAAAGATTTCCCCCAGAAAAACGGGGATTGATTCTTTATTAAACCGCTCTGGAGTAGAACTGTGACAGTGTGGGATTTTGATCACCACGGTGATGAATCAGCAAGAGTCGCGGGACTCTTGCGACCCCCCCAACACAAAATCCTACGGCGGGCAGCCGTGTGGCGCACTCAAGAATGCACGCAGCTTGTAATGGAAATGAATACAATGGAAATTCCACCAGAAGTCCTTGAAGTTTGAACACAGGACTCGCAGAAAAAGCAAATTATTAGCAAAGATGGATGTGTTTATAAAAGTTAAAATCACGAACCATATGCAGAACTTTCAACAAAAAAAGAGGAACGTGCGGCTTTCTGCAATCTACCTGCATACTCCACCATGTTGCCCTATGCAACTTTTATTTTGGAGTGAACACTTTTTTTAATTTGTTTTATATTTACATCATGACAGCAATATGTCAAAACATTGCTGTATATTTTTCTTTAAATAACTTCTTTTTTCATGTATTTTACTTTTCTAGTTGGAACAATGCAAAAAGTAAAATGTTTTGTTTAAAAAAACAATGTTGTTCCCAAAACTTTCTTAAGAAAGTGATTATTTGAGGTGAGTAGAGCGGTGATGCTGTAGTATCGCGAGACCCAGCGAGACGAGTGTGGTGAGTCGACTTGGCGGCGCGTAAGCATTTGAACAAACATTTTCGATCTTGTTTCATTTTTCCGCCATATTAAAATATTTCCTGCTAACTAACATAACCTGTAAGCGTATTAAGCTTCTGTCAGCCTGGAGGACCTGGAGAATTTCATTGACGAGTGTTTTAATACCTGCAACATGGTGAAGCCCAGAACCGCCACCACCACCCCCTCCGCTAAGCGTGAACGGCCTGAGGACTCTCCCGGGGCTGTGTCCTCTCCAGGCAGCGAAATGAGCGATATCCTGGATTCGATTGACAAAAAGCTCTCCAGCTTTGATTGCCGCCTCAATTTGCTGGAGATCCTCCACAGAGAATTTCAAGGTCTGCGGGAGTCTCTGAAATTCAGCCAGCAGCAGGTGCGGGAGCTCGCAGCGGAGAACCAGGCCCTCAGAGAGACCGTCAAGATCCTGGGCAATGACACCGCCCGTCTCTCCGAGGAGAACCGATCCATCAAGGAAACCCTCCTGGATCTTCAGTCGAGGAGCATGAGGGACAATCTAGTGGTCGCGGGGGTTCCAGAGGAGGCAGGAGAAGACCCCGAGGCCACCGTTAGATCCTTTTTAGAGGTCCACCTGAAGCTCCCCAAGGAGGAGGTGCAGAAGATCTCTTTCCACAGGGTTCACCGCCTCGGAGGAAGAAGGTCCGACCACCAGCGCCCGCGTCCTATTGTGGCTAAATTCGAACATTTCAAACAGAAGGAGTTGGTGAAGGGCCGCGGACGGGAACTGAAAGGCACGCATTACAGCGTTAATGACCAGTTCCCGGCAGAAATCCTCCGTAGAAGGAAGATCCTGTTCCCGCTGAGGAGGAAGCATCTTGCTGCTGGTTCGAGAGCGGTTGTGGCCGTTGACAAACTTTACGTGGACGGCCGGCTGTTCCGGGACCCGGAGATCACCCCCTGGCTGTGCTGAAGGCTTTCAGATCCGCGCTGAGAACATCTGCGCTGCCCAGAAGAAACCCGCTAAACTAACTTCAATGAATGGAAAACAGGATCATCAATAATCCACACCTCGATCGCAGGAAAACAGTCTTTTTTTTTTTTTCTTCTTCACCTCAGTCCCACTCATGTTTCTATTGTTGTTTTGTTGTTGTTTTCGTTTTCCCTTCTATCTCTTTTTTTCTTTCCTTTACTCCCCCCCCCCCTCTCCCCCCTCATTATATGTAAATCACCTGGAAGCAACTCATCCTCGGTAAGTATTTATTTATGCACGGAACGGGCGCGCGCGCACACAAGCGCACACAGGGGCGTGCACATGCGATCCCGCACACACACGCCGACATACTGCAATCACCTCACACAGGCTCTCATAGGACGCACGCGACACGCAGCTCACATAGCCAGAAAACGTTCACGCGCACAGCGCTTCTCAATGCGGGCACGCGCACACGGACTGGTACACAAGCACTACTTAGCTTTACACCTTTTCAGTCAGAGCAGTTATGAACAGTCTTAACATCGTTAGCTGGAATGTGCGTGGACTTGGCTCTGAGCCAAAGAGACTGAAAGTGTTAAATCACCTGGATGGTCTAAAAGCAGATATAGCTCTACTGCAGGAGACCCATTTATCGAATTCTTTGAATCACCTTATGTGCTGCTTACAATTTCCAGTTATATACTCTGCCAGTTACAACTCCAAACAACGAGGAGTTGCTGTTTTAATTAATAAAAATCTTAATTTTACTCATAAGGATACAGTTACTGACCCAGAAGGCAGATTTGTAATCATTAATATATCCATTCAGAATAAGGACTTTTGTATAGCGAGTATTTATGGTCCTAATATTGACGACTCTTCCTTCTTTCACAGATTCTTCACCTCACTCTCAGTTCACTCTGACTCCACAATCATTATAGGAGGAGACGTCAACCTTGTTTTGGACCCTGAACTTGACAGACTCAGCACAGCAGCAAATCAGCGTACATGGCGGTCTGCAAGTATTCTAAAGCAGTACATGAATGATTTGGGTCTCTGCGACGCGTGGCGCTCATGTCATCCAAGCACTAAAGGGTTCACCTTTTTTTCTCCAGTTCACTATTCACACTCCCGTTTAGACTATTTATTAATCAGTAACTCTCTTTTAAAAAACATTCAAAGCTCCAATATCCATCCAATTATTATCAGTGATCATGCACCAGTCTCTGTAAACATTTCTAGGGAAAAATCCACACCCTCTGGTACAACCTGGAGGTTTAATACGTCTCTGTTAAAGGACCAGGAATTTATTGAATTCTTTAAAAAAGAGTGGGCAACCTTCTTAGACTTCAACAATACTCCAGACATCCCACCGTGCGTTCTTTGGGAAACAGCAAAGGCAGTCATGAGAGGGAAAATCATTTCTTATTCAACGCACAAAAAACGCAAAGAGAAAGCAGATTTATTAGAATTAGAAAATAAAATCAAAACCCTGGAGACTGCTTATGCTGCTTCAGCACAGGAACGCATTCTGGGAGATCTGAAAAATTTAAAGCTGCAGTTAAATGACATCATTAATAAACAAACACATTTTCAAATACAAAGGCTACGACTTGAAAGATTTTAAAACTCTAATAAATCTGGTAAATTTCTGGCTAATCAGCTTAAAATTAATAAAGAAAAATCATCAATCACCTCTATTATGGACCAAACAGGAAATGTCACTCATGACCCGGTCAAGATTAATAACGCATTTGAAAACTTTTATAAAAACCTGTACACACCGCAGATCAATCCGTCAGAGCAAAGTATTGACTCATTTCTTAATAATGTAAACCTACCCAGGCTAAATGAGGATCAAATCACAAACTTAGATTCTCCGCTCTCGCTGTCTGAACTTCATGAAGCTCTGTTACTTATGCCCAATGGTAAAGCACCAGGGCCTGACGGCTTTCCTGCTGAGTTTTATAAAGAATTCTGGGAACAACTGGCACCAACATTTTATAAAACTGTCACATCTATTAATGAGAGCCAATCAATGCCACCAAACATGAACTCAGCCAACATAATTCTTCTTCTAAAACCAGACAAAGATCCCACTAGTCCTTCAAGCTATCGCCCTATCTCTCTAATCAATGCAGATGTAAAAATTATCTGCAAAGCACTAGCACAGAGAATAGAAAAAATCACTCCTCACATAATTCACTTCGACCAGACTGGATTCATCAAAGGCAGACACTCGGATGATAATGTCCGTAGACTAGTTAATATAATAGACTTTGCCGCCATTGAAAACCAGGAAATGACGGTACTATCGCTGGATGCTGAAAAAGCCTTTGACAGAGTAAATTGGAAGTTCCTTATTGCTGCCCTCCATAAGTTTGGTTTTGGAGAAGCATTCATCAATTGGATCAAAATATTATATCACAACCCCAATGCATCAGTTAGAACTAATAAACAGACTTCAAACAGGTTTTTTCTTGGAAGAGGAACCAGACAGGGCTGCCCACTCTCTCCTTCTCTTTTTGCTATATTCATTGAGCCTTTAGCTGCAGCAATAAGACAGAATGAGAGCATTATAGGAATAAAAACCAAACACAGCCATCATAAAATTAGTCTTTATGCGAAAGACATATTACTGTTTTTAAGGAATTTACATTCTGTAAATGAAACAGCAATGATCATAAATGAATTCTCCTCCATATCAGACTATTCCATTAATTGGAATAAGTCTGTTTTATTACCACTCAACAGGAATATGGAACAAAGACTCACAATTCCAGTTAAAACAGGAAATATCAAATATCTGGGTATCTACTTTTCCCCCAAACTATCAGAACTGGTGCAGCTAAACCACACCCCATTACTGAAGAGCATACAGGACGATCTAACACGCTGGACCAACCTGCTTCTGTCCCTTATGGGCAAGGTAGCCACGGTTAAAATGAAAATCTTACCCAAGGTTAATTAACTCTTCTCAATAATTCCCACACAACCGCCATTAAAATGGTTCAAAACATTAGACTCATCCATATCAAGCTTTCTATGGAACAACAAACCTGCAAGAATTAGTCTAAAAACTTTAAAATCTGCAAAAAGCTGTGGAGGATTAGAATTACCTAACTTCCACAAATACTTTCTTGCAAATAGATTACAATATATCTTAAAATGGTTAAAAAATAACCCAGAAACCAACTCATGGTTAGACTTGGAACAGGCGTTATGTGGAAAGATCAACCTGTCAGATCTTCCATTTATTAGCCAAACAGTTAAAAAACAGGATTGTTTCAAAAGCATTAATATAAATGCCACTTTAACAGCCTGGTGGGAATTTCTCAAAATATCAAAATCATCAATTCAACCGTGCAAAATGACACCCATCTGGAACAACCCGGACATCCTTATTAACAAAAAAATGATTCACTTCCCAGCTTGGCAAGCAGGGGGCATAAAACAACTAGAGCACGTAATTATTGATAGAAGATTCATAACTCCCCAGGAACTTCAAGACAAACATGGAATAAATAACTTCTTGGAATATCAGCAACTTAAATCAAGTATTACTAAAAAGTATAAAATTAAAGACGACGATTTAAAGCTACCAGATGTAGTTACCACTCTGATTAATTTTTCAATGAATAGAACTCTCTCCAAAATATACAAACTTTTATGTAATTTAGATAACAATATTGCCTTTCCAACAAAAAAATGGGATGCAGATTTGAGCATCAGCACAGATGAAAGCTTCTGGTCAGAACTCTGTCTAAACACCTTTAAACTGACAAAAAGTCCAAATCTGCAGCTAATCCATCTCAAAACTCTTCACAGAATTTACTACACTGGACAGAGGATGTTCAAGATGGGTCTCAGTAACTCAGACATTTGCGAGCACTGTGATAATAATCTACCCGACAGCTACATGCACGCACTGTGGTTCTGCACTCCTGTCCAGGCTCTCTGGCAGCAGGTATGTGCCGATTTATCAGTCTGGCTTAAGGTTTCAATCACGGCCTCACCGTCACTTTGTGTGCTTGGTGACATGAGTGCCATCGATATAGAAGAAGGATTAGCATCTATCATTTTCATAACTCTTTGTATTGCCAAAAAAACTATTTTAATAAATTGGAAAAACAAGAAAAATATAAACATAAGTCAACACAGAAATCTGCTGTTTGATCATATCAGCTTGGAAAAAATGTCAGCCCAAAGCTCAAGTAACTTTGAAAGAATTCAGTCTCTCTGGTCTCCTGTGGTTGACTCCATGACTTAGGGGGTGGAGGGCTTGGTCGTCGCTGCTCCTTGCCCTTCTGCCGTGGTTTGGGGTGGGGGTCGGGGCTTCCGGTGCTTGGCGGGGGCGGTGGGGGGCTCCGTTGGTCGGGGGGTCGGGTCCGGTGCCTGGGTGGGGCGGGCTGGGGCGCTGCGTGGTCCTCTGGGCTTGGGTGTGGGGGTGCGTGGTGGGGGGGTGGGGTGGTGGTCTGGCTTGGCTTGGGGGGGTGGTCCCTTTGCCTGTGCTGGGGGGGGTTGGCAGGGGGCCCTGCTCGGGGGGGGGGGGGGGGGGGGCAGCGGCGCCGGATGGGCTGCCCATCTGCACCTGGGGCTGGGATCGGCCCTTCCCTGGCTCTGGGACGGGACGGGACAACCCTCTCGGGGCCCCCGGTCGCTCTGGGTGTCACCCGCTTCGGCTGCGGGGTCTGGGGTGGGGTGGGGTGGGGGGCTTGTCGGCCCTGTCCTGTGGGGGGGCGTTCTGGGGGGAGGGGGGGCCCATCATTGGTACGGGTCGGGGGGGCTAGCGGGTCGGGGTCTCCGCTGAGGCAATCAGTGGTTGCCTCGGCCGGTTGGCCTCCTCTGTCCCGTCGAGGCCTGACCAGAGCTCTTCTAGGGCCGGCGTCTGGGGGTGGGGGCCTGGGCTTGCTCCGGGGGGGGCGACGCTTTCTGGCTCCTCTCTCTCTGTGTGGGGTGGGTGGTGCCGGGCCTGGGGTGTCGGCGCCTCCGGGGGTGGGGCCCCTGGGCTGGGTGGCCCTGGCCCCTTTGCTGGGGGTGGGCTGGGGGACGGCTGTTTGACCACCGGGGGACAGTCTACCAGCTGTCCCCAACTTACCCCCTTCCTCATATAACCTCATATTAGGGTGAGGGGGTGGGGGGTCTAGCCTGCGATGCGCCTTGGGGGGGGGGGCTACTTGGGAGTGGCCCCCCTCCTATGGTTGCCGTATGGAGTGTGCCCCCCCTCTTTCGGTTTTATTTGCACCTTAGACATGTAGGGTCCTTGGTAGGGGGGGTGCTTGGACATCACTGCAAGCAAGCAGCAGATGTCCTCCTGGCACCCTACCCGCCAATTTTAACCGCACCTTAGACATTTAGGGCCCCTTGGTGTGGAGGGTGAGGGGACATCACTGTGAGTACTCAGGAGATGTCCCCTTAGTGCCCTACTCGCCAATTTTAACTGCACCCCCCTTAGTACACACACCCCTCCCCCTTCAATATATACATTCAAACATAAACACACACACATGCACACAAACACCCTCTCAAACACCCATACACGCACACACATTTTACAAGGAAGGTGGGACCTGGGTCCATCTGTCCCCTACCCCTTCCCTGGTGGGGGGTGCGGGCCCCTTGGCGATGGCGGCCGTGTCCCTTGGGTGCCGGCTCCCTGGGCCCGGCGGTGCTCTCTCCGCGCGGTGGGGGGGTTCATATTACACCTGAGCCGGGGGTGTTCGTGTCCCTTGGGGGTGGGTCCTGGTCCTTGCCCCTGGGCGCTGGGCCCCGCCAAACATCCAACATGGCCGAGCCTGGTCGGGCCATATTTATAACACCCCTTGTGGGCCGCCCTTTTTTCCCCGGGGTTCCCCCCTGCTGGGCGGGGGTGGCGGGCCCCTGCCTTGCTCCTACCTGGACCAACCGTGGGCCGGGTGGGTGGCTGCCTGCAGTGCGGAGCGGGTCTCCCTTGGGGGGTCCTGGCTCGTACCTGGGGTCGGGGCGGGGGGATGCCCGGAACTCCTGGGTGGTGGTGGGGTGCTCGTCTGGGGCTGTGGGCGTCCCTCTCCGGCGGGGCCCTGCGTTGGGCTCTTCCGGCGCGGCGGGGGGCTGCTTTCCTGGCTGGGCTGGGGCGGCGCTCTCTTTCCCTCTGCGCCTCCCTGCTCTCTGGCTGTGGGGGCCTCGCGGCGGTCCTGCTGGCCCTGGCCTGGGTGGCGGTCTTGGTCGCCCGGGGGGCGGTTGTTCCCTGCCTGTTCCCCTATGGCGTTGGGGGAATTCCGGCTGCCGCTGCTGCTGCGGCGGGGGTCTGGGTGTGGGGGTGGCTGGGCGCTCCTCCTCCTTCTTTTCACATTCCACCATCCATTTTAGAAGAACATAAACACTCACTTGAGCACAGGTGTTAGCTCACCTTTGCACTAATAGTTTGCATGATTGAATGAATGAAAGATTTCACACTAGTTGGTTTAAAGGCATAGGTATGCGTTCGTGAACACTATCTGTTTTGTGTACATGTTGACATGTGGACATTTTTGCAGCTAGCAGGTGTGTTGATAATATTTGAGTGTGTGTGAACAGGCCCCGCCCTTTTTGTACTACATTTGAACCGTACCGTGGTGATAAACAACCAGTAAACCTGTCTGCTCTATGCTGCTTCATGGTCTTACCCCCCTTCCCCTCCTATTATCACCCTCCTACCCCCCCCTCTCTCTAACGTCCCTCTCTCCTCTTCCCCTCTTTCCTTTTCCGTCCAGTCCAACACCAAAGATTTTCAAACATGATTGAAATTAATAAAGTTTGGCCTCAATTACAAAAGGGGTTTATTCAGACATACCTTTGGTTTGTCTGAAGATGAACAACCCCTCTTGTTAAAATAAAATATGTCCAACACAAGAGGCCCTCAGCTCTCATCTGTTTGCCTAGCTGTTGGACAGGACAAGTTAAAAAAAAAAAAAAAACAATGTTGTTGCATAATGAGGAAATAAAACAGTTTTTAATTTGTCATTTAGTTATTTATTCTTTTGTCCTCAAAAAGTATCGATAAAAGTATCGTTAAAATACCGGATCGATAAGGAGTATCAATAAGAGTAGTAGTACCGTTAAAACCTTAACGACACCCATCCCTAGTCACAACACAAAAAAATTAACTCACAACACAGAAAAAAATCAACACACAGCACACCACTTTATCTCAAATGAAAGTGTACCTGCAATGGAAGTTGCACTGCATTTATTCTGAAATTTCCACTGGGCTAAGCGGCTAAAAGAACGTTACGTCACAGTTAGTAAGCTGTTGCGGGAACAAATTTCTACACGAGAAGCAAGCAGAGCGGTGAGGGTTATGGTGTCAATTCAGCGCATGGTGCGGTGTCATGGTGTCAATGTATTGCGCACAACCACGTGCTGCACATGACATTTTCAGTGACAGTGGGTAGAATATTCAATATGGTGGATTGATAGTTATGCTCTTGAACTTCCATTCATTTTCTTAAGCTACTGTATCCCTTTCGGGATTTCTGGAGCCCGTCCCTGCTACTGTTGGGTGAAGTCGGGTACACCCTAGACCAGAGGTCGGGAACATATATGGCTCTTTTGATGGTCACATCTGGCTCGCAGACAAATCTTTAATTATAAAAAAATGTTTTCATTAGACCAGTCCTTCTTGGGCACGATGCAATGCCGGGGGGGGGGGGGGGGGGGGGGGGGGGGGGCACGCAGTGGTAGCGGTGCCTGGAGAAAAAAAACTCTGCACCACTATCGGTTTACTACTATCTGTTATATCACAGAGTTTGTAATAGCCTGACACCTGTGAATTGCCGTGGCTGCAACTGCGCGCTCCCGTCTCTGAGAAAGAGTGCGCAGTTGCAGGGACGGGATGTGTGAGGACGAAAGGGGGGGGGGGCTAGTGGGCACAGGCAGCGAGGTGAAACCCGCACGGATTGTCAAAACTTAAAACACACTGCCCGTCACATACTGCAGCGTGTGAGTTTGGCTCCACGTCTGCATGTGAGCAGTCTTTCTCACATCTAAAGAACATTATGACCCACCTAAGATCACGTTTAACAAGTCTGACGGTTAAACTCACCACGTCAACCAGACTAGACCATCAGCAAAACCATGCAACACCAGATGTCGTAATAATGGTAAGAAATACTCAAAATTTATTGGCAACAGCATAAAATTGTTATTAAAAAGAATTCAGACTTATTGTACTTTAAAAGTGTTGAAATGACATCAAATGCACATATTCCCTTGTATTTTTACTTTTAAACATATTGTAGAGCACTGAATTGGACTGGGTGGCTGTTGGGTCACGTTCTAAGTTTCGGAGTTCATTTAAAAGGGATGCTACATTATAGTATGGCTCTTTCAAAATTACATATAAAAATATGTGGTGTTTATGGCTCTCCCTGACAAAAAGGTTCCCGACCCCTACCCCAAAAGGTCTGTCGCAGAGCTCATGGAGCGGGAACAATTGCGATAAATACCCCAGCTCCCTGGAGGCAAGCTGGCGGCCAGACAGAGGATGGGGAGCCAGTCTGCTCGGGCCTCCAGAACCTTATGATATTTTTTTATTTTCATCGAGACAATAATTATAAATTAGGTCCCCTGGCTTTATCTTTTGCCGCTCAGGATAACGCGGGACAGCAAGCTTTCAAACTCGGTCTGAGAGAGATGGAAACAACGCTGAAGCGGCTGTTATCAAGACGTAGCTTTCACTGCGGGAGCTGGAGCTGAGACTCTCTCTGGGAGAATCTCTGAATGATCCCATGAACTCAAACATGGAAACATGATAACCATATAAAACTCTTCAAAATAAAAAAACCTGATCTCTCAACATTTCTATGTATTCCATGAATTGTAAGTGAGATAAACACAGATACCGCTCCACGTAGCGATCAGCATAAAAACATGACCTGGTAGCTGCTCCCACACGCATCCACGGTCTCAAGCTTTAAAGAACACAATTTTGGACAGGCGGAACGGCAAACCCCCAACAACGGGTTATATGACAGAGTCCAGGGGCCTCATTTATAAAACTTTGCGTAGGATTTGCGTCAGAAGTGGCGTACGGATGAAACATAGGACGTGCGTACGCACAGAAATATTCGGATTTATAAAACCGTGCGCACGCACATCCTACGCATCTTTCCCTTAATAAATCACAACCGATTCTAAATGCAGCGCAGCTTTTGCGGCCCCATGACACGCCCATAGTTGCCCATAAATAGTCCGTGAAACGCCCACAAATGAATATTCATTGATTGCGAAACCATGGCAAACACAGAGAGGAAATCAAAAAAACGTAACTTCACTCAATGTGAAGTAGAAGTTATCGTTGGCGAGGTGGAAAAGAGGGGAAAAGTGTTGTTTGGAGGGCACAGTGTGGGCATTACTAATGCCAAAAAGGCACGTGAGCGGCAGACGGTGGCCGGTCCGAGGTTGTGAGGCTACAGCGCTCCATGGGAGGGAGGGGGGGACCGGAGCGCCAGATCCATTCACCGGGTGACACGCGTGGTTCCTCCGAGTGCTCCTCTGTAACGCCGGGCCCAAAAGCCCGCAGAGGTCCAAAAGGACGGCTCGAGGAAGTCGGAACCGGCTCAGAAGCCACTCGTCCTCATTTTCCAGCAAGTCTTCTTGCTGTCTAAAGATGCGTTCACTCTGACTTCTTCCATTTGCCACATCTTCTAAGATCAGCCATTGTGCGTCATTACGCATTGTGATGGGGCATTTATTTCCCTCCATTTAATTACATCTGACAAGCTACAGATGTCGGTAATAATCCACGTGGAAATGGGAAATTGTTCCGCGCAAATGTAATTTCTTGTGGCTTTCTGAATGGTTGAGACATACGCCATACATTGTTTTATCAAAAATAAAACAAACTAACGGCATATGCATGAATACCATAATTCCATAGCTTATGAAGAAATGTTTTAATATGAAAACAACTTTCCCCAGTGGACAATTAGTACATCTGTCCGTCCGCCCGCACCTATCTGCTCCGCCAGACGGACACACTGACGAGAATATCAGTTTTGTACATTAGTTCGTTCTGTTAACTATATTATTTATGAGGATTAATTGCACAACATGCCAATATTGTAGAACATATATAACTTTTCTTTTTCCAAATATGTGTTCATTTGAATTTATGTTGTAATTCTCGTTTGATCTGTTTTGTTTGTTTCACTGCTGATCGATCAAACGGGTGTTTGTGTAGGCTGTTAATTGTAAGTCTTGCTTTGTGAAGTCTTGCGTTCATTTATGAGAGGCAGGAGTGTCATTTCCACTGTCACTTTCACGTGTTTCTTCCATCTGCCGACGGTGTCGCCGTTTCTCATTTCACCCGTTTTTGTGCGTACGCCTGGGTCAGAGCTTGCGTGAAGGACCGCACATTTTCCCGTCAAGTTTGCTTTTTATAAATCTCAACTATTGCGTAGAGAGTGGCATACGCCTTCTTTTGTGCGTACGCAACGTTTATAAATGAGGCCCCAGGTCCATTAAGCATCTCTTATTGGTGCGTTGTTGTTGATGTCAGAGTCCCTTAATAATTGTAATGAATGCCTGGTATTTATAATAATATATATTTTCTTAATTTTTGAGTTAAAAGATTAATGAGTATTAAGGAGTGGGCTTTAATAAGTAACAGCTAATGCCTATCTCCTTTTCAAATGTTATTTTCCTAAGCTCTGTCAAATGGAGACTTTTTTTTTTTTTACTGAAAAAGACTGATTGGATGATAATTGTCATCATTGTAGGTATTGATTTATCTGTTGTATTTAAATGTTTAAAAAAAACTAAAATAAAAATAGAAAACAATGTCATGGGTAGGACGAACAGGAAGCAAACCTTTGACCACATTATCAAAGGTTGACTGCTCTACCTCTGTCACACCAGCCCCAATGTTAATGAAAAACTATTTAAAGTATTTTTTAGATAGTTTAATATCCGTTTAAAAAAACTGAAGACAATCAACTTCTGATTAATTTAAACAAAATAAACAGGTATGACAAACAAAAGTTTGAAGTTTTGCAGTTTTTTTGAAACTAGAGTTTGACTACATTAAATTCTAATTTCTGAAAAAGTCTGTGGCCTTTTCAATAGTGAAACTAACATATGATTCAGTTTTCATTCTCTTTTGTTTCCTAAACCACCAAAAAAAAAATGCTTAAATGGTTTTCTGCTTGTTTAATTGGCACTTATGTTCAAATGAAGAGGTGACTGGACCATTAGAGGCAGCTCATGGAGCAGCTGAATTACAGCAGCAAACACAGTAACAGAGCCTCTCTGAGAACTATCAGAGTGGATGAAAGCCCATCTATTTTGCTTTTCACGCATGGTTTATGGCCATTATGCATCTAAAGGGAGAAGTCAGAGGAGCATTAGATGCCTAAGGCAGGTCGCCAGTACTAAAAAGTGGTGGAAGTGTCAGTGACCTCTCAGTGGACATTCCCAACACTTTCATAAGACCCTTGGAGCCTGCAGTGGGAGATCCTGTCATTGTGTGCTTGTGCTTGTGTTTGTGTGTCTGTGTTTGTGCGCAAGAGCTGGGGACTTGTAAAAGGAAAAGATTGAGCAAGAGAGTGGAATTCAGATGTTTTGACTCCTGCAACTGTGCGTTTCTGTGTGTGTTCATTTAGTTGAAAATGTAAAATGTCATTTTTCTGAAGAATTCTTGTTTAAGCGTTTGTGGTTATGGGACAGAGTTAAAAATAGACTAAAAGGAGAATATAAGGCTCTTCCCACAGGTTTGGGAGCATGGAATTGTCCAAACTGTTTTGGCATCCTGAAGCATTCAGAGTTCCTTTCTCTGGAACTAAAGGGCTAAGCTCAAGTCCTGAAAACAAGCCCACACCACAATTCCTCTTCCACCAAATTTTACACTTGGCACAATGCCGTCCGAAATATATCTCCTGGCAACCTCCAAACCCAGATTATAAATTCAGCCTGAATAAAAACGTGATCCAGGACTCCAGAAAACACGTCTCCACTACTCTAGAGTCAAACGACAGTGTGCTTTACACCACTGCATCCGATGCTTTGGACGGGTGAGCGAATACTTTTGGTAATATTGAGTACTGTAATATCCAGATTATTAGCTGCTACTTTTGTCACACGCTTTCAACCCTGCGGCTTATTCAATGATGCGGCTAATTTATGCATTTTTTCTTTTTTTCATGCATTTTTTTCTAACGTCTGTAAGGGGCGCTCGAGCAAAAAGGGTAAGAGTGAGACAGGGGGAATACGGTATTTGTGTCGAGGAAGATGCAAGTTTAATGTAAATTCCTGCTTTGTGAAGGAATAGCACGAACAAACCCTCATCATGGAAAATGCGAGAAGAAATGCATGTGATGCAGTTTTCAAGTTAAAAGCAATCGTTAAAAGCAGTGTGAAAAAATCCACTATCGCCAACGGGTTTGGAAAAGCCAGTCTGCTGCATGATGGAGAGGACAGCGCAAGGTCAGGAGTGAATTTGCCTCAGGATGAGGGTGACACTGATAGCGACAACGAAGGATAGACAGAGAGTTTGTGGCGAAGAATATCTGACGCTATTCCAAGCAGACACTGAGGAGGAAGACTTCCATGGTTTCAGTGAACAGGAGGAAGATGAAGAAAGCTCTCAGTGACTTTTACGTTTATGTTTTTTTTAAAACAGCCCTGTTAGTGCTGTGCAACGGTGTGTCACTGTTGTGGAAGAAAACTTCCGGCACACATGCTGCGCAGCGCTTACCTCTGCGCAAAAAGCATGCTGCGCATAGGCGCATGCCGCACAGAGGCGCGCAGACCTATGAGTTATTGCTGCTCTCAGTGACTTTTTTCTTCTCTCTCTCAGTGACTTTTACCGGTATGTTTCTTTGACCAGCCCTGTTAGTGCTCTTACCACCATATTGCTGCCGTGTTACTGCCGCGTCACAGACACTGTTTGCAAAGACAAGCTCAGGTATATTATTAAAACTTTGAAAACTCTTTGTGTGCCTATCTTTGTAAATATATCATGTGTTGAACCTTTCCTGCGATTACTTTTTTTCTTTCTGATGGTGGTCGGAAAATGCAGGGGAGATCCTCTTCTTCCTTCCTTCGGGGTTCACTTCCCTGTTCGGACCCTCAGAGCCTCCTGAGCGGGTTAATAAAGAATCATTCACCGTTCTTCTTGGGGAAACCTTCTTTTATTACAGTCCTCCTTCACTCTGTATATCAAACATGAATCATGCGCACCCCCAACACACTTCCGCTGCGCACTCTCACTCCGTCTTGCGCTGCACGCTCTCCCCCCCACGCACTCCCTCCTCTTTCGTACACACGTGCGTGGTTTCAGCACATACACATCCTCACTCTACAACACATGTTTCAATGAGGGTACATATAGACAGGTGTGGCTTATTTATGTACAAAATTGTTTATCCTTTACAAATGTAATGGGTGCGGTTTATAATTAGGTGCGCTCTATAGTCCGGAAATTATGGTGTGTGGGTACTGAACAGTGCATGTGAAGTTTTCTAGATTCCTTGTATTTCTTCAAGATAATTAAGTGTAAATGAAACATGTTTTCAAACAAACAAGTAAGCAACAATAAAGGCTAATCCATTCACATTTTAGTTTCCTAAAGTTCAGCCCACTATTTTTTTCCCACATAAAAATATTTCAAAGGGAACATTATTAGAACATTCTACCACACTGTATGGTCACATGACTTTGCCGAAGTCAAAGTGTTTCCTCACATTGGACTGGAATGGTGGACTGATCAGTTTTTGCTGCATCACATCTTGCTGCTGAAAAGCACTTGGTCGTTTTTACATTATAGTAAAATAAATCTACCTCAGTCCAAATTGTATTTTCCAATTGATTATAACCTAAATATTTTTTTTCAAACAGTTTTATGATGGTATAGGTTGATTTAATTAACAATTTGTCTCAGACAGATCAATCTAGTTGGATCGAATATAAATCAATTCATCGATTAAGTCGATAAATCGTTACATCCCGAGAAGATACCCCTCATCTTTCTCCCAGATACAGCATAAAAAGCATTTTTAGTCTTTTTAAAGCTACAATAGTGTTGCAAATATAACATAAAACACAGCAAGCTTGTCACATGTTTTCTGTTAAATCTTTTAGGAGTGGTGTAAACAAAAGGATCTATGCAGTAGTCAAGCATACATCAAGTCAATTAAGGGAGCGTTATCATTCTGGGCCCAGATGAATTAATTTCTTTATTAGTTGCATAAACATTGAAAAAAATCTAATAAGATACAAATCAGTGAGACAGAAATAACAAATTAACAAAAGTAAGTAAAGATTAGCAAAAGTAGCAACAAAAATACTGAGAGATTTTGAGAGACTTTTCTCCATTTTCTCAAAATGCTTCTCTCCCTCCCTCCCTTGGCCTCGAAAGTGCCCCTCCTTTATGCCTTTCTTATGTCATTCCTCTTTTCCCCTGCTCTGCCCAACTCTCCTGTCTCCTCCTCCTCCCCTGTTTGCCCAGTTTCCACACAATGTTGTCCATTGTTTCTGCAATCCTTCCTCAGAAAAACTGGGCTACAGCAGAATTTACACAAACTCTCACACATCTATATTTCTAATCTTCATTCATTCGCACTATGCACAAAAAAACAACAACATACAACCATGTGTGCAACAAGCGAATCCTTAATATATTGTCAAACTACTGTCACGCAAGGGGTTGGACTTTGACTCTGTGATGAGTCATCTGTGACTGTTGACTAAAAGCCCATCACTGCATGATACCATTACCACTCACTTTTATTTTAAAAGAGAATATTACACATTGTTTTTACTGTGACACATGGGAATAACGTCAGCTTTACCACTGAAAAGCCAAAAGGTGATCCTGTACTTCACTGATGAGATTTAGCAGCCTTTAGTCACGCAAAATTACAAAGCAAAGAGTTGATTCAGGACAAATTCATCAGTGTAACTACAAATTTGTTCTGTGATCACAGCTTGAGAAGACCCAGAAATAAAGTCCAGATTCAGGAAAATCCACACATCAAACTTTTTCAGTTTGATGTGAAGCTACCCTTACATCAGCCTCAGCAATCTGCGTACAAGTGGCCACTTCGAATGAGAAGTCTAAATATATATACTTGTTTCTGGCTTCCGAGTTCAGTGACAACTGGCGCCCCTATTATAATCACAGAGGTGCAAACCAGTTGAAAATTCATCATGGAGGAAAAAGTAATAATTGCAGCTTGTGCCTGGACAGAATTATATGGCATCAAGTCTTTCATATATCTGAATGGAGCTGTGAAAGTACCGTAAATTCCGGACTACAAAGCGCACCCGATTACTAGCCGCACCCACCCATTTTCACGTGTTTAACTACTTTTATACATACACAAGCCGCGTCGGAGTACAAGCCGCATGTACTAGGCATCATTGTCATCCTGACAATTCACATCCTGATTCCCAGAGTAAGTGCACTTCGTTAGCACACTGTGGGTGGATTCAGCTTTGCCTCAAGATCATGTATTTGAATACACCTACATCTCATCTGCCAAACAGCATGGAACTCTATTCTGTTCACAAGTTCCTCAGTTATGGTTTTTTTATTTATTTTTTTATTTTTATTTTTTACTTATTGACAATCTAGGTATCATACATAAAATTACAAACAGTAACCATATAATCAACATTACATCCCTCAGTTATGATGAGGAAATTTACATCCGCGATTCCCCATTTCCCATGAGTCTTAGGGGCTAAAGGCGGGGTCAACGCCCGGCCTCGCCATAATGTTGTACGTGTTTAAGAATGAGCAAGTATCAGCAGTGCATGGAGGGGTGAACGGGAACAGCTCTCCTTCCGCTTGTGTCGCGGCAGCGTTATGGGAGTAGTAACACCAGTAAAATAAAGCAGCGGCGACTGAAAAGCGCGCGCCTGCATCAGCGCGCGTGCGTCAGAAGTTTCCTCCAACAACAAACACTGTTGCTCCGCGGACGCCTCTGCGCTCCGCGCTCGCCTCGCGCGCTCCTTGTCTCCCAGGGAAGAACGCTTTGTCCCCATTCTGCGCTGGACGGAGCAAATCGTGTCTGTGCAGATCAATCTGACTTAATACTGAACGTTTTGTGTATGAGGGGAGGATGCGTTGTTACGTGTGGGAGCCATCAGACTGCCGTCGGCCCCGCAGCTCCATGTGAACAAGCAGCAGAACATGTCTCCAGCTCACACGGCGGCTGTGGGTCGGTGTGAGCTTTTCAATGCAAAATTACGCTCAGTCCTTAGAAACCGTAAAAACGATCATGTCGATTTGTGTTTACAGTCATGTCCCGACGAAATAAAGGCTGATGTTATTCCCACATATCTACGTGCAGCCAGCCGAGTCACTATGACTCAGAGGTAAATTCACTCCGGAGCATGCGCTGTTCTCTCCGTCACGCAGCTAACCGGCTTTTCCAAACCCGTTGGTGATGGTGGATTTTTCACGCTGCTTTTAACGATTGCTTTTAACTTGAAAGCTTCATCATATTGTAGCGGCGATCACGTGCACGTTGGGTCTAATGGCACCAAAGGATTCTGGGATGCGGCCGGGCATGCGTGTTTCGTTTTGTTGAACCATGACTGAAGTGTCTAAGACCTGAAGTGAGGTCCATGCTGTTTGGCTGCTTAGAGGTGTGTTGAAAATCAAATGACTTGTGTTTGGTTTCAGATAGTGAATTCAAACCATTCACTGAGTCCGAAAATACGTACATGGCGGCCGCCAATTAAATCCATAAACTGGCCGAGTCACTGAATAAGCCGCAGGGCTGTAAGCGCAGGAAAAAAGTAGCGGCTAATAGTCCGGAAATTACGGTAAAAGCCTGGAACAAGAATTGTAATATTTGCATCGCTTCAACACGTCACATCATACCTCTTCCAACTGTAGATTAAGCCCCTCCCTGCCGGCCCAGTGTGAACACCATGGGCTAAACGCACGTTCAAGAACCCATGTTTGCGTCACGTGCCTGGTGTGTCCCTTGTGCTATCCTAGGCACTTTAACATTGGGAGTTGGGTCATCTAGACCCACTAAACAGTGCTCTGAACCTTTTTTCTTCAATGATTTGTGATCTTCACTGGTGTCCATGCATAACATGAAATCTGTCCACCTTCATCATAGTAGGGAGAACACGTCAATGTAAGGGTGGGGTCATCTAGGATAGCCCAAGGGTTAATGAGCTGCTTTGCTTTAAGTATTTTCCCTTTGATATTTCTCACATGTGTAGGTTAAGCAGAAGATGACCTTGCTATTAAGCCTTTGGAAAGACCTTATAAATGCAGCCTGGATAAAAAGATTGGAATGGGTGCCATCCAGCTATATCTGTTTTAACCAGAAACACACCTGGCTCACTTGTAATCAGTGAGGCAATTTTATTAACAGCTAATGCAACACTAATGCTGCTGTCACTTAGATGTTTAAGGAAAATCTTAACAGAAACGGCTTTGTTTTTCTCTAACGTAATTTTGTTAGAAGGAATTTAAAATAAGTATATAAGTAATTCACGAAGGAAAACTTCTTAAAAAACCAAAGCAACAGAAAATGTTATATCATTTTTATGTATGTCAGGGCTTCTGACATACATAAAACAAGCAAAACTACATGAGAAAAACATAAAGTAATAGGAAGACATTTGTTTCACCAAAGTGACAAGGCATAGCTTTGTCTTTTTGGGATAAAAATAACAATAAATAGCAATCCAAATAAGAAACAACAGTTTTAGAACTTTCTGGGAAAGTCCTGTCAGGTTTGTCTGGTTTTTACTTTGTTAGGGTGTGCCTCAGCTTGTGAAATCATACTAGAGATTGATTCAAATAGTCACATCACCAGAGTTTGGATGCAATACAGCATTGTATCAGAGATGTAATATCCACAGGGTTTGGCTTATAGATTTTTAAAGGGCCAGTGCTTGTCAAAATCTTCTGTGCATGGGTAAAAACAAACACTTTAGTGTGTCCAGGTCCTACAAAGAAATCTAAGGTTTGTTATAATAGTACTGTAGATTGCATTACTCCCAATGTATGACTGGAATGTATGAATGAAAGACTTTCAATCATAAAGTTGTGGGACTTTATGTTTGAAAAAAAAAACTGTGTTGTTTTTTTAGGACATAGTTTCTGGAGGAGTTTTGTAGAAATTTAGTTCTTTAAAAATGAGAAATGTACCCGAGTTGTGAGCGGGAATGCTGGTAAGACGCAAGCCCCCCCCCCAACACCTCCTATCACCCATCTGTTTACACTCTGTCCTGCTAGCTCATAGCCCCTCACAACCCCAACCTAACATAACGGTGCAACAAAAATGGTAAGCAATAATGGAGCTATCTAGTCGTCCAATTTTGAGCCAAACTCCAGCTCGGGTGAGGAAAACAAAGTTGACATGGATCTATTTTTCTGCAATTGGATGTATCATAACTTGCTACATCACAATTACAGCCTTTTTCAAAAGGCTTTTTTTTTTTTACTTTGACTGCTCCTGATTTACAACAATTTGAAAAAAAACAACAAAAAACTCAGAAATGCAATTTTGCCTTCACATATTCAATTCAGTAGTATTCATATAACCCAATATTACAACAGGCTTCACTACTTGTACAAAACATAAAATTATTTGTAAGATACAATAGCTGATTGCTTAACTAAACAAATGTCCCCAATCATCAGAAAAATGCCACAAGAACATGTTAAAAACATCAAAATCCCGATTTTCTCCAAAGTGGGTCTTTAAAAGTCCTAAACAAAATAATGTTTCATAAGAAAATATTTAAAATTTATTAATAATGATAAAAAGCTACAAGAATATTTTTCCCAGCTTTCTGGTCGGTTTCTCCGTCAATAATGTCCACAAATTCTTGTTAGTCTTCAAAGACGGATTTTTTCAGTGTAACTCCATGCCCTTACCAAAACCATTCAGCTTTGCTTTAACTGCTTGGGTCAAGTGGTATTTGTTGCAGAAAACGACCAATCACCTTTGTCAGGAACTCTGCGCAGCCTGCATATTTAGAGCATATGTGTGAAATAGCTATTTCAACACTAATGCATGAAAACATGAATACAACTATTCGTTTTTGCATTAAACTGATAAAAATGGACAAAAGGTACAATTAGCTATTCAACACTGTCACAATATTAAACTAAAAGCCTTCCCAAAAAGTCCTGGAGAATGCAACTCATCTTTAGCAAACCTCAATTGCTTTAGTCCACATAAATGACTTCATCTGGCTCAAGAAATTCGTTTTTGAACTAAAGTGATAAACTCTAAGGCAGTGATCCCTAACCTTTTTTTTAGGCAACCAACCAGAAGAATGTCAGACGTTTTTCACAGACCGGTACGAACAAAGCCAAAGTTGGCACTAAATCTTTTTAAGCTTCAGGTTTTCGAAAATATATTCAAATTAAAATACTACATAACATTTACCTTTATACAATTAAAAGCTTGCTATTTTACAGATTCAATAAAATAAAGTTGTGTCAAGAACTGGTATGTACAATCCAATCCGCGGGATAATAGGCTTGTTGGCAGAAACTTAAACATTTAATAGATTAACTGAAACATGACAAACCACATGGAGAAACAAAAAGGTGACAAAGCAGATGACCTGACCATGAGGAATTGAAAACTAGATTCTTGTATACACCCAGGACAATTAAGAGGAAAAGAAAAACAGCTGTGGATGATTAACTTTCGCCTGGGCGAAAAATCGATTTAATTAATTAATTTGAATTTTTTGTCACAGGCGATTTCAAAAATAACTACATCGAGATTTTGGGTAATGGCGCATTTTTGGCTCCCTGGAGCTTCCGTAGCGTTAGTTTCACACGGCAGTATGGCAAGGGACATACTACAACATCATAGCACACACAAAACAGCAAGCGACAACATGGCTACTGGTGAGAGTGGGAAGTTTGTTCCCAGGAAAGGAATAAAATCATCTGTTGTTTGAAACTGGTATGGGTTTGCTGTGACAGACATGGAGCAAGAGACCCCATGCTGCAACATTTGCCTAAAGCCTTTCGCACTCAAAGGCAGCAGCACCACAAACCTATTCCAACACCTGATACAGAGACATCCAGCCGAATATGAAAAATGCCAGTTTCTCTGTGGCGAACAAAACCGCAGTGACCAAAAAAACATAGCTAAAAAACAGCTACGTGTAGCCGAATCCTTTGCACAAGGCACCGCATATGACAGGACAGGGGCACGGTGGAGAACAATCACCAAAGCGGTCGCTATATGCGCATATAGCCAAAGACATTTCTGTTAAATTTTTGTTTATATTAGTATTTTACCCAAGACAGAGGTGTTGCCTCTTTTTGTTGTTATTTAAAATTCTACGCAAAGGGCAATTAAAGAGAGTATTTTTTTCTGTTTTTGGTTTGAAAAATCTTTATTCTGCTAAAAGTAAGATGCAATGCATGTTCATGCCATGTATCCTTGTATGTTGTTGCATTGTTTGGGCTAGATACTATGAAAGATGTCACTGTGTATCTTTCCTCAGATTTCAATGTATTGTTAATCCTTTAGAAAATGGTGCTACTCTCAAGGTGAATGTGTGTCTCCTTTTAGTCTAGACAAAAAGTGAGGACTTCCGGTTGGGTGAGCATGGTGTAGTGACGTTGTTTTCCTATCCCGCATTACTTTACCTTATTAATGCACAGAAACGGATTTTCTTATGAAAATCTCGTACTGAGTGTTTTTTCCTAAACCTCTGTCGGTCCTATTGGACCTAATCATACCACCAAAATATGCCAAATCGACGACAAAACCCCGGAGCTGGAAACGCAGACAGCTATTGGCAGAGTTAGCATTGCTAACTGAGCACCGGGCAACGCTGGTAGCCGAGCTGAAAACAACTTTTTTTGACGAAGTCAACAGCAAACTGGATTGACTCAAGAAAGAATCTGACAGCCACAGTGAGCGCCTAACCTCACTTGAAGAGAATGCTGGTGAAATCGACCAATGCGTGGCTATCCTTGAAGCTACATGCTCCATGCTAAAGTCTGCTAACGACAAGCTAAAAGCTAGTGGATGTTGAAGGAAGACACAGACGTCTCAACATGCACTTGGTGGGCCTGCTGGAGGGGATCGAAGGGCCCCAGCCATCCAGTTTTTTTTCGCAGCTACTTCAGGACGCCTTTGGCCGAGAAGTTTTACCCACTCCGCCGGAATTAGACCGAGCCCATCGCAGCTTACTTCCCAAACCGGGCCCCGGGGAGAGACCGCGGCCTGTCATCATATGTTTCCACCGGTACCAAAACAAGGAGCTGCTGATTCGGGAAGCCAGAAAACGAAGAGAGGTGAAATACCAGGAAATGGCTTTCCGAGTTTATGAAGACTACAGCCCTGAGGTGGTGGAGCCGGTTTAGCTCGTGCTGGTTTGCGGCGACTTCCGTCCGTGAAACCAGGGTTCGACTCCGGGCTGCTCCCTGTTCCCTTCTCTACCTCTGTGCCGGTCCCTGACGCAACCTTTGAGAAGGTTGCGTCAGGAAGGGCATCCGGCGTAAAAAACATTGCCAAGTTTACCATGCGACTTGTTCGCTGTGGCGACCCCTGATGGGAGAAGCCGAAAGAGGAAGACAGCCCTGAGGTGGTGGAACAGAGGAAAATTTATGAAACGGTTATGTCGGACATGTATCAGAGAGGCTTACGGCCCTCTCTGCTCTATCCAGCATGGTTACAAATCATCAAACCAGATGGCACCCGTGTCATGTTCAACTCTGTGGCCGAGGCTAAAAGGTTTATGGAAGACTTTGGACAAGATTAAACTGTCTACTTCAGATGAAGTATGGAGCTGCTCTAATGCCAAACCATTAGTGTGTAGTTGAGCTTGAAGCTCCATGCTCCACGCTACAATCTGCTAACAATAAGCTAAGTGTTCATTGTTTACAATGGGTATTTCATAAATACTCTTTAAGACATGATGTCTATTCCTTACTTGCTGTTTCTGTGTGTTTGTTTTAAAGTTTATATGCCTTGTTTTTTTAAACTTTACTTTAATATATATATATTTTTAGTAGTTTTATTTACTATTTAAGTATTTGTAGGATAGGTAGGTTTAGTATGGAAGGTTTGCATCTAGATAAGATAGGTGTGCTGCAGACATTTGCAGCTAGTTTCACCTGTTTTTGTTTTGTTTTCATGTTTTTTTTGTTTTGTTTGTTTGTTTGTTTGTTTTTTTTGGGGGGGGGGGTTGTTTGGGGTTTGCTGTCAGTGTTTCCAGTTCGAAAGTTTTATAAATGGTCTGGGGATCATTTCATCCCTCCCTAGCAACACAAGTTGTAATGGCTGGTTCCATTAACATTATCACCTGGAATGTAAAGGGCTTTCATCACCCCTTTAAAAGAAAGAAGGCTCTGACACACTTAAAAAATTTGAGTGCGGATATAATCTTCCTACAAGAAACTCATCTCAAAATCTCGGATCATAACCGGTTGAAATTTGGCTGGGTGGGGCAGCTTTTTTACTCATCTTTTCAAGGGAAAGCTAGAGGGACTGCAATACTTATAAGAAAAAATATCTCTTTTACATGCTCCTCTGTCCTAGCTGATCCGGCTGGCAGGTACATCATAGTTACTGGCTCACTTTATAATCTTGGTGTTATTTTGGTCAATATTTATGCTCCCAATTGCGATGATCCTTCCTTTTTCTCACGGGTTTTTGGTCAGATACCGTGCCTTAACTCACATTTGCTTATTATGGGCGGAGATTTTAACCTATTCCTGAACCCTGGGCTGGACAGGTCATCTGTGAAACCTGGATACTCTGTACCTAAATCTGTTGCCTATGTTCAATCATTCCTCTCCACCTACGGCGTTTTGGATATCTGGCGTTTTTTACACCCACGAGAAAGGCAATACTCTTTCTTTTCAAATGCGCATCAGTCTTACAGCAGGATTGATTATTTCTTTACAGATAATAAATTGACTCCAAATATTCAGCTATGTCATTATCAGCTAGGGATGGGTACCGTTCCCCGGTGTGGGTACCGGATGTTCTCGGGTTGCCGGATGTTCTCGGGGTCCTTCGGGGTCCTTCGACCAATGATGACGTCACACTATTTGATTGGCTGTAAGTTGCCACGACCAATGAGTTAACGTCGCTAAGTTTTTAAAAAAACTTTATTGACAATTGCGGTATCATACATTAACAATGACATTAACGTTAACAACGAACAATAACGATGTAATCAATATTGCCTCGAAGATCAGTCACCATTGCCAAATATAAAATATTGACATAGAAAATAAAGAATAGAGGGGAAAAAAAGAAACAATGAACATAACACACAAATAAATAAAAACATAAGTAAAATAAAATAAAGGAACATAGAAATAAATCTAAGTAGTCTAATACTAGTTAAGTTAGGGGTACTCGTGAAGTTTGTATTTCTGAACAAAACTAAGCAATTTCAAGCCATTCTTCTTTTTCATATAATGAAGTGATTGAAAGCAAAAACAGAGCTCTTTATTAAATGTTATAAAAGTGATTTGGGCTTCAAAACTTGACCTCACCAAGATGGCGGTGCTCTCCTCCCATGAGGAACCACGTGATGTCTCCTCTAGTGATATAACTCATTTGAAGGACCCTGAAGGACCCCGAGAACATCCGGCAACCCGAGAACATCCGGTACCTACACCGGTATTGAACCAGCCCCAGGGCCGCATTCTTCAAGACCGCAGTATCGTTAAGATCTGACCTGAACGGTTCCGCTATCGGTACTGGAGAAGTTACTTTTTTCTTTTTTCTTTTTGTTTCCCACAAAATACAAGCGTTATCTGCCATATTTAACTCACCAAGTCAGTCAATTTTCCGTTAATAAATGATGATATTAATTTCGGTATTCTCGTTGAAGCGGAGAGCTCTGTCTGTCTATTTGTGTGCACGGGGGGCGGGGCTGTTTATCAGACAGCGCGCGCCGCGCGCGCACACACACAAGACAAGGCAGCGCACACACAGTCAGTGGTGGTGATCTTGTAGGGGACACGTGAGCGCCCTAGACTAAGAACTAACGTTTCTGCGTAAAAATTATTAAGTTTGCCTACCATGCTGTCACCTTGCTACTACGATGACCGCATGTTGCGCTGTTTGTGCAGAACAGGCTGGGGCAGCGGGAGGGGGGGGGGGGGGGGGCGTTGCACGCGGAGCATACAACAAACAGGTAGAGAGGCGGGGCTTAGACTCACCGCTTATGATTCCAGACCCGCGACAAACTATCAGCTGCTTCCTAATACTTAATAATAATTGATAACTAATGATAGTTGTCATCCGTAAATTTAATATAATTTATTGGGTTTACTGGATTTAAAGAAAAATAAATGGAGTTGGCAAAATAGAAAGGAGTCTGCATCAAAGTGAATTTGTTTCCATCATCTCACTCAATCCTAACTGGTGTTTGACAGACAGAAAAGTCTATTCAAGGTTGTGGAAAATGGACAAAAGATCAAATGAAACATCACACTCATAAATAATAAAAACAATTAGATTAAATAATTAAATAAATATCCTGTCTGGAACATCCTCATGTATAAAGTAAAATGTTTTGTTAAAAAAAACAATGTTGTTGCATAGTGAGGAAATAAAATACTTTATGTTCTTAATTTGTTATTTATTTATTTTTTTTCGTCCTCAAAAAGTATCAATAAGAGTACCGATAAGAGTACCGGATCGATAAGCAGTATCAATAAGAGTAGTAGTATCGTTAAAACCTTAGCGATACCCATCCCTATTATCAGCCAATCGTAATATCTGACCATGCCCCTCTTGTGCTAAAACTGAATATACCTGCTTCCTTTTCTCCCAGGAGACACTGGAGATTTAACTCTCTTTTACTGTATTGTGATTTTAATGCATTTTTCTGTTTTGTGAAGCACTAGGCCTGCACAATATACCGCAAATTTATTGTTATCGCAATATCAAGCTGTGCAATATGCATATCGCAAAAGACAGCAAATTTGCAATAAATGGTTACCTTAGATGTGGCCAAACAATCTTATGGCAGCTTGAAGTGTTTAATGGATTGAAAGAATCCCTTTCTGCATTTGACCAATCAGATGGACCCCTTCACGTTGTTAACTAATCGGATGGCACCCTATTATGTTGTATGTCCGCCTCCTATGTCAACAAGGGTCATTTGTAGTATAATTTTTAAGCTGTTGTAATGGAATGGGAATAATATTTTTGGTTGTTTTGCTAATTGTTTATCTACCGCAATTATATCGTTATCGCAATATTAATTACTAATATCGCATATCGCGAGTTTTCTTCATATCGTGCAGCCCTATGAAGCACCTTGAATTACTTTGTGTACGAATTGTGCTATACAAATAAACTTGCCTTGCCTTGCCTTACTGAGCGATGAAACATTTGTAGATTTCATCTCAGACCAGTTTTCCTTGTTCCCGGAATTTAATTTAACATCTGATGTCTCTATTGCAACTGTGTGGGAGGCTCTTAACGCTTATCTTAGAGGTAGTAGTCTAGTAGTCTTTTTTTTTATTTTGGACTAGTGAAACAAATGTAAAATAACAGAATAAGACAAGAACGAGACAAAACTTACAAAAACAAGAAAAAGACGAGTAAATTATACAAAACAAAACAAAATGATATAAACACCAGTCCAAAAGGGAGTGAGAAGAAGAAAAATCTTATAAACTCTCACCCCCCTTTACCCTAAGCCCTTACTTTCCCACCATCAGAGTCCAGTGCCCTACCCAAGTGTATATGTACATATATACATGTAATTTTCATTTCCAAACAACATACAAATGAATAACAAAACGTATTGTCAAAGTATGCAGATTTATAAATGCTGACATTCTGTATTTTTTTGTATTTGCACATATTTGTCCATGATCATCTTCCTGTATCTATATTTAAATTCTTTTATGTTTGGACATTGTTTCAAGCATTTACTGGTTCTGTTCCACAACTTCACTCCACAAATTGGAGGTCAAGTGATATCTTTTACGGCCAAAAAGAAACGTGACTCTGTGTCAAGGCAGAAAGATCGGGAAAAACAAATAGCTGATGTGGATCAAAGGCACTCTCAAAACCCTTGCCTGTCGGCTCGAAACTCTCCTGCCTAGTCTTGTCTCTAGTGACCAATCTGGCTTTGTTAAGGACCGTCTGTCATTTTTTAGTATTAGACGGCTACTCAATATTTTGTACATCCCTAGTGTGACCGAATCTGAATGCCTTCTTTCCATGGATGCTGAGAAAGCCTTTGATAGGATTGAATGGAAATATCTTTTTGAGACTCCAGACAAATTTGGGGCCGGGGGATCCTTTCTATCATGGGTCAAGCTTTTGTATGCCTGTCCCTCTGCTACAGTACTCACTAATAACACTTACTCCAAACCGATCAGTCTACACCGTGGTACCCGACAGGGCTGCCCCCTCAGCCCACTACTCTTTGTGTTAGCCATCGAGCAATATAGCAATAACAATAAGGAAAAATTATTACATTCGTGGCATTTCAAGATGGGGTACAGAACATAAGTTCGCCCTTTATGCTGTTTATATGTAAGGCTAAAGACACTATCCCTCATATTTTAGAACTTCTTGGTAAGTTTGCAACTATTTCCGGTTACAAAATATATCTGCAGAAAAGTGAGTTATTGCCACTTAACATATCTGATTCAGACATGAAGGAAATTACTCTGCCATTTAGGATAACAAGAGCTACATTGTTTATTTAGGAATAACTGTAACACAAAAACCCAGTGATCTGTTTAAAGAAAACTTTGGGAAACTGCAGGTGACAATACAACAGGACCTGGCTAAATGGTCTCCCCTTTACCTCTCGCTAGTTGGGAGAGTGAACGTGGTTAAGATGTCTGTACTACCCAGATTGCTATATCTATTTCAGAACATCCCTGTATATATCCCAAATAGTTACTTTAAAAAACTTGACTCTATTATCTCAGCGTTTATATGGAACGGCAAAAAACCACGGCTGCGCAATGAACATCTGCAGAAAGCAAAACAGCATGGTGGGCTCTCGCTGCCAAATCTACGCTATTATTATTGGGCTGCTAATCTGTGTTGTGTGACATACTGGGCACATTACTGTAATGATGTTGGACCGCCGTGGGTGGAGATGGAGAAACTTTCTGCTGGGCCTGGTCTGTTACCATCAGTCATTGGTGCAACACTTCCACTGGCTAAACCTCTGACTATTGATAATCCTGTAGTACATAACTCGATTAAAATCTGCCATCAATTCAGGAAGCATTTTGGTTACTTAGGGATGAGCCTGCAAGTTCCAATAACATCCAATAAGTTTTTCCAACCTTCATTGTTAGATGCTGCATTTCAGAGGTGGCGGCGACAAGGTTTGAAGACCTTTGACGACCTATTTTCTGATAATCAATTTGCCTCTCTACAGCAACTGGTCGACAAATATAATTTTCCTAGCTCAGATTTTTTTAGGTACTTACAGGTGAGTCATCTCATCATGACTTCCATCACAGGGTTCCCTATTAAACCTCCTCAAAATACTCTGGAAAACATTTTGATCTTCAATCCCACCCGGAAGAAATCCATATCTGAATTGCTTAGCATGATCTCAGCCATAGAGTCTCCCTCGATGCTAACCATAAAAACATATTGGGAGCAGGATCTTAGTGAAACCATTTTTGAAACAGACTATCACATTGGATTCGAGATGTGCTTTACCATCTTAAACTTAAAAAAATAAGATTTACTGTGAGACGGTCAGAGCATAAATTTTATAAGGTATGGAGACCATTTCTCAACTTTTGTAGTCTACCATCTACAAGTGTGACAGAATGATGCCCCCCCTTTTTTTTCTTTTTCTCTCTCTTTTTTTTCTTTCTTCTCTTTACGTGTGTATTGATATATTTGCACTTTACTTATTGCTTTTTTTTCTAGATATATGCTATTTCATCTATACTGTGACTGATTTCATATATTCATGTTTCTCTCTGCTTATAACTTATACCATTTCATTTTCTTATATTTTATTTACTTAAATTGATATTGGTGTATATGTCACTGACAACAGCAGGGGGTGGGGGACTGGGTTTTGAATTTGTTTGCATTGTGTTTTAAAACTGAAAACTTAATAAATATATAAAACACTAAAAAGTGTGACTTTAAACATAGCTGGGACTTTGATTCCAAGAGTGTGTTCATTTATTTATTATTCATCCCAGAAATGGGGATTACATTTGTCTTGCGTTTGATTAAATAAAAGCAACATTTGCTTTAAGTTGTCTGCTGTTTGTACTTATGCTGTCAATTTAATGCTTCCCCTAAGCCGGACTTTATACCAGCCGAGATCGAACAATCTTTTACACCCTTCGCCATACCCCCCCTGCGGCCAAGGAGACAAAGGAGACGCTGTAAACAAAAGCGAGGAAGCAGAGAAGAGGAGCACGCGCTAGGCTACATGCCAACCCGCATCGACTAGCTCTCCCTACTCCCTTCCTCGCTAACGTAAGATTACTCTCCAATAAAACTATACTAGTTTAATTTACGGAATGTCTCGCGGAGGATGAACAGCTGTGTGGCTATTATAACAGAAACCTGGTTGGACGAAAACATACCTAACATTTCGGTGGAGCTAGCGGGCCGCTCTTTGTTCCATGCGGATCGGAGTGCAGACTCCGGTAAGGGCAGAGACGGCAGATTGCCGCACAACTCCTGGTGTACAGCCACACACATCAGAACGAGCTGCACACCCGACCTGGAATACCTGGCGGTGAAATGCAGGCCATTTCGAATGCAGAGGGAGTTCTGCTCTATCCTGATTAGGGCTGCAGCTATCGATTCTTTTTGTAATCGATTAATCTAGCACTTAATCGATCGATTAATCGAGTAATCGGATAAAACGATTTGTGTGTGTTTTTGAACAACCAAAACAAATAATGCATAACAAAAATGATGTTGTTGTAAAATGAACAAGCATTTGATTTTAAAGATCTGCTCTGATGCAAATGTTACTTTCGTGTTTTTAAGTTGGTCTTGAGAAGTGGTGGAGCTAGAACATTTTGAATGGGGGGTGGGGGGGGGGGGGGGGCAGAAAACTTTGAAAGGGTGGCACAACACCAAAATGGAAGGCCATTAAAAATAAAAGAATCAGAAAAACATATTTGATCATTATCATTGTTTATATTTCGTGTAAAAATAATGCTTTTGTTATCTTTGCAATGCTTAAAGAAGCCTCGCGGTCCGCCGAAAGGCGAGCTACCGCCTGTCCCAGCCCCTCCCTCTCGCCGTCCCCTCGATGCTCTTAGCTGAGTGTCCCGTGGGGTCCGAAGCGTTTACTTTGAAAAAATTAGAGTGTTCAAAGCAGGCCCGGTCGCCTGAATACCGCAGCTACGGGCTCTCGCCACCCGCCGAGGCGGCCCGCGCTGGTCGCCGTGGAGGGGGCGCGGAGCGGCTGACACCGCCACTCGCTCGCTGCCGGTGGCACGCGCGGGTTCCGCGCCTAAGGCGTCGGGGTTCCAGCCGTCGCGCAGATGTCTTCTGTTCAGATGCTGAATGGAAGATGTGCTGTTATGGAATGCCAGCTCTATTTTGCAGTAGAGACACTGCAGCTTGTTCTCTTCTTTATTAAGTGTGTAATGTTCCCACACTTTAGACAATTTCTGCCGTTTATTTATAGATCTATTCTCCGCCATCGCGCCAACTAAATTCAAAAGGTCCATGTGAATAAATGGTCCGTGTGACACAATCAAATACCTGCGCCGCGCGTATAGTGCGCGTCAGGAATTTAACGAGGCTTCGAGGCAGAGTTTTTGCCTCGAGGAATTTTTGTATTCAAGTAACTCGAGTAACTCGAGGAATCGTTTCAGCCTTAATCCTGATCATGGCTGTTTATTTCCCACCTCAAGCTAACTCAGAAACCATGGTTTGATGGCACAGTGCGGTCTCTGCTCAAAGCTCGGGATGCAGCCTACAAGTCAGGTGACAGGCTGGCCTACAGCAGAGCCCGGGCAGAGCGGAGGAAGGTAATCAGCCAGGCCAAATCTAGGTACAGACAACGTGTAGTGGAGCATTTTGCTAATAACAACCCGTGGGAGATGTGGAGAGGCATCAGAACCATCACAGACCACAGGAGCAACACACAGCAGAGCACCCATGACCCCACCTTGCCTGACACCTTGAACACCTTCTTTGCACGATTTGACACTCCTGGCAGAAGAGACACTGGTCATCTCTTAGAGCCGGAGGAACAGTCCCAGCCCTTTGTCCTGCTGCTTCATCAGGTGAGCTCTACTCTGCGGAGGATCGACACCAGCAAAGCCGCAGGACCAGATAAGGTGTCAGGTCGGGTTCTGAAGCTATGTGCACATCAGCTGGCTGGAGCTTTTTTTAGACATCTTCAATCGGTCCCTGCAGCTCACCTCAGTTCCTGTGTGCCTGAAGTCCTCCATCATTGTGTCGGTGCCAAAAAAATCATCTGTCTCATGCCTCAATGATTACCTGCTGGTCGCTCTGACACCGGTGATCATTAAGTGCTTCGAGAGGATTGTCCTGTACCATATCAAGGACATCATCAGTTCGCCTACAGGGAGAACCAATCGACAGAGGTATGCAGTCTCGTTAGCCCTGCACACCACCCTCTCCCACCTGGAGCACACCCACACGTAAGTCAGGATGCTGTTTGTAGACTTCAGCTCAGCCTTCAACACTGTAATCCCAGACAAGCTGACACTGATGCTTCACAACCTGGAACTGCCTACCTCTCTGTGCCTCTGGATCAGGGACTTTCTCACCAACAGGCCTCAAGTGGTGAGAATCGTGAACTCAACATCATCCACACTGATCCTGAGCATAGCAACACCACAGGGGTGTGTCCTCAGCCCTGCCGTCTTTACCCTGTTCCCGCATGACTGCTCTGCTATTCATCCCACAAACATGGTTGTAAAGTTTGCTGATGACACCACCATAGTAGGTCTCATATCCAACAACAATGAGACCCACTACAGCGAGGACGTCTAGCAACTAACAGGATGGTCTGCCACCAATAACCTCGGCCTTCTACAGAGCAACCATAGAAAGCATCCTCTGTCTGAGTGCTACGGTGTGGTACGGGAGCTGCACCACTCAAGACAGGAAAGACTTGGCCCGGGTGGTGAAAACCGCACAGGAGATTGTGGGAGGACCTCAGTGTACGACAGCCGGGTCAGACAGAAGGCTGGTCATACAGCTGCAGACCCCGCCCACCCGGGACATCAACTGTTGTTCCCTCTGGAAAGAAATACCGGAGCATCAGAACCCACACGAGCAGACAGGAGAAACAGCTTCTTCCCCAGAGCTGTGAGGTTCATCCAACACCATCCCCCACCCCACCCCCATCACACAATTATGTCAACAACCCCCCCCCACCACCACCACCTCCCGCAGTCTTAACATAAGCCACTACTCCGCTGTCACTACACAGTTGACAGTTGACTATGCTCTGGCTGCAGAGCATAGTCAATAATGTATGCAATACTCATTCCATGTATGCAATATTCATTTCATGTGTGCAATATTCATTTCATGTGTACAGTTCTCATACTCATTTCATGTGTGCATGTGTTTATTTATCTTTTTTTTTTTACTGAACAGGCTTTGGTATAATTTATTTTTAATATTTATTAGAAAAGAGCTGCTGGAAACAATTTCATTGTGCACTGCATAAGAGGATGCAGTGCTGGAGGACAGATCCTCATGGAAGGACAAACCCCTGCAAGAGATGTACCACCGGACCATAACTAAAGTGGCTGATATCAAGAAGTCCTACCAATGGCTAGAAAGGGCTGGCCTACAGGACAGCACTGAAGCACTTATCCTGGCAGCTCAGGAACAAGCCCTGAGCACCAGAGCCATAGAAGCTCAGATCTGCAACACCAGACAAGACCCAAGGTGTAGGCTGTGTAAAGAGGAAACAATCCAGCTCATAACTGCAGGGCGTAAGATGCTGGCAGGGAAAGCATACATGGAGCGCCACAATCAAGTGGCTGGAATAATATACAGGAACATGTGTGCAGAATATGGACTGGAAACCCCAAGGTCAAAATGGGAAACACCTCTGAAGGTGGTAGAGAATGAGATGGCAAAGATCCTGTGGGACTTCCAGATCCAGACTGATAGGATGGTAATGGCGATGCATCCAGACATTGTAGTGGTGGATAAAAAACAGAGGGAAGCTGCTGTGGTGGATGTGGCAGTGCCAAGTGAAAGAAGGAACATGAGAAACTGGAGAAATACAAGGGACTCAGGGAAGAGCTGGAGAAAGCATGGAAAGTGAAGGTGCCTGTGGTAATTCCCCCGAGTGGAGCACTTGGGGGAGTAAACCCCAAGCTGGAGGAGTGGCTACAACAGATTCTTGGACCTCTCAGTCCAGAGAAGCACAGTTCTAGGAACAGCTGAGATCCTCTGCAGATCCAAGCTCCCAGGCCTCTGGTAGAGAACCTGAGCTTGGGTGAGAAACCACCCGCGGAAGGGTGAGAGGGACGTTTTATATATATATATATATAAACTGGTTTACACTTCAGCAGCAGTTATCCATGACATGCTTGGCTATAACAGCAACCATAGGAGCCCAGGTCCAGTAGTTTTTTGTTTTTTTTTGTTACCCGCCACACACCAACTCCCAGTCTTCTTGTTGAGGTGTTAGGTGTAAAGAGGGAAAGTGGTCATGCTCCAGTATGGACCAGAACCATTGAAACCCTGTGGGGGAGGGGGTTGAGCTCTTAGAAACATGGAGAGGATGGGGGGGGGGCGATATTGATTCACACCAACTCCTCCAACTCTGAGGTGAAATTCTAATGAACTACTATCGCTCTGCAGAAACTATGTCCTAGAAAATGACACAAGTTTTTAGATTTTGACTAAACTAAAAAGACGCTTTGAAAGTATTTTAAAAGATGATTGGAGTGGGTAAGCTAAGTTTTCATATTTGACCTTCCACATACAGTTTGCGTTCATTGTAGAAAATGCTACTTTTCTACTTACAAGAGGAAGAAATCTTGACTTTTGGAGTAAGAATGGATGGAATGCAGTGAAGGGGGGACAGAAAGATCATGCTTTCAGTAATCACAACACAGATGATCCTAGGACATTCTTGATTGACAGATGTTAGGGCTTACCCAGGGAAATATGAAACAGTCATTCACAGCCAGTTTTGTTTTGTTTGACTAAGAAGGTCAAAAGTCAGAAGCATCAACTTCACCTCTAAATTTGGTCAGAAAGAGCTTCGAAACAGTTTCAAGAAATAAACATTGACACATGCTCAATAGGCTGGCCATATTTTTAATTGTGAAGGGAGTAAAAGATGTTTGCTTACACTACTTTTGGGAAAAAGTTCTCCAGAACTAGGCCTGCACGATATGAGGAAAACTCGCGATATGCAATATTTGAGATTAATATTGCGATAACGGTTTAATTTGTGGTATATAAACAAATAACAAAATAACCAAAAACATCATTCCCATTTCATTGGAATAGTTTAAAAATTATACTCCAAATGACCCTCGTTGAACATAGAAGACAAACATCTAACATAACAGGCCTCCATCCAATTGGTCAGCAACGTGAAGGCGTCCATCTGATTAGTCAAATGCATAAAGGGATTGATTTGATTCGTTAAATGCTTCAAGCTGCCATAAGATTGTATTACACATTTAAGGTTTACGATTTATTGCGATTTTCGTTGTCTTTTGCAATATGCATATTACAGAGCTGGATATTGCGATAACGATAAATCTGCGGTATATTGTGCAGGCCTATCCAGAACCATATTGTTTTTGAATTAACAGAAAGTTTTCCTAAATAAAACAAAGGGACTTAGGAAATTAGTTTGAAATGAGTTGTTTTTTTTAGCATTTATGCAAATGGCTTTTGCATTTAGCCAAAGAATCAAAGACCCCCTAGGTTTAGTGACAGCAGTTAGTGGGTGACATTGCCGTCACTTTCTCTTGTGAATACACAAACAGACAATAAAGCACTTGCCAGTGAGTTTCGCATTCCCATCAGACAACTTCAAAGGAGAAAATACCTTTAAATTAACTTTGATGTGACATATATTGTGTTGTCTTTTGAAACCTCCATTAACCATTGTCACCAAGCAAAGATTAACTTGGCCAAATGGTAGAGGGTGTTCCGAGACTAGGAGGCTGTAAATTTAAATCCATAGTCAGTTCATACCAAATACTTTAACCCTTAAACACCAAAGTTGCTGGTGCCACACTAAATGACACACGCTCTTTGATCATAAATTTTTGACAGTTTACATTATCAACATGAATCAACTGATTCTGAGGTGGAGAACAGCGGCTTTGCACCAATATGAAACACTAGTGGCGGTTACACTAACTAACAGGGGGGTCAAACTCAAGCACACAGGGGGCCTAAATCAAAAACACGCTTTAGGTTGTGGGTCGAACAAGATGAAAATTTACTGAACACACTAAAGTTAAACTTTTAGACCTTTTAAACATTTAATACTGCACTTTTTGAACATAAATATGAATAAAAAAAGACAGGAACATTAATCCAGAATAACTCAAGTAAAACCTTTAAATAAATCTCTTCCTCTCAGCCTCAGATCTGTGGACTCAGTATTTTCTTCTAAAAAGCAGCTAAAAAAAATATTTTTAAAATAGCATTTTCTTAATATCTTTTTAACATGTGTTTTTACTGTGTTTTACTGTTGTTTTATTGTGTTGTACTGTGAAGCACTTTGTGATTTTTATCTGGAAAGGTGCTATACAAATAAAGTTTATTATTGTTGTTATTAAATAATGTATGATATTTTGCTGTCCATAAAAATATATTCTGTCAAAATTATACAAATATGAACATGCTGCAGAGCAAAACAAACAAACCCTGGAAATATTAATAATAAGAAGGAACAAATCATGTCTTTTCTTTGCTCTTATCATTTTTTAGAGCTGGACTCCTGGCATCATTTTTAGCAATAAGTTCATTTCTTGGTGTGTGACGTCCTGTGTGTGTCTTTGTAAAACATATCAGAGGGATTTGATCTAAAAAAAAAAACCTTATTGTGAATATCATTTTTAGGTCTTATAAAAAATTAAAAAAGGAATCATAGAACTCATCACTGTGATTACTCCAAAACTATTTGGCATTTCCCTAATTTTGTGCAACATCAACAGTAAAAATCCTCCAAAAAACCTTAATCCATTCATAAAAAATGATCTATAGTTTATTTATGATCTCAAAAAGCGCAGCTGTTTTACTGCATTACCTCCTGCTGTCTTTATGTCAAATACTGACACCAACTAAACGACAGAAAAGACACGTAATAAAAATATCTACAATAGTAATAATAATAATAATAATAATCATGTTAATAATGACATTATTAACATGAGTTGCTGAGTGACCCAACAGCACGTGATGATCCAGGTGTTGCGTAATGTTGGTTGCACTCCTCGCAGCCTGCACCCACCACCCTCCCCTTCCTTCTGACACGGCTCCGTCTCTATGACGGGAGCGCGCAGCTGCGGCCTGGAGTTGATTGTTAGAGTGAAAAAGACTCCCAATTACCTGTGTTAGTGTGATTCACCCAGCCACCAGTGAGTTGCGCCCCCCCCCTCTCGATTTTTTTGACTTGTTATGTTCCAAAGACTACCGCAAAGAAGTGTCTTGCAGCAGAGGGCGGTGGTCACGTGCACGTTGGGTCTGCTGTGTCGGAGCGGGAAATTCTGGGAAATAATCCCTATTGCCTGCCCTGGGCGAAATTGGGTTGAGCACGATTTTTTCTTCTGCCTAAGTGCCTTTTCATGTGGCTCTATTACGTCGTTTTACTCTTAGTTAATCGTCTTTTTATTTATTTATATTTTTTTTGCACCAGTTGTGTGGAGAGGGTAGAGGATGAAGACATGGGTGCGATGTTCGGTGTCAGTTGTGTCAAAATAAAAGCACAAAGTGCTGGCTGTAGCAGGCATGTCAGAGTGACATGCTGAAAGTCTCCTCTTTCTTTCTCCTTCGACTTTTCCCATCGGGGGTCGCCACACCGAAACAACCTCTTTTTCGAGGTTGCGTCGCATGGTTAACTTGGCAATGTTTAACGCAGGATGCCCTTCCTTACACAACCCTCTCAATTTTTCCGGGCTTGGGACCGGCACAGAAGCAGAGAAGGGAACAAGGAGCAGCCCGGATTCGAACCCTGGTTACACGGATGGAAGGCACCGCAAACCAGCACGAGCTAAACTGGCTTCAACGAAAGTCTACTCTTTGACTGAGCTATTTCCTTATATATAACACTGCGGGCATGGACAATGCTGCCCCCTATTATGTGCCACCCTGGGCCACCGCCCACCTCACCCATATCATAAACCGCCACTGTGAAACACTTTATGTTTGTAAAAGTGGTGAATATTGGTGAAAAGCCACTTTTCTCTGTGACAAAAATCTGCTGATTTATGTTGATTGCATAAACACTTCACTCCGCGCATGTCACGGCATCAGTACTTTTATCTGCTTCAGAATTGGCCCGAATTTTGTTATTTGCCATTTACGATTGAAGAATTACTGTAGGTGAAAGAATGTCCACACTAGAGCTAAAACTCCAATGTATAAGGGTCTAGAATGGGTCGCTCCCTGTTTGACACTAAGGTTCAACAGTGGATTAGGGGATTAAAGCACCAAGTGGTTGCTGAGTGTGGTTGTGATGATCACAGTCCCCTCAGGTGAGTGTTAAAATCTCAAATTCCATCCATTCAGGTGTGTGACAGATAATAGAATTTTACACTTAGCAATAGCTAAGGTAGCTGATAGGGTAGTGCAGTATAACCTAATATTAATTTCCATCTAGGAAAATGGTCATGGTATATTTTGGAGAATGTATGACCAAGTAAACTTTACTAATCATACAAGTTAAGGTTCGTTCACACAGCCTTCGACCACGAGCAACTTAAATATAACTCAGCAGTTTTCATTCAGTTAATTCTCCTCCCTTGGTGTGTTTTAGCCTTGATTTCAGTTGCTTGATAGGTCATCTGTATCTAGTCACCATTTTTGTTTGTCTTGTCATTTTTGTCTTGAGTTTCTCTCATTTAAATTACGTTTTTAGCCAAATAATGTATTAAATTATTTTTGATTATGTCTACCAATCTTAATATTTCATAACATTTTTGAAGTTAGCCATATGGATTTTGGAATCGGATCGGGTAACATTTCCAGGACCCATCTGACTTTGACTTCGGGACGGGCAGAGGTTCTCAGAGATCTAAAGCTACAACCACAACATGTGTTCAAGCAATCACTTTCAATGAAAGGTCTATGTAAAGGCATGTAAACGCGCATTTCAGCTTTCCGTGTTCAAAATTCTTGCGTTCATACATTGCTACACAAGATTTTATGATCATTTTTGGGTTCTACAAAACTACAAAACATGCAGCCATTAAGTGTGCATATAAACCAGTTGCACTTTAACAAATCATGGACTTGGATTTGGTAGGGCTGTATGGATGGCATCCCTGTTCATTCACAGAAGAAGCCTGGAGCAAGATTTGCACCACTTCAACATTTCACACCAAGCCTCTTCCAATTGTAGGTGGCCAGCATGTGCCAGTATGGGGTAGCAATACTCCAGTGTAAACAGCATATGTTGAACACGCTAGGGTTGGGCGATGTCCCCTAAATTGGCAGTTGACAATGTTTGCATTCAACCATCGGGATGGACGATTCTCGTCGGGGGGGGGTAATTTTTCGTTATTATATAATTATTATTCGTTATTTTACTTTATTACTTTATTTATTTTATTTCCCAACTAATGAATCATCCAGTATAAACTGAGGGAAGTGACTTTAACAAAACAAAAACAAACAAAATAGAAAAGAAGTAGTCTGCTCCTGCACTTAATTAGTCAGTCAGGTGGACCTGTGGAGCGAGCAACCGCGTCTGAGCAGAACAGACGGACTCATATCTTTGAGTTTGAGGGGAAGATGCTTTGTTACGTGTGGGAGACTAAGGACTGTGATCCGTCCCACAGCTCTACGTGAACGAGCTACCGAACTCAAACCGGGTGTCCCGGTAAAAGTGTGTGTCCCGGGCGGAGCTCAGTCGGGCCGTCAGGTCATACAGCGGCTTTGGGGCAGAGGGTGGCAGAAATGTCGCTCAGTCCTTAGAAACCATTCAAAGAATCACCTGGATTTTTGTGTTGTTTTGTCGTGTCCCGACAAAATAAAGGCTGATGTTATTCCCACATATTTAAGTGCAGCCAAGATGCAGCCTATCGCGCATGGATTTATGTTCACCCAAGCTAATGTTGTTAGCCTGTGTTAGCATACTGCTAATAAGTTAACACGGGATACTTTCCGGCTCCGTTCTTCAACAGAAAAAGCGCTGACCACACGGATTAAAATTAAAATGATGAGCGAACATTAATAAAAGCACATTTAGGAGATAATCGCGTATATTACCGAGCTGACGTATCTATGTATGTAGCCGCTGGGCGGAAGAAATGTTCTTTTCCGGTATACTACTGCGCATGTGCGAATGATTTATTCCGACCGAAAGTGTGACCCATGTGAAGGTTTTTTTTTATAAACTGAAAACATTTTTCTGGGCCCATCTACACAGTTGGATTCAAATCCGACCATTGATCCGATCAAGTTATTTTGCACATGTAACCGCGGCTTATGGTGTCGACTCCCAGCGTGGCGGGGGCGTGGCATCATGACCCATCACCACCCATCGTGATGTCAGTCCCCCATCATGATGGATGATGGTATCGTCCATCGGCACAACCCTAGAACACGCATCACATGCCCAGTGTGAATGTATAAGTGAGATTCAAAGTTTCCTGTAATATGACTCAGGGAGTCAAGACCTCCATCGGAGTACTCCTGTTTTAGTTGTGTCGCACTGGGAACGATACTCACAGTAGACTGTGGACTCATCTAGGAAATTTACTTCTGGTATGATAAGCAAGCACCCCTCCATGTTCCTTTAAAAAAATGGAGGTGGTGGTTGGTGACAAAAAGGTGAGGGCATCTGTGCTCCAGGAGCTGGAACTCAAATGGATTGAGGAATGACTGCATGAATTAACTTTTTTTCATCACACATGTATATTTTTGGTGACAAATATTGTCATCCTTAAAGGCAAAAAAAAAAAACCCCACATAGAATCTTCATTATTTACTAAATTCACAGAATTGTGATCCAAAAAAGAGTTTTCTAATGATCTCAATAGAAGGAATAGACAAAACATCCATTTTTTAAACAAATATCTATTGTTCCATGTACTTGGTTGTTTATGGTTTGTTTTCAGTTAAGACATTCCCGAAAGGGACAGTTTCACTTAGATCAAACCTTCAAAATCTTATTGTGTGTGTGTGTGTATATATTGGGCTGCATTCGGCTCTCATTTTTCTGCATGTGTTGTTGTACGCTCTCAGAGTGTAAAAAACAAGAGCTCTCATCCCAACCTCTCTGTCCTCTCCCCTCACGAAACGCCCGTCTCCAGGCATCTGCTTGTGCCATCAGAGCCGTTATCTGAACCGCATGCTCCCTCCCCGCGTCTACGTGGCAGGTATACTTTAATTAAACGCAGATGCCCAGATAACCCACATAAATACATAAAATGAAAAATAATGAAACGTTTTTGCTTTATTCTCATCCTAAGTCTTGATATACACTTAAATAAAGTAACGAAAGAAAAATATAAGAAATAATTTAACTTACAAAGTCTTGTTCTCTGGTGATATTTAACTCCCTCTCTTGGACGGATCCCTGATAGTCCAAGTCAAGTTAGATTACAGCCGAGCTTTAAGTTCTTCCAGCCGACAACTGACGAAGCTTCTGCATGCGCAATTCTCAAGCCCTGCCAGACTCCAAAATAATGCCAGGTAGTCCTTTCATTTTCTGTCCAACAAGAAAAAGGGAAATGACCAACAGTTTTAGTTTCTTTTCCTCAAAAGTCTGGTAAAATCTTAATCCTTTCCGTTGCGGCTCCGTGTCTCTCTGTGCTGGCGCGTCTCTCCTTCTGTCTCTGCCTGACCGAGTGCCATACATTCGCACGGGACAGGACCTTTGTCTCCACATGACGTCAGTCCCCGCCTGCTCGCCGACGAATTCACACGCTGCAAAAAAGATTTTCTACTTTATAGAGAGAGAAAAAAACCTAACGGTGATACAATTCCACAAATATAAGAATTATGATGTGAAACTTTTTCAGTGATTATTCAATTCGATGTTATTCTCTTTTGTTGAATAAGAAAAAATGAATAGGAGCACGAGCAGCCCCATCCCTCTTCCTGTTGCTGAGATCTAGCTCACTGTTTATACCAGTGTTTTTCAACCTTTTTTGAGCCAAGGCACACTTTATCCTTGACAAAAATCCCACGGCACACCACCATCCAATAATTTAAAAATGAGAAACTCTTTAGTCTGTACTGATGCACAGTCCCTCTGCAATGTTTTTTCTAAAAGATGTGATAAAAGTTGAGTTAGTTTTCAATAATAATTTTCAACTAAATTGTTTGACATTTTACCCTAGTAGTTGTTCTACCCTTCAGTTTATTATCATGCAATTTTATGTAATCTCACAAAAAAAAACATAGTCTTTCTAAATTGCGATTTATTTATTTATTTATATTTATTTCAATGTTAGTGCAAAGGCAACAGTAATTTTTGAACAATATGATCACAAGATGTTTGATAAATTTTACACAAAAAGACTAATGTTTTCTGTAGCTACACAAAAAATGAACATGTTGAAGTTTTATTAGTTTTTTCTCTTGTCTTAATCAAAGATGAAGTCTTTGAAAACTTTAACAAAAATGTTTTATTTCTTTAGATAATTAAATTGATTCAGTTTAGTTTAATTGTGTATGTAGGCCACTTCACCTTAGTCCTGTTTTTTAAATGTTGTAATTACTTCTTCTTAAGTTTAACATATAAAACAATGTAGACCTTATTAGAAAAGTGTTACAGTTAGAAAGATGACTTGGACCAAACACTGGGATGTTTGGCTGTTATTAAAAAAAAAAAAACACAAACCTTGAAGGAGAACTAAACTGTTGACCTCCGATGTCATCAAGAAGATTTAAAAACTGTTTGATGTGTGTTCGTTTTGGTTTCAAGACATTTAACAGGGAAGACTAATTGTAACTAATTCTGACTAACGCTGTCACTTTAACCCTATGCATCATGGGAGATGTAGTGCAAAACTACCGCTGATCACAGACACTATGAGCTTCATTGTTTTGTTCACTTGTTTCACGGTCTGAGACCGGATCCCGCGGAAAGCTACATTGCTACCAGCTCTAGCTGGTATTTTTGTTGGAACTGAGAGACTTTATGAGCAGAATCGGAACACGAAAGTGAAGACTTTAACCACTTCTGATTGGTCCGACTGATGACGTATGATTAAGCCTCCAAGAACTATTGGTGGAGACAGTTAAAGGGGCGGGACTTCTCAGAAAACAGCGCTGAAGCTGTGGCTAAATCGCTAAAAATGATATAATGAACGGGTTTTTCAAGCAAAATTAAACATATTTAATAATATTATGTTTAATTTAAAATCTGTGTGCAAGTTCTTCACAATTTCATTATCGTTTTATGTATTTATGAGAGATTTATTGGTTGATTGTGTGATTGCACAAGGTCATATTTATTTATTTAATTATGAACAGTTTGGGACTCTATAGAAAACGACAACTGTGCAAAAAAAATGAAACTGCAGATAAAAAAGAAACGCTGCAAATAATAACCGCCATCACAGGAAAAAAGAAAAAAAAGGAACTGCAAACAAAAAAAACATGCAAAAAAAGAAAGCAACAGTGGAAGTGAATCAACAGCGGAAGGGAATCGGGGATTGTTTTGCTTACAGCACTCTGTCTGCCAGCCAGACAGCAGCTGCTTTCCTTTGTCTGCATCGTTTTTTTTTTTTTTGTTTGCAGTTACTTTTTTTTTAACCGGTCTCTGTTCAGGCTTCCACGCCGTGGGTTAAAAAGTGATAATGCATACTTCGTCGGCCATTAACCCTTACATATCAAGCATAATTCAAAGCTGTGATTGGAAAATCAGAGATAGGTAAAATGCAAGATGAGAGTCAATGCATCTGAAAACGTTTGTGTTGCAAACTCAAAAATGTATTTTGAAAACAAAGAAAAAGATTCTGAAAGCAAACATTTTATATTTTCATTTGCTACTTAAAAAGTTTTGTTTTTGAAACTGAACATTTTGTTTGCAAATTAGAAAATTATGATCTCGATGTGGTGGCATAATTATCACTTAATACCATTACCCTAATTTTTACGACACAAATACGTTCTTTTTCAATTAGAAAAAAACTTATCTTAGCAACAGACTTTATCATCTGCTCCTGATTCACAACTATTTGAAGGAATAAATACTCTTACATTCTTTCATCATCAGAAATCCGCCACAAAATGTATAAACAGCAAAAACACTTCATCATTGTGAGTCTTTAAAGATCTGCTGTGTTCATAACCAGGTAACCCTCTTATTGTATTTACAGTCCCTGTGTGTGCTGCTTTTAAGTTAAAACTAGCAAACATGAGGTTATTAGGTTATGAGAAAAGGTTTTGATAAGTGGGGACTGTGACGTCAGCAAAATTCTCCCCATCTGTAAACACTTAGAGTGGTGTTTGTGCCAAACCCACCATTGGCTGTAAAAGAAATGGAGCATCAAAGACAAGTAAGGAAAACTATATAACATTGTGTCCTTTAATAAACTAACTACACATTCAGTATAAATGAGAGTGCACAAAAGTGTTCCATGTTGTCGACTTGATATCATCGGCGATCTACTCTTGTGTTTTATGCAAAAATTAGCTTTTTAAAAATGTAATTACCATTTTGCAGGTCTGTTTAACAGATGCAATAATTGTGGTTTTTATTTGTCAAATTCATATCTTTGACTGTTTTGTTAAAGGGAATTCCCTCACGTTATAAAATGACTCAAAAGCATCTCAAGAGCTGCATCTGAGAAGCCTAAATGCTTCCTCTCATGTCTTTTGCTGCACAGGAAACTCTTAATATTCTGAATGAGAATACAATAATATATAGTGAAATCTTAATTTTTTTTACAGAATGTCTTAATTTAATCAGTCAAGTTTCTTAAGCGAAAAAAGTACAAATGATGAGCACTTTTTTATTTATTTTTTGGTATTTTAAAAATTCATGACAATCACATATTTTTTTACTAGTCTACAATTGACTCATTTATTATGGTCATATTTTTAATAATCTCTTAACCTTTTAACCTTTTTAACCCGGTTAAAGAGTTATCTTAGTTGAAAGAATATAAACACTGTTTAAAAGTGTTAAAAGCATGACTTACAAAACTTGGAAATTCAAAATGTCTACCACAAGACATTCTGGAATAAATGCCAGGACCATAGAACAACTTTTAGGAGTTTTTCTTTACTGAGAAGGAGGGTTGAAGGGCAGGGATGCCCAGTTTAGCCTAGTCTGTTTAGTTTCGTTTAGCCATTACCTATTAAATTCTATTACTTCATGTTCATTATGATTTCATGCTTATTATACAATTACTGGTAAGAAGCCCATTGAGATGACTATGGTTGTAATATTGGCCTATATAAATAAAATTGAAATGAACATTTTATTGATAGATTTTCACGCAAATCAAGCTAATTTATTTCATGATCTCTATAGTAAATGCCAAGTATCTAATGTACTTTTTGCGTCATAGCTCTGAAGAACATCTGCTACATATTGTAGCAGAAACCCTTTAAACTGTTCATTTTCTTGGGTGGTTAAGTCATTGACACTACTTGAATCCCCAGGTTTCAACATTTTCAATGAAGTCAAGGTGCGGATAAAGTTTAGTAAGTATCATCAGAAATGCAAACTGCCCTAGGAAATGAAAGGTTTCCATTGTTTTTTAATCTTCTTTTTTTCCTTTGGGCTTTTCTCTTCAGGGGCTATCGCAGCAAATCAGCTCGCTCCATCTAAACCTGTCTTCTGCATCCTCTCCTCTAACACCAGCTACCTTCATGTCTTTGTTCACTGCATCCAGAAGCCTCCGCTTTGGTTTTCCTCTAGACCTCTAGCTTGGCAGGTCTGAACCCGCTGATGTTGACATGCCCCCCTTGATGGTGGAAGGCGGGGCGGCCTATCTCGTCAGGGATATCCTAGATTCCTGATGACGGGGGGGGTCAGCTTCAATATCTGGTGAATTGGGAGAGGTATGGCCCAGAGAAACGCTCCTGGGCTGGCCCTGACGACATCCTTGACCCCTTCCTGTTTAACGACTTCCATCAATGCAACCCGAACAAACAGGCACCCCGACTTTGTGGTCAATTGGAGGGCCCATCACTTCCAAATCCACTTGCAGAAGGGGTCTTGTAAGAAGTCAAAGCTCTGTCTCCCCCTCTGGTCAACAATGGGAACCATCTACAGAGTTCTGAATGTACTTCATCTCCCAGCAACCCCAGCACACAGTTTCTGGATGCCACACACCTGACTCTCATTTACAATCACTCACAGTTTACTAAAGCACTGTACTGAGCCTCACTCAGTGCGAAGTATTTCTTGTGCCACTCTGCCTGAAATACCAAGTGGTTTATCTTGATCTGATCTTCTGGTTTCCTGACCCTGTTTTGTCTCTGACTCTGTTTGCATTCCGTCAACCCCGAATCTCGCCTGGATCCTGACTACTCCTGTTTGTTCTCTGATGCTCACGTGCTCGTTATTGTCCCCTGCCTGTCTGACCCTGATTTAACTGTGTGGACTTTTAGCTGAGCTAATAAAACCTGCTGCAATTGGAACCAGCCGTCTGGCTGAGATTCTGGTGTTACCGTAGCATATCTGAATCATGTTCTAATATATAATGACTTTAATAAAAGAAAATAACATAAATGAAAATACTGAAAAATTGTCAATGTTTTTGCAGTAAAAGTCATAACAACTAATTAAATATATACATTTTTATGGTTTAAAAAGGTTTTTAAAAAGTAATTTTTAGTACTTACTGGGAAAAAGAGTGTTAGACCAGTTTACAGTGAAACAGACCAAATTATAGAGTTGACACTAAAGATAAAACGGAGAAAAACAGCTAAACATCGGAGCTCTGTTCCCAGAATCCACCGCAATCATCAATCATAAAACTGCACCCCTCAAAAAAAAAAAAAAATTACAAACTTAGAAAAAGAAAAATCCCCCCAGAGTCATTGTAACAGTTATTGCACAATTACCCTTGCAATTACGGCAGTAGGGAGCCTCATGAAGTTAACAGACATTTGTCTCAGAGCTCCGTTATTTCACTCAAGTCTTTCGACACCACCCAACACCAAAACCTGGGATTTCTATAGTAAATTGAATGGGTTTCCATGACCGATCACCTGCATCCAAACCACACAATGCAAAGCCTCGGATGCAGTGGTGTAAAGCACGCTGTCACTGGACTCTAGAGCAGTGGAGACACGTTTCTCTGGAGTGATTAATCACACTTTTCCATCTGGCAATCTCATGGAAGAGTCTGGGTTTGGAGGTTGCCAGGAGATCGGTACATTTTGGACTCCATGTTGCAGAGTATGGAAATTGGTGAGGGAGGAATTATGGTGTGGTTTTTTTTTTTTCAGGACTTGGGCTTGACCCCTTAGTTCCAGTGAAAGGAACTTTGAATGCATCAGTTCTGCCTTCCATGTTCAAAACTCTCGCATTCATGTGTCACTACACAAGTTTCTATGAATGTTTTGGGCTTTATGTACAAAACGTGTGGCCGTTGAGTTCAAATTGGTTGCCAGTTAGACCAAGATGGACTTTGACCTATCAGGGACTTGGATTTGGTAGTGACATATGGATGGCATGTCTTTTAATTGGGCTGCACAGTGACACAGTGATTAGCGCTCTTGCCTCACAGCAAGAAGGCCCCCCAGTTCAATTCCCACCTTTCTGTGTGGAGTTTGCATGTTCTCCCTATGAATGCATGGGTTTTCTCTGAGGACTCCAGTTTCCTTTCACCTTCCAAACACAGAGTTTTTGATGCAAAGTTTTTCATGTGTCAGAATAGAGCTTTGAAAGAAAAAGACTGGAGAAAAATTCGCAGCAACCCTGGTATCAGGGGTGAAAGTTCCGTGTGAACACCATGGGTTAAACACTTGTTTAAGAATGTGTGTTTAGCGTGTTCTTGAATGCACTTCAGATGCCTGGTGTGATCATACCAAAAGGCTTATTGGAAGGTAACACTGTATGGTGATATTGTGTGTTAGTAAAAAGAAAAAAGAAAAAACTTACAGGTTGTTAACTTGGTTAAAACAAGTTAGTTTTTTTTTGTTTGTTTTTTGTAATTTGGAAAGAAAATTTGGTTTTTCTGTTTGAAACACCATTAGAAAGCAATTGCCAGAAATTACCTGTAACTGACAGAAATAAAGACACCACACATGAATGCAACTCTCTTTACAAACATGGGTCAGTTGCTTAACCAAATGAGACAGTCTTATTGAGGGACACTCACAGCCTAAAGCACCATCTGGCAGCATTTACAAAGGTGTTTGGAGGAAACGAAACAAAGTGAATGTAGGAATGCAGGAGATACCCTGTGATGGAAAACAAAACCATCACTGAGTGTTCAACAAACGAAGCACGTAAACATAAAGTGTTGTCATATGTCCTTGCTAGGACTCCACAAGTGGCACACATATTAACATATGTATTTATACAGTACAGACCAAAAGTTTGGACACACCTTCTCATTCATTTGAATTGGCTGGGTAGCTCGGTTGGTAAGGTGCAGGATTGTCATGCAGGAAACCCGGGTTCGATTCCCAGGGCGGAATGAACAATTAATGGCAATGAAAAATGGGGCAATTACCATGACAATGGAAATGGGGCAATTACCATAACAATGACGGGCAATTAACATCACCCACCGCCTACCTCACAACATGAGAGACAATGAACCACATGTCATGCCGGCTGAGCGAGGCAGCAACTGACCTGAAAGACAAGATCATGTCTACAAAGAACACTAGGCAACCCCGTCACCAGCTACAACGGTTAAGTGATGTACCGCCTGAAAGTGTAACTGTGAATGAAGCATTGAGGGCAATTCCTACCACAACCATCACAGAAACCAATGAACTGGTTTACACTTCAGCAGCAGTGATCCTTGAGATGCTTGGCTATAAGAGCAACCATGGAAGAAAACAGTACCCACCATGGAAGCACCGGTTAGAGGCCAAAATCAAGGCAACTCGGAAGGATGTGAGTAAGCTGACAGAGGCTCAAAGAGGTACAATGAGAAAGCAAGTACCTAAGAGATACAGCCAGATGTCCATATCTGAAGCACTGGAAACTGCCAAACAAAGGCTCCTAGCCTTGAGCCGCCGCCTAAAGAGGTACACAAGAGACAATGAAGCCAGACGAATAAACAGGCTCTTCGCAACTCAACCTACAAAAGTGTACGCTCAGTGGCAGGGTCAAAACAGCCGAGCAGACCCACCAAGGCTAGAAACTGAACAGTACTGGAAAAGTATATGGGAGAAAGAGACAGCACATAACAGCAATGCCCAGTGGCTGGTCTCTCTGAGAAAAGAACATAGCAACCTCCCTGAACAGAATCCAGTAACCATCACAGTGGCAGACATCCAAGAAAGAGTCTCAGGTATGAAGAACTGGACAGCACCCGGCCCTGACATGATACATGCCTACTGGCTAAAGAAGCTTACCGCACAGTCCACGAGCGCCTGGCAGCACAAATGAACCAGCTGCTAAGAGATGGGACTCACCCCGAATGGCTAACGGAAGGGCGAATGATCCTGATCCAGAAGGATCCCTCAAAGGGTGCAATCCCATCCAACTACCGGCCAATAACCTGTCTCTCCACAACATGGAAGCTCATGTCAGGCATCATTGCAACCAAGATAAATAGGCACATGGATCAATTCATGAGTAACACACAGAAGGGCATTGGTAGAGACTCCAGAGGAGCCAAACACCAACTCCTGGTCGACAGAACAGTCGCCCAAGACTGCAAGTCACGACACACCAACCTGTGCACAGCCTGGATTGATTAAAAAAAGGCCTATGACTCAATGCCACACACATGGATCACTGAATGCTTGGAGCTGTACAACATCAACAGGACTCTAAGAGCCTTCATAGGAAACTCAATGAAGCTGTGGAAAACCACCCTTGAAGCCAATGGGAAGCCACTTGCACAAGTGTCCATCAAATGTGGGATATACCAAGGTGATGCTCTGTCCCCACTGCTGTTCTGCATAGGTCTGAACCCCCCCAGCCAAATAATCAACAATACTAGCTATGGATACCGACTCAGAAATGGGGCCAACATCAGTCACCTCCTAGACATGGATGACATCAAGCTATATGCTAAGAGCGAGTGTGACATTGACTCCCTGATCCACACCACCAGGATCTACAGTACTGACATTGGGATGTCATTCGGGCTCGAGAAATGCAGCCGGATGGTGACAAAGAGATGCAAGGTAGTCCACACAGGAGGGGTTTCACTCCCAGAAGGAACAATAGCAGACATCGAAGACAGTTACAAGTACCTTGGAATTCCACAGGCAAATGGCAACCTGGAGCAGGCAACAAGGAAAGCTGCAACAGCTAAATACCTCCAACGAGTAAGGCAAGTCCTGAGAAGCCAGCTCAATGGCAAAAATAAGACCTGGGCAATAAACAGCTACGCACTGCCAGTTATCAGATACCCTGCATGAAAAAATAAGATGGCCAAAGGAAGAGATACAGACCACGGATGTTAAAACACGAAAGCTCCTCACCATGCATGGAGGGTTCCATCCCAAATCCAGCACCCTGAGACTGTATGCTAGCCGCAAGGAAGGAGGCCGAGGACTAGTGAGCGTAGAAGCCACTATCCAGGATGAAACATCCAAGATGCATGAGTACATCAAGCTCAAGGCCCCAAATGACAGTGTGCTCAGTGAATGTCTCAGGCAATGGAGAGCAGAGGATACAGTGCTGGAGGACAGATCCTCATGGGAGGACAAACCCCTGCATGGGATGTACCACCGGACCATAACTGAAGTGGCTGATATCAAGAAGTCCTACCAATGGCTAGAAAGGGCTGGCCTACAGGACAGCACTGAAGCGCTCATCCTGGCAGCCCAGGAACAAGCGCTGAGCACCAGAGCGATAGAGGCTCAGATCTACCACACCAGACAAGACCCAAGGTGTAGGCTGTGCAAAGAGGCCCCTGAAACAATCCAGCACATAACTGCAGGATGTAAGATGCTGGCAGGTAAAGCATACATGGAGCGCCACAATCAAGTGGCTGGAATAATATACAGGAACATGTGTGCAGAATATGAACTGGAAACCCCAAGGTCAAAATGGGAAACACCTCTGAAGGTGGTAGAGAATGAGAGGGCAAAGATCCTGTGGGACTTCCAGATCCAGACTGATAGGATGGTAATGGCGAACCAACCAGACATTGTAGTGGTGGATAAAGAACAGAGGAAAGCCGTTGTGGTGGATGTGGCAGTACCAAGCGATGGGAACATCAGGAAGAAGGAACATGAGAAACTGGAGAAATACCAGGGACTCAGAGAAGAACTGGAGAAAGCATGGAAAGTGAAGGTGACAGTGGTGCCTGTGGTAATTGGAGCACTCGGGCAGTAACCCCCAAGCTGGAGGAGTGGCTACAACAGATACCTGGAAAGACCTCAGACCTCTCAGTCCAGAAAAGCACAGTGCTAGGAACAGCTAAGATACTGCGCAGGACCCTCAAGCTCCCAGGCCTCTGGTAGAGGACCCGAGCTTGGAGGAGAAACCACCCGCGGAGGGTGAGAGGGGCGTTTTTTTTTTTTTTATGACACGTCATATATCATATATAATACACCTCTCCCCTTTTGTGTTTATCATGATTATGCATAATTACAGGAGTATTAGTGACAGAGTTAGAGCATTTTATATAAAGGGTCGGGAGGGGGGTAGAGGAATTTTGGAGTGTGGCTAATGAGACGGGCAGAGTGGAAAGCTGTTACAAATAAGATCAAAAATATTTCAAACTAGTTTATTTATTTAATGATTCTTTAAGCATCTGCTGTGCCTAAAGAAGCTTGTATTTATGATTCCTTAATCTTTGTAAAGAATGATACTGACATTGACTCAAAAATTGGGGGTGGGAAGATATTTGGTGGGGGAAACCTGCCCCATCGTAGCTGACTCTGTCTCAGCAGAAAATCCCTTTTTAATCCTAAAAATTTTTTCCTGCATGTTCATGACATTCCTCGGGAATCTTGATTAATGGAAACCAGGCATATAATGAAGCATATTAGTGTAACCCCAAACATGAGTTAATTTAGACATGACCTGAGTCTTATACTTTGTTATTTAATCAAAAGTGCTGGATATGGGAACGAATGAAGACTTTCTTCCATTGCAAAAAGCCCTCAGTTGTCATTTCAGAATCTCCACATGACACTTCCATAGTACCTTTTTTATGTGGAAGTGTAGAAGGTTTGATTATTTTCCATAAAGCAATCAAAACACTCGTGTAAAAGCATCATAGGTCATGGTCAATCACATTCTCGCATAAATTCTGGATCTGTACCAACTTGTTGTCAAACTGCAACATCAGAACTGATCATCTGTTAATTCCACTTTCTAAAAAGTAGATCCCGACCTTTACTGATCAGTGGCAGCAGAAGGAGAACAGACAGAGGCACACTAAGCTTTAACCCTTGTGCTATCATAGGCACTTTAATATTGGGAGTGGGGTCATCTAGACCCCACAAGACAGTGTCCTAATCCTTTGTTCTTCAATGATTTGTGATCTTCACTGGTGTCCATGGATTACATGAAATCCTCTTCACCTTTATCCACCTTTGTCGTGGTAGGGATAACACTTCAATGTCAGGATCGGGTCATCTGGTCCCCATAGGATAGCACAAGGGTTAAGAAGAATTGAGTTTCAGTGACGCCAGGCTAAAAGAGTGCAATGAGGCTAAGCTAGATGATTTTAGGAAATGGGAGAAAGAAAACAACAGCGTGGGGGAGGGAAAGGTAAATAGTTTTGAGATAAGGATTATAATGACACTATATTTTCAGCAAAGTTCCTGTGAAAAAGAATGAAAACTTGTGGGTATTCACTAGATAATTCACATAAAAGAGGACATTTATGATTTGATTTCAAATGCATACTTGAGTGTAAGATTTGTAACCTATTCATTTGGTACATGTTTCTTTTTTTTTTTACCGGTCCTGTCCAACAGCTAAGCAAGCACATCAGAGCTAAAGGCCGCTTGTGTTGAAAGATACAATAGTATAAACCCCTTTTGTATTTCAGGCTAAGCTTAATTTATAATAATTATATTTACCGGTACATGCATTTCTTGTTGGACTGGACGGAAAAAAAAGAAGAGAGAGAGAGTGGGATGTTAGAGCTGGGGGATAAGGGGTCAAGATGGGGGACATGGGGGGGGGGGGGGGGGTCGATAATACAGAGTCATAACATAATAGTGTCATAAGTAAATTGGATTACTTAGTTCTCTCATACACACACCTACACACACCAACAAATAGTCTGCACACAGCTATTTACAGGTTTTAAGTATATTCATAAATTAATGATGAAAGACTTATCTCACATTGACTTAGGCCAGGGGTCGGCAACCCATGGCTCCGGAGCCACATGTGGCTCTTTTATCCTTCTGTTGTGGCTCCCTGTGACTTTGGAAAATAATGAGTATTTTATAAAAATTCAATTTTATTTTAGTTTGTTCATTTTTCATGGCATTTCAAAGGCGCTGCTGGCTCCATGCGTGCGACGTAAAAAACAGCTTCCTTAATGAATGAGCTCGTATTTATAGGCGAGAACCGCAGAGCTGATAGCAGGAGGACGCACGCAGGGCGGCTTCAACAAACACTCCGGATCCGGAGTGGTTTTCTGCCGGGAACTTGACGTGCCGCGGGGCAGAGAGCAACTCTCTGATGACAGAGAGTTTGCGCTTAGTGTTTTTAAAGACGCATGTGCATTGATGTATGTTTCAGAGCAGGGGTGCTCATTACGTCGATCGCGATCGACGGTCGATTTTCAAGGACATGAGGGTATATCGCGGGACAGAGAAGATTTTTAAAAAAAAAGTACTTCTCAAAAATCCAACAGCCAATCAAAATCCTCCCCGAAAAGGACGGGACTTGATTGACATGCAGAATGGCCAATCGGACATCCTCTGACACATACGTCACTGCAGACGCGTGTTTAAATTCACTGAGCGCAAACTTTCTGTCATCAGAAAGTCTTTTTCTGCCCCGCGGCATATCATGTCACTGGTAGAAGACCAACAACCGGAGTTTTTATTGAAGCCGCCCTGCGTTTCTCCTCCTGCCATCAGCTCTGCAGTTCTCGCCCGATAAATACGAGCTCATCGAGGAAGCTGCGAGGCACGCGCTTCGTACGGAGCCAGCAGCGCCAAATGCCTCATAATATGCCACGCTCCCCGCATTGCACGGTTTACAACAGAGCATGAAATACGATGGTTGCTGCTTTCTGTCTTTGTAATAAAAGGCTTCATCTGTTAATACAAAAGTATCTTTGTGTAATCTCACTGTGTAGTTTTTAATCATCAGTACATAAACAATAATGTTCAAATAAACATGTAACTATTAAACATGACAATTGAAAGAAAGAAGTACGTTTTTTTTAAATCTTTTCTGGACCGCTATCTACAATCATGTCCTTGAAGATCACCCGGTCGATCGCGATCGACGTAATGAACACCCTTGATATAATATAAACATGCATTATATATATAATGATGTCAAAATGGGTTGTGGCTCCGGGTGCTTTTTTTCCATTAGGGGCGCTCCTAAATGGCTCTTTGAGTAAAAAAGGTTTCCGACCCCTGACTTAAGATGAAGAGGGGTGTAAAAAAACTACCCATGCCCATATTTGTGCAAAAGTAAAAAGCAGGTGGGTTGAATGAATGTGTGCTTCTTAGTGTGGGTAGTGTGCCTAAAGAAAAAAGGGGGCCATACCTGCTTCTCGGGGGATATGATCCACCCTGCTCAGATTTTGTTGACTCCTGCATCGCATGGAAAAGAGCTGCAAGGTCAGGGGCGCAGGAACCCGAGGGACGCCACCAATGCCCTGACAGCAGACGCCAGGTTTTATTCTAAAGCAAATAAAACCTGATAAGGTGGGGGTGGGGGTCTGTTTAACTTTATTTATTTATTTCCTCAATTAATAATCATGTTTATCTATTTTTATTTCATTTTTTTTCCTCCCGATTGAAATTTGTGTTTACATATTTCAGGTGAAAAGTGAAAAAGGTCCCCTGAGTTTTTTATTTTTTCACTATCGGGTTAATGCGGGACAGCAGGCCTTCAAACTCGGTCAGAGAGAGACGGAAAGACTGCGGCTGTCTTTAAGACTCAACAGAGATCACTGTAATGGTAGAGTCTCTTAATAATCTAATAAACCCAAACATGGAAGTGTGATCATTCCTAATGTTTTTGTAGAACTCTTCAAAATAAATAAACCTGATCAATCAACATCCCCTGTGTCTTCCATGCAATGTTAATGAGACAAATACAGACACCGCTCCATGTAGCGATCAGGCTAAGAACTTCACACGGTAGCCATATCAAGCTTAAGGAACACATTTTTGAAAAGGCGGCGAGCAAAGAGAGGTGAGCGACACAAATTTGCCGTGCAAATTGTGTTTGTTGTGTGCAGCTCTACTCCCTTTTTTTCAGGAGAACAATTCTGTTAACACCCTTCATGAGTCATAATGTTGACATGATAAAACATTTTGTATTATTTTGCATGCTGTCTAAAAAGAAGCAGGCTCTCAGGTGGGATTTGCACTTGCTAATGTAGCTTTAACCTGAGCAGCTCTCCATGGAAAATTCATTACAACTCTCTAAAAGCGCTGTTATTTTGGAGAACTGAGCCCAGGTTCACATCAGGAATTAATTATCAACAACTGCTTTCAACAGAAAACAGCCTTCTTCTTTATCCATCCCCCACCTCTTTGCCAAACTTTTGCTCTACATCCTAATTCACCAGTACCTACTACCTCTTGTACCATCCCTCCCTTTTCCTTCCTTTACTTTTCCCTCTGGGGTTTTCCTTTCTCTCTCTTTGGCACTTCACTTTTCTTTCCATTTTTGTGTGAAAATCCTCCTTTTTCCTTCCTGTCTCCTCTGTGTGCTTTTCTCCCCCACCCTTTCCTGTCAGCTCACCTTTCTCCACATGTTTGCTTTGTTCTCACATATTTTTTGGAAACCTATTTTTAATTTAGATTATAAGAAACTTCCTTGTCTGTTTCTTCTTTTTCTTTTTTCTCGAAACTACAAGACACAAATCAAGAATCAACACAAAGAAAAAAGTATTTTACAATCTTTTATATTCCTAACTACTCAGTGTTTTATCAGGGCCTGTTTGGATAAACACAGAGCTGAAATCCTGGAGATGGGAAATGTTTTTAGATCAGTTAATGAGGGCAATTTACCACGGAACACTTGACCATCTCCCACGGCACACTAGTGTGCCGCGGCACACCGGTTGAAAAACACTGATCTAGACCCACTAGACCAGGGGTGGCGAACAAGTTTGACACCAAGAGCCAAATTTTTTCACTGTGAGAGTCAAAGAGCCACACCACGCACTGACCTGCCAAGACGCACACACACACACACACACGCAATTAAAGCCGTATTATTGTCCATAACACACTCCTCTCCCTACAACAGAACAGCAGTATTGTAATTGTGATTATTTCAAGAAAAGTGTCCACCCTCAATACACACATCAATGCAGCTTAGCCAGAGTTAACACAGAGACAACCCTAGAGGTCAGATACCCCCTCAACACACACAGGCACCTCTCTCTCATTTCATACACACACTCTCTCTCTCTCTCTTCATCTCACTCTTTTCTCTGCCTCTCTCTGACACACAACTACTCAGTGACGGGCAGTAAGGTTGATGCTGGTGAGAATGTGACTCCTCTGAAGTCAGATTTATGATGATAAAACTGAATATTTCATCGTTTATCCAACAGCATTTAACTGGTAATTCTTTGTGTCTCAACATTCCTCTTTCAATGATACTTACACCAACAAATACACAAACATCTGGACAGAGCATCCTTCTGGTGTCTGAGTCATTTATATTCACAATAAACACATTAAATACATTACATTTCAGTTGTGTGCAACTTAAATTAATTTTGACCTTCATTAGAATATCTTGCTTTTATATGTTTTTTTTATTCAAAATTGTATGACTTACATTTGCATCAAAAGCAAATAATTTCTTAAATATTAATAAATTGCAATGAATCAGTTTATACTAAGTCAGTTATAATTTAACTGACTGCGTCATTCACGTACTCTCCTTCCTGCTCACATTAGGAACCCGGTAACTTCGATACACACCCATTCGCCCAAACGGCATGGAACTCAATTCTGCTAACAGCTACCTGGCTCATGGTTTTACACTGAAAATGCCCCCCTTCCCATGAGTCTTAGGGGCTGAAGGCGGGGCTAAGCCCCAGGCCAGTTGTAGCCTCTCTGATCAGCTCCTCTACGTGAGTGTCGGTCAGAACGGACCGATGTCTGTTCTCCAAATTATAACAGGGCCTTCTTTCAAAGAGATTTCTGCTCATTTATCTCCGGTTCTCTCGCTGCCTCATCAGTGACAAGCGGGGATCTCAGGGAGTCTGTCTCTGCATTAAAGGATCAATGAGAAAAGGGATCTGCGGTCGTTTCAGTCCAGTTGCGCAAGCAGCGTCACGTTCTGCGCTTCATTCATTCTGATTGCAGCTTTCTGCTGTTTGAGCTCCGCAAAGAAGGAAAGTGGGATGATTGCCGTTTTGAATGTGCACTTTGAAAAGCTTCAACTTGTTAATAAAGGAGACAATTTGTGTCAGATCAGGAAGTTTTTCATTTTCTCCGGGATACGTTTTGTTCTTTTCTGCCATGACCAATGTTACTGCTTCCAAAAGCTCATAATAATAAACATTGTGACGCTATTCTGTTCAGTAAAAAGTAAGAATCTTCCTGTTCTTCCAGAAACATTCTGTGTTTATCTGTATACTCTGAATTTCACCATTTTGACCATGAGGGTAACGGTCTGCACGCACATCAATCTGTATCTGTGTTCCGGCAGTGGGCGTAACCCGCGCAAATGATTGGCGGTCACGTATGTGTCGGGAGCAGAATCAAAACACACACACACACACACTGCCAAATTACTTTTATTATTAATTATTTATTTTAATACCCATTGGTGGTTTGAGTGTGGTTTAAGAGGGAAAAACTTATGAAATGATGCACAGGATATGGAAAATATGACAAGACGCAAAGAGCCGCACGCTCATTGTCCAAGAGCCGCATGCGGCTCGAGAGCCGCGTGTTCGCCACCCCTGCACTAGACAGTGCAATGAACCTTTCTTCGCAATGATTTGTGAACTTCACTGGTGTCCATGTATTACATGAAATCTATCCACCTTTATCCACCTTTGTCATGGTAGAGATAACACGTAAATGTAAGGGTGGGGTCATCTAAGATAGCACAAGGGATAATGACAATAGTTTGTGCCCTCAGTGTTGAACACGCTGGAGAGTGCAGAAGCCTTGGCAAACTGAAATAGTTTTCATTCATGAATTTAATATCCTTTATCAGATTTTTTGAAAAGTGAAAGAAAGGGAAAAAAATGGGAGTCTGTATCAAAGTGAATTTGTTTCCATTATCTCACTCATCTTGACTCTGGGTGTTTGATAGAAAAGTCTCTTTGAGGATGGACAAAAGATCAAAGGAAACATCACGTTCCCCGTTTAGATACAAAAGAAAAGAAGAGGAAAAAACACTTTAAAGGCCCGTACACACCGGGACGAATATTCGCCAGGCGTTATTCGCCAGCGTTTTTCGCCACGTTTTTTGTGTTCACACCCAGGCGATTTTCGCTGACGATGAGTGGAGTGAACATGCAATTTCATTCCCTGACATTAGATGGCGCTTAATGTAAAACAGAAATACTCCTGTACACAAGGTGGCGCTGCGCAACTTTACGCTTCTTAAAGTCGCTTTTCACTCAGAAGAAGAGAGCAAGTATTTACACGCTTGTCAGAATCAAACAAAGAAAACATGAATATTTCAAGCACCAGTAGCTCCAACTGGTGCTTGGTTCGGGGATATTTTAGAATGTCCGTCATTATTGCTTCGCGGCTGTGTGTAGACGCTACTTGGCGTCTATCTTCTTCGCTGGTATGTGTGCTCAGCAAGGCAGTTTTGTGTTTGAGCGCCCCCAAGTTGTGTTTTACTGTAACTTCAGAAGCTCCAGACACGTGAGCAAAAGCGCCATTCTCATTGGTCGAGTAGATTTCGACGCGACGCGTCGAAGAAAAAAAACGAACCCGAGGCGTTTTTTTTTTTTTGACGCTTTAACGCCTGCCGTTTTTTCGCGTCGGTGTGCACACTCTCGTTGGTGCCCTTTGTTTAGTCACGAGGCGTTAAACGTCGGCGAAAATCGCCGGCGAAATTCGTCCCGGTGTGAACAGGCCTTAAGGATGAAGGAATGCAGGTGGTGTCCAAAATCAACACTTACTAGGTGCCAAATACGACCAAATTTACTGTTTGAGGAGTAATATTTTGTACAAAAATTGCCTCATTGCTAATGAAGGTTTGGGCTTAATTGGACTAGTCTTATTCAATATATGTCATCATTCATCAGAAAAATGCCCACAAGAAGATGTTAAAAACCTGTATTTTTAAATTGTTTACCACAAGAATTTTCTATAAAGTTTAACTAGCTGCTGGACAAGATAAAAAATAGAGAAAGCCCAGAGACTTTATGGGCAGCAGTAATGAAAAATAGCATAAAAAGGAGAGAAAGAGAGAATTGAGGTAAATAAAGAGAGTTCAGTATTAAAGCTCACTGATTGTGTGTATGTCATTAGTCAAAGTCAAAGTCAAAGTCAGCTTTATTGTCAAGTATGCTGCATCCATAAGACATACAGCACAGATGAAATTGCTTTCCTCTCACCCCACAGTGCAAGCAGCATATACAGTAATAAATAAACGACTTAAAAATAGATAAAAAGACAGTAATAGTAGGAAGAATAACAGTAGTCTAAACAGTGCTAAAGAACAGTGGTATGGTTAAAGTGGCAGTTTAAAGTGACATCAGTGCTGAGAACAGTAAGTGGATGAGTCAGTGATGGCAGTCTTTGATGATGATGATATTCGGAAATGGTGTGAAGTTTTCAATGAGAGCTTGTAGGATGGAGTGGAGGGGCCAGGGGGGGAGGGCAGGGAGGGAGTTGAGTGTCCTTATTGCCTGATGGAGGAAACTGTCCTTGAGTCTGCTGGTTCTGGCCTGCAGACTTTGCAGCCTCCTCCCAGATGGCAGCAGGTTAAAGTGTCTCTGGGATGGGTGTGAGGGGTCCCTTGCAATCCTGATGGCTTTGCGGGTGAGGCGGGAGCGATAAATGTCCGAGAGGCCAGTAAGAGGGACACCAATGATCTTCTCAGCTGTTTTCACAATGTGCTGCAGAGTCTTCCGGCAGGACGCGGTGCAGGCTCCGTACCACACGGTGTTGCAGCTGGTCAGGATGCTCTCGATGGCGCCCCTGCAAAAGGTCTGCATGATGGGGGGAGGAGCTCTGGCCCTCTTCAGTTTGGGAAGGAAGTACAGGCGTTGTTGGGATTTTTTGGCCAGTGATGTAGTGTTGTGGTTCCAAGACAGGTCGTCATTACAGATTAGCTGAAGTTCCTTGTTTACTTTAGTCTTAAGCTACGCTTACACTGTCCTCGGCAAAGTATATTCAAGAAACCACTTTCGATGAATATTATGTAAATACGGGTATATATATATATATATATATATATATATGTATATATATATATATATATATATATATATATATATATATATATATATATTTTAACTTGTCCTCTCCAACAGCTGGGCAAACAGATGAGAGCTGAAGGCCTCTTGTGTTGGACATATTTTACTTTAACAACAGGGGTTATGAATCAGAGGTATGCCTGAATAAACCCCTTTTGTAATCGAGTCTATAAGGGCGGGGCCTGTCCACACACACACTCAAATGTTATAAACATACCTGTTGGCTCCAAAAATGTTCATATGTCAACATGTACACCACACAAATATTGTTCACACACGCATACCTATGCCTTCAAACCAACTGGTGTGAAATATTTAATTCAATCACACAAAATATTAGTGCCAATGTGAACTAACACCTGTGCTCAAGTGAGTGTTTATGTTTTTTTTAATGGATGATGGAATGTAAAAAGAAGGAGGGAGAGAGCCCAGTAATCCCCACACCAAGACCCCCACCACAGCAGCAGCGGCAGTCAGAACCCCCCAACTCCCACACGGCACCAGATAGAGTACAACTGCCCCCCGGGTGAACACATCCGCCACCCAGGCCAGGGCCAGCAGGACCGCCACGGGGGCCCTCAGAGCCAGAGAGCAGGGAGGCATGGGGGGACAGAGAGTGGAGCTCCGGCCCAACCAGGAGAGCAGCCCCCCCACTCTGCAGGGGGGGGCAGCGGGGGGCAGTCCCACAGCCCCAGACAAGCACCTCATCAACATCCAGAAGTTCTGGGCATTCCCCCCGCCCCAACTCAAGGTACGAGCCAGGACCCCCCAAGGGAGACCCGCCCCGCGCTCTAGGCAGCCTCCCACCTGGACCACGGTTGGTCCAGGAAAGAGCAAAGCAGGGGCCAGCCGTCCCCGCCCAGGAGGAGGACACCCAGGGGAAGAGGGGGGCTCCACAAGAAGTGTTGTAAACATTGCCCGACCAGTCTCGCCTACAGTTGGAAATTTGGTGAGGCCCAGCGCTCATTGGCAAGGACCAGAATCCACAGCACAGGGACTCAGACACCCCCCGGCTCAGATGTGATGTGATCCCCGGCTCTTGGCCTTGCTAGAAAGCTCAGGGATCCCTCTCCCTGCGTGGAGAGAGGGCCGCCGGGGCCAAGGGCCCAGTACCCCCTACCAGGGATGGGGTAGGGGACAGAGGGTCCGAGGTCCCACCTTCCTTGCAAAATGCATGTGTGTGAGGGTGTGTGTGTGTGCATGTATGTGTGTTTGTATTGGAGTGCATATTTTGAGGGGTAAAGGGTGTGTGTACTAAGAGGATGCAGTTAAAATTGGCGGGTAGGGAACTGAGATTACATCTCCTGATTACTGACAGTGATGTCCAATCACCCTCCCCACCAAGGGGCCCTAAATGTCTATGGTGCAGTTAAAATTGGCGGGTAGGGTGCTAAAAGGACATCTGCTGCTTGCTGGCAGTGATGTACAAGCACCCCACCCTCACCAAGGGCCCTACCTGTCTAAGGTGCAAATAAACCTGAACCCCCCCCCCCCCCCACACACACACACACACACACACACCCTAATAAGAGATTATATGGAAAAGATGGGAAGTTGGGGACAGCTGGTAGACTGTCCCCCGGTGGTGAAACAGCCGTCTCCCAGCCCCCCCAGCATAGGGCCCAGGTCCCCTCAGCCCAGGGGTCCCATCCCCTGAAGCGCCGACCCCCCAGGCCCCACACCATCTACCCTACACAGAGAGAGAGGAGCCAGAAAGCTGCCCCCCCCCCCCGGAGTAAGCCCAGGCCCCCACCCCCAGGCGCTGCCCCTGGGAGAGTTCTGTGTAAAGTTTGGCATTTTTTGTTAAGATGCAAATACTCTTTACACCAAATACAGAATATAGTAGATTGAAAAGAGATTCCTGTAAAGTTTTCACTCACAAATACAACCAAACCTTGACATAGTTGAATAAGACCCGTTAGTTTTAATTAAAGATGTTAGGATGGGGTTCTACCACCCATTGTGGTAGTTTGCTGACCACAGCAGCTTTAAGAAAAAGGAATTTGCAAACTTCAAATTTGAGACACTGGAAACTACATTCATGTCAACTTCAAGTCACAGAAACAGCTGGATTTCAGTCTGGATCCTTTCAGCTTAATTTGTTTAAGTGTGATCATTTGATCAAGAAATTTGATATGAAGCCAAGTTTCAACAGTTAGTGTACTGTCCATTTTTTTAGACTCAGACACTCATTTGTTATTTATTTAAAAACACTTTTATGTTGTCACAGAAGTGTATATCATATTTTTCCAACTAAAGAAACACTGGTTTTGTCTTTGGTTACTGTAAAATGGAGCCATCCTATTTCAGCTACATTTATGATATATGGTTACCAAACTTAAATTGACACAGGGCAAGGCTGGAAACACCCTGTTTATTCTATGGCAAAATGAATGAAAGGCCAGTTCTTCTCTGCTGTGCACTGCCATAAAGCTGCACTGTATTTTTGGCATATTTTTCTATATTTTTTTCCTCTCAGAACTGACCCTCTCTGATCTTGCAACAAAATGATGATAATGATTTCGCACTGACATTCACTTTTTTCACATTTGAGATACAGTATTATACCTGTCTCTCTTTTGTGGCTGATTGATTACTTGTACATGTGTTTCTTTATCGGGATGGTTATGTGATTTATAGAAAAGCTGCAGACTGTGGAGAGACTCTGGTTTTAACTTTGAAGTTGGTGCAACTGCACTGTTTTCAGCATACACACATATTGTCAGTTCATTTGCCAGAATCATAAAAGAAAGAGTCCACGTGGGAGGGAAGTGACAGACAAGGAACAGGACAGATGGCCAGTAAAAGTGGGAGAAGAGAAAAGATATAAAGATCTAAAAAGAAATTAAGTGTATGAAGGAATTAAGGGAAGGAAGTAGAGGGAGATGGGGGAGAAGGGAATGGTCCCTCCCCATAGAGGTAAAAGCAGCCCTTGTCTGGTTCAACAGAGTCACATTTCAGCTCTCTTCTAGTCCATTTTCTTTGGTTTAGTTTAAGCCCAGTTTCTATGACACTCCATCAGTAACTCTACAATCTAAATGATATAAAATATTTAAAAGCAATTTCTTGTGCATGTGTGACACATTTAACAAGAAACACTTGATTCTAATTGGATTTTATTTAAAATGTTTTTTAGAAAGTACAAATACAAGAGAGCATAAATTGACTCTGTAAAGCCCACTACATTAAACAATTGACAAAAAATTCAAATTTTGGGTAATCAAGATGTCTTTTAAACCCTTGGATGAAATCTAAAAATTGCAATATCATTTTTTATGAGTTCTATATAGTATCAATTATGATAGACGGAATGATTTGGTACGTTTTTGCTTACAACAATGTTTAAAACCTTTCCTGCCAAAATTGTTTTTGAGATTTCGTGGAAACCATGTTGAAATGACAAGGAAAAGCCCTTCTACTACATATTCTTCAAATTAAGATGGTCACTCTTTTTGGATTTTCATATAACTTTTTCATTCAACCTCTTACTGCTATTCCACACAACTGTGGATTATGGTAAAGCCATTACCTCAGTTAAATTTCTATAATGGGACAGTCGTGGTACAGAGGTGAAGTGGTCGACCTCTGATCAGAAGAATGCAGGTTCCCAGATTTGGTGAGGTGAAACTGTTTAAGGGCCTGCATTCTTTAACTTTTTGAACAAAAAAGTTAACTAGCTCAGTGGCTTTGTCAGAGATAGAGAATCTACCCAGTGACAGGACGGCTGTGAGTACAAATCCAGGTATACCAAAGACTCTAGACCCTAGAGTCTAGGGGTTGGATTGGGGGGGTTGAACCAACAAATGGTTCCTGAGCATGGCTGTGTCTGCAGCTAACTGCTTCCCCAGGAGATGGGTAAAATGCAGAGAGCAAATTTCACACACCTAGGTGCGTTACAGCTCATGGGTCTTAAAGTTTAATGAACATTTTTATTGCAGCAGTGTGTCTACATACACACATCTACATACATTTGAACCAAATGACCGAATTCCCCATTTTAAGACTAGAAAATAAATTAAGAAAAAGTCTGTCTGAAAAAAAAAACTGGTCAACATTAAATGTTACATTTTATTCACTATTAAAAGCTCACTGTGAACTCTTTACATTTAAACTTTTTGAACAGGAAAACTTAACAGTTATATTTTTCAGTACTACTATAGTTTTAGGGTGTATTCAGACTAGATGTGAGGGATCGAACGGCCATAGAGGACAAGAGAAAATTTATCAAAAAATGAAGGTTTAATTTTTTCTAAAAAGTGTTGATAATTTAAACACTGGGCCCTTAAAAGAGGTAACAGAAACATAAATAACTCAGGCACAAAACTTAACTTTAACTTAAGCAACTGAACAGATCAAGTAACAGAAACAAACTGACCTACCCAAAGACACAGCAATAGTGGCTGATCAGACCACCATAGAAACATGGGGGGGGGGGACTAACATGACTACACAGACATTTAACAAAGACTACACAGACAAGACTAAACACAAAACTTGGTTTCTTGGTGGAAAAGAAAAAACATCAAAAGTAGAACAAAATGAATAATAACCAACAGAAGCAAAGCAAATAAACATTACATAAGTCCATGGTTTCTCCCCTTGGAGGCTTCTGTGGATGGCCCCTGCCCAATTGCCTGACTGGAGTATTTAAAGGCTGTAATGACTTGACTTTCTCTTTTGGCCAGGACTCACAGTACAGCTCCAGGAGCAGAACCTCAGCCCCACCCGTAACGAGCAGTAGCACCCTCAGCACTGGCAACTCAGAAACAGGTGACATTAATTAAACAAACCACAATGAATAAACTAAACAAATACATGTATGTTTATGTGCTAAAAATACTGGAAACAAAGAATAAATATATATTTTAACTCAAATAAATGTGTGCATTTATTTAAGAATAAAGAACCTGACGTCATAAACTTATTAAAAAGAAAGTGTGCAGTCCTGGACGGTTACCGCCATTTCGTTGTGGGTGTGGCGGCGTATGCTGCCATCACACTAGACATAATTGGTTCACTTAAATTACACCAGAATTCGTTTCCCCTGATAATCCGGAACAAATTTTGAGTCTTAATACGCAAGCCCTTATCCATGACCAGGAACCGCTCTCAGATCCATCTTTCAAGGTGGTCTCGTTCGTTTCCAAACGGACTAAGCTTTGGTTCGGTCTGAGGATCCTCAGTCTGAATAGACTCTGTGCCCAGTGAGTAAAAACTAAACCAAAATGACCACCATAGCCAGTGGTCACAAAATGTAAAACAGAGTAGAAATCTAGCTACAGATGGGCTGCGGACAAATGTAAAGCAATGATTGTCATGTTAACAGACAGAAAAAAGGGTCTAACTATGAGGGGCCGTATAAGACATTATTTATTCTGAACCATTCACATTCATACATTCTTGCTCTCACAGTCATATATACTCTCTTTCGCATACATATATTCTCTTACGCATCCATATATTCTCTCTCTCACATTCATACATTCTTGCTCTCACAGTCATATATACTCTCTTTCGCATACATATATTCTCTTACGCATCCATATATTCTCTCTCTCACATTCATACATTCTTGCTCTCACAGTCATATATACTCTCTTTCGCATACATATATTCTCTTACGCATCCATATATTCTCTCTCTCACATTCATACATTCTTGCTCTCACAGTCATATATACTCTCTTTCGCATACATATATTCTCACTTGCACATCCATATATTCTCTCTCTCGCATGCATATATATTACTTTACACATACATACATTCTCACTCTCATTGTCACTCTTAAAAAAGAATGTATGTATGTGAAAGACAAGTATATATGAACGTGTGAGGAAGAGTTTATATGTGTGTGTGAGAGAGGAGTATGCATGAAACGGAAGTGACTTTGGATGAAAAGGAAGGCACTTTGAATGAAAAGGAAGGCACTTTGCATGAAACGGAAGGCAGATGATTTCTCGTGCTCTGATTGGACAAGAGGCCGCCACCTCCCATTTTGAACAGACGCTAACACGAACCAATAAGAAGGCCATCGGAACCTTAAGAAATATTTTTTCTTCACCTCAAGTGGTCACAAATCTGTCTGCATCTCTAGAGACACAAAGGAATGTCTCAAATACCAATAATGGTAATAGAAGTGCCACCGAAACAGAAAATCCGTATCCACCTTATTCCTAGCCCCCATGAGCCTTTGCGTGAATTATGGGCGACACTTCCTGTAGACGCTGGAACACGCATTTACATTAAAACAAATTCCTCTTGTTTTCGATCCATAACTACATATAATTGTGGGAAAACCAGCTGTCATTTCTTAAAAAAGGCAACGGTGAGGTGGAGATGAAATATTTGTTAAGGTTCCGATGGCTGCAGGACCCCCGTGGCTACTTCTTGCCGGTTCGTTTTTTTTTTTTAAATAAACTTTATTAACATTATCTTGCACATACAAAATACCAAACACAAAACTCCACTGTGTGCAAAATACAATCTTCACGTTCGCCATGAGAATGAACAAAAAAAACATAATGATAACCATGTAAAACAGGTTATGCAAAAAGAAAACAAAAATAATAAGGCAAAGGAATCTGTTAAAGTTTCAGGAGAGACCATGTTTCAACTGTTCTGACAGCTTTTTTGTTAGTGGAAGATTTAATACTGTTCACATACAAAACCATTTCTTTCTGAAAAACATAAAACACGTTTTTTTTGTTGGCATATTTACACTTGTGTATAAAGTATTTAGCCATAAATTAACTACATATATTTTTTCTGCATTAAGTCTTCCTTGTGTAAAATATCCAAAAATAATATGCTCGTAAAATAATCTATAATCTTCACATAGATGAGTTCTTATAAAATGTATCACATCTTTCCAAAATAGTTGAGTGAAAGAGCAAAACCAAAAAAGATGAGGCACAGTTTCTGGTGAGGAATGACAGAATGAACAGTTTATGTCCAGATCTTTTTTAAACTTAGTAAAGAAATGTTTCACTGGATAAAATTTGTGAAGAATTTTGAAAGAAATTTCTCTGATTTTATTGGTGATGAAATACTTTTGTGGCAGGGTCCAAACCTTTTCCCACTGAATTCTACATCCATAGCTGTTCCAGTATGAGATAACATACGGTTTTGTGGCAATCTCATTTTGAAACAGAGAACGGATACTTTGATTATTCCTGCTAGCTGAAAAACATACCTTTCCACACCACAAGTCTGTTAATTTGGGATTTCTTGCTGGTTCATGTTAGCGTCTGCACTGTAATCCCTAGCGAGTTGACTGAATTTAAAAATTATTGTGTAACAGATTACGCAACAGTTAAGTTATATTATTAAAACTTTTAAGTTAACATTTATTAAAATTCATATTGTCAGTTGGCTTACATTTGTATTATTTCATATAAAAAATATTAAGATTCCTCAACTTATAAGAGAGATTATTTACTTAAAGTTTTTAATATTTTCCAACTAAAAAACGCTTTAACTAACTATACTTTTATATTAAACTCAACTCATAAAATATGTAAAATTCACTCAAATGCTTTATAAATTCTTTAACTCATTAAATGTGTAGCATTGGAAATATTTAAAATTCTTCAGCTTAAAATGTATTCTAAACAGAGATATTGATACTGCCCCACTACATTTTAAAGGCTAACATTGATAAAAACCAACAAACGTGAAGGCCACACAATAGTGATTGCATAATACACTTTTTTTAATTGCTCTTTAAAAAAAAGCACAAATATCAAGAGGATGAAGAAACAATAAGTGCAATAAAACTGCATTATAAGAGTGCCACACAACATATTGACAAAAAGAGTTGGTTTTGTATTGTACGGCAGAAAAAGCATATGATCACAACAAAACACATTAGTTACATAACACTTAAACCAACAAATAGTCCATTCTGGAAGACTCACTCAACGAAACATTCTTCATCGTCAATAAAGGTCCTTTCAGTGGTTTGCTGTCCTCAAGGCTCAAGACAGCATTCTGAATAAATATGAAGGCAAGTTCAAGTTTTTTGGGGTGCTGTAGGTCCAGAGCATAGATGTCCCCGAAGAGTTAGAAGAGATTAGTCAGCCAGATGTGTGGGACCACTGACGGCAGCATCAGGAGCATCACCACGACAACTGAGAAGATACCCACAGCAGTGTCTGTGAGGTCTGGTATTCTGGAAAATACAAAACAAAAAACACAGATGAGTTCAGACCCTCAAAGATATTCATCACACTAATGTCCAAAACTGACATTCCTGCCATCTGTCAATGGGAATCTTTTCATGCTAACATTCTGTTAGCTTTTAATCAACTGGCTATGATGTTTTAAGGACCAACTCCAATTAAAATTGTGTTTTTAAAAAGTTCTTTAGCATTTTTCTGAAGGAGGACATTTATAAAATAATTTAAGACTAAAGCTTCATTTTTCTTTATTCAAATAATGATGGATCAGGAGCAGAAAAAGGTAAACGAAAATGTTCCCACTCCTTCCAATTAGGAGTCCCTGATGTTCGTCTCATCTTCCATCTCATTTTTAAAACTATTTAAAAATATCACTCAGTTTACAAACTACAAACAATTGCCCTATTTATTATGTCACTCAATAAAATCTCAATCAATATTAAAGGATTAGTGAAAACCATTGACAAGGAGTCGTTTGCACTTACTGTACAGGTCTTGAAGAAGTTCGAGGCATCTTCATGCAGATAAACAGGAAGTGCAAGGACAAGTGCCCGTCTCATGTTCACGTCACGCTGGTCCTAAAAGAATAAAAAGAATTAAAGCTACAAGTAGCATTTAGCGGGCCCGAGCACGTGCGACCGCACGGCACGAGCGACCGCCCCGTGAGCAACGCCCTGCTCGAGCCATTCTCGTCGTTTTTTCTTGTCCATTCTGGAGCTCCAAGCTATTGTTAATACGACAGCAGCCGGGGGGGGGGGGGGGGGGCTGTAATCTGTTGCCTTAAGGGACAAAGACTTTTGCATATAGCATGAAAAAAATTCAAGCAATGATGATAATTGCTATCACTGTCCCTAAGGATGAGAACAATAGAACTCATTCAATTTCCACTACAATGTCTAGATGAGTGTCAGCTATGTCTGATAACTTGGCCAATTAGCTGGACCGGGATCTTGCAAAGTGCAGGTGGTTAACGTCCAGTGTGATGAGTCTGTGGACGGCAACAGTACAGCATAGCTTTTGGTTTCCACAAGAGAAGAACTCCTGACACATCTGCCCTAACAGACAACTACAAGAGGAGTTGAAATGTATAACACGGTGAAGGAGTTTTTGTGCAGAAAAAGGTACAATTAGAAAAGCTGGTAGCAGTGACTGCAGATGGGACTCCTGCTATGATCAATAGACAAACAGGTTTCATCACTCACTGTAAAGCTGACCCAGACTTTCCAAAATGTCTGCATTACTGCTGCGTCATTCACCAGCAGGCCTTATGTGCAGAAGTGATTGGCTCTGGACATATAATGACTCTTATTCTGAAAATCGTAAACAACCTCAGCTGCAAAGCAAAACAGCACAGGATTTTTAAGGTGCTATTGGAGGAGATGTCTGTTGAATATGGTGAATATGAACATTGTGAATCTGAACTTGCATTCTTGACTGACATTACTGGAAAACTAAACCACTTGATCTGCGAGCTGCAAGACAATGGCAAAACTATTTTTTTTTTGACCAGCCTGCCTTAGCCAGTGTTTTTCTTGTGGGGATCTTTTCTGCCAGGGCTTGTCAGCTTGGTCAGTGGATGTTGCTGCAGTTGTCTCCCTTGCTGGGACAGCTGGAGTTAAACACAGCAGCTCACGGCTCTGAAGTGGACCCCGTTGCTGTCCCAGTCTGGATGGGCACTGTGGCGATGTTCCAATGGCCAGGCTGGCTCCTGGTATAAAGAGATTCCCAAATACCATTTCCTAACCGCAGAGCCAAGGATGTGTTTACATGTTTAGGTCAAAAATGTGATGGACAGCTTCATGTTGTCTAAACATGCCACCCTGTTATTAATCCAGTTGATATGGTTCTCCATCTGTGTCTAGGTGATAGAAAAGCATTTTTTTTATATTTAGAGCTCTAAGCAAACAAACAGTTGTCTATATAAAAGAGCTTTTACAATTGTGCACTTTTAGCAGGTCTCTGAGTTCATGTGACCAATGTATGGTGGATTTTCACAGACCTTGTTTAAAACTGAAGGTGAGAGAGACTTAGAGAAATGGCTTCATTGTTCTGGAGTTCTTTGTTTCATCCACAGAAGAGTAGAATTGGTGATTGATTTTGAAAAGCTGCTGAAAAAAGTATCTTTTTCAAATTGCAATTTCTAACTTGGGTTTTACATTTTGTGTTCCATTTTTTGTGCTTTAATTGGGAAGCATTTGTTATTTGTTTGGTGTTTTTAAGGTTCTGCAAATATACACATCATTTTTTAGAGACATTTGTTATCAGTTGTGTTTGTTGATTTGTAGTTTAATTTCATTGGATGTATAGATGTCGTGTGGGGGGGAGGCTCGAGAGCAGGTAGGACCCAGGCGCAGAGACGGGAGGCAAACGGGTTCAGGGCAAGTGGGTTTATTTAACTAACAAAAAGTGCTGCAGAGCAGGATGACAAAACTAAAAACAAAAACTTACTGTGGCATGGCAAGGGACATGGACGCCAGACAAGAAGACGTGATCAACATGAGCAGAAGTTAATGGACCAGCACAGGAGGAAGGCAGAGACAAGACTTATATACAGACAGGGCAGACAAGACACAGGTGAACACGATTAGGGCAGATGGGGACCAAAGGAAGTAAAACTCAAGAAACATGACAAGACAGGAAACCTTTCAAAATAAAACAGGAAACAGAACCAAACAAGACAGAACAAGAACTAAAGCAAAAAAAAAGACAACAAACTGAAACCATGACAATAGAAAGGAAAAGAAGTTCAAACATTGATTATAAAAAAGGATATAAGAGATAAAAAAAAAAAGAAAAAGGAAAAGAAAAAAGATAAAATATTGATTTAATTGCATTTTGAATGAATAAAAAACAATGATTAATAGAATCAGAAATCAGAAAAAGTTTTATTGCCAGGTTCAGTAGAGCGCACTTTACAAAACGAGGAATTTGACTTGGTGTATAGTGCAATTAAGAATAAGTTAAAAATTAAGTTAACAACAACAACACACTATATACAGTAGAGTAAGGTGAATTAAAGTGGGAGCACAGATGGGCTGGGATGGTGGGGCCTGTAAGTGGCACCGACAGTCCTTTGGTGGGCGGGGGGGGGTGGGGGAGGGGGGGTCACCTGGGGGAGTTGGGGTACTGTTCAGCAGGCTGACTGCAGTGGGGAAGAAGCTGTTCTTGTGGCGCGAGGTCCTGGTCCTGATGGACCGGAGCCTCTTGCCAGGAGGGAGGGGCCGAAAGAGATTATGTCCTGGATGAGAGGGGTTGGCTACAATCCTGGCTGCCCGCCTCCAGGTCCTGGAGATGTGCAGCTCCTGGAGAGACGGGAGGTGGCAGCCGATCACCTTCTCTGCTGAGTGGATGACGCGTTGCAGCTTGGCCTTGTCTCTGGCCGTGGCCGCAGCGAACCAGACTGTGATGGAGGACGTGAGGGTGGATTCGATGATGGCGGTGTAAAAGTCTACCAACATCTTTTCAGGGAGGTGAAACTTCTTCAGCTGCCTCAGGAAGTACATCCTCTGCTGGACCTTCTTAGTGATGGAGCTGATGTTCTGCTCCCACTTGAGGTCCTGGCTGATGATGGTTCCCAGGAAGCAGAAGGACTCCACAGAGGTCACCGGGGAGTCACAGAGGATGACAGGGGGGAGGGGGGCTGGGGCCTTCCTGAAGTCCACTGTCATCTCCACTGTCTTCAGAGCATTAAGCTCCAGGTTGTTAGCGCTGCACTATGACACCAGCCTGGCTATTTCACTCCTGTAGGCCGACTCATCTCCGTCAGAGATGAGGCCGATGAGTGTGGTGTCGTCAGCAAACTTCAGGAGTTTGACAGACAGGTGACCAGCTGTGCAGCTGTTTGTGTACAGGGAGAGTAACAGGGGTGAAAGGACACAGCCCTGGGGGGATCCGGTGCTTGTGGTCCGAGTATCTGAGACGAGCTTCCCCAGCCTCACATACTGCTGTCTGTCCGTCAGGAAGTCTGTGATCCACCTGCAGGTGGAGTCAGGCACATTCATCTTGGAGAGTTTTTAATACTAAGTCTAGACAGATTTAACACAGGTTTTTGGATGAAAAAGGATTTTTTATAAATCATCTGTTACACTTTTAAGTCTGAAAAAAATATGGAAGGCAGCAAACACAGATCCCTACCGTTTTTAATTTTTTTGTGCTGATATTTGAAAGATAAGTTATGCAAAAAAATAGGTGTTTGCAGTTTTGCCTAAAAAGACGTTTTCTGACCTTTTTGGATCAAATGTTGTCTAAAAGTTCACCTGTAACTTCAATCATTCTGAATTTTTTTAGGAAAACTAAACCACTTCAACTGTGATCTGCAAGGCAATGGTAAAACTATATTTTTTATGGAACAGCCTGCAGTGTTTCTTGTGGGGATCTTTTCTGCCAGGGCTTGCCGGCTTGGTCGGTGGTTGTTGCTGTTACCAATCCAGTTGATATGGTTCTCCATCTGTGTCTAAGTGATATAATCAGAATCAGAATCGTTTATTGTCATTGTACATGGGGATACAATGAAATTGCAGCAGCCTTGGAGTGAAGGAGTTACATAAAATAAAAATAAAAATAGAATAGAAAAAGAAATACTGTATTTACAACTCTTAACAAAAAATGAACAATATGGACAGAAACTGTTAAATATTAAATATTTGTGAATAAAATAGAATGGAATTACATGAGTTGCTGTGAGCACAGCTTAATAAATATCAAGTTATTGCACAGTGACCCGGTTAGACAGTCAGGATATTGCACGCATTGTAGTAAAATTAGAGTGAGGTGTGGTTGGTGGACGTATGTGCATTCCGTATGATAATTGCCTGTGGAAAAAAGCTGTTTCTTAGTCTGTTTGTCCTGGTTCTGATGGACCTGTACCTCCTTCCAGAGGGCAGCAGTTCAAACAGAGGGAAAGCAGAATGGGTGGAGTTAGTGGTGATGCTAGTCACTCTGCTGAGGCAGCGAGACTGGTAAATGTCCTTCAGTGAGGGGAGGGGGCAGCCGATGATCCTCTGCGCTGTCTTTACCACTCTCTGGAGACTCTGCCGTTCTGCTTCAGTGCAGTGGGAAAACCACACTGTGATGCCATAGGACAGAATGCTCTCAATGGTTGAGCGGTAGAACGTTACCAGCAGCTCCTGGCTGACGTCGTTCCTCCTAAGTTTTCTCAGGAAGTGCAGGCGTTGCTGGGCCTTCCTGATGACAGTCATGGTGTTGTTAGACCATGTGAGGTCAGCAGAGATGGTGGTGCCCAGGAGGGTGAAGCTGTGGACCCTCTCCACACAGTTTCCATCGATGTAGAGTGGGGGTGGATCTGTTCTGTTTTTTCTGAAGTCCAGGATGATCTCCTTGGTCTTGGTGGTGTTCAGGATGAGGTTATTAGCCTGACACCACCTTGAGAGTTTCAGGACTTCGTCTCTGTAGGCCGTCTCGTCGTCCCCAGAGATCAGCCCCACCACAGTAGTGTCGTCTGCAAACTTCACCACGGTGTTGCTGGTGTGGGCTGGTCTGCAGTCTGCTGTGTACAGTGTATACAGCAGAGGACTCAGCACACATCCCTGTGTGGAGCCTGTGCTCAGCGTCCGGGTGGAGGAGAGGTGGGGGTCAAGTTTGACTGTCTGTGGTCTGTTTGTCAGGAAGTCCTTGATCCACGAGCAGGTGAGTGGGTGGAGTCCTAGTTCAGACAGTTTGTTGACCAGAATGTCAGGAATGATTGTGTTAAAGGCTGAGCTATAGTCCACAAAGAGCATCCTGGCGTAGGTGTCTCTGTGTTCCAGGTGGCTCAGCGCAGTGTGGAGGGTGATGGAAATGGCATCATCCGTTGATCTGTTTGCTTTGTAAGCAAACTGGTGGGGGACGAAGATTGGAGGGAGGGAGTCTTTGATGTGTCCCAGGAGCAGCCGCTCCAGACACTTTGTGATGACAGCAGTGAGTGCAACTGGGCGGAAGTCCGTGAGGAAGGCTGTGGATGAGGACTTTTTGGGTATCGGGATGATAGTGGATGACTTCAGGCAAGCAGGGATGAAAGCCTGAGCTAGCGACAGGTTGAAGATTTTTGTGAAGACCTGGGAGAGTTGATCGGCGCAGGCCCGCAGAACCTTTCCGGGAACTCCATCAGGTCCCGCCGCTTTCCTGGGGTTTACCCTGCTGAACATCCGTGCCATCCGTGCCACGTCCATAAAGGCATTGTTTTTATATTTAGAGCTCTAAGCAACCAAACAGTTGTCTATATAAAAGAGCTTTTACAATTGTGCACTTTTAGCAGGCTGAAAAAATTATCTTTTTAAAATTGCCATTTCAAATGTGGGTTTTAAATTTTGTGTTCCATTTTTCTGTGCTTGTATTGGAAGGATTTGTTATTATTTTGTTTAAAAGTGCTACATATTGTATATACACATAATTTATTTAGAGAAATTTGCTATACGTTGTGTTTTTTGGTTTTGTAGTTTAATTTCATTGGATTTATATTAAGGAAAAGAAGTTGCAGCATTGATTAAAAAAGGATAAAAGAGACATTTACTGTCTAAGTCTTATGTTACATCTGTAGAACTGTACTGAGAGTTGGGTTTTGTTTTGGAGCACATTCATATGTTTTGTTTGTAAAAAAAAAAGATAAAATATTAGGTTAATTGCATTTTACATGACTAGAAAAGCAATGATTATTCATAAAAATCTATGAAAGACATACAAAACAAATGAAAAAGCAGTCTGCCCTCCCTCTTGTGTCTAAACTCTTGTCACCTCACTTCTGGGTTAGTTAGCATATGAACTGGCAGCTGGTGTGTGTGTGTGTGTGGGGGGGGGGGGGGGGGTGAAATTTGACTCCAGCAACAGGGATGATTGAGGAGCAGGCTGCAGCATGAGGAAAAGACTTAAGCATGTAAGAGGAAATGACATGCTACAGTTGACCAGTTCATTTTATATCTGTAAAGAATATTCAAGAAGCATTTAGACATGTTCAGCTATATGCGTGTGAAACTTGGTGTGGATATTTGAAGCATAAGTAATTTTAAAACACACTTGTTTGGAGTCCAGACGGAAAAAGCACAGGTTTTGGGATGAATCAGGATTTTTTTTAAATCATCTGTTTCACCTGGACTTCTGAAAAAAATATGGAAGGCAGCAAACACAGATCCCTACATTTAAAAAAATAAATGGTGTTGATATATGATGATTAAGTTATGAAAAAAAATAGGTGTTTGTAGTTTTGCCTAAAAAGACGTTTTCGGACCTTTTTGGATGTAATGCTCTCTAAGATGTCACCTGTAACTTCAATAATTCTGAATTTTTTTAGGAAGCAGTAGCACATAAATGCCTATGAAAGTTGAATTCTTGGTGCTGATAACCTAAACAGAATTTATGCTAAAAATCTTTGTTCAGTCCAAAATTTCATTAAAAAAATCAAGTGATGAAGTTTCTCGTAGACCCTATAGTGTTACATATCAAAGCTGGAGGTTATTAAAGGCATCTAATTCTGAAATCTCAGCTTCCTGAGACAAACGGCTGATTTATAATAAATTTCTATTATTTGGGTGCACATAATCGACCACTTCCTGTTACGCAGGCACCGTCAGGTGTACACCCATGAAACTTTACATGATGAGAGAGGACCCTTCTGAGTATCTCCAGTTTTAATTTCATGCACATCGGACAAAGCAAAGAGAAAATACAGGGCAGAATGTGCCCAATGCAATAACTAGGTGGCGCTATAGAGCTCGTCCAAGATTGTCATATCCATGGGTTCAGAATAGAAGCTTCATCATATCCATTGAATTTCAGTGAGATTGGACAAGGAATGTGCACGTGAGAGCAACTTTTGTGTGCATAGCGAGATGCCCAACTTTGCCGCTCTGTCACGACCACACCCCCGCATTGAAAGTTATGGTTTTTTGTCAGAGTAAACTTCAATGGCTTTTCAACAGGTGGACGTCATTTTCAGGTGTGTCGGCTCATCCTACTCAGAGTAGTGATGCTCCAAGTAAAACATGTCATTTCCTCTTGCCAGCAGGTGGCGCTACACTTTTTCCAGATTTTTTCACTGCAGATGTGTTCAGAGTCAGACTACAATCATGCATATCAATTTTGGATCAGATTGGATTATGCATGGCTGAGTAATGGCCATTTTTCTTTTCATGGCGTGTTTTCGAAACAACGTCGAATTTCTACGCGCCGCCACGGTCACAAACAACCGTAAAAACTTAAAAGCTTCGCAATTTAACATCGGACATGTGTTTATTTTACAAAACCAAAGTTTGGAGTCATTATTCACAAATCTCTAGGAGGAGTTCGTTCTAGAAGGAGGCCTGCAAATGTCCAAAATAGAGCAAAAATGACATATTGACATCAATATAGCAGACTTCCTGTGCAACTGACAGCTTGGTACCTACAGACTTTTTTGTAGGTTTCCATCTGATGAACATGCCCTGAAAAAATCAAGCTTGTACGTTAAAGCGTATGCGGGGCGTCGGGACAAAAGTCATTGTAGGTGGCGCTGTCGAGCCGTTTTTGCGCGCCCATGCCAATTTCTCATAAAATATGAAATTTTTCGCGACTCCTGATGTGTGTGCCAAATTTGGTGAGTTTTGGGGTATGTTAAAGGCCTCAAAAATGCGATTCTTCCGGCGGAAGAAAAATAATAATAATTAAAGCTACAAGTAGCATTTAGCGGGCCCGAGCACGTGCGACCGCATGGCACGAGCGACCCCCCCCGTGAGCAACGCCCTGCTCGAGCCATTCTCGTCGTCTTTTCTTGTCCATTCTGGAGCTCCAAGCTAATGTTAATACGACAGCAGCCTGGGGGGGGGGGGGGGGGGGGGGGGCTGTAATCTGTTGCCTTAAGGGACAAAGACTTTTGCATATAGCATGAAAAAAATTCAAGCAATGATGATAATTGCTATCACTGTCCCTAAGGATGAGAACAATAGAACTCATTCAATTTCCACTACAATGTCTAGATGAGTGTCAGCTATGTCTGATAACTTGGCCAATTAGCTGGACCGGGATCTTGCAAAGTGCAGGTGGTTAACGTCCAGTGTGATGAGTCTGTGGACGGCAACAGTACAGCATAGCTTTTGGTTTCCACAAGAGAAGAACTCCTGACACATCTGCCCTAACAGACAACTACAAGAGGAGTTGAAATGTATAACACGGTGAAGGAGTTTTTGTGCAGAAAAAGGTACAATTAGAAAAGCTGGTAGCAGTGACTGCAGATGGGACTCCTGCTATGATCAATAGACAAACAGGTTTCATCACTCACTGTAAAGCTGACCCAGACTTTCCAAAATGTCTGCATTACTGCTGCGTCATTCACCAGCAGGCCTTATGTGCAGAAGTGATTGGCTCTGGACATATAATGACTCTTATTCTGAAAATCGTAAACAACCTCAGCTGCAAAGCAAAACAGCACAGGATTTTTAAGGTGCTATTGGAGGAGATGTCTGTTGAATATGGTGAATATGAACATTGTGAATCTGAACTTGCATTCTTGACTGACATTACTGGAAAACTAAACCACTTGATCTGCGAGCTGCAAGACAATGGCAAAACTATTTTTTTTTGACCAGCCTGCCTTAGCCAGTGTTTTTCTTGTGGGGATCTTTTCTGCCAGGGCTTGTCAGCTTGGTCAGTGGATGTTGCTGCAGTTGTCTCCCTTGCTGGGACAGCTGGAGTTAAACACAGCAGCTCACGGCTCTGAAGTGGACCCCGTTGCTGTCCCAGTCTGGATGGGCACTGTGGCGATGTTCCAATGGCCAGGCTAGCTCCTGGTATAAAGAGATTCCCAAATACCATTTCCTAACCGCAGAGCCAAGGATGTGTTTACATGTTTAGGTCAAAAATGTGATGGACATCTTTATGTTGTCTATTGATGTAAGTTTAAACCTAAACATGCCACCCTGTTATTAATCCAGTTGATATGGTTCTCCATCTGTGTCTAGGTGATAGAAAAGCATTTTTTTTTATATTTAGAGCTCTAAGCAAACAAACAGTTGTCTATATAAAAGAGTTTTTACAATTGTGCACTTTTAGCAGGTCTCTGAGTTCATGTGACCAATGTATGGTGGATTTTCACAGACCTTGTTTAAAACTGAAGGTGAGAGAGACTTAGAGAAATGGCTTCATTGTTCTGGAGTTCTTTGTTTCATCCACAGAAGAGTAGAATTGGTGATTGATTTTGAAAAGCTGCTGAAAAAAGTATCTTTTTCAAATTGCAATTTCTAACTTGGGTTTTACATTTTGTGTTCCATTTTTTGTGCTTTAATTGGGAAGCATTTGTTATTTGTTTGGTGTTTTTAAGGTTCTGCAAATATACACATCATTTTTTAGAGACATTTGTTATCAGTTGTGTTTGTTGATTTGTAGTTTAATTTCATTGGATGTATAGATGTCGTGTGGGGGGGGAGGCTCGAGAGCAGGTAGGACCCAGGCGCAGAGACGGGAGGCAAACGGGTTCAGGGCAAGTGGGTTTATTTAACTAACAAAAAGCGCTGCAGAGCAGGATGACAAAACTAAAAACAAAAACTTACTGTGGCATGGCAAGGGACATGGACGCCAGACAAGAAGACGTGATCAACATGAGCAGAAGTTAATGGACCAGCACAGGAGGAAGGCAGAGACAAGACTTATATACAGACAGGGCAGACAAGACACAGGTGAACACGATTAGGGCAGATGGGGACCAAAGGAAGTAAAACTCAAGAAACATGACAAGACAGGAAACCTTTCAAAATAAAACAGGAAACAGAACCAAACAAGACAGAACAAGAACTAAAGCGAAAAACAAGACAGCAAACTGAAACCATGACAATAGAAAGGAAAAGAAGTTCAAACATTGATTATAAAAAAGGATATAAGAGATAAAAAAAAAAGAAAAAGGAAAAGAAAAAATATAAAATATTGATTTAATTGCATTTTGAATGAATAAAAAACAATGATTAATAGAATCAGAATCAGAATCAGAAATCAGAAAAAGTTTTATTGCCAGGTTCAGTAGAGCGCACTTTACAAAACGAGGAATTTGACTTGGTGTATAGTGCAATTAAGAATAAGTTAAAAATTAAGTTAACAACAACAACACACTATATACAGTAGAGTAAGGTGAATTAAAGTGGGAGCACAGATGGGCTGGGATGGTGGGGCCTGTAAGTGGCACCGACAGTCCTTTGGTGGGCGGGGGGGGGGGTCACCTGGGGGAGTTGGGGTACTGTTCAGCAGGCTGACTGCAGTGGGGAAGAAGCTGTTCTTGTGGCGCGAGGTCCTGATGGACCGGAGCCTCTTGCCAGAAGGGAGGGGCCGAAAGAGATTATGTCCTGGATGAGAGGGGTTGGCTACAATCCTGGCTGCCCGCCTCCAGGTCCTGGAGATGTGCAGCTCCTGGAGAGACGGGAGGTGGCAGCCGATCACCTTCTCTGCTGAGTGGATGACGCGTTGCAGCTTGGCCTTGTCTCAGAAACTGTTAAATATTAAATATTTGTGAATAAAATAGAATGGAATTACATGAGTTGCTGTGAGCACAGCTTAATAAATATCAAGTTATTGCACAGTGACCCGGTTAGACAGTCAGGATATTGCACGCATTGTAGTAAAATTAGAGTGAGGTGTGGTTGGTGGACGTATGTGCATTCCGTATGATAATTGCCTGTGGAAAAAAGCTGTTTCTTAGTCTGTTTGTCCTGGTTCTGATGGACCTGTACCTCCTTCCAGAGGGCAGCAGTTCAAACAGAGGGAAAGCAGAATGGGTGGAGTTAGTGGTGATGCTAGTCACTCTGCTGAGGCAGCGAGACTGGTAAATGTCCTTCAGTGAGGGGAGGGGGCAGCCGATGATCCTCTGCGCTGTCTTTACCACTCTCTGGAGACTCTGCCGTTCTGCTTCAGTGCAGTGGGAAAACCACACTGTGATGCCATAGGACAGAATGCTCTCAATGGTTGAGCGGTAGAACGTTACCAGCAGCTCCTGGCTGACGTCGTTCCTCCTAAGTTTTCTCAGGAAGTGCAGGCGTTGCTGGGCCTTCCTGATGACAGTCATGGTGTTGTTAGACCATGTGAGGTCAGCAGAGATGGTGGTGCCCAGGAGGGTGAAGCTGTGGACCCTCTCCACACAGTTTCCATCGATGTAGAGTGGGGGTGGATCTGTTCTGTTTTTTCTGAAGTCCAGGATGATCTCCTTGGTCTTGGTGGTGTTCAGGATGAGGTTATTAGCCTGACACCACCTTGAGAGTTTCAGGACTTCGTCTCTGTAGGCCGTCTCGTCGTCCCCAGAGATCAGCCCCACCACAGTAGTGTCGTCTGCAAACTTCACCACGGTGTTGCTGGTGTGGGCTGGTCTGCAGTCTGCTGTGTACAGTGTATACAGCAGAGGACTCAGCACACATCCCTGTGTGGAGCCTGTGCTCAGCGTCCGGGTGGAGGAGAGGTGGGGGTCAAGTTTGACTGTCTGTGGTCTGTTTGTCAGGAAGTCCTTGATCCACGAGCAGGTGAGTGGGTGGAGTCCTAGTTCAGACAGTTTGTTGACCAGAATGTCAGGAATGATTGTGTTAAAGGCTGAGCTATAGTCCACAAAGAGCATCCTGGCGTAGGTGTCTCTGTGTTCCAGGTGGCTCAGCGCAGTGTGGAGGGTGATGGAAATGGCATCATCCGTTGATCTGTTTGCTTTGTAAGCAAACTGGTGGGGGACGAAGATTGGAGGGAGGGAGTCTTTGATGTGTCCCAGGAGCAGCCGCTCCAGACAGTTTGTGATGACAGCAGTGAGTGCAACTGGGCGGAAGTCCGTGAGGAAGGCTGTGGATGAGGACTTTTTGGGTATCGGGATGATAGTGGATGACTTCAGGCAAGCAGGGATGAAAGCCTGAGCTAGCGACAGGTTGAAGATTTTTGTGAAGACCTGGGAGAGTTGATCGGCGCAGGCCCGCAGAACCTTTCCGGGAACTCCATCAGGTCCCGCCGCTTTCCTGGGGTTTACCCTGCTGAACATCCGTGCCATCCGTGCCACGTCCATAAAGGCATTGTTTTTATATTTAGAGCTCTAAGCAACCAAACAGTTGTCTATATAAAAGAGCTTTTACAAATGTGCACTTTTAGCAGGCTGAAAAAATTATCTTTTTAAAATTGCCATTTCAAATTTGGGTTTTAAATTTTGTGTTCCATTTTTCTGTGCTTGTATTGGAAGGATTTGTTATTATTTTGTTTAAAAGTGCTACATATTGTATATACACATAATTTATTTAGAGAAATTTGCTATAGGTTGTGTTTTTTGGTTTTGTAGTTTAATTTCATTGGATTTATATTAAGGAAAAGAAGTTGCAGCATTGATTAAAAAAGGATAAAAGAGACATTTACTGTCTAAGTCTTATGTTACATCTGTAGAACTGTACTGAGAGTTGGGTTTTGTTTTGGAGCACATTCATATGTTTTGTTTGTAAAAAAAAAAGATAAAATATTAGGTTAATTGCATTTTACATGACTAGAAAAGCAATGATTATTCATAAAAATCTATGAAAGACATACAAAACAAATGAAAAAGCAGTCTGCCCTCCCTCTTGTGTCTAAACTCTTGTCACCTCACTTCTGGGTTAGTTAGCATATGAACTGGCAGCTGGTGTGTGTGTGTGTGTGTGGGGGGGGGGGGTGAAATTTGACTCCAGCAACAGGGATGATTGAGGAGCAGGCTGCAGCATGAGGAAAAGACTTAAGCATGTAAGAGGAAATGACATCCTACAGTTGACCAGTTCATTTTATATCTGTAAAGAATATTCAAGAAGCATTTAGACAAGTTCAGCTATATGCGTGTGAAACTTGGTGTGGATATTTGAAGCATAAGTAATTTTAAAACACACTTGTTTGGAGTCCAGACGGAAAAAGCACAGGTTTTGGGATGAATCAGGATTTTTTTAAAATCATCTGTTTCACCTGGACTTCTGAAAAAAATATGGAAGGCAGCAAACACAGATCCCTACATTTAAAAAAATAAATGGTGTTGATATATGATGATTAAGTTATGAAAAAAAATAGGTGTTTGTAGTTTTGCCTAAAAAGACGTTTTCGGACCTTTTTGGATGTAATGCTCTCTAAGATGTCACCTGTAACTTCAATCATTCTGAATTTTTTTAGGAAGCAGTAGCACATAAATGCCTATTAAAGTCTAGTCTTTGGTGCTGATAACCTAAACAGAATTTATGCTAAAAATCTTTGTTCAGTCCAAAATTGCATAGGAAAAAAAGAGGTATGAAGTTTCTCATAGACCCTATTGTGTTACATATCAAAGCTGGAGGTTATTAAAGGCATCTAATTCTGAAATCTCAGCTTCCTGAGACAAACGGCTGATTTATAATAAATTTCTATTATTTGGGTGCACATAATCGACCACTTCCTGTTACGCAGGCACCGTCAGGTGTACACCCATGAAACTTCAGATTATGAGAGAGGACCCTTCTGAGTATCTCCAGTTTTAATTTCATGCACATCGGACAAAGCAATTAGATAAAAATGGGCAGAATGTGCCCAATGCAATAACTAGGTGGCGCTATAGAGCTCGTCCAAGATTGTCATATCCATGGGTTCAGAATAGAAGCTTCATCATATCCATTGAATTTCAGTGAGATTGGACAAGGAATGTGCACGTGAGAGCAACTTTTGTGTGCATGGCGAGATGCCCAACTTTGCCGCTCTGTCACGACCACACCCCCGCATTGAAAGTTATGGTTTTTTGTCAGAGTAAACTTCAATGGCTTTTCAACAGGTGGATGTCATTTTCAGGTGTGTCGGCTCATCCTACTTAGAGCAGTGATGCTCCAAGTAAAACATGTCATTTCCTCTTGCCAGCAGGTGGCGCTACACTTTTTCCAGATTCTTTCACTGCAGATGTGTTCAGAGTCAGACTACAATCATGCATATCAATTTTGGATCAGATTGGAATATGCATGGCTGAGTTATGGCCATTTTTCTTTTCATGGCGTGTTTTCGAAACAACGTCAAATTTCTACGCGCCGCCACGGCCACAAACTTCTGTAAAAACTTAAAAGCTTTGCAATTTAACATCGGACATGTGTATAGTTTACAAAACCAAAGTTTGGAGTCATTATTCACAAATCTCTAGGAGGAGTTCGTTCTAGAAGGAGGCCTGCAAATGTCCAAAATAGAGCAAAAATGACATATTGACCTCAATATATCAGACTTCCTGTGCGAGTGACAGGTGGGTCCTTTCAGACTTTTTTGTAGGTCTCCATCTGAAGAACATGCCCTGTAAAAATCAAGCTTGTACGTTAAAGCGTATGCGGGGCGTCGGGACAAAAGTCACTGTAGGTGGCGCTGTCGAGCCATTTTTGCGCACCCATGCCAATTTCCCATAAAATACGAAATTTTTCACGACTCCTGATGTGTGTGCCAAATTTGGTGAGTTTTGGGGTATGTTAAAGGCCTCAAAAATGCGATTCTTCCGGCAGAAGAAAAATAATAATAATAATTAAAGCTACAAGTAGCATTTAGCGGGCCCGAGCACGTGCGACCGCATGGCACGAGCGACCGCCCCGTGAGCAACGCCCTGCTCGAGCCATTCTCGTCGTTTTTTCTTGTCCATTCTGGAGCTCCAACTTAATGTTAATACGACAGCAGCCTGGGGGGGGGGGGGGGGGGGGGCTGTAATCTGTTGCCTTAAGGGACAAAGACTTTTGCATATAGCATGAAAAAAATTCAAGCAATGATGATAATTGCTATCACTGTCCCTAAGGATGAGAACAATAGAACTCATTCAATTTCCACTACAATGTCTAGATGAGTGTCAGCTATGTCTGATAACTTGGCCAATTAGCTGGACCGGGATCTTGCAAAGTGCAGGTGGTTAACGTCCAGTGTGATGAGTCTGTGGACGGCAACAGTACAGCATAGCTTTTGGTTTCCACAAGAGAAGAACTCCTGACACATCTGCCCTAACAGACAACTACAAGAGGAGTTGAAATGTATAACACGGTGAAGGAGTTTTTGTGCAGAAAAAGGTACAATTAGAAAAGCTGGTAGCAGTGACTGCAGATGGGACTCCTGCTATGATCAATAGACAAACAGGTTTCATCACTCACTGTAAAGCTGACCCAGACTTTCCAAAATGTCTGCATTACTGCTGCGTCATTCACCAGCAGGCCTTATGTGCAGAAGTGATTGGCTCTGGACATATAATGACTCTTATTCTGAAAATCGTAAACAACCTCAGCTGCAAAGCAAAACAGCACAGGATTTTTAAGGTGCTATTGGAGGAGATGTCTGTTGAATATGGTGAATATGAACATTGTGAATCTGAACTTGCATTCTTGACTGACATTACTGGAAAACTAAACCACTTGATCTGCGAGCTGCAAGACAATGGCAAAACTATTTTTTTTGACCAGCCTGCCTGAGCCAGTGTTTTTCTTGTGGGGATCTTTTCTGCCAGGGCTTGTCAGCTTGGTCAGTGGATGTTGCTGCAGTTGTCTCCCTTGCTGGGACAGCTGGAGTTAAACACAGCAGCTCACGGCTCTGAAGTGGACCCCGTTGCTGTCCCAGTCTGGATGGGCACTGTGGCGATGTTCCAATGGCCAGGCTGGCTCCTGGTATAAAGAGATTCCCAAATACCATTTCCTAACCGCAGAGCCAAGGATGTGTTTACATGTTTAGGTCAAAAATGTGATGGACAGCTTCATGTTGTCTAAACATGCCACCCTGTTATTAATCCAGTTGATATGGTTCTCCATCTGTGTCTAGGTGATAGAAAAGCATTTTTTTTTATATTTAGAGCTCTAAGCAAACAAACAGTTGTCTATATAAAAGAGCTTTTACAATTGTGCACTTTTAGCAGGTCTCTGAGTTCATGTGACCAATGTATGGTGGATTTTCACAGACCTTGTTTAAAACTGAAGGTGAGAGAGACTTAGAGAAATGGCTTCATTGTTCTGGAGTTCTTTGTTTCATCCACAGAAGAGTAGAATTGGTGATTGATTTTGAAAAGCTGCTGAAAAAAGTATCTTTTTCAAATTGCAATTTCTAACTTGGGTTTTACATTTTGTGTTCCATTTTTTGTGCTTTAATTGGGAAGCATTTGTTATTTGTTTGGTGTTTTTAAGGTTCTGCAAATATACACATCATTTTTTAGAGACATTTGTTATCAGTTGTGTTTGTTGATTTGTAGTTTAATTTCATTGGATGTATAGATGTCGTGTGGGGGGGAGGCTCGAGAGCAGGTAGGACCCAGGCGCAGAGACGGGAGGCAAACGGGTTCAGGGCAAGTGGGTTTATTTAACTAACAAAAAGTGCTGCAGAGCAGGATGACAAAACTAAAAACAAAAACTTACTGTGGCATGGCAAGGGACATGGACGCCAGACAAGAAGACGTGATCAACATGAGCAGAAGTTAATGGACCAGCACAGGAGGAAGGCAGAGACAAGACTTATATACAGACAGGGCAGACAAGACACAGGTGAACACGATTAGGGCAGATGGGGACCAAAGGAAGTAAAACTCAAGAAACATGACAAGACAGGAAACCTTTCAAAATAAAACAGGAAACAGAACCAAACAAGACAGAACAAGAACTAAAGCGAAAAAAAAAGACAACAAACTGAAACCATGACAATAGAAAGGAAAAGAAGTTCAAACATTGATTATAAAAAAGGATATAAGAGATAAAAAAAAAAGAAAAAGGAAAAGAAAAAAGATAAAATATTGATTTAATTGCATTTTGAATGAATAAAAAACAATGATTAATAGAATCAGAAATCAGAAAAAGTTTTATTGCCAGGTTCAGTAGAGCGCACTTTACAAAACGAGGAATTTGACTTGGTGTATAGTGCAATTAAGAATAAGTTAAAAATTAAGTTAACAACAACAACACACTATATACAGTAGAGTAAGGTGAATTAAAGTGGGAGCACAGATGGGCTGGGATGGTGGGGCCTGTAAGTGGCACCGACAGTCCTTTGGTGGGCGGGGGGGGGGTGGGGGAGGGGGGGTCACCTGGGGGAGTTGGGGTACTGTTCAGCAGGCTGACTGCAGTGGGGAAGAAGCTGTTCTTGTGGCGCGAGGTCCTGGTCCTGATGGACCGGAGCCTCTTGCCAGGAGGGAGGGGCCGAAAGAGATTATGTCCTGGATGAGAGGGGTTGGCTACAATCCTGGCTTCCCGCCTCCAGGTCCTGGAGATGTGCAGCTCCTGGAGAGACGGGAGGTGGCAGCCGATCACCTTCTCTGCTGAGTGGATGACGCGTTGCAGCTTGGCCTTGTCTCTGGCCGTGGCCGCAGCGAACCAGACTGTGATGGAGGACGTGAGGGTGGATTCGATGATGGCGGTGTAAAAGTCTACCAACATCTTTTCAGGGAGGTGAAACTTCTTCAGCTGCCTCAGGAAGTACATCCTCTGCTGGACCTTCTTAGTGATGGAGCTGATGTTCTGCTCCCACTTGAGGTCCTGGCTGATGATGGTTCCCAGGAAGCAGAAGGACTCCACAGAGGTCACCGGGGAGTCACAGAGGATGACAGGGGGGAGGGGGGCTGGGGCCTTCCTGAAGTCCACTGTCATCTCCACTGTCTTCAGAGCATTAAGCTCCAGGTTGTTAGCGCTGCACTATGACACCAGCCTGGCTATTTCACTCCTGTAGGCCGACTCATCTCCGTCAGAGATGAGGCCGATGAGTGTGGTGTCGTCAGCAAACTTCAGGAGTTTGACAGACAGGTGACCAGCTGTGCAGCTGTTTGTGTACAGGGAGAGTAACAGGGGTGAAAGGACACAGCCCTGGGGGGATCCGGTGCTTGTGGTCCGAGTATCTGAGACGAGCTTCCCCAGCCTCACATACTGCTGTCTGTCCGTCAGGAAGTCTGTGATCCACCTGCAGGTGGAGTCAGGCACATTCATCTTGGAGAGTTTTTAATACTAAGTCTAGACAGATTTAACACAGGTTTTTGGATGAAAAAGGATTTTTTATAAATCATCTGTTACACTTTTAAGTCTGAAAAAAATATGGAAGGCAGCAAACACAGATCCCTACCATTTTTAATTTTTTTGTGCTGATATTTGAAAGATAAGTTATGCAAAAAAATAGGTGTTTGCAGTTTTGCCTAAAAAGACGTTTTCGGACCTTTTTGGATCAAATGTTGTCTAAAAGTTCACCTGTAACTTCAATCATTCTGAATTTTTTTAGGAAAACTAAACCACTTCAACTGTGATCTGCAAGGCAATGGTAAAACTATATTTTTTATGGAACAGCCTGCAGTGTTTCTTGTGGGGATCTTTTCTGCCAGGGCTTGCCGGCTTGGTCGGTGGTTGTTGCTGTTACCAATCCAGTTGATATGGTTCTCCATCTGTGTCTAAGTGATATAATCAGAATCAGAATCGTTTATTGTCATTGTACATGGGGATACAATGAAATTGCAGCAGCCTTGGAGTGAAGGAGTTACATAAAATAAAAATAAAAATAGAATAGAAAAAGAAATACTGTATTTACAACTCTTAACAAAAAATGAACAATATGGACAGAAACTGTTAAATATTAAATATTTGTGAATAAAATAGAATGGAATTACATGAGTTGCTGTGAGCACAGCTTAATAAATATCAAGTTATTGCACAGTGACCCGGTTAGACAGTCAGGATATTGCACGCATTGTAGTAAAATTAGAGTGAGGTGTGGTTGGTGGACGTATGTGCATTCCGTATGATAATTGCCTGTGGAAAAAAGCTGTTTCTTAGTCTGTTTGTCCTGGTTCTGATGGACCTGTACCTCCTTCCAGAGGGCAGCAGTTCAAACAGAGGGAAAGCAGAATGGGTGGAGTTAGTGGTGATGCTAGTCACTCTGCTGAGGCAGCGAGACTGGTAAATGTCCTTCAGTGAGGGGAGGGGGCAGCCGATGATCCTCTGCGCTGTCTTTACCACTCTCTGGAGACTCTGCCGTTCTGCTTCAGTGCAGTGGGAAAACCACACTGTGATGCCATAGGACAGAATGCTCTCAATGGTTGAGCGGTAGAACGTTACCAGCAGCTCCTGGCTGACGTCGTTCCTCCTAAGTTTTCTCAGGAAGTGCAGGCGTTGCTGGGCCTTCCTGATGACAGTCATGGTGTTGTTAGACCATGTGAGGTCAGCAGAGATGGTGGTGCCCAGGAGGGTGAAGCTGTGGACCCTCTCCACACAGTTTCCATCGATGTAGAGTGGGGGTGGATCTGTTCTGTTTTTTCTGAAGTCCAGGATGATCTCCTTGGTCTTGGTGGTGTTCAGGATGAGGTTATTAGCCTGACACCACCTTGAGAGTTTCAGGACTTCGTCTCTGTAGGCCGTCTCGTCGTCCCCAGAGATCAGCCCCACCACAGTAGTGTCGTCTGCAAACTTCACCACGGTGTTGCTGGTGTGGGCTGGTCTGCAGTCTGCTGTGTACAGTGTATACAGCAGAGGACTCAGCACACATCCCTGTGTGGAGCCTGTGCTCAGCGTCCGGGTGGAGGAGAGGTGGGGGTCAAGTTTGACTGTCTGTGGTCTGTTTGTCAGGAAGTCCTTGATCCACGAGCAGGTGAGTGGGTGGAGTCCTAGTTCAGACAGTTTGTTGACCAGAATGTCAGGAATGATTGTGTTAAAGGCTGAGCTATAGTCCACAAAGAGCATCCTGGCGTAGGTGTCTCTGTGTTCCAGGTGGCTCAGCGCAGTGTGGAGGGTGATGGAAATGGCATCATCCGTTGATCTGTTTGCTTTGTAAGCAAACTGGTGGGGGACGAAGATTGGAGGGAGGGAGTCTTTGATGTGTCCCAGGAGCAGCCGCTCCAGACACTTTGTGATGACAGCAGTGAGTGCAACTGGGCGGAAGTCCGTGAGGAAGGCTGTGGATGAGGACTTTTTGGGTATCGGGATGATAGTGGATGACTTCAGGCAAGCAGGGATGAAAGCCTGAGCTAGCGACAGGTTGAAGATTTTTGTGAAGACCTGGGAGAGTTGATCGGCGCAGGCCCGCAGAACCTTTCCGGGAACTCCATCAGGTCCCGCCGCTTTCCTGGGGTTTACCCTGCTGAACATCCGTGCCATCCGTGCCACGTCCATAAAGGCATTGTTTTTATATTTAGAGCTCTAAGCAACCAAACAGTTGTCTATATAAAAGAGCTTTTACAATTGTGCACTTTTAGCAGGCTGAAAAAATTATCTTTTTAAAATTGCCATTTCAAATTTGGGTTTTAAATTTTGTGTTCCATTTTTCTGTGCTTGTATTGGAAGGATTTGTTATTATTTTGTTTAAAAGTGCTACATATTGTATATACACATAATTTATTTAGAGAAATTTGCTATACGTTGTGTTTTTTGGTTTTGTAGTTTAATTTCATTGGATTTATATTAAGGAAAGAAGTTGCAGCATTGATTAAAAAAGGATAAAAGAGACATTTACTGTCTAAGTCTTATGTTACATCTGTAGAACTGTACTGAGAGTTGGGTTTTGTTTTGGAGCACATTCATATGTTTTGTTTGTAAAAAAAAAAAGATAAAATATTAGGTTAATTGCATTTTACATGACTAGAAAAGCAATGATTATTCATAAAAATCTATGAAAGACATACAAAACAAATGAAAAAGCAGTCTGCCCTCCCTCTTGTGTCTAAACTCTTGTCACCTCACTTCTGGGTTAGTTAGCATATGAACTGGCAGCTGGTGTGTGTGTGTGTGGGGGGGGGGGGGGTGAAATTTGACTCCAGCAACAGGGATGATTGAGGAGCAGGCTGCAGCATGAGGAAAAGACTTAAGCATGTAAGAGGAAATGACATCCTACAGTTGACCAGTTCATTTTATATCTGTAAAGAATATTCAAGAAGCATTTAGACATGTTCAGCTATATGCGTGTGAAACTTGGTGTGGATATTTGAAGCATAAGTAATTTTAAAACACACTTGTTTGGAGTCCAGACGGAAAAAGCACAGGTTTTGGGATGAATCAGGATTTTTTTAAAATCATCTGTTTCACCTGGACTTCTGAAAAAAATATGGAAGGCAGCAAACACAGATCCCTACATTTAAAAAAATAAATGGTGTTGATATATGATGATTAAGTTATGAAAAAAAATAGGTGTTTGTAGTTTTGCCTAAAAAGACGTTTTCGGACCTTTTTGGATGTAATGCTCTCTAAGATGTCACCTGTAACTTCAATCATTCTGAATTTTTTTAGGAAGCAGTAGCACATAAATGCCTATGAAAGTTGAATTCTTGGTGCTGATAACCTAAACAGAATTTATGCTAAAAATCTTTGTTCAGTCCAAAATTTCATTAAAAAAATCAAGTGATGAAGTTTCTCGTAGACCCTATAGTGTTACATATCAAAGCTGGAGGTTATTAAAGGCATCTAATTCTGAAATCTCAGCTTCCTGAGACAAACGGCTGATTTATAATAAATTTCTATTATTTGGGTGCACATAATCGACCACTTCCTGTTACGCAGGCACCGTCAGGTGTACACCCATGAAACTTCAGATTATGAGAGAGGACCCTTCTGAGTATCTCCAGTTTTAATTTCATGCACATCGGACAAAGCAAAGAGAAAATACAGGGCAGAATGTGCCCAATGCAATAACTAGGTGGCGCTATAGAGCTCGTCCAAGATTGTCATATCCATGGGTTCAGAATAGAAGCTTCATCATATCCATTGAATTTCAGTGAGATTGGACAAGGAATGTGCACGTGAGAGCAACTTTTGTGTGCATGGCGAGATGCCCAACTTTGCCGCTCTGTCACGACCACACCCCCGCATTGAAAGTTATGGTTTTTTGTCAGAGTAAACTTCAATGGCTTTTCAACAGGTGGATGTCATTTTCAGGTGTGTCGGCTCATCCTACTCAGAGCAGTGATGCTCCAAGTAAAACATGTCATTTCATCTTGCCAGCAGGTGGCGCTACACTTTTTCCAGATTCTTTCACTGCAGATGTGTTCAGAGTCAGACTACAATCATGCATATCAATCTTGGATCAGATTGGAATATGCATGGCTGAGTTATGGCCATTTTTCTTTTCATGGCGTGTTTTCGAAACAACGTCAAATTTCTACGCGCCGCCACGACCACAAACTTCTGTAAAAACTTAAAAGCTTTGCAATTTAACATCGGACATGTGTTTAGTTTACAAAACCAAAGTTTGGAGTCATTATTCACAAATCTCTAGGAGGAGTTCGTTCTAGAAGGAGGCCTGCAAATGTCCAAAATAGAACAAAAATGACATATTGACCTCAATATATCAGACTTCCTGTGCGAGTGACAGGTGGGTCCTTTCAGACTTTTTTGTAGGTCTCCATCTGAAGAACATGCCCTGTAAAAATCAAGCTTGTACGTTAAAGCGTATGCGGGGCGTCGGGACAAAAGTCACTGTAGGTGGCGCTGTCGAGCCATTTTTGCGCACCCATGCCAATTTCCCATAAAATACGAAATTTTTCGCGACTCCTGATGTGTGTGCCAAATTTGGTGAGTTTTGGGGTATGTTAAAGGCCTCAAAAATGCGATTCTTCCGGCAGAAGAAAAATAATAATAATAATAATAAACCTAACAGATACAATAGGGTCCTTGCACTCCGTGCTCGGGCCCTAATAAACCTAACAGATACAATAGGGTCCTTGCACTCCGTGCTCGGGCCCTAATAAACCTAACAGATACAATAGGGTCCTTGCACTCCGTGCTCGGGCCCTAATAAACCTAACAGATACAATAGGGTCCTTGCACTCCGTGCTCGGGCCCTAAATATCCATTACCTTTGAAGCAAATGCAGAGCAAACACTTCCAATATTTACTTAAGGAACTTTAAGAAATAATAAAATGATACCTTTTCTAGATGTCTATTTCTAGTGAGAGTACAATACAGTGTTCATGGCATGATCCACTTCAGGTCAAAGACCCAAAGTCATTTTTAAGGCAAGTTACACCTTGGCTTCTTACAGCTGTTATCCGTTTTTGAATTATGCACATTAGAAATTCACCTGGAGGTCATAAATCGTAACCAAGCTGGCCAGTTCCTGTCTGTTTTGGTGGACTTAGTCTCAGAAAAGGGCAGCTTTAAGTTACACAAACATGTAAAAACTGCACAATTTCCTCTGACTGCATCTACTCTAAATAAATCCATTTCAGATCTTGACAGATGAGTTTTCATGGTTTCAAATGATGGAATGGTGCTAATGCAACATCATTTTATTATTGTAATATACTGTCATAAAGACATGACAATATTCCAAAGTGTCTCCACATACATGGCAGTGGAAACACTTTGGAATATTTGCTATGTAGTACTGCAGTATTATATGTAGTACTGCATAGTGCCAAAGTAACAGAACACAACTTGCACCTCCATTCCATTGTGCCACCTTCAGCCTGCAATCTAAATATGTTTAGTTCAAATGTAAATAATTTCAGCTCTATTTAGACCTTTGGCTAGTTAAAATGTGCATAAATGTTTCCATGCTGCCGTATAAATCTAATAATGGTAATAGTTCAGGATGAATATATTAAATAAGTATAAAACTCACCCACTGACACCTCTTTTCTGGTGAAATGGTGACTTTCTGGTGAACTTTCTGAAGTTCAGTATCTGAAAAAGTCCAAAAGAGATTTTTCAATGTTAAAAAATGTTTCAATTATATTCTGATCAAAAAACATTTATTGCACTACACAACCTATTGCATTTTTTGTTTTTTTAAAATAGCTCTAGACAAATAACTGATCAGGAGACAAGTTACCTGGCTGGCCTTGGCGTCTACCTGGAGGTGAAACACTGAACACTCTGTAGTTCGGTACCTGAACACAACACGAGCACGTTGATTAATTTATTTTTACAAAAACCTTTTTTATAACGGAGATCAGTGATTTATAAAAGCTTAAAGCTGCATTCAAAACCCAATGCTTCCATCATGTAGCAACCAGGCTTAAAACTGTTGGCGGTAGCTCCTCCCACACAACCGTTAGAGGCTTTGAGTGACATTTTTGGACAAATGTCCAGCAGCAAACTTTAGCCACAGACAGAGGCCTCCAACGCGAATTTCACACGCGGATCATGTTTAGTGTGATTGCAGCATAACAGATCATTTCTACCTCTGAAAAAAAAAAAAAACCTCATCACTGTCGTAACTTACGGGCAGAAATGCATTTTGGGTTTGGCTCGCCATACGTCTGCTAATATGACAAACTAATCATGTATGCATTGCCACATTAAGCTCTAAAACAATCGTAACACACATATGTTTAAACAACAGTAAACCACATTTACGGTAGTATAAGAGCATTCTTAAAGCATTCATTCAAAATAAACCATGAACGATACTTACCAAATTAAATCAGGGCTGAAGACAAGACGGCACCATCAGCGATGAGGCGGATGAAAAAAAAAACCCGAGGTTGGGGCGTTTTGAAGCGGGACGAAATCGCAACGCTTTGCAGAAAAATAAAATGCTCGACTTTCAATTTCAAACGTCGCATACTCGCATTCGGCAAATCCAACATGGCCACCTGAGCTAACGTAGAGAAAAAGAAAGACCCTCCCACCAGTACGTGATGACGTCATGACGCTACTTCAGGGATCTTAAAATTTTTGAGTGCTAGATACAAATAAGCTTTAAAATATTTAGCACTGTTAAGTTCAATTTGAAAAAATCTTGATAGAGCTTAATACTTTATAGTTGAATCAACTACAAAATGACATTTAAGTTGTGTAACCTTAATAGTTATGAGTCAGTACAAGTGATAGGGTTTAGAGTGTGTTCAAAATGGGAGGTGGCGGCCTCTCGTCCAATCAGAGCACGAGAAATCATCTGCCTTCCGTTTCATGCAAAGTGCCTTCCTTTTCATTCAAAGTGCCTTCCTTTTTTTTTTTTTTTTTTTTTTTTTTTTTATTGAACAATTGCAACTTACAAAACAAGAAAATACAACAATTATGCACATATAATGTACAATAGAATTCTGAATACAGAACAAACATGTTGCATTCTTTAAAAAATACTAATTATTAATAATAAACACAAAAGGGAATAAGAAATAAAAAGAAACAAAAAAATAAAGAGAAAAGAGAAAATGCGAGAGTAAATCTATGTCAGCAGTCCAAAAGATTTACAGATGCTAATTGTTTTTTGAGCTTTTGTATTTTTTGAAGCAGAAATTAAGTTTAAATAATGCTGCAGTTCCAGTTTGAACACAAAGAAATCCGGTTTTTTATTGGAAAATTTTCTTTTGTGTATATGAAATTTAGCGATAAATAATACCATGTTGCCTTCCTTTTCATCCAAAGTCACTTCCGTTTCATGCATACTCCTCTCTCACACACACATATAAACTCTTCCTCACACGTTCATATATACTTGTCTTTCACATACATACATTCTTTTTTAAGAGTGACAATGAGAGTGAGAATGTATGTATGTGTAAAGTAATATATATGCATGCGAGAGAGAGAATATATGAATGCGCAAGTGAGAATATATGTATGCGAAAGAGAGTATATATGACTGTGAGAGCAAGAATGTATGAATGTGAGAGAGAGAATATATGGATGCGTAAGAGAATATATGTATGCGAAAGAGAGTATATATGACTGTGAGAGCAAGAATGTATGAATGTGAATGGTTCAGAATAAATAATGTCTTATACGGCCCCTCATATCTAACTGTTTATTTGTCAGAATGTTTATTTTAACACAGCTGAAAACGCTTCTTACATAATTTTTTTGTGTCTCTGTATAAAGAAACTCTGATTTATCGATATGAAGATAAGAGGAGTTGAGGATTAACAGGTGTTTGAATACTTCCAAATACATGTGTGAACTTGCTTGTGGTGACATAATCAAAGATCTTTTTATTAAAATCAATGAGTATTACATTGTGTAATGTGCAATAATGATTACTCAAATGTTTTATTTACAATCAATAAGCTATTGATTTTCTTTACTTGATCTGCAAAGTGCAGCAATAACTACTGGTTTAATGTGATCTAATAATATACGAGGATTAGTTCTTAATGGTTACCGTTACTGTTTGCTGAAATAATGATTAAATGTTTTCTGAAGATTTTCAATCCTTTTCTGCTTTTTATTTTCAGGTTTGTCCATTGACATTGATGTCAGGTGTACAAAGAAAAATGCTTTTTTTAATATACACAAGGTTATGTGAACTTGTTGGAAGATTGAGGCATATTAGGACCACATATTAGGAGTTAACAGGAAATTTACATTGGCACAATACTGCAAAAGAGCCCAGATTCTTTACAAGCCACACACAGCAGATGTAATACTCTCAAAGTTGTCACATATTAGACCCCCTTGCTTCAATCAGAGGTCACCCCCAGCATATCCACTCCAGTCAAACTGTCCTTGTGTGTGTTTTTGAATCTAAGACCTTGAGAAGAAGGTTTAATGTAGAGAACTAAAGAAACAGGAGGAGTTTGTCTGAGTGCTTGCAGGTCACAATGTTGAAAAAGACTGCTGGAGCTTCATCTTAGAAGGTTCAACGTACTTAGAGGAAAGTCAATGCACCCTCACTTTGTCCTGCCTCTTAGTTCATACTAAAAATAAGTCACATGTTGGTAATGAAAATTTAAAAAGAGCACATTCCAAATATTAACACACTCGAAGAGTAGCAAGTGACCCTGATTGTAAAAGCAAAACATGTCAATCACAAGAGCTGCAATCCTTGTGTTAATTTACAGGACAGGAAAAAAAAGAACATAATCCAACACTGAAGTTTTTAACCACAAAGTACAGAGCAAACAGTACTTGATAAGGAAGGTCAGACCTCTCAGTGTTTGCAGGAAAGTGCTGCATTTTATCTGTCTGGGAGAAAGAATGAACTTTCCATGTGGTTTGGGGTCAGCCGGAACAGATCTGGTAGCTCAGGGTCTTTTTGGATCAAGAGGGTCCAATGGACTTGTACCCATAACAATCAGGGGTCACAAATGTTTATGGACAGCATCACCTCTTATGTCTTACTGACTGGAAAAAAAAATATGGATAAGAAAAGCTCAGTGGACTTGTAGTAGAGTGTCCACCCTGTGACTGGAAAGTCGTGAGTTCAAATCTAGGCCAAGTCATACCAAAGACTCTAAATATGGGACCCAGTGCCTCCCTGCTTGACACAACATTTAGGTTTATTTTTCATATAAAGATAAGCCAAAACCACTTTCCTGACATGAGGGTATCCATATCTGGCATTGTAAGGTCTCCAACAATGGACCAAACCGTTTCATGCCCATTTTGACATTTTGCACCTGCCTCTTCCATTTGTAGGTGGCAGACATGCGTTAGTAAACAGTAGAAAATGAAGAAGCTTTGTGATCAACCAACTTAATAAAGCATAATAAAAAGAAAGTACTTGAAAATTCATAGAAGTAAAAATAACAAAATTTACAGAAACTACAATAATAAAGCTTCAAAGAATACCATACCAATAAAAAGCATACTAAAATGTCTTCAAAAGTCTTTTAAGATGGTACCTGTCACAAGAATAGGCAGACGGCTTGATCCAAGTGCAGCAGGTTTACAAGTTCAGCTAGTCCGGATCCAGGCGAGAGTCAGGGTAGGCGGCACAGGGCTGGCAGGCCGGGGGTTAGGAGACAGGGGGTCAGGTCCAACTATAACACTTGGTAAGGAAGGCAGAGTGTCACAAACTATACTTCACACTGAGCTCAGCTCAATGCTTAAGTATGCTGTGGTTGATTGAGTGAATGAGAGTCAGATGTGCAACATCCAGGAAGTGTGTGCGAGGGATGCTCAGGAGACAGTTACCGACGGTGACCAGAGGGGGAGACAGAGCTCTGATGTCTGGCAGAGCCATACACATCAAAAATTGCTACAACAACAAACGTCTTGTTATAATGAAAGTAAAAAATATATACAATTATGAGGAATTATTCAGATTATATGAAAAGCTCCATATCGGCCCCTAATACTATCATAACTGTCTTCCTTGTTGCATATTTACATGTTAAAAAAATTCCCAACAACACAGGAATGTGTCTCCCAAAAGCTTTTTAATTGGAGAAACAGAATGATGAGGTAAGCAGATGTTCAGTGTCTGGCTTGCATGTCTGTTTGACCTAAATATTTCTATTTTTGGTTTAGTTCCTGCATGTTCATTTCTCCGTATGTGAAGGTCCATTTAGAATGCACACTTTCTTTCTAACTGTATATGTCAGGTCTCGTACAGAGGTTTTATGATTGTTTTTGATTCTTAAGGTGGAGCGTCTGCCTTTTCTTATTTTATTTTATTATTTTGTAATTTAAACCTCCCTCATAGCACCTTGATTTTTGTGCAAACTCACATTTGCTTTACAACAGGGGTGTAAAACATAAGGCCCGCCAGGTGGTTTAGTCCGGCCCACACATGAAGAGTAAAAACCATAAAAGAAAGCAAGTTTCTAGTCCATTCCTGTGGCGAGTTATGATTTTTTTAAAGAAATAACCGAAATGCGCAATTACGCCACTAGGGTGAGCAAAGGAAAATCAAAACGGGTGAAACAGCATATCTCTGCACGTGCTATAAGTGAAACCTAACAGCTCTGTGTCTGGGTAAGATGCAGTTTGGTTTCCTATGAGCCTCACCACTGTTATCTTGCTATGAGGATGATCAGTAGTTACACCCTAATGACCGAAATGTTGTAAAAAAGTGAAGTGGAGTGAAGAGCTTTCCAGGAAAATGGACAGTTTTTTTTTCTTTCACGAAGCTGAATGCAAACCTGAATGTTTTTTGTATGTCATCAATAGGTTGCAGTGCTCAAAAAATATAACATTCAGCACCACTAAGAGACTCACTATAAAGAAAAGTTTCTGGATTGCTTCAGTGTCTGATGTAAAATATTCCGTCTGTATAAAATTGAACAGACCACCTTTTTTTATTGAATTTAATTGATTAGGGTACTATGTTGTCTGAGGCATTTTTTCAAATTGAGTAAAAAAACTAAAACAAAGCCGTTATTTTGCTTTTACGTTACCGGTCCGGCCCACTTGAGATCAGACGGGCTGAATTTGGCCCCCGAACCAAAATGAGTTTGACACCCCTGCTTTACAAGATCCAAAAATAAAAGTGCACTAAGGCGATGCGTGGAAAGTAGTGTGACAGAGACGTGTGAGAGACGTGTTCCTTTGAGTCGTGTTTTCAAGAACAAAGCTGAGTCAAGCTTAAAGATCATATGAACACATTCCCTGCAGCCAAGAAAAACTTGCATTTACTGATAATATTACGAGAAACAATACTGCTTGAAAGATCTCTCCAGTGGAAATGCAGATCGCTGACTAGACAGTGATTCTCACCGTAAATTAAAATCAGCAAAGACCCTTTCCGCTCTTTTTGTGATTTTTTCTCTTTATTCGTATTTTTTGAAGAAGCACTTTTCTATTATCTAACGACAACAGTTAAGGAAACCATGAGGCAAGGGGTGAAAGAGGAAACAAATGAAGTCACGCAGTAACAACTGGGCTGCAGATGTGCTTGAAAAAAAAAAAGAATCAGATGAGATACTTTGCATTTCCTGAAAAGAGCTTCAGAAAATGCTCTTCAATGCAGCTCTTTAGTTTTTGCAGTTTCTTCTGCTAAATAGCGTTTGCAGAGAAAGTTCTTAAAAAGATATTAATTTAGGAAAACTGAAAGTCATTTAAAAGCCACCAGATTAGCTTGCTGTGCACATGTCAACATTTCTCACCTAAAAATATTTTTTTAACTTTAGTTCAGTTCAGTTCAGTTTCTTTATTTCAAACACAAATGCAACATAAACACAGTTGTTTAAAATAGACATATAAAGCAATACAGTGTGCCCGAAAAAGAGTGGGTTGAAGAGAAATATTGTCTGATCCCACCACTTTTTACAACACCTGATGGTGCGCATACTTCTATTTACAGATTTGTACAGACCATTCATATTACATTCTGCATGCCAACTGTGTAAAAATAACACAACATTAAAAGTACTTTCTTCATAGAAAAAGGCAAATGTGTTAATTGTTAATTTATACAGTTAGTCCTTAAAAATATGTGGATCAAATATGAAAAGTTAGGAGCCTACACAAGATGATTTCTACCTGAACACATATTTTTGCAGCTTAACTAAGACTGTTGAATGCAAAAATGTACCACGTCACCCAATGCATAAAAAATAAAACCATCCATATCTTAAATAATAAATGATATTTTTTGTAGATTTTATAAAGGATTGAAAATATATGTCTGAATAAAAAAAACAGAGTTTTCTGTCAACCCTTTTATTTAGTGGGATTTACAGGGTTAAGACACTTTTCATTAGAAAAAAAATCTACAGTACAAATACAAGACGGTTATAGTCATAATGTTTCCATCTTCTTCTTTAAATGAAATAATGGTTTTCATCTAAATGTAACATTACAACATGTCTGTCCGTCTTCTGCACTGTGTTCCTGTTTTCCTGATTAGCTTACAGTTAGTTTTTGTTTGGTTTCCCTGCTTGGCAGCTCTTTCTGTTAGATGATAAACCCCTGGCCTTGGAACCGTGTGCCTCCCATCTCTGCATTTTGGGTCCTTCGTCAACACCCCCTACCGGACACAAGAAAAGCAAGGACAGAAGAAAACAAAAATTAAAGAGACATACCGGTAATCATTTTCTCTTGTTTCCCTCTGTTAGTTTCCACCAACGCCTGCCCATCACCCCAACCTCTGTCGCTACTCATCTTTCACAGAGAAAACACCCAGCAATCTGTGGAGGTAAACTGAAACCAGACCACACATTGGTTGACTGAGTTTTTGTTGCTCCTGTAAAAAACTACTGGGTTTGTCAGCGCAGAGATGTGATGGCAGCGCAGAGATTCTACAATAGACCCCCCCTGAATACTTAAGCTAAATCTTAAGTATTCGGGGGGGGGGGGGGGGGGGGGGGTCTATTGTAGACAGACAATATTTTTAACCTATAAACCTGCATTAATCCACCTATCAGTTTCACAAACGCGCCTAATTCCTATTAGGGAGAAAGAGTTAGCAATCACATCCTTTACTTTCCTCTGTGGGACATCAAGAAAACAAAACATGACCCGGATAGCTGAGATTGCAATGTGTGGAGGGACTAATTGGAGACAAAAAATAAATACAAGGAGGACCAAAACAAATAAGAAGCATATGAAAACAGTTTATTAGGAATATATTGGTGCATTCAAAAAAAGGGACAAACAAATCAAATTGTTTTCCTTACTATAGAGGGCACCAGGTTATAAGGCGCACCATTACTCAATAGTCTATTTTTGAACTCATGTCATATTTAAGGCGTACCAAACATTAAGGGGTTTTTAGCGAGACAAAAGAGTCAGAGATAAGTCTGTCAGTCAGTCAGAATTTGCTAAATGTGTTCTTAGTAACTCTAAAACTTGTGTTAGGATCCTCTCTCTCTCCCTTTGTAGCTGCAGGACTTGGGCAGAGAGTTGCCGGAGCTGCCTCTGCCCCCAGGAGCTGGTTGGCTTAATCAGAGGCTTAATCTTCCTCTGATTAAGTCTTCTGGTCTTAAAATACTGTCCAAACCTTCGTCTGCCACCTGTCTGCAACTTTTTTTAGGCTTTTAAAACCAGAAAATAAGGTAAAAATGCAAAGAGAAAAAACAAAACTGGAAACAAGCAGTGACAAATGGAGAAAGTAAGGGCATTTGTAAGCTTGCACCAGAATGGTAACCTAGAGCAAATCAACAACACTCAAGGATTTTGTCTTCATTCATCATGTTTTGAAAAGCAAAAAGGCAGCCTTGTAAAAACAATAAAAAAACAAGAAAACTCTCTGGAAACATACAGATTACGGGACTTGCCTAAAAAGTGCAAACTCTCTTTTATTAACAATGAAGTCAAGAATCCCACTATAAAAACAGTGCACAATGAGACGGTAGAGCTCCGCTTACAGCCATGTCAATTACATAACCAAAGAGCTGTTGGGAAGAAATAGATTTACAGACAATGACCGTGTGCGTGCATGATACGCGTGTACATGCAAGCATGTGTGTGCGCAAGTGTGCCTATTACCGTACAGATTACGTGACATCACTGTTTCCACAGGAAATTTTGTTTCTAAAAAGCTGTTTTGTCCCTCTGCATACAACCTCCTGCAAAATGTATTTCTATACAAGAAATATTAGTGCCATGCTAAAAGGAAATTGGTGTGGATGAACAGATAAAAGTTGTCTGATTAGATACAGAACAGGTAACTATGACCAAATCCAGTATGACAGGTGTAAGGGGGCAGTCCCGACACTTGACAAAACCACAGTCAGGCAGGCAGGAGTCGATGACAGGCATGAGATAATCAGGGGAGAGACAGGGCAGGCGGTAGGCAAACTGAGTCAGAAACAGGGTCAGGAGACAGAAGATCAGGTCCAAATATAACGCTTGGTAATGAAGGCAGAATGGCACAAACAGTACTTCACACTGAGTGTGGCATAGTGCTGTGCTTAAGTAGACTGTGATGGATTGAGTTAGTGAGGGTCAGGTGTGCGGCATCCAGGAAGTGCACCCTTGGTGTGCTAGGACAGTGGTCCCCAAACTTTTTAGCGCCACGGACCGGTATGACGTCACACAAAACTGTCACGGACCAGTTTTATGAACGTAGTCAAATGATTATTGTAGCAACATCATGATGCAGGAAGAACAGAGACGTGACAAGAGGAACCCTGAGCTTTCATTCTGACACGCATAACATTGTACATCGCACAGGTGTCATCATCCTCTCCCCTTCCCAAACTCATGGTGCAAAAATGAAGTACTATTTATTAAATGTAGCTATATTTTTTTGGAAGTCAAAGGCTCCTCTTCTGTCTCCTGGCTGGGCACTTTCACCTTGGCAAAGAAACTTTCCAAAGACGTTTGTTTTTTACTTATTTTGCTAGCTCCTGAGTTTTTTTTTAGCGGTAACATAATCACGTGACCGAGAAGAGCGCCTTGGCCTGCATCCAGAGTGACATACATGGAGGTAACAGAGAATCAGGCAATTTTTCAAAATAAAACATCTTTCAGATTCCAAAATAAATAAAACAGAAGTAATGTAAGTTATTTATTCTTTCTGTGCGGCCCGGTACCAAATGACCCACAAACCGGTACCGATCAGTGGCCCGGAGGTTGGGGACCGCTGTGCTAGGAGATAAAGTGCTTCAGTCCTCTGGAGACTACTTCCGCTGGTTACCAGAGGGGGAGACAGAATTCTGACTTCTGACACTTGGAGGAACAATGTTAAGCAGATTTATGACCCATAAATTGCATAAACCCAAGCAGCAAGAATTATAGAAGGCAGCTTTTGGTGCAAACCATACAACACCATACACACCAACAACATTATAAAAAATATATCTTAGAGACCCTTGTTCCAAGAAAAATTATATCTCAATCATCCTATTAATAAAGTTTTTCAATACCAAAATAATCTTAGTTTTTGAAACATGTCTTTGCTACAAGAATGTATTACCTAAAACAAGAATTCACGGTAAGACCATTTTTCTTATCCCAGTGGCAGGTGTTTTGCTTATTTTTTTTTCATTTCAAGAATTTTTGACCTTGTTCTAGGGGGCTTGTTTTGGCAGTGAGGTTTTGAAACATTCTCCACAATATATCCTGAAGATCTTTTGTACTCAAGTGATCAATCTTGTGTTTAGCTATCATGATCCTGGTGACAAATACAGCCGTTGGTTCCAATAACCTTATTTGTGAACCCACAAACCTATTACTACGACAGAGTTTTAGGGCCAGAAAAAAAAGTAAAATTAAAGCTGCAAGCGACGTTGTGCGGCCCGCAGATGCAACCTGCCTTCCACGCCCAACTATACGCACCACCGCCGCCCTCACTGCCCTCACCGCCCACCTTTGACCAAGGATAGTTAAAGCTGCATATGTTAATTATGCTAACTATGCTAGTTTTGCTAATGTGGCTAAAAGTGCTAGCATTGCAATCAGCATCATAAACTCTCTCAGAAAAAAACATTACCTGAAATGCTAATTATGCTAAATATGCGAGCTATGCTAATGTGACTAAAAATGCTACCATAGCGATCAGCATCATCAATTTTCTCAGAAAAACAACTTTCCTAACATGATAATTGTGCTAACTATGCTAGCTATGCTAATATAGCTAAAAGTGCTATCATAGCGATCAGAAAAACACATTACCTAAAATGCTAATTATGCTAAATATGCGAGCTATGCTAACATAGCTAAAAGTGCTAGCATAGCGATCAGCATCATCAACTGACTCAGAATAACACATTGATCCATTGGTGAGAGCTACATGTCATAAGTTGATAAAAAAATCCCACAAAATGGCGGATTTTCTGTTGATTTTATCTCCATAGCAACTATTTTATGTTTTAGTCGCCTTGGGATGACGAACAGATCTACGTCAGTTTTAGACAGATCGGAAAAAGTAAACTTTTTCTTGTCCTTAGCAACAGTGGTTTTATGCTAACCACACCCACATTCCTTATATGTCCATATCCAGTGTTTTTCATTATGTTCAGTTGCTGACATGGATGCATGTTTTCAATTTTCCCAGTATTCCATTAAAAAACATAGGAGTTATAACAGTGCGCCACTTTGCAAGCTCAACACACGCACGCCGTTCAAAATCTACAACTTCTTATTCCACCAATTTTTCCACGGTAGCTTGCTATTGATGCCCAAAAAGTAACAAGACGAACGATAAAATTTCCAACAACAAATTTACGTTTGAATCCGGTGGTAAAGGTATTTTTTATAGAAAATTCCAGATGGCGGCTTTTTCCCGAGGTCAAAGGTCGACGAAACTCCAGAGGTGATTGTAGACTTACGTTAGCAAATTGTGTCAAATTTCATGAAAATCGCTCGAAAGAAAGTTTGTTTTTCTAGATTGTGTAAAAACGCGAAAATTTCTCGAAGAAATCAGAATTTTCTTTTTTTTAGCCAAGTCAGCACTTTTTTGGGCGATCGTTTTTGTTTACCACGGCCACATTCTTTTATCGATCTTGTCGTATGTGACATTGTTTTATTCAGCGTGGGCCAGGGAATCGCATATTTCATTTTCAGAACATTCCGATAACAAATGTGCCAGCTAGCTAAAATCGCAACAGTTGCTAAATCGCCACGTGCACGCCATTCAAAATCTACAACTTCTAATTCCAACATTTTGTCCACAGTAGCTTGCCATTGATGCCCGAGAAGTTACAAGAAGATCGAAAAAATCCCTGGGACGAGTTTTCATTTGTATCAGTAACTAAAGGTCAGGTCAAAGGTCAGCGAAACTTCTTTGGTAGCTGTAGAATAAAGCTGGTGGCATGTGTGTGCGATTTCGTGAAAATCGCTTAAACAAAAGTATTGTTTTCCCATATTGTAAAAAAACACGAAAATCGCCATCTCTCTGAGTTTGCCAAAAAATGGCCGCCAAGCCGTAGGTCGTGTGGCCATCCCATAATGATATCAAAACTTCTTTGGGATATCTCCAACACGTGTGTTTTGCTTTCGTTGCTCTAATTAAAAATTTTTTTTTTTTTTGGCCCCATGAGCGATTTTTGGCCCATTCATTTTTTTTACGGGAACGCTTGCTGTGATGTCATCGACTTTGGGGGGTGACGTTCTCTTTGCCGAAAATTCATTTTCAATTTATCCTAGGTGTATGCTCATTATGGTGAGTTTTTGAGTATGTGGCCGGGGTCAAATTTGTGATCAACGGATCCTTTAGAAACGAGAAGAAGAAGAAAAAAAGACCAAGCAGAAACAATATAAAAGTTTTTGCGGTCAGGTTTCATATGTATTTCAATGCAGCCTGTCTTTTACGATATGCTGGGCATGTCTTTTTGGCTTTAAACCCTTCATTTGAGGGCTTTTTGGGGCTTTTTTGTGTTTTTGTCGTCATTTTTGCGATTACAATTTTGACGTTTTTGCGGTGGGATGTGCGTGTGTGAGTGTATTTTTGTTGCGTTACACAATTTTCATATCGTTTTGTGCTTTGGGGAACTTTTGACCTGATTTTTTGTCGTTTTGTCGCGTTTTTTTGACGTATGGAACCTTTTTGAGTGTTCGACCCTTGTAGCAGTTACAATATGGTTCTTGAAGTCTGTGACTGCTGCGGGCCATAATTACGGGATTTAAAGTCGTAAATTTACGAGAACGCTGCGTAGCAGCAGAGCAGACCGACTAAACTTAGTTGAACAGGTGCGCTGAATTTTGATTGATAACGTTTCAAAGGTTTGAAAGCTCATAAATCGTTTGACTTGCGATTTATTAAGGTTTTATTTATTGATGGGTGGCATCGGTGTCCCTGCAGCTGTCCACTTCAAATCCTTTTCTTCCTTCACCAAAGACAAGATCTCTACGTCTGTGTGATGTTTCCGTTTGAGGAGGAGCAGTTTTTGGCCTTTTCACCGTTCTAATGTTAATATAACAGACTATTTTTAATCATCTTTGTTGTTTTATGTTGAAACGGGACCTTTTATCTGGACGAGGGGGTGTATGTAACAGTTTACACATTGGTGTTCTGTGCATGACAGGTTCATGACGTAAAGTGACAAATGCAGTTCTGGGTATGTGAATGAAAAGGAAAATAAAGCAGCGGTCCTCTACACCCAAATGTGTCTCTGAGCTCCTTATTTTACATATGAAACTCCGCTTTACCGACACCAAATCCCGGAAAGCCGAGTACACTGAGAATAATGTGATTTTGAGTCACCAAAAGGTTCTGAATTTCTTTGTTTCTGAAACGTATCTGGATACAAAGCTTCACAAAATGCTCCACATCTTTCATCTTCAAGCTAGGCTCCGATAAACAGACAACGTTGGTGTTTTTTTCCTCGTTATCTATTACTTTTTTTCTCGTAAACTTACAAGATTTTTTGCCTTAAATTTTATGACTTAAAAGTCGTAATTAAAAAAAAAAAATGTTTGTAAATTGGCCCTAAAACTCTGTCATATAATACTGATAAATATTACTGTATGAGTTGTGTGTTGTGTTTTTTTTTTGCTTAGTTTGGCAATATAAGGTAAGACTTACATGTGATTTTATATTTTTTTAATACATAGCTAATACAGTTAGAGGGCCCTGTAGATGTGTATATCAGTATTTTCTACTGACAGCAACGGAGAAAAAGAAGCACCGCTCAGTCAATGGCCTTGGTGGAGTTTTTCCAAAGCAACACAGAGGATACAGAATTCAACTGATTTAGGGATTTGAAGTGATATATAGAGTTTAGTTGCTTTGTTAGCATGTTCTCTATGCTATGGTTATCTGAATAATTGTTCATTTGTTGCAGTAAGATACTAGATTTTCCCTATATTTAATCAAGCTAAATAGGCATTGATGTATTAAAAGCATGCAGGTATTCAGTCCCGTTATCAAGAATAACTGTCAGTTCTTGTTCCCAAATTTTGTTAAATCATTTTTTTTCAAAACTTTCCACAGAATTTACTACACTGGACAGAAGATGTTCAAGATGCATGCACTGTGGTTCTGCACACCTGTCCAGGCTCTCTGGCAACAGGTATGTGCCGATCTATCAGTCTGGGTTAAGGTTTCAATCACGGCTTCACCGTCACTTTGTGTGCTTGGTGACATGAGTGCCATCGATATAGAAGAAGAATTAGTATCTATCATTTTCATAACTCTTTGTATTGCTAAAACAAATGATTTTAATAAGTTGGAAAAACAAGAAAAATATAAATATAAGTCAATACAGAAATCTGCTGTTTGATCATATCAGCTTGGAAAAAATGTCAGCCCAAAGTTCAAATAACTTTGAAAGAATTCAGTCTCTCTGGTCTCCCATAGCTAACTCCATGATTTAGGGGGTGGGGGGCCTGGTCGTCGCTGCTCCTTGCATTTCCGCCGTGGTTTGGGGTGGGGGTTGGGGCCTCCGGTGCCCGGTGGGGGGCGGTGGGGACTCCATTAGTCGGGGGGTCTGGTCCGGTGCCTGGGTGGAGCGGCCTGGGGCGCTGCGCGGTCTTCCGGGCTCGGCTGTGGTGGGTGTGTGCTGGGGGGGGTTGAGTGGTGGTCCAGCTTGGCTTGGGGGGGTGGTCTCTATGCCTGTGCTGGGGGGGGGTTGGCGGGGGGGCCAGTGGCGCTGGACGGGCTGCCCATCTACACCTAGGGGTGGGATCAACCCTTCACTGGCTCTGGGTCGGGGCCGGGCAACCCTCTTGGGGCCCCCGGTCGCTCGGGGTGTAATCCGCGGGGGCTGCGGGGTCTGGGGGGGTGGGGCTTGCTGGCCCTGTCTTGTGGGGGGGGGACTATTTCGGGGTGGGGGTAGGGCCCACTATCGGTACGGGACCTTGGAGGCTTGACGGGTCGGTGTCTCCGCTGAGGCAATCGGCGGTTGCCCCGGCCGGTTGGCTGCTTTGGTCCGGTCAAGGCCTGACCAGAGCTCTCCCAAGGCCGGCGCCTGGGGGTGGGGGCCTGGACTTGCGGTTGTTCTCTGCCTGCTGCCGTGTGCCGTTGGGGGGTTCTGGCTGCCGCAGCTGCTGCAGTGGGGGTCTTGGTGTGGGGATGGCTGGGCACTCTCCCTCCTTCTTTTCACATTCCACCATCCATTTTAGAAGAACATAAACACTCACTTGAGCACAGGTGTTAGCTCACATTTACATAAATAGTTTACTTGATTGAATGAAATATTTCACACGAGTTGCTTTGAAGGCATAAGCATGCATGTGTGAACACTATCTGTATTGTGTACATGATGACATGTGGACATTTTTGCAGCTAGCAGGTGTGTTTAGAACATTTGAGTGTGTGTGTGGACAGGCCCCGCCCTTTGAGATTTGTATTATATCTGTACCTTACCGTAATGATAAACATCCAGTAGCTTGTTGATTTATGCTGCTTCTTGGTTCTACCCCCCCCCCCCCCCCCTAATGTTCACCCGCCTATCACCCCCTCTCTCTAACATCCCTCTCTCTTCTTCCATTCTTTCATTTTCTGTCCGGTCCAACACAAAAGATTTTCAAATATGATTAAAATGAATAAAGTCTAGCCTCGATTACAAAAGGGGTTTGTTCAGACATACCTCTGGTTTGTAAGAAGATTCATAACCCCTGTTGTTAAAGTAAAATATGTCCGACACAAGAGGCCCTCCGCTCTCATCTGTCTGCCCAGCTGTTGGACAGGACAGTTTAAAAAAATAAATAAAAAAATAGTTTTTTTTCCCCAAAAGTGTCAACTTTACATCAGTGCGACTTATCAAGGTTTTATTTCTTACAATGCATTTTTTAAGCTGCTACTACTACTGCTCCAGAAGGACTTATAGTACGAAAAACACAATAGTCACTTTTAAGAAATTATTTTAGTAATAGTCATTCTACTTTACTTCTGTTTAAGTAAATTCAGTTCAAATGAGGGGAAAAAAACAACAGCAAAATTAAAGCTACAAGTAGCATTTAGCGGGCCCGAGCACGTGCGACCGCCTGGCATTGGCGACCACCCCGCGAACAACGCCCCACTCGAACAGTTTCGTGACATTCTTCCTTCTCCATTCTGGAGCTGCAAACTACTGTTAACATGACAGCAGCTGGTGGGTGGTGGGGGGGCTGTAATATGTTTCCTTTAACCCTTGTGTTATCTTTTTTTCAATGATTTGTGATCTTCACTGGTGTCCATGGATTACATGAAATCTTTCCACTTTTATCCACCTTTGTAATGGTAGGGAGAACATGTCAATGTGAGGGTGGGGTCATCAAAGATAGCACAAGGGTTAAGGACAAAGACTTTTGCATATAGTATTAAAAAAGAATTCTTAAACCGGGGCCTTTCATTTTCTTATCAAGAAGAAGGCATTTTCAGATTAAGAAGTTGTCAAACAAGCAATGATGATAATTATTAACACTGTCCTTAAGGATGAGAAAAATGGAACTGATCTAATTTCCACTACGATGTCTAGATAAATGTCAGCTATTTTTGCTAACTTGGTCAATCAGCTGGACCGGGATCTTGCAAAGTGCAGGTGGTTTAGCATCCAGTTTGACGAGTCTGTGGACAGCAGCAGTACAGCATAGCTTTTGGTTTCCACAAGAGAAGAACTCCTTACACAATTTCCCTTAAGAAAAACTACAAGAGGAATTGAAATTTATAACACAGTTTTTCGTGCAGAAAAAGGTAACATTAGAAAAGCTGGTAGCAGTGACTGCAGACGGGGCTCCCGCTATGATCGGCAGACAAACAGGTTAGGAAATGAAAAAAATCTTGGACATTTGAAAAGTTGCTGCTTAAGTTTTATTATAGCAATTTGCATATACTCCAAACTGTTATGAAGAGATATTGTTACTGTTTTGAAAAACTTGCTATTGTATTTCATTGCTGTCATTTTAGGACCTGCTTAGATCATTTAACTTGTTTACTGACAGAATTCAAAAACAGCAAGGCAAAGAGGGGATATTGTTTACCTAAGGAATGACAAGATGATCATCCACCCTCATACCAGGACACCAAAACCTTGATGCATGTAACAATGAGTGAGAAATGGACTTTACATCGTGGTATTAAATACTTCCCTAAGACAAGTTGAATGCAGCTATCTGTTAGACAAGATAGCACAGTGTGATGAACTAGAACTTTCAGCATCTCGCAACAATGATGAAGATTTGAAAGATGTTGATATTGGTCCTGAAATAAATGTTTTTCTATAGTGATAATCATTACTGCTAGTACTATAGGGAGGATCAATTTATTATTGTAAACATAAGTGATAAATACTTCATAATCCATTTTAATAGAACTTTGTATGCCAATTTCTTTAAAATCAAAGGCTACTCGAAACAGTTTTCACCAAGCTTCAGTATAATTGCAGTCTCAGAAACATGGTTTAAAATGAATTGAGATAGAAGAAAATTGTACAAAGTCAAAAAATGGTGTTCCTATGTGGTGACTTTATCATACTTACTGAATTTATAAACATCATGTATAGTAATGGCCAAAATCATTTGATTAACACTTTTGAGTTTTGGAAGAGGCATCTTATTATGAAATCTTAGCTTCCTGAGAGAAACAGCTGATTTTTTAAATTCATTTTTATTTACATGAGTGTAGCCCAATCAACCAGTTCCTGTTTCGCGGTGACTTACGCAGACACCATCAAGTGTACACCCATGAAACTGCAGGTAATGAGAGACAACCCTTCAGTGTATCTCCAGGTCTAATTTCATGGACGTCGGATGAAGCAAAGAGATAAGACAGGTCAGACTGTGACAACAAATATGTTTTGCAATAACTAGGAGGGACTATAGAGACATTTGCTATCAGTTGTTTTTGTTGGTGTTGGTGTTTAATTTCATTGGATGTATAGAAAGGAAAAGAAGTTGCAGTATTGATAAAAGAGGAAGAGCAGACAGGGATTAGGTATTAAGAGATATTTATTATCTTATGTTACATCTGTAGGAGTGTAGTAAAGTTCAATTCAATTCAATTCAATTTTATTTGTATAGCCCAAAATCACAACAACAGTCGTCTCGATGGGCTTCGAAGTAAAACATGAAATCAAAAGGATCACGAATACAAAGAGTTCAATAGAAAAATACTAAAATGAACTAACAAACTGACTAAGCTATACTGGCATCCCTGCCCTTAGACCCCCCTTCGCGGTAAGGAAAAACTCCCAAAAAACCGGATTCCGGAAAAAACGAAGAAACCTCAGGGGTGCCCACATGAAGGAGGGATCCTCCCCCAGGACGGACAGGCGATTTACCAGAACTCTTAGAGAAGAATTAACTTATCTAAATCTACAACTACATATATGAAAGTCCAGCAGACGAGCTTCATCCAGCCGTGGTTGTGGGGACAGTCAAAGGCGCGAGTCGAGCCGGAGACAGGAACCACAGCCAGGTGTAGGAGCAGGAGCAGAGGCGAGGTACTCGGTCAGGTACAGAGCAGAGACGAGCCAGAGATGAGCCAGAGGCAGGATCCACAGCCAGGTGTAGGAGCGCGAGCAAAGGCGAGGTAAACGGTCAGGAACTGGAGCACGGATGAGCCAACTGGAGTCTGGAAGCACTCCCACTCCCCAGGAGGGGAGAGGAAAAGAGGGACAATACATGAATCGCACTGCACCAAACAGAGGCATGGAGAACTAAATGATAAATTATGATCAAGAATAGAGGAGAGGAAGGGTAGAAGTAAAAAAAGGAAAGAGGACAGAACCCCAGTGCACCATAGTTACCCCAGCTTCAACTTCTAGCAGCCTTTTAAAAGAAATAGTTATTATTAAGTTTAATTTAAACAAATTAACATTAAGTTAAATAATCTCTGAATACTAACTAGTCTGACAATAAGCCTGTCCAAAGAGGAATGTTTTCAGTCTAGCTTTGAATGTAGAAACTAAATCGGCCTATCTTACATGAGCTGGGAGTTTATTCCATAAGACAGGGGCTTGGTGACTAAACGCTCTACCTCCAACCGTACTTTTACTAATTCTAGGAACCACAAGCAGTCCTGCATTTTGCGAGCGAAGTGTTCTCATTGGATGGTAAGGGACTATGAGGTCCTTAATATAGGACGGGGCCATTCCATGTAAGGCCTTATAGGTTAACAGGAGGATCTTGAACTTGATTCTGGAATCAGCTGGGAGCCAATGGAGCGAAACTAACACAGGAGTGATGTGATCTCTTCTGCTAGTTCCAGCTAACAATCTAGCTGCTGCGTTCTGAACAAGCTGGAGACTTCTTAAGGAACTCTTAGGACACGCTGCTAACAAGGAGTTACAGTAATCCAGCCTCGACGTAACAAATGCATGGATGAGTTTTTCAGCATCACTCTTAGAAAGTATATTTCTGATCTTAGCAATATTCCGCAGGTGAAAAAAGGCAGTTCTGCACGCCTGAGATATGTGAGCCTTAAATGATAAATCCTGGTCAAGTAAAACCCCAAGGTTTCTAACTGTGGAATTGGGGGCTATACTTATGCCATCCAGGGAGACTATCTGAGCAGACAGATCATCTCTGAGGTTTTTAGGACCAAGTATAATGACCTCAGTTTTTTCTGGGTTCAAGAGGAGGTAATTAATTGTCATCCAGGTCTTGATGTCACTGATGCAGGCGTTCAGTTTCTCTATCTGGTCATTCTGGTCAGGCTTCATGGATAAATACAACTGCGTATCGTCGGCATAACAATGAAAATTGATGCTGTGTTTCCTGATTATGTTTCCTAGGGGTAGCATATAAAGCGTAAACAGGATCGGTCCCAAGACTGAGCCCTGTGGGACTCCATAGTTGACTCGAGTGCACTGAGAGGAATGGCCATTTACATTAACGAACTGATACCTATCGGACAGATAGGATTTAAACCACTGGAGAGCAGATCCTCTGATCCCTATGTCCTGCTCTAATCTATGGAGTAAAATACCGTGGTCGATAGTGTCAAAGGCTGCACTGAGGTCCAACAGGACCAGAATAGAAAGTAGTCCCTTTTCTGAGGCCAATAACAAGTCATTAGAGACTCTAACTAATGCAGTTTCCGTACTGTGGTGAGGTCTAAACCCCGACTGAAAGTCTTCAAAGTGGCTGTTGTCCTGTAGGTGGCAGTAAAGCTGCTTAACTACAACTCTTTCTAGGATTTTAGAAATAAAGGGCACGTTTGATATCGGTCTATAGTTGGCCAAGATGCTAGGATCCAAACTGGGCTTTTTCAGAAGAGGTTTAACAACTGCATATTTAAAAGACTGTGGCAAGTAACCCGTTTCCAGAGAGGCATTTATCATTGTTAATATGGGATCATTAATTAGGGGAAAAGTTTCTTTAAAAAGTCTAGTGGGAATTGGGTCTAACAGACACGTTGAGGATTTGGAAGACGTAATAATTGATGTTATTTCCGCTTGATCCACAGCAGTGAAGCAGTCCAATGTTACAGAGGTTTCTATGGATGCCTCCATTTCTACCGCTTCAGCCTGTTCTGGGCTGATAGGAATAACTTGATTTAACTTATGTCTAATATTTGAGATTTTACTGTCGAAAAATGTAAGAAAATCATCAGAGCTGAGAGAAACAGGAACATGTGGTTCTACTGAGCTCTTACTGCGAGTTAATTTAGCTATAGTGCTAAAAAGAAATCTTGGATTATTTCCATTCTCTGATATTAAGGTTGAATAGTACTGGCTTCTAGCTCTACGCAGAGCTTTTTTATAATTTAATAGGCTATGTTTCCAGATATCCAGAGACTGCTCTGAACCGGAGCGGCGCCATTCTCTTTCCAACTTACGGGTTTCTTGTTTAAGAGAACGAGTTTCAGCGTTAAACCACGGTGCTACTCGGTTTTGTCTGACGAACTTAGGTTTCAAGGGGGCAACAACATCGAGTGTACTCCTGAGGGCTTGTAAGGCATCATTAACAAAGTGGTCATTTATACTAGGACTGATACTATGGGAGCTGGTCTCAGAGTATTTTCTCAGAATATCACTAAGTACTGGCTGAACTGTGTGTTTAAACTCAAACACAGAACGGTCGGTTAAGGTTCTTCTAAGCTGTTTCTTATTCACTGGTGCAGAAGGATGTTCCAGTGTAAGCTGGAAGGTAATCATAAAGTGATCAGAAATGATGGGGTTAAGAGGAAGGACACTCAGCTGGCTGATCTCTATACCATGGGTTAGAACAAGGTCCAGGGTGTGCTTATGACAGTGAGTGGGTTCATTCACATTTTGGGTGAAACCAACATCATCTAATAAAGCTGCAAAAGCCTTTCCTAGGCAGTCACTGGGGTCATCAACATGAATATTAAAATCTCCTAATATTATAGTTTGATCAGAATCTAAGACAATAGTCGATAGGAAGTCGGAAAACTCAGTTAAGAATTCTGAATATGGGCCGGGGGGGCGATAAAAAATTATGAGTAAAACAGGTTTTGGAGTTTTCCTGTTTGGGTGACTTAAAGACAATATGATGTTTTCAAATGAATTATAAGCATTTTTAACTTTAGGGCTGAGAAGTAAGCTAGACTGTGATATTACTGCCAAACCCCCTCCTTTCCCTGAAATCCTGGATTTCTGATAGTTAGCATAAGTGGGGGGGGTTGCTTCATTCAATCTAACATAGTCATCCTGTTGGAGCCAAGTTTCTGTTAAGGCTAAAAGACTAAGGTTGTTATCAGTAATTAACTCATTGACTAAGAGGGACTTGGAGGAAATGGATCTAATGTTTAATAAACCGCATTTAATTACATCATAATTCTGCTTGTGAGAACTGCTGTCTGTCACTTTAAGGTTTCTAAGACGCGCTCCTTTCATTTGTCTTTCAGCACATAAGCTAAAGCTAGGACCTGCTTGACTTTCCCTGCATGGGTTTTGCACCGGCACTAACCCTAAGGGAGGCTCAGAGGAGCGTTTTACACTGCTGCTCTGCGCCCGGGTCTCGTCTCTGGATTGTCAGGTTAACAGACTAAGGCTAGCAGAAATGTTTCTAGAAAGAAGAGCGGCACCGTCCCGGGTGGGATGGATGCCGTCTCTCTGCATGAGACCGGGCTTCCCCCAAAACGCGCTCCAGTTATCCACAAAACCAACGCCGTTTTCTGGGCACCATCTAGAAAGCCAGCGGTTAAATGATGAAAAGCGGCTGTACATTTCATCAATGACTAAGTTCGGAAGGGGACCAGAGAAAATTACAGTGTCGGACATCGTCTTAGCCAGTTTACACACCGAAGTTACGTTTAACTTAACCACCTCTGACTGTCTCCGTCGGGCATCATTACCGCCTGCGTGAATCACGACTCGACGGAACCTGGACTTACTCTGAACTAACATCCTAAGGTTCCCCTCGATGTCACCAACTCTGGCCCCCGGATAACACCTGACTGTAGCCACTGGGAGCTCCACGTTTCTAACTTCAGAAGAGCCTATAACCAGAGTTGAGTGTTCAGGGGGTGTGTCGCTGAGGGGGGAGAACCTATTACTAACGTGGAGTCTCGGGTGCTCTAAGTTTTTGCGTTTAGCACTATGTTTCCTCCCAACCGGTACAAACCCCTGACTGTCTCCCGGCTGTTGGGAGGGCGCTGGGGTGCTAGCTAAGTTAGCCCTGGTAGTGCGGCCCGCGCTACGAGTAACGACTTGGCTAGCCGGCTTAGCTTCCACTGTGCGGAGCCGCGCTTCTAACTGCTCCAGCCTGGCCTCCAAGTCTAACACAAGACTACACTTAACACACCTACCGCTATCTTCACTAAAGGAGGCAGGATCATCACTAAACATATGGCACATGGGGCAGGAGAGAGGGGGAGAGGCGGAAGGAGTGGTGGCCATGCTAGGTTAGCTAAGGCTAGCGGTGTTTAGGTAAAGAGAAGTGGTCTATTTAGCAAAATGAGAAAGTGAACAGCAAGCGGTTTAACAGTGGTGAATTCGCTAATAAAAGGTACTAGATGTGAATATTAACCCAGATAACCCTTAGAGTAAGCAATAGTAGTAAGGCTAATGCCAAACAAGAGGACAGCAGTTACACACGACTAGCACTGGGAATAGCTCACCCGGAAATGACGTCACAGGAAAAAAAGTTGGGTATCGTTTTGGAGCATATTCATATGTTCTGTTTATAAATAAAAATATCAAGTTAATTGCATTTTGTGTATAAAAAGTTTATTATTGCTTAAACAGGGTAGTTTTCTGTTTTGATTTTTAGATTAGTGTGTTTATTGTGGAGGTTTTCAATATTTTCTTAATTGTATTTCTTACAATATTAGAGCAAGGCTGGCAGTTAAGAGAAAGTAGTAAATTGTATTTTTTGTAATGCCAAAAGTGTTTTTACATACTGTAGAAAAGGCTCATGTGTGTTTGGTGGTTCATTGTGTCAGAGGCTGTGTGAGTGCTAAATTGATAAATAATAGTTTAGAATTGTAATTTCCATATTTGGAAAAAATGTAGAAATTGTTTTTCATTGTTTTGTAATATTGAAACTGAGATGTTTGTAATGTTTTTAATGCATGTGGTTGGTAATGTAACTGCCAGCAATGGCAATTGCAAGTTGTTTTAAGCTTAAGTTTATATATTAATTTCAGTGATGCATATTTTATGTTCATTTGCTGTTAAACAGTCCTCGAAATTACTATCAGAGTGGTAATAATCGAGTTATCAGTTAAGGGAACTTTTGAGTTGATTTTTGTTTCCGTCAGGACTGTTATTGTTGTAACACGCTACAGACAGAGCGCATGGACCACGGAGAAAGTGTCAGTGTTTAAGGTTATACTGCAAAGAAAGTGTCAAGTTTATTCCCTTTACATAGAAAAAGACTTGTGTCATTTCAAGAGTTGCTGCAGAAAGATCTTTTAACCCCCTTTGTGGTATTGGGGCCAACAAGGTATGACAGTTTATTTTAGTTAGTTTATTGTTGAGCTTTTTCTGTAAGTCTTATATATTAGTTTATTATATCATGTGTGTGATGTATATTGAAATAAGTTGTTCTCTGTGAGAATGTTTTCATTTATATTTATTTGTATGTTTGTACAGTTCTCACGGCATGTTTGATGGCACCTGTGTGCAACTAAACGGCAGTCAACACAGTGTCCGTGATGTATCCAGAGGGGAGATACAGTCAGAACTCGGTTCCGCTCGGCGTGAGGTGGAACGTAACAAAACGAGCCCGCCATTGACGGAGCTGCAAGCAAGTTTCCTGAGGCTGTTTGTACACAAGCATCAAGCCTAAGACTACGCATACACGGAAAATCTTATCGAGCTGCAAGAAGAGTTGAAAGGGCAGTGCATTGAAGGAATTTATATTTTTGGTAATTTCATTAGGGTTGTCAGTCTTAATTTTTATTACATTGAAGATTAGTCATGTGCTGAAGTGTGTGTGCTTTAACATCCTTTGAACTTTGAAGAAGCTTCCTTAAAGTGTGGATGCCATGCTTTGAACAACTTTGTCAAATAAAAAAGCCCTTTAAACGCTGATTCTATTGATACCAATAGTTCGCGTCGAAAAAAATCCGAAGCATATGAATAATAGACATCTTTCGAATGAATCAGAGATTTGGATCTGCCGCTAGAGCGCAGGCTGGAAGTGAACCCGATATGACCTGTGACGTCATGAAAGGCGTTGATTTCCGCAGTTCCGCTTCGGACAGCATGTAAACAAAACCGGTAGTCTTCGTTTCTCTCGTGTTTAAATCTGTTAATCATCAACATGCCAAGTCGTTGTGTGGCAGCTGGATGTAGCAATACATCTACTGAAAGTGTATCTGTGTATAAAATTCCCAAACAAGAAACGCTGCTGAAAAGGGGAAAGTTCAAGAAGGTGGACGGCGAAGGATTTTTCCCTCCAGATCTGCAGGAGAGAAGTCTGCGTTTTCGAAGGGACAAAAACCGGGACACAAACGAAGAATTTTGAACGGAGAGTTGGGAGGAGGATCTTGGCTTCTGAGTCGAGGAAAGGCGGGTGAGCTGGAAGCGAGCGAGCCGTTTTCTGGGTCGGAGAGGACGGCGCTGGAGTCGGGAGCGGAGGCTGCTAAGCTAGTGTGCATCACGATGGATCACATTGAGGCGAAGTAGTCGTGTTTTCTGTTGTCCTTGGATCCAACTGGAGTATTTCAACGCACTCAATGTTTTGCAAGAGAAGCAACAGGCCTGCAACGTTTTTTTTCTTTTGCTTTTGAGGTGCCGGTACCATGAGTAAACTAAAATGTGTGTGTGTGAGCGCGCGCGCGCGCACGAGAAAAGGTTTCAAACGGGTTCAAACGGGTAAAACTGTTAATGTTCCACAGTTGTTAATGGTATACAGTGACTTTGTTAACTAAAGAGTAGTACCATCTGGGAAACTTTTATTTTGTGACATTTATTTTGTAAATTGGGTTGAAAACCAGTGTTTACCTTTGTTTAGATTAGGCCAAAAGGGGACATTTTGAGTATATTTTAGGGTAAGTGGAGTAATTTAATTTTATACATTTTTTAGACTTACTGGAGTCTAGCCGAATCTTCATGCTGGCTATCGTCATGATCGGCATGATCACTAGACCTACTACTTTCTGCTATATCCTCCTCACTTTCGCAAAAGGGTTCGAATCGATACGGTTGCAAAAGTGACTCATCATCATGATAATCTCCGCAACTTTCCTCTTCATCTTTCTGTTCATCTGATGATAAATCGCTAATAGAGACGGTAGCATCACTCTGTGCTTCGCTATCGGTGCTAGCCATGTTGTCTGCCTTGTCTTCCTTTCGTTACGTCACAAACAGGGCGGCGCGAATTCGGCGGAATGCGTGAAGCCGGCGGCCGTCCTCGTTGTTTATATTGCGTTTTTCGCTATTTATTCTTTTTCGAAAAATATTAAAAACAATCGCAACATGAAATAGAAACTATTTACTATATTTTGGCTTATTAAAATAGGCCATGTCACCCACACTTTAAGTAGCATATGTGAGAAGGTTTTTACTGCAGCTCCACGCTCATCAAAAAAAGGGATTCTTTGATTTTCTAAGGCCATTTGGTTGTAAGTCTGATATGGACCATAAATTAACTATCTCTGGGACTGATTGTAGCTATGGGAACCACTTCAAGCATCCGTTCATGTGTGGAGAACAAAGCTCTAGGATCTACTTCCTGCGGTGACAGTTCCTACCACCTGGGGTGGACCCATGGGGATTCCGTACCGTGTCCATCTGTGAGGTCGCCCCCAGAGACCAGATGCTGTGATTCCAAAGATGGGCTGAAGGAAGTAGGCGGGCTCCTCTGTCAGCCAATCTCTAGCGACCAGAGGAGGAGATTCAGCGGCCATCATGCTGCAGGAGGAGGGACTCTGACCACATGTTTAAAAGGGCCATGCTTTGGAAAAAGCTTTGTCTCCAGAAAAGCTGCATGTGATTCGGATTGTAATTTCTTACGTATTGCAGGCCTTGATTTTGGACACCCAGATCGATCTGTTTTATTTTGTTTAAAGTAGAGCCCTTTTCTTTATCCTGCTTCCGCCCACGCCCGCTGCATTTCTGACCAATCCCGCCCGCTCCCACAACGTATGCGTTACACTCCCGCCCGCACCCGCAATATGTATGTCCACTCCCGCCCGCACCCGCAAAACTCATAGAATTTAGTCCCGCACAGTAATAGAGATGCATTGATTTTGTATCGTCTCCCGTCCCGCAGGAAAAAAACACGTATTTGTATTGATAATATTAAAGAGATTCATGTCCCTCCTCCAGCCTCATCTTTTCATGCATTCCTCTTCTGTGTAATTTGCAACTTAAATATTAAATATATTTTCCCAGATCCTGTTCGGTTAAAAGTGTGCGTGTGTGCGCGCGCAGTCTGACGGCCTGAAGCGCGCTCTTAGTAACAGGCGGGGCGGGGCGGGGCGTTGCACCCCTCCAACAACAGGTCAGATGACAGAGACCATTGGGCGTCTCTACCTGGTGCCTTCACGGAGCTTCAGTACATAAGAATCCAACAGCCGCACAGCCTAACGTAGTCCGCTAATATATATTCATGAGATATGCATGGCATCCCGCGAGTTTTTTTTTTTGCCGCCCGCTCCCGCCTGCAGCACAATTCAAACCGCCCAATCCCGCGAGATTTGGGTTGGGTCCCGCGGGACCCAATCCCAATGCAGCCCTCTAGTTTAGAGCTCTTTGTTAGGGACAATAAAACCTCTTAATTTTATTCCGTTCGCATTTTCTGGTCATTCTCCCGACTCAAGAACACGCATGGAAGAAATCTCAAAGCGACTGATTTCTCATTATTCTTCAGCATGAATAATCCAAGAAGAGATGCATTTAAATTAAGTTAAATGTATATAAGTGGATACACTCAGTACTTGCTTAAAGAAACTCTATAAGTGCTAAATAAGTATTCTGGTGTACTGCGTGTGTTAAACTTGAGGTTATTGTTGACTTAGTTCTGTTATTATATTACTTGAACATTAAGAGAGCAAGCGCACAACTAGTTTGGTTTGAGAAAGTGTGTTCTTTAAAAATCATCAAAGGTTCCACGTGAATTTGTGCTGTAAAGTTATTGGTTTATTTCTTGTACATTTTAAACTGAAGAAAGGAGTTAGGAATAATTTTTTTTTTCATTATTTTACTACAGTAGTCACCTCAAGCAGCTCAAGCTGCTTAAATAGCTCCATTTTCCTTTAGATAGATTAAGCTAAAGCCAAACCAAAACATCACCCACTATGGATGAGGGTGGATCTGACAAGAATGTTATACCAAATGACTCTGAAGTTGAGCTTCAAGCTTCTTCCGAAGCACCACGAAGAAGCCAAAGAACTCGTAAACTTACTGAGAAAGCTCAAGTAATCTATGGTTATAATCAAAGAAACTTAAGCATCGCTTTACAGTCAGTTATGAGAAGTGGAAGGTTGTTGCCGAGGAAGCTAAAAAAGTGCTTGATGGTGCTCCCTCCATTGACATCTTACAAGATCTTTTAACTGAGATACAGTCCTTGTCAACAGATGCAAAAAGTGCCTATGAAGAGCTACGTCAGTGCACAACTCCAAACAGTGAAACCCGACGTAGAGTGAACACCTGCGACGCTGTATCAAAGAAAATCCTTGGCTGTGGACATTCCTATCTTCAAGAGATTGAAGGGAATCCAGACGCCAACAAAGAACGAGTGGAGTGGGTGGAGGCTGGCTCTGTGCTCTCATCTGCAGCATCCCGGAAAAGCAGTTTGAGCTCACCGAGTCTAAGGTCAGTAAACACCTCGAGCACGGGATCAAAACATTCAAGTGTCTCCTCTGTAAGGAAACAAGAGGCTGCAGCTGAGTTAGCTGCTAACCAAGCTACTCTGAAGGTTTTAGAAGAGATAGATTGTGAGAGGCAAGAACTTGAAATGCTTGAAGCACAAAAAAGACAAAGAATTGCATTACAGGAAGCAGAGAATGCTGCAAGACAAAATGCACTAGAAGAAAGGCGCAGACAGATAGAACACTTGGAGACAGTTAAAAGGATGAAACCTGCAAAGGCACGCTTACAGGTTTATGAACAAGAAATCTGCTCAGAAGAAGAAATTGAGTCTTTTCGGGACTGCAAATCTGTGCAAATTAAAGGTGCAACAAGTTTAAGGAAACGCACAGAGCAGCAGGTGGCAGCATCACAGAATACCATCCAAGAGCAACCTAAAAGCCCTCCAGAGGACAGTAGAATAGCGCTCGCTGAAGCAATAGCAGAGTCAATTAATGTGAGCCGTCTGCCAGTACCAGAACCTATTGTTTTTACTACAGACCCACTAAGATATAATGAGTGGAAAATGTCATTTCAGACGCTGATAAGTACAAAGAAAACTTCACTGAATGAAAGAATCCACTACCTCTGCAACTTTGTCGGGGGACCAGCAAGAAAGGCGATTCAGTTATTTCCTCTTGAGTACAGATACTGCCTACCAGGCAGCATGGGACATTCTGGAAGAAAGATTTGGAATCTCATTTGTGATTGCTAAAGCTTTCAAGGATAAACTCAGTTCATGGCCAAGAATAGGACCCAAGGACAGTGTAGAATTAAGAGAGTTTTCAGACTTCTTGAGAGGCTGTGAAGCAGCAATGTCAGAAATAAAGCGCCTGGAAGTTCTAAATGACAGTGATGAGAACCAAAAACTTCTCACCAAGCTTCCTGATTGGCTGGTAGCAAGATGGAACAGGTAGGTGATGGAGATTGAAGAGGAGACCAAGTCATTTCCTTCCTTCAGTCAGTTTGTTTATCACCAGAGAAGCAAAAATAGCTTGCAATCCAGTGACTTCTCTTCATGCTTTAAAGTCCAATGACAGTGAAAGGGTTAAGTCAACAAAGACTCAAAATGTTGGAGCAAAGGTGTTAATGAGAAAGTACACACTCCGGATGTGTTTTTGTGAGAAATTGAATCATGATATTCAAATATGTTGGAAGTTCATGCAGAAGCCAATCTCTGAAAGAATTCAGTTTGTGAAAACTACAAAAAAAGTGTTTTGGATGCTTGAGAACAGGGCATCATTCAAGGAACTGTGAAGGAAGAAGTGTATGTGCTACATGCAAACGTAAGGCAAGGCAAGGCAAGGCAAGTTTATTTGTATAGCACAATTCGTACACAATGTAATTCAAGGTGCTTCACAAAACAGAAGAATGCATTAAAATCACAATACATCACAGAAATAATCAACGTAAAATTTACTTTAAAAGAAAAGAAAAAAAAAAATTTGAAAATTGATTTAAAAATAAAGGAAGGAAAGGAAAGAAAAGTGCAGATAGGACCTTTCAGTCATATACACGGCTAAACAGAAATGTTTTAAGTCTAGATTTGAACATGAACACAGAAGAGGCCTGTCTTACGACTTCAGGGAGGCTGTTCCAGATTTTAGCTGCAGAATATTGAAACGCTGATTCCCCTTGTTTAGTTCTGACTCTGGGAATCAACAGGAGGCCGGCCCCTGAGGTCCTCAGAGTACGAGATGGTTCATATGGCACTAACATGTCAGAGATGTACTTTGGTGCTCGGCCATGGAGAGACTTGTACACAAGCAGAGCTGCTTTGAAGTCTATTCTTTGAGGTACAGGGAGCCAGTGCAGAGACCTGAGCACAGGACTAATGTGATCATACTTCCTGGTTCTGGTCAAGACTCGAGCAGCAGCATTCTGGATGTACTGAAGCTGTTTTACAGCTCGTTTGGAGAGGCCGGTGAGCAGGCCGTTACAGTAGTCTAACCTACTGGAGACAAATGCATGAATAAGTATCTCCAGGTCTGGCTTTGACACCATGTTTTTGATTTTGGCAATGTTTTTCAGATGATAAAATGCCACTGATGTTACTGACTTGATATGGCTGTTAAAGTTCAGGTCAGAGTCCATGATTACCCCTAGATTTCTGACTTGATTTGAGGGTTTAAGAGACAGAGAATGAAGGTAGCTGCTGACACTTTCTCTTTGTTTCTGTGGGCCAAAAATAATAACTTCGGTCTTGTTTGAGTTTAACTGGAGAAAGTTGTTCTGCATCCACGCACTGATCTGTTGGAGGCAGTGGCTGAGTGAATCCACCGGCCCATATTCACCTGTTGTCAGTGACACATAGATCTGAGTATCATCTGCATAGTTGTGATAAGATATGTTATTACTGCGTATTAACTGCCCTAGTAAACACCCAACATGTCTACATGAAAATCGTGACAAACCAAACAGAAAGAGGGAGCAAAGAGAGAGTGAGAAGAACTACAAGCAGAAGGAAAAATCAAGTGAGAGGATCAAGCTTGAACAGATCAATGAAAAATCAAGCCAAGCAACTTCAAATCGAGTAGTGCAAGATGTAAGCAGTCTATATGGATCTACAGTTGTTCCAGTTTGGTTGTCAACCATTAGTGATCCAGAGAGGGAAATTCTTGTTTATGCACTCCTAGACAATCAAAGTGACACTACATTTATATTGCAAGAAAAAGCAGAAATGCTAAAGTTACACAAAGTGGCAGTGCATTTAAAACTATCCACATTAGCATCAAGAAACACAGTCATTCCAAGCCATAGATTGACTGGTCTGCAAGTTAGAGGCTTCTATTCATCAAAAAGAATCCCTCTCCCAGTAACTTACTCAAGAGAGTTCATTCCTGCAAACCTGAGTCACATTCCTACACCCAAAACAGCAAGGGCGTGGCCACATCTGGAACATCTAGCTGAAGAGCTCGCTCCACTGATAGAGTGTGATGTTGGACTGCTCATAGGCTATAACTGTCCACAACCTTTGTTACCCAGAGAAGTGGTGTCAGGAAATGACAATGAAACGTTCGCTCAAAGAACAGATCTGGGCTGGAGCATAGTTGGCTGTGTGAGTCCATGCTTCGACCATAATGATTCAATTGGAAACAGCCACAAGATTGTTGTGAGACAGGTGATCCCTGATCTTCAGCCAACTGTGACTGCTATACTCACAAACAAAGTTAGATTCATATGCCGAACTCAAGTCAAAGAGTAGATCACTCCACCAGATGTGATGAAAATGCTTGAGTCAGACTTTCATGAGAGATCTGCAGGAGAGCTCTGCTCCCTTAAGAAGATCTCCGATTTATATCAATCATGGAAGAAGGACTGAAAATGAAATCAAATGGTCACTGTGAGATGCCTCTCCCATTTCAGGAAGACGACCCAACAAAGGATGTGCAAATCATCGCATCAAATGTCTAAAAGGAGGTTTGAGAGAGACAAACAATACCACAAGGATTACACAAACTTCATGAATGAAATAATATCAAATGGTGATGCAGAAAAAGTTCCGCATGATGAAATCGACAAGAGTCCAGCCTGGTACATTCGTCACCATGGAGTGTATCATCCCCACAAACCAGGGAATATACGAGTGGTGTTTGACTGCTCTGCTAAGTTTAAAGGCTTGTCATTAAATGACCACCTGCTTACTGGGCCAGAGTTAACCAACAGTCTGATAGGTGTTCTCTGCCGTTTTCGCAAGGGACCAGTAGCAGTGATGTGTGACATTGAACGTATGTTCCATCAGTTTCATGTAAGAGCAGAACAGGATTACTTGAAATTTCTCTGGTGGGACAACGGAGAATTTCCCAGTGAGCCAACAGTCTACCGTATGCGAGTACACCTATTTGGAGCAGCCTCATCACGTGGTTGTGCAAACTATGGTCTTAAACACGTTGCGCCCCAGGGGCGTGGATTTTTTAGTGAAGCAGCCATTCGCTTCATTGAAAGAAATTTTTACGTGGATGATGGGCTAATGAGCGTTACATCCGTGGATGAAGCAATAACATTGATCAAAAAGGCAAGACAGATCTGTAGTTCTGGCAGACTGAGGATCCACAAATTTATTTCCAACTGCAATGAGGTACTGGCTTCAATTCCCAAGGAAGACTGCGCTGAAACAACACAAAATCAAGACTTAGCTCTGGGTGAGCTACAAATGGAGAGAGTTCTTGGGATCTTAGTCTCAGATCAGTTCAGATTCAAGGTTGAAGTGAATGAGCGACCACTCTCTAGAAGAGGAGTATTGTCAACTGTGGCATCTATCTGTGACCCACTTGGGTTTGTTGCACCATTCATTCTAGTTGGTAAACAGATACTTCAATAGATGTGTCGCAACAACATTGGGTGGGATGAGCCATGTCTGAAGATCTTCTCCCACATATTTGTGGCAAACCGTGTTCAGGCCATTAAGCAGAGCACAAATTCGAGTCAGTGGAGAAATGTGACCTCTGAAGAAAACCCAGCTGATCATACATCCAGGGGCTGCACAGTCAAGGGGCTTGTTGCTTTCAATTGGTTCACTGGACCTGATTTTCTTTGGCATGAGAAGCTTCCCAGTGATGACATTAAGGTGGGAGGAATAACAGTTGAAGACCCAGAACTTCGAAAGGTCATTGTACACAAAACTCTGACCGCAAAGGACTCATTGGCAAGCCGTTTTCAAAGTTTTCTAGTTGGAGAAAGTTAGTCAAAGGCATTGCTAGACTCAGGCGGTGTGTCACAAAGTTCAAGGGTTTGTCATTAAGAAACAATGTAGCTTCAAGTCTGGAGAAGAGAAAGGAAGCAGAACTTACTATCATAAGCATTGTTCAACGAGAAACATTTCCTGAAGAAATCCAAAACCTCCAACACAAAGGAGAGATGACAACACAAGACAGGATTAACAGGCTGCATACACTGAATCCCTTCTTGGATGAACAAGGAGTAATGAGAGTGGGAGGTCGGCTGAAACATTCTACCCTGCATCCATACATCAAACATCCGGCAATTTTGCCGAAAAGCAGCCACATTTCAAAGTTGTTGATTGAACACTATCATCAACAAGTACAACACCAGGGTCGTGGCACAACAATGAATGAACTTCGATCAAATGGCATCTGGATACTTGGATGTAGTCATGCAGGGTCTTCCTTCATCTACAAGTGTGTCAAATGTAGAAAGTTAAGAAGAAGTGCTGAAGTACAAAAATGGCAGACTTACCTCATGATCGAGTAGAAACAACGCCTCCTTTTACTTATTGTGGAATTTGTCATGAACACCATAAATCTCATGATTTATGACCCAGCGCGTCCTGGGTCTTCCCTGGGGCGCCTAGGAGCCTAGGCGCCCTAGGGGCCTAGAATTTTTTTCCATAAAAACTATGAACCATAAAGGTTCTGAAAATATTACATAAAAAGCAATGATTACTACTAAAGATCTATAAAAGACACACAAAAAAGGAAAAAGCAGTCTTTCTTTGCTGAACTGGGTTATTGTGGCCAAATTCTAACCTTTCTAATCTAGACCTTTCACTGTTTGCTAATTAACATATGAGCAGACCAGACTGCAGGGGGAGGAGTGGAGTAATATGACCCCTTCTGCAGACCTTACTACAAGAGGCTGTTGCATGTAAGATGAAAATTCTTAAAATTCACCAGTTCATTTTAAAATTCTGAAAATCACATCTGTACATTAAAGCATGTGGTGGGGCTCGCGGAAACATATTTTGTAGGTGTCACTATCGAGCCATTTTTGTGCACCCATGCCGGTCTCCCATAAAATACGAAATTTTTCGTGACTCCTGATGTGTGTGTGCAGGTTTAGGGCCTGTGATGCACTGGCAACCTGACCAGGTGTACCTGCCTTTGCCCAACAGTGGCTGGATAGGCTCCAGCAAACCATAAGGGGTTGCTGGACCATAAAAGTTCTGCCAATTTACAGTTGGAAGAGACGTGGTTTGAAATGTTGAAGCGATGTAAATCTCAAAAACTTGCTCCAGGCACAGCTCTGTTTCAAAATATGAACCACAATTATTATTTACTCCTCTATGAATCATTTTTAAACAGTTGGCGCTTCCGTGAAGGAAAAAGGATGCTACCAGTGGTGGGCCCTCAAGGCCTTCTCTGAAGGCCTAAAAAAATAACTAAATCATGTGTTATATTTTGTCCATGCATAAATATTAAATCCTTGCCAGTGGTCGGTCCGTTCTCTTTTATTTTGTTTATGATGTTTGTGCTGCTTCCAGACATACGTATTTTCACATTGGGGTATCCATCCATCCATCTTTCTCCGCTTATACGGGACCAGGCCGCTGGGGCAGCAGCCTAACCAAAGATGCCCAGACTTCCCTCGCCCCTGCCACTTCCTCCAGCTCCTTTGAAGGGACTCCGAGGCGTTCCCAGGCCAGCCGAGAGACGTAGTCTCTCCAGCGCGTCCTGGGTCTTCCCTGGGGCGCCTAGGAGCCTAGGCGTCTAGGGGCCTAGAATTTATTTCCTTAAAAACTATGAACAGAACCGGTGATAAAGGGCAGCCCTGCCGGAGTCCACCATGCACCGGCAACAAGTCTGACTTACTGCCGGCTATGCAAACTAAGCTCTTGCTCCGGTCATACAGAGACCGGACAGCCCTCAGTAAGGCTTCCTCGAACCCATACTCCCAGACCACGCTCCACAGGAAACCACGGGGGACATAGTCGAACACTTTCTTCAAATCCACAAAACACATATGGACTGGACGAGCGAAATCCCACAAACCCTCCACCACCCTAAAGAGGGTGTAGAGCTGGTCCACAGTTTCACGACCAGAATGGTCGTGGATCTGAGGTTTGACTATCAGACGGACTCTCCTCTCCAGTACCCTGGCATAGACTTTCCCAGGGAGTGAATCCCCGGTAGTTGGAACACACCCTCCGGTCCCCCTTCTCAAAAAGGGGAACCACCACCTCTGTCGCTAATCCAGTTGTACAGTTCCCGACTGCCATGCGATGCTGCAGAGACGTTTTAGCCAAGACACTCCCACAGCATCCAGAGACTTGATTTAATTCATCAACAGGTCGCAGTGCTAAAACAAAATAACATTCAGCACCACTTTGAGAGTCACCATAAAGTAAAGTTTCACCATTTGCAGGGGGAGATTTAAGTCTAAGTATTAGCTGGTCTGTAAAATGACCATCTGCATTTACTGCAGCTGTGATGTCAGTGATGGAATAGTGACAGATGCCTTATTGGAAAAAAATTGGTGCAAACACCCAAACCATTTTCGGATGGTAATCTTATGGAAAAATGCTGCAGAAGTCTTTTGCCCCAAAAAGCTATCAACATTTGCCAGCAAATGTCTTTCAAAATCTGTCAAATGTTTGAAAGTGTAATTTAGTTTAGTTTTTCACCCTACCCCTTAACCCCAAAAAAGCATATTAACTTTTTTTTTTATTTTTTTTTTTGGGGGGGGGGGTGTTCTTGACGGAACTGAAGCACGATAATGCGCGATAACCAGTTATCAAACTGTTTATGAGCAAGAAAGGAGGATGGATTTTGTCTTCAAATAATGGATGACTGAAATGATTAATCTCATTGTAAATAATATTCCAAATTCATGTGGTTATTTTGAATGTTTTTTGCTTGCTGTAGTTGCAAAACGAGATTTGTTTACTGTTTTGTTTATTCAGGGTAATTAGAGGACTTTTTGTGGATACTGGAATTTTCAATATGCAATGCAAAGGTCGTTTTTGCATCGTAAAATGGTTAGTGAGGGGTTGAGTGATTCAGACGTAGCACTGCTGAAGGCCTGGATGTGTAATGCACTGTCCGTCACTGGATGCTATACACAGATCAAATTTACGTTTCTGATTGGTCAGAAAAGTTCAATCTGGTTTATTTTTGTGAGTGAGTGCAGTGGCCGATTGTACGTTGAATCCAAAAATGCCGTAGAAATTTGTGTGGCTATGTGTGAACACGAGAGTTTTGAACGTGGAAACCTGAAATGTGTGTATGTTTCTTGAACGCACGTTGCAGAGGGTAGTGGGAACGTAGCTTAAACTTTCTATCATATTTGTACAATGTCTTTACTTGACAGCTTTTACTTTAATTACTTTGAGACTTTAAAAATGATTGGGGAAAAAAAGAATAAAATGCCTGGTCATAGCGATAAGAAAATATAATCAAACACTTTAAACTTTATTTTATTTTAAGTTTAAAACGTTAACGTTAAGAGCCATAAAATGGATTCCACGAATGTAGTCCCTGAGGACAGGAGAGCCTCCCCAAAGGCATTTACACCATCCATGCTCATCCTCACAAAAGCTAAGGCCAGATAGGTGAGTCTCCTCTGCGTCCACCTCTTCTCCTGACAATGAGGTAATTTATAGCTTTGTTTTCCATTGGAAAACTACTGATTAGGTCTTTGAAGCTTCCGTTAACTGTTTTCAACTGGTCTAGAGCTCCATGTGGGTAAATGTAACAATGCATGCATTGATATGTTTATAACAAGGTATAAAAGTGTAACAAATAAAAGTATTAAATAACCTTAAAAAAACTTCATTTAGTATGTAAACCATTCACTAGCTAGATCAATAAATAAACCTGCATCCCCACTTCTCTTAGCTAGTTAGCTAAAAAGTAGCCAGCTAGAAAGTTAGCTATTTCTAACTCAGTCTACAGACATCACTGTATTGGTAAAACCGTATTTAGATGTGTTTGTTTTCTATGTGAAGAAATAAAAAGTATGATCCTACAATCAAATGTCCATTCAATAGTTTATTTGCTTTAAAAGTTAAGATAGTTCAAAGAATGCAGGCCAAATGGTTGGTTGGCCATTACATATTTCCTACTAACTTCATCTAGCCTTCTTTGCAAAAGATTTCGAAATCCCTTCTGTAAATGTTGTTACAACATGCAAGTAGAAAACAGTCCATTTCAAACTGCGCTAAAAAGTGAATGTCTGTTTACTTGAAGGGAAAGATACTAGGGGAACCTCCTGGAAGAGTTTCACTTCACTCTCACTTCCACCTCTTTTGAACACAACCCTTCTTTGTGTGAGTCTGTTTTTGGGTGTTTGTACCTTGTGCAACTGCAAATGCTTGGATGTGGTGTGTGTGTGTTCAGAAGGCACAGACTGCGATTGTTCTCTCTGGGTGTTAGCTTTCAAAGCAGGAAGTGCAAGTTCAGGTCAGAAAGGGGGATCTGGGTACATTTAGTCTGCCCACATCTGTTCAGCTACCAGAGACCCTCAGAGTCGCCCAGGAAATATGTGCGTACAAAAGCATGTGTGTTTCTTTGTGAATACAAATGACATCAAGACTTGCCCTTTCACAACAGAATGTGCTAGCAAAATAAGGTATGTGAGAAAGTTCTTGTGATACCTGCTGCAACTCTTTTTTTAAAGAGTAGATGAACAATCCCATGGCGTTTGCAATACTAAACCTGTCAAGTTTGTCACACACATAAAAGGTATAAATTCAGACCTTCAGTCACTGATGCAATGAGTTACTTTTAATGCACATTGTCTTATCCAGTTCTGATTTAGTGGTGTACATGTTGTTTTTTGTGTCTCTTTGCATTAACAGTCTATGGATTTTCATAAAGATCAGAAAACTCCAGGACTTTGAGTCTTTTGTTGCATCATTAAACCTAAGTCAGAGTTAAAGTTGGAATTAATTTTGGCATTTCTTAGGGGGCAAGAAGTTTGTTTTTCCAGGAAATGATTTTAATTGCATAGCTTAAAGGGAGGCTAAACCAAATGAATATTACCTTCCCCAGATTTAGCACCAGCTCATAGCTTACAAATGCTATAATATAAAGCACCTCACTTTTATAATTTCAGAGGACTAGCAAACTAAAGTCTCTGGACTTGGGTCCTTCTTGAACAGCTAAAAACAGCAATCAATGCCCACCCTTACTAACTCATACACCAACACACCATAAAACCAAGATCTAAAACCAGAATAAAAACCAGCACATCTGTTACGAGTCGTTGGGAGGGCGTGGTACTTCTCGGCAGGTCCAATTAACTTTGACAAGAAAGGGGTTGACGCTGCTATGTTGGCTGCAGCAGAGGCTAAGAGGAAGAGTGTCCTAGCTCACCGAGAGCTGCCTGGAGCTCACTGGTAGGAGTTGGAGCACCGTGGCCTGGAGTTGGCAGCTATGAGCTGCAGTTGTAACCAACGGCACCCAGGGTCTTCAGACACCCTGTGCCCTGCTGCAGAGAGGAGTGTCCCAGGGGGCATACAGGTAGAGCTGGTGGCCCACTGGCTAAAGCTGACAGCAGCAACTTCTTATAAAGTTAAGGAAGGAAAAAAAAAAGAAGAAAAAAAAAGCGATGGCGTCTCTGCTGATCCTGAGTACAAACAAATCAGTTAAAATCCGAATTATAAATATTAAAACCAAAACAGGCAGAGGCACAGAAATCCAAAGCAGGCTCACAGGGAGACTGCATCACCACACTTACCAAGAAGTTCAGAGGGTTGGCCACCAGGAAATGGGCAGGGCATGAGCACCACACACCAAATGCTCAAGTATTGGGCCAAACCATTTTTATACTACAGTGATCCCTTGCTATAACGCGGTTTACTTTTCACGGTTTCGCTACTTCACGGATTTGCATTGTGCGTTGTGTTCTGCATTCTGATTGGCTAAAAAAGGTCACTCCGCTTCTTGTCTACCTGTGCGTCAATAACGTTGCAGTTTAATATGTGCACGTACGTAAAACAGCTCGCCAAATTTACTGGTTCGTGCAAATTCTCTTGATGGTGGCATGTCGGTGTATAAGGATCTTTTTGCAAAGCAGAAAAAAGAGCGACAACAACTGCCTATGACTGTGTTCTTCTCCCGAACAAACACACCTGCACCACGGGCATCAGAAGAAGAAAACACTGCAGAGCGGAGTCAGGATGCAGCGGCTCAGTCTGAAGAGCAGTGAAATACACCTGAGTCACTATTTGTCCCACTGTACTTTGCATTTTTTTCATAATCATTTTAAATTTTCTCCCGTTTAATCCAATTACTCGGGTCGCGGTGGGCGAGGCTAATCTCCGCAATTTGAAGTCTTCTGTTCACATCGATGATTAAAATTATTATTTGACAGTACAGTACAAAAGGTATTTGTTGAAAAAAAGCTTTCTAAAGTGCTTTTATTTGTGAAACAAATGCTTGAGCCTGTAAATGGTTTGTTCTTTCTTTTCAATTTATAATAGAGTATTTAATTGTATAATAATAGTTAAAAAAATAAAGGTTTCTACTTCACGGATTTTGCCTATCACGGGTTCTTTTTGGAACGTAACCTCCGCGAAAAACAAGGGTTTACTGTACTCCCAGGTAGTCAGAGGATTACCTGCAGCTGTGCAGCATCATCCTGCTACACATCTTTACAAAAAACAAGGTCAGAAAATGTTCTCACATTTCTAGACTGAATCTTCAGACCGATCCAATCCCCTCTTTTATTTTTATTTCAAAATCATTACTACAGGGTAAAAAATCTAAGAGGATTACTGGGGTGATCTCACGTTAGCTATGCTTTAAACCTTTCCCGAATCCGCATCATCACAGGTGCTACAGGAGAAACACTGCAGACCCCCCAGCATATCCTCAGATGAGATAAAAGAGTTTTTCTTTTGAAACACTCGACATGGAACAAAAGGTTCCAGGTGGTGTTTGATAAAAGGCGTCTCTTTGAAAAAGGGACAACTTTACCTTTTGGTTATTGAGTGTAAATAAATAAAAATTCACCTCCTGTCATGGAAGAGGTTGATTTTAACTACAGATTTACAGGTCCTGTTCCATGTGTGATTGTGGGGCTCCTTGTCCATGACTAATCCTCAAACGACATCAGAAGAGGATTTTGTTCTGTCTCATTTTTCGTTCTCTTCACCGGATCGAGAAGAAGCTGAGACGCTGCGTACAAATGCTAACCATAGTAAAAAAAAAACAATAATCATGTTTCCTCAATGGCTACATTTGTGATTGTTAAAAAAAGAAACACACATAGTCTTTTCTCCAATAAACAATTTATTCTATCTACCCAAATATATGCATCCACATTTGGTATTTATTTTTATATTTTATATTTTTACATTATAATCCATTATCCTATATTTATTGCAATAATTATTTGAATGATTTATTAAAAGCAGTCTGTGAAAAAAAAAAAATGAAAAGGAACAGTATTATGTTGTATCGTTACACTACTAGTACTTCTGTACCGTTTCGGTATGTCTATTCTTTTTTTTTCCCCGCAAAAGCATTGTCATGACACAGTTTATATGTCACTCGTAGTGGGGAAACGAGAGCTGAGCTGCCAATTAACTAGCTGTGTTGGCTGTCCTTGCCCCATACTCCACATGCCCTCAAACAGTCTCAGAGAGGGAGAGGTAGTCATAGAAGCAATGTGTTCAATCTCCTTTACGACATTAAAACCCATTTATTTTGAATACACACGAACAGCGTAACAACATGAAAATCACTTCTCTTCACAGCTTTCTCAGTGATGGTGAAGGATTCAATACAAAATTTAACACTTCCCATGAGTCTTAGTGACTATAGTAACCCACAGGTCACCACAGTATTAACTTTGCACCGAGGCGGAACTAAGGTTAACCGTGAGTTTCCTCTGAGACGCCATTAGGTGATGGACAGTAAGCATGACAACACATGGCTAATGCAGACGTGAGGCAGGAGATGAGGACACCCACCCTCCATCTCCTTACATTCTCCCGTGTGAGAACACTTTGGTTTTGTTGTCAGCAACCATGAAGGAAAAAGACAATTGGAAAAGTTGAATGCTGTGTGTCGACATTGTTACACAAAGATAGCGTATGCCACAGATAACACATCTAATCTGTTAAAGAACTTAAAACGGCATCACCCGACTGTAACAATCCGGTCTACAGGGAAATAAATATGCAAATTAAAATGTTTTTTTTTCAGGTCAGTGTAAAGTATCCAACGTTTTTGGTTCTTGACAGCTAATAGTTTTTCTTATTTTATAAAGCAGATCACCTACATAGGTCAATTTTATTTATTGTTATGTAAAACCAAGAAATGCATTTAGCAAGTACTCTTTTTCTGCCTTTTTTGTACTTAAAAAATACACAACAGACAGACAGACAGATAGATAGATAAAAACTTTAATAATCTCCCAAAGGAGAAATTCAGGTGTTCGGCAGCAAAACACACACAATAAATAACAAAAAAATAATAGATTCATAAAATTATTATTTAAACAGCAGTACTCGGTTCGGTACATTTCGGTAGTCCTATGAAATTTTGAACCGAACCGAATTGGGATTTTAGCGTACCGTTACACCTCTAGTAATTATTGATGTGCATGGAGCGGTCAGCATTGTATTTTAGGCCAGTTTTCTCCAAATGTTATTAACTTATTGAAATGTAACTTATAGCCATTAACTATTGACTGTCATGTTTTTACATTTTGATGCACCTTTATGGTCCTCACGTTGTTGGGAACCATTGATGAATTCATAGATCATGTCATTGTGTATTAGCATAATGCACTTGAAATGGATAGTTTAACTGATTAATGAATGACTTTATATTTCACTGTTATTCCTTTTTGATCATGCACCAATTCTTCCTATTCATTATTGTACAATATGGAAGTTTACGCTGTTATTTATAATGTGATTAGCTTTGTTTATGAGTGATATTGGATGGATTATCCTTATGTGCACATAGAACTTGGACCTATTATTACTATTTAGGTCAGGTGTTTTGGATGGTGAGCTAAAGCCCAGGACCCAGAACCAAAGCCTGAACTCTGGACAACTAGTCCGCAGCCATTCTATCTGTGAACTTCACCTGCTCTGGTCGGGCTGGTAGGAGGCTTCTTACAGCCACCCATTTTCTCTTCTCCAGTTCGCTCGCTACTCGGTCACTCGGCCATTCACAAATCTACTCACACAATTCCCTTCCTGCACTTTGGATTACCCTCTGTTGGACACCTTGGCTGTTATGACTGATTATGAATTCTTGCAAGTGAACTGTTGCGTTGAGCCTTGATGAACTGAATTTTCTTGAACCTAAAAATACGGTAATTTACAAATGTGAATAATCTTTTGTTGTAAATAATTATTGTAGTGCCAATCTATGCGTGTAAATGTATTTGTTTCTTTCTTTATTTTCCAATATATGGTACCATCAAGTCCATTCCTCTTTCAGTCTCTTTCTCCTCTCCTAGAGTCGAACCAAAGGTCTTCTGATGTCTACTACTAAATACCCACAAACCTCTGGTTTGTCAGAAGATTCATAACCCCTGTTTTTATAATAAATACAATATGTTCAACACAAGAGGCCTTCAGCTCTCATCTGTTTGCCCAGCTGTTGGACAGGACAAGTTAAAAAAAATACCCACATTATTAACTCATGTGTTATTATGTGTTGCCAAATGAAGAAAAGATTCACTATTCTTTTTCACTGATCTAAAAAAAATGGCACCTTTTACAAAAAAGTTAAATTCAAAAAAAGATTTTACAAATCCCCTGAACCCAAGATTTTACTGTTAAAATATCACAAATGAACATTTTTTATTTTTTACAAAGTAATGTTACGTCTTGTAATCATAAAGAACCCCTCCCGGGCAATCGCATCCGCCACCCAGGCCTGGGCCAGCAGGACCGCCTCAGGGGCCCCCAGAGCCAGAGAGCAGGAAAGCATAGGGGGACAGAGAGTGCCACCTCCAGCCCACCAGAAGGGCAGCCCCCCCACCGTGCTGGGAGGGCCCAACACGGGGCCTCGTCCCAGGAAAGCACCCCCTGCCCCAGACAGGCAGCCCACCACAACCCAGGAGTTTTTCCCACCCCAAACTCCATGCACGGGCCAGGGCCCCCAGATGGAGACCCGCCCCATGCTCCAGGCAGCCACCAACCCAGCCCACAGTTGGTCCAGGAGAGAGCGAGGCAGGGGCAAGCCACCTCTGCCCAGTAGAAAGTCGCCCAAGAGGGGTGGGGCTCCAAAAGGAGTGTTGTAAACATGGTCTGACCAGGCTCACCCATTGTTGGAATTTTGGAGAAGGGCGGCACTCAAGGGCAAGGAACCCACTCCACAGGGAGACGGACACCCCCAGGCTCAGATGGGATGTGATTCCCGGCTTTTGGCCTTGCCAGAGAAGACAGGGATCCCTCTCCCTGCGTGGAGAAAGCGCCATTGGGCCCAGGACACCAGCACCTAAGGAACACGGCCTCCATTGCCGAGGGCCTGGCACCCCATGCTAGGGATGGAATAGGGAACAGATGGTCAGAGGCCCCACCTTCCTTGTGTAATGTATGTGTATGTGTTTTTGAGCTTGTGTGTGCGTGTTTGTGTCTGTGTGTTGGAGTGTATATTTTTCAGGGGTGTGTGTACTAAAGGGTGCAGTTACAATTGGTGGGCAGGGCAATGAGAGGAAATCTTCTGATTACTCACAGGGAGGGGAACGTGTGTCCAAGAAATTTGATTTCTTTAGTTCAGATGAAACATTTATTTCTGTTCAGTCTCAGGTTGTATTGTCTTGCTCAGTCCAGCAGTTTTCTCAGTCTGTGATCGTGTTCCTCTTTGAGTCACTACATACAAGCAAATCATCTATGATATTTACAACACCATCCAGATCCTGAATTATTTGTGCTACCGCTCTCTGGAACACTTTGGGTGCTGATGAGATGCCGAAAGGTAGCCGTAGAAACCAGTAATGACCGATGGGTGTGTTAAATGCACAAAGCCTTGAGCTTTCATCATCTAGCTTGATCTGCCAAAATCCCTGATTAGCATCTAACACAAAGAAGCATTTTGTGTTTGGCATACGAGACACAACTTTTTCCACAGTGAGCAATGGATAATGGTCTCGTTTTATAGCTCTGTTCAAGGCTTTTGAAACCATACATATGAAAATTTTTTGGGTGTAACCACAGTCACCATTCTGTTTACCCACTCTGTTGGCTCTGCCTGTCTTGTAATAACTCCCATGTTATTATAATAACTACTCTGTCTCTCAGGTCTTTAGGAATCTTTCAGGGTGCATGTACGACTGGTGAGACTGAATGGTCAAATTGGATGTGATGCTGACCTGGCAAACAACAAAATATCGTCAAACAAACAATAGTGAATACTTTTGAACATTACAGTCTTGTTCTCTTCCAACTTCATATACTGAACTAAGCCTATTTTCAAGCATGTAGCACCTCCAACTATAGTGCTCACATCTTCCTGAGTGATTTCAAACTCAATCTTGTGCTTTTTTCCTTTGTATTAACAGATCAGTTGTTTTTTATGGAGTCCTATACTGTTCATAATTAAATGAATAAATATTTAATTAAATAAATAAATATGGCCTCATGCAAATACACAATCAACCAATAAATCTCTCATAAATATATAAAAAGATCATGAAATTGTGAAAAACCTGCACACTGATTTTAAATTAGCCATTATATTATTCAATATATTTCATTTTGCTTTAAAAACCTGTTCATTATTTTAAAACAGCATTTTAAAATATTCATTTTTAATCATGTGGAATATTATTATAATTCTGTCTTTTTTCAGAAGCTCGTATTTCAAAATCAATATTTTCCAAAGTAGCTTTGTTTTTATTTCGTGTTGCTGTATTTCACAATGGCGTATTTATTTCATAAAGAGCTTTTTCAGGAGAATGAGTCTATCTGTCAATCAGTGAAAGTGGGCGGGATCTAAACGCTCATTGGCTCATCAATGGAAATCGACTCTTATTCCTCGATACCCGCTCAGCGGTGTGCCAGTCAGAGAGATGACATATTTCAGCGATATCTGCACGGCTTTGCTGACATTAGAGATCAAATAGAGACAAACAATCTGTCTGCTGTAGAAGATGCAAACATGAATGACTCTGTTTTTGTAGTTTGAGGGTTTGTGTGGACCAATCCACAGAGGAGCTCCGGTCGTCCACGTCTATGAGTCCCCCGTGGAACATTCCTCATTCTTACGCCATTTACTCATAGCTCACATCGTGCTTTACACTGTGTCGGCTCGCAGGAGGTGAGCTGGCGGACCAACAGAGTCAGACCAGGAGCAACAAGCCTGCTCAGGGCTCCTGAACCTTATGATATTTTTCTATTTTCATTGAGACAATGATTATAATCAGGTCCTCTGATTTTATTTTTCCCTCCCGGGAATATGTTGAACCTTTCCTGCGATGACGTTTCTGACGGTGGTCGGAAAACGCAGCGGAGATCCGGGATTGATTGACCAATTCTCCAGCCAGGGTTTACTCCAAGAATCAGGCTCTTTACTTTGGAGGAAACCTTTTTTACTATTACTTTTCCGGGGGACTGGGCAACAGACCCTTAACTTGCGCTCACACACACTCTCGCGCTGCCTGGGCGCTCTGATTTACACATAATTTAAGACGTAGTTTGACTGCAGGACCTGAAGCAGAGACTCTCTCTGGGATGATCTCATGAACTCAAACATGGAAAAATTGTTATCATGTGAAACTATTCAAAATAAATAAAGCTGATCTTTTAACACTCCATGTGCATTGTGCATCCATGCATTGTTACGCAGGCAACCACTCCATGTGGCTATCAGGCTTAAAACATTAACTGGTAGCCCCTCCCACATGCGGCATGTTGCGTTCATGGAACTCCAGTTCATATAAGTTTTGTGGAACTCCCACAACCACCCAGCCTAACTCAGGCCACTACTAAATGTTGATGAGAAGATGAAAATTGCCGAACCAACCACAAAATCACCCGAATTATGCACAATCGCCCAAAGCCACTTTTATCCGCAAATCTAGAACAAAAACTGCCCAATTTCGTGTAACACTGTGGATGTGTTGAGGTGCATCCTCCCCCTAGTGTCGAGGAGAGTGCATTGCGCCGTCACGTTTGGTGAAGCATCTTCGATTGATGTAGTCAGGGTGCTGCTGCTCATGTCTGAGTAAAGGAGTAGCCAATCACAAAAGTGTCTCCGCCTTGTCTAGTTTGATTGACAGACAGACACAGTCTCCTGAAAAAGCTCTTCATGAAATAAATAAGCCATTGTGAAAAACAGCAACATGAAATGAAAACAAAGCTACTTTGGAAAATATTGATTTTGAAATCCAAGGTTCTGAAAAAAGATGTAAAATTATAATAATATTCCACATGATTAAAAATGAATATTTTAAAATGCTGTTTTAAAATAATGAACAGGTTTTTAAAGCAAAATGAAATATATTGAATAATACAATGGCTAATTTAAAATCAGTGTGCAGGTTTTTCACAATTTCATGATCTTTTTATATATTTATGAGAGATTTATTGGTTGATTGTGTATTTGCATGAAGTCATATTTATTTATTTAATTAAATATTTATTTATTTAATTATGAACAGTGTAGGACTCCATAGTTTTTTGCCTATTGCTGCCACCTTGTGACCGAAACAGAGAAATAGTTTTGTTTTACTTGCTTTCAATGAACCTGCAGCTTCAACTGCAGTGAGAGTTTTCACAGACGTAACATTACAATCTGCTTCTGTGTCCAGCTTACATGTCACCTGTTTTTTGTTGATATTGAAGTTTTCTGTCCAAATCTACGGTGGCCGAGAACCGCCATTGCAGCAACAACAAAAACAAGTGCTGCAAAAAAAAAAGTTACAGCAAACACAAAAAAATACAACTGCAAAAAAAAAAAAAAAGTACTGCAAACAAAAAAAAGCGATCATATACAAAAAAGTTGCTGCAACATCAGAAACACTGCAAACATTAAATTGCTGCAACATCAAAAACACTGCAAACGTTAAAAACGTCTAACGGAAGTGAATCTTGAAAACAGAAGTGATGTCACGACTGATCGGAGATCAGTTTGCAGATTTATACACCAGAAGTGCATTGGTTTTTGCTTTATTCCCTGCTGCGACAAGGAGGAAAACAGGAGTACGAATCAGCAAACGGACGAGAGAGTGAGGTAAGTGAAAATATTAGTGTTCATTGTTACTATATGTGTACTTTTGATGTTATTGATTAGGCCAGGTAGCCTCAGGTTTTATGTTGGTTTATTGTTAGCTTCGGCTAACGCTGAGACTCTATACAGAAAGATCACTAATCAAGCTGCGTTCACATCAAACGCGATTCATGGGGCAAATTTGCGTCTGCCGCCTCTCATTTGCCGCGGCGAAGTCTCTGATGGCTGCTTGCCTAAAATGCGTCCCTGTGCTTGATGCTGCGGCCGTATGCATTAGCTGTAAGGTAATGTTTTTAGCTATCAGCTAATGTTTTTAGCCTGATCCTTTCATTGAGCAGTGTCTATTTATCCCACTTACAACGCATGGAAGACGCAGGTGATGTTGAGAGATCAGATTCATTTATTATTAAAAGTTCTACAGAAACATCAGTAATCACGTCTCCATTCAGGGTTCATGGGCGAACGAGCGAGCTCCGCCAGCGCCGCCGCTGACTGGCAGACGGAGAGATGCTGCCTTTTTCAGCTAATGTTTTTAGCCTGATCCCTTCATTTAGCATGTCTGTTTATCTCACTTACAACGCATGGAAGACGCAGGTGTTGTGGAATTTGTCTGTAAATATTTTTTTAATCGGGAGGGAGGTTACCGGTAAGTGAAATATTTTTGTTGATGCGAATTTCTTCTTATTTGTTTTTGCCAAATATGATACTGTTTAATGAATAGGTTGGGTTTATATATTGTGCATTTTATTAAATGAATATGTATTTAAAGACAGGGATTTTTGAGAAAGTACCTGAGTGAATTTTAAACTTTACTTTCTCTGCTTTATCATTTAACAGGTCATGTTTTGTCCTTTCTGTGGGGTGAACCTTCCATGCATCCTGGTATACTGTAGCTCATGCTACAGAAATGTAAGGTTCCTATTGAGTCTTCAAGATGAAGGTACATTTTTTTCTGACTGTTAATCATATGAATCATATGAATATGCATCCATTTTACTTTACATCTTTGAATTATAATGTAACAATAAATAATTAGCTACTCCCTAGCTTAGTCATTAAGAAGCCTCTAATATAGTATCCTCCTTTTAAACCCTCAGGTCATGAAGCTACTTCACTGGATGGACTTATCCAAAAATATTTCACAGAGGGCCATAGTTATGAAATAATAGTCGACTTACTGAAATCAAAACACAACATATCAGTCAGTCTTCGCAATCTAGAACGAAGATTAAAAGATGCAGGCCTGACCAGAAGACTGAACTACACTCCAATTGCTACTCTGAGGACAGCTATTTCTGAGGAGCTAAAGGGATCAGGCCATCTTTTAGGATATAGAGCGATGTGGCAGATATTGAAACAAAAACACTCTTTTGTCGTCAGACGAGATGATGTGATGCACCTCATGGCAGAGCTGGATTCATCTGGAACAGAGAATCGCAGCAGACGTAGATTTGTTCGAAGGGCATATCATTCAATGGGACCAAACGAAACCTGGCACGTTGATGGGTATGATAAATTAAAACCTTTTGGAATTGCAATAAATGGCTGCATTGATGGCTTCTCCAGAAAAATTATGTGGCTGAATTGCGGAAAGACCAACAACGACCCTTCAGTAATTGCTCAATACTATGTCAACTGTGTAGTTGAGCATGGAGTTTTTCCAAAGCGGCTCCGCACAGATTGTGGCACTGAAAATGGCACAATGGCCGCCCTTCACTGTACCCTGAGATCAGAGCATACAGATGAGTTTGCAGGTGCTAAAAGCCACATGTATGGAACTTCAACATCAAACCAGCGGATTGAAAGCTGGTGGTCCTACTTCCGGAAACAAAGGTTTTTCTTGCTTTCAATTTATTTGTTTTATTTGATTATTGTATTTGCTGTATGCATGTAGGCTAATAAATATGCATTCTCCAAATGCATCCACATCATGTTTTTCTGTTAGCATAATTCTTTATTATAATTGAATTATATTTAATTATTATTCTGCCAAGTTCTTTGGCACATATCAAAAGCATACTTTATTCAATTAAAACATAATTCTACTTATTCACCTTCATATGTGTAACAAATATTTTTCTCTATGCAGGAGCCAATTTTGGATGGATCTTCTCAGTGACTTGAGGGAGCGACATCTTTTCAATGGCAGCCCTGCACATACAAATTTTGTGCGATACTGCTTCCTGGGAGTTCTGCAGAAAGAACTGGATGAATACAAGCATTATTGGAATACGCACACCATTCACCATTGTTAATAAATTAAATAGTCGTTTGTGTGACCTCATACCACTTTTTTTGCCCTCTTATCACCATGACACCAGGGGAAAGCATATGCTAAAAGGCAAAAACAGAAAATTAAAATGTACAAGCTTCTCTGTCTGTATTAGAGGTCCACAAACTTGGAATATTTTAGAAAATGACGTTAAACAGTCTGCAACAATGTACATGTTTAAAAGGAAACTGAAATTGTTATTATTGTCAACATACTGTGAAAATGCTGCTCCAACCGAAACCATCTATTAACGTGTTTGTGATTTCTTTCTGTCTGTTGACACTTATATGGCCACACGCCAGAGTTTATGTTGTTCAAATTCATTGTCCCTTTTGTCTAACACTTTCCACTATATCACCATCATTTCTTGCATTCTATTAGTATATTTTATTTATGAAATTATTTTCTTTTCTTTTCTTTTCCTTCCGCCACTTATCTTTTGTATTTTTATGCTTGTCTAAAATGCTGGACCCCTAATAATAAGCAGCTGCTTCTGGGATGTCCATTTTTTCCACATTCTGTATTGTGAGATTTGTTGCTTTCGATGCATTGTGGAAAAATAAAAATAAAATAAAATAATAAAATAAATAAATAAAATTCGTCCTGTTCGCCAATCCCGGTGCCCATCTGGTAAACCAGAGGCAATGTATTATTTACCTCAAAGGTGAGAATTAACAGTTTTCTTTATAGTATTTTGGTCTTTGTTCCAATTTACTAATAAGAACAAAACATTGTCAGGTGTATTGGGGGTGGGGCTTGTGGTATAATTAGGTCCTTTGTAAGGATTTCAACTCCTGAAGTCACTTGTTTTAATTTAAGTATTATAGGTTATTTTAGGTTGAGTATTTTTCTCCACCACCTTCCCCAGATGCTGGCACTCATGGATTTAGTAATTTTGATTATAAAAATATAATTTTGATTATAAAACGTAAACTTTAAAATACACTTTTCCAGTTTTGTAGTACTTTCTCAAATATTTGATACTTAGTTCGGCCTAAGATCAATGCGTGTCTCTGCATTCTTGTTCTGTGAAGATAATTAGAATGACCATAAAACAAAACAAAAAATATAACAGGAAGGCTCAACTTTTTTGATGTGTTGCTCAGTATTAACACTTTTCTGTATTTGCTTGTAGATTTGATGGAAGTAATTGCGGTTTCCCAGCATCTGCCCAAACCTTAAACCACATCACCAGCATCATGCCAGTGCCAGCAACTCCAGGTGGGGATGAGCATGAAACTCTATTTGGAGAACTACAACAAGAGAGTGGTCTAAGAGCTCCTGTGCAGTGGGAATCAGCTGTAGAAAACTACATCACCCTAAAAACCATGGCTGGTCTGTAAAACTTAAGGCAGGATTTCTTGAAAACCAGCAGGAGGCAGACTGTCGAGAACTGGATTTGGGCACCCAGAACTAAACAAATACAACCTTTTAATGCATAGTATTGGCTATGTCGTTATTTTCTCTGTCATTCCATTTGTCAAATAAAGTTTTCTGTGTCTGAAAAACAGTAGTACAGTATTTTTATTATACAAACAAGCGTACAAAACATAAAAATGCAATAAATAAAAATGCAATTTTTTTCAGTGCAACTTGTGTTTTATAAACTGCAAGAGAAAATATAACATTGTGCCATGAAACAAAACTAAACAGGTGTGGCAACAATAGCTTTTACAACAAATCCATTGCTCTAAAAGCACCCAAAGCCAGGGGAATTCTTTATTCCGAAGTCCATGTTGGCTTTAAAGGCAGTATAGGAGTCCAAAAGAGGAATCTTTAAAATGTTGCCACAGGTATTCGCCATTGGGAATTTAGAAGTTGAGGGAGACATGAAGTGAAAGCGTGGCAGAGGACTCATACCAGCAGGAGGCACACAGGGCACACCTGCAGCAAACATTAACACCTCCTCCAAGGTCACAGCGCTGTTATCTTCTAAAATTAGAGCATAGGAAAGAAAATGAGAAAGGACTTTTGAGTGTATTTATAATAACTTTTCACGAAAAACAACTCAAAGTGGTATGTTAACCAGTCACGCATTTTTAAGAAATTTTCTAAAAACCTGCTCTTTGCTCGATTACATTCTTTCCTTTACTAAGAATAATATGCACATCCATCTTTGCAAAAGTTTGGATGTTGTTAGTTTTCGTGGGTGAAATGCAGGCACCCTGACTAGGCCAACTCCAGGATTATGTCATGAATTTTGCGACACCCACACAGAGAGTAAGTGTGAGTCTCAGAAATCAAGTCATCCTCATTCCTGCAAGCTTATCAATGTGCTAAAGGTAATACATAATCATATATATAGAGATGGTTTACTCTGCAAGGGTTAGAAGAGCTTAATATAGGCACCGAAACATTTAAATAATTTGTTTGTATAAAAACAAAAAAAGTACATTCTGTTACCTTCACAATCAAGAAGATAGTCTGCCCAGTAAGTCCTGGCTTTGTCTTCCTGAGTCCTCATGTTGCTGCCTTGTGGACTGAGTACTGGCTGGAACAGATTTTCTACCTGTCCAGCAGACAGCTTCACCTCAGTGTGACAGAGAGCAGGAGTCAAAACTGTTGGATGCCCCTTCAGAGCTGTCAGGAACTGGAGCGTTTCAAGTCCAGCCTTGAATCTGAAATATAAATATAATATGGACATGAAGTTACAGTGCATCATGTGCAAGTAAACAAGCAAGAAAATGGGACAACAAATTTTTTATGTTGAAAACCTACCTCTCGATTGCTGTGCTGTTCCTGTGGATGATGTACCACTTCAGATACTCCTCTACTAGCCGTGTTTTTTCCTCACATGACCCAACATGCCTGAAGCAACCAGCAGTCTGCAACATGGCACTGTTCTGCACCATCAAGTCCTGCAGAATTTGCACTGAAGGTGCATTCTGAATCTAAAAGCAGAGACAAAAGAGTACTTCACATTTCAAATATGAATAAAATTATAAAAGCGGTGGTGCCATATGGATCATTTGAAAGAATGGTGTAAGTGGACATAACGCTCCTTACTCATATTTAGAATTTCACACTCTTCTATCAAGTATCCTCATACCTCTTTTAGGACTTTCCCTATCTCCTCATCTGTTATCTCTCGTACAGATGGCTTGAAACTGTCCTGCCCTGAGATGTAACTGATAAGGTTCTTTGAGAGGAAATTTGGACCCGGTCCGCCGTGTACAATGGACACAGCAATCATCTTGCCTGCTAAATAGTATTCATCCTCTAGGATAGCTGTCCAAGAAAATTCAGAGTTAAAAGTATTGCATCAGTTTCCATATTAAAAAACACTGCATGACTGAAATGTGTTTGTTTTTCCCTTTAAGACATTGTACAAAACAAAACCTGTTGAGTTGTAGACCAGATAGCGGCTCTCCATGGGTCCATCAAATATGGGCCGTTTCTTCAGCTCCTTCATCAGAAGGGAGAGGAATTCTCTCTTGGGACCACCAGTATCATACCTTCCTCAAGAATCCCTTCATTGTCAAAGAATTTCACTAAGATGTCTTTTTTCTCTGAAAATGTTGCCCTTTTAAATCCTCTGACTGCTCCATTCCAAATGTCAGAGCGACAGATGTTAAATCTGCTGACAGCTCGATGGTCGATCTCAAGGGCCAGGTTTGCCGTTATCTCAGATATAGATGGTTTGTCCATCCTGTCATTAGATAAATCATGACTATATTACATGGTACAGGATAGCAGACATTTTAGACAAGGAAAAATAATAACTACAGTTGAATTTAGCGCATAGTTTCTTACCCTTCATCTTCTGAAATATCATGGTTGCTCTCAACCCTGTCTGAGTCATCGTCATCCTCAATTACAATGGGCGCATAAAGCTCAGTATATTTACTAAGAAATTGAAACACAAATTTATTTTGTTGATGTTTTAATCATGAAATTATAGAAATTAAAATTTAATACCTATAGTATGTAGTTTCCATTGTGCCTGATGACGTTCCTGGGACCTCCTGTAAGTCAGAAAGTAAGATATGAATAACAAATATAACAAGGTTAGGTTACAGAAGATTAAGTGTTTTAAGTTGTAGCTAAAATAGGACAGATTTAGAAAGAAAAGACTATTCTACTTTACACAAACATGGATCTGTAGGTCAGTGTGACACATAATTTTATGTAGTTGAAGACACTGATTGTGTGACAGCCTTTTCAGACAAGGCAAAGTGTGAACCATAGACTGTCTTTAGAAGCCACAATTACAGGAGCTGTTGAATCAGTGCCTGGTTCTCCATCTGCAGGTTCCCATAGCTGGAAGTGAAAAAAAAATTACCGGTATATATTAATATACATCAGTGAGTGCTTCAGATCTGATTAATAGATATAGAGCTGAACAAATTGGAACAACATTTTTTGGGTTATATTATTATGAGTGATTTAACACAGGAGGAATGATCATTCTCATAGTATAATTTCTCCCAAAAAGTTGTTTTCTTAAGTTCGTAAAATATGTGTAGGCCAGGACACTGCAACATCTTTCCATAATTTAAATGACATTTTTGTATGTTTTATCGCAAAATTATGGCTTCCATGTAAGATTTAGAAGCATTTTCTCTTTAAGTTAGAATTTAAAGTATTGCAACTGTAACAACAAAAGTACCACTCACTAATGTATCAGCTGTATTGAATTCTTTAGACCTCTGACTCCTGATGATCACTTCTGAATCTGATGAGTCAGATTCATGGTTGGTTTCCTGAGCTGTGAAGTACAAGAACAGTATAAGAGGAATTTAGACTACTTAAAACGACAGACAATTTTTCTTGAAAAAACAAATTACTTTAAAAATCTCTTATTGGTTGGCAATTATTTCACAATTACTTACAAGAGGTAAAGAAATCTTCAGCTGTACAAATGTAGAGTGTGATCCTTTGGTAGGCCTTCCCCAATGCCTCCTTGTACTCTTTTAGAGTGAAAGGTACTTCTGTTCCCGGTACATTACAAATCTTTGTACCGTTAGGGTAGAGCAGTGGAAGGCCTTCAGCTTTTGCTCAGCTGCTCTCTGCAATGCGGTTGCATCCACCTCTGGTTGCACCAAAAGGGGAAGTACTGATCCTCTTACAGTCTTCAGTCCACCATCTTGTAGCCGCATAAGACCTACTGAAATCTACAGGGAAAAATTGAAATACTGACCGTTAACTAGATCAGTGACGCTATAAATACATGATACTATAGACTGTCAACAAGTTATTAGTTTATATCAGCAAAAACAGTTACCTTCACAAGCTTAAGGTTGTCGTTTAGTGATCTTTTCTTATTTTTGAAAGATCCTCGTCTTTCTTTCTCCTTCAGACTCCGGAAAGTCTGAAATGACTCAAACATACTTTTTCCAGTAGCTTCACCTTCAAATAAAGGTCCAATTGTCAATAAGAAATGACAGAGAAACACAGTGTGCTCAACTATACTCATAAAGTATACAGAGTGTAAAGTATATAAGCCTAATTTTAAGACAGAAAGAAACTTTAAACTTACTTGTGCCAGGCTTGTCATCATCAACATCACAAAGGAATTTAATGCTCTTTCCACACGAACAGCAAAACATTGGCTTAGAATGCTGCTGGTGTCCACAAAAAGGACAATACATTGTGATCTGCAAAAACAAAAAAGTATAATTAGATTGCTTTGGACTTAATTTACATTAACATTTTAGCCATTACTTCTTGTTTTTTGTTGATTTTTTAACACAAAAAAGACATTGTATTTATTTACTCAATTTCATTTTCATTCTGGCCAAATATTACATTTAAATGAGAATACACCGATAACAAACCCATCATCATGCCTGCAAACTGTGAAATTTAAAAAGTATGTTGAATCTATAAAAAAAAAATCTCTTAATTTGGTTCCTATGGATGGTAATGCTGTTATTTTACATTATTATTATTATAAAAAATTAAGGATTTTAGTAACTACTAGTAAAACTCCTGTAAAAGGTTCGGGACCGCTACCATTACCCACTGGCGCGTGTCGGGCTAAGGGGTAATTAGCTAATGAGCTAGCTTTGAGCTAATGTTAAACATTAGCTGAAAGCTAATGTTTTTTAGCTTTCAGCTATGTTTTTAGCTGAAAGCTCCTCCCATATGCGGTCGTATTATCAAGCACAGAAACACATTTTTGGACAGAGACTTCGACGCGCAGCAAAGGACAGGCGCCAAACGCAAATTTGCCCCGTGAATCGCGTTTGGCGTGAACGCAGAATGATTAGTGGTTGTTCTGTACACTGTTGTCTGAGCGTTAGCCGAAGCTAACAATAAACCAACATAAAACCTGAGGCTACCTGGCCTAATCAATAACATCAAAAGTACACATATAGTAACAATGAACACTAATATTTTCACTTACCTCACTCTCTCGTCCGTTTTCTGATTCGTACTCCTGTTTTCCTCCTTGTCGCAACAGGGAATATAGCAAAAAGCAATGCACTTCTGGTGTATAAATCTGCAAACTGATCTCCGATCAGTCGTGACGTCACTTCTGTTTTCAAAATTCACTTCCCTTAGACGTTTTTTATGTTTACAGTGTTTTTGATGTTGAGGCAACTTTTTTGCAACATTTACAGTACTTTTTTTGTGATGGCGGTTATTTGCAGCGGTTTTTTGGTAATTGCAGGTACTTTTTTGTTTTTGCAGTTGTATTTTTTTATGTTTGCTGTAACTTTTTTTTTTGCAGCACTTTCTTTGTTGTTGCTGCAATGGCGGTTCTCGGCCACCATACAAATCTCAGTGTTTGTATCTCCAGAATTCATCACAGCAATTACTTTTTCCTTTGTTTTTACTGCTCCCAGAAACACATCATTTTCACTTTCTCACTGCTCCATACACTCTCTTTCCTTGCTGCTTCCTTTGGACTTGTGATCTGCACATTTTAGTCAAATTATTCTTTTTCTTGCAGTTGCATGATTGTCCAAATGCAGTACATTTTTTAACTGTTTGCTTGAGTCCACATCTGTTACAGTGTATTTCTTTCAGCTCTGCTTTCACTGGATTAAATGTTCCTTTATTTTTTTTTGTCATCAATCTACTCACTTCTGCTTCTTCAGTGAGAGCTTTCACTTGGCTGGTAATTATTTCACTGGCACGGCAGATATTAATGACCTTTTCTAGTGTGAGATCTGCTTCTCTGAGTAATCTGCCTCTTTCTTGGTCTTTCGTTATGCCACTCACAATTCTGTCACATAACAGGGAATCATGTAAATCTTTGTAATATAGATAAGTCAGGACGACCAACGTTGTTTGAACAGGCATTAATAATTACACAGACCCGCTATCAGCCTTGTACTTCAACCACTTGTCCTTGTACTTCAACCACTGTCAGAAAGGAAAAAGAGTCATTGAAGGAAAGGTTCAACACTGGCGACCACGAAGCAACTCTCAGTTGTTAGCAGAGTGGAGAGCATTAAGAGTCAAGACAATAAAACAAGAGGATCATAAACTTTTGAAACAAAGTGACTGTAGCCGAACTCTTATTACTGGAAAACGACGAATTAAAATGGCGGCCGTTTGCAAGTCCCACGATGCCAACAGGGATAATAAAACTACGTATTCCAGTCCATTTATGTCACTAACCAATGTTCAAGAGGAGGAACATGGGACATTGTATACCCGTAACCCTTGTGCTATCTTACATGACCCCACCCTTACATTGACGTGTTCTCCCTACCATGACAAAGGTGGATAAAGGTGGAAAGATTTCATGTTATCCATGGACACCAGTGAGGTTCACAAATCTTTGAAGAAATAAGGTTCAGCGCACTGTCTAGTGGGTTTAGATGACCCAACTTCCAATGCTAAAGTGCCTAGGATAGCACAAGGGATAAAAGCAAAGCTCAGGCTAGATGTGAATAACCCCTGTTTCTATGATGAAAGCTGCACTGCAAATGCTAGCTCACTAACTAAGGGAGGAGAACTATTTGCCCTGCCCAACGGCCCAGCTCAGTCTGCGAGCACAAACCCCTTTGTCGAGGCTAACAGTCAAAATTATAGGGTCTGGGTGCTTGGCGTTCAGCTCCCACTATGAAATTTGAATAACAGTGTCCTCCTTCAAACCCATTTCCCTCCTGCCACATAGAAAAGTTTATGCGTAGCACACCAGCCCAGTCCAAACAGACTACATGCACACTCCCCATGCAGCATCTTCGCCTCCATTCACATGAAACCATTGAAAATGAACACTTATCAGAGAGCTGCTTTATGTCTGGGGTGAAACCTTCTCCTTTGGACAGCAAGGAGGACTGCGATTCAAGAGAGAAAGTTCCTACACTGCACCCAGTCACCTATGATGGCAGCACACCTATGAGAGAGTTTCGAACCTGCGCAGAGACTAATCACTGGTCTGAAAAGACAATGGCAGCCCAGCTTAAGTTCTGCCTGGTTGGAGCAACAGGAGCCATCATCCACCTAAACCCGAGCTCAGCCAGGTGGGATTATCTCCGCCTGCTGGACGAACTGGAAACTGCTTATGGACCTTCTTCAGATCATGTTGCAGCGGCAGCAGTGGAACTGAGGCAGAGAGTTCGCAGGGCTGATGAGCCTCTTCACATGTTCAGGGATTACATTCATGGGAAAGTAGCTGTAGCTTATGGTGACCGATCAGAGGCCGAACAAGATCGCATAACTGTGGAAGTTTTCACCAATGGTCTGGGTGATGCTCATATAATCCAGAAACCTTTAGGAAAACAGCCCACCCACCTTAGCTAGAGCTGATGAGATAGCTCATCATCATGAGATCACAAAAAGGGCTGCTTCCTACGTCACAGCCCTAATGCAGCAAGGGGCTCGTAACATCCCCGAACATAGACCCCGCACCGCTGTCGTCAGGGAGAAAAGCGAGACTGTTCCTGCTCCATTTTCACCTCCACCAAACCCCTCACCTACTCCGGGTTTTCCCTTTGCTCCGGCTGGCACACCAAGGCAGCGCAACAACCTTAGAAAGGGAGAAAGGGAGAAAAAAAAAAAAGAAAGGGAAATATCCGTTGTCATAATTGTGGTGGGTGGGGCCACAAACAACGTCAGTGCTCGTCTTCTCCAAGAAAGACTAATACAGTCACGCCCAAGTGCTCCAGGTGAAAGGTCAAAGCCCGCAGTCGTCCATCTCAATGCCCAAGGTGGTGAAATGGCTGTTCACATTAGCATGTATGGACTGGAGGTGTGTGCAGTTTTGAACAGTGGAGCTCGGAGAAGCATGTTACCTCTACACATTTTAACACCATTCAATCTGATGTGAGGCCTCCACTGAGTCCATCTGTTGTAGAGACTTTACTTGGGGTGGGACCTTGGGACGTGCCAGTGATAGGTGAGACCCAGCTTCCTGTCAACATCAACCACCGTCAAGTGGAAGTAAACTTCTTTGTTGCAGACATAGCTGGCACAGGCCAATTCACTCTTCCCGTTGATGTGATAGGGTACCGCTAAAATAAAACCCTGGAACTAGCAAATGACTAAAAAATTAACGTCTTTGGAAAGTTTCTTTGACAAGTGGAGAAGGAAGGCCCAGCCAGGACAAAGAAGACGAGCCTTCGACTTCCAAAAAAAGAAAGCTTAATTTAATAGACAGTATCAGGAGTCCTACTTAAAATACGGGTTTATCCCAACAGAAGATTCCCACGCATCATTCAGCGTTGTGATGAGTCGGATTTCCATGCACTTATTTTGAAGGCATGTTTAAACGCTATAATAGCGATTAGCGACCAGAGAGTATTGCGGGCAGAGAGGACGTTGCTCATGTCATAACTCGTGTTTATTGTTATGTTTAGAAAATACCAAAGTTTTCATGCAAGTCATATTATTTTGTTGTATTGTAGTGTCGGTCACGTGCACGCTTGGTCTGCTGTCGGAGTTCCGCAGACTGCAGGGGTTACTGTCGGAGCTGGCATCACAGAGAATTATAGGAATCAATCCCCTTTGCCTGCTTTGGTCAAAATAGGGTTGAGCACGGGTGTTTATTTTTGCCTACGGGTCCTTTCATCTGGCAGTTCTGTTGTTTCACCCTTAGTTATTTCTTCCTGTTGTGTTTACTTCTTTTTAGCACCATGATTATCGGAAGGGGAGGGGATGATAACACCTATGCGATGTACAATGTTTAGCGTGTCAAAATAAAAGTGCAGAGTATGTCTTATCACGTGTCTCTGCCTTTACTGCAGTGTTGCTGCAGCGTGTGTCAGCCACATATAACATACCGGTCCGTGAGAATTTTGCCAGACATCAAACCGGTCCGTGGCGCAATAAATGTTGGGGACCGCTGGTCAAGGGGACTGTAAAGTTTGGAGGCTTTGTCGAAAAGCATAAAGTTCTCCTTGCCAGAGTCCTGGTTGATGCCCAGTCCACCAAAGTTGTGCTGCTGTGCCTCTTTAACCCTGGCAACAAACCTGTGACTATTAAAGGAGGTGCCATTGTTGGCCTTCTCCAGCCAGCGGAGACTGTTCCTCCATCCAGTGGCCTTGCAGCTTCCGAAGTCAACCTGCCCACAACCACTTGCTTGGGAGTGCCTGCAGTCCCAGAGCATCTCCAGGAGCTTTATGCCCAAAGTTACCTTGTTATTGTGTAAATGGAAGTGTTTTTTCCAGGGGGCCGGATGACTTGCGCCGCACCAGCCTTGTTCAGCATGACATCATAACGCGGCCTGGTGCTCCAGTGAAACAACCTCCTCGTCGAATGGCTGATGAGAAATAACAGTGTGCGGACCAACAGATCAGAGAGAGTCTACAAAGTTTGATGCTGCTGTGGCTGTGGGTGGCAAGAGAAATGGTGCGTAAGAAAGATAGAAGTTATTGTTTGTGTGTTGATTACAGGGGACTCAACAACTGCACCATCAAGGATGCATACCCACTGCCATGCATTCAATACACCCTGGACACGCTTGCCACTGCAAAGTGGTTCAGCACCTTTGATTTCGCCTCTGGATAATGGCAAGTTGAACTCTCATCACGAGCCCGCCATGCTGCTGCCTTTTGCACTTGAAATGATCTTTTTGAATCCAATGCAATGCCTTTTGGGTTGTCCAACGCACCCGCAACATTCCAGCGTTTAATGGACCATGACCTGGCTGGCATGCATTGGGAGACCTGTCTTGTTTATCTCAATGATGTCATTGTAATAGCAAAAGATGTCCCTGAGATGCTACAGAGGCTGGGTCAAGTGTTTCAAAGACTTAAGTAAGCAAATCTAAAGCTTAAACCCACCAAATGCTGCCTTTTTGCCATCAAGTTGCCTACCTGGGTCATATTGTGTCAGAGCACGGGGTGGCCACCGACCCTGACAAAGTCTGTAAGGTGCGGGCATGGCCCACTCCTACATCTATTCGTGACATTAGACGTTTTATTGGCCTTGCCTCATACTATCGCAGATTTGTAAAGGATTTTGCTGCTATCGCTGAGCCATTACACAACCTGACAAGGGAGAATGCACGTTTTCACTGGCAGGCTGAGCACCAAGCTTCTTTCGAAACACTCAAACACAGATTGACCACTGCTCCTCTCTTGGGTTACCCACTAGATAATGGTGAGAGGATCACCAATACAGATGCCAGCGACACCGGCAACGGGGCAATCCGTTCACAAGTCTAGAATGGTGCTGAACGTGTGTTGGCCTATGGCTAAAACAAAAGCTAAAACTGTACAGAACTACTGCACAACCAGAAGGGAGCTCCTGGCAATTGTTGAGTTCACGTCACATTTCCGGCAGTATCTCCTTGGGCGGCTGTTCAAGGTACGAACTGAACACAGCAGTCTACGTTGGCTAACACGAATGAAAGAACCAGGAAGCAAGCTAGCCCAGTGACTGGAGAAGCTAGCTGAGTATGACTTCGAGATCATTCATCACCCAGGTTGCTTGCACAAAAAATGCTGACAGTCTCTCCCGTAGACCCTGCTGTCAGTCTTGCCCTAGCAATCTGTAGAACTGCCCCTCACAGTCTGGAATAATGAATCATAAAGCAATTCAGTGTGACATAGACTCCGACTCCAGGGGCCTCATTTATAAACGTTGCGTACGCACAAAAGAAGGCGTACGCCACTCTCTACGCAATAGTTGAGATTTATAAAAAGCAAACTTGACGGGAAAATGTGCGGTCCTCCACGCAAGCTCTGACCCAGGCGTACGCACAAAAACGGGTGAAATGAGAAACGGCGACGCCGTCGGCAGATGAAAGAAACACGTGAAAGTGAAAATAACAATACTGCCTCTCATAAATAACATGAAGACTTCACAAAGCAAGTCTTAAAATTAACAGCTACACGAACACCCGTTTGATCGATCAGCAGTGAAACAAACAAAAAAAATCAAACGAAAATTACAACAGAAATTCAAATGAACACATATTTGGAAAAAGAAAAGTTATATATGTTCTACAATATTGACATGTAGTGCAATTCATCCTCATAAATAATAAAGTTAACAGAACGATAATGTAATAATGAAAAAAATAATAATGTAAAAAACTGATATTCTCGTCAGTGTGTCCGTCTGGCGGAGCAGATATAGGTGCGGGCGTGTGGACGGACGGACAGACGTACTAATTGTCCACTGGGGAAAGTTGTTTACATAGTAAAAAATTTCTTCATAAGCTATGGAATTATGGTATTCATGCATATGCCTGTAGTTTGTCCCTTTGCCTGCGCTGGGGGGGGTTGGCGGGGGGCCCTGCTCGGGGGGGGGGGGGGGGGGGGGGCAGTGGCGCCGGATGGGCTGCCCATCTGGGATCGGCCCTTCCCTGGCTCTGGGACGGGACGGGACAACCCTTTCGGGGCCCCCGGTCGCTCTGGGTGTCATCCGCTTCGGCTGCGGGGTCTGGGGTGGTGTGGGGTGGGGGGCTTGTCGGCCCTGTCCTGTGGGGGGGCGTTCTGGGGGGGAGGGGGAGGCCCATTATGGGTACGGGTCGGGGGGGCTAACGGGTCGGGGTCTCCGCTGAGGCAATCAGTGGTTCCCTCGGCCGGTTGGCCTCCTCGGTCCCGTCAAGGCCTGACCAGAGCTCCTCTAGGGCCGGCGTCTGGGGGTGGGAGCCTGGGCTTGCTCCGGGGGGGGCGACGCTTTCTGGCTCCTCTCTCTCTGTGTGGGGTGGGCGGCTAGCCTGCGATGCGCCTTGGGGGGGGGCTACTTATGGTTGCCGTATGGAGTGGGCCCCCCCTCTTTCGGTTTTATTTGCACCTTAGACATGTAGGGTCCTTGGTAGGGGGGGTGCTTGGACATCACTGCAAGCAAGCAGCAGATGTCCTCCTGGCACCCTACCCGCCAATTTTAACCGCACCTTAGACATTTAGGGCCCCTTGGTGGGGAGGGTGAGGGGACATCACTGTGAGTAATCAGGAGATGTCCCCTTAGTGCCCTACTCGCCAATTTTAACTGCACCCCCCTTAGTACACACACCCCTCCCCCTTCAATATATACATTCCAACATAAACACACACACATGCACACACACACCCTCTTAAACACACATACACGCACACACATTTTGCAAGGAAGGGGGGACCTGGGTCCATCTGTCCCCTACCCCTTCCCTGGTGGGGGGTACGGGCCCCTTGGCGATGGTGGCCGTGTCCCTTGGGTGCCGGCTCCCTGGGCCCGGCGGTGCTCTCTCCGCACGGTGGGGGGGTTCATATTACACCTGAGCCGGGGGTGTTCGTGTCCCTGGGGGGTGGGTCCTGGTCCTTGCCCCTGAGCGCTGGGCCCCGCCAAACTTCCAACATGGCCGAGCCTGGTCGGGCCATATTTATAACACCCCTTGTGGGCCACCCTTTTTTCCCCGGGGTTCCCCCCTCCTGGGCGGGGGCGGCGGGCCCCTGCCTTGCTCCTCCCTGGACCAACCGTGGGCCGGGTGGGTGGCTGCCTGGAGTGCGGAGCGGGTCTCCCTTGGGGGGTCCTGGCTCGTACCTGGGTTTGGGGCGGGAGGATGCCCGGAAGTCCTGGGTGGTGGTGGGGTGCTCGTCTGGGGCTGTGGGCGTCCTTCTCCGGTGGGGCCCTGCGTTGGGCTCTTCCGGCGCGGCGGGGGGGCTGCTTTCCTGGCTGGGCTGGGGCGGCACTCTCTTTCCCTCCGCGCCTCCCTGCTCTCTGGCTCTGGGGGCCTCGGGGCGGTCCTGCTGGCCCTGGCCTGGGTGGCGGTCTTGGTCGCCCGGGGGGCGGTTGTTCCCTGCCTGTTCCCGTGTGGTGTTGGGGGTGGCTGGGCGCTCCTCCTCCTTCTTTTCACATTCCACCATCCATTTTAGAAGAACATAAACACTCACCTGAGCACAGGTGTTAGCTCACCTTTGCACTTATAGTTTGCATGATTGAATGAATGAAAGATTTCACACTAGTTGGTTTAAAAGCATAAGTATGCGTGTGTGAACACTATCTTTTTTTTTTTTTTTTTTTTTTTTTTTTTTAACTTGTCCTGTCCAACAGCTAGGCAAACAGATGAGAGCTGAGGGCCTCTTGTGTTGGACATATTTTATTCTAACAAGAGGGGTTATTCATCTTCAGACAAACCAAAGGTATGTCTGAATAAACCCCTTTTGTAATTGAGGCCAAACTTTATTAATTTCAATCATGTTTGAAGATCTTTGGTGTTGGACCGGACGGAAAAGGAAAGAGGGGAACAAGAGAGAGGGACGTTAGAGAGAGGGGGGGGTAGGAGGGTGATAATAGGAGGGGAAGGGGGGTAAGACCATGAAGCAGCATAGAGCAGGCAGGTTTACTGGTTGTTTATCGTTACGGTACGGTTCAAATGTAGTACAAAAAGGGCGGGGCCTGTTCACACACACTCAAATATTATCAACACACCTGCTAGCCGCAGAAATGTCCACATGTCAACATGCACACAAAACAGATAGTGTTCACGAACGCATACTTATGCCTTTAAACCAACTAGTGTGAAATCTTTCATTCATTCAATCATGCAAACTATTAGTGCAAAGGTGAGCTAACACCTGTGCTCAGGTGAGTGTTTATGTTCTTCTAAAATGGATGGTGGAATGTGAAAAGAAGGAGGAGGAGCGCCCAGCCACCCCCACACCCATACCCCCGCCGCAGCAGCAGCGGCAGCCGGAATTCCCCCAGCGCCACACGGGAACAGGCAGGGAACAACCGCCCCCCGGGCGACCAAGACCGCCACCCAGGCCAGGGCCAGCAGGACCGCCGCGAGGCCCCCAGAGCCAGAGAGCAGGGAGGCGCAGAGGGAAAGAGAGCGCCGCCCCAGCCCAGCCAGGAAAGCAGCCCCCCGCCGCGCCAGAAGAGCCCAACGCAGGGCCCCACCGGAGAGGGACGCCCACAGCCCCAGACGAGCACCCCACCACCACCCAGGAGTTCCGGGCATCCCCCCGCCCCGACCCCAGGTACGAGCCAGGACCCCCCAAGGGAGACCCGCTCCGCACTCCAGGCAGCCACCCACCCGGCCCACGGTTGGTCCAGGTAGGAGCAAGGCAGGGGCCCGCCGCCCCCGCCCAGGAGGGGGGAACCCCGGGGAAAAAAGGGCGGCCCATAAGGGATGTTATAAATATGGCCCGACCAGGCTCGGCCATGTTGGAAGTTTGGCGGGGCCCAGCGCCCAGGGGCAAGGACCAGGACCCACCCCCCAGGGACACGAACACCCCCGGCTCAGGTGTAATATGAACCCCCCCACCGTGCGGAGAGAGCACCGCCGGGCCCAGGGAGCCGGCACCCAAGGGACACGGCCGCCATCGCCAAGGGGCCCACACCCCCCACCAGGGACGGGGTAGGGGACAGATGGACCCAGGTCCCACCTTCCTTGTAAAATGTGTGTGCGTGTATGGGTGTTTGAGAGGGTGTTTGTGTGCATGTGTGTGTGTTTATGTTTGAATGTATATATTGAAGGGGGAGGGGTGTGTGTACTAAGGGGGGTGCAGTTAAAATTGGCGAGTAGGGCACTAAGGGGACATCTCCTGATTACTCACAGTGATGTCCCCTCACCCTCCACACCAAGGGGCCCTAAATGTCTAAGGTGCGGTTAAAATTGGCGGGTAGGGTGCCAGGAGGACATCTGCTGCTTGCTGGCAGTGATGTCCAAGCACCCCCCCTACCAAGGACCCTACGTGTCTAAGGTGCAAATAAAACCGAAAGAGGGGGGGCCCACTCCATACGGCAACCATAGGAGGGGGGCCACTCCCAAGTAGCCCCCCCCCAAGGCGCATCGCAGGCTAAACCCCCCACCCCCTCACCCTAATATCAGGTTATATAAGGAAGGGGGTAAGTTGGGGACAGCTGGTAGACTGTCCCCCGGTGGTCAAACAGCCGTCCCCCAGCCCACCCCCAGCAAAGGGGCCAGGGCCACCCAGCCCAGGGGCCCACCCCCGGAGGCGCCGACACCCCAGGCCCGGCACCACCCACCCCACACAGAGAGAGAGGAGCCAGAAAGCGTCGCCCCCCCCCGGAGCAAGCCCAGGCCCCCACCCCCAGACGCCGGCCCTAGAAGAGCTCTGGTCAGGCCTCGACGGGACCGAGGAGGCCAACCGGCCGAGGCAACCACTGATTGCCTCAGCGGAGACCCCGACCCGCTAGCCCCCCCGACCCGTACTAATAATGGGCCCCCCCTCCCCCCCAGAACGCCCCCCCACAGGACAGGGCCGACAAGCCCCCCACCCCACCCCACCCCAGACCCCGCAGCCGAAGCGGGTGACACCCAGAGCGACCGGGGGCCCCGAGAGGGTTGTCCCGTCCCGTCCCAGAGCCAGGGAAGGGCCGATCCCAGCCCCAGGTGCAGATGGGCAGCCCATCCTGCGCCGCTGGGCCCCCCCCACCCGAGCAGGGCCCCCCGCCAACCCCCCCCAGCACAGGCAAAGGGACCACCCCCCCAAGCCAAGCCAGACCACCACCCCACCCCCCCACCACGCACCCCCACACCCAAGCCCAGAGGACCACGCAGCGCCCCAGCCCGCCCCACCCAGGCACCGGACCCGACCCCCCGACCAACGGAGCCCCCCACCGCCCCCGCCAGGCACCGGAAGCCCCGACCCCCACCCCAAACCACGGCAGAAGGGCAAGGAGCAGCGACGACCAGGCCCTCCACCCCCTAAGTCATGGAGTCAACCACAGGAGACCAGAGAGACTGAATTCTTTCAAAGTTACTTGAGCTTTGGGCTGACATTTTTTCCAAGCTGATATGATCAAACAGCAGATTTCTGTGTTGACTTATGTTTATATTTTTCTTGTTTTTCCAATTTATTAAAATAGTTTTTTTGGCAATACAAAGAGTTATGAAAATGATAGATGCTAATCCTTCTTCTATATCGATGGCACTCATGTCACCAAGCACACTATCACACTATATGTGTGAACACTATCTGTTTTGTGTACATGTTGACATGTGAACATTTTTTGCAGCTAGCAGGTGTGTTGATAATATTTGAGTGTGTGTGAACAGGCCCCGCCCTTTTTGTACTACATTTGAACTGTACCGTAACGATAAACAACCAGTAAACCTGTCTGCTCTATGCTGCTTCATGGTCTTACCCCCCCCCCCCCCCCCCCGACATCCCTCCCTCTTCTTCCGTTCTTTCCTTTTCCGTCCGGTCCAACACCAAAGATCTTCAATCATGGTTGAAATGAATAAAGTTTGGCCTCAATTACAAAAGGGGTTTGTTCAGTCACACCTTTGGTTTGTCTGAAGATTAATAACCCCTCTTGTTAAAGTAAAATATGTCCAACACAAGAGGCCCTCAGCTCTCATCTGCCTGCCTAGCTGTTGGACAGGACAAGTTAAAAAAAAAAAAAAAACGTCCTCTGTTTAGATGAGGTGCTGCAAAACAATTAATAAACTGTTAACAAAGCTTATTGATACATTTGTAAAAGTTTTATGGAGTTTAGTAATATGGACCTTGAAGACAATGATCTGACTCTAGATATTAATGAATCTTATTAAAACTTTCTGATATTTGTAAGACATCTATAATGCTAATAAATATCTTACTAGCATCTTACACATTATTTGTTAAGTTAGTTCATCAAACTTATAAGCTTATTAACACTTGGGCTTGTGTGAGGCATCTATAATGCTATTAAATGTCTTACTAAAACCCCAAACAATAATAATACTTCTTAATTTTTTAGCAAAGGTTGTTAATAAATCATATTAAGCTTATTAACACTGACACATTCGTTAGGCATCTCTAATGCCAATAAACATATCATAAGCATCTTTAAAACATCCTAACAATAACGCTTATAAATGTGTTAACTAAGTAATTTAATAAACCTAATTAGACTTATTGCACTAATAAATTTCTTACTAAGACCCTAAAAATTCTATTATAATGCTTGTTAATGTGTTAACAAATCTTGTTAAGGAATCTTAATATAAAGTGTTAACAATTATTTAAGTTAAGGATTTTATAATATAATTCATTTAAATTGTCCCAAAAGCCAAGTTCCATGACCGGGGTTTGGGCAGCCGAGGCACCCGCCCTCGACTGCCACCCAAACCACAATGCACCGGCCCCTTTTGGGGTCTCCTACGGGTGGTGGGCCCATGGGAGAGTGGTCCCACGTCGCTCTTTCGGGCTGTGCCCGACCGGGACTCTGGGCCTGGCTCCAGAGTGGGGCCCCGGTGACTCCAATCCGGGCAACGTAATTGGGTTCTTGTTTTTGCTCGTCATCAGGGGGTTCTGAACCGGAGAACCCCTGACCGGAGAAAGGTAGCTTGCCATCTCTCGGTGGGTGGAGTATCCTTACCCCAGGTGGAGGAGTTTAAATCTGGGGGTCTTGTTCACGAGTGAGGGAAGGCCGGAGCGTGAGATTGACAGACGGATCGGAGCGGCGTCCGTAGTTATGCGGTTGCTGTATCGGTCCGTTGTGGTGAAGAGAGAGCTGAGCCTAAAAGCAAAGCTCTCAATTTACCGGTCGATCTTCATTCCAGTACTCACCTATGGTCATGAGCTATGGGTCATGACCAAAAGAACAAGGTCCCGAATACAAGCGGCTGAAATGAGCTTCCTCCGTAGGGTGGCGGGGCGCTCCCTTAGAGATCCACCCGCGGAGAGCTCGGAGTAGAACCGCTTCTCCTCCACATCGAAAGGAGCCAGTTGAGGTGGCTCGGGCATTTAGTCCGGATGCCTCCTGGACGCCTCCGTGGAGAGGTGTTCCGGGCATGTCCCACTGGGCGGAGGCCCCGGGGAAGACCCAGGACACGCTGGAGTGACTACGTCTCTCGGCTGGCCTTGGAACGCCTCGGGGTTCCCCCAGAGGAGCTGGAAGAAGTGGCTGGGGCGAGGGAAGTATGGGCATCTCTGCTTAGACTGCTGCCCCCGCGACCCAGTCCCGGATAAGCGGAGGAAGATGGATGGATGGATGGAATTCATTTAAATTCTTTAATAATTGCAAATATTCAAGCTAATTTAGGTTTGCAATTCATTCTGAAAAAAGTTGATGAAAATTATATTTAAAATGAATACATATTTAAAAGATTTCTTTTTTTACTGGAACATTTATTTATTTTGAATACATCTACTTATTTTTAACATGTACATTTTACATAAATTATCATGTTGGATTAGTACTTACAAAATTTGTTGCAGTGAACCTATAGTCTTCACAATAATATTAACCAATTATATTATGAACTCATACCCACATTTTTCTGTCACATTTACAACCCTTGAAATGTATTTTAGAGTGCATGCAGATCAATGTGTGTCCATGTGAAGGGCCCCCTCAGCTCAGCAGGTCGAATATCTAAACAGACACAGAATGTGATGTAGAGGCAAAGTAGATCAAAACTGCAGTTTTAATCTGACACAAACATTGTGCAAAAATATAGAATTTGATATACTAATTGTCAAATGTTTTAGATGAAGAGGGTTTGTAGACTTTTTCGGGGTACTCAGAAAACATCCCATTTTAAATTGTCATTGCTCTGTTGATTAACAGTTTATTACCTGATATGCATACCTGATTTTTCAAGATGTCAGCCACTTTTCCTTCTTAAACCTGGATGGCAACCTGGATGACGTTGATTACTGGAGTGGTCCCCAACCCTTTTCAACGCCACAGACTGGTATGACGTCACAGAAAACTTTTACGGATCAGTCTTTAAGATGTAGGTGAATGTGTATTGTCCCTACTCTACTATGTAGAAGGCACAGCGTTGTAACAAAACGAAAACTAAGCTTTAATTTTGACACGCATAACATTGTCCATCGCACAGGTGTCATAATCCTCTCCCCTTCCCACACTCATGGTGCTAAAAAGAAGTACTGTATGTACTTTTTTTTTTGGAAGTCAATGGCTCCTCTTCTGTGTCCTGTCTTTCCCCTTGGCAAAGAAACTTTCCAAAGACGTTTGTTTTTTACTCATTTTGCTAGTTTTATTTTAGTAGTCACCTATCAAGTGACCGAGAAGAGCGCATTGGCCTGCGTCAAAAGAGACATAGATGGATGTAACAGAGAATCGGAAAATTTTTCAAAATAAAAAATCTTTCAGATTCCGAAAAAAATAAAACTGAAATAATGCAAGTTATTTTTTCTTTCTGTACGGCCTGGTACCAAATGACCTGTCCGTGGGTCGGGGGTTGGGGACCACTGGATTAATGGACCTGACATGAGTGTCTCTTCAAGGGGTAGCGCTACAAGTTCATTTGCATGTCTCTTAGCAGAGCAGCTAGACTCGTGTTTGCAGTCAGGGGAGGGGGCTTTGTTACGGTGTGCGCAACGGAAGCGGCTTTGGACAGCTGTCTGTCCGGCTGTTCTGCATGAGCGAGCTGCCGGATTCAGGAGAACCATGTCTCCCAGGAGATTTGTATCTCCAAGCAGAGGAGCGGCTTTGAGATGGGCAGAATGAACAGTCCTGAGAAACCATGCAAACAATCAAGTGTATTTGTGTTACCAGTCGGGTCCAGACAAAATAAAGGCTAATGTACTTCGAGTGTAAGTTCACCCACGGCTAATTGTTGGTAGCACGTATTAACCTAATCCTAACCCTTCTTCCAGGTCAGTTTGGCCAAGAAAAATGCACTGGCTCCATGGATTTAAATAACTATAAGCGAACGCACACTTAGTAATAATCATAACAATATTAAAGCCTATTTAAAAGATAATCTCGCTTTATGTCGGAGTTTTGTGTACAACGGTACTACAATTTATTCTTCTTCTATCATACCGTCATTTATCCAGACCAAATCACTATCTTACTTGTCATCAGACCAACGTACACCCAATTAAATAGTGTGACGTCATCATTAGTCGCAGGCCGTGTTTCGGGGCCCTTTCGACTAATGACTGCGACCCGAAGCTTCCTCCGTAACAAAGCTCCCACCTCTGCCTGCAAACGCAAAGGGCCTGTATCAGATAAATATGAAGGCCGGAGACCATAAAAACATTTTTTAAACCAATAAAAGAACTTTAAAATCCGTCCTGAAGCGCACAGGGAGCCAATGCAGCGATTTTAAAAAAGGTGTAATGTGTAATCCTTTTTCTTTCCAAAATATTTTTGAAAATGTTGGTCTGCTTAATAATGTGGAACGCCCTTCTTTAATAGTTTTTCCTTTTAATTAAACTCACCTGGCTAACTAATTACCACAGGTGTCTGAGATTAATGTCAGTGATCCAAAGAGCCCCAAGACACGCTATCTTCCATGAGTTAAATTGAAAACCAAAGATTTTTTTCTTCTTGACACTTAAACACAATTTGAATAATAATTTGGAACATACTGTAAAGTCAACACGTGTACTTGGCTTTTGAGGTTCTGTAGTGCAGAGGTGGGCACTGAGGGCCGCATTCCTGCATGTTTTCCAGCATACCCTGCTCTGGCATGTTCTGATTGGCTGGACACACCTGAACCAGGTAATCAGCCACGAGTAGGGCAAGATTGTTGGCTGGACACACCTGAACTAGGTAATCAGCCATGAGTAGGGCAAGACTATCTGGAAATCATGCAGACACACCGGCCCTCGAGGCCTGGAATTGCCCACCCCTGCTGTAGTGAGTGGTGAGGAACTGCACTATGAACTGACGGAGTTGGAAAACGTGATAATGTGATAACTTTGAGCTCAGCCCGATCAAAGGGTGAGTTAAGTTTCAGAGGTAGAGAGTGATTGGCTGTGTCCCCTCACCTTTACTGTTGTTTTACAGCCCATCAGGCCTGCGCTGACTCACCATCCGAGTCCAAAGATCAATGAAATGTTTGCCAATTCCCTGAGTAGTTCGGAGCAGGGAGATTCTTAAAAGAAGCTAAAACTTTTTCTTAAGGTTCCTTCATCACTTCAAAACATTTCACCCAACTGGACTGGATAATAAAAGGTCCTGGAAATACAGATCATCAGAATCCAAAATGGAAGCAAAGGATGAGTAACATACACTGAAATTTGTCTTAAACACAGAGTTGTGCATTCAGGATCTAAAGAAATCTAGTTCAATGTAAGTTATCTTCTTCGATTGCTTATTCTAATTTTGGTAGCCAATTTATTAAAATGTTTACGAAGTTGCCTTTGAGCTTTAAAACGTTGTAATTAGAAACATAAATAATCTGAAATATCTAAAAGTGTCTAATTTATGTTTACATGTTTAATTTTGTTCAAAGGGATTATTATGGCACATTAATTATCTGCACGTATCCAACTGTTGTATCTCAAGCAGATATAATTTTCAGAGCTAATGCCAATGTGTTTACAGCTAAAGACTCCAACTGGAGAGATTTGTAAATGTTACCTGACATAGTGTTTGATTAAAATATATATATATAAGCCATTTCTCAAGGAGTTGCATAAACCAAAACTCTATTCTTGATCTGTGAGAAATTAAACTTGCAGTACATGAACCCCTAAAAGGAATACTATTTTCTGAGCATCCAATGTCATTTTTTTTTAAATTAATATTGTTTTTTGATTTCATCTGACAATGAGTCACAGTAAATCATCCCCCTCCCCCCTCCCTGTTGCAGAGTGGAGCAGGAAGCTTGTGGCCCACCCTGTGTATTTTCTACGACACAAAAAGCTTTTTTTTTTTTTTTTTTTAATTCCGCTCCTGATTTTCAACCGGTACATAGCACTAATCCTAGCAGGTCAAGTTTTTTCCCAAGCAAACCCTACAACCTGCCTTTAAGATCCCATTACCACTTCACTTTTTAAAATATTATATGGATTCTTTGAGTCAGAGATTTCAAACATAGTAAACTGCTCTCTTCAGACGGTTGTCTGAGGCACCTTCTGAAGAAGAGTAACTTGGATCCAAATATTATGGACAATTACAGACCTGTATCCAATGTACATTACTTTTACTCAATTGTATGATTTTTTAAATGAACATAATGTTCTTAAAAAAATGTCAGTCTGGTTTTAGGACAAATCACAGTACTGAGACGACGCTTTTAATGATCTCAGAAATACTTCTGACTCGCAGAAACTTTCTGTTCTTGTGCTGCTGGATCTTAATGGTACTTACTTTGATACGGTAGCCCACCAGATTTTATTAGACAGACTTAGGAGTCGGGTTGGCCTCTCAGGAATTGCTTTTAACTGGTTTCATTCCTATCTCACAGATCGACAATTTTTCTGTAAGTATGGATACTCAGTCCTCAAGAATACATGAAATAAGTTGTTGGGCTCCCCAGGGGTCAATTTTGGGTCCAATATTTTTTAATATACATTTTTTTACCTCTTGGGGATGTTATCAGGAGACACGCCGTTGACTTTCACAGCTATGCTGATGTTACACAGTTTTACATCGCCGTGTCTCCTGATGACCTTGAACCTATAACCACTCTTTTAAAATGCATTTTAGACATAAAGTTGTGGATGACAGAAAACTTCTTGCAGCTCAACCAGGACAAAACTGAAGTTTTAATCATTGGTCCTGACAACAATAGAGAGATAATTTTACCCAAACTTATGAATTTTAAACCGTCTCAATGTGTGAGAAACTCGGTGTACCTTTTGACTCTGAACTGATTTTTATTTCTCACATCAGAAACGCTGTTAAAAAAGGATTTTATAATCTTAAAAACATTGCCAGAGTCTGCCCATTCCTCTCTCTTGCCAGCACAGAGGTGCTAATGCATGCTTTTATTTTTAGTCGTTTAGATTATTGTGATGCCCTGCTCTCTGTCTTACCAAAAAAGTCGCTTTCAAACTTACGTCTACAGAACTCAGCAGCACGAGTTCTGATGAGGATCAGGGGGCGGGGACACATTACACCCATTTTAAAATGGCTGCATTGGCTCCCTATGCGTTTAGGGATTGATTTTAAGATTCTTTTAATGGTTTATAATGTATTAATGGTCTTGGGCCTTCTTATTTAAATTATGTTATCTTAAAGTATGAGCCCTCGCGGACCCTGAGGTCCTCTGGTCCTCTTAGTTGTTCCTAAGGTGAGGACCAAGACACACGGTGAGGCCTCATTCCACCATTACGGTCCTCGTCTGTGGAACAGCCTGCCGAAGAACCTCAGGGCCGCAGAGTCTATAGAGGTTTTTAAGAAGAGGCTCAAGGCCCACCTTGTGACCCTTGTGCTATCCTAGGCACTTTACCATTGGGAGTTGGGTCATCTAGACCAGGGGTCGGCAACCTTTTTTACTCAAGGAGCCATTTGGGACCGCCCCTAATGAAAAGAAAGCACCCGGAGCCAGAACCCGTTTTGACATCATTATATATATTATGCATGTATATATTATTCAAGGGTGCTCATTCCGTCGATCGCGATCGACCGGTCGATCTTCAAGGACATGAGTGTATATCGGGGCCAGAAAAGATTTAAAAAAAAAAAAAAGTACTTCAGCCAATCAAAATCCTCACTGAGAAGTACGGGACTTGATTGACATGTAGATTGGCCAAGCGGACATCCTCTGAAACATACATCACTGCAAATGCACATTGTGTTCTTTAAAGGATGATACAGCGGCCGCGTGTGAGAGGAGCTACCAGCTGAAGTTATGGTCTGATCGCTGCATGGAGCGATGTGTTTGTCAATGCATGGTAGAAACGAAGGATGTGGAGAGATCAGGTTTATTATTTTGAAGAGTTCTACATGGTAATCATGTTTCCATGTTTGAGTTCATAAAATCATCCCAGGGAAAGTCTCTGCTTCCACTCCCGCAGGGAAAGCTGCGTCTGAATCTGACGCCCGTGTTTGCATCTCTCTGACAGAGTTTGAAGCCAAAACCCCTCCCCCACCTCTCTACCTGTTCACCTGTTCACATCCTCCGCAGCTGAGAGTTGTTTCCCCCGCGCTCCTCAGTGTGTCCTACACAGAGAGCGCAAAATACGGTCATTATAGGTTACACGATAGTCAGGGCGCTCTAGCGCAGCACAAGGATGAAAGGGCCGGACGCAGGTTATAGCGGGGTTAGAGCGGGTTAAGCAAATGAATGGAAGAAGGCGGCCCGCTGAAGAAATATTCAATAGTGTACACATTTTATTATTAGTCTGAACTATGTTTTATTAGGAAAAATCTTTTATTTATCTTTTATTTTGCTAAATCAGTCCAGTACGAAAAAAACATCAACAAAAGCTGTGTTGGGTGGTTTTTGGCTGGGTCTGGCGGTTTTCAGATGACTTTTGGGCTGGAAAACTGTGATTCTATCTGACAACACTGGCGCAAACTCTCTGTCATCAGAGAGTTGCTCTCTGCCCCGCAGCACGTCAAATCCCCGGCAGAAGATCACTCCGGACAACCAAGTGTTTATTGAAGCTGCCCCGCATGTGTCCTCCTGCTATCAGCTCTGCAGTTCTCGCCCGATAAATACGAGCTCATAAGGAAGCTGTCCGAGGCGCGCGTTTCGTACGGAGCCAGCAGCACCTTTGAAACGCCATGATGCTCCCCCATTGCAGGGTTTACAGCAGAGCATGACATACGATGGTTGCTGCTTTCTGTCTTTGTAATAAAACGCCTCATCTGTTAATACAAAAGTATCTTTGTGTAATCTTACTGTGTAGTTTTTAATCATCAGTACATAAATAATAATGTTTCTAATAAACATAACTAACAAACATTTACTAATAATATTTTATATATATATATATATATATATATATATATATATATATATATATATATATATATATATATATAAACGCCCCTCTCACCCTCCGCGGGTGGTTTCACCTCCAAGCTCGGGTCCTCTACCAGAGGCCTGGGAGCTTGAGGGTCCTGCGCAGTATCTTAGCTGTTCCTAGCACTGCGCTTTTCTGGACTGAGAGGTCTGAGGTCTTTCCAGGTATCTGTTGTAGCCACTCCTCCAGCTTGGGGGTTACTGCCCCGAGTGCTCCAATTACCACTGGCACCACTGTCACCTTCACTTTCCATGCTTTCTCCAGTTCTTCTCTGAGTCCCTGGTATTTCTCCAGTTTCTCATGTTCCTTCTTCCTGATGTTCCCATCGCTTGGCACTGCCACATCCACCACAACGGCTTTTCTGTTCTTTATCCACCACTACAATGTCTGGTTGGTTCGCCATTACCATCCTAGCAGTCTGGATCTGGAAGTCCCACAGGATCTTTGCCTTCTCATTCTCTACCACCTTCGGAGGTGTTTCCCATTTTGACCTTGGGGTTTCCAGTTCATATTCTGCACACATGTTCCTGTATATTATTCCAGCCACTTGATTGTGGCGCTCCATGTATGCTTTCCCTGCCAGCATCTTACACCCTGCAGTTATGTGCTGGATTGTTTCAGGCGCTCCTTTGCACAGCCTACACCTTGGGTCTTGTCTGGTGTGGTAGATCTGAGCCTCTATTGCTCTGGTGCTCAGGGCTTGTTCCTGGGCTGCCAGGATGAGCGCTTCGGTGCTGTCCTGTAGGCCAGCCCTTTCTAGCCATTGGTAGGACTTCTTGATATCAGCCACTTCAGTTATGGTCCGGTGGTACATCCCATGCAGGGGTTTGTCCTCCCATGAGGATCTGTCCTCCAGCACTGTATCCTCTGCTCTCCATTGCCTGAGACATTCACTGAGCACACTGTCAGTTGGGGCCTTGAGCTTGATGTATTCATGGATCTTGGATGTTTCATCCTGGATAGTGGCTTCTACGCTCACTAGTCCTCGGCCTCCTTCCTTGCGGCTAGCATACAGTCTCAGGGTGCTGGATTTGGGATGGAACCCTCCATGCATGGTGAGGAGCTTTCGTGTTTTAACATCCGTGGTCTGTATCTCTTCCTTTGGCCATCTTATTTTTTCCTGCAGGGTATCTGATAACGGGCAGTGCGTAGCTGTTTATTGCCCGGGTCTTATTTTTGCCATTGAGCTGGCTTCTCAGGACTTGCCTTACTCGTTGGAGGTATTTAGCTGTTGCAGCTTTCCTTGTTGCCTGCTCCAGGTTGCCATTTGCCTGTGGAATTCCAAGGTAATTGTAACTGTCCTCGATGTCTGCTATTGTTCCTTCTGAGAGTGAGACCCCTCCTGTGTGGACTACCTTGCCTCTCTTTGTCACCATCCAGCTGCATTTCTCGAGCCCGAATGACATCCCAATGTCAATACTGTAGATCCTGGTGGTGTGGATCAGGGAGTCAATGTCACGCTCGCTCTTGGCATATAGCTTGATGTCATCCATGTATAGGAGGTGACTGATGTTGGCCCCATTTCTGAGTCGGTATCCATAGCTAGTATTGTTGATTATTTGGCTGGGGGGGTTCAGACCTATGCAGAACAGCAGTGGGGACAGAGCATCACCTTGGTTTATCCCACATTTGATGGACACTTGTGCAAGTGGCTTCCCATTGGCTTCAAGGGTGGTTTTACACAGCTTCATTGAGTTTCCTATGAAGTCTCTTAGAGTCCTGTTGATGTTGTACAGCTCCAAGCATTCAGTGATCCATGTGTGTGGCATTGAGTCATAGGCCTTCTTGTAATCAATCCAGGCTGTGCACAGGTTGGTGTGTCGTGACTTGCAGTCTTGGGCGACTGTTCTGTCGACCAGGAGTTGGTGTTTGGCTCCTCTGGAGTCTCTACCAATGCCCTTCTGTGTGTTACTCATGAATTGATCCATGTGCCTATTTATCTTGGTTGCAATGATGCCTGACATGAGCTTCCATGTTGTGGAGAGACAGGTTATTGGCCGGTAGTTGGATGGGATTGCACCCTTTGAGGGATCCTTCTGGATCAGGATTGTTCGCCCTTCTGTTAGCCATTCGGGGTGAGTCCCATCTCTTAGCAGCTGGTTCATTTGTGCTGCCAGGCGCTCGTGGAGCGTGCGGTACGCTTCTTTAGCCAGTAGGCATGTATCATGTCAGGGCCCGGTGCTGTCCAGTTCTTCATACCTGAGACTCTTTCTTGGATGTCTGCCACTGTGATGGTTACTGGATTCTGTTCAGGGAGGTTGCTATGTTCTTTTCTCAGAGAGACCAGCCACTGGGCATTGCTGTTATGTGCTGTCTCTTTCTCCCATATACTTTTCCAGTACTGTTCAGTTTCTAGCCTTGGTGGGTCTGCTCGGCTGTTTTGACCCTGCCACTGAGCGTACACTTTTGCAGGTTGAGTTGCGAAGAGCCTGTTTATTCGTCTGGCTTCATTGTCTCTTGTGTATCTCTTTAGGCGGCGGCTCAAGGCTAGGAGCCTTTGTTTGGCAGTTTCCAGTGCTTCAGGTATGGACATCTGGCTGTATCTCTTAGGTACTTGCTTTCTCATTGTACCTCTTTGAGCCTCTGTCAGCTTACTCACATCCTTCCGAGTTGCCTTGATTTTGGCCTCTAACCGGTGCTTCCATGGTGGGTACTGTTTTCTTCCATGGTTGCTCTTATAGCCAAGCATCTCAAGGATCACTGCTGCTGAAGTGTAAACCAGTTCATTGGTTTCTGTGATGGTTGTGGTAGGAATTGCCCTCAATGCTTCATTCACAGTTACACTTTCAGGTGGTACATCACTTAACCGTTGTAGCTGGTGACGGGGTTGCCTAGTGTTCATTGTAGACATGATCTTGTCTTTCAGGTCAGTTGCTGCCTCGCTCAGCCGGCATGACATGTGGTTCATTGTCTCTCATGTTGTGAGGTAGGCGGTGGGTGATGTTAATTGCCCTGAACTAAAATATATATATATATATATTTATATATATATATATATATATATATATATATATATATATATATATATATATATATATATATATATATATATATATATATATATATATATTTTTATAGGTAAATCTTCAAGACATTGTCGATTCGAAAGTAGCTCACATGCCAAAAAAGTGTGAGCACCCCTGCACTAGACAGTGCTCTGAACCTTTTTTCTTCAGTGATTTGTGATCTTCACTGGTCTCCATGGATTACATGAAATCTTTCCACCTTTATCCCCCTTTGTCATGGTAGGAATAACATGTCAATGCAAGGGTGGGGTCATCTAAGATAGCACAAGGGTTAAATCTGGCTTTTACATGACTTTGGAAAATGCTCAATTATTTTAGTCATTATCGATTTATTGATTTATCTATTTTCTCTACTTAATACATTTCTTGCATTATTGATTTTTTAATTTTATAAGGACTATTATCATGATTTTTAAGTTTTTAATATACTACCTTTTTTATTGTTATTATATTTATGATATTTAAGGTTACATTTTAATCATTTTACGTATTTTATTTATTTATTTTCAATTATTAATATTGATATAGCCTATATTATTTGTGTTATTGGTATTTTATCATCATTTTTATTTTTATGTTTCATAATCCAGTGTTTCCTCTTGGGGATCCATTGTACTGGAGCACTCCGCCTGCAGGGGGTGCTGTTGCTGTAGTGCTCGTTCTTATTGGGCCGGCTGAAGTCCCCTCAGTGGTCTAATAGCCATGGAGTGGGCCCTGGGCTGCTCTGTGTTGGGCGGGCGCTGTGGTAATGACCCCCGTTGTCGGGCTGGGCCTTGGAATAAATGGATCCCCATTGTATCATTTCCTCACAGCAGTACCAAGCCAGACCTTTTCTTTATGCTGCACTTCTCCGTTTTTGTTCAGGGTTCTACTGGGGGAAACTGGGTGGGTGGAGGGAGGGATCTGGTGAGGGAGGGGTCCCATCTGTGTGTGATTGTCCTGTGTTTTCTGTTTTAAATAATTTTCATATAATATGACTATTTTATCTGCTTTTATGTAAAGTGCTTTGTGTTTTTAAACAAAATGAAAGGCAAACAAATTAATAAAGTTTGAAGTTTTTAAAAACACCATTTTCATTAAAGTTGTTCTTTAAGCAAAAAAATGTAGGGCAAGAAATGTTTGAAGTAACAGAGTTTTAGTAAATATAAAAGTTTTTTTCTTACAATAAGTAAGGAAAAATTTAAATGTTCTCATTATCTCCTTCAAACAAACATGTTTCAGGTGTTGAAAATACAAAGAACTTCTGTTAAAGATGAAACCACTAATGTACTATTGGAACAGCCTAAGGGGGAACAAAGAAGGTGAGTTCTTCTGAAAAAAAACCCCTCATATTGAGACTTTAGCAGCTGATATTGTGTGTCATCATGTAAACCGATAATGTTATAAACAAAACATGTATTGCGCTTTGCAGGAAGGATGTCATTCACATTCTCTTTTGAAACATGCCTTCCTTTTTGTTGCATATTTTTTTCAGAGAAGGAGCGTCTCTTGCGGGCAAATGACAGATCTTTTAACCTGTCATTTCACTATGCTGTAAGTTAATGCCTTATTACATAATTTCTGTCATCACTCTGATGGTGGTTACAGAACATGATGCTTGTTTTATCTTCTATTTATTTATGTATATAGTTATGTATTTTTGTATTTATTTATTCATTCAATTATTTATTTTTTTATTTTAACTTGTCCTGTCCAACAGCTGAGCAAGCAGATGAGGGCTGAAGGAGTCCTGTGTTGAACATATTTTACTGTTGGGTTATGACTCTTCAGACACACCAGATGTATATTTGAATAATCCCTTTTGTAATTTTTACTAAACTTTATTTGTTAAATCATATTTGTAACAGTTGGACTGGATGGAAAAGAAAAGGAGGGATGAAGAGAGAGGGATGTTGGAGAGGGGGTGATAGGAGGGTGATTATAAGGGGAGGTTAAATCATAAAGCATCATAAAGCAGCAAGATGTGTGATGTTTATAATCATTACTGTCAGGTTTAGATGTTTAGATTTATTGGAGGCAACATATCCCTCCCCCCTCCCCAACACCAGCACAGTATAGCAAATAGAGAAAAAACGGCTGCGGGGTAATCACATCCGCCACCCAGGCCGGGGCCAGCAGGACCGCCACAGGATAGTGGGCCCAACAGGGGGCCCCCGCCCCAGGAGAGAACCCCCAGAAGACCAGAGGTCCCTCCTTCCTTGTATAATGTATGTGTGTTTGTGAGCATGTGTGTGTGTGCGTATGGGCTTTGTGTGTTGGAGTGTACATTCTTGTGGGGTAAAGGGTGTGTTTACTAAAGGGCGCAGCAAAAATTGGCAGGCAGGGCACTGAGAGGACATTTGCTAGCTGGCAGTGATGTCCAAGCAACCCCCCCCCCCCTACCAAGGGTCCCACATGTCTAAGGTACAATTAAAACCTAGAAGGGAGGGTCCCGTTTCCTTATGGCAACCATGGGAGGGTGACCACTGCTAAGTGGCACCTCCCCCCCAATGTGAATCCCAGTTTATATGTTTGTTTTTTCTTTCGATGTCAACGTTATGTTCCTCTTCTTTTCCTTAGAAAAATGAAATCAAGACATCCAAATATAACATCATCACCTTCCTGCCTCTTAATCTGTATGTGCAGTTCACCAGGCTTGCTAATGTTTACTTTCTGTTGCTTCTTATTCTTCAGGTAGATGCATTTCATTTATTATTCAAAGCAATATTAATGTTTTTGTGATGATTTAACGACTTGAGCTTCTACATGTGTTTGTTGGCAGCTAATACCAGAAATTTCCTCTCTTCCCTGGTTCACCACCGCTGTACCATTGGTGATTGTGCTGTCAATAACAGGAGTCAAAGATGCCAATGATGACATAGTAAGATGAAGCTTACTTAATCAAAATGAGAGTACAAGAATTGACATAACAGATGACATTCTTTTTCCTATCATCTGATTAGAACAGACATAAATCTGACAGGCAGGTGAATAATCGCACTGTGGAAGTCCTCGTTGATGGAAAGTGAGTTGCTTCATAAAAATTGTCAAAAGCTGATCAAATAAACAAACAAATTAATGCAAAGTATTGTGTGGGCAGTACAGTGATTTTATTGACCGTACGTGTTTTGCTCTTTAGATTGAAAGAGGAAAGATGGAAGAATGTCCAAGTTGGAGACATACTTAAACTGCAGAATAATCATTTTGTCCCAGTAAGTACAGACCATCAAAAATTAAAATGAAAAATGCTTTCTCTTCAAATAAAAATCATTTTTAAAAATGATTCTCTTCATATCATTATTTGTGGTAGCTGATACAATTCATAGTTGATATTGGTTCATTTTGAATGCTCCAATTTGATCCGAGTCACTGTTCTAAAATTAATGCAGGACATCTTTAGCCAAAAATTCCATCAGCGGGACTCAGAGATAAATACCTGGAAACAGAACAGTGCAAGTGAAGTTTTCAAATTCCTTGTATTTCTTGCAAGACAATCAAGAGCAAATTGAATATGTGTACAAACAAGCAAGTAAGCAAGAATAAATGGTACATCCATTCACATTTTAGTTTAATAGAGCTTATGAAACTTTATGAAACAATTTGTGTTTAGATAAGATAAGACTTTGATTCCACAATGCGGAAATTCTTTTATCTGCAGCAGTATAGTGACATTAAAACCCTTGTGCTATCTTAGATGACCCCACCCTTACTTTGTTGTGTTATTCCTACCATGACAAAGGTGGATAAAGGTGGAAAGATTTCATGTAATCCATGGACACCAGTGAAGATCACAAATCATTGAAGAAAAATTGGTCAGAGCACTGTCTAGTCGGTCTAGATCAGTGTTTTTCAACCTTTATTGAGCCACGGCACACTTTAACCTTGACAAAAATCCCGCGGCACACCAGCATCCCAAAAAAAAAAAAAAAGCAGAAACTCATAGTCTGTTTTGATATACAGCCCCCCCCCCCCCCCCCCCCCCGGCAATCTGACGTGCATTTTTGTGATAATTGTGGCAGAAAAAGCAGGAAGTTGCAGATGTTTTTCTAAAAGATGTAATAAAAGTTAAGTTACATACAAACTGTATGTTCGTTGTGTTTTCAAGACGCTGTCCCTTTAAGCCAATGCATCATGGGAGATGTAGTGTGAAAACTGCGAGAAAACGGCAGAAAGACTTGCGTCTCTGAGCTTCATGGTTTTGTTCACTTGTTCCACGGTCTGATACCGGATTCTGTGGAAAGCTACACCGCTAAAGACGAGCTTTAGCTGGTGTTTTTGTCGGAACTGACTGAGTTATGAGCTAAATTGGAACAAGGAAGTGGAGACTTTAACCACTTCTGATTGGTCAGACTGATGACATGTGATTAAGCCTTCAAGAATGATTGGTGGAGTCGTGGAGACAGTAAAAGCTGCGGGACTTTTCCTTACACAGTTATAGCTGCAGCTATTTCACGTTACCGTCATTCTTATCAAAATGTCTTTAATAGAATCAAATAAACACAAAGAAAAAAGGATTTTATGATCGTTTATATTCCTAACTACTCAGTGTTTTATCAGGACCTGTTTGGATGAACAAAGAGCTGATTTCCTGGAGATGGGAAATGCTTTTAGATCAGTTAATGAGGGCAATTTTCCACGGCACACTTGACCATCTCCCACGGCACACTAGTGTGCCTCGGCACACTGGTTGAAAAACACTGGTCTAGATGACCCAACTCCCAATGTTAAAGTGCCTAGGACAGCGCAAAGGTTACACAGTGCAACAGTATAAAGGAACAGAAGAATATTTGGTAACGCTTTCTTTTACAGTACAGTACTTACAGTGTACTTAAGTGGTATTTACATGGTACTTATTGTGTAACTACTGGGTGCTTTCAGGGTACTTACATGGTACTTTTTATGGAATTTACTGGGTACTTACAGTGTGTTTACATGGAACTTTCTATGGAACTTTACTGGGTACTTTCATGGTACTTTTTGTGTCTACTCTGTACTTACATGGTACTTACTGTGTATTTATATGGTACTATTTGGTTCATACCTATGTGGTACAAACTGGGTATTTATAATATTCTTACTGGGTATTTACATGTTGTGCAAAGATGTCTTTTATGGTACTTACCACATGTAAGAACAAGGTAAGTACAAATAAAGTACCTTGACCTTTAGTTCTGCACTCGCTGCATGTTTCATGGTATTTACAATGAATTTACCACAGAAACTACCCCTTAAGTACACTGAAACTGTACTGTAAAAGAAAGTCAGCCCTATTTCCACTCAAGTACATGGTACTTTCATTACTAAATACTGGGTATGTTCACTTGAATATTACTTGGTACTTACCCCTTAAGTACAATGAAACTGTACTGTAAAAGAAAGTCAGCCCTATTTCCACTCAACTACATGGTACTTTCAGTAGTAAATGCTGGGTATGTACACGTATTACCTTCCTGTGCAGTGTACATACACACTTGGTCTTCTGACCTCACCAAATGAGACAATGCCAACTTGTTGGTAAAGGTCAAATAACTGCATTGTAAAAACATATTCCTACTTCTTGTAACATGAGGCAAATTTAAAGGAAACCAAGACAGCAGTGAAAACAACAATCTTTAATATGATACATGTCTGCAGCATACAAAGTGTCATCACAATGAAATATGTTTTAAGTACAAAACAGTACAAAGGAGCATTCCAAAAAACACATTATTAGCCTGAGGGTCGTGCTTTTTGTCCGTCAAAATTCTTTCGGCAGAGTTTGGTAACAGTGCAGGACTTCTTCAGGGTTTATAACTGCAAGAAAATTCACAATAAAAGCTCAAATGAAAATAAAAAGCATTACGACTTTGATGAAATACAAAATAAATTTTACTTATTCAATCATTTCTGTAATGAGTTTGATAAATCTCTGTGTATTCTTTATCGCTTTGGCTGTAATGCTTGAAATTAATCAATTATCCTCATTTATAAACATGATAGATTATTCACAACTTTAAATTTTAGTTATATAAACAAGAACAAAAAAGAAATCAAAGAAAAAAAAAATCAAAACTGCCATAAAAAAAATCTAATTTGTTTAGACAAAGAATGAAAAAAGTAATCTTTTAATTGCCAATTGCTGTATTAATTTCTTCTTTATAAATATTATTCGCACCTACAATTTGCATTAGCATGAAAAACATGGCAGTGTAAAAGAAAAAGAAAAAAGAAATAAATAGGCAATTTCAAAATCAACGCAGTTATTCACAAAAATATGTTTTAATTTTCAAACAGTTACATTCACTTTTGGGTGGTATTGTTGTCTCTATCATATTTGAAAATAAATAAATAGATAAAAATAAAATAAAAACGGAGAAAGAAAAGAAAATGCAGTTAAACTCTTCATTAATGTAAATAATATGTCCACTTGGAGGAATTAACTTACTTTTGCTTACTCTCCTGTGGCTTCACGGATTCGTCTGGGATGTCTTCTTCACCATAGCAGATCTAAAGCGGTAAAAAGACGGAAGTACGTCATCATTATTTTAAATAAACGCCTTTCTTTGATTTTCCTAGAAAGACGTGAGCTCAGTCAAACAAGCACAGAACAACAGACTTTGTCATTTAGGCTACGTGCTTGTTTTACAGGTGCCTCTCTCCTGGTAAGTAACAACAATGTTTGTAGATTTTCATTACAAACTTTGAAAATTTAAGCATTTCTCAAGTGGATTTTTGTGATAATTGTGGCAGAAAAAGCAGGAAGTTGCGGCTGTTTTTTTCTAAGAGATGAACCACAAGCTAAAGACGAGCTTTAGCTGGTATTTTTGTTAGAACTGAGCGACTTTATCAGCAGAATTAAGAACAAGGAAGTGAAGACTTTAACCACTTCTTTTTTTTTTTTTTTTTTTTTTTACTTGTCCTGTCCAACAGCTGGGCAGACAGATGAGTGCTGAGGGCCTCTTGTGTTGGACATATTTTACTTTAACAAGAGGGGTTATTAATCTCCAGACAAACCAAAGGTATGTCTGAATAAACCCCTTTTGTAATTGAGGCCAAACTTTATTAATTTCAATCATGTTTGAAAATCTTTGGTGTTGGACCGGACGGAAAAGGAAAGAGGGGAAGAAGAGAGAGGGACGTTAGAGAGAAGGGGGGGTAGGAGGGTAGAGAAAGGGGGGTAGGAGGGTTCTGATTGGTCAGACTGATGACATGTGATTAAGCCTTCAAGAATGATTGGCGGAGACAGTTAAAGGGGCGGGACTTTTCCTTCACAGTTATAGCTGCAGCTAAATCGCGGTACCGTGATTCTTATCAAAATGTCTTTAATAGAATTAAATAAACACAAAGAAAAAGTCATTTTAAGATCTTTTATATTCCTAACTACTCAGTGTTTTATCAGGGCCTGTTTGGATGAACACAGAGCTGAAATCCTGGAGATGGAAAATGTTTTTAGATCAGTGAATGAGGGCAATTTCTCCACGGCGCACTTGACCATCTCCCACGGCACACTAGTGTGCCGCGGCACACTGGTTGAAAAACACTGATTTATCCAATATTTAAAAAAACAAAAACACTGGCTTACCTGCCAGATGAAGAGAAATTCAAACTGTTGCGCGCGCCTCGAGGCTCTCTGGATTAATGCATGTTTACTTTGGGGGTAGTTGTGCTGCATTCAAGTGCGCTGGGAATTTGCAACATTACTCGCCCCGACCTACTTAACAAAAACACACAGTCGGGGTGTTTTTAGTATTAAAAGTAAATATTTAGCCTTGTTGTTTTGCATATTTTCCTGACGTTATATATTAAAACAAGTTCATTTTTAGAACAATATTTAAAAAAAGTTAAGTTTTGAATAATTTATTATCATGTTTATAAATGAGGATAATTGATTAATTTCAAGCATTACAGTCAAAGCGATATAGAATACACAGAGATTTATCAAACTCATTACAGAAATGATTAAATAAGTAACATTTATTTTGTATTTCATCAAAGTCGTTATGCTTTTTATTTTCATTTGAGCTTTTATTGTGAATTTTCTTGCAGTTACAAACCCTGAATAAGTCCTGTACCATCACTAAACTCTGCTGAAGGAATTTTGACGGACAAAAAGCACGACCCTCAGGCCAATAATGTGTTTTTTGGAATGCTCCTTTGTTTTGTACTTAAAACATATTTCATTGACCGGAGAAAGGTAGCTTGCCATCTCTCGGTGGGTGGAGTGTCCTTGCCCCAGGTGGAGGAGTTTAAATACCTCGGGGTCTTGTTCACGAGTGAGGGAAGATCGGAGCGTGAGATTGACAGGCGGATCGGAGCGGCGTCCGTAGTTATGCGGTCGCTCTATCGGTCCGTCGTGGTGAAGAGAGAGCTGAGCCGAAAAGCAAAGCTCTCAATTTACCGGTCGATCTACGTTCCAGTACTCACCTATGGTCATGAGCTATGGGTCATGACCGAAAGAACGAGGTCCCGAATTCAAGCGGCTGAAATGAGCTTCCTCCGTAGGGTGGCTGGGCGCTCCCTTAGAGATTGGGTGAGAAGCTCGGCCACCCGCGGGGAGCTCGGAGTAGAACCGCTTCTCCTCCACATCGAAAGGAGCCAGCTGAGGTGGCTCGGGCATCTAGTCCGGATGCCCCCTGGACGCCTCCCTGGAGAGGTGTTCCGGGCATGTCCCACTGGGCGGAGGCCCCGAGGAATACCCAGGACACGCTACGTCTCTCGGCTGGCCTGGGAACGCCTCGGGGTCCCCCCAGAGGAGCTGGAGGAAGTGGCTGGGGTGAGGGAAGTCTGGGCATCTCTGCTCAGTCTGCTGCCCCCGCGACCCGGTCCCGGATAAGCGGAGGAAGATGGATGGATGGATGGACATATTTCATTGTGATGACACTTTGTATGCTGAAGACATGTATCATATTAAAGATTGTTGTTTTCACTGCTGTCTTTTTTCTCTTTAAACTTGTCTCACGAAGTAATCAGGCCAGAACATGTTTTTACAATGCAGTTACTTTACCCTTACCAACAAGTTAGCATTGTCTCATTTCGTGAGGTCAGAAGCCCAAGTGTGTATGTACACTGCACAGAAAGGTAATACGTGTACAAATCCAGCATTTACTACTGCAAGTACCATGTAATAGAGTGGAAATAGGGCTGACTTTCTTTTACAGTACAGTTTCATTGTACTTAAGGGGTAAGTACCTAGTAATATTCAAGTGAACATACCCGGTAATTAGTAATGAAAGTACCATGTAGTTGAGTGGAAATAGGGCTGACTTTCTTTTACAGTACAGTTTCATTGTACTTAAGGGGTAGTTTCTGTGGTAAATTCATGGTAAATACCATGAAACATGCAGCGGGTGCAGACCTAACGGTCAAGGTACTTTATTTGTACTTACCTTGTTCTTACATGTGGTAAGAACAATAAAAATGACAGAAACAACAACAGCAAAAACAAATGAAATACACAGTGTAGGTACATAGTGTGTCACCTTAGTACTGTATTGCATAGTCTGATGGCTGTGGGGAGGAATGACCTGCGGTAGCGCTTCTTCTTGCACTGTGGGTGTAACAGTCTCGTGCTGAAGGAGCTGGTCAGTGCCTCTGCAGCTTGGTGCAGGGCTTGAGAGGGGTTATCCATGATGGATGTAAGCTTAGCCAAAATCTTCCTGTCCGCCACCTCCTCGATGGACTCCAGTGTACAACCCAGGACCAGTTTAAGTCTCTGCCTGTCTCTGTCTGTACTGCCCCCTGCCCACCACACAACTCCATACTGGACCACCACAGTGTCATAAAAAGCCCTTTGCAGCTATCTGCACACACCCAAAAGACCAGCTCCTTTGTCTTGCTGGTGTTTAGCAAGTGGTTATTTTCACACCAGCCCACAAAGTCAGAGCTGACACCCCTGTACTCCTGCTCATCTCCCCCTCATACACAGCCAACAATGGCACTGTCATCTGAGAACCTTTGTAAGTGACAGTGGTGGGAGTTGTATTTAAAGTCTGATGTGTACAGTGTGAACCGGAATGGGGAGAGCACAGTCCCTTGAGGTGCCCACGTGATGCAGAATACCACATCAGACACACAATCACGCTACCCCTCAAACTGTGGCCTTTCTGTGAGGTAATTAACAGTCCAAGCAGCCAGATGTTGGTCCACGCCTGCCACCTACAGATATCAACAGTGAATGATGAATGGATGGTGTTGAAAGCACTGGAGAAATAAAAAACATGACCCTCACAGCGCTCCCAGGGGACTCCAGGTGAGACAGGCCCAGATGCTGCAGGTAGATGATGACGTCATCCACCCTGATGCCTGGTCAATATGCAAACTGCAGCGGGTCCAGTGCATTTGTCCTCCTTAACTCCCTCCTAACCTCCTAACTTAGTTCTGAGTGATGCAGAGGGGGGTGGGCAGTGGCTGGTCTGAAGCTGTGGGTTTTTGGGGGGGTGCGTTTGTTGCGGTTGGAGGGCAGAGTGGACTGCTTGGTGCTGAGGTGTGAATAGCTGCGGCTGGGAGGAGACGCCTGGACTGGAAAGGTGGAAAGAGAGGGCTGTGTGGATGAAGACTGGGGGCTGGGCAAAATCAAATCTGTTAAAGAACAGATTCAGTTTATTTTCCCAGACTTGGTCACCTGTCACCTGACACGACCATTTCCGGCCTCACCGTGGCCTGAGATGTGTTCTAAACCTCTCCAGACATCACAGACGTTGTTATGTTACAGGTGATGCTTTAACTTCTTCCAGTGGCTGTCTTTTTACCTTCTGATTTTGTATTTAAGGTCCCTCTGAACTCTGCGCAGTTCCTCCTTGTCCCCAGAGAGAAAAGCCCTCTTCTTCTCATTTAGTAGGGCCTTCAGCTCAGGAGGGACCCACGGCTTATCGTTCGAGAAACACCCCATTGTCTTTATTGGCACTGTGTTTTCCACACAAAAATGTACATAGTCTGTGATGCAGTGTGTGAGACTGCCAATGTCCTCCCCATGTGGACTGCAGAGAATGTCCCAGTCTGTGGTGTTGAAACAGTCCTTTAGTTGCTCTGTTGCCTCTTCAGCCTAGATCTTCACCGTTTCAACCTGTGGGGTCTGCTGTTTTAACACTGGAGTGTAAGCAAGGGAGAGATAAACCAGGTTGTGGTCAGAGCGTCCTAAAGGGGGGAGGGGGGCAGAAGTGTATGCATTCTTGTCATTAGAATGTAGAAGGTCCAAAGCTTTATTTGTTGACAGTTTACATACTGGGTGAAGTTCGAGAAGGTGGCAGGGGGGGTGCAGGCATGGTTAAAGTCCCCAGAGATCAGAATCAGGGCCTGCGGGTGTGTCTGCAGGTGGAACACGGTGCTGTGCACGCAGTCACAAGCAACAGTGGTGTTGGCCGATGGAGGAATGTAAACGGAGATTGCCAGTACATGGATGAACTCCCGTGGAAGGTAGTACGGCCGAACGCTAACTGCCACCAGTTCAATGTCCCTACTACAGTGTTGTTCTTTAATAGCGATGTGGTTCGGGTTACACCACCTTTCGTTCACGGACACTGCAAGTCCACGACCTTTCTTCTTTCCGCTCCGCGCCATGCTCCACACCAGTGTAAATCTGTTTACAGAGACCAGGGAGTGTGTTGTGTCCTGGTTGAGCAACGTCTCGGTGAAGCACAGCAGGCTGGTCTCCCAGTATACACGCTGCAAAATCGTTAGCACCGTTAGCTCGTCCAGCTTGTTTGAGAGCGGACGCTTCCCATAATAAGAACTCTGTCCTCTCTCCCGGCATTTAACTCCCTCTCTGTGGCCTCGTCAATTTCTCCCTCTCTCGGCTAGAACCACTGGCCTTCCAGCGAGGAGAAACTCGGCTTGGCTAAGAGCTAACAGCTGATCTCAAGAGTAACCAAGGGAACTGCATCCTGAAGGATCCCCCCGAGGCCAGCTCAAAAAGTTAAATAAATAAATAAATAAAACAAAATGCAAAAGTAATTAAGTTTACGTCCTTTGTTGCAGAACTCCATATTGATTTATATAAAAAACAAAAAACACAAATAAGGTGGAAGAAAAGATTAAAAAAACGCAAATAGAAGAACTAAAATTACTTGCTGCCACACACGTGGTCCAACGATTAAGTAGATTAATCTTACAACCTTACAAGTAACAAAAAATCAAAAACCTACAAATAACAGATGTTATTCACCTCTTCCTTAGCATTCTGACTTTCTGTGCTGACATTTCAGGCAGATCTTCTGCTGCTGTCCAGCAGTGAGCCTCTGAATTTGGTCTATGTGGAAACAGCTGAATTAGATGGGTGAGTTAAAAGAACTACTAATCTTATTTTGTTGCCTCTTTATCGCCTCTTAAATTGCATTACTGATACAGAACATTACCATGTCAAAAGTCAATTTTAGTCCTGGTTGAACTTTTTCAACCAATTTTTTTTTTACCTTGACAGACTGGAAAAAGCAAGTGAGGTTATCAGATATGGACTAGTTGCCTACATTTTAAAAGGGGTTAGTTACACCTGGAGCTTCAAAAGATTCATAACCCCTGTTGTAACAGAAAATTGTCTAACACAAGAGGCTTTCAGCGCTCATCTGTTTGCTCAGCTGTTGGACAGGACAAGCAAAAAAAAGATATGGACTAGTTGGTCATCTTAAATCTAGGAGTGCCTCAGGGGTCAATTCCAATAGCTCTGTTGTTTAATTTGTATCTGCTTCCTCTGGCTCAGACCATGTATGTTCATAAAAATTAATTTAAAAAAAACAAATATAAAGAGCTAGATTTGATGAATCAAAGACTGTAAGTCAAATTCTTGGTTAAATGTTGGTGTCACAGTTAAATTAAAACAAAAACAAAAAAAACATCTACATAAGAGTCATATCTTGTTTATAGAGAAAATTTGAAGAAGCTGGTTTATGATTTCATCTCCTGCAGACTACTCTTCAAATCTTCTGTTTGCTTTTCTAAGATTAAAAAAAGACCGGAAAAGCTACAAGTTATTTAGACTGCTCCTGCCATACAAGAGAACTGACCAAATCCTCCCTTTCTCAAGTTCTTAGGCTAACGTTAAAATGTATTTTAAAACCCTGCTAGTTTAAAAAGGTTTGAATGGTGTGGATCCAAATAAGTCTAATATCTACCTGTAATGCAGAAACCCAGTATAGGTCTAAAATCATCAGTAGGCGATCTGTTATGTAAGGGTTAATGGCAGACGAAGTGTGCGTTATTACTTTTTAACGCACGCCGTGTAAGCCTGAACCGTCCAACACGAAGCAGAGGACGGTTGCTTCCGCGGCGTTCGTTAAAAAGTAATAACGCACACTTCAAAGGTCAATAACCGGTTTATACCATGGTCACTTACAAAAGCAATACATATTAACCAGTTTTTAGTCCTTAATTCTTGTTTTTTTCCGATTTGGATCGCTTTTATCACAAAAGCGGACTATTTGTTACGTGATGCGGCGTATCAAATAGTCAGCGTCGTGCCGCACCACCGCTGCAGTCAAGATTCGGCGATAAATATGTGCTGATCTTTCTGATGGGTTGAATGAAGCATCAGTTCAGAGAGAAAGTTCACCTCTTACCGCTTGTTTTTGTCCAAATGATGAAACAAAAGATTGTTTTAAAGAAGCCGGCGCAGTGATACAAAACATTTAAGCTAGGTGACCGGAACTTCTTTTTTCACCGTGCGGTTATCAGGTTTTCATGCACACTCAGCAGCCAATCAGAATCGAGTATTCACCCGGACCATGGTATAATAGAACCTAGCGTGAGGACTAGGGCTATAATGAATATCCAAATGCGAAGAGATTTGTAATCTGATCAATTTTTTTTAATATGAATGGTTCTGAGATCACAGTTTATGGATATTTATAAATAAAGTATACACTTCAGGCAATGCCATTATCGATCGAAATTGCAGAATAATTTTGGACTTTAGGTATATAAACTAAACGTATGCATCACTGTTACTGAAAGTAAATAAATCTTCAAAGTAAAGTGTCAGCAAAAGTTCTCATTTTCGAAGTAAACCCATCAAGTGGGCCCTGCAACAGACTGATGATCTAAGTTGAGAATGAAATTCAGTTTATGTTGAGTATGTTTAAAAAAAAACAGTTTTGTTTGAAAAATCCTCGACAATTTATGACTGCCTGCAAGCATGGTGGAGAAGCCGTACTGGAATGGGTCTGTAAAATCTTCATCTAAAGTCTGGGAGTTTGAAAATGAATTTTATAAAAGCTTTATGTTTTACCTATTATGTTTTTTGGATTTTGGATGTATTTTAAATAAAAGTACAAGTGATTGTAATAAAATACAAATGCTTTTAATTTTTATAAATTCAGAAAAAGACATAGATATAACAATCATTCAAACATGATATATCAAATGGTAGGAATCGTGTGAATCCTTGATCTTATTTGATGAATTGGATCGTCACCTAAAAAACAATCAACATTATCAAAGACAGAACCAAATGGGATGACGTTGCTTTTAGAAATTCTGCTGGTTCCACTGTGTGCACAGATGGAACCAACTCTGACAAACCATACTAATATTTTCATTTTGTTTCATATTATATCGTTTTATAATTTTTCTTAATTAAAATTTACTTAATTAAAATTTTTTTAAAAACTTTTCAGCTATGAAAAGAATTGCCTGTGTGTTCAAATTTTGCCTTTCAAATTAAATTACTTTTGCCTTGCTGTTTGTTCATCAGTGAAACCAATCTGAAAGTGAAACAGGCTCTTACTGTGACCGGAGAGTTGGGAAACGACATTGAAGCATATTCTACATTTACAGGTGAGAGTTTAAAACATCAGCCATGGAGAAAAGTCAACATTGCCCTCATCACACCTCCAAACAGTGATGAGCTCTAGAGATGATTTGGCAAAACAGAAGGATCCTGTTTGCAGTATATTTGCTGTTTGAGTATGCTGACAGTAAACATATTGACACTGCTTATTTCACTCTCACCAATTTAAGGTACAGAGATTTAGATACCCAGTCCCCTATTTGGAAGTTTTGGTTTTACCTTTTTTAGTCAGCAGTAGTTTTAATCTTTTTTTTTTTTTTAGTTTATGATTCTTGGTTATTTTATAGTGTTGTGTTTATACCTGTATGTGATTGTTTTTATACTTTTACGTTATTGTTTTTATACTTGTATAAATGTTTTTATTTTATTCCAAAGTCTTTTATTTGCTTTGTGTTTATTGTTGCAAATGGACCTTGAGTCTGTAATAATAAAGCTTATTCCTTAAAATCTCAGTAGCAGTCACAGTAGTTAAATAATAGTTGCATGATTGAGTCAAACTTTGACAAAGGTTTCTCTAAATATGTTGTGTATTCTTCATAAGAAACTGGAATAACAGGTTGTTGACATCTTGAATGTAATACTTTGGTTTGTCATCCTTGCACTACACACTATTGCTTCTCAGGTGAAGTGAGATGTGAACACCCCAACAACCGTTTAGACAAGTTCAAAGGAACCCTGACTGTGAAAGGACAAACTCATGGATTGGACAATGACAAAGTGCTGTTGAGAGGATGTACCCTGAGGAACACAGAATGGTGCTTTGGCCTGGTCATATTTGGCGGTAAACTCTTTTTTTGTTGCTTCTGTGAACTGAAAACTATCAAACTGTACTAAATGAGGTTCTTCTAAGTTGGCTAACACTGATAGTTTGGCAACAATAACACACATGCTCAATAAGATGCCCCTTGAAATCTTCTAAGAATTAAAGTTAACAGAACTTTCAAAAAGAAAAGGGCTGAGACACTTCCTTCACATGTTAGAGAAACTGAATTAATGCAATTGACTGAAAAATTCCCACTCAAAATAGTAGCTATTTTTTCAGGAATATCGCTAACTTGTTGGCTTCAAAGTGTAGTGTTCAAATAAAACCCAACACAAAGTTGTAAAATTCTTGTTTACCAACTTTGTATTCTTGGCTTTATTCCAGAGCAGATGTTGACCCCAGGAGTCAAAGTGGCTATTTGTTTAAAAAAAAAAATCCAAAAGAAAAAAAGTTTATTGTTACGTCCCTCTTCAGAGAGGAGGGAGAAATGTGTAACATAAAGAAAATTATGATAACCGGGCGGGGTTAAAGTTGGCCACACAGCCGTTTATTCAGTGACAAATAACACTCATAGGGGACTAAAAGAGAAATAATCAACTCAACAGCAAAGGTGCAACAAATAATGGGATAACTTAAATTCTCAGGCTTTAAAGCAAGGCACCAAATTACTCAAAATGCAAACAAAAGACCACAAGAGTAAATGTAACAAAAGGACAAAACCAGAATCAAAGCTAAGGGGGAAACCAGAGGCTTTCTCAAGCTAAGGCCAGGCAGACAGCAGGGGCAGACTGAAGAACAAATTCCCACTCAGGAATGCAGCCGCCCCTGGAGCAGAGGATCCTCGGAGCTTTTAAGCTTCCCTCCAAGCCAGGCGATAGGTAGCAGCCTCAATCAGCTCTGCAGAGGGGCGGAGTCAGCAGCTGTGCAGGAGCTGGACTTCTACAGGAGCTGAGAACACATATGCATACACACACGCACACACAAGACAAGCAGACAACTACCAGGGGTCGTAACACCCCTCCCCTTAAGCTGCAAACCTTTAAATATAAAGATTTGCAAGCAAACCAACCAAAACGAAATTAAGTGTGTGATGCACAACTTACTCTGAGGGAGAACGTGAATCCAAACTGGACATGTCATCACCTAACCGGTTCTCCTCTCCAGCAAAACCGAGCGCCGGAGGCGCTGGTTAGGAGTTCCGGGCTGGAACTCATGCCTAAGGCCTGAGTGGAACGTTGCGAGGTGTGAATGCTGCCTAATTTTCCCGGTCTAAAAACTAGTGCCCCTTCCACTGGGTCACATGCAGGACATCCAACAAAAACAAGCCGTGCGTAAAAGTGGATCAGCTCTCCGTGTGGCACGTCGCTGTGCGCATACGGGGGGCGCGGACTTCCCAGAGTGCTCCAAATCAGACGTGTGACCTTTTCTCATGGTCTCCTGTCTTTGAGAAAAACTGTCAGATTTACACGACGTCGTGACACGGTTAGTTCCTGAAAGAAAATGCATAGATAAACCGTCAGACAAGTCATCTCGCGGCTGCGCGCGCGTAATGGCGCAGGCTGGGTATGGCCTGTGCATGGCTGTTCGGCGCTGACGTTTCGGCGCTAAGGTGGTTTTCGGGGGTACCTCGAGATGTGGCACAATCTTTTCGCCAGCCACATCATTTCCCAGCAAAACTGTAACACCTTGTATGGGCAGTTCCGGACAAACTGCCATGGGAAAAATACCTGAAATTAATTCAGATTTTAGATGCACGAGGTGAACGGGGCGAGGAGAATACTCCATGCCAATCCCACGAAGAAGGCAGGTATATCCACAGGAGGATGAATCTGAAAATGATAATGCATTATCCAAAATAACGAACTGGGAACCACCTGTGTCCCTCAAAATGCGCACTGAGCGCTCATCCGTGCGTTTGCCGCTCAGCGAGATAAGACCTTCAAAGACAAAAGGTTTAAAGCAGGAGGCTGAGTGTTTCTTCCTTTTACCTGACTTTAAGATGATTCCAACCCCTTTTGGACTAGAAGGACTCTGTTGGGCATTTTCAGATCTCGTTTGGAGGAGAACGCAGTCAGCGATGACATGTCCAGTTTTGTGACAATAAAAACACTCGCATGTTTCTCTGGATGCACGTGGTTTGTTGCGAGTCGGCTGAGGTACAGCAGCAGCTCTCGGGTGGTTGTTTGGCACGAGGAAGGATGTTTTGTGAGTTAACACATATTCATCAGCCAGCACCTCTGCTGACGTCACAGAGTTCACTTTTTGCTCATTTAAATAAACAACTAGACTCTCGGGCAAACTTCGTTTGAACTCCTCCAACAATATAAGTTCCCGAAGAGAAACAAAATCATCAGCTTTGGATGCCAAACACCATTTATCAAAGAGAATGCTCTTTTCGCGGGCAAACTCCACATGAGTTTGCGACGGACTTTTTATCTGCTGTCTGAACCTTTGGCGATAAGCTTCAGGCACGAGTTCATATGCCTGCAAAACAGCTGTTTTAACCAAATCATAATTTAATGAATCCTCAAGAGGGAGCGACGCTACAACCTCTTGGGCCTTTCCACTCAATTTACAGTGGAGCAACAAAGGCCACATTTCACGGGGACACTTCAGAGTACCAGCGATTCTTTCAAAAGATGCGAAATAGGAATCCATCTCCGCTTCCCTGAAAGCGGGAACGAGACAAATCAATTTACTGAGGTCAAGTGAGGTAGTGGGTAAACCGGGGAAAGTAGGGTTTGTGCCGTCATCGGAGTTTACAGGAATGTGAGCTTTTGCCTCCAAATCCAGCTGTCTGATTCTGACAGCTGTCTCGGCCTCGATCTCCATTCGTTTGATCTCCAGCTGCATCTGGCGGGTCTGCGCCTTTTCCTGCGCTTCAAGCTGCAGACGGGCGAGCCGAACTTTCAGACGGGCCTCATCCCGTGACCCACCGCTGCCTGGAGAGAACGGATCATATCGAGGGAGGCTGAAGGGCGGTTTTCCCTGTTCGAGCCTCTCAGCGCTCTCTCTGACAGGTGCTCCTAGCACGGGCAGTGTCTCCGTGTGCACGCGGCCACCCACGCGCGGGGCGCCGCCGTCACGCTCGCGGCTACCTCTCCCAGAGGCGCCGTCCGCGGACAACACAGGCACATCAGTGACAGTGACAGGCAGACAAACCACACCCATTTCCACCAAGCTACTCACCAGCAGATCCTTCAGATCCTGTTTGAGGATGGGTTTGGGATAATTGACGAGGAAGTGATTCGCTATTTGCATCAAATCGCTTTTGCGGCACGTTTCCAATTGTTCAAAGGTTGCGTGAGCAATGAAGTGCTCCAAACTAAAGCCGGATGCCATGGTTTTCCCCTTTTTGAAACACAGGCGTTGGCACACAAACAGGAGGAAAGGAAACGTCAGCACAACAACGCTGCAGGTGTCACACAAACAAAGGTAAAAGCTGGTGACAGCTGACACTTGAACCCCTTAAATTTAAATAATCCCGGACGAGCCCCCACCTATGTTACGTCCCTCTTCAGAGAGGATGGAGAAATGTGTAACATAAAGAAAATTATGATAACCGGGCGGGGTTAAAGTTGGCCACACAGCCGTTTATTCAGTGACAAATAACACTCATAGGGGACTAAAAGAGAAATAATCAACTCAACACCAAAGGTGCAATAAATAATGGGATAACTTAAATTCCCAGGCTTTAAAGCAAGGCACCAAATTACTCAAAATGCAAACAAAAGACCACAAGAGTAAATGTAACAAAAGGACAAAACCAGAATCAAAGCTAAGGGGGAAACCAGAGGCTTTCTCAAGCTAAGGCCAGGCAGACAGCAGGGGCAGGCTGAAGAACAAATTCCCACTCAGGAAAGCTCCGATCCTCGGAGCTTTTAAGCTTCCCTCCAAGCCAGGCGATAGGTAGCAGCCTCAATCAGCTCTGCAGAGGGGTGGAGTCAGCAGCTGTGCAGGAGCTGGACTTCTACAGGAGATGAGAACACATATGCATACACACACGCACACACAAGACAAGCAGACAACTACCAGGGGTCGTAACGTTTATGGAACAAATTTTCACCCATTAAAAATGGCCTACAATTCTGGCTCCAATGACATGAAGTCAATTCATTCGCAATAGAGATGCCATCATGTCTGAGTCAGAAGTTGTCAGTAGTCTGTGATTGGTCTGAATCAGTCCGAGTCCTCATTTTTATGGCAACCATTCTCGGCAATCAGGAGTGAGCTTGTTGAAAACGTATTACTTGAAAGCAGGTTGAACGAATTGTGTTAATGTAAATGTACTTTTATTGAAGTATCCGGTTAGCTAGTTTATAACTTGAATAATTTGTACTACAAAAAAATATAAAAAAATTATTTGCAACATGTTGAAAAATGTTTGCAGATCAAGAATGGTTGTTTTGTCAAATAGAATGAATGAGTTATAGCTTTTTATTTCTCAATATAACTTTAGTTTTTTCATCAAATGCTCTTGTGTGCACCCGTACTGTATAGATAGTACATTTTATCCCATCTTCAATGCGTTAAAAATGCTGGAAAGGATTTAATAATATACCTGTTTTTATTACTTTTTTTTTCAAAGCTGTGGATAAATGTAAGTTATTCCTTTGCATTTCTTCAGGTCCAGACACTAAACTCATGCAGAACAGTGGACAGTCAAAATTCAAACGGACAAGAATTGACCGTATGATGAATATCCTGGTGTTATGTGTGAGTTTATGTTCACTCAAATGCAAACTCCACAAAAACCTTCTTCAAGCCAATTCAACAACTGCATTCACATTAGAAATCTGCATGATGCATTAATCATCATTGATGCTGTTATTGACAGTTTAAAATCAATGGGAATTTTTCTGAAATAAAATAAAAAACTTGCAAAAATATGTTAACAACAAATTTTAATCTGTTTCATCAGATCTGTGGTTTCCTTGTGACAATATGTGTCATTCTCTCCATCGCTAATTCCATCTGGGAGACGAATGAGGGCTCTGCGTTCACAGTGTTTCTTCCTCATTTACCAGACATCAGTGTTGAGCTCTCATCCTTTTTCATCTTTTGGTCTTACATCATAGTCCTTAACACGGTGGTGCCCATTTCTCTCTACGTGAGGTACATTTTCCAAAGAAAAGTCTCTGTCTGGTATTTTAAGTTTATGTTGGTAAAGTTTGACCACTTTTTGCATGCTTGACTTTCAGCGTGGAGATCATCCGTCTAGGAAACAGTTTCTTCATAGACTGGGACAGAAAGATGTATTATCCTAAGAAAGATACTCCTGCTCAGGCAAGAACCACCACGCTCAATGAGGAGCTCGGCCAGATTAAATACATCTTCAGTGACAAAACTGGAACCCTGACGCAGAACATCATGACCTTCAACAAATGCTCCATTAATGGAAAACCCTATGGTGAGCAACTGGATTCAAATGTAAAAATAAAACTGTATGAATATAACAAAATTATATGTACTTAGTTCTAAAGAAGGGCATGATGTCATCATTTCTTTGGTTCAGGGGAGCTGTATGACTTTTCTGGACATAAGGTGAAAATATTAGAGGTAAAAGCCTTATATGTCCACAAAACTTTTATGATTCGTTTTACCGTAAACAATATTAATGCTGTCTTCTTTTCCCTAATTTTCCCTAAAGAAAATGGAGAGAGTGGACTTCAGCTGGAATAAGCTTGCAGATCCAAAGTTCATTTTTCACGATCACAGTCTGGTGGAGACAGTCAGGGAAGGAAACTCAGAGGCTCACGCTTTCTTCCGCTTGCTGGCTTTGTGTCACACTGTCATGCCAGAAGAAAAAAAGGAAGGTGAGACCCTACAAAAAACATTATTTAAAAATATTTGATTGTACGGTGGAACAGTGGTTAGCGCTCTCACCTCACAGTAAAAATCCTGATTGGGAGTTTTCTGTGTGGAGTTTGTGTGTTCTCCCTGTGCATGCGTGGCTTTTCTCTAGGCACTCCGGTTTCCTCCCACAGTCCAAAAACATGCTTCATAGGTGAATTTTTTACTCTAAAGTAGGGCCGGGTGATATGGCCAAAGAACAAAATCGATTATTCTATTTTAATTGATTTTTCTTTCTTCCTGTTTTTGCTTTCCTTAACAAGAATTACAAATGATTAACTATATTTAACAAAAACTATTTTATTTTAACATCTCCTTTGGAAACTGTCTCAAACACAAAGTGTAACTAAATTCAAGCTGTAAAAGTTAATGTAGAACAATACAGCAGATGTTTTGTGAGCTACCTAAGGCTTGAGCTCTCATAAATAAAAATACCAGAACAGAGTTGGCAGAACAATATTTGTAGCAACAGCCTTGAAACTGATTTTGCTGTGCGTGATTTGATGCTCCAAGTTTGAAGTCACAACCGCAGTGACCAAGTATTATTTTTGACTCATCAGCCAAGTTGGCTGGTAGCTTAAAAAGTCAACTGGCAGAATTTTTCCATTAATTTGCAAAGAAAAATCATAGGTGTTATTTTATAAAATTGTATTCTGTTGAATGCAAACAAAGAAGAAGTCATATTGAAAATATCAGATAAAAATAACAGTTATTTTTCTGAGGGGCTTGTAATATAAATTTCAAATCAATTTTTGTTCTCTGCTTTTGCCGTTTCCACACTGTCAATGAAATGTTTATTTCAATCACAAATGAGTTGTTTCTGTTTTCTTGCTTAAAAACACCCCATGATGGAGGGTTACATTTCAGGCAGTCCAATGTAGTCTGACGTACAGTGGGGCAAACAAGTATATAGACAGCCACCAATTGTGCAAGTTGTACTCCTTAAAAAGATGAGAAAGGCCTGCAATTTTCATCATACAGTGCCTTGCGAAAGTAAGGCCCCTTTAAACTTTTCAACCTTTTGCCACATTTCAGGCTTCAAACATAAAGATATAAAACTGTAGTTTTTGGTGAAGAATCAACAACAAGTGGGACACAATCATGAAGTGGAACCAATTTCAAACTTTTTAAACAAATACAAGACTAAAAAATTGGGTGTGCAAAATTATTCAGCCCCTAAACTTAACACTTTGTAGCACCGCTTTTTGCTGTGATTACAGCTGTAAGGTGCTTGGGGTATGTTTTCTATCAGTTTTGCACATAGAGAGACTGAAATTTTTGCCCATTCCTCCTTGCAAAACAGCTCGAGTTCAGTGATGTTGGATGGAGAGCATTTGTGAACAGCAGTTTTCAGTTCTTTCCACAGATTCTCAATTTGATTCAGGTCTGGACTTTGACTTGGCCATTCTAACACCTGTATATTTTTATTTATGAACCATACCATTGTAGATTTTGCTTTATGTTTTGGATCATTGTCTTGTTGGAAGGCAAATCTCTGCCCCAGTCTTAGGTCTTTTGCAGACTCCATCAGGATTTCTTCCAGAATAGTCCTGTAATGGGCTCCATCCATTTTCCCATCAATTCTAACCATCCTCCCTTTCCCTGACGAGGAAAGCAGGACTAAACCATGATGCTGCCACCACCATGTTTGACTGTGGGGATAGTGTGTTCAAGGTGATGAGCTGTGTTGCTGTTATGCCAAACATTATGTTTTGCATTGTTGCCAAAAATTCGATATTGGTTTTATCTGTCCGGAGCACCTTCTTCAACATGTTTGTTGTGTCTCCCAGGTGGCTTGTGTAAAACTTTTAACAACCATTTTTATGGATATCATTAAGAAATGGCATTCTTGCAGCTCTTCCATAAAGGCCAGATTTGTGCATTAGATAGATAGATAGATAGATAGATAGATAGATAGATAGATAGATAGATAGATAGATAGATAGATAGATAGATAGATAGATAGATAGATAGATAGATAGATAGATAGATAGATAGATAGATAGATAGATAGATAGATAGATAGATAGATAGATAGATAGATAGATAGATAGATAGATAGATTTTTATTGTCATTACACACACAGTATTTGCAAGGAAGTACACGGGTGAGACGAGATGTTGTTTCTCACTAGCAAGACAGTGCAAAAGAGAAAAATCCTAGAATAAAATAAGATGAATAATAAAATTAAGTGAAATAAATACAGGTAAAAAAGATTAATATAAAATAAAATAGAGTACAATAGAATACGACTGACTGTTGTCCAATGGACAAACTCTCCCACCTCAGCTGTAGATCTCTATTCATTAGTCATTTAGGTAAACATTGGATCATTCAGAGATCCTCACTGAACATCTGGAGAGAGTTTGCTGCACTGGAAGTAAAAGGGCTGAATAATTTTGCACGCCCAATATTTCAGTTTTTTATTTGTTTGAAAAGTTTGAAATATCCAATGAATTTCGTTCCACTTCATAATTGTGTCCCACTTGTTGAATCTTCACAAAAAGTTACAGTTTTGTATCTTTATATTTGAAGCCTGAAATGTGGCAAAAGGTCAAAAAGTTCAAGGGGGCCTCACTTTCGCAAGGCACAGTAGTAGTATACTTCAACTATGAGAGACAAAATGAGGGGAAAAAATCCAGAAAATCACATTGTCTGATTTTTAAAGACCTTATTTGTAAATCATGGTGGAAAATAAGTATTTGGTCACCTAAAAACAAGCCGGATTTTTGGCTCTCATAGACCTGTAACTTCTTCTGTAAGAAGATCTTTTGTCCTGCACCTGTTACCAGTTTTAATGGTACCTGTTTGAACTTGTTATCTACCATAAATTCCAAGCCATAGAACGCACCTGATTACAAGCTGCACCTCTTACATTTTTAAAGGGTCAACTATTTCATACTCACACAAGCTGCACCTGGATATTAGCTGCATGCACACACATTGAAACATAATGTTTGCTGCACACCTCCAACAGTCTCATAGAGGGAGAAATAAATGCAGGTTGCGTATACTCCTTTCCAGCACTATAGCCTGTTAATTAGACCACACTCACAAACAGACAAACACCATGGATGTCACTTCTGCTCACAGCCACCTTAGTCATGGTGAGAAACTTTACGCCCACGATTCCCCACTTCCTATAAGTCTTAGGGGCTGAAGGCAGGGCTAACCCGCAGGTCGCCACGCTCTGTTGTAGATTGAGGATGTGAATTTGCTGAAACCGCGCACGTGTGAAGAAGGAAGAGGAAGTGTGTGCAGTGGAAGGAGGGGAGAACATGCGTGCAGCGAAAGTGTGTTGGGGGTGTGTGTTTATGTTTGTTATACAGAGTGAAAGAGAACTGTAATAAAAGAAGGTTTCCCCCAGAAGAATGATGAATGATTCTTTATTAACCCACTCTGGAAGCTCTGGGGGTCCAAACAGGGAAGTGAAAAACCGAAAGAAGAACCGCCTTCGGCGGAGAGGAAAAAAGGAAAAAAAGTAATCGCAGGAAAGGTTCAACAAATGATATATTTACAAAGAAAAACGGTACACAGAAAGAGTTTTCCAAGTTTTAATAATATGCCTGAGCTTTTCTTTCCAAAAAGTGCCTGTAAACACGGCAGTAACCTAGAGCAGCAGTAACTTATAGGCGCGCGCGCAGAGGAAAGCGCTGCGCAGCGCGTGCCCATAAAAGTCAGTGAGAGCTTTTTTCATCTTCCTCCTGTGCACTGAAACCATGGAAGTCTTCCTCCTCAGTGTCGGATTGGAATAGCGTCAGACATTCTTCACCACACACTCTCTCATTCTCTCCTTTGCTGTTGTTTTCATTTTGTCACTCTCATCCAGAGGCAAATTCACTCCTGAGCTTGTGCTGTCCACACAGCAAACCCGTTGGTGATGGTGGATTTTTTCACACTACTTTTAACGATTGCTTTTAACTTGAAAGCTGTATTGTATTGTAGTGGCGTTCACTTGCACGTTGTGTGTGATAGCAGCAAGGGATTGTAGGATGCGGCCAAAATAGGGCTGAGCATGGGTGTTTCTTTTTGTTGCACCATGACTGAGGGGTCTAAGAGCAGAAGTGGCGTCCATTATGTTTGGCCATTAGAGGGAATGTCAAAACAAATGAGCTTGATGCTGGAAATGAGAGTAGGCAGATAGCTTCTCCCATAGCCTCCTCTTTAAACTGTATGCAGTCAAGAGGTGTATGGTTCACAGATAGTTTTCCATTGCAGTCAATTGCATGACTGATGGCTCAGATGACTGACAACAAGAACCATCTGCTTTTCTTTTTTATTTTCTGTGACTATCTATTCATGCTATTCATTCTCAAAGTGGGAATTTACATGAAACTTGTGTCTTCCCCCTGTCTCACGCTTACCTTTTCTGCTCGAGTGCCCCTATGGGTCGTTAGAAAAATTGCATAAATCAGCCGCATCCTTGAACAAGCCGCAGGGTTGAAAGCGTGTGACAAAAGTATCGGCTTATAATCCGGAAATTACGATATATAAAAATCACCTGTACACAACCTCAAACAGTCAAAATCCAAACTCAACAAATTTGAATTAATCGCTAAAATACATTTATCGCCCAGCCCTACTCTAAAGTGTTCCCTAGGTGTGCATGTGTGAGTGTGTGTGGGCGTGATTGTGTGCCCTGCAACAGGCTGGCAACCTGTCAAGGAGGTACGTCGCCTATGCCCAGCAGTGGCTGGGACAGACTCTGGCAACCCGGTGAACCTGAAAGGGATAGCAAGTTAAGAAAATGAATGGACGTGAGAAGTGAAGTGCAGATCATTGAGTTTTTAAACCTAATTTGAAAAATTATTTTGCATATGTATTTTTTTGTTGATTACCTTGTTTTGTTTACTTTTCATATTAAGAAACCTAACAGTTTCGTTCTGGGACATTTTTTCAGAAACAACATCTAATGGTACGTACACACGGGGCATGTCATTTGTCTTCAAGAACTGATTGAAAAACTGACTGAAAGCAGGTTCTTGATAGCACTTTGAGCATATGGGGCCAGTTGTTCAAAGGTAAGCTGATGGGATTTTGGTGATCGGATTGGATCAAATCTTGAAAATGGGTTGTTCAAAAGGGAAAGGAGGAATCTGAAATCAGATTAGATCACAGAATCCAATCCTAGTTCTAATCTGGAACAAACCTTCAGTTTGTGTTGTTCAAAACTTGTCAGTAGGATTTGGATAACTTTGATCCAAAAAAACTGGATTATCCTGATCCCAACAGGGGGTAGGATTTAAAGGTGGATTCCAGGAGGAAAATGTAGAAAAACTTTAAAATTGGTCAAATGATACATTTGTTACATTTAGTGTTTATACTTTTATTCATATTTTGCACTTGACTTGTGTAACCGTTGTAACAGTGATAAAGTAGATATAGTAGACATAGGCTACCAATTAAGCTATTCAGTAAAGTAAAAACTATGAAATAATCCCCAAAACAGATTTCAATAACAAAAAAAATAATATATTCAATTCATCACCGTATATTAATTTTAAAGAAAAAATCATCAAAGATGAGCCTGTCAAAAATAATGTCCAACAATTGCATCCCTAACTATACGTCCACTCAGTCCCTCATTCTGACAGAATGCCAGAGGTTGGTCTTGTTCTTCAAATGGCTCAGGTGCATCATAAACGTCATCACAGAGAGGGACATTGCGCCTGGTAGCAATGTTGTGCAGGACGATACATGTTAGAATTATGTTGCATGCTCCCTGTGGTTCCACTCGCAAGTAGTTAAGGCATGCAAAGCGCCTCTGTAGAACTCCATTTAAACACTCAACTGCACATTTTGTTTTGCAATGAGCAGTGTTGAAGCGTGCCTGCGCTGGTGTGGATGCTGCAAGAAAAGGAGTCATCAGCCATGGTAGGAGTGGGTAGGCTTGTAGAGGTAGAGGAAAGTGAGCCTGTTCCTCCTAATGCAGAGGAAACATTCATTCTGGATCTCAGCCCTATTATTGAAATTCAACCTGGACCCTCACTGGTAGAGCCAGCAGTCACAGGAGCTCAGAAAAGACGCTTGAAGCATCATTTGCCGGAAAATAATGATGATGCCTATGAATTACTTCTAAAACGAGAGACTGAAAGAGCAGAAGCACAGATACTCCTGGCAGAGGAAAAAATAAAGCTGACCAAACTGCAGCAAACCAAAAGCTAAACTGCAGATCCACCTCCTAAAAGCAGAGCTTGGAAATGCTCGTCTCTCCTCCTCAGATAAAACAACTCCCTGAACATTCTTTATTTTGTTAACTATTGGACATTTAGCCATTTTATTTAAGACGTTTTCAAAATATCCACAATGTATTTGTTAATGTATATTTGTTTTTTTATTTTTTGTGACTCAGATGTGGGGTCATAAAAGAAATTATGAATGGAAGTGGATGTTTGTTATTTTTGTGTTTTGTCTCAAAATAACAAACTCTCACAGTGACCCCATGTTGGCTCTTCTACCTGTTCTTTACACAGCTGGTAGCCCGTGTTGTGATATGTTGTCCCATTTAGAGCACAGGTAATCTGGATTTGGTAATCTTGAAAACTGTGTACCTTGATCAGGGTGATCCAGTCCAATGTTGCTTTGAAAAACCGGCATAAAAGTAAGACGGATTACCTGATCCTGCATAGGAGAAAATGTGATTTCCAAATCCGGATAATTTTGATCCAGATTAAACTTTTTGAACAACTGGCCCATGGTGTTCACCCAATACTAGACCATGTCCACCACTTAAAGTTGGATGAGACTTGGGGGGAATTCTTCCCCTACTCCTCAAGCTTCTTCTTAGCCCTACATTTAGCCCTCCAAGCGGAGAGTTATGGGAAATTTGTGTAACCCTTGTGCTATCTTAGATGACCCCACCCTTACATTGATGTGTTTTCCCTACCATAACAAAGGTGGATAAAGGTGGAAAGATTTCATGTAATCCATGGACACCAGTGAGGTTCACAAATCATTGAAGAAAAAAGGTTTAGCGCACTGTCTAGTGGGTCTAGATGACCCAACTCCCAATGTTAAAGTGCCTAGGATAGCACAAGGAGTAATTAAATAGTGTTCAAATTCAGGGACACACCCCTAAATGACGCCCTGAACAGTCGCCAGTAAGCTACGTTAGAGCGTAGCTGCCAGTGCTTAGAAAATACATAACATCGGTTTTATCTAGTCAGGCAAAAACAAAAAGTCATTACTTAAATTTAAACAAAATAGTTTGTGATCCAGAGCACACCCCTTTAAAAAAGAAACAAGTTCGGACACCTCTACATCTCTAAATGCCCCCGCAAGTGGTGAGGTAAGGAGAAACGTAAAAACTTGCATAGTGAGGCGTGACCACGAGAGTTTTGAACACGAAAGACCAAAATGCACATTTATGTACATTTGCATCGACTTTACATTGGAAGTGGTCAATTTAAAGCGCGTTGCTGAGTGTGTGAACGTAGTATAAGAAGCAGAAACTTCCATGGCTAAGACATTTGGTTGGCTTAGGGAAATAAAACTAATAGTATTTTTTCTCCTTTGGCAGGGGAGCTTAACTACCAGGCTCAGTCTCCTGATGAGAGCGCTCTGGTAACTGCAGCGAGGAATTTTGGTTTTGTGTTCCACTGTCGCACACCAGAGACCATCACAGTCATGGAGATGGGGAGAAACGTCGTGTATGAGCTTGTAGCTGTCCTGGACTTCAGCAATGTGCGTAAGAGGATGTCCATTATAGGTGAGAACAACTAATAACAGAAAAACTTAAATAAAACATTGATGCAGAAAAATAAACCAAGTTTTTAATGCTATATTTCACTGCAAAATAAACTTAGCAAGCATGGTTTTTCATCCTTTAAAGTGTTTCAATTGACAAAGTGTTTGAGTTTTCCTTGGAATTTTGTGCTTCATTGAGATGAAGTGCAAACAATGACTGTATATGCAAACGAATCCCTAGAACTCGCCGGTGCGTCCTTGCATGAATTCAAATCCTCAATAACTGAGATTTATTAACTTTTAACTACAAGCAGTTGTAAAATTTTGACTAAATTAAGGATGTGAGCATACCGGTATCTACCTTTGTGCATGCATGATGTCACTAATTGGCCCTTTTACTAACCTTTTTAACTAACAAAAAGTGCGCAGCCCTGAAGGCAAGATTACCCTATTCTGCAAAGGAGCAGACATTGTTGTCTTTGAGAGGCTGCACCCCTCCAGTGACAAACTAATGGAAGCTACTATGAAACATCTCAATGTGAGACATGCAACTAGATGTTTATATTCATGCAATTTCAACATACTGGCTAACACTAAAAAGTTTTTTTTATTACAATTAAAACAGGAATATGCAGGGGACGGCCTCCGCACACTGGTTCTAGCCTACAAGGATTTGGATGAGAGCTACTTAGAGGAGTGGAGAAAGAGACACCATGAGGCCAGCATCGCCATGGAGGAAAGAGAGGAGAGACTGGATGAACTTTATGAAGAGATTGAAAAAGACATGACTGTTAGTTCACCAGTTAAATGTGTCTCTAATTCACAAAATCTTTTAATGAAATCACGCCTTAAATGCTCCGTTATTTGTATGCCAATAGCTACTCTCATATCTCCTAATTTTAGTCCCATTCCTTGACTTCTTTACTCATTAATTATACTTTTTTCTCACTTTCAAAATATTTACAAAATGTTCCTTTAAATGAGCGTCCATTATGGGATAGGATAATTGTCAACAAGAAACGTATACACAAATACAAAAATAAATAAATAAAAAATATGAACACAAGATTTATGGATATAAGTGTCAAGGTTGAGTCGGGACACAAATGCAGGACAGCGAAAAGAGCTTCAAAAGCAAACAAGGTTTAATCACAATAGTACTTGAAATGACTGAAGCGAACTTACAAAACGACCCAGTGACAAGAAACAAACAGACCAGGGTTTAAATACACAAATGGGAATGACAAACAGGTGAGCAGACAGGTGCCGGTGATGACTGGTGAAGTTACCTAGTGAAACAGTGAGCCCTGAAAGGAAGTAACAAAATAAAAGCCCAAAACCGGAAGTGAGAAAACACCCACCAAACCCGCCCTGGCTCCGGCTCCTGACAATACCCTTCCCTCAAGGGGCGCCTCTGGGCGCACCACCAGGCTTGTCAGGGTGCCGCTTGTGGAAGTCCTTAAGCATGCCCTTATCCAAGATCCTTGACGTAGGCTCCCAGGACCTCTCCTCAGGTCCATAACCCTTCCAATCCACCAGGTATTGAAGGCCCCGACCTCGACGTCTGACGTCCATAATGCGCTTGATCGTCCAAGCGGGCAAACCGTCGATGATGCGGGGTGGTGGTGGTTGGGCGGGCGCGGGCTGGAGAGGACTCGTGATGTAAGGCTTGACCTGGGAAACATGAAACACAGGATGCACTCGCATGGTTCGTGGCAGACGCAAGCGGACTGCCACAGGGTTGATGACCTTCTCCACCACAAATGGCCCGATGAACTTGGGCGCGAGTTTCCTTGACTCCGTCCGCAGCTTGATGTTGGAGGTGGACAGGAGAACCGACTGACCCGGCGTGTAGGTGGGTGCCGGTAGCCGGTGCCGATCAGCCAGTCTCTTGTTTGCTGCAGACGAGCGTAGGAGTGCTGCACGAGCCTCCCTCCAGATGCGTCGACAGCGTCGGTAAAGGTGTTGCACCGAAGGCACGGCCACCTCCCTCTCCTGCTCAGGGAATAATGGTGGTTGGTAGCCCAGGGAACCCTCAAACGGGGACATACCCGAAGCTGATGACGTCAAGGCATTATGGGCATACTCCACCCAGGGCAGGAGGGTGCTCCATGACGACTGGTGACGGGAGCAGACGCACCGGAGGGCCACCTCAAGGTCCTGGTTAGTCCTCTCCGCCTGCCCGTTAGTCTGGGGATGGAAGCCTGAGGAGAGACTGGCCGAGGGACCAAAGGCCGCACAGAAAGCCTTCCAAACCTGTGACACAAACTGTGGCCCACGGTCAGAAACAATGTCCACTGGTATTCCATGTAGTCTGAACACATGTACGACAATGAGCCTGGCTGTTTCAGAGGCAGACGGCAGTTTCCTCAGAGGCACGAAGTGGGCTGCCTTAGAGAAACGATCCACCACCGTCATAACCACCGTCTTGCCAGCGGACGGAGGCAGTCCCGTGACGAAATCCAACGCTACATGTGACCAAGGACGACTCGGGACAGGTAAGGGATGTAACAACCCAGGTGGTGGTTGAGTGCTGACCTTATTTTGGGCGCAGATCATACAGGCCGAAACAAATTCCTTGGCATCCCTAGCCAAACCGGGCCACCAGAAACTGCGACGCAAGAAGGTGATAGTCCTGTGCACTCCGGGATGACAGGTGAACCGTGTAGCATGGGCCCACTGGAGGGCCTGGCTCCTCATGGCCCTTGGGACATAAAGTCTGTTAGGAGGACCCCCCCCAGGGTCTGGCTCGTGGTTCTGGGCGTCCTTAATGTCCTTCTCTAACCGCCAGGAGAGAGCACCCAGAACACAAGCGGTGGGTATTATCGTCTGAGGGGTCTGAACCTCAACCAAGGGCTCCGACTGTCGGGAAAGGGCATCAGGTTTCACGTTCTTGGAGCCAGGGCGATAGGACACCACAAAATCAAAACGAGCAAAGAAAAGTGACCACCGTGCCTGTCTTGGGTTCAGCCGTTTTGCGGTCCGGATATAAGACAAGTTTTTATGATCCGTCCAGACCACAAAAGGCTGACCCGCCCCCTCTAACCAATGCCTCCACTCCTCCAGCGCCAGTTTAATGGCCAAAAGTTCTTTATCCCCGACGTCATACCCCATCTCCGCAGGAGTAAGCCTGCGGGAAAAAAAAAGCACAGGGGTGCAGTTTGTTGTCCTCCTTATGTAGCTGGGACAATACCGCACCAACCCCCACGTCTGAGGCGTCGACCTCCACAATAAATTGGACGGAGGGATCCGGCTGAACGAGCACCGGCGCCGTAGTGAACAGGTGTTTAAGTTTACAAAAAGCGGCCTCAGCGGCTTCAGTCCAGCGAAACGGGGATGAGGTAGAGGTCAAGCCAGTAAGTGGAGCCGCAACTGAACTATAATGACGGATGAAGCGACGTAAGTAATTGGCGAACCCCAGGAACCTCTGTAACTGCTTACGGGACTCTGGAGTAGGCCAGTTGACCACAGCACTAATCTTGGCGGGTTCCGGACGAACCTCCCCCTCAGCAATCACAAAGCCCAAAAACGACACGCTGGGGGAGTGGAACTCACATTTTTCAGCCTTGACAAACAACTTGTTCTCCAGGAGCCGCTGGAGGACCAGGCGAACATGCCGCCTATGTTCGTTGAGGTTCCTGGAGAAAACAAGAATGTCGTCAAGGTAAACAAACACAAAATGATGTATGTAATCTCGGAGCACGTCATTTATGAGTCTCTGGAATACCGCCGGAGCATTAGAAAGTCCAAAAGGCATTACTAGGTATTCATAATGTCCCAGGGGAGTGGTGAAAGCGGTCTTCCACTCATCGCCTTTCCTTATGCGCACCAAATGGTATGCATTTCGCAGGTCCAACTTGGTGAACACCCGCGCCATCTGCAGAGACTCGAACGCGGAGTTCATAAGAGGCAGGGGATACCTGTCTTTAATAGTTATGGCGTTGAGCCCCCGAAAATCAATACAAGGACGCAGCGTCCCGTCCTTCTTGCCCACGAAAAAGAAACCTGCTCCAACAGGCGATGAGGAGGGTCTTATGAGGCCCGCCCGGAGAGAGTCAGTGATGTACCGGTCCATGGCCCCTCTCTCAGGTTTAGATAGACTGTAGAGATGACTCCTGGGAAGGGCGGCTCCAGGCAACAGTTCAATAGCGCAGTCGTAAGGCCTGTGTGGGGGTAAGGAAAGAGCTCGCGACTTAGAAAATACCTCTCTCAGATCGCGGTATTTAGGCGGAACACTGGAGAGGTCAGGTGAGGGCGGCTGCCCTACCGGGTCGGCGGAGTCAGCCCCTGGATACCGAGCTGAACGCAGACAGACTCCATGACAGTCATCACTCCAACTCACAATACGGTTAGTAGGCCAATCTATATGGGGATTATGGAGAAGGAGCCAAGAAAAACCTAACACTACAGGATTATGGGAGGACTCGAAAAGATAGAATTCTGTGTGCTCGTGATGATTTCCAGACAAAATGAGGTGAACGGGCTCAGTAATTTGGTTAACAGTAGCAACTGACTCACCATTAAGGGAAATGACCTTCAATGGATGGGAAAGGGACCTGGTCCTGAGACCGATCTGTCTGGCCAGCTCTGCATCCATAAGGTTCCGTTCGGACCCAGAATCTAATAACGCCTGAATGGAAAACCCCTTACCCTCAGAAAAAATTTGCCCCTTCAAAATACAGGAAGTGGATGTAACACTAGTGGGCGCTTGACCCCCGCTCGTCAATGTGCCCACTCTTAAGGACGAGCAGAGGCTTTTGGGCAATCCTTACAGAAATGACCCCGCCGACCACAGTAAAGACACTCACCCGCCGCCATCCGCCGTCTGCGTTCAGTGGGAGATAACCGACCACGCCCTAGCTGCATGGGCTCCTCCGATGGTGCTGCCGGAACGGCTGTGGAGGTGACAGAAGATGAGTGAGTGGTAATACGACCATGGTCAACTGGGGACACCCTGTACGAGGCACCCGCCTCGCGGCGACCTCGCCGACGGTCCTGCAGCCGATTGTCAATACGAATGGCCAAAGCAATGAGCGGCTCCAGAGAAGAGGGCAACTCCAAAGGAGCCAAATGGTCCTTTAACTCCTCCGATAATCCCTCCAAAAACGCGTCTGTGAGCGCTGCGGGGTTCCACCCGCTCTCAGCAGCGAGAGTCCGGAACTCGATGGCATACTCTGCCACCCGGCGGTCCCCCTGAGTCAGCCGCATCAGCGCCCGCGCCGCCTCCCTGCCGGGTTTCGTATGTTGAAAAACCAGGGAAAATGCCTCTAGAAAGGCAGGGAGTGATGAGCAGGTCTCCCCCCCACGTTGCCACTCCGCAGTGGCCCACGCTCCGGCTCTGTCGGAGAGGTGAGAGATGATGAACGCCACTTTGGAGCGGTCCGTGGGAAAGTTAGCAGCCTGCAACTCGAAGTGAAGTTCACACTGGGTGACGAACGCTCGACAGTCCCCGGAGTCGCCAGAAAATCTCTCAGGACGTGCCAGTCGAATCCCCGAACTGGAAGACGTCTGGACCGGAACCACCGGGGCGGGCACAGGAGGGGATGGATGAGATGGAAGCGGCTGCTGGATCTGTCTAGCCAAGGCATCAAGGCGGTTGCCGATTAAGCTCAGCTGCTGCTCCTGGCGCCCCGACATCTCCAACATCCCTCGTCGAAGGCAGTTCAGCTGCTCCTCCTGCTGACTGATGATCCAATCCCGGTCACTGCTCTGGGCTCGTGCGCTCTCCGCGTCTGCTGTGTCCATGGTGACTGGGTCGTAATGTCAAGGTTGAGTCGGGACACAAATGCAGGACAGCGAAAAGAGCTTCAAAAGCAAACAAGGTTTAATCACAATAGTACTTGAAATGACTGAAGCGAACTTACAAAACGACCCAGTGACAAGAAACAAACAGACCAGGGTTTAAATACACAAATGGGAATGACAAACAGGTGAGCAGACAGGTGCCGGTGATGACTGGTGAAGTTACCTAGTGAAACAGTGAGCCCTGAAAGGAAGTAACAAAATAAAAGCCCAAAACCGGAAGTGAGAAAACACCCACCAAACCCGCCCTGGCTCCGGCTCCTGACAATAAGATGTATGTTTGACATGTCTGTTTTGAATAGGATTTTTCTTTGTTTTGAATACGACTCTTGCTTGAAATTTCCCCTGTTAGAAAACTGTCAAAAATACGTCTCAGGGTCATAGTCATACACAGACAGTCCCGGAACAATGATTCAACTAAGTGAGCATGTGTGTCCTGCCACATTTTTGCTGCCGGAACAGCTAAACAATGCACTGGACCCGAAAGTGGTGGGGAAAAAGAGTAGCAGACATCCCTCTTATTAGGAAAAAAAAAGTCCATGTTCATGAAAAAAAAGATGATTATAAGAGAATGATGAAACAAAATGAAAAAAACCCAAGCAGGCGGTGGAGCCCCACTCTCCTGCTGCTACCGCTCTCCAATCTGCCCGGCGGCAGGCGGCGGGCAGCGACAGGGAAGCGGGGCCGCGGCTCCCCACTTTGCCAACCAGTTTATTCCTTAACAGGGCATGCTCACTCCAGGCCCCTGGTGAGGTACACCTGTGTTCACCAGGTGTACCCAGAAAGAGATATTGTGGGTTAAGAAAATAGTTGGAAAAAGCAAAATCAAGAAAGCAAACTCGCAGCTAAAGTAGGCTAACTCTTGGCCGACCGTGGCAACTGTTAAATAGAAAGTTGGGTATTCTGATCCTACTGACGTTTTATTTATTTATTTGAATCTTTTTTTTCCTCCAGCAACGGTCAGCTGCCAGTTAGCCTTCTTTAGCTCAGAGTTAGCTTAGCTGCTTTTGTTTTATCTTCTAAATGTCAACCAATTTGGACAGACCTTTTTACATCTTATTAGTAGAGTGGCAGGTCTATTACCGCTTTATGGGCTGTTTTCCACCACTTCTGGGTCTGAAACTATCTGCTGGTGCATTGTTTACACGATCAGCTGCTGTCACCAGGCACCGATATAATGCGGCTGGAGATTGCTGCATTTTTATCTGTTTCATTAAATTTTCAACAGAGCTGTAGTAACAACATAATTTATTTGTTATGGGATCAATACCATTATAAAAGGCTCTATTTTATTTCAGTTTAGTTTAATAAATAAACTTCAATATGCATGCGGAAATTTCAACAATCTATGTTTCGGGACTCTTTGTATATGCCTGTGACCCTGTTACGAATTCAAACTAAATGTTATTTTCACATTTTTTCGGCAAAATATTTATGAAAACTTTATTTTTTCTTTGACAGATTCCTTACCCTGTTGTCAATGAAAATTTAATTTCAAACTATTAAACTGTCATATATGGTTTCCAGCTGTTGGGCGCGACGGCTGTGGAAGACAAGTTGCAAGATGGAGTTCCACATACTATTGAGCAACTTGCCGAAGCTGACATTAAAATCTGGGTGTTGACTGGAGACAAACAAGGTTGGTGCCATTCTGTTAACCATAGGGAGCTGGGTGAAACATTGTGAAAGCTTTTAATTTGACAAATTAAGAATAACAGATTCCAAACAAGGCCTAAAGACACACTAACAGTGGTGCTAGAAAATTTTGGGGGGGATTGAACCCTCCAACCATCAATGCCAAGTGGGATTTTAAAACATCTTGGAACACCATCATCTGTGAGGTAGGAAACTGTAAAGCACTCTAAAGCAGGGAACCCTGTACAGTACAGACTGTGATTCATTCAGTTGAGATAAATCCAAGTATATAGGATACAATAAAGGTTTGGTGACATGTGACAGCCCAACCTACCCCAATATCCTTCTTGACAAGCACGGTAAGCTAGCTGCTACATGGCTTTAAATTGGTAGCTAAAAGATGCCTTCAAATAAAGCTCCTACTTTTTGCTTATAATTTTGTTTTCTTTAGGAATTTCTAATGATCCACACGCTTTCAACACAAAAACAACACAAACATAAAGATTTATTCCGACCCATGAAAATTAAAAATTGTGACCTCACCTCAATGTTTTGTGTCTGCTCAAAAAATTTGGAAGTTCAAATGATTTAACTATCAAAGACTAATATGTTATCCAAACTGTACCACAGCACCAAGTAGTGTGTCTGAAATAAGCTTTGTGTCATGATAAGTTGGACGAGACAGACCCAGACGCTGAAAACCCGGAAGGAAACTCAGGCGAGTAGCGATAAGCAAAGAGTCTTTAATTTCCTAGCAGGAAATAAACAGTTCAGGTTGTTTGTTACTTCTTGCTAGCTTGGAGCTCTGGAGGTGCGTCGGGGTAGCAGCAGCTCGTAGCGTCTTGAGAGTTAGGCTGAAAGCGTGGCGTGGCTGGAGCGGAGCGAGATGTGCGGAGAGGATCACTGCGGACTGCCTGATGAGTCTTAAGTAGGCCAGGTTCTTGTGGTCCGTCCAAACGATAAACGGGTGTTGCGCTCCCTCCAGCCAATGACGCCATTCTTATAGGGCTAGTTTTATGGCCAAGAGTTCCCGGTTACCCACGTCATAATTTCTCTCGCCGGGGGATAGCTTTCGGGAGAAAAAGGTGCAAGGCTTCAACTTGCTAGAGGTCTTCTCCTGTTGAGAAAGGACGGCCCCTACGCCTGTGTCTGAAGCGTCCACCTCTACAATGAATCGACTGGAGGGGTCTGGTTGGATGAGGATTGGCGCTGAGATAAAGAGTTCTTTGAGTCTATCGAATGCACACTGAGCCTCCGGGGTCCAGAAATCGGGTCTTTTGGTGGAGGTGAGCTGCGTGAGGGGGGAAGCTATGGAACTGTAATTACCAATCATCCAGATATACATATCATCCAGATATACAAACACAAAATAGTTGAGGAAGTTGCGGAGGATTTCGTTTACCAGACGTTGGAAGACTGCGGGGGCGTTAGTAAGGCCAAAGGGCGTGACTAGATACTCGAAGTGGCCCAATCGAGTTTTAAATGCAGTCTTTCACTCATCCCCCTCCTTAATGCGAACTAAATGATAAGCGTTACACAGATTGAGTTTGGTGAATACGCGCGCTTCCTGAACCGAATCAAAAGCAGAGCTGATTAGGGGGAGAGACTACTTGTCCTTAATGGTTATTTGGTCTTGGGGTCTTGTCTTTCTTTTCGACAAAAAAAAAAAAACCTGCGCCAACTGGAGAGGAGGATGGTCTAATGAGTTCAGCCGTAAGAGCCTCCTAGATATGTTTTTCCATGGCTAGTTTCTCTGGCCTAGACAAGTTGAAAAGTTTACCCAGTCAAACTGAGGGTTGTAGGTACGCAACCAGGAGAAACCTAGAACAATGGGAGTTTGCAAGGTTCTGGTGACAAAAAATTGAATGTGTTCAAGGTGGTTACCCGACGTGATGAGGGGTACGTGCCTGGTACGGTGTGTGATCCGGGAAAGCAGTTCACCCCCTAGGCCGGCAGTCTCTATGGGATGTTCAAGGGTCTCTGTGGGAAGACTTAACTTGGAAATGAGGTCACAGTCAATGAAACTCTGTTCAGCACCAGAGTCAACTAGAGCCTTGAAATCATGACAACCACTGGCGGAGCATACCTTTACAGGGACAAATAGAAAATTCTTCTCAGAGGAAGTAACAGATGAACCTGCCCGCGGCCTGTCTTCCAGCGGGGGGTCTTGGCTTTTAAACGTAAAGAACATTGGCTTACGATGTGTCCTGGAAGTCCACAGTAGAAACAATCTCCCTCCTCCTTACGTCGTTGACGTTCCTGTGGCGAAAGCTTGGAATGTCCGATCTGCATGGGTTCATCTGAGTCCTTGATATGAGACTTTCGATCTGGTGATTGATAGGATTCCGGGAAAGTGGTGAGAGTGTTAGCATCAGGAGGTACTTTCTTCTCTTGACGAAGACGCTCTTTCTGTTGTTTCCGAATGTGTATGTCCGAACCCAGGGCTGCGGAAACAAGCTCTTCAAAAGTATGAGTCTCTGGTTGGGAACACAGATGGTCCTTAATGGTTTCATTTAACGACTGGTAAAAAATCCCCTTTAAGGCGACGTCCGGCCAGCCAGCCTCCACCGCCAGGATGCAGAAATCAATAAGGTGGTCACTTACAGAGCGGTTATGTTGTTTTAAACGGAGAAGCTGACGTGAGGCCTCCTCTTCCTTCCGTGGTTGGTCGAACACCAGGCGGAATTCTCTGATGAATCTATCAAATGAAACTTGGTAAATGGGGTTAGCAGCAAGATAAGCCTGAGCCAACTGTAGAGCCTTATTGCGTAAGGAATTTACTATTAATGTTATTTTGCTGTGGTCAGCTTGATAGTAACGGGGTGCTTGCTGATAAATAAACTGACACTGGAGAAGAAAACCCCCACACACTTTCAACATCACCATGAAATGTCTCTAGTTGAAGGCAAAAGTTTTCGGCGTTTGACCCGGAAGTGCTGAAGCCGGCGGAGGGAGGAATGGACGCTGTGGCGACGGTATTTGCTGAAGCTTGGCCCGTTAGTTCTATTAAAGTCTGAGTGATGCCATCCAGTCGGCGGAAAAGATCCTGTTGCGCCGTGGCCATCTGAGACAGGCTTGCCGTCCCAAGGCTAATCCCTGTTGAGTGACGGCTAATCGGAGCCCTTCCGGGTCAGCTGGGTCTGTGTTTTGGCCAGTCCGTTCTGTCATGGTAAGTTGGACGAGGCAGATCCAAACGCTGAAAACCTGGAAGGAAACTCAGGCGAGTAGCGATAAGCAAAGAGTCTTTAATTTCCAAGCAGGAAATAAACAGTTCAGGTCGTTTATTACTTCTTGCTAGCTTGGAGCTCTGGAGGTGCGTCGGCGTAGCAGCAGCTCGTAGCGTCTTGAGAGCTAGGCTGAGAGCGTGGCGCGGCTGGAGCGGAGCGAGATGTGCGGAAAGGATCACCGTGGACTGCCTGATGTCTTGGGGCCTGTGGCGAGCGAGGCGTGACGTGAGGCAAGGCTGGAGCGGAGTGTGACAAAGATCTCCCAGGAGGACACTCGTGGAATGGGAAACCTGAAGGCGGATCGATAAGCAAGGTAAGTAAAAGGCCAGGACATGAATCAGAACTTAGCTTGAGATTCAGACATGCACCGAGGTATGCAACGGACTGGCGATGAATGCTGGGCTGGATCTCCTTATGAAGGCAGAGAGGTGATGAGCAGAGTGTCCACAGCTGGTTCCAATCTTCATGTGCACAGAGAGAGGGGAGGGGAGGAGCACTGACAGAGGCCACCATGACACTTTGTGAGAACTGCATGTGACAACCAGTCTCCTCAAGTAGTAGAAGTAGTTGTAGTAGTTTAGGTAGTTGAACATGTTCCTGTTTAGTGAACAAATGTTTAGTAGTAGCAACTAGTGAATATCCTGACGTGTAATATGGGTTTATTTGATTCAGCTGCAAATTAGTTAGCTAAGCTAACTTAATAAACAAACAAGTTTATGATAGCAATGAAAATATGTTTGTTTTTGCACAGCAATGTCTTCATTATCATTTGTTATTTCAGTACTACTTTTACTCTATCAACTATTTAGACATTTTAAAACAGAAGTTGCACTGTAGTTTCTTTGTTTTGAGTAATAGTCTTCAGATTGCAGACGTAACTCCTACTCATCATTCTATTTGCCCTTGGCTCCACGATAATACAGTGCATAATAAACCCAAAGCTTGCCTAGTTTTACCTTGAAAAAAAGTTATTATCTTTCCATCTATCCTTCTCCTAAATCCAAGTTTTATCATTATGCTGTTTTTAAATTGTTTTATTTTAGGTAACAGCAATGATGGAAAACCTGGGAAATTTTAAACCAAAATATGATTTTTTGTAAAACTTTAGATTTACAAGTTTAAACACAGGATTGAGTCACACTAAATTATAAAAAAAATAGATTTAAGAAAGATTATGTTCATGATGCAAAGTGGTAAAGTGTAGCATTTGATTGTGGGAACAGCTAAGAAAGATATGTAACAGTGTATTAGCTGCTTTTTGGCAGTGGCTCAGGCGTCCAATGATCGAAGGGTCGGCGGTTTCGATTCCCGCTCTCCCCAGTAAACTATCCTTGTTTCCTTAGGCAAGACACTTCACCCTCCTTGCCTCCAGTGTGGCTTCACTGTGTGTGAATGTGAAGGCAAGACACTTCACCCTCCTTGCCTCCAGTGTGGCTTCACTGTGTGTGAATGTGAATGAATGTCCCGATGGTGGTCAGAGTAGGCGCAAACTGGCAGCCACGCCTCTGTCATCACAAAGTATGAATGAGGAGTGAATGAATAATGGACACATTGTAAGTGCTTTGAGCATCTGGAAAAGCGCAGATAAATCTAATCCCTTATTATTATTATTATTTTTATTATTATTACTGGCACCATGCCTCTGTCAGTCTGGCCCAGGGCAGCTGTGGCTACATCATTCACCATATGTGAATGAATAATGGGCCGTTGTAAGCACTTGGAGCGTCTGGAAAGCACAGATAAATCCAATCCATTATTATTATTAGTTTAATTTTTTTTTTAATGTTTAAAGATATGTAGGTCTATGTGTAATTTCTACATTTATCCAGTGTCTTGTATGATAAGGAAGTAATATTTGTAATAAATGATTCGTTTTTTTATACTGTACAATGTATGCCATGGATGGAAATGTGACTCTTTCTGCAGAATCCTCCCCATAAAATATTTAGATTCCTGTCAAATGATCAAATGGTAATGACATATGTGTCTGGAAATAACGAGTGTATGTGGTTTTTGACTCATGCCATTTAAATGTTGTTTTTTGCAAATATGAGTGATTATTTTAACCTCATGAATCCTGTGTTTGAATAGAAACAGCTGAAAATATCGGCTATGCCTGCAACATTTTAAGGGAAGATATGAACGAAGTGTTTGTTGTGACAGGCAATACTGCTGAAGCAGTCCAAAAGGAATTAAAGTAAGTCAACCAAAAATGAGTGATTTCATAGTTGTAATTTTATTGCTGTTTCATCATGTAACCACTGCTAGATACTTTAATTTCACAAAACTTTCATTTTCACATTAACAGTCAGGCTGTGAATTACTGTTTTTCAGTTCTTTACTGTATATCACCTAAAAAATACATTTCTTTTATAGTAATAGCAAAACATTTAGGTTGAATATTTACAAAATGAATTTAATCTAATTTTCTTATCAAAATTAATCTGAAGTATTTTTATGTGGATGTGGTCAAGACTAAATATGTTAAATATTTCATAGGTTCCTCTTGTTTGGTTTCAGAGAGGCGAGACAGAAAATGTGTCCACAAGCTGCAACAACGCCTTCTATGAAGAAATCTCATGGAGGCCTCTTTTGGCTCACTAAAACCAAATACCTGCAGGATGACAAAGTGGATGGAGAATATGGTTTGATTATTAACGGATCCAGCTTGGTATATAATATTGATAGTTGGAAGCTAATATATTAACAATGAATTATTGTATTGCTTATTGTCTAGTGTTTTAAAAGAAAAAAATATATAATTTACTGGACGGAATTTTCAGGCCTTTGCGTTGGAGGAGGATTTGGAGCTGGAGCTGCTGAGGACAGCATGCATGTGTCAGACGGTGATTTGCTGCAGGGTTACTCCTCTGCAAAAGGCCCAGGTGGTTAAAGCGGTCAAGAAATACAAGCAGGCAGTCACTCTTTCCATTGGAGACGGAGCCAATGATGTGAGCATGATCAAAAGTAGGTTTAATGACCACAAACCACTGATATACAAACTAATAGCTGCTTTTCATGAACAGAAAATCTGACCTGTTTTGCATATTTTGCTTAATTCATTGTTGTCTTCTTCCAGCTGCTCACATTGGTGTGGGTATTAGTGGTCAGGAGGGGATGCAGGCAGTTCTCTCCAGTGATTTCTCACTTGCTCAGTTCCGTTACCTCCAGCGCCTCCTGCTGGTGCATGGTCGTTGGTCTTACCTGCGGATGTGCAAGTTCCTCAGATACTTTTTTCTCAAGAACTTCACCTTCACCTTTGTGCATTTCTGGTATGCATTCTTTTGTGGCTTCTCTGCACAGGTATGTGGGATGCACCAAAAACAATGACTTCCTAGATACTCCAAATCCTTTGTAAATGTTTTATTGTAAACTGCAACACAGTAGTAGGTTTAGGGGCTGTCATCTGGACTCTGTTTTTAAGTTAGAAGACTTGAATTGACAAAGCCTCTTGGATAAGAGGTGAAACGTCTTCTAACTTAAAAACTAAGTCCAGATGACAGCTACTAAACCTACTACTATGATGGAATCAACCTGGATGAATGAGAGTCTTCATAGACATGTAAACTGCAAGCATTTTAATTTTACAGCTTTTTTTTTTGTTGGATTCAGATCCAATGTTTGCACACTTTCTGGCTAAAAACCTAAAAAAATGGAGTATCATGTTCCACACCTGATTAACAGAAGCCAAGCCATTATAGCCTTTATGGAAGACATTTGAAGTACTGTATTTTCAGTCGTATAAGCCGCACCAGAGTTGAAGTTGTAGGAGCAAAAAAAAAAACACATTAAACGAGAAAAAATCTACATATAACAACACTTTGGGAGAAAAGTGTAAGGGTTCTGAACAAATCTGCCAAGCCCAACTTAATGCTGTGTTCAAACTAAACGTGATTCACACATCAAATTCATGTCGTCTTTTGACGCACATCAAATTCGATGCTCAATGGTTATTTTAAAAAACATGTTCATAAACTAGACGCTCCTGTTGCTCGTGGGAGAAGCAACTGTCAAATTTTTAGCCTCATCAGTACATGGAAGCATTGACTGTATATCTCATTTTACATTGCACGGAATGCACAGATGACAATAGATCAGATTTTTTTTTTTTTTTTTTTAAGAGCTCTACAAAATAATCGTTAATCATGTCTCCATGTCTCCATGTCTGGATTGAGTCTTTTTTTAAGGTGATCTTTTACCTTGTACTGCAGGAGCAGCCTCTGAATTACGGCACTTTCCGCGGTACTTCTATGTCTCTGTGACTCAGTTTGATGAATTACTCTCGCTGATTCCAATTGGTAGCAAATACTGATACCCACACCACCAGTTCCCTCTAGTGCAGGGCGCCCATGCGCCCGCGAGCACCCCTTGTGGCGCCCGCAGGGAATGCACCCAAATCTTTTTTTTTTTAATTGAAGCAAATATTCAACAATCACGGCATGTCTGTCAATGACAACAATATCAATTCTGAGATAAAGGTAGACAAAAAAACAAATATAACTTAAAAAAAATAATCAATAAGAATAAGGGCCTCTTACAAAAGTTTAAATAGATCAAATAAATTACACAATGTCTGTGCATTCTTATGATTCATGTAATGTAAAGATTTAGAGAATAGGCTGAGACGGTTGAGTAATCCATTAATGTGAGGTTTCACCTTTAAGAATTTACAAGTATGAATAAAATGCTTTGAGATTACAATCAGTGCATTAATCAGAAAGTCCAGATTTGTGTCAATTAATTGTAATCGAATTTTAATTGTATTCCAATTTAAAGGGTTGCTGATGATATTTTTGGGTGATGATATTTTTGGATTTGAGCCAATTATGAAAAGAAGACCAACTCTTATACATGAAAACATTCAAAGAAAAGATGTTCCACAGTTTCTACATAATTTCCACGAAAGATACAAAGATCACTATCCCAGTTAAAGCGAGAATGTAAAAAAATGATTGGAAGGGTAAATATCATTTAACGGGAATGCTCCAAAAGTAGCAGTGCTCAAATCAATATATAGTGGCGATCTGGGGGTTCAGCTTTTAAGACTCATTCGAAGTGGGGAATCTTGGTTGTGTTAAATCGCTCACCATAAGTAAGCTGTGAGCAGAAGTGATGCTAATGCTGTTTGGCTGGCGGTGGGTGTGTTCAAAATAAACGGACAGATATGATTGTCCTCTAACTTATGTGAGTGTTGTTCTCAACAGTCCGGGGTTGTGCGTTGCATGGGGCACGGGTAGCAGGTTTGGACATGTCCAGTGGAGCTGCTACTAAGTAAAAGGATAGTGAATTAAGACTCGGCGCAACGGTACTTACCTGGATAGTAGAGGGTGGCGATTCAGTGCTTGCCATTAGTAATTGATGCACTTTAGTTCTGCTATCATGAAATACATGGCAGAGTATGGAACGGCCTGAAACTTGAGAATCGGCGCTCCCGCCTTTGAGAAAGAGGCGCATGTGGGTGAGGAGGAAAAGGGGAGGGGTAGTGAGTGCAGGTTGCGAGGTAAAACGGAGCACGGAGACCATTGCGCAACACCTGGATCATCGGGTGGCTTAAATTACTCAGCTCATCCTAATAATGTCATAATTTACTAACTATTGAAGACATTTTTAATACTTGTCTGTATTTTCCATAAACATTTATTTTTTACGGTTGTTTAGTTGTTTAGTTGGGTTGCACGGTGGCGCAGTGGTTAGCGCTCTTGCCTCACAGCAAGAAGGCCCTCAGTTCAAGTCCCGGCTGGGGGACATGTAAAAAAAAACACAACATCAATGGGGGACCTTTCTGTGTGGAGTTTGCATGTTCTCCCCGTGCATGCGTGGGTTTTCTCCGGGATCTCCGGCTTCCTCCCACCGTCCAAAAACATGCTACATAGGTTGATTGGCAACTCTAAATTGTCCATAGGTGTGAGTGTGAGAGTGAATGGATGTGTGATTGAGGATATTCCACCCTGCGACAGACTGGCAACCAGTCCAGGGTATCCCTTGCCTACGCCCAAGTGGCCGGGATAGGCTCTGGCAACCCCGTGACCCCGAAAGGGAATAAACTAAGAAGATGAATGAATGAATGAATGAATGTTTAGTTAGTGATAGTAACGTATAAATAAAGACAGCAGGTAATGCAGGCTGGAAAACAGCTGCACCCTTTCAGACCATAAATAGACAAGCGATCATTTGTTTATGAAAGTATTGAGGATTTTTACTGTTGGTGTTGCACAAAATTATAAAAATGCCAAATATTTTTTCATCACTGGAGTAATCCCAGTGATGAGTTCTGTGATTTAGTTTTTAATGTTTTATGAGACCTAAACATGATTTACACAATAACAGGTTTTTAAATAATCAAATCCCTCTGATACGTTTCACAAAGACACACACACAGGACCAGAGACACACACAAGACCAAAGACACACACACAGAACATTACACACCAAGCAGAAATGAACGTAATGCTAAAAATAATGTCAGGAGTTGAGCTATCAGAAAATGACAAAAGAGCAAAGAAAACAGAATAATTTGATTTATTATTTCTAATTATTAATATTTCCTGGCTTTGTTTGTTCATATTTGCATAATTTTGACAGAATATAATTATTATTCTGGTATAATATTTGTCTATTTTTATTCACATTTATGTTTAAAAAGTTAAAGTTAAGTTACAATTTTAAAGGTTTAAAAGTTTAGCTTTAGTGTGTTCAATAAATGTTTATCTTTTTCGGCCCAAAACCTAAAGTGTGTTTTGGATTCAGGCCCCCTCTGCAACAGAGTTTGACCCCCCCTGTAATACGAGTCTAGAAAATTCATGCATGTTTTTATGTGTAAAATGAGCAAATAAAAATAGGGCACACACAAGGACGTCCTCAAATTTTGTTTGTGTGTGTGCGTGGGGGGGGGGGGGGGGGGGGGGGCTAGGAGGTTTTTAGTAAACAGGTCCTGTGGCGCCTTTCATACCACTTAGTGTCCATGAAATAGCCCTCAGTCTCAAAAAGGTTGGTGACCCCTGCTCTGGTAGTTGTGGAAAAATAATGGTTATTTGAGACTATATATGTTTAAAAAAATCCGATATAGGTCGCTTCTGAGTATAAGTAGGCCAAACTATGCAAAAAAATACAAAATGCAACTTATACTCCAAAAAATGGGGTCAATCTACAAATTGTCGAAAGCAGTATTCTGTTGAGCTTAGAATAACTGTAGCTAGAAAGATCAAGATCAAGCACATCTGGCTCCAATATCTAAATATACTGAGTTGCTGTTGGTTTTTATGTTTAAAAGCTGACCAGCAACAACAAAAAAATATCTTCCATTATTCTAACTATTTTCTGGCATTCTAAACTGGAAGTGCTCTGGTTGCTGTCAAATCTTTTCAGAATTCATTCATACATTTATATATAATAAAAAAGTGATTCCCAAGAAACATGTTCATCATCCGTTCAAGTGCCAGATAGAGAAGAACAAATAAAGCATGAATTACATCAGGTTTTTCTCCATAAATGCTTTGAATATTTAATTATGGTTGACATCAATTCAACTGACATTTTTTTTGTAGCCTGTGTATGATGACTGGTTCAGTACTTGCTACAACCTGGTCTACACAGCCCTCCCTGTACTTGCCTTGAGCCTCTTTGATCAGGTATGCAAAATGAGGAAAACTCTTCAAAATATCCACAGTCAAAAACTTCTCTTGACCTAAAACTGTTTCTCCTTTCATGTCCTTGTTTTGTAATTTTTCTCTCTTCACCACCTTTTGTGCAGGATGTTAACAGTCACTGGAGCTTCTATTATCCCAAACTCTACACTCCAGGCCAGCGGAACATGTATTTCAACAGAACATCTTTTTTGCTCTGTATTATGCAAAGCTGCTACAACTCCCTCATCCTGTTCTTTATCCCATATGCGGCCTTGCACGACACAGTCAGACAGGATGGCAGAGAGATTGCAGATTATCAGTCTTTTGCTATTTTGCTGCAGACCTGTCTTATCATTGTGGTGAATGCACAGGTGAGAAATTCAGTTCACATCCACAAAGTGTTTACACTTACACAAGAATCAAAAACTCCTATGATAATTTGACCTGATTTTACACCATATATAATATAAATTATAAATAGATTATATGCATGAGCATGTATTTTGAGTAGGTATTGGTTTATACCATGGTCCAAGTAAGTACTTGATTTGAATCGGCTGCTGGATGTGGTTTAAAAAGTTATTATTCACAGTGATAACGTACACCTAAAAACAAGTTCTAGTCACAAAGCCCAAATGTTCTGTACCATTACGCTTGCTTCTTTGAAACAAATGTTTGCTTCATCAACTGGACTAAACAAGCAGTGACATTGTGACGATCAGCATATACATTGCTCTCCTTTGCTGCTGCAGCTGAGAGCAGCAGCAAAGGACAACGCACCATGCAATGGTGCGTTGTCATGTTACTGTGACAACGCGCAGCACCTAATATTAAATAGTCAACTTTTTGTTAAAAAATGATGTAAACCAAAAAAATAACAAGAAAAGAGTACTTAAGAATAATTGAAAATGTATTTCTTTTGTAAGTGACCATGATATAACCTACATTTATTGATATTGACATTATTTGCGTCAGACGGTTCAGGCTCCTACAGCGTTAATTAAGTTCTGATAATTCACACTTGGACAGGCATTAAACCAGGGGTCTGCAACCTTTAACACCAAAAGAACCACTTGGTCCAGTTTCTTACTAACCAAAACCCAATAAGAGCCGCAAAGTCCCACTTCACTGTTTACTACCAAGCCATTCATTTGTAGCTTTTAAATATTTATAATAATTAACTTTTAGCTATTATTTTTTTTTTCTATATATAACAATTCTAATTTATTTTACTTTAGACAAAAGGACATAACAGATTCTTTCAAAATAAAATACATTTTGGTTCAAATAACTGACAAAACTGTTTTTTCTTTAAAGCCAAAGAGCCACAATGAAGTGACAAAAGAGCCTCGCATGGCTCAGGAGCCTCAAGTTGCAGCATCCTGTTATAAACTATCCATCCTAATGTTTTTCAGATCTTTCTGGACACCTGGTACTGGACAGGGATAAATCACTTTTTTTTGTGGGGCAGCATGGCAGCCTACTTTGCTCTAACATTCACCATGAATAGTAACGGGTTGTTTTTCATCTTTCCCACCATGTTTCAGTTCCTTGGTGAGTTTTGGCTAACAGTATGCTGCTCAATTGAGTGATGTGAGATTATAACAATTACAACTACAAATGCTGTGGAACTACAGACATAGAAATACTGTTTTATTCACAGAAAAACCCATGAAAACATGTTTCAAATCATGTTAATGTTTTTATTTTTAAGCATTTAAATAAAATAGTGTGCACTTTGATTTTTTTTTTGTTATTAATTTTACTCTTACACAAAGTTCGTTTTTTTAATGTTCCAGTGACGCTTATTTTACCCACTTCTGTTCTTCAATTCACCCACAGCGTGTACTTCATCATCCATTTAGAAAACCCACTCCGATAAAAATAGTTTTTGGTGTTTTTAACATGTGGCATTTTTCTCATGATTAGAGGACATATGTATAAAAAAAATAAAGCTGAAAAAAGCATTTCTGATTATGTCTTTATTCAAATCTTTGTGAATCAGAAGCAGATCAAACACTGTTTAAAAAAGCTTGTAGCTGTGATGTAGAAGCTACAATGAGGTGCCACAAGCTCCCTACTTTCTTGGTTTTCCTCATATGAGTTGGCACATGGCTTAGAACTGTACGGATGGATAGGTTCAATATTGCTCGCCATTTTTGTTGCACTGGTAATGTTAGGTTGGGGTTGTGAGGGGCGGTAAGGTAGCGGGAGAGCTTGTAAACAAAAACCTCTCAGCAATGGGAAAGGGAAAGGGTGGTTGCTCTGCACAAATGCCAACGGTCATGGCCACAATTTTCTAATTTACTCCTGCCGCTCTGCAGAAATGATGTTCTAAGGAGTATTCTGACTGGACATGTTTGGCTCACTTAAAGTGTACCAGAGTTCGTATCCCGTGATAATCCGAAACAAATTTCAGTCTGAATACACCCAAGCAAACCCTGGTCCGGGAACAGGAACTGCTCTCAGACCAATCTTTTGAGGTGGTCTCTGTTAGTTTCCTATCAGACTGAGCTTTGGTTCACTCTGAAATACAATCCGTTCCCAGAGCAGAACAACTGGACCGAAATGGCCACCGTAGCCGGTGATCACGTGATCTAAACACAGTCAGAATGTAGCAATAGATGAGCCGTGGACAAATCTATAGCAACGATTGTCGTATTATCAAAGAGAAAAAGAGTCCAACTCCTTACTTGTTACTTTTAGTTTAACACAGCTGAAAATGGTTTTTACATGCTTTTCTGTGACATAATCCTAAAAGCTGCCTTGTAGATCCTCAAAGCAATGCCATAGCACCACACCGATGAGACACACCAACTTATTGAAATTTGATTGGATGAATGCAGGCTCATCTAAACAACTTTTAACGTGATGCACATTGCTTCCCGCTGTTTACCTCACAATTTATATGTCATAAACACTTATTACTGCACCTTCTTAGACGTCTTATTACCAGTAACTGCCTTACAGCATGGCACGACCGGACCAAAATAGCAGTAAAAAGTGTTGTGCCTGGCGTTGATACAGTCGTTTAAAATTGGTCAACAAAATATAAAGTTTCAATGAACAACCCGGAGAAAGACTGGAAAGCACAGGACTTCCATAATTTCTGTTTCTAGTTGCTCTGCTTTGCCCTTGTAATTCCTGACCAATGTAAACATTTTTATTCACATGGTTTTGTTTACTAGCTTTGGTTTGAATCAGGAAAGGTCAGTTGACTGCAGTCTGAATACAGATCTGACACAAGGTTCAGGACTCAATCCAGACCAGATTAACCATTGTGCAAACCCAGGTACTTTAACATTGGGAGTGGGGTCATCTAGACGGACTAGACAGTGTGCTGAACCTTTTTTCTCCAATGATTTGTGAAGCTCACTGGTGTCCATGGATTACATGAAATCTTTCCACCTTTATTCACCTTTGTCATGGTAGGGAGAACACATCAATGTAAGGGTGGGGTCACCTAAGATAGCACAAGGGTTAAGTGGACTAAGTCATGAAAAAACGGTTTTCCCAGTCTGAATACACCCCTAGAAAACACTTGTTTTTTTTTTTGGACCAAAAATGGCATACTCATAATCAGAACACTGTGAACACTTTTCAAAAAAATAAAAAATTATTGGAGGGGGACTTTAAAAGGTGTTTTATGCTGTTAAAAACTTCACTAGATATTTTTCAAAGAATCAGGATTTGCCTGTCCTGTGTATCCACAGCAATTGCTCCGGTTTAAATACTAAATCATCATACACAGATGTTGCCGGGCCTTTGTCTGTATCTATCATTTTATAATGTATAATTTTTAAATTTGTATTTATTTAAAATGCAAGAATAGAATATAGACGATTTTTTATTATGAGTTTATACAGCACTTTCTTTTTTATAAGATATCAATAAAAGTGTTTTTGTTTCAGGCACAGGAAGGAACTCTTTGAACCAGCCAAACACATGGCTGATCATATTCCTCACATGTCTTTTGTGCATTCTTCCCATTGTGGCTCTACGATTTATTTTCATACAAACTTCTCCAACAATCAATGACAAGGCAAGAAAGCACCTGGCACAAACCACGATGAATTTTTAGGCATTTTTCTTAACTCATGTCCTTCTTCTTTCTTTAAGGTGAGATACAAGATGCGAAGGGATGAAATACCAGCAATTTCCCTACGCCCCCCAGCTACCAGGCGTGTCAGCAAACGCTCAAGCTATGCCTTCTCCCATTCCCAAGGCTATGGTGATCTGGTGACTTCCCAAAAGTTCCTGGACAAGAAAACCCCAAGACGACCTCTCCTTTTTGGCCAAAAAGACCATCCCCTTGCAGAAAATCAGCCACAGCTGTTTCGTACAATTACTGAGGAGCCAGAAGAGCCACAAAGTTGTTAGTTAAGACCAAAATGTAATCAAAGATTACAGCTATAACAATTTAACATGGTGTTTTTCATTATAAGTGTATGTTTAGGTAATGCAGTTAGAATCACTGCTGGTAACCTTCTTTTTATACCAATTTTTAAATAAAATTGAGTTGCAAACAATCAATCTATAAATTTACATTATGCTACTTTCACACCAGCCTCAGAAACTAGCATTTAAGCAACCGATTCCAGTAAAAAGTCTATGTAAACTCGCACATATGATAATTTTTGGCTTCTTTGTCACATTCACACAGCTTTAAGAAGTTTTAAGACTTTTTTTGGGCTCTAGGTATGGGTGGCCACGGAACGCGCTTTTTCAGGCTTCGGCATTTAAAACCTGGTGTTTATGCGTCGTTACATTTTCGTTACCATTTTTGGGCTCTACATAAATTGAACGCACGCTGAGAGTTGAACCAAGTCAAACTTTGACCAATCAGAGACTCGGATGTGGTAGTGACATATGGATGGTGTCTTTTTTAATATGGAAGTGCCAATCATTTGAAAACTGATCAAGGTGAAGAAATTAATATTTGTGGTTTGTTCCAGAATTATAAGACCCCAAGTCTTTCATATATTTTAGAATAGAGATGTGAAAGAAAAAGCCTTGAGCATTTCACATCAAGCCTCTTCCTACTACAGTGACAGTCCATCAGTTAAAAGTGCGTTCAAGAACCCACAATAAGCGTGTTCTCGAATGCAGCACTAATGCCCTGTGTGTTTTTAAAACTGGACATGATGAAATAAACAAGAGTCAAAAGAATCTTTACTGATCTAGCATTACTAAAGCTATTAGTAGATAACATGTTGATAGTTCAGCTGGAAAATTTAGAAAAAAATGTTTGTGTATAGAATTGGAGAGTTTTGTTCGTTTGAAAACTTAATCTTTATGGTAAAAAATATAGCTTTCTAAGTTTATTCAAATGAGAGCCTTTTATAAAAAATAAAGTAATCAAAGTTGTAATTTGTTTTGTCTTTTTTGTTAACATTTACAGTATTTACGAAAGTCTCAGAGCCATGGACTTTCGTAAATCTGATGTGAGTGCATCAGATTATTGCAAAACTTAAAAGCCCTTTAATGTTAAACATAAAAAGTCATGAAAAAACAGTTTTTTTCATGCTTTGTAACACAACCTTGTTCTTACATCTAGTTCATTTCCGTCTTGTTCCAGTAGCTCACTTTCCATCAGGGTGCTCTGGTTCCCCAGCATCTGATGCAGATCTTGTTTGGCCTGAGCCATCTATGGCATGTTATATGTTTTTATTAGACAAAATGCTGAACATTGGGACCCCTGTAAGTGTTTGTTAATTGGCCCCAGGAAAGCTAGCAGCATCCCTGCTCATGCATAGGTCCGTACCCAGCCTTGTACAAGGACACTGACTGAAGGCATTTCCAGGCAGGTGTATTTCTGCTACCAGGCACGTGCACACATAGGCCCTAGGGGTGCTTGAGCATCTGCCTATTTTTGCCCAGTACTAAAAAAAGCCCTAATGCCCCTTTTTTTTTAAAGTTTTTTTTATATTAACATTAACAAATTTCTGTTAGAGTTGCAAGAAAAAATCATGGCTACAAAATCCCCTCTGTATTCTATCGTACCCGTTTGCTTGTAACCCGAGGGTTCTTATCTGTCACTTCTGTCTTTGCGGCTCCACTAGGACTTAGAGTTGAGCCAAGTATAAAAGTAAAGAAGTGCTGATTTGTATTTTAACACCAAAACGTGTCTGTGATTTTACTGATTTAATGATAATAATAATAATAAATTTTATTTAGAATGCGCTTTACATTTTAGATAAAATCTCAAAGCACTACAATGGAGGCAGAAATAAAAGTGGCCTCTGGGGCCGGCGTCTGGGGGTGGGGGGCCTGGGCTTGCTCCGGGGGGGGGGGCGACGCTTTCTGGCTCCTCTCTCTCTGTGTGGGGTGGGTGGTGCTGGGCCTGGGGTGTCGGCGCCTCCGGGGGTGGGGCCCCTGGGCTGGGTGGCCCTGGCCCCTTTGCTGGGGGGGGGGGGGGCTGGGGGACAGCTGTTTGACCACCGGGGGATAGTCTACCAGCTGTCCCCAACTTACTCCCTTCCTCATATAACCTCATATTAGGGTGAGGGGGTGGGGGGTCTAGCCTGCGATGCACCTTGGGGGGGGGGCTACTTGGCAGTGGCCCTCCTCTTATGGTTGCCGTATGGAGTGGGCCCCCCCTCTTTCGGTTTTATTTGCACCTTAGACATGTAGGGTCCTTGGTAGGGGGGGTGCTTGGACATCACTGCAAGCAAGCAGCAGATGTCCTCCTGGCACCCTACCCGCCAATTTTAACCGCACCTTAGACATTTAGGGCCCCTTGGTGGGGAGGGTGAGGGGACATCACTGTGAGTAATAAGGAGATGTCCCCTTAGTGCCCTACTCGCCAATTTTAACTGCACCCCCCGTAGTACACACACCCCTCCCCCTTCAATATATACATTCCAACATAAACACACACACATGCACACACACACCCTCTCAAACACACATACACGCACACACATTTTGCAAGGAAGGTGGGACCTGGATCCATCTGTCCCCTACCCCTTCCCTGGTGGGGGGTGCGGGCCCCTTGGCGATGGCGGCCGTGTCCCTTGGGTGCCGGCTCCCTGGGCCCTGCGGTGCTCTCTCTGCACGGTGGGGGGGTTCATATTACACCTGAGCCGGGGGTGTTCGTGTCCCTGGGGGGTGGGTCCTGGTCCTTGCCCCTGAGCGCTGGGCCCTGCCAAACTTCCAACATGGCCGAGCCTGGTCGGGCCATATTTATAACACCCCTTGTGGGCCACCCTTTTTTCCCCGGGGTTCCCCCCTCCTGGGCGGGGGCGGCGGGCCCCTGCCTTGCTCCTCCCTGGACCAACCGTGGGCCGGGTGGGTGGTGGCCTGGAGTGCGGAGCGTGACTCCCTTGGGGGGTCCTGGCTCGTACCTGGGGTTGGGGCGGGGGGATGCCCGGAACTCCTGGGTGGTGGTGGGGTGCTCGTCTGGGGCTGTGGGCGTCCTTCTCCGGTGGGGCCCTGCGTTGGGCTCTTCCGGCGCGGCGGGGGGGCTGCTTTCCTGGCTGGGCTGGGGCGGCGCTCTCTTTCCCTCCGCGCCTCCCTGCTCTCTGGCTCTGGGGGCCTCGCGGCGGTCCTGCTGGCCCTGGCCTGGGTGGCGGTCTTGGTCGCCCGGGGGGCGGTTGTTCCCTGCCTGTTCCCGTGTGGATTTGGGGGAATTCCGGCTGCCGCTGCTGCTGCGGCGGGGGTCTGGGTGTGGGGGTGGCTGGGCGCTCCTCCTCCTTCTTTTCACATTCCACCATCCATTTTAGAAGAACATAAACACTCACCTGAGCACAGGTGTTAGCTCACCTTTGCACTTATAGTTTGCATGATTGAATGAATGAAAGATTTCACACTAGTTGGTTTAAAGGCATAGGTATGCGTTTGTGAACACTATCTGTTTTGTGTACATGTTGATATGTGAACATCTTTTGCAGCTAGCAGGTGTGTTGATAATATTCGAGTGTGTGTGAACAGGCCCCGCCCTTTTTGTACTACATTTGAACTGTACCGTAATGATAAACAACCAGTAAACCTGTCTGCTCTATGCTGCTTCATGGTCTTACCCCACCCCCCCCATCTCACTATCACCCCCCCCCCCCCCCCCCTTCTGACATCCCTCCCTCTTCTTCCCTTCTTTCCTTTTCCGTCCGGTCCAACACCAAAGATTTTCAATCATGGTTGAAATGAATAAAGTTTGGCCTCAATTACAAAAGGGGTTTTTAGTCACACCTTTGGTTTGTCTGAAGATTAATAACCCCTCTTGTTAAAGTAAAATATGTCCAACACAAGAGGCCCTCAGCTCTCATCTGCCTGCCTAGCTGTTGGACAGGACAAGTAAAAAAAAAAAAAAAAAAAAAAAAGTGGTTTACAATAAGAACAAAGTAAGACAAAAATAAAACAACAATGAAAGTACTAAAAAGCATTATTAAAAAGGAAGCCTTTTAAGCCTTTTTTAAATGTGCCAAGGCTTTGTGGGGCTCTGAGGGATTGTGGAAGATTGTTCCAGAGTCGAGGGGCAGCAGCCTGAAAGGCTCTGTCTCCCATAGTGGTTAGCCTGGTCCTTGGCTGATGAAGGCAGTATGTGAAATTGGAACGGAGGAGTCGTGAGGTGGCTTGCGGGAAAAGGAGCTCACTGAGGTAGGCAGGGGCAGTTCCATGGACACATTGGTAGGGGAGGAGACAGAGTTTGTATTGAATTCTGGAACGAATGGGTAACCAGTGAAGTGACTGAAGGACAGGAGTGATGTGGTAAAATTTGCGTCTCCTTGTCAGGACCCTAGCAGCGCAGTTTTGGATGTGCTGGAGCTTTTCCAGGCTCCTGCCAGGAATCCCAACAAGGAGAGCATTGCAGTAATCTAGTCTGGAGGAGATAAAAGCATGGATTAGTTTTTCTGCATCAGACTGCATGAGGGGCGGAGCTTTGCAATGTTTTTCAGATGGAAAAAAGAGACTTTGGAGAGGTGACGTACATGATGATCAAATGTTAGGGTAGAATCGATTTTGACACCAAGATTTATCACAGGATCTGATCTCAAAAGTCAAACTAAGCTCCTACCCCACATTACTCACTGCCTTTTTCACACGAGAGCAATATCAGCGCTCTTGAGTTGTTTGTAAAGGTCAGCCATGATCCCACAGTATGAAACAGGAACGGGGACTGTCCTGTTGTATAAATAGCCTCCATGAGTAACATAGGCTAATGATAATGTATGTATAGCGGTCTCACCATTTTTCCTCTTAAAACTATCTTAAAAACAAGATGTCCCACATTTACATCTTTGTAACCCTTGTGCTATCCTAGGCACTTTAACATTGGGAGTTGAGGCATCTGGACCCACTAGACAGTGCTCTGAACCTTTTTTCTTCAATGACTGGTGTCCATGGATTACATGAAATCTTTCCACCTTTATCCACCTTTGTCATGGCAGGAATAACACGTCAAAGTAAGGGTGGGGCCATCTAAGATAGCACAAGGGTTAAGGTTAAGAAATCTAGGAAATGTTATGGTCTCTAAATCCATGTTTGCGTAATGTCACAGGAAGAGACTAAAAGATGACAAAAAGAAAAAAAAGCAATAAAAAAAGTCAGAAACTAATAGAAAGGAAATCCTAAATACTGACAAACACGGCAGCAGCAACTGGGAGCTCCTGATAGGATTACATAACCCCCACAAGGCCGGATTTCAGGTGAAAAGGAATAGCCTGGTTTCACTGACTGACCTATGTAACAGGACACAACCAGCTAAACTTCAAGAGGAGAATCTCATTCAAGACAGTCCAGCTTGGACAGATAACATGCTGCTGCCTCTGCCAGGCAACAAGATTCTGATATGGGGGACCAGCTTTGGTGTCAGACTGAAGTGGGGGTTGAAATGTGAAGTTCCAGTATTGCCTAAAGGTCTGTAGACAAGATTAGTAAACTGGTTAAAAGGTTAAGCATTTGATTTTTTTATACCAGGTCTTGGAAGTTTATTTGGTGGCCTAGAAGTGCAAATCACACCAACAAAACAATAAACGTGAAAATATAGATCAACGGTTTAAAGTCCCCCCATGACAATTAAAAACAAAAAGTTCCTAGTGGGGTTTTAATTATGATAAAGCTTTTAACCAAAATTTCACAACCTGAGTGTCTTAAAAAGCCATATTTCATGTTTATCTGAAGTCACTGTTTCCAAAATCTCTTCTACATGAGCGTGGCCGTTGGTGCTGAGCTGAGTACCTCCGCCCTTGTTCCCCCCTTTCTGATGATGATAGTTGTATGTTACGTCCCTCTTCAGAGAGGAGGGAGAAATGTGCAACATAAAGAAAATTAAGATAACCAGGCAGGGTTAAGGTTGGCCACACAGCCGTTTATTCTGTGACACATAAAAATCAAATGGGACTAAAGGAAAATAATCGGCAAGACACCAAAGAGGGGAATAAACAACGGTATAACTTAGATTCTCAGACTTTATAGCAAGACAACCAAGACAGAAATACAAGACCCCAAATTATTTAAAATGCAAATAAAAAGACCACAAGAGTAAATACAACAAAAGGACAAAACCAGAATCAACTAAGGGGAAAAACCAGAGACTTTCACAAGCAAAGGCCAGGCAGGGGCAGGCTGAAGAACGAATTCCCACTCAGGAATCCAGCCGCCACTGGAGCAGAGGATCCTGGGAGCTTTTAAAGCTTCCCTCCAAGCCAGGCGATTGGAAGCAGCCTCAATCCACTGCAGAGGGGGCGGAGTCAGCAGCTGTGTAGGAGCTGGGGAGTATACCACAAAGCAGGTTATGCTAGCTCCCACGGTAAGTTTGAGGCTAAGGAAGTTGATAACCTCAGCTTTCGGTTCCAGAAATGGAGGGATGTTTTGGGGTATGTCAAGTTGCCATGGAAACTCATGCTCTGAACATAACCTGGTCCGGAGCAGGTTTAGTTGAAAGTTAGTTTGTTTTCAGAGAGGTGAAGCAGCATGGCGTGTCCATTTGAAAATGATTTAGTGGATGAAGTAGCTCAGATAATACTTTTTCCACCGTGAGAGGGTGATAAGACCACATATGGATTAAAAAGATTATATATATTTTAAATATATTATATATTATATAAAGAAATCTTCCGCTTTTAGATCTTTCCATCCGTGCGTGTTCTGGAGTCGAGAGTGGTAAAGCAAACCAAGGATTCAACCGGATTAAAAATACACAAAGTCAAAAGACCTACAGACGCATAAGTTACATGCAAATTACTTGCAGGTTTTCCTGAGAACTGTAAAGTCCGTCCAAAACAGTCTTTTAAACATGTGTTGACACTCCTCCTTCTGGAAACATCATGGCCGCTGGATCTCCGCCCCGGAACACTCTGATTCGTCAGCCGGTATCCCTCGTGCTTCCACCGGCCAACAGATGAAGGTTGCCAACTCCAGATCCGCTCCGCCTTTCCAGGGGTGGGGGCATTTCTCCGGCGCACACAATCCAACGATCAAAAGAGTCCTCATCTGGTCCAAAATAAATCATACCAGCCAAACGAATACTCCATCACCGGCACGAGATCAGAGGTCAGCTTCATCCTCCACATGAGAACACGAATCTGAACACTTTCCCAAGGATAAGATGTTCAACCCAGATAGTAGAAATGTAGTCCATGACATATTTATTGCGTCTCTGGAAACTCCTAGATTTGCACAAAGAAGTCCTAGTTGCTGCTACAACTATAAAGCATAACTGAAGGTCACTGGAGAATAAGTCCTGATGAGTTCAAAAGGAGTTCACTTTACACTAAAGACAAAACTGCAATATAATAAAGAATAAGATCTAAAAACATACATTTTCTATAGGATGTTGGAAAAATAAACTTTTTACTTTGATCTAACTTAATTATTTGCTTCAGCTAAGATAAATAATTTTTTGAGTCAGCTTAAAAATAACACGTAGTTTTCAGACAACTGTTTTCTTTTCATTCAAATTAATTCAATTAAGTAGGTGTAACTTTGGTGCTGCTGTTAGCGCGGCACCGCAAGGGATTCTGGGATACCATTCCCTTTGCCTGTCTGGACGGGTTTGGGTGTAAGTGTGGGTTTTTGACCAAATGAGTTTAGTTGTTTAGCTGTTTTACTGTGTTTTGCCGTGTTATTTTGTCCTACTATGCTAAAGCCTCTGCACCATGAGTGAGAGGGAGGGAGAGGATGATGAGTTTATATAGTACCTCTACTAGTCCACAATGTGATGACAATGTTGAAAAATTCCTATTTCAAATTATGTAATCTATACATGTCGTTTTGTTCTTTTTATTGTTACACAAATGAGTATATCTGCCGGCTCAAACTTAAACATATGAGAGTTCAAGAATTATAATTAATTAAGATGGAAATATGACATTTAGTTAGATAAATATGTGAATTTGAGTTGTATAAACAATTATTGAGTTTTATAGACGTAGGAAATATATATATATATATATATATATATATATATATATATATATATATATATATATATATATATATATATACATATATATGAGTCACAAGGAAAATGGAAATAAGATCAGAAACTCGTGCGTTTAATTCGTCTGTTCTTTTTCTACCCGCAGAAACTCTTTTTGCTGATGCAGCAGTGTTACTTTTTTGATGGTCCTATAATCTTCATACGCCGTCATTAAAATGTCCAACTCCATCTCACTAAAGTATAGCGCTCCTTTTCACCACGCGTTTCCATGGTGACTCCGGAAATCGGCGATCCATTGAGAATGTCTTTATGTAAATGCCTTGCACGTGCATTAACCCAGGGTTATCAAGTTGAGCGTAATTACGCCAACTCATATCCGGTCTTTTGGAACCGACATACCCCGAATAAGCAAGTTCAGGCGGATTTCAGCCGGAGTTCAGGCTTAAAGTCAGGCTAGTTTAAACATGCTTCCCGGAATACCCCCCTGGACTTCTGCAGGAGCTATAACATGAGCACATACACACACCCAAAACAAGCAGACACTAACATTGTGTCTTGCATAAGTGAAGAGTTTGACACAAGGGCCTGACAAATGACAGTCTCTTGAGGACTTTGAGAAGCCCATAGAAAATTCTTTTAATTACAATATAATTTAGGCTGTATTGCACCAGTAAGCAGCACTGGCTGTGGCTCATGAATGATTTTATGCTAGCACGTGCAGATTGTTGAATTCACTTGCACAGCAAAAAAAAGAAATGGTGTAAAGAAAGTCACTATTCTCACTTAATTTTAGAAATACATGCGTAACCCAGGTTACTAGAACTTGTTAGAAAGAGAAGTTTTTTCAGAGGGCAGAGGGCGCTGTAGGTTGGGAAGCCAGAACTTGCGCAGAGGGATACGTGAGTTGTGTGATCTGGACCTCAGAGACTGCTGAAAGAGAGCGTGAGCGAGTTGTCCCCGTTCTTTTATCTGTTTCCTTGGACAAAACGGTTATCTTTTTACCTAGACAACAAAATATTTGTTTAAATTGACAAATGATTTGGTGAGTCAGATAATTGATTATTATATAATCGATATTTTCTTTTCATTTTGTTCATTATGAAATTGTGATTTATTATTATTATATTATTTTGATACTGTTTTTTATTTGTAAGATAATTGCAGTAAAAATGACATTTTGACTTTAGTTTCTTGAGTGACTATGAACTGAGCTTATGAGCCACGAGGTGCCGTTAGCAAGCTAACCCTCGTGTGAACTAGCCGCATTCCACAATGTGCAGTATGTGTTAGCGTGACCAAATTTAAGGGCTGTGACTGAACTGTATGTATATATTTATATTTTTTATTTTGTATTGCACTTGCATGACAGGTCAGGTTTTTTTCTTTGTGTGATTTACCACAGTCGCGAGTGTCAAGTTCCCACACACAGCAGAGAACGGAAGTATGGTGATGGTGAGCCACCCAACTGGAGTCTGAACACGAACAACCGTAAAAGAACCTTGGAACCCTGATCGCTACAAGGGAGAAATTGAACACTGCGGCTGTGTCCGAATTCCTACCCTAATCCCTAACTATAAACCCAATATAGTGCCAATATTACTGCCACCACCTGGTCCGAAGGCGAACTACTTCTATTTAACGCGGATTATGACACACATTTTCCAAAATAGAAACCTAATAAATATGAACATTTTACGAAGACTATTTATAAGTCTGCTGGGTTCTGATCATGGAAAACGTGGCTGATTCATGAATAATAAAATCACAAACACATTGGTTTAGATTTAATGTATTTGTTCAGAAATAAACCGCCAAGTTATTAGTCCATGGCAATGTTTATTTTTTACTTTTTTACTTTTACGGAGGAGGCATTTTTTCTGTAGTTTTCTCTTCCACCTTACTGAAAATGGCTGAATATGAATCTGTCCATGTTCCTGTTGGCAATAATTCAACCGTTTTTCGTGAGATCAAACCGAAAACGAGCAGATATGCATCATCACGGGGCGGCATGGAGAAGCAGATGTCTCAGAAAATTTCCTCTGGATGCCCTGACCAGACATGAACAACTTGTGAGTTAAACTTAAAGTTGTTGTTTTTTTAGTTAAACTTAAGCAATTGTTACTAATTGTGCTCAAGGTTACACAATCTGGGTAAGAGTTTAACATTCTTTTTCAACACTGGGTTATGAGTTGTACAGTCTAATTACATGAAACACTTGCGAGTTCAAAGTTTTGTATTTTTTATTCAGTCAACCCATATCAATTGTTTTAAACAAAAATACTTTCATTTTTTTGAATGAATATGAAAATCCAAAAACCCAATGAAAAATGAAATGAATGAAAAAAAAACATGAGATTTTCCAGCATTCAAAAATACTTGATAAACTAAAATGTAAGACATCAGAATAAATAGAAACATTCAAAAAGTTAGATCTAATTTCCTATATTAAACAATTAATGTTCCATTTTACAGGGTCTTCCGCGTCTCTACTGCTATCCCAACATAAAGGTGTCTGTCCTGGCCCTTTACGCTGACGGACAGTCCGACATAAGGACTGGATTTTCGGTTGAGCCGCAGGACCATCGGGCATCAGGTGGAGCAGCACAGGAGACTGATGCCCTGGTGTTCCTTTTCTGGCTGGTGTGTGGCACATCTCAGGGTATCCCTGAGCCACAGCAGGACGACACCAGGAACCAGCAGGACGAGCAAAGTGGCATCCGTCTGCGAGGACAAATTTTTGGTTTCGTTTCAGCTCCAACTGTGACACAACTGACTCTAGAAGACCACTATTATTGTTAACATCTATAATACTAAATGTCAACATATATAACGAAATTGTAAATATGTACATTTGAAATTTAAATGAAACTTCTTTTGAGAATGTTAAAAATGGCTCAGATTTAAATAATACATGTAAATAATTCGTTTTTGTACATGCAATTATTAAACAAATTGCAAAAACGACTACGTTACATTTTTTGAACAATATTTTCAACTCAAGTAGGCTTATCAGATTCTCCTGTCGCTCTTCCTCCCTTTTTGCTCTTTCCTCCTCTCTTCTGACGCTTTCAACAAAAACCTTTACCCCAATATGACAACGATTAACCATTTAATGATAAATGAAGACAAATCTGATCAAATCTTTACCCTCTATGATTAATGCAAGACAGCAAGCTTCAAACTCGGTCAGAGAGAGAACACATGGGGGCTCTAAGTTTGACTGTAACCCTTGTGCTATCCTGGTCACTTTAACATTGGGAGTTGGATCATCTAGACCCACTAGACCAGGGGTGTCAAACTCATTTTCTCTGAGGGCAACATCAGCATAGTGTCTGTCCTCAAAGGGCCACATGTAACTTATATATGTAACTAAATGTAATGAAAAATAAATGTAACTACCGTAAATTCCGGACTACTAAGCGCACCCGATTACAAGCCGCACCCACCCATTTTCACGTGTTTAACTACTTTTAAACATACACAAGCCGCATCAGAGTACAAGCCGCGCATTTGTTAGGCGACATTGTTATCCTGACAGATCACGTCCTGAATCCCAGAGTGAGTGCGATTCATTAGCACACTATGGGTGGAGTCAGCTTTGCCTCAGGCTCATGCATTTGAGTATATCAACAACTGCCCAACAGCATGGACCTCTATTCTGTTCACAAGTTCCTTAGTTATGGTGTTTTTATATCATTTTTTTTTTTTTACTTATTGACAATCTAGCTATCATACATAAAATTACAAACAGTGACCATATAATCAACATTACATCCCTCAGTCATGATGAGGAAATTTACATCCGCAATTCCCCATGAGTCCTAGGGGCTAAAGGCGGGGCCAACGCCCGGCTCGCCATACTGTTGTGTGCTCAACAGTATGGTGTGTGTGTTTAAGAATGAGCAAGTATCAGCAGTGCATGGAGGGGTGAACGGGAAAAGCTCTCCTTCCGCTTGTGTCGCGGCAGCGTTATGGGAGTAACAGGGCTGGTTAAAAAACACACCGGTAAAATAAAGCAGTGGCGACTGAAAAGCGCACGCCTCAGCGCGATACGCGCGCATCAGAAGTTTTCTTTCACAACAAACACTGTTGCTCCGCGGACGCCTCTGCGCTCCGCGCTCGCCCCGCGCGCTCCTTGTCTCCCCTTCCTATCTACTCCGACACCTCTGGCCAGGGCGGCTTCAAGGAGGAGCACTTCGTCCCCATTGTGCCGGTGGAAGGAGCAAATCGTTTCTGTGCAGAGCAATCGGACTTAATACTGTACGTTTTGTGTATGAGGGGCGGATGCGTTGTTACATGTGGGAGCCATCAGACTGCTATCGGCCCCGCAGCTCTATAAGAGCAGCAGGAGAAGATGTCTCCAGCTCACACGGAGGCTGTGAGCTTTTCAAAGCAAAATTCCGCTCAGTCCTTAGAAACAGTTAAAACGACCACGTCAATTTGTGTTTCCAGTCGTGTCCCGACAAAATAAAGGCTGATGTTATTCCCACATATTTACGTGCAGCCCGCCGAGTCACTATGACTCAGAGGTAAATTCACTCCTGAGCCTGCGCTGTTCTCTCCGTCACGCAGCTGACCGGCTTTTCCAAACCCGTTGGTGATGGTGGATTTTTTTACGCTGCTTTTAACGATTAATTTTAACTTGAAAGCTGCATCATATTGTAGTGGCGATCACGTGCATGTCACCAAAGGATTCCGGGATGCAGCCGGGCATGCGTGTTTCGTTTTGTTGAACCATGACTGAAGTGTCTAAGACCTGAAGTCAACTCCATGCTGTTTGGCTGCTAAGAGGTGTGTTGAAAAATAAATGTCTTGTTGCTTGGTGTTAGATAGAGAATTCAAACCATTCACTGACTTCGAAAGTACATACATGGCGGCCGCCAATTAAATCCATAAATTAGCCGCGTCACTGAATAAGCCGCAAGGCTGTAAGCGCAGGAAAAAAGTAGCGGCTTATAGTCCGGAAATTACGGTACTCCTTAATGTTAAATAACTGATGATTTATTTATTATAACTTTTTAAAGTGATAATAGAAAACATTTGTTTGCTTGTTACTCTAGCATAAATCCTTTTAAATTGATTCTGTCAGGTTAGGTTATATGGACAGTGTTGCTGTAAGTCCTAATGTATAGTTGCCCAATCCCATATTTCAAGTCCAATTCCCCCTAGATATGAACAAATACACACCAATTTTTATTTTAAGAAACTAAAAACTTTTATGCTCTCGCAGGTAGAGCTGTGACGGTGTTGGATTTTTGTTCACCGCTGTGATGAACCACCAGGGGGCGTGGTGTCGCGGTTAACCGCAACCCCCCCCCCCCCCCCCCAAAAAAAAAACCCAAAATCCCCCGGCAGCTGCATCAGAAATGAATACAATTACGACGTAGTATTGTTTTTTAACAAATAACAGTAACAACTAACTACTACCTATCTAACTAATGAACTAACTGTATAGCCCAGTGTTTTTCAACCTTTTTTGAGCCACGGCACACTTTAACCTTGACAAAAATCCCGCGGCACACCAGCATCCAAAAAAATAGATAAATAAAAAAAAAGAAAAAGCTCAGTCTGTATTGATCTACAGCCGCTCTGCAATCTCACATGCATTTTTGTGATAATTGTTGCAGAAAACGCTGGAAGCTGCAGCTGTTTTTTCTAAAAGATGTATTAAAAATTAACGATTCAAAAACTGTTTGATGTGTGTTCGTTGTTTTAAGACGTTAAGAGGAGAGACTCATTGTGCGCTAAGACAGTCACTTTACTGCATCATGGGAGATGTAGTGCCCGTAATCCGCCGACCGCAGAAAGACCAGCGTCTTTGAGCTTCATGGTTTTGTTCACTTGTTCCAGTCTGATACCAGATTATATGGAAAGCTACACCGCTAAAGACGAGCTTTAGCTGGTATTTTTGTTAGAACAGAGAGACTTTTTTGCGCTAAATCGAAACAAGGAAGTGAATACTTTAACCACTTCTGATTGGTCAGACTGATGACATGTGATTAAGCCTTCAAGAATGATTGGTGGAGACAGTTAAAGGGGCGGGACTTTCCTTACACAGTTATAGCTGCAGCTAAATCGCGGTATCCCCTTATTCTTATCAAAATGTCTTTAATAGAATCAAATAAACACAAAGAAAAAATAATTTTGTTATATTTTATATTCTTAACTTCTCAGTGTTTTATCAGGGCCTGTTTGGATGAACAAAGAGCTGATTTCCTGGAGATGGTAATTGCTTTTAGATCAGTTAATGAGGGCAATTTCTCACGGCACACTTGACCATCTCCCACGGCACACTAGTGTGCCGCGGCACACTGGTTGAAAAACACTGGTATAGCCTATATAGGTGTTGTAGATTGACTGTGACTGTGAGAGCGCGCTGCGTGTGTAGGACTAGGAGGAAGGAGCACACGTGTGTTGGGTGTGCGTGTATATTCTTCTGCTCTCTAGCTGCATGTGAGGCTTCACCTGTGCTCTCTGGTACAGACATCTTCTCAGAATATTATATATTGCTCAGTAATAAACAGACTGCAGATACTTTGTCACCTTTCTGGTAGCCATTGAGCCTGACACCCATTAAGAACGCCGGGCAGGAGGCTCTGCCTTTGTTTATACAGACAAGTAACGTTGCGCTGCACAAAATAGTTCCCAAACAAAACATGTAGTGATATTCATGGAAATCTAACAGTGTGTGTTCATGTTTGGTGAAGGAGAACAGTAATACCCCCCCCCCACACACACACACGCACACACACAAGATCTTCCGGGCGGGCGGCCGTGTCGCACACTCAAGAACGCACGCAGCTTGTAATGGAAATGAATACAATGGAAATTAATAATTAGAACGCAGTACATTTGTTGTATTTCCTGGCGAGATGGAAACTTCTGTTGTAGAATAAGGATGTGTGCTTCTGAAAGCGCGCGCCTGTGTGTGTAAAGGGAGCCGCGTGCCACGTGCAGCAGAGGCAGTGAGAGCGCGTCAACTAGAGACAGTGACAGGCGCCGTGGGAGAGAAGGAGAGAACAGTCTGAAAGAAAGAAGGAAAGTCTGAACACAGGACTATCAGAAAAAGTAAATTATCAGCAAAGATGAATGTGTTTAATGTGTTTATTATAGTTCCAATCACGCACCATATGTAGAACTTAAAAAAAAATGATGAGGTCATCGTCACAGCCCTTCTCGCGGGCCACAGAAAATGACATGGCGGGCCACATTTCGCCCGCGGGCCTTGAGTTTGACACATGTGCACCAGACAGTGCGCTGAACCTTTTTTCTTCCACGATTTGTGAACCTCACTGGTGTCCATGGATTACATGAAATCTTTCCACCTTTATCCACCTTTGTCATGGTAGGGATAACACGTCAATGCAAGTTTGGGTCACCTAAGATAGCACAAGGATTATATACGTGCAGGCAATGCAAGCATTGGGCCATCTTCTCCTCTCCCGCACCTGAGGTTGTGCATGCTGGGCGGGGCAGAACAGGGAGGATATTGAAAATTAATGAGCCGTCGTGACATCCAAAAATTTCGATAATTCAAACAGAGCATCTTTGCGACGGTTTGATTGACAGCAAATTAAAAGGAGAAATACTCAGAATTGCAAAAATGAAATGATTTATTTGTTCTCTTTCAGAAGAAAAATGCCACACATGCATGTCAAAAATTCCAAAACATGATTTTCATCGGAGGGGGACTTTTACATCTATTTAGGATCTAACATCTATTTTAAAACACTATTAAACTAATGGTTTAACAGACTGTACTGAGCAGTCTTTCTTAACCAAACAACACTACAACTTCTTATGAGCTCCAGTGGTGATGGCAGTTTACACTTCACTTGTATTTTTATTCATCGGAAAACCCTTGGTTATTAACTCAAGGGTTGTTGTTTTAAATTAGATGTTCACATGAAAAAAAAGCTTGTTTTTAATGCCTAATGTAATGTAACTATGTATTTAAAAAAAAAAAAGCTCTAACTGCGGGATACAAACTCCGGTCACTTCCAGAAAAAACTTTGTAAGGGCTTAACCATTCCACTGTACCAACTGCCAGCATTTGTACCTTAACAGGGAAAGCAATAAAATCCACTTGGGGATGGATGTAGACATTGGATTATCATGAAAGGTTTGTTCATCCATGGGTTTTTCACAATTTTTAAACTGGAATCAAGTGATTGGTAATTTGACGTCGAACCTTTCTTTATTGTCTGCGACCAAAAAAGGCCGTTTTGATATTTTTAAAAGAAAAAGATACCAAACATGAAGAAACCGATGTGTATGCCATGGAGTCGAACTCCCAATTCCCGCATGAGAAAAAGACAAAGCCAATCAGAAGCGTGCATTCACCCAGACCATGGTATAACACACATCCACCAAAAAAAGACCCAAAATTTGGAGAGAGAAAAGAAAAAGGTTTTTTAATGCCAACCTAAATTTCCAATTACAATAACAATAAATAAAATATTTACCAAATTCATATTCCCACACAAAATGATTTATAAATGTACTTGTTTGGCTCTTAATAGCTATGATATATTTTATTTATATGTCACCTTTCTTAGTACCCAAGGTCGCCTTACAAGTGAAGAATAAAACATGAAGCACAATTACAGGAATAAAAGGAATGAAAAAAAAATTATGAAAAGAGTATAATCGGAGGAAAGTAGTCCATGTTCCATATATCGGTGGAAAGTGAGTTCGAGAGTTATTATTTACAAAGGTTCTTTGAACCGTCATGTTTTGAAAGAGGGGGCAGAAAAATCATGTGACTCCTACGTGGACACTAGATTGACACAGTCTGAAATGGGTCAAATGACTGAGAACACATTTGATTGATTTCTGTTTGGGTCAATATCCAGGAACAAGGGTCAAACGTTTGTTCTGGACCAACAGACAGAAACAGGGGATCAGATTATACATGCAACAATGAAGAAACAATACAATATGAGAGATTTACTTTAGAGCTGTTTCTAAAGTATCTTGATTGCTTTTCTGAATACATCTTTACAAGTAATTATTGCGCAAAACCTAATTTGAATCTTACTTAAACGACTGGAAGTTCCACTCTGATCATCTTTTGATCTCTTGTAACTGCAGTCCCAGTGGTCTTTTAATTATGATCATGCAATTTTTGCCAAAATAAAAAAAACTGTCATTTTCTAGGACATGGTTTCAGCAGAGCGCCGTGAGTTTATTAGAAATTTGTCGCAGAGATGTGGGGGGAGTTCTTGGTGGGAAGTAAGCCTGCCCTTATTTCCCATCATCCCTCTCTTTATCTTACAGCCCTTCACTCCCCCAGCCTAACATTACAGATGCAACAAAAATGGCAGCAATATTGGAGCTATTCAGCTGTACAGTTTTGATGCCAAGTTAGTCGAGGAAACAAAGATGAAAGTGGATCTAGTTGTCCACAAGTGGATGGATCAGAATGGAGCGGAGCAGGGAGCTTGCAAAAGTAACTTTTAGATATCAACAAGCTTTTTGGGATGTCATTTTTCGTCTGCTCCAGATTCACAATGATCTGAATAAAGAAATACTCAGAAATTCAATTTTAAGCTTAATTGACCTCCCTCGTGAATAAAATGGCCCCCAAAAAGTGTTAAAAACATGATTTTGCGGGTGTTGAAAAGCCATTTAAAGAACCTATATCATGCTTTTCTTAAGGCTTTCAGCGTACACTATATCCATGTATATGATGTTACCTTTGGCACACTTAAGAAGACATTTTATATGAAATAGGAATTATTTTTGCAGCTCCTTTCCTACCCTTAAGAAAGATGACTCAATCTCTGAGACAGCAGCTTTCAGTCCTCGTTGGTGCCTCACATTTCATGACGTCAACCAACATCTGAACTTTTGCAAAAATTGATGTACAAATCAATCACAGAATGTGATCTGAATTGGGACCCTGCAACAGACTGGCGACCTGTCCAGGGTGTCCCCAGCCTTCGCCCACAAGTGGCCAGGATAGGCTCCAGCAGCCCCATGACGTCACAAGTGAATAAACGGTAGAAGATGAACACTTTAGAAGATCTACACACTTTATCCACTTTTCTCAGATAGACATCAGCACTTTCACATTTTTAGCTCTTGTTTAAACTCTCAAAGTGCAAATAGAAAAATTAGTCTAGTATTTATAGAATGAAATAAAAGATCTAATCGCAATCAAATATTTATGTAGATCTAGAGAGCTGCACGTATCTATAGGAGACAGGGGACGGAGATTAACTGATAAGGTCTCCAGCAAATCAGGCCACAGAACAGGGTGCGTTGTTTGGGGGGGGGGGGAAGGCAGCATAATCACACTAACAAAATCAGACCGTGAAAAAAGACCGTGAAAGTGAACTGCAACATAAAAAGGGAAGACTAGGCGTGTTTGAGATGAAGCTGCGCCTCGCCTGGACCATGGGCAAGACCAGGCGGCTGCAGGCGGGGGGGAAGGGAAAGGCGCCTGGCCGCTGAGCGAGCTATTCCCGGCCTCTTTTGCTTCTGATCCAGCAACCCGGGCAGCTGGCTGGCTGGCAAACGGAGAGCCGATGCAGAATGGCATGCTGTACTTTAGGGTCGAACAGGACGTACTAAGGTAACGTGTCTTTTATTAACATACTCGTTAGCAGTCAGTTTACATCCAAAGGCTACATGCTTCATACGCAGTGATGAAAGTCAGGCAAGGAAAAAATCCCTCAACTTTTCTTTGAGCGATATGGCGGGTGCGGAGCGAAAGTTTTGAAAAATACATGGTCTTAGATTAATTCTAGTACATTCTGACAGCTAGTTATTCACTTCTTAATCAAGAAACTAAGACTAATTGCAGCATCATGATTTGTCATTCAAACCCTTCAAACTTGCTATTAAGGACTTGCTGGTCCTACAAAAGAATTTGGATAATTGCTAAAAGTAACACAATCCTACAATCTAAGCTTTTCCTAAAAGCTGCAAAACATACAATTGCTAAAATATAGGAACATCAAAGCCCCAAATAGCAAAAAGAACACCAGTAACTATGATATTCTATGAAAGTACCTCATTTATTTGAACGATTTCTGCTTTAGGAATACTGTTTTCTCAAACTATAAGTACATCAAAATATGGGATCTGCTTTAAACTATCTTTCTATAACATAATACATCAATTCTTTAACGCCAATACTTTTAAGGGAGTGTGGGTCCAAACCACCAAATACTTATAATTATAATTAATGTTAATAATGTTTTTGAGGAAAACCGAACTAAATCATGGTAATTAGGAAATACAAATAAATTAGAGAAATGTATTCAAATGTTTCAGTTTTGATCAATGTGGTCGGTTATTCTGCAGTCAGATCAAGAAAATCTACAAGGGGGGTTTCTCCTGGTCAAAAGGGGCACTGATCAAAGAAATGAAGATCCCAGACCATATTTAACAAACTACTACAAATGGTACATACAAACCATTCACAGACTTGACATAAATGGCAATTTCAAACAATGTATAAGCATGTTTTATACCATGGTCAGTTACAAAAGCAATACATATTAACCAGATTTTAGTCCTTAATTCTTTTTTTTTTTTTCGATTTGGATCGCTTTTCTCACAAAAAGCGGACTACATCACGTAACATAGTCCGCGTCGCGCAGCACCACCGCTGCAGTCAAGATTCGGCGATATATACATATTGCTGATCGTCCCGATGTGTTGAATAAAGCATCAGTTCAGAGAGAAAGTTCATTTCTCACCCAAAAGAAACTAAAACATCTTGTCATTGGTCAATAAGCCGGGAAGACGAAGACAAGATAGCCGCGCCCATAGAGAAAGCGATCCACGGAGAAATATAGAAAATAAAGCAAAAATTTGCAGATTTCAGACATTTTTTTCATCCGGAAAGCGATTTGTCCATAGAGATCAGGTCTTTATTTCCCGAAAGATACGATCGGTTTGCTCAAAAAACCGGATTTCCGAGAATTCCCGGAAGACTTTCATCACTGCATACGTATCCCATCATGCATGACGCATTTCCCATATTGCATCCCAACCAATGTGTCACTAAGGTTCATAAAAATTCAACAGGACAAATGTATATCAGAATATTATTTTGTGGGAACAAATTTATTTTTCTACGGGTCACGGGCTCCGTAAATATTCGTCTTATAATAGTATTTTCTTATATATCCTTTTTAATTGATATATTCAATTGTTCTTTTTAGCTTTGTAGGTAGACAATTTTAACAACTGTCCAGGGACAACAGATGACAAATAGCTGCTGGGTTACTTCTGCCTCATTGCGGTAATGCTTTAAAAGTGCACGGTCCCTTAGAAATAAATAATATTGAAGTTAACTTTTAAAGGCAACAATAAAACAACCACAAGTGACTTGTAATTTCTGTGCATATGAATTCCTTTAGTTGCATAAATGCAAATATGTCTAATGTTTAGCATTAAAGCTAAAATTATCATTAGTAATCAAAAGGATTAAATGTTTCAAGTAAAATAATTTCTAATGGTAAAGTAATCTTAGTGATGTTAATTTCAATTATGGATTTTTTTTTTTTAAAGAAACCAGTCATTTTTTCATCAGTGATTCACTATTTGCAAGAAGTTACAAAATACAGATTTTCTTCATTGAGCACCAGCAGTTTCTGTTCTTCACTCAACTACAAGAACTGACAAGACAGTTTCCCACAATGCATCGTTTCACAGGCATCATGGTCACAGTCAGCACAGCATTAAATTTCCAACTGCGCTCACCTAGATTGGTGCCTTGCAACCTCCCCTTTCTCGCAATATTTTTGATTGACTTTTTGTGACGGGCTGACACAAATGTGTCTAACATGAGGTTCTACACATCACCGAAAAGGTGCAACTCCATTACAAGATGGTAATTACCAAAATTTAGAAAGCTACGTCAATAACTGCCACAAAAAGTTATCAGCACGAATTAATGCAATTCTTGAAATATTACTTTATTTGAACATTTTTTGGACATTAAATCAATTAGTTCTACAGACACTATACAGAACAAATAACTTTCTATGGTCGTAAAGACAAAAGTTAGAAACTTGAATTACACAGAATTCTGTTTAAAAAGGCACCTTTTACGTAATGACAGGACAGTCCAGCATGCAGGCCAATAGGAAGAAAGCAGCACTCAGAGTATTTGCTGTCAAAAAATACCTGAAGTAAAAATACAGTATACAGAATTATTACATTAATTATTGCTTAAAAAGTTAAGTATGTGCGTTTATCCTCCATAGACTTTAAAATTCAACTATAGGCAATTTAGCATTTAATTTCTGGCATAGCCAAATAAGATTGGCATCAATCAAGGCTTTGGGATTCTAAGATGTAATCTCAAAGTAGGCAATTTGAATTATGTTAGAACATTTTTTCTTTTTTTTGGGGGGGGGGGGCAAACACATGAATATGTAATTTAAATGTCTCTTTTCTTTTTGAAGTCTACTTTTACGCTTTACAGCTCAGATTGGAATTGTGTAAAAATTATCTGAATTTCATAAAAATACTGATATACAACTATAACTAGGTTTTGCTGAAGTTTGGAAATTTATCAAAATTGTAATGCACATTGTGAAATTTTACCAAAAATTAACCACCACTTTTACCTTATCCCATAAACACATCCTAATTCATTAGTACATGGTCTAGTATGCAGTGCCAAAGCTTATTGCACATCCTTCTCTCTTTCTTCAGGCTTTTTTTTTAGCATTTTCCTTGGAATCAGCTTTTACAAGAAACCCCACCATTTTTGTATAAGCAGGTCATCTCCAGAGCCCGTTTCCAACAGGCGGTTGCCGCACTCCTCCCAACGGCACACCTCTCCTTTATCCACCACCACGAACTTCCACTCCACATGGCTCTCTGCAGGCAGGCTGACCACTGTGGCCCAGTGTCCATCCTTGGTTTTTTCTAGTGGAACGAATCCTTTCCAGTTACCCAGCTCCTGCTGATTTCCTGTGATTGCCACTTTCTGGTACAGGGACTGGGTAACATAGTGGATGTGGAAGGTTACATCGACAAATTGGGACATTGGCTGGACTGCAACAACTTTGTTACTCTTTTCTCCATTTCCACCCACAAAGTAGAGTGTGTTGGTTTGTTTCACTTCATTGTCAGAGGATAACTCAATTTCAGACAGAGAAGAGCAGCACCTGTGGTTAGTTTGTACATGTTTGACTACTATATGATCAGAAAGGTTTACCCAGGGATGAGCTTCCTCATCATCCACCATCCACTCAGTGTCCATAGTTGCCTCCCTGATGCTAATTTCAGTTTTTCCATTGTTAGCTTTCACTGCTCCAGTGTTCTCTCCGTTTTCAACTTTTTTAATGCCACCTTGTTTCAGCTCAATTGTGAGAATTTCACCCTCTCCAAACTGGTCCATCACGTTCTGCTCTCTGCCATTAATGTGTTGCATTGACAAACAAGTCCCAGATGTATTACTAGCATCTTTCCTTATCTCTCCTGCAATTTTATCACCATCAAATAATGTGTTTTCAGCATTGGTCTGCTCTTCAAAGCTTGGATAGAGATCAGTTCCAGAGAGTGCCACGTTTTCAGTTGACCTTTGATGGCATGAGTTGACCACATCAGCATCACAGGCCAACTCTTTCAAATCACTTTCTCTGCTTGTTTTGGCATCATGTAACATTTGATCAGTTTCTTGACTCTTTTCAATGTTTTGACAGTGACCGGTTCCAGTGTCAGAGACACTGGAACTGGTCGTCGTCATAGGGGACAGAACTTTTTCCTGACTGGTTTCCGCATCCCAGACAAACATCTCCAAAATCTCATCTTCCTGTGATTTTGGCACCTAGAGACAGGACAAAAGAAATGTGTCCAATTTTGGCAAGTAAATAAAGTTTTGTGCAAGGCTAATAAGAAAAATGCGATGTAACAAAAATGTTGATGGCTGATTTGCAGCACCAATATTAATTTCTAATCCACTGAAACTTTTCATGTTTGGCAAAAGTATATTAGCAAAAGAAGGCAAATGTTGAAATAAGTGTATGCAATTGAAGAAAATGTTTCTTTTAAATTAAGCAGAAGCATTGTTAGAGTAACTTTGACAAAATGAGACTTGGGGGGGGGGGGGGGGGGAATTCAATTTTTAAACCTGAGACCCTGTATTTATATTGTTTGTTAAAGAAGCAATAATAAAGTTAAAACTATTAGGATTTAACGCACCTCACTTTGATCCTGGTGAGGCCCACCAATCATAGGTTTTGAAGGTCTCAGCTCATCTTCAACATGGCCACAACTTGCTACATCTGCTGTCATCCAATCATCTTTTAGAGTCTTGTCAGAATCTTGCAAGGATGGCTCCATCATGCTGCGAAACCTCTGTGACAGTGTTGAGGTATGCATCTCTTCATGAGCAGAGACCTTCTCAGTCGGGTGGTGAAGCAAAGTTTCCTTGTGACAAACAGTACGACGATTCCTGATGCTGCAGTGGATTTCAGGCAGATGGGCTTCTTCAGAATTTGACAAGTCCTCTTTGCTGACATCTACATAGAGAAAGGGGGGCATATGTTTAGTATAACATCAAGCACAGTTTGCTACAAAACCCAAATCTTTTGCTCTGCTGCTTTAATGTACTACTTGTAGTTTTTTATATTTATTTTTTTCATTGACCACAATAGTTGTATGTGTGTATGTTTTTATATATACATATATACACATACACACATACGTATACACATAATCACACGCGCATTTCATCCATAGATCACCTTCCACCATTCAAGGAGGCCCAACAATGCTACAATAAAACCACACACCTCTCGCACTTAATGGAGGAAGCACAGGTTCCTGGTTTTAGGGCACAGATTGACACTCCAAATGTGCGTTAGACAGTCGGTCTATTGCTCTGAATAAAAAATAAATACAAATGTTGAGCAATGTTCCTTTCATTGCTCAACACACACACACACACCTTTGCTAATGGTCAGCAAAGCTAAACACTTTCGCGCAGTCAACTCTTCACCCCTGCAAACATTTCCACAATGAGGCAAACCAACATCTGTCTACCTCTCAAAAGTAGCTTTTTCGCAGAGATTTCTGGGACATTTCTAGGGCACTGGACTTTTGAATTGTACATTTGGACTGCTCTACAACATGGCAAATGCACTATGTGGGAAATAAATTTACACACAACCCCAGGGTTGGGTTTAGCACTTTTTGTGCAAATGGTTTATGGGGAAAAAAATTCTATTTGAAAAATGCCTTCAGAACATTAGTGCCATAGTTAAACAAGGCTATGCGTTTAATCTCAACATGGCAAAAAAAAATTTATAGGACTGAAGCCAAAAAAAAAAAAAAAAAAAAAAAAAAAAAATTAAAAATTAAAAAAAATCACTAAGGATGAAAAGCAAGTTAGAAATCCCAGTGGGGAGAAAAAAAAAATCAATTTAAGTTAAAAAAAGTTCCTTTTGAGTATTAAGGTCATATAATATATATAAACATAAAATCAAAGTCACCTTTATAGCACGACCACTGAAATAAAGTCATGATTCATCCTGCTTTGTCAACCTTTATTGATTTTACTGGAGAACATGAGTTACAAGTCAGTTACTTTCTGTAAGGTGATAAGAATTCAGGTTAGATTTCTAAACATGTCCATTTAGAAAACTATCTTTAAATGTCATGTGTCATAATGAAAGCTTTGACCTACATTATGTATAGCACTTGGTGTTTTGACTTCTAGCCCTTTTATTAATCAGATTAATGCTAAATCTGACTTAAAACTCCGCAGATTGGGTTTTACCTGTTGACCGGCCGCACGACTCCGACGGGTTCGATTCCTGATACCGTAGCGATGTACAGTCTGGGACCCCGCCAGCGTCACCGTCGGCAGCCTTCCTCCGCTTCCCCTTCACGTTCCTGTAGATGATGAGCCCCGCCAGCACGGACACCACGGCCATCACGGCCACAGCCACGGCGGGACCGTGCCGTCCGATCATGCAGAAGAGCGAGCCCAGGTCCACCCGCTTGTCCATAGCAGCCACGTTGCCGTTCCTCGTTTGCATTTGCGCGGATCCGAAACGGTCAGCGTTACTTCCTGGACTTGGTGAGACAAGCGTTCGAGCGTTAAGCAGAGCACAGCGTTGAAGGACTCTGTAGAAGATGACTCCTGATTGCTGCTAAGGGCTTTTAGTGGCTGCAGGTGCGACCTACTGATTGGCTGACGGCAGTGCTACCAGATAATGTCACAGTTTTCCAGCCGAAAACGGGGGAGGGGGGGCACACACACGCCCCCATATATATATATATATATATATATATATATATATATATATATATATATATATATATATATATATATATATATATATATATATATATATATATATATATATATATATGTGTATATATATATATATATATATAAAGTAAACGATTTTTCAAAATAAAAGATAGTTCAGACTTATCATAAAATGAGTATTGTATTGAATATTTCCTCTGTGTAGTCGGGTAGACCCTAGATCAGGTGGGCATGTGGCTCTCTCATCCCTGTGATGCGGCTGTCTGTAGTTTTGTAAAATAACTACTGTGTTCTGTCTGAGAATGTTGTGGTGCTTTTACATCAAAACGTGAGCGCGGGCAGGATGAACTCAGGGAGCGGCGTGTTTACCCACTCTGTATGTTTTCTCTTTTCCCTAGCAGTTTCCGCGTAAAATTAATGATATTTGCGCTAGGGCGCCCCAACTATCATGTCAACCCGCTGCTATGATGATCGTATTTTGCGCTCTCTGTGTAGAATACATTGAAGGGCGCAGGAAAAAACTTGCTGCTGCAAAGGATGTGTGAACAGGTGAACAGGTAGAGAGGAAAAGCAGGTTGGGGGGTGTATAGGCAAGGGAGCCGCTTTGGCTTCAAACTCTGTCAGAGAGATTGAAACACGGGCATCAGATTAAGACGCAGCTTTCACTGCGGGAGTTGAAGCTGAGACTTTCTCTCAGATGATCGTATGAACTCAAACATGGAAAAACGAATACCATGTAGAACTCTTTAAAATAATAAACCTGATCTCTCCACATTCTCCGTGTCTTCCATGCATTGTAAGACGGACACAGACAGACACTGCTCCGTGTAGCTATCAGGCTAAAAACATTAGCTGGTAGCTCTTTCTACACCTGGCTGCAGTGTCAAGCTTTAACTTTTTGTGCTATCTTTGGCACTTTAACATTGGGAGTGGGGTCATCTAGTCCCCATAAGAACTTGAACTTTTTTCTTCAATGATTTGTGATCTTCCCTGGTGTCCATGGATAACATGAAATCCTCTCCACTTTTGTCATGGTAGGGATAATACGTAAGTGGTCATATTGACCCCATAGGATAGCACAAGGGTTAAAGCAGGGGTCGGGAACCTTTTTGGCCATGAGAGCCATAAACAACACATATTTTTAAATGTAATTTCGAAAGAGCCATAAAATAATGTAGTGTCCCTTTTCCACACTGAGGCACGGAGACTTAACCTATTTTAGGGTTCTTTATTCTGGTTACTGTAGACCTGCAACAAACGCCGTAAAATTAATTCAGCAACTCCTCAGTCTCTCCCGCCGAGACGATAGCGTTTTTCCTAACTTTATATTCTCCCTCCCATTTCCCTTATTTGGCCCATAGCTGAACCCCATTGGTCCAAACTCCCCATCGACAGGCTGAGCGACAGAACTGAGGGCCAATCAGATCTCTGCATGATGCATTCAATGAACTCCGTAACTTATAACGCGACCCAACAACAGCCAGCCAGTTAAACTCAGTCTGCTACATTATGTTTAAAACGAAATATACAAGTGAATGTGTGCATTTGATGTAATTTCAACACTTTTAAAGTACAATAAGTCTGTAGATTCTTTTTAATAACATTGCTCTGCTGTTGCTAATAAATGATGAGTATTTCTTAGCATTAATATGACTTCTGGTGCTGCGTGGTTTTGCTGATGGTCTAGACCGGTTGATACGTGGTGAGTTTCAGCTTCATGCGGGTGTTCGTTGATCGTTGTCATGCTCTGTTAACCGTGCAATGGGGGGAGCATGGCATTTCCAAAGCGCTGATGGCTCCGTACGAAGTGCGTGCCACAGAAAATAACAACTTCCTAAATGAGCTCGTATTTATCGGGTGAGAAGTGCAGAGCCGGTAGCAGGAGGACACATGCGGGGCGGCTTCAATAAACACTCTGGTTGTTCGGAGTGGTCTTCTGCCGGGTACATGACGTGCCGTGGGGCAGAAAGCGACTTTCTGATGACAGAATGTGTGCTTGGTGAATTTAAACATGCGTCTGCATTGACGTATGTATCAGAGGATGTCCGATTGGCCGTTCTGGATGTCAATCAAGTCCCGTACTTCTCGGTGAGGATTTTGATTGGCTGGTGGATTTTTTAGAAGTACATTTATTTTAATTTATCTTTGCTGGCCTGCGATTCACTCTCATGTCCTTGAAGATCGACCCGTCGATCGCAATCGACGTAATGAGCACCCCTGGACTGGTCTAATGAAAAAAATATTTTATAATTAAAGATTTGTCTGCGAATCACATGTGACCATCAAAAGAGCTATATATGGCATGCGAGCCGTAGGTTCCCGACCCCTGGGTCAAAAAATACAATTTCTAAGAGGCAGGCAGGGCGGCACCCCTTGAACAACAGGTTATATGACAGACCCCAGCCCATTAAGCGTCTCTTCCTGGTGTGTTCACGGAGCTCCAGTGCATAGAACTCCAGCAGCCACACAGCGTAACTTAGTCCGCTACTATATTTTCATGAGAAAAAAAAAAAAACGCTGAACTGACCCTAAAACCGTCCAAATTATGCCTACCCGCCTAAAGTCATTTTTACCCGCAAATTTAGAACCATAACCGCCCAAATGGGTGGAAAACAGCCCTATCTGGCTGACAGGATCATGAGGACGCTGGTTTTGTTCACTAAAAGATAAAAAGACATTGGTTCATCAATGTTAGAGACAAACATTAATAAAAGTCAGAAATATCGTGTCACAGTCCCGAAACTGTGTCATTTGGTGATTTTTAGTGTTTTTATTTATAAAGACCCTTCATATTTGTCTGCCAAATAAACTACATGACTTTTTAGGTCACATGTGCCAAACTCAAGTCCGCGGGCGAAATGTGGCAGGCCATGTCATTTTCTGTGGCCTGCGAGAAGGGCTGTGACGATGACCTCATCACCGCACTCAGACTGTTTTCTCCTTCTCTCCCACGGCGTCTGTCACTGTCTCTAGTCGGCGCTCGCTCTCACTGCCTCTGCTGCACGTGGCTCCCTTTACACACACAGGTGCGTGCTTTCAGAAGCACACGTCCTCATTCTACAACAGAGGTTTATACGGTGGCCCAGAAGGGTCACAACACAACACATTAACTTATCACACAACACATTAACTCACAACACAACACATTAACTAACCACGCAACACATTAACTCACAACACAACACATTAACTAACCACGCAACACATTAACTCACAACACAACACATTAACTTACCACACAACACCATAACTCACAACACAACACATTAATTCACAACACAATAACTCACAACCCAACACATTAACTCACAACACAACAGATTAACTCACAACACAATAACCCACAACACAACAGATTAACTCACAACACAATAACTCACAACACATTAACTCACAACACAACACCTCACAACACAACACAATAACTCACAACACAACACATTAACTCACAACACAATAACTCACAACACAACACATTAACTCACAACACAACACAATAACTCACAACACAACACATTAATTCACAACACAATAACTCACAACCCAACACATTAACTCAAAACACAACAGATTAACTCACAACACAATAACCCACAACACAACAGATTAACTCACAACACAATAACTCACAACACATTAACTCACAACACAACACCTCACAACACAACACAATAACTCACAACACAACACATTAACTCACAACACAATAACTCACAACACAACACATTAACTCACAACACAACACAATAACTCACAACACAATAACTCACAACACAACACATTATCTCACAACACAACACATTAACTCATAACACAACACATTAACTCACAATACAACACATTAACTCACAACACAATAACTCACAACACAACACATTAACTCACAACACAACACAATAACTCACAACACAACACATTAATTCACAACACAATAACTCATAACCCAACACATTAACTCACAACACAACAGATTAACTCACAACACAATAACCCACAACACAACAGATTAACTCACAACACAATAACTCACAACACATTAACTCACAACACAACACCTCACAACACAACACAATAACTCACAACACAACACATTAACTCACAACACAATAACTCACAACACAACACATTAACTCACAACACAACACAATAACTCACAACACAACACATTAATTCACAACACAATAACTCACAACCCAACACATTAACTCAAAACACAACAGATTAACTCACAACACAATAACCCACAACACAACAGATTAACTCACAACACAATAACTCACAACACATTAACTCACAACACAACACCTCACAACACAACACAATAACTCACAACACAACACATTAACTCACAACACAATAACTCACAACACAACACATTAACTCACAACACAACACAATAACTCACAACACAATAACTCACAACACAACACATTATCTCACAACACAACACATTAACTCATAACACAACACATTAACTCACAATACAACACAATAACTCACAACACATTAACTCACAACGGAAGTAAAGCTGCAATGGAAATGCTTTTATTCTGAAATTTCCACTGGGCTGAGCAGTGAAGGAATTTATTTTTTGTGGTCCTTATTTCTCCTAGGCTTTTATCTTATCTTTATTTCATTGAAGGTTTTCTTTCAGGTTTACTGTGTGTGTGTTCCAGCGATTTCAATTAAAAGGGACTTCCTGATAATTGCATATGTAAAGAGGTTGTGATGCTGGAGCTGCAAACTCAACCCCCTGCAGGAGAAAACGGTCTTTGATCTTCTGAGGCCATTTGGTTGTAGGTCTGACTTGGATCATAAATCAATCATCTCTGAGACTGATTTCCATCCCTGGGAATCGCCACAGGCATCTGCTCCCGTGTGGGGAACAAAGGTGTATTGTCTACTGTATGTTAAGAAGATCCGGCCACATGGGGGGGCCACCTAGGGAGCCATTTGGTTGCGGGACCATGTCAGTCTGGGAGGTGACTTCAGACGCGGGAAACAGATGCTGACTCCTAATATGGACTGACAGAAGTAGGCAGGCTCCCTGCCAGCCAATCCGAGCATCCAGAGGAGGAGTCTGGACGCCATGCTTTGTTACGAAGGAGGAGGCTGAAACCGAGATGTTAAAACAGCTGGACGGAAGAACTTTCGCTGTTCCCAACAGGCTGACACGTTAAGACGTTTGTAATTTGGCGCTGTGCAAGCTCTGAAACTTTGGGAAACCAGATATCTGTTATATTTTGTTTTACTCTGTTTTTAGAAATATTGTTAGGGAAATAAATGTCTTAATCTTTAATCCGGCCGAGTTCCGTGGTTTCTCCTTCTCGACTTTTTTGAACATGCAACAAGGAAAGTAATCTCAAAGCGACAGATTATATTTTCCTACAGCAGCTAACTACCCAACGGATTTATTTATTATAACTTTTTAAAGTGATAATAGAAAACACTTGTTTGCTTGTTACTCTAGCATAAATCCTTTTAAAATTGATTCTGTCAGGTTAGGTTATATGGACAGTGTTAAATAGGGGTGTGTATTGGCAAGAGTCTGGCGATACGATGCGTATCCCGATACGCGCCCTGCGATACGATACGTATCCCGATATTTTACCGAAACATGTTTTCTGTTTTTTTAAATATGACTTTGAAAAAACTCAACCTGAATTTTAACGTCTTCCACTTTAATAAAATGGTCAAATTCAGTTTAATGATCACAATGTTGAGCACTGCAATTGTACCTCATAAATAAGTTGCGTTTACCAAAGCAAATTCATAGTGCTTTTATTTTGGTAAGTTAAAATATAGAAAGGGAACAGTCAACATTGTCTGATTTAAAAAATATATATTTTTCTTTCAGTGTAAGAAAAAACAAAGAATGAATGAGCCTTAACCAATAAGTTTCTATTGGGGAAATAAAATGTTTATTTTCAGCATTAATGTAGCTTCTCTAGTGCTTTTAAACAGTTCAGGAGCCTGAATGGTGCTTTAAAAATAAAGGGTGGGGGACACACACTGATTCTTTCCAGAAACAAGAAAGTGTGATGATGAAGCAGCATGACAGAACGAAGGAAAGTTGCTTGAATGTGACAAAAAAGGGGCTTTGTTTACATATCTGCTCTGTTGCACCTTTGCAGGCATGCTTCTCACACACGGAAGTAAACTAGTAACGCTGATCACCACAATGTCAGCCTTTTTCAGAGCATTGTACACATCCCTCTGATCCATCATGTCCCTAAACTAGAATCTATTGCAGGGAGGTTCTGCAGAACTTTAGCCCGCTTTGCTAGCATGTTAGCAGATGCTAAGCGCATTAGCCTATTAGCTGCTGCCGTGCGTCATTGTCTATCTTATTTATCTGAGCCGCTAAGAAGCACAGAAATCCACGTTTTCATATCTTACTGGCAGCAACATGGCTCAGAGTTTCTGTTTTGTATCCATTCCAAGTAAAAGCTAAATAGTTCATGTCTCATAACAACAGAACAAGCTGCCTCTGGCTGCAGTCTTCCCTTGGTCTTGTGCAGAGTAGAGCTGCTCAAAGAGGCTCCGTGTGCTCTGCTGCCAACTAGCGGTCGGAGGGTGAAGTGGACAACAAGAGTCAGACACTGAAAGGCACTCAGAAATAATTAAATAAATATCGATCTGGCAGCATTTTGAATCGATACAAGTATTGCCAAATGACGTATTGCGATATATTGCCGAATCGATTGAACTACTACTACCTATCTAACTAATGAACTAACTATATAGCCTATATAGGTGTTGTAGATTGACTGTGACTGTGTGAGCGCGCTGCGTGTGTAGGACTAGGAGGAAGGAGCACACGTGTGTTGGGGTTGCGCGTATATTCCTCTGCTCTCTAGCTGCATGTGAGGCTTCACCTGTGCTCTCTGGTACAGACATCTTCTCAGAATATTAAACATTGCTCAGTAATAAACAGACTGCAGATACTTTGTCACCTTTCTGGTGGCCATGGAGCATGATACCCATGAAGAACGCCGGGCAGGAGGCTCCACCTTTGTTTATACAGACATGTAACGTTGCGCTGCACAAAATAGTTCCCAAACAAAACATGTGGTGATATTCATGGAAATCTAACAGTGTGTGTTCATGTTTGGTGTTACAGATGGAAGGAGAACAGTAATATTTTAGCTCAAATTCTGGCTGTTTTGAATTTTCAACTTGAAATGTGACCAAAAAACAGCACTTTTTTAAACTAAAAATGAGATTTTTGGCTCAAATTCTAACAGTTTTGACTGACCAACTTGAAATGTGACCAAAAAACAACACTTTTTTGAACTAAATATCAAATCTTTATCTTTGATTGTATTTGAGCTCAAAAATCATCTTATAACTCAAAAGGGCCAAATGTGTCGAAAAAGCATTTTTTTTTACTCAAAAGTGCTATGGGAGTCAAAAAAGCATTTTGGCTCAAATTCTGACTGTTTTGACTTTTCAACCTGAAATGTTACCAAAAAACAGCACTTTTTTAAACTACAAATGAGATTTTTAGCTCAAATTCTAACCGTTTTGACTGACCAACTTGAAATGTGAACAAAAACAGCACTTTTTTGAACTAAATATCAAAACTTTATCTTTGAGTGTATTTGAGCTCAAAAATCATCATATCACTCAAAAGTTTCAAATGTGTCGAAAAAGCATTTTTTTCACTCAAAAGTGCTATAAGAGTCAAAAAAGCATTTTGGCTCAAATTCTGACTGTTTTGACTTTTCAACTTGAAATGTGACGAAAAACAGCACTTTTTTGAACTAAATATCAAATCTTTATCTTTGAGTGTATTTGAGCTCAAAAATCATCTTATAACTCAAAAGGGCCAAATGCGTCGAAAAAGCATTTTTTTCACTCAAAAGTGCTATAAGAGTCAAAAAAGCATTTTGGCTCAAATTCTGACTGTTTTGACTTTTCAACCTGAAATGTGACCAAAAAACAGAACTTTTTTAAACTACAAATGAGATTTTTGGCTCAAATTCTAACCGTTTTGACGGACCAACTTGAAATGTGACCAAAAAACAACACTTTTTTGAACTAAATATCAAATCTTTATCTTTGAGTGTGTTTTGTGTTCAAAAATCATTTTGTCACTGAAAAGTACTAAAAGTGTCAAAAAAACATTTTGGCTCAAATTCTGACTGTTTTGACTTTTCATCTTGAAATGTGACCAAAAAACAGCACATTTTTAAACTACAAATGAGATTTTTGGCTTTTGGCTCAAATTCTGACTGTTTTGACTTTTCAACTTGAAATGTGACCAAAAACAGCACTTTTTTTAACTAAATATCAAATCTTTATCTTTGAGTGTATTTGAGCTCAAAAATCATCTTATAACTCAAAAGTTTCAAATGTGTCGAAAAAGCATTTTTTTCACTCAAAAGTGCTATAAGAGTCAAAAAAGCATTTTGGCTCAAATTCTGACTGTTTTGACTTCTCAACTTGAAATGTGACCAGAAACCAGACCTTTTTTGAACTACAAATGAGATTTTTGCCTTTTGAGTGCATTTGAGCTCAAAAAGGATTTTATCACTCAAAAGTGTCAAATGTGTCAAAAAAGCATTTTTTTTTCACTCAAAATTGCTATAAGAGTCAAAAAAGCATTTTGGCTCAAATTCTGACTGTTTTGACTTTTCAACCTGAAATGTGACCAAAAAACAGCACTTTTTCAAACTACAAATGAGATTTTTGGCTCAAATTCTAACCGTTTTGAAGGACCAACTTGAAATGTGACCAAAAAACAACACTTTTTTGAACTAAATATCAAATCTTTATCTTTGAGTGTGTTTTGTGTTCAAAAATCATTTTGTCACTGAAAAGTGCTAAAACTGTCAAAAAAGCATTTTTGTCACTTAAAAGTGCCAAAAGTGTGGAAAAAAAGCATTTTTCACTCAAATTTTACTTTTTTGACCTTTCAACTTTAAATATGACCAAATAACAACACTTTTTTGAACTACAAATGAGATCTTTTGCTTTTGAGTGCGATTTGTTTTCAAAAATCATTCTGTCACTCAAAAGTACTAAAAGTGTCAAAAAAACATTTTGGCTCAAATTCTGACTGTTTTGACTTTTCATCTTGAAATGTGACCAAAAAACAGCACTTTTTTAAACTACAAATGAGATTTTTGGCTCAAATTCTAACCGTTTTGACGGACCAACTTGAAATGTGACCAAAAAACAACACTTTTTTGAACTAAATATCAAATCTTTATCTTTGAGTGTGTTTTGTGTTCAAAAATCATTTTGTCACCAAAAAGTGCTAAAACTGTCAAAAAAGCATTTTTGTCACTTAAAAGTGCCAAAAGTGTGGAAAAAAGGCATTTTTCACTCAAATTTTATTCCTTTGACCTTTCAACTTGAAATATGACCAAATAACAACACTTTTTTGAACTACAAATGAGATCTTTTGCTTTTGAGTGCATTTTGTTTTCAAAAATCATTCTGTCACTCAAAAGTACTAAAAGTGTCAAAAAAACATTTTGGCTCAAATTCTGACAGTTTTGACTTTTCATCTTGAAATGTGACCAAAAAACAACACTTTAATAACTACAAATGAGATCTTTAGCTTTTGAGTGCATTTTGTTTTCAAAAATAATTTTGTCACTCAAAAGTACTAAAAGTGTAAAAATGCATTTTGGCTCAAATTCTGACTGTTTTGACTTTTCATCCTGAAATGTGACCAAAAAACAGCACTTTTTAAACTACAAATGAGATTTTTGGCTCAAATTCTATCCGTTTTGACTGACCAACTTGAAATGTGACCAAAAAACAACACTTTTTTGAACTAAATATCAAATCTTTATCTTTGATTGTATTTGAGCTCAAAAATCATCATATAACTCAAAAGGGCCAAATGTGTCGAAAAGCATTTTTTTCACTCAAAAGTGCTATAAGAGTCAAAAAAGCATTTTGGCTCAAATTCTGACTGTTTTGACTTTTCAACTTGAAATGTGACCAAAAACAACACTTTTTTGAACTAAATATCAAATCTTTATCTTTGAGTGTATTTGAGCTCAAAAATCATCTTATGACTCAAAAGGGCCAAATGTGTCACGGTGCCTGGCGGTCGAGTAGTGGCGTTGGATCTCCTTTTGAATCCACAGAAGATGATGAGGAGAGTGATGGCAGCTGGTGGCAATCAGGAACATCAGGGCAGAGCTGGAGGGGGGAGGAGACCGCCTCACCTCAACCACCGCCTCAAGGCGGTGGTTGAGGGGGGGATACTGTCACGGTGCCTGGCGGTGGAAGCCAGCTGGACGGATCCAGCATTAAGAGGGGTCTTCTATCAGTCTTTAAATGAAGTCATTAAGGACCACCTGTGTTCGCAACCAGAAACCCACTCTTTTGAGGAGCTCGTCACGGCGGCTCTCCGTTCGGACACCCGCTTACGTGAACGACAGCATGAAAGATCTCAGCCTCCACGCAGAAGTCCTGCTAATCCACCACAAGGTACGGCGGCACACATTTTTCCTATAACCCAGTCTGAAACCTCTCGCAGTCAGACCGACGAGCCCATGCAGATTGGACACTCCAAGCTTTCCGCAGAGGAGAGGCAAACCAGGACACCAGGTACACCAATGTAGCCTGCGTTTAAACTCCAAAACCCCCCGCTAGAGGACAGGCCGCGGGCGGGTCATGTCATGTCATCTTCTAAAGATTTTCTCCGCATACCTATCAAGTTAAGTCATGTTTCTGAAACTCTGGATCTCCACGCTTTGATTGACTCCGGCGCTGAACAGAATCTTATAGATCACAGCCTGGTTACTCACCTGTCCCTGCCTACAGAGTCCCTTCCTTCCCCTATTAGAGCCGCTGGGTTGGCGGGTCAACACCTTTTGGTTATTACTCACCGTACGAAACCGGTGTTATTAATTACTTCTGGTAATCATAAAGAACTCGCCCGGTTCTTCGTAACTCAAACCCCCCAGAACCCCATTATTCTGGGGTTCTCTTGGCTTCGTCACCACAACCCCCAATTTGATTGGGTCCATCGTCGCATTATTGGTTGGAGCGAGTTCTGCCTCGCTAACTGTTTGCAATCCGCTGTTCCACCCGCAAATTCTGCCTCCGTTAAATCTCCTGAGGAGATCGATCTGTCTAACGTGCCTAGTTGCTACCACGATCTTCACACCGTTTTCAGCAAAGTTAAGGCCGGCTGTTTTGACTCTGAGACTGATTTCCATCCCTGGGAATCGCCACAGGCATCTGCTCCCGTGTGGGGAACAAAGGTGTATTGTCTACTGTATGTTAAGAAGATCCGGCCAGATGGGGGGGCCACCTAGGGAGCCATTTGGTTGCGGGACCATGTCAGTCTGGGAGGTGACTTCAGACGCGGGAAACAGATGCTGACTCCTAATATGGACTGACAGAAGTAGGCAGGCTCCCTGCCAGCCAATCCGAGCATCCAGAGGAGGAGTCTGGACGCCATGCTTTGTTACGAAGGAGGAGGCTGAAACCGAGATGTTAAAACAGCTGGACGGAAGAACTTTCGCTGTTCCCAACAGGCTGACACGTTAAGACGTTTGTAATTTGGCGCTGTGCAAGCTCTGAAACTTTGGGAAACCAGATATCTGTTATATTTTGTTTTACTCTGTTTTTAGAAATATTGTTAGGGAAATAAATGTCTTAATCTTTAATCCGGCCGAGTTCCGTGGTTTCTCCTTCTCGACTTTTTTGAACATGCAACAAGGAAAGTAATCTCAAAGCGACAGATTATATTTTCCTACAGCAGCTAACTACCCAACGGATTTATTTATTATAACTTTTTAAAGTGATAATAGAAAACACTTGTTTGCTTGTTACTCTAGCATAAATCCTTTTAAAATTGATTCTGTCAGGTTAGGTTATATGGACAGTGTTAAATAGGGGTGTGTATTGGCAAGAGTCTGGCGATACGATGCGTATCCCGATACGCGCCCTGCGATACGATACGTATCCCGATATTTTACCGAAACATGTTTTCTGTTTTTTTAAATATGACTTTGAAAAAACTCAACCTGAATTTTAACGTCTTCCACTTTAATAAAATGGTCAAATTCAGTTTAATGATCACAATGTTGAGCACTGCAATTGTACCTCATAAATAAGTTGCGTTTACCAAAGCAAATTCATAGTGCTTTTATTTTGGTAAGTTAAAATATAGAAAGGGAACAGTCAACATTGTCTGATTTAAAAAATATATATTTTTCTTTCAGTGTAAGAAAAAACAAAGAATGAATGAGCCTTAACCAATAAGTTTCTATTGGGGAAATAAAATGTTTATTTTCAGCATTAATGTAGCTTCTCTAGTGCTTTTAAACAGTTCAGGAGCCTGAATGGTGCTTTAAAAATAAAGGGTGGGGGACACACACTGATTCTTTCCGGAAACAAGAAAGTGTGATGATGAAGCAGCATGACAGAACGAAGGAAAGTTGCTTGAATGTGACAAAAAAGGGGCTTTGTTTACATATCTGCTCTGTTGCACCTTTGCAGGCATGCTTCTCACACACGGAAGTAAACTAGTAACGCTGATCACCACAATGTCAGCCTTTTTCAGAGCATTGTACACATCCCTCTGATCCATCATGTCCCTAAACTAGAATCTATTGCAGGGAGGTTCTGCAGAACTTTAGCCCGCTTTGCTAGCATGTTAGCAGATGCTAAGCGCATTAGCCTATTAGCTGCTGCCGTGCGTCATTGTCTATCTTATTTATCTGAGCCGCTAAGAAGCACAGAAATCCACGTTTTCATATCTTACTGGCAGCAACATGGCTCAGAGTTTCTGTTTTGTATCCATTCCAAGTAAAAGCTAAATAGTTCATGTCTCATAACAACAGAACAAGCTGCCTCTGGCTGCAGTCTTCCCTTGGTCTTGTGCAGAGTAGAGCTGCTCAAAGAGGCTCCGTGTGCTCTGCTGCCAACTAGCGGTCGGAGGGTGAAGTGGACAACAAGAGTCAGACACTGAAAGGCACTCAGAAATAATTAAATAAATATCGATCTGGCAGCATTTTGAATCGATACAAGTATTGCCAAATGACGTATTGCGATATATTGCCGAATCGATTGAACTACTACTACCTATCTAACTAATGAACTAACTATATAGCCTATATAGGTGTTGTAGATTGACTGTGACTGTGTGAGCGCGCTGCGTGTGTAGGACTAGGAGGAAGGAGCACACGTGTGTTGGGGTTGCGCGTATATTCCTCTGCTCTCTAGCTGCATGTGAGGCTTCACCTGTGCTCTCTGGTACAGACATCTTCTCAGAATATTAAACATTGCTCAGTAATAAACAGACTGCAGATACTTTGTCACCTTTCTGGTGGCCATGGAGCATGATACCCATGAAGAACGCCGGGCAGGAGGCTCCACCTTTGTTTATACAGACATGTAACGTTGCGCTGCACAAAATAGTTCCCAAACAAAACATGTGGTGATATTCATGGAAATCTAACAGTGTGTGTTCATGTTTGGTGTTACAGATGGAAGGAGAACAGTAATATTTTAGCTCAAATTCTGGCTGTTTTGAATTTTCAACTTGAAATGTGACCAAAAAACAGCACTTTTTTAAACTAAAAATGAGATTTTTGGCTCAAAATCTAACAGTTTTGACTGACCAACTTGAAATGTGACCAAAAAACAACACTTTTTTGAACTAAATATCAAATCTTTATCTTTGATTGTATTTGAGCTCAAAAATCATCTTATAACTCAAAAGGGCCAAATGTGTCGAAAAAGCATTTTTTTTACTCAAAAGTGCTATGGGAGTCAAAAAAGCATTTTGGCTCAAATTCTGACTGTTTTGACTTTTCAACCTGAAATGTTACCAAAAAACAGCACTTTTTTAAACTACAAATGAGATTTTTAGCTCAAATTCTAACCGTTTTGACTGACCAACTTGAAATGTGAACAAAAACAGCACTTTTTTGAACTAAATATCAAAACTTTATCTTTGAGTGTATTTGAGCTCAAAAATCATCATATCACTCAAAAGTTTCAAATGTGTCGAAAAAGCATTTTTTTCACTCAAAAGTGCTATAAGAGTCAAAAAAGCATTTTGGCTCAAATTCTGACTGTTTTGACTTTTCAACTTGAAATGTGACGAAAAACAGCACTTTTTTGAACTAAATATCAAATCTTTATCTTTGAGTGTATTTGAGCTCAAAAATCATCTTATAACTCAAAAGGGCCAAATGCGTCGAAAAAGCATTTTTTTCACTCAAAAGTGCTATAAGAGTCAAAAAAGCATTTTGGCTCAAATTCTGACTGTTTTGACTTTTCAACCTGAAATGTGACCAAAAAACAGAACTTTTTTAAACTACAAATGAGATTTTTGGCTCAAATTCTAACCGTTTTGACGGACCAACTTGAAATGTGACCAAAAAACAACACTTTTTTGAACTAAATATCAAATCTTTATCTTTGAGTGTGTTTTGTGTTCAAAAATCATTTTGTCACTGAAAAGTACTAAAAGTGTCAAAAAAACATTTTGGCTCAAATTCTGACTGTTTTGACTTTTCATCTTGAAATGTGACCAAAAAACAGCACATTTTTAAACTACAAATGAGATTTTTGGCTTTTGGCTCAAATTCTGACTGTTTTGACTTTTCAACTTGAAATGTGACCAAAAACAGCACTTTTTTTAACTAAATATCAAATCTTTATCTTTGAGTGTATTTGAGCTCAAAAATCATCTTATCACTCAAAAGTGTCAAATGTGTCAAAAAAGCATTTTTTTTCACTCAAAATTGCTATAAGAGTCAAAAAAGCATTTTGGCTCAAATTCTGACTGTTTTGACTTTTCAACCTGAAATGTGACCAAAAAACAGCACTTTTTCAAACTACAAATGAGATTTTTGGCTCAAATTCTAACCGTTTTGAAGGACCAACTTGAAATGTGACCAAAAAACAACACTTTTTTGAACTAAATATCAAATCTTTATCTTTGAGTGTGTTTTGTGTTCAAAAATCATTTTGTCACTGAAAAGTGCTAAAACTGTCAAAAAAGCATTTTTGTCACTTAAAAGTGCCAAAAGTGTGGAAAAAAAGCATTTTTCACTCAAATTTTACTTTTTTGACCTTTCAACTTTAAATATGACCAAATAACAACACTTTTTTGAACTACAAATGAGATCTTTTGCTTTTGAGTGCGATTTGTTTTCAAAAATCATTCTGTCACTCAAAAGTACTAAAAGTGTCAAAAAAACATTTTGGCTCAAATTCTGACTGTTTTGACTTTTCATCTTGAAATGTGACCAAAAAACAGCACTTTTTTAAACTACAAATGAGATTTTTGGCTCAAATTCTAACCGTTTTGACGGACCAACTTGAAATGTGACCAAAAAACAACACTTTTTTGAACTAAATATCAAATCTTTATCTTTGAGTGTGTTTTGTGTTCAAAAATCATTTTGTCACTGGAAAGTGCTAAAACTGTCAAAAAAGCATTTTTGTCACTTAAAAGTGCCAAAAGTGTGGAAAAAAAGCATTTTTCACTCAAATTTTATTCCTTTGACCTTTCAACTTGAAATATGACCAAATAACAACACTTTTTTGAACTACAAATGAGATCTTTTGCTTTTGAGTGCGTTTTGTTTTCAAAAATCATTCTGTCACTCAAAAGTACTAAAAGTGTCAAAAAAACATTTTGGCTCAAATTCTGACAGTTTTGACTTTTCATCTTGAAATGTGACCAAAAAACAACACTTTAATAACTACAAATGAGATCTTTAGCTTTTGAGTGCATTTTGTTTTCAAAAATAATTTTGTCACTCAAAAGTACTAAAAGTGTAAAAATGCATTTTGGCTCAAATTCTGACTGTTTTGACTTTTCATCCTGAAATGTGACCAAAAAACAGCACTTTTTAAACTACAAATGAGATTTTTGGCTCAAATTCTATCCGTTTTGACTGACCAACTTGAAATGTGACCAAAAAACAACACTTTTTTGAACTAAATATCAAATCTTTATCTTTGATTGTATTTGAGCTCAAAAATCATCATATAACTCAAAAGGGCCAAATGTGTCGAAAAGCATTTTTTTCACTCAAAAGTGCTATAAGAGTCAAAAAAGCATTTTGGCTCAAATTCTGACTGTTTTGACTTTTCAACTTGAAATGTGACCAAAAACAACACTTTTTTGAACTAAATATCAAATCTTTATCTTTGAGTGTATTTGAGCTCAAAAATCATCTTATGACTCAAAAGGGCCAAATGTGTCACGGTGCCTGGCGGTCGAGTAGTGGCGTTGGATCTCCTTTTGAATCCACAGAAGATGATGAGGAGAGTGATGGCAGCTGGTGGCAATCAGGAACATCAGGGCAGAGCTGGAGGGGGGAGGAGACCGCCTCACCTCAACCACCGCCTCAAGGCGGTGGTTGAGGGGGGGATACTGTCACGGTGCCTGGCGGTGGAAGCCAGCTGGACGGATCCAGCATTAAGAGGGGTCTTCTATCAGTCTTTAAATGAAGTCATTAAGGACCACCTGTGTTCGCAACCAGAAACCCACTCTTTTGAGGAGCTCGTCACGGCGGCTCTCCGTTCGGACACCCGCTTACGTGAACGACAGCATGAAAGACCTCAGCCTCCACGCAGAAGTCCTGCTAATCCACCACAAGGTACGGCGGCACACATTTTTCCTATAACCCAGTCTGAAACCTCTCGCAGTCAGACCGACGAGCCCATGCAGATTGGACACTCCAAGCTTTCCGCAGAGGAGAGGCAAACCAGGACACCAGGTACACCAATGTAGCCTGCGTTTAAACTCCAAAACCCCCCGCTAGAGGACAGGCCGCGGGCGGGTCATGTCATGTCATCTTCTAAAGATTTTCTCCGCATACCTATCAAGTTAAGTCATGTTTCTGAAACTCTGGATCTCCACGCTTTGATTGACTCCGGCGCTGAACAGAATCTTATAGATCACAGCCTGGTTACTCACCTGTCCCTGCCTACAGAGTCCCTTCCTTCCCCTATTAGAGCCGCTGGGTTGGCGGGTCAACACCTTTTGGTTATTACTCACCGTACGAAACCGGTGTTATTAATTACTTCTGGTAATCATAAAGAACTCGCCCGGTTCTTCGTAACTCAAACCCCCCAGAACCCCATTATTCTGGGGTTCTCTTGGCTTCGTCACCACAACCCCCAATTTGATTGGGTCCATCGTCGCATTATTGGTTGGAGCGAGTTCTGCCTCGCTAACTGTTTGCAATCCGCTGTTCCACCCGCAAATTCTGCCTCCGTTAAATCTCCTGAGGAGATCGATCTGTCTAACGTGCCTAGTTGCTACCACGATCTTCACACCGTTTTCAGCAAAGTTAAGGCCGGTGCCTTACCTCCCCACCGGCCTTACGACTGTTCAATCACTTTATTGGACGGCGCTCCTCTCCCTAAGAGTAGGCTGTTCAATCTCTCTGGCCCCGAGAAAGCCGCTATGGAGGTTTACATTCAAGAGGCACTTTCCTCGGGGCACATTTGTCCTTCTTCCTCCCCTGTCGGTGCGGGGGTTTTTTTTGTCGAGAAGAAGGACAAAACCCTCTGACCGTGCATAGATTATCGAGAACTAAATCAGATCACGGTTAAAGACAAGTATTCCCTTCCGCTCATCAGCTCTGTCTTTGATTCGATTCAGGAGGCCCGTATCTTTTCCAAGCTTGACCTACGAAATGCTTATCATCTCGTATGGGTCAAGGAGGGTGATGAATGGAAAACCGCTTTCAAAACTCCTCTCGGTCATTATGAGTATCTCGTCATGCCATTCGGGTTAACAAACGCTCCTGCCGTGTTCCAGCGCCTCATAAACGACATCCTACGGGACTTTATCAACCGCTTCGTTTTGTCTACCTTGACGACATACTGATCTACTCTAAACATCCTGATCAGCACAGTAACCACGTTCGTCAGGTACTCCAACGATTGTCTGAAAATCAGCTTTTTGTCAAAGCCGAAAAATGTTTGTTTCATTCCACCGTCGTCCCCTTCTTAGGGTACATCTTCGAGGCAGGTAGCATTCGACCCGACCCCGCTAAAATCGAGGCTGTCTCCAAGTGGGAACCCCCTACCACGCGTAAGAAACTTCAGCAATTTTTGGGGTTCGCTAATTTCTATAGGCGGTTTATTAGAAATTACAGCTCCATCGCGGCTCCCCTTACGCGACTCACTTCCACTGTTCGGGCCTACCAATGGAACTCGGATGCCCAAGAAGCTTTTGACACTCTCAAGAACCTCTTCGTTACCGCCCCCATACTAATACAACCCGACCCAGCTAGACAATTCGTGGTCGAGGTTGACGCCTCCGACTCAGGCGTCGGGGCTGTATTATCTCAGAGGGAAGAGTCCTCCGGCAAATTGAAGCCCTGCGCTTTCTTTTCTAAGAAACTGTCCCCTGCAGAGCGCAACTATGATGTGGGGAACCGTGAACTTCTCGCTATTAAATTAGCGCTGGAAGAATGGCGTCACTGGCTGGAGGGTGCGGTTCATCCGTTTATTGTTTGGACTGATCACAGGAACCTTTCATACATTCGCTCCGCCAAGAGACTGAATTCCCGTCAAGCCCGCTGGTGCCTGTTCTTTGATCGTTTCAATTTCACCATAACCTACAGACCAGGAAGCCGCAATATTAAGCCCGACGCCCTCTCACGGAAATACTGCTCCTCTGATGACCAGGACGGCACCACGACCCCCATCATTCCCTCCACCTGCATCGTTGGAAACGTTACCTGGGACATTGAGAATAAAGTGATGCAAGCTCAAGGTGAGGAACCCGATCACCCAGAACCTCCTGATGGAACACTTTATGTACCCCGATCTCTCAGGTCCGACGTCATCACCTGGGCCCACGCCTCACGTATTGCCTGTCACGGCGGGGTCACCAGGACTCTCTGCCTCCTCCGTCGGCGTTTTTTCTGGCCCTCCATGACTAAGGACGTTAAGGAGTATGTGGCTGCCTGTACCACCTGTGCCCGCTCCAAGACCTCCAACTCACCACCGTCTGGTCTCCTCCATCCGCTGTCCACTCCCGGGCGTCCTTGGTCTCACATTGCCCTGGACTTTGTAACCGGTCTCCCTCCTTCTCAGGGAAACACGGTCGTCCTCACGGTCATAGACCGCTTCTCTAAATTTGTCCTTTTCATCCCGCTCCCACAGTTGCCCACGGCCACCAAAACCACTGAGATCCTGGTCTAGCATGTATTCCGTCACCATGGTATTCCTGTGGACATTGTCTCAGATCGGGGCCCCCAGTTTGTCTCCCAGGTTTGGAAAGCTTTCTGTGGAGCCTTGGGGGCCACAGTCAGCCTGTCCTCAGGCTATCATCCCCAATCTAACGGCCAAGCTGAAAGAGCTAACCAAGAGCTCGAAACATCACTGCGTTGTCTCGCCGACCGGAACTCCTCTGACTGGTCCAGGTATCTAGTTTGGGCCGAATATGCGCACAACACTCACCCCTCTTCTGCCACAGGCCTGTCCCCGTTCGAGGCTGCTCTGGGATTCCCACCTCCGCTGTTTCCTTCCCACGAGTTAGACCTCGCTGTCCCCTCTGTTCAGGACCATCTCCGCCGATGCCAGAGCATCTGGCATCAGACCAAGGCTGCTCTGCTCCGGACAAGGGAGAACAATCGCCGTACGGCCAACCGTCATCGTATGGTGGGTCCTACGTATCACCCTGGTCAGAAAGTCTGGTTGTCATCCCGTAACATTCCTATTCAGGCCACCTCCCGCAAGCTCGCCCCCCGCTTCGTCGGTCCCTATACTGTGGAAAAAGTCATCAATCCTACCTGTGTCCGCCTCCGCCTCCCGGCAGCTCTCAAAGTCCATCCCACCTTTCACATCTCTCAGGTCAAGCCTGTCGTTGACAGCGCGCTTTGCCCGCCATCCGCGACCCCTCCACCCGCCCGGCTCATCGACGGCGCCCCGGCTTATACGGTCAGTCGGATTTTGGATGTCCGCCGCCGGGGTCGCGGCCACCAGTTCCTCGTGGATTGGGAGGGCTACGGTCCGGAGGAACGCTCTTGGGTCTCCCGTTCCCTGATCCTGGACCGTTACCTCATTGCGGACTTTTTCCGTGCCCACCCGGATCGGTGTCCCGGACCGCCAGGAGGCGGTCGTTGAGGGGGGGGTACTGTCATGGTGCCTGGCGGTCTCCTCCCCCCTCCAGCTCTGCCCTGATGTTCCTGATTGCCACCAGCTGCCATCACTCTCCTCATCATCTTCTGTGGATTCAAAAGGAGATCCAACGCCACTACTCGACGCCAGTTTGTTACCACTTATGGTGACTGTTCTGGTTCTAGCCTCGTTACAGCTTTGTTCCAAGTCTCTGGCTCTGACTCTGACTAATTCTTTTTTCCTTGTCTCAGGATCCTACCGCTCACCAGTGACGGCAGCACGGACCTTCCATTCTACGCCTCAGGAGAACGGAAACCCTCGGCAACCGCTAACCGCTTCAAGACCCTCCAGCCACGCCACAGCCACATCTAATCGGGACACTCTTCAAACCAGCCATCTTCACATCTGGACAAAACAATAAATCCTTTCTCCTCATCCACTTACCTGTCTTCCTTCTGGGTTGCAGCATCTGGGTTCCTCACCCTTGTGAAATCATGACAAAATGTGTCGAAAAAGCATTTTTTTCACTCAAAAGTGCTATAAGAGTCAAAAAAGCATTTTGGCTCAAATTCTGACTGTTTTGACTTTTCAACCTGAAATGTGACCAAAAAACAGAACTTTTTTAAACTACAAATGAGATTTTTGGCTCAAATTCTAACCGTTTTGACGGACCAACTTGAAATGTGACCAAAAAACAACACTTTTTTGAACTAAATATCAAAACTTTATCTTTGAGTGTGTTTTCTGTTCAAAAATCATTTTGTCACTGAAAAGTGCTAAAACTGTCAAAAAAGCATTTTTGTCACCTAAAAGTGCCAAAAGTGTGGAAAAAAAGCATTTTTCACTCAAATTTTACTCTTTTGACTTTTCAACTTGAAATATGACCAAATAACAACACTTTTTTGAACTACAAATGAGATCTTTTGCTTTTGAGTGCGTTTTGTTTTCAAAAATCATTCTGTCACTCAAAAGTACTAAAAGTGTCAAAAAAACATTTTGGCTCAAATTCTGACAGTTTTTTACTTTTCATCTTGAAATGTGACCAAAAAACAACACTTTAATGAACTACAAATGAGATCTTTAGCTTTTGAGTGTGTTTTGTTTTCAAAAATAATTTTGTCACTCAAAAGTACCAAAAATTGTCAAAATGCATTTTGGCTCAAATTCTGACTGTTTTGACTTCTCAAATTGAAATGTGACCAGAAACCAGACCTTTTTTGAACTACAAATGAGATTTTTGCCTTTTGAGTGCATTTGAGCTCCAAAAGGATTTTATCACTCAAAAGTGTCAAATGTGTCAAAAGAGCATTTTTTTTCACTCAAAATTGCTATAAGAGTCAAAAAAGCATTTTGGCTCAAATTCTGACTGTATTGACTTTTCAACTTAAAATGTGACCAAAAAAACAGCACTTTTTTAAACTACAAATGAGATTTTTGGCTCAAATTCTAACCTTTTTAACTGACCAACTTGAAATGTGACCAAAAAACTACACTTTTTTGAACTAAATATCAAATCTTTATCTTTGATTGTATTTGAGCTCAAAAATCATCATATAACTCAAAAGGGCCAAATGTGTCGAAAAGCATTTTTTTCACTCAAAAGTGCTATAAGAGTCAAAAAAGCATTTTGGCTCAAATTCTGACTGTTTTGACTTTTCAACCTGAAATGTGACCAAAAAACAGCACTTTTTAAACTACAAATGAGATTTTTGGCTCAAATTCTAACCGTTTTGACGGACCAACTTGAAATGTGACCAAAAAACAACACTTTTTTGAACTAAATATCAAATCTTTATCTTTGAGTGTGTTTTGTGTTCAAAAATCATTTTGTCACTGAAAAGTGCTAAAACTGTCAAAAAAGCATTTTTTTCACTCAAAAGTGCCAAAAGTGTGGAAAAAAAGCATTTTTCACTCAAATTTTACTCTTTTGACCTTTCAACTTGAAATATGACCAAATAACAACACTTTTTTGAATACAAATGAGATCTTTTGCTTTTGAGTGCGTTTTGTTTTAAAAAATAAATTTGTGACTCAAAAGTACTAAAAGTGTCAAAAAAACATTTTGGCTCAAATTCTGACTGTTTTGACTTTTCATCTTGAAATGTGACCAAAAAACAGCACATTTTTAAACTACAAATGAGATTTTTGGCTCAAATTGTAACAGTTTTGACTGACCAACTTGAAATGTGACCAAAAAACAACACTTTTTTGAACTAAATATCAAATCTTTATCTTTGAGTGTATTTGAGCTCAAAAATCATCTTATAACTCAAAATTGCCAAATGTGTCGAAAAAGCATTTTTTTCAATCAAAAGTGCTATAAGAGTCAAAAAAGCATTTTGGCTCAAATTCTGACTGTTTTGACTTTTCAACCTGAAATGTGACCAAAAAACAGACCTTTTTTAAACTACAAATGAGATTTTTGGCTCAAATTCTAACCGTTTTGATGGACCAACTTTAAATGTGACCAAAAAACAACACTTTTTTGAACTAAATATCAAATCTTTATCTTTGAGTGTGTTTTGTGTTCAAAAATCATTTTGTCACTGAAAAGTGCTAAAACTGTCAAAAAAGCATTTTTTTCACTCAAAAGTGCCAAAAGTGTGGAAAAAAAGCATTTTTCACTCAAATTTTACTCTTTTGACCTTTCAAATTGAAATATGACCAAATAACAACACTTTTTTGAATACAAATGAGATCTTTTGCTTTTGAGTGCGTTTTGTTTTCAAAAATAATTTTGTCACTCAAAAGTAATAAAAGTGTCAAAAAAACATTTTGGCTCAAATTCTGACTGTTTTGACTTTTCATCTTGAAATGTGACCAAAAAACAGCACATTTTTAAACTACAAATGAGATTTTTGGCTCAAATTCTAACCGTTTTGACTTTTCAACTTGAAATGTGACCGAAAACAGCACTTTTTTGAACTAAATATCAAATCTTTATCTTTGAGTGTATTTGAGCTCAAAAATCGTCTTATAACTCAAAAGGGCCAAATGTGTCGAAAAAGCATTTATTTCACTCAAAAGTGCTATAAGTGTCAAAAAAGCATTTTGGCTCAAATTCTGACTGTTTTGACTTTTCTACCTGAAATGTGACCAAAAAACAGCACTTTTTTAAACTACAAATGAGATTTTTGGCTCAAATTCTAACCGTTTTGACTGACCAATTTGAAATGTGACCAAAAAACAACACTTTTTTGAACTAAATATCAAATCTTTATCTTTGATTGTATTTGAGCTCAAAAATCATCTTATAACTCAAAAGGGCCAAATGTGTCGAAAAAGCATTTTTTTCACTCAAAAGTGCTATAAGAGTCAAAAAAGCATTTTGGCTCAAATTCTGACTGTTTTGACATTTCAACCTGAAATATGACCAAAAAACAACACTTTTTTAAACTACAAATGAGATTTTTGGCTTTTTGCTCAAATTCTAACAGTTTTGACTGACCAACTTGAAATGTGACCAAAAAACAACACTTTTTTGAACTACACATCAAATCTTTATCTTTGAGTGTGTTTTGTGTTCAAAAATCATTTTGTCACTGAAAAGTGCTAAAACTGTCAAAAAAGCATTTTTATCACTTAAAAGTGCCAAAAGTGTGGGAAAAAAGCATTTTTCACTGAAATTTTACTCTTTTGACTTTTCAACTTGAAATATGACCAAATAACAACACTTTTTTGAACTACAAATGAGATCTTTTGCTTTTGAGTGCGTTTTGTTTTAAAAAAGAATTTTGTCACTCAAAAGTACTAAAAGTGTCCAAAAAAACATTTTGGCTCAAATTCTGACTGTTTTGACTTCTCAACTTGAAATGTGACCAGAAACCAGTTCTTTTTTTGAACTACAAATGAGATTTTTGCCTTTTGAGTGCATTTGCGCTCAAAAAGGATTTTATCACTCAAAAGTGTCAAATGTGTCAAAAAAGCATTTTTTTCCCTCAAAAGTGCTATACTATAAGGGTCAAAAAAAACATTTTGGCTCAAATTCTGACTGTTTTGACTTTTCATCCTGAAATGTGACCAAAAAACAGCACTTTTTAAACTACAAATGAGATTTTTGGCTTTTGGCTCAAATTCTATCCGTTTTGACTGACCAACTTGAAATGTGACCAAAAAACAGCAATTTTTTAAACTAGAAATGAGTTTTTTGGCTTTGAATGTGTTTTGTGTTCAAAAATCATTTTGTCACTGAAAAGTGCTAAAACTGTCAAAAAAGCATTTTTGTCACTTAAAAGTGCCAAAAGTGTGGAGAAAAAGCATTTTTGTCACTTAAAAGTGCCAAAAGTGTGGAAAAAAAGCATTTTGGCTCAAATTTTACTCTTTTGACATTTCAACTTGAAATATGACCAAATAACAACACTTTTTTGAACTACAAATGAGATCTTTTGCTTTTGAGTGCGTTTTGTTTTCAAAAATTATTCTGTCACTCAAAAGTGCTATAAGAGTAAAAAAAGCATTTTGGCTTAAATTCTGACAGTTTTGACTTTTCATCTTGAAATGTGACCAAAAAACAGATCTTTTTTAAACTACAAATGAGATTTTTGGCTTTTGGCTCAAATTCTAACAGTTTTGACTGACCAACTTGAAATGTGACCAAAAAACAACACTTTTTTGAACTACACTTCAAATCTTTATCTTTGAGTGTGTTTTGTGTTCAAAAATCATTTTGTCACTGAAAAGTGCTAAAACCGTCAAAAAAGCATTTTTGTCACTTAAAAGTGCCAGAAAAGTGGAAAAAAAGCATTTTTCACTCATATTTTACTCTTTTGACATTTCAACTTGAAATATGACCAAATAACAACACTTTTCTGAACTACAAATGAGATCTTTTGCTTTTGAGTGCGTTTTGTTTTCAAAAATCATTCTGTCACTCAAAAGTGCTATAAGAGTCAAAAAAACATTTTTGCTCAAATTCTGACAGTTTTGACTTTTCAACCTGAAATGTGACCAAAAAACAACACTTTTTTAAACTACAAATGAGATTTTTGGCTTTTGGCTCAAATTCTAACAGTTTTGACTGACCAACTCGAAATGTGACCAAAAAACAACACTTTTTTGAACTACACATCAAATATTTATCTTTGAGTGTGTTTCGTGTTCAACAATCATTTTGTCACTGAAAAGTGCTAAAACTGTCAAAAAAGCATTTTTGTCACTTAAAAGTGCCAAAAGTGTGGGAAAAAAGCATTTTTCACTCAAATTTTTCTCTTTTGACTTTTCAACTTAAAATATGACCAAATAACAACATTTTTTGAACTACAAATGAGATCTTTTGCTTTTGAGTGCGTTTTGTTTTCAAAAATCATTCTGACACTCAAAAGTACTAAAAGTGTCAAAAAAACATTTTGGCTCAAATTCTAACCGTTTTGACTGACCAACTTGAAATGTGACCAAAAAACAACACTTTTTTGAACTAAATATCAAATCTTTATCTTTGAGTGTATTTGAGCTCAAAAATCATCTTATAACTCAAAAGTGCTAAAACTGTCAAAAAAGCATTTTTGTCACTTAAAAGTGCCAAAAGTGAGGAAAAAAAGCATTTTTCACTCAAATTTTACTCTTTTGACATTTTAACTTGAAATATGACCAAATAACAACACTTCTTTGAACTATAAATGAGATCTTTTGCTTTTGAGTGCGTTTTGTTTTCAAAAATCATTCTGTCACTCAAAAGTGCTATAAGAGTCAAAAAAAACATTTTGGCTCAAATTCTGACAGTTTTGACTTTTCAACCTGAAATGTGACCAAAAAACAGCACTTTTTTAAACTAAAAAATGAGATTTTTGGCTTTTGGCTCAAATTCTAACAGTTTTGACTGACCAACTTGAAATGTGACCAAAAAACAACACTTTTTTGAACTACAAATGAGATCTTTTGCTTTTGAGTGCGTTTTGTTTTCAAAAATTATTCTGTCACTCAAAAGTGCTATAAGAGTAAAAAAAGCATTTTGGCTTAAATTCTGACTGTTTTGACTTTTCAACCTGAAATGTGACCAAAAAACAACACTTTTTTAAACTACAAATGAGATTTTGGGCTTTTGGCTCAAATTCTAACAGTTTTGACTGACCAACTCGAAATGTGACCAAAAAACAACACTTTTTTGAACTACACATCAAATCTTTATCTTTGAGTGTGTTTTGTGTTCAACAATCATTTTGTCACTGAAAAGTGCTAAAACTGTCAAAAAAGCATTTTTGTCACTTAAAAGTGCCAAAAGTGTGGGAAAAAAGCATTTTTCACTCAAATTTTTCTCTTTTGACTTTTCAACTTAAAATATGACCAAATAACAACATTTTTTGAACTACAAATGAGACCTTTTGCTTTTGAGTGCGTTTTGTTTTCAAAAATCATTCTGACACTCAAAAGTACTAAAAGTGTCAAAAAAACATTTTGGCTCAAATTCTAACCGTTTTGACTGACCAACTTGAAATGTGACCAAAAAACAACACTTTTTTGAATTAAATATCAAATCTTTATCTTTGAGTGTATTTGAGCTCAAAAATCATCTTATAACTCAAAAGTGCTAAAACTGTCAAAAAAGCATTTTTGTCACTTAAAAGTGCCAAAAGTGAGGAAAAAAAGCATTTTTCACTCAAATTTTACTCTTTTGACATTTCAACTTGAAATATGACCAAATAACAAAACTTTTTTGAACTACAAATGAGATCTTTTGCTTTTGAGTGCGTTTTGTTTTCAAAAATCATTCTGTCACTCAAAAGTACTGAAAGAGTCAAAAAAGCATTTTGGCTCAAATTCTTACTGTTTTGACACTTCAACTTGAAATGTGACCAAAAAACAGCAGTTTTTTAAACTACATATGAGATCTTTGCATTTTGAGTGCGTTTTGGTTTCAAAAATCATTTTGTTACTCAAAAACACTAAAAGTGTCAAAAAAGCATTTTGGCTCAAATTCTGACTGTTTTGACTTTTGAACTCGAAATGTGACCAAAAAACAGCTCTTTTTTGAATTACAGATGAGATTTTTGCCTTTTGGCTCAAATCTGAACAGTTTTGACTGTCAACTTGAAATGTGAACAAAAAAAAAAACACTTTTTTGAAATACACATCAAATCTTTATCTTTTGAGTGCGTTTTGGTTTCAAAAATCATTTTGTTACTCAAAAGTGCTAAAAGTGTAAAAAAAAGCATTTTGGCTCAAATTCTGACTGTTTTGACTTTTGAACTTGAAATGTGACCAAAAACAACAGCTCTTTTTGGAACTTTAGGTGAGATCCTTGCTTTTTGAGTGTGTTTTGGTTTCAAAATTCATTTTGTCACTCAAAAGCACTAAAAGTGTGAAAAAAGCATTTTGGCTCAAATTCTGACTGTTTTGACACTTCAACTTAAAATGTGACCAAAAAACAGCAGTTTTTTAAACTACATATGAGATCTTTGCATTTTGAGTGCGTTTTGGTTTCAAAAATCATTTTGTTACTCAAAAGTACTAAAAGTGTGAAAAAAGCATTTTGGCTCAAATTCTGACTGTTTTGACTTTTGAACCTGAAATGTGACCAAAAAACAGCACTTTTTTAAACTAAAAAATGAGATTTTTGGCTTTTGGGTGCATTCGAGCTCAAAAAGGATTTTATCACTCAAAAGTGTCAAATGTGTCAAAAAAGCTTTTTTTTCACTCAAAATTGCTATAAGAGTCAAAAAAGCATTTTGGCTCAAATTCTGACTGTATTGACTTTTCAGCTTAAAATGTGACCAAAAAACAGCACTTTTTTAAACTACAAATGAGATTTTTGGCTCAAATTCTAACCGTTTTGACTGACCAACTTGAAATGTGACCAAAAAACAACACTTTTTTGAACTAAATATCAAATCTTTATCTTTGAGTGTATTTGAGCTCAAAAATCATCTTATAACTCAAAAGGGCCAAATGTGTCGAAAAAACATTTTTTTCACTCAAAAGTGCTATAAGAGTCAAAAAAGCATTTTGGCTCAAATTCTGACTGTTTTGACTTTTCAACCTGAAATGTGACCAAAAAACAACACTTTTTTAAACTACAAATGAGATTTTTGGCTTTTTGCTCAAATTCTAACAGTTTTGACTGACTAACTTGAAATGTGACCAAAAAACAACACTTTTTTGAACTACACATCAAATCTTTATCTTTGAGTGTGTTTTGTGTTCAAAAATCATTTTGTCACTAAAAAGTGCTAAAACTGTCAAAAAAGCATTTTTGTCACTTAAAAGTGCCAAAAGTGTGGAAAACATGCATATTTCACTCAAATTTTACTCTTTTGACATTTCAACCTGAAATATGACCAAATAACAACACTTTTTTGAACTACAAATGAGATCTTTTGCTTTTGAGTGCGTTTTGTTTTCAAAAATCATTCTGTCACTCAAAAGTGCCATAAGAGTCAAAAAAGCATTTTGGCTCAAATTCTGACTGTTTTGACTTTTCAACCTGAAATGTGACCAAAAAACAGCACTTTTTTAAACTACAAATGAGATTTTTGGCTTTGAATGTGTTTTGTGTTCAAAAATCATTTTGTCACTGAAAAGTGCTAAAACTGTCAAAAAAGCATTTTTGTCACTTAAAAGTGCCAAAAGTGTGGAGAAAAAGCATTTTGGCTCAAATTTTACTCTTGACATTTCAACTTGAAATATGACCAAATAACAACACATTTTTTAACTACAAATGAGATCTTTTGCTTTTGAGTGCGTTTTGTTTTCAAAAATTATTCTGTCACTCAAAAGTGCTATAAGAGTAAAAAAAGCATTTTGGCTCAAATTCTGACTGTTTTGACTTTTGAACTTGAAATGTGACCAAAAACAACAGCTCTTTTTTGAACTTTAGGTGAGATCTTTGCTTTTTAAGTGCGTTTAGGTTTCAAAAATCATTTTGTCACTCAAAAGTATTAAAAGTGTCAAAAAAGCATTTTGGCTAAAATTCTGACTGTTTTGACACTTCAACTTGAAATGTGACCAAAAAAAGGAGTTTTTTAAACTACATATGAGATCTTTGCATTTTGAGTGCGTTTTGGTTTCAAAAATCATTTTGTTACTCAAAAGTACTGAAAGTGTCAAAAAAGCATTTTGGCTCAAATTCTGACTGTTTTGACTTTTGAACTTGAAATGTGACCAAAAACAACAGCTCTTTTTTGAACTTTAGGTGAGATCCTTGCTTTTTGAGTGTGTTTTGGTTTCAAAAATCATTTTGTCACTCAAAAGTACTAAAAGTGTCAAAAAAGCATTTTGGCTAAAATTCTGACTGTTTTGACTTTTAAACTTGAAATGTGACAAAAAAACAACAGCTCTTTTTTGAACTTTAGGTGAGATCTTTGCTTTTTGAGTGCGTTTTGGTTTCAAAAATCATTATGTTACTCAAAAGTATTAAAAGTGTCAAAAAAGCATTTTGGCTCAAATTCTGACTGTTTTGACTTTTCAACCTGAAATGTGACCAAAAAACAGCACTTTTTTAAACAAAAAAATGAGATTTTTGGCTTTTGGCTCAAATTCTAACAGTTTTGACTGACCAACTTGAAATGTGACCAAAAAACAACACTTTTTTGAACTACACATCAAATCTTTATCTTTGAGTGTGTTTTGTGTTCAAAAATCATTTTGTCACTAAAAAGTGCTTAAACTGTCAAAAAAGCATTTTTGTCACTTAAAAGTGCCAAAAGTGTGGAAAACATGCATTTTTCACTCAAATTTTACTCTTTTGACATTTCAACCTGAAATATGACCAAATAACAACACTTTTTTGAAACTACATATGAGATCTTTTGCTTTTGAGTGCGTTTTGTTTTCAAAAATCATTCTGTCACTCAAAAGTGGTATAAGAGTCAAAAAAGCATTTTGGCTCAAATTCTGACTGTTTTGACTTTTGAACTCAAAATGTGACCAAAAAACAGCTCTTTTTTGAACTACAGATGAGATTTTTGCCTTTTGGCTCAAATTTGAACAGTTTTGACTTTTCAACTTGAAATGTGACCAAAAAACAACACTTTTTTTGAAATACGCATCAAATCTTTATCTTTTGAGTGCGTTTTGGTTTCAAAAATCATTTTGTTACTCAAAAGTACTAAAAGTGTCAAAAAAGCATTTTGGCTCAAATTCTGACTGTTTTGTCTTTTGAACTTGAAATGTGACCAAAAACAACAGCTCTTTTTTGAACTTTAGGTGAGATCTTTGCTTTTTGAGTGTGTTTTGGTTTCAAAAATCATTTTGTTACTCAAAAGTATTAAAAGTGTCAAAAAAGCATTTTGGCTCAAATTCTGACTGTTTTGACTTTTCAACCTGAAATGTGACCAAAAAACAGCACTTTTTTAAACTAAAAAATGAGATTTTTGGCTCTTGGCTCAAATTCTAACAGTTTTTAATTGACCAACTTGAAATGTGACCAAAAAACAACACTTTTTTGAACTACACATCAAATCTTTATCTTTGAGTGTGTTTTGTGTTCAAAAATCATTTTGTCACTAAAAAGTGCTTAAACTGTCAAAAAAGCATTTTTGTCACTTAAAAGTGCCAAAAGTGTGGAAAACATGCATTTTTCACTCAAATTTTACTCTTTTGACATTTCAACCTGAAATATGACCAAATAACAACACTTTTTTGAAACTACATATGAGATCTTTTGCTTTGAGTGCGTTTTGTTTTCAAAAATCATTCTGTCACTCAAAAGTGGTATAAGAGTCAAAAAAGCATTTTGGCTCAAATTCTGACTGTTTTGACTTTTGAACTCAAAATGTGACCAAAAAACAGCTCTTTTTTGAACTACAGATGAGATTTTTGCCTTTTGGCTCAAATTCTGACAGTTTTGACTGACCAACTTGAAATGTGACCAAAAAACAACACTTTTTTTGAAATACACATCAAATCTTTATCTTTTGAGTGCGTTTTGGTTTCAAAAATCATTTTGTTACTCAAAAGTACTAAAAGTGTCAAAAAAGCATTTTGGCTCAAATTCTGACTGTTTTGACTTCTAAACCTGAAATGTGACCAAAAAACAGCACTTTTTTAAACTACAGATGAGATTTTTGCCTTTTGGCTCAAATTCTGACAGTTTTGACTGACCAACTTGAAATGTGACCAAAAAACAACACTTTTTTTGAAATACACATCAAATCTTTATCTTTTGAGTGCGTTTTGGTTTCAAAAATCATTTTGTTACTCAAAAGTACTAAAAGTGTCAAAAAAGCATTTTGGCTCAAATTCTGACTGTTTTGACTTTTGAACTTGAAATGTGACCAAAAACAACGGCTCTTTTTTGAACTTTAGGTGAGATCTTTGCTTTTTAAGTGTGTTTAGGTTTCAAAAATCATTTTGTCACTCAAAAGTATTAAAAGTGTCAAAAAAGCATTTTGGCTAAAATTCTGACTGTTTTGACACTTCAACTTGAAATGTGACCAAAAAAAGGAGTTTTTTAAACTACATATGAGATCTTTGCATTTTGAGTGCGTTTTGGTTTCAAAAATCATTTTGTTACTCAAAAGTACTGAAAGTGTCAAAAAAGCATTTTGGCTCAAATTCTGACTGTTTTGACTTTTGAACTTGAAATGTGACCAAAAACAACAGCTCTTTTTTGAACTTTAGGTGAGATCCTTGCTTTTTGAGTGTGTTTTGGTTTCAAAAATCATTTTGTCACTCAAAAGTACTAAAAGTGTCAAAAAAGCATTTTGGCTAAAATTCTGACTGTTTTGACTTTTAAACTTGAAATGTGACCAAATAACAGCTCTTTTTTGAACTACAGATGAGATTTTTGCCTTTTGGTTCAAATTTGAACAGTTTTGACTTTTCAACTTGAAATGTGACCAAAAAACAACACTTTTTTTGAAATACACATCAAATATTTATCTTTTGAGTGCGTTTTGGTTTCAAAAATCATTTTGTTACTTAAAAGTACTAAAAGTGTCAAAAAAGCATTTTGCTCAAATTCTGACTGTTTTGTCTTTTGAACTTGAAATGTGACCAAAAACTACAGCTTTTTTTTAACTTTAGGTGAGATCTTTGCTTTTTGAGTGTGTTTTGGTTTCAAAAATCATTTTGTTACTCAAAAGTACTAAAAGTGTCAAAAAAGCATTTTGTCTCAAATTCTGACTGTTTTAACTTTTGAACTTGAAATGTGACAAAAAAACAACAGCTCTTTTTTGAACTTTAGGTGAGATCTTTGCTTTTTGAGTGCGTTTTGGTTTAAAAAATCATTATGTTACTCAAAAGTATTAAAAGTGTCAAAAAAGCATTTTGGCTCAAATTCTGACTGTTTTGACTTTTCAACCTGAAATGTGACCAAAAAACAGCACTTTTTTAAACAAAAAAATGAGATTTTTGGCTTTTGGCTCAAATTCTAACAGTTTTGACTGACCAACTTGAAATGTGACCAAAAAACAACACTTTTTTGAACTACACATCAAATCTTTATCTTTGAGTGTGTTTTGTGTTCAAAAATCATTTTGTCACTAAAAAGTGCTTAAACTGTCAAAAAAGCATTTTTGTCACTTAAAAGTGCCAAAAGTGTGGAAAACATGCATTTTTCACTCAAATTTTACTCTTTTGACATTTCAACCTGAAATATGACCAAATAACAACACTTTTTTGAAACTACATATGAGATCTTTTGCTTTTGAGTGCGTTTTGTTTTCAAAAATCATTCTGTCACTCAAAAGTGGTATAAGAGTCAAAAAAGCATTTTGGCTCAAATTCTGACTGTTTTGACTTTTGAACTCAAAATGTGACCAAAAAACAGCTCTTTTTTGAACTACAGATGAGATTTTTGCCTTTTGGCTCAAATTTGAACAGTTTTGACTTTTCAACTTGAAATGTGACCAAAAAACAACACTTTTTTTGAAATACGCATCAAATCTTTATCTTTTGAGTGCGTTTTGGTTTCAAAAATCATTTTGTTACTCAAAAGTACTAAAAGTGTCAAAAAAGCATTTTGGCTCAAATTCTGACTGTTTTGTCTTTTGAACTTGAAATGTGACCAAAAACAACAGCTCTTTTTTGAACTTTAGGTGAGATCTTTGCTTTTTGAGTGTGTTTTGGTTTCAAAAATCATTTTGTCACTCAAAAGTATTAAAAGTGTCAAAAAAGCATTTTGGCTAAAATTCTGACTGTTTTGACACTTCAACTTGAAATGTGACCAAAAAAAAGGAGTTTTTTAAACTACATATGAGATCTTTGCATTTTGAGTGCGTTTTGGTTACAAAAATCATTTTGTTACTCAAAAGTACTAAAAGTGACAAAAAAGCATTTTGTCTCAAATTCTGACTGTTTTAACTTTTGAACTTGAAATGTGACAAAAAAACAACAGCTCTTTTTTGAACTTTAGGTGAGATCTTTGCTTTTTAAGTGCGTTTAGGTTTCAAAAATCATTTTGTCACTCAAAAGTATTAAAAGTGTCAAAAAAGCATTTTGGCTAAAATTCTGACTGTTTTGACACTTCAACTTGAAATGTGACCAAAAAAAAGGAGTTTTTTAAATTACATATGAGATCTTTGCATTTTGAGTGCGTTTTGGTTACAAAAATCATTTTGTTACTCAAAAGTACTAAAAGTGTCAAAAAAGCATTTTGGCTCAAATTCTGACTGTTTTGTCTTTTGAACTTGAAATGTGACCAAAAACTACAGCTTTTTTTTTTAACTTTAGGTGAGATCTTTGCTTTTTGAGTGTGTTTTGGTTTCAAAAATCATTTTGTTACTCAAAAGTACTAAAAGTGTCAAAAAAGCATTTTGTCTCAAATTCTGACTGTTTTAACTTTTGAACTTGAAATGTGACAAAAAAACAACAGCTCTTTTTTGAACTTTAGGTGAGATCTTTGCTTTTTGAGTGCGTTTTGGTTTCAAAAATCATTTTGTTACTCAAAAGTATTAAAAGTGTCAAAAAAGCATTTTGGCTCAAATTCTGACTGTTTTGACTTTTCAACCTGAAATGTGACCAAAAAACAGCACTTTTTTAAACTAAAAAATGAGATTTTTGGCTCTTGGCTCAAATTCTAACAGTTTTTAATTGACCAACTTGAAATGTGACCAAAAAACAACACTTTTTTGAACTACACATCAAATCTTTATCTTTGAGTGTGTTTTGTGTTCAAAAATCATTTTGTCACTAAAAAGTGCTTAAACTGTCAAAAAAGCATTTTTGTCACTTAAAAGTGCCAAAAGTGTGGAAAACATGCATTTTTCACTCAAATTTTACTCTTTTGACATTTCAACCTGAAATATGACCAAATAACAACACTTTTTTGAAACTACATATGAGATCTTTTGCTTTGAGTGCGTTTTGTTTTCAAAAATCATTCTGTCACTCAAAAGTGGTATAAGAGTCAAAAAAGCATTTTGGCTCAAATTCTGACTGTTTTGACTTTTGAACTCAAAATGTGACCAAAAAACAGCTCTTTTTTGAACTACAGGTGAGATTTTTGCCTTTTGGCTCAGATTTGAACAGTTTTGACTTTTCAACTTGAAATGTGACCAAAAAACAACACTTTTTTTGAAATACGCATCAAATCTTTATCTTTTGAGTGCGTTTTGGTTTCAAAAATCATTTTGTTACTCAAAAGTACTAAAAGTGTCAAAAAAGCATTTTGGCTCAAATTCTGACTGTTTTGTCTTTTGAACTTGAAATGTGACCAAAAACAACAGCTCTTTTTTGAACTTTAGGTGAGATCTTTGCTTTTTGAGTGTGTTTTGGTTTCAAAAATCATTTTGTTACTCAAAAGTACTAAAAGTGTCAAAAAAGCATTTTGTCTCAAATTCTGACTGTTTTAACTTTTGAACTTGAAATGTGACAAAAAAACAACAGCTCTTTTTTGAACTTTAGGTGAGATCTTTGCTTTTTGAGTGTGTTTTGGTTTCAAAAATCATTTTGTTACTCAAAAGTACTAAAAGTGTCAAAAAAGCATTTTGTCTCAAATTCTGACTGTTTTAACTTTTGAACTTGAAATGTGACAAAAAAACAACAGCTCTTTTTTGAACTTTAGGTGAGATCTTTGCTTTTTAAGTGCGTTTAGGTTTCAAAAATCATTTTGTCACTCAAAAGTATTAAAAGTGTCAAAAAAGCATTTTGGCTAAAATTCTGACTGTTTTGACACTTCAACTTGAAATGTGACCAAAAAAAAGGAGTTTTTTAAACTACATATGAGATCTTTGCATTTTGAGTGCGTTTTGGTTACAAAAATCATTTTGTCACTCAAAAGTACTAAAAGTGTCAAAAAAGCATTTTGGCTAAAATTCTGACTGTTTTGTCTTTTGAACTTGAAATGTGACCAAAAACTACAGCTTTTTTTTAACTTTAGGTGAGATCTTTGCTTTTTGAGTGTGTTTTGGTTTCAAAAATCATTTTGTTACTCAAAAGTACTAAAAGTGTCAAAAAAGCATTTTGTCTCAAATTCTGACTGTTTTAACTTTTGAACTTGAAATGTGACAAAAAAACAACAGCTCTTTTTTGAACTTTAGGTGAGATCTTTGCTTTTTGAGTGCGTTTTGGTTTCAAAAATCATTTTGTTACTCAAAAGTATTAAAAGTGTCAAAAAAGCATTTTGGCTCAAATTCTGACTGTTTTGACTTTTCAACCTGAAATGTGACCAAAAAACAGCACTTTTTTAAACTAAAAAATGAGATTTTTGGCTTTTGGCTCAAATTCTAACAGTTTTGACTGACCAACTTGAAATGTGACCAAAAAACAACACTTTTTTGAACTACACATCAAATCTTTATCTTTGAGTGTGTTTTGTGTTCAAAAATCATTTTGTCACTAAAAAGTGCTTAAACTGTCAAAAAAGCATTTTTGTCACTTAAAAGTGCCAAAAGTGTGGAAAACATGCATTTTTCACTCAAATTTTACTCTTTTGACATTTCAACCTGAAATATGACCAAATAACAACACTTTTTTGAAACTACATATGAGATCTTTTGCTTTTGAGTGCGTTTTGTTTTCAAAAATCATTCTGTCACTCAAAAGTGCTATAAGAGTCAAAAAAGCATTTTGGCTCAAATTCTGACTGTTTTGACTTTTCAACCTGAAATTTGACCAAAAAACAGCACTTTTTTTAAACTACAAATGAGATTTTTGGCATTGAATGTGTTTTGTGTTCAAAAATCATTTTGTCACTGAAAAGTGCTAAAACTGTCAAAAAAGCATTTTTGTCACTTAAAAGTGCCAAAAGTGTGGAGAAAAAGCATTTTGGCTCAAATTTTACTCTTGACATTTCAACTTGAAATATGACCAAATAACAACACTTTTTTGAACTACAAATGAGATCTTTTGCTTTTGAGTGCGTTTTGTTTTCAAAAATTATTCTGTCACTCAAAAGTGCTATAAGAGTAAAAAAAGCATTTTGGCTTAAATTCTGACTGTTTTGACTTTTCAACCCGAAATGTGACCAAAAAACAGCACTTTTTTAAACTACAAATGAGATTTTTGGCTCAAATTCTAACCGTTTTGACTGACCAACTTGAAATGTGACCAAAAAACAACACTTTTTTGAACTAAATATCAAATCTTTATCTTTGATTGTATTTGAGCTCAAAAATCATGTTATAACTCAAAAGGGCCAAATGTGTCGAAAAAACATTTTTTTCACTCAAAAGTGCTATAAGAGTCAAAAAAGCATTTTGGCTCAAATTCTGACTGTTTTGACTTTTAAACCTGAAATGTGACCAAAAAACAGCACTTTTTTAAACTACAAATGAGATTTTTGGCTCAAATTCTAACAGTTTTAACTGACCAACTTGAAATGTGACCAAAAAACAACACTTTTTTTGAAATACACATCAAATCTTTATATTTTGAGTGCGTTTTGGTTTCAAAAATCATTTTGTTACTCAAAAGTACTAAAAGTGTCAAAAAAGCATTTTGGCTCAAATTCTGACTGTTTTGTCTTTTGAACTTGAAATGTGACCAAAAACAACAGCTCTTTTTTGAACTTTAGGTGAGATCTTTGCTTTTTGAGTGTGTTTTGGTTTCAAAAATCATTTTGTTACTTAAAAGTACTAAATGTGTCAAAAAAGCATTTTGTCTCAAATTCTGACTGTTTTAACTTTTGAACTTGAAATGTGACGAAAAAAAAGGAGTTTTTGAAACTACATATGAGATCTTTGCATTTTGAGTGCGTTTTGGTTTCAAAAATCATTTTGTTACTCAAAAGTACTAAAAGTGTCAAAAAAGCATTTTGGCTCAAATTCTGACTGTTTTGACTTTTGAACTTGAAATGTGACCAAAAACAACAGCTCTTTTTTGAACTTTAGGTGAGATCTTTGCTTTTTGAGTGTGTTTTGGTTTCAAAAATCATTTTGTCACTCAAAAGTACTAAAAGTGTGAAAAAAGCATTTTGGCTCAAATTCTGACTGTTTTGACTTTTGAACTCAAAATGTGACCAAAAAACAGCTCTTTTTTGAACTACAGATGAGATTTTTGCCTTTTGGCTCAAATTTGAACAGTTTTGACTTTTCAACTTGAAATGTGACCAAAAAACAACACTTTTTTTGAAATACACATCAAATCTTTATCTTTTGAGTGCGTTTTGGTTTCAAAAATCATTTTGTTACTCAAAAGTACTGTCAAAAAAGCATTTTGGCTCAAATTCTGACTGTTTTGTCTTTTGAACTTGAAATGTGACCAAAAACAACAGCTTTTTTTTTAACTTTAGGTGAGATCTTTGCTTTTTGAGTGTGTTTTGGTTTCAAAAATCATTTTGTTACTCAAAAGTACTAAAAGTGTCAAAATGCATTTTGGCTCAAATTCTGACTGTTTTGACTTTTCAACCTGAAATGTGACCAAAAAACAGCACTTTTTTAAACAAAAAAATGAGATTTTTGGCTTTTGGCTCAAATTCTAACAGTTTTGACTGACCAACTTGAAATGTGACCAAAAAACAACACTTTTTTGAACTACACATCAAATCTTTATCTTTGAGTGTGTTTTGTGTTCAAAAATCATTTTGTCACTAAAAAGTGCTTAAACTGTCAAAAAAGCATTTTTGTCACTTAAAAGTGCCAAAAGTGTGGAAAACATGCATTTTTCACTCAAATTTTACTCTTTTGACATTTCAACCTGAAATATGACCAAAAAACAGCACTTTTTTAAACTACATATGAGATCTTTTGCTTTTGAGTGCGTTTTGTTTTCAAAAATCATTCTGTCACTCAAAAGTGGTATAAGAGTCAAAAAAGCATTTTGGCTCAAATTCTGACTGTTTTGACTTTTGAACTCAAAATGTGACCAAAAAACAGCTCTTTTTTGAACTACAGATGAGATTTTTGCCTTTTGGCTCAAATTTGAACAGTTTTGACTTTTCAACTTGAAATGTGACCAAAAAACAACACTTTTTTTGAAATACGCATCAAATCTTTATCTTTTGAGTGCGTTTTGGTTTCAAAAATCATTTTGTTACTCAAAAGTACTAAAAGTGTCAAAAAAGCATTTTGGCTCAAATTCTGACTGTTTTGTCTTTTGAACTTGAAATGTGACCAAAAACAACAGCTCTTTTTTGAACTTTAGGTGAGATCTTTGCTTTTTGAGTGTGTTTTGGTTTCAAAAATCATTTTGTTACTCAAAAGTACTAAAAGTGTCAAAAAAGCATTTTGTCTCAAATTCTGACTGTTTTAACTTTTGAACTTGAAATGTGACAAAAAAACAACAGCTCTTTTTTGAACTTTAGGTGAGATCTTTGCTTTTTGAGTGTGTTTTGGTTTCAAAAATCATTTTGTTACTCAAAAGTACTAAAAGTGTCAAAAAAGCATTTTGTCTCAAATTCTGACTGTTTTAACTTTTGAACTTGAAATGTGACAAAAAAACAACAGCTCTTTTTTGAACTTTAGGTGAGATCTTTGCTTTTTAAGTGCGTTTAGGTTTCAAAAATCATTTTGTCACTCAAAAGTATTAAAAGTGTCAAAAAAGCATTTTGGCTAAAATTCTGACTGTTTTGACACTTCAACTTGAAATGTGACCAAAAAAAAGGAGTTTTTTAAACTACATATGAGATCTTTGCATTTTGAGTGCGTTTTGGTTACAAAAATCATTTTGTTACTCAAAAGTACTAAAAGTGTCAAAAAAGCATTTTGGCTCAAATTCTGACTGTTTTGACTTTTGAACTTGAAATGTGACCAAAAACAACAGTTCTTTTTTTAACTTTAGGTGAGATCTTTGCTTTTTGAGTGTGTTTTGGTTTCAAAAATCATTTTGTCACTCAAAAGTACTAAAAGTGTCAAAAAAGCATTTTGGCTAAAATTCTGACTGTTTTGTCTTTTGAACTTGAAATGTGACCAAAAACTACAGCTTTTTTTTTAACTTTAGGTGAGATCTTTGCTTTTTGAGTGTGTTTTGGTTTCAAAAATCATTTTGTTACTCAAAAGTACTAAAAGTGTCAAAAAAGCATTTTGTCTCAAATTCTGACTGTTTTAACTTTTGAACTTGAAATGTGACAAAAAAACAACAGCTCTTTTTTGAACTTTAGGTGAGATCTTTGCTTTTTGAGTGCGTTTTGGTTTCAAAAATCATTTTGTTACTCAAAAGTATTAAAAGTGTCAAAAAAGCATTTTGGCTCAAATTCTGACTGTTTTGACTTTTCAACCTGAAATGTGACCAAAAAACAGCACTTTTTTAAACTAAAAAATGAGATTTTTGGCTCTTGGCTCAAATTCTAACAGTTTTGACTGACCAACTTGAAATGTGACCAAAAAACAACACTTTTTTGAACTACACATCAAATCTTTATCTTTGAGTGTGTTTTGTGTTCAAAAATCATTTTGTCACTAAAAAGTGCTTAAACTGTCAAAAAAGCATTTTTGTCACTTAAAAGTGCCAAAAGTGTGGAAAACATGCATTTTTCACTCAAATTTTACTCTTTTGACATTTCAACCTGAAATATGACCAAATAACAACACTTTTTTGAAACTACATATGAGATCTTTTGCTTTTGAGTGCGTTTTGTTTTCAAAAATCATTCTGTCACTCAAAAGTGCTATAAGAGTCAAAAAAGCATTTTGGCTCAAATTCTGACTGTTTTGACTTTTCAACCTGAAATTTGACCAAAAAACAGCACTTTTTTTAAACTACAAATGAAATTTTTGGCATTGAATGTGTTTTGTGTTCAAAAATCATTTTGTCACTGAAAAGTGCTAAAACTGTCAAAAAAGCATTTTTGTCACTTAAAAGTGCCAAAAGTGTGGAGAAAAAGCATTTTGGCTCAAATTTTACTCTTGACATTTCAACTTGAAATATGACCAAATAACAACACTTTTTTGAACTACAAATGAGATCTTTTGCTTTTGAGTGCGTTTTGTTTTCAAAAATTATTCTGTCACTCAAAAGTGCTATAAGAGTAAAAAAAGCATTTTGGCTTAAATTCTGACTGTTTTGACTTTTAAACCCGAAATGTGACCAAAAAACAGCACTTTTTTAAACTACAAATGAGATTTTTGGCTCAAATTCTAACCGTTTTGACTGACCAACTTGAAATGTGACCAAAAAACAACACTTTTTTGAACTAAATATCAAATCTTTATCTTTGATTGTATTTGAGCTCAAAAATCATGTTATAACTCAAAAGGGCCAAATGTGTCGAAAAAACATTTTTTTCACTCAAAAGTGCTATAAGAGTCAAAAAAGCATTTTGGCTCAAATTCTGACTGTTTTGACTTCTAAACCTGAAATGTGACCAAAAAACAGCACTTTTTTAAACTACAGATGAGATTTTTGCCTTTTGGCTCAAATTCTGACAGTTTTGACTGACCAACTTGAAATGTGACCAAAAAACAACACTTTTTTGAAATACACATCAAATCTTTATCTTTTGAGTGCGTTTTGGTTTCAAAAATCATTTTGTTACTCAAAAGTACTAAAAGTGTCAAAAAAGCATTTTGGCTCAAATTCTGACTGTTTTGTCTTTTGAACTTGAAATGTGACCAAAAACAACAGCTCTTTTTTGAACTTTAGGTGAGATCTTTGCTTTTTGAGTGTGTTTTGGTTTCAAAAATCATTTTGTTACTTAAAAGTACTAAAAGTGTCAAAAAAGCATTTTGTCTCAAATTCTGACTGTTTTAACTTTTGAACTTGAAATGTGACCAAAAAAAAGGAGTTTTTGAAACTACACATGAGATCTTTGCATTTTGAGTGCGTTTTGGTTTCAAAAATCATTTTGTTACTCAAAAGTACTAAAAGTGTCAAAAAAGCATTTTGGCTCAAATTCTGACTGTTTTGACTTTTGAACTTGAAATGTGACCAAAAACAACAGCTCTTTTTTGAACTTTAGGTGAGATCTTTGCTTTTTAAGTGCGTTTAGGTTTCAAAAATCATTTTGTCACTCAAAAGTATTAAAAGTGTCAAAAAAGCATTTTGGCTAAAATTCTGACTGTTTTGACACTTCAACTTGAAATGTGACCAAAAAAAGGAGTTTTTTAAACTACATATGAGATCTTTGCATTTTGAGTGCGTTTTGGTTTCAAAAATCATTTTGTTACTCAAAAGTACTAAAAGTGTCAAAAAAGCATTTTGGCTCAAATTCTGACTGTTTTGACTTTTGAACTTGAAATGTGACCAAAAACAACAGCTCTTTTTTGAACTTTAGGTGAGATCCTTGCTTTTTGAGTGTGTTTTGGTTTCAAAAATCATTTTGTCACTCAAAAGTACTAAAAGTGTCAAAAAAGCATTTTGGCTAAAATTCTGACTGTTTTGACTTTTGAACTTGAAATGTGACCAAAAAACAGCTCTTTTTTGAACTACAGATGAGATTTTTGCCTTTTGGCTCAAATTTGAACAGTTTTGACTTTTCAACTTGAAATGTGACCAAAAAACAACACTTTTTTTGAAATACACATCAAATATTTATCTTTTGAGTGCGTTTTGGTTTCAAAAATCATTTTGTTACTCAAAAGTACTAAAAGTGTCAAAAAAGCATTTTGCTCAAATTCTGACTGTTTTGTCTTTTGAACTTGAAATGTGACCAAAAACTACAGCTTTTTTTTTAACTTTAGGTGAGATCTTTGCTTTTTGAGTGTGTTTTGGTTTCAAAAATCATTTTGTTACTCAAAAGTACTAAAAGTGTCAAAAAAGCATTTTGTCTCAAATTCTGACTGTTTTAACTTTTGAACTTGAAATGTGACAAAAAAACAACAGCTCTTTTTTGAACTTTAGGTGAGATCTTTGCTTTTTGAGTGCGTTTTGGTTTCAAAAATCATTTTGTTACTCAAAAGTATTAAAAGTGTCAAAAAAGCATTTTGGCTCAAATTCTGACTGTTTTGACTTTTCAACCTGAAATGTGACCAAAAAACAGCACTTTTTTAAACTAAAAAATGAGATTTTTGGCTTTTGGCTCAAATTCTAACAGTTTTGACTGACCAACTTGAAATGTGACCAAAAAACAACACTTTTTTGAACTACACATCAAATCTTTATCTTTGAGTGTGTTTTGTGTTCAAAAATCATTTTGTCACTAAAAAGTGCTTAAACTGTCAAAAAAGCATTTTTGTCACTTAAAAGTGCCAAAAGTGTGGAAAACATGCATTTTTCACTCAAATTTTACTCTTTTGACATTTCAACCTGAAATATGACCAAATAACAACACTTTTTTGAAACTACATATGAGATCTTTTGCTTTTGAGTGCGTTTTGTTTTCAAAAATCATTCTGTCACTCAAAAGTGCTATAAGAGTCAAAAAAGCATTTTGGCTCAAATTCTGACTGTTTTGACTTTTCAACCTGAAATTTGACCAAAAAACAGCACTTTTTTTAAACTACAAATGAGATTTTTGGCATTGAATGTGTTTTGTGTTCAAAAATCATTTTGTCACTGAAAAGTGCTAAAACTGTCAAAAAAGCATTTTTGTCACTTAAAAGTGCCAAAAGTGTGGAGAAAAAGCATTTTGGCTCAAATTTTACTCTTGACATTTCAACTTGAAATATGACCAAATAACAACACTTTTTTGAACTACAAATGAGATCTTTTGCTTTTGAGTGCGTTTTGTTTTCAAAAATTATCCTGTCACTCAAAAGTGCTATAAGAGTAAAAAAAGCATTTTGGCTTAAATTCTGACTGTTTTGACTTTTCAACCCGAAATGTGACCAAAAAACAGCACTTTTTTAAACTACAAATGAGATTTTTGGCTCAAATTCTAACCGTTTTGACTGACCAACTTGAAATGTGACCAAAAAACAACACTTTTTTGAACTAAATATCAAATCTTTATCTTTGATTGTATTTGAGCTCAAAAATCATGTTATAACTCAAAAGGGCCAAATGTGTCGAAAAAACATTTTTTTCACTCAAAAGTGCTATAAGAGTCAAAAAAGCATTTTGGCTCAAATTCTGACTGTTTTGACTTCTAAACCTGAAATGTGACCAAAAACAGCACTTTTTTAAACTACAGATGAGATTTTTGCCTTTTGGCTCAAATTCTGACAGTTTTGACTGACCAACTTGAAATGTGACCAAAAAACAACACTTTTTTTGAAATACACATCAAATCTTTATCTTTTGAATGCGTTTTGGTTTCAAAAATCATTTTGTTACTCAAAAGTACTAAAAGTGTCAAAAAAGCATTTTGGCTCAAATTCTGACTGTTTTGACTTTTGAACTTGAAATGTGACCAAAAACAACAGCTCTTTTTTGAACTTTAGGTGAGATCTTTGCTTTTTAAGTGCGTTTAGGTTTCAAAAATCATTTTGTCACTCAAAAGTATTAAAAGTGTCAAAAAAGCATTTTGGCTAAAATTCTGACTGTTTTGACACTTCAACTTGAAATGTGACCAAAAAAAGGAGTTTTTTAAACTACATATGAGATCTTTGCATTTTGAGTGCGTTTTGGTTTCAAAAATCATTTTGTTACTCAAAAGTACTGAAAGTGTCAAAAAAGCATTTTGGCTCAAATTCTGACTGTTTTGACTTTTGAACTTGAAATGTGACCAAAAACAACAGCTCTTTTTTGAACTTTAGGTGAGATCCTTGCTTTTTGAGTGTGTTTTGGTTTCAAAAATCATTTTGTCACTCAAAAGTACTAAAAGTGTCAAAAAAGCATTTTGGCTAAAATTCTGACTGTTTTGACTTTTGAACTTGAAATGTGACCAAATAAGAGCTCTTTTTTGAACTACAGATGAGATTTTTGCCTTTTGGCTCAAATTTGAACAGTTTTGACTTTTCAACTTGAAATGTGACCAAAAAACAACACTTTTTTTGAAATACACATCAAATATTTATCTTTTGAGTGCGTTTTGGTTTCAAAAATCATTTTGTTACTCAAAAGTACTAAAAGTGTCAAAAAAGCATTTTGCTCAAATTCTGACTGTTTTGTCTTTTGAACTTGAAATGTGACCAAAAACTACAGCTCTTTTTTGAACTTTAGGTGAGATCTTTGCTTTTTGAGTGTGTTTTGGTTTCAAAAATCATTTTGTTACTCAAAAGTACTAAAAGTGTCAAAAAAGCATTTTGTCTCAAATTCTGACTGTTTTAACTTTTGAACTTGAAATGTGACAAAAAAACAACAGCTCTTTTTTGAACTTTAGGTGAGATCTTTGCTTTTTGAGTGCGTTTTGGTTTCAAAAATCATTTTGTTACTCAAAAGTATTAAAAGTGTCAAAAAAGCATTTTGGCTCAAATTCTGACTGTTTTGACTTTTCAACCTGAAATGTGACCAAAAAACAGCACTTTTTTAAACTAAAAAATGAGATTTTTGGCTTTTGGCTCAAATTCTAACAGTTTTGACTGACCAACTTGAAATGTGACCAAAAAACAACACTTTTTTGAACTACACATCAAATCTTTATCTTTGAGTGTGTTTTGTGTTCAAAAATCATTTTGTCACTAAAAAGTGCTTAAACTGTCAAAAAAGCATTTTTGTCACTTAAAAGTGCCAAAAGTGTGGAAAACATGCATTTTTCACTCAAATTTTACTCTTTTGACATTTCAACCTGAAATATGACCAAATAACAACACTTTTTTGAAACTACATATGAGATCTTTTGCTTTTGAGTGCGTTTTGTTTTCAAAAATCATTCTGTCACTCAAAAGTGGTATAAGTATCAAAAAAGCATTTTGGCTCAAATTCTGACTGTTTTGACTTTTGAACTCAAAATGTGACCAAAAAACAGCTCTTTTTTGAACTACAGATGAGATTTTTGCCTTTTGGCTCAAATTTGAACAGTTTTGACTTTTCAACTTGAAATGTGACCAAAAAACAACACTTTTTTTGAAATACGCATCAAATCTTTATCTTTTGAGTGCGTTTTGGTTTCAAAAATCATTTTGTTACTCAAAAGTACTAAAAGTGTCAAAAAAGCATTTTGGCTCAAATTCTGACTGTTTTGTCTTTTGAACTTGAAATGTGACCAAAAACAACAGCTCTTTTTTGAACTTTAGGTGAGATCTTTGCTTTTTGAGTGTGTTTTGGTTTCAAAAATCATTTTGTTACTCAAAAGTACTAAAAGTGTCAAAAAAGCATTTTGTCTCAAATTCTGACTGTTTTAACTTTTGAACTTGAAATGTGACAAAAAAACAACAGCTCTTTTTTGAACTTTAGGTGAGATCTTTGCTTTTTGAGTGTGTTTTGGTTTCAAAAATCATTTTGTTACTCAAAAGTACTAAAAGTGTCAAAAAAGCATTTTGTCTCAAATTCTGACTGTTTTAACTTTTGAACTTGAAATGTGACAAAAAAACAACAGCTCTTTTTTGAACTTTAGGTGAGATCTTTGCTTTTTAAGTGCGTTTAGGTTTCAAAAATCATTTTGTCACTCAAAAGTATTAAAAGTGTCAAAAAAGCATTTTGGCTAAAATTCTGACTGTTTTGACACTTCAACTTGAAATGTGACCAAAAAAAAGGAGTTTTTTAAACTACATATGAGATCTTTGCATTTTGAGTGCGTTTTGGTTACAAAAATCATTTTGTTACTCAAAAGTACTGAAAGTGTCAAAAAAGCATTTTGGCTCAAATTCTGACTGTTTTGACTTTTGAACTTGAAATGTGACCAAAAACAACAGCTCTTTTTTTAACTTTAGGTGAGATCTTTGCTTTTTGAGTGTGTTTTGGTTTCAAAAATCATTTTGTCACTCAAAAGTACTAAAAGTGTCAAAAAAGCATTTTGGCTAAAATTCTGACTGTTTTGTCTTTTGAACTTGAAATGTGACCAAAAACTACAGCTTTTTTTTTAACTTTAGGTGAGATCTTTGCTTTTTGAGTGTGTTTTGGTTTCAAAAATCATTTTGTTACTCAAAAGTACTAAAAGTGTCAAAAAAGCATTTTGTCTCAAATTCTGACTGTTTTAACTTTTGAACTTGAAATGTGACAAAAAAACAACAGCTCTTTTTTGAACTTTAGGTGAGATCTTTGCTTTTTGAGTGCGTTTTGGTTTCAAAAATCATTTTGTTACTCAAAAGTATTAAAAGTGTCAAAAAAGCATTTTGGCTCAAATTCTGACTGTTTTGACTTTTCAACCTGAAATGTGACCAAAAAACAGCACTTTTTTAAACTAAAAAATGAGATTTTTGGCTTTTGGCTCAAATTCTAACAGTTTTGACTGACCAACTTGAAATGTGACCAAAAAACAACACTTTTTTGAACTACACATCAAATCTTTATCTTTGAGTGTGTTTTGTGTTCAAAAATCATTTTGTCACTAAAAAGTGCTTAAACTGTCAAAAAAGCATTTTTGTCACTTAAAAGTGCCAAAAGTGTGGAAAACATGCATTTTTCACTCAAATTTTACTCTTTTGACATTTCAACCTGAAATATGACCAAATAACAACACTTTTTTGAAACTACATATGAGATCTTTTGCTTTTGAGTGCGTTTTGTTTTCAAAAATCATTCTGTCACTCAAAAGTGCTATAAGAGTCAAAAAAGCATTTTGGCTCAAATTCTGACTGTTTTGACTTTTCAACCTGAAATTTGACCAAAAAACAGCACTTTTTTTAAACTACAAATGAGATTTTTGGCATTGAATGTGTTTTGTGTTCAAAAATCATTTTGTCACTGAAAAGTGCTAAAACTGTCAAAAAAGCATTTTTGTCACTTAAAAGTGCCAAAAGTGTGGAGAAAAAGCATTTTGGCTCAAATTTTACTCTTGACATTTCAACTTGAAATATGACCAAATAACAACACTTTTTTGAACTACAAATGAGATCTTTTGCTTTTGAGTGCGTTTTGTTTTCAAAAATTATTCTGTCACTCAAAAGTGCTATAAGAGTAAAAAAAGCATTTTGGCTTAAATTCTGACTGTTTTGACTTTTCAACCCAAAATGTGACCAAAAAACAGCACTTTTTTAAACTACAAATGAGATTTTTGGCTCAAATTCTAACCGTTTTGACTGACCAACTTGAAATGTGACCAAAAAACAACACTTTTTTGAACTAAATATCAAATCTTTATCTTTGATTGTATTTGAGCTCAAAAATCATGTTATAACTCAAAAGGGCCAAATGTGTCGAAAAAACATTTTTTTCACTCAAAAGTGCTATAAGAGTCAAAAAAGCATTTTGGCTCAAATTCTGACTGTTTTGACTTCTAAACCTGAAATGTGACCAAAAAACAGCACTTTTTTAAACTACAGATGAGATTTTTGCCTTTTGGCTCAAATTCTGACAGTTTTGACTGACCAACTTGAAATGTGACCAAAAAACAACACTTTTTTTGAAATACACATCAAATCTTTATCTTTTGAGTGCGTTTTGGTTTCAAAAATCATTTTGTTACTCAAAAGTACTAAAAGTGTCAAAAAAGCATTTTGGCTCAAATTCTGACTGTTTTGTCTTTTGAACTTGAAATGTGACCAAAAACAACAGCTCTTTTTTGAACTTTAGGTGAGATCTTTGCTTTTTGAGTGTGTTTTGGTTTCAAAAATCATTTTGTTACTTAAAAGTACTAAAAGTGTCAAAAAAGCATTTTGTCTCAAATTCTGACTGTTTTAACTTTTGAACTTGAAATGTGACCAAAAACTACAGCTTTTTTTTTAACTTTAGGTGAGATCTTTGCTTTTTGAGTGTGTTTTGGTTTCAAAAATCATTTTGTTACTCAAAAGTACTAAAAGTGTCAAAAAAGCATTTTGTCTCAAATTCTGACTGTTTTAACTTTTGAACTTGAAATGTGACAAAAAAACAACAGCTCTTTTTTGAACTTTAGGTGAGATCTTTGCTTTTTGAGTGCGTTTTGGTTTCAAAAATCATTTTGTTACTCAAAAGTATTAAAAGTGTCAAAAAAGCATTTTGGCTCAAATTCTGACTGTTTTGACTTTTCAACCTGAAATGTGACCAAAAAACAGCACTTTTTTAAACTAAAAAATGAGATTTTTGGCTCTTGGCTCAAATTCTAACAGTTTTTAATTGACCAACTTGAAATGTGACCAAAAAACAACACTTTTTTGAACTACACATCAAATCTTTATTTTTGAGTGTGTTTTGTGTTCAAAAATCATTTTGTCACTAAAAAGTGCTTAAACTGTCAAAAAAGCATTTTTGTCACTTAAAAGTGCCAAAAGTGTGGAAAACATGCATTTTTCACTCAAATTTTACTCTTTTGACATTTCAACCTGAAATATGACCAAATAACAACACTTTTTTGAAACTACATATGAGATCTTTTGCTTTTGAGTGCGTTTTGTTTTCAAAAATCATTCTGTCACTCAAAAGTGCTATAAGAGTCAAAAAAGCATTTTGGCTCAAATTCTGACTGTTTTGACTTTTCAACCTGAAATTTGACCAAAAAACAGCACTTTTTTTAAACTACAAATGAGATTTTTGGCATTGAATGTGTTTTGTGTTCAAAAATCATTTTGTCACTGAAAAGTGCTAAAACTGTCAAAAAAGCATTTTTGTCACTTAAAAGTGCCAAAAGTGTGGAGAAAAAGCATTTTGGCTCAAATTTTACTCTTGACATTTCAACTTGAAATATGACCAAATAACAACACTTTTTTGAACTACAAATGAGATCTTTTGCTTTTGAGTGCGTTTTGTTTTCAAAAATTATTCTGTCACTCAAAAGTGCTATAAGAGTAAAAAAAGCATTTTGGCTTAAATTCTGACTGTTTTGACTTTTCAACCCAAAATGTGACCAAAAAACAGCACTTTTTTAAACTACAAATGAGATTTTTGGCTCAAATTCTAACCGTTTTGACTGACCAACTTGAAATGTGACCAAAAAACAACACTTTTTTGAACTAAATATCAAATCTTTATCTTTGATTGTATTTGAGCTCAAAAATCATGTTATAACTCAAAAGGGCCAAATGTGTCGAAAAAACATTTTTTTCACTCAAAAGTGCTATAAGAGTCAAAAAAGCATTTTGGCTCAAATTCTGACTGTTTTGACTTCTAAACCTGAAATGTGACCAAAAAACAGCACTTTTTTAAACTACAGATGAGATTTTTGCCTTTTGGCTCAAATTCTGACAGTTTTGACTGACCAACTTGAAATGTGACCAAAAAACAACACTTTTTTTGAAATACACATCAAATCTTTATCTTTTGAGTGCGTTTTGGTTTCAAAAATCATTTTGTTACTCAAAAGTACTAAAAGTGTCAAAAAAGCATTTTGGCTCAAATTCTGACTGTTATGTCTTTTGAACTTGAAATGTGACCAAAAACAACAGCTCTTTTTTGAACTTTAGGTGAGATCTTTGCTTTTTGAGTGTGTTTTGGTTTCAAAAATCATTTTGTTACTTAAAAGTACTAAAAGTGTCAAAAAAGCATTTTGGCTCAAATTCTGACTGTTTTAACTTTTGAACTTGAAATGTGACCAAAAAAAAGGAGTTTTTGAAACTACACATGAGATCTTTGCATTTTGAGTGCGTTTTGGTTTCAAAAATCATTTTGTTACTCAAAAGTACTAAAAGTGTCAAAAAAGCATTTTGGCTCAAATTCTGACTGTTTTGACTTTTGAACTTGAAATGTGACCAAAAACAACAGCTCTTTTTTGAACTTTAGGTGAGATCTTTGCTTTTTAAGTGCGTTTAGGTTTCAAAAATCATTTTGTCACTCAAAAGTATTAAAAGTGTCAAAAAAGCATTTTGGCTCAAATTCTGACTGTTTTGACTTTTGAACTCAAAATGTGACCAAAAAACAGCTCTTTTTTGAACTACAGATGAGATTTTTGCCTTTTGGCTCAAATTTGAACAGTTTTGACTTTTCAACTTGAAATGTGACCAAAAAACAACACTTTTTTTGAAATACACATCAAATCTTTATCTTTTGAGTGCGTTTTGGTTTCAAAAATCATTTTGTTACTCAAAAGTACTGTCAAAAAAGCATTTTGGCTCAAATTCTGACTGTTTTGTCTTTTGAACTTGAAATGTGACCAAAAACAACAGCTTTTTTTTAACTTTAGGTGAGATCTTTGCTTTTTGAGTGTGTTTTGGTTTCAAAAATCATTTTGTTACTCAAAAGTACTAAAAGTGTCAAAATGCATTTTGGCTCAAATTCTGACTGTTTTGACTTTTCAACCTGAAATGTGACCAAAAAACAGCACTTTTTTAAACAAAAAAATGAGATTTTTGGCTTTTGTCTCAAATTCTGACTGTTTTGACTTTTCAACCTGAAATGTGACCAAAAAACAGCACTTTTTTAAACAAAAAAATGAGATTTTTGGCTTTTGGCTCAAATTCTAACAGTTTTGACTGACCAACTTGAAATGTGACCAAAAAACAACACTTTTTTGAACTACACATCAAATCTTTATCTTTGAGTGTGTTTTGTGTTCAAAAATCATTTTGTCACTAAAAAGTGCTTAAACTGTCAAAAAAGCATTTTTGTCACTTAAAAGTGCCAAAAGTGTGGAAAACATGCATTTTTCACTCAAATTTTACTCTTTTGACATTTCAAACTGAAATATGACCAAAAAACAGCACTTTTTTAAACTACAAATGAGATTTTTGGCTTTGAATGTGTTTTGTGTTCAAAAATCATTTTGTCACTGAAAAGTGCTAAAACTGTCAAAAAAGCATTTTTGTCACTTAAAAGTGCCAAAAGTGTGGAGAAAAAGCATTTTGGCTCAAATTTTACTCTTTTGACATTTCAACTTGAAATATGACCAAAAAACAGCACTTTTTTAAACTACAAATGAGATTTTTGGCTCAAATTCTAACCGTTTTGACTGACCAACTTGAAATGTGACCAAAAAACAACACTTTTTTGAACTAAATATCAAATCTTTATCTTTGATTGTATTTGAGCTCAAAAATCATGTTATAACTCAAAAGGGCCAAATGTGTCGAAAAAATATTTTTTTCACTCAAAAGTGCTATAAGAGTCAAAAAAGCATTTTGGCTCAAATTCTGACTGTTTTGACTTTTCAACCTGAAATGTGACCAAAAAACAGCACTTTTTTAAACTACAAATGAGATTTTTGGCTCAAATTCTAACAGTTTTGACTGACCAACTTGAAATGTGACCAAAAAACAACACTTTTTTGAACTAAATATCAAATCTTTATCTTTGAGTGTGTTTTGTGTTCAAAAATCATTTTGTCACTGAAAAGTGCTAAAACTGTCAAAAAAGCATTTTTGTCACTTAAAAGTGCCAAAAGTGTGGGAAAAAAGCATTTTTCACTCAAATTTTACTCTTTTGACTTTTCAACTTGAAATATGACCAAATAACAACACTTTTTTGAACTACAAATTAGATCTTTTGCTTTTGAGTGCGTTTTGTTTTCAAAAATCATTCTGTCACTCAAAAGTACTAAAAGTGTCCAAAAAAACATTTTGGCTCAAATTCTGACAGTTTTGACTTTTCATCTTGAAATGTGACCAAAAAACAACACTTTTTTGAACTACAAATGAGATCTTTAGCTTTTGAGTGCGTTTTGTTTTAAAAAATAATTTTGCCACTCAAAAGTACTAAAAGTGTCAAAATGCATTTTGGCTCAAATTCGGACTGTTTTGACTTCTCAACTTGAAATGTGACCAGAAACCAGACCTTTTTTGAACTACAAATGAGATTTTTGCCTTTTGAGAACATTTGTGCTCAAAAAGGATTTTATCACTCAAAAGTGTCAAATGTGTCAAAAAAGCATTTTTTTCCCTCAAAAGTGCTATAACGGTCAAAAAAGCATTTTGGCTCAAATTCTGACTGTTTTGACTTTTCATCCTGAAATGTGACCAAAAAACAGCACTTTTTAAACTACAAATTAGATTTTTGGCTTTTGGCTCAAATTCTAACCGTTTTGACTGACCAACTTGAAATGTGACCAAAAAACAACACTTTTTTGAACTAAATATCAAATCTTTATCTTTGAGTGTGTTTTGTGTTCAAAAATCATTTTGTCACTGAAAAGTACTAAAACTGTCAAAAAAGCATTTTTGTCACTTAAAAGTGCCAAAAGTGTGGAAAAAAAGCATTTTTTACTCAAATTTTACTCTTTTGACTTTTCAACTTGAAATATGACCAAATAACAACACTTTTTTGAACTACAAATGAGATCATTTGCTTTTGAGTGCGTTTTGTTTTCAAAAATCATTCTGTCACTCAAAAGTACTAAAAGTGTCAAAAAAACATTTTGGCTCAAATTCTGACAGTTTTGACTTTTCATCTTGAAATGTGACCAAAAAACAACACTTTAATGAACTACAAATGAGATGTTTAGCTTTTGAGTGCGTTTTGTTTTGAAAAATAATTTTGTCACTCAAATTTACTAAAAGTGTCAAAATGCATTTTGGCTCAAATTCTGACTGTTTTGACTTCTCAAATTGAAATGTGACCAGAAACCAGACCTTTTTTGAACTACAAATGAGATTTTTGCCTTTTGAGTGTATTTGAGCTCAAAAAGGATTTTATCACTCAAAAGTGTCAAATGTGTCAAAAAGGCATTTTTTTTCACTCAAAATTGCTATAAGAGTCAAAAAAGCATTTTGGCTCAAATTCTGACTGTATTGACTTTTCAACTTAAAATGTGACCAAAAAACAGCACTTTTTTAAACTACAAATGAGATTTTTGGCTCAAATTCTAACCGTTTTGACTGACCAACTTGAAATGTGACCAAAAAACAACACTTTTTTGAACTAAATATCAAATCTTTATCTTTGATTGTATTTGAGCTCAAAAATCATCATATAACTCAAAAGGGCCAAATGTGTCGAAAAGCATTTTTTTCACTCAAAAGTGCTATAAGAGTCAAAAAAGCATTTTGGCTGAAATTCTGACTGTTTTGACTTTTCAACCTGAAATGTGACCAAAAACAGCACTTTTTTGAACTAAATATCAAATCTTTATCTTTGAGTGTATTTGAGTTAAAAAATCATCTTATAACTCAAAAGGGCCAAATGAGTCGAAAAAGCATTTTTTTCACTCAAAAGCACTAAAAGTGTCAAAAAAGCATTTTGGCTCAAATTCTGACTGTTTTGACTTTTGAACTCGAAATGTGATCAAAAGACTGCTGTTTTTTGAACTACAGATGAGATTTTTGCCTTTTGGCTAAAATTTGAACAGTTTTGACTGTCAACTTGAAATGTGACCAAAAAAACAGCAGTTTTTTAAACTACATATGAGATCTTTGCATTTTGAGTGCGTTTTGGATTCAAAAATCAATTTGTTACTCAAAAGCACTAAAAGTGTCCAAAAAAGCATTTTTGCTCAAATTCTGACTGTTTTGACTTTTGAACTTGAAATGTGACCAAAAACAACAGCTGTTTTTTGAACTTTAGGTGAGATCTTTGCTTTTTGAGTGCGTTTTGGTTTCAAAAATCATTTTGTCACTCAAAAGCACTAAAACTGTCAAAAAAGCATTTTGCTCAAATTCTGACTGTTTTGTCTTTTGAACTTGAAATGTGACCAAAAACTACAGCTTTTTTTTGAACTTTAGGTGAGATCTTTGCTTTTTGAGTGTGTTTTGGTTTCAAAAATCATTTTGTTACTCAAAAGTACTAAAACTGTCAAAAAAGCATTTTGTCTCAAATTCTGACTGTTTTAACTTTTGAACTTGAAATGTGACAAAAAAACAACAGCTCTTTTTTGAACTTTAGGTGAGATCTTTGCTTTTTGAGTGCGTTTTGGTTTCAAAAATCATTATGTTACTCAAAAGTATTAAAAGTGTCAAAAAAGCATTTTGGCTCAAATTCTGACTGTTTTGACTTTTCAACCTGAAATGTGACCAAAAACAACAGCTCTTTTTTGAACTTTAGGTGAGATCTTTGCTTTTTTAGTGTGTTTTGGTTTCAAAAATCATTTTGTCACTCAAAAGTACTAAAAGTGTGAAAAAAGCATTTTAGCTCAAATTCTGACTGTTTTGACACTTCAACTTGAAATGTGACCAAAAAACAGCAGTTTTTTAAACTACATATGAGATCTTTGCATTTTGAGTGCGTTTTGGTTTCAAAAATCATTTTGTTACTCAAAAGCACTAAAAGTGTGAAAAAACCATTCTGGCCCAAATTCTGACTGTTTTGACTTTTGAACTTGAAATGTGACCAAAAAACTGCTCTTTTTTGAACTACAGATGAGATTTTTGCCTTTTGGCTCAAATTCTGACTGTTTTGACTTTTCAACTTAAAATGTGAACAACAAAAAGCAGTTTTTTAAACTACATATGAGATCTTTGCATTTTGAGTGCGTTTTGGTTTCAAAAATCATTTTGTTACTCAAAAGCACTAAAAGTGTCAAAAAAGCATTTTGTCTCAAATTCTGACTGTTTTGACTTTTGAACTTGAAATGTGACCAAAAAAAAGGAGTTTTTGAAACTACACATGAGATCTTTGCATTTTGAGTGCGTTTTGGTTTCAAAAATCATTTTGTTACTCAAAAGTACTAAAAGTGTCAAAAAAGCATTTTGGCTCAAATTCTGACTGTTTTGACTTTTGAACTTGAAATGTGACCAAAAACAACAGCTCTTTTTTGAACTTTAGGTGAGATCTTTGCTTTTTAAGTGCGTTTAGGTTTCAAAAATCATTTTGTCACTCAAAAGTATTAAAAGTGTCAAGAAAGCATTTTGGCTAAAATTCTGACTGTTTTGACACTTCAACTTGAAATGTGACCAAAAAAAGTAGTTTTTTAAACTACATATGAGATCTTTGCATTTTGAGTGCGTTTTGGTTTCAAAAATCATTTTGTTACTCAAAAGTACTAAAAGTGTCAAAAAAGCATTTTGGCTCAAATTCTGACTGTTTTGACTTTTGAACTTGAAATGTGACCAAAAACAACAGCTCTTTTTTGAACTTTAGGTGAGATCCTTGCTTTTTGAGTGTGTTTTGGTTTCAAAAATCATTTTGTCACTCAAAAGTACTAAAAGTGTCAAAAAAGCATTTTGGCTAAAATTCTGACTGTTTTGACTTTTGAACTTGAAATGTGACCAAAAAACAGCTCTTTTTTGAACTACAGATGAGATTTTTGCCTTTTGGCTCAAATTTGAACAGTTTTGACTTTTCAACTTGAAATGTGACCAAAAAACAACACTTTTTTTGAAATACACATCAAATATTTATCTTTTGAGTGCGTTTTGGTTTCAAAAATCATTTTGTTACTCAAAAGTACTAAAAGTGTCAAAAAAGCATTTTGTCTCAAATTCTGACAGTTTTAACTTTTGAACTTGAAATGTAACAAAAAAACAACAGCTCTTTTTTGAACTTTAGGTGAGATCTTTGCTTTTTTAGTGTGTTTTGGTTTCAAAAATCATTTTGTCACTCAAAAGTACTAAAAGTGTGAAAAAAGCATTTTAGCTCAAATTCTGACTGTTTTGACACTTCAACTTGAAATGTGACCAAAAAACAGCAGTTTTTTAAACTACATATGAGATCTTTGCATTTTGAGTGCGTTTTGGTTTCAAAAATCATTTTGTTACTCAAAAGCACTAAAAGTGTGAAAAAACCATTCTGGCCCAAATTCTGACTGTTTTGACTTTTGAACTTGAAATGTGACCAAAAAACTGCTCTTTTTTGAACTACAGATGAGATTTTTGCCTTTTGGCTCAAATTCTGACTGTTTTGACTTTTCAACTTAAAATGTGAACAACAAAAAGCAGTTTTTTAAACTACATATGAGATCTTTGCATTTTGAGTGCGTTTTGGTTTCAAAAATCATTTTGTTACTCAAAAGCACTAAAAGTGTCAAAAAAGCATTTTGTCTCAAATTCTGACTGTTTTGACTTTTGAACTTGAAATGTGACCAAAAAAAAGGAGTTTTTGAAACTACACATGAGATCTTTGCATTTTGAGTGCGTTTTGGTTTCAAAAATCATTTTGTTACTCAAAAGTACTAAAAGTGTCAAAAAAGCATTTTGGCTCAAATTCTGACTGTTTTGACTTTTGAACTTGAAATGTGACCAAAAACAACAGCTCTTTTTTGAACTTTAGGTGAGATCTTTGCTTTTTAAGTGCGTTTAGGTTTCAAAAATCATTTTGTCACTCAAAAGTATTAAAAGTGTCAAGAAAGCATTTTGGCTAAAATTCTGACTGTTTTGACACTTCAACTTGAAATGTGACCAAAAAAAGTAGTTTTTTAAACTACATATGAGATCTTTGCATTTTGAGTGCGTTTTGGTTTCAAAAATCATTTTGTTACTCAAAAGTACTAAAAGTGTCAAAAAAGCATTTTGGCTCAAATTCTGACTGTTTTGACTTTTGAACTTGAAATGTGACCAAAAACAACAGCTCTTTTTTGAACTTTAGGTGAGATCCTTGCTTTTTGAGTGTGTTTTGGTTTCAAAAATCATTTTGTCACTCAAAAGTACTAAAAGTGTCAAAAAAGCATTTTGGCTAAAATTCTGACTGTTTTGACTTTTGAACTTGAAATGTGACCAAAAAACAGCTCTTTTTTGAACTACAGATGAGATTTTTGCCTTTTGGCTCAAATTTGAACAGTTTTGACTTTTCAACTTGAAATGTGACCAAAAAACAACACTTTTTTTGAAATACACATCAAATATTTATCTTTTGAGTGCGTTTTGGTTTCAAAAATCATTTTGTTACTCAAAAGTACTAAAAGTGTCAAAAAAGCATTTTGTCTCAAATTCTGACAGTTTTAACTTTTGAACTTGAAATGTGACAAAAAAACAACAGCTCTTTTTTGAACTTTAGGTGAGATCTTTGCTTTTTGAGTGCGTTTTGGTTTCAAAAATCATTCTGTCACTCAAAAGTGCTATAAGAGTCAAAAAAGCATTTTGGCTCAAATTCTGACTGTTTTGACTTTTAAACCTGAAATGTGACCAAAAAACAGCACTTTTTTAAACTACAAATGAGATTTTTGGCTCAAATTCTAACAGTTTTGACTGACCAACTTGAAATGTGACCAAAAACCAACACTTTTTTTGAAATACACATCAAATCTTTATCTTTTGAGTGCGTTTTGGTTTCAAAAATCATTTTGTTACTCAAAAGTACTAAAAGTGTCAAAAAAGCATTTTGGCTCAAATTCTGACTGTTTTGTCTTTTGAACTTGAAATGTGACCAAAAACAACAGCTCTTTTTTGAACTTTAGGTGAGATCTTTGCTTTTTGAGTGTGTTTTGGTTTCAAAAATCATTTTGTTACTTAAAAGTACTAAATGTGTCAAAAAAGCATTTTGTCTCAAATTCTGACTGTTTTAACTTTTGAACTTGAAATGTGACCAAAAAAAAGGAGTTTTTGAAACTACATATGAGATCTTTGCATTTTGAGTGCGTTTTGGTTTCAAAAATCATTTTGTTACTCAAAAGTACTAAAAGTGTCAAAAAAGCATTTTGGCTCAAATTCTGACTGTTTTGACTTTTGAACTTGAAATGTGACCAAAAACAACAGCTCTTTTTTGAACTTTAGGTGAGATCTTTGCTTTTTGAGTGTGTTTTGGTTTCAAAAATCATTTTGTCACTCAAAAGTACTAAAAGTGTGAAAAAAGCATTTTGGCTCAAATTCTGACTGTTTTGACTTTTGAACTCAAAATGTGACCAAAAAACAGCTCTTTTTTGAACTACAGATGAGATTTTTGCCTTTTGGCTCAAATTTGAACAGTTTTGACTTTTCAACTTGAAATGTGACCAAAAAACAACACTTTTTTTGAAATACACATCAAATCTTTATCTTTTGAGTGCGTTTTGGTTTCAAAAATCATTTTGTTACTCAAAAGTACTGTCAAAAAAGCATTTTGGCTCAAATTCTGACTGTTTTGTCTTTTGAACTTGAAATGTGACCAAAAACAACAGCTTTTTTTTGAACTTTAGGTGAGATCTTTGCTTTTTGAGTGTGTTTTGGTTTCAAAAATCATTTTGTTACTCAAAAGTACTAAAAGTGTCAAAATGCATTTTGGCTCAAATTCTGACTGTTTTGACTTTTCAACCTGAAATGTGACCAAAAAACAGCACTTTTTTAAACAAAAAAATGAGATTTTTGGCTTTTGGCTCAAATTCTAACAGTTTTGACTGACCAACTTGAAATGTGACCAAAAAACAACACTTTTTTGAACTACACATCAAATCTTTATCTTTGAGTGTGTTTTGTGTTCAAAAATCATTTTGTCACTAAAAAGTGCTTAAACTGTCAAAAAAGCATTTTTGTCACTTAAAAGTGCCAAAAGTGTGGAAAACATGCATTTTTCACTCAAATTTTACTCTTTTGACATTTCAACCTGGAATATGACCAAAAAACAGCACTTTTTTAAACTACAAATTAGATTTTTGGCTTTGAATGTGTTTTGTGTTCAAAAATCATTTTGTCACTGAAAAGTGCTAAAACTGTCAAAAAAGCATTTTTGTCACTTAAAAGTGCCAAAAGTGTGGAGAAAAAGCATTTTGGCTCAAATTTTACTCTTTTGACATTTCAACTTGAAATATGACCAAAAAACAGCACTTTTTTAAACTACAAATGAGATTTTTGGCTCAAATTCTAACCGTTTTGACTGACCAACTTGAAATGTGACCAAAAAACAACACTTTTTTGAACTAAATATCAAATCTTTATCTTTGATTGTATTTGAGCTCAAAAATCATGTTATAACTCAAAAGGGCCAAATGTGTCGAAAAAATATTTTTTTCACTCAAAAGTGCTATAAGAGTCAAAAAAGCATTTTGGCTCAAATTCTGACTGTTTTGACTTTTCAACCTGAAATGTGACCAAAAAACAGCACTTTTTTAAACTACAAATGAGATTTTTGGCTCAAATTCTAACAGTTTTGACTGACCAACTTGAAATGTGACCAAAAAACAACACTTTTTTTGAAATACACATCAAATCTTTATCTTTTGAGTGCGTTTTGGTTTCAAAAATCATTTTGTTACTCAAAAGTACTGTCAAAAAAGCATTTTGGCTCAAATTCTGACTGTTTTGTCTTTTGAACTTGAAATGTGACCAAAAACAACAGCTTTTTTTTGAACTTTAGGTGAGATCTTTGCTTTTTGAGTGTGTTTTGGTTTCAAAAATCATTTTGTTACTCAAAAGTACTAAAAGTGTCAAAATGCATTTTGGCTCAAATTCTGACTGTTTTGACTTTTCAACCTGAAATGTGACCAAAAAACAGCACTTTTTTAAACAAAAAAATGAGATTTTTGGCTTTTGGCTCAAATTCTAACAGTTTTGACTGACCAACTTGAAATGTGACCAAAAAACAACACTTTTTTGAACTACACATCAAATCTTTATCTTTGAGTGTGTTTTGTGTTCAAAAATCATTTTGTCACTAAAAAGTGCTTAAACTGTCAAAAAAGCATTTTTGTCACTTAAAAGTGCCAAAAGTGTGGAAAACATGCATTTTTCACTCAAATTTTACTCTTTTGACATTTCAACCTGAAATATGACCAAAAAACAGCACTTTTTTAAACTACAAATTAGATTTTTGGCTTTGAATGTGTTTTGTGTTCAAAAATCATTTTGTCACTGAAAAGTGCTAAAACTGTCAAAAAAGCATTTTTGTCACTTAAAAGTGCCAAAAGTGTGGAGAAAAAGCATTTTGGCTCAAATTTTACTCTTTTGACATTTCAACTTGAAATATGACCAAAAAACAGCACTTTTTTAAACTACAAATGAGATTTTTGGCTCAAATTCTAACCGTTTTGACTGACCAACTTGAAATGTGACCAAAAAACAACACTTTTTTGAACTAAATATCAAATCTTTATCTTTGATTGTATTTGAGCTCAAAAATCATGTTATAACTCAAAAGGGCCAAATGTGTCGAAAAAATATTTTTTTCACTCAAAAGTGCTATAAGAGTCAAAAAAGCATTTTGGCTCAAATTCTGACTGTTTTGACTTTTCAACCTGAAATGTGACCAAAAAACAGCACTTTTTTAAACTACAAATGAGATTTTTGGCTCAAATTCTAACAGTTTTGACTGACCAACTTGAAATGTGACCAAAAAACAACACTTTTTTGAACTAAATATCAAATCTTTATCTTTGAGTGTGTTTTGTGTTCAAAAATCATTTTGTCACTGAAAAGTGCTAAAACTGTCAAAAAAGCATTTTTGTCACTTAAAAGTGCCAAAAGTGTGGGAAAAAAGCATTTTTCACTCAAATTTTACTCTTTTGACTTTTCAACTTGAAATATGACCAAATAACAACACTTTTTTGAACTACAAATGAGATCTTTTGCTTTTGAGTGCGTTTTGTTTTCAAAAATCATTCTGTCACTCAAAAGTACTAAAAGTGTCCAAAAAAACATTTTGGCTCAAATTCTGACAGTTTTGACTTTTCATCTTGAAATGTGACCAAAAAACAACACTTTTTTGAACTACAAATGAGATCTTTAGCTTTTGAGTGCGTTTTGTTTTAAAAAATAATTTTGCCACTCAAAAGTACTAAAAGTGTCAAAATGCATTTTGGCTCAAATTCGGACTGTTTTGACTTCTCAACTTGAAATGTGACCAGAAACCAGACCTTTTTTGAACTACAAATGAGATTTTTGCCTTTTGAGAACATTTGTGCTCAAAAAGGATTTTATCACTCAAAAGTGTCAAATGTGTCAAAAAAGCATTTTTTTCCCTCAAAAGTGCTATAACGGTCAAAAAAGCATTTTGGCTCAAATTCTGACTGTTTTGACTTTTCATCCTGAAATGTGACCAAAAAACAGCACTTTTTAAACTACAAATTAGATTTTTGGCTTTTGGCTCAAATTCTAACCGTTTTGACTGACCAACTTGAAATGTGACCAAAAAACAACACTTTTTTGAACTAAATATCAAATCTTTATCTTTGAGTGTGTTTTGTGTTCAAAAATCATTTTGTCACTGAAAAGTACTAAAACTGTCAAAAAAGCATTTTTGTCACTTAAAAGTGCCAAAAGTGTGGAAAAAAAGCATTTTTTACTCAAATTTTACTCTTTTGACTTTTCAACTTGAAATATGACCAAATAACAACACTTTTTTGAACTACAAATGAGATCATTTGCTTTTGAGTGCGTTTTGTTTTCAAAAATCATTCTGTCACTCAAAAGTACTAAAAGTGTCAAAAAAACATTTTGGCTCAAATTCTGACAGTTTTGACTTTTCATCTTGAAATGTGACCAAAAAACAACACTTTAATGAACTACAAATGAGATGTTTAGCTTTTGAGTGCGTTTTGTTTTGAAAAATAATTTTGTCACTCAAATTTACTAAAAGTGTCAAAATGCATTTTGGCTCAAATTCTGACTGTTTTGACTTCTCAAATTGAAATGTGACCAGAAACCAGACCTTTTTTGAACTACAAATGAGATTTTTGCCTTTTGAGTGTATTTGAGCTCAAAAAGGATTTTATCACTCAAAAGTGTCAAATGTGTCAAAAAGGCATTTTTTTTCACTCAAAATTGCTATAAGAGTCAAAAAAGCATTTTGGCTCAAATTCTGACTGTATTGACTTTTCAACTTAAAATGTGACCAAAAAACAGCACTTTTTTAAACTACAAATGAGATTTTTGGCTCAAATTCTAACCGTTTTGACTGACCAACTTGAAATGTGACCAAAAAACAACACTTTTTTGAACTAAATATCAAATCTTTATCTTTGATTGTATTTGAGCTCAAAAATCATCATATAACTCAAAAGGGCCAAATGTGTCGAAAAGCATTTTTTTCACTCAAAAGTGCTATAAGAGTCAAAAAAGCATTTTGGCTGAAATTCTGACTGTTTTGACTTTTCAACCTGAAATGTGACCAAAAACAGCACTTTTTTGAACTAAATATCAAATCTTTATCTTTGAGTGTATTTGAGTTAAAAAATCATCTTATAACTCAAAAGGGCCAAATGAGTCGAAAAAGCATTTTTTTCACTCAAAAGCACTAAAAGTGTCAAAAAAGCATTTTGGCTCAAATTCTGACTGTTTTGACTTTTGAACTCGAAATGTGATCAAAAGACTGCTGTTTTTTGAACTACAGATGAGATTTTTGCCTTTTGGCTAAAATTTGAACAGTTTTGACTGTCAACTTGAAATGTGACCAAAAAAACAGCAGTTTTTTAAACTACATATGAGATCTTTGCATTTTGAGTGCGTTTTGGATTCAAAAATCAATTTGTTACTCAAAAGCACTAAAAGTGTCCAAAAAAGCATTTTTGCTCAAATTCTGACTGTTTTGACTTTTGAACTTGAAATGTGACCAAAAACAACAGCTGTTTTTTGAACTTTAGGTGAGATCTTTGCTTTTTGAGTGCGTTTTGGTTTCAAAAATCATTTTGTCACTCAAAAGCACTAAAACTGTCAAAAAAGCATTTTGCTCAAATTCTGACTGTTTTGTCTTTTGAACTTGAAATGTGACCAAAAACTACAGCTTTTTTTTGAACTTTAGGTGAGATCTTTGCTTTTTGAGTGTGTTTTGGTTTCAAAAATCATTTTGTTACTCAAAAGTACTAAAACTGTCAAAAAAGCATTTTGTCTCAAATTCTGACTGTTTTAACTTTTGAACTTGAAATGTGACAAAAAAACAACAGCTCTTTTTTGAACTTTAGGTGAGATCTTTGCTTTTTGAGTGCGTTTTGGTTTCAAAAATCATTATGTTACTCAAAAGTATTAAAAGTGTCAAAAAAGCATTTTGGCTCAAATTCTGACTGTTTTGACTTTTCAACCTGAAATGTGACCAAAAACAACAGCTCTTTTTTGAACTTTAGGTGAGATCTTTGCTTTTTTAGTGTGTTTTGGTTTCAAAAATCATTTTGTCACTCAAAAGTACTAAAAGTGTGAAAAAAGCATTTTAGCTCAAATTCTGACTGTTTTGACACTTCAACTTGAAATGTGACCAAAAAACAGCAGTTTTTTAAACTACATATGAGATCTTTGCATTTTGAGTGCGTTTTGGTTTCAAAAATCATTTTGTTACTCAAAAGCACTAAAAGTGTGAAAAAACCATTCTGGCCCAAATTCTGACTGTTTTGACTTTTGAACTTGAAATGTGACCAAAAAACTGCTCTTTTTTGAACTACAGATGAGATTTTTGCCTTTTGGCTCAAATTCTGACTGTTTTGACTTTTCAACTTAAAATGTGAACAACAAAAAGCAGTTTTTTAAACTACATATGAGATCTTTGCATTTTGAGTGCGTTTTGGTTTCAAAAATCATTTTGTTACTCAAAAGCACTAAAAGTGTCAAAAAAGCATTTTGTCTCAAATTCTGACTGTTTTGACTTTTGAACTTGAAATGTGACCAAAAAAAAGGAGTTTTTGAAACTACACATGAGATCTTTGCATTTTGAGTGCGTTTTGGTTTCAAAAATCATTTTGTTACTCAAAAGTACTAAAAGTGTCAAAAAAGCATTTTGGCTCAAATTCTGACTGTTTTGACTTTTGAACTTGAAATGTGACCAAAAACAACAGCTCTTTTTTGAACTTTAGGTGAGATCTTTGCTTTTTAAGTGCGTTTAGGTTTCAAAAATCATTTTGTCACTCAAAAGTATTAAAAGTGTCAAGAAAGCATTTTGGCTAAAATTCTGACTGTTTTGACACTTCAACTTGAAATGTGACCAAAAAAAGTAGTTTTTTAAACTACATATGAGATCTTTGCATTTTGAGTGCGTTTTGGTTTCAAAAATCATTTTGTTACTCAAAAGTACTAAAAGTGTCAAAAAAGCATTTTGGCTCAAATTCTGACTGTTTTGACTTTTGAACTTGAAATGTGACCAAAAACAACAGCTCTTTTTTGAACTTTAGGTGAGATCCTTGCTTTTTGAGTGTGTTTTGGTTTCAAAAATCATTTTGTCACTCAAAAGTACTAAAAGTGTCAAAAAAGCATTTTGGCTAAAATTCTGACTGTTTTGACTTTTGAACTTGAAATGTGACCAAAAAACAGCTCTTTTTTGAACTACAGATGAGATTTTTGCCTTTTGGCTCAAATTTGAACAGTTTTGACTTTTCAACTTGAAATGTGACCAAAAAACAACACTTTTTTTGAAATACACATCAAATATTTATCTTTTGAGTGCGTTTTGGTTTCAAAAATCATTTTGTTACTCAAAAGTACTAAAAGTGTCAAAAAAGCATTTTGTCTCAAATTCTGACAGTTTTAACTTTTGAACTTGAAATGTAACAAAAAAACAACAGCTCTTTTTTGAACTTTAGGTGAGATCTTTGCTTTTTTAGTGTGTTTTGGTTTCAAAAATCATTTTGTCACTCAAAAGTACTAAAAGTGTGAAAAAAGCATTTTAGCTCAAATTCTGACTGTTTTGACACTTCAACTTGAAATGTGACCAAAAAACAGCAGTTTTTTAAACTACATATGAGATCTTTGCATTTTGAGTGCGTTTTGGTTTCAAAAATCATTTTGTTACTCAAAAGCACTAAAAGTGTGAAAAAACCATTCTGGCCCAAATTCTGACTGTTTTGACTTTTGAACTTGAAATGTGACCAAAAAACTGCTCTTTTTTGAACTACAGATGAGATTTTTGCCTTTTGGCTCAAATTCTGACTGTTTTGACTTTTCAACTTAAAATGTGAACAACAAAAAGCAGTTTTTTAAACTACATATGAGATCTTTGCATTTTGAGTGCGTTTTGGTTTCAAAAATCATTTTGTTACTCAAAAGCACTAAAAGTGTCAAAAAAGCATTTTGTCTCAAATTCTGACTGTTTTGACTTTTGAACTTGAAATGTGACCAAAAAAAAGGAGTTTTTGAAACTACACATGAGATCTTTGCATTTTGAGTGCGTTTTGGTTTCAAAAATCATTTTGTTACTCAAAAGTACTAAAAGTGTCAAAAAAGCATTTTGGCTCAAATTCTGACTGTTTTGACTTTTGAACTTGAAATGTGACCAAAAACAACAGCTCTTTTTTGAACTTTAGGTGAGATCTTTGCTTTTTAAGTGCGTTTAGGTTTCAAAAATCATTTTGTCACTCAAAAGTATTAAAAGTGTCAAGAAAGCATTTTGGCTAAAATTCTGACTGTTTTGACACTTCAACTTGAAATGTGACCAAAAAAAGTAGTTTTTTAAACTACATATGAGATCTTTGCATTTTGAGTGCGTTTTGGTTTCAAAAATCATTTTGTTACTCAAAAGTACTAAAAGTGTCAAAAAAGCATTTTGGCTCAAATTCTGACTGTTTTGACTTTTGAACTTGAAATGTGACCAAAAACAACAGCTCTTTTTTGAACTTTAGGTGAGATCCTTGCTTTTTGAGTGTGTTTTGGTTTCAAAAATCATTTTGTCACTCAAAAGTACTAAAAGTGTCAAAAAAGCATTTTGGCTAAAATTCTGACTGTTTTGACTTTTGAACTTGAAATGTGACCAAAAAACAGCTCTTTTTTGAACTACAGATGAGATTTTTGCCTTTTGGCTCAAATTTGAACAGTTTTGACTTTTCAACTTGAAATGTGACCAAAAAACAACACTTTTTTTGAAATACACATCAAATATTTATCTTTTGAGTGCGTTTTGGTTTCAAAAATCATTTTGTTACTCAAAAGTACTAAAAGTGTCAAAAAAGCATTTTGTCTCAAATTCTGACAGTTTTAACTTTTGAACTTGAAATGTGACAAAAAAACAACAGCTCTTTTTTGAACTTTAGGTGAGATCTTTGCTTTTTGAGTGCGTTTTGGTTTCAAAAATCATTATGTTACTCAAAAGTATTAAAAGTGTCAAAAAAGCATTTTGGCTCAAATTCTGACTGTTTTGACTTTTCAACCTGAAATGTGACCAAAAAACAGCACTTTTTTAAACTAAAAAATGAGATTTTTGGCTTTTGGCTCAAATTCTAACAGTTTTGACTGACCAACTTGAAATGTGACCAAAAAACAACACTTTTTTGAACTACACATCAAATCTTTATCTTTGAGTGTGTTTTGTGTTCAAAAATCATTTTGTCACTAAAAAGTGCTTAAACTGTCAAAAAAGCATTTTTGTCACTTAAAAGTGCCAAAAGTGTGGAAAACATGCATTTTTCACTCAAATTTTACTCTTTTGACATTTCAACCTGAAATATGACCAAATAACAACACTTTTTTGAAACTACATATGAGATCTTTTGCTTTTGAGTGCGTTTTGTTTTCAAAAATCATTCTGTCACTCAAAAGTGCTATAAGAGTCAAAAAAGCATTTTGGCTCAAATTCTGACTGTTTTGACTTTTAAACCTGAAATGTGACCAAAAAACAGCACTTTTTTAAACTACAAATGAGATTTTTGGCTCAAATTCTAACAGTTTTGACTGACCAACTTGAAATGTGACCAAAAACCAACACTTTTTTTGAAATACACATCAAATCTTTATCTTTTGAGTGCGTTTTGGTTTCAAAAATCATTTTGTTACTCAAAAGTACTAAAAGTGTCAAAAAAGCATTTTGGCTCAAATTCTGACTGTTTTGTCTTTTGAACTTGAAATGTGACCAAAAACAACAGCTCTTTTTTGAACTTTAGGTGAGATCTTTGCTTTTTGAGTGTGTTTTGGTTTCAAAAATCATTTTGTTACTTAAAAGTACTAAATGTGTCAAAAAAGCATTTTGTCTCAAATTCTGACTGTTTTAACTTTTGAACTTGAAATGTGACCAAAAAAAAGGAGTTTTTGAAACTACATATGAGATCTTTGCATTTTGAGTGCGTTTTGGTTTCAAAAATCATTTTGTTACTCAAAAGTACTAAAAGTGTCAAAAAAGCATTTTGGCTCAAATTCTGACTGTTTTGACTTTTGAACTTGAAATGTGACCAAAAACAACAGCTCTTTTTTGAACTTTAGGTGAGATCTTTGCTTTTTGAGTGTGTTTTGGTTTCAAAAATCATTTTGTCACTCAAAAGTACTAAAAGTGTGAAAAAAGCATTTTGGCTCAAATTCTGACTGTTTTGACTTTTGAACTCAAAATGTGACCAAAAAACAGCTCTTTTTTGAACTACAGATGAGATTTTTGCCTTTTGGCTCAAATTTGAACAGTTTTGACTTTTCAACTTGAAATGTGACCAAAAAACAACACTTTTTTTGAAATACACATCAAATCTTTATCTTTTGAGTGCGTTTTGGTTTCAAAAATCATTTTGTTACTCAAAAGTACTGTCAAAAAAGCATTTTGGCTCAAATTCTGACTGTTTTGTCTTTTGAACTTGAAATGTGACCAAAAACAACAGCTTTTTTTTGAACTTTAGGTGAGATCTTTGCTTTTTGAGTGTGTTTTGGTTTCAAAAATCATTTTGTTACTCAAAAGTACTAAAAGTGTCAAAATGCATTTTGGCTCAAATTCTGACTGTTTTGACTTTTCAACCTGAAATGTGACCAAAAAACAGCACTTTTTTAAACAAAAAAATGAGATTTTTGGCTTTTGGCTCAAATTCTAACAGTTTTGACTGACCAACTTGAAATGTGACCAAAAAACAACACTTTTTTGAACTACACATCAAATCTTTATCTTTGAGTGTGTTTTGTGTTCAAAAATCATTTTGTCACTAAAAAGTGCTTAAACTGTCAAAAAAGCATTTTTGTCACTTAAAAGTGCCAAAAGTGTGGAAAACATGCATTTTTCACTCAAATTTTACTCTTTTGACATTTCAACCTGGAATATGACCAAAAAACAGCACTTTTTTAAACTACAAATTAGATTTTTGGCTTTGAATGTGTTTTGTGTTCAAAAATCATTTTGTCACTGAAAAGTGCTAAAACTGTCAAAAAAGCATTTTTGTCACTTAAAAGTGCCAAAAGTGTGGAGAAAAAGCATTTTGGCTCAAATTTTACTCTTTTGACATTTCAACTTGAAATATGACCAAAAAACAGCACTTTTTTAAACTACAAATGAGATTTTTGGCTCAAATTCTAACCGTTTTGACTGACCAACTTGAAATGTGACCAAAAAACAACACTTTTTTGAACTAAATATCAAATCTTTATCTTTGATTGTATTTGAGCTCAAAAATCATGTTATAACTCAAAAGGGCCAAATGTGTCGAAAAAATATTTTTTTCACTCAAAAGTGCTATAAGAGTCAAAAAAGCATTTTGGCTCAAATTCTGACTGTTTTGACTTTTCAACCTGAAATGTGACCAAAAAACAGCACTTTTTTAAACTACAAATGAGATTTTTGGCTCAAATTCTAACAGTTTTGACTGACCAACTTGAAATGTGACCAAAAAACAACACTTTTTTTGAAATACACATCAAATCTTTATCTTTTGAGTGCGTTTTGGTTTCAAAAATCATTTTGTTACTCAAAAGTACTGTCAAAAAAGCATTTTGGCTCAAATTCTGACTGTTTTGTCTTTTGAACTTGAAATGTGACCAAAAACAACAGCTTTTTTTTGAACTTTAGGTGAGATCTTTGCTTTTTGAGTGTGTTTTGGTTTCAAAAATCATTTTGTTACTCAAAAGTACTAAAAGTGTCAAAATGCATTTTGGCTCAAATTCTGACTGTTTTGACTTTTCAACCTGAAATGTGACCAAAAAACAGCACTTTTTTAAACAAAAAAATGAGATTTTTGGCTTTTGGCTCAAATTCTAACAGTTTTGACTGACCAACTTGAAATGTGACCAAAAAACAACACTTTTTTGAACTACACATCAAATCTTTATCTTTGAGTGTGTTTTGTGTTCAAAAATCATTTTGTCACTAAAAAGTGCTTAAACTGTCAAAAAAGCATTTTTGTCACTTAAAAGTGCCAAAAGTGTGGAAAACATGCATTTTTCACTCAAATTTTACTCTTTTGACATTTCAACCTGAAATATGACCAAAAAACAGCACTTTTTTAAACTACAAATTAGATTTTTGGCTTTGAATGTGTTTTGTGTTCAAAAATCATTTTGTCACTGAAAAGTGCTAAAACTGTCAAAAAAGCATTTTTGTCACTTAAAAGTGCCAAAAGTGTGGAGAAAAAGCATTTTGGCTCAAATTTTACTCTTTTGACATTTCAACTTGAAATATGACCAAAAAACAGCACTTTTTTAAACTACAAATGAGATTTTTGGCTCAAATTCTAACCGTTTTGACTGACCAACTTGAAATGTGACCAAAAAACAACACTTTTTTGAACTAAATATCAAATCTTTATCTTTGATTGTATTTGAGCTCAAAAATCATGTTATAACTCAAAAGGGCCAAATGTGTCGAAAAAATATTTTTTTCACTCAAAAGTGCTATAAGAGTCAAAAAAGCATTTTGGCTCAAATTCTGACTGTTTTGACTTTTCAACCTGAAATGTGACCAAAAAACAGCACTTTTTTAAACTACAAATGAGATTTTTGGCTCAAATTCTAACAGTTTTGACTGACCAACTTGAAATGTGACCAAAAAACAACACTTTTTTGAACTAAATATCAAATCTTTATCTTTGAGTGTGTTTTGTGTTCAAAAATCATTTTGTCACTGAAAAGTGCTAAAACTGTCAAAAAAGCATTTTTGTCACTTAAAAGTGCCAAAAGTGTGGGAAAAAAGCATTTTTCACTCAAATTTTACTCTTTTGACTTTTCAACTTGAAATATGACCAAATAACAACACTTTTTTGAACTACAAATGAGATCTTTTGCTTTTGAGTGCGTTTTGTTTTCAAAAATCATTCTGTCACTCAAAAGTACTAAAAGTGTCCAAAAAAACATTTTGGCTCAAATTCTGACAGTTTTGACTTTTCATCTTGAAATGTGACCAAAAAACAACACTTTTTTGAACTACAAATGAGATCTTTAGCTTTTGAGTGCGTTTTGTTTTAAAAAATAATTTTGCCACTCAAAAGTACTAAAAGTGTCAAAATGCATTTTGGCTCAAATTCGGACTGTTTTGACTTCTCAACTTGAAATGTGACCAGAAACCAGACCTTTTTTGAACTACAAATGAGATTTTTGCCTTTTGAGAACATTTGTGCTCAAAAAGGATTTTATCACTCAAAAGTGTCAAATGTGTCAAAAAAGCATTTTTTTCCCTCAAAAGTGCTATAACGGTCAAAAAAGCATTTTGGCTCAAATTCTGACTGTTTTGACTTTTCATCCTGAAATGTGACCAAAAAACAGCACTTTTTAAACTACAAATTAGATTTTTGGCTTTTGGCTCAAATTCTAACCGTTTTGACTGACCAACTTGAAATGTGACCAAAAAACAACACTTTTTTGAACTAAATATCAAATCTTTATCTTTGAGTGTGTTTTGTGTTCAAAAATCATTTTGTCACTGAAAAGTACTAAAACTGTCAAAAAAGCATTTTTGTCACTTAAAAGTGCCAAAAGTGTGGAAAAAAAGCATTTTTTACTCAAATTTTACTCTTTTGACTTTTCAACTTGAAATATGACCAAATAACAACACTTTTTTGAACTACAAATGAGATCATTTGCTTTTGAGTGCGTTTTGTTTTCAAAAATCATTCTGTCACTCAAAAGTACTAAAAGTGTCAAAAAAACATTTTGGCTCAAATTCTGACAGTTTTGACTTTTCATCTTGAAATGTGACCAAAAAACAACACTTTAATGAACTACAAATGAGATGTTTAGCTTTTGAGTGCGTTTTGTTTTGAAAAATAATTTTGTCACTCAAATTTACTAAAAGTGTCAAAATGCATTTTGGCTCAAATTCTGACTGTTTTGACTTCTCAAATTGAAATGTGACCAGAAACCAGACCTTTTTTGAACTACAAATGAGATTTTTGCCTTTTGAGTGTATTTGAGCTCAAAAAGGATTTTATCACTCAAAAGTGTCAAATGTGTCAAAAAAGCATTTTTTTTCACTCAAAATTGCTATAAGAGTCAAAAAAGCATTTTGGCTCAAATTCTGACTGTATTGACTTTTCAACTTAAAATGTGACCAAAAAACAGCACTTTTTTAAACTACAAATGAGATTTTTGGCTCAAATTCTAACCGTTTTGACTGACCAACTTGAAATGTGACCAAAAAACAACACTTTTTTGAACTAAATATCAAATCTTTATCTTTGATTGTATTTGAGCTCAAAAATCATCATATAACTCAAAAGGGCCAAATGTGTCGAAAAGCATTTTTTTCACTCAAAAGTGCTATAAGAGTCAAAAAAGCATTTTGGCTGAAATTCTGACTGTTTTGACTTTTCAACCTGAAATGTGACCAAAAACAGCACTTTTTTGAACTAAATATCAAATCTTTATCTTTGAGTGTATTTGAGTTAAAAAATCATCTTATAACTCAAAAGGGCCAAATGAGTCGAAAAAGCATTTTTTTCACTCAAAAGCACTAAAAGTGTCAAAAAAGCATTTTGGCTCAAATTCTGACTGTTTTGACTTTTGAACTCGAAATGTGATCAAAAGACTGCTGTTTTTTGAACTACAGATGAGATTTTTGCCTTTTGGCTAAAATTTGAACAGTTTTGACTGTCAACTTGAAATGTGACCAAAAAAACAGCAGTTTTTTAAACTACATATGAGATCTTTGCATTTTGAGTGCGTTTTGGATTCAAAAATCAATTTGTTACTCAAAAGCACTAAAAGTGTCCAAAAAAGCATTTTTGCTCAAATTCTGACTGTTTTGACTTTTGAACTTGAAATGTGACCAAAAACAACAGCTGTTTTTTGAACTTTAGGTGAGATCTTTGCTTTTTGAGTGCGTTTTGGTTTCAAAAATCATTTTGTCACTCAAAAGCACTAAAACTGTCAAAAAAGCATTTTGCTCAAATTCTGACTGTTTTGTCTTTTGAACTTGAAATGTGACCAAAAACTACAGCTTTTTTTTGAACTTTAGGTGAGATCTTTGCTTTTTGAGTGTGTTTTGGTTTCAAAAATCATTTTGTTACTCAAAAGTACTAAAACTGTCAAAAAAGCATTTTGTCTCAAATTCTGACTGTTTTAACTTTTGAACTTGAAATGTGACAAAAAAACAACAGCTCTTTTTTGAACTTTAGGTGAGATCTTTGCTTTTTGAGTGCGTTTTGGTTTCAAAAATCATTATGTTACTCAAAAGTATTAAAAGTGTCAAAAAAGCATTTTGGCTCAAATTCTGACTGTTTTGACTTTTCAACCTGAAATGTGACCAAAAACAACAGCTCTTTTTTGAACTTTAGGTGAGATCTTTGCTTTTTTAGTGTGTTTTGGTTTCAAAAATCATTTTGTCACTCAAAAGTACTAAAAGTGTGAAAAAAGCATTTTAGCTCAAATTCTGACTGTTTTGACACTTCAACTTGAAATGTGACCAAAAAACAGCAGTTTTTTAAACTACATATGAGATCTTTGCATTTTGAGTGCGTTTTGGTTTCAAAAATCATTTTGTTACTCAAAAGCACTAAAAGTGTGAAAAAACCATTCTGGCCCAAATTCTGACTGTTTTGACTTTTGAACTTGAAATGTGACCAAAAAACTGCTCTTTTTTGAACTACAGATGAGATTTTTGCCTTTTGGCTCAAATTCTGACTGTTTTGACTTTTCAACTTAAAATGTGAACAACAAAAAGCAGTTTTTTAAACTACATATGAGATCTTTGCATTTTGAGTGCGTTTTGGTTTCAAAAATCATTTTGTTACTCAAAAGCACTAAAAGTGTCAAAAAAGCATTTTGTCTCAAATTCTGACTGTTTTGACTTTTGAACTTGAAATGTGACCAAAAAAAAGGAGTTTTTGAAACTACACATGAGATCTTTGCATTTTGAGTGCGTTTTGGTTTCAAAAATCATTTTGTTACTCAAAAGTACTAAAAGTGTCAAAAAAGCATTTTGGCTCAAATTCTGACTGTTTTGACACTTCAACTTGAAATGTGACCAAAAACAACAGCTCTTTTTTGAACTAGGTGAAATCTTTGCTTTTTGAATGCGTTTTGGTTTCAAAAATCATTTTGTCACTCAAAAGCACTAAAAGTGTCAAAAAAGCATTTTGGCTCAAATTCTGACTGTTTTGACTTTTGAACTTGAAATGTGACCAAAAACAACAGCTCTTTTTTGAACTTTAGGTGAGATCTTTGCTTTTTTAGTGTGTTTTGGTTTCAAAAATCATTTTGTCACTCAAAAGTACTAAAAGTGTCAAAAAAGCATTTTGCCTCAAATTCTGACTGTTTTGACACTTCAACTTGAAATGTGACCAAAAAACAGCAGTTTTTTAAACTACATATGAGATCTTTGCATTTTGAGTGCGTTTTGGTTTCAAAAATCATTTTGTTACTCAAAAGCACTAAAAGTGTGAAAAAAGCATTCTGGCCCAAATTCTGACTGTTTTGACTTTTGAACTTGAAATGTGACCCAAAAAACTGCTCTTTTTTGAACTACAGATGAGATTTTTGCCTTTTGGCTCAAATTCTGACTGTTTTGACTTTTCAACTTAAAATGTGAACAACAAAAAGCAGTTTTTTAAACTACAGATGAGATCTTTGCATTTTGAGTGCGTTTTGGTTTCAAAAATCATTTTGTTACTCAAAAGCACTAAAAGTGTCAAAAAAGCATTTTGGCTCAAATTCTGACTGTTTTGACTTTTGAACTCGAAATGTGATCAAAAGACTGCTCTTTTTTGAACTACAGATTAGATTTTTGCCTTTTGGCTAAAATTTGAACAGTTTTGACTGTCAACTTGAAATGTGACCAAAAAACAGTAGTTTTTTAAACTACATATGAGATCTTTGCATTTTGAGTGCGTTTTGGATTCAAAAATCAATTTGTTACTCAAAAGCACTAAAAGTGTCCAAAAAAGCATTTTTGCTCAAATTCTGACTGTTTTGACTTTTGAACTTGAAATGTGACCAAAAACAACAGCTGTTTTTTGAACTTTAGGTGAGATCTTTGCTTTTTGAGTGCGTTTTGGTTTCAAAAATCATTTTGTCACTCAAAAGCACTAAAACTGTCAAAAAAGCATTTTGGCTCAAATTCTGACTGTTTTGACACTTCAACTTGAAATGTGACCAAAAACAACAGCTCTTTTTTGAACTTTAGGTGAAATCTTTGCTTTTTGAATGCGTTTTGGTTTCAAAAATCATTTTGTCACTCAAAAGCACTAAAACTGTCAAAAAAGCATTTTGGCTCAAATTCTGACTGTTTTGACACTTCAACTTGAAATGTGACCAAAAACAACAGCTCTTTTTTGAACTTTAGGTGAGATCTTTGCTTTTTGAATGCGTTTTGGTTTCAAAAATCATTTTGTCACTCAAAAGCACTAAAAGTGTCAAAAAAGCATTTTGGCTCAAATTCTGACTGTTTTGACTTTTGAACTTGAAATGTGACCAAAAACAACAGCTCTTTTTTGAACTTTAGGTGAGATCTTTGCTTTTTTAGTGTGTTTTGGTTTCAAAAATCATTTTGTCACTCAAAAGTACTAAAAGTGTCAAAAAAGCATTTTGGCTCAAATTCTGACTGTTTTGACACTTCAACTTGAAATGTGACCAAAAAACAGCAGTTTTTTAAACTAGATATGAGATCTTTGCATTTTGAGTGCGTTTTGGTTTCAAAAATCATTTTGTTACTCAAAAGCACTAAAAGTGTCAAAAAAGCATTTTTGCTCAAATTCTGACTGTTTTGACTTTTGAACTTGAAATGTGACCAAAAACAACAGCTCTTTTTTGAACTTTAGGTGAGATCTTTGCTTTTTGAGTGCGTTTTGGTTTCAAAAATCATTTTGTCACTCAAAAGCACTAAAACTGTCAAAAAAGCATTTTGGCTCAAATTCTGACTGTTTTGACACTTCAACTTGAAATGTGACCAAAAACAACAGCTCTTTTTTGAACTAGGTGAAATCTTTGCTTTTTGAATGCGTTTTGGTTTCAAAAATCATTTTGTCACTCAAAAGCACTAAAAGTGTCAAAAAAGCATTTTGGCTCAAATTCTGACTGTTTTGACTTTTGAACTTGAAATGTGACCAAAAACAACAGCTCTTTTTTGAACTTTAGGTGAGATCTTTGCTTTTTTAGTGTGTTTTGGTTTCAAAAATCATTTTGTCACTCAAAAGTACTAAACGTGTCAAAAAAGCATTTTGCCTCAAATTCTGACTGTTTTGACACTTCAACTTGAAATGTGACCAAAAAACAGCAGTTTTTTAAACTACATATGAGATCTTTGCATTTTGAGTGCGTTTTGGTTTCAAAAATCATTTTGTTACTCAAAAGCACTAAAAGTGTGAAAAAAGCATTCTGGCCCAAATTCTGACTGTTTTGACTTTTGAACTTGAAATGTGACCCAAAAAACTGCTCTTTTTTGAACTACAGATGAGATTTTTGCCTTTTGGCTCAAATTCTGACTGTTTTGACTTTTCAACTTAAAATGTGAACAACAAAAAGCAGTTTTTTAAACTACAGATGAGATCTTTGCATTTTGAGTGCGTTTTGGTTTCAAAAATCATTTTGTCACTCAAAAGCACTAAAAGTGTCAAAAAAGCATTTTGGCTCAAATTCTGACTGTTTTGACTTTTGAACTTGAAATGTGACCAAAAACAACAGCTCTTTTTTGAACTTTAGGTGAGATCTTTGCTTTTTTAGTGTGTTTTGGTTTCAAAAATCATTTTGTCACTCAAAAGTACTAAAAGTGTCAAAAAAGCATTTGCCTCAAATTCTGACTGTTTTGACACTTCAACTTGAAATGTGACCAAAAAACAGCAGTTTTTTAAACTACATATGAGATCTTTGCATTTTGAGTGCGTTTTGGTTTCAAAAATCATTTTGTTACTCAAAAGCACTAAAAGTGTGAAAAAAGCATTCTGGCCCAAATTCTGACTGTTTTGACTTTTGAACTTGAAATGTGACCCAAAAAACTGCTCTTTTTTGAACTACAGATGAGATTTTTGCCTTTTGGCTCAAATTCTGACTGTTTTGACTTTTCAACTTAAAATGTGAACAACAAAAAGCAGTTTTTTAAACTACAGATGAGATCTTTGCATTTTGAGTGCGTTTTGGTTTCAAAAATCATTTTGTTACTCAAAAGCACTAAAAGTGTCAAAAAAGCATTTTGGCTCAAATTCTGACTGTTTTGACTTTTGAACTTGAAATGTGACCAAAAACAACAGCTCTTTTTTGAACTTTAGGTGAGATCTTTGCTTTTTTAGTGTGTTTTGGTTTCAAAAATCATTTTGTCACTCAAAAGTACTAAAAGTGTCAAAAAAGCATTTTGCCTCAAATTCTGACTGTTTTGACACTTCAACTTGAAATGTGACCAAAAAACAGCAGTTTTTTAAACTACATATGAGATCTTTGCATTTTGAGTGCGTTTTGGTTTCAAAAATCATTTTGTTACTCAAAAGCACTAAAAGTGTCAAAAAAGCATTTTGGCTCAAATTCTGACTGTTTTGACTTTTGAACTTGAAATGTGACCAAAAACAACAGCTGTTTTTTGAACTTTAGGTGAGATCTTTGCTTTTTGAGTGCGTTTTGGTTTCAAAAATCATTTTGTCACTCAAAAGCACTAAAACTGTCAAAAAAGCATTTTGGCTCAAATTCTGACTGTTTTGACACTTCAACTTGAAATGTGACCAAAAACAACAGCTCTTTTTTGAACTTTAGGTGAAATCTTTGCTTTTTGAATGCGTTTTGGTTTCAAAAATCATTTTGTCACTCAAAAGCACTAAAACTGTCAAAAAAGCATTTTGGCTCAAATTCTGACTGTTTTGACACTTCAACTTGAAATGTGACCAAAAACAACAGCTCTTTTTTGAACTTTAGGTGAGATCTTTGCTTTTTGAATGCGTTTTGGTTTCAAAAATCATTTTGTCACTCAAAAGCACTAAAAGTGTCAAAAAAGCATTTTGGCTCAAATTCTGACTGTTTTGACTTTTGAACTTGAAATGTGACCAAAAACAACAGCTCTTTTTTGAACTTTAGGTGAGATCTTTGCTTTTTTAGTGTGTTTTGGTTTCAAAAATCATTTTGTCACTCAAAAGTACTAAAAGTGTCAAAAAAGCATTTTGGCTCAAATTCTGACTGTTTTGACACTTCAACTTGAAATGTGACCAAAAAACAGCAGTTTTTTAAACTAGATATGAGATCTTTGCATTTTGAGTGCGTTTTGGTTTCAAAAATCATTTTGTTACTCAAAAGCACTAAAAGTGTCAAAAAAGCATTTTTGCTCAAATTCTGACTGTTTTGACTTTTGAACTTGAAATGTGACCAAAAACAACAGCTCTTTTTTGAACTTTAGGTGAGATCTTTGCTTTTTGAGTGCGTTTTGGTTTCAAAAATCATTTTGTCACTCAAAAGCACTAAAACTGTCAAAAAAGCATTTTGGCTCAAATTCTGACTGTTTTGACACTTCAACTTGAAATGTGACCAAAAACAACAGCTCTTTTTTGAACTAGGTGAAATCTTTGCTTTTTGAATGCGTTTTGGTTTCAAAAATCATTTTGTCACTCAAAAGCACTAAAAGTGTCAAAAAAGCATTTTGGCTCAAATTCTGACTGTTTTGACTTTTGAACTTGAAATGTGACCAAAAACAACAGCTCTTTTTTGAACTTTAGGTGAGATCTTTGCTTTTTTAGTGTGTTTTGGTTTCAAAAATCATTTTGTCACTCAAAAGTACTAAAAGTGTCAAAAAAGCATTTTGCCTCAAATTCTGACTGTTTTGACACTTCAACTTGAAATGTGACCAAAAAACAGCAGTTTTTTAAACTACATATGAGATCTTTGCATTTTGAGTGCGTTTTGGTTTCAAAAATCATTTTGTTACTCAAAAGCACTAAAAGTGTGAAAAAAGCATTCTGGCCCAAATTCTGACTGTTTTGACTTTTGAACTTGAAATGTGACCCAAAAAACTGCTCTTTTTTGAACTACAGATGAGATTTTTGCCTTTTGGCTCAAATTCTGACTGTTTTGACTTTTCAACTTAAAATGTGAACAACAAAAAGCAGTTTTTTAAACTACAGATGAGATCTTTGCATTTTGAGTGCGTTTTGGTTTCAAAAATCATTTTGTTACTCAAAAGCACTAAAAGTGTCAAAAAAGCATTTTGGCTCAAATTCTGACTGTTTTGACTTTTGAACTCGAAATGTGATCAAAAGACTGCTCTTTTTTGAACTACAGATTAGATTTTTGCCTTTTGGCTAAAATTTGAACAGTTTTGACTGTCAACTTGAAATGTGACCAAAAAACAGTAGTTTTTTAAACTACATATGAGATCTTTGCATTTTGAGTGCGTTTTGGATTCAAAAATCAATTTGTTACTCAAAAGCACTAAAAGTGTCCAAAAAAGCATTTTTGCTCAAATTCTGACTGTTTTGACTTTTGAACTTGAAATGTGACCAAAAACAACAGCTGTTTTTTGAACTTTAGGTGAGATCTTTGCTTTTTGAGTGCGTTTTGGTTTCAAAAATCATTTTGTCACTCAAAAGCACTAAAACTGTCAAAAAAGCATTTTGGCTCAAATTCTGACTGTTTTGACACTTCAACTTGAAATGTGACCAAAAACAACAGCTCTTTTTTGAACTTTAGGTGAAATCTTTGCTTTTTGAATGCGTTTTGGTTTCAAAAATCATTTTGTCACTCAAAAGCACTAAAACTGTCAAAAAAGCATTTTGGCTCAAATTCTGACTGTTTTGACACTTCAACTTGAAATGTGACCAAAAACAACAGCTCTTTTTTGAACTTTAGGTGAGATCTTTGCTTTTTGAATGCGTTTTGGTTTCAAAAATCATTTTGTCACTCAAAAGCACTAAAAGTGTCAAAAAAGCATTTTGGCTCAAATTCTGACTGTTTTGACTTTTGAACTTGAAATGTGACCAAAAACAACAGCTCTTTTTTGAACTTTAGGTGAGATCTTTGCTTTTTTAGTGTGTTTTGGTTTCAAAAATCATTTTGTCACTCAAAAGTACTAAAAGTGTCAAAAAAGCATTTTGGCTCAAATTCTGACTGTTTTGACACTTCAACTTGAAATGTGACCAAAAAACAGCAGTTTTTTAAACTAGATATGAGATCTTTGCATTTTGAGTGCGTTTTGGTTTCAAAAATCATTTTGTTACTCAAAAGCACTAAAAGTGTCAAAAAAGCATTTTTGCTCAAATTCTGACTGTTTTGACTTTTGAACTTGAAATGTGACCAAAAACAACAGCTCTTTTTTGAACTTTAGGTGAGATCTTTGCTTTTTGAGTGCGTTTTGGTTTCAAAAATCATTTTGTCACTCAAAAGCACTAAAACTGTCAAAAAAGCATTTTGGCTCAAATTCTGACTGTTTTGACACTTCAACTTGAAATGTGACCAAAAACAACAGCTCTTTTTTGAACTAGGTGAAATCTTTGCTTTTTGAATGCGTTTTGGTTTCAAAAATCATTTTGTCACTCAAAAGCACTAAAAGTGTCAAAAAAGCATTTTGGCTCAAATTCTGACTGTTTTGACTTTTGAACTTGAAATGTGACCAAAAACAACAGCTCTTTTTTGAACTTTAGGTGAGATCTTTGCTTTTTTAGTGTGTTTTGGTTTCAAAAATCATTTTGTCACTCAAAAGTACTAAAAGTGTCAAAAAAGCATTTTGCCTCAAATTCTGACTGTTTTGACACTTCAACTTGAAATGTGACCAAAAAACAGCAGTTTTTTAAACTACATATGAGATCTTTGCATTTTGAGTGCGTTTTGGTTTCAAAAATCATTTTGTTACTCAAAAGCACTAAAAGTGTGAAAAAAGCATTCTGGCCCAAATTCTGACTGTTTTGACTTTTGAACTTGAAATGTGACCCAAAAAACTGCTCTTTTTTGAACTACAGATGAGATTTTTGCCTTTTGGCTCAAATTCTGACTGTTTTGACTTTTCAACTTAAAATGTGAACAACAAAAAGCAGTTTTTTAAACTACAGATGAGATCTTTGCATTTTGAGTGCGTTTTGGTTTCAAAAATCATTTTGTCACTCAAAAGCACTAAAAGTGTCAAAAAAGCATTTTGGCTCAAATTCTGACTGTTTTGACTTTTGAACTTGAAATGTGACCAAAAACAACAGCTCTTTTTTGAACTTTAGGTGAGATCTTTGCTTTTTTAGTGTGTTTTGGTTTCAAAAATCATTTTGTCACTCAAAAGTACTAAAAGTGTCAAAAAAGCATTTGCCTCAAATTCTGACTGTTTTGACACTTCAACTTGAAATGTGACCAAAAAACAGCAGTTTTTTAAACTACATATGAGATCTTTGCATTTTGAGTGCGTTTTGGTTTCAAAAATCATTTTGTTACTCAAAAGCACTAAAAGTGTGAAAAAAGCATTCTGGCCCAAATTCTGACTGTTTTGACTTTTGAACTTGAAATGTGACCCAAAAAACTGCTCTTTTTTGAACTACAGATGAGATTTTTGCCTTTTGGCTCAAATTCTGACTGTTTTGACTTTTCAACTTAAAATGTGAACAACAAAAAGCAGTTTTTTAAACTACAGATGAGATCTTTGCATTTTGAGTGCGTTTTGGTTTCAAAAATCATTTTGTTACTCAAAAGCACTAAAAGTGTCAAAAAAGCATTTTGGCTCAAATTCTGACTGTTTTGACTTTTGAACTTGAAATGTGACCAAAAACAACAGCTCTTTTTTGAACTTTAGGTGAGATCTTTGCTTTTTTAGTGTGTTTTGGTTTCAAAAATCATTTTGTCACTCAAAAGTACTAAAAGTGTCAAAAAAGCATTTTGCCTCAAATTCTGACTGTTTTGACACTTCAACTTGAAATGTGACCAAAAAACAGCAGTTTTTTAAACTACATATGAGATCTTTGCATTTTGAGTGCGTTTTGGTTTCAAAAATCATTTTGTTACTCAAAAGCACTAAAAGTGTCAAAAAAGCATTTTGGCTCAAATTCTGACTGTTTTGACACTTCAACTTGAAATGTGACCAAAAAACAGCAGTTTTTTAAACGACATATGAGATCTTTGCATTTTGAGTGCGTTTTGGTTTCAAAAATCATTTTGTTACTCAAAAGCACTAAAAGTGTCAAAAAAGCATTTTGGCTCAAATTCTGACTGTTTTGACTTTTGAACTCGAAATGTGATCAAAAGACTGCTCTTTTTTGAACTACAGATTAGATTTTTGCCTTTTGGCTAAAATTTGAACAGTTTTGACTGTCAACTTGAAATGTGACCAAAAAACAGTAGTTTTTTAAACTACATATGAGATCTTTGCATTTTGAGTGCGTTTTGGATTCAAAAATCAATTTGTTACTCAAAAGCACTAAAAGTGTCCAAAAAAGCATTTTTGCTCAAATTCTGACTGTTTTGACTTTTGAACTTGAAATGTGACCAAAAACAACAGCTGTTTTTTGAACTTTAGGTGAGATCTTTGCTTTTTGAGTGCGTTTTGGTTTCAAAAATCATTTTGTCACTCAAAAGCACTAAAACTGTCAAAAAAGCATTTTGGCTCAAATTCTGACTGTTTTGACACTTCAACTTGAAATGTGACCAAAAACAACAGCTCTTTTTTGAACTTTAGGTGAAATCTTTGCTTTTTGAATGCGTTTTGGTTTCAAAAATCATTTTGTCACTCAAAAGCACTAAAACTGTCAAAAAAGCATTTTGGCTCAAATTCTGACTGTTTTGACACTTCAACTTGAAATGTGACCAAAAACAACAGCTCTTTTTTGAACTTTAGGTGAGATCTTTGCTTTTTGAATGCGTTTTGGTTTCAAAAATCATTTTGTCACTCAAAAGCACTAAAAGTGTCAAAAAAGCATTTTGGCTCAAATTCTGACTGTTTTGACTTTTGAACTTGAAATGTGACCAAAAACAACAGCTCTTTTTTGAACTTTAGGTGAGATCTTTGCTTTTTTAGTGTGTTTTGGTTTCAAAAATCATTTTGTCACTCAAAAGTACTAAAAGTGTCAAAAAAGCATTTTGGCTCAAATTCTGACTGTTTTGACACTTCAACTTGAAATGTGACCAAAAAACAGCAGTTTTTTAAACTAGATATGAGATCTTTGCATTTTGAGTGCGTTTTGGTTTCAAAAATCATTTTGTTACTCAAAAGCACTAAAAGTGTCAAAAAAGCATTTTTGCTCAAATTCTGACTGTTTTGACTTTTGAACTTGAAATGTGACCAAAAACAACAGCTCTTTTTTGAACTTTAGGTGAGATCTTTGCTTTTTGAGTGCGTTTTGGTTTCAAAAATCATTTTGTCACTCAAAAGCACTAAAACTGTCAAAAAAGCATTTTGGCTCAAATTCTGACTGTTTTGACACTTCAACTTGAAATGTGACCAAAAACAACAGCTCTTTTTTGAACTAGGTGAAATCTTTGCTTTTTGAATGCGTTTTGGTTTCAAAAATCATTTTGTCACTCAAAAGCACTAAAAGTGTCAAAAAAGCATTTTGGCTCAAATTCTGACTGTTTTGACTTTTGAACTTGAAATGTGACCAAAAACAACAGCTCTTTTTTGAACTTTAGGTGAGATCTTTGCTTTTTTAGTGTGTTTTGGTTTCAAAAATCATTTTGTCACTCAAAAGTACTAAAAGTGTCAAAAAAGCATTTTGCCTCAAATTCTGACTGTTTTGACACTTCAACTTGAAATGTGACCAAAAAACAGCAGTTTTTTAAACTACATATGAGATCTTTGCATTTTGAGTGCGTTTTGGTTTCAAAAATCATTTTGTTACTCAAAAGCACTAAAAGTGTGAAAAAAGCATTCTGGCCCAAATTCTGACTGTTTTGACTTTTGAACTTGAAATGTGACCCAAAAAACTGCTCTTTTTTGAACTACAGATGAGATTTTTGCCTTTTGGCTCAAATTCTGACTGTTTTGACTTTTCAACTTAAAATGTGAACAACAAAAAGCAGTTTTTTAAACTACAGATGAGATCTTTGCATTTTGAGTGCGTTTTGGTTTCAAAAATCATTTTGTTACTCAAAAGCACTAAAAGTGTCAAAAAAGCATTTTGGCTCAAATTCTGACTGTTTTGACACTTCAACTTGAAATGTGACCAAAAAACAGCAGTTTTTTAAACTACATATGAGATCTTTGCATTTTGAGTGCGTTTTGGTTTCAAAAATCATTTTGTCACTCAAAAGCACTAAAACTGTCAAAAAAGCATTTTGGCTCAAATTCTGACTGTTTTGACACTTCAACTTGAAATGTGACCAAAAACAGCTCTTTTTTGAACTACAGATGAGATTTTTGCCTTTTGGCTAAAATTTGAACAGTTTTGACTGTCAACTTGAAATGTGACCAAAAAACAGTAGTTTTTTAAACTACATATGAGATCTTTGCATTTTGAGTGCGTTTTGGATTCAAAAATCAATTTGTTACTCAAAAGCACTAAAAGTGTCCAAAAAAGCATTTTTGCTCAAATTCTGACTGTTTTGACTTTTGAACTTGAAATGTGACCAAAAACAACAGCTCTTTTTTGAACTTTAGGTGAGATCTTTGCTTTTTGAGTGCGTTTTGGTTTCAAAAATCATTTTGTCACTCAAAAGCACTAAAACTGTCAAAAAAGCATTTTGGCTCAAATTCTGACTGTTTTGACACTTCAACTTGAAATGTGACCAAAAACAACAAGTCTTTTTGAACTTTAGGTGAAATCTTTGCTTTTTGAATGCGTTTTGGTTTCAAAAATCATTTTGTCACTCAAAAGCACTAAAAGTGTCAAAAAAGCATTTTGGCTCAAATTCTGACTGTTTTGACTTTTGAACTTGAAATGTGACCAAAAACAACAGCTCTTTTTTGAACTTTAGGTGAGATCTTTGCTTTTTTAGTGTGTTTTGGTTTCAAAAATCATTTTGTCACTCAAAAGTACTAAAAGTGTCAAAAAAGCATTTTGGCTCAAATTCTGACTGTTTTGACTTTTGAACTCGAAATGTGATCAAAAGACTGCTGTTTTTTGAACTACAGATGAGATTTTTGCCTTTTGGCTAAAATTTGAACAGTTTTGACTGTCAACTTGAAATGTGACCAAAAAAACAGCAGTTTTTTAAACTACAGATGAGATTTTTGCCTTTTGGCTAAAATTTGAACAGTTTTGACTGTCAACTTGAAATGTGACCAAAAAAACAGCAGTTTTTTAAACTACATATGAGATCTTTGCATTTTGAGTGCGTTTTGGATTCAAAAATCAATTTGTTACTCAAAAGCACTAAAAGTGTCCAAAAAAGCATTTTTGCTCAAATTCTGACTGTTTTGACTTTTGAACTTGAAATGTGACCAAAAACAACAGCTGTTTTTTGAACTTTAGGTGAGATCTTTGCTTTTTGAGTGCGTTTTGGTTTCAAAAATCATTTTGTCACTCAAAAGCACTAAAACTGTCAAAAAAGCATTTTGGCTCAAATTCTGACTGTTTTGACACTTCAACTTGAAATGTGACCAAAAACAACAGCTCTTTTTTGAACTTTAGGTGAGATCTTTGCTTTTTGAATGCGTTTTGGTTTCAAAAATCATTTTGTCACTCAAAAGCACTAAAAGTGTCAAAAAAGCATTTTGGCTCAAATTCTGACTGTTTTGACTTTTGAACTTGAAATGTGACCAAAAACAACAGCTCTTTTTTGAACTTTAGGTGAGATCTTTGCTTTTTTAGTGTGTTTTGGTTTCAAAAATCATTTTGTCACTCAAAAGTACTAAAAGTGTCAAAAAAGCATTTTGGCTCAAATTCTGACTGTTTTGACACTTCAACTTGAAATGTGACCAAAAAACAGCAGTTTTTTAAACTAGATATGAGATCTTTGCATTTTGAGTGCGTTTTGGTTTCAAAAACCATTTTGTTACTCAAAAGCACTAAAAGTGTGAAAAAAGCATTCTGGCCCAAATTCTGACTGTTTTGACTTTTGAACTTGAAATGTGACCTAAAAACTGCTCTTTTTTGAACTACAGATGAGATTTTTGCCTTTTGGCTCAAATTCTGACTGTTTTGACTTTTCAACTTAAAATGTGAACAACAAAAAGCAGTTTTTTAAACTACATATGAGATCTTTGCATTTTGAGTGCGTTTTGGTTTCAAAAATCAATTTGTTACTCAAAAGCACTAAAAGTGTCCAAAAAAGCATTTTGGCTCAAATTCTGACTGTTTTGACTTTTGAACTTGAAATGTGACCAAAAACAACAGCTCTTTTTTGAACTTTAGGTGAGATCTTTGCTTTTTGAGTGCGTTTTGGTTTCAAAAATCATTTTGTCACTCAAAAGCACTAAAACTGTCAAAAAAGCATTTTGGCTCAAATTCTGACTGTTTTGACACTTCAACTTGAAATGTGACCAAAAACAACAGCTCTTTTTTGAACTTTAGGTGAGATCTTTGCTTTTTTAGTGTGTTTTGGTTTCAAAAATCATTTTGTCACTCAAAAGTACTAAAAGTGTCAAAAAAAGCATTTTGGCTCAAATTCTGACTGTTTTGACTTTTCAACTTGAAATGTGACCAAAAAACAGCAGTTTTTTAAACTACATATGAGATCTTTGCATTTTGAGTGCGTTTTGGTTTCAAAAATCATTTTGTTACTCAAAAGCACTAAAAGTGTGAAAAAAGCATTCTGGCCCAATTTCTGACTGTTTTGACTTTTGAACTTGAAATGTGACCAAAAAACTGCTCTTTTTTGAACTACAGATGAGATTTTTGCCTTTTGGCTCAAATTCTGACTGTTTTGACTTTTCAACTTAAAATGTGAACAACAAAAAGCAGTTTTTTAAACTACATATGAGATCTTTGCATTTTGAGTGCGTTTTGGTTTCAAAAATCATTTTGTTACTCAAAAGCACTAAAAGTGTCAAAAAAGCATTTTGGCTCAAATTCTGACTGTTTTGACTTTTGAACTTGAAATGTGACCAAAAACAACAGCTCTTCTTTGAACTTTAGGTGAGATCTTTGCTTTTTTAGTGTGTTTTGGTTTCAAAAATCATTTTGTCACTCAAAAGTACTAAAAGTGTCAAAAAAGCATTTTGGCTCAAATTCTGACTGTTTTGACACTTCAACTTGAAATGTGACCAAAAAACAGCAGTTTTTTAAACTACATATGAGATCTTTGCATTTTGAGTGCGTTTTGGTTTCAAAAATCATTTTGTTACTCAAAAGTACTAAAAGTGTCAAAAAAGCATTTTGGCTCAAATTCTGACTGTTTTGACACTTCAACTTGAAATGTGACCAAAAAACAGCAGTTTTTTAAACTACATATGAGATGTTTGCATTTTGAGTGCGTTTTGGATTCAAAAATCAATTTGTTACTCAAAAGCACTAAAAGTGTCAAAAAAAGCATTTTTGCTCAAATTCTGACTGTTTTGACTTTTGAACTTGAAATGTGACCAAAAACAACAGCTCTTTTTTGAACTTTAGGTGAGATCTTTGCTTTTTGAGTGCGTTCTGGTTTCAAAAATCATTTTGTCACTCAAAAGCACTAAAACTGTCAAAAAAGCATTTTGGCTCAAATTCTGACTGTTTTGACACTTCAACTTGAAATGTGACCAAAAAACAGCTCTTTTTTGAACTACAGATGAGATTTTTGCCTTTTGGCTAAAATTTGAACAGTTTTGACTGTCAACTTGAAATGTGACCAAAAAACAGCAGTTTTTTAAACTACATATGAGATCTTTGCTTTTTGAATGCGTTTTGGTTTCAAAAATCATTTTGTCACTCAAAAGCACTAAAAGTGTCAAAAAAGCATTTTGGCTCAAATTCTGACTGTTTTGACTTTTGAACTTGAAATGTGACCAAAAACAACAGCTCTTTTTTGAACTTTAGGTGAGATCTTTGCTTTTTTAGTGTGTTTTGGTTTCAAAAATCATTTTGTCACTCAAAAGTACTAAAAGTGTCAAAAAAGCATTTTGGCTCAAATTCTGACTGTTTTGACACTTCAACTTGAAATGTGACCAAAAAACAGCAGTTTTTTAAACTACATATGAGATCTTTGCATTTTGAGTGCGTTTTGGATTCAAAAATCAATTTGTTACTCAAAAGCACTAAAAGTGTCCAAAAAAGCATTTTTGCTCAAATTCTGACTGTTTTGACTTTTGAACTTGAAATGTGACAAAAAACAACAGCTCTTTTTTTAACTTTAGGTGAGATCTTTGCTTTTTGAGTGCGTTTTTGTTTCAAAAATCATTTTGTCACTCAAAAGCACTAAAACTGTCAAAAAAGCATTTTGGCTCAAATTCTGACTGTTTTGACACTTCAACTTGAAATGTGACCAAAAAACAGCAGTTTTTTAAACTACATATGAGATCTTTGCATTTTGAGTGCGTTTTGGTTTCAAAAATCATTTTGTTACTCAAAAGTACTAAAAGTGTCAAAAAAGCATTTTGGCTCAAATTCTGACTGTTTTGACACTTCAACTTGAAATGTGACCAAAAAACAGCAGTTTTTTAAACTACATATGAGATCTTTGCATTTTGAGTGCGTTTTGGTTTCAAAAATCATTTTGTTACTCAAAAGCACTAAAAGTGTCAAAAAAGCATGATGGCTCAAATTCTGACTGTTTTGACTTTTGAACTCGAAATGTGATCAAAAGATTGCTCTTTTTTGAACTACAGATGAGATTTTTGCCTTTTGGCTCAAATTTGAACAGTTTTGACTGTCAACTTGAAATGTGACCAAAAAACAGCAGTTTTTTAAACTACATATGAGATCTTTGCATTTTGAGTGCGTTTTGGATTCAAAAATCAATTTGTTACTCAAAAGCACTAAAAGTGTCCAAAAAAGCATTTTTGCTCAAATTCTGACTGTTTTGACTTTTGAACTTGAAATGTGACCAAAAACAACAGCTCTTTTTTGAACTTTAGGTGAGATCTTTGCTTTTTGAGTGCGTTTTGGTTTCAAAAATCATTTTGTCACTCAAAAGCACTAAAACTGTCAAAAAAGCATTTTGGCTCAAATTCTGACTGTTTTGACACTTCAACTTGAAATGTGACCAAAAACAACAAGTCTTTTTGAACTTTAGGTGAAATCTTTGCTTTTTGAATGCGTTTTGGTTTCAAAAATCATTTTGTCACTCAAAAGCACTAAAAGTGTCAAAAAAGCATTTTGGCTCAAATTCTGACTGTTTTGACTTTTGAACTTGAAATGTGACCAAAAACAACAGCTCTTTTTTGAACTTTAGGTGAGATCTTTGCTTTTTTAGTGTGTTTTGGTTTCAAAAATCATTTTGTCACTCAAAAGTACTAAAAGTGTGAAAAAAGCATTTTGGCTCAAATTCTGACTGTTTTGACTTTTCAACTTGAAATGTGACCAAAAAACAGCAGTTTTTTAAACTACATATGAGATCTTTGCATTTTGAGTGCGTTTTGGTTTCAAAAATCATTTTGTTACTCAAAAGCACTAAAAGTGTGAAAAAAGCATTCTGGCCCAAATTCTGACTGTTTTGACTTTTGAACTTGAAATGTGACCAAAAAACTGCTCTTTTTTGAACTACAGATGAGATTTTTGCCTTTTGGCTCAAATTCTGACTGTTTTGACTTTTCAACTTAAAATGTGAACAACAAAAAGCAGTTTTTTAAACTACATATGAGATCTTTGCATTTTGAGTGCGTTTTGGTTTCAAAAATCATTTTGTTACTCAAAAGCACTAAAAGTGTCAAAAAAGCATTTTGGCTCAAATTCTGACTGTTTTGACTTTTGAACTTGAAATGTGACCAAAAACAACAGCTCTTCTTTGAACTTTAGGTGAGATCTTTGCTTTTTTAGTGTGTTTTGGTTTCAAAAATCATTTTGTCACTCAAAAGTACTAAAAGTGTCAAAAAAGCATTTTGGCTCAAATTCTGACTGTTTTGACACTTCAACTTGAAATGTGACCAAAAAACAGCAGTTTTTTAAACTACATATGAGATCTTTGCATTTTGAGTGCGTTTTGGTTTCAAAAATCATTTTGTTACTCAAAAGTACTAAAAGTGTCAAAAAAGCATTTTGGCTCAAATTCTGACTGTTTTGACACTTCAACTTGAAATGTGACCAAAAAACAGCAGTTTTTTAAACTACATATGAGATGTTTGCATTTTGAGTGCGTTTTGGATTCAAAAATCAATTTGTTACTCAAAAGCACTAAAAGTGTCAAAAAAAGCATTTTTGCTCAAATTCTGACTGTTTTGACTTTTGAACTTGAAATGTGACCAAAAACAACAGCTCTTTTTTGAACTTTAGGTGAGATCTTTGCTTTTTGAGTGCGTTCTGGTTTCAAAAATCATTTTGTCACTCAAAAGCACTAAAACTGTCAAAAAAGCATTTTGGCTCAAATTCTGACTGTTTTGACACTTCAACTTGAAATGTGACCAAAAAACAGCTCTTTTTTGAACTACAGATGAGATTTTTGCCTTTTGGCTAAAATTTGAACAGTTTTGACTGTCAACTTGAAATGTGACCAAAAAACAGCAGTTTTTTAAACTACATATGAGATCTTTGCTTTTTGAATGCGTTTTGGTTTCAAAAATCATTTTGTCACTCAAAAGCACTAAAAGTGTCAAAAAAGCATTTTGGCTCAAATTCTGACTGTTTTGACTTTTGAACTTGAAATGTGACCAAAAACAACAGCTCTTTTTTGAACTTTAGGTGAGATCTTTGCTTTTTTAGTGTGTTTTGGTTTCAAAAATCATTTTGTCACTCAAAAGTACTAAAAGTGTCAAAAAAGCATTTTGGCTCAAATTCTGACTGTTTTGACACTTCAACTTGAAATGTGACCAAAAAACAGCAGTTTTTTAAACTACATATGAGATCTTTGCATTTTGAGTGCGTTTTGGATTCAAAAATCAATTTGTTACTCAAAAGCACTAAAAGTGTCCAAAAAAGCATTTTTGCTCAAATTCTGACTGTTTTGACTTTTGAACTTGAAATGTGACAAATAACAACAGCTCTTTTTTTAACTTTAGGTGAGATCTTTGCTTTTTGAGTGCGTTTTTGTTTCAAAAATCATTTTGTCACTCAAAAGCACTAAAACTGTCAAAAAAGCATTTTGGCTCAAATTCTGACTGTTTTGACACTTCAACTTGAAATGTGACCAAAAAACAGCAGTTTTTTAAACTACATATGAGATTTTTTCATTTTGAGTGCGTTTTGGATTCAAAAATCAATTTGTTACTTAAAAGCCCTAAAAGTGTCCAAAAAAGCATTTTTGCTCAAATTCTGACTGTTTTGACTTTTCAACTTGAAATGTGAACAACAAACAGCAGTTTTTAAACTACATATGAGATCTTTGCATTTTGAGTGCGTTTTGGTTTCAAAAATCATTTTGTTACTCAAATGTACTAAAAGTGTCAAAAAAGCATTTTGGCTCAAATTCTGACTGTTTTGACTTTTGAACTTGAAATGTGACCAAAAACAACAGCTCTTTTTTGAACTTTAGGTGAGATATTTGCTTTTTGAGTGTGGTCTGGTTTCAAAAATCATTTTGTCACTCAAAAGTACTAAAAGTGTCAAAAAAGCATTTTGGCTCAAATTCTGACTGTTTTGACTTTTGAACTTGAAATGTGACCAAAAACAACAGCTCTTTTTTGAACTTTAGGTGAGATCTTTGCTTTTTGAGTGCGTTTTGGTTTCAAAGATCATTTTTTTACTCAAAAGCACTAAAAGTGTCAAAAAAGCATTTTGGCTCAAATTCTGACTGTTTTGACTTTTGAACTTGAAATGTGACCAAAAACAACAGCTCTTTTTTTAACTTTAGGTGAGTTCTTTGCTTTTTGAGTGCGTTTTGGTTTCAAAAATCATTTTGTCACTCAAAAGCACTAAAAGTGTCAAAAAAGCATTTTGGCTCAAATTCTGACTGTTTTGACTTTTGAACTTGAAATGTGACAACAGCTCTTTTTTGAACTTTAGGTGAGATCTTTGCTTTTTTAGTGTGTTTTGGTTTCAAAAATCATTTTGTCACTCAAAAGTACTAAAAGTGTGAAAAAAGCATTTTGGCTCAAATTCTGACTGTTTTGACACTTCAACTTAAAATGTGAACAACAAAAAGCAGTTTTTTAAACTACATATGAGATCTTTGCATTTTGAGTGCGTTTTGGTTTCAAAAATCATTTTGTTACTCAAAAGTACTAAAAGTGTCAAAAAAGCATTTTGGCTCAAATTCTGACTGTTTTGACACTTCAACTTGAAATATGACCAAAAAACAGCAGTTTTTTAAACTACATATGAGATCTTTGCATTTTGAGTGCGTTTTGGTTTCAAAAATCATTTTGTTACTCAAAAGCACTAAAAGTGTCAAAAAAGCATTTTGGCTCAAATTCTGACTGTTTTGACTTTTGAACTCGAAATGTGATCAAAAGACTGCTCTTTTTTGAACTACAGATTAGATTTTTGCCTTTTGGCTAAAATTTGAACAGTTTTGACTGTCAACTTGAAATGTGACCAAAAAACAGCAGTTTTTTAAACTACATATGAGATCTTTGCATTTTGAGTGCGTTTTGGATTCAAAAATCAATTTGTTACTTAAAAGCACTAAAAGTGTCCAAAAAAGCATTTTTGCTCAAATTCTGACTGTTTTGACTTTTGAACTTGAAATGTGACCAAAAACAACAGCTCTTTTTTGAACATTAGGTGAGATATTTGCTTTTTGAGTGTGGTCTGGTTTCAAAAATCATTTTGTCACTCAAAAGTACTAAAAGTGTCAAAAAAGCATTTTGGCTCAAATTCTGACTGTTTTGACTTTTGAACTTGAAATGTGACCAAAAACAACAGCTCTTTTTTGAACTTTAGGTGAGATCTTTGCTTTTTGAGTGCGTTTTGGTTTCAAAAATCATTTTGTCACTCAAAAGCACTAAAACTGTCAAAAAAGCATTTTGGCTCAAATTCTGACTGTTTTGACACTTCAACTTGAAATGTGACCAAAAACAACAGCTCTTTTTTGAACTTTAGGTGAAATCTTTCCTTTTTTAATGCGTTTTGGTTTCAAAAATCATTTTGTCACTCAAAAGCACTAAAAGTGTCAAAAAAGCATTTTGGCTCAAATTCTGACTGTTTTGACTTTTGAACTTGAAATGTGACCAAAAACAACAGCTCTTTTTTGAACTTTAGGTGAGATCTTTGCTTTTTTAGTGTGTTTTGGTTTCAAAAATCATTTTGTCACTCAAAAGTACTAAAAGTGTGAAAAAAGCATTTTGGCTCAAATTCTGACTGTTTTGACCCTTCAACTTGAAATGTGACCAAAAAACAGCAGTTTTTTAAACTACATATGAGATCTTTGCATTTTGAGTGCGTTTTGGTTTCAAAAATCATTTTGTTACTCAAAAGCACTAAAAGTGTGAAAAAAGCATTCTGGCCCAAATTCTGACTGTTTTGACTTTTGAACTTGAAATGTGACCAAAAAACTGCTCTTTTTTGAACTACAGATGAGATTTTTGCCTTTTGGCTCAAATTCTGACTGTTTTGACTTTTCAACTTAAAATGTGAACAACAAAAAGCAGTTTTTTAAACTACATATGAGATCTTTGCATTTTGAGTGCGTTTTGGTTTCAAAAATCATTTTGTTACTCAAAAGCACTAAAAGTGTCAAAAAAGCATTTTGGCTCAAATTCTGACTGTTTTGACACTTCAACTTGAAATGTGACCAAAAAGCAGCTCTTTTTTGAACTACAGATGAGATTTTTGCCTTTTGGCTCAAATTTGAACAGTTTTGACTGTCAACTTGAAATGTGACCAAAAAACAACACTTTTTTGAAATACACATCAAATCTTTATCTTTTGAGTGGGTTTTGGTTTCAAAAATCATTTTGTTACTCAAAAGTACTAAAAGTGTCAAAAAAGCATTTTGGCTCAAATTCTGACTGTTTTGACTTTTCAACTTGAAATGTGAACAACAAACAGCAGTTTTTAAACTACATATGAGATCTTTGCATTTTGAGTGCGTTTTGGTTTCAAAAATCATTTTGTTACTCAAATGTACTAAAAGTGTCAAAAAAGCATTTTGGCTCAAATTCTGACTGTTTTGACTTTTGAACTTGAAATGTGACCAAAAACAACAGCTCTTTTTTGAACTTTTGGTGAGATATTTGCTTTTTGAGTGTGGTCTGGTTTCAAAAATCATTTTGTCACTCAAAAGTACTAAAAGTGTCAAAAAAGCATTTTGGCTCAAATTCTGACTGTTTTGACTTTTGAACTTGAAATGTGACCAAAAACAACAGCTCTTTTTTGAACTTTAGGTGAGATCTTTGCTTTTTGAGTGCGTTTTGGTTTCAAAGATCATTTTTTTACTCAAAAGCACTAAAAGTGTCAAAAAAGCATTTTGGCTCAAATTCTGACTGTTTTGACTTTTGAACTTGAAATGTGACCAAAAACAACAGCTCTTTTTTTAACATTAGGTGAGTTCTTTGCTTTTTGAGTGCGTTTTGGTTTCAAAAATCATTTTGTCACTCAAAAGCACTAAAAGTGTCAAAAAAGCATTTTGGCTCAAATTCTGACTGTTTTGACTTTTGAACTTGAAATGTGACAACAGCTCTTTTTTGAACTTTAGGTGAGATCTTTGCTTTTTTAGTGTGTTTTGGTTTCAAAAATCATTTTGTCACTCAAAAGTACTAAAAGTGTGAAAAAAGCATTTTGGCTCAAATTCTGACTGTTTTGACACTTCAACTTGAAATGTGACCAAAAAACAGCAGTTTTTTGAACTACATATGAGATCTTTGCATTTTGAGTGCGTTTTGGTTTCAAAAATCATTTTGTTACTCAAAAGCACTAAAAGTGTGAAAAAAGCATTCTGGCCCAAATTCTGACTGTTTTGACTTTTGAACTTGAAATGTGACCAAAAAACTGCTCTTTTTTGAACTACAGATGAGATTTTTGCCTTTTGGCTCAAATTCTGACTGTTTTGACTTTTCAACTTAAAATGTGAACAACAAAAAGCAGTTTTTTAAACTACATATGAGATCTTTGCATTTTGAGTGCGTTTTGGTTTCAAAAATCATTTTGTTACTCAAAAGCACTAAAAGTGTCAAAAAAGCATTTTGGCTCAAATTCTGACTGTTTTGACTTTTGAACTTGAAATGTGACCAAAAACAACAGCTCTTTTTTGAACTTTAGGTGAGATCTTTGCTTTTTTAGTGTGTTTTGGTTTCAAAAATCATTTTGTCACTCAAAAGTACTAAAAGTGTCAAAAAAGCATTTTGGCTCAAATTCTGACTGTTTTGACACTTCAACTTGAAATGTGACCAAAAAATAGCAGTTTTTTAAACTACAAATGAGATCTTTGCATTTTGAGTGCGTTTTGGTTTCAAAAATCATTTTGTTACTCAAAAGTACTAAAAGTGTCAAAAAAGCATTTTGGCTCAAATTCTGACTGTTTTGACACTTCAACTTCAAATGTGACCAAAAAACAGCAGTTTTTTAAACTACATATGAGATCTTTGCATTTTGAGTGCGTTTTGGTTTCAAAAATCATTTTGTTACTCAAAAGCACTAAAAGTGTCAAAAAAGCATTTTGGCTCAAATTCTGACTGTTTTGACTTTTGAACTCGAAATGTGATCAAAAGATTGCTCTTTTTTGAACTACAGATGAGATTTTTGCCTTTTGGCTAAAATTTGAACAGTTTTGACTGTCAACTTGAAATGTGACCAAAAAACAGCAGTTTTTTAAACTACATATGAGATCTTTGCATTTTGAGTGCGTTTTGGATTCAAAAATCATTTTGTTACTCAAAAGCACTAAAAGTGTCCAAAAAAGCATTTTTGCTCAAATTCTGACTGTTTTGACTTTTGAACTTGAAATGTGACCAAAAACAACAGCTCTTTTTTGAACTTTAGGTGAGATCTTTGCTTTTTGAGTGCGTTTTGGTTTCAAAAATCATTTTGTTACTCAAAAGCACTAAAAGTGTCCAAAAAAGCATTTTGGCTCAAATTCTGACTGTTTTGACTTTTGAACTTGAAATGTGACCAAAAACAACAGCTCTTTTTTGAACTTTAGGTGAGATCTTTGCTTTTTTAGTGTGTTTTGGTTTCAAAAATCATTTTGTCACTCAAAAGTACTAAAAGTGTGAAAAAAGCATTTTGGCTCAAATTCTGACTGTTTTGACACTTCAACTTAAAATGTGAACAACAAAAAGCAGTTTTTTAAACTACATATGAGATCTTTGCATTTTGAGTGCGTTTTGGTTTCAAAAATCATTTTGTTACTCAAAAGTACTAAAAGTGTCAAAAAAGCATTTTGGCTCAAATTCTGACTGTTTTGACACTTCAACTTGAAATGTGACCAAAAAACAGCAGTTTTTTAAACTACATATGAGATCTTTGCATTTTGAGTGCGTTTTGGTTTCAAAAATCATTTTGTTACTCAAAAGCACTAAAAGTGTCAAAAAAGCATTTTGGCTCAAATTCTGACTGTTTTGACTTTTGAACTCGAAATGTGATCAAAAGACTGCTCTTTTTTGAACTACAGATTAGATTTTTGCCTTTTGGCTAAAATTTGAACAGTTTTGACTGTCAACTTGAAATGTGACCAAAAAACAGCAGTTTTTTAAACTACATATGAGATCTTTGCATTTTGAGTGCGTTTTGGATTCAAAAATCAATTTGTTACTTAAAAGCACTAAAAGTGTCCAAAAAAGCATTTTTGCTCAAATTCTGACTGTTTTGACTTTTGAACTTGAAATGTGACCAAAAACAACAGCTCTTTTTTGAACATTAGGTGAGATATTTGCTTTTTGAGTGTGGTCTGGTTTCAAAAATCATTTTGTCACTCAAAAGTACTAAAAGTGTCAAAAAAGCATTTTGGCTCAAATTCTGACTGTTTTGACTTTTGAACTTGAAATGTGACCAAAAACAACAGCTCTTTTTTGAACTTTAGGTGAGATCTTTGCTTTTTGAGTGCGTTTTGGTTTCAAAAATCATTTTGTCACTCAAAAGCACTAAAACTGTCAAAAAAGCATTTTGGCTCAAATTCTGACTGTTTTGACACTTCAACTTGAAATGTGACCAAAAACAACAGCTCTTTTTTGAACTTTAGGTGAAATCTTTCCTTTTTTAATGCGTTTTGGTTTCAAAAATCATTTTGTCACTCAAAAGCACTAAAAGTGTCAAAAAAGCATTTTGGCTCAAATTCTGACTGTTTTGACTTTTGAACTTGAAATGTGACCAAAAACAACAGCTCTTTTTTGAACTTTAGGTGAGATCTTTGCTTTTTTAGTGTGTTTTGGTTTCAAAAATCATTTTGTCACTCAAAAGTACTAAAAGTGTGAAAAAAGCATTTTGGCTCAAATTCTGACTGTTTTGACCCTTCAACTTGAAATGTGACCAAAAAACAGCAGTTTTTTAAACTACATATGAGATCTTTGCATTTTGAGTGCGTTTTGGTTTCAAAAATCATTTTGTTACTCAAAAGCACTAAAAGTGTGAAAAAAGCATTCTGGCCCAAATTCTGACTGTTTTGACTTTTGAACTTGAAATGTGACCAAAAAACTGCTCTTTTTTGAACTACAGATGAGATTTTTGCCTTTTGGCTCAAATTCTGACTGTTTTGACTTTTCAACTTAAAATGTGAACAACAAAAAGCAGTTTTTTAAACTACATATGAGATCTTTGCATTTTGAGTGCGTTTTGGTTTCAAAAATCATTTTGTTACTCAAAAGCACTAAAAGTGTCAAAAAAGCATTTTGGCTCAAATTCTGACTGTTTTGACACTTCAACTTGAAATGTGACCAAAAAGCAGCTCTTTTTTGAACTACAGATGAGATTTTTGCCTTTTGGCTCAAATTTGAACAGTTTTGACTGTCAACTTGAAATGTGACCAAAAAACAACACTTTTTTGAAATACACATCAAATCTTTATCTTTTGAGTGGGTTTTGGTTTCAAAAATCATTTTGTTACTCAAAAGTACTAAAAGTGTCAAAAAAGCATTTTGGCTCAAATTCTGACTGTTTTGACTTTTCAACTTGAAATGTGAACAACAAACAGCAGTTTTTAAACTACATATGAGATCTTTGCATTTTGAGTGCGTTTTGGTTTCAAAAATCATTTTGTTACTCAAATGTACTAAAAGTGTCAAAAAAGCATTTTGGCTCAAATTCTGACTGTTTTGACTTTTGAACTTGAAATGTGACCAAAAACAACAGCTCTTTTTTGAACTTTTGGTGAGATATTTGCTTTTTGAGTGTGGTCTGGTTTCAAAAATCATTTTGTCACTCAAAAGTACTAAAAGTGTCAAAAAAGCATTTTGGCTCAAATTCTGACTGTTTTGACTTTTGAACTTGAAATGTGACCAAAAACAACAGCTCTTTTTTGAACTTTAGGTGAGATCTTTGCTTTTTGAGTGCGTTTTGGTTTCAAAGATCATTTTTTTACTCAAAAGCACTAAAAGTGTCAAAAAAGCATTTTGGCTCAAATTCTGACTGTTTTGACTTTTGAACTTGAAATGTGACCAAAAACAACAGCTCTTTTTTTAACTTTAGGTGAGTTCTTTGCTTTTTGAGTGCGTTTTGGTTTCAAAAATCATTTTGTCACTCAAAAGCACTAAAAGTGTCAAAAAAGCATTTTGGCTCAAATTCTGACTGTTTTGACTTTTGAACTTGAAATGTGACAACAGCTCTTTTTTGAACTTTAGGTGAGATCTTTGCTTTTTTAGTGTGTTTTGGTTTCAAAAATCATTTTGTCACTCAAAAGTACTAAAAGTGTGAAAAAAGCATTTTGGCTCAAATTCTGACTGTTTTGACACTTCAACTTGAAATGTGACCAAAAAACAGCAGTTTTTTGAACTACATATGAGATCTTTGCATTTTGAGTGCGTTTTGGTTTCAAAAATCATTTTGTTACTCAAAAGCACTAAAAGTGTGAAAAAAGCATTCTGGCCCAAATTCTGACTGTTTTGACTTTTGAACTTGAAATGTGACCAAAAAACTGCTCTTTTTTGAACTACAGATGAGATTTTTGCCTTTTGGCTCAAATTCTGACTGTTTTGACTTTTCAACTTAAAATGTGAACAACAAAAAGCAGTTTTTTAAACTACATATGAGATCTTTGCATTTTGAGTGCGTTTTGGTTTCAAAAATCATTTTGTTACTCAAAAGCACTAAAAGTGTCAAAAAAGCATTTTGGCTCAAATTCTGACTGTTTTGACTTTTGAACTTGAAATGTGACCAAAAACAACAGCTCTTTTTTGAACTTTAGGTGAGATCTTTGCTTTTTTAGTGTGTTTTGGTTTCAAAAATCATTTTGTCACTCAAAAGTACTAAAAGTGTCAAAAAAGCATTTTGGCTCAAATTCTGACTGTTTTGACACTTCAACTTGAAATGTGACCAAAAAATAGCAGTTTTTTAAACTACAAATGAGATCTTTGCATTTTGAGTGCGTTTTGGTTTCAAAAATCATTTTGTTACTCAAAAGTACTAAAAGTGTCAAAAAAGCATTTTGGCTCAAATTCTGACTGTTTTGACACTTCAACTTCAAATGTGACCAAAAAACAGCAGTTTTTTAAACTACATATGAGATCTTTGCATTTTGAGTGCGTTTTGGTTTCAAAAATCATTTTGTTACTCAAAAGCACTAAAAGTGTCAAAAAAGCATTTTGGCTCAAATTCTGACTGTTTTGACTTTTGAACTCGAAATGTGATCAAAAGATTGCTCTTTTTTGAACTACAGATGAGATTTTTGCCTTTTGGCTAAAATTTGAACAGTTTTGACTGTCAACTTGAAATGTGACCAAAAAACAGCAGTTTTTTAAACTACATATGAGATCTTTGCATTTTGAGTGCGTTTTGGATTCAAAAATCATTTTGTTACTCAAAAGCACTAAAAGTGTCCAAAAAAGCATTTTTGCTCAAATTCTGACTGTTTTGACTTTTGAACTTGAAATGTGACCAAAAACAACAGCTCTTTTTTGAACTTTAGGTGAGATCTTTGCTTTTTGAGTGCGTTTTGGTTTCAAAAATCATTTTGTTACTCAAAAGCACTAAAAGTGTCCAAAAAAGCATTTTGGCTCAAATTCTGACTGTTTTGACTTTTGAACTTGAAATGTGACCAAAAACAACAGCTCTTTTTTGAACTTTAGGTGAGATCTTTGCTTTTTTAGTGTGTTTTGGTTTCAAAAATCATTTTGTCACTCAAAAGTACTAAAAGTGTGAAAAAAGCATTTTGGCTCAAATTCTGACTGTTTTGACACTTCAACTTGAAATGTGACCAAAAAACAGCAGTTTTTTAAACTACATATGAGATCTTTGCATTTTGAGTGCGTTTTGGATTCAAAAATCAATTTGTTACTCAAAAGCACTAAAAGTGTCCAAAAAAGCATTTTTGCTCAAATTCTGACTGTTTTGACTTTTGAACTTGAAATGTGACAAAAAACAACAGCTCTTTTTTGAACTTTAGGTGAGATCTTTGCTTTTTGTGTGCGTTTTGGTTTCAAAAATCATTTTGTCACTCAAAAGCACTAAAACTGTCAAAAAAGCATTTTGGCTTAAATTCTGACTGTTTTGACACTTCAACTTGAAATGTGACCAAAAACAGCTCTTTTTTGAACTACAGATGAGATTTTTGCCTTTTGGCTAAAATTTGAACAGTTTTGACTGTCAACTTGAAATGTGACCAAAAAACAGCAGTTTTTTAAACTACATATGAGATCTTTGCTTTTTGAATGCGTTTTGGTTTCAAAAATCATTTTGTTACTCAAAAGCACTAAAAGTGTCAAAAAAGCATTTTGGCTCAAATTCTGACTGTTTTGACTTTTGAACTTGAAATGTGACCAAAAACAACAGCTCTTTTTTGAACTACAGATGAGATTTTTGCCTTTTGGCTCAAATTCTGACTGTTTTGACTTTTCAACTTAAAATGTGAACAACAAAAAGCAGTTTTTTAAACTACATATGAGATCTTTGCATTTTGAGTGCGTTTTGGTTTCAAAAATCATTTTGTTACTCAAAAGCACTAAAAGTGTCAAAAAAGCATTTTGGCTCAAATTCTGACTGTTTTGACACTTCAACTTGAAATGTGACCAAAAAGCAGCTCTTTTTTGAACTACAGATGAGATTTTTGCCTTTTGGCTCAAATTTGAACAGTTTTGACTGTCAACTTGAAATGTGACCAAAAAACAACACTTTTTTGAAATACACATCAAATCTTTATCTTTTGAGTGGGTTTTGGTTTCAAAAATCATTTTGTTACTCAAAAGTACTAAAAGTGTCAAAAAAGCATTTTGGCTCAAATTCTGACTGTTTTGACTTTTCAACTTGAAATGTGAACAACAAACAGCAGTTTTTAAACTACATATGAGATCTTTGCATTTTGAGTGCGTTTTGGTTTCAAAAATCATTTTGTTACTCAAATGTACTAAAAGTGTCAAAAAAGCATTTTGGCTCAAATTCTGACTGTTTTGACTTTTGAACTTGAAATGTGACCAAAAACAACAGCTCTTTTTTGAACTTTAGGTGAGATCTTTGCTTTTTTAGTGTGTTTTGGTTTCAAAAATCATTTTGTCACTCAAAAGTACTAAAAGTGTCAAAAAAGCATTTTGGCTCAAATTCTGACTGTTTTGACACTTCAACTTGAAATGTGACCAAAAAACAGCAGTTTTTTAAACTACATATGAGATCTTTGCATTTTGAGTGCGTTTTGGTTTCAAAAATCATTTTGTTACTCAAAAGCACTAAAAGTGTGAAAAAAGCATTCTGCCTCAAATTCTGACTGTTTTGACTTTTGAACTTGAAATGTGACCAAAAACAACAGCTCTTTTTTGAACTTTAGGTGAGATCTTTGCTTTTTTAGTGTGTTTTGGTTTCAAAAATCATTTTGTCACTCAAAAGTACTAAAAGTGTGAAAAAAGCATTTTGGCTCAAATTCTGACTGTTTTGACACTTCAACTTGAAATGTGACCAAAAAACAGCAGTTTTTTAAACTACATATGAGATCTTTGCATTTTGAGTGCGTTTTGGTTTCAAAAATCATTTTGTTACTCAAAAGCACTAAAAGTGTGAAAAAAGCATTCTGGCCCAAATTCTGACTGTTTTGACTTTTGAACTTGAAATGTGACCAAAAAACTGCTCTTTTTTGAACTACAGATGAGATTTTTGCCTTTTGGCTCAAATTCTGACTGTTTTGACTTTTCAACTTAAAATGTGAACAACAAAAAGCAGTTTTTTAAACTACATATGAGATCTTTGCATTTTGAGTGCGTTTTGGTTTCAAAAATCATTTTGTTACTCAAAAGCACTAAAAGTGTCAAAAAAGCATTTTGGCTCAAATTCTGACTGTTTTGACACTTCAACTTGAAATGTGACCAAAAAGCAGCTCTTTTTTGAACTACAGATGAGATTTTTGCCTTTTGGCTCAAATTTGAACAGTTTTGACTGTCAACTTGAAATGTGACCAAAAAACAACACTTTTTTGAAATACACATCAAATCTTTATCTTTTGAGTGGGTTTTGGTTTCAAAAATCATTTTGTTACTCAAAAGTACTAAAAGTGTCAAAAAAGCATTTTGGCTCAAATTCTGACTGTTTTGACTTTTCAACTTGAAATGTGAACAACAAACAGCAGTTTTTAAACTACATATGAGATCTTTTACATTTTGAGTGCGTTTTGGTTTCAAAAATCATTTTGTTACTCAAATGTACTAAAAGTGTCAAAAAAGCATTTTGGCTCAAATTCTGACTGTTTTGACTTTTGAACTTGAAATGTGACCAAAAACAACAGCTCTTTTTTTAACTTTAGGTGAGATATTTGCTTTTTGAGTGTGGTCTGGTTTCAAAAATCATTTTGTCACTCAAAAGTACTAAAAGTGTCAAAAAAGCATTTTGGCTCAAATTCTGACTGTTTTGACTTTTGAACTTGAAATGTGGCCAAAAACAACAGCTCTTTTTTGAACTTTAGGTGAGATCTTTGCTTTTTGAGTGCGTTTTGGTTTCAAAGATCATTTTTTTACTCAAAAGCACTAAAAGTGTCAAAAAAGCATTTTGGCTCAAATTCTGACTGTTTTGACTTTTGAACTTGAAATGTGACCAAAAACAACAGCTCTTTTTTTAACTTTAGGTGAGATCTTTGCTTTTTGAGTGCGTTTTGGTTTCAAAAATCATTTTGTCACTCAAAAGCACTAAAAGTGTCAAAAAAGCATTTTGGCTCAAATTCTGACTGTTTTGACTTTTGAACTTGAAATGTGACAACAGCTCTTTTTTGAACTTTAGGTGAGATCTTTGCTTTTTTAGTGTGTTTTGGTTTCAAAAATCATTTTGTCACTCAAAAGTACTAAAAGTGTGAAAAAAGCATTTTGGCTCAAATTCTGACTGTTTTGACACTTCAACTTGAAATGTGACCAAAAAACAGCAGTTTTTTGAACTACATATGAGATCTTTGCATTTTGAGTGCGTTTTGGTTTCAAAAATCATTTTGTTACTCAAAAGCACTAAAAGTGTGAAAAAAGCATTCTGGCCCAAATTCTGACTGTTTTGACTTTTGAACTTGAAATGTGACCAAAAACAGCAGTTTTTTGAACTACAGATGAGATTTTTGCCTTTTGGCTCAAATTCTGACTGTTTTGACTTTTCAACTTAAAATGTGAACAACAAAAAGCAGTTTTTTAAACTACATATGAGATCTTTGCATTTTGAGTGCGTTTTGGTTTCAAAAATCATTTTGTTACTCAAAAGCACTAAAAGTGTCAAAAAAGCATTTTGGCTCAAATTCTGACTGTTTTGACTTTTGAACTTGAAATGTGACCAAAAACAACAGCTCTTTTTTGAACTTTAGGTGAGATCTTTGCTTTTTTAGTGTGTTTTGGTTTCAAAAATCATTTTGTCACTCAAAAGTACTAAAAGTGTGAAAAAAGCATTTTGGCTCAAATTCTGACTGTTTTGACACTTCAACTTAAAATGTGAACAACAAAAAGCAGTTTTTTAAACTACATATGAGATCTTTGCATTTTGAGTGCGTTTTGGTTTCAAAAATCATTTTGTTACTCAAAAGTACTAAAAGTGTCAAAAAAGCATTTTGGCTCAAATTCTGACTGTTTTGACACTTCAACTTGAAATATGACCAAAAAACAGCAGTTTTTTAAACTACATATGAGATCTTTGCATTTTGAGTGCGTTTTGGTTTCAAAAATCATTTTGTTACTCAAAAGCACTAAAAGTGTCAAAAAAGCATTTTGGCTCAAATTCTGACTGTTTTGACTTTTGAACTCGAAATGTGATCAAAAGACTGCTCTTTTTTGAACTACAGATTAGATTTTTGCCTTTTGGCTAAAATTTGAACAGTTTTGACTGTCAACTTGAAATGTGACCAAAAAACAGCAGTTTTTTAAACTACATATGAGATCTTTGCATTTTGAGTGCGTTTTGGATTCAAAAATCAATTTGTTACTCAAAAGCACTAAAAGTGTCCAAAAAAGCATTTTTGCTCAAATTCTGACTGTTTTGACTTTTGAACTTGAAATGTGACCAAAAACAACAGCTCTTTTTTGAACTTTAGGTGAGATCTTTGCTTTTTGAGTGCGTTTTGGTTTCAAAAATCATTTTGTCACTCAAAAGCACTAAAACTGTCAAAAAAGCATTTTGGCTCAAATTCTGACTGTTTTGACACTTCAACTTGAAATGTGACCAAAAACAACAGCTCTTTTTTGAACTTTAGGTGAAATCTTTCCTTTTTTAATGCGTTTTGGTTTCAAAAATCATTTTGTCACTCAAAAGCACTAAAAGTGTCAAAAAAGCATTTTGGCTCAAATTCTGACTGTTTTGACTTTTGAACTTGAAATGTGACCAAAAACAACAGCTCTTTTTTGAACTTTAGGTGAGATCTTTGCTTTTTTAGTGTGTTTTGGTTTCAAAAATCATTTTGTCACTCAAAAGTACTAAAAGTGTGAAAAAAGCATTTTGGCTCAAATTCTGACTGTTTTGACACTTCAACTTGAAATGTGACCAAAAAACAGCAGTTTTTTAAACTACATATGAGATCTTTGCATTTTGAGTGCGTTTTGGTTTCAAAAATCATTTTGTTACTCAAAAGCACTAAAAGTGTGAAAAAAGCATTCTGGCCCAAATTCTGACTGTTTTGACTTTTGAACTTGAAATGTGACCAAAAAACTGCTCTTTTTTGAACTACAGATGAGATTTTTGCCTTTTGGCTCAAATTCTGACTGTTTTGACTTTTCAACTTAAAATGTGAACAACAAAAAGCAGTTTTTTAAACTACATATGAGATCTTTGCATTTTGAGTGCGTTTTGGTTTCAAAAATCATTTTGTTACTCAAAAGCACTAAAAGTGTCAAAAAAGCATTTTGGCTCAAATTCTGACTGTTTTGACACTTCAACTTGAAATGTGACCAAAAAGCAGCTCTTTTTTGAACTACAGATGAGATTTTTGCCTTTTGGCTCAAATTTGAACAGTTTTGACTGTCAACTTGAAATGTGACCAAAAAACAACACTTTTTTGAAATACACATCAAATCTTTATCTTTTGAGTGGGTTTTGGTTTCAAAAATCATTTTGTTACTCAAAAGTACTAAAAGTGTCAAAAAAGCATTTTGGCTCAAATTCTGACTGTTTTGACTTTTCAACTTGAAATGTGAACAACAAACAGCAGTTTTTAAACTACATATGAGATCTTTGCATTTTGAGTGCGTTTTGGTTTCAAAAATCATTTTGTTACTCAAATGTACTAAAAGTGTCAAAAAAGCATTTTGGCTCAAATTCTGACTGTTTTGACTTTTGAACTTGAAATGTGACCAAAAACAACAGCTCTTTTTTGAACTTTAGGTGAGATATTTGCTTTTTGAGTGTGGTCTGGTTTCAAAAATCATTTTGTCACTCAAAAGTACTAAAAGTGTCAAAAAAGCATTTTGGCTCAAATTCTGACTGTTTTGACTTTTGAACTTGAAATGTGACCAAAAACAACAGCTCTTTTTTGAACTTTAGGTGAGATCTTTGCTTTTTGAGTGCGTTTTGGTTTCAAAGATCATTTTTTTACTCAAAAGCACTAAAAGTGTCAAAAAAGCATTTTGGCTCAAATTCTGACTGTTTTGACTTTTGAACTTGAAATGTGACCAAAAACAACAGCTCTTTTTTTAACTTTAGGTGAGTTCTTTGCTTTTTGAGTGCGTTTTGGTTTCAAAAATCATTTTGTCACTCAAAAGCACTAAAAGTGTCAAAAAAGCATTTTGGCTCAAATTCTGACTGTTTTGACTTTTGAACTTGAAATGTGACAACAGCTCTTTTTTGAACTTTAGGTGAGATCTTTGCTTTTTTAGTGTGTTTTGGTTTCAAAAATCATTTTGTCACTCAAAAGTACTAAAAGTGTGAAAAAAGCATTTTGGCTCAAATTCTGACTGTTTTGACACTTCAACTTAAAATGTGAACAACAAAAAGCAGTTTTTTAAACTACATATGAGATCTTTGCATTTTGAGTGCGTTTTGGTTTCAAAAATCATTTTGTTACTCAAAAGTACTAAAAGTGTCAAAAAAGCATTTTGGCTCAAATTCTGACTGTTTTGACACTTCAACTTGAAATATGACCAAAAAACAGCAGTTTTTTAAACTACATATGAGATCTTTGCATTTTGAGTGCGTTTTGGTTTCAAAAATCATTTTGTTACTCAAAAGCACTAAAAGTGTCAAAAAAGCATTTTGGCTCAAATTCTGACTGTTTTGACTTTTGAACTCGAAATGTGATCAAAAGACTGCTCTTTTTTGAACTACAGATTAGATTTTTGCCTTTTGGCTAAAATTTGAACAGTTTTGACTGTCAACTTGAAATGTGACCAAAAAACAGCAGTTTTTTAAACTACATATGAGATCTTTGCATTTTGAGTGCGTTTTGGATTCAAAAATCAATTTGTTACTTAAAAGCACTAAAAGTGTCCAAAAAAGCATTTTTGCTCAAATTCTGACTGTTTTGACTTTTGAACTTGAAATGTGACCAAAAACAACAGCTCTTTTTTGAACATTAGGTGAGATATTTGCTTTTTGAGTGTGGTCTGGTTTCAAAAATCATTTTGTCACTCAAAAGTACTAAAAGTGTCAAAAAAGCATTTTGGCTCAAATTCTGACTGTTTTGACTTTTGAACTTGAAATGTGACCAAAAACAACAGCTCTTTTTTGAACTTTAGGTGAGATCTTTGCTTTTTGAGTGCGTTTTGGTTTCAAAAATCATTTTGTCACTCAAAAGCACTAAAACTGTCAAAAAAGCATTTTGGCTCAAATTCTGACTGTTTTGACACTTCAACTTGAAATGTGACCAAAAACAACAGCTCTTTTTTGAACTTTAGGTGAAATCTTTCCTTTTTTAATGCGTTTTGGTTTCAAAAATCATTTTGTCACTCAAAAGCACTAAAAGTGTCAAAAAAGCATTTTGGCTCAAATTCTGACTGTTTTGACTTTTGAACTTGAAATGTGACCAAAAACAACAGCTCTTTTTTGAACTTTAGGTGAGATCTTTGCTTTTTTAGTGTGTTTTGGTTTCAAAAATCATTTTGTCACTCAAAAGTACTAAAAGTGTGAAAAAAGCATTTTGGCTCAAATTCTGACTGTTTTGACCCTTCAACTTGAAATGTGACCAAAAAACAGCAGTTTTTTAAACTACATATGAGATCTTTGCATTTTGAGTGCGTTTTGGTTTCAAAAATCATTTTGTTACTCAAAAGCACTAAAAGTGTGAAAAAAGCATTCTGGCCCAAATTCTGACTGTTTTGACTTTTGAACTTGAAATGTGACCAAAAAACTGCTCTTTTTTGAACTACAGATGAGATTTTTGCCTTTTGGCTCAAATTCTGACTGTTTTGACTTTTCAACTTAAAATGTGAACAACAAAAAGCAGTTTTTTAAACTACATATGAGATCTTTGCATTTTGAGTGCGTTTTGGTTTCAAAAATCATTTTGTTACTCAAAAGCACTAAAAGTGTCAAAAAAGCATTTTGGCTCAAATTCTGACTGTTTTGACACTTCAACTTGAAATGTGACCAAAAAGCAGCTCTTTTTTGAACTACAGATGAGATTTTTGCCTTTTGGCTCAAATTTGAACAGTTTTGACTGTCAACTTGAAATGTGACCAAAAAACAACACTTTTTTGAAATACACATCAAATCTTTATCTTTTGAGTGGGTTTTGGTTTCAAAAATCATTTTGTTACTCAAAAGTACTAAAAGTGTCAAAAAAGCATTTTGGCTCAAATTCTGACTGTTTTGACTTTTCAACTTGAAATGTGAACAACAAACAGCAGTTTTTAAACTACATATGAGATCTTTGCATTTTGAGTGCGTTTTGGTTTCAAAAATCATTTTGTTACTCAAATGTACTAAAAGTGTCAAAAAAGCATTTTGGCTCAAATTCTGACTGTTTTGACTTTTGAACTTGAAATGTGACCAAAAACAACAGCTCTTTTTTGAACTTTAGGTGAGATATTTGCTTTTTGAGTGTGGTCTGGTTTCAAAAATCATTTTGTCACTCAAAAGTACTAAAAGTGTCAAAAAAGCATTTTGGCTCAAATTCTGACTGTTTTGACTTTTGAACTTGAAATGTGACCAAAAACAACAGCTCTTTTTTGAACTTTAGGTGAGATCTTTGCTTTTTGAGTGCGTTTTGGTTTCAAAGATCATTTTTTTACTCAAAAGCACTAAAAGTGTCAAAAAAGCATTTTGGCTCAAATTCTGACTGTTTTGACTTTTGAACTTGAAATGTGACCAAAAACAACAGCTCTTTTTTTAACTTTAGGTGAGTTCTTTGCTTTTTGAGTGCGTTTTGGTTTCAAAAATCATTTTGTCACTCAAAAGCACTAAAAGTGTCAAAAAAGCATTTTGGCTCAAATTCTGACTGTTTTGACTTTTGAACTTGAAATGTGACAACAGCTCTTTTTTGAACTTTAGGTGAGATCTTTGCTTTTTTAGTGTGTTTTGGTTTCAAAAATCATTTTGTCACTCAAAAGTACTAAAAGTGTGAAAAAAGCATTTTGGCTCAAATTCTGACTGTTTTGACACTTCAACTTGAAATGTGACCAAAAAACAGCAGTTTTTTGAACTACATATGAGATCTTTGCATTTTGAGTGCGTTTTGGTTTCAAAAATCATTTTGTTACTCAAAAGCACTAAAAGTGTGAAAAAAGCATTCTGGCCCAAATTCTGACTGTTTTGACTTTTGAACTTGAAATGTGACCAAAAAACTGCTCTTTTTTGAACTACAGATGAGATTTTTGCCTTTTGGCTCAAATTCTGACTGTTTTGACTTTTCAACTTAAAATGTGAACAACAAAAAGCAGTTTTTTAAACTACATATGAGATCTTTGCATTTTGAGTGCGTTTTGGTTTCAAAAATCATTTTGTTACTCAAAAGCACTAAAAGTGTCAAAAAAGCATTTTGGCTCAAATTCTGACTGTTTTGACTTTTGAACTTGAAATGTGACCAAAAACAACAGCTCTTTTTTGAACTTTAGGTGAGATCTTTGCTTTTTTAGTGTGTTTTGGTTTCAAAAATCATTTTGTCACTCAAAAGTACTAAAAGTGTGAAAAAAGCATTTTGGCTCAAATTCTGACTGTTTTGACACTTCAACTTGAAATGTGACCAAAAAATAGCAGTTTTTTAAACTACATATGAGATCTTTGCATTTTGAGTGCGTTTTGGTTTCAAAAATCATTTTGTTACTCAAAAGTACTAAAAGTGTCAAAAAAGCATTTTGGCTCAAATTCTGACTGTTTTGACACTTCAACTTGAAATGTGACCAAAAAACAGCAGTTTTTTAAACTACATATGAGATCTTTGCATTTTGAGTGCGTTTTGGTTTCAAAAATCATTTTGTTACTCAAAAGCACTAAAAGTGTCAAAAAAGCATTTTGGCTCAAATTCTGACTGTTTTGACTTTTGAACTCGAAATGTGATCAAAAGATTGCTCTTTTTTGAACTACAGATGAGATTTTTGCCTTTTGGCTAAAATTTGAACAGTTTTGACTGTCAACTTGAAATGTGACCAAAAAACAGCAGTTTTTTAAACTACATATGAGATCTTTGCATTTTGAGTGCGTTTTGGATTCAAAAATCATTTTGTTACTCAAAAGCACTAAAAGTGTCCAAAAAAGCATTTTTGCTCAAATTCTGACTGTTTTGACTTTTGAACTTGAAATGTGACCAAAAACAACAGCTCTTTTTTGAACTTTAGGTGAGATCTTTGCTTTTTGAGTGCGTTTTGGTTTCAAAAATCATTTTGTTACTCAAAAGCACTAAAAGTGTCCAAAAAAGCATTTTGGCTCAAATTCTGACTGTTTTGACTTTTGAACTTGAAATGTGACCAAAAACAACAGCTCTTTTTTGAACTTTAGGTGAGATCTTTGCTTTTTTAGTGTGTTTTGGTTTCAAAAATCATTTTGTCACTCAAAAGTACTAAAAGTGTGAAAAAAGCATTTTGGCTCAAATTCTGACTGTTTTGACACTTCAACTTGAAATGTGACCAAAAAACAGCAGTTTTTTAAACTACATATGAGATCTTTGCATTTTGAGTGCGTTTTGGATTCAAAAATCAATTTGTTACTCAAAAGCACTAAAAGTGTCCAAAAAAGCATTTTTGCTCAAATTCTGACTGTTTTGACTTTTGAACTTGAAATGTGACAAAAAACAACAGCTCTTTTTTGAACTTTAGGTGAGATCTTTGCTTTTTGTGTGCGTTTTGGTTTCAAAAATCATTTTGTCACTCAAAAGCACTAAAACTGTCAAAAAAGCATTTTGGCTCAAATTCTGACTGTTTTGACACTTCAACTTGAAATGTGACCAAAAACAGCTCTTTTTTGAACTACAGATGAGATTTTTGCCTTTTGGCTAAAATTTGAACAGTTTTGACTGTCAACTTGAAATGTGACCAAAAAACAGCAGTTTTTTAAACTACATATGAGATCTTTGCTTTTTGAATGCGTTTTGGTTTCAAAAATCATTTTGTTACTCAAAAGCACTAAAAGTGTCAAAAAAGCATTTTGGCTCAAATTCTGACTGTTTTGACTTTTGAACTTGAAATGTGACCAAAAACAACAGCTCTTTTTTGAACTACAGATGAGATTTTTGCCTTTTGGCTCAAATTCTGACTGTTTTGACTTTTCAACTTAAAATGTGAACAACAAAAAGCAGTTTTTTAAACTACATATGAGATCTTTGCATTTTGAGTGCGTTTTGGTTTCAAAAATCATTTTGTTACTCAAAAGCACTAAAAGTGTCAAAAAAGCATTTTGGCTCAAATTCTGACTGTTTTGACACTTCAACTTGAAATGTGACCAAAAAGCAGCTCTTTTTTGAACTACAGATGAGATTTTTGCCTTTTGGCTCAAATTTGAACAGTTTTGACTGTCAACTTGAAATGTGACCAAAAAACAACACTTTTTTGAAATACACATCAAATCTTTATCTTTTGAGTGGGTTTTGGTTTCAAAAATCATTTTGTTACTCAAATGTACTAAAAGTGTCAAAAAAGCATTTTGGCTCAAATTCTGACTGTTTTGACTTTTGAACTTGAAATGTGACCAAAAACAACAGCTCTTTTTTGAACTTTAGGTGAGATCTTTGCTTTTTTAGTGTGTTTTGGTTTCAAAAATCATTTTGTCACTCAAAAGTACTAAAAGTGTCAAAAAAGCATTTTGGCTCAAATTCTGACTGTTTTGACACTTCAACTTGAAATGTGACCAAAAAACAGCAGTTTTTTAAACTACATATGAGATCTTTGCATTTTGAGTGCGTTTTGGTTTCAAAAATCATTTTGTTACTCAAAAGCACTAAAAGTGTGAAAAAAGCATTCTGGCTCAAATTCTGACTGTTTTGACTTTTGAACTTGAAATGTGACCAAAAACAACAGCTCTTTTTTGAACTTTAGGTGAGATCTTTGCTTTTTTAGTGTGTTTTGGTTTCAAAAATCATTTTGTCACTCAAAAGTACTAAAAGTGTGAAAAAAGCATTTTGGCTCAAATTCTGACTGTTTTGACACTTCAACTTGAAATGTGACCAAAAAACAGCAGTTTTTTAAACTACATATGAGATCTTTGCATTTTGAGTGCGTTTTGGTTTCAAAAATCATTTTGTTACTCAAAAGCACTAAAAGTGTGAAAAAAGCATTCTGGCCCAAATTCTGACTGTTTTGACTTTTGAACTTGAAATGTGACCAAAAAACTGCTCTTTTTTGAACTACAGATGAGATTTTTGCCTTTTGGCTCAAATTCTGACTGTTTTGACTTTTCAACTTAAAATGTGAACAACAAAAAGCAGTTTTTTAAACTACATATGAGATCTTTGCATTTTGAGTGCGTTTTGGTTTCAAAAATCATTTTGTTACTCAAAAGCACTAAAAGTGTCAAAAAAGCATTTTGGCTCAAATTCTGACTGTTTTGACACTTCAACTTGAAATGTGACCAAAAAGCAGCTCTTTTTTGAACTACAGATGAGATTTTTGCCTTTTGGCTCAAATTTGAACAGTTTTGACTGTCAACTTGAAATGTGACCAAAAAACAACACTTTTTTGAAATACACATCAAATCTTTATCTTTTGAGTGGGTTTTGGTTTCAAAAATCATTTTTTTACTCAAAAGTACTAAAAGTGTCAAAAAAGCATTTTGGCTCAAATTCTGACTGTTTTGACTTTTCAACTTGAAATGTGAACAACAAACAGCAGTTTTTAAACTACATATGAGATCTTTGCATTTTGAGTGCGTTTTGGTTTCAAAAATCATTTTGTTACTCAAATGTACTAAAAGTGTCAAAAAAGCATTTTGGCTCAAATTCTGACTGTTTTGACTTTTGAACTTGAAATGTGACCAAAAACAACAGCTCTTTTTTTAACTTTAGGTGAGATATTTGCTTTTTGAGTGTGGTCTGGTTTCAAAAATCATTTTGTCACTCAAAAGTACTAAAAGTGTCAAAAAAGCATTTTGGCTCAAATTCTGACTGTTTTGACTTTTGAACTTGAAATGTGGCCAAAAACAACAGCTCTTTTTTGAACTTTAGGTGAGATCTTTGCTTTTTGAGTGCGTTTTGCTTTCAAAGATCATTTTTTTACTCAAAAGCACTAAAAGTGTCAAAAAAGCATTTTGGCTCAAATTCTGACTGTTTTGACTTTTGAACTTGAAATGTGACCAAAAACAACAGCTCTTTTTTTTACTTTAGGTGAGATCTTTGCTTTTTGAGTGCGTTTTGGTTTCAAAAATCATTTTGTCACTCAAAAGCACTAAAAGTGTCAAAAAAGCATTTTGGCTCAAATTCTGACTGTTTTGACTTTTGAACTTGAAATGTGACAACAGCTCTTTTTTGAACTTTAGGTGAGATCTTTGCTTTTTTAGTGTGTTTTGGTTTCAAAAATCATTTTGTCACTCAAAAGTACTAAAAGTGTGAAAAAAGCATTTTGGCTCAAATTCTGACTGTTTTGACACTTCAACTTGAAATGTGACCAAAAAACAGCAGTTTTTTGAACTACATATGAGATCTTTGCATTTTGAGTGCGTTTTGGTTTCAAAAATCATTTTGTTACTCAAAAGCACTAAAAGTGTGAAAAAAGCATTCTGGCCCAAATTCTGACTGTTTTGACTTTTGAACTTGAAATGTGACCAAAAACAGCAGTTTTTTGAACTACAGATGAGATTTTTGCCTTTTGGCTCAAATTCTGACTGTTTTGACTTTTCAACTTAAAATGTGAACAACAAAAAGCAGTTTTTTAAACTACATATGAGATCTTTGCATTTTGAGTGCGTTTTGGTTTCAAAAATCATTTTGTTACTCAAAAGCACTAAAAGTGTCAAAAAAGCATTTTGGCTCAAATTCTGACTGTTTTGACTTTTGAACTTGAAATGTGACCAAAAACAACAGCTCTTTTTTGAACTTTAGGTGAGATCTTTGCTTTTTTAGTGTGTTTTGGTTTCAAAAATCATTTTGTCACTCAAAAGTACTAAAAGTGTGAAAAAAGCATTTTGGCTCAAATTCTGACTGTTTTGACACTTCAACTTAAAATGTGAACAACAAAAAGCAGTTTTTTAAACTACATATGAGATCTTTGCATTTTGAGTGCGTTTTGGTTTCAAAAATCATTTTGTTACTCAAAAGTACTAAAAGTGTCAAAAAAGCATTTTGGCTCAAATTCTGACTGTTTTGACACTTCAACTTGAAATATGACCAAAAAACAGCAGTTTTTTAAACTACATATGAGATCTTTGCATTTTGAGTGCGTTTTGGTTTCAAAAATCATTTTGTTACTCAAAAGCACTAAAAGTGTCAAAAAAGCATTTTGGCTCAAATTCTGACTGTTTTGACACTTCAACTTGAAATGTGACCAAAAAGCAGCTCTTTTTTGAACTACAGATGAGATTTTTGCCTTTTGGCTCAAATTTGAACAGTTTTGACTGTCAACTTGAAATGTGACCAAAAAACAACACTTTTTTGAAATACACATCAAATCTTTATCTTTTGAGTGGGTTTTGGTTTCAAAAATCATTTTGTTACTCAAAAGTACTAAAAGTGTCAAAAAAGCATTTTGGCTCAAATTCTGACTGTTTTGACTTTTCAACTTGAAATGTGAACAACAAACAGCAGTTTTTAAACTACATATGAGATCTTTGCATTTTGAGTGCGTTTTGGTTTCAAAAATCATTTTGTTACTCAAATGTACTAAAAGTGTCAAAAAAGCATTTTGGCTCAAATTCTGACTGTTTTGACTTTTGAACTTGAAATGTGACCAAAAACAACAGCTCTTTTTTGAACTTTAGGTGAGATATTTGCTTTTTGAGTGTGGTCTGGTTTCAAAAATCATTTTGTCACTCAAAAGTACTAAAAGTGTCAAAAAAGCATTTTGGCTCAAATTCTGACTGTTTTGACTTTTGAACTTGAAATGTGACCAAAAACAACAGCTCTTTTTTGAACTTTAGGTGAGATCTTTGCTTTTTGAGTGCGTTTTGGTTTCAAAGATCATTTTTTTACTCAAAAGCACTAAAAGTGTCAAAAAAGCATTTTGGCTCAAATTCTGACTGTTTTGACTTTTGAACTTGAAATGTGACCAAAAACAACAGCTCTTTTTTTAACTTTAGGTGAGTTCTTTGCTTTTTGAGTGCGTTTTGGTTTCAAAAATCATTTTGTCACTCAAAAGCACTAAAAGTGTCAAAAAAGCATTTTGGCTCAAATTCTGACTGTTTTGACTTTTGAACTTGAAATGTGACAACAGCTCTTTTTTGAACTTTAGGTGAGATCTTTGCTTTTTTAGTGTGTTTTGGTTTCAAAAATCATTTTGTCACTCAAAAGTACTAAAAGTGTGAAAAAAGCATTTTGGCTCAAATTCTGACTGTTTTGACACTTCAACTTGAAATGTGACCAAAAAACAGCAGTTTTTTGAACTACATATGAGATCTTTGCATTTTGAGTGCGTTTTGGTTTCAAAAATCATTTTGTTACTCAAAAGCACTAAAAGTGTGAAAAAAGCATTCTGGCCCAAATTCTGACTGTTTTGACTTTTGAACTTGAAATGTGACCAAAAAACTGCTCTTTTTTGAACTACAGATGAGATTTTTGCCTTTTGGCTCAAATTCTGACTGCTTTGACTTTTCAACTTAAAATGTGAACAACAAAAAGCAGTTTTTTAAACTACATATGAGATCTTTGCATTTTGAGTGCGTTTTGGTTTCAAAAATCATTTTGTTACTCAAAAGCACTAAAAGTGTCAAAAAAGCATTTTGGCTCAAATTCTGACTGTTTTGACTTTTGAACTTGAAATGTGACCAAAAACAACAGCTCTTTTTTGAACTTTAGGTGAGATCTTTGCTTTTTTAGTGTGTTTTGGTTTCAAAAATCATTTTGTCACTCAAAAGTACTAAAAGTGTCAAAAAAGCATTTTGGCTAAAATTCTGACTGTTTTGACACTTCAACTTGAAATGTGACCAAAAAATAGCAGTTTTTTAAACTACATATGAGATCTTTGCATTTTGAGTGCGTTTTGGTTTCAAAAATCATTTTGTTACTCAAAAGTACTAAAAGTGTCAAAAAAGCATTTTGGCTCAAATTCTGACTGTTTTGACACTTCAACTTGAAATGTGACCAAAAAACAGCAGTTTTTTAAACTACATATGAGATCTTTGCATTTTGAGTGCGTTTTGGTTTCAAAAATCATTTTGTTACTCAAAAGCACTAAAAGTGTCAAAAAAGCATTTTGGCTCAAATTCTGACTGTTTTGACTTTTGAACTCGAAATGTGATCAAAAGATTGCTCTTTTTTGAACTACAGATGAGATTTTTGCCTTTTGGCTAAAATTTGAACAGTTTTGACTGTCAACTTGAAATGTGACCAAAAAACAGCAGTTTTTTAAACTACATATGAGATCTTTGCATTTTGAGTGCGTTTTGGATTCAAAAATCATTTTGTTACTCAAAAGCACTAAAAGTGTCCAAAAAAGCATTTTTGCTCAAATTCTGACTGTTTTGACTTTTGAACTTGAAATGTGACCAAAAACAACAGCTCTTTTTTGAACTTTAGGTGAGATCTTTGCTTTTTGAGTGCGTTTTGGTTTCAAAAATCATTTTGTTACTCAAAAGCACTAAAAGTGTCCAAAAAAGCATTTTGGCTCAAATTCTGACTGTTTTGACTTTTGAACTTGAAATGTGACCAAAAACAACAGCTCTTTTTTGAACTTTAGGTGAGATCTTTGCTTTTTTAGTGTGTTTTGGTTTCAAAAATCATTTTGTCACTCAAAAGTACTAAAAGTGTGAAAAAAGCATTTTGGCTCAAATTCTGACTGTTTTGACACTTCAACTTGAAATGTGACCAAAAAACAGCAGTTTTTTAAACTACATATGAGATCTTTGCATTTTGAGTGCGTTTTGGTTTCAAAAATCATTTTGTTACTCAAAAGCACTAAAAGTGTGAAAAAAGCATTCTGGCCCAAATTCTGACTGTTTTGACTTTTGAACTTGAAATGTGACCAAAAAACTGCTTTTTTCTGAACTACAGATGAGATTTTTGCCTTTTGGCTCAAATTCTGACTGTTTTGACTTTTCAACTTAAAATGTGAACAACAAAAAGCAGTTTTTTAAACTACATATGAGATCTTTGCATTTTGAGTGCGTTTTGGTTTCAAAAATCATTTTGTTACTCAAAAGTACTAAAAGTGTCAAAAAAGCATTTTGGCTCAAATTCTGACTGTTTTGACACTTCAACTTGAAATATGACCAAAAAACAGCAGTTTTTTAAACTACATATGAGATCTTTGCATTTTGAGTGCGTTTTGGTTTCAAAAATCATTTTGTTACTCAAAAGCACTAAAAGTGTCAAAAAAGCATTTTGGCTCAAATTCTGACTGTTTTGACTTTTGAACTCGAAATGTGATCAAAAGACTGCTCTTTTTTGAACTACAGATTAGATTTTTGCCTTTTGGCTAAAATTTGAACAGTTTTGACTGTCAACTTGAAATGTGACCAAAAAACAGCAGTTTTTTAAACTACATATGAGATCTTTGCATTTTGAGTGCGTTTTGGATTCAAAAATCAATTTGTTACTCAAAAGCACTAAAAGTGTCCAAAAAAGCATTTTTGCTCAAATTCTGACTGTTTTGACTTTTGAACTTGAAATGTGACCAAAAACAACAGCTCTTTTTTGAACTTTAGGTGAGATCTTTGCTTTTTGAGTGCGTTTTGGTTTCAAAAATCATTTTGTCACTCAAAAGCACTAAAACTGTCAAAAAAGCATTTTGGCTCAAATTCTGACTGTTTTGACACTTCAACTTGAAATGTGACCAAAAACAACAGCTCTTTTTTGAATTTTAGGTGAAATCTTTGCTTTTTGAATGCGTTTTGGTTTCAAAAATCATTTTGTCACTCAAAAGCACTAAAAGTGTCAAAAAAGCATTTTGGCTCAAATTCTGACTGTTTTGACTTTTGAACTTGAAATGTGACCAAAAACAACAGCTCTTTTTTGAACTTTAGGTGAGATCTTTGCTTTTTTAATGTGTTTTGGTTTCAAAAATCATTTTGTCACTCAAAAGTACTAAAAGTGTGAAAAAAGCATTTTGGCTCAAATTCTGACTGTTTTGACACTTCAACTTGAAATGTGACCAAAAAACAGCAGTTTTTTAAACTACATATGAGATCTTTGCATTTTGAGTGCGTTTTGGTTTCAAAAATCATTTTGTTACTCAAAAGCACTAAAAGTGTGAAAAAAGCATTCTGGCCCAAATTCTGACTGTTTTGACTTTTGAACTTGAAATGTGACCAAAAAACTGCTTTTTTCTGAACTACAGATGAAATTTTTGCCTTTTGGCTCAAATTCTGACTGTTTTGACTTTTCAACTTAAAATGTGAACAACAAAAAGCAGTTTTTTAAACTACATATGAGATCTTTGCATTTTTAGTGCGTTTTGGTTTCAAAAATCATTTTGTTACTCAAAAGCACTAAAAGTGTCAAAAAAGCATTTTGGCTCAAATTCTGACTGTTTTGACTTTTGAACTCGAAATGTGATCAAAAGACTGCTCTTTTTTGAACTACAGATTAGATTTTTGCCTTTTGGCTAAAATTTGAACAGTTTTGACTGTCAACTTGAAATGTGACCAAAAAACAGCAGTTTTTTAAACTACATATGAGATCTTTGCATTTTGAGTGCGTTTTGGATTCAAAAATCAATTTGTTACTCAAAAGCACTAAAAGTGTCCAAAAAAGCATTTTTGCTCAAATTCTGACTGTTTTGACTTTTGAACTTGAAATGTGACCAAAAACAACAGCTCTTTTTTGAACTTTAGGTGAGATCTTTGCTTTTTGAGTGCGTTTTGGTTTCAAAAATCATTTTGTCACTCAAAAGCACTAAAACTGTCAAAAAAGCATTTTGGCTCAAATTCTGACTGTTTTGACACTTCAACTTGAAATGTGACCAAAAACAACAGCTCTTTTTTGAACTTTAGGTGAAATCTTTGCTTTTTGAATGTGTTTTGGTTTCAAAAATCATTTTGTCACTCAAAAGCACTAAAAGTGTCAAAAAAGCATTTTGGCTCAAATTCTGACTGTTTTGACTTTTGAACTTGAAATGTGACCAAAAACAACAGCTCTTTTTTGAACTTTAGGTGAGATCTTTGCTTTTTTAGTGTGTTTTGGTTTCAAAAATCATTTTGTCACTCAAAAGTACTAAAAGTGTGAAAAAAGCATTTTGGCTCAAATTCTGACTGTTTTGACACTTCAACTTGAAATGTGACCAAAAAACAGCAGTTTTTTAAACTACATATGAGATCTTTGCATTTTGAGTGCGTTTTGGTTTCAAAAATCATTTTGTTACTCAAAAGCACTAAAAGTGTGAAAAAAGCATTCTGGCCCAAATTCTGACTGTTTTGACTTTTGAACTTAAAATGTGAACAACAAAAAGCAGTTTTTTAAACTACATATGAGATCTTTGCATTTTGAGTGCGTTTTGGTTTCAAAAATCATTTTGTTACTCAAAAGCACTAAAAGTGTCAAAAAAGCATTTTGGCTCAAATTCTGACTGTTTTGACACTTCAACTTGAAATATGACCAAAAAACAGCAGTTTTTTAAACTACATATGAGATCTTTGCATTTTGAGTGCGTTTTGGTTTCAAAAATCATTTTGTTACTCAAAAGCACTAAAAGTGTCAAAAAAGCATTTTGGCTCAAATTCTGATTGTTTTGACTTTTGAACTCGAAATGTGATCAAAAGACTGCTCTTTTTTGAACTACAGATTAGATTTTTGCCTTTTGGCTAAAATTTGAACAGTTTTGACTGTCAACTTGAAATGTGACCAAAAAACAGCAGTTTTTTAAACTACATATGAGATCTTTGCATTTTGAGTGCGTTTTGGATTCAAAAATCAATTTGTTACTCAAAAGCACTAAAAGTGTCCAAAAAAGCATTTTTGCTCAAATTCTGACTGTTTTGACTTTTGAACTTGAAATGTGACCAAAAACAACAGCTCTTTTTTGAACTTTAGGTGAGATCTTTGCTTTTTGAGTGCGTTTTGGTTTCAAAAATCATTTTGTCACTCAAAAGCACTAAAACTGTCAAAAAAGCATTTTGGCTCAAATTCTGACTGTTTTGACACTTCAACTTGAAATGTGACCAAAAACAACAGCTCTTTTTTGAACTTTAGGTGAAATCTTTGCTTTTTGAATGCGTTTTGGTTTCAAAAATCATTTTGTCACTCAAAAGCACTAAAAGTGTCAAAAAAGCATTTTGGCTCAAATTCTGACTGTTTTGACTTTTGAACTTGAAATGTGACCAAAAACAACAGCTCTTTTTTGAACTTTAGGTGAGATCTTTGCTTTTTTAGTGTGTTTTGGTTTCAAAAATCATTTTGTCACTCAAAAGTACTAAAAGTGTGAAAAAAGCATTTTGGCTCAAATTCTGACTGTTTTGACACTTCAACTTGAAATGTGACCAAAAAACAGCAGTTTTTTAAACTACATATGAGATCTTTGCATTTTGAGTGCGTTTTGGTTTCAAAAATCATTTTGTTACTCAAAAGCACTAAAAGTGTCAAAAAAGCATTCTGGCCCAAATTCTGACTGTTTTGACTTTTGAACTTGAAATGTGACCAAAAAACTGCTCTTTTTTGAACTACAGATGAGATTTTTGCCTTTTGGCTCAAATTCTGACTGTTTTGACTTTTCAACTTAAAATGTGAACAACAAAAAGCAGTTTTTTAAACTACATATGAGATCTTTGCATTTTGAGTGCGTTTTGGTTTCAAAAATCATTTTGTTACTCAAAAGCACTAAAAGTGTCAAAAAAGCATTTTGGCTCAAATTCTGACTGTTTTGACACTTCAACTTGAAATATGACCAAAAAACAGCAGTTTTTTAAACTACATATGAGATCTTTGCATTTTGAGTGCGTTTTGGTTTCAAAAATCATTTTGTTACTCAAAAGCACTAAAAGTGTCAAAAAAGCATTTTGGCTCAAATTCTGACTGTTTTGACTTTTGAACTCGAAATGTGATCAAAAGACTGCTCTTTTTTGAACTACAGATTAGATTTTTGCCTTTTGGCTAAAATTTGAACAGTTTTGACTGTCAACTCGAAATGTGACCAAAAAACAGCAGTTTTTTAAACTACGTATGAGATCTTTGCATTTTGAGTGCGTTTTGGATTCAAAAATCAATTTGTTACTCAAAAGCACTAAAAGTGTCCAAAAAAGCATTTTTGCTCAAATTCTGACTGTTTTGACTTTTGAACTTGAAATGTGACCAAAAACAACAGCTCTTTTTTGAACTTTAGGTGAGATCTTTGCTTTTTGAGTGCGTTTTGGTTTCAAAAATCATTTTGTCACTCAAAAGCACTAAAACTGTCAAAAAAGCATTTTGGCTCAAATTCTGACTGTTTTGACACTTCAACTTGAAATGTGACCAAAAACAACAGCTCTTTTTTGAACTTTAGGTGAAATCTTTGCTTTTTGAATGCGTTTTGGTTTCAAAAATCATTTTGTCACTCAAAAGCACTAAAAGTGTCAAAAAAGCATTTTGGCTCAAATTCTGACTGTTTTGACTTTTGAACTTGAAATGTGACCAAAAACAACAGCTCTTTTTTGAACTTTAGGTGAGATCTTTGCTTTTTTAGTGTGTTTTGGTTTCAAAAATCATTTTGTCACTCAAAAGTACTAAAAGTGTGAAAAAAGCATTTTGGCTCAAATTCTGACTGTTTTGACACTTCAACTTGAAATGTGACCAAAAAACAGCAGTTTTTTAAACTACATATGAGATCTTTGCATTTTGAGTGCGTTTTGGTTTCAAAAATCATTTTGTTACTCAAAAGCACTAAAAGTGTGAAAAAAGCATTCTGGCCCAAATTCTGACTGTTTTGACTTTTGAACTTGAAATGTGACCAAAAAACTGCTCTTTTTTGAACTACAGATGAGTTTTTTGCCTTTTGGCTCAAATTCTGACTGTTTTGACTTTTCAACTTAAAATGTGAACAACAAAAAGCAGTTTTTTAAACTACATATGAGATCTTTGCATTTTGAGTGCGTTTTGGTTTCAAAAATCATTTTGTTACTCAAAAGCACTAAAAGTGTCAAAAAAGCATTTTGGCTCAAATTCTGACTGTTTTGACACTTCAACTTGAAATATGACCAAAAAACAGCAGTTTTTTAAACTACATATGAGATCTTTGCATTTTGAGTGCGTTTTGGTTTCAAAAATCATTTTGTCACTCAAAAGCACTAAAACTGTCAAAAAAGCATTTTGGCTCAAATTCTGACTGTTTTGACACTTCAACTTGAAATGTGACCAAAAACAACAGCTCTTTTTTGAACTTTAGGTGAAATCTTTGCTTTTTGAATGCGTTTTGGTTTCAAAAATCATTTTGTCACTCAAAAGCACTAAAAGTGTCAAAAAAGCATTTTGGCTCAAATTCTGACTGGTTTGACTTTTGAACTTGAAATGTGACCAAAAACAACAGCTCTTTTTTGAACTTTAGGTGAGATCTTTGCTTTTTTAGTGTGTTTTGGTTTCAAAAATCATTTTGTCACTCAAAAGTACTAAAAGTGTGAAAAAAGCATTTTGGCTCAAATTCTGACTGTTTTGACACTTCAACTTGAAATGTGACCAAAAAACAGCAGTTTTTTAAACTACATATGAGATCTTTGCATTTTGAGTGCATTTTGGTTTCAAAAATCATTTTGTTACTCAAAAGTACTAAAAGTGTGAAAAAAGCATTCTGGCCCAAATTCTGACTGTTTTGACTTTTGAACTTGAAATGTGACCAAAAACTGCTCTTTTTTGAACTACAGATGAGATTTTTGCCTTTTGGCTCAAATTCTGACTGTTTTGACTTTTCAACTTAAAATGTGAACAACAAAAAGCAGTTTTTTAAACTACATATGAGATCTTTGCATTTTGAGTGCGTTTTGGTTTCAAAAATCATTTTGTTACTCAAAAGCACTAAAAGTGTCAAAAAAGCATTTTGGCTCAAATTCTGACTGTTTTGACTTTTGAACTTGAAATGTGACCAAAAACAACAGCTCTTTTTTGAACTTTAGGTGAGATCTTTGCCTTTTTAGTGTGTTTTGGTTTCAAAAATCATTTTGTCACTCAAAAGTACTAAAAGTGTCAAAAAAGCATTTTGGCTCAAATTCTGACTGTTTTGACTTTTGAACTTGAAATGTGACCAAAAACAACAGCTCTTTTTTGAACTTTAGGTGAGATCTTTGCTTTTTTAGTGTGTTTTGGTTTCAAAAATCATTTTGTCACTCAAAAGTACTAAAAGTGTGAAAAAAGCATTTTGGCTCAAATTCTGACTGTTTTGACACTTCAACTTGAAATGTGACCAAAAAACAGCAGTTTTTTAAACTACATATGAGATCTTTGCATTTTGAGTGCGTTTTGGTTTCAAAAATCATTTTGTTACTCAAAAGCACTAAAAGTGTGAAAAAAGCATTCTGGCCCAAATTCTGACTGTTTTGACTTTTGAACTTGAAATGTGACCAAAAAACTGCTCTTTTTTGAACTACAGATGAGATTTTTGCCTTTTGGCTCAAATTCTGACTGTTTTGACTTTTCAACTTAAAATGTGAACAACAAAAAGCAGTTTTTTAAACTACATATGAGATCTTTGCATTTTGAGTGCGTTTTGGTTTCAAAAATCATTTTGTTACTCAAAAGCACTAAAAGTGTCAAAAAAGCATTTTGGCTCAAATTCTGACTGTTTTGACACTTCAACTTGAAATATGACCAAAAAACAGCAGTTTTTTAAACTACATATGAGATCTTTGCATTTTGAGTGCGTTTTGGTTTCAAAAATCATTTTGTTACTCAAAAGCACTAAAAGTGTCAAAAAAGCATTTTGGCTCAAATTCTGACTGTTTTGACTTTTGAACTCGAAATGTGACCAAAAACAACAGCTCTTTTTTGAACTTTAGGTGAGATCTTTGCTTTTTGAGTGCGTTTTGGTTTCAAAAATCATTTTGTCACTCAAAAGCACTAAAACTGTCAAAAAAGCATTTTGGCTCAAATTCTGACTGTTTTGACACTTCAACTTGAAATGTGACCAAAAACAACAGCTCTTTTTTGAACTTTAGGTGAAATCTTTGCTTTTTGAATGCGTTTTGGTTTCAAAAATCATTTTGTCACTCAAAAGCACTAAAAGTGTCAAAAAAGCATTTTGGCTCAAATTCTGACTGGTTTGACTTTTGAACTTGGAATGTGACCAAAAACAACAGCTCTTTTTTGAACTTTAGGTGAGATCTTTGCTTTTTTAGTGTGTTTTGGTTTCAAAAATCATTTTGTCACTCAAAAGTACTAAAAGTGTGAAAAAAGCATTTTGGCTCAAATTCTGACTGTTTTGACACTTCAACTTGAAATGTGACCAAAAAACAGCAGTTTTTTAAACTACATATGAGATCTTTGCATTTTGAGTGCGTTTTGGTTTCAAAAATCATTTTGTTACTCAAAAGCACTAAAAGTGTGAAAAAAGCATTCTGGCCCAAATTCTGACTGTTTTGACTTTTGAACTTGAAATGTGACCAAAAACTGCTCTTTTTTGAACTACAGATGAGATTTTTGCCTTTTGGCTCAAATTCTGACTGTTTTGACTTTTCAACTTAAAATGTGAACAACAAAAAGCAGTTTTTTAAACTACATATGAGATCTTTGCATTTTGAGTGCGTTTTGGTTTCAAAAATCATTTTGTTACTCAAAAGCACTAAAAGTGTCAAAAAAGCATTTTTGCTCAAATTCTGACTGTTTTGACTTTTGAACTTGAAATGTGACCAAAAACAACAGCTCTTTTTTGAACTTTAGGTGAGATCTTTGCCTTTTTAGTGTGTTTTGGTTTCAAAAATCATTTTGTCACTCAAAAGTACTAAAAGTGTCAAAAAAGCATTTTGGCTCAAATTCTGACTGTTTTGACACTTCAACTTGAAATGTGACCAAAAACAACAGCTCTTTTTTGAACTTTAGGTGAAATCTTTGCTTTTTGAATGCGTTTTGGTTTCAAAAATCATTTTGTCACTCAAAAGCACTAAAAGTGTCAAAAAAGCATTTTGGCTCAAATTCTGACTGTTTTGACTTTTGAACTTGAAATGTGACCAAAAACAACAGCTCTTTTTTGAACTTTAGGTGAGATCTTTGCTTTTTTAGTGTGTTTTGGTTTCAAAAATCATTTTGTCACTCAAAAGTACTAAAAGTGTCAAAAAAGCATTTTGGCTCAAATTCTGACTGTTTTGACACTTCAACTTGAAATGTGACCAAAAAACAGCAGTTTTTTAAACTACATATGAGATCTTTGCATTTTGAGTGCGTTTTGGTTTCAAAAATCATTTTGTTACCCAAAAGTACTAAAAGTGTCAAAAAAGCATTTTGGCTCAAATTCTGACTGTTTTGACACTTCAACTTGAAATGTGACCAAAAAACAGCAGTTTTTTAAACTACATATGAGATCTTTGCATTTTGAGTGCGTTTTGGTTTCAAAAATCATTTTGTTACTCAAAAGCACTAAAAGTGTCAAAAAAGCATTTTGGCTCAAATTCTGACTGTTTTGACTTTTGAACTCGAAATGTGATCAAAAGATTGCTCTTTTTCGAACTACAGATGAGATTTTTGCCTTTTGGCTAAAATTTGAACAGTTTTGACTGTCAACTTGAAATGTGACCAAAAAACAGCAGTTTTTTAAACTACATATGAGATCTTTGCATTTTGAGTGCGTTTTGGATTCAAAAATCAATTTGTTACTCAAAAGCACTAAAAGTGTCCAAAAAAGCATTTTGGCTCAAATTCTGACTGTTTTGACACTTCAACTTGAAATGTGACCAAAAAACAGCAGTTTTTTAAACTACATATGAGATCTTTGCATTTTGAGTGCGTTTTGGTTTCAAAAATCATTTTGTTACTCAAAAGCACTAAAAGTGTGAAAAAAGCATTCTGGCCCAAATTCTGACTGTTTTGACTTTTGAACTTGAAATGTGACCAAAAAACTGCTTTTTTCTGAACTACAGATGAGATTTTTGCCTTTTGGCTCAAATTCTGACTGTTTTGACTTTTCAACTTAAAATGTGAACAACAAAAAGCAGTTTTTTAAACTACATATGAGATCTTTGCATTTTGAGTGCGTTTTGGTTTCAAAAATCATTTTGTTACTCAAAAGTACTAAAAGTGTCAAAAAAGCATTTTGGCTCAAATTCTGACTGTTTTGACACTTCAACTTGAAATATGACCAAAAAACAGCAGTTTTTTAAACTACATATGAGATCTTTGCATTTTGAGTGCGTTTTGGTTTCAAAAATCATTTTGTTACTCAAAAGCACTAAAAGTGTCAAAAAAGCATTTTGGCTCAAATTCTGACTGTTTTGACTTTTGAACTCGAAATGTGATCAAAAGACTGCTCTTTTTTGAACTACAGATTAGATTTTTGCCTTTTGGCTAAAATTTGAACAGTTTTGACTGTCAACTTGAAATGTGACCAAAAAACAGCAGTTTTTTAAACTACATATGAGATCTTTGCATTTTGAGTGCGTTTTGGATTCAAAAATCAATTTGTTACTCAAAAGCACTAAAAGTGTCCAAAAAAGCATTTTTGCTCAAATTCTGACTGTTTTGACTTTTGAACTTGAAATGTGACCAAAAACAACAGCTCTTTTTTGAACTTTAGGTGAGATCTTTGCTTTTTGAGTGCGTTTTGGTTTCAAAAATCATTTTGTCACTCAAAAGCACTAAAACTGTCAAAAAAGCATTTTGGCTCAAATTCTGACTGTTTTGACACTTCAACTTGAAATGTGACCAAAAACAACAGCTCTTTTTTGAATTTTAGGTGAGATCTTTGCTTTTTGAGTGCGTTTTGGTTTCAAAAATCATTTTGTCACTCAAAAGCACTAAAACTGTCAAAAAAGCATTTTGGCTCAAATTCTGACTGTTTTGACTTTTGAACTTGAAATGTGACCAAAAACAACAGCTCTTTTTTGAACTTTAGGTGAGATCTTTGCTTTTTTAGTGTGTTTTGGTTTCAAAAATCATTTTGTCACTCAAAAGTACTAAAAGTGTGAAAAAAGCATTTTGGCTCAAATTCTGACTGTTTTGACACTTCAACTTGAAATGTGACCAAAAAACAGCAGTTTTTTAAACTACATATGAGATCTTTGCATTTTGAGTGCGTTTTGGTTTCAAAAATCATTTTGTTACTCAAAAGCACTAAAAGTGTGAAAAAAGCATTCTGGCCCAAATTCTGACTGTTTTGACTTTTGAACTTGAAATGTGACCAAAAAACTGCTTTTTTCTGAACTACAGATGAAATTTTTGCCTTTTGGCTCAAATTCTGACTGTTTTGACTTTTCAACTTAAAATGTGAACAACAAAAAGCAGTTTTTTAAACTACATATGAGATCTTTGCATTTTTAGTGCGTTTTGGTTTCAAAAATCATTTTGTTACTCAAAAGCACTAAAAGTGTCAAAAAAGCATTTTGGCTCAAATTCTGACTGTTTTGACACTTCAACTTGAAATATGACCAAAAAACAGCAGTTTTTTAAACTACATATGAGATCTTTGCATTTTGAGTGCGTTTTGGTTTCAAAAATCATTTTGTTACTCAAAAGCACTAAAAGTGTCAAAAAAGCATTTTGGCTCAAATTCTGACTGTTTTGACTTTTGAACTCGAAATGTGATCAAAAGACTGCTCTTTTTTGAACTACAGATTAGATTTTTGCCTTTTGGCTAAAATTTGAACAGTTTTGACTGTCAACTTGAAATGTGACCAAAAAACAGCAGTTTTTTAAACTACATATGAGATCTTTGCATTTTGAGTGCGTTTTGGATTCAAAAATCAATTTGTTACTCAAAAGCACTAAAAGTGTCCAAAAAAGCATTTTTGCTCAAATTCTGACTGTTTTGACTTTTGAACTTGAAATGTGACCAAAAACAACAGCTCTTTTTTGAACTTTAGGTGAGATCTTTGCTTTTTGAGTGCGTTTTGGTTTCAAAAATCATTTTGTCACTCAAAAGCACTAAAACTGTCAAAAAAGCATTTTGGCTCAAAATTTTGACTGTTTTGACACTTCAACTTGAAATGTGACCAAAAACAACAGCTCTTTTTTGAACTTTAGGTGAAATCTTTGCTTTTTGAATGCGTTTTGGTTTCAAAAATCATTTTGTCACTCAAAAGCACTAAAAGTGTCAAAAAAGCATTTTGGCTCAAATTCTGACTGTTTTGACTTTTGAACTTGAAATGTGACCAAAAACAACAGCTCTTTTTTGAACTTTAGGTGAGATCTTTGCTTTTTTAGTGTGTTTTGGTTTCAAAAATCATTTTGTCACTCAAAAGTACTAAAAGTGTGAAAAAAGCATTTTGGCTCAAATTCTGACTGTTTTGACACTTCAACTTGAAATGTGACCAAAAAACAGCAGTTTTTTAAACTACATATGAGATCTTTGCATTTTGAGTGCGTTTTGGTTTCAAAAATCATTTTGTTACTCAAAAGCACTAAAAGTGTGAAAAAAGCATTCTGGCCCAAATTCTGACTGTTTTGACTTTTGAACTTAAAATGTGAACAACAAAAAGCAGTTTTTTAAACTACATATGAGATCTTTGCATTTTGAGTGCGTTTTGGTTTCAAAAATCATTTTGTTACTCAAAAGCACTAAAAGTGTCAAAAAAGCATTTTGGCTCAAATTCTGACTGTTTTGACACTTCAACTTGAAATATGACCAAAAAACAGCAGTTTTTTAAACTACATATGAGATCTTTGCATTTTGAGTGCGTTTTGGTTTCAAAAATCATTTTGTTACTCAAAAGCACTAAAAGTGTCAAAAAAGCATTTTGGCTCAAATTCTGATTGTTTTGACTTTTGAACTCGAAATGTGATCAAAAGACTGCTCTTTTTTGAACTACAGATTAGATTTTTGCCTTTTGGCTAAAATTTGAACAATTTTGACTGTCAACTTGAAATGTGACCAAAAAACAGCAGTTTTTTAAACTACATATGAGATCTTTGCATTTTGAGTGCGTTTTGGATTCAAAAATCAATTTGTTACTCAAAAGCACTAAAAGTGTCCAAAAAAGCATTTTTGCTCAAATTCTGACTGTTTTGACTTTTGAACTTGAAATGTGACCAAAAACAACAGCTCTTTTTTGAACTTTAGGTGAGATCTTTGCTTTTTGAGTGCGTTTTGGTTTCAAAAATCATTTTGTCACTCAAAAGCACTAAAACTGTCAAAAAAGCATTTTGGCTCAAATTCTGACTGTTTTGACACTTCAACTTGAAATGTGACCAAAAACAACAGCTCTTTTTTGAACTTTAGGTGAAATCTTTGCTTTTTGAATGCGTTTTGGTTTCAAAAATCATTTTGTCACTCAAAAGCACTAAAAGTGTCAAAAAAGCATTTTGGCTCAAATTCTGACTGTTTTGACTTTTGAACTTGAAATGTGACCAAAAACAACAGCTCTTTTTTGAACTTTAGGTGAGATCTTTGCTTTTTTAGTGTGTTTTGGTTTCAAAAATCATTTTGTCACTCAAAAGTACTAAAAGTGTGAAAAAAGCATTTTGGCTCAAATTCTGACTGTTTTGACACTTCAACTTGAAATGTGACCAAAAAACAGCATTTTTTTAAACTACATATGAGATCTTTGCATTTTGAGTGCGTTTTGGTTTCAAAAATCATTTTGTTACTCAAAAGCACTAAAAGTGTCAAAAAAGCATTCTGGCCCAAATTCTGACTGTTTTGACTTTTGAACTTGAAATGTGACCAAAAAACTGCTCTTTTTTGAACTACAGATGAGATTTTTGCCTTTTGGCTCAAATTCTGACTGTTTTGACTTTTCAACTTAAAATGTGAACAACAAAAAGCAGTTTTTTAAACTACATATGAGATCTTTGCATTTTGAGTGCGTTTTGGTTTCAAAAATCATTTTGTTACTCAAAAGCACTAAAAGTGTCAAAAAAGCATTTTGGCTCAAATTCTGACTGTTTTGACACTTCAACTTGAAATATGACCAAAAAACAGCAGTTTTTTAAACTACATATGAGATCTTTGCATTTTGAGTGCGTTTTGGTTTCAAAAATCATTTTGTTACTCAAAAGCACTAAAAGTGTCAAAAAAGCATTTTGGCTCAAATTCTGACTGTTTTGACTTTTGAACTCGAAATGTGATCAAAAGACTGCTCTTTTTTGAACTACAGATTAGATTTTTGCCTTTTGGCTAAAATTTGAACAGTTTTGACTGTCAACTCGAAATGTGACCAAAAAACAGCAGTTTTTTAAACTACGTATGAGATCTTTGCATTTTGAGTGCGTTTTGGATTCAAAAATCAATTTGTTACTCAAAAGCACTAAAAGTGTCCAAAAAAGCATTTTTGCTCAAATTCTGACTGTTTTGACTTTTGAACTTGAAATGTGACCAAAAACAACAGCTCTTTTTTGAACTTTAGGTGAGATCTTTGCTTTTTGAGTGCGTTTTGGTTTCAAAAATCATTTTGTCACTCAAAAGCACTAAAACTGTCAAAAAAGCATTTTGGCTCAAATTCTGACTGTTTTGACACTTCAACTTGAAATGTGACCAAAAACAACAGCTCTTTTTTGAACTTTAGGTGAAATCTTTGCTTTTTGAATGCGTTTTGGTTTCAAAAATCATTTTGTCACTCAAAAGCACTAAAAGTGTCAAAAAAGCATTTTGGCTCAAATTCTGACTGTTTTGACTTTTGAACTTGAAATGTGACCAAAAACAACAGCTCTTTTTTGAACTTTAGGTGAGATCTTTGCTTTTTTAGTGTGTTTTGGTTTCAAAAATCATTTTGTCACTCAAAAGTACTAAAAGTGTGAAAAAAGCATTTTGGCTCAAATTCTGACTGTTTTTGACACTTCAACTTGAAATGTGACCAAAAAACAGCAGTTTTTTAAACTACATATGAGATCTTTGCATTTTGAGTGCGTTTTGGTTTCAAAAATCATTTTGTTACTCAAAAGCACTAAAAGTGTGAAAAAAGCATTCTGGCCCAAATTCTGACTGTTTTGACTTTTGAACTTGAAATGTGACCAAAAAACTGCTCTTTTTTGAACTACAGATGAGATTTTTGCCTTTTGGCTCAAATTCTGACTGTTTTGACTTTTCAACTTAAAATGTGAACAACAAAAAGCAGTTTTTTAAACTACATATGAGATCTTTGCATTTTGAGTGCGTTTTGGTTTCAAAAATCATTTTGTTACTCAAAAGCACTAAAAGTGTCAAAAAAGCATTTTGGCTCAAATTCTGACTGTTTTGACACTTCAACTTGAAATATGACCAAAAAACAGCAGTTTTTTAAACTACATATGAGATCTTTGCATTTTGAGTGCGTTTTGGTTTCAAAAATCATTTTGTTACTCAAAAGCACTAAAAGTGTCAAAAAAGCATTTTGGCTCAAATTCTGACTGTTTTGACTTTTGAACTCGAAATGTGACCAAAAACAACAGCTCTTTTTTGAACTTTAGGTGAGATCTTTGCTTTTTGAGTGCGTTTTGGTTTCAAAAATCATTTTGTCACTCAAAAGCACTAAAACTGTCAAAAAAGCATTTTGGCTCAAATTCTGACTGTTTTGACACTTCAACTTGAAATGTGACCAAAAACAACAGCTCTTTTTTGAACTTTAGGTGAAATCTTTGCTTTTTGAATGCGTTTTGGTTTCAAAAATCATTTTGTCACTCAAAAGCACTAAAAGTGTCAAAAAAGCATTTTGGCTCAAATTCTGACTGGTTTGACTTTTGAACTTGAAATGTGACCAAAAACAACAGCTCTTTTTTGAACTTTAGGTGAGATCTTTGCTTTTTTAGTGTGTTTTGGTTTCAAAAATCATTTTGTCACTCAAAAGTACTAAAAGTGTGAAAAAAGCATTTTGGCTCAAATTCTGACTGTTTTGACACTTCAACTTGAAATGTGACCAAAAAACAGCAGTTTTTTAAACTACATATGAGATCTTTGCATTTTGAGTGCGTTTTGGTTTCAAAAATCATTTTGTTACTCAAAAGCACTAAAAGTGTGAAAAAAGCATTCTGGCCCAAATTCTGACTGTTTTGACTTTTGAACTTGAAATGTGACCAAAAACTGCTCTTTTTTGAACTACAGATGAGATTTTTGCCTTTTGGCTCAAATTCTGACTGTTTTGACTTTTCAACTTAAAATGTGAACAACAAAAAGCAGTTTTTTAAACTACATATGAGATCTTTGCATTTTGAGTGCGTTTTGGTTTCAAAAATCATTTTGTTACTCAAAAGCACTAAAAGTGTCAAAAAAGCATTTTGGCTCAAATTCTGACTGTTTTGACTTTTGAACTTGAAATGTGACCAAAAACAACAGCTCTTTTTTGAACTTTAGGTGAGATCTTTGCCTTTTTAGTGTGTTTTGGTTTCAAAAATCATTTTGTCACTCAAAAGTACTAAAAGTGTCAAAAAAGCATTTTGGCTCAAATTCTGACTGTTTTGACTTTTGAACTTGAAATGTGACCAAAAACAACAGCTCTTTTTTGAACTTTAGGTGAGATCTTTGCTTTTTTAGTGTGTTTTGGTTTCAAAAATCATTTTGTCACTCAAAAGTACTAAAAGTGTGAAAAAAGCATTTTGGCTCAAATTCTGACTGTTTTGACACTTCAACTTGAAATGTGACCAAAAAACAGCAGTTTTTTAAACTACATATGAGATCTTTGCATTTTGAGTGCGTTTTGGTTTCAAAAATCATTTTGTTACTCAAAAGCACTAAAAGTGTGAAAAAAGCATTCTGGCCCAAATTCTGACTGTTTTGACTTTTGAACTTGAAATGTGACCAAAAAACTGCTCTTTTTTGAACTACAGATGAGATTTTTGCCTTTTGGCTCAAATTCTGACTGTTTTGACTTTTCAACTTAAAATGTGAACAACAAAAAGCAGTTTTTTAAACTACATATGAGATCTTTGCATTTTGAGTGCGTTTTGGTTTCAAAAATCATTTTGTTACTCAAAAGCACTAAAAGTGTCAAAAAAGCATTTTGGCTCAAATTCTGACTGTTTTGACACTTCAACTTGAAATATGACCAAAAAACAGCAGTTTTTTAAACTACATATGAGATCTTTGCATTTTGAGTGCGTTTTGGTTTCAAAAATCATTTTGTTACTCAAAAGCACTAAAAGTGTCAAAAAAGCATTTTGGCTCAAATTCTGACTGTTTTGACTTTTGAACTCGAAATGTGACCAAAAACAACAGCTCTTTTTTGAACTTTAGGTGAGATCTTTGCTTTTTGAGTGCGTTTTGGTTTCAAAAATCATTTTGTCACTCAAAAGCACTAAAACTGTCAAAAAAGCATTTTGGCTCAAATTCTGACTGTTTTGACACTTCAACTTGAAATGTGACCAAAAACAACAGCTCTTTTTTGAACTTTAGGTGAAATCTTTGCTTTTTGAATGCGTTTTGGTTTCAAAAATCATTTTGTCACTCAAAAGCACTAAAAGTGTCAAAAAAGCATTTTGGCTCAAATTCTGACTGGTTTGACTTTTGAACTTGAAATGTGACCAAAAACAACAGCTCTTTTTTGAACTTTAGGTGAGATCTTTGCTTTTTTAGTGTGTTTTGGTTTCAAAAATCATTTTGTCACTCAAAAGTACTAAAAGTGTGAAAAAAGCATTTTGGCTCAAATTCTGACTGTTTTGACACTTCAACTTGAAATGTGACCAAAAAACAACAGTTTTTTAAACTACATATGAGATCTTTGCATTTTGAGTGCGTTTTGGTTTCAAAAATCATTTTGTTACTCAAAAGCACTAAAAGTGTCAAAAAAGCATTTTGGCTCAAATTCTGACTGTTTTGACTTTTGAACTTGAAATGTGACCAAAAACAACAGCTCTTTTTTGAACTTTAGGTGAGATCTTTGCCTTTTTAGTGTGTTTTGGTTTCAAAAATCATTTTGTCACTCAAAAGTACTAAAAGTGTCAAAAAAGCATTTTGGCTCAAATTCTGACTGTTTTGACACTTCAACTTGAAATGTGACCAAAAACAACAGCTCTTTTTTGAACTTTAGGTGAAATCTTTGCTTTTTGAATGCGTTTTGGTTTCAAAAATCATTTTGTCACTCAAAAGCACTAAAAGTGTCAAAAAAGCATTTTGGCTCAAATTCTGACTGTTTTGACTTTTGAACTTGAAATGTGACCAAAAACAACAGCTCTTTTTTGAACTTTAGGTGAGATCTTTGCTTTTTTAGTGTGTTTTGGTTTCAAAAATCATTTTGTCACTCAAAAGTACTAAAAGTGTCAAAAAAGCATTTTGGCTCAAATTCTGACTGTTTTGACACTTCAACTTGAAATGTGACCAAAAAACAGCAGTTTTTTAAACTACATATGAGATCTTTGCATTTTGAGTGCGTTTTGGTTTCAAAAATCATTTTGTTACCCAAAAGTACTAAAAGTGTCAAAAAAGCATTTTGGCTCAAATTCTGACTGTTTTGACACTTCAACTTGAAATGTGACCAAAAAACAGCAGTTTTTTAAACTACATATGAGATCTTTGCATTTTGAGTGCGTTTTGGTTTCAAAAATCATTTTGTTACTCAAAAGCACTAAAAGTGTCAAAAAAGCATTTTGGCTCAAATTCTGACTGTTTTGACTTTTGAACTCGAAATGTGATCAAAAGATTGCTCTTTTTCGAACTACAGATGAGATTTTTGCCTTTTGGCTAAAATTTGAACAGTTTTGACTGTCAACTTGAAATGTGACCAAAAAACAGCAGTTTTTTAAACTACATATGAGATCTTTGCATTTTGAGTGCGTTTTGGATTCAAAAATCAATTTGTTACTCAAAAGCACTAAAAGTGTCCAAAAAAGCATTTTTGCTCAAATTCTGACTGTTTTGACTTTTCAACTTAAAATGTGAACAACAAAAAGCAGTTTTTTAAACTACATATGAGATCTTTGCATTTTGAGTGCGTTTTGGTTTCAAAAATCATTTTGTTACTCAAAAGCACTAAAAGTGTCAAAAAAGCATTTTGGCTCAAATTCTGACTGTTTTGACTTTTGAACTCGAAATGTGATCAAAAGACTGCTCTTTTTTGAACTACAGATTAGATTTTTAACTTTTGGCTAAAATTTGAACAGTTTTGACTGTCAACTCGAAATGTGACCAAAAAACAGCAGTTTTTTAAACTACGTATGAGATCTTTGCATTTTGAGTGCGTTTTGGTTTCAAAAATCATTTTGTTACTCAAAAGCACTAAAAGTGTCAAAAAAGCATTTTGGCTCAAATTCTGACTGTTTTGACTTTTGAACTCGAAATGTGACCAAAAACAACAGCTCTTTTTTGAACTTTAGGTGAGATCTTTGCTTTTTGAGTGCGTTTTGGTTTCAAAAATCATTTTGTCACTCAAAAGCACTAAAACTGTCAAAAAAGCATTTTGGCTCAAATTCTGACTGTTTTGACACTTCAACTTGAAATGTGACCAAAAACAACAGCTCTTTTTTGAACTTTAGGTGAAATCTTTGCTTTTTGAATGCGTTTTGGTTTCAAAAATCATTTTGTCACTCAAAAGCACTAAAAGTGTCAAAAAAGCATTTTGGCTCAAATTCTGACTGGTTTGACTTTTGAACTTGAAATGTGACCAAAAACAACAGCTCTTTTTTGAACTTTAGGTGAGATCTTTGCTTTTTTAGTGTGTTTTGGTTTCAAAAATCATTTTGTCACTCAAAAGTACTAAAAGTGTGAAAAAAGCATTTTGGCTCAAATTCTGACTGTTTTGACACTTCAACTTGAAATGTGACCAAAAAACAGCAGTTTTTTAAACTACATATGAGATCTTTGCATTTTGAGTGCGTTTTGGTTTCAAAAATCATTTTGTTACTCAAAAGCACTAAAAGTGTGAAAAAAGCATTCTGGCCCAAATTCTGACTGTTTTGACTTTTGAACTTGAAATGTGACCAAAAACTGCTCTTTTTTGAACTACAGATGAGATTTTTGCCTTTTGGCTCAAATTCTGACTGTTTTGACTTTTCAACTTAAAATGTGAACAACAAAAAGCAGTTTTTTAAACTACATATGAGATCTTTGCATTTTGAGTGCGTTTTGGTTTCAAAAATCATTTTGTTACTCAAAAGCACTAAAAGTGTCAAAAAAGCATTTTGGCTCAAATTCTGACTGTTTTGACTTTTGAACTTGAAATGTGACCAAAAACAACAGCTCTTTTTTTAACTTTAGGTGAGATCTTTGCCTTTTTAGTGTGTTTTGGTTTCAAAAATCATTTTGTCACTCAAAAGTACTAAAAGTGTCAAAAAAGCATTTTGGCTCAAATTCTGACTGTTTTGACTTTTGAACTTGAAATGTGACCAAAAACAACAGCTCTTTTTTGAACTTTAGGTGAGATCTTTGCTTTTTTAGTGTGTTTTGGTTTCAAAAATCATTTTGTCACTCAAAAGTACTAAAAGTGTGAAAAAAGCATTTTGGCTCAAATTCTGACTGTTTTGACACTTCAACTTGAAATGTGACCAAAAAACAGCAGTTTTTTAAACTACATATGAGATCTTTGCATTTTGAGTGCGTTTTGGTTTCAAAAATCATTTTGTTACTCAAAAGCACTAAAAGTGTGAAAAAAGCATTCTGGCCCAAATTCTGACTGTTTTGACTTTTGAACTTGAAATGTGACCAAAAAACTGCTCTTTTTTGAACTACAGATGAGATTTTTGCCTTTTGGCTCAAATTCTGACTGTTTTGACTTTTCAACTTAAAATGTGAACAACAAAAAGCAGTTTTTTAAACTACATATGAGATCTTTGCATTTTGAGTGCGTTTTGGTTTCAAAAATCATTTTGTTACTCAAAAGCACTAAAAGTGTCAAAAAAGCATTTTGGCTCAAATTCTGACTGTTTTGACACTTCAACTTGAAATATGACCAAAAAACAGCAGTTTTTTAAACTACATATGAGATCTTTGCATTTTGAGTGCGTTTTGGTTTCAAAAATCATTTTGTTACTCAAAAGCACTAAAAGTGTCAAAAAAGCATTTTGGCTCAAATTCTGACTGTTTTGACTTTTGAACTCGAAATGTGACCAAAAACAACAGCTCTTTTTTGAACTTTAGGTGAGATCTTTGCTTTTTGAGTGCGTTTTGGTTTCAAAAATCATTTTGTCACTCAAAAGCACTAAAACTGTCAAAAAAGCATTTTGGCTCAAATTCTGACTGTTTTGACACTTCAACTTGAAATGTGACCAAAAACAACAGCTCTTTTTTGAACTTTAGGTGAAATCTTTGCTTTTTGAATGCGTTTTGGTTTCAAAAATCATTTTGTCACTCAAAAGCACTAAAAGTGTCAAAAAAGCATTTTGGCTCAAATTCTGACTGGTTTGACTTTTGAACTTGAAATGTGACCAAAAACAACAGCTCTTTTTTGAACTTTAGGTGAGATCTTTGCTTTTTTAGTGTGTTTTGGTTTCAAAAATCATTTTGTCACTCAAAAGTACTAAAAGTGTGAAAAAAGCATTTTGGCTCAAATTCTGACTGTTTTGACACTTCAACTTGAAATGTGACCAAAAAACAGCAGTTTTTTAAACTACATATGAGATCTTTGCATTTTGAGTGCGTTTTGGTTTCAAAAATCATTTTGTTACTCAAAAGCACTAAAAGTGTGAAAAAAGCATTCTGGCCCAAATTCTGACTGTTTTGACTTTTGAACTTGAAATGTGACCAAAAACTGCTCTTTTTTGAACTACAGATGAGATTTTTGCCTTTTGGCTCAAATTCTGACTGTTTTGACTTTTCAACTTAAAATGTGAACAACAAAAAGCAGTTTTTTAAACTACATATGAGATCTTTGCATTTTGAGTGCGTTTTGGTTTCAAAAATCATTTTGTTACTCAAAAGCACTAAAAGTGTCAAAAAAGCATTTTGGCTCAAATTCTGACTGTTTTGACACTTCAACTCGAAATGTGACCAAAAACAACAGCTCTTTTTTGAACTTTAGGTGAGATCTTTGCTTTTTTAGTGTGTTTTGGTTTCAAAAATCATTTTGTCACTCAAAAGTACTAAAAGTGTCAAAAGAGCATTTTGGCTCAAATTCTGACTGTTTTGACACTTCAACTTGAAATGTGACCAAAAAACAGCAGTTTTTTAAACTACATATGAGATCTTTGCATTTTGAGTGCGTTTTGGTTTCAAAAATCATTTTGTTACTCAAAAGTACTAAAAGTGTCAAAAAAGCATTTTGGCTCAAATTCTGACTGTTTTGACACTTCAACTTGAAATGTGACCAAAAAAAAGCAGTTTTTTAAACTACATATGAGATCTTTGCATTTTGAGTGCGTTTTGGATTCAAAAAACAATTTGTTACTCAAAAGCACTAAAAGTGTCCAAAAAAGCATTTTTGCTCAAATTCTGACTGTTTTGACTTTTGAACTTGAAATGTGACCAAAAACAACAGCTCTTTTTTGAACTTTAGGTGAGATCTTTGCTTTTTGAGTGCGTTTTGGTTTCAAAAATCATTTTGTCACTCAAAAGCACTAAAACTGTCAAAAAAGCTTTTTCGCTCAAATTCTGACTGTTTTGACACTTCAACTTGAAATGTGACCAAAAAACAGCAGTTTTTTAAACTACATATGAGATCTTTGCATTTTGAGTGCGTTTTGGTTTCAAAAATCATTTTGTTACTCAAAAGCACTAAAAGTGTGAAAAAAGCATTCTGGCCCAAATTCTGACTGTTTTGACTTTTGAACTTGAAATGTGACCAAAAAACTGCTCTTTTTTGAACTACAGATGAGATTTTTGCCTTTTGGCTCAAATTCTGACTGTTTTGACTTTTCAACTTAAAATGTGAACAACAAAAAGCAGTTTTTTAAACTACATATGAGATCTTTGCATTTTGAGTGCGTTTTGGATTCAAAAAACAATTTGTTACTCAAAAGCACTAAAAGTGTCCAAAAAAGCATTTTTGCTCAAATTCTGACTGTTTTGACTTTTGAACTTGAAATGTGACCAAAAACAACAGCTCTTTTTTGAACTTTAGGTGAGATCTTTGCTTTTTGAGTGCGTTTTGGTTTCAAAAATCATTTTGTCACTCAAAAGCACTAAAACTGTCAAAAAAGCATTTTGGCTCAAATTCTGACTGTTTTGACACTTCAACTTGAAATGTGACCAAAAAACAGCTCTTTTTTGAACTACAGATGAGATTTTTGCCTTTTGGCTAAAATTTGAACAGTTTTGACTGTCAACTTAAAATGTGACCAAAAAACAGCAGTTTTTTAAACTACATATGAGATCTTTGCTTTTTGAATGCGTTTTGGTTTCAAAAATCATTTTGTCACTCAAAAGCACTAAAAGTGTCAAAAAAGCATTTTGGCTCAAATTCTGACTGTTTTGACACTTCAAATTGAAATGCGACCAAAAAACAGCAGTTTTTTAAACTACATATGAGATCTTTGCATTTTGAGTGCGTTTTGGTTTCAAAAATCATTTTGTTACTCAAAAGCACTAAAAGTGTGAAAAAAGCATTCTGGCCCAAATTCTGACTGTTTTGACTTTTGAACTTGAAATGTGACCAAAAAACTGCTCTTTTTTGAACTACAGATGAGATTTTTGCCTTTTGGCTCAAATTCTGACTGTTTTGACTTTTCAACTTAAAATGTGAACAACAAAAAGCAGTTTTTTAAACTACATATGAGATCTTTGCATTTTGAGTGCGTTTTGGATTCAAAAAACAATTTGTTACTCAAAAGCACTAAAAGTGTCCAAAAAAGCATTTTTGCTCAAATTCTGACTGTTTTGACTTTTGAACTTGAAATGTGACCAAAAACAACAGCTCTTTTTTGAACTTTAGGTGAGATCTTTGCTTTTTGAGTGCGTTTTGGTTTCAAAAATCATTTTGTCACTCAAAAGCACTAAAACTGTCAAAAAAGCATTTTGGCTCAAATTCTGACTGTTTTGACACTTCAACTTGAAATGTGACCAAAAAACAGCTCTTTTTTGAACTACAGATGAGATTTTTGCCTTTTGGCTAAAATTTGAACAGTTTTGACTGTCAACTTGAAATGTGACCAAAAAACAGCAGTTTTTTAAACTACATATGAGATCTTTGCTTTTTGAATGCGTTTTGGTTTCAAAAATCATTTTGTCACTCAAAAGCACTAAAAGTGTCAAAAAAGCATTTTGGCTCAAATTCTGACTGTTTTGACACTTCAAATTGAAATGCGACCAAAAAACAGCAGTTTTTTAAACTACATATGAGATCTTTGCATTTTGAGTGCGTTTTGGTTTCAAAAATCATTTTGTTACTCAAAAGCACTAAAAGTGTGAAAAAAGCATTCTGGCCCAAATTCTGACTGTTTTGACTTTTGAACTTGAAATGTGACCAAAAAACTGCTCTTTTTTGAACTACAGATGAGATTTTTGCCTTTTGGCTCAAATTCTGACTGTTTTGACTTTTCAACTTAAAATGTGAACAACAAAAAGCAGTTTTTTAAACTACATATGAGATCTTTGCATTTTGAGTGCGTTTTGGTTTCAAAAATCATTTTGTTACTCAAAAGCACTAAAAGTGTCAAAAAAGCATTTTGGCTCAAATTCTGACTGTTTTGACTTTTGAACTTGAAATGTGACCAAAAACAACAGCTCTTTTTTGAACTTTAGGTGAGATCTTTGCTTTTTTAGTGTGTTTTGGTTTCAAAAATCATTTTGTCACTCAAAAGTACTAAAAGTGTCAAAAAAGCATTTTGGCTCAAATTCTGACTGTTTTGACACTTCAACTTGAAATGTGACCAAAAAACAGCAGTTTTTTAAACTACATATGAGATCTTTGCATTTTGAGTGCGTTTTGGTTTCAAAAATCATTTTGTTACCCAAAAGTACTAAAAGTGTCAAAAAAGCATTTTGGCTCAAATTCTGACTGTTTTGACACTTCAACTTGAAATGTGACCAAAAAACAGCAGTTTTTTAAACTACATATGAGATCTTTGCATTTTGAGTGCGTTTTGGTTTCAAAAATCATTTTGTTACTCAAAAGCACTAAAAGTGTCAAAAAAGCATTTTGGCTCAAATTCTGACTGTTTTGACACTTCAACTTGAAATGTGACCAAAAAACAGCAGTTTTTTAAACTACATATGAGATCTTTGCATTTTGAGTGCGTTTTGGTTTCAAAAATCATTTTGTTACTCAAAAGCACTAAAAGTGTGAAAAAAGCATTCTGGCCCAAATTCTGACTGTTTTGACTTTTGAACTTGAAATGTGACCAAAAACTGCTCTTTTTTGAACTACAGATGAGATTTTTGCCTTTTGGCTCAAATTCTGACTGTTTTGACTTTTCAACTTAAAATGTGAACAACAAAAAGCAGTTTTTTAAACTACATATGAGATCTTTGCATTTTGAGTGCGTTTTGGTTTCAAAAATCATTTTGTTACTCAAAAGCACTAAAAGTGTCAAAAAAGCATTTTGGCTCAAATTCTGACTGTTTTGACTTTTGAACTTGAAATGTGACCAAAAACAACAGCTCTTTTTTGAACTTTAGGTGAGATCTTTGCCTTTTTAGTGTGTTTTGGTTTCAAAAATCATTTTGTCACTCAAAAGTACTAAAAGTGTCAAAAAAGCATTTTGGCTCAAATTCTGACTGTTTTGACACTTCAACTTGAAATGTGACCAAAAACAACAGCTCTTTTTTGAACTTTAGGTGAAATCTTTGCTTTTTGAATGCGTTTTGGTTTCAAAAATCATTTTGTCACTCAAAAGCACTAAAAGTGTCAAAAAAGCATTTTGGCTCAAATTCTGACTGTTTTGACTTTTGAACTTGAAATGTGACCAAAAACAACAGCTCTTTTTTGAACTTTAGGTGAGATCTTTGCTTTTTTAGTGTGTTTTGGTTTCAAAAATCATTTTGTCACTCAAAAGTACTAAAAGTGTCAAAAAAGCATTTTGGCTCAAATTCTGACTGTTTTGACACTTCAACTTGAAATGTGACCAAAAAACAGCAGTTTTTTAAACTACATATGAGATCCTTGCATTTTGAGTGCGTTTTGGTTTCAAAAATCATTTTGTTACCCAAAAGTACTAAAAGTGTCAAAAAAGCATTTTGGCTCAAATTCTGACTGTTTTGACACTTCAACTTGAAATGTGACCAAAAAACAGCAGTTTTTTAAACTACATATGAGATCTTTGCATTTTGAGTGCGTTTTGGTTTCAAAAATCATTTTGTTACTCAAAAGCACTAAAAGTGTGAAAAAAGCATTCTGGCCCAAATTCTGACTGTTTTGACTTTTGAACTTGAAATGTGACCAAAAAACTGCTCTTTTTTGAACTACAGATGAGATTTTTGCCTTTTGGCTCAAATTCTGACTGTTTTGAATTTTCAACTTAAAATGTGAACAACAAAAAGCAGTTTTTTAAACTACATATGAGATCTTTGCATTTTGAGTGCGTTTTGGATTCAAAAAACAATTTGTTACTCAAAAGCACTAAAAGTGTCCAAAAAAGCATTTTTGCTCAAATTCTGACTGTTTTGACTTTTGAACTTGAAATGTGACCAAAAACAACAGCTCTTTTTTGAACTTTAGGTGAGATCTTTGCTTTTTGAGTGCGTTTTGGTTTCAAAAATCATTTTGTTACCCAAAAGTACTAAAAGTGTCAAAAAAGCATTTTGGCTCAAATTCTGACTGTTTTGACACTTCAACTTGAAATGTGACCAAAAAACAGCAGTTTTTTAAACTACATATGAGATCTTTGCATTTTGAGTGCGTTTTGGTTTCAAAAATCATTTTGTTACCCAAAAGTACTAAAAGTGTCAAAAAAGCATTTTGGCTCAAATTCTGACTGTTTTGACACTTCAACTTGAAATGTGACCAAAAAACAGCAGTTTTTTAAACTACATATGAGATCTTTGCATTTTGAGTGCGTTTTGGTTTCAAAAATCATTTTGTTACCCAAAAGTACTAAAAGTGTCAAAAAAGCATTTTGGCTCAAATTCTGACTGTTTTGACACTTCAACTTGAAATGTGACCAAAAAACAGCAGTTTTTTAAACTACATATGAGATCTTTGCATTTTGAGTGCGTTTTGGTTTCAAAAATCATTTTGTTACTCAAAAGCACTAAAAGTGTCAAAAAAGCATTTTGGCTCAAATTCTGACTGTTTTGACTTTTGAACTTGAAATGTGACCAAAAACAACAGCTCTTTTTTGAACTTTAGGTGAGATCTTTGCCTTTTTAGTGTGTTTTGGTTTCAAAAATCATTTTGTCACTCAAAAGTACTAAAAGTGTCAAAAAAGCATTTTGGCTCAAATTCTGACTGTTTTGACACTTCAACTTGAAATGTGACCAAAAACAACAGCTCTTTTTTGAACTTTAGGTGAAATCTTTGCTTTTTGAATGCGTTTTGGTTTCAAAAATCATTTTGTCACTCAAAAGCACTAAAAGTGTCAAAAAAGCATTTTGGCTCAAATTCTGACTGTTTTGACTTTTGAACTTGAAATGTGACCAAAAACAACAGCTCTTTTTTGAACTTTAGGTGAGATCTTTGCTTTTTTAGTGTGTTTTGGTTTCAAAAATCATTTTGTCACTCAAAAGTACTAAAAGTGTGAAAAAAGCATTTTGGCTCAAATTCTGACTGTTTTGACACTTCAACTTGAAATGTGACCAAAAAACAGCAGTTTTTTAAACTACATATGAGATCTTTGCATTTTGAGTGCGTTTTGGTTTCAAAAATCATTTTGTTACCCAAAAGTACTAAAAGTGTCAAAAAAAGCATTTTGGCTCAAATTCTGACTGTTTTGACACTTCAACTTGAAATGTGACCAAAAAACAGCAGTTTTTTAAACTACATATGAGATCTTTGCATTTTGAGTGCGTTTTGGTTTCAAAAATCATTTTGTTACTCAAAAGCACTAAAAGTGTGAAAAAAGCATTCTGGCCCAAATTCTGACTGTTTTGACTTTTGAACTTGAAATGTGACCAAAAAACTGCTCTTTTTTGAACTACAGATGAGATTTTTGCCTTTTGGCTCAAATTCTGACTGTTTTGAATTTTCAACTTAAAATGTGAACAACAAAAAGCAGTTTTTTAAACTACATATGAGATCTTTGCATTTTGAGTGCGTTTTGGATTCAAAAAACAATTTGTTACTCAAAAGCACTAAAAGTGTCCAAAAAAGCATTTTTGCTCAAATTCTGACTGTTTTGACTTTTGAACTTGAAATGTGACCAAAAACAACAGCTCTTTTTTGAACTTTAGGTGAGATCTTTGCTTTTTGAGTGCGTTTTGGTTTCAAAAATCATTTTGTCACTCAAAAGCACTAAAACTGTCAAAAAAGCATTTTGGCTCAAATTCTGACTGTTTTGACACTTCAACTTGAAATGTGACCAAAAAACAGCTCTTTTTTGAACTACAGATGAGATTTTTGCCTTTTGGCTAAAATTTGAACAGTTTTGACTGTCAACTTGAAATGTGACCAAAAAACAGCAGTTTTTTAAACTACATATGAGATCTTTGCTTTTTGAATGCGTTTTGGTTTCAAAAATCATTTTGTCACTCAAAAGCACTAAAAGTGTCAAAAAAGCATTTTGGCTCAAATTCTGACTGTTTTGACACTTCAAATTGAAATGCGACCAAAAAACAGCAGTTTTTTAAACTACATATGAGATCTTTGCATTTTGAGTGCGTTTTGGTTTCAAAAATCATTTTGTTACTCAAAAGCACTAAAAGTGTGAAAAAAGCATTCTGGCCCAAATTCTGACTGTTTTGACTTTTGAACTTGAAATGTGACCAAAAAACTGCTCTTTTTTGAACTACAGATGAGATTTTTGCCTTTTGGCTCAAATTCTGACTGTTTTGACTTTTCAACTTAAAATGTGAACAACAAAAAGCAGTTTTTTAAACTACATATGAGATCTTTGCATTTTGAGTGCGTTTTGGTTTCAAAAATCATTTTGTTACTCAAAAGCACTAAAAGTGTCAAAAAAGCATTTTGGCTCAAATTCTGACTGTTTTGACTTTTGAACTTGAAATGTGACCAAAAACAACAGCTCTTTTTTGAACTTTAGGTGAGATCTTTGCTTTTTTAGTGTGTTTTGGTTTCAAAAATCATTTTGTCACTCAAAAGTACTAAAAGTGTCAAAAAAGCATTTTGGCTCAAATTCTGACTGTTTTGACACTTCAACTTGAAATGTGACCAAAAAACAGCAGTTTTTTAAACTACATATGAGATCTTTGCATTTTGAGTGCGTTTTGGTTTCAAAAATCATTTTGTTACCCAAAAGTACTAAAAGTGTCAAAAAAGCATTTTGGCTCAAATTCTGACTGTTTTGACACTTCAACTTGAAATGTGACCAAAAAACAGCAGTTTTTTAAACTACATATGAGATCTTTGCATTTTGAGTGCGTTTTGGTTTCAAAAATCATTTTGTTACTCAAAAGCACTAAAAGTGTGAAAAAAGCATTCTGGCCCAAATTCTGACTGTTTTGACTTTTGAACTTGAAATGTGACCAAAAAACTGCTCTTTTTTGAACTACAGATGAGATTTTTTCCTTTTGGCTCAAATTCTGACTGTTTTGACTTTTCAACTTAAAATGTGAACAACAAAAAGCAGTTTTTTAAACTACATATGAGATCTTTGCATTTTGAGTGCGTTTTGGATTCAAAAAACAATTTGTTACTCAAAAGCACTAAAAGTGTCCAAAAAAGCATTTTTGCTCAAATTCTGACTGTTTTGACTTTTGAACTTGAAATGTGACCAAAAACAACAGCTCTTTTTTGAACTTTAGGTGAGATCTTTGCTTTTTGAGTGCGTTTTGGTTTCAAAAATCATTTTGTCACTCAAAAGCACTAAAACTGTCAAAAAAGCTTTTTCGCTCAAATTCTGACTGTTTTGACACTTCAACTTGAAAATGACCAAAAAACAGCAGTTTTTTAAACTACATATGAGATCTTTGCATTTTGAGTGCGTTTTGGTTTCAAAAATCATTTTGTTACTCAAAAGCACTAAAAGTGTGAAAAAAGCATTCTGGCCCAAATTCTGACTGTTTTGACTTTTGAACTTGAAATGTGACCAAAAAACTGCTCTTTTTTGAACTACAGATGAGATTTTTGCCTTTTGGCTCAAATTCTGACTGTTTTGACTTTTCAACTTAAAATGTGAACAACAAAAAGCAGTTTTTTAAACTACATATGAGATCTTTGCATTTTGAGTGCGTTTTGGATTCAAAAAACAATTTGTTACTCAAAAGCACTAAAAGTGTCCAAAAAAGCATTTTTGCTCAAATTCTGACTGTTTTGACTTTTGAACTTGAAATGTGACCAAAAACAACAGCTCTTTTTTGAACTTTAGGTGAGATCTTTGCTTTTTGAGTGCGTTTTGGTTTCAAAAATCATTTTGTCACTCAAAAGCACTAAAACTGTCAAAAAAGCATTTTGGCTCAAATTCTGACTGTTTTGACACTTCAACTTGAAATGTGACCAAAAAACAGCTCTTTTTTGAACTACAGATGAGATTTTTGCCTTTTGGCTAAAATTTGAACAGTTTTGACTGTCAACTTGAAATGTGACCAAAAAACAGCAGTTTTTTAAACTACATATGAGATCTTTGCTTTTTGAATGCGTTTTGGTTTCAAAAATCATTTTGTCACTCAAAAGCACTAAAAGTGTCAAAAAAGCATTTTGGCTCAAATTCTGACTGTTTTGACTTTTGAACTCGAAATGTGATCAAAAGATTGCTCTTTTTCGAACTACAGATGAGATTTTTGCCTTTTGGCTAAAATTTGAACAGTTTTGACTGTCAACTTGAAATGTGACCAAAAAACAGCAGTTTTTTAAACTACATATGAGATCTTTGCATTTTGAGTGCGTTTTGGATTCAAAAATCAATTTGTTACTCAAAAGCACTAAAAGTGTCAAAAAAGCATTTTGGCTCAAATTCTGACTGTTTTGACTTTTGAACTCGAAATGTGATCAAAAGATTGCTCTTTTTCGAACTACAGATGAGATTTTTGCCTTTTGGCTAAAATTTGAACAGTTTTGACTGTCAACTTGAAATGTGACCAAAAAACAGCAGTTTTTTAAACTACATATGAGATCTTTGCATTTTGAGTGCGTTTTGGATTCAAAAATCAATTTGTTACTCAAAAGCACTAAAAGTGTCCAAAAAAGCATTTTTGCTCAAATTCTGACTGTTTTGACTTTTGAACTTGAAATGTGACCAAAAACAACAGCTCTTTTTTGAACTTTAGGTGAGATCTTTGCTTTTTGAGTGCGTTTTGGTTTCAAAAATCATTTTGTCACTCAAAAGCACTAAAACTGTCAAAAAAGCATTTTGGCTCAAATTCTGACTGTTTTGACACTTCAACTCGAAATGTGACCAAAAACAACAGCTCTTTTTTGAACTTTAGGTGAGATCTTTGCTTTTTTAGTGTGTTTTGGTTTCAAAAATCATTTTGTCACTCAAAAGTACTAAAAGTGTCAAAAGAGCATTTTGGCTCAAATTCTGACTGTTTTGACACTTCAACTTGAAATGTGACCAAAAAACAGCAGTTTTTTAAACTACATATGAGATCTTTGCATTTTGAGTGCGTTTTGGTTTCAAAAATCATTTTGTTACTCAAAAGTACTAAAAGTGTCAAAAAAGCATTTTGGCTCAAATTCTGACTGTTTTGACACTTCAACTTGAAATGTGACCAAAAAAAAGCAGTTTTTTAAACTACATATGAGATCTTTGCATTTTGAGTGCGTTTTGGATTCAAAAAACAATTTGTTACTCAAAAGCACTAAAAGTGTCCAAAAAAGCATTTTTGCTCAAATTCTGACTGTTTTGACTTTTGAACTTGAAATGTGACCAAAAACAACAGCTCTTTTTTGAACTTTAGGTGAGATCTTTGCTTTTTGAGTGCGTTTTGGTTTCAAAAATCATTTTGTCACTCAAAAGCACTAAAACTGTCAAAAAAGCTTTTTCGCTCAAATTCTGACTGTTTTGACACTTCAACTTGAAATGTGACCAAAAAACAGCAGTTTTTTAAACTACATATGAGATCTTTGCATTTTGAGTGCGTTTTGGTTTCAAAAATCATTTTGTTACTCAAAAGCACTAAAAGTGTGAAAAAAGCATTCTGGCCCAAATTCTGACTGTTTTGACTTTTGAACTTGAAATGTGACCAAAAAACTGCTCTTTTTTGAACTACAGATGAGATTTTTGCCTTTTGGCTCAAATTCTGACTGTTTTGACTTTTCAACTTAAAATGTGAACAACAAAAAGCAGTTTTTTAAACTACATATGAGATCTTTGCATTTTGAGTGCGTTTTGGATTCAAAAAACAATTTGTTACTCAAAAGCACTAAAAGTGTCCAAAAAAGCATTTTTGCTCAAATTCTGACTGTTTTGACTTTTGAACTTGAAATGTGACCAAAAACAACAGCTCTTTTTTGAACTTTAGGTGAGATCTTTGCTTTTTGAGTGCGTTTTGGTTTCAAAAATCATTTTGTCACTCAAAAGCACTAAAACTGTCAAAAAAGCATTTTGGCTCAAATTCTGACTGTTTTGACACTTCAACTTGAAATGTGACCAAAAAACAGCTCTTTTTTGAACTACAGATGAGATTTTTGCCTTTTGGCTAAAATTTGAACAGTTTTGACTGTCAACTTGAAATGTGACCAAAAAACAGCAGTTTTTTTAAACTACATATGAGATCTTTGCTTTTTGAATGCGTTTTGGTTTCAAAAATCATTTTGTCACTCAAAAGCACTAAAAGTGTCAAAAAAGCATTTTGGCTCAAATTCTGACTGTTTTGACACTTCAAATTGAAATGCGACCAAAAAACAGCAGTTTTTTAAACTACATATGAGATCTTTGCATTTTGAGTGCGTTTTGGTTTCAAAAATCATTTTGTTACTCAAAAGCACTAAAAGTGTGAAAAAAGCATTCTGGCCCAAATTCTGACTGTTTTGACTTTTGAACTTGAAATGTGACCAAAAAACTGCTCTTTTTTGAACTACAGATGAGATTTTTGCCTTTTGGCTCAAATTCTGACTGTTTTGACTTTTCAACTTAAAATGTGAACAACAAAAAGCAGTTTTTTAAACTACATATGAGATCTTTGCATTTTGAGTGCGTTTTGGTTTCAAAAATCATTTTGTTACTCAAAAGCACTAAAAGTGTCAAAAAAGCATTTTGGCTCAAATTCTGACTGTTTTGACTTTTGAACTTGAAATGTGACCAAAAACAACAGCTCTTTTTTGAACTTTAGGTGAGATCTTTGCTTTTTTAGTGTGTTTTGGTTTCAAAAATCATTTTGTCACTCAAAAGTACTAAAAGTGTCAAAAAAGCATTTTGGCTCAAATTCTGACTGTTTTGACACTTCAACTTGAAATGTGACCAAAAAACAGCAGTTTTTTAAACTACATATGAGATCTTTGCATTTTGAGTGCGTTTTGGTTTCAAAAATCATTTTGTTACCCAAAAGTACTAAAAGTGTCAAAAAAACATTTTGGCTCAAATTCTGACTGTTTTGACACTTCAACTTGAAATGTGACCAAAAAACAGCAGTTTTTTAAACTACATATGAGATCTTTGCATTTTGAGTGCGTTTTGGTTTCAAAAATCATTTTGTTACTCAAAAGCACTAAAAGTGTCAAAAAAGCATTTTGGCTCAAATTCTGACTGTTTTGACACTTCAACTTGAAATGTGACCAAAAAACAGCAGTTTTTTAAACTACATATGAGATCTTTGCATTTTGAGTGCGTTTTGGTTTCAAAAATCATTTTGTTACTCAAAAGCACTAAAAGTGTGAAAAAAGCATTCTGGCCCAAATTCTGACTGTTTTGACTTTTGAACTTGAAATGTGACCAAAAACTGCTCTTTTTTAAACTACAGATGAGATTTTTGCCTTTTGGCTCAAATTCTGACTGTTTTGACTTTTCAACTTAAAATGTGAACAACAAAAAGCAGTTTTTTAAACTACATATGAGATCTTTGCATTTTGAGTGCGTTTTGGTTTCAAAAATCATTTTGTCACTCAAAAGTACTAAAAGTGTCAAAAAAGCATTTTGGCTCAAATTCTGACTGTTTTGACACTTCAACTTGAAATGTGACCAAAAAACAGCAGTTTTTTAAACTACATATGAGATCTTTGCATTTTGAGTGCGTTTTGGTTTCAAAAATCATTTTGTTACCCAAAAGTACTAAAAGTGTCAAAAAAGCATTTTGGCTCAAATTCTGACTGTTTTGACACTTCAACTTGAAATGTGACCAAAAAACAGCAGTTTTTTAAACTACATATGAGATCTTTGCATTTTGAGTGCGTTTTGGTTTCAAAAATCATTTTGTTACTCAAAAGCACTAAAAGTGTCAAAAAAGCATTTTGGCTCAAATTCTGACTGTTTTGACACTTCAACTTGAAATGTGACCAAAAAACAGCAGTTTTTTAAACTACATATGAGATCTTTGCATTTTGAGTGCGTTTTGGTTTCAAAAATCATTTTGTTACTCAAAAGCACTAAAAGTGTGAAAAAAGCATTCTGGCCCAAATTCTGACTGTTTTGACTTTTGAACTTGAAATGTGACCAAAAACTGCTCTTTTTTGAACTACAGATGAGATTTTTGCCTTTTGGCTCAAATTCTGACTGTTTTGACTTTTCAACTTAAAATGTGAACAACAAAAAGCAGTTTTTTAAACTACATATGAGATCTTTGCATTTTGAGTGCGTTTTGGTTTCAAAAATCATTTTGTTACTCAAAAGCACTAAAAGTGTCAAAAAAGCATTTTGGCTCAAATTCTGACTGTTTTGACTTTTGAACTTGAAATGTGACCAAAAACAACAGCTCTTTTTTGAACTTTAGGTGAGATCTTTGCCTTTTTAGTGTGTTTTGGTTTCAAAAATCATTTTGTCACTCAAAAGTACTAAAAGTGTCAAAAAAGCATTTTGGCTCAAATTCTGACTGTTTTGACACTTCAACTTGAAATGTGACCAAAAACAACAGCTCTTTTTTGAACTTTAGGTGAAATCTTTGCTTTTTGAATGCGTTTTGGTTTCAAAAATCATTTTGTCACTCAAAAGCACTAAAAGTGTCAAAAAAGCATTTTGGCTCAAATTCTGACTGTTTTGACTTTTGAACTTGAAATGTGACCAAAAACAACAGCTCTTTTTTTAACTTTAGGTGAGATCTTTGCTTTTTTAGTGTGTTTTGGTTTCAAAAATCATTTTGTCACTCAAAAGTACTAAAAGTGTCAAAAAAGCATTTTGGCTCAAATTCTGACTGTTTTGACACTTCAACTTGAAATGTGACCAAAAAACAGCAGTTTTTTAAACTACATATGATATCTTTGCATTTTGAGTGCGTTTTGGTTTCAAAAATCATTTTGTTACCCAAAAGTACTAAAAGTGTCAAAAAAGCATTTTGGCTCAAATTCTGACTGTTTTGACACTTCAACTTGAAATGTGACCAAAAAACAGCAGTTTTTTAAACTACATATGAGATCTTTGCATTTTGAGTGCGTTTTGGTTTCAAAAATCATTTTGTTACTCAAAAGCACTAAAAGTGTCAAAAAAGCATTTTGGCTCAAATTCTGACTGTTTTGACTTTTGAACTCGAAATGTGATCAAAAGATTGCTCTTTTTCGAACTACAGATGAGATTTTTGCCTTTTGGCTAAAATTTGAACAGTTTTGACTGTCAACTTGAAATGTGACCAAAAAACAGCAGTTTTTTAAACTACATATGAGATCTTTGCATTTTGAGTGCGTTTTGGATTCAAAAATCAATTTGTTACTCAAAAGCACTAAAAGTGTCCAAAAAAGCATTTTTGCTCAAATTCTGACTGTTTTGACTTTTGAACTTGAAATGTGACCAAAAACAACAGCTCTTTTTTGAACTTTAGGTGAGATCTTTGCTTTTTGAGTGCGTTTTGGTTTCAAAAATCATTTTGTCACTCAAAAGCACTAAAACTGTCAAAAAAGCATTTTGGCTCAAATTCTGACTGTTTTGACACTTCAACTTGAAATGTGACCAAAAACAACAGCTCTTTTTTGAACTTTAGGTGAGATCTTTGCTTTTTTAGTGTGTTTTGGTTTCAAAAATCATTTTGTCACTCAAAAGTACTAAAAGTGTCAAAAAAGCATTTTGGCTCAAATTCTGACTGTTTTGACACTTCAACTTGAAATGTGACCAAAAAACAGCAGTTTTTTAAACTACATATGAGATCTTTGCATTTTGAGTGCGTTTTGGTTTCAAAAATCATTTTGTTACTCAAAAGTACTAAAAGTGTCAAAAAAGCATTTTGGCTCAAATTCTGACTGTTTTGACACTTCAACTTGAAATGTGACCAAAAAAAAGCAGTTTTTTAAACTACATATGAGATCTTTGCATTTTGAGTGCGTTTTGGATTCAAAAAACAATTTGTTACTCAAAAGCACTAAAAGTGTCCAAAAAAGCATTTTTGCTCAAATTCTGACTGTTTTGACTTTTGAACTTGAAATGTGACCAAAAACAACAGCTCTTTTTTGAACTTTAGGTGAGATCTTTGCTTTTTGAGTGCGTTTTGGTTTCAAAAATCATTTTGTCACTCAAAAGCACTAAAACTGTCAAAAAAGCTTTTTCGCTCAAATTCTGACTGTTTTGACACTTCAACTTGAAATGTGACCAAAAAACAGCAGTTTTTTAAACTACATATGAGATCTTTGCATTTTGAGTGCGTTTTGGTTTCAAAAATCATTTTGTTACTCAAAAGCACTAAAAGTGTGAAAAAAGCATTCTGGCCCAAATTCTGACTGTTTTGACTTTTGAACTTGAAATGTGACCAAAAAACTGCTCTTTTTTGAACTACAGATGAGATTTTTGCCTTTTGGCTCAAATTCTGACTGTTTTGACTTTTCAACTTAAAATGTGAACAACAAAAAGCAGTTTTTTAAACTACATATGAGATCTTTGCATTTTGAGTGCGTTTTGGATTCAAAAAACAATTTGTTACTCAAAAGCACTAAAAGTGTCCAAAAAAGCATTTTTGCTCAAATTCTGACTGTTTTGACTTTTGAACTTGAAATGTGACCAAAAACAACAGCTCTTTTTTGAACTTTAGGTGAGATCTTTGCTTTTTGAGTGCGTTTTGGTTTCAAAAATCATTTTGTCACTCAAAAGCACTAAAACTGTCAAAAAAGCATTTTGGCTCAAATTCTGACTGTTTTGACACTTCAACTCGAAATGTGACCAAAAACAACAGCTCTTTTTTGAACTTTAGGTGAGATCTTTGCTTTTTTAGTGTGTTTTGGTTTCAAAAATCATTTTGTCACTCAAAAGTACTAAAAGTGTCAAAAGAGCATTTTGGCTCAAATTCTGACTGTTTTGACACTTCAACTTGAAATGTGACCAAAAAACAGCAGTTTTTTAAACTACATATGAGATCTTTGCATTTTGAGTGCGTTTTGGTTTCAAAAATCATTTTGTTACTCAAAAGTACTAAAAGTGTCAAAAAAGCATTTTGGCTCAAATTCTGACTGTTTTGACACTTCAACTTGAAATGTGACCAAAAAAAAGCAGTTTTTTAAACTACATATGAGATCTTTGCATTTTGAGTGCGTTTTGGATTCAAAAAACAATTTGTTACTCAAAAGCACTAAAAGTGTCCAAAAAAGCATTTTTGCTCAAATTCTGACTGTTTTGACTTTTGAACTTGAAATGTGACCAAAAACAACAGCTCTTTTTTGAACTTTAGGTGAGATCTTTGCTTTTTGAGTGCGTTTTGGTTTCAAAAATCATTTTGTCACTCAAAAGCACTAAAACTGTCAAAAAAGCTTTTTCGCTCAAATTCTGACTGTTTTGACACTTCAACTTGAAATGTGACCAAAAAACAGCAGTTTTTTAAACTACATATGAGATCTTTGCATTTTGAGTGCGTTTTGGTTTCAAAAATCATTTTGTTACTCAAAAGCACTAAAAGTGTGAAAAAAGCATTCTGGCCCAAATTCTGACTGTTTTGACTTTTGAACTTGAAATGTGACCAAAAAACTGCTCTTTTTTGAACTACAGATGAGATTTTTGCCTTTTGGCTCAAATTCTGACTGTTTTGACTTTTCAACTTAAAATGTGAACAACAAAAAGCAGTTTTTTAAACTACATATGAGATCTTTGCATTTTGAGTGCGTTTTGGATTCAAAAAACAATTTGTTACTCAAAAGCACTAAAAGTGTCCAAAAAAGCATTTTTGCTCAAATTCTGACTGTTTTGACTTTTGAACTTGAAATGTGACCAAAAACAACAGCTCTTTTTTGAACTTTAGGTGAGATCTTTGCTTTTTGAGTGCGTTTTGGTTTCAAAAATCATTTTGTCACTCAAAAGCACTAAAACTGTCAAAAAAGCATTTTGGCTCAAATTCTGACTGTTTTGACACTTCAACTTGAAATGTGACCAAAAAACAGCTCTTTTTTGAACTACAGATGAGATTTTTGCCTTTTGGCTAAAATTTGAACAGTTTTGACTGTCAACTTGAAATGTGACCAAAAAACAGCAGTTTTTTTAAACTACATATGAGATCTTTGCTTTTTGAATGCGTTTTGGTTTCAAAAATCATTTTGTCACTCAAAAGCACTAAAAGTGTCAAAAAAGCATTTTGGCTCAAATTCTGACTGTTTTGACACTTCAAATTGAAATGCGACCAAAAAACAGCAGTTTTTTAAACTACATATGAGATCTTTGCATTTTGAGTGCGTTTTGGTTTCAAAAATCATTTTGTTACTCAAAAGCACTAAAAGTGTGAAAAAAGCATTCTGGCCCAAATTCTGACTGTTTTGACTTTTGAACTTGAAATGTGACCAAAAAACTGCTCTTTTTTGAACTACAGATGAGATTTTTGCCTTTTGGCTCAAATTCTGACTGTTTTGACTTTTCAACTTAAAATGTGAACAACAAAAAGCAGTTTTTTAAACTACATATGAGATCTTTGCATTTTGAGTGCGTTTTGGTTTCAAAAATCATTTTGTTACTCAAAAGCACTAAAAGTGTCAAAAAAGCATTTTGGCTCAAATTCTGACTGTTTTGACTTTTGAACTTGAAATGTGACCAAAAACAACAGCTCTTTTTTGAACTTTAGGTGAGATCTTTGCTTTTTTAGTGTGTTTTGGTTTCAAAAATCATTTTGTCACTCAAAAGTACTAAAAGTGTCAAAAAAGCATTTTGGCTCAAATTCTGACTGTTTTGACACTTCAACTTGAAATGTGACCAAAAAACAGCAGTTTTTTAAACTACATATGAGATCTTTGCATTTTGAGTGCGTTTTGGTTTCAAAAATCATTTTGTTACCCAAAAGTACTAAAAGTGTCAAAAAAACATTTTGGCTCAAATTCTGACTGTTTTGACACTTCAACTTGAAATGTGACCAAAAAACAGCAGTTTTTTAAACTACATATGAGATCTTTGCATTTTGAGTGCGTTTTGGTTTCAAAAATCATTTTGTTACTCAAAAGCACTAAAAGTGTCAAAAAAGCATTTTGGCTCAAATTCTGACTGTTTTGACACTTCAACTTGAAATGTGACCAAAAAACAGCAGTTTTTTAAACTACATATGAGATCTTTGCATTTTGAGTGCGTTTTGGTTTCAAAAATCATTTTGTTACTCAAAAGCACTAAAAGTGTGAAAAAAGCATTCTGGCCCAAATTCTGACTGTTTTGACTTTTGAACTTGAAATGTGACCAAAAACTGCTCTTTTTTAAACTACAGATGAGATTTTTGCCTTTTGGCTCAAATTCTGACTGTTTTGACTTTTCAACTTAAAATGTGAACAACAAAAAGCAGTTTTTTAAACTACATATGAGATCTTTGCATTTTGAGTGCGTTTTGGTTTCAAAAATCATTTTGTCACTCAAAAGTACTAAAAGTGTCAAAAAAGCATTTTGGCTCAAATTCTGACTGTTTTGACACTTCAACTTGAAATGTGACCAAAAAACAGCAGTTTTTTAAACTACATATGAGATCTTTGCATTTTGAGTGCGTTTTGGTTTCAAAAATCATTTTGTTACCCAAAAGTACTAAAAGTGTCAAAAAAGCATTTTGGCTCAAATTCTGACTGTTTTGACACTTCAACTTGAAATGTGACCAAAAAACAGCAGTTTTTTAAACTACATATGAGATCTTTGCATTTTGAGTGCGTTTTGGTTTCAAAAATCATTTTGTTACTCAAAAGCACTAAAAGTGTCAAAAAAGCATTTTGGCTCAAATTCTGACTGTTTTGACACTTCAACTTGAAATGTGACCAAAAAACAGCAGTTTTTTAAACTACATATGAGATCTTTGCATTTTGAGTGCGTTTTGGTTTCAAAAATCATTTTGTTACTCAAAAGCACTAAAAGTGTGAAAAAAGCATTCTGGCCCAAATTCTGACTGTTTTGACTTTTGAACTTGAAATGTGACCAAAAACTGCTCTTTTTTGAACTACAGATGAGATTTTTGCCTTTTGGCTCAAATTCTGACTGTTTTGACTTTTCAACTTAAAATGTGAACAACAAAAAGCAGTTTTTTAAACTACATATGAGATCTTTGCATTTTGAGTGCGTTTTGGTTTCAAAAATCATTTTGTTACTCAAAAGCACTAAAAGTGTCAAAAAAGCATTTTGGCTCAAATTCTGACTGTTTTGACTTTTGAACTTGAAATGTGACCAAAAACAACAGCTCTTTTTTGAACTTTAGGTGAGATCTTTGCCTTTTTAGTGTGTTTTGGTTTCAAAAATCATTTTGTCACTCAAAAGTACTAAAAGTGTCAAAAAAGCATTTTGGCTCAAATTCTGACTGTTTTGACACTTCAACTTGAAATGTGACCAAAAACAACAGCTCTTTTTTGAACTTTAGGTGAAATCTTTGCTTTTTGAATGCGTTTTGGTTTCAAAAATCATTTTGTCACTCAAAAGCACTAAAAGTGTCAAAAAAGCATTTTGGCTCAAATTCTGACTGTTTTGACTTTTGAACTTGAAATGTGACCAAAAACAACAGCTCTTTTTTTAACTTTAGGTGAGATCTTTGCTTTTTTAGTGTGTTTTGGTTTCAAAAATCATTTTGTCACTCAAAAGTACTAAAAGTGTCAAAAAAGCATTTTGGCTCAAATTCTGACTGTTTTGACACTTCAACTTGAAATGTGACCAAAAAACAGCAGTTTTTTAAACTACATATGATATCTTTGCATTTTGAGTGCGTTTTGGTTTCAAAAATCATTTTGTTACCCAAAAGTACTAAAAGTGTCAAAAAAGCATTTTGGCTCAAATTCTGACTGTTTTGACACTTCAACTTGAAATGTGACCAAAAAACAGCAGTTTTTTAAACTACATATGAGATCTTTGCATTTTGAGTGCGTTTTGGTTTCAAAAATCATTTTGTTACTCAAAAGCACTAAAAGTGTCAAAAAAGCATTTTGGCTCAAATTCTGACTGTTTTGACTTTTGAACTCGAAATGTGATCAAAAGATTGCTCTTTTTCGAACTACAGATGAGATTTTTGCCTTTTGGCTAAAATTTGAACAGTTTTGACTGTCAACTTGAAATGTGACCAAAAAACAGCAGTTTTTTAAACTACATATGAGATCTTTGCATTTTGAGTGCGTTTTGGATTCAAAAATCAATTTGTTACTCAAAAGCACTAAAAGTGTCCAAAAAAGCATTTTTGCTCAAATTCTGACTGTTTTGACTTTTGAACTTGAAATGTGACCAAAAACAACAGCTCTTTTTTGAACTTTAGGTGAGATCTTTGCTTTTTGAGTGCGTTTTGGTTTCAAAAATCATTTTGTCACTCAAAAGCACTAAAACTGTCAAAAAAGCATTTTGGCTCAAATTCTGACTGTTTTGACACTTCAACTTGAAATGTGACCAAAAACAACAGCTCTTTTTTGAACTTTAGGTGAGATCTTTGCTTTTTTAGTGTGTTTTGGTTTCAAAAATCATTTTGTCACTCAAAAGTACTAAAAGTGTCAAAAAAGCATTTTGGCTCAAATTCTGACTGTTTTGACACTTCAACTTGAAATGTGACCAAAAAACAGCAGTTTTTTAAACTACATATGAGATCTTTGCATTTTGAGTGCGTTTTGGTTTCAAAAATCATTTTGTTACTCAAAAGTACTAAAAGTGTCAAAAAAGCATTTTGGCTCAAATTCTGACTGTTTTGACACTTCAACTTGAAATGTGACCAAAAAAAAGCAGTTTTTTAAACTACATATGAGATCTTTGCATTTTGAGTGCGTTTTGGATTCAAAAAACAATTTGTTACTCAAAAGCACTAAAAGTGTCCAAAAAAGCATTTTTGCTCAAATTCTGACTGTTTTGACTTTTGAACTTGAAATGTGACCAAAAACAACAGCTCTTTTTTGAACTTTAGGTGAGATCTTTGCTTTTTGAGTGCGTTTTGGTTTCAAAAATCATTTTGTCACTCAAAAGCACTAAAACTGTCAAAAAAGCTTTTTCGCTCAAATTCTGACTGTTTTGACACTTCAACTTGAAATGTGACCAAAAAACAGCAGTTTTTTAAACTACATATGAGATCTTTGCATTTTGAGTGCGTTTTGGTTTCAAAAATCATTTTGTTACTCAAAAGCACTAAAAGTGTGAAAAAAGCATTCTGGCCCAAATTCTGACTGTTTTGACTTTTGAACTTGAAATGTGACCAAAAAACTGCTCTTTTTTGAACTACAGATGAGATTTTTGCCTTTTGGCTCAAATTCTGACTGTTTTGACTTTTCAACTTAAAATGTGAACAACAAAAAGCAGTTTTTTAAACTACATATGAGATCTTTGCATTTTGAGTGCGTTTTGGATTCAAAAAACAATTTGTTACTCAAAAGCACTAAAAGTGTCCAAAAAAGCATTTTTGCTCAAATTCTGACTGTTTTGACTTTTGAACTTGAAATGTGACCAAAAACAACAGCTCTTTTTTGAACTTTAGGTGAGATCTTTGCTTTTTGAGTGCGTTTTGGTTTCAAAAATCATTTTGTCACTCAAAAGCACTAAAACTGTCAAAAAAGCATTTTGGCTCAAATTCTGACTGTTTTGACACTTCAACTTGAAATGTGACCAAAAACAACAGCTCTTTTTTGAACTTTAGGTGAAATCTTTGCTTTTTGAATGCGTTTTGGTTTCAAAAATCATTTTGTCACTCAAAAGCACTAAAAGTGTCAAAAAAGCATTTTGGCTCAAATTCTGACTGTTTTGACTTTTGAACTTGAAATGTGACCAAAAACAACAGCTCTTTTTTGAACTTTAGGTGAGATCTTTGCTTTTTTAGTGTGTTTTGGTTTCAAAAATCATTTTGTCACTCAAAAGTACTAAAAGTGTCAAAAAAGCATTTTGGCTCAAATTCTGACTGTTTTGACACTTCAACTTGAAATGTGACCAAAAAACAGCAGTTTTTTAAACTACATATGAGATCTTTGCATTTTGAGTGCGTTTTGGTTTCAAAAATCATTTTGTTACCCAAAAGTACTAAAAGTGTCAAAAAAGCATTTTGGCTCAAATTCTGACTGTTTTGACACTTCAACTTGAAATGTGACCAAAAAACAGCAGTTTTTTAAACTACATATGAGATCTTTGCATTTTGAGTGCGTTTTGGTTTCAAAAATCATTTTGTTACTCAAAAGCACTAAAAGTGTGAAAAAAGCATTCTGGCCCAAATTCTGACTGTTTTGACTTTTGAACTTGAAATGTGACCAAAAAACTGCTCTTTTTTGAAATACAGATGAGATTTTTGCCTTTTGGCTCAAATTCTGACTGTTTTGAATTTTCAACTTAAAATGTGAACAACAAAAAGCAGTTTTTTAAACTACATATGAGATCTTTGCATTTTGAGTGCGTTTTGGATTCAAAAAACAATTTGTTACTCAAAAGCACTAAAAGTGTCCAAAAAAGCATTTTTGCTCAAATTCTGACTGTTTTGACTTTTGAACTTGAAATGTGACCAAAAACAACAGCTCTTTTTTGAACTTTAGGTGAGATCTTTGCTTTTTGAGTGCGTTTTGGTTTCAAAAATCATTTTGTCACTCAAAAGCACTAAAACTGTCAAAAAAGCATTTTGGCTCAAATTCTGACTGTTTTGACACTTCAACTTGAAATGTGACCAAAAAACAGCTCTTTTTTGAACTACAGATGAGATTTTTGCCTTTTGGCTAAAATTTGAACAGTTTTGACTGTCAACTTGAAATGTGACCAAAAAACAGCAGTTTTTTAAACTACATATGAGATCTTTGCTTTTTGAATGCGTTTTGGTTTCAAAAATCATTTTGTCACTCAAAAGCACTAAAAGTGTCAAAAAAGCATTTTGGCTCAAATTCTGACTGTTTTGACACTTCAAATTGAAATGCGACCAAAAAACAGCAGTTTTTTAAACTACATATGAGATCTTTGCATTTTGAGTGCGTTTTGGTTTCAAAAATCATTTTGTTACTCAAAAGCACTAAAAGTGTGAAAAAAGCATTCTGGCCCAAATTCTGACTGTTTTGACTTTTGAACTTGAAATGTGACCAAAAAACTGCTCTTTTTTGAACTACAGATGAGATTTTTGCCTTTTGGCTCAAATTCTGACTGTTTTGACTTTTCAACTTAAAATGTGAACAACAAAAAGCAGTTTTTTAAACTACATATGAGATCTTTGCATTTTGAGTGCGTTTTGGTTTCAAAAATCATTTTGTTACTCAAAAGCACTAAAAGTGTCAAAAAAGCATTTTGGCTCAAATTCTGACTGTTTTGACTTTTGAACTTGAAATGTGACCAAAAACAACAGCTCTTTTTTGAACTTTAGGTGAGATCTTTGCTTTTTTAGTGTGTTTTGGTTTCAAAAATCATTTTGTCACTCAAAAGTACTAAAAGTGTCAAAAAAGCATTTTGGCTCAAATTCTGACTGTTTTGACACTTCAACTTGAAATGTGACCAAAAAACAGCAGTTTTTTAAACTACATATGAGATCTTTGCATTTTGAGTGCGTTTTGGTTTCAAAAATCATTTTGTTACCCAAAAGTACTAAAAGTGTCAAAAAAGCATTTTGGCTCAAATTCTGACTGTTTTGACACTTCAACTTGAAATGTGACCAAAAAACAGCAGTTTTTTAAACTACATATGAGATCTTTGCATTTTGAGTGCGTTTTGGTTTCAAAAATCATTTTGTTACTCAAAAGCACTAAAAGTGTCAAAAAAGCATTTTGGCTCAAATTCTGACTGTTTTGACACTTCAACTTGAAATGTGACCAAAAAAAAGCAGTTTTTTAAACTACATATGAGATCTTTGCATTTTGAGTGCGTTTTGGATTCAAAAAACAATTTGTTACTCAAAAGCACTAAAAGTGTCCAAAAAAGCATTTTTGCTCAAATTCTGACTGTTTTGACTTTTGAACTTGAAATGTGACCAAAAACAACAGCTCTTTTTTGAACTTTAGGTGAGATCTTTGCTTTTTGAGTGCGTTTTGGTTTCAAAAATCATTTTGTCACTCAAAAGCACTAAAACTGTCAAAAAAGCTTTTTCGCTCAAATTCTGACTGTTTTGACACTTCAACTTGAAATGTGACCAAAAAACAGCAGTTTTTTAAACTACATATGAGATCTTTGCATTTTGAGTGCGTTTTGGTTTCAAAAATCATTTTGTTACTCAAAAGCACTAAAAGTGTGAAAAAAGCATTCTGGCCCAAATTCTGACTGTTTTGACTTTTGAACTTGAAATGTGACCAAAAAACTGCTCTTTTTTGAACTACAGATGAGATTTTTGCCTTTTGGCTCAAATTCTGACTGTTTTGACTTTTCAACTTAAAATGTGAACAACAAAAAGCAGTTTTTTAAACTACATATGAGATCTTTGCATTTTGAGTGCGTTTTGGATTCAAAAAACAATTTGTTACTCAAAAGCACTAAAAGTGTCCAAAAAAGCATTTTTGCTCAAATTCTGACTGTTTTGACTTTTGAACTTGAAATGTGACCAAAAACAACAGCTCTTTTTTGAACTTTAGGTGAGATCTTTGCTTTTTGAGTGCGTTTTGGTTTCAAAAATCATTTTGTCACTCAAAAGCACTAAAACTGTCAAAAAAGCATTTTGGCTCAAATTCTGACTGTTTTGACACTTCAACTTGAAATGTGACCAAAAACAACAGCTCTTTTTTGAACTTTAGGTGAAATCTTTGCTTTTTGAATGCGTTTTGGTTTCAAAAATCATTTTGTCACTCAAAAGCACTAAAAGTGTCAAAAAAGCATTTTGGCTCAAATTCTGACTGTTTTGACTTTTGAACTTGAAATGTGACCAAAAACAACAGCTCTTTTTTGAACTTTAGGTGAGATCTTTGCTTTTTTAGTGTGTTTTGGTTTCAAAAATCATTTTGTCACTCAAAAGTACTAAAAGTGTCAAAAAAGCATTTTGGCTCAAATTCTGACTGTTTTGACACTTCAACTTGAAATGTGACCAAAAAACAGCAGTTTTTTAAACTACATATGAGATCTTTGCATTTTGAGTGCGTTTTGGTTTCAAAAATCATTTTGTTACCCAAAAGTACTAAAAGTGTCAAAAAAGCATTTTGGCTCAAATTCTGACTGTTTTGACACTTCAACTTGAAATGTGACCAAAAAACAGCAGTTTTTTAAACTACATATGAGATCTTTGCATTTTGAGTGCGTTTTGGTTTCAAAAATCATTTTGTTACCCAAAAGTACTAAAAGTGTCAAAAAAGCATTTTGGCTCAAATTCTGACTGTTTTGACACTTCAACTTGAAATGTGACCAAAAAACAGCAGTTTTTTAAACTACATATGAGATCTTTGCATTTTGAGTGCGTTTTGGTTTCAAAAATCATTTTGTTACTCAAAAGCACTAAAAGTGTGAAAAAAGCATTCTGGCCCAAATTCTGACTGTTTTGACTTTTGAACTTGAAATGTGACCAAAAAACTGCTCTTTTTTGAACTACAGATGAGATTTTTGCCTTTTGGCTCAAATTCTGACTGTTTTGAATTTTCAACTTAAAATGTGAACAACAAAAAGCAGTTTTTTAAACTACATATGAGATCTTTGCATTTTGAGTGCGTTTTGGATTCAAAAAACAATTTGTTACTCAAAAGCACTAAAAGTGTCCAAAAAAGCATTTTTGCTCAAATTCTGACTGTTTTGACTTTTGAACTTGAAATGTGACCAAAAACAACAGCTCTTTTTTGAACTTTAGGTGAGATCTTTGCTTTTTGAGTGCGTTTTGGTTTCAAAAATCATTTTGTCACTCAAAAGCACTAAAACTGTCAAAAAAGCATTTTGGCTCAAATTCTGACTGTTTTGACACTTCAACTTGAAATGTGACCAAAAAACAGCTCTTTTTTGAACTACAGATGAGATTTTTGCCTTTTGGCTAAAATTTGAACAGTTTTGACTGTCAACTTGAAATGTGACCAAAAAACAGCAGTTTTTTAAACTACATATGAGATCTTTGCTTTTTGAATGCGTTTTGGTTTCAAAAATCATTTTGTCACTCAAAAGCACTAAAAGTGTCAAAAAAGCATTTTGGCTCAAATTCTGACTGTTTTGACACTTCAAATTGAAATGCGACCAAAAAACAGCAGTTTTTTAAACTACATATGAGATCTTTGCATTTTGAGTGCGTTTTGGTTTCAAAAATCATTTTGTTACTCAAAAGCACTAAAAGTGTGAAAAAAGCATTCTGGCCCAAATTCTGACTGTTTTGACTTTTGAACTTGAAATGTGACCAAAAAACTGCTCTTTTTTGAACTACAGATGAGATTTTTGCCTTTTGGCTCAAATTCTGACTGTTTTGACTTTTCAACTTAAAATGTGAACAACAAAAAGCAGTTTTTTAAACTACATATGAGATCTTTGCATTTTGAGTGCGTTTTGGTTTCAAAAATCATTTTGTTACTCAAAAGCACTAAAAGTGTCAAAAAAGCATTTTGGCTCAAATTCTGACTGTTTTGACTTTTGAACTTGAAATGTGACCAAAAACAACAGCTCTTTTTTGAACTTTAGGTGAGATCTTTGCTTTTTTAGTGTGTTTTGGTTTCAAAAATCATTTTGTCACTCAAAAGTACTAAAAGTGTCAAAAAAGCATTTTGGCTCAAATTCTGACTGTTTTGACACTTCAACTTGAAATGTGACCAAAAAACAGCAGTTTTTTAAACTACATATGAGATCTTTGCATTTTGAGTGCGTTTTGGTTTCAAAAATCATTTTGTTACCCAAAAGTACTAAAAGTGTCAAAAAAGCATTTTGGCTCAAATTCTGACTGTTTTGACACTTCAACTTGAAATGTGACCAAAAAACAGCAGTTTTTTAAACTACATATGAGATCTTTGCATTTTGAGTGCGTTTTGGTTTCAAAAATCATTTTGTTACTCAAAAGCACTAAAAGTGTCAAAAAAGCATTTTGGCTCAAATTCTGACTGTTTTGACACTTCAACTTGAAATGTGACCAAAAAACAGCAGTTTTTTAAACTACATATGAGATCTTTGCATTTTGAGTGCGTTTTGGATTCAAAAAACAATTTGTTACTCAAAAGCACTAAAAGTGTGAAAAAAGCATTCTGGCCCAAATTCTGACTGTTTTGACTTTTGAACTTGAAATGTGACCAAAAAACTGCTCTTTTTTGAAATACAGATGAGATTTTTGCCTTTTGGCTCAAATTCTGACTGTTTTGACTTTTCAACTTAAAATGTGAACAACAAAAAGCAGTTTTTTAAACTACATATGAGATCTTTGCATTTTGAGTGCGTTTTGGATTCAAAAAACAATTTGTTACACAAAAGCACTAAAAGTGTCCAAAAAAGCATTTTTGCTCAAATTCTGACTGTTTTGACTTTTGAACTTGAAATGTGACCAAAAACAACAGCTCTTTTTTGAACTTTAGGTGAGATCTTTGCTTTTTGAGTGCGTTTTGGTTTCAAAAATCATTTTGTCACTCAAAAGCACTAAAAGTGTCAAAAAAGCATTTTGGCTCAAATTCTGACTGTTTTGACACTTCAACTTGAAATGTGACCAAAAAACAGCTCTTTTTTGAACTACAGATGAGATTTTTGCCTTTTGGCTAAAAGTTGAACAGTTTTGACTGTCAACTTGAAATGTGACCAAAAAACAGCAGTTTTTTAAACTACATATGAGATCTTTGCTTTTTGAATGCGTTTTGGTTTCAAAAATCATTTTGTCACTCAAAAGCACTAAAACTGTCAAAAAAGCTTTTTCGCTCAAATTCTGACTGTTTTGACACTTCAAATTGAAATGCGACCAAAAAACAGCAGTTTTTTAAACTACATATGAGATCTTTGCATTTTGAGTGCGTTTTTGTTTCAAAAATCATTTTGTTACTCAAAAGCACTAAAAGTGTGAAAAAAGCATTCTGGCCCAAATTCTGACTGTTTTGACTTTTGAACTTGAAATGTGACCAAAAAACTGCTCTTTTTTGAACTACAGATGAGATTTTTGCCTTTTGGCTCAAATTCTGACTGTTTTGACTTTTCAACTTAAAATGTGAACAACAAAAAGCAGTTTTTTAAACTACATATGAGATCTTTGCATTTTGAGTGCGTTTTGGATTCAAAAAACAATTTGTTACTCAAAAGCACTAAAAGTGTCCAAAAAAGCATTTTTGCTCAAATTCTGACTGTTTTGACTTTTGAACTTGAAATGTGACCAAAAACAACAGCTCTTTTTTGAACTTTAGGTGAGATCTTTGCTTTTTGAGTGCGTTTTGGTTTCAAAAATCATTTTGTCACTCAAAAGCACTAAAACTGTCAAAAAAGCTTTTTCGCTCAAATTCTGACTGTTTTGACACTTCAACTTGAAAATGACCAAAAAACAGCAGTTTTTTAAACTACATATGAGATCTTTGCATTTTGAGTGCGTTTTGGTTTCAAAAATCATTTTGTTACTCAAAAGCACTAAAAGTGTGAAAAAAGCATTCTGGCCCAAATTCTGACTGTTTTGACTTTTGAACTTGAAATGTGACCAAAAAACTGCTCTTTTTTGAACTACAGATGAGATTTTTGCCTTTTGGCTCAAATTCTGACTGTTTTGACTTTTCAACTTAAAATGTGAACAACAAAAAGCAGTTTTTTAAACTACATATGAGATCTTTGCATTTTGAGTGCGTTTTGGATTCAAAAAACAATTTGTTACTCAAAAGCACTAAAAGTGTCCAAAAAAGCATTTTTGCTCAAATTCTGACTGTTTTGACTTTTGAACTTGAAATGTGACCAAAAACAACAGCTCTTTTTTGAACTTTAGGTGAGATCTTTGCTTTTTGAGTGCGTTTTGGTTTCAAAAATCATTTTGTCACTCAAAAGCACTAAAACTGTCAAAAAAGCATTTTGGCTCAAATTCTGACTGTTTTGACACTTCAACTTGAAATGTGACCAAAAAACAGCTCTTTTTTGAACTACAGATGAGATTTTTGCCTTTTGGCTAAAATTTGAACAGTTTTGACTGTCAACTTGAAATGTGACCAAAAAACAGCAGTTTTTTAAACTACATATGAGATCTTTGCTTTTTGAATGCGTTTTGGTTTCAAAAATCATTTTGTCACTCAAAAGCACTAAAAGTGTCAAAAAAGCATTTTGGCTCAAATTCTGACTGTTTTGACTTTTGAACTCGAAATGTGATCAAAAGATTGCTCTTTTTCGAACTACAGATGAGATTTTTGCCTTTTGGCTAAAATTTGAACAGTTTTGACTGTCAACTTGAAATGTGACCAAAAAACAGCAGTTTTTTAAACTACATATGAGATCTTTGCATTTTGAGTGCGTTTTGGATTCAAAAATCAATTTGTTACTCAAAAGCACTAAAAGTGTCCAAAAAAGCATTTTTGCTCAAATTCTGACTGTTTTGACTTTTGAACTTGAAATGTGACCAAAAACAACAGCTCTTTTTTGAACTTTAGGTGAGATCTTTGCTTTTTGAGTGCGTTTTGGTTTCAAAAATCATTTTGTCACTCAAAAGCACTAAAACTGTCAAAAAAGCATTTTGGCTCAAATTCTGACTGTTTTGACACTTCAACTTGAAATGTGACCAAAAACAACAGCTCTTTTTTGAACTTTAGGTGAGATCTTTGCTTTTTTAGTGTGTTTTGGTTTCAAAAATCATTTTGTCACTCAAAAGTACTAAAAGTGTCAAAAAAGCATTTTGGCTCAAATTCTGACTGTTTTGACACTTCAACTTGAAATGTGACCAAAAAACAGCAGTTTTTTAAACTACATATGAGATCTTTGCATTTTGAGTGCGTTTTGGTTTCAAAAATCATTTTGTTACTCAAAAGTACTAAAAGTGTCAAAAAAGCATTTTGGCTCAAATTCTGACTGTTTTGACACTTCAACTTGAAATGTGACCAAAAAAAAGCAGTTTTTTAAACTACATATGAGATCTTTGCATTTTGAGTGCGTTTTGGATTCAAAAAACAATTTGTTACTCAAAAGCACTAAAAGTGTCCAAAAAAGCATTTTTGCTCAAATTCTGACTGTTTTGACTTTTGAACTTGAAATGTGACCAAAAACAACAGCTCTTTTTTGAACTTTAGGTGAGATCTTTGCTTTTTGAGTGCGTTTTGGTTTCAAAAATCATTTTGTCACTCAAAAGCACTAAAACTGTCAAAAAAGCTTTTTCGCTCAAATTCTGACTGTTTTGACACTTCAACTTGAAATGTGACCAAAAAACAGCAGTTTTTTAAACTACATATGAGATCTTTGCTTTTTGAGTGCGTTTTGGTTTCAAAAATCATTTTGTCACTCAAAAGCACTAAAACTGTCAAAAAAGCATTTTGGCTCAAATTCTGACTGTTTTGACACTTCAACTTGAAATGTGACCAAAAAACAGCTCTTTTTTGAACTACAGATGAGATTTTTGCCTTTTGGCTAAAATTTGAACAGTTTTGACTGTCAACTTGAAATGTGACCAAAAAACAGCAGTTTTTTAAACTACATATGAGATCTTTGCTTTTTGAATGCGTTTTGGTTTCAAAAATCATTTTGTCACTCAAAAGCACTAAAAGTGTCAAAAAAGCATTTTGGCTCAAATTCTGACTGTTTTGACTTTTGAACTCGAAATGTGATCAAAAGATTGCTCTTTTTCGAACTACAGATGAGATTTTTGCCTTTTGGCTAAAATTTGAACAGTTTTGACTGTCAACTTGAAATGTGACCAAAAAACAGCAGTTTTTTAAACTACATATGAGATCTTTGCATTTTGAGTGCGTTTTGGATTCAAAAATCAATTTGTTACTCAAAAGCACTAAAAGTGTCCAAAAAAGCATTTTTGCTCAAATTCTGACTGTTTTGACTTTTGAACTTGAAATGTGACCAAAAACAACAGCTCTTTTTTGAACTTTAGGTGAGATCTTTGCTTTTTGAGTGCGTTTTGGTTTCAAAAATCATTTTGTCACTCAAAAGCACTAAAACTGTCAAAAAAGCATTTTGGCTCAAATTCTGACTGTTTTGACACTTCAACTTGAAATGTGACCAAAAACAACAGCTCTTTTTTGAACTTTAGGTGAGATCTTTGCTTTTTTAGTCTGTTTTGGTTTCAAAAATCATTTTGTCACTCAAAAGTACTAAAAGTGTCAAAAAAGCATTTTGGCTCAAATTCTGACTGTTTTGACACTTCAACTTGAAATGTGACCAAAAAACAGCAGTTTTTTAAACTACATATGAGATCTTTGCATTTTGAGTGCGTTTTGGTTTCAAAAATCATTTTGTTACTCAAAAGTACTAAAAGTGTCAAAAAAGCATTTTGGCTCAAATTCTGACTGTTTTGACACTTCAACTTGAAATGTGACCAAAAAAAAGCAGTTTTTTAAACTACATATGAGATCTTTGCATTTTGAGTGCGTTTTGGATTCAAAAAACAATTTGTTACTCAAAAGCACTAAAAGTGTCCAAAAAAGCATTTTTGCTCAAATTCTGACTGTTTTGACTTTTGAACTTGAAATGTGACCAAAAACAACAGCTCTTTTTTGAACTTTAGGTGAGATCTTTGCTTTTTGAGTGCGTTTTGGTTTCAAAAATCATTTTGTCACTCAAAAGCACTAAAACTGTCAAAAAAGCTTTTTCGCTCAAATTCTGACTGTTTTGACACTTCAACTTGAAATGTGACCAAAAAACAGCAGTTTTTTAAACTACATATGAGATCTTTGCATTTTGAGTGCGTTTTGGTTTCAAAAATCATTTTGTTACTCAAAAGCACTAAAAGTGTGAAAAAAGCATTCTGGCCCAAATTCTGACTGTTTTGACTTTTGAACTTGAAATGTGACCAAAAAACTGCTCTTTTTTGAACTACAGATGAGATTTTTGCCTTTTGGCTCAAATTCTGACTGTTTTGACTTTTCAACTTAAAATGTGAACAACAAAAAGCAGTTTTTTAAACTACATATGAGATCTTTGCATTTTGAGTGCGTTTTGGATTCAAAAAACAATTTGTTACTCAAAAGCACTAAAAGTGTCCAAAAAAGCATTTTTGCTCAAATTCTGACTGTTTTGACTTTTGAACTTGAAATGTGACCAAAAACAACAGCTCTTTTTTGAACTTTAGGTGAGATCTTTGCTTTTTGAGTGCGTTTTGGTTTCAAAAATCATTTTGTCACTCAAAAGCACTAAAACTGTCAAAAAAGCATTTTGGCTCAAATTCTGACTGTTTTGACACTTCAACTTGAAATGTGACCAAAAAACAGCTCTTTTTTGAACTACAGATGAGATTTTTGCCTTTTGGCTAAAATTTGAACAGTTTTGACTGTCAACTTGAAATGTGACCAAAAAACAGCAGTTTTTTAAACTACATATGAGATCTTTGCTTTTTGAATGCGTTTTGGTTTCAAAAATCATTTTGTCACTCAAAAGCACTAAAAGTGTCAAAAAAGCATTTTGGCTCAAATTCTGACTGTTTTGACACTTCAACTTGAAATGTGACCAAAAAACAGCAGTTTTTTAAACTACATATGAGATCTTTGCATTTTGAGTGCGTTTTGGTTTCAAAAATCATTTTGTTACTCAAAAGCACTAAAAGTGTCAAAAAAGCATTTTGGCTCAAATTCTGACTGTTTTGACTTTTGAACTCGAAATGTGATCAAAAGATTGCTCTTTTTCGAACTACAGATGAGATTTTTGCCTTTTGGCTAAAATTTGAACAGTTTTGACTGTCAACTTGAAATGTGACCAAAAAACAGCAGTTTTTTAAACTACATATGAGATCTTTGCATTTTGAGTGCGTTTTGGTTTCAAAAATCATTTTGTTACTCAAAAGCACTAAAAGTGTCAAAAAAGCATTTTGGCTCAAATTCTGACTGTTTTGACTTTTGAACTTGAAATGTGACCAAAAACAACAGCTCTTTTTTGAACTTTAGGTGAGATCTTTGCTTTTTTAGTGTGTTTTGGTTTCAAAAATCATTTTGTCACTCAAAAGTACTAAAAGTGTCAAAAAAGCATTTTGGCTCAAATTCTGACTGTTTTGACACTTCAACTTGAAATGTGACCAAAAAACAGCAGTTTTTTAAACTACATATGAGATCTTTGCATTTTGAGTGCGTTTTGGTTTCAAAAATCATTTTGTTACCCAAAAGTACTAAAAGTGTCAAAAAAGCATTTTGGCTCAAATTCTGACTGTTTTGACACTTCAACTTGAAATGTGACCAAAAAACAGCAGTTTTTTAAACTACATATGAGATCTTTGCATTTTGAGTGCGTTTTGGTTTCAAAAATCATTTTGTTACTCAAAAGCACTAAAAGTGTCAAAAAAGCATTTTGGCTCAAATTCTGACTGTTTTGACACTTCAACTTGAAATGTGACCAAAAAACAGCAGTTTTTTAAACTACATATGAGATGTTTGCATTTTGAGTGCGTTTTGGTTTCAAAAATCATTTTGTTACTCAAAAGCACTAAAAGTGTGAAAAAAGCATTCTGGCCCAAATTCTGACTGTTTTGACTTTTGAACTTGAAATGTGACCAAAAACTGCTCTTTTTTGAACTACAGATGAGATTTTTGCCTTTTGGCTCAAATTCTGACTGTTTTGACTTTTCAACTTAAAATGTGAACAACAAAAAGCAGTTTTTTAAACTACATATGAGATCTTTGCATTTTGAGTGCGTTTTGGTTTCAAAAATCATTTTGTTACTCAAAAGCACTAAAAGTGTCAAAAAAGCATTTTGGCTCAAATTCTGACTGTTTTGACTTTTGAACTTGAAATGTTACCAAAAACAACAGCTCTTTTTTGAACTTTAGGTGAGATCTTTGCCTTTTTAGTGTGTTTTGGTTTCAAAAATCATTTTGTCACTCAAAAGTACTAAAAGTGTCAAAAAAGCATTTTGGCTCAAATTCTGACTGTTTTGACACTTCAACTTGAAATGTGACCAAAAACAACAGCTCTTTTTTGAACTTTAGGTGAAATCTTTGCTTTTTGAATGCGTTTTGGTTTCAAAAATCATTTTGTCACTCAAAAGCACTAAAAGTGTCAAAAAAGCATTTTGGCTCAAATTCTGACTGTTTTGACTTTTGAACTTGAAATGTGACCAAAAACAACAGCTCTTTTTTGAACTTTAGGTGAGATCTTTGCTTTTTTAGTGTGTTTTGGTTTCAAAAATCATTTTGTCACTCAAAAGTACTAAAAGTGTCAAAAAAGCATTTTGGCTCAAATTCTGACTGTTTTGACACTTCAACTTGAAATGTGACCAAAAAACAGCAGTTTTTTAAACTACATATGATATCTTTGCATTTTGAGTGCGTTTTGGTTTCAAAAATCATTTTGTTACCCAAAAGTACTAAAAGTGTCAAAAAAGCATTTTGGCTCAAATTCTGACTGTTTTGACACTTCAACTTGAAATGTGACCAAAAAACAGCAGTTTTTTAAACTACATATGAGATCTTTGCATTTTGAGTGCGTTTTGGTTTCAAAAATCATTTTGTTACTCAAAAGCACTAAAAGTGTCAAAAAAGCATTTTGGCTCAAATTCTGACTGTTTTGACTTTTGAACTCGAAATGTGATCAAAAGATTGCTCTTTTTCGAACTACAGATGAGATTTTTGCCTTTTGGCTAAAATTTGAACAGTTTTGACTGTCAACTTGAAATGTGACCAAAAAACAGCAGTTTTTTAAACTACATATGAGATCTTTGCATTTTGAGTGCGTTTTGGATTCAAAAATCAATTTGTTACTCAAAAGCACTAAAAGTGTCCAAAAAAGCATTTTTGCTCAAATTCTGACTGTTTTGACTTTTGAACTTGAAATGTGACCAAAAACAACAGCTCTTTTTTGAACTTTAGGTGAGATCTTTGCTTTTTTAGTGTGTTTTGGTTTCAAAAATCATTTTGTCACTCAAAAGTACTAAAAGTGTCAAAAAAGCATTTTGGCTCAAATTCTGACTGTTTTGACACTTCAACTTGAAATGTGACCAAAAAACAGCAGTTTTTTAAACTACATATGAGATCTTTGCATTTTGAGTGCGTTTTGGTTTCAAAAATCATTTTGTTACTCAAAAGTACTAAAAGTGTCAAAAAAGCATTTTGGCTCAAATTCTGACTGTTTTGACACTTCAACTTGAAATGTGACCAAAAAAAAGCAGTTTTTTCAACTACATATGAGATCTTTGCATTTTGAGTGCGTTTTGGATTCAAAAAACAATTTGTTACTCAAAAGCACTAAAAGTGTCCAAAAAAGCATTTTTGCTCAAATTCTGACTGTTTTGACTTTTGAACTTGAAATGTGACCAAAAACAACAGCTCTTTTTTGAACTTTAGGTGAGATCTTTGCTTTTTGAGTGCGTTTTGGTTTCAAAAATCATTTTGTCACTCAAAAGCACTAAAACTGTCAAAAAAGCTTTTTCGCTCAAATTCTGACTGTTTTGACACTTCAACTTGAAATGTGACCAAAAAACAGCAGTTTTTTAAACTACATATGAGATCTTTGCATTTTGAGTGCGTTTTGGTTTCAAAAATCATTTTGTTACTCAAAAGCACTAAAAGTGTGAAAAAAGCATTCTGGCCCAAATTCTGACTGTTTTGACTTTTGAACTTGAAATGTGACCAAAAAACTGCTCTTTTTTGAACTACAGATGAGATTTTTGCCTTTTGGCTCAAATTCTGACTGTTTTGACTTTTCAACTTAAAATGTGAACAACAAAAAGCAGTTTTTTAAACTACATATGAGATCTTTGCATTTTGAGTGCGTTTTGGATTCAAAAAACAATTTGTTACTCAAAAGCACTAAAAGTGTCCAAAAAAGCATTTTTGCTCAAATTCTGACTGTTTTGACTTTTGAACTTGAAATGTGACCAAAAACAACAGCTCTTTTTTGAACTTTAGGTGAGATCTTTGCTTTTTGAGTGCGTTTTGGTTTCAAAAATCATTTTGTCACTCAAAAGCACTAAAACTGTCAAAAAAGCATTTTGGCTCAAATTCTGACTGTTTTGACACTTCAACTTGAAATGTGACCAAAAAACAGCTCTTTTTTGAACTACAGATGAGATTTTTGCCTTTTGGCTAAAATTTGAACAGTTTTGACTGTCAACTTGAAATGTGACCAAAAAACAGCAGTTTTTTAAACTACATATGAGATCTTTGCTTTTTGAATGCGTTTTGGTTTCAAAAATCATTTTGTCACTCAAAAGCACTAAAAGTGTCAAAAAAGCATTTTGGCTCAAATTCTGACTGTTTTGACACTTCAAATTGAAATGCGACCAAAAAACAGCAGTTTTTTAAACTACATATGAGATCTTTGCATTTTGAGTGCGTTTTGGTTTCAAAAATCATTTTGTTACTCAAAAGCACTAAAAGTGTGAAAAAAGCATTCTGGCCCAAATTCTGACTGTTTTGACTTTTGAACTTGAAATGTGACCAAAAAACTGCTCTTTTTTGAACTACAGATGAGATTTTTGCCTTTTGGCTCAAATTCTGACTGTTTTGACTTTTCAACTTAAAATGTGAACAACAAAAAGCAGTTTTTTAAACTACATATGAGATCTTTGCATTTTGAGTGCGTTTTGGTTTCAAAAATCATTTTGTTACTCAAAAGCACTAAAAGTGTCAAAAAAGCATTTTGGCTCAAATTCTGACTGTTTTGACTTTTGAACTTGAAATGTGACCAAAAACAACAGCTCTTTTTTGAACTTTAGGTGAGATCTTTGCTTTTTTAGTGTGTTTTGGTTTCAAAAATCATTTTGTCACTCAAAAGTACTAAAAGTGTCAAAAAAGCATTTTGGCTCAAATTCTGACTGTTTTGACACTTCAACTTGAAATGTGACCAAAAAACAGCAGTTTTTTAAACTACATATGAGATCTTTGCATTTTGAGTGCGTTTTGGTTTCAAAAATCATTTTGTTACCCAAAAGTACTAAAAGTGTCAAAAAAGCATTTTGGCTCAAATTCTGACTGTTTTGACACTTCAACTTGAAATGTGACCAAAAAACAGCAGTTTTTTAAACTACATATGAGATCTTTGCATTTTGAGTGCGTTTTGGTTTCAAAAATCATTTTGTTACTCAAAAGCACTAAAAGTGTCAAAAAAGCATTTTGGCTCAAATTCTGACTGTTTTGACACTTCAACTTGAAATGTGACCAAAAAACAGCAGTTTTTTAAACTACATATGAGATCTTTGCATTTTGAGTGCGTTTTGGTTTCAAAAATCATTTTGTTACTCAAAAGCACTAAAAGTGTGAAAAAAGCATTCTGGCCCAAATTCTGACTGTTTTGACTTTTGAACTTGAAATGTGACCAAAAACTGCTCTTTTTTGAACTACAGATGAGATTTTTGCCTTTTGGCTCAAATTCTGACTGTTTTGACTTTTCAACTTAAAATGTGAACAACAAAAAGCAGTTTTTTAAACTACATATGAGATCTTTGCATTTTGAGTGCGTTTTGGTTTCAAAAATCATTTTGTTACTCAAAAGCACTAAAAGTGTCAAAAAAGCATTTTGGCTCAAATTCTGACTGTTTTGACTTTTGAACTTGAAATGTGACCAAAAACAACAGCTCTTTTTTGAACTTTAGGTGAGATCTTTGCCTTTTTAGTGTGTTTTGGTTTCAAAAATCATTTTGTCACTCAAAAGTACTAAAAGTGTCAAAAAAGCATTTTGGCTCAAATTCTGACTGTTTTGACACTTCAACTTGAAATGTGACCAAAAACAACAGCTCTTTTTTGAACTTTAGGTGAAATCTTTGCTTTTTGAATGCGTTTTGGTTTCAAAAATCATTTTGTCACTCAAAAGCACTAAAAGTGTCAAAAAAGCATTTTGGCTCAAATTCTGACTGTTTTGACTTTTGAACTTGAAATGTGACCAAAAACAACAGCTCTTTTTTGAACTTTAGGTGAGATCTTTGCTTTTTTAGTGTGTTTTGGTTTCAAAAATCATTTTGTCACTCAAAAGTACTAAAAGTGTCAAAAAAGCATTTTGGCTCAAATTCTGACTGTTTTGACACTTCAACTTGAAATGTGACCAAAAAACAGCAGTTTTTTAAACTACATATGAGATCTTTGCATTTTGAGTGCGTTTTGGTTTCAAAAATCATTTTGTTACCCAAAAGTACTAAAAGTGTCAAAAAAGCATTTTGGCTCAAATTCTGACTGTTTTGACACTTCAACTTGAAATGTGACCAAAAAACAGCAGTTTTTTAAACTACATATGAGATCTTTGCATTTTGAGTGCGTTTTGGATTCAAAAAACAATTTGTTACTCAAAAGCACTAAAAGTGTCCAAAAAAGCATTTTTGCTCAAATTCTGACTGTTTTGACTTTTGAACTTGAAATGTGACCAAAAACAACAGCTCTTTTTTGAACTTTAGGTGAGATCTTTGCTTTTTGAGTGCGTTTTGGTTTCAAAAATCATTTTGTCACTCAAAAGCACTAAAACTGTCAAAAAAGCATTTTGGCTCAAATTCTGACTGTTTTGACACTTCAACTTGAAATGTGACCAAAAAACAGCTCTTTTTTGAACTACAGATGAGATTTTTGCCTTTTGGCTAAAATTTGAACAGTTTTGACTGTCAACTTGAAATGTGACCAAAAAACAGCAGTTTTTTAAACTACATATGAGATCTTTGCTTTTTGAATGCGTTTTGGTTTCAAAAATCATTTTGTCACTCAAAAGCACTAAAAGTGTCAAAAAAGCATTTTGGCTCAAATTCTGACTGTTTTGACACTTCAAATTGAAATGCGACCAAAAAACAGCAGTTTTTTAAACTACATATGAGATCTTTGCATTTTGAGTGCGTTTTGGTTTCAAAAATCATTTTGTTACTCAAAAGCACTAAAAGTGTGAAAAAAGCATTCTGGCCCAAATTCTGACTGTTTTGACTTTTGAACTTGAAATGTGACCAAAAAACTGCTCTTTTTTGAACTACAGATGAGATTTTTGCCTTTTGGCTCAAATTCTGACTGTTTTGACTTTTCAACTTAAAATGTGAACAACAAAAAGCAGTTTTTTAAACTACATATGAGATCTTTGCATTTTGAGTGCGTTTTGGTTTCAAAAATCATTTTGTTACTCAAAAGCACTAAAAGTGTCAAAAAAGCATTTTGGCTCAAATTCTGACTGTTTTGACTTTTGAACTTGAAATGTGACCAAAAACAACAGCTCTTTTTTGAACTTTAGGTGAGATCTTTGCTTTTTTAGTGTGTTTTGGTTTCAAAAATCATTTTGTCACTCAAAAGTACTAAAAGTGTCAAAAAAGCATTTTGGCTCAAATTCTGACTGTTTTGACACTTCAACTTGAAATGTGACCAAAAAACAGCAGTTTTTTAAACTACATATGAGATCTTTGCATTTTGAGTGCGTTTTGGTTTCAAAAATCATTTTGTTACCCAAAAGTACTAAAAGTGTCAAAAAAGCATTTTGGCTCAAATTCTGACTGTTTTGACACTTCAACTTGAAATGTGACCAAAAAACAGCAGTTTTTTAAACTACATATGAGATCTTTGCATTTTGAGTGCGTTTTGGTTTCAAAAATCATTTTGTTACTCAAAAGCACTAAAAGTGTCAAAAAAGCATTTTGGCTCAAATTCTGACTGTTTTGACACTTCAACTTGAAATGTGACCAAAAAACAGCAGTTTTTTAAACTACATATGAGATCTTTGCATTTTGAGTGCGTTTTGGTTTCAAAAATCATTTTGTTACTCAAAAGCACTAAAAGTGTGAAAAAAGCATTCTGGCCCAAATTCTGACTGTTTTGACTTTTGAACTTGAAATGTGACCAAAAACTGCTCTTTTTTGAACTACAGATGAGATTTTTGCCTTTTGGCTCAAATTCTGACTGTTTTGACTTTTCAACTTAAAATGTGAACAACAAAAAGCAGTTTTTTAAACTACATATGAGATCTTTGCATTTTGAGTGCGTTTTGGTTTCAAAAATCATTTTGTTACTCAAAAGCACTAAAAGTGTCAAAAAAGCATTTTGGCTCAAATTCTGACTGTTTTGACTTTTGAACTTGAAATGTGACCAAAAACAACAGCTCTTTTTTGAACTTTAGGTGAGATCTTTGCCTTTTTAGTGTGTTTTGGTTTCAAAAATCATTTTGTCACTCAAAAGTACTAAAAGTGTCAAAAAAGCATTTTGGCTCAAATTCTGACTGTTTTGACACTTCAACTTGAAATGTGACCAAAAACAACAGCTCTTTTTTGAACTTTAGGTGAAATCTTTGCTTTTTGAATGCGTTTTGGTTTCAAAAATCATTTTGTCACTCAAAAGCACTAAAAGTGTCAAAAAAGCATTTTGGCTCAAATTCTGACTGTTTTGACTTTTGAACTTGAAATGTGACCAAAAACAACAGCTCTTTTTTGAACTTTAGGTGAGATCTTTGCTTTTTTAGTGTGTTTTGGTTTCAAAAATCATTTTGTCACTCAAAAGTACTAAAAGTGTCAAAAAAGCATTTTGGCTCAAATTCTGACTGTTTTGACACTTCAACTTGAAATGTGACCAAAAAACAGCAGTTTTTTAAACTACATATGAGATCTTTGCATTTTGAGTGCGTTTTGGTTTCAAAAATCATTTTGTTACCCAAAAGTACTAAAAGTGTCAAAAAAGCATTTTGGCTCAAATTCTGACTGTTTTGACACTTCAACTTGAAATGTGACCAAAAAACAGCAGTTTTTTAAACTACATATGAGATCTTTGCATTTTGAGTGCGTTTTGGTTTCAAAAATCATTTTGTTACTCAAAAGCACTAAAAGTGTCAAAAAAGCATTTTGGCTCAAATTCTGACTGTTTTGACTTTTGAACTCGAAATGTGATCAAAAGATTGCTCTTTTTCGAACTACAGATGAGATTTTTGCCTTTTGGCTAAAATTTGAACAGTTTTGACTGTCAACTTGAAATGTGACCAAAAAACAGCAGTTTTTTAAACTACATATGAGATCTTTGCATTTTGAGTGCGTTTTGGATTCAAAAATCAATTTGTTACTCAAAAGCACTAAAAGTGTCCAAAAAAGCATTTTTGCTCAAATTCTGACTGTTTTGACTTTTGAACTTGAAATGTGACCAAAAACAACAGCTCTTTTTTGAACTTTAGGTGAGATCTTTGCTTTTTGAGTGCGTTTTGGTTTCAAAAATCATTTTGTCACTCAAAAGCACTAAAACTGTCAAAAAAGCATTTTGGCTCAAATTCTGACTGTTTTGACACTTCAACTTGAAATGTGACCAAAAACAACAGCTCTTTTTTGAACTTTAGGTGAGATCTTTGCTTTTTTAGTGTGTTTTGGTTTCAAAAATCATTTTGTCACTCAAAAGTACTAAAAGTGTCAAAAAAGCATTTTGGCTCAAATTCTGACTGTTTTGACACTTCAACTTGAAATGTGACCAAAAAACAGCAGTTTTTTAAACTACATATGAGATCTTTGCATTTTGAGTGCGTTTTGGTTTCAAAAATCATTTTGTTACTCAAAAGTACTAAAAGTGTCAAAAAAGCATTTTGGCTCAAATTCTGACTGTTTTGACACTTCAACTTGAAATGTGACCAAAAAAAAGCAGTTTTTTAAACTACATATGAGATCTTTGCATTTTGAGTGCGTTTTGGATTCAAAAAACAATTTGTTACTCAAAAGCACTAAAAGTGTCCAAAAAAGCATTTTTGCTCAAATTCTGACTGTTTTGACTTTTGAACTTGAAATGTGACCAAAAACAACAGCTCTTTTTTGAACTTTAGGTGAGATCTTTGCTTTTTGAGTGCGTTTTGGTTTCAAAAATCATTTTGTCACTCAAAAGCACTAAAACTGTCAAAAAAGCATTTTGGCTCAAATTCTGACTGTTTTGACACTTCAACTTGAAATGTGACCAAAAAACAGCAGTTTTTTAAACTACATATGAGATCTTTGCATTTTGAGTGCGTTTTGGTTTCAAAAATCATTTTGTTACTCAAAAGCACTAAAAGTGTGAAAAAAGCATTCTGGCCCAAATTCTGACTGTTTTGACTTTTGAACTTGAAATGTGACCAAAAAACTGCTCTTTTTTGAACTACAGATGAGATTTTTGCCTTTTGGCTCAAATTCTGACTGTTTTGACTTTTCAACTTAAAATGTGAACAACAAAAAGCAGTTTTTTAAACTACATATGAGATCTTTGCATTTTGAGTGCGTTTTGGATTCAAAAAACAATTTGTTACTCAAAAGCACTAAAAGTGTCCAAAAAAGCATTTTTGCTCAAATTCTGACTGTTTTGACTTTTGAACTTGAAATGTGACCAAAAACAACAGCTCTTTTTTGAACTTTAGGTGAGATCTTTGCTTTTTGAGTGCGTTTTGGTTTCAAAAATCATTTTGTCACTCAAAAGCACTAAAACTGTCAAAAAAGCATTTTGGCTCAAATTCTGACTGTTTTGACACTTCAACTTGAAATGTGACCAAAAAACAGCTCTTTTTTGAACTACAGATGAGATTTTTGCCTTTTGGCTAAAATTTGAACAGTTTTGACTGTCAACTTGAAATGTGACCAAAAAACAGCAGTTTTTTAAACTACATATGAGATCTTTGCTTTTTGAATGCGTTTTGGTTTCAAAAATCATTTTGTCACTCAAAAGCACTAAAAGTGTCAAAAAAGCATTTTGGCTCAAATTCTGACTGTTTTGACACTTCAAATTGAAATGCGACCAAAAAACAGCAGTTTTTTAAACTACATATGAGATCTTTGCATTTTGAGTGCGTTTTGGTTTCAAAAATCATTTTGTTACTCAAAAGCACTAAAAGTGTGAAAAAAGCATTCTGGCCCAAATTCTGACTGTTTTGACTTTTGAACTTGAAATGTGACCAAAAAACTGCTCTTTTTTGAACTACAGATGAGATTTTTGCCTTTTGGCTCAAATTCTGACTGTTTTGACTTTTCAACTTAAAATGTGAACAACAAAAAGCAGTTTTTTAAACTACATATGAGATCTTTGCATTTTGAGTGCGTTTTGGTTTCAAAAATCATTTTGTTACTCAAAAGCACTAAAAGTGTCAAAAAAGCATTTTGGCTCAAATTCTGACTGTTTTGACTTTTGAACTTGAAATGTGACCAAAAACAACAGCTCTTTTTTGAACTTTAGGTGAGATCTTTGCTTTTTTAGTGTGTTTTGGTTTCAAAAATCATTTTGTCACTCAAAAGTACTAAAAGTGTCAAAAAAGCATTTTGGCTCAAATTCTGACTGTTTTGACACTTCAACTTGAAATGTGACCAAAAAACAGCAGTTTTTTAAACTACATATGAGATCTTTGCATTTTGAGTGCGTTTTGGTTTCAAAAATCATTTTGTTACCCAAAAGTACTAAAAGTGTCAAAAAAGCATTTTGGCTCAAATTCTGACTGTTTTGACACTTCAACTTGAAATGTGACCAAAAAACAGCAGTTTTTTAAACTACATATGAGATCTTTGCATTTTGAGTGCGTTTTGGTTTCAAAAATCATTTTGTTACTCAAAAGCACTAAAAGTGTCAAAAAAGCATTTTGGCTCAAATTCTGACTGTTTTGACACTTCAACTTGAAATGTGACCAAAAAACAGCAGTTTTTTAAACTACATATGAGATCTTTGCATTTTGAGTGCGTTTTGGTTTCAAAAATCATTTTGTTACTCAAAAGCACTAAAAGTGTGAAAAAAGCATTCTGGCCCAAATTCTGACTGTTTTGACTTTTGAACTTGAAATGTGACCAAAAACTGCTCTTTTTTGAACTACAGATGAGATTTTTGCCTTTTGGCTCAAATTCTGACTGTTTTGACTTTTCAACTTAAAATGTGAACAACAAAAAGCAGTTTTTTAAACTACATATGAGATCTTTGCATTTTGAGTGCGTTTTGGTTTCAAAAATCATTTTGTTACTCAAAAGCACTAAAAGTGTCAAAAAAGCATTTTGGCTCAAATTCTGACTGTTTTGACTTTTGAACTTGAAATGTGACCAAAAACAACAGCTCTTTTTTGAACTTTAGGTGAGATCTTTGCCTTTTTAGTGTGTTTTGGTTTCAAAAATCATTTTGTCACTCAAAAGTACTAAAAGTGTCAAAAAAGCATTTTGGCTCAAATTCTGACTGTTTTGACACTTCAACTTGAAATGTGACCAAAAACAACAGCTCTTTTTTGAACTTTAGGTGAAATCTTTGCTTTTTGAATGCGTTTTGGTTTCAAAAATCATTTTGTCACTCAAAAGCACTAAAAGTGTCAAAAAAGCATTTTGGCTCAAATTCTGACTGTTTTGACTTTTGAACTTGAAATGTGACCAAAAACAACAGCTCTTTTTTGAACTTTAGGTGAGATCTTTGCTTTTTTAGTGTGTTTTGGTTTCAAAAATCATTTTGTCACTCAAAAGTACTAAAAGTGTCAAAAAAGCATTTTGGCTCAAATTCTGACTGTTTTGACACTTCAACTTGAAATGTGACCAAAAAACAGCAGTTTTTTAAACTACATATGAGATCTTTGCATTTTGAGTGCGTTTTGGTTTCAAAAATCATTTTGTTACCCAAAAGTACTAAAAGTGTCAAAAAAGCATTTTGGCTCAAATTCTGACTGTTTTGACACTTCAACTTGAAATGTGACCAAAAAACAGCAGTTTTTTAAACTACATATGAGATCTTTGCATTTTGAGTGCGTTTTGGTTTCAAAAATCATTTTGTTACTCAAAAGCACTAAAAGTGTCAAAAAAGCATTTTGGCTCAAATTCTGACTGTTTTGACTTTTGAACTCGAAATGTGATCAAAAGATTGCTCTTTTTCGAACTACAGATGAGATTTTTGCCTTTTGGCTAAAATTTGAACAGTTTTGACTGTCAACTTGAAATGTGACCAAAAAACAGCAGTTTTTTAAACTACATATGAGATCTTTGCATTTTGAGTGCGTTTTGGATTCAAAAATCAATTTGTTACTCAAAAGCACTAAAAGTGTCCAAAAAAGCATTTTTGCTCAAATTCTGACTGTTTTGACTTTTGAACTTGAAATGTGACCAAAAACAACAGCTCTTTTTTGAACTTTAGGTGAGATCTTTGCTTTTTGAGTGCGTTTTGGTTTCAAAAATCATTTTGTCACTCAAAAGCACTAAAACTGTCAAAAAAGCATTTTGGCTCAAATTCTGACTGTTTTGACACTTCAACTTGAAATGTGACCAAAAACAACAGCTCTTTTTTGAACTTTAGGTGAGATCTTTGCTTTTTTAGTGTGTTTTGGTTTCAAAAATCATTTTGTCACTCAAAAGTACTAAAAGTGTCAAAAAAGCATTTTGGCTCAAATTCTGACTGTTTTGACACTTCAACTTGAAATGTGACCAAAAAACAGCAGTTTTTTAAACTACATATGAGATCTTTGCATTTTGAGTGCGTTTTGGTTTCAAAAATCATTTTGTTACTCAAAAGTACTAAAAGTGTCAAAAAAGCATTTTGGCTCAAATTCTGACTGTTTTGACACTTCAACTTGAAATGTGACCAAAAAAAAGCAGTTTTTTAAACTACATATGAGATCTTTGCATTTTGAGTGCGTTTTGGATTCAAAAAACAATTTGTTACTCAAAAGCACTAAAAGTGTCCAAAAAAGCATTTTTGCTCAAATTCTGACTGTTTTGACTTTTGAACTTGAAATGTGACCAAAAACAACAGCTCTTTTTTGAACTTTAGGTGAGATCTTTGCTTTTTGAGTGCGTTTTGGTTTCAAAAATCATTTTGTCACTCAAAAGCACTAAAACTGTCAAAAAAGCATTTTGGCTCAAATTCTGACTGTTTTGACACTTCAACTTGAAATGTGACCAAAAAACAGCAGTTTTTTAAACTACATATGAGATCTTTGCATTTTGAGTGCGTTTTGGTTTCAAAAATCATTTTGTTACTCAAAAGCACTAAAAGTGTGAAAAAAGCATTCTGGCCCAAATTCTGACTGTTTTGACTTTTGAACTTGAAATGTGACCAAAAAACTGCTCTTTTTTGAACTACAGATGAGATTTTTGCCTTTTGGCTCAAATTCTGACTGTTTTGACACTTCAACTTGAAATGTGACCAAAAAACAGCAGTTTTTTAAACTACATATGAGATCTTTGCATTTTGAGTGCGTTTTGGTTTCAAAAATCATTTTGTTACTCAAAAGCACTAAAAGTGTCAAAAAAGCATTTTGGCTCAAATTCTGACTGTTTTGACTTTTGAACTCGAAATGTGATCAAAAGATTGCTCTTTTTCGAACTACAGATGAGATTTTTGCCTTTTGGCTAAAATTTGAACAGTTTTGACTGTCAACTTGAAATGTGACCAAAAAACAGCAGTTTTTTAAACTACATATGAGATCTTTGCATTTTGAGTGCGTTTTGGATTCAAAAATCAATTTGTTACTCAAAAGCACTAAAAGTGTCCAAAAAAGCATTTTTGCTCAAATTCTGACTGTTTTGACTTTTCAACTTAAAATGTGAACAACAAAAAGCAGTTTTTTAAACTACATATGAGATCTTTGCATTTTGAGTGCGTTTTGGTTTCAAAAATCATTTTGTTACTCAAAAGCACTAAAAGTGTCAAAAAAGCATTTTGGCTCAAATTCTGACTGTTTTGACTTTTGAACTCGAAATGTGATCAAAAGACTGCTCTTTTTTGAACTACAGATTAGATTTTTGCCTTTTGGCTAAAATTTGAACAGTTTTGACTGTCAACTCGAAATGTGACCAAAAAACAGCAGTTCTTTAAACTACGTATGAGATCTTTGCATTTTGAGTGCGTTTTGGTTTCAAAAATCATTTTGTTACTCAAAAGCACTAAAAGTGTCAAAAAAGCATTTTGGCTCAAATTCTGACTGGTTTGACTTTTGAACTTGAAATGTGACCAAAAACAACAGCTCTTTTTTGAACTTTAGGTGAGATCTTTGCTTTTTTAGTGTGTTTTGGTTTCAAAAATCATTTTGTCACTCAAAAGTACTAAAAGTGTGAAAAAAGCATTTTGGCTCAAATTCTGACTGTTTTGACACTTCAACTTGAAATGTGACCAAAAAACAGCAGTTTTTTAAACTACATATGAGATCTTTGCATTTTGAGTGCGTTTTGGTTTCAAAAATCATTTTGTTACTCAAAAGCACTAAAAGTGTGAAAAAAGCATTCTGGCCCAAATTCTGACTGTTTTGACTTTTGAACTTGAAATGTGACCAAAAACTGCTCTTTTTTGAACTACAGATGAGATTTTTGCCTTTTGGCTCAAATTCTGACTGTTTTGACTTTTCAACTTAAAATGTGAACAACAAAAAGCAGTTTTTTAAACTACATATGAGATCTTTGCATTTTGAGTGCGTTTTGGTTTCAAAAATCATTTTGTTACTCAAAAGCACTAAAAGTGTCAAAAAAGCATTTTGGCTCAAATTCTGACTGTTTTGACTTTTGAACTTGAAATGTGACCAAAAACAACAGCTCTTTTTTGAACTTTAGGTGAGATCTTTGCCTTTTTAGTGTGTTTTGGTTTCAAAAATCATTTTGTCACTCAAAAGTACTAAAAGTGTCAAAAAAGCATTTTGGCTCAAATTCTGACTGTTTTGACTTTTGAACTTGAAATGTGACCAAAAACAACAGCTCTTTTTTGAACTTTAGGTGAGATCTTTGCTTTTTTAGTGTGTTTTGGTTTCAAAAATCATTTTGTCACTCAAAAGTACTAAAAGTGTGAAAAAAGCATTTTGGCTCAAATTCTGACTGTTTTGACACTTCAACTTGAAATGTGACCAAAAAACAGCAGTTTTTTAAACTACATATGAGATCTTTGCATTTTGAGTGCGTTTTGGTTTCAAAAATCATTTTGTTACTCAAAAGCACTAAAAGTGTGAAAAAAGCATTCTGGCCCAAATTCTGACTGTTTTGACTTTTGAACTTGAAATGTGACCAAAAAACTGCTCTTTTTTGAACTACAGATGAGATTTTTGCCTTTTGGCTCAAATTCTGACTGTTTTGACTTTTCAACTTAAAATGTGAACAACAAAAAGCAGTTTTTTAAACTACATATGAGATCTTTGCATTTTGAGTGCGTTTTGGTTTCAAAAATCATTTTGTTACTCAAAAGCACTAAAAGTGTCAAAAAAGCATTTTGGCTCAAATTCTGACTGTTTTGACACTTCAACTTGAAATATGACCAAAAAACAGCAGTTTTTTAAACTACATATGAGATCTTTGCATTTTGAGTGCTTTTTGGTTTCAAAAATCATTTTGTTACTCAAAAGCACTAAAAGTGTCAAAAAAGCATTTTGGCTCAAATTCTGACTGTTTTGACTTTTGAACTCGAAATGTGACCAAAAACAACAGCTCTTTTTTGAACTTTAGGTGAGATCTTTGCTTTTTGAGTGCGTTTTGGTTTCAAAAATCATTTTGTCACTCAAAAGCACTAAAACTGTCAAAAAAGCATTTTGGCTCAAATTCTGACTGTTTTGACACTTCAACTTGAAATGTGACCAAAAACAACAGCTCTTTTTTGAACTTTAGGTGAAATCTTTGCTTTTTGAATGCGTTTTGGTTTCAAAAATCATTTTGTCACTCAAAAGCACTAAAAGTGTCAAAAAAGCATTTTGGCTCAAATTCTGACTGGTTTGACTTTTGAACTTGAAATGTGACCAAAAACAACAGCTCTTTTTTGAACTTTAGGTGAGATCTTTGCTTTTTTAGTGTGTTTTGGTTTCAAAAATCATTTTGTCACTCAAAAGTACTAAAAGTGTGAAAAAAGCATTTTGGCTCAAATTCTGACTGTTTTGACACTTCAACTTGAAATGTGACCAAAAAACAGCAGTTTTTTAAACTACATATGAGATCTTTGCATTTTGAGTGCGTTTTGGTTTCAAAAATCATTTTGTTACTCAAAAGCACTAAAAGTGTCAAAAAAGCATTTTGGCTCAAATTCTGACTGTTTTGACTTTTGAACTTGAAATGTGACCAAAAACAACAGCTCTTTTTTGAACTTTAGGTGAGATCTTTGCTTTTTGAGTGCGTTTTGGTTTCAAAAATCATTTTGTCACTCAAAAGCACTAAAACTGTCAAAAAAGCATTTTGGCTCAAATTCTGACTGTTTTGACACTTCAACTTGAAATGTGACCAAAAACAACAGCTCTTTTTTGAACTTTAGGTGAAATCTTTGCTTTTTGAATGCGTTTTGGTTTCAAAAATCATTTTGTCACTCAAAAGCACTAAAAGTGTCAAAAAAGCATTTTGGCTCAAATTCTGACTGTTTTGACTTTTGAACTTGAAATGTGACCAAAAACAACAGCTCTTTTTTGAACTTTAGGTGAGATCTTTGCTTTTTTAGTGTGTTTTGGTTTCAAAAATCATTTTGTCACTCAAAAGTACTAAAAGTGTCAAAAAAGCATTTTGGCTCAAATTCTGACTGTTTTGACACTTCAACTTGAAATGTGACCAAAAAACAGCAGTTTTTTAAACTACATATGAGATCTTTGCATTTTGAGTGCGTTTTGGTTTCAAAAATCATTTTGTTACCCAAAAGTACTAAAAGTGTCAAAAAAGCATTTTGGCTCAAATTCTGACTGTTTTGACACTTCAACTTGAAATGTGACCAAAAAACAGCAGTTTTTTAAACTACATATGAGATCTTTGCATTTTGAGTGCGTTTTGGTTTCAAAAATCATTTTGTTACTCAAAAGCACTTAAAGTGTCAAAAAAGCATTTTGGCTCAAATTCTGACTGTTTTGACTTTTGAACTCGAAATGTGATCAAAAGATTGCTCTTTTTCGAACTACAGATGAGATTTTTGCCTTTTGGCTAAAATTTGAACAGTTTTGACTGTCAACTTGAAATGTGACCAAAAAACAGCAGTTTTTTAAACTACATATGAGATCTTTGCATTTTGAGTGCGTTTTGGATTCAAAAATCAATTTGTTACTCAAAAGCACTAAAAGTGTCCAAAAAAGCATTTTTGCTCAAATTCTGACTGTTTTGACTTTTCAACTTAAAATGTGAACAACAAAAAGCAGTTTTTTAAACTACATATGAGATCTTTGCATTTTGAGTGCGTTTTGGTTTCAAAAATCATTTTGTTACTCAAAAGCACTAAAAGTGTCAAAAAAGCATTTTGGCTCAAATTCTGACTGTTTTGACTTTTGAACTCGAAATGTGATCAAAAGACTGCTCTTTTTTGAACTACAGATTAGATTTTTGCCTTTTGGCTAAAATTTGAACAGTTTTGACTGTCAACTCGAAATGTGACCAAAAAACAGCAGTTTTTTAAACTACGTATGAGATCTTTGCATTTTGAGTGCGTTTTGGTTTCAAAAATCATTTTGTTACTCAAAAGCACTAAAAGTGTCAAAAAAGCATTTTGGCTCAAATTCTGACTGTTTTGACTTTTGAACTCGAAATGTGACCAAAAACAACAGCTCTTTTTTGAACTTTAGGTGAGATCTTTGCTTTTTGAGTGCGTTTTGGTTTCAAAAATCATTTTGTCACTCAAAAGCACTAAAACTGTCAAAAAAGCATTTTGGCTCAAATTCTGACTGTTTTGACACTTCAACTTGAAATGTGACCAAAAACAACAGCTCTTTTTTGAACTTTAGGTGAAATCTTTGCTTTTTGAATGCGTTTTGGTTTCAAAAATCATTTTGTCACTCAAAAGCACTAAAAGTGTCAAAAAAGCATTTTGGCTCAAATTCTGACTGGTTTGACTTTTGAACTTGAAATGTGACCAAAAACAACAGCTCTTTTTTGAACTTTAGGTGAGATCTTTGCTTTTTTAGTGTGTTTTGGTTTCAAAAATCATTTTGTCACTCAAAAGTACTAAAAGTGTGAAAAAAGCATTTTGGCTCAAATTCTGACTGTTTTGACACTTCAACTTGAAATGTGACCAAAAAACAGCAGTTTTTTAAACTACATATGAGATCTTTGCATTTTGAGTGCGTTTTGGTTTCAAAAATCATTTTGTTACTCAAAAGCACTAAAAGTGTGAAAAAAGCATTCTGGCCCAAATTCTGACTGTTTTGACTTTTGAACTTGAAATGTGACCAAAAACTGCTCTTTTTTGAACTACAGATGAGATTTTTGCCTTTTGGCTCAAATTCTGACTGTTTTGACTTTTCAACTTAAAATGTGAACAACAAAAAGCAGTTTTTTAAACTACATATGAGATCTTTGCATTTTGAGTGCGTTTTGGTTTCAAAAATCATTTTGTTACTCAAAAGCACTAAAAGTGTCAAAAAAGCATTTTGGCTCAAATTCTGACTGTTTTGACTTTTGAACTTGAAATGTGACCAAAAACAACAGCTCTTTTTTGAACTTTAGGTGAGATCTTTGCCTTTTTAGTGTGTTTTGGTTTCAAAAATCATTTTGTCACTCAAAAGTACTAAAAGTGTCAAAAAAGCATTTTGGCTCAAATTCTGACTGTTTTGACTTTTGAACTTGAAATGTGACCAAAAACAACAGCTCTTTTTTGAACTTTAGGTGAGATCTTTGCTTTTTTAGTGTGTTTTGGTTTCAAAAATCATTTTGTCACTCAAAAGTACTAAAAGTGTGAAAAAAGCATTTTGGCTCAAATTCTGACTGTTTTGACACTTCAACTTGAAATGTGACCAAAAAACAGCAGTTTTTTAAACTACATATGAGATCTTTGCATTTTGAGTGCGTTTTGGTTTCAAAAATCATTTTGTTACTCAAAAGCACTAAAAGTGTGAAAAAAGCATTCTGGCCCAAATTCTGACTGTTTTGACTTTTGAACTTGAAATGTGACCAAAAAACTGCTCTTTTTTGAACTACAGATGAGATTTTTGCCTTTTGGCTCAAATTCTGACTGTTTTGACTTTTCAACTTAAAATGTGAACAACAAAAAGCAGTTTTTTAAACTACATATGAGATCTTTGCATTTTGAGTGCGTTTTGGTTTCAAAAATCATTTTGTTACTCAAAAGCACTAAAAGTGTCAAAAAAGCATTTTGGCTCAAATTCTGACTGTTTTGACACTTCAACTTGAAATATGACCAAAAAACAGCAGTTTTTTAAACTACATATGAGATCTTTGCATTTTGAGTGCGTTTTGGTTTCAAAAATCATTTTGTTACTCAAAAGCACTAAAAGTGTCAAAAAAGCATTTTGGCTCAAATTCTGACTGTTTTGACTTTTGAACTCGAAATGTGACCAAAAACAACAGCTCTTTTTTGAACTTTAGGTGAGATCTTTGCTTTTTGAGTGCGTTTTGGTTTCAAAAATCATTTTGTCACTCAAAAGCACTAAAACTGTCAAAAAAGCATTTTGGCTCAAATTCTGACTGTTTTGACACTTCAACTTGAAATGTGACCAAAAACAACAGCTCTTTTTTGAACTTTAGGTGAAATCTTTGCTTTTTGAATGCGTTTTGGTTTCAAAAATCATTTTGTCACTCAAAAGCACTAAAAGTGTCAAAAAAGCATTTTGGCTCAAATTCTGACTGGTTTGACTTTTGAACTTGAAATGTGACCAAAAACAACAGCTCTTTTTTGAACTTTAGGTGAGATCTTTGCTTTTTTAGTGTGTTTTGGTTTCAAAAATCATTTTGTCACTCAAAAGTACTAAAAGTGTGAAAAAAGCATTTTGGCTCAAATTCTGACTGTTTTGACACTTCAACTTGAAATGTGACCAAAAAACAGCAGTTTTTTAAACTACATATGAGATCTTTGCATTTTGAGTGCGTTTTGGTTTCAAAAATCATTTTGTTACTCAAAAGCACTAAAAGTGTGAAAAAAGCATTCTGGCCCAAATTCTGACTGTTTTGACTTTTGAACTTGAAATGTGACCAAAAACTGCTCTTTTTTGAACTACAGATGAGATTTTTGCCTTTTGGCTCAAATTCTGACTGTTTTGACTTTTCAACTTAAAATGTGAACAACAAAAAGCAGTTTTTTAAACTACATATGAGATCTTTGCATTTTGAGTGCGTTTTGGTTTCAAAAATCATTTTGTTACTCAAAAGCACTAAAAGTGTCAAAAAAGCATTTTGGCTCAAATTCTGACTGTTTTGACTTTTGAACTTGAAATGTGACCAAAAACAACAGCTCTTTTTTGAACTTTAGGTGAGATCTTTGCCTTTTTAGTGTGTTTTGGTTTCAAAAATCATTTTGTCACTCAAAAGTACTAAAAGTGTCAAAAAAGCATTTTGGCTCAAATTCTGACTGTTTTGACACTTCAACTTGAAATGTGACCAAAAACAACAGCTCTTTTTTGAACTTTAGGTGAAATCTTTGCTTTTTGAATGCGTTTTGGTTTCAAAAATCATTTTGTCACTCAAAAGCACTAAAAGTGTCAAAAAAGCATTTTGGCTCAAATTCTGACTGTTTTGACTTTTGAACTTGAAATGTGACCAAAAACAACAGCTCTTTTTTGAACTTTAGGTGAGATCTTTGCTTTTTTAGTGTGTTTTGGTTTCAAAAATCATTTTGTCACTCAAAAGTACTAAAAGTGTCAAAAAAGCATTTTGGCTCAAATTCTGACTGTTTTGACACTTCAACTTGAAATGTGACCAAAAAACAGCAGTTTTTTAAACTACATATGAGATCTTTGCATTTTGAGTGCGTTTTGGTTTCAAAAATCATTTTGTTACCCAAAAGTACTAAAAGTGTCAAAAAAGCATTTTGGCTCAAATTCTGACTGTTTTGACACTTCAACTTGAAATGTGACCAAAAAACAGCAGTTTTTTAAACTACATATGAGATCTTTGCATTTTGAGTGCGTTTTGGTTTCAAAAATCATTTTGTTACTCAAAAGCACTAAAAGTGTCAAAAAAGCATTTTGGCTCAAATTCTGACTGTTTTGACTTTTGAACTCGAAATGTGATCAAAAGATTGCTCTTTTTCGAACTACAGATGAGATTTTTGCCTTTTGGCTAAAATTTGAACAGTTTTGACTGTCAACTTGAAATGTGACCAAAAAACAGCAGTTTTTTAAACTACATATGAGATCTTTGCATTTTGAGTGCGTTTTGGATTCAAAAATCAATTTGTTACTCAAAAGCACTAAAAGTGTCCAAAAAAGCATTTTTGCTCAAATTCTGACTGTTTTGACTTTTGAACTTGAAATGTGACCAAAAACAACAGCTCTTTTTTGAACTTTAGGTGAGATCTTTGCTTTTTGAGTGCGTTTTGGTTTCAAAAATCATTTTGTCACTCAAAAGCACTACAACTGTCAAAAAAGCATTTTGGCTCAAATTCTGACTGTTTTGACACTTCAACTTGAAATGTGACCAAAAACAACAGCTCTTTTTTGAACTTTAGGTGAGATCTTTGCTTTTTTAGTGTGTTTTGGTTTCAAAAATCATTTTGTCACTCAAAAGTACTAAAAGTGTCAAAAAAGCATTTTGGCTCAAATTCTGACTGTTTTGACACTTCAACTTGAAATGTGACCAAAAAACAGCAGTTTTTTAAACTACATATGAGATCTTTGCATTTTGAGTGCGTTTTGGTTTCAAAAATCATTTTGTTACTCAAAAGTACTAAAAGTGTCAAAAAAGCATTTTGGCTCAAATTCTGACTGTTTTGACACTTCAACTTGAAATGTGACCAAAAAAAAGCAGTTTTTTAAACTACATATGAGATCTTTGCATTTTGAGTGCGTTTTGGATTCAAAAAACAATTTGTTACTCAAAAGCACTAAAAGTGTCCAAAAAAGCATTTTTGCTCAAATTCTGACTGTTTTGACTTTTGAACTTGAAATGTGACCAAAAACAACAGCTCTTTTTTGAACTTTAGGTGAGATCTTTGCTTTTTGAGTGCGTTTTGGTTTCAAAAATCATTTTGTCACTCAAAAGCACTAAAACTGTCAAAAAAGCTTTTTCGCTCAAATTCTGACTGTTTTGACACTTCAACTTGAAATGTGACCAAAAAACAGCAGTTTTTTAAACTACATATGAGATCTTTGCATTTTGAGTGCGTTTTGGTTTCAAAAATCATTTTGTTACTCAAAAGCACTAAAAGTGTGAAAAAAGCATTCTGGCCCAAATTCTGACTGTTTTGACTTTTGAACTTGAAATGTGACCAAAAAACTGCTCTTTTTTGAACTACAGATGAGATTTTTGCCTTTTGGCTCAAATTCTGACTGTTTTGACTTTTCAACTTAAAATGTGAACAACAAAAAGCAGTTTTTTAAACTACATATGAGATCTTTGCATTTTGAGTGCGTTTTGGATTCAAAAAACAATTTGTTACTCAAAAGCACTAAAAGTGTCCAAAAAAGCATTTTTGCTCAAATTCTGACTGTTTTGACTTTTGAACTTGAAATGTGACCAAAAACAACAGCTCTTTTTTGAACTTTAGGTGAGATCTTTGCTTTTTGAGTGCGTTTTGGTTTCAAAAATCATTTTGTCACTCAAAAGCACTAAAACTGTCAAAAAAGCATTTTGGCTCAAATTCTGACTGTTTTGACACTTCAACTTGAAATGTGACCAAAAAACAGCTCTTTTTTGAACTACAGATGAGATTTTTGCCTTTTGGCTAAAATTTGAACAGTTTTGACTGTCAACTTGAAATGTGACCAAAAAACAGCAGTTTTTTAAACTACATATGAGATCTTTGCTTTTTGAATGCGTTTTGGTTTCAAAAATCATTTTGTCACTCAAAAGCACTAAAAGTGTCAAAAAAGCATTTTGGCTCAAATTCTGACTGTTTTGACACTTCAAATTGAAATGCGACCAAAAAACAGCAGTTTTTTAAACTACATATGAGATCTTTGCATTTTGAGTGCGTTTTGGTTTCAAAAATCATTTTGTTACTCAAAAGCACTAAAAGTGTGAAAAAAGCATTCTGGCCCAAATTCTGACTGTTTTGACTTTTGAACTTGAAATGTGACCAAAAAACTGCTCTTTTTTGAACTACAGATGAGATTTTTGCCTTTTGGCTCAAATTCTGACTGTTTTGACTTTTCAACTTAAAATGTGAACAACAAAAAGCAGTTTTTTAAACTACATATGAGATCTTTGCATTTTGAGTGCGTTTTGGTTTCAAAAATCATTTTGTTACTCAAAAGCACTAAAAGTGTCAAAAAAGCATTTTGGCTCAAATTCTGACTGTTTTGACTTTTGAACTTGAAATGTGACCAAAAACAACAGCTCTTTTTTGAACTTTAGGTGAGATCTTTGCTTTTTTAGTGTGTTTTGGTTTCAAAAATCATTTTGTCACTCAAAAGTACTAAAAGTGTCAAAAAAGCATTTTGGCTCAAATTCTGACTGTTTTGACACTTCAACTTGAAATGTGACCAAAAAACAGCAGTTTTTTAAACTACATATGAGATCTTTGCATTTTGAGTGCGTTTTGGTTTCAAAAATCATTTTGTTACCCAAAAGTACTAAAAGTGTCAAAAAAGCATTTTGGCTCAAATTCTGACTGTTTTGACACTTCAACTTGAAATGTGACCAAAAAACAGCAGTTTTTTAAACTACATATGAGATCTTTGCATTTTGAGTGCGTTTTGGTTTCAAAAATCATTTTGTTACTCAAAAGCACTAAAAGTGTCAAAAAAGCATTTTGGCTCAAATTCTGACTGTTTTGACACTTCAACTTGAAATGTGACCAAAAAACAGCAGTTTTTTAAACTACATATGAGATCTTTGCATTTTGAGTGCGTTTTGGTTTCAAAAATCATTTTGTTACTCAAAAGCACTAAAAGTGTGAAAAAAGCATTCTGGCCCAAATTCTGACTGTTTTGACTTTTGAACTTGAAATGTGACCAAAAACTGCTCTTTTTTGAACTACAGATGAGATTTTTGCCTTTTGGCTCAAATTCTGACTGTTTTGACTTTTCAACTTAAAATGTGAACAACAAAAAGCAGTTTTTTAAACTACATATGAGATCTTTGCATTTTGAGTGCGTTTTGGTTTCAAAAATCATTTTGTTACTCAAAAGCACTAAAAGTGTCAAAAAAGCATTTTGGCTCAAATTCTGACTGTTTTGACTTTTGAACTTGAAATGTGACCAAAAACAACAGCTCTTTTTTGAACTTTAGGTGAGATCTTTGCCTTTTTAGTGTGTTTTGGTTTCAAAAATCATTTTGTCACTCAAAAGTACTAAAAGTGTCAAAAAAGCATTTTGGCTCAAATTCTGACTGTTTTGACACTTCAACTTGAAATGTGACCAAAAAACAGCAGTTTTTTAAACTACATATGAGATCTTTGCATTTTGAGTGCGTTTTGGTTTCAAAAATCATTTTGTTACTCAAAAGCACTAAAAGTGTGAAAAAAGCATTCTGGCCCAAATTCTGACTGTTTTGACTTTTGAACTTGAAATGTGACCAAAAACTGCTCTTTTTTGAACTACAGATGAGATTTTTGCCTTTTGGCTCAAATTCTGACTGTTTTGACTTTTCAACTTAAAATGTGAACAACAAAAAGCAGTTTTTTAAACTACATATGAGATCTTTGCATTTTGAGTGCGTTTTGGTTTCAAAAATCATTTTGTCACTCAAAAGTACTAAAAGTGTCAAAAAAGCATTTTGGCTCAAATTCTGACTGTTTTGACACTTCAACTTGAAATGTGACCAAAAAACAGCAGTTTTTTAAACTACATATGAGATCTTTGCATTTTGAGTGCGTTTTGGTTTCAAAAATCATTTTGTTACCCAAAAGTACTAAAAGTGTCAAAAAAGCATTTTGGCTCAAATTCTGACTGTTTTGACACTTCAACTTGAAATGTGACCAAAAAACAGCAGTTTTTTAAACTACATATGAGATCTTTGCATTTTGAGTGCGTTTTGGTTTCAAAAATCATTTTGTTACTCAAAAGCACTAAAAGTGTCAAAAAAGCATTTTGGCTCAAATTCTGACTGTTTTGACTTTTGAACTCGAAATGTGATCAAAAGATTGCTCTTTTTCGAACTACAGATGAGATTTTTGCCTTTTGGCTAAAATTTGAACAGTTTTGACTGTCAACTTGAAATGTGACCAAAAAACAGCAGTTTTTTAAACTACATATGAGATCTTTGCATTTTGAGTGCGTTTTGGATTCAAAAATCAATTTGTTACTCAAAAGCACTAAAAGTGTCCAAAAAAGCATTTTTGCTCAAATTCTGACTGTTTTGACTTTTCAACTTAAAATGTGAACAACAAAAAGCAGTTTTTTAAACTACATATGAGATCTTTGCATTTTGAGTGCGTTTTGGTTTCAAAAATCATTTTGTTACTCAAAAGCACTAAAAGTGTCAAAAAAGCATTTTGGCTCAAATTCTGACTGTTTTGACTTTTGAACTCGAAATGTGATCAAAAGACTGCTCTTTTTTGAACTACAGATTAGATTTTTGCCTTTTGGCTAAAATTTGAACAGTTTTGACTGTCAACTCGAAATGTGACCAAAAAACAGCAGTTTTTTAAACTACGTATGAGATCTTTGCATTTTGAGTGCGTTTTGGTTTCAAAAATCATTTTGTTACTCAAAAGCACTAAAAGTGTCAAAAAAGCATTTTGGCTCAAATTCTGACTGTTTTGACACTTCAACTTGAAATGTGACCAAAAACAACAGCTCTTTTTTGAACTTTAGGTGAAATCTTTGCTTTTTGAATGCGTTTTGGTTTCAAAAATCATTTTGTCACTCAAAAGCACTAAAAGTGTCAAAAAAGCATTTTGGCTCAAATTCTGACTGGTTTGACTTTTGAACTTGAAATGTGACCAAAAACAACAGCTCTTTTTTGAACTTTAGGTGAGATCTTTGCTTTTTTAGTGTGTTTTGGTTTCAAAAATCATTTTGTCACTCAAAAGTACTAAAAGTGTGAAAAAAGCATTTTGGCTCAAATTCTGACTGTTTTGACACTTCAACTTGAAATGTGACCAAAAAACAGCAGTTTTTTAAACTACATATGAGATCTTTGCATTTTGAGTGCGTTTTGGTTTCAAAAATCATTTTGTTACTCAAAAGCACTAAAAGTGTGAAAAAAGCATTCTGGCCCAAATTCTGACTGTTTTGACTTTTGAACTTGAAATGTGACCAAAAACTGCTCTTTTTTGAACTACAGATGAGATTTTTGCCTTTTGGCTCAAATTCTGACTGTTTTGACTTTTCAACTTAAAATGTGAACAACAAAAAGCAGTTTTTTAAACTACATATGAGATCTTTGCATTTTGAGTGCGTTTTGGTTTCAAAAATCATTTTGTTACTCAAAAGCACTAAAAGTGTCAAAAAAGCATTTTGGCTCAAATTCTGACTGTTTTGACTTTTGAACTTGAAATGTGACCAAAAACAACAGCTCTTTTTTGAACTTTAGGTGAGATCTTTGCCTTTTTAGTGTGTTTTGGTTTCAAAAATCATTTTGTCACTCAAAAGTACTAAAAGTGTCAAAAAAGCATTTTGGCTCAAATTCTGACTGTTTTGACTTTTGAACTTGAAATGTGACCAAAAACAACAGCTCTTTTTTGAACTTTAGGTGAGATCTTTGCTTTTTTAGTGTGTTTTGGTTTCAAAAATCATTTTGTCACTCAAAAGAACTAAAAGTGTGAAAAAAGCATTTTGGCTCAAATTCTGACTGTTTTGACACTTCAACTTGAAATGTGACCAAAAAACAGCAGTTTTTTAAACTACATATGAGATCTTTGCATTTTGAGTGCGTTTTGGTTTCAAAAATCATTTTGTTACTCAAAAGCACTAAAAGTGTGAAAAAAGCATTCTGGCCCAAATTCTGACTGTTTTGACTTTTGAACTTGAAATGTGACCAAAAAACTGCTCTTTTTTGAACTACAGATGAGATTTTTGCCTTTTGGCTCAAATTCTGACTGTTTTGACTTTTCAACTTAAAATGTGAACAACAAAAAGCAGTTTTTTAAACTACATATGAGATCTTTGCATTTTGAGTGCGTTTTGGTTTCAAAAATCATTTTGTTACTCAAAAGCACTAAAAGTGTCAAAAAAGCATTTTGGCTCAAATTCTGACTGTTTTGACACTTCAACTTGAAATATGACCAAAAAACAGCAGTTTTTTAAACTACATATGAGATCTTTGCATTTTGAGTGCGTTTTGGTTTCAAAAATCATTTTGTTACTCAAAAGCACTAAAAGTGTCAAAAAAGCATTTTGGCTCAAATTCTGACTGTTTTGACTTTTGAACTCGAAATGTGACCAAAAACAACAGCTCTTTTTTGAACTTTAGGTGAGATCTTTGCTTTTTGAGTGCGTTTTGGTTTCAAAAATCATTTTGTCACTCAAAAGCACTAAAACTGTCAAAAAAGCATTTTGGCTCAAATTCTGACTGTTTTGACACTTCAACTTGAAATGTGACCAAAAACAACAGCTCTTTTTTGAACTTTAGGTGAAATCTTTGCTTTTTGAATGCGTTTTGGTTTCAAAAATCATTTTGTCACTCAAAAGCACTAAAAGTGTCAAAAAAGCATTTTGGCTCAAATTCTGACTGGTTTGACTTTTGAACTTGAAATGTGACCAAAAACAACAGCTCTTTTTTGAACTTTAGGTGAGATCTTTGCTTTTTTAGTGTGTTTTGGTTTCAAAAATCATTTTGTCACTCAAAAGTACTAAAAGTGTGAAAAAAGCATTTTGGCTCAAATTCTGACTGTTTTGACACTTCAACTTGAAATGTGACCAAAAAACAGCAGTTTTTTAAACTACATATGAGATCTTTGCATTTTGAGTGCGTTTTGGTTTCAAAAATCATTTTGTTACTCAAAAGCACTAAAAGTGTCAAAAAAGCATTTTGGCTCAAATTCTGACTGTTTTGACTTTTGAACTTGAAATGTGACCAAAAACAACAGCTCTTTTTTGAACTTTAGGTGAGATCTTTGCCTTTTTAGTGTGTTTTGGTTTCAAAAATCATTTTGTCACTCAAAAGTACTAAAAGTGTCAAAAAAGCATTTTGGCTCAAATTCTGACTGTTTTGACACTTCAACTTGAAATGTGACCAAAAACAACAGCTCTTTTTTGAACTTTAGGTGAAATCTTTGCTTTTTGAATGCGTTTTGGTTTCAAAAATCATTTTGTCACTCAAAAGCACTAAAAGTGTCAAAAAAGCATTTTGGCTCAAATTCTGACTGTTTTGACTTTTGAACTTGAAATGTGACCAAAAACAACAGCTCTTTTTTGAACTTTAGGTGAGATCTTTGCTTTTTTAGTGTGTTTTGGTTTCAAAAATCATTTTGTCACTCAAAAGTACTAAAAGTGTCAAAAAAGCATTTTGGCTCAAATTCTGACTGTTTTGACACTTCAACTTGAAATATGACCAAAAAACAGCAGTTTTTTAAACTACATATGAGATCTTTGCATTTTGAGTGCGTTTTGGTTTCAAAAATCATTTTGTTACCCAAAAGTACTAAAAGTGTCAAAAAAGCATTTTGGCTCAAATTCTGACTGTTTTGACACTTCAACTTGAAATGTGACCAAAAAACAGCAGTTTTTTAAACTACATATGAGATCTTTGCATTTTGAGTGCGTTTTGGTTTCAAAAATCATTTTGTTACTCAAAAGCACTAAAAGTGTCAAAAAAGCATTTTGGCTCAAATTCTGACTGGTTTGACTTTTGAACTTGAAATGTGACCAAAAACAACAGCTCTTTTTTGAACTTTAGGTGAGATCTTTGCTTTTTTAGTGTGTTTTGGTTTCAAAAATCATTTTGTCACTCAAAAGTACTAAAAGTGTGAAAAAAGCATTTTGGCTCAAATTCTGACTGTTTTGACACTTCAACTTGAAATGTGACCAAAAAACAGCAGTTTTTTAAACTACATATGAGATCTTTGCATTTTGAGTGCGTTTTGGTTTCAAAAATCATTTTGTTACTCAAAAGCACTAAAAGTGTCAAAAAAGCATTTTGGCTCAAATTCTGACTGTTTTGACTTTTGAACTTGAAATGTGACCAAAAACAACAGCTCTTTTTTGAACTTTAGGTGAGATCTTTGCCTTTTTAGTGTGTTTTGGTTTCAAAAATCATTTTGTCACTCAAAAGTACTAAAAGTGTCAAAAAAGCATTTTGGCTCAAATTCTGACTGTTTTGACACTTCAACTTGAAATGTGACCAAAAACAACAGCTCTTTTTTGAACTTTAGGTGAAATCTTTGCTTTTTGAATGCGTTTTGGTTTCAAAAATCATTTTGTCACTCAAAAGCACTAAAAGTGTCAAAAAAGCATTTTGGCTCAAATTCTGACTGTTTTGACTTTTGAACTTGAAATGTGACCAAAAACAACAGCTCTTTTTTGAACTTTAGGTGAGATCTTTGCTTTTTTAGTGTGTTTTGGTTTCAAAAATCATTTTGTCACTCAAAAGTACTAAAAGTGTCAAAAAAGCATTTTGGCTCAAATTCTGACTGTTTTGACACTTCAACTTGAAATGTGACCAAAAAACAGCAGTTTTTTAAACTACATATGAGATCTTTGCATTTTGAGTGCGTTTTGGTTTCAAAAATCATTTTGTTACCCAAAAGTACTAAAAGTGTCAAAAAAGCATTTTGGCTCAAATTCTGACTGTTTTGACACTTCAACTTGAAATGTGACCAAAAAACAGCAGTTTTTTAAACTACATATGAGATCTTTGCATTTTGAGTGCGTTTTGGTTTCAAAAATCATTTTGTTACTCAAAAGCACTAAAAGTGTCAAAAAAGCATTTTGGCTCAAATTCTGACTGTTTTGACTTTTGAACTCGAAATGTGATCAAAAGACTGCTCTTTTTTGAACTACAGATTAGATTTTTGCCTTTTGGCTAAAATTTGAACAGTTTTGACTGTCAACTCGAAATGTGACCAAAAAACAGCAGTTTTTTAAACTACGTATGAGATCTTTGCATTTTGAGTGCGTTTTGGTTTCAAAAATCATTTTGTTACTCAAAAGCACTAAAAGTGTCAAAAAAGCATTTTGGCTCAAATTCTGACTGTTTTGACTTTTGAACTCGAAATGTGACCAAAAACAACAGCTCTTTTTTGAACTTTAGGTGAGATCTTTGCTTTTTGAGTGCGTTTTGGTTTCAAAAATCATTTTGTCACTCAAAAGCACTAAAACTGTCAAAAAAGCATTTTGGCTCAAATTCTGACTGTTTTGACACTTCAACTTGAAATGTGACCAAAAACAACAGCTCTTTTTTGAACTTTAGGTGAAATCTTTGCTTTTTGAATGCGTTTTGGTTTCAAAAATCATTTTGTCACTCAAAAGCACTAAAAGTGTCAAAAAAGCATTTTGGCTCAAATTCTGACTGGTTTGACTTTTGAACTTGAAATGTGACCAAAAACAACAGCTCTTTTTTGAACTTTAGGTGAGATCTTTGCTTTTTTAGTGTGTTTTGGTTTCAAAAATCATTTTGTCACTCAAAAGTACTAAAAGTGTGAAAAAAGCATTTTGGCTCAAATTCTGACTGTTTTGACACTTCAACTTGAAATGTGACCAAAAAACAGCAGTTTTTTAAACTACATATGAGATCTTTGCATTTTGAGTGCGTTTTGGTTTCAAAAATCATTTTGTTACTCAAAAGCACTAAAAGTGTGAAAAAAGCATTCTGGCCCAAATTCTGACTGTTTTGACTTTTGAACTTGAAATGTGAACAAAAACTGCTCTTTTTTGAACTACAGATGAGATTTTTGCCTTTTGGCTCAAATTCTGACTGTTTTGACTTTTCAACTTAAAATGTGAACAACAAAAAGCAGTTTTTTAAACTACATATGAGATCTTTGCATTTTGAGTGCGTTTTGGTTTCAAAAATCATTTTGTCACTCAAAAGTACTAAAAGTGTCAAAAAAGCATTTTGGCTCAAATTCTGACTGTTTTGACACTTCAACTTGAAATGTGACCAAAAAACAGCAGTTTTTTAAACTACATATGAGATCTTTGCATTTTGAGTGCGTTTTGGTTTCAAAAATCATTTTGTTACCCAAAAGTACTAAAAGTGTCAAAAAAGCATTTTGGCTCAAATTCTGACTGTTTTGACACTTCAACTTGAAATGTGACCAAAAAACAGCAGTTTTTTAAACTACATATGAGATCTTTGCATTTTGAGTGCGTTTTGGTTTCAAAAATCATTTTGTTACTCAAAAGCACTAAAAGTGTCAAAAAAGCATTTTGGCTCAAATTCTGACTGTTTTGACTTTTGAACTCGAAATGTGATCAAAAGATTGCTCTTTTTCGAACTACAGATGAGATTTTTGCCTTTTGGCTAAAATTTGAACAGTTTTGACTGTCAACTTGAAATGTGACCAAAAAACAGCAGTTTTTTAAACTACATATGAGATCTTTGCATTTTGAGTGCGTTTTGGATTCAAAAATCAATTTGTTACTCAAAAGCACTAAAAGTGTCCAAAAAAGCATTTTTGCTCAAATTCTGACTGTTTTGACTTTTCAACTTAAAATGTGAACAACAAAAAGCAGTTTTTTAAACTACATATGAGATCTTTGCATTTTGAGTGCGTTTTGGTTTCAAAAATCATTTTGTTACTCAAAAGCACTAAAAGTGTCAAAAAAGCATTTTGGCTCAAATTCTGACTGTTTTGACTTTTGAACTCGAAATGTGATCAAAAGACTGCTCTTTTTTGAACTACAGATTAGATTTTTGCCTTTTGGCTAAAATTTGAACAGTTTTGACTGTCAACTCGAAATGTGACCAAAAAACAGCAGTTTTTTAAACTACGTATGAGATCTTTGCATTTTGAGTGCGTTTTGGTTTCAAAAATCATTTTGTTACTCAAAAGCACTAAAAGTGTCAAAAAAGCATTTTGGCTCAAATTCTGACTGTTTTGACTTTTGAACTCGAAATGTGACCAAAAACAACAGCTCTTTTTTGAACTTTAGGTGAGATCTTTGCTTTTTGAGTGCGTTTTGGTTTCAAAAATCATTTTGTCACTCAAAAGCACTAAAACTGTCAAAAAAGCATTTTGGCTCAAATTCTGACTGTTTTGACACTTCAACTTGAAATGTGACCAAAAACAACAGCTCTTTTTTGAACTTTAGGTGAGATCTTTGCTTTTTGAGTGCGTTTTGGTTTCAAAAATCATTTTGTCACTCAAAAGCACTAAAACTGTCAAAAAAGCATTTTGGCTCAAATTCTGACTGTTTTGACACTTCAACTTGAAATGTGACCAAAAACAACAGCTCTTTTTTGAACTTTAGGTGAGATCTTTGCTTTTTTAGTGTGTTTTGGTTTCAAAAATCATTTTGTCACTCAAAAGTACTAAAAGTGTCAAAAAAGCATTTTGGCTCAAATTCTGACTGTTTTGACACTTCAACTTGAAATGTGACCAAAAAACAGCAGTTTTTTAAACTACATATGAGATCTTTGCATTTTGAGTGCGTTTTGGTTTCAAAAATCATTTTGTTACTCAAAAGTACTAAAAGTGTCAAAAAAGCATTTTGGCTCAAATTCTGACTGTTTTGACACTTCAACTTGAAATGTGACCAAAAAAAAGCAGTTTTTTAAACTACATATGAGATCTTTGCATTTTGAGTGCGTTTTGGATTCAAAAAACAATTTGTTACTCAAAAGCACTAAAAGTGTCCAAAAAAGCATTTTTGCTCAAATTCTGACTGTTTTGACTTTTGAACTTGAAATGTGACCAAAAACAACAGCTCTTTTTTGAACTTTAGGTGAGATCTTTGCTTTTTGAGTGCGTTTTGGTTTCAAAAATCATTTTGTCACTCAAAAGCACTAAAACTGTCAAAAAAGCTTTTTCGCTCAAATTCTGACTGTTTTGACACTTCAACTTGAAATGTGACCAAAAAACAGCAGTTTTTTAAACTACATATGAGATCTTTGCATTTTGAGTGCGTTTTGGTTTCAAAAATCATTTTGTTACTCAAAAGCACTAAAAGTGTGAAAAAAGCATTCTGGCCCAAATTCTGACTGTTTTGACTTTTGAACTTGAAATGTGACCAAAAAACTGCTCTTTTTTGAACTACAGATGAGATTTTTGCCTTTTGGCTCAAATTCTGACTGTTTTGACTTTTCAACTTAAAATGTGAACAACAAAAAGCAGTTTTTTAAACTACATATGAGATCTTTGCATTTTGAGTGCGTTTTGGATTCAAAAAACAATTTGTTACTCAAAAGCACTAAAAGTGTCCAAAAAAGCATTTTTGCTCAAATTCTGACTGTTTTGACTTTTGAACTTGAAATGTGACCAAAAACAACAGCTCTTTTTTGAACTTTAGGTGAGATCTTTGCTTTTTGAGTGCGTTTTGGTTTCAAAAATCATTTTGTCACTCAAAAGCACTAAAACTGTCAAAAAAGCATTTTGGCTCAAATTCTGACTGTTTTGACACTTCAACTTGAAATGTGACCAAAAAACAGCTCTTTTTTGAACTACAGATGAGATTTTTGCCTTTTGGCTAAAATTTGAACAGTTTTGACTGTCAACTTGAAATGTGACCAAAAAACAGCAGTTTTTTAAACTACATATGAGATCTTTGCTTTTTGAATGCGTTTTGGTTTCAAAAATCATTTTGTCACTCAAAAGCACTAAAAGTGTCAAAAAAGCATTTTGGCTCAAATTCTGACTGTTTTGACACTTCAAATTGAAATGCGACCAAAAAACAGCAGTTTTTTAAACTACATATGAGATCTTTGCATTTTGAGTGCGTTTTGGTTTCAAAAATCATTTTGTTACTCAAAAGCACTAAAAGTGTGAAAAAAGCATTCTGGCCCAAATTCTGACTGTTTTGACTTTTGAACTTGAAATGTGACCAAAAAACTGCTCTTTTTTGAACTACAGATGAGATTTTTGCCTTTTGGCTCAAATTCTGACTGTTTTGACTTTTCAACTTAAAATGTGAACAACAAAAAGCAGTTTTTTAAACTACATATGAGATCTTTGCATTTTGAGTGCGTTTTGGTTTCAAAAATCATTTTGTTACTCAAAAGCACTAAAAGTGTCAAAAAAGCATTTTGGCTCAAATTCTGACTGTTTTGACTTTTGAACTTGAAATGTGACCAAAAACAACAGCTCTTTTTTGAACTTTAGGTGAGATCTTTGCTTTTTTAGTGTGTTTTGGTTTCAAAAATCATTTTGTCACTCAAAAGTACTAAAAGTGTCAAAAAAGCATTTTGGCTCAAATTCTGACTGTTTTGACACTTCAACTTGAAATGTGACCAAAAAACAGCAGTTTTTTAAACTACATATGAGATCTTTGCATTTTGAGTGCGTTTTGGTTTCAAAAATCATTTTGTTACCCAAAAGTACTAAAAGTGTCAAAAAAGCATTTTGGCTCAAATTCTGACTGTTTTGACACTTCAACTTGAAATGTGACCAAAAAACAGCAGTTTTTTAAACTACATATGAGATCTTTGCATTTTGAGTGCGTTTTGGTTTCAAAAATCATTTTGTTACTCAAAAGCACTAAAAGTGTCAAAAAAGCATTTTGGCTCAAATTCTGACTGTTTTGACACTTCAACTTGAAATGTGACCAAAAAACAGCAGTTTTTTAAACTACATATGAGATCTTTGCATTTTGAGTGCGTTTTGGTTTCAAAAATCATTTTGTCACTCAAAAGCACTAAAAGTGTCAAAAAAGCATTTTGGCTCAAATTCTGACTGGTTTGACTTTTGAACTTGAAATGTGACCAAAAACAACAGCTCTTTTTTGAACTTTAGGTGAGATCTTTGCTTTTTTAGTGTGTTTTGGTTTCAAAAATCATTTTGTCACTCAAAAGTACTAAAAGTGTGAAAAAAGCATTTTGGCTCAAATTCTGACTGTTTTGACACTTCAACTTGAAATGTGACCAAAAAACAGCAGTTTTTTAAACTACATATGAGATCTTTGCATTTTGAGTGCGTTTTGGTTTCAAAAATCATTTTGTTACTCAAAAGCACTAAAAGTGTGAAAAAAGCATTCTGGCCCAAATTCTGACTGTTTTGACTTTTGAACTTGAAATGTGACCAAAAACTGCTCTTTTTTGAACTACAGATGAGATTTTTGCCTTTTGGCTCAAATTCTGACTGTTTTGACTTTTCAACTTAAAATGTGAACAACAAAAAGCAGTTTTTTAAACTACATATGAGATCTTTGCATTTTGAGTGCGTTTTGGTTTCAAAAATCATTTTGTTACTCAAAAGCACTAAAAGTGTCAAAAAAGCATTTTGGCTCAAATTCTGACTGTTTTGACTTTTGAACTTGAAATGTGACCAAAAACAACAGCTCTTTTTTGAACTTTAGGTGAGATCTTTGCCTTTTTAGTGTGTTTTGGTTTCAAAAATCATTTTGTCACTCAAAAGTACTAAAAGTGTCAAAAAAGCATTTTGGCTCAAATTCTGACTGTTTTGACACTTCAACTTGAAATGTGACCAAAAACAACAGCTCTTTTTTGAACTTTAGGTGAAATCTTTGCTTTTTGAATGCGTTTTGGTTTCAAAAATCATTTTGTCACTCAAAAGCACTAAAAGTGTCAAAAAAGCATTTTGGCTCAAATTCTGACTGTTTTGACTTTTGAACTTGAAATGTGACCAAAAACAACAGCTCTTTTTTGAACTTTAGGTGAGATCTTTGCTTTTTTAGTGTGTTTTGGTTTCAAAAATCATTTTGTCACTCAAAAGTACTAAAAGTGTCAAAAAAGCATTTTGGCTCAAATTCTGACTGTTTTGACACTTCAACTTGAAATGTGACCAAAAAACAGCAGTTTTTTAAACTACATATGAGATCTTTGCATTTTGAGTGCGTTTTGGTTTCAAAAATCATTTTGTTACCCAAAAGTACTAAAAGTGTCAAAAAAGCATTTTGGCTCAAATTCTGACTGTTTTGACACTTCAACTTGAAATGTGACCAAAAAACAGCAGTTTTTTAAACTACATATGAGATCTTTGCATTTTGAGTGCGTTTTGGTTTCAAAAATCATTTTGTTACTCAAAAGCACTAAAAGTGTCAAAAAAGCATTTTGGCTCAAATTCTGACTGTTTTGACTTTTGAACTCGAAATGTGATCAAAAGATTGCTCTTTTTCGAACTACAGATGAGATTTTTGCCTTTTGGCTAAAATTTGAACAGTTTTGACTGTCAACTTGAAATGTGACCAAAAAACAGCAGTTTTTTAAACTACATATGAGATCTTTGCATTTTGAGTGCGTTTTGGATTCAAAAATCAATTTGTTACTCAAAAGCACTAAAAGTGTCCAAAAAAGCATTTTTGCTCAAATTCTGACTGTTTTGACTTTTGAACTTGAAATGTGACCAAAAACAACAGCTCTTTTTTGAACTTTAGGTGAGATCTTTGCTTTTTGAGTGCGTTTTGGTTTCAAAAATCATTTTGTCACTCAAAAGCACTAAAACTGTCAAAAAAGCATTTTGGCTCAAATTCTGACTGTTTTGACACTTCAACTTGAAATGTGACCAAAAACAACAGCTCTTTTTTGAACTTTAGGTGAGATCTTTGCTTTTTTAGTGTGTTTTGGTTTCAAAAATCATTTTGTCACTCAAAAGTACTAAAAGTGTCAAAAAAGCATTTTGGCTCAAATTCTGACTGTTTTGACACTTCAACTTGAAATGTGACCAAAAAACAGCAGTTTTTTAAACTACATATGAGATCTTTGCATTTTGAGTGCGTTTTGGTTTCAAAAATCATTTTGTTACTCAAAAGTACTAAAAGTGTCAAAAAAGCATTTTGGCTCAAATTCTGACTGTTTTGACACTTCAACTTGAAATGTGACCAAAAAAAAGCAGTTTTTTAAACTACATATGAGATCTTTGCATTTTGAGTGCGTTTTGGATTCAAAAAACAATTTGTTACTCAAAAGCACTAAAAGTGTCCAAAAAAGCATTTTTGCTCAAATTCTGACTGTTTTGACTTTTGAACTTGAAATGTGACCAAAAACAACAGCTCTTTTTTGAACTTTAGGTGAGATCTTTGCTTTTTGAGTGCGTTTTGGTTTCAAAAATCATTTTGTCACTCAAAAGCACTAAAACTGTCAAAAAAGCTTTTTCGCTCAAATTCTGACTGTTTTGACACTTCAACTTGAAATGTGACCAAAAAACAGCAGTTTTTTAAACTACATATGAGATCTTTGCATTTTGAGTGCGTTTTGGTTTCAAAAATCATTTTGTTACTCAAAAGCACTAAAAGTGTGAAAAAAGCATTCTGGCCCAAATTCTGACTGTTTTGACTTTTGAACTTGAAATGTGACCAAAAAACTGCTCTTTTTTGAACTACAGATGAGATTTTTGCCTTTTGGCTCAAATTCTGACTGTTTTGACTTTTCAACTTAAAATGTGAACAACAAAAAGCAGTTTTTTAAACTACATATGAGATCTTTGCATTTTGAGTGCGTTTTGGATTCAAAAAACAATTTGTTACTCAAAAGCACTAAAAGTGTCCAAAAAAGCATTTTTGCTCAAATTCTGACTGTTTTGACTTTTGAACTTGAAATGTGACCAAAAACAACAGCTCTTTTTTGAACTTTAGGTGAGATCTTTGCTTTTTGAGTGCGTTTTGGTTTCAAAAATCATTTTGTCACTCAAAAGCACTAAAACTGTCAAAAAAGCATTTTGGCTCAAATTCTGACTGTTTTGACACTTCAACTTGAAATGTGACCAAAAAACAGCTCTTTTTTGAACTACAGATGAGATTTTTGCCTTTTGGCTAAAATTTGAACAGTTTTGACTGTCAACTTGAAATGTGACCAAAAAACAGCAGTTTTTTAAACTACATATGAGATCTTTGCTTTTTGAATGCGTTTTGGTTTCAAAAATCATTTTGTCACTCAAAAGCACTAAAAGTGTCAAAAAAGCATTTTGGCTCAAATTCTGACTGTTTTGACACTTCAAATTGAAATGCGACCAAAAAACTGCAGTTTTTTAAACTACATATGAGATCTTTGCATTTTGAGTGCGTTTTGGTTTCAAAAATCATTTTGTTACTCAAAAGCACTAAAAGTGTGAAAAAAGCATTCTGGCCCAAATTCTGACTGTTTTGACTTTTGAACTTGAAATGTGACCAAAAAACTGCTCTTTTTTGAACTACAGATGAGATTTTTGCCTTTTGGCTCAAATTCTGACTGTTTTGACTTTTCAACTTAAAATGTGAACAACAAAAAGCAGTTTTTTAAACTACATATGAGATCTTTGCATTTTGAGTGCGTTTTGGTTTCAAAAATCATTTTGTTACTCAAAAGCACTAAAAGTGTCAAAAAAGCATTTTGGCTCAAATTCTGACTGTTTTGACTTTTGAACTTGAAATGTGACCAAAAACAACAGCTCTTTTTTGAACTTTAGGTGAGATCTTTGCTTTTTTAGTGTGTTTTGGTTTCAAAAATCATTTTGTCACTCAAAAGTACTAAAAGTGTCAAAAAAGCATTTTGGCTCAAATTCTGACTGTTTTGACACTTCAACTTGAAATGTGACCAAAAAACAGCAGTTTTTTAAACTACATATGAGATCTTTGCATTTTGAGTGCGTTTTGGTTTCAAAAATCATTTTGTTACCCAAAAGTACTAAAAGTGTCAAAAAAGCATTTTGGCTCAAATTCTGACTGTTTTGACACTTCAACTTGAAATGTGACCAAAAAACAGCAGTTTTTTAAACTACATATGAGATCTTTGCATTTTGAGTGCGTTTTGGTTTCAAAAATCATTTTGTTACTCAAAAGCACTAAAAGTGTCAAAAAAGCATTTTGGCTCAAATTCTGACTGTTTTGACACTTCAACTTGAAATGTGACCAAAAAACAGCAGTTTTTTAAACTACATATGAGATCTTTGCATTTTGAGTGCGTTTTGGTTTCAAAAATCATTTTGTTACTCAAAAGCACTAAAAGTGTGAAAAAAGCATTCTGGCCCAAATTCTGACTGTTTTGACTTTTGAACTTGAAATGTGACCAAAAACTGCTCTTTTTTGAACTACAGATGAGATTTTTGCCTTTTGGCTCAAATTCTGACTGTTTTGACTTTTCAACTTAAAATGTGAACAACAAAAAGCAGTTTTTTAAACTACATATGAGATCTTTGCATTTTGAGTGCGTTTTGGTTTCAAAAATCATTTTGTTACTCAAAAGCACTAAAAGTGTCAAAAAAGCATTTTGGCTCAAATTCTGACTGTTTTGACTTTTGAACTTGAAATGTGACCAAAAACAACAGCTCTTTTTTGAACTTTAGGTGAGATCTTTGCCTTTTTAGTGTGTTTTGGTTTCAAAAATCATTTTGTCACTCAAAAGTACTAAAAGTGTCAAAAAAGCATTTTGGCTCAAATTCTGACTGTTTTGACACTTCAACTTGAAATGTGACCAAAAACAACAGCTCTTTTTTGAACTTTAGGTGAAATCTTTGCTTTTTGAATGCGTTTTGGTTTCAAAAATCATTTTGTCACTCAAAAGCACTAAAAGTGTCAAAAAAGCATTTTGGCTCAAATTCTGACTGTTTTGACTTTTGAACTTGAAATGTGACCAAAAACAACAGCTCTTTTTTGAACTTTAGGTGAGATCTTTGCTTTTTTAGTGTGTTTTGGTTTCAAAAATCATTTTGTCACTCAAAAGTACTAAAAGTGTCAAAAAAGCATTTTGGCTCAAATTCTGACTGTTTTGACACTTCAACTTGAAATGTGACCAAAAAACAGCAGTTTTTTAAACTACATATGAGATCTTTGCATTTTGAGTGCGTTTTGGTTTCAAAAATCATTTTGTTACCCAAAAGTACTAAAAGTGTCAAAAAAGCATTTTGGCTCAAATTCTGACTGTTTTGACACTTCAACTTGAAATGTGACCAAAAAACAGCAGTTTTTTAAACTACATATGAGATCTTTGCATTTTGAGTGCGTTTTGGTTTCAAAAATCATTTTGTTACTCAAAAGCACTAAAAGTGTCAAAAAAGCATTTTGGCTCAAATTCTGACTGTTTTGACTTTTGAACTCGAAATGTGATCAAAAGATTGCTCTTTTTCGAACTACAGATGAGATTTTTGCCTTTTGGCTAAAATTTGAACAGTTTTGACTGTCAACTTGAAATGTGACCAAAAAACAGCAGTTTTTTAAACTACATATGAGATCTTTGCATTTTGAGTGCGTTTTGGATTCAAAAATCAATTTGTTACTCAAAAGCACTAAAAGTGTCCAAAAAAGCATTTTTGCTCAAATTCTGACTGTTTTGACTTTTGAACTTGAAATGTGACCAAAAACAACAGCTCTTTTTTGAACTTTAGGTGAGATCTTTGCTTTTTGAGTGCGTTTTGGTTTCAAAAATCATTTTGTCACTCAAAAGCACTAAAACTGTCAAAAAAGCATTTTGGCTCAAATTCTGACTGTTTTGACACTTCAACTTGAAATGTGACCAAAAACAACAGCTCTTTTTTGAACTTTAGGTGAGATCTTTGCTTTTTTAGTGTGTTTTGGTTTCAAAAATCATTTTGTCACTCAAAAGTACTAAAAGTGTCAAAAAAGCATTTTGGCTCAAATTCTGACTGTTTTGACACTTCAACTTGAAATGTGACCAAAAAACAGCAGTTTTTTAAACTACATATGAGATCTTTGCATTTTGAGTGCGTTTTGGTTTCAAAAATCATTTTGTTACTCAAAAGTACTAAAAGTGTCAAAAAAGCATTTTGGCTCAAATTCTGACTGTTTTGACACTTCAACTTGAAATGTGACCAAAAAACAGCAGTTTTTTAAACTACATATGAGATCTTTGCATTTTGAGTGCGTTTTGGTTTCAAAAATCATTTTGTTACTCAAAAGCACTAAAAGTGTGAAAAAAGCATTCTGGCCCAAATTCAGACTGTTTTGACTTTTGAACTTGAAATGTGACCAAAAAACTGCTCTTTTTTGAACTACAGATGAGATTTTTGCCTTTTGGCTCAAATTCTGACTGTTTTGAATTTTCAACTTAAAATGTGAACAACAAAAAGCAGTTTTTTAAACTACATATGAGATCTTTGCATTTTGAGTGCGTTTTGGATTCAAAAAACAATTTGTTACTCAAAAGCACTAAAAGTGTCCAAAAAAGCATTTTTGCTCAAATTCTGACTGTTTTGACTTTTGAACTTGAAATGTGACCAAAAACAACAGCTCTTTTTTGAACTTTAGGTGAGATCTTTGCTTTTTGAGTGCGTTTTGGTTTCAAAAATCATTTTGTCACTCAAAAGCACTAAAACTGTCAAAAAAGCATTTTGGCTCAAATTCTGACTGTTTTGACACTTCAACTTGAAATGTGACCAAAAACAACAGCTCTTTTTTGAACTTTAGGTGAAATCTTTGCTTTTTGAATGCGTTTTGGTTTCAAAAATCATTTTGTCACTCAAAAGCACTAAAAGTGTCAAAAAAGCATTTTGGCTCAAATTCTGACTGTTTTGACTTTTGAACTTGAAATGTGACCAAAAACAACAGCTCTTTTTTGAACTTTAGGTGAGATCTTTGCTTTTTTAGTGTGTTTTGGTTTCAAAAATCATTTTGTCACTCAAAAGTACTAAAAGTGTCAAAAAAGCATTTTGGCTCAAATTCTGACTGTTTTGACACTTCAACTTGAAATGTGACCAAAAAACAGCAGTTTTTTAAACTACATATGAGATCTTTGCATTTTGAGTGCGTTTTGGTTTCAAAAATCATTTTGTTACCCAAAAGTACTAAAAGTGTCAAAAAAGCATTTTGGCTCAAATTCTGACTGTTTTGACACTTCAACTTGAAATGTGACCAAAAAACAGCAGTTTTTTAAACTACATATGAGATCTTTGCATTTTGAGTGCGTTTTGGTTTCAAAAATCATTTTGTTACTCAAACGCACTAAAAGTGTGAAAAAAGCATTCTGGCCCAAATTCTGACTGTTTTGACTTTTGAACTTGAAATGTGACCAAAAAACTGCTCTTTTTTGAACTACAGATGAGATTTTTGCCTTTTGGCTCAAATTCTGACTGTTTTGAATTTTCAACTTAAAATGTGAACAACAAAAAGCAGTTTTTTAAACTACATATGAGATCTTTGCATTTTGAGTGCGTTTTGGATTCAAAAAACAATTTGTTACTCAAAAGCACTAAAAGTGTCCAAAAAAGCATTTTTGCTCAAATTCTGACTGTTTTGACTTTTGAACTTGAAATGTGACCAAAAACAACAGCTCTTTTTTGAACTTTAGGTGAGATCTTTGCTTTTTGAGTGCGTTTTGGTTTCAAAAATCATTTTGTCACTCAAAAGCACTAAAACTGTCAAAAAAGCATTTTGGCTCAAATTCTGACTGTTTTGACACTTCAACTTGAAATGTGACCAAAAACAACAGCTCTTTTTTGAACTTTAGGTGAAATCTTTGCTTTTTGAATGCGTTTTGGTTTCAAAAATCATTTTGTCACTCAAAAGCACTAAAAGTGTCAAAAAAGCATTTTGGCTCAAATTCTGACTGTTTTGACTTTTGAACTTGAAATGTGACCAAAAACAACAGCTCTTTTTTGAACTTTAGGTGAGATCTTTGCTTTTTTAGTGTGTTTTGGTTTCAAAAATCATTTTGTCACTCAAAAGTACTAAAAGTGTCAAAAAAGCATTTTGGCTCAAATTCTGACTGTTTTGACACTTCAACTTGAAATGTGACCAAAAAACAGCAGTTTTTTAAACTACATATGAGATCTTTGCATTTTGAGTGCGTTTTGGTTTCAAAAATCATTTTGTTACCCAAAAGTACTAAAAGTGTCAAAAAAGCATTTTGGCTCAAATTCTGACTGTTTTGACACTTCAACTTGAAATGTGACCAAAAAACAGCAGTTTTTTAAACTACATATGAGATCTTTGCATTTTGAGTGCGTTTTGGTTTCAAAAATCATTTTGTTACTCAAAAGCACTAAAAGTGTGAAAAAAGCATTCTGGCCCAAATTCTGACTGTTTTGACTTTTGAACTTGAAATGTGACCAAAAAACTGCTCTTTTTTGAACTACAGATGAGATTTTTGCCTTTTGGCTCAAATTCTGACTGTTTTGAATTTTCAACTTAAAATGTGAACAACAAAAAGCAGTTTTTTAAACTACATATGAGATCTTTGCATTTTGAGTGCGTTTTGGATTCAAAAAACAATTTGTTACTCAAAAGCACTAAAAGTGTCCAAAAAAGCATTTTTGCTCAAATTCTGACTGTTTTGACTTTTGAACTTGAAATGTGACCAAAAACAACAGCTCTTTTTTGAACTTTAGGTGAGATCTTTGCTTTTTGAGTGCGTTTTGGTTTCAAAAATCATTTTGTCACTCAAAAGCACTAAAACTGTCAAAAAAGCATTTTGGCTCAAATTCTGACTGTTTTGACACTTCAACTTGAAATGTGACCAAAAACAACAGCTCTTTTTTGAACTTTAGGTGAAATCTTTGCTTTTTGAATGCGTTTTGGTTTCAAAAATCATTTTGTCACTCAAAAGCACTAAAAGTGTCAAAAAAGCATTTTGGCTCAAATTCTGACTGTTTTGACTTTTGAACTTGAAATGTGACCAAAAACAACAGCTCTTTTTTGAACTTTAGGTGAGATCTTTGCTTTTTTAGTGTGTTTTGGTTTCAAAAATCATTTTGTCACTCAAAAGTACTAAAAGTGTCAAAAAAGCATTTTGGCTCAAATTCTGACTGTTTTGACACTTCAACTTGAAATGTGACCAAAAAACAGCAGTTTTTTAAACTACATATGAGATCTTTGCATTTTGAGTGCGTTTTGGTTTCAAAAATCATTTTGTTACCCAAAAGTACTAAAAGTGTCAAAAAAGCATTTTGGCTCAAATTCTGACTGTTTTGACACTTCAACTTGAAATGTGACCAAAAAACAGCAGTTTTTTAAACTACATATGAGATCTTTGCATTTTGAGTGCGTTTTGGTTTCAAAAATCATTTTGTTACTCAAAAGCACTAAAAGTGTGAAAAAAGCATTCTGGCCCAAATTCTGACTGTTTTGACTTTTGAACTTGAAATGTGACCAAAAAACTGCTCTTTTTTGAACTACAGATGAGATTTTTGCCTTTTGGCTCAAATTCTGACTGTTTTGAATTTTCAACTTAAAATGTGAACAACAAAAAGCAGTTTTTTAAACTACATATGAGATCTTTGCATTTTGAGTGCGTTTTGGATTCAAAAAACAATTTGTTACTCAAAAGCACTAAAAGTGTCCAAAAAAGCATTTTTGCTCAAATTCTGACTGTTTTGACTTTTGAACTTGAAATGTGACCAAAAACAACAGCTCTTTTTTGAACTTTAGGTGAGATCTTTGCTTTTTTAGTGTGTTTTGGTTTCAAAAATCATTTTGTCACTCAAAAGTACTAAAAGTGTGAAAAAAGCATTTTGGCTCAAATTCTGACTGTTTTGACACTTCAACTTGAAATGTGACCAAAAAACAGCAGTTTTTTAAACTACATATGAGATCTTTGCATTTTGAGTGCGTTTTGGTTTCAAAAATCATTTTGTTACTCAAAAGCACTAAAAGTGTGAAAAAAGCATTCTGGCCCAAATTCTGACTGTTTTGACTTTTGAACTTGAAATGTGACCAAAAACTGCTCTTTTTTGAACTACAGATGAGATTTTTGCCTTTTGGCTCAAATTCTGACTGTTTTGACTTTTCAACTTAAAATGTGAACAACAAAAAGCAGTTTTTTAAACTACATATGAGATCTTTGCATTTTGAGTGCGTTTTGGTTTCAAAAATCATTTTGTTACTCAAAAGCACTAAAAGTGTCAAAAAAGCATTTTGGCTCAAATTCTGACTGTTTTGACTTTTGAACTTGAAATGTGACCAAAAACAACAGCTCTTTTTTGAACTTTAGGTGAGATCTTTGCCTTTTTAGTGTGTTTTGGTTTCAAAAATCATTTTGTCACTCAAAAGTACTAAAAGTGTCAAAAAAGCATTTTGGCTCAAATTCTGACTGTTTTGACACTTCAACTTGAAATGTGACCAAAAACAACAGCTCTTTTTTGAACTTTAGGTGAAATCTTTGCTTTTTGAATGCGTTTTGGTTTCAAAAATCATTTTGTCACTCAAAAGCACTAAAAGTGTCAAAAAAGCATTTTGGCTCAAATTCTGACTGTTTTGACTTTTGAACTTGAAATGTGACCAAAAACAACAGCTCTTTTTTGAACTTTAGGTGAGATCTTTGCTTTTTTAGTGTGTTTTGGTTTCAAAAATCATTTTGTCACTCAAAAGTACTAAAAGTGTCAAAAAAGCATTTTGGCTCAAATTCTGACTGTTTTGACACTTCAACTTGAAATGTGACCAAAAAACAGCAGTTTTTTAAACTACATATGAGATCTTTGCATTTTGAGTGCGTTTTGGTTTCAAAAATCATTTTGTTACCCAAAAGTACTAAAAGTGTCAAAAAAGCATTTTGGCTCAAATTCTGACTGTTTTGACACTTCAACTTGAAATGTGACCAAAAAACAGCAGTTTTTTAAACTACATATGAGATCTTTGCATTTTGAGTGCGTTTTGGTTTCAAAAATCATTTTGTTACTCAAAAGCACTAAAAGTGTCAAAAAAGCATTTTGGCTCAAATTCTGACTGTTTTGACTTTTGAACTCGAAATGTGATCAAAAGATTGCTCTTTTTCGAACTACAGATGAGATTTTTGCCTTTTGGCTAAAATTTGAACAGTTTTGACTGTCAACTTGAAATGTGACCAAAAAACAGCAGTTTTTTAAACTACATATGAGATCTTTGCATTTTGAGTGCGTTTTGGATTCAAAAATCAATTTGTTACTCAAAAGCACTAAAAGTGTCCAAAAAAGCATTTTTGCTCAAATTCTGACTGTTTTGACTTTTGAACTTGAAATGTGACCAAAAACAACAGCTCTTTTTTGAACTTTAGGTGAGATCTTTGCTTTTTGAGTGCGTTTTGGTTTCAAAAATCATTTTGTCACTCAAAAGCACTAAAACTGTCAAAAAAGCATTTTGGCTCAAATTCTGACTGTTTTGACACTTCAACTTGAAATGTGACCAAAAACAACAGCTCTTTTTTGAACTTTAGGTGAGATCTTTGCTTTTTTAGTGTGTTTTGGTTTCAAAAATCATTTTGTCACTCAAAAGTACTAAAAGTGTCAAAAAAGCATTTTGGCTCAAATTCTGACTGTTTTGACACTTCAACTTGAAATGTGACCAAAAAACAGCAGTTTTTTAAACTACATATGAGATCTTTGCATTTTGAGTGCGTTTTGGTTTCAAAAATCATTTTGTTACTCAAAAGTACTAAAAGTGTCAAAAAAGCATTTTGGCTCAAATTCTGACTGTTTTGACACTTCAACTTGAAATGTGACCAAAAAAAAGCAGTTTTTTAAACTACATATGAGATCTTTGCATTTTGAGTGCGTTTTGGATTCAAAAAACAATTTGTTACTCAAAAGCACTAAAAGTGTCCAAAAAAGCATTTTTGCTCAAATTCTGACTGTTTTGACTTTTGAACTTGAAATGTGACCAAAAACAACAGCTCTTTTTTGAACTTTAGGTGAGATCTTTGCTTTTTGAGTGCGTTTTGGTTTCAAAAATCATTTTGTCACTCAAAAGCACTAAAACTGTCAAAAAAGCTTTTTCGCTCAAATTCTGACTGTTTTGACACTTCAACTTGAAATGTGACCAAAAAACAGCAGTTTTTTAAACTACATATGAGATCTTTGCATTTTGAGTGCGTTTTGGTTTCAAAAATCATTTTGTTACTCAAAAGCACTAAAAGTGTGAAAAAAGCATTCTGGCCCAAATTCTGACTGTTTTGACTTTTGAACTTGAAATGTGACCAAAAAACTGCTCTTTTTTGAACTACAGATGAGATTTTTGCCTTTTGGCTCAAATTCTGACTGTTTTGACTTTTCAACTTAAAATGTGAACAACAAAAAGCAGTTTTTTAAACTACATATGAGATCTTTGCATTTTGAGTGCGTTTTGGATTCAAAAAACAATTTGTTACTCAAAAGCACTAAAAGTGTCCAAAAAAGCATTTTTGCTCAAATTCTGACTGTTTTGACTTTTGAACTTGAAATGTGACCAAAAACAACAGCTCTTTTTTGAACTTTAGGTGAGATCTTTGCTTTTTGAGTGCGTTTTGGTTTCAAAAATCATTTTGTCACTCAAAAGCACTAAAACTGTCAAAAAAGCATTTTGGCTCAAATTCTGACTGTTTTGACACTTCAACTTGAAATGTGACCAAAAAACAGCTCTTTTTTGAACTACAGATGAGATTTTTGCCTTTTGGCTAAAATTTGAACAGTTTTGACTGTCAACTTGAAATGTGACCAAAAAACAGCAGTTTTTTAAACTACATATGAGATCTTTGCTTTTTGAATGCGTTTTGGTTTCAAAAATCATTTTGTCACTCAAAAGCACTAAAAGTGTCAAAAAAGCATTTTGGCTCAAATTCTGACTGTTTTGACACTTCAAATTGAAATGCGACCAAAAAACTGCAGTTTTTTAAACTACATATGAGATCTTTGCATTTTGAGTGCGTTTTGGTTTCAAAAATCATTTTGTTACTCAAAAGCACTAAAAGTGTGAAAAAAGCATGCTGGCCCAAATTCTGACTGTTTTGACTTTTGAACTTGAAATGTGACCAAAAAACTGCTCTTTTTTGAACTACAGATGAGATTTTTGCCTTTTGGCTCAAATTCTGACTGTTTTGACTTTTCAACTTAAAATGTGAACAACAAAAAGCAGTTTTTTAAACTACATATGAGATCTTTGCATTTTGAGTGCGTTTTGGTTTCAAAAATCATTTTGTTACTCAAAAGCACTAAAAGTGTCAAAAAAGCATTTTGGCTCAAATTCTGACTGTTTTGACTTTTGAACTTGAAATGTGACCAAAAACAACAGCTCTTTTTTGAACTTTAGGTGAGATCTTTGCTTTTTTAGTGTGTTTTGGTTTCAAAAATCATTTTGTCACTCAAAAGTACTAAAAGTGTCAAAAAAGCATTTTGGCTCAAATTCTGACTGTTTTGACACTTCAACTTGAAATGTGACCAAAAAACAGCAGTTTTTTAAACTACATATGAGATCTTTGCATTTTGAGTGCGTTTTGGTTTCAAAAATCATTTTGTTACCCAAAAGTACTAAAAGTGTCAAAAAAGCATTTTGGCTCAAATTCTGACTGTTTTGACACTTCAACTTGAAATGTGACCAAAAAACAGCAGTTTTTTAAACTACATATGAGATCTTTGCATTTTGAGTGCGTTTTGGTTTCAAAAATCATTTTGTTACTCAAAAGCACTAAAAGTGTCAAAAAAGCATTTTGGCTCAAATTCTGACTGTTTTGACACTTCAACTTGAAATGTGACCAAAAAACAGCAGTTTTTTAAACTACATATGAGATCTTTGCATTTTGAGTGCGTTTTGGTTTCAAAAATCATTTTGTTACTCAAAAGCACTAAAAGTGTGAAAAAAGCATTCTGGCCCAAATTCTGACTGTTTTGACTTTTGAACTTGAAATGTGACCAAAAACTGCTCTTTTTTGAACTACAGATGAGATTTTTGCCTTTTGGCTCAAATTCTGACTGTTTTGACTTTTCAACTTAAAATGTGAACAACAAAAAGCAGTTTTTTAAACTACATATGAGATCTTTGCATTTTGAGTGCGTTTTGGTTTCAAAAATCATTTTGTTACTCAAAAGCACTAAAAGTGTCAAAAAAGCATTTTGGCTCAAATTCTGACTGTTTTGACTTTTGAACTTGAAATGTGACCAAAAACAACAGCTCTTTTTTGAACTTTAGGTGAGATCTTTGCCTTTTTAGTGTGTTTTGGTTTCAAAAATCATTTTGTCACTCAAAAGTACTAAAAGTGTCAAAAAAGCATTTTGGCTCAAATTCTGACTGTTTTGACACTTCAACTTGAAATGTGACCAAAAACAACAGCTCTTTTTTGAACTTTAGGTGAAATCTTTGCTTTTTGAATGCGTTTTGGTTTCAAAAATCATTTTGTCACTCAAAAGCACTAAAAGTGTCAAAAAAGCATTTTGGCTCAAATTCTGACTGTTTTGACTTTTGAACTTGAAATGTGACCAAAAACAACAGCTCTTTTTTGAACTTTAGGTGAGATCTTTGCTTTTTTAGTGTGTTTTGGTTTCAAAAATCATTTTGTCACTCAAAAGTACTAAAAGTGTCAAAAAAGCATTTTGGCTCAAATTCTGACTGTTTTGACACTTCAACTTGAAATGTGACCAAAAAACAGCAGTTTTTTAAACTACATATGAGATCTTTGCATTTTGAGTGCGTTTTGGTTTCAAAAATCATTTTGTTACCCAAAAGTACTAAAAGTGTCAAAAAAGCATTTTGGCTCAAATTCTGACTGTTTTGACACTTCAACTTGAAATGTGACCAAAAAACAGCAGTTTTTTAAACTACATATGAGATCTTTGCATTTTGAGTGCGTTTTGGTTTCAAAAATCATTTTGTTACTCAAAAGCACTAAAAGTGTCAAAAAAGCATTTTGGCTCAAATTCTGACTGTTTTGACTTTTGAACTCGAAATGTGATCAAAAGATTGCTCTTTTTCGAACTACAGATGAGATTTTTGCCTTTTGGCTAAAATTTGAACAGTTTTGACTGTCAACTTGAAATGTGACCAAAAAACAGCAGTTTTTTAAACTACATATGAGATCTTTGCATTTTGAGTGCGTTTTGGATTCAAAAATCAATTTGTTACTCAAAAGCACTAAAAGTGTCCAAAAAAGCATTTTTGCTCAAATTCTGACTGTTTTGACTTTTGAACTTGAAATGTGACCAAAAACAACAGCTCTTTTTTGAACTTTAGGTGAGATCTTTGCTTTTTGAGTGCGTTTTGGTTTCAAAAATCATTTTGTCACTCAAAAGCACTAAAACTGTCAAAAAAGCATTTTGGCTCAAATTCTGACTGTTTTGACACTTCAACTTGAAATGTGACCAAAAACAACAGCTCTTTTTTGAACTTTAGGTGAGATCTTTGCTTTTTTAGTGTGTTTTGGTTTCAAAAATCATTTTGTCACTCAAAAGTACTAAAAGTGTCAAAAAAGCATTTTGGCTCAAATTCTGACTGTTTTGACACTTCAACTTGAAATGTGACCAAAAAACAGCAGTTTTTTAAACTACATATGAGATCTTTGCATTTTGAGTGCGTTTTGGTTTCAAAAATCATTTTGTTACTCAAAAGTACTAAAAGTGTCAAAAAAGCATTTTGGCTCAAATTCTGACTGTTTTGACACTTCAACTTGAAATGTGACCAAAAAACAGCAGTTTTTTAAACTACATATGAGATCTTTGCATTTTGAGTGCGTTTTGGTTTCAAAAATCATTTTGTTACTCAAAAGCACTAAAAGTGTGAAAAAAGCATTCTGGCCCAAATTCTGACTGTTTTGACTTTTGAACTTGAAATGTGACCAAAAAACTGCTCTTTTTTGAACTACAGATGAGATTTTTGCCTTTTGGCTCAAATTCTGACTGTTTTGAATTTTCAACTTAAAATGTGAACAACAAAAAGCAGTTTTTTAAACTACATATGAGATCTTTGCATTTTGAGTGCGTTTTGGATTCAAAAAACAATTTGTTACTCAAAAGCACTAAAAGTGTCCAAAAAAGCATTTTTGCTCAAATTCTGACTGTTTTGACTTTTGAACTTGAAATGTGACCAAAAACAACAGCTCTTTTTTGAACTTTGGTGAGATCTTTGCTTTTTGAGTGCGTTTTGGTTTCAAAAATCATTTTGTCACTCAAAAGCACTAAAACTGTCAAAAAAGCATTTTGGCTCAAATTCTGACTGTTTTGACACTTCAACTTGAAATGTGACCAAAAACAACAGCTCTTTTTTGAACTTTAGGTGAAATCTTTGCTTTTTGAATGCGTTTTGGTTTCAAAAATCATTTTGTCACTCAAAAGCCCTAAATTGTCAAAAAAGCATTTTGGCTCAAATTCTGACTGTTTTGACTTTTGAACTTGAAATGTGACCAAAAACAACAGCTCTTTTTTGAACTTTAGGTGAGATCTTTGCTTTTTTAGTGTGTTTTGGTTTCAAAAATCATTTTGTCACTCAAAAGTACTAAAAGTGTCAAAAAAGCATTTTGGCTCAAATTCTGACTGTTTTGACACTTCAACTTGAAATGTGACCAAAAAACAGCAGTTTTTTAAACTACATATGAGATCTTTGCATTTTGAGTGCGTTTTGGTTTCAAAAATCATTTTGTTACCCAAAAGTACTAAAAGTGTCAAAAAAGCATTTTGGCTCAAATTCTGACTGTTTTGACACTTCAACTTGAAATGTGACCAAAAAACAGCAGTTTTTTAAACTACATATGAGATCTTTGCATTTTGAGTGCGTTTTGGTTTCAAAAATCATTTTGTTACTCAAAAGCACTAAAAGTGTGAAAAAAGCATTCTGGCCCAAATTCTGACTGTTTTGACTTTTGAACTTGAAATGTGACCAAAAAACTGCTCTTTTTTGAACTACAGATGAGATTTTTGCCTTTTGGCTCAAATTCTGACTGTTTTGAATTTTCAACTTAAAATGTGAACAACAAAAAGCAGTTTTTTAAACTACATATGAGATCTTTGCATTTTGAGTGCGTTTTGGATTCAAAAAACAATTTGTTACTCAAAAGCACTAAAAGTGTCCAAAAAAGCATTTTTGCTCAAATTCTGACTGTTTTGACTTTTGAACTTGAAATGTGACCAAAAACAACAGCTCTTTTTTGAACTTTAGGTGAGATCTTTGCTTTTTGAGTGCGTTTTGGTTTCAAAAATCATTTTGTCACTCAAAAGCACTAAAACTGTCAAAAAAGCATTTTGGCTCAAATTCTGACTGTTTTGACACTTCAACTTGAAATGTGACCAAAAACAACAGCTCTTTTTTGAACTTTAGGTGAAATCTTTGCTTTTTGAATGCGTTTTGGTTTCAAAAATCATTTTGTCACTCAAAAGCACTAAAAGTGTCAAAAAAGCATTTTGGCTCAAATTCTGACTGTTTTGACTTTTGAACTTGAAATGTGACCAAAAACAACAGCTCTTTTTTGAACTTTAGGTGAGATCTTTGCTTTTTTAGTGTGTTTTGGTTTCAAAAATCATTTTGTCACTCAAAAGTACTAAAAGTGTCAAAAAAGCATTTTGGCTCAAATTCTGACTGTTTTGACACTTCAACTTGAAATGTGACCAAAAAACAGCAGTTTTTTAAACTACATATGAGATCTTTGCATTTTGAGTGCGTTTTGGTTTCAAAAATCATTTTGTTACCCAAAAGTACTAAAAGTGTCAAAAAAGCATTTTGGCTCAAATTCTGACTGTTTTGACACTTCAACTTGAAATGTGACCAAAAAACAGCAGTTTTTTAAACTACATATGAGATCTTTGCATTTTGAGTGCGTTTTGGTTTCAAAAATCATTTTGTTACTCAAAAGCACTAAAAGTGTGAAAAAAGCATTCTGGCCCAAATTCTGACTGTTTTGACTTTTGAACTTGAAATGTGACCAAAAAACTGCTCTTTTTTGAACTACAGATGAGATTTTTGCCTTTTGGCTCAAATTCTGACTGTTTTGAATTTTCAACTTAAAATGTGAACAACAAAAAGCAGTTTTTTAAACTACATATGAGATCTTTGCATTTTGAGTGCGTTTTGGATTCAAAAAACAATTTGTTACTCAAAAGCACTAAAAGTGTCCAAAAAAGCATTTTTGCTCAAATTCTGACTGTTTTGACTTTTGAACTTGAAATGTGACCAAAAACAACAGCTCTTTTTTGAACTTTAGGTGAGATCTTTGCTTTTTGAGTGCGTTTTGGTTTCAAAAATCATTTTGTCACTCAAAAGCACTAAAACTGTCAAAAAAGCATTTTGGCTCAAATTCTGACTGTTTTGACACTTCAACTTGAAATGTGACCAAAAAACAGCTCTTTTTTGAACTACAGATGAGATTTTTGCCTTTTGGCTAAAATTTGAACAGTTTTGACTGTCAACTTGAAATGTGACCAAAAAACAGCAGTTTTTTAAACTACATATGAGATCTTTGCTTTTTGAATGCGTTTTGGTTTCAAAAATCATTTTGTCACTCAAAAGCACTAAAAGTGTCAAAAAAGCATTTTGGCTCAAATTCTGACTGTTTTGACACTTCAAATTGAAATGCGACCAAAAAACAGCAGTTTTTTAAACTACATATGAGATCTTTGCATTTTGAGTGCGTTTTGGTTTCAAAAATCATTTTGTTACTCAAAAGCACTAAAAGTGTGAAAAAAGCATTCTGGCCCAAATTCTGACTGTTTTGACTTTTGAACTTGAAATGTGACCAAAAAACTGCTCTTTTTTGAACTACAGATGAGATTTTTGCCTTTTGGCTCAAATTCTGACTGTTTTGACTTTTCAACTTAAAATGTGAACAACAAAAAGCAGTTTTTTAAACTACATATGAGATCTTTGCATTTTGAGTGCGTTTTGGTTTCAAAAATCATTTTGTTACTCAAAAGCACTAAAAGTGTCAAAAAAGCATTTTGGCTCAAATTCTGACTGTTTTGACTTTTGAACTTGAAATGTGACCAAAAACAACAGCTCTTTTTTGAACTTTAGGTGAGATCTTTGCTTTTTTAGTGTGTTTTGGTTTCAAAAATCATTTTGTCACTCAAAAGTACTAAAAGTGTCAAAAAAGCATTTTGGCTCAAATTCTGACTGTTTTGACACTTCAACTTGAAATGTGACCAAAAAACAGCAGTTTTTTAAACTACATATGAGATCTTTGCATTTTGAGTGCGTTTTGGTTTCAAAAATCATTTTGTTACCCAAAAGTACTAAAAGTGTCAAAAAAGCATTTTTGCTCAAATTCTGACTGTTTTGACACTTCAACTTGAAATGTGACCAAAAAACAGCAGTTTTTTAAACTACATATGAGATCTTTGCATTTTGAGTGCGTTTTGGTTTCAAAAATCATTTTGTTACTCAAAAGCACTAAAAGTGTCAAAAAAGCATTTTGGCTCAAATTCTGACTGTTTTGACACTTCAACTTGAAATGTGACCAAAAAACAGCAGTTTTTTGAACTACAGATGAGATTTTTGCCTTTTGGCTAAAAGTTGAACAGTTTTGACTGTCAACTTGAAATGTGACCAAAAAACAGCAGTTTTTTAAACTACATATGAGATCTTTGCTTTTTGAATGCGTTTTGGTTTCAAAAATCATTTTGTCACTCAAAAGCACTAAAACTGTCAAAAAAGCTTTTTCGCTCAAATTCTGACTGTTTTGACACTTCAAATTGAAATGCGACCAAAAAACAGCAGTTTTTTAAACTACATATGAGATCTTTGCATTTTGAGTGCGTTTTGGTTTCAAAAATCATTTTGTTACTCAAAAGCACTAAAAGTGTGAAAAAAGCATTCTGGCCCAAATTCTGACTGTTTTGACTTTTGAACTTGAAATGTGACCAAAAAACTGCTCTTTTTTGAACTACAGATGAGATTTTTGCCTTTTGGCTCAAATTCTGACTGTTTTGACTTTTCAACTTAAAATGTGAACAACAAAAAGCAGTTTTTTAAACTACATATGAGATCTTTGCATTTTGAGTGCGTTTTGGATTCAAAAAACAATTTGTTACTCAAAAGCACTAAAAGTGTCCAAAAAAGCATTTTTGCTCAAATTCTGACTGTTTTGACTTTTGAACTTGAAATGTGACCAAAAACAACAGCTCTTTTTTGAACTTTAGGTGAGATCTTTGCTTTTTGAGTGCGTTTTGGTTTCAAAAATCATTTTGTCACTCAAAAGCACTAAAACTGTCAAAAAAGCTTTTTCGCTCAAATTCTGACTGTTTTGACACTTCAACTTGAAAATGACCAAAAAACAGCAGTTTTTTAAACTACATATGAGATCTTTGCATTTTGAGTGCGTTTTGGTTTCAAAAATCATTTTGTTACTCAAAAGCACTAAAAGTGTGAAAAAAGCATTCTGGCCCAAATTCTGACTGTTTTGACTTTTGAACTTGAAATGTGACCAAAAAACTGCTCTTTTTTGAACTACAGATGAGATTTTTGCCTTTTGGCTCAAATTCTGACTGTTTTGACTTTTCAACTTAAAATGTGAACAACAAAAAGCAGTTTTTTAAACTACATATGAGATCTTTGCATTTTGAGTGCGTTTTGGATTCAAAAAACAATTTGTTACTCAAAAGCACTAAAAGTGTCCAAAAAAGCATTTTTGCTCAAATTCTGACTGTTTTGACTTTTGAACTTGAAATGTGACCAAAAACAACAGCTCTTTTTTGAACTTTAGGTGAGATCTTTGCTTTTTGAGTGCGTTTTGGTTTCAAAAATCATTTTGTCACTCAAAAGCACTAAAACTGTCAAAAAAGCATTTTGGCTCAAATTCTGACTGTTTTGACACTTCAACTTGAAATGTGACCAAAAAACAGCTCTTTTTTGAATTACAGATGAGATTTTTTCCTTTTGGCTAAAATTTGAACAGTTTTGACTGTCAACTTGAAATGTGACCAAAAAACAGCAGTTTTTTAAACTACATATGAGATCTTTGCTTTTTGAATGCGTTTTGGTTTCAAAAATCATTTTGTCACTCAAAAGCACTAAAAGTGTCAAAAAAGCATTTTGGCTCAAATTCTGACTGTTTTGACTTTTGAACTCGAAATGTGATCAAAAGATTGCTCTTTTTCGAACTACAGATGAGATTTTTGCCTTTTGGCTAAAATTTGAACAGTTTTGACTGTCAACTTGAAATGTGACCAAAAAACAGCAGTTTTTTAAACTACATATGAGATCTTTGCATTTTGAGTGCGTTTTGGATTCAAAAATCAATTTGTTACTCAAAAGCACTAAAAGTGTCCAAAAAAGCATTTTTGCTCAAATTCTGACTGTTTTGACTTTTGAACTTGAAATGTGACCAAAAACAACAGCTCTTTTTTGAACTTTAGGTGAGATCTTTGCTTTTTGAGTGCGTTTTGGTTTCAAAAATCATTTTGTCACTCAAAAGCACTAAAACTGTCAAAAAAGCATTTTGGCTCAAATTCTGACTGTTTTGACACTTCAACTTGAAATGTGACCAAAAACAACAGCTCTTTTTTGAACTTTAGGTGAGATCTTTGCTTTTTTAGTGTGTTTTGGTTTCAAAAATCATTTTGTCACTCAAAAGTACTAAAAGTGTCAAAAAAGCATTTTGGCTCAAATTCTGACTGTTTTGACACTTCAACTTGAAATGTGACCAAAAAACAGCAGTTTTTTAAACTACATATGAGATCTTTGCATTTTGAGTGCGTTTTGGTTTCAAAAATCATTTTGTTACTCAAAAGTACTAAAAGTGTCAAAAAAGCATTTTGGCTCAAATTCTGACTGTTTTGACACTTCAACTTGAAATGTGACCAAAAAAAAGCAGTTTTTTAAACTACATATGAGATCTTTGCATTTTGAGTGCGTTTTGGATTCAAAAAACAATTTGTTACTCAAAAGCACTAAAAGTGTCCAAAAAAGCATTTTTGCTCAAATTCTGACTGTTTTGACTTTTGAACTTGAAATGTGACCAAAAACAACAGCTCTTTTTTGAACTTTAGGTGAGATATTTGCTTTTTGAGTGCGTTTTGGTTTCAAAAATCATTTTGTCACTCAAAAGCACTAAAACTGTCAAAAAAGCTTTTTCGCTCAAATTCTGACTGTTTTGACACTTCAACTTGAAATGTGACCAAAAAACAGCAGTTTTTTAAACTACATATGAGATCTTTGCATTTTGAGTGCGTTTTGGTTTCAAAAATCATTTTGTTACTCAAAAGCACTAAAAGTGTGAAAAAAGCATTCTGGCCCAAATTCTGACTGTTTTGACTTTTGAACTTGAAATGTGACCAAAAAACTGCTCTTTTTTGAACTACAGATGAGATTTTTGCCTTTTGGCTCAAATTCTGACTGTTTTGACTTTTCAACTTAAAATGTGAACAACAAAAAGCAGTTTTTTAAACTACATATGAGATCTTTGCATTTTGAGTGCGTTTTGGATTCAAAAAACAATTTGTTACTCAAAAGCACTAAAAGTGTCCAAAAAAGCATTTTTGCTCAAATTCTGACTGTTTTGACTTTTGAACTTGAAATGTGACCAAAAACAACAGCTCTTTTTTGAACTTTAGGTGAGATCTTTGCTTTTTGAGTGCGTTTTGGTTTCAAAAATCATTTTGTCACTCAAAAGCACTAAAACTGTCAAAAAAGCATTTTGGCTCAAATTCTGACTGTTTTGACACTTCAACTTGAAATGTGACCAAAAAACAGCTCTTTTTTGAACTACAGATGAGATTTTTGCCTTTTGGCTAAAATTTGAACAGTTTTGACTGTCAACTTGAAATGTGACCAAAAAACAGCAGTTTTTTAAACTACATATGAGATCTTTGCTTTTTGAATGCGTTTTGGTTTCAAAAATCATTTTGTCACTCAAAAGCACTAAAAGTGTCAAAAAAGCATTTTGGCTCAAATTCTGACTGTTTTGACACTTCAAATTGAAATGCGACCAAAAAACAGCAGTTTTTTAAACTACATATGAGATCTTTGCATTTTGAGTGCGTTTTGGTTTCAAAAATCATTTTGTTACTCAAAAGCACTAAAAGTGTGAAAAAAGCATTCTGGCCCAAATTCTGACTGTTTTGACTTTTGAACTTGAAATGTGACCAAAAAACTGCTCTTTTTTGAACTACAGATGAGATTTTTGCCTTTTGGCTCAAATTCTGACTGTTTTGACTTTTCAACTTAAAATGTGAACAACAAAAAGCAGTTTTTTAAACTACATATGAGATCTTTGCATTTTGAGTGCGTTTTGGTTTCAAAAATCATTTTGTTACTCAAAAGCACTAAAAGTGTCAAAAAAGCATTTTGGCTCAAATTCTGACTGTTTTGACTTTTGAACTTGAAATGTGACCAAAAACAACAGCTCTTTTTTGAACTTTAGGTGAGATCTTTGCTTTTTTAGTGTGTTTTGGTTTCAAAAATCATTTTGTCACTCAAAAGTACTAAAAGTGTCAAAAAAGCATTTTGGCTCAAATTCTGACTGTTTTGACTTTTGAACTCGAAATGTGATCAAAAGATTGCTCTTTTTCGAACTACAGATGAGATTTTTGCCTTTTGGCTAAAATTTGAACAGTTTTGACTGTCAACTTGAAATGTGACCAAAAAACAGCAGTCTTTTAAACTACATATGAGATCTTTGCATTTTGAGTGCGTTTTGGTTTCAAAAATCATTTTGTTACTCAAAAGCACTAAAAGTGTGAAAAAAGCATTCTGGCCCAAATTCTGACTGTTTTGACTTTTGAACTTGAAATGTGACCAAAAACTGCTCTTTTTTGAACTACAGATGAGATTTTTGCCTTTTGGCTCAAATTCTGACTGTTTTGACTTTTCAACTTAAAATGTGAACAACAAAAAGCAGTTTTTTAAACTACATATGAGATCTTTGCATTTTGAGTGCGTTTTGGTTTCAAAAATCATTTTGTTACTCAAAAGCACTAAAAGTGTCAAAAAAGCATTTTGGCTCAAATTCTGACTGTTTTGACTTTTGAACTTGAAATGTGACCAAAAACAACAGCTCTTTTTTGAACTTTAGGTGAGATCTTTGCCTTTTTAGTGTGTTTTGGTTTCAAAAATCATTTTGTCACTCAAAAGTACTAAAAGTGTCAAAAAAGCATTTTGGCTCAAATTCTGACTGTTTTGACACTTCAACTTGAAATGTGACCAAAAACAACAGCTCTTTTTTGAACTTTAGGTGAAATCTTTGCTTTTTGAATGCGTTTTGGTTTCAAAAATCATTTTGTCACTCAAAAGCACTAAAAGTGTCAAAAAAGCATTTTGGCTCAAATTCTGACTGTTTTGACTTTTGAACTTGAAATGTGACCAAAAACAACAGCTCTTTTTTGAACTTTAGGTGAGATCTTTGCTTTTTTAGTGTGTTTTGGTTTCAAAAATCATTTTGTCACTCAAAAGTACTAAAAGTGTCAAAAAAGCATTTTGGCTCAAATTCTGACTGTTTTGACACTTCAACTTGAAATGTGACCAAAAAACAGCAGTTTTTTAAACTACATATGATATCTTTGCATTTTGAGTGCGTTTTGGTTTCAAAAATCATTTTGTTACCCAAAAGTACTAAAAGTGTCAAAAAAGCATTTTGGCTCAAATTCTGACTGTTTTGACACTTCAACTTGAAATGTGACCAAAAAACAGCAGTTTTTTAAACTACATATGAGATCTTTGCATTTTGAGTGCGTTTTGGTTTCAAAAATCATTTTGTTACTCAAAAGCACTAAAAGTGTCAAAAAAGCATTTTGGCTCAAATTCTGACTGTTTTGACTTTTGAACTCGAAATGTGATCAAAAGATTGCTCTTTTTCGAACTACAGATGAGATTTTTGCCTTTTGGCTAAAATTTGAACAGTTTTGACTGTCAACTTGAAATGTGACCAAAAAACAGCAGTTTTTTAAACTACATATGAGATCTTTGCATTTTGAGTGCGTTTTGGATTCAAAAATCAATTTGTTACTCAAAAGCACTAAAAGTGTCCAAAAAAGCATTTTTGCTCAAATTCTGACTGTTTTGACTTTTGAACTTGAAATGTGACCAAAAACAACAGCTCTTTTTTGAACTTTAGGTGAGATCTTTGCTTTTTGAGTGCGTTTTGGTTTCAAAAATCATTTTGTCACTCAAAAGCACTAAAACTGTCAAAAAAGCATTTTGGCTCAAATTCTGACTGTTTTGACACTTCAACTTGAAATGTGACCAAAAACAACAGCTCTTTTTTGAACTTTAGGTGAGATCTTTGCTTTTTTAGTGTGTTTTGGTTTCAAAAATCATTTTGTCACTCAAAAGTACTAAAAGTGTCAAAAAAGCATTTTGGCTCAAATTCTGACTGTTTTGACACTTCAACTTGAAATGTGACCAAAAAACAGCTCTTTTTTGAACTACAGATGAGATTTTTGCCTTTTGGCTAAAATTTGAACAGTTTTGACTGTCAACTTGAAATGTGACCAAAAAACAGCAGTTTTTTAAACTACATATGAGATCTTTGCTTTTTGAATGCGTTTTGGTTTCAAAAATCATTTTGTCACTCAAAAGCACTAAAAGTGTCAAAAAAGCATTTTGGCTCAAATTCTGACTGTTTTGACACTTCAAATTGAAATGCGACCAAAAAACAGCAGTTTTTTAAACTACATATGAGATCTTTGCATTTTGAGTGCGTTTTGGTTTCAAAAATCATTTTGTTACTCAAAAGCACTAAAAGTGTGAAAAAAAGCATTCTGGCCCAAATTCTGACTGTTTTGACTTTTGAACTTGAAATGTGACCAAAAAACTGCTCTTTTTTGAACTACAGATGAGATTTTTGCCTTTTGGCTCAAATTCTGACTGTTTTGACTTTTCAACTTAAAATGTGAACAACAAAAAGCAGTTTTTTAAACTACATATGAGATCTTTGCATTTTGAGTGCGTTTTGGTTTCAAAAATCATTTTGTTACTCAAAAGCACTAAAAGTGTCAAAAAAGCATTTTGGCTCAAATTCTGACTGTTTTGACTTTTGAACTTGAAATGTGACCAAAAACAACAGCTCTTTTTTGAACTTTAGGTGAGATCTTTGCTTTTTTAGTGTGTTTTGGTTTCAAAAATCATTTTGTCACTCAAAAGTACTAAAAGTGTCAAAAAAGCTTTTTCGCTCAAATTCTGACTGTTTTGACACTTCAACTTGAAATGTGACCAAAAAACAGCAGTTTTTTAAACTACATATGAGATCTTTGCATTTTGAGTGCGTTTTGGTTTCAAAAATCATTTTGTTACTCAAAAGCACTAAAAGTGTGAAAAAAGCATTCTGGCCCAAATTCTGACTGTTTTGACTTTTGAACTTGAAATGTGACCAAAAAACTGCTCTTTTTTGAACTACAGATGAGATTTTTGCCTTTTGGCTCAAATTCTGACTGTTTTGACTTTTCAACTTAAAATGTGAACAACAAAAAGCAGTTTTTTAAACTACATATGAGATCTTTGCATTTTGAGTGCGTTTTGGATTCAAAAAACAATTTGTTACTCAAAAGCACTAAAAGTGTCCAAAAAAGCATTTTTGCTCAAATTCTGACTGTTTTGACTTTTGAACTTGAAATGTGACCAAAAACAACAGCTCTTTTTTGAACTTTAGGTGAGATCTTTGCTTTTTGAGTGCGTTTTGGTTTCAAAAATCATTTTGTCACTCAAAAGCACTAAAACTGTCAAAAAAGCATTTTGGCTCAAATTCTGACTGTTTTGACACTTCAACTTGAAATGTGACCAAAAAACAGCTCTTTTTTGAACTACAGATGAGATTTTTGCCTTTTGGCTAAAATTTGAACAGTTTTGACTGTCAACTTGAAATGTGACCAAAAAACAGCAGTTTTTTAAACTACATATGAGATCTTTGCTTTTTGAATGCGTTTTGGTTTCAAAAATCATTTTGTCACTCAAAAGCACTAAAAGTGTCAAAAAAGCATTTTGGCTCAAATTCTGACTGTTTTGACACTTCAAATTGAAATGCGACCAAAAAACAGCAGTTTTTTAAACTACATATGAGATCTTTGCATTTTGAGTGCGTTTTGGTTTCAAAAATCATTTTGTTACTCAAAAGCACTAAAAGTGTGAAAAAAGCATTCTGGCCCAAATTCTGACTGTTTTGACTTTTGAACTTGAAATGTGACCAAAAAACTGCTCTTTTTTGAACTACAGATGAGATTTTTGCCTTTTGGCTCAAATTCTGACTGTTTTGACTTTTCAACTTAAAATGTGAACAACAAAAAGCAGTTTTTTAAACTACATATGAGATCTTTGCATTTTGAGTGCGTTTTGGTTTCAAAAATCATTTTGTTACTCAAAAGCACTAAAAGTGTCAAAAAAGCATTTTGGCTCAAATTCTGACTGTTTTGACTTTTGAACTTGAAATGTGACCAAAAACAACAGCTCTTTTTTGAACTTTAGGTGAGATCTTTGCTTTTTTAGTGTGTTTTGGTTTCAAAAATCATTTTGTCACTCAAAAGTACTAAAAGTGTCAAAAAAGCATTTTGGCTCAAATTCTGACTGTTTTGACACTTCAACTTGAAATGTGACCAAAAAACAGCAGTTTTTTAAACTACATATGAGATCTTTGCATTTTGAGTGCGTTTTGGTTTCAAAAATCATTTTGTTACCCAAAAGTACTAAAAGTGTCAAAAAAGCATTTTGGCTCAAATTCTGACTGTTTTGACACTTCAACTTGAAATGTGACCAAAAAACAGCAGTTTTTTAAACTACATATGAGATCTTTGCATTTTGAGTGCGTTTTGGTTTCAAAAATCATTTTGTTACTCAAAAGCACTAAAAGTGTCAAAAAAGCATTTTGGCTCAAATTCTGACTGTTTTGACACTTCAACTTGAAATGTGACCAAAAAACAGCAGTTTTTTAAACTACATATGAGATCTTTGCATTTTGAGTGCGTTTTGGTTTCAAAAATCATTTTGTTACTCAAAAGCACTAAAAGTGTGAAAAAAGCATTCTGGCCCAAATTCTGACTGTTTTGACTTTTGAACTTGAAATGTGACCAAAAACTGCTCTTTTTTGAACTACAGATGAGATTTTTGCCTTTTGGCTCAAATTCTGACTGTTTTGACTTTTCAACTTAAAATGTGAACAACAAAAAGCAGTTTTTTAAACTACATATGAGATCTTTGCATTTTGAGTGCGTTTTGGTTTCAAAAATCATTTTGTTACTCAAAAGCACTAAAAGTGTCAAAAAAGCATTTTGGCTCAAATTCTGACTGTTTTGACTTTTGAACTTGAAATGTGACCAAAAACAACAGCTCTTTTTTGAACTTTAGGTGAGATCTTTGCCTTTTTAGTGTGTTTTGGTTTCAAAAATCATTTTGTCACTCAAAAGTACTAAAAGTGTCAAAAAAGCATTTTGGCTCAAATTCTGACTGTTTTGACACTTCAACTTGAAATGTGACCAAAAACAACAGCTCTTTTTTGAACTTTAGGTGAAATCTTTGCTTTTTGAATGCGTTTTGGTTTCAAAAATCATTTTGTCACTCAAAAGCACTAAAAGTGTCAAAAAAGCATTTTGGCTCAAATTCTGACTGTTTTGACTTTTGAACTTGAAATGTGACCAAAAACAACAGCTCTTTTTTGAACTTTAGGTGAGATCTTTGCTTTTTTAGTGTGTTTTGGTTTCAAAAATCATTTTGTCACTCAAAAGTACTAAAAGTGTCAAAAAAGCATTTTGGCTCAAATTCTGACTGTTTTGACACTTCAACTTGAAATGTGACCAAAAAACAGCAGTTTTTTAAACTACATATGATATCATGCATTTTGAGTGCGTTTTGGTTTCAAAAATCATTTTGTTACCCAAAAGTACTAAAAGTGTCAAAAAAGCATTTTGGCTCAAATTCTGACTGTTTTGACACTTCAACTTGAAATGTGACCAAAAAACAGCAGTTTTTTAAACTACATATGAGATCTTTGCATTTTGAGTGCGTTTTGGTTTCAAAAATCATTTTGTTACTCAAAAGCACTAAAAGTGTCAAAAAAGCATTTTGGCTCAAATTCTGACTGTTTTGACTTTTGAACTCGAAATGTGATCAAAAGATTGCTCTTTTTCGAACTACAGATGAGATTTTTGCCTTTTGGCTAAAATTTGAACAGTTTTGACTGTCAACTTGAAATGTGACCAAAAAACAGCAGTTTTTTAAACTACATATGAGATCTTTGCATTTTGAGTGCGTTTTGGATTCAAAAATCAATTTGTTACTCAAAAGCACTAAAAGTGTCCAAAAAAGCATTTTTGCTCAAATTCTGACTGTTTTGACTTTTGAACTTGAAATGTGACCAAAAACAACAGCTCTTTTTTGAACTTTAGGTGAGATCTTTGCTTTTTGAGTGCGTTTTGGTTTCAAAAATCATTTTGTCACTCAAAAGCACTAAAACTGTCAAAAAAGCATTTTGGCTCAAATTCTGACTGTTTTGACACTTCAACTTGAAATGTGACCAAAAACAACAGCTCTTTTTTGAACTTTAGGTGAGATCTTTGCTTTTTTAGTGTGTTTTGGTTTCAAAAATCATTTTGTCACTCAAAAGTACTAAAAGTGTCAAAAAAGCATTTTGGCTCAAATTCTGACTGTTTTGACACTTCAACTTGAAATGTGACCAAAAAACAGCAGTTTTTTAAACTACATATGAGATCTTTGCATTTTGAGTGCGTTTTGGTTTCAAAAATCATTTTGTTACTCAAAAGTACTAAAAGTGTCAAAAAAGCATTTTGGCTCAAATTCTGACTGTTTTGACACTTCAACTTGAAATGTGACCAAAAAAAAGCAGTTTTTTAAACTACATATGAGATCTTTGCATTTTGAGTGCGTTTTGGATTCAAAAAACAATTTGTTACTCAAAAGCACTAAAAGTGTCCAAAAAAGCATTTTTGCTCAAATTCTGACTGTTTTGACTTTTGAACTTGAAATGTGACCAAAAACAACAGCTCTTTTTTGAACTTTAGGTGAGATCTTTGCTTTTTGAGTGCGTTTTGGTTTCAAAAATCATTTTGTCACTCAAAAGCACTAAAACTGTCAAAAAAGCATTTTGGCTCAAATTCTGACTGTTTTGACACTTCAACTTGAAATGTGACCAAAAAACAGCTCTTTTTTGAACTACAGATGAGATTTTTGCCTTTTGGCTAAAATTTGAACAGTTTTGACTGTCAACTTGAAATGTGACCAAAAAACAGCAGTTTTTTAAACTACATATGAGATCTTTGCTTTTTGAATGCGTTTTGGTTTCAAAAATCATTTTGTCACTCAAAAGCACTAAAAGTGTCAAAAAAGCATTTTGGCTCAAATTCTGACTGTTTTGACACTTCAAATTGAAATGCGACCAAAAAACAGCAGTTTTTTAAACTACATATGAGATCTTTGCATTTTGAGTGCGTTTTGGTTTCAAAAATCATTTTGTTACTCAAAAGCACTAAAAGTGTGAAAAAAGCATTCTGGCCCAAATTCTGACTGTTTTGACTTTTGAACTTGAAATGTGACCAAAAAACTGCTCTTTTTTGAACTACAGATGAGATTTTTGCCTTTTGGCTCAAATTCTGACTGTTTTGACTTTTCAACTTAAAATGTGAACAACAAAAAGCAGTTTTTTAAACTACATATGAGATCTTTGCATTTTGAGTGCGTTTTGGTTTCAAAAATCATTTTGTTACTCAAAAGCACTAAAAGTGTCAAAAAAGCATTTTGGCTCAAATTCTGACTGTTTTGACTTTTGAACTTGAAATGTGACCAAAAACAACAGCTCTTTTTTGAACTTTAGGTGAGATCTTTGCTTTTTTAGTGTGTTTTGGTTTCAAAAATCATTTTGTCACTCAAAAGTACTAAAAGTGTCAAAAAAGCATTTTGGCTCAAATTCTGACTGTTTTGACACTTCAACTTGAAATGTGACCAAAAAACAGCAGTTTTTTAAACTACATATGAGATCTTTGCATTTTGAGTGCGTTTTGGTTTCAAAAATCATTTTGTTACCCAAAAGTACTAAAAGTGTCAAAAAAGCATTTTGGCTCAAATTCTGACTGTTTTGACACTTCAACTTGAAATGTGACCAAAAAACAGCAGTTTTTTAAACTACATATGAGATCTTTGCATTTTGAGTGCGTTTTGGTTTCAAAAATCATTTTGTTACTCAAAAGCACTAAAAGTGTCAAAAAAGCATTTTGGCTCAAATTCTGACTGTTTTGACACTTCAACTTGAAATGTGACCAAAAAACAGCAGTTTTTTAAACTACATATGAGATCTTTGCATTTTGAGTGCGTTTTGGTTTCAAAAATCATTTTGTTACTCAAAAGCACTAAAAGTGTGAAAAAAGCATTCTGGCCCAAATTCTGACTGTTTTGACTTTTGAACTTGAAATGTGACCAAAAACTGCTCTTTTTTGAACTACAGATGAGATTTTTGCCTTTTGGCTCAAATTCTGACTGTTTTGACTTTTCAACTTAAAATGTGAACAACAAAAAGCAGTTTTTTAAACTACATATGAGATCTTTGCATTTTGAGTGCGTTTTGGTTTCAAAAATCATTTTGTTACTCAAAAGCACTAAAAGTGTCAAAAAAGCATTTTGGCTCAAATTCTGACTGTTTTGACTTTTGAACTTGAAATGTGACCAAAAACAACAGCTCTTTTTTGAACTTTAGGTGAGATCTTTGCCTTTTTAGTGTGTTTTGGTTTCAAAAATCATTTTGTCACTCAAAAGTACTAAAAGTGTCAAAAAAGCATTTTGGCTCAAATTCTGACTGTTTTGACACTTCAACTTGAAATGTGACCAAAAACAACAGCTCTTTTTTGAACTTTAGGTGAAATCTTTGCTTTTTGAATGCGTTTTGGTTTCAAAAATCATTTTGTCACTCAAAAGCACTAAAAGTGTCAAAAAAGCATTTTGGCTCAAATTCTGACTGTTTTGACACTTCAACTTGAAATGTGACCAAAAAAAAGCAGTTTTTTAAACTACATATGAGATCTTTGCATTTTGAGTGCGTTTTGGATTCAAAAAACAATTTGTTACTCAAAAGCACTAAAAGTGTCCAAAAAAGCATTTTTGCTCAAATTCTGACTGTTTTGACTTTTGAACTTGAAATGTGACCAAAAACAACAGCTCTTTTTTGAACTTTAGGTGAGATCTTTGCTTTTTGAGTGCGTTTTGGTTTCAAAAATCATTTTGTCACTCAAAAGCACTAAAACTGTCAAAAAAGCATTTTGGCTCAAATTCTGACTGTTTTGACACTTCAACTTGAAATGTGACCAAAAAACAGCTCTTTTTTGAACTACAGATGAGATTTTTGCCTTTTGGCTAAAATTTGAACAGTTTTGACTGTCAACTTGAAATGTGACCAAAAAACAGCAGTTTTTTAAACTACATATGAGATCTTTGCTTTTTGAATGCGTTTTGGTTTCAAAAATCATTTTGTCACTCAAAAGCACTAAAAGTGTCAAAAAAGCATTTTGGCTCAAATTCTGACTGTTTTGACACTTCAAATTGAAATGCGACCAAAAAACAGCAGTTTTTTAAACTACATATGAGATCTTTGCATTTTGAGTGCGTTTTGGTTTCAAAAATCATTTTGTTACTCAAAAGCACTAAAAGTGTGAAAAAAGCATTCTGGCCCAAATTCTGACTGTTTTGACTTTTGAACTTGAAATGTGACCAAAAAACTGCTCTTTTTTGAACTACAGATGAGATTTTTGCCTTTTGGCTCAAATTCTGACTGTTTTGACTTTTCAACTTAAAATGTGAACAACAAAAAGCAGTTTTTTAAACTACATATGAGATCTTTGCATTTTGAGTGCGTTTTGGTTTCAAAAATCATTTTGTTACTCAAAAGCACTAAAAGTGTCAAAAAAGCATTTTGGCTCAAATTCTGACTGTTTTGACTTTTGAACTTGAAATGTGACCAAAAACAACAGCTCTTTTTTGAACTTTAGGTGAGATCTTTGCTTTTTTAGTGTGTTTTGGTTTCAAAAATCATTTTGTCACTCAAAAGTACTAAAAGTGTCAAAAAAGCATTTTGGCTCAAATTCTGACTGTTTTGACACTTCAACTTGAAATGTGACCAAAAAACAGCAGTTTTTTAAACTACATATGAGATCTTTGCATTTTGAGTGCGTTTTGGTTTCAAAAATCATTTTGTTACCCAAAAGTACTAAAAGTGTCAAAAAAGCATTTTGGCTCAAATTCTGACTGTTTTGACACTTCAACTTGAAATGTGACCAAAAAACAGCAGTTTTTTAAACTACATATGAGATCTTTGCATTTTGAGTGCGTTTTGGTTTCAAAAATCATTTTGTTACTCAAAAGCACTAAAAGTGTCAAAAAAGCATTTTGGCTCAAATTCTGACTGTTTTGACACTTCAACTTGAAATGTGACCAAAAAACAGCAGTTTTTTAAACTACATATGAGATCTTTGCATTTTGAGTGCGTTTTGGTTTCAAAAATCATTTTGTTACTCAAAAGCACTAAAAGTGTGAAAAAAGCATTCTGGCCCAAATTCTGACTGTTTTGACTTTTGAACTTGAAATGTGACCAAAAACTGCTCTTTTTTGAACTACAGATGAGATTTTTGCCTTTTGGCTCAAATTCTGACTGTTTTGACTTTTCAACTTAAAATGTGAACAACAAAAAGCAGTTTTTTAAACTACATATGAGATCTTTGCATTTTGAGTGCGTTTTGGTTTCAAAAATCATTTTGTTACTCAAAAGCACTAAAAGTGTCAAAAAAGCATTTTGGCTCAAATTCTGACTGTTTTGACTTTTGAACTTGAAATGTGACCAAAAACAACAGCTCTTTTTTGAACTTTAGGTGAGATCTTTGCCTTTTTAGTGTGTTTTGGTTTCAAAAATCATTTTGTCACTCAAAAGTACTAAAAGTGTCAAAAAAGCATTTTGGCTCAAATTCTGACTGTTTTGACACTTCAACTTGAAATGTGACCAAAAACAACAGCTCTTTTTTGAACTTTAGGTGAAATCTTTGCTTTTTGAATGCGTTTTGGTTTCAAAAATCATTTTGTCACTCAAAAGCACTAAAAGTGTCAAAAAAGCATTTTGGCTCAAATTCTGACTGTTTTGACTTTTGAACTTGAAATGTGACCAAAAACAACAGCTCTTTTTTGAACTTTAGGTGAGATCTTTGCTTTTTTAGTGTGTTTTGGTTTCAAAAATCATTTTGTCACTCAAAAGTACTAAAAGTGTCAAAAAAGCATTTTGGCTCAAATTCTGACTGTTTTGACACTTCAACTTGAAATGTGACCAAAAAACAGCAGTTTTTTAAACTACATATGAGATCTTTGCATTTTGAGTGCGTTTTGGTTTCAAAAATCATTTTGTTACCCAAAAGTACTAAAAGTGTCAAAAAAGCATTTTGGCTCAAATTCTGACTGTTTTGACACTTCAACTTGAAATGTGACCAAAAAACAGCAGTTTTTTAAACTACATATGAGATCTTTGCATTTTGAGTGCGTTTTGGTTTCAAAAATCATTTTGTTACTCAAAAGCACTAAAAGTGTCAAAAAAGCATTTTGGCTCAAATTCTGACTGTTTTGACTTTTGAACTCGAAATGTGATCAAAAGATTGCTCTTTTTCGAACTACAGATGAGATTTTTGCCTTTTGGCTAAAATTTGAACAGTTTTGACTGTCAACTTGAAATGTGACCAAAAAACAGCAGTTTTTTAAACTACATATGAGATCTTTGCATTTTGAGTGCGTTTTGGATTCAAAAATCAATTTGTTACTCAAAAGCACTAAAAGTGTCCAAAAAAGCATTTTTGCTCAAATTCTGACTGTTTTGACTTTTGAACTTGAAATGTGACCAAAAACAACAGCTCTTTTTTGAACTTTAGGTGAGATCTTTGCTTTTTGAGTGCGTTTTGGTTTCAAAAATCATTTTGTCACTCAAAAGCACTAAAACTGTCAAAAAAGCATTTTGGCTCAAATTCTGACTGTTTTGACACTTCAACTTGAAATGTGACCAAAAAACAGCAGTTTTTTAAACTACATATGAGATCTTTGCATTTTGAGTGCGTTTTGGTTTCAAAAATCATTTTGTTACTCAAAAGCACTAAAAGTGTCAAAAAAGCATTTTGGCTCAAATTCTGACTGTTTTGACTTTTGAACTCGAAATGTGATCAAAAGATTGCTCTTTTTCGAACTACAGATGAGATTTTTGCCTTTTGGCTAAAATTTGAACAGTTTTGACTGTCAACTTGAAATGTGACCAAAAAACAGCAGTTTTTTAAACTACATATGAGATCTTTGCATTTTGAGTGCGTTTTGGATTCAAAAATCAATTTGTTACTCAAAAGCACTAAAAGTGTCCAAAAAAGCATTTTTGCTCAAATTCTGACTGTTTTGACTTTTGAACTTGAAATGTGACCAAAAACAACAGCTCTTTTTTGAACTTTAGGTGAGATCTTTGCTTTTTGAGTGCGTTTTGGTTTCAAAAATCATTTTGTCACTCAAAAGCACTAAAACTGTCAAAAAAGCATTTTGGCTCAAATTCTGACTGTTTTGACACTTCAACTTGAAATGTGACCAAAAACAACAGCTCTTTTTTGAACTTTAGGTGAGATCTTTGCTTTTTTAGTGTGTTTTGGTTTCAAAAATCATTTTGTCACTCAAAAGTACTAAAAGTGTCAAAAAAGCATTTTGGCTCAAATTCTGACTGTTTTGACACTTCAACTTGAAATGTGACCAAAAAACAGCAGTTTTTTAAACTACATATGAGATCTTTGCATTTTGAGTGCGTTTTGGTTTCAAAAATCATTTTGTTACTCAAAAGTACTAAAAGTGTCAAAAAAGCATTTTGGCTCAAATTCTGACTGTTTTGACACTTCAACTTGAAATGTGACCAAAAAAAAGCAGTTTTTTAAACTACATATGAGATCTTTGCATTTTGAGTGCGTTTTGGATTCAAAAAACAATTTGTTACTCAAAAGCACTAAAAGTGTCCAAAAAAGCATTTTTGCTCAAATTCTGACTGTTTTGACTTTTGAACTTGAAATGTGACCAAAAACAACAGCTCTTTTTTGAACTTTAGGTGAGATCTTTGCTTTTTGAGTGCGTTTTGGTTTCAAAAATCATTTTGTCACTCAAAAGCACTAAAACTGTCAAAAAAGCATTTTGGCTCAAATTCTGACTGTTTTGACACTTCAACTTGAAATGTGACCAAAAAACAGCTCTTTTTTGAACTACAGATGAGATTTTTGCCTTTTGGCTAAAATTTGAACAGTTTTGACTGTCAACTTGAAATGTGACCAAAAAACAGCAGTTTTTTAAACTACATATGAGATCTTTGCTTTTTGAATGCGTTTTGGTTTCAAAAATCATTTTGTCACTCAAAAGCACTAAAAGTGTCAAAAAAGCATTTTGGCTCAAATTCTGACTGTTTTGACACTTCAAATTGAAATGCGACCAAAAAACAGCAGTTTTTTAAACTACATATGAGATCTTTGCATTTTGAGTGCGTTTTGGTTTCAAAAATCATTTTGTTACTCAAAAGCACTAAAAGTGTGAAAAAAGCATTCTGGCCCAAATTCTGACTGTTTTGACTTTTGAACTTGAAATGTGACCAAAAAACTGCTCTTTTTTGAACTACAGATGAGATTTTTGCCTTTTGGCTCAAATTCTGACTGTTTTGACTTTTCAACTTAAAATGTGAACAACAAAAAGCAGTTTTTTAAACTACATATGAGATCTTTGCATTTTGAGTGCGTTTTGGTTTCAAAAATCATTTTGTTACTCAAAAGCACTAAAAGTGTCAAAAAAGCATTTTGGCTCAAATTCTGACTGTTTTGACTTTTGAACTTGAAATGTGACCAAAAACAACAGCTCTTTTTTGAACTTTAGGTGAGATCTTTGCTTTTTTAGTGTGTTTTGGTTTCAAAAATCATTTTGTCACTCAAAAGTACTAAAAGTGTCAAAAAAGCATTTTGGCTCAAATTCTGACTGTTTTGACACTTCAACTTGAAATGTGACCAAAAAACAGCAGTTTTTTAAACTACATATGAGATCTTTGCATTTTGAGTGCGTTTTGGTTTCAAAAATCATTTTGTTACCCAAAAGTACTAAAAGTGTCAAAAAAGCATTTTGGCTCAAATTCTGACTGTTTTGACACTTCAACTTGAAATGTGACCAAAAAACAGCAGTTTTTTAAACTACATATGAGATCTTTGCATTTTGAGTGCGTTTTGGTTTCAAAAATCATTTTGTTACTCAAAAGCACTAAAAGTGTCAAAAAAGCATTTTGGCTCAAATTCTGACTGTTTTGACACTTCAACTTGAAATGTGACCAAAAAACAGCAGTTTTTTAAACTACATATGAGATCTTTGCATTTTGAGTGCGTTTTGGTTTCAAAAATCATTTTGTTACTCAAAAGCACTAAAAGTGTGAAAAAAGCATTCTGGCCCAAATTCTGACTGTTTTGACTTTTGAACTTGAAATGTGACCAAAAACTGCTCTTTTTTGAACTACAGATGAGATTTTTGCCTTTTGGCTCAAATTCTGACTGTTTTGACTTTTCAACTTAAAATGTGAACAACAAAAAGCAGTTTTTTAAACTACATATGAGATCTTTGCATTTTGAGTGCGTTTTGGTTTCAAAAATCATTTTGTTACTCAAAAGCACTAAAAGTGTCAAAAAAGCATTTTGGCTCAAATTCTGACTGTTTTGACTTTTGAACTTGAAATGTGACCAAAAACAACAGCTCTTTTTTGAACTTTAGGTGAGATCTTTGCCTTTTTAGTGTGTTTTGGTTTCAAAAATCATTTTGTCACTCAAAAGTACTAAAAGTGTCAAAAAAGCATTTTGGCTCAAATTCTGACTGTTTTGACACTTCAACTTGAAATGTGACCAAAAACAACAGCTCTTTTTTGAACTTTAGGTGAAATCTTTGCTTTTTGAATGCGTTTTGGTTTCAAAAATCATTTTGTCACTCAAAAGCACTAAAAGTGTCAAAAAAGCATTTTGGCTCAAATTCTGACTGTTTTGACACTTCAACTTGAAATGTGACCAAAAAAAAGCAGTTTTTTAAACTACATATGAGATCTTTGCATTTTGAGTGCGTTTTGGATTCAAAAAACAATTTGTTACTCAAAAGCACTAAAAGTGTCCAAAAAAGCATTTTTGCTCAAATTCTGACTGTTTTGACTTTTGAACTTGAAATGTGACCAAAAACAACAGCTCTTTTTTGAACTTTAGGTGAGATCTTTGCTTTTTGAGTGCGTTTTGGTTTCAAAAATCATTTTGTCACTCAAAAGCACTAAAACTGTCAAAAAAGCATTTTGGCTCAAATTCTGACTGTTTTGACACTTCAACTTGAAATGTGACCAAAAAACAGCTCTTTTTTGAACTACAGATGAGATTTTTGCCTTTTGGCTAAAATTTGAACAGTTTTGACTGTCAACTTGAAATGTGACCAAAAAACAGCAGTTTTTTAAACTACATATGAGATCTTTGCTTTTTGAATGCGTTTTGGTTTCAAAAATCATTTTGTCACTCAAAAGCACTAAAAGTGTCAAAAAAGCATTTTGGCTCAAATTCTGACTGTTTTGACACTTCAAATTGAAATGCGACCAAAAAACAGCAGTTTTTTAAACTACATATGAGATCTTTGCATTTTGAGTGCGTTTTGGTTTCAAAAATCATTTTGTTACTCAAAAGCACTAAAAGTGTGAAAAAAGCATTCTGGCCCAAATTCTGACTGTTTTGACTTTTGAACTTGAAATGTGACCAAAAAACTGCTCTTTTTTGAACTACAGATGAGATTTTTGCCTTTTGGCTCAAATTCTGACTGTTTTGACTTTTCAACTTAAAATGTGAACAACAAAAAGCAGTTTTTTAAACTACATATGAGATCTTTGCATTTTGAGTGCGTTTTGGTTTCAAAAATCATTTTGTTACTCAAAAGCACTAAAAGTGTCAAAAAAGCATTTTGGCTCAAATTCTGACTGTTTTGACTTTTGAACTTGAAATGTGACCAAAAACAACAGCTCTTTTTTGAACTTTAGGTGAGATCTTTGCTTTTTTAGTGTGTTTTGGTTTCAAAAATCATTTTGTCACTCAAAAGTACTAAAAGTGTCAAAAAAGCATTTTGGCTCAAATTCTGACTGTTTTGACACTTCAACTTGAAATGTGACCAAAAAACAGCAGTTTTTTAAACTACATATGAGATCTTTGCATTTTGAGTGCGTTTTGGTTTCAAAAATCATTTTGTTACCCAAAAGTACTAAAAGTGTCAAAAAAGCATTTTGGCTCAAATTCTGACTGTTTTGACACTTCAACTTGAAATGTGACCAAAAAACAGCAGTTTTTTAAACTACATATGAGATCTTTGCATTTTGAGTGCGTTTTGGTTTCAAAAATCATTTTGTTACTCAAAAGCACTAAAAGTGTCAAAAAAGCATTTTGGCTCAAATTCTGACTGTTTTGACACTTCAACTTGAAATGTGACCAAAAAACAGCAGTTTTTTAAACTACATATGAGATCTTTGCATTTTGAGTGCGTTTTGGTTTCAAAAATCATTTTGTTACTCAAAAGCACTAAAAGTGTGAAAAAAGCATTCTGGCCCAAATTCTGACTGTTTTGACTTTTGAACTTGAAATGTGACCAAAAACTGCTCTTTTTTGAACTACAGATGAGATTTTTGCCTTTTGGCTCAAATTCTGACTGTTTTGACTTTTCAACTTAAAATGTGAACAACAAAAAGCAGTTTTTTAAACTACATATGAGATCTTTGCATTTTGAGTGCGTTTTGGTTTCAAAAATCATTTTGTTACTCAAAAGCACTAAAAGTGTCAAAAAAGCATTTTGGCTCAAATTCTGACTGTTTTGACTTTTGAACTTGAAATGTGACCAAAAACAACAGCTCTTTTTTGAACTTTAGGTGAGATCTTTGCCTTTTTAGTGTGTTTTGGTTTCAAAAATCATTTTGTCACTCAAAAGTACTAAAAGTGTCAAAAAAGCATTTTGGCTCAAATTCTGACTGTTTTGACACTTCAACTTGAAATGTGACCAAAAACAACAGCTCTTTTTTGAACTTTAGGTGAAATCTTTGCTTTTTGAATGCGTTTTGGTTTCAAAAATCATTTTGTCACTCAAAAGCACTAAAAGTGTCAAAAAAGCATTTTGGCTCAAATTCTGACTGTTTTGACTTTTGAACTTGAAATGTGACCAAAAACAACAGCTCTTTTTTGAACTTTAGGTGAGATCTTTGCTTTTTTAGTGTGTTTTGGTTTCAAAAATCATTTTGTCACTCAAAAGTACTAAAAGTGTCAAAAAAGCATTTTGGCTCAAATTCTGACTGTTTTGACACTTCAACTTGAAATGTGACCAAAAAACAGCAGTTTTTTAAACTACATATGAGATCTTTGCATTTTGAGTGCGTTTTGGTTTCAAAAATCATTTTGTTACCCAAAAGTACTAAAAGTGTCAAAAAAGCATTTTGGCTCAAATTCTGACTGTTTTGACACTTCAACTTGAAATGTGACCAAAAAACAGCAGTTTTTTAAACTACATATGAGATCTTTGCATTTTGAGTGCGTTTTGGTTTCAAAAATCATTTTGTTACTCAAAAGCACTAAAAGTGTCAAAAAAGCATTTTGGCTCAAATTCTGACTGTTTTGACTTTTGAACTCGAAATGTGATCAAAAGATTGCTCTTTTTCGAACTACAGATGAGATTTTTGCCTTTTGGCTAAAATTTGAACAGTTTTGACTGTCAACTTGAAATGTGACCAAAAAACAGCAGTTTTTTAAACTACATATGAGATCTTTGCATTTTGAGTGCGTTTTGGATTCAAAAATCAATTTGTTACTCAAAAGCACTAAAAGTGTCCAAAAAAGCATTTTTGCTCAAATTCTGACTGTTTTGACTTTTGAACTTGAAATGTGACCAAAAACAACAGCTCTTTTTTGAACTTTAGGTGAGATCTTTGCTTTTTGAGTGCGTTTTGGTTTCAAAAATCATTTTGTCACTCAAAAGCACTAAAACTGTCAAAAAAGCATTTTGGCTCAAATTCTGACTGTTTTGACACTTCAACTTGAAATGTGACCAAAAACAACAGCTCTTTTTTGAACTTTAGGTGAGATCTTTGCTTTTTTAGTGTGTTTTGGTTTCAAAAATCATTTTGTCACTCAAAAGTACTAAAAGTGTCAAAAAAGCATTTTGGCTCAAATTCTGACTGTTTTGACACTTCAACTTGAAATGTGACCAAAAAACAGCAGTTTTTTAAACTACATATGAGATCTTTGCATTTTGAGTGCGTTTTGGTTTCAAAAATCATTTTGTTACTCAAAAGTACTAAAAGTGTCAAAAAAGCATTTTGGCTCAAATTCTGACTGTTTTGACACTTCAACTTGAAATGTGACCAAAAAAAAGCAGTTTTTTAAACTACATATGAGATCTTTGCATTTTGAGTGCGTTTTGGATTCAAAAAACAATTTGTTACTCAAAAGCACTAAAAGTGTCCAAAAAAGCATTTTTGCTCAAATTCTGACTGTTTTGACTTTTGAACTTGAAATGTGACCAAAAACAACAGCTCTTTTTTGAACTTTAGGTGAGATCTTTGCTTTTTGAGTGCGTTTTGGTTTCAAAAATCATTTTGTCACTCAAAAGCACTAAAACTGTCAAAAAAGCATTTTGGCTCAAATTCTGACTGTTTTGACACTTCAACTTGAAATGTGACCAAAAAACAGCAGTTTTTTAAACTACATATGAGATCTTTGCATTTTGAGTGCGTTTTGGTTTCAAAAATCATTTTGTTACTCAAAAGCACTAAAAGTGTGAAAAAAGCATTCTGGCCCAAATTCTGACTGTTTTGACTTTTGAACTTGAAATGTGACCAAAAAACTGCTCTTTTTTGAACTACAGATGAGATTTTTGCCTTTTGGCTCAAATTCTGACTGTTTTGACTTTTCAACTTAAAATGTGAACAACAAAAAGCAGTTTTTTAAACTACATATGAGATCTTTGCATTTTGAGTGCGTTTTGGATTCAAAAAACAATTTGTTACTCAAAAGCACTAAAAGTGTCCAAAAAAGCATTTTTGCTCAAATTCTGACTGTTTTGACTTTTGAACTTGAAATGTGACCAAAAACAACAGCTCTTTTTTGAACTTTAGGTGAGATCTTTGCTTTTTGAGTGCGTTTTGGTTTCAAAAATCATTTTGTCACTCAAAAGCACTAAAACTGTCAAAAAAGCATTTTGGCTCAAATTCTGACTGTTTTGACACTTCAACTTGAAATGTGACCAAAAAACAGCTCTTTTTTGAACTACAGATGAGATTTTTGCCTTTTGGCTAAAATTTGAACAGTTTTGACTGTCAACTTGAAATGTGACCAAAAAACAGCAGTTTTTTAAACTACATATGAGATCTTTGCTTTTTGAATGCGTTTTGGTTTCAAAAATCATTTTGTCACTCAAAAGCACTAAAAGTGTCAAAAAAGCATTTTGGCTCAAATTCTGACTGTTTTGACACTTCAAATTGAAATGCGACCAAAAAACAGCAGTTTTTTAAACTACATATGAGATCTTTGCATTTTGAGTGCGTTTTGGTTTCAAAAATCATTTTGTTACTCAAAAGCACTAAAAGTGTGAAAAAAGCATTCTGGCCCAAATTCTGACTGTTTTGACTTTTGAACTTGAAATGTGACCAAAAAACTGCTCTTTTTTGAACTACAGATGAGATTTTTGCCTTTTGGCTCAAATTCTGACTGTTTTGACTTTTCAACTTAAAATGTGAACAACAAAAAGCAGTTTTTTAAACTACATATGAGATCTTTGCATTTTGAGTGCGTTTTGGTTTCAAAAATCATTTTGTTACTCAAAAGCACTAAAAGTGTCAAAAAAGCATTTTGGCTCAAATTCTGACTGTTTTGACTTTTGAACTTGAAATGTGACCAAAAACAACAGCTCTTTTTTGAACTTTAGGTGAGATCTTTGCTTTTTTAGTGTGTTTTGGTTTCAAAAATCATTTTGTCACTCAAAAGTACTAAAAGTGTCAAAAAAGCATTTTGGCTCAAATTCTGACTGTTTTGACACTTCAACTTGAAATGTGACCAAAAAACAGCAGTTTTTTAAACTACATATGAGATCTTTGCATTTTGAGTGCGTTTTGGTTTCAAAAATCATTTTGTTACCCAAAAGTACTAAAAGTGTCAAAAAAGCATTTTGGCTCAAATTCTGACTGTTTTGACACTTCAACTTGAAATGTGACCAAAAAACAGCAGTTTTTTAAACTACATATGAGATCTTTGCATTTTGAGTGCGTTTTGGTTTCAAAAATCATTTTGTTACTCAAAAGCACTAAAAGTGTCAAAAAAGCATTTTGGCTCAAATTCTGACTGTTTTGACACTTCAACTTGAAATGTGACCAAAAAACAGCAGTTTTTTAAACTACATATGAGATCTTTGCATTTTGAGTGCGTTTTGGTTTCAAAAATCATTTTGTTACTCAAAAGCACTAAAAGTGTGAAAAAAGCATTCTGGCCCAAATTCTGACTGTTTTGACTTTTGAACTTGAAATGTGACCAAAAACTGCTCTTTTTTGAACTACAGATGAGATTTTTGCCTTTTGGCTCAAATTCTGACTGTTTTGACTTTTCAACTTAAAATGTGAACAACAAAAAGCAGTTTTTTAAACTACATATGAGATCTTTGCATTTTGAGTGCGTTTTGGTTTCAAAAATCATTTTGTTACTCAAAAGCACTAAAAGTGTCAAAAAAGCATTTTGGCTCAAATTCTGACTGTTTTGACTTTTGAACTTGAAATGTGACCAAAAACAACAGCTCTTTTTTGAACTTTAGGTGAGATCTTTGCCTTTTTAGTGTGTTTTGGTTTCAAAAATCATTTTGTCACTCAAAAGTACTAAAAGTGTCAAAAAAGCATTTTGGCTCAAATTCTGACTGTTTTGACACTTCAACTTGAAATGTGACCAAAAAACAGCAGTTTTTTAAACTACATATGATATCTTTGCATTTTGAGTGCGTTTTGGTTTCAAAAATCATTTTGTTACCCAAAAGTACTAAAAGTGTCAAAAAAGCATTTTGGCTCAAATTCTGACTGTTTTGACACTTCAACTTGAAATGTGACCAAAAAACAGCAGTTTTTTAAACTACATATGAGATCTTTGCATTTTGAGTGCGTTTTGGTTTCAAAAATCATTTTGTTACTCAAAAGCACTAAAAGTGTCAAAAAAGCATTTTGGCTCAAATTCTGACTGTTTTGACTTTTGAACTCGAAATGTGATCAAAAGATTGCTCTTTTTCGAACTACAGATGAGATTTTTGCCTTTTGGCTAAAATTTGAACAGTTTTGACTGTCAACTTGAAATGTGACCAAAAAACAGCAGTTTTTTAAACTACATATGAGATCTTTGCATTTTGAGTGCGTTTTGGATTCAAAAATCAATTTGTTACTCAAAAGCACTAAAAGTGTCCAAAAAAGCATTTTTGCTCAAATTCTGACTGTTTTGACTTTTGAACTTGAAATGTGACCAAAAACAACAGCTCTTTTTTGAACTTTAGGTGAGATCTTTGCTTTTTGAGTGCGTTTTGGTTTCAAAAATCATTTTGTCACTCAAAAGCACTAAAACTGTCAAAAAAGCATTTTGGCTCAAATTCTGACTGTTTTGACACTTCAACTTGAAATGTGACCAAAAACAACAGCTCTTTTTTGAACTTTAGGTGAGATCTTTGCTTTTTTAGTGTGTTTTGGTTTCAAAAATCATTTTGTCACTCAAAAGTACTAAAAGTGTCAAAAAAGCATTTTGGCTCAAATTCTGACTGTTTTGACACTTCAACTTGAAATGTGACCAAAAAACAGCAGTTTTTTAAACTACATATGAGATCTTTGCATTTTGAGTGCGTTTTGGTTTCAAAAATCATTTTGTTACTCAAAAGTACTAAAAGTGTCAAAAAAGCATTTTGGCTCAAATTCTGACTGTTTTGACACTTCAACTTGAAATGTGACCAAAAAAAAGCAGTTTTTTAAACTACATATGAGATCTTTGCATTTTGAGTGCGTTTTGGATTCAAAAAACAATTTGTTACTCAAAAGCACTAAAAGTGTCCAAAAAAGCATTTTTGCTCAAATTCTGACTGTTTTGACTTTTGAACTTGAAATGTGACCAAAAACAACAGCTCTTTTTTGAACTTTAGGTGAGATCTTTGCTTTTTGAGTGCGTTTTGGTTTCAAAAATCATTTTGTCACTCAAAAGCACTAAAACTGTCAAAAAAGCATTTTGGCTCAAATTCTGACTGTTTTGACACTTCAACTTGAAATGTGACCAAAAAACAGCTCTTTTTTGAACTACAGATGAGATTTTTGCCTTTTGGCTAAAATTTGAACAGTTTTGACTGTCAACTTGAAATGTGACCAAAAAACAGCAGTTTTTTAAACTACATATGAGATCTTTGCTTTTTGAATGCGTTTTGGTTTCAAAAATCATTTTGTCACTCAAAAGCACTAAAAGTGTCAAAAAAGCATTTTGGCTCAAATTCTGACTGTTTTGACACTTCAAATTGAAATGCGACCAAAAAACAGCAGTTTTTTAAACTACATATGAGATCTTTGCATTTTGAGTGCGTTTTGGTTTCAAAAATCATTTTGTTACTCAAAAGCACTAAAAGTGTGAAAAAAGCATTCTGGCCCAAATTCTGACTGTTTTGACTTTTGAACTTGAAATGTGACCAAAAAACTGCTCTTTTTTGAACTACAGATGAGATTTTTGCCTTTTGGCTCAAATTCTGACTGTTTTGACTTTTCAACTTAAAATGTGAACAACAAAAAGCAGTTTTTTAAACTACATATGAGATCTTTGCATTTTGAGTGCGTTTTGGTTTCAAAAATCATTTTGTTACTCAAAAGCACTAAAAGTGTCAAAAAAGCATTTTGGCTCAAATTCTGACTGTTTTGACTTTTGAACTTGAAATGTGACCAAAAACAACAGCTCTTTTTTGAACTTTAGGTGAGATCTTTGCTTTTTTAGTGTGTTTTGGTTTCAAAAATCATTTTGTCACTCAAAAGTACTAAAAGTGTCAAAAAAGCATTTTGGCTCAAATTCTGACTGTTTTGACACTTCAACTTGAAATGTGACCAAAAAACAGCAGTTTTTTAAACTACATATGAGATCTTTGCATTTTGAGTGCGTTTTGGTTTCAAAAATCATTTTGTTACCCAAAAGTACTAAAAGTGTCAAAAAAGCATTTTGGCTCAAATTCTGACTGTTTTGACACTTCAACTTGAAATGTGACCAAAAAACAGCAGTTTTTTAAACTACATATGAGATCTTTGCATTTTGAGTGCGTTTTGGATTCAAAAAACAATTTGTTACTCAAAAGCACTAAAAGTGTCCAAAAAAGCATTTTTGCTCAAATTCTGACTGTTTTGACTTTTGAACTTGAAATGTGACCAAAAACAACAGCTCTTTTTTGAACTTTAGGTGAGATCTTTGCTTTTTGAGTGCGTTTTGGTTTCAAAAATCATTTTGTCACTCAAAAGCACTAAAACTGTCAAAAAAGCTTTTTCGCTCAAATTCTGACTGTTTTGACACTTCAACTTGAAATGTGACCAAAAAACAGCAGTTTTTTAAACTACATATGAGATCTTTGCATTTTGAGTGCGTTTTGGTTTCAAAAATCATTTTGTTACTCAAAAGCACTAAAAGTGTGAAAAAAGCATTCTGGCCCAAATTCTGACTGTTTTGACTTTTGAACTTGAAATGTGACCAAAAAACTGCTCTTTTTTGAACTACAGATGAGATTTTTGCCTTTTGGCTCAAATTCTGACTGTTTTGACTTTTCAACTTAAAATGTGAACAACAAAAAGCAGTTTTTTAAACTACATATGAGATCTTTGCATTTTGAGTGCGTTTTGGATTCAAAAAACAATTTGTTACTCAAAAGCACTAAAAGTGTCCAAAAAAGCATTTTTGCTCAAATTCTGACTGTTTTGACTTTTGAACTTGAAATGTGACCAAAAACAACAGCTCTTTTTTGAACTTTAGGTGAGATCTTTGCTTTTTGAGTGCGTTTTGGTTTCAAAAATCATTTTGTCACTCAAAAGCACTAAAAGTGTCAAAAAAGCATTTTGGCTCAAATTCTGACTGTTTTGACACTTCAAATTGAAATGCGACCAAAAAACAGCAGTTTTTTAAACTACATATGAGATCTTTGCATTTTGAGTGCGTTTTGGTTTCAAAAATCATTTTGTTACTCAAAAGCACTAAAAGTGTGAAAAAAGCATTCTGGCCCAAATTCTGACTGTTTTGACTTTTGAACTTGAAATGTGACCAAAAAACTGCTCTTTTTTGAACTACAGATGAGATTTTTGCCTTTTGGCTCAAATTCTGACTGTTTTGACTTTTCAACTTAAAATGTGAACAACAAAAAGCAGTTTTTTAAACTACATATGAGATCTTTGCATTTTGAGTGCGTTTTGGTTTCAAAAATCATTTTGTTACTCAAAAGCACTAAAAGTGTCAAAAAAGCATTTTGGCTCAAATTCTGACTGTTTTGACTTTTGAACTTGAAATGTGACCAAAAACAACAGCTCTTTTTTGAACTTTAGGTGAGATCTTTGCTTTTTTAGTGTGTTTTGGTTTCAAAAATCATTTTGTCACTCAAAAGTACTAAAAGTGTCAAAAAAGCATTTTGGCTCAAATTCTGACTGTTTTGACACTTCAACTTGAAATGTGACCAAAAAACAGCAGTTTTTTAAACTACATATGAGATCTTTGCATTTTGAGTGCGTTTTGGTTTCAAAAATCATTTTGTTACCCAAAAGTACTAAAAGTGTCAAAAAAGCATTTTGGCTCAAATTCTGACTGTTTTGACACTTCAACTTGAAATGTGACCAAAAAACAGCAGTTTTTTAAACTACATATGAGATCTTTGCATTTTGAGTGCGTTTTGGTTTCAAAAATCATTTTGTTACTCAAAAGCACTAAAAGTGTCAAAAAAGCATTTTGGCTCAAATTCTGACTGTTTTGACACTTCAACTTGAAATGTGACCAAAAAACAGCAGTTTTTTAAACTACATATGAGATCTTTGCATTTTGAGTGCGTTTTGGTTTCAAAAATCATTTTGTTACTCAAAAGCACTAAAAGTGTGAAAAAAGCATTCTGGCCCAAATTCTGACTGTTTTGACTTTTGAACTTGAAATGTGACCAAAAACTGCTCTTTTTTGAACTACAGATGAGATTTTTGCCTTTTGGCTCAAATTCTGACTGTTTTGACTTTTCAACTTAAAATGTGAACAACAAAAAGCAGTTTTTTAAACTACATATGAGATCTTTGCATTTTGAGTGCGTTTTGGATTCAAAAAACAATTTGTTACTCAAAAGCACTAAAAGTGTCCAAAAAAGCATTTTTGCTCAAATTCTGACTGTTTTGACTTTTGAACTTGAAATGTGACCAAAAACAACAGCTCTTTTTTGAACTTTAGGTGAGATCTTTGCTTTTTGAGTGCGTTTTGGTTTCAAAAATCATTTTGTCACTCAAAAGCACTAAAACTGTCAAAAAAGCATTTTGGCTCAAATTCTGACTGTTTTGACACTTCAACTTGAAATGTGACCAAAAAACAGCTCTTTTTTGAACTACAGATGAGATTTTTGCCTTTTGGCTAAAATTTGAACAGTTTCGACTGTCAACTTGAAATGTGACCAAAAAACAGCAGTTTTTTAAACTACATATGAGATCTTTGCTTTTTGAATGCGTTTTGGTTTCAAAAATCATTTTGTCACTCAAAAGCACTAAAAGTGTCAAAAAAGCATTTTGGCTCAAATTCTGACTGTTTTGACACTTCAAATTGAAATGCGACCAAAAAACAGCAGTTTTTTAAACTACATATGAGATCTTTGCATTTTGAGTGCGTTTTGGTTTCAAAAATCATTTTGTTACTCAAAAGCACTAAAAGTGTGAAAAAAGCATTCTGGCCCAAATTCTGACTGTTTTGACTTTTGAACTTGAAATGTGACCAAAAAACTGCTCTTTTTTGAACTACAGATGAGATTTTTGCCTTTTGGCTCAAATTCTGACTGTTTTGACTTTTCAACTTAAAATGTGAACAACAAAAAGCAGTTTTTTAAACTACATATGAGATCTTTGCATTTTGAGTGCGTTTTGGTTTCAAAAATCATTTTGTTACTCAAAAGCACTAAAAGTGTCAAAAAAGCATTTTGGCTCAAATTCTGACTGTTTTGACTTTTGAACTTGAAATGTGACCAAAAACAACAGCTCTTTTTTGAACTTTAGGTGAGATCTTTGCTTTTTTAGTGTGTTTTGGTTTCAAAAATCATTTTGTCACTCAAAAGTACTAAAAGTGTCAAAAAAGCATTTTGGCTCAAATTCTGACTGTTTTGACACTTCAACTTGAAATGTGACCAAAAAACAGCAGTTTTTTAAACTACATATGAGATCTTTGCATTTTGAGTGCGTTTTGGTTTCAAAAATCATTTTGTTACCCAAAAGTACTAAAAGTGTCAAAAAAGCATTTTGGCTCAAATTCTGACTGTTTTGACACTTCAACTTGAAATGTGACCAAAAAACAGCAGTTTTTTAAACTACATATGAGATCTTTGCATTTTGAGTGCGTTTTGGTTTCAAAAATCATTTTGTTACTCAAAAGCACTAAAAGTGTCAAAAAAGCATTTTGGCTCAAATTCTGACTGTTTTGACACTTCAACTTGAAATGTGACCAAAAAACAGCAGTTTTTTAAACTACATATGAGATCTTTGCATTTTGAGTGCGTTTTGGTTTCAAAAATCATTTTGTTACTCAAAAGCACTAAAAGTGTGAAAAAAGCATTCTGGCCCAAATTCTGACTGTTTTGACTTTTGAACTTGAAATGTGACCAAAAACTGCTCTTTTTTGAACTACAGATGAGATTTTTGCCTTTTGGCTCAAATTCTGACTGTTTTGACTTTTCAACTTAAAATGTGAACAACAAAAAGCAGTTTTTTAAACTACATATGAGATCTTTGCATTTTGAGTGCGTTTTGGTTTCAAAAATCATTTTGTTACTCAAAAGCACTAAAAGTGTCAAAAAAGCATTTTGGCTCAAATTCTGACTGTTTTGACTTTTGAACTTGAAATGTGACCAAAAACAACAGCTCTTTTTTGAACTTTAGGTGAGATCTTTGCCTTTTTAGTGTGTTTTGGTTTCAAAAATCATTTTGTCACTCAAAAGTACTAAAAGTGTCAAAAAAGCATTTTGGCTCAAATTCTGACTGTTTTGACACTTCAACTTGAAATGTGACCAAAAACAACAGCTCTTTTTTGAACTTTAGGTGAAATCTTTGCTTTTTGAATGCGTTTTGGTTTCAAAAATCATTTTGTCACTCAAAAGCACTAAAAGTGTCAAAAAAGCATTTTGGCTCAAATTCTGACTGTTTTGACTTTTGAACTTGAAATGTGACCAAAAACAACAGCTCTTTTTTGAACTTTAGGTGAGATCTTTGCTTTTTTAGTGTGTTTTGGTTTCAAAAATCATTTTGTCACTCAAAAGTACTAAAAGTGTCAAAAAAGCATTTTGGCTCAAATTCTGACTGTTTTGACACTTCAACTTGAAATGTGACCAAAAAACAGCAGTTTTTTAAACTACATATGAGATCTTTGCATTTTGAGTGCGTTTTGGTTTCAAAAATCATTTTGTTACCCAAAAGTACTAAAAGTGTCAAAAAAGCATTTTGGCTCAAATTCTGACTGTTTTGACACTTCAACTTGAAATGTGACCAAAAAACAGCAGTTTTTTAAACTACATATGAGATCTTTGCATTTTGAGTGCGTTTTGGTTTCAAAAATCATTTTGTTACTCAAAAGCACTAAAAGTGTCAAAAAAGCATTTTGGCTCAAATTCTGACTGTTTTGACTTTTGAACTCGAAATGTGATCAAAAGATTGCTCTTTTTCGAACTACAGATGAGATTTTTGCCTTTTGGCTAAAATTTGAACAGTTTTGACTGTCAACTTGAAATGTGACCAAAAAACAGCAGTTTTTTAAACTACATATGAGATCTTTGCATTTTGAGTGCGTTTTGGATTCAAAAATCAATTTGTTACTCAAAAGCACTAAAAGTGTCCAAAAAAGCATTTTTGCTCAAATTCTGACTGTTTTGACTTTTGAACTTGAAATGTGACCAAAAACAACAGCTCTTTTTTGAACTTTAGGTGAGATCTTTGCTTTTTGAGTGCGTTTTGGTTTCAAAAATCATTTTGTCACTCAAAAGCACTAAAACTGTCAAAAAAGCATTTTGGCTCAAATTCTGACTGTTTTGACACTTCAACTTGAAATGTGACCAAAAACAACAGCTCTTTTTTGAACTTTAGGTGAGATCTTTGCTTTTTTAGTGTGTTTTGGTTTCAAAAATCATTTTGTCACTCAAAAGTACTAAAAGTGTCAAAAAAGCATTTTGGCTCAAATTCTGACTGTTTTGACACTTCAACTTGAAATGTGACCAAAAAACAGCAGTTTTTTAAACTACATATGAGATCTTTGCATTTTGAGTGCGTTTTGGTTTCAAAAATCATTTTGTTACTCAAAAGTACTAAAAGTGTCAAAAAAGCATTTTGGCTCAAATTCTGACTGTTTTGACACTTCAACTTGAAATGTGACCAAAAAAAAGCAGTTTTTTAAACTACATATGAGATCTTTGCATTTTGAGTGCGTTTTGGATTCAAAAAACAATTTGTTACTCAAAAGCACTAAAAGTGTCCAAAAAAGCATTTTTGCTCAAATTCTGACTGTTTTGACTTTTGAACTTGAAATGTGACCAAAAACAACAGCTCTTTTTTGAACTTTAGGTGAGATCTTTGCTTTTTGAGTGCGTTTTGGTTTCAAAAATCATTTTGTCACTCAAAAGCACTAAAACTGTCAAAAAAGCATTTTGGCTCAAATTCTGACTGTTTTGACACTTCAACTTGAAATGTGACCAAAAAACAGCTCTTTTTTGAACTACAGATGAGATTTTTGCCTTTTGGCTAAAATTTGAACAGTTTTGACTGTCAACTTGAAATGTGACCAAAAAACAGCAGTTTTTTAAACTACATATGAGATCTTTGCTTTTTGAATGCGTTTTGGTTTCAAAAATCATTTTGTCACTCAAAAGCACTAAAAGTGTCAAAAAAGCATTTTGGCTCAAATTCTGACTGTTTTGACACTTCAAATTGAAATGCGACCAAAAAACAGCAGTTTTTTAAACTACATATGAGATCTTTGCATTTTGAGTGCGTTTTGGTTTCAAAAATCATTTTGTTACTCAAAAGCACTAAAAGTGTGAAAAAAGCATTCTGGCCCAAATTCTGACTGTTTTGACTTTTGAACTTGAAATGTGACCAAAAAACTGCTCTTTTTTGAACTACAGATGAGATTTTTGCCTTTTGGCTCAAATTCTGACTGTTTTGACTTTTCAACTTAAAATGTGAACAACAAAAAGCAGTTTTTTAAACTACATATGAGATCTTTGCATTTTGAGTGCGTTTTGGTTTCAAAAATCATTTTGTTACTCAAAAGCACTAAAAGTGTCAAAAAAGCATTTTGGCTCAAATTCTGACTGTTTTGACTTTTGAACTTGAAATGTGACCAAAAACAACAGCTCTTTTTTGAACTTTAGGTGAGATCTTTGCTTTTTTAGTGTGTTTTGGTTTCAAAAATCATTTTGTCACTCAAAAGTACTAAAAGTGTCAAAAAAGCATTTTGGCTCAAATTCTGACTGTTTTGACACTTCAACTTGAAATGTGACCAAAAAACAGCAGTTTTTTAAACTACATATGAGATCTTTGCATTTTGAGTGCGTTTTGGTTTCAAAAATCATTTTGTTACCCAAAAGTACTAAAAGTGTCAAAAAAGCATTTTGGCTCAAATTCTGACTGTTTTGACACTTCAACTTGAAATGTGACCAAAAAACAGCAGTTTTTTAAACTACATATGAGATCTTTGCATTTTGAGTGCGTTTTGGTTTCAAAAATCATTTTGTTACTCAAAAGCACTAAAAGTGTCAAAAAAGCATTTTGGCTCAAATTCTGACTGTTTTGACACTTCAACTTGAAATGTGACCAAAAAACAGCAGTTTTTTAAACTACATATGAGATCTTTGCATTTTGAGTGCGTTTTGGTTTCAAAAATCATTTTGTTACTCAAAAGCACTAAAAGTGTGAAAAAAGCATTCTGGCCCAAATTCTGACTGTTTTGACTTTTGAACTTGAAATGTGACCAAAAACTGCTCTTTTTTGAACTACAGATGAGATTTTTGCCTTTTGGCTCAAATTCTGACTGTTTTGACTTTTCAACTTAAAATGTGAACAACAAAAAGCAGTTTTTTAAACTACATATGAGATCTTTGCATTTTGAGTGCGTTTTGGTTTCAAAAATCATTTTGTTACTCAAAAGCACTAAAAGTGTCAAAAAAGCATTTTGGCTCAAATTCTGACTGTTTTGACTTTTGAACTTGAAATGTGACCAAAAACAACAGCTCTTTTTTGAACTTTAGGTGAGATCTTTGCTTTTTTAGTGTGTTTTGGTTTCAAAAATCATTTTGTCACTCAAAAGTACTAAAAGTGTCAAAAAAGCATTTTGGCTCAAATTCTGACTGTTTTGACACTTCAACTTGAAATGTGACCAAAAACAACAGCTCTTTTTTGAACTTTAGGTGAAATCTTTGCTTTTTGAATGCGTTTTGGTTTCAAAAATCATTTTGTCACTCAAAAGCACTAAAAGTGTCAAAAAAGCATTTTGGCTCAAATTCTGACTGTTTTGACTTTTGAACTTGAAATGTGACCAAAAACAACAGCTCTTTTTTGAACTTTAGGTGAGATCTTTGCTTTTTTAGTGTGTTTTGGTTTCAAAAATCATTTTGTCACTCAAAAGTACTAAAAGTGTCAAAAAAGCATTTTGGCTCAAATTCTGACTGTTTTGACACTTCAACTTGAAATGTGACCAAAAAACAGCAGTTTTTTAAACTACATATGAGATCTTTGCATTTTGAGTGCGTTTTGGTTTCAAAAATCATTTTGTTACTCAAAAGCACTAAAAGTGTCAAAAAAGCATTTTGGCTCAAATTCTGACTGTTTTGACTTTTGAACTCGAAATGTGATCAAAAGATTGCTCTTTTTCGAACTACAGATGAGATTTTTGCCTTTTGGCTAAAATTTGAACAGTTTTGACTGTCAACTTGAAATGTGACCAAAAAACAGCAGTTTTTTAAACTACATATGAGATCTTTGCATTTTGAGTGCGTTTTGGATTCAAAAATCAATTTGTTACTCAAAAGCACTAAAAGTGTCCAAAAAAGCATTTTTGCTCAAATTCTGACTGTTTTGACTTTTGAACTTGAAATGTGACCAAAAACAACAGCTCTTTTTTGAACTTTAGGTGAGATCTTTGCTTTTTGAGTGCGTTTTGGTTTCAAAAATCATTTTGTCACTCAAAAGCACTAAAACTGTCAAAAAAGCATTTTGGCTCAAATTCTGACTGTTTTGACACTTCAACTTGAAATGTGACCAAAAACAACAGCTCTTTTTTGAACTTTAGGTGAGATCTTTGCTTTTTTAGTGTGTTTTGGTTTCAAAAATCATTTTGTCACTCAAAAGTACTAAAAGTGTCAAAAAAGCATTTTGGCTCAAATTCTGACTGTTTTGACACTTCAACTTGAAATGTGACCAAAAAACAGCAGTTTTTTAAACTACATATGAGATCTTTGCATTTTGAGTGCGTTTTGGTTTCAAAAATCATTTTGTTACTCAAAAGTACTAAAAGTGTCAAAAAAGCATTTTGGCTCAAATTCTGACTGTTTTGACACTTCAACTTGAAATGTGACCAAAAAAAAGCAGTTTTTTAAACTACATATGAGATCTTTGCATTTTGAGTGCGTTTTGGATTCAAAAAACAATTTGTTACTCAAAAGCACTAAAAGTGTCCAAAAAAGCATTTTTGCTCAAATTCTGACTGTTTTGACTTTTGAACTTGAAATGTGACCAAAAACAACAGCTCTTTTTTGAACTTTAGGTGAGATCTTTGCTTTTTGAGTGCGTTTTGGTTTCAAAAATCATTTTGTCACTCAAAAGCACTAAAACTGTCAAAAAAGCATTTTGGCTCAAATTCTGACTGTTTTGACACTTCAACTTGAAATGTGACCAAAAAACAGCAGTTTTTTAAACTACATATGAGATCTTTGCATTTTGAGTGCGTTTTGGTTTCAAAAATCATTTTGTTACCCAAAAGTACTAAAAGTGTCAAAAAAGCATTTTGGCTCAAATTCTGACTGTTTTGACACTTCAACTTGAAATGTGACCAAAAAACAGCAGTTTTTTAAACTACATATGAGATCTTTGCATTTTGAGTGCGTTTTGGTTTCAAAAATCATTTTGTTACTCAAAAGCACTAAAAGTGTCAAAAAAAGCATTTTTGCTCAAATTCTGACTGTTTTGACTTTTGAACTCGAAATGTGATCAAAAGATTGCTCTTTTTCGAACTACAGATGAGATTTTTGCCTTTTGGCTAAAATTTGAACAGTTTTGACTGTCAACTTGAAATGTGACCAAAAAACAGCAGTTTTTTAAACTACATATGAGATCTTTGCATTTTGAGTGCGTTTTGGATTCAAAAATCAATTTGTTACTCAAAAGCACTAAAAGTGTCCAAAAAAGCATTTTTGCTCAAATTCTGACTGTTTTGACTTTTGAACTTGAAATGTGACCAAAAAACTGCTCTTTTTTGAACTACAGATGAGATTTTTGCCTTTTGGCTCAAATTCTGACTGTTTTGACTTTTCAACTTAAAATGTGAACAACAAAAAGCAGTTTTTTAAACTACATATGAGATCTTTGCATTTTGAGTGCGTTTTGGTTTCAAAAATCATTTTGTTACTCAAAAGCACTAAAAGTGTCAAAAAAGCATTTTGGCTCAAATTCTGACTGTTTTGACTTTTGAACTTGAAATGTGACCAAAAACAACAGCTCTTTTTTGAACTTTAGGTGAGATCTTTGCTTTTTTAGTGTGTTTTGGTTTCAAAAATCATTTTGTCACTCAAAAGTACTAAAAGTGTCAAAAAAGCATTTTGGCTCAAATTCTGACTGTTTTGACACTTCAACTTGAAATGTGACCAAAAAACAGCAGTTTTTTAAACTACATATGAGATCTTTGCATTTTGAGTGCGTTTTGGTTTCAAAAATCATTTTGTTACCCAAAAGTACTAAAAGTGTCAAAAAAGCATTTTGGCTCAAATTCTGACTGTTTTGACACTTCAACTTGAAATGTGACCAAAAAACAGCAGTTTTTTAAACTACATATGAGATCTTTGCATTTTGAGTGCGTTTTGGTTTCAAAAATCATTTTGTTACTCAAAAGCACTAAAAGTGTCAAAAAAGCATTTTGGCTCAAATTCTGACTGTTTTGACACTTCAACTTGAAATGTGACCAAAAAACAGCAGTTTTTTAAACTACATATGAGATCTTTGCATTTTGAGTGCGTTTTGGTTTCAAAAATCATTTTGTTACTCAAAAGCACTAAAAGTGTGAAAAAAGCATTCTGGCCCAAATTCTGACTGTTTTGACTTTTGAACTTGAAATGTGACCAAAAACTGCTCTTTTTTGAACTACAGATGAGATTTTTGCCTTTTGGCTCAAATTCTGACTGTTTTGACTTTTCAACTTAAAATGTGAACAACAAAAAGCAGTTTTTTAAACTACATATGAGATCTTTGCATTTTGAGTGCGTTTTGGTTTCAAAAATCATTTTGTTACTCAAAAGCACTAAAAGTGTCAAAAAAGCATTTTGGCTCAAATTCTGACTGTTTTGACTTTTGAACTTGAAATGTGACCAAAAACAACAGCTCTTTTTTGAACTTTAGGTGAGATCTTTGCCTTTTTAGTGTGTTTTGGTTTCAAAAATCATTTTGTCACTCAAAAGTACTAAAAGTGTCAAAAAAGCATTTTGGCTCAAATTCTGACTGTTTTGACACTTCAACTTGAAATGTGACCAAAAACAACAGCTCTTTTTTGAACTTTAGGTGAAATCTTTGCTTTTTGAATGCGTTTTGGTTTCAAAAATCATTTTGTCACTCAAAAGCACTAAAAGTGTCAAAAAAGCATTTTGGCTCAAATTCTGACTGTTTTGACTTTTGAACTTGAAATGTGACCAAAAACAACAGCTCTTTTTTGAACTTTAGGTGAGATCTTTGCTTTTTTAGTGTGTTTTGGTTTCAAAAATCATTTTGTCACTCAAAAGTACTAAAAGTGTCAAAAAAGCATTTTGGCTCAAATTCTGACTGTTTTGACACTTCAACTTGAAATGTGACCAAAAAACAGCAGTTTTTTAAACTACATATGAGATCTTTGCATTTTGAGTGCGTTTTGGTTTCAAAAATCATTTTGTTACCCAAAAGTACTAAAAGTGTCAAAAAAGCATTTTGGCTCAAATTCTGACTGTTTTGACACTTCAACTTGAAATGTGACCAAAAAACAGCAGTTTTTTAAACTACATATGAGATCTTTGCATTTTGAGTGCGTTTTGGTTTCAAAAATCATTTTGTTACTCAAAAGCACTAAAAGTGTCAAAAAAGCATTTTGGCTCAAATTCTGACTGTTTTGACTTTTGAACTCGAAATGTGATCAAAAGATTGCTCTTTTTCGAACTACAGATGAGATTTTTGCCTTTTGGCTAAAATTTGAACAGTTTTGACTGTCAACTTGAAATGTGACCAAAAAACAGCAGTTTTTTAAACTACATATGAGATCTTTGCATTTTGAGTGCGTTTTGGATTCAAAAATCAATTTGTTACTCAAAAGCACTAAAAGTGTCCAAAAAAGCATTTTTGCTCAAATTCTGACTGTTTTGACTTTTGAACTTGAAATGTGACCAAAAACAACAGCTCTTTTTTGAACTTTAGGTGAGATCTTTGCTTTTTGAGTGCGTTTTGGTTTCAAAAATCATTTTGTCACTCAAAAGCACTAAAACTGTCAAAAAAGCATTTTGGCTCAAATTCTGACTGTTTTGACACTTCAACTTGAAATGTGACCAAAAACAACAGCTCTTTTTTGAACTTTAGGTGAGATCTTTGCTTTTTTAGTGTGTTTTGGTTTCAAAAATCATTTTGTCACTCAAAAGTACTAAAAGTGTCAAAAAAGCATTTTGGCTCAAATTCTGACTGTTTTGACACTTCAACTTGAAATGTGACCAAAAAACAGCAGTTTTTTAAACTACATATGAGATCTTTGCATTTTGAGTGCGTTTTGGTTTCAAAAATCATTTTGTTACTCAAAAGTACTAAAAGTGTCAAAAAAGCATTTTGGCTCAAATTCTGACTGTTTTGACACTTCAACTTGAAATGTGACCAAAAAAAAGCAGTTTTTTAAACTACATATGAGATCTTTGCATTTTGAGTGCGTTTTGGATTCAAAAAACAATTTGTTACTCAAAAGCACTAAAAGTGTCCAAAAAAGCATTTTTGCTCAAATTCTGACTGTTTTGACTTTTGAACTTGAAATGTGACCAAAAACAACAGCTCTTTTTTGAACTTTAGGTGAGATCTTTGCTTTTTGAGTGCGTTTTGGTTTCAAAAATCATTTTGTCACTCAAAAGCACTAAAACTGTCAAAAAAGCATTTTGGCTCAAATTCTGACTGTTTTGACACTTCAACTTGAAATGTGACCAAAAAACAGCAGTTTTTTAAACTACATATGAGATCTTTGCATTTTGAGTGCGTTTTGGTTTCAAAAATCATTTTGTTACTCAAAAGCACTAAAAGTGTGAAAAAAGCATTCTGGCCCAAATTCTGACTGTTTTGACTTTTGAACTTGAAATGTGACCAAAAAACTGCTCTTTTTTGAACTACAGATGAGATTTTTGCCTTTTGGCTCAAATTCTGACTGTTTTGACTTTTCAACTTAAAATGTGAACAACAAAAAGCAGTTTTTTAAACTACATATGAGATCTTTGCATTTTGAGTGCGTTTTGGATTCAAAAAACAATTTGTTACTCAAAAGCACTAAAAGTGTCCAAAAAAGCATTTTTGCTCAAATTCTGACTGTTTTGACTTTTGAACTTGAAATGTGACCAAAAACAACAGCTCTTTTTTGAACTTTAGGTGAGATCTTTGCTTTTTGAGTGCGTTTTGGTTTCAAAAATCATTTTGTCACTCAAAAGCACTAAAACTGTCAAAAAAGCATTTTGGCTCAAATTCTGACTGTTTTGACACTTCAACTTGAAATGTGACCAAAAAACAGCTCTTTTTTGAACTACAGATGAGATTTTTGCCTTTTGGCTAAAATTTGAACAGTTTTGACTGTCAACTTGAAATGTGACCAAAAAACAGCAGTTTTTTAAACTACATATGAGATCTTTGCTTTTTGAATGCGTTTTGGTTTCAAAAATCATTTTGTCACTCAAAAGCACTAAAAGTGTCAAAAAAGCATTTTGGCTCAAATTCTGACTGTTTTGACACTTCAAATTGAAATGCGACCAAAAAACAGCAGTTTTTTAAACTACATATGAGATCTTTGCATTTTGAGTGCGTTTTGGTTTCAAAAATCATTTTGTTACTCAAAAGCACTAAAAGTGTGAAAAAAGCATTCTGGCCCAAATTCTGACTGTTTTGACTTTTGAACTTGAAATGTGACCAAAAAACTGCTCTTTTTTGAACTACAGATGAGATTTTTGCCTTTTGGCTCAAATTCTGACTGTTTTGACTTTTCAACTTAAAATGTGAACAACAAAAAGCAGTTTTTTAAACTACATATGAGATCTTTGCATTTTGAGTGCGTTTTGGTTTCAAAAATCATTTTGTTACTCAAAAGCACTAAAAGTGTCAAAAAAGCATTTTGGCTCAAATTCTGACTGTTTTGACTTTTGAACTTGAAATGTGACCAAAAACAACAGCTCTTTTTTGAACTTTAGGTGAGATCTTTGCTTTTTTAGTGTGTTTTGGTTTCAAAAATCATTTTGTCACTCAAAAGTACTAAAAGTGTCAAAAAAGCATTTTGGCTCAAATTCTGACTGTTTTGACACTTCAACTTGAAATGTGACCAAAAAACAGCAGTTTTTTAAACTACATATGAGATCTTTGCATTTTGAGTGCGTTTTGGTTTCAAAAATCATTTTGTTACTCAAAAGCACTAAAAGTGTCAAAAAAGCATTTTGGCTCAAATTCTGACTGTTTTGACACTTCAACTTGAAATGTGACCAAAAAACAGCAGTTTTTTAAACTACATATGAGATCTTTGCATTTTGAGTGCGTTTTGGATTCAAAAAACAATTTGTTACTCAAAAGCACTAAAAGTGTGAAAAAAGCATTCTGGCCCAAATTCTGACTGTTTTGACTTTTGAACTTGAAATGTGACCAAAAAACTGCTCTTTTTTGAACTACAGATGAGATTTTTGCTTTTTGGCTCAAATTCTGACTGTTTTGACTTTTCAACTTAAAATGTGAACAACAAAAAGCAGTTTTTTAAACTACATATGAGATCTTTGCATTTTGAGTGCGTTTTGGATTCAAAAAACAATTTGTTACTCAAAAGCACTAAAAGTGTCCAAAAAAGCATTTTTGCTCAAATTCTGACTGTTTTGACTTTTGAACTTGAAATGTGACCAAAAACAACAGCTCTTTTTTGAACTTTAGGTGAGATCTTTGCTTTTTGAGTGCGTTTTGGTTTCAAAAATCATTTTGTCACTCAAAAGCACTAAAACTGTCAAAAAAGCATTTTGGCTCAAATTCTGACTGTTTTGACACTTCAACTTGAAATGTGACCAAAAAACAGCTCTTTTTTGAACTACAGATGAGATTTTTGCCTTTTGGCTAAAAGTTGAACAGTTTTGACTGTCAACTTGAAATGTGACCAAAAAACAGCAGTTTTTTAAACTACATATGAGATCTTTGCTTTTTGAATGCGTTTTGGTTTCAAAAATCATTTTGTCACTCAAAAGCACTAAAACTGTCAAAAAAGCTTTTTCGCTCAAATTCTGACTGTTTTGACACTTCAAATTGAAATGCGACCAAAAAACAGCAGTTTTTTAAACTACATATGAGATCTTTGCATTTTGAGTGCGTTTTGGTTTCAAAAATCATTTTGTTACTCAAAAGCACTAAAAGTGTGAAAAAAGCATTCTGGCCCAAATTCTGACTGTTTTGACTTTTGAACTTGAAATGTGACCAAAAAACTGCTCTTTTTTGAACTACAGATGAGATTTTTGCCTTTTGGCTCAAATTCTGACTGTTTTGACTTTTCAACTTAAAATGTGAACAACAAAAAGCAGTTTTTTAAACTACATATGAGATCTTTGCATTTTGAGTGCGTTTTGGATTCAAAAATCAATTTGTTACTCAAAAGCACTAAAAGTGTCCAAAAAAGCATTTTTGCTCAAATTCTGACTGTTTTGACTTTTGAACTTGAAATGTGACCAAAAACAACAGCTCTTTTTTGAACTTTAGGTGAGATCTTTGCTTTTTGAGTGCGTTTTGGTTTCAAAAATCATTTTGTCACTCAAAAGCACTAAAACTGTCAAAAAAGCATTTTGGCTCAAATTCTGACTGTTTTGACACTTCAACTTGAAATGTGACCAAAAAACAGCTCTTTTTTGAACTACAGATGAGATTTTTGCCTTTTGGCTAAAATTTGAACAGTTTTGACTGTCAACTTGAAATGTGACCAAAAAACAGCAGTTTTTTAAACTACATATGAGATCTTTGCTTTTTGAATGCGTTTTGGTTTCAAAAATCATTTTGTCACTCAAAAGCACTAAAAGTGTCAAAAAAGCATTTTGGCTCAAATTCTGACTGTTTTGACTTTTGAACTTGAAATGTGACCAAAAACAACAGCTCTTTTTTGAACTTTAGGTGAGATCTTTGCTTTTTTAGTGTGTTTTGGTTTCAAAAATCATTTTGTCACTCAAAAGTACTAAAAGTGTCAAAAAAGCATTTTGGCTCAAATTCTGACTGTTTTGACACTTCAACTTGAAATGTGACCAAAAAACAGCAGTTTTTTAAACTACATATGAGATCTTTGCATTTTGAGTGCGTTTTGGATTCAAAAAACAATTTGTTACTCAAAAGCACTAAAAGTGTCCAAAAAAGCATTTTTGCTCAAATTCTGACTGTTTTGACTTTTGAACTTGAAATGTGACCAAAAACAACAGCTCTTTTTTGAACTTTAGGTGAGATCTTTGCTTTTTTAGTGTGTTTTGGTTTCAAAAATCATTTTGTCACTCAAAAGTACTAAAAGTGTCAAAAAAGCATTTTGGCTCAAATTCTGACTGTTTTGACACTTCAACTTGAAATGTGACCAAAAAACAGCAGTTTTTTAAACTACATATGAGATCTTTGCATTTTGAGTGCGTTTTGGTTTCAAAAATCATTTTGTTACCCAAAAGTACTAAAAGTGTCAAAAAAGCATTTTTGCTCAAATTCTGACTGTTTTGACACTTCAACTTGAAATGTGACCAAAAAACAGCAGTTTTTTAAACTACATATGAGATCTTTGCATTTTGAGTGCGTTTTGGTTTCAAAAATCATTTTGTTACTCAAAAGCACTAAAAGTGTCAAAAAAGCATTTTGGCTCAAATTCTGACTGTTTTGACTTTTGAACTCGAAATGTGATCAAAAGATTGCTCTTTTTCGAACTACAGATGAGATTTTTGCCTTTTGGCTAAAATTTGAACAGTTTTGACTGTCAACTTGAAATGTGACCAAAAAACAGCAGTTTTTTAAACTACATATGAGATCTTTGCATTTTGAGTGCGTTTTGGATTCAAAAATCAATTTGTTACTCAAAAGCACTAAAAGTGTCCAAAAAAGCATTTTTGCTCAAATTCTGACTGTTTTGACTTTTGAACTTGAAATGTGACCAAAAACAACAGCTCTTTTTTGAACTTTAGGTGAGATCTTTGCTTTTTGAGTGCGTTTTGGTTTCAAAAATCATTTTGTCACTCAAAAGCACTAAAACTGTCAAAAAAGCATTTTGGCTCAAATTCTGACTGTTTTGACACTTCAACTTGAAATGTGACCAAAAACAACAGCTCTTTTTTGAACTTTAGGTGAAATCTTTGCTTTTTGAATGCGTTTTGGTTTCAAAAATCATTTTGTCACTCAAAAGCACTAAAAGTGTCAAAAAAGCATTTTGGCTCAAATTCTGACTGTTTTGACTTTTGAACTTGAAATGTGACCAAAAACAACAGCTCTTTTTTGAACTTTAGGTGAGATCTTTGCTTTTTTAGTGTGTTTTGGTTTCAAAAATCATTTTGTCACTCAAAAGTACTAAAAGTGTCAAAAAAGCATTTTGGCTCAAATTCTGACTGTTTTGACACTTCAACTTGAAATGTGACCAAAAAACAGCAGTTTTTTAAACTACATATGAGATCTTTGCATTTTGAGTGCGTTTTGGATTCAAAAAACAATTTGTTACTCAAAAGCACTAAAAGTGTCCAAAAAAGCATTTTTGCTCAAATTCTGACTGTTTTGACTTTTGAACTTGAAATGTGACCAAAAACAACAGCTCTTTTTTGAACTTTAGGTGAGATCTTTGCTTTTTGAGTGCGTTTTGGTTTCAAAAATCATTTTGTCACTCAAAAGCACTAAAACTGTCAAAAAAGCTTTTTCGCTCAAATTCTGACTGTTTTGACACTTCAACTTGAAAATGACCAAAAAACAGCAGTTTTTTAAACTACATATGAGATCTTTGCATTTTGAGTGCGTTTTGGTTTCAAAAATCATTTTGTTACTCAAAAGCACTAAAAGTGTGAAAAAAGCATTCTGGCCCAAATTCTGACTGTTTTGACTTTTGAACTTGAAATGTGACCAAAAAACTGCTCTTTTTTGAACTACAGATGAGATTTTTGCCTTTTGGCTCAAATTCTGACTGTTTTGACTTTTCAACTTAAAATGTGAACAACAAAAAGCAGTTTTTTAAACTACATATGAGATCTTTGCATTTTGAGTGCGTTTTGGATTCAAAAATCAATTTGTTACTCAAAAGCACTAAAAGTGTCCAAAAAAGCATTTTTGCTCAAATTCTGACTGTTTTGACTTTTGAACTTGAAATGTGACCAAAAACAACAGCTCTTTTTTGAACTTTAGGTGAGATCTTTGCTTTTTGAGTGCGTTTTGGTTTCAAAAATCATTTTGTCACTCAAAAGCACTAAAACTGTCAAAAAAGCATTTTGGCTCAAATTCTGACTGTTTTGACACTTCAACTTGAAATGTGACCAAAAAACAGCTCTTTTTTGAACTACAGATGAGATTTTTGCCTTTTGGCTAAAATTTGAACAGTTTTGACTGTCAACTTGAAATGTGACCAAAAAACAGCAGTTTTTTAAACTACATATGAGATCTTTGCTTTTTGAATGCGTTTTGGTTTCAAAAATCATTTTGTCACTCAAAAGCACTAAAAGTGTCAAAAAAGCATTTTGGCTCAAATTCTGACTGTTTTGACTTTTGAACTTGAAATGTGACCAAAAACAACAGCTCTTTTTTGAACTTTAGGTGAGATCTTTGCTTTTTTAGTGTGTTTTGGTTTCAAAAATCATTTTGTCACTCAAAAGTACTAAAAGTGTCAAAAAAGCATTTTGGCTCAAATTCTGACTGTTTTGACACTTCAACTTGAAATGTGACCAAAAAACAGCAGTTTTTTAAACTACATATGAGATCTTTGCATTTTGAGTGCGTTTTGGATTCAAAAAACAATTTGTTACTCAAAAGCACTAAAAGTGTCCAAAAAAGCATTTTTGCTCAAATTCTGACTGTTTTGACTTTTGAACTTGAAATGTGACCAAAAACAACAGCTCTTTTTTGAACTTTAGGTGAGATCTTTGCTTTTTGAGTGCGTTTTGGTTTCAAAAATCATTTTGTCACTCAAAAGCACTAAAACTGTCAAAAAAGCTTTTTCGCTCAAATTCTGACTGTTTTGACACTTCAACTTGAAAATGACCAAAAAACAGCAGTTTTTTAAACTACATATGAGATCTTTGCATTTTGAGTGCGTTTTGGTTTCAAAAATCATTTTGTTACTCAAAAGCACTAAAAGTGTGAAAAAAGCATTCTGGCCCAAATTCTGACTGTTTTGACTTTTGAACTTGAAATGTGACCAAAAAACTGCTCTTTTTTGAACTACAGATGAGATTTTTGCCTTTTGGCTCAAATTCTGACTGTTTTGACTTTTCAACTTAAAATGTGAACAACAAAAAGCAGTTTTTTAAACTACATATGAGATCTTTGCATTTTGAGTGCGTTTTGGATTCAAAAATCAATTTGTTACTCAAAAGCACTAAAAGTGTCCAAAAAAGCATTTTTGCTCAAATTCTGACTGTTTTGACTTTTGAACTTGAAATGTGACCAAAAACAACAGCTCTTTTTTGAACTTTAGGTGAGATCTTTGCTTTTTGAGTGCGTTTTGGTTTCAAAAATCATTTTGTCACTCAAAAGCACTAAAACTGTCAAAAAAGCATTTTGGCTCAAATTCTGACTGTTTTGACACTTCAACTTGAAATGTGACCAAAAAACAGCTCTTTTTTGAACTACAGATGAGATTTTTGCCTTTTGGCTAAAATTTGAACAGTTTTGACTGTCAACTTGAAATGTGACCAAAAAACAGCAGTTTTTTAAACTACATATGAGATCTTTGCTTTTTGAATGCGTTTTGGTTTCAAAAATCATTTTGTCACTCAAAAGCACTAAAAGTGTCAAAAAAGCATTTTGGCTCAAATTCTGACTGTTTTGACACTTCAAATTGAAATGCGACCAAAAAACAGCAGTTTTTTAAACTACATATGAGATCTTTGCATTTTGAGTGCGTTTTGGTTTCAAAAATCATTTTGTTACTCAAAAGAACTAAAAGTGTGAAAAAAGCATTCTGGCTCAAATTCTGACTGTTTTGACTTTTGAACTTGAAATGTGACCAAAAACAACAGCTCTTTTTTGAACTTTAGGTGAGATCTTTGCTTTTTTAGTGTGTTTTGGTTTCAAAAATCATTTTGTCACTCAAAAGTACTAAAAGTGTCAAAAAAGCATTTTGGCTCAAATTCTGACTGTTTTGACACTTCAACTTGAAATGTGACCAAAAAACAGCAGTTTTTTAAACTACATATGAGATCTTTGCATTTTGAGTGCGTTTTGGTTTCAAAAATCATTTTGTTACCCAAAAGTACTAAAAGTGTCAAAAAAGCATTTTGGCTCAAATTCTGACTGTTTTGACACTTCAACTTGAAATGTGACCAAAAAACAGCAGTTTTTTAAACTACATATGAGATCTTTGCATTTTGAGTGCGTTTTGGTTTCAAAAATCATTTTGTTACTCAAAAGCACTAAAAGTGTCAAAAAAGCATTTTGGCTCAAATTCTGACTGTTTTGACTTTTGAACTCGAAATGTGATCAAAAGATTGCTCTTTTTCGAACTACAGATGAGATTTTTGCCTTTTGGCTAAAATTTGAACAGTTTTGACTGTCAACTTGAAATGTGACCAAAAAACAGCAGTTTTTTAAACTACATATGAGATCTTTGCATTTTGAGTGCGTTTTGGATTCAAAAATCAATTTGTTACTCAAAAGCACTAAAAGTGTCCAAAAAAGCATTTTTGCTCAAATTCTGACTGTTTTGACTTTTGAACTTGAAATGTGACCAAAAACAACAGCTCTTTTTTGAACTTTAGGTGAGATCTTTGCCTTTTTAGTGTGTTTTGGTTTCAAAAATCATTTTGTCACTCAAAAGTACTAAAAGTGTCAAAAAAGCATTTTGGCTCAAATTCTGACTGTTTTGACACTTCAACTTGAAATGTGACCAAAAACAACAGCTCTTTTTTGAACTTTAGGTGAGATCTTTGCTTTTTGAGTGCGTTTTGGTTTCAAAAATCATTTTGTCACTCAAAAGCACTAAAACTGTCAAAAAAGCATTTTGGCTCAAATTCTGACTGTTTTGACACTTCAACTTGAAATGTGACCAAAAAACAGCAGTTTTTTAAACTACATATGAGATCTTTGCATTTTGAGTGCGTTTTGGTTTCAAAAATCATTTTGTTACTCAAAAGCACTAAAAGTGTGAAAAAAGCATTCTGGCCCAAATTCTGACTGTTTTGACTTTTGAACTTGAAATGTTACCAAAAAACTGCTCTTTTTTGAACTACAGATGAGATTTTTGCCTTTTGGCTCAAATTCTGACTGTTTTGACTTTTCAACTTAAAATGTGAACAACAAAAAGCAGTTTTTTAAACTACATATGAGATCTTTGCATTTTGAGTGCGTTTTGGATTCAAAAAACAATTTGTTACTCAAAAGCACTAAAAGTGTCCAAAAAAGCATTTTTGCTCAAATTCTGACTGTTTTGACTTTTGAACTTGAAATGTGACCAAAAACAACAGCTCTTTTTTGAACTTTAGGTGAGATCTTTGCTTTTTGAGTGCGTTTTGGTTTCAAAAATCATTTTGTCACTCAAAAGCACTAAAACTGTCAAAAAAGCATTTTGGCTCAAATTCTGACTGTTTTGACACTTCAACTTGAAATGTGACCAAAAAACAGCTCTTTTTTGAACTACAGATGAGATTTTTGCCTTTTGGCTAAAATTTGAACAGTTTTGACTGTCAACTTGAAATGTGACCAAAAAACAGCAGTTTTTTAAACTACATATGAGATCTTTGCTTTTTGAATGCGTTTTGGTTTCAAAAATCATTTTGTCACTCAAAAGCACTAAAAGTGTCAAAAAAGCATTTTGGCTCAAATTCTGACTGTTTTGACACTTCAAATTGAAATGCGACCAAAAAACAGCAGTTTTTTAAACTACATATGAGATCTTTGCATTTTGAGTGCGTTTTGGTTTCAAAAATCATTTTGTTACTCAAAAGCACTAAAAGTGTGAAAAAAGCATTCTGGCCCAAATTCTGACTGTTTTGACTTTTGAACTTGAAATGTGACCAAAAAACTGCTCTTTTTTGAACTACAGATGAGATTTTTGCCTTTTGGCTCAAATTCTGACTGTTTTGACTTTTCAACTTAAAATGTGAACAACAAAAAGCAGTTTTTTAAACTACATATGAGATCTTTGCATTTTGAGTGCGTTTTGGTTTCAAAAATCATTTTGTTACTCAAAAGCACTAAAAGTGTCAAAAAAGCATTTTGGCTCAAATTCTGACTGTTTTGACTTTTGAACTTGAAATGTGACCAAAAACAACAGCTCTTTTTTGAACTTTAGGTGAGATCTTTGCTTTTTTAGTGTGTTTTGGTTTCAAAAATCATTTTGTCACTCAAAAGTACTAAAAGTGTCAAAAAAGCATTTTGGCTCAAATTCTGACTGTTTTGACACTTCAACTTGAAATGTGACCAAAAAACAGCAGTTTTTTAAACTACATATGAGATCTTTGCATTTTGAGTGCGTTTTGGTTTCAAAAATCATTTTGTTACCCAAAAGTACTAAAAGTGTCAAAAAAGCATTTTGGCTCAAATTCTGACTGTTTTGACACTTCAACTTGAAATGTGACCAAAAAACAGCAGTTTTTTAAACTACATATGAGATCTTTGCATTTTGAGTGCGTTTTGGTTTCAAAAATCATTTTGTTACTCAAAAGCACTAAAAGTGTCAAAAAAGCATTTTGGCTCAAATTCTGACTGTTTTGACACTTCAACTTGAAATGTGACCAAAAAACAGCAGTTTTTTAAACTACATATGAGATCTTTGCATTTTGAGTGCGTTTTGGTTTCAAAAATCATTTTGTTACTCAAAAGCACTAAAAGTGTGAAAAAAGCATTCTGGCCCAAATTCTGACTGTTTTGACTTTTGAACTTGAAATGTGACCAAAAACTGCTCTTTTTTGAACTACAGATGAGATTTTTGCCTTTTGGCTCAAATTCTGACTGTTTTGACTTTTCAACTTAAAATGTGAACAACAAAAAGCAGTTTTTTAAACTACATATGAGATCTTTGCATTTTGAGTGCGTTTTGGTTTCAAAAATCATTTTGTTACTCAAAAGCACTAAAAGTGTCAAAAAAGCATTTTGGCTCAAATTCTGACTGTTTTGACTTTTGAACTTGAAATGTGACCAAAAACAACAGCTCTTTTTTGAACTTTAGGTGAGATCTTTGCCTTTTTAGTGTGTTTTGGTTTCAAAAATCATTTTGTCACTCAAAAGTACTAAAAGTGTCAAAAAAGCATTTTGGCTCAAATTCTGACTGTTTTGACACTTCAACTTGAAATGTGACCAAAAACAACAGCTCTTTTTTGAACTTTAGGTGAAATCTTTGCTTTTTGAATGCGTTTTGGTTTCAAAAATCATTTTGTCACTCAAAAGCACTAAAAGTGTCAAAAAAGCATTTTGGCTCAAATTCTGACTGTTTTGACTTTTGAACTTGAAATGTGACCAAAAACAACAGCTCTTTTTTGAACTTTAGGTGAGATCTTTGCTTTTTTAGTGTGTTTTGGTTTCAAAAATCATTTTGTCACTCAAAAGTACTAAAAGTGTCAAAAAAGCATTTTGGCTCAAATTCTGACTGTTTTGACACTTCAACTTGAAATGTGACCAAAAAACAGCAGTTTTTTAAACTACATATGAGATCTTTGCATTTTGAGTGCGTTTTGGTTTCAAAAATCATTTTGTTACCCAAAAGTACTAAAAGTGTCAAAAAAGCATTTTGGCTCAAATTCTGACTGTTTTGACACTTCAACTTGAAATGTGACCAAAAAACAGCAGTTTTTTAAACTACATATGAGATCTTTGCATTTTGAGTGCGTTTTGGTTTCAAAAATCATTTTGTTACTCAAAAGCACTAAAAGTGTCAAAAAAGCATTTTGGCTCAAATTCTGACTGTTTTGACTTTTGAACTCGAAATGTGATCAAAAGATTGCTCTTTTTCGAACTACAGATGAGATTTTTGCCTTTTGGCTAAAATTTGAACAGTTTTGACTGTCAACTTGAAATGTGACCAAAAAACAGCAGTTTTTTAAACTACATATGAGATCTTTGCATTTTGAGTGCGTTTTGGATTCAAAAATCAATTTGTTACTCAAAAGCACTAAAAGTGTCCAAAAAAGCATTTTTGCTCAAATTCTGACTGTTTTGACTTTTGAACTTGAAATGTGACCAAAAACAACAGCTCTTTTTTGAACTTTAGGTGAGATCTTTGCTTTTTGAGTGCGTTTTGGTTTCAAAAATCATTTTGTCACTCAAAAGCACTAAAACTGTCAAAAAAGCATTTTGGCTCAAATTCTGACTGTTTTGACACTTCAACTTGAAATGTGACCAAAAACAACAGCTCTTTTTTGAACTTTAGGTGAGATCTTTGCTTTTTTAGTGTGTTTTGGTTTCAAAAATCATTTTGTCACTCAAAAGTACTAAAAGTGTCAAAAAAGCATTTTGGCTCAAATTCTGACTGTTTTGACACTTCAACTTGAAATGTGACCAAAAAACAGCAGTTTTTTAAACTACATATGAGATCTTTGCATTTTGAGTGCGTTTTGGTTTCAAAAATCATTTTGTTACTCAAAAGTACTAAAAGTGTCAAAAAAGCATTTTGGCTCAAATTCTGACTGTTTTGACACTTCAACTTGAAATGTGACCAAAAAAAAGCAGTTTTTTAAACTACATATGAGATCTTTGCATTTTGAGTGCGTTTTGGATTCAAAAAACAATTTGTTACTCAAAAGCACTAAAAGTGTCCAAAAAAGCATTTTTGCTCAAATTCTGACTGTTTTGACTTTTGAACTTGAAATGTGACCAAAAACAACAGCTCTTTTTTGAACTTTAGGTGAGATCTTTGCTTTTTGAGTGCGTTTTGGTTTCAAAAATCATTTTGTCACTCAAAAGCACTAAAACTGTCAAAAAAGCATTTTGGCTCAAATTCTGACTGTTTTGACACTTCAACTTGAAATGTGACCAAAAAACAGCAGTTTTTTAAACTACATATGAGATCTTTGCATTTTGAGTGCGTTTTGGTTTCAAAAATCATTTTGTTACTCAAAAGCACTAAAAGTGTCAAAAAAGCATTTTGGCTCAAATTCTGACTGTTTTGACTTTTGAACTTGAAATGTGACCAAAAACAACAGCTCTTTTTTGAACTTTAGGTGAGATCTTTGCCTTTTTAGTGTGTTTTGGTTTCAAAAATCATTTTGTCACTCAAAAGTACTAAAAGTGTCAAAAAAGCATTTTGGCTCAAATTCTGACTGTTTTGACACTTCAACTTGAAATGTGACCAAAAACAACAGCTCTTTTTTGAACTTTAGGTGAAATCTTTGCTTTTTGAATGCGTTTTGGTTTCAAAAATCATTTTGTCACTCAAAAGCACTAAAAGTGTCAAAAAAGCATTTTGGCTCAAATTCTGACTGTTTTGACTTTTGAACTTGAAATGTGACCAAAAACAACAGCTCTTTTTTGAACTTTAGGTGAGATCTTTGCTTTTTTAGTGTGTTTTGGTTTCAAAAATCATTTTGTCACTCAAAAGTACTAAAAGTGTCAAAAAAGCATTTTGGCTCAAATTCTGACTGTTTTGACACTTCAACTTGAAATGTGACCAAAAAACAGCAGTTTTTTAAACTACATATGAGATCTTTGCATTTTGAGTGCGTTTTGGTTTCAAAAATCATTTTGTTACCCAAAAGTACTAAAAGTGTCAAAAAAGCATTTTGGCTCAAATTCTGACTGTTTTGACACTTCAACTTGAAATGTGACCAAAAAACAGCAGTTTTTTAAACTACATATGAGATCTTTGCATTTTGAGTGCGTTTTGGTTTCAAAAATCATTTTGTTACTCAAAAGCACTAAAAGTGTCAAAAAAGCATTTTGGCTCAAATTCTGACTGTTTTGACTTTTGAACTCGAAATGTGATCAAAAGATTGCTCTTTTTCGAACTACAGATGAGATTTTTGCCTTTTGGCTAAAATTTGAACAGTTTTGACTGTCAACTTGAAATGTGACCAAAAAACAGCAGTTTTTTAAACTACATATGAGATCTTTGCATTTTGAGTGCGTTTTGGATTCAAAAATCAATTTGTTACTCAAAAGCACTAAAAGTGTCCAAAAAAGCATTTTTGCTCAAATTCTGACTGTTTTGACTTTTGAACTTGAAATGTGACCAAAAACAACAGCTCTTTTTTGAACTTTAGGTGAGATCTTTGCTTTTTGAGTGCGTTTTGGTTTCAAAAATCATTTTGTCACTCAAAAGCACTAAAACTGTCAAAAAAGCATTTTGGCTCAAATTCTGACTGTTTTGACACTTCAACTTGAAATGTGACCAAAAACAACAGCTCTTTTTTGAACTTTAGGTGAGATCTTTGCTTTTTTAGTGTGTTTTGGTTTCAAAAATCATTTTGTCACTCAAAAGTACTAAAAGTGTCAAAAAAGCATTTTGGCTCAAATTCTGACTGTTTTGACACTTCAACTTGAAATGTGACCAAAAAACAGCAGTTTTTTAAACTACATATGAGATCTTTGCATTTTGAGTGCGTTTTGGTTTCAAAAATCATTTTGTTACTCAAAAGTACTAAAAGTGTCAAAAAAGCATTTTGGCTCAAATTCTGACTGTTTTGACACTTCAACTTGAAATGTGACCAAAAAAAAGCAGTTTTTTAAACTACATATGAGATCTTTGCATTTTGAGTGCGTTTTGGATTCAAAAAACAATTTGTTACTCAAAAGCACTAAAAGTGTCCAAAAAAGCATTTTTGCTCAAATTCTGACTGTTTTGACTTTTGAACTTGAAATGTGACCAAAAACAACAGCTCTTTTTTGAACTTTAGGTGAGATCTTTGCTTTTTGAGTGCGTTTTGGTTTCAAAAATCATTTTGTCACTCAAAAGCACTAAAACTGTCAAAAAAGCATTTTGGCTCAAATTCTGACTGTTTTGACACTTCAACTTGAAATGTGACCAAAAAACAGCAGTTTTTTAAACTACATATGAGATCTTTGCATTTTGAGTGCGTTTTGGTTTCAAAAATCATTTTGTTACTCAAAAGCACTAAAAGTGTGAAAAAAGCATTCTGGCCCAAATTCTGACTGTTTTGACTTTTGAACTTGAAATGTGACCAAAAAACTGCTCTTTTTTGAACTACAGATGAGATTTTTGCCTTTTGGCTCAAATTCTGACTGTTTTGACTTTTCAACTTAAAATGTGAACAACAAAAAGCAGTTTTTTAAACTACATATGAGATCTTTGCATTTTGAGTGCGTTTTGGATTCAAAAAACAATTTGTTACTCAAAAGCACTAAAAGTGTCCAAAAAAGCATTTTTGCTCAAATTCTGACTGTTTTGACTTTTGAACTTGAAATGTGACCAAAAACAACAGCTCTTTTTTGAACTTTAGGTGAGATCTTTGCTTTTTGAGTGCGTTTTGGTTTCAAAAATCATTTTGTCACTCAAAAGCACTAAAACTGTCAAAAAAGCATTTTGGCTCAAATTCTGACTGTTTTGACACTTCAACTTGAAATGTGACCAAAAAACAGCTCTTTTTTGAACTACAGATGAGATTTTTGCCTTTTGGCTAAAATTTGAACAGTTTTGACTGTCAACTTGAAATGTGACCAAAAAACAGCAGTTTTTTAAACTACATATGAGATCTTTGCTTTTTGAATGCGTTTTGGTTTCAAAAATCATTTTGTCACTCAAAAGCACTAAAAGTGTCAAAAAAGCATTTTGGCTCAAATTCTGACTGTTTTGACACTTCAAATTGAAATGCGACCAAAAAACAGCAGTTTTTTAAACTACATATGAGATCTTTGCATTTTGAGTGCGTTTTGGTTTCAAAAATCATTTTGTTACTCAAAAGCACTAAAAGTGTGAAAAAAGCATTCTGGCCCAAATTCTGACTGTTTTGACTTTTGAACTTGAAATGTGACCAAAAAACTGCTCTTTTTTGAACTACAGATGAGATTTTTGCCTTTTGGCTCAAATTCTGACTGTTTTGACTTTTCAACTTAAAATGTGAACAACAAAAAGCAGTTTTTTAAACTACATATGAGATCTTTGCATTTTGAGTGCGTTTTGGTTTCAAAAATCATTTTGTTACTCAAAAGCACTAAAAGTGTCAAAAAAGCATTTTGGCTCAAATTCTGACTGTTTTGACTTTTGAACTTGAAATGTGACCAAAAACAACAGCTCTTTTTTGAACTTTAGGTGAGATCTTTGCTTTTTTAGTGTGTTTTGGTTTCAAAAATCATTTTGTCACTCAAAAGTACTAAAAGTGTCAAAAAAGCATTTTGGCTCAAATTCTGACTGTTTTGACACTTCAACTTGAAATGTGACCAAAAAACAGCAGTTTTTTAAACTACATATGAGATCTTTGCATTTTGAGTGCGTTTTGGTTTCAAAAATCATTTTGTTACTCAAAAGCACTAAAAGTGTCAAAAAAGCATTTTGGCTCAAATTCTGACTGTTTTGACACTTCAACTTGAAATGTGACCAAAAAACAGCAGTTTTTTAAACTACATATGAGATCTTTGCATTTTGAGTGCGTTTTGGATTCAAAAAACAATTTGTTACTCAAAAGCACTAAAAGTGTGAAAAAAGCATTCTGGCCCAAATTCTGACTGTTTTGACTTTTGAACTTGAAATGTGACCAAAAAACTGCTCTTTTTTGAACTACAGATGAGATTTTTGCCTTTTGGCTCAAATTCTGACTGTTTTGACTTTTCAACTTAAAATGTGAACAACAAAAAGCAGTTTTTTAAACTACATATGAGATCTTTGCATTTTGAGTGCGTTTTGGATTCAAAAAACAATTTGTTACTCAAAAGCACTAAAAGTGTCCAAAAAAGCATTTTTGCTCAAATTCTGACTGTTTTGACTTTTGAACTTGAAATGTGACCAAAAACAACAGCTCTTTTTTGAACTTTAGGTGAGATCTTTGCTTTTTGAGTGCGTTTTGGTTTCAAAAATCATTTTGTCACTCAAAAGCACTAAAACTGTCAAAAAAGCATTTTGGCTCAAATTCTGACTGTTTTGACACTTCAACTTGAAATGTGACCAAAAAACAGCTCTTTTTTGAACTACAGATGAGATTTTTGCCTTTTGGCTAAAAGTTGAACAGTTTTGACTGTCAACTTGAAATGTGACCAAAAAACAGCAGTTTTTTAAACTACATATGAGATCTTTGCTTTTTGAATGCGTTTTGGTTTCAAAAATCATTTTGTCACTCAAAAGCACTAAAACTGTCAAAAAAGCTTTTTCGCTCAAATTCTGACTGTTTTGACACTTCAAATTGAAATGCGACCAAAAAACAGCAGTTTTTTAAACTACATATGAGATCTTTGCATTTTGAGTGCGTTTTGGTTTCAAAAATCATTTTGTTACTCAAAAGCACTAAAAGTGTGAAAAAAGCATTCTGGCCCAAATTCTGACTGTTTTGACTTTTGAACTTGAAATGTGACCAAAAAACTGCTCTTTTTTGAACTACAGATGAGATTTTTGCCTTTTGGCTCAAATTCTGACTGTTTTGACTTTTCAACTTAAAATGTGAACAACAAAAAGCAGTTTTTTAAACTACATATGAGATCTTTGCATTTTGAGTGCGTTTTGGATTCAAAAAACAATTTGTTACTCAAAAGCACTAAAAGTGTCCAAAAAAGCATTTTTGCTCAAATTCTGACTGTTTTGACTTTTGAACTTGAAATGTGACCAAAAACAACAGCTCTTTTTTGAACTTTAGGTGAGATCTTTGCTTTTTGAGTGCGTTTTGGTTTCAAAAATCATTTTGTCACTCAAAAGCACTAAAACTGTCAAAAAAGCTTTTTCGCTCAAATTCTGACTGTTTTGACACTTCAACTTGAAAATGACCAAAAAACAGCAGTTTTTTAAACTACATATGAGATCTTTGCATTTTGAGTGCGTTTTGGTTTCAAAAATCATTTTGTTACTCAAAAGCACTAAAAGTGTGAAAAAAGCATTCTGGCCCAAATTCTGACTGTTTTGACTTTTGAACTTGAAATGTGACCAAAAAACTGCTCTTTTTTGAACTACAGATGAGATTTTTGCCTTTTGGCTCAAATTCTGACTGTTTTGACTTTTCAACTTAAAATGTGAACAACAAAAAGCAGTTTTTTAAACTACATATGAGATCTTTGCATTTTGAGTGCGTTTTGGATTCAAAAAACAATTTGTTACTCAAAAGCACTAAAAGTGTCCAAAAAAGCATTTTGGCTCAAATTCTGACTGTTTTGACTTTTGAACTTGAAATGTGACCAAAAACAACAGCTCTTTTTTGAACTTTAGGTGAGATCTTTGCTTTTTGAGTGCGTTTTGGTTTCAAAAATCATTTTGTCACTCAAAAGCACTAAAACTGTCAAAAAAGCATTTTGGCTCAAATTCTGACTGTTTTGACACTTCAACTTGAAATGTGACCAAAAAACAGCTCTTTTTTGAACTACAGATGAGATTTTTGCCTTTTGGCTAAAATTTGAACAGTTTTGACTGTCAACTTGAAATGTGACCAAAAAACAGCAGTTTTTTAAACTACATATGAGATCTTTGCTTTTTGAATGCGTTTTGGTTTCAAAAATCATTTTGTCACTCAAAAGCACTAAAAGTGTCAAAAAAGCATTTTGGCTCAAATTCTGACTGTTTTGACACTTCAAATTGAAATGCGACCAAAAAACAGCAGTTTTTTAAACTACATATGAGATCTTTGCATTTTGAGTGCGTTTTGGTTTCAAAAATCATTTTGTTACTCAAAAGCACTAAAAGTGTGAAAAAAGCATTCTGGCCCAAATTCTGACTGTTTTGACTTTTGAACTTGAAATGTGACCAAAAAACTGCTCTTTTTTGAACTACAGATGAGATTTTTGCCTTTTGGCTCAAATTCTGACTGTTTTGACTTTTCAACTTAAAATGTGAACAACAAAAAGCAGTTTTTTAAACTACATATGAGATCTTTGCATTTTGAGTGCGTTTTGGTTTCAAAAATCATTTTGTTACTCAAAAGCACTAAAAGTGTCAAAAAAGCATTTTGGCTCAAATTCTGACTGTTTTGACTTTTGAACTTGAAATGTGACCAAAAACAACAGCTCTTTTTTGAACTTTAGGTGAGATCTTTGCTTTTTTAGTGTGTTTTGGTTTCAAAAATCATTTTGTCACTCAAAAGTACTAAAAGTGTCAAAAAAGCATTTTGGCTCAAATTCTGACTGTTTTGACACTTCAACTTGAAATGTGACCAAAAAACAGCAGTTTTTTAAACTACATATGAGATCTTTGCATTTTGAGTGCGTTTTGGTTTCAAAAATCATTTTGTTACCCAAAAGTACTAAAAGTGTCAAAAAAGCATTTTGGCTCAAATTCTGACTGTTTTGACACTTCAACTTGAAATGTGACCAAAAAACAGCAGTTTTTTAAACTACATATGAGATCTTTGCATTTTGAGTGCGTTTTGGTTTCAAAAATCATTTTGTTACTCAAAAGCACTAAAAGTGTCAAAAAAGCATTTTGGCTCAAATTCTGACTGTTTTGACTTTTGAACTCGAAATGTGATCAAAAGATTGCTCTTTTTCGAACTACAGATGAGATTTTTGCCTTTTGGCTAAAATTTGAACAGTTTTGACTGTCAACTTGAAATGTGACCAAAAAACAGCAGTTTTTTAAACTACATATGAGATCTTTGCATTTTGAGTGCGTTTTGGATTCAAAAATCAATTTGTTACTCAAAAGCACTAAAAGTGTCCAAAAAAGCATTTTTGCTCAAATTCTGACTGTTTTGACTTTTGAACTTGAAATGTGACCAAAAACAACAGCTCTTTTTTGAACTTTAGGTGAGATCTTTGCTTTTTGAGTGCGTTTTGGTTTCAAAAATCATTTTGTCACTCAAAAGCACTAAAACTGTCAAAAAAGCATTTTGGCTCAAATTCTGACTGTTTTGACACTTCAACTTGAAATGTGACCAAAAACAACAGCTCTTTTTTGAACTTTAGGTGAAATCTTTGCTTTTTGAATGCGTTTTGGTTTCAAAAATCATTTTGTCACTCAAAAGCACTAAAAGTGTCAAAAAAGCATTTTGGCTCAAATTCTGACTGTTTTGACTTTTGAACTTGAAATGTGACCAAAAACAACAGCTCTTTTTTGAACTTTAGGTGAGATCTTTGCTTTTTTAGTGTGTTTTGGTTTCAAAAATCATTTTGTCACTCAAAAGTACTAAAAGTGTCAAAAAAGCATTTTGGCTCAAATTCTGACTGTTTTGACACTTCAACTTGAAATGTGACCAAAAAACAGCAGTTTTTTAAACTACATATGAGATCTTTGCATTTTGAGTGCGTTTTGGATTCAAAAAACAATTTGTTACTCAAAAGCACTAAAAGTGTCCAAAAAAGCATTTTTGCTCAAATTCTGACTGTTTTGACTTTTGAACTTGAAATGTGACCAAAAACAACAGCTCTTTTTTGAACTTTAGGTGAGATCTTTGCTTTTTGAGTGCGTTTTGGTTTCAAAAATCATTTTGTCACTCAAAAGCACTAAAACTGTCAAAAAAGCTTTTTCGCTCAAATTCTGACTGTTTTGACACTTCAACTTGAAAATGACCAAAAAACAGCAGTTTTTTAAACTACATATGAGATCTTTGCATTTTGAGTGCGTTTTGGTTTCAAAAATCATTTTGTTACTCAAAAGCACTAAAAGTGTGAAAAAAGCATTCTGGCCCAAATTCTGACTGTTTTGACTTTTGAACTTGAAATGTGACCAAAAAACTGCTCTTTTTTGAACTACAGATGAGATTTTTGCCTTTTGGCTCAAATTCTGACTGTTTTGACTTTTCAACTTAAAATGTGAACAACAAAAAGCAGTTTTTTAAACTACATATGAGATCTTTGCATTTTGAGTGCGTTTTGGATTCAAAAATCAATTTGTTACTCAAAAGCACTAAAAGTGTCCAAAAAAGCATTTTTGCTCAAATTCTGACTGTTTTGACTTTTGAACTTGAAATGTGACCAAAAACAACAGCTCTTTTTTGAACTTTAGGTGAGATCTTTGCTTTTTGAGTGCGTTTTGGTTTCAAAAATCATTTTGTCACTCAAAAGCACTAAAACTGTCAAAAAAGCATTTTGGCTCAAATTCTGACTGTTTTGACACTTCAACTTGAAATGTGACCAAAAAACAGCTCTTTTTTGAACTACAGATGAGATTTTTGCCTTTTGGCTAAAATTTGAACAGTTTTGACTGTCAACTTGAAATGTGACCAAAAAACAGCAGTTTTTTAAACTACATATGAGATCTTTGCTTTTTGAATGCGTTTTGGTTTCAAAAATCATTTTGTCACTCAAATGCACTAAAAGTGTCAAAAAAGCATTTTGGCTCAAATTCTGACTGTTTTGACACTTCAAATTGAAATGCGACCAAAAAACAGCAGTTTTTTAAACTACATATGAGATCTTTGCATTTTGAGTGCGTTTTGGTTTCAAAAATCATTTTGTTACTCAAAAGAACTAAAAGTGTGAAAAAAGCATTCTGGCCCAAATTCTGACTGTTTTGACTTTTGAACTTGAAATGTGACCAAAAAACTGCTCTTTTTTGAACTACAGATGAGATTTTTGCCTTTTGGCTCAAATTCTGACTGTTTTGACTTTTCAACTTGAAATGTGACCAAAAAACAGCAGTTTTTTAAACTACATATGAGATCTTTGCATTTTGAGTGCGTTTTGGTTTCAAAAATCATTTTGTTACCCAAAAGTACTAAAAGTGTCAAAAAAGCATTTTGGCTCAAATTCTGACTGTTTTGACACTTCAACTTGAAATGTGACCAAAAAACAGCAGTTTTTTAAACTACATATGAGATCTTTGCATTTTGAGTGCGTTTTGGTTTCAAAAATCATTTTGTTACTCAAAAGCACTAAAAGTGTCAAAAAAGCATTTTGGCTCAAATTCTGACTGTTTTAACTTTTGAACTCGAAATGTGATCAAAAGATTGCTCTTTTTCGAACTACAGATGAGATTTTTGCCTTTTGGCTAAAATTTGAACAGTTTTGACTGTCAACTTGAAATGTGACCAAAAAACAGCAGTTTTTTAAACTACATATGAGATCTTTGCATTTTGAGTGCGTTTTGGATTCAAAAATCAATTTGTTACTCAAAAGCACTAAAAGTGTCCAAAAAAGCATTTTTGCTCAAATTCTGACTGTTTTGACTTTTGAACTTGAAATGTGACCAAAAACAACAGCTCTTTTTTGAACTTTAGGTGAGATCTTTGCTTTTTGAGTGCGTTTTGGTTTCAAAAATCATTTTGTCACTCAAAAGCACTAAAACTGTCAAAAAAGCATTTTGGCTCAAATTCTGACTGTTTTGACACTTCAACTTGAAATGTGACCAAAAACAACAGCTCTTTTTTGAACTTTAGGTGAAATCTTTGCTTTTTGAATGCGTTTTGGTTTCAAAAATCATTTTGTCACTCAAAAGCACTAAAAGTGTCAAAAAAGCATTTTGGCTCAAATTCTGACTGTTTTGACTTTTGAACTTGAAATGTGACCAAAAACAACAGCTCTTTTTTGAACTTTAGGTGAGATCTTTGCTTTTTTAGTGTGTTTTGGTTTCAAAAATCATTTTGTCACTCAAAAGTACTAAAAGTGTCAAAAAAGCATTTTGGCTCAAATTCTGACTGTTTTGACACTTCAACTTGAAATGTGACCAAAAAACAGCAGTTTTTTAAACTACATATGAGATCTTTGCATTTTGAGTGCGTTTTGGATTCAAAAATCAATTTGTTACTCAAAAGCACTAAAAGTGTCCAAAAAAGCATTTTTGCTCAAATTCTGACTGTTTTGACTTTTGAACTTGAAATGTGACCAAAAACAACAGCTCTTTTTTGAACTTTAGGTGAGATCTTTGCTTTTTGAGTGCGTTTTGGTTTCAAAAATCATTTTGTCACTCAAAAGCACTAAAACTGTCAAAAAAGCATTTTGGCTCAAATTCTGACTGTTTTGACACTTCAACTTGAAATGTGACCAAAAAACAGCTCTTTTTTGAACTACAGATGAGATTTTTGCCTTTTGGCTAAAATTTGAACAGTTTTGACTGTCAACTTGAAATGTGACCAAAAAACAGCAGTTTTTTAAACTACATATGAGATCTTTCCTTTTTGAATGCGTTTTGGTTTCAAAAATCATTTTGTCACTCAAAAGCACTAAAAGTGTCAAAAAAGCATTTTGGCTCAAATTCTGACTGTTTTGACTTTTGAACTTTAAATGTGACCAAAAACAACAGCTCTTTTTTGAACTTTAGGTGAGATCTTTGCTTTTTTAGTGTGTTTTGGTTTCAAAAATCATTTTGTCACTCAAAAGTACTAAAAGTGTCAAAAAGCATTTTGGCTCAAATTCTGACTGTTTTGACACTTCAACTTGAAATGTGACCAAAAAACAGCAGTTTTTTAAACTACATATGAGATCTTTGCATTTTGAGTGCGTTTTGGTTTCAAAAATCATTTTGTTACTCAAAAGCACTAAAAGTGTGAAAAAAGCATTCTGGCCCAAATTCTGACTGTTTTGACTTTTGAACTTGAAATGTGACCAAAAAACTGCTCTTTTTTGAACTACAGATGAGATTTTTGCCTTTTGGCTCAAATTCTGACTGTTTTGACTTTTCAACTTAAAATGTGAACAACAAAAAGCAGTTTTTTAAACTACATATGAGATCTTTGCATTTTGAGTGCGTTTTGGATTCAAAAAACAATTTGTTACTCAAAAGCACTAAAAGTGTCCAAAAAAGCATTTTGGCTCAAATTCTGACTGTTTTGACACTTCAACTTGAAAATGACCAAAAAACAGCAGTTTTTTAAACTACATATGAGATCTTTGCATTTTGAGTGCGTTTTGGTTTCAAAAATCATTTTGTTACTCAAAAGCACTAAAAGTGTGAAAAAAGCATTCTGGCCCAAATTCTGACTGTTTTGACTTTTGAACTTGAAATGTGACCAAAAAACTGCTCTTTTTTGAACTACAGATGAGATTTTTGCCTTTTGGCTCAAATTCTGACTGTTTTGACTTTTCAACTTAAAATGTGAACAACAAAAAGCAGTTTTTTAAACTACATATGAGATCTTTGCATTTTGAGTGCGTTTTGGATTCAAAAATCAATTTGTTACTCAAAAGCACTAAAAGTGTCCAAAAAAGCATTTTGGCTCAAATTCTGACTGTTTTGACTTTTGAACTTGAAATGTGACCAAAAACAACAGCTCTTTTTTGAACTTTAGGTGAGATCTTTGCTTTTTGAGTGCGTTTTGGTTTCAAAAATCATTTTGTCACTCAAAAGCACTAAAACTGTCAAAAAAGCATTTTGGCTCAAATTCTGACTGTTTTGACACTTCAACTTGAAATGTGACCAAAAAACAGCTCTTTTTTGAACTACAGATGAGATTTTTGCCTTTTGGCTAAAATTTGAACAGTTTTGACTGTCAACTTGAAATGTGACCAAAAAACAGCAGTTTTTTAAACTACATATGAGATCTTTGCTTTTTGAATGCGTTTTGGTTTCAAAAATCATTTTGTCACTCAAAAGCACTAAAAGTGTCAAAAAAGCATTTTGGCTCAAATTCTGACTGTTTTGACACTTCAAATTGAAATGCGACCAAAAAACAGCAGTTTTTTAAACTACATATGAGATCTTTGCATTTTGAGTGCGTTTTGGTTTCAAAAATCATTTTGTTACTCAAAAGCACTAAAAGTGTGAAAAAAGCATTCTGGCCCAAATTCTGACTGTTTTGACTTTTGAACTTGAAATGTGACCAAAAAACTGCTCTTTTTTGAACTACAGATGAGATTTTTGCCTTTTGGCTCAAATTCTGACTGTTTTGACTTTTCAACTTAAAATGTGAACAACAAAAAGCAGTTTTTTAAACTACATATGAGATCTTTGCATTTTGAGTGCGTTTTGGTTTCAAAAATCATTTTGTTACTCAAAAGCACTAAAAGTGTCAAAAAAGCATTTTGGCTCAAATTCTGACTGTTTTGACTTTTGAACTTGAAATGTGACCAAAAACAACAGCTCTTTTTTGAACTTTAGGTGAGATCTTTGCTTTTTTAGTGTGTTTTGGTTTCAAAAATCATTTTGTCACTCAAAAGTACTAAAAGTGTCAAAAAAGCATTTTGGCTCAAATTCTGACTGTTTTGACACTTCAACTTGAAATGTGACCAAAAAACAGCAGTTTTTTAAACTACATATGAGATCTTTGCATTTTGAGTGCGTTTTGGTTTCAAAAATCATTTTGTTACCCAAAAGTACTAAAAGTGTCAAAAAAGCATTTTGGCTCAAATTCTGACTGTTTTGACACTTCAACTTGAAATGTGACCAAAAAACAGCAGTTTTTTAAACTACATATGAGATCTTTGCATTTTGAGTGCGTTTTGGTTTCAAAAATCATTTTGTTACTCAAAAGCACTAAAAGTGTCAAAAAAGCATTTTGGCTCAAATTCTGACTGTTTTGACTTTTGAACTCGAAATGTGATCAAAAGATTGCTCTTTTTCGAACTACAGATGAGATTTTTGCCTTTTGGCTAAAATTTGAACAGTTTTGACTGTCAACTTGAAATGTGACCAAAAAACAGCAGTTTTTTAAACTACATATGAGATCTTTGCATTTTGAGTGCGTTTTGGATTCAAAAATCAATTTGTTACTCAAAAGCACTAAAAGTGTCCAAAAAAGCATTTTTGCTCAAATTCTGACTGTTTTGACTTTTGAACTTGAAATGTGACCAAAAACAACAGCTCTTTTTTGAACTTTAGGTGAGATCTTTGCTTTTTGAGTGCGTTTTGGTTTCAAAAATCATTTTGTCACTCAAAAGCACTAAAACTGTCAAAAAAGCATTTTGGCTCAAATTCTGACTGTTTTGACACTTCAACTTGAAATGTGACCAAAAACAACAGCTCTTTTTTGAACTTTAGGTGAAATCTTTGCTTTTTGAATGCGTTTTGGTTTCAAAAATCATTTTGTCACTCAAAAGCACTAAAAGTGTCAAAAAAGCATTTTGGCTCAAATTCTGACTGTTTTGACTTTTGAACTTGAAATGTGACCAAAAACAACAGCTCTTTTTTGAACTTTAGGTGAGATCTTTGCTTTTTTAGTGTGTTTTGGTTTCAAAAATCATTTTGTCACTCAAAAGTACTAAAAGTGTCAAAAAAGCATTTTGGCTCAAATTCTGACTGTTTTGACACTTCAACTTGAAATGTGACCAAAAAACAGCAGTTTTTTAAACTACATATGAGATCTTTGCATTTTGAGTGCGTTTTGGATTCAAAAAACAATTTGTTACTCAAAAGCACTAAAAGTGTCCAAAAAAGCATTTTTGCTCAAATTCTGACTGTTTTGACTTTTGAACTTGAAATGTGACCAAAAACAACAGCTCTTTTTTGAACTTTAGGTGAGATCTTTGCTTTTTGAGTGCGTTTTGGTTTCAAAAATCATTTTGTCACTCAAAAGCACTAAAACTGTCAAAAAAGCTTTTTCGCTCAAATTCTGACTGTTTTGACACTTCAACTTGAAAATGACCAAAAAACAGCAGTTTTTTAAACTACATATGAGATCTTTGCATTTTGAGTGCGTTTTGGTTTCAAAAATCATTTTGTTACTCAAAAGCACTAAAAGTGTGAAAAAAGCATTCTGGCCCAAATTCTGACTGTTTTGACTTTTGAACTTGAAATGTGACCAAAAAACTGCTCTTTTTTGAACTACAGATGAGATTTTTGCCTTTTGGCTCAAATTCTGACTGTTTTGACTTTTCAACTTAAAATGTGATCAACAAAAAGCAGTTTTTTAAACTACATATGAGATCTTTGCATTTTGAGTGCGTTTTGGATTCAAAAATCAATTTGTTACTCAAAAGCACTAAAAGTGTCCAAAAAAGCATTTTTGCTCAAATTCTGACTGTTTTGACTTTTGAACTTGAAATGTGACCAAAAACAACAGCTCTTTTTTGAACTTTAGGTGAGATCTTTGCTTTTTGAGTGCGTTTTGGTTTCAAAAATCATTTTGTCACTCAAAAGCACTAAAACTGTCAAAAAAGCATTTTGGCTCAAATTCTGACTGTTTTGACACTTCAACTTGAAATGTGACCAAAAAACAGCTCTTTTTTGAACTACAGATGAGATTTTTGCCTTTTGGCTAAAATTTGAACAGTTTTGACTGTCAACTTGAAATGTGACCAAAAAACAGCAGTTTTTTAAACTACATATGAGATCTTTGCTTTTTGAATGCGTTTTGGTTTCAAAAATCATTTTGTCACTCAAAAGCACTAAAAGTGTCAAAAAAGCATTTTGGCTCAAATTCTGACTGTTTTGACACTTCAAATTGAAATGCGACCAAAAAACAGCAGTTTTTTAAACTACATATGAGATCTTTGCATTTTGAGTGCGTTTTGGTTTCAAAAATCATTTTGTTACTCAAAAGAACTAAAAGTGTGAAAAAAGCATTCTGGCCCAAATTCTGACTGTTTTGACTTTTGAACTTGAAATGTGACCAAAAAACTGCTCTTTTTTGAACTACAGATGAGATTTTTGCCTTTTGGCTCAAATTCTGACTGTTTTGACTTTTCAACTTGAAATGTGACCAAAAAACAGCAGTTTTTTAAACTACATATGAGATCTTTGCTTTTTGAGTGCGTTTTGGTTTCAAAAATCATTTTGTCACTCAAAAGCACTAAAACTGTCAAAAAAGCTTTTTCGCTCAAATTCTGACTGTTTTGACACTTCAACTTGAAAATGACCAAAAAACAGCAGTTTTTTAAACTACATATGAGATCTTTGCATTTTGAGTGCGTTTTGGTTTCAAAAATCATTTTGTTACTCAAAAGCACTAAAAGTGTGAAAAAAGCATTCTGGCCCAAATTCTGACTGTTTTGACTTTTGAACTTGAAATGTGACCAAAAAACTGCTCTTTTTTGAACTACAGATGAGATTTTTGCCTTTTGGCTCAAATTCTGACTGTTTTGACTTTTCAACTTAAAATGTGAACAACAAAAAGCAGTTTTTTAAACTACATATGAGATCTTTGCATTTTGAGTGCGTTTTGGATTCAAAAATCAATTTGTTACTCAAAAGCACTAAAAGTGTCCAAAAAAGCATTTTTGCTCAAATTCTGACTGTTTTGACTTTTGAACTTGAAATGTGACCAAAAACAACAGCTCTTTTTTGAACTTTAGGTGAGATCTTTGCTTTTTGAGTGCGTTTTGGTTTCAAAAATCATTTTGTCACTCAAAAGCACTAAAACTGTGAAAAAAGCATTTTGGCTCAAATTCTGACTGTTTTGACACTTCAACTTGAAATGTGACCAAAAAACAGCTCTTTTTTGAACTACAGATGAGATTTTTGCCTTTTGGCTAAAATTTGAACAGTTTTGACTGTCAACTTGAAATGTGACCAAAAAACAGCAGTTTTTTAAACTACATATGAGATCTTTGCTTTTTGAATGCGTTTTGGTTTCAAAAATCATTTTGTCACTCAAAAGCACTAAAAGTGTCAAAAAAGCATTTTGGCTCAAATTCTGACTGTTTTGACACTTCAAATTGAAATGCGACCAAAAAACAGCAGTTTTTTAAACTACATATGAGATCTTTGCATTTTGAGTGCGTTTTGGTTTCAAAAATCATTTTGTTACTCAAAAGAACTAAAAGTGTGAAAAAAGCATTCTGGCCCAAATTCTGACTGTTTTGACTTTTGAACTTGAAATGTGACCAAAAAACTGCTCTTTTTTGAACTACAGATGAGATTTTTGCCTTTTGGCTCAAATTCTGACTGTTTTGACTTTTCAACTTGAAATGTGACCAAAAAACAGCAGTTTTTTAAACTACATATGAGATCTTTGCATTTTGAGTGCGTTTTGGTTTCAAAAATCATTTTGTTACCCAAAAGTACTAAAAGTGTCAAAAAAGCATTTTGGCTCAAATTCTGACTGTTTTGACACTTCAACTTGAAATGTGACCAAAAAACAGCAGTTTTTTAAACTACATATGAGATCTTTGCATTTTGAGTGCGTTTTGGTTTCAAAAATCATTTTGTTACTCAAAAGCACTAAAAGTGTCAAAAAAGCATTTTGGCTCAAATTCTGACTGTTTTAACTTTTGAACTCGAAATGTGATCAAAAGATTGCTCTTTTTCGAACTACAGATGAGATTTTTGCCTTTTGGCTAAAATTTGAACAGTTTTGACTGTCAACTTGAAATGTGACCAAAAAACAGCAGTTTTTTAAACTACATATGAGATCTTTGCATTTTGAGTGCGTTTTGGATTCAAAAATCAATTTGTTACTCAAAAGCACTAAAAGTGTCCAAAAAAGCATTTTTGCTCAAATTCTGACTGTTTTGACTTTTGAACTTGAAATGTGACCAAAAACAACAGCTCTTTTTTGAACTTTAGGTGAGATCTTTGCTTTTTGAGTGCGTTTTGGTTTCAAAAATCATTTTGTCACTCAAAAGCACTAAAACTGTCAAAAAAGCTTTTTCGCTCAAATTCTGACTGTTTTGACACTTCAACTTGAAAATGACCAAAAAACAGCAGTTTTTTAAACTACATATGAGATCTTTGCATTTTGAGTGCGTTTTGGTTTCAAAAATCATTTTGTTACTCAAAAGCACTAAAAGTGTGAAAAAAGCATTCTGGCCCAAATTCTGACTGTTTTGACTTTTGAACTTGAAATGTGACCAAAAAACTGCTCTTTTTTGAACTACAGATGAGATTTTTGCCTTTTGGCTCAAATTCTGACTGTTTTGACTTTTCAACTTAAAATGTGAACAACAAAAAGCAGTTTTTTAAACTACATATGAGATCTTTGCATTTTGAGTGCGTTTTGGATTCAAAAAACAATTTGTTACTCAAAAGCACTAAAAGTGTCCAAAAAAGCATTTTTGCTCAAATTCTGACTGTTTTGACTTTTGAACTTGAAATGTGACCAAAAACAACAGCTCTTTTTTGAACTTTAGGTGAGATCTTTGCTTTTTGAGTGCGTTTTGGTTTCAAAAATCATTTTGTCACTCAAAAGCACTAAAACTGTCAAAAAAGCATTTTGGCTCAAATTCTGACTGTTTTGACACTTCAACTTGAAATGTGACCAAAAACAACAGCTCTTTTTTGAACTTTAGGTGAAATCTTTGCTTTTTGAATGCGTTTTGGTTTCAAAAATCATTTTGTCACTCAAAAGCACTAAAAGTGTCAAAAAAGCATTTTGGCTCAAATTCTGACTGTTTTGACTTTTGAACTTGAAATGTGACCAAAAACAACAGCTCTTTTTTGAACTTTAGGTGAGATCTTTGCTTTTTTAGTGTGTTTTGGTTTCAAAAATCATTTTGTCACTCAAAAGTACTAAAAGTGTCAAAAAAGCATTTTGGCTCAAATTCTGACTGTTTTGACACTTCAACTTGAAATGTGACCAAAAAACAGCAGTTTTTTAAACTACATATGAGATCTTTGCATTTTGAGTGCGTTTTGGATTCAAAAAACAATTTGTTACTCAAAAGCACTAAAAGTGTCCAAAAAAGCATTTTTGCTCAAATTCTGACTGTTTTGACTTTTGAACTTGAAATGTGACCAAAAACAACAGCTCTTTTTTGAACTTTAGGTGAGATCTTTGCTTTTTGAGTGCGTTTTGGTTTCAAAAATCATTTTGTCACTCAAAAGCACTAAAACTGTCAAAAAAGCTTTTTCGCTCAAATTCTGACTGTTTTGACACTTCAACTTGAAAATGACCAAAAAACAGCAGTTTTTTAAACTACATATGAGATCTTTGCATTTTGAGTGCGTTTTGGTTTCAAAAATCATTTTGTTACTCAAAAGCACTAAAAGTGTGAAAAAAGCATTCTGGCCCAAATTCTGACTGTTTTGACTTTTGAACTTGAAATGTGACCAAAAAACTGCTCTTTTTTGAACTACAGATGAGATTTTTGCCTTTTGGCTCAAATTCTGACTGTTTTGACTTTTCAACTTAAAATGTGAACAACAAAAAGCAGTTTTTTAAACTACATATGAGATCTTTGCATTTTGAGTGCGTTTTGGATTCAAAAATCAATTTGTTACTCAAAAGCACTAAAAGTGTCCAAAAAAGCATTTTTGCTCAAATTCTGACTGTTTTGACTTTTGAACTTGAAATGTGACCAAAAACAACAGCTCTTTTTTGAACTTTAGGTGAGATCTTTGCTTTTTGAGTGCGTTTTGGTTTCAAAAATCATTTTGTCACTCAAAAGCACTAAAACTGTCAAAAAAGCATTTTGGCTCAAATTCTGACTGTTTTGACACTTCAACTTGAAATGTGACCAAAAAACAGCTCTTTTTTGAACTACAGATGAGATTTTTGCCTTTTGGCTAAAATTTGAACAGTTTTGACTGTCAACTTGAAATGTGACCAAAAAACAGCAGTTTTTTAAACTACATATGAGATCTTTGCTTTTTGAATGCGTTTTGGTTTCAAAAATCATTTTGTCACTCAAAAGCACTAAAAGTGTCAAAAAAGCATTTTGGCTCAAATTCTGACTGTTTTGACACTTCAAATTGAAATGCGACCAAAAAACAGCAGTTTTTTAAACTACATATGAGATCTTTGCATTTTGAGTGCGTTTTGGTTTCAAAAAACAATTTGTTACTCAAAAGCACTAAAAGTGTCCAAAAAAGCATTTTTGCTCAAATTCTGACTGTTTTGACTTTTGAACTTGAAATGTGACCAAAAACAACAGCTCTTTTTTGAACTTTAGGTGAGATCTTTGCTTTTTGAGTGCGTTTTGGTTTCAAAAATCATTTTGTCACTCAAAAGCACTAAAACTGTCAAAAAAGCTTTTTCGCTCAAATTCTGACTGTTTTGACACTTCAACTTGAAAATGACCAAAAAACAGCAGTTTTTTAAACTACATATGAGATCTTTGCATTTTGAGTGCGTTTTGGTTTCAAAAATCATTTTGTTACTCAAAAGCACTAAAAGTGTGAAAAAAGCATTCTGGCCCAAATTCTGACTGTTTTGACTTTTGAACTTGAAATGTGACCAAAAAACTGCTCTTTTTTGAACTACAGATGAGATTTTTGCCTTTTGGCTCAAATTCTGACTGTTTTGACTTTTCAACTTAAAATGTGAACAACAAAAAGCAGTTTTTTAAACTACATATGAGATCTTTGCATTTTGAGTGCGTTTTGGATTCAAAAAACAATTTGTTACTCAAAAGCACTAAAAGTGTCCAAAAAAGCATTTTTGCTCAAATTCTGACTGTTTTGACTTTTGAACTTGAAATGTGACCAAAAACAACAGCTCTTTTTTGAACTTTAGGTGAGATCTTTGCTTTTTGAGTGCGTTTTGGTTTCAAAAATCATTTTGTCACTCAAAAGCACTAAAACTGTCAAAAAAGCATTTTGGCTCAAATTCTGACTGTTTTGACACTTCAACTTGAAATGTGACCAAAAACAACAGCTCTTTTTTGAACTTTAGGTGAAATCTTTGCTTTTTGAATGCGTTTTGGTTTCAAAAATCATTTTGTCACTCAAAAGCACTAAAAGTGTCAAAAAAGCATTTTGGCTCAAATTCTGACTGTTTTGACTTTTGAACTTGAAATGTGACCAAAAACAACAGCTCTTTTTTGAACTTTAGGTGAGATCTTTGCTTTTTTAGTGTGTTTTGGTTTCAAAAATCATTTTGTCACTCAAAAGTACTAAAAGTGTCAAAAAAGCATTTTGGCTCAAATTCTGACTGTTTTGACACTTCAACTTGAAATGTGACCAAAAAACAGCAGTTTTTTAAACTACATATGAGATCTTTGCATTTTGAGTGCGTTTTGGATTCAAAAAACAATTTGTTACTCAAAAGCACTAAAAGTGTCCAAAAAAGCATTTTTGCTCAAATTCTGACTGTTTTGACTTTTGAACTTGAAATGTGACCAAAAACAACAGCTCTTTTTTGAACTTTAGGTGAGATCTTTGCTTTTTGAGTGCGTTTTGGTTTCAAAAATCATTTTGTCACTCAAAAGCACTAAAACTGTCAAAAAAGCTTTTTCGCTCAAATTCTGACTGTTTTGACACTTCAACTTGAAAATGACCAAAAAACAGCAGTTTTTTAAACTACATATGAGATCTTTGCATTTTGAGTGCGTTTTGGTTTCAAAAATCATTTTGTTACTCAAAAGCACTAAAAGTGTGAAAAAAGCATTCTGGCCCAAATTCTGACTGTTTTGACTTTTGAACTTGAAATGTGACCAAAAAACTGCTCTTTTTTGAACTACAGATGAGATTTTTGCCTTTTGGCTCAAATTCTGACTGTTTTGACTTTTCAACTTAAAATGTGAACAACAAAAAGCAGTTTTTTAAACTACATATGAGATCTTTGCATTTTGAGTGCGTTTTGGATTCAAAAATCAATTTGTTACTCAAAAGCACTAAAAGTGTCCAAAAAAGCATTTTTGCTCAAATTCTGACTGTTTTGACTTTTGAACTTGAAATGTGACCAAAAACAACAGCTCTTTTTTGAACTTTAGGTGAGATCTTTGCTTTTTGAGTGCGTTTTGGTTTCAAAAATCATTTTGTCACTCAAAAGCACTAAAACTGTCAAAAAAGCATTTTGGCTCAAATTCTGACTGTTTTGACACTTCAACTTGAAATGTGACCAAAAAACAGCTCTTTTTTGAACTACAGATGAGATTTTTGCCTTTTGGCTAAAATTTGAACAGTTTTGACTGTCAACTTGAAATGTGACCAAAAAACAGCAGTTTTTTAAACTACATATGAGATCTTTGCTTTTTGAATGCGTTTTGGTTTCAAAAATCATTTTGTCACTCAAAAGCACTAAAAGTGTCAAAAAAGCATTTTGGCTCAAATTCTGACTGTTTTGACACTTCAAATTGAAATGCGACCAAAAAACAGCAGTTTTTTAAACTACATATGAGATCTTTGCATTTTGAGTGCGTTTTGGTTTCAAAAATCATTTTGTTACTCAAAAGAACTAAAAGTGTGAAAAAAGCATTCTGGCCCAAATTCTGACTGTTTTGACTTTTGAACTTGAAATGTGACCAAAAAACTGCTCTTTTTTGAACTACAGATGAGATTTTTGCCTTTTGGCTCAAATTCTGACTGTTTTGACTTTTCAACTTGAAATGTGACCAAAAAACAGCAGTTTTTTAAACTACATATGAGATCTTTGCTTTTTGAGTGCGTTTTGGTTTCAAAAATCATTTTGTCACTCAAAAGCACTAAAACTGTCAAAAAAGCTTTTTCGCTCAAATTCTGACTGTTTTGACACTTCAACTTGAAAATGACCAAAAAACAGCAGTTTTTTAAACTACATATGAGATCTTTGCATTTTGAGTGCGTTTTGGTTTCAAAAATCATTTTGTTACTCAAAAGCACTAAAAGTGTGAAAAAAGCATTCTGGCCCAAATTCTGACTGTTTTGACTTTTGAACTTGAAATGTGACCAAAAAACTGCTCTTTTTTGAACTACAGATGAGATTTTTGCCTTTTGGCTCAAATTCTGACTGTTTTGACTTTTCAAATTAAAATGTGAACAACAAAAAGCAGTTTTTTAAACTACATATGAGATCTTTGCATTTTGAGTGCGTTTTGGATTCAAAAATCAATTTGTTACTCAAAAGCACTAAAAGTGTCCAAAAAAGCATTTTTGCTCAAATTCTGACTGTTTTGACTTTTGAACTTGAAATGTGACCAAAAACAACAGCTCTTTTTTGAACTTTAGGTGAGATCTTTGCTTTTTGAGTGCGTTTTGGTTTCAAAAATCATTTTGTCACTCAAAAGCACTAAAACTGTCAAAAAAGCATTTTGGCTCAAATTCTGACTGTTTTGACACTTCAACTTGAAATGTGACCAAAAAACAGCTCTTTTTTGAACTACAGATGAGATTTTTGCCTTTTGGCTAAAATTTGAACAGTTTTGACTGTCAACTTGAAATGTGACCAAAAAACAGCAGTTTTTTAAACTACATATGAGATCTTTGCTTTTTGAATGCGTTTTGGTTTCAAAAATCATTTTGTCACTTAAAAGCACTAAAAGTGTCAAAAAAGCATTTTGGCTCAAATTCTGACTGTTTTGACACTTCAAATTGAAATGCGACCAAAAAACAGCAGTTTTTTAAACTACATATGAGATCTTTGCATTTTGAGTGCGTTTTGGTTTCAAAAATCATTTTGTTACTCAAAAGAACTAAAAGTGTGAAAAAAGCATTCTGGCCCAAATTCTGACTGTTTTGACTTTTGAACTTGAAATGTGACCAAAAAACTGCTCTTTTTTGAACTACAGATGAGATTTTTGCCTTTTGGCTCAAATTCTGACTGTTTTGACTTTTCAACTTGAAATGTGACCAAAAAACAGCAGTTTTTTAAACTACATATGAGATCTTTGCATTTTGAGTGCGTTTTGGTTTCAAAAATCATTTTGTTACCCAAAAGTACTAAAAGTGTCAAAAAAGCATTTTGGCTCAAATTCTGACTGTTTTGACACTTCAACTTGAAATGTGACCAAAAAACAGCAGTTTTTTAAACTACATATGAGATCTTTGCATTTTGAGTGCGTTTTGGTTTCAAAAATCATTTTGTTACTCAAAAGCACTAAAAGTGTCAAAAAAGCATTTTGGCTCAAATTCTGACTGTTTTAACTTTTGAACTCGAAATGTGATCAAAAGATTGCTCTTTTTCGAACTACAGATGAGATTTTTGCCTTTTGGCTAAAATTTGAACAGTTTTGACTGTCAACTTGAAATGTGACCAAAAAACAGCAGTTTTTTAAACTACATATGAGATCTTTGCATTTTGAGTGCGTTTTGGATTCAAAAATCAATTTGTTACTCAAAAGCACTAAAAGTGTCCAAAAAAGCATTTTTGCTCAAATTCTGACTGTTTTGACTTTTGAACTTGAAATGTGACCAAAAACAACAGCTCTTTTTTGAACTTTAGGTGAGATCTTTGCTTTTTGAGTGCGTTTTGGTTTCAAAAATCATTTTGTCACTCAAAAGCACTAAAACTGTCAAAAAAGCATTTTGGCTCAAATTCTGACTGTTTTGACACTTCAACTTGAAATGTGACCAAAAACAACAGCTCTTTTTTGAACTTTAGGTGAAATCTTTGCTTTTTGAATGCGTTTTGGTTTCAAAAATCATTTTGTCACTCAAAAGCACTAAAAGTGTCAAAAAAGCATTTTGGCTCAAATTCTGACTGTTTTGACTTTTGAACTTGAAATGTGACCAAAAACAACAGCTCTTTTTTGAACTTTAGGTGAGATCTTTGCTTTTTTAGTGTGTTTTGGTTTCAAAAATCATTTTGTCACTCAAAAGTACTAAAAGTGTCAAAAAAGCATTTTGGCTCAAATTCTGACTGTTTTGACACTTCAAATTGAAATGCGACCAAAAAACAGCAGTTTTTTAAACTACATATGAGATCTTTGCATTTTGAGTGCGTTTTGGTTTCAAAAATCATTTTGTTACTCAAAAGAACTAAAAGTGTGAAAAAAGCATTCTGGCCCAAATTCTGACTGTTTTGACTTTTGAACTTGAAATGTGACCAAAAAACTGCTCTTTTTTGAACTACAGATGAGATTTTTGCCTTTTGGCTCAAATTCTGACTGTTTTGACTTTTCAACTTGAAATGTGACCAAAAAACAGCAGTTTTTTAAACTACATATGAGATCTTTGCATTTTGAGTGCGTTTTGGTTTCAAAAATCATTTTGTTACCCAAAAGTACTAAAAGTGTCAAAAAAGCATTTTGGCTCAAATTCTGACTGTTTTGACACTTCAACTTGAAATGTGACCAAAAAACAGCAGTTTTTTAAACTACATATGAGATCTTTGCATTTTGAGTGCGTTTTGGTTTCAAAAATCATTTTGTTACTCAAAAGCACTAAAAGTGTCAAAAAAGCATTTTGGCTCAAATTCTGACTGTTTTAACTTTTGAACTCGAAATGTGATCAAAAGATTGCTCTTTTTCGAACTACAGATGAGATTTTTGCCTTTTGGCTAAAATTTGAACAGTTTTGACTGTCAACTTGAAATGTGACCAAAAAACAGCAGTTTTTTAAACTACATATGAGATCTTTGCATTTTGAGTGCGTTTTGGATTCAAAAATCAATTTGTTACTCAAAAGCACTAAAAGTGTCCAAAAAAGCATTTTTGCTCAAATTCTGACTGTTTTGACTTTTGAACTTGAAATGTGACCAAAAACAACAGCTCTTTTTTGAACTTTAGGTGAGATCACTGCTTTTTGAGTGCGTTTTGGTTTCAAAAATCATTTTGTCACTCAAAAGCACTAAAACTGTCAAAAAAGCATTTTGGCTCAAATTCTGACTGTTTTGACACTTCAACTTGAAATGTGACCAAAAACAACAGCTCTTTTTTGAACTTTAGGTGAAATCTTTGCTTTTTGAATGCGTTTTGGTTTCAAAAATCATTTTGTCACTCAAAAGCACTAAAAGTGTCAAAAAAGCATTTTGGCTCAAATTCTGACTGTTTTGACTTTTGAACTTGAAATGTGACCAAAAACAACAGCTCTTTTTTGAACTTTAGGTGAGATCTTTGCTTTTTTAGTGTGTTTTGGTTTCAAAAATCATTTTGTCACTCAAAAGTACTAAAAGTGTCAAAAAAGCATTTTGGCTCAAATTCTGACTGTTTTGACACTTCAACTTGAAATGTGACCAAAAAACAGCAGTTTTTTAAACTACATATGAGATCTTTGCATTTTGAGTGCGTTTTGGATTCAAAAAACAATTTGTTACTCAAAAGCACTAAAAGTGTCCAAAAAAGCATTTTTGCTCAAATTCTGACTGTTTTGACTTTTGAACTTGAAATGTGACCAAAAACAACAGCTCTTTTTTGAACTTTAGGTGAGATCTTTGCTTTTTGAGTGCGTTTTGGTTTCAAAAATCATTTTGTCACTCAAAAGCACTAAAACTGTCAAAAAAGCATTTTGGCTCAAATTCTGACTGTTTTGACACTTCAACTTGAAATGTGACCAAAAAACAGCTCTTTTTTGAACTACAGATGAGATTTTTGCCTTTTGGCTAAAATTTGAACAGTTTTGACTGTCAACTTGAAATGTGACCAAAAAACAGCAGTTTTTTAAACTACATATGAGATCTTTCCTTTTTGAATGCGTTTTGGTTTCAAAAATCATTTTGTCACTCAAAAGCACTAAAAGTGTCAAAAAAGCATTTTGGCTCAAATTCTGACTGTTTTGACACTTCAACTTGAAATGTGACCAAAAAACAGCAGTTTTTTAAACTACATATGAGATCTTTGCATTTTGAGTGCGTTTTGGTTTCAAAAATCATTTTGTTACTCAAAAGCACTAAAAGTGTCAAAAAAGCATTTTGGCTCAAATTCTGACTGTTTTGACTTTTGAACTTGAAATGTGACCAAAAACAACAGCTCTTTTTTGAACTTTAGGTGAGATCTTTGCTTTTTTAGTGTGTTTTGGTTTCAAAAATCATTTTGTCACTCAAAAGTACTAAAAGTGTCAAAAAAGCATTTTGGCTCAAATTCTGACTGTTTTGACACTTCAACTTGAAATGTGACCAAAAAACAGCTCTTTTTTGAACTACAGATGAGATTTTTGCCTTTTGGCTAAAATTTGAACAGTTTTGACTGTCAACTTGAAATGTGACCAAAAAACAGCAGTTTTTTAAACTACATATGAGATCTTTCCTTTTTGAATGCGTTTTGGTTTCAAAAATCATTTTGTCACTCAAAAGCACTAAAAGTGTCAAAAAAGCATTTTGGCTCAAATTCTGACTGTTTTGACTTTTGAACTTGAAATGTGACCAAAAACAACAGCTCTTTTTTGAACTTTAGGTGAGATCTTTGCTTTTTTAGTGTGTTTTGGTTTCAAAAATCATTTTGTCACTCAAAAGTACTAAAAGTGTCAAAAAGCATTTTGGCTCAAATTCTGACTGTTTTGACACTTCAACTTGAAATGTGACCAAAAAACAGCAGTTTTTTAAACTACATATGAGATCTTTGCATTTTGAGTGCGTTTTGGTTTCAAAAATCATTTTGTTACTCAAAAGCACTAAAAGTGTGAAAAAAGCATTCTGGCCCAAATTCTGACTGTTTTGACTTTTGAACTTGAAATGTGACCAAAAAACTGCTCTTTTTTGAACTACAGATGAGATTTTTGCCTTTTGGCTCAAATTCTGACTGTTTTGACTTTTCAACTTAAAATGTGAACAACAAAAAGCAGTTTTTTAAACTACATATGAGATCTTTGCATTTTGAGTGCGTTTTGGATTCAAAAAACAATTTGTTACTCAAAAGCACTAAAAGTGTCCAAAAAAGCATTTTTGCTCAAATTCTGACTGTTTTGACTTTTGAACTTGAAATGTGACCAAAAACAACAGCTCTTTTTTGAACTTTAGGTGAGATCTTTGCTTTTTGAGTGCGTTTTGGTTTCAAAAATCATTTTGTCACTCAAAAGCACTAAAACTGTCAAAAAAGCTTTTTCGCTCAAATTCTGACTGTTTTGACACTTCAACTTGAAAATGACCAAAAAACAGCAGTTTTTTAAACTACATATGAGATCTTTGCATTTTGAGTGCGTTTTGGTTTCAAAAATCATTTTGTTACTCAAAAGCACTAAAAGTGTGAAAAAAGCATTCTGGCCCAAATTCTGACTGTTTTGACTTTTGAACTTGAAATGTGACCAAAAAACTGCTCTTTTTTGAACTACAGATGAGATTTTTGCCTTTTGGCTCAAATTCTGACTGTTTTGACTTTTCAACTTAAAATGTGAACAACAAAAAGCAGTTTTTTAAACTACATATGAGATCTTTGCATTTTGAGTGCGTTTTGGATTCAAAAATCAATTTGTTACTCAAAAGCACTAAAAGTGTCCAAAAAAGCATTTTTGCTCAAATTCTGACTGTTTTGACTTTTGAACTTGAAATGTGACCAAAAACAACAGCTCTTTTTTGAACTTTAGGTGAGATCTTTGCTTTTTGAGTGCGTTTTGGTTTCAAAAATCATTTTGTCACTCAAAAGCACTAAAACTGTCAAAAAAGCATTTTGGCTCAAATTCTGACTGTTTTGACACTTCAACTTGAAATGTGACCAAAAAACAGCTCTTTTTTGAACTACAGATGAGATTTTTGCCTTTTGGCTAAAATTTGAACAGTTTTGACTGTCAACTTGAAATGTGACCAAAAAACAGCAGTTTTTTAAACTACATATGAGATCTTTGGATTTTGAGTGCGTTTTGGTTTCAAAAATCATTTTGTTACTCAAAAGAACTAAAAGTGTGAAAAAAGCATTCTGGCCCAAATTCTGACTGTTTTGACTTTTGAACTTGAAATGTGACCAAAAAACTGCTCTTTTTTGAACTACAGATGAGATTTTTGCCTTTTGGCTCAAATTCTGACTGTTTTGACTTTTCAACTTGAAATGTGACCAAAAAACAGCAGTTTTTTAAACTACATATGAGATCTTTGCATTTTGAGTGCGTTTTGGTTTCAAAAATCATTTTGTTACCCAAAAGTACTAAAAGTGTCAAAAAAGCATTTTGGCTCAAATTCTGACTGTTTTGACACTTCAACTTGAAATGTGACCAAAAAACAGCAGTTTTTTAAACTACATATGAGATCTTTGCATTTTGAGTGCGTTTTGGTTTCAAAAATCATTTTGTTACTCAAAAGCACTAAAAGTGTCAAAAAAGCATTTTGGCTCAAATTCTGACTGTTTTAACTTTTGAACTCGAAATGTGATCAAAAGATTGCTCTTTTTCGAACTACAGATGAGATTTTTGCCTTTTGGCTAAAATTTGAACAGTTTTGACTGTCAACTTGAAATGTGACCAAAAAACAGCAGTTTTTTAAACTACATATGAGATCTTTGCATTTTGAGTGCGTTTTGGATTCAAAAATCAATTTGTTACTCAAAAGCACTAAAAGTGTCCAAAAAAGCATTTTTGCTCAAATTCTGACTGTTTTGACTTTTGAACTTGAAATGTGACCAAAAACAACAGCTCTTTTTTGAACTTTAGGTGAGATCTTTGCTTTTTGAGTGCGTTTTGGTTTCAAAAATCATTTTGTCACTCAAAAGCACTAAAACTGTCAAAAAAGCTTTTTCGCTCAAATTCTGACTGTTTTGACACTTCAACTTGAAAATGACCAAAAAACAGCAGTTTTTTAAACTACATATGAGATCTTTGCATTTTGAGTGCGTTTTGGTTTCAAAAATCATTTTGTTACTCAAAAGCACTAAAAGTGTGAAAAAAGCATTCTGGCCCAAATTCTGACTGTTTTGACTTTTGAACTTGAAATGTGACCAAAAAACTGCTCTTTTTTGAACTACAGATGAGATTTTTGCCTTTTGGCTCAAATTCTGACTGTTTTGACTTTTCAACTTAAAATGTGAACAACAAAAAGCAGTTTTTTAAACTACATATGAGATCTTTGCATTTTGAGTGCGTTTTGGATTCAAAAATCAATTTGTTACTCAAAAGCACTAAAAGTGTCCAAAAAAGCATTTTTGCTCAAATTCTGACTGTTTTGACTTTTGAACTTGAAATGTGACCAAAAACAACAGCTCTTTTTTGAACTTTAGGTGAGATCTTTGCTTTTTGAGTGCGTTTTGGTTTCAAAAATCATTTTGTCACTCAAAAGCACTAAAACTGTCAAAAAAGCATTTTGGCTCAAATTCTGACTGTTTTGACACTTCAACTTGAAATGTGACCAAAAAACAGCTCTTTTTTGAACTACAGATGAGATTTTTGCCTTTTGGCTAAAATTTGAACAGTTTTGACTGTCAACTTGAAATGTGACCAAAAAACAGCAGTTTTTTAAACTACATATGAGATCTTTGCTTTTTGAATGCGTTTTGGTTTCAAAAATCATTTTGTCACTCAAAAGCACTAAAAGTGTCAAAAAAGCATTTTGGCTCAAATTCTGACTGTTTTGACACTTCAAATTGAAATGCGACCAAAAAACAGCAGTTTTTTAAACTACATATGAGATCTTTGCATTTTGAGTGCGTTTTGGTTTCAAAAATCATTTTGTTACTCAAAAGAACTAAAAGTGTGAAAAAAGCATTCTGGCCCAAATTCTGACTGTTTTGACTTTTGAACTTGAAATGTGACCAAAAAACTGCTCTTTTTTGAACTACAGATGAGATTTTTGCCTTTTGGCTCAAATTCTGACTGTTTTGACTTTTCAACTTGAAATGTGACCAAAAAACAGCAGTTTTTTAAACTACATATGAGATCTTTGCATTTTGAGTGCGTTTTGGTTTCAAAAATCATTTTGTTACCCAAAAGTACTAAAAGTGTCAAAAAAGCATTTTGGCTCAAATTCTGACTGTTTTGACACTTCAACTTGAAATGTGACCAAAAAACAGCAGTTTTTTAAACTACATATGAGATCTTTGCATTTTGAGTGCGTTTTGGTTTCAAAAATCATTTTGTTACTCAAAAGCACTAAAAGTGTCAAAAAAGCATTTTGGCTCAAATTCTGACTGTTTTAACTTTTGAACTCGAAATGTGATCAAAAGATTGCTCTTTTTCGAACTACAGATGAGATTTTTGCCTTTCGGCTAAAATTTGAACAGTTTTGACTGTCAACTTGAAATGTGACCAAAAAACAGCAGTTTTTTAAACTACATATGAGATCTTTGCATTTTGAGTGCGTTTTGGATTCAAAAAACAATTTGTTACTCAAAAGCACTAAAAGTGTCCAAAAAAGCATTTTTGCTCAAATTCTGACTGTTTTGACTTTTGAACTTGAAATGTGACCAAAAACAACAGCTCTTTTTTGAACTTTAGGTGAGATCTTTGCTTTTTGAGTGCGTTTTGGTTTCAAAAATCATTTTGTCACTCAAAAGCACTAAAACTGTCAAAAAAGCTTTTTCGCTCAAATTCTGACTGTTTTGACACTTCAACTTGAAAATGACCAAAAAACAGCAGTTTTTTAAACTACATATGAGATCTTTGCATTTTGAGTGCGTTTTGGTTTCAAAAATCATTTTGTTACTCAAAAGCACTAAAAGTGTGAAAAAAGCATTCTGGCCCAAATTCTGACTGTTTTGACTTTTGAACTTGAAATGTGACCAAAAAACTGCTCTTTTTTGAACTACAGATGAGATTTTTGCCTTTTGGCTCAAATTCTGACTGTTTTGACTTTTCAACTTAAAATGTGAACAACAAAAAGCAGTTTTTTAAACTACATATGAGATCTTTGCATTTTGAGTGCGTTTTGGATTCAAAAATCAATTTGTTACTCAAAAGCACTAAAAGTGTCCAAAAAAGCATTTTTGCTCAAATTCTGACTGTTTTGACTTTTGAACTTGAAATGTGACCAAAAACAACAGCTCTTTTTTGAACTTTAGGTGAGATCTTTGCTTTTTGAGTGCGTTTTGGTTTCAAAAATCATTTTGTCACTCAAAAGCACTAAAACTGTCAAAAAAGCATTTTGGCTCAAATTCTGACTGTTTTGACACTTCAACTTGAAATGTGACCAAAAAACAGCTCTTTTTTGAACTACAGATGAGATTTTTGCCTTTTGGCTAAAATTTGAACAGTTTTGACTGTCAACTTGAAATGTGACCAAAAAACAGCAGTTTTTTAAACTACATATGAGATCTTTGCTTTTTGAATGCGTTTTGGTTTCAAAAAACAATTTGTTACTCAAAAGCACTAAAAGTGTCAAAAAAGCATTTTGGCTCAAATTCTGACTGTTTTGACACTTCAAATTGAAATGCGACCAAAAAACAGCAGTTTTTTAAACTACATATGAGATCTTTGCATTTTGAGTGCGTTTTGGTTTCAAAAATCATTTTGTTACTCAAAAGAACTAAAAGTGTGAAAAAAGCATTCTGGCCCAAATTCTGACTGTTTTGACTTTTGAACTTGAAATGTGACCAAAAAACTGCTCTTTTTTGAACTACAGATGAGATTTTTGCCTTTTGGCTCAAATTCTGACTGTTTTGACTTTTCAACTTGAAATGTGACCAAAAAACAGCAGTTTTTTAAACTACATATGAGATCTTTGCATTTTGAGTGCGTTTTGGTTTCAAAAATCATTTTGTTACTCAAAAGCACTAAAAGTGTCAAAAAAGCATTTTGGCTCAAATTCTGACTGTTTTAACTTTTGAACTCGAAATGTGATCAAAAGATTGCTCTTTTTCGAACTACAGATGAGATTTTTGCCTTTTGGCTAAAATTTGAACAGTTTTGACTGTCAACTTGAAATGTGACCAAAAAACAGCAGTTTTTTAAACTACATATGAGATCTTTGCATTTTGAGTGCGTTTTGGATTCAAAAATCAATTTGTTACTCAAAAGCACTAAAAGTGTCCAAAAAAGCATTTTTGCTCAAATTCTGACTGTTTTGACTTTTGAACTTGAAATGTGACCAAAAACAACAGCTCTTTTTTGAACTTTAGGTGAGATCTTTGCTTTTTGAGTGCGTTTTGGTTTCAAAAATCATTTTGTCACTCAAAAGCACTAAAACTGTCAAAAAAGCATTTTGGCTCAAATTCTGACTGTTTTGACACTTCAACTTGAAATGTGACCAAAAACAACAGCTCTTTTTTGAACTTTAGGTGAAATCTTTGCTTTTTGAATGCGTTTTGGTTTCAAAAATCATTTTGTCACTCAAAAGCACTAAAAGTGTCAAAAAAGCATTTTGGCTCAAATTCTGACTGTTTTGACTTTTGAACTTGAAATGTGACCAAAAACAACAGCTCTTTTTTGAACTTTAGGTGAGATCTTTGCTTTTTTAGTGTGTTTTGGTTTCAAAAATCATTTTGTCACTCAAAAGTACTAAAAGTGTCAAAAAAGCATTTTGGCTCAAATTCTGACTGTTTTGACACTTCAAATTGAAATGCGACCAAAAAACAGCAGTTTTTTAAACTACATATGAGATCTTTGCATTTTGAGTGCGTTTTGGTTTCAAAAATCATTTTGTTACTCAAAAGAACTAAAAGTGTGAAAAAAGCATTCTGGCCCAAATTCTGACTGTTTTGACTTTTGAACTTGAAATGTGACCAAAAAACTGCTCTTTTTTGAACTACAGATGAGATTTTTGCCTTTTGGCTCAAATTCTGACTGTTTTGACTTTTCAACTTGAAATGTGACCAAAAAACAGCAGTTTTTTAAACTACATATGAGATCTTTGCATTTTGAGTGCGTTTTGGTTTCAAAAATCATTTTGTTACCCAAAAGTACTAAAAGTGTCAAAAAAGCATTTTGGCTCAAATTCTGACTGTTTTGACACTTCAACTTGAAATGTGACCAAAAAACAGCAGTTTTTTAAACTACATATGAGATCTTTGCATTTTGAGTGCGTTTTGGTTTCAAAAATCATTTTGTTACTCAAAAGCACTAAAAGTGTCAAAAAAGCATTTTGGCTCAAATTCTGACTGTTTTAACTTTTGAACTCGAAATGTGATCAAAAGATTGCTCTTTTTCGAACTACAGATGAGATTTTTGCCTTTTGGCTAAAATTTGAACAGTTTTGACTGTAAACTTGAAATGTGACCAAAAAACAGCAGTTTTTTAAACTACATATGAGATCTTTGCATTTTGAGTGCGTTTTGGATTCAAAAATCATTTTGTCACTCAAAAGCACTAAAACTGTCAAAAAAGCATTTTGGCTCAAATTCTGACTGTTTTGACACTTCAACTTGAAATGTGACCAAAAACAACAGCTCTTTTTTGAACTTTAGGTGAAATCTTTGCTTTTTGAATGCGTTTTGGTTTCAAAAATCATTTTGTCACTCAAAAGCACTAAAAGTGTCAAAAAAGCATTTTGGCTCAAATTCTGACTGTTTTGACTTTTGAACTTGAAATGTGACCAAAAACAACAGCTCTTTTTTGAACTTTAGGTGAGATCTTTGCTTTTTTAGTGTGTTTTGGTTTCAAAAATCATTTTGTCACTCAAAAGTACTAAAAGTGTCAAAAAAGCATTTTGGCTCAAATTCTGACTGTTTTGACACTTCAAATTGAAATGCGACCAAAAAACAGCAGTTTTTTAAACTACATATGAGATCTTTGCATTTTGAGTGCGTTTTGGTTTCAAAAATCATTTTGTTACTCAAAAGAACTAAAAGTGTGAAAAAAGCATTCTGGCCCAAATTCTGACTGTTTTGACTTTTGAACTTGAAATGTGACCAAAAAATTGCTCTTTTTTGAACTACAGATGAGATTTTTGCCTTTTGGCTCAAATTCTGACTGTTTTGACTTTTCAACTTGAAATGTGACCAAAAAACAGCAGTTTTTTAAACTACATATGAGATCTTTGCATTTTGAGTGCGTTTTGGTTTCAAAAATCATTTTGTTACCCAAAAGTACTAAAAGTGTCAAAAAAGCATTTTGGCTCAAATTCTGACTGTTTTGACACTTCAACTTGAAATGTGACCAAAAAACAGCAGTTTTTTAAACTACATATGAGATCTTTGCATTTTGAGTGCGTTTTGGTTTCAAAAATCATTTTGTTACTCAAAAGCACTAAAAGTGTCAAAAAAGCATTTTGGCTCAAATTCTGACTGTTTTAACTTTTGAACTCGAAATGTGATCAAAAGATTGCTCTTTTTCGAACTACAGATGAGATTTTTGCCTTTTGGCTAAAATTTGAACAGTTTTGACTGTCAACTTGAAATGTGACCAAAAAACAGCAGTTTTTTAAACTACATATGAGATCTTTGCATTTTGAGTGCGTTTTGGATTCAAAAATCAATTTGTTACTCAAAAGCACTAAAAGTGTCCAAAAAAGCATTTTGGCTCAAATTCTGACTGTTTTGACTTTTGAACTTGAAATGTGACCAAAAACAACAGCTCTTTTTTGAACTTTAGGTGAGATCTTTGCTTTTTGAGTGCGTTTTGGTTTCAAAAATCATTTTGTCACTCAAAAGCACTAAAACTGTCAAAAAAGCATTTTGGCTCAAATTCTGACTGTTTTGACACTTCAACTTGAAATGTGACCAAAAACAACAGCTCTTTTTTGAACTTTAGGTGAAATCTTTGCTTTTTGAATGCGTTTTGGTTTCAAAAATCATTTTGTCACTCAAAAGCACTAAAAGTGTCAAAAAAGCATTTTGGCTCAAATTCTGACTGTTTTGACTTTTGAACTTGAAATGTGACCAAAAACAACAGCTCTTTTTTGAACTTTAGGTGAGATCTTTGCTTTTTTAGTGTGTTTTGGTTTCAAAAATCATTTTGTCACTCAAAAGTACTAAAAGTGTCAAAAAAGCATTTTGGCTCAAATTCTGACTGTTTTGACACTTCAACTTGAAATGTGACCAAAAAACAGCAGTTTTTTAAACTACATATGAGATCTTTGCATTTTGAGCGCGTTTTGGATTCAAAAAACAATTTGTTACTCAAAAGCACTAAAAGTGTCCAAAAAAGCATTTTTGCTCAAATTCTGACTGTTTTGACTTTTGAACTTGAAATGTGACCAAAAACAACAGCTCTTTTTTGAACTTTAGGTGAGATCTTTGCTTTTTGAGTGCGTTTTGGTTTCAAAAATCATTTTGTCACTCAAAAGCACTAAAACTGTCAAAAAAGCATTTTGGCTCAAATTCTGACTGTTTTGACACTTCAACTTGAAATGTGACCAAAAAACAGCTCTTTTTTGAACTACAGATGAGATTTTTGCCTTTTGGCTAAAATTTGAACAGTTTTGACTGTCAACTTGAAATGTGACCAAAAAACAGCAGTTTTTTAAACTACATATGAGATCTTTCCTTTTTGAATGCGTTTTGGTTTCAAAAATCATTTTGTCACTCAAAAGCACTAAAAGTGTCAAAAAAGCATTTTGGCTCAAATTCTGACTGTTTTGACTTTTGAACTTGAAATGTGACCAAAAACAACAGCTCTTTTTTGAACTTTAGGTGAGATCTTTGCTTTTTTAGTGTGTTTTGGTTTCAAAAATCATTTTGTCACTCAAAAGTACTAAAAGTGTCAAAAAGCATTTTGGCTCAAATTCTGACTGTTTTGACACTTCAACTTGAAATGTGACCAAAAAACAGCAGTTTTTTAAACTACATATGAGATCTTTGCATTTTGAGTGCGTTTTGGTTTCAAAAATCATTTTGTTACTCAAAAGCACTAAAAGTGTGAAAAAAGCATTCTGGCCCAAATTCTGACTGTTTTGACTTTTGAACTTGAAATGTGACCAAAAAACTGCTCTTTTTTGAACTACAGATGAGATTTTTGCCTTTTGGCTCAAATTCTGACTGTTTTGACTTTTCAACTTAAAATGTGAACAACAAAAAGCAGTTTTTTAAACTACATATGAGATCTTTGCATTTTGAGTGCGTTTTGGATTCAAAAAACAATTTGTTACTCAAAAGCACTAAAAGTGTCCAAAAAAGCATTTTTGCTCAAATTCTGACTGTTTTGACTTTTGAACTTGAAATGTGACCAAAAACAACAGCTCTTTTTTGAACTTTAGGTGAGATCTTTGCTTTTTGAGTGCGTTTTGGTTTCAAAAATCATTTTGTCACTCAAAAGCACTAAAACTGTCAAAAAAGCATTTTGGCTCAAATTCTGACTGTTTTGACACTTCAACTTGAAATGTGACCAAAAACAACAGCTCTTTTTTGAACTTTAGGTGAAATCTTTGCTTTTTGAATGCGTTTTGGTTTCAAAAATCATTTTGTCACTCAAAAGCACTAAAAGTGTCAAAAAAGCATTTTGGCTCAAATTCTGACTGTTTTGACTTTTGAACTTGAAATGTGACCAAAAACAACAGCTCTTTTTTGAACTTTAGGTGAGATCTTTGCTTTTTTAGTGTGTTTTGGTTTCAAAAATCATTTTGTCACTCAAAAGTACTAAAAGTGTCAAAAAAGCATTTTGGCTCAAATTCTGACTGTTTTGACACTTCAACTTGAAATGTGACCAAAAAACAGCAGTTTTTTAAACTACATATGAGATCTTTGCATTTTGAGCGCGTTTTGGATTCAAAAAACAATTTGTTACTCAAAAGCACTAAAAGTGTCCAAAAAAGCATTTTTGCTCAAATTCTGACTGTTTTGACTTTTGAACTTGAAATGTGACCAAAAACAACAGCTCTTTTTTGAACTTTAGGTGAGATCTTTGCTTTTTGAGTGCGTTTTGGTTTCAAAAATCATTTTGTCACTCAAAAGCACTAAAACTGTCAAAAAAGCATTTTGGCTCAAATTCTGACTGTTTTGACACTTCAACTTGAAATGTGACCAAAAAACAGCTCTTTTTTGAACTTTAGGTGAAATCTTTGCTTTTTGAATGCGTTTTGGTTTCAAAAATCATTTTGTCACTCAAAAGCACTAAAAGTGTCAAAAAAGCATTTTGGCTCAAATTCTGACTGTTTTGACTTTTGAACTTGAAATGTGACCAAAAACAACAGCTCTTTTTTGAACTTTAGGTGAGATCTTTGCTTTTTGAGTGCGTTTTGGTTTCAAAAATCATTTTGTCACTCAAAAGCACTAAAACTGTCAAAAAAGCATTTTGGCTCAAATTCTGACTGTTTTGACACTTCAACTTGAAATGTGACCAAAAAACAGCTCTTTTTTGAACTACAGATGAGATTTTTGCCTTTTGGCTAAAATTTGAACAGTTTTGACTGTCAACTTGAAATGTGACCAAAAAACAGCAGTTTTTTAAACTACATATGAGATCTTTCCTTTTTGAATGCGTTTTGGTTTCAAAAATCATTTTGTCACTCAAAAGCACTAAAAGTGTCAAAAAAGCATTTTGGCTCAAATTCTGACTGTTTTGACTTTTGAACTTGAAATGTGACCAAAAACAACAGCTCTTTTTTGAACTTTAGGTGAGATCTTTGCTTTTTTAGTGTGTTTTGGTTTCAAAAATCATTTTGTCACTCAAAAGTACTAAAAGTGTCAAAAAGCATTTTGGCTCAAATTCTGACTGTTTTGACACTTCAACTTGAAATGTGACCAAAAAACAGCAGTTTTTTAAACTACATATGAGATCTTTGCATTTTGAGTGCGTTTTGGTTTCAAAAATCATTTTGTTACTCAAAAGCACTAAAAGTGTGAAAAAAGCATTCTGGCCCAAATTCTGACTGTTTTGACTTTTGAACTTGAAATGTGACCAAAAAACTGCTCTTTTTTGAACTACAGATGAGATTTTTGCCTTTTGGCTCAAATTCTGACTGTTTTGACTTTTCAACTTAAAATGTGAACAACAAAAAGCAGTTTTTTAAACTACATATGAGATCTTTGCATTTTGAGTGCGTTTTGGATTCAAAAAACAATTTGTTACTCAAAAGCACTAAAAGTGTCCAAAAAAGCATTTTTGCTCAAATTCTGACTGTTTTGACTTTTGAACTTGAAATGTGACCAAAAACAACAGCTCTTTTTTGAACTTTAGGTGAGATCTTTGCTTTTTGAGTGCGTTTTGGTTTCAAAAATCATTTTGTCACTCAAAAGCACTAAAACTGTCAAAAAAGCTTTTTCGCTCAAATTCTGACTGTTTTGACACTTCAACTTGAAAATGACCAAAAAACAGCAGTTTTTTAAACTACATATGAGATCTTTGCATTTTGAGTGCGTTTTGGTTTCAAAAATCATTTTGTTACTCAAAAGCACTAAAAGTGTGAAAAAAGCATTCTGGCCCAAATTCTGACTGTTTTGACTTTTGAACTTGAAATGTGACCAAAAAACTGCTCTTTTTTGAACTACAGATGAGATTTTTGCCTTTTGGCTCAAATTCTGACTGTTTTGACTTTTCAACTTAAAATGTGAACAACAAAAAGCAGTTTTTTAAACTACATATGAGATCTTTGCATTTTGAGTGCGTTTTGGATTCAAAAATCAATTTGTTACTCAAAAGCACTAAAAGTGTCCAAAAAAGCATTTTTGCTCAAATTCTGACTGTTTTGACTTTTGAACTTGAAATGTGACCAAAAACAACAGCTCTTTTTTGAACTTTAGGTGAGATCTTTGCTTTTTGAGTGCGTTTTGGTTTCAAAAATCATTTTGTCACTCAAAAGCACTAAAACTGTCAAAAAAGCATTTTGGCTCAAATTCTGACTGTTTTGACACTTCAACTTGAAATGTGACCAAAAAACAGCTCTTTTTTGAACTACAGATGAGATTTTTGCCTTTTGGCTAAAATTTGAACAGTTTTGACTGTCAACTTGAAATGTGACCAAAAAACAGCAGTTTTTTAAACTACATATGAGATCTTTGCTTTTTGAATGCGTTTTGGTTTCAAAAATCATTTTGTCACTCAAAAGCACTAAAACTGTCAAAAAAGCATTTTGGCTCAAATTCTGACTGTTTTGACACTTCAAATTGAAATGCGACCAAAAAACAGCAGTTTTTTAAACTACATATGAGATCTTTGCATTTTGAGTGCGTTTTGGTTTCAAAAATCATTTTGTTACTCAAAAGAACTAAAAGTGTGAAAAAAGCATTCTGGCCCAAATTCTGACTGTTTTGACTTTTGAACTTGAAATGTGACCAAAAAACTGCTCTTTTTTGAACTACAGATGAGATTTTTGCCTTTTGGCTCAAATTCTGACTGTTTTGACTTTTCAACTTGAAATGTGACCAAAAAACAGCAGTTTTTTAAACTACATATGAGATCTTTGCATTTTGAGTGCGTTTTGGTTTCAAAAATCATTTTGTTACCCAAAAGTACTAAAAGTGTCAAAAAAGCATTTTGGCTCAAATTCTGACTGTTTTGACACTTCAACTTGAAATGTGACCAAAAAACAGCAGTTTTTTAAACTACATATGAGATCTTTGCATTTTGAGTGCGTTTTGGTTTCAAAAATCATTTTGTTACTCAAAAGCACTAAAAGTGTCAAAAAAGCATTTTGGCTCAAATTCTGACTGTTTTAACTTTTGAACTCGAAATGTGATCAAAAGATTGCTCTTTTTCGAACTACAGATGAGATTTTTGCCTTTTGGCTAAAATTTGAACAGTTTTGACTGTCAACTTGAAATGTGACCAAAAAACAGCAGTTTTTTAAACTACATATGAGATCTTTGCATTTTGAGTGCGTTTTGGATTCAAAAATCAATTTGTTACTCAAAAGCACTAAAAGTGTCCAAAAAAGCATTTTTGCTCAAATTCTGACTGTTTTGACTTTTGAACTTGAAATGTGACCAAAAACAACAGCTCTTTTTTGAACTTTAGGTGAGATCTTTGCTTTTTGAGTGCGTTTTGGTTTCAAAAATCATTTTGTCACTCAAAAGCACTAAAACTGTCAAAAAAGCATTTTGGCTCAAATTCTGACTGTTTTGACACTTCAACTTGAAATGTGACCAAAAAACAGCTCTTTTTTGAACTACAGATGAGATTTTTGCCTTTTGGCTAAAATTTGAACAGTTTTGACTGTCAACTTGAAATGTGACCAAAAAACAGCAGTTTTTTAAACTACATATGAGATCTTTGCTTTTTGAATGCGTTTTGGTTTCAAAAATCATTTTGTCACTCAAAAGCACTAAAAGTGTCAAAAAAGCATTTTGGCTCAAATTCTGACTGTTTTGACACTTCAAATTGAAATGCGACCAAAAAACAGCAGTTTTTTAAACTACATATGAGATCTTTGCATTTTGAGTGCGTTTTGGTTTCAAAAATCATTTTGTTACTCAAAAGCACTAAAAGTGTGAAAAAAGCATTCTGGCCCAAATTCTGACTGTTTTGACTTTTGAACTTGAAATGTGACCAAAAAACTGCTCTTTTTTGAACTACAGATGAGATTTTTGCCTTTTGGCTCAAATTCTGACTGTTTTGACTTTTCAACTTAAAATGTGAACAACAAAAAGCAGTTTTTTAAACTACATATGAGATCTTTGCATTTTGAGTGCGTTTTGGATTCAAAAATCAATTTGTTACTCAAAAGCACTAAAAGTGTCCAAAAAAGCATTTTTGCTCAATTTCTGACTGTTTTGACTTTTGAACTTGAAATGTGACCAAAAACAACAGCTCTTTTTTGAACTTTAGGTGAGATCTTTGCTTTTTGAGTGCGTTTTGGTTTCAAAAATCATTTTGTCACTCAAAAGCACTAAAACTGTCAAAAAAGCATTTTGGCTCAAATTCTGACTGTTTTGACACTTCAACTTGAAATGTGACCAAAAAACAGCTCTTTTTTGAACTACAGATGAGATTTTTGCCTTTTGGCTAAAATTTGAACAGTTTTGACTGTCAACTTGAAATGTGACCAAAAAACAGCAGTTTTTTAAACTACATATGAGATCTTTGCTTTTTGAATGCGTTTTGGTTTCAAAAATCATTTTGTCACTCAAAAGCACTAAAAGTGTCAAAAAAGCATTTTGGCTCAAATTCTGACTGTTTTGACACTTCAAATTGAAATGCGACCAAAAAACAGCAGTTTTTTAAACTACATATGAGATCTTTGCATTTTGAGTGCGTTTTGGTTTCAAAAATCATTTTGTTACTCAAAAGAACTAAAAGTGTGAAAAAAGCATTCTGGCCCAAATTCTGACTGTTTTGACTTTTGAACTTGAAATGTGACCAAAAAACTGCTCTTTTTTGAACTACAGATGAGATTTTTGCCTTTTGGCTCAAATTCTGACTGTTTTGACTTTTCAACTTGAAATGTGACCAAAAAACAGCAGTTTTTTAAACTACATATGAGATCTTTGCATTTTGAGTGCGTTTTGGTTTCAAAAATCATTTTGTTACCCAAAAGTACTAAAAGTGTCAAAAAAGCATTTTGGCTCAAATTCTGACTGTTTTGACACTTCAACTTGAAATGTGACCAAAAAACAGCAGTTTTTTAAACTACATATGAGATCTTTGCATTTTGAGTGCGTTTTGGTTTCAAAAATCATTTTGTTACTCAAAAGCACTAAAAGTGTCAAAAAAGCATTTTGGCTCAAATTCTGACTGTTTTAACTTTTGAACTCGAAATGTGATCAAAAGATTGCTCTTTTTCGAACTACAGATGAGATTTTTGCCTTTTGGCTAAAATTTGAACAGTTTTGACTCTCAACTTGAAATGTGACCAAAAAACAGCAGTTTTTTAAACTACATATGAGATCTTTGCATTTTGAGTGCGTTTTGGATTCAAAAATCAATTTGTTACTCAAAAGCACTAAAAGTGTCCAAAAAAGCATTTTTGCTCAAATTCTGACTGTTTTGACTTTTGAACTTGAAATGTGACCAAAAACAACAGCTCTTTTTTGAACTTTAGGTGAGATCTTTGCTTTTTGAGTGCGTTTTGGTTTCAAAAATCATTTTGTCACTCAAAAGCACTAAAACTGTCAAAAAAGCATTTTGGCTCAAATTCTGACTGTTTTGACACTTCAAATTGAAATGCGACCAAAAAACAGCAGTTTTTTAAACTACATATGAGATCTTTGCATTTTGAGTGCGTTTTGGTTTCAAAAATCATTTTGTTACTCAAAAGAACTAAAAGTGTGAAAAAAGCATTCTGGCCCAAATTCTGACTGTTTTGACTTTTGAACTTGAAATGTGACCAAAAAACTGCTCTTTTTTGAACTACAGATGAGATTTTTGCCTTTTGGCTCAAATTCTGACTGTTTTGACTTTTCAACTTGAAATGTGACCAAAAAACAGCAGTTTTTTAAACTACATATGAGATCTTTGCATTTTGAGTGCGTTTTGGTTTCAAAAATCATTTTGTTACCCAAAAGTACTAAAAGTGTCAAAAAAGCATTTTGGCTCAAATTCTGACTGTTTTGACACTTCAACTTGAAATGTGACCAAAAAACAGCAGTTTTTTAAACTACATATGAGATCTTTGCATTTTGAGTGCGTTTTGGTTTCAAAAATCATTTTGTTACTCAAAAGCACTAAAAGTGTCAAAAAAGCATTTTGGCTCAAATTCTGACTGTTTTAACTTTTGAACTCGAAATGTGATCAAAAGATTGCTCTTTTTCGAACTACAGATGAGATTTTTGCCTTTTGGCTAAAATTTGAACAGTTTTGACTGTCAACTTGAAATGTGACCAAAAAACAGCAGTTTTTTAAACTACATATGAGATCTTTGCATTTTGAGTGCGTTTTGGATTCAAAAATCAATTTGTTACTCAAAAGCACTAAAAGTGTCCAAAAAAGCATTTTTGCTCAAATTCTGACTGTTTTGACTTTTGAACTTGAAATGTGACCAAAAACAACAGCTCTTTTTTGAACTTTAGGTGAGATCTTTGCTTTTTGAGTGCGTTTTGGTTTCAAAAATCATTTTGTCACTCAAAAGCACTAAAACTGTCAAAAAAGCATTTTGGCTCAAATTCTGACTGTTTTGACACTTCAACTTGAAATGTGACCAAAAACAACAGCTCTTTTTTGAACTTTAGGTGAAATCTTTGCTTTTTGAATGCGTTTTGGTTTCAAAAATCATTTTGTCACTCAAAAGCACTAAAAGTGTCAAAAAAGCATTTTGGCTCAAATTCTGACTGTTTTGACTTTTGAACTTGAAATGTGACCAAAAACAACAGCTCTTTTTTGAACTTTAGGTGAGATCTTTGCTTTTTTAGTGTGTTTTGGTTTCAAAAATCATTTTGTCACTCAAAAGTACTAAAAGTGTCAAAAAAGCATTTTGGCTCAAATTCTGACTGTTTTGACACTTCAAATTGAAATGCGACCAAAAAACAGCAGTTTTTTAAACTACATATGAGATCTTTGCATTTTGAGTGCGTTTTGGTTTCAAAAATCATTTTGTTACTCAAAAGAACTAAAAGTGTGAAAAAAGCATTCTGGCCCAAATTCTGACTGTTTTGACTTTTGAACTTGAAATGTGACCAAAAAACTGCTCTTTTTTGAACTACAGATGAGATTTTTGCCTTTTGGCTCAAATTCTGACTGTTTTGACTTTTCAACTTGAAATGTGACCAAAAAACAGCAGTTTTTTAAACTACATATGAGATCTTTGCATTTTGAGTGCGTTTTGGTTTCAAAAATCATTTTGTTACCCAAAAGTACTAAAAGTGTCAAAAAAGCATTTTGGCTCAAATTCTGACTGTTTTGACACTTCAACTTGAAATGTGACCAAAAAACAGCAGTTTTTTAAACTACATATGAGATCTTTGCATTTTGAGTGCGTTTTGGTTTCAAAAATCATTTTGTTACTCAAAAGCACTAAAAGTGTCAAAAAAGCATTTTGGCTCAAATTCTGACTGTTTTAACTTTTGAACTCGAAATGTGATCAAAAGATTGCTCTTTTTCGAACTACAGATGAGATTTTTGCCTTTTGGCTAAAATTTGAACAGTTTTGACTGTCAACTTGAAATGTGACCAAAAAACAGCAGTTTTTTAAACTACATATGAGATCTTTGCATTTTGAGTGCGTTTTGGATTCAAAAATCAATTTGTTACTCAAAAGCACTAAAAGTGTCCAAAAAAGCATTTTTGCTCAAATTCTGACTGTTTTGACTTTTGAACTTGAAATGTGACCAAAAACAACAGCTCTTTTTTGAACTTTAGGTGAGATCTTTGCTTTTTGAGTGCGTTTTGGTTTCAAAAATCATTTTGTCACTCAAAAGCACTAAAACTGTCAAAAAAGCATTTTGGCTCAAATTCTGACTGTTTTGACACTTCAACTTGAAATGTGACCAAAAACAACAGCTCTTTTTTGAACTTTAGGTGAAATCTTTGCTTTTTGAATGCGTTTTGGTTTCAAAAATCATTTTGTCACTCAAAAGCACTAAAAGTGTCAAAAAAGCATTTTGGCTCAAATTCTGACTGTTTTGACTTTTGAACTTGAAATGTGACCAAAAACAACAGCTCTTTTTTGAACTTTAGGTGAGATCTTTGCTTTTTTAGTGTGTTTTGGTTTCAAAAATCATTTTGTCACTCAAAAGTACTAAAAGTGTGAAAAAAGCATTCTGGCCCAAATTCTGACTGTTTTGACTTTTGAACTTGAAATGTGACCAAAAAATTGCTCTTTTTTGAACTACAGATGAGATTTTTGCCTTTTGGCTCAAATTCTGACTGTTTTGACTTTTCAACTTGAAATGTGACCAAAAAACAGCAGTTTTTTAAACTACATATGAGATCTTTGCATTTTGAGTGCGTTTTGGTTTCAAAAATCATTTTGTTACCCAAAAGTACTAAAAGTGTCAAAAAAGCATTTTGGCTCAAATTCTGACTGTTTTGACACTTCAACTTGAAATGTGACCAAAAAACAGCAGTTTTTTAAACTACATATGAGATCTTTGCATTTTGAGTGCGTTTTGGTTTCAAAAATCATTTTGTTACTCAAAAGCACTAAAAGTGTCAAAAAAGCATTTTGGCTCAAATTCTGACTGTTTTAACTTTTGAACTCGAAATGTGATCAAAAGATTGCTCTTTTTCGAACTACAGATGAGATTTTTGCCTTTTGGCTAAAATTTGAACAGTTTTGACTGTCAACTTGAAATGTGACCAAAAAACAGCAGTTTTTTAAACTACATATGAGATCTTTGCATTTTGAGTGCGTTTTGGATTCAAAAATCAATTTGTTACTCAAAAGCACTAAAAGTGTCCAAAAAAGCATTTTTGCTCAAATTCTGACTGTTTTGACTTTTGAACTTGAAATGTGACCAAAAACAACAGCTCTTTTTTGAACTTTAGGTGAGATCTTTGCTTTTTGAGTGCGTTTTGGTTTCAAAAATCATTTTGTCACTCAAAAGCACTAAAACTGTCAAAAAAGCATTTTGGCTCAAATTCTGACTGTTTTGACACTTCAACTTGAAATGTGACCAAAAACAACAGCTCTTTTTTGAACTTTAGGTGAAATCTTTGCTTTTTGAATGCGTTTTGGTTTCAAAAATCATTTTGTCACTCAAAAGCACTAAAAGTGTCAAAAAAGCATTTTGGCTCAAATTCTGACTGTTTTGACTTTTGAACTTGAAATGTGACCAAAAACAACAGCTCTTTTTTGAACTTTAGGTGAGATCTTTGCTTTTTTAGTGTGTTTTGGTTTCAAAAATCATTTTGTCACTCAAAAGTACTAAAAGTGTCAAAAAAGCATTTTGGCTCAAATTCTGACTGTTTTGACACTTCAACTTGAAATGTGACCAAAAAACAGCAGTTTTTTAAACTACATATGAGATCTTTGCATTTTGAGCGCGTTTTGGATTCAAAAAACAATTTGTTACTCAAAAGCACTAAAAGTGTCCAAAAAAGCATTTTTGCTCAAATTCTGACTGTTTTGACTTTTGAACTTGAAATGTGACCAAAAACAACAGCTCTTTTTTGAACTTTAGGTGAGATCTTTGCTTTTTGAGTGCGTTTTGGTTTCAAAAATCATTTTGTCACTCAAAAGCACTAAAACTGTCAAAAAAGCATTTTGGCTCAAATTCTGACTGTTTTGACACTTCAACTTGAAATGTGACCAAAAAACAGCTCTTTTTTGAACTACAGATGAGATTTTTGCCTTTTGGCTAAAATTTGAACAGTTTTGACTGTCAACTTGAAATGTGACCAAAAAACAGCAGTTTTTTAAACTACATATGAGATCTTTCCTTTTTGAATGCGTTTTGGTTTCAAAAATCATTTTGTCACTCAAAAGCACTAAAAGTGTCAAAAAAGCATTTTGGCTCAAATTCTGACTGTTTTGACTTTTGAACTTGAAATGTGACCAAAAACAACAGCTCTTTTTTGAACTTTAGGTGAGATCTTTGCTTTTTTAGTGTGTTTTGGTTTCAAAAATCATTTTGTCACTCAAAAGTACTAAAAGTGTCAAAAAGCATTTTGGCTCAAATTCTGACTGTTTTGACACTTCAACTTGAAATGTGACCAAAAAACAGCAGTTTTTTAAACTACATATGAGATCTTTGCATTTTGAGTGCGTTTTGGTTTCAAAAATCATTTTGTTACTCAAAAGCACTAAAAGTGTGAAAAAAGCATTCTGGCCCAAATTCTGACTGTTTTGACTTTTGAACTTGAAATGTGACCAAAAAACTGCTCTTTTTTGAACTACAGATGAGATTTTTGCCTTTTGGCTCAAATTCTGACTGTTTTGACTTTTCAACTTAAAATGTGAACAACAAAAAGCAGTTTTTTAAACTACATATGAGATCTTTGCATTTTGAGTGCGTTTTGGATTCAAAAAACAATTTGTTACTCAAAAGCACTAAAAGTGTCCAAAAAAGCATTTTTGCTCAAATTCTGACTGTTTTGACTTTTGAACTTGAAATGTGACCAAAAACAACAGCTCTTTTTTGAACTTTAGGTGAGATCTTTGCTTTTTGAGTGCGTTTTGGTTTCAAAAATCATTTTGTCACTCAAAAGCACTAAAACTGTCAAAAAAGCTTTTTCGCTCAAATTCTGACTGTTTTGACACTTCAACTTGAAAATGACCAAAAAACAGCAGTTTTTTAAACTACATATGAGATCTTTGCATTTTGAGTGCGTTTTGGTTTCAAAAATCATTTTGTTACTCAAAAGCACTAAAAGTGTGAAAAAAGCATTCTGGCCCAAATTCTGACTGTTTTGACTTTTGAACTTGAAATGTGACCAAAAAACTGCTCTTTTTTGAACTACAGATGAGATTTTTGCCTTTTGGCTCAAATTCTGACTGTTTTGACTTTTCAACTTAAAATGTGAACAACAAAAAGCAGTTTTTTAAACTACATATGAGATCTTTGCATTTTGAGTGCGTTTTGGATTCAAAAATCAATTTGTTACTCAAAAGCACTAAAAGTGTCCAAAAAAGCATTTTTGCTCAAATTCTGACTGTTTTGACTTTTGAACTTGAAATGTGACCAAAAACAACAGCTCTTTTTTGAACTTTAGGTGAGATCTTTGCTTTTTGAGTGCGTTTTGGTTTCAAAAATCATTTTGTCACTCAAAAGCACTAAAACTGTCAAAAAAGCTTTTTCGCTCAAATTCTGACTGTTTTGACACTTCAACTTGAAAATGACCAAAAAACAGCAGTTTTTTAAACTACATATGAGATCTTTGCATTTTGAGTGCGTTTTGGTTTCAAAAATCATTTTGTTACTCAAAAGCACTAAAAGTGTGAAAAAAGCATTCTGGCCCAAATTCTGACTGTTTTGACTTTTGAACTTGAAATGTGACCAAAAAACTGCTCTTTTTTGAACTACAGATGAGATTTTTGCCTTTTGGCTCAAATTCTGACTGTTTTGACTTTTCAACTTAAAATGTGAACAACAAAAAGCAGTTTTTTAAACTACATATGAGATCTTTGCATTTTGAGTGCGTTTTGGATTCAAAAATCAATTTGTTACTCAAAAGCACTAAAAGTGTCCAAAAAAGCATTTTTGCTCAAATTCTGACTGTTTTGACTTTTGAACTTGAAATGTGACCAAAAACAACAGCTCTTTTTTGAACTTTAGGTGAGATCTTTGCTTTTTGAGTGCGTTTTGGTTTCAAAAATCATTTTGTCACTCAAAAGCACTAAAACTGTCAAAAAAGCATTTTGGCTCAAATTCTGACTGTTTTGACACTTCAACTTGAAATGTGACCAAAAAACAGCTCTTTTTTGAACTACAGATGAGATTTTTGCCTTTTGGCTAAAATTTGAACAGTTTTGACTGTCAACTTGAAATGTGACCAAAAAACAGCAGTTTTTTAAACTACATATGAGATCTTTGCTTTTTGAATGCGTTTTGGTTTCAAAAATCATTTTGTCACTCAAATGCACTAAAAGTGTCAAAAAAGCATTTTGGCTCAAATTCTGACTGTTTTGACACTTCAAATTGAAATGCGACCAAAAAACAGCAGTTTTTTAAACTACATATGAGATCTTTGCATTTTGAGTGCGTTTTGGTTTCAAAAATCATTTTGTTACTCAAAAGAACTAAAAGTGTGAAAAAAGCATTCTGGCCCAAATTCTGACTGTTTTGACTTTTGAACTTGAAATGTGACCAAAAAACTGCTCTTTTTTGAACTACAGATGAGATTTTTGCCTTTTGGCTCAAATTCTGACTGTTTTGACTTTTCAACTTGAAATGTGACCAAAAAACAGCAGTTTTTTAAACTACATATGAGATCTTTGCATTTTGAGTGCGTTTTGGTTTCAAAAATCATTTTGTTACCCAAAAGTACTAAAAGTGTCAAAAAAGCATTTTGGCTCAAATTCTGACTGTTTTGACACTTCAACTTGAAATGTGACCAAAAAACAGCAGTTTTTTAAACTACATATGAGATCTTTGCATTTTGAGTGCGTTTTGGTTTCAAAAATCATTTTGTTACTCAAAAGCACTAAAAGTGTCAAAAAAGCATTTTGGCTCAAATTCTGACTGTTTTAACTTTTGAACTCGAAATGTGATCAAAAGATTGCTCTTTTTCGAACTACAGATGAGATTTTTGCCTTTTGGCTAAAATTTGAACAGTTTTGACTGTCAACTTGAAATGTGACCAAAAAACAGCAGTTTTTTAAACTACATATGAGATCTTTGCATTTTGAGTGCGTTTTGGATTCAAAAATCAATTTGTTACTCAAAAGCACTAAAAGTGTCCAAAAAAGCATTTTTGCTCAAATTCTGACTGTTTTGACTTTTGAACTTGAAATGTGACCAAAAACAACAGCTCTTTTTTGAACTTTAGGTGAGATCTTTGCTTTTTGAGTGCGTTTTGGTTTCAAAAATCATTTTGTCACTCAAAAGCACTAAAACTGTCAAAAAAGCATTTTGGCTCAAATTCTGACTGTTTTGACACTTCAACTTGAAATGTGACCAAAAACAACAGCTCTTTTTTGAACTTTAGGTGAAATCTTTGCTTTTTGAATGCGTTTTGGTTTCAAAAATCATTTTGTCACTCAAAAGCACTAAAAGTGTCAAAAAAGCATTTTGGCTCAAATTCTGACTGTTTTGACTTTTGAACTTGAAATGTGACCAAAAACAACAGCTCTTTTTTGAACTTTAGGTGAGATCTTTGCTTTTTTAGTGTGTTTTGGTTTCAAAAATCATTTTGTCACTCAAAAGTACTAAAAGTGTCAAAAAAGCATTTTGGCTCAAATTCTGACTGTTTTGACACTTCAACTTGAAATGTGACCAAAAAACAGCAGTTTTTTAAACTACATATGAGATCTTTGCATTTTGAGTGCGTTTTGGATTCAAAAAACAATTTGTTACTCAAAAGCACTAAAAGTGTCCAAAAAAGCATTTTTGCTCAAATTCTGACTGTTTTGACTTTTGAACTTGAAATGTGACCAAAAACAACAGCTCTTTTTTGAACTTTAGGTGAGATCTTTGCTTTTTGAGTGCGTTTTGGTTTCAAAAATCATTTTGTCACTCAAAAGCACTAAAACTGTCAAAAAAGCATTTTGGCTCAAATTCTGACTGTTTTGACACTTCAACTTGAAATGTGACCAAAAAACAGCTCTTTTTTGAACTACAGATGAGATTTTTGCCTTTTGGCTAAAATTTGAACAGTTTTGACTGTCAACTTGAAATGTGACCAAAAAACAGCAGTTTTTTAAACTACATATGAGATCTTTCCTTTTTGAATGCGTTTTGGTTTCAAAAATCATTTTGTCACTCAAAAGCACTAAAAGTGTCAAAAAAGCATTTTGGCTCAAATTCTGACTGTTTTGACTTTTGAACTTTAAATGTGACCAAAAACAACAGCTCTTTTTTGAACTTTAGGTGAGATCTTTGCTTTTTTAGTGTGTTTTGGTTTCAAAAATCATTTTGTCACTCAAAAGTACTAAAAGTGTCAAAAAGCATTTTGGCTCAAATTCTGACTGTTTTGACACTTCAACTTGAAATGTGACCAAAAAACAGCAGTTTTTTAAACTACATATGAGATCTTTGCATTTTGAGTGCGTTTTGGTTTCAAAAATCATTTTGTTACTCAAAAGCACTAAAAGTGTGAAAAAAGCATTCTGGCCCAGATTCTGACTGTTTTGACTTTTGAACTTGAAATGTGACCAAAAAACTGCTCTTTTTTGAACTACAGATGAGATTTTTGCCTTTTGGCTCAAATTCTGACTGTTTTGACTTTTCAACTTAAAATGTGAACAACAAAAAGCAGTTTTTTAAACTACATATGAGATCTTTGCATTTTGAGTGCGTTTTGGATTCAAAAAACAATTTGTTACTCAAAAGCACTAAAAGTGTCCAAAAAAGCATTTTTGCTCAAATTCTGACTGTTTTGACTTTTGAACTTGAAATGTGACCAAAAACAACAGCTCTTTTATGAACTTTAGGTGAGATCTTTGCTTTTTTAGTGCGTTTTGGTTTCAAAAATCATTTTGTCACTCAAAAGCACTAAAACTGTCAAAAAAGCATTTTGGCTCAAATTCTGACTGTTTTGACACTTCAACTTGAAATGTGACCAAAAAACAGCTCTTTTTTGAACTACAGATGAGATTTTTGCCTTTTGGCTAAAATTTGAACAGTTTTGACTGTCAACTTGAAATGTGACCAAAAAACAGCAGTTTTTTAAACTACATATGAGATCTTTGCATTTTGAGTGCGTTTTGGTTTCAAAAATCATTTTGTTACTCAAAAGTACTAAAAGTGTCAAAAAAGCATTTTGGCTCAAATTCTGACTGTTTTGACTTTTGAACTTGAAATGTGACCAAAAACAACAGCTCTTTTTTGAACTTTAGGTGAGATCTTTGCTTTTTGAGTGCGTTTTGGTTTCAAAAATCATTTTGTCACTCAAAAGCACTAAAACTGTCAAAAAAGCTTTTTCGCTCAAATTCTGACTGTTTTGACACTTCAACTTGAAATGTGACCAAAAAACAGCAGTTTTTTAAACTACATATGAGATCTTTGCATTTTGAGTGCGTTTTGGTTTCAAAAATCATTTTGTTACTCAAAAGCACTAAAAGTGTCAAAAAAGCATTCTGGCCCAAATTCTGACTGTTTTGACTTTTGAACTTGAAATGTGACCAAAAAACTGCTCTTTTTTGAACTACAGATGAGATTTTTGCCTTTTGGCTCAAATTCTGACTGTTTTGACTTTTCAACTTAAAATGTGAACAAAAAAACAGCAGTTTTTTAAACTACATATGAGATCTTTGCATTTTGAGTGCGTTTTGGATTCAAAAAACAATTTGTTACTCAAAAGCACTAAAAGTGTCCAAAAAAGCATTTTTGCTCAAATTCTGACTGTTTTGACTTTTGAACTTGAAATGTGACCAAAAACAACAGCTCTTTTTTGAACTTTAGGTGAGATCTTTGCTTTTTGAGTGCGTTTTGGTTTCAAAAATCATTTTGTCACTCAAAAGTACTAAAAGTGTCAAAAAAGCATTTTGGCTCAAATTCTGACTGTTTTGACACTTCAACTTGAAATGTGACCAAAAAACAGCAGTTTTTTAAACTACATATGAGATCTTTGCATTTTGAGTGCGTTTTGGATTCAAAAAACAATTTGTTACTCAAAAGCACTAAAAGTGTCCAAAAAAGCATTTTTGCTCAAATTCTGACTGTTTTGACTTTTGAACTTGAAATGTGACCAAAAACAACAGCTCTTTTTTGAACTTTAGGTGAGATCTTTGCTTTTTGAGTGCGTTTTGGTTTCAAAAATCATTTTGTCTCACTAAAACTGTCAAAAAAGCATTTTGGCTCAAATTCTGACTGTTTTGACACTTCAACTTGAAATGTGACCAAAAAACAGCTCTTTTTTGAACTACAGATGAGATTTTTGCCTTTTGGCTAAAATTTGAACAGTTTTGACTGTCAACTTGAAATGTGACCAAAAAACAGCAGTTCTTTAAACTACATATGAGATCTTTCCTTTTTGAATGCGTTTTGGTTTCAAAAATCATTTTGTCACTCAAAAGCACTAAAAGTGTCAAAAAAGCATTTTGGCTCAAATTCTGACTGTTTTGACTTTTGAACTTGAAATGTGACCAAAAAACAGCAGTTTTTTAAACTACATATGAGATCTTTGCATTTTGAGTGCGTTTTGGTTTCAAAAATCATTTTGTTACTCAAAAGCACTAAAAGTGTGAAAAAAGCATTCTGGCCCAAATTCTGACTGTTTTGACTTTTGAACTTGAAATGTGACCAAAAAACTGCTCTTTTTTGAACTACAGATGAGATTTTTGCCTTTTGGCTCAAATTCTGACTGTTTTGACTTTTCAACTTAAAATGTGAACAACAAAAAGCAGTTTTTTAAACTACATATGAGATCTTTGCATTTTGAGTGCGTTTTGGATTCAAAAAACAATTTGTTACTCAAAAGCACTAAAAGTGTCCAAAAAAGCATTTTTGCTCAAATTCTGACTGTTTTGACTTTTGAACTTGAAATGTGACCAAAAACAACAGCTCTTTTTTGAACTACAGATGAGATTTTTGCCTTTTGGCTAAAATTTGAACAGTTTTGACTGTCAACTTGAAATGTGACCAAAAAACAGCAGTTTTTTAAACTACATATGAGATCTTTGCATTTTGAGTGCGTTTTGGTTTCAAAAATCATTTTGTTACTCAAAAGTACTAAAAGTGTCAAAAAAGCATTTTGGCTCAAATTCTGACTGTTTTGACTTTTGAACTTGAAATGTGACCAAAAACAACAGCTCTTTTTTGAACTTTAGGTGAGATCTTTGCTTTTTGAGTGCGTTTTGGTTTCAAAAATCATTTTGTCACTCAAAAGCACTAAAACTGTCAAAAAAGCTTTTTCGCTCAAATTCTGACTGTTTTGACACTTCAACTTGAAATGTGACCAAAAAACAGCAGTTTTTTAAACTACATATGAGATCTTTGCATTTTGAGTGCGTTTTGGTTTCAAAAATCATTTTGTTACTCAAAAGCACTAAAAGTGTGAAAAAAGCATTCTGGCCCAAATTCTGACTGTTTTGACTTTTGAACTTGAAATGTGACCAAAAAACTGCTCTTTTTTGAACTACAGATGAGATTTTTGCCTTTTGGCTCAAATTCTGACTGTTTTGACTTTTCAACTTAAAATGTGAACAAAAAAACAGCAGTTTTTTAAACTACATATGAGATCTTTGCATTTTGAGTGCGTTTTGGATTCAAAAAACAATTTGTTACTCAAAAGCACTAAAAGTGTCCAAAAAAGCATTTTTGCTCAAATTCTGACTGTTTTGACTTTTGAACTTGAAATGTGACCAAAAACAACAGCTCTTTTTTGAACTTTAGGTGAGATCTTTGCTTTTTGAGTGCGTTTTGGTTTCAAAAATCATTTTGTCACTCAAAAGCACTAAAACTGTCAAAAAAGCATTTTGGCTCAAATTCTGACTGTTTTGACACTTCAACTTGAAATGTGACCAAAAAACAGCTCTTTTTTGAACTACAGATGAGATTTTTGCCTTTTGGCTAAAATTTGAACAGTTTTGACTGTCAACTTGAAATGTGACCAAAAAACAGCAGTTTTTTAAACTACATATGAGATCTTTGCTTTTTGAATGCGTTTTGGTTTCAAAAATCATTTTGTCACTCAAAAGCACTAAAAGTGTCAAAAAAGCATTTTGGCTCAAATTCTGACTGTTTTGACACTTCAAATTGAAATGTGACCAAAAAACAGCAGTTTTTTAAACTACATATGAGATCTTTGCATTTTGAGTGCGTTTTGGTTTCAAAAATCATTTTGTTACTCAAAAGCACTAAAAGTGTGAAAAAAGCATTCTGGCCCAAATTCTGACTGTTTTGACTTTTGAACTTGAAATGTGACCAAAAAACTGCTCTTTTTTGAACTACAGATGAGATTTTTGCCTTTTGGCTCAAATTCTGACTGTTTTGACTTTTCAACTTAAAATGTGAACAAAAAAAAGCAGTTTTTTAAACTACATATGAGATCTTTGCTTTTTTAGTGTGTTTTGGTTTCAAAAATCATTTTGTCACTCAAAAGTACTAAAAGTGTCAAAAAAGCATTTTGGCTCAAATTCTGACTGTTTTGACACTTCAACTTGAAATGTGACCAAAAAACAGCAGTTTTTTAAACTACATATGAGATCTTTGCATTTTGAGTGCGTTTTGGTTTCAAAAATCATTTTGTTACCCAAAAGTACTAAAAGTGTCAAAAAAGCATTTTGGCTCAAATTCTGACTGTTTTGACACTTCAACTTGAAATGTGACCAAAAAACAGCAGTTTTTTAAACTACATATGAGATCTTTGCATCTTGAGTGCGTTTTGGTTTCAAAAATCATTTTGTTACTCAAAAGCACTAAAAGTGTCAAAAAAGCATTTTGGCTCAAATTCTGACTGTTTTGACTTTTGAACTCGAAATGTGATCAAAAGATTGCTCTTTTTCGAACTACAGATGAGATTTTTGCCTTTTGGCTAAAATTTGAACAGTTTTGACTGTCAACTTGAAATGTGACCAAAAAACAGCAGTTTTTTAAACTACATATGAGATCTTTGCATTTTGAGTGCGTTTTGGATTCAAAAATCAATTTGTTACTCAAAAGCACTAAAAGTGTCCAAAAAAGCATTTTGGCTCAAATTCTGACTGTTTTGACTTTTGAACTTGAAATGTGACCAAAAACAACAGCTCTTTTTTGAACTTTAGGTGAGATCTTTGCTTTTTTAGTGTGTTTTGGTTTCAAAAATCATTTTGTCACTCAAAAGTACTAAAAGTGTCAAAAAGCATTTTGGCTCAAATTCTGACTGTTTTGACACTTCAACTTGAAATGTGACCAAAAAACAGCAGTTTTTTAAACTACATATGAGATCTTTGCATTTTGAGTGCGTTTTGGTTTCAAAAATCATTTTGTTACTCAAAAGCACTAAAAGTGTGAAAAAAGCATTCTGGCCCAAATTCTGACTGTTTTGACTTTTGAACTTGAAATTTGACCAAAAAACTGCTCTTTTTTGAACTACAGATGAGATTTTTGCCTTTTGGCTCAAATTCTGACTGTTTTGACTTTTCAACTTAAAATGTGAACAACAAAAAGCAGTTTTTTAAACTACATATGAGATCTTTGCATTTTGAGTGCGTTTTGGATTCAAAAAACAATTTGTTACTCAAAAGCACTAAAAGTGTCCAAAAAAGCATGTTTGCTCAAATTCTGACTGTTTTGACTTTTGAACTTGAAATGTGACCAAAAACAACAGCTCTTTTTTGAACTTTAGGTGAGATCTTTGCTTTTTGAGTGCGTTTTGGTTTCAAAAATCATTTTGTCACTCAAAAGCACTAAAACTGTCAAAAAAGCATTTTGGCTCAAATTCTGACTGTTTTGACTTTTGAACTTGAAATGTGACCAAAAAACTGCTCTTTTTTGAACTACAGATGAGATTTTTGCCTTTTGGCTCAAATTCTGACTGTTTTGACTTTTCAACTTGAAATGTGACCAAAAAACAGCAGTTTTTTAAACTACATATGAGATCTTTGCATTTTGAGTGCGTTTTGGTTTCAAAAATCATTTTGTTACCCAAAAGTACTAAAAGTGTCAAAAAAGCATTTTGGCTCAAATTCTGACTGTTTTGACACTTCAACTTGAAATGTGACCAAAAAACAGCAGTTTTTTAAACTACATATGAGATCTTTGCATTTTGAGTGCGTTTTGGTTTCAAAAATCATTTTGTTACTCAAAAGCACTAAAAGTGTCAAAAAAGCATTTTGGCTCAAATTCTGACTGTTTTAACTTTTGAACTCGAAATGTGATCAAAAGATTGCTCTTTTTCGAACTACAGATGAGATTTTTGCCTTTTGGCTAAAATTTGAACAGTTTTGACTGTCAACTTGAAATGTGACCAAAAAACAGCAGTTTTTTAAACTACATATGAGATCTTTGCATTTTGAGTGCGTTTTGGATTCAAAAATCAATTTGTTACTCAAAAGCACTAAAAGTGTCCAAAAAAGCATTTTTGCTCAAATTCTGACTGTTTTGACTTTTGAACTTGAAATGTGACCAAAAACAACAGCTCTTTTTTGAACTTTAGGTGAGATCTTTGCTTTCTGAGTGCGTTTTGGTTTCAAAAATCATTTTGTCACTCAAAAGCACTAAAACTGTCAAAAAAGCATTTTGGCTCAAATTCTGACTGTTTTGACACTTCAACTTGAAATGTGACCAAAAACAACAGCTCTTTTTTGAACTTTAGGTGAAATCTTTGCTTTTTGAATGCGTTTTGGTTTCAAAAATCATTTTGTCACTCAAAAGCACTAAAAGTGTCAAAAAAGCATTTTGGCTCAAATTCTGACTGTTTTGACTTTTGAACTTGAAATGTGACCAAAAACAACAGCTCTTTTTTGAACTTTAGGTGAGATCTTTGCTTTTTTAGTGTGTTTTGGTTTCAAAAATCATTTTGTCACTCAAAAGTACTAAAAGTGTCAAAAAAGCATTTTGGCTCAAATTCTGACTGTTTTGACACTTCAACTTGAAATGTGACCAAAAAACAGCAGTTTTTTAAACTACATATGAGATCTTTGCATTTTGAGTGCGTTTTGGATTCAAAAAACAATTTGTTACTCAAAAGCACTAAAAGTGTCCAAAAAAGCATTTTTGCTCAAATTCTGACTGTTTTGACTTTTGAACTTGAAATGTGACCAAAAACAACAGCTCTTTTTTGAACTTTAGGTGAGATCTTTGCTTTTTGAGTGCGTTTTGGTTTCAAAAATCATTTTGTCACTCAAAAGCACTAAAACTGTCAAAAAAGCATTTTGGCTCAAATTCTGACTGTTTTGACTTTTGAACTTGAAATGTGACCAAAAACAACAGCTCTTTTTTGAACTTTAGGTGAGATCTTTGCTTTTTGAGTGCGTTTTGGTTTCAAAAATCATTTTGTCACTCAAAAGCACTAAAACTGTCAAAAAAGCATTTTGGCTCAAATTCTGACTGTTTTGACACTTCAACTTGAAATGTGACCAAAAAACAGCTCTTTTTTGAACTACAGATGAGATTTTTGCCTTTTGGCTAAAATTTGAACAGTTTTGACTGTCAACTTGAAATGTGACCAAAAAACAGCAGTTTTTTAAACTACATATGAGATCTTTCCTTTTTGAATGCGTTTTGGTTTCAAAAATCATTTTGTCACTCAAAAGCACTAAAAGTGTCAAAAAAGCATTTTGGCTCAAATTCTGACTGTTTTGACTTTTGAACTTGAAATGTGACCAAAAACAACAGCTCTTTTTTGAACTTTAGGTGAGATCTTTGCTTTTTTAGTGTGTTTTGGTTTCAAAAATCATTTTGTCACTCAAAAGTACTAAAAGTGTCAAAAAGCATTTTGGCTCAAATTCTGACTGTTTTGACACTTCAACTTGAAATGTGACCAAAAAACAGCAGTTTTTTAAACTACATATGAGATCTTTGCATTTTGAGTGCGTTTTGGTTTCAAAAATCATTTTGTTACTCAAAAGCACTAAAAGTGTGAAAAAAGCATTCTGGCCCAAATTCTGACTGTTTTGACTTTTGAACTTGAAATGTGACCAAAAAACTGCTCTTTTTTGAACTACAGATGAGATTTTTGCCTTTTGGCTCAAATTCTGACTGTTTTGACTTTTCAACTTAAAATGTGAACAACAAAAAGCAGTTTTTTAAACTACATATGAGATCTTTGCATTTTGAGTGCGTTTTGGATTCAAAAAACAATTTGTTACTCAAAAGCACTAAAAGTGTCCAAAAAAGCATTTTTGCTCAAATTCTGACTGTTTTGACTTTTGAACTTGAAATGTGACCAAAAACAACAGCTCTTTTTTGAACTTTAGGTGAGATCTTTGCTTTTTGAGTGCGTTTTGGTTTCAAAAATCATTTTGTCACTCAAAAGCACTAAAACTGTCAAAAAAGCTTTTTCGCTCAAATTCTGACTGTTTTGACACTTCAACTTGAAAATGACCAAAAAACAGCAGTTTTTTAAACTACATATGAGATCTTTGCATTTTGAGTGCGTTTTGGTTTCAAAAATCATTTTGTTACTCAAAAGCACTAAAAGTGTGAAAAAAGCATTCTGGCCCAAATTCTGACTGTTTTGACTTTTGAACTTGAAATGTGACCAAAAAACTGCTCTTTTTTGAACTACAGATGAGATTTTTGCCTTTTGGCTCAAATTCTGACTGTTTTGACTTTTCAACTTAAAATGTGAACAACAAAAAGCAGTTTTTTAAACTACATATGAGATCTTTGCATTTTGAGTGCGTTTTGGATTCAAAAATCAATTTGTTACTCAAAAGCACTAAAAGTGTCCAAAAAAGCATTTTTGCTCAAATTCTGACTGTTTTGACTTTTGAACTTGAAATGTGACCAAAAACAACAGCTCTTTTTTGAACTTTAGGTGAGATCTTTGCTTTTTGAGTGCGTTTTGGTTTCAAAAATCATTTTGTCACTCAAAAGCACTAAAACTGTCAAAAAAGCATTTTGGCTCAAATTCTGACTGTTTTGACACTTCAACTTGAAATGTGACCAAAAAACAGCTCTTTTTTGAACTACAGATGAGATTTTTGCCTTTTGGCTAAAATTTGAACAGTTTTGACTGTCAACTTGAAATGTGACCAAAAAACAGCAGTTTTTTAAACTACATATGAGATCTTTGCTTTTTGAATGCGTTTTGGTTTCAAAAATCATTTTGTCACTCAAAAGCACTAAAAGTGTCAAAAAAGCATTTTGGCTCAAATTCTGACTGTTTTGACACTTCAAATTGAAATGCGACCAAAAAACAGCAGTTTTTTAAACTACATATGAGATCTTTGCATTTTGAGTGCGTTTTGGTTTCAAAAATCATTTTGTTACTCAAAAGAACTAAAAGTGTGAAAAAAGCATTCTGGCCCAAATTCTGACTGTTTTGACTTTTGAACTTGAAATGTGACCAAAAAACTGCTCTTTTTTGAACTACAGATGAGATTTTTGCCTTTTGGCTCAAATTCTGACTGTTTTGACTTTTCAACTTGAAATGTGACCAAAAAACAGCAGTTTTTTAAACTACATATGAGATCTTTGCATTTTGAGTGCGTTTTGGTTTCAAAAATCATTTTGTTACCCAAAAGTACTAAAAGTGTCAAAAAAGCATTTTGGCTCAAATTCTGACTGTTTTGACACTTCAACTTGAAATGTGACCAAAAAACAGCAGTTTTTTAAACTACATATGAGATCTTTGCATTTTGAGTGCGTTTTGGTTTCAAAAATCATTTTGTTACTCAAAAGCACTAAAAGTGTCAAAAAAGCATTTTGGCTCAAATTTGACTGTTTTAACTTTTGAACTCGAAATGTGATCAAAAGATTGCTCTTTTTCGAACTACAGATGAGATTTTTGCCTTTTGGCTAAAATTTGAACAGTTTTGACTGTCAACTTGAAATGTGACCAAAAAACAGCAGTTTTTTAAACTACATATGAGATCTTTGCATTTTGAGTGCGTTTTGGATTCAAAAATCAATTTGTTACTCAAAAGCACTAAAAGTGTCCAAAAAAGCATTTTTGCTCAAATTCTGACTGTTTTGACTTTTGAACTTGAAATGTGACCAAAAACAACAGCTCTTTTTTGAACTTTAGGTGAGATCTTTGCTTTTTGAGTGCGTTTTGGTTTCAAAAATCATTTTGTCACTCAAAAGCACTAAAACTGTCAAAAAAGCATTTTGGCTCAAATTCTGACTGTTTTGACACTTCAACTTGAAATGTGACCAAAAAACAGCTCTTTTTTGAACTACAGATGAGATTTTTGCCTTTTGGCTAAAATTTGAACAGTTTTGACTGTCAACTTGAAATGTGACCAAAAAACAGCAGTTTTTTAAACTACATATGAGATCTTTGCTTTTTGAATGCGTTTTGGTTTCAAAAATCATTTTGTCACTCAAAAGCACTAAAAGTGTCAAAAAAGCATTTTGGCTCAAATTCTGACTGTTTTGACACTTCAAATTGAAATGCGACCAAAAAACAGCAGTTTTTTAAACTACATATGAGATCTTTGCATTTTGAGTGCGTTTTGGTTTCAAAAATCATTTTGTTACTCAAAAGAACTAAAAGTGTGAAAAAAGCATTCTGGCCCAAATTCTGACTGTTTTGACTTTTGAACTTGAAATGTGACCAAAAAACTGCTCTTTTTTGAACTACAGATGAGATTTTTGCCTTTTGGCTCAAATTCTGACTGTTTTGACTTTTCAACTTGAAATGTGACCAAAAAACAGCAGTTTTTTAAACTACATATGAGATCTTTGCATTTTGAGTGCGTTTTGGTTTCAAAAATCATTTTGTTACCCAAAAGTACTAAAAGTGTCAAAAAAGCATTTTGGCTCAAATTCTGACTGTTTTGACACTTCAACTTGAAATGTGACCAAAAAACAGCAGTTTTTTAAACTACATATGAGATCTTTGCATTTTGAGTGCGTTTTGGTTTCAAAAATCATTTTGTCACTCAAAAGCACTAAAACTGTCAAAAAAGCATTTTGGCTCAAATTCTGACTGTTTTGACACTTCAACTTGAAATGTGACCAAAAACAACAGCTCTTTTTTGAACTTTAGGTGAAATCTTTGCTTTTTGAATGCGTTTTGGTTTCAAAAATCATTTTGTCACTCAAAAGCACTAAAAGTGTCAAAAAAGCATTTTGGCTCAAATTCTGACTGTTTTGACTTTTGAACTTGAAATGTGACCAAAAACAACAGCTCTTTTTTGAACTTTAGGTGAGATCTTTGCTTTTTTAGTGTGTTTTGGTTTCAAAAATCATTTTGTCACTCAAAAGTACTAAAAGTGTCAAAAAAGCATTTTGGCTCAAATTCTGACTGTTTTGACACTTCAAATTGAAATGCGACCAAAAAACAGCAGTTTTTTAAACTACATATGAGATCTTTGCATTTTGAGTGCGTTTTGGTTTCAAAAATCATTTTGTTACTCAAAAGAACTAAAAGTGTGAAAAAAGCATTCTGGCCCAAATTCTGACTGTTTTGACTTTTGAACTTGAAATGTGACCAAAAAACTGCTCTTTTTTGAACTACAGATGAGATTTTTGCCTTTTGGCTCAAATTCTGACTGTTTTGACTTTTCAACTTGAAATGTGACCAAAAAACAGCAGTTTTTTAAACTACATATGAGATCTTTGCATTTTGAGTGCGTTTTGGTTTCAAAAATCATTTTGTTACCCAAAAGTACTAAAAGTGTCAAAAAAGCATTTTGGCTCAAATTCTGACTGTTTTGACACTTCAACTTGAAATGTGACCAAAAAACAGCAGTTTTTTAAACTACATATGAGATCTTTGCATTTTGAGTGCGTTTTGGTTTCAAAAATCATTTTGTTACTCAAAAGCACTAAAAGTGTCAAAAAAGCATTTTGGCTCAAATTCTGACTGTTTTAACTTTTGAACTCGAAATGTGATCAAAAGATTGCTCTTTTTCGAACTACAGATGAGATTTTTGCCTTTTGGCTAAAATTTGAACAGTTTTGACTGTCAACTTGAAATGTGACCAAAAAACAGCAGTTTTTTAAACTACATATGAGATCTTTGCATTTTGAGTGCGTTTTGGATTCAAAAATCATTTTGTCACTCAAAAGCACTAAAACTGTCAAAAAAGCATTTTGGCTCAAATTCTGACTGTTTTGACACTTCAACTTGAAATGTGACCAAAAACAACAGCTCTTTTTTGAACTTTAGGTGAAATCTTTGCTTTTTGAATGCGTTTTGGTTTCAAAAATCATTTTGTCACTCAAAAGCACTAAAAGTGTCAAAAAAGCATTTTGGCTCAAATTCTGACTGTTTTGACTTTTGAACTTGAAATGTGACCAAAAACAACAGCTCTTTTTTGAACTTTAGGTGAGATCTTTGCTTTTTTAGTGTGTTTTGGTTTCAAAAATCATTTTGTCACTCAAAAGTACTAAAAGTGTCAAAAAAGCATTTTGGCTCAAATTCTGACTGTTTTGACACTTCAAATTGAAATGCGACCAAAAAACAGCAGTTTTTTAAACTACATATGAGATCTTTGCATTTTGAGTGCGTTTTGGTTTCAAAAATCATTTTGTTACTCAAAAGAACTAAAAGTGTGAAAAAAGCATTCTGGCCCAAATTCTGACTGTTTTGACTTTTGAACTTGAAATGTGACCAAAAAACTGCTCTTTTTTGAACTACAGATGAGATTTTTGCCTTTTGGCTCAAATTCTGACTGTTTTGACTTTTCAACTTGAAATGTGACCAAAAAACAGCAGTTTTTTAAACTACATATGAGATCTTTGCATTTTGAGTGCGTTTTGGTTTCAAAAATCATTTTGTTACCCAAAAGTACTAAAAGTGTCAAAAAAGCATTTTGGCTCAAATTCTGACTGTTTTGACACTTCAACTTGAAATGTGACCAAAAAACAGCAGTTTTTTAAACTACATATGAGATCTTTGCATTTTGAGTGCGTTTTGGTTTCAAAAATCATTTTGTTACTCAAAAGCACTAAAAGTGTCAAAAAAGCATTTTGGCTCAAATTCTGACTGTTTTAACTTTTGAACTCGAAATGTGATCAAAAGATTGCTCTTTTTCGAACTACAGATGAGATTTTTGCCTTTTGGCTAAAATTTGAACAGTTTTGACTGTCAACTTGAAATGTGACCAAAAAACAGCAGTTTTTTAAACTACATATGAGATCTTTGCATTTTGAGTGCGTTTTGGATTCAAAAATCAATTTGTTACTCAAAAGCACTAAAAGTGTCCAAAAAAGCATTTTGGCTCAAATTCTGACTGTTTTGACTTTTGAACTTGAAATGTGACCAAAAACAACAGCTCTTTTTTGAACTTTAGGTGAGATCTTTGCTTTTTGAGTGCGTTTTGGTTTCAAAAATCATTTTGTCACTCAAAAGCACTAAAACTGTCAAAAAAGCATTTTGGCTCAAATTCTGACTGTTTTGACACTTCAACTTGAAATGTGACCAAAAACAACAGCTCTTTTTTGAACTTTAGGTGAAATCTTTGCTTTTTGAATGCGTTTTGGTTTCAAAAATCATTTTGTCACTCAAAAGCACTAAAAGTGTCAAAAAAGCATTTTGGCTCAAATTCTGACTGTTTTGACTTTTGAACTTGAAATGTGACCAAAAACAACAGCTCTTTTTTGAACTTTAGGTGAGATCTTTGCTTTTTTAGTGTGTTTTGGTTTCAAAAATCATTTTGTCACTCAAAAGTACTAAAAGTGTCAAAAAAGCATTTTGGCTCAAATTCTGACTGTTTTGACACTTCAACTTGAAATGTGACCAAAAAACAGCAGTTTTTTAAACTACATATGAGATCTTTGCATTTTGAGCGCGTTTTGGATTCAAAAAACAATTTGTTACTCAAAAGCACTAAAAGTGTCCAAAAAAGCATTTTTGCTCAAATTCTGACTGTTTTGACTTTTGAACTTGAAATGTGACCAAAAACAACAGCTCTTTTTTGAACTTTAGGTGAGATCTTTGCTTTTTGAGTGCGTTTTGGTTTCAAAAATCATTTTGTCACTCAAAAGCACTAAAACTGTCAAAAAAGCATTTTGGCTCAAATTCTGACTGTTTTGACACTTCAACTTGAAATGTGACCAAAAAACAGCTCTTTTTTGAACTACAGATGAGATTTTTGCCTTTTGGCTAAAATTTGAACAGTTTTGACTGTCAACTTGAAATGTGACCAAAAAACAGCAGTTTTTTAAACTACATATGAGATCTTTCCTTTTTGAATGCGTTTTGGTTTCAAAAATCATTTTGTCACTCAAAAGCACTAAAAGTGTCAAAAAAGCATTTTGGCTCAAATTCTGACTGTTTTGACTTTTGAACTTGAAATGTGACCAAAAACAACAGCTCTTTTTTGAACTTTAGGTGAGATCTTTGCTTTTTTAGTGTGTTTTGGTTTCAAAAATCATTTTGTCACTCAAAAGTACTAAAAGTGTCAAAAAGCATTTTGGCTCAAATTCTGACTGTTTTGACACTTCAACTTGAAATGTGACCAAAAAACAGCAGTTTTTTAAACTACATATGAGATCTTTGCATTTTGAGTGCGTTTTGGTTTCAAAAATCATTTTGTTACTCAAAAGCACTAAAAGTGTGAAAAAAGCATTCTGGCCCAAATTCTGACTGTTTTGACTTTTGAACTTGAAATGTGACCAAAAAACTGCTCTTTTTTGAACTACAGATGAGATTTTTGCCTTTTGGCTCAAATTCTGACTGTTTTGACTTTTCAACTTAAAATGTGAACAACAAAAAGCAGTTTTTTAAACTACATATGAGATCTTTGCATTTTGAGTGCGTTTTGGATTCAAAAAACAATTTGTTACTCAAAAGCACTAAAAGTGTCCAAAAAAGCATTTTTGCTCAAATTCTGACTGTTTTGACTTTTGAACTTGAAATGTGACCAAAAACAACAGCTCTTTTTTGAACTTTAGGTGAGATCTTTGCTTTTTGAGTGCGTTTTGGTTTCAAAAATCATTTTGTCACTCAAAAGCACTAAAACTGTCAAAAAAGCTTTTTCGCTCAAATTCTGACTGTTTTGACACTTCAACTTGAAAATGACCAAAAAACAGCAGTTTTTTAAACTACATATGAGATCTTTGCATTTTGAGTGCGTTTTGGTTTCAAAAATCATTTTGTTACTCAAAAGCACTAAAAGTGTGAAAAAAGCATTCTGGCCCAAATTCTGACTGTTTTGACTTTTGAACTTGAAATGTGACCAAAAAACTGCTCTTTTTTGAACTACAGATGAGATTTTTGCCTTTTGGCTCAAATTCTGACTGTTTTGACTTTTCAACTTAAAATGTGAACAACAAAAAGCAGTTTTTTAAACTACATATGAGATCTTTGCATTTTGAGTGCGTTTTGGATTCAAAAATCAATTTGTTACTCAAAAGCACTAAAAGTGTCCAAAAAAGCATTTTTGCTCAAATTCTGACTGTTTTGACTTTTGAACTTGAAATGTGACCAAAAACAACAGCTCTTTTTTGAACTTTAGGTGAGATCTTTGCTTTTTGAGTGCGTTTTGGTTTCAAAAATCATTTTGTCACTCAAAAGCACTAAAACTGTCAAAAAAGCATTTTGGCTCAAATTCTGACTGTTTTGACACTTCAACTTGAAATGTGACCAAAAAACAGCTCTTTTTTGAACTACAGATGAGATTTTTGCCTTTTGGCTAAAATTTGAACAGTTTTGACTGTCAACTTGAAATGTGACCAAAAAACAGCAGTTTTTTTAAACTACATATGAGATCTTTGCTTTTTGAATGCGTTTTGGTTTCAAAAATCATTTTGTCACTCAAAAGCACTAAAAGTGTCAAAAAAGCATTTTGGCTCAAATTCTGACTGTTTTGACACTTCAAATTGAAATGCGACCAAAAAACAGCAGTTTTTTAAACTACATATGAGATCTTTGCATTTTGAGTGCGTTTTGGTTTCAAAAATCATTTTGTTACTCAAAAGAACTAAAAGTGTGAAAAAAGCATTCTGGCCCAAATTCTGACTGTTTTGACTTTTGAACTTGAAATGTGACCAAAAAACTGCTCTTTTTTGAACTACAGATGAGATTTTTGCCTTTTGGCTCAAATTCTGACTGTTTTGACTTTTCAACTTGAAATGTGACCAAAAAACAGCAGTTTTTTAAACTACATATGAGATCTTTGCATTTTGAGTGCGTTTTGGTTTCAAAAATCATTTTGTTACCCAAAAGTACTAAAAGTGTCAAAAAAGCATTTTGGCTCAAATTCTGACTGTTTTGACACTTCAACTTGAAATGTGACCAAAAAACAGCAGTTTTTTAAACTACATATGAGATCTTTGCATTTTGAGTGCGTTTTGGTTTCAAAAATCATTTTGTTACTCAAAAGCACTAAAAGTGTCAAAAAAGCATTTTGGCTCAAATTCTGACTGTTTTAACTTTTGAACTCGAAATGTGATCAAAAGATTGCTCTTTTTCGAACTACAGATGAGATTTTTGCCTTTTGGCTAAAATTTGAACAGTTTTGACTGTCAACTTGAAATGTGACCAAAAAACAGCAGTTTTTTAAACTACATATGAGATCTTTGCATTTTGAGTGCGTTTTGGATTCAAAAATCAATTTGTTACTCAAAAGCACTAAAAGTGTCCAAAAAAGCATTTTTGCTCAAATTCTGACTGTTTTGACTTTTGAACTTGAAATGTGACCAAAAACAACAGCTCTTTTTTGAACTTTAGGTGAGATCTTTGCTTTTTGAGTGCGTTTTGGTTTCAAAAATCATTTTGTCACTCAAAAGCACTAAAACTGTCAAAAAAGCATTTTGGCTCAAATTCTGACTGTTTTGACACTTCAACTTGAAATGTGACCAAAAACAACAGCTCTTTTTTGAACTTTAGGTGAAATCTTTGCTTTTTGAATGCGTTTTGGTTTCAAAAATCATTTTGTCACTCAAAAGCACTAAAAGTGTCAAAAAAGCATTTTGGCTCAAATTCTGACTGTTTTGACTTTTGAACTTGAAATGTGACCAAAAACAACAGCTCTTTTTTGAACTTTAGGTGAGATCTTTGCTTTTTTAGTGTGTTTTGGTTTCAAAAATCATTTTGTCACTCAAAAGTACTAAAAGTGTCAAAAAAGCATTTTGGCTCAAATTCTGACTGTTTTGACACTTCAACTTGAAATGTGACCAAAAAACAGCAGTTTTTTAAACTACATATGAGATCTTTGCATTTTGAGTGCGTTTTGGATTCAAAAAACAATTTGTTACTCAAAAGCACTAAAAGTGTCCAAAAAAGCATTTTTGCTCAAATTCTGACTGTTTTGACTTTTGAACTTGAAATGTGACCAAAAACAACAGCTCTTTTTTGAACTTTAGGTGAGATCTTTGCTTTTTGAGTGCGTTTTGGTTTCAAAAATCATTTTGTCACTCAAAAGCACTAAAACTGTCAAAAAAGCATTTTGGCTCAAATTCTGACTGTTTTGACACTTCAACTTGAAATGTGACCAAAAAACAGCTCTTTTTTGAACTACAGATGAGATTTTTGCCTTTTGGCTAAAATTTGAACAGTTTTGACTGTCAACTTGAAATGTGACCAAAAAACAGCAGTTTTTTAAACTACATATGAGATCTTTCCTTTTTGAATGCGTTTTGGTTTCAAAAATCATTTTGTCACTCAAAAGCACTAAAAGTGTCAAAAAAGCATTTTGGCTCAAATTCTGACTGTTTTGACTTTTGAACTTGAAATGTGACCAAAAACAACAGCTCTTTTTTGAACTTTAGGTGAGATCTTTGCTTTTTTAGTGTGTTTTGGTTTCAAAAATCATTTTGTCACTCAAAAGTACTAAAAGTGTCAAAAAGCATTTTGGCTCAAATTCTGACTGTTTTGACACTTCAACTTGAAATGTGACCAAAAAACAGCAGTTTTTTAAACTACATATGAGATCTTTGCATTTTGAGTGCGTTTTGGTTTCAAAAATCATTTTGTTACTCAAAAGCACTAAAAGTGTGAAAAAAGCATTCTGGCCCAGATTCTGACTGTTTTGACTTTTGAACTTGAAATGTGACCAAAAAACTGCTCTTTTTTGAACTACAGATGAGATTTTTGCCTTTTGGCTCAAATTCTGACTGTTTTGACTTTTCAACTTAAAATGTGAACAACAAAAAGCAGTTTTTTAAACTACATATGAGATCTTTGCATTTTGAGTGCGTTTTGGATTCAAAAAACAATTTGTTACTCAAAAGCACTAAAAGTGTCCAAAAAAGCATTTTTGCTCAAATTCTGACTGTTTTGACTTTTGAACTTGAAATGTGACCAAAAACAACAGCTCTTTTATGAACTTTAGGTGAGATCTTTGCTTTTTTAGTGCGTTTTGGTTTCAAAAATCATTTTGTCACTCAAAAGCACTAAAACTGTCAAAAAAGCATTTTGGCTCAAATTCTGACTGTTTTGACACTTCAACTTGAAATGTGACCAAAAAACAGCTCTTTTTTGAACTACAGATGAGATTTTTGCCTTTTGGCTAAAATTTGAACAGTTTTGACTGTCAACTTGAAATGTGACCAAAAAACAGCAGTTTTTTAAACTACATATGAGATCTTTGCATTTTGAGTGCGTTTTGGTTTCAAAAATCATTTTGTTACTCAAAAGTACTAAAAGTGTCAAAAAAGCATTTTGGCTCAAATTCTGACTGTTTTGACTTTTGAACTTGAAATGTGACCAAAAACAACAGCTCTTTTTTGAACTTTAGGTGAGATCTTTGCTTTTTGAGTGCGTTTTGGTTTCAAAAATCATTTTGTCACTCAAAAGTACTAAAAGTGTCAAAAAAGCATTTTGGCTCAAATTCTGACTGTTTTGACACTTCAACTTGAAATGTGACCAAAAAACAGCAGTTTTTTAAACTACATATGAGATCTTTGCATTTTGAGTGCGTTTTGGATTCAAAAAACAATTTGTTACTCAAAAGCACTAAAAGTGTCCAAAAAAGCATTTTTGCTCAAATTCTGACTGTTTTGACTTTTGAACTTGAAATGTGACCAAAAACAACAGCTCTTTTTTGAACTTTAGGTGAGATCTTTGCTTTTTGAGTGCGTTTTGGTTTCAAAAATCATTTTGTCACACTAAAACTGTCAAAAAAGCATTTTGGCTCAAATTCTGACTGTTTTGACACTTCAACTTGAAATGTGACCAAAAAACAGCTCTTTTTTGAACTACAGATGAGATTTTTGCCTTTTGGCTAAAATTTGAACAGTTTTGACTGTCAACTTGAAATGTGACCAAAAAACAGCAGTTCTTTAAACTACATATGAGATCTTTCCTTTTTGAATGCGTTTTGGTTTCAAAAATCATTTTGTCACTCAAAAGCACTAAAAGTGTCAAAAAAGCATTTTGGCTCAAATTCTGACTGTTTTGACTTTTGAACTTGAAATGTGACCAAAAAACAGCAGTTTTTTAAACTACATATGAGATCTTTGCATTTTGAGTGCGTTTTGGATTCAAAAAACAATTTGTTACTCAAAAGCACTAAAAGTGTCCAAAAAAGCATTTTTGCTCAAATTCTGACTGTTTTGACTTTTGAACTTGAAATGTGACCAAAAACAACAGCTCTTTTATGAACTTTAGGTGAGATCTTTGCTTTTTTAGTGCGTTTTGGTTTCAAAAATCATTTTGTCACTCAAAAGCACTAAAACTGTCAAAAAAGCATTTTGGCTCAAATTCTGACTGTTTTGACACTTCAACTTGAAATGTGACCAAAAAACAGCTCTTTTTTGAACTACAGATGAGATTTTTGCCTTTTGGCTAAAATTTGAACAGTTTTGACTGTCAACTTGAAATGTGACCAAAAAACAGCAGTTTTTTAAACTACATATGAGATCTTTGCATTTTGAGTGCGTTTTGGTTTCAAAAATCATTTTGTTACTCAAAAGTACTAAAAGTGTCAAAAAAGCATTTTGGCTCAAATTCTGACTGTTTTGACTTTTGAACTTGAAATGTGACCAGAAACAACAGCTCTTTTTTGAACTTTAGGTGAGATCTTTGCTTTTTGAGTGCGTTTTGGTTTCAAAAATCATTTTGTCACTCAAAAGCACTAAAACTGTCAAAAAAGCTTTTTCGCTCAAATTCTGACTGTTTTGACACTTCAACTTGAAATGTGACCAAAAAACAGCAGTTTTTTAAACTACATATGAGATCTTTGCATTTTGAGTGCGTTTTGGTTTCAAAAATCATTTTGTTACTCAAAAGCACTAAAAGTGTGAAAAAAGCATTCTGGCCCAAATTCTGACTGTTTTGACTTTTGAACTTGAAATGTGACCAAAAAACTGCTCTTTTTTGAACTACAGATGAGATTTTTGCCTTTTGGCTCAAATTCTGACTGTTTTGACTTTTCAACTTAAAATGTGAACAAAAAAACAGCAGTTTTTTAAACTACATATGAGATCTTTGCATTTTGAGTGCGTTTTGGATTCAAAAAACAATTTGTTACTCAAAAGCACTAAAAGTGTCCAAAAAAGCATTTTTGCTCAAATTCTGACTGTTTTGACTTTTGAACTTGAAATGTGACCAAAAACAACAGCTCTTTTTTGAACTTTAGGTGAGATCTTTGCTTTTTGAGTGCGTTTTGGTTTCAAAAATCATTTTGTCACTCAAAAGCACTAAAACTGTCAAAAAAGCATTTTGGCTCAAATTCTGACTGTTTTGACACTTCAACTTGAAATGTGACCAAAAAACAGCTCTTTTTTGAACTACAGATGAGATTTTTGCCTTTTGGCTAAAATTTGAACAGTTTTGACTGTCAACTTGAAATGTGACCAAAAAACAGCAGTTTTTTAAACTACATATGAGATCTTTGCTTTTTGAATGCGTTTTGGTTTCAAAAATCATTTTGTCACTCAAAAGCACTAAAAGTGTCAAAAAAGCATTTTGGCTCAAATTCTGACTGTTTTGACACTTCAAATTGAAATGTGACCAAAAAACAGCAGTTTTTTAAACTACATATGAGATCTTTGCATTTTGAGTGCGTTTTGGTTTCAAAAATCATTTTGTTACTCAAAAGCACTAAAAGTGTGAAAAAAGCATTCTGGCCCAAATTCTGACTGTTTTGACTTTTGAACTTGAAATGTGACCAAAAAACTGCTCTTTTTTGAACTACAGATGAGATTTTTGCCTTTTGGCTCAAATTCTGACTGTTTTGACTTTTCAACTTAAAATGTGAACAAAAAAAAGCAGTTTTTTAAACTACATATGAGATCTTTGCTTTTTTAGTGTGTTTTGGTTTCAAAAATCATTTTGTCACTCAAAAGTACTAAAAGTGTCAAAAAAGCATTTTGGCTCAAATTCTGACTGTTTTGACACTTCAACTTGAAATGTGACCAAAAAACAGCAGTTTTTTAAACTACATATGAGATCTTTGCATTTTGAGTGCGTTTTGGTTTCAAAAATCATTTTGTTACCCAAAAGTACTAAAAGTGTCAAAAAAGCATTTTGGCTCAAATTCTGACTGTTTTGACACTTCAACTTGAAATGTGACCAAAAAACAGCAGTTTTTTAAACTACATATGAGATCTTTGCATTTTGAGTGCGTTTTGGTTTCAAAAATCATTTTGTTACTCAAAAGCACTAAAAGTGTCAAAAAAGCATTTTGGCTCAAATTCTGACTGTTTTGACTTTTGAACTCGAAATGTGATCAAAAGATTGCTCTTTTTTGAACTACAGATGAGATTTTTGCCTTTTGGCTAAAATTTGAACAGTTTTGACTGTCAACTTGAAATGTGACCAAAAAACAGCAGTTTTTTAAACTACATATGAGATCTTTGCATTTTGAGTGCGTTTTGGATTCAAAAATCAATTTGTTACTCAAAAGCACTAAAAGTGTCCAAAAAAGCATTTTGGCTCAAATTCTGACTGTTTTGACTTTTGAACTTGAAATGTGACCAAAAACAACAGCTCTTTTTTGAACTTTAGGTGAGATCTTTGCTTTTTTAGTGTGTTTTGGTTTCAAAAATCATTTTGTCACTCAAAAGTACTAAAAGTGTCAAAAAGCATTTTGGCTCAAATTCTGACTGTTTTGACACTTCAACTTGAAATGTGACCAAAAAACAGCAGTTTTTTAAACTACATATGAGATCTTTGCATTTTGAGTGCGTTTTGGTTTCAAAAATCATTTTGTTACTCAAAAGCACTAAAAGTGTGAAAAAAGCATTCTGGCCCAAATTCTGACTGTTTTGACTTTTGAACTTGAAATTTGACCAAAAAACTGCTCTTTTTTGAACTACAGATGAGATTTTTGCCTTTTGGCTCAAATTCTGACTGTTTTGACTTTTCAACTTAAAATGTGAACAACAAAAAGCAGTTTTTTAAACTACATATGAGATCTTTGCATTTTGAGTGCGTTTTGGATTCAAAAAACAATTTGTTACTCAAAAGCACTAAAAGTGTCCAAAAAAGCATTTTTGCTCAAATTCTGACTGTTTTGACTTTTGAACTTGAAATGTGACCAAAAACAACAGCTCTTTTTTGAACTTTAGGTGAGATCTTTGCTTTTTGAGTGCGTTTTGGTTTCAAAAATCATTTTGTCACTCAAAAGCACTAAAACTGTCAAAAAAGCATTTTGGCTCAAATTCTGACTGTTTTGACTTTTGAACTTGAAATGTGACCAAAAAACTGCTCTTTTTTGAACTACAGATGAGATTTTTGCCTTTTGGCTCAAATTCTGACTGTTTTGACTTTTCAACTTGAAATGTGACCAAAAAACAGCAGTTTTTTAAACTACATATGAGATCTTTGCATTTTGAGTGCGTTTTGGTTTCAAAAATCATTTTGTTACCCAAAAGTACTAAAAGTGTCAAAAAAGCATTTTGGCTCAAATTCTGACTGTTTTGACACTTCAACTTGAAATGTGACCAAAAAACAGCAGTTTTTTAAACTACATATGAGATCTTTGCATTTTGAGTGCGTTTTGGTTTCAAAAATCATTTTGTTACTCAAAAGCACTAAAAGTGTCAAAAAAGCATTTTGGCTCAAATTCTGACTGTTTTAACTTTTGAACTCGAAATGTGATCAAAAGATTGCTCTTTTTCGAACTACAGATGAGATTTTTGCCTTTTGGCTAAAATTTGAACAGTTTTGACTGTCAACTTGAAATGTGACCAAAAAACAGCAGTTTTTTAAACTACATATGAGATCTTTGCATTTTGAGTGCGTTTTGGATTCAAAAATCAATTTGTTACTCAAAAGCACTAAAAGTGTCCAAAAAAGCATTTTTGCTCAAATTCTGACTGTTTTGACTTTTGAACTTGAAATGTGACCAAAAACAACAGCTCTTTTTTGAACTTTAGGTGAGATCTTTGCTTTTTGAGTGCGTTTTGGTTTCAAAAATCATTTTGTCACTCAAAAGCACTAAAACTGTCAAAAAAGCATTTTGGCTCAAATTCTGACTGTTTTGACACTTCAACTTGAAATGTGACCAAAAACAACAGCTCTTTTTTGAACTTTAGGTGAAATCTTTGCTTTTTGAATGCGTTTTGGTTTCAAAAATCATTTTGTCACTCAAAAGCACTAAAAGTGTCAAAAAAGCATTTTGGCTCAAATTCTGACTGTTTTGACTTTTGAACTTGAAATGTGACCAAAAACAACAGCTCTTTTTTGAACTTTAGGTGAGATCTTTGCTTTTTTAGTGTGTTTTGGTTTCAAAAATCATTTTGTCACTCAAAAGTACTAAAAGTGTCAAAAAAGCATTTTGGCTCAAATTCTGACTGTTTTGACACTTCAACTTGAAATGTGACCAAAAAACAGCAGTTTTTTAAACTACATATGAGATCTTTGCATTTTGAGTGCGTTTTGGATTCAAAAAACAATTTGTTACTCAAAAGCACTAAAAGTGTCCAAAAAAGCATTTTTGCTCAAATTCTGACTGTTTTGACTTTTGAACTTGAAATGTGACCAAAAACAACAGCTCTTTTTTGAACTTTAGGTGAGATCTTTGCTTTTTGAGTGCGTTTTGGTTTCAAAAATCATTTTGTCACTCAAAAGCACTAAAACTGTCAAAAAAGCATTTTGGCTCAAATTCTGACTGTTTTGACACTTCAACTTGAAATGTGACCAAAAAACAGCTCTTTTTTGAACTACAGATGAGATTTTTGCCTTTTGGCTAAAATTTGAACAGTTTTGACTGTCAACTTGAAATGTGACCAAAAAACAGCAGTTTTTTAAACTACATATGAGATCTTTCCTTTTTGAATGCGTTTTGGTTTCAAAAATCATTTTGTCACTCAAAAGCACTAAAAGTGTCAAAAAAGCATTTTGGCTCAAATTCTGACTGTTTTGACTTTTGAACTTGAAATGTGACCAAAAACAACAGCTCTTTTTTGAACTTTAGGTGAGATCTTTGCTTTTTTAGTGTGTTTTGGTTTCAAAAATCATTTTGTCACTCAAAAGTACTAAAAGTGTCAAAAAGCATTTTGGCTCAAATTCTGACTGTTTTGACACTTCAACTTGAAATGTGACCAAAAAACAGCAGTTTTTTAAACTACATATGAGATCTTTGCATTTTGAGTGCGTTTTGGTTTCAAAAATCATTTTGTTACTCAAAAGCACTAAAAGTGTGAAAAAAGCATTCTGGCCCAAATTCTGACTGTTTTGACTTTTGAACTTGAAATGTGACCAAAAAACTGCTCTTTTTTGAACTACAGATGAGATTTTTGCCTTTTGGCTCAAATTCTGACTGTTTTGACTTTTCAACTTAAAATGTGAACAACAAAAAGCAGTTTTTTAAACTACATATGAGATCTTTGCATTTTGAGTGCGTTTTGGATTCAAGAACAATTTGTTACTCAAAAGCACTAAAAGTGTCCAAAAAAGCATTTTTGCTCAAATTCTGACTGTTTTGACTTTTAAACTTGAAATGTGAGCAAAAACAACAGCTCTTTTATGAACTTTAGGTGAGATCTTTGCTTTTTTAGTGCGTTTTGGTTTCAAAAATCATTTTGTCACTCAAAAGCACTAAAACTGTCAAAAAAGCATTTTGGCTCAAATTCTGACTGTTTTGACACTTCAACTTGAAATGTGACCAAAAAACAGCTCTTTTTTGAACTACAGATGAGATTTTTGCCTTTTGGCTAAAATTTGAACAGTTTTGACTGTCAACTTGAAATGTGACCAAAAAACAGCAGTTTTTTAAACTACATATGAGATCTTTGCATTTTGAGTGCGTTTTGGTTTCAAAAATCATTTTGTTACTCAAAAGTACTAAAAGTGTCAAAAAAGCATTTTGGCTCAAATTCTGACTGTTTTGACTTTTGAACTTGAAATGTGACCAAAAACAACAGCTCTTTTTTGAACTTTAGGTGAGATCTTTGCTTTTTGAGTGCGTTTTGGTTTCAAAAATCATTTTGTCACTCAAAAGCACTAAAACTGTCAAAAAAGCTTTTTCGCTCAAATTCTGACTGTTTTGACACTTCAACTTGAAATGTGACCAAAAAACAGCAGTTTTTTAAACTACATATGAGATCTTTGCATTTTGAGTGCGTTTTGGTTTCAAAAATCATTTTGTTACTCAAAAGCACTAAAAGTGTGAAAAAAGCATTCTGGCCCAAATTCTGACTGTTTTGACTTTTGAACTTGAAATGTGACCAAAAAACTGCTCTTTTTTGAACTAGAGATGAGATTTTTGCCTTTTGGCTCAAATTCTGACTGTTTTGACTTTTCAACTTAAAATGTGAACAAAAAAACAGCAGTTTTTTAAACTACATATGAGATCTTTGCATTTTGAGTGCGTTTTGGATTCAAAAAACAATTTGTTACTCAAAAGCACTAAAAGTGTCCAAAAAAGCATTTTTGCTCAAATTCTGACTGTTTTGACTTTTGAACTTGAAATGTGACCAAAAACAACAGCTCTTTTTTGAACTTTAGGTGAGATCTTTGCTTTTTGAGTGCGTTTTGGTTTCAAAAATCATTTTGTCACTCAAAAGCACTAAAACTGTCAAAAAAGCATTTTGGCTCAAATTCTGACTGTTTTGACACTTCAACTTGAAATGTGACCAAAAAACAGCTCTTTTTTGAACTACAGATGAGATTTTTGCCTTTTGGCTCAAATTTGAACAGTTTTGACTGTCAACTTGAAATGTGACCAAAAAACAGCAGTTTTTTAAACTACATATGAGATCTTTGCATTTTGAGTGCGTTTTGGTTTCAAAAATCATTTTGTTACTCAAAAGTACTAAAAGTGTCAAAAAAGCATTTTGGCTCAAATTCTGACTGTTTTGACTTTTGAACTTGAAATGTGACCAAAAACAACAGCTCTTTTTTGAACTTTAGGTGAGATCTTTGCTTTTTGAGTGCGTTTTGGTTTCAAAAATCATTTTGTCACTCAAAAGCACTAAAACTGTCAAAAAAGCTTTTTCGCTCAAATTCTGACTGTTTTGACACTTCAACTTGAAATGTGACCAAAAAACAGCAGTTTTTTAAACTACATATGAGATCTTTGCATTTTGAGTGCGTTTTGGTTTCAAAAATCATTTTGTTACTCAAAAGCACTAAAAGTGTGAAAAAAGCATTCTGGCCCAAATTCTGACTGTTTTGACTTTTGAACTTGAAATGTGACCAAATAACTGCTCTTTTTTGAACTACAGATGAGATTTTTGCCTTTTGGCTCAAATTCTGACTGTTTTGACTTTTCAACTTAAAATGTGAACAACAAAAAGCAGTTTTTTAAACTACATATGAGATCTTTGCATTTTGAGTGCGTTTTGGATTCAAAAAACAATTTGTTACTCAAAAGCACTAAAAGTGTCCAAAAAAGCATTTTTGCTCAAATTCTGACTGTTTTGACTTTTGAACTTGAAATGTGACCAAAAACAACAGCTCTTTTTTGAACTTTAGGTGAGATCTTTGCTTTTTGAGTGCGTTTTGGTTTCAAAAATCATTTTGTCACTCAAAAGCACTAAAACTGTCAAAAAAGCATTTTGGCTCAAATTCTGACTGTTTTGACTTTTGAACTTGAAATGTGACCAAAAAACTGCTCTTTTTTGAACTACAGATGAGATTTTTGCCTTTTGGCTCAAATTCTGACTGTTTTGACTTTTCAACTTGAAATGTGACCAAAAAACAGCAGTTTTTTAAACTACATATGAGATCTTTGCATTTTGAGTGCGTTTTGGTTTCAAAAATCATTTTGTTACCCAAAAGTACTAAAAGTGTCAAAAAAGCATTTTGGCTCAAATTCTGACTGTTTTGACACTTCAACTTGAAATGTGACCAAAAAACAGCAGTTTTTTAAACTACATATGAGATCTTTGCATTTTGAGTGCGTTTTGGTTTCAAAAATCATTTTGTTACTCAAAAGCACTAAAAGTGTCAAAAAAGCATTTTGGCTCAAATTCTGACTGTTTTAACTTTTGAACTCGAAATGTGATCAAAAGATTGCTCTTTTTCGAACTACAGATGAGATTTTTGCCTTTTGGCTAAAATTTGAACAGTTTTGACTGTCAACTTGAAATGTGACCAAAAAACAGCAGTTTTTTAAACTACATATGAGATCTTTGCATTTTGAGTGCGTTTTGGATTCAAAAATCAATTTGTTACTCAAAAGCACTAAAAGTGTCCAAAAAAGCATTTTTGCTCAAATTCTGACTGTTTTGACTTTTGAACTTGAAATGTGACCAAAAACAACAGCTCTTTTTTGAACTTTAGGTGAGATCTTTGCTTTTTGAGTGCGTTTTGGTTTCAAAAATCATTTTGTCACTCAAAAGCACTAAAACTGTCAAAAAAGCATTTTGGCTCAAATTCTGACTGTTTTGACACTTCAACTTGAAATGTGACCAAAAAACAGCTCTTTTTTGAACTACAGATGAGATTTTTGCCTTTTGGCTAAAATTTGAACAGTTTTGACTGTCAACTTGAAATGTGACCAAAAAACAGCAGTTTTTTAAACTACATATGAGATCTTTGCTTTTTGAATGCGTTTTGGTTTCAAAAATCATTTTGTCACTCAAAAGCACTAAAAGTGTCAAAAAAGCATTTTGGCTCAAATTCTGACTGTTTTGACACTTCAAATTGAAATGCGACCAAAAAACAGCAGTTTTTTAAACTACATATGAGATCTTTGCATTTTGAGTGCGTTTTGGTTTCAAAAATCATTTTGTTACTCAAAAGAACTAAAAGTGTGAAAAAAGCATTCTGGCCCAAATTCTGACTGTTTTGACTTTTGAACTTGAAATGTGACCAAAAAACTGCTCTTTTTTGAACTACAGATGAGATTTTTGCCTTTTGGCTCAAATTCTGACTGTTTTGACTTTTCAACTTGAAATGTGACCAAAAAACAGCAGTTTTTTAAACTACATATGAGATCTTTGCATTTTGAGTGCGTTTTGGTTTCAAAAATCATTTTGTTACCCAAAAGTACTAAAAGTGTCAAAAAAGCATTTTGGCTCAAATTCTGACTGTTTTGACACTTCAACTTGAAATGTGACCAAAAAACAGCAGTTTTTTAAACTACATATGAGATCTTTGCATTTTGAGTGCGTTTTGGTTTCAAAAATCATTTTGTTACTCAAAAGCACTAAAAGTGTCAAAAAAGCATTTTGGCTCAAATTTGACTGTTTTAACTTTTGAACTCGAAATGTGATCAAAAGATTGCTCTTTTTCGAACTACAGATGAGATTTTTGCCTTTTGGCTAAAATTTGAACAGTTTTGACTGTCAACTTGAAATGTGACCAAAAAACAGCAGTTTTTTAAACTACATATGAGATCTTTGCATTTTGAGTGCGTTTTGGATTCAAAAATCAATTTGTTACTCAAAAGCACTAAAAGTGTCCAAAAAAGCATTTTTGCTCAAATTCTGACTGTTTTGACTTTTGAACTTGAAATGTGACCAAAAACAACAGCTCTTTTTTGAACTTTAGGTGAGATCTTTGCTTTTTGAGTGCGTTTTGGTTTCAAAAATCATTTTGTCACTCAAAAGCACTAAAACTGTCAAAAAAGCATTTTGGCTCAAATTCTGACTGTTTTGACACTTCAACTTGAAATGTGACCAAAAAACAGCTCTTTTTTGAACTACAGATGAGATTTTTGCCTTTTGGCTAAAATTTGAACAGTTTTGACTGTCAACTTGAAATGTGACCAAAAAACAGCAGTTTTTTAAACTACATATGAGATCTTTGCTTTTTGAATGCGTTTTGGTTTCAAAAATCATTTTGTCACTCAAAAGCACTAAAAGTGTCAAAAAAGCATTTTGGCTCAAATTCTGACTGTTTTGACACTTCAAATTGAAATGCGACCAAAAAACAGCAGTTTTTTAAACTACATATGAGATCTTTGCATTTTGAGTGCGTTTTGGTTTCAAAAATCATTTTGTTACTCAAAAGAACTAAAAGTGTGAAAAAAGCATTCTGGCCCAAATTCTGACTGTTTTGACTTTTGAACTTGAAATGTGACCAAAAAACTGCTCTTTTTTGAACTACAGATGAGATTTTTGCCTTTTGGCTCAAATTCTGACTGTTTTGACTTTTCAACTTGAAATGTGACCAAAAAACAGCAGTTTTTTAAACTACATATGAGATCTTTGCATTTTGAGTGCGTTTTGGTTTCAAAAATCATTTTGTTACCCAAAAGTACTAAAAGTGTCAAAAAAGCATTTTGGCTCAAATTCTGACTGTTTTGACACTTCAACTTGAAATGTGACCAAAAAACAGCAGTTTTTTAAACTACATATGAGATCTTTGCATTTTGAGTGCGTTTTGGTTTCAAAAATCATTTTGTCACTCAAAAGCACTAAAACTGTCAAAAAAGCATTTTGGCTCAAATTCTGACTGTTTTGACACTTCAACTTGAAATGTGACCAAAAACAACAGCTCTTTTTTGAACTTTAGGTGAAATCTTTGCTTTTTGAATGCGTTTTGGTTTCAAAAATCATTTTGTCACTCAAAAGCACTAAAAGTGTCAAAAAAGCATTTTGGCTCAAATTCTGACTGTTTTGACTTTTGAACTTGAAATGTGACCAAAAACAACAGCTCTTTTTTGAACTTTAGGTGAGATCTTTGCTTTTTTAGTGTGTTTTGGTTTCAAAAATCATTTTGTCACTCAAAAGTACTAAAAGTGTCAAAAAAGCATTTTGGCTCAAATTCTGACTGTTTTGACACTTCAAATTGAAATGCGACCAAAAAACAGCAGTTTTTTAAACTACATATGAGATCTTTGCATTTTGAGTGCGTTTTGGTTTCAAAAATCATTTTGTTACTCAAAAGAACTAAAAGTGTGAAAAAAGCATTCTGGCCCAAATTCTGACTGTTTTGACTTTTGAACTTGAAATGTGACCAAAAAACTGCTCTTTTTTGAACTACAGATGAGATTTTTGCCTTTTGGCTCAAATTCTGACTGTTTTGACTTTTCAACTTGAAATGTGACCAAAAAACAGCAGTTTTTTAAACTACATATGAGATCTTTGCATTTTGAGTGCGTTTTGGTTTCAAAAATCATTTTGTTACCCAAAAGTACTAAAAGTGTCAAAAAAGCATTTTGGCTCAAATTCTGACTGTTTTGACACTTCAACTTGAAATGTGACCAAAAAACAGCAGTTTTTTAAACTACATATGAGATCTTTGCATTTTGAGTGCGTTTTGGTTTCAAAAATCATTTTGTTACTCAAAAGCACTAAAAGTGTCAAAAAAGCATTTTGGCTCAAATTCTGACTGTTTTAACTTTTGAACTCGAAATGTGATCAAAAGATTGCTCTTTTTCGAACTACAGATGAGATTTTTGCCTTTTGGCTAAAATTTGAACAGTTTTGACTGTCAACTTGAAATGTGACCAAAAAACAGCAGTTTTTTAAACTACATATGAGATCTTTGCATTTTGAGTGCGTTTTGGATTCAAAAATCATTTTGTCACTCAAAAGCACTAAAACTGTCAAAAAAGCATTTTGGCTCAAATTCTGACTGTTTTGACACTTCAACTTGAAATGTGACCAAAAACAACAGCTCTTTTTTGAACTTTAGGTGAAATCTTTGCTTTTTGAATGCGTTTTGGTTTCAAAAATCATTTTGTCACTCAAAAGCACTAAAAGTGTCAAAAAAGCATTTTGGCTCAAATTCTGACTGTTTTGACTTTTGAACTTGAAATGTGACCAAAAACAACAGCTCTTTTTTGAACTTTAGGTGAGATCTTTGCTTTTTTAGTGTGTTTTGGTTTCAAAAATCATTTTGTCACTCAAAAGTACTAAAAGTGTCAAAAAAGCATTTTGGCTCAAATTCTGACTGTTTTGACACTTCAAATTGAAATGCGACCAAAAAACAGCAGTTTTTTAAACTACATATGAGATCTTTGCATTTTGAGTGCGTTTTGGTTTCAAAAATCATTTTGTTACTCAAAAGAACTAAAAGTGTGAAAAAAGCATTCTGGCCCAAATTCTGACTGTTTTGACTTTTGAACTTGAAATGTGACCAAAAAATTGCTCTTTTTTGAACTACAGATGAGATTTTTGCCTTTTGGCTCAAATTCTGACTGTTTTGACTTTTCAACTTGAAATGTGACCAAAAAACAGCAGTTTTTTAAACTACATATGAGATCTTTGCATTTTGAGTGCGTTTTGGTTTCAAAAATCATTTTGTTACCCAAAAGTACTAAAAGTGTCAAAAAAGCATTTTGGCTCAAATTCTGACTGTTTTGACACTTCAACTTGAAATGTGACCAAAAAACAGCAGTTTTTTAAACTACATATGAGATCTTTGCATTTTGAGTGCGTTTTGGTTTCAAAAATCATTTTGTTACTCAAAAGCACTAAAAGTGTCAAAAAAGCATTTTGGCTCAAATTCTGACTGTTTTAACTTTTGAACTCGAAATGTGATCAAAAGATTGCTCTTTTTCGAACTACAGATGAGATTTTTGCCTTTTGGCTAAAATTTGAACAGTTTTGACTGTCAACTTGAAATGTGACCAAAAAACAGCAGTTTTTTAAACTACATATGAGATCTTTGCATTTTGAGTGCGTTTTGGATTCAAAAATCAATTTGTTACTCAAAAGCACTAAAAGTGTCCAAAAAAGCATTTTGGCTCAAATTCTGACTGTTTTGACTTTTGAACTTGAAATGTGACCAAAAACAACAGCTCTTTTTTGAACTTTAGGTGAGATCTTTGCTTTTTGAGTGCGTTTTGGTTTCAAAAATCATTTTGTCACTCAAAAGCACTAAAACTGTCAAAAAAGCATTTTGGCTCAAATTCTGACTGTTTTGACACTTCAACTTGAAATGTGACCAAAAACAACAGCTCTTTTTTGAACTTTAGGTGAAATCTTTGCTTTTTGAATGCGTTTTGGTTTCAAAAATCATTTTGTCACTCAAAAGCACTAAAAGTGTCAAAAAAGCATTTTGGCTCAAATTCTGACTGTTTTGACTTTTGAACTTGAAATGTGACCAAAAACAACAGCTCTTTTTTGAACTTTAGGTGAGATCTTTGCTTTTTTAGTGTGTTTTGGTTTCAAAAATCATTTTGTCACTCAAAAGTACTAAAAGTGTCAAAAAAGCATTTTGGCTCAAATTCTGACTGTTTTGACACTTCAACTTGAAATGTGACCAAAAAACAGCAGTTTTTTAAACTACATATGAGATCTTTGCATTTTGAGCGCGTTTTGGATTCAAAAAACAATTTGTTACTCAAAAGCACTAAAAGTGTCCAAAAAAGCATTTTTGCTCAAATTCTGACTGTTTTGACTTTTGAACTTGAAATGTGACCAAAAACAACAGCTCTTTTTTGAACTTTAGGTGAGATCTTTGCTTTTTGAGTGCGTTTTGGTTTCAAAAATCATTTTGTCACTCAAAAGCACTAAAACTGTCAAAAAAGCATTTTGGCTCAAATTCTGACTGTTTTGACACTTCAACTTGAAATGTGACCAAAAAACAGCTCTTTTTTGAACTACAGATGAGATTTTTGCCTTTTGGCTAAAATTTGAACAGTTTTGACTGTCAACTTGAAATGTGACCAAAAAACAGCAGTTTTTTAAACTACATATGAGATCTTTCCTTTTTGAATGCGTTTTGGTTTCAAAAATCATTTTGTCACTCAAAAGCACTAAAAGTGTCAAAAAAGCATTTTGGCTCAAATTCTGACTGTTTTGACTTTTGAACTTGAAATGTGACCAAAAACAACAGCTCTTTTTTGAACTTTAGGTGAGATCTTTGCTTTTTTAGTGTGTTTTGGTTTCAAAAATCATTTTGTCACTCAAAAGTACTAAAAGTGTCAAAAAGCATTTTGGCTCAAATTCTGACTGTTTTGACACTTCAACTTGAAATGTGACCAAAAAACAGCAGTTTTTTAAACTACATATGAGATCTTTGCATTTTGAGTGCGTTTTGGTTTCAAAAATCATTTTGTTACTCAAAAGCACTAAAAGTGTGAAAAAAGCATTCTGGCCCAAATTCTGACTGTTTTGACTTTTGAACTTGAAATGTGACCAAAAAACTGCTCTTTTTTGAACTACAGATGAGATTTTTGCCTTTTGGCTCAAATTCTGACTGTTTTGACTTTTCAACTTAAAATGTGAACAACAAAAAGCAGTTTTTTAAACTACATATGAGATCTTTGCATTTTGAGTGCGTTTTGGATTCAAAAAACAATTTGTTACTCAAAAGCACTAAAAGTGTCCAAAAAAGCATTTTTGCTCAAATTCTGACTGTTTTGACTTTTGAACTTGAAATGTGACCAAAAACAACAGCTCTTTTTTGAACTTTAGGTGAGATCTTTGCTTTTTGAGTGCGTTTTGGTTTCAAAAATCATTTTGTCACTCAAAAGCACTAAAACTGTCAAAAAAGCTTTTTCGCTCAAATTCTGACTGTTTTGACACTTCAACTTGAAAATGACCAAAAAACAGCAGTTTTTTAAACTACATATGAGATCTTTGCATTTTGAGTGCGTTTTGGTTTCAAAAATCATTTTGTTACTCAAAAGCACTAAAAGTGTGAAAAAAGCATTCTGGCCCAAATTCTGACTGTTTTGACTTTTGAACTTGAAATGTGACCAAAAAACTGCTCTTTTTTGAACTACAGATGAGATTTTTGCCTTTTGGCTCAAATTCTGACTGTTTTGACTTTTCAACTTAAAATGTGAACAACAAAAAGCAGTTTTTTAAACTACATATGAGATCTTTGCATTTTGAGTGCGTTTTGGATTCAAAAATCAATTTGTTACTCAAAAGCACTAAAAGTGTCCAAAAAAGCATTTTTGCTCAAATTCTGACTGTTTTGACTTTTGAACTTGAAATGTGACCAAAAACAACAGCTCTTTTTTGAACTTTAGGTGAGATCTTTGCTTTTTGAGTGCGTTTTGGTTTCAAAAATCATTTTGTCACTCAAAAGCACTAAAACTGTCAAAAAAGCATTTTGGCTCAAATTCTGACTGTTTTGACACTTCAACTTGAAATGTGACCAAAAAACAGCTCTTTTTTGAACTACAGATGAGATTTTTGCCTTTTGGCTAAAATTTGAACAGTTTTGACTGTCAACTTGAAATGTGACCAAAAAACAGCAGTTTTTTTAAACTACATATGAGATCTTTGCTTTTTGAATGCGTTTTGGTTTCAAAAATCATTTTGTCACTCAAAAGCACTAAAAGTGTCAAAAAAGCATTTTGGCTCAAATTCTGACTGTTTTGACACTTCAAATTGAAATGCGACCAAAAAACAGCAGTTTTTTAAACTACATATGAGATCTTTGCATTTTGAGTGCGTTTTGGTTTCAAAAATCATTTTGTTACTCAAAAGAACTAAAAGTGTGAAAAAAGCATTCTGGCCCAAATTCTGACTGTTTTGACTTTTGAACTTGAAATGTGACCAAAAAACTGCTCTTTTTTGAACTACAGATGAGATTTTTGCCTTTTGGCTCAAATTCTGACTGTTTTGACTTTTCAACTTGAAATGTGACCAAAAAACAGCAGTTTTTTAAACTACATATGAGATCTTTGCATTTTGAGTGCGTTTTGGTTTCAAAAATCATTTTGTTACCCAAAAGTACTAAAAGTGTCAAAAAAGCATTTTGGCTCAAATTCTGACTGTTTTGACACTTCAACTTGAAATGTGACCAAAAAACAGCAGTTTTTTAAACTACATATGAGATCTTTGCATTTTGAGTGCGTTTTGGTTTCAAAAATCATTTTGTTACTCAAAAGCACTAAAAGTGTCAAAAAAGCATTTTGGCTCAAATTCTGACTGTTTTAACTTTTGAACTCGAAATGTGATCAAAAGATTGCTCTTTTTCGAACTACAGATGAGATTTTTGCCTTTTGGCTAAAATTTGAACAGTTTTGACTGTCAACTTGAAATGTGACCAAAAAACAGCAGTTTTTTAAACTACATATGAGATCTTTGCATTTTGAGTGCGTTTTGGATTCAAAAATCAATTTGTTACTCAAAAGCACTAAAAGTGTCCAAAAAAGCATTTTTGCTCAAATTCTGACTGTTTTGACTTTTGAACTTGAAATGTGACCAAAAACAACAGCTCTTTTTTGAACTTTAGGTGAGATCTTTGCTTTTTGAGTGCGTTTTGGTTTCAAAAATCATTTTGTCACTCAAAAGCACTAAAACTGTCAAAAAAGCATTTTGGCTCAAATTCTGACTGTTTTGACACTTCAACTTGAAATGTGACCAAAAACAACAGCTCTTTTTTGAACTTTAGGTGAAATCTTTGCTTTTTGAATGCGTTTTGGTTTCAAAAATCATTTTGTCACTCAAAAGCACTAAAAGTGTCAAAAAAGCATTTTGGCTCAAATTCTGACTGTTTTGACTTTTGAACTTGAAATGTGACCAAAAACAACAGCTCTTTTTTGAACTTTAGGTGAGATCTTTGCTTTTTTAGTGTGTTTTGGTTTCAAAAATCATTTTGTCACTCAAAAGTACTAAAAGTGTCAAAAAAGCATTTTGGCTCAAATTCTGACTGTTTTGACACTTCAACTTGAAATGTGACCAAAAAACAGCAGTTTTTTAAACTACATATGAGATCTTTGCATTTTGAGTGCGTTTTGGATTCAAAAAACAATTTGTTACTCAAAAGCACTAAAAGTGTCCAAAAAAGCATTTTTGCTCAAATTCTGACTGTTTTGACTTTTGAACTTGAAATGTGACCAAAAACAACAGCTCTTTTTTGAACTTTAGGTGAGATCTTTGCTTTTTGAGTGCGTTTTGGTTTCAAAAATCATTTTGTCACTCAAAAGCACTAAAACTGTCAAAAAAGCATTTTGGCTCAAATTCTGACTGTTTTGACACTTCAACTTGAAATGTGACCAAAAAACAGCTCTTTTTTGAACTACAGATGAGATTTTTGCCTTTTGGCTAAAATTTGAACAGTTTTGACTGTCAACTTGAAATGTGACCAAAAAACAGCAGTTTTTTAAACTACATATGAGATCTTTCCTTTTTGAATGCGTTTTGGTTTCAAAAATCATTTTGTCACTCAAAAGCACTAAAAGTGTCAAAAAAGCATTTTGGCTCAAATTCTGACTGTTTTGACTTTTGAACTTGAAATGTGACCAAAAACAACAGCTCTTTTTTGAACTTTAGGTGAGATCTTTGCTTTTTTAGTGTGTTTTGGTTTCAAAAATCATTTTGTCACTCAAAAGTACTAAAAGTGTCAAAAAGCATTTTGGCTCAAATTCTGACTGTTTTGACACTTCAACTTGAAATGTGACCAAAAAACAGCAGTTTTTTAAACTACATATGAGATCTTTGCATTTTGAGTGCGTTTTGGTTTCAAAAATCATTTTGTTACTCAAAAGCACTAAAAGTGTGAAAAAAGCATTCTGGCCCAGATTCTGACTGTTTTGACTTTTGAACTTGAAATGTGACCAAAAAACTGCTCTTTTTTGAACTACAGATGAGATTTTTGCCTTTTGGCTCAAATTCTGACTGTTTTGACTTTTCAACTTAAAATGTGAACAACAAAAAGCAGTTTTTTAAACTACATATGAGATCTTTGCATTTTGAGTGCGTTTTGGATTCAAAAAACAATTTGTTACTCAAAAGCACTAAAAGTGTCCAAAAAAGCATTTTTGCTCAAATTCTGACTGTTTTGACTTTTGAACTTGAAATGTGACCAAAAACAACAGCTCTTTTATGAACTTTAGGTGAGATCTTTGCTTTTTTAGTGCGTTTTGGTTTCAAAAATCATTTTGTCACTCAAAAGCACTAAAACTGTCAAAAAAGCATTTTGGCTCAAATTCTGACTGTTTTGACACTTCAACTTGAAATGTGACCAAAAAACAGCTCTTTTTTGAACTACAGATGAGATTTTTGCCTTTTGGCTAAAATTTGAACAGTTTTGACTGTCAACTTGAAATGTGACCAAAAAACAGCAGTTTTTTAAACTACATATGAGATCTTTGCATTTTGAGTGCGTTTTGGTTTCAAAAATCATTTTGTTACTCAAAAGTACTAAAAGTGTCAAAAAAGCATTTTGGCTCAAATTCTGACTGTTTTGACTTTTGAACTTGAAATGTGACCAAAAACAACAGCTCTTTTTTGAACTTTAGGTGAGATCTTTGCTTTTTGAGTGCGTTTTGGTTTCAAAAATCATTTTGTCACTCAAAAGCACTAAAACTGTCAAAAAAGCTTTTTCGCTCAAATTCTGACTGTTTTGACACTTCAACTTGAAATGTGACCAAAAAACAGCAGTTTTTTAAACTACATATGAGATCTTTGCATTTTGAGTGCGTTTTGGTTTCAAAAATCATTTTGTTACTCAAAAGCACTAAAAGTGTGAAAAAAGCATTCTGGCCCAAATTCTGACTGTTTTGACTTTTGAACTTGAAATGTGACCAAAAAACTGCTCTTTTTTGAACTACAGATGAGATTTTTGCCTTTTGGCTCAAATTCTGACTGTTTTGACTTTTCAACTTAAAATGTGAACAAAAAAACAGCAGTTTTTTAAACTACATATGAGATCTTTGCATTTTGAGTGCGTTTTGGATTCAAAAAACAATTTGTTACTCAAAAGCACTAAAAGTGTCCAAAAAAGCATTTTTGCTCAAATTCTGACTGTTTTGACTTTTGAACTTGAAATGTGACCAAAAACAACAGCTCTTTTTTGAACTTTAGGTGAGATCTTTGCTTTTTGAGTGCGTTTTGGTTTCAAAAATCATTTTGTCACTCAAAAGTACTAAAAGTGTCAAAAAAGCATTTTGGCTCAAATTCTGACTGTTTTGACACTTCAACTTGAAATGTGACCAAAAAACAGCAGTTTTTTAAACTACATATGAGATCTTTGCATTTTGAGTGCGTTTTGGATTCAAAAAACAATTTGTTACTCAAAAGCACTAAAAGTGTCCAAAAAAGCATTTTTGCTCAAATTCTGACTGTTTTGACTTTTGAACTTGAAATGTGACCAAAAACAACAGCTCTTTTTTGAACTTTAGGTGAGATCTTTGCTTTTTGAGTGCGTTTTGGTTTCAAAAATCATTTTGTCACACTAAAACTGTCAAAAAAGCATTTTGGCTCAAATTCTGACTGTTTTGACACTTCAACTTGAAATGTGACCAAAAAACAGCTCTTTTTTGAACTACAGATGAGATTTTTGCCTTTTGGCTAAAATTTGAACAGTTTTGACTGTCAACTTGAAATGTGACCAAAAAACAGCAGTTCTTTAAACTACATATGAGATCTTTCCTTTTTGAATGCGTTTTGGTTTCAAAAATCATTTTGTCACTCAAAAGCACTAAAAGTGTCAAAAAAGCATTTTGGCTCAAATTCTGACTGTTTTGACTTTTGAACTTGAAATGTGACCAAAAAACAGCAGTTTTTTAAACTACATATGAGATCTTTGCATTTTGAGTGCGTTTTGGATTCAAAAAACAATTTGTTACTCAAAAGCACTAAAAGTGTCCAAAAAAGCATTTTTGCTCAAATTCTGACTGTTTTGACTTTTGAACTTGAAATGTGACCAAAAACAACAGCTCTTTTATGAACTTTAGGTGAGATCTTTGCTTTTTTAGTGCGTTTTGGTTTCAAAAATCATTTTGTCACTCAAAAGCACTAAAACTGTCAAAAAAGCATTTTGGCTCAAATTCTGACTGTTTTGACACTTCAACTTGAAATGTGACCAAAAAACAGCTCTTTTTTGAACTACAGATGAGATTTTTGCCTTTTGGCTAAAATTTGAACAGTTTTGACTGTCAACTTGAAATGTGACCAAAAAACAGCAGTTTTTTAAACTACATATGAGATCTTTGCATTTTGAGTGCGTTTTGGTTTCAAAAATCATTTTGTTACTCAAAAGTACTAAAAGTGTCAAAAAAGCATTTTGGCTCAAATTCTGACTGTTTTGACTTTTGAACTTGAAATGTGACCAGAAACAACAGCTCTTTTTTGAACTTTAGGTGAGATCTTTGCTTTTTGAGTGCGTTTTGGTTTCAAAAATCATTTTGTCACTCAAAAGCACTAAAACTGTCAAAAAAGCTTTTTCGCTCAAATTCTGACTGTTTTGACACTTCAACTTGAAATGTGACCAAAAAACAGCAGTTTTTTAAACTACATATGAGATCTTTGCATTTTGAGTGCGTTTTGGTTTCAAAAATCATTTTGTTACTCAAAAGCACTAAAAGTGTGAAAAAAGCATTCTGGCCCAAATTCTGACTGTTTTGACTTTTGAACTTGAAATGTGACCAAAAAACTGCTCTTTTTTGAACTACAGATGAGATTTTTGCCTTTTGGCTCAAATTCTGACTGTTTTGACTTTTCAACTTAAAATGTGAACAAAAAAACAGCAGTTTTTTAAACTACATATGAGATCTTTGCATTTTGAGTGCGTTTTGGATTCAAAAAACAATTTGTTACTCAAAAGCACTAAAAGTGTCCAAAAAAGCATTTTTGCTCAAATTCTGACTGTTTTGACTTTTGAACTTGAAATGTGACCAAAAACAACAGCTCTTTTTTGAACTTTAGGTGAGATCTTTGCTTTTTGAGTGCGTTTTGGTTTCAAAAATCATTTTGTCACTCAAAAGCACTAAAACTGTCAAAAAAGCATTTTGGCTCAAATTCTGACTGTTTTGACACTTCAACTTGAAATGTGACCAAAAAACAGCTCTTTTTTGAACTACAGATGAGATTTTTGCCTTTTGGCTAAAATTTGAACAGTTTTGACTGTCAACTTGAAATGTGACCAAAAAACAGCAGTTTTTTAAACTACATATGAGATCTTTGCTTTTTGAATGCGTTTTGGTTTCAAAAATCATTTTGTCACTCAAAAGCACTAAAAGTGTCAAAAAAGCATTTTGGCTCAAATTCTGACTGTTTTGACACTTCAAATTGAAATGTGACCAAAAAACAGCAGTTTTTTAAACTACATATGAGATCTTTGCATTTTGAGTGCGTTTTGGTTTCAAAAATCATTTTGTTACTCAAAAGCACTAAAAGTGTGAAAAAAGCATTCTGGCCCAAATTCTGACTGTTTTGACTTTTGAACTTGAAATGTGACCAAAAAACTGCTCTTTTTTGAACTACAGATGAGATTTTTGCCTTTTGGCTCAAATTCTGACTGTTTTGACTTTTCAACTTAAAATGTGAACAAAAAAAAGCAGTTTTTTAAACTACATATGAGATCTTTGCTTTTTTAGTGTGTTTTGGTTTCAAAAATCATTTTGTCACTCAAAAGTACTAAAAGTGTCAAAAAAGCATTTTGGCTCAAATTCTGACTGTTTTGACACTTCAACTTGAAATGTGACCAAAAAACAGCAGTTTTTTAAACTACATATGAGATCTTTGCATTTTGAGTGCGTTTTGGTTTCAAAAATCATTTTGTTACCCAAAAGTACTAAAAGTGTCAAAAAAGCATTTTGGCTCAAATTCTGACTGTTTTGACACTTCAACTTGAAATGTGACCAAAAAACAGCAGTTTTTTAAACTACATATGAGATCTTTGCATTTTGAGTGCGTTTTGGTTTCAAAAATCATTTTGTTACTCAAAAGCACTAAAAGTGTCAAAAAAGCATTTTGGCTCAAATTCTGACTGTTTTGACTTTTGAACTCGAAATGTGATCAAAAGATTGCTCTTTTTCGAACTACAGATGAGATTTTTGCCTTTTGGCTAAAATTTGAACAGTTTTGACTGTCAACTTGAAATGTGACCAAAAAACAGCAGTTTTTTAAACTACATATGAGATCTTTGCATTTTGAGTGCGTTTTGGATTCAAAAATCAATTTGTTACTCAAAAGCACTAAAAGTGTCCAAAAAAGCATTTTGGCTCAAATTCTGACTGTTTTGACTTTTGAACTTGAAATGTGACCAAAAACAACAGCTCTTTTTTGAACTTTAGGTGAGATCTTTGCTTTTTTAGTGTGTTTTGGTTTCAAAAATCATTTTGTCACTCAAAAGTACTAAAAGTGTCAAAAAGCATTTTGGCTCAAATTCTGACTGTTTTGACACTTCAACTTGAAATGTGACCAAAAAACAGCAGTTTTTTAAACTACATATGAGATCTTTGCATTTTGAGTGCGTTTTGGTTTCAAAAATCATTTTGTTACTCAAAAGCACTAAAAGTGTGAAAAAAGCATTCTGGCCCAAATTCTGACTGTTTTGACTTTTGAACTTGAAATTTGACCAAAAAACTGCTCTTTTTTGAACTACAGATGAGATTTTTGCCTTTTGGCTCAAATTCTGACTGTTTTGACTTTTCAACTTAAAATGTGAACAACAAAAAGCAGTTTTTTAAACTACATATGAGATCTTTGCATTTTGAGTGCGTTTTGGATTCAAAAAACAATTTGTTACTCAAAAGCACTAAAAGTGTCCAAAAAAGCATTTTTGCTCAAATTCTGACTGTTTTGACTTTTGAACTTGAAATGTGACCAAAAACAACAGCTCTTTTTTGAACTTTAGGTGAGATCTTTGCTTTTTGAGTGCGTTTTGGTTTCAAAAATCATTTTGTCACTCAAAAGCACTAAAACTGTCAAAAAAGCATTTTGGCTCAAATTCTGACTGTTTTGACTTTTGAACTTGAAATGTGACCAAAAAACTGCTCTTTTTTGAACTACAGATGAGATTTTTGCCTTTTGGCTCAAATTCTGACTGTTTTGACTTTTCAACTTGAAATGTGACCAAAAAACAGCAGTTTTTTAAACTACATATGAGATCTTTGCATTTTGAGTGCGTTTTGGTTTCAAAAATCATTTTGTTACCCAAAAGTACTAAAAGTGTCAAAAAAGCATTTTGGCTCAAATTCTGACTGTTTTGACACTTCAACTTGAAATGTGACCAAAAAACAGCAGTTTTTTAAACTACATATGAGATCTTTGCATTTTGAGTGCGTTTTGGTTTCAAAAATCATTTTGTTACTCAAAAGCACTAAAAGTGTCAAAAAAGCATTTTGGCTCAAATTCTGACTGTTTTAACTTTTGAACTCGAAATGTGATCAAAAGATTGCTCTTTTTCGAACTACAGATGAGATTTTTGCCTTTTGGCTAAAATTTGAACAGTTTTGACTGTCAACTTGAAATGTGACCAAAAAACAGCAGTTTTTTAAACTACATATGAGATCTTTGCATTTTGAGTGCGTTTTGGATTCAAAAATCAATTTGTTACTCAAAAGCACTAAAAGTGTCCAAAAAAGCATTTTTGCTCAAATTCTGACTGTTTTGACTTTTGAACTTGAAATGTGACCAAAAACAACAGCTCTTTTTTGAACTTTAGGTGAGATCTTTGCTTTTTGAGTGCGTTTTGGTTTCAAAAATCATTTTGTCACTCAAAAGCACTAAAACTGTCAAAAAAGCATTTTGGCTCAAATTCTGACTGTTTTGACACTTCAACTTGAAATGTGACCAAAAACAACAGCTCTTTTTTGAACTTTAGGTGAAATCTTTGCTTTTTGAATGCGTTTTGGTTTCAAAAATCATTTTGTCACTCAAAAGCACTAAAAGTGTCAAAAAAGCATTTTGGCTCAAATTCTGACTGTTTTGACTTTTGAACTTGAAATGTGACCAAAAACAACAGCTCTTTTTTGAACTTTAGGTGAGATCTTTGCTTTTTTAGTGTGTTTTGGTTTCAAAAATCATTTTGTCACTCAAAAGTACTAAAAGTGTCAAAAAAGCATTTTGGCTCAAATTCTGACTGTTTTGACACTTCAACTTGAAATGTGACCAAAAAACAGCAGTTTTTTAAACTACATATGAGATCTTTGCATTTTGAGTGCGTTTTGGATTCAAAAAACAATTTGTTACTCAAAAGCACTAAAAGTGTCCAAAAAAGCATTTTTGCTCAAATTCTGACTGTTTTGACTTTTGAACTTGAAATGTGACCAAAAACAACAGCTCTTTTTTGAACTTTAGGTGAGATCTTTGCTTTTTGAGTGCGTTTTGGTTTCAAAAATCATTTTGTCACTCAAAAGCACTAAAACTGTCAAAAAAGCATTTTGGCTCAAATTCTGACTGTTTTGACACTTCAACTTGAAATGTGACCAAAAAACAGCTCTTTTTTGAACTACAGATGAGATTTTTGCCTTTTGGCTAAAATTTGAACAGTTTTGACTGTCAACTTGAAATGTGACCAAAAAACAGCAGTTTTTTAAACTACATATGAGATCTTTCCTTTTTGAATGCGTTTTGGTTTCAAAAATCATTTTGTCACTCAAAAGCACTAAAAGTGTCAAAAAAGCATTTTGGCTCAAATTCTGACTGTTTTGACTTTTGAACTTGAAATGTGACCAAAAACAACAGCTCTTTTTTGAACTTTAGGTGAGATCTTTGCTTTTTTAGTGTGTTTTGGTTTCAAAAATCATTTTGTCACTCAAAAGTACTAAAAGTGTCAAAAAGCATTTTGGCTCAAATTCTGACTGTTTTGACACTTCAACTTGAAATGTGACCAAAAAACAGCAGTTTTTTAAACTACATATGAGATCTTTGCATTTTGAGTGCGTTTTGGTTTCAAAAATCATTTTGTTACTCAAAAGCACTAAAAGTGTGAAAAAAGCATTCTGGCCCAAATTCTGACTGTTTTGACTTTTGAACTTGAAATGTGACCAAAAAACTGCTCTTTTTTGAACTACAGATGAGATTTTTGCCTTTTGGCTCAAATTCTGACTGTTTTGACTTTTCAACTTAAAATGTGAACAACAAAAAGCAGTTTTTTAAACTACATATGAGATCTTTGCATTTTGAGTGCGTTTTGGATTCAAGAACAATTTGTTACTCAAAAGCACTAAAAGTGTCCAAAAAAGCATTTTTGCTCAAATTCTGACTGTTTTGACTTTTGAACTTGAAATGTGAGCAAAAACAACAGCTCTTTTATGAACTTTAGGTGAGATCTTTGCTTTTTTAGTGCGTTTTGGTTTCAAAAATCATTTTGTCACTCAAAAGCACTAAAACTGTCAAAAAAGCATTTTGGCTCAAATTCTGACTGTTTTGACACTTCAACTTGAAATGTGACCAAAAAACAGCTCTTTTTTGAACTACAGATGAGATTTTTGCCTTTTGGCTAAAATTTGAACAGTTTTGACTGTCAACTTGAAATGTGACCAAAAAACAGCAGTTTTTTAAACTACATATGAGATCTTTGCATTTTGAGTGCGTTTTGGTTTCAAAAATCATTTTGTTACTCAAAAGTACTAAAAGTGTCAAAAAAGCATTTTGGCTCAAATTCTGACTGTTTTGACTTTTGAACTTGAAATGTGACCAAAAACAACAGCTCTTTTTTGAACTTTAGGTGAGATCTTTGCTTTTTGAGTGCGTTTTGGTTTCAAAAATCATTTTGTCACTCAAAAGCACTAAAACTGTCAAAAAAGCTTTTTCGCTCAAATTCTGACTGTTTTGACACTTCAACTTGAAATGTGACCAAAAAACAGCAGTTTTTTAAACTACATATGAGATCTTTGCATTTTGAGTGCGTTTTGGTTTCAAAAATCATTTTGTTACTCAAAAGCACTAAAAGTGTGAAAAAAGCATTCTGGCCCAAATTCTGACTGTTTTGACTTTTGAACTTGAAATGTGACCAAAAAACTGCTCTTTTTTGAACTAGAGATGAGATTTTTGCCTTTTGGCTCAAATTCTGACTGTTTTGACTTTTCAACTTAAAATGTGAACAAAAAAACAGCAGTTTTTTAAACTACATATGAGATCTTTGCATTTTGAGTGCGTTTTGGATTCAAAAAACAATTTGTTACTCAAAAGCACTAAAAGTGTCCAAAAAAGCATTTTTGCTCAAATTCTGACTGTTTTGACTTTTGAACTTGAAATGTGACCAAAAACAACAGCTCTTTTTTGAACTTTAGGTGAGATCTTTGCTTTTTGAGTGCGTTTTGGTTTCAAAAATCATTTTGTCACTCAAAAGCACTAAAACTGTCAAAAAAGCATTTTGGCTCAAATTCTGACTGTTTTGACACTTCAACTTGAAATGTGACCAAAAAACAGCTCTTTTTTGAACTACAGATGAGATTTTTGCCTTTTGGCTCAAATTTGAACAGTTTTGACTGTCAACTTGAAATGTGACCAAAAAACAGCAGTTTTTTAAACTACATATGAGATCTTTGCATTTTGAGTGCGTTTTGGTTTCAAAAATCATTTTGTTACTCAAAAGTACTAAAAGTGTCAAAAAAGCATTTTGGCTCAAATTCTGACTGTTTTGACTTTTGAACTTGAAATGTGACCAAAAACAACAGCTCTTTTTTGAACTTTAGGTGAGATCTTTGCTTTTTGAGTGCGTTTTGGTTTCAAAAATCATTTTGTCACTCAAAAGCACTAAAACTGTCAAAAAAGCTTTTTCGCTCAAATTCTGACTGTTTTGACACTTCAACTTGAAATGTGACCAAAAAACAGCAGTTTTTTAAACTACATATGAGATCTTTGCATTTTGAGTGCGTTTTGGTTTCAAAAATCATTTTGTTACTCAAAAGCACTAAAAGTGTGAAAAAAGCATTCTGGCCCAAATTCTGACTGTTTTGACTTTTGAACTTGAAATGTGACCAAATAACTGCTCTTTTTTGAACTACAGATGAGATTTTTGCCTTTTGGCTCAAATTCTGACTGTTTTGACTTTTCAACTTAAAATGTGAACAACAAAAAGCAGTTTTTTAAACTACATATGAGATCTTTGCATTTTGAGTGCGTTTTGGATTCAAAAAACAATTTGTTACTCAAAAGCACTAAAAGTGTCCAAAAAAGCATTTTTGCTCAAATTCTGACTGTTTTGACTTTTGAACTTGAAATGTGACCAAAAACAACAGCTCTTTTTTGAACTTTAGGTGAGATCTTTGCTTTTTGAGTGCGTTTTGGTTTCAAAAATCATTTTGTCACTCAAAAGCACTAAAACTGTCAAAAAAGCATTTTGGCTCAAATTCTGACTGTTTTGACTTTTGAACTTGAAATGTGACCAAAAAACTGCTCTTTTTTGAACTACAGATGAGATTTTTGCCTTTTGGCTCAAATTCTGACTGTTTTGACTTTTCAACTTGAAATGTGACCAAAAAACAGCAGTTTTTTAAACTACATATGAGATCTTTGCATTTTGAGTGCGTTTTGGTTTCAAAAATCATTTTGTTACCCAAAAGTACTAAAAGTGTCAAAAAAGCATTTTGGCTCAAATTCTGACTGTTTTGACACTTCAACTTGAAATGTGACCAAAAAACAGCAGTTTTTTAAACTACATATGAGATCTTTGCATTTTGAGTGCGTTTTGGTTTCAAAAATCATTTTGTTACTCAAAAGCACTAAAAGTGTCAAAAAAGCATTTTGGCTCAAATTCTGACTGTTTTAACTTTTGAACTCGAAATGTGATCAAAAGATTGCTCTTTTTCGAACTACAGATGAGATTTTTGCCTTTTGGCTAAAATTTGAACAGTTTTGACTGTCAACTTGAAATGTGACCAAAAAACAGCAGTTTTTTAAACTACATATGAGATCTTTGCATTTTGAGTGCGTTTTGGATTCAAAAATCAATTTGTTACTCAAAAGCACTAAAAGTGTCCAAAAAAGCATTTTTGCTCAAATTCTGACTGTTTTGACTTTTGAACTTGAAATGTGACCAAAAACAACAGCTCTTTTTTGAACTTTAGGTGAGATCTTTGCTTTTTGAGTGCGTTTTGGTTTCAAAAATCATTTTGTCACTCAAAAGCACTAAAACTGTCAAAAAAGCATTTTGGCTCAAATTCTGACTGTTTTGACACTTCAACTTGAAATGTGACCAAAAACAACAGCTCTTTTTTGAACTTTAGGTGAAATCTTTGCTTTTTGAATGCGTTTTGGTTTCAAAAATCATTTTGTCACTCAAAAGCACTAAAAGTGTCAAAAAAGCATTTTGGCTCAAATTCTGACTGTTTTGACTTTTGAACTTGAAATGTGACCAAAAACAACAGCTCTTTTTTGAACTTTAGGTGAGATCTTTGCTTTTTTAGTGTGTTTTGGTTTCAAAAATCATTTTGTCACTCAAAAGTACTAAAAGTGTCAAAAAAGCATTTTGGCTCAAATTCTGACTGTTTTGACACTTCAACTTGAAATGTGACCAAAAAACAGCAGTTTTTTAAACTACATATGAGATCTTTGCATTTTGAGTGCGTTTTGGATTCAAAAAACAATTTGTTACTCAAAAGCACTAAAAGTGTCCAAAAAAGCATTTTTGCTCAAATTCTGACTGTTTTGACTTTTGAACTTGAAATGTGACCAAAAACAACAGCTCTTTTTTGAACTTTAGGTGAGATCTTTGCTTTTTGAGTGCGTTTTGGTTTCAAAAATCATTTTGTCACTCAAAAGCACTAAAACTGTCAAAAAAGCATTTTGGCTCAAATTCTGACTGTTTTGACACTTCAACTTGAAATGTGACCAAAAAACAGCTCTTTTTTGAACTACAGATGAGATTTTTGCCTTTTGGCTAAAATTTGAACAGTTTTGACTGTCAACTTGAAATGTGACCAAAAAACAGCAGTTTTTTAAACTACATATGAGATCTTTCCTTTTTGAATGCGTTTTGGTTTCAAAAATCATTTTGTCACTCAAAAGCACTAAAAGTGTCAAAAAAGCATTTTGGCTCAAATTCTGACTGTTTTGACTTTTGAACTTGAAATGTGACCAAAAACAACAGCTCTTTTTTGAACTTTAGGTGAGATCTTTGCTTTTTTAGTGTGTTTTGGTTTCAAAAATCATTTTGTCACTCAAAAGTACTAACAGTGTCAAAAAGCATTTTGGCTCAAATTCTGACTGTTTTGACACTTCAACTTGAAATGTGACCAAAAAACAGCAGTTTTTTAAACTACATATGAGATCTTTGCATTTTGAGTGCGTTTTGGTTTCAAAAATCATTTTGTTACTCAAAAGCACTAAAAGTGTGAAAAAAGCATTCTGGCCCAAATTCTGACTGTTTTGACTTTTGAACTTGAAATGTGACCAAAAAACTGCTCTTTTTTGAACTACAGATGAGATTTTTGCCTTTTGGCTCAAATTCTGACTGTTTTGACTTTTCAACTTAAAATGTGAACAACAAAAAGCAGTTTTTTAAACTACATATGAGATCTTTGCATTTTGAGTGCGTTTTGGATTCAAAAAACAATTTGTTACTCAAAAGCACTAAAAGTGTCCAAAAAAGCATTTTTGCTCAAATTCTGACTGTTTTGACTTTTGAACTTGAAATGTGAGCAAAAACAACAGCTCTTTTATGAACTTTAGGTGAGATCTTTGCTTTTTTAGTGCGTTTTGGTTTCAAAAATCATTTTGTCACTCAAAAGCACTAAAACTGTCAAAAAAGCATTTTGGCTCAAATTCTGACTGTTTTGACACTTCAACTTGAAATGTGACCAAAAAACAGCTCTTTTTTGAACTACAGATGAGATTTTTGCCTTTTGGCTAAAATTTGAACAGTTTTGACTGTCAACTTGAAATGTGACCAAAAAACAGCAGTTTTTTAAACTACATATGAGATCTTTGCATTTTGAGTGCGTTTTGGTTTCAAAAATCATTTTGTTACTCAAAAGTACTAAAAGTGTCAAAAAAGCATTTTGGCTCAAATTCTGACTGTTTTGACTTTTGAACTTGAAATGTGACCAAAAACAACAGCTCTTTTTTGAACTTTAGGTGAGATCTTTGCTTTTTGAGTGCGTTTTGGTTTCAAAAATCATTTTGTCACTCAAAAGCACTAAAACTGTCAAAAAAGCTTTTTCGCTCAAATTCTGACTGTTTTGACACTTCAACTTGAAATGTGACCAAAAAACAGCAGTTTTTTAAACTACATATGAGATCTTTGCATTTTGAGTGCGTTTTGGATTCAAAAAACAATTTGTTACTCAAAAGCACTAAAAGTGTCCAAAAAAGCATTTTTGCTCAAATTCTGACTGTTTTGACTTTTGAACTTGAAATGTGACCAAAAACAACAGCTCTTTTTTGAACTTTAGGTGAGATCTTTGCTTTTTGAGTGCGTTTTGGTTTCAAAAATCATTTTGTCACTCAAAAGCACTAAAACTGTCAAAAAAGCATTTTGGCTCAAATTCTGACTGTTTTGACACTTCAACTTGAAATGTGACCAAAAAACAGCTCTTTTTTGAACTACAAATGAGATTTTTGCCTTTTGGCTAAAATTTGAACAGTTTTGACTGTCAACTTGAAATGTGACCAAAAAACAGCAGTTTTTTAAACTACATATGAGATCTTTCCTTTTTGAATGCGTTTTGGTTTCAAAAATCATTTTGTCACTCAAAAGCACTAAAAGTGTCAAAAAAGCATTTTGGCTCAAATTCTGACTGTTTTGACTTTTGAACTTGAAATGTGACCAAAAACAACAGCTCTTTTTTGAACTTTAGGTGAGATCTTTGCTTTTTTAGTGTGTTTTGGTTTCAAAAATCATTTTGTCACTCAAAAGTACTAAAAGTGTCAAAAAGCATTTTGGCTCAAATTCTGACTGTTTTGACACTTCAACTTGAAATGTGACCAAAAAACAGCAGTTTTTTAAACTACATATGAGATCTTTGCATTTTGAGTGCGTTTTGGTTTCAAAAATCATTTTGTTACTCAAAAGCACTAAAAGTGTGAAAAAAGCATTCTGGCCCAGATTCTGACTGTTTTGACTTTTGAACTTGAAATGTGACCAAAAAACTGCTCTTTTTTGAACTACAGATGAGATTTTTGCCTTTTGGCTCAAATTCTGACTGTTTTGACTTTTCAACTTAAAATGTGAACAACAAAAAGCAGTTTTTTAAACTACATATGAGATCTTTGCATTTTGAGTGCGTTTTGGATTCAAAAAACAATTTGTTACTCAAAAGCACTAAAAGTGTCCAAAAAAGCATTTTTGCTCAAATTCTGACTGTTTTGACTTTTGAACTTGAAATGTGACCAAAAACAACAGCTCTTTTATGAACTTTAGGTGAGATCTTTGCTTTTTTAGTGCGTTTTGGTTTCAAAAATCATTTTGTCACTCAAAAGCACTAAAACTGTCAAAAAAGCATTTTGGCTCAAATTCTGACTGTTTTGACACTTCAACTTGAAATGTGACCAAAAAACAGCTCTTTTTTGAACTACAGATGAGATTTTTGCCTTTTGGCTAAAATTTGAACAGTTTTGACTGTCAACTTGAAATGTGACCAAAAAACAGCAGTTTTTTAAACTACATATGAGATCTTTGCATTTTGAGTGCGTTTTGGATTCAAAAAACAATTTGTTACTCAAAAGCACTAAAAGTGTCCAAAAAAGCATTTTTGCTCAAATTCTGACTGTTTTGACTTTTGAACTTGAAATGTGAGCAAAAACAACAGCTCTTTTATGAACTTTAGGTGAGATCTTTGCTTTTTTAGTGCGTTTTGGTTTCAAAAATCATTTTGTCACTCAAAAGCACTAAAACTGTCAAAAAAGCATTTTGGCTCAAATTCTGACTGTTTTGACACTTCAACTTGAAATGTGACCAAAAAACAGCTCTTTTTTGAACTACAGATGAGATTTTTGCCTTTTGGCTAAAATTTGAACAGTTTTGACTGTCAACTTGAAATGTGACCAAAAAACAGCAGTTTTTTAAACTACATATGAGATCTTTGCATTTTGAGTGCGTTTTGGTTTCAAAAATCATTTTGTTACTCAAAAGTACTAAAAGTGTCAAAAAAGCATTTTGGCTCAAATTCTGACTGTTTTGACTTTTGAACTTGAAATGTGACCAAAAACAACAGCTCTTTTTTGAACTTTAGGTGAGATCTTTGCTTTTTGAGTGCGTTTTGGTTTCAAAAATCATTTTGTCACTCAAAAGCACTAAAACTGTCAAAAAAGCTTTTTCGCTCAAATTCTGACTGTTTTGACACTTCAACTTGAAATGTGACCAAAAAACAGCAGTTTTTTAAACTACATATGAGATCTTTGCATTTTGAGTGCGTTTTGGATTCAAAAAACAATTTGTTACTCAAAAGCACTAAAAGTGTCCAAAAAAGCATTTTTGCTCAAATTCTGACTGTTTTGACTTTTGAACTTGAAATGTGACCAAAAACAACAGCTCTTTTTTGAACTTTAGGTGAGATCTTTGCTTTTTGAGTGCGTTTTGGTTTCAAAAATCATTTTGTCACTCAAAAGCACTAAAACTGTCAAAAAAGCATTTTGGCTCAAATTCTGACTGTTTTGACACTTCAACTTGAAATGTGACCAAAAAACAGCTCTTTTTTGAACTACAAATGAGATTTTTGCCTTTTGGCTAAAATTTGAACAGTTTTGACTGTCAACTTGAAATGTGACCAAAAAACAGCAGTTTTTTAAACTACATATGAGATCTTTCCTTTTTGAATGCGTTTTGGTTTCAAAAATCATTTTGTCACTCAAAAGCACTAAAAGTGTCAAAAAAGCATTTTGGCTCAAATTCTGACTGTTTTGACTTTTGAACTTGAAATGTGACCAAAAACAACAGCTCTTTTTTGAACTTTAGGTGAGATCTTTGCTTTTTTAGTGTGTTTTGGTTTCAAAAATCATTTTGTCACTCAAAAGTACTAAAAGTGTCAAAAAGCATTTTGGCTCAAATTCTGACTGTTTTGACACTTCAACTTGAAATGTGACCAAAAAACAGCAGTTTTTTAAACTACATATGAGATCTTTGCATTTTGAGTGCGTTTTGGTTTCAAAAATCATTTTGTTACTCAAAAGCACTAAAAGTGTGAAAAAAGCATTCTGGCCCAGATTCTGACTGTTTTGACTTTTGAACTTGAAATGTGACCAAAAAACTGCTCTTTTTTGAACTACAGATGAGATTTTTGCCTTTTGGCTCAAATTCTGACTGTTTTGACTTTTCAACTTAAAATGTGAACAACAAAAAGCAGTTTTTTAAACTACATATGAGATCTTTGCATTTTGAGTGCGTTTTGGATTCAAAAAACAATTTGTTACTCAAAAGCACTAAAAGTGTCCAAAAAAGCATTTTTGCTCAAATTCTGACTGTTTTGACTTTTGAACTTGAAATGTGACCAAAAACAACAGCTCTTTTATGAACTTTAGGTGAGATCTTTGCTTTTTTAGTGCGTTTTGGTTTCAAAAATCATTTTGTCACTCAAAAGCACTAAAACTGTCAAAAAAGCATTTTGGCTCAAATTCTGACTGTTTTGACACTTCAACTTGAAATGTGACCAAAAAACAGCTCTTTTTTGAACTACAGATGAGATTTTTGCCTTTTGGCTAAAATTTGAACAGTTTTGACTGTCAACTTGAAATGTGACCAAAAAACAGCAGTTTTTTAAACTACATATGAGATCTTTGCATTTTGAGTGCGTTTTGGTTTCAAAAATCATTTTGTTACTCAAAAGTACTAAAAGTGTCAAAAAAGCATTTTGGCTCAAATTCTGACTGTTTTGACTTTTGAACTTGAAATGTGACCAAAAACAACAGCTCTTTTTTGAACTTTAGGTGAGATCTTTGCTTTTTGAGTGCGTTTTGGTTTCAAAAATCATTTTGTCACTCAAAAGCACTAAAACTGTCAAAAAAGCTTTTTCGCTCAAATTCTGACTGTTTTGACACTTCAACTTGAAATGTGACCAAAAAACAGCAGTTTTTTAAACTACATATGAGATCTTTGCATTTTGAGTGCGTTTTGGTTTCAAAAATCATTTTGTTACTCAAAAGCACTAAAAGTGTGAAAAAAGCATTCTGGCCCAAATTCTGACTGTTTTGACTTTTGAACTTGAAATGTGACCAAAAAACTGCTCTTTTTTGAACTACAGATGAGATTTTTGCCTTTTGGCTCAAATTCTGACTGTTTTGACTTTTCAACTTAAAATGTGAACAAAAAAACAGCAGTTTTTTAAACTACATATGAGATCTTTGCATTTTGAGTGCGTTTTGGATTCAAAAAACAATTTGTTACTCAAAAGCACTAAAAGTGTCCAAAAAAGCATTTTTGCTCAAATTCTGACTGTTTTGACTTTTGAACTTGAAATGTGACCAAAAACAACAGCTCTTTTTTGAACTTTAGGTGAGATCTTTGCTTTTTGAGTGCGTTTTGGTTTCAAAAATCATTTTGTCACTCAAAAGTACTAAAAGTGTCAAAAAAGCATTTTGGCTCAAATTCTGACTGTTTTGACACTTCAACTTGAAATGTGACCAAAAAACAGCAGTTTTTTAAACTACATATGAGATCTTTGCATTTTGAGTGCGTTTTGGATTCAAAAAACAATTTGTTACTCAAAAGCACTAAAAGTGTCCAAAAAAGCATTTTTGCTCAAATTCTGACTGTTTTGACTTTTGAACTTGAAATGTGACCAAAAACAACAGCTCTTTTTTGAACTTTAGGTGAGATCTTTGCTTTTTGAGTGCGTTTTGGTTTCAAAAATCATTTTGTCACTCAAAAGCACTAAAACTGTCAAAAAAGCATTTTGGCTCAAATTCTGACTGTTTTGACACTTCAACTTGAAATGTGACCAAAAACAACAGCTCTTTTTTGAACTTTAGGTGAAATCTTTGCTTTTTGAATGCGTTTTGGTTTCAAAAATCATTTTGTCACTCAAAAGCACTAAAAGTGTCAAAAAAGCATTTTGGCTCAAATTCTGACTGTTTTGACTTTTGAACTTGAAATGTGACCAAAAACAACAGCTCTTTTTTGAACTTTAGGTGAGATCTTTGCTTTTTTAGTGTGTTTTGGTTTCAAAAATCATTTTGTCACTCAAAAGTACTAAAAGTGTCAAAAAAGCATTTTGGCTCAAATTCTGACTGTTTTGACACTTCAACTTGAAATGTGACCAAAAAACAGCAGTTTTTTAAACTACATATGAGATCTTTGCATTTTGAGTGCGTTTTGGATTCAAAAAACAATTTGTTACTCAAAAGCACTAAAAGTGTCCAAAAAAGCATTTTTGCTCAAATTCTGACTGTTTTGACTTTTGAACTTGAAATGTGACCAAAAACAACAGCTCTTTTTTGAACTTTAGGTGAGATCTTTGCTTTTTGAGTGCGTTTTGGTTTCAAAAATCATTTTGTCACTCAAAAGCACTAAAACTGTCAAAAAAGCATTTTGGCTCAAATTCTGACTGTTTTGACACTTCAACTTGAAATGTGACCAAAAAACAGCTCTTTTTTGAACTACAGATGAGATTTTTGCCTTTTGGCTAAAATTTGAACAGTTTTGACTGTCAACTTGAAATGTGACCAAAAAACAGCAGTTTTTTAAACTACATATGAGATCTTTCCTTTTTGAATGCGTTTTGGTTTCAAAAATCATTTTGTCACTCAAAAGCACTAAAAGTGTCAAAAAAGCATTTTGGCTCAAATTCTGACTGTTTTGACTTTTGAACTTGAAATGTGACCAAAAACAACAGCTCTTTTTTGAACTTTAGGTGAGATCTTTGCTTTTTTAGTGTGTTTTGGTTTCAAAAATCATTTTGTCACTCAAAAGTACTAAAAGTGTCAAAAAGCATTTTGGCTCAAATTCTGACTGTTTTGACACTTCAACTTGAAATGTGACCAAAAAACAGCAGTTTTTTAAACTACATATGAGATCTTTGCATTTTGAGTGCGTTTTGGTTTCAAAAATCATTTTGTTACTCAAAAGCACTAAAAGTGTGAAAAAAGCATTCTGGCCCAAATTCTGACTGTTTTGACTTTTGAACTTGAAATGTGACCAAAAAACTGCTCTTTTTTGAACTACAGATGAGATTTTTGCCTTTTGGCTCAAATTCTGACTGTTTTGACTTTTCAACTTAAAATGTGAACAACAAAAAGCAGTTTTTTAAACTACATATGAGATCTTTGCATTTTGAGTGCGTTTTGGATTCAAGAACAATTTGTTACTCAAAAGCACTAAAAGTGTCCAAAAAAGCATTTTTGCTCAAATTCTGACTGTTTTGACTTTTGAACTTGAAATGTGAGCAAAAACAACAGCTCTTTTATGAACTTTAGGTGAGATCTTTGCTTTTTTAGTGCGTTTTGGTTTCAAAAATCATTTTGTCACTCAAAAGCACTAAAACTGTCAAAAAAGCATTTTGGCTCAAATTCTGACTGTTTTGACACTTCAACTTGAAATGTGACCAAAAAACAGCTCTTTTTTGAACTACAGATGAGATTTTTGCCTTTTGGCTAAAATTTGAACAGTTTTGACTGTCAACTTGAAATGTGACCAAAAAACAGCAGTTTTTTAAACTACATATGAGATCTTTGCATTTTGAGTGCGTTTTGGTTTCAAAAATCATTTTGTTACTCAAAAGTACTAAAAGTGTCAAAAAAGCATTTTGGCTCAAATTCTGACTGTTTTGACTTTTGAACTTGAAATGTGACCAAAAACAACAGCTCTTTTTTGAACTTTAGGTGAGATCTTTGCTTTTTGAGTGCGTTTTGGTTTCAAAAATCATTTTGTCACTCAAAAGCACTAAAACTGTCAAAAAAGCTTTTTCGCTCAAATTCTGACTGTTTTGACACTTCAACTTGAAATGTGACCAAAAAACAGCAGTTTTTTAAACTACATATGAGATCTTTGCATTTTGAGTGCGTTTTGGTTTCAAAAATCATTTTGTTACTCAAAAGCACTAAAAGTGTGAAAAAAGCATTCTGGCCCAAATTCTGACTGTTTTGACTTTTGAACTTGAAATGTGACCAAAAAACTGCTCTTTTTTGAACTAGAGATGAGATTTTTGCCTTTTGGCTCAAATTCTGACTGTTTTGACTTTTCAACTTAAAATGTGAACAAAAAAACAGCAGTTTTTTAAACTACATATGAGATCTTTGCATTTTGAGTGCGTTTTGGATTCAAAAAACAATTTGTTACTCAAAAGCACTAAAAGTGTCCAAAAAAGCATTTTTGCTCAAATTCTGACTGTTTTGACTTTTGAACTTGAAATGTGACCAAAAACAACAGCTCTTTTTTGAACTTTAGGTGAGATCTTTGCTTTTTGAGTGCGTTTTGGTTTCAAAAATCATTTTGTCACTCAAAAGCACTAAAACTGTCAAAAAAGCATTTTGGCTCAAATTCTGACTGTTTTGACACTTCAACTTGAAATGTGACCAAAAAACAGCTCTTTTTTGAACTACAGATGAGATTTTTGCCTTTTGGCTCAAATTTGAACAGTTTTGACTGTCAACTTGAAATGTGACCAAAAAACAGCAGTTTTTTAAACTACATATGAGATCTTTGCATTTTGAGTGCGTTTTGGTTTCAAAAATCATTTTGTTACTCAAAAGTACTAAAAGTGTCAAAAAAGCATTTTGGCTCAAATTCTGACTGTTTTGACTTTTGAACTTGAAATGTGACCAAAAACAACAGCTCTTTTTTGAACTTTAGGTGAGATCTTTGCTTTTTGAGTGCGTTTTGGTTTCAAAAATCATTTTGTCACTCAAAAGCACTAAAACTGTCAAAAAAGCTTTTTCGCTCAAATTCTGACTGTTTTGACACTTCAACTTGAAATGTGACCAAAAAACAGCAGTTTTTTAAACTACATATGAGATCTTTGCATTTTGAGTGCGTTTTGGTTTCAAAAATCATTTTGTTACTCAAAAGCACTAAAAGTGTGAAAAAAGCATTCTGGCCCAAATTCTGACTGTTTTGACTTTTGAACTTGAAATGTGACCAAATAACTGCTCTTTTTTGAACTACAGATGAGATTTTTGCCTTTTGGCTCAAATTCTGACTGTTTTGACTTTTCAACTTAAAATGTGAACAACAAAAAGCAGTTTTTTAAACTACATATGAGATCTTTGCATTTTGAGTGCGTTTTGGATTCAAAAAACAATTTGTTACTCAAAAGCACTAAAAGTGTCCAAAAAAGCATTTTTGCTCAAATTCTGACTGTTTTGACTTTTGAACTTGAAATGTGACCAAAAACAACAGCTCTTTTTTGAACTTTAGGTGAGATCTTTGCTTTTTGAGTGCGTTTTGGTTTCAAAAATCATTTTGTCACTCAAAAGCACTAAAACTGTCAAAAAAGCATTTTGGCTCAAATTCTGACTGTTTTGACTTTTGAACTTGAAATGTGACCAAAAAACTGCTCTTTTTTGAACTACAGATGAGATTTTTGCCTTTTGGCTCAAATTCTGACTGTTTTGACTTTTCAACTTGAAATGTGACCAAAAAACAGCAGTTTTTTAAACTACATATGAGATCTTTGCATTTTGAGTGCGTTTTGGTTTCAAAAATCATTTTGTTACCCAAAAGTACTAAAAGTGTCAAAAAAGCATTTTGGCTCAAATTCTGACTGTTTTGACACTTCAACTTGAAATGTGACCAAAAAACAGCAGTTTTTTAAACTACATATGAGATCTTTGCATTTTGAGTGCGTTTTGGTTTCAAAAATCATTTTGTTACTCAAAAGCACTAAAAGTGTCAAAAAAGCATTTTGGCTCAAATTCTGACTGTTTTAACTTTTGAACTCGAAATGTGATCAAAAGATTGCTCTTTTTCGAACTACAGATGAGATTTTTGCCTTTTGGCTAAAATTTGAACAGTTTTGACTGTCAACTTGAAATGTGACCAAAAAACAGCAGTTTTTTAAACTACATATGAGATCTTTGCATTTTGAGTGCGTTTTGGATTCAAAAATCAATTTGTTACTCAAAAGCACTAAAAGTGTCCAAAAAAGCATTTTTGCTCAAATTCTGACTGTTTTGACTTTTGAACTTGAAATGTGACCAAAAACAACAGCTCTTTTTTGAACTTTAGGTGAGATCTTTGCTTTTTGAGTGCGTTTTGGTTTCAAAAATCATTTTGTCACTCAAAAGCACTAAAACTGTCAAAAAAGCATTTTGGCTCAAATTCTGACTGTTTTGACACTTCAACTTGAAATGTGACCAAAAACAACAGCTCTTTTTTGAACTTTAGGTGAAATCTTTGCTTTTTGAATGCGTTTTGGTTTCAAAAATCATTTTGTCACTCAAAAGCACTAAAAGTGTCAAAAAAGCATTTTGGCTCAAATTCTGACTGTTTTGACTTTTGAACTTGAAATGTGACCAAAAACAACAGCTCTTTTTTGAACTTTAGGTGAGATCTTTGCTTTTTTAGTGTGTTTTGGTTTCAAAAATCATTTTGTCACTCAAAAGTACTAAAAGTGTCAAAAAAGCATTTTGGCTCAAATTCTGACTGTTTTGACACTTCAACTTGAAATGTGACCAAAAAACAGCAGTTTTTTAAACTACATATGAGATCTTTGCATTTTGAGTGCGTTTTGGATTCAAAAAACAATTTGTTACTCAAAAGCACTAAAAGTGTCCAAAAAAGCATTTTTGCTCAAATTCTGACTGTTTTGACTTTTGAACTTGAAATGTGACCAAAAACAACAGCTCTTTTTTGAACTTTAGGTGAGATCTTTGCTTTTTGAGTGCGTTTTGGTTTCAAAAATCATTTTGTCACTCAAAAGCACTAAAACTGTCAAAAAAGCATTTTGGCTCAAATTCTGACTGTTTTGACACTTCAACTTGAAATGTGACCAAAAAACAGCTCTTTTTTGAACTACAGATGAGATTTTTGCCTTTTGGCTAAAATTTGAACAGTTTTGACTGTCAACTTGAAATGTGACCAAAAAACAGCAGTTTTTTAAACTACATATGAGATCTTTCCTTTTTGAATGCGTTTTGGTTTCAAAAATCATTTTGTCACTCAAAAGCACTAAAAGTGTCAAAAAAGCATTTTGGCTCAAATTCTGACTGTTTTGACTTTTGAACTTGAAATGTGACCAAAAACAACAGCTCTTTTTTGAACTTTAGGTGAGATCTTTGCTTTTTTAGTGTGTTTTGGTTTCAAAAATCATTTTGTCACTCAAAAGTACTAACAGTGTCAAAAAGCATTTTGGCTCAAATTCTGACTGTTTTGACACTTCAACTTGAAATGTGACCAAAAAACAGCAGTTTTTTAAACTACATATGAGATCTTTGCATTTTGAGTGCGTTTTGGTTTCAAAAATCATTTTGTTACTCAAAAGCACTAAAAGTGTGAAAAAAGCATTCTGGCCCAAATTCTGACTGTTTTGACTTTTGAACTTGAAATGTGACCAAAAAACTGCTCTTTTTTGAACTACAGATGAGATTTTTGCCTTTTGGCTCAAATTCTGACTGTTTTGACTTTTCAACTTAAAATGTGAACAACAAAAAGCAGTTTTTTAAACTACATATGAGATCTTTGCATTTTGAGTGCGTTTTGGATTCAAAAAACAATTTGTTACTCAAAAGCACTAAAAGTGTCCAAAAAAGCATTTTTGCTCAAATTCTGACTGTTTTGACTTTTGAACTTGAAATGTGAGCAAAAACAACAGCTCTTTTATGAACTTTAGGTGAGATCTTTGCTTTTTTAGTGCGTTTTGGTTTCAAAAATCATTTTGTCACTCAAAAGCACTAAAACTGTCAAAAAAGCATTTTGGCTCAAATTCTGACTGTTTTGACACTTCAACTTGAAATGTGACCAAAAAACAGCTCTTTTTTGAACTACAGATGAGATTTTTGCCTTTTGGCTAAAATTTGAACAGTTTTGACTGTCAACTTGAAATGTGACCAAAAAACAGCAGTTTTTTAAACTACATATGAGATCTTTGCATTTTGAGTGCGTTTTGGTTTCAAAAATCATTTTGTTACTCAAAAGTACTAAAAGTGTCAAAAAAGCATTTTGGCTCAAATTCTGACTGTTTTGACTTTTGAACTTGAAATGTGACCAAAAACAACAGCTCTTTTTTGAACTTTAGGTGAGATCTTTGCTTTTTGAGTGCGTTTTGGTTTCAAAAATCATTTTGTCACTCAAAAGCACTAAAACTGTCAAAAAAGCTTTTTCGCTCAAATTCTGACTGTTTTGACACTTCAACTTGAAATGTGACCAAAAAACAGCAGTTTTTTAAACTACATATGAGATCTTTGCATTTTGAGTGCGTTTTGGATTCAAAAAACAATTTGTTACTCAAAAGCACTAAAAGTGTCCAAAAAAGCATTTTTGCTCAAATTCTGACTGTTTTGACTTTTGAACTTGAAATGTGACCAAAAACAACAGCTCTTTTTTGAACTTTAGGTGAGATCTTTGCTTTTTGAGTGCGTTTTGGTTTCAAAAATCATTTTGTCACTCAAAAGCACTAAAACTGTCAAAAAAGCATTTTGGCTCAAATTCTGACTGTTTTGACACTTCAACTTGAAATGTGACCAAAAAACAGCTCTTTTTTGAACTACAAATGAGATTTTTGCCTTTTGGCTAAAATTTGAACAGTTTTGACTGTCAACTTGAAATGTGACCAAAAAACAGCAGTTTTTTAAACTACATATGAGATCTTTCCTTTTTGAATGCGTTTTGGTTTCAAAAATCATTTTGTCACTCAAAAGCACTAAAAGTGTCAAAAAAGCATTTTGGCTCAAATTCTGACTGTTTTGACTTTTGAACTTGAAATGTGACCAAAAACAACAGCTCTTTTTTGAACTTTAGGTGAGATCTTTGCTTTTTTAGTGTGTTTTGGTTTCAAAAATCATTTTGTCACTCAAAAGTACTAAAAGTGTCAAAAAGCATTTTGGCTCAAATTCTGACTGTTTTGACACTTCAACTTGAAATGTGACCAAAAAACAGCAGTTTTTTAAACTACATATGAGATCTTTGCATTTTGAGTGCGTTTTGGTTTCAAAAATCATTTTGTTACTCAAAAGCACTAAAAGTGTGAAAAAAGCATTCTGGCCCAGATTCTGACTGTTTTGACTTTTGAACTTGAAATGTGACCAAAAAACTGCTCTTTTTTGAACTACAGATGAGATTTTTGCCTTTTGGCTCAAATTCTGACTGTTTTGACTTTTCAACTTAAAATGTGAACAACAAAAAGCAGTTTTTTAAACTACATATGAGATCTTTGCATTTTGAGTGCGTTTTGGATTCAAAAAACAATTTGTTACTCAAAAGCACTAAAAGTGTCCAAAAAAGCATTTTTGCTCAAATTCTGACTGTTTTGACTTTTGAACTTGAAATGTGACCAAAAACAACAGCTCTTTTATGAACTTTAGGTGAGATCTTTGCTTTTTTAGTGCGTTTTGGTTTCAAAAATCATTTTGTCACTCAAAAGCACTAAAACTGTCAAAAAAGCATTTTGGCTCAAATTCTGACTGTTTTGACACTTCAACTTGAAATGTGACCAAAAAACAGCTCTTTTTTGAACTACAGATGAGATTTTTGCCTTTTGGCTAAAATTTGAACAGTTTTGACTGTCAACTTGAAATGTGACCAAAAAACAGCAGTTTTTTAAACTACATATGAGATCTTTGCATTTTGAGTGCGTTTTGGATTCAAAAAACAATTTGTTACTCAAAAGCACTAAAAGTGTCCAAAAAAGCATTTTTGCTCAAATTCTGACTGTTTTGACTTTTGAACTTGAAATGTGAGCAAAAACAACAGCTCTTTTATGAACTTTAGGTGAGATCTTTGCTTTTTTAGTGCGTTTTGGTTTCAAAAATCATTTTGTCACTCAAAAGCACTAAAACTGTCAAAAAAGCATTTTGGCTCAAATTCTGACTGTTTTGACACTTCAACTTGAAATGTGACCAAAAAACAGCTCTTTTTTGAACTACAGATGAGATTTTTGCCTTTTGGCTAAAATTTGAACAGTTTTGACTGTCAACTTGAAATGTGACCAAAAAACAGCAGTTTTTTAAACTACATATGAGATCTTTGCATTTTGAGTGCGTTTTGGTTTCAAAAATCATTTTGTTACTCAAAAGTACTAAAAGTGTCAAAAAAGCATTTTGGCTCAAATTCTGACTGTTTTGACTTTTGAACTTGAAATGTGACCAAAAACAACAGCTCTTTTTTGAACTTTAGGTGAGATCTTTGCTTTTTGAGTGCGTTTTGGTTTCAAAAATCATTTTGTCACTCAAAAGCACTAAAACTGTCAAAAAAGCTTTTTCGCTCAAATTCTGACTGTTTTGACACTTCAACTTGAAATGTGACCAAAAAACAGCAGTTTTTTAAACTACATATGAGATCTTTGCATTTTGAGTGCGTTTTGGATTCAAAAAACAATTTGTTACTCAAAAGCACTAAAAGTGTCCAAAAAAGCATTTTTGCTCAAATTCTGACTGTTTTGACTTTTGAACTTGAAATGTGACCAAAAACAACAGCTCTTTTTTGAACTTTAGGTGAGATCTTTGCTTTTTGAGTGCGTTTTGGTTTCAAAAATCATTTTGTCACTCAAAAGCACTAAAACTGTCAAAAAAGCATTTTGGCTCAAATTCTGACTGTTTTGACACTTCAACTTGAAATGTGACCAAAAAACAGCTCTTTTTTGAACTACAAATGAGATTTTTGCCTTTTGGCTAAAATTTGAACAGTTTTGACTGTCAACTTGAAATGTGACCAAAAAACAGCAGTTTTTTAAACTACATATGAGATCTTTCCTTTTTGAATGCGTTTTGGTTTCAAAAATCATTTTGTCACTCAAAAGCACTAAAAGTGTCAAAAAAGCATTTTGGCTCAAATTCTGACTGTTTTGACTTTTGAACTTGAAATGTGACCAAAAACAACAGCTCTTTTTTGAACTTTAGGTGAGATCTTTGCTTTTTTAGTGTGTTTTGGTTTCAAAAATCATTTTGTCACTCAAAAGTACTAAAAGTGTCAAAAAGCATTTTGGCTCAAATTCTGACTGTTTTGACACTTCAACTTGAAATGTGACCAAAAAACAGCAGTTTTTTAAACTACATATGAGATCTTTGCATTTTGAGTGCGTTTTGGTTTCAAAAATCATTTTGTTACTCAAAAGCACTAAAAGTGTGAAAAAAGCATTCTGGCCCAGATTCTGACTGTTTTGACTTTTGAACTTGAAATGTGACCAAAAAACTGCTCTTTTTTGAACTACAGATGAGATTTTTGCCTTTTGGCTCAAATTCTGACTGTTTTGACTTTTCAACTTAAAATGTGAACAACAAAAAGCAGTTTTTTAAACTACATATGAGATCTTTGCATTTTGAGTGCGTTTTGGATTCAAAAAACAATTTGTTACTCAAAAGCACTAAAAGTGTCCAAAAAAGCATTTTTGCTCAAATTCTGACTGTTTTGACTTTTGAACTTGAAATGTGACCAAAAACAACAGCTCTTTTATGAACTTTAGGTGAGATCTTTGCTTTTTTAGTGCGTTTTGGTTTCAAAAATCATTTTGTCACTCAAAAGCACTAAAACTGTCAAAAAAGCATTTTGGCTCAAATTCTGACTGTTTTGACACTTCAACTTGAAATGTGACCAAAAAACAGCTCTTTTTTGAACTACAGATGAGATTTTTGCCTTTTGGCTAAAATTTGAACAGTTTTGACTGTCAACTTGAAATGTGACCAAAAAACAGCAGTTTTTTAAACTACATATGAGATCTTTGCATTTTGAGTGCGTTTTGGATTCAAAAAACAATTTGTTACTCAAAAGCACTAAAAGTGTCCAAAAAAGCATTTTTGCTCAAATTCTGACTGTTTTGACTTTTGAACTTGAAATGTGAGCAAAAACAACAGCTCTTTTATGAACTTTAGGTGAGATCTTTGCTTTTTTAGTGCGTTTTGGTTTCAAAAATCATTTTGTCACTCAAAAGCACTAAAACTGTCAAAAAAGCATTTTGGCTCAAATTCTGACTGTTTTGACACTTCAACTTGAAATGTGACCAAAAAACAGCTCTTTTTTGAACTACAGATGAGATTTTTGCCTTTTGGCTAAAATTTGAACAGTTTTGACTGTCAACTTGAAATGTGACCAAAAAACAGCAGTTTTTTAAACTACATATGAGATCTTTGCATTTTGAGTGCGTTTTGGTTTCAAAAATCATTTTGTTACTCAAAAGTACTAAAAGTGTCAAAAAAGCATTTTGGCTCAAATTCTGACTGTTTTGACTTTTGAACTTGAAATGTGACCAAAAACAACAGCTCTTTTTTGAACTTTAGGTGAGATCTTTGCTTTTTGAGTGCGTTTTGGTTTCAAAAATCATTTTGTCACTCAAAAGCACTAAAACTGTCAAAAAAGCTTTTTCGCTCAAATTCTGACTGTTTTGACACTTCAACTTGAAATGTGACCAAAAAACAGCAGTTTTTTAAACTACATATGAGATCTTTGCATTTTGAGTGCGTTTTGGATTCAAAAAACAATTTGTTACTCAAAAGCACTAAAAGTGTCCAAAAAAGCATTTTTGCTCAAATTCTGACTGTTTTGACTTTTGAACTTGAAATGTGACCAAAAACAACAGCTCTTTTTTGAACTTTAGGTGAGATCTTTGCTTTTTGAGTGCGTTTTGGTTTCAAAAATCATTTTGTCACTCAAAAGCACTAAAACTGTCAAAAAAGCATTTTGGCTCAAATTCTGACTGTTTTGACACTTCAACTTGAAATGTGACCAAAAAACAGCTCTTTTTTGAACTACAAATGAGATTTTTGCCTTTTGGCTAAAATTTGAACAGTTTTGACTGTCAACTTGAAATGTGACCAAAAAACAGCAGTTTTTTAAACTACATATGAGATCTTTCCTTTTTGAATGCGTTTTGGTTTCAAAAATCATTTTGTCACTCAAAAGCACTAAAAGTGTCAAAAAAGCATTTTGGCTCAAATTCTGACTGTTTTGACTTTTGAACTTGAAATGTGACCAAAAACAACAGCTCTTTTTTGAACTTTAGGTGAGATCTTTGCTTTTTTAGTGTGTTTTGGTTTCAAAAATCATTTTGTCACTCAAAAGTACTAAAAGTGTCAAAAAGCATTTTGGCTCAAATTCTGACTGTTTTGACACTTCAACTTGAAATGTGACCAAAAAACAGCAGTTTTTTAAACTACATATGAGATCTTTGCATTTTGAGTGCGTTTTGGTTTCAAAAATCATTTTGTTACTCAAAAGCACTAAAAGTGTGAAAAAAGCATTCTGGCCCAGATTCTGACTGTTTTGACTTTTGAACTTGAAATGTGACCAAAAAACTGCTCTTTTTTGAACTACAGATGAGATTTTTGCCTTTTGGCTCAAATTCTGACTGTTTTGACTTTTCAACTTAAAATGTGAACAACAAAAAGCAGTTTTTTAAACTACATATGAGATCTTTGCATTTTGAGTGCGTTTTGGATTCAAAAAACAATTTGTTACTCAAAAGCACTAAAAGTGTCCAAAAAAGCATTTTTGCTCAAATTCTGACTGTTTTGACTTTTGAACTTGAAATGTGACCAAAAACAACAGCTCTTTTATGAACTTTAGGTGAGATCTTTGCTTTTTTAGTGCGTTTTGGTTTCAAAAATCATTTTGTCACTCAAAAGCACTAAAACTGTCAAAAAAGCATTTTGGCTCAAATTCTGACTGTTTTGACACTTCAACTTGAAATGTGACCAAAAAACAGCTCTTTTTTGAACTACAGATGAGATTTTTGCCTTTTGGCTAAAATTTGAACAGTTTTGACTGTCAACTTGAAATGTGACCAAAAAACAGCAGTTTTTTAAACTACATATGAGATCTTTGCATTTTGAGTGCGTTTTGGTTTCAAAAATCATTTTGTTACTCAAAAGTACTAAAAGTGTCAAAAAAGCATTTTGGCTCAAATTCTGACTGTTTTGACTTTTGAACTTGAAATGTGACCAAAAACAACAGCTCTTTTTTGAACTTTAGGTGAGATCTTTGCTTTTTGAGTGCGTTTTGGTTTCAAAAATCATTTTGTCACTCAAAAGCACTAAAACTGTCAAAAAAGCTTTTTCGCTCAAATTCTGACTGTTTTGACACTTCAACTTGAAATGTGACCAAAAAACAGCAGTTTTTTAAACTACATATGAGATCTTTGCATTTTGAGTGCGTTTTGGTTTCAAAAATCATTTTGTTACTCAAAAGCACTAAAAGTGTGAAAAAAGCATTCTGGCCCAAATTCTGACTGTTTTGACTTTTGAACTTGAAATGTGACCAAAAAACTGCTCTTTTTTGAACTACAGATGAGATTTTTGCCTTTTGGCTCAAATTCTGACTGTTTTGACTTTTCAACTTAAAATGTGAACAAAAAAACAGCAGTTTTTTAAACTACATATGAGATCTTTGCATTTTGAGTGCGTTTTGGATTCAAAAAACAATTTGTTACTCAAAAGCACTAAAAGTGTCCAAAAAAGCATTTTTGCTCAAATTCTGACTGTTTTGACTTTTGAACTTGAAATGTGACCAAAAACAACAGCTCTTTTTTGAACTTTAGGTGAGATCTTTGCTTTTTGAGTGCGTTTTGGTTTCAAAAATCATTTTGTCACTCAAAAGTACTAAAAGTGTCAAAAAAGCATTTTGGCTCAAATTCTGACTGTTTTGACACTTCAACTTGAAATGTGACCAAAAAACAGCAGTTTTTTAAACTACATATGAGATCTTTGCATTTTGAGTGCGTTTTGGATTCAAAAAACAATTTGTTACTCAAAAGCACTAAAAGTGTCCAAAAAAGCATTTTTGCTCAAATTCTGACTGTTTTGACTTTTGAACTTGAAATGTGACCAAAAACAACAGCTCTTTTTTGAACTTTAGGTGAGATCTTTGCTTTTTGAGTGCGTTTTGGTTTCAAAAATCATTTTGTCTCACTAAAACTGTCAAAAAAGCATTTTGGCTCAAATTCTGACTGTTTTGACACTTCAACTTGAAATGTGACCAAAAAACAGCTCTTTTTTGAACTACAGATGAGATTTTTGCCTTTTGGCTAAAATTTGAACAGTTTTGACTGTCAACTTGAAATGTGACCAAAAAACAGCAGTTTTTTAAACTACATATGAGATCTTTGCATTTTGAGTGCGTTTTGGTTTCAAAAATCATTTTGTTACTCAAAAGTACTAAAAGTGTCAAAAAAGCATTTTGGCTCAAATTCTGACTGTTTTGACTTTTGAACTTGAAATGTGACCAAAAACAACAGCTCTTTTTTGAACTTTAGGTGAGATCTTTGCTTTTTGAGTGCGTTTTGGTTTCAAAAATCATTTTGTCACTCAAAAGCACTAAAACTGTCAAAAAAGCTTTTTCGCTCAAATTCTGACTGTTTTGACACTTCAACTTGAAATGTGACCAAAAAACAGCAGTTTTTTAAACTACATATGAGATCTTTGCATTTTGAGTGCGTTTTGGATTCAAAAAACAATTTGTTACTCAAAAGCACTAAAAGTGTCCAAAAAAGCATTTTTGCTCAAATTCTGACTGTTTTGACTTTTGAACTTGAAATGTGACCAAAAACAACAGCTCTTTTTTGAACTTTAGGTGAGATCTTTGCTTTTTGAGTGCGTTTTGGTTTCAAAAATCATTTTGTCACTCAAAAGCACTAAAACTGTCAAAAAAGCATTTTGGCTCAAATTCTGACTGTTTTGACACTTCAACTTGAAATGTGACCAAAAAACAGCTCTTTTTTGAACTACAAATGAGATTTTTGCCTTTTGGCTAAAATTTGAACAGTTTTGACTGTCAACTTGAAATGTGACCAAAAAACAGCAGTTTTTTAAACTACATATGAGATCTTTCCTTTTTGAATGCGTTTTGGTTTCAAAAATCATTTTGTCACTCAAAAGCACTAAAAGTGTCAAAAAAGCATTTTGGCTCAAATTCTGACTGTTTTGACTTTTGAACTTGAAATGTGACCAAAAACAACAGCTCTTTTTTGAACTTTAGGTGAGATCTTTGCTTTTTTAGTGTGTTTTGGTTTCAAAAATCATTTTGTCACTCAAAAGTACTAAAAGTGTCAAAAAGCATTTTGGCTCAAATTCTGACTGTTTTGACACTTCAACTTGAAATGTGACCAAAAAACAGCAGTTTTTTAAACTACATATGAGATCTTTGCATTTTGAGTGCGTTTTGGTTTCAAAAATCATTTTGTTACTCAAAAGCACTAAAAGTGTGAAAAAAGCATTCTGGCCCAGATTCTGACTGTTTTGACTTTTGAACTTGAAATGTGACCAAAAAACTGCTCTTTTTTGAACTACAGATGAGATTTTTGCCTTTTGGCTCAAATTCTGACTGTTTTGACTTTTCAACTTAAAATGTGAACAACAAAAAGCAGTTTTTTAAACTACATATGAGATCTTTGCATTTTGAGTGCGTTTTGGATTCAAAAAACAATTTGTTACTCAAAAGCACTAAAAGTGTCCAAAAAAGCATTTTTGCTCAAATTCTGACTGTTTTGACTTTTGAACTTGAAATGTGACCAAAAACAACAGCTCTTTTATGAACTTTAGGTGAGATCTTTGCTTTTTTAGTGCGTTTTGGTTTCAAAAATCATTTTGTCACTCAAAAGCACTAAAACTGTCAAAAAAGCATTTTGGCTCAAATTCTGACTGTTTTGACACTTCAACTTGAAATGTGACCAAAAAACAGCTCTTTTTTGAACTACAGATGAGATTTTTGCCTTTTGGCTAAAATTTGAACAGTTTTGACTGTCAACTTGAAATGTGACCAAAAAACAGCAGTTTTTTAAACTACATATGAGATCTTTGCATTTTGAGTGCGTTTTGGATTCAAAAAACAATTTGTTACTCAAAAGCACTAAAAGTGTCCAAAAAAGCATTTTTGCTCAAATTCTGACTGTTCTGACTTTTGAACTTGAAATGTGAGCAAAAACAACAGCTCTTTTATGAACTTTAGGTGAGATCTTTGCTTTTTTAGTGCGTTTTGGTTTCAAAAATCATTTTGTCACTCAAAAGCACTAAAACTGTCAAAAAAGCATTTTGGCTCAAATTCTGACTGTTTTGACACTTCAACTTGAAATGTGACCAAAAAACAGCTCTTTTTTGAACTACAGATGAGATTTTTGCCTTTTGGCTAAAATTTGAACAGTTTTGACTGTCAACTTGAAATGTGACCAAAAAACAGCAGTTTTTTAAACTACATATGAGATCTTTGCATTTTGAGTGCGTTTTGGTTTCAAAAATCATTTTGTTACTCAAAAGTACTAAAAGTGTCAAAAAAGCATTTTGGCTCAAATTCTGACTGTTTTGACTTTTGAACTTGAAATGTGACCAAAAACAACAGCTCTTTTTTGAACTTTAGGTGAGATCTTTGCTTTTTGAGTGCGTTTTGGTTTCAAAAATCATTTTGTCACTCAAAAGCACTAAAACTGTCAAAAAAGCTTTTTCGCTCAAATTCTGACTGTTTTGACACTTCAACTTGAAATGTGACCAAAAAACAGCAGTTTTTTAAACTACATATGAGATCTTTGCATTTTGAGTGCGTTTTGGATTCAAAAAACAATTTGTTACTCAAAAGCACTAAAAGTGTCCAAAAAAGCATTTTTGCTCAAATTCTGACTGTTTTGACTTTTGAACTTGAAATGTGACCAAAAACAACAGCTCTTTTTTGAACTTTAGGTGAGATCTTTGCTTTTTGAGTGCGTTTTGGTTTCAAAAATCATTTTGTCACTCAAAAGCACTAAAACTGTCAAAAAAGCATTTTGGCTCAAATTCTGACTGTTTTGACACTTCAACTTGAAATGTGACCAAAAAACAGCTCTTTTTTGAACTACAAATGAGATTTTTGCCTTTTGGCTAAAATTTGAACAGTTTTGACTGTCAACTTGAAATGTGACCAAAAAACAGCAGTTTTTTAAACTACATATGAGATCTTTCCTTTTTGAATGCGTTTTGGTTTCAAAAATCATTTTGTCACTCAAAAGCACTAAAAGTGTCAAAAAAGCATTTTGGCTCAAATTCTGACTGTTTTGACTTTTGAACTTGAAATGTGACCAAAAAACAGCAGTTTTTTAAACTTCATATGAGATCTTTGCATTTTGAGTGCGTTTTGGTTTCAAAAATCATTTTGTTACTCAAAAGCACTAAAAGTGTGAAAAAAGCATTCTGGCCCAAATTCTGACTGTTTTGACTTTTGAACTTGAAATGTGACCAAAAAACTGCTCTTTTTTGAACTACAGATGAGATTTTTGCCTTTTGGCTCAAATTCTGACTGTTTTGACTTTTCAACTTAAAATGTGAACAACAAAAAGCATTTTTTTAAACTACATATGAGATCTTTGCATTTTGAGTGCGTTTTGGATTCAAAAAACAATTTGTTACTCAAAAGCACTAAAAGTGTCCAAAAAAGCATTTTTGCTCAAATTCTGACTGTTTTGACTTTTGAACTTGAAATGTGACCAAAAACAACAGCTCTTTTATGAACTTTAGGTGAGATCTTTGCTTTTTTAGTGCGTTTTGGTTTCAAAAATCATTTTGTCACTCAAAAGCACTAAAACTGTCAAAAAAGCATTTTGGCTCAAATTCTGACTGTTTTGACACTTCAACTTGAAATGTGACCAAAAAACAGCTCGTTTTTGAACTACAGATGAGATTTTTGCCTTTTGGCTAAAATTTGAACAGTTTTGACTGTCAACTTGAAATGTGACCAAAAAACAGCAGTTTTTTAAACTACATATGAGATCTTTGCATTTTGAGTGCGTTTTGGTTTCAAAAATCATTTTGTTACTCAAAAGTACTAAAAGTGTCAAAAAAGCATTTTGGCTCAAATTCTGACTGTTTTGACTTTTGAACTTGAAATGTGACCAAAAACAACAGCTCTTTTTTGAACTTTAGGTGAGATCTTTGCTTTTTGAGTGCGTTTTGGTTTCAAAAATCATTTTGTCACTCAAAAGCACTAAAACTGTCAAAAAAGCTTTTTCGCTCAAATTCTGACTGTTTTGACACTTCAACTTGAAATGTGACCAAAAAACAGCAGTTTTTTAAACTACATATGAGATCTTTGCATTTTGAGTGCGTTTTGGTTTCAAAAATCATTTTGTTACTCAAAAGCACTAAAAGTGTGAAAAAAGCATTCTGGCCCAAATTCTGACTGTTTTGACTTTTGAACTTGAAATGTGACCAAAAAACTGCTCTTTTTTGAACTACAGATGAGATTTTTGCCTTTTGGCTCAAATTCTGACTGTTTTGACTTTTCAACTTAAAATGTGACCAAAAAAACAGCAGTTTTTTAAACTACATATGAGATCTTTGCATTTTGAGTGCGTTTTGGATTCAAAAAACAATTTGTTACTCAAAAGCACTAAAAGTGTCCAAAAAAGCATTTTTGCTCAAATTCTGACTGTTTTGACTTTTGAACTTGAAATGTGACCAAAAACAACAGCTCTTTTTTGAACTTTAGGTGAGATCTTTGCTTTTTGAGTGCGTTTTGGTTTCAAAAATCATTTTGTAACTCAAAAGCACTAAAACTGTCAAAAAAGCATTTTGGCTCAAATTCTGACTGTTTTGACACTTCAACTTGAAATGTGACCAAAAAACAGCTCTTTTTTGAACTACAGATGAGATTTTTGCCTTTTGGCTAAAATTTGAACAGTTTTGACTGTCAACTTGAAATGTGACCAAAAAACAGCAGTTTTTTAAACTACATATGAGATCTTTGCTTTTTGAATGCGTTTTGGTTTCAAAAATCATTTTGTCACTCAAAAGCACTAAAAGTGTCAAAAAAGCATTTTGGCTCAAATTCTGACTGTTTTGACACTTCAAATTGAAATGTGACCAAAAAACAGCAGTTTTTTAAACTACATATGAGATCTTTGCATTTTGAGTGCGTTTTGGTTTCAAAAATCATTTTGTTACTCAAAAGCACTAAAAGTGTGAAAAAAGCATTCTGGCCCAAATTCTGACTGTTTTGACTTTTGAACTTGAAATGTGACCAAAAAACTGCTCTTTTTTGAACTACAGATGAGATTTTTGCCTTTTGGCTCAAATTCTGACTGTTTTGACTTTTCAACTTAAAATGTGAACAAAAAAAAGCAGTTTTTTAAACTACATATGAGATCTTTGCTTTTTTAGTGTGTTTTGGTTTCAAAAATCATTTTGTCACTCAAAAGTACTAAAAGTGTCAAAAAAGCATTTTGGCTCAAATTCTGACTGTTTTGACACTTCAACTTGAAATGTGACCAAAAAACAGCAGTTTTTTAAACTACATATGAGATCTTTGCATTTTGAGTGCGTTTTGGTTTCAAAAATCATTTTGTTACCCAAAAGTACTAAAAGTGTCAAAAAAGCATTTTGGCTCAAATTCTGACTGTTTTGACACTTCAACTTGAAATGTGACCAAAAAACAGCAGTTTTTTAAACTACATATGAGATCTTTGCATTTTGAGTGCGTTTTGGTTTCAAAAATCATTTTGTTACTCAAAAGCACTAAAAGTGTCAAAAAAGCATTTTGGCTCAAATTCTGACTGTTTTGACTTTTGAACTCGAAATGTGATCAAAAGATTGCTCTTTTTCGAACTACAGATGAGATTTTTGCCTTTTGGCTAAAATTTGAACAGTTTTGACTGTCAACTTGAAATGTGACCAAAAAACAGCAGTTTTTTAAACTACATATGAGATATTTGCATTTTGAGTGCGTTTTGGATTCAAAAATCAATTTGTTACTCAAAAGCACTAAAAGTGTCCAAAAAAGCATTTTGGCTCAAATTCTGACTGTTTTGACTTTTGAACTTGAAATGTGACCAAAAACAACAGCTCTTTTTTGAACTTTAGGTGAGATCTTTGCTTTTTTAGTGTGTTTTGGTTTCAAAAATCATTTTGTCACTCAAAAGTACTAAAAGTGTCAAAAAGCATTTTGGCTCAAATTCTGACTGTTTTGACACTTCAACTTGAAATGTGACCAAAAAACAGCAGTTTTTTAAACTACATATGAGATCTTTGCATTTTGAGTGCGTTTTGGTTTCAAAAATCATTTTGTTACTCAAAAGCACTAAAAGTGTGAAAAAAGCATTCTGGCCCAAATTCTGACTGTTTTGACTTTTGAACTTGAAATGTGACCAAAAAACTGCTCTTTTTTGAACTACAGATGAGATTTTTGCCTTTTGGCTCAAATTCTGACTGTTTTGACTTTTCAACTTAAAATGTGAACAACAAAAAGCAGTTTTTTAAACTACATATGAGATCTTTGCATTTTGAGTGCGTTTTGGATTCAAAAAACAATTTGTTACTCAAAAGCACTAAAAGTGTCCAAAAAAGCATTTTTGCTCAAATTCTGACTGTTTTGACTTTTGAACTTGAAATGTGACCAAAAACAACAGCTCTTTTTTGAACTTTAGGTGAGATCTTTGCTTTTTGAGTGCGTTTTGGTTTCAAAAATCATTTTGTCACTCAAAAGCACTAAAACTGTCAAAAAAGCATTTTGGCTCAAATTCTGACTGTTTTGACACTTCAACTTGAAATGTGACCAAAAAACAGCTCTTTTTTGAACTACAGATGAGATTTTTGCCTTTTGGCTAAAATTTGAACAGTTTTGACTGTCAACTTGAAATGTGACCAAAAAACAGCAGTTTTTTAAACTACATATGAGATCTTTGCTTTTTTAGTGTGTTTTGGTTTCAAAAATCATTTTGTCACTCAAAAGTACTAAAAGTGTCAAAAAAGCATTTTGGCTCAAATTCTGACTGTTTTGACACTTCAACTTGAAATGTGACCAAAAAACAGCAGTTTTTTAAACTACATATGAGATCTTTGCATTTTGAGCGCGTTTTGGATTCAAAAAACAATTTGTTACTCAAAAGCACTAAAAGTGTCCAAAAAAGCATTTTTGCTCAAATTCTGACTGTTTTGACTTTTGAACTTGAAATGTGACCAAAAACAACAGCTCTTTTTTGAACTTTAGGTGAGATCTTTGCTTTTTGAGTGCGTTTTGGTTTCAAAAATCATTTTGTCACTCAAAAGCACTAAAACTGTCAAAAAAGCATTTTGGCTCAAATTCTGACTGTTTTGACACTTCAACTTGAAATGTGACCAAAAAACAGCTCTTTTTTGAACTACAGATGAGATTTTTGCCTTTTGGCTAAAATTTGAACAGTTTTGACTGTCAACTTGAAATGTGACCAAAAAACAGCAGTTTTTTAAACTACATATGAGATCTTTCCTTTTTGAATGCGTTTTGGTTTCAAAAATCATTTTGTCACTCAAAAGCACTAAAAGTGTCAAAAAAGCATTTTGGCTCAAATTCTGACTGTTTTGACTTTTGAACTTGAAATGTGACCAAAAACAACAGCTCTTTTTTGAACTTTAGGTGAGATCTTTGCTTTTTTAGTGTGTTTTGGTTTCAAAAATCATTTTGTCACTCAAAAGTACTAAAAGTGTCAAAAAGCATTTTGGCTCAAATTCTGACTGTTTTGACACTTCAACTTGAAATGTGACCAAAAAACAGCAGTTTTTTAAACTACATATGAGATCTTTGCATTTTGAGTGCGTTTTGGTTTCAAAAATCATTTTGTTACTCAAAAGCACTAAAAGTGTGAAAAAAGCATTCTGGCCCAAATTCTGACTGTTTTGACTTTTGAACTTGAAATGTGACCAAAAAACTGCTCTTTTTTGAACTACAGATGAGATTTTTGCCTTTTGGCTCAAATTCTGACTGTTTTGACTTTTCAACTTAAAATGTGAACAACAAAAAGCAGTTTTTTAAACTACATATGAGATCTTTGCATTTTGAGTGCGTTTTGGATTCAAAAAACAATTTGTTACTCAAAAGCACTAAAAGTGTCCAAAAAAGCATTTTTGCTCAAATTCTGACTGTTTTGACTTTTGAACTTGAAATGTGACCAAAAACAACAGCTCTTTTTTGAACTTTAGGTGAGATCTTTGCTTTTTGAGTGCGTTTTGGTTTCAAAAATCATTTTGTCACTCAAAAGCACTAAAACTGTCAAAAAAGCTTTTTCGCTCAAATTCTGACTGTTTTGACACTTCAACTTGAAAATGACCAAAAAACAGCAGTTTTTTAAACTACATATGAGATCTTTGCATTTTGAGTGCGTTTTGGTTTCAAAAATCATTTTGTTACTCAAAAGCACTAAAAGTGTGAAAAAAGCATTCTGGCCCAAATTCTGACTGTTTTGACTTTTGAACTTGAAATGTGACCAAAAAACTGCTCTTTTTTGAACTACAGATGAGATTTTTGCCTTTTGGCTCAAATTCTGACTGTTTTGACTTTTCAACTTAAAATGTGAACAAAAAAAAGCAGTTTTTTAAACTACATATGAGATCTTTGCTTTTTTAGTGTGTTTTGGTTTCAAAAATCATTTTGTCACTCAAAAGTACTAAAAGTGTCAAAAAAGCATTTTGGCTCAAATTCTGACTGTTTTGACACTTCAACTTGAAATGTGACCAAAAAACAGCAGTTTTTTAAACTACATATGAGATCTTTGCATTTTGAGTGCGTTTTGGTTTCAAAAATCATTTTGTTACCCAAAAGTACTAAAAGTGTCAAAACAGCATTTTGGCTCAAATTCTGACTGTTTTGACACTTCAACTTGAAATGTGACCAAAAAACAGCAGTTTTTTAAACTACATATGAGATCTTTGCATTTTGAGTGCGTTTTGGTTTCAAAAATCATTTTGTTACTCAAAAGCACTAAAAGTGTCAAAAAAGCATTTTGGCTCAAATTCTGACTGTTTTGACTTTTGAACTCGAAATGTGATCAAAAGATTGCTCTTTTTCGAACTACAGATGAGATTTTTGCCTTTTGGCTAAAATTTGAACAGTTTTGACTGTCAACTTGAAATGTGACCAAAAAACATCAGTTTTTTAAACTACATATGAGATCTTTGCATTTTGAGTGCGTTTTGGATTCAAAAATCAATTTGTTACTCAAAAGCACTAAAAGTGTCCAAAAAAGCATTTTGGCTCAAATTCTGACTGTTTTGACTTTTGAACTTGAAATGTGACCAAAAACAACAGCTCTTTTTTGAACTTTAGGTGAGATCTTTGCTTTTTTAGTGTGTTTTGGTTTCAAAAATCATTTTGTCACTCAAAAGTACTAAAAGTGTCAAAAAGCATTTTGGCTCAAATTCTGACTGTTTTGACACTTCAACTTGAAATGTGACCAAAAAACAGCAGTTTTTTAAACTACATATGAGATCTTTGCATTTTGAGTGCGTTTTGGTTTCAAAAATCATTTTGTTACTCAAAAGCACTAAAAGTGTGAAAAAAGCATTCTGGCCCAAATTCTGACTGTTTTGACTTTTGAACTTGAAATGTGACCAAAAAACTGCTCTTTTTTGAACTACAGATGAGATTTTTGCCTTTTGGCTCAAATTCTGACTGTTTTGACTTTTCAACTTAAAATGTGAACAACAAAAAGCAGTTTTTTAAACTACATATGAGATCTTTGCATTTTGAGTGCGTTTTGGATTCAAAAAACAATTTGTTACTCAAAAGCACTAAAAGTGTCCAAAAAAGCATTTTTGCTCAAATTCTGACTGTTTTGACTTTTGAACTTGAAATGTGACCAAAAACAACAGCTCTTTTATGAACTTTAGGTGAGATCTTTGCTTTTTGAGTGCGTTTTGGTTTCAAAAATCATTTTGTCACTCAAAAGCACTAAAACTGTCAAAAAAGCATTTTGGCTCAAATTCTGACTGTTTTGACACTTCAACTTGAAATGTGACCAAAAAACAGCTCTTTTTTGAACTACAGATGAGATTTTTGCCTTTTGGCTAAAATTTGAACAGTTTTGACTGTCAACTTGAAATGTGACCAAAAAACAGCAGTTTTTTAAACTACATATGAGATCTTTGCATTTTAAGCTCGTTTTGGTTTCAAAAATCATTTTGTTACTCAAAAGTACTAAAAGTGTCAAAAAAGCATTTTGGCTCAAATTCTGACTGTTTTGACTTTTGAACTTGAAATGTGACCAAAAACAACAGCTCTTTTTTGAACTTTAGGTGAGATCTTTGCTTTTTGAGTGCGTTTTGGTTTCAAAAATCATTTTGTCACTCAAAAGCACTAAAACTGTCAAAAAAGCATTTTGGCTCAAATTCTGACTGTTTTGACTTTTGAACTTGAAATGTGACCAAAAAACAGCTCTTTTTTGAACTACAGATGAGATTTTTGCCTTTTGGCTAAAATTTGAACAGTTTTGACTGTCAACTTGAAATGTGACCAAAAAACAGCTGTTTTTTAAACTACATATGAGATCTTTGCTTTTTGAATGCGTTTTGGTTTCAAAAATCATTTTGTCACTCAAAAGCACTAAAAGTGTCAAAAAAGCATTTTGGCTCAAATTCTGACTGTTTTGACACTTCAACTTGAAATGTGACCAAAAAACAGCAGTTTTTTAAACTACATATGAGATCTTTGCTTTTTGAATGCGTTTTGGTTTCAAAAATCATTTTGTCACTCAAAAGCACTAAAAGTGTCAAAAAAGCATTTTGGCTCAAATTCTGACTGTTTTGACTTTTGAACTTGAAATGTGACCAAAAAACTGCTCTTTTTTGAACTACAGATGAGATTTTTGCCTTTTGGCTCAAATTCTGACTGTTTTGACTTTTCAACTTAAAATGTGAACAACAAAAAGCAGTTTTTTAAACTACATATGAGATCTTTGCATTTTGAGTGCGTTTTGGTTTCAAAAATCATTTTGTTACTCAAAAGCACTAAAAGTGTCAAAAGAGCATTTTGGCTCAAATTCTGACTGTTTTGACTTTTGAACTTGAAATGTGACCAAAAACAACAGCTCTTTTTTGAACTTTAGGTGAGATCTTTGCTTTTTTAGTGTGTTTTGGTTTCAAAAATCATTTTGTCACTCAAAAGTACTAAAAGTGTCAAAAAAGCATTTTGGCTCAAATTCTGACTGTTTTGACACTTCAACTTGAAATGTGACCAAAAAACAGCAGTTTTTTAAACTACATATGAGATCTTTGCATTTTGAGTGCGTTTTGGTTTCAAAAATCATTTTGTTACTCAAAAGTACTAAAAGTGTCAAAAAAGCATTTTGGCTCAAATTCTGACTGTTTTGACACTTCAACTTGAAATGTGACCAAAAAACAGCAGTTTTTTAAACTACATATGAGATCTTTGCATTTTGAGTGCGTTTTGGATTCAAAAATCAATTTGTTACTCAAAAGCACTAAAAGTGTCCAAAAAAGCATTTTGGCTCAAATTCTGACTGTTTTGACTTTTGAACTTGAAATGTGACCAAAAACAACAGCTCTTTTTTGAACTTTAGGTGAGATCTTTGCTTTTTTAGTGTGTTTTGGTTTCAAAAATCATTTTGTCACTCAAAAGTACTAAAACTGTCAAAAAAGCATTTTGGCTCAAATTCTGACTGTTTTGACACTTCAACTTGAAATGTGACCAAAAAACAGCTCTTTTTTGAACTACAGATGAGATTTTTGCCTTTTGGCTAAAATTTGAACAGTTTTGACTGTCAACTTGAAATGTGACCAAAAAACAGCAGTTTTTTAAACTACATATGAGATCTTTGCATTTTAAGCTCGTTTTGGTTTCAAAAATCATTTTGTTACTCAAAAGTACTAAAAGTGTCAAAAAAGCATTTTGGCTCAAATTCTGACTGTTTTGACTTTTGAACTTGAAATGTGACCAAAAACAACAGCTCTTTTTTGAACTTTAGGTGAGATCTTTGCTTTTTGAGTGCGTTTTGGTTTCAAAAATCATTTTGTCACTCAAAAGCACTAAAACTGTCAAAAAAGCTTTTTCGCTCAAATTCTGACTGTTTTGACACTTCAACTTGAAATGTGACCAAAAAACAGCAGTTTTTTAAACTACATATGAGATCTTTGCATTTTGAGTGCGTTTTGGTTTCAAAAATCATTTTGTTACTCAAAAGCACTAAAAGTGTGAAAAAAGCATTCTGGCCCAAATTCTGACTGTTTTGACTTTTGAACTTGAAATGTGACCAAAAAACTGCTCTTTTTTGAACTACAGATGAGATTTTTGCCTTTTGGCTCAAATTCTGACTGTTTTGACTTTTCAACTTAAAATGTGAACAACAAAAAGCAGTTTTTTAAACTACATATGAGATCTTTGCATTTTGAGTGCGTTTTGGATTCAAAAAACAATTTGTTACTCAAAAGCACTAAAAGTGTCCAAAAAAGCATTTTTGCTCAAATTCTGACTGTTTTGACTTTTGAACTTGAAATGTGACCAAAAACAACAGCTCTTTTTTGAACTTTAGGTGAGATCTTTGCTTTTTGAGTGCGTTTTGGTTTCAAAAATCATTTTGTCACTCAAAAGCACTAAAACTGTCAAAAAAGCATTTTGGCTCAAATTCTGACTGTTTTGACACTTCAACTTGAAATGTGACCAAAAAACAGCTCTTTTTTGAACTACAGATGAGATTTTTGCCTTTTGGCTAAAATTTGAACAGTTTTGACTGTCAACTTGAAATGTGACCAAAAAACAGCTGTTTTTTAAACTACATATGAGATCTTTGCTTTTTGAATGCGTTTTGGTTTCAAAAATCATTTTGTCACTCAAAAGCACTAAAAGTGTCAAAAAAGCATTTTGGCTCAAATTCTGACTGTTTTGACACTTCAACTTGAAATGTGACCAAAAAACAGCAGTTTTTTAAACTACATATGAGATCTTTGCTTTTTGAATGCGTTTTGGTTTCAAAAATCATTTTGTCACTCAAAAGCACTAAAAGTGTCAAAAAAGCATTTTGGCTCAAATTCTGACTGTTTTGACTTTTGAACTTGAAATGTGACCAAAAAACTGCTCTTTTTTGAACTACAGATGAGATTTTTGCCTTTTGGCTCAAATTCTGACTGTTTTGACTTTTCAACTTAAAATGTGAACAACAAAAAGCAGTTTTTTAAACTACATATGAGATCTTTGCATTTTGAGTGCGTTTTGGTTTCAAAAATCATTTTGTTACTCAAAAGCACTAAAAGTGTCAAAAGAGCATTTTGGCTCAAATTCTGACTGTTTTGACTTTTGAACTTGAAATGTGACCAAAAACAACAGCTCTTTTTTGAACTTTAGGTGAGATCTTTGCTTTTTTAGTGTGTTTTGGTTTCAAAAATCATTTTGTCACTCAAAAGTACTAAAAGTGTCAAAAAAGCATTTTGGCTCAAATTCTGACTGTTTTGACACTTCAACTTGAAATGTGACCAAAAAACAGCAGTTTTTTAAACTACATATGAGATCTTTGCATTTTGAGTGCGTTTTGGTTTCAAAAATCATTTTGTTACTCAAAAGTACTAAAAGTGTCAAAAAAGCATTTTGGCTCAAATTCTGACTGTTTTGACACTTCAACTTGAAATGTGACCAAAAAACAGCAGTTTTTTAAACTACATATGAGATCTTTGCATTTTGAGTGCGTTTTGGTTTCAAAAATCATTTTGTTACTCAAAAGCACTAAAAGTGTCAAAAAAGTATTTTGGCTCAAATTCTGACTGTTTTGACTTTTGAACTCGAAATGTGATCAAAAGATTGCTCTTTTTCGAACTACAGATGAGATTTTTGCCTTTTGGCTAAAATTTGAACAGTTTTGACTGTCAACTTGAAATGTGACCAAAAAACAGCAGTTTTTTAAACTACATATGAGATCTTTGCATTTTGAGTGCGTTTTGGATTCAAAAATCAATTTGTTACTCAAAAGCACTAAAAGTGTCCAAAAAAGCATTTTGGCTCAAATTCTGACTGTTTTGACTTTTGAACTTGAAATGTGACCAAAAACAACAGCTCTTTTTTGAACTTTAGGTGAGATCTTTGCTTTTTTAGTGTGTTTTGGTTTCAAAAATCATTTTGTCACTCAAAAGTACTAAAAGTGTCAAAAAGCATTTTGGCTCAAATTCTGACTGTTTTGACACTTCAACTTGAAATGTGACCAAAAAACAGCAGTTTTTTAAACTACATATGAGATCTTTGCATTTTGAGTGCGTTTTGGTTTCAAAAATCATTTTGTTACTCAAAAGCACTAAAAGTGTGAAAAAAGCATTCTGGCCCAAATTCTGACTGTTTTGACTTTTGAACTTGAAATGTGACCAAAAAACTGCTCTTTTTTGAACTACAGATGAGATTTTTGCCTTTTGGCTCAAATTCTGACTGTTTTGACTTTTCAACTTAAAATGTGAACAACAAAAAGCAGTTTTTTAAACTACATATGAGATCTTTGCATTTTGAGTGCGTTTTGGATTCAAAAAACAATTTGTTACTCAAAAGCACTAAAAGTGTCCAAAAAAGCATTTTTGCTCAAATTCTGACTGTTTTGACTTTTGAACTTGAAATGTGACCAAAAACAACAGCTCTTTTTTGAACTTTAGGTGAGATCTTTGCTTTTTGAGTGCGTTTTGGTTTCAAAAATCATTTTGTCACTCAAAAGCACTAAAACTGTCAAAAAAGCATTTTGGCTCAAATTCTGACTGTTTTGACACTTCAACTTGAAATGTGACCAAAAAACAGCTCTTTTTTGAACTACAGATGAGATTTTTGCCTTTTGGCTAAAATTTGAACAGTTTTGACTGTCAACTTGAAATGTGACCAAAAAACAGCAGTTTTTTAAACTACATATGAGATCTTTGCTTTTTGAATGCGTTTTGGTTTCAAAAATCATTTTGTCACTCAAAAGCACTAAAAGTGTCAAAAAAGCATTTTGGCTCAAATTCTGACTGTTTTGACACTTCAAATTGAAATGTGACCAAAAAACAGCAGTTTTTTAAACTACATATGAGATCTTTGCATTTTGAGTGCGTTTTGGTTTCAAAAATCATTTTGTTACTCAAAAGCACTAAAAGTGTGAAAAAAGCATTCTGGCCCAAATTCTGACTGTTTTGACTTTTGAACTTGAAATGTGACCAAAAAACTGCTCTTTTTTGAACTACAGATGAGATTTTTGCCTTTTGGCTCAAATTCTGACTGTTTTGACTTTTCAACTTAAAATGTGAACAAAAAAAAGCAGTTTTTTAAACTACATATGAGATCTTTGCTTTTTTAGTGTGTTTTGGTTTCAAAAATCATTTTGTCACTCAAAAGTACTAAAAGTGTCAAAAAAGCATTTTGGCTCAAATTCTGACTGTTTTGACACTTCAACTTGAAATGTGACCAAAAAACAGCAGTTTTTTAAACTACATATGAGATCTTTGCATTTTGAGTGCGTTTTGGTTTCAAAAATCATTTTGTTACCCAAAAGTACTAAAAGTGTCAAAAAAGCATTTTGGCTCAAATTCTGACTGTTTTGACACTTCAACTTGAAATGTGACCAAAAAACAGCAGTTTTTTAAACTACATATGAGATCTTTGCATTTTGAGTGCGTTTTGGTTTCAAAAATCATTTTGTTACTCAAAAGCACTAAAAGTGTCAAAAAAGCATTTTGGCTCAAATTCTGACTGTTTTGACTTTTGAACTCGAAATGTGATCAAAAGATTGCTCTTTTTCGAACTACAGATGAGATTTTTGCCTTTTGGCTAAAATTTGAACAGTTTTGACTGTCAACTTGAAATGTGACCAAAAAACAGCAGTTTTTTAAACTACATATGAGATCTTTGCATTTTGAGTGCGTTTTGGATTCAAAAAACAATTTGTTACTCAAAAGCACTAAAAGTGTCCAAAAAAGCATTTTTGCTCAAATTCTGACTGTTTTGACTTTTGAACTTGAAATGTGACCAAAAACAACAGCTCTTTTTTGAACTTTAGGTGAGATCTTTGCTTTTTGAGTGCGTTTTGGTTTCAAAAATCATTTTGTCACTCAAAAGCACTAAAACTGTCAAAAAAGCATTTTGGCTCAAATTCTGACTGTTTTGACACTTCAACTTGAAATGTGACCAAAAAACAGCTCTTTTTTGAACTACAGATGAGATTTTTGCCTTTTGGCTAAAATTTGAACAGTTTTGACTGTCAACTTGAAATGTGACCAAAAAACAGCAGTTTTTTAAACTACATATGAGATCTTTGCTTTTTGAATGCGTTTTGGTTTCAAAAATCATTTTGTCACTCAAAAGCACTAAAAGTGTCAAAAAAGCATTTTGGCTCAAATTCTGACTGTTTTGACACTTCAAATTGAAATGTGACCAAAAAACAGCAGTTTTTTAAACTACATATGAGATCTTTGCATTTTGAGTGCGTTTTGGTTTCAAAAATCATTTTGTTACTCAAAAGCACTAAAAGTGTGAAAAAAGCATTCTGGCCCAAATTCTGACTGTTTTGACTTTTGAACTTGAAATGTGACCAAAAAACTGCTCTTTTTTGAACTACAGATGAGATTTTTGCCTTTTGGCTCAAATTCTGACTGTTTTGACTTTTCAACTTAAAATGTGAACAAAAAAAAGCAGTTTTTTAAACTACATATGAGATCTTTGCTTTTTTAGTGTGTTTTGGTTTCAAAAATCATTTTGTCACTCAAAAGTACTAAAAGTGTCAAAAAAGCATTTTGGCTCAAATTCTGACTGTTTTGACACTTCAACTTGAAATGTGACCAAAAAACAGCAGTTTTTTAAACTACATATGAGATCTTTGCATTTTGAGTGCGTTTTGGTTTCAAAAATCATTTTGTTACCCAAAAGTACTAAAAGTGTCAAAAAAGCATTTTGGCTCAAATTCTGACTGTTTTGACACTTCAACTTGAAATGTGACCAAAAAACAGCAGTTTTTTAAACTACATATGAGATCTTTGCATTTTGAGTGCGTTTTGGTTTCAAAAATCATTTTGTTACTCAAAAGCACTAAAAGTGTCAAAAAAGCATTTTGGCTCAAATTCTGACTGTTTTGACTTTTGAACTCGAAATGTGATCAAAAGATTGCTCTTTTTCGAACTACAGATGAGATTTTTGCCTTTTGGCTAAAATTTGAACAGTTTTGACTGTCAACTTGAAATGTGACCAAAAAACAGCAGTTTTTTAAACTACATATGAGATCTTTGCATTTTGAGTGCGTTTTGGATTCAAAAATCAATTTGTTACTCAAAAGCACTAAAAGTGTCCAAAAAAGCATTTTGGCTCAAATTCTGACTGTTTTGACTTTTGAACTTGAAATGTGACCAAAAACAACAGCTCTTTTTTGAACTTTAGGTGAGATCTTTGCTTTTTTAGTGTGTTTTGGTTTCAAAAATCATTTTGTCACTCAAAAGTACTAAAAGTGTCAAAAAGCATTTTGGCTCAAATTCTGACTGTTTTGACACTTCAACTTGAAATGTGACCAAAAAACAGCAGTTTTTTAAACTACATATGAGATCTTTGCATTTTGAGTGCGTTTTGGTTTCAAAAATCATTTTGTTACTCAAAAGCACTAAAAGTGTGAAAAAAGCATTCTGGCCCAAATTCTGACTGTTTTGACTTTTGAACTTGAAATGTGACCAAAAAACTGCTCTTTTTTGAACTACAGATGAGATTTTTGCCTTTTGGCTCAAATTCTGACTGTTTTGACTTTTCAACTTAAAATGTGAACAATAAAAAGCAGTTTTTTAAACTACATATGAGATCTTTGCATTTTGAGTGCGTTTTGGATTCAAAAAACAATTTGTTACTCAAAAGCACTAAAAGTGTCCAAAAAAGCATTTTTGCTCAAATTCTGACTGTTTTGACTTTTGAACTTTAAATGTGACCAAAAACAACAGCTCTTTTATGAACTTTAGGTGAGATCTTTGCTTTTTGAGTGCGTTTTGGTTTCAAAAATCATTTTGTCACTCAAAAGCACTAAAACTGTCAAAAAAGCATTTTGGCTCAAATTCTGACTGTTTTGACACTTCAACTTGAAATGTGACCAAAAAACAGCTCTTTTTTGAACTACAGATGAGATTTTTGCCTTTTGGCTAAAATTTGAACAGTTTTGACTGTCAACTTGAAATGTGACCAAAAAACAGCAGTTTTTTAAACTACATATGAGATCTTTGCATTTTAAGCTCGTTTTGGTTTCAAAAATCATTTTGTTACTCAAAAGTACTAAAAGTGTCAAAAAAGCATTTTGGCTCAAATTCTGACTGTTTTGACTTTTGAACTTGAAATGTGACCAAAAACAACAGCTCTTTTTTGAACTTTAGGTGAGATCTTTGCTTTTTGAGTGCGTTTTGGTTTCAAAAATCATTTTGTCACTCAAAAGCACTAAAACTGTCAAAAAAGCTTTTTCGCTCAAATTCTGACTGTTTTGACACTTCAACTTGAAATGTGACCAAAAAACAGCAGTTTTTTAAACTACATATGAGATCTTTGCATTTTGAGTGCGTTTTGGTTTCAAAAATCATTTTGTTACTCAAAAGCACTAAAAGTGTGAAAAAAGCATTCTGGCCCAAATTCTGACTGTTTTGACTTTTGAACTTGAAATGTGACCAAAAAACTGCTCTTTTTTGAACTACAGATGAGATTTTTGCCTTTTGGCTCAAATTCTGACTGTTTTGACTTTTCAACTTAAAATGTGAACAACAAAAAGCAGTTTTTTAAACTACATATGAGATCTTTGCATTTTGAGTGCGTTTTGGATTCAAAAAACAATTTGTTACTCAAAAGCACTAAAAGTGTCCAAAAAAGCATTTTTGCTCAAATTCTGACTGTTTTGACTTTTGAACTTGAAATGTGACCAAAAACAACAGCTCTTTTTTGAACATTAGGTGAGATCTTTGCTTTTTGAGTGCGTTTTGGTTTCAAAAATCATTTTGTCACTCAAAAGCACTAAAACTGTCAAAAAAGCATTTTGGCTCAAATTCTGACTGTTTTGACACTTCAACTTGAAATGTGACCAAAAAACAGCTCTTTTTTGAACTACAGATGAGATTTTTGCCTTTTGGCTAAAATTTGAACAGTTTTGACTGTCAACTTGAAATGTGACCAAAAAACAGCTGTTTTTTAAACTACATATGAGATCTTTGCTTTTTGAATGCGTTTTGGTTTCAAAAATCATTTTGTCACTCAAAAGCACTAAAAGTGTCAAAAAAGCATTTTGGCTCAAATTCTGACTGTTTTGACACTTCAACTTGAAATGTGACCAAAAAACAGCAGTTTTTTAAACTACATATGAGATCTTTGCTTTTTGAATGCGTTTTGGTTTCAAAAATCATTTTGTCACTCAAAAGCACTAAAAGTGTCAAAAAAGCATTTTGGCTCAAATTCTGACTGTTTTGACTTTTGAACTTGAAATGTGACCAAAAAACTGCTCTTTTTTGAACTACAGATGAGATTTTTGCCTTTTGGCTCAAATTCTGACTGTTTTGACTTTTCAACTTAAAATGTGAACAACAAAAAGCAGTTTTTTAAACTACATATGAGATCTTTGCATTTTGAGTGCGTTTTGGTTTCAAAAATCATTTTGTTACTCAAAAGCACTAAAAGTGTGAAAAAAGCATTCTGGCCCAAATTCTGACTGTTTTGACTTTTGAACTTGAAATGTGACCAAAAAACTGCTCTTTTTTGAACTACAGATGAGATTTTTGCCTTTTGGCTCAAATTCTGACTGTTTTGACTTTTCAACTTAAAATGTGAACAAAAAAAAGCAGTTTTTTAAACTACATATGAGATCTTTGCTTTTTTAGTGTGTTTTGGTTTCAAAAATCATTTTGTCACTCAAAAGTACTAAAAGTGTCAAAAAAGCATTTTGGCTCAAATTCTGACTGTTTTGACACTTCAACTTGAAATGTGACCAAAAAACAGCAGTTTTTTAAACTACATATGAGATCTTTGCATTTTGAGTGCGTTTTGGTTTCAAAAATCATTTTGTTACCCAAAAGTACTAAAAGTGTCAAAAAAGCATTTTGGCTCAAATTCTGACTGTTTTGACACTTCAACTTGAAATGTGACCAAAAAACAGCAGTTTTTTAAACTACATATGAGATCTTTGCATTTTGAGTGCGTTTTGGTTTCAAAAATCATTTTGTTACTCAAAAGCACTAAGAGTGTCAAAAAAGCATTTTGGCTCAAATTCTGACTGTTTTGACTTTTGAACTCGAAATGTGATCAAAAGATTGCTCTTTTTCGAACTACAGATGAGATTTTTGCCTTTTGGCTAAAATTTGAACAGTTTTGACTGTCAACTTGAAATGTGACCAAAAAACAGCAGTTTTTTAAACTACATATGAGATCTTTGCATTTTGAGTGCGTTTTGGATTCAAAAAACAATTTGTTACTCAAAAGCACTAAAAGTGTCCAAAAAAGCATTTTTGCTCAAATTCTGACTGTTTTGACTTTTGAACTTGAAATGTGACCAAAAACAACAGCTCTTTTTTGAACTTTAGGTGAGATCTTTGCTTTTTGAGTGCGTTTTGGTTTCAAAAATCATTTTGTCACTCAAAAGCACTAAAACTGTCAAAAAAGCATTTTGGCTCAAATTCTGACTGTTTTGACACTTCAACTTGAAATGTGACCAAAAAACAGCTCTTTTTTGAACTACAGATGAGATTTTTGCCTTTTGGCTAAAATTTGAACAGTTTTGACTGTCAACTTGAAATGTGACCAAAAAACAGCAGTTTTTTAAACTACATATGAGATCTTTGCTTTTTGAATGCGTTTTGGTTTCAAAAATCATTTTGTCACTCAAAAGCACTAAAAGTGTCAAAAAAGCATTTTGGCTCAAATTCTGACTGTTTTGACACTTCAAATTGAAATGTGACCAAAAAACAGCAGTTTTTTAAACTACATATGAGATCTTTGCATTTTGAGTGCGTTTTGGTTTCAAAAATCATTTTGTTACTCAAAAGCACTAAAAGTGTGAAAAAAGCATTCTGGCCCAAATTCTGACTGTTTTGACTTTTGAACTTGAAATGTGACCAAAAAACTGCTCTTTTTTGAACTACAGATGAGATTTTTGCCTTTTGGCTCAAATTCTGACTGTTTTGACTTTTCAACTTAAAATGTGAACAAAAAAAAGCAGTTTTTTAAACTACATATGAGATCTTTGCTTTTTTAGTGTGTTTTGGTTTCAAAAATCATTTTGTCACTCAAAAGTACTAAAAGTGTCAAAAAAGCATTTTGGCTCAAATTCTGACTGTTTTGACACTTCAACTTGAAATGTGACCAAAAAACAGCAGTTTTTTAAACTACATATGAGATCTTTGCATTTTGAGTGCGTTTTGGTTTCAAAAATCATTTTGTTACCCAAAAGTACTAAAAGTGTCAAAAAAGCATTTTGGCTCAAATTCTGACTGTTTTGACACTTCAACTTGAAATGTGACCAAAAAACAGCAGTTTTTTAAACTACATATGAGATCTTTGCATTTTGAGTGCGTTTTGGTTTCAAAAATCATTTTGTTACTCAAAAGCACTAAAAGTGTCAAAAAAGCATTTTGGCTCAAATTCTGACTGTTTTGACTTTTGAACTCGAAATGTGATCAAAAGATTGCTCTTTTTCGAACTACAGATGAGATTTTTGCCTTTTGGCTAAAATTTGAACAGTTTTGACTGTCAACTTGAAATGTGACCAAAAAACAGCAGTTTTTTAAACTACATATGAGATCTTTGCATTTTGAGTGCGTTTTGGATTCAAAAATCAATTTGTTACTCAAAAGCACTAAAAGTGTCCAAAAAAGCATTTTGGCTCAAATTCTGACTGTTTTGACTTTTGAACTTGAAATGTGACCAAAAACAACAGCTCTTTTTTGAACTTTAGGTGAGATCTTTGCTTTTTTAGTGTGTTTTGGTTTCAAAAATCATTTTGTCACTCAAAAGTACTAAAAGTGTCAAAAAGCATTTTGGCTCAAATTCTGACTGTTTTGACACTTCAACTTGAAATGTGACCAAAAAACAGCAGTTTTTTAAACTACATATGAGATCTTTGCATTTTGAGTGCGTTTTGGTTTCAAAAATCATTTTGTTACTCAAAAGCACTAAAAGTGTGAAAAAAGCATTCTGGCCCAAATTCTGACTGTTTTGACTTTTGAACTTGAAATGTGACCAAAAAACTGCTCTTTTTTGAACTACAGATGAGATTTTTGCCTTTTGGCTCAAATTCTGACTGTTTTGACTTTTCAACTTAAAATGTGAACAACAAAAAGCAGTTTTTTAAACTACATATGAGATCTTTGCATTTTGAGTGCGTTTTGGATTCAAAAAACAATTTGTTACTCAAAAGCACTAAAAGTGTCCAAAAAAGCATTTTTGCTCAAATTCTGACTGTTTTGACTTTTGAACTTGAAATGTGACCAAAAACAACAGCTCTTTTTTGAACATTAGGTGAGATCTTTGCTTTTTGAGTGCGTTTTGGTTTCAAAAATCATTTTGTCACTCAAAAGCACTAAAACTGTCAAAAAAGCATTTTGGCTCAAATTCTGACTGTTTTGACACTTCAACTTGAAATGTGACCAAAAAACAGCTCTTTTTTGAACTACAGATGAGATTTTTGCCTTTTGGCTAAAATTTGAACAGTTTTGACTGTCAACTTGAAATGTGACCAAAAAACAGCAGTTTTTTAAACTACATATGAGATCTTTGCATTTTAAGCTCGTTTTGGTTTCAAAAATCATTTTGTTACTCAAAAGTACTAAAAGTGTCAAAAAAGCATTTTGGCTCAAATTCTGACTGTTTTGACTTTTGAACTTGAAATGTGACCAAAAACAACAGCTCTTTTTTGAACTTTAGGTGAGATCTTTGCTTTTTGAGTGCGTTTTGGTTTCAAAAATCATTTTGTCACTCAAAAGCACTAAAACTGTCAAAAAAGCTTTTTCGCTCAAATTCTGACTGTTTTGACACTTCAACTTGAAATGTGACCAAAAAACAGCAGTTTTTTAAACTACATATGAGATCTTTAAAATTTTGAGTGCGTTTTGGTTTCAAAAATCATTTTGTTACTCAAAAGCACTAAAAGTGTGAAAAAAGCATTCTGGCCCAAATTCTGACTGTTTTGACTTTTGAACTTGAAATGTGACCAAAAAACTGCTCTTTTTTGAACTACAGATGAGATTTTTGCCTTTTGGCTCAAATTCTGACTGTTTTGACTTTTCAACTTAAAATGTGAACAACAAAAAGCAGTTTTTTAAACTACATATGAGATCTTTGCATTTTGAGTGCGTTTTGGATTCAAAAAACAATTTGTTACTCAAAAGCACTAAAAGTGTCCAAAAAAGCATTTTTGCTCAAATTCTGACTGTTTTGACTTTTGAACTTGAAATGTGACCAAAAACAACAGCTCTTTTTTGAACATTAGGTGAGATCTTTGCTTTTTGAGTGCGTTTTGGTTTCAAAAATCATTTTGTCACTCAAAAGCACTAAAACTGTCAAAAAAGCATTTTGGCTCAAATTCTGACTGTTTTGACACTTCAACTTGAAATGTGACCAAAAAACAGCTCTTTTTTGAACTACAGATGAGATTTTTGCCTTTTGGCTAAAATTTGAACAGTTTTGACTGTCAACTTGAAATGTGACCAAAAAACAGCTGTTTTTTAAACTACATATGAGATCTTTGCTTTTTGAATGCGTTTTGGTTTCAAAAATCATTTTGTCACTCAAAAGCACTAAAAGTGTCAAAAAAGCATTTTGGCTCAAATTCTGACTGTTTTGACACTTCAACTTGAAATGTGACCAAAAAACAGCAGTTTTTTAAACTACATATGAGATCTTTGCTTTTTGAATGCGTTTTGGTTTCAAAAATCATTTTGTCACTCAAAAGCACTAAAAGTGTCAAAAAAGCATTTTGGCTCAAATTCTGACTGTTTTGACTTTTGAACTTGAAATGTGACCAAAAAACTGCTCTTTTTTGAACTACAGATGAGATTTTTGCCTTTTGGCTCAAATTCTGACTGTTTTGACTTTTCAACTTAAAATGTGAACAACAAAAAGCAGTTTTTTAAACTACATATGAGATCTTTGCATTTTGAGTGCGTTTTGGTTTCAAAAATCATTTTGTTACTCAAAAGCACTAAAAGTGTCAAAAAAGCATTTTGGCTCAAATTCTGACTGTTTTGACTTTTGAACTTGAAATGTGACCAAAAACAACAGCTCTTTTTTGAACTTTAGGTGAGATCTTTGCTTTTTTAGTGTGTTTTGGTTTCAAAAATCATTTTGTCACTCAAAAGTACTAAAAGTGTCAAAAAAGCATTTTGGCTCAAATTCTGACTGTTTTGACACTTCAACTTGAAATGTGACCAAAAAACAGCAGTTTTTTAAACTACATATGAGATCTTTGCATTTTGAGTGCGTTTTGGTTTCAAAAATCATTTTGTTACTCAAAAGTACTAAAAGTGTCAAAAAAGCATTTTGGCTCAAATTCTGACTGTTTTGACATTTCAACTTGAAATGTGACCAAAAAACAGCAGTTTTTTAAACTACATATGAGATCTTTGCATTTTGAGTGCGTTTTGGTTTCAAAAATCATTTTGTTACTCAAAAGCACTAAAAGTGTCAAAAAAGCATTTTGGCTCAAATTCTGACTGTTTTGACTTTTGAACTCGAAATGTGATCAAAAGATTGCTCTTTTTCGAACTACAGATGAGATTTTTGCCTTTTGGCTAAAATTTGAACAGTTTTGACTGTCAACTTGAAATGTGACCAAAAAACAGCAGTTTTTTAAACTACATATGAGATCTTTGCATTTTGAGTGCGTTTTGGATTCAAAAATCAATTTTTTACTCAAAAGCACTAAAAGTGTCCAAAAAAGCATTTTTGCTCAAATTCTGACTGTTTTGACTTTCGAACTTGAAATGTGACCAAAAACAACAGCTCTTTTTTGAACTTTAGGTGATATCTTTGCTTTTTGAGTGCGTTTTGGTTTCAAAAATCATTTTGTCACTCAAAAGCTCTAAAAGTGTCAAAAAAGCATTTTGGCTCAAATTCTGACTGTTTTGACTTTTGAACTTGAAATGTGACCAAAAACAACAGCTCTTTTTTGGACTTTAGGTGAGATCTTTGCTTTTTTAGTGTGTTTTGGTTTCAAAAATCATTTTGTCACTCAAAAGTACTAAAAGTGTCAAAAAAGCATTTTGGCTCAAATTCTGACTGTTTTGACACTTCAACTTGAAATGTGACCAAAAAACAGCAGTTTTTTAAACTACATATGAGATCTTTGCATTTTGAGTGCGTTTTGGATTCAAAAAACAATTTGTTACTCAAAAGCACTAAAAGTGTCCAAAAAAGCATTTTTGCTCAAATTCTGACTGTTTTGACTTTTGAACTTGAAATGTGACCAAAAACAACAGCTCTTTTTTGAACTTTAGGTGAGATCTTTGCTTTTTGAGTGCGTTTTGGTTTCAAAAATCATTTTGTCACTCAAAAGCACTAAAACTGTCAAAAAAGCATTTTGGCTCAAATTCTGACTGTTTTGACACTTCAACTTGAAATGTGACCAAAAAACAGCAGTTTTTTAAACTACATATGAGATCTTTGCATTTTGAGTGCGTTTTGGTTTCAAAAATCATTTTGTTACTCAAAAGCACTAAAAGTGTGAAAAAAGCATTCTGGCCCAAATTCTGACTGTTTTGACTTTTGAACTTGAAATGTGACTATAAAACAGCTCTTTTTTGAACTACAGATGAGATTTTTGCCTTTTGGCTAAAATTTGAACAGTTTTGACTGTCAACTTGAAATGTGACCAAAAAACAGCAGTTTTTTAAACTACATATGAGATCTTTGCTTTTTGAATGCGTTTTGGTTTCAAAAATCATTTTGTCACTCAAAAGCACTAAAAGTGTCAAAAAAGCATTTTGGCTCAAATTCTGACTGTTTTGACTTTTGAACTTGAAATGTGACCAAAAACAACAGCTCTTTTTTGAACTTTAGGTGAGATCTTTGCTTTTTTAGTGTGTTTTGGTTTCAAAAATCATTTTGTCACTCAAAAGTACTAAAAGTGTCAAAAAGCATTTTGGCTCAAATTCTGACTGTTTTGACACTTCAACTTGAAATGTGACCAAAAAACAGCAGTTTTTTAAACTACATATGAGATCTTTGCATTTTGAGTGCGTTTTGGTTTCAAAAATCATTTTGTTACTCAAAAGCACTAAAAGTGTGAAAAAAGCATTCTGGCCCAAATTCTGACTGTTTTGACTTTTGAACTTGAAATGTGACTAAAAAACTGCTCTTTTTTGAACTACAGATGAGATTTTTGCCTTTTGGCTCAAATTCTGACTGTTTTGACTTTTCAACTTAAAATGTGAACAACAAAAAGCAGTTTTTTAAACTACATATGAGATCTTTGCATTTTGAGTGCGTTTTGGATTCAAAAAACAATTTGTTACTCAAAAGCACTAAAAGTGTCCAAAAAAGCATTTTTGCTCAAATTCTGACTGTTTTGACTTTTGAACTTGAAATGTGACCAAAAACAACAGCTCTTTTTTGAACTTTAGGTGAGATCTTTGCATTTTGAGTGCGTTTTGGTTTCAAAAATCATTTTGTCACTCAAAAGCACTAAAACTGTCAAAAAAGCATTTTGGCTCAAATTCTGACTGTTTTGACACTTCAACTTGAAATGTGACCAAAAAACAGCTCTTTTTTGAACTACAGATGAGATTTTTGCCTTTTGGCTAAAATTTGAACAGTTTTGACTGTCAACTTGAAATGTGACCAAAAAACAGCAGTTTTTTAAACTACATATGAGATCTTTGCTTTTTGAATGCGTTTTGGTTTCAAAAATCATTTTGTCACTCAAAAGCACTAAAAGTGTCAAAAAAGCATTTTGGCTCAAATTCTGACTGTTTTGACACTTCAACTTGAAATGTGACCAAAAAACAGCAGTTTTTTAAACTACATATGAGATCTTTGCATTTTGAGTGCGTTTTGGTTTCAAAAATCATTTTGTTACTCAAAAGCACTAAAAGTGTGAAAAAAGCATTCTGGCCCAAATTCTGACTGTTTTGACTTTTGAACTTGAAATGTGACCAAAAAACTGCTCTTTTTTGAACTACAGATGAGATTTTTGCCTTTTGGCTCAAATTCTGACTGTTTTGACTTTTCAACTTAAAATGTGAACAACAAAAAGCAGTTTTTTAAACTACATATGAGATCTTTGCATTTTGAGTGCGTTTTGGTTTCAAAAATCATTTTGTTACTCAAAAGCACTAAAAGTGTCAAAAAAGCATTTTGGCTCAAATTCTGACTGTTTTGACTTTTGAACTTGAAATGTGACCAAAAACAACAGCTCTTTTTTTAACTTTAGGTGAGATCTTTGCTTTTTTAGTGTGTTTTGGTTTCAAAAATCATTTTGTCACTCAAAAGCACTAAAACTGTCAAAAAAGCATTTTGGCTCAAATTCTGACTGTTTTGACACTTCAACTTGAAATGTGACCAAAAAACAGCTCTTTTTTGAACTACAGATGAGATTTTTGCCTTTTGGCTAAAATTTGAACAGTTTTGACTGTCAACTTGAAATGTGACCAAAAAACAGCAGTTTTTTAAACTACATATGAGATCTTTGCATTTTGAGTGCGTTTTGGATTCAAAAAACAATTTGTTACTCAAAAGCACTAAAAGTGTCCAAAAAAGCATTTTTGCTCAAATTCTGACTGTTTTGACTTTTGAACTTGAAATGTGACCAAAAACAACAGCTCTTTTTTGAACTTTAGGTGAGATCTTTGCTTTTTGAGTGCGTTTTGGTTTCAAAAATCATTTTGTCACTCAAAAGCACTAAAACTGTCAAAAAAGCATTTTGGCTCAAATTCTGACTGTTTTGACACTTCAACTTGAAATGTGACCAAAAAACAGCAGTTTTTTAAACTACATATGAGATCTTTGCATTTTGAGTGCGTTTTGGTTTCAAAAATCATTTTGTTACTCAAAAGCACTAAAAGTGTGAAAAAAGCATTCTGGCCCAAATTCTGACTGTTTTGACTTTTGAACTTGAAATGTGACTAAAAAACAGCTCTTTTTTGAACTACAGATGAGATTTTTGCCTTTTGGCTAAAATTTGAACAGTTTTGACTGTCAACTTGAAATGTGACCAAAAAACAGCAGTTTTTTAAACTACATATGAGATCTTTGCTTTTTGAATGCGTTTTGGTTTCAAAAATCATTTTGTCACTCAAAAGCACTAAAAGTGTCAAAAAAGCATTTTGGCTCAAATTCTGACTGTTTTGACTTTTGAACTTGAAATGTGACCAAAAACAACAGCTCTTTTTTGAACTTTAGGTGAGATCTTTGCTTTTTTAGTGTGTTTTGGTTTCAAAAATCATTTTGTCACTCAAAAGTACTAAAAGTGTCAAAAAGCATTTTGGCTCAAATTCTGACTGTTTTGACACTTCAACTTGAAATGTGACCAAAAAACAGCAGTTTTTTAAACTACATATGAGATCTTTGCATTTTGAGTGCGTTTTGGTTTCAAAAATCATTTTGTTACTCAAAAGCACTAAAAGTGTGAAAAAAGCATTCTGGCCCAAATTCTGACTGTTTTGACTTTTGAACTTGAAATGTGACTAAAAAACTGCTCTTTTTTGAACTACAGATGAGATTTTTGCCTTTTGGCTCAAATTCTGACTGTTTTGACTTTTCAACTTAAAATGTGAACAACAAAAAGCAGTTTTTTAAACTACATATGAGATCTTTGCATTTTGAGTGCGTTTTGGATTCAAAAAACAATTTGTTACTCAAAAGCACTAAAAGTGTCCAAAAAAGCATTTTTGCTCAAATTCTGACTGTTTTGACTTTTGAACTTGAAATGTGACCAAAAACAACAGCTCTTTTTTGAACTTTAGGTGAGATCTTTGCATTTTGAGTGCGTTTTGGTTTCAAAAATCATTTTGTCACTCAAAAGCACTAAAACTGTCAAAAAAGCATTTTGGCTCAAATTCTGACTGTTTTGACACTTCAACTTGAAATGTGACCAAAAAACAGCTCTTTTTTGAACTACAGATGAGATTTTTGCCTTTTGGCTAAAATTTGAACAGTTTTGACTGTCAACTTGAAATGTGACCAAAAAACAGCAGTTTTTTAAACTACATATGAGATCTTTGCTTTTTGAATGCGTTTTGGTTTCAAAAATCATTTTGTCACTCAAAAGCACTAAAAGTGTCAAAAAAGCATTTTGGCTCAAATTCTGACTGTTTTGACACTTCAACTTGAAATGTGACCAAAAAACAGCAGTTTTTTAAACTACATATGAGATCTTTGCATTTTGAGTGCGTTTTGGTTTCAAAAATCATTTTGTTACTCAAAAGCACTAAAAGTGTGAAAAAAGCATTCTGGCCCAAATTCTGACTGTTTTGACTTTTGAACTTGAAATGTGACCAAAAAACTGCTCTTTTTTGAACTACAGATGAGATTTTTGCCTTTTGGCTCAAATTCTGACTGTTTTGACTTTTCAACTTAAAATGTGAACAACAAAAAGCAGTTTTTTAAACTACATATGAGATCTTTGCATTTTGAGTGCGTTTTGGTTTCAAAAATCATTTTGTTACTCAAAAGCACTAAAAGTGTCAAAAAAGCATTTTGGCTCAAATTCTGACTGTTTTGACTTTTGAACTTGAAATGTGACCAAAAACAACAGCTCTTTTTTTAACTTTAGGTGAGATCTTTGCTTTTTTAGTGTGTTTTGGTTTCAAAAATCATTTTGTCACTCAAAAGCACTAAAACTGTCAAAAAAGCATTTTGGCTCAAATTCTGACTGTTTTGACACTTCAACTTGAAATGTGACCAAAAAACAGCTCTTTTTTGAACTACAGATGAGATTTTTGCCTTTTGGCTAAAATTTGAACAGTTTTGACTGTCAACTTGAAATGTGACCAAAAAACAGCAGTTTTTTAAACTACATATGAGATCTTTCCTTTTTGAATGCGTTTTGGTTTCAAAAATCATTTTGTCACTCAAAAGCACTAAAAGTGTCAAAAAAGCATTTTGGCTCAAATTCTGACTGTTTTGACTTTTGAACTTGAAATGTGACCAAAAACAACAGCTCTTTTTTGAACTTTAGGTGAGATCTTTGCTTTTTTAGTGTGTTTTGGTTTCAAAAATCATTTTGTCACTCAAAAGTACTAAAAGTGTCAAAAAGCATTTTGGCTCAAATTCTGACTGTTTTGACACTTCAACTTGAAATGTGACCAAAAAACAGCAGTTTTTTAAACTACATATGAGATCTTTGCATTTTGAGTGCGTTTTGGTTTCAAAAATCATTTTGTTACTCAAAAGCACTAAAAGTGTGAAAAAAGCATTCTGGCCCAAATTCTGACTGTTTTGACTTTTGAACTTGAAATGTGACCAAAAAACTGCTCTTTTTTGAACTACAGATGAGATTTTTGCCTTTTGGCTCAAATTCTGACTGTTTTGACTTTTCAACTTAAAATGTGAACAACAAAAAGCAGTTTTTTAAACTACATATGAGATCTTTGCATTTTGAGTGCGTTTTGGATTCAAAAAACAATTTGTTACTCAAAAGCACTAAAAGTGTCCAAAAAAGCATTTTTGCTCAAATTCTGACTGTTTTGACTTTTGAACTTGAAATGTGAGCAAAAACAACAGCTCTTTTATGAACTTTAGGTGAGATCTTTGCTTTTTTAGTGCGTTTTGGTTTCAAAAATCATTTTGTCACTCAAAAGCACTAAAACTGTCAAAAAAGCATTTTGGCTCAAATTCTGACTGTTTTGACACTTCAACTTGAAATGTGACCAAAAAACAGCTCTTTTTTGAACTACAGATGAGATTTTTGCCTTTTGGCTAAAATTTGAACAGTTTTGACTGTCAACTTGAAATGTGACCAAAAAACAGCAGTTTTTTAAACTACATATGAGATCTTTGCATTTTGAGTGCGTTTTGGTTTCAAAAATCATTTTGTTACTCAAAAGTACTAAAAGTGTCAAAAAAGCATTTTGGCTCAAATTCTGACTGTTTTGACTTTTGAACTTGAAATGTGACCAAAAACAACAGCTCTTTTTTGAACTTTAGGTGAGATCTTTGCTTTTTGAGTGCGTTTTGGTTTCAAAAATCATTTTGTCACTCAAAAGCACTAAAACTGTCAAAAAAGCTTTTTCGCTCAAATTCTGACTGTTTTGACACTTCAACTTGAAATGTGACCAAAAAACAGCAGTTTTTTAAACTACATATGAGATCTTTGCATTTTGAGTGCGTTTTGGTTTCAAAAATCATTTTGTTACTCAAAAGCACTAAAAGTGTGAAAAAAGCATTCTGGCCCAAATTCTGACTGTTTTGACTTTTGAACTTGAAATGTGACCAAAAAACTGCTCTTTTTTGAACTACAGATGAGATTTTTGCCTTTTGGCTCAAATTCTGACTGTTTTGACTTTTCAACTTAAAATGTGAACAAAAAAACAGCAGTTTTTTAAACTACATATGAGATCTTTGCATTTTGAGTGCGTTTTGGATTCAAAAAACAATTTGTTACTCAAAAGCACTAAAAGTGTCCAAAAAAGCATTTTTGCTCAAATTCTGACTGTTTTGACTTTTGAACTTGAAATGTGACCAAAAACAACAGCTCTTTTTTGAACTTTAGGTGAGATCTTTGCTTTTTGAGTGCGTTTTGGTTTCAAAAATCATTTTGTCACTCAAAAGTACTAAAAGTGTCAAAAAAGCATTTTGGCTCAAATTCTGACTGTTTTGACACTTCAACTTGAAATGTGACCAAAAAACAGCAGTTTTTTAAACTACATATGAGATCTTTGCATTTTGAGTGCGTTTTGGATTCAAAAAACAATTTGTTACTCAAAAGCACTAAAAGTGTCCAAAAAAGCATTTTTGCTCAAATTCTGACTGTTTTGACTTTTGAACTTGAAATGTGACCAAAAACAACAGCTCTTTTTTGAACTTTAGGTGAGATCTTTGCTTTTTGAGTGCGTTTTGGTTTCAAAAATCATTTTGTCACACTAAAACTGTCAAAAAAGCATTTTGGCTCAAATTCTGACTGTTTTGACACTTCAACTTGAAATGTGACCAAAAAACAGCTCTTTTTTGAACTACAGATGAGATTTTTGCCTTTTGGCTAAAATTTGAACAGTTTTGACTGTCAACTTGAAATGTGACCAAAAAACAGCAGTTCTTTAAACTACATATGAGATCTTTCCTTTTTGAATGCGTTTTGGTTTCAAAAATCATTTTGTCACTCAAAAGCACTAAAAGTGTCAAAAAAGCATTTTGGCTCAAATTCTGACTGTTTTGACTTTTGAACTTGAAATGTGACCAAAAAACAGCAGTTTTTTAAACTACATATGAGATCTTTGCATTTTGAGTGCGTTTTGGTTTCAAAAATCATTTTGTTACTCAAAAGCACTAAAAGTGTGAAAAAAGCATTCTGGCCCAAATTCTGACTGTTTTGACTTTTGAACTTGAAATGTGACCAAAAAACTGCTCTTTTTTGAACTACAGATGAGATTTTTGCCTTTTGGCTCAAATTCTGACTGTTTTGACTTTTCAACTTAAAATGTGAACAACAAAAAGCAGTTTTTTAAACTACATATGAGATCTTTGCATTTTGAGTGCGTTTTGGATTCAAAAAACAATTTGTTACTCAAAAGCACTAAAAGTGTCCAAAAAAGCATTTTTGCTCAAATTCTGACTGTTTTGACTTTTGAACTTGAAATGTGACCAAAAACAACAGCTCTTTTATGAACTTTAGGTGAGATCTTTGCTTTTTTAGTGCGTTTTGGTTTCAAAAATCATTTTGTCACTCAAAAGCACTAAAACTGTCAAAAAAGCATTTTGGCTCAAATTCTGACTGTTTTGACACTTCAACTTGAAATGTGACCAAAAAACAGCTCTTTTTTGAACTACAGATGAGATTTTTGCCTTTTGGCTAAAATTTGAACAGTTTTGACTGTCAACTTGAAATGTGACCAAAAAACAGCAGTTTTTTAAACTACATATGAGATCTTTGCATTTTGAGTGCGTTTTGGTTTCAAAAATCATTTTGTTACTCAAAAGTACTAAAAGTGTCAAAAAAGCATTTTGGCTCAAATTCTGACTGTTTTGACTTTTGAACTTGAAATGTGACCAAAAACAACAGCTCTTTTTTGAACTTTAGGTGAGATCTTTGCTTTTTGAGTGCGTTTTGGTTTCAAAAATCATTTTGTCACTCAAAAGCACTAAAACTGTCAAAAAAGCTTTTTCGCTCAAATTCTGACTGTTTTGACACTTCAACTTGAAATGTGACCAAAAAACAGCAGTTTTTTAAACTACATATGAGATCTTTGCATTTTGAGTGCGTTTTGGTTTCAAAAATCATTTTGTTACTCAAAAGCACTAAAAGTGTGAAAAAAGCATTCTGGCCCAAATTCTGACTGTTTTGACTTTTGAACTTGAAATGTGACCAAAAAACTGCTCTTTTTTGAACTACAGATGAGATTTTTGCCTTTTGGCTCAAATTCTGACTGTTTTGACTTTTCAACTTAAAATGTGAACAAAAAAACAGCAGTTTTTTAAACTACATATGAGATCTTTGCATTTTGAGTGCGTTTTGGATTCAAAAAACAATTTGTTACTCAAAAGCACTAAAAGTGTCCAAAAAAGCATTTTTGCTCAAATTCTGACTGTTTTGACTTTTGAACTTGAAATGTGACCAAAAACAACAGCTCTTTTTTGAACTTTAGGTGAGATCTTTGCTTTTTGAGTGCGTTTTGGTTTCAAAAATCATTTTGTCACTCAAAAGCACTAAAACTGTCAAAAAAGCATTTTGGCTCAAATTCTGACTGTTTTGACACTTCAACTTGCAATGTGACCAAAAAACAGCTCTTTTTTGAACTACAGATGAGATTTTTGCCTTTTGTCTAAAATTTGAACAGTTTTGACTGTCAACTTGAAATGTGACCAAAAAACAGCAGTTTTTTAAACTACATATGAGATCTTTGCTTTTTGAATGCGTTTTGGTTTCAAAAATCATTTTGTCACTCAAAAGCACTAAAAGTGTCAAAAAAGCATTTTGGCTCAAATTCTGACTGTTTTGACACTTCAAATTGAAATGTGACCAAAAAACAGCAGTTTTTTAAACTACATATGAGATCTTTGCATTTTGAGTGCGTTTTGGTTTCAAAAATCATTTTGTTACTCAAAAGCACTAAAAGTGTGAAAAAAGCATTCTGGCCCAAATTCTGACTGTTTTGACTTTTGAACTTGAAATGTGACCAAAAAACTGCTCTTTTTTGAACTACAGATGAGATTTTTGCCTTTTGGCTCAAATTCTGACTGTTTTGACTTTTCAACTTAAAATGTGAACAAAAAAAAGCAGTTTTTTAAACTACATATGAGATCTTTGCTTTTTTAGTGTGTTTTGGTTTCAAAAATCATTTTGTCACTCAAAAGTACTAAAAGTGTCAAAAAAGCATTTTGGCTCAAATTCTGACTGTTTTGACACTTCAACTTGAAATGTGACCAAAAAACAGCAGTTTTTTAAACTACATATGAGATCTTTGCATTTTGAGTGCGTTTTGGTTTCAAAAATCATTTTGTTACCCAAAAGTACTAAAAGTGTCAAAAAAGCATTTTGGCTCAAATTCTGACTGTTTTGACACTTCAACTTGAAATGTGACCAAAAAACAGCAGTTTTTTAAACTACATATGAGATCTTTGCATTTTGAGTGCGTTTTGGTTTCAAAAATCATTTTGTTACTCAAAAGCACTAAAAGTGTCAAAAAAGCATTTTGGCTCAAATTCTGACTGTTTTGACTTTTGAACTCGAAATGTGATCAAAAGATTGCTCTTTTTCGAACTACAGATGAGATTTTTGCCTTTTGGCTAAAATTTGAACAGTTTTGACTGTCAACTTGAAATGTGACCAAAAAACAGCAGTTTTTTAAACTACATATGAGATCTTTGCATTTTGAGTGCGTTTTGGATTCAAAAATCAATTTGTTACTCAAAAGCACTAAAAGTGTCCAAAAAAGCATTTTGGCTCAAATTCTGACTGTTTTGACTTTTGAACTTGAAATGTGACCAAAAACAACAGCTCTTTTTTGAACTTTAGGTGAAATCTTTGCTTTTTTAGTGTGTTTTGGTTTCAAAAATCATTTTGTCACTCAAAAGTACTAAAAGTGTCAAAAAGCATTTTGGCTCAAATTCTGACTGTTTTGACACTTCAACTTGAAATGTGACCAAAAAACAGCAGTTTTTTAAACTACATATGAGATCTTTGCATTTTGAGTGCGTTTTGGATTCAAAAATCAATTTGTTACTCAAAAGCACTAAAAGTGTCCAAAAAAGCATTTTGGCTCAAATTCTGACTGTTTTGACTTTTGAACTTGAAATGTGACCAAAAAACTGCTCTTTTTTGAACTACAGATGAGATTTTTGCCTTTTGGCTCAAATTCTGACTGTTTTGACTTTTCAACTTAAAATGTGAACAACAAAAAGCAGTTTTTTAAACTACATATGAGATCTTTGCATTTTGAGTGCGTTTTGGATTCAAAAAACAATTTGTTACTCAAAAGCACTAAAAGTGTCCAAAAAAGCATTTTTGCTCAAATTCTGACTGTTTTGACTTTTGAACTTGAAATGTGAGCAAAAACAACAGCTCTTTTATGAACTTTAGGTGAGATCTTTGCTTTTTTAGTGCGTTTTGGTTTCAAAAATCATTTTGTCACTCAAAAGCACTAAAACTGTCAAAAAAGCATTTTGGCTCAAATTCTGACTGTTTTGACACTTCAACTTGAAATGTGACCAAAAAACAGCTCTTTTTTGAACTACAGATGAGATTTTTGCCTTTTGGCTAAAATTTGAACAGTTTTGACTGTCAACTTGAAATGTGACCAAAAAACAGCAGTTTTTTAAACTACATATGAGATCTTTGCATTTTGAGTGCGTTTTGGTTTCAAAAATCATTTTGTTACTCAAAAGTACTAAAAGTGTCAAAAAAGCATTTTGGCTCAAATTCTGACTGTTTTGACTTTTGAACTTGAAATGTGACCAAAAACAACAGCTCTTTTTTGAACTTTAGGTGAGATCTTTGCTTTTTGAGTGCGTTTTGGTTTCAAAAATCATTTTGTCACTCAAAAGCACTAAAACTGTCAAAAAAGCTTTTTCGCTCAAATTCTGACTGTTTTGACACTTCAACTTGAAATGTGACCAAAAAACAGCAGTTTTTTAAACTACATATGAGATCTTTGCATTTTGAGTGCGTTTTGGTTTCAAAAATCATTTTGTTACTCAAAAGCACTAAAAGTGTGAAAAAAGCATTCTGGCCCAAATTCTGACTGTTTTGACTTTTGAACTTGAAATGTGACCAAAAAACTGCTCTTTTTTGAACTACAGATGAGATTTTTGCCTTTTGGCTCAAATTCTGACTGTTTTGACTTTTCAACTTAAAATGTGAACAAAAAAACAGCAGTTTTTTAAACTACATATGAGATCTTTGCATTTTGAGTGCGTTTTGGATTCAAAAAACAATTTGTTACTCAAAAGCACTAAAAGTGTCCAAAAAAGCATTTTTGCTCAAATTCTGACTGTTTTGACTTTTGAACTTGAAATGTGACCAAAAACAACAGCTCTTTTTTGAACTTTAGGTGAGATCTTTGCTTTTTGAGTGCGTTTTGGTTTCAAAAATCATTTTGTCACTCAAAAGTACTAAAAGTGTCAAAAAAGCATTTTGGCTCAAATTCTGACTGTTTTGACACTTCAACTTGAAATGTGACCAAAAAACAGCAGTTTTTTAAACTACATATGAGATCTTTGCATTTTGAGTGCGTTTTGGATTCAAAAAACAATTTGTTACTCAAAAGCACTAAAAGTGTCCAAAAAAGCATTTTTGCTCAAATTCTGACTGTTTTGACTTTTGAACTTGAAATGTGACCAAAAACAACAGCTCTTTTTTGAACTTTAGGTGAGATCTTTGCTTTTTGAGTGCGTTTTGGTTTCAAAAATCATTTTGTCACACTAAAACTGTCAAAAAAGCATTTTGGCTCAAATTCTGACTGTTTTGACACTTCAACTTGAAATGTGACCAAAAAACAGCTCTTTTTTGAACTACAGATGAGATTTTTGCCTTTTGGCTAAAATTTGAACAGTTTTGACTGTCAACTTGAAATGTGACCAAAAAACAGCAGTTCTTTAAACTACATATGAGATCTTTCCTTTTTGAATGCGTTTTGGTTTCAAAAATCATTTTGTCACTCAAAAGCACTAAAAGTGTCAAAAAAGCATTTTGGCTCAAATTCTGACTGTTTTGACTTTTGAACTTGAAATGTGACCAAAAAACAGCAGTTTTTTAAACTACATATGAGATCTTTGCATTTTGAGTGCGTTTTGGTTTCAAAAATCATTTTGTTACTCAAAAGCACTAAAAGTGTGAAAAAAGCATTCTGGCCCAAATTCTGACTGTTTTGACTTTTGAACTTGAAATGTGACCAAAAAACTGCTCTTTTTTGAACTACAGATGAGATTTTTGCCTTTTGGCTCAAATTCTGACTGTTTTGACTTTTCAACTTAAAATGTGAACAACAAAAAGCAGTTTTTTAAACTACATATGAGATCTTTGCATTTTGAGTGCGTTTTGGATTCAAAAAACAATTTGTTACTCAAAAGCACTAAAAGTGTCCAAAAAAGCATTTTTGCTCAAATTCTGACTGTTTTGACTTTTGAACTTGAAATGTGACCAAAAACAACAGCTCTTTTATGAACTTTAGGTGAGATCTTTGCTTTTTTAGTGCGTTTTGGTTTCAAAAATCATTTTGTCACTCAAAAGCACTAAAACTGTCAAAAAAGCATTTTGGCTCAAATTCTGACTGTTTTGACACTTCAACTTGAAATGTGACCAAAAAACAGCTCTTTTTTGAACTACAGATGAGATTTTTGCCTTTTGGCTAAAATTTGAACAGTTTTGACTGTCAACTTGAAATGTGACCAAAAAACAGCAGTTTTTTAAACTACATATGAGATCTTTGCATTTTGAGTGCGTTTTGGTTTCAAAAATCATTTTGTTACTCAAAAGTACTAAAAGTGTCAAAAAAGCATTTTGGCTCAAATTCTGACTGTTTTGACTTTTGAACTTGAAATGTGACCAAAAACAACAGCTCTTTTTTGAACTTTAGGTGAGATCTTTGCTTTTTGAGTGCGTTTTGGTTTCAAAAATCATTTTGTCACTCAAAAGCACTAAAACTGTCAAAAAAGCTTTTTCGCTCAAATTCTGACTGTTTTGACACTTCAACTTGAAATGTGACCAAAAAACAGCAGTTTTTTAAACTACATATGAGATCTTTGCATTTTGAGTGCGTTTTGGTTTCAAAAATCATTTTGTTACTCAAAAGCACTAAAAGTGTGAAAAAAGCATTCTGGCCCAAATTCTGACTGTTTTGACTTTTGAACTTGAAATGTGACCAAAAAACTGCTCTTTTTTGAACTACAGATGAGATTTTTGCCTTTTGGCTCAAATTCTGACTGTTTTGACTTTTCAACTTAAAATGTGAACAAAAAAACAGCAGTTTTTTAAACTACATATGAGATCTTTGCATTTTGAGTGCGTTTTGGATTCAAAAAACAATTTGTTACTCAAAAGCACTAAAAGTGTCCAAAAAAGCATTTTTGCTCAAATTCTGACTGTTTTGACTTTTGAACTTGAAATGTGACCAAAAACAACAGCTCTTTTTTGAACTTTAGGTGAGATCTTTGCTTTTTGAGTGCGTTTTGGTTTCAAAAATCATTTTGTCACTCAAAAGCACTAAAACTGTCAAAAAAGCATTTTGGCTCAAATTCTGACTGTTTTGACACTTCAACTTGCAATGTGACCAAAAAACAGCTCTTTTTTGAACTACAGATGAGATTTTTGCCTTTTGTCTAAAATTTGAACAGTTTTGACTGTCAACTTGAAATGTGACCAAAAAACAGCAGTTTTTTAAACTACATATGAGATCTTTGCTTTTTGAATGCGTTTTGGTTTCAAAAATCATTTTGTCACTCAAAAGCACTAAAAGTGTCAAAAAAGCATTTTGGCTCAAATTCTGACTGTTTTGACACTTCAAATTGAAATGTGACCAAAAAACAGCAGTTTTTTAAACTACATATGAGATCTTTGCATTTTGAGTGCGTTTTGGTTTCAAAAATCATTTTGTTACTCAAAAGCACTAAAAGTGTGAAAAAAGCATTCTGGCCCAAATTCTGACTGTTTTGACTTTTGAACTTGAAATGTGACCAAAAAACTGCTCTTTTTTGAACTACAGATGAGATTTTTGCCTTTTGGCTCAAATTCTGACTGTTTTGACTTTTCAACTTAAAATGTGAACAAAAAAAAGCAGTTTTTTAAACTACATATGAGATCTTTGCTTTTTTAGTGTGTTTTGGTTTCAAAAATCATTTTGTCACTCAAAAGTACTAAAAGTGTCAAAAAAGCATTTTGGCTCAAATTCTGACTGTTTTGACACTTCAACTTGAAATGTGACCAAAAAACAGCAGTTTTTTAAACTACATATGAGATCTTTGCATTTTGAGTGCGTTTTGGTTTCAAAAATCATTTTGTTACCCAAAAGTACTAAAAGTGTCAAAAAAGCATTTTGGCTCAAATTCTGACTGTTTTGACACTTCAACTTGAAATGTGACCAAAAAACAGCAGTTTTTTAAACTACATATGAGATCTTTGCATTTTGAGTGCGTTTTGGTTTCAAAAATCATTTTGTTACTCAAAAGCACTAAAAGTGTCAAAAAAGCATTTTGGCTCAAATTCTGACTGTTTTGACTTTTGAACTCGAAATGTGATCAAAAGATTGCTCTTTTTCGAACTACAGATGAGATTTTTGCCTTTTGGCTAAAATTTGAACAGTTTTGACTGTCAACTTGAAATGTGACCAAAAAACAGCAGTTTTTTAAACTACATATGAGATCTTTGCATTTTGAGTGCGTTTTGGATTCAAAAATCAATTTGTTACTCAAAAGCACTAAAAGTGTCCAAAAAAGCATTTTGGCTCAAATTCTGACTGTTTTGACTTTTGAACTTGAAATGTGACCAAAAACAACAGCTCTTTTTTGAACTTTAGGTGAGATCTTTGCTTTTTTAGTGTGTTTTGGTTTCAAAAATCATTTTGTCACTCAAAAGTACTAAAAGTGTCAAAAAGCATTTTGGCTCAAATTCTGACTGTTTTGACACTTCAACTTGAAATGTGACCAAAAAACAGCAGTTTTTTAAACTACATATGAGATCTTTGCATTTTGAGTGCGTTTTGGATTCAAAAATCAATTTGTTACTCAAAAGCACTAAAAGTGTCCAAAAAAGCATTTTGGCTCAAATTCTGACTGTTTTGACTTTTGAACTTGAAATGTGACCAAAAACAACAGCTCTTTTTTGAACTTTAGGTGAGATCTTTGCTTTTTTAGTGTGTTTTGGTTTCAAAAATCATTTTGTCACTCAAAAGTACTAAAAGTGTCAAAAAGCATTTTGGCTCAAATTCTGACTGTTTTGACACTTCAACTTGAAATGTGACCAAAAAACAGCAGTTTTTTAAACTACATATGAGATCTTTGCATTTTGAGTGCGTTTTGGTTTCAAAAATCATTTTGTTACTCAAAAGCACTAAAAGTGTGAAAAAAGCATTCTGGCCCAAATTCTGACTGTTTTGACTTTTGAACTTGAAATGTGACCAAAAAACTGCTCTTTTTTGAACTACAGATGAGATTTTTGCCTTTTGGCTCAAATTCTGACTGTTTTGACTTTTCAACTTAAAATGTGAACAACAAAAAGCAGTTTTTTAAACTACATATGAGATCTTTGCATTTTGAGTGCGTTTTGGATTCAAAAAACAATTTGTTACTCAAAAGCACTAAAAGTGTCCAAAAAAGCATTTTTGCTCAAATTCTGACTGTTTTGACTTTTGAACTTGAAATGTGACCAAAAACAACAGCTCTTTTTTGAACTTTAGGTGAGATCTTTGCTTTTTGAGTGCGTTTTGGTTTCAAAAATCATTTTGTCACTCAAAAGCACTAAAACTGTCAAAAAAGCATTTTGGCTCAAATTCTGACTGTTTTGACACTTCAACTTGAAATGTGACCAAAAAACAGCTCTTTTTTGAACTACAGATGAGATTTTTGCCTTTTGGCTAAAATTTGAACAGTTTTGACTGTCAACTTGAAATGTGACCAAAAAACAGCAGTTTTTTAAACTACATATGAGATCTTTGCTTTTTGAATGCGTTTTGGTTTCAAAAATCATTTTGTCACTCAAAAGCACTAAAAGTGTCAAAAAAGCATTTTGGCTCAAATTCTGACTGTTTTGACACTTCAAATTGAAATGTGACCAAAAAACAGCAGTTTTTTAAACTACATATGAGATCTTTGCATTTTGAGTGCGTTTTGGTTTCAAAAATCATTTTGTTACTCAAAAGCACTAAAAGTGTGAAAAAAGCATTCTGGCCCAAATTCTGACTGTTTTGACTTTTGAACTTGAAATGTGACCAAAAAACTGCTCTTTTTTGAACTACAGATGAGATTTTTGCCTTTTGGCTCAAATTCTGACTGTTTTGACTTTTCAACTTAAAATGTGAACAAAAAAAAGCAGTTTTTTAAACTACATATGAGATCTTTGCTTTTTTAGTGTGTTTTGGTTTCAAAAATCATTTTGTCACTCAAAAGTACTAAAAGTGTCAAAAAAGCATTTTGGCTCAAATTCTGACTGTTTTGACACTTCAACTTGAAATGTGACCAAAAAACAGCAGTTTTTTAAACTACATATGAGATCTTTGCATTTTGAGTGCGTTTTGGTTTCAAAAATCATTTTGTTACCCAAAAGTACTAAAAGTGTCAAAAAAGCATTTTGGCTCAAATTCTGACTGTTTTGACACTTCAACTTGAAATGTGACCAAAAAACAGCAGTTTTTTAAACTACATATGAGATCTTTGCATTTTGAGTGCGTTTTGGTTTCAAAAATCATTTTGTTACTCAAAAGCACTAAAAGTGTCAAAAAAGCATTTTGGCTCAAATTCTGACTGTTTTGACTTTTGAACTCGAAATGTGATCAAAAGATTGCTCTTTTTCGAACTACAGATGAGATTTTTGCCTTTTGGCTAAAATTTGAACAGTTTTGACTGTCAACTTGAAATGTGACCAAAAAACAGCAGTTTTTTAAACTACATATGAGATCTTTGCATTTTGAGTGCGTTTTGGATTCAAAAATCAATTTGTTACTCAAAAGCACTAAAAGTGTCCAAAAAAGCATTTTGGCTCAAATTCTGACTGTTTTGACTTTTGAACTTGAAATGTGACCAAAAACAACAGCTCTTTTTTGTACTTTAGGTGAGATCTTTGCTTTTTTAGTGTGTTTTGGTTTCAAAAATCATTTTGTCACTCAAAAGTACTAAAAGTGTCAAAAAGCATTTTGGCTCAAATTCTGACTGTTTTGACACTTCAACTTGAAATGTGACCAAAAAACAGCAGTTTTTTAAACTACATATGAGATCTTTGCATTTTGAGTGCGTTTTGGTTTCAAAAATCATTTTGTTACTCAAAAGCACTAAAAGTGTGAAAAAAGCATTCTGGCCCAAATTCTGACTGTTTTGACTTTTGAACTTGAAATGTGACCAAAAAACTGCTCTTTTTTGAACTACAGATGAGATTTTTGCCTTTTGGCTCAAATTCTGACTGTTTTGACTTTTCAACTTAAAATGTGAACAACAAAAAGCAGTTTTTTAAACTACATATGAGATCTTTGCATTTTGAGTGCGTTTTGGATTCAAAAAACAATTTGTTACTCAAAAGCACTAAAAGTGTCCAAAAAAGCATTTTTGCTCAAATTCTGACTGTTTTGACTTTTGAACTTGAAATGTGACCAAAAACAACAGCTCTTTTTTGAACTTTAGGTGAGATCTTTGCTTTTTGAGTGCGTTTTGGTTTCAAAAATCATTTTGTCACTCAAAAGCACTAAAACTGTCAAAAAAGCATTTTGGCTCAAATTCTGACTGTTTTGACACTTCAACTTGAAATGTGACCAAAAAACAGCTCTTTTTTGAACTACAGATGAGATTTTTGCCTTTTGGCTAAAATTTGAACAGTTTTGACTGTCAACTTGAAATGTGACCAAAAAACAGCAGTTTTTTAAACTACATATGAGATCTTTGCTTTTTGAATGCGTTTTGGTTTCAAAAATCATTTTGTTACTCAAAAGTACTAAAAGTGTCAAAAAAGCATTTTGGCTCAAATTCTGACTGTTTTGACACTTCAACTTGAAATGTGACCAAAAAACAGCAGTTTTTTAAACTACATATGAGATCTTTGCTTTTTGAATGCGTTTTGGTTTCAAAAATCATTTTGTCACTCAAAAGCACTAAAAGTGTCAAAAAAGCATTTTGGCTCAAATTCTGACTGTTTTGACTTTTGAACTTGAAATGTGACCAAAAAACTGCTCTTTTTTGAACTACAGATGAGATTTTTGCCTTTTGGCTCAAATTCTGACTGTTTTGACTTTTCAACTTAAAATGTGAACAACAAAAAGCAGTTTTTTAAACTACATATGAGATCTTTGCATTTTGAGTGCGTTTTGGTTTCAAAAATCATTTTGTTACTCAAAAGCACTAAAAGTGTCAAAAAAGCATTTTGGCTCAAATTCTGACTGTTTTGACTTTTGAACTTGAAATGTGACCAAAAACAACAGCTCTTTTTTGAACTTTAGGTGAGATCTTTGCTTTTTTAGTGTGTTTTGGTTTCAAAAATCATTTTGTCACTCAAAAGTACTAAAAGTGTCAAAAAAGCATTTTGGCTCAAATTCTGACTGTTTTGACACTTCAACTTGAAATGTGACCAAAAAACAGCAGTTTTTTAAACTACATATGAGATCTTTGCATTTTGAGTGCGTTTTGGTTTCAAAAATCATTTTGTTACTCAAAAGTACTAAAAGTGTCAAAAAAGCATTTTGGCTCAAATTCTGACTGTTTTGACACTTCAACTTGAAATGTGACCAAAAAACAGCAGTTTTTTAAACTACATATGAGATCTTTGCATTTTGAGTGCGTTTTGGTTTCAAAAATCATTTTGTTACTCAAAAGCACTAAAAGTGTCAAAAAAGCATTTTGGCTCAAATTCTGACTGTTTTGACTTTTGAACTCGAAATGTGATCAAAAGATTGCTCTTTTTCGAACTACAGATGAGATTTTTGCCTTTTGGCTAAAATTTGAACAGTTTTGACTGTCAACTTGAAATGTGACCAAAAAACAGCAGTTTTTTAAACTACATATGAGATCTTTGCATTTTGAGTGCGTTTTGGATTCAAAAATCAATTTGTTACTCAAAAGCACTAAAAGTGTCCAAAAAAGCATTTTGGCTCAAATTCTGACTGTTTTGACTTTTGAACTTGAAATGTGACCAAAAACAACAGCTCTTTTTTGAACTTTAGGTGAGATCTTTGCTTTTTTAGTGTGTTTTGGTTTCAAAAATCATTTTGTCACTCAAAAGTACTAAAAGTGTCAAAAAGCATTTTGGCTCAAAATCTGACTGTTTTGACACTTCAACTTGAAATGTGACCAAAAAACAGCAGTTTTTTAAACTACATATGAGATCTTTGCATTTTGAGTGCGTTTTGGTTTCAAAAATCATTTTGTTACTCAAAAGCACTAAAAGTGTGAAAAAAGCATTCTGGCCCAAATTCTGACTGTTTTGACTTTTGAACTTGAAATGTGACCAAAAAACTGCTCTTTTTTGAACTACAGATGAGATTTTTGCCTTTTGGCTCAAATTCTGACTGTTTTGACTTTTCAACTTAAAATGTGAACAACAAAAAGCAGTTTTTTAAACTACATATGAGATCTTTGCATTTTGAGTGCGTTTTGGATTCAAAAAACAATTTGTTACTCAAAAGCACTAAAAGTGTCCAAAAAAGCATTTTTGCTCAAATTCTGACTGTTTTGACTTTTGAACTTGAAATGTGACCAAAAACAACAGCTCTTTTTTGAACTTTAGGTGAGATCTTTGCTTTTTGAGTGCGTTTTGGTTTCAAAAATCATTTTGTCACTCAAAAGCACTAAAACTGTCAAAAAAGCATTTTGGCTCAAATTCTGACTGTTTTGACACTTCAACTTGAAATGTGACCAAAAAACAGCTCTTTTTTGAACTACAGATGAGATTTTTGCCTTTTGGCTAAAATTTGAACAGTTTTGACTGTCAACTTGAAATGTGACCAAAAAACAGCAGTTTTTTAAACTACATATGAGATCTTTGCTTTTTGAATGCGTTTTGGTTTCAAAAATCATTTTGTCACTCAAAAGCACTAAAAGTGTCAAAAAAGCATTTTGGCTCAAATTCTGACTGTTTTGACACTTCAAATTGAAATGTGACCAAAAAACAGCAGTTTTTTAAACTACATATGAGATCTTTGCATTTTGAGTGCGTTTTGGTTTCAAAAATCATTTTGTTACTCAAAAGCACTAAAAGTGTGAAAAAAGCATTCTGGCCCAAATTCTGACTGTTTTGACTTTTGAACTTGAAATGTGACCAAAAAACTGCTCTTTTTTGAACTACAGATGAGATTTTTGCCTTTTGGCTCAAATTCTGACTGTTTTGACTTTTCAACTTAAAATGTGAACAAAAAAAAGCAGTTTTTTAAACTACATATGAGATCTTTGCTTTTTTAGTGTGTTTTGGTTTCAAAAATCATTTTGTCACTCAAAAGTACTAAAAGTGTCAAAAAAGCATTTTGGCTCAAATTCTGACTGTTTTGACACTTCAACTTGAAATGTGACCAAAAAACAGCAGTTTTTTAAACTACATATGAGATCTTTGCATTTTGAGTGCGTTTTGGTTTCAAAAATCATTTTGTTACCCAAAAGTACTAAAAGTGTCAAAAAAGCATTTTGGCTCAAATTCTGACTGTTTTGACACTTCAACTTGAAATGTGACCAAAAAACAGCAGTTTTTTAAACTACATATGAGATCTTTGCATTTTGAGTGCGTTTTGGTTTCAAAAATCATTTTGTTACTCAAAAGCACTAAAAGTGTCAAAAAAGCATTTTGGCTCAAATTCTGACTGTTTTGACTTTTGAACTCGAAATGTGATCAAAAGATTGCTCTTTTTCGAACTACAGATGAGATTTTTGCCTTTTGGCTAAAATTTGAACAGTTTTGACTGTCAACTTGAAATGTGACCAAAAAACAGCAGTTTTTTAAACTACATATGAGATCTTTGCATTTTGAGTGCGTTTTGGATTCAAAAATCAATTTGTTACTCAAAAGCACTAAAAGTGTCCAAAAAAGCATTTTGGCTCAAATTCTGACTGTTTTGACTTTTGAACTTGAAATGTGACCAAAAACAACAGCTCTTTTTTGAACTTTAGGTGAGATCTTTGCTTTTTTAGTGTGTTTTGGTTTCAAAAATCATTTTGTCACTCAAAAGTACTAAAAGTGTCAAAAAGCATTTTGGCTCAAATTCTGACTGTTTTGACACTTCAACTTGAAATGTGACCAAAAAACAGCAGTTTTTTAAACTACATATGAGATCTTTGCATTTTGAGTGCGTTTTTGTTTCAAAAATCATTTTGTTACTCAAAAGCACTAAAAGTGTGAAAAAAGCATTCTGGCCCAAATTCTGACTGTTTTGACTTTTGAACTTGAAATGTGACCAAAAAACTGCTCTTTTTTGAACTACAGATGAGATTTTTGCCTTTTGGCTCAAATTCTGACTGTTTTGACTTTTCAACTTAAAATGTGAACAACAAAAAGCAGTTTTTTAAACTACATATGAGATCTTTGCATTTTGAGTGCGTTTTGGATTCAAAAAACAATTTGTTACTCAAAAGCACTAAAAGTGTCCAAAAAAGCATTTTTGCTCAAATTCTGACTGTTTTGACTTTTGAACTTGAAATGTGACCAAAAACAACAGCTCTTTTTTGAACTTTAGGTGAGATCTTTGCTTTTTGAGTGCGTTTTGGTTTCAAAAATCATTTTGTCACTCAAAAGCACTAAAACTGTCAAAAAAGCATTTTGGCTCAAATTCTGACTGTTTTGACACTTCAACTTGAAATGTGACCAAAAAACAGCTCATTTTTGAACTACAGATGAGATTTTTGCCTTTTGGCTAAAATTTGAACAGTTTTGACTGTCAACTTGAAATGTGACCAAAAAACAGCAGTTTTTTAAACTACATATGAGATCTTTGCATTTTAAGCTCGTTTTGGTTTCAAAAATCATTTTGTTACTCAAAAGTACTAAAAGTGTCAAAAAAGCATTTTGGCTCAAATTCTGACTGTTTTGACTTTTGAACTTGAAATGTGACCAAAAACAACAGCTCTTTTTTGAACTTTAGGTGAGATCTTTGCTTTTTGAGTGCGTTTTGGTTTCAAAAATCATTTTGTCACTCAAAAGCACTAAAACTGTCAAAAAAGCTTTTTCGCTCAAATTCTGACTGTTTTGACACTTCAACTTGAAATGTGACCAAAAAACAGCAGTTTTTTAAACTACATATGAGATCTTTGCATTTTGAGTGCGTTTTGGTTTCAAAAATCATTTTGTTACTCAAAAGCACTAAAAGTGTGAAAAAAGCATTCTGGCCCAAATTCTGACTGTTTTGACTTTTGAACTTGAAATGTGACCAAAAAACTGCTCTTTTTTGAACTACAGATGAGATTTTTGCCTTTTGGCTCAAATTCTGACTGTTTTGACTTTTCAACTTAAAATGTGAACAACAAAAAGCAGTTTTTTAAACTACATATGAGATCTTTGCATTTTGAGTGCGTTTTGGATTCAAAAAACAATTTGTTACTCAAAAGCACTAAAAGTGTCCAAAAAAGCATTTTTGCTCAAATTCTGACTGTTTTGACTTTTGAACTTGAAATGTGACCAAAAACAACAGCTCTTTTTTGAACTTTAGGTGAGATCTTTGCTTTTTGAGTGCGTTTTGGTTTCAAAAATCATTTTGTCACTCAAAAGCACTAAAACTGTCAAAAAAGCATTTTGGCTCAAGTTCTGACTGTTTTGACACTTCAACTTGAAATGTGACCAAAAAACAGCTCTTTTTTGAACTACAGATGAGATTTTTGCCTTTTGGCTAAAATTTGAACAGTTTTGACTGTCAACTTGAAATGTGACCAAAAAACAGCTGTTTTTTAAACTACATATGAGATCTTTGCTTTTTGAATGCGTTTTGGTTTCAAAAATCATTTTGTCACTCAAAAGCACTAAAAGTGTCAAAAAAGCATTTTGGCTCAAATTCTGACTGTTTTGACACTTCAACTTGAAATGTGACCAAAAAACAGCAGTTTTTTAAACTACATATGAGATCTTTGCTTTTTGAATGCGTTTTGGTTTCAAAAATCATTTTGTCACTCAAAAGCACTAAAAGTGTCAAAAAAGCATTTTGGCTCAAATTCTGACTGTTTTGACTTTTGAACTTGAAATGTGACCAAAAAACTGCTCTTTTTTGAACTACAGATGAGATTTTTGCCTTTTGGCTCAAATTCTGACTGTTTTGACTTTTCAACTTAAAATGTGAACAACAAAAAGCAGTTTTTTAAACTACATATGAGATCTTTGCATTTTGAGTGCGTTTTGGTTTCAAAAATCATTTTGTTACTCAAAAGCACTAAAAGTGTCAAAAAAGCATTTTGGCTCAAATTCTGACTGTTTTGACTTTTGAACTTGAAATGTGACCAAAAACAACAGCTCTTTTTTTAACTTTAGGTGAGATCTTTGCTTTTTTAGTGTGTTTTGGTTTCAAAAATCATTTTGTCACTCAAAAGTACTAAAAGTGTCAAAAAAGCATTTTGGCTCAAATTCTGACTGTTTTGACACTTCAACTTGAAATGTGACCAAAAAACAGCAGTTTTTTAAACTACATATGAGATCTTTGCATTTTGAGTGCGTTTTGGTTTCAAAAATCATTTTGTTACTCAAAAGTACTAAAAGTGTCAAAAAAGCATTTTGGCTCAAATTCTGACTGTTTTGACACTTCAACTTGAAATGTGACCAAAAAACAGCAGTTTTTTAAACTACATATGAGATCTTTGCATTTTGAGTGCGTTTTGGTTTCAAAAATCATTTTGTTACTCAAAAGCACTAAAAGTGTCAAAAAAGCATTTTGGCTCAAATTCTGACTGTTTTGACTTTTGAACTCGAAATGTGATCAAAAGATTGCTCTTTTTCGAACTACAGATGAGATTTTTGCCTTTTGGCTAAAATTTGAACAGTTTTGACTGTCAACTTGAAATGTGACCAAAAAACAGCAGTTTTTTAAACTACATATGAGATCTTTGCATTTTGAGTGCGTTTTGGATTCAAAAATCAATTTTTTACTCAAAAGCACTAAAAGTGTCCAAAAAAGCATTTTTGCTCAAATTCTGACTGTTTTGACTTTCGAACTTGAAATGTGACCAAAAACAACAGCTCTTTTTTGAACTTTAGGTGAGATCTTTGCTTTTTGAGTGCGTTTTGGTTTCAAAAATCATTTTGTCACTCAAAAGCTCTAAAAGTGTCAAAAAAGCATTTTGGCTCAAATTCTGACTGTTTTGACTTTTGAACTTGAAATGTGACCAAAAACAACAGCTCTTTTTTGAACTTTAGGTGAGATCTTTGCTTTTTTAGTGTGTTTTGGTTTCAAAAATCATTTTGTCACTCAAAAGTACTAAAAGTGTCAAAAAAGCATTTTGGCTCAAATTCTGACTGTTTTGACACTTCAACTTGAAATGTGACCAAAAAACAGCAGTTTTTTAAACTACATATGAGATCTTTGCATTTTGAGTGCGTTTTGGATTCAAAAAACAATTTGTTACTCAAAAGCACTAAAAGTGTCCAAAAAAGCATTTTTGCTCAAATTCTGACTGTTTTGACTTTTGAACTTGAAATGTGACCAAAAACAACAGCTCTTTTTTGAACTTTAGGTGAGATCTTTGCTTTTTGAGTGCGTTTTGGTTTCAAAAATCATTTTGTCACTCAAAAGCACTAAAACTGTCAAAAAAGCATTTTGGCTCAAATTCTGACTGTTTTGACACTTCAACTTGAAATGTGACCAAAAAACAGCAGTTTTTTAAACTACATATGAGATCTTTGCATTTTGAGTGCGTTTTGGTTTCAAAAATCATTTTGTTACTCAAAAGCACTAAAAGTGTGAAAAAAGCATTCTGGCCCAAATTCTGACTGTTTTGACTTTTGAACTTGAAATGTGACTAAAAAACAGCTCTTTTTTGAACTACAGATGAGATTTTTGCCTTTTGGCTAAAATTTGAACAGTTTTGACTGTCAACTTGAAATGTGACCAAAAAACAGCAGTTTTTTAAACTACATATGAGATCTTTGCTTTTTGAATGCGTTTTGGTTTCAAAAATCATTTTGTCACTCAAAAGCACTAAAAGTGTCAAAAAAGCATTTTGGCTCAAATTCTGACTGTTTTGACTTTTGAACTTGAAATGTGACCAAAAACAACAGCTCTTTTTTGAACTTTAGGTGAGATCTTTGCTTTTTTAGTGTGTTTTGGTTTCAAAAATCATTTTGTCACTCAAAAGTACTAAAAGTGTCAAAAAGCATTTTGGCTCAAATTCTGACTGTTTTGACACTTCAACTTGAAATGTGACCAAAAAACAGCAGTTTTTTAAACTACATATGAGATCTTTGCATTTTGAGTGCGTTTTGGATTCAAAAAACAATTTGTTACTCAAAAGCACTAAAAGTGTCCAAAAAAGCATTTTTGCTCAAATTCTGACTGTTTTGACTTTTGAACTTGAAATGTGACCAAAAACAACAGCTCTTTTTTGAACTTTAGGTGAGATCTTTGCTTTTTGAGTGCGTTTTGGTTTCAAAAATCATTTTGTCACTCAAAAGCACTAAAACTGTCAAAAAAGCATTTTGGCTCAAATTCTGACTGTTTTGACACTTCAACTTGAAATGTGACCAAAAAACAGCAGTTTTTTAAACTACATATGAGATCTTTGCATTTTGAGTGCGTTTTGGTTTCAAAAATCATTTTGTTACTCAAAAGCACTAAAAGTGTGAAAAAAGCATTCTGGCCCAAATTCTGACTGTTTTGACTTTTGAACTTGAAATGTGACTAAAAAACAGCTCTTTTTTGAACTACAGATGAGATTTTTGCCTTTTGGCTAAAATTTGAACAGTTTTGACTGTCAACTTGAAATGTGACCAAAAAACAGCAGTTTTTTAAACTACATATGAGATCTTTGCTTTTTGAATGCGTTTTGGTTTCAAAAATCATTTTGTCACTCAAAAGCACTAAAAGTGTCAAAAAAAAATTTTGGCTCAAATTCTGACTGTTTTGACTTTTGAACTTGAAATGTGACCAAAAACAACAGCTCTTTTTTGAACTTTAGGTGAGATCTTTGCTTTTTTAGTGTGTTTTGGTTTCAAAAATCATTTTGTCACTCAAAAGTACTAAAAGTGTCAAAAAGCATTTTGGCTCAAATTCTGACTGTTTTGACACTTCAACTTGAAATGTGACCAAAAAACAGCAGTTTTTTAAACTACATATGAGATCTTTGCATTTTGAGTGCGTTTTGGTTTCAAAAATCATTTTGTTACTCAAAAGCACTAAAAGTGTGAAAAAAGCATTCTGGCCCAAATTCTGACTGTTTTGACTTTTGAACTTGAAATGTGACCAAAAACAACAGCTCTTTTTTGAACTTTAGGTGAGATCTTTGCATTTTGAGTGCGTTTTGGTTTCAAAAATCATTTTGTCACTCAAAAGCACTAAAACTGTCAAAAAAGCATTTTGGCTCAAATTCTGACTGTTTTGACACTTCAACTTGAAATGTGACCAAAAAACAGCTCTTTTTTGAACTACAGATGAGATTTTTGCCTTTTGGCTAAAATTTGAACAGTTTTGACTGTCAACTTGAAATGTGACCAAAAAACAGCAGTTTTTTAAACTACATATGAGATCTTTGCTTTTTGAATGCGTTTTGGTTTCAAAAATCATTTTGTCACTCAAAAGCACTAAAAGTGTCAAAAAAGCATTTTGGCTCAAATTCTGACTGTTTTGACACTTCAACTTGAAATGTGACCAAAAAACAGCAGTTTTTTAAACTACATATGAGATCTTTGCATTTTGAGTGCGTTTTGGTTTCAAAAATCATTTTGTTACTCAAAAGCACTAAAAGTGTGAAAAAAGCATTCTGGCCCAAATTCTGACTGTTTTGACTTTTGAACTTGAAATGTGACCAAAAAACTGCTCTTTTTTGAACTACAGATGAGATTTTTGCCTTTTGGCTCAAATTCTGACTGTTTTGACTTTTCAACTTAAAATGTGAACAACAAAAAGCAGTTTTTTAAACTACATATGAGATCTTTGCATTTTGAGTGCGTTTTGGTTTCAAAAATCATTTTGTTACTCAAATGTACTAAAAGTGTCAAAAAAGCATTTTGGCTCAAATTCTGACTGTTTTGACTTTTGAACTTGAAATGTGACCAAAAACAACAGCTCTTTTTTGAACTTTAGGTGAGATCTTTGCTTTTTGAGTGCGTTTTGGTTTCAAAAATCATTTTGTCACTCAAAAGCACTAAAAGTGTCAAAAAAGCATTTTGGCTCATATTCTGACTGTTTTGACACTTCAACTTAAAATGTGACCAAAAAAAAGGAGTTTTTTAAACTACATATGAGATCTTTGCATATTGAATGCGTTTTGGTTTCAAAAAGCATTTTGTTACTCAAAAGTACTAAAAGTGTCAAAAAAGAATTTTGGCTCAAATTCTGACTGTTTTGACACTTCAACTTGAAATGTGACCAAAAAACAGCAGTTTTTTAAACTACATTTGAGATCTTTGCATTTTGAGTGCGTTTTGGTTTCAAAAATCATTTTGTTACTCAAAAATACTAAAAGTGTCAAAAAAGCATTTTGGCTCAAATTCTGACTGTTTTGACTTTTGAACTTAAAATGCGACCAAAAACAACAACTCTTTTTTGAACTTTAGATGAGATCTTTGCTTTTTGAATGCGTTTTGTTTTCAAAAATCATTTTGTCAATCAAAAGTACTAAAAGTGTCAAAAAAGCATTTTGTCTCAAATTCTGACTGTTTTGACTTTTGAACTTGAAATGTGACCAAAAAACAGCTTTTTTTTTTAACAACAGATGAGATTTTTGCCTTTTGGCTCAAATTTGAACAGTTTTGTCTGTCAACTTGAAATGTGACCAAAAACAACAGCTCTTTTTTGAACTTAAGGTGAGATATTTGCTTTTTGAGTGTGTTTTGGTTTCAAAAATCATTTTGTCACTCAAAAGTACTAAAAGTGTCAAAAAAGCATTTTGGCTTAAATTCTGACTGTTTTGACACTTCAACTTGAAATGTGACCAAAAAACAGCAGTTTTTTAAACTGCATATGAGATCTTTGCATTTTGAGTGCGTTTTGGTTTCAAAAATCATTTTGTCACTCAAAAGTGCCAAAAGTGTCAAAAAAGCATTTTGGCTCAAATTCTGACTGTTTTGACTTTTGAACTTGAAATGTGACCAAAAACAACAGCTCTTTTTTAAACTACATATGAGATCTTTGCTTTTTGAGTGTGTTTTGGTTACAATAATCATTTTGTCACTCAAAAGTACTAAAAGTGTGAAAAAAGCATTTTGGCTCAAATTCTGACTGTTTTGACACTTAAACTTGAATTGTGACCAAAAAACAGCAGTTTTTTAAACTACATTTGAGATCTTTGCATTTTGAGTGCGTTTTGGTTTCAAAAATCATTTTGTTACTCAAAAATAATAAAAGTGTCAAAAAAGCATTTTGGCTCAAATTCTGACTGTTTTGACTTTTGAACTTAAAATGCGACAAAAAACAACAACTCTTTTTTGAACTTTAGATGAGATCTTTGCTTTTTGAATGCGTTTTGGTTTCAAAAATCATTTTGTCAATCAAAAGTACTAAAAGTGTCAAAAAAGCATTTTGTCTCAAATTCTGACTGTTTTGACTTTTGAACTCGAAATGTGACCAAAAAACAGCTTTTTTTTTTAACTACAGATGAGATTTTTGCCTTTTGGCTCAAATTTGAACAGTTTTGACTGTCAACTTGAAATGTGACCAAAAACGACAGCTCTTTTTTGAACTTAAGGTGAGATATTTGCTTTTTGAGTGTGTTTTGGTTTCAAAAATCATTTTGTCCCTCAAAAGTACTAAAAGTGTCAAAAAAGCATTTTGGCTCAAATTCTGACTGTTTTGACACTTCAACTTGAAATGTGACCAAAAAACAGCAGTTTTTTAAACTACATATGAGATCTTTGCATTTTGAGTGCGTTTTGGTTTCAAAAATCATTTTGTTACTCAAAAGCACTAAAAGTGTCAAAAAAGCATTTTGGCTCAAATTCTGACTGTTTTGACTTTTGAACTCGAAATGTGATCAAAAGATTGCTCTTTTTCGAACTACAGATGAGATTTTTGCCTTTTGGCTAAAATTTGAACAGTTTTGACTGTCAACTTGAAATGTGACCAAAAAACAGCAGTTTTTTAAACTACATATGAGATCTTTGCATTTTGAGTGCGTTTTGGATTCAAAAATCAATTTGTTACTCAAAAGCACTAAAAGTGTCCAAAAAAGCATTTTGGCTCAAATTCTGACTGTTTTGACTTTTGAACTTGAAATGTGACCAAAAACAACAGCTCTTTTTTGAACTTTAGGTGAGATCTTTGCTTTTTTAGTGTGTTTTGGTTTCAAAAATCATTTTGTCACTCAAAAGTACTAAAAGTGTCAAAAAGCATTTTGGCTCAAATTCTGACTGTTTTGACACTTCAACTTGAAATGTGACCAAAAAACAGCAGTTTTTTAAACTACATATGAGATCTTTGCATTTTGAGTGCGTTTTTGTTTCAAAAATCATTTTGTTACTCAAAAGCACTAAAAGTGTGAAAAAAGCATTCTGGCCCAAATTCTGACTGTTTTGACTTTTGAACTTGAAATGTGACCAAAAAACTGCTCTTTTTTGAACTACAGATGAGATTTTTGCCTTTTGGCTCAAATTCTGACTGTTTTGACTTTTCAACTTAAAATGTGAACAACAAAAAGCAGTTTTTTAAACTACATATGAGATCTTTGCATTTTGAGTGCGTTTTGGATTCAAAAAACAATTTGTTACTCAAAAGCACTAAAAGTGTCCAAAAAAGCATTTTTGCTCAAATTCTGACTGTTTTGACTTTTGAACTTGAAATGTGACCAAAAACAACAGCTCTTTTTTGAACTTTAGGTGAGATCTTTGCTTTTTGAGTGCGTTTTGGTTTCAAAAATCATTTTGTCACTCAAAAGCACTAAAACTGTCAAAAAAGCATTTTGGCTCAAATTCTGACTGTTTTGACACTTCAACTTGAAATGTGACCAAAAAACAGCTCATTTTTGAACTACAGATGAGATTTTTGCCTTTTGGCTAAAATTTGAACAGTTTTGACTGTCAACTTGAAATGTGACCAAAAAACAGCAGTTTTTTAAACTACATATGAGATCTTTGCATTTTAAGCTCGTTTTGGTTTCAAAAATCATTTTGTTACTCAAAAGTACTAAAAGTGTCAAAAAAGCATTTTGGCTCAAATTCTGACTGTTTTGACTTTTGAACTTGAAATGTGACCAAAAACAACAGCTCTTTTTTGAACTTTAGGTGAGATCTTTGCTTTTTGAGTGCGTTTTGGTTTCAAAAATCATTTTGTCACTCAAAAGCACTAAAACTGTCAAAAAAGCTTTTTCGCTCAAATTCTGACTGTTTTGACACTTCAACTTGAAATGTGACCAAAAAACAGCAGTTTTTTAAACTACATATGAGATCTTTGCATTTTGAGTGCGTTTTGGTTTCAAAAATCATTTTGTTACTCAAAAGCACTAAAAGTGTGAAAAAAGCATTCTGGCCCAAATTCTGACTGTTTTGACTTTTGAACTTGAAATGTGACCAAAAAACTGCTCTTTTTTGAACTACAGATGAGATTTTTGCCTTTTGGCTCAAATTCTGACTGTTTTGACTTTTCAACTTAAAATGTGAACAACAAAAAGCAGTTTTTTAAACTACATATGAGATCTTTGCATTTTGAGTGCGTTTTGGATTCAAAAAACAATTTGTTACTCAAAAGCACTAAAAGTGTCCAAAAAAGCATTTTTGCTCAAATTCTGACTGTTTTGACTTTTGAACTTGAAATGTGACCAAAAACAACAGCTCTTTTTTGAACTTTAGGTGAGATCTTTGCTTTTTGAGTGCGTTTTGGTTTCAAAAATCATTTTGTCACTCAAAAGCACTAAAACTGTCAAAAAAGCATTTTGGCTCAAGTTCTGACTGTTTTGACACTTCAACTTGAAATGTGACCAAAAAACAGCTCTTTTTTGAACTACAGATGAGATTTTTGCCTTTTGGCTAAAATTTGAACAGTTTTGACTGTCAACTTGAAATGTGACCAAAAAACAGCTGTTTTTTAAACTACATATGAGATCTTTGCTTTTTGAATGCGTTTTGGTTTCAAAAATCATTTTGTCACTCAAAAGCACTAAAAGTGTCAAAAAAGCATTTTGGCTCAAATTCTGACTGTTTTGACACTTCAACTTGAAATGTGACCAAAAAACTGCTCTTTTTTGAACTACAGATGAGATTTTTGCCTTTTGGCTCAAATTCTGACTGTTTTGACTTTTCAACTTAAAATGTGAACAACAAAAAGCAGTTTTTTAAACTACATATGAGATCTTTGCATTTTGAGTGCGTTTTGGTTTCAAAAATCATTTTGTTACTCAAAAGCACTAAAAGTGTCAAAAAAGCATTTTGGCTCAAATTCTGACTGTTTTGACTTTTGAACTTGAAATGTGACCAAAAACAACAGCTCTTTTTTTAACTTTAGGTGAGATCTTTGCTTTTTTAGTGTGTTTTGGTTTCAAAAATCATTTTGTCACTCAAAAGTACTAAAAGTGTCAAAAAAGCATTTTGGCTCAAATTCTGACTGTTTTGACACTTCAACTTGAAATGTGACCAAAAAACAGCAGTTTTTTAAACTACATATGAGATCTTTGCATTTTGAGTGCGTTTTGGTTTCAAAAATCATTTTGTTACTCAAAAGTACTAAAAGTGTCAAAAAAGCATTTTGGCTCAAATTCTGACTGTTTTGACACTTCAACTTGAAATGTGACCAAAAAACAGCAGTTTTTTAAACTACATATGAGATCTTTGCATTTTGAGTGCGTTTTGGTTTCAAAAATCATTTTGTTACTCAAAAGCACTAAAAGTGTCAAAAAAGCATTTTGGCTCAAATTCTGACTGTTTTGACTTTTGAACTCGAAATGTGATCAAAAGATTGCTCTTTTTCGAACTACAGATGAGATTTTTGCCTTTTGGCTAAAATTTGAACAGTTTTGACTGTCAACTTGAAATGTGACCAAAAAACAGCAGTTTTTTAAACTACATATGAGATCTTTGCATTTTGAGTGCGTTTTGGATTCAAAAATCAATTTTTTACTCAAAAGCACTAAAAGTGTCCAAAAAAGCATTTTTGCTCAAATTCTGACTGTTTTGACTTTCGAACTTGAAATGTGACCAAAAACAACAGCTCTTTTTTGAACTTTAGGTGAGATCTTTGCTTTTTGAGTGCGTTTTGGTTTCAAAAATCATTTTGTCACTCAAAAGCTCTAAAAGTGTCAAAAAAGCATTTTGGCTCAAATTCTGACTGTTTTGACTTTTGAACTTGAAATGTGACCAAAAACAACAGCTCTTTTTTGAACTTTAGGTGAGATCTTTGCTTTTTTAGTGTGTTTTGGTTTCAAAAATCATTTTGTCACTCAAAAGTACTAAAAGTGTCAAAAAAGCATTTTGGCTCAAATTCTGACTGTTTTGACACTTCAACTTGAAATGTGACCAAAAAACAGCAGTTTTTTAAACTACATATGAGATCTTTGCATTTTGAGTGCGTTTTGGATTCAAAAAACAATTTGTTACTCAAAAGCACTAAAAGTGTCCAAAAAAGCATTTTTGCTCAAATTCTGACTGTTTTGACTTTTGAACTTGAAATGTGACCAAAAACAACAGCTCTTTTTTGAACTTTAGGTGAGATCTTTGCTTTTTGAGTGCGTTTTGGTTTCAAAAATCATTTTGTCACTCAAAAGCACTAAAACTGTCAAAAAAGCATTTTGGCTCAAATTCTGACTGTTTTGACACTTCAACTTGAAATGTGACCAAAAAACAGCAGTTTTTTAAACTACATATGAGATCTTTGCATTTTGAGTGCGTTTTGGTTTCAAAAATCATTTTGTTACTCAAAAGCACTAAAAGTGTGAAAAAAGCATTCTGGCCCAAATTCTGACTGTTTTGACTTTTGAACTTGAAATGTGACTAAAAAACAGCTCTTTTTTGAACTACAGATGAGATTTTTGCCTTTTGGCTAAAATTTGAACAGTTTTGACTGTCAACTTGAAATGTGACCAAAAAACAGCAGTTTTTTAAACTACATATGAGATCTTTGCTTTTTGAATGCGTTTTGGTTTCAAAAATCATTTTGTCACTCAAAAGCACTAAAAGTGTCAAAAAAGCATTTTGGCTCAAATTCTGACTGTTTTGACTTTTGAACTTGAAATGTGACCAAAAACAACAGCTCTTTTTTGAACTTTAGGTGAGATCTTTGCTTTTTTAGTGTGTTTTGGTTTCAAAAATCATTTTGTCACTCAAAAGTACTAAAAGTGTCAAAAAGCATTTTGGCTCAAATTCTGACTGTTTTGACACTTCAACTTGAAATGTGACCAAAAAACAGCAGTTTTTTAAACTACATATGAGATCTTTGCATTTTGAGTGCGTTTTGGATTCAAAAAACAATTTGTTACTCAAAAGCACTAAAAGTGTCCAAAAAAGCATTTTTGCTCAAATTCTGACTGTTTTGACTTTTGAACTTGAAATGTGACCAAAAACAACAGCTCTTTTTTGAACTTTAGGTGAGATCTTTGCTTTTTGAGTGCGTTTTGGTTTCAAAAATCATTTTGTCACTCAAAAGCACTAAAACTGTCAAAAAAGCATTTTGGCTCAAATTCTGACTGTTTTGACACTTCAACTTGAAATGTGACCAAAAAACAGCAGTTTTTTAAACTACATATGAGATCTTTGCATTTTGAGTGCGTTTTGGTTTCAAAAATCATTTTGTTACTCAAAAGCACTAAAAGTGTGAAAAAAGCATTCTGGCCCAAATTCTGACTGTTTTGACTTTTGAACTTGAAATGTGACTAAAAAACAGCTCTTTTTTGAACTACAGATGAGATTTTTGCCTTTTGGCTAAAATTTGAACAGTTTTGACTGTCAACTTGAAATGTGACCAAAAAACAGCAGTTTTTTAAACTACATATGAGATCTTTGCTTTTTGAATGCGTTTTGGTTTCAAAAATCATTTTGTCACTCAAAAGCACTAAAAGTGTCAAAAAAAAATTTTGGCTCAAATTCTGACTGTTTTGACTTTTGAACTTGAAATGTGACCAAAAACAACAGCTCTTTTTTGAACTTTAGGTGAGATCTTTGCTTTTTTAGTGTGTTTTGGTTTCAAAAATCATTTTGTCACTCAAAAGTACTAAAAGTGTCAAAAAGCATTTTGGCTCAAATTCTGACTGTTTTGACACTTCAACTTGAAATGTGACCAAAAAACAGCAGTTTTTTAAACTACATATGAGATCTTTGCATTTTGAGTGCGTTTTGGTTTCAAAAATCATTTTGTTACTCAAAAGCACTAAAAGTGTGAAAAAAGCATTCTGGCCCAAATTCTGACTGTTTTGACTTTTGAACTTGAAATGTGACCAAAAACAACAGCTCTTTTTTGAACTTTAGGTGAGATCTTTGCATTTTGAGTGCGTTTTGGTTTCAAAAATCATTTTGTCACTCAAAAGCACTAAAACTGTCAAAAAAGCATTTTGGCTCAAATTCTGACTGTTTTGACACTTCAACTTGAAATGTGACCAAAAAACAGCTCTTTTTTGAACTACAGATGAGATTTTTGCCTTTTGGCTAAAATTTGAACAGTTTTGACTGTCAACTTGAAATGTGACCAAAAAACAGCAGTTTTTTAAACTACATATGAGATCTTTGCTTTTTGAATGCGTTTTGGTTTCAAAAATCATTTTGTCACTCAAAAGCACTAAAAGTGTCAAAAAAGCATTTTGGCTCAAATTCTGACTGTTTTGACACTTCAACTTGAAATGTGACCAAAAAACAGCAGTTTTTTAAACTACATATGAGATCTTTGCATTTTGAGTGCGTTTTGGTTTCAAAAATCATTTTGTTACTCAAAAGCACTAAAAGTGTGAAAAAAGCATTCTGGCCCAAATTCTGACTGTTTTGACTTTTGAACTTGAAATGTGACCAAAAAACTGCTCTTTTTTGAACTACAGATGAGATTTTTGCCTTTTGGCTCAAATTCTGACTGTTTTGACTTTTCAACTTAAAATGTGAACAACAAAAAGCAGTTTTTTAAACTACATATGAGATCTTTGCATTTTGAGTGCGTTTTGGTTTCAAAAATCATTTTGTTACTCAAATGTACTAAAAGTGTCAAAAAAGCATTTTGGCTCAAATTCTGACTGTTTTGACTTTTGAACTTGAAATGTGACCAAAAACAACAGCTCTTTTTTGAACTTTAGGTGAGATCTTTGCTTTTTGAGTGCGTTTTGGTTTCAAAAATCATTTTGTCACTCAAAAGCACTAAAAGTGTCAAAAAAGCATTTTGGCTCATATTCTGACTGTTTTGACACTTCAACTTAAAATGTGACCAAAAAAAAGGAGTTTTTTAAACTACATATGAGATCTTTGCATATTGAATGCGTTTTGGTTTCAAAAAGCATTTTGTTACTCAAAAGTACTAAAAGTGTCAAAAAAGAATTTTGGCTCAAATTCTGACTGTTTTGACACTTCAACTTGAAATGTGACCAAAAAACAGCAGTTTTTTAAACTACATTTGAGATCTTTGCATTTTGAGTGCGTTTTGGTTTCAAAAATCATTTTGTTACTCAAAAATACTAAAAGTGTCAAAAAAGCATTTTGGCTCAAATTCTGACTGTTTTGACTTTTGAACTTAAAATGCGACCAAAAACAACAACTCTTTTTTGAACTTTAGATGAGATCTTTGCTTTTTGAATGCGTTTTGTTTTCAAAAATCATTTTGTCAATCAAAAGTACTAAAAGTGTCAAAAAAGCATTTTGTCTCAAATTCTGACTGTTTTGACTTTTGAACTTGAAATGTGACCAAAAAACAGCTTTTTTTTTTAACAACAGATGAGATTTTTGCCTTTTGGCTCAAATTTGAACAGTTTTGTCTGTCAACTTGAAATGTGACCAAAAACAACAGCTCTTTTTTGAACTTAAGGTGAGATATTTGCTTTTTGAGTGTGTTTTGGTTTCAAAAATCATTTTGTCACTCAAAAGTACTAAAAGTGTCAAAAAAGCATTTTGGCTTAAATTCTGACTGTTTTGACACTTCAACTTGAAATGTGACCAAAAAACAGCAGTTTTTTAAACTGCATATGAGATCTTTGCATTTTGAGTGCGTTTTGGTTTCAAAAATCATTTTGTCACTCAAAAGTGCCAAAAGTGTCAAAAAAGCATTTTGGCTCAAATTCTGACTGTTTTGACTTTTGAACTTGAAATGTGACCAAAAACAACAGCTCTTTTTTAAACTACATATGAGATCTTTGCTTTTTGAGTGTGTTTTGGTTACAATAATCATTTTGTCACTCAAAAGTACTAAAAGTGTGAAAAAAGCATTTTGGCTCAAATTCTGACTGTTTTGACACTTAAACTTGAATTGTGACCAAAAAACAGCAGTTTTTTAAACTACATTTGAGATCTTTGCATTTTGAGTGCGTTTTGGTTTCAAAAATCATTTTGTTACTCAAAAATAATAAAAGTGTCAAAAAAGCATTTTGGCTCAAATTCTGACTGTTTTGACTTTTGAACTTAAAATGCGACAAAAAACAACAACTCTTTTTTGAACTTTAGATGAGATCTTTGCTTTTTGAATGCGTTTTGGTTTCAAAAATCATTTTGTCAATCAAAAGTACTAAAAGTGTCAAAAAAGCATTTTGTCTCAAATTCTGACTGTTTTGACTTTTGAACTCGAAATGTGACCAAAAAACAGCTTTTTTTTTTAACTACAGATGAGATTTTTGCCTTTTGGCTCAAATTTGAACAGTTTTGACTGTCAACTTGAAATGTGACCAAAAACGACAGCTCTTTTTTGAACTTAAGGTGAGATATTTGCTTTTTGAGTGTGTTTTGGTTTCAAAAATCATTTTGTCCCTCAAAAGTACTAAAAGTGTCAAAAAAGCATTTTGGCTCAAATTCTGACTGTTTTGACACTTCAACTTGAAATGTGACCAAAAAACAGCAGTTTTTTAAACTACATATGAGATCTTTGCATTTTGAGTGCGTTTTGGTTTCAAAAATAATTTTGTCACTCAAAAGTGCCAAAAGTGTCAAAAAAGCATTTTGGCTCAAATTCTGACTGTTTTGACTTTTGAACTTGAAATGTGACCAAAAAACAGCTTTTTTTTTAACTACAGATGAGATTTTTGCCTTTTGGCTCAAATTTGAACAGTTTTGACTGTCAACTTGAAATGTGACCAAAAAACAACACTTTTTTGAAATACACATCAAATTTTTATCTTTTGAGTGCGTTTTGGTTTCAAAAATCATTTTGTCACTCAAAAGTACTAAAAGTGTCAAAAAAGCATTTTGGCTGAAATTCTGACTGTTTTGACACTTCAACTTGAAATGTGACCAAAAAACAGCAGTTTTTTAAACTACATATGAGATCTTTGCATTTTGAGTGCGTTTTGGTTTCAAAAATCATTTTGTTACTCAAAAGCACTAAAAGTGTGAAAAAAGCATTCTGGCCCAAATTCTGACTGTTTTGACTTTTGAACTTGAAATGTGACCAAAAAACTGCTCTTTTTTGAACTACAGATGAGATTTTTGCCTTTTGGCTCAAATTCTGACTGTTTTGACTTTTCAACTTAAAATGTGAACAACAAAAAGCAGTTTTTTAAACTACATATGAGATCTTTGCATTTTGAGTGCGTTTTGGTTTCAAAAATCATTTTGTTACTCAAATGTACTAAAAGTGTCAAAAAAGCATTTTGGCTCAAATTCTGACTGTTTTGACTTTTGAACTTGAAATGTGACCAAAAACAACAGCTCTTTTTTGAACTTTAGGTGAGATCTTTGCTTTTTGAGTGCGTTTTGGTTTCAAAAATCATTTTGTCACTCAAAAGCACTAAAAGTGTCAAAAAAGCATTTTGGCTCATATTCTGACTGTTTTGACACTTCAACTTAAAATGTGACCAAAAAAAAGGAGTTTTTTAAACTACATATGAGATCTTTGCATATTGAATGCGTTTTGGTTTCAAAAAGCATTTTGTTACTCAAAAGTACTAAAAGTGTCAAAAAAGAATTTTGGCTCAAATTCTGACTGTTTTGACACTTCAACTTGAAATGTGACCAAAAAACAGCAGTTTTTTAAACTACATTTGAGATCTTTGCATTTTGAGTGCGTTTTGGTTTCAAAAATCATTTTGTTACTCAAAAATACTAAAAGTGTCAAAAAAGCATTTTGGCTCAAATTCTGACTGTTTTGACTTTTGAACTTAAAATGCGACCAAAAACAACAACTCTTTTTTGAACTTTAGATGAGATCTTTGCTTTTTGAATGCGTTTTGTTTTCAAAAATCATTTTGTCAATCAAAAGTACTAAAAGTGTCAAAAAAGCATTTTGTCTCAAATTCTGACTGTTTTGACTTTTGAACTTGAAATGTGACCAAAAAACAGCTTTTTTTTTTAACAACAGATGAGATTTTTGCCTTTTGGCTCAAATTTGAACAGTTTTGTCTGTCAACTTGAAATGTGACCAAAAACAACAGCTCTTTTTTGAACTTAAGGTGAGATATTTGCTTTTTGAGTGTGTTTTGGTTTCAAAAATCATTTTGTCACTCAAAAGTACTAAAAGTGTCAAAAAAGCATTTTGGCTGAAATTCTGACTGTTTTGACACTTCAACTTGAAATGTGACCAAAAAACAGCAGTTTTTTAAACTGCATATGAGATCTTTGCATTTTGAGTGCGTTTTGGTTTCAAAAATCATTTTGTCACTCAAAAGTGCCAAAAGTGTCAAAAAAGCATTTTGGCTCAAATTCTGACTGTTTTGACTTTTGAACTTGAAATGTGACCAAAAACAACAGCTCTTTTTTAAACTACATATGAGATCTTTGCTTTTTGAGTGTGTTTTGGTTACAATAATCATTTTGTCACTCAAAAGTACTAAAAGTGTGAAAAAAGCATTTTGGCTCAAATTCTGACTGTTTTGACACTTAAACTTGAATTGTGACCAAAAAACAGCAGTTTTTTAAACTACATTTGAGATCTTTGCATTTTGAGTGCGTTTTGGTTTCAAAAATCATTTTGTTACTCAAAAATAATAAAAGTGTCAAAAAAGCATTTTGGCTCAAATTCTGACTGTTTTGACTTTTGAACTTAAAATGCGACAAAAAACAACAACTCTTTTTTGAACTTTAGATGAGATCTTTGCTTTTTGAATGCGTTTTGGTTTCAAAAATCATTTTGTCAATCAAAAGTACTAAAAGTGTCAAAAAAGCATTTTGTCTCAAATTCTGACTGTTTTGACTTTTGAACTCGAAATGTGACCAAAAAACAGCTTTTTTTTTTAACTACAGATGAGATTTTTGCCTTTTGGCTCAAATTTGAACAGTTTTGACTGTCAACTTGAAATGTGACCAAAAACGACAGCTCTTTTTTGAACTTAAGGTGAGATATTTGCTTTTTGAGTGTGTTTTGGTTTCAAAAATCATTTTGTCCCTCAAAAGTACTAAAAGTGTCAAAAAAGCATTTTGGCTCAAATTCTGACTGTTTTGACACTTCAACTTGAAATGTGACCAAAAAACAGCAGTTTTTTAAACTACATATGAGATCTTTGCATTTTGAGTGCGTTTTGGTTTCAAAAATAATTTTGTCACTCAAAAGTGCCAAAAGTGTCAAAAAAGCATTTTGGCTCAAATTCTGACTGTTTTGACTTTTGAACTTGAAATGTGACCAAAAAACAGCTTTTTTTTTAACTACAGATGAGATTTTTGCCTTTTGGCTCAAATTTGAACAGTTTTGACTGTCAACTTGAAATGTGACCAAAAAACAACACTTTTTTGAAATACACATCAAATTTTTATCTTTTGAGTGCGTTTTGGTTTCAAAAATCATTTTGTCACTCAAAAGTACTAAAAGTGTCAAAAAAGCATTTTGGCTGAAATTCTGACTGTTTTGACACTTCAACTTGAAATGTGACCAAAAAACAGCAGTTTTTTAAACTACATATGAGATCTTTGCATTTTGAGTGCGTTTTGGTTTCAAAAATCATTTTGTCACTCAAAAGTGCCAAAAGTGTCAAAAAAGCATTTTGGCTCAAATTCTGACTGTTTTGACTTTTGAACTTGAAAGGTGACCAAAAACAACAGCTCTTTTTTAAACTACATATGAGATCTTTGCATTTTGAGTGCGTTTTGGTTTCAAAAATCATTTTGTTACTCAAAAGCACTAAAAGTGTCAAAAAAGCATTTTGGCTCAAATTCTGACTGTTTTGACTTTTGAACTCGAAATGTGATCAAAAGACTGCTCTTTTTTGAACTACAGATGAGATTTTTGCCTTTTGGCTAAAATTTGAACAGTTTTGACTGTCAACTTGAAATGTGACCAAAAAACAGCAGTTTTTTAAACTACATATGAGATCTTTGCATTTTGAGTGCGTTTTGGTTTCAAAAATCATTTTGTTACTCAAAAGCACTAAAAGTGTCAAAAAAGCATTTTGGCTCAAATTCTGACTGTTTTGACTTTTGAACTCGAAATGTGATCAAAAGACTGCTCTTTTTTGAACTACAGATGAGATTTTTGCCTTTTGGCTAAAATTTGAACAGTTTTGACTGTCAACTTGAAATGTGACCAAAAAACAGCAGTTTTTTAAACTACATATGAGATCTTTGCATTTTGAGTGCGTTTTGGATTCAAAAATCAATTTGTTACTCAAAAGCACTAAAAGTGTCCAAAAAAGCATTTTTGCTCAAATTCTGACTGTTTTGACTTTTGAACTTGAAATGTGACCAAAAACAACAGCTCTTTTTTGAACTTTAGGTGAGATCTTTGCTTTTTTAGTGTGTTTTGGTTTCAAAAATCATTTTGTCACTCAAAAGTACTAAAAGTGTCAAAAAAGCATTTTGAGTCAAATTCGGACTGTTTTGACTGTCAACTTGAAATGTGAAAAACAAAAAGCAGTTTTTTAAACTACATATGAGATCTTTGCATTTTGAGTGCGTTTTGGTTTCAAAAATCATTTTGTCACTGAAAAGTACAAAAAGTGTCAAAAAAGCATTTTGGCTCAAATTCGGACTTTTTTGACACTTCAACTTGAAATGTGACCAAAAAACAGCAGTTTTTTAAACTACATATGAGATCTTTGCATTTTGAGTGCGTTTTGGTTTCAAATATCATTTTGTTACTCAAAAATACTAAAAGTGTCAAAAAAGCATTTTGGCTCAAATTCGGACTGTTTTGACTTTTCAACTTGAAATGTGACCAAAAACAACAACTCTTTTTTGAACTTTAGGTGAGATCTTTGCTTTTTTAGTGTGTTTTGGTTTCAAAAATCATTTTGTTACTCAAAAGTACAAAAAGTGTCAAAAAAGCATTTTGGCTCAAATTCTGACTGTTTTGACACTTCAACTTGAAATGTGACCAAAAAACAGCAGTTTTTTAAACTACATATGAGATCTTTGCATTTTGAGTGCGTTTTGGTTTCAAAAATCATTTTGTTACTCAAAAGCACTAAAAGTGTAAAAAAGCATTTTGGCTCAAATTCTGACTGTTTTGACTTTTGAACTCGAAATGTGACCAAAAAACAGCTCTTTTTTGAACTACAGATGAGATTTTTGCCTTTTGGCTCAAATTCGAACAGTTTTGACTGTCAACTTGAAATGTGACCAAAAAACAGCAGTTTTTTAAACTACATATGAGATCTTTGCATTTTGAGTGCGTTTTGGTTTCAAAATTCATTTTGTCAATCAAAAGTACTAAAAGTGTCAAAAAAGCATTTTGGCTCAAATTCTGACTGTTTTGACTTTTGAACTTAAAATGTGAACAACAAAAAGCAGTTTTTTAAACTACATATGAGATCTTTGCATTTTGAGTGCGTTTTGGTTTCAAAAATCATTTTGTTACTCAAAAGTACTAAAAGTGTCAAAAAAGCATTTTGGCTCAAATTCTGACTGTTTTGACACTTCAACTTGAAATGTGACCAAAAAACTGCTCTTTTTTGAACTACAGATGAGATTTTTGCCTTTTGTTTCAAATTTGAACAGTTTTGACTGTCAACTTGAAATGTGAACAACAAACAGCAGTTTTTTAAACTACATATGAGATCTTTGCATTTTGAGTGCGTTTTGGTTTCAAAAATCATTTTGTCACTCAAAAGTACTAAAAGTGTCAAAAAAGCATTTTGAGTCAAATTCGGACTGTTTTGACTGTCAACTTGAAATGTGACCAAAAAACAGCAGTTTTTTAAACTACATATGAGATCTTTGCATTTTGAGTGCGTTTTGGTTTCAAAAATCATTTTGTTACTCAAAAGCACTAAAAGTGTCAAAAAAGCATTTTGGCTCAAATTCTGACTGTTTTGACTTTTGAACTCGAAATGTGATCAAAAGACTGCTCTTTTTTGAACTACAGATGAAATTTTTGCCTTTTGGCTAAAATTTGAACAGTTTTGACTGTCAACTTGAAATGTGACCAAAAAACAGCAGTTTTTTAAACTACATATGAGATCTTTGCATTTTGAGTGCGTTTTGGATTCAAAAATCAATTTGTTACTCAAAAGCACTAAAAGTGTCCAAAAAAGCATTTTTGCTCAACTTCTGACTGTTTTGACTTTTGAACTTGAAATGTGACCAAAAACAACAGCTGTTTTTTGAACTTTAGGTGAAATCTTTGCTTTTTGAATGCGTTTTGGTTTCAAAAATCATTTTGTCACTCAAAAGTACTAAAAGTGTCAAAAAAGCATTTTGGCTCAAATTCTGACTGTTTTGACTTTTGAACTTGAAATGTGACCAAAAACAACAGCTCTTTTTTGAACTTTAGGTGAGATCTTTGCTTTTTGAGTGCGTTTTGGTTTCAAAAATCATTTTGTCACTCAAAAGTACTAAAAGTGTCAAAAAAGCATTTTGAGTCAAATTCGGACTGTTTTGACTGTCAACTTGAAATGTGACCAAAAAACCGCAGTTTTTTAAACTACATATGAGATCTTTGCATTTTGAGTGCGTTTTGGTTTCAAAAATCATTTTGTTACTCAAAAGTACTAAAAGTGTCAAAAAAGCATTTTGGCTCAAATTCTGACTGTTTTGACACTTCAACTTGAAATGTGACCAAAAAACTGCTCTTTTTTGAACTACAGATGAGATTTTTGCCTTTTGTTTCAAATTTGAACAGTTTTGACTGTCAACTTGAAATGTGAACAACAAACAGCAGTTTTTTTAAACTACATATGAGATCTTTGCATTTTGAAAGTGTCATTTTAAAAGTGTCAAAAAAGCATTTTGGCTCAAATTCTGACTGTTTTGACTTTTGAACTCGAAATGTGACCAAAAGACAGCTCTTTTTTGAACTACAGATGAGATTTTTGCCTTTTGGCTCAAATTTGAACAGTTTTGACTGTCAACTTGAAATGTGACCAAAAAACAGCAGTTTTTTAAACTACATATGAGATCTTTGCATTTTGAGTGCGTTTTGGTTTCAAAAATCATTTTGTCACTCAAAAGCACTAAAACTGTCAAAAAAGCATTTTGGCTCAAATTCTGACTGTTTTGACACTTCAACTTGAAATGTGACCAAAAAACAGCAGTTTTTTAAACTACATATGAGATCTTTGCATTTTGAGTGCGTTTTGGATTCAAAAATCAATTTGTTACTCAAAAGCACTAAAAGTGTCCAAAAAACCATTTTTGCTCAAATTCTGACTGTTTTGACTTTTGAACTTGAAATGTGACCAAAAACAACAGCTCTTTTTTGAACTTTAGGTGAGATCTTTGCTTTTTGAGTGCGTTTTGGTTTCAAAAATCATTTTGTCACTCAAAAGTACTAAAAGTGTCAGAAAAGCATTTTGAGTCAAATTTGGACTGTTTTGACTGTCAACATGAAATGTGACCAAAAAACAGCAGTTTTTTAAACTACATATGAGATCTTTGCATTTTGAGTGCGTTTTGGTTTCAAAAATCATTTTGTTACTCAAAAGCACTAAAAGTGTCAAAAAAGCATTTTGGCTCAAATTCTGACTGTTTTGACTTTTGAACTCGAAATGTGACCAAAAGACAGCTCTTTTTTGAACTACAGATGAGATTTTTGCCTTTTGGCTCAAATTTGAACAGTTTTGACTGTCAACTTGAAATGTGACCAAAAAACAGCAGTTTTTTAAACTACATATGAGATCTTTGCATTTTGAGTGCGTTTTGGTTTCAAAAATCATTTTGTCACTCAAAAGCACTAAAACTGTCAAAAAAGCATTTTGGCTCAAATTCTGACTGTTTTGACACTTCAACTTGAAATGTGACCAAAAACAACAGCTGTTTTTTGAACTTTAGGTGAAATCTTTGCTTTTTGAATGCGTTTTGGTTTCAAGAATCATTTTGTCACTCAAAAGTACTAAAAGTGTCAAAAAAGCATTTTGGCTCAAATTCTGACTGTTTTGACTTTTGAACTTGAAATGTGACCAAAAACAACAGCTCTTTTTTGAACTTTAGGTGAGATCTTTGCTTTTTGAGTGCGTTTTGGTTTCAAAAATCATTTTGTCACTCAAAAGTACTAAAAGTGTCAAAAAAGCATTTTGAGTCAAATTCGGACTGTTTTGACTGTCAACTTGAAATGTGACCAAAAAACCGCAGTTTTTTAAACTACATATGAGATCTTTGCATTTTGAGTGCGTTTTGGTTTCAAAAATCATTTTGTTACTCAAAAGTACTAAAAGTGTCAAAAAAGCATTTTGGCTCAAATTCTGACTGTTTTGACACTTCAACTTGAAATGTGACCAAAAAACTGCTCTTTTTTGAACTACAGACGAGATTTTTGCCTTTTGTTTCAAATTTGAACAGTTTTGACTGTCAACTTGAAATGTGAACAACAAACAGCAGTTTTTTAAACTACATCTGAGATCTTTGCATTTTGAGTGCGTTTTGGTTTCAAAAATCATTTTGTCACTCAAAAGTACTAAAAGTGTCAAAAAAGCATTTTGAGTCAAATTCGGACTGTTTTGACTGTCAACTTGAAATGTGACCAAAAAACAGCAGTTTTTTAAACTACATATGAGATCTTTGCATTTTGAGTGCGTTTTGGTTTCAAAAATCATTTTGTTACTCAAAAGCACTAAAAGTGTCAAAAAAGCATTTTTGCTCAAATTCTGACTGTTTTGACTTTTGAACTTGAAATGTGACCAAAAACAACAGCTCTTTTTTGAACTTTAGGTGAAATCTTTGCTTTTTGAATGCGTTTTGGTTTCAAAAATCATTTTGTCACTCAAAAGTACTAAAAGTGTCAAAAAAGCATTTTGGCTCAAATTCTGACTGTTTTGACTTTTGAACTTGAAATGTGACCAAAAACAACAGCTCTTTTTTGAACTTTAGGTGAGATCTTTGCTTTTTGAGTGCGTTTTGGTTTCAAAAATCATTTTGTCACTCAAAAGTACTAAAAGTGTCAAAAAAGCATTTTGAGTCAAATTCGGACTGTTTTGACTGTCAACTTGAAATGTGACCAAAAAACAGCAGTTTTTTAAACTACATATGAGATCTTTGCATTTTGAGTGCGTTTTGGTTTCAAAAATCATTTTGTTACTCAAAAGTACTAAAAGTGTCAAAAAAGCATTTTGGCTCAAATTCTGACTGTTTTGACACTTCAACTTGAAATGTGACCAAAAAACTGCTCTTTTTTGAACTACAGACGAGATTTTTGCCTTTTGTTTCAAATTTGAACAGTTTTGACTGTCAACTTGAAATGTGAACAACAAACAGCAGTTTTTTAAACTACATCTGAGATCTTTGCATTTTGAGTGCGTTTTGGTTTCAAAAATCATTTTGTCACTCAAAAGTACTAAAAGTGTCAAAAAAGCATTTTGAGTCAAATTCGGACTGTTTTGACTGTCAACTTGAAATGTGACCAAAAAACAGCAGTTTTTTAAACTACATATGAGATCTTTGCATTTTGAGTGCGTTTTGGTTTCAAAAATCATTTTGTTACTCAAAAGCACTAAAAGTGTCAAAAAAGCATTTTTGCTCAAATTCTGACTGTTTTGACTTTTGAACTTGAAATGTGACCAAAAACAACAGCTCTTTTTTGAACTTTAGGTGAAATCTTTGCTTTTTGAATGCGTTTTGGTTTCAAAAATCATTTTGTCACTCAAAAGTACTAAAAGTGTCAAAAAAGCATTTTGGCTCAAATTCTGACTGTTTTGACTTTTGAACTTGAAATGTGACCAAAAACAACAGCTCTTTTTTGAACTTTAGGTGAGATCTTTGCTTTTTGAGTGCGTTTTGGTTTCAAAAATCATTTTGTCACTCAAAAGTACTAAAAGTGTCAAAAAAGCATTTTGAGTCAAATTCGGACTGTTTTGACTGTCAACTTGAAATGTGACCAAAAAACCGCAGTTTTTTAAACTACATATGAGATCTTTGCATTTTGAGTGCGTTTTGGTTTCAAAAATCATTTTGTCACTCAAAAGTACTAAAAGTGTCAAAAAAGCATTTTGAGTCAAATTCGGACTGTTTTGACTGTCAACTTGAAATGTGACCAAAAAACAGCAGTTTTTTAAACTACATATGAGATCTTTGCATTTTGAGTGCGTTTTGGTTTCAAAAATCATTTTGTTACTCAAAAGCACTAAAAGTGTCAAAAAAGCATTTTTGCTCAAATTCTGACTGTTTTGACTTTTGAACTTGAAATGTGACCAAAAACAACAGCTCTTTTTTGAACTTTAGGTGAAATCTTTGCTTTTTTAGTGTGTTTTGGTTTCAAAAATCATTTTGTCACTCAAAAGTACTAAAAGTGTCAAAAAAAGCATTTTGAGTCAAATTCGGACTGTTTTGACTGTCAACTTGAAATGTGACCAAAAAACAGCAGTTTTTTAAACTACATATGAGATCTTTGCATTTTGAGTGCGTTTTGGTTTCAAAAATCATTTTGTTACTCAAATGTACTAAAAGTGTCAAAAAAGCATTTTGGCTCAAATTCTGACTGTTTTGACTTTTGAACTTGAAATGCGACCAAAAACAACAGCTCTTTTTTGAACTTTAGGTGAGATTTTGCTTTTTGAGTGTGTTTTGGTTTCAAAAATCATTTTGTCACTCAAAAGTACTAAAAGTGTCAAAAAAGCATTTTGAGTCAAATTCGGACTGTTTTGACTGTCAACTTGAAATGTGACCAAAAAACAGCAAATTTTTAATCTACATATGAGATCTTTGCATTTTGAGTGCGTTTTGGTTTCAAAAATCATTTTGTTACTCAAAAGCACTAAAAGTGTCAAAAAAGCATTTTGGCTCAAATTCTGACTGTTTTGACTTTTGAACTTGAAATGTGACCAAAAACAACAGCTCTTTTTTGAACTTTAGGTGAGATCTTTGCTTTTTGAGTGCGTTTTGGTTTCAAAAATCATTTTGTCACTCAAAAGTACTAAAAGTGTCAAAAAAGCATTTTGAGTCAAATTCGGACTGTTTTGACTGTCAACTTGAAATGTGACCAAAAAACCGCAGTTTTTTAAACTACATATGAGATCTTTGCATTTTGAGTGCGTTTTGGTTTCAAAAATCATTTTGTTACTCAAAAGTACTAAAAGTGTCAAAAAAGCATTTTGGCTCAAATTCTGACTGTTTTGACACTTCAACTTGAAATGTGACCAAAAAACTGCTCTTTTTTGAACTACAGATGAGATTTTTGCCTTTTGTTTCAAATTTGAACAGTTTTGACTGTCAACTTGAAATGTGAACAACAAACAGCAGTTTTTTTAAACTACATATGAGATCTTTGCATTTTGAAAGTGTCATTTTAAAAGTGTCAAAAAAGCATTTTGGCTCAAATTCTGACTGTTTTGACTTTTGAACTCGAAATGTGACCAAAAGACAGCTCTTTTTTGAACTACAGATGAGATTTTTGCCTTTTGGCTCAAATTTGAACAGTTTTGACTGTCAACTTGAAATGTGACCAAAAAACAGCAGTTTTTTAAACTACATATGAGATCTTTGCATTTTGAGTGCGTTTTGGTTTCAAAAATCATTTTGTCACTCAAAAGCACTAAAACTGTCAAAAAAGCATTTTGGCTCAAATTCTGACTGTTTTGACACTTCAACTTGAAATGTGACCAAAAAACAGCAGTTTTTTAAACTACATATGAGATCTTTGCATTTTGAGTGCGTTTTGGATTCAAAAATCAATTTGTTACTCAAAAGCACTAAAAGTGTCCAAAAAACCATTTTTGCTCAAATTCTGACTGTTTTGACTTTTGAACTTGAAATGTGACCAAAAACAACAGCTCTTTTTTGAACTTTAGGTGAGATCTTTGCTTTTTGAGTGCGTTTTGGTTTCAAAAATCATTTTGTCACTCAAAAGTACTAAAAGTGTCAGAAAAGCATTTTGAGTCAAATTTGGACTGTTTTGACTGTCAACATGAAATGTGACCAAAAAACAGCAGTTTTTTAAACTACATATGAGATCTTTGCATTTTGAGTGCGTTTTGGTTTCAAAAATCATTTTGTTACTCAAAAGCACTAAAAGTGTCAAAAAAGCATTTTGGCTCAAATTCTGACTGTTTTGACTTTTGAACTCGAAATGTGACCAAAAGACAGCTCTTTTTTGAACTACAGATGAGATTTTTGCCTTTTGGCTCAAATTTGAACAGTTTTGACTGTCAACTTGAAATGTGACCAAAAAACAGCAGTTTTTTAAACTACATATGAGATCTTTGCATTTTGAGTGCGTTTTGGTTTCAAAAATCATTTTGTCACTCAAAAGCACTAAAACTGTCAAAAAAGCATTTTGGCTCAAATTCTGACTGTTTTGACACTTCAACTTGAAATGTGACCAAAAACAACAGCTGTTTTTTGAACTTTAGGTGAAATCTTTGCTTTTTGAATGCGTTTTGGTTTCAAGAATCATTTTGTCACTCAAAAGTACTAAAAGTGTCAAAAAAGCATTTTGGCTCAAATTCTGACTGTTTTGACTTTTGAACTTGAAATGTGACCAAAAACAACAGCTCTTTTTTGAACTTTAGGTGAGATCTTTGCTTTTTGAGTGCGTTTTGGTTTCAAAAATCATTTTGTCACTCAAAAGTACTAAAAGTGTCAAAAAAGCATTTTGAGTCAAATTCGGACTGTTTTGACTGTCAACTTGAAATGTGACCAAAAAACCGCAGTTTTTTAAACTACATATGAGATCTTTGCATTTTGAGTGCGTTTTGGTTTCAAAAATCATTTTGTTACTCAAAAGTACTAAAAGTGTCAAAAAAGCATTTTGGCTCAAATTCTGACTGTTTTGACACTTCAACTTGAAATGTGACCAAAAAACTGCTCTTTTTTGAACTACAGACGAGATTTTTGCCTTTTGTTTCAAATTTGAACAGTTTTGACTGTCAACTTGAAATGTGAACAACAAACAGCAGTTTTTTAAACTACATCTGAGATCTTTGCATTTTGAGTGCGTTTTGGTTTCAAAAATCATTTTGTCACTCAAAAGTACTAAAAGTGTCAAAAAAGCATTTTGAGTCAAATTCGGACTGTTTTGACTGTCAACTTGAAATGTGACCAAAAAACAGCAGTTTTTTAAACTACATATGAGATCTTTGCATTTTGAGTGCGTTTTGGTTTCAAAAATCATTTTGTTACTCAAAAGCACTAAAAGTGTCAAAAAAGCATTTTTGCTCAAATTCTGACTGTTTTGACTTTTGAACTTGAAATGTGACCAAAAACAACAGCTCTTTTTTGAACTTTAGGTGAAATCTTTGCTTTTTGAATGCGTTTTGGTTTCAAAAATCATTTTGTCACTCAAAAGTACTAAAAGTGTCAAAAAAGCATTTTGGCTCAAATTCTGACTGTTTTGACTTTTGAACTTGAAATGTGACCAAAAACAACAGCTCTTTTTTGAACTTTAGGTGAGATCTTTGCTTTTTGAGTGCGTTTTGGTTTCAAAAATCATTTTGTCACTCAAAAGTACTAAAAGTGTCAAAAAAGCATTTTGAGTCAAATTCGGACTGTTTTGACTGTCAACTTGAAATGTGACCAAAAAACCGCAGTTTTTTAAACTACATATGAGATCTTTGCATTTTGAGTGCGTTTTGGTTTCAAAAATCATTTTGTCACTCAAAAGTACTAAAAGTGTCAAAAAAGCATTTTGAGTCAAATTCGGACTGTTTTGACTGTCAACTTGAAATGTGACCAAAAAACAGCAGTTTTTTAAACTACATATGAGATCTTTGCATTTTGAGTGCGTTTTGGTTTCAAAAATCATTTTGTTACTCAAAAGCACTAAAAGTGTCAAAAAAGCATTTTTGCTCAAATTCTGACTGTTTTGACTTTTGAACTTGAAATGTGACCAAAAACAACAGCTCTTTTTTGAACTTTAGGTGAAATCTTTGCTTTTTTAGTGTGTTTTGGTTTCAAAAATCATTTTGTCACTCAAAAGTACTAAAAGTGTCAAAAAAAGCATTTTGAGTCAAATTCGGACTGTTTTGACTGTCAACTTGAAATGTGACCAAAAAACAGCAGTTTTTTAAACTACATATGAGATCTTTGCATTTTGAGTGCGTTTTGGTTTCAAAAATCATTTTGTTACTCAAATGTACTAAAAGTGTCAAAAAAGCATTTTGGCTCAAATTCTGACTGTTTTGACTTTTGAACTTGAAATGCGACCAAAAACAACAGCTCTTTTTTGAACTTTAGGTGAGATTTTGCTTTTTGAGTGTGTTTTGGTTTCAAAAATCATTTTGTCACTCAAAAGTACTAAAAGTGTCAAAAAAGCATTTTGAGTCAAATTCGGACTGTTTTGACTGTCAACTTGAAATGTGACCAAAAAACAGCAAATTTTTAATCTACATATGAGATCTTTGCATTTTGAGTGCGTTTTGGTTTCAAAAATCATTTTGTTACTCAAAAGCACTAAAAGTGTCAAAAAAGCATTTTGGCTCAAATTCTGACTGTTTTGACTTTTGAACTTGAAATGTGATCAAAAGACTGCTCTTTTTTGAACTACAGATGAGATTTTTGCCTTTTGGCTAAAATTTGAACAGTTTTGACTGTCAACTTGAAATGTGACCAAAAAACAGCAGTTTTTTAAACTACATATGAGATCTTTGCATTTTGAGTGCGTTTTGGATTCAAAAATCAATTTGTTACTCAAAAGCACTAAAAGTGTCCAAAAAAGCATTTTTGCTCAAATTCTGACTTTTTTGACTTTTGAACTTGAAATGTGACCAAAAACAACAGCTCTTTTTTTAACTTTAGGTGAGATCTTTGCTTTTTGAGTGCGTTTTGGTTTCAAAAATCATTTTGTCACTCAAAAGCACTAAAAGTGTCAAAAAAGCATTTTGGCTCAAATTCTGACTGTTTTGACTTTTGAACTCGAAATGTGACCAAAAACGGGGCGCTAGCGAGCAGGCAATGGAGTAGGTCGCATGTTTAGCGTGCTCTGCATAAATTAGCAAAAAAAGCCATAATACTCTAAAAAGTGCCAAGAAAACTCGTGCGGCTTAGCAACCTATCTTCTTTCCTCATCGCCTGGATTTTATTCTGAAATGTGACCAAAAACAACAGCTCTTTTTTGAACTGTAGGTGAGATCTTTGCTTTTTTAGTGTGTTTTGGTTTCAAAAATCATTTTGTCACTCAAAAGTACTAAAAGTGTCAAAAAAGCATTTTGGCTCAAATTCTGACTGTTTTGACACTTCAACTTGAAATGTGACCAAAAAACAGCAGTTTTTTAAACTACATATGAGATCTTTGCATTTTGAGTGCGTTTTGGTTTCAAAAATCATTTTGTTACTCAAAAGCACTAAAAGTGTGAAAAAAGCATTCTGGCCCAAATTCTGACTGTTTTGACTTTTGAACTTGAAATGTGACCAAAAAACTGCTCTTTTTTTGAACTACAGATGAGATTTTTGCCTTTTGGCTCAAATTCTGACTGTTTTGACTTTTCAACTTAAAATGTGAACAACAAAAAGCAGTTTTTTAAACTACATATGAGATCTTTGCATTTTGAGTGCGTTTTGGTTTCAAAAATCATTTTGTTACTCAAAAGCACTAAAAGTGTCAAAAAAGCATTTTGGCTATTATTCTGACTGTTTTGACTTTTGAACTTGAAATGTGACCAAAAACAACAGCTCTTTTTTGAACTTTAGGTGAGATCTTTGCTTTTTTAGTGTGTTTTGGTTTCAAAAATCATTTTGTCACTCAAAAGTACTAAAAGTGTCAAAAAAGCATTTTGGCTCAAATTCTGACTGTTTTGACACTTCAACTTGAAATGTGACCAAAAAACAGCAGTTTTTTAAACTACATATGAGATCTTTGCATTTTGAGTGCGTTTTGGTTTCAAAAATCAGTTTGTTACTCAAAAGTACTAAAAGTGTCAAAAAAGCATTTTGGCTCAAATTCTGACTGTTTTGACACTTCAACTTGAAATGTGACCAAAAAACAGCAGTTTTTTAAACTACATATGAGATCTTTGCATTTTGAGTGCGTTTTGGTTTCAAAAATCAATTTGTTACTCAAAAGCCCTAAAAGTGTCAAAAAAGCATTTTGGCTCAAATTCTGACTGTTTTGACTTTTGAACTCGAAATGTGATCAAAAGATTGCTCTTTTTTGAACTACAGATGAGATTTTTGCCTTTTGGCTAAAATTTGAACAGTTTTGACTGTCAACTTGAAATGTGACCAAAAAACAGCAGTTTTTTAAACTACATATGAGATCTTTGCTTTTTGAGTGTGTTTTGGTTTCAAAAATCATTTTGTCACTCAAAAGTACTAAAAAGGTCAAAAAAGCATTTTGGCTGAAATTCTGACTGTTTTGACACTTCAACTTGAAATGTGACCAAAAAACAGCAGTTTTTTAAACTACATATGAGATCTTTGCATTTTGAGTGCGTTTTGGTTTCAAAAATAATTTTGTCACTCAAAAGTACTAAAAGTGTGAAAAAAGCATTTTGGCTCAAATTCTGACTGTTTTGACTTTTGAACTTGAAATGTGACCAAAAACAACAGCTCTTTTTTGAACTTTAGGTGAGATCTTTGCTTTTTGAGTGCGTTTTGGTTTCAAAAATCATTTTGTCACTCAAAAGTACTAAAAGTGTGAAAAAAGCATTTTGGCTCAAATTCTGACTGTTTTGACTTTTGAACTCGAAATGTGACCAAAAAACAGCTTTTTTTTGAACTACAGATGAGATTTTTGCCTTTTGGCTCAAATTTGAACAGTTTTGACTGTCAACTTGAAATGTGACCAAAAAACAACACTTTTTTGAAATACACATTAAATTTTTATCTTTTGAGTGCGATTTGGTTTCAAAAATCATTTTGTCACTCAAAAGTACTAAAAGTGTCAAAAAAGCATTTTGGCTCAAATTCTGACTGTTTTGACACTTCAACTTGAAATGTGACCAAAAAACAGCAGTTTTTTAAACTACATATGAGATCTTTGCATTTTGAGTGCGTTTTGGTTTCAAAAATCATTTTGTCACTCAAAAGTACTAAAAGTGTCAAAAAAGCATTTTGAGTCAAATTCGGACTGTTTTGACTGTCAACTTGAAATGTGACCAAAAAACCGCAGTTTTTTAAACTACATATGAGATCTTTGCATTTTGAGTGCGTTTTGGTTTCAAAAATCATTTTGTCACTCAAAAGTACTAAAAGTGTCAAAAAAGCATTTTGAGTCAAATTCGGACTGTTTTGACTGTCAACTTGAAATGTGACCAAAAAACAGCAGTTTTTTAAACTACATATGAGATCTTTGCATTTTGAGTGCGTTTTGGTTTCAAAAATCATTTTGTTACTCAAAAGCACTAAAAGTGTCAAAAAAGCATTTTTGCTCAAATTCTGACTGTTTTGACTTTTGAACTTGAAATGTGACCAAAAACAACAGCTCTTTTTTGAACTTTAGGTGAAATCTTTGCTTTTTTAGTGTGTTTTGGTTTCAAAAATCATTTTGTCACTCAAAAGTACTAAAAGTGTCAAAAAAAGCATTTTGGCTCAAATTCTGACTGTTTTGACACTTCAACTTGAAATGTGACCAAAAAACAGCAGTTTTTTAAACTACATATGAGATCTTTGCATTTTGAGTGCGTTTTGGTTTCAAAAATCATTTTGTCACTCAAAAGTACTAAAAGTGTCAAAAAAGCATTTTGAGTCAAATTCGGACTGTTTTGACTGTCAACTTGAAATGTGACCAAAAAACCGCAGTTTTTTAAACTACATATGAGATCTTTGCATTTTGAGTGCGTTTTGGTTTCAAAAATCATTTTGTCACTCAAAAGTACTAAAAGTGTCAAAAAAGCATTTTGAGTCAAATTCGGACTGTTTTGACTGTCAACTTGAAATGTGACCAAAAAACAGCAGTTTTTTAAACTACATATGAGATCTTTGCATTTTGAGTGCGTTTTGGTTTCAAAAATCATTTTGTTACTCAAAAGCACTAAAAGTGTCAAAAAAGCATTTTTGCTCAAATTCTGACTGTTTTGACTTTTGAACTTGAAATGTGACCAAAAACAACAGCTCTTTTTTGAACTTTAGGTGAAATCTTTGCTTTTTTAGTGTGTTTTGGTTTCAAAAATCATTTTGTCACTCAAAAGTACTAAAAGTGTCAAAAAAAGCATTTTGAGTCAAATTCGGACTGTTTTGACTGTCAACTTGAAATGTGACCAAAAAACAGCAGTTTTTTAAACTACATATGAGATCTTTGCATTTTGAGTGCGTTTTGGTTTCAAAAATCATTTTGTTACTCAAAAGTACTAAAAGTGTCAAAAAAGCATTTTGGCTCAAATTCTGACTGTTTTGACACTTCAACTTGAAATGTGACCAAAAAACTGCTCTTTTTTGAACTACAGATGAGATTTTTGCCTTTTGTTTCAAATTTGAACAGTTTTGACTGTCAACTTGAAATGTGAACAACAAACAGCAGTTTTTTTAAACTACATATGAGATCTTTGCATTTTGAAAGTGTCATTTTAAAAGTGTCAAAAAAGCATTTTGGCTCAAATTCTGACTGTTTTGACACTTCAACTTGAAATGTGACCAAAAACAACAGCTGTTTTTTGAACTTTAGGTGAAATCTTTGCTTTTTGAATGCGTTTTGGTTTCAAAAATCATTTTGTCACTCAAAAGTACTAAAAGTGTCAAAAAAGCATTTTGGCTCAAATTCTGACTGTTTTGACTTTTGAACTTGAAATGTGACCAAAAACAACAGCTCTTTTTTGAACTTTAGGTGAGATCTTTGCTTTTTGAGTGCGTTTTGGTTTCAAAAATCATTTTGTCACTCAAAAGTACTAAAAGTGTCAAAAAACCATTTTGAGTCAAATTCGGACTGTTTTGACTTTTGAACTCGAAATGTGACCAAAAGACAGCTCTTTTTTGAACTACAGATGAGATTTTTGCCTTTTGGCTCAAATTTGAACAGTTTTGACTGTCAACTTGAAATGTGACCAAAAAACAGCAGTTTTTTAAACTACATATGAGATCTTTGCATTTTGAGTGCGTTTTGGTTTCAAAAATCATTTTGTCACTCAAAAGCACTAAAACTGTCAAAAAAGCATTTTGGCTCAAATTCTGACTGTTTTGACACTTCAACTTGAAATGTGACCAAAAACAACAGCTGTTTTTTGAACTTTAGGTGAAATCTTTGCTTTTTGAATGCGTTTTGGTTTCAAAAATCATTTTGTCACTCAAAAGTACTAAAAGTGTCAAAAAAGCATTTTGGCTCAAATTCTGACTGTTTTGACTTTTGAACTTGAAATGTGACCAAAAACAACAGCTCTTTTTTGAACTTTAGGTGAGATCTTTGCTTTTTGAGTGCGTTTTGGTTTCAAAAATCATTTTGTCACTCAAAAGTACTAAAAGTGTCAGAAAAGCATTTTGAGTCAAATTTGGACTGTTTTGACTGTCAACATGAAATGTGACCAAAAAACAGCAGTTTTTTAAACTACATATGAGATCTTTGCATTTTGAGTGCGTTTTGGTTTCAAAAATCATTTTGTTACTCAAAAGTACTAAAAGTGTCAAAAAAGCATTTTGGCTCAAATTCTGACTGTTTTGACACTTCAACTTGAAATGTGACCAAAAAACAGCAGTTTTTTAAACTACATATGAGATCTTTGCATTTTGAGTGCGTTTTGGATTCAAAAATCAATTTGTTACTCAAAAGCACTAAAAGTGTCCAAAAAACCATTTTTGCTCAAATTCTGACTGTTTTGACTTTTGAACTTGAAATGTGACCAAAAACAACAGCTCTTTTTGAACTTTAGGTGAGATCTTTGCTTTTTGAGTGCGTTTTGGTTTCAAAAATCATTTTGTCACTCAAAAGTACTAAAAGTGTCAAAAAAGCATTTTGAGTCAAATTCGGACTGTTTTGACTGTCAACTTGAAATGTGACCAAAAAACAGCAGTTTTTTAAACTACATATGAGATCTTTGCATTTTGAGTGCGTTTTGGTTTCAAAAATCATTTTGTTACTCAAAAGTACTAAAAGTGTCAAAAAAGCATTTTGGCTCAAATTCTGACTGTTTTGACACTTCAACTTGAAATGTGACCAAAAAACTGCTCTTTTTTGAACTACAGATGAGATTTTTGCCTTTTGTTTCAAATTTGAACAGTTTTGACTGTCAACTTGAAATGTGAACAACAAACAGCAGTTTTTTTAAACTACATATGAGATCTTTGCATTTTGAAAGTGTCATTTTAAAAGTGTCAAAAAAGCATTTTGGCTCAAATTCTGACTGTTTTGACTTTTGAACTCGAAATGTGACCAAAAGACAGCTCTTTTTTGAACTACAGATGAGATTTTTGCCTTTTGGCTCAAATTTGAACAGTTTTGACTGTCAACTTGAAATGTGACCAAAAAACAGCAGTTTTTTAAACTACATATGAGATCTTTGCATTTTGAGTGCGTTTTGGTTTCAAAAATCATTTTGTCACTCAAAAGCACTAAAACTGTCAAAAAAGCATTTTGGCTCAAATTCTGACTGTTTTGACACTTCAACTTGAAATGTGACCAAAAACAACAGCTGTTTTTTGAACTTTAGGTGAAATCTTTGCTTTTTGAATGCGTTTTGGTTTCAAAAATCATTTTGTCACTCAAAAGTACTAAAAGTGTCAAAAAACCATTTTGAGTCAAATTCGGACTGTTTTGACTGTCAACTTGAAATGTGACCAAAAAACCGCAGTTTTTAAAACTACATATGAGATCTTTGCATTTTGAGTGCGTTTTGGTTTCAAAAATCATTTTGTTACTCAAAAGTACTAAAAGTGTCAAAAAAGCATTTTGGCTCAAATTCTGACTGTTTTGACACTTCAACTTGAAATGTGACCAAAAAACAGCAGTTTTTTAAACTACATATGAGATCCTTGCATTTTGAGTGCGTTTTGGATTCAAAAATCAATTTGTTACTCAAAAGCACTAAAAGTGTCCAAAAAACCATTTTTGCTCAAATTCTGACTGTTTTGACTTTTGAACTTGAAATGTGACCAAAAACAACAGCTCTTTTTTGAACTTTAGGTGAGATCTTTGCTTTTTGAGTGCGTTTTGGTTTCAAAAATCATTTTGTCACTCAAAAGTACTAAAAGTGTCAGAAAAGCATTTTGAGTCAAATTCGGACTGTTTTGACTGTCAACATGAAATGTGACCAAAAAACAGCAGTTTTTTAAACTACATATGAGATCTTTGCATTTTGAGTGCGTTTTGGTTTCAAAAATCATTTTGTTACTCAAAAGTACTAAAAGTGTCAAAAAAGCATTTTGGCTCAAATTCTGACTGTTTTGACACTTCAACTTGAAATGTGACCAAAAAACTGCTCTTTTTTGAACTACAGATGAGATTTTTGCCTTTTGTTTCAAATTTGAACAGTTTTGACTGTCAACTTGAAATGTGAACAACAAACAGCAGTTTTTTTAAACTACATATGAGATCTTTGCATTTTGAAAGTGTCATTTTAAAAGTGTCAAAAAAGCATTTTGGCTCAAATTCTGACTGTTTTGACTTTTGAACTCGAAATGTGACCAAAAGACAGCTCTTTTTTGAACTACAGATGAGATTTTTGCCTTTTGGCTCAAATTTGAACAGTTTTGACTGTCAACTTGAAATGTGACCAAAAAACAGCAGTTTTTTAAACTACATATGAGATCTTTGCATTTTGAGTGCGTTTTGGTTTCAAAAATCATTTTGTTACTCAAAAGTACTAAAAGTGTCAAAAAAGCATTTTGGCTCAAATTCTGACTGTTTTGACACTTCAACTTGAAATGTGACCAAAAAACAGCAGTTTTTTAAACTACATATGAGATCTTTGCATTTTGAGTGCGTTTTGGATTCAAAAATCAATTTGTTACTCAAAAGCACTAAAAGTGTCCAAAAAACCATTTTTGCTCAAATTCTGACTGTTTTGACTTTTGAACTTGAAATGTGACCAAAAACAACAGCTCTTTTTGAACTTTAGGTGAGATCTTTGCTTTTTGAGTGCGTTTTGGTTTCAAAAATCATTTTGTCACTCAAAAGTACTAAAAGTGTCAAAAAAGCATTTTGAGTCAAATTCGGACTGTTTTGACTGTCAACTTGAAATGTGACCAAAAAACAGCAGTTTTTTAAACTACATATGAGATCTTTGCATTTTGAGTGCGTTTTGGTTTCAAAAATCATTTTGTTACTCAAAAGTACTAAAAGTGTCAAAAAAGCATTTTGGCTCAAATTCTGACTGTTTTGACACTTCAACTTGAAATGTGACCAAAAAACTGCTCTTTTTTGAACTACAGATGAGATTTTTGCCTTTTGTTTCAAATTTGAACAGTTTTGACTGTCAACTTGAAATGTGAACAACAAACAGCAGTTTTTTTAAACTACATATGAGATCTTTGCATTTTGAAAGTGTCATTTTAAAAGTGTCAAAAAAGCATTTTGGCTCAAATTCTGACTGTTTTGACTTTTGAACTCGAAATGTGACCAAAAGACAGCTCTTTTTTGAACTACAGATGAGATTTTTGCCTTTTGGCTCAAATTTGAACAGTTTTGACTGTCAACTTGAAATGTGACCAAAAAACAGCAGTTTTTTAAACTACATATGAGATCTTTGCATTTTGAGTGCGTTTTGGTTTCAAAAATCATTTTGTCACTCAAAAGCACTAAAACTGTCAAAAAAGCATTTTGGCTCAAATTCTGACTGTTTTGACACTTCAACTTGAAATGTGACCAAAAACAACAGCTCTATTTTTGAACTTTAGGTGAAATCTTTGCTTTTTGAATGCGTTTTGGTTTCAAAAATCATTTTGTCACTCAAAAGTACTAAAAGTGTCAAAAAACCATTTTGAGTCAAATTCGGACTGTTTTGACTGTCAACTTGAAATGTGACCAAAAAACCGCAGTTTTTAAAACTACATATGAGATCTTTGCATTTTGAGTGCGTTTTGGTTTCAAAAATCATTTTGTTACTCAAAAGTACTAAAAGTGTCAAAAAAGCATTTTGGCTCAAATTCTGACTGTTTTGACACTTCAACTTGAAATGTGACCAAAAAACAGCAGTTTTTTAAACTACATATGAGATCCTTGCATTTTGAGTGCGTTTTGGATTCAAAAATCAATTTGTTACTCAAAAGCACTAAAAGTGTCCAAAAAACCATTTTTGCTCAAATTCTGACTGTTTTGACTTTTGAACTTGAAATGTGACCAAAAACAACAGCTCTTTTTTGAACTTTAGGTGAGATCTTTGCTTTTTGAGTGCGTTTTGGTTTCAAAAATCATTTTGTCACTCAAAAGTACTAAAAGTGTCAGAAAAGCATTTTGAGTCAAATTCGGACTGTTTTGACTGTCAACATGAAATGTGACCAAAAAACAGCAGTTTTTTAAACTACATATGAGATCTTTGCATTTTGAGTGCGTTTTGGTTTCAAAAATCATTTTGTTACTCAAAAGTACTAAAAGTGTCAAAAAAGCATTTTGGCTCAAATTCTGACTGTTTTGACACTTCAACTTGAAATGTGACCAAAAAACTGCTCTTTTTTGAACTACAGATGAGATTTTTGCCTTTTGTTTCAAATTTGAACAGTTTTGACTGTCAACTTGAAATGTGAACAACAAACAGCAGTTTTTTTAAACTACATATGAGATCTTTGCATTTTGAAAGTGTCATTTTAAAAGTGTCAAAAAAGCATTTTGGCTCAAATTCTGACTGTTTTGACTTTTGAACTCGAAATGTGACCAAAAGACAGCTCTTTTTTGAACTACAGATGAGATTTTTGCCTTTTGGCTCAAATTTGAACAGTTTTGACTGTCAACTTGAAATGTGACCAAAAAACAGCAGTTTTTTAAACTACATATGAGATCTTTGCATTTTGAGTGCGTTTTGGTTTCAAAAATCATTTTGTTACTCAAAAGCACTAAAAGTGTCAAAAAAGCATTTTGGCTCAAATTCTGACTGTTTTGACTTTTGAACTCGAAATGTGACCAAAAGACAGCTCTTTTTTGAACTACAGATGAGATTTTTGCCTTTTGGCTCAAATTTGAACAGTTTTGACTGTCAACTTGAAATGTGACCAAAAAACAGCAGTTTTTTAAACTACATATGAGATCTTTGCATTTTGAGTGCGTTTTGGTTTCAAAAATCATTTTGTCACTCAAAAGCACTAAAACTGTCAAAAAAGCATTTTGGCTCAAATTCTGACTGTTTTGACACTTCAACTTGAAATGTGACCAAAAACAACAGCTGTTTTTTGAACTTTAGGTGAAATCTTTGCTTTTTGAATGCGTTTTGGTTTCAAAAATCATTTTGTCACTCAAAAGTACTAAAAGTGTCAAAAAAGCATTTTGGCTCAAATTCTGACTGTTTTGACTTTTGAACTTGAAATGTGACCAAAAACAACAGCTCTTTTTTGAACTTTAGGTGAGATCTTTGCTTTTTGAGTGCGTTTTGGTTTCAAAAATCATTTTGTCACTCAAAAGTACTAAAAGTGTCAAAAAAGCATTTTGAGTCAAATTCGGACTGTTTTGACTGTCAACTTGAAATGTGACCAAAAAACCGCAGTTTTTTAAACTACATATGAGATCTTTGCATTTTGAGTGCGTTTTGGTTTCAAAAATCATTTTGTTACTCAAAAGTACTAAAAGTGTCAAAAAAGCATTTTGGCTCAAATTCTGACTGTTTTGACACTTCAACTTGAAATGTGACCAAAAAACTGCTCTTTTTTGAACTACAGACGAGATTTTTGCCTTTTGTTTCAAATTTGAACAGTTTTGACTGTCAACTTGAAATGTGAACAACAAACAGCAGTTTTTTAAACTACATATGAGATCTTTGCATTTTGAGTGCGTTTTGGTTTCAAAAATCATTTTGTCACTCAAAAGTACTAAAAGTGTCAAAAAAGCATTTTGAGTCAAATTCGGACTGTTTTGACTGTCAACTTGAAATGTGACCAAAAAACAGCAGTTTTTTAAACTACATATGAGATCTTTGCATTTTGAGTGCGTTTTGGTTTCAAAAATCATTTTGTTACTCAAAAGCACTAAAAGTGTCAAAAAAGCATTTTTGCTCAAATTCTGACTGTTTTGACTTTTGAACTTGAAATGTGACCAAAAACAACAGCTGTTTTTTGAACTTTAGGTGAAATCTTTGCTTTTTGAATGCGTTTTGGTTTCAAAAATCATTTTGTCACTCAAAAGTACTAAAAGTGTCAAAAAAGCATTTTGGCTCAAATTCTGACTGTTTTGACTTTTGAACTTGAAATGTGACCAAAAACAACAGCTCTTTTTTGAACTTTAGGTGAGATCTTTGCTTTTTGAGTGCGTTTTGGTTTCAAAAATCATTTTGTCACTCAAAAGTACTAAAAGTGTCAAAAAAGCATTTTGAGTCAAATTCGGACTGTTTTGACTGTCAACTTGAAATGTGACCAAAAAACCGCAGTTTTTTAAACTACATATGAGATCTTTGCATTTTGAGTGCGTTTTGGTTTCAAAAATCATTTTGTCACTCAAAAGTACTAAAAGTGTCAAAAAAGCATTTTGAGTCAAATTCGGACTGTTTTGACTGTCAACTTGAAATGTGACCAAAAAACAGCAGTTTTTTAAACTACATATGAGATCTTTGCATTTTGAGTGCGTTTTGGTTTCAAAAATCATTTTGTTACTCAAAAGCACTAAAAGTGTCAAAAAAGCATTTTTGCTCAAATTCTGACTGTTTTGACTTTTGAACTTGAAATGTGACCAAAAACAACAGCTCTTTTTTGAACTTTAGGTGAAATCTTTGCTTTTTTAGTGTGTTTTGGTTTCAAAAATCATTTTGTCACTCAAAAGTACTAAAAGTGTCAAAAAAAGCATTTTGAGTCAAATTCGGACTGTTTTGACTGTCAACTTGAAATGTGACCAAAAAACAGCAGTTTTTTAAACTACATATGAGATCTTTGCATTTTGAGTGCGTTTTGGTTTCAAAAATCATTTTGTTACTCAAATGTACTAAAAGTGTCAAAAAAGCATTTTGGCTCAAATTCTGACTGTTTTGACTTTTGAACTTGAAATGCGACCAAAAACAACAGCTCTTTTTTGAACTTTAGGTGAGATTTTGCTTTTTGAGTGTGTTTTGGTTTCAAAAATCATTTTGTCACTCAAAAGTACTAAAAGTGTCAAAAAAGCATTTTGAGTCAAATTCGGACTGTTTTGACTGTCAACTTGAAATGTGACCAAAAAACAGCAAATTTTTAATCTACATATGAGATCTTTGCATTTTGAGTGCGTTTTGGTTTCAAAAATCATTTTGTTACTCAAAAGCACTAAAAGTGTCAAAAAAGCATTTTGGCTCAAATTCTGACTGTTTTGACTTTTGAACTTGAAATGTGATCAAAAGACTGCTCTTTTTTGAACTACAGATGAGATTTTTGCCTTTTGGCTAAAATTTGAACAGTTTTGACTGTCAACTTGAAATGTGACCAAAAAACAGCAGTTTTTTAAACTACATATGAGATCTTTGCATTTTGAGTGCGTTTTGGATTCAAAAATCAATTTGTTACTCAAAAGCACTAAAAGTGTCCAAAAAAGCATTTTTGCTCAAATTCTGACTTTTTTGACTTTTGAACTTGAAATGTGACCAAAAACAACAGCTCTTTTTTTAACTTTAGGTGAGATCTTTGCTTTTTGAGTGCGTTTTGGTTTCAAAAATCATTTTGTCACTCAAAAGCACTAAAAGTGTCAAAAAAGCATTTTGGCTCAAATTCTGACTGTTTTGACTTTTGAACTCGAAATGTGACCAAAAACGGGGCGCTAGCGAGCAGGCAATGGAGTAGGTCGCATGTTTAGCGTGCTCTGCATAAATTAGCAAAAAAAGCCATAATACTCTAAAAAGTGCCAAGAAAACTCGTGCGGCTTAGCAACCTATCTTCTTTCCTCATCGCCTGGATTTTATTCTGAAATGTGACCAAAAACAACAGCTCTTTTTTGAACTTTAGGTGAGATCTTTGCTTTTTTAGTGTGTTTTGGTTTCAAAAATCATTTTGTCACTCAAAAGTACTAAAAGTGTCAAAAAAGCATTTTGGCTCAAATTCTGACTGTTTTGACACTTCAACTTGAAATGTGACCAAAAAACAGCAGTTTTTTAAACTACATATGAGATCTTTGCATTTTGAGTGCGTTTTGGTTTCAAAAATCATTTTGTTACTCAAAAGCACTAAAAGTGTGAAAAAAGCATTCTGGCCCAAATTCTGACTGTTTTGACTTTTGAACTTGAAATGTGACCAAAAAACTGCTCTTTTTTGAACTACAGATGAGATTTTTGCCTTTTGGCTCAAATTCTGACTGTTTTGACTTTTCAACTTAAAATGTGAACAACAAAAAGCAGTTTTTTAAACTACATATGAGATCTTTGCATTTTGAGTGCGTTTTGGTTTCAAAAATCATTTTGTTACTCAAAAGCACTAAAAGTGTCAAAAAAGCATTTTGGCTATTATTCTGACTGTTTTGACTTTTGAACTTGAAATGTGACCAAAAACAACAGCTCTATTTTTGAACTTTAGGTGAGATCTTTGCTTTTTTAGTGTGTTTTGGTTTCAAAAATCATTTTGTCACTCAAAAGTACTAAAAGTGTCAAAAAAGCATTTTGGCTCAAATTCTGACTGTTTTGACACTTCAACTTGAAATGTGACCAAAAAACAGCAGTTTTTTAAACTACATATGAGATCTTTGCATTTTGAGTGCGTTTTGGTTTCAAAAATCAGTTTGTTACTCAAAAGTACTAAAAGTGTCAAAAAAGCATTTTGGCTCAAATTCTGACTGTTTTGACACTTCAACTTGAAATGTGACCAAAAAACAGCAGTTTTTTAAACTACATATGAGATCTTTGCATTTTGAGTGCGTTTTGGTTTCAAAAATCAATTTGTTACTCAAAAGCCCTAAAAGTGTCAAAAAAGCATTTTGGCTCAAATTCTGACTGTTTTGACTTTTGAACTCGAAATGTGATCAAAAGATTGCTCTTTTTTGAACTACAGATGAGATTTTTGCCTTTTGGCTAAAATTTGAACAGTTTTGACTGTCAACTTGAAATGTGACCAAAAAACAGCAGTTTTTTAAACTACATATGAGATCTTTGCTTTTTGAGTGTGTTTTGGTTTCAAAAATCATTTTGTCACTCAAAAGTACTAAAAAGGTCAAAAAAGCATTTTGGCTGAAATTCTGACTGTTTTGACACTTCAACTTGAAATGTGACCAAAAAACAGCAGTTTTTTAAACTACATATGAGATCTTTGCATTTTGAGTGCGTTTTGGTTTCAAAAATAATTTTGTCACTCAAAAGTACTAAAAGTGTGAAAAAAGCATTTTGGCTCAAATTCTGACTGTTTTGACTTTTGAACTTGAAATGTGACCAAAAACAACAGCTCTTTTTTGAACTTTAGGTGAGATCTTTGCTTTTTGAGTGCGTTTTGGTTTCAAAAATCATTTTGTCACTCAAAAGTACTAAAAGTGTGAAAAAAGCATTTTGGCTCAAATTCTGACTGTTTTGACTTTTGAACTCGAAATGTGACCAAAAAACAGCTTTTTTTTGAACTACAGATGAGATTTTTGCCTTTTGGCTCAAATTTGAACAGTTTTGACTGTCAACTTGAAATGTGACCAAAAAACAACACTTTTTTGAAATACACATTAAATTTTTATTTTTTGAGTGCGTTTTGGTTTCAAAAATCATTTTGTCACTCAAAAGTACTAAAAGTGTCAAAAAAAGCATTTTGAGTCAAATTTGGACTGTTTTGACTGTCAACTTGAAATGTGACCAAAAAACAGCAGTTTTTTAAACTACATATGAGATCTTTGCATTTTGAGTGCGTTTTGGTTTCAAAAATCATTTTGTTACTCAAAAGTACTAAAAGTGTCAAAAAAGCATTTTGGCTCAAATTCTGACTGTTTTGACACTTCAACTTGAAATGTGACCAAAAAACTGCTCTTTTTTGAACTACAGATGAGATTTTTGCCTTTTGTTTCAAATTTGAACAGTTTTGACTGTCAACTTGAAATGTGAACAACAAACAGCAGTTTTTTTAAACTACATATGAGATCTTTGCATTTTGAAAGTGTCATTTTAAAAGTGTCAAAAAAGCATTTTGGCTCAAATTCTGACTGTTTTGACACTTCAACTTGAAATGTGACCAAAAACAACAGCTGTTTTTTGAACTTTAGGTGAAATCTTTGCTTTTTGAATGCGTTTTGGTTTCAAAAATCATTTTGTCACTCAAAAGTACTAAAAGTGTCAAAAAAGCATTTTGGCTCAAATTCTGACTGTTTTGACTTTTGAACTTGAAATGTGACCAAAAACAACAGCTCTTTTTTGAACTTTAGGTGAGATCTTTGCTTTTTTAGTGTGTTTTGGTTTCAAAAATCATTTTGTCACTCAAAAGTACTAAAAGTGTCAAAAAACCATTTTGAGTCAAATTCGGACTGTTTTGACTTTTGAACTCGAAATGTGACCAAAAGACAGCTCTTTTTTGAACTACAGATGAGATTTTTGCCTTTTGGCTCAAATTTGAACAGTTTTGACTGTCAACTTGAAATGTGACCAAAAAACAGCAGTTTTTTAAACTACATATGAGATCTTTGCATTTTGAGTGCGTTTTGGTTTCAAAAATCATTTTGTCACTCAAAAGCACTAAAACTGTCAAAAAAGCATTTTGGCTCAAATTCTGACTGTTTTGACACTTCAACTTGAAATGTGACCAAAAACAACAGCTGTTTTTTGAACTTTAGGTGAAATCTTTGCTTTTTGAATGCGTTTTGGTTTCAAAAATCATTTTGTCACTCAAAAGTACTAAAAGTGTCAAAAAAGCATTTTGGCTCAAATTCTGACTGTTTTGACTTTTGAACTTGAAATGTGACCAAAAACAACAGCTCTTTTTTGAACTTTAGGTGAGATCTTTGCTTTTTGAGTGCGTTTTGGTTTCAAAAATCATTTTGTCACTCAAAAGTACTAAAAGTGTCAGAAAAGCATTTTGAGTCAAATTTGGACTGTTTTGACTGTCAACATGAAATGTGACCAAAAAACAGCAGTTTTTTAAACTACATATGAGATCTTTGCATTTTGAGTGCGTTTTGGTTTCAAAAATCATTTTGTTACTCAAAAGTACTAAAAGTGTCAAAAAAGCATTTTGGCTCAAATTCTGACTGTTTTGACACTTCAACTTGAAATGTGACCAAAAAACTGCTCTTTTTTGAACTACAGATGAGATTTTTGCCTTTTGTTTCAAATTTGAACAGTTTTGACTGTCAACTTGAAATGTGAACAACAAACAGCAGTTTTTTTAAACTACATATGAGATCTTTGCATTTTGAAAGTGTCATTTTAAAAGTGTCAAAAAAGCATTTTGGCTCAAATTCTGACTGTTTTGACTTTTGAACTCGAAATGTGACCAAAAGACAGCTCTTTTTTGAACTACAGATGAGATTTTTGCCTTTTGGCTCAAATTTGAACAGTTTTGACTGTCAACTTGAAATGTGACCAAAAAACAGCAGTTTTTTAAACTACATATGAGATCTTTGCATTTTGAGTGCGTTTTGGTTTCAAAAATCATTTTGTCACTCAAAAGCACTAAAACTGTCAAAAAAGCATTTTGGCTCAAATTCTGACTGTTTTGACACTTCAACTTGAAATGTGACCAAAAACAACAGCTGTTTTTTGAACTTTAGGTGAAATCTTTGCTTTTTGAATGCGTTTTGGTTTCAAAAATCATTTTGTCACTCAAAAGTACTAAAAGTGTCAAAAAAGCATTTTGAGTCAAATTCGGACTGTTTTGACTGTCAACTTGAAATTTGACCAAAAACAACAGCTCTTTTTTGAACTTTAGGTGAGATCTTTGCTTTTTGAGTGCGTTTTGGTTTCAAAAATCATTTTGTCACTCAAAAGTACTAAAAGTGTCAAAAAACCATTTTGAGTCAAATTCGGACTGTTTTGACTGTCAACTTGAAATGTGACCAAAAAACCGCAGTTTTTAAAACTACATATGAGATCTTTGCATTTTGAGTGCGTTTTGGTTTCAAAAATCATTTTGTTACTCAAAAGTACTAAAAGTGTCAAAAAAGCATTTTGGCTCAAATTCTGACTGTTTTGACACTTCAACTTGAAATGTGACCAAAAAACAGCAGTTTTTTAAACTACATATGAGATCCTTGCATTTTGAGTGCGTTTTGGATTCAAAAATCAATTTGTTACTCAAAAGCACTAAAAGTGTCCAAAAAACCATTTTTGCTCAAATTCTGACTGTTTTGACTTTTGAACTTGAAATGTGACCAAAAACAACAGCTCTTTTTTGAACTTTAGGTGAGATCTTTGCTTTTTGAGTGCGTTTTGGTTTCAAAAATCATTTTGTCACTCAAAAGTACTAAAAGTGTCAGAAAAGCATTTTGAGTCAAATTTGGACTGTTTTGACTGTCAACATGAAATGTGACCAAAAAACAGCAGTTTTTTAAACTACATATGAGATCTTTGCATTTTGAGTGCGTTTTGGTTTCAAAAATCATTTTGTTACTCAAAAGTACTAAAAGTGTCAAAAAAGCATTTTGGCTCAAATTCTGACTGTTTTGACACTTCAACTTGAAATGTGACCAAAAAACTGCTCTTTTTTGAACTACAGATGAGATTTTTGCCTTTTGTTTCAAATTTGAACAGTTTTGACTGTCAACTTGAAATGTGAACAACAAACAGCAGTTTTTTTAAACTACATATGAGATCTTTGCATTTTGAAAGTGTCATTTTAAAAGTGTCAAAAAAGCATTTTGGCTCAAATTCTGACTGTTTTGACTTTTGAACTCGAAATGTGACCAAAAGACAGCTCTTTTTTGAACTACAGATGAGATTTTTGCCTTTTGGCTCAAATTTGAACAGTTTTGACTGTCAACTTGAAATGTGACCAAAAAACAGCAGTTTTTTAAACTACATATGAGATCTTTGCATTTTGAGTGCGTTTTGGTTTCAAAAATCATTTTGTTACTCAAAAGCACTAAAAGTGTCAAAAAAGCATTTTGGCTCAAATTCTGACTGTTTTGACTTTTGAACTCGAAATGTGACCAAAAGACAGCTCTTTTTTGAACTACAGATGAGATTTTTGCCTTTTGGCTCAAATTTGAACAGTTTTGACTGTCAACTTGAAATGTGACCAAAAAACAGCAGTTTTTTAAACTACATATGAGATCTTTGCATTTTGAGTGCGTTTTGGTTTCAAAAATCATTTTGTCACTCAAAAGCACTAAAACTGTCAAAAAAGCATTTTGGCTCAAATTCTGACTGTTTTGACACTTCAACTTGAAATGTGACCAAAAACAACAGCTGTTTTTTGAACTTTAGGTGAAATCTTTGCTTTTTGAATGCGTTTTGGTTTCAAAAATCATTTTGTCACTCAAAAGTACTAAAAGTGTCAAAAAAGCATTTTGGCTCAAATTCTGACTGTTTTGACTTTTGAACTTGAAATGTGACCAAAAACAACAGCTCTTTTTTGAACTTTAGGTGAGATCTTTGCTTTTTGAGTGCGTTTTGGTTTCAAAAATCATTTTGTCACTCAAAAGTACTAAAAGTGTCAAAAAAGCATTTTGAGTCAAATTCGGACTGTTTTGACTGTCAACTTGAAATGTGACCAAAAAACCGCAGTTTTTTAAACTACATATGAGATCTTTGCATTTTGAGTGCGTTTTGGTTTCAAAAATCATTTTGTTACTCAAAAGTACTAAAAGTGTCAAAAAAGCATTTTGGCTCAAATTCTGACTGTTTTGACACTTCAACTTGAAATGTGACCAAAAAACTGCTCTTTTTTGAACTACAGACGAGATTTTTGCCTTTTGTTTCAAATTTGAACAGTTTTGACTGTCAACTTGAAATGTGAACAACAAACAGCAGTTTTTTAAACTACATATGAGATCTTTGCATTTTGAGTGCGTTTTGGTTTCAAAAATCATTTTGTCACTCAAAAGTACTAAAAGTGTCAAAAAAGCATTTTGAGTCAAATTCGGACTGTTTTGACTGTCAACTTGAAATGTGACCAAAAAACAGCAGTTTTTTAAACTACATATGAGATCTTTGCATTTTGAGTGCGTTTTGGTTTCAAAAATCATTTTGTTACTCAAAAGCACTAAAAGTGTCAAAAAAGCATTTTTGCTCAAATTCTGACTGTTTTGACTTTTGAACTTGAAATGTGACCAAAAACAACAGCTGTTTTTTGAACTTTAGGTGAAATCTTTGCTTTTTGAATGCGTTTTGGTTTCAAAAATCATTTTGTCACTCAAAAGTACTAAAAGTGTCAAAAAAGCATTTTGGCTCAAATTCTGACTGTTTTGACTTTTGAACTTGAAATGTGACCAAAAACAACAGCTCTTTTTTGAACTTTAGGTGAGATCTTTGCTTTTTGAGTGCGTTTTGGTTTCAAAAATCATTTTGTCACTCAAAAGTACTAAAAGTGTCAAAAAAGCATTTTGAGTCAAATTCGGACTGTTTTGACTGTCAACTTGAAATGTGACCAAAAAACCGCAGTTTTTTAAACTACATATGAGATCTTTGCATTTTGAGTGCGTTTTGGTTTCAAAAATCATTTTGTCACTCAAAAGTACTAAAAGTGTCAAAAAAGCATTTTGAGTCAAATTCGGACTGTTTTGACTGTCAACTTGAAATGTGACCAAAAAACAGCAGTTTTTTAAACTACATATGAGATCTTTGCATTTTGAGTGCGTTTTGGTTTCAAAAATCATTTTGTTACTCAAAAGCACTAAAAGTGTCAAAAAAGCATTTTTGCTCAAATTCTGACTGTTTTGACTTTTGAACTTGAAATGTGACCAAAAACAACAGCTCTTTTTTGAACTTTAGGTGAAATCTTTGCTTTTTTAGTGTGTTTTGGTTTCAAAAATCATTTTGTCACTCAAAAGTACTAAAAGTGTCAAAAAAAGCATTTTGAGTCAAATTCGGACTGTTTTGACTGTCAACTTGAAATGTGACCAAAAAACAGCAGTTTTTTAAACTACATATGAGATCTTTGCATTTTGAGTGCGTTTTGGTTTCAAAAATAATTTTGTCACTCAAAAGTACTAAAAGTGTGAAAAAAGCATTTTGGCTCAAATTCTGACTGTTTTGACTTTTGAACTTGAAATGTGACCAAAAACAACAGCTCTTTTTTGAACTTTAGGTGAGATTTTGCTTTTTGAATGCGTTTTGGTTTCAAAAATCATTTTGTCACTCAAAAGTACTAAAAGTGTCAAAAAAGCATTTTGAGTCAAATTCGGACTGTTTTGACTGTCAACTTGAAATGTGACCAAAAAACCGCAGTTTTTTAAACTACATATGAGATCTTTGCATTTTGAGTGCGTTTTGGTTTCAAAAATCATTTTGTCACTCAAAAGTACTAAAAGTGTCAAAAAAGCATTTTGAGTCAAATTCGGACTGTTTTGACTGTCAACTTGAAATGTGACCAAAAAACAGCAGTTTTTTAAACTACATATGAGATCTTTGCTTTTTTAGTGTGTTTTGGTTTCAAAAATCATTTTGTTACTCAAATGTACTAAAAGTGTCAAAAAAGCATTTTGGCTCAAATTCTGACTGTTTTGACTTTTGAACTTGAAATGCGACCAAAAACAACAGCTCTTTTTTGAACTTTAGGTGAGATTTTGCTTTTTGAGTGTGTTTTGGTTTCAAAAATCATTTTGTCACTCAAAAGTACTAAAAGTGTCAAAAAAGCATTTTGAGTCAAATTCGGACTGTTTTGACTGGCAACTTGAAATGTGACCAAAAAACAGCAAATTTTTAATCTACATATGAGATCTTTGCATTTTGAGTGCGTTTTGGTTTCAAAAATCATTTTGTTACTCAAAAGCACTAAAAGTGTCAAAAAAGCATTTTGGCTCAAATTCTGACTGTTTTGACTTTTGAACTTGAAATGTGATCAAAAGACTGCTCTTTTTTGAACTACAGATGAGATTTTTGCCTTTTGGCTAAAATTTGAACAGTTTTGACTGTCAACTTGAAATGTGACCAAAAAACAGCAGTTTTTTAAACTACATATGAGATCTTTGCATTTTGAGTGCGTTTTGGATTCAAAAATCAATTTGTTACTCAAAAGCACTAAAAGTGTCCAAAAAAGCATTTTTGCTCAAATTCTGACTTTTTTGACTTTTGAACTTGAAATGTGACCAAAAACAACAGCTCTTTTTTTAACTTTAGGTGAGATCTTTGCTTTTTGAGTGCGTTTTGGTTTCAAAAATCATTTTGTCACTCAAAAGCACTAAAAGTGTCAAAAAAGCATTTTGGCTCAAATTCTGACTGTTTTGACTTTTGAACTCGAAATGTGACCAAAAACGGGGCGCTAGCGAGCAGGCAATGGAGTAGGTCGCATGTTTAGCGTGCTCTGCATAAATTAGCAAAAAAAGCCATAATACTCTAAAAAGTGCCAAGAAAACTCGTGCGGCTTAGCAACCTATCTTCTTTCCTCATCGCCTGGATTTTATTCTGAAATGTGACCAAAAACAACAGCTCTTTTTTGAACTTTAGGTGAGATCTTTGCTTTTTTAGTGTGTTTTGGTTTCAAAAATCATTTTGTCACTCAAAAGTACTAAAAGTGTCAAAAAAGCATTTTGGCTCAAATTCTGACTGTTTTGACACTTCAACTTGAAATGTGACCAAAAAACAGCAGTTTTTTAAACTACATATGAGATCTTTGCATTTTGAGTGCGTTTTGGTTTCAAAAATCATTTTGTTACTCAAAAGCACTAAAAGTGTGAAAAAAGCATTCTGGCCCAAATTCTGACTGTTTTGACTTTTGAACTTGAAATGTGACCAAAAAACTGCTCTTTTTTGAACTACAGATGAGATTTTTGCCTTTTGGCTCAAATTCTGACTGTTTTGACTTTTCAACTTAAAATGTGAACAACAAAAAGCAGTTTTTTAAACTACATATGAGATCTTTGCATTTTGAGTGCGTTTTGGTTTCAAAAATCATTTTGTTACTCAAAAGCACTAAAAGTGTCAAAAAAGCATTTTGGCTATTATTCTGACTGTTTTGACTTTTGAACTTGAAATGTGACCAAAAACAACAGCTCTTTTTTGAACTTTAGGTGAGATCTTTGCTTTTTTAGTGTGTTTTGGTTTCAAAAATCATTTTGTCACTCAAAAGTACTAAAAGTGTCAAAAAAGCATTTTGGCTCAAATTCTGACTGTTTTGACACTTCAACTTGAAATGTGACCAAAAAACAGCAGTTTTTTAAACTACATATGAGATCTTTGCATTTTGAGTGCGTTTTGGTTTCAAAAATCAGTTTGTTACTCAAAAGTACTAAAAGTGTCAAAAAAGCATTTTGGCTCAAATTCTGACTGTTTTGACACTTCAACTTGAAATGTGACCAAAAAACAGCAGTTTTTTAAACTACATATGAGATCTTTGCATTTTGAGTGCGTTTTGGTTTCAAAAATCATTTTGTTACTCAAAAGCCCTAAAAGTGTCAAAAAAGCATTTTGGCTCAAATTCTGACTGTTTTGACTTTTGAACTCGAAATGTGATCAAAAGATTGCTCTTTTTTGAACTACAGATGAGATTTTTGCCTTTTGGCTAAAATTTGAACAGTTTTGACTGTCAACTTGAAATGTGACCAAAAAACAGCAGTTTTTTAAACTACATATGAGATCTTTGCATTTTGAGTGCGTTTTGGATTCAAAAATCAATTTGTTACTCAAAAGCACTAAAAGTGTCCAAAAAAGCATTTTTGCTCAAATTCTGACTGTTTTGACTTTTGAACTTGAAATGTGACCAAAAAACTGCTCTTTTTTGAACTACAGATGAGATTTTTGCCTTTTGGCTCAAATTCTGACTGTTTTGACTTTTCAACTTAAAATGTGAACAACAAAAAGCAGTTTTTTAAACTACATATGAGATCTTTGCATTTTGAGTGCGTTTTGGTTTCAAAAATCATTTTGTTACTCAAAAGCACTAAAAGTGTCAAAAAAGCATTTTGGCTATTATTCTGACTGTTTTGACTTTTGAACTTGAAATGTGACCAAGAACAACAGCTCTTTTTTGAACTTTAGGTGAGATCTTTGCTTTTTTAGTGTGTTTTGGTTTCAAAAATCATTTTGTCACTCAAAAGTACTAAAAGTGTCAAAAAAGCATTTTGGCTCAAATTCTGACTGTTTTGACTTTTGAACTTGAAATGTGACCAAAAACAACAGCTCTTTTTTGAACTTTAGGTGAAATCTTTGCTTTTTGAATGCGTTTTGGTTTCAAAAATCATTTTGTCACTCAAAAGTACTAAAAGTGTCAAAAAAGCATTTTGGCTCAAATTCTGACTGTTTTGACTTTTGAACTTGAAATGTGACCAAAAACAACAGCTCTTTTTTGAACTTTAGGTGAGATCTTTGCTTTTTGAGTGCGTTTTGGTTTCAAAAATCATTTTGTCACTCAAAAGTACTAAAAGTGTCAAAAAAGCATTTTGAGTCAAATTCGGACTGTTTTGACTGTCAACTTGAAATGTGACCAAAAAACCGCAGTTTTTTAAACTACATATGAGATCTTTGCATTTTGAGTGCGTTTTGGTTTCAAAAATCATTTTGTCACTCAAAAGTACTAAAAGTGTCAAAAAAGCATTTTGAGTCAAATTCGGACTGTTTTGACTGTCAACTTGAAATGTGACCAAAAAACAGCAGTTTTTTAAACTACATATGAGATCTTTGCATTTTGAGTGCGTTTTGGTTTCAAAAATCATTTTGTTACTCAAAAGCACTAAAAGTGTCAAAAAAGCATTTTTGCTCAAATTCTGACTGTTTTGACTTTTGAACTTGAAATGTGACCAAAAACAACAGCTCTTTTTTGAACTTTAGGTGAAATCTTTGCTTTTTTAGTGTGTTTTGGTTTCAAAAATCATTTTGTCACTCAAAAGTACTAAAAGTGTCAAAAAAAGCATTTTGAGTCAAATTCGGACTGTTTTGACTGTCAACTTGAAATGTGACCAAAAAACAGCAGTTTTTTAAACTACATATGAGATCTTTGCATTTTGAGTGCGTTTTGGTTTCAAAAATCATTTTGTTACTCAAATGTGCTAAAAGTGTCAAAAAAGCATTTTGGCTCAAATTCTGACTGTTTTGACTTTTGAACTTGAAATGCGACCAAAAACAACAGCTCTTTTTTGAACTTTAGGTGAGATTTTGCTTTTTGAGTGTGTTTTGGTTTCAAAAATCATTTTGTCACTCAAAAGTACTAAAAGTGTCAAAAAAAGCATTTTGAGTCAAATTCGGACTGTTTTGACTGTCAACTTGAAATGTGACCAAAAAACCGCAGTTTTTTAAACTACATATGAGATCTTTGCATTTTGAGTGCGTTTTGGTTTCAAAAATCATTTTGTCACTCAAAAGTACTAAAAGTGTCAAAAAAGCATTTTGAGTCAAATTCGGACTGTTTTGACTGTCAACTTGAAATGTGACCAAAAAACAGCAGTTTTTTAAACTACATATGAGATCTTTGCATTTTGAGTGCGTTTTGGTTTCAAAAATCATTTTGTTACTCAAAAGCACTAAAAGTGTCAAAAAAGCATTTTTGCTCAAATTCTGACTGTTTTGACTTTTGAACTTGAAATGTGACCAAAAACAACAGCTCTTTTTTGAACTTTAGGTGAAATCTTTGCTTTTTTAGTGTGTTTTGGTTTCAAAAATCATTTTGTCACTCAAAAGTACTAAAAGTGTCAAAAAAAGCATTTTGAGTCAAATTCGGACTGTTTTGACTGTCAACTTGAAATGTGACCAAAAAACAGCAGTTTTTTAAACTACATATGAGATCTTTGCATTTTGAGTGCGTTTTGGTTTCAAAAATCATTTTGTTACTCAAATGTACTAAAAGTGTCAAAAAAGCATTTTGGCTCAAATTCTGACTGTTTTGACTTTTGAACTTGAAATGCGACCAAAAACAACAGCTCTTTTTTGAACTTTAGGTGAGATTTTGCTTTTTGAGTGTGTTTTGGTTTCAAAAATCATTTTGTCACTCAAAAGTACTAAAAGTGTCAAAAAAGCATTTTGAGTCAAATTCTGACTGTTTTGACTGTCAACTTGAAATGTGACCAAAAAACAGCAGTTTTTTAAACTACATATGAGATCTTTGCATTTTGAGTGCGTTTTGGTTTCAAAAATCATTTTGTTACTCAAAAGCACTAAAAGTGTCAAAAAAGCATTTTGGCTCAAATTCTGACTGTTTTGACTTTTGAACTTGAAATGTGATCAAAAGACTGCTCTTTTTTGAACTACAGATGAGATTTTTGCCTTTTGGCTAAAATTTGAACAGTTTTGACTGTCAACTTGAAATGTGACCAAAAAACAGCAGTTTTTTAAACTACATATGAGATCTTTGCATTTTGAGTGCGTTTTGGATTCAAAAATCAATTTGTTACTCAAAAGCACTAAAAGTGTCCAAAAAAGCATTTTTGCTCAAATTCTGACTGTTTTGACTTTTGAACTTGAAATGTGACCAAAAACAACAGCTCTTTTTTTAACTTTAGGTGAGATCTTTGCTTTTTGAGTGCGTTTTGGTTTCAAAAATCATTTTGTCACTCAAAAGCACTAAAACTGTCAAAAAAGCATTTTGGCTCAAATTCTGACTGTTTTGACACTTCAACTTGAAATGTGACCAAAAACAACAGCTCTTTTTTGAACTTTAGGTGAAATCTTTGCTTTTTGAATGCGTTTTGGTTTCAAAAATCATTTTGTCACTCAAAAGCACTAAAAGTGTCAAAAAAGCATTTTGGCTCAAATTCTGACTGTTTTGACTTTTGAACTCAAAATGTGACCAAAAACGGGGCGCTAGCGAGCAGGCAATGGAGTAGGTCGCATGTTTAGCGTGCTCTGCATAAATTAGCAAAAAAAGCCATAATACTCTAAAAAGTGCCAAGAAAACTCGTGCGGCTTAGCAACCTATCTTCTTTCCTCATCGCCTGGATTTTATTCTGAAATGTGACCAAAAACAACAGCTCTTTTTTGAACTTTAGGTGAGATCTTTGCTTTTTTAGTGTGTTTTGGTTTCAAAAATCATTTTGTCACTCAAAAGTACTAAAAGTGTCAAAAAAGCATTTTGGCTCAAATTCTGACTGTTTTGACACTTCAACTTGAAATGTGACCAAAAAACAGCAGTTTTTTAAACTACATATGAGATCTTTGCATTTTGAGTGCGTTTTGGTTTCAAAAATCATTTTGTTACTCAAAAGCACTAAAAGTGTGAAAAAAGCATTCTGGCCCAAATTCTGACTGTTTTGACTTTTGAACTTGAAATGTGACCAAAAAACTGCTCTTTTTTGAACTACAGATGAGATTTTTGCCTTTTGGCTCAAATTCTGACTGTTTTGACTTTTCAACTTAAAATGTGAACAACAAAAAGCAGTTTTTTAAACTACATATGAGATCTTTGCATTTTGAGTGCGTTTTGGTTTCAAAAATCATTTTGTTACTCAAAAGCACTAAAAGTGTCAAAAAAGCATTTTGGCTATTATTCTGACTGTTTTGACTTTTGAACTTGAAATGTGACCAAAAACAACAGCTCTTTTTTGAACTTTAGGTGAGATCTTTGCTTTTTTAGTGTGTTTTGGTTTCAAAAATCATTTTGTCACTCAAAAGTACTAAAAGTGTCAAAAAAGCATTTTGGCTCAAATTCTGACTGTTTTGACACTTCAACTTGAAATGTGACCAAAAAACAGCAGTTTTTTAAACTACATATGAGATCTTTGCATTTTGAGTGCGTTTTGGTTTCAAAAATCAGTTTGTTACTCAAAAGTACTAAAAGTGTCAAAAAAGCATTTTGGCTCAAATTCTGACTGTTTTGACACTTCAACTTGAAATGTGACCAAAAAACAGCAGTTTTTTAAACTACATATGAGATCTTTGCATTTTGAGTGCGTTTTGGTTTCAAAAATCATTTTGTTACTCAAAAGCCCTAAAAGTGTCAAAAAAGCATTTTGGCTCAAATTCTGACTGTTTTGACTTTTGAACTCGAAATGTGATCAAAAGATTGCTCTTTTTTGAACTACAGATGAGATTTTTGCCTTTTGGCTAAAATTTGAACAGTTTTGACTGTCAACTTGAAATGTGACCAAAAAACAGCAGTTTTTTAAACTACATATGAGATCTTTGCATTTTGAGTGCGTTTTGGATTCAAAAATCAATTTGTTACTCAAAAGCACTAAAAGTGTCCAAAAAAGCATTTTTGCTCAAATTCTGACTGTTTTGACTTTTGAACTTGAAATGTGACCAAAAACAACAGCTCTTTTTTGAACTTTAGGTGAGATCTTTGCTTTTTGAGTGCGTTTTGGTTTCAAAAATCATTTTGTCACTCAAAAGCACTAAAACTGTCAAAAAAGCATTTTGGCTCAAATTCTGACTGTTTTGACACTTCAACTTGAAATGTGACCAAAAACAACAGCTCTTTTTTGAACTTTATGTGAAATCTTTGCTTTTTGAATGCGTTTTGGTTTCAAAAATCATTTTGTCACTCAAAAGCACTAAAAGTGTCAAAAAAGCATTTTGGCTCAAATTCTGACTGTTTTGACTTTTGAACTTGAAATGTGACCAAAAACGGGGCGCTAGCGAGCAGGCAATGGAGTAGGTCGCATGTTTAGCGTGCTCTGCATAAATTAGCAAAAAAAGCCATAATACTCTAAAAAGTGCCAAGAAAACTCGTGCGGCTTAGCAACCCATCTTCTTTCCTCATCGCCTGGATTTTATTCTGAAATGTGACCAAAAACAACAGCTCTTTTTTGAACTTTAGGTGAGATCTTTGCTTTTTTAGTGTGTTTTGGTTTCAAAAATCATTTTGTCACTCAAAAGTACTAAAAGTGTCAAAAAAGCATTTTGGCTCAAATTCTGACTGTTTTGACACTTCAACTTGAAATGTGACCAAAAAACAGCAGTTTTTTAAACTACATATGAGATCTTTGCATTTTGACTGCGTTTTGGTTTCAAAAATCATTTTGTTACTCAAAAGCACTAAAAGTGTGAAAAAAGCATTCTTGCCCAAATTCTGACTGTTTTGACTTTTGAACTTGAAATGTGACCAAAAAACTGCTCTTTTTTGAACTACAGATGAGATTTTTGCCTTTTGGCTCAAATTCTGACTGTTTTGACTTTTCAACTTAAAATGTGAAAAACAAAACAGTTTTTTAAACTACATATGAGATCTTTGCATTTTGAGTGCGTTTTGGTTTCAAAAATCATTTTGTTACTTAAAAGCACTAAAAGTGTCAAAAAAGCATTTTGGCTCAAATTCTGACTGTTTTGACTTTTGAACTTGAAATGTGACCAAAAACAACAGCTCTTTTTTGAACTTTAGGTGAGATCTTTGCTTTTTGAGTGCGTTTTGGTTTCAAAAATCATTTTGTCACTCAAAAGTACTAAAAGTGTCAAAAAAGCATTTTTAATCAAATTCGGACTGTTTTGACTGTCAACTTGAAATGTGACCAAAAAACCGCAGTTTTTTAAACTACATATGAGATCTTTGCATTTTGAGTGCGTTTTGGTTTCAAAAATCATTTTGTTACTCAAAAGTACTAAAAGTGTCAAAAAAGCATTTTGAGTCAAATTTGGACTGTTTTGACTGTCAACTTGAAATGTGACCAAAAAACAGCAGTTTTTTAAACTACTAATGAGATCTTTGCATTTTGAGTGCGTTTTGGTTTCAAAAATCATTTTGTTACTCAAAAGCACTAAAAGTGTCAAAAAAGCATTTTGGCTCAAATTCTGACTGTTTTGACTTTTGAACTCGAAATGTGACCAAAAGACAGCTCTTTTTTGAACTACAGATGAGATTTTTGCCTTTTGGCTCAAATTTGAACAGTTTTGACTGTCAACTTGAAATGTGACCAAAAAACAGCAGTTTTTTAAACTACATATGAGATCTTTGCATTTTGAGTGCGTTTTGGTTTCAAAAATCATTTTGTCACTCAAAAGCACTAAAACTGTCAAAAAAGCATTTTGGCTCAAATTCTGACTGTTTTGACACTTCAACTTGAAATGTGACCAAAAACAACAGCTGTTTTTTGAACTTTAGGTGAAATCTTTGCTTTTTGAATGCGTTTTGGTTTCAAAAATCATTTTGTCACTCAAAAGTACTAAAAGTGTCAAAAAAGCATTTTGGCTCAAATTCTGACTGTTTTGACTTTTGAACTTGAAATGTGACCAAAAACAACAGCTCTTTTTTGAACTTTAGGTGAGATCTTTGCTTTTTGAGTGCGTTTTGGTTTCAAAAATCATTTTGTCACTCAAAAGTACTAAAAGTGTCAAAAAAGCATTTTTAATCAAATTCGGACTGTTTTGACTGTCAACTTGAAATGTGACCAAAAAACCGCAGTTTTTTAAACTACATATGAGATCTTTGCATTTTGAGTGCGTTTTGGTTTCAAAAATCATTTTGTTACTCAAAAGTACTAAAAGTGTCAAAAAAGCATTTTGGCTCAAATTCTGACTGTTTTGACACTTCAACTTGAAATGTGACCAAAAAACAGCAGTTTTTTAAACTACATATGAGATCTTTGCATTTTGAGTGCGTTTTGGATTCAAAAATCAATTTGTTACTCAAAAGCACTAAAAGTGTCCAAAAAACCATTTTTGCCCAAATTCTGACTGTTTTGACTTTTGAACTTGAAATGTGACCAAAAACAACAGCTTTTTTTTAACTTTAGGTGAGATCTTTGCTTTTTGAGTGCGTTTTGGTTTCAAAAATCATTTTGTCACTCAAAAGTACTAAAAGTGTCAAAAAAGCATTTTGGCTCAAATTCTGACTGTTTTGACACTTCAACTTGAAATGTGACCAAAAAACTGCTCTTTTTTGAACTACAGATGAGATTTTTGCCTTTTGTTTCAAATTTGAACAGTTTTGACTGTCAACTTGAAATGTGAACAACAAACAGCAGTTTTTTAAACTACATATGAGATCTTTGCATTTTGAGTGCGTTTTGGTTTCAAAAATCATTTTGTCACTCAAAAGCACTAAAAGTGTCAAAAAAGCATTTTGGCTCAAATTCTGACTGTTTTGACTTTTGAACTCGAAATGTGATCAAAAGACTGCTCTTTTTTGAACTACAGATGAGATTTTTGCCTTTTGGCTAAAATTTGAACAGTTTTGACTGTCAACTTGAAATGTGACCAAAAAACAGCAGTTTTTTAAACTACATATGAGATCTTTGCATTTTGAGTGCGTTTTGGATTCAAAAATCAATTTGTTACTCAAAAGCACTAAAAGTGTCCAAAAAAGCATTTTTGCTCAAATTCTGACTGTTTTGACTTTTGAACTTGAAATGTGACCAAAAACAACAGCTCTTTTTTGAACTTTAGGTGAGATCTTTGCTTTTTTAGTGTGTTTTGGTTTCAAAAATCATTTTGTCACTCAAAAGTACTAAAAGTGTCAAAAAAGCATTTTGAGTCAAATTCGGACTGTTTTGACTGTCAACTTGAAATGTGAACAACAAAAAGCAGTTTTTTAAACTACATATGAGATCTTTGCATTTTGAGTGCGTTTTGGTTTCAAAAATCATTTTGTCACTGAAAAGTACAAAAAGTGTCAAAAAAGCATTTTGGCTCAAATTCGGACTTTTTTGACACTTCAACTTGAAATGTGACCAAAAAACAGCAGTTTTTTAAACTACATATGAGATCTTTGCATTTTGAGTGCGTTTTGGTTTCAAAAATCATTTTGTTACTCAAAAGCACTAAAAGTGTCAAAAAAGCATTTTTGCTCAAATTCTGACTGTTTTGACTTTTGAACTTGAAATGTGACCAAAAACAACAGCTCTTTTTTGAACTTTAGGTGAAATCTTTGCTTTTTGAATGCGTTTTGGTTTCAAAAATCATTTTGTCACTCAAAAGTACTAAAAGTGTCAAAAAAGCATTTTGAGTCAAATTCGGACTGTTTTGACTGTCAACTTGAAATGTGACCAAAAAACCGCAGTTTTTTAAACTACATATGAGATCTTTGCATTTTGAGTGCGTTTTGGTTTCAAAAATCATTTTGTCACTCAAAAGTACTAAAAGTGTCAAAAAAGCATTTTGAGTCAAATTCGGACTGTTTTGACTGTCAACTTGAAATGTGACCAAAAAACAGCAGTTTTTTAAACTACATATGAGATCTTTGCATTTTGAGTGCGTTTTGGTTTCAAAAATCATTTTGTTACTCAAAAGCACTAAAAGTGTCAAAAAAGCATTTTTGCTCAAATTCTGACTGTTTTGACTTTTGAACTTGAAATGTGACCAAAAACAACAGCTCTTTTTTGAACTTTAGGTGAGATCTTTGCTTTTTTAGTGTGTTTTGGTTTCAAAAATCATTTTGTCACTCAAAAGTACTAAAAGTGTCAAAAAAGCATTTTGAGTCAAATTCGGACTGTTTTGACTGTCAACTTGAAATGTGAACAACAAAAAGCAGTTTTTTAAACTACATATGAGATCTTTGCATTTTGAGTGCGTTTTGGTTTCAAAAATCATTTTGTCACTGAAAAGTACAAAAAGTGTCAAAAAAGCATTTTGGCTCAAATTCGGACTTTTTTGACACTTCAACTTGAAATGTGACCAAAAAACAGCAGTTTTTTAAACTACATATGAGATCTTTGCATTTTGAGTGCGTTTTGGTTTCAAAAATCATTTTGTTACTCAAAAGCACTAAAAGTGTCAAAAAAGCATTTTTGCTCAAATTCTGACTGTTTTGACTTTTGAACTTGAAATGTGACCAAAAACAACAGCTCTTTTTTGAACTTTAGGTGAAATCTTTGCTTTTTGAATGCGTTTTGGTTTCAAAAATCATTTTGTCACTCAAAAGTACTAAAAGTGTCAAAAAAGCATTTTGAGTCAAATTCGGACTGTTTTGACTGTCAACTTGAAATGTGACCAAAAAACCGCAGTTTTTTAAACTACATATGAGATCTTTGCATTTTGAGTGCGTTTTGGTTTCAAAAATCATTTTGTCACTCAAAAGTACTAAAAGTGTCAAAAAAGCATTTTGAGTCAAATTCGGACTGTTTTGACTGTCAACTTGAAATGTGACCAAAAAACAGCAGTTTTTTAAACTACATATGAGATCTTTGCATTTTGAGTGCGTTTTGGTTTCAAAAATCATTTTGTTACTCAAAAGCACTAAAAGTGTCAAAAAAGCATTTTTGCTCAAATTCTGACTGTTTTGACTTTTGAACTTGAAATGTGACCAAAACCAACAGCTCTTTTTTGAACTTTAGGTGAGATCTTTGCTTTTTGAGTGCGTTTTGTTTCAAAAATCATTTTGTCACTCAAAAGTACTAAAAGTTTCAAAAAAGCATTTTGAGTCAAATTTGGACTGTTTTGACTGTCAACTTGAAATGTGACCAAAAAACAGCAGTTTTTAAAACTACATATGAGATCTTTGCATTTTGAGTGCGTTTTGGTTTCAAAAATCATTTTGTTACTCAAAAGCACTAAAAGTGTCAAAAAAGCATTTTGGCTCAAATTCTGACTGTTTTGACTTTTGAACTCGAAATGTGACCAAAAGACAGCTCTTTTTTGAACTACAGATGAGATTTTTGCCTTTTGGCTCAAATTTGAACAGTTTTGACTGTCAACTTGAAATGTGACCAAAAAACAGCAGTTTTTTAAACTACATATGAGATCTTTGCATTTTGAGTGCGTTTTGGTTTCAAAAATCATTTTGTCACTCAAAAGCACTAAAACTGTCAAAAAAGCATTTTGGCTCAAATTCTGACTGTTTTGACTTTTGAACTTGAAATGCGACCAAAAACAACAGCTCTTTTTTGAACTTTAGGTGAGATTTTGCTTTTTGAGTGTGTTTTGGTTTCAAAAATCATTTTGTCACTCAAAAGTACTAAAAGTGTCAAAAAAGCATTTTGAGTCAAATTCGGACTGTTTTGACTGTCAACTTGAAATGTGACCAAAAAACAGCAGTTTTTTAAACTACATATGAGATCTTTGCATTTTGAGTGCGTTTTGGTTTCAAAAATCATTTTGTTACTCAAAAGCACTAAAAGTGTCAAAAAAGCATTTTGGCTCAAATTCTGACTGTTTTGACTTTTGAACTTGAAATGTGATCAAAAACAACAGCTCTTTTTTGAACTTTAGGTGAAATCTTTGCTTTTTGAATGCGTTTTGGTTTCAAAAATCATTTTGTCACTCAAAAGTACTAAAAGTGTCAAAAAAGCATTTTGAGTCAAATTCGGACTGTTTTGACTGTCAACTTGAAATGTGACCAAAAAACAGCAGTTTTTTAAACTACATATGAGATCTTTGCATTTTGAGTGCGTTTTGGTTTCAAAAATCATTTTGTTACTCAAAAGCACTAAAAGTGTCAAAAAAGCATTTTTGCTCAAATTCTGACTGTTTTGACTTTTGAACTTGAAATGTGACCAAAAACAACAGCTCTTTTTTGAACTTTAGGTGAGATCTTTGCTTTTTTAGTGTGTTTTGGTTTCAAAAATCATTTTGTCACTCAAAAGTACTAAAAGTGTCAAAAAAGCATTTTGAGTCAAATTCGGACTGTTTTGACTGTCAACTTGAAATGTGAACAACAAAAAGCAGTTTTTTAAACTACATATGAGATCTTTGCATTTTGAGTGCGTTTTGGTTTCAAAAATCATTTTGTCACTGAAAAGTACAAAAAGTGTCAAAAAAGCATTTTGGCTCAAATTCGGACTTTTTTGACACTTCAACTTGAAATGTGACCAAAAAACAGCAGTTTTTTAAACTACATATGAGATCTTTGCATTTTGAGTGCGTTTTGGTTTCAAAAATCATTTTGTTACTCAAAAGCACTAAAAGTGTCAAAAAAGCATTTTTGCTCAAATTCTGACTGTTTTGACTTTTGAACTTGAAATGTGACCAAAAACAACAGCTCTTTTTTGAACTTTAGGTGAAATCTTTGCTTTTTGAATGTGTTTTGGTTTCAAAAATCATTTTGTCACTCAAAAGTACTAAAAGTGTCAAAAAAGCATTTTGAGTCAAATTCGGACTGTTTTGACTGTCAACTTGAAATGTGACCAAAAAACCGCAGTTTTTTAAACTACATATGAGATCTTTGCATTTTGAGTGCGTTTTGGTTTCAAAAATCATTTTGTCACTCAAAAGTACTAAAAGTGTCAAAAAAGCATTTTGAGTCAAATTCGGACTGTTTTGACTGTCAACTTGAAATGTGACCAAAAAACAGCAGTTTTTTAAACTACATATGAGATCTTTGCATTTTGAGTGCGTTTTGGTTTCAAAAATCATTTTGTTACTCAAAAGCACTAAAAGTGTCAAAAAAGCATTTTTGCTCAAATTCTGACTGTTTTGACTTTTGAACTTGAAATGTGACCAAAACCAACAGCTCTTTTTTGAACTTTAGGTGAGATCTTTGCTTTTTGAGTGCGTTTTGTTTCAAAAATCATTTTGTCACTCAAAAGTACTAAAAGTTTCAAAAAAGCATTTTGAGTCAAATTTGGACTGTTTTGACTGTCAACTTGAAATGTGACCAAAAAACAGCAGTTTTTAAAACTACATATGAGATCTTTGCATTTTGAGTGCGTTTTGGTTTCAAAAATCATTTTGTTACTCAAAAGCACTAAAAGTGTCAAAAAAGCATTTTGGCTCAAATTCTGACTGTTTTGACTTTTGAACTCGAAATGTGACCAAAAGACAGCTCTTTTTTGAACTACAGATGAGATTTTTGCCTTTTGGCTCAAATTTGAACAGTTTTGACTGTCAACTTGAAATGTGACCAAAAAACAGCAGTTTTTTAAACTACATATGAGATCTTTGCATTTTGAGTGCGTTTTGGTTTCAAAAATCATTTTGTCACTCAAAAGCACTAAAACTGTCAAAAAAGCATTTTGGCTCAAATTCTGACTGTTTTGACTTTTGAACTTGAAATGCGACCAAAAACAACAGCTCTTTTTTGAACTTTAGGTGAGATTTTGCTTTTTGAGTGTGTTTTGGTTTCAAAAATCATTTTGTCACTCAAAAGTACTAAAAGTGTCAAAAAAGCATTTTGAGTCAAATTCGGACTGTTTTGACTGTCAACTTGAAATGTGACCAAAAAACAGCAGTTTTTTAAACTACATATGAGATCTTTGCATTTTGAGTGCGTTTTGGTTTCAAAAATCATTTTGTTACTCAAAAGCACTAAAAGTGTCAAAAAAGCATTTTGGCTCAAATTCTGACTGTTTTGACTTTTGAACTTGAAATGTGATCAAAAGACTGCTCTTTTTTGAACTACAGATGAGATTTTTGCCTTTTGAATAAAATTTGAACAGTTTTGACTGTCAACTTGAAATGTGACCAAAAAACAGCAGTTTTTTAAACTACATATGAGATCTTTGCATTTTGAGTGCATTTTGGATTCAAAAATCAATTTGTTACTCAAAAGCACTAAAAGTGTCCAAAAAAGCATTTTTGCTCAAATTCTGACTGTTTTGACTTTTGAACTTGAAATGTGACCAAAAACAACAGCTCTTTTTTTAACTTTAGGTGAGATCTTTGCTTTTTGAGTGCGTTTTGGTTTCAAAAATCATTTTGTCACTCAAAAGCACTAAAACTGTCAAAAAAGCATTTTGGCTCAAATTCTGACTGTTTTGACACTTCAACTTGAAATGTGACCAAAAACAACAGCTCTTTTTTGAACTTTAGGTGAAATCTTTGCTTTTTTAGTGTGTTTTGGTTTCAAAAATCATTTTGTCACTCAAAAGTACTAAAAGTGTCAAAAAAGCATTTTGGCTCAAATTCTGACTGTTTTGACACTTCAACTTGAAATGTGACCAAAAAACAGCAGTTTTTTAAACTACATATGAGATCTTTGCATTTTGAGTGCGTTTTGGTTTCAAAAATCATTTTGTTACTCAAAAGCACTAAAAGTGTCAAAAAAGCATTTTTGCTCAAATTCTGACTGTTTTGACTTTTGAACTTGAAATGTGACCAAAAACAACAGCTGTTTTTTGAACTTTAGGTGAAATCTTTGCTTTTTGAATGCGTTTTGGTTTCAAAAATCATTTTGTCACTCAAAAGTACTAAAAGTGTCAAAAAAGCATTTTGGCTCAAATTCTGACTGTTTTGACTTTTGAACTTGAAATGTGACCAAAAACAACAGCTCTTTTTTGAACTTTAGGTGAGATCTTTGCTTTTTGAGTGCATTTTGGTTTCAAAAATCATTTTGTCACTCAAAAGTACTAAAAGTGTCAAAAAAGCATTTTGAGTCAAATTCGGACTGTTTTGACTGTCAACTTGAAATGTGACCAAAAAACCGCAGTTTTTTAAACTACATATGAGATCTTTGCATTTTGAGTGCGTTTTGGTTTCAAAAATCATTTTGTCACTCAAAAGTACTAAAAGTGTCAAAAAAGCATTTTGAGTCAAATTCGGACTGTTTTGACTGTCAACTTGAAATGTGACCAAAAAACAGCAGTTTTTTAAACTACATATGAGATCTTTGCATTTTGAGTGCGTTTTGGTTTCAAAAATCATTTTGTTACTCAAAAGCACTAAAAGTGTCAAAAAAGCATTTTTGCTCAAATTCTGACTGTTTTGACTTTTGAACTTGAAATGTGACCAAAAACAACAGCTCTTTTTTGAACTTTAGGTGAGATCTTTGCTTTTTGAGTGCGTTTTGGTTTCAAAAATCATTTTGTCACTCAAAAGTACTAAAAGTTTCAAAAAAGCATTTTGAGTCAAATTTGGACTGTTTTGACTGTCAACTTGAAATGTGACCAAAAAACAGCAGTTTTTAAAACTACATATGAGATCTTTGCATTTTGAGTGCGTTTTGGTTTCAAAAATCATTTTGTTACTCAAAAGCACTAAAAGTGTCAAAAAAGCATTTTGGCTCAAATTCTGACTGTTTTGACTTTTGAACTCGAAATGTGACCAAAAGACAGCTCTTTTTTGAACTACAGATGAGATTTTTGCCTTTTGGCTCAAATTTGAACAGTTTTGACTGTCAACTTGAAATGTGACCAAAAAACAGCAGTTTTTTAAACTACATATGAGATCTTTGCATTTTGAGTGCGTTTTGGTTTCAAAAATCATTTTGTCACTCAAAAGCACTAAAAGTGTCAAAAAAGCATTTTGGCTCAAATTCTGACTGTTTTGACTTTTGAACTTGAAATGTGACCAAAAACGGGGCGCTAGCGAGCAGGCAATGGAGTAGGTCGCATGTTTAGCGTGCTCTGCATAAATTAGCAAAAAAAGCCATAATACTCTAAAAAGTGCCAAGAAAACTCGTGCGGCTTAGCAACCCATCTTCTTTCCTCATCGCCTGGATTTTATTCTGAAATGTGACCAAAAACAACAGCTCTTTTTTGAACTTTAGGTGAGATCTTTGCTTTTTTAGTGTGTTTTGGTTTCAAAAATCATTTTGTCACTCAAAAGTACTAAAAGTGTCAAAAAAGCATTTTGGCTCAAATTCTGACTGTTTTGACACTTCAACTTGAAATGTGACCAAAAAACAGCAGTTTTTTAAACTACATATGAGATCTTTGCATTTTGACTGCGTTTTGGTTTCAAAAATCATTTTGTTACTCAAAAGCACTAAAAGTGTGAAAAAAGCATTCTTGCCCAAATTCTGACTGTTTTGACTTTTGAACTTGAAATGTGACCAAAAAACTGCTCTTTTTTGAACTACAGATGAGATTTTTGCCTTTTGGCTCAAATTCTGACTGTTTTGACTTTTCAACTTAAAATGTGAAAAACAAAACAGTTTTTTAAACTACATATGAGATCTTTGCATTTTGAGTGCGTTTTGGTTTCAAAAATCATTTTGTTACTTAAAAGCACTAAAAGTGTCAAAAAAGCATTTTGGCTCAAATTCTGACTGTTTTGACTTTTGAACTTGAAATGTGACCAAAAACAACAGCTCTTTTTTGAACTTTAGGTGAGATCTTTGCTTTTTTAGTGTGTTTTGGTTTCAAAAATCATTTTGTCACTCAAAAGTACTAAAAGTGTCAAAAAAGCATTTTGAGTCAAATTTGGACTGTTTTGACTGTCAACTTGAAATGTGACCAAAAAACAGCAGTTTTTTAAACTACTAATGAGATCTTTGCATTTTGAGTGCGTTTTGGTTTCAAAAATCATTTTGTTACTCAAAAGCACTAAAAGTGTCAAAAAAGCATTTTGGCTCAAATTCTGACTGTTTTGACTTTTGAACTCGAAATGTGACCAAAAGACAGCTCTTTTTTGAACTACAGATGAGATTTTTGCCTTTTGGCTCAAATTTGAACAGTTTTGACTGTCAACTTGAAATGTGACCAAAAAACAGCAGTTTTTTAAACTACATATGAGATCTTTGCATTTTGAGTGCGTTTTGGATTCAAAAATCAATTTGTTACTCAAAAGCACTAAAAGTGTCCAAAAAAGCATTTTTGCTCAAATTCTGACTGTTTTGACTTTTGAACTTGAAATGTGACCAAAAACAACAGCTCTTTTTTGAACTTTAGGTGAGATCTTTGCTTTTTTAGTGTGTTTTGGTTTCAAAAATCATTTTGTCACTCAAAAGTACTAAAAGTGTCAAAAAAGCATTTTGAGTCAAATTCGGACTGTTTTGACTGTCAACTTGAAATGTGAACAACAAAAAGCAGTTTTTTAAACTACATATGAGATCTTTGCATTTTGAGTGCGTTTTGGTTTCAAAAATCATTTTGTCACTGAAAAGTACAAAAAGTGTCAAAAAAGCATTTTGGCTCAAATTCGGACTTTTTTGACACTTCAACTTGAAATGTGACCAAAAAACAGCAGTTTTTTAAACTACATATGAGATCTTTGCATTTTGAGTGCGTTTTGGTTTCAAAAATCATTTTGTTACTCAAAAGCACTAAAAGTGTCAAAAAAGCATTTTTGCTCAAATTCTGACTGTTTTGACTTTTGAACTTGAAATGTGACCAAAAACAACAGCTCTTTTTTGAACTTTAGGTGAAATCTTTGCTTTTTGAATGCGTTTTGGTTTCAAAAATCATTTTGTCACTCAAAAGTACTAAAAGTGTCAAAAAAGCATTTTGAGTCAAATTCGGACTGTTTTGACTGTCAACTTGAAATGTGACCAAAAAACCGCAGTTTTTTAAACTACATATGAGATCTTTGCATTTTGAGTGCGTTTTGGTTTCAAAAATCATTTTGTCACTCAAAAGTACTAAAAGTGTCAAAAAAGCATTTTGAGTCAAATTCGGACTGTTTTGACACTTCAACTTGAAATGTGACCAAAAAACAGCAGTTTTTTAAACTACATATGAGATCTTTGCATTTTGAGTGCGTTTTGGTTTCAAAAATCATTTTGTTACTCAAAAGCACTAAAAGTGTCAAAAAAGCATTTTTGCTCAAATTCTGACTGTTTTGACTTTTGAACTTGAAATGTGACCAAAAACAACAGCTCTTTTTTGAACTTTAGGTGAAATCTTTGCTTTTTGAATGCGTTTTGGTTTCAAAAATCATTTTGTCACTCAAAAGTACTAAAAGTGTCAAAAAAGCATTTTGAGTCAAATTCGGACTGTTTTGACTGTCAACTTGAAATGTGACCAAAAAACCGCAGTTTTTTAAACTACATATGAGATCTTTGCATTTTGAGTGCGTTTTGGTTTCAAAAATCATTTTGTCACTCAAAAGTACTAAAAGTGTCAAAAAAGCATTTTGAGTCAAATTCGGACTGTTTTGACTGTCAACTTGAAATGTGACCAAAAAACAGCAGTTTTTTAAACTACATATGAGATCTTTGCATTTTGAGTGCGTTTTGGTTTCAAAAATCATTTTGTTACTCAAAAGCACTAAAAGTGTCAAAAAAGCATTTTTGCTCAAATTCTGACTGTTTTGACTTTTGAACTTGAAATGTGACCAAAAACAACAGCTCTTTTTTGAACTTTAGGTGAGATCTTTGCTTTTTGAGTGCGTTTTGGTTTCAAAAATCATTTTGTCACTCAAAAGTACTAAAAGTTTCAAAAAAGCATTTTGAGTCAAATTTGGACTGTTTTGACTGTCAACTTGAAATGTGACCAAAAAACAGCAGTTTTTAAAACTACATATGAGATCTTTGCATTTTGAGTGCGTTTTGGTTTCAAAAATCATTTTGTTACTCAAAAGCACTAAAAGCGTCAAAAAAGCATTTTGGCTCAAATTCTGACTGTTTTGACTTTTGAACTCGAAATGTGACCAAAAGACAGCTCTTTTTTGAACTACAGATGAGATTTTTGCCTTTTGGCTCAAATTTGAACAGTTTTGACTGTCAACTTGAAATGTGACCAAAAAACAGCAGTTTTTTAAACTACATATGAGATCTTTGCATTTTGAGTGCGTTTTGGTTTCAAAAATCATTTTGTCACTCAAAAGCACTAAAACTGTCAAAAAAGCATTTTGGCTCAAATTCTGACTGTTTTGACTTTTGAACTTGAAATGCGACCAAAAACAACAGCTCTTTTTTGAACTTTAGGTGAGATTTTGCTTTTTGAGTGTGTTTTGGTTTCAAAAATCATTTTGTCACTCAAAAGTACTAAAAGTGTCAAAAAAGCATTTTGAGTCAAATTCGGACTGTTTTGACTGTCAACTTGAAATGTGACCAAAAAACAGCAGTTTTTTAAACTACATATGAGATCTTTGCATTTTGAGTGCGTTTTGGTGTCAAAAATCATTTTGTTACTCAAAAGCACTAAAAGTGTCAAAAAAGCATTTTGGCTCAAATTCTGACTGTTTTGACTTTTGAACTTGAAATGTGATCAAAAGACTGCTCTTTTTTGAACTACAGATGAGATTTTTGCCTTTTGAATAAAATTTGAACAGTTTTGACTGTCAACTTGAAATGTGACCAAAAAACAGCAGTTTTTTAAACTACATATGAGATCTTTGCATTTTGAGTGCATTTTGGATTCAAAAATCAATTTGTTACTCAAAAGCACTAAAAGTGTCCAAAAAAGCATTTTTGCTCAAATTCTGACTGTTTTGACTTTTGAACTTGAAATGTGACCAAAAACAACAGCTCTTTTTTTAACTTTAGGTGAGATCTTTGCTTTTTGAGTGCGTTTTGGTTTCAAAAATCATTTTGTCACTCAAAAGCACTAAAACTGTCAAAAAAGCATTTTGGCTCAAATTCTGACTGTTTTGACACTTCAACTTGAAATGTGACCAAAAACAACAGCTCTTTTTTGAACTTTAGGTGAAATCTTTGCTTTTTTAGTGTGTTTTGGTTTCAAAAATCATTTTGTCACTCAAAAGTACTAAAAGTGTCAAAAAAGCATTTTGGCTCAAATTCTGACTGTTTTGACACTTCAACTTGAAATGTGACCAAAAAACAGCAGTTTTTTAAACTACATATGAGATCTTTGCATTTTGAGTGCGTTTTGGTTTCAAAAATCATTTTGTTACTCAAAAGCACTAAAAGTGTCAAAAAAGCATTTTTGCTCAAATTCTGACTGTTTTGACTTTTGAACTTGAAATGTGACCAAAAACAACAGCTGTTTTTTGAACTTTAGGTGAAATCTTTGCTTTTTGAATGCGTTTTGGTTTCAAAAATCATTTTGTGACTCAAAAGTACTAAAAGTGTCAAAAAAGCATTTTGGCTCAAATTCTGACTGTTTTGACTTTTGAACTTGAAATGTGACCAAAAACAACAGCTCTTTTTTGAACTTTAGGTGAGATCTTTGCTTTTTGAGTGCATTTTGGTTTCAAAAATCATTTTGTCACTCAAAAGTACTAAAAGTGTCAAAAAAGCTTTTTGAGTCAAATTCGGACTGTTTTGACTGTCAACTTGAAATGTGACCAAAAAACCGCAGTTTTTTAAACTACATATGAGATCTTTGCATTTTGAGTGCGTTTTGGTTTCAAAAATCATTTTGTCACTCAAAAGTACTAAAAGTGTCAAAAAAGCATTTTGAGTCAAATTCGGACTGTTTTGACTGTCAACTTGAAATGTGACCAAAAAACAGCAGTTTTTTAAACTACATATGAGATCTTTGCATTTTGAGTGCGTTTTGGTTTCAAAAATCATTTTGTTACTCAAAAGCACTAAAAGTGTCAAAAAAGCATTTTTGCTCAAATTCTGACTGTTTTGACTTTTGAACTTGAAATGTGACCAAAAACAACAGCTCTTTTTTGAACTTTAGGTGAGATCTTTGCTTTTTGAGTGCGTTTTGGTTTCAAAAATCATTTTGTCACTCAAAAGTACTAAAAGTTTCAAAAAAGCATTTTGAGTCAAATTTGGACTGTTTTGACTGTCAACTTGAAATGTGACCAAAAAACAGCAGTTTTTAAAACTACATATGAGATCTTTGCATTTTGAGTGCGTTTTGGTTTCAAAAATCATTTTGTTACTCAAAAGCACTAAAAGTGTCAAAAAAGCATTTTGGCTCAAATTCTGACTGTTTTGACTTTTGAACTCGAAATGTGACCAAAAGACAGCTCTTTTTTGAACTACAGATGAGATTTTTGCCTTTTGGCTCAAATTTGAACAGTTTTGACTGTCAACTTGAAATGTGACCAAAAAACAGCAGTTTTTTAAACTACATATGAGATCTTTGCATTTTGAGTGCGTTTTGGTTTCAAAAATCATTTTGTCACTCAAAAGCACTAAAAGTGTCAAAAAAGCATTTTGGCTCAAATTCTGACTGTTTTGACTTTTGAACTTGAAATGTGACCAAAAACGGGGCGCTAGCGAGCAGGCAATGGAGTAGGTCGCATGTTTAGCGTGCTCTGCATAAATTAGCAAAAAAAGCCATAATACTCTAAAAAGTGCCAAGAAAACTCGTGCGGCTTAGCAACCCATCTTCTTTCCTCATCGCCTGGATTTTATTCTGAAATGTGACCAAAAACAACAGCTCTTTTTTGAACTTTAGGTGAGATCTTTGCTTTTTTAGTGTGTTTTGGTTTCAAAAATCATTTTGTCACTCAAAAGTACTAAAAGTGTCAAAAAAGCATTTTGGCTCAAATTCTGACTGTTTTGACACTTCAACTTGAAATGTGACCAAAAAACAGCAGTTTTTTAAACTACATATGAGATCTTTGCATTTTGACTGCGTTTTGGTTTCAAAAATCATTTTGTTACTCAAAAGCACTAAAAGTGTGAAAAAAGCATTCTTGCCCAAATTCTGACTGTTTTGACTTTTGAACTTGAAATGTGACCAAAAAACTGCTCTTTTTTGAACTACAGATGAGATTTTTGCCTTTTGGCTCAAATTCTGACTGTTTTGACTTTTCAACTTAAAATGTGAAAAACAAAACAGTTTTTTAAACTACATATGAGATCTTTGCATTTTGAGTGCGTTTTGGTTTCAAAAATCATTTTGTTACTTAAAAGCACTAAAAGTGTCAAAAAAGCATTTTGGCTCAAATTCTGACTGTTTTGACTTTTGAACTTGAAATGTGACCAAAAACAACAGCTCTTTTTTGAACTTTAGGTGAGATCTTTGCTTTTTTAGTGTGTTTTGGTTTCAAAAATCATTTTGTCACTCAAAAGTACTAAAAGTGTCAAAAAAGCATTTTGAGTCAAATTTGGACTGTTTTGACTGTCAACTTGAAATGTGACCAAAAAACAGCAGTTTTTTAAACTACTAATGAGATCTTTGCATTTTGAGTGCGTTTTGGTTTCAAAAATCATTTTGTTACTCAAAAGCACTAAAAGTGTCAAAAAAGCATTTTGGCTCAAATTCTGACTGTTTTGACTTTTGAACTCGAAATGTGACCAAAAGACAGCTCTTTTTTGAACTACAGATGAGATTTTTGCCTTTTGGCTCAAATTTGAACAGTTTTGACTGTCAACTTGAAATGTGACCAAAAAACAGCAGTTTTTTAAACTACATATGAGATCTTTGCATTTTGAGTGCGTTTTGGTTTCAAAAATCATTTTGTCACTCAAAAGCACTAAAACTGTCAAAAAAGCATTTTGGCTCAAATTCTGACTGTTTTGACACTTCAACTTGAAATGTGACCAAAAACAACAGCTGTTTTTTGAACTTTAGGTGAAATCTTTGCTTTTTGAATGCGTTTTGGTTTCAAAAATCATTTTGTCACTCAAAAGTACTAAAAGTGTCAAAAAAGCATTTTGGCTCAAATTCTGACTGTTTTGACTTTTGAACTTGAAATGTGACCAAAAACAACAGCTCTTTTTTGAACTTTAGGTGAGATCTTTGCTTTTTGAGTGCGTTTTGGTTTCAAAAATCATTTTGTCACTCAAAAGTACTAAAAGTGTCAAAAAAGCATTTTTAATCAAATTCGGACTGTTTTGACTGTCAACTTGAAATGTGACCAAAAAACCGCAGTTTTTTAAACTACATATGAGATCTTTGCATTTTGAGTGCGTTTTGGTTTCAAAAATCATTTTGTTACTCAAAAGTACTAAAAGTGTCAAAAAAGCATTTTGGCTCAAATTCTGACTGTTTTGACACTTCAACTTGAAATGTGACCAAAAAACAGCAGTTTTTTAAACTACATATGAGATCTTTGCATTTTGAGTGCGTTTTGGATTCAAAAATCAATTTGTTACTCAAAAGCACTAAAAGTGTCCAAAAAACCATTTTTGCCCAAATTCTGACTGTTTTGACTTTTGAACTTGAAATGTGACCAAAAACAACAGCTTTTTTTTTAACTTTAGGTGAGATCTTTGCTTTTTGAGTGCGTTTTGGTTTCAAAAATCATTTTGTCACTCAAAAGTACTAAAAGTGTCAAAAAAGCATTTTGGCTCAAATTCTGACTGTTTTGACACTTCAACTTGAAATGTGACCAAAAAACTGCTCTTTTTTGAACTACAGATGAGATTTTTGCCTTTTGTTTCAAATTTGAACAGTTTTGACTGTCAACTTGAAATGTGAACAACAAACAGCAGTTTTTTAAACTACATATGAGATCTTTGCATTTTGAGTGCGTTTTGGTTTCAAAAATCATTTTGTCACTCAAAAGCACTAAAAGTGTCAAAAAAGCATTTTGGCTCAAATTCTGACTGTTTTGACTTTTGAACTCGAAATGTGATCAAAAGACTGCTCTTTTTTGAACTACAGATGAGATTTTTGCCTTTTGGCTAAAATTTGAACAGTTTTGACTGTCAACTTGAAATGTGACCAAAAAACAGCAGTTTTTTAAACTACATATGAGATCTTTGCATTTTGAGTGCGTTTTGGATTCAAAAATCAATTTGTTACTCAAAAGCACTAAAAGTGTCCAAAAAAGCATTTTTGCTCAAATTCTGACTGTTTTGACTTTTGAACTTGAAATGTGACCAAAAACAACAGCTCTTTTTTGAACTTTAGGTGAGATCTTTGCTTTTTTAGTGTGTTTTGGTTTCAAAAATCATTTTGTCACTCAAAAGTACTAAAAGTGTCAAAAAAGCATTTTGAGTCAAATTCGGACTGTTTTGACTGTCAACTTGAAATGTGAACAACAAAAAGCAGTTTTTTAAACTACATATGAGATCTTTGCATTTTGAGTGCGTTTTGGTTTCAAAAATCATTTTGTCACTGAAAAGTACAAAAAGTGTCAAAAAAGCATTTTGGCTCAAATTCGGACTTTTTTGACACTTCAACTTGAAATGTGACCAAAAAACAGCAGTTTTTTAAACTACATATGAGATCTTTGCATTTTGAGTGCGTTTTGGTTTCAAAAATCATTTTGTTACTCAAAAGCACTAAAAGTGTCAAAAAAGCATTTTTGCTCAAATTCTGACTGTTTTGACTTTTGAACTTGAAATGTGACCAAAAACAACAGCTCTTTTTTGAACTTTAGGTGAGATCTTTGCTTTTTTAGTGTGTTTTGGTTTCAAAAATCATTTTGTCACTCAAAAGTACTAAAAGTGTCAAAAAAGCATTTTGAGTCAAATTCGGACTGTTTTGACTGTCAACTTGAAATGTGAACAACAAAAAGCAGTTTTTTAAACTACATATGAGATCTTTGCATTTTGAGTGCGTTTTGGTTTCAAAAATCATTTTGTCACTGAAAAGTACAAAAAGTGTCAAAAAAGCATTTTGGCTCAAATTCGGACTTTTTTGACACTTCAACTTGAAATGTGACCAAAAAACAGCAGTTTTTTAAACTACATATGAGATCTTTGCATTTTGAGTGCGTTTTGGTTTCAAAAATCATTTTGTTACTCAAAAGCACTAAAAGTGTCAAAAAAGCATTTTTGCTCAAATTCTGACTGTTTTGACTTTTGAACTTGAAATGTGACCAAAAACAACAGCTCTTTTTTGAACTTTAGGTGAAATCTTTGCTTTTTGAATGCGTTTTGGTTTCAAAAATCATTTTGTCACTCAAAAGTACTAAAAGTGTCAAAAAAGCATTTTGAGTCAAATTCGGACTGTTTTGACTGTCAACTTGAAATGTGACCAAAAAACCGCAGTTTTTTAAACTACATATGAGATCTTTGCATTTTGAGTGCGTTTTGGTTTCAAAAATCATTTTGTCACTCAAAAGTACTAAAAGTGTCAAAAAAGCATTTTGAGTCAAATTCGGACTGTTTTGACTGTCAACTTGAAATGTGACCAAAAAACAGCAGTTTTTTAAACTACATATGAGATCTTTGCATTTTGAGTGCGTTTTGGTTTCAAAAATCATTTTGTTACTCAAAAGCACTAAAAGTGTCAAAAAAGCATTTTTGCTCAAATTCTGACTGTTTTGACTTTTGAACTTGAAATGTGACCAAAAACAACAGCTCTTTTTTGAACTTTAGGTGAGATCTTTGCTTTTTGAGTGCGTTTTGGTTTCAAAAATCATTTTGTCACTCAAAAGTACTAAAAGTTTCAAAAAAGCATTTTGAGTCAAATTTGGACTGTTTTGACTGTCAACTTGAAATGTGACCAAAAAACAGCAGTTTTTAAAACTACATATGAGATCTTTGCATTTTGAGTGCGTTTTGGTTTCAAAAATCATTTTGTTACTCAAAAGCACTAAAAGTGTCAAAAAAGCATTTTGGCTCAAATTCTGACTGTTTTGACTTTTGAACTCGAAATGTGACCAAAAGACAGCTCTTTTTTGAACTACAGATGAGATTTTTGCCTTTTGGCTCAAATTTGAACAGTTTTGACTGTCAACTTGAAATGTGACCAAAAAACAGCAGTTTTTTAAACTACATATGAGATCTTTGCATTTTGAGTGCGTTTTGGTTTCAAAAATCATTTTGTCACTCAAAAGCACTAAAACTGTCAAAAAAGCATTTTGGCTCAAATTCTGACTGTTTTGACTTTTGAACTTGAAATGCGACCAAAAACAACAGCTCTTTTTTGAACTTTAGGTGAGATTTTGCTTTTTGAGTGTGTTTTGGTTTCAAAAATCATTTTGTCACTCAAAAGTACTAAAAGTGTCAAAAAAGCATTTTGAGTCAAATTCGGACTGTTTTGACTGTCAACTTGAAATGTGACCAAAAAACAGCAGTTTTTTAAACTACATATGAGATCTTTGCATTTTGAGTGCGTTTTGGTTTCAAAAATCATTTTGTTACTCAAAAGCACTAAAAGTGTCAAAAAAGCATTTTGGCTCAAATTCTGACTGTTTTGACTTTTGAACTTGAAATGTGATCAAAAGACTGCTCTTTTTTGAACTACAGATGAGATTTTTGCCTTTTGAATAAAATTTGAACAGTTTTGACTGTCAACTTGAAATGTGACCAAAAAACAGCAGTTTTTTAAACTACATATGAGATCTTTGCATTTTGAGTGCATTTTGGATTCAAAAATCAATTTGTTACTCAAAAGCACTAAAAGTGTCCAAAAAAGCATTTTTGCTCAAATTCTGACTGTTTTGACTTTTGAACTTGAAATGTGACCAAAAACAACAGCTCTTTTTTTAACTTTAGGTGAGATCTTTGCTTTTTGAGTGCGTTTTGGTTTCAAAAATCATTTTGTCACTCAAAAGCACTAAAACTGTCAAAAAAGCATTTTGGCTCAAATTCTGACTGTTTTGACACTTCAACTTGAAATGTGACCAAAAACAACAGCTCTTTTTTGAACTTTAGGTGAAATCTTTGCTTTTTTAGTGTGTTTTGGTTTCAAAAATCATTTTGTCACTCAAAAGTACTAAAAGTGTCAAAAAAGCATTTTGGCTCAAATTCTGACTGTTTTGACACTTCAACTTGAAATGTGACCAAAAAACAGCAGTTTTTTAAACTACATATGAGATCTTTGCATTTTGAGTGCGTTTTGGTTTCAAAAATCATTTTGTTACTCAAAAGCACTAAAAGTGTCAAAAAAGCATTTTTGCTCAAATTCTGACTGTTTTGACTTTTGAACTTGAAATGTGACCAAAAACAACAGCTCTTTTTTGAACTTTAGGTGAGATCTTTGCTTTTTGAGTGCATTTTGGTTTCAAAAATCATTTTGTCACTCAAAAGTACTAAAAGTGTCAAAAAAGCATTTTGAGTCAAATTCGGACTGTTTTGACTGTCAACTTGAAATGTGACCAAAAAACCGCAGTTTTTTAAACTACATATGAGATCTTTGCATTTTGAGTGCGTTTTGGTTTCAAAAATCATTTTGTCACTCAAAAGTACTAAAAGTGTCAAAAAAGCATTTTGAGTCAAATTCGGACTGTTTTGACTGTCAACTTGAAATGTGACCAAAAAACAGCAGTTTTTTAAACTACATATGAGATCTTTGCATTTTGAGTGCGTTTTGGTTTCAAAAATCATTTTGTTACTCAAAAGCACTAAAAGTGTCAAAAAAGCATTTTTGCTCAAATTCTGACTGTTTTGACTTTTGAACTTGAAATGTGACCAAAAACAACAGCTCTTTTTTGAACTTTAGGTGAGATCTTTGCTTTTTGAGTGCGTTTTGGTTTCAAAAATCATTTTGTCACTCAAAAGTACTAAAAGTTTCAAAAAAGCATTTTGAGTCAAATTTGGACTGTTTTGACTGTCAACTTGAAATGTGACCAAAAAACAGCAGTTTTTAAAACTACATATGAGATCTTTGCATTTTGAGTGCGTTTTGGTTTCAAAAATCATTTTGTTACTCAAAAGCACTAAAAGTGTCAAAAAAGCATTTTGGCTCAAATTCTGACTGTTTTGACTTTTGAACTCGAAATGTGACCAAAAGACAGCTCTTTTTTGAACTACAGATGAGATTTTTGCCTTTTGGCTCAAATTTGAACAGTTTTGACTGTCAACTTGAAATGTGACCAAAAAACAGCAGTTTTTTAAACTACATATGAGATCTTTGCATTTTGAGTGCGTTTTGGTTTCAAAAATCATTTTGTCACTCAAAAGCACTAAAACTGTCAAAAAAGCATTTTGGCTCAAATTCTGACTGTTTTGACACTTCAACTTGAAATGTGACCAAAAACAACAGCTGTTTTTTGAACTTTAGGTGAAATCTTTGCTTTTTTAGTGTGTTTTGGTTTCAAAAATCATTTTGTCACTCAAAAGTACTAAAAGTGTCAAAAAAAGCATTTTGAGTCAAATTCGGACTGTTTTGACTGTCAACTTGAAATGTGACCAAAAAACAGCAGTTTTTTAAACTACATATGAGATCTTTGCATTTTGAGTGCGTTTTGGTTTCAAAAATCATTTTGTTACTCAAATGTACTAAAAGTGTCAAAAAAGCATTTTGGCTCAAATTCTGACTGTTTTGACTTTTGAACTTGAAATGCGACCAAAAACAACAGCTCTTTTTTGAACTTTAGGTGAGATTTTGCTTTTTGAGTGTGTTTTGGTTTCAAAAATCATTTTGTCACTCAAAAGTACTAAAAGTGTCAAAAAAGCATTTTGAGTCAAATTCGGACTGTTTTGACTGTCAACTTGAAATGTGACCAAAAAACAGCAGTTTTTTAAACTACATATGAGATCTTTGCATTTTGAGTGCGTTTTGGTTTCAAAAATCATTTTGTTACTCAAAAGCACTAAAAGTGTCAAAAAAGCATTTTGGCTCAAATTCTGACTGTTTTGACTTTTGAACTTGAAATGTGATCAAAAGACTGCTCTTTTTTGAACTACAGATGAGATTTTTGCCTTTTGAATAAAATTTGAACAGTTTTGACTGTCAACTTGAAATGTGACCAAAAAACAGCAGTTTTTTAAACTACATATGAGATCTTTGCATTTTGAGTGCATTTTGGATTCAAAAATCAATTTGTTACTCAAAAGCACTAAAAGTGTCCAAAAAAGCATTTTTGCTCAAATTCTGACTGTTTTGACTTTTGAACTTGAAATGTGACCAAAAACAACAGCTCTTTTTTTAACTTTAGGTGAGATCTTTGCTTTTTGAGTGCGTTTTGGTTTCAAAAATCATTTTGTCACTCAAAAGCACTAAAACTGTCAAAAAAGCATTTTGGCTCAAATTCTGACTGTTTTGACACTTCAACTTGAAATGTGACCAAAAACAACAGCTCTTTTTTGAACTTTAGGTGAAATCTTTGCTTTTTGAATGCGTTTTGGTTTCAAAAATCATTTTGTCACTCAAAAGCACTAAAAGTGTCAAAAAAGCATTTTGGCTCAAATTCTGACTGTTTTGACTTTTGAACTCGAAATGTGACCAAAAACGGGGCGCTAGCGAGCAGGCAATGGAGTAGGTCGCATGTTTAGCGTGCTCTGCATAAATTAGCAAAAAAAGCCATAATACTCTAAAAAGTGCCAAGAAAACTCGTGCGGCTTAGCAACCTATCTTCTTTCCTCATCGCCTGGATTTTATTCTGAAATGTGACCAAAAACAACAGCTCTTTTTTGAACTTTAGGTGAGATCTTTGCTTTTTTAGTGTGTTTTGGTTTCAAAAATCATTTTGTCACTCAAAAGCACTAAAAGTGTCAAAAAAGCATTTTGGCTCAAATTCTGACTGTTTTGACTTTTGAACTCGAAATGTGATCAAAAGACTGCTCTTTTTTGAACTACAGATGAGATTTTTGCCTTTTGGCTAAAATTTGAACAGTTTTGACTGTCAACTTGAAATGTGACCAAAAAACAGCAGTTTTTTAAACTACATATGAGATCTTTGCATTTTGAGTGCGTTTTGGATTCAAAAATCAATTTGTTACTCAAAAGCACTAAAAGTGTCCAAAAAAGCATTTTTACTCAAATTCTGACTGTTTTGACTTTTGAACTTGAAATGTGACCAAAAACAACAGCTCTTTTTTGAACTTTAGGTGAGATCTTTGCTTTTTTAGTGTGTTTTGGTTTCAAAAATCATTTTGTCACTCAAAAGTACTAAAAGTGTCAAAAAAGCATTTTGAGTCAAATTCGGACTGTTTTGACTGTCAACTTGAAATGTGAACAACAAAAAGCAGTTTTTTAAACTACATATGAGATCTTTGCATTTTGAGTGCGTTTTGGTTTCAAAAATCATTTTGTCACTGAAAAGTACAAAAAGTGTCAAAAAAGCATTTTGGCTCAAATTCGGACTTTTTTGACACTTCAACTTGAAATGTGACCAAAAAACAGCAGTTTTTTAAACTACATATGAGATCTTTGCATTTTGAGTGCGTTTTGGTTTCAAAAATCATTTTGTTACTCAAAAGCACTAAAAGTGTCAAAAAAGCATTTTTGCTCAAATTCTGACTGTTTTGACTTTTGAACTTGAAATGTGACCAAAAACAACAGCTGTTTTTTGAACTTTAGGTGAAATCTTTGCTTTTTGAATGCGTTTTGGTTTCAAAAATCATTTTGTCACTCAAAAGTACTAAAAGTGTCAAAAAAGCATTTTGGCTCAAATTCTGACTGTTTTGACTTTTGAACTTGAAATGTGACCAAGAACAACAGCTCTTTTTTGAACTTTAGGTGAGATCTTTGCTTTTTTAGTGTGTTTTGGTTTCAAAAATCATTTTGTCACTCAAAAGTACTAAAAGTGTCAAAAAAGCATTTTGGCTCAAATTCTGACTGTTTTGACTTTTGAACTTGAAATGTGACCAAAAACAACAGCTCTTTTTTGAACTTTAGGTGAAATCTTTGCTTTTTGAATGCGTTTTGGTTTCAAAAATCATTTTGTCACTCAAAAGTACTAAAAGTGTCAAAAAAGCATTTTGGCTCAAATTCTGACTGTTTTGACTTTTGAACTTGAAATGTGACCAAAAACAACAGCTCTTTTTTGAACTTTAGGTGAGATCTTTGCTTTTTGAGTGCGTTTTGGTTTCAAAAATCATTTTGTCACTCAAAAGTACTAAAAGTGTCAAAAAAGCATTTTGAGTCAAATTCGGACTGTTTTGACTGTCAACTTGAAATGTGACCAAAAAACCGCAGTTTTTTAAACTACATATGAGATCTTTGCATTTTGAGTGCGTTTTGGTTTCAAAAATCATTTTGTCACTCAAAAGTACTAAAAGTGTCAAAAAAGCATTTTGAGTCAAATTCGGACTGTTTTGACTGTCAACTTGAAATGTGACCAAAAAACAGCAGTTTTTTAAACTACATATGAGATCTTTGCATTTTGAGTGCGTTTTGGTTTCAAAAATCATTTTGTTACTCAAAAGCACTAAAAGTGTCAAAAAAGCATTTTTGCTCAAATTCTGACTGTTTTGACTTTTGAACTTGAAATGTGACCAAAAACAACAGCTCTTTTTTGAACTTTAGGTGAAATCTTTGCTTTTTTAGTGTGTTTTGGTTTCAAAAATCATTTTGTCACTCAAAAGTACTAAAAGTGTCAAAAAAAGCATTTTGAGTCAAATTCGGACTGTTTTGACTGTCAACTTGAAATGTGACCAAAAAACAGCAGTTTTTTAAACTACATATGAGATCTTTGCATTTTGAGTGCGTTTTGGTTTCAAAAATCATTTTGTTACTCAAATGTACTAAAAGTGTCAAAAAAGCATTTTGGCTCAAATTCTGACTGTTTTGACTTTTGAACTTGAAATGCGACCAAAAACAACAGCTCTTTTTTGAACTTTAGGTGAGATTTTGCTTTTTGAGTGTGTTTTGGTTTCAAAAATCATTTTGTCACTCAAAAGTACTAAAAGTGTCAAAAAAGCATTTTGAGTCAAATTCGGACTGTTTTGACTGTCAACTTGAAATGTGACCAAAAACCGCAGTTTTTTAAACTACATATGAGATCTTTGCATTTTGAGTGCGTTTTGGTTTCAAAAATCATTTTGTCACTCAAAAGTACTAAAAGTGTCAAAAAAGCATTTTGAGTCAAATTCTGACTGTTTTGACTGTCAACTTGAAATGTGACCAAAAAACAGCAGTTTTTTAAACTACATATGAGATCTTTGCATTTTGAGTGCGTTTTGGTTTCAAAAATCATTTTGTTACTCAAAAGCACTAAAAGTGTCAAAAAAGCATTTTGGCTCAAATTCTGACTGTTTTGACTTTTGAACTTGAAATGTGATCAAAAGACTGCTCTTTTTTGAACTACAGATGAGATTTTTGCCTTTTGGCTAAAATTTGAACAGTTTTGACTGTCAACTTGAAATGTGACCAAAAAACAGCAGTTTTTTAAACTACATATGAGATCTTTGCATTTTGAGTGCGTTTTGGATTCAAAAATCAATTTGTTACTCAAAAGCACTAAAAGTGTCCAAAAAAGCATTTTTGCTCAAATTCTGACTGTTTTGACTTTTGAACTTGAAATGTGACCAAAAACAACAGCTCTTTTTTTAACTTTAGGTGAGATCTTTGCTTTTTGAGTGCGTTTTGGTTTCAAAAATCATTTTGTTACTCAAAAGCACTAAAACTGTCAAAAAAGCATTTTGGCTCAAATTCTGACTGTTTTGACACTTCAACTTGAAATGTGACCAAAAACAACAGCTCTTTTTTGAACTTTAGGTGAAATCTTTGCTTTTTGAATGCGTTTTGGTTTCAAAAATCATTTTGTCACTCAAAAGCACTAAAAGTGTCAAAAAAGCATTTTGGCTCAAATTCTGACTGTTTTGACTTTTGAACTCAAAATGTGACCAAAAACGGGGCGCTAGCGAGCAGGCAATGGAGTAGGTCGCATGTTTAGCGTGCTCTGCATAAATTAGCAAAAAAAGCCATAATACTCTAAAAAGTGCCAAGAAAACTCGTGCGGCTTAGCAACCTATCTTCTTTCCTCATCGCCTGGATTTTATTCTGAAATGTGACCAAAAACAACAGCTCTTTTTTGAACTTTAGGTGAGATCTTTGCTTTTTTAGTGTGTTTTGGTTTCAAAAATCATTTTGTCACTCAAAAGTACTAAAAGTGTCAAAAAAGCATTTTGGCTCAAATTCTGACTGTTTTGACACTTCAACTTGAAATGTGACCAAAAAACAGCAGTTTTTTAAACTACATATGAGATCTTTGCATTTTGAGTGCGTTTTGGTTTCAAAAATCATTTTGTTACTCAAAAGCACTAAAAGTGTGAAAAAAGCATTCTGGCCCAAATTCTGACTGTTTTGACTTTTGAACTTGAAATGTGACCAAAAAACTGCTCTTTTTTGAACTACAGATGAGATTTTTGCCTTTTGGCTCAAATTCTGACTGTTTTGACTTTTCAACTTAAAATGTGAACAACAAAAAGCAGTTTTTTAAACTACATATGAGATCTTTGCATTTTGAGTGCGTTTTGGTTTCAAAAATCATTTTGTTACTCAAAAGCACTAAAAGTTTCAAAAAAGCATTTTGGCTATTATTCTGACTGTTTTGACTTTTGAACTTGAAATGTGACCAAAAACAACAGCTCTTTTTTGAACTTTAGGTGAGATCTTTGCTTTTTTAGTGTGTTTTGGTTTCAAAAATCATTTTGTCACTCAAAAGTACTAAAAGTGTCAAAAAAGCATTTTGGCTCAAATTCTGACTGTTTTGACACTTCAACTTGAAATGTGACCAAAAAACAGCAGTTTTTTAAACTACATATGAGATCTTTGCATTTTGAGTGCGTTTTGGTTTCAAAAATCAGTTTGTTACTCAAAAGTACTAAAAGTGTCAAAAAAGCATTTTGGCTCAAATTCTGACTGTTTTGACACTTCAACTTGAAATGTGACCAAAAAACAGCAGTTTTTTAAACTACATATGAGATCTTTGCATTTTGAGTGCGTTTTGGTTTCAAAAATCATTTTGTTACTCAAAAGCCCTAAAAGTGTCAAAAAAGCATTTTGGCTCAAATTCTGACTGTTTTGACTTTTGAACTCGAAATGTGATCAAAAGATTGCTCTTTTTTGAACTACAGATGAGATTTTTGCCTTTTGGCTAAAATTTGAACAGTTTTGACTGTCAACTTGAAATGTGACCAAAAAACAGCAGTTTTTTAAACTACATATGAGATCTTTGCATTTTGAGTGCGTTTTGGATTCAAAAATCAATTTGTTACTCAAAAGCACTAAAAGTGTCCAAAAAAGCATTTTTGCTCAAATTCTGACTGTTTTGACTTTTGAACTTGAAATGTGACCAAAAACAACAGCTCTTTTTTGAACTTTAGGTGAGATCTTTGCTTTTTGAGTGCGTTTTGGTTTCAAAAATCATTTTGTCACTCAAAAGCACTAAAACTGTCAAAAAAGCATTTTGGCTCAAATTCTGACTGTTTTGACACTTCAACTTGAAATGTGACCAAAAACAACAGCTCTTTTTTGAACTTTAGGTGAAATCTTTGCTTTTTGAATGCGTTTTGGTTTCAAAAATCATTTTGTCACTCAAAAGCACTAAAAGTGTCAAAAAAGCATTTTGGCTCAAATTCTGACTGTTTTGACTTTTGAACTTGAAATGTGACCAAAAACGGGGCGCTAGCGAGCAGGCAATGGAGTAGGTCGCATGTTTAGCGTGCTCTGCATAAATTAGCAAAAAAAGCCATAATACTCTAAAAAGTGCCAAGAAAACTCGTGCGGCTTAGCAACCCATCTTCTTTCCTCATCGCCTGGATTTTATTCTGAAATGTGACCAAAAACAACAGCTCTTTTTTGAACTTTAGGTGAGATCTTTGCTTTTTTAGTGTGTTTTGGTTTCAAAAATCATTTTGTCACTCAAAAGTACTAAAAGTGTCAAAAAAGCATTTTGGCTCAAATTCTGACTGTTTTGACACTTCAACTTGAAATGTGACCAAAAAACAGCAGTTTTTTAAACTACATATGAGATCTTTGCATTTTGACTGCGTTTTGGTTTCAAAAATCATTTTGTTACTCAAAAGCACTAAAAGTGTGAAAAAAGCATTCTTGCCCAAATTCTGACTGTTTTGACTTTTGAACTTGAAATGTGACCAAAAAACTGCTCTTTTTTGAACTACAGATGAGATTTTTGCCTTTTGGCTCAAATTCTGACTGTTTTGACTTTTCAACTTAAAATGTGAAAAACAAAACAGTTTTTTAAACTACATATGAGATCTTTGCATTTTGAGTGCGTTTTGGTTTCAAAAATCATTTTGTTACTTAAAAGCACTAAAAGTGTCAAAAAAGCATTTTGGCTCAAATTCTGACTGTTTTGACTTTTGAACTTGAAATGTGACCAAAAACAACAGCTCTTTTTTGAACTTTAGGTGAGATCTTTGCTTTTTTAGTGTGTTTTGGTTTCAAAAATCATTTTGTCACTCAAAAGTACTAAAAGTGTCAAAAAAGCATTTTGAGTCAAATTTGGACTGTTTTGACTGTCAACTTGAAATGTGACCAAAAAACAGCAGTTTTTTAAACTACTAATGAGATCTTTGCATTTTGAGTGCGTTTTGGTTTCAAAAATCATTTTGTTACTCAAAAGCACTAAAAGTGTCAAAAAAGCATTTTGGCTCAAATTCTGACTGTTTTGACTTTTGAACTCGAAATGTGACCAAAAGACAGCTCTTTTTTGAACTACAGATGAGATTTTTGCCTTTTGGCTCAAATTTGAACAGTTTTGACTGTCAACTTGAAATGTGACCAAAAAACAGCAGTTTTTTAAACTACATATGAGATCTTTGCATTTTGAGTGCGTTTTGGTTTCAAAAATCATTTTGTCACTCAAAAGCACTAAAACTGTCAAAAAAGCATTTTGGCTCAAATTCTGACTGTTTTGACACTTCAACTTGAAATGTGACCAAAAACAACAGCTGTTTTTTGAACTTTAGGTGAAATCTTTGCTTTTTGAATGCGTTTTGGTTTCAAAAATCATTTTGTCACTCAAAAGTACTAAAAGTGTCAAAAAAGCATTTTGGCTCAAATTCTGACTGTTTTGACTTTTGAACTTGAAATGTGACCAAAAACAACAGCTCTTTTTTGAACTTTAGGTGAGATCTTTGCTTTTTGAGTGCGTTTTGGTTTCAAAAATCATTTTGTCACTCAAAAGTACTAAAAGTGTCAAAAAAGCATTTTTAATCAAATTCGGACTGTTTTGACTGTCAACTTGAAATGTGACCAAAAAACCGCAGTTTTTTAAACTACATATGAGATCTTTGCATTTTGAGTGCGTTTTGGTTTCAAAAATCATTTTGTTACTCAAAAGTACTAAAAGTGTCAAAAAAGCATTTTGGCTCAAATTCTGACTGTTTTGACACTTCAACTTGAAATGTGACCAAAAAACAGCAGTTTTTTAAACTACATATGAGATCTTTGCATTTTGAGTGCGTTTTGGATTCAAAAATCAATTTGTTACTCAAAAGCACTAAAAGTGTCCAAAAAACCATTTTTGCCCAAATTCTGACTGTTTTGACTTTTGAACTTGAAATGTGACCAAAAACAACAGCTTTTTTTTTAACTTTAGGTGAGATCTTTGCTTTTTGAGAGCGTTTTGGTTTCAAAAATCATTTTGTCACTCAAAAGTACTAAAAGTGTCAAAAAAGCATTTTGGCTCAAATTCTGACTGTTTTGACACTTCAACTTGAAATGTGACCAAAAAACTGCTCTTTTTTGAACTACAGATGAGATTTTTGCCTTTTGAATAAAATTTGAACAGTTTTGACTGTCAACTTGAAATGTGACCAAAAAACAGCAGTTTTTTAAACTACATATGAGATCTTTGCATTTTGAGTGCATTTTGGATTCAAAAATCAATTTGTTACTCAAAAGCACTAAAAGTGTCCAAAAAAGCATTTTTGCTCAAATTCTGACTGTTTTGACTTTTGAACTTGAAATGTGACCAAAAACAACAGCTCTTTTTTTAACTTTAGGTGAGATCTTTGCTTTTTGAGTGCGTTTTGGTTTCAAAAATCATTTTGTCACTCAAAAGCACTAAAACTGTCAAAAAAGCATTTTGGCTCAAATTCTGACTGTTTTGACACTTCAACTTGAAATGTGACCAAAAACAACAGCTCTTTTTTGAACTTTAGGTGAAATCTTTGCTTTTTGAATGCGTTTTGGTTTCAAAAATCATTTTGTCACTCAAAAGCACTAAAAGTGTCAAAAAAGCATTTTGGCTCAAATTCTGACTGTTTTGACTTTTGAACTTGAAATGTGACCAAAAACGGGGCGCTAGCGAGCAGGCAATGGAGTAGGTCGCATGTTTAGCGTGCTCTGCATAAATTAGCAAAAAAAGCCATAATACTCTAAAAAGTGCCAAGAAAACTCGTGCGGCTTAGCAACCCATCTTCTTTCCTCATCGCCTGGATTTTATTCTGAAATGTGACCAAAAACAACAGCTCTTTTTTGAACTTTAGGTGAGATCTTTGCTTTTTTAGTGTGTTTTGGTTTCAAAAATCATTTTGTCACTCAAAAGTACTAAAAGTGTCAAAAAAGCATTTTGGCTCAAATTCTGACTGTTTTGACACTTCAACTTGAAATGTGACCAAAAAACAGCAGTTTTTTAAACTACATATGAGATCTTTGCATTTTGACTGCGTTTTGGTTTCAAAAATCATTTTGTTACTCAAAAGCACTAAAAGTGTGAAAAAAGCATTCTTGCCCAAATTCTGACTGTTTTGACTTTTGAACTTGAAATGTGACCAAAAAACTGCTCTTTTTTGAACTACAGATGAGATTTTTGCCTTTTGGCTCAAATTCTGACTGTTTTGACTTTTCAACTTAAAATGTGAAAAACAAAACAGTTTTTTAAACTACATATGAGATCTTTGCATTTTGAGTGCGTTTTGGTTTCAAAAATCATTTTGTTACTTAAAAGCACTAAAAGTGTCAAAAAAGCATTTTGGCTCAAATTCTGACTGTTTTGACTTTTGAACTTGAAATGTGACCAAAAACAACAGCTCTTTTTTGAACTTTAGGTGAGATCTTTGCTTTTTTAGTGTGTTTTGGTTTCAAAAATCATTTTGTCACTCAAAAGTACTAAAAGTGTCAAAAAAGCATTTTGAGTCAAATTTGGACTGTTTTGACTGTCAACTTGAAATGTGACCAAAAAACAGCAGTTTTTTAAACTACTAATGAGATCTTTGCATTTTGAGTGCGTTTTGGTTTCAAAAATCATTTTGTTACTCAAAAGCACTAAAAGTGTCAAAAAAGCATTTTGGCTCAAATTCTGACTGTTTTGACTTTTGAACTCGAAATGTGACCAAAAGACAGCTCTTTTTTGAACTACAGATGAGATTTTTGCCTTTTGGCTCAAATTTGAACAGTTTTGACTGTCAACTTGAAATGTGACCAAAAAACAGCAGTTTTTTAAACTACATATGAGATCTTTGCATTTTGAGTGCGTTTTGGTTTCAAAAATCATTTTGTCACTCAAAAGCACTAAAACTGTCAAAAAAGCATTTTGGCTCAAATTCTGACTGTTTTGACACTTCAACTTGAAATGTGACCAAAAACAACAGCTGTTTTTTGAACTTTAGGTGAAATCTTTGCTTTTTGAATGCGTTTTGGTTTCAAAAATCATTTTGTCACTCAAAAGTACTAAAAGTGTCAAAAAAGCATTTTGGCTCAAATTCTGACTGTTTTGACTTTTGAACTTGAAATGTGACCAAAAACAACAGCTCTTTTTTGAACTTTAGGTGAGATCTTTGCTTTTTGAGTGCGTTTTGGTTTCAAAAATCATTTTGTCACTCAAAAGTACTAAAAGTGTCAAAAAAGCATTTTTAATCAAATTCGGACTGTTTTGACTGTCAACTTGAAATGTGACCAAAAAACCGCAGTTTTTTAAACTACATATGAGATCTTTGCATTTTGAGTGCGTTTTGGTTTCAAAAATCATTTTGTTACTCAAAAGTACTAAAAGTGTCAAAAAAGCATTTTGGCTCAAATTCTGACTGTTTTGACACTTCAACTTGAAATGTGACCAAAAAACAGCAGTTTTTTAAACTACATATGAGATCTTTGCATTTTGAGTGCGTTTTGGATTCAAAAATCAATTTGTTACTCAAAAGCACTAAAAGTGTCCAAAAAACCATTTTTGCCCAAATTCTGACTGTTTTGACTTTTGAACTTGAAATGTGACCAAAAACAACAGCTTTTTTTTTAACTTTAGGTGAGATCTTTGCTTTTTGAGTGCGTTTTGGTTTCAAAAATCATTTTGTCACTCAAAAGTACTAAAAGTGTCAAAAAAGCATTTTGGCTCAAATTCTGACTGTTTTGACACTTCAACTTGAAATGTGACCAAAAAACTGCTCTTTTTTGAACTACAGATGAGATTTTTGCCTTTTGTTTCAAATTTGAACAGTTTTGACTGTCAACTTGAAATGTGAACAACAAACAGCAGTTTTTTAAACTACATATGAGATCTTTGCATTTTGAGTGCGTTTTGGTTTCAAAAATCATTTTGTCACTCAAAAGCACTAAAAGTGTCAAAAAAGCATTTTGGCTCAAATTCTGACTGTTTTGACTTTTGAACTCGAAATGTGATCAAAAGACTGCTCTTTTTTGAACTACAGATGAGATTTTTGCCTTTTGGCTAAAATTTGAACAGTTTTGACTGTCAACTTGAAATGTGACCAAAAAACAGCAGTTTTTTAAACTACATATGAGATCTTTGCATTTTGAGTGCGTTTTGGATTCAAAAATCAATTTGTTACTCAAAAGCACTAAAAGTGTCCAAAAAAGCATTTTTGCTCAAATTCTGACTGTTTTGACTTTTGAACTTGAAATGTGACCAAAAACAACAGCTCTTTTTTGAACTTTAGGTGAGATCTTTGCTTTTTTAGTGTGTTTTGGTTTCAAAAATCATTTTGTCACTCAAAAGTACTAAAAGTGTCAAAAAAGCATTTTGAGTCAAATTCGGACTGTTTTGACTGTCAACTTGAAATGTGAACAACAAAAAGCAGTTTTTTAAACTACATATGAGATCTTTGCATTTTGAGTGCGTTTTGGTTTCAAAAATCATTTTGTCACTGAAAAGTACAAAAAGTGTCAAAAAAGCATTTTGGCTCAAATTCGGACTTTTTTGACACTTCAACTTGAAATGTGACCAAAAAACAGCAGTTTTTTAAACTACATATGAGATCTTTGCATTTTGAGTGCGTTTTGGTTTCAAAAATCATTTTGTTACTCAAAAGCACTAAAAGTGTCAAAAAAGCATTTTTGCTCAAATTCTGACTGTTTTGACTTTTGAACTTGAAATGTGACCAAAAACAACAGCTCTTTTTTGAACTTTAGGTGAAATCTTTGCTTTTTGAATGCGTTTTGGTTTCAAAAATCATTTTGTCACTCAAAAGTACTAAAAGTGTCAAAAAAGCATTTTGAGTCAAATTCGGACTGTTTTGACTGTCAACTTGAAATGTGACCAAAAAACCGCAGTTTTTTAAACTACATATGAGATCTTTGCATTTTGAGTGCGTTTTGGTTTCAAAAATCATTTTGTCACTCAAAAGTACTAAAAGTGTCAAAAAAGCATTTTGAGTCAAATTCGGACTGTTTTGACTGTCAACTTGAAATGTGACCAAAAAACAGCAGTTTTTTAAACTACATATGAGATCTTTGCATTTTGAGTGCGTTTTGGTTTCAAAAATCATTTTGTTACTCAAAAGCACTAAAAGTGTCAAAAAAGCATTTTTGCTCAAATTCTGACTGTTTTGACTTTTGAACTTGAAATGTGACCAAAAACAACAGCTCTTTTTTGAACTTTAGGTGAGATCTTTGCTTTTTTAGTGTGTTTTGGTTTCAAAAATCATTTTGTCACTCAAAAGTACTAAAAGTGTCAAAAAAGCATTTTGAGTCAAATTCGGACTGTTTTGACTGTCAACTTGAAATGTGAACAACAAAAAGCAGTTTTTTAAACTACATATGAGATCTTTGCATTTTGAGTGCGTTTTGGTTTCAAAAATCATTTTGTCACTGAAAAGTACAAAAAGTGTCAAAAAAGCATTTTGGCTCAAATTCGGACTTTTTTGACACTTCAACTTGAAATGTGACCAAAAAACAGCAGTTTTTTAAACTACATATGAGATCTTTGCGTTTTGAGTGCGTTTTGGTTTCAAAAATCATTTTGTCACTCAAAAGCACTAAAACTGTCAAAAAAGCATTTTGGCTCAAATTCTGACTGTTTTGACACTTCAACTTGAAATGTGACCAAAAACAACAGCTCTTTTTTGAACTTTAGGTGAAATCTTTGCTTTTTGAATGCGTTTTGGTTTCAAAAATCATTTTGTCACTCAAAAGCACTAAAAGTGTCAAAAAAGCATTTTGGCTCAAATTCTGACTGTTTTGACTTTTGAACTTGAAATGTGACCAAAAACGGGGCGCTAGCGAGCAGGCAATGGAGTAGGTCGCATGTTTAGCGTGCTCTGCATAAATTAGCAAAAAAAGCCATAATACTCTAAAAAGTGCCAAGAAAACTCGTGCGGCTTAGCAACCCATCTTCTTTCCTCATCGCCTGGATTTTATTCTGAAATGTGACCAAAAACAACAGCTCTTTTTTGAACTTTAGGTGAGATCTTTGCTTTTTTAGTGTGTTTTGGTTTCAAAAATCATTTTGTCACTCAAAAGTACTAAAAGTGTCAAAAAAGCATTTTGGCTCAAATTCTGACTGTTTTGACACTTCAACTTGAAATGTGACCAAAAAACAGCAGTTTTTTAAACTACATATGAGATCTTTGCATTTTGACTGCGTTTTGGTTTCAAAAATCATTTTGTTACTCAAAAGCACTAAAAGTGTGAAAAAAGCATTCTTGCCCAAATTCTGACTGTTTTGACTTTTGAACTTGAAATGTGACCAAAAAACTGCTCTTTTTTGAACTACAGATGAGATTTTTGCCTTTTGGCTCAAATTCTGACTGTTTTGACTTTTCAACTTAAAATGTGAAAAACAAAACAGTTTTTTAAACTACATATGAGATCTTTGCATTTTGAGTGCGTTTTGGTTTCAAAAATCATTTTGTTACTTAAAAGCACTAAAAGTGTCAAAAAAGCATTTTGGCTCAAATTCTGACTGTTTTGACTTTTGAACTTGAAATGTGACCAAAAACAACAGCTCTTTTTTGAACTTTAGGTGAGATCTTTGCTTTTTTAGTGTGTTTTGGTTTCAAAAATCATTTTGTCACTCAAAAGTACTAAAAGTGTCAAAAAAGCATTTTGAGTCAAATTTGGACTGTTTTGACTGTCAACTTGAAATGTGACCAAAAAACAGCAGTTTTTTAAACTACTAATGAGATCTTTGCATTTTGAGTGCGTTTTGGTTTCAAAAATCATTTTGTTACTCAAAAGCACTAAAAGTGTCAAAAAAGCATTTTGGCTCAAATTCTGACTGTTTTGACTTTTGAACTCGAAATGTGACCAAAAGACAGCTCTTTTTTGAACTACAGATGAGATTTTTGCCTTTTGGCTCAAATTTGAACAGTTTTGACTGTCAACTTGAAATGTGACCAAAAAACAGCAGTTTTTTAAACTACATATGAGATCTTTGCATTTTGAGTGCGTTTTGGTTTCAAAAATCATTTTGTCACTCAAAAGCACTAAAACTGTCAAAAAAGCATTTTGGCTCAAATTCTGACTGTTTTGACACTTCAACTTGAAATGTGACCAAAAACAACAGCTGTTTTTTGAACTTTAGGTGAAATCTTTGCTTTTTGAATGCGTTTTGGTTTCAAAAATCATTTTGTCACTCAAAAGTACTAAAAGTGTCAAAAAAGCATTTTGGCTCAAATTCTGACTGTTTTGACTTTTGAACTTGAAATGTGACCAAAAACAACAGCTGTTTTTTGAACTTTAGGTGAGATCTTTGCTTTTTGAGTGCGTTTTGGTTTCAAAAATCATTTTGTCACTCAAAAGTACTAAAAGTGTCAAAAAAGCATTTTTAATCAAATTCGGACTGTTTTGACTGTCAACTTGAAATGTGACCAAAAAACCGCAGTTTTTTAAACTACATATGAGATCTTTGCATTTTGAGTGCGTTTTGGTTTCAAAAATCATTTTGTTACTCAAAAGTACTAAAAGTGTCAAAAAAGCATTTTGGCTCAAATTCTGACTGTTTTGACACTTCAACTTGAAATGTGACCAAAAAACAGCAGTTTTTTAAACTACATATGAGATCTTTGCATTTTGAGTGCGTTTTGGATTCAAAAATCAATTTGTTACTCAAAAGCACTAAAAGTGTCCAAAAAACCATTTTTGCCCAAATTCTGACTGTTTTGACTTTTGAACTTGAAATGTGACCAAAAACAACAGCTTTTTTTTTAACTTTAGGTGAGATCTTTGCTTTTTGAGTGCGTTTTGGTTTCAAAAATCATTTTGTCACTCAAAAGTACTAAAAGTGTCAAAAAAGCATTTTGGCTCAAATTCTGACTGTTTTGACACTTCAACTTGAAATGTGACCAAAAAACTGCTCTTTTTTGAACTACAGATGAGATTTTTGCCTTTTGTTTCAAATTTGAACAGTTTTGACTGTCAACTTGAAATGTGAACAACAAACAGCAGTTTTTTAAACTACATATGAGATCTTTGCATTTTGAGTGCGTTTTGGTTTCAAAAATCATTTTGTCACTCAAAAGCACTAAAAGTGTCAAAAAAGCATTTTGGCTCAAATTCTGACTGTTTTGACTTTTGAACTCGAAATGTGATCAAAAGACTGCTCTTTTTTGAACTACAGATGAGATTTTTGCCTTTTGGCTAAAATTTGAACAGTTTTGACTGTCAACTTGAAATGTGACCAAAAAACAGCAGTTTTTTAAACTACATATGAGATCTTTGCATTTTGAGTGCGTTTTGGATTCAAAAATCAATTTGTTACTCAAAAGCACTAAAAGTGTCCAAAAAAGCATTTTTGCTCAAATTCTGACTGTTTTGACTTTTGAACTTGAAATGTGACCAAAAACAACAGCTCTTTTTTGAACTTTAGGTGAGATCTTTGCTTTTTTAGTGTGTTTTGGTTTCAAAAATCATTTTGTCACTCAAAAGTACTAAAAGTGTCAAAAAAGCATTTTGAGTCAAATTCGGACTGTTTTGACTGTCAACTTGAAATGTGAACAACAAAAAGCAGTTTTTTAAACTACATATGAGATCTTTGCATTTTGAGTGCGTTTTGGTTTCAAAAATCATTTTGTCACTGAAAAGTACAAAAAGTGTCAAAAAAGCATTTTGGCTCAAATTCGGACTTTTTTGACACTTCAACTTGAAATGTGACCAAAAAACAGCAGTTTTTTAAACTACATATGAGATCTTTGCATTTTGAGTGCGTTTTGGTTTCAAAAATCATTTTGTTACTCAAAAGCACTAAAAGTGTCAAAAAAGCATTTTTGCTCAAATTCTGACTGTTTTGACTTTTGAACTTGAAATGTGACCAAAAACAACAGCTCTTTTTTGAACTTTAGGTGAAATCTTTGCTTTTTGAATGCGTTTTGGTTTCAAAAATCATTTTGTCACTCAAAAGTACTAAAAGTGTCAAAAAAGCATTTTGAGTCAAATTCGGACTGTTTTGACTGTCAACTTGAAATGTGACCAAAAAACCGCAGTTTTTTAAACTACATATGAGATCTTTGCATTTTGAGTGCGTTTTGGTTTCAAAAATCATTTTGTCACTCAAAAGTACTAAAAGTGTCAAAAAAGCATTTTGAGTCAAATTCGGACTGTTTTGACTGTCAACTTGAAATGTGACCAAAAAACAGCAGTTTTTTAAACTACATATGAGATCTTTGCATTTTGAGTGCGTTTTGGTTTCAAAAATCATTTTGTTACTCAAAAGCACTAAAAGTGTCAAAAAAGCATTTTTGCTCAAATTCTGACTGTTTTGACTTTTGAACTTGAAATGTGACCAAAAACAACAGCTCTTTTTTGAACTTTAGGTGAGATCTTTGCTTTTTTAGTGTGTTTTGGTTTCAAAAATCATTTTGTCACTCAAAAGTACTAAAAGTGTCAAAAAAGCATTTTGAGTCAAATTCGGACTGTTTTGACTGTCAACTTGAAATGTGAACAACAAAAAGCAGTTTTTTAAACTACATATGAGATCTTTGCATTTTGAGTGCGTTTTGGTTTCAAAAATCATTTTGTCACTGAAAAGTACAAAAAGTGTCAAAAAAGCATTTTGGCTCAAATTCGGACTTTTTTGACACTTCAACTTGAAATGTGACCAAAAAACAGCAGTTTTTTAAACTACATATGAGATCTTTGCATTTTGAGTGCGTTTTGGTTTCAAAAATCATTTTGTTACTCAAAAGCACTAAAAGTGTCAAAAAAGCATTTTTGCTCAAATTCTGACTGTTTTGACTTTTGAACTTGAAATGTGACCAAAAACAACAGCTCTTTTTTGAACTTTAGGTGAAATCTTTGCTTTTTGAATGCGTTTTGGTTTCAAAAATCATTTTGTCACTCAAAAGTACTAAAAGTGTCAAAAAAGCATTTTGAGTCAAATTCGGACTGTTTTGACTGTCAACTTGAAATGTGACCAAAAAACCGCAGTTTTTTAAACTACATATGAGATCTTTGCATTTTGAGTGCGTTTTGGTTTCAAAAATCATTTTGTCACTCAAAAGTACTAAAAGTGTCAAAAAAGCATTTTGAGTCAAATTCGGACTGTTTTGACTGTCAACTTGAAATGTGACCAAAAAACAGCAGTTTTTTAAACTACATATGAGATCTTTGCATTTTGAGTGCGTTTTGGTTTCAAAAATCATTTTGTTACTCAAAAGCACTAAAAGTGTCAAAAAAGCATTTTTGCTCAAATTCTGACTGTTTTGACTTTTGAACTTGAAATGTGACCAAAAACAACAGCTCTTTTTTGAACTTTAGGTGAGATCTTTGCTTTTTGAGTGCGTTTTGGTTTCAAAAATCATTTTGTCACTCAAAAGTACTAAAAGTTTCAAAAAAGCATTTTGAGTCAAATTTGGACTGTTTTGACTGTCAACTTGAAATGTGACCAAAAAACAGCAGTTTTTAAAACTACATATGAGATCTTTGCATTTTGAGTGCGTTTTGGTTTCAAAAATCATTTTGTTACTCAAAAGCACTAAAAGTGTCAAAAAAGCATTTTGGCTCAAATTCTGACTGTTTTGACTTTTGAACTCGAAATGTGACCAAAAGACAGCTCTTTTTTGAACTACAGATGAGATTTTTGCCTTTTGGCTCAAATTTGAACAGTTTTGACTGTCAACTTGAAATGTGACCAAAAAACAGCAGTTTTTTAAACTACATATGAGATCTTTGCATTTTGAGTGCATTTTGGATTCAAAAATCAATTTGTTACTCAAAAGCACTAAAAGTGTCCAAAAAAGCATTTTTGCTCAAATTCTGACTGTTTTGACTTTTGAACTTGAAATGTGACCAAAAACAACAGCTCTTTTTTTAACTTTAGGTGAGATCTTTGCTTTTTGAGTGCGTTTTGGTTTCAAAAATCATTTTGTCACTCAAAAGCACTAAAACTGTCAAAAAAGCATTTTGGCTCAAATTCTGACTGTTTTGACACTTCAACTTGAAATGTGACCAAAAACAACAGCTCTTTTTTGAACTTTAGGTGAAATCTTTGCTTTTTTAGTGTGTTTTGGTTTCAAAAATCATTTTGTCACTCAAAAGTACTAAAAGTGTCAAAAAAGCATTTTGGCTCAAATTCTGACTGTTTTGACACTTCAACTTGAAATGTGACCAAAAAACAGCAGTTTTTTAAACTACATATGAGATCTTTGCATTTTGAGTGCGTTTTGGTTTCAAAAATCATTTTGTTACTCAAAAGCACTAAAAGTGTCAAAAAAGCATTTTTGCTCAAATTCTGACTGTTTTGACTTTTGAACTTGAAATGTGACCAAAAACAACAGCTGTTTTTTGAACTTTAGGTGAAATCTTTGCTTTTTGAATGCGTTTTGGTTTCAAAAATCATTTTGTCACTCAAAAGTACTAAAAGTGTCAAAAAAGCATTTTGGCTCAAATTCTGACTGTTTTGACTTTTGAACTTGAAATGTGACCAAAAACAACAGCTCTTTTTTGAACTTTAGGTGAGATCTTTGCTTTTTGAGTGCATTTTGGTTTCAAAAATCATTTTGTCACTCAAAAGTACTAAAAGTGTCAAAAAAGCATTTTGAGTCAAATTCGGACTGTTTTGACTGTCAACTTGAAATGTGACCAAAAAACCGCAGTTTTTTAAACTACATATGAGATCTTTGCATTTTGAGTGCGTTTTGGTTTCAAAAATCATTTTGTCACTCAAAAGTACTAAAAGTGTCAAAAAAGCATTTTGAGTCAAATTCGGACTGTTTTGACTGTCAACTTGAAATGTGACCAAAAAACAGCAGTTTTTTAAACTACATATGAGATCTTTGCATTTTGAGTGCGTTTTGGTTTCAAAAATCATTTTGTTACTCAAAAGCACTAAAAGTGTCAAAAAAGCATTTTTGCTCAAATTCTGACTGTTTTGACTTTTGAACTTGAAATGTGACCAAAAACAACAGCTCTTTTTTGAACTTTAGGTGAGATCTTTGCTTTTTGAGTGCGTTTTGGTTTCAAAAATCATTTTGTCACTCAAAAGTACTAAAAGTTTCAAAAAAGCATTTTGAGTCAAATTTGGACTGTTTTGACTGTCAACTTGAAATGTGACCAAAAAACAGCAGTTTTTAAAACTACATATGAGATCTTTGCATTTTGAGTGCGTTTTGGTTTCAAAAATCATTTTGTTACTCAAAAGCACTAAAAGTGTCAAAAAAGCATTTTGGCTCAAATTCTGACTGTTTTGACTTTTGAACTCGAAATGTGACCAAAAGACAGCTCTTTTTTGAACTACAGATGAGATTTTTGCCTTTTGGCTCAAATTTGAACAGTTTTGACTGTCAACTTGAAATGTGACCAAAAAACAGCAGTTTTTTAAACTACATATGAGATCTTTGCATTTTGAGTGCGTTTTGGTTTCAAAAATCATTTTGTCACTCAAAAGCACTAAAACTGTCAAAAAAGCATTTTGGCTCAAATTCTGACTGTTTTGACACTTCAACTTGAAATGTGACCAAAAACAACAGCTGTTTTTTGAACTTTAGGTGAAATCTTTGCTTTTTTAGTGTGTTTTGGTTTCAAAAATCATTTTGTCACTCAAAAGTACTAAAAGTGTCAAAAAAAGCATTTTGAGTCAAATTCGGACTGTTTTGACTGTCAACTTGAAATGTGACCAAAAAACAGCAGTTTTTTAAACTACATATGAGATCTTTGCATTTTGAGTGCGTTTTGGTTTCAAAAATCATTTTGTTACTCAAATGTACTAAAAGTGTCAAAAAAGCATTTTGGCTCAAATTCTGACTGTTTTGACTTTTGAACTTGAAATGCGACCAAAAACAACAGCTCTTTTTTGAACTTTAGGTGAGATTTTGCTTTTTGAGTGTGTTTTGGTTTCAAAAATCATTTTGTCACTCAAAAGTACTAAAAGTGTCAAAAAAGCATTTTGAGTCAAATTCGGACTGTTTTGACTGTCAACTTGAAATGTGACCAAAAAACAGCAGTTTTTTAAACTACATATGAGATCTTTGCATTTTGAGTGCGTTTTGGTTTCAAAAATCATTTTGTTACTCAAAAGCACTAAAAGTGTCAAAAAAGCATTTTGGCTCAAATTCTGACTGTTTTGACTTTTGAACTTGAAATGTGATCAAAAGACTGCTCTTTTTTGAACTACAGATGAGATTTTTGCCTTTTGAATAAAATTTGAACAGTTTTGACTGTCAACTTGAAATGTGACCAAAAAACAGCAGTTTTTTAAACTACATATGAGATCTTTGCATTTTGAGTGCATTTTGGATTCAAAAATCAATTTGTTACTCAAAAGCACTAAAAGTGTCCAAAAAAGCATTTTTGCTCAAATTCTGACTGTTTTGACTTTTGAACTTGAAATGTGACCAAAAACAACAGCTCTTTTTTTAACTTTAGGTGAGATCTTTGCTTTTTGAGTGCGTTTTGGTTTCAAAAATCATTTTGTCACTCAAAAGCACTAAAACTGTCAAAAAAGCATTTTGGCTCAAATTCTGACTGTTTTGACACTTCAACTTGAAATGTGACCAAAAACAACAGCTCTTTTTTGAACTTTAGGTGAAATCTTTGCTTTTTGAATGCGTTTTGGTTTCAAAAATCATTTTGTCACTCAAAAGCACTAAAAGTGTCAAAAAAGCATTTTGGCTCAAATTCTGACTGTTTTGACTTTTGAACTCGAAATGTGACCAAAAACGGGGCGCTAGCGAGCAGGCAATGGAGTAGGTCGCATGTTTAGCGTGCTCTGCATAAATTAGCAAAAAAAGCCATAATACTCTAAAAAGTGCCAAGAAAACTCGTGCGGCTTAGCAACCTATCTTCTTTCCTCATCGCCTGGATTTTATTCTGAAATGTGACCAAAAACAACAGCTCTTTTTTGAACTTTAGGTGAGATCTTTGCTTTTTTAGTGTGTTTTGGTTTCAAAAATCATTTTGTCACTCAAAAGCACTTAAAAGTGTCAAAAAAGCATTTTGGCTCAAATTCTGACTGTTTTGACTTTTGAACTCGAAATGTGATCAAAAGACTGCTCTTTTTTGAACTACAGATGAGATTTTTGCCTTTTGGCTAAAATTTGAACAGTTTTGACTGTCAACTTGAAATGTGACCAAAAAACAGCAGTTTTTTAAACTACATATGAGATCTTTGCATTTTGAGTGCGTTTTGGATTCAAAAATCAATTTGTTACTCAAAAGCACTAAAAGTGTCCAAAAAAGCATTTTTACTCAAATTCTGACTGTTTTGACTTTTGAACTTGAAATGTGACCAAAAACAACAGCTCTTTTTTGAACTTTAGGTGAGATCTTTGCTTTTTTAGTGTGTTTTGGTTTCAAAAATCATTTTGTCACTCAAAAGTACTAAAAGTGTCAAAAAAGCATTTTGAGTCAAATTCGGACTGTTTTGACTGTCAACTTGAAATGTGAACAACAAAAAGCAGTTTTTTAAACTACATATGAGATCTTTGCATTTTGAGTGCGTTTTGGTTTCAAAAATCATTTTGTCACTGAAAAGTACAAAAAGTGTCAAAAAAGCATTTTGGCTCAAATTCGGACTTTTTTGACACTTCAACTTGAAATGTGACCAAAAAACAGCAGTTTTTTAAACTACATATGAGATCTTTGCATTTTGAGTGCGTTTTGGTTTCAAAAATCATTTTGTTACTCAAAAGCACTAAAAGTGTCAAAAAAGCATTTTTGCTCAAATTCTGACTGTTTTGACTTTTGAACTTGAAATGTGACCAAAAACAACAGCTGTTTTTTGAACTTTAGGTGAAATCTTTGCTTTTTGAATGCGTTTTGGTTTCAAAAATCATTTTGTCACTCAAAAGTACTAAAAGTGTCAAAAAAGCATTTTGGCTCAAATTCTGACTGTTTTGACTTTTGAACTTGAAATGTGACCAAAAACAACAGCTCTTTTTTGAACTTTAGGTGAGATCTTTGCTTTTTGAGTGCGTTTTGGTTTCAAAAATCATTTTGTCACTCAAAAGTACTAAAAGTGTCAAAAAAGCATTTTGAGTCAAATTCGGACTGTTTTGACTTTTGAACTTGAAATGTGATCAAAAGACTGCTCTTTTTTGAACTACAGATGAGATTTTTGCCTTTTGAATAAAATTTGAACAGTTTTGACTGTCAACTTGAAATGTGACCAAAAAACAGCAGTTTTTTAAACTACATATGAGATCTTTGCATTTTGAGTGCATTTTGGATTCAAAAATCAATTTGTTACTCAAAAGCACTAAAAGTGTCCAAAAAAGCATTTTTGCTCAAATTCTGACTGTTTTGACTTTTGAACTTGAAATGTGACCAAAAACAACAGCTCTTTTTTTAACTTTAGGTGAGATCTTTGCTTTTTGAGTGCGTTTTGGTTTCAAAAATCATTTTGTCACTCAAAAGCACTAAAACTGTCAAAAAAGCATTTTGGCTCAAATTCTGACTGTTTTGACACTTCAACTTGAAATGTGACCAAAAACAACAGCTCTTTTTTGAACTTTAGGTGAAATCTTTGCTTTTTGAATGCGTTTTGGTTTCAAAAATCATTTTGTCACTCAAAAGCACTAAAAGTGTCAAAAAAGCATTTTGGCTCAAATTCTGACTGTTTTGACTTTTGAACTCGAAATGTGACCAAAAACGGGGCGCTAGCGAGCAGGCAATGGAGTAGGTCGCATGTTTAGCGTGCTCTGCATAAATTAGCAAAAAAAGCCATAATACTCTAAAAAGTGCCAAGAAAACTCGTGCGGCTTAGCAACCTATCTTCTTTCCTCATCGCCTGGATTTTATTCTGAAATGTGACCAAAAACAACAGCTCTTTTTTGAACTTTAGGTGAGATCTTTGCTTTTTTAGTGTGTTTTGGTTTCAAAAATCATTTTGTCACTCAAAAGCACTAAAAGTGTCAAAAAAGCATTTTGGCTCAAATTCTGACTGTTTTGACTTTTGAACTCGAAATGTGATCAAAAGACTGCTCTTTTTTGAACTACAGATGAGATTTTTGCCTTTTGGCTAAAATTTGAACAGTTTTGACTGTCAACTTGAAATGTGACCAAAAAACAGCAGTTTTTTAAACTACATATGAGATCTTTGCATTTTGAGTGCGTTTTGGATTCAAAAATCAATTTGTTACTCAAAAGCACTAAAAGTGTCCAAAAAAGCATTTTTACTCAAATTCTGACTGTTTTGACTTTTGAACTTGAAATGTGACCAAAAACAACAGCTCTTTTTTGAACTTTAGGTGAGATCTTTGCTTTTTTAGTGTGTTTTGGTTTCAAAAATCATTTTGTCACTCAAAAGTACTAAAAGTGTCAAAAAAGCATTTTGAGTCAAATTCGGACTGTTTTGACTGTCAACTTGAAATGTGAACAACAAAAAGCAGTTTTTTAAACTACATATGAGATCTTTGCATTTTGAGTGCGTTTTGGTTTCAAAAATCATTTTGTCACTGAAAAGTACAAAAAGTGTCAAAAAAGCATTTTGGCTCAAATTCGGACTTTTTTGACACTTCAACTTGAAATGTGACCAAAAAACAGCAGTTTTTTAAACTACATATGAGATCTTTGCATTTTGAGTGCGTTTTGGTTTCAAAAATCATTTTGTTACTCAAAAGCACTAAAAGTGTCAAAAAAGCATTTTTGCTCAAATTCTGACTGTTTTGACTTTTGAACTTGAAATGTGACCAAAAACAACAGCTGTTTTTTGAACTTTAGGTGAAATCTTTGCTTTTTGAATGCGTTTTGGTTTCAAAAATCATTTTGTCACTCAAAAGTACTAAAAGTGTCAAAAAAGCATTTTGGCTCAAATTCTGACTGTTTTGACTTTTGAACTTGAAATGTGACCAAAAACAACAGCTCTTTTTTGAACTTTAGGTGAGATCTTTGCTTTTTGAGTGCGTTTTGGTTTCAAAAATCATTTTGTCACTCAAAAGTACTAAAAGTGTCAAAAAAGCATTTTGAGTCAAATTCGGACTGTTTTGACTGTCAACTTGAAATGTGACCAAAAAACCGCAGTTTTTTAAACTACATATGAGATCTTTGCATTTTGAGTGCGTTTTGGTTTCAAAAATCATTTTGTCACTCAAAAGTACTAAAAGTGTCAAAAAAGCATTTTGAGTCAAATTCGGACTGTTTTGACTGTCAACTTGAAATGTGACCAAAAAACAGCAGTTTTTTAAACTACATATGAGATCTTTGCATTTTGAGTGCGTTTTGGTTTCAAAAATCATTTTGTTACTCAAAAGCACTAAAAGTGTCAAAAAAGCATTTTTGCTCAAATTCTGACTGTTTTGACTTTTGAACTTGAAATGTGACCAAAAACAACAGCTCTTTTTTGAACTTTAGGTGAGATCTTTGCTTTTTGAGTGCGTTTTGGTTTCAAAAATCATTTTGTCACTCAAAAGTACTAAAAGTTTCAAAAAAGCATTTTGAGTCAAATTTGGACTGTTTTGACTGTCAACTTGAAATGTGACCAAAAAACAGCAGTTTTTAAAACTACATATGAGATCTTTGCATTTTGTGTGCGTTTTGGTTTCAAAAATCATTTTGTTACTCAAAAGCACTAAAAGTGTCAAAAAAGCATTTTGGCTCAAATTCTGACTGTTTTGACTTTTGAACTCGAAATGTGACCAAAAGACAGCTCTTTTTTGAACTACAGATGAGATTTTTGCCTTTTGGCTCAAATTTGAACAGTTTTGACTGTCAACTTGAAATGTGACCAAAAAACAGCAGTTTTTTAAACTACATATGAGATCTTTGCATTTTGAGTGCGTTTTGGTTTCAAAAATCATTTTGTCACTCAAAAGCACTAAAACTGTCAAAAAAGCATTTTGGCTCAAATTCTGACTGTTTTGACACTTCAACTTGAAATGTGACCAAAAACAACAGCTGTTTTTTGAACTTTAGGTGAAATCTTTGCTTTTTTAGTGTGTTTTGGTTTCAAAAATCATTTTGTCACTCAAAAGTACTAAAAGTGTCAAAAAAAGCATTTTGAGTCAAATTCGGACTGTTTTGACTGTCAACTTGAAATGTGACCAAAAAACAGCAGTTTTTTAAACTACATATGAGATCTTTGCATTTTGAGTGCGTTTTGGTTTCAAAAATCATTTTGTTACTCAAATGTACTAAAAGTGTCAAAAAAGCATTTTGGCTCAAATTCTGACTGTTTTGACTTTTGAACTTGAAATGCGACCAAAAACAACAGCTCTTTTTTGAACTTTAGGTGATATTTTGCTTTTTGAGTGTGTTTTGGTTTCAAAAATCATTTTGTCACTCAAAAGTACTAAAAGTGTCAAAAAAGCATTTTGAGTCAAATTCGGACTGTTTTGACTGTCAACTTGAAATGTGACCAAAAAACAGCAGTTTTTTAAACTACATATGAGATCTTTGCATTTTGAGTGCGTTTTGGTTTCAAAAATCATTTTGTTACTCAAAAGCACTAAAAGTGTCAAAAAAGCATTTTGGCTCAAATTCTGACTGTTTTGACTTTTGAACTTGAAATGTGATCAAAAGACTGCTCTTTTTTGAACTACAGATGAGATTTTTGCCTTTTGAATAAAATTTGAACAGTTTTGACTGTCAACTTGAAATGTGACCAAAAAACAGCAGTTTTTTAAACTACATATGAGATCTTTGCATTTTGAGTGCATTTTGGATTCAAAAATCAATTTGTTACTCAAAAGCACTAAAAGTGTCCAAAAAAGCATTTTTGCTCAAATTCTGACTGTTTTGACTTTTGAACTTGAAATGTGACCAAAAACAACAGCTCTTTTTTTAACTTTAGGTGAGATCTTTGCTTTTTGAGTGCGTTTTGGTTTCAAAAATCATTTTGTCACTCAAAAGCACTAAAACTGTCAAAAAAGCATTTTGGCTCAAATTCTGACTGTTTTGACACTTCAACTTGAAATGTGACCAAAAACAACAGCTCTTTTTTGAACTTTAGGTGAAATCTTTGCTTTTTGAATGCGTTTTGGTTTCAAAAATCATTTTGTCACTCAAAAGCACTAAAAGTGTCAAAAAAGCATTTTGGCTCAAATTCTGACTGTTTTGACTTTTGAACTCGAAATGTGACCAAAAACGGGGCGCTAGCGAGCAGGCAATGGAGTAGGTCGCATGTTTAGCGTGCTCTGCATAAATTAGCAAAAAAAGCCATAATACTCTAAAAAGTGCCAAGAAAACTCGTGCGGCTTAGCAACCTATCTTCTTTCCTCATCGCCTGGATTTTATTCTGAAATGTGACCAAAAACAACAGCTCTTTTTTGAACTTTAGGTGAGATCTTTGCTTTTTTAGTGTGTTTTGGTTTCAAAAATCATTTTGTCACTCAAAAGTACTAAAAGTGTCAAAAAAGCATTTTGGCTCAAATTCTGACTGTTTTGACACTTCAACTTGAAATGTGACCAAAAAACAGCAGTTTTTTAAACTACATATGAGATCTTTGCATTTTGAGTGCGTTTTGGTTTCAAAAATCATTTTGTTACTCAAAAGCACTAAAAGTGTGAAAAAAGCATTCTGGCCCAAATTCTGACTGTTTTGACTTTTGAACTTGAAATGTGACCAAAAACAACAGCTCTTTTTTTAACTTTAGGTGAGATCTTTGCTTTTTGAGTGCGTTTTGGTTTCAAAAATCATTTTGTCACTCAAAAGCACTAAAACTGTCAAAAAAGCATTTTGGCTCAAATTCTGACTGTTTTGACACTTCAACTTGAAATGTGACCAAAAACAACAGCTCTTTTTTGAACTTTAGGTGAAATCTTTGCTTTTTGAATGCGTTTTGGTTTCAAAAATCATTTTGTCACTCAAAAGCACTAAAAGTGTCAAAAAAGCATTTTGGCTCAAATTCTGACTGTTTTGACTTTTGAACTCGAAATGTGACCAAAAACGGGGCGCTAGCGAGCAGGCAATGGAGTAGGTCGCATGTTTAGCGTGCTCTGCATAAATTAGCAAAAAAAGCCATAATACTCTAAAAAGTGCCAAGAAAACTCGTGCGGCTTAGCAACCTATCTTCTTTCCTCATCGCCTGGATTTTATTCTGAAATGTGACCAAAAACAACAGCTCTTTTTTGAACTTTAGGTGAGATCTTTGCTTTTTTAGTGTGTTTTGGTTTCAAAAATCATTTTGTCACTCAAAAGTACTAAAAGTGTCAAAAAAGCATTTTGGCTCAAATTCTGACTGTTTTGACACTTCAACTTGAAATGTGACCAAAAAACAGCAGTTTTTTAAACTACATATGAGATCTTTGCATTTTGAGTGCGTTTTGGTTTCAAAAATCATTTTGTTACTCAAAAGCACTAAAAGTGTGAAAAAAGCATTCTGGCCCAAATTCTGACTGTTTTGACTTTTGAACTTGAAATGTGACCAAAAAACTGCTCTTTTTTGAACTACAGATGAGATTTTTGCCTTTTGGCTCAAATTCTGACTGTTTTGACTTTTCAACTTAAAATGTGAACAACAAAAAGCAGTTTTTTAAACTACATATGAGATCTTTGCATTTTGAGTGCGTTTTGGTTTCAAAAATCATTTTGTTACTCAAAAGCACTAAAAGTGTCAAAAAAGCATTTTGGCTATTATTCTGACTGTTTTGACTTTTGAACTTGAAATGTGACCAAAAACAACAGCTCTTTTTTGAACTTTAGGTGAAATCTTTGCTTTTTTAGTGTGTTTTGGTTTCAAAAATCATTTTGTCACTCAAAAGTACTAAAAGTGTCAAAAAAGCATTTTGGCTCAAATTCTGACTGTTTTGACACTTCAACTTGAAATGTGACCAAAAAACAGCAGTTTTTTAAACTACATATGAGATCTTTGCATTTTGAGTGCGTTTTGGTTTCAAAAATCAGTTTGTTACTCAAAAGTACTAAAAGTGTCAAAAAAGCATTTTGGCTCAAATTCTGACTGTTTTGACACTTCAACTTGAAATGTGACCAAAAAACAGCAGTTTTTTAAACTACATATGAGATCTTTGCATTTTGAGTGCGTTTTGGTTTCAAAAATCATTTTGTTACTCAAAAGCCCTAAAAGTGTCAAAAAAGCATTTTGGCTCAAATTCTGACTGTTTTGACTTTTGAACTCGAAATGTGATCAAAAGATTGCTCTTTTTTGAACTACAGATGAGATTTTTGCCTTTTGGCTAAAATTTGGACAGTTTTGACTGTCAACTTGAAATGTGACCAAAAAACAGCAGTTTTTTAAACTACATATGAGATCTTTGCATTTTGAGTGCGTTTTGGATTCAAAAATCAATTTGTTACTCAAAAGCACTAAAAGTGTCCAAAAAAGCATTTTTGCTCAAATTCTGACTGTTTTGACTTTTGAACTTGAAATGTGACCAAAAACAACAGCTCTTTTTTGAACTTTAGGTGAGATCTTTGCTTTTTGAGTGCGTTTTGGTTTCAAAAATCATTTTGTCACTCAAAAGCACTAAAACTGTCAAAAAAGCATTTTGGCTCAAATTCTGACTGTTTTGACACTTCAACTTGAAATGTGACCAAAAAACAGCTCTTTTTTGAACTACAGATGAGATTTTTGCCTTTTGGCTAAAATTTGAACAGTTTTGACTGTCAACTTGAAATGTGACCAAAAAACAGCAGTTTTTTAAACTACATATTAGATCTTTGCTTTTTGAATGCGTTTTGGTTTCAAAAATCATTTTGTCACTCAAAAGTACTAAAAGTGTCAAAAAAGCATTTTGGCTCAAATTCTGACTGTTTTGACACTTCAACTTGAAATGTGACCAAAAAACAGCAGTTTTTTAAACTACATATGAGATCTTTGCATTTTGAGTGCGTTTTGGTTTCAAAAATCAGTTTGTTACTCAAAAGTACTAAAAGTGTCAAAAAAGCATTTTGGCTCAAATTCTGACTGTTTTGACACTTCAACTTGAAATGTGACCAAAAAACAGCAGTTTTTTAAACTACATATGAGATCTTTGCATTTTGAGTGCGTTTTGGTTTCAAAAATCATTTTGTTACTCAAAAGCCCTAAAAGTGTCAAAAAAGCATTTTGGCTCAAATTCTGACTGTTTTGACTTTTGAACTCGAAATGTGATCAAAAGATTGCTCTTTTTTGAACTACAGATGAGATTTTTGCCTTTTGGCTAAAATTTGGACAGTTTTGACTGTCAACTTGAAATGTGACCAAAAAACAGCAGTTTTTTAAACTACATATGAGATCTTTGCATTTTGAGTGCGTTTTGGATTCAAAAATCAATTTGTTACTCAAAAGCACTAAAAGTGTCCAAAAAAGCATTTTTGCTCAAATTCTGACTGTTTTGACTTTTGAACTTGAAATGTGACCAAAAACAACAGCTCTTTTTTGAACTTTAGGTGAGATCTTTGCTTTTTGAGTGCGTTTTGGTTTCAAAAATCATTTTGTCACTCAAAAGCACTAAAACTGTCAAAAAAGCATTTTGGCTCAAATTCTGACTGTTTTGACACTTCAACTTGAAATGTGACCAAAAAACAGCTCTTTTTTGAACTACAGATGAGATTTTTGCCTTTTGGCTAAAATTTGAACAGTTTTGACTGTCAACTTGAAATGTGACCAAAAAACAGCAGTTTTTTAAACTACATATTAGATCTTTGCTTTTTGAATGCGTTTTGGTTTCAAAAATCATTTTGTCACTCAAAAGCACTAAAACTGTCCAAAAAGCATTTTGGCTCAAATTCTGACTGTTTTGACACTTCAACTTGAAATGTGACCAAAAAACAGCAGTTTTTTAAACTACATATGAGATCTTTGCATTTTGAGTGCGTTTTGGATTCAAAAATCAATTTGTTACTCAAAAGCACTAAAAGTGTCCAAAAAACCGTTTTTGCTCAAATTCTGACTGTTTTGACTTTTGAACTTGAAATGTGTCCAAAAACAACAGCTCTTTTTTGAACTTTAGGTGAGATCTTTGCTTTTTGAGTGCGTTTTGGTTTCAAAAATCATTTTGTCACTCAAAAGCACTAAAACTGTCAAAAAAGCATTTTGGCTCAAATTCTGACTGTTTTGACACTTCAACTTGAAATGTGACCAAAAACAACAGCTCTTTTTTGAACTTTAGGTGAAATCTTTGCTTTTTGAATGCGTTTTGGTTTCAAAAATCATTTTGTCACTCAAAAGCACTAAAAGTGTCAAAAAAGCATTTTGGCTCAAATTCTGACTGTTTTGACTTTTGAACTTGAAATGTGACCAAAAACGGGGCGCTAGCGAGCAGGCAATGGAGTAGGTCGCATGTTTAGCGTGCTCTGCATAAATTAGCAAAAAAAGGCATAATACTCTAAAAAGTGCCAAGAAAACTCGTGCGGCTTAGCAACCCATCTTCTTTCCTCATCGCCTGGATTTTATTCTGAAATGTGACCAAAAACAACAGCTCTTTTTTGAACTTTAGGTGAGATCTTTGCTTTTTTAGTGTGTTTTGGTTTCAAAAATCATTTTGTCACTCAAAAGTACTAAAAGTGTCAAAAAAGCATTTTGGCTCAAATTCTGACTGTTTTGACACTTCAACTTGAAATGTGACCAAAAACAGCAGTTTTTTAAACTACATATGAGATCTTTGCATTTTGACTGCGTTTTGGTTTCAAAAATCATTTTGTTACTCAAAAGCACTAAAAGTGTGAAAAAAGCATTCTGGCCCAAATTCTGACTGTTTTGACTTTTGAACTTGAAATGTGACCAAAAAACTGCTCTTTTTTGAACTACAGATGAGATTTTTGCCTTTTGGCTCAAATTCTGACTGTTTTGACTTTTCAACTTAAAATGTGAAAAACAAAACAGTTTTTTAAACTACATATGAGATCTTTGCATTTTGAGTGCGTTTTGGTTTCAAAAATCATTTTGTTACTTAAAAGCACTAAAAGTGTCAAAAAAGCATTTTGGCTCAAATTCTGACTGTTTTGACTTTTGAACTTGAAATGTGACCAAAAACAACAGCTCTTTTTTGAACTTTAGGTGAAATCTTTGCTTTTTGAATGCGTTTTGGTTTCAAAAATCATTTTGTCACTCAAAAGCACTAAAACTGTCAAAAAAGCATTTTGGCTCAAATTCTGACTGTTTTGACACTTCAACTTGAAATGTGACCAAAAAACAGCTCTTTTTTGAACTACAGATGAGATTTTTGCCTTTTGGCTAAAATTTGAACAGTTTTGACTGTCAACTTGAAATGTGACCAAAAAACAGCAGTTTTTTAAACTACATATGAGATCTTTGCATTTTGAGTGCGTTTTGGTTTCAAAAATCATTTTGTTACTCAAAAGCACTAAAAGTGTCAAAAAAGCATTTTGGCTCAAATTCTGACTGTTTTGACTTTTGAACTCGAAATGTGACCAAAAAACAGCTCTTTTTTGAACTACAGATGAGATTTTTGCCTTTTGGCTCAAATTCGAACAGTTTTGACTGTCAACTTGAAATGTGACCAAAAAACAGCAGTTTTTTAAACTACATATGAGATCTTTGCATTTTGAGTGCGTTTTGGTTTCAAAAATCATTTTGTCACTCAAAAGCACTAAAACTGTCAAAAAAGCATTTTGGCTTAAATTCTGACTGTTTTGACACTTCAACTTGAAATGTGACCAAAAACAACAGCTGTTTTTTGAACTTTAGGTGAAATCTTTGCTTTTTGAATGCGTTTTGGTTTCAAAAATCATTTTGTCACTCAAAAGTACTAAAAGTGTCAAAAAAGCATTTTGGCTCAAATTCTGACTGTTTTGACTTTTGAACTTGAAATGTGACCAAAAACAACAGCTCTTTTTTTAACTTTAGGTGAGATCTTTGCTTTTTGAGTGCGTTTTGGTTTCAAAAATCATTTTGTCACTCAAAAGTACTAAAAGTGTCAAAAAAGCATTTTGAGTCAAATTTGGACTGTTTTGACTGTCAACTTGAAATGTGACCAAAAAACAGCAGTTTTTTAAACTACTAATGAGATCTTTGCATTTTGAGTGCGTTTTGGTTTCAAAAATCATTTTGTTACTCAAAAGCACTAAAAGTGTCAAAAAAGCATTTTGGCTCAAATTCTGACTGTTTTGACTTTTGAACTCGAAATGTGACCAAAAGACAGCTCTTTTTTGAACTACAGATGAGATTTTTGCCTTTTGGCTCAAATTTGAACAGTTTTGACTGTCAACTTGAAATGTGACCAAAAAACAGCAGTTTTTTAAACTACATATGAGATCTTTGCATTTTGAGTGCGTTTTGGTTTCAAAAATCATTTTGTCACTCAAAAGCACTAAAACTGTCAAAAAAGCATTTTGGCTTAAATTCTGACTGTTTTGACACTTCAACTTGAAATGTGACCAAAAACAACAGCTGTTTTTTGAACTTTAGGTGAAATCTTTGCTTTTTGAATGCGTTTTGGTTTCAAAAATCATTTTGTCACTCAAAAGCACTAAAAGTGTCAAAAAAGCATTTTGGCTCAAATTCTGACTGTTTTGACACTTCAACTTGAAATGTGACCAAAAAACAGCAGTTTTTTAAACTACATATGAGATCTTTGCATTTTGAGTGCGTTTTGGATTCAAAAATCAATTTGTTACTCAAAAGCACTAAAAGTGTCCAAAAAACCATTTTTGCCCAAATTCTGACTGTTTTGACTTTTGAACTTGAAATGTGACCAAAAACAACAGCTTTTTTTTTAACTTTAGGTGAGATCTTTGCTTTTTGAGTGCGTTTTGGTTTCAAAAATCATTTTGTCACTCAAAAGTACTAAAAGTGTCAAAAAAGCATTTTGAGTCAAATTTGGACTGTTTTGACTGTCAACATGAAATGTGACCAAAAAACAGCAGTTTTTTAAACTACATATGAGATCTTTGCATTTTGAGTGCGTTTTGGTTTCAAAAATCATTTTGTTACTCAAAAGCACTAAAAGTGTCAAAAAAGCATTTTGGCTCAAATTCTGACTGTTTTGACTTTTGAACTCGAAATGTGACCAAAAGACAGCTCTTTTTTGAACTACAGATGAGATTTTTGCCTTTTGGCTCAAATTTGAACAGTTTTGACTGTCAACTTGAAATGTGACCAAAAAACAGCAGTTTTTTAACCTACATATGAGATCTTTGCATTTTGAGTGCGTTTTGGTTTCAAAAATCATTTTGTTACTCAAAAGTACTAAAAGTGTCAAAAAAGCATTTTGGCTCAAATTCTGACTGTTTTGACACTTCAACTTGAAATGTGACCAAAAAACTGCTCTTTTTTGAACTACAGATGAGATTTTTGCCTTTTGTTTCAAATTTGAACAGTTATGACTGTCAACTTGAAATGTGAACAACAAACAGCAGTTTTTTAAACTACATATGAGATCTTTGCATTTTGAGTGCGTTTTGGATTCAAAAATCAATTTGTTACTCAAAAGTACTAAAAGTGTCAAAAAAGCATTTTGGCTCAAATTCGGACTTTTTTGACACTTCAACTTGAAATGTGACCAAAAAACAGCAGTTTTTTAAACTACATATGAGATCTTTGCATTTTGAGTGCGTTTTGGTTTCAAATATCATTTTGTTACTCAAAAATACTAAAAGTGTCAAAAAAGCATTTTGGCTCAAATTCGGACTGTTTTGACTTTTCAACTTGAAATGTGACCAAAAACAACAACTCTTTTTTGAACTTTAGGTGAGATCTTTGCTTTTTTAGTGTGTTTTGGTTTCAAAAATCATTTTGTTACTCAAAAGTACAAAAAGTGTCAAAAAAGCATTTTGGCTCAAATTCTGACTGTTTTGACACTTCAACTTGAAATGTGACCAAAAAACAGCAGTTTTTTAAACTACATATGAGATCTTTGCATTTTGAGTGCCTTTTGGTTTCAAAAATCATTTTGTTACTCAAAAGCACTAAAAGTGTAAAAAAGCATTTTGGCTCAAATTCTGACTGTTTTGACTTTTGAACTCGAAATGTGACCAAAAAACAGCTCTTTTTTGAACTACAGATGAGATTTTTGCCTTTTGGCTCAAATTCGAACAGTTTTGACTGTCAACTTGAAATGTGAACAACAAACAGCAGTTTTTTAAACTACATATGAGATCTTTGCATTTTGAGTGCGTTTTGGTTTCAAAATTCATTTTGTCAATCAAAAGTACTAAAAGTGTCAAAAAAGCATTTTGGCTCAAATTCTGACTGTTTTGACTTTTGAACTTAAAATGTGAACAACAAAAAGCAGTTTTTTAAACTACATATGAGATCTTTGCATTTTGAGTGCGTTTTGGTTTCAAAAATCATTTTGTCACTCAAAAGTACTAAAAGTGTCAAAAAAGCATTTTGGCTCAAATTCTGACTGTTTTGACTTTTGAACTTGAAATGTGACCAAAAACAACAGCTCTTTTTTGAACTTTAGGTGAGATCTTTGCTTTTTGAGTGTGTTTTGGTTTCAACAATCATTTTGTCACTCAAAAGTACTAAAAGTGTCAAAAAAGCATTTTGGCTCAAATTCTGACTGTTTTGACACTTCAACTTGAAATGTGACCAAAAAACAGCAGTTTTTTAAACTACATATGAGATCTTTGCATTTTGAGTGCGTTTTGGTTTCAAAAATCATTTTGTTACTCAAAAGCACTAAAAGTGGGAGCCAGTTTAGCTCGTGCTGGTTTGCGGCGCCTTCCGTCCGTGAAACCCGGGTTCGACTCCGGGCTGCTCCCTGTTCCCTTCTCTACCTCTGCCGGTTCCAAGCCCGGTTTGAGAAGGTTGCGTCAGGAAGGGCATCCAGTGTAAAACATTGCCAAAATTTACCATGCGACTCATTCGCTGTGGCGACCCCTGATGGGAGAAGCCGAAAGTGGAAGACTCAAGAGCACTAAAAGTGTAAAAAAGCATTTTGGCTCAAATTCTGACTGTTTTGACTTTTGAACTCGAAATGTGACCAAAAAACAGCTCTTTTTTGAACTACAGATGAGATTTTTGCCTTTTGGCTCAAATTCGAACAGTTTTGACTGTCAACTTGAAATGTGACCAAAAAACAGCAGTTTTTTAAACTACATATGAGATCTTTGCATTTTGAGTGCGTTTTGGTTTCAAAAATCATTTTGTTACTCAAAAGTACTAAAAGTGTCAAAAAAGCATTTTGGCTCAAATTCTGACTGTTTTGACTTTTCAACTTGAAATGTGCACAACAAAAAGCAGTTTTTTAAACTACATATGAGATCTTTGCATTTTGAGTGCGTTTTGGTTTTAAAAATCATTTTGTTACTCAAAAGCACTAAAAGTGTCAAAAAAGCATTTTGGCTCAAATTCTGACTGTTTTGACTTTTGAACTTGAAATGTGACCAAAAACAACAGCTCTTTTTTTAACTTTAGGTGAGATCTTTGCTTTTTGAATGCGTTTTGGTTTCAAAATTCATTTTGAACTTAAAATGTGAACAACAAAAAGCAGTTTTTTAAAACTACATATGAGATATTTTCATTTTGAGTGCTTTTTGGTGTCAAAAATCATTTTGTTACTCAAAAGTACTAAAGGTGTCAAAAAAGCATTTTGGCTCAAATTCGGACTGTTTTGACTTTTCAACTTGAAATGTGACCAAAAAACTGCTCTTTTTTGAACTAAAAATGAGATTTTTGCCTTTTGGCTCAAATTTCAACAGTTTTGACTGTCAACTTGAAATGTGATCCAAAAAAACACTTTTTTGAACTACACATCAAATTTTTGTCTTTTGAGTGCGTTTTGGTTTCAAAAATCATTTTGTCACTGAAAAGTACAAAAAGTGTGAAAAAAGCATTTTGGCTCAAATTCGGACTGTTTTGACACTTCAACTTGAAATGTGACCAAAAAACAGCAGTTTTTTAAACTACATATGAGATCTTTGCATTTTGAGTGCGTTTTGGTTTCAAATATCATTTTGTTACTCAAAAACACTAAAAGTGTCAAAAAGCATTTTGGCTCAAATTCTGACTGTTTTGACTTTTCAACTTGAAATGTGAACAACAAAAAGCAGTTTTTTAAACTACATATGAGATCTTTGCATTTTGAGTGCGTTTTGGTTTCAAAAATCATTTTGTTACTCAAAAGCACTAAAAGTGTCAAAAAAGCATTTTGGCTCAAATTCTGACTGTTTTGACTTTTGAACTTGAAATGTGACCAAAAACAACAGCTCTTTTTTGAACTTTAGGTGAGATCTTTGCTTTTTGAATGCGTTTTGGTTTCAAAATTCATTTTGTCAATCAAAAGTACTAAAAGTGTCAAAAAAGCATTTTGGCTCAAATTCTGACTGTTTTGACTTTTCAACTTAAAATGTGAACAACAAAAAGCAGTTTTTTAAACTACATATGAAATCTTTGCATTTTGAGTGCGTTTTGGTTTCAAAAATCATTTTGTCACTCAAAAGTACTAAAAGTGTCAAAAAAGCATTTTGGCTCAAATTCTGACTGTTTTGACTTTTGAACTTGAAATGTGACCAAAAACAACAGCTCTTTTTTGAACTTTAGGTGAGATCTTTGCTTTTTGAGTGTCTTTTAGTTTCAAAAATCATTTTGTCACTCAAAAGTACTAAAAGTGTCAAAAAAGCATTTTGGCTCAAATTCTGACTGTTTTGACACTTAAACTTGAAATGTGACCAAAAAACAGCAGTTTTTTAAACTACATATGAGATCTTTGCATTTTGAGTGCGTTTTGGTTTCAAAAATCATTTTGTCACTGAAAAGTACAAAAAGTGTGAAAAAAGCATTTTGGCTCAAATTCGGACTGTTTTGACACTTCAACTTGAAATGTGACCAAAAAACAGCAGTTTTTTAAACTACAAATGAGATCTTTGCATTTTGAGTGCGTTTTGGTTTCAAATATCATTTTGTTACTCAAAAATACTAAAAGTGTCAAAAAAGCATTTTGGCTCAAATTCTGACTGTTTTGACTTTTCAACTTGAAATGTGAACAACAAAAAGCAGTTTTTTAAACTACATATGAGATCTTTGCATTTTGAGTGCGTTTTGGTTTCAAAAATCATTTTGTTACTCAAAAGCACTAAAAGTGTCAAAAAAGCATTTTGGCTCAAATTCTGACTGTTTTGACTTTTGAACTTGAAATGTGACCAAAAACAACAGCTCTTTTTTGAACTTTAGGTGAGATCTTTGCTTTTTGAATGCGTTTTGGTTTCAAAATTCATTTTGTCAATCAAAAGTACTAAAAGTGTCAAAAAAGCATTTTGGCTCAAATTCTGACTGTTTTGACTTTTCAACTTAAAATGTGAACAACAAAAAGCAGTTTTTTAAACTACATATGAAATCTTTGCATTTTGAGTGCGTTTTGGTTTCAAAAATCATTTTGTCACTCAAAAGTACTAAAAGTGTCAAAAAAGCATTTTGGCTCAAATTCTGACTGTTTTGACTTTTGAACTTGAAATGTGACCAAAAACAACAGCTCTTTTTTGAACTTTAGGTGAGATCTTTGCTTTTTGAGTGTCTTTTAGTTTCAAAAATCATTTTGTCACTCAAAAGTACTAAAAGTGTCAAAAAAGCATTTTGGCTCAAATTCTGACTGTTTTGACACTTAAACTTGAAATGTGACCAAAAAACAGCAGTTTTTTAAACTACATATGAGATCTTTGCATTTTGAGTGCGTTTTGGTTTCAAAAATCATTTTGTCACTGAAAAGTACAAAAAGTGTGAAAAAAGCATTTTGGCTCAAATTCGGACTGTTTTGACACTTCAACTTGAAATGTGACCAAAAAACAGCAGTTTTTTAAACTACAAATGAGATCTTTGCATTTTGAGTGCGTTTTGGTTTCAAATATCATTTTGTTACTCAAAAATACTAAAAGTGTCAAAAAAGCATTTTGGCTCAAATTCTGACTGTTTTGACTTTTCAACTTGAAATGTGAACAACAAAAAGCAGTTTTTTTAACTACATATGAGATCTTTGCATTTTGAATGTGTTTTGGTTTCAAAAAGCAATTTGTTACTCAAAAATACTAAAAGTGTCAAAAAAGCATTTTGGCTCAAATTCTGACTGTTTTGACTTTTCAACTTGAAATGTGACCAAAAACAACAACTCTTTTTTGAACTTTAGGTGAGATCTTTGCTTTTTGAGTGTCTTTTAGTTTCAAAAATCATTTTGTTACTCAAAAGTACAAAAAGTGTCAAAAAAGCATTTTGGCTCAAATTCTGACTGTTTTGACACTTAAACTTGAAATGTGACCAAAAAACAGCAGTTTTTTAAACTACATATGAGATCTTTGCATTTTGAGTGCGTTTTGGTTTCAAAAATCATTTTGTCACTGAAAAGTACAAAAAGTGTGAAAAAAGCATTTTGGCTCAAATTCGGACTGTTTTGACACTTCAACTTGAAATGTGACCAAAAAACAGCAGTTTTTTAAACTACAAATGAGATCTTTGCATTTTGAGTGCGTTTTGGTTTCAAATATCATTTTGTTACTCAAAAATACTAAAAGTGTCAAAAAAGCATTTTGGCTCAAATTCTGACTGTTTTGACTTTTCAACTTGAAATGTGAACAACAAAAAGCAGTTTTTTAAACTACATATGAGATCTTTGCATTTTGAGTGCGTTTTGGTTTCAAAAATCATTTTGTTACTCAAAAGCACTAAAAGTGTCAAAAAAGCATTTTGGCTCAAATTCTGACTGTTTTGACTTTTGAACTTGAAATGTGACCAAAAACAACAGCTCTTTTTTGAACTTTAGGTGAGATCTTTGCTTTTTGAATGCGTTTTGGTTTCAAAATTCATTTTGTCAATCAAAAGTACTAAAAGTGTCAAAAAAGCATTTTGGCTCAAATTCTGACTGTTTTGACTTTTCAACTTAAAATGTGAACAACAAAAAGCAGTTTTTTAAACTACATATGAAATCTTTGCATTTTGAGTGCGTTTTGGTTTCAAAAATCATTTTGTCACTCAAAAGTACTAAAAGTGTCAAAAAAGCATTTTGGCTCAAATTCTGACTGTTTTGACTTTTGAACTTGAAATGTGACCAAAAACAACAGCTCTTTTTTGAACTTTAGGTGAGATCTTTGCTTTTTGAGTGTCTTTTAGTTTCAAAAATCATTTTGTCACTCAAAAGTACTAAAAGTGTCAAAAAAGCATTTTGGCTCAAATTCTGACTGTTTTGACACTTAAACTTGAAATGTGACCAAAAAACAGCAGTTTTTTAAACTACATATGAGATCTTTGCATTTTGAGTGCGTTTTGGTTTCAAAAATCATTTTGTCACTGAAAAGTACAAAAAGTGTGAAAAAAGCATTTTGGCTCAAATTCGGACTGTTTTGACACTTCAACTTGAAATGTGACCAAAAAACAGCAGTTTTTTAAACTACAAATGAGATCTTTGCATTTTGAGTGCGTTTTGGTTTCAAATATCATTTTGTTACTCAAAAATACTAAAAGTGTCAAAAAAGCATTTTGGCTCAAATTCTGACTGTTTTGACTTTTCAACTTGAAATGTGAACAACAAAAAGCAGTTTTTTTAACTACATATGAGATCTTTGCATTTTGAATGTGTTTTGGTTTCAAAAAGCAATTTGTTACTCAAAAATACTAAAAGTGTCAAAAAAGCATTTTGGCTCAAATTCTGACTGTTTTGACTTTTCAACTTGAAATGTGACCAAAAACAACAACTCTTTTTTGAACTTTAGGTGAGATCTTTGCTTTTTTAGTGTGTTTTGGTTTCAAAAATCATTTTGTTACTCAAAAGTACAAAAAGTGTCAAAAAAGCATTTTGGCTCAAATTCTGACTGTTTTGACACTTCAACTTGAAATGTGACCAAAAAACAGCAGTTTTTTAAACTACATATGAGATCTTTGCATTTTGGTTCAAATTTGAACAGTTTTGACTGTCAACTTGAAATGTGACCAAAAAAGAACACTTTTTTGAAAAACACATCAAATCCTTATCTTTTGAGTGCGTTTTGGTTTCAAAAATCATTTTGTTACTCAAAAGTACTAAAAGTGTCAAAAAAGCATTTTGGCTCAAAATCTGACTGTTTTGACTTTTCAACTTGAAATGTGAACAACAAACAGCAGTTTTTTAAACTACATATGAGATCTTTGCATTTTGAGTGCGTTTTGGTTTCAAAAATCATTTTGTTACTCAAATGTACTAAGTGTCAAAAAAGCATTTTGGCTCAAATTCTGACTGTTTTGACTTTTCAACTTGAAATGTGACCAAAAACAACAGCTCTTTTTTGAACTTTAGGTGAGATCTTTGCTTTTTGAGTGCGTTTTGGTTTCAAAAATCATTTTGTCACTCATAAGTACTAAAAGTGTGAAAAAAGCATTTTGGCTCAAATTCTGACTGTTTTGACTTTTGAACTTGAAATGTGACCAAAAAACAGCAGTTTTTTAAACTACATATGAGATCTTTGCATATTGAGTGCGTTTTTGTTTCAAAAAGCAATTTGTTACTCAAAAGTACTAAAAGTGTCAAAAAAGCATTTTGGCTCATATTCTGAGTGTTTTGACACTTCAACTTAAAATGTGACCAAAAAAAAGGAGTTTTTTAAACTACATATGAGATCTTTGCATATTGAATGCGTTTTGGTTTCAAAATGCATTTTGTTACTCAAAAGTACTAAAAGTGTCAAAAAAGCATTTTGGCTCAAATTCTAACTGTTTTGACACTTCAACTTGAAATGTGACCAAAAAACAGCAGTTTTTTAAACTACATTTGAGATCTTTGCATTTTGAGTGCGTTTTGGTTTCAAAAATCATTTTGTTACTCAAAAATACTAAAAGTGTCAAAAAAGCATTTTGGCTCAAATTCTGACTGTTTTGACTTTTGATCTTGAAATGTGACCAAAAAACAGCTCTTTTTTGAACTACAGATGAGATTTTTGCCTTTTGGCTCAAATTCGAACAGTTTTGACTGTCAACTTGAAATGTGACCAAAAAACAGCAGTTTTTTAAACTACATATGAGATCTTTGCATTTTGAGTGCGTTTTGGTTTCAAAAATCATTTTGTTACTCAAAAGCACTAAAAATGTCAAAAAAGCATTTTGGCTCATATTCTGACTGTTTTGACACTTCAAGTTGAAATGTGACCAAAAAAACAGCTCTTTTTTGAACTTTAGGTGAGATCTTTGCATTTTGAGTGCGTTTTGGTTTCAAAAATCATTTTGTTACTCAAAAGTACTAAAAGTGTCAAAAAAGCATTTTGGCTCAAATTCTGACTGTTTTGACTTTTCAACTTGAAATGTGACCAAAAACAACAGCTCTTTTTTAAACTACATTTGAGATCTTTGCATTTTGAGTGCGTTTTGGTTTCAAATATTTTGTTACTCAAAAATACTAAAAGTGTGAAAAAAGCATTTTGGCTCAAATTCTGACTGTTTTGACTTTTCAACTTAAAATGTGAACAACAAAAAGCAGTTTTTTAAACTACATATGAGATCTTTGCATTTTGAGTGTGTTTTGGTTTCAAAAAGCAATTTGTTACTCAAAAGTACTAAAAGTGTCAAAAAAGCATTTTGGCTCAAATTCTGACTGTTTTGACTTTTCAACTTGAAATGTGACCAAAAACAACAGCTCTTTTTTGAACGTTATGTGAGATCTTTGCTTTTTGAGTGCGTTTTGGTTTCAAAAATCATTTTGTCACTCATAAGTACTAAAAGTGTGAAAAAAGCATTTTGGCTCAAATTCTGACTGTTTTGACTTTTGAACTTGAAATGTGACCAAAAACAACAGCTCTTTTTTGAACTTTAGGTGAGATCTTTGCTTTTTGAGTGTGTTTTGGTTTCAAAAATCATTTTGTCACTCAAAAGTACTAAAAGTGTCAAAAAAGCATTTTGGCTCAAATTCTGACTGTTTTGACACTTCAACTTGAAATGTGACCAAAAACAACAGCTCTTTTTTGAACGTTATGTGAGATCTTTGCTTTTTGAGTGCGTTTTGGTTTCAAAAAGCATTTTGTTACTCAAAAGTACTAAAAGTGTCAAAAAAGCATTTTGGCTCAAATTCTGACTGTTTTGACACTTCAACTTGAAATAAGACCAAAAACAACAGCTCTTTTTTGAACTTTAGGTGAGATCTTTGCTTTTTGAGTGCGTTTTGGTTTCAAAAATCATTTTGTCACTCATAAGTACTAAAAGTGTGAAAAAAGCATTTTGGCTCAAATTCTGACTGTTTTGACTTTTGAACTTGAAATGTGACCAAAAAACAGCAGTTTTTTAAACTACATATGAGATATTTGCATATTGAGTGCGTTTTTGTTTCAAAAAGCATTTTGTTACTCAAAAGTACTAAAAGTGTCAAAAAAGAATTTTGGCTCAAATTCTGACTGTTTTGACACTTCAACTTGAAATGTGACCAAAAAACAGCAGTTTTTTAAACTACATTTGAGATCTTTGCATTTTGAGTGCGTTTTGGTTTCAAAAATCATTTTGTTACTCAAAAATACTAAAAGTGTCAAAAAAGCATTTTGGCTCAAATTCTGACTGTTTTGACTTTTGAACTTAAAATGCGACCAAAAACAACAACTCTTTTTTGAACTTTAGATGAGATCTTTGCTTTTTGAATGCGTTTTGTTTTCAAAAATCATTTTGTCAATCAAAAGTACTAAAAGTGTCAAAAAAGCATTTTGTCTCAAATTCTGACTGTTTTGACTTTTGAACTTGAAATGTGACCAAAAAACAGCTTTTTTTTTTAACAACAGATGAGATTTTTGCCTTTTGGCTCAAATTTGAACAGTTTTGTCTGTCAACTTGAAATGTGACCAAAAACAACAGCTCTTTTTTGAACTTAAGGTGAGATATTTGCTTTTTGAGTGTGTTTTGGTTTCAAAAATCATTTTGTCACTCAAAAGTACTAAAAGTGTCAAAAAAGCATTTTGGCTGAAATTCTGACTGTTTTGACACTTCAACTTGAAATGTGACCAAAAAACAGCAGTTTTTTAAACTGCATATGAGATCTTTGCATTTTGAGTGCGTTTTGGTTTCAAAAATCATTTTGTCACTCAAAAGTGCCAAAAGTGTCAAAAAAGCATTTTGGCTCAAATTCTGACTGTTTTGACTTTTGAACTTGAAATGTGACCAAAAACAACAGCTCTTTTTTAAACTACATATGAGATCTTTGCTTTTTGAGTGTGTTTTGGTTTCAAAAATCATTTTGTCACTCAAAAGTACTAAAAGTGTGAAAAAAGCATTTTGGCTCAAATTCTGACTGTTTTGACACTTCAACTTGAAATGTGACCAAAAAACAGCAGTTTTTTAAACTACATATGAGATCTTTGCATTTTGAGTGCGTTTTGGTTTCAAAATTCATTTTGTTACTCAAAAGTACTAAAAGTGTCAAAAAAGCATTTTTGCTCATATTCTGACTGTTTTGACACTTCAACTTAAAATGTGACCAAAAAAAAGGAGTTTTTTAAACTACATATGAGATCTTTGCATATTGAATGCGTTTTGGTTTCAAAAAGCATTTTGTTACTCAAAAGTACTAAAAGTGTCAAAAAAGAATTTTGGCTCAAATTCTGACTGTTTTGACACTTAAACTTGAAATGTGACCAAAAAACAGCAGTTTTTTAAACTACATTTGAGATCTTTGCATTTTGAGTGCGTTTTGGTTTCAAAAATCATTTTGTTACTCAAAAGTACTAAAAGTGTCAAAAAAGCATTTTGGCTCAAATTCTGACTGTTTTGACTTTTGAACTTAAAATGCGACAAAAAACAACAACTCTTTTTTGAACTTTAGATGAGATCTTTGCTTTTTGAATGCGTTTTGGTTTCAAAAATCATTTTGTCAATCAAAAGTACTAAAAGTGTCAAAAAAGCATTTTGTCTCAAATTCTGACTGTTTTGACTTTTGAACTCGAAATGTGACCAAAAAACAGCTTTTTTTTTAACTACAGATGAGATTTTTGCCCTTTGGCTCAAATTTGAACAGTTTTGACTGTCAACTTGAAATGTGACCAAAAACGACAGCTCTTTTTTGAACTTAAGGTGAGATATTTGCTTTTTGAGTGTGTTTTGGTTTCAAAAATCATTTTGTCCCTCAAAAGTACTAAAAGTGTCAAAAAAGCATTTTGGCTCAAATTCTGACTGTTTTGACACTTCAACTTGAAATGTGACCAAAAAACAGCAGTTTTTTAAACTACATATGAGATCTTTGCATTTTGAGTGCGTTTTGGTTTCAAAAATAATTTTGTCACTCAAAAGTTCCAAAAGTGTCAAAAAAGCATTTTGGCTCAAATTCTGACTGTTTTGACTTTTGAACTTGAAATGTGACCAAAAAACAGCTTTTTTTTTAACTACAGATGAGATTTTTGCCTTTTGGCTCAAATTTGAACAGTTTTGACTGTCAACTTGAAATGTGACCAAAAAACAACACTTTTTTGAAATAAACATCAAATTTTTATCTTTTGAGTGCGTTTTGGTTTCAAAAATCATTTTGTCACTCAAAAGTACTAAAAGTGTCAAAAAAGCATTTTGGCTGAAATTCTGACTGTTTTGACACTTCAACTTGAAATGTGACCAAAAAACAGCAGTTTTTTAAACTACATATGAGATCTTTGCATTTTGAGTGCGTTTTGGTTTCAAAAATAATTTTGTCACTCAAAAGTGCCAAAAGTGTCAAAAAAGCATTTTGGCTCAAATTCTGACTGTTTTGACTTTTGAACTTGAAAGGTGACCAAAAACAACAGCTCTTTTTTAAACTACATATGAGATCTTTGCTTTTTGAGTGTGTTTTGGTTTCAAAAATCATTTTGTCACTCAAAAGTACTAAAAGTGTGAAAAAAGCATTTTGGCTCAAATTCTGACTGTTTTGACACTTCAACTTGAAATGTGACCAAAAAACAGCAGTTTTTTAAACTACATATGAGATCTTTGCATTTTGAGTGCGTTTTGGTTTCAAAATTCATTTTGTTACTCAACAGTACTAAAAGTGTCAAAAAAGCATTTTGGCTCAAATTCTGACTGTTTTGACTTTTGAACTTGAAATGTGACCAAAAACAACAGCTCTTTTTTGAACTTTAGGTGAGATCTTTGCTTTTTGAGTGTGTTTTGGTTTCAAAAATCATTTTGTCACTCAAAAGTACTAAAAGTGTGAAAAAAGCATTTTGGCTCAAATTCTGATTTTTTTGACTTTTGAACACGAAATGTGACCAAAAAACAGCTTTTTTTTGAACTACAGATGAGATTTTTGCCTTTTGGCTCAAATTTGAACAGTTTTGACTGTCAACTTGAAATGTGACCAAAAAACAACACTTTTTTGAAATACACATCAAATTTTTATCTTTTGAGTGCGTTTTGGTTTCAAAAATCATTTTGTCACTCAAAAGTACTAAAAGTGTCAAAAAAGCATTTTGGCTCAAATTCTGACTGTTTTGACTTTTGAATTTGAAATGTGACCAAAAACAACAGCTCTTTTTTGAACTTTAGGTGAGATATTTGCTTTTTGAGTGTGTTTTGGTTTCAAAAATCATTTTGTCACTCAAAAGTGCCAAAAGTGTCAAAAAAGCATTTTGGCTCAAATTCTGACTGTTTTGACTTTTGAACTTGAAATGTGACCAAAAACAACTCTTTTTTGAACTTTAGGTGAGATCTTTGCTTTTTGAGTGTGTTTTGGTTTCAAAAATCATTTTGTCACTCAAAAGTACTAAAAGTGTGAAAAAAGCATTTTGGCTCAAATTCTGACTGTTTTGACACTTCAACTTGAAATGTGACCAAAAAACAGCAGTTTTTTAAACTACATATGAGATCTTTGCTTTTTGAGTGTGTTTTGGTTTCAAAAATCATTTTGTCACTCAAAAGTACTAAAAAGGTCAAAAAAGCATTTTGGCTGAAATTCTGACTGTTTTGACACTTCAACTTGAAATGTGACCAAAAAACAGCAGTTTTTTAAACTACATATGAGATCTTTGCATTTTGAGTGCGTTTTGGTTTCAAAAATAATTTTGTCACTCAAAAGTACTAAAAGTGTGAAAAAAGCATTTTGGCTCAAATTCTGACTGTTTTGACTTTTGAACTTGAAATGTGACCAAAAACAACAGCTCTTTTTTGAACTTTAGGTGAGATCTTTGCTTTTTGAGTGCGTTTTGGTTTCAAAAATCATTTTGTCACTCAAAAGTACTAAAAGTGTGAAAAAAGCATTTTGGCTCAAATTCTGACTGTTTTGACTTTTGAACTCGAAATGTGACCAAAAAACAGCTTTTTTTTGAACTACAGATGAGATTTTTGCCTTTTGGCTCAAATTTGAACAGTTTTGACTGTCAACTTGAAATGTGACCAAAAAACAACACTTTTTTGAAATACACAATAAATTTTTATCTTTTGAGTGCGTTTTGGTTTCAAAAATCATTTTGTCACTCAAAAGTACTAAAAGTGTCAAAAAAGCATTTTGGCTCAAATTCTGACTGTTAAAACTTTTGAATTTGAAATGTGACCAAAAACAACAGCTCTTTTTTGAACTTTAGGTGAGATATTTGCTTTTTGAGTGTGTTTTGGTTTCAAAAATCATTTTGTCACTCAAAAGTGCCAAAAGTGTCAAAAAAGCATTTTGGCTCAAATTCTGACTGTTTTGACTTTTCAACTTGAAATGTGACCAAAAACAACAACTCTTTTTTGAACTTTATGTGAGATCTTTGCTTTTTGAGTGCGTTTTGGTTTCAAAAATCATTTTGTCACTCAAAAGTACTAAAAGTGTGAAAAAAGCATTTTGGCTCAAATTCTGACTGTTTTGACACTTCAACTTGAAATGTGACCAAAAACAACAGCTCTTCTTTGAACGTTATGTGAGATCTTTGCTTTTTGAGTGCGTTTTGGTTTCAAAAAGCAATTTGTTACTCATAAGTACTAAAAGTGTCAAACAAGCATTTTGGCTCAAATTCTGACTGTTTTGACTTTTGAACTTGAAATGTGACCAAAAAACAGCAGTTTTTTAAACTACATATGAGATCTTTGCATTTTGAGTGCGTTTTGGTTTCAAAAATAATTTTGTCACTCAAAAGTGCCAAAAGTGTCAAAAAAGCATTTTGGCTCAAATTCTGACTGTTTTGACTTTTGAACTTGAAATGTGACCAAAAAACAACAGCTCTTTTTTAAACTACATATGAGATCTTTGCTTTTTGAGTGTGTTTTGGTTTCAAAAATCATTTTGTCACTCAAAACTACTAAAAGTGTGAAAATAGCATTTTGGCTCAAATTCTGACTGTTTTGACACTTCAACTTGAAATGTGACCAAAAAACAGCAGTTTTTTAAACTACATATGAGATCTTTGCATTTTGAGTGAGTTTTGGTTTCAAAATTCATTTTGTTACTCAACAGTACTAAAAGTGTCAAAAAAGCATTTTGGCTCAAATTCTGACTGTTTTGACTTTTGAACTTGAAATGTGACCAAAAAACAGCAGTTTTTTAAACTACATATGAGATCTTTGCATTTTGAGTGCGTTTTGGTTTCAAAAATAATTTTGTCACTCAAAAGTGCCAAAAGTGTCAAAAAAGCATTTTGGCTCAAATTCTGACTGTTTTGACTTTTGAACTTGAAATGTGACCAAAAAACAACAGCTCTTTTTTAAACTACATATGAGATCTTTGCTTTTTGAGTGTGTTTTGGTTTCAAAAATCATTTTGTCACTCAAAACTACTAAAAGCATTTTGGCTCAAATTCTGACTGTTTTGACTTTTGAACTCGAAATGTGACCAAAAACAACAGCTCTTTTTTGAACGTTATGTGAGATCTTTGCTTTTTGAGTGCGTTTTGGTTTCAAAAATCATTTTGTCACTCATAAGTACTAAAAGTGTGAAAAAAGCATTTTGGCTCAAATTCTGACTGTTTTGACTTTTGAACTTGAAATGTGACCAAAAACAACAGCTCTTTTTTGAACTTTAGGTGAGATCTTTGCTTTTTGAGTGTGTTTTGGTTTCAAAAATCATTTTGTCACTCAAAAGTACTAAAAGTGTCAAAAAAGCATTTTGCCTCAAATTCTGACTGTTTTGACACTTCAACTTGAAATGTGACCAAAAACAACAGCTCTTTTTTGAACGTTATGTGAGATCTTTGCTTTTTGAGTGCGTTTTGGTTTCAAAAAGCAATTTGTTACTCATAAGTACTAAAAGTGTCAAAAAAGCATTTTGGCTCAAATTCTGACTGTTTTGACTTTTGAACTTGAAATGTGACCAAAAAACAGCAGTTTTTTAAACTACATATGAGATCTTTGCATATTGAGTGCGTTTTTGTTTCAAAAAGCAATTTGTTACTCAAAAGTACTAAAAGTGTCAAAAAAGCATTTTTGCTCATATTCTGACTGTTTTGACTTTTCAACTTAAAATGCGACCAAAAACAACAACTCTTTTTTGAACTTTAGATGAGATCTTTGCTTTTTGAATGCGTTTTGGTTTCAAAAATCATTTTGTCAATCAAAAGTACTAAAAGTGTCAAAAAAGCATTTTGTCTCAAATTCTGACTGTTTTGACTTTTGAACTCGAAATGTGACCAAAAAACAGCTTTTTTTTAACTACAGATGAGATTTTTGCCTTTTGGCTCAAATTTGAACAGTTTTGTCTGTCAACTTGAAATGTGACCAAAAACAACAGCTCTTTTTTGAACTTAAGGTGAGATATTTGCTTTTTGAGTGTGTTTTGGTTTCAAAAATCATTTTGTCACTCAAAAGTACTAAAAGTGTCAAAAAAGCATTTTGGCTGAAATTCTGACTGTTTTGACACTTCAACTTGAAATGTGACCAAAAAACAGCAGTTTTTTAAACTGCATATGAGATCTTTGCATTTTGAGTGCGTTTTGGTTTCAAAAATAATTTTGTCACTCAAAAGTGCCAAAAGTGTCAAAAAAGCATTTTGGCTCAAATTCTGACTGTTTTGACTTTTCAACTTGAAATGTGACCAAAAACAACAGCTCTTTTTTAAACTACATATGAGATCTTTGCTTTTTGAGTGTGTTTTGGTTTCAAAAATCATTTTGTCACTCAAAAGTACTAAAAGTGTGAAAAAAGCATTTTGGCTCAAATTCTGACTGTTTTGACACTTCAACTTGAAATGTGACCAAAAAAAAGGAGTTTTTTAAACTACATATGAGATCTTTGCATATTGAATGCGTTTTTGTTTCAAAAAGCATTTTGTTACTCAAAAGTACTAAAAGTGTCAAAAAAGAATTTTGGCTCAAATTCTGACTGTTTTGACACTTCAACTTGAAATGTGACCAAAAAACAGCAGTTTTTTAAACTACATTTGAGATCTTTGCATTTTGAGTGCGTTTTGGTTTCAAAAATCATTTTGTTACTCAAAAATACTAAAAGTGTCAAAAAAGCATTTTGGCTCAAATTCTGACTGTTTTGACTTTTGAACTTAAAATGCGACAAAAAACAACAACTCTTTTTTGAACTTTAGATGAGATCTTTGCTTTTTGAATGCGTTTTGGTTTCAAAAATCATTTTGTCAATCAAAAGTACTAAAAGTGTCAAAAAAGCATTTTGTCTCAAATTCTGACTGTTCTGACTTTTGAACTCGAAATGTGACCAAAAAACAGCTTTTTTTTAACTACAGATGAGATTTTTGCCTTTTGGCTCAAATTTGAACAGTTTTGACTGTCAACTTGAAATGTGACCAAAAAACAGCAGTTTTTTAAACTACATATGAGATCTTTGCATTTTGAGTGCGTTTTGGTTTCAAATATCATTTTGTCACTCAAAAGTGCCAAAAGTGTCAAAAAAGCATTTTGGCTCAAATTCTGACTGTTTTGACTTTTGAACTTGAAATGTGACCAAAAAAAAGCTTTTTTTTGAACTACAGATGAGATTTTTGCCTTTTGGCTCAAATTTGAACAGTTTTGACTGTCAACTTGAAATGTGACCAAAAAACAACACTTTTTTGAAATAAACATCAAATTTTTATCTTTTGAGTGCGTTTTGGTTTCAAAAATCATTTTGTCACTCAAAAGTACTAAAAGTGTCAAAAAAGCATTTTGGCTCAAATTCTGACTGTTTTGACACTTCAACTTGAAATGTGACCAAAAAACAGCAGTTTTTTAAACTACATATGAGATCTTTGCATTTTGAGTGCGTTTTGGTTTCAAAAATAATTTTGTCACTCAAAAGTGCCAAAAGTGTCAAAAAAGCATTTTGGCTCAAATTCTGACTGTTTTGACTTTTGAACTTGAAAGGTGACCAAAAACAACAGCTCTTTTTTAAACTACATATGAGATCTTTGCTTTTTGAGTGTGTTTTGGTTTCAAAAATCATTTTGTCACTCAAAAGTACTAAAAATGTGAAAAAAGCATTTTGGCTCAAATTCTGACTGTTTTGACACTTCAACTTGAAATGTGACCAAAAAACAGCAGTTTTTTAAACTACATATGAGATCTTTGCATTTTGAGTGCGTTTTGGTTTCAAAATTCATTTTGTTACTCAACAGTACTAAAAGTGTCAAAAAAGCATTTTGGCTCAAATTCTGACTGTTTTGACTTTTGAACTTGAAATGTGACCAAAAACAACAGCTCTTTTTTGAACTTTAGGTGAGATCTTTGCTTTTTGAGTGTGTTTTGGTTTCAAAAATCATTTTGTCACTCAAAAGTACTAAAAGTGTGAAAAAAGCATTTTGGCTCAAATTCTGACTGTTTTGACTTTTGAACTTGAAATGTCACCAAAAAAAGCACTTTTTTAAACTACATATGAGATCTTTGCTTTTTGAGTGCGTTTTGGTTTCAAAAATCATTTTTTTACTCAACAGTACTAAAAGTGTCAAAAAAGCATTTTGGCTCAAATTCTGACTGTTTTGACTTTTGAACTTGAAATGTGACCAAAAACAACAGCTCCTTTTTGAACTTTAGGTGAGATCTTTGCTTTTTGAGTGTGTTTTGGTTTCAAAAATCATTTTGTCACTCAAAAGTACTAAAAGTGTGAAAAAAGCATTTTGGCTCAAATTCTGACTGTTTTGACTTTTGAACTCGGAATGTGACCAAAAAACAGCTTTTTTTTGAACTACAGATGAGATTTTTGCCTTTTGGCTCAAATTTGAACAGTTTTGACTGTCAACTTGAAATGTGACCAAAAAACAGCAGTTTTTTAAACTACATATGAGATCTTTGCATTTTGAGTGTGTTTTGGTTTCAAAAATCATTTTGTCACTCAAAAGGGCCAAAAGTGTCAAAAAAGCATTTTGGCTCAAATTCTGACTGTTTTGACTTTCCAACTAGAAATGCGACCTAAAAACAGCAGTTTTTTAAACTACATATGAGATCTTTGCATATTGAGTGCTTTTTGGTTTCAAAAATCCTTTTGTTACTCAAAAGTGCTAAAAGTGTCAAAAATGCATTTTGGCTCAAATTCTGACTGTTTTGACTTTTGAACTTGAAATGTGACCAAAAACAACAGCTCTTTTTTGAACTTTAGGTAAGATATTTGCTTTTTGAGTGTGTTTTGGTTTCAAAAATCATTTTGTCACTCAAAAGTGCCAAAAGTGTCAAAAAAGCATTTTGGCTCAAATTCTGACTGTTTTGACACTTCAACTTGAAATGTGACCAAAAAAAACAACTCTTTTTTGAACTTTAGGTGAGATCTTTGCTTTTTGAGTGCGTTTTGGTTTCAAAATTCATTTTGTCACTCAAAAGTACTAAAAGTGTCAAAAAAGCATTTTGGCTCAAATTCTGACTGTTTTGACTTTTGAACTTGAAATGTGACCAAAAACAACAGCTCTTTTTTGAACTTTAGGTGAGATCTTTGCTTTTTGAGTGTGTTTTGGTTTCAAAAATCATTTTGTCACTCAAAAGTACTAAAAGTGTGAAAAAAGCATTTTGGCTCAAATTCTGACTGTTTTGACACTTCAACTTGAAATGTGACCAAAAAAACAGCAGTTTTTTTAAACTACATATGAGATCTTTGCATATTGAGTGCTTTTTGGTTTCAAAAATCATTTTTTACTCAAAAGTGCTAAAAGTGTCAAAAATGCATTTTGGCTCAAATTTGGACTGTTTTGACTTTTTTACTTGAAATGTCACCAAAAAACAGCAATTTTTTGAACCACAAATGAGATCTTTTGCTTGTGAGTGCGTTTTGTTTTCAAAAATCATTTTGTCACTCAAAAGTACTAAAAGTGTCAAAAAAGCATTTTGGCTCAAATTCTGACTGTTTTGACTTTTGAACTTGAAATGTTACCAAAAACAACAAATCTTTTTTGAACTTTAGGTGAGATATTTGCTTTTTGAGTGTGTTTTGGTTTCAAAAATCATTTTGTCACTCAAAAGTGCCAAAAGTGTCAAAAAAGCATTTTGGCTCAAATTCTGACTGTTTTGACTTTTGAACATGAAATGTGACCAAAAACAACAACTCTTTTTTGAACTTTAGGTGAGATCTTTGCTTTTTGAGTGTGTTTTGGTTTCAAAAATCATTTTTTTACTCAAAAGTGCTAAAAGTGTCAAAAATGCATTTTGGCTCAAATTTGGACTGTTTTGAATTTTTACTTGAAATGTCACCAAAAAAAGCACTTTTTTGAACTACAAATGAGATCTTTTGCTTGTGAGTGCGTTTTGTTTTCAAAAATCATTTTGTCACTCAAAAGTACTAAAAGTGTCAAAAAAGCATTTTGGCTCAAATTCTGACTGTTTTGACTTTTCAACTTGAAATGTGACGAAAAAACAGCACTTTTTTGATCTACAAATGAGATCTTTGCCTTTTGAGTGTATTTGAGCTCAAAAATCATTTTGTCACTCAAAAGTACTAAAAGTGTCAAAAAAGCATTTTGGTTCAATTTCTGACTGTTTTAACTTTTCAACTTGAAATGTGACCAAAAAACAACACTTTTTTGAACTTTAGGTGAGATCTTTGCTTTTTGAGTGCGTTTTGTCATAAAAATTTTGTCACCTTACAAGTGTCAAAAAGGCATTTTGGCTCAAATTCTGACTGTTTTGACTTTCCAACTAGAAATGCGACCTAAAAACAGCAGTTTTTTAAACTACATATGAGATCTTTGCATATTGAGTGCTTTTTTGGTTTCAAAAAATCCTTTTGTTACTCAAAAGTGCTAAAAGTGTCAAAAATGCATTTTGGCTCAAATTCTGACTGTTTTGACTTTTGAACTTGAAATGTGACCAAAAACAACAGCTCTTTTTTGAACTTTAGGTGAGATATTTGCTTTTTGAGTGTGTTTTGGTTTCAAAAATCATTTTGTCACTCAAAAGTGCCAAAAGTGTCAAAAAAGCATTTTGGCTCAAATTCTGACTGTTTTGACACTTCAACTTGAAATGTGACCAAAAAAAACAACTCTTTTTTGAACTTTAGGTGAGATCTTTGCTTTTTGAGTGCGTTTTGGTTTCAAAAATCATTTTGTCACTCAAAAGTACTAAAAGTGTCAAAAAAGCATTTTGGCTCAAATTCTGACTGTTTTGACTTTTGAACTTGAAATGTGACCAAAAACAACAGCTCTTTTTTGAACTTTAGGTGAGATCTTTGCTTTTTGAGTGTGTTTTGGTTTCAAAAATCATTTTGTCACTCAAAAGTACTAAAAGTGTGAAAAAAGCATTTTGGCTCAAATTCTGACTGTTTTGACACTTCAACTTGAAATGTGACCAAAAAACAGCAGTTTTTTTAAACTACATATGAGATCTTTGCATATTGAGTGCTTTTTGGTTTCAAAAATCATTTTTTACTCAAAAGTGCTAAAAGTGTCAAAAATGCATTTTGGCTCAAATTTGGACTGTTTTGACTTTTTTACTTGAAATGTCACCAAAAAACAGCAATTTTTTGAACCACAAATGAGATCTTTTGCTTGTGAGTGCGTTTTGTTTTCAAAAATCATTTTGTCACTCAAAAGTACTAAAAGTGTCAAAAAAGCATTTTTGGCTCAAATTCTGACTGTTTTGACTTTTCAACTTGAAATGTGACGAAAAAACAGCACTTTTTTGAACTACAAATGAGATCTTTGCCTTTTGAGTGTATTTGAGCTCAAAAATTATTTTGTCACTCAAAAGTACTAAAAGTGTCAAAAAAGCATTTTGGTTCAATTTCTGACTGTTTTAACTTTTCAACTTGAAATGTGACCAAAAAACAACACTTTTTTGAACTTTAGGTGAGATCTTTGCTTTTTGAGTGCGTTTTGTCATAAAAATTTTGTCACCTTACAAGTGTCAAAAAAGCATTTTGGCTCAAATTCTGACTGTTTTGACTTTCCAACTAGAAATGCGACCTAAAAACAGCAGTTTTTTAAACTACATATGAGATCTTTGCATATTGAGTGCTTTTTGGTTTCAAAAATCATTTTGTTACTCAAATGTGCTAAAAGTGTCAAAAATGCATTTTGGCTCAAATTTTGACTGTTTTGACTTTTTTACTTGAAATGTGACCAAAAAACAGCACTTTTTTGAACTACAAATGAGATTTTTTCCTTTTACCTCAAATTCAAACAGTTTTGACTTTTCAATTTGAAATGTGACCAAAAAAAGAGTACTTTTTAAACTACGAATGAAATTTTTTCCTTTTGGCTCAAATTCTAACAGTTTTGACTGTACAACTTGAAATGTGACAAAACAACAACACTTTTTTGAACTACACATCAAATCTTCATCTTTTGAGTGTGTTTAGTGTTAAAAAATCATTTTATCACTCAAAAGTGCTAAAAGTGTCATAAAAGCATTTTTGTCACTTAAAAGTGCCTAAAGTGTGGGGGAAAAAAGCATTGTGGTTCAATTTTGACTGTTTTAACTTTTCAACTTGAAATGTGACCAAAAACAGAACTTCTTTGATCTTTAGGTGAGATCTTTGCTTTTTGAGTGCGTTTTGGTTTCAAAAATCATTTTGTCACTCAAATGTACTAACAGTGTCAAAAAAACATTTTGGCTCAAATTCTGACAGTTTTGACTTTTTAACTTGAAATGTGACCACAAAACAGCATTTTTTTGACTACAAATGAGATTTTTGGCTCAAATTCGAATAGTTTTGACTGTATAACTTGAAATGTGACCAAAAAACAACACTTTTTTGAAATACACATCAAATATTTATCTTTTGAGTGTGTTTCGTGTTCAAAAATCATTGTATCACTCAAAAGTGCCAAAAGTGTCAAAAAAGCATTTTGGCTCAAATTCTGACTCTTTTAACTTTACAACTTGAAAAATGACCAAAAGACAGCAGTTTTTTAAACTACATATGAGATCTTTGTATTTTGAGTGCGTTATGTTTTCAAAAATCATTTTGTCACTCAAAAGTACTAAAAGTGTCAAAAAAGCATTTTGGTTCAATTTCTGACTGTTTTAACTTTTCAATTTGAAATGTGACCAAAAAACAACACTTTTTTGAACTCTAGGTGAGATCTTTGCTTTTTGAGTGCGTTTTGTCATAAAAATTTTGTCACCTTAAAAGTGTGATAAAGCATTTAAGCTCGAATTTTGGCTGTTTTGACTGTACAACTTGAAATGTGACCAAAAAAAAAGAGTACTTTTTAAACTACGAATGAAATTTTTGCCTTTTGGCTCAAATTCGAACAGTTTTGACTGTACAACTTGAAATGTGACAAAACAACAACACTTTTTTGAACTACAAATCAAATATTTCCCTTTTGATTGCATTTTGTGCTCATAAATCATTGTGTCATTCAAAAGTGCTAAATGTGTCAGAAAAGCATTTTGGCTCAAATTCTGACTGTTTTGAATTCTTAACTTGAAATGTGACCAAAAGACCGCACTTTTTTGAACTACACATGAGACTTTTGCCTTTTGAGTGCGTTTTGAGCTCAAAAATCATTTTGTCACCTTAAAAGTGTGATAAAGCATTTAAGCTCGAATTTTGGCTGTTTTGACTGTACAACTTGAAATGTGACCAAAAAAAAAAGAGTACTTTTTAAACTACGAATGAAATTTTTGCCTTTTGGCTCAAATTCGAACAGTTTTGACTGTACAACTTGAAATGTGACAAAACAACAACACTTTTTTGAACTACAAATCACATCTTTACCTTTTGAGTGTCTTTTGTGGTCAAAAAGCATTTTGTCACTCAAAAGTGCTAAAGGTGTCAGAGAAGCTTTTTTGCTCAAATTCTGACTGTTTTGATTTGTCAACTTGAAATGTGACCAAAAAACAACACTTTTTTGAACTACAAATCAAGTGTTTGCCTTTTGAGTGCGTTTTTTGCACAAAAATCATTTTGTCACTTAAAAATTCCAAAAGTGTGAAAAAAGTATTTTGGCTCAAATTGTAACTGTTTTGACTTTTCAACTTGAAATGTGACCAAAGAACAACACTTTTTGGAGCTACAAATGAGAACTTTGCCTTTTGATTGCGTTTTGTGCTCAAAAATAATTTTGTCCCTCAAAAAAGTGCCAAAAATCTCAATAAGCATTTTTTACTGAAATTTTTTTTTTTTTTTTTTTTTTTTGAATATGAACCCCCCCACCGCGCGGAGAGAGCACCGCCGGGCCCATGGAGCCGGCACCCAAGGGACACGGCCGCCATCGCCAAGGGGCCCACACCCCCCACCAGGGAACGGGTAGGGGACAGATGGACCCAGGTCCCACCTTCCTTGTAAAATTTGTGTGCGTGTATGGGTGCTTGAGAGGGTGTTTGTGTGCATGTGTGTGTGTTTATGTTTGAATGTATATATTGAAGGGGGAGGGGTGTGTGTACTAAGGGGGGTGCAGTTAAAATTGGCAAGTAGGGCACTAAGGGGACATCTCCTGATTACTCACAGTGATGTCCCCTCACCCTCCACACCAAGGGGCCCTAAATGTCTAAGGTGCGGTTAAAATTGGCGGGTAGGGTGCCAGGAGGACATCTGCTGCTTGCTTGCAGTGATGTCCAAGCCCCCCCCCTACCAAGGACCCTACATGTCTAAGGTGCAAATAAAACCGAAAGAGGGGGGGCCCACTCCATACGGCAACCATAGGAGGGGGGCCACTCCCAAGTAGCCCCCCCCCAAGGCGCATCGCAGGCTAGACCCCCCACCCCCTCACCCTAATATGAGGTTATATAGGGAAGGGGGTAAGTTGGGGACAGCTGGTAGACTGTCCCCCGGTGGTCAAACAGCCGTCCCCCAGCCCACCCCCAGCAAAGGGGCCAGGGCCACCCAGCCCAGGGGCCCACCCCCGGAGGCGCCGACACCCCAGGCCCGGCACCACCCACCCCAGACAGAGAGAGAGGAGCCAGAAAGCGTCGCCCCCCCCCCCGGAGCAAGCCCAGGCCCCCACCCCCAGACGCCGACCCTAGAAGAGCTCTGGTCAGGCCTCGACGGGACCGAGGAGGCCAACCGGCCGAGGCAACCACTGATTGCCTCAGCGGAGACCCCGACCCGCTAGCCCCCCCGACCCGTACTAATAATGGCCCCCCCTCCCCCCCAGAACGCCCCCCCACAGGACAGGGCCGACAAGCCCCCCACCCCACCCCACCCCAGACCCCGCAGCCGAAGCGGGTGACACCCAGAGCGACCGGGGGCCCCGAGAGGGTTGTCCCGTCCCGTCCCAGAGCCAGGGAAGGGCCGATCCCAGCCCCAGGTGCAGATGGGCAGCCCATCCGGCGCCGCTGGGCCCCCCCCACCCGAGCAGGGCCCCCCGCCAACCCCCCCCAGCACAGGCAAAGGGACCACCCCCCCAAGCCAAGCCAGACCACCACCCCACCCCCCCACCACGCACCCCCACACCCAAGCCCAGAGGACCACGCAGCGCCCCAGCCCGCCCCACCCAGGCACCGGACCCGACCCCCCGACCAACGGAGCCCCCCACCGCCCCCGCCAGGCACCGGAAGCCCCGACCCCCACCCCAAACCACGGCAGAAGGGCAAGGAGCAGCGACGACCAAGCCCTCCACCCCCTAAGTCATGGAGTCAACCACAGGAGACCAGAGAGACTGAATTCTTTCAAAGTTACTTGAGCTTTGGGCTGACATTTTTTCCAAGCTGATATGATCAAACAGCAGATTTCTGTGTTGACTTATGTTTATATTTTTCTTGTTTTTCCAATTTATTAAAATAGTTTTTTTGGCAATACAAAGAGTTATGAAAATGATAGATGCTAATCCTTCTTCTATATCGACTCATGTCACCTTTAAATCGTCGTCTTTAATTTTATACTTTTTAGTAATACTTGATTTAAGTTGCTGATATTCCAAGAAGTTATTTATTCCATGTTTGTCTTGAAGTTCCTGGGGAGTTATGAATCTTCTATCAATAATTACGTGCTCTAGTTGTTTTATGCCCCCTGCTTGCCAAGCTGGGAAGTGAATCATTTTTTTGTTAATAAGGATGTCCGGGTTGTTCCAGATGGGTGTCATTTTGCACGGTTGAATTGATGATTTTGATATTTTGAGAAATTCCCACCAGGCTGTTAAGGTGGCATTTATATTAATGCTTTTGAAACAATCCTGTTTTTTAACTGTTTGGCTAATAAATGGTAGCTGTGACAGGTTGATCTTTCCACATAACCCCTGTTCCAAGTCTAACCATGAGTTGGTTTCTGGATTATTTTTTAACCATTTTAAGATATATTGTAATCTATTTGCAAGAAAGTATTTGTGGAAATTAGGTAGTTCTAATCCTCCACAGCTTTTTGCAGATTTTAAAGTTTTTAGACTAATTCTTGCAGGTTTGTTGTTCCATAGAAAGCTTGATATGGATGAGTCTAATGTTTTGAACCATTTTAATGGCGGTTGTGTGGGAATCATTGAGAAGAGATAATTAACTTTGGGTAAGATTTTCATTTTAACCGTGGCTACCTTGCCCATAAGGGACAGAGGCAGGTTGGTCCAGCGTGTTATATCGTCCTGTATGCTTTTCAGTAATGGGGTGTGGTTTAGCTGCACCAGTTCTGATAGTTTGGGATTTTTACTGAAATTTTAACGGTTTTAACTTTTCAACTTGATATTTAACCAAAAAACAACACTTTTTTGAACTACAAATGAGAACTTTGCCTTTTGAGTGCGTTTTAAAAGGAAAAAACATTGGGTCACTCAAAAGTGCAAAAAGTATCAAAAAAGCATTTTGGCTCCAATTCTAACTGTTTTGACTTTTGAACTACAGATTTGACCAAAAAACAACACTTTTTTGAACTAAAAATTAGATAATTGCCTTTTGAGAGCGTTTTGTGCTAAAAAATTATTTTGTCACTCAAAAGTGCCAAAAGTGTGAAAAAAAGCATTATTAAATAAATTTTAATTGTCTTGACTTTCCAACCTGAAATGTGACAAAAAAATTGCTTTTTTGAATTACAAATGATAATTTTTCCTTTTGTGAGCTATTTGTGCTCAAAAATCATTTTTTTCACTCAAAAGTGCCAAAAGTGCGAAAAAATATTTTCGTTTTACTTCTAACTGTTTTGACTTTTCAACCTGAAATGTGACAAAAAAAAACTAATTTTTGGATTACAAATGAGAACTTTTCGTTATGCGTGCGTTTTGTGCTTAAAAATGATTTTGTCACTCAAAAGTGCCACAAATGTTAAAAAGGCATTTTAGCTCAAATTCTGTTTTGAGTTTTTAACTTGAAATGTAACTATTTTCTAAAAAACTGTTTTTCAAGTTCTTCTTTCTTAAATTTTATATATCGTGAGTTGTTAGAGACGATATATATATCGATTATCACATTATCACCATATCGTGATAGTATCGTTGTCGTGAGCAATGTATCGCAAATCGTATCATATTTTGATGTGCCCAGTGATTCCCAGCCCTTGTAGACAGATTGGTGTCAGCCTGTCACAGAAATAGTCAATCATTAAAATATCAAGAGAAATGGGTGGGTGCAAGGCGCCATCCCAGGCGAGCACAGTTGGTACTGCGCTGACGGCGAGCTGCCATGATGCCTGCAAAACAATGCATTGTGGGAAGCAGTGTCCTGTCAGATCTTGTAGTTTAATCCTTGTGCTATCTTAAATGACCCCACCCTTACATTGACGTGTTCTCCCTACCATAACAAAGGTGGATTAAGGTGGAAAGATTTCATGTAATCCATAGACACCAGTGAAGATCACAAATCACTGAAGAAAAAAAGAAAACTCAGGTATGTCCTTTAATTGACAGCTGTTTTCAAACCCATAATCAGTCAGTCTGCCTATTTTAAGGGAGTCGAATAGTCACGTTGCTGTTTGGTGAAAAGGGGTGTGCCAGAAACAAAATTATAGAAACAAAATTATAGACAAACATCGTAAAGGTAAAGGTTATAAGACCATCTCTAAGCAGCTTGAAGTTCCTGTGACAACAGTGGCACATATTATTCAGAAGTTTAAGACCCACTGGACAGTAGCCAACCTCCCTGGACGTGGCTGGAAGAGGAAAATTGATGACAAATTGAGGAGACGGATAGTTGGAACTGTCTCCGAAGAGCCCAGAACAACCTCAAAAGACAGTAACCCTTGTGCTTTCCCAGGCACTTTAACATCGGGAGTTGTGTCATCTAGACCCACTAGACCAGGGGTCGGGAACCTTTTTGGCCAAGAGAGCCATAAACGCCACATATTTTGAAATGTAATTTCGAAAGAGCCATACAATAATGTAGTGTCCCTTTCCCACACGGAGGCACGGAGACTTAACTTCTTTTAAGGTTCTTTATTCTGGTTACTGCAGACCGCGACAAACGCCGAACAATTACTTCAGCAACTCCTTAATCTCTCCCGCTGAGACGAGAGCGCTTCTCCCAACTTTATATTCCCCCCCTCCCGCTCCAGCCCTCCCATTTCCCTTATTTGGCCCATGGCTGAACTCCATTGGTCCAAACTACCTAATAACAGGCTGAGCGACAGAACTGAGAGCCAATCAGATGCGTTCAATGAACTCCAGAACTTTCAACGCGGCCCAACAGCCGCTCAGTCCGCGACAATATGTTTAAAACTAAAAATACAAATGAATGTGTGCATTTTATTTAATTTCAACATTTTTAAAGTACAATAAGTCTGTGGATTCTTTTTAATAACATTGTTATGCTGTTGCTTATAAATGATGAGTATTTTTCGTGGTAGTTTTGTTGATGGTCTAGTCTGGTTGATACGTGGTGAGTTTCTGCTTCATGTAGGCGTTGAGACTTTAAACGTGATCGTTGGTCTGAATGTTCTGTAGATGTGAGAGACTGCTCACATGCAGATACGGAGCCAAACACACACTCACACGCTACAGTGAGTGACGGGCAGCGGGTTTTACGTTATTACAATCCCTGCGCGATTCACCTGCTGCCTGTCCTCACAACACCTCAGCCCCACCCCCTGCTTTCTTCCTCACACATCCCGTCCCCGCATCTGCGCGCTCTTTCTCAGAGACGGGAGCGCAGTTTTAGGCACGGCAATTCACAGCTTTCCAGGTGGTACAAACTGTGAAATAATAGATAATTGTAAACTGATAGCGCTGGCGCAGATTTTTCTCTCTAAGCACTGTTACTACTGCGCGCTTCTGGCATCGCATCGCGCCCGAGAAGGACTGGTCTAATGAAAAAAAAAGTATTATTAAAGATTTGTCTGCGAGCCACATGTGACCATCAAAAGAGCCATATATGGCTCGCAAGCCATAGGTTCCCGACCCCTGCACTAGACAGTGCGCTGAACCTTTTTTCTTCAATGATTTGTGAACCTCACTGGTGTCCATGAATTACATGAAATCTTTCCACCTTTATCCACCTTTGTCATGGTAGGGAGAACACCTCAACGTAAGGCTGGGGTCATCTGAGATAGCACAAGGGTTAAAGGTGAACTCCTAGGTCAAGGTACATCAGTGTCAGGTCGCACCATTCGTCCTTGTTTGAGCAGGAGTGGACTTCATGGGAGACAGCCAAGGAGGACAGCACTGTTGAAAGGAAATCATAAAAAAGCCAGACTGGAATTTGCAAAAATGCATGTTGACAAGCCACAAAGCTTCTGGGAAAATGTCCTTTGGACAGATGAGAGCTTTTTGGTAAGGCACATCAGCTCTATGTTCGTAGACTCAAAAATGAAGCATACAACCAAAAGAACACTGTCCCTACTGTGAAACATGGAAGAGGCTCATTTCTGTTTTGGGGCTGCTTTGCTGCATCTGGCACAGAGTGTCTTGAAGTTGTGCAAGGTGAAATGAAATCTGTAGATTATCAAGGCATTCTGGATAGAAATGTGCTGCCTAGTGTCAGAAAGCTTGGTCTCAGTCGCAGGTCATGGGTCTTCCAACAGGACAACGATCCATAACACACAGCCAAAAAAAAAACCAAGAATGGCTAAGAGAAAAGCGTTGGACTGTTCGGCAGTGGCCTTCTATGAGCCCAGATTTGAATCCCAGTGAACATCTGTGGAAGGAGCCGAAACATGCCATTTGGACAAGACACCCGTCAAACCTGAGACAACTGGAGCAGTTTGCTCATGAGGAGTGGGCCAAAATACCTGTCAAAGGTGCAGAAGGCTCATTGACAAATACAGAAACCGTTTAATTGCAGTGATTGCCTCAAAAGGTTGTGCAACAAAATATTAAGTTATGGGTACCATAATTTTTGTCCAGCCCTATTTCATTAGTAGTTTTTTTTCTAATTCTGTTAATCAACAACTCATAAGTAATGGCTGATTTTGATTATTTAATTTTCAATACATTTGAATTTATTGTTTCTTTTGAACGTTTCAATTCATTTCAGTGAGAATTGTGGACTTTCTTTCTTTAACTGAGGGGTACCTACAATTTTGTCCACCACTGTATGTCTGCACTTGTTTGGTGGTCAGCATGAGTTTAAACCAGAATAAGCATCTAGGTTTTTGTGACTTCAATAGTTGAATTATTCCTACTTTTGTCATGATTGTCTGTTACGAGAACAGACCCAAGCGCTGGAACCCAGAAAGATCACACACGAGTAGTGACAAGAGAAGTGTTTATTATAGTTTGTGGTTGTTTGGCGAGGAGTCCGAGGATAAGTCACCAGAGCAGAGGACTTTGAGGAGAGGATCCAAACTTTAAGTCATCACTGCTCTCTTAGATATCAGATGAATCACCAACCTCATGTCTGTCTCCTTTACCTCTTGCCTGTGTTTTCTCCACTAAATCATACGGCCAAGCAAGAATTATTTAATGTTTTAAACAAATTAAACATCTTGCTAAACCACATTTTATTTATGAAGTAAGTAACCCTTGTGCTATCCCAGGCACTTTAACATTGGGAATTGTGTCATCTAGACCCACTAGACAGTGCGCTGAACCTTTTTTCTTCAATGATTTGTGAACCTCACTGGTGTCCATGGATTACATGAAATCTTTCCAGCTTTATCCACCTTTGTCATGGTAGGGAGAACACCTCAACGTAAGGGTGGGGTCATCTGAGATAACACAAGGGCTAAAAAGGACTGACTTGGTATTAACTGGCTTTGTGCTGAATGTCTACCAGAAGACCAACCTGTTTCTGTCCTCCTTCTGTCCTGATTCTTTTTCTCTTTTCGCGTCTTTCTCTCTACCCTCACAACTGTGTTGTGAGGATAGAGAGAAACATAAATCTTCAAAAATCTTCAAAAACATAAATCTTCACAAAAATCTTCCTAACAGCGTTTTGTTAGGAAGATTTTAAAAGCAACTAAAGTATATGTAAAAATAGAAACATTTTTAATGTTGAATTATATTTGTGTTGGATATCAGTTAGTGGTGTAACAGAATAGAATAGATTTCTTTATTGTTGTAAAACATCTCCAAATGCAAGCCTGATTTAAGGACAGGAAAACGTCCTAATTTGAGTTTATTAAACTTGTTTTAAGACAAAAATATGCATTACCTTTCTTGATCAGTTTGTAAATTTAGAAATTAATCATTTTCCATGCAAAACAAGAAAAAATACTGCAGACCTGATTTAAGCACAGGTTAAGGTCTTAAGTTTATTTTAGATGTAACCATATTATCTGATATCCAAAAATGTACGTGAATACTGATGTTCAATAGCTCATCCAATATTTATAGGATAAACAATAGATAAGTATTTTTGTTTTTTACTGCAATATTGTCATCAACATTATATTTGATCAAAACACTGATTTTGAAATGATATGATAACCAAGCTTGTTTTCAGCATTTATAAACGTAAGCAAAATTAGGTATAGCTAGTTCATAAGCAAGAAGGTCTCTGTTAAAACAGTGTTTCGTAAACCTGGCTTCAATACAATGTTGTCTGTCTTGTCAACAATCCATTGTTACCACAAAATCTTTTGTGTAGGTCCAAAAGTGAGTATTGTTTTATTCGCAGAAATGATAATTAGTGACCTTTCACATACATATTTGTTAATATTGAGAACAAGCCACTTCACTCTAACAGCATGGTTATCTGATTTAAATTTAAATTATAAACAGTACTTTGCAATCCACAGATGATGCAATCATAATTCTACCGCGCTTGGTTTGGGCAATACCAACTATTTTGTGCAAAGATCTATTTTGAATCGAAAGATTGTACAAATCAGACAATGATTATCTTCCTTAATCAAAGAAGGTATTTGTTATATCAACCAAGGTTTACGTAGAATAGTTGATCTTTTAAAATATGTATTTTTCATGTTTTGTCGTAATTTTTCAATGGAACATTCCGGCGGGTACAAGCAAAAATGGAAAAGTCCATTGTGACCAAATGAAGGGGGATTAATATGTTCAGAAGACTTGCTTAAGATAAACTAGTAGAGCCAACACGTTATATGCTGTTTTATAACTTATTTATTTTCATAATGATGGCATGAGGAAGTGTAACACAAAAAAATTAATTCTATTTATTGCATTTTTGGGATACCCTTTGAGTATTTTTATATTGTGACCGACCCAGCGCCATTTTGTCACATTTGCGACGTACATCTGATGATCCAGAACATGACGAGGACGAACAAGAAAAACAATTAGGAATATAATATTCGGCAGACAAGATAAAAGGAGGTAAGCTATATTAAATTATATGACATAGAATAAATCACCATTACGCTCCACGCAGCTGGTAAAGATTATAAAGTGGGTTTAAACATCTTGAGAAGCAGGCCAACGGAGCAACTAGCTAGCTTGCGCTAGCACTATTTTAGCTACTCCGTCACTTTTTTGTAAGTATCCTGTATACATCATAAATATACTTTAAAATACAATTAATGAGATTTTGGTTCTGTTTAAATATGTTAAATTAATTTTTTGTTTAGTAAAAATGTATTTCAGTGTTAAGAAGTATGTTATTGTAGTAAGCTAACTTGAGTTATTGCTAGCCCAATACTGCTCAACTGTAACTCAGTTTTATGCTAGGGTTGCTAGATTGGGCAGTTTCCCACCCAAATCGGCCAGTTTGAAAGACTGTTTGTCATGTATGCTTGATGATCTTAAAGTTAGAATGAAAACTTGCTGTTATTAAAAATTGTGACTTTAACATTTTTAAGTTTGAGAGTTACTATTGTTGGCAGAAATTAAAACACAATTTTTGATCACTTCTAGTGAATAAGGATAGTTTGCAAGTACAAGCTAGGCATTATAAAACTCTGCAGGAAATGTCCAAAAAGTAGAAGCCCAAGCTGATCTTAACAGTTTTTTGATCTGGAGTTTCAGGCCAAACGAGCTTACATTGATTGTGGAGCCATAAGAGGAGATACCAGAGCTTCATCCATCGTGGATGTTTATCCAGAGAACTGCATCATGTAAGTATTATGTAAAAAGTATAAAGTAAAATTTTAAATGTATATATATTTTTCATCACTTGGTTTGTCGTTGCAGGTGCCTAGAGAAATGCATAGAGTCATTGCTCCCCACTATGATGAATTCATTGAGGAAGTCAGAATGTGATGGGAGGATTGCTGCGCCAGGGTCATTTTACAGAGTATGAAAGAAGGCAATAAAGCCACCAATCAACAGGGATAAAAGTAAGTTTATGCCTTTTTGATACATGTAGTTAGATGCGTGAATGCTTCTTCTCAGAAAACACTAGGTTCTATGTGTTTCTTCTTCAAGAAGAAAAATTTAATTTATTGTGTTTCAGTGGAAGCCAACTTTGCTCTGGTGAAGGCCCTTCCCATTCTCTTTCCCCAAGTGGCACCTCCATCAAAGAAACTGGGGTGTGCTAGTGAAGCTTTACTGCATGTTCAGGAGGTAAATTTTTATTTTTGCCCTAAGCAGATACATAAAGAAATTACTACATTGGAGATACTAAAGGAAAAACGTTTTTTCTGCTTTATAGTCAACAGAAGATCCAAACGTCTTCATCCAGAAGAGAGGCCTGTCAAGTCCAGTCTTGGTGTTCAATGGCAGCAGATGAATCGTTGCTATTGGTTTGATGCCAGTGACGTTTGAAAAAGAAAAGCTTCACGAGGGTCTGATTTTCTAAATGGCATATTGTTAGACACTACATCTGACCTACACAAATTGCGTGGCCACCCTTCTGTCATTCAGACAGAGATCCTTCAGGATACAATTCACAAGTGGGACATCACCACCACATGAAAGAGCATTAAAGTAAAGAATTAGTTGGAAGATAAACTGCTTTTGCAGGTCAATGTTTATGTCTGTTTAGATGAGTATTCTAATTGTGTTGTTAAAGAAATAATTGTATTCCTAGTGCCTTTGGGTAAATTTGTATCACAAATCTCAGTTTGTAAGTTGAATAAAAGAATAGAAAAGTGAATTTGTTTTCATTCTTTTTAGTATTGAAACAAGAAAAAATATATTTTGCAACAGCTTGTTTCAAGATGTATTTTCTGAATTTTAGTAGGCAATAAATTTTAATCAAGCTCCTATATCCTAGTTTCTAGTTTTTTTGTCTTAAATTACTGCTTAAAATAAGTGTTTTTGCCTAATTTCAAGATTTAACCGATTTACTATGGCTTAGATATTTTTACTTAAATCAAGACATCTTGTTAAGTAAAATTTACTAGCTGCATGGACAGATAATTTGACTTATTTCTAGTCAATTTCTACTAAAAACAAGTACTTTTTTCTTGAATTAAGATGGTGGTTTTTTGCAGTGTATACATTAGGACTTAAACACTAGGACTTAAACACTGTCAATATAACCTAACCTGACAGAATCAAATTTTTAAAGGATTTATGCTAAAGTAACAAGCAAACATATGTTTTCTATGCAACTGTAATTGTCCCTTTAAAAAATTATAATAAATAAATAAATGAGTTATTTAACATTGAGTAGTTACATTTATTTTTCATTACATTTAGTTACATGTACAAGTTATATCTGGCCCTTTGAGGACAACCTGTCATGGCCCTGTCAGCTACTCCCTCCTCCCCCCTCCTTCCTGTGTTGGACGCGACCAGCTGGATCCACTTACCTCATCTTCTCCTGCCTTCATAAACTCCTCCTGGATCATCAGCCGGTGCCAGTTTGTTGTTCCTCCTATGGTGCATAGTCTGGTCAGCTCATGTTTTTGACTCACGTCTTGTTACCTTATGCTCATGATTTTCTCTCGCTCTGCTTCAGGACAAAGAAAACCTGTAGGATCCTCACCTGGTCGCAGTCCTCCTACGCCGCTGTCAATCCACCTCAAGAAACCTCCAGCCAGCTGCTTCTCCTCGCCTTGGTTCAAGCCTCGCCTACGCCACAGTTTCCCCCTCAAGGAAATTCCTCCTCTAGTTTCCTCCAGCCTGCCACCGCTCTCTCCCTGGGGGAAACACCTGTCAAGATCTGGTTCTGATTAAATCTCTTGAAACTTACCGTTGAGTCCTAGCCTCCTTCCGGGTTCCAGCATCTGGGTCATTCTGAACTCCCGTCCGAATCATGACAGAACGAACTGGCCAAACGCCTGACCCAGCTGACCCGGAAGGACTTCGTCACGCCATTGCTTTCCAAGGTAACCTGTTGAATCGCCAAGCTGACTCTCTGACGCAAATGTCTTCTGCCCAGCAGGAATTATTTCGCCGTCTCGACGGCATAACGCAGTCTCTAATGCAGGGGTCGGGAACCTTTTTGGCCAAGAGAGCCATAAACGCCACATATTTTTAAATGTAATTTTGAAAGAGCCACAATAATGTAGTCTTCCTTACCCACACTGAGGCATGGAGACTTAACCTCTTTTAAGGTTCTTTATTCTGGTTACTGCAGACCCCTAACAAACGCCGTACAATTAATTCAGCAACTCCTTATTCTCGCCCGCCGAGACGAGAGCGCTTCTCTCAACTTTTTATTCCCCTGCTCCCGCTCCAGTCCTCCCATTTCCCTTATTCGGCCCATAGCTGAACCCCATTGGTCCAAACCCCCTAACAACAGGCTGAGCGACAGAACTGAGGGCCAATCAGATCACTGCTTGATCGATGCGTTCCATGAACTCCAGAACTTTTAACGAGGCCCAACAGCCAAGTTAAACTCAGTCCGCGACAATATTTTTAAAACTAAAAATACAAATGAATGTGTGCATTTGATGTAATTTTAACACTTTTAAAGTACAATAAGACTGTGGATTCTTTTTAATAACATCGTTATGCTGTTGCTAATGATTCGTGGTAGTTTTGCTGATGGTCTTGTCTGGTTGATACGTGGTGAGTTTCTGCTTCATGCAGGCGTTGAGACTTTAAACGTGATCGTAGGTCTGAATGTTCTTTAGATGTGAGACAGACTGATCACATGCAGACATGGAGCCAAACACACACTCACACGCTGCAGTGAGTGACGGGCAGCGGGTTTACGTTTTTACCATCCCTGCGCGATTCACCTGCTGCCCCCCCCCCCCCCCCCCCCCTTCTTCCTCACACATCCCGTCCCCCCAACTGCGCGCTCTTCCTCAGAGACGGGAGCGTGCCGTTTTAGGCACGGCAATTCACAGGTTTCCGGCTGGTACAAACTCTGTGAAATAATAGATGATAGTAAACTGATAGTTTTCTCTCCAAGCACCGCTACTACTGCGCGCCTCTGGCATTGCATCGCGCCCGAGAAGGACTGGTCTAATGAAAAAAAAAGTATAATTAAAGATTTGTCTTCGAGCCACATGTGACCATCAAAAGAGCCATATATGGCTCGCGAGCCATAGGTTCCCGACCCCTGCTCTAATGGAACTGACCGGCCAAACTACTAATCTCGCCGCCGGAGCTTCCTCCGCTGTTTCCGGCAACAATGCCACTTCCGCTCCCCCGTTTTCCCCGGAAAATGTTCGACTACAGCCGGAACCTTTGTTCGGGGATGTTGCTGCCTGTGGAGGGTTCCTACTGCAATGTGACCTGATTTTCCAACAAGCCCCCAGGTATTATCAAGCCGACCACGCTCGCATCTCACTAATCGTAAACTCTCTCCGCACTCTCAACTTACCCTTGAGTCCTAGCCTCCTTCTGGGTTCCAGCATCTGGGTCATTCTGAACTCCCGTCCGAATCATGACACAACCACTATGTTGACGTGGCCCTTGGTGAAAATGAGTTTGACACCCCTGATTTAGAGAAACTTTTCTTCATTCACACCACATCTTTTTCCCTTTTGCGTTTTCTGTTTCGATCTTTTTTTTTTTAGATTGTTTTTTTCTTTTGCCTTTTCATTTAAAATGCGCTGTAATCAGATGATCAGACAATTCAAATAAAAACTGTTAGATGCGCGCCCTCGCAAGAGTGCGCTCCAGCACGTTCGATTGCGCTCTCTGTATAAGACCTGAGCTAGGTAGGAGCGGCTGTGGCGCCCAATCAGTTACGATGTGTTTCTGATCATGTAAATATGTGCACAAACAGCTGTGAAATAAAAAAAATAGACTATAAATAATTTTCACCACTTCGGTTTGGCACTCTCTTTGGCTGGGTGCCCCTATGCCACGCATATGCTCCATGCCCACTTTTTTGCGCACCTGTCTAAGAGAACTGCTATTTATAAAACATATTTATTATGTTAGAGTTATGCCAAGAAAGTTTTGAAATCATTATGGGATGGCCACACGACCTACGGCTTGGCAAACTTCCCTTGTTATGGGAAAACAACACTTTTGTTTGAGTGATTATCATGAAATTGCCCGCACTTGCTGCCAGCTCCAGTCTACAAACACCACAGAAGTGTCGTTGACTTTTGACCTTGGGAAAAGGATGCCATCTTGCATATTTTTTAAAAAGCCCCTTCAGCGCCACACACAAACAAAAACCCGTCCTAGGGATTTTTACCGATGTCTCGTAACTTCTCAGGCATCCATAGCAATGTGCTGTGTGAACAAAATGTTGGAATTAGAAGTTGAAGATTTTGAATAGCATACGCGTGGCGAATTCGCAACCATTGCGATCTTAGCTAGCTTGCACATTTTTTCATTGGAATCGGAAGTTTTATCGTGTCCGTGGCGAGCTAGCAAAAGTGGAACACTGTTATAACTCCCATGTCTTTCAATGGAATACTGTGAAAATTGAATGCATGGATCCATGGCTGAGAATAAACATAATGAAAACACTGGATACGGACATATAAGGAATGTGGCCGTGGTTATTAATAAACCTCTTTAATGAATACTTGTAATTATGAAGTTAACTTTTAATAATTAATTTTGTAAGTTGAGTTAATTCTGGAACCATGAATTTAACTGTTGATGTTATATATTTATTGTATTTTTTGTGATAAATTGTTGGAATATTATGTAATGTTCCACCATGAAACCAGCATCTAGCCATTACTGTCTAAACCTCTCAAGAAATTGAATAAACAGAACAAAACGGAGAAGTGTGTCTGGATGGTGTGTGATTTCCCACACTCATGCTGCAAAAAAGAAGTGTTGTAAATTAAATGTAGCTTTGTTTTTTTTGACCCACTCTCAAAATGACCCACGGACCTGTACCAGTCCGTGGGTTACTTGGGGTTGGGGACCGCTGGTTAAAAGTGATGCTGAACAGAAACCTGCCGGATCTACAGACAAACCAACACTTCTTAAATATATGCATGAAAAAAGGATAAGGACTCAAATAATGAATCACTAAAAAAAGGAACAAGGTTTCTTTTTATAACATTTTTTTTTTAATACAAATGATAATTGAAATCAACACAACCCCCCCACAGCCTTAGACTTTGTAATGAACTCCTGCCACTCTGCAGAAACGATGTCCAAGGATACAACACAAGTCATATGATTTTGGTTAAGAAGGTCATAATCCTTATTAAAAAGTTTTTAAAACAGATCAAAAGATGAATTTCTTGGGTCTTTAAGTGAAATTATTAAAAGTAATCATTAGCTGTGACAAGGCTGTTTAAATAGGTGAGGGAGTTTATTTTCAGCTGTCCCATTAAAATCAAATAGACTTTGCTTCTGTAAATGGAATTGTACACCACTCTTGGATAATAAACCATGTATAGGCATGGATGGAACAATTACCTAAAAATTATTTTGTTGGATTATAGAAAGCTTGAAAAGGTCAGTGAATCCAGTCAGAGGAAACCTTATCATTTCTCAGTGTGATAACACTAGAACGTCTGCAAGGCTCATGGGTTATGGTTCGGTGTTGCTCCACCTAACTTTCAGTTGGGGCTATATGAGAGAACCGCATTGCTTGACTCTTCACAGGTCGCATTATCAGGAACCTCTGAGAAGTCACTAGGTCACCATAACCCTTAGAGTGGGAGAAGGCGTAGCCTGACCGACGGGTGCTGACACGTCGGACTGGTCGATGAAGAGAGGGTGTCGGCGGCAGCTCCTTTCGTGCCCTGTGTCTCACCTGGTGGGGGAAAAGGTAAACAAAATGGTAAATTTTACGTACATGAGGGGAATTTACTCATCAGTGTTTGATTTTAATAGTTCAGACAATATTATGCCTTTCTCAAAATCTTTAAACAACTTTAGTTTAATGGGACTGATTGTTGGAACAAACATAAGGACAAAGATAAAAAAAAAAAAACTTTTTGTTATCTGCCAAAAAAAGAGTTTAAGCTCCCCAAAAACCAAACCATTACAGTACTGTTACCAATGAGAAATATTCTAAAGCGTTGGAAAAAAAACTGTTGTTTTTAATGACACTTTCTGCGGAGCGGCAGTAGTTCATTAGAAATTCACCTCAGTTTTGGGGGTGGGACACCACCCTCCCCTTTTCCTCCTCATTACTGAGAGCTTTCTGTTTACATGCAGTGCAATTTTAAGCCTAATTTTCTTTGTACATGTACTCCATCATCATAAAAGTGCAACAAATACATGTTTAAAACACCAAGGACACAATTTTCATTGGAGTGGGTCTTAAAATACTTTAATTTAATGTCTTACAGTAGAATATTTATTATCTGTCTTTAATTAGCCCCCAACGAACTTAGTAAAAAAATTGTAAACACAATAAAAGGTCAATAACTTTGTATTTGACCAGTCTGCTTGTGGAGGCTTTGTAGAAAGATATGTATGTTTTTTATCCCTTAATACTTCCTGTACTACCTTGTCATTAATGGTTGGTCGAATCTGCATTAAAATGAAGCGATAAGCCACCACAGGAAGGATGCAGAGGAGGGATGTCAGGACGATGGTCAGCCAAACATTTGGGAGGTTCAGAGTGTTTCTTTCTGTGCCTGAAACCCAAGACAATGCAACAATAAATAAGATTCAACACATCATAACCTCAGCATTCAGCAAAAGCATAAATACATAATATTTTTCTTTAAGCATTAACATGTTAAGGTGGCAATATGTATAATGCTAATTTATCAACAAAGAACAATGTGTCTTTTTAGGGATTTGACTGGAACTATGTTTCACAACGTTTCATACAGGGTCTTAAATACAGGGTCAAAGACAAGTCATTATTATGATGATTATGTAAGGCCTAGATGCAGTTACTCCGTTTTAAAAACCTAATTTATGAAGCTTTAATTACTTGTTTTTTGTCATATATTAAAATCAGCCTTGTTTTGACCTCTTTAATATGCCAGAATTCAATGATAATTCATTTGTTATTGTATTTTTACATTTTATAATGGTATGGTATGTGTATAACAATTAATCAACTAAATCAATGAATCAATTTATATTCTGACAATCTAACCAGATTGATCTGTCTGAGGCAGGGGTCGGGAACCTATGGCTCTTTTGATGGTCTCATATGGCTCGCAGACAAATCTTTAATTATACTTTTTTTTTCATTAGACCAGTCCTTCTCAGGCGCGATGCGATGCCAGAGGCGCGCAGTAGTAGCGGTGCTTGGAGAGAAAAATCTTTGACAGAAAAATCTGTCACTATCAGTTTACTATTATCTATTATTTCACAGAGTTTGAACCACCCGTAAACCTGTGAATTGCCGAGCCTAAAACTGCGCGCTCCTGTCTCTGAGAAAGACGGGGATGGGATGTGTGAGGTAGAAAGCAGAGGGTGTGGGTGGGGGGGTTGTGGGCACAGACAGCAAGGTGAATCGCGCAGGGATTATAAAAACATAAAACCCGCTGCCCGTCCCTCACTGCAGCGTGTGAGTATGTGTTTGGCTCCAGGTCTGCATGTGAGCAGTCTTTCTCACATCTACAGAACACTCATACCAACCTAAGATCACGTTTAAAGTCTCAACGCCTGCATGAATCAGAAACTCACCACGTATCAACCAGACTAGGCCATCAGCAAAACTACTACGAGAAATACCGTAAATTCCGGGTTATAAAGCGCACCCGATTACAAGCCGCACCCACCTATTTTAACGTGCTTAAATATTTTTGTACATACACAAGCCGCATCAGTATACAAGCCGCTGCCTCGACAAAGCGCGTCCTGACTACCAGAGTGTGCATGGCTCATTACCACACTGTGGGCAGGTACTGGCCTTGTCTCAAGCTCATGTATCTAATTACACCCACATCTGAAACAGCATGGACCTCTATTCTGTTCACAAGTTCCTCAGTTATGGGTTTTTTTATTTGATTTTTTTTAATTTTTTTTAACTTATTGACAAACTAGGTATCATACATAAAATTACTAACATACAACCATATAATCAACATTACATCCCTCAGTTATGATGAGGAAATTTACATCCGCGATCCCCCATTTCCCATGAGTCTTAGGGGCTAAAGGCGGGGCCAACGCCCGGCTCGCCACACTGTTGTTCGTGTTTAAGAATGAACAAGGAGCAGCAGTGCATGGAGGGGTGAAAAGGAACAGCTCTCCTTCCACTTGTGTCGCGGCAGCATTATGGTACTAACGGGGCTGGTTAAAAAACATCAGTAAAATAGCGCGCGCCTCAGCGCGATACGCGCGCCTCAGCACGGCGCGTTCGTCAGAAGCTTCCTTTCACAACAAACACTTGTTGCTCCCCGGACGCCTCTGCGCTCCGCGCTCGCCAAGCGGGCTCCTTGTCTCCCCTTCCTATCCGAAAAGCTCACACGGCGGCTGTGAGCTTTTCAATGATAAATTCCGCTCAGTCAGAAACCGTAAAAACGACCAAATGGATTTGTGTCTATGAAGACTCTCATTCATCCAGGTTGGTTCCATTGTAGTAGGTTTAGGGGATGTCATCTGGACTTGGTTTTAAAGTTGGAAGACGTTTCACCTCTTATCCAAGAGGCTTTGTCAATTCTGAAATAGCTGGTCTAAGAGCTGGTATATATGCGCTCATTGGGGGAGGAGTTAGACCTGAAACTGGAGGTGTTGTCCACTTAGCCTATGTGGTTTCGGGTCGTTAATAGTCCTTTGTCCTCAGCTGGGGGTTGGGGAGTCAGTGACTCCCTCTCCAAAATGGTCGTCTCTTTCAGCGGTTAACGACTCAGGTGGAACTGGTTTGGTTTGTTTAGGTTTCAAAACACTGCCGTAGATGGATGGAAGAATAAACCTGAGACCACCATTCTTATTAAGAGAAGGTTTGTCCTTCTTGACAAAGATGGCTTCTTTCACTCCTCGCTCAAACCATCCTTTCTCTCTGGCTAGAATTCGGACTTCACTGTCCTTGAAAGAGTGGTTTGTGGCCTTCAGGTGGAGATGTACTGCAGACTCAGGTCCACTTGGGTTGGCTCTGCGATGTTGGTAAAGCCGCTTGTGTAGCGGTTGTTTGGTTTCTCCTATATACTGTTCATTGCAGTTCTCTTTGCAGTGGATAGAGTACACAACATTACTCTGTTTGTAGCTGGGAATTTTGTCCTTTGGATGAACCAGTTTCTGTCTGAGGGTATTGACTGGTTTGAGATGAACTGGGATGTTATGTTGTTTGAAAATCCTTTTAAGTTTTTCAGACAGGCCTGAGATATATGGAATTGAAATACTGTTCCGTTTCGGCTCTTGTTCCTTCTTGTCTTGTTTTCCTGTATCTTGGGATCTGGTGAATGCCCACTCGGGATATCCACAGGTTCGGAGGGCTTGGTGGATATGTTGCTCTTCCTTCTTCTTTCCGTCAGAGCTTGTGGGGACCTCCTGGGCTCTGTGTTGTAATGTCCTGATGACGCCTAGTTTGTGCTGTAAAGGGTGGTTTGAGTCAAATAACAGGTACTGATCTGTGTGAGTAGGCTTTCTGTACACTTCAACCTGGAGCTGTCTGTCCTCTCCAATGATCACAGCACAGTCTAGAAAGGCTAGGGTGTTGTCCTTTGTGTCTTCCCTGGTGAACTTGATGTTCTTGTCTACTGCGTTGATATAATCTGTGAAAGTCTCCACTTCCTGGCTTTTGATCTTGACCCAAGTGTCGTCCACATATCTGAACCAGTGGCTTGGAGTTGTACCTGGGAAGGAGTCCAGGGCTCTTCTCTCAACTTCTTCCATGTACAAGTTGGCCACAATGGGTGAGATTGGAGAGCCCATAGCACAGCCGTGTCTCTGCCTGTAGAAGTTTGTAGAACCCGGGTAATACCACTCCATGCATTTATGGCCTCCCAAAAATCCACAAGGAAGGAATACCACTGAGACCCATTGTCAGCAGCATTGACTCAATAACTTACAACATGGCTAAACACCTGGCTACTATTTTGGCCCCTCTAGTTGGCAACACAGAGCATCATGTTAAGAATTCACAAGATTTTGCGAACAAAGTCAAACATCTTCAGCTGGATTCTGACGAGACGATGGTGTCTTACAACGTAACTTCCCTCTTCACCTGCATTCCCACCACGGAGGCAGTGATTTCAGTGAGGAAGAGATTACTACAGGATTCTCAGCTACAAGACAGAACAAATCTGACACCAGACCACATCTGCGAACTGCTGGAAGTGTGCCTCAACTCCACATATTTCCAATTCAGGGGAAACTTCTACAGGCAGAGACACGGCTGTGCTATGGGCTCTCCAATCTCACCCATTGTGGCCAACTTGTACATGGAAGAAGTTGAGAGAAGAGCCCTGGACTCCTTCCCAGGTACAACTCCAAGCCACTGGTTCAGATATGTGGACGACACTTGGGTCAAGATCAAAAGCCAGGAAGTGGAGACTTTCACAGATTATATCAACGCAGTAGACAAGAACATCAAGTTCACCAGGGAAGACACAAAGGACAACACCCTAGCCTTTCTAGACTGTGCTGTGATCATTGGAGAGGACAGACAGCTCCAGGTTGAAGTGTACAGAAAGCCTACTCACACAGATCAGTACCTGTTATTTGACTCAAACCACCCTTTACAGCACAAACTAGGCGTCATCAGGACATTACAACACAGAGCCCAGGAGGTCCCCACAAGCTCTGACGGAAAGAAGAAGGAAGAGCAACATATCCACCAAGCCCTCCGAACCTGTGGATATCCCGAGTGGGCATTCACCAGATCCCAAGATACAGGAAAACAAGACAAGAAGGAACAAGAGCCGAAACGGAACAGTATTTCAATTCCATATATCTCAGGCCTGTCTGAAAAACTTAAAAGGATTTTCAAACAACATAACATCCCAGTTCATCTCAAACCAGTCAATACCCTCAGACAGAAACTGGTTCATCCAAAGGACAAAATTCCCAGCTACAAACAGAGTAATGTTGTGTACTCTATCCACTGCAAAGAGAACTGCAATGAACAGTATATAGGAGAAACCAAACAACCGCTACACAAGCGGCTTTACCAACATCGCAGAGCCAACCCAAGTGGACCTGAGTCTGCAGTACATCTCCACCTGAAGGCCACAAACCACTCTTTCAAGGACAGTGAAGTCCGAATTCTAGCCAGAGAGAAAGGATGGTTTGAGCGAGGAGTGAAAGAAGCCATCTTTGTCAAGAAGGACAAACCTTCTCTTAATAAGAATGGTGGTCTCAGGTTTATTCTTCCATCCATCTACGGCAGTGTTTTGAAACCTAAACAAACCAAACCAGTTCCACCTGAGTCGTTAACCGCTGAAAGAGACGACCATTTTGGAGAGGGAGTCACTGACTCCCCAACCCCCAGCTGAGGACAAAGGACTATTAACGGCCCGAAACCACATAGGCTAAGTGGACAACACCTCCAGTTTCAGGTCTAACTCCTCCCCCAATGAGCGCATATATACCAGCTCTTAGACCAGCTATTTCAGAATTGACAAAGCCTCTTGGATAAGAGGTGAAACGACTTCCAACTTTAAAACCAAGTCCAGATGACATCCCCTAAACCTACTACAAATGGATTTGTGTTTCCAGTCGTGTCCCGACAAAACAAAGGCTGATGTTATTCACACATATTTACGTGCAGCCAGCCGAGTCACTATGACTCAGAGGTAAATACACTTCTGAGCATGCGCTGTTCTCTCCGTCACGCAGCTGACAGGCATTTCCATTTACTGATGGGGGATTTTTTCACGCTGCTTTTAACGATTGCTTTTAACTTGAAAGCTTTATCATATTGTAGCAGCGATCAAGTGCACGTTGGGTCTAATGGCACCAAAGGATTCTGGGATGCGGCCGGGCATGCGTGTTTCTTTTTGTTGAACCATGACTGAAGTGTCTAAGACCTGAAGTGAGCTCCATGCTGTTTGGCTGCTCAGAGGTGTGTTAAAAAAAATGACTTGTGCTTGGTGGTGGATGGCGCATACAAAACTATTCACCGAGCCCGAATGTACGTACATGGCGGCCGCCAATCAAATCCATAAATTAGCCGCGTCACAGAATAAGCCGCAGGGCTGTGAGCGCAGGAAAAAGGTAGCGGCTTGTAGTCCGGAAATTACGGTACTCATTTATTAGCAACAGCTTAACGATGTTATTAAAAAGAATCCGCAGACTTATTGTACTTTAAAAATGTTGAAATTACATCAAATGCACACATTCACATGTATATTTAGTTTTAAACAAATTGTCGCGGACTGAGTTGGACTGGGTGGCTCTTGGGCCGCGTCAAAAGTTCTGGAGTTCATTAAACGCATCAAGCAGAGATCCAATTGGCCCTCAGTTCTGTCGCTCAGCCTGTTAGGTAGTTGGGACCAATGGGGTTCAGCTGTGGGCCGAATAAGGGAAATGGGAGGGCTGGAGCGGGAGCAGGCGAATATTAAGTTGGGAGAAGCGGGAGAGATTAAGGAGTAGCTGAATTAATTGTACGGCGTTTGTTGCGGTCTACAGTAACCAGAATAAAGAACCTTAAAAGAGGTTAAGTCTCAGTGCCTCAGTGTGGGAAAGGGACGCTACATTATTGTATGGCTCTTTCGAAATTACATTTAAAAATATGTGGCGTTTATGGCTCTCTCGGCCAAAAAGGTTCTCGACCCCTGGTCTGAGGCATTGACTGTGTATAAGGACTGTGCTAAGCGATCCCTCCCTCTTGCTCTCCAAATAGGAAGTATGCTCTGGATCCAAGAAGTCAAAATCTCATAGACTTCTATTGAAAAATAAACAACTATTATTCAGTCAGAATAACCATTTTACTCTGATACCTTTTTTCCATGTTCTTGCTCTAATACCTTTTTTTAACATATTCTTGATAATCCCAATTTTTTTTCATGATATTTTTTTCAAGTTATAAACTAATCAATCAAATGCCTCAGTAAAAGCATGTGGTTCCCACTGGCCCCCACCTCGAAGGTCTGATTGACAGGTTCTTCTGAGCACGCTTTTAGTAATAGGAGAAAACACTGACCTACGAAGGGAAAAGCAGAGGGGATGATGACAAAAATGCCATTGCTGTACATGGTGAATGTTACAGCAAAGTAGGCAGCGAGGCTGCCCCATATAAACAAGTTGTTCACAGCTGTCCAGTGATATGTGTCCAGACACATCTGCAAAAAAAACAGCCATTTGACTTGGGATTTGACAGTTTGAAAACACAACAGAACAAGAACAGGGAAAAATTGAGACCTTCCAATCACCATTTTATTTGATGACTTCATTTTAGCAGATTGAACTGAAATTCAAGTGTAATATGCAAGATTTAAGTTTCAGCATCGTTTGGAGCATCGACAATTACCCTTCTTCAAAGCTTGAAAAAATATGTATATTTATCTTAAATTGCAAGCCATGCATTCCTCACCTGTATGCTGACAACTATTAGCAGACATGTCTGTGCAAACAAAGCAAACGACTGATAATCCGCTATGTCTTTGCCGTCATCTCTGACTGTGTCGTGTATGGCTGCCCAGGGAACAAAGAAGAGCACTAAGGAGCTGTAGCAGCTCAATACCGTGAGGTTCACAAAGGCCTTTTTACTAAAGTACAGGTTTTGTTGGCCTGGAGCGTAGAGCTGCGGATGCTGGAAGCTCCAGCGGTCATTTACATCCTGAAAAAAAGTAAAGAAAGAGGAAACAAGGAATACAGAAAAAAATAACAGCTATCCAGAAGTAAAACAAGTATAACTTTCAGATGTTTAAGTAAAAAAAAAAAATTTTTAGATCTTTTTTGCAATGATGGATGTTTTTTTTTTTCTTTTACCTGGTCAAAGAGGCTGAGAGCAAGAACAGGAAGTGAAGTGTAAACAGTGTTATACAAGGTGATGAACCACTCGTCATAAACAGTCTGTGAACAACAGAAATGCACAGAACTTTAAATTACAAAAATCTACAACGGAGTAATTTATAGTTTTTATACATAGTAGTACACTACGACGGAGTTTTAGGGCCACCAAAAAAAATTAAAATAAAAGTTAAATTACGAGATTTTAAGTCGTAAATTTATGAGAAAATAGTCAAAGTTAGCATGCAGTGCAGCAGCAAGTGAAGGCCACGCAGCAGATTGACCGACTAAACTTAATTTAACAGGTGAGCTGAATGTTTATTGATAATGTTCCAAAAGTTTGGAAGCTCATTTGTTATGGCCCGCAGCAGTCACAGACTGCAAGGACCATATTGTAACTGCTACGAGGGTTGAACACTCAAAAAGGTCCAAAACGTCAAAAAAACGCATCAATACGCCAAAAAATGAGATTAAAAGTAGCCCAAAGCACAAAACAACACGACAATTGTGTAACACAACAAAAATATACACACACACGCACAACACCACCGCACAAACCTCAAAATTGTAATCGCAAAAATGACGACAAAAACACAGAAAAAGCCCCAAAAAGCCCTCAAAGGAAGGGTTTAAAGCCAAAAAGACATGCCCAGCCTATAGTAAAAGACAGGCTGCATTGACATATATAGGAAACCTGATCGAAAAAACTTCTATATTGGTTTTCGAATGTTTTTTTATTATCCTTCTGGTATCTAACGGATAATTTGAGCTCAAATTTGACCCCCGCCACATACCCGAAAACTCACCGAAATTGGCACACACCTAGGATAAATGTGAAATGAATGTTCGGCAAAGAGAACGTCACCACCCCCACGACGATGACATGACGGCGAGCGTTCCCATCAAAAAAATGATTGGGCCAAAAATCGCTTATGGGGCCAAAAAAAATATTTCGAAACATGGGTACGAAACCAAAGCATGCGTTTTGGAGATATCCCAAAGAAGTTTTGAAATCATTATGGGATGGCCACACAACCTACGGCTTGGCAGCCATTTTGTGGCGAACTCAGAGAAATGGAGATTTTTGTGTTTTTTGACAATATGGGAAAACAACACTTTGTTTGAGCGATTTTCACGAAATCGGACACACGTCGCCAGCTTCATTCTACAATAACCAAATAAGTTTTATTGACCTTTGACCTTGGGAAGAGTCGGCCATCTTTAATTTTCAAAAAAAAGCACCTTTAGTAATGGATACAAACGAAAACTCTTCCTAGGGATTTTTATCAATCTTTTTGAAACTTCTCGGACATCAATGGCAAGCTACTGTGGACAAAATATTGGAATTAGAAGTTGTAAATTTTTAATGGCATGCGCGTGGCGAATTCGCAATCCTTGCGAATTTATCTAGCTGGCACATTTTTTATCGGAATGTCGTGAAAATGAAATATGCGATTCCCTGGCCCACACCGAACATAACCATGTCACATACGAAAAAATGGATAAAGAAATGTGGGCGAGGTAAAAAAAAAACATTGCAAAAAAAAGTGTTGACTCGGGGAAAAAAAAAAAAATCGAATTTTTTTTTTTTTAAGAATCGGCTAGCGAAACCAAGATAACTTTGTTGGATATATCCAAACAAAGTTTTGAAATCATTACGTGATGGCGACACGACCTATGGTTTGGTGGCCATTTTGTGCCAAAATCTGCCATTTTGAGATTTTTGCGTTTTTACACAATATTGGAAAATGAACTTTTTTCGAGCGATTTTCACGATATTTGACTCACAGGTCTCTTGCGTAACTCTACAATCACCTATGGAGTTTCGTTGACATTTGACCTCGGGAAAAGGCCACCATCTTGAATCTTCTATAAAAAACACCTTTACCACCATATTCAAACGTAAACTTGTCGTTGGAATTTCCATCGATCGTCTCGAAACTTTTTTGACATCAATGGCAAGCTACTGTGGAAAAAATGTTGGAATTAGAAGTTGTAGATTTTGAACGGCGTGCGCGTGCCAAGCAGGCAAAGTGGCGCACTGTTATGACTCCCATGCCTTTAATACAATACATTGAAAATTTAATGCATGCATCCATGTCAGGAAGTGAACATAATGAAAAACACTGGATAAGGACATATAAGGAATGTGGGCGTAGTTAGCATGAAACGACTGTTGTTAAGGACAACAAAAACTTTAATTTTTCCAATTTTTACTGAAATGGACATCGATCTGTTCGTCTTCCCAAAGGCGATCAAAACATAGAATGGTTGCTATGGAGATAAAAATCAACAGAAAAGCCGCCATTTTGAAAAAAGTGGGTTTTTTACTAAATTATGACATATAGCTCTCACCAATGAAGCAATTTGTTTTTCTGAGTCAGTTGATGATGCTGATCGCTAAGCTAGCACTTTTAGCTATGTTAGCATAACTAATATAGTTAGCATAATTAACATCTTAAACAATGTGTTTTTCTGAGAGTTGATGATGCTGATTGCAATGCCAGCACTTTTAGCCACATTAACATAACTAGCATAGTTAGCATAATTAGCATTTTAGGTAATGTTTTTTCTGAGAGAGTTGATGATGCTGATCGCAATGCTAGCACCTTTAGCCTCATTAGCATAGCTAGCATAGTTAGCATTATTAGCATTTTAGGTAATGTGTTTTTCTGAGAGAGTTGATGATGCTGATCGCAATGCTAGCACTTTTAGCCACATTAGCATAACTAGCATAGTTAGCATAATTAGCATTTTGAGCAATGTGTTTTTCTGAGAAAAACATATTCCCCTTGATGAAGCCATCTGTATCCCTACAGTTGTCCACTTGAATCCTTTCTTCCTCCACCAAAGACCAGATCTCTACATTTGTGTGATGCTTCCGTCTGAGGAGGAGCACTTTTTGGCATTTTCAACGTTCTAATGCTAACATGGCAGACTATTTTCATTCCTCTTTATTGTTTAATGTTGAAACGGGACGTTTCATCTGGAGGAGGGGGCGTATGTCACACTATTTAATTCCGCATTGAGGTTCGGATGACAGGTTCATGACGTAAGGAGACAAATGAACTTAAGGGGGTGTGAATGAAAAGGAAAATAAAGGCTGCAGCGGTCCTCTACACCCAAACGTGTCTCTGAGCGCCTTTTTTTAATATATGAAACTCCGCTTTAGCGACACAGATACCCGGAAAGCCTGTTACACTAACAATAATCTGATTGTGACTCGCCAAAAGGTTTCGAATCTCTTTGTTTTTTAAACCCATCCGGAAATAAAGCTTCAAAAAAGGCTCCACATATTTCATCTTTAAGCTAGGCTCCAGTAAACGGAAGGAGGTAGCCTAAAAATAGGAAAAGAACACTAGTCTTCAGAAGAAAATCACCAAAAAGTTATAGAATTATCTTCAACGGAGTTTCACGGCCAGTTTATAATAATTTATTTTTTAATTACTAAATTTACGAGGAAAAAAGTAAAAACTGTTTACTACGAGATTTTTTTCTCGTAAATTTACAAATAAAAAGTCAGATTAACAAAGAAAAATACCCACCAAAGTTGTCTGTTCATCAGAGCTTGAATATGAAAGATGTGGAGCATTTTGTGAAGCCTAATTTCCAAATAAGTTTTAGAAACAAAGAAATTCTGAACCTTTTGGTGACTCAAAATCAAATTATTGTCAGTGTAGCCGGCTTTCCGGGGTTTGGTATCGGTAAAGCGGAGTTTCATATGTAAAATCAGGAGCTCAGACACATTTGGGTGTAAAGGACCGCTAATTAACTTTCCTTTTCATTCACATGCCCAGAAGTCCATTTGTCACCTTAAGTCATGTGCAGAACACCAATGTGTAAACTGTTATATATGCCCCCTCCTCCAGATAAAAAGTCCCATTTCAACAAAAAGCAAAGGTGAATGAAAATAGTCTGTTGTATGGCATCACAATGCTGAAAATGCCAAAAAGTGCTCTTCCTCACACGGAAGCCTCACACAGACTTAGAGATCTTGGTTTCATGGAGGAAGAAAGGATTGAGGTGGACAGCTGCAGGGATACCGATGGCTTCATCAACGGACTGCAAAGATCCTTCGAAGAGACTATAGTACCGGTCAATAATAAATCCTAAAAATCAAACAAATGAGTTTTCAAACATTTGTGACGTTATCAATAAACATTCAGTTCACTTGTCCAATTAAGTTTAGTCGGTCTGCTCTGCTGCTGCGCGGCGTTCACTTCCTGCTGCTCTGTATGCTCACTTCGACTTTAATTTACGAGAAAAAAAACTTGTAAATTTACGAGATTTTTTCTCGTAAATTAACTTTTTTTTTTGGGTGGGCCTAAAACTCCATCGTGATTAACTGTCCATGTAGCTAGTCATTTTTTAACAAGAAATCTTGTATTAAGATAAAAAAAAACTGGAAAGTTCCACACAAGCAATGAAAAAGGCAAAAATAAGCTCAAAAGTTAACTGTTAGATAGAATCACTTCAAATTTAATGTTCTACAGCCCAATAATAATTTTCTTTGCCAATTATAAGCAAATGATTTGTATTTTTGAGTTTTTATGCACTTAATTGTATCTTTTTTTTTTCAAGATAATGACAATGAATGTTAGTCTAAATTTATTGAACTATAAATTAATAATTTCCTTATGTCAGGTCCTAGGTCTTAATGAGACAAAAAATTCTCCATTGCTCCGATTTTGAACAATGCTTGGAAAGGTCTAGAGCAGGGGTGCCTGCACTTTTTTGGCATGGCAGCTACTTTTAAGAAGACAATGTCTAAAAGTTATAGTATTTTGAGACTATAGTACTGTTCAATAAAAATAGTATTATGAACTATTAATATATAACATTGTTTATGTACTAATGATTCAAAAACTACACTGTAAGAGTACACAAATCTATGTGAGGCAATATTTTTGTATTAACAGATAAGGCGTTTTATTACAAAAGCAGAAAGCCCTGACTATCGTGTTTTATGCTCGACTGTAAACCGTGCAACGGGGGGAACATGGCATTTCTGAAGCGTGGTTGGCTCCATGGGAAGCGCGAACCAAGGAAAACACTGATGCCTCAGTGGGCTCTGATCCATCTGGCGGGAACTGCTGAGGCACTTGAGGCAATCCGGGCCTCAACAAACACTCCTGTGGGCCGGAGTGGTCTTCTGCTAAAAATACAAAAAAATAACTAATTTCTGATGACAGACAGAATTTGTGCTCAGTGTATTTAAAAATGGAAAAAAAGAGGATGGTAAATGGCGTATACTTATATAGCGCTTTTCTACCTTCTTCGGAGGCTAAAAATGCTTTACAGTCACAGATCCATTCACCCAGTCACACACACTTTCACACACTTGTGGCGGCTCCGCTGCCGACTTCCATCAGTGTCTTGCCCAAGGATTTTGATTTGCTGACTGATTTTTTTCGAAATATATTTGTATTTCTTTGGTTAATTATCTTTGCTGGCCTGCGATCTACCCTCATGTCCTTGAAAATTGAACTGGTTGAACGCAATTGGCGTAATGAGCACCCCTGGTCTAGAGCATAAAGAAGTTAAAATAAAATAAAAATTAAATAAAGTATCTTTCTGACTCTCGTCGAGGACAGACGTGTTTTCCTCTCGCTCCTCCTGTGTCAGCCCTTCCCCAAGGCTTTTTGTCCTGTCTGCCCGAGAGGTGCATTCTTCACCCTTCTGAAGCCGCTGCTTTTCTGCACTCTGAAAATGGATCTGATCAGCTGGTCTCTAAATTCGATCGACAAAGTGTTTTCCACACTAAGGAACGGGAAAGCGGACCCTTCCTGCCCGGACGGCACCCACGCGGCTGGATACACCATCGATCCATGGGGCAAGTGGAGGCTGGTGTGCCTGGCCCAGCTGTCTGTGGAGGATGTCGAGGACGTGTACCTATTTGGATTTCTGATACTTGGATTCCTCGTAATTGGGATCGGAGGATTTCTAATTTATCAGGCGGTCTGGGAGCAGAAGATGGAGAGAGGCAATCAATCAAAGCTCCTGGGAAAGATTTTTCGGGGAGGAGAGACTCAGAATGAGAAACTTTCACAAGCGGATCAAAAGCTCTGTGCTTGTCTTGCCCACTTAAGCAGATTGCTTGAGACCCCTGAACTTGTGCGGAAGATGGATGCCACCATCCATCTTTCTGCCCGGATTTGAGGGAAGACTGGGCTAAATTCACCCACTTCTCATTCGGATCAATCTCTGCCTCACACAAAGCGAAGAGCCAGTCAAGGACTTTGCCGGCAGTACAAACAACCTGCTGGCGCCCAAAAGTATTTTATCTAATTAGACTCCCCGAAGGAGCTATGGACAACTGTCCTTGGCTCCACCAAAACAAAGCCGCTTCTACAGAGTGGACTACAGCAGCTGTTCTTGAGGGTTGATAACTGCAACTCACCCCCTCCCTGCTTGTCCTCGGCTTCCCAACCCCCTCCCTACCTCCTGTGAGCTGCCCGGAAGATGTGCCTGGCTCACGGAGCTGCGCCTGATGGACAGACTCATGGGGGGCCCCCCACTCCCGTCCACCACCGTTTCCCCCCTGAGCCTCATGTACTTTGTCTTTGTCTGAATATGTGCTATTTGTGTTTAAACGGTGTAGTTTTTTTCTTGTATCAACACATTGTATGCAGTGTAGGGATACGACTATTTTTTGTCACCAAACCCAACCCCCGGCCCTCTTCGTGGTCCATCTGCATGCTATACAAAGGTGCGCCGGCGCAGGTCATCTAAGGCGCTCGGCTGCATTGACCTCAGTAACCTCTCGAGATGTGTGTGTGTATCCTGTGTTGCTGTTTGTCTGACCTTCTTCATCGAGATGTACTGGAACTGAGTTTCTCCTTGTTGGGATTAATAAAGTTTTCATTTTTTTCATTCATTCATTCAAAAATAGAAACAAAGTGTATTTTTGTAAACAGTGAATAGGGACTTTGTGGCTCTCGGGTTCTGGTCAGTAAGAAAAGGGACCAAATGGCTCTTTTAGCATTAAAGCTTGCAGATTCCTGCTGTAAACAGTTTGAATCTGGTCAAAAAGAGGAAACTATCTTAAATTATTATTTAATATGACCACAAAAGACTGCCAGACTTAATATATACTTTCATTTTTAACAACTAATACAAGTATACTTTTGGTTCATGTCACGTACCTGTGCAGAGAAGCCACAGAAGAACGCATACCAGAAGTGCACAAAGGTGAAAGTGAAGTTCTTGTAGAAAAAGTATCTTAGGAACTTGCACATGCGGAGATAAGACCAACGACCGTGCACCAACAAGAGCCGCTGGAGGTATCGGAACTGAGCAAAGGAGAAATCACTGGAGAGAACTGCCTGCATACCCTCCTGACCACTGATGCCCACACCAATATGGGCAGCTGAAAGAGAGATAACCATTTTCTTAAATATTGTGTGCACAGTGTTGCAAGATTATTAGCTATTGTTAGATGTACCTTTGATCATGCTCACATCATTGGCTCCATCTCCAATAGCAAGGGTGACAGCCTGCTTGTATTTCTTGACGAGCTGAACCACTTGAGCCTTTTGCAGTGGGGTAACTCTGCAGCAAATCACCGTCTGGCACATGCACACTGTCCTGAGCAGCTCCAGCTCCAAATCCTCCTCCAGTGCAAAGGCCTGGAGGTCACGGAAAAGGAAAACTAAAGAGGATACTGTGCTTTCCACATAGGCACAGCCAAAAATATACCATATAAACCTGAGGGCCATTAACCCGCTTATACCATGGTCACTTACAAAAGTGAAGAAGTCCTTAATTTAGTCCTTAATTCTTGTTTTTTTTTCCAATTTGGATCGCTTTTCTCACAGTAAGCGGACTACAGTAAACCCTTGTTTTTCACGGGGGTTACGTTCCAAAAAGAACCCTTGAGAGGCAAAATCCGTAAAGCAGAAACCTTAATTTTGTTTTATAATTATTATACAATTAAATACTCTATTATACATTGAAAAGAAAGAACAAACCATTTTACAGGCTCAAGTGAACGATGGGTCTCAGGACCATCGTTTCTTCAAGGCTCAGAGGAAGGCTGGCCCACCTAGCCCAAGCTGGGCAGCCTACCTGAGATGGCCGAGACCAAACGAACCAGAGGCATGTACATGGCCAGTTGCAAAACAGCTGATGGTTTGGACAACCTGCTACAGCGATATTCTGACTGGCACCGTCTAAGACATGGGATAGCCAATTTGCTATGGTTGAAAAGCCTGCAATGCAAGAAACTAGGCAAGCAACTCCTGGAACCCATCACCGTCGAGGAGACGGTGCATCGCCAGTCTCCAGCCATTCAATGATCACAAGATGAATCTACTACGTGTGGGAGGACGTCTTGTGAATGCACCAATCCCCCTATGAAGCAAAGCATCCAGTGATACTACCTAAAGACCTCCATGTCACCAAATTACTCATCAAACACTACCACCTTCGGCTGGGGCACTCGGGCATGGAACGGGTTCTGTCAGTGATTCGCCAGCGCTTCTGGATTCTAAAGGCAATGCCGTCCTCAAATCATGCATGGTGTGCTGCAAGTTGAAGGCAGTACCTGAGCCAAAAAAAAAAACAAGAATGGCAAAGAGAAAAGCGTTGGACTATTTTGAAGTGGCCTTCTATGAGCCCAGATCTGAATCCCATTGAACATCTGTGGAAGGAGCTAAAACATTGCCATTTGGAGAAGACACCCGTCAAACCTGAGACAACTGGAACAGTTCGCTCATGAGGAGTGGGCCAAAATACCTGTCAACAGGTGCAGAAGGCACCAGGAGTACCATCATTTTTGTCCAGCCCTGTTTCATTAGTTTTTTTTTTAAATTCTGTTAATCAACAACTCTAAAGTAATAGGTGATTTTTATCATTTAATTTTCAATGAAGTTTAATTTATTGTTACTTTTGAACGTTTCAAGTCATTTCAGTGAGCATTGTGGACTTTCTTTCTTTAACTGATGTGTACCAAAAAGTTTGTCCACCACTGTATAGATAGATAGATAGAGATGGAGATAGAGATAGAGATGGAGATGGAGATGGAGATGGAGATAGAGATAGAGATAGAGATAGAGATAGAGATAGAGATAGAGATGGAGATGGAGATGGAGATGGAGATGGAGATGGAGATGGAGATAGAGATAGAGATAGAGATAGAGATAGAGATAGACAGACAGACAGACAGACAGTATCTTAGCTGTTCCTAGCACTGCGCCTTTCTGGAATAAGAGGTCTGAGGTCTTTCCAGGTATCTGTTGTAGCTTGGGGGTTACTGCCCCAAGTGCTCCAATTACCACACGCACCGCTGTCACCTTCACTTTGCCTGCTCTCTCCAGTTCTACTCCGAGTCCCTGGTATTTCTCCAGTTTCTCATGTTCCTTCTTCCTGATGTTCCCATCGCTTGGCACTGCCACATCCACCACAACGGCTTTCCTCTGTTCTTTATACACCTCTACAATAACTGGTTTGTTCGCCATTACAATCCTATCAGTCTGGATCTAGAAGTCCCACAGGATCTTTGCCCTCTCATTCTCTATCTCATCTCATTCTCTCTCTATCATCTTTGGAGGTGTTTCCCATTTTCATCTTGGGGTTTCCAGTCCATATTCTGCACACATGTTCCTGCATATTATTCCAGCCACTGAATTATGGTGCTCCATGTATGCTTTCCGTGCCACCACCTTACCTTACACCCTGTAGTTATGTGCTGGATTGTTCCATATATATACATATATGTACATATACATACATATCCATACATATCCATACACATATATACACATATACACATACATACATACATACATACATACATGCATGCATGCATGCATGCATGCATGTATGTATGTATGTATATATGGAGCAGGCAACTACCTATATATATATAAAAATATATATATATATATATATATATATATATATATATATATATATATATATATATATATATATATATATATATATATATATATATATATATATATAGGTAGTCCACACAGGAGGGGTCTCACTCCCAGAAGGAACAATAGCAGACATTGAGGACAGTTACAAGTACCTTGGAATTCCACAGGCAAATGGCAACCTGGAACAGGCAACAAGGAAAGCTGCAACAGCTAAATACCTCCAACGAGTAAGGCAAGTCCTGAAAAGCCAGACTGATAGGATTGTAGTGGCGAACCAACCAGACATTGTAGTGGTGGATAAAGAACAGAGGAAAGCCGTTGTGGTGGATGTGGTAGTGCCAAGCGATGTGAACATCTGGAAGAATGAACATGAGAAACTGGAGAAATACCAGGGACTCAGAGAAGAACTGGACAGAGCATGGAAAGTGAAGGTGACAGTGGTGCCTGTGGTAATTGGAGCACTCAGGGCAGTAACCCAAGAGCTGGAGGAGTGGCTACAACAGATACCTGGAAAGACCTCAGACCTCTTATTCCAGAAAAGCACAGTGCTAGGAACAGCTAAGATACTGCGCAGGACCCTCAAGCTCCCAGGCCTCTGGTAAAGGACCTGAGCTTGGGTGAGAAACCACCCGTGGAAGGGTGAGAGGGACACTGCAAAACAATAGTAGGGTTTTCAGACGAATGCTTTTGAGAAGGCCTTACCAAACTGTGTCCGTTTATTAACATGGCATATTCTCCATTCACTTTCTCATCTTGCACAGTCTGTGTCTTCTTAAGCCAGAACAAACCAGCACGAGCCTTGATCACAGATGGTTCTTCTGCAGCATCCGGACACATTTTTCTTCTTGCACTTCTAAAAGCATGACAAAAAAACTCCAGTGACAGATGTCAAAATTCACTCTCCCCTAAAACTACTGATTTTTAAACCGATTAACAATGTTGTATAGTTTTCTTGACAGTTTATCTGTTTAATTTAAATTTGTCTAAATTATCTTCTCTGTTTTCTGTGGAAGCTCTTCCTGAAGGCAATGTTTTAACAAAATGAGTAGTTTAACAGCTGCACTGTTTGCGTCTTCAGTGTTTTGAATTACTCTTGTTGAATCAGGCTGTTCCTTACACCATGGTGAGGAGAGTATAGAATTTATGCTTTGTCTTGAGTTTTAGTATAGGTTTTCCCCACCTTGGTCTGCTTTTCCCCTAATATCTTCATATAACCCTGCTTTTGCCCTGACTGATTTTTTCTGACATGTCAGCTTCTGTGACATTTTGCTTTATAGGCTGTCACAGGTGTATTTTTCAGCTTCTTTCTCTTCTGCATCCATCTCACAACAATCACGACACCTTCATTTACTTTATTTTCATGAATGACCCAACTAGCATTACCAAAGAACAACTGTAGGCAAATGATTATTTTATTTGGTTGCTAATAAATTGATTATTTTTTTGTAATAATTGATTCTCTCTCTTTTTTATAAAGAATTGTTTTTTATGTAAAAATGTAAAAATTTGCTGCATACAAACTCACTGGACACTTAATTAGGCACACCAATCCAATAACTCATTAATGCACATTTCTAATCAGCCAATCACATGGCAGCAGCTCAGTGCATTTAGGCATGTAGAGATAGTCAAGACGATCTGCTGCAGTTCAAACCGAGCATCAGAATATAGAAAAAAGGTGATTTAATTGACTTTGAACATGGCATGGTTGTTGGTGCCAGATGGGCTGGTCTGAGTGTTTGAGAAACTGCTGATCTCCTGGGATTTCACCCACAACCATCTCTAGGGTTTACATAGAATTATCTGAAAAAGAGAAACTGTCCAGATAGCAGCAGTTCTTTGGGTGGAAATGCCTTGTTGATGCCAGAAGTCAGAGGAGAATGGCCAGACTGGCTCCAGCTGACAGAAAGCCAACAGTAACTCAAATAACCACTGGTTACAACTGAGGCATACAGAAGAGCATCTCTGAATGCACAACATGTCCAACTATGTGGCAGATGGGCTACAGCAACAGAAGACCACACTGGGTGCCAGTCCTGTCAGCTAAGAACAGGAAACTGAGGCTACAATTCATATAGGCTCAACAAAACTGGATAATTGAAGACGGGAAAAACGTTGGCTGGTCTGATGATTCTCCATTTCTGCGACATTTGATGGTAGGGTCATAATTTGGCATCAACAACATGAAAATATACATCCATCCTTCCTTGTCCTCATCCTCAACAGTCCATTCCTTAATGACCCTTAATGTGGTACCATTTTTTGATGACTACTTCCAGCAAGATAACACACCATCTCATAAAGCTGGAATCATCTCAGACTGGTTTCTTGAACATGACAATTAGGTAATTGTACTCAAATGGCCTCCATAGTCACCAGATCTCCACCCAATAGATCACCTCTGGGATGTGGTGGAATGGGAGATTGCCATCACGGATGTGCTTCCGACAAATCTGCCGCAACGTCATGAGGCTATCATGTCAATATGGATTAAAATCTCTGGAACGGTTGCAGTAACCTCGTTGAATCTATGCCATGGCCGTTCTGAGGCAATTCTAAAGGCAAAGGGGTCCAACCTGATACAAGCAAGGTGTATCTAATAACGTGGCCAGTGAGTGTGTGTCTTGAGACTATGTGCCAAATTTGACTGAGGAAATAGCAATAATTTGAGGAAACATAATAAACTAAGCATGTTGCTGTGATAATTTTGGATGAAGTTATAAATCCAAACATGTCAATTTACTGTAGTTCTTTTCGCACTCCTTCGGCAGTATTGGCTGCAACAATGAAGACTTCATTCATTTCTTCTCTTAGTATGTTGCAAGAATAGCCTATGTTTTCCGCAGTTTCTAAAAAAAAGAGAAAAAGATGTAAACTTGATAAACAAATCATCATCATAATTTGGTTAAAAAGTGAACTTTGATGATATTAACCTTGCTTGTCTCCAGTCAACACCCAGATTTTTATGTCAGCTTTGGCCAATTGCTCAATGGTCTGTGGCACACCATCTTGCAGCTTGTCCTCCACAGCTGTTGCTCCCAGCAGCTGCAAAACAATGATGATAATTCTATTATTATTTTTTTCACGTAAAAGAAAGTAATGCTGGTTTACTGCAAATACCACAAAATATTAAACATGAACTAAGTGAGTTACAGTCATGTCTTTCTCAATTTCTTCATAAAGTTCCTCAAGTCTCTCCTCTCGGCCCTCCATGGCAGTGCTGGCCTCATTGTGGCGCTTCCTCCACTCCTCCATGTAGTTCTCTTCTAAATTCTTGAAGGCCAGAACCAGAGTGCGCAGGCCATCACCAGCATACATCTAAACGAAAAAGATCGACAGATTAGAAGCTACAGATTGAAACATCTATTTATATTTATTGGCCACCATTAAAGAGGCTTGTCTTACATTGAGGTGATCAGTCGTGACCTTCATCAGGTTGCTGCAGGAGGGGTGCAGTCTTTCATAGATGATGGTATCTGCTCCTTTGCAGTAAAGCGTTGTCTTGCCTTCGGGGCTTCTTACTAGAAAAAGGAATTAAAGTATTAGTACAGTGTTATGGAAATTTAGCTGCTGATCTTCCATCATGTCAGCAAACATTCCGTAGCCTGTCTGATCTTGGTCTGGGTTGTACTGAAAACCTTTTCAATATTCAGTAAATTTTCCCTTGTGAGATTAATAAAATTCTATTTTATTCTATTCTACTCTATTCTTACGTATCATTTTATTTAAAAAAAAAACAAAACATTAAAGTCACCACTAAGACTCTGATGAGAAGATATTAGGATTAAAAAGACATTTTTTGCTTGAGGTAGCAGAGTTGAAGATGCTGAGGTTCTCTTTGGGAGTGACCAGGATGGATAGGATGAGGGATGATGGTTCGGACATATCCAGAGGTGAGACAGTCTGACATAGAGCGTGATTGCTCCAGCCGGAAGCCTGGCCAAACGAGGTAAGTGCTGCAGCGATCATGACAGATTCTATTCAATAAGTTATTTGCGGTTGTCAATTTGATTCACTTTGGATTTTGGTCATTTTGAACAATCTGATTCAATTTGATTCACTGACCTAAAATAAATCCATTACATCTTTAGCCAAAAATATGATTCCGAGTAATTTGATTTTGATACTGATACCAATTCCTCTGTGACTCAGAGATGAAGACCTGGGTACTGAAGAGTGCAGGTGAACTTTTCTAGATTACTTGTGTTTCTTGCAAGATAATCAAGTGTAAATTAAACAAGAATTTATGGCAAATCCATTCACATTTTAATTTCATCAAGTTCATCCAGATCACTATTGTTTTTCCACATCAAAATAAAACAAAAGGAACATTATTAGAACATTCTACCACACTGTTTGGTCAAATATCTTGGCAAAATTCAGTTTCCACACATTGGACTGTAATGATGCCTAATTTTTTGCTGCCATCACATTTGTCCAGTCCATATGGCCTTTTCCAAGTTTAATTTGATTATCGATTAATCTCATTAAGAACATTTTTTATATGGTGTTGGTTTGATTTAATTTATTTCTGCCTTAGACACATATGATTTGGTCCGATCCTAAGAATAGAAAACGATTCATCAATTAATCAATTATATGTTACACCCCTATCTCCTACACATTTACCCGTAGACATCTAATCTTTGGATATTTTTAGATATCTGTTAGAGTACTTTTTGAACATTTAGTATTTAAAAATATAAATACTGCAATTTTACACCCATCCATTCATCTTCAGAACCCACTAAATCTCTTTTGGGGTCACGGGGTTGTTGGTTCCAACCCAGGTACTGTTGGGCAAAGGCGAGGTAGACCCATGAAAAGGGCCCCAGTCTGTTGCACCCGGTTTCTGTTGCTATCTGAAAAAGCCATTTGGGTAAGTTTCTAACTGATGCTCTAAATTGTCCCTACGTATCAATTTGAGTGGTTGTTTGTTTCTATGTGGCCCCGTGATGGACTTGTGAAATGGAGTACCTTCCATTTGCCCTTCAATAGCTGGTTAAGCTAACCCCATGACCTTGAACTTGATTCAGCTGCTATAGAAAATGAATGGATTAAAATCAGATTAAATGCTGCTTTTACTCACCTATCACCGACATCCTTTTCCGAATATTGTTGAAGTCCAGGACAGCTACTAGCTCATACACAACTTTCCTGCCCATCTCCATCACTGTGATGGACTCTGGCGTGCGAGAGCGGAACACAAAACCAAAGTTCCTCGCTGCTGTCACCAGCGCGCCCTCATCGGGAGACTGAGCCTGGTAAATCAGCTCCCCTACAAAGTTACAACAAGTAAGAACAAAACACGGCCCAAAAATTTTGGGATTTTTAAATGATTTACGTCAAATCATAGCTAGTGATATCAGACTGATTTTGAAGCTAGAACTGGAGGAATACTCTATACTCTGAATACTCTAATGCAGGAGTAGCCAATCTTTTTTACAAAGAGGACCAGATTTGGTGAGATGAAAATGTGTGAGGGCCAACCAGTTGGCCTGCATTCTTTGAACAATTATGACAACATGAAATACAAATGTGAATTTAAATGAAGACCAGAAATACAATTTGAAAAGTGTCTGGAAAAAGCCTTTGGTCAACATCCTAAGTTGATATGTCTTTTTTAAAGAATGTATAACTGCTGATTGTATTGTTTTGTGCATTATTCTTGCTTTGATTGCTAAAAATAAAGCATTTCAATTTAACACAAGTTTACAACAGCTTATAATGAAATTTAGCCATTCCCAGTTTTTAAAAAGTGCAGGGAGCTGATTATTATTGAATTTTATGCCATGAGCCTGCAGGCCGTTGAAAATTTGAAGCAGCGTGCTTTTTGCCCACATGCCGGACTCTGGACATGTCGTTCTAATGTAATAACTCTAAAATGGTTCAAGAGAAATAACATAATTCTTGACAAAGGAGAAATTACCTTCCTTCTTTTCTTCTGGCATGACAGTGTGACACAAAGCTAGCAAACGGAAGAAAGCATGGGCCTCTGGATTTCCTTCCTTCACCGTCTCCACCAGACTGTGATCGTGGAAAATGAACTTCGAATCTGCAAGCTGATTCCAGCTGAAGTCCACTCTAGGTGTTTTCTTAAAAGTAAATGTTAAGAAAAATTATATAAATATCTATGAAAATAAAAAATCTTTAAAAATGTGCACCCTCTCACCTCTGTTGTTTCTAATCTCTGTCCAGAAAAGTCACACAGCTCACCTGTACAGATGAGAAAGGCATTTCAGTCATTCAGGAGGCCTGTGTGCACTCCGCTACTTTATTTTTTCATTTGGGCCCAGCTGCTCACCGTAGGCTTTTCCATTAATGGAGCACTTGTTGAAGGTCATGATATTTTGCGTCAGGGTTCCCGTTTTGTCACTAAATATATATTTAATCTGGCCAAGCTCCTCATTGAGCGTGGTGGTTCTTGCTTGAGCAGGTGTATCGTTCTTAGGATAATACATCTTCCTGTCCCAGTCAATGAAAAAACTGTTTCCAAGACGGATGATCTCCACGCTGAAAGTCAAGCATGCAAAAGGTGGTCAAACTCTACCAATGTAAAATTAAAATAACATAAAGAGACTTCTCTTTTTTTTTTTGTAAATGTACCTGACATAGAGAGAAATGGGCACCACCGTGTTAAGGACTATGACGTAGGACCAGAAGGTGAGGAAGGATGAAAGAGAACCACTCACACCTGGTTCACGAGGAAGAAACATTGTGAACGCAGAGCCTTCATTTGCCTCCCAGATTGCATTGCAGATGGATAGAATGGCGCACATTGTTGCAAGAAAACCAAAGATCTGATTTAAAAAAAGAGAGATAAGACATACCTTAATGAAACTACAACAGATCATTCATTTAGATCAGGTGTGCTCATTACGTCGATCGCAATCGACTGGTCGATCTTCAAGGACATGGGGGTAGATCACAGGCCACAAAAGATAAATAACCAAAAAAATAAAAAATATATTTTAAAAAAATCCGTCAGCTAATCAAAATCCTCACAGCTGTGACTTGACTTGATTGACATGCAGATCGGCCAATCGCACATCCTCTGATACATACTTCACTGCACACGTGTGATGATGTACACTGAGCGCAGTCTGTCTGTCATTAGAAATTCGTTACTTGCCCCACGGCATGTCAAGTCCCCGGCAGAAGACCACTGGAATGTTTATTGAGGCCCAGATTGCCCGGCGTGCCTCAGCAGTTCCCGCTAGATGGATCCGAGTCCACTGAGGCAGAAGTGTTTGCCTGTACCACGTGGTTTTCCTACAGGAAAGTAGCCAGCAGCGCTTTAGAAATGCCATGCTTAGGGTCTTGCCTAAGGGTCACCCACTGGGTGATGTTGATTGCTCACCATTGCTATGGTAATTGCCCCATTACCATTGTTGGGGATTCCTGCGTGGCAGCCTTCCACCTTACCACCTTACCAAGCAAGCTACCCAGCCACGGATCTGTTCTTTATCCACCACCACAATAACTCTGGTTAGTTCGCCATTACCATCCTAGTCCAGTCTGGATCTGGAAGTCCCACAGGCGACCTTCGGGGTTTTTTCCAATTTTGACCTTGGGGTTTCCAGTCCATATTCAGCACACAAGCTTCTGTATATTATTCCAGCCATTTGATTGTGGCGCTCCATGTATGCTTTACCTGCCAGCGTCTTACACCCTGCAGTTATGTGCTGGATTGTTTCAGGCGCCTCTTTGCACAGCCTACACCTTGGGTCTTGTCTGCATTTGGTAGATCTGAGCCTCTATCACTCTGGTTCTCAGGGCTTGTTCCTTGGCTGCCAGCCGTTTCTAGCCATTGGTAAGAATTCTTGATATCAGCCACTTCAGTTATTCAAATTCAAATTCAACTTTATTTATATAGCGCTTTTCATGCTACATAGCATCTAAAAGTGCTTCCCAGAGAAAGAATTAAAAAAAAAAATTAAGATAAAAAATATAATAGTTAAAATAATAAACATAGTAAAAGTAATAAAAACAATAATAAAATAAATGCAAATAATAATAAATTAATTAATTAATAAAAACACACAAAAACCCAAGACATACACATCCCTCCATTAAAATCAAAACAAATAAAATTAGCTGATAAAATTTTATAAAATCAAATAAAAACGTGGACAAGGAAAAAACTATGTAAAAGCTTTACTAAAAAGATGTCTTAAGTTTTTCTTAAAAACCTCCACAGTGGCTGAAGCCCTCACGTCCTCAGGCAGGCTCTTCCACAGGCGAGGCCCACAGTGCTGAAAGGAGGCCTCGCCGTGGGTTTTAGTTCTGACCTTTGGGACAACCAGCAAACCTGCACCTGTGGACCTGAGGGCTCTGGGAGGGTCATAGAATAAAAGTAAATCTGATAAAAATGAGGTTCCTGTTCCATGTAGACTTTTATAAACTGATAAAAAAACCTTAAAATTGATCCTAAAGCTGACTGGGAGCCAGTGCAAAGACTTCAAAATTGGAGTAATGTGCTCCTTCTTTCTTGTTCTGGTTAAAAGGCGTGCAGCTGAATTTTGAACAAGCTCCAGCCGGTTGATAGTATTTCTCTTAGCATCAGAAAGAAGAGCATTACAATAGTCTATCCTAGATGTTATAAAAGCATGGATTAATATTTCATCACTGGCTTGTGAGGGAAAGGGTCTCACTCGGGCAATATTTCTAAGATGATAAAATGCAGTCTTTGTAACTTGGTTTGCATGTGCTTCAAAGATAAGATCTGTATCTAAAATCACACCGAGGTATTTTACTTTATTGCCACAATTCCAAGTCTCTGTTTTAAAACAGGCCATTTAGATTATGATCTAAAATTAATTGATGATCCAGGTTCAGGTTCAGGAGAAGTTAAGGGAGCTGGCAGTCAGTCTTCTTTAAAACAATGAACAGTATGTTGAATGTTAGCTGATAAAATACTGCTACCAAGCAGACTAGGGTGAAGTCCATCTGGTCTGTAAAATGAGGGGCGATTCCAGAAAAGGTTAAAATTGTCAATAACACCCAACCTGTGCGTGTGGGAGGTGGACAGCAGCCAGGTGTGGAGGGAGAGGATCCTGCTGAAATGTGTAGATCCTCTAGTAAGTGTGGGAATAGGTCCAGAAATAAAAACAATTCTCCCAGTGTTGGATAAAAGAGTGAAAAGTTCCCTAAATTCCCTTTTTGTGATTTCGGACTGCTGTAGTGTCATTGGTTCCAATGTGAACTACAAACCGAATGACACTGGTCGGGAGGGAAAGCAGAACCTCAGGAAGCTTTTGAAGAGGATCCTTCACCTTGGCCCCAGGGAAGCATCTGGTAATGGCGTTGATGTACCTTATATTCCTGGGGGGTATTCCAGAAAGCAGGTTATGCTAGCTCCCACGATAAGTTTCAGGCTAAGGAAGTTGATAACCTCAGCTTTCGGTTCCAGAAATGGAGGTATGTTTCAGGGTAGGTCAAGTTGCCATGGCAACTCATGCTCTGAACATAACCTGGTCTGGAGCAGGTTTAGTTGAAGGTTACTTTGTTTACAGAGAGGTGAAGGAGCATGGCATGTCCATTTGAAGATGATTTAGTGGATGAAGAAGCTCAGATAATACTTTTTCCACAGTGAGAGGGTGATATGACCACATATGAATGTTGGAAAGAGAAACTTTTTTACTTTGATCTAACTTAATTATTTGCTTCAGTTAAGTCAAATCGTTTTTTGTTAGGTCACCTTAAAAATAACACGTAGTTTTCAGACAATTATTTTCCTTTCATTCAAATTAATTCAATTAAGTAGGTGTAACTTTGGTGCTGCTGTTAGATCGGCACCGCAAGGGATTCTGGGATATCATTCCCTTTGCCTGTCTGGACGGATTTGGGTTTAAGTGTGGGTTTTTGACTAAATGTGTTTAGTTGTTTAACTGTTTTAGCTGTTTTACTGTGTTTTGCCGAGTTATTTTGTCCTACTATGCTTACGTCTCTGCACCATAAGTGAGAGTGAAGGAGAGGATGATGAGTTTATATAGCACTCCTACCGTTTTTAAATGTAATTGTAATGATGGAGAGGACTTTAATGAATAAATGCACTCCGTGCATTTTTTTCCCCCGTCCTTTTAATTTTTATAAAAATGAGCATATCTGCCGGCTCAGACGTAGACATATGAGAGTTCAAGAATCATAATTAATTAAGATGGAAAAAAGATTAATTGAATTGGAGTAATGTGACATTTAGTTAAATAAATATGTAAATTTGAGTTTGCACAAGAAATTACTGAGTTTTATAGACGTAAGAAATGAGGTTGAGTAAATTTAACTCAATTACTTTTAACAATAAATGTAATTAATTTAAGTTGGTAAAATTGGATAAGTTATATATATGCGTCACAAGGAAAATGGAAACAAGATCAGAAACTCGTGCGTTTACTTTGTCTGTTTTCCTACTACAAGCAGAAACTCTTTCTTTTGCTGATGCAGCCGTATTACTTTTTGATGGACGTATAATCTTCATACGCCGTCATTAAAAGCTCAGACTCCGCCTCACTGAAGTTTCGCGCTCTCTTTTTTTCTCTGCGCGTTTATATGGTGACTCCGTAAATCGGCGATCCATTGAGAATGTCTTTATGTACATGCCGCACAAACCCCAGAGTAAGCAAGTTCAGGCGGATTTCAGCCAGAGTTCAGGCTTAAAGTCAGGCTAGTTTAAACATGCTTCCTGGAATACCCCCCTGGTTATAGAGTCACCAACAATCAGGGTGGTTGGGGGGAATAGTGGTTGGGGGTGAGAGGGACGAGCCTCAGCCCGTGGTCAGGTGGTACATCCCATGCAGGGGTTTGTCCTCCCATGAGGATCTGTCTTCCAACACTGTCTCCTCTGATCTCCATTGCCTGAGACATTCACTGAGCACACTGTCAGTTGGGGCCTTGAGCTTGATGTATTCATGCATCTTGGATGTTTCATCCTGGATAGTGGCTTTTACGCTCACTGGTCCTCGGCCTCCTTCCTTGCGGCTAGCATACAGTCTCAGGGTGCTGGATTTGGGATGGAACCCTCCATGCATGGTGAGGAGCTTTCATGTTTTAACATCAGTGGTCTGTATCTCTTTCTTTGGCCATCTTATTATTCCTGCAGGGTATCTGATAACTGGCAGTGTGTAGCTGTTTATTGCCAGGGTCTTATTTTTGCCATTGAGCTGGCCTCTCAGGACTTGCTTACTCGTTGGAGGTATTTAGCTGTTGCAAGCTTTCCTTGTTGCCTGCTTCAGGTTGCCATTTGCCTGCGGAATTCCAAGGTACTTGTCGTCAATGTCTGCTATTGTTCCTTCTGGGAGTGAGACCCCATCTTTAGAGCCCGAATGACATCGGTATCACCTTGGTATATGCCACATTTGATGGACACATATGCAAGTGGCTTCCCATTGGCTTCAAGAGTGATTTTCCACAGCTTCATTGAGTTTCTTATGAAGGCTCTAAGATTCCTGTCGAAATTGTACAGCTCCAAGCATTCAGTGATCCACGTGTGTGGCATTGAGTCATAGGCTTTCTTGTAATCAATTCAGGCTGTGCACAGGTTGGTGTGCAGTCTTGAGTCTGGAGCGACTGTTCTTTTAACCAGGAATTGGTGTTTGGCTCGTCTGGAATCTCTTATGAGCTGGTTCATTTGTGCCGCCAGGCGCTCGTGGAGTCCAGTGAGTTTCGTTAGCCAGTAGGCATGTATCATGTCAGGGCCCGGTGCTGTCCAGTTCTTCATACCTGAGACTCTTTCTTGGAAGTCTGCCACTGTGATGGATACTGGATTCTGCTCAGTTAAGTTGCTATGTTCTTTTCTCAGAGAGACCAGCCACTGGGCATTGCTTTTATGTGCTGCCTCTTTCTCCCATATACTTTTCCAGTACTGATCAGTTTCTAGCCTTGGTGGGTCTGCTCAGCTGTTTTGACCCTGCCACTGAGTGTAAACTTTCGCAGGTTGAGTTGCGAACAGCCTGTTTATCCGTCTGGCTTCATTGTCTCTTGTGGACCTCTTTAGGCGGCTGCTCAAGGCTAAGAGCCTTTGTTTGGCAGCTTCCAGTGCTTCAGGTATAGGCATCTGGCTGTATCTCGTAGGTGCTTGCTTTCTCATTGTACCTCTTTGACCCTCTGTCAGCTTACTCACTTCCTTCTGAGTTGCCTTGATTTTGGCCTCTAACCGTTGCTTCCATGGTGGGTATTGTATTCTTCCATGGTTGCTCTTATAGCCAAGCATCTCAAAGATCACTGCTGCTGAAGTGTAAACCAGTTCATTGGTTTCTGTGATTGTTGTGGTAGGAATTGCCCTCAATGCTTCATTCACAGTTTCCAGGAGACTTTCAGGCGGTACATCACTTAACCGTTGTAGCTGGTGTCGGTGTTGCCTAATGTTCCTATCTCGACATGATCTTGTCTGTCTTTCAGGTCAGTTGCTGCCTCACTCAGCATATCTGTAGTTGTTGGGGCTGTGTACCCAAGCTCAGGGTGGGAGTGTGGTATAGGATCCTCTCTGACCCAACTACCCCTGGCTGCAGCCTGCAGAACTGCACAACATAGTGGAATGCTGAAACGCTGAGGAATGTGAACATGCTGTGGAATGTTAACCCCGCCCATGCTGAGACCGTCTTCTTCTTTGGTTTCACAAGTTTCCACGTGCAATATTGCCACCTACCAGTTTTTAAGGAGTTTTTCCTTACCGTGAAGGGGGGGTCTAAGGGCAGGAATATCAGTTTAGATTAATCTGTTTTGTTAAAGTTTAGTATTAATCCTAATGCATTCTTTGTATTCATGATCGCTTTTTCGTTGTATGTTTACCTTACAATTACCGCTATGAAGCCCATTGAGACGTCTGTAATTCGAATTGGCGCTAAATTAAAAAGTTTTTTTAATTGAATTAGAGAATTTATACAGTGATTGCTGTCTTCTTATGCCTTTTACAAGTTTCCATGTGCATGTATTAGGGAGTTAATAAATTTTGTCTGGCCTCACGGACTCAAAAAATTACTCATTGGATGAACTCAATTTAATTGTGGGCAGGATTTCCATCCAATCAATATGAGTAACCCCACCTCAAAGAAAATTCTTCCATGTGACGAAATATAATTGAGTCAATTGAACTTAATTTTTATCAAGAAAGGCAAGGGGAAAAAAAACATGCAACAGCAGTCTGAGGCCAGCCTCAAACTCAGAACCTCTGCATGTTAAACCCACTAACTTATCCAGTGAGCTAACACTTTAATGATGTCAATGATCCGCCGGTATAAACAAATAGATTCATTATTTACATGAATGAAGCTCGTCGTGTATCGTCTTATTGGGAGAAGCCGAGTTGAAACGATTTCATGCCACAGTACGTTTTTTACGTGGAAAAAACGAACGAAAGTTTTCACTTTTGAAAAGTCGAAGGATTTGAAGGACCAAAAGTCAAACCAGGCATTAGACGAAGGAGTTGAACATTTTAATAGTTGAATGGTTAAAATAGGTGAAAAATTGTAGCCGTAAGACGGCAAAAAGAATAAATAAAGAGAAACAGGAAAACAGCATTCAACAGCATGTCCCTTAATTGAACTCAATTATTCTGGATTACTGTTGTAATTTTAGCTGTCGGGGAAACTATTAATACATTTTGTGTTAGGTCAATTAAATGTAGATACATTCTTTTAAAATAAATATTTTTAAATAAAACAAACACAATTTTATTGTGTTACATGAAAGAGGGGCTTGAATCATTTTTTTGAGTGATAAAAAAAACAAAGGTGAATCAGATGCACGGGCTCAACGTGGGCGGGGTTAACATTCCACAGCGTGTTCACATTCCTCAGCGTTCCAGCATTCCACTACGTTGAGCCGTTCTGCAGGCTGCAGCCAGGGCTTACTCCTCTGACCTGCTGTTCTGGCTCTCCCGTGGTATTGTATTGTATCGCCGCAATCTCAAGTTGTGATAGGAGTTGCCGTTTGTGGATGTTAGAACATTGGGCTACCAGTTGTTTGGCAGTTAGCCTTGATTGTGGGTTTCGAAGCATCTATTCATTCCACATCTCTGCATGTAACACCTCTGGGTGGGATTACTTGAGTAATAGCATTATAACAGAACCTTGTTCTCACATCTAGTCCATTTCCGTGTTGTTCCAGGAGCCCATTTTCCTGTCCCCCAGCACCTGACGCAGACCTTGTTTGGCCGGGGGACGTCTGAGCCGGCGTGACATGTGGTTCATTGTCTCTCATGTTGGGAGACAGGCAGTAGCATTAAGGGTCTTGCCCAAGGTCCCTCAATGGGGGATGTTAATTGCTCGCCATTGTTATGGTAATCCCCATTTCCATTGTTATGGTTATTTGCCCTATTTCCATTGCCATTTCCATTAATTGTTCATTCCGCCCCTGGGAATTTCCTGCATGACAGTCCTGCACCTTACCAACCGAGCTACCCAGCCGGTTATATTTATATATATATATATATATATATATATATATATATATATATATATATATATATATATATATATATATATATATATATATATATATATATATATATATTTTTTTTACATATATCCAAAGTCTGAAAGATAAAAAAAATAATGATAATAAACTTGCTCCGTTTTTAAATGGAGCACCACAGGGAAGCAATTACATGGAAAAAAAGTTTGCAAACAAAACCCCCTGGAGAATTTGGAGTCCATGATTATGTTATAAAACAAATAGAGCCAACATATGTGGAAATATTTAAAAATATGAAGCTTGCAAAAGTAGCTCACATGCCAAAAAAGTGTGGGCACCCCTGATTTAGATGGTCCTAATTCACACAGTTTGTAAAGATAGCATATTTTTGAATAGACCTATTAGCAAATTCATTTATGATGCATTTAAAAAACACCTCCTGCATTTTAAAAATCTCCATATGTTTGTGTTTGCATGAACTTACAGCCAACACGAGGATGTTCATCAGATGATCAATGCTTGTGCGCTTAAATACTGTTTTGCCGCAGTTCTGCATGAGTTTGGTGTCAGGACCTGGGCAGATTTATTGACAGAGTTACAGGTAGAAAAATCAAGTTCCTTGAATTATACTGTAGAGATACTGAGTTTTCTTTTTTTTTCCTTTTGTCAAACAAATATATAAACATTCATAACCATTCATATTATATTTGATACATGCATTTCTGAGAGCCCTCTCACATATGTATGATTTTAACTTTCCTTAAAAACCCAGTGGATATAACTTGGTCCATATTTTCTGGCCTGTAGTTAAACACCATTCCACTAGGGAGGTTGAATGACTTTTCCTGCTCGTTTCAAAATAGGTGCTTCCATGAAAACCCCTTTGGCGGGAAAAGTTTAGCTAATTTTCAAAACTTAATGGTGAGAATAACCCAGCTATTGTTATTACATTTTGTAAATGACAACTTGTATTGAAAGAATGTAAAAAATTTTATAAAACAGTTACACCATGTTAAAAATGTGTGGATCAGATTTGAGTCCATTGGTAAATAAGGTGTTTTTTTTCCTGAAACTCTTCTCAGAATTTTTGGATCTTAAACTAACATTGTTGTAAACAAAAAACTACCAAATTACCCCAAGTATCATAATTGATTATCTAAAGCTAATTAAAAAAAACAACCTATGTGTGGATTTCATCATAGGTTTTAAAAAACATCTTAATTAGAAAATATTTGAATATTTGCCAAGTCTTTGATGTAGCAGGCTTTAAAGGATTAAAGATAGTTCCCCTTGGTATGTTTCAACTCGCTCTACCTTTGTGAAATATTGGGTTTTCTCACAGTTTGCAATAATATACTTTTGCAGCAGACTTGTTTAATATGAAAATGTCCATTTTACAACTGTTATTTTTTCATCTGGTATAAAAGAACATTATACACCAGGGGTGCTCATTACGTCGATCGCGATCGACCGGTCGATCTTGAAGGACATGAGGGTAGATCGCTGGACAGAGAAGATAAAAAAAAAAAAAAACACTTCTGAAAAATCCACCAGCCAATCAAAATCGTCACCGAGAAGTACGGGACTTGATTGACATGCAGAAAGGCCAATCGGACATCCTCTGAAGCATACGTCGCTGCAGATGTGTGTTTAAAAACACTGAGCGCATACTCTCTGTCATCAGAGAGTTGCTCTCTGCCCCGCATCACGTCAAGTTCCGGCAGAAGACCGCTCCGCACAAGAGGAGTGTTTCTTGAAGCCGCCCCGCGTGTCTCCTCCTGCTATCAGCTCTGCAGTTCGAGGCTGATTAATACGAGCTCTTGAGGAAGCTGTTTTGTTCGAGGCGCGCGCTTCGTACGGAGCCATCAGCGCCTTTTGAAACGCCATGATGCTCCCCCCCATTGCATCGTTTACAGCAGAGCATGACATACGATGGTTGCTGCTTTCTGTCTTTGTAACAAAACGCCTCCTCTGTTAATACAAAAGTATCTTTGTGTAATCCTACTGTGCAGTTTTTAATCATCAGTACATAAACAATAATATTACTAATAAACATAACTAACAAATATTCACTAATAGTATTTATATTATTATAATATTATTGACTTTAGTAGGAAGTCCTCCCACCAGCCATTGATCATCGATGGAGGGGGAATCGAGGTGGTTGACTCCTACAAGTACTTGGGTGTGCACCTTGACCACAAACTGGACTGGTCGGAGCAGGCTCATGCTCTGTATTAGAAAGGTCATAGTAGGCTGTTCTTCCTGAGAAAGCTGAGGTCCTTTGATGTGTGTACTGACATGTTGCTCCTCTTTTATCAGTCGGTTGTGGCGAGTGCTGTTTTCTATGGGGTTGTATGCTGGGGTGGCAGTATGACCACAAGGGATTGCACTCGATTGGACAAACTGATTAAGAGATGTGCATCTGTGATCGGGAGGAGGGTGGACTCTCTGGGATCTGTGTTGCAGAAGAGAATGAGGGCTTTGACTCAGAGCATCCTGGACAATCCCAGACATCCCTTGCACAACACGATGTCTGGTCAGAGGACCTCACGGAGTAATAGGCTCCTTTCACTGCGCTGCAGGACAGAGCGCTTTAAGAACTCATTTGTCCCTACAGCTATCAGGCTGTTTAATGAACCTGCCTGATATGAACTGATATTGTTTTGTGAACTGTCTTTTTACTGTTGTTTGTTGTATGTGGTTGTGTGTTTTGCTACCGGACACCTGAATTTCTCCTTTGGGAGATTAATAAAGTTTCTATCTGTCTGTCTGTCTGTCTGTCTGTCTGTCTGTCTGTCTGTCTGTCTGTCTGTCTGTCTGTCTGTCTGTCTGTCTGTCTGTCTGTCTGTCTGTCTGTCTGTCTGTCTGTCTGTCTGTCTGTCTGTCTGTCTGTCTGTCTGTCTCTCTCTCTCTCTCTCTCTCTCTCTCTCTCTCTCTCTCTCTCTCTCTATCTATCTATCTATCGGTAGATCTTCAAGACATTGTCGATTCAAAAGTAGCTGACATGCCAAAAAAGTGTGAGCACCCCTGTTATACACACATGAAAAACCAGGAAATCTGATCTCTAGTAAAGAACTCAAAAATAATTGTCCTCATCTGGTTATAATCTCAAGCGGAAGCATAATGCTGCCGCTTAAAATGGCTCAAAAGGTTATTGAACATTGGGGGCAATTACTTTTTGACTCGGGGCAATTTGTGATCTATTGTCTTCTTTTAACAACTGTATTTTAAACTTTTCAGAACAGATCGGTGACTGTTATTACGTTTGGAAGCTGGAACAGGTATACATTATTATCCGCACTGGGTAAAAATCAAGCATGAAAAACAATCTTAACTGAACTGACAAAGGTTTACCTCCAAACAAGACCAGACCAAAACACCATTCTGTGTTCCTGAGTGTACATCCTCTGAGCAGCACTTTGTCATTGTCCAGACTGTAGGCTTGTCCATTCACAGTCAAAGTACCTTTGAATTTGTCCAAGCAGTTATTGGGAGGCTCGCATAGCACTTCACCTACAAATCACATGTTTTAGATGAAAGAGAACAGAGAAATCTCACTTTGGATAAGTGGTCAAAATGATTCCATATGTATCTTGGAAATAGATTAGTTCCTTTTTGATAGAGAGAGAAAAAGTTAACTGGAGTGTATATTTAAATCTAGGATAAATAAAACAATTAAACAAGTAAAACTTAAAATCTTAATGAGCAGTGTTATTTTTACATTTACATTAAATTTTTATATTTAAGCTTCTGTTTGTGTTTTTATCTAAAGCATTAATTTAAAGACTTTTTTTCAAATATATTACCTAACAAGACTGACTGCAACAAAACCTTTCAATATATTTGCAAAACGTCCCTTTATCATGTGTTGATGTCTTCAAATCTTAAACATTTTAGATTTTTTTTGTTTATTACATAAAAGCATAGAAAGTAAAAACACACAATGTTTTTCTTCATATTCTTTCCTTTCTTTGAGTATTTTAACAAATAGTTCATAAATTTGTACCATTAAAAGAAGCAAGTGCCTCAGTGCTGTCCCCCATCTCTCCAGTTACAGTCAGGGCCTGTTTCACTTTCAGGTTTGTTTCACTGCAAATAGAAAATAAATCAAGAAGGGAATTCAGACAGCATGAGGCTAAATCTGCCAACTACTGTTTGTGAGCAAACAAACAAAGACAAGCACCATAATGACACGCAAAGATCCTTGGATAACTGCTTCTGGCTGGAGGGTGATCTATTTTCCTTTTTAAAAAATGTTTCTGAGGTACTTATTTTCTAATGAAATAAATTCTCATTTACATTAACTAGAATGTGACGGCAGAACATGGGCTCAGAGGCTGTTGGGAGGGGCAAAAGAACCAGTCATCATCAAGTTTTGAGGAAAACTTCCTAGCGTCCAATTAGGACTTTAAACACTGAATCTTTGACCAAATGAAAAGTAAAAACGATGATGTTTGTCACACATTTTTTAAGTAACTTGAAAAAAAAATTGCAATATTTTGCTTCTACCTTGACCAGCACCACACTCACCCATCTAACTCAGCTGTTTCCACATAGACCAGATTGAGAGGCTCACTGCTAGACAGCAGCAAGAGGTCTGCCTATGAAGATAAAATAAAGGATTTAAAAAGGAAATTATGTTTTTCTAACTATATTATGAAAACAGGACAAAAAATATTTGCACTGTTCCTATTCCCAATTTCCTTTTTTCTAATCTTTTAAAACGTTTTGTAATATTACATCTTACTATATTGGGGTAAATCCATTGACTGTACAAGAGATCTGAAAAGAGCGAGTGTGATGTCCCCCATAGAAACGCATAGACTTGCTTCCAGTCCTAACAAAATAAAGTCCATTCAGTTGTCATTTTTTTGCAATATGGCCTTCACTATATTGTAATCAGAAATCGTGGTAAGCAGTGATTGATTCGAGTTGGTCTGAACATGTTTATAATAAGATAATATAGCAAGAATGGTTTTTCTGACAAATAGAATGATGGCGTAATAGCTGTTTATTTCTCTATAGAAATTTTTGGAATTTTGGCTTCTTGGAACCAGCGGTTACTTCCGGTTTGGAATGCCGGGGGGGCGGGCTGTCACTCAGTGCAGTTCTCATAGAATCAATGGTTCACACTGATAGGTGTATACCGAAGGTTTTGAATTCAAAAGACAGATAAAAAGGAGATGCTTTTTGTACGGCATCATTGTAGTATTTTAACAAACCATGTCATAAGACTGTAATATTATTTTAGCACATTGCAAAAAGGATGTGAAAAATGATGTCCCATCAGTCTAGTACAGAATTTCAGGAGGCAGCAAAAGCATCTCTGTCTGCTAATCATATCAACAACTTCATACTCACTGTGACAAACTCATTGTTCTCCAGTTTTATTATGTCTCCAACTTGAACATCCATCCATTTTTCTTTCTTCAGTCTGTATAAAATATGATAACAGTGTCCATTGTTTCATTTTGGCTTTGTACACATATATTAAAAAGTGCAAATGTAGAATTGATGTATTGCGTGACTCACTCTCCATCAATGAGGACCTCCACTTCACGGTTATTGACTTGTTTGTCACATTTATGTCTGTTCTACTCAGATGACAACAAAGAAATAAAAAGTCTTATTTAGAATAGTCAGAATAAAAATAAAATAAAAATATATGAATATTTTAATCTCACTATATCATCACTGGCGTCTTTGGCTGCTGTTATAGACAGCACAATAGCCAACGGTACAGCTGTAGTGAACCAGGACAGAGAGGACACTTGCGGAATCATCTGTCAACACAGAAACAAATACATTGTTTAAAAAATCACTCTGGAATTTATATAAAATCAACAAAGTGAGACATCACTTATTATTTGTTTGTTACTTTTTTTGTTTATTTTTTATGGTTGTTGGAAAAAACTGAAGAAAAAATGTCTACCTGAAGAATGAGCAGGAAGAGGAAGTAGGCATTAGCAAGCCTCCTGAATTGCTCGAAAAGGTTAAGAGGCAAAAAAGTAAAAATGTTGTATTTGGAGGTTCTGATGGCATTGTTCTGAAACAGAAAAGAGAAACATGATATTTTCAGTTAGTAATTAAGTAAAGGTAATGGCTGACGAAGTGTGAATAATGATCAGAAATTAGTGCATGCAGTGGAAGCCTGAACCTATGAAAGCAAATGTGTCTCATATTTCAAAATAAAAATCAATACTGGAAATACTTTTTTCAATTTTACAATGAAGCTGCGTTTGTTGACTCAAAAATAAAATTAAAAATTAATCCGCCAAACAGCTTTTTCTTCTTCAACACCTCTGATTCTGTTGCATAATTAAAGCGATTATTCGCTTTTACATCTACTGCACAGACATTGTCGCATAAATCATTTCCAGTCAGCAGTTCCAGGGGGGAGGCCAGTGTTGCCAGATAGTGTCACAGTTTTCCAGCCCAAAAGTCATCTGAAAACCGCAAGACACAGCTAAAAATTGCCCAACGGGATATATATATATATATATATATATATATATATATATATATATATATATATATATATATATATATATATATATATATATGAACACTAGGCAACACCGACACCAGCTACAACGGTTAAGTGATGTACCGCCTGAAAGTCTCCTGGAAACTGTGAATGAAGCATTGCGGGCAATTCCTACCACAGCAATCACAGAAACCAATGAACTGATTTACACTTCAGCAGCAGTAATCTTTGAGATGCTTGGCTATAAGAGCAACCATGGGAGAATACAATACCCACCATGGAAGCAACGGTTAGAGGCCAAAATCAAGGCAACCCGGAGAAATGTGAGTAAGCTGACAGAGGCTCAAAGAGGTACGATGAGAAAGCAAGTACCTAAGAGATACAGCCAGATGCCCATACCTGAAGCACTGGAAACTGCCAAACAAAGGCTCCTAGCCTTGAGCAGCCGCCTGTAGAGGTACACAAGAGACAATGAAGCCAGACGGATAAACAGGCTGTTCGCAACTCAACCTGCAGAAGTGTACGCTCAGTGGAAGGGTCAAAGCAGCCAAGCAGACCCACCAAGGCTAGAAACTGAATAATACTGGAAAGGTATCTGGGAGAAAGAGATAGCACATAACAGCAATGCCCAGTGGCTGGTCTCTCTGAGAAAAGAACATAGCAACCTCCCTAAACAGAATCCAGTAACCATCACAGTGGTAGACATCCAAGAAAGAGTCTCAGGTATGAAGAACTGGACAGCAACGGGCCCTGACATGATACATGCCTACTGGGTAAAGAAACTCACCGCACTCCACGAGTGCCTGGCAGCACAAATGAACCAGCTGACAAGAGATGGGACTCAACCCGAATGGCTAACGGAAGGGCGAACGATCCTGATCCAGAAGGATCCCTCAAAGGGTACAGTCCCATCCAACTACCAGCCAATGACCTGTCTCTCCACAACATGGAAGCTCATGTCAGGCATCATTGCAACCAAGATAAATTGGCACATGGATCAATACATCAGCAACACACAGAAGGGCATTGGAAGAGCCTACAGAGGAGCCAAACACCAACTCCTGGTTGACAGAACAGTTGTTTAAGACAGCTGTCTGCAGGTCACAACACACCAAACTGTGCACAGCCTGGATTGATTACAAGAAAGCCTATGACTCAATGCCACACACGTAGATCACTGAATGCTTGGAGCTGTACAACATCAACAGGACTCTAAGAGCCTTCATAGGAAATATGATGAAGCTGTGGAAAACCCCCCTTGGAGCCAATGGCAAGCCACTTGCACAAGTGGCAAGGTAGTTCACACAGGAGGGGCCCAACTCCGAGAAGGCACAATAGCAGACATTGACGACAGTTACAAGTACCTTGGAATTCCGCAGGCAAATGGCAACCTGAAGCAGGCAACAAGGAAAGCTGCAACAGCTATATACCTCCAACGAGTAAGTCAAGAAGCCAGCTCAATGGCAATAATAAGACCCGGGCAATAAACAGCTACGCACTGCCAGTTATCAGATACCCTGCAGGAATATTAAGATGGCCAAAGGAAGAGATACAGACCGTGAATGTTAAAACACAAAAGCTCCTCACCATGCATGGAGGGTTCCATCCCAGATCCAGCACCCTGAGACTGTATGCTAGCCGCAAGGAAGGAGGCCGAGGACTAGTGAGCGTAGAAGCCACTATCCAGGATGAAACATCCAAGATGCATGAATACATCAAGCTCAAGGCCCCAACTGACAGTGTGCTCAGTGAATGTCTCAGGCAACGGAGATCAGAGGATACAGTGCTGGAAGACAGATCCTCATGGCAGGACAAACCCCTGCATGGGATGTGCCACTGGAGCGTAAATGAAGTGGCTAATATCAAGAAGTCCTACCAATGGCTAGACAGGGCTGGCCAACAGGACAGCACTAAAGCACTTATCCTGGCAGCTCAGGAACAAGCCCTGAGCACCAGAGATCTACCACACCAGACAAGACGTATGCTGTGCAAAGAGGCACCTGAAACAATCCAGCACATAACTGCACGGTGTAAGATGCTGGCAGGGAAAGCATACATGGAGCGCAACAATCAAGTGGCTGGAATAATATACAGGAACATGTGTGCAGAATATGGACTGGAAACCCCAAGATCAAAATGGGAAACACCTCCGAAGGTGATAGAGAATGAGAGGGGAAAGATCCTGTGGGACTTCAGCACAATAGCCAGACTGATAGGATGGTAATGGCGAACCAACCAAACATTGTAGTGGTGGATAAAGAACATAGGAAAGCCGTTGTGGTGGATGTGGCAGTGCCAAGCAATGGGACCATCAGAAAGAATGAACATGAGAAACTGGAGAAATACCAGGGACTCAGAGAAGAACTGAACAGAGCATGGAAAGTGAAGGTGACAGTGGTGCCTGTGGTAATTGGTGCAGTAACCCCCAAGCTGGAGGAGTGGCTACAACAGATCCCTGGAAAGACCTCAAACCTCTCAGCCCAGAAGAGCGCAGTCCAAGGAACAGCTAAGATACTGCGCAGTACCCTCAAGCTCCCAGGCCTCTGGTAGAGGACTTGGGAGAGAAGGGTGAGAGAGGCGGTATATGTACACAGCTGTTGTTTTTTTCCCCCCCTACTGGACTAATTTAGCACACTGATCCAGTCATTTTTCAAAAGAAATGATTTTTCAAAATAAAAGATAGTTCAGACTAATAATAAAAGGAGTAAAGAATTGTGTATTTCTTCACTTACATTCCTTTACATTCCCGGCTCCTGTGGGGCGAATTTTTTTGTTTTCTGTGGTTTTGTAAAATAACTGCTGTGTTCTAAGAATGCCGTGGTGCCTTTAGGTCAAGCTGGCAGGATGAAGGGATGAAGCGTCTGCCCCCTCAAAGAGTTTTCTTATTTTTTCCTCGTAGTTTTCCTTGACTAAAACCGGCCATTTTTGTGTAAAATTAATGAAATCTGCGCCAGGGCACTCCAATATCATGTCAACCTGATGCTATGATGACCGTCATTGGCTACACATTTACTAAAGAACTTTTTAAAAATAAAATGTCAAATAGCATTTACTTTATCATTTTAATTAATCGACAGAAAGAGCGGTGTTGAAGAAGAAAAAGAAAAAGCCATTTGGCGTATTGATATTTCTTTTTTTCTTGAGTCAGCGAAGGCAGCTTCATTGTGAAAATGAAAAAAAACAATTCCGGTATAGACTTTTGTTTTTAAATTTGTACCGTCCGACTCAAAGTCTGATAATGCACACTTTGAAGGCCATTATCCTCTACTATACCAGGGTCACTTACACGAAAAAAGAATATTCAATTAGTTTTTAGTACTTTATTCTTTTTTTTTTTTTTTTTTTTTTTTTTAAACTTGTCTTGTCCAACAGCAGGCAGATGAGAACTAAGGGCCTCTTGTGTTGGACATATTTTACTTTAACAATAGGGGTTATTAATCTTCAGACAAACCAAAGGTATGTCTCAATAAACCCCTTTTGTAATTGAGGCCAAACTTTATTAATTTCAACCATGTTTGAAAATCTTTGGTGTTGGACCGGACGGAAAAGGAAAGAAGGGAAGAAGAGAGAGGGATGTTAGAGAGAGGGGGGGTAGGAGGGTGATAATAGGAGGGCAGGGGGGATAAGACCATGAAGCAGCATAAAGCAACAAGTTTACTGGTTGTTTATCATTACGGTAAGGTTCAAATGTAGTACAAAAAGGGCGGGGCCTGTCCACACACACACTCAAATGTTATCAACACACCTGCTAGCTGCAAAAATGTCAACATGTCAACATATACACAAAACAGATAGTGTTCACACACGCATACTTATGCCTTAAAACCAACTAGTGTGAAATATTTCATTCATTCAATCATGCAAACTATTAGTGCAAAGGTGAGCTAACACCTGTGCTCAGGTGAGTGTTTATGTTCTAAAGTGGATGGAGGAATGTGAAAAGAAGGAAGGAGAGTGCCCAGCCATCCCCACACCAAGACCCCCGCCGCAGCAGCAGCGGCAGCCGGAACCCCCCCAACGCCACACGGGAGCAGGCAGGGAACAACCGCCCCCCGGGCGACCAAATCCGCCACCCACCGCCGCGAGGCCCCCAGAGCCAGAGAGCAGGGAGGCATGGGGGGAAAGAGAGTGCCGCCCCAGCCCAACCAGGAGAGCAGCCCCCCCGCCGCGCCAGGAGAGCCCAACGCAGGGCCCCACCGGAGAAGGGCGCCCACAGCCCAGTACGAGCACCCCATCACCACCCAGGAATTCCGGGCATCCCCCCGCCCCAACCCCAGGTACGAGCCAGGACCCCCCAAGGGAGACCCGCTTCGCACTCCAGGCAGCCATCCACCAGGCCCACGGTTGGTCCAGGGAGGAGCAAGGCAGGGGCCCGCCACCCCCGCCCAGGAGGGGAGCACCCCGGGGAAAAAAGGGGGCCCACAAGGGGTGTTGTAAACATGGCCCGACCAGGCTTGGCCACAGTTGGAAATTTGGCGGGGCCCAGCGCTCAGTACTTTATTCTTGTTATTTTTTCAGTTCAGATCGCTTTTTTCCCAATACTGGTATAACCAGTATTACAAGATATTTAAGACATAAACGTCAGGTGCTGCCAAAATGTTCATAATGAAGTTTCCCTCTGGACTTACAGCATACTGGAAAGACAGGTTGAATCCTCTGTCATTGGCTCGCAGGACTCGTTCTTCCTCTGGAAAATAACAGTCACTCACAGTTTAAAAAGGACTAAAATGAATTGATTAATTAATCAATTACCACTTACATCATTGTAAATGTGTAATCTGCAATTTTTGTTTATTAATGTTTTGTGTCTTAGGTTAAAAAATTGGTCTAAAGTTTATTTTCTGCAGAGCTTACCTTGTTTTTTCTCTTTCGTATTCAAGTTGCAAAAGTAAGAAAGTACAGATCCCATCCTTCACTTCAACACCTAAATGTCAAAAAAGATTGTGACAGAAATAGTGTTGAACATCTTTTTTTAATTAGTTCATTGATTAAATGTAATCAAATCCGTTGATTTACTGAAGTGTTTTACTGCAGGAGTCTAAATAAATACTGAGGCTTTAGCTAATAAAACAGTCTCTAATAGTTTCTTCTTAACATCTAAGTGACATCAATAGCTCAACTAAAATACTGTGAGACATAGATCAGAAAAAGTAGGACTCACATTAAAAAATTGGTGCTTTTAGACATGTAAAGCAGTAATCATTTAACTGCAGTCCATTTAAATTTAATCAACCGTCATTTCCATGATTAGGCTTCCAATAAGGGAGAAACAAAAGGGAACAATTATAACTCTGAAATTTGTCCTTGAATTAAATTTGATTTGCATAAGTTCATGTTTGTCTCGATTTTTTGTGCTCAGAAAGATGCTAGTTAATTTGTACTGTGTAGTAAATAAATAAAGGCAGGGTAAACCCTGGGCAGGTCGCTATTCTGTCTTAAGATACCGACACACCGGGCATACAATGCACGAAGACGAACTCACGAATGTGCATTCTTGGATGCAAGTTTGACCATGGTATTTAGAATGGACAACACGAGAGGGGTTCCTTTTTTTTCTCCTTTTTCTAGTGTTTGTTAGCGCATGAGGCTTGGTGCAAAATGCCAAAGTGGTGCAAATCTCATGAATTAAATTTCCAGGCTTCTTCTTTCACAGCTCTATACCGACATATGTAAGACTTGGTGTCATTCAAATCCGGTCGAACACAATTATTAATTTATCCTCTATTATCACTTTTCAAACGGCTGGCACTTCAGTGAATGAGAAGGGACGCAATCCATAAATCCATAATTCCAAGTCAGAATCCCTAATTGGTCAGATTTTGACCTGGTTTGTCAATGCACATGCCCGAAACGTGTGTTTAAATAGACTTTTCATTGGAATTGACCACTTAAATACACGTTACCAAGGCTGGTGTAAACGAACCTATAGAGTCATGCAGCCACATACACACATTTAGACCTGGAGAAAATTTGAAGGTTTATAATTAAACCATGTTACCAACTAAACCATGTTTTTGGACAGTGGGAAGCTCCAGCTTCAGCAGAAAGAACATGCAAACTCCAAGCTTTGCCCTTACTCAAGTCTGACATTGAGTAAGGGCTCCCTCACTGTGGGGTGAGGGTTCTAACCACTTAGCCACTGTGTAGCCCCCTGATTTCCATGATTGTAACAGAAAGCCAAAAATACTGCTATTGAACAAAAGCAACAGTTTTTTTTTACTTCTCTTTCAGACTTTATCTGGGTCTTTGAAGCTGTAAAAACATTAGGCCACTGGTTCAGTGACTCTTTGTTCCATGCAGACAAATAATCAATGACCACAGGTATTACGGTTGTAAAAACTTAGGCCAGCAATCAATAATTAACACCAGTCTATGATGTCATGTAAGGCATGGATTCAAAAGCTCAATTTCTTTCATTTTTAATTTTCACATCAAAGAAAAAATTAGAGCAGGCTGAAATCAATAACAAATTGTAAGTGTTCTGTAAAGAAAACCACAGCTCAGTTTTTTTTCTCTCTATTGCAAACTCGAAAGTTAAGCCGAGGTAGAAGCTGATCTGCAGTGATAAGCACATATTCATTTGTCAAAGACCAATGAAAAATATTCTGAATTACGTGTGTATACATTTTTTCTGTTGACACACAGTCACATACCTTGAATTTGGAAAAATATTTTCTTTGAGTTCTTCACACATAAAAAACTGTTAGAGGTAAAAAGCTAAAGGTGGCCGCCCTTTCTTTGCTTCCGTCTTTGATAAGGTAAATCCAGGCCTTTCTTTGTGCAGGCATTCAAAAAACAATCAGCAAAAACAATCAACAAGCAAAAAATATGCCTCCAATTGGAAAACAAAATGAAGGTAAGATTAACTAAAAATAATTAAGTAATGAGAGAAAAACGCAGTTTCTGGGTCCAATAAAAAGGTGCGTGATCCCGTGGCTGTTTGCTCAAGCTCAGGGTTTCAGCCCAGGGCTTGAGTAAACAGTGTAGGAGTGGATGAAGTTGTAAAACAGCTATAAATGTGATGGACATTACCCAGTCACTGACAGTGTAACTGTTGTAATCTAGGCATGCAGGGGAAGAACACACCCTGTTTTTTATACGTATGCTTGGTTGTGCTTTCACCAAAGTTCCAGTTTATTTTGCCTCCTGGCTCAAAACGTCAAGTATTTGAGGCATTATATTATCTGCAGAGTCTAGGAACTTTCTTTTTGTATTTATGCTTTAAAAAAGTACTAATCAGTCATCCAGCTCTTTTTTATCCAGCCACCTGTGACCTCCGTGAAGTACGCTCACAGAGGTGTGCACATATAAATACTTTCTTGGATACATATCTTTTAGTCCAGAAACCCACCTGCGCTCCTGCCACTCCCCAGCTTAATCCCCCCAAATGGCAGATCCCTAACTAACATTGCCAAAATCAAAAACATAATGTCAAAGCCAGACCTGGAGATACTTATTCATGCATTTGTCTCCAGTAGGTTAGACTACTGTAACGGCCTGCTCACCGGCCTCTCCAAACGAGCCGTAAAACAGCTTCAGTACATCCAGAATGCTGCTGCTCGAGTCCTGACCAGAACCAGGAAGTATGATCACATTAGTCCTGTGCTCAGGTCTCTGCACTGGCTCCCTGTACCTCAAAGAATAGACTTCAAAGCAGCTCTGCTTGTGTACAAGTCTCTCCATGGCCGCGCACCAAAGTACATCTCTGACATGTTAGTGCCATATGAACCATCTTGTACTCTGAGGACCTCAGGGACCGGCCTCCTGTTGATACCCAGAGTCAGAACTAAACAAGAAGAATCAGCGTTTCAATATTCTGCAGCTAAAATCTGGAACAGCCTCCCTGAAGTCGTAAGACAGGCCTCTTCTGTGTTCAGCTTCAAATCTAGACTTAAAACATTTCTGTTTAGCCGTGTATATGACTGAAAGGTCCTATCTGCACCTTTCTTTCTTTTCCTTCCTTTATTTTTAAATCAATTTTCAAATTTTTTTCTTTTCTTTTAAGTTAAATTTTACGTTGATTATTTCTATGATGTATTGTGATTCTAATGCATTTTTCTGTTTTGTGAAGCACCTTGAATTACTTTGTGTACGAATTGTGCTATACAAATAAACTTGCCTTGCCTTGCCTAACAACATGGATGAACTGAGGCTGCAAAGCGAGACAAACAACTGACTGCAGTCTTCACAAAGATCTTCAACCGATCCCTGGCACAGTCAACGGTCCCACTCTTCCTCAAGTACTCCAGCATAGTTCCCTTGCCCAAGAAGCCTCACATCTCCAGCTTCAATGATTACAGACCAGTGGCTCTCACTCCAACAGCCATGAAGTACTTTGAAAAGCTGGTCCGTAGTCACATAACAGCAGCCCTCCCAGCGGGACTGGACCCACACCAGTTTGCTTTCAGGGCAAACAAATCCACAGAGGACACCATAGCAACTGCTCTGCATGTTGCTCTCTCTCATCTGGAGCAGCAGGGGAGCTATGTGAGGATGCTCTTTGTGGATTACAGCTCGCCCTTTAACACCATTCTACCACACAAGCTGGTGGCCAAGTTGGAGGACCTGGGCAGAAAGTGTATTAACATACTGCTTATGCAGTTGGTTCAGCAACTGTACAGCAGCTGAAAGGAAAGCCCTCCAGCAGGTCATCAACATCGCCCAAAAGATTGTTGACTGATTCCACAACAGTTTTTATCCAATTTCCATCAAACAAGTTCAACGCGGCTGGACAACATTAAACCCGGACCTCCTCTTGTAAATTAGACCTTTTTTTTGCTATTAGTTATTTTTATTATTGTTATTTCTCTGTTTTTAACAAATTTAACACATTGAAGCAATTGTTATGTAGTTTTATTTCTTATTTTTAGTGGTACGTTTTCTGTTTTTTTAGGTATAAATGTTGCACTTTTAATTTCATTGTTCATGTGACAATGACATAAAAAGATCTATCAATCTACTCTAAAAGAAAATCTATCTTCTTGTGATCCCATTTAGTTTTATATTCCTTGGGCAAACTCCCTCTCCATGTTGCAGATGGTGCAGTCCACCCTGGATAGGGATAGGCTTACTCCGCACCAACAGTTCCGAGGTGGATTTTCAATGAACCACTGCCGCTTTGCAGAAACTATGTCCTAGATTATTCTAAAAACGGCAGTCATAATTTAAAAATAGATTTAGTTCTTGATCAATGTTTATCTTAAATTTGTCTCATGACACATACTTTTAACGGTTACATTTTTGGGTAGTTGGTAGTTTAATACATGTTACTAAAATGCAATGTATTAAACATTCCAAATTCAAGTTATAATGCCCGCCTGATAAAAATTCAATAGTTACAATTATGAGAGTGCTTTGTAATTATTTGCTCTCAATGCTAATCAGATTTGATAGTTTCAGTGTTTACGTAGTTTAATCATCTGGTCAGATAGGGTCCCTAAAAGAAAAAAACATCAGAACTCCTTGATATCGACCAGGACCTTGCTAAAAGTAAAACTTGTCGACAACTATACTGGTAAATTGTACCAGAATTGAGGATTATTTAATTTGTGAATCATATGATTTAGCTCTTTAAGTATTAGGTTGAGGCAATTGGTTGCTTTTTACCTTATGGCAAGACACAGGGAAAAGGATGCCCATGTTCAGATGCTGGAGTTTAAGGGTGTAATCAGACTGGAAAAGGCAGTTGGTCCGGATTTAGTCCGCTTAATTTGGTCCGAATTGAGTCCCGAACCTTGTGTTTGGTCTCTATTTAAATTGCCTCTATTTAAATTATCTACTGAACATTTCTGATTTGAACCAACGCTTGTAAAACAAAACTACTGTATGTGACTCAGTGGCGGACCGTGCTTATAGCACTGGCCTTGAAGGCAGTTGTGTGTATGTTGGTTTTAGTTCGCTTTAGAGTAAAAAATGTCCACTCAACAGACGCAGTGGATACAGGGATGGTCAGCGCCAAACACACAATTTGTGACAAATTGGATAGCTCTGTACAGCTGCTCATGCTCTCACTTAGATTTTTCTAAAGAAGGAAGTCAATGAAATCATAAGGATGACATCAAAATCATCCATGGTGTACATTAAAGTCAGCTCTGCTTTTAACCACGGCAGATCAAAAAGTGCTCTGTGACTCTGTGTCAAACTTAGGAATTTTTTTCTATATTCCTGAAACTTCTGTCCGATCAGAAGGACTGAATACTTTGACGTTGCCTAAGCCTGCTGGAAGGCCTGCTGACGCCAGCTCAAAATCTGATTTGTTGAAAGAAATGAATGTCCGAAATTGATTTTGCATTACAAGGTTGAAAAAAAAAAACGGATGGTGAGGGCCTCTTTAGCTCTGACCCTGCCTGGCAACAGTTAAATAGTTAAATAATCCAATGTGAAAATACATGTCTTTTTGAAGGCAGCATAACCATCAAAAAACACAATAAAAGGGAATGGACAGACCACTTTGAATGATTTAATGAGTGTTCATGGACAAAATATAACTAACACAATTCAGATATTTTTTAGGCCTTCAGAGAAGGCCTTGAAGGCTCTGACGGCCCACCACTGACGTGAGTAAAAATCTCTTCAATCATTGGCCAGGAATTATGAGGGCAGGGCAAAGCAATGAGAGAAAGAATAACAGAAGTTCTTTTGGAATCCTTGTCAGCATTGTTCACTTATTCAAACTTTATATTTCACTGACCAATTTATACCATCTATGTCAAGGTCAGGTACAACAATTTTTACATTTTTCTTTAGTACGACAGAGACATGCTGCAAGGCGGTTACTGAGAAGACTATGAAAATACACCCATAAGTGCTCATGACATATAGATTGCAGAAAAAACTGTGAGAAGCAACATGTATGATGTTAAAAGGCGTTTTAATGATTCTGTATTCATCTGACCAAATTTCATTGAGTAGCACCGCTACTTTGTTTCCATCCTCAGTGACAGTAGCTGTTTGGTCTAGTTGTTCCAATTCAGACTGAGGAAAAGTCAGAGCGCACTGGAGCTCAGTCTGATTGGAAACAAATAGAACACCTCAAAAGATGGGTCTGAAAGTGGTGTCTGGTCCCGAACCAAGATCTGCCTAGGTGTATTCAGATGTTTCGAATTATTGTGGGAAACTAACTCAGGTTCACTTCAAGTGAACCAAATGTGTTCAGTCTGAATACGCCCCAAGATTATTCCTATTGTCAGATAAGGGACTGTTGTTTTAGACTTATGCCCAAATGGTCTTTTTGGAAAGATTCCTATAAAATGTATCAGTCAGTGTGAATTTATGAAAAAAGAAAAAGAAAAATAAGCAGACAAAGATTTTAAGAGGGTCAGTTGAAAATTACGGAGCTCGTGTCCTGATATTAAAAAAGTAAAATATATTTAGTTCCCACGGATTAATATCTTGTTCGCACAAAATACAATTCCGTTCCAAGATAATATTGCGTTCCCCCGAAATACTATTTCGTTCTTGAGCGAACTAAATAATTAATTTGTTCGAACGCTATAATTATTCACGTAATAAGTCATTCATAAACACAATGTGCTCTCCGTCCGGCCGCAGAAGCCGCTTTCAGCAGTAACTTCCCTGTCTCTGTGACCCACATTCGTTCAAGAAAGAAAAAAGAAAAACAAGTATGATCAGTTTACTATTGTCTCCTTGACTATAAGAAAAATATCACAAGATTTATAATACCTAAGCTTGCTGCTTTGCCATACAATTCACCGGATATAGCTCCTACTAGCTCTGCGGCGGAGCTCTTTTGCTTGTAATGCCGGCATTTAACCAGCCAATCATTGGTCTTGTTGTTACACCTCAGTTACAGGGACACGGTGATGGTATGCATGATGCATGACGGGACACGGAGGATGTTTAGAGATCAACTCTATTTATTTTAAAAAGCACAAAAGCATCGGTAATCACGTTCATTCACATGGTCCTGGTACGATCTCCGTCCATCTTGCTGCAAAAGCCACTTTCTGCCGCTACTTCTGTGTCTCTGGGAGCATTCAATAGGGGGGAAAATAGAAGCAAGAATGATTGATCTATTATTGTCTCGATGATTATCAGAAAAATATAAGATTAGGCTGGCTGCTTTGCCTACCGGACTTAGCTTTTAGCTCATAGCATTACAAACATGGCTATCGTATGGTAAAACAGCAAGCTTAGGTATCATAAATCTTATATTTTCTTTTATTTATTGAGACAATAATATGATCATACTTGTTTTTCTTTTTTCTTTCTTGAAGAATGTGGGTCACAGAGACACGGAGGTTACCACTGAAAGCGGCTTTTGCGTCCGGATGGAGAGCATATCCGTGTTTATGAATGACTTATTACATGAATAATTATTGCATTCGAACAAATTTTGAGGGGACTAAATAGTATTTCGAGGGAATGCAATATTATTTTGTGGGAACTCAATATTATCTTGTGGGAACGGAATAGTATATTGTGCGAACAAGACATTAATTTGTGGGAACAAGATAATCTGTGGGAACAAGATATATTTTAATTTTTTAATGTCAGGTCACGGGCTCCATAAAAAATAAAGAAAAGCAAACAAAAAAATAATGAATAGATTAAACAAAATGTAAGATATTATTTGGGGACTTGATTTTTCCATAGCAGAGAACATCCAACCACCCAAAATTCAAGTTTCAGTATAATTTAAAATAACAAATCAAGACATTAAATTTGGGGAGGAAAAAGTCAATAAAAAATTAAAAAACAAGAGGGAAAATTTGTTGATATTGAAATAATTTATATGAAATAAAAACAGAAATTTTTACAAGGTGACAAAAAGGAGTGACAGTACAAAAAGAAATGCAGTGACTGGAAAAACTGTACTCAACTATTGCAGTGGTCAAGTGGTACACAAATTTAAAAAAGTGCAACACTAAAGATAAAAAGTGAACACTTTCATCTTGGCACAAATAACAGGGGTCTTACAGGGTGGCTAGAGGCATTAGCTCATATACCAAATACATGAAGTTCACATGGATAAACACCAAGTTAGAAAAAAAGAATATGTTTTTATGGTTTCAAACACACACTGAGAGTTTCATATTTAATACACTGTAGATGCCCAATTCAGATGAAATATTTCCTGAAATGTTTCCTTCAGATATGGAAAAATTTACTAACATACGAATCTCAAATAAATCCCTCCCATCTACAGATCTAAATTAAAAAAATCCCACATCATCAGGGAAGGATAACTGAAAACACTTAAGACATTTGGAACCATTCAACACCAAATATCACAGAATAAAGAAAAGCAGTTTGGGTAGAGCGGCTGGACTGCAGGATCATGAAGACAAAATCAATCTAGAACTGACAAATGGAAAATTCACGTGACGACTACATACCCCAAGGTATTGACCAGAAGGATTTTTTTATTTTTAGAATAAAAAAAAAAAAAAAAAAGTATGGCATTTTTTCATAAGCATAAGGCCTCTTTACCGAGGTTCGAAAACAGAGGAGAATATATGCAAACTACCACTGTTTAACAGGGAAAGCTTTTCCTCCAAGTAACCAGATTATCCAAGTATAGAAAACACATTTGCTCATAAATTCCACCTATTATGTCTTGATGTATGTTATTATCTTGGAACGGAATTGTATGTTTTTGTTTCATTTTGATTTTAATTTCTAAAATGGCTAAAAGTCTTACAACTGTTGGTTTCTACTATTTTGTTGCCATATGTTTCATTGTTATGGTCACAAAACTGAAGCAGCACAAACAATAGGTGCAAATTCACAAACATGCCAATCTGGAAACACATTTCAAACATCCGAGACCGTCAAGAAGAAAAAAAAAGAAAAATGGCTACAGAATCCAGTATACCAGGCCACCAAGACTTCTTAAAAGAGCTAATAAATAAAAACTTGTTAAAATGTTTTAACAGAGAAGGAATTCTGTGAGGTTTTGAGTTATAGTGAACAGGTATTGCCAACAAAGTTAAATACAAGCAGGATGTCAACTTGAATGGAGAAGGCACATATTTAACTGATCGGTTCTTTAAAGGAGAAAATGAAGGGGTTATTATGATATACAGTCACTCACAGGTTCACTCTTAACTTTGCAAAATCATTTCATGTCAGTGGACTGTCTCTGGCTTATAAGTCTTCCATTCAAAAAAAGAACTTTAAAGATAAAATTGACTAAAGTCATTAAGGAAATTGATCTTTAAAAGTATATTACATCACACATTCACAGTTTCAAGTGTAAGGCTTAAAACAATAGATTGAACTTCAATAGAGAGATCAGGGTTATTGCATGGGAACACCAGGGAAATGTAGGAACTTATTTAACCCTCTGGAGAGATTTGACATACACAATATGGCACTTAGGCAGATAAGGAAGGAGTTTTAAGAAAAGGTTTAAATCGAAATAGCTTGTAAGAAAAGCTTGAGTGAGCTATAAAATACATTAGTAAATATTGCTGTTATGAGAAACTAGTAAACCAAGCATTCGATCAATGATAAAAATGTAAATGAGAGCCAGAGAGCTTGGCAAGGCATCATTTAAAATTCAGCAGCAGCTAGAACATATTGAATGTCCAGTTTTCCCCCAAGTGTCCTCATCGACCCTCTTCGGCAGATCGAGTTTCAGACTTAAGCCTCACAAACTCCTTTGCCACATCGTCGTTGGAGCGCTGTGAGAGGATCCGCATGGCGGTGAGGCCCGTGTCATCCATGTAAATGCGTTGTCCCAGAGGGCACCAGCAATCACAGTTTCCCTTCTCCATGATGTCTCTCAGCTGCATCACAACCAAACCCACAACTTGATCAGTGCGGCCAAAACAGTAGTCTTTCACGCAGACTTGTACTTCATAGCAGTCAAAGCCATCCTGGTTACCCAGAACACTGCAAACAGAAAAAAAAGTTTTCTATTTTTTACAGGAAATCCACTTTTGTTACATGGCAAAGTGATCACTTTCAATAAAAAGTCAATATAAACATGTGTAATTGCACATTTTTTGGGCTTTCAGCATTCAAAACTCTAATGTTCACATCACTATGCAAGTTTTTAAGTCCATTTTTGGGCTCCACATACAAAAGGAGCAGCCATTGAATGTGCATTGAAAGTTGTGGTAGTAACATATTCACTATATTTTTTTATTATATTTTCAATTCACAGAACCTCTTGAAAATTGATAATGGAGGAGTAACCAATAATAGCAGTTTGTGCCTTGCCAGAATTATATGAGGCCAAGTCTGTCCTATATCGGAATAGAGCTGTGAAAGAGAAAGGCTGTAGCAATATTCACATTTGCAAGATTTGCACCTGTTCGACATTTCACACCAAGCCTCCTCTAACAGTAGGTACATGTGCTAGTATTGGGTAGTAACAATCCAGTGTGATCACTACATGCTAAAAGTTGTTCAATAACCCACGTTCTACGTGTTCTTGACACAGCGACACATGCCTGGTCTGCACCAAACTTCAAATACGCAAAAGGTCATCTCACAGTGCGATGTAGAATCAGCACATCAACAAGTAGAAGTCACTGTTGTAGAGGTCCAAAATAAGGCAGAACTGCAGGGTGGTAGACTTACAAATGAAAGGTTTCATTGAACTTCGGAGACCAGCTGTTGTTCTTGGACTTGGTCTGGAATTTGCGTTTCTTGTCGCCGAGGTGAGGTCCGATCATGGTGACTTCAACAAATGGGCGAAACATACCAGATGTCTGCCATTTCAAATCACTGGCTCCTATGACTAGTGAAGCAAAAATGATAACAAAAACATATCTTAGTACATTATAATGACCTTTAATATATATATTTAAAAGTTCTACCAGACCTTTGACCGTAACTTTCCGCTCTCCGCTCTTGGGATGAGTAAACAGCTCAATCTGAAGGGAAACTTCCCCGATGGGTTTGTCCACACCCGATCCTGTTTCAGGGATCAATCCAGTGAGTTTACACATTTGGGTAAAATATTCATTCAAAACAAGTACAGATTTAAAAGACTGGGATGGGTGTGTACACATAAGTCAAGTCTAAAGGGTAAGATGTGTGGGGGGAAAGGTTGGATAGCTGGCAAATGACTTCAAGGAGACCTACCCCTGCTGGGCTGTATTTTTTCATTTGGAGTAAACCTAATACCCTTTCCATTGTGCACTGGCACAGACGCAGCACAGGAGATAAAAAGAAGACAGCAACAACTTATCAACAAGGCTTCTTATCAGAAATGCATCAAAATCAGACAAGTGAGCACATGGAATGTTAAATTTCAGGTTAGGGTGATGAATTTGCATCCCAGGATCTTTTCTGGGGAACCATTTTATGGGTGTTAAGAGTCCAAGGCGTAAACAAACAAACTACCTTGAGTGTGTTGGGTTGTCACAAAGGTTTTGATTAGTGAGTCTGTGGTCTGAGTGTAGAGGGACAGAGCGTGGCGCAATGAGGAAAGCTCTGGACTCTTCTCCAGAAAGGCTTTCTTCAAGCCGTTGCCTCCAGCATGGAAGTATTGCTGCAAAGAAAACAGACAGGGATGCACTTCAAAAACATATAAAGACAGATTGAAGGTTATAGCCAGGTTTTAAACCAAATGTTAATTTATGTTTTAATAGGCTATCAAAGTTAACTTTTTGAGCTTTTAAGTGTATCATGGTAAATGGCGTATACTTGTATAGCGCTTTTTTAACTTCCTCAAAGGCCCAAAGCACTTTACATTTACAGTCCCAAACCCCCTATTCAAAACCCTGATGCCCGAACTCTGTTCGAACATCAGTCCGCTGCGGAACCCTGGTGCCAACCTATAACCACCACCCCAACAGATGCACCACTTTTGTTCTATTATAATGTTAATTCCTCACAAAAAACAATCCCAAAGCTCCAACAACCCAAAAGTTTAGATATTGTTTGTTTTTGTGGGTGGAACGCAGACTACTGAGGCCAGCTCTAGGTTGACATCATGAACTGGGCAGCACCCACAAGGAGCAAAAGCTGGTGCGCCTCAGAGATCGAGTAGTTTTACTTCCAGGTAGAAAATGAACACACTAAAACAACTCATATTTAATGAAAAAACAATTGCACTTTAGTGTGCATAAGGTAATATACTATCATAAATATGGATTCGTTTTTCATGGGCCTTTTTTTTGCGCTGACTCTTGCCGAGGGAGGACAGGCGCTTTTTCCTCTCGCTCCTCCTATGTCAGCCCTTTCCCAAGTCTGTCCCAGAGTTTGCATGTTTCATCCTTCTGCAAGTACTGCTTTTTCCACTCTGAATATGGAATTGATCAGCTGGTCTCTGAATTTGATCGACAAAGTTTTCTCCACACGAAGGAATGGGAAAGCAGACCCTTCCTGCTCAGACGGTACCCATGCAGCGGGATTCACCATCGATCCATGGGGCAAGTGGAGGCTGGTGTGCCTGGCCCAGCTGTCTGTGGAAGATGTCTAGGATGTGTACAAGACCAAAGTTATTATTTTTTGCCCACAGAAACAAAAAGAAAGTGTCAGCAGCTACCTTCATTCTCTGTCTCTTAAACCCCTCAAATCAAGTCAGAAACCTAGGGGTAATCATGGACTCTGACCTAAACTTTAACAGCCATATCAAGTCAGTAACATCAGCAGCATTTTACCATCTGAAAAACATTGTCAAAATCAAAAACATAATGTCAAAGCCAGACCTGGAGATACTTATTCATGCATTTGTCTCCAGTAGGTTAGACTACTGTAACGGCCTGCTCACCGGCCTCCCCGAAGTTGTAAGACAGGCCTCTTCTGTGTTCATGTTCAAATCTAGACTTAAAACATTTTTGTTTAGCCGTGTATATGACTGAAAGGTCCTATCTGCACTTTTCTTTCCTTTCCTTCCTTTATTTTTAAATCAATTTTCAATTTTTTTCTTTTCTTTTAAAGTAAATTTTACGTCGATTATTTCTATGATGTATTGTGATTTTAATGCATTTTTCTGTTTTGTGAAGCACCTTGAATTACTTTGTGTACGAATTGTGCTATACAAATAAACTTGCCTTGCCTTACCTATTTGGATTCTGATAATGGGATTCCTCCTAATTGGGATCGGAGGATTTCTGATTTATCGGGCGGTCTGGGAGCGGAAGACGGAGAGAGGTGAGCTGTCAAAGCTCTGGGGAAAGATTCTTCGGGGAAGAAAGACTCGCAGTGAGAAACTTTTACAAGCGGATCAAAAGCTCTGTGCTCGTCTTGCCCACTTAAGCAGTGTGCTTGAGACCATTGAACTCATGAGGAAGATGGAAGCCACCTTGGAGTACGTATCTGCCCAAATTGAGGGAAGGCTGGCCTAAATTACCCACTTTTTCGAATCAAATCTGCCTCAAAATTGCAGGACCAGAAGGGTTCCTGTTGGTGGGGGGAGACTTTAATTGTGTCCTAAATCAACATCTAGATAAGAAACCGTTTGAGCCAGGGCCGACACCACGCAAGACAAAGTTACTGCATAATACAATGCAGGAACTAGGACTCATGGACATATGGCGACATAAACATCCAAAAGAGAAGGAATATACTTTTTTCTCCAAAGTACATAATAGCTACTCCAGAATAGATTTTTCTGTGTGTCAAGAAGAGATGCCTATAAAGTCACAAATTGCTATATTGACTCGATAACAATATCTGACCATGCACCAGTAGTCCTCTCATTAAATCTGCAAAATTACAGTGAAATCAGACAGTGGAGATTAAATGTTTCTCTTTTAAACAATCCGGAGGTGGTCAACGACATTAAACAAGAATGGAAAAACTATTTGGAAAATAATGATAATGGAGAAACCTCGCACACTATATTATGGGAAGCCGCAAAGGCAGTGCTGAGGGGTAAGATTATAACGATCTCATCTAAAATAAAAAAAACATAGGGGAAAAAAAATAAAAGAATCTTGAGAAGGACATAATGGATTTGCAAAGAGAACATCAACAGACAAATGATAAAAACACCCTAAAATCTTTAAACCAATGTTGACAGGCATATAACGATTTATTAACCAATAAAGCAGAGGGAGCCTTACGATTTGCTAATCAGAGATATTATGAATCAGGAAACACGGCTAGCAGATTATTGGCATTCCAATTACGCAAAGCCCAAGCCAATCGAAGCGTAGCAAAAATAATTAATCCGTCCTCAAAGAAAGTAGTATCCCACCCAAAAGATGTGGCGGAAGTCTTTTCTGCTTATTATGAAAAATTGTATGACTCACCGGACATTGCAAATAGAGAAGAAAAGATCAAAGTCTTTCTAGAAAAAATTAAGATGCCCAAATTAACTAAAACACAAGCTGAAACTTTAGTAGAGCCAATTACAAAGATAGAAATAGAAAATACAATTAAAAACCTGAAAAACAATAAGTCTCCAGGGATAGACGGGTATCCAGGTGAATTTTATAAGTGTTTTAAAGATGAAATCTTGCCTCTTTTACAAAAAGTTTTTAATCATACGTTAAAGGAAAATGACCCACCTAAATCCTGGTCTCAAGCAATAATATCAGTAATACACAAAGAAGGTAAAGATCCTGCAAGCTGTGCCTCATACAGACCCGTAAGTTTGCTTTGCTGTGATATGAAAATTTTGACAGCAATATTGGCTAAGAGAATTCAGAAATATATAAGGAATTTAATTAAACCAGATCAAACAGGATTCGTACCCGGTAGATTAGGAATAAATAATATAAGAACAGCGCTGAATATCGTGCAGGCAGCTAAAAAGAAATCAGAACCGTCAATGCTTGTAAGCTTAGATGCCGAGAAAGCATTTGATAGACCAATGTCTGCAGGCACACTTATCAGATAATTCATTAGATCTGAAAGGAAAATGGGAATTGGAGGCAAACATTGTCATTGAGGATGAAAAGTGGGAAGCAATCTGCGAGGGGGTTCATAAAATTTCAAACAGTCCTACATGGAATGAATTCAACTGGAAGATTATGATGAGATTTTTCAAGACACCGTATTTATGTTGGAGGAAATGCAATAAAATAGGAGATCACACACATATTTTTTGGGACTGCCCTGTTCTCATACCATATTGGCAAGGAATTCAAAACATTATTAAAGTTATAACAAAGGCCATTAAATCCACTTTAATATATAATAGGCATCCTTCCAGAAGAAGGCATAGGGAAGAAAAAAGTTAAACTTATACAAATTCTTCCACTGGTGGCAAAAAAGATGATTACCAGATCTTGGCTTAAAACCTCACCCCCGACTCTTGAACAGTGGAGGCTTTGAGGAAAGTTTATTTGATGGAAAAAAAAATAACAGCTAAACTTCATTTGAGGTCAGAGATGTTTTATGACTTATGGACTCCTGTGACTGAACACTTTGGTTGGCCAGATGGATAAATTTTTGCAAAGAGTGTTTTTGCAATGGGACAGTTTTGTTTACCTTTATGGGCGGCTTTTCCACTCATAATCAGTGTACAATGTAATATTTCTTTGTCAATTATTGTTTCATTGTTTATTTATTTTTATGGTAATGTTTTCTGAGCCCTGGGAAACTAACTTTGAAAGACTCCTGTTGATACCTTCATTTTTGCTGAGATGCCAATTGTTCTTCGTTCATTTCGTTATGCTGTCAAAGTCAATAATTGATCTGCATACTTGAATAAAGTGTGTTCAAAAAAAAAAGTATGGAAGATGTGCCTGGCCTACGGAGCTGCACTCAAAGACTGATTCACATGATCAGTTCCCCAAAGAAATTTTGGAGCGTCGAAAAAATCCTGTTCCCCAAGGGTGAAGAGGCCTGCGCTGTTATCTCTGTGGACCGGCTCTATGTGAATGGACAGCTTCACCGCGACCCAAACATCACCCCCTGGCTCTTCTAAAATAAGATATGTATCCAGACTCTTTACACTCTCTGAACAGGGGATAGTTTATGCTTGTATTTGACACACTGGGCATAACTCATGGGGCATAAATGTTTTCCACTTTAGTTAATATCACCACCAGTCTCTTTCATAGGCAGTTGCAGACCTATTCATAATGGGTTTGTTCTGTTCTTACCCTCACCGTTCCCTTAATCACTTCCCCCTCTGCAATTCTTTCCTCTCTTTTTTCACACAACCCTTCTCCTCACCTAAGCTGTCACATAACACACTTAGACACTCAACATGTCCAGCACTACATCACACACACTGTACATTACACATAAAGAGTCATAACAACAATAAGTGCACCAGTATGTGTACATATATACTCATTTTTGCACTAATCAATAATATACATTATCTCGCATTCACCTTAACAACAGCATGTCCACCCTTAAGTTAGTTACATGAAATGTGCACTGACGTTAGTTTCTTCAAGAAACTCATATGTACGGAGCCCGTGTCCTGACATGGAAAATATAAAATATATTTAGTTCCCACAAAAGAATATTTTGTTCCCACAAATTAATATTCCGTTCCCACGAAATGTTATTTAATTCCCTCGAAATAATTCAGTTGTGCGAACGAAATTGTATCTTGCTCTCACAAAATATTGTTTCGTTCCCACGCATTAATTAATTTGTGCGAACGAAGTAATTATTTACGTCACAAGTCATTCATAAACACGGATTGCTGTTTCGCCTACCAGACATAGCTCCTAGCCACTATCTTTATAAATACGGAAGTGAGCAATATTTGGATTTACAGTAGATACCCACATTTCTGTCTGTGTGTGTCTTATTACATTGCATTGAAGACACAGGGTGTTTAGAGATCAGATTTATTTATTTTAAAAAGCTCTACAAAAGCATCATACTCGTTAACAGTCACTCTACATCCGAAGGCTAGTAGGCTACATGCTAAGTGTCCCATCGTGCATCACGTTTTCCCCATAATGCATCTCGACCAATCACCGTGTCCCTATAACTGTAGTGTAACGACAAGACAAATGATTGGCTGGTCCTGATGCGTGATGCATGATGAAATAAGTAGCATGTAGCCTACTAGCTTTCAAATCTAAAGTGACTGCTTACGAGTATGATGCTTTTGTAGAGCTTTTTAAAATAAATAAATCTGATCTTCTCTGTGTCTTCAATGCAATGTAATAAGACACACACAGACAGAAATGTGAAGGTATCTGCTGAAAATCCAACTATTGCTCACATCCATGTTTATGAAGCTAGGCCAGGGGTCGGCAACCTTTTTTACTCAAAGAGCCATTTGGGACCGCCCCTAATGAAAAGAAAGCACCCGGAGCCACAACCCGTTTTGACATCATTATATATATTATGCATGTATATATTATTCAAAGGTGCTCATTACGTCGATCCCGATCGACCGGTCGATCTTCAATGACATGGGTGTAGATCGCGGGCCAGAAAGATTTAAAAAAAAAGTACTTCTTTAAAATCCACCATCCAATCAAAATCCTCATTGAGAAGTACGGGACTTGATTGACATGTAGATTGGCCAACTGGACATCGTCTGAAGCATGCGTCGCTGCAAATGCACATTGTGTTCTTTACAGGATGATACCGCGGCCGCGTGTGGGAGGAGTCTGGTCTGATCGCTGCATGGAGCGATGTGTTTGTCAATGCATGGTAGACACGGAGAATGTGGAGTGATCAGGTTTATTATTTTGAAGAGTTCTGCATGGTAATCATGTTTCCATGTTTGAGTTCATAAAATCATTCAAGGGAAAGTCTATGCTTCAACTACCGCAGGGAAAGCTGCGTCTCAATCTGACGCCTGTGTTTGCATGTCTCTGACAGAGTTTGAAGCCAAAGCCCCTCCTCCGCCTCTCCACCTGCTTTTCCTCTCTACCTGTTCACCTGTTCACATCCTCTGCAGCTGAGATTTGTTTCCCCCGCGCTCCTCAGTATGTCCTACACAGAGAGCGCAAAATACAGTCATCATAGGTTGACACGATAGTCGGGGCGCTCCAGCGCAGCACATGGATGAAAGAGCCGGACGCAGGTTATAGCGGGGATAGAGCGGGTTAAACAAATGAAAGAAATAAGGCGCTCCACTGAAGTAATATTCAATATTGTGCACATTTTATTATTAGTCTGAACTATCTTTTATTTAGAAAAATCTTTTATTTTGCTAAATCAGTCCAGTACGAAAAAAAACATCAACAAAAGCTGTGTTGGGCGGTTTTTGGCTGGGTCTGGCGGTTTTCAGATGACTTTTGGGCTGGAAAACTGTGACTATCTGGCAACACTGACGCTAACTCTCAGTCTGTCATCAGCGAGTTGCTCTCTGCCCTGCGGCACGTCAAGTTCCCGGCAGAAGATCGCAGTGTTTATTGAAGCCGCCCCGCGTGTCTCTTCCTGCTATCAGCTCTGCAGGTCTCGCCCAATAAATACGAGCTCATTACGAAGCTGTTTTTTACGTGGCATGCGCTTCGTACGGAGCCATCAGCGCCTTTGAAATGCCATGAAAAATGAACAAACTAAAATAAAATTTAATTATTATAAAATACTCATTATTTTCCAAAGTCACAGGGAGCCACAACAGAAGGATGAAAGAGCCACATGTGGCTCCGGAGCCATGGGTTGCCGACCCCCGAGCTAGGCGAACCAGACAGCTTGGGCATCCTAGATCTTATTATATTTTTCTGATTATCATAAAGACAATAATAGATCGATCATTCTTGTTTTTTTTCCCCCTATTGATCTTTACGCCCCCAATGTAGATGATCAATCATTCTCTCATTCCTTTTTCTTTTCACTATCTGAGCACACAGTCAAATCAGTGAGGGGGAGACCTCAACACGTCTTTAGATCCAGCAATGGATAGGCTAAGTAACACAGAAAATCTTACAATCTGGCAGTCCACAAACACTGATAAACAGCACATGGAGGATTTTGGTCTTTGTGATATTTGGCGACCAGTCCACCCCACGAAAAGAGCCTACACTTTTTTAACCACAGCACATCGATCATACTCAAGGCTAGATTATTTTCTGTTCAACAGCTCCTTGTTGAGTATAACTACGGAAGCACAGATCCACCCATTACTGGCAGTGATCACGCACCAGTTTCCCTGACTCTAAAAAAAAACAACTTCACTTAGGAGCTGGAGGTTCAATACATCGCTGCTCGGAGACCCTAACTTTATTGACTATTTTTACAAAAGAATGGTCCTTATATTTACAAAATAAAAACCACCCAGGAATTTTCCCATGCCTTCTATGGGAAGCCGGGAAAGCAGTCATAAGAGGCAATCAACAATCGCCTACTCCCTCCAATGAAAAAAAAAAGGAAAACTCTAAGCTAGTGGATTTAGAGCAAAAACTTAGATTGTTAGCAACTTTTTGGATAAACAAACTCTGCAACTAATAAGAAAAAGTTAGACTCAAACTAAATGAAATAACTAATCAAAGAACACAGTTTTTATTACAGAGACTACACTTGGAGAGGTTTGATCACAGTAATAAATCTGGGAAATTTTTGGCAAATCAACTCAAACAAAAAAAAGGAAAGACAACAATTTCATCAGCCATAGATTAAACAAGAAACACGACAAATGATCCAGTTGCAATAAACTCTGTCTTTAAAAACTTTACCAATATCTTTATTCATCCCCAAGTTGATCCTTCTGACAATGACAAAAGTAATTTTCTCAGCAGCATTGATTTGCTTATACCAACAGATGAGCAAATTACAGCCCTAGAGTCCTTTCTTACTGAAGAATAGCTACATAAGGCACCAACTAATATGCCTAATAAAAAAGCCCAGGACCAGATGGCTTCCCAGCATAATTTTATAAAGAGTTTTGGCCTACTTTAGCTCCAACTTTTCTCAGAATGACAACAGAAGTAAAGGGAAACAATTATTTTCCTCCAAATATGAACTCCGCCAACATTATTTTACTTCCGAAACCTGCGAAAGATCCCACATCAGCATCTAGCTACCAACCCATATACCTGATTAATGAGGATCTAATAATAATCTGCAAAACTTTGGCTGGTAGTGCAAGGACCCTATTGTTTTTCGAATTTTTATTACACAGAGTGCAAGGACCCTATTGGATCAGTTAGGTTTATTTTTAGGGCCCGAGCACGTAGTGCAAGGACCCTATTGGATCTGTTAGGTTTATTATTAGGGCCCGAGCACGTAGTGCAAGGACCCTATTGTAACTGTTAGGATTATTATTAGGGCCCGAGCACGGACTGCAAAGACCCTATTGTTTTTCGAATATTTATTATTAGGGCCCGAGCACGGAGTGCAAAGACCCTATTGTATCTGTTAGGTTTATTATTAATAGGGCCCGGGCACGGAGTGCAAGGACCCTATTGTATCTGTTAGGTTTATTAGGGCCCGAGCACGGAGTGCAAGGAACCTATTGTATCTGTTAGGTTTATTGTGGCCTAGTGCAAGGACCCTATTGTTTTTCGAATGTTTATTATCATTAGGGCCCGAGCATGGAGTGCAAGGACCGTATTGTTTTTCGAATGTTTATTAGGGCCCGACCACGTAGTGCAAGGACCCAATTGTATTTAAAAGGATTATCATTATTAGGGCCCGAGCACGGAGTGCAAGGACCCGATTGTATCTGTTAGGTTTATTAGGGCCCGAGCACAGAGTGCAAGCACCCTATTGTATCTGTTAGGTCTATTAGGGCCCGAGCACGGAGTGCAAGCACCCAATTGTATCTGTTAGGTTTATTATTAGGGCCCGAGCACAGAGTGCAAGCACCCTATTGTATCTGTTAGGTTTATTAGGGCCCGAGCACGGACTGCAAGCACCCAATTGTATCTGTTAGGTTTATTATTAGGGCCCGAGCATGGATTGCAAGGACCCTATTGTTTTTCGATTGTTTATTATCAGGGCCCGAGCACGGAGTGCAAGGACCCTTTTGTATCTGTTAGGTTTATTATTAAGGCCCGAGCACGGAGTGCAAGGACCCTATTGAATCTGTTAGGTTTACTATTAGGGCCCGAGCATGGAGTGCAAGGACCCTATTGTATCTGTTAGGTTTATTAGGGCCCGAGCACGGAGTGCAAGCACCCAATTGTATCTGTTAGGTTTATTATTAGGGCCCGAGCACAGAGTGCAAGGACCCTATTGTATCTGTTAGGTTTATTATTAGGGCCCGAGCATGGATTGCAAGGACCCTATTGTTTTTCGATTGTTTATTATCAGGGCCCGAGCACGGAGTGCAAGGACCCTTTTGTATCTGTTAGGTTTATTAGGGCCCGAGCACGGAGTGCAAGCACCCAATTGTATCTGTTAGGTTTATTATTAGGGCCCAAGCACAGAGTGCAAGGACCCTATTGTATCTGTTAGGTTTATTATTAGGGCCCGAGCATGGATTGCAAGGACCCTATTGCTTTTCGATTGTTTATTATCAGGGCCCGAGCACGGAGTGCAAGGACCCTATTGTATCTGTTAGGTTTCTTATTAGGGCCCGAGCATGGAGTGCAAGGACCCTATTGTATCTGTTAGGTTTATTATTATTATTATTCCGACAGAAGAGTCGCCTTTTTGAGGCCTTTAACATACCCCGTAATGTCAGTCAAAAATGCAAGGTCACAATCATCATATTCAACGGACATCTCCTCCAATAGCACCTTGAAAATCCTGTGCTGTTTTGCTTTGCAGCTGAGGTTGTTTATGATTTTCACAATAGGTGTCATTAAGTGTCCAAAGCCAATCACTTTTACACATAAGGCCTACCGGTGAATCTCGCAGCAGTAATGCAGACATTTTGGAAAGTCTGTGTCAGCTTTACAGTGAGTGATGAAACCTGTTTGTCGGTCAATCATAGCAGGAGCCCCGTCTGCAGGTATGGCTACCAGCTTTTCTAATGGTACCTTGTTCTGCACAAAAACTCCTTCACCGTGTTATACATTTCAACTCCTACTGTAGTTGTCTGTCAGGGCAGATGTGTCAGGAGTTCTTCTCTTGTGGTCACCAAAAGCTATGCTGTACTGTTGCCGTCCACAGACACTGGACGTCAAACCACCTGCACTTTGCAAGATCCCGGTCCAGCTAATTGGCCAAGTTATCAGACATAGCTGACACTCATCTAGACATTGTAGTGGAAATTGAATGAGTTCTATTGTTCTCATCCTTAGGGACAGTGATAGCAATTATCATCATTGCTTGTTTCTTAATCTGATAAAAACCTTCTTCTCCTTAATGAGAAAATGAGCAGGTCTAAACGAGGCTTAGATTTAAGAATTTTTTTCATGCTATTTGCAAAAGTCTTTGTCCCTTAAGGCAACAGATTACAGTCCCCCCCCCACCCCACCCCCACAGGCTGCTGTCATATTGACATTAGTTTGGAGCTCCAGAATGGACAAGAAAGAACGACGAGAATGGCTCGAGCAGGGCGTTGCTCACGGGGCGGTCGCTCGTGCCAGGCGGTCGCACGTGCTCGGGCCCGCTAAATGCTACTTGTAGCTTTAATTATTATTTTTCTTCTGCCGGAAGAATCGCATTTTTGAGGCCTTTAACATACCCCAAAACTCACCAAATTTGGCACACACATCAGGAGTCGCGAAAAATTTCGTATTTTATGAGTAATTGGCATGGGTGCGCAAAAATGGCTCGACAGCGCCACCTACAATGACTTTTGTCCCGACGCCCCACATATGCTTTAACGTACAAGCTTGATTTTTTCAGGGCATGTTCATCAGATGGAAACCTACAAAAAAGTCTGTAGGTACCAAGCTGTCAGTTGAACAGGAAGTCTGCTATATTGGTGTCAATATGTCGTTTTTGCTGTATTTTGGTCATTTGCAGGCCTCATTCTAGAACGAACTCCTCCTAGAGATTTGTGAACAATGACTCCAAACATTGGTTTTGTAAACTAAACACATGTCCGATGTTAAATTGCGAAGCTTTTAAGTTTTTACGGTTGTTTGTGACCGTGGCGGCACGTCAAAATTGGAGGTCGTTTCGAAAACACGCCATGAAAAGAAAAATGGCCATTACTCAGCCATGCATAATCTAATCTGAACAAAAATTGATGTGCATTATTGTAGTCTGACTTTGAACAAATCTGCAGTGGGAAAATCCGGAAACGGTGTAGCGCCACCTGCTGGCAACAGGAAATGACATGTTTTGCTTGGAGCATCACTGCTCCAAGTAGGATGAGCAAACACACCTCAAAATGACGTCCACCTGTTGAAAAAACATTGAAGTTTACTCTGATAAAAAACCATAACTTTCAAAGCGGGGGTGTGGTCGTGACAGAGCGGCAAAGTTGGGCGTCTCGCCATGCACAAATGTTGCTCTCACGTGCACATTCCTTGTCCGATCTCACTGAAAATCAATGGATATGATGAAGCTTCCATTCTTAACCCATGGATATGACAACTTTGGTCGAGCTCTATAGCGCCACCTAGTTATTGCATGGGGCACATTCTGCCCTGTATTTTCTCTGTGCTTTGTCCGATGTTCATAAAATTACAACAGGAGATACTCACAAGGGTCTTCTCTCATCGTTTAAAGTTTCATGGGTGTACACCTGACGGTGCCTGCGCAAGCCACCGCCAAACAGGAAGTGGTTGATTGCGTTGTAGTCAGATATTTAAAAATTCATAAAAAATCAGCCGTTTGTATCACAAGGCTGAGATTTCAGAATGAGATTTCCCCATACATATCTCCAACTTAGATATACAGCACTCGCATGGGTGCACAAAAACGGCTCAATAGCGCCACCTACAATGTTTGTTTTCGCGAGCCCCGCCATGTTCTTTAACATACAAGCTTGATATTTACAGGACATGTTCATCAGATGAAAACCTACAAAAAAGTCTCTTGGTACCAAGCTGTCAGTTGCACAGGAAGTCTGCTATATTGGTGTCAATATGTCATTTTTGGTGTATTTTGGTCATTTGCAGGCCTCCTTCTAGAACGAACTCCTCCTAGAGATTTGTGAATAATGACTCCAAACTTTGGTTTTGTAAACTAAACACATGTCCGATCTTAAATTGCGAAGCTTTTAAGTTTTTACGGTTGTTTGTGACCGTGGCTGCGCGTCAAAATTGGAGGTCGTTTCGAAAACACGCCATGAAAAGAAGAATGGCCATAACTCAGCCATGCATAATCTAATCTGATCCAAAATTTATGTGCATGATTGTAGTCTGACTCTGAACAAATCTGCAGTGGAAAAATATGGAATAAGTGTAGCGCCACCTGTTGGCAACAGGAAATGACATGTCTTACTTGGAGCATCACTGCTCCAAGTAGGATGAGCAAACGCACCTCAAAATGACATCCACCTGTTAAAAATCCATTGAAGTTTACTCTGATAAAAAACCAAATCTTTCAAAGCGGGGGTGTGGTCGTGACAGAGCGGCGAAGTTGGGCGTCTCGCCATGCACACAAATGTTGCTCTCACGTGCACATTCCTTGTCCGATCTCACTGAAAATAAATGGATATGATGAAACTTCAATTCTGAACCCATGGATATGATAAGTTTGGACGAGCTCTATAGCGCCACCTAGTTATTGCATGGGGCACATTCTGCCCTGTATTTTCTCAGTGCTTTGTCCGATGTTCATAAAATTACAACAGGAGATACTCACAAGGGTCTTCTCTCATCGTTTAAAGTTTCATGGGTTTACACCTGACAATGATTGCGCAAGCCACCACCAAACAGGAAGTGGTTGATTGCGTTGCAGTCAGATAATTAAAAATTCATAAAAAATCAGCCGTTGGTATCACAAGGCTGAGATTTCAGAATGAGATGCCCCCTACATATCTCCAACTTAGTGTCCAGAGCCAATCACTTTTACACTTAAGGCCTACTGGTGAATGAAGCAGCAGTAATGCAGACATTTTGGAAAGTCTGGGTCAGCTTTACAGTGAGTGATGAAACCTGTTTGTCTATTGATCATAGCAGGAGCCCCGTCTGCAGTCACTGCTACCAGCTTTTCTAATGGTACCTTTTTCTGCACAAAAACTCCTTTACCGTGTTATACATTTCAACTCCTCCTATATTTGTTTGTAAGGGCAGTTCTGTCAAGAGTTCTTCTCTTGATGTAAAGAAAAACAAAAAAAACAAACAAACACACAGCTGCGCTGCACTGCTGCTGTCTAGAGAATCTTCAAACTGGATGCAAAACAACATGCGCTTTGCAAGATCCCATTCCACCTGATCAGCCAATTTATCAAACATAGCTGACACATGTCGAGACATTGTAGTGGAAATTAGATCACTTCTATTCTTCACATCTTTAGGTACAGTGTTAGTGATTATCATCATTGCTTGATTGACAACTTTTTAATCTGAAAAGGCCTTCTGGATGAGAAAATGAGCAGGACTAAACAAAGCTTTGTTTGAATTTTTTTTCACAATATATGCAAAAATATCAGTCCTTCAAGGAAACAGATTACAGCCCCCCCCCACCCCCACCTTCCGCCGAAAGGCTGCTGTCATGTTAAATGTAGCTTGCAGCGCCAGAATGCAGAAAGAAGAACGACACAAAACGGCTCGAGCAGGGCATTGTTCATTCACTCACTCGTTCATGCTATATGCAAAAGTCTTTGTCCCTTAAGGCAACAGATTACAGTCCCCCCCTCCCACACCCCCCACAGGCTGCTTTCATATTAACATTAGCTTGGAGCTCCAGAATGGACAAGAAAGAACGACGAGAATGGCTCGAGCAGGGCGTTGCTCACGGGGCGGTCGCTCGTGCCAGGCGGTCGCACGTGCTCGGGCCCGCTAAATGCTACTTGTAGCTTTAATTATTATTATTATTCTTCCGACTTTTCCGTCGCCTTTTTGAGGCCTTTAACATACCCCAAAACTCACCAAATTTTGTATACACATCAGGAGTCGCGAAAAATTTCATATTTTATAGGAGAACGGCATAGGTAAACAAAAATGGCTCGATAGCGCCACCTGCAAAATTTGTTTTCGCGAGCACCTCCATATGCTTTATAGTACAAACCTGATTTTAACAGGGCATGTTCATCGGATAGAAACCTACAAAAAAGTCTCTTGGGACCAAGCTGTCAGTCGCACAGGAAGTCTGATATTTTGATGACAATATGTCATTTTTGCTGTATTTTGGTCATTTGCAGGCCTCGCTCTAGAACGAACTCCTCCTAGAGATTTGAGAGTAATGACTCCAAACTTTGGTTTTGTAAACTAGACACATGTCCGATGTTAAATTGCAAAGCTTTTAAGTTTTTATGGATGTTTGTGACCATGGCGGCGCGTCAAAATTGGAGGTCGTTTCGAAAACACGCCATGAAAAGAAAAATGGCCATTACTCAGCCATGCATAATCCAATCTGATCCAAAATTGATGTGCATGATTGTAGTCTGACTCTGAACACATCTGCAGTGAAAAAATCTGGAGAAAATGTAGCGCCACCTGCTGGCAAGAGGAAATGACATGTTTTACTTGGAGCATCACTACTCCGAGTAGGATGAGCCGACACACCTGAAAATGACGTCCACCTGTTGAAAAGCCATTGACGTTTACTCTGACAAAAAACCATAACTTTCAATGCGGGGGTGTGGTCGTGACAGAGCGGCAAAGTTGGGCATCTCGCTATGCACACAAAAGTTGCTCTCACGTGCACATTCCTTGTCCAATCTCACTGAAATTCAATGGATATGATGAAGCTTCTATTCTGAACCCATGGATATGACAATCTTGGACGAGCTCTATAGCGCCACCTAGTTATTGCATTGGGCACATTCTGCCCTGTATTTTCTCTTTGCTTTGTCCGATGTGCATGAAATTAAAACTGGAGATACTCAGAAGGGTCCTGTCTCATCATGTAAAGTTTCATGGGTGTACACCTGACGGTGCCTGCGTAACAGGAAGTGGTCGATTATGTGCACCCAAATAATAGAAATTTATTATAAATCAGCCGTTTGTCTCAGGAAGCTGAGATTTCAGAATTAGATGCCTTTAATAACCTCCAGCTTTGATATGTAACACTATAGGGTCTACGAGAAACTTCATCACTTGATTTTTTTAATGAAATTTTGGACTGAACAAAGATTTTTAGCATAAATTCTGTTTAGGTTATCAGCACCAAGAATTCAACTTTCATAGGCATTTATGTGCTACTGCTTCCTAAAAAAATTCAGAATTATTGAAGTTACAGGTGAACTTTTAGACATCATTTCATCCAAAAAGGTCCGAAAACGTCTTTTTAGGCAAAACTGCAAACACCTATTTTTTTGCATAACTTATCTTTCAAATATCAGCACAAAAAAATTAAAAACGGTAGGGATCTGTGTTTGCTGCCTTCCATATTTTTTTCAGACTTAAAAGTGTAACAGATGATTTATAAAAAATCCTTTTTCATCCAAAAACCTGTGTTAAATCTGTCTAGACTCCAAACAAACATTTTTTATGGTAACTTATGTTTCAACAATCGACACCAATTTTCACAGACCTATAGCTAAACATGTCCCATAGCTACCTGAATATTTTCATAGATATAAAATGAACTGGTCATTCTAACATCTGGCATTCTAACATCTAACATCTTACATGTCAAAGCCTCTCTCAGCCTGGCTCTGCTGAAGGAGTCGTGTTACAACCCCGCCCCCTCCTGCTGGGACCCCTGCTATGTAAATTAGCAAGCAGTGAACAGAGAGATGAGGAGTAAGAATGACCATTATTCAGGCATGCATAATCCAAAGACAGCCAGTTAAACACTGAAAGACATATTTTTTCGGTATGTCTTTCATACATCTTTAGTATTAAAAACTCTCCAAGATGAATGTGCCTGACTCCACCTGCAGGTGGATCACAGACTTCCTGACGGACAGACAGCAGTATGTGAGGCTGGGGAAGCTCGTCTCAGATACTCGGACCACAAGCACCGGATCCCCCCAGGGCTGTGTCCTTTCACCCCTGTTACTCTCCCTGTACACAAACAGCTGCACAGCTGGTCACCTGTCTGTCAAACTCCTGAAGTTTGCTGACGACACCACACTCATCGGCCTCATCTCTGACGGAGATGAGTCGGCCTACAGGAGTGAAATAGCCAGGCTGGTGTCATAGTGCAGCGCTAACAACCTGGAGCTTAATGCTCTGAAGACAGTGGAGATGACAGTGGACTTCAGGAAGGCCCCAGCCCCCCTCCCCCCTGTCATCCTCTGTGACTCCCCGGTGACCTCTGTGGAGTCCTTCTGCTTCCTGGGAACCATCATCAGCCAGGACCTCAAGTGGGAGCAGAACATCAGCTCCATCACTAAGAAGGTCCAGCAGAGGATGTACTTCCTGAGGCAGCTGAAGAAGTTTCACCTCCCTGAAAAGATGCTGGTAGACTTTTACACCGCCATAATCGAATCCACCCTCACGTCCTCCATCACAGTCTGGTTCGCTGCGGCCACGGCCAGAGACAAGGCCAAGCTGCAACGCGTCATCCACTCAGCAGAGAAGGTGATCGGCTGCCACCTCCCGTCTCTCCAGGAGCTGCACATCTCCAGGACCTGGAGGCGGGCAGCCAGGATTGTAGCCAACCCCTCTCATCCAGGACATAATCTCTTTCGGCCCCTCCCTTCTGGCAAGAGGCTCCGGTCCATCAGGACCAGGACCTCGCGCCACAAGAACAGCTTCTTCCCCACTGCAGCCAGCCTGCTGAACAGAACCCCAACTCCCCCAGGTGACCCCCCCTCCCCCCCCCCGCCCACCAAAGGACTGTCGGTGCCACTTACAGGCCCCACCATCCCAGCCCATCTGTGCTCCCACTTTAATTCACCTTACTCTACTGTATATAGTGTGTTGTTGTTGTTAACTTAATTTTTAACTTATTCTTAATTGCACTATACACCAAGTCAAATTCCTCGTTTTGTAAAGTGCGCTCTACTGAACCTGGCAATAAAACTTTTTCTGATTCCTGATTCTGATTCTGATTCTATTAATCATTGTTTTTTATTCATTCAAAATGCAATTAAATCAATATTTTATCTTTTTTCTTTTCCTTTTTCTTTTTTTTTTATCTCTTATATCCTTTTTTATAATCAATGTTTGAACTTCTTTTCCTTTCTATTGTCATGGTTTCAGTTTGTTGTCTTGTTTTTCGCTTTAGTTCTTGTTCTGTCTTGTTTGGTTCTGTTTCCTGTTTTATTTTGAAAGGTTTCCTGTCTTGTCATGTTTCTTGAGTTTTACTTCCTTTGGTCCCCATCTGCCCTAATCGTGTTCACCTGTGTCTTGTCTGCCCTGTCTGTATATAAGTCTTGTCTCTGCCTTCCTCCTGTGCTGGTCCATTAACTTCTGCTCATGTTGATCACGTCTTCTTGTCTGGCGTCCATGTCCCTTGCCATGCCACAGTAAGTTTTTGTTTTTAGTTTTGTCATCCTGCTCTGCAGCGCTTTTTGTTAGTTAAATAAACCCACTTGCCCTGAACCCGTTTGCCTCCCGTCTCTGCGCCTGGGTCCTACCTGCTCTCGAGCCTCCCCCCCACACGACATCTATACATCCAATGAAATTAAACTACAAATCAACAAACACAACTGATAACAAATGTCTCTAAAAAATGATGTGTATATTTGCAGAACCTTAAAAACACCAAACAAATAACAAATGCTTCCCAATTAAAGCACAAAAAATGGAACACAAAATGTAAAACCCAAGTTAGAAATTGCAATTTGAAAAAGATACTTTTTTCAGCAGCTTTTCAAAATCAATCACCAAATCTACTCTTCTGTGGATGAAACAAAGAACTCCAGAACAATGAAGCCATTTCTCTAAGTCTCTCTCACCTTCAGTTTTAAACAAGGTCTGTGAAAATCCACCATACATTGGTCACATGAACTCAGAGACCTGCTAAAAGTGCACAATTGTAAAAGCTCTTTTATATAGACAACTGTTTGTTTGCTTAGAGCTCTAAATATAAAAAAAATGCTTTTCTATCACCTAGACACAGATGGAGAACCATATCAACTGGATTAATAACAGGGTGGCATGTTTAGACAACATGAAGCTGTCCATCACATTTTTGACCTAAACATGTAAACACATCCTTGGCTCTGCGGTTAGGAAATGGTATTTGGGAATCTCTTTATACCAGGAGCCAGCCTGGCCATTGGAACATCGCCACAGTGCCCATCCAGACTGGGACAGCAACGGGGTCCACTTCAGAGCCGTGAGCTGCTGTGTTTAACTCCAGCTGTCCCAGCAAGGTAGACAACTGCAGCAACATCCACTGACCAAGCTGACAAGCCCTGGCAGAAAAGATCCCCACAAGAAAAACACTGGCTCAGGCAGGCTGGTCAAAAAAAAATAGTTTTGCCATTGTCTTGCAGCTCGCAGATCAAGTGGTTTAGTTTTCCAGTAATGTCAGTCAAGAATGCAAGTTCAGATTCACAATGTTCATATTCACCATATTCAACAGACATCTCCTCCAATAGCACCTTAAAAATCCTGTGCTGTTTTGCTTTGCAGCTGAGGTTGTTTACGATTTTCAGAATAAGAGTCATTATATGTCCAGAGCCAATCACTTCTGCACATAAGGCCTGCTGGTGAATGACGCAGCAGTAATGCAGACATTTTGGAAAGTCTGGGTCAGCTTTACAGTGAGTGATGAAACCTGTTTGTCTATTGATCATAGCAGGAGTCCCATCTGCAGTCACTGCTACCAGCTTTTCTAATGGTACCTTTTTCTGCACAAAAACTCCTTCACCGTGTTATACATTTCAACTCCTCTTGTAGTTGTCTGTTAGGGCAGATGTGTCAGGAGTTCTTCTCTTGTGGAAACCAAAAGCTATGCTGTACTGTTGCCGTCCACAGACTCATCACACTGGACGTTAACCACCTGCACTTTGCAAGATCCCGGTCCAGCTAATTGGCCAAGTTATCAGACATAGCTGACACTCATCTAGACATTGTAGTGGAAATTGAATGAGTTCTATTGTTCTCATCCTTAGGGACAGTGATAGCAATTATCATCATTGCTTGAATTTTTTTCATGCTATATGCAAAAGTCTTTGTCCTTTAAGGCAACAGATTACAGCCCCCCCCCCCCCCCCCCCCCAGGCTGCTGTCGTATTAACAATAGCTTGGAGCTCCAGAATGGACAAGAAAAAACGACGAGAATGGCTCGAGCAGGGCGTTGCTCACGGGGCGGTCGCTCGTGCCATGCGGTCGCACGTGCTCGGGCCCGCTAAATGCTACTTGTATCTTTAATTATTATTAGGGCCCGAGCACGGAGTGCAAGGACCCTATTGTATCTGTTAGGTTTATTATTAGGGCCCGAGCACGGAGTGCAAGGACCCTATTGTATCTGTTAGGTTTATTATTATTATTATTTTTCTTCTGCCGGAAGAATCGCATTTTTGAGGCCTTTAACATACCCCAAAACTCACCAAATTTGGCACACACATCAGGAGTCGTGAAAAATTTCGTATTTTATGGGAAATTGGCATGGGTGCGCAAAAATGGCTCGACAGCGCCACCTACAGTGACTTTTGTCCCGACGCCCCGCATACGCTTTAACGTACAAGCTTGATTTTTACAGGGCATGTTCTTCAGATGGAGACCTACAAAAAAGTCTGAAAGGACCCACCTGTCACTCGCACAGGAAGTCTGATATATTGAGGTCAATATGTCATTTTTGCTCTATTTTGGACATTTGCAGGCCTCCTTCTAGAACGAACTCCTCCTAGAGATTTGTGAATAATGACTCCAAACTTTGGTTTTGTAAACTATACACATGTCCGATGTTAAATTGCAAAGCTTTTAAGTTTTTACAGAAGTTTGTGGCCGTGGCGGCGCGTAGAAATTTGACGTTGTTTCGAAAACACGCCATGAAAAGAAAAATGGCCATAACTCAGCCATGCATATTCCAATCTGATCCAAAATTGATATGCATGATTGTAGTCTGACTCTGAACACATCTGCAGTGAAAGAATCTGGAAAAAGTGTAGCGCCACCTGCTGGCAAGAGGAAATGACATGTTTTACTTGGAGCATCACTGCTCTAAGTAGGATGAGCCGACACACCTGAAAATGACATCCACCTGTTGAAAAGCCATTGAAGTTTACTCTGACAAAAAACCATAACTTTCAATGCGGGGGTGTGGTCGTGACAGAGCGGCAAAGTTGGGCATCTCGCCATGCACACAAAAGTTGCTCTCACGTGCACATTCCTTGTCCAATCTCACTGAAATTCAATGGATATGATGAAGCTTCTATTCTGAACCCATGGATATGACAATCTTGGACGAGCTCTATAGCGCCACCTAGTTATTGCATTGGGCACATTCTGCCCATTTTTATCTAATTGCTTTGTCCGATGTGCATGAAATTAAAACTGGAGATACTCAGAAGGGTCCTCTCTCATAATCTGAAGTTTCATGGGTGTACACCTGACGGTGCCTGCGTAACAGGAAGTGGTCGATTATGTGCACCCAAATAATAGAAATTTATTATAAATCAGCCGTTTGTCTCAGGAAGCTGAGATTTCAGAATTAGATGCCTTTAATAACCTCCAGCTTTGATATGTAACACAATAGGGTCTATGAGAAACTTCATACCTCTTTTTTTCCTATGCAATTTTGGACTGAACAAAGATTTTTAGCATAAATTCTGTTTAGGTTATCAGCACCAAAGACTAGACTTTAATAGGCATTTATGTGCTACTGCTTCCTAAAAAAATTCAGAATGATTGAAGTTACAGGTGACATCTTAGAGAGCATTACATCCAAAAAGGTCCGAAAACGTCTTTTTAGGCAAAACTACAAACACCTATTTTTTTTCATAACTTAATCATCATATATCAACACCATTTATTTTTTTAAATGTAGGGATCTGTGTTTGCTGCCTTCCATATTTTTTTCAGAAGTCCAGGTGAAACAGATGATTTTAAAAAAATCCTGATTCATCCCAAAACCTGTGCTTTTTCCGTCTGGACTCCAAACAAGTGTGTTTTAAAATTACTTATGCTTCAAATATCCACACCAAGTTTCACACGCATATAGCTGAACTTGTCTAAATGCTTCTTGAATATTCTTTACAGATATAAAATGAACTGGTCAACTGTAGGATGTCATTTCCTCTTACATGCTTAAGTCTTTTCCTCATGCTGCAGCCTGCTCCTCAATCATCCCTGTTGCTGGAGTCAAATTTCACCCCCCCCCCCCACACACACACACACACACCAGCTGCCAGTTCATATGCTAACTAACCCAGAAGTGAGGTGACAAGAGTTTAGACACAAGAGGGAGGGCAGACTGCTTTTTCATTTGTTTTGTATGTCTTTCATAGATTTTTATGAATAATCATTGCTTTTCTAGTCATGTAAAATGCAATTAACCTAATATTTTATCTTTTTTTTTTACAAACAAAACATATGAATGTGCTCCAAAACAAAACCCAACTCTCAGTACAGTTCTACAGATGTAACATAAGACTTAGACAGTAAATGTCTCTTTTATCCTTTTTTAATCAATGCTGCAACTTCTTTTCCTTAATATAAATCCAATGAAATTAAACTACAAAACCAAAAAACACAACCTATAGCAAATTTCTCTAAATAAATTATGTGTATATACAATATGTAGCACTTTTAAACAAAATAATAACAAATCCTTCCAATACAAGCACAGAAAAATGGAACACAAAATTTAAAACCCAAATTTGAAATGGCAATTTTAAAAAGATAATTTTTTCAGCCTGCTAAAAGTGCACATTTGTAAAAGCTCTTTTATATAGACAACTGTTTGGTTGCTTAGAGCTCTAAATATAAAAACAATGCCTTTATGGACGTGGCACGGATGGCACGGATGTTCAGCAGGGTAAACCCCAGGAAAGCGGCGGGACCTGATGGAGTTCCCGGAAAGGTTCTGCGGGCCTGCGCCGATCAACTCTCCCAGGTCTTCACAAAAATCTTCAACCTGTCGCTAGCTCAGGCTTTCATCCCTGCTTGCCTGAAGTCATCCACTATCATCCCGATACCCAAAAAGTCCTCATCCACAGCCTTCCTCACGGACTTCCGCCCAGTTGCACTCACTGCTGTCATCACAAACTGTCTGGAGCGGCTGCTCCTGGGACACATCAAAGACTCCCTCCCTCCAATCTTCGTCCCCCACCAGTTTGCTTACAAAGCAAACAGATCAACGGATGATGCCATTTCCATCACCCTCCACACTGCGCTGAGCCACCTGGAACACAGAGACACCTACGCCAGGATGCTCTTTGTGGACTATAGCTCAGCCTTTAACACAATCATTCCTGACATTCTGGTCAACAAACTGTCTGAACTAGGACTCCACCCACTCACCTGCTCGTGGATCAAGGACTTCCTGACAAACAGACCACAGACAGTCAAACTTGACCCCCACCTCTCCTCCACCCGGACGCTGAGCACAGGCTCCACACAGGGATGTGTGCTGAGTCCTCTGCTGTATACACTGTACACAGCAGACTGCAGACCAGCCCACACCAGCAACACCGTGGTGAAGTTTGCAGACGACACTACTGTGGTGGGGCTGATCTCTGGGGACGACGAGACGGCCTACAGAGACGAAGTCCTGAAACTCTCAAGGTGGTGTCAGGCTAATAACCTCATCCTGAACACCACCAAGACCAAGGAGATCATCCTGGACTTCAGAAAAAACAGAACAGATCCACCCCCACTCTACATCGATGGAAACTGTGTGGAGAGGGTCCACAGCTTCACCCTCCTGGGCACCACCATCTCTGCTGACCTCACATGGTCTAACAACACCATGACTGTCATCAGGAAGGCCCAGCAACGCCTGCACTTCCTGAGAAAACTTAGGAGGAACGACGTCAGCCAGGAGCTGCTGGTAACGTTCTACCGCTCAACCATTGAGAGCATTCTGTCCTATGGCATCACAGTGTGGTTTTCCCACTGCACTGAAGCAGAACGGCAGAGTCTCCAGAGAGTGGTAAAGACAGCGCAGAGGATCATCGGCTGCCCCCTCCCCTCACTGAAGGACATTTACCAGTCTCGCTGCCTCAGCAGAGTGACTAGCATCACCACTAACTCCACCCATTCTGCTTTCCCTCTGTTTGAACTGCTGCCCTCTGGAAGGAGGTACAGGTCCATCAGAACCAGGACAAACAGACTAAGAAACAGCTTTTTTCCACAGGCAATTATCATACGGAATGCACATACGTCCACCAACCACACCTCACTCTAATTTTACTACAATGCGTGCAATATCCTGACTGTCTAACCGGGTCACTGTGCAATAACTTGATATTTATTAAGCTGTGCTCACAGCAACTCATGTAATTCCATTCTATTTTATTCACAAATATTTAATATTTAACAGTTTCTGAGACAAGGCCAAGCTGCAACGCGTCATCCACTCAGCAGAGAAGGTGATCGGCTGCCACCTCCCGTCTCTCCAGGAGCTGCACATCTCCAGGACCTGGAGGCGGGCAGCCAGGATTGTAGCCAACCCCTCTCATCCAGGACATAATCTCTTTCGGCCCCTCCCTTCTGGCAAGAGGCTCCGGTCCATCAGGACCTCGCGCCACAAGAACAGCTTCTTCCCCACTGCAGTCAGCCTGCTGAACAGTACCCCAACTCCCCCAGGTGACCCCCCCCCCCGCCCACCAAAGGACTGTCGGTGCCACTTACAGGCCCCACCATCCCAGCCCATCTGTGCTCCCACTTTAATTCACCTTACTCTACTGTATATAGTGTGTTGTTGTTGTTAACTTAATTTTTAACTTATTCTTAATTGCACTATACACCAAGTCAAATTCCTCGTTTTGTAAAGTGCGCTCTACTGAACCTGGCAATAAAACTTTTTCTGATTTCTGATTCTGATTCTGATTCTATTAATCATTGTTTTTTATTCATTCAAAATGCAATTAAATCAATATTTTATATTTTTTCTTTTCCTTTTTCTTTTTTTTTTATCTCTTATATCCTTTTTTATAATCAATGTTTGAACTTCTTTTCCTTTCTATTGTCATGGTTTCAGTTTGCTGTCTTGTTTTTCGCTTTAGTTCTTGTTCTGTCTTGTTTGGTTCTGTTTCCTGTTTTATTTTGAAAGGTTTCCTGTCTTGTCATGTTTCTTGAGTTTTACTTCCTTTGGTCCCCATCTGCCCTAATCGTGTTCACCTGTGTCTTGTCTGCCCTGTCTGTATATAAGTCTTGTCTCTGCCTTCCTCCTGTGCTGGTCCATTAACTTCTGCTCATGTTGATCACGTCTTCTTGTCTGGCGTCCATGTCCCTTGCCATGCCACAGTAAGTTTTTGTTTTTAGTTTTGTCATCCTGCTCTGCAGCGCTTTTTGTTAGTTAAATAAACCCACTTGCCCTGAACCCGTTTGCCTCCCGTCTCTGCGCCTGGGTCCTACCTGCTCTCGAGCCTCCCCCCCCACACGACATCTATACATCCAATGAAATTAAACTACAAATCAACAAACACAACTGATAACAAATGTCTCTAAAAAATGATGTGTATATTTGCAGAACCTTAAAAACACCAAACAAATAACAAATGCTTCCCAATTAAAGCACAAAAAATGGAACACAAAATGTAAAACCCAAGTTAGAAATTGCAATTTGAAAAAGATACTTTTTTCAGCAGCTTTTCAAAATCAATCACCAATTCTACTCTTCTGTGGATGAAACAAAGAACTCCAGAACAATGAAGCCATTTCTCTAAGTCTCTCTCACCTTCAGTTTTAAACAAGGTCTGTGAAAATCCACCATACATTGGTCACATGAACTCAGAGACCTGCTAAAAGTGCACAATTGTAAAAACTCTTTTATATAGACAACTGTTTGTTTGCTTAGAGCTCTAAATATAAAAAAAAATGCTTTTCTATCACCTAGACACAGATGGAGAACCATATCAACTGGATTAATAACAGGGTGGCATGTTTAGGTTTAAACTTACATCAATAGACAACATAAAGATGTCCATCACATTTTTGACCTAAACATGTAAACACATCCTTGGCTCTGCGGTTAGGAAATGGTATTTGGGAATCTCTTTATACCAGGAGCTAGCCTGGCCATTGGAACATCGCCACAGTGCCCATCCAGACTGGGACAGCAACGGGGTCCACTTCAGAGCCGTGAGCTGCTGTGTTTAACTCCAGCTGTCCCAGCAAGGGAGACAACTGCAGCAACATCCACTGACCAAGCTGACAAGCCCTGGCAGAAAAGATCCCCACAAGAAAAACACTGGCTAAGGCAGGCTGGTCAAAAAAAAATAGTTTTGCCATTGTCTTGCAGCTCGCAGATCAAGTGGTTTAGTTTTCCAGTAATGTCAGTCAAGAATGCAAGTTCAGATTCACAATGTTCATATTCACCATATTCAACAGACATCTCCTCCAATAGCACCTTAAAAATCCTGTGCTGTTTTGCTTTGCAGCTGAGGTTGTTTACGATTTTCAGAATAAGAGTCATTATATGTCCAGAGCCAATCACTTCTGCACATAAGGCCTGCTGGTGAATGACGCAGCAGTAATGCAGACATTTTGGAAAGTCTGGGTCAGCTTTACAGTGAGTGATGAAACCTGTTTGTCTATTGATCATAGCAGGAGTCCCATCTGCAGTCACTGCTACCAGCTTTTCTAATTGTACCTTTTTCTGCACAAAAACTCCTTCACCGTGTTATACATTTCAACTCCTCTTGTAGTTGTCTGTTAGGGCAGATGTGTCAGGAGTTCTTCTCTTGTGGAAACCAAAAGCTATGCTGTACTGTTGCCGTCCACAGACTCATCACACTGGACGTTAACCACCTGCACTTTGCAAGATCCCGGTCCAGCTAATTGGCCAAGTTATCAGACATAGCTGACACTCATCTAGACATTGTAGTGGAAATTGAATGAGTTCTATTGTTCTCATCCTTAGGGACAGTGATAGCAATTATCATCATTGCTTGAATTTTTTTCATGCTATATGCAAAAGTCTTTGTCCCTTAAGGCAACAGATTACAGCCCCCCCCCCCCCCCCCCCCCCCCCAGGCTGCTGTCGTATTAACATTAGCTTGGAGCTCCAGAATGGACAAGAAAAGACGACGAGAATGGCTCGAGCAGGGCGTTGCTCACGGGGGGGGTCGCTCGTGCCATGCGGTCGCACGTGCTCGGGCCCGCTAAATGCTACTTGTAGCTTTAATTATTATTATTTTTCTTCTGCCGGAAGAATCGCATTTTTGAGGCCTTTAACATACCCCAAAACTCACCAAATTTGGCACACACATCAGGAGTCGTGAAAAATTTCGTATTTTATGGGAAATTGGCATGGGTGCGCAAAAATGGCTCGACAGCGCCACCTACAGTGACTTTTGTCCCGACGCCCCGCATACGCTTTAACGTACAAGCTTGATTTTTACAGGGCATGTTCTTCAGATGGAGACCTACAAAAAAGTCTGAAAGGACCCACCTGTCACTCGCACAGGAAGTCTGATATATTGAGGTCAATATGTCATTTTTGCTCTATTTTGGACATTTGCAGGCCTCCTTCTAGAACGAACTCCTCCTAGAGATTTGTGAATAATGACTCCAAACTTTGGTTTTGTAAACTATACACATGTCCGATGTTAAATTGCAAAGCTTTTAAGTTTTTACAGAAGTTTGTGGCCGTGGCGGCGCGTAGAAATTTGACGTTGTTTCGAAAACACGCCATGAAAAGAAAAATGGCCATAACTCAGCCATGCATATTCCAATCTGATCCAAAATTGATATGCATGATTGTAGTCTGACTCTGAACACATCTGCAGTGAAAGAATCTGGAAAAAGTGTAGCGCCACCTGCTGGCAAGAGGAAATGACATGTTTTACTTGGAGCATCACTGCTCTAAGTAGGATGAGCCGACACACCTGAAAATGACATCCACCTGTTGAAAAGCCATTGAAGTTTACTCTGACAAAAAACCATAACTTTCAATGCGGGGGTGTGGTCGTGACAGAGCGGCAAAGTTGGGCATCTCGCCATGCACACAAAAGTTGCTCTCACGTGCACATTCCTTGTCCAATCTCACTGAAATTCAATGGATATGATGAAGCTTCTATTCTGAACCCATGGATATGACAATCTTGGACGAGCTCTATAGCGCCACCTAGTTATTGCATTGGGCACATTCTGCCCATTTTTATCTAATTGCTTTGTCCGATGTGCATGAAATTAAAACTGGAGATACTCAGAAGGGTCCTCTCTCATAATCTGAAGTTTCATGGGTGTACACCTGACGGTGCCTGCGTAACAGGAAGTGGTCGATTATGTGCACCCAAATAATAGAAATTTATTATAAATCAGCCGTTTGTCTCAGGAAGCTGAGATTTCAGAATTAGATGCCTTTAATAACCTCCAGCTTTGATATGTAACACAATAGGGTCTATGAGAAACTTCATACCTCTTTTTTTCCTATGCAATTTTGGACTGAACAAAGATTTTTAGCATAAATTCTGTTTAGGTTATCAGCACCAAAGACTAGACTTTAATAGGCATTTATGTGCTACTGCTTCCTAAAAAAATTCAGAATGATTGAAGTTACAGGTGACATCTTAGAGAGCATTACATCCAAAAAGGTCCGAAAACGTCTTTTTAGGCAAAACTACAAACACCTATTTTTTTTCATAACTTAATCATCATATATCAACACCATTTATTTTTTTAAATGTAGGGATCTGTGTTTGCTGCCTTCCATATTTTTTTCAGAAGTCCAGGTGAAACAGATGATTTTAAAAAAATCCTGATTCATCCCAAAACCTGTGCTTTTTCCGTCTGGACTCCAAACAAGTGTGTTTTAAAATTACTTATGCTTCAAATATCCACACCAAGTTTCACACGCATATAGCTGAACTTGTCTAAATGCTTCTTGAATATTCTTTACAGATATAAAATGAACTGGTCAACTGTAGGATGTCATTTCCTCTTACATGCTTAAGTCTTTTCCTCATGCTGCAGCCTGCTCCTCAATCATCCCTGTTGCTGGAGTCAAATTTCACCCCCCCCCCCCCACACACACACACACACACCAGCTGCCAGTTCATATGCTAACTAACCCAGAAGTGAGGTGACAAGAGTTTAGACACAAGAGGGAGGGCAGACTGCTTTTTCATTTGTTTTGTATGTCTTTCATAGATTTTTATGAATAATCATTGCTTTTCTAGTCATGTAAAATGCAATTAACCTAATATTTTATCTTTTTTTTTTACAAACAAAACATATGAATGTGCTCCAAAACAAAACCCAACTCTCAGTACAGTTCTACAGATGTAACATAAGACTTAGACAGTAAATGTCTCTTTTATCCTTTTTTAATCAATGCTGCAACTTCTTTTCCTTAATATAAATCCAATGAAATTAAACTACAAAACCAAAAAACACAACCTATAGCAAATTTCTCTAAATAAATTATGTGTATATACAATATGTAGCACTTTTAAACAAAATAATAACAAATCCTTCCAATACAAGCACAGAAAAATGGAACACAAAATTTAAAACCCAAATTTGAAATGGCAATTTTAAAAAGATAATTTTTTCAGCCTGCTAAAAGTGCACATTTGTAAAAGCTCTTTTATATAGACAACTGTTTGGTTGCTTAGAGCTCTAAATATAAAAACAATGCCTTTATGGACGTGGCACGGATGGCACGGATGTTCAGCAGGGTAAACCCCAGGAAAGCGGCGGGACCTGATGGAGTTCCCGGAAAGGTTCTGCGGGCCTGCGCCGATCAACTCTCCCAGGTCTTCACAAAAATCTTCAACCTGTCGCTAGCTCAGGCTTTCATCCCTGCTTGCCTGAAGTCATCCACTATCATCCCGATACCCAAAAAGTCCTCATCCACAGCCTTCCTCACGGACTTCCGCCCAGTTGCACTCACTGCTGTCATCACAAACTGTCTGGAGCGGCTGCTCCTGGGACACATCAAAGACTCCCTCCCTCCAATCTTCGTCCCCCACCAGTTTGCTTACAAAGCAAACAGATCAACGGATGATGCCATTTCCATCACCCTCCACACTGCGCTGAGCCACCTGGAACACAGAGACACCTACGCCAGGATGCTCTTTGTGGACTATAGCTCAGCCTTTAACACAATCATTCCTGACATTCTGGTCAACAAACTGTCTGAACTAGGACTCCACCCACTCACCTGCTCGTGGATCAAGGACTTCCTGACAAACAGACCACAGACAGTCAAACTTGACCCCCACCTCTCCTCCACCCGGACGCTGAGCACAGGCTCCACACAGGGATGTGTGCTGAGTCCTCTGCTGTATACACTGTACACAGCAGACTGCAGACCAGCCCACACCAGCAACACCGTGGTGAAGTTTGCAGACGACACTACTGTGGTGGGGCTGATCTCTGGGGACGACGAGACGGCCTACAGAGACGAAGTCCTGAAACTCTCAAGGTGGTGTCAGGCTAATAACCTCATCCTGAACACCACCAAGACCAAGGAGATCATCCTGGACTTCAGAAAAAACAGAACAGATCCACCCCCACTCTACATCGATGGAAACTGTGTGGAGAGGGTCCACAGCTTCACCCTCCTGGGCACCACCATCTCTGCTGACCTCACATGGTCTAACAACACCATGACTGTCATCAGGAAGGCCCAGCAACGCCTGCACTTCCTGAGAAAACTTAGGAGGAACGACGTCAGCCAGGAGCTGCTGGTAACGTTCTACCGCTCAACCATTGAGAGCATTCTGTCCTATGGCATCACAGTGTGGTTTTCCCACTGCACTGAAGCAGAACGGCAGAGTCTCCAGAGAGTGGTAAAGACAGCGCAGAGGATCATCGGCTGCCCCCTCCCCTCACTGAAGGACATTTACCAGTCTCGCTGCCTCAGCAGAGTGACTAGCATCACCACTAACTCCACCCATTCTGCTTTCCCTCTGTTTGAACTGCTGCCCTCTGGAAGGAGGTACAGGTCCATCAGAACCAGGACAAACAGACTAAGAAACAGCTTTTTTCCACAGGCAATTATCATACGGAATGCACATACGTCCACCAACCACACCTCACTCTAATTTTACTACAATGCGTGCAATATCCTGACTGTCTAACCGGGTCACTGTGCAATAACTTGATATTTATTAAGCTGTGCTCACAGCAACTCATGTAATTCCATTCTATTTTATTCACAAATATTTAATATTTAACAGTTTCTGAGACAAGGCCAAGCTGCAACGCGTCATCCACTCAGCAGAGAAGGTGATCGGCTGCCACCTCCCGTCTCTCCAGGAGCTGCACATCTCCAGGACCTGGAGGCGGGCAGCCAGGATTGTAGCCAACCCCTCTCATCCAGGACATAATCTCTTTCGGCCCCTCCCTTCTGGCAAGAGGCTCCGGTCCATCAGGACCTCGCGCCACAAGAACAGCTTCTTCCCCACTGCAGTCAGCCTGCTGAACAGTACCCCAACTCCCCCAGGTGACCCCCCCCCCCGCCCACCAAAGGACTGTCGGTGCCACTTACAGGCCCCACCATCCCAGCCCATCTGTGCTCCCACTTTAATTCACCTTACTCTACTGTATATAGTGTGTTGTTGTTGTTAACTTAATTTTTAACTTATTCTTAATTGCACTATACACCAAGTCAAATTCCTCGTTTTGTAAAGTGCGCTCTACTGAACCTGGCAATAAAACTTTTTCTGATTTCTGATTCTGATTCTGATTCTATTAATCATTGTTTTTTATTCATTCAAAATGCAATTAAATCAATATTTTATATTTTTTCTTTTCCTTTTTCTTTTTTTTTTATCTCTTATATCCTTTTTTATAATCAATGTTTGAACTTCTTTTCCTTTCTATTGTCATGGTTTCAGTTTGCTGTCTTGTTTTTCGCTTTAGTTCTTGTTCTGTCTTGTTTGGTTCTGTTTCCTGTTTTATTTTGAAAGGTTTCCTGTCTTGTCATGTTTCTTGAGTTTTACTTCCTTTGGTCCCCATCTGCCCTAATCGTGTTCACCTGTGTCTTGTCTGCCCTGTCTGTATATAAGTCTTGTCTCTGCCTTCCTCCTGTGCTGGTCCATTAACTTCTGCTCATGTTGATCACGTCTTCTTGTCTGGCGTCCATGTCCCTTGCCATGCCACAGTAAGTTTTTGTTTTTAGTTTTGTCATCCTGCTCTGCAGCGCTTTTTGTTAGTTAAATAAACCCACTTGCCCTGAACCCGTTTGCCTCCCGTCTCTGCGCCTGGGTCCTACCTGCTCTCGAGCCTCCCCCCCCACACGACATCTATACATCCAATGAAATTAAACTACAAATCAACAAACACAACTGATAACAAATGTCTCTAAAAAATGATGTGTATATTTGCAGAACCTTAAAAACACCAAACAAATAACAAATGCTTCCCAATTAAAGCACAAAAAATGGAACACAAAATGTAAAACCCAAGTTAGAAATTGCAATTTGAAAAAGATACTTTTTTCAGCAGCTTTTCAAAATCAATCACCAATTCTACTCTTCTGTGGATGAAACAAAGAACTCCAGAACAATGAAGCCATTTCTCTAAGTCTCTCTCACCTTCAGTTTTAAACAAGGTCTGTGAAAATCCACCATACATTGGTCACATGAACTCAGAGACCTGCTAAAAGTGCACAATTGTAAAAACTCTTTTATATAGACAACTGTTTGTTTGCTTAGAGCTCTAAATATAAAAAAAAATGCTTTTCTATCACCTAGACACAGATGGAGAACCATATCAACTGGATTAATAACAGGGTGGCATGTTTAGGTTTAAACTTACATCAATAGACAACATAAAGATGTCCATCACATTTTTGACCTAAACATGTAAACACATCCTTGGCTCTGCGGTTAGGAAATGGTATTTGGGAATCTCTTTATACCAGGAGCTAGCCTGGCCATTGGAACATCGCCACAGTGCCCATCCAGACTGGGACAGCAACGGGGTCCACTTCAGAGCCGTGAGCTGCTGTGTTTAACTCCAGCTGTCCCAGCAAGGGAGACAACTGCAGCAACATCCACTGACCAAGCTGACAAGCCCTGGCAGAAAAGATCCCCACAAGAAAAACACTGGCTAAGGCAGGCTGGTCAAAAAAAAATAGTTTTGCCATTGTCTTGCAGCTCGCAGATCAAGTGGTTTAGTTTTCCAGTAATGTCAGTCAAGAATGCAAGTTCAGATTCACAATGTTCATATTCACCATATTCAACAGACATCTCCTCCAATAGCACCTTAAAAATCCTGTGCTGTTTTGCTTTGCAGCTGAGGTTGTTTACGATTTTCAGAATAAGAGTCATTATATGTCCAGAGCCAATCACTTCTGCACATAAGGCCTGCTGGTGAATGACGCAGCAGTAATGCAGACATTTTGGAAAGTCTGGGTCAGCTTTACAGTGAGTGATGAAACCTGTTTGTCTATTGATCATAGCAGGAGTCCCATCTGCAGTCACTGCTACCAGCTTTTCTAATTGTACCTTTTTCTGCACAAAAACTCCTTCACCGTGTTATACATTTCAACTCCTCTTGTAGTTGTCTGTTAGGGCAGATGTGTCAGGAGTTCTTCTCTTGTGGAAACCAAAAGCTATGCTGTACTGTTGCCGTCCACAGACTCATCACACTGGACGTTAACCACCTGCACTTTGCAAGATCCCGGTCCAGCTAATTGGCCAAGTTATCAGACATAGCTGACACTCATCTAGACATTGTAGTGGAAATTGAATGAGTTCTATTGTTCTCATCCTTAGGGACAGTGATAGCAATTATCATCATTGCTTGAATTTTTTTCATGCTATATGCAAAAGTCTTTGTCCCTTAAGGCAACAGATTACAGCCCCCCCCCCCCCCCCCCCCCCCAGGCTGCTGTCGTATTAACATTAGCTTGGAGCTCCAGAATGGACAAGAAAAGACGACGAGAATGGCTCGAGCAGGGCGTTGCTCACGGGGGGGGTCGCTCGTGCCATGCGGTCGCACGTGCTCGGGCCCGCTAAATGCTACTTGTAGCTTTAATTATTATTATTATTATTATTCCGACTTTTCCGTCGCCTTTTTGAGGCCTTTAACATACCCCAAAACTCACCAAATTTTGTATACACATCAGGAGTCGCGAAAAATTTCATATTTTATAGGAGAACGGCATAGGTAAACAAAAATGGCTCGATAGCGCCACCTGCAAAATTTGTTTTCGCGAGCACCTCCATATGCTTTATAGTACAAACCTGATTTTAACAGGGCATGTTCATCGGATAGAAACCTACAAAAAAGTCTCTTGGGACCAAGCTGTCAGTCGCACAGGAAGTCTGATATTTTGATGACAATATGTCATTTTTGCTGTATTTTGGTCATTTGCAGGCCTCGCTCTAGAACGAACTCCTCCTAGAGATTTGAGAGTAATGACTCCAAACTTTGGTTTTGTAAACTAGACACATGTCCGATGTTAAATTGCAAAGCTTTTAAGTTTTTATGGATGTTTGTGACCATGGCGGCGCGTCAAAATTGGAGGTCGTTTCGAAAACACGCCATGAAAAGAAAAATGGCCATTACTCAGCCATGCATAATCCAATCTGATCCAAAATTGATGTGCATGATTGTAGTCTGACTCTGAACACATCAGCAGTGAAAAAATCTGGAAAAAGTGTAGCGCCACCTGCTGGCCAGAGGAAATGACATGTTTTACTTGGAGCATCACTGCTCCCAGTAGGATGAGCCGACACACCTGAAAATGACGTCCACCTGTTGAAAAGCCATTGAAGTTTACTCTGACAAAAAACCATAACTTTCAATGCGGGGGTGTGGTCGTGACAGAGCGGCAAAGTTGGGCATCTCGCCATGCACACAAAAGTTGCTCTCACGTGCACATTCCTTGTCCAATCTCACTGAAATTCAATGGATATGATGAAGCTTCTATTCTGAACCCATGGATATGACAATCTTGGACGAGCTCTATAGCGCCACCTAGTTATTGCATTGGGCACATTCTGCCCTGTATTTTCTCTTTGCTTTGTCCGATGTGCATGAAATTAAAACTGGAGATACTCTGAAGGGTCCTCTCTCATAATCTGAAGTTTCATGGGTGTACACCTGACGGTGCCTGCGTAACAGGAAGTGGTCGATTATGTGCACCCAAATAATAGAAATTTATTATAAATCAGCCGTTTGTCTCAGGAAGCTGAGATTTCAGAATTAGATGCCTTTAATAACCTCCAGCTTTGATATGTAACACAATAGGGTCTATGAGAAACTTCATACCTCTTTTTTTCCTATGCAATTTTGGACTGAACAAAGATTTTTAGCATAAATTCTGTTTAGGTTATCAGCACCAAAGACTACACTTTAATAGGCATTTATGTGCTACTGCTTCCTAATTTTTTTCAGAATGATTGAAGTTACAGGTGACATCTTAGAGAGCATTACATCCAAAAAGGTCCGAAAACGTCTTTTTAGGCAAAACTACAAACACCTATTTTTTTTCATAACTTAATCATCATATATCAACACCATTTATTTTTTTAAATGTAGGGATCTGTGTTTGCTGCCTTCCATATTTTTTTCAGAAGTCCAGGTGAAACAGATGATTTTAAAAAAATCCTGATTCATCCCAAAACCTGTGCTTTTTCCGTCTGGACTCCAAACAAGTGTGATTTAATTTACTTATGCTTCAATTATCCACACCAAGTTTCACACGCATATAGCTGAACATGTCTAAATGCTTCTTGAATATTCTTTACAGATATAAAATGAACTGGTCAACTGTAGGATGTCATTTCCTCTTACATGCTTCAGTCTTTTCCTCATGCTGCAGCCTGCTCCTCGACCTGCCCTGTTGCTGGAGTCAAATTTCACCACCCCCCCCCCTCCCCCCCCCCCCCCCCACACACACACACCGGCTGCCTGTTCATATGCTAACTAACCCAGAAGTGAGGTGACAATAGTTTAGACACAAGAGGGAGGGCAGACTGCTTTTTCATTTGTTTTGTATGTCTTTCATAGATTTTTATGAATAATCATTGCTTTTCTAGTCATGTAAAATGCAATTAACTTAATATTTTATCTTTTTTTTTACAAACAAAACATATGAATGTGCTCCAAAACAAAACCCAACTCTCAGTACAGTTCTACAGATGTAACATAAGACTTAGACAGTAAATGTCTCTTTTATCCTTTTTTAATCAATGCTGCAACTTCTTTTCCTTAATATAAATCCAATGAAATTAAACTACAAAACCAAAAAACACAACCTATAGCAAATTTCTCTAAATAAATTATGTGTATATACAATATGTAGCACTTTTAAACAAAATAATAACAAATCCTTCCAATACAAGCACAGAAAAATGGAACACAAAATTTAAAACCCAAATTTGAAATGGCAATTTTAAAAAGATAATTTTTTCAGCCTGCTAAAAGTGCACAATTGTAAAAGCTCTTTTATATAGACAACTGTTTGGTTGCTTAGAGCTCTAAATATAAAAACAATGCCTTTATGGACGTGGCACGGATGGCACGGATGTTCAGCAGGGTAAACCCCAGGAAAGCGGCGGGACCTGATGGAGTTCCCGGAAAGGTTCTGCGGGCCTGCGCCGATCAACTCTCCCAGGTCTTCACAAAAATCTTCAACCTGTCGCTAGCTCAGGCTTTCATCCCTGCTTGCCTGAAGTCATCCACTATCATCCCGATACCCAAAAAGTCCTCATCCACAGCCTTCCTCACGGACTTCCGCCCAGTTGCACTCACTCCTGTCATCACAAAGTGTCTGGAGCGGCTGCTCCTGGGACACATCAAAGACTCCCTCCCTCCAATCTTCGTCCCCCACCAGTTTGCTTACAAAGCAAACAGATCAACGGATGATGCCATTTCCATCACCCTCCACACTGCGCTGAGCCACCTGGAACACAGAGACACCTACGCCAGGATGCTCTTTGTGGACTATAGCTCAGCCTTTAACACAATCATTCCTGACATTCTGGTCAACAAACTGTCTGAACTAGGACTCCACCCACTCACCTGCTCGTGGATCAAGGACTTCCTGACAAACAGACCACAGACAAACTTGACCCCCAGCTCTCCTCCACCCGGACGCTGAGCACAGGCTCCACACAGGGATGTGTGCTGAGTCCTCTGCTGTACACACTGTACACAGCAGACTGCAGACCAGCCCACACCAGCAACACCGTGGTGAAGTTTGCAGACGACACTACTGTGGTGGGGCTGATCTCTGGGGACGACGAGACGGCCTACAGAGACGAAGTCCTGAAACTCTCAAGGTGGTGTCAGGCTAATAACCTCATCCTGAACACCACCAAGACCAAGGAGATCATCCTGGACAGAAACAGCTTTTTTCCACAGGCAATTATCATACGGAATGCACATACGTCCACCAACCACACCTCACTCTAATTTTACTACAATGCGTGCAATATCCTGACTGTCTAACCGGGTCACTGTGCAATAACTTGATATTTATTAAGCTGTGCTCACAGCAACTCATGTAATTCCATTCTATTTTATTCACAAATATTTAATATTTAACAGTTTCTGTCCATATTGTTCATTTTTTGTTAAGAGTTGTAAATACAGTATTTCTTTTTCTATTCTATTTTTATTTTTATTTTATGTAACTCCTTCACTCCAAGGCTGCTGCAATTTCATTGTATCCCCATGTACAATGACAATAAACGATTCTGATTCTGATTATATCACTTAGACACAGATGGAGAACCATATCAACTGGATTGGTAACAGCAACAACCACCGACCAAGCCGGCAAGCCCTGGCAGAAAAGATCCCCACAAGAAACACTGCAGGCTGTTCCATAAAAAATATAGTTTTACCATTGCCTTGCAGATCACAGTTGAAGTGGTTTAGTTTTCCTAAAAAAATTCAGAATGATTGAAGTTACAGGTGAACTTTTAGACAACATTTGATCCAAAAAGGTCCGAAAACGTCTTTTTAGGCAAAACTGCAAACACCTATTTTTTTGCATAACTTATCTTTCAAATATCAGCACAAAAAAATTAAAAACGGTAGGGATCTGTGTTTGCTGCCTTCCATATTTTTTTCAGACTTAAAAGTGTAACAGATGATTTATAAAAAATCCTTTTTCATCCAAAAACCTGTGTTAAATCTGTCTAGACTCCAAACAAACATTTTTTTATGGTAACTTATGTTTCAACAATCGACACCAATTTTCACAGACCTAAAGCTGAACATGTCCCATAGCTCCCTGAATATTTTCATAGATATAAAATGAACTGGTCATTCTAACATCTAGCATTCTAACATCTAACATCTTACATGTCAAAGCCTCTCTCAGCCTGGCTCTGCTGAAGGAGTCGTGTTACAACCCCGCCCCCTCCTGCTGGGACCCCTGCTATGTAAATTAGCAAGCAGTGAACAGAGAGATGAGGAGTAAGAATGGCCATTACTCAGGCATGCATAATCCAAAGACAGCCAGTTAAACACTGAAAGACATATTTTTTCGGTATGTCTTTCATACATCTTTAGTATTAAAAACTCTCCAAGATGAATGTGCCTGACTCCACCTGCAGGTGGATCACAGACTTCCTGACGGACAGACAGCAGTATGTGAGGCTGGGGAAGCTCGTCTCAGATACTCGGACCACAAGCACCCGATCCCCCCAGGGCTGTGTCCTTTCACCCCTGTTACTCTCCCTGTACACAAACAGCTGCACAGCTGGTCACCTGTCTGTCAAACTCCTGAAGTTTGCTGACGACACCACACTCATCGGCCTCATCTCTGACGGAGATGAGTCGGCCTACAGGAGTGAAATAGCCAGGCTGGTGTCATAGTGCAGCGCTAACAACCTGGAGCTTAATGCTCTGAAGACAGTGGAGATGACAGTGGACTTCAGGAAGGCCCCAGCCCCCCTCCCCCCTGTCATCTTCTGTGACTCCCCGGTGACCTCTGTGGAGTCCTTCTGCTTCCTGGGAACCATCATCAGCCAGGACCTCAAGTGGGAGCAGAACATCAGCTCCATCACTAAGAAGGTCCAGCAGAGGATGTACTTCCTGAGGCAGCTGAAGAAGTTTCACCTCCCTGAAAAGATGCTGGTAGACTTTTACACCGCCATCATCGAATCCACCCTCACGTCCTCCATCACAGTCTGGTTCGCTGCGGCCACGGCCAGAGACAAGGCCAAGCTGCAACGCGTCATCCACTCAGCAGAGAAGGTGATCGGCTGCCACCTCCCGTCTCTCCAGGAGCTGCACATCTCCAGGACCTGGAGGCGGGCAGCCAGGATTGTAGCCAACCCCTCTCATCCAGGACATAATCTCTTTCGGCCCCTCCCTTCTGGCAAGAGGCTCCGGTCCATCAGGACCTCGCGCCACAAGAACAGCTTCTTCCCCACTGCAGTCAGCCTGCTGAACAGTACCCCAACTCCCCCAGGTGACCCCCCCCCCCCCCCGCCCACCAAAGGACTGTCGGTGCCACTTACAGGCCCCACCATCCCAGCCCATCTGTGCTCCCACTTTAATTCACCTTACTCTACTGTATATAGTGTGTTGTTGTTGTTAACTTAATTTTTAACTTATTCTTAATTGCACTATACACCAAGTCAAATTCCTCGTTTTGTAAAGTGCGCTCTACTGAACCTGGCAATAAAACTTTTTCTGATTTCTGATTCTGATTCTATTAATAATTGTTTTTTATTCATTCAAAATGCAATTAAATCAATATTTTATCTTTTTTCTTTTCCTTTTTCTTTTTTTTTATCTCTTATATCCTTTTTTATAATCAATGTTTGAACTTCTTTTCCTTTCTATTGTCATGGTTTCAGTTTGTTGTCTTGTTTTTCGCTTTAGTTCTTGTTCTGCCTTGTTTGGTTCTGTTTCCTGTTTTATTTTGAAAGGTTTCCTGTCTTGTCATGTTTCTTGAGTTTTACTTCCTTTGGTCCCCATCTGCCCTAATCGTGTTCACCTGTGTCTTGTCTGCCCTGTCTGTATATAAGTCTTGTCTCTGCCTTCCTCCTGTGCTGGTCCATTAACTTCTGCTCATGTCTATCACGTCTTCTTGTCTGGCGTCCATGTCCCTTGCCATGCCACAGTAAGTTTTTGTTTTTAGTTTTGTCATCCTGCTCTGCAGCGCTTTTTGTTAGTTAAATAAACCCACTTGCCCTGAACCCGTTTGCCTCCCGTCTCTGCGCCTGGGTCCTACCTGCTCTCGAGCCTCCCCCCCACACGACATCTATACATCCAATGAAATTAAACTACAAATCAACAAACACAACTGATAACAAATGTCTCTAAAAAATGATGTGTATATTTGCAGAACCTTAAAAACACCAAACAAATAACAAATGCTTCCCAATTAAAGCACAAAAAATGGAACACAAAATGTAAAACCCAAGTTAGAAATTGCAATTTGAAAAAGATACTTTTTTCAGCAGCTTTTCAAAATCAATCACCAATTCTACTCTTCTGTGGATGAAACAAAGAACTCCAGAACAATGAAGCCATTTCTCTAAGTCTCTCTCACCTTCAGTTTTAAACAAGGTCTGTGAAAATCCACCATACATTGGTCACATGAACTCAGAGACCTGCTAAAAGTGCACAATTGTAAAAGCTCTTTTATATAGACAACTGTTTGTTTGCTTAGAGCTCTAAATATAAAAAAAAATGCTTTTCTATCACCTAGACACAGATGGAGAACCATATCAACTGGATTAATAACAGGGTGGCATGTTTAGACAACATGAAGCTGTCCATCACATTTTTGACCTAAACATGTAAACACATCCTTGGCTCTGCGGTTAGGAAATGGTATTTGGGAATCTCTTTATACCAGGAGCCAGCCTGGCCATTGGAACATCGCCACAGTGCCCATCCAGACTGGGACAGCAACGGGGTCCACTTCAGAGCCGTGAGCTGCTGTGTTTAACTCCAGCTGTCCCAGCAAGGGAGACAACTGCAGCAACATCCACTGACCAAGCTGACAAGCCCTGGCAGAAAAGATCCCCACAAGAAAAACACTGGCTCAGGCAGGCTGGTCAAAAAAAAATAGTTTTGCCATTGTCTTGCAGCTCGCAGATCAAGTGGTTTAGTTTTCCAGTAATGTCAGTCAAGAAGGCAAGTTCAGATTCACAATGTTCATATTCACCATATTCAACAGACATCTCCTCCAATAGCACCTTAAAAATCCTGTGCTGTTTTGCTTTGCAGCTGAGGTTGTTTACGATTTTCAGAATAAGAGTCATTATATGTCCAGAGCCAATCACTTCTGCACATAAGGCCTGCTGGTGAATGACGCAGCAGTAATGCAGACATTTTGGAAAGTCTGGGTCAGCTTTACAGTGAGTGATGAAACCTGTTTGTCTATTGATCATAGCAGGAGTCCCATCTGCAGTCACTGCTACCAGCTTTTCTAATTGTACCTTTTTCTGCACAAAAAGTCCTTCACCGTGTTATACATTTCAACTCCTCTTGTAGTTGTCTGTTAGGGCAGATGTGTCAGGAGTTCTTCTCTTGTGGAAACCAAAAGCTATGCTGTACTGTTGCCGTCCACAGACTCATCACACTGGACGTTAACCACCTGCACTTTGCAAGATCCCGGTCCAGCTAATTGGCCAAGTTATCAGACATAGCTGACACTCATCTAGACATTGTAGTGGAAATTGAATGAGTTCTATTGTTCTCATCCTTAGGGACAGTGATAGCAATTATCATCAATGCTTGAATTTTTTTCATGCTATATGCAAAAGTCTTTGTCCCTTAAGGCAACAGATTACAGCCCCCCCCCCCCCAGGCTGCTGTCGTATTAACATTAGCTTGGAGCTCCAGAATGGACAAGAAAAAACGACGAGAATGGCTCGAGCAGGGCGTTGCTCACAGGGCGGTCGCTCGTGCCATGCGGTCGCACGTGCTCGGGCCCGCTAAATGCTACTTGTAGCTTTAATTTTTATTATTCTTTTTCTTCCGACGGAAGAGTCGCCTTTTTGAGGCCTTTAACATACCCCAAAACTCACCAAATTTGGCACACACATCAGGAGTCGCGAAAAATTTCGTATTTTACAGGAGATTGGCATGGGCGCACAAAAACGGCTCGACAGCGCCACCTACAGTGACATTTGTCCCGAGCCCCCGCATATGCTTTGACATACAAGCTTGATTTTTTCAGGACATGTTCATCAGATGGAAACCTACAAAAAAGTCTCTTGGTACCAAGCTGTCAGTCGCACAGGAAGTCTGCTATATTGGTGTCAATATGTCATTTTTGCTCTATTTTGGACATTTGTAGGCCTCCTTCTAGAACGAATTCCTCCTAGAGATTTATGAATAATGACTCCAAACTTTGGTTTTGTAAACTAAACACATGTCCGATGTTAAATTGCGAAGCTTAAAAGGTACTACGGATGTTTGTGACCGTGGCGGCGCGTCGAACTTGGAGGTCATTTTGAAAACACGCCATGAAAAGAAAAATGGCCATTACTCAGCCATGCAAAATCCAATCTGATCCAAAGTTGATATGCATGATTGTAGTCTGACTTTGAACACATCTGCAGTGGAAGAATCTGGAACAAGTGTAGCGCCACCTGCTGGCAGCAGTAAATGACATGTTTGACTTGGAGCATCACTGCTCCAAGTAGGATGAGCCGACACACCTCAAAATGATGTCCACCTGTTGAAAAGCCATTGAAGTTTACTCTGATAAAAAGCCATAACTTTCAACGCAGGGGTGTGGTCGTGACAGAGCGGCGAAGTTGGGCGTCTCGCCGTGCACACAAAAGTTGCTCTCACGTGCACATTCCTTGTCCAATCTCACTGAAATTCAATGGAGGTAATGAGGCTTCCATTCTGAACCAATGGATATGACAATCTTGGACGAACTCCACAGCGCCACCTAGATATTGACAAATACATTTTATGTCACATTCTGACCTATCTTTTCTCTGTCCTTTGTCCGACGTTCATACAATTACGACAGGAGATACTCATAAGGGATTTCTCTCATCGTCTAAAGTTTCATGGGTGTACACCTGACGGTGCCTGCGCAAGCCACCACCAAACAGAAAGTGGTTGATGGCGTTGCAGTCAGATAATTAAAAATTCATAAAAAATCAGCCGTTTGTATCACGAGGCTGAGATTTCAGAATGAGATGCCTCCATACATATCTCCAACTTATATATACAGCACTTGCATGGGTGAACAAAAACAGCTCAATAGCGCCACCTACCATGTTTGTTTTTGAAAGCCCCGCCATGTACTTTAACATACAAGCTTGATTTTTACAGGACATGTTCATCAGATGAAAAGCTACAAAAAAGTCTCTTGGTACCAAGCTGTCAGTTGCACAGGAAGTCTGCTATATTGATGTCAATATGTCATTTTTGCTGAATTTTGGTCATTTGCAGGTCTCGTTCTAGAACGAACTCCTCCTAGAGATTTTTGAACAATGACTCCAAACTTTTGTTTTGTAAACTAAACACATGTCCAATCTTAAATTGTGAAGCTTTAACATTTTTACGGTTGTTTGTGACTGTGGCGGCGCGTCAAAATTGGAGGTCGTTTCGAAATCACGCCATGAAAAGGAAAATGGCCATTACTCAGCCATGCATAATCCAATTTGATCCAAACGTGATGTGCATGATTGTAGTCTGACTCTGAACACATCTGCAGTGGAAGAATCCGGAACAGGTGTAGCGCCACCTGCTGGCAACAGGAAATGACATGTTTGACTTGGAGCATCACTGCTCCAAGTTGGATGAGCAGACACACCTCAAAATGACGTCCACCTGTTGAAAAGCAATTGAAGTTTACTCTGATAAAAAACCATATCTTTCAAAGCGGGGGTGTGTTCGTGACAGAGCGGTGAAGTCGGGCATCTAGCCATACACAAATGTTGCTCTCGTACACATTTCTTCTCCAATCTCCCTCAAATTAAATAGATTTGATGAAGCTTCCATTCTGAACCCATGTTTATGACAACTTTGGACGAGCTCTATAGCGCCACCTAGTTATTGCATGGGGCACATTGTGCCCTGTATTTTCTCTGTGCTTTGTCCGATGTGCATGAAATTAAAACTGGAGATACTCAGAAGGGCGTTCTCTCATCATCTAAAGTTTCATGGGTCTTCTCTCATAATCTGCATTTTCATGGCTGTACATTTGACGGTGCCTTCGTAAGCCACCGCCAAACAGGAAGTGGTCAATTGTGTTGCAGTCATGTAACATAGCTCCATAACACATCAGCCGTTTGTCTCAGGAAGCTGAGATTTCAGAATTAGATGCGTCTTACAAATCTCCACGTTTGATACACAGCACTATAGGGTCTACGAGAAACATTTAACCACATTAATCACCCTATTGTGCTGAAAGCAATTTTTAGACATTTTGACTCATAACTTCTGTTTAGGTTATCAGCACAAAATTTTCCACATTAATAGGCATTTACCGTATTTTCCGGACTATAAGTCACCCTTTTTTTCATAGTTTGGCAAGGGGTGCAACTTATACTCTGCAGCGACTTATATTAGAAATAAATTGAAATAAATACTTAGAGATTATGTTCCTGGGTCAATTTGATGTGTGAGGTATGTTAAGTGTTAAAAGTATGTTAAGTGACTCAGAGAATCTGCAAACTTTTTTTACAGTAAGATCTTGAAGGCTAACAACATAATATTCTAGATTCAGAAATGCAATAAAAATGACAACTGTTTCTACAAATACAGGATGAAAATAGAGTATTAGTTGGACAATGATGCTTCATGAAAGTAATAAATAAACAAGTATGAAAAAGAATTACTGTGAAATTATGAGATAAACAGCCTGCTATGATTGTGTCATATGAGGTTGTGCAAGTTATTAGTTCTTGGTCTCAGATTTTGTCAAATAAATTTCCCGTCAAAATGCGACTTATAGTCCAGTGCGACTTATAGTCCGGAAAGTGCTACTGCTTCCTAAATATTTTCAGAATTTAAAAAGTTACAGGTGAACTGGGAGACAACTTTACATCCAAAAACGTCAGAAAACGTCTTTTTAAAGCAAAACTACAAACACCTATTTTTTTCATAACTTATCCATATATCAACACCAAACTTTAGAAAAAGGTAGGGATCTGTGTCCCACTGCCATCCATATTTTTTTTCAGACTTTTAGGTGGAACAGATTACCTTTAAGACAATTCTATTCATCCCAAAACCTGTGTTGAATCAGTCTGGACTTCTAACAAATATTTTTTATCATAACTTATTTTTCAACTTTCGGCACCAAAAATCACACACATATAGCTGTACATGTCCAAGTGGTGTCTGAATATTTTCACAATTTTATAATGAACTGGTCAACTCTAAGATTTTTTTCATCTAACATACAACAACCTCTTGAAGCTGCAGGGATGAGATCTCACCCCTCCTCCTCCTGCAGCCGTGTCTTGTCATATGTTAATTAGCCAAGACTGCCAAAGAAGGATGAGAGGTCTTAGAATTTGACCACAAAAAGCCAGTTTAGCAATGAAAGACTGTTTATCCCATTGTTTTGTATGTATTTTATGAATCTTTTGTAGTAATCATTGCTTTATATTTTCATTTAACCAAAATGCCATTAACATTTTATCTTTCTTTTATTTATTTTTTTAAAAAACAAATCATATGAATATGCTCCAAAACAAAACCCAACCTCACTAAACTCCTACAGATGTAACATAGGATAATATATATCTTATATCCTTTTTTTTAATCAATGCTGGAACTTCTTTTCCTTTTCTATACATCCAATGAAAATAAACTACGAAACCAACAAACAGCAAAACTGATAACAAATGTCTCTAAAAAATGATGTGTATATATGTAGCACCTTTAAACACCAAACAAATAACAAATCCTCCCAAAATGCAAGTTCATATTCACCATATTCATATTCACCATATTCAACAGACATCTCCTCCAATAGCACCTTGAAAATCCTTTGAAAATGCTTTGCAGCTGAGGTCGTGAGTCATTATGTATCCAGAGCCAATCACTTTTGCACATAAGGCCTACTGGTGAATGACACAGCGGTAATGCAGACATTTTGGAAAGTCTGGGTCAGCTTTACAGTGAGTAATGAAACCTATTTGTTTATTGATCATAGCAGGAGCCCCGTGTGCAGTCACTGCTACCAGCTTTTCTAATGGTACGTTTTTCTGCACAAAAACTCCTTCACCGTGTTATACATTTCTACTCCTCTTGTAGTTGTATGTTAGGGCAGTTGTGTCAAGAGTTCTTCTCTTGTGGAGAAATCTTCAAACATCATATTAATAAAAACCAACAGCTGCACTGTACTGCTGCTTTCCACAGACTCATCACACTGGATCCGAAACCACCTGCACTTTGCACTATCCTGGTCCAGCTAATTGGCCAAGTTATCAGATATAGCTGACACTTATCTAGACATTATAGTGGAAATTAGATCAGTTCTATTTTTATCATCTTTAGGTATAGTGTTAGTAATTATCATCATTGCTTATTTGACAGCTTCTCATTCTGAAAATGCCTTCGTCTGGATGAGAAAATGAGGAGGTCTAAACGAGACTTCAGTTAAAGAATATTTATCATGCTACATGCAAAGATCTCTGTCGTTAAAGGAAACAGATTACACCCCCCCCCCCCACCTACTGGCTGCTGTCATGTTAACAGTAGCTTACAGCTCTAGAAAGCAGAAGGAAGAACGACATAAAACAGCTTGAGCAGAGCGTTGCTCGTGGGGCGGTCGCCCGTGCCACGCGGCCGCACGTGCTCGGGCCCGCTAAATGCTACTTGTACCTTTAATTTTTAATTGTTTTATATATGTATATTTTTAAATCTTCGATAGCAAAATGACTTGGAACACGGAAATATAAAGGGTATAAATGCTCCCACCATGTTTTATGGGTGAGATGCATAATGTGCAGCAACGTATGCTCACCTTGATAGTGTCTAAGGCCACGTCCATGACAGCACATTGCCTGGGTGTCAGATTTTTAGCTTCGCCTGCCATGTGATCCTGATGAACAGCAGAGTTAGGAAGAGATTTAAGTTACTTTATATGTTTTACTCTTTCACCAATCACATATTTGTTTTATGTTGTGCAGAAACCTTAAACACGGTTTGTTTGTTTTTTAAAGATTTTAAGGTTCTTTTATTAGTTTATAAAAGTCTACATGGAACAGGACCCTCATCAGATTTACTTTTAGTCTACGACCCTCCCAGAGCCCTCAGGTCCACAGGTGCTGGTGCTCCCAAAGGTCAGAACTAAAACCCACGGCGAGGCCTCCTTTCACCACTGTGGGCCTCGCCTGTGGAACAGCCTACCTGAGGACGTGAGGGCTTCAGCCACTGTGGAGGTTTTTAAGAAAAAACTTAAGACACATCTTTTTAGTAAAGCTTTTACATAGTTTTTACTTGTACACATGTTTTTATTTGATTTTATAAAATTTTAACAGCCAATTTTATTTGTTTTGATTTTAATGGAGGGATGTGTATGTGTTGGGTTTATGTGTGTTTTTATTAATTCATTTAATTTATTATTATTTGGATTTATTTTTATTATTATTTCTATTATTTTTACTATGTTTATTATTTTAACTATTATATATTTTTTATCTTGTTTTTTTAATTCTTTCTCTGGGAAGCCCTTTGAGATGCTATGTAGCATGAAAAGCGCTATAGAAATAAAGTTGAATTTGAATTTATTTGAAATGAAATAACACACAGAGAAGTTACCTTTAGTTTGGAGAGCTGTCCCAGGTCTTTAGCAGCAGACAGTATCTGTGCTCCCTGAAAAATTACAAATATATTAATTTCAGACTTTTTTTCAAAATCAAATATACAAGGAGGGGTATAAACCAAACTTACGAAGGTGTCATTTCCCTGTGGCAGGACAATCGTCTTCTCCAGACTGGTCATTACTATCCGCCATAGCTCTTTAAGAACTCGCTTCAATACAGTCTTTTCACAGACAGTGGCAAACAGAGTTAATCTGCAAAAACAAGCAAATGTACAAAAGTCTCCAACCAAAATACAGGGATCTAGAGAGAAAACTTTATGTTGCAATGATAAATTACATGGCAGAAAAACTAAATTTAAAGCCAAGCTTTATTATAAGTCATACTAGAGCCGCATACTTTCCATCCAGAAAATCCATAAGTGGTCGCAGCATGTTGTCTGAGTCGGCATCCACCTGGTTTTTGGTGTTGCCGTTGAGTGGCCCTTTGATTTGATACAACAAGGACGCCATCTGTCTCATGCAGTCATTGATACAGCTTTGGAAACTAAAGCAAAGGAAAATTATTAAATCAGATCAAATACATGATGGAAATAAATGTGAATAAATAAGTAAAATATATACATATGAAAATACCTGTTGCCAAATGTCCTGCTGAGGTCGTCCAGCACATTGTTCAGCCTAACTTGCAAGTCGTACAATAGGTCACTGGCTTCTGTGTCCATCTGACACACAAACATACAACAAGAAAAACCACAGCATATTTTTAACTTCACAGCTTTTACTGCAGGGTCTGAGGAATTATTTGTGTCTCATAATTAAAAAATAAAATTCGATATCGGAAAGGCTTTTCATTTTCACAGTGAAGCTGCGTTTGTTGGCTCAAAAATAAAATGAAAAATCATTCAGCCAAACGGCTTTTTCTTTTTTTCTTCTTTAAAACTGCTCATTCTGTCACTAAATAAAAATAATAAAAAATTATATTTGACATTTTCAAAAAGTTCTCCAGTAAATCTGTGGCAAAATTCAATTAAAAATATCTAATTTGACAATTAAATAGGAATAACAAAAATGCTTTTTCATTTTCACAATATAACTGGTGCGAAAGTATAGTGTAGCGAAATCTATGCTAGAGCATTTGAGGGAGGCTTATTTTTAAGGGGCTGTTCGTTTATAAATATATATATATATATATATATATATATATATATATATATATATATATATATATATATATTTAAAATATAAATTAGAGATATGAATCATAATAAAGGAGCTAAATAGTTCTTAAGATAATTAATCTATTTTCACCTAATCTTCTGTACTGACTAATCATGACCTTACTGTCCTACTACAACAAAGATTATCACATAAATTCAGTTTATATTTTAATAATTTTTGAAAAGATAAAAGTTAAGTTAAAAGATAAGTCATTTCTGAAAGTTTGAGGACTGCATCAATTGTATTTTGAGAGCTAATGAGCAGTTTTGTACAGAGACCGTGTCCTGACATTAAGATATAAAAATATATCTTGTTCCCACAGATTAATATCTTGTTCCCACAGGTTATTATGTCGTTCGCACGAAATACTATTCCGTTCCCACAAGATACTATTCCGTTCCCACAAGATACTATTGCGTTCCCTCAAAATACTATTCCGTTCCCTCGAAATGATTAACTCGTGCGAACGCAATAATTATGTCGTTCGAACGCAATAATTAATCTGTTCGAACGCAGTAATTATTTACGTTATAAGTCATACACGCGGATATGCTCTCTGTACACCGGCAAAAGCCTCTTTCAGCGGTAACTTCCGTGTCTCTGTGACCCATATTCGTTCAAAAAAGGAACATGAAAAACAAAAATGAACACTTAATTACTGTCTCAATGAATATAAGAAAAATATCAAAAGATTTATGATAACTAGGCTGCTTTGTCATGCGATAGCTCCTGCTAGGCTACTACTAGCTCCGCCGCAGAGCTCTTTGATGTATGCCGGCATTTGGGCAACTGGCTGGTCTGTTGTCAGACAGCTGATATTGTAGTTTAGGGTCGAATAGGAATAATAATATTCAGGACTTGTCTTTTATTAACTTTAGCAGTCAGTTGCTTTACATTCAAAGGCTATAAGGATACATGCTAACTGACTAGCCGATCATTGATCCTGTTATTAATTTACGTCATAGATTTACAGCAGATACCTTCACATTTCTGTCTGTGTGTGTCTCATTACATTGCATTGAAGACACACAGGATGTTTAGAGAACAGATTTATTTATTTTAAAAAGCACAGAAGCATAAAAAAACTAAGCAAGCGGCTTAGTTTTGCCGGCGTACAGAGAGCATATCCCCGCGTGTATGATTTATGACGTGAATAATTACTGCGTTCGAACGGATTAATTATTGCGTTCGAACGACATAATTATTGCGTTCGCACGAGTTAATCATTTCGAGGGAACGGAATAGTATTTTGAGGGAACGCAATAGTATCTTGTGGGAACGGAATAGTATCTTGTGGGAACGGAATAGTATTTCGTGCGAACGACATAATAACCTGTGGGAACAAGATATTAATCTGTGGGAACAAGATATATTTTTATATCTTAATGTCAGGACACGGGCTCAGTAGTTTTGACCAATTATTCATTTAAATGAATCTAATGACAATCATTGAAATCATCAATGAAAATGACAATCATTACGTCCGGGTCGAGTTGGTCCGGGCTTATCTCTCGCTGACTTTTTAAATAAATATATGTTTATAAAAATGTATACTAAAACGATGTGTGGATACTAAACTAAGTAATACTTGTTATAAATAAATAATTTGGTTAAAACAGAGAAGGCGCTGTAAGGTAATTGCTATATAACTACTACTAAAACAGGAAGCGCAGGAAGCTGGGCTGCAGTAATTCTCCGCGTAATTAAGGGAATGCGCATCAAGATCTCTCTTTCACTCTCTTTGTCTGGCCTCTTATTCTGTGTTCCAGCGTTATTTTGTTGTGCAAATGCATTTATCATGATCATTAAAATATGTAGATTGCGTTTTTTTCTGCCAAAAATACTATGGGATAAATTGAAATTTCAGGTTTGCTTCAAGCTCGGGCCTGCAAATCAAGTTAATTGGTCGGGCTCGGGCTGGGTTGGGCTTTAATGCCCGCGGTCCTGGGTCGGGTCGGGCTGGATTTCTTAGGCCCAATTTTACCTCTAATCTGCACATGCTGCGCTTGCGTGGATCAGCCAGCCATACCGAGTGAGCAGTGATGTAATCACCCCGGCTCTCCCCTGAAACTGCTGACTGGAAATGAATTATGTGACACTTTTTGCGCGGTGAATGCGAAAATGAAAACAGAATCCCCTCTCTGCATTATCCCATTAATAATGTCACAGAATGTGCAGTGTTGAAGTAGGACATTAAAAAGCATGATGGAGAATTGATTTTTCATTTTATTTTTTGGTCAATTGATGCAAGTTAAAAAAGAGACAACAGAGGCCGTTTTTAAAGGATTTAAGCATTTTAAATTTGAAAGAATGAGAGTTATCAAGTGAGGAATCATAACTGTGTACAGCAGGTCAAACACGGTGAAGACTGAAAAAACATTTAATTATGGTTTACTGTGCATCATTATTTTAATGACAATATATGACTGGGATTGAAATGGTCAAAAAGCGGTCTAATTCAACTTTTTTAGTTTTAATCATTGCCGTTTGTTCTGTTTAGTACGGAAGCCAAGATCGGTCTATCTTGTTTTTTTTTCATGCCCGTGTTCTAATGACAATGACATCTATCTACCATGACATTGTTAAAAGAAAACATGTTATTTTTTTCATGATAACTAGACAATAGAAGACGTTATCACTAGAAAACAAATTTCGTTATGTCGTGATAACAAGATACCTAAGAAAATACTATGTTTTTCTACAATGCAAGGAGAAAATGTTGAAGACCAGAAAGACTGATCAATTTGTAATTGACTACTTTTAAAATAAGTTTTAAGCATTTAAAATCAGGATTTAAGCATTCCAAATCAGTCATCGTCAGTTGAGGAGCCTGGCTACATTTGTGCAGACGGTTGCAGTTTAGTGATCCTGTGGTTGTTGTCAATTTTATCAGTGACCAGATGAAAGGACCAGAATGTTACAGAATAATCCAAGAAAGGCTTGAAGGACTGCGTGTCACACAGGGCTTGGTTTGAATTCATAAGAAAAAATGTGTTTTCTCGTGATAAAAAGATTGTAGATGTTGTTACCATGAGAAAATGGGCAACAGAAAGACGCAACGTAGGCCGTTCTTGGCTTCCGTAGTTTTGAATGTGTTGTAGAAAGAATATTTACTTAATAAAAACACATATCTGTCCTTTCCTCATTTTAAATAAGAAAAAAATACCCTTTATCCATCTTTACGGGTAGGATCTCTTTCATCTTTTAGAAAACTCAGGTTTTATTTAACATTCAACAACAAATATTGATGCAGTTGTGTGTCTTAAGGGGTCCAAGTCTGAGAAGCAAAAAGCATCATCTAAATAAAAAAAACAATTCCTGCAGGAGAAAAGTCTGAAAGGAAACATTTGGTTAAACTGTGTCATTTGCTGTTTGCAAAGTTTTTTGTTTTGTTTCCTGTTAGGAGTGCCAATGAACTGCACCTACACTAACCTTTTTGTCTTCAAATGCTTTCTCATTCTGTGGCCGCACAGAAAATTAGAGAGTGGCAGAGGAGAACAACAAAGATGGAATTTGAAATTTCATTTGAATTCCTAAAATTTGGTCTCTATACGATCATGCTACAGGCATTAGGTAAAGTTGCAAAGTGTCATGGCAGTGCAGACAGATAGACCCTACCTTTTCTACTGGTGAATCCATCTTTTTGTGATAAGAGTTTAAAACAAAAAGAGAAAGAACGTGAAAAAAAAGGAAAAAAAATAGAAGTTCTAACATTATAATCTTTGGGGAAAAAAAGTTAAATTAAATAATTACAAACGCTTTCTTTGTATTTAAATACAACATTGACTCCCACCTTGTCCTTGAGTGAATATAAAGACATTTAAACATTGGCAACACAAAGGAGGGAAGAAAGGATAGTTTTTAAGGGGCAGAAGAAAAGGAAACTCCCACAGGTGACATTAAAAATACAGCGCAAAGTAACGGCAATGCAACTGAAGGGTGTTGTGTTGGAAGAAGACTGATAAAACACTGGGATGCTGTTGGGAACAAGCAGCGCTGGGAAAACCGGGATGACTTAAGAAACACTTCAAACTGCAACAAACCTCATCTTCTACTTTCTCCCCTTCCTCCCTTGTTTCCTCCTCCTCCTCATCATCATTTTCTTCTAGCTAGAAGTTGTAGCCAAAAAAAAGCAAGATTTCTTAAAGTCTCTTTTCACTCATGTAAAGAAAGGTGTTTAATTTTGAAAGGATTAAATCATGCCACACAGAAAGGTGATTGCCTAGGTTTATGCAGACATGTGGAACATAATGTTTCCATGTGCAGAGAACTAGCTTGGGATGCTAAAATAGCTATTTCAAACTTAAAAACAAAAACAAAACAGTCTTTACAAAAAAGTATTTATATTTAACTTTTACATGGGCATTGAAATCTTATTTGTGCAAGAGTTTTTTTAAGTTAAACATTTAAAAGTTAAGTAACTTGTTTAACAACATAACCAAGTTGTTGTTCATAGAAAACTTGACAGACTTGTCTAACTTTACTGGAACTTTTGCCCTTTTATATACATGAAGAAAACTTAAGGATACAGTAAATATTTAAAAAATAAAAAAACATTTTATTTAAAAGAACAGTTATTTTAAAATGTATGATAAGCTTGCTATATGTTTTAAAGAACCACTCCGATCGTCTTTTGGTCTTTTTCCAAAGAGTTACCAGTGGTCTTTTGATTATGATTATTCCATTTTTATTTAGCCAAAACCCAAAAAAAAATGTGTTGTTTTTCTTGGATATAGTTTATACAGAGCAGCAGTAGTTCATTAGAAGTACACCTCTGATTTGTGGGCGGGACTACAGACACAGAGTAAGCCTATGCTTAGAACCCATCAACATTTTTACATGATCTCCCGCTATCTTACAGCCCCTCATAACCCCAAACTAACATCACCACTGCAACAAAATTGGAGAGCAATATTGGAGCTATCCAGCTGTACAGTTTTGAGCCAGATACCAGCTCAGATGAGGAAACAAAGATGCACATGGATCTAGTTCTCTACAAGTGGATGCATTGGAATGGATTCAAGCAAGAAGCGTGTGACCCACCAATAGTAGTTTGTATGTAACAAGTTTTTTCCAGCTGCATTTTTTTTGTTGATTCACAATGATTTGAATAAAGAATTACTCAAAACGCAATTTTCAGCTTATTTTTCTTTTTTATGTCCTCCATTACGGGAAAAATGCTAAAAGAACATGTTAAAAAACCCAAAACACTATTTTTAATCGGCGCGCGTCTTAAATGCTGTTGTGTGACTGTCACACCAGTTTTCTTTTTTTTTCTTTAGTTGTAGAAAGCTACTACATTAACAGGCAAGTCATTCTTAATGAAGCTAACGAACACCCTCCCTCCACTTTCTCATCATCCCCCCTAACCTCAAACAATTTTATTTAATCACTATAGAACAAGCAGTTCACATTTGTTGTTTGTCAACCTCCTGTTTGCACCATATTTTCTTTTTTACACCATTAAGGTCCCTATATGACAATTCTTCAAAATAAAAATGCTCCCAGTAGTGTTTTAATTGTGACTATAAAGTTTTTTACCAAAACCCATCAACCTAAATGTCTTAAAAAGCCATATTTCATGTTTATCAGAAGCCTGTTACCAAATGCCGACGGTGCTGAGCTGAGAAGCTCCGCCCTCGATCCCCCCTTTCTGTAAGCTGCGTCTTGCATGAGTAAAGAGCTTAACACAAGGGGGGGGGGGGGGGGGGCACAAACAACACCAACTGACAGTAAAAATGTTGAATTACCTTGCACAGCAAATAAATTAAAATCCCAGAAAGAAAGTGACTATTGGCATGTAATTTTCCAAATATGTGCAGCCATTGTTGAACTTTTTTCATGGCCGGACAGACCCAGAGGAAGTGTTAAGTTTAGTATTACAGGTTACGGCTAACCTGTAATACTAAACATTATTTGCACAGTTGAGGTGGCCAGTTTGTTAAGTGAATGGTATCTGTGGTCCAGTAGCGCAATTTGAGCGACGGGTGCACCGCAAACATCTGGCAGCAGCGCGATTTCAGCAGCGCAGTGCAATTTGGTACCTGTCTGAACCAAATCGGCCAACGAGTATATGAGCAAAGCCGGAGCACAGTGCCAGCGTTATTAAGTGTCTAATCAATTATTGTATTCCACAGCACAAGTTCCCTAAATGGATCAGATCGGACAACTGGTCTTACTTTAAAAGGGAACTGACTTGGGGAAACTTGAGAAAGCCATATGTCTCACATATAAATATGGGACGGTATACCATCCTCAATTTCAGGACAAGCTGGAAAGAATAAACCAAAATTTGAAGCAAAAATTGGCAAAAAATTTGGCACAGACCATATTTGACTGGGTTCAACTGCTTTTCATTGCTGTCATGACTTTCAGATGCTCTGTGAATGCTAACACTCAGTTGTCTCCTAATACGCTTCTAATGACACTTTTCAGGACCAGCAGGACAGCTGAAAATGGGCAAAGAGCCCATTGGGTATCAGAACAAACCATATTTTAACAAAACTAAGGCTTTAGTTTCAGCTTTTGCATCCCAGGTAAGAGCCCATGCTCCAGACTCTGGGACAGTAAAACCACCATGGCTAAATGGGGTCTTTTGTAGGTTATTAAGAGGAAGTGGTCTGAGCCTTGCTGGACCGCCCCTTTTCAAGTGGTGGAACACATTTCACAGGCAGTGCAGCTGAGGGGCAAAGGCCACACCGGGTAGCACTGGAGTCAGTGCGCTCCGGCTGAAGAGGCAGGAAGGTCGTAAACCAGGGGTGGCAAACACGCGGCTCTCTGTCAATAAGCTTGCGGCTCTTTGCTTCTCATTATATTTTCAATATGCTGTGACTCATTTCATAGTTTTTTTCCTCTTAAACCACTAAAATCCATCAGAGGGTATTACTAATAAAAAAATAATAATAATGAGAGCTGATGCTGTAGTATTGCGAGATTCGACGAGACCAGTGTGGCAACTCAGCTTGGCGGTGCGTAAGTAGCAGAACAAACATTTTGGTATTATAGCATTTTACCGCCATATCAAATTAGCTGTAAAAACTAACATCTGTAAAAGTTGAATAAGCCTTTTGACAGCCTGGAGGACCTGGAGAATTATATAGACGGCTGCTACAATACCGTTGTTATGGGGAAGACCAACACCACCACTCCTTCCTCCAAACGCGTCCGATCAGGAAGTTCTCCCGGAGCTGCCTCGTCTCCAGGCAGTGGAATCAGTGACGTTTTAGATTCCATCGATAAGAAGCTCTCCAGCCATGATTGCCGCTTGAATCTGCTAGAGATCCTCCATAGAGAGTTCCAAGGCCTGCGAGAGTCTCTGGAGTTCAGCCAGCAGCAGGTGGGGGATCTCGCAGCGGAGAATCAGACCCTCAGATAAACTGTCAAGACCTTGAGCAGTGACACCGCTCCCCTTTCTGAGGAAAACCGCTCGATCAAAGAAACCCTCCTGGATCTTCAGTCGAGGAGCATGAGGGACAACCTGGTGATCTCGGGGATTCCAGAGGAGGCAGGAGAAGACCCGGAGGTCACGGTGAAGTCCTTCCTGGAGGCCCACCTGAAGCTCCCCAAGGAGGAGGTGCAGAAGATCGCGTTCCAGAGGGTGCACCGGCTCGGAGGAAGAAGGTCCGACAACCAGCGTCCGAGACCGATTATAGCCAAGTTTGACCAATATAAGCAGAAGGAGCTGGTGAAGAGCCGCGGCCGAGAGCTGAAGGGGACACACTTTTATGTGGATAAACTCTTTGTAGATGGAAGGCTCTTCCGAGACCCGGAGATCACCCCCTGGCTTTGCTGAAGATCTGACATCTGTGCTGCGCTGAAAACAGCGGCTAAACGTGTTGAATGAATGAAACCGGCTCATCAATCATCCCACCTCCATCTTGTTGAAGCAGTTTAATTTTTCTCCCCTCTCATGTTTCTGTTCTTTGTGTTGTTATGTTTGTTTCTTTCTGTTTTTCTTTACCTCTTTCCAAAGGCAACACGTCCCCCGGTAAGTTGGTTTTTATTTATGCACGGAACGGGCACGCGCGCGCATACAAGCGCGCACACGGGCATGCACACACAGGCATGCACACGCAACCAGCTCACACTCGCGGACATCCCGCAAACACCTCACATTAGCCCACATAGGACACATGCAACATGCAGCCCACACAGTCAGGAAATGCTCACGCACACAAACGCACAGTGTTTCTTCATCGATCAGCGGGCACGCGCACATGGACCGGCACACGCTCTGTTTAGCCTTACATTTTCTTGGTCAGAGCAGTTATGAACAGTCTTAACATCGTTAGCTGGAATGTGCGTGGACTTGGCTCTGGGCCAAAGAGGATGAAAGTGTTATCTCACCTGATTGATCTTAAAGCAGATAAAGCATTACTGCAGGAGACCCATTAATGTACACCATCAAATCACCTCCTGTGCTGCTCACAATTTCCAGTCATATATTCTTCTAGTTATAACTCCAAGCAAAGAGGAGTTGCTGTTTTGATTAATAAAAACGTTACATTTACTCATAAGGATACAGTTACTGACCCAGAAGGTAGATTTGTAATTATTAATATATCCATTCAGAATAAGGACCTTTGCATAGCCAGTATCTATGGCCCGAATGTTGACGACTCTTCCTTCTTTAACAGATTCTTTACCTCACTCTCGGTTCACTCTGACTCCACAATCATTATAGGAGGAGACGTCAATCTGATTTTGGACCCTGAACTTGACAGACTCAGCACAGCAGCAAACTAGCGCACATGGCGGTCTGCAAGTATTCTAAAGCAGTACATGAATGATCTGGGTCTCTGCGACGCTTGGCGCTCATGTCATCCAAGCACTAAGGAGTTCACCTTCTTTTCTCCAGTTCACCACTCACACTCCCGTTTAGACTATTTATTAATCAGTAAATCTCTTTTAAAAGAAATTAAAAGTTCAAACATTCATCCGATTATTATCAGTGATCATGCACCAGTCTCTGTAAATATTTCTAGGGAAATATCCACACCCTCAGGTACAACCTGGAGGTTTAATACGTCTCTGTTAAAGGACCAGGAATTTATTTTATTCTTTAAAAAAGAGTGGGCAACCTTCCTAGAATTCAACAATACTCCCGATATTTCCCAGTGTCTTCTTTGGGAAACAGCAAAAGCAGTCATGAGAGGGAAAATCATTTCTTATTCAACGCATAAAAAACGCAAAGAGAAAGCAGATTTATTAGAATTAGAAAATAAAATCAAAACCCTGGAGACTGCTTATGCTGCTTCTGCACAGGAGCACATTCTGGGAGATCTGAAAAATTTAAAGCTGCAGTTAAATGAAATCATTAATAGACAAACACAATTTCAAATATAAAGGCTACGACTTGAAAAATTTGAAAAGTCTAATAAATCTGGCAAATTTCTGGCTAATCAGCTTAAAATTAATAGAGAAAAATCAACAATCACTTCTATTATGGACCAAACAGGAAATGTCACTCATGACCCGGTCAAAATTAATAACGCAATTGAAAACTTTTATAAAAACTTGTACACATCACAGATCAATCCGTCAGAGCAAAGTATTGACTCATTTCTTAATAATGTAAACCTACCCAGGTTAAATGAGGATCAAATCACAAACTTAGACTCTCCGCTCTCGTTGTTTGAACTTCATGAAGCTCTGTTACTTATGCCTAATGGTAAAGCACCAGGGCCTGACAGCTTTCCTGCTGAGTTTTATAAAGAATTCTGGGAACAGCTGGCACCAGCGTTTTATAAAACGGTCACATCTATCAATGAAAGTCAATCACTACCACCTAACATGAACTCAGCCAACATAATCCTTCTTGTAAAACCAGACAAAGATCCCAAAAGTCCTTCAAGCTATTGCCCCATTTCTCTAATCAATGCAGATGTAAAAATTATCTGCAAAGCATCAGCACTGAGATAGAAAAAATCACTCCTCACATAATTGACTTCAACCAAACTGGATTCATCAAAGGCAGACACTCGGATGACAATCTCCGAAGACTTGTTAATATAATACACTTTGCCACCATTAAAAACCAGGAAATGACTATGCTATCGGTGGATGCTGAAAAAGCTTTTGACAGAGTAAACTGGAAGTTCCTTATTGCTGCCCTCCATAAGTTTGGTTTTGGAGAATCATTCATCAAATGGATCAAAATATTATATCACAACCCCGATGCATCAGTTAGAACTAATAAACAGACTTCCAACAGGTTTTTTCTTGGAATAGGAACCAGACAGCGTTGCCCACTCTCTCCTTCTCTTTTTGCTATATTTATTGAGCCTCTAGCTGCAGCAATAAGACAGAATAAGAGCATTAAAGGAATTAAAACCAAACACAGCCATCATAAAATTAGTCTCTATGCAGATGACATATTACTGTTTTTAAGTAATTTACACTCTGTAAATGAAACAGCAACAATCATTAATGAATTCTCCTCTATATCAGACTATTCCATTAATTGGAATAAGTCTGTTTTATTACCACTGAACAGTAATGTGGAGCAAAGACTCACAATACCAGTTAAATCAGGAAATATCAAATATCTAGGTATCAATTTTCCCCCCAAACGATCAGAACTGGTGCAGCTAAACCACACCCCATTACTGAAAAACATACAGGACGATCTAACACGCTGGACCAACCTGCCTCTGTCCCTTATGGGCAAGGTAGCCACGGTAAAAATGAAAATCTTACCCAAAGTTAATTATCTATTCTCAATGATTCCCACACAACCACCACTAAAATGGTTCAAAAAATTAGACTCATCCATATCAAGCTTTTTATGGAACAATAAACCTGCAAGAATCAGTCTAAAATCTTTAAAATCTGCAAAAAGCTGTGGAGGATTAGAATTACCTAACTTCCACAATTACTTTCTTGCAAATAGATTACAATACATCTTAAAATTGTTAAAAAATAATCCAAAAACCAACTCATGGTTAGACTTGGAACAGGCGTTATGTGGAAATATCAACCTGTCAGATCTACAATCCTGTTAAACAATCCTGTTAAAAAACAGGATTGTTTCCAAAGTATTAATATAAACGCCACTTTAACAGCCTGGTGGGAACTTCTCAAAATATCAAAATCATCAATTCAACCGTGCAAAATGACACCCATCTGGAACAATCCAGACATCCTTATAAACAAAAAAATGATCCACTTCCCAGCTTGGCAAGCAGGGGGCATAAAACAACTAGAGCACATAATTATTGATAGAAGATTTATAACCCCCCAGGAACTTCAAGACAAACATGGAATAAATAGCTTCTTGGAATATCAGCAACTTAAATCAATTATTACTAAAATGTTTAAATACAGAGACAACGATTTAAAGCTACCAGATGTAGTTACCTCTCTGATTAATTTCTCAATGAATAAAACTCTCTCCAAAATATACAAACTTTTATGTAATTTAGATAATAATATTTCACTTCCGACAACAAAATGTGATGCAGATTTGAGCATCAGCACAGATGAAAGCTTCTGGTCAGAACTTTGTCTAAACAACTTTAAATTGACAAAAAGTCCAAATCTGCAGCTAATCCATTTCAAAACTCTTCACAGAATTTACTACACTGGACAGAGGATGTTCAAGATGGGTCTCAGCAACTCAGACATTTGTCACCACTGTGACAGTAATCTACCCGACAATTACATGCATGCACTATGGTTCTGCACGCCTGTCCAGGCTCTCTGGCAGCAGGTATGTGCCGATCTATCAGTCTGTCTTAAGGTTTCAATCACGGCTTCACCGTCACTTTGTGTGCTTGGTGACATGAGTGCCATTGATATAGAAGGAGGATTAGGCTCTATAATTTTCATAACTCTTTGTATTGCTAAAAAAACTATTTTAATAAATTGGAAAAACAAGAAAAATATAAATATAAGTCAACACAGAAATCTGCTGCTTGATCATATCAGCTTGGAAAAAATGTCAGCCCAAAGTTCAAGTAACTTTGAAAGAATTCGGTCTCTCTGGTCTCCCATAGCTAACTCCATGACTTAGGGGGTGGGGGGGCCTGGTCGTCGCTGCTCCTTGCCCTTCTGCCGTGGTTCGGGGTGGGGGTCGGGGCTTCCGGTGCCTGGCGGGGGCTCCGTTGGTCGGGGGGGTCGGGTCCGGTGCCTAGGTGGGGCGGGCTGGGGCGCTGCGTGGTCCTCTGGGCTTGGGTGTGGGGGTGTGTGGTGGGGGGGTGGGGTGGTGGTCTGGCTTGGCTTGGGGGGGTGGTCCCTTTGCCTGTGCTGGGAGGGGGTTGGCGGGGGCCCTGCTCGGGGGGGGGGGCCCAGTGGCGCTGGATGGGCTGCCCATCTACACCTGGGGCTGGGATCGGGCCTTCCCTGGCTCTGGGACGGGACGGCACAACCCTCTTGGGGCCCCCGGTCGCTCTGGCTGTCATCCGCTTCGGCTGCAGAGTCTGGGGTGGGGTGGGGGGCTTGTCGGCCCTGTCCTGTGGGGGGGGCGTTCTGGGGGGGGGGGGGGGGGGTTGACGGGTCGGGGTCTCCGCTGAGGCAATCGGCGGTTGCCCCGGCCAGTTGGCTGCCTCGGTTCCGTTGAGGCCTGACCAGAGCTCTTCTAGGGCCGGCGTTTGAGGGTGGGGGCCTGGGCTTGCTCCGGGGGGGGGGGGGGGGGGGGGGGGGCGCTTTCTGGCTCCTCTCTCTCTGTGTGGGGTGGGTGGTGCTGGGCCTGAGGTGTCGGCGCCTCCGGGGGTGGGGCCCCTGGGCTGGGTGGGCCTGGCCCCTTTGCTGGGGGGGGGCTGGGGGACGGCTGTTTGACCACCGGGGGACAGTCTACCAGCTGTCCCCAACTTACCCCCTTCCTCATATAACCTCATATTAGGGTGAGGGGGGGTTTAGCCTGCGATGCGCCTGGGGGGGGGGGGTTACTTGGCTGTGGCCCCTTCCTATGGTTGCCGTATGGAGTGGGCCCCCCCCTTTCGGTTTTATTTGCACCTCAGACATGTAGGGCCCTTGGTAGGGGGGTTGCTTGAACATCACTGCCAGTAAGCAGCAGATGTCCTCCTAGCACCCTACCCGCCAATTTTAACCGCACCTTAGACAGTTAGTGCCCCTTGGTGGGGAGGGTGAGGGGACATCACTGTGAGTAATCAGGAGATGTCCCCTTAGTGCCCTAGCCGCCAATTTTAACTGCACCCCCCCTTAGTACACACACCCCTCCCCCTTCAATATATACATTCCAACATAAACACACACACATGCACACACACACCCTCTCAAACACACACACACACATTTTGTAAGGAAGGTGGGACCTAGGACCATCTGTCCCCTACCCCTTCCCTGGTGGGGTGTACGGGCCCCTTGGCAAAGGCGGCCGTGTCGCCTGGGTGCCGGTTTCCTGCGCCCGCGGTGCTCTCTCCGCGCAGGGAGGGGGTTCACATTACACCTGAGCCGGGGGTGTTCGTTTCCCTGGGGGGTGGGTTCTGGTCCTTGCCCCTGAACGCTGGGCCCCGCCAAATTTCCAACTGTGGCCGAGCCTGGTCGGGCCATATTTACAACACCCCTTGTGGGCGCCCTTTTTTCCCCGGGGTTCCCCCTTCCTGGGCGGGGGCGGCGGGCCCCGGCCTTGCTCCTACCTGGACCAACCGTGGGCCGGGTGGGTTGCTGCCTGGAGTGCGGAGCGGGTCTCCCTTGGGGGGTCCTGGCTCGTACCTGGGGTTGGGGCAGGGGGATGCCCGGAACTCCTGGGTGGTGATGGGGTGCTCGTCTGGGGCTATGGGCATCCTTCTCCGGTGGGGCCCTGCGTTGGGCTCTCCCGGCGCGGCGGGGGGGCTGCTCTCCTGGTTGGGCTGGGGCGGCGCTCTCTTTCCCTCCGTACCTCCCTGCTCTCTGGCTCTGGGGGCCTCCCGGCGGTCCTGCTGGCCCTGGCCTGGGTGGCGGGCTTGGTCGCCCGGGGGGCGGTTGTTCCCTGCCTGCTCCCGTGTGGCGTTGGGGGGATTCCGGCTGCTGCTGCTGCTACTGCGGCGGGGGTCTTGGGGTGGGGATGGCTGGGCACTCTCCCTCCTTCTTTTCACATTCCACCATCCATTTTAGAAGAACATAAACACTCACCTGAGCACAGGTGTTAGCTCTGCAGTAACAGTTTGCATGATTGAATGACTGAAATATTTCACACTAGTTGGTTTTAGGGCATAAGTATGCATGTGAACACTATCTGTTTTGTGTACATGTCGACATTTCTGCAGCTAGCAATTGTGTTGATAACATTTGAGTGTGTGTGTGGACAGGCCCTGCCCTTTTTGTACTACATTTGAACCTTACCGTAATGATAAACAACCAGTAAACTTGTTGCTGTATGCTGCTTCATGGTCTTATCCCCCCTCCCCTCCTATTATCACCCTCCTACCACCCCTCTCTCTAACGTCCCTCTCTCTTCTTCCCTTCTTTCCTTTTCCGTCCGGTCCAACACCCAAGATTTTCAAACATGGTTGAAATTAATAAAGTTTGCCCTCAATTACAAAAGGGGTTTATTCAGACATACCTCTGGTTTGTATGAAGATTAATCACCCCTATTGTTAAAGTAAAATATGTCCAACACAAAAGGCCCTCAGCTCTCATCTGCCTGCCCAGCTGTTGGACAGGACGAGTTATAAAAAAAACAAAAACAAAAAATTAAATAAAAATAATAATAATAATAATAATAAAATTAAAAAAAAAAATAATAATAAATGTTATTTGGCAGTGTGTGTGTTTTGATGGTGCTCCCGACACATACGTGACCGCCAATCATTTGCGCCGGATACGCCCAATGCCGGAAAACATAGGTAAACATTTGATGTGCGTGCAGACTGTTACCCTCATTGTCAAAATGGCAAAATTCAGAGTACAAAGATAAACAGAGGTAGTTTCTGGAAGAATGGGAAGATTCTTACTTTTTTACTGAACGGAATGGCAAGTCATTGTGTTTATTATTATGAGCTTTTGGAAGCAGTAAAATTGTTCATGGCAGAAAAGAAAAAAACGTATACTGGGGAAAATTAACAACTCTTCCAGATCTGACACAAATTGTCTCTTCTATTAAGCTTTTCAAAGTGCACATTCAAAACGGCAATCATCTCACTTTCTTTCTTTGCAGAGATCACAGCAGAAGGCTGCAATCAAAATAAATAAAGCGCAGAACATGACACTGCTTGCGCAACTGGACGGAAACTTTACTTTGTGGTTTGAGGACTTGCTGCAGAAACAATCGCAGATCACTTTTCTCATCGACCCTTCTAATGCAGAGACTGACTGCCTGAGATCCCCGCTTGTCACTGATGAGGCAGCAAGCAAACTGGAGATGATTGAGCTGAAATCTCTTTTGAAAGAAGGCCCTGTTACGTTTTGGAGAACGGAAAAATACCCGTGTGTAAAAGAGCCGCTCTCAAGCTGCTGTTGACTTTCTTCTTAATATATGTATGGGAGTCCCTGTTTATTACTTTGAAACACATGAATTCAAGGCATTGGTCCGTTCTGACTGACACTCACATAAAGGAGCTGATCAGAGTGGCTACGACTGAATATAAACCTGATCTGCAGAGGATTACTACAAACAAGAGAAATCCCACTCGGATCATCATCCCATCACTCCAGCAAGGGAAGAAATTCTGAGATGTGGTTTGGAAAACACACCTGATTGAGCATGCCTGTGTGCATATTTTAATATTCCATCAAATATCTGTTTTTCATGCAAAAAGTCAATCATTAGTTTTTACATAAAAAAAGAAAAAGAAAAGTTATAAAAGTAAAACATTTTTTACTGAAGGTTAAAATTAAATTGATGCTACACACATCTGAAATGTAATGTATTTATTGTGAATATGAATTACTAAGGCCCTATTTACACTGCATGGTTCAAGTGACCCAATTCCGATGTGTTACAGATCGGATATGACCAGTGGACGTGTAAGCAGGAAAAAAAAGAGATCGGATTCAGGCCTCATTCATATGTGGTAATAAATCGGATACGTGCATTTGCGTGTGCCATGTAAGCAGACAAATCGGATATTCCCCAGTAAATGTGAATCGTACGTCAGTGACGTCAACACAGGTGGACACCACCAACTGAGATCACATGACTTATTATAGGTGCTTTTCTGCGCTGATTTTGCTGTTCAAGAACAGCTGGAGCCCCATCAGCAGTTCCAGCAGATTTTGCCATGCTAAACGTTTGCCGTTTGGACAGACAAGTGTCTTCTAAATGTGCTTTTATTACTGTTGTGATTAGTATTAAGGGCCTGCTCGCTTATGATTTTTTTAATCCGTGCGGTCAATGCTTTTTTCTTAGCTGCAAGGACCGCGAAGAAGGATTATCATTATGCTAACATGCTAAAAACATTGGGAGTGGGGGGATTTAAAACTCCGTGCGGGCAAGGCCGCAATGAGCATCTTAGATGTAAATATATGGGAATTACATCAGCCCTTATTTTGTCTGGACACCACTGGAAACACAAATTCATATGATGGTTTACAGTTTCTCAGATCTGTGTAGCAGCACTTCCACCTTTGGCGATCCGGCTGCCGGTCCGAAGACAAAGCTACTAGTCCCGGGGGAAATTTTGACGTACCGCGGTGCGTCTGAAGGAGGACCGTGGGAGGCGGAAATGCTGCTACGTAGTCCTGAGAAGCTTTTGTTAGCAGCTTAGCTTGTCCCCCCCCTTTTCTTGTTGTGTTTCTTTTGTGTGACTGTGGTTGTCATGGAAGTAACGCAGCGACGGTAGAAGGCGTTGCCTTGGACGCTCATGAATGACGCAGGTGAACGAGAGGGGATGCATGGGAGAGGAAAAGAGAGGCTGTCCTACCGTATGTGCCCTCTCTGAGTTTTGAATAAGGAAGTGTTTGCAGACGTTGTGCTGTACTAACAGTTTGATCTGAGCAAAGAAATAAATGGCTACTAGCCTGTTCCAGAGCAAAGGTGTCACGCGTGATTAGTCACCGTTTGCGTCCCAACCGGGACCGGACCGGAAATAACGGCGGTTTCCGACAAAGGTAAAACTGTGTACAATCATCAGGAGTGCACAACCGTCAGAAAGCCATCTCCCCTGACGCTAACACAAGGCTACAAGCCTGGCCGCTTTGCTCCTAGGATGTCAGGGTCAGAACGTCTACGTTTGGTAGTTTCAGCATTGTATAGGGTAAATGGAAAAATCGGATCCGGGTCACTTTTAGAAAATGATGTAAGCGGGTCGTCAAAAAAAACGGATACAGTTAGAAAATCTGATTTGGGCATCAAGACCTGCAGTGTAAATGCTGCCTTAGACACCAGAACGATGCTCTGTCCAGATGTTTGCGTGTTTGTTGGTGTAAGGGTCATTAAAAGAGGAATGTTGAGATACAAAGAATTACCAGTTAAATGCTGTTGGATGAATGGTGAATTATTCATTTAAGAAAAATTATTTATCGATTATTATTTATCATTATAAATCTGTCTTCAGAGGAGTCAGTACCTTATACCAGCCATCAATCCCACTGCACGTCACTGAGTAGTTGTGTGTGTCAGAGAGAGGCAGAGAAAAGAGTGAGATAGAGTGTGTGTGTGTGGGTGTATGAGATGAGAGAGAGGTGCCTGTGTGTGTGGAGAGGGTATATGACCTCCAGGGTAGTCGCTGTGTTAACTCTGGCAAAGCTGCATTTAAAAATGCGTATTGAGGACACTTTCCTTGAAATAGACACAAGTACAATACTTGCTGTTGTGTTGTAGGGAGAGGAGTGTTTAGTGGAAAATAAAATGGCTTTAATTGCATGTTTGTGTGTGTCGTTTTGGCAGGTCAATGTGTGGTGTGGCTCTTTGACTCTAACAGTTAAAATCTTTGGCTCTTGGTGTCAACTTGTTCGCCACCCCCGTCGTAAATGGACATCCACACCCATCTTTATGAGGCGGTGGCTGCTAGTCTTGACCCAGAGGGGGAGCCATCAGTGTCGACTGCCCGCATCTCTCATTCACCCCCTGACGAGCTTACTGACAACTGGCCTCAGATGGAAGGGGTTCCAGTCCACATACACCCACTTTCTCTGCAGAGCTAGCTGTGTTTGGCAAAAACGCTTTCCTTTTATATGCACAATATGCACAACCATATTTGCAAAAGTTTGGATGTTGCTTGCTTTCGTGGGCAAAACACAGACACATGTCCGAAGCAGACTATAGTGACCACATGAAATGGGCGGCACCCACACGAAGTGAAAGCCAGTTCCTCAGAGATCGAGTAGTCTTACTTCCAGGTTGAAAAAGACCTCTGGAAAATAACTAATACGTACTGTATATTATCAAATACATGGATATTGTTTACTATAAAAGGTTTAAAAATAGCATGGTATATGCCCTTTAAAGACTCAGGATTTATATCACCATGGACCATTAAAAACTATGACATTATTTCACAGAACTGACCTTTAGGTGTGGCAATTCGATGTGACCAAATTAAATGACAGAACAAATGACAAAACCGTTTTTTTCTTGCATTAGAAACATGAATACATTGAGTTTGGAACTTCATTGGCAGAATCTTCACAACTTTAGAAAGCAGTTAGTCGCATAGCATGGAGAGTGGACTTGTTGAGTGGGAACAGCCTTAAATCCATATTCCCAGCAAAGACTTCTGGTATTGTTTGTTAAATGACGCTTTCTTATTTTTTTAAAGTTTTAGGCTCCTCCTCAGTTGTTTACTTGGTCCTTTAACTCTGAACATGAATTTTCTTTTTTCTTGCAAACTTTGCTGGTTTGTTGGTAAAGTTTCAGGCTGAAGCAGCTGCCTGAAGAAGGTACCAAATACCGTATTTTCATGACCATAGGGCACATCGGGTTATAGGGCGTTCGTTTATAGGGGATTTTTCCGTCTTTGACAAATACAAAAGGCGCTCCGGGTGTTAAGGCGCGGGCACGTTAACGCAACGTTCAGGGGTTCCAGAATGGGTTAATAAAAATCCAGTCTCTGTTCTTTTAGAGGAAACCTTTTTTGTTACTGTTCTCCCTAACCGAGTAACACAAACTGAATGCTCACTCACTTGCACGCTCTCGTCTCCCATCCTCCTTATCCTACACATGCGCTAAAGACACACACACAGGCCTGTACCGGGTGCTGTCGTGACTCTTTTCCTTCTTTCTACATATGCACTAGCAAAAACGCTGCTGCTTTCAGCACATACACACACACACAGGCTTACACTAGTCTCTCTTCTCCCTATATGTGCTAGCGAAAACACCAGCTCACACACAAACACTCAATGTGTGTTTAAAAAAATAGCAGGAGCAAATCTGAGTTAGTTTTGATTTAGCCTCTATTTTTTATTTTTCCTCTGCGTAGCTTGTAGCTGCAGTTCAAACAGGGCTTGTTGATTCCCACACCATACGAGTTAGGTGGCTGTGAAGAGAAGTGACTGTCATGTTGTTACACAAATTATGTCAGTTCAAAATAAATGGACAGTAATGCTGTAAACAAGAATGAGCAAATTGCTATTCTGCTACCCCTCCCTCACTGAGATTGTCAAGGGTTTTGAGGTAGAAAAGGCATAGACAGCTTCATTTTGTAGACAGTGACACTGCAGTTAGGCTCCACTTGGCTTTTATTTCTCTCCCCCTTCCTCAAACCATCTTCTACAGACCCTTTCTCACCCACATCCACACTTGGCGCACCGGCTCATAGACCATAGGGCACACTTAAAAGTCTTAAATTTTCTCTAAAATGTACGGAGCGCCTTATGGTGTGGTGCACCTAATGTGTTGTTGTGTGACTTCAATAAAAAGGACGCAGGAGAGGACAGCATGAGAAGGGAGGAAGGAAGGAAGCATGGGTGTGAAAGTAGACACACCCCCAACTAGTACAAAAGTGCAGGTACATGTATGCAGAACAGCATCACTTCGGCAACCACCAGTATGTTTTAACGTGCCCGCACCCTAAAACCCGGTGCGCCTATTGTCCATAACTGAAACTGTGCCCTGTAATCCAGTGTGCCCTATGGTCGTGAAAATACGGTAGTTGGGGTCTAGATATAGAATAGATTAATATGTATTATCTACCTCAGTTGGAACTCTACAACATTAAGCAAAGACAGCAATTTCAATGATAAAATCTAACCTGATTATGGAAAGAAAACAACTTCTACAGCAGTGCAACTATAATAAACCACTACTTCAAATATCCATACTAATAGGACTGTAGAGTACCTACCCGTGCCCTCTCTATAGCAACCTGACATACAAGACACTCAGGTTTTATTTTTTGTAAAAAAATAAAAAAATAAAAATAAAAAATAAAAAAGCAGCTCTATGCTTTAATTAAAAATATCCTCTTGTGTGAAACATGCATCCTGTAAGCTTTTCCCTCTCATGTACAAGATCCCCCATCCCCCTGTTTACCTGTTTGGCACCCATCGACTCAAACATCTTCTCTAGCTGGATTCTTAACTGCTGCACATTGTTCAGGAGGACGCAAGGCTGTAGAGGGAAACAAAAAAATAAAAGGAAATGAAAAGATGCTTTCTAAGTATTCTGTTTAAAAAAAACAAGTTTTAACAATGTATACTTACCTAAATAACAGTTAATATGATTGAAAAAAGAAACTACATTCAAAGTATAATCTTTTTTAAGAAGAAGTAATGTTGTGAATCAAAACACAAAGAGAGAACTTACAATATTCTCCTTGTCAATGTGAGAAGGAAAGTTCTTGGTCAAAATGGCACTGTACTGCAGAAGAACTTTGGCAATTGTCTGTAAAAATGATGAGAAACAAAAAAGGTAATTATTATTAAGGTGACTGTGAAAACAAAATAATTTTTTGATTAAATACTAATAATTGAATGCTTTTGCTAGATGTATCAAGGATTTTTTTCAGCTAAACTATGTTAAATAACTTAATAATACAAAATAAACAAACAAAAAAACAACAGAAAAAGCGTTGCCACAATTATTAGTCTTCTTTTAAACTACAACATAGACTTTTAGCACACGTGTCAAAGTCAAGGTCTGCGGGCTATATATGGCCCGGCGTGTCATTATATCCAGGCCCAGAGATCATTTTATATCATTGTTATTAATGGCCTGGCAATAAGCAGCGCTGATAACATATTAACTACAGATCAAATAATTTAGCGCGCCTTGGGAATACCAGTGTTGCCATATTGGGTGGGTTCCTGGCCAATTGGACGGTTGTGATTCTAAATTTGCGGGTAAAAATTGCTTTGGGCAGGTTTGGGATCGGTTCTGTGGTTTTCGGTTCCTAACAGCACGTGTCAGCAGGGACATGCTATAAGGGGAGGCAGGAGAGCCTGTGCGTCACTTGTAAACTATCCTCGCCATCATGAGTAACTAATAATGAAATTAAAATGTCTCCACTAAAATGTTAGTGGAAGCAAGTTATATTAATGACTTCGTGATCATTTTTACCCTCAAAATCGCTGTATTTGAAGCGTTTCCTTTACAATTACGTTGCAGGCTACAAGGTGAAACGGTGCATGGGGAGTCATGTTTACTCAGTGTTTGCTAATAATGTAATTCTTTATTATCTATACATTGTAATCATTTTTGTTAAATGTATTAATATTTATTTATTTCGGCATAGTATGTATTTTACTTTTGTCTATCGTCTATCGTTAATTTGGTTATAGTATCCTATATAACATAAAGCTGCAATGAAAAGGCAGAAGGTGCTGCGAGCAGTAAAATAGCTGCGCTTTTTGAGACATTAATAAATAAACAATAGATCAGTTGTTTATGAATTTATGTAAGGAGAATTTTTACTGCTAATGTTGCACAAATTTAGAAGTTATTTAATTAATTTATAATTTTTATCAACCTAATCAATGTATGCACAATAACAGAGTTATAACAATCAAATCACTCTGAAATGTTTCACATACACAGGACCTAACATAAACCAACTTGTTAAAAATAACAAGCAAGAACGGTCGATCTGTTATAATGATTGATGACCAATGAGCAAGCTTTGCAGCCAATCTTTGGTCTTGTTGTTACACTTTGGTTACAGGGACACAGTGATTGGCCGCAAAGCATGCTGGGAAACGTGACGTACTGCTATTGTTGTTATGCTACGAGCTAAAGGTAAGTGCATTAGGTGAAGCAGCCAGCTTAATATGATATTTTTCAGATTTTCCTCGAGACAATAACAGATCGACCACTCTTGCTTTTATTTTTACCCCTATTGAATGCTTACAGAGACACGGAATTAGCGGCAGGAAGCGGCTTTTGCAGCAAGATGACGGAGGGCGTACCAGATGTGAATGAACGTGAATATGATGGATGCTTCTGTGCTTTTTAAAATAAATAAACCTGTTCTCTAAACATCTTCCGTGTCTTCAATGCAATGTAATGAGACACACACAGATAAAAATGTGAAGGTATCTGCTGTAAATCTATGACGTAAAATAATAACAGCATAAATGATCGGCTAGTTAGTTAGCATGTGGCCTAATAGCCTTTGAATGTAAAGCGACTGACTGCTAAAGTTAATAAAATACAAGTCCTGAATATTATTATTCCTATTCGACCCTAAACTACAATATCAGCTGTCTGTCTGTCAACCGACCAGCCAGTTGTCCAAATGCCAGCATACATCAAAGAGCTCTGCGGCGGAGCTAGTAGTAGCCTAGCAGGAGCTATCGTATGACAAAGCAGCCTAGTTATCATAAATCGTTTGATATTTTTCTTATATTCATTGAGACAGTAATGAAGTGATCATTTTTGTTTTTCATGTTCCTTTTTTGAACGAATGTGGGTCACATAAACACGGAAGTTACCGCTGAAAGCGGCTTTTGCCAGCGTACAGAGAGCATATCCACATGAATGACTTATGACCTGAATAATTATTGCGTTCGAACGGATTAATTATTGCGTTCGAACGAAATAATTATTGCGTTCGCACGAGTTAATCATTTCGAGGGAACGGGATAGTATTTCGAGGGAACGGAATAATATGTTGTGGGAACGGAATAGTATTTCGTACGAATGAGATATTAATCTGAGGGAACAAGATATTAATCTGTGGGAACAAGATATATTTTAATATCTTAATGTCAGGACAAGGGCTCCGTATAAGTTGATTTTTTCTGGAACAAAATAAGCATTTTATTCATATTTATGTTTAAAAAGAAAAATTTTGAAAATAAGAAAAATATTATGAAGTTCAGAAGGCCTGTGTAAGATATCAGATTTTTAAGGCTATAAAACTCATCACTTCACATTTTATACAGTTTTTTTAGACAGACATGAATATTTTCAACTTTTTCTCTCTAAACTCTCAAAGTTCAAACCCTCATAGAAAAAGAAAAATGTCTGGCTGCCAGTTTGCCTCCCGGAAGCCGGAATAGTGATTGCGATCGCTCCAGCTCCATGGGCCCTGCGACAAACTGTCTAGGGCAGGAATGTCAAACATACTGTCAAGCAGGCTGTATCCGGCCCGCAAGATGGTTTAAATCCAGTACACTCATGAAGAGTAAAAAATTATAATGATGTTTAAAAAAAAAAAAACACATTTCTGGTCCATTCCTGTGATGAGTTATGATTTTTTTTTAAAGAAATAACCGAAATGCGCAATTCAGCCACAAAGGGGAGCAAAGAAAAAGCAAAACAGGTGAAACAGCTTTTGTCTGCACTTGCCAAAAGTGAAACCTAACAGCTCTGCGTCTGGGTAAGATGCTGTTTGGTTCCCCGCAAGCCTCATCACTGTTACTTTGCTATAAGAATGATCAATAGTGACACCTTAATTACCAAAAAAAAAAAGAAAAAAGATTGAAGTAGAATGCCGAGCTTGCCAGTAAAATGGACAGAGTTTTATTTCTTCATGGAGCTGAATGCTAAACCCGCGTGCTTGGTATGTCATCAACAGGTCGCAGTGCTCAAAGACTGGTACATTCCGGACCATCATGAGACTCACCAAAAAGAGAAGTTCCACCATTTGCAGGTGAAGTTAAAAAAAGATAAAATTTACCAACAATAAGCTGGAATGAAAATAACCATCTGCATTTACTGCAGCTGTGATCCCAGAGATGGAGGAGTGAAAGCTACCTTATTGCAAACAAGTTGATGCAAATATCCAAACCATTTTTGGATGGTGAACCCAAAATCAGTAGACCTTTGCCAGCAGGTCATCAAGGATTACCCCCGTGCTATCTTAGATGACCCCACCCTTACTTTGACGTGTTCTCCCTACCATGACAAAGGTGAATAAAGGTGGAAAGATTTTATGTAATCCATGGACACAGTGAGGTTCACAAATCATTGAAGAAAAAAGGTTTAGCGCACTGTCTAGTGGGTCTAGATGACCCAACTCCCAATGTTAAAATGCCTAGGATAGCACAAGGGTTAAGATTACAGATACAAAATCTCTGAGGAGACTTGGGCAGCCAAATCAAAGAATCCAGTCATTTATTGCATTTTCGTTTGCCATCGATGAAAGCACCAACATCACAGATGTTGCACAGCTGAGCATATTCATTAGAGGTGTTGAAGAGAACGTCACAGCTGAGTTTCTTGAGTTTTCTCTCTAGTTTAAACTCTCAAAGTTCAAACCTTTACAGAAAAAAGCAAGTCCAAAAAAAGATCTGATAGGGATTGAAGATTTATGTAATTTGGAGAATAAAGAATTGATCTACAGCAGGGGTCTCAGACTTGCGCCCCACAGGCTATTTGCGGCCCCAAGACAATATTTTGCGGCCCCCACCTTAATATGAAAGTTTAATGTTAGTGCGCTCCACCAGTTTTTTATGTATGACACTTCTTCAGTGTTGTGTGCAGAGCTGATGAACCAACCAGTCACAGTGGGGTAACTGACTCTTAGGGGCGGGACAATGACTGGGCTTGAAGCCGGGAAACGTTTAGGGCAGGATACCTGACAGCCCCCTCCCCAGTTCCTTACTTTCCTTTTTAGACAGTGTCTATTCACATGTAATTTTCTAAATACAAAAAGCCAGTGCTGAACTTTATTCTGGGTCGCACGGACCAGGAGGAAGGTTACGTTTATGATTTCGGTTACACTGGGCAGCGTTTTAACCCTAACCAAACGGTTCCCGTGTGCAGCTGTGACTGCAGCTCACCGCGTCCCTAGAGAATAGGTCAATTGCGGTGAATAAATGCCTCACACCTACATGTGTGACAGCTAACGGGGCTTTAACATTAAATACGTGCAAGCAAAAACAAGATTTAGTCTTAGACAAACTTTAAATACATAGCAGTAAGAAGAAGGTAAGAGAAGGTGTGTTCAGAAGAACCCATTGATTAAGTTTGAAGAACTCTAAAATTTAAGTCTTCGTTTGTGTTAAAGAGTTATAATTTAACAGTGTTAATTGAACTGTGTCAATAAGGATGACTAAATCTGAAAACATTAGTATAGAGGATTAAATAAACAATAATTTAGTATTGATTTATTTACTCATGGATTTTTTTATTCAGGAATTTGATTTCATTTGATTGAAGTTTTATAAGTAAATTTTGTACATAAAACAATTAATAATAGAGTATAGCTCATAGTTTAGTAAATGTTCCTTACAAATTTACTACCAAGGAAGGGATGTACCTGAGAAAGTTCTACACAACTTGTTTACACCAGGGGCCTTGTTCATCTTATTTTGTGTTATAAAGTATAGTTAAAAAGTCTGAGAATATTGGATTTTTTTAATTTTCTGATTCAAACTGGCATTGGCTCTCAGACACTCACAAGTTGGGTGTGTTTGTGCGCTGAAGTTCCAGCCCAGCCTTGGCTAGACCCTGCCTTCTGTGGCCCCAAGGTAAATTGAGACCCCTGATCTACAGTCTTTAGCTAAACAAGAAACACAACGGGGTGGGCAGTTTGAAAAAAAAGCAGCATGCATAATTGGAATAAAAGAATCAGTGAGAATATGAAAGGTGAAATGTGACATAGAAATGGAGCACTATATTCTGTTCTATTTGACAGGTATTTTAGGGGGGTTCAGATGGGGTAAAGACTGCAGAAAGATGGCATAAAATGTCACGTTCTATGCAGGTTTTGATTGCGTGGCCAGACTGAGAAAAACAGAAAAAATCATGCGTCTCTGACATTGTTCTGGGGTCCGGGCCAATGCCAACTGGGGAGGTGGGCCGCATTCAGCCCATGGGTTGTTGTTAGGCTACTGGTGTAAAGGACCTTCAATTAAATAACCCCTTTTGAGTTCTTCTACTGCAAATTTTTGCTTGTACTAATTCCACTGTGGTAATCCACCAAAATACCTTGGAAAAGCGGCGGCTGTACTGTGCCATAACACTTGGATCAGGACATTCCAGCTTCTTGATGATTTCAAAGCTTTGGTTGAGCTGGGTGAAGATGTCCACAACAGAGCAGGAAAACAGAGCATGCTCAGACGTCTGCTGGAACTGAAAGGAGCACATGGACAAATATTCATAGTGGACACAATACAGACAACATATTAACTGAATTCATCAGATAAAATATTCTTACTCCATCTTTTTTGTCTCTCTCCAGTGCTCCATGCATAAATTCCATTGATACATCCTCATTTTCATCCAGCCATTGAAGAACAAACTGAACAAACCATCTGAAAAGGCAAAATTAAAATTAGTTTTTTCCTTCAAACAGCATTTTCTTCTCTTCAAATTCCTCTTGAGATCATGCTCAAAATCAAAAGTAAAAGTTTGTTTTTTTATATTATATCAATATTTATAAAATGACATGTACTTACGATGGGTAGTCGGGAACGATACCTTTGACGCTTGGTAGCTCCCTTACATATTCATTGTAGAGCCACTTGACTTTAAAATGCAAGTTCATGTAGTCTGTACTTTTACACAGTATATGCTTCTCATGTTCTGCAGAAAAATAGAGTGATCAATTTCACTTGTTACAACAAAATAACTTAAAGGAACTTTCTTCTGCCTCCAAAGCATTATACGTTCATTCCTAAAGGTACAGAAGCAGCTTTGCTTTGAATTTAAGCCACAACTTCAGAGTCTTATTTTAGTTAAACTGGGTCAATAAAATTCATTCATTCCTCTTCTAATCCCTTTTGAGGTCACGGGGCTGCCGAAGCCTTGCAGGCGAAGGCTGGGGACAACCTCGCCAGTCTGTCGCAGGGTCACAAACACACAACCAGAGTAACCAATTAAACTATAAAGCATGTTTTTGGACAGTGGGAGGAAGGGCTGCACGGTGGCACAGTGGTTAGCGGGGGCCTTCTTGCCTCACAGCAAGAAGGCCCCCTGTTCAAGTCCCGGCTGGGGGACTGAAACAGAACATCAATGGGGGACCTTTCTGTGTGGAGTTTGCATGTTCTCCCCGTGCATGCGTGGGTTCTCTCCGGGATCTCCGGCTTCCTCCCACCCATGCTTCATAGGTTAATTGGTTAATCTAAATTGTCCCTAGGTGTGAGGGTGAATGGGTGTGTGATTGAGGACATTCTACCCTGCGACAGACTGGCGAACTGTCCAGGGTGTCCCCTGCCTTCGCCCACAAGTGGCCGGGATAGGCTCCGGCAGCCCCGTGAACCCGAAAGGGAAAAACGGAACAGAAAATAAATGAATGGAAGAAAGCCAGAGTCCCAGGAGAAAACCCATGCATGCACGGGAAAACATACAAACATTGATGTTCTGCTTCAGGTCCCAAGACTTGGCCTTCTTGCTGTGAGGCAAGAGCACTAACCACTGCGCCACCGCGCAGCTCGATTAAAAACAAACTTTAAAAGGAATAAAGATGACTTATAAAGCTTTTGTGTGTCATTTGCTTCATGATGATCTGCATGTTTTTTGCACACTTAAGCTGTCTTCTTTAATTTATATATAAAAACAAAAAAATGCAAATCTATATGTTTCTTTGTTAATTGGATCTAAAAATAACCACCAATAAAATAAGTGAAATCTGCAAAATAGCAGATACAATAACAGATGTTTTCAGACTGTAAAACCCCTCGTTTCACAGTGTATAATGCAGATATACAGGGGTATGGGAAAGTTTGGGCACCCCTGATAATTTTCAAGATTTTCTTCATAAATAATTGGTTGTTTGGATCATCAATTTCAGTTAAATATATCATTTAGCAGATGAACACAGTCATATTTGAGAAGTGAAATGAAGTTTATTGGATTTAAAGAAACTGTGGTATAATTACTTAAACAAAAATAGGCAGGTGCGTAAATTTGAGCACCCCGACAGAAACATGCCATCAATATTTAGTAGATCCTCCTTTCTTCCTTTTGTTTAGGATCAGTGACAAAGTTGAAGTATCCAGCCCCGACACAACTTCAACTTTGTCACTGATTCTTGAACATTGTTTTCAAGAATCTGCTGATACTGACTGGAATCCATGCGACCTTCAACTTTGACAATATTTCCAGTACCTGCACTGGCCACACAGCCCCAAAGCATGATGGGACCGCCACCAAATTTGACTGTGGGTAGTAAGTGTTTGTCTTGGAATGCTGTGTTCTTTGTTCGCCAAGCATACCACCCCTTGTTACGTCCAAATAACTCCTATTAAGTTTCATCAGTCCACAGTACCCTATTCCAAAATGAAGCTGGCTTGTCCAAATGTGCTTTGGCATACCTCAAGTGACTCTGTTTGTGGCATGTGCACAGAAAAGGCTTCTTCCACAAAGCTCTTCCATACAGCATCTCCTTGTGCAAAGTGCGCTGAATGGTTCAACGATACACAGTGACACCATCTGCAGCCAGATCCCGTTGTAGGTCTTTGGAGCTGGTCTGTGGGTTGAATTTGATTGTTCTCACCATCCTTCGCCTCTGCCTATCTGAGATTTTTCTGGGCCGGCCACTCCAGGCCTTGCTTGAACCATGCCTGTGGTCTTCCATTTTCTCACTATATTTCTCACAGTGGAAATTGACAGCTGAAATCTCTTAGCAAGCTTTTTGTATCCTTCACCTAAACTATGATGTTGAACAATCTTTGTTTTCAGGTCATCTGACAGGTGTTTTGAGGTTCCCATGTTGACATTCTACAGAGAAGATGCAAAGAGGAAAAGAAATTGCTCTTGGCCACCCTAAATACCTCTTCTCATGATTGGCTTCACGTGTGTATGTAGGTAAAGGGTCAATGAGCTTGTAAAACAAATGTTGTGTTCCAATAATTATTGCTAAAGGTAGTCAGATCAATAAAACAAGAGGGGTGCCCAAATTTACGCACCTGCCTATTTTTGTTTCAGTAATTATTGTTTCTTTAAACAATTGTTTAAAATATCACTGTGTTCATCTGCTATGATATATTTAACTGAAATTGATGATCCAAACTACCAATGATTTATGAAGAAAAATTTTGGAAATTATCAGGGGTGCCCAAACTTTCTCATACCACTGTGCACTGTATTTCTAGTCCATTTCTGAGAAAAGATCATCAATCAAGAAACGCAGCCGGATGGTTACAAAGAGAGGCAAGGTAGTCCACACAGGAGGAGTCTCCCTCCCAGAAGGAACAATAGCAGACATTGACAACAGTTACAAGTACCGTAAATTCCGGACTACAAAGCGCACCCGATTACAAGCCGCACCCACCCATTTTCACGTGTTTAATTAGTTTTATACATACACAAGCCGCGTTAGAGTACAAGCCGCGCATATGTTAGGCGATACAGTTCGCGGCCAGCATCCCAGAGTGAGTGCAATTCATTAGCACATTGTGGGTGGTGCCAGTTTTGCCTCTGGCTCATGTATTTGAGTGTATCGACATCTGTCAAACAGCATGGACCTCTATTCTGTTCACAAGTTCCTCAGTTATGGTGTTTTTATTTCATTTTTTTTTTACTTATTGACAATCTAGGTATCATACATAAAATTACAAACAGTAACCATATTATCAACATTACATCCCTCAGTTATGATGAGGAAATTTACATCCGCGATTCCACATTTCCCATGAGTCTTAGGGGCTAAAGGCGGGGCCAATGCCCGGCTCGCCATTCTGTTGTACGTGTTTAAGAATGAGCAAGTATCAGCAGTGCATGGAGGGGTGAACGGGTACAGCTCTCCTTCCGCTTGTGTCGCGGCAGCGTTATGGGAGTAACAGGGCTGGTTAAAAAACACACCGGTAAAATACAGCAGCGGCGACTGAAAAGCACGCGCCTCAGCGTGATACGCGCGCCTCAGTGCGGCGCGTGCGGCAGAATTTAGAAGCCTCTGCACTCCGCGGACGCCTCTGCGCTCCGCTCCCGCCCCGCGCGCTCCTCGTCTCCCCTTCCTATCTACTCCGACACCTCTGGCCAGCGCGGCTTAAAGGAGGAGCACTTCGTCCCCGTTGCGCCGGTGGATGGAGCAAATCGTTTCTGTGCAAAGCAATCGGACTTAATACTGTACGTTTTGTGTATGAGGGGCGGGTGCGTTGTTACGTGTGGGAGCCTTCAGACTGCCATCGGCCCCGCAGCTCAATCAGCAGGAGAAGATGTCTCCAGCTCACACGGAGGCTGTGAGTTTTTCAAAGCAAAATTCTGCTTTTACGGTTTCCTTAGAAACCATTTACGATGGAGTGTAAATTCACTCCATGCGCTGTTCTCTCCGTCACGCAGCAAACCGGCTTTTCCAAACCCGTTGGTGACGGTGGACTTTTTTACGCTGCTTTTAACGATTGCTTTTAACTTGAAAGCTTCATCATATTGTAGCGGCGATCTGGTGCACGTTGGGTCTAATGGCACCAAAGGACTCTGGGATGCGGCCGGACATGCGTGTTTCATTTTGTTGAACCATGACTGAAGTGTCTAAGACCTGAAGTCAAGTCCATGCTGTTTGGCTGCTTAGAGGTGTGTTGAATATAAATGCCTTGTGCTTGGTGTTAGATAAAGAATTCAAACTATTCACTGAGTTCGAAAGTACGTACATGGCTGCCGCTAATTAAATCCATAAATTAGCCGCGTCACTGAATAAGCCGCAGGGCTGTAAGCGCAGGAAAAAAGTAGCGGCTTGTAGTCCGGAAATTACGGTACCTTGGAATTCCGCAGGCAAATAGCAACCTGGAGCAGGCAACAAGGAAAGCTGCAACAGCTAAATACCTCCAACGATTAAGGCAAGTCCTGAGAAACCAGCTCAATGGCAAAAATAAGACCCAGGCAATAAACAGCTACGCACTGCCAGTTATCAGATACCCTGCAGGAATAAAAAGATGGCCAAAGGAAGAGATACAGACCATGAATGTTAAAACACGAAAGCTCCTCACCATGCATGGAGGGTTCCATCCCAAACCCAGCACCCTGAGACTGTATGCTAGCCGCAAGGAAGGAGGCCGAGGACTAGTGAGCGTAGAAGCCACTATCCAGGATGAGACATCCAAGATGCATGAGTACATCAAGCTCAAGGCCCCAAATGACAGTGTGCTCAGTGAATGTCTCAGGCAATGGAGAGCAGAGGATACAGTGCTGGAAGACAGATCCTCATGGGAGGACAAACCCCTGCATGGGAAGTACTACCGGACCATAACTGAAGTGGCTGATAACAAGAAGTCTTACCAATGGCTAGAAAGGGCTGGCCTACAGGAAAGCACTAAAGCACTCATCCTGGCAGCTTAGGAACAAGCCCTGAGCACCATAGCGATAGAGGCTCAGATCTACCACACCAGACAAGACCCAAGGTGTAGGCTGTGCAAAGAGGCGCCTGAAACAATCCAGCACATAACTGCAGGGTGTAAGATGCTGGCAGCCATGCCAGCCCATGCACACACACATTCACACACTAATGGTGGCTCCGCTGCCGAACCCTGGGGCCAACTACGGTTGGGCGATGTCCCTTAAATTGGCCGTTGACGATGTTTGCTGTCAACCATCGGGACTGACGATGATATCGTCGGGGGGGGGGGGCTATTTTTATTTTTTCTGTCTTATATAATTGCTATTCGTTATTTTACTTTATTACTTTATTTTTTTCCCAACTAATGACTCATCCCCGATGATCCAGTATAAACTGAGGGAAGTGACAAAAAAAAGTAACAAATAAAATAGAAAAGAAGTGGTCCGCTCCCGCACTTAACTAGTCAAGTGGACCGGCGGAGCGCGGATTTACAGCTTTGTGTTTGAGGGGAAGGGGGGTGCTTTGTTACATGAGCGGTATGTGTGGGAGATTTAGGACTGCGATCCGTCCCGCAGCTCTAGGGGAACGAGCTACCGAACTCAGAACCAGGTCTAAAAGTGTGTGTCTGAGCACAGCTCGTATCGTCAGAACACACACACAGTGGTGGTGTGAGCTTCAAAGCAGAAATGTCGCTCATTCCTTAGAAACCGTTCAAACAATCACGTGGATTTGTGTTTCGAGTTGCGTCCCGACAAAATAAAGGCTGATGTTATTCCCACATGTCACGTGAATGATTTATTCTGACCGAAAGTGTGACCCATGTGAACGTTTGTTATATTTTGAAAACATTTCTCTGGGCCCATGTACACGGTTGGATTCTAATCCGACCATTGATCCGATCAAGATATTTTGCACATGTAACCGCAGCTTATGGTGTCGACTCGCAGCGTGGGGGGGCGTGGCATCACGATGGTGTCTCTCCATCGGGATGTCAGTCACCCATCACGATGGACGATGGTATCGTCCATCAGCACAACCCTAGCGCCAACCTCCCACCAGAGGCAAGGTAGGGTTCAGTGTCTTACCCAAGGACACTTCGACACATGGGCGTGCAAGGCGGGAATCGAACCTGCAATATTACGATCATGGGTCGACCGCCCTACCGCTGCACCATTTATATGCACTATTTATATATATATAAATAAATAAAAACGCCCTTCTCACCCTTCTGCAGGTGGTTTCTCACCCAAGCTCAGGTCCTCTTCCAGAGGCCTGGGAGCTTAAGGGTCCAGCGCAGTATCTTAGCTGTTCCTGGGACAGCGCTTTTCTAGACTGAGAGGTCTGAGGTTTATCCAGGTATCTGTATCTGAAGGATACTGCTGCTCCATTTAAACATGTTAAAAAGTGAAATTTACCCTACCCTCTGCGAGCACTGCGTTCAGCTTGGGTGTTGTCCAAAAAAGGACTGCTTGACCTCAGTTCAAAATGTCAAGGCCAATCCCATCTTAAATTTGATTGGTCAGAAACTTAAAAGACTTTTAATGTAATGTTTTTTGTAATTTTTTTTATATGACAGAGGCAGTGTGAGGATGAAAATAGTGGTTTGTTTCCTGAGGTAAACACAATGCCATAGAGGGTTACATTTTTACAGACTATAAAAAAGGTAGTTTTTCCTCACAAAACCATTGTTCACCTTTTGTGGCCCTGCTGTGTCACAAATCTTTTTCAGCACAACTTTGCATGCTTTCTTTTTCTTTTTTCTGACAGCACATTTTGTTTTGCATCCTGATTGGCTGTTGATCTTGTCAATCATTCTTTTTCATACCGTTGCTTCTGTACAGATACTGCAAGTGCAGCTTACTAGAGTTACATAACTCTTCAATACAGGTAGTGATCAAGTCTTTGTTCTTATTCTGTAATTCTTATTTTCCATGAAGGGTTTTTTGAACTTTGAAAGTTTAAACAAGGAAGGAAAGTGTGAAAATGTTAATGTCTTTCTGAGAAAAGTGTATGAAGTGTGTAGAGAGGAGTTTTACAGCCTCAAACATCTGTGGATTTCACCTATGGAGGGTTTTTTATGGGACGTTTTCCCTGCGATAAACAAGGGAACACTCTAGTTTCATTTGGTAAACGTTTTATGACTGTTTCTTTTTTAAATTGAGAAGAACTGGAAGGGGTCATCCATCATACTCTTTGCTGTGTGGTGTAAAGCAGATGCTGATTTAACGCTGCAGTCCCTGTAGGCGAATCATGCAAAGGATAACGACTCAAATTTAAGCCGGCTGCCTCAAAGGACAAATGCTGCTTAACATAACGAAAGAGGACAGAGGGAAAATACAAGCAGCTAATTCATCCTCAGTTCCACTGTTACACTTGAAGCCAGGATTTATCCCATTTTTCTGATAAGTTACATTACTCTTGCTAATATCTCAGATTTGTCATGTCCCTTGTTGCACTTCATGTAAAAACAATTTAAAAAAACCTGAGTGTTGCTAGCAAGAGTTGGAACAGAGAAAAGAAAACCAACCTTCCATTGCGTACTTCATATCTTGAGAAAACAATGTCCACATGACCTCGGCTGAGACCTTTCCTACATTCAGTTCTTGAGGAAACCTAAAGGTGAAGCAGATAAAAATTTGACAGGTACCAGGGGTTCTGTTTACAAAATTATCTGTTTCAGCACAAAGTGTGTGAAAGAAATTATTTAAACTTTCACTTTAAAATGCAACAAACATCTGAATATTAAAGGGTTATCAATGTGGAATTACTAACTGGTTGAGCACAGGTGTGTAGGAATTCCTGTCTTCTTCTATGATGGAAACAATAAGCATTATGAGTTTGGGCCAAAAGTCCAAGTTCTTGATGCTTGGACCCTGCTCCTCCAAAGGAACCTCCTCTTTGCTCTACAAAGACAGCAAAAACAAAAACAACACTCAGTAATCATTGTTGTTCTAAAACCATCCCACTTTACACTAAGGCTGAGTCCGAATTGCTTCCCTACCCCTCTGGCTCCTCCCTATTTCGCCAATTGTAGTGGTATTTGGAGCATTAATGATGTACGAAAGGGTGATCTGCATTGAGATTTGGCGCAGAGGAGAACACATTTTTTCCACATGGCTGTGCTCTGATGCACAGAAATATACACTTAAATGTAAGTATTGAGCTTTTGTTTTTGCATGATTTTGTTAAGTTATAGAACCAATGTTGTTATGTATATTCCAAGCGCTGGCAGCTAACGTAGATGAGGTGGCTACTGATGATGTCATAGAGCGGTTAGTAACTTCAGCTTTGACTTTATAAACAAACTAGTAATTTTTGCTACACAGTACTATAGATGTGTGATTATTGTGTGACTCACTGTATATGCAGATTGGTACTGTCTGCTGTACAGCTCCTGACAGTTATTGAAGATGTAGTCGTATGTGGAGTTGAGACAGGCCTTGACACAGTCCCTCACCACCTGGCTGGCTCTTGGTGGAGACTGTAATTCCTGGACCTGTACACCAGATAATAACAGCAGCATCATTGGTGAACAACAAACATCTGAATTCCCTAAATATTATTCTCATAGTAACATGAGGATCAGTGGCTCTTCGTGTGTATTTTATTTGACAATTGAATAGGAACAGGATCACAAACGAAAAATCTGTTAAGAGACATAGACTAAGTTTAAAAAAATATTAAAGCAAAATGTTTATTGGCAAAGTTACCTTCATCCTGAAGAAGGTGATGCTGGTTAGAAGGTCCACTGTGGATTTTAAATCTTGCAGGCGATCTTTGCTGCTGGCAGGAAAGTGGTTCTAAAAATTAAACATAAAACATGTTAAAGTTACTAATTATACATTAGCACTAAAATACATTTGCTGTTCCTTCACAATTAATTTAGAATTTGCAATAAACCATGTATTGAAAATAATAAGTTTTGTAAATGTAATATAGAAAATCTAATTGATTTCTTTAATGTTATGAAACCTCTAAAGACTGCCTATTTCTAATGACAAAAACTATTATTTAAAATTTAAAAACAGTATTTTTTTTTTGTTAAACTCACTCTGTAGGTGGAAAGATCAATACGCAAAGAGTTGTGCAGCTGGTCCAAAAGCTTCACAAATCGTTCTTTCTGTATAATTGAAGAAAAAAATTACATTTAAAAAAAAAGTTAGCTATGGAGAAAAAAACATAAGAAAAAACCTTGTTCATGTGATAGTGCAACAAACCCCAAAATTTGAAGCAGCAAAACGATCTGAAGCAGACACATTGGTTGAAGCAGTTGTGTGGGCATAGAAAGCATTGATATTAGCCAGCAGGCTGCTCATCATTGCAGGAACTCCTGGACGCATGTATTTAGTTGAAAGGCAGGCAAAGTGTCTGTAAAATAAAAAAGGAAAATTAGATAAAGACCTGGTCAAGCCAGAAACAGAATTTAAATCCTTTTCCACTTTTCAACTTGTTTTTGTCAGAATTGTTTTTTGTCAGTTATTTAAAACAATGAGCTGAGGTTGATAAGTCCACTTTATATATCTGTTCACCATCATGCCTTGTCCAAATAGATATGTTTGCTGTACTTTCCACACTAAAAGTAGGGGTGTGGCGATTAATTGATAAATTAAACATTCCAGTCCAATGTGTGGAAACACTTCGAATTTAGCAAAGATATGTGACCATACAGCATGGTATAATGTTCTAATAATTTTCCGTTTTTATTATTTTCATGTGGAAAAACAACACGACTGAACTTTATTAAACAAAAATGTGAATGGATTTGTCAATATATCATGTTTACTTGTTTGTTTGTACATATATTTAAATTACCCGTGACTATCTTGCAAGAAATACAAAGAATCCAGAAAACTTCCCCTGTTTAACCTCAGGTATTTATCTCTGAGTCACACTGGTTGAATTTTTGGCCAACGATGTCCTGTATCGTTTTTAGTCAGTGAATCGGATTAAATCAGATCGTTCAATAAACCACCGTTGTTTTTTTTCAGTTAACGACAGTGTGCTTTATAATCCGGACCACCTTTCATATTGATAAATATTGTGAGCATGCTAACGCTTCTAATCTGGCTAACATCTAGCGTGTTACAAACAAGTCTTAGAATTGCTATGAAAGCAGTTAATACAGACTGACTGACTGAGAGGCTAATCTTTGTCTCTTTTGTAGAGCTTAATGTGCCTTATAGTTTGGTGTGCCCTATAGTGTGGAAAATACAGTAATCACACCATTTGTAAGGAACTGAAACCAGCCTGAAGGGCCTGTCATTTACAATGGTTAACAATGTAAAATTGAGAGTCCTGTTCCAAAAAAGATTTTTTTTGTCAGACTTACGTCATTGCCTGGTAGATCGACTCAATCCCATAGCGCATGGCAAATTCATCAACTATTTCTTGAGCCACATCATCAAAGTAGACTTTCCATGAGTCATCTCCACGAGCCTCTGGGATCTTCACCGCACCCTGACCCAGCACATCAGTTGAATAGTGGAACAGGTTCTGCAGGAGATAGGTGGGATATCTCTGATAAAAGGTGGAATACAATGGACAGCTATGTACATGAGTGGTGAAAACACAGGACTTGAAAGCTTTTTGGCTTTCCAGATTGGGACATTGTCATAAAGATGCATCTTATGAATTTTAAAGGACATATATCATGCTGTTCTTAAGCCTTTCAGAGCAAACTATTTGCATTTATATAATAATATATTCCTTTAGCACACTACAGAATGATTTTTTATGAAATATGAGTTATTTTCGCAGCCCTTTTTCCCAACCCGGTATCAAGAAAACCTAGATCTCTGAGGCATAGGCTTTCGCTCATTGTGGGTGGCGCCCATTTCATGACGTCAACCTAGAGCGTGTCAATACCAGAAATGCTTTTTCAATTCCAAATGAAGCTGCATTTGTTGACTCAAAATTAAAAAGAAAAAGCAAATCAGCACAACCGCTTTTTCTTCTTCTTCTTCAACACCGCTCATTTTGTCACTTAATTAAAATGATAAAGAATTAGTATTTGACATTTCATTTTCAAAAAGTTGTTTAGTAAATGAAAAAGCATTTCTGGTATTGACTTTTATTTTTAATTATGCAACACAAATGCTTCCATTAACAACATCCGAACCTTTGAAAAGATGGATGTGCATATTGGAGAGCTTTACACAGGCGATTTGCTGACCACCGCTAGCTCTGCAGAGAAAGTGGGTGTGTGTGTTGGCCTGGGGACTGAGACTCTTCCTTGAAGGGGCTGTTCATCACTTTTATACATATGAATGTAACAACCCACTTGTTTTCGTGGATTGGTAAGGGCTGGTGCTTAGAGTGCAGGTTTTTAGAGGAATACTCAGAGATGCACGAATGGATTATAATACAGCCCCGGGTTATTCTTTGTGAGGAATTACCATTATAATACACTTCAAAGCTAAAAAAAAGTAGATTTTGCATGATATAGGCCAGGGGTCGGCAACCCAAAATGTTGAAAGAGCCAAATTGGACGAAAAAAACAAAAGACAAATATGTCTGGAGCCGCAAAATATTAAAAGCCCTATTTAAGCCTTATAATGAAGGCAACACATGCAATATGTATCTATATTAGCTATATTAGCCTACGATCAAAATGACTAAGTTGCTACAAATACATAATGAGCATTATTAAAGATTAAATGTTTATTTTCCCCGCAGTGCATTCTGCGGAGAACGACGCGTCACGTGACTGCTCTGTTGTGGAAGTTTAACTTCATTACAATATTGTAACGACCCAGCCGGGATATCACTTTAGCGGGGAAGTTAATGCCAAATTACTAGCGTAGCAGCATCAGTGGACAGCTGTCGGTGCCTATACACTGCTCGACCCATGACGGTTTCGGGAGGAAGGAAACAGGAGGCTCACCAAGATTCCTTTTCAGGATCAAGCCCGTTTATTCAAGCAGTGGCGGTTTTTGATATGGGCGATGTGGGCGGTCGCCCAGGGCGGCACTTCATAGGGGGCGGCATATGCCGTGCCTGAGGCGTTACACGTAAAGTGCTCCATACTATATTCAAAGAGGAAGCTTGGAGCTTTTAATTTGAAATTGCTTCAGCAGCCTACACGTAATGTGCTACATACTATATTCAAAGAGGAAGCTTGGAGCTTTTAATTTGAAATTGCTTCAGCAGCCGACACTTAATGCTATAAGTTTGACACATCAGACTCTTAAGAATGTCTTCCTCCTATTTGCTCTTCACACTTATGGTGCAAAAAAAAAAAAAAAAAAAAAAAAAAAGAATACCTCAGAGTGAAACAACGTAAAACAGGCACATGAAAAGGAAATAGGCAGAACAAACACCCGTGCTCAACCCAATTTCGAAAAAAGCAGGCAATGGAGATTATTTCCCACAATTCTTTGCTCCGACACAGCAGACCCGATGCGCACGTGACCACCGCCCTCTGCTGCAAGACATTTGCGGCCACACCTCTTTGCGGTAGTCTTTGGAACATAAGTAAAAAAACTCGAGAGGGGAGCGCAGCTCGCCGGTGGCTGAATCACACTAACAGGTGATTGTCAGATAGAAAAGGACTCCCAATCAACTCTGAGCCGCAGCTGCGCCTCCCGTCATAGAGACGGAGCCGCGTGTGTCAGAGGAAGGGGAGGGGGAGGGGGAGGGGGGATGAGATCAGACCATTTTTTATGGATTGAGGTTTTTTGGAGGATTTCTGCTGTTGGTGTTGCACACATTTAGGGAAATGCCAAATATTTTTGGAGTAATCCCACTGATGAGTTCTAAGATTTAGTCTTTAATGTTTTATAAGACCTAAACATATTAATCACAATAAGTTTTATTTTTTAGATCTAATCCCTCTGATATGCTTCACAAAGACACACACAGGACGTCACACATTAAGAAATTATTGCTAAAAATGAAGCAGGAGTCCAGCTCTAAAAAAATTTCTCTAAAAAATGATGAAAGAGCAAAAAAAATTGAATTATTTGATATAATTTCTTATTAATATTTCCAGGCTTTCTTTGCTTTTTGTCCTGCAGCATGTTCATATTTGTATAATTTTGACAGAATATATTTATATGGAGAACAAAATATTACAACTTATTTAAGGTTTAACTTGAGTTCCTGTTTTTATTCATATTTATGTTCAAAAAGTTCAGTTTAAAAGGTTTAAAAGTTTAGCTTTAGTGTGTTCAGTAAACATTTATCTTCTTCGGCCCAAAACCTTAAGCGTGTTTTTAACTTAGGCCCCTGTGTGACTGAGTTTGACCCCCCTGTAATACGAGTCTAGAAAATTCATGCATATTTTCAGTAAAATGGCTAAAAAGAAGATAGGGAACACAGCAGGATGTTGTCAAATTTTGTATGTGTGTGTGTGTGGGGGGGGGGGGGGGGGGCGCTGGTGGGGTTACTCGCCCAGGGAGTAAGTTAGTGTAGAACCGCCACTGTATTCAAGCACACACAAACAGCCAAAACAGGATGGATCTCACTTCAATTCACAACACTCTCACTCAAGGTTTTACCCCAAAACTCCCCACTTCCCATAAAGAAATCCAATTTTGATGTCATTTTTATTTGAAGATTCGAACAAAAGAATGCTCCTCTGGCATATCTGAAGTTTAATTTGTAAATTTGTGTTTTGTATTGTACTTTTGTTTTGTACAATAAAGTTTAAAAAAAAGTTATATTGTAGTGGCGGTCATGTACATTTTAGGTCTGTGAGCAGCAGGGGATTGTGGGACTCGGTCTCTTGATCTAATTAGGGCTCAGCATGAGCGTTTCTGTTTGCCCACGTTTCTTTTCATATGACAGTTTTGTTGTTCCATCTTAGTTTATTCTTCCTGTTATGTTTGTTTCTTTTTGTTGGACCATAACTGTGGAAGGGGGAGAGGTTGATGACTCCTGTGCAATGTTCAATATGGTGCGTCTGTTAAACAAAGGGGCTTACGATGTCAGAAAGGAGACTATATGCTCTCAGCTAAGCTTTCCACCTGTGCCTCTCTGAAACTGTATGGAGATGCGCCTTGAATGGGACACGGGCATTTCTCCAGCGCAGCCAATTGATTGATTTGATTTTGTTGTTTTTTTTATTTGAAATGGTTTATTTCAAGCAATCAAATAGGAATAATACACAAAAACAATACAATCATCTGTTATAAATTCATACAATAACTAATGAAACTTTGGATAATTAGACATATTAATAAATATTGCTTGAAAGGGAGTGGAAGGAAGCGAACTTATATAATCTCACCCCGTTATACCGTAACCATTTTATTACATGATTTATCACTATCCGGTTCCTAGCTTTTATCAGACTGAATTAAGAATGTCTAAATATCAATAAAACACGTGACAAAGATGAAATACTTCAATTATTTTGTAAAAAATAACTTATAGAAAATCAACATGGCAATGAAGTATCCAAAATATATGAAGATTATGTTACTTATAAAAGTCATTGATATTATTAAAAGATAATACTATATCAGTAAAATAGACATAACACTGTTTCAGGAATTTTCATAGCAAAATTTGATCAAGTATCAAAAGTTAAAAACATGTGCAAAATGATGTTACATTAGGAAAAATCATGAATCAATTTATCAATTTTTTGGGAGAAAGTGAAGTAAAATCATTAAAAGTCAATCAATTTAACCATTTTTAATAATTGATTAATCATTTGTTTTTGTTTTTTTGTTTTTTTGTATTTTTATTTTTTTATGATAAAGTAATGCTGTGAAGTAAAATAAGAAGGGTCCATATTTTGTCGATTGACCAAGGTTGGCATTTCTTCTTTTGCTGATTAACAGCCGTTCTTCTGGGTTTGAACAGAGTTTATAGTTCTCTTCGATGTTATGTCTGCCGACATTAGACAGAGGTCCATATCCTTCTTCAGCTGATAACAGCGGTGCCTAAGAGTTGAGGTTAAGTTGTCTGCAGATCAGGGGCCTCATTTATAAACGTTGCGTACGCACAAAAGAAGGCGTACGCCACTCTCTACGCAATAGTTGAGATTTATAAAAAGCAACTTGACGGGAAAATGTGCGGTCCTTCACGCAAGCGCTGACCCAGGCGTACGCACAAAAACGGGTGAAATGAGAAACGGCGACACCGTCGGCAGATGGAAGAAACACGTGAAAATGAAAATGACAATACTGCCTCTCAGAAATAACATGAAGACTTCACAAAGCAAGTCTTTCAATTAACAGCCTACACGAACACCCGTTTGATCGATCAGCAGTGAAAAAAAAAAATCAAACGAAAATTACAACAGAAATTCAAATGAACACTTATTTGCAAAAAGAAAAGTGAAATATGTTCTGCAATATTGGCATGTTGTGCAATTCATCCTCATAAATAATATAGTTAACAGAATGAAATAATGTACAAAACTGATATTCTCGTCAATGTGTCCGTCTGGCGGAGCAGATATCTCAACCATTCAGAAAGCAAAAAGAAATTACATTTGCGCGGATCAATTTCCCATTTCCACGTTGATTATTACCGACATCTGTAGCTTGTCAGATGTAATTAAATGGAGGGGAATAAAATGCCCCATCACAATGCGTAATGACGCACAATGGCTGATCTTCCGCTCTTAGAAGATGTGGCAAATGGAAGAATTCGGAGTAAACGCATCTTTAGACAGCAAGAAGACTTGCTGGCAGACGAGGACGAGTGGCTTATGAACCGGTTCAGACTTCCTCGAGCCGTCCTGTTGGACCTCCGCGGGCTTTTGGGGGTGTGTCACCCGGTGCATTTGGCGTGTCGGCGTCCCCCTGCGCCTCAGTCACCACTCCACTTAAGGGATTCCCCCATTCTTGCTGCTAGTCTCTCATCAAGAGGGGTCAGCTCCGGTGTGCCCCCCCCGTGGCAAACACACTCTGGCGATGCAGCGCCAGAGGTTTTTTTGCCTCGACTTTGATATCCGGCCATTTCTTTTTTATTGCGGCCACGCTCCGAGGTTGTGAGGCTACAGCATTAACGGCGTCTGCCACTCACGTGGCTTTTTGGCATTAGTAATGCCCACACTGTGCCCTCCAAACAACACTTTTCTCCTCTTTTCCACCTGGCCAACGATAACTTCTTCTTCACATTGAGTGAAGTTACGTTTTGTTTGATTTCCTCTCGGTGTTTGCCATGGTTTCGCAATCAATGAATATTCATTTGTGGGCGTTTCACGGACTATTTATGGGCAACTATAGGCGTGTCATAAAGCCGCAAAAGCTGCGCTGCATTTAGAATTGGTTGTGATTTATTAAGGGAAAGATGCGTAGGATGTGCGTGCGCACGGTTTTATAAATCCGAATATTTCTGTACGTACGCATGTCCTATGTTTCATCCGTACGCCACTTCTGACGCAAATCCTATGCAAAGTTTTATAAATGAGGCCCCAGAGCTTTGGTGTTAATCAGGTCACTTCAGACTTATGGAGAAAATGATGAATTCAGGCGTCATATTTCTTGAAATTATATGACTCTTTGATTTATTACTCCATGTTGTTTCAGACGACCGTGATCATACACTTCTCAAAGTCCTTCATGGTGTTCACAACCAGAACCTTGGACCGGTCCGGTGGACCAAGTGGTTTGAGGTAAATCCTGCAGCCTTTAACCCAAGTGTTCTCAATCTGCTTACGCTTCCTGAGAAGCCTAGCACGTTTAGCGATTTGAGCATTCCTTCTGGTCAGATGGTCGTTCAGATAAGCAGCAGATCCTTTCAGATTATTCCTTTGATTGATCAGAGCTAGCTTGTGTTTTTGATTCACAAACCTGATGAGGATCGCTGGTTTATCCGTCTCCTTTCTCCTGGGGAGCAGGTGGCAGGTCTCGATGGTGTTGAGATCCAGGGAAATCCCTTTAGACGTGAGAAAATGATCCCACTTGGCATTCCAGAGTCTCTGCACCGCACTCCGTTTCAGAGCCGCTAGCTATGCTGGTGCTATTAGCATTAGCAATGCTAGCTCCAGCTGCATTTAGCTTTGCCTGAGGTTTGATCGGTACTCCAGCGAGAATGACATTATTCATCCTTACTTGTTCCACATCGTCCAGTCTTTTCTCCAGAATGTCGACCCGGTTTTCTCGTTCCTCGTTTTGAGCTTGGAATCTTCGGAAGTCTTCCATTAGCTCCAAGATCGAAGTTAGCTTAGCTGTCACTTGTTCCATAAATGGATACAGCGCAGCTTGGATATCATCAAGAGACTTTTTAAGGTCTTCGTAGTCATGGTTTTTCTTAGGGGCCATGGTCAGCTCTCTTTTTTGGAGAAAATCTACTTTTCAAGTCATTTGAAGATAGTTGTATACCCGCAGAGAGCCACACACACGTACGTGCTGTAACCCAGAACCGGAACTATTTGGAACTCTTGACAGCTCGACTTCCTGACAGCTTGGCTCCCGTTTTGCCCTATGCAAGTGACGTACCTGCTTTGCATTACAAAGTTTTTTTCTACGCATTCTTACAGCATTGAAACACGTTAATAATGTTTCTGTCTTGTTTTTCCTCCTACAAAAACCATATTAAAAAAAATATATATTTCTATCCCCCATCTTTTTACATTTTCAAACATTTTTGAAAATGCTGCAGGGAGCCACTAGGGCCCAGATATAGGCCCTTGAAGACAATTTCAAAACTTTGACCAGGATGAGTTAGTTTATTTTTTATTCTGACAAGGAACATGATTACAAAATTGTTGAAATACTTTGTGTAGAATTTTTAATCCTTTCCAAATCAATCAGATCTGTAGAACTCTTGTACCTCATTAAACATCTGTCAAAAGCAATTCAATATTTTAAGTACCTCATGCAAACAGGTGTACTGCACATGATATGGAGCCACTTTTTCCTCTCCTTTGATCTCCACATTGATTTGGAGGCGAATGGCGCCCGACACAGCAGACTTATCCGTCCTCTTCTCTGTATTCAAACACAGGATTAATGAAATACATGTGCATTTTACAAACTCATAACTACCATCCAAATCTATGCAAAAGTGTAACATGAAACCAGATCCATTAACCCAATGTTAAGTACATGCTTGTAACAGTTCTATATTGGGGTTTATTTCTACAGTTTGATGGTGCTGAAAAGCTAGCAGCTCTAAGTGGGCTGTGTGCCTAAGACTTTTGAATCAGAGCTTCTCTGGAGGTGGAGCGCTTTGTGGCTCCCCACTACTATTTGCCCTGACAGGGATATTATTAAAAGCAATTTCTACATGTCATTATGCCGGTCGATTTCCATTTGGAGAGATACTGTTAGATAATCTCATGTTAAGAAGAGATTAAAACTGGGGTGGGAGGATAAGAAGGAAAACAGATAATTTTTTTAATCAAATGCATGTATTGTGCTAAATATTTTCCTTTTAACAGAAGCAATAATTCAGATTGAGCCATTTCCCCTTGTTTTAGAAAAACATCATCATCACATGCTAAATTTAAATTTAGGTATACAATTTAAAAAAATTCAATTAAGGCTAACTGATGACTAAATTCGTTGAAAGGCACGATAAAAGTAAAAAATCAAAAAAAGACAAAGTAAAATAACCGTTTTGAATTTGTTTAATTACTGCTCAGTCAATTCTTATTTTTTCTTACATCAAAGCAAAGAATTGTATTTTGATCACTATTTACAGCGCCTGATTGTTTTAAGATACTAAAAGAAGCGTACTTCCAGAACATTTATGTTCACATTTTGCTAAATCATCTTTTAACAATGTCAGTATAATGACATACTACTGTTGCACATAATTCTACAATAGTACAATTCTAATTCCCAGCGGGGAATTGTCAATCTGTTTTTCCCGTTTTCTGTTGAGAATCATATTTGTTTGTTATTGTACAATCAAAAAAACACTCATAGAACAATAGTGCCATTTATTTCCCCCATCCCCCAAAAGACTCTTACTAAAATTATGTAGTTGGGTTTAGTGACAAGAAATTATGATGAGTGGATTGAATTTGGACAGAAAGTTCCAAAATCAAACTGACAGTAAATGGAAAAGTGTTCTTCCCCACGGTATGGGGCCTCTGCTAATATCAATATTCAAATATTCAAATCTGACCAGGTCTTAATCTGAAAATAGGTCATACTTTCAACATAATTTTGCAGTTAATGGAACCAGAAATGTATATTATTTTAGGAAGAAGCTTATTTCGATACTTGTCTTAAATGTTTCCTTTCCCATGAAGAGGAAAATAAAACCTTCACATAGCTGGCTATGGCAATTCACACATCTGGCAGGATTTTATGGTCTGTCAGGGAATGTGCCTTCTTGGTAGTTTTGGTTTGTACTTGTAAAAGAAAAATTGTCCATTTGCAAAAAAGTTTTTAACTGTAATAAAAGATTTGTGTGTCTGTAAAAGGATTCCATATATATAGAATCCAATATAAAAATTATATATATATAAAATTGTCTATCCCTAAAAATGTCACGCACACATGTGAGCACGCACATTGATCTACAGCAGGGGTGGCGAACATGTTTGACACAAAGAGACGAAATTTTTAACTTTGGCTTTGAGGCAGATGAAAAGGCACAGCCCGTGAATTTAGACAAGGAAGTGTTGAACCTTTCCTGCGCTGACTTTTCTCTTTCTGACCGTGGTCGGAAAGACGCAGGGGAGAGGGTCTTCTGGGAGGTTTTGGAATCCTGGCATCTACTAGGGTTGTTGGTGTTCGGAACCCATCTCTCCGCTCCCAACCATTGCTATTACTGCCACATTTTTGCCCTATGTTGCTGTCATTGTCTGGGACATTGAATGGAATGCTGGATGGAATGATATGGAATATGGAATGCTGCATGTGTTGAATATACTTAGACTGGGAAGCTGATACAGAGAGAATTTTCTCTATTCCTTAATTTTCATGACTATAGGGCGCACCGGGTCATTGGGCGCAGTCTCAGTTACGTTGTTAAGGCGAGGGCACGTTAGAATCAGAATCTTTTATTGTCATTATGCCGTGCACAATGAAATTGTTTCCAGCAGCTCTCTTCTGATAAATATTAAAAATAGATAATACTAAATACTGTTCAGTAAAAAAGAAAAGAGAGAAAAAAAGAATGTTGCACACATGAATTGAGTATGAATACTGTACACATGAAATGAATAATGCACACATGAAATGAATATTACACACATGGAATGGGTATTGCTTACCGTCAGACAGTTAAGGCTTCCACGGCGTGTGTTAAAAAGTGATAATGCACACTTCGTTGGCCATTAACCCTTACATAAAGTACAGACCAAAAGTTCGGAGACACCTTCTCATTCAAAGAGTTTTCTTTATTTTCATGACTATGAAAATTGTAGATTCACACTGAAGGCATCAAAACTATGAATTAACACATGTGGAATTATATACCTAACAAAAAAGTGTGAAACAACTGAAAATATGTCATATTCTAGGTTCTTCAAAGTAGCCACCTTTTGCTTTGATTACTGCTTTGCACACTCTTGGCATTCTCTTGATAAGCTTCCAGAGGTAGTCACCTGAAATGGTCTTCCAACACTCTTGAAGGAGTTCCCAGAGATGCTTGGCACTTGTTGGCCCTATTGTCTTCACTCTGCGGTCCAGATCATCCCCAAACCATCTCAATTGGGTTCAGGTTCAGTGACTGTGGAGATCCGGTCATCTGGCGCAGCACCCCATCACTCTCCTTCTTGGTCAAATAGCCCTTACACAGCCAGGAGGTGTGTTTGGGGTCACTGTGCTGTTGAAAAAGAAATGATGGTCCAACTAAACGCAAACCGGATGGAATAGCATGCCGCTGCAAAATGCTGTGGTAGCCATGCTGGTTCAGTATGCCTTCAATTTTGAATAAATCCCCAACAGTGTCACCAGTAAAGCACCCCCACACCATCACACCTCCTCCTCCATGCTTCACGGTGGGAAACAGGCATGTAGAGTCCATCCGTTCACCTTTTCTGCGTCGCACAAAGACACTGTGGTTGGAACCAAAAATCTCAAATTTGGACTCATCAGACCAAAGCACAGATTTCACTGGTCTAATGTCCATTCCTTGTGTTCTTTAGCCCAAACAAGTCTCTTCTGCTTGTTGCCTGTCTTTAGCAGTGGTTTCCTAGCAGATATTCTACCATGAAGGCCCGATTCACACAGTCACCTTTTAACAGTTGTTGTAGAGATGTTTCTGCTGCTAGAACTCTGTGTGCCATTGACCTGGTTTCTAATCTGAGCTGTTGTTAACCTGTGATTTCTGAGGCTGGTGACTCAGATGAACTTATCCTCCGCAGCAGAGGTGACTTTTGGTTTTCCTTTCCTGAGACGGTCCGCATGTGAGCCAGTTTCTTTATAGCGCTTGATGGCTTTTGTGACGGCACTTGGGGACACTTTCAAAGTTTTCCCAATTTTCCGGACTGACTGACCTTTATTTCTTTAAGTAATGATGCTCACTCGTTTTCTTTACTTAGCTGCTTTTGTCTTGTCATAATACAAATTCTAACTGTCTATTATGTAGGACTATCATTTGTGTATCCACCTGACTTCTGCACAACACAACTGATGGTCCCAACCCCATTTAGAAGGCAAGAAATCACACTTATTAAACCTGACAGGGCATACCTGTGAAGTAAAAAACATTTCAGGTGACTACCTCTTGAAGCTCATCAAGAGAATGCCATGACTGTGCAAAGCAGTCATCAAATCAAAAGGTGGCTACTTTGAAGAACCTAGAATATGACATATTTTCAGTTGTTTCACACTTTTTTTGTTATGTATATAATTCCACGTGTTAATTCATAGTTTTGATGCCTTCAGTGTGAATCTACAATTTTCATAGTCATGAAAATAAAGAAAACTCTTTGAATAAGAAGGTGTCTCCAAACTTTTGGTCTGTACTGTTTATAAATATTTATTAGTTTAAGGAAATTCTGGAGAAATGTTACGCCTTTTTGTTTTTTTTCTTTTGTGTGAAATAAAGAAACATTTTTTTTGTTTTGGTTTTTTTCCTGGCATAGATGTCATGTCATGAATCTGATCAGCTGATCCAAGCAGTGCACTGATTGGGTGACAGTGAAAGGCTGCTGATTGGTCAGTATATTGAGAAGCAAAAGCATTGTACTTGTAACTTGGGCTTTGTCATTATAAATCGATGCGCATGCTCGTATGTGCACGTGAGGTTTCACAAACGGAAAAAGAATTTTTACGGATGGATAATTTTTTCTACAGATGCGAAACAGTTTTACAGACACACAATTTTTTAATTACAAATAAAAAACTTTTTAACGGAAAATTTGTTTTACAAGTACGAAACCTTTTTACAGACGGAAAATACTTTTGCAACAATTCTAACTTAATGCTAATGGAAACCCAGCTGCTGTTCTTGTCTCATCCCGAGTAAAAGGTATACTCATCACTTTTTTCTCTCTTAGCTCGTATATGTTGTAAATAGTGATGTCAAATTATCGCGTTAATCGTGATTAAGCAATTACATACATTTTGGTGTCTTTTCTTTTTAAAATCTTGTTAATCTTATCTTCACGTGGGACAGCTGTAAGTCGTTGTATCCCTTGTGCTATCCTATGGGGTCCAGATGACTTCACCCTTACATTGACGTGTTATCCCTACCATGACAAAGGTGAAGAGTCATGTAATCCATGGACACCAGTGAAGATCACAAATCATTGAAGAAAAAAGGTTCAGCCCACTGTCCAGATGACCCCACTACCAATGTTAGTAAATGGAAATGGAAGGTTCACCTCTTAATATTTGCTTCTGTCCAGAAGATGAATCATGTTTATTAAAAAAACAAAAAGTCCAAAGTCTAAATTGTTCAATTCATATGGTGCCACTACAGAGTATCTCATACTTCTCTATTTCTCTTCAGCTTTATCCCAGTCTTAAAAATGATCACATTTACCAAACAGGTTAAATAAAACTATACAATCGCCTGGTCTTTTCAACTGTTTTGCTGTTGTTACAAACTTTGGAATAAAGTATATCAACAATTGATATATAGTATTAATAAGAGGTTTGTGGTCAATATTTTTGGGATTGCTCAGAAAAGTGTTCCTGCTATTTTTTGATATGTTAAATAAGAGCACCTCAGATGTTTCTTTTTTTTTGTTTGCTTGTTTTTGTTTTCTCAATTGTTCAAGGAAAATCACGTGGGACAGCTATAAGTCCTCTTATCCCCTGTGCTATCCTATGGGGTCCAGATGACCCCATTCTTACATTGACCTGTTATCCCTACCATGACAAAGGTGGATAAAGGTGAAGAGTATTTCATGTAATCCATGGACACCAGTGAAGATCACAAATGGTTGAAGAAAAAAGGTTCAGTCCACAGTGAAGTAAAGGCTTGAAGTCTATTATAATAAACACTTCATTAAGCCACTTTTTTAGCTGTATTTTAATCCTTTACTGTGCCACGTCACAGATTTAAATGCAAATACCTCAAAATGAGGCTTTCCACAGCAATTAATTAACTTAAAAATAATTGTGATTAAAAATAGATTAATGAATTACAGGTCATGATTTATAAATTGCATAAAAAATTAATCCCATGACAGCACTAGTTACAAACCCTGGGATTCTGATAGCAGCAGGAAGCACTTATACTAACCGAGATTGTACCACACATCCATTTCTCCACTCAACGTGCGAACTTCAATGATGCTCTGTCCAAGGAAATCATCAGACTCTCTTTTGAGACGTTGCTTCACCCTAGACTTGATATCATCATCTTCATCCCACACACGCACCTTAATTCGGTCTGATGAATTATGGCACTCACTAACAAAACAAACAAACAAAGAAATGATTGGAAGAGCAAACTAACATTCTGCGGAACAAAATTGTGTCCTTTCAACAAAACAGAACTTGAACTCGATATGCAACTCAAGAAAAATGAAATGCCTGGACATTTTAGGACATCAGTACCAATAGGGCTGTGTCTATGTGCTGAATTAAAGGATCATAAACCTGACCCTTTACTCTTAAAGAAAAGCATCTAAAGCTATGACATAAAATTGAATTTCAAATATACAACACACAATGGTGCAAAAATTCTTGGGTCAAAAGATTTTACTAGTTTCTACTTAAAAAAGCGGAAGACCCACAAGTGGAATTTTTCCTCCCAGACTGGATTTAGGTTGCCGTAGATGGTCTTGGTTCTTTTCTTGGTTTTTCCCACCTGAACAGTAACATATGGATCACTGGATCCCGTTTTGTCTTTGGCTTGAAGTCCTTGTGCACAGACAACTACAACGATAAATAAAATGAGGAAGTGAAATAAAAGAAAGAGGAAGTGATCAATATACAGATGTAGTCATTCTTTAAAACTATCACATAATGGGATACCTGTGATCGTGATCTTGGCCGACCACTTTGAGGTTCCATCTAACACACTCTGTTTAATACCCTTCATCTGTTGCATGTGAAAGGATTTAGTGATGTTGAACACTTCTCTTATAAGCTCAAAGATCTCTGGCTTGTTTCTTTCCCTAATTTTCATCCGGTCCTTCATAGCCATGATTATATTTTGAGTTCGGTCTTCAGCTCCATGCTTGGAGCTTTTCTCCGCAGCACCTAAGCAAATATCAAGAACGCAAGAGTTTAGGAAAAGCCGGAAAAAGAAAAAGATACCCAGAACTTTAGGGGGTAATGGTGTTGACAAGAAAATAGGCATGAATTCATCTTTAAAGACAAAAGACTATTAAAAGCCTATTTTGGAAATTACTCACGCTGTAGACAGTCAGCATTAAGTAGCTCCTGGCACTTCTCGTGGCACTTGACCCCACACTCGGAACAACGCATGCCTTGGCGAGCAATCCCCCAAAGCAGCCCCTCACACTCATAGCAGTATGTGGGTGTGGTGGCAGTCCAAACTTCAAAGTTATGTGGTGTTGTGCAGGATATTGGGTAAATAAGTGCCTGCAGGGTCTTCCGATACACATGGTTTTTCTATAAAGGGACAATAATGGAAGATCATTGGAGTGAAGTCTACAGTACGAAAAACCATTGGAGACATTATTAGCAAAAACTTTTAATGTAACCATCTTGAGATCATATCTGGGAGGACTCTGATTCTTCCAGGATGGTTCCAAAGCAGAAAATATTTTAAAATGTTCATCCTGACTTCAAGACATTTCACCTCAAGAAGCTTTCAACCTACAAATTCAAGGACTTCAGGGCCAGGTCAAGTCTTTAAATTAAAGAATAAGTCCAGACTAAGTTTTTTCTGCCATTTTGAGAAGATTAAAAACTGCACTCACCAGCTCTTCGTCCTTGAATGAGGACCGTGCAGCCATGGCAGAGGCGATCCCTGCCTTCCTGGCTTGAACGAGAGACTGAACGAGATGTCCCAAACAAATATTTGCATGAGTTTGCATCTAGTAAGCAAATACTTGTCCTACCCGCAACACGCTAAGCTGTCACATTACTGCCCAAATAGCAAATGGTGAGACTAGATATTAAAGGTGGTCAACATGGTTAAACGAATTGCTGGTTTTCCATTTTTTTGAACTCTTTTCAAATTATCAGAAATCCAGTTTGAGTTAGTTTGAAAAAGGCAAAAGCGTTAGTAGGCAGGCAGAGTTAGATTCCTGGTAATAATAAAACAAGGTAAAAAACCTTTGTTTGTTAGTAATAGAATTTTAAGAATTTATCTATAGATGGCCCAGCGGTTGAGGAAAAACATGAACCAAAGAGATAAAGGACATCATTTTTAACTACATAAGCTGTTACTAATATCAAGTAGGAAGAAAACATTACACATGTTGCATGGTTGTTTTAATTTTTAGTAAGCATGAAGAAGAAGATCAATATGTTTTTTGCATATTTGTTTGAAATAACGTCTTTCTTTTTATTGTCCTACTTGATATTTAAAGTTTCAGTCCAGAAAGGGAGTGGCAACTTCCATCTTTAACTTACCATAGCCTGACCAAGCAGAATGAATGCATTCAAGAGAGTTGTGGGGAATAGTTTCAGGTTAAAGAGAGGAGGGAGAAAGAAATTAGTCTGACTTCATTTCTGTGTCCATGTGCCAATTACACTCTCAATCTTAATTCCGCTGTAACCCTTGTGCTATCCTAGGCACTTTAACATTGGGAGTTGGGTCATCTAGACCCACTAGACAGTGCGCTTAACCTTTTTTCTTCAATGATTTGTGATCTTCACTGGTGTCTACGGATTACATGAAATCTTTCCACCTTTATCCAACTTTGTCATGGTAGGGAGAACACGTCAATGCAAGGGTGGGGTCTTCTAAGATAGCACAAGGGTTAAGATAAAAACATTACTTTTGTTACAACTATTTAGTCTTTGAAAATATAAAATTATTCTCTTAATCCAAAATCACAAGAAAAAAAAAGACAGAATGATGAATAAGTAATGGAAATACAAAAAATGGAGGGTGATACTGACCACATCGCTGACCAATGGGATGGGTTTCTTTTTTCGCAAGTCTGGCATGCTGTCAATTCCATACAGACCAGATCCCTCACTGCCCACCAAGAAAAAACAGCATAAAACAAAGAGGTTTGAGTAATAATACTAAACTATCTATATACCAATACTAAAGCTGGGATTAACTGTAATTCAGAATTTACATGGCATGCTTCAAATAACTATTTTGGCACAAAAATGTTAATTACTGTAGATGTCAGCAACTTAAATTCCTGTTTTGGTGTTGTGTTTTTTATAAATTATTTTAAATAATAGTTTTCAGCAGTCGCTCGTCTTAGTTGATTCAAAGGAATCACACAAGTCATGGGATAGTTTCTGACTTACTCTGGTTTCACCCAGGCTTGCCTATTATCAGATTCCACTTCTCGCCCCTGCAAGGTTTCAAATGTAAGAGTTTAATACAATCAAAACAAAACACACAATAAAAAAATTATTTTAAAAAGAAGTGATGGGAACAACATTGGTTGAGTTTCACCTTTATGATGTCAGAGTACATACTAAGAAAAAGCAGTTTCTCAAAAGCATCCGGACACAAATCTTACTTATAACATTTACGCTTAAAGATGAAATAAAGTAAAAGTTGGCATATGTAAGATTGCGAATATTTTATAAAACCTCAAAAAAAAAAAAGCTCAAGCAACCACACAGTTGGTCTTCACAATCTGAAATGAAAGAAAAATAAGTATAGCAGAAAGTCACTGAATTAACTCTTTTAAAAGCAGTGTGTCTACAAGCTACCTATCTGCTTAACCCCTTCATGCCTGAATTCATTTGCAATTATATAAAAGAAATGTAGAAAGAAATTTTTGTGTATTTTTTCTGTTCAAGGAATCTGGAAAACTTCTTCAGCACTGTTCAGTACCCAGGTATTTATTAATAGCTGCATTTCCACTGACTATGAAATTGCTTGAATTCGGTTTGCGACAAATTCACCAAATACAAACACGAACATTAAAAAAACTTGCATTTGTCAAAAAAAAAAACCTTGCAATTGGATAAGAGGGTTTTGAGGCATATGAAAATTGAAATTTTTCGCAAAACAGCAACGAAAACACTTTTTTCGAATAAAATGAATGACTTGACCAACAATGCACTTCTTGATAGGAACTGGCTGCCACAAGAGGTCCCATAGCATCACACAGCACATCAAAAACTGAGCGTGTCATGCGGTATTGTTGGATCACAATTTCTCTGTAAAATCACCAACCACGATTTCCCAAAATCTCTTCATCTGTAGCCGCTCCCTTGTGAAAGAAGATTGGAGCTCCATGGCCTTAATAAAATGCAGACGTCTCCTTTGATAGAAGATGATGAGCACTAGTGTCATGGCATAAATTTGAATGTATCTGCTGAAAATCAAAGTATTGCTCAAATCAGTGTTTTTTTGAATAAATTATGGTGTGAGTTGGTTTGTGTTTATGTGGAGCCCAAATTGTTTTAGTTGCATCCTTTAGCTATGTTGTGTTATTGGTCCAGTTTCCAAAATATTGTAATATTTCATAAATTATTCTTTAAAATGTTAACTATTTTTGAATCAATTGAATATGGTACATATTTATTAATAAGTCAATCCCAGAAAAACTAACTAAAATAATACATCAAATTATATATAAGAATTTTAAATTTACTAGATATCTTTTTATTTTTTAATAACCTGACCAGTATATTCCATACTGTGACAAATTAAGCTGTTTTTTAACAAAGGGAATGAATGAATGAACGAACAAACGAACGAACGAACGAATGAATGGAAACATAAAAAAAAAAATCAATATTGACTAAAGACCAGTCATAAAATACAAAAAAAATGGCAAGACTTTCTGATTCTTCAACCAACTTTAGTCACAAAGACAGTTGGTAGAAAAGACAACAACATGCAGCTGGTTGGATGTGTACAATTATAGCTATTTAAATACCAGCACAGTAATTAGATGACAATTCTGGCTTCTCAGGCCACATCACTTAATCACATTCTGCCAAGTTGATTGGTCGGAAAGCTTTGACTGATCGACAATATGTGGTATATAGTAAATCTCAATATTGAATGATATTTAAAATGTTAAAGATGCAGAGCCATATGGACAAATTATACTGTAACCAATGCATTTGTCAAAACAAATCCCAAAGATCATTGGCTTTTGTTTGATGAGTAAAATACGGTAAAAGTCCCCATAAAAAATAATCAAATGTTTTATCTGTTGTTTTATCTGCAGCTGTTTTATCACAGTTCCTTATCTTAAACATTCCTAATATACCCATCCAAGTTCATCCCACACAGGACAAATGTTGATATTGCAACACTGAAGATATTAGTTAGTTTTAAATGGACGAAGCTCACAGGGCTAGAAAATAGTAATGGCCAATCTGACGTGTTAGTTTTAACTGAAAAGTGCGTTTGAGTTGATGAAATTAGACAAACGTGACAAATATTCTAACAGTTCAATAAAACTGGAACATAGCTGTAAAATTCTGCCTCATTTTTAAATTAGTTAGTCTGTAGAGAAATGATTGCTGTCAGTTTGTCTTTCATGCAGATGAAGGTTATAGAGAGTGCTAGATGCCATCCTAATGATGTGTATAAGTATCTTTATTTGAAAGAATATGGTAATAAAAGGGGGGAAGCACCAAGTTAGCTTTTCGTGCTAGAATCCAATTTAGCTTCAGTTTCATTTGTGGTAAAAAATATTTCAAATTATTGTATTTGTTCTTAATATAGAAGGGTGTCAGTTACATTAACCACCTAAACTTAAGGTCTCAAACACTTTGTTTGGTCAGTATAGGAAGCTAAAATTGTGAAAAATTAGTTTAAAAGCAATATGATAAGAACATTAGCTGAGTAAGAATTCAACAAATATTCCCAGCTTACCAAAAAGAAAGTACTATTAATTATGTGGTTTAAACGTACCTAAATACAAAATGAACACATTTGGGTAAAATTACTTTCCAAATGATGTGCACTAAATTCTACTATCCTAATAGTTTTTATTAGAGACGTGCATGTTTAGTTGTATTCCACTTATTCTTTAGACATTTGCTTACCTATTACAAAACATCCTATTTAGATTATTATTGTCCTAAAGATAAAAAAACAACTTGAGGTTTAAAACTTTTATAATGGGCTTTAACAAACTAATGGTTTGCAATGACTTAAACTACAACTTTTTGGAAGTTAAGAGTCCTACAGCATTAAATGTCAAGCCTAGAGTTTACCAAAGGTTAAAAACATTTATATAACTTACCTTTTTGAGAAAAAGAGGACCCTGTAGATCATCTTGCAAGACTGGTTAAATCCACGAAGAGGGTATTTCAGAAAGTTCAAGGGGAAAAATGTTCCCTGCATTTCATCAAGTATTGTTCATTAAGTATTATGAAACTATAAGGTCTGAAATTTTGCACAGTATCTCATTTCTACCACTGTAAAGGTAAGCATGACAGGAGTAAAGGACTTCGCACTGCACTTCACCCTATGTTAAGGAGCCATACTGCCTCCCACTGTCTTTCTTTGTAGCAGTCTTTCCCTCTCTCTTCCTGGCAGCTTTTTCATGCACAAAGCTAATCTGAGGTTGTAAAGATGCCAACTTCCAGTCCCATTAACTGCGATTTCACATGTTCGAAAAGCTCTAAAAGAGCAATACAGCAAATGTTTGCAATATAATCCACTTTTCACCAATTCTCATAGTCAGTTGATGTTCTTACTTTGGCATTGTGGAAAAAATAAGAATGATTAATTAAGTTATAAGGTTAATATACATTAAGAAATATTAAAAAAACAACATTTCTGACTAAATTTATCTATCCTGAGACCAAATCTAAAAGCAATAAGAGAAAAAAATGCTTGACAATAGTTTTAAAAATACAAAATAGGTCTGGAGTACCCCCTAAAAGGCATTTTTTTCTCTTGTCTGTACCACCCCTCCTAAGGACCAAATTGAATTAAATAAAACCTAAATAAATGAAAAATGAAAAATGAAATTAAAATTAAATAAAATTTAATTTTACATTTTTTTGGTATTATTTGTTTCATTGCTGCTTTTTATATTTGTAAGAGCATTTGTTTTAATGTACAAAATATAACAAATATACCTAAAAGGAGCTGCATTTCCAGAAGAAAATGCATGGTTTAATGCTATATTGCTGAACGTAGGTGAAACTTAAGGGTAATAATTGGCAAAAATAAAGAAAGAAAGAAATGATCAAAGTTGAACATAAGTAAAGTGAAATTGGCACAATAATAAAAAATTCATTTTTTGAAAAAAATGCCAGCGCCGGGTCTGGAACCAGTGAGCTTCTGCACCAAGGAGTCCCCATGTATTTCAATGGAGGCAAAAATTCTGGAAGACCTGGAATATCTTGAAAAGTTCAAGGATTTGAAGAACCAAAAGTCATAGCTGGAAAAAGCTGGAAGAGCTGAACATTTTTTTTTTTTTTTTTTTTTTTTTTATTGTTTTCAAAATTTGAACAATTTGAACACAAAAACATTTGAACAGTTTAAGCATCAAGTATCAAAAATATGTCAGCCCCCCCCACCCTTCAACTTACGACAGCCATTCAAGTAAAATAATTAAAACAAAAATAATTATAAAAAGGATAAAAACTAAATAAAGACAAAAAATAAATAAAAAGGTATACAGGCAGTTATAATACATACAAGGATGTGAACTTTTTTTTTTCCCACAGGTGTTACAGTCCACTGACCAGTTTGTTTATGAACAAGGCATTAAAGAAGATTGCTTAATGTTTTGTCCCTGTAAAAGTAGACCCTTTAAGTCGGCAGGCAGATGGTTTAAAAATGGAGACCATGTTGTAAGAAACATCTCCTCCCTTCCTTCCATAACTGCATGTAACCTCTCATGAGGAAGTGTACTGAACACCTCTCTGTACCAGAGAGTGACAGTGGGAGGGGACTCCTTTATCCATTGTATCAAGATACATTTCCGAGCGATTAAAAGCAGTTTCTCCAGAAGCTTATAATGTGCAGTAGGAATCTGTAGTTTCCTCGAGGGAAGGCCCAGCAGGAAGACACCTGGATCCTTCTTGATTTTTAATTTGAAGATCTCACTGATCACAGATGAAATATGATTCCAGAATCTAGAAATTTTCCTACATTCCCAAAAACAGTGAAAATATGTTCCTCTCTCCAAATTACATTTCAAGCACAAAGGAGACAGAGAACGATTAATTTTGTGTAAAATAACAGGAGTTATGTGGAGTCTGTGGATTATTCTATACTGAGTCTCTCTTAGTCTGTTGCACGTGAACGTAGATTTAATCAAGCGGAGTGCTGTTTGCCAATCATCTTCTATATATTGAGAGTCTAAGTCTATTTCCCATTTACGGGAAATATCTGGAAGGAGGCATATGCCTAAAGAGTTAAGGAGAGAATAAAATGATCCAATCAGGTGCCTCCTGTCTTTGCGATCCCCCAAGAACTTTTCTACATCATTAACAGCGGATGTGGAAACAACATGAGAAGAAATAAAATGTCTCAGTTGGAGATATGCAAAAAAATGTTTTTGAGGAACATGAAATGTGGTTTGTAATTGTTGAAAAGACATAACAGTGTCGTCTTTAATTAAATCGCCAATTACATTAATTCCTAAATTACGCCAGGAGGAGAATACAGATGAGCCAACACCAGCAGGAAAATCAGGATTTTGAGTTATTGGGGAAAGCAAAGACTTAACTTTTGTCTTTCCCAGGTGCTTTAACACATCACGCCAAACTCTAATACCATTATAAATAATAGGATTTTTTCTAACAGATAGTGGGATTTTGGCCACGTCACAGGTGATCAATCCCCAGGGAGAATGAGGAGAGCATGCCCATGAGTCAATGCAGTTCTCCCTCTTTAGGTATGTATGTAGCCACAGCCAGTAATGATGGGCATGGCAGGCCCAGTTATAGAAAATTATATTTGGTACCGAGAGACCACCCATATCGGGATGCAACTGCAAAATCTTAAGTTTCTGTCTTGGCTTCTTCCCGAGCCATATAAAGTTGGTAAAGGCCTTTTCCAGATCTCTGTTAGTTTTCTTTGATATGTATAGAGGGAGCATCTGCAGAGGATACAAGAGACGTGGCAGAACATTCATTTTGATTAAACTAATTCGACCCAACATCGACAGCGGAAGTTTATGCCATCGCTGTAGATCCTTCTTTATCTGTGTGCAGATGGGGGAGAAGTTCAGTTTTAACATATCGTTCAGATCTGGGGACATTTTCACGCCGAGATACAGCAAACCACCAACAGTCCATTTGAATGGGAAATCATTGGGAACGTCAGCCTTACTCAGGCCTCCCAATGGCATAGCTTCTGATTTTGCTAAATTAATTTTGTAACCAGATATAGAACTAAATTTGTTAAAGGCTTTAAGAGTAGTGGGAATTGACTGTTTAGGTAATGTTAAGAATAGAATGATGTCATCAGCATACAAAGCAATCTTATGCTCCATGTTCCCCAGCGATATTCCCTTAACCTCAGCTTGCATGCGTATAGTTTCAGCTAGTGGCTCCAATGCTAAGGCAAAAAGAAGTGGGCTAAGAGGACAACCTTGGCGCACGCCTCTTGCTAATGCAAATGGTTCAGAGCAGCGACCATTAGTCAACACAGAGGCTGTAGGTGAATGGTATATGGCTTGTATCCATCTAAGAAAGCTACCCCCAAGTCCGAATCTATGGAGAACGTCAAAAAGATACTCCCACTCTATCCGATCGAAAGCTTTTTCAGCATCGAGAGAGACAGCCAGGGCTTTCTGCTTCCTTATAGAGGAGAACTGTATAATATTCAGCAGCCTTCTCACATTGCTGTGGGATAACCGTCCCGGCACAAACCCTGACTGGTCTGGGTGAACAAGGGTTGGGAGGAAGTTCTGCAGCCTGCGAGCAAGAAGTTTAGAGAGCACCTTACTGTCAACAGAAATAAGGCTGATGGGTCGATAAGACCCACATAAGTCAGCTGGTTTGTCTTTTTTTAAGATCACAGACACATGTGCATGACTTAATGTGGGGGGAAGGAAGCCTTTCTCAAATGAATCTACAAACATATCTGTTAGTGGACCAACCAGCATCTTACAAAATGTTTTATAAAATTCAGGTCCAAAACCATCTGGTCCTGGAGCTTTGCCTCCCTTCAGAGCAAATATGGCCTCAGAGACTTCCTCTTTGCTTATTGAATTATTTAGAATTTTTTTCTGTTCATCAGACAGAGTAGGAAATTTTATTTTGTCAAGAAAATCTGCTCTGTTGTCAGCAGAGGATTCACATTGAGAGCTATAAAGGTCTTGGTAATATAATTTCATGATTTTGTTTATATCTGTAGACTTGTTTTGCCTCTTTCCATCCCTATCTGTAAGAGCAGGGATTATGTTGACTTCCATCTTACTTTTAGCCAGTCTCGCAAGCAACCTGCCAGGTTTATTTCCAGATTCAAATAATCTATGTTTAGCATAAAAAATTTGTGTCTGCGCTTTCTTTGTTAGCAGCTGGTTTAAGGCAGAGCGAGCTGCTTCCAGCTGCTTTGCTAAAGAGTCACTAGGATGCTGCCTGAACTGAACCTCCAGCCCTGCTATATTTTTTTCTAGGTCTAATTGTAATTTCAGAGCTTTCTTCTTCTGAGCTGATGTATATGATATGATTGACCCCCGTATGTATGCCTTACCAGATTCCCATAGTGTAGAAGGGCTTATCTCTGGAGTTTTATTAATGGCAATAAAACCTTCCCATTCTTTTGTAATATAATCTACAAAATCCTGGCTGCTCAATAAGGTTGGGTTTAGTCTCCAGTGTCTACAGGCTGGGTCTAGGTAGGGAGGTGAGAGAACTATGCTAACCGGAGCATGATCAGAGATGAATTTAGTGCCAATTGTACAGTTTTTTATCCTGTCTAGAACAAATTGAGATGAAAAAAAATAGTCTATCCGGGTGAAAACTTGATGTGGGATTGAAAAAAATGAGTAATCTTTATCTGTTGGATGCATAATTCGCCACACATCATGTAGGTTCAGGTCACTAAGAAATTCTAACATTTTTTCAGATTTCTTGAGGCGGTCTGAACGTGGGGGAGACATGTCTGTTTTTGGGTCTAATACACAATTGAAGTCACCTCCTAAAAGTACATATGAGGATGAGAAGGAGTTCAGGTCTGAGATAAGTTGAGGGAGAAAAGAAGGATCGTAAACATTAGGTGCATAAACACATCCAAAGACGACTTGCTCCCCATACAGGTGACCAGATAGGAGTATATAACGCCCTTGGCTGTCTTTTACCTCATTTTCAAAGCTGAAAGGTAAACTACGGTGAAGGAGAATAGCAACTCCTCTGCTTTTTGAATTAAAAGATGAGTAAAAAACCTGTCCCACCCAGCTCCTCCTCAGTTTTACATGTTCTGTATCTGACAGATGAGTTTCCTGGAGCATGGCCACCTGACATTTCTCCTTCCTGAGAAAGGATAAGATTTTCTGGCGTTTGATAACATGGTTGATGCCTTTTACATTAAGTGAGATCACCTTTAAATCAGTCATCTGTTGTTCTTAGAGTTGATGTTAGTTTTTATAGAGTAACATTTAGCATTTTGAAAACCAACGGTCTCTTGGGATTTTTTTGGGCCTGTGCACTGCTTATACATAGAAAGAAAAATCACACAAAAAAACAAAATAGGTGAAAATGGCTGTCTTTAACAATCTGTCCCCGAACAATACCCCCCCCCCCCCCCCCCCGCAACAAAACCCCACACACACAACACACACACAACATTACCCATCCATTGGGAACAACCTTCCTGGGATGAGTGAAGCTGAGGGACATCTCCTCCAGCTCAGAGAGTGCACCAGACAGCCCCAGAATCTCTAATCCTACTGCTGAGCTGCTACACCACACATCCCGCCCAGTTATTTACAGTTAAACCCTGGTCCATACATGTTAGCCTTACATGGAATAACAAAATTAACATTCATCGATCTAACTATAAGGTAATCAACACAGCTTCAAGCAGACAGCTGCTGGAACCCTCAAAAAGAAACTAGATTTTTTTTTTTTTTTTTTTTTTGAGTTTGAGTTTTTTTGAGTTTAAGTTTTGTCTGTTTACCACCTCAGACAAGAATTATCTGAGCAGTAATTATTTCAAACCGTTTTTATCCAGGAACTCCTCTGCTGCCTGTGCGCTCCTGAAGGACCGCTCCGCTCCTTTAAGGCTGAAGCAGAGCGTGGCGGGGTAGCGCATGGAGAACCGGACCCCTCCCTTGATCAGGCGCTGGCACGTTCCGTTAAACTTCTGTCGGGCTTCACGCACCTGAGCCGAGAAGTCCTGACGAATGTAGATCCTGCTGCCTTTGTAGATGATCTCTCCTTTCTCCCTGGCCGCTGTAAGGATCCCCTGTTTGTCAGTGAAGTTATGCAGCTTGATGATGACGGGTCTGCAGCGGTCCTCCTTTGGCGGGCCGAGTGCGCGGTGCGCCCTGTCCAACTTTATAACTCCGCGCTTGGTCTCCATCCCTAGAACCTCTGGGAGCCATGATTCGAAGAATGTCACCGAAGATTGTCCTTCAGAACCCTCTTTCAGACCGATTATCCTGATGTTTTCCCGGCGGCTGCGGTTCTCCCCATCGTCACACCGCTCCGTCAGAGTTTTCACTTTCTGCTGGAGTTCACTGACTTGGTTCTCCAGGGATGTAATACGGTCTTCATCTTCAGAAATCCGGTTCTCTGATTCGGTTATCCTCCTGGTGTTGTCATCTATACGACCATTCAGTCTGTCCAGGGTAGATCGCAGATCCAGGAATTTCTCCTCCATCAACTCGCCGATCCTCTCTGTCACAGTTTGGGCGATGGAGGCTGCAGCGCTGCTTTCCAAGCTAGCATTTAAGCTAGCTGGCTGCGGCGGCGACGATTTGGAGTCAGAGCGACTTTTCTTCGACATTTTTTGGATCAAATATAGATCGTTCAGGTTGAAAAAAGGCTTAGAAATTGGAAATGTAAAAGATTTCCAAGATTAAAAAAAAATAAGCAGGTTAAATTTGAACTTATGGCGGGAGGCTGGCAACGTACGTCCTCTCACTCAAATAGCATCACATGACCCCGAGCTGAACATTTTAATAGTTGAATGGTTAAAAATAGCGGGAAAATTGTAGAAGGAGTTAAGCGGCAAAAAATGGCGGAGAAAACTAAAAGAAAGCAAGCAAGAGAGCAAGAAAGAAAGAAAAAAGAAAGAAAAACAAAAACAGGAAAACAATGGATTGAACGCTTTATAGCGTTGGTTGAATGATTTATAGCAGGGGTGGCGAACACACGGCTCTCGAGCCAGCCAATAAGCATGCGGCTCTTTGCGTCTCATCACATTTTCAATATACTGTGCCTCATCTCATAGTTTTTTTCCCTCTTAAAACACACACGAATCCATCAGAGGGTACAAAAATAAATAATAAACAATAATAAAAGTATTTTGGGTAGTGTATGTGTTTTGATGGACATATAAGTGACAGCCAATCGTTTGTGCGGGTTACGTCCAATGCCGGAAAAAATAACGTAACATTTGGTGTGCATGCAGACTGTGTGTTACCCTCATGGTCAAAATGGCGAAATTCAGAGTATAAAGATAAACACAGGACGTTTCTGGAAGAATGGGAACATTCTTACTTTTTACTGAACAGAATGGAAAGTCACTGTGTTTATTATAATGAGCTTTTGGAAGCAGCAAAATTGTTCATGGCAGAAAAGAATAAAAACATATACTGGGGAAAATTAACAACTCTTCCTGATCTGACACAAATTGTCTCCTTTATTAACAAGTTGAAGATTTTCAAAGTGCACATTAAAAACAGCAATCATCCCACTTTCCTTCTTTCCGGAGCACACAGCAGAAGGCTGCAATCAAAATAAATAAAGCGCAGAACGCGACACTGCTGTGACAACTTACGGAAACTTTACTTTGCGGTTTGAGGACCTGCAACAGAAACTACCAAAGATCAATTTTCTCATCGACCCTTCTAATGCAGAGACCGACTGCCTGAGATCCCTGCTTGTCACTGATGATGAGGCAGTGAGCGAACTGGAGATGATTGAGCTGAAATCTCTTTGAAAGAAGGCCCTGTCACGTTTTGGAGAATGAAAAAATACCCGTGTGTAAAAGAGCTGCTCTCAAGCTGCTGTTGACGTTCTCCTTAATATATGTCTGCAAGTCCCTGTTTATTACAATAACACGTGAAATCAAGGCATCAGTCCGTTCCGACTGACACTCACGTAAAGGAGCTGATCAGAGGGGCTACGACTGAATATAAACCTGATCTGCAGAGGATTACCGGTACTAGAAACAAGAGAAATCCCACTCAGATCATCATCCCATCACTCCAGCAAGGTAAGAAATCCTGAGATGTAGTTTGGAAAACCCACCTGACTGAGCATGCTTGTGTGAATATTTTAATATTCCATCAATTATCAGTTTTTCATGCAAAAAGTCAATCATTAGTTTTTAAATTAAAAAAAGAAAAGTTATAAGAGTGAAACATTTTTACTGAAGGTTAAAACTGAATTGATGCTACACACATCTGAAATGTAATGTATTTATTGTGACAATGAATTACTTAGACACCAGAAGGATGCTCTGTCCAGATGTTTGCGTATTTGTTGGTTTATGTGTCATTGAAAGAGGAATGTTGAGATACAAAGAATTACCAGTTAAATACTGTAGGATAAATGGTGAAATATTCAGTTATTATCTTCGTAAATCTGACTTCAGAGGAGCCACCCTCACCAGCATCAACCTCACCGCACGTCACTGAGTTATAGTGTGTCAGAGAGAGGCAGAGAAAAGAGTGAGATAGAGAGAGTGTGTGTGTGTGTGTGTGTGTGTGTGTGTGGGTGTGTGTGTGCGTGTGTGTGTGTGTGTGTGCTTGAGATGAGAGAGAGGTGCCTGTGTGTGTGGAAGGGGTCTCTGACCTCCAGGGTAGTTGCTGTGTCAACTCTGGCTAAGCTGCATTTGATGTGTGTATTGAGGGTGGACACTTTCTTTGAAACAAACAAGTACAATACTTCCTGTTCTCTTGTAGGGAGAGGAGTGTGTTATGGAAAATAGTACGGCTTTAATTGCGTGTTTGTGTGTGTACGTCTTGGCATGTCAGTGTTTGGTGTGGCTCTATGACTCTCACAGTGAAAAAATTCGGCTCTTGGTGTCAAACTTTCACCCTACCTCATGCATCCCTATTACCCATATAATCAGAATAAGACAACTAATAAATATATGTTTTTCTTATTTAAATAAGTAAGTTTGACCTCTGTCTTCAGTAACAGCTAGATAAACAACCAGCCTATACACTTGAGAGAAAGTTGTTATTAGTACAGATTTGCAACATTGTCACCGGCAAAAGGTTGGTAAGAGGATTGCACAAAGTTTTGTAAGCATCAAATATATCTTATTTAGCAGTCCGTCGATGACGTCGATGATGCGGGGAGGAGCTTGTGCCTATGGGGTGTATGTGGGAGGACATCCCAATTGCTGTCTTGAATGTCCTGTCGCAGGTGTCACACCTTTAGTTCACTTCAGCTAGTGGAGCCGCTGGTTCTAGTCTACGCTGCCTTCTTTTTGACGATAGCTGAACATTTTGTTCCCTGATAGCAGCAGCAGCACCAGTCACCACCTTCCTCCACGTCACACGGTCTTCAGCTTTTCCCTTCCAGTTGTCATATTCCTTTATGTTCTTCAGGTGTCTCTTGAATACGTCTTTAAAGCGTAGTCACGGCACTCTGATCCTTCTTTTAATTCTCCAAAGAAAACAGCTTTTGGTAGTCTGGTGTCTTCCATGCGTGTAACATGCCCTGCCCACCTTAGTTGACATGTGGTGAGCATTTCTTCAACACTCGGCATTTCTGCCCTATCCAGTACCTCAAGGTTTGACACATTATCTTTCCATGAGATGTTCATTAGTTGTCGGAGATGTCTCTGCTGTACTACTCAAGACTCTTAATATGGCGTTTGTAGATGGTCCAAGTTTCAGAGCTGTACAGAAGTGTTGGCATTATGATGGCTCTGTAGACTTTCATCTTGGTTTTCAGGTGGATTCCTCTCTGGTCCCACGGATGACTTCTCAATTTTCCGAAGGCTGATGCTGCAGATTGAATTCTCTGTGATATTTCTTTATCTATACTTCCACTATTGGAGATAGTACTTCCCAGGTAAGAGAACTTGTCTACTTCAGCCAGTGGAATACCATTCAGGAGCACTGTTCGTGGGTTCAGCTTTGCATTATGGGTGTCTTGGATTAGGACTTCTGTTTTCTTGATGTTGATTGTTAGTCAAATCTTGTGGAAGCGTCAGCAAAGGCAGTCAGTAGCTCTTGCATGGCCTGAAGACTGTGAGTTACAAGCGCCTAAGATTAAAAAGGCGCCTAAGATTAAAAAGATCTCCATCGCTTCTGGTTCTAATAAAGAGATCACCAAGTTCTTCTGGCATGCTTTGTAGGACTGCAGTAAGGAAAATAGTGAATAAAGTTGGTGCAAGAACACATCCTTGCTTCAAGCCATGTCCCACACTGAATGCGTCTGAACAACTATCACCACAGCAAATGCTAGCATTCATACCATCATAAAAACTCCGTAACACTCTAATAAAGGTTTGTAGGCAACAGTAACAACTCAGTAACTTCCATAGGGTGTCTCTATGAACCGTGTCAAAAGGCTTGCTGAAATCCACAAAGGTGACAATTAGTGGTTGCCGTTGTTCAGCACACTTTTCTTGCAGTTGTCGCAGTGTGAATATCATTTCTTGAGTAGATCTGTTTGCCCTGAACCCACACTGACTCTCAGGAAGGATGTCTTCAGCAAGAGTCTGTAGTCTAAATTGAAGAATTTTGGCAAGTATCTTACCCCGCTACTGAAAGAAGTGAAATTCCCCTATGGTTTCCACATTCCGCACGGTCTCCTTTTCTTTTCTAAATAGTCACGATGGTCGCATCCTTAAAATCTTGGGGGAATTCCGCTGTTGTTGTTGACCAAATATATAATTTAATACAAATTGCACGATTGATCTTTAACCTGAATTAATCAAGCCTTCGATAGTTTATTACCTATTTTTGATTACCATGTCGCAGAAAATCAGGAAAGCGAAAACTTACTTTCTATAAATTTTGAAGCCCAAATGTCCTCCAATTCCGAAATGATTTGTGTCAAAAATGACAAAATACTGATGTAGCACAGCTTGATGCACTTATGAAGTACTTTTATTCAAATGCAGTTTTGGATTTTAAATTGGGTTTTTAGAATAGTAGAACAATGTAGGCTTTTTTTTAAATCACCTTCCATGTGTACCTAATTACAATGTCTTTCTCCACTTAAGGTATACATACTACATACACATACTATAAATATTCATTATTTGCAAAGATTAAAACATTTTTTATAAATATTTCTTGTGTATTGAAAATCAAAAAGGCCAATAAAAATTATTACCGGATGAAATTGTCACTTTATAATTTATTGTGACCAGAAAAATTAAACGTAGTGGTACAGTTCAGAAAATACTTCAAAAGTTGTGTTTGCAACCAATTTGTTGAAATTGAAAAGAATATAAATATTTAATCTCTTGTTTTCAAGCAGTTATTATCCAGGCAGCCAATTCTTAAGTTGATTATACTTATATTGAAGTTAGAAACAATTAAACGGCATGAACATCGAGAAGTAAAACTCAACCAGTGTCATTATTGTAAATTTACAGTAATTGTATACTCAGTATGGGAAAGGAGAAAATGTCTAAAATAAAAACTTGAAAGGTGTTAAGAAATAAAATACAATTAGACTAAAAACATAAAATATCACCAACCTCCCTCAGCTGGACCCTGACTTTATTGATGGCCTTCAACCAACGAACTCTGGATGGCGAAAATGGCAATAATGATCCTCCATCATGGATTCTATGTAGCATGGATTTGTAGGGAAAAAAAAAAGCACTTTAGCACCTCTTAACTCTTTTGTAATGATACAATGAAAAGAAGTGTACACACAAAAAATTCACCTTTGAAATTTAGGTGATCCTTTCTCTGGTGGAAGTACTTTTTTCAAAGTTGTATCCTCAGGAGACAACCTGTGCATCTTCTGCTCAGTGATATTAGAATGTCCATTACTGAAGACGTGTCCATGAGTAGGTGGCTTCCCAAGGGCGGTGGGTTGTAAACCAGTACTATGGTAGGAGTGAAAGGACTCCTCGAGTTCGGATCCTCCAGTGCTCTCAGGGCCAGTCTCACTAAGCTGAGAGCTGATCTGGCTCAAATTCCCTGATGAACCAAAACGACTACTTTCCACTGGACTACAATGGGGAGAGAGCAGCAAGAAAAACATCTGTAGTGAGAATGTGTAAAAATGTATTTTTAAATACACCAATATTATTGTCACAGAAAGACCAGACAAGTGGGAATTGTTCAACAAAAGCAGTTTAAATATAATCTTTAATTTTGAAAACATTCAGTGGTTTCTAATAATGTTTTAATGTGGTCATATATCATACCTACCTGTACAGATTTAATTGCAACCCTATTTGTCTAAAACAATGGACAAACTCTAAATATTGAAATGGTTCAGAACACAGACTTCCTAACTTGGCTTAAAAAAATACTTAACCTTGGATTCTTCAATCCCAGGTTGAGTATTTTTTGCTGCATGTGGTATAAAAGAAAGTGTAAAAACAGTTTCAATGTGGTTACTTTGTTCTTCTAAGGTTATGCAACTTACTCAACCTTGCATTAAACCATGTGCAAAGTATCAAATACATTTCAAACATGACATACCAAAATTGGTAAATTTTCATACCCAAATTACATCTGCATATTTTACTATCAATGCCACCTTTTTTAACTACTTGAAAATAAGAAAGCATTTTCAGATTCACAACATACAGGCGCATGGTTGGAGCACAAAGGGGTAAAAATCATAAAATATGCAGAATTTTTTTTTTCTTTTCCAGGAACTTTCAGAATTTGCCTTTTATTTGTGTGGATCAAATATACTACATTTTAGAACAATGACATAGTTTCTGAATTATTGTTATTGAAGGAAATGTTTTACCAGACAAAATAAAAACAACTGTCCAATCTAAACCAGAATTCCACAATAAAACAAAAAGTCCTATGAGCTGTTGCACACAAGTGGGAAGTTGTTGTTTTTCTCTTGTTTTTGCATGTATTGTGCAACTTGTTATTCTATAAAATAAATGGAGAAAAACCTCGAATAAGTTTTAAAATTAACTGGTGCGTTTTTTTGTGGAGTTCTGATCTGAGATGGCATATTAAAGATAGAGAAAAACAAACACATGGTTAGGAGATAAACAAGAGGAAGTGGACTGTAGAGCTGGACAGTTAATCACTACATACTGTTGATTTGGAATAAATACTGATGGGAATAGCATTTATTATGATTTTACTGGCCTTTTTTCATTCAATGGATCCTTCCGGGACTCGTCCAGCTGCACTCCAGAGGCAGAACCTGCGGAGGGGTATGTTTCTAAAAGCCTTTCTTTGTCCTTTGGTGTGAGGGGAGCTGGAGGGTCTACTTCAGGAGTGCAGATGCAAATATTGGGGGGTTCTATTTTATCTGTGGAACCTACCAGTTCATCTTTTTTGGCATCAGATGTTGCAGTCTTTTGTAAGGTATATGTTTGATCACTCGCTGGCTTGGTGTCAGATTGGGGTTGCGATGATACAACTGGGACAGTTTGCTGCTTGGGAGGCTCTGTATTCCAGGAGAGGTTTATTTTTGCTCCAAATATTGAAGTTGTTGGCTCTTGTTTTCCAGCAACTGAGCTTTCCTCTTGAAACAAGCCCCCTGAGAAAGATTTTAATCCTGACAACAAACCACTGCAACCTTCTGTTTGGGGCAATGACAAAGAAATTGATGATACTGCCGGTGAAAAAAGGGAACCAAACGATTTTCCTGCTTCGCTCTGTGTTGACATAAAACCAAAAACAGATTTTGGCTGAGATTGTTCAGCACTATTAGGCATGTGAATAGCTGGTAAAGCTTTAGTAGCATTTCCCTCAGGAGGGTTGGAAGGAACAGATTTGTCACATTCTTTACCATCTGGGTCCTCTTTAATGATCACAGGTTTTTCCTGTATCACCTCACTGGTTGCACCAGTCTTTTCTTTCTCAGTGTCAATGGCCAATTGTTGGTTGATATTGTTAAGGTCATCTGTCCTATTTATTGGTTCATTTGTAACCACAAGGGGATCTGCAACAGCCTTTGGACATGTCATAGGAAATTCTTGTACAATACCATTAGTTCCAGAGTCAGATTTAATCTGTTCATTATCTAATTTAGTTGTGCTGTTTCCTGATGTTTGTGCCTTTGGTGAGGCTTTTTCATTTTTAGTTTGTTCCGTGGTAGCAGATGTTATCTTTGGTTCTACTGAAACAGATTCAGAAGGTTGTTGTCCCATGCCACCAAATAAAGACCCACCTATGCCCCCAAGTATTGATCCTCCAGCCTGAGAGCCTATAGTCTGGCCAGTGGTTCCTCCAAACATTTCTCCAAGAAAAGAACCACCTGGCTGTGATGCAGCTGCAGATCCTATACGCATCCCACCAAGCAATGATCCACCACTCTGGGTTGCTGTAGACTTGCCAAAAGATCTGCCTTCAAAAACCCCACCTAATATAGACCCTCCGGTTGAAGGAGTGCTTTGGGTGCCAGGCTGTGGAGCAGATCCTTTAAATAAACCTCCCAATAATGATCCTCCTGTCTGAGGTGAAGTTTGGGTTTTGGACCTTCCAAATATCCCTCCCAACAGTGAAGGTCCTGTCTGGCTGATAAAAGCCTGGTTTGCCGTTCCTCCAAGTCCAAAAGGGGAGTTCTTCTGATCCTGCTGCTGCTGTTGAACTTCAAGTGAGGAAACTGATGGCTTAAACAAGGAAGATACAAAGCCTGAAACTCCATCTGCTGCTGAGTGACTTGCTGAGGCATCTGATTCCGGAGGTTTTTGCTGTACCTGGGATAGAGGAGTCACTGGCTGGGAGGACGTTTCCTCTTTTGTTATAGTTGGTGTTCTATCTTTCAGCTGGTCACTTACAGATTTTCCATGTACTGTTGTGTCTTTGCAATTACCAAGATCAGCTAAAGCAGCTAGGGTGTCAGTACTTTGGGAAGCAAGCTCCATAGAAAGACTGTCATTTGTGTTGTCCATGCTAACCTCAGGGCATTCACTTGCGTCTTTGGGTTGTTGTAGTGTCCTTAAATCATATTTAATTTTGGCAGATCCATCTTTTAAATCAGTTTCAACAGCAGCCAGAAGGGCTTTATTGTCATCATTAGGTTTTGGCAAAATGGATGTAGATGATGTGCAGTCGGTTTGATGGGTAGCTAATATTTTCTTCTCAATTTCCAACGTTGAAGTAGTTGTTGAAGTGGCTGTTGTGCCTATAACAGAACCTCCAAACATTAAAAGTAAACCCTTACCAGGACTTTCACTTGGAGCGCTCCCTTGTATAATGCCACCAAGTAAAGATGAACCAGACTGGTTAGAACCAGATTGAGAGGATGATCCTCCCAAAATCCCTTCAAAAACTGAACTATTTGTTAGTGTTGACGTTTGATTGGTAGTGGATCTGCTTGCATGAGACACAACAGATGAAGCTGTTGAACCTCCAAAAATCTCATTCAAAATGGAGCTCCCTGGTTGAGATCCAGCAGTCTGGGAAGTAGATGAACCAAGTAGGCTTCCAAGAAAAGATGACCCTATCTGTGGTCCTGCTGTCTGAGGTACAGGACCTACTGCTTTTGTAGGATTACTTTGAGTTCCAGATCCTCCAAATAAACTACCTAGTACAGATCCTCCAGTTTGAGAAGCTGATGCTTGGGGTGGAGCTCTTCCAAACACTGAACCAAACAAAGAACCTGCAGATTGTCCAGTAGGTTGAGGTGCAGAATCTCCAAACACAGAAAATAATCCTTTAGCTGATTGGCTTTTAAATTCTGATGATCTTGAGGCAGCACCTGTAGATGAAGGACCAGCCTTATTACCGGTAGGCTGAGTGCTGGGTTGAGAAAATAATGAAAGACAACCTTTTCCTGTACCATCTGATATAAGCCCAGTTGAAGATGAAGGCTTTAGGTGTGACCCAGTGATTGGAGATAACGGGTCAATATCTAAGGCTTCTTTACTTATAACAGGGTCCAGGGAAGCTTTTTCTGAGCTTGTTTTTTCATGTAAAATATTGCATTCCATTTTTGTATCATAAGACACAACTTCTTCACTTTTCATTGCGATATCCTCTTTATTAGAAGTAGCTGTACTTCTGGCAGTACTGATGGATTGACTGGCACATATTCCATTTGAGATGGTATCAGATTTGCTACCCAGGTGTTCACTTGAATTATTTTTCAAATTTTCTTGCTCTGTGAAGCCTTTACTGGATATAGATGTGCCCCAGGATAAACATTGTTCTTTTGGTTCTGTAGTACAAAATGAGATGTTTGAAGTTTGTTGTCGTGCGGAAACGGAAAATACTCTAGTTGGAGCTGTCTTCAACACAGATGGTGTACTTGCACTTGGACTGGGTCCTGTTGTTTGAGGAGTACTGGGACCACTAAACATGGAGAACACATTTTTTGTAGGACTCATACTGGAGGCAGAAATACCACCCAATATACCTCCAAGAACAGAAGCAGCTGTTTGGGCTTGTGGTTGAGGGTGATCTTGGGGTTTAGAATTTGCCTGTGGTTCCCCTTGTTGCTGAATTTGAGATGGGGGTACTTTTTGTGGAGGAGGTGTATTTGATTGTTGACTCTGTATAGCGCTGGGATCACTAAACACTGAGAACAAGCCTTTCATTGGGCTTTCAGATGAGCTTGTTGGCCCAGGCAGAATTCCACCAAGAAAAGATCCTTCTTGGGCTTGAGCCTGTTGGTTACCAGAACCACCAAACATTGAAAGGAATCCAGTAGATAGAGGATCTTTTGGAGGAAGATTTTTCTCTTGCGATGATTCAGTAGTAGGTTTGCTTTGATTGGCAACCTGGGGAGAATTTGATCCTCCAAACAATGATAATAAACTTTTGCCCAGCGTTTCCTGTTGAGGAGGTTGTGCATCAGACAAATGATCAGTTTTAGGTGTAGCCTGTTGTTCATTTGGTCCAGTAAACATAGACAAAATACTTTTACCATGAAATTCTTGTGAAGCTGTAGCGGATGAAGCTGATCGAGGTATTTGGTTAGAGTTGGCACACGTTGATTCTGTTAGCATATCACCAATTGAAAATCCAAAAAGTCCACGAGAGGACTTATTCCCTGCTTCCTGGTTTGTATGCTTTGCTTCAGATGTACTAATTGTAACTGTGGCTTCCTTTGACAATTTGGAGGAAGACTGTTGGGACGAACTATTATTTGAAGTTTCACTCTGTGTAGAGAGAAATGTACCAGCTTGGTTTATGGTTTGTGATCTTTCTGTTTCTTTAGATTTTGGCATAAATGAAAGAGAACTTTCTGTAACAATGGGTTGTTTTTGTGGTAAAGAGGATTCATTACTAAATAAATTGCTAATTGATCCAAAGACATTTGACATGCCTGTAGACTCTTTACTTGAGGTGCCAGTGCCTTGTAATGAAGCAGTTCGCTCAGTTTTGGTGTGATTACTTGAAGGTGACTGGGAAACAATCTTGGAATCTTGTTTAGTTTCCTCAATTTTAATTGCAGACTTTAAAAAATTTATGAAGCCTGTCTGTGGTTGTTCAGGTGATTTTTCCACAGATGTACCCTCTGGCTTACCAGTTGCCAGTGTAGGTTGTGTAGGTTTATTAACACCGTTGTTTGATCCTAATGGCACTGTGATGTTGGGCTTTGTTGAAGGGAGTGCTTGCTGGTCCATTGTTGTTTGACGTAAAAGTCTTGGTTTATGTGAAGTTAACGGTGATTGTGTTGGTGGCTGGGTTATTTGAGTGGATGTTGGTGGTGTGGGTAAAATCCTTCCTTGTGTGGTAGCTGATTGCTGCATTTGATTAACTTGCTTTGGCTGGATCACAATAGGAGATTCTTCCTCGATTATCTTAGACTTAAGACTTTGGAAACATGTTGACAAAATGCTCTTAGAATGTTTGTCAGAAGGTTGACTAAAAGTTGTGGTTATTTCCTCCTGCGACTGTTTCCCAACAAATGAGGATATTAAAGAAGAAATATTTTTGACTTGCCGATTAGGGATCTCCTGAGCAGGTGAAACCATTTTACTCCATTCTTCCTTTGAAACATCATCTACATGTTTCACTGTCACAGTAGTAGATGAACGTCTCTGTTGGCTAGGTTGATAACAGTTATAAAGTAGCTGTTGATGTGAATGTGTTGTAGCAGTGGAGTTTAAGGAAACCGAAACTTTTTGAGCGAGAAATGTCTTAACCTCCTGATTGTTCCAGTAAGGTTTAACTTGATTACTTTTATGACATGAAAGGTCAATTACATGTTGGTAGTTGTTTTCAAAGACATTGTGAGTCTGCCTTGGGTCCATCTTTACTTTGTTCAATCTGTATGATGTAAAATCCAAACCTTGTTGCTGGTGTGACAAAAATGAATTTTCAAACATCTCAGAGAACTGCTTGAGATTTAGGTTCATGATCTGGTTTCCTTTATTATAAGCTGCAGACAAATCTAAAGGAGCATTAAGAAGCTGAGAATCATTGTAGTCTTGCCCAGGAAGCCAAAGAAGTTCATCTTCATTGTAAAGTGGAATTTTAAAGCCACAAACAAAAACCATTTCAGTGTTTAGCCATGCACTAGGAAAACTATCAAAGTTCTCTTCACTTCCACCTGACATACTTTCAGGTGCACAGGAATACACATAGTCACCTGCTGCATCTGTAAGCAAGGCATAAATGTATTCATGATCGGTGTAAACAAAGTAACCGCAGTCATCATTTTCAGCTGGCCACCATATTCCTTGTTCTAAGAGAGCAAGCCACTGCTGATACCATTCAGTATCTTCAGTATACACCAAATCTTCTGTGTCAGCAATGCCATCCATGGAATAGCTTGCACCTAGTGGTCTATAGTTAATAAATGAGCTATGGCGTATCATCCCTTTAGTGGGAGCATGTTGTAGGTTTGTACAGTCTCTGCCACATTGCCAGTTTGCTGAATAAGATAAGCTTGGTGCAGACTCCTCATAATACCCTTCATGATATGACACTTCATTTAGGCTGTAAGAACTATCATTAAAATAATTCCATTTACTAAATATTGAATTTCTTTGTTTAGTAGTTAAGTTCAATGGACGGTCATTGTTAGCTGACCGAAACATGTTTCCTAAATTTTCAGAACTGTTCCATAACTTTTGCTTGGAATATTGACCTTCATTTTTACATCCTTCAGGGAGATGCATATCCATCTGTTCTTGGTGACATGGAACAGCTTGCCAGGAAGCATGACTAAATGGTGGATTAGTATTTAAAGAGCTGCAATGAAAAGTACCAGCTGCCAGAGGAATACTTTCACTGCTGTGTCTGCACCCCTGATCTTCCACCTGCAACTGATAATTCAATGCCTCCTTTTCAAACTGCTGCCACAAAGAGCTTTCATGGACCCACTGGTTTTCATCATAAGAGGAACTTATTCCATGGTAATTGCTCTGGTTTGATGATCCCAACAAAGACAGGCTGCTTTCACCAATGTATGGTTGTAAATTCAGGATAGGTGAATTAGTATAATTTTGAAAAAGAGAATTAATATTCCCTGTACTATATGCCGTTTGGTTTGTCAATGGGAGTGAGTTATAGTATAGCTGAGATAAGTTACCATTGCTAAATGAGGAGTATGTTGGTTGACTTGAAAGAGATCTTGCAAAAGTAGCAGATGTTCGCAAATCCAAACTCTCTGAATGAATTGACACAGGTGCATTTACAAGAGCATGCCTGCTATGACCTGGGCTGAGACCATCTGCAATAGATCTTTTAAGACCATCTCTTGCAACATCTGAAGCAGAACTGTTTGACACAGGGGAATCTCTTCCCGGGGTTTTAGTTAAAGGCATTTGTGTTATTTGTTTCAACCTTACCTGTTCTGTACAATGACCTTCATTTTCATTTGTACTCAACAAGCTAGGTGAGTGACTTTGCTGAGCATTTCTTGGAATCCTCTTTTTGTCTTCACATTCTTGAGGCAATTGCAGAATATCATTAGGAAATGACTTATTTTGCACTACGTTAAAGTTAATGGTTTTCTGATGTGATAACTGTTTGGTTGAGGTCGTCTCTTTGCTTTCAGATGGTTTAGTTAACTTGTTAAACAACCCAGAGAGCAATCCTGATTGATTTGACATCTCAGGTTTTGTAGAGCCAGGTGGATTACATGACACTTTGATTTGTTGACTCATCTGAGAGTGTGAGATGTGTTCAGTTCTGTGATGTTGCATTGCATTTTCTGAGGAAGATTCGATTATTCCAGAGAACAGTCCAATTGCGTTACTTGTTTTGTGTGTCGTGTCACTTGAGGGTTGATTTGGTTTTGTAACTGATATATTTGTTTTATTTGTTTTTCTTTGTTCATAACTAGATTTACTTAAAGAAATGCATTGCTGATGAGCTACTGATTGATTTTCTTTGTTTACATTGTCAGCTGAAGCAAATTTAAAAAGTCCAGGTAAAAGACCACTTTGATGGAATGATGGATTCCTAAGTGGAACAGTCTGTTGTCGAGTAAAACCCAGTTTGTTTGTTTCCTGTTTAAAACCATGGCTTAAATTTTTACTATTGGAGGGTGCGCATTTATTGATCCCAAAGAGTGGCCCCTTTTGTTGAGGTTGGGTTTTCGGAATTTGACTTTGACCCATTTTCTGATCTTCACCAGGATAATGGAAAGATATGTTTCTCTGTTTTTCAGCTTCAGAAGCCTGTACACTTTGCTGTATGTTTTCTGTTGATGAAAATTTCAATAGCCCTGACAGAAAGCCACCTGTCTGAGAAGCTGAGGAACTTTGTTTGTGATTAGAGTCATCAGTAGGCTGTGAGGGAATATTACTACAACCAGGCTGATTGTTTGCCTGCTGTGGCACACTTCCAGATAGATCACTATTTGAACCAAATTTTAGCAATCCAGATAGCAATCCGCCTTGCTTTGGTTGATTAGATCCTTTCTGAGATACATCAGCAGAGCTCCCTTTAAAAAGACCCGTGAGAAAACTTTGTGGTTCTGCCTTACTTGAAACTTCAAGTTGCACTCCATGAGAAGTCCCTGTCAGTTTTTGATCTGAGGCAAGTTGTAGAACTGATGGCTCTTTGACATTCTGAGAATTCTGACTTGAGTTGAACATCTGGTTCACACGAGAGGAAGCAGACGGAGAGCTAAATATGCTAGAAAACCACCCTTTATCAGCATTTTCCTGGGGAACTGAAAAATTCTGGGTAACGGTTGTGGAAGCTATCGGTGCTGGTTGGGGATCATCAGAAGCTCTGAAAACTGGATAAACTATCACAGAAGGAGCTTCCTGAGGTGGCATGGGGACAGCAGGTATAATTAAGGAACTCAGGGACTTCTCAAAAGGGCTATAAAATCCAGTGTTCTCACATTCTATCTTTATCTCTTTTCTGGTAGACCTTTCTGATACAGAAACAGGACAGCCTTCTTCTCTGCATGTCCAAGAATTTTGGTTTTCATGCAAAATTTTCCTACAACTGTGGCATGATGTTGTACTTTGTAGAGGATTGTCAAACTTCTCAAACTTTCTTCTCTGTTGACTAATCATTGGTTGTTGACCATCACATTTCTCATCCAACTGTCTCTGACATTGGGAATGTTTGAGCTTGGATACTTGTTTGTTCTCAGAAGATGTCTCATTATTTACACCAGAAAACAACTTTAAAGAATTCAATTTCCTCAACACAGAGTTTCCAGAATCACTTTGAGATTTGTTTCCACTTCCAGTATTTTCTTTTCCACTTCTTTGCATTTCATTAGCTGCAGTGATGGTTTCCTGGTCAAAATATTTGGTATTTTGTTGAGGCTGAGAAGGCAGAGAGCTAAATGATTTCTCAGGAGATGTTTCAACAGGTGAAACAACAGCTATGGGAGCTGAGCTAGTTGATTTGGGAATTAAAGACGATAACCTTGTTAATCCAGATGTTGCTGGTTGTCCAGAGGAAGCTTGTGGGGTTGATGGAGACTGTTTGGAGATTGCTGCAACTTTGTCAGTAAGACAGTTAAGCAATGAAGTCACAGCGTTTTTCACACCTGTGTTGCTTTGATCTGTAGGGATTTGGGATTGAGTTTGTGTTCGGGAATCCTTTATATCAATGTGATCCTCTTCAAAGGAATTTGTTGTGTCACTACATTGTGAGAACAGCCTTGAATTGGTTGGTTTGGGAAGAGAACCATACCTGCTAATTTCTTCTTCTTTTTCCACCAGATATTCAGAAACTGTTTCGACTAGACACTGAAGCTCATCCATGGTATCTAGATATTCATCACTTGGCTCCACCACAGGAGAGAGCATGGCATCTGGAAACCATCCACCTATTTTAGATTTGACACACTTTTTCTCCCCAAGGCTCTGGGAGTTTTTTATATAGTCCTCATGAGAAGATGAATGAGAACTTCTGTGATATTGTAAATTCTTTGAACAAAAGTCCTCAGCCATTGTGGCAAAGTCGTCAACAATGTCCAATGCTGTTGCAGTGTAAAGTCGATCATCTGAGTCCTCTAATTCAAAATTCAGAAGCGCTCTCTTTCTAGCATCTTGATTTTTTTTGTATGCTGCATAATTTTCTAAGGTGTTGTCCAGCTCGTTTATAGCCCACATCCTTGTTTTATACAGAAGTCCATTGTGGTATGGCTTCAGGCACAAATTTATGTGCTCCTCTTCTTGTAATTCTGCTACTTGCTGCATAAACAGGTCTCCTTGTTTGCCATGAAGGCTGGATGGAAAGCTCTCTTCATTTAGTGTATCCATATCTGTACTGGGCAACCCTCTCAGGTCTGTTATCTTTTTCCTTCGCCGCCAGTCAGGAGTGTCATAGCTCTCTGGGTATGTAGGCGGCAGAAGTTCATTACCTATCACATTTATATGGATTGCTTTGTGTGATGGCTCAGGTGAGGGTATTCCTATGCGCAGGACAGCCTCTTCCTCATCATCTAAAAAGTCACTAAGCTTGGGCTTGCTTCGCCTTTTGTATTTATTTTCCGATTTTTCAAACCCCATGTCAGAATCCACTGGTATAATTCTGATTCTTTCCTTCTCGTTTACAAATCTAATTAGGGCAAAGGAACACATTTTAAAAAAAGGGTACAGAGATGGATCAAGATTTGGAAAGAAAGAAGAGAAAACACAAGAAAATACATGGAAAAACACAAGTTAAGAAGTATGGTTGAATAGAGATAAAAGCAATTAAAAGAGAAACAATGTTTCGCAAACTATAAACATTTTTACAGCTCAGTAATTAATTAAAAAATTCATATATTTTTCACCAAATATATTTTAAGTTTTTTTTTTTCTAAAGTAAAAAAGCCTATAGTAGTGTTAAACGTGGGTATTATGCTAAATCATCATCGTTTAATATTTGATGAAGCTTTCAAGTCACAAAGAGTCAAAGACGTGTCTGTCACTGAGGTATTTCCTTAGGAAGCGTTAGAGGGATTTGCAAATATGTAAAATAGTTGAATCAAATTCAAAACCCCTAGGGAGATGAAGAATGACATCAAACCCTTAAAACAAATCGAAATATAAATGATAAGCTTTCTGCGGCTAAAAATGCGATTCTATCTTAGATTTATGGAGCTTATGTGGATAATTCCTCATGTCAACACAGGCAGATTTGGCAGATCTGGTCTCATTACTGCCCATGTTTTTTGGGCACTAGATAAAATTTTATGCACACAACAATGGGGTGCATATGTTTATTTTGACTTATCCAATAGGATATGTGTAGTTGTAATAATAAGAAAATGAAAGGTTTTTGTTTGAGAAATACTGAGGTCCCCTGTCCTCAGTAAAATAGAGGAAATAGAATATACATGTTGACTTTTATCGCTAAATGTGTGAAAACAAATATATTGCGGGACTGTGACTAAATTCCAGTATTACCTGCTTCCTATCTCTCTCTGGTCCCTGAAATCCAGGTCATAACTGTGGATAGAGTCTGTACAGCTGTCAGGGTGGTTCTGCAGCCCAGGACCCATGGGGTACTGGTGCATGGATGAGTTTGGTTGAGATGTTGTATGGTAACGAGGAGGCAGACTGTTACTGGTCTCACTGCGGTAGTCACTGTCGCGGTCATCAACAGCACTGTCATGGTCATCTAAAGCTGTACCAAAAGAACAATACATTAATTCCATTTTCAATACATTGAAGATTACATCCAAGTATTTTTGCTACTGACGTCAAGAATTTTTAAGTTCATGTTTTCAGGATACCTGTGTGCAAATGCTTTTGCTTAATAAACACTGCCATCTTCTTTTTTAGTGAGGGAACTACAATTTAAAACTTAAAGGAGAGAAATAATGCAGATTTGTTTTCCAAAAGTTAAAGAGGTAAAGTTGATACATTTGTGAAATGCTCTGGAGGTTCAATGATAGGCTTAATGAAAACAAGATTAGCAACAGAAATACTGGTAGTATAGTAAATACTTTTGTTTCCTAATGGTAGGAAACAAAAGGGCTAGAGGAGTGGGAAAAAAGAACAATGAAAAGTATGTGATACTATATTTATAAACATATAGATATAATGGATGATAATTTATTTTTTATTATGTTTTGTGTTACTTGGGAAAGGAATGACATGAAAATATTGAGGATTGACCAGGGAGAGATTTCCATAAAAGTGAAATACATACTCTTTGGATCAACCCATCCGAAATAGTTGCCTGGTAAAAGTGCAAATATTATAAATAAGAGACTAATCATGAGACCACAGGGCTTATGCAACAATAAAATAAAACAAAACAAAACATGTTGGTGAACCTTTTGTTAAAAATGTAAGGTTAGATGTGAAATTGTGGGCATATTGAGATATACATTTGTCACAATTTTGACTGTGAGTTGATTACTATTTAAAAATGAAAGGCCAATAAAGTTACACACAGTTAAAGCATGGCACGAGGAGAAATGGCTTCCTCTAGAGCAGGGGTGTCAAACTTATTTTCATCGAGGGCCACATCAGTATAGTGGTTGTCCTCAAAGGGCCAGATGTCACTAATACATGTAACTAAAGGTAATGAAAAATATATGTAACTACTCCTTAATGTTAACTAACTCATTATTTATGATACATTTTTAAAGTGACAAATATGGAGTCCTATGTTGTTCATAATTAAATAAATAAATTGCAGTTGCATAGAAAAATATGTTTGCTTGTTACTCAATCATTTTAGATTTGATTCTGTCAGGTTAGGTTATATGGATAGTGTTTAAGTCCTAATTTATAGTTGGCAATTCCAATATTTCAAGTCCGATTCCCCCTAGATATGAATAAACACACACTAATTTTTCTTATTATTTTAAGAAACTGAAAACTTTTATGGTCTTGAGGGCCACATAAAATGATATGGAGGGCCACATTTGGCCCCCGGGCCTTGAGTTTCACACATGTGCTCTAGAAGCTAAGAAAGGTTTTAGAATGAGAGAAACAACTCACAGCACTGAGAGGCAGCAAACGGCAACTGTCCAGTTTGGCCATCATCATGAAGGGGGTACTACCAAAATTGGACAGTAAATAAATATGAAACACAATCAGGAAAGCCTGTTGTTATTTTGTTCAATATAAATCACTGGTTCTGCGTTCCTTCTCCTAAAAAATCACGTCGATAACATCACTAGAAAAAGAAATAAACAATTTCCTATTGATAAATTACTGTACCACACCTCATCATGAATTCCCATCGTGTTGATGCATTCGAGTTTGCTCGTCCAATACATCGCCTCATCCTCTGGGATGTCTGTTGTTGAAAATAAACCAAATGAATTCAATATTACAAATAACCTCTTAATAGGCAGCATACAACATTCATATGGTTTTAATTTCTCGTACACTTTCTGGTAATAAACACTGAAACAGTCTGACAATACCATCAAACTTATTGTGAAATACAAGAAATAGAGAATTTTTTTCATCTTATTCTTTGGTTTCCATTAATGTTTTGGTATCAGCATCTTTCTGAAACAGATTACAGTTATGCCTGAAATAATTTAGGCCCAATAGTTCTAATTTAGATTACATTTAAGCTGTTGGGCTGACATGTAGGCATGACATTAACACTAAAGCCAATGCTTCAAGGAGATACCTTGAAGCACTGGAGAAACCGACATATTATAAACCGCTTTGGTGAATAACATGAACACCAACAAATGAACACACAGCCGTGGAAGGCTTGAAAAGGCCTCAAAAAGCAGAGAGCCAGGTTCTATTTTACTCACCCTGTGTGAACTCAATTAATGTGTTACGTCTACTAAAAACATTTCCTTACATAATGATAGATCTAGCAACAACTGACTGTACCTTCGCAATTATACTTAAATTAAAAGAACCAACCAAGCCAGAACTGCTTTAAATGCAAAGCTGGAATACATTACAACTTAATAAATAAACACCATGTCAGGTAAATTGTCAAAATGAAGTTTAAAACAGATATGCTGTGATATGCTATAATAATGCAAAGGATGCCAAAATAATTTTGATACGGAAATAAATCTAATAGTAATATTATGGATTCAGGGAACAGACTTTTTTTTTTATACAAAAACCTTCTACTTAATGACTGATCAAAAGCTATACTGCAATCAATGTCCTTCTTATTAGAAGTCAAAACAAAAATAGTGGACTTATTTTAGTCTTTAACCAAATAAACAATAAAACATTTATTTACTACAGGCCTTTTACTTATAACATTTATGAGTAGGACAGTCCTTTTAGGCTACGTTCACAATGCAGGCTGAAACGACCCAATTCTGATTTTTATTGGCCCTATGCGACCTGTATCTGATCTTTTCATGACAGTCTGAACGACACAGATCCGATCTTTTCAAGTGCGACCCAGGCCACTTGGGTATGGGTACAGACGATCCTGGCTCCAATGCCTTCTTAAAATGAGAAAATTGTAATTGTGCTGGCTTCTTTGTGAAAATAAATTTAATAATGCAAAAAGAGCTCCGCTGTTGACAACACTGTTGTTGACATCCATTGTTAACGTTAGCTACTTCCGCAAACAACAAGTGACGTTCACCGTTGAGTACTCTTCTGTGCATGTTGGTCAATTCTGGGTCATTTAATGGTCACACAGGAGGTCACAAAAGTTAGCATTTAATTGGAAATGTGAACGCCTTGCAAAAAAAAAAATCGGATTTCTTCAAAATATCGGAATTGAGCATTAAGCCTTGCAGTGTGAACGTAGACTTACTTATTCAAGAGAACTCAGTGGCATATACAGTGCGTTTACATTACTCCAAAGCACCCTAGGATAGACTTTGTCATAAATTCTTTCTCAGTGCCCCCAGCTGGACAAATATTTCTCTGTTACCTCAGAAAACAGACTGGTGGCATTTAAGCATGAGACATGGTCATGGGTCGTATGCGTTAATGGAGGGGAGAGGGATAGGTGAAGGGTGGGTTGGGCTTTTATTGTCAGGGTAATCCCTTCAAATTTCTTTTGGCTTCCAAAGAAAATTGTGATTTTCGTGTTTTTAACATGTTCTTGGGACATTTTTTCTGAGAATGGAGGACATATATGAAGAAAATAAAGCTGAAAATTGTATTTCTGAGTATTTCTTTTTTGAAATCGTGAATCAAGAGGCGATGAAAAAATGACGTTTAGAAAAAAAAATTGTGATGCAAAAAAATACACCAGGCTGGCCACAAGCTCCCTGCTCTGCTCCTTTCTGTTGGATCCACTTGCAGACAAATAGATCTATGTACGTCTTCATTTTCTTCGTCAAAGCTGGCATCTGGATCAAAACTGTATGGCTGGATAGCTCCAGTATTGTTCTCCATTTTTGCTGCACTGTTAATGTTACATTAGGGGTGTGTGGGGCTGTAAGCTAACGGAAGGGGCCTGTAAACGGATGGGTGATGGAAAGGGGGGCGAGGTTGCTCCATGCCAACAGTCCTGCCCAGAACTCAGAGGCAAATTGCCAATGAATTCCTGCCATTCTGAAGAAACTATGTCCTACAAAAAACCTCAGATTTTTAGATTTTGCCAAAAAACAGCATAATCGTAATTAAATGACCAATGAGAACGCTTTGAAAATACAGTGGGGCAAAAAAGTATTTAGTCAGTCACCAATTGTTCTTCTACTTAAAAAGATGAGAGAGGCCTTTAATTTCCAATATAGGTATACCTCAAATATGAGAGACAAAATGAGAAGAAAGAAATTCTGGAAAAATCCCATTTTTTTATTTTTAAAGAATTTGTTTGTAAATTATGGTGGAAAATAAGTATTTGGTCACCTACGAACAAGCACGATTTCTGGTTCTCACAGACCTGTAGCTTCTTCTGTAAGAGGATCTTCTGTCCTCCGCTCATTACTTGTATTAATGGCATGGTTTGAAGTTGTTATCTATATAAAAGACACCTGTCCATAACATCAAACACAACTCCATTATGGCTAAGATCAAGAGCTGTCTGAGGACACCAAAAAAAAATTGTTGACCTACATCAGGCTGGGAAGACTGCATCTGTTCTAGGTAAGCAACTAGGTGTGAAGAAATCGATTGGGGGAGCAATTATTAATAAATGGTAGGCATACAAGACCACTGATTATCACCCTCAATTTTGGGCTCCCCGCAAGATCTCACCTCGTAAGGTCAAAATGATCACAAGAACGGTGAGCAGAAATTCCAGAACAACACAGGGAGACCTAGTGAATAACCAGTAAAGAGCTGAGACTAAAGTATCAAAGGCTGGGGTCTTGGTGTGGGGATGACGGGCACTCTCCCTCCTTCTTTTTGCATTCCATCATCCACCTTAGGGGAACATGGACACTCACTCGAACGTAGGTGCTTTCTCACCTTTGCACAGGTGGTTTGCGTGACAGAATAAGATGTTTCGCATGTATTGGTCTTAAGGCAAAAGTATGTGTGTGTGAACATCGGTTGTATGGTGTACATGTTGACATGTCTTGTATGTGAACATTTTTGGAGCTAACATGTATGTTTCTAACATTTGAGTGTGTGTGTGTGTGTATGTGGACAGGCCCTGCCCCTTTTAGTTTTGTATTACTTATAGACCTTCCTGTAATGACTATAAACATCCAGCAACTTGTTGCTTTATGCTGCTTCACGTTTCTACCCACCCTTCTTTAATCACCCTCCAAGCCTCCTACCCCCCCCCCTTCTTCCCTCCGTTTCTTTTCCGTCCGGTTCAACAAAAAATTGCTACGAATATAAGTAAGATGAATAAAGTTTAGCCTAAATTACAAAATTGGTTAATGGAAATATACACCTAGTGTGTCAAAAGATTCATAACCCCTATTGTAACAGTAAAATATGTCCAACACAAGAGGCTTTCAGCTCTCATCTTTTTGAAAGGACAAGTAAAAATAAATAAATAAATAACAAAGTAAAAAAAAGGCTACCATTAGTAACACACTACGCTGCGAGGGACTCAAACCGTTCAGTGCCAGATATGTCCCCTGCTAAAGCGAGTACATGTGCAGGCCCGTCTAAAGTTTGCTAAAGAGCATTTGGTCCAGAAGAGGATGAAGCATCTCAATGTCCTGGAGTGGTCTAACCAGCCTCCAGATCTAAACCCTATAGAAAATCTTTGAAGGGAGTTGAAAGTCTGTGTTACCCAGCGACAGCCCCGAAACACCACTGCTCCATTGAAGATTTGCATGGATGAATGGGTCAAAATACAAGCAACAGTTTGTTAAAACCTTGTGAAGACTTACAGAAAACATTTGACTGCAGTCATTGCCAACAAAGGGTATACAACAAAGTATTTAGTTGAAAATTTGTTATTGAGCAAATACTTATTGTCCACCAAAGTTTACAAAAACATTATTTAAAAATAAAACAATGGGATTTTGTCTCTCAAAGTTGAAATATACCTTAGATGAAAATTACAGGCCTCTCTCATCTTTTTAAATGGGAGAACTTGCACAATTGATGGTTTATTAAATACTTTTTTGGCAAACTGTATATTGTACTCGCTGTCCCTGAAAATGTCACATGCCCAAAGTAGAGTCCCTGATTGGTCGACGTGATGAGGTGACCTCCCTATTTAAGATTTTTTAACTCACTGCGGCCTGCGGCCCAAATTGCACCGCACAGCTCAAATCCTGTGGCTGCCAGACCTTTGTGCAGCGCCCGCTGCTCAAATCGCACCACAGGACTTCTGATCACGTCTGTATTATTGACAGCATTGAAACTGGCCTCCTCTGCCATGCAAATCGCGTTTGGTGTAAACGCAGCTTTTAACTGTCACAGGTTTGTGCGCTTACAGCACCTGGTGTGTGAAGACGGTTCACAATAGCCTTAACAGCTAACATTCTTACCAAAGGGCAGTTCAAAGCGAGTGTCCAGCAGCACCCGATGAGGCAAGGGGTTCTTGGTGCCGTATATCTCATCTGCTCTCATCAAGACCTCCGCATCCAAGAAAGTCCACTCTCCTGAGCCCTCCTGCAGTTCCATGAACACACATATACCCTATTAATTTTTTAAAATACTCAATGTTGTGGCAAATGTCATCTTAGAATAACTGCAAAAATACATATTTGTATTTAAAATATATAATTGTTTTATGGGGTGAAGTGGCAGCCTTGTGACAAAGCATGAACACAAAATGTCAACATTTTTTTTTATTTAGTGCCAAACAAGTTCTTTTTTTTTTAAGGAGACTACTGAAGGTAAACTGACCTCCTCAGACTGGCGAATACTTTTAAGAGGAATCCAGGTGGTCCCAACCATAGTGTCCCAAATGAGCCCTTTGTTCCAAACCTCAACGATGAGGCCAAGGTCCAGCCGGTTGATCTCACTGATTCAAAGATGTGTTTCAAGTGTACATATTATTTAATATAGCATTTAAAGCACAGATATTTCTGAATGATTACAATTATAATTTAACACAGGTATTTCAGCTGTCATAATCCAGCCCTGCCTTGTTTCATTGAACAACCTGTTCAAAGGACTCAAAAAAAGCTTGAAGACAGCAGCATAATAGCATATCCAGAATGAAAGGAGCAGTAGGATGGGGCATTAGCATATTTGCATCTGTAGCAGTTTGGAACGATCAATCAAGCAAATAAAAGGAAGTTGGGAGAAAAAAATAATCAAAGAGATCAGCTAATTGGTAGGGGAGCTGTGGAGAGGGCATCCAGGTGCAAGGACAATGAGATCTCACCTGCTGAATTTAAAAGAATAAATACACATGGAAAAGAACTGAAAGCAAAATATGTCAGTTTTAACAGGTATAAACATGAGATGTCTGAGGAGCTACAGCCCTCCAAAGTCTCAACAGGACTATGACGTCTACTATATGACTTTTACTATATTTAAAACAGTATGTGAGTCTTATTCCTAAACTACCTAACAACTTTTTTTATTATTGTACCTGTTCAATAACTTACAACATGAAGTCTTGTTCCCAACAGGGCTGGTCCCCACGCACGGTGATGGTTGTGCTTTTAACATTCTGCACCTTCAATGTTACATAGGTGTTAAACTTGTCTGAAACAAAATGAATAGGGTCATTGTTAAAATTTCAAACAAGTTCAGAGTATTGATAGAAATACACAAATAACTTAGAAAAATCCAGCATAACCAATAAAGGCAGGATTTAATACGGTACGTTTTTACATTTGATGAATACATTTGGAGTAACTCTCCAGTTTTAAAGTCGGCTGAAACAAAAAAACGGAGATTAGTTTTCTTGATTAAAAATCATCTTTATACAAGACGCAGCTTACTTTGTCTTTTGGCTGCTCCTATTATAAGTCACTACAGCAAATCACCCGCCTCCATCTAATCCTTACCTCTGCACCCTCCACACTCCCACCAACCCCCATCTGTCCTGCTTAACTACATGAATGTACCGCATCTTTGGTCTTCCTTTAGTCCTCTTCCCTGGCATCTCCAAACTCAGAAACCTTTTACCAACATAATCACTTACCCACTTTTAATGTTAAACTATCTCAATCTGCTTCGCTTCATTTATATCCAAAACATCTAATATGAGCTGTTCCACTGATTGGTTAATTTCTGATATTCTCTATCATTCTCCCAAGGAGAACCTAAACATCTTCACCTTGGCCTCTTATCTCTTTCTAAAGCTGCATTTACACAGAACGCAATTCGCATGACAAAGACAGCCAGTTTCAAGGTTAAGTCAATGGTACAGACAGGATCTAAGGTCCTGCAGTGCGATTTGAGCAATGGGCATGGCGGTCTGGAAGCAGCGTGATTTGAGTGGTGAAGCAGGATTTGAGCAGCAGCCAGAGTTAAAATATTTAACCTCTGGTGAGTTTGCTGCGTTGCGTCAACTTTGGGTAAGTGATGTTTACAGTGACAGTAGGTCTGGGTAGAATACACATCCAATATTGTGGATCAATCCGGTGGTTCTCCTGGGTTTCCATCCATTTCCATAAGTCGCTGCACCGCTTTCGGGGCAACTTTGTTTCTGGAGCCCATTCCAGCCACTGTTGATCAAAGGCGAGCGGGTATTCCCTTGACAGTCTGTTGGAGGGCCCATGGAGCTGGAGTGATCGCGCTAGCTATGCCGACTACTGGAAGGCGAGCTGGTGGCCAGACAGAGAGATGCTGTGGCATTGAAGAGGTGGTTTGCTCAGGCCTTCTGAACTTTCATTGAAACAATCACAAAAAGCTCCCCTTGTTTTATTCTTTTTTTTCTCCCTCGGGTTAATGCAGGAAAACAATCCTTCAAAATCAGTCAGACAGAAACGGAAAGACAGCTGAATCTAAAAAGACAGGTGTATCTTTCAGACACAGCAGTGGGAGTAAAGATCCTGGTACCGGGAGTGTCTCTGAAGATATAAATCCAGATATGGAAACGTGTTTCCCGATGTTGTTGTAGAACTCTTCAAGATCAATAAACCTGAACTCTAAACATCTTTCATGAATGAGATGAACAAAGATGCCACTCCATGTAGCGATCAGGCTAAAAACATTAGCTGCAAACTCCTCCCACACGCGGCCGGGCGTCAAGCTAAGAACACAGTTTTGGACAGGTGGTGAGCAGAGAATTCGCAGCGCACTGAAAGACTCTCTAAAACAATACCTTGCCTGCTCTCATCATTGTCTTCTACTTTCCTCCTTGCCGATACTCTGGTATCACACATTACACTTGAAACCTTCTTCCACTCGTTCCAACCAACTTGCTCATCATGCCTTTACACCTCTATCTCAAACTCTCGCTCTGGACTGTTGATCCAAAATACTTAGTCCTCCATTTACAAGACACAATGTCTATTCAAAAAAAATCTTTAAACCTATTTTCCTTTATTACCATAATGTTAATCTGTGGAAAAAAATTACAATCAAGATTTGCTCAGATTAGAATACAAGTTATGTTTTTTTTAAACTAACTGACAAAAACTATTAAATAGAAATTAGAAAAATGAACGAGTTCCAAAGTAAACCAATCAGTCAATACAGTTTCAGCTTAGGTATTTAACTGACTTTTTCCACATTCTTACAGTAAGCCCTGGCTGCGGCCTGGGGAACGCTCTACATCGCGGGATGCCTGAATGCAGCATAATGTTAACCCAAACCACATAACGCTGCGGAATGCTAACCCCGCCCACATTCCATCGCGGAATGCTAACCCCACCACCCATCCTAGGACTTTCTGTCAAGCTATTTGTGTCTTCCAATGTCGGTAAAAACTATTTGTTTGTTTTTTTCACCTGTATTATTTCTGTCTTTGTATAGAGACACATTGCAGTTTTATTGGACGATGACATGAAAAACAAATGCCTGGGTGTGCATTAAAAAGTGAAAATAAGGGTTAAGTACTAAAAACTGGTTAATATTTATTTATTTTGTAAGTGAACATGGTATATAAAAATAACATTTAGAAAGGTGAAATGTCTACTACGGATGTGTAAATATATTTTAACATGTACTTTTTGACTTTCAGTGCGCTCTGTACATGGGGGCCAAATGTGTTTTCAGTGAGGTGTGTGTAAATTGTGATCAGTTTGTGTCAAGTGAATTCGAGACAATTTTGGGTTCTGGCACAAACTGACCTAATGTGCATTTATTTCTTCAAAAGAAAACATGCAGGAAATTAGAAGATGGTGGTGTCTTCATCTAATTAACTTTCCAATGGCGCAAGTTCTCTTTATATGATCACACTTTAAAATCTTTTTTTTTTACTACATGTTTTACTGAACACTATGGATGGACCTTTTGTTCAAATTTTGATAGTGAACATTCATTGCCATTGATTCACCAAGGTCTGAAGAAGAAAGAATGCAGGCCAGAAAAAGGCATTGGGAGAAGTGGAAACTACAGGTGAGAGGAGGTCATTTAATAATTAGGCGTGTATTTAAGCACTTCTTTGAAGGCTATTGTTAATCCCACTCCCACTTTCAGGATGAAGATGCTTCACTGAAAAAGATGCGTTCTGAATCCATCTCTTAAGGTACTATTGAAGCTGTTGTACATACTATGAAGGTAAAAATGCTCCAAAAAGAACGCACTTGTAGATTTGACTTGAGAACTTGTAATATAGAATGTGAAAACTTGTGCATCAAAAATCTGCATCTGTGTGTAAAAATCTTTTGCTGTGAACTGACAAATTTCCATTTGCATGTGTTGATCTAATCTAATATTTTTATTTATTTTATTTTAATCCATATGATTTATAATAAAGCTGCTCAATAGCCCTGGCCCTGTTGTCCTGCTATAACAAAGATGATCTTCCTGTTGACGGTCCGTTTGCAGCTGTCTCGCTGTATGTCTGCATTTAAAGCACGAAGAGATCATTTCTCATTAAAATGCAGGAAAAAACAAACTTTTTTCTTTAGAAATGCATTTGTAGTTCACTCTCTGTGTTAAAACAAAATGATTGAGATACTTGCTGTCACATTTGAACGTTTATCAGAAGAGTTATTGAAGCAGGAAGTCCAATTCTGTGAAGATCTTTCTAACTTTATTAAGTTCTCCGAGTCCTGCATTCCGATTGGTTGACTCCGCCTCCTCTAACCCTCCCTCCCCCCAGTTCCATTTTCGGACACATCAGTTTTGACACAAATTTCTCGCAAGGAATGTGTCAGAATTCAGAGCGCAGTTGTAGCGCACTTGTGATTTGCGCCAGCAGATTCGAGCACACGCAGAAGCACATTTGAGCAGTTGTAATCACAGATTTGGAGTTGTAACTCTAAATGAACACATGCAAATGGAAATTTGTCAGTTCACAGCAACAGATTTTTACACGCAGATGCAGATTTTTGATGCACAAGTTTTCACATTCTATATTACAAGTTCTCAAATCAAATCTACAAGTGCGTTCTTTTTGGAGCATTTTTACCTTTATAACATACAAACATAAATAGTTTTCCCCTGAATGCTAGGGCTGGGCGATATGGCCTAAAAATAAGACGTCCGATTTATTTTTTTTAATTCGATTTCCGATTTTTTTTCCCCGACCTTAAGGAAAACTATAAGTACAAACGGCAGAACTCTTAAAGCAAATTTTGCTTTTATTTAATCAAATGCAAGTCAAATGTAACCCCCATTTCTGGGATGAATAATAAATAAACGCAAAGCAACTGCTTCAGTGATTGTCCTCCACCGTGCCCCTTTCCTGTCATATGCGGTGCCTTGTGCAAAGGATTTGGCTACAGTTAACTGTTTTTTAGCTATGTTTTTTTGGTCACTGCAATTTGTTCGCCTCAGGGAGACTTGTGTTGGAATAGGTTTGTTGTGCTGCTGCCTTTGACTGCGATGGGCTCTAGGCAAATGTTGCAGCGTGGGGTCTTGCTCCACTTCTATCGCAGCAAACCTATACCAGTTCCAAACAACAGATGATTATATTCCTTTCTTGGGAACAAACTTCCCACTCTCACCAGTAGCCATGTTGTCGCTTGGTGTTTCGTGTGTGCTATGATGTTGTTGTTTGTCGCTTGCCAAATTGCCATGTGAAACCAACGCTACAGCAGCTCAGGGGAGTCAGAAATGCGCCATTACACAAAACTTGATTTAGTTATTTTTTTAAATATTTTTTAAAACAAAAAATTTGAATGAATTCATTCAATCGATTTTTTGCCCCGGCCTACTGCATGATTTCGTTCTCTGTTAGATTACTCTGGGTGACCTTATAAAAGTTTAGGAGATGGGATGTCCAGGATCTTTTTTTAGTGTAATTTCTATATTTTAATTTTCATTCTGTTCCCTTTGTAGTGGAGGGTGACTTGACAACCAGCAGTGGGACAGGAAGGAATGTATGTAGCTTTCTTAACTCACTGTGTGCCCCATCTCCAATATCTACTTTATTAATTACTAGTGGTGTAATGGTACACGTACTTGTACCGAACCGTTTCGGTACGGCAATTTCGGTTCACATTTGTACCGTTTCGTTTTTTTTGTTTGTTTATTTTTTCCCCCAATGTAATAACTTTGCGCCGAGGCGGAACTAATGTTACTTGCGGTATTCCACCAAGACTCTCAATGGTGTTTGCACTCGCGCGCCTGTAGGAAAGAGGGGGGGCAGAGCGTAGGAGCGTGCAGCGCAAGAGTGTGCATGAGCGCATTCAGGGTGTGTTGCTCAGTTCCCCGCAACAGTAATAAAAAAGGTTTCCTCCAAAAGAACGGAGGCTGGTTCTATCGCTTAAGTTCAAATTTATCTGCAGATTAAACGCTTCAGAGAATACTCTCATCTTGGCTATAAGTAACATTAGATTTAGTGCCATACGTTTCCATTCAAATTTATGGAAACACTGGAGGGACTGTCTTTTTATTTGTTATTGTAATTAATGCTTTTATGGTGTGGTATGTATATGTAATTTTTTTTATGTTGGTATTTATTTTTATCCTTGTTAATTAATTTATTTTAACAATAAAATATTTATTTATTTATAATTTATTTTTATGAACTTTTTTATTAACTGTAACTATACACTGAACCTCAACTTGTGTATTCTTTTAAATGTAGTGGGACTGTGTACTCCTTTTTACTGATTGGACCATGAGTCTGGAATAAATTCTATCCATCTATCTATCTATCTATCTATCCATCTATCTATCTATCTATTGAAGGAATTTATATTTTTTGGTCATTTCATTAGGGTTGTCAGTCTTAAATTTTTATTACATTGAAGATAAGTCATTTGCTGAAGTGTGTGCTTTAACATCCTTTCAACTCTGAAGTTGCTTCCTAAAGTTGCATATGTGAGAGGTTTCAGGAATGCAGCTCCAATCTCACCCCCCCTTCAGGAGAAAACAGTCTTTGATCTTCTAAGGCCATTTGGTTGTAGGTCTGACATGGGCCATAAATTAACTATCTCTGGTACTGTAGCTGTGGGAACCACTCCAGGCGTCCGCTCAGGTGTGGAGAACAAAAGCTTTATGATCTACTGTATGCATGCTGGGAAGATCCGGACACCTTTGTTAAACTGTTAAATTTGTTAAACTTAATCCGGTGGAATCCCGTGGTTTTCTTCTTCTCGACTTTTTTGAACATGCAACAAGGAAAGTAATCTCAAAGCGACAGGATTATTTCCTACACTATCTATCTATCATTAACCCGCTCTGGAAGCTCTGAGGGTCCGAACGGGAAAGTGAACCCCGAAGGTAGATCTTCTTTCCACGGTCAGAAACGTGCAGTTCAGGTTCAACAGCTATTAGGTGACGGAGTTGACAGTGCGCATGTCAACAGTATCAGCATGGCTAATGTATCTCCTTACGATCTCCTGTGTGGTAATACTTTGGCTTTGTTGTCTGCATCAATTAAGGGAAAGGACAATTGAATAAGTCGAATGCTGTGTGTCAACATTAGCTGCGTTTACATGGACAAAAGCATGCCCGATCGGAAGAAAAATGCGCATATAAACACGCTGTTCCGAATAGTCTGCCCTGATCAGACTCGTTCGGATCAAACTTTCTTTCCGATTGAAATAGGTGGGTTATGCCGATTGTTGATCCGATCACGTTGCATATAATCAGTTTATTACGATTGTGTGTCACTACTGCTCTGGTTTACGTCACGCATAGAAGGTGCGGTGCTTCAGAGAAGGTTTTGAAACGCATACAGGACTGACTGGCTGCTCCGCGTGAGTGAACCGTGTCTGTGAGCAGAGCAGCCGGATTTATAGTTTTGTGTTTGCAGACAGGGAGATGGTGCTTAGTTACGTGTGCGCTCCGGGGGGAGGCTTCCAACCCACTGCTCTGGGTTAGCGGCTGCCGTACTCAGGAGAACCAAGCAGAGCTAGGACCGCCAGCTCACCACCGGCGTCTGGGGCGGTGTGTGAGCTTTTCAAGGCAGAAATGCCGCTCAGTCCTTAGAAACCGGTTTAAACAATCACATGGATTTGTGTTACCAGTCGTGTCCCGACAAAAGGCAAAACACACACAATAAATAATAAAATAACAATTCATAAAATAGCAGTTGATATCAGGCAGATTTTTTAAACAGCAGTACCAAACCGAAACGTATCAAACCGAGCCCTATGAAATTCTGGATCGAACCGAATTGAGATTTTAGCGTATAATTACACCCCTATTAATTACAGTTTTTTTTCTGTGCAGGAAGAAGATGCCTTATACACTACACCATTGAGGCAGGTAAATTGTGCAAATTACAGTCCTTTCAAGGAAGATGTTCCCTGCCTGATGTTCTGAAGGTGAATGAAGGAGAACAGAAGGAAATTTTGAAAGAGCTCTAAAACTGCTCCCTCATGAGTGAATGTGGTGAGAGATTGATGTAACTGAGGGAGCTTTTCATTTTTTCATTTCAGTTTTTTGACGACTGTTAAGCATTGTGCACAGAAATTATGGATAATCGAAAATTATAGGTATATGTGTGTTTTGAGGAACAGTAAATCGCAGTGTCTGCTGGTGTAGCCAGGGGACATCCTAGACAGGTCACCTGTCTTTTGCAGGACCACAATCAAACAGCCATGCACACTCACATTCCTAACAATGGACACTTTAGATGATTAGGTGATCAATATACCTATTAAGCAGTTTTTTGGGGGTGGGAGGAAGGCCTGGAGAAAACCCACTAATGCATGTCTAGCATGGGTTCAGAGGTTTTACTTTCCCCGTCTAACTGACCTGAGACTATGCACTCCTTGAGTTGTGAGAGACTGAGCTGAAATACACAACAGTTATTACATAAACAATATCTTGGTGGAACCTGGGTGTGATAAATTATACATTTTATATTCTGATATAATTTCATCCAGGCTAAATGTTGTTAGCGCCCGTTAGTCTTCACCTAACCGTTCTTCCGGTTTCGTTCTGCCACAAAAAAGCACTGACCGCACAGATTAAAAATAAAATGAGCGAACAGGCGCTTCATAATAACCATAACATAACAATAATAAAAGTACGTTTAAAAGATCATCTCGTGTATTACGGAGCTGCTAAATAGATGGGCTAGTGTCACTATGACTCTGAGGTAAATTCACTCCTGAGCATGCGCTGTTCTCTCCATCACGCAGCTGACCGGCTTTTCCAAGCCCGTTGGTGATGGTGGATTTTTTCACACTGCTTTTAACGATTGCTTTTAACTTGACAGCTGCATCATATTGTAGTGGCGATCACGTGCACGTTGGGTCTAATGGCACCAAAAGATTCTGGGATGCGGCTGGGCATGCGTGTTTCTTTTTGTTGAACCATGACTGAAGTGTCTAAGACCTGAAGTCAGGTCCATGCTGTTTGGCTGCTAAAAGGTGTGTTGATAAATAATTGGCTAGTTGCTTGGAGTTGGATTATGCATTCAACCCATGCTCTAAGACCGAAAGTACGTTCAGGGCGGCCGCCAAATAAATCCACAAATTAGCCACGTCACTGAATAAGCCGCAGGGCTGTGCGCACAAGACAAAAGTAGTGGCTTATAGTCCGGAAATTACGGTATATGAAAAACAGGAAATGTTAAAAATGAAGTTTAAATGTTTGTCCAACATCAAAAGTGTCCAACAAAAAAGTATCTTCTATGTGATGCTGACAAGAAGGGTATATATTAACAGCTAAAGGTTTAAAAGAAAAGGCATCAAGCAATACTTTTACTTTAAAATTATTCTCTGAATCCATTATGGGTTAAAACGAAAGTTCATTTTGAAAAATTACTCTAAAATCCCAGGTCAGTGTATATTAAAGAATGTAACAGTGAAGGCATAATCTATATCACATGACAAACTGGGAGGTTAATTCTGCTTTGGTTTAACAGGGGTGAAAAAGATCAAAAGAGTGAAAGTCTACCCCTTAAGTAAGCCAAGCCAAACAAGGCCAGCACTTTGACCCTGTTAATCTCCTGATATAGCCACCCTCATGCAACACATGGCTCCAAATGCCTGCTGTGAATTCCAGCTCTGCTTTGTGTGCTCAAGAACGCAACAAAAAGCCAAAGATGACATGAAAAGAAGTCACCCCTGAACTTCTGCTGTTGCAGAAAAAGGTCACAGTTGATCCTGATACAACCATGAGCGTTAACTTGCATTAAAGTGAAAGGAGTCATCTGAATGCCTGTTTTTAAAGACTGCCATTAATAAAGGTAAATATGGCAGGTAGCATGTTCTAGTAGCAGCACAACACGTGGAATGATCCGCAGCTGCTGCAACTGGGTGTTCAGACAATAGTATCTTTCAGTATGTGTGCTTTCACACCCAGTGATCTCGGCCGGCCTCCCCCCGTCACCAGTGACGGATTGCAGAGCAGAAGATACTGTTTGCTCCAGCTGTCAGCATTGAGTAAAGCAAGCCATGGTGACGGGGGTTGAGTGGATGAGGATTGGCAATCAGTGTCACATCCGGCAGCTTTTTCGGTTTCGCTGTAAAATGAGAGAGGCATAAACTTTCCAGGTCTTATGCTCAGTTTCCCTCCAGACCAGGGGTCGGCAACCTTTACCACTCAAAGAGCCAATTGGATCAGTTTCCCATAGAAATAAAAGCACAGGGAGCCGCAACACTATGGGTGTTAGAAAAAATCATTTTGCCGAATTATCGAGATAGTTCATTTAGTGATACTTGTTTTGATTCAAAATGTCGAAAGATTATTTATTTTAATTATTTATGAGCGTGTGAGTTTTCCTTTGATCTTTTGTCCATTTTTCACAACCTTGAATTGACTTTTCCATCTGTCAAACACAGAGTTAAGATGAGTGAGATGATGGAAACAATTTCACTTTGATGCAGACTTCTTTCCATTTTTCTTCTTTAAATCCAGTTAACCTAATAAAGTTTATCAATATTATAGATGACGGATCCGGAATCATAAGCGGTGAGTCTCAGCCCCTCCCCCGCCTCTCGACCTGTTCAAATTCTCTCCAGCTCCAAGTTGTTTTCCCCCACGTGCAAACCCCCCCCCCCCCCCCCCCCCCCCAGCGTGTTCTACACAGCGCAACATACAGTCATCATCGCAGCAAGTTGACAGGATAGTAGTAGGGGCGCCCTTACGCAAGTGTAATTACTTTTACTTTTACGGGAGAAAAAAAAGGCTTTTTTTTTGGCGCTATGAGATGGCCACTGACTGTCTTTTTAGAAGAGCTTTCTATCCCATAACATGGCGTAAATGGCGTATACTTATATAGCGCTTTTCTACCTACAAGGACAAAGCGCCCAAAGTCACAGACCCATTCACCCATTCACACACACATTCACACACTGGCGCCTGCCTACCACCAGAGGCAAGGCGGGAGTTGAATCTGCAATCTTACAATCATAGGTCGAACGCCCTACCGCTGCACCACGGCCGCCCCCTAAATAACAGACGCTGTGTTCACAGCTGCAGACACACCCCCTAAACAATCTTAGAACATCATGGTTATTTTACAAAACCACAGAGAGCCGCAGCACAGAGATGAAAGAGCCGCATGCGGTTCCGGAGCCACAGGTTGCTGACCCCTGCTCCAGAGGAATCCAGATTTTGCCTTTGTCCCCAACACCCTGAAAACCCTAAATATCTGCGATATATGTCCAAGTGATCTCTCAGCACTTTTAACCTGCAAAAAGACCTACATTTGTTTAAATAGAAATATTAAACAAATTACATTTTACAAATCCACCAAAAAGATAAAAACTGAATCAACCAATGCGCAGATGTAGTGGTTACGTAAAAAAAAAAACATACTGCACGACTGACGTTTATTTAAAAAAGCTTTTTTTGAAAGAAAAATGGTGTACTCAGTTATATTTTTTGAAACAAAAATAATTTTTGAAAGTACAGGCCAGAATACGTATTGCATATATATATATGCATACTGTTCTACATCAAGTCTTTGGGAAAAAAAAAGAACCCAGTGAGGCATTCCTTTATGGACCGATCACATGACCAGACTAAACAAAGATTTTTATGGTTACCCAGGCAACACGCAGAAACGTTTACTCTACAGCAGCCGTTTGCGCTGCTGTAAACATAAGTAAACATAATTCTTGACTGTCAACAGTTTACATAGGTGGATTTTGAACATCTTAAAAAGATGCTTACGGCTTTCGGACAAAAAGGTGTGCTAAAAGCCCACAGACTGGCCTTGATACAACACTAATCGCACACTCATGAGATACAGAACAAAAACCTAATTATTATCTCAAGAGGACAGTAACAACAAGGACAGGCTTCATTAGAAAGCAGCCTGGGGGATGCTAAAGCCTTTCCCTAATTAGATAGTCCTTGGCCTTTGCCCCACTTGATCCAGCTTTCTTGAATAGCAGATAAGGGAAGAGAATGGATTAGATGAGAGCCACTTAGTGGCTGTGGGGCTTTTATGACTCCATTGTACAATTTGTACCGTAAAAGTGGCAGCAGCAACGATGGGCGAAAAAAGCCCAGAATGTGCATATTTTGCAATATAGTACCTGGCCATCACTGGATTTTTAAAGCCAAAGCTAGTTATCACTGAAAGGAAAGTTGTTCTTCTATTATAATAACAAACCCATAACCCAATAACAAAAACACAATGCTCATCCATCCATTGAGCCAAAATTGTGTTGCCAGACCAACAAAACTCATTTGTGAATTAATGGACTAATATTTTAGCAATGACGAAACATTTTGCAAGAAGTGAAGGAGCAAATTTAATTGTTTCTGTCATCAAAACCACTATGGTTTCTGATTCTTAATAAAATAATTTTTTCTTTGTTTTTTTTCTATTCACATGAGTTAAATTTAGAAGTTTACAGTGAGCGTTCAATCGTGAATATTATATAAGATTTCATATTAACTATATTTAATGATGATAAAATTTCGGCAAACTTTTATGTAAATAAATGTCTGTTTTTTGTGAAGAAATTAAAAGTATTCCATCACAAAAAAAAAAAAAAACAATAAATAGTTCATTTGCATTTAGCATTATAAAAAGGTTTTTAAAGGATGCAGGCCGATTGGTTGACCCTCACACAGTTTCATCTAGCCATGTCTGGCCTTCTGCAAAAAGTGTATATGACCCCTGCAGTATAGTATATGGTTTCTGGTGGGTGGATAAAACCGATGCATTCATACAGGCAGCGTTCTTAATGACATTTTTTTGGTTCTAAGTGGGGGAGGCCAGTGACATCCCAGGTATACCAGCAAATGCAAAACAGTTATTCTGTTATTCTCTCATTAAAACAAAACATTGATAATAGCTGAAAAAGTATTCTTATGTTAGGTTTTGGAACATTACAGAAATGTAATACTCGTCCATCAATCCATCTTCTTCCACTCATCCAGGATAGAGTCGTGGGGGAGCAGTCCAAGTCAGTCATTTTTTGCATTATTACTTTTTTAGCCTAGCCACGCAATCGAGACTCATGGAAGCATGGAAAATGGAATCCCTGGTATTGTTTCCTCACGTCAATAAAGCTTTCCCATATAGATTTCCACATTGTGGGATAAATAAAGTAATCTTATTTGAATTGAAATGAGAGCCAAGCTAACCTCACTTTGCCTCAGTCATAGAACTTGAACCCTCCCCCAATCAAAACGGAAAAATGTCAAAATGTTGATTAAGGGAAACATTGATCCAGAATGCAGGGTATTTAATCTAGGAAGTTGATCAGAGAGAACAAACAGTGGTGTCTACTAGGCTAGCCTCCTGGAACCTCCAAAACTGGATTATAAGGAAAGAACACAAAAACCTTAAAGAGACAATTAAGAGATTCTGCTCTTGCAACTGAAGTTGAACATTTACCTGAGATTGTGCATGGACAACAAAAGCTTTATTTCTTTTTTTATTTATACAACCAGAACAGAAACAGCACTGTTGTTCCTGAGGTTCGACTATCAGACAGACTTTCCAAAATGTCATGTTTATTTTAACAAAAGACATTTCTAGGGGGTATTCCAGAAACCACGTTTAAACTACCCTGACTTTAACACTGAACTGTGGCTGAACTCTGGGTATGTCGGTTCCAAAAGACTGGATATGAGTACATAAAGACATTCTCAATGGATCGCCGATTTCCAGAGTCACCATGGAAACGTGTGGAGAATAAAGTGAGTGCTATACTCAAGTGAGACGGAGTCTGAGATTTTAAGGACAGTGTATGAAGATTAGGTGCCCATCTAAGAAGTAATACGGCATCATCTGCAAAAGAAAGAGTTTCTGCTTGGAGAACTTATAAAACTTACTTACTTACTCCAATTTATTTAAATACTTTCTTCATCTTAATTTACTGTACTTCTTGAACTCTCATATGTCAAAGTTTTTAGGCCGCAGATGTTCTCATTTTTATATCGATAAAATGAATGACAGTGTGAATTTGCAATACGTAACATACAATCAGTTATCACAACTCTTATTCTAACTTCAGTTCTTGCAAAATCACATTGCCCTAGGGGTGCTAAATAAACTCATCACCCTCTCCTTCCCTCTCACTCATGGTGCAGAAAGAATTAAACAAATCCGCCCAGACAGGCAAAGGGAATAGTATCCCACAATTCCTTGGCTGTCAATCTAACAGCAACACCAAAATTAAACCTACTTAATTGAATTAATTTGAATGAATGTAAAATAACTGTCTGATAACAACGTGTTATTTCCAAGCTGACTTTACTAAAAAAAATTATTCATCTTAAGTCAAGCAAATAATTAAGTTAGATCAATGTAAAAAAGTTCATCTTTCCAACATCCACACGAGGTCTTATCACCCCCTCACGGTGGAAAAAGAGCACACGCCCCCTCCGGGTGCTCACGCAGCTTTCTTCCTTCTGCCCGCTCACACTACCAGACAGTGTTAAAGGCACCATGACAATCTTAGAACATGATAGTTATTTTTCAAAATTTTTCAGGACCCCCTCTCTCCTGGGTGCCCTCCTCCTGGTGGTGGGGCGGCTGGCCCCTGCCCTGCTCCTTCCTGGACCAACCGTGGGCCGTGTGGGTGGCTGCCTGGAGCACGGAGCGGGTCTCCCTTGGGGGGTCCTGGTTCGTACCTAGGGTTGGGGTGGGGGGATGCCCAGAACTCCTGGGTGGTGATGAGGTGCTCGTCTAGGGCTGTGGGCACTCTTCTGGAGCGGAGCCGTGCGTTGGGCCTCCCGGCGCGCTGGGGGCTGCTCTCCTGGTTGGGCTGGAGCTGCACTCTCTTCCCCCCCTGCCTCCCTGCTCTCTGGCTCTGGGGGCCCCGCGGAAGTCCTGCTGGCCCTGGCCTGGGTGGCGGATGTGATCGCCCGTGGGGCGGTTGCTCTCCATCTGCTGCCGCGCGGCCGTTGGGGGGGTTCTGGCTGCCGCAACAGCTGTGGCGGGAGTTAGGTCACCTTTGCACAAATAGTTTGCGGGATTGAATGAAATGTTTCACATTAGTTGGTTTAAATGCATAAGTATGTGTGTGGGAACAGTATTTGCATTGTGTACATGTTGACATGTGGACATTTTTTGGAGCCAACAGGTATGTTTGTAACATTTGAGTGTGTGTGTGGACAGGCTCCGCCCTTTCTAGATTTGTATTACCTGAACCTGACCGTAATGATAAACATCCAGAAACTTGTTGCTTTATGCTGCTTCATGGTTTTACCCCACCCCCCTTCTATAATCACCCTCCTATCCCCCCTCTCTAATATCCCTCTCTCTTCTTCCCTCCTTCTCTTTTCCATCCGGTCCAACACAAATGATTTTGATTAAAATGAATAAATAAAGTTTGCCCTCGTGTTACAAAAGGGGTTTATTCAGACAGACCTCTGGTTTGTGGAGTTAGATAAAGTAATTCTTCTCTATGAGTTCTGGTAGATCGCCTGTCCGTCCTGGGGGAGGATCCCTCCTTCATGAGGACACCCCTAAGATTTCTTTGTTTTTTCCGGAATTCGGTTGGCCTTGGTTTTCCTAAAATCTATTATGAGTTCCTTTGTTTTCTCTATGTTAAGTTCCAAAAAGCTTTTGTTACACCAGTTTACAAAGTGTGTCAGAGGACTGCCGTGGTCCAACTCTGGTGTTTGGAGGAGGGTCAGATGTAGTTTTGTGCTGCATCATTGAAAAATTGTGTCCTACAACGGTGTCAGTGTAAAGAATAAAAAGAAGATGAGATTGGACACAACTTTGAGGAGAACCTATGTTAGAAATCATGACATCTGGTAAAATTTGATTCACTAAGAAAGAGTCGCCAGACACACGACAACATTAGGAGATAAGATTCTCAAAACTCAAATTTTTTAATTCAATCATGTTCCCTCTGAACGTATTAGAAACAAATTTTAATTCAACTGGAATAATAAAAGTATTAAATATTTAGGCGTGGAAATAACATAAGATTTTCAAAATATAAACAGTAAAAATTATTCTGTAGTACAAGAAAAGGTACAAAAAGACATTGAAAAATGGTCAACACTGCCACTAGATTTGAGCTCTAGAATTGAAATAGTAAAAATGAACATTTTGCCCCAGTTTCTATTTCTATTTCAAGCTCTACCAACACAGGTCTCTAACACGCAATTTACAATGTGGGACAAAACAATAACCAGATACATATGGGACAATAAAAGATCCAGAATAAACTATGGCACCCTCCAGCTTCTAAAGAATAAAGGAGGTTTGGCGTTTCCAAAGCTGAGAGAATACTATATCGCTTCACAACTACGATACTTGTACTGCTGGTATAATCCCCAGTATACTGGAAAATGGAACAATATAGAATATGAAACTTTACAAGAACCCATTCAAAACATTATTGGAGATATAGAACAAAATGAAACAAAGAAAATGCATCTAGATCCCATAACAAATCATGCACTAAGTTCAAACTACTGCAAAAATGCAAAATCCTAAATAGTGCAAAAAAAATAAAATGGGTAACATATGATAGGCAATTTATACCAGCAGAATATTAGCCAACTTTTAAATATTGGACTACAAAAGGAATAACAGCATGGTGCTTGTTAGAAAAGAAGGACAGACAGCTGGAGACTTTTGGGAACTTGGCTAAGCAATTTCACCTTGAAAATTGAATTTGTTAACCTATTTATACTTACAAATGAGAAACTATTATAAGACTGCAATACACAGTGGCTCTTCTAGGGACGAGGGTGGGATCATTCAAACAATAATAAAGGCATATAAAGACAGCAATACTAAAGTGATTAGTACACTATACAAATCTTTAATGGAGTATGACAAAAACACAACTTTAAAAGTAAAATGTAACTGGGAAAAAGAATTAAACATAAAGATAACTGAACAGGATTGGTTAGACATGTGGAGACACCACCATACCACCACTGGATCTCGAACATGGAGTGAATTCGCCTGGAAGAAGCTTAAAAGATTTTTCATAACACCGAAACTGAAGAACAATCGGTTAAAAACAAATGAGAGCTGTTGGCGTGAATGTGGAGAAGTAAATATAGACCATTCTCATGTATTTGGAAGTGTTCGAATACAACAGGATTTTGGAAGATGGTGTGTGATATAACATGCAAAAAGTGCTAGGATATGAAATTCCTCTGGAACCAGAACTGTTTTATTTGTATATGTTCTCAGGAAACTCTGTCCACCAAAGTGACAAATACTTTTTTAAAGTTATGTCACTAGCCGCTAAAAAATCATTGACCAGGAACTGGGGCACTACGTCGACCCATTAAAGGAGCAATGGACATCAACAATTAACAACATCTATTCAACGGAAACAATAACATACCAGTCCAACTTTTCGGACACTGAAGAAGTTATCTCCTCTTCCAAGACTTTTTTCTGAGGTTTTCATAACCAGAGACGGGAGGGCAATAGGTCTAAACTCTGTTAATTGTTCTGGATTTTTTGATTTTGTGTGTGATGGCTGCCTACGCTGCCACCCCATCAGGGCAGTAACCTCCTGCACCATACCCTACATATATCCGTTCACATTAGTTTTTTGCATATACTTTTAGATTTAGATTTTAATTGTGTTGCTCTGACCTCTTTTAAGGGCCCATTTCTGCCAATTTACACATTTAGAAAAATAAATTTGAAGAATTTTGATGAAATTGTTTGCTGTCCTTGTCCTATACTGCTTAGTCCACCACATAATGGTGTCAGAAGTGGGATCAGCAGTTTAAGGACAGTTTTTTTCTTTCCCCCGGCAATCCCCTGAATTTTTTTTTGTGAGCCATGCAACGAGGAGGAAGAACCACAAGAACCCGCATTGAAAGTAATGACTACAGCACTTCCAACATGGACAATGGAGAGGAGGAGGAGGAGGGTGGAGCTTCAGGAGCTGGTACAGGTACTGAGGGTGAAGAGCCAACAGTGCAAAATCTCACTAGTATTCTCCAGGCCTTCATGGGACAGCAGCAAGCCCGAGAAATGAGACTCCAGGAGCAGCAGGAACACAGGCTAAAAGGCCAACAGCATCAATTCCAGCTTTTGCAGACGGAGGTGAAGGCTGTGAGATTCCGCAGAACTTTGGCCCGCTTTGCCAACAGCCTTTTTGGCTAATGCTCCATGGATCACTCGATCTTATCTGAGCCCGCTACAAAGCACCGCAATCCACGTTTTTATATGATACTGCCAGCAACATGGCACAGAGTTTCGGTTTGGTACTCATCCCAAGTAAAAACTTAGTAGTACATGTCTCAAAACAAGAAAACAAGCTGCCTCTAGCTGTTGTCTTGTTTTTGTTTTGTTGAAGGATGCTCAAAAGGACACCCATAAATAATTAAATATAGTCCTCACAGTATTTCTAATAGATACAAGTATCGCTGAATGAACTATGGCGATATATCGCCAAAAAGTTTTTTTTCCCAACACCCTTAGTAATTTTCCCTTTTTCTATTTCCCTTTTTACTTCTTTGGAGATGGTCGTTTTTTCAAGGGAATTAGCTGTAGAAAATGACCTTTTCTTATTTGTTAACATTCATTTTTAATTCCTTAGTTATCTATAGTTTGTTGTTTGGATAAACAATAACCTTTTTTGAGGGTATATTGAAATTCACACAGAAAGAGATGTAGAATGTAAAAGATTCACAAAGTTCATCGAGGTTATCACAAGCGTTCAACTGTTAAAAACAGTCCTAGTCTATGCAGTCCTCTATGCAGTCCAAGCAGGCCTGAAGAGATGAAATACTATCATTTATTCACTCATCTTCTAAACCCGTTTTGTCCCTTTCTGGATCACAGGGCTGCCGGGCCTGATTTCTGACGAGGACCAGGGGGCGGGAACACATTACACTCATTTTAAAATCACTGCAATGGCTTCCTGTACATTTCAGAACTGATTTTAAGATTATTTTAATGGTTTATAAATGTTTTAATGGTCTTGGGCCTTCTTATTTGAATGATTTTCTTTTAAAGTATGGGCCAGAGGTCGTCCGGCACTGGACTTTTAGCTTTTTTGCTTTTTGTTTTAAATGTTAAATCGCTTCGAGTTGCGCAAAGTGTGAGAAGCGCTTTTTTAATAAAAGTTTGATTTGATTAGAGTTATACAGGATGAGCACCTCCACCAGAATTCCTGCGTGCTCCCTCTAAGCGCGTAGAAGTCCTCAGGAAAAGAAGGAGCTTGCGGCTGAAAGTGATGCGGTTAACGTACTGGCCATTTCCGACATGTGGAGCCACCACCCCATGACAGGTGGACGACAACAACAGTGAAATAGAGAAAAAAAATGCTTGACTTTGCAAAATGTGCCCATAGTCCAATGTATTTATAATTTAAAAAAAAAAAAAAAAATCTTAATCAACAGAACCATATGCACGTACTTGGCACTATCACAAATCACAAAAATAACAGAGCCACGTCAGAGACTGCAATGAGTCACACACCTGTTGGAACGCCCTCGTGTATCAAGGAGCAGTTGTTAATTTTTTGCACCATGGTGTTAATACTTGCATATCTGAAACACCCAACAGGTACAATGTTATACTTAGTTGTTTTTGGCTTTCTTTTGGTTGCAGCTGTTTTTGAACCATGCATACTGAGTTTTGGGATAACAACAATAGGAGCAATATGTTTTTACGTTGAAGAAGCAGATGAACTGAAGCGGAAGAGGATGTTTTGAGCTACCGGTCACCAATCCAGCATGAAAACCACCCACTCAGCCTGGAGCTCTAGTCAAATGCCTACATTTATTATTGATTGATGAGATGTTTTACTCAATAAATTAGTCAGAAAAGGGCAAGCATTTGGAAGGCTGACATTTAAAATTCCGACTGCTGATGAATGTTGCCTGTGGTAAAAGTGACATAGTCCAAAAGACAACTTTTTTGTTATTGTTAGACTCAAGTTTAAATGAATTATTGTTTTTGCACAGTTTCTGAACCAGATGTGTTTCTAAGACAATAACGTTCAAGTTTTTGTTTTTTTTGCTGTTGCTGCTAAATTACTTAGTCGAATATATTTTAATTCAGTTATTTTAATTCAGTTCACAATCTGTTTTGATTTGAATGAAAAATTGCTGTAATTTTTCAGTTTTCTTTAAAAAAAAATAATTATGAAAAATAAAACGAAATGTTTATAGTGTATATATTTATATACACTATATTTATAGTGTATTATATTTTCAATGATAAAATAAGGAGTTATCCCAATAAAACAACTAAATTAAAGAAGTTATAGCCTAAAAAAAAGAATTACAATAAAGAAAAACTGATTAATGGGTTTGATAAATCGATTTGAATGTTAAAGTACATATTAATTCAATAGTAAATAAAATAATAGAAAGACAGTCAAAAGCCCATCCCAGACCACATGAGCATGGTCCAGGAAAAAGCTGAATGTAGAGTTCCAAACTGAAGCTGACAGAAAGCCCAGGTGCAGGTGTGCTAAAAGCACAAAGCAAACAGTTATCATGGACCAACCTTATGCAAACCTAAAGGCCTCATCTGGTGACTGTCACATCCTCTTATGTAGGGCAAGTAAGCATTGTTATGAGGAAGGAGAACGTTAAATAAAATATCCAACCAGACAAAATAAAAACAATGACAGTTGGAATGTAGAAAAATAGAAGCGCGCAAACTAAAACAAGACAAAAGAGTCAGAGATAAGGTCGGTCAGACTTAATTAACTTTGTTTACAGTAACTCTAATTAGGCTAAGTTCACACTGCAGGGCTTAATGGTCAATTCGGATTTTTTCAAAAAATCCGAATTTTTTGCAAGACCGTTCACATTTCCAAGTAAATCCGAACTTTTGTGGTCTCCAGTGTGACCGTGAGACGACCCAAAACTGACCCGCGTGTGCAGAAGAGTACTCAACGGTGAACGATGTCACTCGTTTGCGGAGCCAACGTGAACAATGGATGTCAACAACAGTGTTGTCAACAGCGGAGCTCTTTTTGCAATATTAAATGTATTTTCACGAAGGAGCAGCACAATTACAATCTTCTCATTTTAAGAGTCGGGATCGTCTGTACCCACCACTGTAGTAGAATAAGGATGTGTATGTTGTGTTTGGGCCGCGCGCGGCGTAGAGACAGGAGAAGAGCGCGTGCAGCGGTGGAGAATGGGGGGGGGGGGATAGTGTTCCCCCCCCCCCCCCATGAATAGAATTCATGTTGTGTGTTACGGAGGAAGGAGAACGGAAATAGAAGAAGGTTTCCCCCAGAATAAATGCTATTTATTCTTTATTAACCCGCTCTGGAGAATCCTGGAGAATCCAAGGGTCAGAACAGGAAGGAGGAGGAGGATCCGCCTTGGGTCCCCCGCGCTTCTGATCACGGTCAGAAAGGGGAGAAAGAAAAAAAAGTCATCGCGGGAAAGGTTCAACACCACGCTCGGCCATTTAGCTGGAAATTTTTTCAAAAACCGCCCGGTTGCGATAAGAGCCCTGGAGTATTGCCTGAATAGAGCCGTCACCCCAAATATTAATCCAATCGGGGACATCGCTTCCCTTCCACTGACTGGTCTCAGCAGCATCGTCTGCCATGGTTGTTGTTTATGTTCTCGTTTCCACCTACTTCAACGCAGAATGATGACGTTTGTTGCGTATCGATGACGTATGGTTCAGAATCAAGCCGCCTGGCCGGTCAGACGGCGGTCGCAATTGAAAAGATCGGATACGTTTCGGAATCAGGACGGCATACCCAAGTGGCCTGGGTCGCAATTGAAAAGATCGGATCTGTGTTGTTCAGACTGTCATGAAAAGATCGGAATTCGGTTGCATAGGGGCAAAAAAAAAAAAATCGGAATTGGGTCGTTTCAGCCTGCAGTGTGAAGGTAGCCTTAAGGCTATGTCCGAAATCCCTCCCTAGTCCCCAAATACTAAAAAACTATATAGTGCTGGACTTTTTAGTTCCCTGAATTTTAAAAGCAATTCGGACACCTTGCTCACTAGTTTTTGTTTTGGTTTTTTTAATGCCAAATATGACGTCACCGACCGGTGTGAAAATCTTATCAATACAAGCCTTTTATGATGACTATTTATGAATCCACTGTGTTTTGAAGATGAAAATGTTGATGATATAATTAGAAAATACATGTAAACACATTTTTTTGCAAAAATTATTTAAATGCAAAGCATTGTGATCTATATTTGACAATCTAGTGAGCATCGGTGCACATTGGTTTTTCCCAGAGATTTATGTGAAATTTCTAGGGCACTCAATTTTGGAATTGTAGATTTGGAGAGCACTACAAAATGGCAAACGCACTATGTAGTGCACTATGTAGTGCAGGGGTGGGCAAACTACAGCCCGCCTCCATGTTTGGTCCGGCCCCAAAAACAATATCAGAATCGCATTTTTTTTCTTCCAATCTGGCCACGCGATCAAAACCCACATTGAACACATTTTATTTCATCCTTATGCAGTATGTACCCTAATCTAAACCCCTCTAATAATCCCTGTTAAGTGAAACAGAAGACAGTGTTGCCTTTCTACGTTGCAGTTTATCTTTTGCGGTTTCGCTCACTCTGTTAGAGAGATTATGCTTCTTATTTTTCAAACAGCGCACCCTGTTTTGTGTCCTGATTGGTTGGAGATCTTGTCAATCAATCTCCTCTATGCCGCGTCTCCTGTACAGACCTACATAAATCTTTGATCGTGATCAGGGGCCTCATTTATAAACGTTGCGTACTCACAAAAGAAGGCGTACGCCACTCTCTACGCAATAGTTGAGATTTATAAAAAGCAAACTTGACGGGAAAATGTGCGGTCCTTCACGCAAGCTCTGACCCAGGCGTACGCACAAAAACGTATGAAATGAGAAACGGCGACACCATCGGCAGATGGAAGAAACACGTGAAAGTGAAAATGACAATACTGCCTCTCATAAATAACATGAAGACTTCACAAAGCAAGTCTTACAATTAACAGCCTACACCAGGGGTCGGCAACCTTTTTTACTCAAAGAGCCATTTGGGACCGCCCCTAATAAAAAAGAAAGCACCCGGAGCCACTACCCGTTTTGACATCATTATTTATATTATGCATGTATATATTATTCAAAGGTGCTCATTACGTCGATCTTCAATGAGTGTAGGTCGCGGGCCAGAAAAGATTAAAAAAAAAAAAGTACTTCTTTAAAATCCACCAAAGTCCTCACTGAGAAGTACGGGACTTGATTGACATGTAGATTGGCCAATCGGACATCGTCTGAAGCATACATCGCTGCAAATGCACATTATGTTCTGTTAAAGGATGATACCGCGTGTGGGAGGAGCTACTGGTTCTGGTCTGATCGCTGCATGGAGCGATGTGTTTATCAGTGCATGGTAGACACGGAGAAAGTGGAGAGATCAGGTTTATTATTTTGAAGAGTTCTACTTGGTAATCATGTTTCCATGTTTGAGTTATAAAATCATCCCAGAGAAAGTCTCTGCTTCAACTCCCGCAGGGAAAGCTGCGTCTCAATCTGACACCCGTGTTTGCATCTCTCTGACAGAGTTGAAGCCAAAGCCCCTCTTCCGCCTCTTTACCTGCTTTTCCTCTCTACCTGTCCACCTGTTCATATCCTCTGCAGCTGAGAGTTGTTTCCCCGCGCTCCTCAGTGTGTCCTACACAGAGAGCGCAAAATACGATAGTCCGGGCGCTCCAGCGCAGCACAAGGATGAAAGAGCCGGACGCAGGTTATAGCGGGGATAGAGCAGGTTAAGCAAATGAATGGAAGAAGGCGGCCCGCAGAAGAAATATTCAATATTCTACACATTTTATTATTAGTCAGAACTATCTTTTATTTAAAAAATCTTTTATCTTATCAGTCCAGTAGGAAAAAAAACATCAACAAAAGATGTGTTGGGCGGTTTTTGGCTGTGTCTGGCGGTTTTCAGATGACTTTTCGGCTGGAAAACTGTGACTCTATCTGGCAACGCTGGTGCGAACTCTCAGTCTGTCATCAGCGAGTTGGTCTCTGCCCCGCGGCACGTCAAGTTCCCGGCAGTAGATCGGAGTGTTTATTGAAGCCGCCCAGCGTGTCTCCTCCTGCTATCAGCTCTGCAGGTGTCGCCCGATAAATACGAGCTCATTACGAAGCTGTTTTTTACGTGGCTCGCGCTTCGTACGGAGCCATCAGCGCCTTTGAAATGCCATGAAAAATGAACACACTAATAAAATTTAATTATTGTAAAATACTCATTATTTTCCAAAGTCACAGGGAGCCACAACAGAAGGATGAAAGAGCCACATGTGGCTCAGGAGCCATGGGTTGCCGACCCCTGGCCTACACGAACACCCGTTTGAACGATCAGCAGTGAAATAAACAAAAAAAATCAAACGAAAATTACAACAGAAATTCAAATGAACACTTATTTGCAGAAAGAAAAGTGAAATATGTTCTGCAATATTGGCATGTTGTGCAATTCATCCTCATAAATAATATACCGTAGTTAACAGAACGAAATAATGTACAAAACTGATATTCTCGTCAGTGTGTCCGTCTGGCGGAGCAGATATAGGTGCGGGCGTGCGGACGGACAGACGCACTAATTGTCCACTGGGGAAAGTTGTTTTCATATTAAAACATTTTTTCATAAGCTATGGAATTATGGTATTCATACATATGCCTTTAGTTTTTTTTATTTTTGATAAAACCATGTATGGCGTATGTCTCAACCATTCAGAAAGCAACAAGAAATTACATTTGCGCTGAACAATTTCCCATTTCCACGTCGATTATTACCGACATCTGTAGCTTGTCAGATGTAATTAAATGGAGGGAAATAAAATGCCCCATCACAATGCGTAATGACGCACAATAGCTGATCTTGCGCACTTAGAAGATGTGGCAAATGGAAGAATTCGGAGTGAACGCATCTTTAAACAGCAAGAAGACTTTCTGGCAAACGAGGACGAGTGGCTTATGAGCAGGTTCCGACTTCCTCGAGCCGTCCTCTTGGACCTCTGCGGGCTTTTGGGCCCGGCGTTACAAAAGAGCACTCGGAGGAACCACGCGTGTCACCCGGTGCATCTGGCGCCCCGGTGCCCCCCCCGGTGGCAGAGACACTCTGGCGATGGAGCGCTAGACGTTTTTTTGCCTCGACTTTGATGTCTGACCATTTCTTTTTTATTTCGGCCACGGTCCGAGGTTGTGAGGCTTCAGCATTTACGGCGTCTGCCACCGTTTGCCACTCACGTGCCTTTTCGGCATTAGTAATGCCCACACTGTGCCCTCCAAACAACATTTTTCTCCTCTTTTCCACCTCGCCAACGAAACTTCTACTTCACATTGAGTGAAGTTACGTTTTTTATGATTTCCTCTCTGTGTTTGCCATGATTTCGCAAGCCATGAATATTCATTTGTGGACGTTTCGCGGACTATTTATGGGCAACTATGGGCGTGTCATGAAGCCGCAAAAGCTGCGCAGCATTTAGAATTGGTTGTGATTTATTAAGGGAAAGATGCATAGGGTGTGCGTGCGCACGGTTTTATAAATCCGAATATTTCTGTGCGTACGCACGTCCTATGTTTCATCCGTACGCCACTTCTGACGCAAATCCTACGCAAAGTTTTATAAATGAGGCCCCAGATCTTTGTTTTCATTCTATACTCCTGGACTTAATTACTATGAAGGTTTGAACTTTAAGAATTTAAACAAGAGAGAAAATTGTGAAAATGTTCATACATCTGGTCCTGGTCTGGCCCTTTCAATTGAATTTTAGAACCCTTTGTGGCCCATGAGTGAAAAAGTTATTAAGACTTTAAAGTTCACCTTATAGTGTGAAAAATACAGTAAATGAAGATTACTTTTTAAAACCCTTATGAGTACCTAAATGTTTAATTATTCAGCACTCATGAATACGTGGAAAAGGCAGGCCTTTACATTTCACTTTAAAGTAATAACCGTCTTAACTGAATTAATGCTGATGTTTTCTCCAGGACAAGTATCACAACATTTATGGCCTTCTGGAGTGAGGAATACAGAAGTGAGAAGGAGACGGCTCACAATACTGTTTTGTTTACCATGGGTTAACAAGGAGTTAAACATGTGACAACTTTGAGTTGGGTGTCACACACAGAGCTAAGGTGGCCCATCAAAGTTTCTGTTCTCTTGCCAGAAGTGTCAAAAGGCTTAAAGTAAGGCATGAGTGTGCACACAACAAGGATTTGTTTAGGCGGAGGAGGATTTAGAAGCAACCAATCTAAAGTTATAGCCTGCTGTAACAGAACACAGGGTTACACAATCTTAAAGACCCACTCAGATGAGGTGTTTTTGGCATGTTCTTGTATCATTTTTCTGATGATGGAGGACATACACTATATTACCAAAAGCATTTGATCACCTGCTTTGACTCACATATGAGCTGAAGTGCCATCCCATTCCTAACCCATAGAGCTCAATATGATGTTGGTCCAGCTTTTTGCAGCTATTACAGCTTTTACTGGTGAAGTCACACACTAATGTTGGTTGAGAAGGCCTGGCTCTTAGTCTCTGCTCTAATTCCTCCCAAAAGAGTTCTATTCGGTTCAGGTCAGGAATATGTGCCGGCCAGTCAGGTTCATCCACAACAAACTCTGTCATCCATGTCTTTATGGACCTTACTTTGTGCACTGGTGCAAAGTCGTGTTGGAAAAGGTCTTACTTTGTTCACTGGTGCACAGGCATGTTGGAAGAGGAAGGAGCCCACTCAAAACTTTTCCCACAAGGTTGGGAGCTTGAAATTCAAATTTCCTTTCAAGCTGAAAAACACACCACAATTCCTCCACCACCAAATTTCACACTTGGCACGATGCAGTCCGAAATGTACCATTCTCCTGGCAACCTCCACACCCAGATTGCCAGATGGAAAAGCATAATTCATCACTCCAGAGAATGTCTCTCCATTTCACTAGAGTCCAGTGGCGGCGTGCTTTACACCATGGTCTCCAACCCCCAGGCCACTTGGTATACAGGGCAGCAGACAAAAATGCATATAGTAACTTCAATTATTATTATTATTTCCGTTTTGATTAATTTCTGATACTAAAGGAAAATTTTATTTTGGATAACTACCAGATGGCTTTAAGCAGCTGCATGGACCACAAAGTTAGCAGCTCAACGTTTAAAAGCTAACAAAAACCAAAGGAAACAATGAAATGTATTTGGAAAGGGTTTTTGGGGAGAAAAGAGTCAGTGAGGACACAGAAGAAGAGTCTTCAACTTCAAAGAAAAATGAAGCCGCAATTACAGACAAAACCAGGAGTTTTCCTCCAAATACAGATTTATTGAGACAGTTCTTCCCTTGTACAAGAAGCTGCTTACTTGGCTAATGTGCGACGACTGTCTCTCCAATCTTTCACATTTACAGATATTGAAGTTGCAGACACGTTTCATGTTTATTATTATATTTAGAAAATACCAGTTTTACAAGAGTTTTGTCATTTTATTTAAAAATGCATAATATAAAAGGAATAATGTAAAAACAAAATATGATTCATCTTTTTGTATTGCCCTGAAAAATTATCTGAGACTAGGACGCTATTCTATGAAGAAAAAATATAATGTTGCTTTAATTGAATTATTTTAAAAAGCAAAGCAACCTTTACAAAACAATAACTTATTTTAAGTGAACCTTCGTCACCGGTCATAAAAAAAATGTATGTTTTCAGATTTTTTTTTAACTAAATTTCTTGTAGTAGCATTTAATTGAAAAATGGAAACCGGAAGCTTAAACGCAAACTTCGGCCCTGTATGTGAAAATATTTTCTGACCTTAACCAGTCCCTGGCCTGAAAAAGGTTGGAGGCCACTGCATCCGACGCTTTGCGCTTGCTGATGTGTGGCTTGGATGCAGCTGCTCTGCCATTCAAAACCCATTCCATGAAGCTCTCTGCATACTGTACTTGGGCTAATCTGAAGGTCACATGAAATTTGGAGCTCTGTAGCAATTGACTGTTCAGAAAGTCAGCGCCTTCCTTGCACTATGGCCTACCACTTTGTGGCTGAGTTGCTGCTGTTCCCAAACTCTTCCATTTTGTTATGATGATGATAGTTGACTGTAGAATATTTAGGAGAGTAGATACTTTTGGTATTAACAAACCTAAGATCAAAAATTGCATTTATGAGTATTTCTCTTTTCAAATTGTTGTGATTTAGAAGCAGATGACAAAAGGCTGTTAGAAAAGAGCTTATTTGTGAGGTATATAGAACAGTGTTTTTCAACCTTTTTTGAGCCACGGCACACTTTAACCTTGACAAAAATCCCGCGGCACACCAGCATCCAAAAAAATAGATAAATTAAAAAAAAGGAAAAAGCTCAGTCTGTATTGATATACAACCGCTCTGCAATCTCACATGCATTTTTGTGATAATTGTTGCAGAAACGCTGGAAGCCGCAGCTGTTTTTTCTAAAAGATGTATAAAAAATTCAGTCAAAAGGTTCAAAAACTGTTTGATGGTGTTCGTTGTTTTAAGACGTTAAGAGGAGAGACTCATTGTGCGCTAAGACAGTCACTTTACTGCATCATGGGAGATGTAGTGCCCGTAATCCGCCGACCGCAGAAAGACCAGCGTCTTCTAGCTTCATGGTTTTGTTCACTTGTTCCAGTCTGATACCAGATTCTGTGGAAAGCTACACCGCTAAAGACGGTGTTTAAATGGTATTTTTGTTAGAACAGAGAGACTTTTTTGCGCTAAATCGAAACAAGGAAGTGAATACTTTAACCACTTCTGATTGGTCAGACTGATGACATGTGATTAAGCCTTCAAGAATGATTGGTGGAGACAGTTAAAGGGGCGGGACTTTTCCTTACACACTTATAGCTGCAGCTAAATCGCGGTATCCCGTTATTCTTATCAAAATGTCTTTAATAGAATCATATAAACACAAAGAAAAAAATAATTTTATGATATTTCATATTCTTAACTTCTCAGTGTTTTATCAGGGCCTGTTTGGATGAACAAAGAGCTGATTTCCTGGAGATGGTAATTGCTTTTAGATCAGTTAATGAGGGCAATTTCTCACGGCACACTTGACCATCTACTGTGCCGTGGCACACTGGTTGAAAAACACTGATATAGAAAACATGCAAATTTTGAATCAACTTCACATTTTCAAAAATGATTACACTACTCAAGGCTAAGTAAAGCTAAGGTCTGAAAAACCTTTGTTACCTCGTGACCTAGTCCTTCTTTATTACACCGTTTAAGCTAGGAGCAATTCATTTCTTTAAATTTGTACAAATAAATGGCAGTTTATAATGGCTAAAATAATAAGATTTCTTACTTTTTCTTAGATTGATAACACTTATTTAATGATGGCCTGAATCTTTGCAAAATTTTTGTCATTGAAATTATTTTTATTCTGTTAAAATCCATTCATATTTCTGCAGTCAGATCATACAATTACCTAATAGATTCATTTGAACTAAAAAACACTGACAACATAGCAAATAACAGAAATAAAGCACTCTGAAAAACATTTAACCAAAAAGTAAGAAGTGGATATGAAATCTATAAATTAATACAATTCTTACCTGGTGGGCCTTGGAGTTTGGCTTTCTTCACTGTAAAAAAAAGAAGAAAAAGAGTAAGGCCAGGTGGGACATTTAGAGTCCAAGTTAGTAAGTAATTATTCATTAAATCAATATATTCACCAAGCTCCTTTAAACAATGAACCGTTAAGATAGTGTTTTTAAATCAGTAATAATGATAAAACATTAGATACAGAAAATATGAAAAGAACAGCAAAAAAAACAAAGAAAAATTACCTTTCAAATTACAAATTCGCTAAAACAAAAACAATATTTTGACATCGATTTCATTGAACTACACAAAACTGACATTGTGACAGACATCCAGGTCAATGACCCACCAGCTGTTGGCAGCTCTGGTAGCAATCAACTTCTTCAAGAGTCTTAAAACTTGAAATATCGCAGATTTACTGCAAAAACATAAGTATTTCTGAAAAAAAAGAGACTGAAAACGTCACATGCCCAAAGCAGAGTCCCTGATTGGTAAATTCGAGATGGTGACCTAACCATAATTCAGATATTTAAACGTCGCTCAAATCGCACTGCTGCCAGGCATTCGCGCCCCCTCTTAAATTCCGCCACAAGACCCCAGATTGCATCCGGATCATTGACTTAACATTGAAACTGGCCGCCTCTGCCGCGTGAATCGTGTTCAGTGTGAACACAGCTTTAAATAAGTATATAGTCAGTCAACAATTGGCATGGATGGATGGCAAGAAGGCTGCCGAGGTGCAGACACGCAGTCTCAGTACTCCACAGCTAGTTGGATTTCCACCACCATTGCTGGCTGGGCCTACTCCACAGCTAGCTGGATTTCCACCAACATTGCTGGCTGGGCCTACTCCACAGCTAGCTGGATTTCCACCACCATTTCTGGCTGGGCCTACTTCACAGCTAGCTGGATTTCCACCACCACTGCTAGCTGGGCCTACTTCACAGCTAGCTGGATTTCCACCACCACTGCTAGCTGGGCTTTCTTCACAGCTAGCTGGATTTCCACCACCACCAGTGCTTGCTGGTCCTACTTCACTGCAAGATGTATTACCACCACAGCTAGCCAAACCACTACAGGCAGCCCGACCATCACCAAATTTACCAGAGACACAGCCAAATGTGTGCACTACTATGTTAGGCCGTGTGGCTGTTGAACTTCTATGTACTGAAGCTCAGTGAACACACCAGGCAGAGACGCTTGACGGGGTCAGTCATCTAACCTGTTGTTGGGGGGGATGCAACGCCCCAAATTGTGTTCTTTAAAGCCTGACACTGCGGCTGCATGTAGGAGGAGATACCAGCTAAAGTTATGGTCTGATCGCTACATGGATCGGTGTCTGTGTTTATCGATCCTTTTATTATTAGTCTGAACTATCTTTTTTTTGAAAAATCCTCGGATCGGGTGCTAAATCAGTCCAGTAGGGGGAAAACTCAATGAAAGCTGTGTATTCTTCTTTCTCCTGATCTAATAAAAGGAGGACAGTATTGAATATTTCTTCAGCGGACCGGCCTTCTTTCATTCATTTTCTTAACCCGCTCCATCCCCGCTATATGCGGCTCTTTCTTCCGTGTGCAAGGCCGGAGCGCGCCGACAATCGTGTCAACCTATGATGACCGTATTTTGCGCTCTCTGTGTAGGATACACTGGAGGAGCGCGGGGGGAAACAACTCTCAGCTGCAGAGGATGTGAACAGGTGGACAGGTAGAGAGGAAAAGCAGGTAGAGAGGCAGGGGAGGGGCTTTGGCTTCAAACTGTCAGAGAGATGCAAACACGGCGTCAGATTAGATGCAGCTTTCACTGCAGGAGTTGAAGCAGAGACTCTCTCTGGGATGATCTTATGATCTCAAACATGGAAACATGATTACCAAGTAGAACTCTCCAAAATACTAAACCCCATCTCTCCACATTCTTGGTGACTATTGTTGCGGAGTGTGTGGGTGTGTGTTTGTATGTGTGTGTGTTGGGGACCACACACGCCTGTGTGAGAGGAGGGAGCGGAAGAAAGGAGAGGAGAGGAGCGCGCGTGCAGGACAGAGAGGGGTGTGACAGCGGAGGGAGGAGTGTACGTTCATATTGTGTGTGTTTAGAGGAAGGAGAAACGTAATAAAGAGAAAGTTTCTGGCAACAGTGCTGCTAGCTGCTCCTTTAGAAAAATCATGCTCCCTCCACAGCTCACTGTGACATTACTTTCTGTTAGGCAGTTAGCCGCTCAAATTTCAGAATAAAAGCACTGCAATTGCTGCTTTACTTCCTTTGTGAGTTAAAGTGTTGTGAGGTAAGTTAATGTTTTGTGTTGTGACCCTTCTGGGCCATGAGTTAATGTGTTGTGTTGTGAGTTAATGTGTTGTGAGTTATTGTGTTGTGTTGTGAGTTAATGTGTTGTGTTGTGAGTTAATGTGTTGTGTTGTGAGTTAATATGTTGTGTGTAAAGTTAATGTGTTGTGTGTAAAGTTAATGTGTTGTGTGTAAAGTTAATGTGTTGTGTTGTGACCCTTCTGGGCCACCGTATTTTTGACTATATAATCTAAAACTTCAAAACTACAAAACTGACTTCAGTCACTAATCATAAGCTGTAACAGGTGTATCCCCCAATATTCAACAGCTGGCAATCAAAGACATGAAAAAACAATAAAAACTATGTTACAGGACGTTTAAAAAAAACAGTCTGTAGCTACAATTAAATGATTATTTTGTTTAAAGGAAAAATGGTAGCAAAAAAATATTTTAAGATTTAATCTACTGCATTTGGCACCAAACCAAATGGTTGCAACATTTATGGGATTATGAACTGCTTTGAAGGGATTATTTGTCATTGCTAGTGCTGGGTTTTGTGTTCAAGCAGAAAACCTACTAAACCTCTGGTGCTCGGGATGCCAGATGCGCAGCATGAGATCACGAAAGCACAAAAGGATGCTTTCTTTTGCTGTGTTTTTTCCCTTGTTTTTAGTGTGCAAAATAAAATGGCTTTTGTCCATTTTTCATAAAAAAAAGAAGCATGTTGTCACTACAAAAGGAGAAAAAATATATACTTCCAATTTGCATCTGTAAAACCCATTAGTTTTCACTATGATCTTTGATTAAAAAAAAACAGGAGAAGGGATCATCATCCCACTGGGGGGGTGGGCTCCTCGCTTCTAGTGCTTCCGGTGTTGCACATGCCCAACCAGAGGAAAAAGGGCAGTGGAAGCATTGAAGAAGAAGAAAAACGCAAAGTGAGCTGCTTTTATTACACATTCACATTTACTCTGCATTCCTTAACCTCTTAAGACCCGAGCTAATATTTGAACAAACCTCTAAACATGTAGTTACAGGGCTCCAGTTAAGCAGCAACAGTTAAGCAGCAACAGAACCCATAGATGTCCAAGTATGTGGACGCCATGTCCTAAGACAGGGGTGGACAATTATTTTAACTCGTGGGCCACATGGGTTCTAAAATTAGATAGATGGGCCAGACCAGGAGCAGATGCGTGGAGTGAGAATTATGTAACATGGAATCTGGATGAAAACATTTTGATTGAAAATTATATTCTAAAACAGAACATTCTAGAGTTTTTAGGTTAACATTTTTGTTCTCATTTTAGAGCCAATTGCACCAACGGCTTGATGTACTTCTTGATGTACCTAATGTAAAACTTACAGAAATGCTGCGTGCATGTGGTGTTTGAATGATTGGAAGAATGAAAAACAAATCTTCCAAAACCACATGGATGCTAGATGAGGACCAAACTTTTCTTGTGAGGACCACAATACCTCTTTTTCTTTAAAATTCTTTTGTCTTTTTATAGTGATGCCCTTTGGTATCTTAAATGTGTTGTAAAGTGCTGCATGAATAAAGTTATATTCATTCATGATCCTTTTAATAAAATAAATAACACTATTTATGTAATAAAACAATGACCAAATAACACTATATTATTTTTAAAGACAAAAAAAAAAAAAAAATCAGGAAAAATATACTGATACATTAAAAAAATAATAATAAATGGTCTATCCTCTCCCGTCATAGTTCTGCTGAGACTTTGATGGCTGCAGCTCCTCGCACGTCTCACAGTTTGCGCTAAAACTGCGCAGCTGCGCTGTGTCCTGCACGTCTCTTTCTCATCCAGTAAAAAGCAAATTTCTATGTCTTCTGCTGCAGCTAATCATATATCTGCGTTACCTTTTTCACCAGTACAGAGTTCCTCGTTTATTGCAGGAGTTCCGTTCAAAAAATGACCGTGATCGGTGAAATCCACGGAGTATGATTACAGACGTTTTATGGCAGTAAAATTCCTTACTGCCTAAACACACTTTTCTCAGACAGACATGAACATTTTCACTTTTTCTCTTGTTTGAAATCTCAAAGTTCAAACTTTCATAGAAATTAGGTCCAGGATCTTCGAATGAAAACAAAGATCTGATCGCGATCAAAGATTTCTGTAGATCTGAAGAGCTCCGCGTTTCTGTACAGGCAGTGGCGGTTATACACTAACTTACTCCCTGGGCAAGTAACCCCACCAGCGCCCCCCCCACACACACACATACAAAATTTGACAACATCCTGTTGTGTTCCCTATCTTCTATTTAGCCATTTTACACAAAAAATGCATGAATTTTCTAGACTCGTATTACAGGGGGGTCAAACTCAGTCACACAGGGGCCTAAGTTAAAAACACGCTTAAGGTTTTGGGCCGAAGAAGATAAATGTTTACTGAACACACTAAAGCTAAACTTTTAAACCTTTTAAACTGAACTTTTTGAACATAAATATGAATAAAAACAGGAACACAAGTTAAACCTTAAATAACTTGTAATATTTTGTTCTCCATATAAATATATTCTGTCAAAATTATACAAATATGAACATGCTGCAGGACAAAAAACAAAGAAAGCCTGGAAGTATTAATAAGAAATTATATATCAAATAATTCCATTTTTTTTGCTCTTTCATCATTTTTTAGAGCATTTTTTTAGAGCTGGACTCCTGCTTTATTTTTAGCAATAATTTCTTAATGTGTGACGTCCTGTGTGTGTCTTTGTGAAACATATCAGAGGGATTAGATCTAAAAAATAAAACTTATTGTGATTAATCTGTTTAGGTCTTATAAAACATTAAAGACTAAATCTTAGAACTCATCAGTGGGATTACTCCAAAAATATTTGGCATTTCCCTAAATTTGTGCAACACCAACAGCAGAAATCCTCCAAAAAAACTCAATCCTAAAAAAATGGTCTGATCTCATCCCCCCTCCCCCTCCCCTTCCCTCTGACACACGCGGCTCCGTCTCTATGACGGGAGGCGCAGCTGCGGCCCAGAGTTGATTGTCAGATAGAAAAAGACTCCCCTCACACCTGTTAGTGTGATTCAGCCAGCCACCGGCGAGTTGCGCTCCCCTCTCGAGTTTTTTGACTTATGTTCCAAAGACTACCGCAAAGAGGTGTGGCCGCAAGCGTCTTGCAGCAGAGGGCGGTGGTCACGTGCGCATCGGGTCTGCTGTGTCGGAGCAAAGAATTCTGGGAAATAATCTCCATTGCCTGCTTTTTTCGAAATTGGGTTGAGCACGGGTGTTTGTTCTGCCTAATTCCTTTTCATGTGCCTGTTTTACGTTGTTTCACTCTGAGGTATTCTTTTTTTATTATTTTTATTATTTTTTTTGCACCATAAGTGTGAAGAGCAAATAGGAGGAAGACATTCTTAACAGTCTGATGTGTCAAACTAAAAAGAATTCAGTGTCGGCTGCTGAAGCAATTTCAAATTAAAAGCTCCAAGCTTCCTCTTAGAATATAGTAAGTAGCACATTATGTGTAACGCCTCTGGTACGGCAAATGCCGCCCCCCATGAAGTGCCGCCCTGGGCGACCGCCCACATCGCCCATATCAAAAACCGCCACTGTGTACAGGAGACACTGCACAGAGGAGATTGATTAACAGGGTCTTCAGCCAATCTGGACACAGAACAGGGTGCACTGTTTAAAAACAAAGAAGCATAATCACTCTAAAAGAATGAGCTAAACCAGGAAAGATGAACTGCGACTTAGACAGGGAAGACTGTATTCTGATCTACAGTTAGGACCATAAATATTTGGACAGAGACACATTCTCTCTAATTTTGTTTCTTTACATTACCAGTGAATTTTAAATAAAACAACTCAGATGCCATTGAAGTGCATACTTTCAGCTTTTATTCCATGGGTTGAACAAAAAGATTGCATAAAAATCTGAAAAACGAAAGCATTTTTTAAACACAATCCCTTCATTGGGCCATATCAAACATGGAGGTGGGCCAGATCCTGCCCGCGGGCCGTAGTTTGCCCACCCCTGGCCCTGTCCTAAGAGGTCCTTTATCTTTATCTGGACTCCGTCCAGAGATCTTGTTTTCTAATATTTGTGATGTTATTTAAGATTGTGCTACACTGACTGAGAAGTGCAACAAACCAAAGAGACTTCATGCTGGAAATTGATGTCTATCATTTTCTGTTCCCCTCTTTAGAAACCAGTTAGCTCACTGTTCCAGGACCAAGCCACTGTTTTTTTTCTGACCTTTGTGGGCTGACTTACATCGCTTTCATAAATATTAGAAAAAAATCCACAGAAAATGTTGTTCTTGGTCAAAAAGATTTATACACTAGCACATGGACAGTAAAAATTAAATATATAAGGGAGTGTGTACCTTTTGTGTTGCAAAAACAGAAATGTTCAATTTGCCAAAGTGACGTTATTCAAAGCTTACAATGTGAAAAAAAAAAAGCTGACACGATGTCCATAAAAGTTGTTGTCAAAACACCACATGACCAGAGAGTCCTAGTTTACATAGGAGGAAGATGTCCAAAGAGTTCAGGAACAATATAGTCCTTTATTTGACAAAACCACACTTTCTGCACAGCTCACACTTTCCCTTTCCCCTTCAGCTATCCATCACAATCAGATCCTCCGCTTTTTATGGGCCCCAAAAAAATGAAAGCCATTTTAACTAAACAAATCTGACTTAACAAGAGACCCAGGTTACTTGAAAACTATAAATTTTTACTCCTGCAAACAAAACAGACATAAAATAAGAAACAACCCAAATAATTTCAAACTAAAAGGTAATCCCATGAAGTTCCTTATGCCCAACTCTCATAAACATGAAGTGAAGGCCGCTACAACTATTTTGTCATTAGGGCACTAGAACGTGCATTTAGCCCATGGTGTTCACACTTGACAAGCAGGGAAGGGCTTCTTCTTCTTCTTCTAGTTCTTTTGCTACAGTTTAGTCGCAGATGTCTGCCACCTACAGTGGAAAGAGGCTTGGTGCGAAATGTTGAAGTGGTGCAAATTTCACTAATCTTGCTCCAGGCTTTATTTCACTGCTCCATGCCAATATAATTTGGCATGGAATATTTGTATGAAAGACTTGGTGTCATGCAATTCCGGCCGGGTACAAACAGCAATTATTAATTTATTCTCCATGGTCAATTTTGAAAGGTTTGGCACTTCCGTTAAATAACAGAGACCCCATCCATTCATCACTACCAAATCTGAGTGCCTGATTAGTCAAAGTTTGACCTGATTTGACTTTCAACGCCTTTCAAGGCTGTGCGTTTTGTACATAAAAGCCAAAAATGGTTGTAAAAACTTGCATAGCGACACGTGAATGCAAGGGTTCTGAAACACCGAAGCCCGAAATGTGCATTTACAAGAGTAAAAAGTTGACACTTGAATGCATATTGAAGATGGGCGTGTGAATGTTATTACTTCAGTAAATAAAATGGGCAACAACAGAATAGTGACAAGTATGCAAAACTACTTTGTATCAGTCCACATCAAAACTCTTCCACATAAATCAGCAGACGTCATATAACAGGAGATTTAGATCAGCAGCTGTCATATGACAGAAGATTTGGAGATGGCTTTGAAGCATCTGGAAGGATGATTGAAGTGAAAGATTCAGTTAATCTGCTCCTTCAGCAGCATATCTTTGTGTGCACTTCGACTAAATCTGACAACACAAAACTTGACTCATTTATATAGTCTAGGAGCTTCCAAAAATGGACGGCTGTCAATGAAGCAACACCATTTCAACTGATCCAACAAAGCTGAGAGAAAAATGATCTCAGTGTTTAAAAATAATCTCTGGGCATAATCTGGAAGTGGCTGCAGGAACTGCTAGCACCACTGCAGCATTGTACGTCCGCTTTCAGCTGCCTGTTGGGTCTCATTTGAGTAAGTGATGGAGGGAGGAGCAGATGGCCAGGGGATTATTCTAGCAATCTCTGAGCACTCCCAGTCTCAATCTGTCCCTTTTGTAATTCCTATATTCTGCTTTACACTCTACGATGAAGCCAGAAACTCCATCACTGTTCCCCCTGCAGGGTAAACCTCTCCCATCCTTACTACGTTTATACTGCCCTTGGCATTGCACTTTAAAGCAACCACTTTAAATGAGAAGTCTATGTAAATGAATGTTTCAAGTTAACCTCATTCAAAACTCTTGTGTTCATGCGTCGCTATGCACATTTTAAGGTGTTTCGAAGTAGAGCTGTGACGGTGTCGGATTTTTTATCACCGCGGTGATGAACCACCACCTCTGAGACAGTGACAGCCGCGGGCGCGTGCAGGCGGGTGCAACGAGGAGAAAGGAGAAGAGTGATAAAGGTTTCCCATAGAAAGCCTTTATGTCTGAACACAGGACTTGCAGAGAGAGTAAATTATCAGCAAAGATGAATGTGTTTCATGTGTTTATTGTAGTTCCAATCACGCACCATATGCAAAACTTAAAAAAAAAAAAAAGTGTTAAAAAAAAGTGCGGTGATGCGGTGATGACCTCATCACCGCGGTGATGCGGTTATCGTCACAGCCCTATTTCGAACACGCGTGGAAAGTTAAGCAAGGTCCAATTTTGACAAACTCAGATATGGAAATGATGATAGATGGCGTCCTTTTTCACAGAAGTGCCAACCGTATATTAATTAATCATAGAGGCGAAATTAATGGTTGTTTGTGGCCAAACTGCAATCATTAATGCGATTAATGCAATAGTTTGACACCCCTATCTATAATTTGAACTACAGAAAAGATGGCATGAAAAAAGTATTACGATTATCAATAACATGTTGAAAAAAGGTGGAAGGGCAATAAACTGTTATTCTGACAGATATAATGACCAAGTAATAGCAGTTTATATCTCAATAAAGTCTATGGGATTTTGGCTTCTTGGAGCCAGCCATACTTGTCTAGGATGGTAGGGGGACACTGAGTCTAGTTCTCGTATACAGTCAATGATATAAACATTGTTAGTTCTGAAATTATAAGAAGCCTGGAATATATCTTTCATGCTGCTTTAAGCTTTAAATATTATTATTATTATTTTGCCAGTTATATTTTTACTAAATGACTTGTTGGCTACGCACAAAATGAATGAGTAGGCCATCTTGGTAAATATTGATTAGTTGCACCTGTTTTTTTCCCCATTAGTCATTTTTAATTTTAGAGTTGCAATATCACACAAAACAAATAAAAGCACATTGTATGTCTAATGTTGGTTATTTCTTAATTTACAGCACTGTTTTAATGTAAATACTAAAAACCTCTAACCTCTAACATTTCTGTCCGTAGGCCTTTAAAAAATATAGAAAACTTTACTTTGTCAAATAGTGTCGATATTTCCAGCCGGAAAATGTCACCTTTGTCGCCAACACATCCTGTTCTTTTGATCCTGGCAGGGCTTATTGTGCTGCCCACGCAGGGGAGAACGTCAGCATGCCCCCACCCACTTGACTCCCTAGCCAATCATGATCCCAAATGAGGCTACCCCCACGTGCAGGTCACACAGAAGTCTTGCTGAACCGCACAGTGGGGAAAAAAGGAGCACATGAGGCTGATTGAACCACATCCATAAACTGAAGTAATGCGCCATGATTTATACTAAGTAACTCTTTTTTTTATTTTTTTTGTCCTGTCCAACAACAAAACATTTTACTTTTTACATTTTTCCAACTTGAAAAGTAAATTACATGTAAAAAAGGTTATTTAAAGAACAATAAACAGCAATGTTTTGACATATTGCTGTCAGGATGTAAATATAAAACAATTTAAATAAATGAGATCATAAGATCATCCCAGAGAAATTCTAAGTTTCAACTCCCAAAGTGAAAGCTGCGTCTTTATCTGACGCCCATGTTTCCATCTCTCTGACAAAGTTTGAAGCCAAAGCCCCTACCCCACCTCTCTACCTGCTTATCCTCTCTACCTGTTCACCTGTTCATATCCTCTGCAACGAGTCATTTTTTCCCGCGCCCCTCCACTGTATTCTACACAGAGACCGCAAAATACGGTCATCATAGAAGCAGGTTGACACGATAGTCGGGGCGCTCCAGCACAGATTTAATCAATTCTACATGCGCGCCGCGTGCTGTCTGAACAACAGCCCCGCCCCCCCGTGCACACAAATAGCTAGACAGACCTCTGCTCTTCAGCGAGAATAGCGAAATCCACATCATCATTAATTGACGGACAATTGACTGACTTGGTGAGTTAAATATGGCAGATAATGTTTATATCTTGTGGGACACACCAAAAAAGCGACTTCTCAGTACCGATAGCAGAACCGATTAGGTCAGATCTTAACAATACTGGGGTCTTGAAGAATGTTGCCCCGGGGCTCGTTCAATACCGGGGCTCAGTACCCATCCTTACTCCTATGACAGTGCTTCTTAATTATTTTTTGCAAGCCCCCTCCCTTGGAAAAAGAAAATGACCACCCCACACACACACACTCGCCGTGGACTATAAATGAGACTATAAATAAGATCAGTATCTATAAAAATTGTGTTAGTATATCTAAAATTGTATCTTCGTCTAAAACAGAAGAGAAGCTTAAAGTGCCTGAAATAAAAAATCTGTCAGTCCTTATTTAAACTTTGACCAACTGAACCATTTGATGCTGAGATAAAATATTTCAGTCAATAAATAATATTAAGTAAAGTAAATTGATCTGAAACATTAACACAGCAGCACCAATAATTTTAACGTCTGAAGACATAGGTAAAAAGCACTTTGCTGATTTTTTTCTCAATGATCGATTGTTTGTTTATGATCTCTAAAAGCGCAGCTGTTTTACTGCATTACCTGTTGTCTTTGTGTCAAAAACTGACACCAACTAAACGACAGGCAGACGCAAAAAATACATTTATATGGAAAATAAAGACACATCATAAAAATTTCTACAATTAAGGGTTACTGGCCGACGGGCGGTTCAGGCATCCACGGCGTGCATTAAAAAGTGATAATGCACACTTTGAAGGCCATTAACCCGCTTATACCATGATCACTTACAAAAGCAATAAATATTATATTATTTTAAGTTAATTCCTGTTTTATTTCTCCGATTGGATCGCTTTTCTAACAAAAAGCGGACTATTTGTTACGTGGTGTGGCACGACCGCTGCAGTCAAGATTCGGCAATATAAAGAGATCTATACAGTGGCGGACAAAATTGTTGGTACCCTTCAGTTAAAGAAAAAAAGTCCACAATGCTCACTGAAATGACTTGAAACGTTCAAAAGTAACAGTAAATTAAAATTTATTGAAAATTAAATAATCAAAATCAGCCATTACTTTTGAGTAGTTGATTAACAGAATTATTAAAGAAAAAAAAACTAATGAAATAGGGCTGGACAAAAATGATGGTACCTCCATAAAAGACTGAGAACTAATTGCCCAGGGGGTCATGATGAACTCAGGTATGTCCTTTAATTGACGTCACAGCTGTTTTCAAACCCATAATCAGTCAGTCTGCCTATTTAAAGGGAGACAAATAGTCACGTTGCTGTTTGGTGAAAAGGTGTGTACCACACTGAACATGGCCAAAAGAAAGCGAAGGAGAGAATTGTCCCAGGACATTAGAAACAAAATTATAGACAAACATTGTAAATGGTAAATGGCGTAAACTTATATAGGGCTTTCTACCTTCTTTCGAAGGCCCAAAGCGCTTTACAGTCACAGTCCCATTCACCCATGCACACAGACATTCACACTGATGGCGGCTCCGCTCCAACCTCCCACCAGAGGCAAGGTGGGGTTCAGTGTCTTGCCCAAGGACACTTCGACACATGGGAAGGCGGGAATTGAACCTGCAATCTTACGATCGTGCGTCGACCGCCCTACCGCTGCACCACGCCCGCTTTATGGACGCTTTATAGCTTTTATAGCCTTTAAGGTAAAGGCTATAAAACAATCTCTAAGCAGCTTGAAGTTCCTGTGACGACAGTGGCACATATTATTCAGACGTTTAAGACCCACTTAAACCATGGTCCAGGTGAATACTCGATTCTGATTGGCTGCTGCTGGGTGTGCATTAAAACCTGAAATTGATGACAAATTGAGGAGACGGATAGTTCGAACTGTATCCAAAGAGCCCAGAACAACCTCCAAAGACATTAAAGGTGAACTCCTAGATCAAGGTAAATCAGTGTCAGATCGCACAATTCGTCCTTGTTTGAGCTAGAGTGGACTTCATGGGAGACGACCAAGGAGGACACCACTGTTGAAAGGAAATCACAAAAAAGCCAGACTGGAATTTGCATTGTGACAAGCCAAAAAGCTTCTGGGAAAATGTCCTTTGGCCAGATGAGACAAAACTGGAGCTTTTTGGTAAGGCATATCAGCTCTATGTTCGTACACTCAAAAATGAAGCATACAACCAAAAGAACACTGTCCCTACTGTGAAACATGGAGGAAGCTTAGTTCTGTTTTGGGGCTGCTTTGCTGCATCTGGCACAGGGTGTCTTGAAGTTGTGCAAGGTAAAATGATATCTCAAGATTATCAAGGCATTCTGGATAGAAATGTGCTGCCTATTGTCAGAAAGCTTGGTCTCAGCTGCAGGTCATGGGTCTTCCAACAGGACAACGATCCAAAACAGCCAAAAACACCTAAGAATGGCTAAGAGAAAAGCGGTGGACTATTCTTAAGTCGGCTTCTATGAGCCCAGATCTGAATCCAATCCAATCCAATCCACTTTATTTATATAGCACATTTCTCAAACTGGCAGTTTCCAAAGTGCTGTACAATGACCAAACACCAGACAAAAGATTGCCAAACAAAATAAAAACAAAGTACACCAGTAAAATGAATAAAAAAAAATTAAAATAAAAACGAGGTAAAAACAAGATAAAAACACAGATAAATATAGATTAAAAATAAATAAATAACAAGGTAAAAACAACATAAAAACACAGATAAATACAGTTAAAAATACTGTAAAAACACAGGGGACCACACAACTCATGCGGTGTTAAACGCTAGAGAGTAAAAATGCGTTTTAAGACGGGATTTAAAACACTCCACAGAGGGCGCTGTTCTGACATGCAATGGCAGAGCGTTCCACAGCTTAGGGCCAACAACAGAGAACGCTCTGTCTCCCCTAGTTTTGAGCCTCGTCATGGGCTCCACAAGCTGGAGCTGGCCCTCTGACCTCAGAGCACGAGCTGGTTTATAAATCTGAATGAGGTCAGAGATGTATTTTGGAGCCAGTCCATGTAGAGCTTTAAAAAAAAACAATACAATTTTAAAATTAATCCTAAAATTAACAGGAAGCCAGTGCAACGACGCAAGAATAGGAGTGATGTGTTCATATTTTTTGGTTCCTGTTAAAAGTCGTGCAGAAGAGTTCTGGACAAACCTCAACCGGGCCAACCAATCTTTGACGTCCCCCAGACAGTTAAGTAAGGGCGTCAGGGGCCTGCTTCCATTATTTTTAACAATGGGCATGTACAGTTGACAGTCATCTGCATAAAAATTATACGACAAGCCATGTTTCTTAAAAATTTCAGCTAAAGGAAGCAGGTATAAAGAAAAGAGTACAGGTCCTAAAATTGAACCCTGGGGAACTCCAGAAAGTAGTGGAGTAGAGGAAGAACTGGAGTCCCCCAACCTAACCGTAAAGGACCGCCCTGACAGGTAAGATTTAAACCACTTTAGGGCAGTCCCCCTAACACCCACACAATATTCAAGGCGGTTTAAAAGAGTTGTGTGATCCACTGTGTCAAAAGCAGCAGTCAAGTCTAAAAGTACTAAAATAGCAGAATTACCAGAGTCTGTGATTAAATAAAGATCATTAAAAACTTTCAAAAGAGCAGACTCTGTGCTATGAAATGCCTTGTAGCCTGACTGAAAAGTGTCTAAAATCCCACTATCATCCAAAAAAGGTTGCAGCTGTGCCATTACACACTTTTCCAAGATTTTAGACACCAATGGCAGCTTTGAAATTGGTCGATAGTTGGCCAAGCATGTTGGATCCAGACCTGCCTTTTTAAGTAAAGGTTCAACAACAGCTTCTTTGCAGAAGGTTGGGACAAAACCTGATGACAGGCTGCTATTGATGATCTCTGTGACTGAAGTGCTAAGAGTGTCCCAAACCTGTTTAAAAAAGCGAGGTGGGACTGGATCCAAGGGAGAAGAAGATGCTTTTAATTTACTAACAATCCCAGTCAATTCCGACACCGACACTGACTTAAATCGGGTAAAACCAACAGAGTCCTGCACAAGCACAGATTTTAAGAAGGAAGTGCATGGGGAAATATTTGCCCTAATAGCAGCTACCTTGTTGTTAAAAAAGAATAAAAAAAGTTCACACATTTCATTTGTCATCTGTAGAGTGGAAGATGGATTGGGGTTACAAACGGAACCAATAGTTTTAAAAAGAATGTGGGGCTTATTTACATTTTCTAAAACCTATCTGGATAAATTCTTTGTTTTTTCGGCCTTAACGGTATCTTGGTATTTCCTCCAACTGTCTTTAAGAATATCATGCGAGACCTGCAGGTGATCCTGTTTCCATTTGCGCTCTGCTCTACGGCACAGACGCCGAGCGTCCCGCGTGATTTCGTTGAGCCATGGCTCCAGCTTCCGTTTCTGGCAAGTGGCTTTTAATGGAACAACGGAGTCTAAGACTTTGCTGCAGGTCGAAATAAAAGAATTCATCAACTCTTCTGTGCCTCTGACTGCATGAGGACAATCGTGAGACAGCATTGATGCATTGAAGAGAGGAGGGAAAGTAGAAGCAGTCTCAGTCCTAATGGAGCGACTCAGACGAACGGGACCCGAGACTTTCACATTATGGTGCATATTAAAAGTAAACATAACAGGACTATGGTCCAATAATACATTGGCACCCACCGAGACATTGTCTACCGGAAAACTATATGATAGCACAAGGTCCAAAGTATGTCCACGTATGTGAGTGGGAGCAGTGACATGCTGTGTTAAATTAAAAGCCTCGACTAAGTTTTGAAAGTATTTCACCATTGGCTTCAAAGGGCAGCAAACATGCACATTCAGGTCCCCGACAACCAACAGTTTGTCATACTGAGTCAGCATATGGGCCAAGAAGTTTGGAAATTCCTCAATAAAGTTCATGTTGGGCTTAGGTGACCTGTACACAACAGCACATAATATTGGCTCTGCCTGCCGAAGCTCAAAACAGTTCAGTTCAAATGAGGAGAAAGTTGCAGGGGATAAAATCTTGAGCTCAAAACCGTTCTTCAGGACCGTGGCTAGGCCTCCGCCACGACCTGTGGTCCGTGGAGCATTAATAAATGTACAGTCAGGGGGTAAAAGCTCCGAAAAGGCGGCTGACTCACCGGTGTTGATCCACGTTTCCGTCATAAACAACAAATCCAGTCCCTCGGACTTGAAAAAATCTTGCAGCACCACCGCTGCAGTTAAGATTCGGCGATATATATATGCTGATCGTCCCAATGGGTTGAATAAAGCATCAGTTCAGAGAGAAAGTTAATCTCTTACCGCTTGTTTTTGTCCAGATGATGAAACAAAACATTTAAGCTAGCTGACCAGAACTTCTTTTTTCACCGTGCGGTTATCAGGTTTTAATGCATACCCAGCAGCCAATCAAAATCGAGTATTCAACCGGACGATGGTATAACAGTTTTTAACGCACACCCAGCAGCCAATCAGAATGGAATTTTCACCCGGACCATGGTATAACAGATAATAGTAAACCAATAGTGGCGCCGTTACTACTGCACGCCGCCCCACTATTTGAGAAGCACTGTCGTATGGGCAGAAGTAGGGAGAGGTGTGTGTGATGGTGGGATGGTGTTTTTGTTTCTTTTTATAATGTTAAAAGTTTGGATAATAACTTTTTTTTTTTTGTCTGTTTAGTTTATTGCTTTTAATATTAATTTGGTTGAACAAAATTTTGGATTTAGGTGAACATTTTGACAACAATAAAGAAATCTATTCTATTCTATTAAACCACTAACTGATACTCAACAAAAATATAATTTAAAATTAAAAAAAATTATATTTTTATAAATAGTGTAGTCACTGGATTCTTTTAAAATGTTTCTAACACAAAGTTTATATCATACAGCTGTGAGGATTGAGAGAAAGATGAGAAGAGAGAAAAATAATTAGAACAGATGGAGGAAAGAAACAGGTTGGTCTTATATTTGGTGGACGTTCAGGGTTGGTGATGGCATCTAATATCAAAGAGAGCAGTGATGACTTCAGGTAGGAATAATTAAACTATTGAAACCACAAAAACTTAAAAACTCATTCTGGTTTGAACTTCTGCTAATCACGTAGTCACTTATTTTGGGAAAACGAGTGCAGACATACAAGACAAGAGAGTCACAACAGAGAAGATGAAGATGATGATAATGATAGAGAGACAGAGAGACGATCAGCTGATGATGAAGAGGGAGAAGAAAACAGAGGTACAGAAGAGAGTGCTGGGGCAAGGCATTACTCAGGAGATCCTTCTGAATGGCCTTCACCCAATCCAGGGGTGGATGGGGCGTTTTATTATGTGCATTTATGTCTGTGTGTGTGTGGGAGGGAAGGGGGGGGGCTTTTATAATGGGGCTGCATACCCCTATGAAATTGGGTAGTGGCGCCCCTGACTAGAACCATCCTATTTTGAAAATCTTATGAGTTAAAGATCACAACATTGTTGAAAAATCAGACATTCCAAAAATTAAGTTAGTCTTTGACCAAAGGGAAAAAAATGTCAGCTCCAAAATCAACTGCTCAAATATACAAATATTTAATAAAAACAACATGAAGTTTAAAAAACTACACCCCATAAAAGGGGATACTCACCATTAGTAAATTACACAGTTCCTGTGTAACAGGGGGGTCACCAATTACGTAAGTGTGGATTTAGTATTTTAATGATTAAACCAGCTCTTAGCTTGCCATTCTTATTCTGCAACATTATATTCAAATTATTTGGGGGAAAAGAGTCAAGGGCTGTTTGCAACTTTTCTTATTTTGTTTTAATTTTAAAACCATCAAAAAATAAAAGGAACACTTCAGGATTGAAAAAGGATTTACACCTAATTTAGTTTGAATGTTTTTTTAACCCAATGGCCATAAAAATAAAAAATAAAAGCTTGTTAGAAATACTGAGGGTACCACATGGGGCGCATTATTCCAGTTTACGTCTGCCAGAATTATGCATGGATTGTTTCGTTGTTTTTTTTTAAATCAGGAAGGAAAATGAAGATATGGTGGAAATCACAGAATAATAAATCATTCAATAAGTTTGGGCTTTTTTTTAAGTCCTTACTCAGCATTTTCCTCTCAGAAATCAGATACTCAATAATATTTAACGCACGATCTCCATAAACCAGACCACCAGGTTAACAGGCAAACAATAGATGATTAACAGAACCCCAAGGAAAGAGTGTGATGGATTAAACAAACAAACTTAATTAAATTGGGACTGTTTATTTCATGGGAATGCATTGATTGGCTATTTTTCTAATAGTTACAGCAATTGGTCTGTCTATAATCACTTTTTTCATAATTAATCCTCAATATATCAAATCGTGCACATTGTTGTGATGAAGAATTTCAAAAAATCTTGAAATGAATAGAGGAATACAATAGAAATGTGTTTATAATGCTCTTAAAAAGGCAGCGATCAGTGTGTCTGACTAAAAGTCAACAAACAGGCTTAATATAATTTTTTTTTTTCTAGGCTGTTTTTGTACAGGTTTTCACAGATGCTCTGTTCATACGCTCTCTGACCAAAGAGAAGGGGAAACACCCTTATTAATTCAAAACAAGTCATGTTTTGTAAGGAGGGGAATGCCTACCTATCACAAAGGTAATGTGTTAACACAAAGCACTGTCCTCCTTTTTCAAAAAAAGCAAAATTGCTGAAAAAAAATAATATTACATAACATATTTTGGTTGTGAAGAGATAGATTTCCCAAGGTCCTCTCTTCTTTTGGTTTGTCTCAGTGGGACTTTTTCCAAAACATCAGAAGAATGAAACACAAAAATTAAATTAAATCAAAGTGACACGTTGCATGTTATAAAAAATGTTAACTAGCATTGATTTTATGGAACACTTATGAATACAGTCAAATTTTCATTGAATTACTTAAATTAGTGCATTAAGCAATACAAAATAAATGTATTTATTTAAAGAAAATAGTTAAATCAACAGTAAAATACATCAATCTCAGTCAAAGTGTTTGGTTAACCTGCGTCCTGTGGAGGACTGAACAGCTGGTGTGTTCATTTAACAAAATAAATGCAGAGGGGGAATTTAACTTTTTATTTACGTCGAAAATACTTTTAAAAGTTTAATTTATTTTATCTATTCTTTTTTTGGGGGGGGGGGGGGGGGTCTTTCTTTTTTTTTTATTATCTATTTATTTTTGTGGTATTCTCAGGATAAGTCACATTTCCATCACAAAATAGTATCTTTGACTGACTTAAACGATAAAACACTTTTGAAAGTTGAGAGTAAATGCAAAGAGAGACACTTACCTCTGACACATAACAACGACATGGCAAAGCGCTCCAACTATAAGTCCAGTCCGGGAAAGCTTTCAGCGGAGATTTACTTGGTGAGGTAACATTGTAACATTCGTTAAATGTTTGTCAACGCTCTGAAGCGAACACCTCAATGTTTACACGTCGCTTACAGATGCCAGACATTGGAGAAGAGCAGTAAGCCTGTGCCAGGTCCACGCCATTATTAATACTCTCATCCCAGGTTTTCAGGACTAGAGAAAGAAGAGGCGTGGTCAAAGCACCTGTTACTGGCGTTTAAAGCATCCAATGAAAATACCGCAAGAATGCAGAGGGCGGAAACATTTTTTAAATACAGAGGTTTAACCAATAGCTGATCAAGATACTTTCACTAAGCAAACAGGTGACGTAAACAGTATATAAAATGAAAATTTTAAACAATGACTGTCTTTTTTTTTTACTTTTCAAAAACATCTTTTTACATCCTATATTATGTTTAGCATGTTTTTAAAGCAATTAATAGAATAGAATAGAATCTGTATAACAAGGTCCATATGTCAAAACAATAAACAAATCCTTAAGTTATAAAGCTTAAAATACAGGCAAACATAAATTATAAACTTAAAAGTAAAGAACCTAAAAACTTAGAATTTAGGGGCTTAAAAAGACATCCATACCAGTACCTCTAAATTGAGGACTAGTAACCAAGAGAGCTGTGCTTGATGTTGGTGAGGTTTAGAATGATTTCATTCTCCAAAACGTTAAGGCGCTGATTAAAACCATAAATAAGGCTTTTTAAAAAGCTTGAAAAGTGTTAATTTCTACACCAACAAACTTCTCACTTGTGCTGCACCACAGTGGTCTTTCTGATTAAATGGTGAGGGCATTATCATATGGTATCTGCACTTCTTGATTGTACTGGAACATGAATAAAACCAGCGTCCCAGAGTGTTACATTGAGCATATAATATACTGCGTCCCATTTGGTATATTAACCCCCCAACCCAACCCCTTTATGCTGAGTGTCAAACAGGAAAGAATTGGGTCCCATTTTTTAAGGTCTTTGGTATGAAGGATTTGGACTCACAACCCTCCAGTCACAAGGTGGACACTCTCCCACATAGCAGCTGAGTTGGCTGAATGAATGAATGAATAAATGAATGAATAAATAAATGGATAAATAAGGAAGTAAGCAAGCAATTCATTAGGTAAGTAAGTAAAGTTCAGTCAGTCACAGGCAGATTTGCAATTATTTACAGGAAAGTTACACACCTTAAAGTGTCATATCTGCTTTGATTTTATTTATTTATTTTATTTAGGTCTTGTAATGATGATTAAGGGCAAACCTATATAAAAACATTGACAACCAATGGCTGATTTCCTTTGTTAAAAGAACTGCACGAGTTTTTAGTATGCAAAATAAAGATTCATAGAATTTCTCTCTAAAAAAATAAAAACAGCGAAACACTGTCCTAATGCGAATTAATTTAGGCATTACACCAGGGACACAAGTCAAACAATTTTTTTCTCCAAGCGTGACTCCACTTCAACAATAAAGTACATGTGACTTTTTGATATTATTTTGATTGTTGTTTTTTAAAATATACTAATACTGCTATTGTTGATCTTTCAGTACTTGGCAAACTTTAAAGAATATCTAATGATAATTTCTGTTTTATAAATTTGGGAAACTGGATTAAAAACCTTGACACAGCAGATTCTTTCTTACCATTAAGTTCGTAATATAAAAAATAAAATGAAAAACACCAATGTTTCCAGCGGAACTATAAACGACCAATTTCTGTTGCAGACCGGAGGCGTTCCGTAAGCGTACAGATGATGTAACGTCCATTTCCTGGCTTGTAAGGGTCACTCGTAAGTGAGGAGTTTGAATTGAACCTAGTTTAGAAAACTACTTTTGGTCACTACAGTCCTTGCATAATATTTAAGCCATGTTACGAACGCTGTGTCGGACTGGTGGAGCTATTTTGCTGGTAAGTTTTGTTGAGATTTTGTTAGGTTGCGAAGGGTCGGGAAAGGCTGCCTGTGTCTGTCGCTACACTTAACCCTAAGTAAGAGATTTTCTTTTTTCCTTAGTAAGTAAATAAATAAATAAAATAAAATAAAAACTTTTTTCCACTCCACATTAGAATTCATTTTTTAGATTTAATATTCGTTTGACTTGTAAATTTTTGCAATAATGTTTGGTTCGTGATTCATAAATGTTTTGCACGTCATATCCAAAACATACTTTAAAAGTTTTAGCTCAGGTTTAAAATTTAAACTCAAAAATTCAGAGTTTAAATGAGAAAACTTTTTTTTTATTAACCAGATTTTAAATCAAATGAGAATATGATTGCTTAAGGAAAAGTCAAGGAACATTCATTCATGTTCACGGGAAACATGATGATGATTATAGACGACTATATTTAATAAAAAATAAAATTATTTTTTTTTAATATAAATTCTGGTCCTAATGTATTTAGTTTTAAAAGTATAAAAAGAAAAGGTAGAGTCATTGACAATATTAGGGGCTTGTTTTACTTTTAACACTGGTGATAAACAATGCTGGAGCTTCCTTTAAGTTGTGGCCACAATCCATTTTTAGTCTTACATTAGTGAAAATTTATTTCATACTTGTGCAAACACCTGAAAGAGCTTCAGTGTTTTTGTCCACGTCATGTTGTGTTCTGCTATCGATATGCAGTAAGGAATGGATTTGTATAAGTGGTTGTTAAATTAATAATAAACTAATTCTCCTCTCATCTGATAACTTTAATTTTGATGTGTTTTATTGTGATTATTATTTTAGGTTAAGGCCAGTAATTTGTCATTTTCTGTAAAATGTTTATATATTGATATGTTTTTATTCATTTTATTTTATTTTTCCCAGCAAGCTCAGCGGCCTGCACCAAGGCTCTTGGTTACACCAGTGCAGCAGCGATGGGCTTCCAGCTTGCCAATGAACACTGTGATCCTCTTTGTGCCCCAACAGGAAGCTTGGGTGGTGGAAAGAATGGGTCGCTTCCACCGCATATTGGAGCCGGTATTATCACTCTCTTTATTAAATAAAATAAAAAAAGCATAGTAGATACATGAACTTGTATTAAAATGATTGGCAATGGCTCATGCTGTGATGATGGGATCTATCTATCTATTTATCTATCTAATCTATCTATCTTAACTAATCTATCTATCTATACACACACACAGTGGTGGACAAAATTGTTGGTACCCCTCAGTTAAAGAAAAAAAGTCCATAATGCTCACTGAAATGACTTGAGACGTTCAAAAGTAACGAAAGTAATGAATGAAATAGGGCTGGAAAAAAATGATGGTACCTCCATAAAAGACTGGGAACAAATTGCCCAGGGGGTCATGATGAACTCAGGTATGTCCTTTTAATTGACATCACAGATGTTTTCAACCCCATAATCATTCAGTCTGCTTATTTAAAGGGAGACAAATAGTCACGTTGCTGTTTGGTGAAAAGGTGTGTACCACACTGAACATGGCCAACAGAAAGCGAAGGAGAGAATTGTCCCAGGACATTAGAAACAAAATTGTAGACAAACATCGTAAAGGTAAAGGCTAAAACCATCTCTAAGCAGCTTGAAGTTCCTGTGACGACAGTGCCACAAATTATTCAGAAGTTTAAGACCCACGGGACTGTAGCCAACCTCCCTGGACGTGGCCTGAAGAGGAAAATTTATGACAAATTGAGGAGACGGATAGTTCGAACTGTATCCAAAGAGCCTAGAACAACCTCCAAAGACATTAAAGGTGAACTCCTAGATCAAGGTACAACAGTGTCAGATCGCACCATTCGTCCTTGTTTGAGCCAGAGTGGACTTCATGGGAGACGACCAAGGAGGACACCACTGTTGAAAGGAAATAACAAAAAAGCCAGACTGGAATTTGCAAAAAAGCATGTTGACAAGCCACAAAGCTTCTGGGAAAAGTCCTTTTGGACAGATGAGACAAAACTGGAGCTTTTTGGTATGGCACATCAGCTCTATGTTCGTAGACTCAAAAATGAAGCATACAACGAAAAAAACACTGTCCCTTCTGTGAAACATGGAGGAGGCTCAGTTCTGTTTTGGGGCTGCTTTGCTGCATCTGGCACAGGGTGTCTTGAAGTTGTGCAAGGTAAAATGATATCTCAAGATTATCAAGGCTTTCTGGATAGAAATGTGCTGCCTATTGTCAGAAAGCTTGGTCTCAGCTGCAGGTCATGTGTCTTCCAACAGGACAATGATCCAAAACAGCCAAAAACACCCAAGAATGGCTAAGAGAAAAGCATTGGACTATTCTGAAGTGGCCTTCTATGAGCCCAGATCTGAATCCCATTGACCATCTGTGGAAGGAGCTGAAACATGCCATTTGGAGAAGACACCCGTTAAACCTGAGACAACTGGAGCAGTCTGCTCATGAGGAGTGGCCCAAAATACCTGTCGACAGGTGCAGAAGGCTCATTGACAAATACAGAAACTGTTTAATTGCAGTGATTGCCTCAAAAGGTTGTGCAAAAAAATATTAAGTAATGGGTATCATCATTTTTAGTTTATCATTCAATCTATTGTTCCTTTTGAACATTTCAAGTTGTGGACTTTCTTTCTTTAACTGAGGGGTACCAAAAATTTTGTCCACCACTGTGCGTGTGTGCTGCTCCTCGAGGATAAAAAGACTCCTTGCAGCATTTCTTTTAGTCTCATTTTTGAGCCAGTGTGGAAAGCAATGTGACTGCAGCAATGAGCAATGACTGTGCTTTGACCGACCCCAACACTGCGTGCATGTGTCCGAGTATGTGCCAGTAACTCATTTTTTATTTTTATAAATCTCTGTTTTGTTTCCTAAGTAATTAAGTAACTTGGGTTTCTATAGTCCAGTAACTTTAATCTATAATTTAAACTGTAATTCCAGTAATTAAATTACAGTAAGTCTTCGTTACTTTGTAATCCGTTACCTCCCAACAATGCTCATCAGTAATCGACCCTTATATATTACACTTAGGTTTAAGGATAGCCAAAAGCATGAAAACATCCAGTACCAAATGTAACTCTTTCCAGTACTCCATTGGTTTTAACACTCACATTTCAGTGTGGCCCGCAATATCAGAAAAACTGTGAGAGTTTGCAGCAGTCACTATGACCCTAAATTAAGCCATATAGTCAATGGTGTACAATCTTTCTACCATTATTTTTGCCCAAAGTCCCATTCACCCATGCACATACACACATATTCACACAGTTGTGCACTGCCATAGAGCCGCCATACAACATGCTAATCAGACCACCAGGAGCAATATTGTGTTTAACTTCTTGCCCAAGGACCCCTTCAAAAAAAGCAAGAACCAAGTTTGTGTGTTTCAGCCTGCAGTCTGAAAGATGCAGAAACTGAGCTTCCGTCTTTCAGACTGCAGGCTGACCGCTCAACCTCTTCGCCACGGTCCCTAATCTTAACCTAAATCTAACCTAAATTTAACAGCCCCTATTAAGTTTAAGTACTGTAACATGGGCAGAAAACTTTACCTTCTCATCACAAACTGAAGATGTTTAAAAATAAATAAATTTAAGGCAAAATGTCTGTGAAACAACTAAGAAGAAACGGTAATGATCTTATAAATGTAATTGTATATGAGCAATCACTTATACATTGTTTCTGCAGCTTTAATCAGCTCTGTGGTGGTTTTACTCAATTATCATCAATGTCTTCTTCTAGGGTTTAAATTTCCTCATCCCCTTACTTGACCGAATTCGTTATGTCCAAAGTCTCAAAGAAATTGTGATTGATGTCCCAGAACAGTCTGCAGTGTCTTTAGGTGAGTAGCCCATTTATAATAATTAAGTTTAATTCCGGATGGGGGTTGGAATAAAACTCACTTTTTTCTTTCTTGAACATTCTCTGTTTTCTTGAGGAATGTACTTCTCTGTTATTTAAGAGCAATGAAGTGGATGTGAACAGATGTAATGTAAATTTTTATATCTCAATTTACATTTACAGACAATGTAACACTTCAGATCGATGGAGTTCTTTATTTAAGGATCCTGGACCCATTCAAGGTACACAGCGGAACAGTTTAGGGTTGCAACAGCTGTCTGCTTATTTTATCCTTGTTTTTATGCATTGCCAAATCTGAAAATTTCCCATCTTTTCCTCCCTCAGGCCAGCTATGGCGTTGAGGATCCAGAATATGCAGTCACACAGTTGGCTCAAACCACCATGCGTTCAGAGCTGGGCAAATTAACACTGGATAAAGTTTTTCGGGTAAAGATAAATATCTTCCCTGCCTTAGATGAAATCAAATTTTATTTCAAACAATGTAGTGCAAAGTTTAGTACAATACAGGCAGCGGTGGCAGCAGCAAACCAGGCTGGAACAGCAGCTGACCCAGAGGAGAAGATTCCAACTGGTAACTCACTGGAAATAAAAATGATCTTTAAAACAAAAAAAATATTGGTTAAAATGATTAGTTAAACATGAACGTTTAAGGATATGAATCAAACAACAATAAAAACATGTAGAATAAAAATAATAATAAAGAGTTAAAATCCATGTTAAAAAGGTGGGTCTTAAGCCTTTTCTTAAAAATATTTATGGCCAAAATGCTAAAAAGATGCCTTTCCATAAGTTTTTGCTTTTTGAAACCAGTGCCAGAGGATCTTGGTTCCATGAGAGTTTTTATTTACCGGTACTGAAAGATAAAAAGGCACAAAACTTGAAATACTATTGAAATTTTCTTAAAATCAATCCGTACAATTTGCCCATGGTCCACATATGAAAACTTCATATTAAATATACGTGGAAAAAAGTGAGAAAAGTTATGGTTCTCTACATGAAATTTTGACAGATGTATCACAAATGAACCACGATAAAACCACAGAGGTATGAAATAACCACGCAAAGAACACGTAAACCCGCACTTCATTGAATTTCTTTATTTTGACATTCAAATCACTGAGCGGAAATAACGCATCAGCACCATGAGCAACGCCGCCGTGGGCCCTTGCGACGCTTTCTTTTAATTGAACTTTTGGATTCTCCATGATCTCTACCAGTTCTAAGTCAAGGCTGTCTCACACTGCCGCTACGTACAATCTGTGCAATGTCCATCTATCCATCCATTCATCCATCCATCCACTTCCACCACTTATCCGGGTCGCGGGGGCAGCAGTCTAAGCAAAGATGCTCAGACTTCCCTTCCACTTCCTCCAGCTCCTCTGGGGGGGACCCTGGGACATTCCCACGCAAGCCGGGAGAGATAGTTTCTCCAGCGTGTCCTCGATCTTCCCCATGGCCAGGGCTCGACAAAGCCATTTGCCCGCTGGCCCGGTTCTGTTTCTCGAGCCGTACGGACCACAAGACTTTATTTTTCACTTGTCCGCTCGGGCCACTAAAATATCTAACGGGTAATATATTTTTCACCTTTTTCAATAAAGTATATTTTGCGAAAACGTGTAGATTTACCTCGTTTTCATCGCTTTGAAAGTTTGACGTCCGCCATGATTGTTTTGGTCACGTGGTGCGCAAACTCCACAACAGAGATGCGTGCGCACCACCCATCTCCGGATGCGGAGAGCGAACACTGTTTACTCTCTGCATCCGTCGGAGCAACTTAATGGGGCGAAAAATAGCTTGGGAAGTTGGACAAGGAGACAACGAACGCTCAAAGATGTTTCTCAAACCTCCCCAAGATGGAGTAATGGGTGGATTTAGTAGTATGGACAGCAAGATATTTAATGAATGCATGGTAGATGAAACTGTATGCACTAAGCCGGGGGTCGGCAACCCGCGGCTCAGGAGCTCTTTAGCGCTGCCCTAGTGGCTCCCTGGAGCATTTTCAAAAATGTTTGAAAATGTAAAAAGATGGGGGAGAGAAATATATTTTTTGTTTTAATATGGTTTCTGTAGGAGGAAAAACAAGACAAACATTATTAACGTTTTCCAATGCTGTAAAAATGCATAGAAAAAACTTTGTAACGCCATGCAGGTACGTCACTTGCAGAGTGCCAAACAGGAGCCAAGCTGTCTGGAAGTTGAGCTGTCAGTCAATTGGCTGCGCTGGAGAAATGTCCGTGTCCCATACAAGGCACGTCTCCGAACAGCTTCAGAGAGGAGCAGGCAGCAAGCTTAGCTGAGAGCATTGTCTCCTTTCTGGCATTACAAGCCCCTTAATTTAAACCACGCACCACATTGAACATTGCACAGGAGTCATGAACCACTCCCCCTCCCACACTTATGTTGCAACATAAAGAAACAACATAAGAGGAAGAATGAACTAAGGTGGAACAACAAAACTGCCATATGAAAAGAAACGTGGGCAAACAGAAACGCTCATGCTGAGCCCTAATTAGATCAAGAGACCACTTCCCACAATCCCCTGCTGCTAACAGACCTAAAATGCACATGACCGGCACTACAATATTACTTTTTTTTTTAAACTTTATTCTGCAAAATGAAAGTACAATACAAAACACAAATTTACAAATTAAACTTCAGATATGCCAGGGGAGCATTCTTTTGTTCGAATCCTCAAAATAAAAATGACATCAAAAATCGGATTTCTTTATTACTTTTCTATTATTTTATCAAAGCAATGAAACATAATTCATTGATATTGTAGCGACCTGGGGGTTAGCCCCGCCTTCAGCTCCTAAGGCTCATGGGAAGTGGGAGTTTTGGGGTAAAACCTTGAGTGAGAGTGTTGTGAATTGAAGTCACGTCCATGCTGTTTTGGTTGTTTATGTGTGCTGGAGTAAACGGGCTTGATGCTGAAAAGGAATTTCGGTGCACTTCCTGTTTCTATCCGCTTGAGACTATCCGGGGTCGTGTGGTGTAAGGTGCACGGACAGTTCTGCAATGAAGCCATTACGCTAGCAGTTTGGCTTTCTCTTCCCCGCTAAAGTGACGTCCCGGCTGGGTCGTTATACAATATTGTAATGAAATTAAACTTGCACAATAGAGCAGTAGGGTGACGCGTCGTTCCCCGCAGAATGCACTGCAGGGCAAATAAACATTTAATCGTTAATAATGCTCATTATGTGTTTGAAGCAACTTAATAATTTTGATAGCAGGCTAATATAGCTAGTATAGATACACATTGCATGTGTTGCCTTCATTATAAGGCTTAAATAGGGCTTTTAATATTTTGCGGCTCCAGACATATTTGTTATTTGTTTTTTTTTCGTCCAAATTTGGCTATTTCTACATTTTAGGTTGCCGACCCCTGCACTAAGCTTTAAGCTGAATGTCAAATAATCAAAGGCAACTACAAATACCTGAATCTCAGAATCAAATGCAGTATAATGTCAAAGTAATTAATTTTGTCAAAAGTAAATAAAACTTCTTAACTATTGATTACGAACAAATGTGAAATAGCAGTGATTAGAAGCAGCATGAAAACTTCTTAACTAGTGTTACCTACTACACTGCAGTGCTCTCTTCAAAAAAATCTGAAACAGACTAGAGCAGATTTAAGTTTGATATGGTCTATTTTCAGTAATAGAAAAGTGTATAAATAAGTGCTAGATGTCACCAGAATGCACCAAATTGCACCATATTAAAATTTTCCGGGGGGGCATGCTCTAAAGTTGCAGCGTCCATCGCTTGCGTGCCGCCTGCGGTGGCAGGTCGCAATTTGCGCTGTGTCGGGCCAGTAACTTTCAGGCAGGGCCAGTAACTTTCAAAAACTACTGGCCCTGTGGGCCAGTGAAAATTTCTGGGCTATGTCAACCCCTGCCCAGGGCCTCCGCCCAGTGGGACATTCCCAGAACACCTCCCCAGAGAAATTTTCATAGTCAATGGGAATCAGCTTAAGATTATTTTTAAAAAAAAAACAAAAAACAGTTTTAATCACCTGTTTTTTTTAAGAAATAAAAGTTAGCAAAGAATCAAAAAATAGCACCTCAGTTTCTCATCGTTGAAAAGTTTCTCATCGTTTTGTCTTTATTTTTTTAGGAAAGGGAATCTCTTAACTCCAACATGGTTCACTCAATCAACCAAGCATCAGATGAGTGGGGAATCCGCTGCCTCCGTTATGAAATCAAGGACATACACGTCCCGCCTCGTGTTAAAGAATCTATGCAGATGCAGGTGAAATCGCCTTTTAAAAAATCTGTTTTATTTGATATGACATAACCTCAAACTATGCATTTTTTTTAAAAGATGGTAAAGTTCATGTTATAAAAGCTCTGGCTTTTAATCTATTCATTTTCTTTACTGCTTAAAGGTTGAAGCTGAGCGGAAGAAGAGAGCAACTGTGCTGGAGTCTGAAGGGTCAAGGGAGGCAGCCATAAATGTGGCTGAAGGTCGAAAACGAGCGCAGATTCTGGCCTCAGAGGGAGAGAAGGCAGAGCAGATCAATAAAGCAGCTGGTAGGCTTGTTTTTAAATCAGTTTTTTTGTGTTCAAAGGAACAAATGCTGCTGTTTTGCCAGTCTTGTTTTTCTGCTCTGAAATACTTGAAAAGTTTAGATTCCATTCATCGCTGTGTGATTAATTCCTCTGTTTCCTGCAGGTGAGGCTCAAGCAGTCATAGCCAAAGCTGAGGCCAAAGCAAAAGCCATACGTATGCTCTCTGAGGCTCTGACTGAACAGGTAATTGTTAGACTAAAGGTTCCTGCAACCTTTTACCGCTACAAGAGCTATTTAAGCCAATGTCTTATAGAGCAAAATCCAACAAGAGCTGCAGAGTTATACTTTACATAAAAATATATTGCTCAAAAAAAAGGGAACACTACGAACACACATCCTATACCTGAACAAATGAAACGAATTAATTTGTTGCATAGTTATTTGTGCAGACAACACAACAACACACAAAGATTAATTCATTCATTCACTCAGCTTCTAAACATGTTTTGTCCCTTTCTGGGTCACGGGGCTGCCGGAGCCCATCCCGGCCACTGATGGGCATAAGCAGAGGACAGGTCGTCTGTCTGTTGCAGGGCCACAAATCACACACTGAAAAGAGACTAACAATTATTGTATATCTTCTACAGAATGGAAACGCTGCTGCATCTTTAAGTGTGGCAGAACAGTATGTGTCTGCATTTTCTAACCTCGCCAAACAGTCCAACACCATCCTACTGCCATCCAACACGGGTGACATCAGTGGAATGGTTTCTCAGGTTTGTTTTCATGCCTATTCAATATCGGTATTTGTGCAGGTTCAGACTAATTTAAAGTCACACTAACTCTTCTCAACTTGATTTACTTTCAGGCCATGACAATTTATAGCACATTGTCAAAAACAAGCCAGAAACTACCACCAAAAGAGTTGCAAGAAAAGACGGAGGAACCCCTGAACCATTTGGAATCTTCTGAGGAGCAGAGAACTCCCTGAATGAAGTTAGAATACCAAACAAAAATAGAAGGCACCTTGGGGGCATCCTTGCATAAACACTTTTTTTTACTAAACTGACTGGTTAGAAATGGAAAAGCCACTAACCTTATGCAGTTTTCAGTGGAGCCCAATTTATTGTGATTCTCATCGTTTATTTTCATTGTTTTCTGATTTTTAAAAATAAAGGTCAGACTTGTTTTTAGTGACTTGTGTAATTGACTGGTAGGACAAATGTAAAAAAACTGAGCTGGCCACAGCAACTTTCTTCATTATACTTGCAGTGTAGTAAAATCTTAGGTTGGGTTTGATGTGTTTTTCCTGACAGTTTTTGAAAGAGTGTGTGTGCATTTTTGGTAGACCAGGAAGCCACCTGGTTTACATAGACCTAAATGAAATTATTCATTCTTGCAAATTTTCAACACCAGTGGGACCACACACTGCTTTCTGTCATGCTAGTAAAAGCCCTAAACAATGCCTTATGTTCACATTTTGACCTATATTAAATAGGAAAAATAATTGTATGTTTTATGCAAGGTCATTTTGAAAGAGTTGGATTTGGAAGGACATCCGATTAAATCTGATTTATGTTGGGTCTAAGTATTTTGAAATGTTTTCAAACACTGACAAATCACTACATCAAAATTTGCAATTGAAATCTTAAAACTTATATGTTGCAATTTGGTGCTAAGTTCCTAACTTCATGGGATAAAAGTGGTATTCTTAGATGGATTTGGATCAGTTCACCATCACAAAACATTAGCAATACTGTCATGGTGGTTTAGGGTAAAGACGAGTAATATTTGTGATGTATTTATATTGTCGGAAAACCACTTGGGTTTAGCGGAGCCATTGATGAGGATAGTAAGGAGAACGTTCTTTATTATATTTTTCAATAGCCGTAAATCAGCACTACAGACACAGATAGTGTAGTGACATTTACAAAAAGCGATAGCTTTCATTACATCCCCTTTTCTCAACAATAAAATAAAGGTGATTAACAATAGAATCTTTCCACGACATGTCTGGCACTCTTCAGTATGACGGAGCGTCATCGACCACCTTCCCAATCAAGAGCGGTTTGAAAAAAAGGTGTGTACTGGCCCCAACGCTTTTTGGCATTTTCTTCTCCTTGCTGCTGCGCTACGCATTCAGTGAGTCCGAAGATGCTCTTTGCTGATGACGTCGCCCTCGCTGATCACACGGAAGCTGCTCTTCAGCAACTTATCAATCTCTTTGCAGAGGCCTGCACAGTGTATGGCCTCACTATCAGCCTCAAAAAGACCAACATCATGGGCCAGGGAGTCAGCACCACTCCTGCACTTACCATTAGCATGTAAGTTGCCCCACCCACAGCAGGGGGCACACTCTGGACCTGCTCATCACAAAGGGGGTTAATATTTACAATGTCAGTGTGGTTGATGTCGCCCTCTCTGATCATTTCTGTGTATTCTTTGACCTGTCTGTTGCTCCCAAACCACCGCCTGGCCCTGCAGTTGTCCAAAGGAGACAAATAAATGAGAGCACTAGGGCACAGTTTGTAGAAATGATTAACCCTGAAAACGCCTCTGGTGCCAATGTTGATGAAATGCTGAATTCTGTTACTTCTAGCATCTTGAATGTTCTGGATGCCATTGCCCCTATGAAGGTTAAATTGAGAAAACATAGACAGAAAGCTCCCTGGAGGAACGATGATCTAGTCAGGGCACAGAAACAACAGTGCCGCAGAGCTGAGCGAAACTGGCGCAAGTCAAAACTCCAGGTTCATTATGAAATGTATAAGGGGGAGTTGTACGCTTACAACCAGATCTTATGCAGAACAAGGGAAAGGTACTTCTCTGAAATCATTGGAAGTTGCAGCAGCAACTCTCGTGTCCTGTTCACAACAGTAAACAGATTAACTAACCCTCCAACCCAGCTACCAATAGAACTGGTTTGCACACCTAAATGTAATGAGTTTGCTGTATTTTTTAATGACAAGGTTCAGGGCATTAAAAAAGCTATCAACTCCACAACACATAACTATCGAACGGCCCCCTACTCACTCTAAGCTGACTCACTTTGTACCTGTCACTGACCAAACTGTCCAAGAGACCATCACCCGTCTGAGCTTGTCTACATGCTGCCTTGATGTGTTACCCACTAGATTTCTAAAGTCTGTCCTGAACAGTGTGTTGCCATCAATTACTCAAATAGTTAACATGTCTCTTCAATCTGGAATATTTCCAGAGGCCTTAAAAACTGCAGTCATTAAACCTCTCCTGAAGAAAAGCGGTCTTGATCCCACTGTACTGAATAATTACAGACCTATCTCTAATCTGCCATTTTTAGGAAAAGTCCTTGAAAAAGTTGTCTACCAACAGCTCACTGATTTTCTCTTATTAAACAATTCATTTGATGTTTTCCAGTCAGGTTTTAGACCCCATCATAGCACAGAAACTGCTCTTATCGAGGTAACCAACGACATCCGCCTGAACACTGATGATGGCAAAGTCACTGTCTTAATCCTGCTAGACCTGAGTGCTGCCTTTGATACTGTTGATCATGGGATCCTTTTGCACAGACTCCAAGACTGGGTTGGCATCTCTGGATCTGCCCTAAGTTGGCTCAAGTCTTATCTGGAAGACAGGAAATATTTTGTTGAAATTGGGAGTTGTGTCTCAGACTACATGGCCTTGACTTGTGGTGTGCCCCAGGGATCGATCCTGGGACCCCTTCTGTTCAACCTCTACATGCTGCCACTAGGGCAGTTAATACGCAGTAATAACATATCTTATCACAACTATGCAGATGATACTCAGATCTATGTGTCACTGACAACAGGTGAATATGGGCCGGTGGATTCACTCAGCCACTGCCTCCAACAGATCAGTGCGTGGATGCAGAACAACTTTCTCCAGCTAAACTCAAACAAGACCGAAGTTATTATTTTTGGCCCACAGAAACAAAGAGAAAGTGTCAGCAGCTACCTTCATTCTCTTTCTCTAAAACCCTCAAATCAAGTCAGAAATCTAGGGGTAATCATGGACTCTGACCTGAACTTTAACAGCCATATCAAGTCAGTAACATCAGCGGCATTTTACCATCTGAAAAACATTGCCAAAATCAAAAACATAGTGTCAAAGCCAGACCTGGAGATACTTATTCATGCATTTGTCTCCAGTAGGTTAGACTACTGTAACGGCCTGCTCACCGGCCTCTCCAAACGAGCTGTAAAACAGCTTCAGTACATCCAGAATGCTGCTGCTCGAGTCCTGACCAGAACCAGGAAGTATGATCACATTAGTCCTGTGCTCAGGTCTCTGCACTGGCTCCCTGTACCTCAAAGAATAGACTTCAAAGCAGCTCTGCTTGTGTACAAGTCTCTCCATGGCCGAGCACCAAAGTACATCTCTGACATGTTAGTGCCATATGAACCATCTCGTACTCTGAGGACCACTGGGGCCGGCCTCCTGTTGATTCCCAGAGTCAAAACTAAACAAGGGGAATCAGCAGTCAGAGGAGACTGTATCATTCCCTTCAGAAAAAGCGCTTTTGGTCAGACCGCTTTTTCTGTTAGAGCTGCTACTGAGTGGAACTTCACACCTGTTAGTATCAGAAATCAAAACACATATCATTTATTCAAGACACAATTAAAGAAATGGCTCATTGACAATCAGAGCTGTCAACACTGAGTACATTTCCTCTCACTGATCCTCATTACTGTCATGTCTTTTATGTGCACGTATGTTCTTACATTTTTCTGTTTTTGTATTGTTTTATCATTAATTTGATTTTAGGTTAACTGCTTATTTTATTGAATGCATTGTTTAATATATATATGTAATGTTATGTAAATATGTAATTTTACTTTGATCTTTTAGGGTGATTTTTAACATCTTCCCAGGGACTGCAGATGAAAAATAGCCCTTTGGCTAACTCTGGCATATTGACAGAAATGTTTATTAATATGCGCTGTCCCCCCTATTCAAATAAATGACTAAAAAAAGCGTTTCAATATTCTGCAGCTAAAATCTGGAACAGCCTCCCTGAAGTCGTAAGACAGGCGTCTTCTGTGTTCATGTTCAAATCTAGACTTAAAACATTTCTGTTTAGCCGTGTATATGACTGAAAGGTCCTATCTGCACTTTTCTTTCCTTTCCTTCCTTTATTTTTAAATCAATTTTCAATTATTATTTTTTTTTCTTTTTCTTTTCTTTTAAAGTAAATTTTACGTTGATTATTTCTATGATGTATTGTGATTTTAATGCATTTTTCTGTTTTGTGAAGCACCTTGAATTACTTTGTGTACGAATTGTGCTATACAAATAAACTTGCCTTGCCTTGCCATTAGCGATCACACCCTAGAGGTGGTGGACGGGTTCACATACCTCGGCTCCACAAGCTCCAGCAACCTATCCTCAACGTGAGGATAGGCAAAGGATAGTGGCAGGCAGTGGCCTCATGGGGCACAATAAAAAAGCCAAGAAGCCCTCAGTTGGTCATGGGTAGCATTTGGCCAGTGGATTCGCCCACTTCCTGTTGCACACAGGAACTTTTAACAGGAGTTCGTTCGGTCACTCATGACTTCATACTGGCTTCAGATCTGGATGAGAAGGGGGGGGGGGGCAAGATGGCAACCGCATGTAAGAAACTTCTGTGAGTTCTTAAAACTTGGAATTTGCTGCACAAACTGTTTTTTTCGCTAACCTTTTGGCTTGAAACAAAAAACAAAAGTTGTGCCGTGAAGATTCTTCAAATTAATCTTTCAAATCCTAAACTAACAATGATGAAGAAATCAAAAGAAAAACGTGGCTCACTCAACCGCAGCAGCTCTTCGGAAAATATGGAAGTGGATGCTTCTGAGGAGAAACGACACATCAACAAACCCATTCCTATGCATGTCAAATGAAGGATGATGAAGAATGCACTTCAATGCCAAATACATCTGTGAAACATCCCCCCAAGAAGGTGAGAGGAGAAGAACAGCAAAATAATCCTGATAAAAGCGCTGCAACTGAGCCGACTTTGTCTGAGCTACAGTCCACCATTATTATCAAAGCAGTTACTGAAAAAATTAGCAAACGAGCAGGCTGTGTGAAGCTGTGCATTACAATACTGTCCAAATTGACAATCTGAAGAATAAGTCGCTTAAGTTTTGCCATCAGGAGGAAATGGACTTAAAAAAAACTAAATGAGAGCCTGAAAAAGCAATGTAAAGAGCTGGAGAAGAAGGTTGGACAGATGGAAACCAAAATGAACGATGCAGACCGCTACAGCAGAACAGTGAATCTACGCATGTCTGGTGTCCCTGAAAGAAATCCAGAGTACGTCAAATCAAGAGTTCAAGACATTTTTAAAGTGATGTTACCAACCAAAGATTTTGCAGTGGTGGTTTCAGCAGTTGACATTGCACACCGAATTGGAAAGCCCAGTGGGAATCGACGGAATCAACGTCCCCGGCCCATAATCATCAGGTTCCTCTCCAGATCGGCCAAAGATCTCCTGTGGAAAGGTTTTAAAAAAAATGTCTACCTACTGGATCATGATCTCCGTCTCCAGGAAGATCTCACATATGCTGATAAAGAATTTCACAGCCGCCTATGGCCAGCGGTGGACGCAGCTAGTAAGAAAGGAGAGAAAGCCGATTTCATTGGAAACAGGGCTTTTGTGAACGGCAAGGAAATAGTACTGAGTTAAGCTGAACTATGTTTGTAAAGGTCAGTATGACAGTATAAAACAGACTCAAAGTTGAAGGCATACTGAATATGTGCAGCGGTTCCTGAACAAAACCAGGAGGTTCCTAAGTTAATTTTCTTTTTTTTCTTGTTCATTATAGTTCATGTCATTATTTGTTCTAACTGTGAATGCCAGGGATATCAGAGAGCAACTGAAAAGAAAATGTGTTTTTTTATATTGCCAAAATAAAAATCCAGACTTTTATTTCATTCAAGAGACACACGCTTCTGAAGCAGATAAGGAGTTTTGGAGAAGTCAGTGGGATAAAAATGTCTGGTTTTCTTTTGGTAGCAACATGTCAGCAGGGGTAATTATTTTACAGGGCAAATTTAAAGACCGCACTCTTGAGCATTTAATTGACAAAAATGGGAGCCGGATTATTTTTGTATGTCAGGATTTCGGTAGTGTCTCGCCATTTCTGCCGTTCTCCTCTCACCGGCTCCTGATTTCTGAATGGCTCCAGCTGTGACGCGGGGTATATGAGGTGGGTGTGTCTGCTCACTCGTTGCCAGTTCGAGATTCTTCACCCTGATGAACCTCAGGCCACGGATCACGGATCACGCTTCACGGATCACGCTTCACGGATCACGCTTCACGGATCACGCTTCACGGATCACGCTCCACGGATCACGCTCCACGGATCACGCTCTCCGCCTCCCTTCGGCACCGCACGCTGTGAATCTGGTCTTCTCGACACTCACACGGAGCCTGCCGCTACTGTCACGTAAGGAGCCGCACCTCCCAACTCCCTACGCCAGGGGTCGGGAACCTTTTTGGCCAAGAGAGCCATAAATGCCACATATTTTGAAATGTAATTTCGAAAGAGCCATACAATAATGTAGTGTCCCTTCCCCACACTGAGGCACGGAGACTTAACCTCTTTTAAAGTTCTTTATTCCGATTACTGCAGACCGCAACAAACGCCGTACAATTAATTCAGCAACTCCTGAATCTCTCCCGCCGAGACGAGAGAGAGCGCTTCTCACAACTTTATATTCCCCTGCTACCGCTGCAGCCCTCCCATTTCCCTTATTCGGCCCATAGCTGAACCCCATTGGTCCAAACTACCTAACAACAGGCTGAGCGACAGAACTGAGAGCCAATCAGATCTCTGCTTGACGCGTTCAATGAACTCCAGAACTTTTAACGCGGCCCAACAGCCATCCAACTCAGTCCGCGACAATTTGTTTAAAACTAAATATACAAATGAATATGTGCATTTGATTTAATTTCAACATTTTTAAAGTACAATAAGTCTGTGGATTATTTTTAATAACATTGTTATTCTGTTGCTAATAAATGATGAGTATTTCTCGTGGTAGTTTTGCTGATGGTCTAGTCTGGTTGATCCGTGGTGAGTTTCTGCTTCGTGCAGGCGTTGAAACTTTAAACGTGATCTTAGGTTGGTATGAGTGTTCTGTAGATGTGAGAGACTGCTCACATGCAGACGGGGAGCCAAACACACACTCTCACGCTGCAGTGAGTGACGGGCAGCGGGTTTTACGTTTTTATAATCCCTGCGCGATTCACCTGCTGTCCCCCCACCCCCACCCTCTGCCTTTTCCCTCACACATTCCCGACCCCTGCCCTACGCTCTTTAAGACTGTCTGCTTCTCTCCTCCCTCGGAGCCTGCTGTCTACACGGACCTTGCTGTCTTCGCCTGCACGGAATTCCTCCTCGGCGGTGACGTCACACTGCGTCTCAAGCTCCACAGGACCTAGCAGTTTCCTTCCTTTGGACTTTGGACATTTTTCTCTTGGATTAAGGAACTCTCCAAATAAACTTTATTTACACCCTGTGCGTGCCTTAATTTGGGTCCTCATTGACTTACAACATTGTAGTGAATTTTGACCAATTTTATTTTAATTAATACATAGGCCTCCAATAATCAAACAACAATACAATCTTTTAACATTGGAAGAAAAACTTAAGACACTCCTACAAAAATATCCCAACAATAAGATTTTATGGGGAGGACATTTTAATGCTGTAATGAATGGCCATCTTGATAGATTTCCCCCCAGAAAAGAGGACGCAAAAGAGTTGGAAAACATTCTGTTTGTAATAGACTTGATTTGATTGACATATGGAGACATTTTTGTGCTTTAAAGATGGCGGAATAGAAGGACCTTTTGCTTGAGGCTCCTCCTGGATTCATAAAAAATTACTCTAAGACCTTACATGAGACAATATTTGGAAAAAATTAAATCTTTTGCTGCATTTCTACCTCGACAAAAGCGGATAATTCCGCCCAAAAAAACGACAAACTAAAGAAATGGACAATGCACTGTCTGTCCCGCAAGTATTGTGAACTATTAATTTGCATCACCTTAGCTGACATATCCTAAATTTAATATAATATGCTTCACCCCAGGGGAGCCTAAAGGCATTTGTGTTTATTCTAAGTCATTGTATTGGGTGTATGAGTGCCCAAATGGGTTTGGAGGTGTGGTGTAGCTGTTTATGGCTTACTCCATCACTCAAGTACTCAACCCGGTGGCTGTGAAACTGGACCTGCCACGCTCTCTAAAGATCCACCCCGTGTTTCATGTCAGCAAGGTCAAGCCAGCCAGAGACTCTCCCCTTCAACCCGCTCCAGCTTCTCCTCCAGCCCCTCGTTTCATAGATGGCGGCCCGGTTTACACCGTCAAGACACTCCTCGCCTCCAGAAGAGTGGGTAGAGGAATACAGTACCTCGTGGACTGGGAGGGATACGGTCCCGCGGATCGCCAATGGGTCCCTGACCGTTTCATTGTTGACCGGAACCTGGTCACACGTTTCCATCGTGACCATCCCCGGTCAACCCCGTCGTCCGTCTGGTAGCCGGACTCTTCTGGAGGCCCTCCCTTTCCTGAGGCCTGCTGTGAGACTCACAGGTGTTTCTCATTATGTTTAAGTTTCCTATTTAAGGGTTGAGTTTCTGTTGTACTGTCTAAGCGTCTTTTTGGTCTGGCTCTTTCGAGTCTTCTGTTTTGGCGCTCGACATTAAAAGAAACCCTTTTTGGATTCAGAACCTGAGTTTGTTTGTCCTTCCTGCGTTTGGGTTTTTGCCCCTGGAAGCCCCGTGACAGCACCCAAATGCAACGTAGACTATTGGAAATTGAATAATTTACTATTAAACAATAAAAAAAATTCTGATGGAGTAGAAAAACTAATTGATAAATACTGGAAACAAGCATTTACATTAAAAAAATATTCAAATAGTTGGGGGTTAATGAAGTATGAAATAAGGTATTTGGCAATATCATTTGGAAAAAAAATTGCTAAAGCAAAAGAAAAAGGACAATCAGAACTAATAAGAAAAATGATTATCAATGAAAAAACAAATTTATCTGATCTAGAAAACACTCATTTCTTTGCAATCAGAATTGAATAAAATATAAAGAAAAAGCACGAGGAGCATTTGTTAGATCAAGAAGAAAATGGTTATAACAAGGTGAAAAATGCACTAAATATTTTTTCACCTTAGAAAAAAGAAATTTTGAAATTTCCTGTCTACGTCAAATTAAAATTGGTAATTTAATAAGCTAAGATACAAAAAAGGTTTCTCAATACGGTGCAAAATTCTATCAGAAACCTTACACTAAAGATTGCTTTAAAGAATAAGATATTGAACTATTTATTAACAATATTAAAGATAAGATTGAAAAAGTCAGTGAAACCTTTGAAAAGACTTAAAAAAGTAAAAAAGAGGAAGTTGAAGATTGTATTAAATCTCTTAAAGATAATAAAAATCCAGGTAATGATGGACTAACAAGTGACTTTTATAAATTTTTTATTGCTAAATTGACCCCTTTTCTAACAAATGTATTTGAAGAAGTGTTAGAAATTGGTATATTGCCCCCAACTCTCAGACAAGGCCTTATCAAATTCATCCCCAACCACAAAAAGATAAATTATGCATAGAAAATTGGAGACCAATTAGTCTGCTAAACAATGATGCTAAAATATATGCTCTTATTTTTGCCAAAAGATTAAAACCAGGACTGGATAACATTATTGATGACGAACAATCCGGTTTCATGCCTGGTAGAAATATTGCCAACAATATCAGATTAATACTAGACATGATTGATTATAATGAACATATTATAGATGATAGTTTTATTTGTTGACTTTTACGAGGCATTTGACACAATTAGTCATAGTTTTATAATTCGAGTTATTAAAGAATTTGGATTTGGTAAAAGATTTTAAAAAAGCAATTGAGGTTCTGTACAATGGATTCAACAGCTCCATTAAACTTGCACATGGCACAACTCCCAGATTTGACATTAACAGAGGAATCCGACAGGGAAATCCTCTTAGCCCTTTCCTCTTATTACTAGTTGCTCAGGTTATGGCCATTCATATTAAGAAATGTCCATTTTGAGGTATTACAGCTTTAGGAAGAAAATTTAAACTCTCTCAACTAGCAGATGACACAACAATTTTTTTGGCCAATAAACATGAAATAACAAATGCAATGAAAGGAATTAAAAACTTCTCTGGAGTCTCTGAATTAGAAATGAACCTTAACAAATCTGTCCTGTTTCCACTAAAAGATTGAAGCGATTCACCAGAAATCAACGGTATTCCAGTTAAAACTTCACTTACATATCTTGGTATAATTATTGATTAAAAAGAAAAAAATCGCAGTGATGTTAATTTCAAGCCAATAACTGAACAAATTATCAAAAGATATAATATGTGGTTAATGAGAGATCTTTCTCTGAACGGTAGAATTCTGTTATCTAAGGTTGAGGGAATTTCTAGATCTGTCTATGTGTCTCTGTCTTTGGAAATGCCAAAACACATCTGTAACCTATTAACCCTTGTGCTATCTTAGATGACCCCACCCTTACTTTGAGGTGTTATTCCTATCATGACAAAGGTGGATAAAGGTGGAAAGATTTCATGTAATCCATGGACACCAGTGAAGATTACAAATCATTGTTGACAAGAAAGAAAAAAGGCAGATTTTTCTGGACAGTGTGGATATTTGTATTAATGTTGTGTAATGTTTTTATTATTAGTGAAATTCCATATTCATAATGCCAAATGGTCAAACTCCAGACCTAAATTCCAGCATTTTTTAAGTGAAATCAATCAGCCTGTACCATTATCAAACTTTGCAGATGTTTGATTGAGGCCCCTGAGACATTTACATTGTTGTAAAGTCTAAAAAAAAAAAAAGATCCGGATGAGAACTGCAGGCACAGATTTTGAGCCGAATTACAGCCTCTGCATTTGAGCGCCTCCCAGGTGACGAACAGTCTGTCTGGTAAGCCGGCGAGGGTCAAGTCCTGCGCTTCCCTTTAAGCCGTTTTTATTTTTTATTTGGCTAATGTGTTAGTAGTTCTTGCATCGCCAGGGTCTGTCTGACGCTCCCGCCCGCCGAACACTTGCTGCTTTTTCTATACTGAGTTTTTGGAAGTATTTTAAATTCAGTGCTCGTGTGCCGACTCCCTGTGGACTCTGACAAGGGTTCTGCAGGGCCTGCGTGCTCGCTAGTTGCTATCGAGCCAGAGTAAAGGAGGTCTAACAGGGCTCTTAACGCCTGAATTCTCCCCCGCCACCCACTAAAAGCTTTGCCACACTCATTGAGCAGCACCTACGGGCAGACCTACTCCCATGAGAGTCTCTTTTATTTTTGTTTTAAGAATTTTTATATAATTCTTTTAGAACTGTGTTTAATTGTGTGGGTTTTATTGTTCCCCCCCTCCCTCAGTGCATAAGACCCCGGTGTGTCAGTCCTGAATTCTAGATGGAGGCTTTCCCCCGGTTTGGAGTGACGTGTCCTTGGGTAAAGGGTTCACGAGAGTCTGCATCACGTGAGTGTATGAGGTGCCGTGTAGGACATTATTCAGAATTACTATTCATAAACACATAGGAAATATCTCACACACACTAGTGAAATGCTTGTACACATACAACTGAAAATATATTCATTCACATACACGTGTGAAATCTCTCACATACACATGTGAAATCTCTCGCACACACTACTGAAAATGCTCTCACACACACTATCGAAAGTGCTCTCACACACACTACTGAATATGCTCTCACACACACTACTGAAAATGCTCTCACACACACTATCGAAAATGCTCTCACATACACATGTGAAAAGGCTCTCACATACACATGTGAAAATGCTCTCACACACACTACCAAAATACTCACACACATACTACTGAAATTTTCAATAGAAACGACGGAAGGCATTTCAGTAGAGACAGTTTTTTTTAAAACTTTATTGTTAGAAACGAAGTTGGTCGATGGAAGGCATTTCAGTGGAAACGAACCTGTGTCCGAATTCCTGCCCTAATCTCTAACTACAAAAACCCTATATAGTGCAGCACTATATAGTTCCCTATATAGTTCTCTGAACTTTAAAAGCAATTTGGACACCCATGCTCACTACTTTTTTCTTTCGGGTGTCGTTCATAAGGTGCTTGACACGAAAAGAAGTTGGCACCACCTGGTCTGGAGGCAAACCACTCCTATTTAACGCAGAGAATGACACCTATTTGTCAGAGTAAAAACACAATGAATATGGACATTTTACAAAGACTGCAGTGTTCTGATCATGGTAAACGTGGCTGATTTATAAATAATTAAATTACAAACACTTTGGTGTTGATTTAATGTATCTGTTCATAAATAAACCCCCAAGTTATTTGTTCATGCCAATATTTATTTTTTTGTTTTCTGAACGATTAACCGGCTCTTGCGAGGAGGCATTTTTTTCTGTAGTTTTCTTACACCTTACTAAAAATGGCTTTGAATATGAATCTGTCCGTGTTCCTGGCAATAATTCAACCGTTTTTCGTGAGATCATTTTGTATCGTCACCCGCCCCACAGGAAAAAAAAACACGTATTGGTATTGATATTATTAAAGAGATTCATGTCCCTCCGCCAGCCTCATCTTTTCATGCATTCCTCCTTTGTGTAATGTGCAACTTAATTATTAAATATATTTTCACAGATCCTGTTCGGTTAAAAGTGTGCGTGTGTCCGCGCGCAGACAGACGGCCTGAAGCGCGCTAAACCAGCTGGTAAAGATGCAGGTCAAAGTAAAAAAACTGTTAAGATGTAAAGATTAAAGTGCGCCCTTACTCAATGTGTTATGGTAAAGTTAGAACCAGTGTTTATGTGTGTGTTCATACAAGGTGCATTACGGTAACCTGTTCACAGTGATGTCGGGTGATTCTGCAGCAGAGCTGCGCATGTGCAATGTTCAGGTGTGTATGGCAGACTCCATGATACGAGGAGCATGTGCTACGTCTTTCTCATGTGAATAAATGTGCCTGTTATGCACAAAAGAGAAAGTGGCTCTACGTTTCTTCATCAACACGCAAAGAGGACACGGAAGCAGACACCGTTCCCTCCATCCCTCTACAGGTTATGGGCCCAGGCGGACATTTTCACCGGTACGTACGGAGGAATGAATGAACGCTGAGTATCAAGCGGATTCCTTAACGTCTAACGGACTTGCTACGTATTCAAGCTGCCGTTAAGAAAGGTGAAATTTGGAGAAACGAAAGAAAGAGCTAAAGACAAGTTTGCTAAAGAAAAGAGCTGACGCGTCGGAGCGAAGCACGAAAAAGGCGCGAAAAGCAAAGAGCGAACTAACAACATGGCTAACAGACTAGCAAGCCTTCAAACAGCCCAGCTAGTATTTGACGGTTCAGAGGAAAGATATGAACTGTGGGAAACACGTTTTCTCGGACATTTACACAGCTTGAAGCTTAAGGAAACCATCCTTAATGAACCTGTGACTGAAGAGCAGCTAGCTAATGATCAAAGCAAGAATGCCGACTGCTATGCGGAGTTAATACGGCTAATCGACGATAAGAGCTTGTCACTCATCAGACATGAAGCCGCGGACAGAGGCAGAGAAGCTCTGAAGATTCTGAGAGACCACTACTCGGGAAAGAGTAAACCCAGAATCATAAACCTCTACACAACACTAACGAGGTTGAAGATGGCCGAAAATGAGTGCGTGACGGATTACATGATAAGGGCGGAAAACACGATCACAGCTCTACGCGATGCCGGAGAGAATATGAGTGACGGACTGCTCATCGCCATGATCCTAGGTGGACTCCCAGACTCATTTAAACCACTTGCCGTGCACATAACTCAGAATGAAGATAAAGTAACTTTCACAGACTTCAAGAGGAGGTTAAGAGTCTATGAAGAGGCAGAAAAAATGAGCAAGGCAGAATCAACAGACAACGTGATGAAAACCTACGCAAAAATAGGAACAGATGAAAAATAAAGCACGCACCTACCACAGAAAAGAAGAAGAGGCTGAAGTGACATGCTACAAATGTGGAAAAAGAGGACACATAGCAAGAAGATGCCAACAGAAGGTGTGGTGCAACTTTTGCAAAAGTAACACACATAAAGAGACAATATGTAAGAAAAAGGGGAAACAAGACGACGTCCGGAAGGTGACGGAGGACGCAAGTGGAAGCACAGACCACTTCTTCAAGGCCAAAGCAGAGACACCAGCAAGCAAGGTGAAGATGAAGGGCATCATGGTCGACGCAGGCGCCACATCCCACATTGTGAATGACATCAGGAAATTCACCGACTTTGATGAGTCCTTCAATCCAGAGAGGCACACAGTGGAGTTAGCTGACGGGACGAAGGTCAACGGGACAGCGCAACGCAGAGGAACAGCGTTGATACACCTGGTAGACTGCACTGGACAGCAGCACCGGGCATATCTGAGAGATGCCCTCTTCATGCCAACGTACCCCCATGACATCTTCTCAGTGGCAAGAGCAGCAAATGAGGGGACAACCATCACATTCAAGAAAGGAGAAAGCCACCTGATAACAAAAAGCAGATGCAGGTTTGATATTCATGAAAATGAAAAACTGTATTATTTACCCACTATTGAAGATGACAATGACAAATGTAAAGCAATTCATGATATTCAAGGTTGGCATGAAATCATGGGTCATTGCAATTTTGACGACATAAGAAAGTTGCAAAGTGTGGTGAAAGGAATGGAAGTAAAAGGGGATGTGCATAAACAGGTGAACCCATGCAGAGTGTGTACAGAAGGTAAAACCACTCAGACAAGAAACAGGGAACCAGATGTAAAGGCTGAAAAACCACTACAACTAGTACATACAGATCTAGCTGGTCCTATGCAAACTAGTTTAGATGGGTACAAATACGCACAGTCTTTTACTGATGACTACACGGGGACCGTTTTTGTATATTTCCTTAAAGCTAAAAGTGATGCAGTTTGTGCGACTGAAAAGTTTATAGCTGATGTAGCACCATATGGTGAAATAAGGTGCATTCGTTCTGACAATGGCACTGAATTCACAAGTCAAGATTTTCAGACACTTATGACCAAAAACAGAATCAGACACGAAAGGTCTGCACCGTACTCACCTCATCAAAATGGCACAGCAGAAAGGGGCTGGCGTACTCTTTTGGAAATGAGTAGATGTTTACTGATGGAAAGCGGGTTGCCAGATACGTTTTGGAACTACGCAATGCAGACAGCAGCTTACATCAGGAACAGGTGTTACAGCAGACGCACCAAGAAAACAGCGTATGAGATGTTAACAGGAAAACAACCAAATATTGCTAACATGCATAAATTTGGCTCCACATGTTTGGCTTACAAACAAGATAAAGGGAAGTTTGAATCAAGATGTAATGAAGGAGTTTTTGTTGGATATGACAAATATAGCCCAGCTTACCTAGTCTATTACCCGAATGAAAGTAAAGTCCAGAAGCACAGGCTGGTAAAGTTCATTAATAAGGCTACAAGTGAAAAAGAAACACAAACAACAGAGCCATTTTTGGAGTGTGTTGATGGAATGTTTCCTAGAGGAACAAATGATGATGATCCAACAAAGATGGAAAAAGAAATGGATAAAAATGTTGACACTGACTGTGAGGTTCCGGAAACTCTCCCAGTAGAGGCAGAGCAATCCTGTGTGGGGAAACCCCGGGAGACAGCTCAAAGAAAGAATTCGACTCGAACCAAAAAGAAACCGGCTTATCTCCAAGACTATGACACTGAATGTAACGACAATCTCCAAATGTGTGTAGATTTCTGTTACAGAGCAGTATGTGATCTCCCCAATACTTACCAGGAAGCAGTAGCATCAGCAGAGTCAGAGCGATGGAAGATTGCTATGGAGGAAGAAATGAAGTCACTGATAGACAACAAGACTTTCACCCTCACTAAGTTACCTGCAGGCAGGAAAGCAGTGGGGGGAAGGTGGGTCTATGCAGTTAAAACAGACGTTGACGGAGGTGATAAATTTAAAGCAAGGTTTGTGGCTAAAGGCTATAACCAAAAAGAAGGGACAGATTTCAGTGAGACTTTTTCACCCACTGCAGACATGACAAGTGTAAGGATAGTGATGCAAAAAGCAGCACAGGAAGGTTTAATCCTACACCAAATGGATGTAAAGACAGCTTATTTGCATGCTCCAATAGACTGTGAAATATTTGTGGATCAACCAGAAGGTTTTGAGAAGAAAATGAAATCAGGTCAAAAACTGGTATGTAAGCTACATAAGTCACTTTACGGGCTAAAGCAATCAGGTCGAAACTGGAACTTAATGCTACACAAGTATTTGACGGAAAACGGTTTTGAACAGAATCCTGCAGATCACTGTCTTTATTCTATGAAAAGGGAGGATGAAAAAGTGATCCTTGTGATTTGGGTTGATGATATTATTCTGGCTGGAAGCAGCGAACTGGCTCTAAGTGATGTAAAACAAATGTTAACTGACAGATTTAAAATGAAGGATTTGGGAAGATTGAAACACTTTTTGGGTATTGATTTCCATCAAAACGAAAACCAAGTCAAAATGTCGCAGAAAAGATACATAAATAAGATCTTAGAAAGATTTGGAATGGAAGACTGCAAACCAAGGGAGACACCTTGTGAACAGAAACTGGTCTATTCTGACAACGGAAAGAAAATGACAGATGTAAGGAAGTACAGGGAAGCAGTAGGAAGTCTAATCTACTTGTCAACCTGTACTAGGCCAGACCTGAGTTATATTGTGAGCAGACTCTCTCAACATTTTGGGGATCCGACAGAAGAACACTGGAACAGTGTTAAACATGTTCTCAGGTATCTTAAAGGTACTCAGGAAAAGGAGTTGTGCTTTAACAAAAACTCTTCAGGTATTTTAGGCCTCCGGGTTTACTGTGACGCTGACTGGGCATCCAATGAAAAGGATAGGCGCAGTGTTTCAGGGTACTGTGTGAGTCTGAGTGAGAAAAGCTCACTCATTTCTTGGAAAACAAAAAGACAACCCACAGTGGCACTTTCAACATGTGAAGCAGAGTACATGTCTCTTGCAGCAGCTTTACAAGAGGTCATTTACTTAGAGCAGTTACTCACTGGCCTAGATGAATGCAGCTATGCAAAGACAGAAGTGTTTGAAGACAATCAAGGCACCATAGCTCTAGCTAAAAACCCTGTTAACAGACAGAGGTGCAAGCACATTGACATCAAATACCATTTCATCAGAGAGATCGTGACAAGTGGTAAAGTTTTGTTAAACTACTGTCCAACTGATAAAATGACAGCCGATGTGATGACTAAGCCAGCAACAAAGCTGGAACTACAAAGGTTTTCCCAGAATTTGTTTGGTGTTTAATGTGTTTATGTGAAACAGATAATTGAATCAAAATTTAACACAGTGAGCTAAGTTCGAGTGGGGGTGTTAAGATGTAAAGATTAAAGTGCGCCCTTACTCAATGTGTTATGGTAAAGTTAGAACCAGTGTTTATGTGTGTGTTCATACAAGGTGCATTACGGTAACCTGTTCACAGTGATGTCGGGTGATTCTGCAGCAGAGCTGCGCATGTGCAATGTTCAGGTGTGTATGGCAGACTCCATGATACGAGGAGCATGTGCTACGTCTTTCTCATGTGAATAAATGTGCCTGTTATGCACAAAAGAGAAAGTGGCTCTACGTTTCTTCATCAACACGCAAAGAGGACACGGAAGCAGACACCGTTCCCTCCATCCCTCTACAAAAACAAAAACGTAATGGTCCCTACAAAAACAAAAACGTAATGGTCCAACAGAGCTGAAAATCTATGAATTAATTTTTTCCTGATGGAAAAATCTTTTTTTTTTTAGCTTCAGCCATTTCCCGTTTTTGCTGTTTTGCGCCTCAGTTTGGCATCGGCACGCAGATCTGAACACCATGCGTGTCTCACGATGAAGCTCGTTTGAGGTTCTTTTCTGCTTTATCAATTGACATCATGTCCTTGCCAGGAAACCTGCTCCTTCCTTCCTCATCCAGCGCAGTGTTGCCAGATAGAGTCACAGCTCTTTCATCCTTCTGCTGCCCCAACTATCGTGCGTACTCTCTGTAGAATACACTGGCAGCGCGGGGAAAAACAACTCACAGCTGCAGAGGATGTGTGAACAGGTGCACAGGTAGAGAGGAGAAGCAGGTAAAGAGGCGGGGGAGGGGCTTTGGCTTCAAACTCTGTCAGAGAGATGCAAACACGGGCGTCAGATTCAGACGCAGCTTTCCCTGCGGGAGTTGAAGCAGAGCCTTTCCCTGTGATGATTTTATGAACTCAAACATGGAAACATGATTACCAAGTAGAACTCTTCAAAATAATAAACCTGATCTCTCCACATTCTCAGTGTCTACCATGCATTGATGCACACATCGCTCCATGCAGCCATCAGACTATAACCTCTAGCTGGTACCTCCGCCCACACGCGACCGCGGTATCAGGCTTTAAAGAACAGAATTTCTAAGAGGCGGGGCGGGGCGTTGCAGATTTTATCCTGCAAAGCATTACTTGACTAAATTTAAGGCTGACATAAACACCAGCTGTACTTTTTGCCAGAAACAACCTGAAACCTGCTCTCATTTATTCTGGTCTTGTGAATTCGCATACAAATTTTGGAAAAACACTCATAAATTTATTAACGAATCTATTATTGCTGATTTACAACTTTATTATAAAAATATACTATTTGGTTTTCATAGCTTTGATGTCAGAGATCGTGATGCCTTCTTTTGTGTAAACTTGGTATTATTCATGGCTAAATTTCATATTCACAAAAGCAAATTCTCCAATAAAAAACCTGATTTCTTTGCGTTCAAACTTGAACTGCAGCAATATTTAAACTTAATTTCATCTTCAAAAAATACAAAAGCTCAAAAAACAATTGACATTTGTAAATCTTTTGGTCTACTGATATAAGTTTACTCTCGCAATTTCTCTTTTTATTTATTTATTTATTTATTTATTTTTTACTTTATTTTTTTCTTTGTTTAGTTGTAATATTGATTAGTCAGGACGACCTCCGATGTTTGAACAGGCTTTAATTATAACAGACTCGCCATTCACCTTGCACTTCAGCCACATCTACAACACCGCCTCCTAGTGTGTATCTCGCGATAACAAACAACCGCATACGTCACATAGTTTTATTTTATTTATTTATTTTTATTTGTTATTGCCTTTTGTGATTGTTTCTAATAATTAAAATTTTCTTAATGTTGTAACACTTTATTCTACTGTACATTATATGTGCATAATTGTTGCATTCTCTTGTTCTGTATGTTGCAAAAAAGAAAAGAAAAGGGAGTACTTCCTGTTGCTTCCTGTGGTTTGGCCCGTTTCTTTGACTTACAAACAGTTGGGGTATTTTCCTCAGTAGGTGGTTGATTAAAACAAGACGTTATGTAGTTTTTCTCTACTCAACATAATGCAATGTTCCACAATGATGTTCGAGTTTTTGTTCGAATAATGAAAGAAATTGAAACCTGCAAGCCTAGACTCAGGACAATCAAACGCCCTCCAATTTTGTGTTACAAAAAAGGGCTCCGCCTGAAGTGCTGTCACGTTGGCGTTCCGGTATGTCAGCAGCCGTAATGTCTCATGGAAGGTGTCCGAAAGAAAATGAAGGCGCCGCCTTGTTCGCTGTTTACTCGCTACACATTACCTGGTGTTGTTAAATCACACATGCGCGCCCGACTTCCGATAAAGAAAGGTCAAGAAAGTCGTCTGCTACAAGGTGATATCAAAGCCAGGCGAACTTAAGGTGTTACTAGTCTGCTTGACGTTATTAGCTAGTTTTATCGGCGTATTGCAGCACATTGATTGAGTTAGCTCGTTCACACGGGTCGCAAAGTTTTAACAAACTAACTGTGACGCGACACTAGCATTAACATCCATGGCAGGTAGGTGTCATGCTCTGTTGAGTTTGTAAGATACGTTTACGTTTCTCCGGACTCCCATCTACTAGTACTAGTATGAAGGGACTCCCCGTCCTGTGGTTGCTGCTCTGGTTGAGTGCCGTGTACTTTGTGGGCATCTACGTTTTTGTGGGGGGCTTCCTACTGGTAAGGCTGGAGGTGAACAGGACCAGCACATGCGGCGACTTGCTGGAGCCCGAAGGGGGCTCGGCGGATTTCTGCCGCGGCCAACCGCGATTCAAGAGGGCTATAATCCTAATAATCGACGCCCTGAAGATTGACTTTGCCCGATTTGACTCCAGCAAAACGACGCCACGACATTATGAGAACAAACTACCTGTGCTGGAGGAGGTGGTGTCATCCAGGCCCTCGCAAGGTCGCCTGTACCCCTTTAGAGCTGACCCGCCAACGACCACCATGCAGAGAATCAAGGGTTTTACCACCGGATCTCTGCCGACCTTTGTGGATGTGGGCAATAACTTTGCATCAAGTGCCATCTTGGAGGACAATCTCATCCACCAACTTGGGCAAACAGGTATGCTGACACTCTGAAACATCTATCTGAAGTTCACATAATGTTACTTTGTCTTTTATCATGCAAATTATTTTCTTTTTATTCAGGCAGACACGTTGTCTTTATGGGGGATGACACCTGGGAAAGTCTTTTTCCCAAGAAGTTCTTTCGCTCCCTGCCTTTCCCTTCTTTCAATGTTAAGGATTTGCACACTGTGGATAATGGGATCCTGCAACATCTCTACACAACTAGTAAGCATTCCCTACAGGGTTTTACTTACTCGTGTCAGTTGCACCTCCATAATTTTTCTGCTGCTGTGAACAGTGGTGGGGGATGACTGGGACGTCCTGGTCGCTCACTTTCTTGGCGTGGACCACTGTGGTCACAGGTTTGGCCCCGATCACCCATCTATGGCTGACAAGCTCACACAGATGGATGGAGTCATCAGGTCAGAAAGTGTTACAGGAACTCTCTGGGTGTGTTAGAAATGAGAGTATCTTTCCCTCTCACATAAAACGCTATTAGAGGTGTAATGATTATTCAACTTGAATGATTAATCAATTTATATTTCTTTGAAACAACTAGATTGATCCAATTGAGGCAAGTTGTAGATTGAATTGACCTGTACCATTCGAAAGCTGTTTCAATAGGAAATTGATTATATTATATTATGATATGTTATATGTTATATTATATTATATAAATATTGGAAAATACAGTTTGGATTTAGGCACGGTAAGTTTATTTTTCTAAAATGTAAAAACGACCAACTAGGTGCCATCACAGCAGACTTCACACATTTGATGGCAGCAAGAAATGATCAAGCCATCATTACAATCTAATGTGTGGAAACACTTTGAATTTTGCAAAGACATGTGACCATACACTGTGGCATGATGTTCTAATAATGTTCAGTTTGTATAATTATTATGTGGCAAAACAACAGTGGCAACCCCAATTTTGATGAAGCTAAAATATATATGGATTTTCCATTAGTTCTTGTTTGTTTGTACACACATTTAATGTACCGTAAATTCCGGACTACAAAGCGCACCCGAGTACAAGCCGCACCCACCCGTTTTCACGTGATTAATTACGTGTTTAAGAATGAGCAAGTATCAGCAGTGCATGGAGGGGTGAACGGGAAAAGCTCTCCTTCCGTTTGTGTCGCGGCAGCGTTATGGGAGTAACAGGACTGGTTAAAAAAACACACCGGTAAAATAAAGCAGCGGCGACTGAAAAGCGCGCGCCTCAGCGCGATACGCGATACGCGCGCCTCAGTGCGGCGCGTGCGTCAGAAGTCAGAAGCCTCTGCGCTCCGCGGACGCCTCTGCGCTGCGCGCTCGCCCCGCGCACTCCTTGTCTCCCCTTCCTATCTACTCCGACACCTCTGGCCAGGGCGGCTTCAAGGAGGAGCACTTTGTCCCCATTGCGCCGGTGGAAGGAGCAAATCGTGTCTGTGTCTGTGCAAAGCAATCGGACTTAATACTGTACATTTTGTGTATGAGGGGCGGATGCGTTGTTACGTGTGGGAGCCATCAGACTGCCATCGGCCCCGCAGCTCTATAAGAGCAGCAGGAGAAGATGTCTCCAGCTCACAAGGAGGCTGTGAGCTTTTCAAAGCAAAATTCCGCTCAGTCCTTAGAAACCGTACAAACGATCACGTCGATTTGTGTTTCCAGTCGTGTCCCGACAAAATAAAGGCTGATGTTATTCCCACATATTTACGTGCAGCCAGCCGAGTCAATATGACTCAGAGGTAAATTCACTCCTGAGCATGCGCTGTTCTCTCCGTCACGCAGCTGACAGGCTTTTCCAAACCCGTTGGTGATGGTGGATTTTTTTACGCTGCTTTTAACGATTGCTTTTAACTTGAAAGCTGCATCATAGTGTAATGGCGATCACGTGCAGGTTGGGTCTAATGGCACCAAAGGATTCTGGGATGCGGCCGGGCATGCATGTTTCGCTTTGTTGAACCATGACTGAAGTGTCTAAGACCTGAAGTCAAGTCCATGCTGTTTGGCTGCCAAGAGGTGTGTTGAAAAATAATTAAAATCCATAAATTAGCCGCGTCACTGAATAAGCCGCAGGGCTGTAAGCGCAGGAAAAAAGTAGCGGCTTATAGTCCGGAAATTACGGTACTCTTGATTATCTTGCAAGAAATACAAAGAATCTGGAAAACTTCACCTGCACTGTTCAGTACCCAGATTTTTATCTCTAAGTCACACTGGTTGAATCTTTGTACTGATGTACTGGAACGATTTTTGATCCGTGAATCAGCTCATTCAAAATGAACCAATATCAGCTATGAATCATATCGTCAACCATAAATTTGGAATTGATTTGTTGATAAAAAAAATTGTTGCACCTAGGGGTGTGACCATCGCCGCATCACCACACGTTTTTTTTTTTTTTTTTTTAAAGTTCTGCATATGGTGCGTGATTGGAACTATAATAAACACATTCATCTTTGCTGATAATTTACTTTTTCTGCTAGTCCTGTGTGTTCAGACTTCAAGGGCTTCTGGGGGAAAGCTTTTATTACAACTCTCCTTCACTCCCTGCTCCTCTCTCTCCCTCTTGGCTGCTCGGCTCTCACTCCCTCTACGCAGCACGAGCTCCCTCTTCTTACACACACGTGCGTGGTTTCACCGCGACACCGCACCCACTGCTGGTTCATCACCGCCGTGATCAAAAATCCCACACCGTCACAGCTCTAGTTGCACCCCTATTCAGTATGCATTTGAATACATGATCCATGTATTGTTGTTCACCTTTAGCCAATTGTAATTGATCCAACGTGGAGAACGCAAGCTTGTGATTGGACGTCTATTTGTTTGCATCACATTAGAAAAACAACAGGAACAAACACGGACAAAGTTTGACAGAAACTGGTTATTTACTTCCTGATAAATTTTATACCTTTTTACTAACAGTCAGTGGTTTTCAACCAATACTTCTCTTTCTATCAGTACTGTATCTTTTACTTTCCTTTTTAGAAATCCTCAATTAACTGATGCTAAAGCTATGTACACACTGGGTGTATGATGCGTGTTTAATATATGTTGTTCACTCTGTAGCTACCCAATACTAGCACATGTCCACCACTTACAGCTGGAAGAGGCTTGGTGCGAATGTTGAAGTGGTGCAAATCTTTTGAATCTTGCTCCAGGCTTTTTCTTTTACTTATCTATTCCGATTTATGAAAGTGTCAAATAATTCCGACTGGGCACAAACCGCAAATAATAATTTCTCCTCCGTAATCAATTTTCAAATGGTTGGCACCGTGAATAAAATTTAATGCCATCCAAGTCCCTGACTGGTCAAAGTTCTACCTGGCTGCACGTTTTGTATGTAAAGTCCGAAAAGGGTTGAAGAAACCTGAGTAGCTATGCTTTAACACAAGAGTTTTGAACGCGGAAACCCAAAACGCACATCTATGCAAACGCACGTTTACATAGACTTTTCATTGGAAGTGGTCCCTTGAATGTGCAGTGCCAAAGGCATTGTGAACGTAGCCCATAAGTTTTTCACAAAATTATTATTTTGTTAAAAATTGATCAAATAAAATTTTTTTGGTTTAAAATTAGTTTTTTGGGGGGGTAAATCAGAATTTTATTTTCTCATTGCTCTGCTCTCTTGGGCTTCTGTTGTTTAAAGTAAGTTCAGCCTCCCCATTTCCTGCTATGAGCAGACATTAAAAAGGCAACTAGCAAAGAGGAGCTTGTTTCCAAAACGGGAACAGTCTCCTCAGCTATGTGGAACTGGTTTTGACCTGGAGCAACAAACCACACACTGCAAAAATTGTTTGAAGGCTGTTGCTACCAAAATTGGGAGCACAACAAATTATTTTCAACACAAGCTCACAAATGTTTTAAAAACATTTTTACATCTTGTATGTAGTTGCACTTTTGTGTTCAGGCCAACTTCTAAAGGAGATGTTAAAATAAAATAGTTTTTGTTAAATATATTCTGTCATTTGTTATTTTTGCCAAAGAAATTGAAAGGAGAGAGAAAGAAATGATTAAAATCAAACATTTAATTTGGTGTAAAAACATCAGAGATTTTATTTTTTGGCCATATCACCCAGCCCTACCTTATACCAATGCAGTACATTTTGTTATCCTCCTAAAAATAATTTTCAAATGAATATTATAAATTGGCATAGATTTAATTTGATCCTCTTTTTATTTCCCTGTAATTTTGTTTTGTTTTTCAGGTCCGTGATTGAACATCTGCAGAATGACACCCTTTTGGTGGTGATGGGAGACCACGGCATGACTGACACCGGGGATCATGGTGGAGAAAGCCTGAAAGAGACCGACGCTGCTCTCTTTCTTTATAGTCCAACTCCTGTATTTGCTGAATCTAACTCACAGGTAGGAAGTAGGCCTGGGTGAAAAAAATCGATTGAATGAATTAATTCAAATTTTTTGTAACGGGCGATTTAAAAAATAACTAAATCAAGTTTTTGTATAATGGCGCATTTTTGGCTCCTCAGAACTTCTGTAGCGTTAGTTTCACACGGCGGTATGGCAAGCGACAACAACATCATAGCACATGCAAAACAGCAAGCGACAGCATGGCTACCGGTGAGAGTGGGAAGTTTGTTCCCAAGAAAGGAATAAAATCATCTGTTGTTTGGTACTGGTATGCGTTTGCTGCCACAGACGTGGAGGAAGAGATCCCACGCTGCAACTTTTGCCTAAAGCCCATCGCAGTCAAAGGCGTTGACCGCGACTCCTGCTGCTTCATCAGCGTAGTGATCCAAAATCCCACACCGTCACAGCTCTAGTTTATATCTTGTGGGACACATTTGCATATAGCCAAAGACATGGTACCCATATATACCGTGGAGAAGACAGGGTTTATTAATTTAATTAAAACCTTAGACCCCAGATATTAGCTGTATTCCTGTTAATCCTTTAGAAAATTGTGCTACTCTCAAGGTGAATGTTTGTCTCCTTTTGGTCTAGACTACAAAGTCTGACTTAAAACACAGCTGGTACTTTGATTCCAAGAGTGTGTTCATTTATTTATTATTCATCCCAGAAATGGGGTTACATTTGTCTTGAGTTTGATTAAATCAAAGCAAAATTTGGTTTAAGTTGTCTGACGTTTGTACTTATTGCTTTCCTTAAGTAGTGGGGGAAAAATCTGGGGGGAAAAATCGGAAATCGAATTAAAAAAAATAAAATCGGAGATTTTTTTTCTAGGCCATATCGCCCAGTCCTAGTAGGGAGCAATACTGATTTTTTTGTGTTTTGTTTCTTTCATTTTCATGTGTATGCCCACATAAAACTCCTAAATTGGAGTTATTCAACCGTATTTTTGAGACAGAGCCAGCTCGGATGAGTAAAACAAAGAAGTACATGGATCTATTTGTCTGCATCCGAATGGAGCAGAGCATGGAGCTTGTGTTCCTTCCAGTGTATTTTCAATGCTCTTTTTTTCAAACTCTATTTTTTCATCTGCTCCTGGTTCACAACTGTTTGACTAAAGAAATACAATTTTAAGATTAGTTTTCTTCATATTTGTCCTCTGTAATCAGAAAAAGCCTACGAGAACATGTCAAAAACTCTAAAAGCACAATTTCTTTAACGGAGTGGGTCTTTAAAGGAATTAAGTTTGAGTTTAATATGTTTGTTTTAGCTATTCTTTAAAAGGATTTACCAAATATGTGACTGTCTTGGCCTCTATGGGGTGTTTTCTCCACACCTTTTTCTCTCTACAATACCCTATTTATCTCATTTGCAGGCGTCTGATAGTTATGAGTAATTACTCTCAATATTTTTATTTTTATTCATTATTATTTTTATTGTTTGTAGTAATGAGAAGATGATTATTTCTAATTTGGGTTTCATAATAGTTGCTGTTATTGACTTTTCTAGTATCAAGAATATAATGAATGCATAGTTATATATGTCTCGAGCCTTTCCTATCTATCTTTATGAATCTATAATACTGTAGCCCTAAATATGTATAGTTAGCAGAATGCATGATGGTTACTTCAAGCTTGTGGATGGAATTCACTCTCGTTGTCCTTGCATCACACACACACACACACACACTTTTTTAAATTTATTTTTCTTTTTTTTGTTTTTTACCTCCTGATTTTGTTTGTTAGTATTGGTAGTTGTTTTTATAAGTCAGATCTATTTTTCCAGTGTATTTTCGTTTATTTGTTGTCTTTGTTTTTTTCTGTTTTCTCACTTGAACAAAAAGAAGAGAAATTTTCTTGGTTGTTGATTTTATACAGAAAATGACATATTTTAATACCATTCAAATTCAAAGACAGAAATAATGTAAGCATTTTTATTTTGTATTTTTGAATTGTTAAAAATTCAAAAAATAACGTTAAATTCTCTTGCCTGCACGGTGGCACAGTAGTTAGCGCTCTTGCTTCACAGCAAGTCCCGGTTCAAGTCCTGAAAGACCTGAAACAGAACATGGGAAAGCTTTCTGTGTGGAGTTTGTGGGAGACTCCGGCTTTCTCCCACTGTCCAAAAAACATGCTTCATAGGTCAATTAGTAACTTTAAATTGTCCCAAGGGTTGAATGTCAGAGTGTATGGGTGTGTGATTGTGGCCCTGCGACAGACTGGTAACCTGTCCAGGATGTCCCCTTCGCCCATAAGTGGCCGGGATAGGCTGCGGCAGCCCTGTTGCTTTAAAGGGATAAAAACGGATTAGAAGATGAATGAATTAATGATTATTAGTTAATCAATTAATTAATTCATTCATTCATTAATCTAAATTGTACAAAGAATATTGAGAAATGTATTTTTTTCTTTCAAGAAATCAAAAATGTGAAGAAGAGTGTAATTTTTTCCTGTTTTTGTTTGTTTTTCCCGCTCCTCAGAACGAACCAAATGTGGTTCCACAGACAGACTTGGTTCCCACCCTGGCTTTACTTCTGGGAATTCCCATTCCATACAGCAGTGTTGGGCAGGTCCTCTTGCCTTTATTTCAAGAAAAGACAGCAGGTGCAGTTGCAGGTCTCAGCCAGCTTGAGGCGCTGTGGATCAATGCAAAGCAGGTAGCTTGTATAGCATTTCAAAGATGAGATTGCAACCTTTACAAATCCTGCCTGCAGCACAATCAGCGATTAGTTTTTTCCCATTTCATTGTTAATTCAATTGTTTGCTTTTTTAAAGGTTAACCGTTTCCTGGAGACGTATTCAAGCATGGCCAGAGACATTCCACCACAAAGACTTTCTCAGCTGAAGGACGAGTTTTCCCGCCTCTCCTCCGATTACCTCAGCTCGCTCAGAGAGGGCCAAAGCCCGCCTTCACAGCTGGCGTTATCTCTGCAGGCGTACCTCACATCTGTCAGAGACACCTGCCGATCCACCTGGGCCAGATTCAACCCTGTTAAGATGGCAGCAGGGTTAGCCATCCTGGCTTTTGCCTGTCTGATGTGTTTGGTCCTGTCTGAGCTGTCGCAGGTGCTGATCAAAGAGTACAGTGTGGGGCTGAAGGCTCCGGCTGCTTTGGCACTAACGATGGGGGTTGTGGTAGCCGCTGCTCAGCTGCTCACGCAGGGCTACGTTGAGGGAGTTTGGTGTCTGGCAGCTGGTGCCTTCAGTTCGGAGCTTCTCTTCTTCTGGAGGTTCCGACGAGTCAATTCCTTCACAGTTTTAAAGAACGGGACAAAGGTTTCAAAGTATTCCAGGTGGTTGACTCCATGTCGCCTTCCTGTTGCTCCTCTCCTGATACCACTCCTTCGCTGCGCCTCCTTGCTATCAGATAGCTACGTCATCGCTGAAGGCCGGGTCGTAACTTTCCTGGTTTTCTCTCTGGTTCTGTATATTCCCATTCAACTGAACTGGAACGGCCTGCTTTTGCCCCCAAGCCCCGACCCTTTAAAGTCTGCTGGACTGCTGCCTCCTTCCGGTTTGTCCCTGTCAACAGTCAGGAAAGAATGCACCACTCTTCTAGGCTGTGTGGGACTCCTCATCAGCACCCTGTACCTCTCCCTTTCGTTCCATGGGTGCAGAGAAGAGCAGGGCTCCTGCCAGCCTTCATCTTTTCTCTATCCTCTCTCCAGAATGCAGGACAACCAGCTGAAGAACCTGCACTACGTCCTATCAGTCATCTCTCTTGGCATTTATACGTCTCTGCTGAGACACGTCCTGTGCCACTATGGTAATCTGAATTCGTCCGGCGGGACAGTGTTCACCGCCCGCTGGATCCTACCGCTGCTGTCCGTGTGCTTGGGGCTCCACTGGGCTGTCAGTGCCACTTCAGAGGACAGCTTCAGGAATCTGGCCCAGCTGATCCGCGTGGCACAGCTGGCCCTCCCCAGGGCCGCCTACTGTCTTTTAGGGCTAGGGCTGTCCCTGATCTGGATTGACCCCATCACCGTTTTTGTGAAAACTCGAGGCGCGGCCTCCTCCCGAACGCCAGCCATGCCCACCCCCTGTTATAGAGCCAGCACCGGCATCAGCCCCCAGGCCGAGCTGCACCACCTGATTCCCCAGATCTACCAGCACATGCGTCGTTCTTTGGACGACAGCGAGCTAAGCGGCGGCACTGAGGCACCCAACCGGCTCACTGTAGAGGCGTACGGCCTAGGAACAGTATACTCTGCCCCTCTGCTGTTGTTTTGTGGCCTGCTGGGAATGGGACTTCTGCTGCTGCATCCAGAGGGCATGGCTGCATCTTTTCTCCTGCTGCTTTTAGAAATGGCAGCTCTGCTGCACATCCATGCATCCTCCACCACTCTGTGTGGCCTGCATGGAACTTACTCTGGTAAGCTGCAAACAGCCCCAAAAGAGGGAAAATGCCTGCTGTAATGGAATTATATTTCATTATTGATTTTCACTTTTTAAACGCATCTTTACAAAGTGTTTGCTCCTCAGTAAAGGAGACTTTTTTTGGTTGTAAATCTTCATATATATACTTCAAATGTTCCCTTTTTTCTTAACCTTTAGTAGTGTATGGCCTTTTTGAGCATTTTCACTACTTTACAGTTTACTCTAGTTATTTACCTTCAGTTTTTTGGGGCAATGCTTGATGTCCATTTTTAGTAAAACCCCAGCTTTTTTCAATTACACAATAATTTCAAAACAAACCTGTTACATTACAAAAATTACAATTTGAGTATTACATTTTGTCTTTTTTTTACTGGAAAATTAGGATCAAACTGTTTTTATGTTTAAAAAAAAAGATCTTAAGTGTACAGACAGAAATGAATAATTCAAAAAACTAAGCAAAGTCAAAGCAATGTAAAAATTTGTAAATAAAAAAAAAAGGATTTAGTCCAAGGTGCGTCATAGCTCTTGTGGTTTTTGTTTTAAACCAAATATTTCAAAGCTAATATCTCTTGAAGTCTTCAAGTTACATTTTTAAATAGAAACTATACTAATGGCGTGTCAGTGCTGTTCCAGCATCATTGTAAACAGTCACATCGACTGTGCAAACGCACCCTTGAATGCAGAGACTACTTAGGGTTAATTGACCTTTTTGCTTCCCACAGGTGGGTTCAATGTGCCCTGGACTCCAGTGGTGTTGTGGTCTCTGGCAGCCACCCAGTTCTTCCATGCCACCGGTCACCTGCCCACTTTCCCCTCCATCCAGTGGGGTGCTGCCTTTGTGGGATTCCCAGATGGGCACACGAGCACTTTGTTACCTGCCTCATTAGTTACTCTCAACACTTTTGCTTCGCACATTTTATTTGCAGGTATCTTTCATTTTGAAAACCCAGTAAAACACTTGCCTTTGAAAATAAGACTCACAAAAAGCGTCACTTCTGCCAATTCAATGCTTAAGTTGAGCTGATTTGTTCAAACTGTTTTATTTATCTACAGTGGGATGTCCTCTGCTGTTGTTTTGGCCCCTGGTGTGTGAAGTGAGGGGGATCAGTAGGGCCAGAACTTGTGGAGTGGAAGGGGGTGATGCTGTGATGGAGATGAGGCTTAGAGAAAACCCTCTTCAGTTCAGCTCCTCACTTCTGCAGCTCTCTGCACGCTACCTCTTTATTCACGGAGTACAGGTTTGTTCACACACAGGAAGTTCCCTCCTTTTCAGGGTTAACGCTCCCAAATGGAAGAGTTGTCTCATTAACAGTCTAAAGCTATGTTCACGCAACTCTCAGGAACTGGCGTTTAAACGACCACTGCTATTAAAAAATCAATGTAAATGCAATTTGGGCTTCAAAACTCGCGCATTCACTCGCTGCAATGCTAGTTTCTATGACCGTTTTCTGGCTCTTTGTACAAAACATGCAGCCACTGAACACATGTTGAAAGTTAAACCAGTTGAACTGAGCAATTGGGACTTGGATTTGGTAGTGACATCCCCTTTCGTTCCAAATTGTTTGAAAATTTATGATTGAAGAGAAACTACTAATTGCGGTTTGTGCCCGGCCATAATTAAATGATACCAAGTCTTTCATGTATTGGAATAGAACTGTGAAATAAAAAGTCTGAAGCAAGATTCACGAGATTTGCACCCCTTAAACATTTCACACCAAGCTTTTTCCAACTGTAGTTGGCGAACATGCGTTAGTAAACAGTAGCAAAAGAAATAAAAGAAGAAGCCCCTCCCTGCATATCCAGCGTAAACATCTTATGCTAAACGTGCGTTCAAGAATGTGTGTGGCATATGTCCGGTTTAATAAAATATCTCTGAAGGGAGAAAGCAAACCTTACATTAAGCTTCGTGAAGTTCAGTTCAGATTTATTTATTTTTTCTTTTGTTTCTTTTTCTTTTGGACTGTATTAGATAAGATAAGATATTCTTTATTGATCCCACATTGGGGAAATTCAATTGTCACAGCAGTTCCAAAAAGCAGAGAAAAAATGCTCTAATTTGTGCATCTTTCAATTCAACCTCTCTGCTTCCATCAAAGGTCTTTTCGTCAGTCTGTGCTGCAGCTATCCTCAGGAGGCATCTAATGGTCTGGAAGGTTTTTGCACCCAAGTAAGTGCCTGAATGGATTTTCCACTCCAGATAAAGACTAAAGGCTTTTCAGAATATGAAGTGGAGCTTCCAATCATCAGTTTGACTGCATGTTTTAGTGGCTGCAGTTTGATGACTCTTTACATTGTGATTCTTTATTATGATCTACATTATGATTCTTTTTTTCTGTAAAACTTTTTATAGGTTAATTTCAGTGGATTTTAGTTGAGAACCTTATTTGAAACCTTTGTCTTCTGTTTGACCTTTGCAGGTTAATGTTCGAGGTTTCTGGGTTCTTTATGAGCAGCGTTTTCCTGCTGTTTGGAGTCATGTTGGTGCTAAGGGTTGACAGAGCTGTGGCTCGATGGTTTAAAAACCTCATGCCAGATGCATCCAGGTAACCTCTGAAGGGCTGTGTCCACAGGAAAGACTGCTGGCATTTTCTCTCAAACTTTACCACCACGGATAATTCCCCACAGACGCAACACAAGAGCATTTCCTGACTCGCTGTAGGACCATGTTGCACATTACTCACACTGCAGGACTTTTGGATCATTCCTTTCTGACCAAGAAAAGGGAATTTTTATATTAAACTGTGGATTCAACAGCCTCACTAAAGGTGAGGCCTTCAGTGTTTTGCATGAATTCTGGTTGATATTATGAACAGCTCTTTTTTCAATGATTTTTTTAACTTATGAAAGAAATCTCTTGAGCCTGTCACTCGTGTGGCTGACTTTACTTCTGGAAAAAAAAGACCACATAGACACAGAAGTCCATTGAAACTGATGTAAGCAGGTTTGTCCAAACTTCTGATCTGTCTTTGCATCTAGTTTACAAACATTTCTCTTGTCCAAAGTCATGGAAAACCTGTTTAAATAAAAACTTGTCAAATTTTTAAATAAATAAACAGGATGTTGCTGAACATTATGCAAAACACCAGTGGAATAAAAGTCTGTCGCAGAAAACTACCTTTTCACTAAGGTCCACTTTAGGTCTAGTATATAAAAATGTGTCATCCAAGTGCATTACATCTTTTTTTCATGTAAAAATTTTTTACATTGTTTTTTTAAAATGATTTTCTAATCAAAATAACCAGCATGTCTGTTCATGCTACTGTAACGTTAACAATGTAGTTCTACAGTAACAAAATCTTAAGTTGCTTCTAGTTTTGCGGCCTTTCTTCCTGATGCTTCATAATTACACTTATTAGGATGTGTTTTGCTATTTCAAACTTAAAAAAAATCCCAAATAGGTGCCTAACTTTAATTTTAATAAATGCCTTTTTTCTCAGTGATTTAATAAGGTGCTTTCAGGAAGTCTGTCAGTGATGTGTATCTGCAGGACATGTGAGTTGTGTCTGGAAAAAATGTTACATCAGCCGCTGAACCTCATTAGCTAATGCACAATATGGAAGGATGTAATGTTTAGGTTGCTGTTCTTGAGATTGCTGTATGGATATGATTGAAGGTGTGTGGGGTGATATTTTGTTTGGTGTTAGAATGGTGTTTTTTTATATTTTCAAATGTTGGATTATAACAATAAGAGCTGTTAAATCAAGGATTTTTCCATTCTGTGGAAATAAAATAATTTTTTGAACCTGTTGTCCATCTGGTTGTTTTTAAATTGATTTGTTATAACAATTTAGTCACCTTTTTTATTGAAATCAAAAGCACAGTTTATTGGTTGAATGCTATAAAACATTCAGGAAAACTGTCAGGTTGGGGGGACTGGTGAGCAGGAAGGACCCAGAAAGCAGAGACGGAAGCACACGGTTCCAGGCCAGGAAAACAAAACTAAACTCACTGTGGGCAAAACATGAAGACATGGCAGAAGGGATGAGACAATAGATACATTAGAGACATTAATGGACCAGCACAAGAGGAAGGCAGAGACGAGATTTATATACAGACAGGACTGACAAGACACAGGTGAACATGATCAGGGCAGATTGGGACCAAGGAAGTAAAACTCAAAAACAGGAAACCTTTCAAAATAAAACAGGAAACAGAACTCTAACATGACAGAGACCAAAACGGAAAGCAAAAACCAATACAAAGAAACCCAAACCATGACAGTATCCCCCCCTCAAGGAACCGCACCAAGGTTCCAAAAGTCAACCAAGGAGGAGGGGGCCCGGAGGACGAACTTTGAAGGGCAACAGAGTACTATGAGGCTAAGTTGGGCGCACCAGCAAGGCAGAGACGATGAGTCTGGAGGTCGGCCAGGAGGCCGCGCAGTCCGGCGTGGCGGGTCCGGAGGTCGGCCGGGAGGCTGCGCTGTCCAGTGTGGCGGGTCCGGAGGACAGCCGGGAGGCCGCGCTGTCCGGCGTGGCGGGTCCGGAGGACAGCCGGGAGGCCGCGCTGTCCAGCGTGGCAGACGAGGCGGGTCAGGCATAAAGTCTGGGGCAAGCGTGGCTAAGCCTGGGTTCTGCCAGCAGTTGGCTGGCAGGTCAGGCATGGAGTGGACTGAGGGGTCAGACATGGAGTCATGGTCCGGAATGGTGTCCTCTGAGGGGTCAGGCATGGAGTCGACTAAAGGGTCAGGCATGGAGTCAGCCGGCGGGTGAGGCATGGAGTCAGCCGGCGGGTCAGGCATGGAGTCAGGGACTGGCATGGCAAAGTCGTCGAGCTCCGGCGGCTCGGGCCAGTCGTCGAGCTCCGGCGGCTCGGGCCAGTCGTCCGGCACCCCCTTGGAAGCAGGGGTGAAATGGAGTGTGTCCGGCACCTCCCTGGGAGCAGGGACGGGTCGGGTGCAGCCGGCACCCCCCTGGGAGCAGGGACGGGTCGGGGTGCAGCCGGCACCCCCCTGGGAGCAGGGACGGGTCAGGGTGCATCCGGGACCACCGCCGGAACATGAAGGGGCTGGGGTGCATCCGGGACCACCACTGGAACAGGTTGTGGTGCGTCCAGGACCACCTCCGGAACAAAAACGGGACGTTGAAGGGGACGGCGACGACCCCCCCCCTCAATGCAAGGCCACTCCCCTCCATGGCAGGAGTGAAGAACTCGGCCTGGTCAAAGTCCCAGTATGACCCGGTCCTCTCTGCTTCTAAGCGGTAGGCTTCCAGCAAACGCATGTCCCGCTCCGCTGGGTCCAGGAAAAAATAAGGTTGGTCCATTCTGTCAGGTTGGGGGGGACTGGTGAGCAGGAAGGACCCAGAAAGCAGAGACGGAAGCACACGGTTCCAGGGCAGGGGGATTTAATCTTAACAAAAAGCGCTGCAGAGCAGGAAAACAAAACTAAACTCACTGTGGGCAAAACATGAAGCCATGGCAGAAGGGATGAGACGATAGAGACATTAGAGCAGTGACGTGCGGTGAGGTTAATGGCTGGTGAGGCACTGACGTCATCAGTCAGATTTACAAACATATGAACCATACTGAGGAACTTATTCACCATTTGATTGACAATAGTTAACGTGTTTTGTTTAAAATATCATTTCAACATGTTTTTTTCATGTACAAACCGCAGCATAGAAAAAAGCACAAACGTTATTATCGTCTTACCTTTACTTGTAAATAAAGTCCATACGCCGCTCCTTCTGAAGAAAAGAATCGATAACTTGCTTGTAGAAGTCTTCCTTGTCTTTCTTCAGTTTTGAAAGTCTCTCTGTTTCAATGGAAATCACTCCCAGGAAAGAAAGTCGGGCTTGATCAGTCCTGTTCCGACTGTACGTTTTGAGTCTTTTCAGCGCAGAGATGGACTGCTCCACTGACGCTGTAGTTAGAGGTTGTTAGAGGTGGAAAACAGAAGACAGGAAAAGCAGAAAAGGCGGTTTCTTGCTGGACATCCACAAAGCCAATATTTTCGTCTGTACCACTCTGACTGAAATGACCGATTCTTCTGTCCCGTTGTCTGTAGAATCCGTAAATCCGGCGTTGGTCTTCCTTTCAAAATAATCTCCTGCTTTGACTGAAAGTCCAATTTGGAAAGATTCCTCAGGTTAGAGATGTAATCCTCCATGTTAAAAATGACTGGAAGGCGGTAAATGACTTGCCGCCTGCTATCACTTATTCTATTATTTTTTAGCTTCATAATCTCAGGGCTCACCGGCGCCCCCTAACATGAGGCACGAGAACTGCTGGCCTCACCCAGCGGCTTTTTCGCCGGCGTTTAGCGCTCAGCACAAGAAACACGTCCCTCACATACAGTTATTTATAAAAACAAACACTGTACATCATATACATTTGCTAAATTATGTAAACTCAGCTCATATAGTACAAGTGATTGAACCGACATACAGAGAGACAGCAGTACCGTCTGACTGAATAGGTATTGTGCAGTCCAAGGTGAGGCTCAGTGGGCTGGTGCCTCACCGCACGTCACTTCTCAGTATCTGAACGGCAAATGCGGAAATTCAGTGATTTTGAAAAGAAAAAACAATCAAAAATGGTACATTTAAATGGAAAATGACTGCAAAGCACAAATTACTGATTAAATAATATAATTGAATTTATTTTTTCTCTTTTCTTCCCATAATGACAGGTGAGGCACAGCCTCACCTGCCTCCCCTGACTGCACATCACTGCATTAGAGACATTAATGGACCAGCACAAGAGGAAGGCAGAGACGAGATTTATATACAGACAGGACTGACAAGACACAGGTGAACATGATCAGGGCAGATTGGGACCAAGGAAGTAAAACTCAAAAACATGACAAAACAGGAAACCTTTCAAAATAAAACAGGAAACAGAACTCAAACATGACAGAGACCAAAACGGAAAGCAAAAACCAATACAAAGAAACCCAAACCATGAGAAAAACAATGGGCTGAATGCAATAAAGCATGCAACTCATTGTTTTCCTGTTTCGCTTTCTTTACTATAGCATAGGCGGCAAGTGGCTCAGGCGGTAAAACAGGTCGCCCAGTAACCGAAGGGTTGGGAGCCCGATCCCTGCTCTCCCCAGCCAGCCGCTGTCTCCTGAGCACAGCTCATCTGCAGCTCACCGCTCCCCCAGGGGGGTGGGTCAAATGTGGAGAACAATTTTCCCATTGCGGGATGAATAAAGTAAAGGTTTTTTTTTGTATCTTCCGCTATTTTTTGGTGCTTAAGTCCTACCATTTTTCAGCTACTTTAACCATTCAACTATTAAAATGTTCAGCTTTTTCAAGATTTTCCAGGACTTTTGCCTCCAAAAAAAATACATGGGGAATCCTTGGTGCAGAAGCTGGTTTAAGACCCAGCGCTGGCATTTTTTACTTGCATGTGCTTGCACTGTTAGAAATGAGCAAATTAGACAATCGGAGAGTAGTTTGTCAGGGCATCCTATGGTCAGTACGTATCACTTCCACCCTATGTATAAAGCATTTTTGTGAGGTCAGTAAGTAGCCACCTCACCAGTTACCGTTGTGCTATCCTAGGCACTTTAACATTGGGAGTTGGGTCATCTAGACCCACTAGACAGTGCGCTGAATCTTTTTTCTTCAATGATTTGTGATCTTCACTGGTGTCCACGGATTACATGAAATCTTTCCACCTTTATCCACCTTTGTCATGGTAGGGAGAACACGTCAATGCAAGGGTGGGGTCTTCTAAGATAGCACAAGGTATAAGTAGAGTGTAGCGTAAGGATACTGGGCGACATTGTCACTCATATGTCATAAGTGGGTGTAACTTACATTATCCTCACAAATACTTCACAATACAATTACTACACCCACAACAATGATACGTTTGAATTTCATGTTGTCTCTTAGCCCTTGTTCTATCCTAGGCACTTTGACATTCGGAGTTGGGTCATCTAGACCCACGACTAGACAATGCTCTGAACCTTTTATCTCCAATGATTTGTGATCTTAACTGGTGTCCATGGATTACATGAAATCTTTACACCTTTATCAGGGTAGTGAGAACACGTCAATGCAAGGGTGGGGTCACCTACCCTTACAAGGGATAATCACCCCTCTACTCCCCCCACTTATCTGTCATCCCTTCAGCGCACTGTCTGGAGGGTCTAGATGACCCAACTCCCAATGTTTAAGTGCATAGGAAAGCACAAGGGTTACACAGGGCTTCAGCCATTTTGTAAACCATGTTGTGGGGACCTGACACTTAGCCCCGCCCATGGCCACTAAGACTTATGGGAAGTGTTGATTCCCACACCGTGAGTTAGGGAGCTGTGAAGCGAATTTAGTCTCATGTTGTCACAATTGTGTTTTCAAAGTAAATGGGTGAAAATGTCAACTACCCCTGGCTGCAGCCTGCAGAGCACTAAACATTGCGGAATGCTGAAATGTTGCGGAATGTTAACACTGCCCACATTGAGCCTGTCTTCTTCTTTGGATTTTGCAAGTTTCCATGTGCAATACTGCCACCTACCGTTTTTCCTTACCGCGAAGGGGGGTCTAAGGGCTGGAATGCCAGTTTAGTTAGTCTGTTTAGTTAAAGTTTAGTATTATATACATATATATGGCTACAGGAGAAAAGAGAAAGGTAGACTGAACAAAGCTGCTGAATGTACCATTATTTGTCTCCTGGAAATAAAGTGTAATAACTGTACCTGTCATTTATTGATCAATGGTTTATTGTTGTATGTAAAATATCACAATAAAAATATATAATTTATCACACCCAGGTTTCACTAAGATATTGTGTAATAACTGTTGTGTATTTCAGCTCAGTCTCACACAAATCAAGGAGTGCATAGTCTCAGGTGGGTTAAATGTGGAAAGTAAAACCTCTGACCCCATGCTAGACATGCATGCGTGGGTTTTCTCCGGGCCTTCCTTCCACCGTCCAAAAACATGCGTAACCCTTGTGCTATCCTAGGCACTTTAACATTAAGAGTTGGGTCATCTAGACCCACTAGACAGTGTTCTGAACCGTTTTTCTTCAATGATTTGTGATCTTCACTGGTGTCCATGGATTACATGAAATCTTTCCACCTTTATTCACCTTTGTCATGGTAAGAATAACACGTCAAAGTAAGGGTTTGATCATCTAAGATAGCACAAGGGTTAATAGGTAAATGGTCACTCTAAAGTGTTCATAGGTGTGAACGTGAGAGTGTGAGACAAGTTTGCGTGGGAGACAAGCTGGCGACCTGTCCAGGATGTCCCCTGCCTTCACCAGCAAGTGGCCGGGATAGGCTCCAGCAGCACCGTGACCCCAAAGGGGATCAAACGGAATAGAAGATGAATGAATGTAATACTACAGTCAGTATAGCATTATACATATACAAATATAGACAAAAAAACATTCAAAAAAAACAGCAGACACTGATTTACTGTTCCTCAAAACACATATACACCTTTAATTTTTGATTGTCCATAATTTCTGTGCAAAATCCTTCACAGTCACTGAAAAACTGAAAAGAAAAAACGAAAAGCTCCCTCAGTTCCATCAATCTCTCATCACATTCACTCATGAGGGAGCAGTTTTGGAGCTCTTTCAGAATCTCCTTCTGTTCTCCTTCATCTACCTCCAGAACTTCTGGCAGGGAACACCTTCCTTTAAAGCAGTGCTTCTCAATTATTTTTTATTTATCTTTATTGAAGGAAACATTTAATGACCATGGTCATTTCTAATCATTTGTATGCTTTTGAACAGCCATGGTCTTACCATTATGACAAACACGCCACAGTTGTCTGAGCACCCTTGCTTTGCCAGACCCTGGGGGTGTGGGGGAAAAAAAAGTTTTGATTAAAGGATAGTAAGCAAATAGAAAATTTTAGCTAAAGCCATGACAAATCAAACCGGAACATCATTTCTGCCAAGTGTCCTCCAGGGTCCAGAGGAGAGGAGGTGTGCAATGTGTCTGGAGAAAAGCACAGTGTAACATAAGAAAATAAAAGTGCAGCATTTTCATATATAGATACACAAGAACTGCAATTGAAGCGAACTCAGGAAAAGGTGGGAATTTGAGTCATTTATTTAAACGGGCTCAAACATAACTGCCCAACTTAAACCGGATGTATGGTTCTGCTTCCATTGGTTCAATGAGTAAAAATGAATAGTAGGGCTGCTCAATATTTGTTAAATACTTCAAACTGCCATAAGATAGTTTTAGCACATTTAAGGTAACCATTTATTGCAATATCAGACGACTTTGCAATATGCGTGTTGCAAAGCCTTTTTTTCGCAATACCGATAAATTTGCGGTTTATTGAGCAGGCTTAATGAAAAGTTATTAAAACATTGTTAAAATATCCAATTCAGAATTGGCTTACAAAAACATAAGTAACTGGCAAATTACCGGAAGGTGCTCCATCGGGTTTGCTGATATTGGTAGAAACCAAGTGGCAGTGACATTCTTTAGCATCTAAACAGAGGACTGAAGGATGAAGTGGATGAGCGTCAGTCAGCATTCATTAAAGGACGACATATCCATAATCACATCAGGTCGGTAGTAGATTGGTTGAATTATTGTGATTTTGTTGACCCCGATAGTTTGATATTATTTCTTGATTTTTATAAAGCATTTGACACATTGGAGCATTCTTTTTTAATTAAAGCCCTGAAATTTTTAGGATTTGGTGATGAATTTTGTAATATTATCAAAATGTTCTATAATTAGATTTGTAGTTCAGTTTCCTTAAATCCAGGAATTATTCCCCGCTTTGTAATTAAAAGAGGTATCCAACAAGGTTGCCCCATCTCCCCCAAACTGTTTATATTAGCCACTCAGATATTGACCATTCTTATAAATCATAGTCCTGAGGTATTCATATTTTTGAAAAGCAATGCAAAATTAGTCAGTTTGCAGACGATACTGCTTTACTTATAAAAAACGATGCAGAGGTTGTTAAACCTCAAAGCAGGATTCAGTTATTTTCAAAAGCATCAGGCTTGAAGCTAAATATTTCCAAATGTGAAATTCTTCCTGTTCACTCATGTCAGCACCAAACTATTGACACCATTAGGGTTGTTCATGAAGTGAAATATCTGGGTGTATTATTGTCTAAAAACACAATAAGGAGGGTAGAAGTCAACATTGCAAACCGATTGCTTGACATAAAGAAAAGTTTAAGTCACTGGTTGGGAAGAGATTTAACTATCTTTGGGAGAAATCTGTTAACCAAAAGAAGGCGTCACTAAGATTATTTAACCCCACTATTCTTTATACATATCCCCTCCAAACATTAAGAAAGTCAACTCAATTATTTTTCAATTCATATGGAAAAACAAAACGCATTATATCAAATGTTCCCAACTAGTCAAAAGTTATGACAATGGTGGCATCAATGCTCTAGATTTTGAAGCTATGGTCAGTACTTTCAGAATTAATTTTTTAAAAGCTCTTCTGATTGAAAATAACTTCATGTGGTTTCGTATTCCAAGATTCATGTTTAAACACTTAGGAGGGATAGACTTCCTTTTAAAATGTGATTTTAAAGTCAACAATATTCCAATAATTTTGTCCAACTTTTACAGTTTGAGGCTAAGGAAGTGGATAACCTCAGCTTTCGGTTCCAGAAATGGAGGTATGTTTCAGGGTATGTCAAGTTGCCATGGCAACTCATGCTCTGACCATAACCTGGTCGGGAGCAGGTTTAGTTGAAGGTTAAAGTGTTTTCAGAGAGGTGAAGCAGCATGACGTGTCCATTTAAAGATAATTTAGTGGATGAAGAAGCTCAGATAATACTTTTTCCATCGTGAGAGTGATGAGACCACACATTGATGTTGGAAAGATAAACTTTTTTACTTTGATCTAACTTAATTATTTGCTCCAGTTAAGATAAATCTTTTTTTTTTTAGTTAAGTCAGCTTAAAAACATGTTTTTATCAGACAGTTATTTTACTTTCATTCAAATTAATTCAATTAAGTAGGTGTAACCAGTGGCGGTTTTTGATACAATGTAATACTATATTCAAAGAGGCAACTTTGCGCTTTTAATTTGAAATTGCTTCAGCTGCCGACACTTAACACTTTGGACGTGACACATCAGACTCTTAAGAATGTCTTAATCCTGTTTCCTCTTCACACTTATGGTGCAAAAAAAAAAAAAAAAGATGAAATAACTCAGAGTGAAACAACGTAAAACAGGCACATGAAAAAGAATTAGGCAGAACAAACACCCGTGCTTAACCAAATTTCGACAAAAGCAGGCAATGGGGATTATTTCCCACAATTACTTGCTCCGACACAGCAGACCCGACGCGCACGTGACCACCGCCCTCTGCTGCAAGATGCTTGCGGCCACACCTCTTTGCGGTAGTCTTTGGAACATGAGTCAAAAAACTCGAGAGGGGGGCGCAACTCGCCGGTAGCTGGCTGAATCACACTAACAGGTGATTGGAAGTCTTTTTCTATCTGAAAATCAACTCTGGCCGCAGCTGCGCCTCCCGTCATAGAGACAGAGCCGCGTGTGTAAGAGGGAAGGGGAGGGGGAGGGGTTGTTACGGGGGGAGAAGGGAGGAAGCACCCAGGCGCAGAGAGCGAGAGAGGAGGCAGGAGGTTGCAGGGGAACGGGGGCTTTTAATAAACAAAACTAAGGACACAAAACCAAAACCACTGCAGACGGCAGGCTAGAAACTCGAAACACTAAACACTCGAAACGGGGAGAGCAGACTAACATACTGACTAACATACTATGGACCAGCCCAGGAGGAAGGGAATGACAAGACTTATATATACATACAGACAACCGAGACACAGGTGAACACAATCAGGAAGGATGGGGAACCAAAGTAAAACTCACAACAAAAACGAAACAGGAAACCCTACAAAATAAGACAGGAAGTTAAACTCAAAACATGCCTGAACAAAAAGGGAAACAAACTACAAGGGCAGAGAAACAGAAACCGTAACAGGGGTGGTGGGCGCAGACCATTTTTTATGGATTGAGTTTTTTTGGAGGGTTTCTACTGTTGGTGTTGCACAAATTTAGGGAAATGCCAAATATTTTTGGAGTAATCCCACTGATGAGTTCTATGATTTAGTCTTTAATGTTTTATAAGACCTAAGCATATTAATCACAATAAGTTTTTTTTTAGATCTAATCCCTCTGATATGTTTCACAAAGATACACACAGGACGTCACACATTAAGAAATTATTGCTAAAAATGAAGCAGGAGTCCAGCTCTAAAAAAATGCTCTAAAAAATGATAAAAGAGCAAAAAAAACGGAAATATTTGATTTGTTATTTCTTATTAATATTTCCAGGCTTTCTTTGTTTTGTTCTGCAGCATGTTCATATTTGTATAATTTTGACAGAATATTTTTCTATGGAGAGCAAAATATTACAAGTTATTTAAGGTTTAACTTGTGTTCCTGTTTTTATTCATATTTATGTTCAAAAAGTTTAGTTTAAAAGGTTTAAAAGTTTAGCTTTAGTGTGTTCAGTAAATGAACCGGCCCAAACCTTAAGCGTGTTTTTAACTGTGTGACTGAGTTTGACCCCCCTGTAATACGAGTCTAGAAAATTCATGCATTTTTTGTGTAAAATGGCTAAATAGAAGATAGGGAACACAACAGGATGTTGTCAAATTTTGTATGTGTGCTGGGGGGCTGTGGGGTTACTCGCCCAGGGAGTAAGTTAGTGTAGAACCGCCACTGGGTGTAACTTTGGTGCTGCTGTTAGATCGGCACCGCAAGGAATTGTGGGATACCTTTCCCTTTGCCTGTCTGGACCGTTTTGGGTTTAAGTGTGGGTTTTTGACCAAATGTTTCATTGTGCTTTGCCGAGTTAGTTTGTCCTATGCTTAAGCCTCTGCACATTGAGTGAGAGGGAAGGAGAGGATGATGAGTTTATATAGCACCCCTACATTGTCTAATGGCAATGTTGGAGAAATGGTAAATGATTGCATGCTATAAGTACATATTGTTTCTCTCTTTTTATTTTTATAAAAATGAGTATATCTGCCGGCTCAAACTTCAAGAAGTACTATAAATTAAGATGGAAAAACATTTAATTGAATTGGAGTACTATGACATTTAGTTAGATAAATATGTAAATTTGAGTTGCATAAACACTAATTAAGTTTTATAGACGTTTTATAGGTTGAATATATTTATCTCAATTACTTTTTTTTTCTTTTTCTTTTTTTTCTTTTTACTTGTCCTGTCCAACAGCTAGGCAGGCAGATGAGAGCTGAGGGCCTCTTGTGTTGGACATATTTTACTTTAACAAGAGGGGTTATTAATCTTCAGACAAACCAAAGGTGTGACTGAACAAACCCCTTTTGTAATTGAGGCCAAACCTTATTCATTTCAACCATGATTGAAAATCTTTGGTGTTGGACAGGACGGAAAAGGAAAGAAGGGAAGAAGAGGGAGGGATGTCAGAGGAGGGGGGGGGGTGATAGTGAGAGGGGGGGGTAAGACCATGAAGCAGCATAGAGCAGACAGGTTTACTGGTTGTTTATCATTACGGTACAGTTCAAATGTAGTACAAAAAGGGCGGGGCCTGTTCACACACACTCAAATATTATCAACACACCTGCTAGCTGCAAAAAATGTTCACATGTCAACATGTACACAAAACAGATAGTGTTCACGAACGCATACCTATGCCTTTAAACCAACTAGTGTGAAATCTTTCATTCATTCAATCATGCAAACTATAAGTGCAAAGGTGAGCTAACACCTGTGCTCAGGTGAGTGTTTATGTTCTTCTAAAATGGATGGTGGAATGTGAAAAGAAGGAGGAGGAGCGCCCAGCCACCCCCACACCCAGACCCCCGCCGCAGCAGCAGCGGCAGCCGGAATTCCCCCAACGCCACACGGGAACAGGCAGGGAACAACCGCCCCCCGGGCGACCAAGACCGCCACCCAGGCCAGGGCCAGCAGGACCGCCGCGAGGCCCCCAGAGCCAGAGAGCAGGGAGGCGCGGAGGGAAAGAGAGCGCCGCCCCAGCCCAGCCAGGAAAGCAGCCCCCCCGCCGCGCCGGAAGAGCCCAACGCAGGGCCCCACCGGAGAAGGACACCCACAGCCCCAGACGAGCACCCCACCACCACCCAGGAGTTCCGGGCATCCCCCCGCCCCAACCCCAGGTACGAGCCAGGACCCCCCATGGGAGACCCACTCCGCACTCCAGGCAGCCACCCACCCAGCCCACGGTTGGTCCAGGGAGGAGCAAGGCAGGGGCCCGCCGCCCCCGCCCAGGAGGGGGGAACCCCGGGGAAAAAAATCTCAATTACTTATTAACAATAGAAGTAATTCTTTTAAGTTGGCAAAATTGGATAAGTTATATATATCTATGCGTCACAAGGAAAATGGAAATGAGATAGAAACTCGTGCGTTTACTTTGTCTGTTCTTTTCTCCAAGCAGAAACTCTTTCTTTTGCTGATGCAGCCGTATTACTTTTTTAATGAGTTAATAATCTTCATACGCCGTAATTTAAATCTTAGACTCCGTTTCACTGAAGTATGGCACTCTCTTGTTTTCTCCACGCGTTTTCATGGTGACTCCGGAAATCGGCGATCCATTGAGAATGTCTTTATGTACTTGACGTGCACGCGCATTAACTCAGGGCTACCAAGTCAAGCGTAATTACGCTAACTCATATCCGGTCTTTTGGAACCGACATACCAAGAGTAAGCAAGTTCAGGCAGATTTCAGCCAGAGTTCAGGGTTAAAGTCAGGGTAGTTTAAACATGTTTTCTGGAATACCCCCCCCCTGTGCAATCATTTGGCCCCCGTTTTTTTTTTCTTTCCCTCATTTTATTTTTGTAAGTATTTTAACAATCTGTTGATGACATCTGAGAGTATGATGTACCCCCCCTTAGTGAAGTGTGTATTTTGTAGTGTGTTCATCCTCTGCTGGAGTTTTTATTTTGTCTTTGAAAAGTTCAATAAAATATAAATAAATGAAAAGAAAAAATATGAGACAGACACCTGATTGGTTAGAATCTAGACCAATCAGCAGGCTGTTTGATGGTGGCTTTTTTCACGCTAAACTAAAACTTGTCTCAGCAAAATCAAAGATAGGCAAAAAAGTGAGATGACACAACGCCTGCGAAACCTTTTTGGCTGTGGCAGTCAATGAGTTATATCGCTAGAGGAGACACGGATCACTTTTTTGATACAGATACACTGTGGCTATTCAACGTTAAACTGCAGGTCTCCTTATAGTTTTCATGAGCAGATGAGGTTAGTGCCCAGCCCTTTTGTAGTTTTTTGCTTTAGTAGTTCTCTAAAAATTAGCATGAAAAACACACAAGATTAGAACAAAAAACCTCATTTTTAATTAAATACAATCTTTTCCTTTTAGCTTTTCCCTTCAGGGGTCACTACAGCGAATCAGCTTCCTTCATCTGGCCCTGTCTTCTGCATCCTCTCCTATAACACCAGCTACCTTTATGTCTTCATTTACTCCATTCATTAACTTCTTCTTTGATCTTCCTCTAGACCTCTTGCCTGGCAGGTCTAAACTCAGCATCCCTCAACCTTCATATAAGGGGCGGCCGTGGTGCAGCGGTAGGGCGGTCGACCCATGATCGTAAGATTGCAGGTTCGATTGCCGCCTTTTGGTCTTTTGGAACCGACATACCAAAAGACCAGTCGAAGTGTCCTTGGGCAAGACACTTAACCCCACCTTGCCTCTGGTGGTAGGCGGGCGCCTGTGTTTGGCAGCGGAGCTGCCACCAGTGTGTAAATGTCTGTGTGACTGGGTGAATGGGTCTGTGACTGTAAAGCGCTTTGTCCTTGTAGGAAGAAAGGCGCTACATAAGTATACGCCATTTACCATTTACCATTCATTGTCTCCTCTGGACATATCCAAACAATCTCAGACTTTATCTCCAAAGCCTCTGGCATTTGCTGTCCCTCTGATGTACTCATTGCTGATCCTATCCATCCTGGTCATTTCCAAAGAGAACCTCAGCTTCTTCATCTCTGCTTCCTGTGTTTTCGTCAGGACCACTGTCTCTAGGCTGAACAACATGACTGCCCAGGAGGAATAGGTCCAAGAGAGGTGGGGGTCCACAAGAAGTGTCGTAAATATGGCCGACCAGGCTCGCCCACAGTTGGAAATTTGGCGAGGCCCAGCACTCAGGGGCAAAGACCAGAACCCACACCACAGGGACACGGACATCCCCAGCCTCAGATGTGATGTGATCCCAGGCTCTTGGTCTTGCCAGAGAACTCAGGGATCCCTCTCCTTGCGTGGAGAAAGGGCTGCCGGGCCCAGGAAGCCAGCACTCAAGGGACACGGCCGCTGTCGCCGAGGGCCTGGTACCCCCCTCCAGGGATGGGGTAAAGGACAGATGGTCCGAGGTCCCACCTTTCTTGTTAAATGTATGCGTGCGTGTTTGTGAGCATGGCCACCATTTCTTGTTGACATGTCAGGCTGGACTGTATCTCTGTTGGCAGATGCAGCCTGGTCTCTCAGTTCCATCAGGGTGCCCATTGGCTGTGGCCCCCACGTCACCTGGTGGCTCCTCTGTGGGAGCCTTCATTTTTCCTGGTTGCACTCCACTTGCCGCTGTTTGAGCCTCAGCCGGCAGCTGACCTGAAGTGCCTCTCCTTCAAGGCTGCTTTCTTGTTGGCTATGGCTTCCGCCAGAAGTGTTGTCAAACTCCAGGTGCTGTCCATCGGTGATGCATGTTTACAGTGTCAAGTCAAGTCAACTTTATTTATAAAGTGCTTTTAAAACAGCAGAAGCTGACCAAAGTGCTTAACAATGCAGAATAAAAACAAAACAACAAACTAAAACAAACAGCATAAAATCAATAAAATCAATAAATTAAATAAAAATAAATAAAACCAATAAAAACATCATCTCACACTGAGTTAAAAGCCAGGGAGAAAAAGTGAGTTTTTAACTTGGATTTAAAATCATTCAAAGAACGGGCCGGCCTAACTTGCATAGGGAGTGCGTTCCACAAGCTGGGGCCAGCAACGGCAAATGCTTTATCCCCTCTGAGTTTCCGCCGTGTCCTTGGCACATCCAGGAGCAGCTGGTCAGCTGATCTAGCGGGAATCTGAGCGGGAAGGGGAATGCAGCTGTAGCAGCTCAGAGAGGTAGGGCGGAGCCAGACCATTTAAAGACTTAAAAACAAATAAAAGAATTTTAAAACGAACTCTAAAATGGACAGACAGCCAGTGGAGAGAAGCCAGAACTGGTGCGATATGCTCTCTCTTCCACGTTCCAGTTAACAAGCGTGCAGCAACGTTCTGCACCAGCTGGAGACGGGACAAGGATGAGTGAGGGGCACCAAAGTAAAGAGAGTTACAGTAATCTAGCCGAGTTGTAACAAAGGCATGGATTACTGTCTCAAAGTGCTTTCTTGATAAAAATGATTTCACTTTAGCCAGCTCCCTTAACTGAAAGAAGCTGGATCTCACCACCGAACTGATCTGCTTGTCAAAATTAAAACCATTGTCCATCTTCACTCCTAAGTTTGTGACCATAGATTTAATAGATTGAGTGAGAGAACCCAGAGCTATAGGGTGTGACTCACTGTTGCCACTGGGACCAAAGACAATCACCTCTGTCTTTTCCTCAATGAGGTGGAGAAAGTTAAGAGCCATCCAGATTTTTAATTCCTCCAAGCACTTAATTAAAGGGCTGATGGAGTGGACATCCTTCTTTGTTATTGGCATGTATATCTGGGTATCATCCGCATAGCAATGAAAAGCACAGTTATGCTTTCTAAGAATGGAACCCAGGGGAAGTAAATAAAGAGAGAAAAGCAGAGGCCCAAGGACTGAACCCTGCGGGACCCCGTACAGTAGAGGAGCAGAGGAAAATGAACATTATTGAGGTTTACACAAAACGTTCTATCTTCTAAATATGACCTGAACCACTGCAGAGCAGTGCCATGGATGCCTACAAGTTGCTGTAAGAGGGAGATCAAGATGTTGTAAGTGTGTTACAACACTAGTGTGTCAAAGGCAGCCGTAAGATCCAGTAGTACCAGAACCACATGGTCCCCAGCATCTGTAGCTAAGAGGATGTTGTTAAATAACCTGAGCAGAGGTGACTCGGTGCTGTGTAGAGATTTGAAGCCAGACTGGAAAACCTCAAGGTTGCCATTTTCATCTAAAAAATCCTTCAATTGGACATGCACAATTTTTTCCAGAATCCTCGAGAGGAAAGGGAATTTGAAAATAGGCCTAAAATTTGACAACACAGATGGATCCAGGTTAGGCTTCTTGATCAATGGCTGCACAGTAGCATGTTTACAGTTTCTAGGGAACACACCAGAGGAAAGGCTGCTGTTTACAACATGATTATGGTCCGGCTGGCCCGGGGGAGTGGCCCAAGCTTCCCAGGTTCGCCCTGCGCTGCCTGGGGCAAGGAGAACAGGGACTGCGAGGCTGGAACAGCTGCTCCGAGCCGGCGACAGGTAACAGCCAGGCGCAATGAGCGCCGGGAAGGAAGGAGTCGATGAGTGGGTCCACTGTCATCCAGCGATGTCACCGCAGCGCGCCTCAGACAGGTTGTCAGCATCCACTCCAGCTTACCCCCGCGTTTTCCCCTATAACGACGACAGCGGCGTTTCCTCCGCTGAAGCGTCACTGAGGTGCGGCAAAGGTAAACGGGTACCATGGACAGCAACGGGTGCAGCGTCTCCTGACCATCGTGACTAAACTGCATCAGCTTTGTAGGAAAAAAGCTCAGATCCAGGAGCGTCTGGTGATCATGCACCAGTAAAGAGTTTATGTTTTTAATGACAGTTGTCAGAAGTAGCACAAACACAAACAAAAATACCGCTGACAGATGGCAGGCCGTGCACACTGGCGCCATCTTGAAAACCAGTGGTCCCCTGATGGCTCGGGGGTCCTTTTCTGGCCGGATGCTACCTTCATCCCTAAAGTGGCTGCGTTGGCTTTGTGCCATCGGCCCCTGTCTGTGCCTTGCCCGCTTTGAAGTTGGTGGTCCTGTGGAGTGCCTTTGCCCTGTCCATGCCCTCTGGCTGTACACTGAATTGACTCTACGGATTGCCTGTTTGTTTGCTTTGCTGGCCCCTGCAGGGGATAGGCTCTTTCTAAGCATTGTTTGGCACACTGGGTTGTGGGTGCCATTTGGCAGGCTTCTGCTATGCACAGCCATCTCTTGCCGAACGGGGTGTTGTGCAATTCCAAAAGGGCTGTGTCTACATCCTGTGGGCTTCTGCCCATGGGGTCCTGTTTAAGTTCATCTGTGCGGCTACCTCCTGGTCATCCCTTGATACCTACACCAGGTTTTACAGAGTTTTCAGATGAATGCATCTAGACATTAAAGAAAAACCCAATTAGAAACAACAGACCACAACAAGAATCAAGTTTCTCATGCACGAGGGAGAAGAAGCAAGTGTAGAAGACATCCACCACACTTCTTTTCTCAAAGGACTGCCTCTCCCCGTGCAGCTTTTATTAAGAATTCAAGTAGGAGGTTACAATTTCCAGACAAAGAGAAAAGTTCATTAGGGGGTTTCGTATAATGACACATTTGGGTGGATTCTAAGTTCAAGCAGTATTCCTTATCAGCTAAGGACAGTGTGTCGTAAAATCCCCTCTTCCTAGCTGGGGATGAGAAACAGATGAACAAACACACAACTGTTTTCTAAAAAGGTAAATCTAAATTAACATTTAAACACACATTTAAACAAATAAATTTAAACAATGATAATAATAAAACTATTTCCTTCACAAGGGTGAATGGGCCTCACCTCATCCAGATGGATAGCGTCTTGCGGCTCTCTGGGTTGCTACTTTGAGGTAGGCTGTGTCCTGTTTTCTCGAACCCTTGTGACTTTGTTGGCATTGGCCATCCAGTGCTTGAAGCACTGCCTCTGGAGGTCAGGAGGGATGAAATAGAACAAAATTTACGTATGTTACCACGGTTCTATAAATCCTAGATGACCAGGGTCCTTGCATTCTCGCAAGAAGAATGACTTTATAACCTCACATGGGTCACCAGGTGACTTTGTTGTCAATAATTTCCCAAACAATGCATACGCAAGAAGGATTATTCAGTGCTTGAAGCACTGCCTTTGGCAGTCACCCAGGATTTATTTAACTATAATAACATATGCAACTTTCTTTTTTGTTTCTTTGTGTTATGTTTTGGTAAGTGGATTTTTGAAGAGAGCATGCATGAGCTAATCGGCAAACTACCTAACATGCTTGTGAAATGGAATAAATAAAAACAATAAAAAGCATATATGGTCTGCGTAAATAATATTACTTTGTTGTTGAAAAGGGGTTTTACCATTCAATGACTTGGAGGTGACTTGAGACATGTTGGGTTTTAACTTCGGACTTGACTTGGATTTGCCTGCTTTTGACTTGGGACCTGACTTAGACTTGCTTGCTTTTCACTAGGGACTTGACTCTGGACTTTAGGACAAAGACTTACTTGTGACTTGCAAAATAATGACTTGGTCCCACCTCTGGTATTCACTATAGCAGTGATTTTCAACCTTTTTTGAGCCACGGCACACTTTAACCTTGACAAAAATCCCGCGGCACATCCCGCGGCACACCAAAAAAAAAAAGCAGAAACTCATAGTCTGTTTTGATCTACAGCCCCCCCCCCCCCCCCCCCGCAATCTGACGTGCATTTTTGTGATAATTGTGGCAGAAAAAGCAGGAAGTTGCAGATGTTTTTTTCTAAAAGATGTAATAAAAGTTAAGTTACATACAAACTGTATGTTCGTTGTGGTTTCAAGACGTGTAACAAGGACGACTTATTGTATGCTGAGGCGCTGTCCCTTTAAGCCAATGCATCATGGGAGATGTAGTGTGAAAACTGCCAGAAAACGGCAGAAAGACTCGCGTCTCTGAGCTTCATGGTTTTGTTCACTTGTTCCACGGTCTGATACCGGATTCTGTGGAAAGCTACACCGCTAAAGACAAGCTTTAGCTGGTGTTTTTGTTGGAACTGAGTGAGTTATGAGCTAAATTGGAACAAGGAAGTGAATACTTTAAACACTTCTGATTTGTCAGACTGATGACATGTGATTAAGCCTTCAAGAATGATTGGTGGAGTCGTGGAGACAGTAAAAGCTGCGGGACTTTTCAGAAAACAGTTATAGCTGCAGCTAAATCGCGGTACCGTCATTCTTATAAAAATGTCTTTAATAGAATCAAATAAACACAAAGAAAAAAGTATTTTATGAGCTTTCATATTCCTAACTACTCAGTGTTTTATCAGGACCTGTTTGGATGAACAAAGAGCTGATTTCCTGGAGATGGGAAATGTTTTTAGATCAGTGAGTGAGGGCAATTTTCCACGGCACACTTGACCATTTCCCACGGCACACTAGTGTGCCGCGGCACACTGGTTGAAAAACACTGCACTATAGCCATTTCCATATTTTTTGCAAAATCAACCACCGTCTGTCCTTCTCCAGTTCTCTCCTGGATACCAGACTTGCCCATCACCTCCTCATCACCTTCATTTCCTGCACATGTCCATTGAAATCTGCACCAATGACAACTGTTTCACTTCTAAGGATGCTCATTTTCATCAAGGTCCAACCAGAATTTTTGTTTCTCCTCCAGCTCACGTCCTACAACATTAAACATCCCATCTTCCAATTCTATCTTCAGTTTTATCACTCTATCTGACACTTTTCACCTCAACAACACTCCTAACAAACCCCTACCTTAAGATAACTCCGACTACATTTTTTTGCCCACCTCCATCATGGTAGAACAACTCGAACCCTGCTCCTAAGCTTCTAGCTTTGTTACTTTTCCACCTAGTCTCCTGAATACACAGTATGTCTACCTTCCTCCTCTGCATCATAGCAACCAACCCTTTACCTTTTCCTGTCATAGTTCATCACTCATAATTTTCCTCTTCTCCTCTCCATTGACCAACAGTAGTCCAATTTCCACCAGCCCCCTTTTGGTGAACAGCAACGATTTTGTTAACCCCAGCCTTGACCAATCTGGTATGGATATCGTAGGTCTGATTGGCATATTTGGTTTGGCAAAGATTTTATGTTGGATGCTCTTCCTGACACAACCCTCTGTATTTATCCGGGCTCAGGACCAGCAGAATGAAACCCTGGCTTGAGCCCCCCCATGGCTATATTCCAAAAATTGAATAATATATGCTTTCATAAATATAAAAATATAAAGTATCATAACTGAAAAATACTATAACCCAGTTACAGTTATTGTAATTTGTCTTTCAGGAGCAAAATGACATCCCTACATCACATTTTTTTTGCTTCAAGGAATTTTTTTACTTTATTAACAAATAATATTTTGCTACCTAGAATGTGGAGGTTGCCGGTGTTGGAACAGCAGCACCTAAAAAAAAGGAATAAAAAAAGGACTGTTTATATTCATCCATACACATGAAGGCTGGCTCTGATGCACCTCTGCATAGTGGTGTGATGACAACCTCATCACCGTATCACCACACTTTTTTTTGAAAAGTTTTTTTTTTAAAGTTTTGTATATGGTGCGTGATTAGAACTATAATAAACACATTAAACACATACATCTTTAATGAGTCTTAGCTTAGTCAGTTAGTTCATTTTAGTATTTTCCTATTGAACTCTTTGTATTCGTGATCCTTTTGAGTTCAGGTTTTACTTCGAAACCCATCGAGACGACTGTTGTTGTGATTTTGGGCTATACAAATAAAATTGAATTGAATTGAATAATTTAATCTTTCTACTAGCCCTGTGTTCAGATTTTGAGGGTTTCTAGAGTAAACCTCTTATTAGTTTTCTCCTTCACTCCCTGCGCCACACCTCTCACCTCTTGCGCGGCGCATGGCTCTCACTCACTCTTCAAGCCGCACGCAGCTCCCTCCACTCCCATGCTTACTCACACTTATTAATTTCCATTGTATTTCTTTCCATTACAAGCTGCGTGCGTTCTTCAGTGCGCGACATCGTCGCCCGCCGGAGGATTTTGTGTTGGGGGGGGGGGGGGTATTACTGTTCTCTTTCACTCTGTAACACCAAACATGAACACGCACTGTTAGATTTAGATGAATATCACTACATCTTTGGTTTGGGAACTATTTTGTGCTCATGGGTGTCAGGCTAAATGGCTACTGGAAAGGTGACAAAGTGTCTGCAGTCTCATTAGTCTCGTTTATTAGTGGGCAATATATAATATTCTGAAAAGATGTCTGTACCAAAGAGCACAGGTGAAGCTTCGAAAGTGGTCCGCTGCAGAAGAAGCAACACGCACCCCAACACACTTGTGTGCCCTCCTTACTCCTGCACATGCAGCGCGCTGAAACACATACACACAGTCATAAAAAACTCCTGGGTGATTTGGATGTTACTATTCCCCAACTGACAGGTATAATCTGATGAATTAGACTCGGATGTTCCGCTTTTTCCTCTGGAAATATGTTACATTGTCTGCGGCTGCTGTCATCCACCCCTTTCTAAAATGCAAACCTAACAAACTTCAGATACCCGTCTACTGCTTAGAGCAAATAAACAGGGCCTGCAGAATTTCCCACCTGGTCCTGAGACCAACAAAAGTTATTTGTTAGTTTATCTATGAACATGGTGGATAGTACAAAAAAATAAAAAATAAAAAAGCCGTTTGCCAGCATTTAAAAGAATACGAAAAAATGTTAAATGTAAAATTTGGTGAAGGGGAATGAATTACTGTAATTTAATTGCTTATGTCAGTAATGGAGTAAAGTATTGAATTACAGTGTCATGTGCGGGAGGCTCGAGAGCCGGTAGGACCCAGGCGCAGAGACGGGAGGCAAACGGGTTCAAGGGCAAGGGGTTTAATAGAAACAAAAAAGCTCTGCAGAGCAGGATGACAAAACAAAACTAAAACTTACTGTGGCGTGGCATGGCGAGGGACAAGGAACAAGGCATGAACACCATAACAGGGGTAATGGACCAACACAGGAGGAAGGCAGAGACAAGACTTAAATACAGACAGGGCAGACAAGACACAGGTGCACACGATCAGGGCTGATGGGGACCAAAGGAAGTAAAACTCAAGAAAACAGACAAGACAGGAGACTTTCAAAATAAAACAGGAAACAGAAACAAGACAGAACAAGGACCAAAAACAAGACAACCACAATGACAGTGATCCACAGTCACAGTGATCCACAATGACCAAGGATTCTTCTTATGAATAAATACAGCTGTGTGGTGTTCAACTTTTAACTAGGAAGATGATTTGATTTGACCAGTTGTGCCTTTGAAGCAGTGCTGAATTCCTTCCCTCACACTGCCTTCAGTCATGCTCTTAGAAAAAAATGGTGTTTTGATTGTATTTTCAAAAAGATCTTTCTAAAGGGATTTTGACATGTTTGATGCCCATTTCTTGGTATGCTGTCTGAAAAACTAGTTTTATTCATACTCTGTTGATACCAAAGTACGTGGAGGTATGATGTTTGATATCTTTCCTTTTTTAGATCAGAACACAAGGGATCATTAGAGCTAAAGGCATTCGTTTTTATCTTCTAAATCTTAAAAACCTTTTTGATGACTGTATTGCAAATGATAAAATAATTCAGACATTTAAGGGGACAAAACAAAGTGATTTATGTGCATACTGTATCTTCAAATGTCAAATATATGTTGCACATTCATAAAAAGCAGGGGATGTACACATAAACTATGTCTTTCTGCATGGTTAAATATGACATCCTGCATATTAACTATCCTAAGCTCTGGAGCTCTCAGCTGCACTGACAGCTGTGAAGCAGATGCTGCTGTCACTTCAGAAACAAGCCAGAAAATCTGTGATGCTGAATCCCAGCGGTGAGAGAAAACTCCTTACAGATTAAAAAAGTAAACAATCCTGAAATTAGAATTTAATAATTGTGCTTCTGGATTCACTTGCGCATTTAGTGGGAAACAAAACTTTGTGTAAACCTGATTACTTCAGTGTAATTGAATTGTTTTCCTCCCCACGTTTGAAACAAACACAAAGAGAGCATAAAAAATGTCCATTCTTGAAAATGGCTAGACTGTATTGCATCTCAGCTAATCTTTATACCTACTGACATTTAATCTGGTAAATAGATTTGCTGCTCTGTAAATTTTCTGTTTTTGTAACTATAACTGTATGGTGAATAAAGCTTCAGCTTCAGCTTCAGTTCTACCGTTACAATTTTTATTACATGATTTATCATTATCCGGTTCATAACTTTTTATCTGATATCTATGCCTTACTAACACAGTATCAGGTCATTAAGAATACTTAAGTATCAATAATTCACATGACAACCATGAATTTATGTCTACGCTCGGGACAGTGAGAAACGTAATATCGATTCCTTTGTATGTCAAGCACATGTAAAGAAATTGACAAATAAACCTGACTTTGACTTTGAATTACTTAATAATTATGTAAAGTAAACATAAATTTATTTTGGATATTAACAAAGCACACGCAGATCAGTTATCTAAAATATATGCAGATTATTCATATCAGAAAAATCATGACTATGATTAAAAATAACACTATCAGAATAACAATGTCTCAGAAATCTTGATGGCATATGCAGATCAATTATCAAAAATATATGCAGATTATTATGGAGTCCCAAATTGTTCATAATTAAAAAAATAAATATGACCTTGTGCAATCACGCAATCAACCAATATCACTCAGCCGGGGCCCGGCGGGGGATGTTGTGGTCCTCTGGGCTTGGGTGTGGGGGTGCGTAGTGGGTGGGGGGGCTGGAGTGGTGGTCTGGCTTTGCTTGGGGGGGTGGTCCCTTTGCCCATGCTGGGGGGGATTGGCGGGGGGCCCTGCTCGGGGGGGAAGGGGCCCAGCGGCGCTGGATGGGCTGCCCATTTACACCTGGGGCTGGGATCAGCCCTTCCCTGGCTCTGGGACGGGACGGGACAACTCTCTTGGGACCCCCAGTCGCTCTGGGTGTCATCCGCCTCGGCTGCAGGGTCTGGGGTGGGGTGGGGAGGGGGGCTTAATGGCCCTGTCCTGTGGGGGGGCGTTCTGGGGGGGAGGGGGGGCTCACTATTGGTACGGGACCTTGGGGGGTTGATGGGTCGGAGTCTCCACTGAGGCAATCAGCGGTTGCCCCGGCCGGTTGGCTGCCTCGGTCCCGTCCAGGCCTGACCAGAGCTCTTCTAGGGCCGACGCTTGGGGGTGGGGGCCTGGGCTTGCTCCGGGGGGGGGGCGGCGCTTTCTGGCTCCTCTCTCTCTGTGTGGGGTGGGTGGTGCTGGGCCTGGGGTGTCGGCGCCTCCGGGGATGGGGTCCTTGGGCTGGGGGGACCTGGCCCCTATGCTGGGGGGGGGGGCTGGGGGACGGCTGTTTGACCGCCGGGGGACAGTCTACCAGCAGTCCCCAACCTACCCCCTTTCTCATACAACCTAGTATTAAGGGTAAAGGGGTGGGGGGTTTAGCCTGCGATACGCCTTGGGGGGGGGTTACTTGGCAGTGGCCCCCCTCCCATGGTTGCCGTATGGAGTGGGCCCCCCTCTTTCGGTTTTATTCGCACCTTAGACATGTAGGGCCCTTGGTAGGGGGGGGGGTGCTTAGACATTACTGCAAGCAAGCAGCAGATGTCCTCCTAGCACCCTACCCGCCAATTTTAACCACACCTTAGACATTTAGGGCCCCTTGGTGGGGAGGGTGAGGGGACATCACTATGAGTAATCAGGAGATGTCCCCTCAGTGCCCTACCCGCCAATTTTAACTGCACCCCCCTTAGTACACACAGCCCTCCCCCCTCAAAATATACATTCCAACATAAACACATACACATGCACACATACACGCACACACATTTTGCCTGTAAGGTAGGACCTAGGACCATCTTTCCCGTACCCCTTCCCTGGTGGGGGGTACGGGGCCCCTGGCAACGGCAGCCGTGTCCCCTGGGTGCCGGTTTCCTGGGCCTGGGCCCGGCCTGGGCGTGTGTGTGTGTGTGTGTGGGGGGGGGTCACATTACACCTGAGCCGGGGGTGTCCGTGTCCTTGGGGGGTGGGTTCTTCTCGGGTGGGGCCCTGCATTGGGCTCTTCCGGCGCGGTGGGGGGGCTGCTCTCCTGGTTGGGCTGGGGTGGCGCGCTCTCTCTCCCCCCATGCCTCCCTGCTCTCTGGCTCTGGGGGCCTTGTGGCGGTCCTGCTGGCCCTAGCCTGGCTGGCGGCTTTGGTCGCCCGGGGGGCGGTTGTTCCCTGCCTGCTGCTGTGTGGCGTTGGGGGGTTCCGGCTGCCGCTGCTGCTGCGGCGGGGGTCTTGGTGTGGGGGTGGCTGGGCACTCCCCCTCCTTCTTTTCACATTCCACCATCTATTTTAGAAGAACAAAAACACTCACCTGAGCCCAGGTGTTAGCTCACCTTTGCACTAATAGTTTGCATGATCGAATGAATGAAATATTTCACAATAGTTGGTTTAAAGGCATAAGTATGCGTGTGTGAACACTATCTGTTTTGTGTACATGTTGACATGTGGACAGGCCCCGCCCTTTTTGTACTACATTTGAACCTTACCGTAATGATAAACAACCAGTAAACTTGCTGCTCTACGCTGCTTCATGGTCTTTCCCCCCCTCCTACTATCACCCTCCTACCCCTCCCCCCCTCTCTAACATCCCTCTCTTCTTCCCTCCTTTCCTTTTCCGCCCGGTCCAACACCAAAGATTTTCCAACATGATCAAAATTAATAAAGTTTGGCCTCAATAACAAAAGGGGTTTATTCAGACATACCTTTGGTTTGTCTGAAGATTAACAACCCCTGTTGTTAAAGTAAAATATGTCCAACACAAGAGGCCCCATAGTTCTCATATGCCTGCCCAGCTGTTGGACAGGGCAAGTTTAGAAAAACAAACAATACAAAAACAATATCACTCATAAAATATAAAAAGATCATAAAGCTGTGAAAAACCTGCACACAGATTTTAAATAAGCCATTGTATTATTAAATATATTTCATTTTGCTTTAAAAACCTGTTCCTTTTTTTAAAACAACATTTTAAAAATTTCATTTTCAATAATGTTGAATATTATAATTCTATGTACTGGAGCTCCATGAACGCACCAGGCAGAGACGCTTAATGGCCTGGGCTCTGTCATATAGCCTGTTGCTGCGGGTTTGTCGCCCCACACCACCTTTCCAAAATTGCGTTCTTTAAAGCTTGACACAGCTGATGCTTGTGGGAGGAGCTACCTGCAAATGTTTTTTAGGCTGATCGCTACACGGAGCGGTGTCTGTGTTAATCTCACTTACAATACATGGAAGACACTGAGAACGTTGAGAGATAATGTTTATTTATTTTGAAGAGTTCCACATGGTAATCATGTTTCCATGTTTGAGTTCATGAAATCATTCAGAGAGTCTGAACTATCTTTTATTTTGAAAAATTTGAAAAATTTAAACTGTAAGCTATCAGGTACGTGGATGAACATGGCAACTGAGCAGCTGCGAGAAAATTCAAGATTAATAAATCCACGGTTTGCAAATGGAGGAAGCTGGAAAACAAACTGCGACAAGTCAAGAAGACATAGCTGAGTTTCCCTGGAAACGAGGCGAGGCGGCCGAGTTGGAAGATCGACTCGACTGATAAATTTACGATCAGATAACAGCTGGAAAAAGTGTAGTGATATAATTAGAGATCAATCCCTTTAACCATTATCAATAGTTGATTAAGACATTTTACTATCATAATTATGGCCCGCAGCACTCACAGAGTGCAAGGACCATATTGTAACTGGTACGAGGGTCGAACACTCAAAAAGGTCCAAAACGTCAAAAAAACGCGTCAAAACGCCAAAAAATGGGGTCAAAAGTCGCCCAAAGCACAAAACGACACGACAATTGTGTAACGCAACAAAAATACACACACACACGCACAACGCCAACGCAAAAACGACAAAATTGTAGTCGCAAAAATGACGACAAAAACCCAAAAAAGCCCCAAAAAGCCCTCAAAAGACGGGTTTAAAGCTAAAAAGACATGCCCAGCCTATAGTAAAAGACAGGCTGCATTGAAATACATAGGCCACCTGACTGCAAAAACTTCTATATTGTTTTTCGAAAGTTTTTTTATTATTATTATTATTATGGCCCGCAGCAGTCATAGACTGCAAGGACCATATTGTAACTGCTACGAGGGTCGAACACTCAAAAAGTCCAAAACGTCAAAGAAACGCGTCAAAACGCCAAAAAATGGGGTCAAAAGTCGCCCAAAGCACACAACGAGACGACAAATGAGTAACGCAACAAAAATAAACACACACACGCACAACACCACGCACAAACGTCAAAATTGTAGTCGCAAAAATGACGACAAAAACCCAAAAAAGCCCCAAAAAGCCCTCAAAAGACGGGTTTAAAGCCAAAAAGACATGCCCAGCCTATAGTAAAAGACAGGCCGCATTGAAATACATAGGCCACCTGACTGCAAAAACTTCTATATTGTTTTTCGAATGTTTTTTTATTATTATTATTATTATTGTTTCTAACGGCGTCTTTGAGCTCAAATTTGACCCCCGCCACATACCCGAAAACTCACCAAAATTGGCACACAACTGGGATAAATTGAAAATGAATTTTCAGCAAAGAGAACGCCACCCCCCCGAAGTCGATGACATCACAGCGAGCGATCTATCAAAAAAATGAATGGGCCGAAAATTGCTTATGGGGCCAAAAAAAAATATTTCAAATTAAAGCAACGAAACCAAAACATACGTGTTGGAGATATCCCAAAGAAGTTATGAAATCATTATGGGATGGCCACACGACCTACGGCTTGGCGGCCATTTTGTGGCGAACTCAGAGAAATGGCGATTTTCGTGTTTTTCGACAATATGGGAAAACGACACTTTTGTTCAAGCAATTTTCACGAAATTTCCTACACATGCCACAAACACGATTCTACAACTACCAAAGAAGTTTTGTTGACCTTTGACCTTGGGAAGGGGCGGCCATCTTGAATTTTCACAAAAAAGCACCTTTAGTAACGGATACAAACGAAAACTCGTCCTAGGGATTTTTATCAATCTTTTTGAAACTTCTCGGGCATCAATGGCAAGCTACTGTGGACAAAATGTTGGAATTAGAAGTTGTAGAATTTGAAACGCGTGCGCGTGGCGAATTCGCAACCGTCGCCATTTTAGCTAGCTCGCACATATTTTATCGGAATAGCCTGAAACTGAAATATGCGATACCCTGGCCCACACTGAACAAAATGATGTCACATACGACAAAATCCATAAAGGAATGTGGCCGTGGTAAACAAAAAACGATCGCAAAAAAAAGTGCTGACTCGGCTAAAAAAAAAAATTTCGGATTTTTTTTTTAAGAATCGGCTAGCGAAACCCAGATAACTTTGTCGGGTATATCCAAAGAAAGTTTTGAAATCATTACGTAATGGCGACACGACCCACGGTTTGGCGGCCATTTTGTGCCAAAATCTGCCATTTTGAGTTTTTCGCGATTTTACACAATATGGAAAAATGAACTTTTTTTCGAGCGATTTTCACGAAATTTGACGCGCATGTCCCTAGCGTAAGTCTACAATCACCTCTGGAGTTTCGTCGACCTTTGACCTCGGGAAAAGGCGGCCATCTTGAATTTTCTATAAAAAACACCTTTACCACCGGATTCAAACGTAAACTTGTCGTTGGAATTTTCATCGATCGTCTCGAAACTTTTTGGGCATCAATGGCAAGCTACTGTGGAAAAAATGTTGGAATTAGAAGTTGTAGATTTTGAATGGCGTGCGCGTGGCAAGCTAGCAAAGTGGCGCAGTGTTATAATTCCCATGCATTTCAATACAATACAGTGAAAATTGAATGCATGCATTAATGCCTGAAACTGAATACATTGAAAAACACTGGATCTGGACATATAAGGAATGTGGGCGTGGTTAGCATAAAACCACTGTTGCTAAGGACAACAAAAAGTTTACTTTTATCGATTTGTCCGAAACTGACGTCAATCTGTTCGTCCTCCCAAGGGGACCGAAACATAAAATGGTTGCTATGGAGATAAAATTAACAGAAAAGCCACAATTTTGGAAAAAGTGGGTTTTTTATCAACTTATGGCATATAGCTCTCACCAATGGAGGAATGTGTTTTTCTGAGTCAGTTGATGATGCCGATAGCTATGCTAGCACTTTTAGCCACATTAGCATAGCTAGCATAGTTAGCATAATTAGCATTTTTAGTAATGTGTTTTTCTGAGTAAGTTGATGATGCTGATCGCTATGGTAGCACTTTTAGCCACATTAGCATAGCTAGCATAGTTAGCATAATTAGCATTTTTAGTAATGTGTTTTTCTGAGTAAGTTGATGATGCTGATCGCTATGGTAGCACTTTTAGCCACATTAGCATAGCTAGCATATTTAGCATAATTAGCATTTTAGGTAATGTGTTTTTCTGAGTCAGTTGATGATGCTGATCGCTATGCTAGCACTTTTAGCCACATTAGCATAGCTAGCATAGTTAGCATAATTAGCATTTTAGGTAATGTGTTTTTCTGAGTCAGTTGATGATGCTGATCGCTATGCTAACACTTTTAGCCACATTAGCATAGCTAGCATAATTAGCATTTTAGGTAATGTGTTTTTCTGAGTCAGTTGATGATGCTGATCGCTATGCTAGCATTTTTAGCCACATTAGTATAGCTAGCATAGTTAGCATAATTAGCATATGCAGTTTTGACTAGCCTTCATCAAAAGTGGGGGCTGAGGGCGGTGAGGGCGGTGAGGGCGGTGGTGCGTAGAGTTGGGCGTGGAAGTCGGGTTGCGTCTGCGGGCCATACAACGCCGCTTGCGGCTTTATTTTTTTTTTTTTTTTTACGTTTCTTCTTTCTTACGGATCCGTTGAGCTCAAATTTGACCCCCGCCACATACCCGAAAACTCACCAAAATTGGCACACATCTGGGATAAATTGAAAATGAATTTTCGGCAAAGAGAATGTCACCCCCCCCACAACGATGACATCACGGCGAGCGTTCCCGTAAAAAAAATGAATGGGCCGAAAATCGCTTATGGGGCCAAAAAAAAATATTTTGAAATACAGTTACGAAACCAAAACACGTGTGTTGGAGATATCCCAGAGAAGTTATGAAATCATTATGGCATGGCCACACGACCTACGGCTTGGCGGCCATTTTGTGGCGAACTCAGAGAAATGGCGATTTTCGGGTTTTTTGACAATATGGGAAAACGATACTTTTGTTTAAGCGATTTTCACGAAATTGCATACACATGCCACAAACACGATTCTACAACAACCAAAGAAGTTTTGTTGACCTTTGACCTTGGCAAGGGGCGGCCATCTTGAATTTTCATAAAAAAGAACCTTTAGTAATGGATACAAACGAAAACTCGTCCTAGGGATTTTTATCGATCTTTTTGAAACTTCTCGGGCATCAATGGCAAGTTACTGTGGACAAAATGTTGGAATTAGAAGTTGTAGAATGTGTAACGTGTGCGCGTGTCGAATTCGCAACCGTCGCCATTTTAGCTAGCTCGCACATATTTTATCAGAATAGCCTGAAACTGAAATATGCGATACCCTGGCCCACACTGAACAAAACGATATCACAAACGACAAAATCGAGAAAGGAATGTGGCCGTGGTAAACAAAAAACGATCGCAAAAAAAAGTGCTGACTCGGCAAAAAAAAATTTTTTCGGATTTTATTTTTAAGAATCGGCTAACGAAACCCAGATAACTTTGTCGGGTATATCCAAAGAAAGTTTTGAAATCATTACATGATGGCGACACGACCTACGGTTTGGCGGCCATTTTGTGCCAAAATCTGCCGTTTTGAGTTTTTCGCGTTTTTACACAATATGGAAAAATGAACTTTTTTTCGAGCGATTTTCACGAAATTTGACGCGCATGTCAGTAGCGTAAGTCTACAATCACCTCTGGAGTTTCGTCGACCTTTGACCTCGGAAAAAGGCGGCCATCTTGAATTTTCTATAAAAAACACCTTTACCACCAGATTCAAACGTAAACTTGTCGTTGGAATTTTCATCGATTGTTTCGAAACTTTTTGGGCATCAATGGCAAGCTACTGTGGAAAAAATGTTGGAATTAGAAGTTGTAGATTTTGAACGGCGTGCGCGTGGCAAGCTAGCAAAGTGGCGCACTGTTATAACTCCCATGCATTTCAATACAATACAGTGAAATTTGAATGCCTGCAATAATACCTGAAACTGCATACATTGAAACACACTGGGTATGGACATATAAGGAATGTGGGCGTGGTTAGCATAAAACCACTGTTGCTAAGGACAACAAAAAGTTTACTTTTACCGATTTGTCTGAAACTGACGTCAATCTGTTTGTCCTCCCGAGGGGACCAAAACATAAAATGGTTGCTATGGAGATAAAATCAACAGAAAAGCCGCCATTTTGGAAAAAGAGGGTTTTTTAGCATTTTATGACATATAACTCTCACCAATGGAGGAATGTGTTTTTCTGAGTCAGTTGATGATGCTGATCGCTATGCTAGCAATTTTAGCCACATTAGCATAGCTAGCATAGTTAGCATAATTAGCATTTTAGGAAATGTGTTTTTCTGAGTCAGTTGAGGATGCTGATCGCTTTGCTAGCACTTTTAGCTATGTTAGCATAGCTAGCATAGTTAGCATAATTAGCATTTTAGGTAATGTGTTTTTCTGAGTCAGTTTATGATGCTGATCGCTATGCTAGCACTTTTAGCCACATTAGCATAGCTAGCATAGTTAGCATAATTAGCCTTTTAGGTAATGTGTTTTTCTGAGTCAGTTGATGATGCTGATCGCTATGCTAGCACTTTTAGCCACATTAGCATAGCTAGCATAGTTAGCATAATTAGCATTTTAGGTAATGTGTTTTTCTGAGTCAGTTGATAATGCTGATCGCTATGCTAGCACTATTAGCCACATTAGCATAGCTAGCATAGTTAGCATAATTAGCATTTTAGGTAATGTGTTTTTCTGAGTCAGTTGATGATGCTGATCGCTATGCTAGCACTTTTAGCCACATTAGCATAACTAGCATAGTTAGCATAATTAGCATTTTAAGTAATGTGTTTTTCTGAGTCAGTTGATGATGCTGATCGCTATGCTAGCACTATTAGCCACATTAGCATAGCTAGCATAGTTAGCATTATTAGCATTTTAGGTAATGTGTTTTTCTGAGTCAGTTGATGATGCTGATCGCTATGCTAGCACTATTAGCCACATTAGCATAGCTAACATAGTTAGCATAATTAGCATATGCAGTTTTGACTAGCCTTCATCAAAAGTGGGCGGTGAAGGCGGTGAGGGCGGTGAGGGCGGTGGTGCGTAGAGTTGGGCGTGGAAGGCGTGGAAGGCGGGTTGCGTCTGCGGGCCATACAACGCCGCTTGCGGCTTTAATTATTATTATTCTTTCTAACGGATACTTTGAGCTCAAATTTGACCCCCGCCACATACCCGAAAACTCACCAAAATTGGCACACACCTGGGATAAATTAAAAATGAATTTTCGGCAAAGAGAACATCACTCCCCCCATGATGATGACATCACGGCGAGCGTTCCCGTCAAAAAAATGAATGGGCCGAAAATCGCTTATGGGGCCAAAAAAAAATATTTTGAAATACAGTTTCGAAACCAAGACACGCGTGTTGGATATATCCCAAAGAAGTTATGAAATCATTATGGGATGGCCACACGACCTACGGCTTGGCGGCCATTTTGTGGCAAACTCAGAGAAATGGCGATTTTCGTGTTTTTTGACAATATGGGAAAACTACACTTTTGTTCAAGCGATTTTCACGAAATTTCATACACATGCCACAAACACGATTCTACAACTACCTAAGAAGTTTTGTTGACCTTTGACCTTGGGAAGGGGCGGCCACCTTGAATATAAAAAAAAAGCACCTTTATTGACGGATACAAACGAAAACTCGTCCTAGGGATTTTTATCGATCTTTTTGAAACTTCTCGGGCATCAATGGCAAGCTACTGTGGATAAAATGTTGGAATTAGAAGTTGTAGAATTTGAAACGCGTGCGCGTGGCGAATTCGCAACCGTCGCCATTTTAGCTAGCTCGCACATATTTTATCGGAATAGCCTGAAACTGAAATATGCGATACCCTGGCCCACACTGAACAAAACAATGTCACATACGACAAAATCGATAAAGGAATGTGGCCGTGGTAAACAAAAAACGATCGCAAAAAAAAGTGCTGACTCGGCAAAAATTTTTTTTTTCGGATTTTATTTTTAAGAATCGGCTAACGAAACCCAGATATCTTTGTCGGGTATATCCAAACAAAGTTTTGAAATCATTACGTGATGGCGACACGACCTACGGTTTGGCGGCCATTTTGTGCCAAAATCTGCCATTTTGTGTTTTTCGCGATTTTACACAATATGGAAAAATGAACTTTTTTTCGAGCGATTTTGACGAAATTTGACGCACATGTCCCTAGCGTAAGTGTACAATCACCTTTGGAGTTTCGTTGACCTTTGACCTCGGGAAAAGGCGGCCATCTTGAATTTTCTATAAAAAACACCTTTGCCACTGGATTCAAACGTAAACTTGTCGTTGGAATTTTTATCGATCGTTGCGAAACTTTTTGGGCATCAATGGCAAGCTACTGTGGAAAAAATGTTGGAATTAGAAGTTGTAGATTTTGAACGGCGTGCGCGTGGCAAGCTAGCAAAGTGGCGCACTGTTATAACTTCCATGCTTTTCAATACAATACAGTGAAAATTGAATGCATGCATCCATAGCAGGAACTGAACACAATTAAAAACACTGGATATGGACATATAAGGAATGTGGGCGTGGTTAGCATAAAACCACTGTTGCTAAGGACGACAAAAAGTTTACTTTTACCGATTTGTCCGAAACTGACGTCAATCTGTTCGTCCTCCCGAGGGGACCAAAACATAAAATGGTTGCTATGGAGATAAAATCAACAGAAAAGCCGCCATTTTGGAAAAAGTGTCTTTTTTATCAATTTATGGCATATAACTCTCACCAATGGAGGAATGTGTTTTTCTGAGTCAGTTGATGACGCTGATCGCTATACTAGCACTTTTAGCTATGTTAGCATAACTAGCATAGTTAGCATAATTAGCATTTTAGGTAATGTGTTTTTCTGAGTCAGTTGATGATGCTGATCGCTATGCTAGCACTTTTAGCCAAATTAGCGTAGCTAGCATAGTTAGCATAATTAGCATTTTAGATAATGTGTTTTTCTGAGTCAGTTGATGATGCTGATCGCTATGCTAGCACTTTTAGCCACATTAGCATAGTTAGCATTGTTAGCATAATTAGCAAATCCAGCCTTGACTAGCTTTTAATTTGCGGGCTGTGAGGGCGGTGAGGTCAGCGGTGGTGCGTAGAGTTGGGCGTGGAGGCGGGTTACGTCTGCGGGCCATACAACGCCGCTTGCGGCTTTAATTATGGCCCGCAGCAGTCATAGACTGCAAGGACCATATTGTAACTGCTACGAGGGTCGAACACTCAAAAAGTCCAAAATGTCAAAGAAACGCGTCAAAACGCCAAAAAATGGGGTCAAAAGTCGCCCAAAGCACACAACGAGACGACAATTGTGTAACGCAACAAAAATAAACACACACACGCACAACACCACGCACAAACGTCAAAATTGTAGTCGCAAAAATGACGACAAAAACCCAAAAAAGCCCCAAAAAGCCCTCAAAAGACGGGTTTAAAGCCAAAAAGACATGCCCAGCCTATAGTAAAAGACAGGCCGCATTGAAATACATAGGAAATCCTAACCGCAAAAACTTCTATATTGTTTTTCGAATGTTTATTATTATTATTATTCCCGTTTCTAACGGATCCGTTGAGCTCAAATTTGACCCCCGCCACATACCCGAAAACTCACCAAAATTGGCACACACCTGGGATAAATTGAAAATGAATTTTCGGCAAAGAGAACGTCACCCCCCCGAAATCGATGACATCACAGCGAGCGTTCCCGTAAAAAAAATGAATGGGCCGAAATCTCTTTATGGGGCCAAAAAAAAATATTTCGAAATAGAGCTATGAAACCAAAACACGCGTGTTGGAAATATCCCAAAGAAGTTTTTAAATCATTATGGGATGGCCACACGACCTACGGCTTGGCGGCCATTTTGTGGCGAACTCAGAGAAATGGCGATTTTCGTGTTTTTTGACAATATGGGAAAACGACACTTTTATTTAAGCGATTTTCACGAAATTGCACACATATGCCAAGACCCTGATTCTACAATAACCAAAGAAGTTTCGTTGACCTTTGACCTTGGGAAGGGGCGGCCATCTTGAATTTTCTTAAAAAAGCACCTTTAGTAACGTATATAAACGAAAACTCGTCCTAGGGATTTTTATCGATCTTTTTTAAACTTCTCGGGCATCAATGGCAAGCTACTGTGGACAAAATGTTGGAATTAGAAGTTGTAGAATTTGAAAGGCGTGCGCGTGGCGAATTCGCAACCGTCGCCATTTTAGCTAGCTCGCACATATTTTATCGGAATAGCCTAAAACTGAAATATGCGATACCCTGGCCCACACTGAACAAAACGATGTCACATACGACAAAATCGAGAAAGGAATGTGGCCGTGGTAAACAAAAAATGATCGCAAAAAAAAGTGCTGACTCGGCAAAAAAAAATTTTTTTCGATTTTATTTTTAAGAAATGGCTAACGAAACCCAGATAACTTTGTAGAGTATATCCAAACAAAGTTTTGAAATTATTACGTGATGGCGAAACGACCTATGGTTTGGCGGCCATTTTGTGCCCAAATCTGCCATTTTGAGTTTTTCGCGTTTTTACACAATATATAAAAAGGAACTTTTTTTCGAGCGATTTTGACGAAATTTGAGTCGCATGTCCCTAGCGTAAGTCTACAATCACCTCTGGAGTTTCGTCGACCTTTGACTTCGGGAAAAGGCGGCCATCTTGAATTTTTTATAAAAAACACATTTACCACCAGATTCAAACGTAAACTTGTCGTTGGAATTTTCATCGATTGTCTCGAAACTTTTTGGGCATCAATGGCAAGCTACTGTGGAAAAAATGTTGGAATTAGAAGTTGTAGATTTTGAACGGCGTGCGCATGGCAAGCTAGCAAAGTGGCGCACTGTTATAACTCCCATGCCTTTCAATACAATACAGTGAAAATTGAATGCATGCATTCATGCCTGAAACTGAATACATTGAAAAACACTGGTTCTGGACATATAAGGAATGTGGGCGTGGTTAGCATAAAACCACTGTTGCTAAGGACGACAAAAAGTTTACTTTTACCGATTTGTCCGAAACTGACGTCAATCGGTTCGTCTTCTCAAGGGGAACGAAACATAAAATGGTTGCTATGGAGATAAAATAAACAAAAAAGCCGCCATTTTGGAAAAAGTGGTTTTTTTTTATCAACTTATGACATATAGCTCTCACCAATGGAGGAATGTGTTTTTCTGAGTCAGTTGATGACGCTGATCGCTATGCTAGCACTTTTAGCTATGTTAGCATAACTAGCATAGTTAGCATAATTAGCATTTTAGGTAATTTGTTTTTCTGAGTCAGTTGATGATGCTGATCGCTATGCTAGCAATTTTAGCTATGTTAGCATAGTTAGCATAGTTAGCATAATTAGCATTTTAGGTAATGTGTTTTTCTGAGTCAGTTAATGATGCTGATCGCTATGCTAGCACTTTTAGCTATGTTAGCATAACTAGCATAGTTAGCATAATTAGCATTTTAGGTAATGTATTTTTCTGAGTCAGTTGATGATGCTGATCGCTATGCTAGCAATTTTAGCTATGTTAGCATAGTTAGCATAATTAGCATTTTAGGTAATGTGTTTTTCTGAGTCAGTTAATGATGCTGATCGCTATGCTAGCACTTTTAGCTATGTTAGCATTACTAGCATAGTTAGCATAATTAGCATTTTAGGTAATGTTTTTTTCTGAGTAAGTTGAAGATGTTGATCGCAATGCTAGCACTTTTAGCCACATTAGCATAGCTAGCATAGTTAGCATAATTAGCATTTTAGGTATTGTTTTTTTCTGAGAGAGTTGATTATGCTAATCGCTATGCTAGGTCTTTTAGTCACATTAGCATAGTTAGCATTATTAGCAAATCCAGCCTTGACTAGCTTTTAATTTGTGGGCGGTGAGGGCGGAGAGGGCCGCGGTGTTGCGTAGAATTGGGCGTGGAAGGCGGGTTGCGTCTGCGGGCCATACAACGCCGCTTGCGGCTTTAATTATTATTATTATTGTTTCTAACGGCGTCTTTGAGCTCAAATTTGACCCCCGCCACATACCCGAAAACTCACCAAAATTAGCACACATCTGGGATAAATTGAAAATGAATTTTCGGCAAAGAAAACGTCAACCCCCCCACGACGATGACATCACGGCGAGCGTTCTCGTAAAAAAAATGAATGGGCCGAAAATCGCTTATGGGGCCAAAAAAAAATATTTTGGAATACAGTTACGAACCCAAAACACGCGTGTTGGAGATATCCCAAAGAAGTTATGAAATCATTATGGGATGGCCACACGACCTACGGCTTGGCGGCCATTTTGTGGCGAACTCAGAGAAATGGCGATTTTCTTGTTTTTTGACAATATGGGAAAACTACCCTTTTGTTCAAGCGATTTTCACGAAATTTCATACACATGCCACAAACACGATTCTACAACTACCAAAGAAGTTTTGTTGACCTTTGACCTTGGGAAGGGGCGGCCATCTTGAATTTTCATAAAAAAGCACCTTTAGTAACGTATACAAACGAAAACTCGTCCTAGGGATTTTTATCGATCTTTTTGAAACTTCTCAGGCATAAATGGCAAGCTACTGTGGACAAAATGTTGGAATTAGAAGTTGTAGAATTTGAAACGCGTGCGCGTGGCGAATTCGCAACCGTCGCCATTTTAGCTAGCTCGCACATATTTTATCGGAATAGCCTGAAACTGAAATATGCGATACCCTTGCCCACACTGAACAAAACGATGTCACATACGACAAAATCGATAAAGGAATGTGGCCGTGGTAAACAAAAAACCGTCGCAAAAAAAAGTGCTGACTCGGCAAAAAAAAATTTTTTCGGATTTTATTTTTAAGAATCGGCTAACGAAACCCAGATAACTTTGTCGGGTATATCCAAAGAAAGTTTTGAAATCATTACGTGATGGCCACACGACCTACGGTTTGGCGGCCATTTTGTGCCAAAATCTGCCATTTTGAGTTTTTCGCGTTTTTACACGATATGGAAAAATGAACTTTTTTTCGAGCGATTTTCACGAAATTTGACTCGCATGTCCCTAGCGTAAGTCTACAATCATCTTTGGAGTTTCGTCGACCTTTGACCTCGGGGAAAAGGCGGCCATCTTGAATTTTCTATAAAAAACACCTTAACCACCAGATTCAAACGTAAACTTGTCGTTGGAATTTTCTTCGATCGTCTCAAAACTTTTTGGGCATCAATGGCAAGCTACTGTGTAAAAAATGTTGGAATTAGAAGTTGTAGATTTTGAACGGCGTGCGCGTGGCAAGCTAGCAAAGTGGCGCACTGTTATAACTCCCATGCATTTCAATACAATACAGTGAAAATTGAATGCATGCATTAATGCCTGAAACTGAATACATTGAAAAACACTGGATATGGACATATAAGGAATGTGGGCGTGGTTAGCATAAAACCACTGTTGCTAAGGACGACAAAAAGTTTACTTCTACCGATTTGTCCGAAACTGACGTCAATCTGTTCGTCCTCCCGAGGGGACCAAAACATAAAATGGTTGCTATGGAGATAAAATCAACAGAAAAGCCGCCATTTTGGAAAAAGTGGGCTTTTTAGCAACTTATGACATATAACTCTCACCAATGGAGGAATGTGTTTTTCTGAGTCAGTTGATGATGCTGATCGCTATGCTAGCAATTTTAGCCACATTAGCATAGCTAGCATAGTTAGCATTTTAGGTAATGTGTTTTTCTGAGTCAGTTGATGATGCTGATCGCTATGCTAGCACTTTTAGCCACATTAGCATAGCTAGCATAGTTAGCATAATTAGCATTTTAGGTAATGTGTTTTTCTGAGTCAGTTGATGATGCTGATCGCTATGCTAGCACTTTTAGCCACATTAGCATAGTTAGCATAATTAGCATAATTAGCATTTTAGGTAATGTGTTTTTCTGAGTCAGTTGATGATGCTGATCGCTATGCTAGCACTATTAGCCACATTAGCGAGGCTAGCATAGTTAGCATAATTAGCATTTCAGGAAATGTGTTTTTCTGAGTCAGTTGATGATGCTGATCGCTATGCTAGCAATTTTAGCTATGTTAGCATAGCTAGCATAGTTAGCATAATTAGCATTTTAAGTAATGTGTTTTTCTGAGTCAGTTGATGATGCTGATCGCTATGCTAGCACTTTTAGCTATGTTAGCATAACTAGCATAGCATAATTAGCATTTTAGGTAATGTTTTTTCCTGAGTAAGTTGAAGATGCTGATCGCAATGCTAGCACTTTTAGCCACATTAGCATAGCTAGCATAGTTAGCATAGTTAGCATTGTAGGTAATGTGTTTTTCTGAGAGAGTTGATTATGCTAATCGCTATGCTAGGACTTTTAGTCACATTAGCATAGTTAGCATAGTTAGCATTATTAGCAAATCCAGCCTTGACTAGCTTTTAATTTGTGGGCGGTGAGGGCGGTGAGGGCGGAGAGGGCCGCGGTGTTGCGTAGAATTGGGCGTGGAAGGCGGGTTGCGTCTGCGGGCCATACAACGCCGCTTGCGGCTTTAATTATTATTATTATTATTATTACGTTTCTTCTTTCTTACGGATCCGTTGATCGCAAATTTGACCCCCGCCACATACCCGAAAACTCACCAAAATTGGCACAGACCTAGGATAAATTGAAAATGAATTTTCGGCAAAGAGAACGTCAACCCCCCCACGATGATGACATCACAGCGAGCGATCCCGTCAAAAAAATGAATGGGCCGAAAATCGCTTATGGGGCCAAAAAAAAATATTTCAAATGAGAGCAACGAAACCAAAACACGCGTGTTGGAGATATCCCCAAGAAGTTATGAAATCATTATGGGATGGCCACGCGACCTACGGCTTGGCGGCCATTTTGTGGCGAACTCAGAGAAATGGCGAATTTCGTGTTTTTTGACAATATAGGAAAACGACACTTTTGTATGAGCGATTTTCACGAAATCGCACATATATGCCGCCAGCGTAATTCTACCATAACCAAAGAAGTTTCGTTGACCTTTGACCTTGGCAAGGGGCGGCCATCTTGAATTTTCATAAAAAAGCACCTTTAGTAAGGTATTCAAACTAAAACTCGTCCTAGGGATTTTTTTCGATCTTTTTGAAACTTCTCGGGCATCAATGGCAAGCTACTGTGGACAAAATGTTGGAATTAGAAGTTGTAGAATTTGAAACGCGTGCGCGTGGCGAATTCGCAACCGTCGCCATTTTAGCTAGCTCGCACATATTTTATCGGAATAGCCTGAAACTGAAATATGCGATTCCCTGTCCCACACTGAACAAAACGATGTCACATACAACAAAATCGATAAAGGAATGTGGCCGTGGTAAGCAAAAAACGATCGCAAAAAAAAGTGCTGACTCGGCTAAAAAAAAAAAATTCGGATTTTTTTTTTAAGAATCAGCTAGCGAAACCCAGATAACTTTGTCGGGTATATCCAAACAAAGTTTTGAAATCATTACGTGATGGCGACACGACCTACGGTTTGGAGGCCATTTTGTGCCAAAATCGGCCATTTTGAGTTTTTCGCGTTTTTACACAATATGGAAAAAGGAACTTTTTTTTGAGCGATTTTCACGAAATTTGACTCGCATGTCCGTAGCATAAGTCTACAATTACCTCTGGAGTTTCGTTGACCTTTGACTTTGGGAAAAGGCGGCCATCTTGAATTTTCTATAAAAAACACCTTTGTCACTGGATTCAAACGTAAACTCGTCTATGGAATTTTTATCAATCGTCTCGAAACTTTTTGGGCATCAATGGCAAGCTACTGTGGAAAAAATGTTGGAATTAGAAGTTGTAGATTTTGAACGGCGTGCGCGTGGCAAGCTAGCAAAGTGGCGCACTGTTATAACTCCCATGCCTTTCAATACAATACATTGAAAATTGAATGCATGCATTCATGCCTGAAACTGAATACACTGAAAAACACTGGTTCTGGACATATAAGGAATGTGGGCGTGGTTAGCATAAAACCACTGTTGCGAAGTACTTTACTTTACTTTTACCGATTTGTCCGAAACTGACGTCAATCTGTTCGTCTTCTCAAGGGGAACAAAACATAAAATGGTTGCTATGGAGATAAAATAAACAAAAAGCCGCCATTTTGGAAAAAGTGGGTTTTTTATCAACTTATGGCATATAGCTCTCACCAATGGAGGAATGTGTTTTTTTGAGTCATCGCTATGCTAGCACTTTTAGCCACATTAGCATAGCTAGCATAGTTAGCATAATAAGCAGTTTAGGCAATGTGTTTTTCTGAGTCAGTTGATGATGCTGATCGCAATGCTAGCACTTTTAGCCACATTAGCATAGCTAGCATAGTTAGCATAATTAGCATTTTTAGTAATGTTTTTCTGAGTCAGTTGATGATGCTGATCGCTATGCTAGCACTTTTAGCCACATTAGCATAGCTAGCATAGTTAGCATAATTAGCATTATAGGTAATGTGTTTTTCTGAGTCAGTTGATGATGCTGATCGCTGTGTTAGCACTTTTAGCCACATTAGCATAGCTAGCATAGTTAGCATAATTAGCATTTTAGGTAATGTGTTTTTCTGAGTCAGTTGATGATGCTGATCGCTATGCTAACACTTTTAGCCACATTAGCATAGTTAGCATTGTTAGCATAATTAGCATTTTAGGTAATGTGTTTTTCTGAGTCAGTTGATGATGCTGATCGCTATGCTAACACTTTTAGCCACATTAGCATAGTTAGCATTGTTAGCATAATTAGCATTTTAAATAATGTGTTTTTCTGAGAGTTGATGACGATCATAACACTCTTAGCCACATTAGCATAGTTATCATAATTAGCATTTTGAGCATTGTGTTTTTTCTGAGAGAGTTGATGATGTTCATCGCTATGCTAGCACTTTTAGCTATATTTATTATTATGGCCCGCAGCACTCACAGAGTGCAAGGACCATATTGTAACTGCTACGAGAGTCGAACACTCAAAAAGGTCCAAAACGTCAAAAAAACGCGTCAAAACGCCAAAAAATGGGGTCAAAAGTCGCCCAAAGCACAAAACGACACGACAATTGTGTAACGCAACAAAAATACACACACACACGCACAACACCAACGCAAAAACGTAAAAATTGTTGTCGCAAAAATGACGACAAAAACCCCAAAAAGCCCCAAAAAGCCCTCAAAAGACGGGTTTAAAGCCAAAAAGACATGCCCAGCCTATAGTAAAAGACAGGCCGCATTGAAATACATAGGCCACCTGACTGCAAAAACTTCTATATTGTTTTTCGAATGTTTTTTTATTATGGCCCGCAGCAGTCATAGACTGCAAGGACCATATTGTAACTGCTACGAGGGTCGAACACTCAAAAAGTCCAAAACGTCAAAAAAACGCGTCAAAACGCCCAAAAATGGGGTCAAAAGTCGCCCAAAGCACAAAACGACACGACAATAGTGTAACGCAACAAAAATACACACACACACGCACAACACCAACGCAAAAACGTAAAAATTGTAGTCGCAAAAATGACGACAAAAGCCCAAAAAAGCCCAAAAAAGCCCTCAAAAGACGGGTTTAAAGCCAAAAAGACATGCCCAGCCTATAGTAAAAGACAGGCCGCATTGAAATACATAGGCCACCTGACTGCAAAAACTTCTATATTGTTTCTGCTTTGTTTCATTATTATTATGGCCCGCAGCAGTCATAGACTGCAAGGACCATATTGTAACTGGTACGAGGGTCGAACACTCAAAAAGTCCAAAACGTCAAAAAAACGCGTCAAAACGCCAAAAAATGGGGTCAAAAGTCACCCAAAGCACACAACGACACGACAATTGTGTAACGCAACAAAAATACACACACACACGCACAACACCAATGCACAAACGTCAAAATTGTAGTCGCAAAAATGACGACAAAAAGCCAAAAAAGCCCCAAAAAGCCCTCAAAGAACAGGTTTAAAGCCAAAAAGACATGCCCAGCCTATAGTAAAAGACAGGCCGCATTGAAATACATAGGCCACCTGACTGCAAAAACTTCTATATTGTTTCTGCTTCGTTTCATTATGGCCCGCAGCAGTCATAGACTGCAAGGACCATATTGTAACTGGTACGAGGGTCGAACACTCAAAAAGTCCAAAACGTCAAAAAAACGCGTCAAAACGCCAAAAAATGGGGTCAAAAGTCGCCCAAAGCACACAACGAGACGACAATTGTGTAACGCAACAAAAATACACACACACACGCACAACACCCCCACACAAACGACAAATTTGTAGTCGCAAAAATGATGACAAAAACACAATAAAGCCCCAAAAAGCCCTCAAAGAACGGGTTTAAAGCCAAAAAGACATGCCCAGCCTATAGTAAAAGATAGGCCTCATTGAAATACATAGGCCACCTGACTGCAAAAACTTCTATATTGTTTCTGCTTTGTTTCATTATTATTATTATGGCCCGCAGCAGTCATAGACTGCAAGGACCATATTGTAACTGGTACGAGGGTCGAACACTCAAAAAGGTCCAAAACGTCAAAAAAACGCGTCAAAACGCCAAAAAATGGGGTCAAAAGTCGCCCAAAGCACAAAACGACTCGACAATTGTGTAACGCAACAAAAATACACACACACACGCACAACACCATCGCACAAACGTTAAAATTGTAGTCGCAAAAATGACGACAAAAACACAAAAAAGCCCCAAAAAGCCCTCAAAAGAAGGGTTTAAAGCCAAAAAGACATGCCCAGCCTATAGTAAAAGACAGGCCGCATTGAAATACATAGGCCACCTGACTGCAAAAACTTCTATATTGTTTTTCGAAAGTTTTTTTATTATTATTATTATTATTCTTCTGGTTTCTAACGGACAGTTTGAGCTCAAATTTGACCCCCGCCACATACCCGAAAACTCACCAAAATTGGCACACACCTAGGATAAATGTGAAATGAATTTTCGGCAAAGAGAACGTCACCCCCCCGAAGTTGATGACATCATGGCGAGCGTTCCCGTAAAAAAAATGAATGGGCCGAAAATCGCTTATGGGGCCAAAAAAAAATATTTTGGAATACAGTTACGAACCCAAAACACGCGTGTTGGAGATATCCCAAAGAAGATTTGAAATCATTATGGGATGGCCACACGACCTACAGCTTGGCGGCCATTTTGTGGCGAACTCAGAGAAATGGCGATTTTCGTGTTTTTTGACAATAAGGGAAAACGACACTTTTGTTTATGCGATTGTCACGAAATTGCATACACATGCCAAGACCCTGATTCTACAATAACCAAAGAAGTTTCGTTGACCTTTGACCTTGGGAAGGGGCGGCCATCTTGAATTTTCATAAAAAAGCACCTTTAGTAACGTATACAAACGAAAACTCGTCCTAGGGATTTTTATCGATCTTTTTGAAACTTCTCAGGCATCAATGGCAAGCTACTGTGGACAAAATGTTGGAATTAGAAGTTGTAGAATTTGAAACGCGTGCGTGTGGCGAATTCGCAACCGTCGCCATTTTAGCTAGCTCGCACATATTTTATCGGAATAGCCTGAAACTGAAATATGCGATACCCTGGCCCACACTGAACAAAACGATGTCACATACGACAAAATCGATAAAGGAATGTGGCCGTGGTAAACAAAAAACCGTCGCAAAAAAAAGTGCTGACTCGGCAAAAAAAAATTTTTTCGGATTTTATTTTTAAGAATCGGCTAACGAAACCCAGATAACTTTGTCGGGTATATCCAAAGAAAGTTTTGAAATCATTACGAGATGGCCACACGACCTACGGTTTGGCGGCCATTTTGTGCCAAAATCTGCCATTTTGAGTTTTTCGCGTTTTTACACGATATGGAAAAATGAACTTTTTTTTGAGCGATTTTCACGAAATTTGACTCGCATGTCCCTAGCGTAAGTCTACAATCACCTTTGGAGTTTCGTCGACCTTTGACCTCGGGAAAAGGCGGCCATCTTGAATTTTCTATAAAAAACACCTTAACCACCAGATTCAAACGTAAACTTGTCGTTGGAATTTTCTTCGATCGTCTCAAAACTTTTTGGGCATCAATGGCAAGCTACTGTGTAAAAAATGTTGGAATTAGAAGTTGTAGATTTTGAACGGCGTGCGCGTGGCAAGCTAGCAAAGTGGCGCACTGTTATAACTCCCATGCATTTCAATACAATACAGTGAAAATTGAATGCATGCATTCATGCCTGAAACTGAATACATTGAAAAACACTGGATATGGACATATAAGGAATGTGGGCGTGGTTAGCATAAAACCACTGTTGCTAAGGACGACAAAAAGTTTACTTTTACCGATTTGTCCGAAACTGACGTCAATCTGTTCGTCCTCCCGAGGGGACCAAAACATAAAATGGTTGCTATGGAGATAAAATCAACAGAAAAGCCGCCATTTTGGAAAAAGTGGGCTTTTTAGCAACTTATGACATATAACTCTCACCAATGGAGGAATGTGTTTTTCTGAGTCAGTTGATGATGCTGATCGCTATGCTAGCAATTTTAGCCACATTAGCATAGCTAGCATAGTTAGCATAATTAGCATTTTAGGAAATGTGTTTTTTTGAGTCAGTTGATGATGCTGATCGCTATGCTAGCACTTTTAGCTATGTTAGCATAGCTAGCATAGTTAGCATAATTAGCATTTTAGGTAATGTGTTTTTCTGAGTCAGTTGAAGATGCTGATTGCTATGCTAGCACTTTTAGCCACATTAGCATAGTTAGCATAGTTAGCATAATTAGCATTTTAGGTAATGTGTTTTTCTGAGTCAGTTGATGATGCTGATCGCTATGCTAGCACTTTTAGCCACATTAGCATAGCTAGCATAGTTAGCATAATTAGCATTTTAGGAAATGTGTTTTTTTGAGTCAGTTGATGATGCTAATCGCAATGCTAGCTCATTTAGGCACATTAGCATAGCTAGCATGGTTAGCATAATTAGCATTTTAGGAAATGTGTTTTTCTGAGAGAGTTGATTATGCTGATCGCTATGCTAGGACTTTTAGTCACATTAGCATAGTTAGCATAGTTAGCATTATGAGCAAATCCAGCCTTGATTAGCTTTTAATTTGTGGGCGGTGAGGGCGGAGAGGGCCGCGGTAGTGCGTAGAGTTGGGCGTGGAAGGCGGGTTGCGTCTGCGGGCCATACAACGCCGCTTGCGGCTTTAATTATTATTATTATTACGTTTCTTCTTTCTTACGGATCCGTTGATCGCAAATTTGACCCCCGCCACATACCCGAAAACTCACCAAAATTGCCACAGAGCTGGGATAAATTGAAAATGAATTTTCGGCAAAGAGAACGTCACCCCCCCCACACTGATGACATCACGGCGAGCGTCCCCGTAAAAAAAATGAATGGGCCGAAAATCGTTTATGGGGCCAAAAAAAAATATTTTGAAATACAGTTACGAAACCAAAACACATGTATTGGAGATATCCCAACGAAGTTATGAAATCATTATGGGATGGCCACACAACTTACGGCTTGGCGGCCATTTTGTGGCGAACTCAATGAAATGGCGATTTTCGTGTTTTTTCACAATATGGGAAAACGACACTTTTGTTCAAGCGATTTTCACGAAATTGCATACACATGCCAAAAACAAGATTCTACAACTGCCAAAGAAGTTTCGTTGACCTTTGACCTTGGCAAGGGGCGGCCATCTTGGATTTTCAAAAAAAAGCACCTTTAGTAACAGATACAAACGAAAACTCGTCCTAGGGATTTTTATCGATCTTTTTGAAACTTCTCGGGCATCAATGGCAAGCTACTGTGGACAAAATGTTGGAATTAGAAGTTGTAGAATTTGAAACGCGTGCGCGTGGCGAATTCGCAACCGTCGCCATTTTAGCTAGCTCGCACATATTTTATCGGAATAGCGTGAAACTGAAATATGCGATTCCCTGACCAACTCTGAACAAAACGATGTCATATACGACAAAATCGATAAAGGAATGTGGCCGTGGTAAACAAAAAACGATCGCAAAAAAAAGTGCTGACTCGGCAAAAAAAAAAAAATTCGGATTTTTTTTTAAAGAATCGGCTAACGAAACCCAGATAACTTTGTCGGGTATATCCAAAGAAAGTTTTGAAATCATTACGTGATGGCGACACGACCTACCGTTTGGCGGCCATTTTGTGCCAAAATCTGCCATTTTGAGTTTTTCGCGTTTTTACACAATATGGAAAAATGAACTTTTTTTCGAGCGATTTTCACGAAATTTGACGCGCATGTCCCTAGCGTAAGTTTACAATCACCTCTGGAGTTTCGTCGACCTTTGACCTCGGGAAAAGGCGGCCATCTTGAATTTTCTATAAAAAACACCTTAACCACCAGATTCAAACGTAAACTTGTCGTTGGAATTTTCTTCGATCGTCTCAAAACTTTTTGGGCATCAATGGCAAGCTACTGTGTAAAAAATGTTGGAATTAGAAGTTGTAGATTTTGAACGGCGTGCGCGTGGCAAGCTAGCAAAGTGGCGCACTGTTATAACTCCCATGCATTTCAATACAATACAGTGAAAATTGAATGCATGCATTAATGCCTGAAACTGAATACATTGAAAAACACTGGATATGGACATATAAGGAATGTGGGCGTGGTTAGCATAAAACCACTGTTGCTAAGGACGACAAAAAGTTTACTTCTACCGATTTGTCCGAAACTGACGTCAATCTGTTCGTCCTCCCGAGGGGACCAAAACATAAAATGGTTGCTATGGAGATAAAATCAACAGAAAAGCCGCCATTTTGGAAAAAGTGGGCTTTTTAGCAACTTATGACATATAACTCTCACCAATGGAGGAATGTGTTTTTCTGAGTCAGTTGATGATGCTGATCGCTATGCTAGCAATTTTAGCCACATTAGCATAGCTAGCATAGTTAGCATTTTAGGTAATGTGTTTTTCTGAGTCAGTTGATGATGCTGATCGCTATGCTAGCACTTTTAGCCACATTAGCATAGCTAGCATAGTTAGCATAATTAGCATTTTAGGTAATGTGTTTTTCTGAGTCAGTAGATGATGCTGATCGCTATGCTAGCACTTTTAGCCACATTAGCATAGTTAGCATAATTAGCATAATTAGCATTTTAGGTAATGTGTTTTTCTGAGTCAGTTGATGATGCTGATCGCTATGCTAGCACTATTAGCCACATTAGCGAGGCTAGCATAGTTAGCATAATTAGCATTTCAGGAAATGTGTTTTTCTGAGTCAGTTGATGATGCTGATCGCTATGCTAGCAATTTTAGCTATGTTAGCATAGCTAGCATAGTTAGCATAATTAGCATTTTAAGTAATGTGTTTTTCTGAGTCAGTTGATGATGCTGATCGCTATGCTAGCACTTTTAGCTATGTTAGCATAACTAGCATAGCATAATTAGCATTTTAGGTAATGTTTTTTCCTGAGTAAGTTGAAGATGCTGATCGCAATGCTAGCACTTTTAGCCACATTAGCATAGCTAGCATAGTTAGCATAGTTAGCATTGTAGGTAATGTGTTTTTCTGAGAGAGTTGATTATGCTAATCGCTATGCTAGGACTTTTAGTCACATTAGCATAGTTAGCATAGTTAGCATTATTAGCAAATCCAGCCTTGACTAGCTTTTAATTTGTGGGCGGTGAGGGCGGTGAGGGCGGAGAGGGCCGCGGTGTTGCGTAGAATTGGGCGTGGAAGGCGGGTTGCGTCTGCGGGCCATACAACGCCGCTTGCGGCTTTAATTATTCTTCTGGTTTCTAACGGACAGTTTGAGCTCAAATTTGACCCCCGCCACATACCCGAAAACTCACCAAAATTGGCACACACCTAGGATAAATGTGAAATGAATTTTCGGCAAAGAAAACATCACCCCCCCCACGATGATGACATCACGGCGAGCGTTCCCGTAAAAAAAATGAATGGGCCGAAAATCGCTTATGGGGCCAAAAAAAAATATTTTTAAATACAGTTACGAAACCAAAACACGCTTGTTGGAGATATCCCAAAGAAGTTATGAAATCATTATGGGATGGCCACACGACCTACGGCTTGGTGGCCATTTTGTGGCGAACTCAGAGAAATGGCGATTTTCGTGTTTTTTCACAATATGGGAGAACGACACTTTTGTTCAAGCGATTTTCACAAAATTGCATACACATGCCAAAAACACGATTCTACAACTGCCAAAGAAGTTTCGTTGACCTTTGACCTTGGCAAGGGGCGGCCATCTTGGATTTTCAAAAAAAAGCACCTTTAGTAACAGATACAAACGAAAACTCGTCCTAGGGATTTTTATCGATCTTTTTGAAACTTCTCGGGCATCAATGGCAAGCTACTGTGGACAAAATGTTGGAATTAGAAGTTGTAGAATTTGAAACGCGTGCGCGTGGCGAATTCGCAACCGTCGCCGTTTTAGCTAGCTCGCACATATTTTATCGGAATAGCCTGAAACTGAAATATGCGATTCCCTAACCCACTCTGAACAAAACGATGTCATATACGACAAAATCGATAAAGGAATGTGGCCGTGGTAATCAAAAAACGATCGCAAAAAAAAGTGCTGACTCGGCTAAAAAAAAAAATTTCGGATTGTTTTTTTAAGAATTGGCTAACGAAACCCAGATAACTTTTTCGGGTATATCCAAAGAAAGTTTTGAAATCATTACGTGATGGCGACTCGACCTACGGTTTGGCGGCCATTTTGTGCCAAAATCGGCCATTTTGAGTTTTTCGCGTTTTTACACAATATGGAAAAAGGAACTTTTTTTTGAGCGATTTTCACGAAATTTGACTCGCATGTCCGTAGCATAAGTCTACAATCACCTCTGGAGTTTCGTCGACCTTTGACCTCGGGAAAAGGCGGCCATCTTGAATTTTCTATAAAAAACACCTTTGCCATTGGATTCAAACGTAAACTTGTCGTTGGAATTTTTATCGATCGTCTCGAAACTTTTTGGGCATCAATGGCAAGCTACTGTGGAAAAAATGTTGGAATTAGAAGTTGTAGATTTTAAACGGCATGCGTGTGGCAAGCTAGCAAAGTGGCGCACTGTTATAACTCCCATGCCTTTCAATACAATACAGTGAAAATTGAATGCATGCATTCATGCCTGAAACTGAATACATTGAAAAACACTGGATATGGACATATAAGGAAAGTGGGCGTGGTTAGCATAAAACCACTGTTGCTAAGGACGACAAAAACTTTACTTTTACCGATTTGTCCGAAACTGACGTCAATCTGTTCGTCTTCTCAAGGGGACCAAAACATAAAATGGTTGCTATGGAGATAAAATAAACAAAAAAGCCGCCATTTTGGAAAAAGTGTTTTTTTTTAATCAACTTATGGCATATAGCTCTCACCAATGGAGGAATGTGTTTTTCTGAGTCAGTTGATGATGCTGATCGCTATGCTAGCACTTTTAGCTACATTAGCATAGCTAGCATAGTTAGCATAATTAGCATTTTAGGTAATGTGTTTTTCTGAGTCAGTTGATGATGCTGATCGCTATGCTAGCACTTTTAGCCACATTAGCATAGCTAGCATAGTTAGCATAATTAGCATTTTAGGTAATGTGTTTTTCTGAGTCAGTTGATGATGCTGATCACTATGCTAGCACTTTTAGCCACATTAGCATAGCTAGCATAGTTAGCATAATTAGCATGTTAGGTAATGTGTTTTTCTGAGTCAGTTGATGATGCTGATCGCTATGCTAGCACTTTTAGCCACATTAGCATAGCTAGCATAGTTAGCATAATTAGCATTTTAGGAAATGTGTTTTTTTGAGTCAGTTGAAGATGCTAGACGCAATGCTAGCTCATTTAGGCATATTAGCATAGCTAGCATAGTTAGCATAATTAGCATTTTAGGAAATGTGTTTTTCTGAGAGAGTTGATTATGCTGATCGCTATGCTAGGACTTTTAGTCACATTAGCATAGTTAGCATAGTTAGCATTATGAGCAAATCCAGCCTTGATTAGCTTTTAATTTGTGGGCGGTGAGGGCGGAGAGGGCCGCGGTAGTGCGTAGAGTTGGGCGTGGAAGGCGGGTTGCGTCTGCGGGCCATACAACGCCGCTTGCGGCTTTAATTACGTTTCTTCTTTCTTACGGATCCGTTGATCGCAAATTTGACCCCCGCCACATACCCGAAAACTCACCAAAATTGGCACACATCTGGGATGAATTGAAAATGAATTTTCGGCAAAGAGAACGTCACCCCCCCCATGACGATGACATCACGGCGAGCGTTCCCGTAAAAAAAATGAATGGGCCGAAAATCGCTTATGGGGCCAAAAAAATATATTTCAAATTAGAGCAACGAAACCAAAACATGCGTGTTGGAGATATCCCAAAGAAGTTATGAAATCATTATGGGATGGCCACACGACCTACGGCTTGGCGGCCATTTTGTGGCGAACTCAGAGAAATGGCGATTTTCGTGTTTTTTCACAATATGGGAAAACGACACTTTTGTTCAAGCGATTTTCACGAAATTGCACACACATGCCACAAACACGATTCTCCAACTTCCAAAGAAGTTTTGTTGACCTTTGACCTTGGCAAGGGGCGGCCATCTTGAATTTTCATAAAAAAGCACCTTTAGTAATGGATACAAACGAAAACTCGTCCTAGGGATTTTTATCAATCTTTTTGAAACTTCTCGGGCATCAATGGCAAGCTACTGTGGACAAAATGTTGGAATTAGAAGTTGTAGAATTTGAAACGCGTGCGCGTGGCGAATTCGCAACCGTCGCCATTTTAGCTAGCTCGCACATATTTTATCGGAATAGCCTGAAACTGAAATATGCGATACCCTGGCCCGCACTGTACAAAACGATGTCACATACAACTAAATCGATAAAGGAATGTGGCCGTGGTAATCAAAAAACGATCGCAAAAAAAAGTGCTGACTCGGCAAAAAAATTTTTTTTCGGATTTTATTTTTAAGAATCGGCTAACGAAACCCAGATAACTTTGTCAGGTATATCCAAAGAAAGTTTTGAAATCATTACGTGATGGCGACACGACCTACCGTTTGGCGGCCATTTTGTGCTAAAATCTGCCATTTTGCGTTTTTCGCGATTTTACACAATATGGAAAAATGAACTTTTTTTCGAGCGATTTTGACGAAATTTGACTCGCATGTCTTTAGCGTAAGTGTACAATCACCTCTGGAGTTTCGTCGACCTTTGACCTCGGGAAAAGGCGGCCATCTTGAATTTTCTATAAAAAACACCTTTACCACCAGATTCAAACGTAAACTTGTCGTTGGAATTTTCATCGATTGTCTCGAAACTTTTTGGGCATCAATGGCAAGCTACTGTGGAAAAAATGTTGGAATTAGAAGTTGTAGATTTTGAGCGGCGTGTGCGTGGCAAGCTAGCAAAGTGGCGCACTGTTATAACTCCCATGCATTTCAATACAATACAGTGAAAATTGAATGCATGCATTCATGCCTGAAACAGAATACATTGAAAAAGACTGGACATGGACATATAAGGAATGTGGGCGTGGTTAGCATAAAACCACTGTTGCTAAGGACGACAAAAAGTTTACTTTTACCGATTTGTCAGAAACTGACGTCAATCTGTTCGTCGTCCCGAGGAGACCAAAACATAAAATGGTTGCTATGGAGATAAAATCAACAAAAAAGCCGCCATTTTGGAAAAAGTGGGTTTTTTATCAACTTATGACATGTAGCTCTCACCAATGGAGGAATGTGTTTTTCTGAGTCAGTTGATGATGCTGATCGCTATGCTAGCAATTTTAGCCACATTAACATAGCTAGCATAGTTAGCATAATTAGCATTTTAGGAAATGTGTTTTTTTGAGACAGTTGATGATGCTGATCGCTATGCTAGCACTTTAAGCTATGTTAGCATAGCTAGCATAGTTAGCATAATTAGCATTTTAGGTAATGTCTTTTTCTGAGTCAGTTGAAGATGCTGATTGCTATGCTAGCACTTTTAGCCACATTAGCATAGTTAGCATAGTTAGCATAATTAGCATTTTATGTAATGTGTTTTTCTGAGTCAGTTGATGATGCTGATCGCTATGTTAGCACTTTTAGCTATGTTAGCATAGCTAGCATAGTTAGCATAATTAGCATTTTAGGTTATGTGTTTTTCTGAGTCAGTTGAAGATGCTGATTGCTATGCTAGCACTTTTAGCCACATTAGCATAGTTAGCATAGTTAGCATAATTAGCATTTTAGGTAATGTGTTTTTCTGAGTCAGTTGATGATGCTGATCGCTATGCTAGCACTTTTAGCCACGTTAGCATAGCTAGCATAGTTATCATAATTAGCATTTTAGGAAATGTGTTTTTTTGAGTCAGTTGATGATGCTGATCACAATGCTAGCACTTTTAACCACATTAGCATAGCTAGCATAGTTAGCATAATTAGCATTTTAGGAAATGTGTTTTTCTGAGAGAGTTGAAGATGCTGATTGCTATGCTAGCACTTTTAGCCACATTAGCATAGTTAGCATAGTTAGCATAATTAGCATTTTATGTAATGTGTTTTTCTGAGTCAGTTGATGATGCTGATCGCTATGTTAGCACTTTTAGCTATGTTAGCATAGCTAGCATAGTTAGCATAATTAGCATTTTAGGTTATGTGTTTTTCTGAGTCAGTTGAAGATGCTGATTGCTATGCTAGCACTTTTAGCCACATTAGCATAGTTAGCATAGTTAGCATAATTAGCATTTTAGGTAATGTGTTTTTCTGAGTCAGTTGATGATGCTGATCGCTATGCTAGCACTTTTAGCCACGTTAGCATAGCTAGCATAGTTATCATAATTAGCATTTTAGGAAATGTGTTTTTTTGAGTCAGTTGATGATGCTGATCACAATGCTAGCACTTTTAACCACATTAGCATAGCTAGCATAGTTAGCATAATTAGCATTTTAGGAAATGTGTTTTTCTGAGAGAGTTGATTATGCTGATCGCTATGCTAGGACTTTTAGTCACATTAGCATAGTTAGCATAGTTAGCATTATGAGCAAATCCAGCTTTGATTAGCTTTTAATTTGTGGGCGGTGAGGGCGGAGTGGGCCGCGGTGTTGGGTAGAATTGGGCGTGGAAGGCGGGTTGCGACTGCGGGCCATACAACGCCGCTTGCGGCTTTAATTATGGCCCGCAGCAGTCATAGACTGCAAGGACCATATTGTAACTGCTACGAGGGTCGAACACTCAAAAAGTCCAAAATGTCAAAGAAACGCGTCAAAACGCCAAAAAATGGGGTCAAAAGTCGCCCAAAGCACACAACGAGACGACAATTGTGTAACGCAACAAAAATAAACACACACACGCACAACACCACGCACAAACGTCAAAATTGTAGTCGCAAAAATGACGACAAAAACCCAAAAAAGCCCCAAAAAGCCCTCAAAAGACGGGTTTAAAGCCAAAAAGACATGCCCAGCCTATAGTAAAAGACAGGCCGCATTGAAATACATAGGAAATCCTAACCGCAAAAACTTCTATATTGTTTTTCGAATGTTTATTATTATGGCCCGCAGCACTCACAGAGTGCAAGGACCATATTGTAACTGGTACGAGGGTCGAACACTTAAAAAGTCCAAAACGTCAAAAAAACGCGTCAAAACGCCAGAAAATGGGGTCAAAAGTCGCCCAAAGCACAAAACGACACGACAATTGTGTAACGCAACAAAAATACACACACACACGCACAACACCCCCACACAAACGACAAAATTGTAGTCGCAAAAATGACGACAAAATCCCCAAAAAGCCCCAAAAAGCCCTCAAAAGACGGGTTTAAAGCCAAAAAGACATGCCCAGCCTATAGTAAAAGACAGGCCGCATTGAAATACATAGGCCACCTGACTGCAAAAACTTCTATATTGTTTCTGCTTTGTTTCATTATTATGGCCCGCAGCACTCACAGAGTGCAAGGACCATATTGTAACTGGTACGAGGGTCGAACACTCAAAAAGTCCAAAACGTCAAAAAAACGCGTCAAAACGCCTAAAAATGGGGTCAAAAGTCGCCCAAAGCACACAACGACACGACAATTGTGTAACGCAACAAAAATACACACACACACGCACAACACCAACGCAAAAACGTAAAAATTGTAGTCGCAAAAATGACGACAAAAACACAAAAATGCCCAAAAAAGCCCTCAAAAGACAGGTTTAAAGCCAAAAAGACATGCCCAGCCTATAGTAAAAGACAGGCCGCATTGAAATACATGGGAAATCCTAACCGCAAAAACTTCTATATTGTTTCTGCTTCGTTTCATTATTATTATTATTATGGCCCGCAGCACTCACAGAGTGCAAGGACCATATTGTAACTGCTACGAGGGTCGAACACTCAAAAAGTCCAAAACGTCAAAAAAACGCGTCAAAACGCCAAAAAATGGGGTCAAAAGTCGCCCAAAGCACAAAACGACACGACAATTGTGTAACGCAACAAAAATACACACACACACGCACAACACCATCGCACAAACGTTAGAATTGTAGTCGCAAAAATGACGACAAAAACACAAAAAAGCCCCAAAAAGCCCTCAAAAGACGGGTTTAAAGCCAAACAGACATGCCCAGCCTATAGTAAAAGACAGGCCGCATTGAAATACATAGGCCACCTGACTGCAAAAACTTCTATATTGTTTCTGCTTCGTTTCATTATTATTATTCTTCCCGTTTCTAACGGATCCGTAGATCGCAAATTTGACCCCCGCCACATACCCGAAAACTCACCAAAATTGGCACACACCTAGGATAAATTGAAAATGAATTTTCGGCAAAGAGAACATCACCCCCCCCACGATGATGACATCACGGCGAGCGTTCCCGTCAAAAAAATGAATGGGCCTAAAATCGCTTATGGGGCCAAAAAAAAATATTTCGAAATACAGTTACGAAACCAAAACACGTGTGTTGGAGATATCCCAAAGAAGTTATGAAATCATTATGGGATGGCCACACGACCTACGGCTTGGCGGCCATTTTGTGGCAAACACAGAGAAATGGCGATTTTCGTGTTTTTTGACAATATGGGAAAACGATACTTTTGTTTGAGCGATTTTCACGAAATTGCACACACATGCCACTAGCACGATTCTACAACTACCAAAGAAGTTTCGTTGACCTTTGACCTTGGCAAGGGGCGGCCATCTTGAATTTTCATAAAAAAGCACCTTTAGTAACGTATACAAACGAAAACTCGTCCTAGGGATTTTTATCGATCTTTTTGAAACTTCTCAGGCATCAATGGCAAGCTACTGTGGACAAAATGTTGGAATTAGAAGTTGTAGAATTTGAAACGCGTGCGCGTGGCGAATTCGCAACCGTCGCCATTTTAGCTAGCTCGCACATATTTTATCGGAATAGCCTGAAACTGAAATATGCGATACCCTGGCCCACACTGAACAAAACGATGTCACATACGACAAAATCAATAAAGGAATGTGGCCGTGGTAAACAAAAAACCGTCGCAAAAAAAAGTGCTGACTCGGCAAAAAAAATTTTTTTCGGATTTTATTTTTAAGAATCGGCTAACGAAACCCAGATAACTTTGTCGGGTATATCCAAAGAAAGTTTTGAAATCATTACGTGATGGCCACACGACCTACGGTTTGGCGGCCATTTTGTGCCAAAATCTGCCATTTTGAGTTTTTCGCGTTTTTACACGATATGGAAAAATGAACTTTTTTTCGAGCGATTTTCACGAAATTTGACGCGCATGTCCCTAGCGTAAGTCTACAATCACCTTTGGAGTTTCGTCGACCTTTGACCTCGGGAAAAGGCGGCCATCTTGAATTTTATATAAAAAACACCTTAACCACCAGATTCAAACTTAAACTTGTCGTTGGAATTTTCATCGATCGTCTCAAAACTTTTTGGGCATCAATGGCAAGCTACTGTGTAAAAAATGTTGGAATTAGAAGTTGTAGATTTTGAACGGCGTGCGCGTGGCAAGCTAGCAAAGTGGCGCACTGTTATAACTCCCATGCATTTCAATACAAAACAGGGAAAATTGAATGCATGAATTCATGCCTGAAACTGAATACATTGAAAAACACTGGATATGGACATATAAGGAATGTGGGCGTGGTTAGCATAAAACCACTGTTGCTAAGGACGACAAAAAGTTTACTTTTACCGATTTGTCCGAAACTGACGTCAATCTGTTCGTCCTCCCGAGGGGACCAAAACATAAAATGGTTGCTATGGAGATAAAATCAACAGAAAAGCCGCCATTTTGGAAAAAGTGGGTTTTTTATCAACTTATGACATATAACTCTCACCAATGGAGGAATGTGTTTTTCTCAGTCAGTTGATGATGCTGATCGCTATGCTAGCAATTTTAGCCACATTAGCATAGCTAGCATAGTTAGCATAATTAGCATTTTAGGAAATGTGTTTTTTTGAGTCAGTTGATGATGCTGATCGCTATGCTAGCATTTTTAGCTATGTTAGCATAGCTAGCATAGTTAGCATAATTAGCATTTTAGGTAATGTGTTTTTCTGAGTCAGTTGATGATGCTGATCGCTATGCTAGCACTTTTAGCCACATTAGCATAGCTAGCATAGTTAGCATAATTAGCATTTTAGGAAATGTGTTTTTTTGAGTCAGTTGATGATGCTAATCGCAATGCTAGCTCATTTAGGCACATTAGCATAGCTAGCATAGTTATCATAATTAGCATTTTAGGAAATGTGTTTTCTGAGAGAGTTGATTATGCTGATCGCTATGCTAGGACTTTTAGTCACATTAGCATAGTTAGCATAGTTAGCATTATGAGCAAATCCAGCCTTGATTAGCTTTTAATTTGTGGGCGGTGAGGGCGGAGAGGGCCGCGGTAGTGCGTAGAGTTGGGCGTGGAAGGCGGGTTGCGTCTGCGGGCCATACAACGCCGCTTGCGGCTTTAATTATTCTTCTCGTTTCTAACGGCGTCTTTGAGCTCAAATTTGACCCCCGCCACATACCCGAAAACTCACCAAAATTGGCACACATCTGGGATAAATTGAAAATGAATTTTCGGCAAAGAAAACGTCAACCCCCCCACGACGATGACATCACGGCGAGCGTTCTCGTAAAAAAAATGAATGGGCCGAAAATCGCTTATGGGGCCAAAAAAAAATATTTCGGAATACAGTTACGAACCCAAAACACGCGTGTTGGAGATATCCCAAAGAAGATTTGAAATCATTATGGGATGGCCACACGACCTACAGCTTGGCGGCCATTTTGTGGCGAACTCAAAGAAATGGCGATTTTCGTGTTTTTTGACAATATGGGAAAACGACACTTTTGTTTATGCGATTGTCACGAAATTGCACACACATGCCAAGACCCTGATTCTACAATAACCAAAGAAGTTTCGTTGACTTTTGACCTTGGGAAGGGGCGGCCATCTTGAATTTTCATAAAAAAGCACCTTTAGTAACGGATACAAACGAAAACTCGTCCTAGGGATTTTTATCGATCTTTTTGAAACTTCTCAGGCATCAATGGCAAGCTACTGTGGACAAAATGTTGGAATTAGAAGTTGTAGAATTTGAAACGCGTGCGCGTGGCGAATTCGCAACCGTCGCCATTTTAGCTAGCTCGCACATATTTTATCGGAATAGCCTGAAACTGAAATATGCGATACCCTGGCCCACACTGAACAAAACGATGTCACATACGACAAAATCGAGAAAGGAATGTGGCCGTGGTAAACAAAAAACCGTCGCAAAAAAAAGTGCTGACTCGGCAAAAAAATTTTTTTTCGGATTTTATTTTTAAGAATCGGCTAACGAAACCCAGATAACTTTGTCGGGTATATCCAAAGAAAGTTTTGAAATCATTACGTGATGGCCACACGACCTACGGTTTGGCGGCCATTTTGTGCCAAAATCTGCCATTTTGAGTTTTTCGCGTTTTTACACGATATGGAAAATTGAACTTTTTTTCGAGCGATTTTCACGAAATTTGACTCGCATGTCCCTAGCGTAAGTCTACAATCACCTTTGGAGTTTCGTCGACCTTTGACCTCGGGAAAAGGCGGCCATCTTGAATTTTCTATAAAAAACACCTTAACCACCAGATTCAAACGTAAACTTGTCGTTGGAATTTTCTTCGATCGTCTCAAAACTTTTTGGGCATCAATGGCAAGCTACTGTGGAAAAAATGTTGGAATTAGAAGTTGTAGATTTTGAACGGCGTGCGCGTGGCAAGCTAGCAAAGTGGCGCACTGTTATAACTCCCATGCATTTCAATACAATACAGTGAAAATTTAATGCATGCATTAATGCCTGAAACTGAATACATTGAAAAACACTGGATACGGACATATAAGGAATGTGGGCGTGGTTAGCATAAAACCACTGTTGCTAAGGACGACAAAAAGTTTACTTTTACCGATTTGTCCGAAACTGACGTCAATCTGTTCGTCCTCCCGAGGGGACCAAAACATAAAATGGTTGCTATGGAGATAAAATCAACAGAAAAGCCGCCATTTTGGAAAAAAGTGGGCTTTTTAGCAACTTATGGCATATAGCTCTTACCAATGGAGGAATGTGTTTTTCTGAGTCAGTTGATGATGCTGATCGCAATGCTAGCAATTTTAGCCACATTAGCATAGCTAGCATAGTTAGCATAATTAGCATTTTAGGAAATGTGTTTTTTTGAGTCAGTTAATGATGCTGATCGCTATGCTAGCACTTTTAGCTATGTTAGCATAGCTAGCATAGTTAGCATAATTAGCATTTTAGGTAATGTGTTTTTCTGAGTCAGTTGAAGATGTTGATTGCTATGCTAGCACTTTTAGCCACATTAGCATAGTTAGCATAGTTAGCATAATTAGCATTTTAGGTAATGTGTTTTTCTGAGTCAGTTGATGATGCTGATCGCTATGCTAGCACTTTTAGCCACATTAGCATAGCTAGCATAGTTAGCATAATTAGCATAATTAGCATTTTAGGAAATGTGTTTTTTTGAGTCAGTTGATGATGCTAATCGCAATGCTAGCTCATTTAGGCACATTAGCATAGCTAGCATAGTTAGCATAATTAGCTTTTTAGGAAATGTGTTTTTCTGAGAGAGTTGATTATGCTGATCGCTATGCTAGGACTTTTAGTCACATTAGCATAGTTAGCATAGTTAGCATTATGAGCAAATCCAGCCTTGATTAGCTTTTAATTTGTGGGCGGTGAGGGCGGAGAGGGCCGCGGTAGTGCGTAGAGTTGGGCGTGGAAGGCGGGTTGCGTCTGCGGGCCATACAACGCCGCTTGCGGCTTTAATTATTATTATTATTATTCCGCTTTCTTATCGCGCCTTTGAGCTCAAATTTGACCCCCGCCACATACCCGAAAACTCACCAAAATTGGAACACACCTGGGATAAATTGAAAATGAATTTTCGGCAAAGAGAACGTCACCCCCCCCACGACGATGACATCACGGCGAGCGTTCCCGTAAAAAAAATGAATGGGCCGAAAATCGCTTATGGGGCCAAAAAAAAATATTTTGAAATACAGTTACAAAACCAAAACACGCGTGTTGGAGATATCCCAAAGAAGTTATAAAATCATTATGGGATGGCCACACGACCTACGGCTTGGCGGCCATTTTGTGGCGAACTCAGAGAAATGGCGATTTTCGTGTTTTTTCACAACATGGGAAAACGACACTTTTGTTCAAGCGATTTTCACGAAATCGGACACACATGCCACGACCTTGATTCTACAATAACCAAAGAAGATTCGTTGACCTTTGACCGTGGGAAGGGGCGGCCATCTTGAATTTTCATAAAAAAGCACATTTAGTAACGGATACAAACGAAAACTCGTCCTAGGGATTTTTATCGATCTTTTTGAAACTTCTCGGGCATCAATGGCAAGCTACTGTGGACAAAATGTTGGAATTAGAAGTTGTAGAATTTGAAACGCGTGCGCGTGGCTAATTCGCAACCGTCGCCATTTTAGCTAGCTCGCACATATTTTATCGGAATAACCTGAAACTGAAATATGCGATACCCTGGCCCACACTGAACAAAACGATGTCACATAAGACAAAATCGATAAAGGAATGTGGCCGTGGTAAACAAAAAACGATCGCAAAAAAAAGTGCTGACTCGGCAAAAACAAAAAAATTCGGATTTTATTTTTAAGAATCGGCTAACGAAACCCAGATAACTTTGTCGGGTATATCCAAAGAAAGTTTTGAAATAATTACGTGATGGCGACACGATCTACGGTTTGGCGGCCATTTTGTGCCAAAATCGGCCATTTTGCGTTTTTCGCGATTTTACACAATATGGAAAAATGAACTTTTTTTCGAGCGATTTTCACAAAATTTGACGCGCATGTCCGTAGCATAAGTCTACAATTACCTCTGGAGTTTCGTCGACCTTTGACCTCGGGAAAAAGCGGCCATCTTGAATTTTCTATAAAAAACACCTTTGCCACTGGATTCAAACGTAAACTTGTCTATGGAATTTTTATCGATCGTCTCGAAACTTTTTGGGCATCAATGGCAAGCTACTGTGGAAAAAATGTTGGAATTAGAAGTTGTAGATTTTGAACGGCGTGCGCGTGGCAAGCTAGCAAAGTGGCGCACTGTTATAACTCCCATGCATTTCAATACAATACAGTGAAAATTGAATGCATGCATTCATGCCTGAAACTGAATACATTGAAAAACACTGGTTCTGGACATATAAGGAATGTGGGCGTGGTTAGCATAAAACCACTGTTGCTAAGGACGACAAAAAGTTTACTTTTACCGATTTGTCCGAAACTGACGTCAATCTGTTCGTCTTCTCAAGGGGAACATAACATAAAATGGTTGCTATGGAGATAAAATAAACAAAAAAGCCGCCATTTTGGAAAAAGTGGGTTTTTTATCAACTTATGGCATATAGCTCTTACCAATGGAGGAATGTGTTTTTCTGAGTCAGTTGATGATGCTGATCGCAATGCTAGCACTTTTAGCCACATTAGCATAGCTAGCATAGTTAGCATAATTAGCATTTTTAGTAATGTGTTTTTCTGAGTCAGTTGATGATGCTGATCGCAATGCTAGCACTTTTAGCCACATTAGCATAGCTAGCATAGTTAGCATAATTAGCATTTTAGATAATGTGTTTTTCTGAGTCAGTTAATGATGCTGATCACAATGCTAGCACTTTTAGCCACATTAGCATAGCTAGCATAGTTACCATAATTAGCATTTTAGGTAATGTGTTTTTCTGAGTCAGTTGATGATGCTGATCGCTATGCTAGCACTTTTAGCCACATTAGCATAGCTAGCATAGTTAGCATAATTAGCATATGCAGTTTTGACTAGCCTTCATCAAAAGTGGGGGCTGAGGGCGGTGAGGGCGGTGAGGGCGGTGGTGCGTAGAGTTGGGCGTGGAAGTCGGGTTGCGTCTGCGGGCCATACAACGCCGCTTGCGGCTTTAATTATTATTATTATTATTATTACGTTTCTTCTTTCTTACGGATCCGTTGAGCTCAAATTTGACCCCCGCCACATACCCGAAAACTCACCAAAATTGGCACACACCTAGGATAAATTGAAAATGAATTTTCGGCAAAGAGAACGTCACCCCCACCACGACGATGACATCACGGCGTGCGTTCCCGTCAAAAAAATGAATGGGCCGAAAATCGCTTATGGGGCCAAAAAAAAATATTTTGAAATACAGGTACGAAACCAAAACACGTGTGTTGGAAATATCCCAAAGAAGTTATAAAATCATTATGGGATGGCCACACGACCTACGGCTTGGCGGCCATTTTGTGGCGAACTTTGAGATATGGCGAATTTCGTGTTTTTTGACAATATAGGAAAACGACACTTTTGTTCAAGCGATTTTCACGAAATTTCATACACATGCCACAAACACGATTCTACAACTACCAAAGAAGTTTTGTTGACCTTTGACCTTGGGAAGGGGCGGCCATCTTGAATTTAAAAAAAAAAGCATCTTTATTGACGGATACAAACGAAAACTCGTCCTAGGGATTTTTATCGATCTTTTTGAAACTTCTCGGGCATCAATGGCAAGCTACTGTGGACAAAATGTTGGAATTAGAAGTTGTAGAATTTGAAACGCGTGCGCGTGGCGAATTAGCAACCGTCGCCATTTTAGCTAGCTCGCACATATTTTATCGGAATAGCCTGAAACTGAAATATGCGATACCCTGGCCCACACTGAACAAAACGATGTCACGCATGACAAAATCGATAAAGGAATGTGGCCGTGGTAAACAAAAAACGATCGCAAAAAAAAGTGCTGACTCTGCAAAAAAAAAAAATTTCGGATTTTATTTTTAAGAATCGGCTAACGAAATCCAGATAACTTTGTCGGGTATATCCAAAGAAAGTTTTGAAATCATTACGTGATGGCGACACGACCTACCGTTTGGCGGCCATTTTGTGCCAAAATCTGCCATTTTGCGTTTTTCGCGATTTTACACAATATGGAAAAATGAACTTTTTTTCGAGCGATTTCGACGAAATTTGACTCGCATGTCCCTAGCGTAAGTGTACAATCACCTTTGGAGTTTCGTCGACCTTTGACCTCGGGAAAAGGCGGCCATCTTGAATTTTCTATAAAAAACACCTTTACCACCGGATTCAAACGTAAACTTGTCGTTGGAATTTTCATCAATCGTCTCGAAACTTTTTAGGCATCAATGGCAAGCTACTGTGGAAAAAATGTTGGAATTAGAAGTTGTAGATTTTGAACGGCGTGTGCGTGGCAAGCTAGCAAAGTGGCGCACTGTTATAACTCTCATGCATTTCAATACAATACAGTGAAAATTGAATGCATGCATTCATGCCTGAAACAGATTACATTGAAAAACACTGGATATGGACATATAAGGAATGTGGGCGTGGTTAGCATAAAACCACTGTTGCTAAGGACGACAAAAAGTTTACTTTTACCGATTTGTCCGAAACTGACGTCAATCTGTTCGTCCTCCCGAGGGGACCAAAACATAAAATGGTTGCTATGGAGATAAAATCAACAGAAAAGCCGCCATTTTGGAAAAAGTGTTTTTTTTAGCAACTTATGACATAACTCTCACCAATGGAGGAATGTGTTTTTCTGAGTCAGTTGATGATGCTGATCGCTATGCTAGCACTTTTAGCTATGTTAGCATAACTAGCATAGTTAGCATAATTAGCATTTTAGGTAATGTGTTTTTCTGAGTCAGTTGATGATGCTGATCGCTATGCTAGCACTTTTAGCCACATTAGCATAGTTAGCATAGTTAGCATAATTACCATTTTAGGAAATGGGTTTTTTTTGAGTCAGTTGAGGATGCTGATCGCTATGGTAGCACTTTTAGCTATGTTAGCATAGCTAACATAGTTAGCATAATTAGCATTTTAGGTAATGTGTTTTTCTGAGTCAATTGATGAGGCTAATCGCTATGCTAGGACTTTTAGTCACATTAGCATAGTTAGCATTATTAGCAAATCCAGCCTTGACTAGCTTTTAATTTGTGGGCGGTGAGGGCGGAGAGGGTTGACGGTGGTGCGTAGAGTTGGGCGTGGAAAGCGGGTTGCGTCTGCGGGCCATACAACGCCGCTTGCGGCTTTAATTATTATTATTATTATTATTACGTTTCTTCTTTCTTACGGATCCGTTGATCGCAAATTTGACCCCCGCCACATACCCGAAAACTCACCAAAATTGGCACAGACCTAGGATAAATTGAAAATGAATTTTCGGCAAAGAGAACGTCACCCCCCCCACGACGATGACATCACGGCGAGCGTTCCCGTAAAAAAAATGAATGGGCCGAAAATCGCTTATGGGGCCAAAAAAAAATATTTTGAAATACAGTTACAAAACCAAAACACGCGTGTTGGAGATATCCCAAAGAAGTTATGAAATCATTATGGGATGGCCACACGACCTACGGCTTGGCGGCCATTTTGTGGCGAACTCAGAGAAATGGCGATTTTGGTGTTTTTTCACAATATGGGAAAACGACACTTTTGTTCAAGCGATTTTCACGAAATTGCACACACATGCCACAAACACGATTCTACAACTACCAAAGAAGTTTTGTTGACCTTTGACCTTGGGAAGGGGCGGCCATCTTGAATTTTCATAAAAAAGCACCTTTAGTAAGGTATTCAAACGAAAACTCGTCCTAGGAATTTTCATCGATCTTTTTGAAACTTCTTGGGCATCAATGGCAATCAATTGTGGACAAAATGTTGGAATTAGAAGTTGTAGATTTTGAAACGCGTGCGCGTGGCGAATTCGCAACCGTCGCCATTTTAGCTAGCTTGCACATATTTTATCGGAATGTCGTGAAAATGAAATATACGATTCCCTGGCCCACACTGAACAAAACGATGTCAGATACGACAAAATCGATAAAGGAATGTGGCCGTGGTAAACAAAAAACGATCGCAAAAAAAAGTGCTGACTCGGCTAAAAAAAAAAAATTCGGATTTTTTTTTTATGAATCGGCTAGCGAAACCCAGATAACTTTGTCGGGTATATCCAAAGAAAGTTTTGAAATCATTACGTGATGGCGACACGACCTACGGTTTGGCGGCCATTTTGTGCCAAAATCGGCCATTTTGAGTTTTTCGCGTTTTTACACAATATGGAAAACGGACCTTTTTTTCGAGCGATTTTCACGAAATTTGACTCGCATGTCCGTAGCATAAGTCTACAATTACCTCTGGAGTTTCGTCGACCTTTGACCTCGGGAAAAGGCGGCCATCTTGAATTTTCTATAAAGAACACCTTTGCCACCAGATTCAAACGTAAACTTGTCGTTGGAATTTTTATCGATCGTTTCGAATGTTTTTGGGCATCAATGGCAAGCTACTGTGGAAAAAATGTTGGAATTAGAAGTTGTAGATTTTGAACGGCGTGCGCATGGCAAGCTAGCAAAGCGGCGCACTGTTATAACTCCCATGCATTTCAATACTAAACAGGGAAAATTGAATGCATGCATTTATGCCTGAAACTGAATACATTGAAAAACACTGGATATGGACATATAAGGAATGTGGGCGTGGTTAGCATAAAACCACTGTTGCTAAGGACGACAAAAAGTCTACTTTTACCGATTTGTCCAAAACTGACGTCAATCTGTTCGTCTTCTCAAGGGGACCAAAACATAAAATGGTTGCTATGGAGATAAAATAAACAAAAAGCCGCCATTTTGGAAAAAGAGGATTTTTTAGCATTTTATGACATATAACTCTCACCAATGGAGGAATGTGTTTTTCTGAGTCAGTTGATGATGCTGATCGCTATGCTAGCAATTTTAGCCACATTAGCATAGCTGGCATAGTTAGCATAATTAGCATTTTAGGAAATGTGTTTTTCTGAGTCAGTTGAGGATGCTGATCGCTTTGCTAGCACTTTTAGCTATGTTAGCATAGCTAGCATAGTTAGCATAATTAGCATTTTAGGTAATGTGTTTTTCTGAGTCAGTTTATGATGCTGATCGCTATGCTAGCAGTTTTAGCCACATTAGCATAGCTAGCATAGTTAGCATAATTAGCCTTTTAGGTGATGTGTTTTTCTGAGTCAGTTGAGGATGCTGATCGCTATGCTAGCACTTTTAGCCACATTAGCATAGCTAGCATAGTTAGCATAATTAGCATTTTAGGTAATGTGTTTTTCTGAGTCAGTTGATGATGCTGATCGCTATGCTAGCACTATTAGCCACATTAGCATAGCTAGCATAGTTAGCATAATTAGCATTTTAGGTAATGTGTTTTTCTGAGTCAGTTGATGATGCTGATCGCTATGCTAGCACTTTTAGCCACATTAGCATAGTTAGCATAGTTAGCATAATTAGCATTTTAGGTAATGTGTTTTTCTGAGTCAGTTGATGATGCTGATCGCTATGCTAGCACTATTAGCCACATTAGCATAGCTAGCATAGTTAGCATAATTAGCATTTTAGGTAATGTGTTTTTCTGAGTCAGTTGATGATGCTGATCGCTATGCTAGCACTATTAGCCACATTAGCATAGCTAACATAGTTAGCATAATTAGCATATGCAGTTTTGACTAGCCTTCATCAAAAGTGGGCGGTGAGGGCGGTGAGGGCGGTGAGGGCGGTGAGGGCGGTGAGGGCGGTGGTGCGTAGAGTTGGGCGTGGAAGGCGTGGAAGGCGGTTTGCGTCTGCGGGCCATACAACGCCGCTTGCGGCTTTAATTATTATTATTCCCGTTTCTAACGGATCCGTTGAGCTCAAATTTGACCCCCGCCACATACCCGAAAACTCACCAAAATTGGCACACACCTGGGATAAATTGAAAATGAATTTTCGGCAAAGAGAACGTCACCCCCCCGAAATCGATGACATCACAGCGAGCGTTCCCGTAAAAAAAATGAATGGGCCGAAATCTCTTTATGGGGCCAAAAAAAAATATTTCGAAATAGAGCTATGAAACCAAAACACGCGTGTTGGAAATATCCCAAAGAAGTTTTTAAATCATTATGGGATGGCCACACGACCTACGGCTTGGCGGCCATTTTGTGGCGAACTCAGAGAAATGGCGATTTTCGTGTTTTTTGACAATATGGGAAAACGACACTTTTATTTAAGCGATTTTCACGAAATTGCACACATATGCCAAGACCCTGATTCTACAATAACCAAAGAAGTTTCGTTGACCTTTGACCTTGGGAAGGGGCGGCCATCTTGAATTTTCTTAAAAAAGCACCTTTAGTAACGTATATAAACGAAAACTCGTCCTAGGGATTTTTATCGATCTTTTTTAAACTTCTCGGGCATCAATGGCAAGCTACTGTGGACAAAATGTTGGAATTAGAAGTTGTAGAATTTGAAAGGCGTGCGCGTGGCGAATTCGCAACCGTCGCCATTTTAGCTAGCTCGCACATATTTTATCGGAATAGCCTAAAACTGAAATATGCGATACCCTGGCCCACACTGAACAAAACGATGTCACATACGACAAAATCGAGAAAGGAATGTGGCCGTGGTAAACAAAAAATGATCGCAAAAAAAAGTGCTGACTCGGCAAAAAAAAATTTTTTTCGATTTTATTTTTAAGAAATGGCTAACGAAACCCAGATAACTTTGTAGAGTATATCCAAACAAAGTTTTGAAATTATTACGTGATGGCGAAACGACCTATGGTTTGGCGGCCATTTTGTGCCCAAATCTGCCATTTTGAGTTTTTCGCGTTTTTACACAATATATAAAAAGGAACTTTTTTTCGAGCGATTTTGACGAAATTTGAGTCGCATGTCCCTAGCGTAAGTCTACAATCACCTCTGGAGTTTCGTCGACCTTTGACTTCGGGAAAAGGCGGCCATCTTGAATTTTTTATAAAAAACACATTTACCACCAGATTCAAACGTAAACTTGTCGTTGGAATTTTCATCGATTGTCTCGAAACTTTTTGGGCATCAATGGCAAGCTACTGTGGAAAAAATGTTGGAATTAGAAGTTGTAGATTTTGAACGGCGTGCGCATGGCAAGCTAGCAAAGTGGCGCACTGTTATAACTCCCATGCCTTTCAATACAATACAGTGAAAATTGAATGCATGCATTCATGCCTGAAACTGAATACATTGAAAAACACTGGTTCTGGACATATAAGGAATGTGGGCGTGGTTAGCATAAAACCACTGTTGCTAAGGACGACAAAAAGTTTACTTTTACCGATTTGTCCGAAACTGACGTCAATCGGTTCGTCTTCTCAAGGGGAACGAAACATAAAATGGTTGCTATGGAGATAAAATAAACAAAAAAGCCGCCATTTTGGAAAAAGTGGTTTTTTTTTATCAACTTATGACATATAGCTCTCACCAATGGAGGAATGTGTTTTTCTGAGTCAGTTGATGACGCTGATCGCTATGCTAGCACTTTTAGCTATGTTAGCATAACTAGCATAGTTAGCATAATTAGCATTTTAGGTAATTTGTTTTTCTGAGTCAGTTGATGATGCTGATCGCTATGCTAGCAATTTTAGCTATGTTAGCATAGTTAGCATAGTTAGCATAATTAGCATTTTAGGTAATGTGTTTTTCTGAGTCAGTTAATGATGCTGATCGCTATGCTAGCACTTTTAGCTATGTTAGCATAACTAGCATAGTTAGCATAATTAGCATTTTAGGTAATGTATTTTTCTGAGTCAGTTGATGATGCTGATCGCTATGCTAGCAATTTTAGCTATGTTAGCATAGTTAGCATAATTAGCATTTTAGGTAATGTGTTTTTCTGAGTCAGTTAATGATGCTGATCGCTATGCTAGCACTTTTAGCTATGTTAGCATTACTAGCATAGTTAGCATAATTAGCATTTTAGGTAATGTTTTTTTCTGAGTAAGTTGAAGATGTTGATCGCAATGCTAGCACTTTTAGCCACATTAGCATAGCTAGCATAGTTAGCATAATTAGCATTTTAGGTATTGTTTTTTTCTGAGAGAGTTGATTATGCTAATCGCTATGCTAGGTCTTTTAGTCACATTAGCATAGTTAGCATTATTAGCAAATCCAGCCTTGACTAGCTTTTAATTTGTGGGCGGTGAGGGCGGAGAGGGCCGCGGTGTTGCGTAGAATTGGGCGTGGAAGGCGGGTTGCGTCTGCGGGCCATACAACGCCGCTTGCGGCTTTAATTATTATTATTATTGTTTCTAACGGCGTCTTTGAGCTCAAATTTGACCCCCGCCACATACCCGAAAACTCACCAAAATTAGCACACATCTGGGATAAATTGAAAATGAATTTTCGGCAAAGAAAACGTCAACCCCCCCACGACGATGACATCACGGCGAGCGTTCTCGTAAAAAAAATGAATGGGCCGAAAATCGCTTATGGGGCCAAAAAAAAATATTTTGGAATACAGTTACGAACCCAAAACACGCGTGTTGGAGATATCCCAAAGAAGTTATGAAATCATTATGGGATGGCCACACGACCTACGGCTTGGCGGCCATTTTGTGGCGAACTCAGAGAAATGGCGATTTTCTTGTTTTTTGACAATATGGGAAAACTACCCTTTTGTTCAAGCGATTTTCACGAAATTTCATACACATGCCACAAACACGATTCTACAACTACCAAAGAAGTTTTGTTGACCTTTGACCTTGGGAAGGGGCGGCCATCTTGAATTTTCATAAAAAAGCACCTTTAGTAACGTATACAAACGAAAACTCGTCCTAGGGATTTTTATCGATCTTTTTGAAACTTCTCAGGCATAAATGGCAAGCTACTGTGGACAAAATGTTGGAATTAGAAGTTGTAGAATTTGAAACGCGTGCGCGTGGCGAATTCGCAACCGTCGCCATTTTAGCTAGCTCGCACATATTTTATCGGAATAGCCTGAAACTGAAATATGCGATACCCTGGCCCACACTGAACAAAACGATGTCACATACGACAAAATCGATAAAGGAATGTGGCCGTGGTAAACAAAAAACCGTCGCAAAAAAAAGTGCTGACTCGGCAAAAAAAAAATTTTTCGGATTTTATTTTTAAGAATCGGCTAACGAAACCCAGATAACTTTGTCGGGTATATCCAAAGAAAGTTTTGAAATCATTACGTGATGGCCACACGACCTACGGTTTGGCGGCCATTTTGTGCCAAAATCTGCCATTTTGAGTTTTTCGCGTTTTTACACGATATGGAAAAATGAACTTTTTTTCGAGCGATTTTCACGAAATTTGACTCGCATGTCCCTAGCGTAAGTCTACAATCATCTTTGGAGTTTCGTCGACCTTTGACCTCGGGGAAAAGGCGGCCATCTTGAATTTTCTATAAAAAACACCTTAACCACCAGATTCAAACGTAAACTTGTCGTTGGAATTTTCTTCGATCGTCTCAAAACTTTTTGGGCATCAATGGCAAGCTACTGTGTAAAAAATGTTGGAATTAGAAGTTGTAGATTTTGAACGGCGTGCGCGTGGCAAGCTAGCAAAGTGGCGCACTGTTATAACTCCCATGCATTTCAATACAATACAGTGAAAATTGAATGCATGCATTAATGCCTGAAACTGAATACATTGAAAAACACTGGATATGGACATATAAGGAATGTGGGCGTGGTTAGCATAAAACCACTGTTGCTAAGGACGACAAAAAGTTTACTTCTACCGATTTGTCCGAAACTGACGTCAATCTGTTCGTCCTCCCGAGGGGACCAAAACATAAAATGGTTGCTATGGAGATAAAATCAACAGAAAAGCCGCCATTTTGGAAAAAGTGGGCTTTTTAGCAACTTATGACATATAACTCTCACCAATGGAGGAATGTGTTTTTCTGAGTCAGTTGATGATGCTGATCGCTATGCTAGCAATTTTAGCCACATTAGCATAGCTAGCATAGTTAGCATTTTAGGTAATGTGTTTTTCTGAGTCAGTTGATGATGCTGATCGCTATGCTAGCACTTTTAGCCACATTAGCATAGCTAGCATAGTTAGCATAATTAGCATTTTAGGTAATGTGTTTTTCTGAGTCAGTTGATGATGCTGATCGCTATGCTAGCACTTTTAGCCACATTAGCATAGTTAGCATAATTAGCATAATTAGCATTTTAGGTAATGTGTTTTTCTGAGTCAGTTGATGATGCTGATCGCTATGCTAGCACTATTAGCCACATTAGCGAGGCTAGCATAGTTAGCATAATTAGCATTTCAGGAAATGTGTTTTTCTGAGTCAGTTGATGATGCTGATCGCTATGCTAGCAATTTTAGCTATGTTAGCATAGCTAGCATAGTTAGCATAATTAGCATTTTAAGTAATGTGTTTTTCTGAGTCAGTTGATGATGCTGATCGCTATGCTAGCACTTTTAGCTATGTTAGCATAACTAGCATAGCATAATTAGCATTTTAGGTAATGTTTTTTCCTGAGTAAGTTGAAGATGCTGATCGCAATGCTAGCACTTTTAGCCACATTAGCATAGCTAGCATAGTTAGCATAGTTAGCATTGTAGGTAATGTGTTTTTCTGAGAGAGTTGATTATGCTAATCGCTATGCTAGGACTTTTAGTCACATTAGCATAGTTAGCATAGTTAGCATTATTAGCAAATCCAGCCTTGACTAGCTTTTAATTTGTGGGCGGTGAGGGCGGTGAGGGCGGAGAGGGCCGCGGTGTTGCGTAGAATTGGGCGTGGAAGGCGGGTTGCGTCTGCGGGCCATACAACGCCGCTTGCGGCTTTAATTATTCTTCTGGTTTCTAACGGACAGTTTGAGCTCAAATTTGACCCCCGCCACATACCCAAAAACTCACCAAAATTGGCACACACCTAGGATAAATGTGAAATGAATTTTCGGCAAAGAAAACATCACCCCCCCCCACGATGATGACATCACGGCGAGCGTTCCCGTAAAAAAAATGAATGGGCCGAAAATCGCTTATGGGGCCAAAAAAAAATATTTTTAAATACAGTTACGAAACCAAAACACGCTTGTTGGAGATATCCCAAAGAAGTTATGAAATCATTATGGGATGGCCACACGACCTACGGCTTGGTGGCCATTTTGTGGCGAACTCAGAGAAATGGCGATTTTCGTGTTTTTTCACAATATGGGAGAACGACACTTTTGTTCAAGCGATTTTCACAAAATTGCATACACATGCCAAAAACACGATTCTACAACTGCCAAAGAAGTTTCGTTGACCTTTGACCTTGGCAAGGGGCGGCCATCTTGGATTTTCAAAAAAAAGCACCTTTAGTAACAGATACAAACGAAAACTCGTCCTAGGGATTTTTATCGATCTTTTTGAAACTTCTCGGGCATCAATGGCAAGCTACTGTGGACAAAATGTTGGAATTAGAAGTTGTAGAATTTGAAACGCGTGCGCGTGGCGAATTCGCAACCGTCGCCGTTTTAGCTAGCTCGCACATATTTTATCGGAATAGCCTGAAACTGAAATATGCGATTCCCTAACCCACTCTGAACAAAACGATGTCATATACGACAAAATCGATAAAGGAATGTGGCCGTGGTAATCAAAAAACGATCGCAAAAAAAAGTGCTGACTCGGCTAAAAAAAAAAATTTCGGATTGTTTTTTTAAGAATTGGCTAACGAAACCCAGATAACTTTTTCGGGTATATCCAAAGAAAGTTTTGAAATCATTACGTGATGGCGACTCGACCTACGGTTTGGCGGCCATTTTGTGCCAAAATCGGCCATTTTGAGTTTTTCGCGTTTTTACACAATATGGAAAAAGGAACTTTTTTTTGAGCGATTTTCACGAAATTTGACTCGCATGTCCGTAGCATAAGTCTACAATCACCTCTGGAGTTTCGTCGACCTTTGACCTCGGGAAAAGGCGGCCATCTTGAATTTTCTATAAAAAACACCTTTGCCATTGGATTCAAACGTAAACTTGTCGTTGGAATTTTTATCGATCGTCTCGAAACTTTTTGGGCATCAATGGCAAGCTACTGTGGAAAAAATGTTGGAATTAGAAGTTGTAGATTTTAAACGGCATGCGTGTGGCAAGCTAGCAAAGTGGCGCACTGTTATAACTCCCATGCCTTTCAATACAATACAGTGAAAATTGAATGCATGCATTCATGCCTGAAACTGAATACATTGAAAAACACTGGATATGGACATATAAGGAAAGTGGGCGTGGTTAGCATAAAACCACTGTTGCTAAGGACGACAAAAACTTTACTTTTACCGATTTGTCCGAAACTGACGTCAATCTGTTCGTCTTCTCAAGGGGACCAAAACATAAAATGGTTGCTATGGAGATAAAATAAACAAAAAAGCCGCCATTTTGGAAAAAGTGTTTTTTTTTAATCAACTTATGGCATATAGCTCTCACCAATGGAGGAATGTGTTTTTCTGAGTCAGTTGATGATGCTGATCGCTATGCTAGCACTTTTAGCTACATTAGCATAGCTAGCATAGTTAGCATAATTAGCATTTTAGGTAATGTGTTTTTCTGAGTCAGTTGATGATGCTGATCGCTATGCTAGCACTTTTAGCCACATTAGCATAGCTAGCATAGTTAGCATAATTAGCATTTTAGGTAATGTGTTTTTCTGAGTCAGTTGATGATGCTGATCACTATGCTAGCACTTTTAGCCACATTAGCATAGCTAGCATAGTTAGCATAATTAGCATGTTAGGTAATGTGTTTTTCTGAGTCAGTTGATGATGCTGATCGCTATGCTAGCACTTTTAGCCACATTAGCATAGCTAGCATAGTTAGCATAATTAGCATTTTAGGTAATGTGTTTTTCTGAGTCAGTTGATGATGCTGATCGCTATGCTAGCACTTTTAGCCACATTAGCATAGTTAGCATAGTTAGCATAATTAGCATATGCAGTTTTGACTAACCTTCATCAAAAGTGGGCGGCGAGGGCGGTGAGGGCGGTGGTGCGTAGAGTTGGGCGTGGAAGGCGGGTTGCGTCTGCGGGCCATACAACGCCGCTTGCGGCTTTAATTATTATTCCGCTTTCTTATCGCGCCTTTGAGCTCAAATTTGACCCCCGCCACATACCCGAAAACTCACCAAAATTGGAACACACCTGGGATAAATTGAAAATGAATTTTCGGCAAAGAGAACGTCACCCCCCCCACGACGATGACATCACGGCGAGCGTTCCCGTAAAAAAAATGAATGGGCCGAAAATCGCTTATGGGGCCAAAAAAAAATATTTTGAAATACAGTTACAAAACCAAAACACGCGTGTTGGAGATATCCCAAAGAAGTTATAAAATCATTATGGGATGGCCACACGACCTACGGCTTGGCGGCCATTTTGTGGCGAACTCAGAGAAATGGCGATTTTCGTGTTTTTTCACAACATGGGAAAACGACACTTTTGTTCAAGCGATTTTCACGAAATCGGACACACATGCCACGACCTTGATTCTACAATAACCAAAGAAGTTTCGTTGACCTTTGACCTTGGGAAGGGGCGGCCATCTTGAATTTTCATAAAAAAGCACATTTAGTAACGGATACAAACGAAAACTCGTCCTAGGGATTTTTATCGATCTTTTTGAAACTTCTCGGGCATCAATGGCAAGCTACTGTGGACAAAATGTTGGAATTAGAAGTTGTAGAATTTGAAACGCGTGCGCGTGGCTAATTCGCAACCGTCGCCATTTTAGCTAGCTCGCACATATTTTATCGGAATAGCCTGAAACTGAAATATGCGATACCCTGGCCCACACTGAACAAAACGATGTCACATACGACAAAATCGATAAAGGAATGTGGCCGTGGTAAACAAAAAACGATCACAAAAAAAAGTGCTGACTCGGCAAAAAAAAAAAAATTTCGGATTTTATTTTTAAGAATCGGCTAACGAAACCCAGATAACTTTGTCGGGTATATCCAAAGAAAGTTTTGAAATAATTACGTGATGGCGACACGATCTACGGTTTGGCGGCCATTTTGTGCCAAAATCTGCCATTTTGCGTTTTTCGCGATTTTACACAATATGGAAAAATGAACTTTTTTTCGAGCGATTTTCACGAAATTTGACGCGCATGTCCCTAGCGTAAGTCTACAATCACCTTTGGAGTTTCGTCGACCTTTGACCTCGCGAAAAGGCGGCCATCTTGAATTTTCTATAAAAAACACTTTTACCACCAGATTCAAACGTAAACTTGTCGTTGGAATTTTCATCGATTGTCTCGAAAGTTTTTGGGCATCAATGGCAAGCTACTGTGTAAAAAATGTTGGAATTAGAAGTTGTACATTTTGAACGGCGTGCGCGTGGCGAGCTAGCAAAGTGGCGCAGTGTTATTACTCCCATGCATTTCAATACAATACAGTGAAAATTGAATGCATGCATTAATGCCTGAAACTGAATACATTGAAAAACACTGGATATGGACATATAAGGAATGTGGGCGTGGTTAGCATAAAACCACTGTTGCTAAGGACAACAAAAAGTTTACTTTTACCGATTTGTCCGAAACTGACGTCAATCTGTTCGTCCTCCCGAGGGGACCAAAACATAAAATGGTTGCTATGGAGATAAAATCAACAGAAAAGCCACCATTTTGGAAAAAGTGGGCTTTTTAGCAACTTATGACATATAACTCTCACCAATGGAGGAATGTGTTTTTCTGAGTCAGTTGATGATGCTGATCGCTATGCTAGCAATTTTAGCCACATTAGCATAGCTAGCATAGTTAGCATAATTAGCATTTTAGGAAATGTGTTTTTTTGAGTCAGTTGATGATGCTGATCGCTATGCTAGCACTTTTAGCCACATTAGCATAGCTAGCATAGTTAGCATAATTAGCATTTTAGGTAATGTGTTTTTCTGAGTCAGTTGATGATGCTGATCGCTATGCTAGCACTTTTAGCTATGTTAGCATAACTAGCATAGTTAGCATAATTAGCATTTTAGGAAATGTGTTTTTTTGAGTCAGTTGATGATGCTGATCGCTATGCTAGCACTTTTAGCCACATTAGCATAGCTAGCATAGTTAGCATGATTAGCATTTTAGGTAATGTATTTTTCTGAGTCAATTGATGATGCTGATTGCAATACTAGCACTTTTAGCCACATTTCCATAGCTAGCATAATTAGCATAATTAGCATTTTTAAAAATGTGTTTTTCTGAGTCAGTTAATGATGCTGATCGCAATGCTAGCACTTTTAGCAACATTAGCATAGCTAGCATAGTTACCATAATTAGCATTTTAGGTAATGTGTTTTTCTGAGTCAGTTGATGATGCTGATCGCTATGCTAGCACTTTTAGCCACATTAACATAGCTAGCATAGTTAGCGTAATTAGTATTTTAGGTAATGTGTTTTTCTAAGTCAGTTGATGATGCTGATCGCTATGCTAGCACTTTTAGCCACATTAGCATAGCTAGCATAGTTAGCATAATTAGCATATGCAGTTTTGACTAGCCTTCATCAAAAGTGGGCGGTGAGGGCGGTGGTGCGTAGAGTTGGGCGTGGAAGGCGGGTTGCGTCTGCGGGCCATACAACGCCGCTTGCGGCTTTAATTATTATTATTCTTCTGGTTTCTAACGGACAGTTTGAGCTCAAATTTGACCCCCGCCACATACCCGAAAACTCACCAAAATTGGCACACACCTAGGATAAATGTGAAATGAATTTTCGGCAAAGAGAACGTCACCCCCCCGAAGTTGATGACATCATGGCGAGCGTTCCCGTAAAAAAAATGAATGGGCCGAAAATCGCTTATGGGGCCAAAAAAAAATATTTTGGAATACAGTTACGAACCCAAAACACGCGTGTTGGAGATATCCCAAAGAAGATTTGAAATCATTATGGGATGGCCACACGACCTACAGCTTGGCGGCCATTTTGTGGCGAACTCAGAGAAATGGCGATTTTCGTGTTTTTTGACAATATGGGAAAACGACACTTTTGTTTATGCGATTGTCACGAAATTGCACACACATGCCAAGACCCTGCTTCTACAATAACCAAAGAAGTTTCGTTGACCTTTGACCTTGGGAAGGGGCGGCCATCTTGAATTTTCATAAAAAAGCACCTTTAGTAACGTATACAAACGAAAACTCGTCCTAGGGATTTTTATCGATCTTTTTGAAACTTCTCAGGCATCAATGGCAAGCTACTGTGGACAAAATGTTGGAATTAGAAGTTGTAGAATTTGAAACGCGTGCGCGTGGCGAATTCGCAACCGTCGCCATTTTAGCTAGCTCGCACATATTTTATCGGAATAGCCTGAAACTGAAATATGCGATACCCTGGCCCACACCGAACAAAACGATGTCACATACGACAAAATCGATAAAGGAATGTGGCCGTGGTAAACAAAAAACCGTCGCAAAAAAAAGTGCTGACTCGGCTAAAAAAAAAAAAATTCGGATTTTGGAAAAAGTGGGTTTTTTATCAACTTATGACACATAGCTCTCACCAATGGAGGAATGTGTTTTTCTGAGTCAGTTGATGATGCAGATCGCTATGCTAGCACTTTTAGCTATGTTAGCATAACTAGCATAGTTAGCATAATTAGCATTTTAGCTAATGTGTTTTTCTGAGTCAGTTGATGATGCTGATCGCAATGCTAGCACTTTTAGCCACATTAGCATAGCTAGCATAGTTAGCATAATTAGCATATGCAGTTTTGACTAGCCATCATCAAAAGTGGGCGGTTAGGGCGGTGGTGCTTAGAGTTGGGCGTGGAAGGCGGGTTGCGTCTGCGGGCCATACAACGCCGCTTGCGGCTTTAATTATGGCCCGCAGCACTCACAGAGTGCAAGGACCATATTGTAACTGCTACGAGGGTCGAACACTCAAAAAGCTCCAAAACGTCAAAAAAACGCGTCAAAACGCCAAAAAATGGGGTCAAAAGTCGCCCAAAGCACACAATGACACGACAATTGTGTAACGCAACAAAAATACACACACACACGCACAACACCATCGCACAAACGACAACGTTGTAATCGCAAAATGACGACAAAAACACAAAAAAGCCCCAAAAAGCCCTCAAAAGAAAGGTTTAAAGCCAAAAAGACATGCCCAGCCTATAGTAAAAGACAGGCCGCATTGAAATACATAGGAAATCCTAACCGCAAAAACTTCTATATTGTTTTTGCTTCGTTTCATTATTATGGCCCGCAGCAGTCATAGACTGCAAGGACCATATTGTAACTGCTACGAGGGTCGAACACTCAAAAAGTCCAAAACGTCAAAAAAACGCGTCAAAACGCCAAAAAATGGGGTCAAAAGTCGCCCAAAGCACACAACGAGACGACAATTGTGTAACGCAACAAAAATAGACACACACACGCACAACACCAACGCACAAACGTCAAAATTGTAGTCGCAAATATGACGACAAAAACCCAAAAAAGCCCCAAAAAGCCCTCAAAAGACGGGTTTAAAGCCAAAAAGACATGCCCGGCCTATAGTAAAAGACAGGCCGCATTGAAATACATAGGAAATCCTAACCGCAAAAACTTCTATATTGTTTCTGCTTCGTTTCATTATTATTTTTTTTTTTTTTATTCTTCTTCTTTCTTTCTTCCACTTTGAGCGAAAATTTGACCCCCGCCACATACCCGAAAACTCACCAAAATTGGCACACACCTAGAATAAATTGAAAATGAATTTTCGGCAAAGAGAATGCCACCCCCCCGAAGTCGATGACATCACAGCGAGCGATCCCGTCAAAAAAATGAATGGGCCGAAAATTGCTTATGGGGCCAAAAAAAAATATTTCAAATTAGAGCAACGAAACCAAAACACGCATGTTGGAGATATCCCAAAGAAGTTATGAAATTATTATGGGATGGCCACACGACTTACGGCTTGGCGGCCATTTTGTGGCGAAATCAGATTTTCGTGTTTTTTCACAATATGGGAAAACGACACTTTTGTTTAAGCGATTTTCACGAAATTTCACACACATGCCAAGACCATGATTCTACAATAACCAAAGAAGTTTCGTTGACCTTTGACCTTGGGAAGGGGCGGCCATCTTGAATTTTTAAAAAAAAGCACCTTTAGTAACGGATACAAACGAAAACTCGTCCTAGGGATTTTTATCGATCTTTTTGAAATTTCTCGGGCATCAATGGCAAGCTACTGTGGACAAAATGTTGGAATTAGAAGTTGTAGAATTTGAAACGCGTGCGCGTGGCGAATTCGCAACCGTCGCCATTTTAGCTAGCTCGCACATATTTTATCGGAATAGCCTGAAACTGAAATATGCGATACCCTGGCCCACACTGAACAAAACGATGTCACATACGACAAAATCGATAAAGGAATGTGGCCGTGGTAAACAAAAAACTATCGCAAAAAAAAGTGCTGACTCGGCAAAAAAAGATTTTTTCGGATTTTATTTTTAAGAATCGGCTAACGAAACCCAGATAACTTTGTCGGGTATATCCAAAGAAAGTTTTGAAATCATTACGTGATGGCAACACGACCTACGGTTTGGCGGCCATTTTGTGCCGAAATCTGCCATTTTGAGTTTTTCGCGTTTTTACACAATATGGAAAAATAAACTTTTTTTCGAGCGATTTTCACGAAATTTGACGCGCATGTCCCTAGCGTAAGTCTACAATCACCTCTGGAGTTTCGTCGACCTTTGACCTCGGGAAAAGGCGGCCATCTTGAATTTTCTATAAAAAACACCTTTACCACCAGATTCAAACGTAAACTTGTCGTTGGAATTTTCATCGATCGTCTCGAAACTTTTTGGGCATCAATGGCAGGCTACTGTGGGAAAAATGTTGGAATTAGAAGTTGTAGATTTTAAACGGCGTGCGCGTGGCGAGCTAGCAAAGTGGCGCACTGTTATAACTCCCATGCATTTCAATACAATACAGTGAAAATTGAATGCATGCATTAATGCCTGAAACTGAATACATTGAAAACCACTGGATATGGACATATAAGGAATGTGGGCGTGGTTACGATAAAACCACTGTTGCTAAGGACAACAAAAAGTTTACTTTTACCGATTTGTCCGAAACTGACGTCAATCGGTTCGTCCTCCAGAGGGGAACAAAACATGAAATGGTTGCTATGGAGATAAAATCAACAGAAAAGCCGCCATTTTGGAAAAAGTGGGTTTTTTAATCATTTTATGACATGTAGCTCTCACCAATGGAGGAATGTGTTTTTCTGAGTCAGTTGACGATGCTGCTCGCTATGCTAGCAATTTTAGCCACATTAGCATAGCTAGCATAGTTAGCATAATTAGCATTTTAGGTAATGTGTTTTTCCGAGTCTGTTGATGATGCTGATCGCTATGCTAGCACTTTTAGCTATGTTAGCATAACTAGCATAGCATAATTAGCATTTTAGGTAATGTGTTTTTCTGAGTCAGTTAATGATGCTGATCGCTATGCTAGCACTTTTAGTCACATTAGCATAGCTAGCATTTTTAGCATAATTAACATTTTAGGTAATGTGTTTTTGTGAGTCAGTTGATGATGCTGATCGCAATGCTAGCACTTTTAGCTGCATTAGCATAGCTAGCATAGTTAGCATGATTAGCATTTTAGATAATGTGTTTTTCTGAGTCAGTTGATGATGCTGATCGCTATGCTAGCACTTTTAGCCACATTAGCATAGCTAGCATAGTTAGCATAATTAGCATATGCAGTTTTGACTAGCCATTATCAAAAGTGGGCGGTGAGGGCGGTGGTGCGTCGATTTGGGCGTGGAAGGCGGGTTGCGTCTGCGGGCCATACAACGCCGCTTGCGGCTTTATTATTATTATTATTCTGGTTTCTAACGGACAGTTTGAGCTCAAATTTGACCCCCACCACATACCCGAAAACTCACCAAAATTGGCACACACCTAGGATAAATGTGAAATGAATTTTCGGCAAAAAAAACGTCACCCCCCCGAAGTTGATGACATCACGGCGAGCGTTCCCGTAAAAAAAATGAATGGGCCGAAAATCGCTTATGGGGCCAAAAAAAAATATTTCAAATTAGAACAATGAAACCAAAACACACGTGTTGGAGATATCCCAAAGAAGTTATGAAATCATTATGGGATGGCCACAGGACCTACGGCTTGGCGGCCATTTTGTGGCGAACTCAGAGAAATGGCGATTTTCGTGTTTTTTCACAATATGGGAAAACAACACTTTTGTTCAAGCGATTTTCACGAAATTGCATACACATGCCAAAAACACGATTCTACAACTACCAAAGAAGTTTTGTTGACCTTTGACCTTGGGAAGGGGCGGCCATCTTGAATTTTCAAAAAAAAGCACCTTTAGTAACGGATACAAACGAAAACTCGTCCTAGGGATTTTTATCGATCTTTTTGAAACTTCTTGGGCATCAATGGCAAGCTACTGTGGACAAAATGTTGGAATTAGAAGTTGTAGAATTTGAAACGCGTGCGCGTGGCGAATTCGCAACCGTCGCCATTTTAGCTAGCTCGCACATATTTTATCGGAATAGCCTGAAACTGAAATATGCGATACCCTGGCCCACACTGAACAAAACGATGTCACATAGGACAAAATCGATAAAGGAATGTGGCCGTGGTAATCAAAAAACGATCGCAAAAAAAAGTGCTGACTCGGCTAAAAAAAAAAAAATTCGGATTTTTTTTTTAAGAATCAGCTAGCGAAAGCCAGATAACTTTGTCGGGTATATCCAAACAAAGTTTTAAAATCATTACGTGATGGCGACACGACCTACGGTTTGGCGGCCATTTTGTGCCAAAATCTGCCATTTTGCGTTTTTCGCGTTTTTACACAATATGAAAAAATGAACTTTTTTTCGAGCGATTTTCACGAAATTTGACTCGCATGTCCATACAATAAGTCTACAATTACCTCTGGAGTTTCGTCGACTTTTGACCTCGGGAAAAGGCGGCCATCTTGAATTTTCTATAAAAAACTCCTTTGCCATTGGATTCAAACGTAAACTTGTCGTTGGAATTTTTATCGATCGTTGCGAAACTTTTTGGCCATCAATGGCAAGCTACTGTTGAAAAAATGTTGGAATTAGAAGTTGTAGATTTTGAACGGCGTGCACGTGGCGAGCTGGCAAAGTGGCGCACTGTTATAACTCCTATGTTTTTTAATGGACCACTGTGAAATTTGAATGCATGCATTAATGCCTTAAACTGAATACATTGAAAAACACTGGATATGGACATATAAGGAATGTGGGCGTGGCTAGCATGAAACCACTGTTGCTAAAGACGACAAAAAGTTTACTTTTACCGATTTGTCCGAAACTGACGTCAATCTGTTCGTCCTCCAGAGGGGACCAAAACATAAAATGGTTGCTATGGAGATAAAATAAACCAAAAAGCCGCCATTTTGGAAAAAGTGGGTTTTTTTATCAACTTATGGCATATAACTCTCACCAATGGAGGAATGTGTTTTTCTGAGTCAGTTGACGATGCTGCTCGCTATGCTAGCAATTTTAGCCACATTATCATAGCTAGCATAGTTAGCATAATTAGCATTTTAGGTAATGTGTTTTTCCGAGTCAGTTGATGATGCTGATCGCTATGCTAGCACTTTTAGCTATGTTAGCATAACTAGCATAGTTAACATATTTAGCATTTTAGGTAATGTGTTTTTCTGAGTCAGTTAATGATGCTGATCGCTATGCTAGCACTTTTAGCCACATTAGCATAGCTAGCATTGTTAGCATAATTAGCATTTTAGGTAATATGTTTTTGTGAGTCAGTTGATAACGCTGATCGCAATGCTAGCACTTTTAGCTATGTTAGCATAACTAGCATAGTTAGCATAATTAGCATTTTAGGTAATGTGTTTTTCTGAGTCAGTTGATGATGCTGATCGCTATGCTAGCACTTTTAGCCACATTAGCATAGCTAGCATAGTTAGCATAATTAGCATTTTAGGTAATGTATTTTTATGAGTCCATTGATGATGCTGATCGCAATGCTAGCACTTTAAGCCACATTAGCGTAGCTAGCATAGTTAGCATAATTAGCATTTTAGATAATGTGTTTTTCTGAGTCAGTTGATGATGCTGATCGCAATGCTAGCACTTTTAGCCACACTAGCATAGTTAGCATTGTCAGCATAATTAGCAAATCCAGCCTTGACTAGCTTTTAATTTGCGGGCTGTGAGGGCGGTGAGGTCAGCGGTGGTGCGTAGAGTTGGGCGTGGAGGCGGGTTGCGTCTGCGGGCCATACAACGCCGCTTGCGGCTTTAATTATTCTTCTTCTTTCTTTCTTCCACTTTGACCTCAAATTTGACCCCCGCCACATACCCGAAAACTCACCAAAATTGGCACACATCTGGGATAAATTGAAAATGAATTTTCGGCAAAGAGAATGTCAACCCCCCCACGATGATGACATCACGGCGAGCGTTCCCGTAAAAAAAATGAATGGGCCGAAAATCGCTTATGGGGCCAAAAAAAAATATTTCGAAATACAGTTACGAAACCAAAACACGCGTGTTGGAGATATCCCAAAGAAGTTATGAAATTATTATGGGATGGCCACACGACCTACGGCTTGGCGGCCATTTTGTGGTGAACTCAGAGAAATGGCGATTTTCGTGTTTTTTCACAATATGGGAAAACGACACTTTTGTTCAAGCGATTTTCACGAAATTGCATACACATGCCACAAACACGATTCTACAACTACCAAAGAAGTTTTGTTGACCTTTGACCTTAGGAAGGGGCGGCCATCTTGAATTTTCATGAAAAAGCACCTTTAGTGACGTATACAAACGAAAACTCGTCCTAGGGATTTTTATCGATCTTTTCGAAACTTCTCGGGCATCAATGGCAAGCTACTGTGGACAAAATGTTGGAATTAGAAGTTGTAGAATTTGAAACGCGTGCGCGTGGCGAATTCGCAACCGTCGCCATTTTAGCTAGCTCGCACATATTTTATCGGAATAGCCTGAAACTGAAATATGCGATACCCTGGCCCACACTGAACAAAACGATGTCACATATGACAAAATCGATAAAGGAATGTGGCCGTGGTAAACAAAAAACCGTCGCAAAAAAAAGTGCTGACTCGGCAAAAAAAAATTTTTTCGGATTTTATTTTTAAGAATCGGCTAACGAAACCCAGATAACTTTGTCGGGTATATCCAAAGAAAGTTTTGAAATCATTACGTGATGGCCACACGACCTACGGTTTGGCGGCCATTTTGTGCCAAAATCTGCCATTTTGAGTTTTTCGCGTTTTTACACGATATGGAAAAATGAACTTTTTTTTGAGCGATTTTCACGAAATTTGACTCGCATGTCCCTAGCGTAAGTCTACAATCACCTTTGGAGTTTCGTCGACCTTTGACCTCGGGAAAAGGCGGCCATCTTGAATTTTCTATAAAAAACACCTTAACCACCAGATTCAAACGTAAACTTGTCGTTGGAATTTTCTTCGATCGTCTCAAAACTTTTTGGGCATCAATGGCAAGCTACTGTGTAAAAAATGTTGGAATTAGAAGTTGTAGATTTTGAACGGCGTGCGCGTGGCAAGCTAGCAAAGTGGCGCACTGTTATAACTCCCATGCATTTCAATACAATACAGTGAAAATTGAATGCATGCATTAATGCCTGAAACTGAATACATTGAAAAACACTGGATATGGACATATAAGGAATGTGGGCGTGGTTAGCATAAAACTGCTGTTGCTAAGGACGACAAAAAGTTTACTTTTACCGATTTGTCCGAAACTGACGTCAATCTGTTCGTCCTCCCGAGGGGACCAAAACATAAAATTGTTGCTATGGAGATAAAATTAACAGAAAAGCCGCCATTTTGGAAAAAGTGGTTTTTTTTTAGCAACTTATGACATATAACTCTCACCAATGGAGGAATGTGTTTTTCTGAGTCAGTTGATGATGCTGATCGCTATGCTAGCACTTTTAGCTATGTTAGCATAACTAGCATAGTTAGCATAATTAGCATTTTAGGTAATGTGTTTTTCTGAGTCAGTTGATGATGCTGATCGCTATGCTAGCACTTTTAGCCACATTAGCATAGCTAGCATAGTTAGCATAATTAGCACTTTGAGTAATGTGTTTTTCTGAGTCAGTTGATGATGCTGATCGCTATGCTAACACTTTTAGCCACATTAGCATAGCTAGCATAGTTAGCATAATTAGCATTTTAGGTAATGTGTTTTTCTGAGTTAGTTGATGATGCTGATCGCTATGCTAGCACTTTAAGCCAAATTAGCATCGTTAGCATAATTAGCAAAATCAGCCTTGACTAGCTTTTAATTTGCGGGCTGTGAGGGCGGTGAGGTCGGCGGTGGTGCGTAGAGTTGGGCGTGGAAGGCGGGTTGCGTCTGCGGGCCATACAACGCCGCTTGCGGCTTTAATTCTTCTTCTTTCTTTCTTCCACTTTGACCTCAAATTTGACCCCCGCCACATACCCGAAAACTCACCAAAATTGGCACACATCTGGGATAAATTGAAAATGAATTTTCGGCAAAGAGAATGTCAACCCCCCCACGATGATGACATCACGGCGAGCGTTCCCGTAAAAAAAATGAATGGGCCGAAAATCGCTTATGGGGCCAAAAAAAAATATTTCGAAATACAGTTACGAAACCAAAACACGCGTGTTGGAGATATCCCAAAGAAGTTATGAAATTATTATGGGATGGCCACACGACCTACGGCTTGGCGGCCATTTTGTGGTGAACTCAGAGAAATGGCGATTTTCGTGTTTTTTCACAATATGGGAAAACGACACTTTTGTTCAAGCGATTTTCACGAAATTGCATACACATGCCACAAACACGATTCTACAACTACCAAAGAAGTTTTGTTGACCTTTGACCTTAGGAAGGGGCGGCCATCTTGAATTTTCATGAAAAAGCACCTTTAGTGACGTATACAAACGAAAACTCGTCCTAGGGATTTTTATCGATCTTTTCGAAACTTCTCGGGCATCAATGGCAAGCTACTGTGGACAAAATGTTGGAATTAGAAGTTGTAGAATTTGAAACGCGTGCGCGTGGCGAATTCGCAACCGTCGCCATTTTAGCTAGCTCGCACATATTTTATCGGAATAGCCTGAAACTGAAATATGCGATACCCTGGCCCACACTGAACAAAACGATGTCACATATGACAAAATCGATAAAGGAATGTGGCCGTGGTAAACAAAAAACCGTCGCAAAAAAAAGTGCTGACTCGGCAAAAAAAATTTTTTTCGGATTTTATTTTTAAGAATCGGCTAACGAAACCCAGATAACTTTGTCGGGTATATCCAAAGAAAGTTTTGAAATCATTACGTGATGGCCACACGACCTACGGTTTGGCGGCCATTTTGTGCCAAAATCTGCCATTTTGAGTTTTTCGCGTTTTTACACGATATGGAAAAATGAACTTTTTTTTGAGCGATTTTCACGAAATTTGACTCGCATGTCCCTAGCGTAAGTCTACAATCACCTTTGGAGTTTCGTCGACCTTTGACCTCGGGAAAAGGCGGCCATCTTGAATTTTCTATAAAAAACACCTTAACCACCAGATTCAAACGTAAACTTGTCGTTGGAATTTTCTTCGATCGTCTCAAAACTTTTTGGGCATCAATGGCAAGCTACTGTGGAAAAAATGTTGGAATTAGAAGTTGTAGATTTTGAACGGCGTGCGCGTGGCAAGCTAGCAAAGTGGCGCACTGTTATAACTCCCATGCATTTCAATACAATACAGTGAAAATTGAATGCATGCATTAATGCCTGAAACTGAATACATTGAAAAACACTGGATATGGACATATAAGGAATGTGGGCGTGGTTAGCATAAAACTGCTGTTGCTAAGGACGACAAAAAGTTTACTTTTACCGATTTGTCCGAAACTGACGTCAATCTGTTCGTCCTCCCGAGGGGACCAAAACATAAAATTGTTGCTATGGAGATAAAATTAACAGAAAAGCCGCCATTTTGGAAAAAGTGGTTTTTTTTTAGCAACTTATGACATATAACTCTCACCAATGGAGGAATGTGTTTTTCTGAGTCAGTTGATGATGCTGATCGCTATGCTAGCACTTTTAGCTATGTTAGCATAACTAGCATAGTTAGCATAATTAGCATTTTAGGTAATGTGTTTTTCTGAGTCAGTTGATGATGCTGATCGCTATGCTAGCACTTTTAGCCACATTAGCATAGCTAGCATAGTTAGCATAATTAGCACTTTGAGTAATGTGTTTTTCTGAGTCAGTTGATGATGCTGATCGCTATGCTAACACTTTTAGCCACATTAGCATAGCTAGCATAGTTAGCATAATTAGCATTTTAGGTAATGTGTTTTTCTGAGTTAGTTGATGATGCTGATCGCTATGCTAGCACTTTAAGCCAAATTAGCATCGTTAGCATAATTAGCAAAATCAGCCTTGACTAGCTTTTAATTTGCGGGCTGTGAGGGCGGTGAGGTCGGCGGTGGTGCGTAGAGTTGGGCGTGGAAGGCGGGTTGCGTCTGCGGGCCATACAACGCCGCTTGCGGCTTTATTATTTTTACGTTTCTTCTTTCTTACGGATCCGTTGATCGCAAATTTGACCCCCGCCACATACCCGAAAACTCACCAAAATTGGCACACACCTGGGATAAATTGAAAATGAATTTTCGGCAAAGAGAACGCCACCCCCCCGAAGTCGATGACATCACAGCGAGCGTTCCCGTCAAAAAAATGAATGGGCCGAAAATTGCTTATGGGGCCAAAAAAAAATATTTCAAGTGAGAGCAACGAAACCAAAACACGCGTGTTGGAGATATCCCAAAGAAGTTATGAAATCATTATGGGATGGCCACACGACCTACGGCTTGGCGGCCATTTTGTGGCGAACTCAGAGAAATGGCGATTTTCGTGTTTTTTCACAATATGGGAAAACAACACTTTTGTTCAAGCGATTTTCACGAAATTGCATACACATGCCACAAACACAATTCTACAACGACCAAAGAAGTTTTGTTGACCTTTGACCTTGGGAAGGGGCGGCCATCTTGAATTTTCATAAAAAAGCACCTTTAGTAACGGATACAAACGAAAACTCGTCCTAGGGATTTTTATCGATCTTTTTGAAACTTCTCGAGCATCAATGGCAAGCAACTGTGGACAAAATGTTGGAATTAGAAGTTGTAGAATTTGAAACGCGTGCGCGTGGCAAATTCGCAACCGTCGCCATTTTAGCTAACTCGCACATATTTTATCGGAATAGCCTGAAACTGAAATATGCGATTCCCTGGCCCACACTGAACAAAACGATGTCACATACGACAAAATCGATAAAGGAATGTGGCCGTGGTAAACAAAAAACGATCGCAAAAAAAAGTGCTGACTCGGCAAAAAAAATTTTTTTCGGATTTTATTTTTAAGAATCGGCTAACGAAACCCAGATAACTTTGTCGGGTATATCCAAAGAAAGTTTTGAAATCATTACGTGATGGCGACACGACCTACGGTTTGGCGGCCATTTTGTGCCAACATCTGCCATCTTGAGTTTTTCGCGTTTTTACACTATATGGAAAAATGAACTTTTTTTCGAACTATTTTCACGAAATTTGACGTGCATGTCCCTAGCATAAGTCTACTGTCACCTCTGGAGTTTCGTCGACCTTTGACCTCGGGAAAAAGCGGCCATCTTGAATTTTCTGTAAAAAACACCTTTACCACCAGATTCAAACGTAAACTTGTCGTTGGAATTTCCATCGATCGTCTCAGAACTTTTTGGGCATCAATGGCAAGCTACTGTGGAAAAAATGTTGGAATTAGAAGTTGTAGATTTTGAACGGCGTGCGTGTGGCAAGCTAGCAAAGTGGCGCAGTGTTATAACTCCCATGCATTTCAATACAATACATTGAAAATTGAATGCATGCATTAATGCCTGAAACTGAATACATTGAAAAACACTGGATATGGACATATAAGGAATGTGGGCGTGGTTTGCATAAAACCACTGTTGCTAAGGACAACAAAAAGTTTACTTTTACCGATTTGTCCGAAACTGACGTCAATCTGTTCGTACTCCCGAGGGGACCAAAACATAAAACGGTTGCTATGGAGATAAAATCAACAGAAAGGCCGCCATTTTGGAAAAAGTGGGTTTTTTATCAACTTATGACATATAGCTCTCAACAATGGAGGAATGTGTTTTTCTGAGTCAGTTGATGATGCTGATCGCAATGCTAGCACTTTTAGCTATGTTAGCATAACTAGCATAGTTAGCATAATTAGCATTTTAGGTAATGTGTTTTTCTGAGTCAGTTGATGATGCTGATCGCTATGCTAGCACTTTTAGCCACATTAGCATAGTTAGCATAGTTAGCATAATTACCATTTTAGGAAATGGGTTTTTTTTGAGTCAGTTGAGGATGCTGATCGCTATGGTAGCACTTTTAGCTATGTTAGCATAGCTAACATAGTTAGCATAATTAGCATTTTAGGTAATGTGTTTTTCTGAGTCAATTGATGAGGCTAATCGCTATGCTAGGACTTTTAGTCACATTAGCATAGTTAGCATAGTTAGCATTATTAGCAAATCCAGCCTTGACTAGCTTTTAATTTGTGGGCGGTGAGGGCGGAGAGGGTTGACGGTGGTGCGTAGAGTTGGGCGTGGAAAGCGGGTTGCGTCTGCGGGCCATACAACGCCGCTTGCGGCTTTAATTATTCTTCTGGTTTCTAACGGACAGTTTGAGCGAAAATTTGACCCCCGCCACATACCCGAAAACTCACCAAAATTGGCACACACCTAGGATAAATGTGAAATGAATTTTCGGCAAAGAAAACGTCACCCCCCCGAAGTTGATGACATCACGGCGAGCGTTCCCGTAAAAAAAATGAATGGGCCGAAAATCGCTTATGGGGCCAAAAAAAAATATTTCAAATTAGAACAACGAAACCAAAAAACACGTGTTGGAGATATCCCAAAGAAGTTATAAAATCATTATGGGATGGCCACACAACCTACGGCTTGGCGGCCATTTTGTGGCGAACTCAGAGAAATGGCGATTTTCGTGTTTTTTGACAATATGGGAAAACTACACTTTTGTTCAAGCGATTTTCACGAAATTTCATACACATGCCACAAACACGATTCTACAACTACCAAAGAAGTTTTGTTGACCTTTGACCTTGGCAAGGGGCGGCCATCGTGAATTTTCATAAAAAAGCACCTTTATTGACGGATACAAACGAAAACTCGTCCTAGGGATTTTTATCGATCTTTTTGAAACTTCTCGGGCATCAATGGCAAGCTACTGTGGACAAAATGTTGGAATTAGAAGTTGTAGAATTTGAAACGCGTGCCCGTGAAGAATTCGCAACCATCGCCATTTTAGCTAGCTCGCACATATTTTGTCGGAATAGCCTGAAACTGAAATATGCGATACCCTGTCCCACACTGAACAAAACGATGTCACATACGACAAAATCCATAAAGGAATGTGGCCGTGGTAAACAAAAAACCGTCGCAAAAAAAAGTGCTGACTCGGCAAAAAAAAATTTTTTTGGATTTTATTTTTAAGAATCGGCTAACGAAACTCAGATAACTTTGTCGGGTATATCCAAAGAAAGTTTTGAAATCATTACGTGATGGCGACTTGACCTACGGTTTGGCGGCCATTTTTTGCCAAAATCTGCCATTTTGCGTTTTTCGCGTTTTTACACAATATGGAAAAATGAACTTTTTTTCGAGCGATTTTCACGAAATTTGACTCGCATGTCCCTAGCGTAAGTCTACAATCACCTTTGGAGTTTCGTCGACCTTTGACCTCGGGAAAAGGCGGCCATCTTGAATTTTCTATAAAAAACACCTTTACCACCAGATTCAAACGTAAACTTGTCGTTGGAATTTTCATCGATTGTCTCGAAACTTTTTGGGCATCAATGGCAAGCTACTGTGGAAAAAATGTTGGAAGTAGAAGTTGTAGATTTTGAGCGGCGTGTGCGTGGCAAGCTAGCAAAGTGGCGCACTGTTATAACTCCCATGCATTTCAATACAATACAGTGAAAATTGAATGCATGCATTCATGCCTGAAACAGAATACATTGAAAAAGACTGGACATGGACATATAAGGAATGTGGGCGTGGTTAGCATAAAACCACTGTTGCTAAGGACGACAAAAAGTTTACTTTTACCGATTTATCCGAAATTGACGTCAATCTGTTCGTCTTCTGAAGTGGACCAAAACATAAAATGGTTGCTATGGAGATAAAATAAACAGAAAAGCCGCCATTTTGGAAAAAGTCGTTTTTTTATCAACTTATGACATATAGCTTTCACCAATGGAGGAATATGTTTTTCTGAGTCAGTAAATGATGCTTATCGCTATGCTAGCAATTTTAGCCACATTAGCATAGCTAGCATAGTTAGCATAATTAGCATTTTAGGTAATGTGTTTTTCTGAGTCAGTTGATGATGCTGATCGCTATGCTAGCACTTTTAGCCACATTAGCATAGCTAGCATAGTTAGCATAATTAGCATTTTAGGTAATGTGTTTTTCTGAGTCAGTTGATGATGCTGATCGCTATGCTAGCACTTTTAGCCACATTAGCATAGCTAGCATAGTTAGCATAATTAGCATTTTAGGTAATGTGTTTTTCTGAGTCAGTTGATGATGCTGATCGCTATGCTAGCACTTTTAGCCACATTAGCGTAGCTAGCATAGTTAGCATAATTAGCATTTTAGATAATGTGTTTTTCTGAGTCAGTTGATGATGCTGATCGCAATGCTAGCACTTTTAGCCACATTAGCATAGTTAGCATTGTTAGCATAATTAGCAAATCCAGCCTTGACTAGCTTTTAATTTGCGGGCTGTGAGGGCGGTGAGGTCAGCGGTGGTGCGTAGAGTTGGGCGTGGAGGCGGGTTGCGTCTGCGGGCCATACAACGCCGCTTGCGGCTTTAATTATAAGGTTATGCTGTAAAATGAAAAGGTCCATATACTGTCATTGTCCAAGGTTGGTAATTCCTTTTTTTGCTGCCTGATTGATACCTGTCCTTCTAGATTTAGCAGAGTTCATAAGTTCTCTTTGCTGTGATGTCTGCAGACTTAGTTTGTTGAGGTCCTTGTCCTTCTGCAGCTGTTATCAGCGCAGCTGAAAGTTGAGGTCAAGTTGTCTGCAGGTCAGAACTCTCTGCTGAAAATCAGGGCCAGTGTTTTCTTTTAGAGATATATATTTCTTATTTCTTGAAATTGTATTTGGCTCTTTGACTACTGCATTTGTTAGCTCAGACGTCTGTGATCAAACACTTCTCCAACTCCTTCATGTTGTTGACAGCCAATACCTTGGACCGATCCGGTGGACCAAGTGGTTTGACGAAAATCCTGCAGCCTTTTAAGTGTTCTGAATCTGCTTACACTTCCTGAGAAGCCTGGCCTGATGGCAATTTCAGCATTCCTTCTGGTCATATGGTCATTGAGATAAACAGCAGATCCCTTCAGATTTTTCTATTGCTTCTTTGGTGCTAGCTTGTGTTTATGATTCTCAAACCTGATGACGATCTTGATAGTATGTAGATCCAGGGAAATTCCTTAAGACATGAGAAATGATTCCACTTGGTGTTTCAGAGTCTCTCCATTGCTCCCAGTTTTAGAAGAACTGCTAGCAATGCTACTGCTATTAGCACTAGCAATGCTAGCTCCATGTGCAGTTAGCTTTGCCCGAGGTTTTATCTGTAATCCAGTGAGAATGACATTATTCATCATTGCTTGTTGTTCCATGTAATCCACTCTTTCTCCAGAATGTCGACCCGGTTATTGCGTTGCTCGTTTTGAGCTTGGAGTCTTCTTAACTTTTCCACTAGCTTCATGAGAGGACTTAACTTAGCCTGGATGTCGTCAAGGAATTTTTTAATGTCATCGTTGTCACTTGTTGCTTGGTTTTATTTCGAGGCCATGGTCGGCTCTTCTTCCCTCCTGTTACGCCCAGCCTACACCACCCTCAGACGCAGTGGCAGGCCCACCACAAAAACTGTAACGACCTGCCTGATCATGCACTTAGCAAATTACAAGACTGCTTTGAGCAGATGGATTGGAATATGTTTCCTTAACCAGAAACCCTGGATAACCACCCAAGTCCACAAACTCCTCAAAACCCGTGACGCGGTCAGGCGACAAAGCTCTGCGGAGAGCTGACCTGAGGAAGAGGGTCAAAAAAGCTAAGATGGACCACAAGAGGACAATAGAGTCCCATCTGTCCAGCAACAACACGCGGGAGATGTGGAAGGGCATACATGACATCCCCAACTACAGGGGCTGTCAAGTAACTACAGACCATCTGAGTGCAGTGCTAGCAGAGGAGCTGAACAACTTCTTTGCACGCTTTGAAGCTCCAAAAAAACAGAACTCAGTCCCACCCCCAACCTCAGTCCCACCCCCATCCACCACCAGCTCCAATTCTCCAATCACGCCACTTACTGTGACTGAGGACGACGTCAGGAAGGCGCTCCTAGCAGTGAACCCCAGAGAGGCAGCTGGCCCAGATGGAGTTCTTGGCAAAGTCCTTAGAGCATGTGCTCCTCACTTCGCACCTATCTTCAAAGAGATCTTCAACCTCTACCTGGCCCAGGCAGTGATACCTTCCTGTCTGAAATCTGCCACTATCATCCCAGTGCCAAAGAAATCTCCCATCTCCAGCCTCAACGACAACCGTCCGGTGGTGCTCACTTCAGTAATCATGAAGTGCTTTGAGAGACTGGTCGTCCGGTATATCAATGATCACCTCCCCCCGGACCTTGACCCCACCAGTTCGTAAAACCGGTCTGCAGAGGATGCCATCTCCTTAGCCCTGCATGCTGCGCTGAGCCACCTGGAGGAGCAGCAGAGCTATGTCCGGATGCTCTTTGTGGACTATAGCTCAGCATTCAATATAATCATCCCGGACATACAGTAAACCCTTGTTTTTCACGGGGGTTACGTTCCAAAAAGACCCCGTGATAGGCAAAATCCGTGAAGTAGAAACCTTTATTTTTTTAAACTATTATTATACAATTAAATACTCTATTATACATTGAAAAGAAAGAACAAACCAATTTACAGGCTCAAGCATTTGTTTCACAAATAAAAGTACTTTAGAAACCTTTTTTTCAACAAATAACTCTGTACTGTACTGTCAAATAATAATTTTAATGAATGTGAACAGAAGGCTTCAAATCGCTGAGATTAGCCCCGCCCACCGCAACCCGACTATTGGATTAAACGGGAGAAAATTTAAAAGGATTATGAAAAAAATACAAAGTACAGTGGGACATATAGTGACTCAGGTGTACTTCACTGCTCTACAGACTGAGCCGCTGCATCCTGACTCCGCTCTGCAGTGTTTTCTTCTTTTGAAGCCCGCGGTGCTGCTGTGTTTGTTCGGGAGAAGAGCATAGTGATAGGCAGTTGTTGTCGCTCTTTTTTCTGCTTTGCAAAAAGATCCTTATACACCGACATGCCACCATCAAGAGAATTTGCACGTAGTAATGAAAATTTGGCAAGCTGATTTACGTACGTGCACATATTAAACTGCAACGTTATTGACGCACACGTAGAGAAGAAGCAGAGTGACTTTTTAGCCAATCAGAATGCAGAACACAGAACACAATGCACGATGCAAATCCGTGAAGTAGCGAAAGCGTGAAAACCAAACCGCGTTATAGCAAGGGATCACTGTACTGATCAGAAAACTGGACACTTTAGGCCTGCCCGCCTCACATGTGCCTGGATAAAGGACCTTCTCACTGACCAGACCCAGGCTGTGAGGCTGGGCCCCCACCTCTCCCCCACACGCACACTAAGCACTGGCTCCCCACAGGGCTGTGTGCTGAGCCTACTTCTGTACTGCCTCTACACCCACGACTGCAGTCCGCAGCATGACAGCAACCTCATCGTGAAGTTTGCTGATGACACCACAGTCGTCGGACTCATTTCAAAGGGAGACGAGGCAGCCTACAGGGAAGAGGTCCTGAAGCTGGCAGCTTGGTGCTCAGGTAACAACAGCTCTGAACACCAAGAAAACAAAGGAAATCATCTTGGACTTCAGGAGGCACAACACCAACCCAGCTCCCCTCTACATCAATGGAGAGCGTGTGGAGAGGGTCCACACCTTCCGGTTTTCGCCGGATATAGTTTTCCAACGACATCTCCTGGACAGATTACATTACAGAGGTCATCAAGAAGGCCCAGCAGAGACTCCACTTTCTACGGTGCATCAGATCAAGGACAAACCGCCTTAGGAACAGTTTTTTCCCCAAAGCCATAACCATCCTGAACTCACACATGTACTGACACTGACAGCTCTGCACGTACCCACACGCACGCGTGCGCACACACGTCTCTCTCTCTCTCCGAGGCTCTCTCTCAGTAGGAGAGGAGTATATCTCAATATGTGCAATATATCTCTGCTATCATGGGCATAGCTAGTGCAATACCTACCTCACTGTGGAAAGGAAAACTTATTTATCTAAATTTTTTTATTGTACATTTTTATAGTTTATGTAAGTTGTACATTTTTTTGGAAATTCTTTTTCTCATGCATGTCTGCACTAAACAGTGATTGGCTCTTATTTCACTTTATGCGCGTGTGATGAGAATTGTACATGTACATAGCGACAACAAAGGCATTATATTCTATTCTATTATATGGAACAAAGGAACAATGCAGGTTTTTATTGTTCCTTTGCTCCATATAAGTTATTTTTTATTAGAAAAGTTGCTGAAAAGCCTCCCTATTTCAGGTTTCAGCCGTGCACACAAAACTGAAATTGATTATTAGTATGGCACAAGACATTTCTTAGGAGACAAAAAAAAATAGGTAAAAAGAGTTAAACTTGACTGATTAGGTTCTTCTACTATCAGACACTGTTGTGTTTTTTCACAAGCCTAATATGTTTTGACGGCCGTCTTCCTTCTTCGTCATTTATTTATTTTTTCCTGTTTTGGTGTTTAATGTAATGACCTCCGTTGTCTTGTTTAGTTTGATTTCTGGTTTGAAAAAATAAAGAGGTTAAAAAAAACAGGGTTCGTTTTGTCAGTTACACCTTTCAGAAAAATGTCACAAGAACAGCCAGACGGCTGGTTCCAAATACTGCAGGCTTCTTAGCTTAGCAGTGAGACATGGAAGGTTGGCGAGATGCTGTATTTAGGGGGTAACTGCAGACGGTCGGATACAGGAACGGATCTGGAATGGATCCACGTACCTGGGACTGAGTTTCTTGCAGGACTCCATAGCCGGAGGTCTTAGGGCAGGTGGACAGCCAAACCCACTGACCAGTAACCAGTTTGGGGCCTTTCCTGTCTGCACTTGTCGGCCTGCTCTTGGGTCACATGGACAGCTTCCCGGAGTTGCACATGGAGTTGCTCCCACATCTCCTCACAGCCACTGAACCACTCGTCCACTGCTGGTAGCTCTGTGGGTTCTCGTGCTCAGGGAAAGAAAGGAGGCCGAAACCCCAACACACATTGAAAGGGCGAATGTCCAGTGGACGCCTTCTTCAACGAGTTTTAGGCATATTTGGCCAAGACCAGGAATTGTCTCCAGTCCTCTTGGTGTCGGCCATTGTAGGTAGGTAGGTAGGTAACTCGTGCATGAAGTGGAAAACCCATTGCCAATGAGATGGGGGGGATGTACACCCTGTCAGCCGGGCCGGATGGTGGTAGAGCTTCTGTGGCATTGATTCCAGACAACTCCGTCATTATGCCCCACTGAACAGGAGCTAGGATCAGAGATATGGGTACGACAGGTTGCGGTATGACAGTTGCCTCAGCAGTGGTGTTGTATAAATGAGACAGCGCATCAACCTTTCCATTCTTGGACCCTGGGCAATATGTGATGTGGAAATTGAAGCGTGAATAACAGGGACCAACGTGCCTGCCGTGGGTTCAACCGCTTAGCTGACTTTATTTACGCCAGGCTCTTGTGGTCGGTGAGAACCAGGAAGGGTTGAGCCGACCCTTCGACCCAATGCCTCCACTCGGAAAACGCCTCCTTCATGGCCAGCAATTCCAAGGCTGAGAAAGCAAGAACACCCGTCCTCAGGTGGGCATAGCTCCTGGCAGGAGGTCGATGCCACAGTCATAGAACCGGTGTGGTCCTCGCCTTGAGCAGGCAACCCCTCCACCTCCCCGGTTGGGCTAATCTCTGTGATGGTGGCTGCAATCGACCTCAATGGAGCACAGTTTTCAGACCTTTCAGCAGCTCTAAGGGAGTGTTGCCGGCAATGAATGGAGGTGAATGTGAGGTGGAGAGACTTGTGATGGTGATCAGAGGAGACGACTGTGATTTCCTAAATCAGGAACCAGAACTGGCCTGGATATGACCGGTGAACGTATAAGCAGGAAAAAACCGCATGGATTCCGATTTTCTCAGATCGGATACAGGCCTCATTCATTTGTGGAAATAAATCGGATACGAATTGGATACATGCATTTGCGTTTGCCATGTAAGCAGACAAATCCGATATTCCCCAGTAAATGCGAGTCGTACGTCAGTGAAGTCAACTCAGGACACCACCAACTGAGATCACATGCACTCAGTGCTTTTGTGCGCTGATTTTGCTGTTCGAGGACAGCTGGAGCCCCATCAGCGTGTTACCTTTCAGCCTCAGGCTTCAGACTGTAGTTGGAAACCGCTATTTCCGGTCTGGTCCAGTTCGGGACGCAAACGGAAACTAATGAAGCGGGACACAATTGCTCTGGAACAGGCTAGAAGCTGTTTATTTCTTTGCTTGGATCAAACTGTTAGTACAGCACAACGTCTGCAAACACTTCCTCGTTCAAAACTCAGCGAGAGCACATAAGCCGGCCAAGCAGCCCTCCTTTTTCCTCCCCCGCGCATCGCCTCTCCTGCCTCATCCAGGAGCGCCCAAGGCAACGCCTCCTTCCGTCGCCGTGTTGCCTCCATGACAACCACAGTCACACAAAAGAAACACAACAAAAAGGGGGGGGGGACAAGCAGATTTCGCCATGCTCAACGTTTGCCGTTTCGACCAACACGTATCTTCTAAATGTGCTTTTATTAGTGTTATGATTATTATTAAGGGCCTGCTCGCTCATAATTTTTTTAATCCGTGCGGCCAGTGCTCAGATGCACGGAAGGTGGAAATAGTTACTACTACGTAGTCGTCAGAATGTCTACGTTTGATAGTTTCAGCATTGTATAGTGTAAATGCTAAATAAATAAATCGGCACATACCTGCTGCCAGAGAGCCTGGACAGGAGTGCAGAACCACAGTGTGTGCATGTAGCTGTCGGGTAGATTATTATCACAGTGCTTGCAAATGTCTGAGTTACTGAGACCCATCTTGAACATCCTCTGTCCAGTGTAGTAAATTCTGTGAAGAGTTTTGAGATGGATTAGCTGCAGATTTGGACTTTTTGTCAGTTTAAAGGTATTTAGACAGAGTTCTGACCAGAAGCTTTCATCTGTGCTGATGCTCAAATCTGCATCCCATTTTTTTGTTGGAAGGGCAATATTGTTATCTAAATTACATAAAAGTTTGTATATTTTGGAGAGAGTTCTATTCATTGAAAAATTAATCAGAGTGGTAACTACATCTGGTAGCTTTAAATCGTCGTCTTTAATTTTATACTTTTTAGTAATACTTGATTTAAGTTGCTTATATTCCAAGAAGTTATTTATTCCATGTTTGTCTTGAAGTTCCTGGGGAGTTATGAATCTTCTATCAATAATTACGTGCTCTAGTTGTTTTATGCCCCCTGCTTGCCAAGCTGGGAAGTGAATCATTTTTTTGTTAATAAGGATGTCCGGGTTGTTCCAGATGGGTGTCATTTTGCACGGTTGAATTGATGATTTTGATATTTTGAGAAATTCACACCAGGCTGTTAAAGTGGAATTTATATTAATGCTTTTGAAACAATCCTGTTTTTTAACTGTTTGGCTAATAAATGGTAGCTGCGACAGGTTGATCTTTCCACATAACGCCTGTTCCAAGTCTAACCATGAGTTGGTTTCTGGATTATTTTTTAACCATTTTAAGATATATTGTAATCTATTTGCAAGAAAGTATTTGTGGAAGTTAGGTAATTCTAATCCTCCACAGCTTTTTGCAGATTTTAAAGTTTTTAGACTAATTCTTGCAGGTTCGTTGTTCCATAGAAGGCTTGATATGGATGAGTCTAATGTTTTGAACCATTTTAATGGCGGTTGTGTGGGAATCATTGAGAAGAGATAATTAACCTTGGGTAAGATTTTCATTTTAACCGTGGCTACCTTGCCCATAAGGGACTGAGGCAGGTTGGTCCAGCGTGTTAGATCGTCCTGTATGCTTTTCAGTAATGGGGTGTGGTTTAGCTGCACCAGTTCTGATAGTTTGGGGGAAAAGTAGATACCCAGATATTTGATATTTCCTGTTTTAACTGGAATTGTGAGTCTTTGTTCCATATTCCTGTTGAGTGGTAATAAAACAGACTTATTCCAATTAATGGAATAGTCTGATATGGAGGAGAATTCATTTATGATCATTGCTGTTTCATTTACAGAATGTAAATTCCTTAAAAACAGCAATATGTCATCCGCATAAAGACTAATTTTATGATGGCTGTGTTTGGTTTTTATTCCTATAATGCTCTCATTCTGTCTTATTGCTGCAGCTAAAGGCTCAATGAATATAGCAAAAAGAGAAGGAGAAAGTGGGCAGCCCTGTCTGGTTCCTCTTCCAAGAAAAAACCTGTTTGAAGTCTGTTTATTAGTTGTAACTGATGCATTGGGGTTGTGATATAATATTTTGATCCAATTGATGAATGCTTCTCCAAAACCAAACTTATGGAGGGCAGCAATAAGGAACTTCCAATTTACTCTGTCAAAGGCTTTTTCAGCATCCAGCGATAGTACCGTCATTTCCTGGTTTTCAATGGTGGCAAAGTCTATTATATTAACTAGTCTACGGACATTATCATCCGAGTGTCTGCCTTTGATGAATCCAGTCTGGTCAAAGTGAATTATGTGAGGAGTGATTATTTCTATTCTCTGTGCTAGTGCTTCGCAGATAATTTTTACATCTGCATTGATTAAAGAAATAGGGTGATAGCTTGAAGGACTTGTGGGATCTTTGTCTGGTTTTAGAAGAAGAATTATGTTGGCTGAGTTCATGTTAGGTGGCATTGATTGGCTCTCATTAATAGATGTGACCGTTTTATAAAATGTTGGTGCCAGTTGTTCCCAGAATTCTTTATAAAACTCAGCAGGAAAGCCGTCAGGCCCTGGTGCTTTACCATTGGGCATAAGTAACAGAGCTTCATGAAGTTCAGACAGCGAGAGCGGAGAATCTAAATTTGTGATTTGATCCTCATTTAGCCTGGGTAGGTTTACATTATTAAGAAATGAGTCAATACTTTGCTCTGACGGATTGATCTGCGGTGTGTACAGGTTTTTATAAAATTTTTCAAATGCGTTATTAATTTTGACCGGGTCATGAGTGACATTTCCTGTTTGGTCCATAATAGAGGTGATTGATGATTTTTCTCTATTAATTTTAAGCTGATTAGCCAGAAATTTGCCAGATTTATTAGAGTTTTCAAATCTTTCAAGTCGTAGCCTTTGTATTTGAAATTGTGTTCGTTTATTAATGATGTCATTTAACTGCAGCTTTAGATTTTTCAGATCTCCCAGAATGCGTTTCTGTGCTGAAGCAGCATAAGCAGTCTCCAGGGTTTTGATTTTATTTTCTAATTCTAATAAATCTGCTTCCTCTTTGCGTTTTTTGTGCGTTGAATAAGAAATGATTTTCCCTCTCATGACTGCCTTTGCTGTTTCCCAAAGAACGCACGGTGGGATGTCTGGAGTATTGTTGAAGTCTAAGAAGGTTGCCCACTCTTTTTTAAAGAATTCAAGAAATTCCTGGTCCTTTAACAGAGACGTATTAAACCTCCAAGTTGTACCAGAGGGTGTGGATTTTTCCCTAGAAATGTTTACAGAGACTGGTGCATGATCACTGATAATAATTGGATGGATATTGGAGCTTTGAATATTTTTTAAAAGAGAGTTACTGATTAATAAATAGTCCAAACGGGAGTGTGAATGGTGGACTGGAGAAAAAAAAGGTGAACCCTTTAGTGCTTGGGTGACATGAGCGCCACGCGTCGCAGAGACCCAAATCATTCATGTACTGCTTTAGAATACTTGCAGACCGCCATGTACGCTGATTTGCTGCTGTGCTGAGTCTGTCAAGTTCAGGGTCCAAAACAAGGTTGACGTCTCCTCCTATAATGATTGTGGAGTCAGAGTGAACTGAGAGTGAGGTGAAGAATCTGTGAAAGAAGGAAGAGTCGTCAACATTAGGGCCATAAACACTCGCTATACAAAAGTCCTTATTCTGAATGGATATATTAATGATTACAAATCTGCCTTCTGGGTCAGTAACTGTATCCTTATGAGTAAAATTAAGATTTTTATTAATTAAAACAGCAACTCCTCGTTGTTTGGAGTTGTAACTGGCAGAGTATATAACTGGAAATTGTAAGCAGCACATAAGGTGATTCAAAGAATTTGATAAATGGGTCTCCTGCAGTAGAGCTATATCTGCTTTTAGACCATCCAGGTGATTTAACACTTTCAATCTCTTTGGCTCAGAGCCAAGTCCACGCACATTCCAGCTAACGATGTCAAGACTGTTCATAACTGCTCTGACTGAAAAGGTGTAAAGCTAAGTAGTGCTTGTGTACCAGTCCGTGTGCGCGTGCCCGCATTGAGAAGCGCTGTGCGCGTGAACGTTTTCTGGCTATGTGAGCTGCGTGTCGCGTGCGTCCTATGAGAGCCTGTGTGAGGTGATTGCAGTATGTCGGCGTGTGTGTGCAAGATCGCATGTGCACGCCCCTGTGTGCGCTTGTGTGCGCGCACGCCCGTTCCGTGCATATATAAATACTTACCGAGGATGAGTTGCTTCCAGGTGATTTACATATGATGAGGGGGGAGAGGGGGGGAGGAGAGTAAAGGAAAGAAAAAAAAAGATAGAAGGGAAAACGAAAACAACAACAAAACAACAATAGAAACATCAGTGGGACTGAGGTGACGAAGAAAAAAAAAGACTGTTTTCCTGAGATCGAGGTGTGGATTATTGATGATCCGGTTTTCCATTCATTGAAGTAAGTTTAGCGGGTTTCTTCTGGGCAGCGCAGATGTTCTCAGCGCGGATCTGAAAGCCTTCAGCACAGCCAGGGGGTGATCTCCGGGTCCCGGAACAGCCGGCCGTCCACGTAAAATTTGTCAACGGCCACAATCGCTCTCGAACCAGCAGCAAGATGCTTCCTCCTCAGCGGGAACAGGATCTTTCTTCTACGGAGGATTTCTGCCGGGAACTGGTCATTAACGCTGTAATGCGTGCCTCTCAGTTCCCGTCCGCGGCCCTTCACCAACTCCTTCTGTTTGAAATGTTCGAATTTAGCCACAGTAGGACGCGGGCGCTGGTGGTCGGACCTTCTTCCTCCGAGGCGGTGAACCCTGTGGAAGGTGATCTTCTGCACCTCCTCCTTGGGGAGCTTCAGGTGGACCTCTAAAAAGGATCTAACGGTGGCCTCGGGGTCTTCTCCTGCCTCCTCTGGAACCCCCGCGACCACTAGATTGTCCCTCATGCTCCTCGACTGGAGATCCAGGAGGGTTTCCTTGATGGATCGGTTCTCCTCGGAGAGACGAGTGGTGTCACTGTTCAGGATCTTGACGGTCTCTCTGAGGGCCTGGTTCTCCGCTGCGAGCTCCCGAACCTGCTGCTGGCTGAATTCCAGAGACTCCCGCAGACCTTGAAATTCTCTATGGAGGATCTCCAGCAAATTGAGGCGGCAGTCAAAGCTGGAGAGCTTTTTATCAATCGAATCCAGGATATCGCTCACTCCGCTGCCTGGAGAGGACACAGCCCCGGGAGAGTCCTCAGGCCGTTCACGCTTGGCGGAGGGGGTGGTGGTGGCGGTTCTGGGCTTCACCATGTTGCAGGTATTAAAACACTCGTCAATGAAATTCTCCAGGTCCTCCAGGCTGACAGAAGCTTAATACTCTTAACAGGTTATGTTAGTTAGCAGGAAATATTTTAATATGGCGGAAAAATGAAACAAGATCGAAAATGTTTGTTCAAATGCTTACGCGCCGCCAAGTCTACTCACCACACTCGTCTCGCTGGGTCTCGCGATACTACAGCATCACCCGCGTTCTTCTCTGCCTACTTCTTCAGTTTAACACATAAAATGATCCGGACATTATTAGAAAAGTGTTTCAGTTAGAAAGATGACTTGGACCAAACATTGGGATGTTTGGCTGTTAATAAACACAAAGGTAATATATTATGATATATAAGGATATAGTTTACAAGCCAGATATATGGTAGGCCCTTTACCTTGCTACTTAAATTGACCAAATTTGAATTGCCAGTCATTAACTTATAGCTTAACTCAAGTCCATTCAAGTCAACTCTTCAGGCCAATAACATTGTCTGCTCTCATGATTTACCTTTTGCTGGACTTTTAATGACATCTTGTTTTGTTATTAATTTGTGTCCAGGAAGTACCCGTAGCAATATAACCTCTATGCACTGGAGCCAGAAGATCACTTAAGCCACTTACCCTGCTTTTGGATTAAACCAGTGTTTTTCAACCAGTGTGCCGCGGCACACTAGTGTGCCGTGGGAGATGGTCAAGTGTGCCGTGGAAAATTGCCCTCATTAACTGATCTAAAAGCATTTCCCATCTCCAGGAAATCAGCTCTTTGTTCATCCAAACAGGTCCTGATAAAACACTGAGTAGTTAGGACTATAAACGATCATAAAATACTTTTTTCTTTGTGTTTATTTGATTCTATTAAAGAAATTTTGATAAGAATGACGGTAACGCAAAATAGCTGCAGCTATAACTGTGTAAGGAAAAGTCCCGCAGCTTTTACTGTCTCCACGACTCCACCAATCATTCTTGAAGGCTTAATCACATGTCATCAGTCTGACCAATCAGAAGTGGTTAAAGTCTCCACTTCCTTGTTCCAATTTAGCTCATAACTCAGTCAGTTCCGACAAAAACACCAGCTAAAGCTCGTCTTTAGCGGTGTAGCTTTCCACAGAATCCGGTATCAGACCGTGGAACAAGTGAACAAAACCATGAAGCTCAGAGACGCGAGTCTTTCTGCCGTTTTCTAGCAGTTTTCACACTACATCTCCCATGATGCATTGGCTTAAAGGGACAGCGTCTTGAAAACACAACGAACATACAGTTTGTATGTAACTTAACTTTTATTACATCTTTTAGAAAAACATCTGCAACTTCCTGCTTTTTCTGCCACAATTATCACAAAAATGCACGTCAGATTGCCGGGGTGGGGGGGGGGGGGCGGCTGTAGATCAAAACAGACTATGAGTTTCTGCTTTTTTTTTTTTTTTTTGGGATGCTGGTGTGCCGCGGGATTTTTGTCAAGGTTAAAGTGTGCCGTGGCTCAAAAAAGGTTGAAAAACACTGGATTAAACAACCCAGCAGAGATCTGCCTCCCTTCAACATCTGGGGACTCATTTACTTATTTCAGTAACGTTCAAACATTCTCCAGTCGATTCCTATCAAGCTCTGCATTCGAATTTGGGAAAATGCACAACTCCTGAACATGCCGTCATGTTTTCCAGCTCATCTTCCCAAACACAACAGAGGTAAAAGGAGAGCTGCACAAAGTAGTCATTGGGGCATTCAGGAGATTGGCTATTGAGTGGAAAAGAACACATTAGGCTAATGGATGATACCAGTGGACTGCTCATCAACCCCCACAGTCTCCAAACTCCATCTACAATTTCTAGACAGTAATGCATCATCTATCTGAGGCCTACAGCACAATTGCTAACCTTACAAAGAGAATGCAGAGTGAGATTTGCTTGTGTGAGAATGTTGTAAAAAATCTAGTTCTGGACAACTTTGAGGATTGGTATAGCCACACTTATGGAATAAATCTTTATTTAAAAAGGATCTCAGTGACAAAGACATCAATAAAAAAGTTATTCAACAAATTTTAACAAAATAGGTACATAATTATGGAAGCATTTCTGTTGCCTATTTAAAAATACAAGTCAATACCAGAAATGCTTTTTCATTTTCAAAATGAAGCTGCATTTGTTGACTCAAAATGAAAAATTAAAATTCAAACTGCCGAACTGCTTTGCCTTTTTTCTTCTTCAACACCTCTTATTCTGTCACTTAATTAAAATGATAAAGAAAATGGTATTTGACATTTCATTTTGAAAAAGTTCTCCAGTAAATGTGTAGCAAGATTCAATTAGAAATATCTAATTTGACAATTAAAATGGGTTAACAGAACTGCTTTTCCCTTTTCACAAATTAACTGCCTCAATTGATTCAAAAATAAAATAAAAAATCAATCCTCAAAAATGCTGCATCACTGCTTATGCTGACATAATTAAAGCGATAATCCAAAGAGGGGTTTGCATTTTCATTTTCACATCCACCGTGCAAAAAGTGTTGCATCATTCCTTTTCAGTCTGCATTTCCAGGGGGGAGGCTGGGTGATGATGTCAGTGCTCACTCTTCTTCTGCGTATTTTGCCCTACCATTAAACTTCAAAGGTTTAGCACGTTTGGCCACTACTGTGAGTTGTTCTTGGTTCCACTGAAGCTCAAGCCTGTATTTGCTCCAGGTTCAACGACAGCGTCTCACAAACGCAGCAGGACTCAATGATGACGCCAATTGTTCCTGGCGAGAAAACAAAGGGGTTTGGTAACCATATCTAGCTTGGAAGGGTGAGTATCCGGATGAGTTGATCAGGAACTTGTGGGAATGCTCAGCCCATGGGAGCTAAGATAAGACTGAGGTCATTTTACCAGATCCTAAAAGCCTCAGAGATGCTCTTTCTGCTCAGATAGTCGCCCTGGATGGTGTAAGTATAGCCTCCAATTCCACAGTCAGAAACCTTGGGGTTCCATTTGACCAGGATTCATCATTTAAGGCTCACATATCTCAGGCGTGTCAAACTGCATTTTTTCACCTGCGGAATCTAGCTAAGATTAGAGATATACTCTCTAAAAGTGATGCTGAAAAACTCATCCATGCATTTGTTAAATCTAGGCTGGATTACTGTAACTCTTTGTTAGCAACGTGTCCTAAGAGTTCTTAAAGAATGCAGGAGCTAGATTGTTAGCAGGATCTAGCAGAAGAGATCACATCACCCCTGTGTTAGTTTGACTTCACTGGCTCCCAGTTGATTATAGAATCAAGTTTAAAATCCTCCTGCTTACCTATAAGGCCTTACACGGTACGGCCCCATTCTATATTAAGGACCTCATAGTCCCTTACCACCTAAACAGAACACCTAGCTCGCAAAAAGCATGACTGCTTGTGATTCCAAGAATTAGTAAAAGTACAGTTGGAGATAGAGCCTTTAGTCATCAAGCCCCTATTTTATGGAATAATCTCCCAGCTCATGTAAGACAGGCCGACACAGTTTCTACATTCAAAGTTAGACTTAAAACGTTTTTCTTCGGACAGGTTTATTGTCAGACTAGATAATGTTCAGAGAATATTTACCTTAATGTTAAATTTGTTTAAATTAAACTTAACAACAACAATAAAGTTGTTACTAGGCTGCTAGAAGTTTGAAGCTGGGGAAACTATGGTGCACTGGGGTTCTGTCCTCTTTTCTCATCTACTTCTACTCTCCTTCTCTCCTCTATTCTTGATCATTGCTTATCATTTAGTTCTCTATGCCTCTATTGAGGTTTTTCATGTCAACTAAATAAATGCTGGGAGACAAGCATGGGTAGTTCTTTGGCTAATGGAAGTTTTTTGCATGGGTACGGTCAATGATGGTGACTATAACCATCTTACCTCTCGAGGTAGGTAGACTAGTGATGAAGTCCATTGCAACGACCAAGGTCTAGACGGCACAGGTAGAGGGTGACGCAAACCAGCACGCGGGGTCCTGGGGGTCTTGACGCTGGCACACACAGGACAAGCAGCCACAAAATCCCTAATGTCGGAGGACATAGAGGGCCACCAAAAATGCAGGGACACGAGAAAACTCGTCCTGCTTATTCCGGGATGGCGGATCAGTCAGGAAGAATGTCCCCACTTCAACTCTAGGGTATGCAAGGATGGAGGCACAAACAGACACCCATCTGGACAGCTGGCAGGTACTGTGACAGGATCGGGAACAGTGAGGTTCCCAACACCAGGTGAGGGGGAATAATAATGGAGGATACATCACGTATTTCATTTTTTTTTTTTTTTTTTTTTTTTTTAACTTGTCCTGTCCAACAGCTAGGCAGACAGATGAGAGCTGAGGGCCTCTTGGGTTGGACATATTTTACTTTAACAAGAGGGGTTATTAATCTTCAGACAAACCAAAGGTATGTCTGAATAAACCCCTTTTGTAATTGAGGCCAAACTTTATTAATTTCAAACATGTCTGAAAATCTTTGGTGTTGGACCGGACGGAAAAGGAAAGAGGGGAAGAAGAAAGAGGGACGTTAGAGAGAGGGGGGGTAGGGGGTGATAATAGGAGGGGAAAGGGGATAAGACCATGAAGCAGCATAAAGCAACAAGTTTACTGGTTGTTAATCATTATGGTAAGGTTCAAATGTAAAAAAAAAACAAAAAAAAAAAGGGCGGAGCCTGTCCACACACACACTCAAATGTTATAAACACACTTGTTAGTTGCAAAAATGTCCACCTGTCGACATGTACACAAAACAGATAGTGTTCACACGCATACTTATGCCTTAAAACCAACTAGTGTGAAATATTTCAGTCATTCAGTCTGTTGAGCTGACACCTGTGCTCAGGTGAGTGTTTATGTTCTTCTAAAATGGATGGTGGAACGTGAAAAGAAGGAGGGAGAGTGCCCAGCCATCCCCACCCCAAGACCCCCACCGCACCAGCAGCGGCAGCCGGATTCCCCCCAACACCACACGGGAACCGGCAGGGAACAACCGCCGCCCGGGCGACCAAGCCCGCCACCCAGGCCAGGGCCAGCAGGGCCGCCGCAAGGCCCCCAGAGCCAGAGAGCAGGGAGGCACGGAGGGAAAGAGGGCGCCGCCCCAGCCCAACCAGGAGAGCAGCCCCCCCGCCGCGCCGGGAGAACCCAACGCAGGGCCCCACCGGAGAAGGACGCCCACAGCCCCAGACGAGCACCCCACCACCACCCAGGAGTTCCGGGCATCCCCCCGCCCCAACCCCAGGTACGGGCCAGGACCCCCCAAGGGAGACCCACTCCGCACTCCAGGCAGCCATCCGCCCGGCCAACGGTTGGTCCAGGGAGGAGCGAGGCAGGGGCCCGCCGCCCCCGCCCAGGAGGGGGGAACCCCGGGGAAAAAAGAGGGCCCACAAGGGGTGTTGTAAATATGGCCCGACCAGGCTCGGCCACAGTTGGAAATTTGGCGGGGCCCAGCACTCAGGAGCAAGGACCAGAACCCACCCCCCAGGGACACGAACACCCCCGGCTCAGATGTAATGTGAACCCCCCCAACGCGCGGAGAGAGCACCGCCGGGCCCAGGAAGCCAGCACCCCGGGGACACAGCCGCCGTTGCAAAGGGGCCCGTACCCCCCACCAGGGAAGAGGCAGGGGACAGATGGTCCTAGGTCCCACCTTCCTTGCAAAATGTGTGTGCGTGTATGTGTGTTTGAGAGAGTGTGTGTGTGCATGTGTGTGTGTTTATGTTGGGATGTATATATTGAGGGGGGAGGGGTGTGTGTACTAAGGGGGGTGCGGTTAAAATTGGCGGGTAGGGCACTAAGGGGACGTTTCCTGATTACTCACAGTGACGTCCCCTCACCCTCCCCACCAAGGGGCCCTAAATGTCTAAGGTGCGGTTAAAATTGGCGGGTAGGGTGCTAGGAGGACATCCGCTGCTTGCTGGCAGTGATGTCCAAGCACCCCCCCTACCAAGGGCCCTACATGTCTAAGGTGCAAATAAAACCGAAAGAGGGGGGGCCCACTCCATACGGCAACCACAGGAGGGGGGTCACTGCCTAGTGAACCCCCCCCCAAGGCTCATCGCAGGCTAAGCCCCCCACCCCCTCACCCTATTATGAGGTTATATGAGGAAGGGGGTAAGTTGGGGACAGATGATAGACTGTCCCCCGGTGGTCAAACAGCCGTCCCCCGCCCCCCCCCCCCAGTAAGGGGGCCAGGCCCACCCAGCCCCGGGGCCCCACCCCCGGAGGCGCAGACACCCCAGGCCCAGCACCACCACCCCCACACAGAGAGAGGGGAGCCAGAAAGCGCCGGCCCCCCCCGGAGCAAGCCCAGGCCCCCACCCCCAAACGCCGGCCCTAGAAGAGCTCTGGTCAGGCCTCGACGGGACCGAGGCAGCCAACCGGCCGGGGAAACCGCCGATGGCCTCAGTGGAGACCCCGACCCGTCAACCCCCCTGCCCCGTACCAATAGTGGCCCCCCCCCTCCCCCAGAATGCCCCCCCACAGGACAGGGCCGACAAGACCCCCACCCCACCCCACCCCCAGACCCCGCAGCCGAAGCGGATGACACCCAGAGCGACCGGGGGCCCCAAGAGGGTTGTCCCGTCCCGCCCCAGAGCCAGGGAAGGGCCGATCCCAGCCCCAGGTGTAGACGGGAAGCCCATCCAGCGCCGCTGGGCCCCCCCCCCCCCGAGCAGCGCCCCCCGCCAACCCCCCCCAGCACAGGCAAAGGGACCACCCCCCCAAGCCAAGCCAGACCACCACCCCACCCCCCCCACCACGCACCCCCACACCCAAGCCCAGAGGACCACGCAGCGCCCCAGGCCGCCCCACCCAGGCGCCGGACCCGACCCCCCGACCAACGGAGCCCCCACCACCCCCGGCCAGGCACCGGAGGCCCCGACCCCCACCCCGGCCCACGGCAGAAGGGCAAGGAGCAGCGACGACCATGCCCCCCCCACCCCCTAAGTCACGGAGTTAGCTATGGGAGACCAGAGAGACCGAATTCTTTCAAAGTTACTTGAACTTTGGGCTGACATTTTTTCCAAGCTGATATGATCAAGCAGCAGATTTCTGTGTTGACTTATATTTATATTTTTTTTGCTTTTCCAATTTATTAAAATAGTTTTTTTAGCAATGCAAAGAGTTATGAAAATGATAGAGCCTAATCCTCCTTCTACATCGATGGCACTCATGTCACCAAGCACACAAAGTGACGGTGAAGCTGTGATTGAAACCTTAAGCCAGACTGATAGATCGGCACATACCTGCTGCCAGAGAGCCTGGACAGGCGTGCAGAACCATAGTGCATGCATGTAATTGTCGGGTAGATTACTGTCACAGTGCTGACAAATGTCTGAGTTACTGAGACCCATCTTGAACATCCTCTGTCCAGTGTAGTAAATTCTGTGAAGAGTTTTGAAATGGATTAGCTGCAGATTTGGATTTTTTGTCATTTTAAAGGTGTTTAGACAAAGTTCTGACCAAAAACTTTCATCTGTGCTGATGCTCAAATCCGCATCCCATTTTGTTGTCGGAAGTGAAATATTGTTATCTAAATTACATAAAAGTTTGTATATTTTGGAGAGAGTTTTATTCATTGAGAAATTGATCAGAGTGGTAACTACATCTGGTAGCTTTAAATCGTTGTCTCTGTATTTAAACTTTTTAGTAATAATTGATTTAAGTTGCTGATATTCCAAGAAGTTATATATTCCATGTTTGTCTTGAAGTTCCTGGGGAGTTATGAATCTTCTATCAATAATTATGTGCTCTAGTTGTTTTATGCCCCCTGCTTGCCAAGCTGGGAAGTGGATAATTTTTTTGTTTATGAGGATGTCTGGGTTGTTCCAGATGGGTGTCATTTTGCACGGTTGAATTGATGATTTTGATATTTTGAGAAATTCCCACCAGGCTGTTAAAGTGGCATTTATATTAATACTTTTGAAACAATCCTGTTTTTTAACTATTTGACTAATAAATGGAAGATCTGACAGGTTGATCTTTCCACATAACGCCTGTTCCAAGTCTAACCATGAGTTGGTTTCTGGATTATTTTTTAACCATTTTAAGATGTATTGTAATCTATTTGCAAGAAAGTAATTGTGGAAGTTAGGTAATTCTAATCCTCCACAGCTTTTTGCAGATTTTAAAGTTTTTAGACTAATTCTTGCAGGTTTATTGTTCCATAGAAAGCTTGATATGGATGAGTCTAATGTTTTGAACCATTTTAATGGCGGTTGTGTGGGAATCATTGAGAAGAGATAATTAACTTTGGGTAAGATTTTCATTTTAACCGTGGCTACCTTGCCCATAAGGGACAAAGGCAGGTTGGTTCACGTATTTCAGACTCCTCCTCCAGCTGGAACTACCGCGAGAGAACACTGGCCTTGATGTTCTTGCTCCCTGGTCGGTAGGACAGAGAAGAGTTTAACCTGTTGAAGAACAAACCTCATCTTGCCTGGCAAAGGTTAAGATGCTTGGCAGTCCGGATGTACTCCAGGTTCTTGTGGTCAGTCCAGACCAGGAACCGCTGCTCAGCCCCCTCCAACCAGTGACGCCACTCCTCCAAGGCTAGTTTCACTAGTTTAACAATGCAAGCAGTTCTCTGTTCCCAATGTCATAGTTTCTCTCTGCAAGAGTGGATTTTATTATCGGACGCTCTCTGTGAAAAAACAGCCCCTACCCCAGACTAAGATGGATTCCCCTCTAAAATAGCTGCGTTTACATGGGCAGAAGTAATCGGAAACAATGCCTGATCGGAAAAAAAATGCGTCATGTAAACACGCCATGGGGGGTGGGGTTTTTAACCTGCGTTGCGCCTTGGGGGGGGGGGGGGGGGGGGGCTACTTGGCAGTGCCTCCCCCCATGGTTGCCGTACGGAATGGGCCCCCCCCTCTCTCGGTTTTATTTGCACCTTAGACATTTAGGGCCCTTGGTAGGGGGGGTGCTTGGACATCACCGCCAGCAAGCAGCAGATGTCCTTTTAGCACCCTACCCGCCCATTTTAACTGCACCTTAGACATTTAGGGCCCCTTGGTGGGGAGGGTGATGGGACATCCCTGTGAGTAATCAGGAGATGTCCCCTCAGTGCCCTACCTGCCAATTTTAACTGCACCCCCTTTGTACACACCCTTCCCCCCTCAAAATATACAGTCCAACGTAAACACACACACATGCACACACACACCCACACTAACACACACAGTCATTTCGCAAGGGAGGTGGGACCTTGGACATCTGTCCCCTGCCCCATCCCTGGTGGGGCGTGCGGGCGTGTCCCCCGGGTGACGGTTTCCTGGCCCCGGCAGTGCTCTCTCCGCGTGGGGAGAGGGATCCCTGAGCTTTCTGGCAAGGCCAAGGGATCATATCACACCTGAGCCGGGGGTGTCTGTGTCCCTCTGGGGTGGGTTCTGGTCCTTGCCACCGGGTGCTGGCCCTCGCCAATTTCCATATGTGGCCGAGACTGGTTGGGCCATGTCTACAACAACCCTTGTGGGCCCCCTTCTCCCTGGGGTGCCCCCCTCCTGGGCGGGGGCGGCTGGCCCCTGTCTTGCACCTTTCTGGACCAACCGTGGGCCTGGTGGATGGCTGCCTGGAGCGCGGAGCGGGTCTCCCTTGGGGGGTCCTGACTCGTACCTGGGGTTGGAGCGGGGGGATGCCCAGAACCCCTGGGTGGTGATGGGGTGCTCGTCTGGGGTTGTGGGCACTCCTCTCGGGTGGGGCCCGGCGTTGGGCCCTCCTGGCGCTGTGGGGAGGCTGCTCTCCTGGTTGGGCTGGGGCGGCACTCTCTTTCCCCCCATGCCTCCCTGCTCTCTGGCTCTGGGGGCTCGTGGCGGTCCTGCTGGCCATGGCCTGGGTGGCGGACGTGGTCAGCCGGGGGGCGGTTGTTCTTTGCCTGCTGCCGTGTGGCGTTGGGGGCTTCTGGCTGCGGCGGCCGCTGCGGCGGGGTTCTTGGTGTGGGGGTGGCTGGTCACTCCCCGTCCTTCTTTTTACATTCCATCATCCATTTTAGAAGAACATAAACACTCAACTGAGCACAGGTGTTAGCTCACTGTTGCACTAATAGTTTGCGTGATTGAATGAAATATCTCACACTAGTTGGCTTGAAGGCATAAGTATGCGTGTGTGAACAATATCTGTATTGTGTACATGTTGACATGTGGATATTTTTGCAGTTAACAGGTGTGTTTAGGCCCCGCCCCTTTGAGATTTGTACTCTATCTGAACCTTACCGTAATGATAAACATCCAGTAGCTTGTTGCTTTATGCTGCTTCATGGTTTTACCCCCCTCCCCCCTCCTATGATCACCCTCCTATCCCCCTCTCTCTAACACCCCTCTCTCTTCTTCCCTTCTTTCCTTTTCCGTCCGGTCCAACACAAAAAAAATTCAAAAACAAATAAAATGAATCAAGTTTGGCCTCGATTACAAAAGGGGTTTACTCAGACATACCTCTGGTTTGTCAGAAGATTCATAACCCCTGTTGTTAAAGTAAAATATTTCCAACACAAGAGGCCGTTAGCTCTCATCTGTCTGCCCAGCTGTTGGACAGGACAAGTTAAAAAACAAAAAAACAAAACACGCCGTTCGGAATACTCTGCCCCGATCAGACTTCTTGGGATCAAAATTTATTTCTGATCGAGATAGGTGGGTTATGCTGATTGTTGATCCGATCGTTGTTCATGTAAATGGTTCACTCCGATCGTGTGTTACTACTGCTCTGGTTTACGTCAAGCAGAGACAGTGTGGCGCTTCAGAGAAAGCTTTGAAGCTCAAACAGGACCGACCTGCTGCTCTGCGGAGGCACAGTGCGAAGCGCCGCTCCACTCTCGCCCTGCTGGCCCTTTGCCTCTCCCCTCTCTTACATCCCTCATGAGGGGGGTGGGGAGGAGCGCTTTGTGCCCCGTGATGTCTGGACCCTGCGCAGTCCTGGCTCGGGTGGCGGTGGACCGAGCGAACTGTGTCTCTGAGCAGAGCAGCTGGATTAATAACTTTGTGTTTGAGGGGAAGGGGGATGCTTTGTTACGTGTGCATTTTGTTTTTTGCGTTTGTTGTTTTGTTATGTGTGGGAGACTTGGACTGTGATCTGTCCCGCCGCTTTGGGTTAGCGGCTGCCGGACTCAGGAGAACCGTGTGTCCGGGCAGAGCTCGGGCTGCCAGCTCACACAGCAGCTTCGGGGTGGTGTGCGAACTTTTCAAAGTAGAATGTCACTCAGTTCTTAGAAACTGTTCAAACAATCATGTGGATTTGTGTTTCCAGTCGTGTCCCGACAAAATAAAGGTTGATGTTATTCCAACATATTTCCGTGCAGCCAAGATGCAGATTGCAGCATTTCCCACATGGATTTGTTGTTTATCAAACAAGGCTAATGTTGTGCGTGTGTTAGCCTCTCCTGGGACCTCCGTACTTCCACATAAAAATCACTGACCACACGGATTCAAAATAAAATGATGAACGAACAGGCGCTTCATAATATTCATAACATTAATAAAAGCACGTTTGGAAGATCATCTCGTATATTACCGAGCTGCTGCATAAATGTATATGAGAGCAAGCTTTGTTTACCGTGGGACTCATTTCCTTTTCCGGTATTTTCAACACTACCGCGCATGCCCAAATGATTTATACCGACCGAAAGTGGGACCCATGTGAACGTCTGTTCTAATCGGAAAAAGGTTTTCTGTGCCCATGTGCACAACTGAATTTTAATCCGACCATTGATCCGATCAAGATGTTTTGCCCATGTGACCGCGGCTAGTGAATTGTTTCGAAGGATCAGGCTTACCATCACCAAGTATGAATGAGGAGTGAATGAATAATGGCCACAATGTAAGCGCTTTGAGCGTCTGGAAAAGCGCAGATAAATGTAATCCATTATTATTATTAATTACATTTTTGCCCAAATTACTGAAAATTTACGGTAAACGGTGGAGATAAAGTTCCAGTGTTAAAGGGTTAACTGTTGAAGTAACCAAACTGGAAAATGTATCACAGTGAGTCAGTGATATAAATATTCATCAATCCATCTGTCCATCCAATTTCTCACATCTGTAGTTGGATTGCAGAGACAAACACTTCTTCCAGGTCGGTATCTACGCAAAAACAGCTTGTGGCACAATAAGGTGTTTCCAGGCCAGCCGAGAGACACTGTTTTCTCCTAATTATAATGTGAAAAAATATAGACAGAGATGTTCTGCAGCTAAAGTGTGTGAAAAAAGTGTGTAAAACTAATTTCCTAACCACAGCTCATCCAAATTCTGTTTCCAGCAATCAACCAATTCAGATAGCAGATACGGAAACCATGACATTCACACTGACACTGTGAAGTCTTCTTTCTCTTTCGGCTTTTCCCATCAGGGGTCGCCACAGCGAATCATCCTTTTCCACCTCACTCTATCATGAACATCTTCTACCCTAACGTTAGCCAACTTCATGTCCTCTGTTAAGACATCCATGTATCTCCTCTTTGGCCGTCCTCTTGCCCTCCTGCCAGGCAGCTCCATCTCCAACATCCTTCTACCAATATATCCACTATCCCTCCTCTGAACATGTCCAAACCATCTCAGTCTGGCTTCTCTGACTTTGTCGCTAACACAGGCAACATGAGCCGTCCCTCTGATGTACTCGTTCCTTATCCTGTCTAACCTGGTCACTCCTAAGGAGAACCTCAACATCTTCATCTCCGCTACCTCCATCTCAGCCTCTTGTCTCTGTCTCACTGCTACCGTCTCTAACCCATAGAGCAGAGCTGGTCTCACCACTGTCTTGTACACCTTTCCTTTGAGTCTTGCTGGCACTCTTCTGTCACACAACACTCCTGACACTTTCCTCCAACCGCTCCAACCTGCCTGCACTCGCCTCTTCACCTCTTTTCCACAATCCCCATCACACTGAACTGTTGACCCCAAGTACTTAAACTCCTGCACCTTCTTCACCTCAGCCCCCTGTAACCTAACGCTTCTATCTTGATCCCTCTCGTTCAGACACATGTATTCTGTCTTACTACGACTGACCTTCATACCTCTTCTTTCCAGAGCAAACCTCCACCTCTCTAGCTGTTCCTCCACCTGCTCTCTACTCTCACTGCAAATTACAATGTCATCCGCAAACATCATTGTCCAGGGAGATTCCTGTCTTACCTCGTCTGTCAGCCTGTCCATCAGCATAGCAAACAAAAAAGGACTCAAAGCTGATCCTTGGTGTAGTCCCACCTCCACCTTGAACTCCTCTGTCTGACCTACAGCACATCTCACCACCGTCATACTTCTCTCATACATGTCCTGAACTACTCTGACATACTTCTCTGCCACTCCAGACGACCTCATACAGTACCACAGCTCCTCCCTCGGCACCCTGTCATACGCCTTCTCTAAATCTACGAACACACAATGCAGCTCCTTCTGACCTTCTCTGTACTTTTCCATCAACATTCTCAAAGCAAAAATGGCATCAGTGGTGCTCTTACGGGGCATGAAACCATACTGCTGCTCACAAATCTCCACCTTCTTCCTAAGCCTGGCTTCCACTACTCTTTCCCACAGCTTCATTGTGTGGCTCATCAACTTTATTCCTCTATAGTTGCTGCAGTTCTGCGTGTCACCCTTGTTCTTAAAGATCGGGACCAGAACGCTTCTCCTCCATTCCTCAGGCATCTTCTCACTCTCTAAAATCCTATTGAACAACCTTGTTAGAAATTCCACTGCTGTCTCTCCTAGGCACTTCCATACCTCCACAGGTACGTCATCAGGACCAACAGCCTTTCCGCTCTTCATCCTTTTCAGAGCCTTCCTAACCTCATCCTTTCCAATCTCTGCTACTTCCTGCTCCACAACAACCACATCTTCCTCCCTTCTTTCCCTGTCATTTTCCTCGTTCATCAGCTCCTCAAAATACTCCTTCCATCTTTTCTGTACACTCTCTTGGGTTGTTAGCACCTTTCCATCTCTGTCCTTAATCACCCTTATCTGTTGCACGTCCTTCCCATCTCTGTCTCTCTGTCTGGCTAGCCTGTACAAGTCTTTCTCTCCTTCCTTTGTGTCTAACCTGTCATAAAGCTCATCGTAAGCTTTCTGTTTGGCCTTTGCCACCTCTCTCTTCACTCTACGCTGCGCTTCCTTGTACTCCTGTCTACCTTCCTCAGTCCTTTCTAAATCCCACTTCCTTTTAGCCAACCTCTTCCTCTGGACGCATTCCTGTACTTCCTCATTCCACCACCAAGTCTCTTTACCGTCTTTCCTCTTTCCAGATGACACACCTAGCACCTTCCTACCTGTTTCCCTGATAATCTCTGCTGTAGTTTCCCAGTCCTCTGGAAGCTCATCCTGACCACCCAGGACCTGCCTCAACTTCTGCCTAAATTCCTCACAAGTTTCTTCATTCTGTAGCTTCCACCACTTGGTCTTCTTTTCTGTTTTCCCTCTCTTCTTCTTCCTGACCTCCAGAGTCATCTTACACACCACCATGCGGTGCTGTCTGGCTACACTCTCTCCTACCACCACTTTGCAGTCATTAACCTCTCTCAAATGACCTCGTCTACATAGGATGTAGTCCACCTGAGTACTCCTACCTCCACTTCTGTATGTCACTCTATGTTCCTCTCTCTTCTGGAAGTAAGTGTTGACTACAGCCATTTCCATCCTCTTCGCAAAGTCCACCACCATCTGTCCCTCCAGATTCCTTTCCTTCACACCAAACCTGCCCATCACCTCCTCATCACCTCTGTTGCCCTCACCAACATGCCCATTAAAGTCTGCTCCAATAACAACTCTCTCTCCTCTGGGAAAACTCTCTATGACCTCATCCAACTCACTCCAGAATCTCTCCTTCACTTCTAACTCACAGCCAACCTGTGGCGCATACCCACTGACTACATTCACCATCACCCCTTCAATTTCTAACTTTAGGCTCATCATCCTGTCTGAGACTCTTTTCACCTCTAGAACACTGTTTACGAACTCCCCCTTCAGAATCACACCTACCCCGTTTCTCTTCCTATCAGCACCATGATAGAACAGTTTGTATCCTCCTCCAATACTACGTGCCTTGCTGCCCTTCCACCTTGTCTCCTGCACACACAGTACATCTACCTTCCTTCTCTCCATCATGTCTGCCAGCTCTCTGCCTTTCCCTGTCATTGTGCCAACGTTAAGAGTCCCTATTCTCAAACCTATGTTCCTGCCTTTTCCCTTCTCTCTCTGGTCACGGACCCTTCTGCCTCCCCTCTTTCTTCCACCAACAGTAGTCAAATTTCCACCGCCACCCTGTAGGTTAACAGCATCGGTGGCGGTCGTTGTTAACCCGGGCCTCGACCGATCCGGTATGTCTAAAGTGTTGTGGATGATTCGCATGGTTATTTTGGCAATTTTTACGCCGGATGCCCTTCCTGACGCAACCCTCTCTATTTATCCGGGCTTGGGACCGGCACAGAAGTTACTGGCTTGCAACCCCTGTGGCTAGATTACACACTGACACTGTGAAGTAATGTTTTGAAATAATGACATCGCCTATCATGATCTAAACTTGCCAGACACATTTCTTAAGAGTTGATGGTACAAATAAGTAAAATTTAAATTCTGAGTTTAAGTTGCAATTTTTATATTCAGATGCAACATATCTCTCTTTTTTTTTAATAAATAAGCTTGTGCGTTTGTATTTTCCCAGTAACAACCACTAGAGGGCACTGTAGGGTGTGTCAGTATTTACTACTGACAGCAAGACAGAAGAAGAAGCATCAGCCAATGGTTGTTCCAAGTGAAACAGAGGATGACAAATTCAGCAGCTTTTGTTGTTTAAAGTGAAATAGAGTTTACTTGACGTTAGCATGTTCTTTATGTTATAGTTATCTGAATAATTGTTCATACGTTGCACTGATATTTGAGACACATATTCAATTTCCTCCTTTGTTTCATGAAGCTAAATACGGTTCTGGCATAGTGAAGCGTGAATATATTCAGTCTATTATTGTTGTTTCTGTTCAGGGGCCTGTTTCAGAAAGGAGGTTCAACCAACTCTGATGTTAAACCTGAACTCTGAGTTGGTCAATCGAGAGATTAACAACTCTGAGTTTTCTGTTTCAGAGAAGCTGATCGGAGTTAGGTCAATCAATTCTGAGTGGACTGATTCGGAGGTAAGCGTGCACACCGCGACTATAAGAAGCCATTATCAATGGAGCGCAGATATTACGAGTCACCATGGCAACCGTGGAAAAAAAGAGGTCTGCATATTTTTCGGCAGCTGAACTTGACGTGCTGCTGCAGAGTTACAGTGAATATGAGCACATATTCCAGAAGAAAAGCAACACCTCTGCATCTGCAAAACAGAGACAGTTAGCGTGGGAAAACATAGCTGCTCAAGTTAATGCGTAAGTTTGCATTTAAATCATTGTTATAAAATATTGGCTGTAACAACTTTCTAAATAGCGTAAGGTGTGAAATAAACAATGGCGATATTTAGGTGTACTTTTGAAGTGTTATTCCTGGTATAATTGCATGAAATGCTGCATAGTGTACAGAACCAATCTGGGGGGAAAATGCATTTAACGTCGGTAATGTTTAGAGGACTTTTTTGTCAACCTTCCACTCTTGCAAACGTTGGTCAGTTTAATATTAATACATGCAATTGTGTTTTTAAAAGTGAACTTTTGGCTACCCTTGTATTGTTTAAGTGGTATAGGTTTATATGGGATTAAGAAAATAAGCAGTACTAGCAAATTGTGTTTCCAAAAAGTAATTGTTGTCATGGTTTGAGTTTGTTTTGTCTTGGTTTTTGTTTTAGTTCTTGTTCTGTCTTGTTTGGTTCTGTTTCCTGTTTTATTTTGAAAGGTTTCCTGTTGTGTCATGTTTTTGAGTTTTACTTCCTTGGTCCCCATCTGCCCTGATCATGTTCACCTGTGTCTTGTCTGCCCTGTCTGTATATAAGTCTTGTCTCTGCCTTCCTCTTGTGCTGGTCCATTAACGTCTCTTAACGTCTTCATGCCTCGTCGTCCCGTCATGCCATGTTCTATGTTCCATGCCACGCCACAGTGAGTTTTTGTTTTGTTTTTGTTTTTGTTATCCTGCTCTGCAGCGCTTTTTGTTATTAAAACCCTCTAGTCCTGAACCCGTTGGCCTCCCGTCTCTGCATTTGGGTCCTACCGGCTCTCAAGCCCACCTCACCGTGACAAATGTTACATTAATCTAATTCAATGTCCCTGATTTCATTTTCATGTAGATGCAATCCTGCAGGAATTAAAAGAACATGGCAGCAGCTAAAAAATGAAGTATAAAAACATAATTCAATCAGGTCAAATTTGAGCATGTCATGGATGTAGGCTTTGTTGACAATATTTGACATATGAAACATCTACATAGCAATACACATCTAATGTTGTTTTCATTGTGTATGTATGTAATTGACTGCAACGACAAATGGTAATGCTCAAACAAAAACGTATGGGGAAATGACAAAAAATCGAGTCTAGGTCTCAAAATCCTCGCACGACGTAAATGTAATTCTCTACGAATTAATGGAGCCTCCTCGTCTATTGGGTTCTCCAAAAAAGGTCAAGCCATTCTTGTCACTTAGACCGTCTCTGTGTGACGGAAATTTGGGCAATGAAGATTAAAGCGAAAAATACCGCTTCGTCTTTAAAAAGGGGAGGGGACCGGCAGAAACCTTGAGTTTAGAGAATAAAACCTGCTCCCGACCAGGTTAGGTTCACAGCGTAAGTAACCATGGACACTGACTCAGAGTATAAGTTACCTCTCTTTCAGAAACAGGTTTGACTTACTCTGTTTACTCTGGTTTAACAAACCTCCCATTCTGAAACGGAAAACCCAGGGTTTCCCTGATTTCAGGGTTAACGCACTCAGAGTTTACACTTAACCTCCTTTCTGAAACAGGCCCTGGTGTCTGTATTTAGCTGAATAAGTTTTTTCTTCTTTATTTGGCCTTTTTTTTTGTGCTGATTTTAAAAATACGGTAAACAAATGTAGGAAATATCGTTTATATTATTGTCTATTGTGAGTAATGGCTGACATTTCTTTTGTGAGCATGGTTAGCTGTTGTTTTTTCCCTTCCATCCATGCTGTTGAGCTTCATGCTCGGTTTGCAACCCTTGTGCTATCCTAGGCACTTTAACATTGGGAGTTGGGTCATCTAGACCCTCTAGACAGTGCTCTGAACCTTTTTTCTTCAATGATTTGTGATCTTCGCTGGTGTCCATGGATTACATGAAATCTTTCCACCTTTATCCACCTTTGTCATGGTAGGGAGAACACGTCAATGTAAGGGTGGGGTTATCTAAGATAGCACAAGGGTTAAGTGGTATGAACCTGTCATGAACCACTGAGTTCCCTAAACGCAGTATTGGCACAGTTTGAAGTTTTTGTTTAGAGATAGAGATATTCTTTATTGATCCCACATTGGGGAAATTCAATTGTTACAGCAGTTCAAAAAGCAGAGAAGAATGACAGCACTGTGCAAAAGTGAGGGGTGTTCAAAATGTGCAAAAATACAAATACAAAATGTGCAAAAATAGAAAAAGTAAGTAAGTAATAAATTATGTACTCTATTACGACATAATGTATGTTATGCGTAATAATAATATTAAATAAAGTAAAAACACAGAATATACAGATGGGCTATGGGTGTATGATAACCGGTTTGTACATGCGTATTTAAACTGTGGCATTGTACAATCTCACAGCTGTTGGGATGAATGACTTGCGGAACCGTTCCTTCCTGCATGGGGGGTGTAGAAGTCAGCAGCTGAAGGAGCTGTTCAGTGCCTCCACTGTCTGATGTAGTGGGTGAGAGGTGTTGTCCATGATGGATGTTAGCTTGGCCAACATCTTCCTTTCACCCACTTCCTCCACAAAGTCCAGTGGATAGCCCAAGACAGAACTGGCCCTCCTGACCAGCTTGTTGAGTCTCTTTTTGTCCCGGTCTGTGCTGCCTGCTCCCCAACAGGCCACGGCGTAGTGGATAACAGAGGCCACCACAGAGTCATAGAAAGTCCTTAAGAGAGGCCTGCACACTCCAAACGACCTCACTCTCCTCAGAAGGTGGAGGCGACTTTGGCCCTTCACCGGTGTGAATTGTGGTGTTCTTCTCCCGAAGTCAATCACCATCTCCTTTCTGGTTCTTACTTTGTCTGTGTGTTTTGCATGTCAGCTATCACTCCTCCTGAATGTGATAGGTTCCTCCCTCCCCTACGTGGTGCTCTCTGAGGAGGAGTGCACAGCTGCCTGCACTTTGTAATAAAGCTTTAAAGTCACTCAGTTCTCAGTGTCGGTGCGTCCCTGTTACGTCTGTGGTGTTCCTGCTCAACTGACACTGAGGTCTGCTTGCCCTTAAGTTTCTTTTCTACTTTGCTTAGTTGTTCATAATTATTGTCTTTTTGCTGCATTCCCTCAGCCTGATTCCTCTCTGCACCTGGGTTTCCGTCATTCCAGCTGTAACAGGTATGAGTCAAAGCAGATATTGCAGCAGGGCATAAGTATACGTTGTTGGTGAATGGAAACAGAAACCAAGCCAGATATCTCCTATTCCCTTCTCATATACCTCCCATGTTAATGTAGAATAAAAATGTAAAAAAGGGCTGATGAGAAGTCCTGACATAGTCTGACATGAATGAGCTCAGTCTTATACAACCCCTGAAGCTTTAATCATAACTGTCATGCACTTGGAAATTTGGGTCACTGTGGAGGAGTCTGTCACATTCCCATTACTATCCTGGTATAGGCAGCTGGCAGACGACACAGACAGATGAGAGCAAATCAGCATGGCTCAGTCTCCCTCACCTAAGCCATTTATTTCTACATGGAGGGAAAATCAATACAGTTAGAAATATTTACTTTGTGATTACAAAAAGATCTGAGCAGTGTGTTTCTTATTTCAGTTGGGCTGCAGTGCGAAGGCTGGTAAAATATTTTTTCTAGCATCTCATTCATGCTATGTTTCTGTTTATGCTCGCAGATTTTTTTTACATCTTTATGCCCAGACATGACATGGGTTTATGCCTATTATGTGGTCAGCAGAGAGCATTGTCTGGCCAACCATGAGCTACAATTAATCAGACAAAAAAAATAAACAAGTTTTTCTGCTAGTGGCTGCACGGTGGAGCAGTGGTTAGCACTTCAGATCTGGTTCAAGTCAGAACAGAATCACTAACGGGGGACCTTTCTGTGTGGAGTTTGCATGTTCTACCCGTGCATGCATGGATTTTTTCCGGGGACTTCAGCTTCCTCCCACCATCCAAAAACATGCTTTAAAGGTTAATTGGTTACACTAAATTGTCCCTAGGTGTGACTGCAAATGAGTATGTGATTGTGGCCCTGCGACGGACTGGCAACCAGTCTAGTGGTATGAGTGCCATGAGTGAGCAGGATATTTTGTGAACCACTGCACATGTGATGGCGAAAGCCACACAGCACACTGGAACCCACCACCAGACAGCATTCCACCAGCTTGGCCTCCCACCTCCTGAAAAAAAGCAATAAAATTAACACACAATAAAACACTGGAGATAAAAGGTGATCAGTGGCCAAGGGCGCTGGGTAAGCCGCCCGACCGTCACCGGTCAGCTGGTGATAGGGAACTGTCCACAGTCCAGCGAGCCGCCACAGCAATAAGAGGTCTCTTCTGTGCAGCTGGGGGTATCCGTCCCAACCGGTCTCACCGCAGTGAAGGTGGGGACCCGTACGGGAATCACGAATAAAAAACACCAAAGGCAAAGCAGCAGCTTTAAACCCCTATTAACAGGGAAACAAGGAAGGTGTGCAGCAAAAACACGTTTCTGGAGAAAATAAATTAATGAGTTGCAGAAGCCTTGGTTGTTAGGCACAGGAAGGCCAACTTCACAACATACAAGTCACGGAAAGGAGGGGCAGATTTAGGTGAAACAGACCACGTCACACTTGCAGGCTACTGTCAACACGCCACAGATGCACCTAAACCCGGCCAACTGTTTGTGTACAGGGAACTCTGAACAAGTCTCCTCGTAAGTTTCCAGTCCTTGTTCAGATCTGAGAAGTCAAATCCTGGCTTACCTGCCTGCCAACTCACCTTCCCACTTCCTGATGACTCGATGCATGGCAACAACAAGCGGTCATGTCAGAAATGGAGGAGGACCGTTGTGCCATCTTAGATAACCCCACCCTTGCATTGACGTGTTATTCCTACCATGACAAAGGTGGAAAGATTTCATGTAATCCATGGACACCAGTGAGGTTCACAAATCATTGAAGAAAAAAGGCTCAGCGCACTGTCTAGTGGGTCTAGATGACCCAACTCCCACCATCTGCCGAGTATAGGGATGTGTCGTGTGCATCCTCATAATTAGTAGGAGTCAAAGTCAAAGTCAAAGTCAACTTTATTGTCAATTCTTCACATGTGCATCACATACAATGAATCGAAAATCCGTTTCTTACTCTTTCGTATCTGTTCAGTAGAAGAAAAATAAAAACAAAGTATACGTTTAGAATAAAATAAATAAGTAAAAAGAAAGAAAAAGATACAATTTACAATATACAACATTGGCAATTTGCCATAAAAGTGCGAGTGCACTTAAGGCAGTGTCTCAAGGCAGCGGGGGGGGGGGGGGGGGGGGGGGTTCGTTTGAGCACTGTTCATGGGGGGATATGGGTGGTGGGTAGGTGGAGAGGGGAGAGGGTGTTTAGCATCCTGATGGCCTGGTGTGTGAAACTGTTTCTGAGTCTAGTGGTCCGGGAGCAGAGGCTCCTGTACCTCCTCCCTGAGGGCAGAAGGCTGAACAGGTTGTGTGCAGGGTGGTGTGCATCCTTGATTATTGTTAGTGTTTTTCGGGTGAGGCGGGTGATGTATAAGTCCTGCAGGGAGAGGAGTGGTGTTCCAATGATTCTCCTGGCTGTGTTGACTATGCGCTGCAGGGCTTTCCTGTTGCTGTGTGTACAGCTGCCCCCCCACACAGTGATGCAGCTGGAGAGGATGCTCTCGATGGTTCCTCTGTAGAATGTGGTCATGATGGCTGGTGAAGCACCTGATCTTTTTAGTTTCCGCAGGAAGTAGAGACGTTGTTGTCCTTTCTTTGCCAATGATGTGGTGTGGGCGGTCCAGGAGAGGTCCTCACTGATGTGAACCCCCAGGAATTTTGTGCTGCTCACTCTCTCCACAGCAGTACCATCAATGATCAGTGGCAGGTGTTGAGTGTGGCCCCTCTGAAAGTTGACAACAATCTCCTTACTAAATGTGTCCTACTTACCACATTTGCTTTGATGTTGGAAAGACTTAAAAGCATATTTAAAACATTTTATTTAGCAAAACCAGAAGGAGCTGCACTATGTCTTGGTAGATGCATAGTGAGCCTGAAACAGATTGCAGAGAGAGGAGCTGTGGTTTGTATGAGGAAGTCAATAGTGGAAAAGAATAACTTTGAAGTAGTGCAAGGCATGTATGAGAGCTGTGAGACAGTGGTGAAAGTCCCTGTAGGTGTGACACTAGTTGTACTGGTGGTACAAATATCACTTCTAACATTTTTTAAGCCAAGGAAATCATAAATCTTCTAGTCAGAACAATTTTTTGAACACAAATTTTACATTTTGTGCAACATTTTGAGCTTAATACTGTTAGTTTTATCCATATGTAACACGGTTGCCAACTCAGGCCATTGTATTTTTTCCTTTTTTTTCCTTTCCTCCCTCACCTGTTATGTGTGTACGACGTGCCTTGCGTGCCTTGGGTCATGTGACCGCGACCACCCAATCAGTAAACTTTATAAGCCGCTACCCCGGAAGCTATCACATTCCATGACAGGAGAGCTGGATTGAGACGCTACGGGAGCCAACTGCCAGTATAACACGCCGCGAATAAGCAGCATATTTGGTGCACTTAGTCGCAATCGGCCATAGGGATTGATGGCGAGCTAAGCCCGAACCTGAAATCAAGCGCTGGCGCTCTCTGAAGGAATCACCTCCTCCCTGCCGTTCAGCCCAGGCTGGTAGGAGGCTCCTGTAGCCTAATGACTCATTTAATCAATGCACCTGCATTAGTCCTACAACCCAGAGACACAAAGACTTTCAATCACTTCCCATCACTGAACACTAACCTCCGGATTCAACTATTTCTGTCTGGGTCACATGGACAATACATGAGCTGATGATATTGAGTCGGATACGACGGATCACTCATTGAACCGTCCATCTGTACATAATCTTTGTAAAGGATATCCTGGAATAATTTGAAATATTCTTTTGTAATATTGGTGTATGGTGTTTGTTTATGTGTGTGTCTAAAAATACATGGTACCATTCATAGCAAACCTACAGTCTCCAGTCTCTGCCTCCTCTCTCCCTGAGCCGTCCCTGTTCTTCTGACTCTAGTCCACGATAGATATGCTACAAAATTAGTGGCGAGCTAGCTAGGAGAGAGGTTTGGCAGAACTGTTGGTGTGGTGACGTATCATTGTATTATCACAGTAAATCTACACGAGCATGGAGGTATTTGAGAAATCTGGCATTAAGATTCCTAATGCAGTGGTCATTGATGGGTTCACTAAAACAGAAACAGATGAAGAGATACTTGGGTTTTTGAGCAAGTATGGTTCGATTTCAAAGACTCACATTATTGATGAGCCCGATTCTGTGTTTAACCAAAAGCTTATTGTTGAGTTTAATTCTGGCTTTGCAATTGCTGTGCTCCGTAAAATGTTGCCGCATACTTACGTCAGCAAAGATAAAACAATCACATACAAAATTTCCGAGCTATCAACTCTCTGCGCTGCCCAGGTTGAAGAAAAGGTGACTAATGCTTACCTGTGTGAACTCCAAACCGTTGCAAAACTTACAGGCAAAAATTATGCTGAAGTTCTTAGGGATGTGATGTCCCTGCTTGGCCACTCTGTAGCTGAGCTAGGACCCCAATCCTTGGAAGATGAAGTTGAGACGTCCTCATCTGCGTCCTCTGCTGGAGTGCCACCATTTGCCGCTGGTCCCGATTCGCATGAACCACCTCTGCGTAGTCTACCAGAACCAAGAGCTCAATTTCCTTCCCATGTGGCTGATCTCAATCTATCAGGAACTGATGTACCAGGAGTTCAACGTTATGTGATTGAGCACATCGTTAAAAATGAAGACACTCAGAGGCTGAGAGTATTTTCTGGTCGACTGCCCCGCCCACAAAATGAAGCTGACTTTGAGACATGGAGGTCTGGTGTCGATCTGATAATGAATGATCCTGCTGTTTCAGACCTGCAGAGAACGAGAAGAATTTCTGGAAGTCTGCTGCCTCCAGCTGCGGATATGATAAAACATCTCAAACCAGAAACATCTCCAGCGGTTTACATCCACATTTTGGAGTCGGCGTATGGCACAGTCCAAGATGGCGAAGAACTTTACGCAAAATTCATGGACACATTCCAGAATACTGGAGAAAAACCATCTGCATACCTTCAACGTTTGCAAGTGACACTCACTGCAGCAGTTAAGAGAGGAGGGGTCCCACCCTCTGAAGTTGACAAACGGCTTCTCAGTCAATTCTGCAGAGGTTGTTGGGACAATACGCTAATCACAGAACTCCAACTCAAGCAACGGAAGTCAAACCCACCACCGTTTTCCGATCTACTACTTCTACTTCGCATTGAAGAGGATCGTGAAGCTTCCATGATGCAGCGGATGAGACAACATCTTGGCCCCGCCAAAGTCAAGTCCCACGTTCAGTACGCTTACTCTGAGCATGATGAGAAACCAGAAACCACTACAATAAAACAACTCTCAAACCAACTAGCTGATATTCAAAGGCAGCTAGCGTCTCTGACTGCTGCCCAATCAAGTTCAACGCCTAAGGGAACAAATGCCACATCTGGCAGTCACTCTAGTGAGGGTCAGCAGGTGGGCAAGCCTCAAAGAAACCCACCCTCTGCGCCTAAGCCTGGTTATTTCTTCAGATGTGGTGAAGATGGTCATATCAAGCCTCAATGTAGTAACCCGCCCAACTCTGTCCTGGTTGCTACGAAGAGGAAACAGTTCAATGAAAAACACGGCAGGCGGACAGAGTCAAGGTCACCAAAGCACCAGTCTTTAAACTGAACCAAGTTCCTGTTACGGGACAAAATGGAACTGTTTTAAACCTAATCCGTCCCAAGAACCCAGCTACCTGCAAAGAGCAGACTTATGTTACTCCAGCTTTGCAGTCACATCTACCAAGGGGTCTCATTGGTTCCAAATGTGCGAGTGAAGTTGACATCGCTGGTCACATAAGTCACTGTTTACTTGACACTGGTTCTCAAGTTACAACTGTTCCCGTGTCTTTTTATAACAAGCATCTGTCCCGTCAACCGTTGATGCCTCTCTCTGAGCTCTTACGTGTTGAAGGGGCTGGAGGGCAAGCTATTCCATATTTGGGTTATGTTAAACTGACAGTGAAATTTCCCAGAGATTTTGTTGGTACAGAGACTGAAGTATGCACGCTTGCACTTGTTGTTCCTGATTATCAGCCTGAAACACAATCTCAGGTATTAATCGGAATGAACACGCTGGAGCAATTATATAACCAGTACCTGCATAGTGACCATGCCAACTTCCAACCAGCTACGTATGAGTACAAGGCTGTACTGGACATACTACAGCTGAGACACCAACAAACGCTGTTGGGTAGTGAAGGAGTTGTGCGACTTACTGGCAAAATGCCAGCTGTCATCCCAGCTGGGCATACTGTTGTTGTTGAGGGAGCCATTCAGCCCAAAGCACCCCCTGCAGGCTGTTGTGTGCTGATAGAACATCCAGCCACTCCAATCGCTAGAGGGCTTTGTGTCACAAGTTGCCTCATTACCATCTCACAACAAGCTCCACACAAAGTACCAGTCACCCTCAAGAACGAATCAGACCAGGATGTGTGCATTCCACCTTGGAGCACCATTGCTGATTTTGTGTCAACCCCTCTAATATTGTCACAAGATGCTTTTGTTTCGGCAGTTCCAGCTACCCAAAGTCTTCAACCAGATTTTGGTGAATCGCCACTCTCTGCCGATTGGAAAGAGAGGATTATAAAAAAGTTAAATGAAATACCAGAAGTTTTCTCTAAGCACGAGCTTGATTTTGGAAGAACTGATAAAGTGAAACATAGCATTAGATTGCACGACCCAACTCCTTTCAAGCACCGACCTAGACCTATACATCCACAAGACATCGAGGCTGTGCGAAAACACCTGCAAGACCTTCTACAGGCGGGAGTCATTAGGGAGTCAGAGTCTCCCTTCGCATCCCCAATCGTGGTGGTGCGAAAAAAAAATGGTGATGTCCGCCTGTGCATTGATTACAGGAAGCTTAACCTGCAGACTATCAAAGATGCCTATGCTCTTCCCAAACTGGAAGAATCTTTTTCTGCGTTAACAGGCTCGAAATGGTTCAGCGTCCTGGACCTTAAGTCTGGTTATTACCAGATTGAGATGGCAGAAGCAGACAAAGACAAAACTGCATTTGTTACCCCATTAGGTTTTTGGGAGTTTAACTGTATGCCGCAGGGTGTCACTAATGCGCCTGCTACATTTCAGCGGCTTATGGAAAAATGTATGGCAGATTTAAACCTAAAGCAAGTGCTTGTTTTCCTTGATGACCTGATTGTTTTTTCAAGTAGCCTGGAAGAACATGAGGAACGCTTAATGCGTGTTCTCCACAGATTAAAGGAATATGGTCTCAAGTTGTCGTTGGGAAAATGTAAATTCTTCCAAACCTCAGTGCGATACCTAGGCCACATTGTATCAGAAAAAGGTGTGGAAACTGATCCCGACAAAATTTCTGCTTTAAAATCCTGGCCGATCCCACAGACGTTAAAGGAGCTAAAATCCTTCCTTGGGTTCGCCGGATATTATAGGCGATTTATCAAAGGTTATGCGGCCATTGCTAAACCCCTTAACAATTTGACACGAGGCTATGGAACACCCCGCAAATCTGAGTCGGGGAGTTCAACTACCAAGACGCGAGACGTGAAACAGCCGTTTGGTGAGAGATGGACATCTGAGTGTCAGCATGCCTTTGAAAAGCTGATAGATCACCTCACATCTGCTCCTGTTCTTGGATTTGCAGATCCAAAGAGGCCGTACATTTTGCACACTGACGCCAGTGCCACTGGGCTTGGTGCTGCTCTGTACCAGGAGCAAGATGGCCATCTGAAGGTCATTGCTTATGCCAGCCGTGGACTCTCATCGAGCGAAGCGAGATATCCAGCACACAAACTGGAGTTTCTGGCATTGAAGTGGTCCATTACAGAAAAGTTTCACGACTATCTGTATGGGGCCAGTTTTGTTGTCATCACTGATAACAATCCACTGACATACATACTCACGTCAGCCAAATTGGATGCAGCTAGTCATCGCTGGCTTGCTGCACTCTCCACCTACAATTTTACTCTCCAGTATCGTGCTGGCAAACAAAACCTTGATGCAGATGCCTTATCTCGACGTCCACATGATCCTTTACCTGAAGTACCCTCCGATAACGACCTTATTCACCAGTTCACTCAAGAACACAGCGGTGAAACTGGACAGATTTCACCCGAAGTTATTGCAGCTATCTGTCAGAGCTGTTTTGTCAGATACGCTTCACAATCTACTGCTCCTGACACGTTATCCTTCCCGCTTATTGAGTCACTCACAACGTCGGTCAAGGCAATCCCTGAGTGTTACAGCGAGAATCAACATGGGCTACCTGTTGTTCCATCCTTGTCTGCTGAAGAACTCAAGGTAAAGCAAAGATCTGACCCCTCACTTAAAGAGGTCATACACCAACTGGAGACGGGCGAAACCATCCCTACCACAGCAAGACGAGAGCTTCCTGAACTCCCACTGTTGCTTCGGGAGTTGAAGCGCCTTGAGTTGAGAAATGGCATCCTATACAGGAAAAAACGAGAAGGTGATGAGGTGGTGTTGCAACTGGTCCTGCCTGAAGACCTGCGGTCCCTTGTGTTGACAAGTCTCCATAATGACATGGGCCATTTAGGCATCGAACGGACACTCGATCTTATCAGGTCTAGATTCTTCTGGCCTCGCATGTCATCGGATGTTGAGACTAAGATCCGAACCTGTGATAGATGTGTGCGGAGGAAGACACCGTTGGAGAGAGCTGCGCCGTTGGTGAACATCAGTACCACTCGTCCCTTAGAGTTGGTCTGTATGGATTTTCTGTCCCTTGAACCTGATCAGAGTAACACCAAGGATGTTCTCGTGTTTACAGATCATTTTACTAAGTTTGCTGTGGCTGTACCAACGCCAAACCAGAAGGCCAGAACGGTTGCTAAATGTTTGTGGGAAAACGTAATCTCATGTTATGGCTTTCCCGAACGTCTTCATACGGATCAAGGAGCTGATTTTGAGTCGAAGCTCATTAAAGAACTCTGTGAAATATCTGGTATTAGAAAATCAAGAACAAAACCCTACCATCCCCGAGGCAACCCAGTAGAACGTTTTAACAGAACGCTATTGAGCATGCTGGGAACCCTCGAGCCGGCACAAAAGAAGAGGTGGAAAGAATACGTCAAGCCTCTCGTTCATGCGTATAATTGCAGCAAAAATGAAGTTACTGGGTTTGCGCCGTATGAGCTTATGTTTGGCCGTTCACCCCGTCTTCCTATTGATTCGGCCTTTGGTCTTCCTGTCCAAAACAACAATTCAAAATCACACTCGCAGTACGTCGAGAATTTGTTGGGTTCAAACAACCTGCAACATCATAACAATTCAAAAAGGAAAGAAAGACCAACGGACAAAGGTACCTTTACGAGGAGAGCAGACAGAGATCTACCCAGTAAACAATCTCTCTCCACTCTGGCGCAAATTCTGCTGCCTCCTCTTTTAATAAGTTGATTTGGGTTGTCCCTAAGTTACACATGCGCTGAGCTCTAAGGAGGGGAAACAGATAAAAACACAGCTGCAGCGCTATCAGAAAGCATTTATTACAACATGTCCATCCTTCCACAGTCTTCTCAAATCATCTCTGGACCTGCAAAGCCGTTTCTCACAGATAAACTAACACAGAGCGTCCTTCGATTCATTTTAGACATAGCTAACACAGGTTCTCAGGAGAATGCTGAAAAGACGCAAAGATAAACATTTTCTCCCAAGGGTGTCACCTCCACCTTCCTGTGAAACAGATTTGGACACACACAGACACTTCTGCAAACATGATTAAATCACCTATACATATATAGCAAGGTGATGCATAAAATAAGCAAATATGAGATAACCTATATACATTATTCCAACATAACTCCCCCCTGTTTATCCATATCTGCGCAAACCTAACATCACTATTAGTCAGCCACTTCACAAGATTTCTAACTGTAAGATCATGTTTCCGAGCACAAACACATTTACACTTGGAGGGTGTGTGTTGGAGACACTTACACAGATGGGACGCAGCTGGGTCTCTTCAGGTCTAATAGCTGTGGAGATGAGACGATTGCACAAAGAACGCAGGCAAGGAATACAACAGCATCCACACAAGGTCAAGATGGCCATAAATATAGCTATGGACACCAAAGCGGAAGCTACCAATGAGTGGTACTTCCCAAACACATCCAGCCAGGAGTCCCACATGGTGGTATCAACACCGGAATGGTCCTTCATCTTACCATTTAGAGTGCGAAGGCCCTCCTTGGCCTTGGTCAGACTGCTGTCTGCAGCGGTGTTGTTAGGAATGAACGTGCAACACTGTTCACTGAACATGGTGCACACGCCACCCTTTTCAGCCATCAGCATGTTGAGAGCGATCCTGTTCTGGAATGCCATCATAGATGTAACAGAAAGCTGTTCATGCACAGCTTCAAACCCTTCTCGTGTCCAGTTACCTAATTTTTTGGACGTTGTAGTGGATGTAGTTGATCCTGTCCACGCCTTTGACAATCGTACACCACCAACAGAGTAAAGATTCCCAGCCGGCAGCCACCTGATGAACTAATGTACATTCATCTGGTACTCCTTAAGGAACCCCTATGGCGTCTATTTAAGTAGGGTCAGTGTCTGTCAGCCACACTTCCCGCTTATGGCGAGGTTTCCATCTGTGAGGATAAATACCAGACATTTCAGCAACCAAAACGTAAACCGTCATAGGAAACACTGAAAAAGGTAACAGAATTTAGTTTCAAGAGTTGCAAGGTAAAAACAGTAGCAGTATTCTCTGGGTTCAGTGGATTTCCTTTAGCCATTAGTCGTTTTGGGCAAACATTAGTGGGTGGACTTACAGTCCTCCTCTCAGTCGAAAGGGTTGTTCCATTTTCATACCCAGGGGGGCGCAAGTACTGCCAGGTATGCCACACTATAACAATGGTTATGATCACAACAACAATACATTTCACACAAATTTGAAAACCTTGGTTTACCATCTCGACCAACTGTTATTTCTTTTTTCGTCGTCTATATGGGTTGGTGGCTTTACAGGAGGCTTCACTGACTTTCGGGTCTACCCAGACTCTAAACGTCTGAGTCCACCCTATTATCAGACTTTAGCTCACCTTCCACCTTTGAGTTTCCAGTCGAGATTACCTTTTTACATTATAAACAACATGTCAGGTGAACACAGGTGGATCTTCCAGCGAATTTGACTGCAGTAGGAGTGGCCAGCAGTGCCTGGTATGGCCCCTCCCACTTGGGTGAATACCAGTGTGATTTCTTGATGCTTCTTATCAGAACCCAATCACCTGGTTCTAAAAGCTGGTTTTCCTGCTGAGGGGCAAAATGTTTTTCATTAGTCAAGATGTCTCTTTGTTTTACTAAAATGGCCCTCATATAGTCAGCCAGGTTTGCTTCTTTATTAGTCTCCCATTGGTTTTTAAACTGTGGTAACCTGAAAGGTCTTCCAAAAAGGGTCTCGGCCTTATTGCACTGGTAATGTTAATTTTATGCACAGTTTCACTAAATCTAGACACTGAGTCCAGTGTCCACAATACATTCCTTCAGCCTATTGTTAATTGTACCAGTCATTATGTCTACTAACCCAGCACTTTGCAGGTGGTACGCACAGTGATTCTTTAAGTCAATGTCAAGTCAAGCCAAGTCAACTTTATTTATAAAGCGCTTTTAAAACAGCAGGAGCTGACCAAAAGGCTTAACAGCGCAGAATAAAACAAAACAACAAACTAAAACAAACGGTATAAAATCAAGAAATTAAATAAAAATAAAAAGACCAATAAAAACATCAACTCACACTGAGTTAAACGCCAGAGAGAAAAAGTGAGTTTTTAACTTGGATTTAAAATCATTCAACGAACGGGCCTTCCTAATCTGCATAGGGAGTGCATTCTACAAGCTGGGGCCAGCAACGGCAAATGCTCTGTCCCCCCTGAGTTTCCGCCGTGTCCTTGGCACATCCAGGAGCAGCCGGTCAGCTGATCTAAGTGAGCGGGAAGGGGAATGCAGACGCAGCAGCTCAGAGAGGTAGGGTGGAGCCAGACCACTTATAGACTTAAAAACAAATAAAAGATTTTTTTTTTTTTTTTTAACTCTAAAATGGACAGGCAGCCAGAACTGGTGGGATATGCTCTCTCTTCCACGTTCCAGTTAACAAGCGTGCACCAAAGTTCTGCACCAGCTGGAGACGGGACAAGGATGAGTGAGGGGCACCGAAGTAAAGAGAGTTACAGTAATCAATCCGAGTTATAACAAAGGCGTGGATTACTGTCTCAAAGAACTTTCTTGATAAAAACAATTTGACTTTAGCCAGCTGCCTTAACTGAAAGAAGCTGGATCTCACCACCGAACTGATCTGCTTGTCCAAATTTAAAACCAATGTCCATCTTCACTCCTAAATTTGTCAGAGTAGATTTAACGGATTGAGTGAGAGAGCCCAGAGCTATTGGGTGTGACTCACTGTCGACACTGGGACCGAAGACAATCACCTCTGTGTTTTCGTCATTGAGGTGGAGAAAATTTAAGAGCCATCCAGATTTGTAATTTCTTCAAGCACTTAATTAAAGGGCTGATGGAGTGGGCATCCTGCTTTGTTATTGTATTAATGTGAAACATAGTTCCTATCCTTTTCATAATTCGATTAACAAAATGAGACCCATTGTCACTATAAATAATAATATATATATATATATTTTTTTCCAGGTATACCATACTGAAGAATTACATCTTTGCATAATGCTTTGGCTACTGTTATTGCATCAGGATGTTTTGCTGGGAACAATTCAATCCATTTAGAGAATGCATTATCATTACCAGACAGAATTTTGCGTTTTAATTCTATCAAGTCCATGTGTATAACCTGAAACGGATATTGGGGAGTTGGAAACTTCCCTCGTGTTGGTCTAAGATTTCCCTGAGCATTGTGCTTACATGCTCCTATAAAAATTTTTTTGAATAAGAATTAAATCCAATATTTGTTTACCTGTCCCATCATTCCCCCCGTTGACCCATTGGTCACCCCATGGGTCAATATAGCTGCCCATTTAAAAATAGTTTTTTTTATAAAGTAGGTTTGTTTTCTGGTCATACATATATACTATTTAGGAGTTTAGCATTATGTTTGTTCCAGAGCTCTTTTTCAGGTTCCAATCTCCATTGTTGCATTTCTTTAAGTACTTCTTTGTCAACCTCCTCATTTTTCTATGAAGAACCATCTACATAAAGTATTACACCTTTCGTCAGTGGTTGATCTATTAGGTAATTTCTGCTCTGTGCTGTTTTTCTGCTAATTCTTGGCAATCATGCACACTTCCACCATAAGGAAGTGGCAACATTGTAGCAGGGTCCAACTGGGTGCACCATTCTATCGTGAGGTGCGGTTGGAACAGTAATGCGGCCATGCAGGATAAGTGTCCCGCAGGCGACAAAAAAAAGTTAAGTTCATCTGTAAAAGTAATGCTAAAACTGCATGCGAAACCTTAAGGGTCATTGGGTGGAATAGTACTATTGTTGCACTTACTTCTCCTGCCATTGATGCCGCAATTGGTGTCCTAACGCAATGCGGCAGTACACATGCCACACCATTTAATTTTGAAGAGAAATAAGCTACAGGTTTCATTTTGTCTCCATGTTGTTGGACTAAAACTGAGGTCAATAAATTACCTTTGCAGTCTACCATTTATACAAAGTGTTTACTATAATCAGGTAACTCTAAGGCTGTGCTCGACACCATAACCTGTTTAATGTTACCAAAGGCTGTGTCCGCTTCTTGTGTCCAGGTTACAGGGGAATTCATTTTTAAAATTTTGTCATACATCAACTTTTGGAGAGAAACCATTATTTCAGCATAGTTTGGTACCCAGTTCCTGCAATAATTAAACAGACCTAAAAATGACATCATTTGCTTCTTCGTTAGAGAATTTGGTGCTTGCAGAATTGCAGTTTTCCATTCTTCCATAATTGTGCGTCCTGCTGCGCTTAAATATGACAAAGATATTTTACCTGTTCCCTGCACAGCTGTAATTTATTTTTACTGACTTTGTGGCCTTCATCAGCTAAATGTTTTAACAGTGCCACTGAATCCTTCATACAAGTTTTTTTTTCTCTGGTGATGCTATCAGAACATCATCAACATAAATTATTTTTTTTTACTTCCCCTGGAGGTTGGAATTTTTGCCATGCTCGCTATCATTTCGCACTAACCTTGGGGTAGTCTGGTGTAAGTGTACCTTTGGCCGTCATATGTGAACTCAAACCAGTACTGGCTGTCCTTGTGGACAGGCACAGGAAAGAATGCATTACTGATGTCTACCACTGTGAAGGCGGCTGCATCCGATCCTAACGAGTTCAGTAATGTATAGGGGTCAGGCACACAGGGTGCTCTTTGAATAACTGCATTGTTTACTGCTTGTAAGTCTCATACCATCCTCCAACCAGTGGAGGACGCTTGTTTTTCACTGGAAATATAGGAGTATTACATGGTGAGTCATTGCACTTTATAATTACTCCTGCAGCTATTAAATCTGAAATTACTGGTTTAATACATTCTTGTGCATCTGGTCTTAAAGGGTATTGTCGAACACATGGTGTATATTGTTTTTGGTCTAATCTGAACTGGTAAAGCGCCTTTAATTAACCCTACATCTGTGGGTCCTTTAGACCACAGAGTGTCAGGGAGATCCTTTAACAGATCTTCCTCCTCCTCAGTTAATGCTAATAATCATCTGGCCCAATCCTTTAGTTTTTCTTCCAAATGTACACCCATTTTAAAAGAAGTTGTCCAAACAAAGCCACTCGAGTCAGTCCAGTTGAGGGACTTCCCTGGATGTGGGGTGATAGTGTTGGAATCAGTCATCAGCACTTTCCCCCATCCTAACCATATTCCCCAGATCCTGCCACTGCTGATTGTGCCCATTCAGCATGAAGACATGCCAAAGGTGATTTAAAATTCAACATGTTTTCCCCCATTTTTGCAGCTACAGCTGCACTGCATACAATTATGTAAAAGTAATTTTAGTTGCACTAACTCTAACTGAGAAATACACACGATTTCACCATTTGAGCTTTCACTGAAACTCGCGTGGCTGCAGGCTTTGCTCCTGGAATTTGTTCTTTGATAGCTGTCCTACATGCACCATCGTCATACAAAAAAATCATCACATTCCCATTTATCCTTAATTTAATTTCTGATTTCACATCTGCATAAGCCAATAAATCCTAGAACTTCATCAACACCTCATCATCTCCATCTGACTCATCATTCTGCTTTTCAGGGAGTCCTGCATTAAAAAATGCAAAGCTCCCTGTCCCCTGGCCTCGTCATGCTTTTTCCTTCTCTTCCACAGGTCCAACTCCCTGAAAAGGGGTAACCATAAGCTCCTCTCTGACAACCTCACTACATCTAAAACCTCTTCTGTCATGTCCTCTCTGGAACCTCTCCTTCTTCGGCTGCCTCCACCATGATAAAACACTTCCACTCAAGTTTTCCATGTCCTGCACAAACTGATTCACTTCTGCTTTGTAAGAAATCACACCTTCTATAGCTTTCTTAACATCTTCCATTGTCCATGTCCTATACACTAAAATAGTCGGAGTTGATCATCTCCTGCCTGAGGGTTTGCAACCTGGATCATTGGAAATGATTCTGTCATTGCTGATGTGTCTTTAGGTTCAGACGGGAGAGGAGAAAGTCTCTCTCCCATTGTTTTTGACCACTGTAATTTCTGCCCTGTCTGTGATCTAGTCAACATTCCTTTTTGAGAGGATTCCCCATCATTAGGTGGGGGATCCTTTACTAACTGGGGGTAAAGAGAGCTGTTAACATCTGCTCCGTATGGAACAGGCGCTCCTCCTTCCTGCACGTTCTCGTCCTCCTTCCTGCAGGCTCGTGCACGCGCCCCCTCCCTCTGCTCTCTCCTGTTCTCTGAAGCCGCACTGCCCTTTTTTTTTTTTTTCTTCTTTCCGCCTCTCTCAACCAAAATTCTGTAGACTCAAATCCTGCTTTCTGCATTTTCTTCTGATCTTTTCCTGTCTTTTTTTTTTTAATCGCATCCTGTAATGCAATTATTTTCTGAGTGTTTAACCTTCCATTAAATCCATAGTCTTTTACCCATTTATCCAAATGCTCGTTTTTTGCAGGATCCAGACTTCCCACATACTTCTAATCCTTGCTCTGCAAACTTTCTTTTGGACTTTCCTTACTCTGTGCCTTTCTCATTTTTAAAAACAAAACTAAACAAAAAACACTTGTTTAGCAGTTCAAAAAACACAATCTGCAAATTCAGCGATTTGCTAAACACAACATCAACAAAACACAGCAACAAGAAACAAACAGCAAATACGGCGATTTGCACACAAAATCACATTAACATTCACACACTCTTTTCTTTACTAATTTATAAATGCCGGCCTTTTAATTATCTTTAATTCCTACATCTGAAAGTTATGGTACTGGGATTTTGTATATCATATCTTTTCATACATATATGTATTCTTTTCATTATTTTATTTAACACGGAATTTCACGGACTCCGCCGTCCAACCAAATGTTACGGGATTTCAAGGACCCCGCCGTCCTTGCCTGATAGTGTTTAGAATTCTCAGGGCTTTACTTCTTTTTAAACGCGGAATTTCACGGACTCCGCCGTCCAACCAAATAGTACGGGATTTCAAGGACCCCGCCGTCCGTACTTACGGAATTTCACAGGACTCCGTCGTCCTTTCCGTTGTCTTTCTCCTTCGGTATACCGTCAACCTTTTGGACTCCAGCCAAAGGGATGGGCACCAGTTCCAACAAAGGGTTGACTCACCTAGGAGTCAGCTGTGGCCACAGTCTCCTGGGGCCCACCACGCTTGCTGAAATCCTCAGGCATGTTGGTATCCGGCTCGAAGGGACCAAATTAATGTTGGGTTCAAACAACCTGCAACATCATAACAATTCAAAAAGGAAAGAAAGACCAACGGACAAAGGTACCTTTACGAGGAGAGCAGACAGAGATCTACCCAGTAAACAATCTCTCTCCACTCTGGCGCAAATTCTGCTGCCTCCTCTTTTAATAAGTTGATTTGGGTTGTCCCTAAGTTACACATGCGCTGAGCTCTAAGGAGGGGAAACAGATAAAAACACAGCTGCAGCGCTATCAGAAAGCATTTATTACAACATGTCCATCCTTCCACAGTCTTCTCAAATCATCTCTGGACCTGCAAAGCCGTTTCTCACAGATAAACTAACACAGAGCGTCCTTCGATTCATTTTAGACATAGCTAACACAGGTTCTCAGGAGAATGCTGAAAAGACGCAAAGATAAACATTTTCTCCCAAGGGTGTCACCTCCACCTTCCTGTGAAACAGATTTGGACACACACAGACACTTCTGCAAACATGATTAAATCACCTATACATATATAGCAAGGTGATGCATAAAATAAGCAAATATGAGATAACCTATATACATTATTCCAACAGAATTTACGCTCCAGACTTCAACAAAGTTATCAACTGGCTTCCAAGAATGCTGAAAAATCCGCTGCTAGAAATAAGACCCGCTTTGATCAGCGTGTAGTTCCTTCAAGCCTTGAAGCTGGTGATCGAGTTCTCGTACGCAATCTGAGACTGCGAGGTAAACATAAATTGGAAGACAAATGGGAAAGGGATGTATACCTTGTCCTCAGTCGTGCTGGAAATCTCCCAGTATACACAGTAAGGCCGGAAAATGATGCTCGTGCACCCACCCGAACACTGCACCGTGACCTCTTACTCCCTTGTGGTTTTCTTCCTTTTGATACCGACCACGGTCTGGAACTTTCTCCTGTTCGTAGGCCCGTGATTCGAAGCCAGAAAAAACCTGATCCTGTGACGTGCCTACCATCAGATGATGATGATGATGATGATGAGGATTATGAATGTGAATCACCTTTTGTCGTGCAGTCACCTGAACGCTACTGGGTTGAACACATTGAACACATCTCTAGACATTTTCGAGACTGCTGCTCAGCCTGTTTCAGGCGACGTCGAACAAGCCATTGTCGAAGTAGAACCTGATGGAGCTATCCGTCGGTCGTCTAGACAGCGACAGCCGCCTAGTCGTCTCCACTATTCCACTCTAGGTAATCCGTTAGTTTCCATGATTCAGACAGTGTTCCACAGTCTGGTGGATGCCTGTGGAGATGCGCTCAATACCCCCCTCAATACCCCCCTTAAGACCGTGCACACGGAGGTGCACGGTCTTAAGGGGGGAGGGTATAACAAGGTTGCCAACTCAGGCCATTGTATTTTTTCCTTTTTTTTCCTTTCCTCCCTCACCTGTTATGTGTGTACGACGTGCCTTGCGTGCCTTGGGTCATGTGACCGCGACCACCCAATCAGTAAACTTTATAAGCCGCTACCCCGGAAGCTATCACATTCCATGACAGGAGAGCTGGATTGAGACGCTACGGGAGCCAACTGCCAGTATAACACGCCGCGAATAAGCAGCATATTTGGTGCACTTAGTCGCAATCGGCCATAGGGATTGATGGCGAGCTAAGCCCGAACCTGAAATCAAGCGCTGGAGCTCTCTGAAGGAATCACCTCCTCCCTGCCGTTCAGCCCAGGCTGGTAGGAGGCTCCTGTAGCCTAATGACTCATTTAATCAATGCACCTGCATTCGTCCTACAACCCAGAGACACAAAGACTTTCAATCACTTCCCATCACTGAACACTAACCTCCGGATTCAACTATTTCTGTCTGGGTCACATGGACAATACATGAGCTGATGATATTGAGTCGGATACGACGGATCACTCATTGAACCGTCCATCTGTACATAATCTTTGTAAAGGATATCCTGGAATAATTTGAAATATTCTTTTGTAATATTGGTGTATGGTGTTTGTTTATGTGTGTGTCTAAAAATACATGGTACCATTCATAGCAAACCTACAGTCTCCAGTCTCTGCCTCCTCTCTCCCTGAGCCGTCCCTGTTCTTCTGACTCTAGTCCACGATAGATATGCTACACATAGTCTGTTTGATTTGTCTGCTCATTTACTATGTAAGTGGGAGGCCTACATAGAGGCCAAACTGCGTTCTTTTTCTTCAAAAAATGTGCAGCTTTAAACGAAGCTACGGTTGCTTACTTGGATTTTTTTCACAGGCATTGCGCCGCCTTATTGTCATATGGACAGCTTACACCGACATACGAAATGTCATTCCAGTACAACCCAAACAAGAACAAACATACAAATGAAATACATATATACAGTTCAAAGTTGACGGAGGCGCAGCCATGTAGTTTAGGCTAAACATTTATTCTAATTACATTTGTATCCTTTTTTTTTGCTGGACCAGACGGAAAAGAAGAAGAGGAAAGAAGAGAGGGATGCTGGAGACAGGGGGTAAGGGCACAGAAGAAATGGAGAAAAGGAGAGTTAAGGAAGTCTGGAGGATGATTGCAGAGGTGGTGGTGGGGGTAACAATCATTCAGCAACAAGACTCTGGAGGATCATCATCATGACTGTCTGGTGTAAATGTTAGTCTAAAGCAGTGTTTATCAACCTTTTTTGAGCCACGGCACACTTTAACCTTGACAAAAATCCCGCGGCACACCAGCACCCCCCCCCCCCCCCCAAAAAAAGCAGAAACTCATAGTCTGTTTTGATCTACAGCCCCCCCCCCGGCAATCTGAGGTGCATTTTTGTGATAATTGTGGCAGCAAAAGCAGGAAGTTGCAGATGTTTTTTCTAAAAGATGTAATAAAAGTTAAGTTACATACAAACTGTATGTTCGTTGTGGTTTCAATCCGTGTAACAAGGACGACTCATTGTACGCTAAGGCGCTGTCCCTTTAAGCCAATGCATCATGGGAGATGTAGTGTGAATACGGCGAGAAAACGGCAGAAACACTTGCGTCTCTGAGTTTCATGGTTTTGTTCACTTGTTCCACGGTCTGATACCGGATTCTGTGGAAAGCTACACCGCTAAAGACGAGCTTTAGCTGGTGTTTTTGTTGGAAATGAGTGAGTTATGAGCTAAATTGGAAAAAGGAAGTTTAGACTTTAAACACTTCTGATTGGTCAGACTGATGACATGTGATTAAGCCTTCAAGAATGATTGGTGGAGTCGTGGAGACAGTAAAAGCTGCGGGACTTTTCAGAAAACAGTTATAGCTGCAGGTAAATCGCGGTGCCGTCATTCTTATCAAAATGTCTTTAATAGAATCAGTTAAACACAAAGAAATAAGTATTTTATGATCTTTCATATTCCTAACTACTCAGTGTTTTATCAGGACCTGTTTGGATGAACAAAGAGCTGATTTCCTGGAGATGGTTAATGTTTTTAGATCAGTTAATGAGGGCAATTTTCCACGGCACACTTGACCATCTCCCACGGCACACTAGTGTGCCGCGGCACACTGGTTGAAAAACACTGGTCTAAAGGACCGGGGCCTGTCCATCCACATACTCAAGTGTTACAAACATACCTGTTGGCTCCAAAAATCTTCACACACAGTCATGTCAACATGTACTCAATACAACTACAGTTCATCCGCACATATGCATACAAACCAAAACATGTAAAGCATTTCATTTTGTCACACATACTATTTGTGCAAGTTAGCTGACACCTCTGCTCAGGTGGGTGGTCATTTTCTGCTGAGGTGAATGATGGAATGCAAAAAGAGGGAGGGTGCCCGGCCGTCCCCACACCAAGACCCCTGCTGAAGCGGTAGTGGTAGCCAGGGCGCCCCGACGCCAGCATGGTATAGCAGATAGGGGGGAATCCACCTGCCGGGCAATCCAACCCCAAACGCTAAAGAGCAGGGCACGAAGAGTACAGTCCCCAGGACAGCCAGAAGGGTAGCCCCCCACCCCACCAGGGGGCCCAGCACAGTACCCCACCCCCGGACAGCCCTCTCAGCCCCAGTCGAGCAGCCCACCACCACCAGGGAGTTCACCCCCCCCCCCCCACCCAGGCACGAGCCAGGGTACCCCAAGGGAGACTCGTCCTACGCTCCAGGCAACCACCCACCCAGCCCAAGGTTGGTCCAGAAGAGAGCAAGAGCAAGGCAGGTGCCACCCACCTCCACCCATCTAGACACCTAAGAGAGGTGGGGGGTCCCTTAAGAGCGTAGTAAACATTCCCGGACCAGGCTCACCCACAGATGAAATTTTGGAGAGGGCCAACATTTCAGGGCAAGGACAAAAACCCGCACCTCAGGGACACGTACATCCTCCAGCTCAGTTATGATGTGATCCCTGGTACATGGTCCCACCAGGGAAGTTAGGGATGCCTCTCCCTGTGTGGAGAAGAGTCCGCCCGGCCCGGGAAGCCAGCACCCCAGGGACATGGCCCTCGTTGCTGAGGACCTGGTTCCCCCAAGGAAGAGGTAGGGTACAGATGATCAGAGGTTCCACCTTCCTTGTGTGAGGATTGGGTTGTTTGTTTATTTGTATGCATATGTGTGTTGGAGTGTACATTGTTGATGCGTGAGGGATGTGTGTAACAAAGGTGGGGCATTGAGAGGACATCGCCTAATTGCTCACAGTGATGTCAAAGCACCCCCCCTACCAATGATTACATGTCTAAGCTGCAATTAAACCAAGAGGGGGGGGGGGGGGGGTCCTATTCTATGCGGCAACCATGGGGAGGGGGCTACTGCCAGCCCCCAGCACAAGCAAAAAGCCCAATCCTCCAACCAAGCCAGACTTCCAGGGAATCGCGCCATCCACACCCCCCCATGCCCAAGCAACAAAAACTATGTGGCGGCCCCGCCCACCCCACCCAGGTGCCGAACCAGACCCCCAGACCTTCGATTTATATTCCTAGGATCTAACCAGATCGATCTGTCCGAGGCAAGTTGTTAATTGACCGATACCATTATAAAATTGTTTTAAAATGAAATAAATCAATTATATCGTGCGTTCATCTTCTTCTTCTAAGCCGTTTTGTCTCTTTCGGGGTCAAGGGGCTGCCAGACCCTATCCCGGCCATTTGTGGTACATAGATATTGTTTAATATAAAAGGCTTAAGATTAGCATGGTGTAGGTCTTTTAAAGATGTGGATCTCTTACACTTTTCAGTTTTTCTGTAGGGGTTGTACAAAAAAATGTTATGCTACTTACATTAGAATCCCTTCTTGAACTACCCACTTTTTCCTTAAAAATAAAATTATGTGGAATATAACACAAACCAAGAAGCCCATAAGACACATTTTTGATTTTTCTGTGGCATTTATATCTTTGTTAAATTTGTATCTTTCTACCCCTTTTTTAAAATTCTAAATACAGATAAAAAGACTTGGTTTAAAAACTTGACGTTCACAACAAAAAGGGAAATAACAAAATTTATAAGAAAGACAGACTGGAGAACTTCCTACCTCTGGTTTTTGTTGTTACTGTTTTCAACTTTAAAACTGAGTGATTTTGGAGTAAGAAAAACACGACATAAAGTAGTAATGTTCGAAGTGGTGTTGAATTATGTGGATAAATATTATTATCATATTTGAGCAAACTTTAAACTGGGACATTCGGTAAACATAGCTCGGCAGCTTTCAGTTTGGTAATCATAAAGTGCTCAGATTCTCCAAATAACAGAAATAGAATCTTAGGTACATTTTTGTTATAGCCAGTGTCTTTAAAGAAAAAAAATCATCCATAACAGAGCAACTGTAATAAATGGCAGTCCATTTCCTTTCACATTTAGGCTTGGCCGAAAGGAAACATTATCATCCGCCTCCTCATTGTGCGCAAAAGCATATCCGTCTCTCATCTATCCCAGTGATTTAATCAATTATGCATGCAGGCTAAACATGCTTCTTCTTGCTTGAGTACATGAAAAGACTGCAGTTGATGCTGTCTTGTGACACATGATGTTTGCTTTTATTGACAAGGTGTTAGCCTTTAAGTTTCCTTCAATGCTCCAGTGCTTTTAACTTATGCAAACATCACCATCTGGAGTTTATTTATTCATCTGGCAAAAGAGGTGAAGGTTTTTAAATTTGATTGTTGTCATAATGTGTGATAAGATGGCAATTCACTGGGACCTACTGTCACAAAAGGTTTTCAAATAAAGGATTAGGTTAACAGAAGTAGAAGATTTTCTGAACATCCCTGGGTTATGGTAAAGGGTTAAATGACACTAGTTAATTGATAAAGGTTACTTTATATTTTAACATGAAGAGAACTAAAGCCTTAGTCACATAAACCCATACAGAGATTGACCCAAATAGGTGCTGGATGTTTTTGGGTTGTCCGGGTTCATGGAGGGTCATACACAGGTGTCGCTACGTCTCAAAGGGAGTGCAGGTATGTTTTGCAGTTCCTTTGAGGCTTGTGCGACCAAGCTTAAGGGACGTCATGAAATTGGAATGTACCAATGTTCTGCGTGTTCAAGTGTATCCTGAAGTATTTGTAAGGTTAATGTAAGTGACATGCTTTTATGACTTACGTGTTATACTGTCGAACGGTACCCATACACTGCACTCTAGTTTTAGTGAGGTGCAAACCCTGGTTACTCAATTACCACACGCAAATTCTACAAGTATGGAGATGCAGATGAAACGAAAGTGCTCGTAGGGCACCCATTTGAAGCCCATACACTCTGCACTCTGTCCATTTCCCCTATTTTTAACAGTCAGACTGCAAATGCAGAACACACAGAACACACAGGCACGCAAGGAGCACGCAGTTTTCACTCAGACAGCATTAATGGCTACTTGCGCAGGTTTCAAGGGGGTTGAAAAAAGGAAAAACCCATACGACACACCTGCATCTCACCTATGTCCCCTTTATATACCATTGTGTGTTGTTTAAGCATTTGCTGCAGTCTGTTGCCCTCAGCCTGCATGTAGAAAAGAATGTTCATGAACATTTTTTGCTTTACGGGCTCACACAGTGGTCTGTGATCTTAACATTTTGCATACAGGTTTGCAGATTTTCTGTGCACTGACAGCCTGTATCCACCCGAAACACCAGTTGTGACTAAGGATTCATACATACTGGGAATGTGATGCACGTTGAAGAATGCCCTTAACCCTTGTGCAATTTTATGGGGTCTAGATGATCCCACCCTTACATTGACGTGTTATCCCTACCATGACAAAGGTGGATAAAGGTGAAGAGGATTTCATGTAATCCATGGACACCAGTGAAGATTGAAGAAAAAAGGTGCACTGTCTTGTGTCCAGATGACCCCACTCCCAATGTTAAAGTGACTTGGATAGCACAAGGGTTAACCGGAATTTGTGAAGGTGTTTTTAGAATACAGAGTTCAGATTCTGTTACTACCTGATACTAGCGCATGTACTGCATGTACAGTTGGATGAGGGTTGGCACGAAATGTCGCAGCGGTGCAAATCTTGCTCCAGGGTTTCTCTTTCACAGCTCTATTCCAATACACGAAAGACTTCCAGCCTACCACAAATTATTTATCCTCAATGATCAATTTACAAAAGGTTGGCACTTCCTTGAAATAAAAGCGACGCCATCCATAAGTCACTACTAAATCTGGTCAGTTGATTGGTTAATTGGCCAAAGTTCAACTGGTTTGACTTTTTTAATAATGGCTTTGAACACATTTTGAATGCTGTCGAGTTTTGACACAGTAGGGGTTTTAGGCACGGGCCATACGGGCGATCGCCCGGGGCGGAAAAATGACGGAGGGGCGGCGCCAGCGGCTCAGCTCTTGTAAAATACTTTATGCACCACTATTGGTTTACTTATATCACAGAGTTTGTAACAGCCTGAAACCTGGCGGCGCCCCCGCCCCGCAGCTGCGCTCCCTCCTGTCTTTGAGAAGTAGACGCAAATGTGTGTGAGAAGGAGAAGGGAGGGGGCGCGGGGCGAAGAAGGAGAAGGGAGGGGGAGCGGGGTGAAGCGTGCAGGCTGAGAGGTGAGCACGGAGCACAAAACGCATGCGCAAACCTGGCTGGATCTTCTTCCAGGGGGGCAACGGTCGCGGGCCGCGGCTCAGTCCTTGATGAAAAAATGAAAATAAAAATTGCGCCGCCATGTAGCGAATTGGCGCCCCTGGGTGCAGCTGCACGCGCTCCTGCTGGAAATGTTTGACGAACGGGGGGCTGCGGGTATAAAAAAGGTATAAAAAAAATCATGCTTTTTGGGTTATTTTTGTGTGAAATGCCCAAATAAAAAATGGGAAAACAAAAAAAATTCTTCACTTAGATGACAGTTGGTTTAGTCGACAGACTTGATACCTATGTCAGAATAAATGCAGAAACATCTGAAATATGGAGAAAAAAGGTCAAAGCTGGTGCTGAATTTAGAAAGAAAAGAGAAGAACAGGAGAAAAGAGACAAAGAAAAGGGTATTATCGCATAGCTAGATGCACGTTTTCTAAATTCAAATGCTACCTGCCCTACAACAACAACAACGTTGCAGAGGAAAAATCTCTTGTTTGGTCTATCATGACCAAAACTGAAGTTGGCCCAAATATTGCAAATAACGTCCTTTTTAAGATATTTATTCTTAAATGTTTGTTCTGCCTTAACTTGTAACATTAGTTATGATTCGTGTGTCTGTCTGCTCTGCTGTAACACAAAGTTTTTGTTGTGTTTTATTGTTGTATATTAGTTCATAATGTTAAATAAGCTGTGATGGTAGCATGCTGCTGCTGCTGCTGCAGCTGCTAGCTTTTCAAAACTCCAGTTGATCAAGTCATACCTGAGATCACTAATGTCTCAGGAGCAACTCACTAACCTGCTGTTGTTAGTATCAATCATTCAGGGGGGGAGCAGATTTCATATGATGACGTTATTGACAAGCTTGCATCAGGAAGGCCACAAAGGTTAGGTTTTAGTTAGTGTTTTCTGTTCTTAGTGCTGCAGTTACATTTATTCTAGTGTATTATTAGTGTGATTTGTAGTTTATAATATTTATTTCAGATTATTTGTGTTTGATTAAATATTTCCTAACTGTATTTTCAGTTACAATAAATGGACAAAGTGACTCTACTGGGGGGGGGGGCGCCAGAGGAGGGTCTCGCCCGGGGAGTAATTCAGGGTAGAACCGCCACTGTTTTGACAAACTATCTGTTCAGGATTTCAGTAGAATCTTAAGAGTAAAAGAAGGTTAAAGTTTAAAGCACAGCTCCTTAGACTTAACAGATGGCATCAAGGTAGGTGTTGAGAATTCTTCAGGCACTGTCCGCACCCCTCTTAGGCAATATGATGGACCGTGAGCACAGAACAGTCCTGCAGAGCTGCTGCTTCCTGCGTGATCCTGCATGGGATCTGTTGTTGGAAAGGAGGGCAAATTGAATAACACTGAAGCATGAGAAGGCAGAAGCAATTTCCTGTTTGTTAATCTTTGATTAACTAAAATAAATATAAATTTTGGAAGATGTGAAAGAGTAATGATTTGTTCCCTGTTTGCATGTAAAAAAAGGCCACACTAATAAAGAGTGCAAACATTCAAATTTCAACCCCAAACTCTGTTCCTAGTTATTTAAAATCAGGCAGGGTAAAATAAGTTATTTACCAAGTAAATGTCAGCTGTTTATGTGTCTTTAATCTTTGGTAGCCCCAGAGCTAAGTCCATATAATGAATGCACATTAGGCACCACAGTTTTTTGTTCAATTTAATTTGAATTTCATTGTTCGTCATCCTGTTTGCCTCTGATGAAAACATAGAACAAAAATTGTTGTGGGTCCATGCCAACATATGCAAGCAGGCGGACTAGGAAGACGATAAATTAATTTACTTGATGAAGATATATATGCAGTACTCTATAATTATATTTAAATGTATCCATTTAAACCTTTTGGTCTACTATTTTACATTCAACGTTTTTAAAAAAGGATGCCGAGCTCTGGTTACTCAGGTTCTTCAAGCAGTGATTGGCACTTCTGGTAAATTTGTTGCTTTTTTACTTGTTAACATATCCAGTGATTTGGAGGAGCAGCTGTGCTGGAACTGTGGAGGATGTGGAGAAAAAAGTAATTAGATCATTAGGACAACACATGTTTTGCTTTCAGCTGTCTGTCATAATTTTAAGCCAAATGGGTGCACCAGATACCTCTGTCTTCATTGCCACAGGTGTGAAATTTTTGTTACTTCTGAATAAAGAATGGATTTAGGATGGGGTGCTGATTTTTCAGAATATTTACAGATTCTGTCTTTAATTAAAAAAGAATAAAAGAATAAAAATGAAGAAAATAACTGGGAAGAGAAAATGTATTTCTGCTGATATTTTAAAATTAATAGGACACATTGATCTAAAAAAACTTTTCTTTATTTATCATGACAGAGCAATAGAGCAACTACAAACGAAAAAACAAAACAAAAACAAGAATAAAATTGCAAATTTGTTGGAAAAAAAGGTCAAAATTTTAAGAATAAAGTTATAAAATTATGAGGAAAAAGTGGTAATTTTCTTAGAATGAAGTTGTAAAATTATGAGAAAAAGTTAAAAAAAACGAGAATAATGGTGTAAAATGAAAAAAAGCACTTTTATTTATTTATTTATTTATTTTTTTCTTTTTAACTTGTTCTGTCCAACAACTGAGCAAACAGATTAGAGCTGAAGGCTTTTTGTGTTGGACAGGTTTTACTATCACAAAAAGAGGTTATATAGCTTCGAGAAACTAGAGTGTAGATTTGTATAAACCCCTATTTGTCGTATTATTTTTTATTTATTTGTTACATTTAGTGTGTGTGTGTGTGGGGGGGGGGGGGGGGAGAATGTGAGGGGAGGGTGGAAGAGAGTAAAAGGAAGAAAGGTGAAAAGGTGGGGGATACAAGCACTGATTTGAATAAGTTAATATTTTAAGCTGTAACAATTATACCAGATCTGCTGGAAAGACGAATGTTACATCAAAGGTGAAAATCTGACACTAAGATGAGCGGAAAAAAAAAATCTGTCCATCAATACACTGTGGGTAAGGAGGAGGGATGAAGCAGACAGGAAGCAGTGGGGCAGTGTGCACGTGCACGTGGGGGTGGAGATACATGCATGCTGCCGACGTGAACCGTGTGTTCATAAGGGGAACCAGATCCTACCCAGCCAGACCAGGAGAGGGGAGGAGAGCCCCCCAGGCCAGAAGCCCCCCCAGCACCCGGACCCAGGCAGCCCGGGAGGGGAGGAGGAGGGGAGGAGGAGGGGACCGCCCACCCCACCAGCCAGGCAAAGAGAGGGCCCCCCTACAGGGCCCCCCCCAATGCCCAGAGGCACAAGCGAACCCAGTGTCCTGCCCCCAGGCCACGAGACAGGAGCGCTTAGCCGTACCAGGCGGCAGCCATGGGGGCCACCGGGCGCCGGACACCGAGACAAAGGCCAGGGACGAAGCCAGGGCCCCCGGGACCCATGAGTCGGCCACCCCCCGACCGGCGCCCCGTCTCCGAAAGCCAGCCCAGGCACGCGACCTAAGCAACCCAGGGATCGCCACGCACCCACAGCCACCCCCCATAACCCTACAACCCTACACACTACAACCCCCCCCCCCCGCCATAATATCTGAGCCCCCCTCCCCAACCCTCTCAGTGCCCTCCCCTCTCTGTGATGGGGAGGGAAAGCCCCAGAGGGTCCCAGCGAGCCAGCCCCCAGGTCCGTCCTACCCATGCACTCACGCACACATACTCACAATCATCTGGTTACCCTCCCTCCCCCCGCCGCCACACAGTAACCCCCCCCAGCCGGCCGACCCCCAGCGCCGTATGCCCGACCATTCCCGCAGCTGACAGGATACCCATAAGCCCTGCCGCCCTGAGAGGACCAGGCGGGTGAAGACCGGCCGCCCCCCCCCCCGACCCCACCCATGTATGGAGGTGTGGGTGTGCTGTATGTGTGCTGCAGGTAAAATAGGAGGTCCCCAGTGTGGGGGGCTCCACCGCTGCCAAGCCGCAAAGCCCCCCACTCCGGGGTCCCTGTGTGAGTGGTGTGTATTTGCTGCGTGTGTGCTGCTAGCATGCAGTGTGTGTGTCTACAGAGGAAGTTAAAATTGTGGGGGGGGCCAGCGAAAGGTGAGCACGGATGTTTCACCGTGCCCCCCTCCACCAGACCCTCTCCACAAGGCCCTAGATGAATCAGAGTGTCTAATATGCAAGTAAAAAGCGGGGAGGAGGGCGGGTGCCAACGAGAACCCAGAGATGGGCATCCCCAGTGAGCCCCGCCAGCATACCCCTCCCATCCAGATCCCGGAGCCCTATGTGCCTGTGTGCAATATTTGTTTGGGTGAGAGCGGGGAGGAGCAGGCGGATGGGCACAACCGGGGCCCAAGCCAAGCCAAGCCCCCCCCCCCCCCAGCCCCCGCCACGGCGACCAGACACCCAGCACGGCACCCGGTTGCCGTTTTCCCGGTCAGCCGCACTGCCTACCCCGCGCCCAGAAGGCACCCGCCCAGGAACCCCTGCCAAGTTGCTGGCAGAGTGTGCGCCCCCACCACCACCCCACCCAGGCAACCAGAGCCCCGAGCCGGGAGAACGGCAGGCCCGGGAGAGCCCCCCCCCCCCCAAACCCACCCCGGCCAACCCAACCAGCCAGGACCCGGCTCAACCTATCACCATCCCACCCCTTCTAGGTGATGTGACTAACCAGCTGGAGCCAGGGTGAGTCTGAAGCCGACAGGTTTTTTGTGGAGGACATTATCTCTAAACTAATATGCTCTGACATGAGGTTTCTGTAGTGGTTGATGCTAAGATTATTTTTAGATTTCCAGTTTAGGAGGATAGTTTTCTTTGCGATACATACAGCGGTGAGAACCATATAGGCCTTGTTAGATTCCATGTTGATGTTATTCAGGTCACCTAATAAGCAGAATTTGGGGCAAGCAGGAATCTTATGATTAAACCAGATTGATAAATCCTCACAAACCTTACGCCAGAATGATTGGACAGGTGGACAGAACCACAGGGCCTGCAAATAGTTGTCTATTCTGTTACCTATGCACTGTGTGCATATAGCAGACTGATTGAGACCCATTTTAAATAACCTCTGTCCGGTGTAGTGAGTTCTGTGGAGAACCTTGTATTGAATAAGTTGCAGATTAGGGCTTTTGGTCATATTAAAGGCATTCAAACAGATCTGACCAGTTTATGGAGTATTCTGAAACTGAGAAAAATCTATTAATTAGGGAGATGATTTGGCAGATGGAAGATTGTGAATTTGGAGTAAATAGTAAAACATCATCTGCATAAAGACTTATTTTGTGTTCTAAATTTTTTGGTTTGAATGCCTTCAATCTATCGACTTTGCCTAATAGCAGCAGCTAGAGGTTCAATAAATAGTGCAAATAAAGATGGAGATAGTGGACAGCCTTGTCTGGTTCCTCTTTGTAAATTAAAGCTTGGAGATGTTTGATCATTTGTTCTGATGCGAGCATTAGGAGAGGCATATAATATTTTAATCCAGTTAATAAATGATTTCCCAAAGCCAAATTTGTTCAGGGTGGCTATTAAAAATTTCCAGTTGACCCGATCAAATGCCTTTTCTGCGTCCAGTGACAAAATGATTGCTTCTCGGTTGTTGATAGTTGTATAATCTATGAGGTTGATTAATCTGCACATGTTGGTAGATGAATGTCTTCCCTTTATAAAACCTGTTTGGTCAGGATGTATTAGAGAGGGAACTACCTTCTCTAGCCTTCCTGCCAAGGCTTTGCAGATTATTTTAAGATCGGCATTAATCAGCGATATGGGTCGATAGCTGGATGGTGATGTGGGATCTTTTCCAGGTTTCAGAAGTAAGATTATATTAGCAGAATTCATATTTGGAGGTAGATAATTGTTGTCCTTAATTTCTATTGTCATTCTGAGAAAAATGGGAGCTAAGATTTCTCAAAACTCTTTATAAAATTCTGCTGGGAAGCCGTCTGGTCCTGGGGCTTTTTTACTAGGCATGTTGGTTAATGCTTTATGTAGCTCTTCTTTAGTAAAAGGGGACTCCAGGGCTGTGATTTGTTCCTCAGTTGGTCTAGGCAAATCTATGCGATTGAGAAAACTGTTGATGTCATTGTCAGAAGGATTAATTTGGGATGAGTAGAGAGATTGGTAAAAGTTTTTAAAAACTGACTTTATTGTAGCTGGATCATGTGTTGCATTTCCTGTTAGGTCTATGACTGATGAAATAGTTGTCTTCTCTTTGTTTATTTTGAGTTGATTTGCCAAATATTTCCCAGATTTATTACTGTGATCAAACCTCTCCAAGCGTAGTCTCTGTAATAAAAACTGTGTTCTTTGATTAGTTATTTCATTTAATTCAATTCTTACTTTCCTTATTTGTTGTAGAGTTTGATCATCCGGAGAGTTGCTGTAGGTTTCCTCTAACAGTCTGATTTTTTGCTCTAAATCCACTAGTTTAGAGTTCTCTTTTCTTTTTTTGTGGGATGAGAAGGCGATTATTTTTCCTCTCATGACTGCTTTCCCGGCTTCCCATAAAAGGCACGAAGAAATACCTGGGTGGTCATTATTTTGAAGATATGAGGACCATTCTTTAGCAAAGAAATCTATAAAATTAGGGTCTCTAAGCAACGATGTATTGAACCTCCAGCTCCTTAATGAAGGTGGTGATGTTTTGTTTTTAAGAGTCATGGAAACTGGTGCGTGGTCGCTGATAGTAATGGGGTGGATCTGTGCTTCCATAGCTATGCTCAACAAGGAGCTGTTAACCAAGAAATAATCTAGCCTTGAGTATGATTGATGAACTGTGGAAAAAAAGGTATAAGCTCTTTTCGTTGGGTGGAATAAACGCCAAACATCACAGAGACCAAAATCCTCCATGTACTGTTTAACAGTGTTTGTGGATTGCCAGATTCTAAGATGTCCTGTGTTATTTAGCCTATCCATCTCTGGATCTAAACACATTTTGAGGTCACCTGCAATGATTAGCGATTTGTCTGTATGTTAAGATAGCGCAGAGAAGAAGGAATGAAAGAATTTAGGGTCATCTACATTGGGGGCGTACACATTAGCTAAACACAGCTGCATATTTTGGGTGAAAGAGTGACTATTATAAATCTTCCTTCTGGGTCTATGACTGTACTAGTTTCTGTGAATTTAATTTCCCTATTTATCATAATTGTTAATCCTCTCTGTCTAGAATTATAACAGGCTGAATATACGTTGGGAAAATCTGCTGTGGCGAGAATATTCACTGAGAAATTAGACATATGAGTTTCTTGAAGAAACGCAAAATCAGTTTTGAGATCTTTTAATTTGCTCATTATTTTCAGTCTCTTCTCTCTGGTTCCAGCTCCGTGCACATTCCAAGAAACTAACCTTAGGGTGGACATGCTGCTGTTGAGGTGAATGTTAGAAACTGTATGTTATTGATGTAGGCAAAAATGAGTATATATGTACACATAATGGTGTGCTTGATGTTGCTATGAGACTTTATGTGTAATGTACAGTGCATGTGATGTAGTTCTGGACATGCTGAGTGTCTGAGTGTGTTGTGCAGATCAGTACTATTGTAGAGTGGCTGGGTTATGTGGCAGCTTAGGTGAGGGGGAGGGAATAGTGTGTGAAAAAAGAAAAAAGGGAAAGGAGTGCAGAGGGGGGATAACTAAGAAAACAGGGAGGGTAGAAACAGAACAAACCTATCATAAACAGGCTTGAAGCTGCTGAGGAGACTGGTGGTGATTTTACCTAAAGTGGAAAACCTTTATGCCCCGTGAGTTCTGCCCAGTGTGTCACATATAAGCATAAACTGACACCTGTGCAGAGAGTGTAAAGGGTGTGGATACATATCTGATTTAGAATAGCCAGGGAGTGACGTTTGGGTCGCGGTGGAGCTGTCCATTCACATAGAGTCGGTCCACAGAGATGACAGCGCGGGCCCCTTCGCTCAGAAATTTCTTCCTGATGGGGAACAGGATCCTTCGGCGCTCCAAGATTTCTTTGGGGAACTGGTCATCCATCCTGAAGTCGGTTCCCCGGAGCTCCCTGCCACGGCGCCTCACCTCTTCCTTCTCCTTGTGAAGGACAAACTTGGCCACGATGGGTCTGGGCCTGCGGTTCCCAGGTCTCGCTGCTCCCATGCGATGCACACGGTGAAAGTTTATGGTTTTAACTTTTTCGTCTGGAAGCTTTAGCTGGGTTTGAATAAAGTTTTAAATTTTTCCTCTGCGTTTTCTTCTGGCGTTTCTGGTATTCCCATGACCACCAGGTTATCTCTCATGGATTTTGATTGAAGATCCAGAATGGACTCCTTGATCTTCTTATTTTCGTCAGAGAGTTGGCTCATTCCATCAGTGATGGACTTTACAGACTCCCTCAGCGCTGAATTCTCCGCGGTCAGGGTTTCCACTTGTTTTTGGGAAAATTCTAGAGTATCCTTGATCTCTTGAAATTCCCGGTGAAGAACTTCCAGGAGGGAAAGACGGCTGTCGAAGCTGGATAGTTTTGTATCAATGCTAAGAAGCATATCCCACGCGTTAGATTCGAACTCCGTCTTCGGTGGAGAAGCTCCCGGTGATTCCTTGGGTCGGCTCCGCTTGGTGGGGGCGGCTGGCTTGGCTGACTGCTTGAAAGCACTTTTATTTAAATAAAGTCGTAACATAATGAAAAGTCAAAATTGTTTGGGAATAAAGTTGTAAAATTATGATAAAGAAGTTGTTATTTTACAAGGAAAACGCCATGCTTTCTCAAAATAAAGTTGATTGTGTACAGTGTAGCCAGATTGGCTTTCTACCCAATTGGGCCGTTTTTCATTCAGAATTTATGGGCAAAAATTGCTTTGGGAGAGTTGACATAATTTGGCCAGGTTTGGGGTCAGTTCTATTTTTTTTCCCTCCTCATCAAAATACTCTCTACCAGGGACATGCGGTCAGGGCGGTCACGTGAGACAGTACCATACATGTCATAGTCCTTTCCATCTTGAGCAACTAATAATAAAATAGATTAGTGTTCACAAATCTGTTCTACAACGCAATTAATCACTTTCGACATTACTTTAGCTAAAATCTGTGTATTTTGCATATTTCTTCTTCAGTTACAATGCAGGCGCGAGGAAAAGCTGTTGGTGTTGTACAAAATTAGGAAAACACCAAATAGTTTCTGGAATAATCTCAAGTGATATTTGTGTTAGTTTTGAATGTTTATCAAAAGGCTTCGTAAGCCTTGTGCTATCCTAGGCACTTTAACATTGCGAGTTGGGTCATCTAGACCAGTGTTTTTCAACCAGTGTGCCGCGGCACACTAGTGTGCCGTGGGAGATGGTCAAGTGTGGGAAATTGCCCTCATTAACTGAAAAATTAAACATTTCCCATCTCCAGGATTTCAGCTCTCTGTTCATCCAAACAGGCCCTGATAAAACACTGAGGAGTTAGGAATATAAAAGATCGCAAAATACTTTTTCTTTGCGTTTATTTTATTTTATTAAAGACATTTTGATAAGAATGACGTACCGCGATTCAGCTGCAACTCCGGCTGTATTTTGGAAAAGTCCCGTCCTTTTAATTGTCTCCACCAATCATTCTTGGGGAGCTTAATCACATGTCATCAGTCTGACCAATCAGAAGTGGTTAAAGTCTTCACTTCCTTGTCCCGATTTAGCTCGTAAAGTCGCTCAGTTCTTACAAAAATACCAGCTAAAGCTCGTCTTTATCGGTGTAGCTTTCCACAGAATCCGATGTCAGACCGTGGAACAAGTGAACAAAACAAGGAAGCTCAGAGACGCGATCTCCGCCGGCCGTTTAATGCACTACATCTCCCATGATGCATTGGGTTGTGAGAGTGACAGCGCTCAAGGAGATCTGTTGTTAAACGTTTTGAAATCAACGAACACACATCAAACTGTTTTTACATCTTCTAACTTAACTTTTATTGCATCTTTTAGAAAAAAAACAGCTGCAGTTTCAAGCTTTTTCTGCCACAATTATCTCAAAAATGCATGTGAGATTGTGGAGGAACTGTAGATAAATACAGACTATGAGTTTCTCTGTTTTTTTTGTTTTTTTTAATTTTTGGATCCTGGTGTGCCGCGGGATTTTTTTTAAGGTTAAAGTGTGCCGTGGCTCAGAAAAGGTTGAAAAACACTGATCTAGACCCACTAGACAGTGCGCTGAACCTTTTTTCTTCAATGATTTGTGATCTTCACTGGTGTCCATGGATTATATGATATCTTTCCACCTTTATCCACCTTTGTCAACGTAGGGAGAACACGTCAATGGTCTTCTAAGATAGCACAAGGGTTAAAGGCTACCTAAAGAATTAGATTCATAGGATTTTGATCACATTTTATGTTTTGCTCTGATTAGCAGCAAACTTGTGGATTTAATCTAATTTAAAAATGTCTCAAAGTTGATCTAAACATAAGCAAACCTTAACATAAACTGACGGCAAAGGGCCTTTTACTAAAGTGCATGTCATTTAAATTGTTTATAAATTATGTAACTGACTCAAAAAATACCTAATAACCATACGGGGGAGCTAGCACATATGTATAACAGTGCTGAACATAATAAGCTAAGAGAAAAAAAAAAGCGTTGTAAAACACTTAAAAAACTTTGATAGTCTTAAAACCTACTAAAACATTTAATTCGAACTGTCTTTAATGATTGTTCCATTATAAACAAAAAATTCACAATTTTATAGTTCGACGTTTAATTTATTCATTTCTAGGGCACCCCCCACCGACATCCAAGGAAGCCCAAAGTACTGTTCACAAGGTCAAATCAATACATAATATAACCATAAAACATAAAAAAAGATAAGAATTAAAGAATGAAAAATACATGTGTTAACATTTTGGGGGCTGAATTACCCCTTATTATATCTGTTTTATTGAGCAAACACTGTTCTTTTTTAATGAATACCTTTTAGATTTTCTAAAAATGTAATCAATGCACATGACACTCACCACATCTAAGCTACGTTCATATCGGGCTCAGCAGGTTCAAGCGACCACTTGAATGTGCTGACCACAATGTGCATTTTCAGCCTCCATATTCAATACTTGGACAGTTAAAGAATCTATCAAATTAAAAGTGTCTAACTGTCGGAAAAAATCTGTTAATCTGTGGAAATTATAATTTTTTCATGAAAGCTTGAGAAAAAGTTCCCACTGCTCATGCATTAGTGCTTAAATGAGAGGTGTGTTTCAAACTACAGATTGACTGTTTTTTCAAAAAGTTGGGTAAAAAGTTTCCTTTGAATATGCGTGCTGCAGATCATATTTGAACTCAAGTCCTTTCGATTCTAATACCTAACAGAAAGTTTTTGTTTAAACCTTAAAAAATAATTTTCTTTCTTTTAAAGATTACAGCTGTGTTATTTAAAGCTAGCAGAGCAACACACCCTGATAAACAAATGCTCTACACCCTTATCTAACCATTTAATCTACAATAATGACATCTTGTTAAAAATTTGCCTCTAAGTGTGCACATTTAAAAATATTTGGATCTCTTTTTCCCAGCAGGAGATAAACCGTGAACATTATCTTGTTGTGCTAGCAAGAGCCACCAGCTGTCTCTGCTGCGTCACCAAGACCATAAATAGACAGAAATCAGTGACATGTTTAAATTAATTTACAGCTCATGATTGAAGATGCTGGTTTTTTTTTTATCTCCATGTGCCAGTCACGGTGGATTCTTGTGCTCTGCAATGTCTACTTCATACATTTTGTATACAATTTTACTGCAAATAATTTTAGATTTGATTTGTCAATGACGTAATTATTTTGTTGACTTTGTTTAAGGAAAAAACCCAGTTGGCACGTGATTTCTGTGAAGGCCTCAATTTAACGGGAAAGAAAGTGAGCAAGTATTGATGCCTGTGCACGACAAAAGGATAAACCACATGTCAAGGAATTAGCACCCCACTGTGACATGACGCAGATGTGTTCCAAAAGCCAATCTGCAACCAAGTGAGTTGATGTTCTTTATCACATTTTTGTCAAAATGTGCAGTGGTTGGCAGGTAGGTAATACACTAGCATCAACATTTGGCTGCAGTCTATCGGCTTTTAGTGAGAGCTCAAAAATCTAATGACTGCTTCACTTGAGCTTATCTTGCAAGTGTGATAATCTACTATCTGACAGAGAATGGATAACCTTAAAGAGAAAAACCCTCACTTTTAAGCCGTCGTTTGCGCTCATTTAGAGATTCAAATAATAATTAAAATCTCTGAGGGAATCACAAGCAGAGCAAGTGTGCCAATGTGCAGGTGCATGAGGAGGGTGTAACAGATTTTCAAATTTGCATTACATGGCTAATTTTGGGATCTAAAAGCACTGATTCTCTGTTGGCTTCTTTTTCATTGATGCTGCTTTTCATCCTAACAAATGTTAAGCAGTCTTAAACCAATCTCTTTTAGCCTCAAGTTTGTGCATTAACTTAGACTTTTGAAAGCTGAGGCTATTGCCTTGAGAGTTTTGCTTTTAACTGCTTTGGCTGTGTACCCTTGAGTTCATGAGTTCAAAATCTCACACTGCAGTGGAAGAAATATGCCATTTCTTTCTAGTTGTTTTGTAAGAAAAATAACAATTAATACAATTTCATCAGCTTCCTTTTGGTGATAAATTGGAGCTCCAAATAGACATTTAATCCTTTATAAAACAGTTTTAAGGACTCACTCATTTGGAATCTAAAACAGAAAATTAATCATTTTAAAATGGTTGGTATTTCTGGCTATTTGATTTTGTGCTGTGCTTCAGCTGTAAAATTTCTGCTAGAGAAGCCTTAATTAACCCTTGTGCTATCTTAGATGACCCCGCCCTTACATTGATGTGTTCTCCCTACCATGACAAAGGTGGATAAAGGTGGAAATATTTCATGTTATCCATGGACACCAGTGAAGATCACAAATCATTGAAGAAAAAAGGTTAAGCGCAATGTCTAGTGGGTCTAGATGACCCAACTCCCAATGTTAAAGTGCTAGCACAAGGGTTACAACCGCACGGTGAAAAAAGAACTTCCGGTCACCTAGTTTAAATGTTTTGTATCACTGCGCAGACTTTTGTAAAACAACCTTTTTCTTCATCATTTGGACAAAAACAACCGGTAAGAGGTGAACTTTCTCTCTGAACTGATGCTTTATTCAACCAATCGGAAAGATCAGCATATATATCGCTTGATACCGCCGAATCTTGACTGCAGCGGTGGTGTGGTCACTGCGGTGCGACGCGGACTATTTGTTACGTAACAAATCGGGAAAAAAACAAGAATTTAGGACTAAAAATTTGGTTAATATTTATTGCTTTTGTAAGTGACCATGTTATAAGCGGGTTAATGGCCTTCGAAGTGTGCATTAACACTTTTTAATGCACTTCGCAGAAGCAACCGTCCCACGTGAAGGTTCAAGCTTCCACGGCGTGCGTTAAAAAGTGATTATGCACAATTCATCGGCCATTAACCCTGAAATGTGGTTTGGAAAACAAAATTATATGATGGGTTATTTCTTTACTGAATAATTTGAAATACCAAAAACTTGATCAAGTATCCAATAACAAATGTCAGTCAGATTCTCAAAATCATTCAGTAACATATAGAGTGACAGAAATAATAAGCACTGAGGTCACCAATTTCTCATGTTTGGGTGTATTTTAAGATTGATCATAATTTCAAAACCAACTATGGCATGGAATAAAACAATACTTTCTGCTTCATTTAAACAACAGTAGTTCAGGTTTAAATGCAAATAACAGTTAGGCGAGTTCTGCCCATTGTCGTCCTTACATTACCACCCCTGGGCTTTACTTTTAAGTTTAAAAAAAAGTATTGGTTCTTAAAGAATTGTTTTCTCAGTGAAAAAAGATAGCCACTTACTGTAGCCATTCTTCAAAGAACAAATGATATACAAAAAAGACATGAAAAACTGAAAGGTGTGTAGAAGAAGTGGATCAGGGTTGTGCCAGAGCTGCATTGTTTTTTGCTCTACAATTAACAATACAAGATAAATCAAAAGAAGAAAGAAACATTGAAGAACATAAAGGGGTAAAATAAATATGTTTCAAATCTTACAGAAAAGTTTATAATGAACACTGGCAATTGTTTACGTTTTATAATGTCATTCTTAAAGACCCACTCTGAATGAAAATTGTGTTTTTTCTGATAATGGTTGACACATAAACAAAATTAAACTCAAAATTGCATTTCCCAGAATTTCTTCTTTCAAATCGTTCTGAATCAGGAGCAGACGCAAAAAGGCAGTGTGAAAAAGAGTGTATAGTATCTGTAGCATAAAAATATGCTGGGCGGGCCACAAGTCCCCAGCTCTGTCCAATTCCAATGCATCCACTTATAGACAATTAGGTCCATGTGCGTCGTTGTTTTCCTCATACGTCTAGATAGCTCAAATATTGAGCGACATTTATTTGTCACACAGGGAATATTAGGTGGGGGGTGTGAGGGGCTATATGCTAGCGGGAGACTATGTAAACAGATGGCTAAGTTATGGGTGATGGGAAGGGAGCGAGGTTGCTCCACGCCAGCAACTCAACTTTCCATCCATGCCTCAGACTCCAGCAGGAATTTTGGTGATGCTCCCAAAAACAAATTCAGTTTCAGGGGGAGAAATAATTGGTTGCCCTGGACGCATCTGCCCAAACGTCATGGCCCCGAGTGTTTCCGTCCAATCAAGAGGCGCCGGGGTCAAAGGCAATGAGCCCGCGACTCTTTCACCTGAACGATCGCTGGACGAAAGGGTTTCTCTGCACGGAGGACGAGGAGGAGGAGTACAGATACGAAGCTCGTAAATCCTTTGCTTAACTTCAGCACTCGGTTGTGAGAGTGCATCAGGATCTCCTCCCACCTGGACTGCCTCCTCAGAAGCTGTGAGAGCGCGGATCTGGAAGACGGAGGGTGAAGAAGAAGGAGGGGTGGGAATGAAGATTTCAGCACTGGAGCTGTCCGCGGCTGTATTTGCTGGAAAATCCTCCCAAAAGCTGCTGTCGCTGCGTATATTTTCCCCCTTCGAGGCTGCAGGGCGCGGATTGATAAACGACACAATCCCCTGCGTGCTTCTAGCGAGCGGAAACGTACGCACTTCATCGGAGCCGAGCCTTGTCATGCTGGACGGCCGGGATTGAGACAGGAAGTCTTCAGTCAGTCGCCTACCTTTAACAGCCTTTTACGGTGAGTTGACATAGACTGCAGGTTTCTTGTTGTTTTTGAAACATTACATAACATATATTCGGCTTTGGTTTCGGTTTGCACAAAAAAACTCGATTTGCTGTCAAGCCTGGTTGCAGATCCTTGTAAAGGGAGGAGTATTTAGGTCAGCAACCATATGGGTGTGGATATAAGTGCTTCAGACTACAGGAGTTCTTGTTGGCTGCTTCTGCACACATATATCATCCAGGGGGGAAAAAGCTGACCTCATTCTGGGAGTTTTACATATTTTACTGCAGACAGTTCATTCAGCTATCATCACTTTTTCCACTGGATGACCCCCCCCCCCCCCCCCCCCCCATGTCTTTGTTGGTATTTTTTGGCCCGTCACTGGTTCCTTCAACAACCCAATTTGTTGCTAACCTTGGAGCCAGTCCTGCCCCCAGCCTGTGACAGATCCCTGCAGCCTGAGCTGCTCAGTGCTCATTGTGAAACTCCCTCAGAGCATTTGGATGGCTGGCACAGCTTCTCATCTTGTCTGAATGCCAGCATAATGTCTCCAGTCTTCCTCCCATTTAGCCTCCATTCATGAAGGTGAATTAACAACCCACCATGTTTAAAAAAAAATGCTTTTTTACTTTCAAAACTCTGTTTTACAATTTCCCTTGAAAGGCAACAAAGAATCAGGCTATGAGGGAAAGTGGGAGCTCCCTGTGTGAGTAGACGAACATATTGCACTGTAGTGAGTCCACTCCCTGGGATTTGGGTGAACTTGTTAATGTAATTAGTTTCAGGTCTTTGCTTCCCTGGTTTGTGGGTGAGATTCTCACTCATTCTCACAAAAAAACATGCTTTGTGGTGCTCTCATTCAAACCTCATCTGAAGCCAGGAATAAAAGGAGAGCTGGTTGGGATTTAAATTAGCTCATACCAGAGATGGCCAGCTTTGGGAAAGGAATCATACAGTCAGAGAAAAAGACACAATACCACAACATAGAAGAAAGCCAGATATCAAAATCATGGCTAATCATAATTTACTCAAAAGCAGCAGTGCTTATTAAGATGAAAATGTATTGTGTTTTTAAAGACTAATAAGACTAATAAGAATGTAAAAAAAACAACAACAACCCGCCAATTAAACACGTACACGTTTCCTAATAGGGGTGTGAGGCTGCACACACTTTGCTTAACTGAAGGTTGCAGCCAAATCACACTCCCCTGTTTTAAGGAGGATATCAAGGACAGCCCTTTGGCTGATTTGTCTGGCTGCCAAACCATTTTTGTTCACTGTCAACATTAAAATTGAGCATGACTGTGCAGATGTGGAACTTGGGACTAATTTACTTTGATTGTGTGAGAGACCACATACCACATGAGGCATCTGATAGATCATCTTAAAACTTGAATAACTGGCATTACAGAAAAAAATGCGTAAATAATTAGGATTAGCAAAAACATGTTAAAACATGTATTAGAGCAAGAATAGTTATTCGTGCAATAGCTATTTATTTCTCTACAGAAGTCTATGGGATTTGAGTTCTTGGAGCCAATGTTTAGAACATGAAGGGGGAGGGGTCATCCAATCCAGTACGTACACACCAGACATGTGATGCACATTCAAGATCGCCCTGAATGCGGGTTCTTGAATGCCCTTTTGCCATACGGTGTTCACACTGGACAGTTGCTACCCAATACTAGCGCATGTCCTCACAGCTGGAAGAGGCTTGCTGTGAAATGTCGCAAGTCTTATTCAGGCCTTTTCCTTTCAGAGCTCTGTTCCGAAAGCTTGGTGTCATATAATTCCAGCGAAGCACAAACCACATTTATTATTTTCTTGAAGTTGTTTTTACATCTTTACAAAATGCAAATGTAATTTTTAAACTTATTCAGTGACTCAGTTAAAAATGACCAAAAGGCTGAGGAACAATATGGGCTTGTATGTATGGTCATGGGCTTGTATTTAAAAATCAATATCTGGTTGTGTGTGCAGGTTTATGCATAGTTTCTTATTTTGAAATGGGAATTGCATACAAAAGTGTTTCCAGACAATCCGCGTTTTAAACCACATGCATCCGCAGCACTCTTAACTGCTATTCTGGGATTTGATTCGTCAGCCCTTAAACTACGACATTTTCTTCAGACTCCTTGTCTCTCATGATGACACATGCCGGTCAGAGGACTCCATAGTAATACATCCTTTAAAGTATTCCTGCAGTTGTCTGCTAGCAGGAGGAGAAGATACAAATACAGAACAATTTGTCACACAATGCACTTAGCTCTCACCAAGTTTCAGGCTTAGGCGAAATTTATTTCTTTTGTGATCGTTGTTGTGGTAGTACAAAATAAAGTCTGGACTGATAAGAAAATTGTACGCTTTGATTCTGTTTGCCTTCTTTTTTGGTCCTTTTGTTGTTTATAGTGATATTACAAAGAGACATCTAAAACTGCAGCTTTTTTTCAAATGCATATGCAATATGCAGTCTAGGAAAATAATTGTTCCCAGACTCAGCAAAACATAGATACGATGTCAGCTAAAACAACACATCAATCTACCCCCCCGTTTTCAAACACTCCAAGTTGCATAAAACATAAAAAAAAAGTGAACTGCGTCTCTGCCTTACCATCTCCAGAACTTGACACGTCTTCCGCCCCTCATATGTGCCAGGTTCTGCCCTAAAGAGTGGCTCGGTCTTCCTTCTCTTCATCCAGATCTTTTTTTATCCAGGGGCATTTTAATCATTCAGAGGGATCTGAGAGGGAATGCAAGGAAGCAAAGGCTGCGTCTTCCACACACGCTAGTATTGCCTATCAATTTTAAAATGGAGGATAAAAGCCCACGACTGCTAAGCCCTACTGTTCAATAGCAGTTATATAGATGGGGACCATGAAATAAAACAGACCACAATAAGATTCTGTCACAGGAAAAACAACGTTATTACAATTTTTGACGCCAAAGCCTGCGCGGAGCAGCTAGCAGAGGTGTACGCAGACATCTTCAACCTCTCCCTCTTGCAGGAAACCGTGCCCTGAATCTTTAAGTCCTCCATGATCGGGCTAGTCCAGAAGAAAGCAAACATCACAACGATGAACGACCTGAGACCTGTGGCTTTCACTCCTGCAGCAATGAAATGCCTGGAAAAGCTGGTCCTGACACACATTTACTCCTTGGTCGATGAACCAGTAGACCCCTATCAGTTTGCCTACCGCCCCAACAGATCAGCATAAGACGCGGTAGCCCTGGCACTTCACTCCACCCCTCAACATCTGGACACTAGGAACACTTATGCCCGGTTACTGTTCCTGGACTACAGCTTTTCCTTCCATTCCAGAGAAGATGTTGCAAAGGGTCATCAACACAGCTCTGCTCCTGCTCCTACACCTGGCTGTGGTTCCTTTTTCCGGCTCGACTCGCGCCTTTGACTGTCCCCATAACCACGGCTGGATGAAGCTCGTCTGCTGGACTTTAAATGTGTAGTTGTAGATTTAGATAAGTTAATTCTTCTCTAAGATTTCTGGTAAATCGCCTGTCCGTCCTGGGGGAGGATCCCTCCTTCATGTGGGCACCCCTGAGGTTTCTTCGTTTTTTCCGGAATCCGTTTTTTTTGGGAGTTTTTCCTTACCGCGAAGGGGGGTCTAAGGGCAGGGATGCCAGTATAGCTTAGTCAGTTTGTTAGTTCATTTTAGTATTTTTCTATTGAACTCTTTGTATTTGTGATCCTTTTGATTTCATGTTTTACTTCGAAGCCCATCGAGACGACTGTTGTTGTGATTTTGGGCTATACCAATAAAATTGAATTGAAATTGAATTGAATTGAAAATATCATTGGTTGCAGCCTTCCATCTATCGAGACGGCAGGAGGAGAGCGGCGAAGATCATCAGGGACAGACACCACCCTGCCCACGCACTGATCCAGTGTGTGGACTCAGGCCATAACCTCAGATACTGCAGGCCTGAAAGCATCCACGCACACACCACATGCTTTCTCAACAGCTTCTTCCCAGCTGCAATCAGAATGTTAGCACAGGACACAAGAGAGGGATTTTTCACTCCACCCCTCTCTTTCTTAACCCTTGTGCTCTCCTATGACCCCACCCTTGCATTGACGTGTTCCCCCTACCAATACAAAGGTGGATAAAGGTGACGAGGATTTCATGTGATCCATGGAGACCAGTGAAGATCACAAATCATTGAAGAAAATAGGTTCAGCGCACTGTATGGAGGGTCTAGATGACCAAACTCCCAATGTTAAAGTGCCCAGGATAGCACAAGGGTTAAATTTTGTTCTTTATCTTGTTTATCCCTTGTGCTATCTTAGAAGACCCCATCCTAGCATTGACGTGTTCTCCCTAACATGAAAAAGGTAAATAAAGGTGGAAAGAGTTCATCTAATCCGTGGACACCAATGAGGATCACAAATCATTGAAGAAAAAAGGTTCAGCGCACTGTCTAGTGGGTCTAGATGACCCAACTCCCAATGTTAAAGTGCCTAGGATAGCACAAGGGTTACGAACCTTGTTAATTTTGTTATTTTGTTGTCTTTCTATAATTACCCTGACTTGAGCTGCCGCAGAAAAATTCCAATGTAGATGTCTTACACGTACAAATGGCAATAAATCCCTTAAACCTGTAACAACCCTACCACTCAAACATTTTTAACCTTCGACGTTAGAACGCATACTTTTATCTGATTGTTTATAACTTGAATAATTTGCACTACAGAAAAAATATGAAAAAACTTATGAGTAGAATAGTGAAAAAAAAGGTAGCAGAGCAAGAATGGTTTTTTTGATAAATATTAATGGCTGAGTAATAGCTGTTTATTTGATGTAATATGTACATAAAATAAAAAAGGAGCCAGTTTAGCTCATGCTGGTTTGCGGCGCCTTCCGGACGTGAAACCAGGGTTCGAATCCAGGCTGCTCCCTATTCCCTTCTCTGCTTCTGTGCCAGTCCCAAGCCCAGATAAATTGAGAGGGTTGCGTCAGGAAGGGCATCCGGCGTAAAACATTGCCAAGTTAACCATGTGACTTGTTCTCGAAGTGGAGGTTGTTTCACTGTGGTGACCCCTGATGGGAAAAGCCGAAAGGGAAAGAAGAAGTACATAAAATAAAAAAAAATTATATTTTTGGCTTCTTGGAACTAGCTGGTACTTCCTGTTTAGAAGGCAAGGTGGGGCGGTGTCTTTCAATCCTGTCCTCATGTACAGTCATTGACTAAACTGCTGTTTAACACTTCTATTTTGGAAGAAAACTTTATATTTGGATTTTGATCTTTTTAAGCAAAAAAATAAGTCTTTCTATGGATATTTAGGCAGGGGCCAGCAGCGTTTATGACATTAAGTGCCAATTTGAAATTTTGTGTCATCGCCAACCATAATGCAAACATAATACACAGAAATATGAAAACATTTCCAATTTATCTTGAAGTTCATTTCAATTCACAAACAGCAGTATGGTGTCAATTCAGCGACTAATATATAGCACACCAAAACCCCAAATCCGCAAATCAAAATGCAAAAATTGAGAACCAAAACCCACAATTTGCAACCAAAAGATATAACCCAAAGCACAATCACATTTCTCAGCTGCCGATTTGTTTTCTAACCATTCTGAAATCGTCGTTTTGAGTTGCACTTTTATTCTAAAATTGTCTTTTTGAATCACGTTTTAATTTTTTGCGTTGCGCTTTTATTTTTTGCGGTTTTGATTCAAAAACCTGCATACGTAAAATCAGCCAATGAGCTAATGGATGTCGGGGATGTCCCGCCTCCCCTCCGCTTGAGTGACGTGTTGCTGATTTTGATGCGCAATACATAAGGCATCAAATTGACACCATACAGAATACAGTCAAATAGATTTTTTAATTTTTTTTTGTCATTATAGGGCCTTCAAACCCCAGGGTAATCATTACATCATTTTATTTTAGTTGGCAAATTTAGTTTAGAAATGTAATTAGATTGTCGCTCAAACCCAATTTTTTTTTTAATCCAAAAAATACAGACGACAGATCAAGTGCTCATCGTTGTCACACCCCCGCGTGCCACTGTCTTTTCCTTTGGCTTGCCAACTGTGTCGCATGCTTTGTCCCTGGGTGAGCTGCCGGGCTCAGGAGGGCCGTGTCTCACTGTAGAACTGTGTCTCCGAGCAGAACTCGGACTGCCAGTTTATACACCGGCTTTGGGGCGATGTGTGAGCTTTTCAAAGTAGAAATGCCACTCAGTTCTTAGAAACCGTTCAAAGAATCAACGTGGATTTGTGTTTCCAGTCGTGTCCCGACAAAATAAAGGCTGATGTTATTCTCAGATATTTACGTGCAGCCAAGATGCAGTTTGTGGCATTTCCCGCATGGATTTTATGTTCATCCAAGGTGAAATTTTGTTAGCGTGTTAGCCTTCTCCTTACCCTTCTTCCGGCTCCGTTCCGCCACAAAAGAAAAGCACTGACCACACGGATTAAAAATAAAATGATGAACGAACAGGCGCTTCATAATAACCAGAACAATAATAAAATCACGTTTAGAAGATCATACATAGGTATGTGGCAGCTCGGCTTGTTTACAGTGGAACTCATTTCTTCTTCCGGTATTTTAGAGCAGTGTTTTTCAGCCAGTGTGCCGCGGCACACAAGTGTGGAAGATGGTCTGGTGTCCCGTGAGATATGGTCAGGTGTACCAAGGGAAATTACCCGCTAACTGATCTAAAAACATTTACCATCTCCAGGATATCAGCTCTTTGTTCATCCAAACAGGCCCTGAGTAGTTAGGAATATTATGAAACATCATAAAAAACTTTTTTCTTTGTGTTTATTTGATTCTATTAAAGACGTTTTGATAAGAATGACGATACCGCGAATTAGCTGCAGCTTCAGCTCTGTTTTCGGAAAAATCCCGCCCCTTTAACTGTCTCCACTAATCATTCTTGGAAGCTTAATCATAAGCCGTACGTCATCAGTCTGACTAAGCAGAGGTGGTTAAAGTCTTCACTTCCTTGTTCCGATTAAGATTGTAAAGTCTCTCAGTTCCAACAAAAATAACAGCTAAAGCTCCTCTTTAGCGGTGTAGCTTTCCACAGAGTCTGGTGTTAGACCGTGGAACAAGTGAACAAAACAATGAATCTCAGAGAAGTTAGTCTGTCTGCCATTTGCGGCAGTTTTCGCACTACATCTCCCATGATGCATAGAGTTAAAGTGACAGTGTCTCAGCATAAAATCAGTCTTCCCTGTTAAATCTCTTGATCCCACAAAAAACACAAATCAAACAGTTTTTAAATCTTCTTGATGAAATCAGAGTTTAGTTGTCCTTCAAAGTTTGTGTTTATTAACAGCCAAACATCCCAGTGTTTGGTCCAAGTCATCTTTCTAACTGAAACACTTTTCTAATAAGGTCTGGATTATTTTATATGTTAAACTTACAAAGAAGTAAGAAGAAAAAGTAATAACAACATTTAAGAAACAGGATTATGGTGAAGTGGCCAACAGACACAATTAAACAATTGAAACAATTTAATTATCTAAAAAGAAATAAAACATTTTTGTTAACATTTTCAAAGACTTCATCTTTGATTAAGACAAGAGAAAAACCAATAAAACTTCAACATGTTCACTTGTTGTGTAGCTAATGCATGAAACATCTCATGGATGTGCTAGGACTCATCCTCAATGATGTATCCTGAGATCATGCGTGTTTTGGGTCTCACAACATTATACACCCTCACCCAGGTGACCCAGCCAGGGTTGATTAGACCCCGACTTGTTTCCTAGTAGCAGTCCACGGATCAGCCCTCTTGATCCACAGCCACCTAGTAGCCTTCTCTCGGCGGCTTCGCTCACGGATTGAATGGCCCTCTTCTTGGCCGCCCCTGTAATGCCTAATCGGCAGAGGACTTGCAAAGGGAACGTCCCGCAAAGCCTCTACAGCCAACTTTTACAGTCTCATACAAGGTTTTCCAGCCTCTCTCCCTGCACCCCTCAACCAGTTCCTGGTACTCTGCGCGTTTCCTCTCATTTGTTTCCTCCATACGCTATTCCCAGGGCACTGTAAATTCCAGCATGATAAGATGTTTTGAAACCTCAGAGATTACTGTCATGTCTGGGCAGAGGTTTGTACTTACAATGTGCTAAAAGGGATTCTTAGCTGTTTTCCTAGGTCGATCCGCAGCTGCCAGTCCGAGGCTTTGTGGAGGAGGCCTGTTGTTAATTGCGGCCGCACCTGAGGTTTTCTCCGGCTTTGATGAAGGAGATCGCCTTCTTTGGAGCACGATGATTTTTTCTGGTTTTAATGACTGAGGCTAAACTCTCAGCAAGTGCTTTAAGCACCTGGTCGTGGCGCCAGCGGTAGCGACCATCAGCTCTCATCACCTGCCAGACGCTCCACTGCATTCTTCATGTGTAAATTCATGCCTTCAATTGAGTAGGAGTGCTGACCTGGGGGTCAGTCACTCCTGACACGGCCCCCTCCTGTGAAGGTAGTGAGCTGCGGGGGATGAAAAACTTCTGCGCCTTTTGTCACTCACCCACAAAGCAGAGGGGGGGTTTTCTGCCTAAAGTTTTATGAGGTCTCAGGGGGGGCCTCTCTTCTGCTTGGAAAGAGATTTAGAAATGTATTAGTCATGTTCATTCTTCACCGTCTCCAACGCCGTCAGTTGATCAGTAATGAAAGCCAGCAAATGGAAAAATCCCTAAAATGTCTTTGTCCGAAATGACGGACCTGGAGTAAAATCTTTGAAAAATATATTGTCTTACATGCATTCTGGCCGCTAATCATTCACTCTTAATCAAAAAAAAAAACAAAGACAAATTGTTCTTACTTACCATTAAGGACTTGCTGCCCTACAAAAAGAATTTGGAGAAGTGCTAAAAGCAACAAATTCCCACAATTTAAGCTTTTCCTTATTTAAGCAAAAACACAATTCACACTCTAAAACACAGACAATCAATACAAAGACAAGAACTTTTAACCGTTTTTGCAAAAGACATAACACAACAAATTAGGTACCTCACACATAAACAAAAATAAACCATTTCACTGAAATGAATCGTTCATAACTAGCGTTTTAACATTCATGTTCCCTCTTGTCCTGTTCTACCAGACCCTGCACTTTCATACCACACCTTCCCATGTCCACAAACCCTCCATTTCACTTACAATGCCTTTCATTTCTCCTGCTTTTCACCTTACATTTCTTGTCTCTACATTGCCACATCCTTCCAAATCCTCAAAAACCATGTTTCCCTTTCCTTTACCTCGTCCTTTTCCCCATTCTGATAACAATTTTCAAATACTATTGATTACGATTCAAACAAACAAAACCACCACTCATTCGCTTCTCATTCAAACTGCAGTGCACAAGATCAAAACAAACAGAAAAACGAAATTAGACAAATTAAAAATGTCAATAATACTTCTTCGAACAAAACTGAACTTAATCGCGGTTATTAGGACATACAAACAAATTAGAGACATGTATTCACAATAAGAAAACCGAAATAATTACAAAATTATTTTACCCCAAATGTATTAGACCCTGCAACCATGCACGTTGATCTCGCCGTTGCGGCAGAGGCTCCCGTCGGAGGCGCTGTGCAACATAAAAACCTTTTTCGGCGAACCGAAAACCCACTGGAATTTGTTTTTCAACGCTGTCTTACAACCGAGGTCATTACCACGCTCGATAACGACGATCCCCACCATGATTTTACCGCAAATTACATCCCAAACTCTTCAAATTTTCATCGTGAAAAAGTTCAGCACGTTCCGTCATACTTGGTCGTCAGGGACGCGTCTCGCCGACCACATGGTACAAACAAAGCCAATCACAGCCACACGTCGCCATTTTGGCTAGGACTCCGTCACGCTTACCACGTGGTACAGTCAAACCCAATCAGAATCGTCGACACATTTGAAGCAACTAAAACGTCCCGTCATTGGTCCATGTGACGTAAACACACTGTGAGCAAGATGGCTGCGTCCATAGAGCAGACAATACACAGGGAAACGTGGAAATACAGTTAAAACACACAGATTTCAAACCCTTTTCATTCCATTCTTTCCAAAATCGCATACATTTCATTCCATTCATCCTCATTCAAGCCATTTTCACCGCTGTTGTCAAGTCAAGTCGTTAGCGTCATGTTGTCTGTCGTCAAAACAAAATTCACCGGTTTCCTCATTTCTTCTGTCTAGTGCACCTTTCATTTTTATTGTGAATCTCTCTGTGGTTTCTCTACGCATTAAAAATAATTTGTGAAGGTTCGCTGCCTTCCTGGTTTTTCCGAAAATCCTAAAGCGCGCAAAATTAGTTCCTATAGTAAACACTGTTTTTCGTGAACGGGTTTCTTCACAGGCTCAATAACAGACGCAAACCTAGTTAATTTTAACGTAATCCATATATCACACGCTCCCAATTTAGTGTTTATTCAATTTTGACAGGCTGAACAGACACAAAACCTGCACAATTTCCTTAAATTCAATTTCATAAATTTACTCAGTCCAATTTGCTGTTTCAGGAGGGTGAACCACAAAACTTATACAGGTGCGCTATGCCGTCCACATACTTCACTTCCCCACAATTTGAGTTATTCACTAAAAGAATAACGTAAACAATATGCAGAATTTACGAACAGGTTCCTGCTTTACCTTTTGTTTGTGAGGCCTCGAGGGAAGTCAAGCACGTGAGGGGGAAGCGTCACCGACTTTTCGCCGAAAGTCTCAGAGATCTCGTTATAAACCACTATGTTCCGGTTCAACCGGTCTAATCCGCGTTGCGATCCGCGTTCCTTCCCCACTTTTCACGTTCAGGGATCACCAATTATTGTAGGAAAAATATAATCTGTCGCTTTGAGATTACTTTCCTTGTTGCATGTTCAATAAAGTCGAGAAGGAGAAACCACGGAACTCGGCCGGATTAAAGATTAACACATTTATTTCCCTAACAATATTTCTAAAAACAGAGTAAAACAAAATATAACAGATATCCGGATTCCCAAAGTTTCAGAGCTTGCACAGCGCCAAATTACAAACGTCTTAACATGTCAGCCTGTTGGGAACAACGAAAGTTCCTCCGTCCAGCTGTTTTAACATCTCGGTTTCAGCCTCCTCCTTCGTAACACAGCATGGTGTCCAGACTCCTCCTCTGGACGCTCGGATTGGCTGGCAGGGAGCCTGCCTACCTCCGTTAGTCCATATTTGGAATTAAAGCATTTGGTCCTGGCTTCCTGCCTCAAACGTCCAGGGGGGTTATTTCAAAGACGGACCACTGTCCGACCACCAACGGTGTCCCCATGGGGGTCCAGCACAGCCGCCCGGATCCCTCTCCGCAGGCAGTCAGTCCCAACCCTTTGTCCTTCTCATGCGAGTTGGCACCTCCAGGGTTTCCCATGATTTAAATTGAATCCTGGAGACAATTTAATTCTGGTCCATGTCAGATCTACAGTTAAGGCTTCCAGATGGTCTTAGAAGATCAAAGACTGTTTTCTCCTGGAGGGGGATGAGTTTGCAGCTGCAGCATGAAAACCTCTTTACATATGCAATTATCAGGAAGTCCCTTTTAATTGAAATGACTGAAACCCACACACAGTAAACCTGAAAGAAAACCTTCAAAGAAATAAAGATAAGATAAAAACCTAGGAGAAATAAGAACCACAAAAAATAAATTCCTTCAGTTGTCATCCATAAAATTAATATAATTTATTGGGTTTACTGGATTTAAATAAATAAATAAAAAGAAACTAGTCTGCATCAAAGTGAATCTGTTTCCATCATCTCATTCATCTTAACTGGGTGTTTGACGGACAGAAAAGTCTATTCAAGGTTGTGGAAAATGGACAAAAGATCAAAGGAAACATCACTCTCATAATGAATAAAAAGAATTAAATAAATATCTTGACCGTATTTTAAATCAATACAAGTACTAAATGAACTATCGCTATATATTGGCAAAAACATTTTTTCCAACACACCTACTGTGTTGCGGCTCCCTCTGCTTTCATCTCAGTGGGAAATAGATCCAAAAGGCTGTTTGAGAGGTACAGGTTGCAAACCCCTGGTATAGCACATCCACGTGCATTCCAGGTTTGTATTGGAACATTATCATGTATAAAGTAAAATGTTTTGTCAAAAAAACAATGTTGTTCCATAATGAGGAAATAAAACACTATGTTCTTAATTTGTTGTTTGTTTATTTATTTTTCATCCTCAATATATTGATAAGAGTATCGCTAAAATACCGGATCGATAAGCAGTATCAATAAGAGTAGTAGTACTGTTAAAACCTTAACGATACCCATCACTACTCCCTAGACAGACCTGCAGGACCGCGACAAGCTTCTACCGCATGGTCTAGATTCTGATAGCCTGCTGATAAGCCCAACGCAGTTGCTCCTGATGTTCCACCACCCACGCATGTTCGTCACCCTCAAAGTCTTCCCTATCCTGACCCAACCAAATATTGAAGGGCCTAAGTAGGGCTCTTCCAAACATCAGGAAATATGGCAAGTTACCTGTGCTGAGGTGTTCGGTGGTGTTATACACATACAACAGCTCAGGAAGGTGTTCAATCCATTGTCTTCTCTGGTGCGGACGCAGTGTGCGCAACAGGTTATGGTAAGTCCCTTGAAGTTAAGATTGCTCACCTCTGAATAGGGGTGTGTATTGGCAAGAGTCTGCCTATACGTATCCCGATATGCGCCCCGCGATACGTTATGTATCCCGATATTTTCCCGAAACATATTTTCTTTTTAATTCAATTAAGTTCATTGTGTCTACAAGTTTAAACTGTGTTGTTAAATTATAATTTTTTCTCAGACACGGTGACTGAGAAAACTTAACAAACCGTGTCTGAGAAATTTTTTTATTTAAGAACACATATTTTCTTTTTTTTTAAATCTGACTGAAAAAACTCTACCTGAATTTCAAAATGTCTTCCGTTGTAATAAAATTACCAAATTCAGTTTATTTTATGAGCACAATGTTAAACACTCCAACTGTATCTCATATAAGTTGCTTTTACCCAAACACATTAATAGTGCTTTTATTTTGGTAACTAAAAATATAGAAAGGGAACAGTCAACATTGTCTGATTTCCACAACAAAATATTTTTCAGTGTAAGAAAAAACAAAGAATGAATGTGCCTTAACCAATAAATTTCTATTGGGGAAATAAAATGCTGTTTATCTTCAATATTGCTTAATGGAGCTTCTCCAATACTTTTAAATGGTTCAGGAGCCTGAATGGTGCTTCAAAGATAAAATAACGGGGGGGATTCTTTCCAGAAACAATGAAGTGTGATGATGAGGCAGCAGGACAGAATGAAGGAAAGGTGCTTTAATGTGGCAAAGGGACTTTGTTTACATATCAATCTGCACTGCATCGTTGCAGCCACGCTTTCTCATACGCGGTAGTAAACTAGTAACGCTGATCGCTAGTAGGTCTGCCTTATTTCAGAGTGTTGTACACATCCCTCTGATCCATCCAGGTCGCTGAATTAGAATCTATTGCTGGGAGGTTCTGCAGAACTTTGGACTGCTTAGCCGATAGCATTTTAGCCGATGCTAAGTGGATTAGCCGCTGCGCAGCTGCACTGCTTTTTGTTTTTATCTGAGCCGCTAAAAAGCACCTCAATCTGCGTTTTTATATGTCAGTGTTTTTCAACCTTTTTTGAGCCACGGCACACATTAACCCTGACAAAAATCCCGCGGCACACCAGCATCCAAAAAAAAAAAAAGCAGAAATTCATGGTCTGTATTGATCGACAACCCCCCCCCCCCGCAATCTCACGTGGATTTTTGTGATAATTGTGGCAGAAAAAGCAGGAAGTTGCGGCTGTTTTTTTCTAAGAGATGAACAACCAGCTAAAGACGAGCTTTAGCTGGTATTTTTGTAAGAACTGAGCGACTTTATCAGCAGAATTAAGAACAAGGAAGTGAAGACTTCAACCACTTCTGATTGGTCAGACTGATGACATGTGATTAAGCCTTCAAGAATGATTGGCGGAGACAGTTAAAGGGGCGCGACTTTTCCTTTCACAGTTATAGCTGCAGCTAAATCGCGGTACCGTGATTCTGATCAAAATGTCTTTAATAGAATTAAATAAACACAAAGAAAAGTAATTTTAAGATCTTTTATATTCCTAAATACTCAGTGTTTTATCAGGGCCTGTTTGGATGAACACAGAGCTGAAATCCTGGAGATGAAAAATGTTTTAAGATCAGTGAATGAGGGCAATTTCTCCACGGCGCACTTGACCATCTCCCACGGCACACTAGTGTGCCGCGGCACACTGGTTGAAAAACACTGTTATATGTTACTGGCAGCAACATGGCACAGAGTTTCTGATTGGTACCCATCCCAAGTAAAAACAAAGTAGTTTATGTCTCATAACAACAGAACACGCTGCCTCTGGCTGCAGTCTTCCTGTTGTTTTGTGTGGAGTACAGCTGCTCCAAGAGGCTGTGTGTGCTCTGCTGCCAACTAGTGGTCGGAGGGTGAAGTGGACAACAAGAGTCAGACACTGAAGGACGCTCACAAATAATTAATGAAATATTGTCCTGACAGCATTTTGAATCGATACAAGTATCACCAAATGAAATATCACGATATTTTGCCGAATCAATTTTTTCTTACACCCCTACCTCTGATGCCACTCTCAGCTGTTCAGTCATCACACCGACATGCTCCTGTACCGCAACCCTTTCCTCTCCTGGACTAACATGTTCAAAGCTGATGCCAGGTATTCAAAGCTGATGCCAGGTGTACCCAGTGGCAAAATATCCCCACAGTGTAATGAACAGAGACGGCTTTGCGTCTTAAGTTCCACATCTGTTGCTTTCTGACTCTCGCTGAGGACAGACATGTTTTCCTCTCGCTCCTCTGGCCTCTCGCCCATCCAGGGCTTTTTGTCCTGTCTGCCCTAGAGCTACATTTTTCATCCTCCTGAAACCACTGCTTTTTCCCACTCTGAATATGGATCTGATCAGCTGGTCTCTGAATTTGATCCACAAAGTTTTCTCCACTCTAAGGAACGGGAAAGTGGACCCTTCCTGACCAGACTGACCCATACGGCTGGATACACCATCAACCAATGGGGCAAGTGCAGGCTGGTGTGCCTGGCCCAGCTGTCTGTGGAAGACGTCATGGATGTGTACCTATTTGGATTTCTGATAATTGGATTTCTCTCAATTGTCATTTCTGATTTATTGGGCGGTCTGGGAGCGGAAGACGGAAAGAAGTAAAGGCTCTGGGTAAAGTTTATTCACCTGCGGATCAAAAGCTCTGTGCTTGTCTTGCCCACTTCAGCAGATTGCTTGAGACCCCTGAACTTGTGCGGAGGATGGAAGCTACCTTGGAGCGAGTTTCTGCCCAGATTGAGGGAAGACTGGGCTAAATTCACCCACTTTCATTTCAATCAAATCTGCCTCAACACTGCAGGGCCTGCCAAGGACTCTGCCAGCAGAACAAAACAACCTGCTGGCGCCCAAATGAATTTAATCTAATCGGTCTCCCCGAGCGAGCTGTGGAAAACCGTCCTTGGCTCCACCAAAACAAATCCGCTTCCAGAGTGGACCAACAGCAGTCGTACCTCTGGCAAACCCCCTTCTTCCACGCTAAGTGCCTCCACAAGGGCAAAAGCATCTAAGGAGGTGTGGCCAAATTGTAAGATGCTGGTGGGGTGCTCGTCTGGGGGTGTGGGCGTCCCTCTCCGGTGGGGCCCTGCGTTGGGCTCTTCCGGCGCGGCGGGGGGGCTGCTTTCCTGGCTGGGCTGGGGCGGCGCTCTCTTTCCCTCCGCGCCTCCCTGCTCTCTGGCTCTGGGGGCCTCGCGGCGGTCTTGCTGGCCCTGGCCTGGGTGGCGGTCTTGGTCGCCCGGGGGGCGGTTGTTCCCTGCCTGTTCCCGTATGGCGTTGGGGGAATTCCGGCTGCCGCTGCTGCTGCGGCGGGGGTCTGGGTGTGGGGGTGGCTGGGCGCTCCTCCTCCTTCTTTTCACATTCCACCATCCATTTTAGAAGAACATAAACACTCACTTGAGCACTGGTGTTAGCTCACCTTTGCACTAATAGTTTGCATGATTGAATGAATGAAAGATTTCACACTAGTTGGTTTAAAGGCATAGGTATGCGTTCGTGAACACTATCTGTTTTGTGTACATGTTGACATGTGGACATTTTTGCAGCTAGCAGGTGTGTTGATAATGTTTGAGTGTGTGTGAACAGGCCCCGCCCTTTTTGTACTACATTTGAACCGTACCGTAGTGATAAACAACCAGTAAACCTGTCTGCTCTATGCTACTTCATGGTCTTACCCCCCTTCCCCTCCTATTATCACCCTCCTACCCCCCCCTCTCTCTAACGTCCCTCTCTCTTCTTCCCCTCTTTCCTTTTCCGTCCGGTCCAACACCAAAGATTTTCAAACATGATTGAAATTAATAAAGTTTGGCCTCAATTACAAAAGGGGTTTATTCAGACATACCTTTGGTTTGTCTGAAGATGAATAACCCCTCTTGTTAAAATAAAATATGTCCAACACAAGAGGCCCTCAGCTCTCATCTGTTTGCCTAGCTGTTGGACAGGACAAGTTAAAAAAACAAACAAAAAAAAACAAAAACAAATTGTAAGATGCTAGGACAAAACAAAGCAGACCAGCTGGGCAGGTAAAAGGAACAGTGGATTAAACATATGTGCTTGCTTAACCAGCCTGTTGAGACTGGCAAACACTGAAGGCATTTTCCCATGCATCGTGGTCCAAATAACTGCACAATTTATAACCATAAACTTCACACTCATGAAAACACTTAATCACGTTTATCCCCAAAATGCAGGGGACAGCATTTCTACTTAGCCTCATAAAGCCAGTCTCAGGATTTTTGACTACAAGGATCCCTCTACTTTTACGGTCACACCAAATGCGTGTACATCTCTTTCCAAATAGCCCAAATAAAGTATAGTTAAACCATTTGCTGCAGAGAGCTAAAAGCTGTTCTCAATGTTTCAAAGAAGGAAGGAAACGTTTGTTGAGAAATGACTCAGTGATTGTTGACATGCTTGCACCAGTGTCCAAAAGACATTTCATCTGCACATCACCGATGAAAACATCGACAGTGGGGCAAACTCCAATTAAAAATTCAACCTCGAGTGCATCTGATTATTTTATTGGATGCCTGTCACTATAATGGTTACTGGATTCTGTTCAGGGAGGTTGCTGCATACTTTTCTCAGAAAGACCATCCATTAACCTTTGTGCTATCTTAGATGACCCCACCCTTACTTTGACCTGTTCTCCCTACCATGTCAATGGTGGATAAAGGTGGAAAGATTTTATGTAATCCATGGACACCAGTGAAGATCACAAATCATTGAAGAAAAAAGGTTCAGCGCACTGTGTAGTGGGGTCTAAATGACCCCACTCCCAATGTCAAAGTGCCTAGGATAGCACAAGGGTTACGCATTGCTGTTATGAGCTGTCACTTTCTCCCATATACATTTCCAGTACTGTTCAGTTTCCAGCATTGGTGGGTCTGCTCTGCTGTTTTTTCCCCGCCACTGGTATTACGCTTTCGCAGGTTGATTTGCGTACAGCCTGTTTATCTGTCTGGCTTCATTGTCTCTTGTGTACCTCTTTAGGCGACTGTTCAAGGCAAGGAGCCTTTGTTTGGCAGTTTCCAATTCATCAGGTATGAGCATCTGGCTGCATCTCTTAGGCACTTTTTTTTCATTGCACCTATTTTGCAACTAACTCACGTTCCCCCAAGCTGCTTCGATTTTAGCCCCAAACTGTTGCTTCCATGGTAGGTAGTGTTTTCTCCCACGGTTGCTCTTATAGCTAAGCATTTCAAGCATCACTGCTGCTGGAGTGTAAACCAGTTTACTGATTTCTGTTATTGTTTTGGTAGGAATTGCCCTCAAAGCTTTATTCACAGTTTCCAGGAGACCTTCAGGGGGTACTTCACTTAACTGTTGTAGCTGGTGTCTGGGTTGCCTGGTGTTTATTTTAGATCTTGGTAAAAGAAAGGGCTAAACAAACAAAACAACCAGTATGCAAAGTCACTGCCACACTTGCATGTGTCCATACACACATTATACACTCACTTTCATAAGATAAGATAAGACTTTATTTCTCCCACAATGGAGAAATTATTTTGTCTGAAGCAGCAAAATGACATCCAAATAGCAAAAGTGACATTCAATAGCAAAGTGACATCCAAATTGCAAAAGTGACATCCAAATATTGCTGGATGGAGCATGTGCTCCAACACTTCAATTATCACTAAACCCCTGATTGGCACCCATCAGACTTACCCACCAGACTGTGGTTTTGCTCAATAGTGAACCTGTGGCTGAAAAGTTCAGATCAAGTTGAAAAACAGACAGCTCAGGAAGTATAGAACTGTAGTGAAGTCTCATGATAGGGAAACGTTTTGCAGCACCTATTATCTATGAAAAAACATGATTGTTGGTGACATGAGGTCTAAGAGGCTTTTAAAGATGTAATTTGGGAAGGAACAGAAGAAAATACTCACATTTCACTTCACATAAATGTAATTAAGTCTCAAACAGGCACTTATCTTGGATGGATGAGCTCAAATTTCAGGGTGAAGATGTGTCCAACAAGCAACCCCTGATTCATAGTAAGTAATCACAGATATAAGCTTGCTGCCCCTTATCAACAGTGCAGATGCAGCTCCCTTGCAGGAACATGATAAATTACTTTTTCTTTAATCTGACTTTACAGCACAGTCAGCAATATCTATTTATATACTTAACACTGATAACAATCAGTTATCATCTGCTTTCCCCTGATTGTGCACCAACATGGTAGAATTAAAAAAATTAAATTATTCTAAAACGCTTAAGATAGCTTTTAAAATACTGATAAAGCTTTTTAGAAGCTTTTAAACATTATTAAAAAAAGAACAAAAAAGAGGAAAACAGTAGAAGAAAAAAAAACTGCCACTGGTAAGTCCCTGAATAAAAGTGGGTTGAGATTTAAAGGGCTTCACTCTCTCTGTGCAAATTTGATGAGCAGGTTGTTTCGCATTCTGGGACTAGCTGAAAAAAAAAGGCTTTAGACCATGGGTCCCCAAACTTTTTTCAGTGAGGGCCACGTGACCTTTCCATTTCATTGGGGGCCAGGGTCAGTTTGAAACAGAAAAAGTGTGACAGTTGCAGGGTTGCCTAAATGTAAATATTTATTGTTTCCCAGAAAGCCACACGTAACCAAATATAAATAACCCAATCTCATATCAAATAATCCTCTCTGGGTTCCTTACCAAAAAAAGAAAATAATAAGAATCCGCAAACATATAATAACTTAATTGCTTAATAGCTATAAAAGCTTTGAGAGTTTGTCTGCTCACATTTGTGAGCTATCATATTTCTCTTTGTGACAGGATTCATAATGTCAGTATAGATTATCTTCTTTGAATATCGCCACCGACTATTGGCAGATGATACAAACAGCCTTTTCTTCATGTTGACAAAAAAATACTTGTTTATCCACCACAGTTTAAATACCCTGCATTCTGGATCAAATCTTCTCTTCCCTAGCCTTTTTGTAATTTTTCCGTTCTGATTGGGGGTCTGTTCCAGTCGCCTCAGAGAGCCATTTGGCAGTTCTACGACTGGGGCAAAGTGAGGTTGCAGTAGCAACATTTTTAGGTTGGCTAACATTTGATGTGTGGCAACAATTCCAGGGATTAAGTTCACCATGCTTCACTTTTCCATGCATCCATGAGTCTCGATCACGTAGCAATGCAAAAAAAAAAATATTTTTTTAAAAACGCAACAAAAAGAAAAGAAAAAGGGTCCCTCTCTGTTATCATTTAGGGGGCCGGGTCAAATGCATGGGCAGGCCGGGTCCGGCCCCCGGGCCGCAATTTGGGGACCCTTGCTTTAGACCTTTATATATTTTTTTTCTTCCTGGGAAAAAGTACAGTAGCTTTGTATTGGGCCTCCTGGGTCTGGCTGGAGCATGTTTTGAAAAAGATTTTAATCTTGTCCCTTGAGGTGTTTTATGGGAAATTTTCTGAGATCCGGTGCCACCTACCGAGGACCGTATTGTCTCCTTTTGCTGGTAGATAATACAATGGACTGTAATACGGTGGACTCTGGTAGTGGTGCCCTTTGTTACTTGTTTTCTTTGCAATTTTTATGGACAGAGTTTGTAGGTGCAGCCAAGGATTGAAGGGAGTTTGGTTTTGGGACTGCATGATTTTGTCTCTCCTTTCTTGATGTAATTTTGTTGTGCTGGTTTAATTAAACCAAGACCTTCAGTGTGCGCAGTGGCAGTTCAAAGTTGTGCAGCTGAAATGAGCATTAGCACCTCCAAGTCGGAGACCATGGTTCTTTACCGAAAAAAGTAGTTTGCCCTCTATGGGTAGCTGGAGAGCTATTGCCCTATTTGAACAAGCTCAAGTATTTTGAGTTCTTGTTCATGATTAAGTGAAGGATTGTGTGTGAGGTTGACATATTGATTGGTGCAGAATCCTCAGGAATGGAGATGTCGTATTGTTCTGTTGAGTCATAACCAAAAGGATAAGATCCCACACACCAGGCAAATGTGGTTTCTGAAGGCATTTTTTGAATGCCTTCCTTTTCCCAGTCAAGCCAGTCTTCCAGACATGTCCCACTGGGAGGTGGCCCATAGGAAGACCCAGGATGTGCTAGGACAACTATGACAGATGGATGGAAAAGATCCATTGTCCTCCTTCTAAGAACTAAACTAAAAATAAAGTTCATAAACAAACAATAGTGATTTTTTTTTTTAGTTTTGACAGATTAATTAATTACGTTTTTCTTTCCAATTTTAGAGAATCAGGCTAAAAAAGTAAGTGACTACAGGTTTGGAAAAGGTGTCTGTAGCTTGTTGGGTTGAGCAGCTCTTCGGTCCAAACCTCAAGCTACTTACACTCCAGGCATTTGATACACAGTCAAGAACACTCAAAGCTTGAATTCTTAAACGTGTGTTTAACCCATGATGTTCACACTGGACAAGCAACGAGGGGCTTTTTTTTTTTTACTGTTTACTTGCACATGTCCACCACCTACAGTTGAAAGGTTGGTAGAAAATGTCAAAGTGGTGCATATCTCCTGATTTGGGCACAAACAGTTCACTTCATTTCTATCATCCTTGCAATGGCAGATTTAGATCACCGTCATATCAGGAGGTGGTTTATCTTTATTTGAAAAACAAATACAGATGTCAGGAGTGTCACCACTGTGTCTGAGTTTATCAGATAAACCAAACTCACTACCAAATCTGAGTTCATTATTGGACAAAGTTTGACCTGGTTTAACATGTAACATGCGTTAAATGGCCTGTGTTTTGTACATAGAGCCTGAAAACAGTTGGAAAAAATTCCATAGTTACACGTGAATACAAGAGTTTTAAACACAGAAGCCCAAAATGTTTTTTTCGTGCGTTTTTATAGGAATTGGAAGTGCAAAACGTAGCTTTAGATTTAATGGTCAAGTCATGTGACCCCACATTGTCTTCATACAGATACATGCAAATGTAGATGTGGAAGTTTGTTCAAACTAATTATGGGTTTTCTACATATACAAACTAGTTTTGAATTAAATTGTTTCCTCCATTCCATGTTGCATGATCTTGTATGATTCTCTCTATTATTTGCTCAGATTTTTAAAGACTTTACGGCTTCTGTTCTTGTGTCGGCAGCCATGGGAGTCCTCATGTCAAAGAAGCAGCAGGTGGAGAAGGTTCAGAAATGCACAGCGGTCGTCTCTGCGTTCCAGTCAAATCTTAAGGATCGGGCATCTAAACAGACAGATGCAGAAACAGAGGAAAACCCTGGACAGATTTCAGCCACTTCAGAGGAGAAGAATACGGCGGAGGCAGAAAAAGATGACTCAGATAAGACTGAGGGTCCCTCAACTTCCCAGCAGGCCGCAGCGCCAGTGAGAGATGAATGCAAGGTCAATGAGGAGGCTTGGTCCAGGTTACGGGACGGGAAAGGAAGGGAGCCAGAGGAGCTTAACAAGACTTGTTCGTTAACGCCTCCTACTTTTGTGCGACCGAAGAGGGAAGCAGACGATGACCAGCCTGTTGAGATTCAGCTGGATGAGAAAGAGCAGGTACTAAAAAAAGCTGTTCCTGTTATCACTTTGTGAATACCCTTAAACTTGTTACAGCTAAAAACCTTTGTTTGCTTACTTTTTGTATTACTAAGACAAAAAAAAAAAACAACCCTGAAAGGTAAACAATAAAACAATGGAAAGGCTATTTCTAAATTTATAAAAACACTTTTTTTTTCTCCAAAAGAGTATTTTAGATAATGTATAATGTTAGCAGGTTTTGACTTGATTTAAGAAAATATATTTTTACCCCGTGAAAAAGGCAAAAGTTTTGTATTATTTAGAATTTATCAGAAAAGGTGATTAATAGAAGACCAAATTGCAGAGAACTCTATTAAATAACCAAACTGAAAATCACGACTTTTTATTATGATTAATTATAACCCCAATTGCTGCAATGGAGGCCAAGGTCCCACCTTCCTTGTGAAATGTGTGTGTACGTGTTTGTGAGCGTGTGCATGTATGTGTGTTGGAGTGTATATGTTTTTGAGGGCTTAACAGTGTGTGTTCTAAGGGGTGCAGTTAAAATTGGTGGGTTAGGCACTGAGAGGACATCTCCTGTTTACTCATGGTGATGTCCAAACACCCTCCCCACCAAGGGGCCCTAAATCAAAGTCATGTTTAAAGTCAAAGTCAGCTATATTGTCAAATAAGTTGCATACACGTGACATACAGCACAGATTAAATTACTTTCCTCTCTGCCCTCAGTGCAAGCAGCTTATAAAAAAATAAAATAAAATAAATAAAATACAAATTATAATAAGAAGAATAACGGCAATCTAAATAGTGCAAAGAGCAAAGAGATGGTTAAAGTGACAGTTTAAAGTGATAACCGTGCTAAGAACAGTAGTACATGAGTCTGTGATGGCAGTCTTTGGTGAGGATGATATTCTGATGCAGGTGTGAAAGTATTTCAGTGTAAGTTTGTAGCAGGGAGTGGAGGGGGCAGAGGAAACTGTCCTTGAGTCTGCTGGTTCTGGCCTGGAGACTTTCCAGTCTCCTCCCTGATGGGAGCAGGCTGAAGTCTCTCTGGGATGGATATGAAGGGTCCCCTCAAATCCTGATGGCTGCGGGTGAGGCGGGATTGATAAATGTCCGAGAGGCCAGTGAGATGGACACCAATGATCTTTTCAGTTGTTTTCACAGTGCACGGTGCAGGCTCCGTACCACACAGTGATGCAGCTGGTCAGGATGCTCTCGATGGCACCTCTGTAGAAGGTCTGCATGATGGGGGAGGAGCTCTGGCCCTCTTCCGTTTGCGGAAGAAGTTAGAATCAGAATAACTTTATTGATCCCACATGTGGGAAATTTGTTCGTTACCATAGCAAATGACAGCATTGTAAACATAAGAAAGGAAAAACAATAAGAATAATATAAAAAACAAAAATGTAACATAAATGTAAACAATAAGGTAGTAAAATATAAAAAGGTATTTACAGACAGTTCAGGTAAGAAAAAAAATATGCAAAAGAAAAAAAAAAAAGAAAGGATGTGCAAGGGTTATGGTATGAGTTATTGTACAGCTTTAATGGTATTGGGTATGAAGGATTTCCAGTATCTGGCAGTTTTCGAGCGGAGCTGTCTGAACCCGCCTTCCTGATCAGCATGTTCAGCCCAACCGTTGTTGGGCTTTCTTGGCCAGTGATGCAGTGTTGTGATCGTCGGAAATGTGGCACCCCCAGGAACTTGGTGCAGTTCACCCTTTTCACAGCAGCACCATTGATGATCAGTGGAGCGTGCTGGATGTGAGTTCTCCTGAAGTCCACAACCATCTCCTTTGTCTTCTCCACATGCAGGTGGAGATTGTTGTCTTTGCACCACAGAGCCAGCCTGCTCATCTCACTCCTGTAGGTGGTCTCACCGTTGTTGTTGATGAGATCCACCACTGTTGTGTCATCCGCAAACTTGATGAATAGACTGGAGCTTGATGTTGGGGTGCAGTCATGAGTCAGGAGAGTGAAGAGAAGAGGGCTCAGCACACAGCCTTGGGGGACCCCTGTGTTCACTGTGATGTTGCTGGAGGTGTTCTTGCTGACACAAACTGCCTGTGGTCACCCTCTCAGAAAGTCCAACAGCCAGTTACACAGGGAGGTGTTGAGTGCAAGATTGTGGATGAGCTGCTGGGGGATAACGGTATTGAAGGCGGAGCTGAAGTCAATGAACAGCAATCTGACAAGAGAGTCTTTGATTTCCAGGTGGGTGAGGGCTGAGTGGAGGGCTGTGGAGATGGTGTAGCAAATATATCGTGGACTAGTGATCTGAAAATCATGAATGGCTCAAGGAGAGAGGTGGAATGCAATATTTGCTTTGAAAAAATACTTTGTAATGATTTGACACAAAAAAAATACAGACATAACATGTAATACTATGAAAAATAGGGAAAGCACAAAGCCAGGAAAGTACAGTGTTTGATTATTCACAAATAGTCCTTTTAGTGATCCAGTGTATCCAAATCAGTTTATGCATCGTCCATACAACCCAGACAGGGATTGATAATTCCAGAAGCAGGTGTCCAGTGAAGGGGAGTGAATTAATTGAATTTAATTTTAAAAATTAAAAAATTAATTACTTTCTGTGTGCACACAAGATCTTCCTCTAAATACAAAAATATAAAATTGTATTACAGTTAGGTAAATAGATTGTCATTTAAAGCTCCGGCATTGTACAATACACATTCAGTTCATCATTCAATTCATTGTGATTCAGTTCATAATTCAATTCATTCTAATTCAGTTCATATTAAAAACTTTCAAGTGAATTATTAGCACTTGAACAAGCACAGGAGAAAAAGGCACATAAGTGTGCGTTTCCATTCAATGGAATGGCTTTTCAATTTAAAGCGCATTTCAGTTCATAATATACCAGCAAAATAATAAATTAATTAGTCAAAATAACAAAAGAACCTATATGTCACGGCGTGAGGGGGGAGGCTCGAGAGCCGGTAGGACCCAGATGCAGAGGCGGAGGCACGAGGATCAGGGACTAGAGGGTTTAATACAAAACAAAAGGCGCTGCAGAGCAGGATGACAAAACCAAAAACAAAAACTCACTGTGGCGTGGCATGAAACAAGGAACATGGCATGAAGACATTAACACCGAGACAAAGGCTAATGGACCAGCACAGGAGGAAGGCAGAGACAAGACTTAAATACAGACAGGGCAGACAAGACACAGGTGAAAACGATCAGGGCAGATGGGGACCAAAGGAAGTTAAACTCAAGAAACAAGACAGGAAACCTTTCAAAATAAAACAGGAAACAGAACCAAACAAGACAGAACAAGAACTAAAACGAAAAACAAGACAAAACAAGGTTCTATATAAATAAAAGTAATTTGAATTTGAATTTGTAAATCTGCTTCTGCTACACTACTCTCTCTTTTGTGTTTTCCTCTTAAATTATCTCCCATATCTTATACTGATAACAGCATAGTTAAGCATTATTTAAATATATGGATTCAGGTCAAACAGCACCTTGGATTCCAAAAATATCTCTTAGGTTGCCACTCTATCTTAACCCTCTGTTTCTTCCATCATTTACTGATAAGACTTTTGCCCTGTGGAGAAGTCGTGGTCTAGTTTCAGTAAAAGACTTTGTGACGGTGCATTAACGCGCATACACCGATCCGCAAACACGTCATTCATTTACTGTAACTTACCTTTTTCTCCCCGTCCCTGTTCCCCTTATGGTAGCCCTGGGTGCACACTACTACTAAAATGTTTAATCTGCCCAACACTCACTTCTTCAGGTAACTGCAGGCTCTTAACGTTATTTGTCGTCACTTCCCTGACCCTTCCAGTGTCCCAATGGCAACCATGATTGATACTTTCATGGGGATCAATCCCTCTCTGAAGGGTACAATATCAAAAATTATAACCTTTTATTATCGACTCTCAATGCAACATCTGACCATCTACGCGTGGCTTGGTCAGAAGAGCTCCATGTAAACATTAACGATGATCAGTGGAGATCTGTGCTTCGGCAAATTTACTCTTCATCAATATGTGCCACTGTATCAATATGCGCCACTGTATCATTCTTATTAATACCACCAATAATAATTAATAAATGTAAAATTTTGCACTTCGATGACATTATTTGTCAGAGTGCTACACCATTGACCAATAAGCCCGGAGTTACTTATTTTACCATCAAGGTTGCTAAAGTTGAAGTGTATTCTTTTCAGGTTTATAAATATTTAATGATTATCTTTTTTTCTTCAACAAACAAAAATTGAAGGTTAAATAAGATTTGGATTTGTTGTGTTGATTTAATTTTAACTTTGAACAAAACAAAATGTAACCTAACAAAAATATAACATATTATTGGAAAAATGTTTCTAATTCCATACATAACCCGGAGAAAATTCAGTTTTAATTCATCTTTAAAAAAACACATTTAAACCAAAATAACCTGTGCATAAATAACTTCAAATACGAGTTTAGAGACACAGTCTTCCAATACCTCTGCCATGCCAAAAAATTGACTGCAAGATGTTAAAGAATCTCTATGGCAACCGCAGGAGGTAATCTCTTTTTCTCTTTCCTCTCAATCATTATGATACAGAAATTCAGGCATTCTGTAAAACAAAAAAAAAAACTATGAGTTTGACATTGTTTTCTGCAGTTCTCTTTTATACACATCAGCTGTGGTATGTTGTTAGCGAGGGTTCTACACAGTAAGTGTTTGTGGGCGGGCTGCTCTGATTGGCTCTAGGGGGTGACTGTATGCAGTGTAGTGCTGACTAGCAGCTGAGGGAGCATGCTTTGACTTGTGCTTGTAAAATTTTGTATGATGCTGAGGATAACGAAGCACTTTCAGTAGACAAGTTAATATCAACTATGTCTTACTCTAAATTAATTCAAAATGACATTTTGCAGGGGTGGAGCAAGAACATTTTATATGGGGGAGGGGTAGGAGTTTTTGGAAGGAGGCCAAAACACCTGGAAGGCTATCAAAAATGAAAGGATTAAAAAATATGATTATTTAATTAAAAATGTTGCTTTTGTAATTTGCTATGCTTGAAGAAGCTTATTGTCACAAAACAGGGAGACAGCTGGTTCCAATTGCAGCAAGTTTATTAGATCGGCTAAAAGTCCACAAAGCTAAATCAGGGTCAGGCCAGGTCAGAGATCGATAATGAGCATGGGATCATCAAAGAAGAAACAGGAGTAGTCAGGATCCAGGTGAGATTTGGAGCAATCAGCAGGTATATGTGTTGGTCTGTTCGGGTGACATCGGTAGGCGTCGATGATCAGGGAGGGGTGAAGGATGTCAACTGCAACCCAGGAGCATTCCTCTAGGCTGTACTCCTCCCAACCCACCAGATATTGAAGCTGACCCCCCCGGCATGGGGAACGTCAGCGGGCTCAGACCGCGACCCTCAATCTGGAGGTCCATTGGTGGGCTTTAGCAACAAGACGTGGAGAAGCTGGGAGCATCATAGGAGAAACAGTCAGGATCCAGGCGAGATTCGGGGCAGGCGGCAGACAAACTGTGTCACAAACAGGGTCAGGGTCAGGAAACAGAAGATCAGATCCAGATATAATACTCGATAAAAAAGGCAGAGTGGCAAAAAAAAAAAAAAATTGCAAGAGGGATGGCCCGTTTGACACAGACGTTCCAGTGCTTGTTTCACCTTCATGAAACAGAGTGGTTCGGCACAATGTTTCGGGGCGTGTGTCAACTAGAGCAGATCCCGTGGTTGATGACGTATGAAGCGCCAAATGTATTGTTTGGTCGAATCACAGTTCAGATGTCACTTGTGTTTGAACAGTTGGGCACTATTATCTGTAAATACAAACAAATGAACTTTTCCCAACGAGTTCTATAGTTTCCCCTGTATTGAAATCAGCGTCAGTTCATTGCACTTTACCATGTCTCCTGGTAAAAAAAACGTACTGTGGCTAAGGATCGTTTCAACTCAGTTTCTCCTAATAAGACAATACACTATGAACGTTATAAGGAAAATACTTCTACGACTATATGATGGCAAGACGTCATTGGAGTAGTAGAGATAGCTCAGTGGAATAGTCACAGCATCTGCATCCAGAGATCCTGGGTTCAAGATTAGTGTTTTACAATTTCTTTTTTTTTTTTTTTTTTTTGGCCTTGTGTTTATTTTCTTCATGTGATGTGTGTTTTGCTGTGTCAAGCACTTCTTCACAGAAGTGAAGCGTGAAACGTGTTATCATCATTGACAACATTGAAGTGTTACAAGGAGCTTAGGTGAAGCATATGTTATATATCCAGTCCGCCACCAGATGCCGCTGTTCTGTGTGGTTGCAAAGCCCTGAATGGTTGGTTTATTCATTTGGCAAATGAAAGTCAGGTGTGCGGCACTCAGAACCTGCATGCTGATATTGCTGGGAAATGAAGTGCATTCAGCACTTTGGAACTGCTCCCGCTGGTGACCAGAGGGGGAGACAGAGCAAGGGCAAAGCACCAGACATCATGTTTAGTATATGAGCCAGGTGAATTTCTGAAAGACCTCTTTGCTCATCTAAATCTTTAATTTCATTTTTATTCACTTTCAGTATTGTGGCCATAGGTTTATAATATTTTTGCTCCAAACCTCAAAAACCTTTTCACCTTTAATACATGCTTTCCGCCAGTGAGTTCCCTTTGGGGCAGACTATCTGATATGTGAGACTCAATTCTTGGGAAGAATTCGGAATTGACACTCAATTCCAAATTCTAGGTACTGGTGGAAAAAGTCTTGGCATTTTAGTCAAAAGAATGTAAATACAAATTAGGTCTTTTTTTTATATAGAAGGACATGTTTAAGTCTTGTGTTGGAAGAAATTTAGATACAGAGAAAACCATCTTGTTTTGAATTTCTGTGTCCTCTTGCAGCCACCGAGCAATGAGATGTGCGACGTGTGCGAGGTGTGGACGGCAGACGACCTCTACCCCTGCAGGATCTGCACACGTGTTTTCCACGACGGGTGCCTGAGGGAATTGGGCTACCTCCGAGCTGAGGCACTGCAGGAGATGAGAGATACGGCCCACACTGTTACTGGTTGGAGCTGCTACTATTGTGTGAGTCCTCACAGCTTACCACAAGACCACAGTCATTTATATGTAAAGATGACAACCGACTGGATAAAGAATATTTTGTGTTTTAACAGAGACAAGTGAACGCTGGTGCTTCTGAGAGCATTGTTAGTTTTGCTCATGGAAGATTACATTAGAAATTTAAGTATTATCTAGACAGTTTCAGATATTTTAACTTTTTTGTCACTGAGGACAATAACTGCAAATATGGCGTACACAATCTTAGCCTTTTTAGGTGTTAAAGTTAAAACTTATATTTAAATAATGGCTTGGATTTTGTACTTTAGAAACATCACAGCAGATGATGTAAGAAACTGCACAAAAAATGTGTTTTTTTCATTTTTTTTTTTAGTGTGTTTTATATGTTTATTAAGTTTTCAGTTTTAAAACACAATACAAACAAATTCAAAACCCAATCCCCCACTCCCTGCTGCTGTCAGTGACATACACATCAATATCAAGTTAAGTAAAGAAAATATAAGAAAATGAAATGGTACATGTTATATGTCACAGTATAGATGAAATAGCATATTTATAAAAAAAAAAACAAAAACAATAAGTAAAGTGCAAATGTATCAATACACGTAGAGAAAAAAGAAAAAAAAAGAGAGAAAAAAAAGGGGGGGGCATCATTCTGTCACGCTCGTAGATGGTAGACTAAAAAAGTTAAGAAATGGTCTCCATATCTTATAAAATTTATGCTCTGACCGTCTCACAGTAAATCTTATTTTTTCAAGTTTAAGACGGTAAAGCACATAGCGAATCCAATGTGATAAAGTGGGTGGGGCAGCATCTTTCCACTTAAGAAGAATGAGGCGTCGCGCTAGCAAAGTTGAAAAAGTAATGATCCTCTGACCACTTGCAGGCAATGTGGGAGCCCCACTGTTTATTCCAAAAAGAAATGCAAGTGGGTTCAAAGTCAGTTTGACTCCCAAGATGGAGCTAAGTGCCTTACAGATATTTCCCCAAAAGCACTGTATTTTGGGGCAGTACCAAAAAGTGTGAATTAGTGTGGCCTCTGCTGATTTGCATCTGTTACACAGTGGATCAATTTGTGGATACATTTGGGCTAATCTGGCTTTACAGAGGTGAGCACGGTGCACAACCTTAAACTGCAGTAGACAATGTTTTGCACACATTGAGGATGAGTTGATGTTCCTTACAATATTTTCCCAGTCTGTTTCACCAATGGTTTCACTAAGATCTTGCTCCCAAGATGTTTTTATGGTTAGCATCGAGGGAGACTCTACGGCTGAGATCATGCTAAGCAATTTAGATATGGATTTCTTCCAGGTGGGATTGAAGATTAAAATGTTATCCAGAGTATTTTGAGGAGGTTTAATAGGGAACCCTGTGATGGAGGTCATGATGAGATGACGCACCTGCAAGTACCTAAAAAAATCTGAGCTAGGAACATTATATTTGTCGACCAATTGTTGAAAAGAGGCAAATTGATTATCAGAAAATAAGTCGTTAAAGGTCTTCAGACCTTGTCGCCGCCACCTCTGAAATGCAGCATCCAACAATGAAGGTTGGAAAAACTTATTGGGTGTTATTGGAACTTGCAGGCTCATACTTAAGTAACCAAAATGCTTCCTGAATTGATGGCAAATTTTAATTGAGTTTTGTATTACAGGATTATCAATAGTCAAAGGTTTAACCAGGGGAAGTGTTGCACCAACGACTGACGGTAACAGACCAGGCCCGGCAGAAAGTTTCTCCATCTCCACCCACGGATTTTTTGTTCATCAAACAAGGCTAATGTTGTTAGCGCGAATGTTAGCCTCTCCTGGGACCTCCGTTCTTCCACATAAAAATCACTGACCACACGGATTCAAAATAAGATGATGAACGAACAGGCGCTTCATAATATTCATAACATTAATAAAAGCACGTTTGGAAGATCATCTCGTATATAACCGAGCTGCTGCATAAATGTATATGAGAGCAAGCTTTGTTTACTGTGGGACTCATTTCCTTTTCCGGTATTTTCAACACTATTGCACATGCCTAAATGATTTATTCCAACCGAAAGTGTGACCCATGTGAACGGTTGTGTCATAGTTCGTAGGCGTGGCAGACCCAGATGCTGGAACCGGGAAGGAAAACACAGGTAGGTAGGAACGTAAGTAATGGATTGTAGTCTTGGCGTGATGAAGGATCCTGGCTTGAATGATGCTCGTGGCCTGAACGATGGTCTTGACGTGGCATGGCTGGAGGTAGTAGCGCGGTAGGCATCAGCGGGTTCCTCCACTGGAACTCTGGAACTGCTCCGTTAGACATCCACACAGGTGACACTTGTGGGTGAGAATCCTGAAGCAGGAGAATAAGATTAGCGAGGTAACAAGACAAGGTAGCTTAGCTAGAGTAGACTTGACCAGGCGTAATCACCATAAGGGGCAACGAGCTGGCGTTGAATACTGGAGCTGGTTCTCCTTATGAAGGGGGCAGAGGCTTGATGATAAGAGTGGTCACAGCTGGTGGAGTCAGGAGCAGAGCAGAGCAGAGGGGGAGGAGATTGACAGAGGCACCATGACAGTTTGTTCTAATCGGAAAAGGTTTTCTGTGCCCATGTGCACGGTTGAATTTTAATCTGACCATTGATCCGATCAAGATATTTTGCCCATGTAACCGCGGCTATTGACTTCTTATACTGAATTCAAATATAGCTTTCAAAATAAAAGTTCTGAACTAAACATGACTGCAGAATAAAGAAAAATCTAATAAAAGAACAGAGGCAAACAAACCGGGGGTCGGAGCATGGAGCTTCTACTTTTTGTAATTTTACAGTGTGTCAACTGTATTAGATTAATATGAATATCTGTAGAACATATATAGATTATTATTATATTTGTATACAAATATGGCTAAATGCGTAAACCATATCAATTCAGATTTAAATCCAACCAAATAAGAGTTGGTTAAAAAAATATCAAGGATATCAAGTTGTTTTTGTTTACACACCAGAAGTATACCCGACAGAAACCAGGGCTTTGGCGATGGGGACTTCCAGCGCCATTGCCAGGATTGGTGCCTTGATCACACCCTTTGGCCGCATTTACACTGCAGGTCTTGATGCTCATATCCGATTTTCTGACTATATCCGATTTTTTTGACGACCCGCTTACATCATCTTTTGAAAGTGACCCGTATCTGATTTTTGCATTTACACTATACAATGCTGAAACTATCAAACATAGACGTTCTGAGGACTATGTAGCAGTATTTCCGCACTCCGCGGACCTCTTTCGGACTTTTATAATTGCGGTTGTCATGGAGGCAAGGCGGCGACGGAAGGAGGCGTTGCCTTGGGCGCTCCAGAGGGGATGCATGGGGGAGTAAAAAGGGGGGCTGCTCGGCCGTCTTATGTGCTCTCTCTGAGTTTTGAATGAGGAAGTGTTTGCAGACGTGCTGTACTAACAGTTTGATCCAAGTGTTGAACCTTTCCTGCGCGATGACTTCTCTTTTCTGACCGTAGTCAGAAACACACGGGAGATTTCCTCGGGGTTCTCTTTTCCGTTCTGAACCCTCAGCCTCCAGAGTGGGTTAAGAAAGACTCCAAAACTTTTGGGCGATACACCTTATTTTTAATTTACGGTAAGCCGACACTCCCCCGCTCCGCACTCACACCCACTCTCTCTCCTTACACACACACGCAAGCACGCGCGCGCTCACACACACGGCCCCCATCATACACGCCCCCCAAAGAAATAAACAGCTTCTAGCCTGTTCCATAGCAACTGTGTCCCGCTTCATTAGTTACCGTTTGCGTCCGGACCGGACATAACAGCAGTTTCCGACTACGGTCTGAAGCCTTAGGCTGAAAGGTAACACGCGGAAAGCAAAATCAGCACAAAAAGCACCTTAATAAGTCATGTGATCTCAGTTGGTGGTGTCCTGAGTTGACGTCACTGACGTACGACTCACAATCATTTACTGGGGAATATCCGATTTGTCTGCTTACATGGCACACGCAAATGCACGTATCCGATTCGTTTCCGATTTATTTCCACATATGAGAGAGGCCTGTATCCGATCTGAGAAAAACGCAATCCATGTGCTTTTGTCCTGCTTACACGTTCACCGGTCATATCCGATCTGTGCCACATGAGAGGAAAAAATCGGAATTGGGTCACTTGAACCATGCAGTGTAAAGGCGGCCTTTGTGGCTCAGGTTTTGCTGAGGAGATCAGTTTACGTTACCCTTGGTGTGTACTGTGCCTGTGGTCTGGTGGCTGGCATCGCTTCCTTGTTGTTACCCATTGAAACATTAGGTAGGGGTCTACAGGAGTCCAGTCTTGATCAGGAAGTTGAGCATCCAGCCTCAGCCCCACCCAGCCAGTCCTACGGTACAACACAGTCCACAGAGCAGCGATGAGATAGTCCACCATGAAAGGAAAAGAAAAGATTTGTTTTTGCTGGTTTCTGGCGCCCTGCAGATGAACCATTTGCTCATTTAACGAGCTAAACCGTTTAAATTATGAAGAGTGAATAGCAGCTAGCTCATTAGAGTAGGAATGAAACTGTGAGTCTGCTGTCCAAGTCCAACAAGAGCGGAGGTGGTTTCCAGTCCTGAGCTGCTTTTGTTTACACCTTTGGTCATGAGCAACAAGAATGCAATTTGGACCAAATATATTGCACATTAGATTCAACTTTCAATATTTTAAGCCAAGACATGCTTGGGAAATATAGTGAACTCCAACACTGCCAATCACTGTGAGATCAAACAGGATTATGGCACTATTTTTGTCTGATTTTCTAATAAAGGGTGGTATGGAACTGCACAGCTGTGCTACCCTCAAGTGCTGCACAATCTGCTATATTCTTTTTGTTTTTCCACAAATAATTGTACAACAGCTTGAAATAGAAACTTGAATGGGTTTATTTAGATTTAAAGTATGACTATTATAGGTTTTATTTATTCAACGTGGGATTTGGCCAGTTATTGATTATTTTGTTGTGCAACAATAAGCCACAACTGTTCAACTTTGTCAGAGTTTTGTCAGCATTTGTTGGCATTGAAGGTCAAATACTTACTACTGAAAGACTATTTGGAGGATTTTTGGATGAAATATTATGCATAACATTTCAGATTATTGTGTTTGATGGAAGTCAACCATAGTGAGACAGAAGTGCAGGTTGGGTTTTCCTCTGATGTGTTATAGAGGTATATTTTGGTCTGTTGGTTTAAATAAAGTGTTATAATAAAAGAAAAAATAAATAAATATATATATATATATATATATTAAATTGAATCGATCCAGGCTTTGATTAATCAAATCAAATCGTTTCTGGAAACTATTGGTAATACCCAGCCCTATTTCTGTAGCTCTTTGATGTACAGATGATTCTCTGATTATTTCCCATCAGCAGTGTAACTTAAGAGAGTGTGATGTGGTTGTATGGAATATGCATTTCTGTTAGGGAGGTGAAGAGTTTGCAACTTAAAGACATTAAAGTATAACCTTAGTTTATTGCTTTTTCCTTCATGATGGATGTATTCTGCTGTTTCATAAGCAATTGCCCATAGACTTCTAAAAGTTTTGATCTAGTTTGAAAATTGATGCAAAATAGTTTAATTTCTCATGTCAACATGAATTTCCATTGAGTTCTCCGACTCCACTTTCCTCAGACTTTAAATAATTCACAACCCACCAGCTGGCTGTCATGACTCAGATGTTTGAGCAGCTTGGAGCACCCTAAGGCAATAGTCTGTGAAATATTAATTAGCATCAACTGTGCATTACAGAACAGAAGGGAAAATAGGCATAATTTCACGAAATCATACATCATAAGAAAATTATGCATAATAACAAAAAAACAAAGACTTGTTGTATTTGCTAAGATGACATACTGTTTGCTGTCTTATGATAAGCGATTATCTACTTTGGGGCAAAAGCATCCAGATATGGTTGGGTTGAGTAAAAGATACTTGCTAAATTCATTCCTTAAAAACCCATTTCAATGAAAATTGCGTTTTTTTTTTTAACATGTTGTTGTAGCATTTTTCTCATGGGGGAGGACAATTACAAAGAAAAGTAACCTTAAAATTGTGTTTTGGAGTATTTGTATTGTTCAAATCGTAATGAATCAAGAGCAGATGAAAAAAGGAAGTTGGAAAAAGCTTGTAGATAGATACGGTGGGGCAAAATATTATTTAGTCAGCTAATTTTGAAACTTAAAAAGGTGAGAGAGGTCTGTAATTTCAACATAGGTTTACCTCAACCCTGAAAAACAAGAAATAAAATACAGGCATTTGTATGATTTTTAAAGAATTAATTTGTAAATTATAGTGGAAAATAAGTATTTGATTAAGAACAAAACATCAACTCAATACTTTGTTTATACCCTTTTTTGGCAAGGAAAGTACTCAAACATTTTCTGTAAGTCTTTACAAGGTTTTTACAAACTGTTGCTTGTATTTTGACCCATTCCTCCATGCAGTTTCTCCTCCAAACACAATGAGTGGAGTTCTTACCAAAAGTTATATTTGGTTTCAACTGACCATTTGACATTCTCTCAATCCTCTTCTGGATCATTTAAATGCTCTCTAGCCAACTTTAGACGGTCATGCACATGTACCGGGTTTAGCAGGGGAACGCGTCTGGCCCTGCAGGATTTGAATGCCTGGTTGCGTAGTGTGTTACTGATAGTAGCCTTTGTTACTTCAGTCCCAACTCTCTGCAGGTCATTCACTAGGTCCCCCTGTGTGGTTCTGGTCTTGGATGTGTTCCATTTCCTAAGAATAGCTCCGCAGTTAATTTCATCACACCGAGTTTCTTACTTTCTGCAGATTCAGGATTCCCAGCCTGGTGCATGTCAACAATTTTGTTTCTGGTGTCTTTAGACAACTCTTGATCTTGGCTATAGTGGAGTTTGGAGTGTGACTGTTTGAGGTTGTAGACAGGTGTCTTTTATATAGATAACAAGTTCAAACAGGTGCCATAAATACATAAATTCATAAAAAATCAGACATTGGGATTCTATAGATTTTTTCTAATTTTGTCTCTTTTGTCTCTCAATCTTAATTATATCTATGACGAAAAATTACAGGCCTCTCTCATCTTTTTAAGAGGGAGAACTTGCACAATTGATTGCTGACTAAATACGTTTTGCCCCACTGTCGGTGCCATAATCGGTGGCCCACAAGCTTCCAACTCCACTCCATTATGATGCATGCACTTGCAGATAAATACAGACATTAATGTTTTTGTTATCCTCGCCCGAATTGGCATCCTGCTTGGTACTGTAAGGCAAGATAGCTCCAATATTGCTCACCATTGTTTGTTTTTGGGATAGGGTTTTAGAGACCCGTTAGCTAGTCGGAGAGCATGTAATCAGCAGGATGTTGGGAAGCAGGGGGAGGGCTTACTCCACACCAGCGGTCCCACCCACAACTCAGAAGCAAATTTCTAATGAACTACTGACACTCTACAAAAATTATGTCTTTTTTTCCCATTATCTTGCCTAAAACAGCATAATTATAACTAGAAGGAGCTGCATTTCCAGAAGAAAATGCAGGGTTGAATGCTGTACTGCTGAATGAAAGCTGAATTTGCTGAAGAAATGACTGAACTCTCCAGGAAGATCCTGGAATATCTTGAAAAATAGAAGGATCAAAAGTCATAGCAGGAATTAGCTGAAAAAGCGGAACATTGTAATATTAGAATGGCTAAAATAGGTCAAAAATTGTAGAAGAAGTTAAGGATGAAAGATGAAGTTGTTGAAGAAATGGCTGAACTGTTGAAAATTTGAAGAACATAAAATGGCTGCCAAACCGTCGCCATCCCATAATGGTTTTAAACCTGATGTTGTAGTCCAAAGTACTGTGATCATTTTAATGTTTAAATGGTGTGTAAAGGAACAAGTACAATGTCTCCCACCAACAAGAGGCCCCTTATGAGATATTGTGCCTAATGTCTACAAGGGAGTCGCAGAAGAACATAAAGTGAGGAAGAAAGAAGCACGTAAAGACAACATGTATCTTCATTGCAGGGCAACTGCTGTTACATACAGCCAATTCTGCTGCATCAAACTTTTTTCTCTCATACATGTCAATAATGGAGAACAATGTAGAGAAGCAGATAGCCCATCACATTTTACAGCAGCTTTGCTAATTTGCTATGTGTTATCGAGTCACAACATCATGAGAGTGACTTCTCTTCACAGACACCTAAACTCATGGTGTGGGAATCAACACTTCCCATGAGTCTTAGTGGCCATGGGCGGGGCTAAGGCCCGGGTCTCAACACTTGTTCACAAGATGGCTGAAGCACTGTTTGAACTGCAGCTATCAGCTACACAGAGGAAAATAAAAAATACTTCAAAACTAACTCAGATTTGCTCCCGCTGTTTTTTGCAGCTTAAAGCACACATTGAGTGTTAATGTGTGCTTTAAGCTGCTGTGCTCATTTTAACGTTTGAATGGTGTCTCTAGCTAAAAGTATGTTGAAGTTTAATGGTTGAAAGAAGCAAAGGTTTTGGAGCAAAAATCCTTGAAAATCCTGGAAAATCTTGATTAGTTAAAGGACCAAAAGTCATAGCAGGAATAAGCTGAACATTGTAATAGTTGAATGGCTAAAATAGGTCAAAAATTGTATATGGAGTTAAGCATAAAAGCTGAAATTGTTGAAGAAATGGCTGAACTGTTTGAAGAATTTGAGGATTTGAAGGAACGAATGTGTTAGCGGAAAGGAATGAGCTGAAAGAGCTGAACTGTTTAATAGGAGAATGGTTAAAGTAGGTAAAAAAAACTGTAAAATGAGTTATGTGCAAGGTTTCCCATTTATTTTAATGGAGCAAAAATCCTGGAATATCGTGAATAGTTCAAGCATTTATAAAAAAAAAAAAAAAAAAATTATAGCTAAAATTAGCTGAAAGAGCTGAACATTTTAATATTGGAATGGTTAAAAAAAATTTGAAATGTCCAAGCCAGGTCTTGAACCGGCGACCTCATGCACCAAAACTTGCCTATGTATTTTAATAGGGCAAAAAATCCCGGAACACCTGGAATATCTTAAAAAGTTGAAGGTGTCATGGCTACAGAACACTTTTCGAACCCAGATGCTGGAACCCAGAAGAAACACAGCGGGAGGCAAGCGTGGCAGGTAAGAGATTTAATTCGAGGAGCAGAGAGCAGAGCGTGAGCAGGACTAGATGTCGGTTCCAAACTGGAGACAGGGGTTAGCGGCGTCACTGGTGGATTTCTCCGTAGGCAGATGCTGGCGAAGGTTGGGATGCTTGAGGTGGCAGAGGCTCGTGGTGGGACCGCAGGGGAGGACAGATTGGCGAGACCGGCTGGAAGCTGATTCAGGCGACCACTCGTGGTACTGGATTCCTGAAGGTGAGTAGAGAGAGACAGATTTAGTCATAGACTTGACGTAGCAAACGAACTATAGCTTGACTTGAAGACCAACTATGCACCATCAGGGGCAACGGACTGGCGAAGACTGATGATCCTGTGGCTCCTTATGAAGGCGGATGAGGTGATGAGGTAAGTGGTCGCAGGTGTTGAGAATCAGCAGCCAAGCGGAGAGGAGAGGGGGAGGAGTCTGACAGAGGCACCATATCAGTACCCCCCCCTCAACGACCGCCTCCAGGCGGTCAAGGGCGGCGATCAGGGTGGGCACAGAAGAAATCCTCAATGAGCGAGGGGTCTAAAATAAACGAGCGGGGAATCCAGGAGCGCTCCTCCAGACCGTAGCCCACCCAGTCGACCAGGAACTGGAATCCACGACCCCTACGACGGACATCCAAAACCCGGCTGACGTCATAGGCCGGAGCGCCGTCGATGACCCGGGCGGGCGGTGGGGAAGTGGACGGCGGGCACAGAGGACTGTCCTGGACTGGCTTGATCTGGGAGATGTGAAACGACGGGTGGACCTTCAGGGCTTTGGGCAAACGAAGACGGACACAGGTAGGGTTGATGAGTTTGTCTATGACGTAAGGACCGATGAATCGGGGAGCCAGTTTCTTGGAGGATGCCTGAATGGGGATATTGCGAGTAGAGAGCCAAACCCTCTGACCTGGTTGATAGTCGGGTCCCACCACCCTGCGACGGTTGGCGATCCGGCAGTTGCTTTCCTTGGTGCGGAGGAGAGCGGCCTTCGTCTGAGTCCAGACGCGTTGACAACGCTGGAGGTGATGGTGGACGGAAGGCACTGCCAGATCCAACTCCTGGGATGGAAACAGAGGTGGTGAGTACCCTAGGGCGGCCTCAAAAGGAGAGATCCCGGTGGCAGATGAAGGATGAGTGTTATGGGCGTACTCTATCCATACCAGGAAGGTGGACCAGTCCTTTTCATTCTGTGCCGCCAGACAGCGGAGAGCTGCCTCCAGCTCCTGGTTCGCTCTCTCCGCTTGGCCATTTGACTGGGGATGATAACCGGACGAGAGACTGACCGTGGCCCCCAAGGCAGAGCAGAAAGCCTTCCACACTTGTGACGTGAATTGGGGGCCACGGTCGGAGACGATGTCCATAGGGATGCCATGGTGGCGAAAAACGTGTTTGACCATCAGGTCAGCAGTTTCAGTGGCCGTGGGGAGTTGAGGAAGGGGAATGAAGTGAGCCATTTTTGAAAAACGATCAATAACAGTGAGGACAGTAGTGTTACCGTGTGACGGGGGGAGACCGGTGACGAAATCCATTGCAAGATGGGACCAGGGTCGATTGGGAGTGGGGAGAGGATGAAGCACACCTGCCGGAGCTGAGGATGAAGATTTTGATCGGGCGCACGTGGAGCAGGCAGCGACATACTCCCGCACGTCCTTTTCCATGGCAGGCCAATGAAACCTTTTGCGGATAAGGTTCAGAGTCCGGTGAACCCCCCCATGGCAAGCCAAGCGGGAAGTATGCCCCCAGGTGATGACCTCGGACCGGAGATCAGCAGGGACGAACAAGGTACCCCTGGGGACAGGAGGGTGGTTACTATTGTCTCTCAGGGCTTGGAGTACCTTGTTTTCGATGTCCCACGTGAGGGCTCCGATGACGCAGGTGGAGGGAAGGATAGTGGCTGGGGCGCGTTCTGATGGGCTGTACTTTCGGGACAGGGCGTCAGGCTTGACATTTCGGGATCCGGGTCTGTAGGTGATTACAAAATTAAAGCGGTCAAAAAAGAGACACCAACGAGCTTGCCTGGAGTTGATCCGTTTGGCTGAGCGGAGATAGGCCAGGTTCTTGTGATCGGTCCAGACGATGAATGGCTGTTCTGCTCCCTCCAACCAGTGACGCCACTCCTCCAAAGCTAGCTTGATGGCAAGTAGTTCTCGGTTGCCGACATCGTAGTTCTGTTCTGCCGGTGATAATTTGCGGGAGAAGAAGGCACAAGGTTTCATTTTGCCTGTTGAGTCTTCCTTTTGGGAGAGGACGGCCCCCACACCGGTATCAGAAGCGTCGACCTCGACGATGAATTGGCGAGATGGGTCCGGTTGGATAAGGATGGGTGCGGAAACGAACAGTTCTTTCAATTTATCAAAGGCTTGTTGGGCTTCAGTGGACCAGACAAAGGGGTGAGAAGTAGAAGTAAGGCGCGTGAGGGGAGAAGCTATGCTGCTGTAATTACGGATAAAGCGCCTGTAAAAATTGGCGAAGCCTAAAAACTGTTGAAGTTTTTTCCGATTGTCTGGAGGAGCCCAGTTGGTGACGGCCTCTAGCTTAGCAGGATCAGGTCGGATGCAACCGGCCTCAATGATATAGCCGAGAAACTGAACGGTTGAAACATGAAACTCGCATTTCTCAAATTTTACATAAAGCTGGTTTTCCAATAATCTCTCCAGCACGAGACGTACGTGGTGTTCATGTTGGGCCTGATCCTGAGAGTAGATGAGAATGTCATCTAGGTATACGAAGACGAACCGATTAAGGAAATCACGGAGTATGTCGTTAACTAACCTCTGGAAGACTGCAGGGGCGTTGGTGAGGCCAAAAGGCATGACCAAATATTCATAGTGGCCTAAGGGTGTTTTGAATGCGGTCTTCCATTCGTCGCCTTCTTTGATGCGAACCAAATGGTACGCATTGCGGAGGTCTAATTTAGTGAAGATTCGAGCTTGTTGAACAGAATCAAAAACGGATGTGATTAGTGGCAGGGAGTATTTATCTTTGACTGTGATCTGATTAAGTTCGCGGTAATCGATACAAGGCCTGAGTGTCTTATCTTTTTTCTCCACGAAGAGAAATCCAGCCCCCACAGGGGAGGAGGAGGGTCGTATGTGCCCTAGCGAAAGCGCTTCCTGGATGTACTGTTCCATGGCGTTTCTTTCGGGGCCCGACAGGTTGAATAGCCGCCCCTTAGGTAAAGGAGCACCAGGAAGGAGGGTAATAGCGCAATCGTAAGGTCTATGCGGGGGAAGGGCGCTAGCCTTCGTTTTACTGAAAACCGCTTTTAAGTCGTGGTAACATGATGGAATGGAAGCAAGATCTACCGAGACGGGACTCTCGGTATCAATGGGACACACACGAGGAACCGCGGACAGTAAACAGTTAGCGAGGCAGTACGAACTCCATTGAGTGACAGATCCTTGAGCCCAGTTAAATTGGGGATTGTGTAACTTAAGCCAGGAGAACCCTAACACTATGGGAGTATGCGCGGACTGGGTGATGTAAAACTGAACTGATTCCCTATGGTTACCTGACGTGACGAGTAGAATGGGCTTGGTACGGTGGGTGATACGAGACAGGTGTTGTCCCCCGAGGCCAGAAGCTTCAATGGGGGTTTCTAGGGGCTCTGTGGGGATAGACAAGTGGTTAACTACATGAAAGTCAATAAGGCTCTGTTCCGCCCCAGAATCTACGAGGGCCCGAAGATCATGAACTTGGAGATCGAGGCATAACTTGACAGGTAAATACATAAATTCTTTACCAGAATTTGTGGCAGATAACTCCCCTCGCGGCCTGTCGTCTAGCGAGGGGCTTGGGAGTTTAAACGTACTGGGCACCCCGAGACTAAATGGCCTTTAGCCCCACAGTAGAAACAAGAACCAGCTTCGCGTCTTTTGCGCCGCTCCTCTTCTGATAGCCTTGAGTGACCGATCTGCATGGGTTCATCCATAGTCTTGGAGGGGACAGGACATTCAGCATACGGGCCTGGATCGATCGGTGGAGCGTGGACTGACTTAGTCGGAAGACGTGGAGGCGGATGATTCCGTTCTTTTTGGCGTTCACGTATCCTAACGTCTGACCTGAGAGCGGCGGAAACTAACTCCTCAAAGGATCGTGCTTCCGGTTGACAACAAAGATGGTCTTTAATTTGTTCATTTAAGGACTGGTAAAAAACACCTTTGAGGGCCAAATCGGGCCAGCCAGCTTCAACCGCTAGAATGCGGAAATCGATGACGTGATCGCTAACAGTACGGTTCCGCTGTTTGAGGGCAAGCAGCCGCCGGGTCGCCTCTTCCTGTTTACGAGGTTGATCGAATATCAGGCGGAATTCGCCGAGGAATCGCTCATAAGACAGGTGAGAGATGGGATTGGCAGAGAGAAAGGCTTGGGCCCACTGGAGAGCTTTGCTTCGTAGAGAAGTGACAATGAGTGTGATCTTACTGTGGTCGGTTTGATAGAATCGGGGAGCTTGTTGACATATTAACTGGCACTGCAGCAAAAATCCTCCGCAGGCTTCCACATCCCCGAAGAAAGGTACTGGTTGGAGTCGGATATTTTCGGCAGACGGACAGGAAACGGAAATAGGGTTGTTGCCGGAAGATGTTAGGCATGAACCTGGGGAAACATTAGCATGGAGGTCTGTTAGCTTAGTAATGCTTTGTGTGTTCCTTTTTACCCGTGTAAGCAAATCCTCTTGAACGGTCGTGATCCGAGTTATGGTACTGTAGAGGAGTTCCAAGAAGGTTCCTTGTTGGGAAACGGCTAATCTGAGTCCTTCTGGGTCAGCTGGGTCGGGGTTATGGCCAGTCCGTTCTGTCATGGCTACAGAACACTTTTCGAACCCAGATGCTGGAACCCAGAAGAAACACAGCGGGAGGCAAGCGTGGCAGGTAAGAGATTTAATTCGAGGAGCAGAGAGCAGAGCGTGAGCAGGACTAGATGTCGGTTCCAAACTGGAGACAGGGGTTAGCGGCGTCACTGGTGGATTTCTCCGTAGGCAGATGCTGGCGAAGGTTGGGATGCTTGAGGTGGCAGAGGCTCGTGGTGGGACCGCAGGGGAGGACAGATTGGCGAGACCGACTGGAAGCTGATTCAGGCGACCACTCGTGGTACTGGATTCCTGAAGGTGAGTAGAGAGAGACAGATTTAGTCATAGACTTGACGTAGCAAACGAACTATAGCTTGACTTGAAGACCAACTATGCACCATCAGGGGCAACGGACTGGCGAAGACTGATGATCCTGTGGCTCCTTATGAAGGCGGATGAGGTGATGAGGTAAGTGGTCGCAGGTGTTGAGAATCAGCAGCCAAGCGGAGAGGAGAGGGGGAGGAGTCTGACAGAGGCACCATATCAGAAGGATTTGAAAAACCAAAAGTCATAGCTGAAATAAGCTGAAAGAGTTGAACATTTTAATAGTTGAGCTGAACATTTTAATAGTTGAATGGTTAAAATAGGTTAAACATTGTAAAAGGAGTTAAGTGCCGAAAAACGGCGGAAGATGAGTGTAATAATAAAGAAAGAGAAACAGGAAAACAAAGGGTTGAATGCTTTACAGCATTCAACCCTTTGTTTTCCTGCTTTACAGCATTCAACCAATTAAAATATCATTGGGAATGCTTTTACTTTATCTTGCTGGGAATGATCAAAAGATGACTTAAAAAAAAAGATGAGGTGGACAGATTTGTACTGAAATTTAAAAACGGATGATTGCACTTCAGCTTTTGCTAATTGGGGTAAAATATGGCTTGATTCGGATATAAGGTGCTGCTGTTTTATCTTTTTTAAAAAAGAGCAGGTAATTTATTCTTTATGTGAACTCATTGCAATCTGACAGAAATAAATCTAATTTTCTTGAAAAGACTGCAATTTTTGTCATTAAGCTATTCCTGCTGTTTAACAGTGCCAGCTTGAACTCCAATGAAGTCACACAGAATTCTCAATGAATGTGGCTTCTCATGTGCAATTTGAGATACAATCCCTTAACCTATGAAACTGTGGTGATGACCACCCTCAAAGCGAATGGTACGGTCTATTTATTGTCAAACAGATGAGGGACATTTCTAACGGACTCTTCAAAGTGAAGTAGGGACTTCACAGTTTTTTTTTCCTTAGCCAGGTGAAAGAAAATCAGCTGCCAAAACTGCACAACAGGGGGATGCTTTTCACACTGTTTTGAAAAAGGACACTGAAAGGATTCTTGTCTTTGGCTGGCTCCTCCAAATCTGTTTACAATGAAGGTGGAAGCGAATGACTCAGAGAGGCACCGAGAGGAATTTATCATTCAGATTGAAGTCTACAGAGATCAGGCCATACAAGTTAGCATGTATCAGATCTCGATCTCAAACCCCCTCCCACACATTTGACATTTAACATTATACTGGCCCCAAAGGCTACCTCCAACAGATGTACAATGTTACATGTTTTTAGTAACACATAAAAAATTAAGAAAACAGTCCAACACAGCTACACGTTAGCTGCTTTAGGAAATTCACAAAAACTCTACCTATGATTTGTGTCAGAGTTTCAAATCAGAGTTTGAGAATTAAATGTGATTGAAAAGGAGGTAGAGCAGAAACCAACGTCAGTGGGGGAGCTGGACCATACCTTGTCATGGTCTGTCATCTCTCCCATGCCAGCGATCTAGCTGTTCATGTTCTAGGGCAAAATCATTGACCGTGGATGCAACAACCTGATGTGCTTTTAATGTGAGAGAGTATAAAAGTCCTTCCCACTCTGCTTTGCCAATCAGTCTGAGCTTGTTTAACCATAGAAAGCATTTCTCTAGCTTGATGGTTCGGATGGATGGCCAGAGATGCATGGGAAACACTTTCTGCCCCCATGCAAAACCATTTATGCTGCTTCTGTGTCAGCTGGACCTCTGCACCCACTCTGTCCTCAGATACAAAAATCTGTTTGTCCTAATCTCTTAATTATTACCTTCTAAATGTGTCGAGAAACTTTCATAATAGAGGTGGTCTTTTTCATGATCATGCAGAAGTGTCACATGGAGGGGTGACACAGGGTAGGAAAGCCATCACAGAAGACTTCCATTTTTGGGATAAACAAAGGAGGCTGACTCCTCCACGTCTCTCAGGGGGTTCACCCATCAAATTTACTGAGGAGAAATTAAAATAACAGTTATCACAGATTCGGTGAATGGCAGATGAGGAGGTTCCCCAGAGAAGCCAACCAAGGACATTGTGCATTATGACAAGCAAACACTAGTTAGAAAATAATTCATGGTTGAATATGTTGTTCCAATATCAACCATCAAAGGAAGATCATAGCCTCCAACTTGTACCGAGAGTGTGCGTTCTGTCAGCCCATCACTCAGGCATCTGATTGGGCAGCATCATTGAGGACCCTCAGGTCCCTCCCCCCAGGATCCCATCATGAACTGTCCTGGGGCAGGTGGGCCTTGTGCCATACCCCCTGATTAGTACTGCCCAGATGGGGTAACCATTGAGCACCAGAACCCTGTGCACATGCCAGGTTGAAAGGGCAGTCTTTTTCCCATTGTGATGGGTCCCCACTGTCCACCCCAGTTTCCACCTCGATTGTGCCCCCCTCCCCCACAGCCATCCTGCCCCTGCCCCCTCCAGTTTCTTCCTCTGCAATTTTGTCCCCAGCTTCTGCTTGTATGTGACTTTGACAATTAGAAAGGATCAGGATATGCACCAGAAGCCATGATTATGATGATTATTGGTGATGGTAACTGAGAAGGTGGCGCCCGAACAACCATCTGAGATGCAGGGATGTCTTATGTTCTGCAATTATTGATAGGTTTTAAATAATAAAAGACTGATCCAGTCTTTGATCAGTGGCCTTGCTTTGGGCCTGTCCGACCTGTAATTGAAATAGATGGAGCTTCAAGTTATCAACTTCAGAATTGTTGTAATCAAGTTCAGTTTTATGCAAATTCATGTGGTGTACTACATGCCTTTCCCACACAACTGAATCTCTCCCAGGCAAATCTGAGCGGCAAGAGAAATTTTTCACGCATCGTTTTGCCAATATGCCCATGAGGTGTGGTAAAATAATCACCATCTGGTTTGAGCAGAGTGCCTGCCGCGCCTTCTACCCCTTGCAGATCTCCTCTTGATATCATGCAAGTAGCTCTGGCTCTCCAAACTTCAAATGCCACCCTATGGCATTTGAATCAACCTCCCTCAAAAGAGGGAGCATCTCTCCACCAGACCCATCACATCTCCAAAGCTATGGAGATCATATTTCAACACCCCCCCTCCTCCTGTTAGTTTCAAGGGGAGGGAGAAAACCTTGCTGCCCCTTGCATGTTCAGTAGGGGTGTAGTTCCCCCACTTACCACCTGGTGCTGGCTTCCCTTTATTCACCATTACTCAGGGTCCTCTGCAGGAAGCTGGAGGAGTTCTCTGATTCTCGACCTCTCAATGCAATCTGCATTGAGAGGGGTGGGGGAGCAACAGCCAGTTTCCCTGTAAAGAAGAGATAGGGTTTTCTCCGACCCCCCACCTCTCTCTCTGCAATCCTTATCTTAACACAAGCTTGATACATCAATTATTGTTTTGCTTCTAAAACATTCCATTCTTTTTAATCCTTCTTCAAAGTAGCCACTTCATTAGTTCCCTTCACATCTTATTCACATTCCTATTCCTTCTAAACTTAATTCTCTGGTTTATACAGTCATATACAGTTTTCTCTCCACATAAAAGAATCTGTGGCAGAGATGCCCGGTTTCTGCAACTCCGCTTCCAACATTTTCTCGATGCCACCCCAGGTCTGTTCACATATATGACTTGTAGTTTCCTTTCATTTTTTTTCCATCTCTCTCCCTATTCACGCACGCACGCACACTCCATTTACATGTCTCCTCTGACCAGAGCACCTCGCCAGCACACAACCATACACCAGCCACTCACTCAATCTTTGCTAATCCACAAACCTGCACTCTTGCACTTTGTGAAGTAATATTACAAAACATAGTAAAACAACATTTTATTCTAATTTAAGCGGCACCAGTTCCCACAGTTCACCATTAACTGAGCTAAAACTGCTGCTGTCCAACAACACTGAAACGGCTGTGTAACCATAACACATTTTAGTCTCCCATAGACTATTGCCTCCCATAGGCTTAGTGTTCCCATGACACTTTTTTGATTCAGCCGGATGTTAAAAATAAATTAATAAATTCGGCAGTCATTGGCAGTCACCAAAAATGTGAGGAAAGCTTCTGCTAACCCCTATGTGTTCATTGGTGAGGAAGAAAGTGACTAAAGAAATTGTAAGAATTGTAATTTAGTCTTTTTAATAAAAAGTTGGATAAAGTCGCACAGAGTACTCTGGATCGATACCATGACAGACAACGTCAAGTAGAACGGCCTCAACAGATATATCCCTAGGGGTGTGCCCTATGTGGCATCAGGCCAATGTCTGGCAGGACAAAAAAAACCCCCATGGTCCTTACTACCTTAAATGGTTGTCTTCACCAACTCTACTTTTTGAGTGGTCTGTGTCAGTGCCCCCTGCTCCTGCCAGCAAGATAATGTATAGCTTTGTTTTTCAGTGGAAAAGTATGGATTAGGTCCTTGAAGCACACCCTAGCTGGTTTTAACTGGCTTGCTTCCTTAGGATTCAATAAGTGGGTTAATGTAAGCTAAATGTAGTAATCAATGAGTTACAATTTGCAGAGAAGTACAAAGAGCCTTCATTTAGGAGTTAAGGGAAGGAAAAAGAAGACTAAATGTTAATTTCTCATGAACTATAACTTAAACCCTGTAAAGCCCACAATATCAAAGATTTCAAAATCCTCCTGCTAACCTAGAAGCCCTAACATCTAGCTCTATCCTATATTAAAGACCTCATAGTACCTTACCACCCAAACGGAACAATTCGCTCACAAAATGCAGGACTGCTTGGGGAGAATCTGTAAAAGCACAGTTGGAGGTTGAGCCTTTAGCCACAAAGGCTCTGTCTTATGGAATAAGCTCCCAGCTCATGTAAGTCAAAGTCTTATCTGTCAAGTATACTGCATACGCTTGATATACAGCACAGATGAAATGCAATGAGATGGTTTAAAGAGACAGTTTAAAGTGAAAACAGTGCTAAGAAACAGTAAGTAGACGAGTTTGTTACAGCAGTCTTTGGTGAAGATTATGTCCTGATGCAGGTGGAAAACTTTTCAGTTTTTTTTTTTTTAAACTTGTCCTGTCCAACAGCTGGGCAGACAGATGAGAGCTGAAGGCCTCTTGTGTTGTACATACTTCCCTTTAACAACAGGGGTTATGAATTTTCTGACAAACCAGAGGTATGTCTGAATAAACCCCTTTGTAATCGAGGCCAAACTTTATTCATTTTAATCACATTTGAAAATCTTTTGTGTTGGACCGGACTGAAAAGGAAAGAAGAGAGAGGGAGGTTAGAGAGGGGGGGATAGGAGGGTGATTATAGAAGGGGGGGGGGTTAAAACCATGAAGCAGCGTAAAGCAACAAGTTTCTGGAGGTTTATCATTACGGTCATTAGATCAGATGTAATACAGATCTAGAAGGGGCGGGGCCTGTCCACACACACTCAAATGTTATAAACACACCTGTTGGCTCCAAAAATGTCCACATTTCAACATGTACACAATACAAATACTGTTCCCACACGCATACTTATGCATTCAAACCAACTAGTGTGAAACATTTCATTGCAAAGGTGAGCTAACACCTGTGCTCAAGCGAGTGTTTATGTTCTTTCTAAAATGGATGATGGAATGTAAAAAGAAGGAGGGAGAGTGCCCAGTCATCCCCACACCAAGACCCCCGCCGCAGCAGCTGCGGCAACCAGAACCCCCAATGCTACACGGCAGCAGGTAGAGAACCACCGCCCCCCGGGCGATCACATCCGCCACCCAGGCCAGGGCCAGCAGGACCACCGTGGGGCCCCCAGAGCCAGAGAGCAGGGAGGCATGGGGGGACAGAGAGTGCAGCTCCAGCTCAACCAGGAGAGGAGCCCCCCGCCCTGCCGGGAGGGCCCAACGCAGGGCCCCACCCCAGAGGAGTGCCCACAGCCCCAGACGAGCGCCTCATCACCACCCAGGAGTTCTGGGCGCCCCCCCCGCCCCAACCCCAGGTACGAGCCAGGACCCCCCAAAGGAGACCCGCCCCACGCTCCAGGCAGCCACCCACCTAGCCCACAGTTGGTCCAGGAAGGAGCAACTGTGGGAAAATTTTTCAGTTTAAGTTGTAGCAGCAAAGGAATGGGGCAGAGGGGGTAGGGCAGGAGGGAGTTGAGATTCCTTTTTCCTGGTGGAGGAAACTGTTCTTGAGTCTGCTGGTTCTGGGCTGAAGACTTTGCAGTCTCCTCCCTGATGACAACAGACTGAAGTGTCTATGGGATGAATGTGATGGGTCACCTGCAATCCTGATGGCTTTGCAGGTAAGGCGAGAGTGGTAAATGTCTTGATCTTGGTAAATGACCAAGGCCCATGATGCAGCCTGCAGGAGAGCTCAAAAGGGGAAGGTGCAATGTGGCTTGGATAGCAGTTGAGGGAGAGTGCGTCGGTGGCCCAAACTCCGGTCATGGAACTTGGATTTTGGAACATGGAACATCACTTCTCTGGGAGGGAAGGAAGAGCTTGTTGAGGAGGTTGAGCGGTACCGGCTAGATATAGCTCTGCAACTCAGTCCTTCGAGATGAGTTGGACTCTGTACCATTCCATTGTGAGAGGTGGCAAGCTGGTGTGGGTTTACTCGTGAGTCCCCAGCTCAGGGGCTTAGTGTTGGAGTTCACTAGATTTAAAAGAATTCATGGAGGCTGATGACATAGCAGTGTGGACCATGTTTTCCACCTTTGTTGTCTCTGCTGCATTTTGAAGCGGTGGTTGTAAGGTCGTAAGGTGGCAACCCCTGAATCCGGTGGTGGACACTGGAAGTAAGGGATGCTGTCAAGCTGAAAAAGGAGTCCTACCAAGCCTGGCTTGCTTGTTGGGCTCCAGAGGCAGTTTACAGATATCGGCAGTCTAAGCGAGCTGTGGGGGGCTGTTGTGGAGGCAAAAATTCAGTCCTGGGAGAAGTGCTGTAAGGCCATGAAGAAAGACTATTGGTTGGCCTCAAATAAATTTTGGCAAACCACCCAGCTCCTTACTTCTGCTTCCAGCCCGCTCACTCATGGTTTTCACCCATGATTCCCCACTTCCCATTAGTCTTATGGGCTGAAGGTGGGGCTAACCCCCTGGTCGCAACACTGCCCCCAACTAAGAGGGTTAAGTGTACCCACAACCCTCACATACCTGAGAACCAAACAACACAGAGAGCAAAACACATGAACACACTGGCTGTAGACTCATGCTCACAATCCTGGGTTCCAACCACCACCGTGTGAAAGTCTTCCTCCCAGCTAGCTGGGTTCGCACACCTGTTACTGACACAGTTCCGTGCCAGTATGTGCCCAGCCAGCAGAATCAAACACTGACCCCGCACCAGTGGCAGCAACACCCTCAGGGTGCACGTCGCCTTGGGGGAGTATACTCTCTCAGAGAGAAGAGCTGCACATCAGCTGCGAAGCTTCCCAGGCATTCGTTGTGCCTACGGCGACGAGACTCCAGCTGCTGTCGTTTCCATTCTGTCGAACCCTACTCTCCAAAGCGTTGGTCTAATGCGTTGCTCTAATGCTGCTGTCAGTCTCCTCGGGACTCCAGGCCTCATGGCCGGCCGCCAAGTTCACCTGAGCCAGATGTAGTTCCAACGGTGTTAAGCCATTTTACAGCGGAAGTTTGATTGGGTTGCGTGCAGTCATCACAGACTGCTCTGGACGGTTCATCACCGGCGTGGAAACCCAACTCGCAGGGACAGGCTGCAGATGACGGCGGGCGGTTGTGCCATCAGGGAGCTGTTTCACCTTTGCCCCTCGCTTGTCCCGAGCTGACTCCAGAATGCGGATTTGTCACTCTATCTCTGCCATCTCCCGTGTCTTAGCTCTCCATGGCTTCCAGCATCGGTTAAGAATCCCACTTCTGACACCAATGTAATGACCCAGCTGGTACGTCACTGTAGCCGAGCTGCTCATAGAGTGGCTTCATTGGAGAGCTGTCGGTGCCTCATACACCGCACGACCCCGGACAATCTCAGAGAGGAAGAAATAGGCAGAGAAGCAAAATCTCCTTTCCAGCATCAACGCCCATTTATTCAAACACACACAAACAGCCAAACACCATGGATGTCACTTCTGCTTCCAGCCCTCTCACTCGTGGTTTTCACACCAAGATTCCCCACTTCCCATGAGTCTTAGGGGCTGAAGGCGGGGCTAACCCCCATGTCGCTACATTACTTTTATTCATTTTACAATTTCATTGTACAATGGACAATGACAATAAAAGCAAATCTATCTATCTAAAGTCAAAATTTTACATACGCTAAGATCACTATGCCTTGAAACAATTTGGGAAACCCCAGATGATGATGTCATCTCTTTGGAAGGTTCTGATACGCTTATTGACAGCTTTTGAGTTAATTAGAAAACACACCTGTGGATCTATATTAGGGCTCATTTGAAACACGCTTGCTTGTTTGTAAAACATCATGAGATAGTCATAAGTAATCAGTCAAGAAATGAGGAAGACAATTATGGATCTGCACAAGTCTGGTTTATCCTTGGGAGCAATTTCCCGATGCCTGAAGGTGCCATGTTCATCTGTTCAGACATTTGTAAGTATAAACATCATGAGCAGGTCCAGCCATCATATTGCTCAGGAAGGAGACGGGTTCTGCGTCTTAGAGATGAACGTACTTTGTTCCGATATGTCCAGAACAAGGATGAAGACAAAAGATGTTGTTAAGATGAAGGCTGAAGATGGTAAGAATGTGTCATTATCAACAGTGAAACAAGTACTATACATACATGGGCTGAAAGGCTACTCTGCCAGGAAGAAGCCATTATTACAAAAGAAACACAGAAAAGCCATATTAAATTTTGCTAATGCACACAAGGATAAAGACTTTAATTTTTGGAGACATGTCCTGTGGTCAGACGGAACTAAAGTTGAAGTGTTTGGCCACAGTGACCATCTTTTTAAGGAAAAAGTTTGAAGGAAAAAGGGAAAAAGTTTGAAGGAAAAAGGGGGAAGCCCGCAGGCCTCGGAACACCATCCCAACTGTAAACATTGGGGTGGCAGCATCATGTTGTGGGGTTGTTTTGCTAGTAAATAGGACTGGTGTACTTCACAAAATAGATGGTATCATGAGGAATTTACAGTATGTGAAAATATTGAAGCAACATTTGAAGACATTAGCCAGAAAGTTGAAGCTTGGGCGCAAATGGATCTTCCAAATGGACAACAACCCGAAGCATACTGCCAAACTGGTTACAAAGTGGGTTCAATGTTTTGTTTGTTTTACTGCGTCTTATTAACCTAAGTGCACCTTTAAAAGCAACCAAGGGGGATGCTCAATAGCAGCTTAAAGCATCAACAGAGAAAGTGTCATGACTTTATTTTAAGAAGAAGACTTCTTTGCATTCAAAGTTGTATAAATAGATCTCATAATACTAAAGGGTGGAGTTTAAAGGCATAATATGAACACATGAAAAAGTGGGTTGTATTATAAAATTAAAAACTATTTTAAGTGTTTAATGGACAGTCTTGTGGTTTTTCAATAATGTGATCATGCTGAGTCAGTCTTTCATTGATTTTTCTTTAAAAAAAAAGTAGCTTATAGACTTGTAGACAGCTGTTAAAAGAAGCTCAAAGCCCACAGGTTCACAGAGTTAATGGGTTTGATATTAGGTTATAGAGCTTTTTATTAATAATTACTATTTTTAGTCAGGTAATTGTGTGAATATCACATTCATTTTTCATATCACACAGTCATCTGGTTCCTTGGAAATCTTGTAATTATGCAAGGCATCCTAAAAAGCAGATTGTTCTTTTAAAAAATCTGCCATATCTAAATGCCTATAAAGTGATTTTTTTTTACTCTTCCATACAACTGGCACTTTTTTTCATGTAAAAGGGCAGCCTCATGCCGCTATTTATAAAGGTTCTTGGCTGAAAGTTGAACAATGTTGGTATTTATATCTTTCGTTCCCACAGGGTTCTCTTTTAGTGCTAATTAACATATTTTAAAGATGTTGTCAGTAAATATTTAATATATGATTCTGTCCCTTTAAAAGCTATTTTGAATCTTAAATCTCACCAGATCTTCAAAGAAGGGACGACCTTTTCCTTTTTTGATGTGTACCATTGTTTTGCAGATACTGAAGTCGCTAATGGTGATGATGCATAATGAGAATATGAGATTAAAGGAATGACGTCTGACACAGAGCAAACGGAGGAAGCAGTTTCCTGATGACAGTGGGATAATTTACTTTGTTCCTGATGATTTATAATGATCTGCATATACAGATAAATGGATCCTTTACCAACTCTTACGGGGGACTATTATCAGATTAATTTGAACAGTTATTTGCAATTCTGCAACAGTAAATGCACTTTAATCATGAAAAATATTGCTGTATTGTGGAAAGCTGATTGTTTTAGGATGACAGCATAAAAGTTATTATTTGTGGGTTAAGTTTATTTTAAAAATAATAAAAATGTTGTTGTAGTAAGAGCGCTTTTTAATCAAATTAAAATAAGAAACAGGCAGCATGTGCATTATTTTCTCAGTGAGGATGTCAAAGCTTTGCCCACCACCTTACTCTCTGGTTATTATTGGAGAAGTGCTTTTTTAATTATTTACTTTATTGAAAAATTAAGTGCAGCATCAATTTGCAAGTTTGCAAAGTTTCTATTGCCTAGTTTTAATGGTATCTTATAGATTTCCTAAAGTGGTTTTCATGATGGCTTGGCAGACTTTATAAGGGTTTGAGAAATGAGTATGCATAAACAAAGAAATTTATAAAAAGTCTAATTTCCTTTGGCAAGCCAATTCATATCTAAGATATTACTGAACCATTTTTTTTAAATACAATTGATTTTTGCTTTGTTTTGTGGGATTTTTTTACACATCAGAAGGTTTTATTTCCCTCTTGAAGCATTGTTACTTGCTGCATGGTGGCGTAGTGATTAGTACACTCGCCTCACAGTGAAAAGGCTCTGGCTCAAATTCCTTCCGGGTTTTTTCTGTGTAGCTTGCATGTTCTCAAGCATGATTTTCTCCGGCTCCCTCCCACAGTCTAAAAACATGCTTTCTAGGTCAAGTAGCATACATTTCAGAGAGTACACCCACATGCTTTACTCAACAGTAGCTGGGATAGGCTCCAGCAACCTATCCTAGCGGATTAGAAAAATTAATAGATAGATAGATAGATAGATAGATAGTCTTTATTGTCATTGCAACATTGTACAATGAGATTAAGGTGCAAAAATAGTCAAATAGTAAAAATAAAATCACAATAAATAGTATAAAAACAATATAAAATACAGCAGACATAACCCACACACGCGTGAACATTCTGTCATATTTCCATTTATGGCTTGTTCTTTACATCGTTTAATGTAGTTATTGCTACGGGATAAAAACTTTCCTTGAATCTGTCAGTCCTTGTTTTGATTGACCTGAACCTTCTCCCTGATGGCAACAGTTCAAAGAGGGAGTGTCCAGGGTGTGAAGTGTCCTTAAGAATCTCCTGGGCTTTTTTGAGGCAGCGCGAGCTGTGGAGTATGTGAATACATACCCATGCTACTCTGGGCTACATGTTATTCAACTTGCTTCTTCATTGAAAATCTGTATTGTACAGGATAATAATGCCAATATATATGTTCTGTATTAAAATAACTTTTAAGTAGTGAAAAACAGCTGCAGATCAAAAGGTATAACACCTCATTCATTTGTGGAAATAAAGAAAACACAGTCCTGTTTTCACTTCATTATTTATGTAAAAGATTATCTATTTTTATCTCGCATAACCCTCATCTCACCCAAACCTTTAGGACAATCTGAATCTGCTCCTGACAGAGGAAGAGATGTACAGTCTGATGGAGACATTCAAGCAGTGCAAGATCATCCCAGGTAAGTCACAGTTCTGTGTTTCACTTTAGGTTACAGTCCACAGATCTGTGTTTGAATTCACTATATTGGTTATTCAGCACTTGTGTTCTGAGTCAACACTCACACATTACATAATATGGCAAGCTTATGACATATATTCATGGCACAATTCTGCATCTTCTCTTTATTAGTTCTCAGCATTCAAGACCAATGTTTTGGGCTGGGCAACACTCAAAGCTGCAGAGTAAAATTAATACACTGACCAAAAATATAAATGCAACACTTTTGTTATTGCTCCCATTTTTTATGGTATGAACTCAAAGATGTGAAACATTTTTCAAATACACAAAATAACCAGTTCTCTGAAATATTGTTCACAAATCTGTCTAAATCTGTGATAGTGAGCACTTCTCCTTTGCCAAGATAATCCATCCCACCTTGCAGTCGTGCCATATCAAGATGCTGATTAGACAGCATGATTATTGCACAAGTGTGCCTTAGACTGGCCACAAGAAAAGGCCACATTTTTCCAAAAGAAAGATGGCAACAACTGCTAGAGGGCACTGCAGATGTGTGTATCAGTACATTGACAGTAAAGCAGAATAAGAAGCGGCCCTCAGTCTTACGCTGGGCTTGATGGATTTGCAAAGGGACACAGGCTACGTTCACACTGCAGGGCTTAATGCTCAATTCGGATTTTTTGAAAAAATCTGATTTGTTTGCTATACCGTTCACATTTCCAAGTAAATCCGAACTTTTGTGATCTCCAGTGTGACCGTGACACGACCCAAACGAGACCCGCATGCGCAGAAGCCAGAAGAATACTCAACGATGAACGACGTCACTTGTTGTTTGCGGAGCAAACGTTAACAATGGATGTCAACAACAGTGTTGTCAAAAGCGGAGCTCTTTTTGTAATATTAAATTTATTTTCACGAAGGAGCAGCACAATTACAATCTTCTCATTTTAAGAAGGCAATGGAGTCGGGATCGTCTGTACCCACTGTTGTGGAATGGAAATGTGCATGTGTTGGGGCCGCGCTCCCACGTGTGTGTGTGTGTGCAAGCGCATGCCGCGATAGAGAATGGGGGGGGGGGGCAGTGTGGGCGCGCATGTTAATAAAAGAAGGTTTCCCCCAGAATAAATGGTATGGACTCTTTATTAACCCGTTCTGGAGAATCTAAGGATCAGAACAGGGAGGAGGAGGAGGATCGCCTCGGGTCCCCCGCGCTTCTGATCACGGTCGGAAAGGGGAGAAAGAAAAAAAAGTAATCGCGGGAAAGGTTCAACACCACGCTCTGCCATTTAGCTGGAAATTTTTTCAAAAACCGCCCAGTTGCGATAAGAGCCCTGGAGTTTGGCCTGAAAAGAGCGATCACCCCAAATAATAATCCAATCAGTGACCTCCCTTCCCTTCCACTGACGGGTCTCAGCAGCATCGTCCACCATGGTTGATGTTAACGTTCTCGTTTCAGCCTACTTCAACGCAAAATTATGACGTTTGTTGCGTGTCGATGACGTACGGTTCGGAATCAAGTCGCCTGGCCGGTCAGACGGCGGTCGCAATTGAAAAGATCGGCTACGTTTCGGAATCAGGCCGGCAAACCCACGGGGCCTGGGTCGCATTTGAAAAGAGCGGATCTGTGTCATTCAGACTGTCATGAAAAGATCGGAATTGGGCCGCTTAGGGGCAAAAAATTCGGAATTGGGTCGTTTCAGCCTGCAGTGTGAACGTAGCCACAGAGGATGAAGGATTCAATGGATTTAGTGATTAAAAGTGGTACACAGTGTTTAGTTGACTTGTTAGCATGTTTTTTATGTTACTGTTATCTGAATAATTGTTCATATTTTGCACTAATGTGCTTTTCAATTTCTCCTATGTTACATGAAGCTAAATAAGCCCAAATGTGCTAAAGTAGTGAAGCATGCAGATATCCAGCCTATTATTATTATTATTATTATTATTATTATCTATTCCGTTATTATGATTTGACTATCAAGATAAAATTTCTGTTCTTGGTTCCGTATTTGGTTGAATAAATCTTACCCAAAAGTGTGACGTATACTGTAGTACAACTTATATATGATTTTTTTGTCTTTATTATGCATATTTTGGCTGCTACAACTTACACTTGGAACCAGCTCAATGGCCTTGTGCAGAATGTCCGGCCTGAGAAAGGAAGGTTACAAGTTTAAAGCCAGGCTGAGTCTAAAAATTGCAAGCAACACATCCCTGCATGAAACTAAGCATTAAGGGGTTGGATTGGGGGGTTAAACCACCAAATGGTTCCCGAGCACAGCTGAGTCTGCAGCTCATCGCTCCCTTAGGGGATGGGTCAAATGTCGAGAATTTTTTTTTACAAACCTGGGTGCATATGGGGCTTTAACTTTACTTTGGAGCAACTCATTTATTTTTTGTGGCACCGTTATGCCCTAGTTGTTTTTAATAAAGACAAAGAAAGAAATGTGCATAAAATCCCAGGGAACACTTGCTTGTTTTTCTTATCACAGACAGAAATGACAGAAGCAGTTAGCAGCTTTGATATTATTCCATTTTGTTTTGATATTTCAATAACCAGAACTGCCTTTGCTTCTACTGTCAAAACATTGCTGGTTTCTTATTTCAGCAATGTTTGCTTGGAGTGGATGTATCGATCTGAATATCGATAGTATCGATACCAAGGTGAAGTATCTATACTAGAGTGACGAGATTGGTATTTTTGATACTTTCATCGCAGTTTTTCTTCAATACGTACAGTGAATTTACTCATGGAGTTCATGCAAGCGCTGCATCTATCTGACTCCAGTATTTCCAAAGTGGGGAATACAGTGATCCCTTGCTATAACGCGGTTGACTTTTCACGATTTCGCTACTTCACGGATTTGCATCATGAATTGTGTTCTGCATTCTGATTGGCTAAGAAGTCACTCCGCTTCTTCTCTACCTGTGCGTCAATAATGTTTAATATGTACCCGTACGTAAATCAGCTTGCCAAATTTACGTGCAAATTCTCTTGCAATTTCAAGTTTCTCTAAAACCCATAGAAAAAAGAGCGACAACATCTGCCTATCACTATGTTCTTCTCCTGAACAAACACAGCTGCACCGCGGGCTTCAAAAGAAAAAACACTGCAGAGCGGAGTCAGGATGCAGAGGCTCAGTCTGTAGAGCAGTGAAATACACCTGAGTCACTATTTGTCCCACTGTATTTTGTATTTTTTTCATAATCATTTTAAATTTTCTCTCCTTTAATCCAATACTCGGGTCGCGGTGGGCGGGGCTAATCTCCGCGATTTGAAGCCTTGTTCACATTGATGATTCAAATTAATATTTGACAGTACAGTCTTCTTTCTCTTTCGGCTTTTCCCATCAGGGGTCGCCACAGCGAATCATCCTTTTCCACCTCACTCTATCATGGACATCTTCTACCCTAACATTAGCCAACTTCATGTCCTCTGTTAAGACATCCATGTATCTCCTCTTTGGCCGTCCTCTTGCCCTCCTGCCAGGCAGCTCCATCTCCAACATCCTTCTACCAATATATCCACTATCCCTCCTCTGAACATGTCCAAACCATCTCAGTCTGGCTTCTCTGACTTTGTCGCTAACACAGGCAACATGAGCCGTCCCTCTGATGTACTCGTTCCTTATCCTGTCTAACCTGGTCACTCCTAAGGAGAACCTCAACATTTTCATCTCCGCTACCTCCATCTCAGCCTCTTGTCTCTGTCTCACTGCTACCGTCTCTAACCCATAGAGCAGAGCTGGTCTCACCACTGTCTTGTACACCTTTCCTTTGAGTCTTGCTGGCACTCTTCTGTCACACAACACTCCTGACACTTTCCTCCACCCGCTCCAACCTGCCTGCACTCGCCTCTTCACCTCTTTTCCACACTCCCCATCACACTGAACTGTTGACCCCAAGTACTTAAACTCCTGCACCTTCTTCACCTCAGCCCCCTGTAACCTAACGCTTCTACCTTGATCCCTCTCGTTCAGACACATGTATTCTGTCTTACTATGACTGACCTTCATGCCTCTTCTTTCCAGAGCAAACCTCCACCTCTCTAGCTGTTCCTCCACCTGCTCTCTACTCTCACTGCAAATTACAATGTCATCCGCAAACATCATTGTCCAGGGAGATTCCTGTCTTACCTCGTCTGTCAGCCTGTCCATCAGCATAGCAAACAAAAAAGGACTCAAAGCTGATCCTTGGTGTAGTCCCACCTCCACCTTGAACTCCTCTGTCTGACCTACAGCACATCTCACCACCGTCATACTTCTCTCATACATGTCCTGAACTACTCTGACATACTTCTCTGCCACTCCAGACGACCTCATACAGTACCACAGCTCCTCCCTCGGCACCCTGTCATACGCCTTCTCTAAATCTACGAACACACAATGCAGCTCCTTCTGACCTTCTCTGTACTTTTCCATCAACATTCTCAAAGCAAAAATGGCATCAGTGGTGCTCTTACGGGGCATGAAACCATACTGCTGCTCACAAATCTCCACCTTCTTCCTAAGCCTGGCTTCCACTACTCTTTCCCACAGCTTCATTGTGTGGCTCATCAACTTTATTCCTCTATAGTTGCTGCAGTTCTGCGTGTCACCCTTGTTCTTAAAGATCGGGACCAGAAAGCTTCTCCTCCATTCCTCAGGCATCTTCTCACTCTCTAGAATCCTATTGAACAACCTCGTTAGAAATTCCACTGCTGTCTCTCCTAAGCACTTCCATACCTCCACAGGTAGGTCATCAGGACCAACGGCCTTTCCGCTCTTCATCCTTTTCAGAGCCTTCCTAACCTCATCCTTTCCAATCTCTGCTACTTCCTGCTCCACAACAACCACATCTTCCTCCCTTCTTTCCCTGTCATTTTCCACGTTCATCAGCTCCTCAAAATACTCCTTCCATCTTTTCTGTACACTCTCCTGAGTTGTTAGCGCCTTTCCATCTCTGTCCTTAATCACCCTTATCTGTTGCACGTCCTTCCCATCTCTGTCTCTCTGTCTGGCTAGCCTGTACAAGTCCTTTTCTCCTTCCTTTGTGTCTAACCTGTCATATAGCTCATCGTAAGCTTTCTGTTTGGCCTTTGCCACCTCTCTTTTCACTCTACGCTGCGCTTCCTTGTACTCCTGTCTACCTTCCTCAGTCCTTTCTACATCCCACTTCCTTTTAGCCAACCTCTTCCTCTGGACGCAGTCCTGTACTTCCTCATTCCACCACCAAGTGTCTTTACCGTCTTTCCTCTTTCCAGATGACACACCTAGCACCTTCCTACCTGTTTCCCTGATAATTTCTGCTGTAGTTTCCCAGTCATCTGGAAGCTCATCCTGACCACCCAGGACCTGCCTCAACTTCTGCCTAAATTCCTCACAAGTTTCTTCATTCTGTAGCTTCCACCACTTGGTCTTCTTTTCTGTTTTCCCTCTCTTCTTCTTCCTGACCTCCAGAGTCATCTTACACACCACCATGCGGTGCTGTCTGGCTACACTCTCTCCTACCACCACTTTGCAGTCAATAACCTCTCTCAAATGACCTCGTCTGCATAGGATGTAGTCCACCTGAGTACTCCTACCTCCACTTCTGTATGTCACTCTATGTTCCTCTCTCTTCTGGAAGTAAGTGTTGACTACCGCCATTTCCATCCTCTTCGCAAAGTCCACCACCATCTGTCCCTCCAGATTCCTTTCCTTCACACCAAACCTGCCCATCACCTCCTCATCACCTCTGTTGCCCTCACCAACATGCCCATTAAAGTCTGCTCCAATAACAACTCTCTCTCCTCTGGGGATACTCTCTATGACCTCATCCAACTCACTCCAGAATCTCTCCTTCACTTCTAACTCACAGCCAACCTGTGGCGCATACCCACTGACTACATTCACCATCACCCCTTCAATTTCTAACTTTAGGCTCATCATCCTGTCTGAGACTCTTTTCACCTCTAGAACACTGTTTACAAACTCCCCCTTCAGAATCACACCTACCCCGTTTCTCTTCCTATCGACACCATGATAGAACAGTTTGTATCCTCCTCCAATACTACGTGCCTTGCTGCCCTTCCACCTTGTCTCCTGCACACACAGTACATCTACCTTCCTTCTCTCCATCATGTCTGCCAGCTCCCTGCCTTTCCCTGTCATTGTGCCAACGTTAAGAGTCCCTATTCTCAAACCTATGTTCCTGCCTTTTCCCTTCTCTCTCTGGCCACGGACCCTTCTGCCTCCCCTCTTTCTTCGACCAACAGTAGTCAAATTTCCACCGACACCCTGTAGGTTAACAGCATCGGTGGCGGTCGTTGTTAACCCGGGCCTCGACCGATCCGGTATGTCTAAAGTGTTGTGGATGATTCGCATGGTTATTTTGGCAATTTTTACGCCGGATGCCCTTCCTGACGCAACCCTCTCTATTTATCCGGGCTTGGGACCGGCACAGAGGCAACTGGCTTGCAACCCCTGTGGCTAGATTCATAGAATATTGCCACATAGCTAGCCACATAGAAGTGGCTAGATTCATAGAATATTTGACAGTACAGTACAGAAGTTATTTGTTGAAAAAACGTTTCTAAAGCACTTTGATTTGTGAAACAAATGCTTGAGCCTGTAAAATGGCCTGTTCGTTCTTTTCAATGTATAATAGAGTATTTAATTGTATAATAATTGTTAAAAAAATAGAGGTTTTTACTTCACGGATTTTGTCTATCACTGGTTCTTTTTGGAACGTAACCCCCGCGAAAAACAAGGGTTTACTGTAGCCCAATATAAGTAAATATGTGCAGGAAACTGCCCAATCTGGCAACATTGTCCATCTGTGTAAACAGAGCACATCCTCCTCTCTCGCTGCTGGTCACATCTTGCCCCTCCCCTCCCTGCTTCTTCGGAGAGCGGAGGGATTCATTAAGGAGCCACATATTTGCACCAATGGCAGAATTTTTTTTGCGTTGTTTATATTTTTATGTTTCTTACAATGTTGCTTTTATTTACCTTTTTTACTAGTGAATTTGGTAGTTTATTACTGCCTTTATTTTTTGTTAAATTTACGTTTATTACTGCCTTTATTTTTTGTTAAATTTACGTTTATGATTGTCAAGTTATTTTACCCCACTTGAAAGGGGGAAAGCATCCACGGAGTTTTGTGAGCAGGACTTCACACACTATCCAGACGTACTTTTCCGTTTTTTCTGTTTTATTCAACTTCTTGAGGTTTCCACAGTGATGGCAAGATGCTGGTTATAAATGTGTGGTGAAAAACCTAAACAAGACATAATATTTTCTCAATTTACCACAGTAAATACAACAATAAATATATAACATCAATCAACAGATAAATTCATGACTCCATAATTAGTTAGATTTACACAATTGATAGGTTATAAGTTAACTTCATAATTTCGGGAATTCATTGAAAATACAACAATGCATATATTTCATAAATAGCAGTGCTTGAATAAATGACAATAAATGGAATAAATGACAATAAACGGTAGACTAAACAAACATTTGCACTGACGCGACACCTGATGCGGAAGCGCGCAGCCGGCGCTTATCGCACAGCAGATCACAATAACTACGCCCCGTAATATGATCATATCTTACCGGCTGCCTCCGTGGGTTCGATGCCTTTAACTAGATTTTTAGATGAGTTTATTAAGATGGATCGCAAGTTTGGCGATCGCTCTCGAGCTCTGCTTGATCTGGCGCTACGCATGCACTTCATTCAAAATTGCTCCTGGTGCGAACAGCTGGACCTTGATTAATACCGCGCCCACTACAGACTTAAACTTTCCTTTTCCTCTCTTTAATTTTTTAACTACTTTAAAATTAACTTTCTCTCAAATTTAACAGAATGTACCTTTATGCATTTTTATTTTAGATTTTCATTTGATTTTTTTCTTCTTTTTGTGTTTCTTTTTCTCTCTCTGTTTTTACTTTTAATATAAAATCACTTGAAGCATCAGCTTCCTCAAGTTTGACCTAACAATGATGCTGTTATACTAACATTTTTTTACTTTTCCTTTATCTTGCACAAGTTACTGTTTTCTTATTATTATTGTATTATGCTTTTATTACTATAAATGTTCTATGTTTGATGTGGTCAGTTTAGATTGTTGTAATTAGTTAATTAATATTTTTTTTGTCAAAAGTCTGTCCTGTATTTTATTATGCATATAATTACCAAAACATTGTGTATTTCCAAAATTATTCTAGAATACAAATTTTAAGAAAAAGGATCTGTATCGGTATCAATAGCTAAATAATTACTAGCTCTGTAATTATTTGGTATTGGATCAAACTCCAAGTTCCCAGTATGGCCCACTCCTAATGTTGGCCCAAACTCCAAGAAATTCAACTTTTATTTTTCGTATCAGTTAATTTCTTTCATATTAGAAGGGCTTTTATGATGGGATTAATTTCTATTCTGTTTTCAAAGTTGTGGTTTTATTGCACAGCTTGGCTAAGTGATGGTGGGTGGGAGGTGGTCTCGCCTTTGTTGACAATGAATCACAAGCTAATTTTATCTGGAAGGCTGTAATGTGACTAATTCAATCTGATGTGAAAAATTTGTTCCTTGCTGTTGTAGAATCATGCCTGGTGTCTGACGAGCTGCTCCAGTACCGTCACTTCGCATCCAAGCAGCAGTTTGAGAAGGACCTGTCTGACGAGCAGGAGGAGGAGGTCTTGGCTCAGTTTGCTGCTTTGGATCCTGAGAAGAAGGGTCACATCGAGTGGTCCGACTTTCTCTACTTTGAATCTCTGACTGTTCTGAGGAAGTTTCGGACAGAGGTAAAGTATTTGAATCCTGGGAATAAAAATGTCCGCTGTGTCCGAATTCCTTCCCTACTCACTAAGTAGTGCACTATATAGTGAGTTTGCCATTTGTAGTGCTATCCAAATCTACAATTCCAAAATCGAGTACCCTAATAATTTCCCATAAATCTCTTTGAAAAACCAGCGTGCATCAATGCTAACTAGACTGGCAAATATAGGCCATAATGCATTGCGTCAAGAATTTTTGCCAAAAACTTATATTTAAATATAGTTTTTTAATAAACCATCACCATTTTTATCTTCGTAAGACAGCGGATACATAAATGATTGTTGCAAAAAGCTAATATCAATTAGATTTTAACTTCATAAAACTGATGAGGTCACATTCGCCGTTTAAAAAAAAAAGTAGTGAGCATGGTGTCCGAATTGATTTTAAAATCCAGGGCACTACATGGTGCTATATAGTATTTAGTAGTTAGGGCTTATGGTGGGAATTTGGAGATAGCCTCAGAATTTTCAAATGAATGCAGTGTCTTGCACACTTTCTTGATTTCTTAAAATATCCTATTTATTCATTACACATGGATAAAAATGGCTTCTGATTCTGAAGTACATGCAAAGACAAATGAACAATTATACCCTACTTATACCGTGCTCCAGTGGCGGACCGTGCATTACACACCTGGGCCTTCAGTAGTGCTATATCTGAATCACTCAACTCCTCATTAATCATTTTTATGCCTCTAAATAAATGTAATAAACAAAACAGTAAATAGATCTTGTTATGCAAATACAGGGAGCAAAAAACATTGAAAATAACCACATAAATTTGGAATATTATTTATTTTGATATTTATCTTTTAACTCATCAAAAAATCTGATTATTTAAAGACCATCCTTTCCTTCCTCAAAAACAGTTCGTTCCCCCTGTCATGTAGATTATCGCGCTTCAGTTCCGTCAAGAAGTCCTCTTCTATTGCCATAAAGCCAGTGCTGACAGCAGAGTCTGTCCAGTTGTGTTTCTGCGTAGGTTTTAATTCGATTTAGAGCTGAAAATATCAGACGCAGTGGACATGGAGATGGTCAACGCCAACCACACAATTCTGCACAGCTGTTTCAAGCTCTGAATCAGATTTTTCTGATGAAGGAGGTCAAGGAGATCAGTGGAAGATTTTCCTGCAAAATCATCCATGGAGGACATTACAATCATGGCTGCATGTGACTTCCTGAAACTTCTGTCCAATGAGAATGTCTGGATACCGTGATGTTGTCTTAGCCTGCTAGAAGGCCCTGCTGACGCCAACTCAAAATCTGATTGGTTAAAGAAATGAATGTCCGACATTGGTTTTGCATTAGGAGGCCTTTACAACTCATGGTGAATACCCTTACCTGCCTGGCAACAGAGGACAGCTGAAATGTGATTGGTTAAATGCTCCAATGTGAAAATATGTCTGTCTGGAAGCAGCATAAGCAGGTGCGCAACTACCTAATTTTAGGGAGGTATGCGGCCACATTAAAAAACGCCCCCCCCCCCACACACACACACACAGTCATAAATGCACATTATAAAACGTCCTATCCACCCCTCCAAAGGCTATCTAAACATCCACACATCACTTTTATTGTTTAAATGTATAAATCTCATCACTTCTTATCTGATTGGATATGACCCAGCAGAACATTTTTGTGAGCCATTTTCAACCGTGTATTGCCTTATTGATTCACCAAATTTGTGTGGTGAAGGCCATTCAGAAGAATCTTCTGATTAATGCCTTGCCCCAGCCCTCATCTCTATACCTCTCTGTTCTTCTCCCTCTTCATCATTAGCTGGTCGTCTCTCTTTCTGTCTGTCATCATCATTATTATCATCTGAACTTCTCTCCTCATTCTTCTCTGTTGGGCAGTGGCGGTTCTACACTAACTTACTCCCCGGGCGAGTAAACCCCCCCCCCCCGGCACACATAACAATTTGACAACATCCTTTTGTGTTCCCTATATTTATTTGGTTATTTTACACAATAAAATTATGAATTTTATAAACTCGTATTACAGGGGTCAAACTCAGTCGCACAGGGGGCCTAAATTAAACACACACTTTATGTTGCGGGGCGAAGTAGAGCAACATTTACTGAACACACTAAAGCTAAACTTTAAAACTTTTAAACCTTTAAAACTTAACTTCTTGAACATAAATATGAATACAAACACGAATATTACTCCAGAATAAATCAGGTTAAGGCTTAAATGACATATAATATTTTGCCCTCCATAAATATAAATTCTGTAAAATTTATACACATATGAACATGCTGCAGAACAAAACAAACAAAGCCTAGAAATATTAATAATTAGAAATAAAAAATCAAATCATTCCATTTTCTTTGCTCTTGTATAATTTTGTTAGAGCTGAAGTCCTGGCATCATTTTTAGCAATAAGTTCATTTCTGCTTGGTATGTGACGTCCTATGGGTTGTCTTTGTGAAACGCATCAGATGGATTTGATTTTTTTTAAAAACCTGTTATTGTGAATATCATTTTTAAGTCTTAGAAAATATTAAAAATTAAATCATATAAATAATCAGTGGGAATATTTGGTATTTTTCTAATTTTGTGCAACACTAACAGTAAAAATCCTCCAAAAAACCTCAATCCATTCATAAACAAATGAACAATTGTTTATTTATGATCTCAAAGAGCGCAGCTTTTTTCTGCATTACCTGCTGTCTTTATATCAAATACTGACACCAACAAATAGACAGAAAAGACACTTAATAAAAATATCTACAATAGTTAGTAAATAATGACATCATTAACATGAGCTGAGTGATCCAACAGAGCACAGTTCATCAGCTGGAATTAAGTTAATTGTGAAACCACTTCACAACTGTAAGGTGTAGCATATCAGTGCAAGGCTGCTTTTCTCTGCTTCAGATTCCTCTGGAACCATGTTCATTGTGTAAACGGTTAAAGAGTTACGGTAGTTGAAAAATGTAAACACTGGAAATAAAGTTCTGGTATTAAAGGGTTAAGTTAGCAATACTTGTGTATTCTACAGCAGCATGGCATAGTGATGTTGTCAAAATTTACATCTTATTATGCTTTTATAAATTCTAAGAAAGTTAGAAATGCAAATAGAGAAAAAACAAAAAAATAGATAAACTAAGTTTCCTTAAAACACCATTTTTGGAAGGTTAAAGCTACTTAAAAATGGATGTAACTGCAGGGTTGTGACGGTCATTTTTTTTCTAGCCCTGCTCTCAAATCTTCTTTTCATTGTCTTCTATCTACAATTTTTTTTTTAAAGAAATTAAAACTTTTATTATCGCAGCACTGATGATGTTTTCTTCACAATATAATATCTAAATAAACCTCAGAAGTTACTCATAGATTCACAGGCCAGGGGGAAGGACATTTTTATGTATCTAAAGTTTGCGATTGACAATCCAAATGAATAAATAAATCCTTTCCCAACAAAAACGTTATCTCCTAGGGGACATATTTACAGCATGAAACGGAAAAAAAGTAATTCAAGTTCTTCTAGGATACTGTTTTGTTTGACCAACACAAGATACTTATAAAGTCCCATCCTTTGAATGGATTTTGGGTTTACTTCGGACTTTGGGTGCACCAGATCATAATGCTCACCGCTGATGAAGTAACGCTTGTGCTATCCTAGGCACTCTAACGTTGGTAGTTGGGTCTTCTAGACCCACTAGACAGTGCTCTGAACCTTTTTTCTTCAATGATTTGTGATCTTCACTGGTGTCCATGGATTACATGAAATCTTTTCACCTTTATCCACCTTTGTCATGGTAGGAATAACACGTCAATGCAAGGGTGGGGTCATCTTAGATAGCACAACGGTTAACCCAGGGTTACCAAGTCGAGCGTAATGACGCTAACTCATTTCCCATCTTTCGGAACCAACATACCCAGAGTAAGCAAGCGGATTTCAGCCAAAGTTCAGGGTTAAAGTCAGGGTAGTTTAAACATGCTTTCTGGAATACCCCCAGGGGTGGGCAACTATTTAGACTGGCGGGCCACGTAGGGTTCTAAAATTGGATAGAAGGGTCGGACCAGGAGCAGATGCGGGGAGTGAGAAAGAAATAACATGGAATCTGGATGAAAAAATTTGGATTGAACATTATATGATGATCCTTTTTATTAAAATAAATAACAAAATTTTATGAAATGAAAAATGACCAAATAACTGTGATTTTCAAAGACATAAAGTCAGGAGAAATTATACTGATACATTAATAAGAAAAACCAATAAATAGTGGATCCTCTCCCGTCTTCGTCCCGCTGAGACTTTGAGGGCTGCATGGCAAAGACGATAAAGACATTCTCAATGGATCGCCGATTTCCGGAGTCACCATGGAATGGCATGGAGAAAAAAAGAGAGTGCTATACTTCAGTGAGACGGAGTCTAATATTTTCTTGACTGCGCATGAAGATTATACGTCCATCAAAAAAGTAATACGGCTGCATCAGCAAAAAAAAGAGTTTCTGCTTGGAGAAAAAGAACAAACAAAGTAAACGCACGAGTTTCTATCTCATTTCTATTTTCATTGTGATGCATATATATATAAATTATCCAACTTAAATGAATTAATACAATCTGTAACAAGTAATTGAGTTAAATTTGTCATGGCTAGCAGGCTTTAGCAGACCCAGATGCTGGAACCCGGAAGGATACTCGGCAGACAGAATGGTAAGTTCAAAAGATTCTTTAATTCTGGAGGCAGAATTAATAGGGGAGAAATCCACAGGAGCTGGTTGGAGGATCTTGTGGGCGAACACCGTGGTCCGAGGATCTTCCAGCGAGAAGCCAAGACGAGAGGCAGCGAGAGGTGAGTGCGACCGTAGGTCCAGATGACAGCGAGAGTCCTGAGAGGCAGACAGACAGGGGATTAGACAAGGCAATGAGACTAGAACGAGATTGTGCATGGGCGGCCAGTGAAGCACCGAGGAGTACAACGAACTAGCGTCGAGTACAGGTCCTGGTCCTCCTTAAGAGCCTGGATCCTGATGACGCTGATAAGGCACAGCCGTTGTCAACAGGTGGATGAGATGACGAGGGCCCAGCCGGGGGTACCGTGACAGTACCCCCCCTCAAACGACCGCCTCCAGGCGGAACAGGGCGGCGATCGGGATTGGCCCGGAGGAAATCCTCGATGAGGGAGGGGTCCAAGATGAACGAGCGGGGAATCCACGACCGCTCCTCCGGGCCGTAGCCCTCCCAGTCCACCAGGTATTGGTACCCACGACCCCGGCGCCGAATGTCCAAAACCCGGCTGGCGGTGTAAGCCGGGGCGCCGTCGATGAGCCGGGCGGGTGGTGGGGAAGCGGACGGCGGGCAAAGGGGGCTCTGGCGGACAGGCTTGAGTTGAGAGACATGGAACGATGGGTGGATCTTGAGTGCGGCAGGGAGTTTCAGACGGACACAGGTGGGGTTGATGACGCGTTCCACGGGGAACGGACCAATGAAGCGTGGTGCCAGTTTCCGAGACGTGGCCTGGAGCGGAATGTTCTTGGATGACAGCCACACTTGCTGACCTGGCACATAGGTGGGACTGGCAACACGGTGTCGGTTAGCAATCTGGCGGTTACCTTCTGCAGTCCGGAGGAGGGCAGCCCTGGCCTGGCGCCAAACGTCCTGACAGCGCTGCAGGTGGAGTTGGACAGAAGGTACCGCCAGATCGAGCTCCTGTGAGGGGAACAGAGGTGGAGAATACCCCAATGAGGCCTCAAATGGGGACATGCCCGTAGCCGAGGCCGGGTGGTTGTTATGCGCATACTCCACCCAGACGAGGTAATCTGACCAGTCCTCCGGATTTTGCGCCGCCAGACAACGGAGGGTTGCCTCCAACTCCTGATTAGCCCGCTCTGCCTGGCCATTAGATTGCGGGTGGTACCCAGAGGTGAGACTGACAGACGCTCCGAGGGCGGAGCAGAAAGCCGTCCAAACCTGTGAAGTGAACTGTGGATAGCGGTCAGACACAATATCAGCAGGGATGCCGTGATGACGGAAAACATGATTGACTAAGAGGTTGGCAGTTTCAGTAGCTGAAGGGAGTTGGTGCAACGGAATGAACTGAGCAGCTTTGGAAAAACGGTCAACAACGGTAAGTATGACAGTAAACCCATGCGAGGGTGGCAGGCCTGTGACGAAGTCCATGGCAATGTGGGACCAGGGTCGGTGAGGCGCAGGCAGAGGCAGGAGATGGCCGGCAGGAGGCGAGTTGGAGGTCTTGGCTCTAGCGCAGGTGGAGCAGGCGGCGATGTACTACCGCACATCCGTGTCCATGGAAGGCCAGAAAAACCGTCGTCTGAGGAGTGCGAGGGTCCGGCGCACACCCCCATGGCAGGCGACCTTGGAGCTGTGACCCCAGGTGATGACATCGGACCTGAGCCTATCCGGAACAAACAGAGTGCCAGGGGGACAGGTAACTGAGTCGGGTTTCTCACCTTGGACCTGTAGGAGCTGGGTTTCTACGTCCCAGGTGAGGTTGCCCACAAAAAAGGAGTCCGGAATGATTGGGAGAGTGGTGTTGTCGTCTGAGGTGCAAAACTTACGAGACAGGGCGTCGGGTTTGCCGTTCTTACTGCCCGGGCGGTAAGTGATGGTGAACTTGAATCTATCAAAGAAAAGACACCAGCGTGCTTGTCTGGAGTTTAGTCTCTTTGCGGAACGTAGGTAAGCCAGATTTTTATGGTCGGTCCATACTACAAACGGTTGTTCTGCCCCCTCCAACCAGTGTCTCCACTCTTCGAGAGCCAGCTTGATGGCCAATAGTTCTCGGTTGCCGACGTCGTAGTTCCGCTCTGCAGGGTTCAGCTTTTTAGAAAAGAAGGCACATGGCTTGAGTTTGCCTGATGTAGGATCACGCTGGGACAACACGGCCCCTACACCGGAGTCCGAGGCGTCAACCTCCACAGTAAACTGCTTGTGGATGTCAGGATGGATGAGAATGGGCGCCGAGGTGAAAAGTTCCTTGAGACGAGTGAAGGCAGAGTCAGCAGCAGAGTTCCAAACGTAAGGTACCTTGACAGAAGTGAGACGAGTGAGAGGGGCGGCGATCTGGCTGTAGTTGCGGATGAAACGCCGATAGAAGTTCGAAAACCCCAGAAACTGCTGCAGTTTTTTTCGAGTTGCTGGGATACTCCACTCGGAGACGGCTTGAATTTTGGCCGGATCAGGTTTGATTTTGCCAGCCTCGAGGATGTACCCTAAGAACGAGACGGAGTCAGCATGAAATTCGCATTTTTCGGCTTTTACAAACAGTTGGTTCTCTAAAAGCCGTTCGAGAACCAACCTGACGTGGTGACGATGTTCGGTGGGGCTGTTAGAATAGACCAGAATATCGTCTAGATAGATGAATACAAAACGGTTGAGATAATCACGGAGCACGTCATTAACCAGACGTTGGAAAATGGCGGGGGCGTTGGTGAGGCCGAAAGGCATGACTAGGTATTCGAAATGTCCAAGGGGGTTTTGAAAGCAGTCTTCCATTCGTCCCCCTCCCGGACCCTAACCAGATGGTAGGCGTTCCGGAGATCTAATTTAGAAAAGATGGTAGCCCCCTGGACAGAATCGAAGACAGAATTGAGGAGAGGAAGCGAGTATTTGTCCTTCACAGTTATTTGGTTGAGCTCACGATAATCAATGCAAGGTCTGAGGGACCCGTCCTTCTTTTCAACAAAGAAGAACCCGGCCCCTGCAGGGGAGGAAGAAGGTCGGATGTGCCCCAGAGAAAGGGCTTCCTGAATGTAATTCTCCATGGAGACTTTTTCTGGACCGGATAGATTGTATAACTTCCCCTTGGGGAGGGAGGCACCGTTGAGAAGTTCTATAGCACAGTCGTAGGGTCTGTGCGGCGGTAAAGCACACGCCTTGGATTTACTAAATACGGATCTTAGATCGTGGTAGCATGACGGCACCTTAGCGAGATCAATGTTTTCATTTTCGGGAAGTTTAACCGAAACGGTAGTGGGAAGGGCAGAGTGTAAACAATTCGCCATACAATAAGTACTCCAATTGGTGATCCGAGAGGTAGACCAGTTAATTTGTGGGTTATGTAATTGTAGCCAGGAATAACCCAAGATAACGGGAGTTTGAGGAGAGTCGGTAATAAAGAATTGATGGTACTCACGATGATTACCGGACGTGATTAGCTGTATGGGTTCGGTGCGAGAAGTGATTTTTGACAACAACTTCCCACCTAACCCGGCGGCTTTTACAGGAGCGGCGAGAGGTTCGACAGGTAACCCGAGTTGGCGAACCAGACCAGAGTCGATGAGGCTGTGTTCAGCTCCAGAGTCTATGAGGGCAAAACATTCATGAACTTGATTAATGCTGGGAAACTTGACAGGCATGAACAAGAAAGGCTTACTTTCAGACGGGTCCCCTCGCGACCTGTCTCTTAGCGAGGGGTTCTGGAGTTTAAACGGCTCTTGCACTGAGAAACAACATGACCAGAGTCCCCACAATAGAAACACAACCCTTCATTACGGCGCTTGAGCCTCTCCTCAGAAGAGAGCTTTGAATGTCCAATCTGCATAGGTTCTTCAGACGGCAGGTTGGAATGTTCTGTGCCGACAGATGGCTGTGGGTGGTATTGAGGAGAGTGAAGAAAGGTTTCTGAAGGTGGACGCCGGTTAACACAACTCCGTTCCGCTTGACGTTCCCGAATCCGTATGTCGGAGCGGAGGGCGGCGGTAACCAGCTCCTCGAAATTGTCGGCCTCCGGTTGAGTACATAGATGGTCCTTAATCTTATCGTTCAATGATTGATAGAACACCCCCTTGAGCGCGATATCGGGCCAGCCAGCCTCGACCGCTAAGATGCGGAAGTCAATGATGTGATCACTCACCGGTCGGTTACGCTGCTTGAGGCTTAATAACCGCCGGGTGGCTTCTTCCTGCTTTCGTGGCTGATCGAATACGAGCCGAAATTCTCAGATGAACCGTTCAAAGGGGAGATGCGAGACAGGGTTAGCAGCCAGAAAAGCTTGGGCCCACTGCAGTGCCTTGCTGCGGAGTGAATTGACAATTAGGGAAATTTTCCGTTGATCAGACTGATAGTACCTGGGTGACTGTTGGAAAATCAGACGACATTGTAGCAGAAATCCGCCGCAGGCCTCCACGTCGCCATGAAACGGCTCGGGTTGTGACCGGATGTTTTCATCCAGAGACGCGGACATGACGGTAGTGAGATCACCGGAAACCGGGGAGGCCGCGGTGGCTGTGCTAGCTGTTTGGCTAGTAACTCCGGCGAGGGCTTGCGTAAGGTTGTCCAACCGACGAAATAACTCCTGTTGGGTAGCGGACATTTGCGAGAGAGCATCGGCTTGGCGGGAGAGCAACATACCTTGCTGGGATATGGCCAGGCGGAGTCCTTCCGGGTCAGCTGGGTCGGAGTTCAGGCTAGTTCGTTTTGTCATGGCTAGCAGGCTTTAGCAGACCCAGATGCTGGAACCCGGAAGGATACTCGGCAGACAGAATGGTAAGTTCAAAAGATTCTTTAATTCTGGAGGCAGAATTAATAGGGGAGAAATCCACAGGAGCTGGTTGGAGGATCTTGTGGGCGAACACCGTGGTCCGAGGATCTTCCAGCGAGAAGCCAAGACGAGAGGCAGCGAGAGGTGAGTGCGACCGTAGGTCCAGATGACAGCGAGAGTCCTGAGAGGCAGACAGACAGGGGATTAGACAAGGCAATGAGACTAGAACGAGATTGTGCATGGGCGGCCAGTGAAGCACCGAGGAGTACAACGAACTAGCGTCGAGTACAGGTCCTGGTCCTCCTTAAGAGCCTGGATCCTGATGACGCTGATAAGGCACAGCCGTTGTCAACAGGTGGATGAGATGACGAGGGCCCAGCCGGGGGCACCGTGACAAAATTTATTCAACCTAATTTCTTATGTTTATCCAACTAGGGATGGGTACCGTGCCCCGGTATTGAACCAGCCCCGGGGCCGCATTCTTCAAGACCGCAGTATCGTTAAGAACTGACCTGAACGGTTCTGCTATCTGTACTGGAGACGTTACTTTTTTTTTTTTTTTTTTGTGTGTCCCACAAAAAAAAAGCGTTATCTGCCATATTTAACTCACCAAGTCAGTCATTTTTCCGTTAATTAATGATGATATCAATTTCGGTATTCTCGTTGAAGCGGAGAGCTCTGTCTGTCCATTTGTGTGCACGGGGGGCGGGGCTGTTGTTCAGACAGCACGCGCCGCGCGCGCACACACACAAGACAAGGCAGCGCACACACAGTCAGTGGCGATCTCGTAGGGTACACGTGAGCGCCCTAGACTAAGAACTAACGTTTCTGCGTAAAATTTATTACGTTTACCTACCATGCTGTCACCTTGCTACTACGATGACTGTATGTTGCGCTGTTTGTGTAGAACAGGCTGGGGCAGCGGAGCATACAACAAACAGGTAGAGAGGCGGGGCTTAGACTCACCGCTTATGATTCCAGACCCGCGACAAACTATCAGCTGCTTCCTAATACTTAATAATAATTAATAACTAATGATAGTTGTCATCCGTAAAATTAATATCATTTACTGGATTTAAAGAAAAATAAATGGAGTCTGCATCAAAGTGAATTTGTTTCCATCATTTAACTTAACTTAACTTAACTCTGGTGTTTGACAGACAGAAAAGTCTATTCAAGGTTGTGGAAAATGGACAAAAGATCAAATGAAACATCACACTCATAAATAATAAAAACAATTAGATTAAATAATTAAATAAATATCCTGTCTGGAACATTCTCATATATAAATAAAATGTTTTGTTAAAAAAAACAATGTTGTCGCATAGTGAGGAAATAAAACACTTTATGTTCTTAATTTGTTATTTATTTTTATTTTTTTTCGTCCTCAAAAAGTATCGATAAGAGTACCGATAAGAGTACCGGATCGATAAGCAGTATCGATAAGAGTAGTAGTATCGTTAAAACCTTAACGATACCCATCCCTATATCCAACTCGATATTTTTTTACATCTCAAATTTACATATTTATCTAAATAAATGTCACTTTACTCCATTTCAATAGCCGCGTTTACATGGGCAAAAGTAATCGGAAAGAACTCCCGATCAGAAAGAAAAATGCGTCATGTAAACGCGCCGTTCGGAATACTCTGCCCCGGTCAGACTCATTCGGATCTGAATTTCTTTCCGATCGAGATAGGTGGGTTATACCGATCGTTTATCCGACCGTGAAGCATGTAAACGGTCATTCCGATCATGTGTCACTACTGCTCTGGGTTACGTCATGCATAGACGGTGTTTCGCTGAGAGAAAGCTTTGGAGCGCATACAGGACTGACCAGCTGCTCTGCGGACGCCCCATGAAAAGCGCCGCTCCGCTCTCGCCCCGCTGCCTCTCCCCTCTCTTTCACCCCTCGCGAGGGAGATGCGAAGGAGGAGCGCTTCGTGTCCCCCGACGCTCACTCGGTCCACTGGCACCCGAGTGAGCAGAGGAGCTGGATTAATAACTCCGTATCTGAGGGGAGGAGGATGCTTGTTCAGTGTGCGTTTTTTTTTTTTGCTTTGTTATGTGTGGGAGAATTCAGACTGCGAGCCGTCCCGCCGCTCTGGGTTAGCGGCTGCAGGACTCAGGAGAGCCGCCAGCTCAGGCAGCGAGTTTGGGGAAGCAGAAATAAATGTCGCTCAGTCCTTAGAAAACTGTTCAAACAATCACGTGGATTTGTGTTTCCAGTTGTGTAAAGACTGATGTTATTCCCAGACATTTACGTGCAGCCAAGATGCAGATTGCAGGGTTTCATGGTTCAGGATTTTGTGTCCATCAGGCTAATGTTGTTAGCCTGTGTTTATAGCCTGTCCTAACCCTTCTTCCAGCACTGATCACACGGATTAAATAAAACGATGAGCGGACAGGCGCTTCATACTATTCATGACATTAATAAAAGCACGTTTGGAAGATTGTCTCGAATATTACCGAGTTGCTGCATAAAATAAATGTCTGTGGCAGCTGATTGTTTAGAACGGGACCTATTTCCTCATCCGGGAGTTTTCAACTCTACTGCGCATGCCCAAATGATTTATTCCGAAAGTGTGAGCCATGGGAACGTTTGTTCTAATCGGAAAAAGGTTTTCTGATCCCATGTGCACGGGTGAATTTTAACCCGACCATTTATCCGATCAAGATATTCTGCCCATGTAACCGCGGCTAATGAAATGTTTTTCCATCTTAATTAGTTGTACTTCTTTAACTCTCATATGTCTAAGCTTGACCCTGCAGATATTCTGATTTTTATAACAATAAAATGAATGAGATAAAATGGATTCAGAACATGAAACATAATATCATTTATCATTTCTCAAACTTTAACATTACTTTGCTGGCCAGTAGGAGTGGTAAATAAACTCATCATCCGGTCCCTCCCTCTCACTCATGGTGCAGAAAGAATTAAACATAGTAGGACAAAATAACTCGGCAATGCACAGTAAAACAGCTAAACAACTAAACACATTTGGACAAAAACCCACACTTAAACCCAAATCCGTCCAGACAGGCAAAGGGAATGATATCCCACAATCCCTTGCTGTGCCGATCTAACAGAAGCACCAAACTTACATCTACTTAATTTAATTAATTTAAATGAAAGTAAAATAACTGTCTGATAACTACGTGTTATTTTTAAGCTAACTTAACTAAAAATTGATTTATCTTTACTGAAGCAAATAATTAAGTTAGATCAAAGTAAAAAAGTTTATCTTTCCAACATCCATACGTGGTCTTATCACCCTCTCACGGTGGAAAAAGAAATATCTGAGCTTCTTCATCCACTAAATCATCTTCAAATGGACACGCCATGCTGCTTCACCTCCCTGAAAACAAACTAACCTTCAACTAAACCTGCTCCAGACCAGGTTATGTTCAGAGCATGAGTTGCTATGGCAACTTGACAGACCCTAAAACGTACCTTTTTTTTTGGAACCGAAAGCTGAGGTTATCCGTTTCCTTAGCCTCAAACTTACCGTGGTAACTCGCATAACCTTCTTTCTGGAATACCCCCCAGGTGTAGCCATTTTGTAAAGAATGTTGTGGGGACCGGGACCTTAGCCCCACCTATGGCCATTAAGACTCATGGGAAGTGTTGATTCCCACACCATGAGTTAGGGAGCTGTGAAGAGAAGCAAGTATCATGTTGTTATGCTGTGTACATGTTCAAAGCATATGGGCTATAATGCTATAAACGCGAGAGGATGAACTTTCCCACCGATGACTCCTTACTGAGTGTGATAAGGGTTATGAGGTATGTGGGGCACTGAAAAGATATTCCGAAAAGCTAAACAGAAGTCACGCTTTAGCTGGTTCATATTTCTTTCCCTGATTCGTTCACATCCTTCTTCTGTGCCCCACAATTACACATGAGGCGCAAAGCCTCAAAAAGACTGTCTGGAGAAAATGGAAGACTTTTCAGTGCACCTTATAGTCGTGACAATACGGTACATCTGCTAACCTCTGCGTGTTCGGTGATGAGGAAGAAAGTGACCAAAGTCAATCAGAATTTAATAAAAGTTGACTAAAACTTGTACAGGGATATCTGGGTCTCCACCATGAAAATACCATGACCCGTAAAATGGACCCAACAAATATAGTCCCAGAGGTTGGCCATGCATGGCTGTCATGACAGAGTCCTTAATACCTTAAATGGTAATTGTCATGTAATAAATGATGCAGCTCAGAATTGTTTGTTCACGACACTGTGTGACAGTGCGATTTACGACAGTGCGATCTAGGGCAGTCGAGTTTGATGTGCGTGTCTGGAGAGTGTTAATAAAAGTGTCTGCTGCTAACCACCAAACTATTGCCACTCGTCATTCCACATGGTGTCAGAAGTGACCTGGACAGAACCAACGTCGAATACGGAGTAAGAAGACAAAGAACTGAGCGAAATGGCTAAATTTAATCCGCCCGCCAACTTTCCCTTTGATAAGCCGACTGAATTGCCGGACTGGAGACAGCGCTGGGGACAGTGCAGGTGAGCTGCCTCATCTATGCAATGGGCGCTGAAGCGGAGAATATTTTTAAGTTGTTTACATTTAACGAGGAGGGCGACAGAGACAAAATCGAGGTCGTCCTAGCAAAGTTCGACAACTATTTTTTCCCGCGGCGGAATGTGATCCACGAAAGAGCGTGTTTTCACCAGCGCGTGAACCGGACAGGGGAGAAAGCAGAGAGTTTTATCAGAGCACTGTGACTTCGGAGCGGCCAGAGAGGAGCACATCCACATTACCACATTAGCACATTACCAAGCTGGATCAGGAAAAGAACTGGTCAACTCCAGCAGTCGTCTCGAAGGAGTGTATAACTCCCAGATCATACCTCTTGGAAACTCCACAGGGTGTGATGTTTCGCCGTAACCGTCGTCATCTTCGAAGCAACACCCCACAGCAGGTTGTTACTGCTGCTCTTCCTACTTCAGCTGAGCCGTCTGAGGTGGAGCCCGTTCCTTCAGCCACTGCTCCTGCCTCAGAGACTGAGCTTCAACCTCAGGTCATCACGGCTGCAAGTTCTCCAGAAGCTGCTTTAAAGACTGTGTACACACGTTCTGGACTATGGAAGCGATTCTGTAGCATTAATAAAAAGCAAAGTCAAAACCAGAAATGCTTTTTCATTTTCAAAATGAAGCTGCATTTTTTGACTCAAAAATAAAATGAAAAAGCAATCCACCAAAATGCTTTTTCTTTTCCTTCCTCAACACAGCTTATTCTGTCACTTAATTAAAATTAAAATTAAAATGGTATTTGACATTTCATTTTCAAGACGTTCTCTGGTAAATGTGTAGCATAATTGATTTAGAAATGTTTAATTTGATGTTTAAAATAGATTAATAGAAATGCTTTTTAATTTTCAAAATGAAGCTGAATTTTTTGACTCAAAATTTAAAAGAAAAAGCAATCCACCAAAGTGCTTTATCATTTTATACTTCAACCCAGCTTTTTCTGTCACTTAATTAAAATGATAAAGAAAATGGTATTTGACATTTCATTTTAAAAAAGGTCCACGGTAAATATGTAGCAAAATTCATTTAGAAATGTCTAATTTGACAATTAAAATGGATTAACAGAAATGCTTTTTAATTTTCAAAATGTAAGTGCATCAAATGACTCAAAATTCAAATGAAAAAGCAATATTTCAAAATGCTTTATCATTTTATACTTAAAACCGCTTATTCTGTGTCATAATTAAAACGAAAATGCAAAGAGGGGATTGCATTTGCATTTTAACATCCACCCTGGGAAACTTGTAGCAATATTCATTTCGAAAAAGCATTAGCAGAGGGGAGGCGGGGCGATGACGTCACTGCTTTCTCTGTGTGTACGGCCGCTGACACACACACGCACCAGGAGCAGACTGTGTTAGCGGCAGAGAAGAGGGTTTTGTGATGGTTGTGAACGTCTGATGACTTTACACAGCTTCTCAGGACTACATAACAGCATGTCCTTCTTCTGCGGTCCTCCTCCTGACGCACCGCGGACAAGCTTTTGTTCTTCGGACCGCCAGCTGCCTTCGCACAGCGGAGCGCGAAGCTCCCGATGATCGCTGAAGGCGGAAATGCTGCTGCGATCTGAGAAACCATCATATGAATTTGTGTTTCCAGTGGTGTCCAGATCAAAATAAAGACTGATGCAATTCCCACATATTTACACATTTATTTGCAGCTTCGCGCTGAATTTGCTGTTTGATGACAGCTGGAGCCCCATCAACAGACAGCAGATTTCTCCATGCTAAACGTTGCTGGTTGGACCAAAAACACTCACTCAGCGCGAAGCTGCAGGAGACTATCTTCATAATGTGCTTTTATTACTGTCATGATTATTATTAAGGGCCTGCTCTGCTCGATCATATGTTTTTAAATCCGTGCGGTCAGACGACGCTGAAGAAGTTGGGTTGCGATTCACAGCTTCTGATTCGCGAGGGAGATAAAGGAACATTCTGCTGCATTTCTCGCATTAAGATCCAGGAATCCAGGTTTGAGCAGTCCAGGTCCAGCGGTTTGTGAACAGGACCCGGTTTTAGGTGATCTCAATGCGAACACAGACACACCAGGTCTCTCAGCGACAGCGGCCTTACACACGGAGAAAGCAGTGACGTCATCGCCCCGCCTCCCCTCTGCTAATATTTTTAAGAAATGAATATTGCTCCAAGTTTCCCAGGGTGGATGTTAAAATGCAAATGCAATCCCCTCTTTGCATTTTCGTTTTAATTATGACACAGAATAAGCGATTTTAAGTATAAAATGAAAAAGCATTTTGAAATATTGCTTTTTCATTTGAATTTTGAGTCATTTAATGCAGCTTCATTTTGAAAATTAAAAAGCATTTCTGTTAATCCATTTTAATTGTCAAATTAGACATTTCTAAATGAATTTTGCTACACATTTACCGTGGACCTTTTTTAAAATGAAATGTCAAATACCATTTTCTTTATCATTTTAATTAAGTGACAGAATAAGCTGTGTTGAGGAAGGAAATGAAAAAGCATTTTGAAGTATTGCTTTTTCTTTTTAATTTTGAGTCATTTGATGCAGCTTCATTTTGAAAATTAAAAAGCATTTCTATTAATACATTTTAAATGTCAAATTAGACATTTCTAAATGAATTATGCTACACATTTACCAGAGAACGTCTTGAAAATGAAATGTCAAATACCATTTTAATTTTAATTTTAATTAAGTGACAGAATAAGCTGTGTTGAGGAAGGAAAAGAAAAAGCATTTTGGTGGATTACTTTTTCATTTTATTTTTGAGTCAAAAAATGCAGCTTCATTTTGAAAATGAAAAAGCATTTCTGGTTTTGACTTTGCTTTTTATTAATGCTACAGAATTGCTTCCATACTGGACGGATGAGCAAACCCGTCAAGAGACTGGACTTGTAGTCCCTATGCTGTGCAACATGCACAATATGGCCTTTAGGGGGGTGTTCGGTTCAAAAAAAAAAATAAAAGAAAAGAAAGGGGGGAAGGCACAGCAGAAGACAAGACAGAAGATAAAGATGGACTAAGTTTAAGTTTTATAAACGTTGAAAAGTGAATTTTGAATGTAGTTCATTGAGGATGGTTAATTGCTCCTTGCAATTAACCATTAAGCATTAACGTTCATAATGACACCCATCCAAACATTTTGACTAAGTGCGGTGTACCTGTCAAAATTGCTTTGAGAAGAGTAAACATTGGTGAAAACAACCAGAATTAATCTATATTTAACCCTTGTGCTATCCTAGGCACTTTAACATTGGGAGTTGGGTCATCTAGACCCATTAGACAGTGTGCTGAAGCTTTTTTCTTCAATAATTTCTGATCTTCACTGGTGTCCATGGATTACATGAAATCTTTCCACCTTTATCCACCTTTGTCATGGTAGGGAGAACACATCAATGTAAGTGTGGGATCATCTAAGATAGCACAGGGGATATATATGGTGTTCTGGATTATAAGGCGCATTATCATTTTTTTAAACAAAATTAAGACTTTTAAGTGCTTCTTGGCACCGAAAGTACAATAAACAGTAAACCAATTACATTGTCAGTGTGTGCAGTTCAATTTACACAGTTAACCTGATTGAAAGTGATTCAGGAAAAATGTTTTTAGGAAAAACTCCCGCAGACTGGCTGTCTTATTAAAAAGTAAAATGATAAAAGATTTGAACAAGTCATTGGCATACCAGGAGTGAAAACAGGCCTCCAACTCTGATTTCACGGTGGTGAATCATTTGTTTTTCTTTGTTTCCAGAACTCGCTCGTTCGTCTGTTGACTGCTAAGGAAAGAGATAAAGCCAGGTCTGTTTTCCTCGGTCTGGATCAGGACCAAGATGGTTTGATCACGAGAGCAGAATGCCGTCAGGCCCAACAGTCCTGGTTCAGTGAGCTTAAAGACCCTCAGTCCTGTAACGTGAGGTAAGGATCCCAAACATTATTAGTTTTGCATGATCTTTTTATTTCAGCAAATGAATGCAAAACCAGTTGGTTTGCTTTTTGTAAATCATTGATGCTGAGCAGCACAATATTTTTGTCTTTTTATAGGCTTTTTTTTCTCTAAGATACTTACAACAGCTCTATTTTTAAGCTTGTTAAAGCTTAGGCTACGTTCAAACTGCAGGCTGAAACAACCCAATTCCTATTTTTTTGCCCCTATGCAACCTGTATCTGATCTTTTCACGACAGTCTGAACGACACAGATCTGATCTTTTCAAATGTGACCCAGGCCACTTGGGTATGTGGTCCTGAATCCGATACGTTTCCAATCTTTTGAAATACGACCACTGTCTGACCGGCCAGGCCACATGTATCCGTCCCGTACGTCATTGATACGCTACAAACGCCATAATTCTGCGTTGAAGTAGGCGGGAACGAGAACATAAACATCAACCATGGTGGACGATGCTGCTGAGACCAGTCAGTGGAAGGGAAGCGTGGTCACCGATTTGATTAATATTTGTGGTGACAGCTCTATTCAGGTCAAACTCGAGAGCTCTTATCGCAACAGGGTGGTTTTTGAAACAATTTCCAGCAAAATGGCCTTGCAAAAAAAGTGAATTTTTTCAAAAAATCAGAATTGAGCATTAAGCCCTGCAGTGTCGTGGTTATCTCAGCAGTGGCACATTTTCCCATGATCCTATAGTCTTTTTTTGTATTACATTTGTCTAAAAACAAGCCTTTCTTATTTAAAGAAAGAAAAACATTAAAAAAACAAATAAGCAAATGCTAAAGCAACATCTATTTAAATTAGCTTTTGCTATTCTCTGAATGCTTAGCATGTGGCTTTCACAGATATGAATCTTTTAACCATGCTGAATGCACTGATAATTGATTATATCAGTACTTTCTGTATTTTTTAAGATGCAGTTTGTCACACCTTTTCTGTCCTTTGTAGAACAGAGCACACAGCAGCAATTTTCCTCAATGCACAGTTTTAATGTTGCTGAATATGGTCAATCATATCGTAAAATATTTATATTCATTTTTTCAGTTTAGTGTTGAAAACTCTAAACAACAAAAAGTATTGTTCAAACAGCACGACCAAACAGGAGAAGTTTATTTTATAAAATAGGCATCGTATTCAATGTAAGCCAACTGCAGAGTATGATACTGGTGCTTTCCCAGCATAAAGCTTTGGTCCCCAACTTAACCCCCAATATTAGTATCATTACAGAGAAAGATTAAGAAGTCATCAATAAAAGCTTCTTTTAGCATTGCGAAAAAGGCAAAAGCATTTTTAATTGAAATCTTGAGCCCCTCAAATTATTAGCTTCACCCCTGTATTGTGTATGGCAGCCCATCTTGGCTTTCAACAATTTTTACACATTTATTTGATGGTTCTTTCATTTTCAATGGCACTCTACAGGTTGCCACCTTTCCAAAATCTTCAGCCACCCAACACAGCCCTCGCCAGTGTTCAGCAGCGAAGCCGCCATGTGTGTGTCAATATGTGTGTGCATGGGTGAATGTGACTGTGACTGTAAAGCACTATATAAGTGAACACCTATTTACTATTTACATTATGCTTTGCTCCAAAATGATAAAAAGGAAGGAAAGAAGGTAAAACTCACTGTTTGTCTGATCAGAGCTTTTGTTTTGGACCTTCCTTTCTGAATTACAATCCATGGTTTTAAGATTTCATAGATTGCTTTTTTCCTAGATTGCTTTCATAAAAGTTTGCAAAGCTTAGGCACCAGTACCACATTGCCATTACTCTACTTTTGCTTGTGTTAACCTTTGAAAATGCATCATCAGCCTACAAGCTCTTTCAATTGTGATGTGGAGCAACACTATAAAGATTTGGTTTAATATCAAAACGACAAAAAAAGCTTCTTAAACCACTGCATCAGTTTCTCACTCAAACTTTTGTTTTGAATGGCCTAAAAAGCCCAGTTATACTTTCCTCTATAAGATTTCTTTGAAAATGTTAAGTGTGCCACTGTATTTCTGTCTGTGTTAAACTGCCACATATGTGTAGCTTTGTGATGAGACTGGATCAAAGGTGACACAAAATAGATTTTTGTATCATTCCTTACTTTTCTAACTCCCACAGATTCATGGGATTTTGCTCCAATACTGTTGCTCATAAATGCTCACTTCTGACCTCAGTTAACTTCCTCTACTCTTTCCCATTGCACTGTTGTTGGACTAATGAGCTAATAACTGATATAATTACAATCATATCCCACTGACTTGACTCTGAGAACTGGACTGAGTGAGTGACGTCACCCATAGAAATTGTCTTACTTCCAGTTCCAACAAAATTAAATCAGTTCAGTTCCAATTTCTTTGCGATGCAGATGTTGCAATGTTGGAACCAGAAATCGTCAGAAAGCAGTGATTGGTTCCAGGTCTACCTGAGTCACAATTTGTATTGCAACTACCCTCGCCAATTAGGCGTTAGCTTGTTGGAAGTCCACCGCCTACCACTGAAAGTGGGCTGGGGAAGAGTCTGTCAAACATTTTGAACATTCAACATTGAGACCACATACTTTTGAGGCATCTGATTGGCCAGTTTACTTGAATAACTTGTACTACAAAAAAAGTGAAAAAACCTTTTATCAAGAACATGTTTAAAAAGATAGCAGAGCAAGGATGGTTATTCTGACAGATATAATAACTAGGTAATTGCTGTTTATATTTCTATAGAATCTACAGAATTTTGGCATCTTGAAGCCACATACTTCCTGTTTAGAACGCCAGAGGGATGAGTCTGTCAGTCCAGTTCTCTTATACAGTCAACTTCTGTCTTGTGTTTGCCATGCCCACTTTCTGTCAAAGTGTACCATTCCATACTTCTCACCTATCCCCCACAGACTCATGGGATTCTGCTCCCCTATGAATTGTGGGTGAGTGTGACTCAGCATTGCATGGTCTTTATCCTCACTTGAACAGCCTGCAGCCCCTCTGATGTGTTCCCAGGCAAGCCCTTGAGTTCAATTTGAAAAGGAGAGGTAAAGAGGCAGCTCATCTGAGAGCTGACAGTCATTCAGCACATAAATCAAACAAAGATGCATGCAGTCTAGAATGAAGTTTAATGAGCAGAGTGTTAGCTTTCCACATTTGTTGGTCTTGTTATGCAGGGCCTTCAAAAGGATAAAAGGTAGCCTCTAATTATTGGGATCAAAAGAAAGTCTGTTGTCTTTAATGGCCTTTTGTAACTCAAGGATGTGTTGGAGAAATGATTATGTGTCTGAAGTCCACACCAAACAGTGAATACGGCAAGAATCACAATTGCACATATATATATATAAATATATAAAGAGTATTCTTTATTTTCATGACTATGAAAATTGTAGAGTCACACTAAAGGCATCAAAACTGAATTAACATATGTGGAATTATATGCATAAAAAAGTGAAACAACTGAAAATATGTAATATTGTAGGTTCTTCATAGTAGTCACCTTTTGATTTGTTTACTGCTTTGCACACTCTTGGCATTCTCTTGAATAGAAAAGGTGAATGGATGGACTCTGCGTGCCTGGTTCCCACATTGAACCATGGAGGAGGAGGTGTTATGGTGTGGGGGTGTTTTGCTGGTGACACTGTTTGGGATTTATTCAATATTGAAGGCATAGTGAACCAGCATGGCTACCACAGCATCTTGCAATGCTATTCTATCCAGTTTGCGTTTAGTTGGACCATCATTTAATTTTCAACAGGACAATGACCCCAAACACACCTCCTGGCTGCGTAAGGGCTATTTGACTAAGAAGGAGAAGGATGGCCAGATGACTTGGCCTCCACAGTCACTGGACCTGAGCCCATGTATATATATATATATATATATATATATATATATATATATATATATATATATATATATATATATATATATATATATATATATATATATATATATATATATATATATATATATATATATATATATATATATATATATAACGCCCCTCTCACCCTCCGTGGGTGGTTTCTCCTCCAAGCTCGGGTCCTCTACCAGAGGCCTGGGAGCTTGAGGGTCCTGCGCAGTAGCTTTTCTGGACTGAGAGGTCTGAGGTCTCTCCAGGTATGTGCTGTAGCCACTCCTCCAGCTTGGGGGTAACTGCCCCGAGTGCTCCAATTACCACAGGCACCACTGTCACCTTCACTTTCCAGCCTTTCTCCAGTTTTTTTCTGAGTCCCTGGTATTTCTCCAGTTTCTCATGTTCCTTCTTCCTGATGTTCCCATCGCTTGGCACTGCCACATCCACCACAACGGCTTTCCTCTGTTCTTTGTCCACCACTACAATGTCTGGTTGGTTCGCCTATCAGTCTGGATCTGGAAGTCCCACAGGATCTTTGCCCTCTCATTTTCTACTACCTTCGGAGGTGTTTCCCATTTTGACCTTGGGGTTTCCAGTCCATATTCTGCACACATGTTCCTGCATATTATCCCAGCCTCTTGATTGTGGTGCTCCATGTATGCTTTCCCTGCCAGCATCTTACATACACCCTGCAAATGGACTAGATGTGAGAACAAGGTTCTGTTAGAATATATATATATATATATATATATATATATATATATATACATATATACAACATGCAGGTTGTGTTCGGTGGTCTTATATATAGTTATATATTGTCTTATGTGTAGTTTTTTTTAATTCTGTGCGGCCAGTGCTTCATACTTGGCCGAACTGACCTGGAAGAAGGGTTAGGATTAGGTTAATACGTGCTAACAACATTTAGCCATGCTAACAACATTTAGCCATGAAATAACTTACACTGGAATAACATCAGGCTTTATTTTTGTCATGGTTAGGGTTTTTTGCCTTAGGTGTTTCTTCCATTTTGTTTGTGTCATGATTTGAGTTCTGCTTCCTGTTTTATTTTGAAGGTTTCGTGCATGTCATGGTTTTGTGTTTTACTACCCTGATCAATCTCTACCGATCAATTTCAAGCCTTGTACCTAACAATTTTGTCTGGACCCGACTGGTAACAAATTCACATGATTGTTTGCACGGTTTCTCAGGACTGCTCATTCAAAAGCTGCTTCCACCCGCCCAAAGCCCGTCCTCTGTCTGGAGATACAAATCTCCTGGGAGACACGGTTCTTCTGAGTCCGGCAGCTCGCTCACGAAGAAAACTCAAACGGACTACGGTCCATCCAAGCCTCCTCCATTTCTTGCACACTGTAACAAAGCATCCTCCCTGCCTACAAACAGAGGCTTGGAGTCTGGCTCCTGTGCTCAGAGCAGCCGGACTTGCACCATTTTCTAATCCGTGCAGATGTATTAGTAAACTGTGCACACAGTTTATCAGATTTTTTTTTTTTCTTTTTAACCACTGGCACCTGGAGGGCTCAGTACTTGGGCAAGGCCCTTAACGCTACTGCCTACCTCGTAACACATGAGAGACAGTGAAACACAAGTCATGCCGACTCAGATGTCGCCCAGCCAATCAAGGTCTGCTAAGGAACGCTGGGGAACAGAGCACTGTGATGGAAAGTGGGCTAAAATATACAGAAACATGTGTGGTTGTTATGGGGCTTGATCAGTTTTTTTCTTTAAAGCTATTTAATGAGTTTTTTTAAAGCTGTTTAACTAAGAGTTCTTCTTCTTTCACTATCGGCTTTCCCCATCAGGGGTCGCCACAGCGAAACAACCTCTCAGTCGAGGATGAGTCGCATGGTTAACTTGGCAATGTTTTACGCCGGATGCCCTTCTTGACGCAACCCTCTCAATTTATCCGGGCTTGGGACCGGCACAGAAGCAGAGAAGGGAATGTTTAACAAAGAGTTATACCTTGAAATATGACCAGTCACTCAGAAGAATAATACAATAAAAACACTTAAAGAATGAAAGATTCAGAAAAACACGAGCTTAACTATTTTGAACAGCTTGTGAATCCTGAAACCTGGGAGTTAGAGCTAAAGAGGAAAATGAAAAGTGGAATATTTAGAAAGAACACAGTTAAACAAGTTTTGTTCTTGTATACCAGACCAACAACTTTGGGTATGAATATTTGCTAAGAAACAGTATGATGAAACAAATTTCAAACATAATTAAGTTGATGAAATAAACTTAATTTCAGCCTTACTGAGGGCTGTCCGGTCTCTGTATGACCAGAGTAGGAGCTTGGTTCGCATAGCCGGCAGTAAGTCAGACCTGTTCCCGGTCCACGTTGGACTCCGGCAGGGCTGCCCTTTATCACCGGTTCTGTTCATAGTTTTTATGGACAGAATTTCTAGGCGCAGCCAGGGGCCGGAGGGGATCTGGTTTGGGGACCACAGGATTTCCTCTCTGCTTTTTGCAGATGATGTTGTCCTGGTGGCTTCATCGCGCCAGGACCTCCAGGGTGCATTGGGGCGGTTTGCGGCTGAGTGTGAAGCGGCTGGGATGAGGGTCAGCACCGCTAAATCGCTAAATCCGAGGTGGCGGGGCGCTCCCTTAGAGATAGGGTGAGAAGCTCGGCCACCCGCGGAGAGACGCTTCTCCTTCACATCGAAAGGAGCCAGTTGAGGTGGCTCGGGAATGCCTCGGGGTCCCCCCAGAGGAGCTGGAGGAAGTGGCTGGGGCGAGGGAAGTCTGGGCATCTCTGCTCAGACTGCTGCCCCCGCGACCCGGTTCCGGATAAGCGGAATAAGATGGATGGATGGATGGATGGAAATTAAATGTTTGTTCAATGTTAGATAATTTCCCCCAATTTTTATTTATATAAGTTATTTGTCTCTTTTTTAAATTGCGTATATGTTTAATTTATCTATAACATATGTATATATATATATATGTTTTTTTCCCCCACAGTATAAGTCACGTTGGCCCCATTTGTGAGAACAGCCCAGCCAGCTCTGGAAGTGAAAGGAGCAAAGCCGATGAAAGCAGGTTAGTTGTGAGTGTATGTGGTCACAACTATTGGAAACAAAAACAAAAAACTGTTTTTTGTAGAAATCCTTCCTGTTCGAATGTTGCAGTTTTAAACATCTGTATTGGAGACGTTTCAAACCAGCAAAAATAGATGCTGAAACAGCTACGGGGAGAACTTGGGTCATAATATTAGTTTAAGGCCATGTCACATTGCCGCTACGTAAAATCGGGGCATCCGTATATCACATGCATGATATACGTAAATCATAGGTATTTCTTGTGTTCGTCCTTCGTCAATGTGCGCAGACGTCGCTAGAGGGTTTTGGCTTACGAGTCTGTAGATGAATTTGGTTTTGAGCAGTTTAAAATGTTTTGCTGGCGGTGCCCTGCTCCGCGCGGAAGGCGGGTTTTTAGCTATGTGAAATTTTCACAAATGCATTATGAAGGAACCACGTTAAAACCATGCTTCATTGAATTTGTTCAGTTTGACCTTCAGAGCACTGAGCAGAAATCCCATTGCATCCGCACCATGGTCAGCACCCACCGTGGGCCCTCGCAATGCTTTGTTTTAATTAAAAAGTCGATTCCTCTGATCTGCACCAGTTTTAAGTGACCTGCTAAGTGTCAGGCAAGGCAGCCCGCCAGGGGGATAATGGACGGACGGATAGACTCCCGCCACAGCTTGGGAGATCCAGAAGAAGGGTCCAGTCGCAGCTGTGCCCACCATACTTGGCCCGCAACCCACCTTCTATGTGGCACCAGACACCACCCTGCGGGAAACCTGACCAACCATATGGACAAGACAGATGGGGAAGCAGGAGACCCCCACTGGGTATAGACTAGGGGTGTAACGGTACACTTAGTTGGACCGAACCGTTTCGGTACGGCAATTTCGGTTCGGATCACTTTTGTACCGTTTCGGTTTCTTTCTTTGTTTATGATTTCCCCCCAAATGTATTGCGCTGAGACGGAACTAATGTTAACTGCGAGTTTCCGCTGAGACACTCAATGGTGTCTGCACTCGCGCGCGTTTAGGAAGGAGAGGGGGGCGGAGAGTGGCAGCGCCAGAGTGTGTGTGTGAGCGCACGATCAGGGTGTGCTGCTCAGTTCCCCGGAACAGTTATAAAAACGGTTTCCTCTAAAAGAACAGAGACTGGTTCTTTTAGAACGTCCAGAACGACCAGTTTTCATCTGTGGATAATGCTCAGATTGTTTGCAGCGACAGTGTGATATAGCCTTTATGTAAGGCTGAATTTACACTGCAGGTCTTGATGCCCAAATCGGATTTATATCCGATTTTTTTGACTACCTGCTTACATCATCTTTTAAAAGTGACCCGTATCCGATTTTTGCATTTACACTATACTATGCTGAAACCATCAAATGTAGACGTTCTGAGGACTCCGTAACGTAGCAGCATATCCGATTTTTCTGCTTATATGGCACACGCAAATGCACGTATCCGATTCGTATCCAATTTATTTCCACATATGAATGAGGCCTGTATCCAATCTGAGAAAATCGGAATCCATGCACTTTTGTCCTGCTTACACGTTCACCGGTCATATCCGATCTGTGCCACACGAGAGGAAAAAAAATTGGAATTGGGTCACTTGAACCATGCAGTGTAAATGCGGCCTAAAGGCCTGTTCACACCGGGACAAATTTCCCCGGCGATTTTCGCCGACGTTTAACGCCTCGTGACTAAACAAAGGGCACCAATGAGAGTGTGCACACCGACGCGAAAAAACGCCACGCGTCAAAGCATCAAAAAAAAAAAACGCCTCGGGTTCGTTTTTTTTTTTTGACGCCTCGCGTCAAAATCTATTCGACCAATGAGAATGGCGCTTTTGCACACGTGTCTGGAGCTTCTGAAGTTACAGTAAAACACCACTTGGGGGCGCTCAAACACAAAACTGCCTTGCTAACAACACATACCAGCGAAGAAGATAGACGCCAAGTAGCGTCTACACTGCCGCGAAGAAATAATGATAATAATGGATAATGGTAATTTGATTAAGTTCACGGTAGTCAATACAAGGTCTCAGAGTTTTATCTTTCTTTTGGACAAAGAAGAAACCGATGCCTACTGGGGACGACGAGGGGTGGATGTGTCCCGAAAAAAGTGCCTCATGGATGTAACTCTCCATAGCTGCTTTCTCGGGACCTGAGAGATTGAATAGTCTTCCCTTAGGAAGAGAAGCTCCATCCAATAGATTGATGGAACAATCATACGGTCTGTGAGGAGGTAGCGAACTGGCTTTAGATTTACTAAAGACCGTACGTAAATCATGATAGCATTTCGGCATGTTAGAGAGGTCAATCTTTTCAAGAGTGTTAACGGTGGAGGCCTTAATGGACAGAACAGCGGATTGTAAACAGTTAGCGAGGCAGAAATCACTCCAATCAGTAAGGCGGTGACGAACCCAATCGAACTAAGGATTATGGCACTGAAACCAAGAAAACCCTAACACAATGATGTTTTGAGGAGAGTGGGTGACAAAAAACCGGGTGAACTCTCCATGGTTGCCGGAGGTAATAAGCAGAACGGGTTCGGTACAGTGCGTAATCAAGGGCATATGCTGACCACCCAACCTAGCAGCTTTAACAGGGGCTTGAAGTCTTTCGGTGGGCAGTGACAGACGAGAAACAATACTGTGGTCAATAAGACTCTGTTCAGCTCCAGAGGCGATTAAAGCCTGTAAGTCCATGATCTCAGATGGATGGCAAAGCTTGACAGGGATGAAGAGGAAATACTTAGTACAAGAGGAGAAATCACCCGCCCGTGGCTTGTCTTCTAGCGGGGGGCTCCAGAGTTTAAACGTACGCTGCATTTATTTACTTGGTGTCCTGGTTTGCCACAATAAAAACACGCACCTTCAACTCGACGTCTCTGCCACTCTTCCGAGGAAAGTTTGGAGTGCCCAATCTGCATGGGCTCATCCGGTTGACTATAGGGGTTTTCAGACGGAGGAGCGGGTGAAGATTGCTTCGCCGTACCCTGGGCTTTTGCGGGGATGAGAAGGCCTTTCATGTTGCCACTCCCGTAAACGGGTGTCTGAACGTAGGGATGCAGTGACGAGCTCCTAAAAAGTGTGGGTCTCTGTTTGCGCACATAGGTGGTCTTTGATTGTTTCGCTGAAGGATTGGTAAAAGACCCCCCATAACGCGGGATCTGACCAACCTGCTTCCACCACCAGGATCCTGAAATCAATAACATGGTCACTCACAGACCGGTTACGTTACTTGAGAGCCAATAGCTTACGGGTGGCTTCCTCCTGTCTCTTTGGCTGATCAAACACTAGCTGGAATTCTTCAATGAAACTTTGGAAAGTTAGGTGGGATATTGGGTTGATCGCCAGGAATGCCTGGACCCATTGTAGTGCTTTGCTGCGGAGAGAGTTGATGATTTGTGTAATTTTGCAATGATCAGAGTGGTAATACCTCGGAGTTTGTTGGAACAGGAGACGACACTGAAGCAGAAAGACGCCACATGCTTCGACATCGCCGAAGAACGGCTCTGGTTGTAGGCGGATGTTTTCCGGAGTCGAGGCAGAAGCGGAAGTGGTGACGTTGCTGGAAGCAGGAAGGGTAGCCGTAGTAACAGGGGTAGCCATTTGCCCTGTAACATCCATTAATGTTTGCGTTAGCCCGTCTAGACGTCGAAAAAGTTCCTGTTGGGCGGACCCTATTTGGGACAGAGCGTCGGCTTGACGACCCAGGGCGATGCCTTGTTGGTTTAGGGCGAAACAAAGTCCTTCTGGGTGAGCTGGGTCCGGAGTTTGGCCAGTTGGTTCTGTCATGATTCTCAGAGCATGGCGAACCCAGATGCTGGAACCCAGAATAAAGACAGGTAAGTGGCAGGTAAGAAATGATTTATTTCTTCCAGGATGGTTTAGGCTTTGATTAGAAGAGGTCCGGGCTGGACAGTGGTTTGTGGTGTGGCTGGAGGTGTTAGCGCGGTAAGCGTAGGCCGAGAGGTCTTCAGGTTTTCCAAGAGGCTTGGCAGAGGATTCCAACTGATGTCACTCGTGAAGTGGTTTTCCTGAGGCAGGAGAATATGGTTAGAGCCAGAACGAGAGAAAGACAATATTCAACCATAGCATGACAAGACCAGGCTTCGTCACCATAAGGGGCAACGAACCGGCGTTGAATACTGGAGCTGGGTCTCCTTTTGAGCAGCAGAGGTTGATGAGCTGAGTGACGACAGCTGGCGGTGATCAGGAGCAGAGCAGAGCTGGAGGGGGAGGAGTCTGACAGAGGCCCCATGACAGTTACTTGGGATTAAGAGGTTTTAAAAGGTTCAAATTTTAAACTGTTGGAACAAATAGACGCCATCCATACGTCACTATCAAATCCGCCTCCCTGATTGGTCAAAGGGCCTGAATGACCTTTTTTTTTTTTTGTATATGCTGTTTTTCAGATATTTAAATTGTTTCTTACTGTTCTAATCTTTCTAATTTTTGTAGTCACTGTGCTGTTTTTTCCTTTTTCCTATATGTATGTCAACCAGTGCTGTATGCGATGGAGATGTCAATTTCCATGCGGGAACCTCCCAAATGGATAAATAAAGTTGTCTATCTAAAGTTTAACCTGGTTTAACATTAGACGGCTATTCAATGGCCATGTGTTTTGTACGTGGAACCCAAAATGTTGTAGAAACCTGTGTAGCTACTTGTGAATGCAGGAGCTTTGAATGCAGAAGCCTGAAACGCACATTTTTAATGCGTTTATGTAGACTTGTTATTGGAAGTTGTTGTGTGGGCGCACTTTGCCAAGGGCGGCGTGAATTTAGACCAAGATATTTTCTGTTACTAATAAGCTCTTTTTCAAACTGTGTTTTTTTTGTCTCCTCCTGATTCACAATGATATGAATAAAAAAATGCTCAGAAATGCAATTTTAAGCTTAATTTTATTTATGCACGTCCTGTATTATCAACACAGCACCACATAAACATGCTAAAAACACCATTATCATCAGAGTGGGTCTTTACACATTTAATTATACAGTTTTTGCTTGAAACAAATGTCAACTAATTATGAACTTTACGGTTTGCTTTTTATCTGTTCAACAGGCCTTTCACTTGGGCAGACTTTATAAGAGAGAGTGCCATTTATATATTGGCTGCAAGGCCCAATAGTTCTGCTATGCACATCCGCTTGCCCCTATAGTCCAGGACCTTCCACTGAAGTCAGCAGAGAGGGAGAGAGCGGTACACTCCACAGCACAGATGAGCGGGGGAACACAGACATCCCGACATGGTGTCACCAGGAGGACCTCTGATGGACCAGAGTGGAGCATGGCAGACCCTCACCTCGTTTGCATCACCTCAACACTGACAACACACATGCTGACTGATACAACAACAATATAAGCTCTTCTTTCCTATCCCAGTCAGTTCCCAACACACATGAACGAATGGAGGGAGTTTAGTAGTTCTGAAAGGAAAAGTCAGGGACAGAAACACACTGGCCGTCCTCACAGTTCAGTAAAACATAAGCTACACACTGCAGAGTAGATTAGTGTGACAAGTTGTTTTTTGTTTGTTTTCTGCTTTCCATATTAACTTCATTTTGCTGTGACAGTGTTTTCGTTTACAAATTGTTCACCTCACCACAACAGGCACTTATAAATCCAATATAGCCTCTGTTTGATTCCTGGATGGAGATTAAGTTCCCTGCTGCTGCCGCCACGACATAACAAACAAGAATAAAAGCTATCCATATACACCCTATTATACCGTATCTGCTTTGCATTCACAATAAATTATTGAGTATTAAAAGGCTGCATTTATTCGTGTATCCTATATTATCTTCCCATCCTCACATTTTTTGTCCATCTGTTCTTTTGAATTACTAACTGTGAAAAGGGAGTGAATATTAATAAATGCTAATCTTGTAAGTGATATGTATATATTATTGCTTTACTGTATGTAATGGGCTTGTGCTTTAAAAGCTGCACAATGTTTGCTGTGGAAAGACTAGCTCCTAGAAGTGTCTTTCTTCACCAATTAAGCAAGTTCACAGAAATGTCATGTTTAAAGACAGTTACACACTTGATTTAACATTTTCTTTTTTGTTTTAATACTTTACATTGTAATTAGCAAAGTATTTGAAGGTTGCTATGAAAAACATGATGGAATTTATGTGATGTCTTATATTGTACCTGTACTTGACTTCAAAAAACAAAAAGCCATGTAGTGTTTGAATGTGTTGGAGGTTCAATGATGTGCTGCTGTAGTGACACAAGTGTAGATGGCATGAAACCCTATGTTGAGAGAGAAATGTCACAGAGCTGAAATAAATGCATGGCATACTAACCATTTATTGGAAATTTCCAAATTATTGTTTGTTCTTTATTTAAAGCATACATTGTTTAAGTACAATTGTTCATGAAGACTCTCATTCATCCAGGTAGATTCCATCATAGTGTTAGGTTTAAAGGTTGTCATCTGGACTTGGTTTTTAAAGTTAAAGACATTTCACCTCTTATCCAAAAGGCTTTGTCAATTCTGAAATAGCTGGTAAAAAGCTGGTTTATTTGTGCTCATGGGGGAGGAGTGAGACCTGAAACTGGATAGTCTACTTAGACTACATGGTTTCGGGTCGTTAGGAGTCCTGGAGTACTGCCCTGCCTAACAGGATCCCCACAAGCCAGACAGCCCTGAGAGGACTCAAGTGGTGAAGACCGGCCGCCCCTCCTCGATCCCACCTATGTATTGGGGTGTGGGTGTGAAGTGTGTGTACTGCAGGTAAAATGATTGGTCTCCAGTGGGGTTGTGGGCCCCACTGCTGCCAAGCAGTAGAGCTCCCCCACCCCTGGGTCCCTCTGTGTGTTGTGTGTACGTGTTGTGTGTGGTGCCAACATGCAGTCTGTGAAAATTGAAATTGGGGGAGGGACCGACATGAGCCCGGATATTTCACCATGCCCCCCTTCATCAGACCACCCACAAGGCCCTAGATGAATCAAGGTGTCTGATGTGTGAGTAAAAGTGGAATGGAGGGCAGGTGCCGACGTGACCCCAAAGAGAGTCACTCCCGGTCAGCCCCGCCAGCATATCCCTAAGAGTCCTATACTACATCGACTGTCCGTCATGGGGGAAGATCCCTCCTTCATGTGGACACCTGTTTAGTTTCTCCATTTTTTCCGGAATCTGTTTTTTAAGGACTTTTCCTTACCGCGAAGGTGGTTCTAAGGGCAGGGATGCCCAGTTTAGTTTAGTCTAGTTTAGTTTACCTATTGAATTCTATGACCTTAAGATCCTTAGGGTTTTATGTTTACTACACAGTTACTGGTATGAAGCCCATTGAGATGACTATTGTTGTAATATTGTGCTATATTAATAAAATTGGAAATTGAAAGAAAGCTTCAGTGTAAAAGAGTTAAACCGGTGTCAGACACGTGCAGTACTGAATCAGAATCAGAATCAGAATCAGAAAGCCTTTATTGTCATTGTAACACAAGAAACTTGTGACAACGAAATTTCCGGTGCTCTCCAGCTGCTTAAACAATAAAATAGATAATCTACTAAGAACAATAAAATTGAGTTTAACTGAAAATATACATATGTACAAAGCTACATAACTATTCTAAATTGCATTATATTGCACTGGGGATTGTTAATATTGCACATTGGTTTCAGATATTGCACGAGTTACAGTTTTTGTGGGATTCACATTTATTTAGGAGGTTGACTGCTCTGGGAAAAAACTGTTCTTTAGTCTATTTGTGCGAGCCTTGTGGGATCTGTACCGTCGGCCTGACAGTAGTAGTTGGAACAGGTGGTGGTTGGGATGGTGGGAGTCCTTGATGATTTGCCTGGCTCTGCTCGTGTAGCGAGAGCTAGCAATGTCCTCTAGGCTGGGCAGGGGGGAGCCGGTGATTTTCTGGGCCGTGTTGATCACCCTCTGCAGCGCCTTCCTGTCTGCGGCCGAGAATCCTGCATACCAGGCTGTGATGCAGTACGTGAGGATGCTCTCGATGGTGGCTCTGTAGAAGGTCACCAGCAGCTTCTTGTACAGGTTGTTCCTCCTGAGTATTCTCAGGAAGTGGAGACGCTGCTGGGCCTTCCCTACTGCCGCAGTGGTGTTTGCCGTCCAGGAGAGGTCCTCTGTGATCAGCACACCTAGGTAGCGGATAGAGGGAACCCTGTCCACGCTGACCCCCTTTATATAAAGTGGGGGCGGGTCCACTCTCCCCTTTCTGAAGTCCAGGATTATTTCTTTGGTTTTGGTGGTGTTCAGGTGGAGATTGTTTCCTGAACACCACTTTTTCAGTCTGCTGACTTCATCCCTGTAGAGAGTCTCATCTTCCCCTGAGATGAGCCCGACCACAGCGGTGTCATCAGCAAATTTGATGATTGTGTTGCAGGGGTGGGTTGGCGTGCAGTCCGATGTGTAGAGCGTGAAGAGGAGAGGGCTCAGTACACATCCTTGTGGTGATCCTGTGCTGATGATGATGGTGGATGAAAGGTGGGGTCCAAGTTTAACAGATTGTGGTCTTTCTGACAGAAAGTCTTTAATCCATGAGCAGATGGGGGAAGAAAGGCCCAGGTGAAGCAGTTTCTCTGTCAGGATGTCTGGGATGATGTTGTTAAAGGCTGAGCTGAAGTCCAGAAAGAGCAGCCTAACGTAGTTCCCTGGGTGGTCCAGGTGGCTCAGGGCAGAGTGAAGAGTGGTGGAAATAGCATCATCTGTTGAGCGATTTGGTTTGTAGGCAAACTGAAGCGGGTCGAGGGTGGGTGGGAGATTATCTTTGATGTGTTTTGCTATCAGTCTTTCAAAACACTTCATGATTACAGGCGTGAGGGCGACTGGCCTGTAGTCATTGAGGCTGTCTGCTGCTGGCTTTTTGAGAACTGGAATTATGGTGGAGGTTTTGAGGCAGGCTGGGATACTGCACTGTTGTAGGGACTGATTAAAGATACTGGTGAAGACGTCCGCTAATTGGTCGGCGCATGCGCTGAGTACTTTGCCTGGTACTCCATCTGGTCCCGTTGCCTTCCTGGGGTTGGCTGATTTAAGCACCCGTCGTACTTCCTGCTCCTGGAGTACTAGGGTGCTGTTGGTGTGGGGTGGTGATGATTGTGGCGTGTCTGCTGGGGGCCTCTGCGTGTCAAACCTGGCAAAGAAATGGTTTAGCTCCCTTGCCAAGGAGGCATCCGCTCCAGTGGACATTGTGTTGCTGCTCCTTTGATTTGTGATGTGGTTTATCCCCTACCACATCTTCCTGGGGTTGTTGTCAGCGAAGTGCTCTTCAATCTCCTTTTTGTAGGCCATTTTGGCCTTCTTTATGCCTTTTTTTAGGGCAGATCTGGCTGCGCTGTATTGGAGCCAGTCACTGTCCCTTGACCTGAAGGCGGTGTCTCGTTTTTTAAGGAGAGATTTTACATCGCTGGTCATCCATAGTTTCTGATTTGGGAAAGTTCTGATCCTTTTGTTCACAGTCACATTGCCTATGCAGTGGTTTATATAGGAAAGGACTGTGTCCGTGTGTTCTTGTAGATTTTGGCTGTAGAAAGTGTCCCAGAGTGTGTTTGAGAAGCAGTCCTGCAGTTGTGTGAGGGCAGCTTCGGGCCAGATCCTGATGGTCTTTGTTTCTGGCTTTGTTGTCCTTCTTAGGGGGGTGTAGGTGGGGGTGAGGGACAAGCAGAGGTGGTCTGAGCCTGCTAGATGGGGGAGGGGGGTGACTTTGTAAGCCTGTTTAATGTTTGAGTAAACTTGGTCTAAAGTGTTTACTCCTCTGGTGGCAAACTTCACATACTGTGTGAATTTGGGGAGCACAGTTTTAAGGCGTGCTTGGTTGAAATACCCAGCAATAATCAAGAGTCCATCAGGGTGGGCGAGCTGTTGCTTGTTGATGATGGTTACCAGGAGGTTGAGAGCCGTGCTAGTGTTAGCATCTGGTGGTATGTAAACAGCTAGCACCAGAACAGCTGTGAATTCCCTCGGGAGATAGAAGGGCCTGCATAAGATGGCTACAGCCTCCAAGTCCGGGGAGCAGTGTCTTTCGGTGATCCTGCTGTTGCTACACCACTCGTTGTGCACATAAACACAAAGCCCCCCTCCTCTGCTCTTACCGGAGCTGTGATCTCTGTCCTGACGATGTAGCGTGCGTCCCGCTAGCTCAATCGCGGCGTCGGGGATACGCGGTTGTAGCCAACTGCCCCACTGCCCCACCCTCATTATTCCACTGTGGTGTTCCTAAACAAAGCCTTTCAACCTAGTTGCTCCAGTAAGCCTGCTGAGAGGCAGGAAGGATCTGTGGTTGTTCATTGTCTCAAATATGAACGTCAAACTAGGACTGTGGAGTCCTTGTTAAAGACAGCAGATATTCTGCTGCAACTGAATTGATGTCCAATTGACGTCGAATTCTCCATTGTTTTATGAAATCTTTGCCAGTAAAAGAAACCCTCTCACGACATGGTAAACTCTAAAGAGGACAGTTTTAATCAAGAATTATCCCTCTGCCCATCCTGCTACGAGCTGATAACTTTCCTCTGTACAACACAAAATCCCCTGTCAGGCGCCATGGTGGCTGAGATCAGTAAAGCTCAGGACATGAAAAGAACCAGAAGGGGATTAGATGCAACAAGAAAGGAGCAACAAAACACTGAATGGTTAGGCAGATGAAAACTCACAATGCAAACAAACTCAAAACCTGATACTGCACTGCAGACATTGCTCATGGAACTGCAGTATTGAGAGGAAAGTAACAATCATTTATCTTCTTCCGTTTATTCCCTTTCGGGGTCATGGGGCTGCTGGAGCCTATCCCGCCCACTTGTGGGAGAAGGCAGGGGTCACCCTTGACAGGTCGCCAGTCTGTCGCAAGGTAGAGTGACCACAATCACACGGTCTCTCAAATTCACACCTAGGGACAATTTAAATTAACCAATGAAGCATGTTTTTTCGGACAGTGGAAGGAAGCCGGAGTCCCCGGAGAAAACCCACTCATGCACGGGGAGAACATGCAAACTCCACACAGAAAGGTCCCCCATTGATGTTCTGATTCAGGTCCCCCAGCCGGGACTTAAACCTTCTTGCTGTGAGGCAAGAGTGCTAACCACCTTGCAGTCCGGAAAGTAACAATCTTCATCTGGAACTCACTGGGGAGAGAACCTGTACAGGCTGGTTAAAGGTGAAATGTACCAATGAGTATTGGGTAATCGCATTATTAGGAGTGAACATAGCTTAACTTAAAGGGGTTGAACTACCAGAAATTGGCATAACTGATGGTAAGGAAACTTAGTGGTAAACTATGACAAGATTTTTAAAAAGAATTCAAGACATCCAAATTACAAGAATGCACAGAAACAATTCTACTCAGAACAGAAGTATATTACTGGTAAAAGCACACATCTCAAATCGACCCATCATAAGAGAGCATTAAATCATTTCTTGATAATGTAAAATTACCCAAACTAACCCTTGTGCTGTCCTAGGCACTTTGACGTTGGGAGTTGGGTCATCTAGACCACTCGATGGTGCTCTGAACCTTTTTTCTTCAATGATTTGTGATCTTCACTGTTGTCCATGGATTACATGAAATCTTTCCACCTTTATCCACCTTTGTCATGGTAGGGAGAACACGTCAATGTAAGGGTGGGGTCATCTAAGATAGCACAAGGGTTATACTGCGGCAGAACTTCATGAATCTCTGCAGCTGATGCTCCAGGCCCGGATGGCTTCTGGATTCTGCAAAGAATCCTGGGACCTCTTGGCACCAGTTTTTAATAAAATTGTTATATTTATTAAAGATCACCTCTCAATACCAGCTAAGATTAATTCACCAAGATTAACATCATTCTTCTGAAGCCAGAAAAAGATCCCACCCTGCCTTCAAGCTACCATCCCATCTCTCTGATCAATGCAGATCTTAAAGTTTTACGAAAAGCACTTGCTAGGGGACTGGAGGAGATAACTCTCCAGATATTTCACCCTAATCAAACTGGATTTATTAAAGGAAGATACTCCACAAATAATGCTCAAAGATTTATTAATCTAAGAGACCATTTCATTGAAAAAACAGGAAGCAACCATGAGATTTCAGAGTGGCCTTTTCTTGTGGCCCGTCTAAGGCACACCTGTGTAATAATCATGTTGTCTAATCAGCATCTTGATATGGCACACCTGTGAGGTGGGATGGATTGTCTTGGCAAAGGAGAAGTGCTCACTATCACAGATTTAGACAGATTTGTGAACAATATTTTAGAGAACTGGTTATTTTGTGTATGTGGAAAATGTTTCACATCTTTGAGTTCATACCATAATAAATAGGAGCAATAACAAAAGTGTTGCGTTTATATTTTTGGTCAGTGTACTTTAAAATAGCATAGTAATAATCCAGCAGATCACTACACGCTCTAATATATCAATTTCAAAACCATGTTAACAGGCTCTTCGGATTTCCTTAAAATGAACAACTCCTCTCTGACACCAAGCAAACTGACATCCATTTCCCATTAAGAACAATCCTGACATCCTGATAAGAAAGAAAATGCTTAACTTTCCAACCTGGAAGGCAAATGGAATTACACATCTAGAACATTTAATTCAAGATGAAACTTTTGTAGCATTTGAGAACTTGAAAGGATGGTATGAATTAAGCAATAGCAATTTCTTAGAATATCAGCAACTGAAAGGCTGACAAACTCATGCAATATGGTGTCAGTGTGTGTGCGGCCTGCCATCTGCTCCTGCTTTGTATTTTAATGTTTTTTGTTTTTGTTAATGATTGTGACACAAAAATCTTCCTGCCTGCTGGTGTATGATTGAAAATCTCTACTGGATCTTGGTTTCCCAAGCACAAGTCTCGACTCGACGTTTTCGTGGTCAAAAACCCCTGCTGCCTTTTCAAGAGGGAGTTCCTGCGTTTCTCTGCCGCCCGCCGGCTTTCCCCTTAACCCATGTGAGAGGTTTTACAGGACACACCAAGGCTGAATTTACATATTTTCTCTCTTTCCTATCGCTCCCTGGAGCCTCTGATCAGCTGGCAGACTCCTGCCGGCCCTGCTCGCCCTATGCCATAGAGGAGTTCACGCCCAAAACCTGCGACCCCTGCACCGGGAAATCCGGGGAACCCGGCGCTTTGGATCAGCTGAGGATCAACTCCGGTTTGCGCTGTTGAACTTATGGTCCTTCTCTAACAAAACTTTTCATCAGCATGAGTCCTTCAGATCGCAGCACTTGGAGTTCCTTAGCCTGACGGACACAAACAGACCGCACCCCTAACGGGCGGCCAGTCCGGCGGCTAACTAAGCTTCGCTCTAATGCTGCTGTCAGTGCCGACAGGTCTCGCAGCTCAGCAGATGAGAGGTCCAGCAGTACCTGGAGTATAGCGCCCTCCATCACCAGGCCTGGGTGTGTAACAAGTCTCCTCGGGACTCCCCCCCTCATAGCCGGTCCCCAAGTTGACCTGAGCCAGGTGTGGTTCCAGTGGTATTCAGCCATTGCATCGCAAAAGTTCGACTGAGCTGCGGCTCTTTGCATCTGATCACATTGTAGCGACCAGGGGGTTAGCCCCGCCTTCAGCACCTAAGACTCATGGGAAGTGGCTAATCTTGGGTGTAAAATTCCTCACCATGAGTGAGGGGACTGTGAGCAGAAGTCATGTCCATGCTGTTTGGCTGTTTGCACATATACGTGGGCTTTGATGCCGGAGAGAAGAATATGTTATTCGCTCCCCTGTTTACTTATTCTTCTCTGAGACTGATCACAGTCATGCTGTGTATGGGGCACGGATAGTTCTCCAATGCAGCCAATTAATTAGCAGCTCGGCTCTCGTCTCCCCGCTACAGTCGTTTGTTTGTTTTCGATTATGTGCTTCATTTCATAGTTATTTCCCTGTTAAACAACACTCAAATCCATCAGAGGGTATTAAAAATAAATAATAAAAGTAATTTGGCGGTGTGTGTGTTTTGATGCTGCTCCCGACACATAGGTGACCGCCAATCATTTGCGCGGGTTACGCCCAATGCCGGAAAATATAGATAAACATTTAATGTGCGTGCAGAATGTCACCCTAATGGTCAAAATTGCTTAATTCAAAGTATAAAGATAAACACAGGATGTTTCTGGAAGAATGGGAAGATTCTTACTTTTCTACTAAACGGAATCGCAAGTCACTTCCTGATTTGACACAAATTGACACAAACGGCAATCTGTCCCACTCTCCTTCCTTGAGGAGCTCACAGCAGAAGGCTGCAATCAAAATAAATAAACCGCAGAATGTGACAGTGCTTGCGCAACTTTACTTTGCGGTTTGAGGACCTGCAGCAGAAACAACCCCAGATCACTTTTCTCATCGACCCTTCTAATGCAGAGAGTGACTGCCTGAGATCCCCGCTTGTCACTGATGAGGCAGCGAGCAAACCGGAGAGGATTGAGCTGAAATCTCTTTTGAAAGAAGGCCCTGTTAGGTTTTGGAGAACTGTGCCAACGGAAAAATACCCGTGTGTAAAAAGAGCCGCTCTCAAGCTGCTGTCGATGTTCTCCTCAATATATGTCTGCGAGTCCCTGTTTATTACCTTGAAACACGTGAAATCAAGGCATCGGACCGTTCTGACCGACACTCACGTAAAGGAACTGCTCAGAGTGGCTACAACAGAATATAAACCTGGTCTGCAGAGGATTAATAGAAACAAGAGATGTCAGAAATCCCACTGAGATCATCATCCCATCACTTCAGCAAGGTAAGAACTTCTGAGATGTAGTTTGGAAAACACACCTGACTGAGCAAGCTTGTGTGACTATTTTAATATTCCATCAATTATCAGTTCTTCATGCAAAAGTCAATCATTAGTTTTTAAATAAAAAAAAAAAGAAAAGTTATAAAAGTAAAACATTTTTACTGAAGGTCAAAATTTAATGTATACTACACACATCTGAAATGTAATGAATTTAATGTGTTTATTGTGAATAGGAATTAGGTAGACACCAGAATGATGCTCTGTCCAGATGTTTGTGTATTTGTTGGTGTAAGTGTCACTAAGGCTACGTTCACACTGCAGGGCTTAATGCTCAATTCGGATTTTTTGAAAAAATCGGATTTGTTTGCTAGACCGTTCACATTTCCAAGTAAATCCGAACTTTTGTGATCTCCAGTGTGACCGTGACACGACCCAAACGAGACCCGCATGCGCAGAAGCCAGAAGAATACTCAACGGTGAACGACGTCACTTGTTGTTTGACGAGCAAACGTTAACATGGATGTCAACAACAGTGTTGTCAAATGCGGAACTCTTTTTGTAATATTAAATTTATTTTCACGAAGGAGCAGCACAATTACAATCTTCTCATTTTAAGAAGGCAATGGAGTCGGGATCGTCTGTACCCACTGTAGTGGAAGAGGAATGTGTATGTGTTGGGCCCGCGCGCCCGCGTGTTTGTGTGTGCAAGCGCGTGCCACGATAGAGAATACGGGGGGGGGGCAGTGTGTGTGCGCATTCATGTTGTGTGTTACGGATGACGGTAATAAAAGAAGGTTTCCCCCAGAATAAATGCTATGGACTCTTTATTAACCTGTTCTGGAGAATCTAAGGATCAGAACAGGGAGGAGAAGGAGGGGGATCGCCTGGGTCCCCCGCGCTTCTGAGCACGTCGGAAAGGGGAGAAAGAAAAAAAAGTTATCGCGGGAAAGGTTCAACACCACGCTCTGCCATTTAGCTGGAAATTTTTTCAAAAACCGCCCAGCCCTGGAGTTTGGCCTGAATAGAGCGATTACCCCAACTATTAATCCAATCGGGGATCTCGCTTCCCTTCCACTGACTGGTCTCAGCAGCATCGTCCACCATGGTTGATGTTTACGTTCTCGTTCCCGCCTACTTCAACGCAAAATGATGACGTTTGTTGCGTGTCGATGACGTACGATTCGGAATCAAGTCGCCTGGCCGGTCAGAGGGCGGTCGCAATTGAAAAGAACGGCTACAATTCGGAATCAGGACGGCAAACCCACGGGGCCTGGGTCGCAATTGAAAAGATCGGAATTGTGTCATTCAGACTGTCATGAAAAGATCGGAATTGGGCCGCTTAGGGGCAAAAAATTCGGAATTGGGTCGTTTCAGCCTGCAGTGTGAACGTAGCCTAAAAGAGGAATACTGATGAGTTATAAAGAATTACCTGTTAAATAATGTAGGATAAATGTTGATGTTTTCAGTTTTATAATTGTAAATCTGACTTCAGAGGAGTCAGTGCTTCACCAGCCATTAACTTTACCGCACGTAGTAGTTGAGTAGTTTTGTGTTTAAGAGAGAGGCAGAGAAAAGAGTGAGATAGAAAGATAGTGTGTGTCTGTGTGTGTGTGTGTGTGTGAGATGAGAAAGAGGTGCCTGTGTGTGTGGAGGGGGTATCTGACCTCCAGGTTAGTTGCTGTGTTAACTCTGGCTAAGCTGGATTTGATGTATGTATTGAGGGTGGACACCGTCCTTGAAATAAACACAAGTACAATACTTGCTGTTGTATTGTAGGGAGAGGAGTGTGTCATTTGGCTTTATTTGCGTGTTTGTGTGTGTATGTCTTGGCAGTTCAGTGTGTGGTGTGGCTCTCTGACTCTCACAGTTAAAAATTTCGGCTCTTGGTGTCAAACTTGTTCGCCACCCCTGGAGTAGTACTATCCTGTTTATTCCTTTCATATCAACCTCTTCTCTATAGGCATATTTAGCATATTTATCCCTTGTGCTATCCTATGACCCCACCCTTACATTGACGTGTTATCCCTGCCATGACAAGGGTGGATAAAGGTGAAGAGGATTTCATGTAATCCATGGACACCAGTGAAGATCACAAATTATTGAAAAAAAAGGTTGTCTTTTGGGGTCTAGATGACCCAATGTTACCTAAGATAGCACAAGGGTTATTTTGTGTTTATATCCTGCACTTTACTTCTTGTCGCACTCTGCATTTCATTACCTTGTAACTGTACAGGTGTAATGACAATAAGGTTGGATCTAATCTCTTCTCAAAAATCTCCTGATGAAATTGAAGTTCTGGCCAACGTTGCCATCTAGTGTTGAGCCAATGTAATTACATCTCCATCATGAGCAGAAAAGAAATATCGCGACTTTTCAGGAGTTTGCACAAGGTGACTTTTTTTTTCTCTGTCTTTTATCTTCTGCGCATGAGCAAAAGGGGCGGGTTTGTTTTGCCGGTTAGTCCAGTGTTATCTTTTTCGATGAAGTTAACTAGACTCCAGCAGGAACTGTCCTCGACGGTCGACGGTTTTCAGGTAACCAATTAGGGACATTATTTATTCTCAGCCATTTATTCTCAGTCATTTTTGCTGCTGACTCGGTAGCAGTAGCTTTTAGCACATGGTCGTGACGCTGATGGGGGTGATAGCACGGCGACCACCAAGCGATCAATAAACAACCATGCTAGAAGGTGATACCATGCTTTGCTTTAAGTATCTTTAATTTCTACTGTCGTAAAAGCTTTAGAATTCTTTACAGAAGTGAACAAATGAACGTGATATTATGCGTTATTATTTACGCGTTATCGTTGGTTACATCCTCGGTCGTTGGCAAATATTTACGTAACTACAAACAGGTCAGTAATTATTCATTTATTCTTTCTTTCTTCCTGGTCCCAAGTACACTGTCGAAAAGAACCACGTACACTAACACCGTTCTTAGTTTTATGTTCGCAACGGCTAAACTTGCAATTGGTTAACGACGAAGTATCGCTTACTCTGGAATGTTTAAATGTTCCCTTTAATTATGTTTTTTTCCCTTCTGAAAAGTCGCGTGAATGTGGAATTTGCTTATTTTAAGTTGATTGGTGATCTTCAAAAGTTTCAAAGCATGTGGGCTTTGGAGGGAGTTCGGTGTAGTATTGGGGATGACAATAATTTTGTGTTTAAATTCTTATTGATTACTGGCTTGCATAAAGTTTTTTGTATTTGTTTTTTGGGGTATCATTTTGGTTTTATTTTTTAGTGTATAGTGTTTAATTGTTGTAATGTGATTTATTAAAGGACTAAAATCTCAATCTCTTTCTTTCTTTAACATGCCTTTTTACAGTGAACATAATTATAATAAAACACGATGCAGGAATATTTTCAAAATGAAATGCCTTTTCATGTTTCATTTATTCACTACTCTATGTACCAGTCAGTTTTGTACACACTAAGTTTTGATAAAATAGAAGATAATATAACACACTTTACAGTAATTAGGGATTTACTGTGTGAGTCATATGTAATTTTGTGACCTGCTGATTGTGGACGCAAACAACTGCAACAATTGGAATAAAGACATACCCAGAAACCCACTTGTAGGATTAATGTTATTTTTTATATGTATTTTTTATCCTTAGAAAAATGGGGCAAAGACATCAAAACATCAAAAAACATCAAAAACAAGATTTTCATTGGAGCTTGTCTTACAGAGTACAACTCTGGGAAGCAATTAGTAATAATAGAAATACTGGTAATTTTTTGCAGAAGTCAGCTTGTCTAAAGCATAGCATTGTCCCATTGCTGAGTTTAGAAATCACGTTTGGACAAGTACCACGTGAGTGTAATGCTGAAACTAAAACAACCAGTTAGTGAAGCGCTCACAGAGCAGAAGCAGAGGTGAGATGCTAAAAATCAACAGTGCTCGTGTAAGCAAACATTACCCTGTTTTTTGAACATGTCCAGCAGTAGAAATGGATATTAGGTTGAAATTTGAAATGTAAGAAGAAAAAACGAAGGTTTTTCTTCTTACATCTTAAAAAAAACGTATTAAATGCTGTATTGTATTATTATTATGTATAACTAACCCCCCAGGTGTTTTAGTTTGGTAAATATCCATGTATCCATCCATAAGTGTAAACCCTTTAAAACTTAACTATGTTGACTGAATTTTGTACTATATGTATTCATTTTTTATTATCCAGTAAACTGTTTCCTCTTGTGTCTCAGTGATTATACAGTAAACTAAACAGCAACACAGTTATGGGGAATACTAGCAGCGAGAGGGCTGCTATGGGCCATGGTGAGAAGTCTCAGCGGAGGGACAGCCGAGGAATAAAAGAGGGAGAAAGACCTAAAATCCTAATGGACAGCCCAGAAGATGCAGATATTTTTCATGGGGAAGATATCAAAGTGTGTACAGATTCTTTCATCCAAAATTTACAAATTTGTAACAACTTGCTTCGTAACTTTAATGCTTTTTTCCCCCTTTTTTTATTATTATTATTATTATTTTTTTTTTTTGCTGTTCTGTGTATATTTTAGGCTCCTTCGGAAAAAGATGAGTTCCTTGCCTGGCAGCAAGACCTAGAAGCAGAGGACAAGGATCCAAATCTAGATCGGCCCACAGTCTTTCGCTGGACTGGAGATGGAAAGGAAGTCTTTGTGTCCGGATCCTTCAACAACTGGGCCAATAAGATTCCTCTAATTAGAAGGTAAGAGTGTGTGCTAAACTCAGGGATGTTTTTCATTTATTTGTTTTAACTTCCTACCTGTCCCATTTATTTCAAAAGTAACAGTATTTAAATATTCACATATTTTTTTTATCTGACATGTTGTAGAAAACTAATGTTTTTTTTTTCTAGTGTTGTAGTCACAACTGCTCTTAAAGGTGGATAGGGCTGTCTACGGGCAAAAAATTAGCAAATCTGTACGGGACATGCTGGTGGCTCGCAGGAAATATCAAGGTCGCAGATGCTCTGTGAACCGGTAGAGTGAAAATGTTCATGCACAATTTTTCTACAGTCTTGCTTGAGGAGACAGGTCCTAGTGAAAACTTACACAACAAGTAAATGTAAGTAAGGGGAAGCAGGTGAGATGCAGGCACGTTGTAGGTTTTTTATTTTTAGACTACCCCAAATCCTGCGCATTGCGCAGGGAGCCCATTGGTGCTGTTCAGTTGATAAGTGCATGCCCCTCTGTTTGCAGCCTAACTATTAGAAATGAGGGAATTGGACAATCTGAGCAATTTTGGAACATTGTGTGGGCCTTCTATGGCTGGGCTGCTATGGGCCGCACGAAATCTCAACAGTCACTCCTACATCGCTTCTAGGTCGCTTATGTATCACCTGAAAACCCCAGGCAATCAGCATGTGCCCGCAGTCAGTAAGGAGCTTGTCTGCGCATCTTACTAACGACTAAAGTATGGCATAAGAGGAGTCACGTGATGAGGTGCCAGGAAATGGCTGCATAGTAGATGAGCTCCGTACCCCGTCTTAGTTTTTTACGTCAAATTATGAAACTCTTCCCGTCTGCATAATTTAAAAACAGCAAAACTTGTTAAGATACAAAATTTTTTTTTTCTCCCAGCCGAAACATGAGTCAGAAAAAACGAAGTATACAAACGCGCCTCCCGACTGTCTCTACTGGCGAAGCTAGCCCTGCTAATCAACATGAGGGCCAGAGGACCGAAATAAGCGACCTGCTTGCAGGAAATTACTAAAGTGGGAGCTACACTGAATACGGTGGCAAGTGATGTTTCCCTAACTAAGTCTGACACGACAGAGTTAAATAACACCGTAAGTGCAATCCAACTATGGCTAACTGGAGCCGAGAACCGCATCTCGGACATGGAGGACCAAGTTGCTAACGTGGCTAAAGACAAGAAGCTGCTAGCTAAGAAGCTTGAGCTACTTTGGGCTCGTGCTGATGATCAAGAAAACAGACATCGTCAGAAAAATATAAGATTGGTGGGGCCGAAAGAAGGAATGGAAGGAAACAGCGCTCTATGTGATTACATTAAAAAGTTACTCTCCGACGGCCTTGGGCTGGATGGATTGTAATACGAGATTGAAAGCTGCTACAGAAGCCCGGGACCATGTCCAGGACCTAATCAACCTCCGCGCATCATACTGGTGAGATTTTTGCGATATGCAGCTTGGCAGAAAAGTCCTCATGGCTGCCAAGAAGAAAAGAAGCATATTGTGGGAAACTGTAAGCTGTCATTTTTTGAAGACTTGACCAAGGAGCATGTCGCTCAGCGGAAGCTGTTTTCGCCAGTGATGAAGCTGTTGTGGCAACGCCAGGTGAAACACACACACTGGCACATCCAGCAATCCTCAGATTTACGTGAAAGCAGGAGCGCATGAGCTTCACAGACGCGAAGGAAGCTGAAAACTTTGTTAAAGAAAACATGGCCGTGGAGAAGGAGTAATACAAGCAGAGGGGAGAGAGGAAGATTTTTACACATGACGGGGGAGGAGAGCATCGAGGCGTTGCTAGATCCAGAAGACAGGTGGAGGACAGGTAGAGTCTTCGAAACCCACACGGACCAAAATAAAGTCTACACTTGGTTGGGGAGTTATTACACTGCCATGTTCTGTTTTAGTGCAGTGTTTAAGTTTTTGTGTTTTTGTTAATTATGGGAAAATTTCAAACAGTGAGGAATTTGTTTATGTTGCATGTGTATTTGTTCTAAGATGTCATTGGATACTAGATCACCTTAAACGAGAAGCAGAAGCTAATTTTAAAATTCTATTACAATGGGTAATGTGGATATGAACCTGGTGTCTTGGAATATAAATGGCTGCAGCACGCCGATTAAAAGGAAAAAAGTTCTCGGGTACCTCAAATCCCATGATACTGATGTTGCATTTATCCAAGAAACGCATTTTGGAAATGATAAGGAAGCCTTAAAAATGAGAAGAGACTGGGTTGGCAAAGTGTTTCACAACTCAGTATCGAGTAAAAGCCGTGGTGTGATGACACTTCTCAACAAAAAACTTAACTTTGTATTTCTAAAGCAGCTTCAGGATGATGATGGACGACTGCTATGCATTCAGGCCCTTATTAATGAGATTAAGGTTGTTTTGGTGAATGTGTATGACTTTATTTACAAGATTAATAAGATGCTGAGTAATTTAGAAGGACAGATATTGATAGGTGGGGACTTTAACCAGGTGCCTGATGATTTTCTAGATAAAAGTACTAACAATGTTAAGTCAAACACCAGAAAAGGGTTGGCATTAAATTCTCTCAAACAGGAAATTGGGTTGGTAGATATGTGGAGACTTGTACACCCCTCGGAAAGGGAATATACATTCTACTTACACTCCCACAAATCTTATTCTCGAATTGATTATTTTCTTATCTCAAACTCAAGCACTGAACTAGTTACTAATTGTGAAATAGGTGTTATTGCCCTCACTGATCATGCACCAGTGGAACTACACATTCATTTACAAATGGGTAAAACTAAGCGTGGTAGATGGAGATTAAACTTGGGTATCCTGCGGGATGAACAGTTTGTAGAATCATTAAAAGAGAAAATCAAATGTTTCTTAGATATAAATATTGGGTCAACTGACAGGCTGGCCACAGTATGGGATGCTCTTAAGGTATTCATGAAAAAAACAGGAAAATGTCTGGGCTATAGCTCTAAAAAAGCAAGAGAGAGCAGGGAGAAAATAAAAATACTGGAGAATCAATTAAAGGAATGGGAAAAACGGCTAGCACAAAACTATAATGAAAGTAAATTTAAAGAAATTTGTAAACTGAAGTTTAACCTCCATGAAACATATAACAAAAAGGGTGAATATGCACTTTTTCGGCTCAAAACAAACTTCTATGAGAAGGGTGAAAAGACGATAAAACTACTGGCCAGACAACTCAAACAGCTGGACAATCAAAATTTCATCACAGCAATAAACAAGAATGATAGACTGGTGACATCATCTGGTGAAATTAACACCGTCTTTAAACAGTTCTACCAAAAATTGTATACATCGGAAACTGTTGTTAGCACAGAACAGTTAGATGCTTTTTACAATAAGGTGATGATACCACAGATTTCACAAGAGGGAAAGGATGCAATGGACTTTACTTTAACGGAAGCTGAGGTCAGGAAAGCAATTAGTAAGATGAAAACTGGAAAATAACCTGGAATAGATGGCTTTCCAGTTGAATACTACCAAATATTTGCAGACGTATTGTGCCCGTTCTTAACTAAAGTACTTCAAGAAGCCTATGATTTTGGGACACTCCCTGAAAGTTTTAACCAGGCAATAATATCATTAATACCAAAAGGTGACAAAGACTTAAGGGACCCAGCCAATTACAGACCCATAAGTTTAATAAATGTGGATTGCAAATTACTATCAAAAATATTAGCAATGAGGCTAGAGAAGGAGCTGCCAAAGATTATTCATAAAGATCAAGTTGGTTTTGTCAAAAATAGATTGTCAGCTGATAACATGAATCACGCTTTTCCATTTGGTAATCTGACGGACGAGTCTGGGTTTGGAGGTTGCCAGGAGAACAGTACATTTCGGACTGCGTGTGTGAAATTTGGTGAAGGAGGAATTATGGTGTGGGGTTGTTTTTTAGGACTTGGGCCTGACCCCTTAGTTCCGGTGAAAGGAACATTAAAATTTTCATGAGACCAAAACATTTTGGACAATTCCATGCTCCCAACCTCGTGGGAACAGTTTGGAGCGGCCCCTTCCTCTTTCAGCACGACTGTGCACCAGTCCACAAAGCAAGGTCCATAAAGACATGGATGACAAAGTCTGGTGTGGATAAACTTGACTGTTCTGCACAGAGTCCTGACCTGAACCCGATAGAACACCTTTTGGATGAATTAGACCAGAGACTGAGAGCCAGGCCTTCTCAACAAACGTCAGTTTTTGACCTCACCAATGCAGTTTAGGAAGGTTCATATTGAACTCATATGGGTTTGGAATGGGATGGCACTTTAGATTATGTGAGTCAAGGCAGGTGAGCAAATACTTTTTGTAAAATAGTTTATGTGCATCTTATACGCAATATAAAAATTATACATCTGTGGTACATGTGTGAAAAGTCCATTAGACAGACTTGGTACATTCTTGGAGAGCCACAAATTACGTGCAATTGCCTAAGATTTACGTGATAATTGTGTATAAACTACGTTAAAAACCCATAAACTGGATATTTCTTAACTGACCCAAAATTTTGAACAGGTCAAAACCGATTTCATGTGAACCGTTGGCCGAAACCCTCGACGGACATCTGCGCACATCAAAGAAAGAAACACAAGAAAGACCCTCTGAACTACGTATATATCACAAAAGACTGAAATTTCATATTTGCAAAGTGTGCAAAATGTATGTAGTGGCTGTGTGAAACTGCCTTTGCATCACCAACGCTTTCTTTTTTGTCTGTCAAAGCCAGAATACTTTTGTGGCTATTGTTGATCTACCTGAAGGGGAACACCAGTACAAGTTTTACGTGGATGGACAGTGGACTCATGACCCCACTGAGGTATGCTCAGTTTATTATGATCTGTAGTCCCACAGTCATCAGTGAAGAAAACGGGAACATTTTCTTTGACTGAGCCTCAAATCTGTTCTGACAGATTTGGTTTTTTAATCTAAGAGGCTGGAAAACCACATTCAACACTGCTGATTCTCTAAAGCACGTGTCAAACTCAAGGCCCGCGAGATTATTTTATATTATTGTTATTGCCCGCTAGTCCTCACGATGCCGAAGATGAAAGTTGATTCTGAAAACAGAGCCTTAAAAAAAAGGTTAAAGGGAGACTAAATGTTAACTGACGTTACTGGTAAACCCATGGTGCTATGCTAACATCAAATATGCACTTTGCCAAGAAGCTGAGCACACAGTTTGCCTGGTGCCTTTGTAACTTTGAAGAAAAAAAAGGAATTTTGAGTTGCTTCACAACCCATTTGGCGTCAACGTGGAAACATGTCAGATGGAGCTGCAGTGTTTTGGCACACTGAAGAAAAAGTACGACATTGCAAGACCTACACCGTTTATTCACTCCATTTCTGCAGAAATGCCCTAGCTCTGTCTACATGTAGCTCCGACCTTGTGCATGTTCGATAGCATTTTTCTATGTGAGAAGCTCTTCTCAGTGAAGAAAAGTAACAAAACAGCAGACAGGGGTCATCTCACTAATGACCTCCTGCAGTCCATCCTGAGAATCTCCCACAGGACCTCTACCAAACACAAACCAAGTTTTTGCTAAAACGTTATGCCAGGTGTCCAGCTCTGATAAAAGGACACAAAAGCAAAGAAAACAGAATAATTTGATTTTTTTATTGCTGAAAAGCACACATTTTATTCAAATTTCCAGGTTTTGTTTGTTTTGCTTTGCAGCATATTGCTATTTTGAATTTGTATTACTTTGACAGGATATCTTTTTATGAAGAGAAAAATCTTATGGTATATTTAAAATTAAAGTATCTTTTTTTAAATATAAAATGACATAAGACTAAGGAAATGTCAATGCTTTTTTCTTTTAACGTTTACTTTATTTCTAACGTGTATACATGTGACAGGATATATTTTTATGTAGAGAAAAATAAATGTTATTAAGGATTTAAGTTTATTTATTCCGGAACAATATCTTCTGCCTATTTTTATTCATATTTATGTGGGGGGGAAAAGAGTTACATTTTAAATATTTAGTTTCAGTGTGTAATCAATCAATCAATGTTTATCCTGTTCGGCCCACGACCTTCAGTGTGTTTTGGATTTTGGCGATCAAGTTTGACACCCCTGCTCTAGAGTAATTCTTTTGATAAATGCATCAATAGGTTATGGAAGCTCCACTCAATGTTCTCAACAAAAGAAGGTTTAAATTGTAACCAGATTAGTAAAAGCAAGTCAGTGCTGCTCCAGCATCTGCAGTGAAATTCCACTTAGCTGTTTTATGTACTGCAGTCTGCATAGTGTCTTTGCACTGAGCAGTAATTTATTTAGAACACTGTGTTCATTTAGGGGTCTGCAGACAGAATGCATTGCAGGTGAAACAACATACTAATTTTGCTGCACTTTATCCTTGTTTGATAATATTCAGTAAATGTGTTCTGATTTTGAACATCAGAAAATTTGTTTTCATCAGCTCTAAGCAGCAAAACCATATGTTCTCCATATACTGTATTTTACACCATTAATTTGCAGTTCACGTCAATCATCATGGACTTTTATTTTCTTGTCTCCTCAACATTTTCTTAAACTGTTACCTTCATGTATAAATAATTCAGAGATGAGTTTGAATTGATGGATTTTTCTTTTCCTATTTCATATACTTGATCTTTATGGAGTTTGCATGTTCACCCTGTGCATGCGTAGGTTTTCTCCGGGAACTCCGTCCAAAAAGATGCTTCATAGGTTAATTGGTCACTCTAAATAGTCCCTAGGTGTGAATGTGAGTGTACATGGGTACATGGATAGGCTCTAGCAGCCCCACAACCCCGAAAGGGTCAAAACGGGTTTAAAGTATGAATGAATGGATGAATCATTTACTAAATCTTAAATATATGTTAAGCTGTCGTTCTTTTTTTACGTAACTTATAGTTAAAACTACTAAAGATTCGATCTATTTAGTGGCAAATAAACTATAAGTTGTGCCAAATTTAAGTTATCAAAAGTTAAAAATAAAAAACTATAACTCCTGCAATGCATTTCTTTTTGTAATTATTGCTTCAAAGTTTAATCATTTTTTAAAGGAAAACCTTTTGTCCGTGTAGGTGTATATTGTCTCGCTTTTTTCCCCCCCTCATAGCCTGTCATAACCAGCCAGTTAGGGACGGTGAACAACATCATCCAGGTGAAGAAGACTGACTTTGAGGTGTTTGATGCTCTCATGGTGGATTCACAGAAATCTTCAGATATGTCAGGTGAGTGCTGGCAACCATGATCCAAAACCGCACAAATGACGACTGGGAAATTTTAAAACAGAGACCAAAGTTTATTTGAATTTTTTTGCTTTTAAGATTTTTTAATATATATATTGGGAGTTTATCAACACCCCCCCCCCCCACACCACCACCACCACCACCACCAATAGTGTGACCACAGATCCTCGAAAAAGTCTTAATGTCTTGGACTTAGGATAAGGAGTTTAAAAGACATTTTATTGTCTCCATATGTTTTACTTTAGGTAGTGACTTAGTCATAAGTCATTTCTCACCAACCTATGTGACAAAGTCTGTGGTTGAAAGTTTTAATTTTGGAAGAGAAAAACGATGTTTTGAACCATAAACGTCCTTAAAAGCTTCAGCATCAGCAGAACACTAGTGTCAAAGAGGATTTAAATGTGGTACTTTTGCTAATAAAGGTACAAGGATACCAGCATACATGGTATAGTTTTTGCTTTGGTCATAACAGAAATAGCAGTACTGGTGACAAAAATAAATGTCATCACAACCTCTAAAGACATTAAGTTAAAACAATACGCAGAGATCTTTATGAAACAATGTGAATTGTTTACCAGAAGAGCAACAGCAATGACATTTGTTAATACATTTTTTACTTCAGGTTTTCGACACCGGTGCACTAAGTGGGTGATTATTTTGCCATTTTTTCACAGAGGATCGCAAGTTTGGTCCACGTATTGTCTGTTGTATTGTCGAAATGTCCATGGGTAAAACACTGAACCCCACATTTACTCCTGGTGGTTTTAGGTTTGCGCCAGTGTTCAGCAGTGTAGCTGCCTTCAATGTGTGTGTGTGAGTGGGTGAATGGAACTGTGACTGTAAAGCACTTTGGACCCTAAACAAATTTTAAAAAGTGCTATATCAATATGTCTATGTATCTTTGTTTTCTCAAGTAAAGGTTTTAAATAAACATTTTCAGTTTAGCTTTTGTAGGAGCTATGGGGTCGATTGATTAAAATGTTTAAAATATTAAATTATTGCATTAGATTTTCCTTGTGTCAGATCTGTCCAGCTCTCCTCCAGGACCATACCATCAGGACCCTTATGTTCCCAAACAGGAAGAGAAGTTTAAGTCTCCACCCATTCTTCCTCCTCACCTGCTGCAGGTCATCCTCAACAAAGACACAGGGATTTCAGTGAGTAATGCAGTTAAAACAAAAACATTTTAAAGCTTTTGTTTATGCCGTAAATCTTCATTGGCTCTTTTTTTTACAGTTCCCCTAATTTGTTTCCACGTTGATATTCAAAATACCTTTTGATCTCTAGAATTAAAAAGCTATAAAATGTTGAAGCTCTGTGCCTCTGTTTTTCCCCCAGTTGTTTTTATTGTCTTTCTCTACATTGTTTTCTCATCCAGTGTGATCCTGCATTACTTCCAGAACCCAACCACGTCATGCTCAACCATCTGTATGCTCTTTCCATTAAGGTAAAGTTTCTGCTTGAGAGACTCCAGGATTTGGCAGCTGACTGTTTGAAGTTTCCTTTCGAGACTATAGTTACACTCTTTTTCTTGAAAGTTTGCTTTTGGAATGTCCAAATTATAAGCATAAATAATGATAAACAAGACACCCGTATGGACAGAAATGCTTAAAAAAAGTTCATCAATCTGAGGGTTTGTTTTGATATATGGATTTACAAAGCTATGCAGAGATGAGTTTGGAAAAAAGCTCTGGAGCTTTTAATTATCAAATTAAAAGCTGCTTTTGGGCTGGAGTGTTTTTTCTTAAAGATCAGATTCGATCCGATTCAATGACCTAAGATCGATCTAGGACAGGGGTCGGCAACCTTTTTTACTCAAAGAGCCATTTGGGACCACCCCTAATAAAAAAGAAAGCACCCGGAGCCACAACCCGTTTTGACATCATTATATATATTATGCATGTATATATTATATCAAGGGTGCTCATTACGTCGATCTTCAAGGACATGAGTGTAGATCGCGGGCCAGAAAAGATTTAAAAACAAAAAAAAGTACTTCTTTAAAATCCACCAAAGTCCTCACTGAGAAGTACGGGACTTGATTGACATGTAGATTGGCCAATCGACATCTCTGAAGCATACGACGCTGCAAATGCACATTATGTTCTTAAAAGGATGATACCGTGGCCGCGTGTGGGAGGAGCTACTGGTTCTGGTCTGATCGCTGCATGGAGCGATGTGTTTATCAATGCATGGTTGACACTGAGAATGTGGAGATATTAGGTTTATTATTTTTAAGAGTTCTACTTGGTAATCATGTTTCCATGTTTGGGTTTATAAAATCATACCAGGGAAAGTCTCTGCTTCAACTCCCGCAGGGAAAGCTGTATCTCAATCTGACACCCGTGTTTGCATCTCTCTGACAGAGTTGAAGCCAAAGCCCCTCCTCCGCCTCTCCACCTGCTTTTCCTCTCTACCTGTTCACCTGTTCACATCCTCTGCAGCTGAGATTTGTTTCCCCCGCGCTCCTCAGTGTGTCCTACACAGAGAGCGCAAAATACGATAGTCAGGGCGCTCCAGCGCCGCACAAGGATGAAAGAGCTGGACGCAGGTTATAGCGGGGATAGAGCGGGTTAAGCAAATGAATTAAAGGAGGCGCTCCGCTGAAGAAATATTCAATATTGTACACATTTTATTATTGGTCAGAACTATCTTTTATTTAGAAAAATCTTTTATTTTATCAGTCCAGTACGAAAAAAAACATCAACAAAAGCTGTTTTGGGCGGATTTGGCTGGGTCTGGCGGTTTTCAGATGACTTTTCGGCTGGAAAACTGTGACTCTATCTGGCAACGCTGGCGCGAACTCTCAGTCTGTCATCAGCGAGTTGGTCTCTGCCCCGCGGCACGTCAAGTTCCCGGCAGAAGATCGGAGTGTTTATTGAAACCGCCCCGCCTATCAGCTCTCGCCCGATAAATACGAGCTCATTAAAAGGTCAAATAACTGCATTGTAAAAACATATTCTGGCCTCATTACTTCTTGTAACATGTGGCAAGTTTAAAGAGAAACAAGACAGCAGTGAAAACAACAATCTTTAATATGATACACTTCTGTAGCATACAAAGTGTCATCCCGATAAAATTTGTTTTAAGTACAAAACAGTACAAAGGAGCATTCTAAAAAACACACTATTGGCCTGAGGGTCGTGCTTTTTGTCCGTCAGAATTTCTTCAGCAGGGTTTGGTAACGGTGCAGGACTTCTTCAGGGTTTGTAACTGCAAGAAAATTTACAATAAAAGCTCAAATGAACATAAAAAGCATAACGACTTTGATGAAATAAAAAATACATTTTATTTATTTAATCATTTCTGTAATGAGTTTGATAAATCTCTGTGAATTCTTTATTGCTTTGACTGCAATGCTTGAAATTAATCAATTATCCTCATTTATAAATATGATAATAAATTATTCAAAACTTGATTTTTTTTTTATATTGTTCTAAACATGAACCTGTTTTAATATATAATGTCAGGAAAATATGTAAAACAACAAGGCTAAATATTTACTTTTAATACTAAAAACAGTGTGTGTTTTTGTTAAGTAGGTCGGGGCGAGTAACGTTGCAAATTCCCAGTGCACTTGAATGCAGCTACCCCCAAAGTGAACGTGCATTAATCCGGAGAGCCTCGAGGCGCACGCAAAAGTTTGAATTTCTCTTCGTCTGGCAGGTAAGCCAGTGTTTTTTTAAATATGGGATAAATTACATGTAAATATTCAAACTGATCAAACTTTATAAAGAAGCCAACCTCGTGATTTAAAGCCGCTCTATCTGTGTTTGAAACGTGACATAAGAGCATGTCTGCTACCTTACTGCAATAATTTCAGTTATTTCAAAATGTATACATTTTCAAAGTTTGCAATGAAAATCTACAAACATTGTTGTTACTTACCAGGTGAGGGGCCGCTGTAAAACAAGCACGTAGCCTAAATGACTGTTCTGTCCACGTTTGACTGAGCGCACGTCTTAATGGGAAAATCAAAGAAAGGCGTTTATTTAAAAATAATGATGACGTACTTCCGTCTTTTTACCGCTTTAGATCAGCTACGGTGAAGAAGACATCCCAGATGAATCCGTGAAGCCACAGGAGGGTAAGCAAAAGTAAGTTAAATCCTCCAAGTGGACATATTATTTACACGAATGAGCAGTTTAACTGCATTTTCCCCATTTTCTTTTCTTTCTCCGTTTTTATTTTATTTTTATTTATTTTATCAAATATGATAGAGACAACAATACCACCGAACAGTGAAGGTTACTGTTTGAAAATTTAAAACATATTTTTGAGTAACTGTGTTGAATTTGAAATTGCCTATTTATTTCGTTTTTTCCTTTTCTTTTACACTACCATATTTTTCATGCTAATGCGAATTGTAGGTGTGAATAATATTTATAAAAAAATTAATTTTGTCATTCTTTGTCTAAACTAATTAGATTGTTTTATGGCAATTTTGATTTTTTTTCTTCTTTGATTTCTTTTTTGTTCTTGTTTATGTAGCTAAAATATAAAGTTGTGAATAATCTATCATGTTTAAAAATGAGGATAATTGATTAATTTCAAGCATTGCAGTCAAAGCAATAAAGAATTCACAGAGATTTATCAAACTCATTACAGAAATGATTAAATAAGTAAAATATACTTTGTATTTCATCAAAGTCGTTATGCTTTTTATGTTCATTTGAGCTTTTATTGTAAATTTTCTTGCAGTTACAAACCCTGAAGAAGTCCTGCACCATTACCAAACCCTGCTGAAGAAATTCTGACGGACAAAAAGCACGACCCTCAGGCCAATAGTGTGTTTTTTGGAATGCTCCTTTGTATTGTTTTGTACTTAAAACAAATTTTATCGTGATGACACTTTGTATGCTGCAGAAGTGTATCATATTAAAGATTGTTGTTTTCACTGCTGTCTTGTTTCTCTTTAAACTTGCCACATGTTACAAGAAGTAATGAGGCCAGAATATGTTTTTACAATGCAGTTATTTGACCTTTTAATGAGCTCGTATTTATCGGGCGAGAGCTGATAGGCGGGGCGGTTTCAATAAACACTCCGATCTTCTGCCGGGAACTTGACGTGCTGCGGGGCAGAGACCAACTCGCTGATGACAGACTGAGAGTTTGCGCCAGCGTTGCCAGATAGAGTCACAGTTTTCCAGCCGAAAAGTCATCTGAAAACCGCCAGACCCAGCCAAATCCGCCCAAAACAGCTTTTGGGCTTCTTCTTTTGCGTTGATGTCAGTAGCACATAGCGATACACACACCTACAGCACCCTTTACTGGTTGTTAGTGTGAAAATACTGAACATAGGAGCCTATTTTTTCCCCAATTACATATATATATATTGCACCTGAGTATAAGTCGCACCCTCAGCTAAACACTGATGACTTATACTCTATAAAATACAGTATTTTTTGTCAACCAATATGCCAATATAAAAGAGTCATGCTGTGTAACTTTTTTAATACATTTCTCCTCCACTTGGCTTCTTTTGTCACAGGATGGAGTGATGGTTCTGAGTGCAACACACCGTTATAAGAAGAAGTATGTCACCACCCTGCTGTATAAGCCCATCTGACTGCCTGTCTTTCCAACTTTGTGTGTCTAATTGAGTGGCAAGTTTTCCATTAAATTAAGTGACCAGGCAAAGCCAGCTCTGCAACGCCACCCCCTACCCTCCTGTTCATCCTTAACCTGTGATTTGTTTCTGAATGACATTATGAGCTGAAGTAAGAAAGGACTCCATAAAGATCCAACATAATTTAAAGGAAAATGTAGGACTTATTTAAATACTAAAGTCAAACTAGATTATTATATATAAGAATTTGTATATATGTAGAATTATTTTGTTAACTTTTCGTCACTTAGGGCATTGTTTTAACATTCTTAACTGCTTTAAAGAAAAGCAAAGTTTTTCGTCTGCATCTCAGTTTTTTTTAATTTAAATTAAAAGGTATAAAATGTGTAAAGTTTCAAATTTGTAAGCCACAAATAGTTTCTCTAGGATTTAGAGAGATATTTTTTTGTCACATAAAAGGTCGAAATTGCATTTTTTAAGTCTTATGTTTATTTACAGCAAAAAACTGAAGTAATTACTTGTTTAAAACACCACATTTATGAAGCATATTTCACACATAACTTTTGTTGCCATTGTGCTGTAATTGACTTAAAATAGACTTAAAAAAAGATCTAAGCTTGTTAAAGTAAATATTTAAAATAATCTACTGTTATAAGTTTTAAAAGTAAACCCTTAAATACCAAATGTTATCGAATCAAGGATGTTAGATTATCCTCTCTACATATTACTTAAATAAATCAAAAATTAGATCACTTATTTAGTGTGCATGTAAACAAGATTAAAGTCCCACTCCGATCATCTTTTGGTCCATTTTAGAATTGTTCTCAGCAGTCTTGTAATTATGATTATGTTGTTTTTTGGCAAAATCCAAAAACTTTTGTGATTTTGTAGGACATTGTTTCAGTTCATTAGAAATTCGACTGTGATTTGTGAGCGGGACCGTTGGCGTGGAGCAACTCTGCCCCCCTTCCCCTTACCGATGCTGAGAGCTCAGGCTAGTTAGCTTGTGGCCCTCTCAGCATATTTTCTGTATAGGAAATAAGCTCTTTTTCCTACTCAATTTTTTGGTCCTGATTTACAACTATTTAAATAGAGAAATACTAAGAAATGCAATTTTAAGACTTTATGTATATCCTCCATCATCAATCAGAAAAATGCCACAAGAACATGTTAAAAACACAATTTTCATCGGAGCAGGATTTTAATGAAACCTATTGTTAAAATGTTATGACATCATCATTTTAACTACATTTGAAACACTATATAAACAGGCAAAGGGTATTTTTTCCATCTACATTCATGTTATTGGTTGTTTTGGTCATTTATAGATGCGTCCTATTTGAGAAACATATCGCCATTTTATGCCTTGCTATAATTTGCCCTCTGTTTCAGCTCAATTCAGTGTAGTTTTTCAACACTAAAGATTCCAACACATCTGGACCTAAGAGTTGTGTCACATTTGTGGAGTAGATTAAAGTAAAGCACCTCAACTAATGTCATACAAATGTATAAATAAATACACATTTGTTTAGGTACATGATCTACCATGGAGAGAATGATCATACAATTTTTCAATTTTAGTTTAATTTTGAAATAATTAAAGAAAGTCAATTACCGTGCTGTTCATAACCTCTATATCCATCCATCCATTTCCAAACTTGCTTAATTCCTGTTGGGGTCCCTGGGATGCTGGAGCCTATCCGAGTCGCTGTTGGGTGAAGGGATACCCTAAATGGGTTACCTGTACATTGCAGTGACAGTGACAGACAACCATCCTCACATTTACACATAGGGACAATTTACAGTCACCAATTGATTTATAATTCATGTAAGCTGGAGTGCCTGGAGAAACCCACACATGCACAGTGGGTACATGCAAACTCCATAGCTGGTATTGGACACAGAGCCTTCTTGCTTAAAGCTAGACCGCTAACCACTACACAAGCCACAAATAGAAAAAGATTTACAAATACACTTAGGTTATGCCAAAAAATTCTGAACAGGTTAACTGTTGATTTTAATTGAACAGTTGCCTTAAATGTTTTGTACTGACAAAGTCTGCATTTTAATGTTGCACCTTGTTTTGAAGGAAAAAAATGCTCTGGAGTCATACTCCAAAAGCCAAAAATAAATGAGTAAAATTTAACCAATGGTAGTAAATTTAATCATTCAATTTTGTTTTATTTATTTGGTCTCGACACATTCAGAACTCTTGATTCTTTAGTTTCTGAAAACTTGAACAAATTGTAGCAAAAAAATATAATCAGCAAGTTGCATAATCTTCAAGGACACCTGAAAGAAGATAATGTGGCTGAGATGTAAACCTCTGCACTCATTGTATTTCCTGTACAAACCTAACTGAGGCTGGAACATTTCTCAGCCATCCCAGGCTTATATAATCACCCTGCAGTTGTTCACAGACTGCTCTGGGTATAGTTTTCCAGAAAAAAAAAAGTTTGGCTCATTAAATGCAAAAGTGAAAAAAAAAAAACAATTCCATGTTTGCAAATGAAATCAGAAACAGAAAATAAATGCAATCATTGAACGTTAGGCAATTAAAAATAAGAATATTTAGGTTAAAGACCAATGAAGCACTGCTGTAGTTTTCACTGTTACTTTTGTTACTTTTTATGTCTATGTGTTCAAATTGTTAAAATGCACTTAATAATATTTATTAGATGGTACTTTTTATGGATTATTATTTTTATTAAGTTAGTTTTCAATTTTGATGTAATAATTTAAATAAACAGAAAAAGGTTTAAGTAATTTTATTTAATATTAAAATTATTTACTTACGGCATGGTAATTATTTGGTAATATAGAAGTTGTCTTGTATAACTTAACCAGTGTGTAAACAAAGAACATGTTTGCCACATATGTACAGTTTGACTGCAATAAATCAAGAATTGGAACATGAAGTGAAATCTTTTCGGTTCTGTTTATATTTTATTATTTGTTTCATTTTGCTTGTGATTTGTATACAGTGATGGTGATCAACAAGATTATTAACATATCCTGAACACTAAGTAAAGAATTTTAGCACAGAACGTGACTTTAAGTCAGTAACAAACTTTATGTATATAGTTTGTATATACATGTATAAATTCATTGTATATATATATTCATCCATTTTCCAAATCTGCTGAATTCCTTTTGGGGTCATGGGGTTGCTGGAGCCTATCCCAGCTACTGTTGGGTGAAGGCAGGGTGCTCCCTGAATTGGTCACTAGTCTGTCACAGGGCCACACATTCACACCTGGAGGCAATATAAAGTCACCAATTCACCTATGAAGCAAGTTTTTGGACTGTAGGAAGACTGTGGGACTGTGCCCAAAGAATCCCATGCACAGGAAGCTCCCACACACAACGGTCCCGGCCAGGACTTCAACCAGTACCTTCTTACTGTCTCCCCCCCCCGCATCCTTTTGTGTTCAATATTTTTATTTGGCCTTTTTACACAAAATAATGCATGAATTTGATATACTTGTATTGCAGGGGTGTCAAACTCAATTGCACATGGGGGCCTAAATCCAAAACACGCTTTAGGTTGCAGGCCGAACAACACAAACATTTATTGAACACGCTAAAGTTAAGCTATTAAAACTTTTAGACGGAACTGGTAGTAATATCTGGAGAAACAAGTGAGTCAGCATGCAGAAAATGCCTTGGCTTGGCTTGGGTCAGTTTACTCTGCCGCAGGAAGCAGACAGACTGATGTTGGCTGAAGGGTGAGGTAGTCCATATAAAGGCTGCAGGCTAATGAGCTATTGGGGAAAAGGTGAGCAGTTCGTTGCCCTCTATGGTGACTCTACCTGGTCTCAAGTCTAGTTCATGTTTCCATGTTTTTTTTTTTTTTTGTTTTTTTTTTTAACTTGTCCTGTCCAACAGCTGGGCAGACAGATGAGAGCTGAGGGCCTCTTGAGTTGGACATATTTTGCTTTAACAAGAGGGTTTATTAATCTTCAGACAAACCAAAGGTATGTCTGAATAAACCCCTTTTGTAATTGAGGCCAAACTTTATTAATTTCAATCATGTCTGAAAATCTTTGGTGTTGGACCGGACGGAAAAGGAAAGAGGGGAAGAAGAGAGAGGGACGCTAGAGAGAGGGGGGGTAGGGGGGTGATAATAGGAGGGGAAGGGGGATAAGACCATGAAGCAGCATACAGCAACAAGTTTACTGGTTGTTAATCATTATGGTAAGGTTCAAATGCAGTACAAAAAGGGCGGGGCCCGTCCACACACACACTCAAATGTTATAAACACACCTGCTAGCTGCAAAAATGTCCACCTGTCGACATGTACACAAAACAGATAGTGTTCACACACGCATACTTATGCCTTAAAACCAACTAGTGTGAAATATTTCAGTCATTCAGTCATGCAAACTGTTAGTGCAAAGGTGAGCTAACACCAGTGCTCAGGTGAGTGTTTATGTTCTTCTAAAATGGATGGTGGAACGTGAAAAGAAGGAGGGAGAGTGCCCAGCCATCCCCACCCCAAGACCCCCACCGCAGCAGCAGCGGCAGCCGGAATCCCCCCAACGCCACACGGGAACCGGCAGGGAACAACCGCCGCCCGGGCGACCAAGCCCGCCACCCAGGCCAGGGCCAGCAGGGCCGCCGCAAGGCCCCCAGAGCCAGAGGCCAGGGAGGCACGGATGGAAAGAGAGCGCCGCCCCAGCCCAACCAGGAGAGCAGCCCCCCCGCCGCGCCGGGAGAACCCAACGCAGGGCCCCACCGGAGAAGGACGCCCACAGCCCCAAACGAGCACCCCACCACCACCCAGGAGTTCCGGGCATCCCCCCGCCCCAACCCCCGGTACGAGCCAGGACCCCCCAAGGGAGACCCGCTCCGCACTCCAGGCAGCCATCCGCCCGGCCCACGGTTGGTCCAGGGAGGAGCGAGGCAGGGGGCCCGCCGCCCCCGCCCAGGAGGGGGGAACCCCGGGAAAAAAAGAGGGCCCACAAGGGGTGTTGTAAATATGGCCCGACCAGGCTCGGCCGCAGTTGGAAATTTGGCGGGGCCCAGCACTCAGGAGCGAGGACCAGAACCCACCCCCCCCAGGGACCACACACCCCCGGCTCAGATGTAATGTGAACCCCCCCACCGCGCGGAGAGAGCACCGCCGGGCCCAGGAAGCCGGCACCCCGGGGACACGGCCGCCGTTGCAAAGGGGCCCGTACCCCCCACCAGGGAAGAGGCAGGGGACAGATGGACCCAGGTCCCACCTTCCTTGCAAAATGTGTGTGCGTGTATGTGTGTTTGAGAGGGTGTGTGTGTGCATGTGTGTGTGTTTATGTTGGGATGTATATATTGAGGGGGGAGGGGTGTGTGTACTAAGGGGGGTGCAGTTAAAATTGGCGGGTAGGGCCCCCCCCCCCCCCCCCCAGCAAGGGGGCCAGGCCCACCCAGCCCAGGGTTGGGTGGGCCTGATTACTCATGAGCTGAGTAATCTAAAGGCACACGATGATCCAGGTGTTGCGCAATCGAGGCTGTGCTTCCGTGCACCCTTTCACCCGCAGCCTGCGCCTACCACCCCTCCCCCTTTTCTTCACAGACATTTGCGGCACCTTCTCAAAGACAGGAGTTCATGCAGCTGCATGGGGCATCAGTTCGCAGGTTTCAGGCGGTTCCAAACTGTGATTTAAAAGTTAATTGAAAACCAATAGCGGTGCAGATTTTTTGTTTGTTTCAAAGCACTGAGCCGCCCGCCCCCTTTAAATTTGTGCCCCAGGCAATTGCATCCAGTGTTGCCAGATTGGGTGGTTTTCCGCCCAATTGGGCCGTTTTGGTTCTAAATTTGCGGGTAAAAATGGCTTTGGGCGGGCATGCATAATTTGGGCGGTTTTAGGGTCGGTTCGGCGGGTTTTTCCCCTCACGAATATATAATAACGGACTACGTTAGGCTGTGTGCCTGTTGGAGTCTTATGTACTGAAGCTCCGTGTACACACCAGGCAGAGACGATAATGGGCTCTGTCATTAGAACCTGTTGGGGGTGTGCAATGCCCCTCCTCTTAGAAATTGTGTTCTTCAAAGGATGATACCGTGGTCGCGTGTGGGCGGAGCTAAAGTTATGGTCTGATCGCTGCATGGAGCGATGTCTGTTTACATCAATGCACAGAGAATGTGGAGAGATCATGTTTATTATTTTGAAGAGTTCTATTTGGTAATCATGTTTCCATGTTTGAGTTGATAAAATTATCACAGAGAAAGTCTCTGCTTCAACTCCTGTCTTAATCTGACGCCCGTGTTTCCATCTGACAGAGTTTGAAGCCAAAGCCCCTACCCCGCCTCTCTACCTGTTCACCTGTTCACATCCTCTGCAGTTAAGAGGATGTGAACCCCCCCCCCCCCCCCCCCCCGTTGGGCGGTTTTTGGACGAGTCTGGCGGTTTTCAGATGACTTTTGGGCTGGAAAACTGTGACTCTATCTGGCAACACTGATTGCATCGTGCCTAAAACCGCTACTGCTGTGAGGATGTTGGAATGTGATCTCAATGTCTCCTTTGTTTTGCATTTGTTTTTCTAGTGTGTATTTTATTTTGAAAGTGGTTTGTGTTATTTGCTGTTTTGTTTGTTGTCCATGTGTGTTGGATAAATGAACATGGGTGTGTCTAAATAAATGAGGGGATCACTCACAGCTGTGTGTTGGCTTAGAGTGAAGTCGGAGAAAGAGGAATTGTTTGGTGTGACTTATTTGATTCTGGAGGAAATTATCCAGGTAAAGTTGACACGGTAGTCCAGGTACCACATAACCTGCTAACAGAGGCGAAAGTGCTAACCACTATAAAATCATGCACCCCTTTGTTTATAATACAGTGTATCTCAAACATTTATACACCATATGTTTCAGTGCGTAAGTCACAGTTTTTTTGCATAGTTTCACTGGGGGGTGTAACTTTTTACAAATAAATAGCAACCACTGCTAGAGGGCACTGTAGGTGTGTGTATCAGTATTTGCAACTGACAGCAACACAGAAGAAATGCAGCTCAGTCTTACACTGGGCTTAGTGGAATTGTTCCAAATCAACACAGAGGATGAAGACTTGGTAGTTTGAAGCGATATAAAGGGTTTAGTTGACTTGTTAGCATGTTCTTTATGCTACGATTATCTGACTAATTGTTCATATGTTGCTCTACTATACTAGAGTCCTCCTATGTTTCATAAAGCTAAATGAATGTAATTGTTTTATGGTATTGAAGCATACATTTATTCAGTCTTTATTTCATATATTCGCTATATATCCTGTTATTATGATTTGCCTTTTAAGATAAAATGTCCTTTCTTGGTCCCATATTTTGTTAAATACATTTATCCCAAAAGTGCAGCTATTGATCCAGTGCGACTAATGCTACGTTCACACCAGACGTGATGCACGTTCCAGAATCCGCCAAACTCGTGTTCTTGAACACATATTTGCCTCATGGAGTTCACACTGCAGGAGCAGAAAGGGACTTCTTTTTCTTTATTACTGATTACTAGCGCATGTCCACCACTTTCAGTTGGAAGAGGTTTGGTATGAAATGTCGAAGCTCCAGGCTTTTTCTTTCACAGGTCTGTTCCGATACATAAAAGACATAAAAGTCCCATGATCAATATTCAAATGGTTGGCACTTCCATATGTAACTACCACAGTGTTTTTCAACCGGTGTGCCGCTTTACACTAGTGGTAAATGGTAAATGGCGTATACTTATATAGCGCCTTTCTTCCTACAAGGACAAAGCGCTTTACAGTCACAGACCCATTCACCCAGTCACACACACATTCACACACACAGTCACACACTGGTGGTCGCTCCGCTGCCAAACACAGGCGCCCGCCTACCACCAGAGGCAAGGTGGGGTTCAGTGTCTTGCCCAAGGACACTTCGACTCATGGGCGTACAAGGCGGGAATCGAACCTGCAACCTTACGATCATGGGACGACCGCCCTACCGCTGCACCACGGCCGCCCCAAGTGTGCTGTAGGAATATGAAAGATCATAAAATACTTTTTTCTTTCTGTTTATTTAATTCTATTAAATTCTAATCTTTGATAAGAATGACTGTACCGCGATTTAGCCGCAGTTTTAGCTCTGTTTTCGGAAAAGTCCCGCCCCTTCAACTGTCTCTGTCAATCATTCTTGGACCCCTAATCATACGTCAGTCTGACCATTTAGTAGTGGTTAGTATCCTCACTTCCTTATTTAGCTTGTAAAGTCTCTCAGTTCCAACAAAAATAACAGCTAAAGCTCGTCTTTAGCGGCGCAGCTTTCAGCAGAATCCGGTATCAAGCCGTGGAAAAAATGATCAAAATAATAAAGCTCAGAGATGCGAGTCTTTCTGGCTTCGGTGTCAATTTTTGCACCACCCCATTCCCATGATACATTATGTTAAAGTGACAGCATGTCTGCGCTACGATGAGTCTTCCCTATTAAAAGTTTTGAAACCACAACAAAAACATCAAAAAGTTTTTACATCTTCTTGATGAAATCAGAGGTCAACAGTTTAGTTCTCCTTCAAGGTTTGTGTTTATTAACAGCCAACATCCCAGAGTTTGGTCCAAGTTATCTTTCTAACTGAAACACTTTTCTAATAACGTCTGGATTATTTTATTTATTTTATGTTAAACTTAAGTAGAAGTAATAAGAAGTTTTAAGAAACAGGATTAAGGTGAAGTGGTTACCAGACACAATTAAACTAAATTGAAACACTTTAATCATCTAAAAATAATTTTTTTAAGTTTTCAAAGACTTCACTTTTGATTAAGACAAAAGAAAAACTAATAAAACTTCAACATGTTCACTTTTTGTGTTGGTACAATAGACATAAATATTTTAGTTTTTTGTGTAAATTTTATCAAAAATATTGTGATCATATTGTTCAAAAATTATTGTTGCTTTCGCGCCAACATTTAAGAAAAGATATTTAAAACATAAATCACTATTTAGAAAGAATACATTTGTTTTATCTGTGAGGTTATGTAAAATTGCATGTCAATAAACTGGAGGAAAAAACAACTACCATGGTAAAATCTCAAATAATTAAGCTGAAAATTATTACTGAAAACTAACTTAACTTTTATTTCAACTTTTAGAAAAAACAGCTGCAACTTCTAGCTTTTTAGCCTCAATTATCACAAAAATACAGGTGAGATTGCAAAGGGACTGCTCATCAATACAGACTGTAGAGTTTCTCCTTTTTTAATTTTTGGATGCTGGTGTGCCGTGGGATTTTTGTCAAGGATAAAGTGTGCCTTGGCTCAAAAAAGGTTGAAAAACACTGCACTACCAAATATGAGTCCCTTATTGGTTAAAGTCTGACTTTTTTTAACTTTCGACGTTTGTTCAGTGGACGTGTGTTTTTACATAGAACTTGCATAGTGACACATGAACGTGAAAGTTTTCAACACGGAAGCTCAAAACACACATATACACACGTTCACGCATACACTCTTCATTGAGAGGGGTTGCTTAAACACACATTGCCAAAGTCGGTTTAAAGGTAGCAAAATGACCAAAACGTTGTTGTCGTGGATGACTAAAACTGACATAGGCCTAAATGTAGCAACTGACATCATTGTTCATTTTTACACTTTTATTTTCTTCTAAAACTTTTGCTCTACCTTTACTTGTAGCATTAGTGTTAGCCCTCAGGACGTCAAGACTTGTGTTTCTGCTGTAACACTAAGGTTTTATTGTATCAGTAGTTCATAAATGTTGAATGAGCTATGATAGTTATACAGCATGCTGCTACTGTCATAAGATGCTAATGAGCCAAATAACTTCAGATTAGTCATTGCTTTAATAATAATTTTTGTGGCAGCCTAACATCAACATTTTCTTCAAGTGAGTTAATTTTTTATTCCTTTCCATCATGTTGGGTTCTATAATAAGTTAAGGGAATTTTCATAATTCTGTATGTAGCTTTAAAGATGAATATTTACCATTTACTACATCTCTATGGTGACCAAACCTTTTTTAACCAGTCATAACTAGAAATGTGCCAATCAGAGGATTAAAAACAGCAACCAATTCTTCTGTGAAGTTGAAATCGATATATTATATAGTTTTAAATATTTGTTTCTATCAAGCTGACGTGGACGAACAAAATTCAGTTGTGAGTCCAATAGTGTGTGGGTCGGCGCTCAGGGGGTTCTCGCCCAAGGAGTAATTCAGTGCTGTATCTCTCCCTGTGTGCTGTATCTCTCTTTACAAAATAGTTACTGGCTGTGAGAATGTTTGGCATCTTCACACCTGCTGCCTCTTATTTGAGTTTCTGAATTTCTGTGACCTTGTGTTGTATGAACAGCTGACGGATAACATTGCATAGCTGATGTTTATAAGCAGCCCGTTCTGAGACCAAGAGCCACTCTGCTGGGGACCCTTTTAGGATGAATACCTGTGTGACTGTCTTTTTCTTGGCTGTGGGTCTTTCTGTGGGTGAGTTTGATAAAAGCTTTTCAAATGTGGACACTGTTGGGCAATCTCATCTAAACTATGTTATTGTGCCTCAGTCCACTCTCTGGACTACAGAGCACTTCACCAGTTTAGAGCCATGATCCTATGCATGAAACCTGATAGCTGGCCAGCTCTTGACTATGCGGACTATGGCTGCTACTGTGGACTTGGAGGCTCTGGCAACCCTGTTGATGAACTCGACAGGTCACAATCCAAGTGCTATATAAACTCACACTGTTTTAACAAAACTGATGGATTCTGAACTTTAACCTTTGAACTGTTAGGTGCTGCCAAGTGCATGATCAGTGTTACAGTGATGCCATGCAGCATCCTGAATGCTGGCCCATCCTGGACAACCCATACACGGAAATCTATGACTACACATGTGATGAAGCAAACAAAAAGCTTACATGCACAAGTAAACTCCTGTTTCAGCTTTTTTTTTTTTTAATGAAATTGTTTAATTCCTGGTTATCTAAGACTAATATACATTTTTTTTCTTTTATAGGCAGCAATGATGAGTGTGAGATGTTCATCTGTGAATGTGACAGGAAAGCAGCGGAGTGTTTTGGCATTTCAACCTGGCACCCTGAGCATGAGCACCTGCCCAGTGATCGGTGTCAATAAAGATCTTTATCTTTAACAGAACCATGATACCCAAGAGATCTTAGATATTGATTAAAATTTATTTATAAATGTATCACTCTTCTGGCTTTTTTGCAGAATTCTGTTATACGTGCTTGTAAAAATAATCACCAATAGAGGGTAATGTTCTTTAAGTTTTGCATCGACTGCAAAAAAGACAGAAGCCGTCTGTCCTGGAGAGCTGATTTAAAAAAGATTCAGAACTTTGCTTTAATTTAAAAAAAAACAAAAATAACAAACATTTTTATGTCTTTTTAAATATTATAACTAAAATTATGAATACATACATACAGATATCACAGTTCTTACATAATCTGCAGTGAATATCTGAGCTGGTGTAAAGCTCTTCCTATGGATCTCACCCAGTATACATTTTATTTTAAAAACGTTATTAAAGTTTTCCCCAAGTATGACATTTAAATAATCTTAGATACACAAACAACAATACATAAACAATGTTGGTACACAGTGATCAATCTGGGTTACTTCTTTTGATAGCTAAGGCCCACTTTTTTCGTTAAGTCTGAATCCATTGGAAACCTGCAAGAAAACTTCAGTCACTGAGTCAGAAATGTAAAAATCTAAATTACTATAATAGCCTAGTCCTAAATAAAGTTTGCATTTATGTCGACAGCAAATTATTTGTACATCATGCCGCATGTTGATTATAGCCCTGCAGCATCATGCATGTCAACATGTGTACTTTTTATGAAGCTCCTGCAGCATTAAAAGAAAAAAATTATAGTACTTACCTGTGAAATGTCATGCCTTCCTCCTTCGTGGACTCATTTCTCCGATTTTGGCAGGTGGAAACCCGCACCATGAACTGGCATTTTGCAAAAAATGTGTTCACATACATGCACTCCAGCAGTATCTTGACCTCACCAAGATGGTAGTGCTCTCCTCCCATGAGGAATCATGTGATGTCTCCACTAGCGATATAACTCATTTTATTAAACCATACATTCAGTAAAATAAGCAGTTAACCTAAAAGTAAGTTGGCGATAAAACAATCCAAAATTCGACAAATGATTGAAATATGCACACATACAGTACAGACCAAAAGTTTGGACACACCTTGTCATTCAAATGAATGGGAAGGTGTGTCCAAACTTTTGATCCAAGACAAGACAAGACAAGATGTTAGAGGGGATTGGTGATAGAAGGTTTACCTAGTGTTGACAGCCCTGATTGTTAATGAGTCATTTTGTTTTTTTCTGTATGAATGATGCATCATTAACCCTTAGATATTAACCCTTGTGCTATCCTAGGCACTTTAACATTGGGAGTTGGGTCATCTAGACCAGTGTTTTTCAACCAGTGTGCCGCGGCACACTAGTGTGCCGTGGAAGATTGTCAAGTGTGCCATGGAAAATTGCCCTCATTAACTGATCTAAAAACATTAACCATCTCCAGGAAATCAGCTTTTTGTTCATCCAAACAGGTCCTGATAAAACACTGAGTAGTTAGGAATATAAAAGATCATAAAATACTTTTTTCTTTGTGTTTAATTGATTCTATTAAAGACATTTTGATAAAAATGACGACACCGCAATTTACCTGCAGCTATAACTGTTTTCTGAAAAGTCCCGCAGCTTTTACTGTCTCCACGACTCCACCAATTATTCTTGAAGGCTTAATCACATGTCATCAGTCTGACCAATCAGAAGTGTTAAAAGTCTTCACTTCCTTGTTCCAATTTAGCTCATAACTCTCTCAGTTCCAACAAAAACACCAGCTAAAGCTCGTCTTTAGCGGTTTAGCTTTCCACAGAATCCGGTATCAGACCGTGGAACAAGTGAACAAAACCATGAAGCTCAGAGACGCAAGTCTTTCTGCCGTTTTCTCGCCGTATTCACACTACATCTCCCATGATGCATTGGCTTAAAGGGACAACGCCTCAGCGTATATGAGTCGTCCTCGTTACACGGATAGAAACCACAACGAACATACAGTTTGTATGTAACTTAACTTTTATCACATCTTTTAGAAAAAACATCTGCAACTTCCTGCTTTTTCTGCCACAATTATCACAAAAATGCACGTCAGATTGCCGGGGGGGGGGGGGGGGGGGGCTGTAGATCAAAACAGACTATGAGTTTCTGCTTTAATTTTTTTTTTGGGTTGCTGGTGTGCCGCGGGATTTTTGTCAAGGTTAAAGTGTGCCCTGGCTCAAAAAAGGTTGAAAAACACTGATCTAGACCCACTAGACCAGAGGCGGGCACTGAGGGCCGCATTCCTGCATGTTTTCCAGCATACCCTGCTCTGGCATGTTCTAATTGGCTGCACACACCTGAAGCAGGTAATCAGCCATGAGTAGGGCAAGATTATTGGCTGGACACACCTGAACCAGGTAATCAGCCATGAGTAGGGCAAGACTATCTGGAAATCATGCAGACACACCGGCCCTCGAGGCCTGGAATTGCCCACCCCTGCACTAGACAGTGCGCTGAACCTTTTTTCTTCAATGATTTGTGATCTTCACTGGTGTCCATGGATTACATGAAATCTTTCCACCTTTAACCACCTTTGTCATGGTAGGGAGAACACGTCAATGTAAGGGTGGGGTCAGCTAAGATAACAAAAGGGTTACACTGTAAAAAAGGGACTTGATAAAATTGTATAATTGATTACAAGGTGACCTTTTTCAAAAGTCCACAATGCTCACTGAAATGACTTGAAACGTTCAAAAGTAACAATAAATTAAAATTTATTGAAAATTAAATAATTAAAATCAGCCATTACTTTTGAGTTGTTGATTAACAGAATTATTTAAAAAAACAAACCAATGAAATAGGGCTGGACAAAAATGATGGTACCTCCATAAAAGACTGAGAACTAATTTGCCCAGGGGGTCATGATGAACTCAGGCATGTCCTTTAATTGACATCACAGCTGTTTTCAAACCCATAATCAGTCAGTCTGCCTATTTAAAGGGAGACAAATAGTCACGTTGCTGTTTGGTGAAAAGGTGTGTACCACACTGAACATGGACAACAGAAAGTGAAGGAGAGAATTGTCCCAGGACATTAGAAACAAAATTATAGACAAACATCGAAAAGGTAAAGGCTATAGAACCATTTCTAAGCAGTTAAACATTCTGTCTGTCTGTGTCTGTCTCTGTGTCTGTGTCTATATGTGGGTGTCATGCAGGTGTGCACTGGAAACCTGCCCCAGCTGCCCTGGGGAAGGTTTCCAGTGCACACCTACATGACAATCTGACCATCACTGACGCACTCATACATAGCAACAGTTGATTGGAGGGAGTGGGGATTGACCTGCCGATCTTTTGAACAGTGGCCGACCTGCTCAACCAGCTGACCCCCTTTTCTGTACTGAGAGGTCTCAGATCTTTCCGCGGATCTGCTGTAGCCACTCCTCCACCTTGGGAGTTACTGCCCCGAGTCCTCCAATTACCACTGTCACATTCACTTTCCATGATTTCTTCAGTTATTCTCTGAGTCCCTGGTATATCTCCTGTTTCTTATTTTCCTTCTTTCTGATGTTTCCATGATTTGGTACTGCCACATTCACAACAACGGCTTTCCTCTGCTCTTTATCCAGTTCTATAATGTCTGGTTGGTTCGCCATTACCGTCCTGTCAGTCTGTATCTATAAGTCCCACAGGATCTTTGGTTTCTCATTCTTCTCTACCACTTTCGGAGATGTTTCCCATTTTATTTTATTTTTTATTCTTTTGGATTATCGCAGGATCAATTCCATGGTGAAGAGGAACCCGTTCACAACAGCCAACCAAGTGAACAACACTCTCCAGGAGATAGGCGTATCAATATCCAAGTCTACCATAAAAAAGAAGACTGCATGAAAGCGGATACAGAGGGTACACTGCAAGATGCAAGCCATTCATAAGCCTCAAGAATAGGAAGGCTAGATTGGAGTTTGCTAAAAAGCATCTAAAAAAGCCAGCACAGTTCTGGAAAAACATTCTTTGGACAGATGAAGCCAAAATCAACCTCTACCAGAATGATGGCAAGAGAAAAGTCTGGAGAAGGCGTGGAGAAGCTCATGATCCAAAGTACACTACATCATCAGTAAAACACTGTGGAGGCAGTGTGATGGCCTGGCCGTGCATGGCTGCTAGTGGCACTGGGACACTAGTGTTTATTGATGGCGTGACACAGGACAGAAGCAGCCCAATGAATTCTGAGGTGTTCAGAGACATACTGTCTGCGCAGATCCAGGTGAATGCAGCCAAACTGATTGGGCGGCATTTCATAATACAGATGGACAATGACCCAAAACATACAGCCAAAGCAACTCAGGAGTTTATTAAAGCAAAGAAGTGGAATATTCTTGAATGGCCAAATCAGTCACCTGATTTTAACCCAATTGAGCATGCATTTCACTTGTTGAAGACTAAACTTCAGACAGAAAGGCCCACAAACAGCAACTGAAAGCCGCTGCAGTCCAGTCACATTTTGGGGGGTGTCTGGGAGCTGGGGCGCCGAAAAAAGAGGGGGTAAAGGTGGCTGACCCTAGGGGCCCAGACCGAGGGGTCCCATAAGGCTGGAAAATTTAGTTTACAAAACATAAACTAATGTCTGATGATCAATTTGGTTTCAGAAAAAATAGATCAACATCCATGGCGTTTACGCAATTAATAAAGAAATAATAAATGCCACAGATAACATGAAGTCCACAGTGGCAGTGTTCATTGATCTGAAAAAGGCTTTTGACACGATAAAATTTTGTTAAATAAATTGGAAAGACAAGGAATACAAGGACAGGCATTAAATTGGTTAAACAGTTACAGTAAAAACAGGTAGCAGTTTGTACAACTGGAAAATGGTGAATCACCCCTGCTGAATTTAAGCTGTGGAGTACCACAAGGGTCAATATTGGGTCCAAAACTGTTTATCTTAAATCTTAATGACATACACCTTGTGTCAAAGACACTCAAAAGTTTTTGAGTGTCTTTGACACTTTGACACTTAACTTTTTATATGCCGACAACACAAGTATTCACAGGGGGGAGTCTCAAGGAAGTTGTAAAAGTAATAAAAACAGGGGAAACTAAAACAATGGTTCGACATAAATAAACTCTCACTCAGTGTTTACAAACAGAAATTATGATTTTTGGAAATCGCCATATTCCTGCAGATCTGGAAGTAAAAGTTGCTACTGATAATCATGTGGTGGAAAGACTCCCTCTACTTTAGCTCCTTGGAGTAATTATGGACCACAAAATATTCTGGAAGCCAAATATAGAGCAAGTCATAGTTAAACTTTCTAAGGCATTGCAGTGTTAAGAAAAACATGTCATGCACTTGCTCACAAAGCACATTTACTAATATATTTATCGATAATATACCATATTTACATTGCAGAGTAGAAGTATGGCGAAATACTTACAAAACAAATTTACATTCTTTGTACATCTTGCAAAATAAAGCTATTCGAATAGTTCGTGGTGTGGATTATGGGACACATATGAATGCACAGTTTCTAAACTCGGGTTTATTGAAATTATTGGAACTAGTGAAACTTAAAACGGCACTCGTTATGTTTAAAACCAGGAACAACATACTTCCAGCTAACATACAACAAATGTTTAAGGATTTAAGAAAACAGCTGAACTTGAAAAAGCAGTTCATTCTTACGACAAAAAAGTAAATGTGCTTATCAATATGTTGTGTGGTGGATTAATGGAATGGATTGAATAAGGGTTTAAAACAAATAAAAACATTTACATGTATTAAAAAAACCTACAAGATGTCACTGAGGCTAGAAATGATAAAAAATAACAAATGGGAAATTGAATGTTTTGAGAAAGAAAAACTGTAATGGATATGTGCACAATTTATGGTGTTGTAAAAAGTGGGTGGGAACATACAAGACTTTTTCTTCTACCCAATCCATTTCAAGCACATTGTTTTGTTTTCATTCTGTGCTTGTATTTGAAAAAAAAAAAAAAAAAAGCTTAAACAGAGAGAATGACTCCAAGCCGTTTGGCTGTCATTGTACTTTGTGTCATTGAGATTTTCCTTGTTTCTAACAACAACAATTTATGCATATACAGTGTTGCATTTTGGTATTTTTCTTTTATTTGTCTGTGCTGTAATCCAGTTAGGGGAAGCTCTTTTTTGTTGGGAAAAACATAAATTCTTACGATCATGGAGTGTTTTAAAGGTTCGGATACTCGTAAAAAGAGTGTCGGGAAATACTACCAGCAGCTGATATTTTTTGTTTTAATATTTTGACAATGATTATAAGGTTTGAATCTTTTTTTTTTAAAACTTGTCCTGTCCAACAGCTGGGCAAACAGATGAGAGCTGAAGGCCTCTTGTGTTGGACATATTTTAATTTAACAACAGGGGTTCTGAATTTTCTGACAAACCAGAGGCATGTCTGAATTCAGCACCACTATGAGACTCACCATAAAGAAAAGTTTCACCATTTGCAGGGGAAGTTAAGAAAAGAGAAGATTTACCAACTATTATCTGGACTGACAATATAACTGTCTGCATTTACTGCAGCCGTGCCGTCGATGATGGAGCAGAAACACCTAGCTACCTTATTGCAAAAACGTTGGAGCAAACATCCACACCATTTTCGGATAGTGAACTTACTAAAAAATGCTGAAGGCTGCAGAAGTTTTGTGCCCCAAAAAGCAGTCGAACTTATCTAGCATAGGTCTGTCAAGGATTACGATTGCAGATACAACATCTCTGATGAGACTTGGGTGCCAAATGAAGGAATCCAGCCATTTAACCCTTGTGCTATCCTCGGCACTTTGACATTGGGAGTTGGGTCATCTAGACCCACTAGACGGTCTCTGAACCTTTTTTCTTCAATGATTTTTGATCTTCACTGGTGTCCATGGATTACATGAAATCTGTCCACCTTTATCCACCTTTGTCATGGTAGGGAGAACACGTCAATGAAAGGGTGGGGTCATCTAAGATAGCAAAAGGGTTATTGCATTTTTGGTCACTGTTGATGAAAGCACAGATACAGATATTGCACAACTGTGCATATTTATTAGTGGTGTTAAAGAAACGTCACAGCAGAGTTTCTTGAGTTGCTGGACACAACAGCTGATGACCTAGTCAGCTCTCTTGTTACTGCACCAGACTATGTTGAAGTGAACTGTTCACGTCATGTCAGTCTGGTCACTAATGGCGCCCCATTAAAGGTCGGGAAGAAGGCAGGTGTTGCTACAAAATTCAGGCAGCCAACCAGGATAAGACTCTTGGACATTCCATTGTGTTTTGCACACTTGAATGACAGTAAATGTGTCATATCAGGATTTGAATCCTGATATTGATGGCTGGGTGGAGTTTCCGGAGAGAAAGAGAGGTTAACTTCAAATTCTTATGTTCACAAATTTTTGCAAGATTTAAAATTAATTTTTCATTGAATGGCACATTTACATTCTAGGCAGGGTGTTTCATTTTTTTCTGTAGCCCCTCTTGAGTTTATTATTGGGATTGCTTCAGTATCAGATGTGAAATATTCAGTCTGTATGAAATTGAATAAACCATTTTTTTTTAAAAGTAAAAGGCAATTAATTTGAGATGTTTATTGCTTTTATGTTACTGGTCCGGCCCACTTGGGATCAGGCGCCAAAATGAGTTTGACACCCCTGCTATAAAAGGTTAAGAAATTAATTCTATTGTTATTATTATTATTATATAATGACTTACTCAGACAAAACTGGAACTCCGTGTACAGAGAGAAAGATGTGAACATTGGTTATAAATGTTTTTTAAAAATATTTAGCTCTCTTCATAATAAGAACAAATTTGCCAAATGCCCTTGGTTAACTACCGGTCTAAGAAATGCTTGTAAAAAGAAAAATAACCTATATGAAAAATTCTTAAAACAAAGGACAAGATAAACTGCACAAAGTTAAGTAATACCATAATAAACTAACTAAAATAACACCGGCACAGTAAAAACGTGTACTATAATATTCTCCTAAATTAAATTAAAAACAACATTAAGCGAGTTTGGAAGATATAGAATAACATAATTAAAAATGGGACAAAATATAAACAGCAAGATTTCTTTACAGATAAGAAGGGCAAAAGCCATAATATCAATGAAGCAGCAAACGGCCTCAATAACGTTTTTTGTAAATGTGGGTCCAAATTCCAAAATACAAAACCAGCAAAGAAAATAATCCACCCATCGAAAAGATCCCACACTCAACCCTTCTCTCTGACGTGAACGAATATTACCTGATATCAACAGCGACATGACGGTAAACAACCTCATTGGCTATCATTGATGCTGTGGAGGAAATCACAAATGCTCTGGACAAAAAGAAATATGCAGCCAGAATTTTCATTGACTTAAAAAAAGCATTTGACACTCTCAATCATGTTATCCTACTTGACAAACTAGAAGGGTAGGAATAAGAGAACTAGTGCTAATTTGAGTTAAAGAGATCAGCTGTGGTGCCCCAACAGGATTAATTCTGGGCCCGCTGCTATTCAATATTTATCATCAATCAATCAATCAATCAAACTTTATTTATAAAATAGCGCTTATCATGCATTTCGTGCAGCTCGAAGCGCTTTAACATTAAAAACAAAAAACACACAACATTACAGTAAAAACCCAACCCACCCTACACCCTTCCCACTCCTCTCCATTAAAGCACATGACCCACGACAATGAATGTTGACTACCAATACAAGTTAAAATAAATAAATAAATAAATAAATAAATGAATAAATAAATAAATGAATAAATAAATAAAAAAGCAAGCAAACAAACAAACAAACAAACAAGGCTTGGCTCTGCTGTGAGGAAACGGCATTTGGGAATCTCTTCATACCAGGAGCCAGCCCGCCCACGGGAGCATGGCCACAGCGCCAACCCAGACCGGGACAACACCAGGGTCCACTTCACAGCCGTGAGGCTGCAAAATTAAACCCCAGCCGCCCCAGCAAGGGCAAGAACTGCAACAACAGCCACCGGGCAAGCCGGCAACCCTGGCAGAAAAGACTCCCACAAGAAACACTGGGGCTAAAATCACAATAAGATACTAAAATTATAAGATTTATTAAAAAATAAATAAATAAATAAATAAAAAAAATAAAATAAAAAACTGAGAATAAGATGCATAAAATGACATGAAGTATAGTATAGAATATAGCCTATATTAAAACTAATAGAATAATTTAGCAGTTAAAATCAACTGAAAGCTAAATTATAAAGGTGGGTCTTGAGCCTCTTCTTAAAAACCTCTACAGTCTCTGCGGCCCTGAGGCCCTCTGGCAGGCCGTTCCACAGGCGAGGACCGTAATGGCAGAACGAAGCCTCACCATAAGTTTTGGTCCTCACTTTAGGAACAACTAAGAGGCCAGCACCGGAGGACCTCAGGGTCCGCGAGGGCTCATATTTTAAAAGAATATCATTCAAATAAGAAGGCCCAAGACCATAAAAACACTTATAAACCATTAAAAGAATTTTAAAATCAATCCTAAAACGCACAGGGAGCCAATGCAGCGATTTTAAAATCGGTGTAATGTGTTCCCGCCCTCTGGTTCTCGTCAGAACTCGTGCTGCTGAGTTCTGCAATAGCTGTAGATTTGAAATAGACTTTTTGGGTAAACCAGAGAGCAGGGCATTACAGTAATCTAAACGACTGAAAATAAAAGCATGCATTAGCACTTCTGTGCTGGCAAGAGAGAGGAACGGGCGGACTCTGGCAATGTTTTTAAGATGATAAAATCCTGTCTTAACGACATTTTTAATGTGTGGGATAAAATCTAGCTCAGAGTCAAAAAGTACGCCCAGGTTTCTCACACATTGAGAAGGTTTAAAATTATGAAGATGTGGTAAAATCATCTCTCTCTTGTCTTCAGAACCGATGATTAATACTTCAGTTTTGTCCTGGTTGAGCTGTAAAAAGTTTTCTGCCATCCACAACTTTATATCTAAAATGCAGTTTAAAAGAGTGCTGACAGGTTCAAGGTCATCAGGAGACACGGCGATGTAAAGCTGTGTATCATCAGTATAGCTGTGAAAGTCAACGCCGTGTCTCCTGATGACATCCCCAAGAGGCAACATATATAAATTAAAAAGTATTGGCCCTAAAATCGACCCCTGGGGAACCCCACAACTTATTTCGTGGATTCTTGAAGAGCACGTATCCATACTTACATAAAAGTGTCGATCTGTAAGGTAAGAGTAAAACCACTTAAGAACATTTCCAGAGAGGCCCACTAGACTACTAAGTCTGTCTAATAAAATCTGGTGATCTACTGTATCAAAAGCGGCACTAAGATCCAGCAGCACCAGAACAGAAAGTTTCTGTGAGTCGTAGTTTAATCTAAGTTCATTAACGATCTTTAAAAGAGCCGTCTCTGTACTATGGCTTTTCCTAAAACCAGACTGATATTTTTCTAAAATTTTTTGGGCATTTAAAAACTCATGCAGTTGAGTAGCGACACTTTTTTCTATTATTTTACTTAAAAATGGTAAGTTGGATACGGGTCTATAGTTATCCAGATTTTTTGGATCTAATTGACTCTTCTTCAGAAGGGGCCTTACCACCGCCGTCTTACAGGCAGAGGGAAGACCCCCGTCTGAAGAGAGCAGTTTACTATATTTAAAAGCTCTGACTCAAAGAATCCATAAAATGTTTTAAAAAGTGAAGTGGGAATGGGATCTAAAAGGCAGGTTGTAGTGTTTACTTGGGATACAACTCGACCAAGCATCTCTGCATCAACCAGGACAAAACTCCCCAGTGTTTCTTCTGGTAAAAACAATGCTGGAGGTCTGTTAAGATCCGTGTACTGCATGGATGAAATGTTTGATCTTATGGCATTGATTTTACCCATGAAGTGGTCTGCGAAGTCCTCACATGCAGCATTAGATGATGGCATGGAGGACTTGTTGAAATCTTTGTTTATTAAAATATCAATTGTTTTAAAAAGAAATTTGGGGTTGTTTTTATTTTCTGAAATGATTTTTGAAAAATAAGAGGTTCTGGCCCGTTTAACTGAGTTATTGTAGATTTTGATTTGTTGTTTTAAAATGTCTTTATGAATGATTAAATTCGTCTTCCGGTATTTCCTCTCTGCTCTCCTGCAGTTCTGCTTCAGACCCTTAATGTCGTCAGTCTTCCATGGCATTTTAGGAGTGGCTGCTATTCAATATTTACATGAAGGATATATTCAATGTCTCAAAACTTTATAAAATTCATATTATTTGCTGATGACCCAAATATATTGTATTCTGCAAACAATCATAGGGAACTTATCAATGTGGTGAACACAGAGTTTAACAAAATAAAATCATAGATAGATTATAACAAATTATCTTTGAACCTAGAAAAAAAACAAAGTGATGTTTTTGGTAACTACGCCAATACCGAGCTCTCAATTAAAATAAATATTGTCTCAATTGAAAGTGTTACAGAAATCAAATTCTTAGGGGTTGTTATCGATGACAAACTAAGTTGGAAGCCACACATCAGACACATGCAAACTGAAGTCTCAAAAAGTATTTCAATCATAAATAAATCTATCATATATTAGAATACAAAAGTAGATATTTATTGTACTGCTCCTTAATATTACCACATTTCACCTAATATATAGAAATCTGTCGGAATACTTACAAGAGTTCACTACATCCTCTCTTTTTACTTCAAAAACGAGCCATCAGAATTGTACATAAAGCTAGCTATCTTGATCTCACAATTTATTTGATCAATTTTGACATTTAAAACTGTATGAACTTGTTGATTTGTACAATGCACAACTTAAGCAAGTAGAAAATCATTACCATTCAATATCTAAAAACAGTTCTTAGAAAATGAGGGAAACTACAAACTGAGAGAATGTAGGCCTTCAAGATCAAATTGATAAGAACAACAAAGAAAAGTTTCTGTGTGTATGCAGCTGTGTCTGGCACTAAACTTTGGAACAGGTTAAGTAATGAGCTCAAACTGTTCAAGAAAATGTATAAAGAAACTCTGATTTCACGATATAAAGATAAGAGGAGTTAAGGATCAACATGTGTGTGTCACTGCGGGGATTGGGGGAGTACCCAGGTGAAGAGAGGAGGAGGCAGGAGGTTCCAGGTGAAAAAGAGTCTTTAATAAACCCAAACTAGAAACAATAAAACTAAAATCCACAGCTGAGCAGGCTAGAGAAACTCAAAACTCGAAAACACTTGAATGGGGAAATAGCAAGCTATGGACCAGCACAGGAGGAAGGGAAGGACAGGACTTAAACAGACACCGATCAGACGAGACACAGGTGAAAACAATCAGGACAGATGGGGACCAAAAGTAAAACTCGAAACCATGATACAAAGCAGGAACCTTTCAAAATAAAACAGGAAACAGAATCAAAATAGAACCAAAAAACCAAAGCAAAGAACTCAAACAGTAACAGTGTGAACTTGGTTGTGGAAAATTAATAAAAGCTCTTGTAATTACAATGCAAAAGCACTATTAACCACATTAGCATAACTAGTATAGTTAGCATAATTAGCATCGTAAGCAATGTGTTTTTCTGAGTCAATTTACGGTGCTGATCGCAATGCTATAACTTTAAGCCATATTAGCATAACTAGCATAGTTAGCATAATTAGCATCTGCAGGTTTGAATAGCCTTGATGAAATGTGGGCGGTGAGGGCGGCGGATAGCGGAGGTGGTGCATAGAGGCGGATGGCGGGGGCGGGTAGTGCCTGCGGGCCATAAAACGCCGCTTGCAGCTATGCTTCTTATTGTGTTGACTACAATGCTTAAAATGAATCAATCACATACAGGAAGTGATTTAGAGTAGCCGTTACATATCAGGGAGCAGAGAGCGACACAGACAGCCCTATAATGGTGAATGCACTACAGTGCAGTACGTAGTGAGAAGTGAAGGAATTGGACATAGCCTCAGTCTGTCGGCAGCAGGGGAGCGCCGCTCTTATCAAAAAAGAAAGAAAGACTCAATCATTTTTAATAAAATGCCTAAAGCAGTAAATTGTTGTAATTTGTACATTAAATGCAGACTTATAGTAGAGTATTTTTCTGGAATAGTAAGCTTGAAAAATAAAGGCCTGGTCATGATATGAATAAAGTAAATATCCAATACTGATCAGGAGACAACATCCGATTTTCGATTGAGTAATCAACCATGTAATTAGTCCTGATTTCAGGTTAAGTAATACAAATTTTTTTTCATTTAAAAAAAGAAAGTATCCAATCTAAATAAACTAATTTTACTTATTTAATTTTTTTATGTTACAAAAGTTTTGATTTTGTCCTTAGGAATGAAAAGAAGAAAAAAAAATCACAAGTGACTGAAGGTACAAATAAAAATTGACTCAAATACACAATCCAGGTTCATTGCTGCTTTAAATTAAGTGAATATATTTTACTTAGAACTAAAGTATTATTGGTCAAATGGATACAGTTTTCGCTTTTAACCCTTGTGCTATCTTGCATTGACGTGTTCTCCCTACCATGATAAAGGTGGAAAGATTTCATGTAATCCATGGACACCAGTGAAGATCACAAATCATTGAAGAAAAAAGGTCCAGGGCACTGTCTAGTGGGTCTAGATGACCCAACTCCCAATGTTAAAGTAGGACTAGCACAAGGGTTAATTGTCATTTCTAAAGGTTCTTCATTTTTGGTTCAAAATGAAGAACTTTGATTAGCCTGCTTTTAAAAAACATTCTTTTAGAGAATTAGCTGGCTCTCAGTTTTATTTATTGTACAGTGTCCATGCACAACAGGGGGGTAATGTGTGCGTGGGGGGTGGGTGTGTGTGTGCGAAAGGGAGAGTACATTCCTTTCTCTTTCAAGGAATCCTAATGACTCAGGGCAGTCTTCTGAGAATACCTCCTGTATCTCCTGCCATGAATAAAATCCCCATCCTGCTCCTTTCTCTCATAGTTTACTTGTAATCTGATCACACAAGTATGTGGGATAGGCAGCAAAACACCATGTTGTAATTGAAAAACTTTAAAACAGCACGTTTCCATGAGCTGCAGAACAGGAAGTGAAAGCCTCTTCTCTATTTATAGGCTTATCTCCTTGGAAACTATGCTTAAGTAAACATGTGCAACTGTCTTTTTTTTATCAAGTTCAGTTTGAATCCCAAACAAGTAGCTTGTTAACTTTCTTTTTTCATATATCCTATATATCCATTCTTATCATATTCGATACACGCACTTCTGAGAACCCTATCTCAACACCATAATACAAACTATCCTTAAATATTCCTTGTTTATAACTTGGTACAGTTTTTTTTGCCCTTTCATGCATCATCATTTCACTAGGGGCAACAGAAGAGCTTTTCTTCCTCATTTCAAAATGGCTGCTTCCATTCGGGAACACATTTAGCAGATTTTCAAAACTTTATGATGAGAATAACTCATCTATTGTTATTCATTTTTATAAAAATGACTACTTTCTGTATTGAAAGAATGCTAAATCTGTTTCATAATTATTTTTTTATGATACAGTTACACTATTTTAATTTAAAAAAATGTGTGGATCAAATTTGAGTTAGTTGGTAAATAAGGTGTTTTTTTCTTGAAAACTCATGTCAATATTTTTGCATCTTAAACTAACATATAGTGCATTTGTGAGCAAAAACTTACTAAATCACCCAGCAGATGATAATTGAAACTATACATCTTTTAAAAAATGACATTGCAAAATCTGTTTTCATGAAAGGCCAAAAAAAACATTTTTGTTAAAAAAAAAAAAAATTTCTGTCAATTATTTGATGTAGTAGGCGTCAGAGATTTTCATGCTTCAGTAGTTCAGATAATCAAATAAAATGCCAGATGGCATTAACAAAAGGGGGCATTACAAGTACAAGGTGTAAAATGATGAACTGTGGCTACCGTAGTTTCCTATTGTTTGCCAAACAATCATGTACAGCACAAGATATCCCTTGTGCTATCTCAGATGACCCCACCCTTACATTGACGTGTTCTCCCTACCATGACAAAGATGGATAAAGGTGGAAAGATTTCATGTAATCCATGGACACCAGTGAACATCAGAAATCATTGAAGAAAAAAGGTTCAGAGCACTGTCTAGTGGGTCTAGATGACCCAACTCCCAACGTTAAAGTGCCTAGGATAGCACAAGGGTTACAACAGTTACCATGTAATTTTGAAATCTTTGCAGCAGGACAGGGTGTGTCTAAAATACCTGCACTACTTTCCCAAGATGATTTTTCAGTTTGTTGACTTGTTCTGTCTGGTATTCATGTTACACAACTAAAGTATAAACGTGGGCCAAAAGTACATGTAAGTGCGTCATTCATGGGTTCTCTTTGCACATGAGTAGACTGGCAGGAAGCCATAAGTGGTAAATGTTCTTTTCTCTTGGAAAATAACATGCCGTGCTGTTAACACTTTTAACTTAAACGTAATATCGTCTTTGAAAAGGACAAGTTCCTTCTCCCAAACTATTAAAAACTAAATAGTGTGTGACTCTCTAGATTTTAAAAGCAATTCAGACACCATTCTCACTAAATTATTTTAAACAGCAAATATGATGCCACAGATTTCACAAAGTAAAACATAATAAGTAAGAACATTTTAGGAAGACTATTTATGAATCCACTCTGTTCTGATGATGAAAAATTGGGATGTTTTAAAAAAAATTAAATTACAAGACTTTTTCACAAAGATAGTTAATTACTGTTTTTTTGCAGAGACTTCTGGCAATTTTCTAGGGCACTTGATTTTGGAATTGTAGATTCATACAGCTCTATGAAATGGCAAACACACTATATAATGCACTATGTAGAAAGTAGTGAAAGAATTCGGACGCAACCAAGAACTTTAGTTTACTAGGTGCCAGAAGAGTAAAAGTAGACCTGTTTTAATAAAATAATTTAAACAAAACTATGCATTCACATTTACATAGGGTTGCAAAGCAAATAATGTGCAAATTATTGCCGTTTGGTACCATCCTACAACAAGTTTGTATTTTACAAATAAATAAACATATTTTTATATTCAAAAGAAACAGGCAAGTTTCAATGACCTGTTTGGCTGAACAAAGTCCTTTAAGCTCTGTATCTACTGGACAAGAATTTCTGAAGATATTGCAGATTGGGCTGCACGGTGTCACAGTGGTTAGCGCCCTTGCCTCACAGCAAGAAGGCCCTTGGTTCAAGTCCCAGCTGGGGGACCTGCAACAGAACATCAATGGGGGACCTTTCTGTGTGGAGTTTGCATGTTCTCTCCGTGCGTGGGGGTTCTCTCCAAGGTCTCCAGCTTCCTCCCACTGTCCAAAAAATATGCTCCATAGGTCAATTGGCAACTCTAAATTTTCCACGTGAATGGGTGTGGCCCTGCGACAGATTGGTGACCTGTTCAGGGTGTCCCCTGCCTTCACCTGCAAGTGGCCGGGATAGGCTCCGGCAACCCCGTGACCCAGTAAGGGACAAAACAGAAGAAGATGAATATTGCAGATCGGCGTGGTCTGTGATCCCAGCGGCCTCCTGTGGCCGAGCAGGTGACCGAGGCCTCGGAAGGGTGGGGTGATAACCATTAGCCTTGCCCTGGCCGGCACTTAAGTCATCGGCTTCAATGCAAACTCTGTACTTTTGGGTTCTGTTGTCATCCCAGACAGGCGTAGAGGCAGGCCCAGCCCGAAATGAGATGCCAAACTCAATCCGATCCTTTGGATCAATGTTCTGGGGCAATTTTATGTCAAAGGGGAAAATGCTAATGTCAATGCCACTGAAGCGATTATGCTGTAAAAAGGTGCAGGGAAAATCTTGGTAGCTCCTCCATGAGTCACAAGTCAGACTTATGTGCACCGCCTGTTGAGAACTCAGGTGAAAGACACACACTTTTCCACTTAAGGTATTCTCTGAGATGCAGCAGCTCTCCAGCAGAACTTGTTTTTCTTTCAAACGCATAAAGAAGGTGTTGATGTCCTGAGTGGGCTGTGGAAACCCCAGTACAAACTTGTGACGGGGAGGTCTGTTTGAGGGTGGCTGCTGGCTTTCGGCTTGGGTTAGAGATGGTCCCATCTCCAGGATTGAAGCAGGGGGGGTTGGATCAGGGGTAAAGTGATGCACAGCAGTGAGGGGCAATCCCATTTCGTCCACAAAGATTACATGTTTCCTGCTTGTACTGCCGATGTTCTTGCGCAAACAGCTCTTCAGCCTTGGAGGAAAATGTTGCAAGGATGGACATGTGGGAGAAGAAGCACCACAACGCATAATGTGATAGATGTTCTTTTGTGGAGATACTGCTGACTGAAAAGTCCTCTGTGTGGGTTTCAACTTAGGTGACATTGACAGTAGTTGAATCAAAGGTTGTCGCTGATTTAGACTCCAACTCAGGTCTGTCAGTCTTACAGGGGGCTGAGCGTGACTAAAAGTAGAAAGAACTCTGAGAAAAAAAAAACAGAAAATAAATCAAATATATCTCAAATACAGTGAGATATAACATAAAGACATCTAAAAGAAAACAACTGGTTACCTTGTACATGCCATTTTGCACTGCAGACTGTGTGGAATCTGCTTCTTCTAGCTGAGTGCTGCAGCAAAGTTAGTTTGATCTGGAATCTAAAAATAAATGGGATAAACTGATTAGTAAATTTAGAAGGAACAGGTAAATATTACAGCATGACAATATTTATTTAAAAGATACTCACAGGTATTTAAACAACTTTCTTCACCTCTGAGAGCAAAAGGCAGAGCAGGAGATGCAGTCTGTTTCTGCTCAGTGGGAACCAGTGTGTTTCTGAATGAGGCTGTGCTCCCCATGACATCACAGGTCAACAAGGACACACTCCAACCAATGAGATGCAACTGCTTTCTTATTGTCCTGCCCCCCTAAGGAATGTTGGCTGAGGTGTAGTCTAGAAGATATCCTTTCATGGAATTCTTCGGCGATGATTAAACAATGAATAGAACAACTCCCTGACACTTTCAAACAGGGTTTTGCAGGTACGCTGCAGATGTAGTAAACCCCAGAACCAGTAGGAGGCTCACAATTGGTGCAAGTCTTTGAATCCGCTTAAACCCCAAAAAAAAATTATCAGAGATGCCCAAGACATTATAGGCAGGGACTAAACTGAATGCCAGAAACAGCTAAATAATCATCATCGTTGTTTTGGAAAATATAGAGACCGATATTTTTCTGATTATGTAAAATCATCCCAATTAAATTTGACCACACGTTTCATTGTTGTGTTCTCACAATTCATTTAGTAATGGAAATCATTTTTGTGTTCTGTAAAAGTGTCACTTTTCTTTTTCAGTGGGTGCGCACTGAGTGAGAGAAATTTATCATGCGTGTCAACTAGTTGATTGTGAAACAACCTGTTTAAGTTTTGAAAATGCTGCCTCCACGTTTTTAGTGATCTCATCGGCAGTGTTGACATTATCTCACCACTGTGAGACCACTGGCAGAAATGCTACCTATCTATCTTGTCACTTGTTACCAGTTAATGCTGCAGAAAAAATGTCTAGAGCAAGGCTGTTTAATTGCAAGATTATATGAGCCTGGCCCGGGCTCTTAACACAGGAATTGAAGAAAGGAACAAGCCTTTTACTTGTTTTTGGAACAGTGTTGTGAATGTAAACAGTGCCAATGGCTCAAAAACCAGGGAAGCAACTCTTTAAAAAGAAGTTGCATTTCCATCTAAAAGTATGTACAGCTACAATTAGGAATTAGAAGCCGGTCTTCAGTGATTCAAATCAGGCTTAAATAGAATTCTAAGTTTTCTATCATTTAACGCCTTGATCTGATTTTATTCATCAAAAAAACAGCCAAGTGACGAAGTCACACATCAGCAACAACCATATCAAAACTGGGTACAAGACTCAAAGTGTACTTTTCTTAAAAAAACTATTTTTTATTGACAATTAAAAACAATGCTTGACGTAAGTTAAGTAAAAAAACACACAAAGTGCTACATGAGTGTTCAAAATTTGGCGGGGCAATTTAGACAAAAAGATAACAAATCTACAACAAAGGTTGATGCTGAGTCAAAGCATGAAATGCCACACTGGATTTTGAGTCAGTGTTAGCAGTCTAAGCAAGTTTAGTGGAGCAGAAAATGGTGCATACTGTATATGTTTTTATTTTAAAGAATTCAAAGGGAAGTGTTTTCTTTCTTTCTAGTTGGTCGAATGATGAATGCATTGATGTTGTTTTTTTAAGGTAAAACGTGTAGACTTTTATGTTTAGGATCCACTCTAAAATATTGTGCAGATTCCTCACCAGAATGTTCTTTAAGCTTCTGTTAGATCTGTTTATTAGAGACAGGACAAAATTGGAAGATATCTGGTATTATGCATGTAAAAGGAAAGTGTTTTGATTTAGCTCTGTGGAGAAAGTGTCTGTGTGTGTGTTGGACTGGGGGCAGTGCAGACTCTTCCTGGAAGGCGCTGTTCTCACTTGCCCACATCTATGGAAGCGATTGTGTAGCATAATTAAAAATAAAAGTCAAAACCAGAAATGCTTTTCATTTTCAAAATGAAGCTGCATTTTTTGACTCTCTTTGATTAAAATGAAAAAGCAATCCGCCAAAATGCTTTTTCATGTTCTTCCTCAACACTGCTCATTCTGTTACTTAATTAAAATGATAAAGAAAATGGTATTTGACATTTCATTTTCAGAAACTTCTCTAGTGAATATGTAGCAAAATTCATTTAGAAATCTGACAATTAAAATGGATTCTGTGATATAATTAAAATGAAAATGCAAAGAGGGGATTGCATTTGCGTTTTCACATCCACCCATACGGTGGCCCTGAAGTGCAAACCATTCAACAAATCACTCGATACAAAAACATTTTTAAGATCACAGCAACAATTTAAAAAGCAGTATTACATTTTAGAAAACAAAAGGAAATTTCAGAAACCAAAACTTAAAAAACAAAAAAAACAAAAAAAAATCAGAAAACAAAATTAATTTCCAGAAAAAAAAACGAAATATTAAAAAATGAAAACATTTCAGAAAACAAAATTAATTTCCAGAAAACAAAATGAAATACAAAAAAATGAAAACATTTCAGAAAAAAAAATGAAATATTAAAAAATGAAAAACATTTCAGAAAAAAAAATGAAATATTCAAAAATGAAAAACATTTCAGAACACAGAATTAATTTCCAGAAAACAAAACGAAATCTTCAAAAATGAAAAACATTTCCAAACCGGAAGAGGCAGGTACTATGGGACAATGCTGATTGGATGATGATGTTTGTCAATCATTTGAACTGAAAAGTATTTTAAATGAAGCGATGCCGGATTTTATCGTCCAAACAACAATGTACCATAATAATCCACGTATTTCTCATTTACATATTAAATCAAAAATGCAGCAAACAGATAATGAAAGTTTAAATTATTTTTTGAATATTTCGTCTGAAGCAGAACGGCCACCCGGAAGTAGTTTGTGTGGATGACGTCCGTTCTGCAGGTAAACAATGAAAGGGACAATAAAACGTTAACTAAAACGTTAATCTTTGAATGTTTAGCGGATGTGATGACAGAACGCACGCAGAAATATCAACACCAACCAGGTTTACAAATGTTTCGAAATTTCTGTGGGAGGATTCTGTCTGAAGCAGCAGCTGCGAAGAAACGGGTGTTAAAGACGGCGCACATCAGGAAATGCAGTCCCGCCATCCACAGATGGACTCAACTTTTTCCTGAATGAAAGATGAACGGCAGCTGATGTTTCTCTGTCAGGGATTTTTAATTTATTAATTTATCTCTGTCAGGGATTTAAATGGAGCTGGAGTCCAGTGCAGAGGAAGCTGCAAGCATGTACGAGCAGGAACTGGCGTTCCTTACCTGTGCATACCTCTGGATGTGATGCTGAGCAGCAATGTGGACAAACCTTCCCTGACATGACTCTTTTTGATATAGTTGTTAAGCACAAACAGGCTTTTCCCAGATGCATCTTTTCCTCTAATAAATGTGACTGACAGGTACGCTGAGTAAATGCTGAATGTAAACGTAACATTTGACTGACTGCATGAAGAAGCCCATAAAGGAAAATCCACAACTGTTTCTTTGTTTCTGTTACTGAATAACGTATTCATGTTAGGTTTTCAATAAATACACTGCATTGCTATGAATCAAATTTGTTTATTTTCATATCCATTATTACAATCCTCACGTCAGCATTCAGTTTTTTCATCGACAAAGAAACATTTCTAAACAACAGCTTTGAAAATCAAACATCAACTTTGTTAATAAAGCTTTAAAACCTAAAATGGTAAACATGGAAAAACTCCTAAATGAAGCAAGTCTAATATGAACATTTTAAACTGGAGTTTTGCTTAAAGGAACATTAAGTTGTTTGGAGTTGTACAAGTGTTTGATGCGATTCCTCAGATGTGATTTCCAGATCATCAGCCCGACGCAAAAGCCAGGAATTGTGCTTCGTTTTTCACTCCCCACTGCATCATTTACAACTAATCAGGCTTATGCAGCAGGTTAAAGACTTTTCTTTGAAGGACCTGCAATTAAAAAAAAAAAAAGGAGGTGTTAAGGTTTAATAATAGTTATTGATTACATTGCACATAAATCATGGTGACTTGCCTGTACACTGCACAATGATATGAATGACTTTAGTCTTTTTGTATTCCCATGTAGAGCTGCCATCTGTTCTTCTGCAGCACAAACCTTTCTGGAACTTCGCTTTGAGAAACTTCACCTTTAGAAATATCACATGTTAATTCAATTAAGTATTTTATAAACTTTTAAAGTTCATTTTTAAGTGCCAGTATATGTATATGCATGGTTCAAAAATATACAATGCACTTTAATATTATTTCCCATAATTACTTGTTTACTGATTTCAATCTTAAAGTCGATTTTTAGCAACACTGATGCCATATAATTACTGTAATTACTGTATAAATCACAGAATCAGGCTGGCTCGGAGCTTTTTCTCTCATGTTGTCACCGAAAACGGGAACGGCTATCATGTGAAGACGGTTCGTCTCCATCGGGTTCCTTTTGCGCATGCGCAAGATAAAAAAAAATTATCTTTTCAAAGCAGCAGTTTAATTAACATCCTAAAATTAACATCCTTAGAGACATGTGACTGACAAAAGAAAAGATCACAGAATTGATTCTTACCTGAAGACGATTGACAGCATGAACCTCGCAGCCGTAGACATTAGCGCACAGCGTTCATAGTAAAAGTGCTCACAAACTACTTCCGGGTGATCGTGTGTCAGGCGAAATGTTAAAAAAAGAATTTAAAAGTTCATTAACAGTTTGCTGCAATTTTTATTTGATGTATAAATGGGAAATACGTGGATTATTATAGTACATTGTTGTTTGGACGATAAAATCCGTCATCGCTTCATTTAAAATACTTTTCAGTTCAAATGATTGACAAAAATCATCATCCAATCAGCGTTGTCCCATAGTACCTGCTTCTTCGGGTTTGGAAATGTTTTTCATTTTTGAAGATTTCGTTTTGTTTTCTGGAAATTAATTCTGTGTTCTGAAATGTTTTTCATTTTTTAATATTTCATTTTTTTCCTGAAATGTTTTCATTTTTTAATATTTCATTTTGTTTTCTGGAAATTAATTTTTTTTCTGAAATGTTTTCATTTTTTAATATTTCATTTTTTTCTGGAAATTAATTTTGTTTTCTGAAATGTTTTCATTTTTTAATATTTCATTTTGTTTTCTGGAAATTAATTTTGTTTTCTGAAATGTTTTCATTTTTTAATATTTCATTTTTTTTCTGGAAATTAATTTTGTTTTCTGAAATGTTTTCATTTTTTTTTTCATTTTTGTTTTTTAAGTTTTGGTTTCTGAAAATTTGTTTTGTTTTCTATAATGTAACGCTGCTTTAAAAAATTTTTTTTTTTTTTTTTAATTGTTGTGATCTTAAAAATGTTTTTGTATCGAGTGATTTGTTGAATGCTTTGCACTTCAGGGCCACCGTACACCCAGCAAAATCTGCAGCACTATTCAATCCCAGTTAGCATTTCCAGAGGGAGGCAGGGCGATGACATCAGTGCTCACTGTTCTTCTGCACTCTTTGCCCTACTGGCAGTGTTGCTAGATTGGGCAGTTTTGGTTCTAAATTTGCGGGTAAACATAGCTTTAGGGGAGTAGGCAAAATTTGAGGGATTTTAGGGTCGGTCTGGCATTTTGAAAATATATTACCGGACTGTGTGGCTGTTGGAGTTCTGCAAAGCTTCTGTGTACTGGAGCTCTGAGTGTGGGAGGAGCTACCAGCTAATGTTTTTAGCCGGATCGCTACACGGAGTGGTGTCTCTGTCATTCGCTATCTCACTTACAATGCATGGTAGACACGGAGAATGTGGAGAGATCATGTTTATTTGTTTTAAAGAGTTCTACTTCATAATCATGTTTCCGTGTTCGAGTTCATCCCAGAGATTCTCCCAGAGTCTCTGCTTCAGCTTCCACAGGCATGACGAGCGCTGCAGGCTGCGGTTTTCCATCTCCCTCTGACCGAGTCTGAAAGTTTGCTGTCCTGCGTTAACCCGAGAGGGAAAAAATTCAAACCAGATTTATAATTATTGTATCGATTAAAATAAAAAAAACATAAGATTCAGGAGAAGGGTTTAGGATCCGGCTAATACGTGTCAACAACAATATTTAGCGTCTGATGCATTTAAACTCGTTGGTACGGGCATAATGCCACAATGTGCATCTTGGCTGTAAATATGTGGGAAAAACTTCAACCTTTATTTTGTCTGGACAGGATTGAAAACACAAATTCACATGACTGCACGGTTTCTTTCAGGACTACCCGAAGTGGCACTTCCGCCTTCAAAAGCTGCCTCAAAGCTACTCTTCTGCTCAGAGACTCGGTTCTCCCGGGAGACACAGTCAGACGGACCGAGGTCTGAACCGGCCTCTGGAGTGTTGTACGTTACAAAGCACCCTTTCTTTCCCTTCACTTCACACAAACACGAAGACTGTGGCTGCACTGATCAGACATGCTTTGCTCGCACAGAGCATGTAGACACACCGAGTGAGCAATGACGTCATCGCCCGCCTCCCCCCTGGAAATGCTCACTTGTATTGAATTTTGCTACAGATTTTGCGGGGTGAATTTGAAAACGAAAATGCAATCCTCTCTTTGCATTTTCATTCTAATTATGTCACGGAATAAGCGATAGTAAAGAAGAAAATGAAAAAGGATTTTGAGGATTTTTGAGTCATTTCATGCAGTTACATTGTGAAAATGAAGAAGAATTTCTGTTAATCCATTTTAATGATCAAATTAGATATTTCTAAATGAATTTTGCTACACATTTACTAGAGAACTTTTTGAAAATGAAATGTCAAAAACCATTTTCTTTATCATTTTAATTAAGTGACAGAATAAGCGATGTTGAAGAAGAAAAAGAAGAAGCGGTTTGGCGGATTGCTTTTTCTTTTAAATTTTGAGTCAAAAAATGCAGCTTTATTTTGAAAATGAAAAAGCATTTCTGGTTTTGAAATTTATTTTTAATTATGCTATAGAAAAACTTCCATACACATCAGCTCATGAGAACCTGCTTTTCTTGTGGGTGGGGAGGGGCTGGTACTCAGGGTGAAGGTTTTTAGAGGAATGCTCAGAAATGCATGACTGCATGAAAATACTGGGAAGTTGTGTATATGGAGGACTGAACATTATAATACACTTAAAAGCTCCAAAAAGTGATTTTGCATGGTACATGGTACTTTAAGTTGATTAATCATTTCACCCCTATTTGTAAGCAACCTATCTGGGTTGTGTTTTTTGTTCTATTTAGCCACCTGTGTGAAGCATTTCCACTCCCTTCAGCTTTAGCATCATGGGAGTGTTGACTGCACAGCAACCAGCTAAAACAAATGAGTTTCAAACCAAGGATTTACCTCTAAACAATTAGGACCAACAGAAACTATCAGCAGACTAAGGGTTGTGTGACTCATGTATATAATTGCAGCAGGTGAGGCTGCATGACAGGATGTGATCAGTTGTTACAGGTGTGACTGAAGCAGTGAAGGCTGTTGGAGCGCTTTCCAGACATGTTGAAATCCTGCTTTTTGGCAGTCCCTGTTGTGACACTATAGAGCTGCTTGAGGCTTCATCGTCTTGATGCCTAAATCCGATTTTCTGTCTATATCCGATTTTTTTGACGTCACGCTTACTTCATCTTTTAAAAGTGACCCATATCCGCTTTTTGCATTTACACTATGCAATGCTGAAACTACCAAACGAGCAGGCCCTTAATAATAATCATAAAAGTAATAAAAGCAGATTTAGAAGATGCGTGTTGGTCCAAACGGCAAACGTTTAGCATGGCTAAAAAGAAACAAGCAAAGCTTGTCCCCCCCCCCTTTTTTGTTGTGTTTCTTTTGTATGATTGCGGTTGTCATGGAGGCAACACAGCAACGGAAGTAGCGATGCCTTGGGCGCTCCAGGATGAGGCAGGCGAACTAGACCGAATGCACGGGAGAGGAAAAATGAGGGCTGCTCGGCCGGCTTATGTGCTTTCTCTGAGTTTTGACTGAGGAAGTGTTTGCAGACGTTGTGTTATACTAACAGTTTGATCCAAGCAAAGAAATAAACGGCGTCTAGCCTGTTCCAGAGCAACGGTAGATTAGTTACCGTTTGCGTCCCTACCGGGACCGGACCGGAAATAACAGCGGTTTCCGACTACAGTCTGAAGCCTGAGGCTGAAAGGTAACACGCTGATGGGGCTCCAGCTGTCCTCAAACAGCAAAGTCAGCGCACAAAAGCACCTTTAACCCTTGTGCTATCCTAGGCACTTTACCATTGGGAGTTGGGTCATCTAGACCCACTAGACAGTGCTCTGAACCTTTTTTCTTCAATGATTTGTGATCTTCACTGGTGTCCATGGATTACATGAAATCTTTCCACCTTTATCCACCTTTGTCATGGTAGGAATAACACGTCAATGTAAGGGTGGGGTCATCTAAGATAGCACAAGGGATAATGAGTCATGTGATCTCAGTTGGTTGTGTCCACCTGAGTTGACGTCACTGACGTACGACTCGCATTTACTGGGGAATATCCGATTTGTCTGCTTACATGGCACACGCAAATGCACGTATCTGATTCGTATCCGATTTATTTCCACATGTGAATGAGGCCTGAATCCGATCTGAGAAAATCGAAATCCATGCGCTTTTTTTCCTGCTTACACGTTCACCGGTCATATCCGATCTGTGCCACATGAGAGGAAAAAAATCGGAATTGGGTCACTTGAACCATGCACTGTAAATGGGGCCTTAGTGTCTGCATGCAGTATTGCAATGGAAGAAGAGCTTTCCTTGTACAAGGAAAGCTCTTCTTCCATTGCTCACACTATGCAACCCCAGACAGAATTTAATAAATCATGATTTCTCCCAGAAATGACTTCGTAAAATTTGTAAACACATTAGTTATTTGTTTTTAATTTAAGTGTTTTGATTTTTAATAACAGTTTAAATGTGTCTTTTTTTAATTGACAGGTGGGTTGACACAACAGAGCTCCAAACTTTATTCAATTCAATTTTATTTTCATGGCCCAATATTACAACAATAGTTGTCTCAATGGGCTTCATACCGGTAATTGTATTATAAAGATGAAATCATAAAGAACACGAAGTCATAGAATGTAATGTATAATGGCTAAACTAAACTAAACAGACTAGGCGAAACTGGATAGCCCTGCCCTTAGACCCTCCTTCCCAATAAGGAAAAACTCCTAAAGAAAACGGATTCCGGAAAAAAAAGAAGAAACATCAGGGGTGTCCACATGAAGAAGGGATCCTCTCCTGGGACGGACAGGCGATGTACCACAACTCTTGTAGAAAAATTAGCTTATCTAACTCTACAACTACATGTTTAAATAGTCCAGCTGATGGGCTTCATGCAGATGGAGTTGGGGGACAGCTAGGAGAGCAAGACAAGCCAGTGGCAGGGTTCATAGCCTAGTGTAGGAGCAGGAGGTACAAGTACAGGAACAGGAGCACAGACGACCCCGAGGTGAGGTCCACAGCCAAGAACAGGAGCAGGAGCACAGAGGAGCCACTTCCAAGCATGTCTTTGCTTGGCATTTCATAAGTAAACGGCAATTAATGCGCCTGTCCCTCTTCAGGGTTTTTTACCCCATCATGCAAAATCCATTGGGTGAAGTCAGTGATTAAACCTTCACTGTGACAGAATGTCTATGCAATTTCACCAGCCACATACATAAATTATTATTTATTTATATGTATTGACTCTTAGGCACCCTCTGTTGAATCTTGTCTGTAAATTTCATTGGTTGTAGCAGAACTATGCTGACACAGAGATGCCATAGGTTGTCGCTTTGTGCAGCACTAAACATAATCAGATAATTTAGATTTTATCAATTCCTTTTTGTGAGTTTTGGAGAAAAACACACATTCTAATTATATATATAGGATATAAATGTTTCACTGATACTTTTTAACCCTTAAACACAGGAGATGTTGCTGGCAAGACGTGAAAAACACAATCAATGTGAATCCATTAATTGTGATGCAGAAAAAAGCAGCTTTTCATATCAGCTTTTCACCGATATGCAGCATGTTACTAAATTGTTGGATAACTGCGCAAAGCTGGTTTTCTCCTCAACCGAATCGCATGAATTACATTATTGCATAAACACTTCTCTACTGTAAAGTTTTTTCCCCACTTCAGAATCCACCTGAATCATGTTAATTGCATAAATGGGAGAAAAGCTACTATAGTCAAAAGAATGTAAACACTTAAGCTAAAGTTCTAAAGGGTTAATTTGGCTAATGTTCCTAAGTTAAACAGGTTTTCTTTACATTTTTGAAGTGTACTGCTGTACCAACTAGCACCCATATTGAATTGGTTACATAGAAATATCTACTTTGCATCTGTAGACATAAAAAAATACTCCAAAAGAAGTCCTTTTTTAATGTAAATCCGATTTTTGTTTTTCTTTTTATATTGGATCGAGACTGGTAGATAATGAGTTTTTTTGGGAAACTGCTGTTTATAATTTGACATTAGATTGGTAAATTAAAAGCCGGCAAAATCCCAGGACACATGTGGCAACATGTGACCAATATCATTTGACGCCTTAAACACAGACCAAGATCAGAGTAGGTTTATGTCAATCAGGAATGAAAATTTCTCTTCTGGACTTGGAGTTGCATAATCAGCTTAACATTAATTTAAAAAAATACCTGCGTCTAAAACTTAAAAAAATGTTTGTTTTTTTCTGGGTCTAAAAGATCAGCAATAAATTTGCAAAATTGAACCATTTTAAACTCTCCAACTGATATGCTGGCCAGAAGACACGGTGGCTAGAATGTTCAAAATAAAAAACTTGGAGAATCACCAAGAATGGGGAAAAAAGGAACAGTGACTCATTATATATAGTTAAAACATGCCAACTTTTGTAATATTAACTGAGTACATAAAATGTTTCTGTGGAAAGACCGAAAGTTACTGAAATCTGTTTTAACAAAGCTTAAGAAGTTCACACTTGGATTACCTCTTAGATAATTACAGAATGAATTGAAATGTATGTAAATATATTTGAATATAAACATTATAAATCTCATTAAAAAAAAAAAAATTACAAGATGGAAAATTTAGAACACAACTACCAACAAGTCATATCTCCTTTTGATGAAATAGAACCGGTTTTAGCAAAAATCAGTCACTTCAAGTTTCTATCCTCTATTGTTTAAAAAAAGGAACAACCTTAATCAAAATAGGGTGTGCTCTTAGTGTCAAAGTACTCTGATGTCAAGATATAGGCATAAGACTTCAAGAAAAAAAACACATTTCTCAATCGTACATTGTTGATTCTAATAATAACCTTTTAATAAAAAGTGCATATTTCTGCACAGTAATGCAAAAAAAAAAAAGATTTAAAAAATCAACATCATCAAATCTGTTGCATTTTTCCCACACTGAGAAACTCCTTGAACTGGTTTCAATCTGTTGAACGCGTCTGGGTGTGGATCTGTCTGAACCCAATGTTTTGTAACAGTTGCTCTTCCACAAGATTAAACTAAATTATTTCATTTTACTTCCCCATTCATTGCCAGCTTTTTTACATAATTAGAACCTGCAGAGCAATTTGCAATGACGTCCCATTCTGACAATCCATGTTATTTAATCTAATTAAGGGTGTTTCCGCGCCATATTGCATTTGATATAATAATGCAACCGATTGCCTCTTTAAACAAACTTTTTAAAGAAACTATTTGGTAAATTCGAATCATTGAGTTGATTGACACACACTTTAACCGACATTTTTCTCTAAGTCTCACTACTGCCAGAATATTCTCTTTGCCCAGAGCCAAATCAAAAAGGACCAAACTGTTTCAGATTGTGCATGTAAACATACTTTTTCTCTTGTATATCTGCTAAAAGACATTTTCTTAACCCGCTATATACTGTACCTTTCAGGGTCACAGGGTTGTTGGAGTCTGCTCCGGCTAATGTCGGTTGAAGGTGGGGTACACCGTAGAAAAGTCGCCTGTATGTCGCAGGGCACACAATCACTCCCACACACACTCACACACCTAGGGACAAAGGTTTCCCAACACTGTAAACCCGAATAAGTTCAGTGAACTCAAAATTTTTGAGGAAACCGATTACATAATAATTTTTAAGTTGACTTACTTAAAAAGTACAAGATATTTGAGCTTAAAATTTTTGAGTTGAATAAAATAAAACAATTTAACTAAACTTAAACTATAACTTTTTATTTAACTAACTTAAAGATTCTTACTTTACTGAACTAGAATATTTTGTTTTTATTGAACCTTAATACATTAGTTAATTAACTAAAAAACTTTAATATATCTCAACTCAAAATTAATCTTTTAAAGTCTAAACTAGTCGTTTTTATCCTTCTTAGTCAGGGCCATTCTTACAAAAGAAAAACTGAGGCAGAATTGTAATTGCAAGTTTATTTTTAAACTACCTTACACAAGTTACATTTGAACAACTTGTGGTACTAGAAAATGTAAAACACTGCACAATTTGGTTAAAAAAAAAGTGCACAAGCCATAAAAAAATACATGTCTTCAAGAAAAGCAAAAAATGAGCACCAATCTTTTTTACACCATTTCCTAATACAACTTTATAAAAAAGAGCATTCTTACATTTCAAGAAAAGCAAAAATTGTTTATCAGCCTTTTTTTTTTAAACTTTTCCCACATAAAACTGTATTTTCTTAGGCTGCCCTTTCCCTACAAACATGAGCGCTCAAAAAAATACCCATTTGGGAATGTCGCCTACCACAAGCTCATCTTCCACCACAACTGCTGTACTGAGCGGACAGAAATGCACTGAACTTGTATTGTTGTTGCTGACGGTCAGAATGCCAACAGAGGTGCTGCTGATGTCTGGCTCTGGTGACTCTTTAATCTGCAAAGAAGAAGAAAACAGTTTAGTATTAAAGAGAGAGAATTGATCGTTTGAGGGAAGAAAACTTTATGCAAAAACTACAACCTGAAATTGACATTTTAAGAGAAGGTCAGAAATTACACATCAAGAAAAGTTGATTTAAATTAATAATTTTAAGGATTGTAGTCAAAGCAATAAATAATTTACACATATTTATCAAACTCATTACAGAAATGATGAAATGCATTGATTAAAAAGAGAGAAAATAAAACAAAACATAAAAGTCACTTAAATCACATTTGCTTAATTAAATACAGTGATCATTAACTAAAGTCATGTAGAGCTTGATTTATTGCTTGAAAAGGATCTGGAAGAACAGAGCTTATATAATACGAAATCAAATGAAATCAAAATAAGACTACTTGTAAGAGTCCTCATCATTCCATAAGGCACTGTACACAAAAAAATAAACAAAAGCTTTTGTAACATGACAATCTGAAAACAGGATCACATTTATTCGCCCAAACCCCACCCCTCCCTCCACCTAACCAGTTTCACAAACATAACTCTCAGCTTGTGCTAGATGGTCAGCACCTTTCAGGACACGTCCAGGAATTCCATCCGACCCAGCTGCTTACCTAGTATTCACCCTCTGGAACTCTTTCCTGATGTCATGCTCTCACAGTTAGCACTCGTTACTCTCCACCAGGTTGTGTCTTTGTTATGGGGCAGTTTTTCAGCTACAGCACAGAACATCTCCATAACAATGATACAACCTGCTGGAAAGAATGTCACCTTCTTGCCAATGCAACTTAAGAGCAAAGATTCAGTTCAATTTTATTTATATAGTCCAATGTCACAACAGAAGTCGTCTCCATGGGCTTCATACCGCCAATGAAATCGTAATACTGGGCATCCCTGCCATTAGACCCTCTTACACAGTAAGGAAAAACTCCTTAAAAAATAAAAATAAAAAGACTCCTCCCCCAGGACGGACAGGCGATGTATCAGAACTCTTAGAGAAGAATTACATTTTCTAGTTCAACAACTGCATTTTTAAAGTCCAGCAGATTGGTGTCATCCAGATGAAATAGGGGATGGCTGTGGGCCAGAGGCGAGGTCCACGGTCAGGTACAGGAGCACAGATGAGCTGAAGTGCAATATTTTAGGAGACTATGTGCTTTGCCACATAACATTACTTTGGCATGACTTTCTGGTTAAGTTGTATTACCCACACAGCTGGAGTATTAACCAGCACACTGTCACTGGTACTATTTAGTGAAAAAAACATCATCCATCATAAAGTACTTACATTCCAAACTTTGAAGAACTGTGGGTCCTTCTCACGTTTGTATATGGGAAGCCAGTACAGGACAGGAGTACGTTTCAAATCCGCAGTCTGCTCTTGCTGCACAGAGACAAATACAAATGAATATGGCAAACATATTTCAAATGACTGCACCCTTTGGTTTGGCTCAGTTCAGTTCATCTAGTCTTTTTAATTATCTTAAAATTGTACAGTTATTTCAAAAAATACACCAAACATAAGATGACATTACATTCATATTTACAAATGCATTGGGATCAACGTTGATGTTTTTTTCTCCAGTGAAGTAAACATTTACAGTCATTCACTGAATTAGAAACGCTCAGTGATTAATATGAACCGATCCAAGTCAGCCCCTTCTTTTAGCTATACTGATGCATAACGTTGATTATGCCATGCAGTTACACCTCACCTGTTTTATCATAGAGGTGCAGAAAGTCGCATAGAGCCTTCCGGTTCGTGCTGCCTTCTGTCTCCAAAAGATCAGCATCCTCTGCGTCTGTCTGTCCAGGTCAGAATAAAACTGTTTCAGGGGTTGACATAGCCCAGAAATTTGCACTGGCCCACAGGGCCAGTAGTTTTTGAAAGTTACTGGTCCAAACCGCGCACAGCGCGACCTGATGCACAACAAGCGACTGATGCCGCAACTTGAGGGGGGTCCGGGGGCATGCCCCCCCGTAAAATTTAAATTTTAATAATTTAAACTCAAACTCAAACTTTATTTATTTATATAGCGCCTTTCATTTCAGTTAAAAACACAAAGCGCTTAACATAAAAGCAGATAAAACAGTCAAAAAACCCGAAAATTGTTAAAAACAGCAAACAAAGGACAATCACACAAAGATGGGACCCCTCCCTCACCACCCCTCACGCCACCCACACCCACACCCCACCCACCCACCCAGTTCCCCCAGTAGAACCCTGAACAGAAACAAAGAACTGCAGCTAAAAGAAGGTCTGGCTTGGTACTGCTGTGAGGAAACGATATGATGGGGATCCATTTATTCCAAGGCCCAGCCCGACCACAGGGGTCACTACCACAGCGCCCGCCCAGCACAGAGCAGCCCAGGGCCCACTCCATGGCTATTAGACCACAGAGCGGGACCCCAGCCCGCCCAACGAGAACGGGCACCGCAGTAACAGCACCCCCTACAGGTTAAGCTGGTGGTGCCCCGGAACAATGGATCCCCAAGAGGAAACACTGGAGTAGAAAACATCAGAATAAAAATTATCATAAAATAACAACAATAAAAATAGAAAAAAGATAAAAAATAAAATAAGATATAACAATGTAAGTAATTAAAAAATAAAAAAGGGAAACTGATTAAAACATAACCTACGTATCATTGGTAAAATAACAATAAAAAGAATAGCATATTAAAAACAGAGATAATAATAGTCCTTACAAATAAATAAATGAATAAATACGTAAATAAATAAATTAATTAATAAATAGATAGATAAAAAATAAAAAAGACATAGGAAATGATCAAAGTCATGTAAAAGCCAGACTAAAAAGGTGGGTCTTGAGCCTCTTCTTAAAAACCTCTACGGTCTCTGCGGCCCTGAGGCTCTCTGGCAGGCCGTTCCACAGGCGAGGGCCATAATGGCAGAACGAAGCCTCACCATGTGTCTTGGTCCTCACCTTAGGGACAACAAAGAGGCCAGTGCCAGAGGACCTCAGGGTCCGCGAGGGTTCGTATTTTAAAATAACATCATTTAAATAAGAAGGCCCAAGACCATTAAAACATTTGTAAACCATTAAAAGAACTTTAAAATCAATCCTGAAACGCACAGGGAGCCAATGCAGCGACTTTAAAATAGGTGTAATGTGTTCCCGCCCTCTGGTCCTCGTCAGAACTCGTGCAGCAGAGTTCTGTAATAGTTGCAGATTTGAGATTGACTTTTTCGGTAAACCAGAGAGCAGGGCATTACAATAATCTAAACGACTAAAAATAAAAGCATGCATTAGCACCTCTGTGCTGGCAAGAGAGAGGAACGGGCGGACTCTGGCAATGTTCTTAAGATGGTAAAATCCTGTTTTCACAACATTTCTGATGTGAGGAATAAAATTCAGCTCAGAGTCAAAAAGTACGCCCAAGTTTCTCACACATTGAGAAGATTTAAAATTCCTAAGTTTGGGTAAAATCATCTCTCTCTTGTCTTCAGGACCAATGATTAAAACTTCAGTTTTGTCCTGGTTGAGCTGTAAGAAGTTTTCTGCCATCCACAGCTTTATATCTAAAATGCAGTTTAAAAGAGTGCTGACAGGTTCAAGGTCATCAGGAGACACGGCGATGTAAAGCTGTGTATCATCAGCATAGCTGTGAAAGTCAACGCCATGTCTACTGATGACCTCCCCAAGAGGCAACATATACAAGTTAAAAAGTATTGGACCAAAGATTGAACCCTGGGGAATTTAATGTTGCAATTTGGTGCATTCTGGTGACATCTAGCACTTATTTATACACTTTTCAATGACTGAAAATAGAGCATATCAAACTTAAATCTGCTCTAGTCTGTTTCAGATTTTTTGAAGAGAGCACTGCAGTGTAGTAGGTAACACTAGTTAAGAAGTTTTCATGCTGCTTCTAATCACTGCTATTTCACATTTGTTCCTAATCAATAGTTAAGAAGTTTTATTTACTTTTTTGCTCTGACTGCCTTGAGGTTCTGCTTTTTGTTACTGTTGCAAACTTATATTTATTTTTTAGATCCTTAATTACTGTTATACTGGTCAAATCAACAGAGTTACTTGTTTAAAGTTGCAAAGTAACATTTACTTTTTAGTTACTTTAGTTACTTAATTAAATTAAATAATTGAAAAATTAAATAAAATTCAATTACTGAGATCATTTAGCTTTTGAATAGAAATACTTACTGCTTACAGTGTTGTAAAGAAAAACAAAATTAAGTACTTTGACATTATACTGCATTTGAGTCTGAGATTCAGGTATTTGGACTTGCCTTTGATTTTTTGACATTCAGCTTAAAGCTTAGTGCAGGGGTGCTCGCACTTTTTTGGCGTGTGAGCTACTTTTGTCTGTCTTGAAGATCTACCTTTAAAATATGTATGAATGAATATATATATATATATATATATATATATATATATAAATTACTATTAGTAAATGTTTGTTAGTTACATGTTTATTTGAACATTGTTGTTTATATACTGATGATTAAGAACTACACAGTAAGATTACACAAAGATACTTTAGTATTAACAGATGAGGCGTTTTATTACAAAGACAGAAAGCAGCGACTATCATTTGTCATGCTCTGCTGTTAATCGTGCAATGGGGGGAGCATCATGGCATTTCAAAGGCGCTGCTGGCTCCGTACAAAGCCCGTGCCACATAAAAAACAGCTTCCTTAATGAACTCATATTTATCGGGCGAGAACTGCAGAGCTGATAGCAGGAAGAGACATGCGGGGCAGCTTCAATAAACACTCCGGTTGTCCGAAGAGGTCTTCTGCCGGGAACATTACGTGCCGCGCGGCAGAAACCGACTTTCTGATGACAGACAGAATTTGCACTCAGTGTTTTTAAAGACGCATGTGCAGTGACGTATGTATCAGAGGGTGTCCGATTGGCCAATCTACATGTCAATCAAGTCCCGTACTTCTCAGTGAGGATCTTGATTGGCTGGTAGATTTTTAAGAACTACTTTTTTTTTTTTTTTTTTAGATCTTTTCTGGCCTGCGATCTACACTCATGTCCTTGAAGATCGACCGTAATGAGCACCCCTGATCTACACGTTTTCGCAAAATATACTTTATTGAAAAAGGTGAAAAATATATTGACCGTTAGATATTTTAGTGGCCCGAGCGGACAAGTGAAAAATAAAGTCTTGTGGTCCGTACTGCTCGAGCGAGCTGGACCGGGCCAGCGGACAAATGGCTATGTCGAGCCCTGCTGTTTTCGCAGGTTGACATTTGTGATGCAATGAAACTCAGCTCACGTCTACAAAAAAAATTAAAAATGTTAAACACATTTTAAAACTTTTTCAAGCTACTGGTATAACTTCGAAAAACCACTGCATTTTACAATAGCCTCAATACTCTGTCCACAATATGTAATCTAGGATGCATATTAATATTTTTTTAATATTTGTGCATTAGCTAGAATGACATATTTCAGAGGATGTTTTAGGAAGAGACAAAACAGTTATATTAAAATATTTGACATTGTGAAACACAAATCACAACCAAACCATGGGCCAAAATACAGGTTTTGAGTATTAAGCAAACTTTATGATACATTTAGTACTTCAACTCGAGCCCAATTCAGGACAAAGTTATAACTGCTACATAACATTAAGGTAGCTTGAACATTTTTAACTATTTATAATTAATTAAATTTGTCAATAAGGTCAAATGTTCTCCATAGCCGGAGGATTCATTGGACTGGGAGCTGCTCGTGTCTTAAATATTGCAGCCATGTTAATTACAAACAAACTTACCTCCGCTCTTATTTTTCAAACGCACCGCCGGTTCACTAAAAGAAGATACGAGAACACGTTAGCGTAAGGCAGCTTGCTTAGCCCACATTTGCATTTATTAGGTTACTACGTGAAATACAAGTTACACAAAAACATAACGATTACCAAATCACAGAGCCTGTGGTAAAAAGTAGTAGAAAAAAGTAGTAACGGTTAGCTAGTAGTAACGGTTAGATCATTTAAAATGTGCGCCAACCAACTCGGTAAACATAAAACTTGAAACTTTGCCCCAACAACTTCTTTTAACCACAAGCAATAATTCTCTGATGACATGATACTGCAAAACATACATAATTGTTTAATTCAGAACAAATATTCGAAGATACAAACTCGTGGAGCACGTCGAATACAAAGGATATACTAGAAGGAACATCAGAAGAAGCAATAAATATATAATACAGAGGCGAAAGTCATAAAATACAATAAAAAATAAAATAATACGACTTACCTAGACGTATGTGAGTTATCAACTTGGGCCAGCTGCCACTTGCATCAGACCTCCGCCATCTTGAAGACTTCTGTGGCTGAGTTCACGTTCATGGGCGTACGTTATGACGTCATCACGTCTCATTACTCATAAGTTTTGACTCCAAGGTTTCATTTACTCAAAATGTTTTAGTGCAATAAAGATATAAATGTGGCAAAAGTTGAAACAGCTTATAGGTTTTACGCTGACTCAACTTGTTTGTTACTTTTGAGTTCAGTGATTATAAAACTTTTGAGCTCATTGGACTATTCGGGTTTACAGTGAACCCTGGTCCCTGTCCTGCATGTTTTCCATGTTGCCCTGCTTTGGCACACCTGATTCAGCTCATCGTCAGGCTCTGCTGAAGCCTGACAATGACCGTCATCAAAGACAGGTGTGTTTGAGCAGGACAGTGTTCCCCGGGGAACTACTGGCCTGGAGAAACCATTTATCCTAAGCATGTTTTTTGACTGGGCGAGAAAGCCGGAGTGCCCAGAGAAAACCAGTGCATACATCAGAAGAACATGCAAACCCGAACAAAACTTAAAATTAAAAGTTTTTTTGTAATAAAAAAGCCTTTCCTTTGTAGCAAGTAGCATTTTTTTGTCTTCTTAATATCGATTTAATGATCTAAGTTTTAAATTACTCTCAAATCTGGTGATCTTCTGTATCAAAAGCGGCACTAAGATCCAGTAGCACCAGAACAGAAAGTTTCTGTGAGTAGTAGTTTATTCTAAGATCATTAACGATCTTTAATTTAGCTTTAATTCAGATTTAGCTCAAAAAGTCACTCAGTTCTAACAAAAATACCAGCTAAAGTTCGTCTTTAGCGGTGTAGCTTTCCACAGAATCCGGTGTCAGACCGTGGAACAAGTAAACAAAACAATGAAGCTCAGAGACGCTGGTCTTTCTGCGGTCGGCGGGATTTTCCACTACATCTCCCATGATGCATTGGGTTAAAGTGCCTGTCTTAGCGCACAATGAGTCTCTCCTCTTAACGTCTTAAAACAACGAACACACATCATACAGTTTTTGACTCTTTAACTTAAATTTTAATACATCTTTTAGAAAAAAACAACTGCAGCTTCCAGCTTTTTCTGCAACAATTATCACAAAAATGCATGTGAAATTGCAGAGGGGCTGGACATCAATACAGTAGACTATGAGCTTTTCCTTTTTTTTTTGTTGAAAAACACTAGTCTAGATTACCCAGCTCTCAATGGTAAAGTGGATAGCACAAGGGTTACAAGAGCCGTCTCTGTACTGTAATTTGTCCTAAAATCAGACTGATAATTCTCTAAAAATGTTTGGGTAATTAATAACTCATGCAGATGAGTAGCGGCACTTTTTTCTTTAATTTTACTTAAAAATGGTAAGTTGGATACAGGTCTATTGTTATCCATAGTTTTCGGGTCTAAATGAGTCTCTGAGCAGGAGTTTGCTTAAGAATATCAATAAAACTTGCAGCCACTTCAGGAGTTAAATACCGTTTCCTCACAGTTCTCACTGAGGCTTCCTGCTGGATTTCACTGGTGACATAAAAAAACACACAATAATGATCTGATATGGCCAAGTCAACAGCAGAGGAAACCCCGGTGGACAGACCATAGGTAATGACAAGATCCAGGGTGTGTCTTCTGTTGTGAGTTGGTTGTGTGACATGCTGTTGAAAATCCATGCTGCTCAGAAGATTTAAAAAACTCACAGGCATAGATATCATCATTCTTGTCAAAAATGCATTGTACCTAATATGAAGAGATGAAAAAAAATTCAGAAAATTCTTCAAGAAAACAGGAAGGAGGGGTTGGTGGTCTGTGTACTGTGACAGATAAAACAGGTAGGTCACCAAAAAGCAAAGTGTTTGCTTGGGTGGAATCCTGCTGCTGCTTGGACGGGTTTTTATTGGCTGTTATTGGGAGTGTTCAACAGGGTTTTCACGGGTCCCTTTCATCCGCTCCACTGATCCGATTGGTCAGTCGCTGACAATGGCATATCCTCTCCCACCTCCCTTGTGGCTGACCGCGTGACTGTGCAGGCGCTCCTGAGACTTGGAGGCCTGTTGAGACTCATGACCATCTGCCTCTCCCTGCAATAGTGACTGACTGGTACACAAGTAGGAGTTCACTTGTTTGTGTTTTTGTTTCTTTGATTTTTGTGGTCACATTGTGCATGTGAGTGGGGTGTTTTTGTTCTGTTTTTTTTTTTTTTGAGTACAAGCTCTGTTTGCGGGTGGGCTTGAGGCCCTTAGGGTTTTTTTTCTGTCTTTTAAACCTATTTGTAATAAATATTTTAAATTTTAACCTGGTCGTGTCCAAAAGTTTGGACACACCTTCATTTGAATGAGAAGGTGTGTCCAAAATTTTGGTCTGTACTGTATGTAACATGACACGCCATAGAGCACCTTCTGCAAGTTGGACTCCAGGGAGTATCATTGATTTGGAAACATGATTCTTGATTTCTGCACTCTTCAATCACTCTTAGTCTGGCTCGTCACTCAGGACTCTATGAGGATTGTCTTGACCACCTGGGTATGTCTGAGCAGACCAACCTTTGCACTATGATTCGGTAGCAATCCAAGAAGGTTTTTGTTTTGTTTATTGCTTCTCTTTTTTAATTTTTCTTGATTGTTACGGCTGTGGCCGTATTTGATTTTGTTTTGTTTGTTTGTTCTGTGTTTTGTGTATTTTTGTATCGGAGTGGGACTTCTGTGTTTTGTGGATCTTTGGGTTTGTATGTCTTTGTTTGTGATTATTTTCAGGTGTGGTGGAAAGGGTGTGGCCTCCCATTGGACTAGCTGGTGGAGGCAGCCTTTAAAGCCACCACTTGGACTTCCACACCGGGGGAAGGGAGCCTTGCTGCAACAGTCCCCACTGCAGCTTGGCACGCTTCTCCATTTTGTTTTTGATTTACCCTCTTGTTTAGTTGTGTGTTGCACTTTTGTATTTTGTATTCGTAGTCCTTTGTAGTTTTGTCTGTGCCCACTCTGATTAGTCTTTTGGTATATAGTTATTTGTTAAGTGAAGCTGTAGGGGTGAACTGCCATCTTCTTTAGTACATGTTTTCTCCTGTTTTTGTTAGGTTAAGGAGGTTAGTTTTTGTCTTTATTTTCCTTTTCCTTTGTACAGGTAAGATTATATGTTTCAGTTAGTTGGGGTTTTGTTTGTTATTTTGGCCTGGGTTCACCCTGAAGCCTTTTAGCTTCACTTTTAGTTCTTGTTGGTTGTTTATTAGGGCCCGAGCACGGAGTGCAAGGACCCTATTGTATCTGTTAGGTTTATTATTAGGGCCCGAGCACGGAGTGCAAGGACCCTATTGTATCTGTTAGGTTTATTATTATTAGGGCCCGAGCACGGAGTGCAAGGACCCTATTGTATCTGTTAGGTTTATTATTAGGGCCCGAGCACGGAGTGCAAGGACCCTATTGTATCTGTTAGGTTTATTAGGGCCCGAGCACGGAGTGCAAGGACCCTATTGTATCTGTTAGGTTTATTAGGGCCCGAGCACGGAGTGCAAGGACCCTATTGTATCTGTTAGGTTTATTATTAGGGCCCGAGCACGGAGTGCAAGGACCCTATTGTATCTGTAAGAGTTATTAGGGCCCGAGCACGGAGTGCAAGGACCCTATTGTATCTGTAAGAGTTATTAGGGCCCGAGCACGGAGTGCAAGGACCCTATTGTAATTCGAATGTTTATTATTATTATTATTATTATTCTACCGGAAGAGTCGCCTTTTTGAGGCCTTTAACATACCCCAAAACTCACCAAATTTGGCACACACATCAGGAGTCGCGAAAAATTTCGTATTTTATAGGAGATTGGCATGGGCGCACAAAAACGGCTCGATAGCGCCACCTACAGTGACGTTTGTCCCGACGCCCCGCATACGCTTTAACGTACAAGCTTGATTTTTACAGGGCATGTTCTTCAGATGGAGACTTACAAAAAAGTCTGAAAGGACCCACCTGTCACTCGCACAGGAAGTCTGATATATTGAGGTCAATATGTCATTTTTGCTCTATTTTGGACATTTGCAGGCCTCGCTCTAGAACGAACTCCTCCTAGAGATTTGTGAATAATGACTACAAACTTTGGTTTTGTAAACTAGACACATGTCCGATGTTAAATTGCGAAGCTTTTAAGTTTTTACGGTTGTTTGTGACCGTGGCGGCGCGTAGAAATTCGACGTTGTTTCGAAAACACGCCATGAAAAGAAAAATGGCCATTACTCAGCCATGCATAATCCAATCTGATCCAAAATTGATATGCATGATTGTAGTCTGACTCTGAACACATCTGCAGTGAAAGAATCTGGAAAAAGTGTAGCGCCACCTGCTGGCAAGTGGAAATGACATGTTAGACTTGGAGCATCACTGCTCCAAGTAGGATGAGCCGACACACCTGAAAATGACGTCCACCTGTTGAAAAGCCATTGAAGTTTACTCTGACAAAAAACCATAACTTTCAATGCGGGGGTGTGGTCGTGACAGAGCGGCAAAGTTGGGCATCTCGCTATGCACACAAAAGTTGCTCTCACGTGCACATTCCTTGTCCAATCTCACTGAAATTCAATGGATATGATGAAGCTTCTATTCTGAACCCATGGATATGACAATCTTGGACGAGCTCTATAGCGCCACCTAGTTATTGCATTGGGCACATTCTGCCCTGTATTTTCTCTTTGCTTTGTCCGATGTGCATGAAATTAAAACTGGAGATACTCAGAAGGGTCCTCTCTCATCATGTAAAGTTTCATGGGTGTACACCTGACGGTGCCTGCGTAACAGGAAGTGGTCGATTATGTGCACCCAAATAATAGAAATTTATTATAAATCAGCCGTTTGTCTCAGGAAGCTGAGATTTCAGAATTAGATGCCTTTAATAACCTCCAGCTTTGATATGTAACACTATAGGGTCTACGAGAAACTTCATCACTTGATTTTTTTAATGAAATTTTGGACTGAACAAAGATTTTTAGCATAAATTCTGTTTAGGTTATCAGCACCAAGAATTCAACTTTCATAGGCATTTATGTGCTACTGCTTCCTAAAAAAATTCAGAATGATTGAAGTTACAGGTGACATCTTAGAGAGCATTACATCCAAAAAGGTCCGAAAACGTCTTTTTAGGCAAAACTGCAAACACCTATTTTTTTGCATAACTTATCTTTCAAATATCAGCACAAAAAAATTAAAAACGGTAGGGATCTGTGTTTGCTGCCTTCCATATTTTTTTCAGACTTAAAAGTGTAACAGATGATTTATAAAAAATCCTTTTCATCCAAAAACCTGTGTTAAATCTGTCTAGACTCCAAACAAACATTTTTTTATGGTAACTTATGTTTCAACAATCGACACCAATTTTCACAGACCTAAAGCTGAACATGTCCCATAGCTCCCTGAATATTTTCATAGATATAAAATGAACTGGTCATTCTAACATCTGGCATTCTAACATCTAACATCTTACATGTCAAAGCCTCTCTCAGCCTGGCTCTGCTGAAGGAGTCGTGTTACAACCCCGCCCCCTCCTGCTGGGACCCCTGCTATGTAAATTAGCAAGCAGTGAACAGAGAGATGAGGAGTAAGAATGGCCATTATTCAGGCATGCATAATCCAAAGACAGCCAGTTAAACACTGAAAGACATATTTTTTCGGTATGTCTTTCATACATCTTTAGTATTAAAAACTCTCCAAGATGAATGTGCCTGACTCCACCTGCAGGTGGATCACAGACTTCCTGACGGACAGACAGCAGTATGTGAGGCTGGGGAAGCTCGTCTCAGATACTCGGACCACAAGCACCGGATCCCCCCAGGGCTGTGTCCTTTCACCCCTGTTACTCTCCCTGTACACAAACAGCTGCACAGCTGGTCACCTGTCTGTCAAACTCCTGAAGTTGGCTGACGACACCACACTCATCGGCCTCATCTCTGACGGAGATGAGTCGGCCTACAGGAGTTAGATAGCCAGGCTGGTGTCATAGTGCAGCGCTAACAACCTGGAGCTTAATGCTCTGAAGACAGTGGAGATGACAGTGGACTTCAGGAAGGCCCCAGCCCCCCTCCCCCCTGTCATCCTCTGTGACTCCCCGGTGACCTCTGTGGAGTCCTTCTGCTTCCTGGGAACCATCATCAGCCAGGACCTCAAGTGGGAGCAGAACATCAGCTCCATCACTAAGAAGGTCCAGCAGAGGATGTACTTCCTGAGGCAGCTGAAGAAGTTTCACCTCCCTGAAAAGATGCTGGTAGACTTTTACACCGCCATCATCGAATCCACCCTCACGTCCTCCATCACAGTCTGGTTCGCTGCGGCCACGGCCAGAGACAAGGCCAAGCTGCAACGCGTCATCCACTCAGCAGAGAAGGTGATCGGCTGCCACCTCCCGTCTCTCCAGGAGCTGCACATCTCCAGGACCTGGAGGCGGGCAGCCAGGATTGTAGCCAACCCCTCTCATCCAGGACATAATCTCTTTCGGCCCCTCCCTTCTGGCAAGAGGCTCCGGTCCATAAGGACCAGGACCTCGCGCCACAAGAACAGCTTCTTCCCCACTGCAGCCAGCCTGCTGAACAGAACCCCAACTCCCCCAGGTGACCCCCCCCTCCCCCCCCGCCCACCAAAGGACTGTCGGTGCCACTTACAGGCCCCACCATCCCAGCCCATCTGTGCTCCCACTTTAATTCACCTTACTCTACTGTATATAGTGTGTTGTTGTTGTTAACTTAATTTTTAACTTATTCTTAATTGCACTATACACCAAGTCAAATTCCTCGTTTTGTAAAGTGCGCTCTACTGAACCTGGCAATAAAACTTTTTCTGATTCCTGATTCTGATTCTGATTCTATTAATCATTGTTTTTTATTCATTCAAAATGCAATTAAATCAATATTTTATCTTTTTCCTTTTTCTTTTTTTTTTATCTCTTATATCCTTTTTTATAATCAATGTTTGAACTTCTTTTCCTTTCTATTGTCATGGTTTCAGTTTGTTGTCTTGTTTTTCGCTTTAGTTCTTGTTCTGTCTTGTTTGGTTCTGTTTCCTGTTTTATTTTGAAAGGTTTCCTGTCTTGTCATGTTTCTTGAGTTTTACTTCCTTTGGTCCCCATCTGCCCTAATCGTGTTCACCTGTGTCTTGTCTGCCCTGTCTGTATATAAGTCTTGTCTCTGCCTTCCTCCTGTGCTGGTCCATTAACTTCTGCTCATGTTGATCACGTCTTCTTGTCTGGCGTCCATGTCCCTTGCCATGCCACAGTAAGTTTTTGTTTTTAGTTTTGTCATCCTGCTCTGCAGCGCTTTTTGTTAGTTAAATAAACCCACTTGCCCTGAACCCGTTTGCCTCCCGTCTCTGCGCCTGGGTCCTACCTGCTCTCGAGCCTCCCCCCCACACGACATCTATACATCCAATGAAATTAAACTACAAATCAACAAACACAACTGATAACAAATGTCTCTAAAAAATGATGTGTATATTTGCAGAACCTTAAAAACACCAAACAAATAACAAATGCTTCCCAATTAAAGCACAAAAAATGGAACACAAAATGTAAAACCCAAGTTAGAAATTGCAATTTGAAAAAGATACTTTTTTCAGCAGCTTTTCAAAATCAATCACCAATTCTACTCTTCTGTGGATGAAACAAAGAACTCCAGAACAATGAAGCCATTTCTCTAAGTCTCTCTCACCTTCAGTTTTAAACAAGGTCTGTGAAAATCCACCATACATTGGTCACATGAACTCAGAGACCTGCTAAAAGTGCACAATTGTAAAAGCTCTTTTATATAGACAACTGTTTGTTTGCTTAGAGCTCTAAATATAAAAAAAATGCTTTTCTATCACCTAGACACAGATGGAGAACCATATCAACTGGATTAATAACAGGGTGGCATGTTTAGACAACATGAAGCTGTCCATCACATTTTTGACCTAAACATGTAAACACATCCTTGGCTCTGCGGTTAGGAAATGGTATTTGGGAATCTCTTTATACCAGGAGCCAGCCTGGCCATTGGAACATCGCCACAGTGCCCATCCAGACTGGGACAGCAACGGGGTCCACTTCAGAGCCGTGAGCTGCTGTGTTTAACTCCAGCTGTCCCAGCAAGGTAGACAACTGCAGCAACATCCACTGACCAAGCTGACAAGCCCTGGCAGAAAAGATCCCCACAAGAAAAACACTGGCTCAGGCAGGCTGGTCAAAAAAAATAGTTTTGCCATTGTCTTGCAGCTCGCAGATCAAGTGGTTTAGTTTTCCAGTAATGTCTGTCAAGAATGCAAGTTCAGATTCACAATGTTCATATTCACCATATTCAACAGACATCTCCTCCAATAGCACCTTAAAAATCCTGTGCTGTTTAGCTTTGCAGCTGAGGTTGTTTACGATTTTCAGAATAAGAGTCATTATATGTCCAGAGCCAATCACTTCTGCACATAAGGCCTGCTGGTGAATGACGCAGCAGTAATGCAGACATTTTGGAAAGTCTGGGTCAGCTTTACAGTGAGTGATGAAACCTGTTTGTCTATTGATCATAGCAGGAGTCCCATCTGCAGTCACTGCTACCAGCTTTTCTAATTGTACCTTTTTCTGCACAAAAACTCCTTCACCGTGTTATACATTTCAACTCCTCTTGTAATTGTCTGTTAGGGCAGATGTGTCAGGAGTTCTTCTCTTGTGGAAACCAAAAGCTATGCTGTACTGTTGCCGTCCACAGACTCATCACACTGGACGTTAACCACCTGCACTTTGCAAGATCCCGGTCCAGCTAATTGGCCAAGTTATCAGACATAGCTGACACTCATCTAGACATTGTAGTGGAAATTGAATGAGTTCTATTGTTCTCATCCTTAGGGACAGTGATAGCAATTATCATCATTGCTTGAATTTTTTTCATGCTATATGCAAAAGTCTTTGTCCCTTAAGGCAACAGATTACAGCCCCCCCCCCCAGGCTGCTGTCGTATTAACAATAGCTTGGAGCTCCAGAATGGACAAGAAAAAACGACGAGAATGGCTCGAGCAGGGCGTTGCTCACGGGGCGGTCGCTCGTGCCATGCGGTCGCACGTGCTCGGGCCCGCTAAATGCTACTTGTAGCTTTAATTATTATTATTCTTTTTCTTCCGACGGAAGAGTCGCCTTTTTGAGGCCTTTAACATACCCCAAAACTCACCAAATTTGGCACACACATCAGGAGTCGCGAAAAATTTCGTATTTTACAGGAGATTGGCATGGGCGCAAAAAAAAGGCTCGACAGCGCCACCTACAGTGACATTTGTCCCGAGCCCCCGCATATGCTTTGACATACAAGCTTGATCTTTTCAGGACATGTTCATCAGATAGAAACCTACAAAAAAGTCTCTTGGTACCAAGCTGTCAGTCGCACAGGAAGTCTGCTATATTGGTGTCAATATGTCATTTTTGCTCTATTTTGGACATTTGTAGGCCTCCTTCTAGAACGAACTCCTCCTAGAGATTTATGAATAATGACTCCAAACTTTAATTTTGTAAACTAGACCCATGTCCGATGTTAAATTGCGAAGCTTTAAAGGTATTACGGATGTTTGTGACCGTGGCGGCGCGTCGAACTTGGAGGTCATTTTGAAAACACGCCATGAAAAGAAAAATGGCCATTACTCAGCCATGCAAAATCCAATCTGATCCAAAGTTGATATGCATGATTGTAGTCTGACTCTGAACACATCAGCAGTGAAAAAATCTGGAAAAGGTGTAGCGCCACCTGCTGGCAAGAGGAAATGACATGTTTTACTTGGAGCATCACTGCTCCGAGTAGGATGAGCCGACACACCTGAAAATGACGTCCACCTGTTGAAAAGCCATTGAAGTTTACCCTGACAAAAAACCATAACTTTCAATGCGGGGGTGTGGTCGTGACAGAGCGGCAAAGTTGGGCGTCTCGCCATGCACACAAAAGTTGCTCTCACGTGCACATTCCTTGTCCAATCTCACTGAAATTCAATGGATATGATGAGGCTTCTATTCTGAACCCATGGATATGACAATCTTGGACGAGCTCTATAGCGCCACCTAGTTATTGCATTGGGCACATTCTGCCCTGTATTTTCTCTTTGCTTTGTCCGATGTGCATGAAATTAAAACTGGAGATACTCAGAAGGGTCCTCTCTCATAATCTGAAGTTTCATGGGTGTACACCTGACGGTGCCTGCGTAACAGGAAGTGGTCGATTATGTGCACCCAAATAATAGAAATTTATTATAAATCAGCCGTTTGTCTCAGGAAGCTGAGATTTCAGAATTAGATGCCTTTAATAACCTCCAGCTTTGATATGTAACACAATAGGGTCTATGAGAAACTTCATACCTCTTTTTTTCCTATGCAATTTTGGACTGAACAAAGATTTTTAGCATAAATTCTGTTTAGGTTATCAGCACCAAAGACTACACTAGAATAGGCATTTATGTGCTACTGCTTCCTAATTTTTTTCAGAATGATTGAAGTTACAGGTGACATCTTAGAGAGCATTACATCCAAAAAGGTCCGAAAACGTCTTTTTAGGCAAAACTACAAACACCTATTTTTTTTCATAACTTAATCATCATATATCAACACCATTTATTTTTTTAAATGTAGGGATCTGTGTTTGCTGCCTTCCATATTTTTTTCAGAAGTCCAGGTGAAACAGATGATTTAAAAAAAATCCTGATTCATCCCAAAACCTGTGCTTTTTCCGTCTGGACTCCAAACAAGTGTGTTTTAAAATTACTTATGCTTCAAATATCCACACCAAGTTTCACACGCATATAGCTGAACATGTCTAAATGCTTCATGAATATTCTTTACAGATATAAAATGAACTGGTCAACTGTAGGATGTCATTTCCTCTTACATGCATCAGTCTTTTCCTCATGCTGCAGCCTGCTCCTCAATCTGCCCTGTTGCTGGAGTCAAATTTCACCCCCCCCCCCCCCCCCCCACACACACACACAAACACCAGCTGCCTCTTCATATGCTAACTAACCCAGAAGTGAGGTGACAATAGTTTAGACACAAAAGGGAGGGCAGACTGCTTTTTCATTTGTTTTGTATGTCTTTCATAGATTTTTATGAATAATCATTGCTTTTCTAGTCATGTAAAATGCAATTAACTTAATATTTTATCTTTTTTTTTTTACAAACAAAACATATGAATGTGCTCCAAAACAAAACCCAACTCTCAGTACAGTTCTACAGATGTAACATAAGACTTAGACAGTAAATGTCTCTTTTATCCTTTTTTAATCAATGCTGCAACTTCTTTTCCTTAATATAAATCCAATGAAATTAAACTACAAAACCAAAAAACACAACCTATAGCAAATTTCTCTAAATAAATTATGTGTATATACAATATGTAGCACTTTTAAGCAAAATAATAACAAATCCTTCCAATACAAGCACAGAAAAATGGAACACAAAATTTAAAACCCAAATTTGAAATGGCAATTTTAAAAAGATAATTTTTTCAGCCTGCTAAAAGTGCACAATTGTAAAAGCTCTTTTATATAGACAACTGTTTGGTTGCTTAGAGCTCTAAATATAAAAACAATGCCTTTATGGACGTGGCACGGATGGCACGGATGTTCAGCAGGGTAAACCCCAGGAAAGCGGCGGGACCTGATGGAGTTCCCGGAAAGGTTCTGCGGGCCTGCGCCGATCAACTCTCCCAGGTCTTCACAAAAATCTTCAACCTGTCGCTAGCTCAGGCTTTCATCCCTGCTTGCCTGAAGTCATCCACTATCATCCCGATACCCAAAAAGTCCTCATCCACAGCCTTCCTGACGGACTTCCGCCCAGTTGCACTCACTGCTGTCATCACAAAGTGTCTGGAGCTGCTGCTCCTGGGACACATCAAAGACTCCCTCCCTCCAATCTTCGTCCCCCACCAGTTTGCTTACAAAGCAAACAGATCAACGGATGATGCCATTTCCATCACCCTCCACACTGCGCTGAGCCACCTGGAACACAGAGACACCTACGCCAGGATGCTCTTTGTGGACTATAGCTCAGCCTTTAACACAATCATTAGTGACATTCTGGTCAACAAACTGTCTGAACTAGGACTCCACCCACTCACCTGCACATGGATCAAGGACTTCCTGACAAACAGACCACAGACAGTCAAACTTGACCCCCACCTCTCCTCCACCCGGACGCTGAGCACAGGCTCCACACAGGGATGTGTGCTGAGTCCTCTGCTGTACACACTGTACACAGCAGACTGCAGACCAGCCCACACCAGCAACACCGTGGTGAAGTTTGCAGACGACACTACTGTGGTGGGGCTGATCTCTGGGGACGACGAGACGGCCTACAGAGACGAAGTCCTGAAACTCTCAAGGTGGTGTCAGGCTAATAACCTCATCCTGAACACCACCAAGACCAAGGAGATCATCCTGGACTTCAGAAAAAACAGAACAGATCCACCCCCACTCTACATCGATGGAAACTGTGTGGAGAGGGTCCACAGCTTCACCCTCCTGGGCACCACCATCTCTGCTGACCTCACATGGTCTAACAACACCATGACTGTCATCAGGAAGGCCCAGCAACGCCTGCACTTCCTGAGAAAACTTAGGAGGAACGACGTCAGCCAGGAGCTGCTGGTAACGTTCTACCGCTCAACCATTGAGAGCATTCTGTCCTATGGCATCACAGTGTGGTTTTCCCACTGCACTGAAGCAGAACGGCAGAGTCTCCAGAGAATGGTAAAGACAGCGCAGAGGATCATCGGCTGCCCCCTCCCCTCACTGAAGGACATTTACCAGTCTCGCTGCCTCAGCAGAGTGACTAGCATCACCACTAACTCCACCCATTCTGCTTTCCCTCTGTTTGAACTGCTGCCCTCTGGATGGAGGTACAGGTCCATCTGAACCAGGACAAACAGACTAAGAAACAGCTTTTTTCCACAGGCAATTATCATACGGAATGCACATACGTCCACCAACCACACCTCACTCTAATTTTACTCCACCTGCAGGTGGATCACAGACTTCCTGACGGACAGACAGCAGTATGTGAGGCTGGGGAAGCTCATCTCAGATACTCGGACCACAAGCACCGGATCCCCCCAGGGCTGTGTCCTTTCACCCCTGTTACTCTCCCTGTACACAAACAGCTGCACAGCTGGTCACCTGTCTGTCAAACTCCTGAAGTTTGCTGACGACACCACACTCATCGGCCTCATCTCTGACGGAGATGAGTCGGCCTACAGGAGTGAAATAGCCAGGCTGGTGTCATAGTGCAGCGCTAACAACCTGGAGCTTAATGCTCTGAAGACAGTGGAGATGACAGTGGACTTCAGGAAGGCCCCAGCCCCCCTCCCCCCTGTCATCCTCTGTGACTCCCCGGTGACCTCTGTGGAGTCCTTCTGCTTCCTGGGAACCATCATCAGCCAGGACCTCAAGTGGGAGCAGAACATCAACTCCATCACTAAGAAGGTCCAGCAGAGGATGTACTTCCTGAGGCAGCTGAAGAAGATTCACCTCCCTGAAAAGATGCTGGTAGACTTTTACACCGCCATCATCGAATCCACCCTCACGTTCTCCATCACAGTCTGGTTCGCTGCGGCTACGGCCAGAGACAAGGCCAAGCTGCAACGCGTCATCCACTCAGCAGAGAAGGTGATCGGCTGCCACCTCCCGTCTCTCCAGGAGCTGCACATCTCCAGGACCTGGAGGCGGGCAGCCAGGATTGTAGCCAACCCCTCTCATCCAGGACATAATCTCTTTCGGCCCCTCCCTTCTGGCAAGAGGCTCCGGTCCATCAGGACCAGGACCTCGCGCCACAAGAACAGCTTCTTCCCCACTGCAGTCAGCCTGCTGAACAGTACCCCAACTCCCCCAGGTGACCCCCCCCCCGCCCACCAAAGGACTGTCGGTGCCACTTACAGGCCCCACCATCCCAGCCCATCTGTGCTCCCACTTTAATTCACCTTACTCTACTGTATATAGTGTGTTGTTGTTGTTAACTTAATTTTTAACTTATTCTTAATTGCACTATACACCAAGTCAAATTCTTCGTTTTGTAAAGTGCGCTCTACTGAACCTGGCAATAAAACTTTTTCTGATTTCTGATTCTGATTCTATTAATCATTGTTTTTTATTCATTCAAAATGCAATTAAATCAATATTTTATCTTTTTTCTTTTCCTTTTTCTTTTTTTTTATCTCTTATATCCTTTTTATAATCAATGTTTGAACTTCTTTTCCTTTCTATTGTCATGGTTTCAGTTTGTTGTCTTTTTTTTCGCTTTAGTTCTTGTTCTGTCTTGTTTGGTTCTGTTTCCTGTTTTATTTTGAAAGGTTTCCTGTCTTGTCATGTTTCTTGAGTTTTACTTCCTTTGGTCCCCATCTGCCCTAATCGTGTTCACCTGTGTCTTGTCTGCCCTGTCTGTATATAAGTCTTGTCTCTGCCTTCCTCCTGTGCTGGTCCATTAACTTCTGCTCATGTTGATCACGTCTTCTTGTCTGGCGTCCATGTCCCTTGCCATGCCACAGTAAGTTTTTGTTTTTAGTTTTGTCATCCTGCTCTGCAGCGCTTTTTGTTAGTTAAATAAACCCACTTGCCCTGAACCCGTTTGCCTCCCGTCTCTGCGCCTGGGTCCTACCTGCTCTCGAGCCTCCCCCCCACACGACATCTATACATCCAATGAAATTAAACTACAAATCAACAAACACAACTGATAACAAATGTCTCTAAAAAATGATGTGTATATTTGCAGAACCTTAAAAACACCAAACAAATAACAAATGCTTCCCAATTAAAGCACAAAAAATGGAACACAAAATGTAAAACCCAAGTTAGAAATTGCAATTTGAAAAAGATACTTTTTTCAGCAGCTTTTCAAAATCAATCACCAATTCTACTCTTCTGTGGATGAAACAAAGAACTCCAGAACAATGAAGCCATTTCTCTAAGTCTCTCTCACCTTCAGTTTTAAACAAGGTCCTTGAAAATCCACCATACATTGGTCACATGAACTCAGAGACCTGCTAAAAGTGCACAATTGTAAAAGCTCTTTTATATAGACAACTGTTTGTTTGCTTAGAGCTCTAAATATAAAAAAAAATGCTTTTCTATCACCTAGACACAGATGGAGAACCATATCAACTGGATTAATAACAGGGTGGCATGTTTAGACAACATGAAGCTGTCCATCACATTTTTGACCTAAACATGTAAACACATCCTTGGCTCTGCGGTTAGGAAATGGTATTTGGGAATCTCTTTATACCAGGAGCCAGCCTGGCCATTGGAACATCGCCACAGTGCCCATCCAGACTGGGACAGCAACGGGGTCCACTTCAGAGCCGTGAGCTGCTGTGTTTAACTCCAGCTGTCCCAGCAAGGTAGACAACTGCAGCAACATCCACTGACCAAGCTGACAAGCCCTGGCAGAAAAGATCCCCACAAGAAAAACACTGGCTCAGGCAGGCTGGTCAAAAAAAAATAGTTTTGCCATTGTCTTGCAGCTCGCAGATCAAGTGGTTTAGTTTTCCAGTAATGTCAGTCAAGAATGCAAGTTCAGATTCACAATGTTCATATTCACCATATTCAACAGACATCTCCTCCAATAGCACCTTAAAAATCCTGTGCTGTTTTGCTTTGCAGCTGAGGTTGTTTACGATTTTCAGAATAAGAGTCATTATATGTCCAGAGCCAATCACTTCTGCACATAAGGCCTGCTGGTGAATGACGCAGCAGTAATGCAGACATTTTGGAAAGTCTGGGTCAGCTTTACAGTGAGTGATGAAACCTGTTTGTCTATTGATCATAGCAGGAGTCCCATCTGCAGTCACTGGTACCAGCTTTTCTAATTGTACCTTTTTTCTGCACAAAAACTCCTTCACCGTGTTATACATTTCAACTCCTCTTGTAGTTGTCTGTTAGGGCAGATGTGTCAGGAGTTCTTCTCTTGTGGAAACCAAAAGCTATGCTGTACTGTTGCCGTCCACAGACTCATCACACTGGACGTTAACCACCTGCACTTTGCAAGATCCCGGTCCAGCTAATTGGCCAAGTTATCAGACATAGCTGACACTCATCTAGACATTGTAGTGGAAATTGAATGAGTTCTATTGTTCTCATCCTTAGGGACAGTGATAGCAATTATCATCATTGCTTGAATTTTTTTCATGCTATATGCAAAAGTCTTTGTCCCTTAAGGCAACAGATTACAGCCCCCCCCCCCAGGCTGCTGTCGTATTAACAATAGCTTGGAGCTCCAGAATGGACAAGAAAAAACGACGAGAATGGCTCGAGCAGGGCGTTGCTCACGGGGCGGTCGCTCGTGCCATGCGGTCGCACGTGCTCGGGCCCGCTAAATGCTACTTGTAGCTTTAATTATTAGGGCCCGAGCACGGAGTGCAAGGACCCTATTGTATCTGTTAGGTTTATTATTATTATTATTATTTTTCTTCTGCCGGAAGAATCGCATTTTTGAGGCCTTTAACATACCCCAAAACTCACCAAATTTGGCACACACATCAGGAGTCGCGAAAAATTTCGTATTTTATGGGAAATTGGCATGGGTGCGCAAAAATGGCTCGACAGCGCCACCTACAGTGACTTTTGTCCCGACGCCCCGCATACGCTTTAACGTACAAGCTTGATTTTTACAGGGCATGTTCTTCAGATGGAGACCTACAAAAAAGTCTGAAAGGACCCACCTGTCACTCGCACAGGAAGTCTGATATATTGAGGTCAATATGTCATTTTTGCTCTATTTTGGACATTTGCAGGCCTCCTTCTAGAACGAACTCCTCCTAGAGATTTGTGAATAATGACTCCAAACTTTGGTTTTGTAAACTAAACACATGTCCGATGTTAAATTGCAAAGCTTTTAAGTTTTTACAGAAGTTTGTGGTCGTGGCGGCGCGTAGAAATTTGACGTTGTTTCGAAAACACGCCATGAAAAGAAAAATGGCCATAACTCAGCCATGCATATTCCAATCTGATCCAAAATTGATATGCATGATTGTAGTCTGACTCTGAACACATCTGCAGTGAAAGAATCCAGAAAAAGTGTAGCGCCACCTGCTGGCAAGATGAAATGACATGTTTTACTTGGAGCATCACTGCTCTGAGTAGGATGAGCCGACACACCTGAAAATGACATCCACCTGTTGAAAAGCCATTGAAGTTTACTCTGACAAAAAACCATAACTTTCAATGCGGGGGTGTGGTCGTGACAGAGCGGCAAAGTTGGGCATCTCGCCATGCACACAAAAGTTGCTCTCACGTGCACATTCCTTGTCCAATCTCACTGAAATTCAATGGATATGATGAAGCTTCTATTCTGAACCCATGGATATGACAATCTTGGACGAGCTCTATAGCGCCACCTAGTTATTGCATTGGGCACATTCTGCCCTGTATTTTCTCTTTGCTTTGTCCGATGTGCATGAAATTAAAACTGGAGATACTCAGAAGGGTCCTCTCTCATAATCTGAAGTTTCATGGGTGTACACCTGACGGTGCCTGCGTAACAGGAAGTGGTCGATTATGTGCACCCAAATAATAGAAATTTATTATAAATCAGCCGTTTGTCTCAGGAAGCTGAGATTTCAGAATTAGATGCCTTTAATAACCTCCAGCTTTGATATGTAACACTATAGGGTCTACGAGAAACTTCATCACTTGATTTTTTTAATGAAATTTTGGACTGAACAAAGATTTTTAGCATAAATTCTGTTTAGGTTATCAGCACCAAGAATTCAACTTTCATAGGCATTTATGTGCTACTGCTTCCTAAAAAAATTCAGAATGATTGAACTTACAGGTGACATCTTAGAGAGCATTACATCCAAAAAGGTCCGAAAACGTCTTTTTAGGCAAAACTGCAAACACCTATTTTTTTGCATAACTTATCTTTCAAATATCAGCACAAAAAAATTAAAAACGGTAGGGATCTGTGTTTGCTGCCTTCCATATTTTTTTCAGACTTAAAAGTGTAACAGATGATTTATAAAAAATCCTTTTCATCCAAAAACCTGTGTTAAATCTGTCTAGACTCCAAACAAACATTTTTTTTATGGTAACTTATGTTTCAACAATCGACACCAATTTTCACAGACCTAAAGCTGAACATGTCCCATAGCTCCCTGAATATTTTCATAGATATAAAATGAACTGGTCATTCTAACATCTGGCATTCTAACATCTAACATCTTACATGTCAAAGCCTCTCTCAGCCTGGCTCTGCTGAAGGAGTCGTGTTACAACCCCGCCCCCTCCTGCTGGGACCCCTGCTATGTAAATTAGCAAGCAGTGAACAGAGAGATGAGGAGTAAGAATGGTCATTACTCAGGCATGCATAATCCAAAGACAGCCAGTTAAACACTGAAAGACATATTTTTTCGGTATGTCTTTCATACATCTTTAGTATTAAAAACTCTCCAAGATGAATGTGCCTGACTCCACCTGCAGGTGGATCACAGACTTCCTGACGGACAGACAGCAGTATGTGAGGCTGGGGAAGCTCGTCTCAGATACTCGGACCACAAGCACCGGATCCCCCCAGGGCTGTGTCCTTTCACCCCTGTTACTCTCCCTGTACACAAACAGCTGCACAGCTGGTCACCTGTCTGTCAAACTCCTGAAGTTTGCTGACGACACCACACTCATCGGCCTCATCTCTGACGGAGATGAGTCGGCCTACAGGAGTGAAATAGCCAGGCTGGTGTCATAGTGCAGCGCTAACAACCTGGAGCTTAATGCTCTGAAGACAGTGGAGATGACAGTGGACTTCAGGAAGGCCCCAGCCCCCCTCCCCCCTGTCATCCTCTGTGACTCCCCGGTGACCTCTGTGGAGTCCTTCTGCTTCCTGGGAACCATCATCAGCCAGGACCTCAAGTGGGAGCAGAACATCAGCTCCATCACTAAGAAGGTCCAGCAGAGGATGTACTTCCTGAGGCAGCTGAAGAAGTTTCACCTCCCTGAAAAGATGCTGGTAGACTTTTACACCGCCATCATCGAATCCACCCTCACGTCCTCCATCACAGTCTGGTTCGCTGCGGCCACGGCCAGAGACAAGGCCAAGCTGCAACGCGTCATCCACTCAGCAGAGAAGGTGATCGGCTGCCACCTCCCGTCTCTCCAGGAGCTGCACATCTCCAGGACCTGGAGGCGGGCAGCCAGGATTGTAGCCAACCCCTCTCATCCAGGACATAATCTCTTTCGGCCCCTCCCTTCTGGCAAGAGGCTCCGGTCCATCAGGACCAGGACCTCGCGCCACAAGAACAGCTTCTTCCCCACTGCAGTCAGCCTGCTGAACAGTACCCCAACTCCCCCAGGTGACCCCCCCCCCCCCCCGCCCACCAAAGGACTGTCGGTGCCACTTACAGGCCCCACCATCCCAGCCCATCTGTGCTCCCACTTTAATTCACCTTACTCTACTGTATATAGTGTGTTGTTGTTGTTAACTTAATTTTTAACTTATTCTTAATTGCACTATACACCAAGTCAAATTCCTCGTTTTGTAAAGTGCGCTCTACTGAACCTGGCAATAAAACTTTTTCTGATTCCTGATTCTGATTCTGATTCTATTAATCATTGTTTTTTATTCATTCAAAATGCAATTAAATCAATATTTTATCTTTTTTCTTTTCCTTTTTCTTTTTTTTTTTATCTCTTATATCCTTTTTTATAATCAATGTTTGAACTTCTTTTCCTTTCTATTGTCATGGTTTCAGTTTGTTGTCTTTTTTTTCGCTTTAGTTCTTGTTCTGTCTTGTTTGGTTCTGTTTCCTGTTTTATTTTGAAAGGTTTCCTGTCTTTTCATGTTTCTTGAGTTTTACTTCCTTTGGTCCCCATCTGCCCTAATCGTGTTCACCTGTGTCTTGTCTGCCCTGTCTGTATATAAGTCTTGTCTCTGCCTTCCTCCTGTGCTGGTCCATTAACTTCTGCTCATGTTGATCACGTCTTCTTGTCTGGCGTCCATGTCCCTTGCCATGCCACAGTAAGTTTTTGTTTTTAGTTTTGTCATCCTGCTCTGCAGCGCTTTTTGTTAGTTAAATAAACCCACTTGCCCTGAACCCGTTTGCCTCCCGTCTCTGCGCCTGGGTCCTACCTGCTCTCGAGCCTCCCCCCCACACGACATCTATACATCCAATGAAATTAAACTACAAATCAACAAACACAACTGATAACAAATGTCTCTAAAAAATGATGTGTATATTTGCAGAACCTTAAAAACACCAAACAAATAACAAATGCTTCCCAATTAAAGCACAAAAAATGGAACACAAAATGTAAAACCCAAGTTAGAAATTGCAATTTGAAAAAGATACTTTTTTCAGCAGCTTTTCAAAATCAATCACCAATTCTACTCTTCTGTGGATGAAACAAAGAACTCCAGAACAATGAAGCCATTTCTCTAAGTCTCTCTCACCTTCAGTTTTAAACAAGGTCTGTGAAAATCCACCATACATTGGTCACATGAACTCAGAGACCTGCTAAAAGTGCACAATTGTAAAAGCTCTTTTATATAGACAACTGTTTGTTTGCTTAGAGCTCTAAATATAAAAAAAATGCTTTTCTATCACCTAGACACAGATGGAGAACCATATCAACTGGATTAATAACAGGGTGGCATGTTTAGACAACATGAAGCTGTCCATCACATTTTTGACCTAAACATGTAAACACATCCTTGGCTCTGCGGTTAGGAAATGGTATTTGGGAATCTCTTTATACCAGGAGCCAGCCTGGCCATTGGAACATCGCCACAGTGCCCATCCAGACTGGGACAGCAACGGGGTCCACTTCAGAGCCGTGAGCTGCTGTGTTTAACTCCAGCTGTCCCAGCAAGGTAGACAACTGCAGCAACATCCACTGACCAAGCTGGCAAGCCCTGGCAGAAAAGATCCCCACAAGAAAAACACTGGCTCAGGCAGGCTGGTCAATAAAAAAATATAGTTTTGCCATTGTCTTGCAGCTCGCAGATCAAGTGGTTTAGTTTTCCAGTAATGTCAGTCAAGAATGCAAGTTCAGATTCACAATGTTCATATTCACCATATTCAACAGACATCTCCTCCAATAGCACCTTAAAAATCCTGTGCTGTTTTGCTTTGCAGCTGAGGTTGTTTACGATTTTCAGAATAAGAGTCATTATATGTCCAGAGCCAATCACTTCTGCACATAAGGCCTGCTGGTGAATGACGCAGCAGTAATGCAGACATTTTGGAAAGTCTGGGTCAGCTTTACAGTGAGTGATGAAACCTGTTTGTCTATTGATCATAGCAGGAGTCCCATCTGCAGTCACTGCTACCAGCTTTTCTAATTGTACCTTTTTCTGCACAAAAACTCCTTCACCGTGTTATACATTTCAACTCCTCTTGTAGTTGTCTGTTAGGGCAGATGTGTCAGGAGTTCTTCTCTTGTGGAAACCAAAAGCTATGCTGTACTGTTGCCGTCCACAGACTCATCACACTGGACGTTAACCACCTGCACTTTGCAAGATCCCGGTCCAGCTAATTGGCCAAGTTATCAGACATAGCTGACACTCATCTAGACATTGTAGTGGAAATTAAATGAGTTCTATTGTTCCCATCCTTAGGGACAGTGATAGCAATGATCATCATTGCTTGAATTTTTTTCATGCTATATGCAAAAGTCTTTGTCCCTTAAGGCAACAGATTACAGCCCCCCCCCCCCCCCCCCCCCAGGCTACTGTCGTGTTAACAATAGCTTGGAGCTCCAGAATGGACAAGAAAAAACGACGAGAATGGCTCGAGCAGGGCGTTGCTCACGGGGCGGTCGCTCGTGCCATGCGGTCGCACGTGCTCGGGCCCGCTAAATGCTACTTGTAGCTTTAATTATTATTATTCTTTTTCTTCCGACGGAAGAGTCGCCTTTTTGAGGCCTTTAACATACCCCAAAACTCACCAAATTTGGCACACACATCAGGAGTCGCGAAAAATTTCGTATTTTACAGGAGATTGGCATGGGCGCACAAAAACGGCTCGACAGCGCCACCTACAGTGACATTTGTCCCGAGCCCCCGCATATGCTTTGACATACAAGCTTGATTTTTTCAGGGCATGTTCATCAGATGGAAACCTACAAAAAAGTCTGTAGGTACCAAGCTGTCAGTCGCACAGGAAGTCTGCTATATTGATGTCAATATGTCATTTTTGCTCTATTTTGGACATTTGCAGGCCTCCTTCTAGAACGAACTCCTCCTAGAGATTTGTGAATAATGACTCCAAACTTTGGTTTTGTAAACTAGACACATGTCCGATGTTAAATTGCAAAGCTTTTAAGTTTTTACAGAAGTTTGTGACCGTGGCGGCGCGTAGAAATTCGACCTTGTTTCGAAAACACGCCATGAAAAGAAAAATGGCCATTACTCAGCCATGCATAATCCAATCTGATCAAAAATTGATATGCATGATTGTAGTCTGACTCTGAACACATCTGCAGTGAAAGAATCTGGAAAAAGTGTAGCGCCACCTGCTGGCAAGAGGAAATGACATGTTTTACTTGGAGCATCACTGCTCCGAGTAGGATGAGCCGACACACCTGAAAATGACGTCCACCTGTTGAAAAGCCATTGAAGTTTACTCTGACAAAAAACCATAACTTTCAATGCGGGGGTGTGGTCGTGACAGAGCGGCAAAGTTGGGCGTCTCGCCATGCACACAAAAGTTGCTCTCACGTGCACATTCCTTGTCCAATCTCACTGAAATTCAATGGATATGATGAAGCTTCTATTCTGAACCCATGGATATGACAATCTTGGACGAGCTCTATAGCGCCACCTAGTTATTGCATTGGGCACATTCTGCCCTGTATTTTCTCTTTGCTTTGTCCGATGTGCATGAAATTAAAACTGGAGATACTCAGAAGGGTCCTCTCTCATCATGTAAAGTTTCATGGGTGTACACCTGACGGTGCCTGCGTAACAGGAAGTGGTCGATTATGTGCACCCAAATAATAGAAATTTATTATAAATCAGCCGTTTGTCTCAGGAAGCTGAGATTTCAGAATTAGATGCCTTTAATAACCTCCAGCTTTGATATGTAACACTATAGGGTCTACGAGAAACTTCATCACTTGATTTTTTTAATGAAATTTTGGACTGAACAAAGATTTTTAGCATAAATTCTGTTTAGGTTATCAGCACCAAGAATTCAACTTTCATAGGCATTTATGTGCTACTGCTTCCTAAAAAAATTCAGAATTATTGAAGTTACAGGTGAACTTTTATTCAACATTTCATCCAAAAAGGTCCGAAAACGTCTTTTTAGGCAAAACTACAAACACCTATTTTTTTTCATAACTTAATCATCATATATCAACACCATTTATTTTTTTAAATGTAGGGATCTGTGTTTGCTGCCTTCCATATTTCTTTCAGAAGTCCAGGTGAAACAGATGATTTTAAAAAAATCCTGATTCATCCCAAAACCTGTGCTTTTTCCGTCTGGACTCCAAACAAGTGTGTTTTAAAATTACTTATGCTTCAAATATCCACACCAAGTTTCACACGCATATAGCTGAACATGTCTAAATGCTTATTGAATATTCTTTACAGATATAAAATGAACTGGTCAACTGTAGGATGTCATTTCCTCTTACATGCTTCAGTTTTTTCCTTATGCTGCAGCCTGCTCCTCAATCTGACCTGTTGCTGGAGTCAAATTTCACACCCCCCCCCCCCCCCCACACACACACACCAGCTGCCAGTTCATATGCTAACTAACCCAGAGGTGAGGTGACAAGAGTTTAGACACAAGAGGGAGGGCAGACTGCTTTTTCATTTGTTTTGTATGTCTTTCATAGATTTTTATGAATAATCATTGCTTTTCTAGTCATGTAAAATGCAATTAACTTAATATTTTATCTTTTTTTTTTTACAAACAAAACATATGAATGTGCTCCAAAACAAAACCCAACTCTCAGTACAGTTCTACAGATGTAACATAAGACTTAGACAGTAAATGTCTCTTTTATCCTTTTTTAATCAATGCTGCAACTTCTTTTCCTTAATATAAATCCAATGAAATTAAACTACAAAACCAAAAAACACAACGTATAGCAAATTTCTCTAAATAAATTATGTGTATATACAATATGTAGCACTTTTAAACAAAATAATAACAAATCCTTCCAATACAAGCACAGAAAAATGGAACACAAAATTTAAAACCCAAATTTGAAATGGCAATTTTAAAAAGATAATTTTTTCAGCCTGCTAAAAGTGCACAATTGTAAAAGCTCTTTTATATAGACAACTGTTTGGTTGCTTAGAGCTCTAAATATAAAAACAATGCCTTTATGGACGTGGCACGGATGGCACGGATGTTCAGCAGGGTAAACCCCAGGAAAGCGGCGGGACCTGATGGAGTTCCCGGAAAGGTTCTGCGGGCCTGCGCCGATCAACTCTCCCAGGTCTTCACAAAAATCTTCAACCTGTCGCTAGCTCAGGCTTTCATCCCTGCTTGCCTGAAGTCATCCACTATCATCCCGATACCCAAAAAGTCCTCATCCACAGCCTTCCTCACGGACTTCCGCCCAGTTGCACTCACTGCTGTCATCACAAAGTGTCTGGAGCGGCTGCTCCTGGGACACATCAAAGACTCCCTCCCTCCAATCTTCGTCCCCCACCAGTTTGCTTACAAAGCAAACAGATCAACGGATGATGCCATTTCCATCACCCTCCACACTGCGCTGAGCCACCTGGAACACAGAGACACCTACGCCAGGATGCTCTTTGTGGACTATAGCTCAGCCTTTAACACAATCATTCCTGACATTCTGGTCAACAAACTGTCTGAACTAGGACTCCACCCACTCACCTGCTCGTGGATCAAGGACTTCCTGACAAACAGACCACAGACAGTCAAACTTGACCCCCACCTCTCCTCCACCGACGCTGAGCACAGGCTCCACACAGGGATGTGTGCTGAGTCCTCTGCTGTACACACTGTACACAGCCTGACTCCACCTGCAGGTGGATCACAGACTTCCTGACGGACAGACAGCAGTATGTGAGGCTGGGGAAGCTCGTCTCAGATACTCGGACCACAAGCACCCGATCCCCCCAGGGCTGTGTCCTTTCACCCCTGTTACTCTCCCTGTACACAAACAGCTGCACAGCTGGTCACCTGTCTGTCAAACTCCTGAAGTTTGCTGACGACACCACACTCATCGGCCTCATCTCTGACGGAGATGAGTCGGCCTACAGGAGTGAAATAGCCAGGCTGGTGTCATAGTGCAGCGCTAACAACCTGGAGCTTAATGCTCTGAAGACAGTGGAGATGACAGTGGACTTCAGGAAGGCCCCAGCCCCCCTCCCCCCTGTCATCCTCTGTGACTCCCCGGTGACCTCTGTGGAGTCCTTCTGCTTCCTGGGAACCATCATCAGCCAGGACCTCAAGTGGGAGCAGAACATCAGCTCCATCACTAAGAAGGTCCAGCAGAGGATGTACTTCCTGAGGCAGCTGAAGAAGTTTCACCTCCCTGAAAAGATGCTGGTAGACTTTTACACCGCCATCATCGAATCCACCCTCACGTCCTCCATCACAGTCTGGTTCGCTGCGGCCACGGCCAGAGACAAGGCCAAGCTGCAACGCGTCATCCACTCAGCAGAGAAGGTGATCGGCTGCCACCTCCCGTCTCTCCAGGAGCTGCACATCTCCAGGACCTGGAGGCAGGCAGCCAGGATTGTAGCCAACCCCTCTCATCCATAATCTCTTTCGGCCCCTCCCTTCTGGCAAGAGGCTCCGGTCCATCAGGACCAGGACCTCGCGCCACAAGAACAGCTTCTTCCCCACTGCAGCCAGCCTGCTGAACAGAACCCCAACTCCCCCAGGTGACCCCCCCCCCCCCCCCGCCCACCAAAGGACTGTCGGTGCCACTTACAGGCCCCACCATCCCAGCCCATCTGTGCTCCCACTTTAATTCACCTTACTCTACTGTATATAGTGTGTTGTTGTTGTTAACTTAATTTTTAACTTATTCTTAATTGCACTATACACCAAGTCAAATTCCTCGTTTTGTAAAGTGCGCTCTACTGAACCTGGCAATAAAACTTTTTCTGATTTCTGATTCTGATTCTGATTCTATTAATCATTGTTTTTTATTCATTCAAAATGCAATTAAATCAATATTTTATCTTTTTTCTTTTCCTTTTTCTTTTTTTTTATCTCTTATATCCTTTTTTATAATCAATGTTTGAACTTCTTTTCCTTTCTATTGTCATGGTTTCAGTTTGTTGTCTTGTTTTTCGCTTTAGTTCTTGTTCTGCCTTGTTTGGTTCTGTTTCCTGTTTTATTTTGAAAGGTTTCCTGTCTTGTCATGTTTCTTGAGTTTTACTTCCTTTGGTCCCCATCTGCCCTAATCGTGTTCACCTGTGTCTTGTCTGCCCTGTCTGTATATAAGTCTTGTCTCTGCCTTCCTCCTGTGCTGGTCCATTAACTTCTGCTCATGTTGATCACGTCTTCTTGTCTAGCGTCCATGTCCCTTGCCATGCCACAGTAAGTTTTTGTTTTTAGTTTTGTCATCCTGCTCTGCAGCGCTTTTTGTTAGTTAAATAAATCCACTTGCCCTGAACCCGTTTGCCTCCCGTCTCTGCGCCTGGGTCCTACCTGCTCTCGAGCCTCCCCCCCACACGACATCTATACATCCAATGAAATTAAACTACAAATCAACAAACACAACTGATAACAAATGTCTCTAAAAAATGATGTGTATATTTGCAGAACCTTAAAAACACCAAACAAATAACAAATGCTTCCCAATTAAAGCACAAAAAATGGAACACAAAATGTAAAACCCAAGTTAGAAATTGCAATTTGAAAAAGATACTTTTTTCAGCAGCTTTTCAAAATCAATCACCAATTCTACTCTTCTGTGGATGAAACAAAGTACTCCAGAACAATGAAGCCATTTCTCTAAGTCTCTCTCACCTTCAGTTTTAAACAAGGTCTGTGAAAATCCACCATACATTGGTCACATGAACTCAGAGACCTGCTAAAAGTGCACAATTGTAAAAGCTCTTTTATATAGACAACTGTTTGTTTGCTTAGAGCTCTAAATATAAAAAAAATGCTTTTCTATCACCTAGACACAGATGGAGAACCATATCAACTGGATTAATAACAGGGTGGCATGTTTAGACAACATGAAGCTGTCCATCACATTTTTGACCTAAACATGCAAACACATCCTTGGCTCTGCGGTTAGGAAATGGTATTTGGGAATCTCTTTATACCAGGAGCCAGCCTGGCCATTGGAACATCGCCACAGTGCCCATCCAGACTGGGACAGCAACGGGGTCCACTTCAGAGCCGTGAGCTGCTGTGTTTAACTCCAGCTGTCCCAGCAAGGGAGACAACTGCAGCAACATCCACTGACCAAGCTGACAAGCCCTGGCAGAAAAGATCCCCACAAGAAAAACACTGGCTCAGGCAGGCTGGTCAAAAAAAAATAGTTTTGCCATTGTCTTGCAGCTCGCAGATCAAGTGGTTTAGTTTTCCAGTAATGTCAGTCAAGAATGCAAGTTCAGATTCACAATGTTCATATTCACCATATTCAACAGACATCTCCTCCAATAGCACCTTAAAAATCCTGTGCTGTTTTGCTTTGCAGCTGAGGTTGTTTACGATTTTCAGAATAAGAGTCATTATATGTCCAGAGCCAATCACTTCTGCACATAAGGCCTGCTGGTGAATGACGCAGCAGTAATGCAGACATTTTGGAAAGTCTGGGTCAGCTTTACAGTGAGTGATGAAACCTGTTTGTCTATTGATCATAGCAGGAGTCCCATCTGCAGTCACTGCTACCAGCTTTTCTAATTGTACCTTTTTTCTGCACAAAAACTCCTTCACCGTGTTATACATTTCAACTCCTCTTGTAGTTGTCTGTTAGGGCAGATGTGTCAGGAGTTCTTCTCTTGTGGAAACCAAAAGCTATGCTGTACTGTTGCCGTCCACAGACTCATCACACTGGACGTTAACCACCTGCACTTTGCAAGATCCCGGTCCAGCTAATTGGCCAAGTTATCAGACATAGCTGACACTCATCTAGACATTGTAGTGGAAATTGAATGAGTTCTATTGTTCTCATCCTTAGGGACAGTGATAGCAATTATCATCATTGCTTGAATTTTTTTCATGCTATATGCAAAAGTCTTTGTCCCTTAAGGCAACAGATTACAGCCCCCCCCCCCCCCCCCCCCCCCCCCAGGCTGCTGTCGTATTAACAATAGCTTGGAGCTCCAGAATGGACAAGAAAAAACGACGAGAATGGCTCGAGCAGGGCGTTGCTCACGGGGCGGTCGCTCGTGCCATGCGGTCGCACGTGCTCGGGCCCGCTAAATGCTACTTGTAGCTTTAATTATTATTATTATTTTTCTTCTGCCGGAAGAATCGCATTTTTGAGGCCTTTAACATACCCCAAAACTCACCAAATTTGGCACACACATCAGGGGTCGCGAAAAATTTCGTATTTTATGAGAAATTGGCATGGGTGCGCAAAAATGGCTCGACAGCGCCACCTACACTGACTTTTGTCCCGACGCCCCGCATACGCTTTAACGTACAAGCTTGATTTTTTCAGGGCATGTTCATCAGATGGAAACCTACAAAAAAGTCTGTAGGTACCAAGCTGTCAGTCGCACAGGAAGTCTGCTATATTGATGTCAATATGTCATTTTTGCTCTATTTTGGACATTTGCAGGCCTCCTTCTAGAACGAACTCCTCCTAGAGATTTGTGAATAATGACTCCAAACTTTGGTTTTGTAAACTAAACACATGTCCGATGTTAAATTGCAAAGCTTTTAAGTTTTTACAGAAGTTTGTGACCGTGGCGGCGCGTAGAAGTTCGACGTTGTTTCGAAAACACGCCATGAAAAGAAAAATGGCCATAACTCAGCCATGCATAATCCAATCTGATCAAAAATTGATATGCATGATTGTAGTCTGACTCTGAACACATCTGCAGTGAAAGAATCTGGAAAAAGTGTAGCGCCACCTGCTGGCAAGAGGAAATGACATGTTTGACTTGGAGCATCACTGCTCCGAGTAGGATGAGCCGACACACCTGAAAATGACGTCCACCTGTTGAAAAGCCATTGAAGTTTACTCTGACAAAAAACCATAACTTTCAATGCGGGGGTGTGGTCGTGACAGAGCGGCAAAGTTGGGCGTCTCGCCATGCACACAAAAGTTGCTCTCACGTGCACATTCCTTGTCCAATCTCACTGAAATTCAATGGATATGATGAAGCTTCTATTCTGAACCCATGGATATGACAATCTTGGACGAGCTCTATAGCGCCACCTAGTTATTGCATTGGGCACATTCTGCCCTGTATTTTCTCTTTGCTTTGTCCGATGTGCATGAAATTAAAACTGGAGATACTCAGAAGGGTCCTCTCTCATCATGTAAAGTTTCATGGGTGTACACCTGACGGTGCCTGCGTAACAGGAAGTGGTCGATTATGTGCACCCAAATAATAGAAATTTATTATAAATCAGCCGTTTGTCTCAGGAAGCTGAGATTTCAGAATTAGATGCCTTTAATAACCTCCAGCTTTGATATGTAACACTATAGGGTCTACGAGAAACTTCATCACTTGATTTTTTTAATGAAATTTTGGACTGAACAAAGATTTTTAGCATAAATTCTGTTTAGGTTATCAGCACCAAGAATTCAACTTTCATAGGCATTTATGTGCTACTGCTTCCTAAAAAAATTCAGAATGATTGAAGTTACAGGTGACATCTTAGAGAGCATTACATCCAAAAAGGTCCGAAAACGTCTTTTTAGGCAAAACTACAAACACCTATTTTTTTTCATAACTTAATCATCATATATCAACACCATTTATTTTTTCAAATGTAGGGATCTGTGTTTGCTGCCTTCCATATTTTTTTCAGAAGTCCAGGTGAAACAGATGATTTTAAAAAAATCCTGATTCATCCCAAAACCTGTGCTTTTTCCGTCTGGACTCCAAACAAGTGTGTTTTAAAATTACTTATGCTTCAAATATCCACACCAAGTTTCACACGCATATAGCTGAACATGTCTAAATGCTTCTTGAATATTCTTTACAGATATAAAATGAACTGGTCAACTGTAGGATGTCATTTCCTCTTACATGCTTAAGTCTTTTCCTCATGCTGCAGCCTGCTCCTCAATCATCCCTGTTGCTGGAGTCAAATTTCACCCCCCCCCCCCCACACACACACACACCAGCTGCCAGTTCATATGCTAACTAACCCAGAAGTGAGGTGACAAGAGTTTAGACACAAGAGGGAGGGCAGACTGCTTTTTCATTTGTTTTGTATGTCTTTCATAGATTTTTATGAATAATCATTGCTTTTCTAGTCATGTAAAATGCAATTAACCTAATATTTTATCTTTTTTTTTTACAAACAAAACATATGAATGTGCTCCAAAACAAAACCCAACTCTCAGTACAGTTCTACAGATGTAACATAAGACTTAGACAGTAAATGTCTCTTTTATCCTTTTTTAATCAATGCTGCAACTTCTTTTCCTTAATATAAATCCAATGAAATTAAACTACAAAACCAAAAAACACAACGTATAGCAAATTTCTCTAAATAAATTATGTGTATATACAATATGTAGCACTTTTAAACAAAATAATAACAAATCCTTCCAATACAAGCACAGAAAAATGGAACACAAAATTTAAAACCCAAATTTGAAATGGCAATTTTAAAAAGATAATTTTTTCAGCCTGCTAAAAGTGCACAATTGTAAAAGCTCTTTTATATAGACAACTGTTTGGTTGCTTAGAGCTCTAAGTATAAAAACAATGCCTTTATGGACGTGGCACGGATGGCACGGATGTTCAGCAGGGTAAACCCCAGGAAAGCAGTTGGACCTGATGGAGTTCCCGGAAAGGTTCTGCGGGCCTGCGCCGATCAACTCTCCCAGGTCTTCACAAAAATCTTCAACCCGTCGCTAGCTCAGGCTTTCATCCCTGCTTGCCTGAAGCAATGACGTCACAACCCCTGATTGGGAAAAGTTTCTTGTGAGAATTATCTAACAGAATCACCCACAAAACATTTTTTTAACACAGACATAACACAAAGAAGACAACACACCACCACTTTGGGATTGGAATGTAATTTTATTAGATTTTAACCCTTTGGAATCAAACTAAAAACGGAGCTGTCTGATTGGTCCATGGGAGAACTCATGCCAATGGGGCAGAAACCCAACAGCCAGAATGTTCCCTAACGGACTAATGATCAATACAATAATTACTATAAAATGTTCTACACATACATACGGAACTAAACGAAGTAGAACATCTATTATTTCATGAAAACAATAACATGTAATCAACCTACTTCATCAAATACGAACGATAAAAGGCATGCTGGGAAACCATGAGTGAAGCAGCTGGTCAAGACATTGATCTCAGGGTGTATTCATCTCAGCCGTCCCTCTGCTCGACCCCTGCTGGACGACTGGAGAATCACACCCCACAGAGTATTTTGCTGAAGCCTGCCGAATTTGAGCAAATCAGTTCTTTTTAGAACTTCCTCATTTCCTCTACACTTCGATCTTCGACGCCCCTGACCAGCAAGGAAGACTACCGGACCCCCAGTGAGAAGAACTCGACCCGGTTAGACGCGCCGCACCAGGACGCCTTCAGTTTGACTGTAGGTTTGTCACCACCATTTTGAATTTCCCCGCGACTTGTAAACGAACCGTTACTTTAAATCGACCATCGAACCTTTTTTACATGGCCACAATGACTACTCACCTTCTGATAATCAATTTTATTGAATAAAAAACCGTAAAAGTTGTTTAAAATCGATAAGACGAACGTAAATAATTTGACCTTTTACTTCGTTGAACCGGGAGTGATCGCTTCCATTATGATGCGAACGTAAGTTTTAAAGACTTTTTAAAGCAAACCAACCGACGAATTTTCTTTTTAAACGGACACAAACGTACAAAATGACATGTAGAATCGATTCTGATCGACAAACAACAAGTTTCTATCCGTTTCAGAGATCGTTTTTTTGTAGTCTATCCAACCGCGGTCAAGTGAGCCGACATCTGTGGAAGTGCGGTCACGCCAGCCGTCACTGACTCTTTGCATGCGCGTTTACATCATAGTTTACGGTACACACGTCCAGCGAGCTGGAAAGACGGCATAAGCGCTGATATCACCCATATCAGTTACCCATTATAGAAATGACATGTACTGTACTCTGAAATAAATGAGAGTTATTGCATGCCCTGTATGGTTATTTAATGTAAAAATGTTTTCATTTGGATTGCATGTCTGTTCATTCCATAATAAACCACCAGAAATAACGTGTTTTGTCTGAAATATAATCAATCAGACACATTCTAAAAGTGAGATTTAACACTGACAAGAGTGTTTTGTGGGTTGTTGAGCATGACATGGAATGGTTCACATGTTCTATTATGACTATGTAAGAGGAAGCCTGAATTGGTCTAATATGTCAATATCTTTACTTTTCTAAAGTCAATTTTCATCAAACTTGCTGTGATGATCATGAACATCATTACCAACAATAATCCAGTGAAAGTTTTGCGTCACCTTTGAAAAAAGTGGTATTTTGGATGGTTCACATGTTTTACTTTAACCACAAAGGCTGGATGCTTAGGAGAACTATAACTTTAATTTCTCTGATATTCTCCAGTCATTTTTCTTTAAAATTGCTGGGATGATCATGAACATCATTATTAACCATAATCCACTGAAAGTTTTGTGTCACCTTTGAAAGAAGTGGTATTTTGAATGGTTCAAATGTTCAACTATGACTATGTATGAGGGAGGATGAATTAGACTATAATGTCAATATCTCTAATACTCTCCAGTCAATTTTCATCAAACTTGCTGTGATGATCATGAACATCATTACCAACAATAATCCAGTGAAAGTTTTGCGTCACCTTTTGATAAAGTGCCCTTTTGAATGGTTCACAAGTTTTATTTTAACTATACAAGCAGGATGCTTAGGTGTACTATAATGTCAAAATCTCTAATTTTCTCCAGTCAATTTTCTTCAAACTTGCTGTGATGTTAGTAAACATTATTACCAACAATAATCCAGTGAAAGTTTAGCGTCACCTTACAAAAAAGTAGCATTTTGTAAGGTTTACATATTACACACTGTCTGTGAATGAGGAGACCCGAATTGTTCTATAACTTTAATATCTCTAATTTTCTCCAGTCATTTTTCTTCAAACTTGCTGTGATGTTAGTAAACATTATTAACAACAATAATCCAGTGAAAGTTTTGTGTCACCTTTTGATAAAGTGCCCTTTTGAATGGTTCACAAGTTTTATTTTAACTATACAAGCAGGATGCTTAGGTGTACTATAATGTCAAAATCTCTGATTTTCTCCAGTCATTTTTCTTCAAACTTGCTGTGATGTTAGTGAACATCATTACCAACCATAATCCAGTGGAAGTTTTGCGTCACCTTTTGATAAAAAGCCCTTTTGTATGGTTCACATATTACACTTTAACTACATTTGACGGAGCCTGTATTAGACTATAATGTCAATATCTTTCATTTTCTCCAGTCACTTTCCTTCAAACTTGCTGTAATGATCATGAACATTATTACCAATAATAATCCAGTGAAAGTTTAGCGTCACCTTAAATGTAGCGACTTTAGAAAGAGTTGACAGGACCAGATGTGATTTTACTTGGAGTTTCTTCATTTCTGCTTGATTCCATTCCATGTCATGCTCAACAACCCACAAAACACTCTTGTCAGTGTTAAATCTCACTTTTAGAATGTGTCTGATTGATTATATTTCAGACAAAACACGTTATTTCTGGTGGTTTATTATGGAATGAACAGACATGCAATCCAAATGAAAACATTTTTACATTAAATAACCATACAGGGCATGCAATAACTCTCATTTATTTCAGAGTACAGTACATGTCATTTCTATAATGGGTAACTGATATAGGTGATATCAGCGCTTATGCCGTCTTTCCAGCTCGCTGGACGTGTGTACCGTAAACTATGATGTAAACGCGCATGCAAAGAGTCAGTGACGGCTGGCGTGACCGCACTTCCACAGATGTCGGCTCACTTGACCGCGGTTCTATCCACCATCTTTGTAGTTCTCGTTGAATTATTCGAACATTGTTTTTACGGTTTTTAAACCACATTAACAAGCGAAACTCCTTTCTAATTGATTAAATACATGTCAGTTCACATATAATACCTTTTAAATGCCTGCTGACCCGTGAGTATTTCCACTGAAGATCAGTTCCAACCTATTTTGTACTTTTTAGGTTTTAGGTTCAATTTTCAGTGTTTAATAATCTCATATAGGACACATGTTAAATTTATTTGTGTATAAATGTTTTCAAATAGTCAATTATTAGTGTATGGCAGCCACTATGAATATATTTGCAGGAACACACACAGATCTTAAAATGGCTGCTTGGCCTGCTGATTGATTTTAAAGTTCTTAGTAGTTTATAAATATTTTTATGGTCTTGGGCCTTCATATTTATCTGATATGATTTTAAAGTATGAGCCCCTGTGGACCCTGAGGTCCTCTGATACAGGCCTTTTGGTTATCCCACACACGGCAAGGCCTCATTCAGTTGTAATGGACCTCCTCTATGGATTAGCCTCCCAAAGAGCATTTAGCATTTTATGTCTATTAAAGTTTATGTACTTATTTTTTTTTAATAAATGTTAATTTTTGTTATTTCTTTTACATTTTATTTGTAACTCCAGAGTTTTCCTCTGAGGGATCTTCCACACCAGTGACTGAGCCTTTGTCTCGACAACAAAGAGAGAGGAGCTGTTTGCTGGTTTTTCCAGAGCACCTTTTTTTTGTAAGCCATTAAAGAGTTTGGTAAAGGTAAGTTAAATTTGCAGTGTTTAATAATCTATTATAGGACACATGTTACATTTATTTGTGTAGAACTATTTTCCAATAGTCTGAATATATTGTTTTATGTTTTTGATTATGGGTCTGTGTGGTATAAATGTATTGCTTTATGTATACATAATAGAAATGAGAATCTTATTTTAATGGTGGTTTCATTTTTATATCTTTTTTTTAGATGCCACGAAAGAAGGGATTTAATATGCGTCGCACCAAAGTGTGCAAGGTTCAGGAAGAAGGTAAAACTTCTGGTTGTGTGTGTCAGGAGCAAATACAGAAGCCTTTGATTTCTGGAATGAAAGTAAGATTAACAAATTCAAGTGATAGTACAACATCACTTACATGTTGTGTTGTGGCTGCAATCAACCATGTTGTTGCTCCAGTGTGTACATGGAGGGACGCTGATGTTGATAATATTAGAAATGAAGGTGTGCAGTTGGTTTGTTCATTTAATGGAAGTGATGGATGTATAAACAATTCCAAAAAGTTATTCAAGGTTTCTGAAAAGCTCAGTGTGTTTGGAAGAATTTGGGATGTTGCTATCAATGAGCCTGTGTATTCTAGTGATTCAAAGAGTGAAGATTTTTCACTGTTGTATGAAATGATGCAGGAGCGACTGATGGAGGAAGATCTGTGTTTGTTGGATTTGCAGGGTTTCGTTTGTGCTGTCATTCATCACAAAGAGTATTTTGTTGTGGTTGATTGTGGTGCACGAGATTCATCTGGAATGTTTTCTAATATTGGAACATCTGTGGCTGTTTTCAACAGTTGCTTTAATGACTTGATGTTGCACATTTGGAACTTGAAAAAGTCTTTGAATGCAGAATGGTTTGGCATTAGTTCAATGTTTGTGAAAGAAGCTTCTTGGGATGGGTGTAATAATACATTTGGTTTGGGAGCAGAGGATGCACGTGTGAATCAGTCAGTTTTGGGCAAAAGACAGACTGGTTTTATAAAAGAACATGTTCAGGAGTTAAATGACAAAATTGTGGTTGGCGAACAATGTAAAGTGTTAATGGAATGCAAAAATTCATTGAAAATTGGAAAAAAGGGCAATAATTTAAAAAAAAAATCATCTTCAGTGATTTTAAATGAAAACAATTGTAACAGATTTGACACAGAACGTTGTGTAAGGGGATCTTTTCATCAAGGAGATCGGCAGCTTCAAAACAGAGGTGTGCAGTGCATGGCAATAGCCCTGGTGAGTTTGGCTAAACACACGGATCGTAGTGTTTTTGAGTGGGAGGCAACAGACTTGGACCATGTTGTGTTTCTTGGTGATCAGCTGTACTCCTCGGTGTGTGAAAACAAAATCATCCCTGGAAATTTGAAGTTTTTGTCAGTACCTGATTTGCCCATGGATTCTGAAATTGATGGTAAATTATTTAAGTTTGAATATGGTGAATATGTTTCTGGGATTGTTAATGTGAGTAATGGTAAATTTGTTGACAGTGGTGAAGTGATAACTCTTAAAAAGGGACTGGAGCACATGCTTGTCAAGTATAAAACATGTTTTTTGACCATAGGCAGTAGTACTTGTGCTGTTATTTCAGAAAACGGCCATTATGCTGTGGTGGATTCACATGCACGCAGTGGTACTGGAATGGCAGATGTAAATGGAAGAAGTATTATCATGTACCTTCCTAGTCTTAATGATTTATACAATTATATTTGTTGCTTGAGTATTTCACTTGCAGGGAAAGAAATGGCTTTTGAAATTGCATCCGTTGCTGCGACTGACAATGATCATAGTGAGAAAAATAAACAAAGTGTGCTTGAGAAGGATTGTAAAACTGGATTAAATACTGAGTCACAGTTTGGTTTTGGGTGCAGTTTAGATGTTCAAACTAGTTCCTTACCGTTGCCTGAAAGTAACAGAAAGCGTAAGCTTTTAACTGGGCAATGTGAATCAAAGAAGACAAAATGGTATGATGCTAATGAAGCTAGTTTGGATGTTGAGTTTATTGGTGAAGTTTCATCAAAGAAACTTGAGTTTTATCCTGTTGATTTTGATGTTACACAAGCATTGTGTAAACAACTGAATGTGCATTGTGAAAACACTGCATGTGCTAACCCTCTAGAGGTTGGCATGTTGGGAATTCCATGTCAAACTGATCATATAGTAGCTGATGGCAATTGCTTTTTTAGGGCTGTGTCCAAAGTTATTAGTGGTACTGAGAAAAATCACATAAAGTTAAGACGTTCAGTTGTTACACATTTACAAAAAAATGTTGGAAATTATAGTTCTCTTTTGAGATCTGAAAATATGTCTGTGGATGAATATCTCAATGTTTCTAAAATGAGATTTTCTGGTAGTTGGGCTACAGAGGTTGAAATTCAAGCTACAGCTGACTACTTGGGTGTGAGTGTGTATACGTATCACAATGAACGTTGGTTGAAATATGCCTGTCAACGTAAAGCTATCTCTAAACAAGGCATATATCTGCAAAATATAAATGAGTGTCATTATGAAGTTGTAACTTGCGTTCAAATTTTTCAGCAGCAGCGTTGTTTTGGGTTTTGTAAATCTATGGAAAATAATATTTTGGGTCATATGAGGCAATGTAAAAGGAACTCAGAAATGCTTTCAGAAGGAGATTGCAAGAGTGTTAAACATAGCAGGTCTGAAGTTGGTGATTGTAACGATGTTTTGTGTAGTGCATTGGTTAACAATGATCACCAAAACAGTGAAATTGTGCAAAGTAATAATTTAGTTGAAAGTGTTTTCAGTTTTCATCCATTGTCATTCGAGTCTGCAGTTTTGTTGTCAAAACATCTGGATTTGGATTTTGTGAAGCAGAATGAAGACATTCCAACTAATAATGTTACGCTTGGTTCTATTTGTAAGACAGAGGTCCTATTAAATGATGGCAATAGTTTTTTCCGAGCTATTTCTCGAGTCATTAGTGGTTCTGAAAAGTGTCATAGAAGAGTTCGACTGGCTGTTGTTAAGTTTATGCTAAAAAATAGTGACATTCATATGAAGTTGCTTTGTCAAGGATATGCCACAGTGTCTGAGTACATTCTGAAGTCACGTATGAAATATGTTGGCAGTTTTGTATCTGAGATTGATATTCAAGCTACTTCAAATTTTTTGGGAGTAGAAATTTTTGTACACAATGGTAGCATATGGAGAAAGTATAATCCTGTGAACAAAATACTTGGAAATCAAGCAATTTATTTGCGGGAATGTGATAAATATTTTGAGGTTGTTGTTTGTGTTCATTGTAGTGGTAAAGCTGGATGTGCCAATTGGTGTAAAAGCAATAGTATTTGTTCTGAGAAACCACTGCTTAGACGCCGTTCTTTTCAACCATATGTTACTTGTGATTCAGTTGCTGAATCTTCTTTTTCAAAGTATCTAAAAAAAAGGAAATCGTTTTACCAGAAAGTGCAGTATCAAATAATTGAACTGCATAAACAGAAGAAAAAAGATATAAGTAAAAGGAAATATGCATCTGATTCTTTGCATAGATCCAGAGCATTGGAATTGAGTAAAATAAATTATAAGGAAAATGCTATCTATAGAATGTGTGTTAAACAACGTAGTTCTGCAAAATATAGAACTGATGTATTACACAGAGATCGTGTTAAAAATTTGAGTAAAAACAAGTATAAATGTGATTTGTTACACAAACATAATGTTAAGGAAAGGAGTAAAAGAAAATATCAGAGTAATGATACTCATAGAGAAAATGTTAAAGCACTGAGTTCTAGAAAATATCATCAAGATCCTCACTTTAGGAAAAGTGTGGTGGATGGGATCAAATATAAGCGACAATTGAATAAAAAACAGTTGGAAGAGTTTGATGTTGTTATGAAACAATTTTTGGATAAAGTTAAAGATGGACCTGGGTTTGTTTGTTGTGTATGTCATAGGTTGTTATTTGAACATCAAGTCTTACATTGTAAAAAAGAGTCGTACAGTAATGCAGGACTTGGACTTATCGCTGATCAATGTATCACGTCTGATTATTTGCATATCTGTAAAGGAAACTGCTCAAAAAATTGTGAATGGATGAAAACATCAAGAAGTAAATTGTGGATTTGTTACACGTGCCATGCTAAAATCAAAAAAGGTAAAGTACCAGCTGAGAGTGTTAAAAATAACTTAGAACTTGAACCTATACCAGCAGAATTGGCATGTTTAAATCAATTAGAACAACATTTAATAGCATTACATATTCCATTTATGAAACTGTTGGCATTGCCCAAAGGTGGGCAGAATGGCGTGCATGGACCTATTACTTGTGTTCCTGCAAATACTGAACAAACAACTTATTTGTTACCACGCATGTCTATTGAGGGTTCTCTTGTGCCTGTGAAATTAAAACGGAAGCTTACTTATAAAGGACATTATGAATATCAGTATGTTGATTCGGAACGTGTTAAGCAGGCTTTACAGTTTTTACAAAGCCATAATTCTTATTATAACAACGTGAAATTTAATAATGATTGGATTAATGGTTTTTGTAAAGAAACATCTGATGTGGTAGAAAAAGATGTTGAATGCACTGCAAATGTTGACGATTCAAATGTTTTAGGAGATGAACTTCTGCATGATAGACAGCAGCATTGCATGTTCCAGGACACTTGTCTAATGCCAGTAGACATTGGTCAAGAGGCTTTGGATCAATATTTTGATCACATTTTGAATGTAGCTCCCGCTGAAGGCAATAGTCCGGTGAAGTTGTTGTCCGATATTACAAATGAGGCTAAATGTTTTCCTGTGTTGTTTCCTAAGGGTGGACCAACATTTCATGATGGAAGACAACATCCTTTAACTCTATCACGATATTTTAACAACAGGATTCTTAATGCTGATTGTCGTTTTGCACAAAATGTGGAATATATTTTTTTTGCCCAATATATGACAGAATTAGAAAAGGTCGTTTCAAATGTTTCGATTGCAGTAAGAAAAGGTAAGTATGATTTTAAAAATAAACGAGTAGTTACTGGAGAGTTGTTGAATAGTGATGATTCTATTAAAAGGATGTTGGAATTTGATGATGGGTACAGATTTTTAAAACCAATCAGAGGTACGCCAGCATTTTGGCAGGCGGCCCAGAAAGACCTCATGGCTTGTGTGAGGCAGCTTGGAATCCCCACATGGTTCTGTTCATTTTCTTCAGCTGATATGCGGTGGAAGAATTTACTTTCCTGCATTCTGAAGCACGAAGGTAGAACTGAAACTGTGGAGCAGTTGGAATGGGCAGACAGATGTGAGCTTTTGCGTCGTAATCCTGTCACTGCTGCTCGGATGTTTGATTTTCGTTGGCATTGTTTTCTGAAAGAGGTTCTTATGTCGCCTGCATGTCCTATAGGAAAAATTAAGGATTTTTTTTATAGGGTGGAGTTTCAGCAACGAGGCTCACCACATCTTCATTGCCTGTTTTGGATAGAGGATGCACCTGTAATTGACAGAAATACAGATGCTGAAGTGATTGCATTTATTGATCGTTATGTGACTTGTGAGTTACCATCAAATATTGACTTACTGGAAATTGTTACATCTGTGCAAAAACACTCTGAAACACATGCAAAAACATGTAAAAAAAAAGGAACTGTGTGTCGTTTTAATTTTCCTAGACCACCTTCTGCACGTACGTTCATATCACGTAGCACAAGTGCTGAAGAGACACAGTCTTGTCAATGTGTGTTATCAGAGAAAGAGTCTTGCAACTGTAAAGAAAATGCACAGACACAGCAACTGAAGAAAAAAGAGGCTTCTGCATTGATTGCACACATTAAAGCTGCTCTCTCAGCTGATGGGCCAACTTATGACAATGTTGAAGATTTGTTTGGATCTGTTGGGTTAAACCAAAGCACATTTGAAACTGCATATAACTGTTGTGCTCGGAAAACCCATGTTGTGCTGAAACGTCAGATCAATGAAGTTTGGATTAATCAATATAGCAAGCCACTGTTAAAATGCTGGAATGCTAATATGGATATACAGTTTGTTGTCGATGCATATGCATGTGTTGTGTACATCATTTCTTACATCTCTAAATCAGAGAAGGAAATGGGTTTATTATTGCAGTGTGCACAAAAGGAAGCAAGCAGGGATGGAAATGCTTCTGCCAAAGAGAGTCTAAAAACATTAGGCAGTACATATTTGCACAACAGAGATGTATCTGCTCAAGAAAGTGTTTATAGACTGACAAATGCACATTTGAAAGAGTGCTCTCGGAAAGTTGTGTTTCTTCCTGTTGGTGAAAATACTGTTAAAATGAGTTTACCGTTAAAAGTACTAAAAGAAAAAGCATCAAAGCATTCTGTTAGTACAGATGATATGTGGATGACAAGCATTGTGGATAGATATAAGAACAGACCTAAGAGTGATGATTTTCCTTCAATGTGTTTAGCAGTATTTGCTTCCGAATTTCGTGTGTTGTCAAAAAATGAAAGTGCTGCTAAGCGAATAAAGTTGAACAACAACACTGGATATGTTGTGAAAAGAACCCGCACACAACCTGCTGTTGTACGTTACGTTAAGTTCTCTGAAACAAAACAGCCTGAACTGTTTTATCAAAGCAATCTGCAGTTGTTTTTGCCATACTACAGCGATAGCCAGCTGAAACCTCAAGGTTTTGAAACGTATCAAGACTTTTTTCATAAGGGCACGATAAGACTTGGTAATTCAGGTCTGCAGTTGGTAAAGTCCGTGGTAACATTAAACAGAAGTAAATTTGAAATTGATGGTGATAAATTGGTTAATGCTCAGCAAGGGATAGATAATGCTGGTGTAGTTGAAGATGGCTGGTGTGAATTATGCCCTGAGCAAGAATTGGAAAGACTTGAGTGTCAAGAGTTGTTGCAGAACCAAAAAAGTGTAGATGATGAACAGGAATTTGATATTCCTGATTTAAGAGTTTCAGCTCAACATAGCCATTTCTTTCAACTGAATAAAACAAAAATGCCTCGTAGTGATGGCTTGGCTTTAATTCGCTCTTTAAATGAAATTCAGATGGATATTTTTTACCAAGTGAGAAAATGGTGTGTGGAAAAGGTTTTGGGAAAAAAGCCAGAACCATTCCACCTGTTCATAACAGGAGGTGCAGGGACTGGTAAAACTCACCTAATTAAAGCAATACAATATGAATCAAATAGACTATTGTCTCCTCTTTGTCGTCATGTAGATGACATCTGTGTTTTGTTGACAGCTCCCACAGGAATTGCTGCGTTTAATGTACAAGCAAGTACTATACACAACACTTTCTGTATTGGTAAAGATGTCCGCTTACCTTACACACCACTGGGTGAGGAAAAATTAAATTCTTTACGTGCCATTTACAGCAGTTTACAGATTTTGATAATTGATGAAATATCCATGGTAGATCATAATTTATTAGCATATATTCATGGGCGTCTGAGGCAAATAAAGCAAACTGGTAACTCTGCATTGTTTGGAAATGTTTGTATTATTGCAGTTGGGGATTTCTTTCAATTACCTCCAGTGAGAGGAAAACCATTGTATGTAGAAAATGTGGGTATGGATCTTTGGTGTGGTGTGTTTAAAATTGTTTGCCTGGAAACCATTGTACGCCAAAAAGATCAGGAATTTGCCAAATTACTCGGCAGAGTTAGGACACGATGCAAAGGTACTGAAATGTTAAAAAGTGATATCCAACAATTGAAGTCACGTGAAACGGGAGAAGGCAGCGCTGCTTTACATATTTTCCCAACTAATGGTCAAGTAAATCAACATAATTTAACCCATCTACATTCATCCTGTCCAGATTATGTAACTATTAAAGCTCAAGATTATGTAAATTGTAAGGAAACAGGTAGACAAGTGTTACTAAGTGGTAATCATTCAAACGCTAACAATACTTGTTTAGCAGGAAGACTTCTTTTGGGGAAAAATGCACGTGTCATGCTTTGTAAAAATGTTGATGTGGCAGATGGTCTTGTCAATGGTGCATGTGGAATTGTGACTGATATTGTCTATAGAAACTCTGACTTTCCACAAATTGTTTTTGTGAATTTTGATAATAAAGACATTGGAAGACAACGGAAGAAACAGTATGAAAATCATCCAGGGCTTGTCTCAGGTTCTGTAGCCATTGTTCCAGAAGAGGAACGACTCACAGGAAGAGGTGGTCTGAGACGTCAGTTTCCTCTAAAACTTGCTTGGGCTTGTACTGTTCATAAAGTTCAGGGTCTTACCATTGATAATGTTGTTGTGTCTTTGAAAAAAACCTTTGCTCCTGGGCAGGCTTATGTTGCATTAAGCCGCGTAACAAGTTTGTCTGGTTTAATTATTCAAGATTTTAAGGAACAGGCCATTTATTGTAACAAAACAGTTTCTGAATATGTGGCAAACATGCCTCAATATCTAATAAATAAAGAAAATCTCACTTCTAGTTCATGTGACTTTAGCATTTTCCTTATGAATGTGCAAAATTTAGAGTGGCATGTAAAGGACTTAGCTTTGTGCACAAAACAGTTACATGCTAACTGCATAGCTGTAACTGAAACATGGCTTCCAAATGCCCCTTTTACTGATGCATTGAACATCAGTGGCTACAATTTTTATAGTATGCCACGCTCACTGTCTTATAGTGGAGTAGATCCTAGACTGAATGTCATTAAAGGCTTAAAACATGGTGGTGTTGGAATGTACACCGTTGAAAATATCCTGTTTGAACATGTAGAGGTACAAAGTGTAGATATTGAATGTTTAGTGCACAGATTTATTAAATCGAACATAGTCGTGGCAGTTCTGTATCGTCCACCATCATATGCCATTTCATTATTTAGAGAGAACCTTAAGAAATTAGTCGATCTGTTGGAGCCCCTGGGTGATACCATTGCTATAATGGGTGATTTCAATGACAATCTAGTAAACTCGAAGACAATAACTGATTTCATGGCACATAAAGGTTTTATTCAACTGGTTTCTGAAAACACAACGTTAAAAAATACGATAATCGATCATGTGTACTTAAAAACAACAAAATATAAAGTCGAATGTACAGTTGTACAAACATACTTTAGTGATCATGATGGGATTCTTTGTCGTTTTAAACATGTAAGTGACTGTTGATGATTGTGGCGAAGGAGAAAGGGACATCTTTATCTCTTTTAAGTCACAAACGTCTGACTTAATATAAAACGTCAAATGTTGAACTAAATACATGCTGGTGTCAGTTATTGTGGCGAAGGAGGCGGGGAGAAATGACGCATCTGCGACATTTTTATCTCTGTTAAGTCACAAACATCTGACTTAATGTAAAACGTCAAATGTTGAACTAAATACATGCTGGTGTCAGTTATTGTGGCGAAGGAGGCGGGGAGAAATGACGCATCTGCGACATTTTTATCTCTGTTAAGTCACAAACATCTGACTAAATGTAAAACGTCAAATGTTGAACTAAATACATGCTGGTGTCAGTTATTGTGGCGAAGGAGGCGGGGAGAAATGACGCATCTGCGACATTTTTATCTCTGTTAAGTCACAAACATCTGACTTAATGTAAAACGTCAAATGTTGAACTAAATACATGCTGGTGTCAGTTATTGTGGCGAAGGAGGCGGGGAGAAATGACGCATCTGCGACATTTTTATCTCTGTTAAGTCACAAACATCTGACTTAATGTAAAACGTCAAATGTTGAACTAAATACATGCTGGTGTCAGTTATTGTGGCGAAGGAGGCGGGGAGAAATGACGCATCTGCGACATTTTTATCTCTGTTAAGTCACAAACATCTGACTTAATGTAAAACGTCAAATGTTGAACTAAATACATGTTGGTGTCAGTTATTGTGGCGAAGGAGGCGGAGAGAAATGACGCATCTGCGACATTTTTATCTCTGTTAAGTCACAAACATCTGACTTAATGTAAAACGTCAAATGTTGAACTAAATACATGCTGGTGTCAGTTATTGTGGCGAAGGAGGCGGGGAGAAATGACGCATCTGCGACATTTTTATCTCTGTTAAGTCACAATCCTCTGACTTTATGGAAATGTGGTTTCTTTTCCTGCATCTTGAATACATATTAGGCATTACAAATTTACATTTTTTTTCTGTAGTTAGCAATTGAGTAAAGAATCAAAATGCTTTTTTTTTGCATATTTCTAAATTTCAAACCATCTGACGTACAAACATATTCGAAGTACTTAAAAAGTACTTTAGAAAGTAATTGAAATTTATGTATCTATTGCATTCCTATGGCCTAGTTATTCATGATGCAGGTTTTGCTTTCCTTGCCATGTGACCTCAAAAAAAGCAAAAGACATTGGTAATGGTACTCCCAGTTACTGGGATGGGGTTCGATTCCCTACAATGTCCATGTTCTGAGGTCACATAAACACTTTTTTAATGTTAGTGCATATATGTGTCTTCATGAAATAACTCTCGTCTATTTTTAATCATAGAGAAATTTCTATAAATCTCGTCATAGGAACATCCCCACAGTAACCACCCTGACTGGAACATCAACGTGGTCCACTTCACAGCCGTGAGGCTGCAAAGTTAAACTCCAGCTGCCCCAGCAAGTGTGACAACTGCAGCAACAACCACCGACCAAGCCCTGACAGAAAAGATCCCCACAAGGAACACTGCAGGCTGTTCCATGAAAAATATAGTTTTGCCATTGCCTTGCAGATCACAGTTCAAGTGATTTAGTTTTCCAGTAATATCAGTCAAACTGCGAGTTCAGATTTACCATATTCATATTAACCATATTCAGCAGACTGCTCCTCCAATAGCACCTTGAAAATCCTGTGCCGTTTTGCTTTGCAGCAGAAGTTGATTTCACAATAGGAGTCATCATGTGTCTAGAGCCAATCACTTCTGCACATAGGGCCTACTGGTGAATGACGCAGCAGTAATGAAGACATTTTGGGAAGTCTGGGTCAGCTTTACAGTGAGTGATGAAACCCGTTTTTCTATTGATCATAGCAGGAGCCCTGTCTGCAGTCACTGCTACCAGCTTTTCTAAAGGTACCTTTTTCTGCACAAAAATTCCTTCACCATGTTATACATTTCAACTCCTCTTGTAGTTGTCTGTTAGGGCAGTTGTGTCAAGAGTTCTTCTCTTGTGGACTCCAAAAGTTTGTACTGCTGCTGTCCACAGACTCATCACATTGGACATCAAACCACCTGCACTTTGTAAGATCCCGGTCCAGCTAATTAACCAAGTTATCAGACATAGCTGACACTTGTCTAAATATTGTAGTAAAAATTAGAAGAGTTCAATTGTTCTCATCCTTAGGGACAGTGATGGCAATTATCATCATTGATTGTTTCTCAAACTGAAAACAACAAGCAACAGAATACAGTTCTCCCCCCACCCCCCCCCCCCCACCCCCCACAGGCTGCTGTCATGTTAACATTAGCTTGGAGCTCCAAAAAAGAACAAGAAAGAACAAAGAGAATGGCTCGAACAAGGCGTTGCTCACGGGGCGGTCGCTCGTGCCAGGCGGTCGCACGTGCTCGGGCCCGCTAAATGCTACTTGTAGCTTTAATTATTATTATTTTTCTTCCGCCGGAAGAATCGCATTTTTGAGGCCTTTAACATACCCCAAAACTCACCAAATTTGGCACACACATCAGGGGTCGCGAAAAATTTCGTATTTTATGAGAAATTGGCATGGGTGCGCAAAAATGGCTCGACAGCGCCACCTACAGTGACTTTTGTCCCGACGCCCCGCATACGCTTTAACGTACAAGCTTGATTTTTACAGGGCATGTTCTTCAGATGGAGACCTACAAAAAAGTCTGAAAGGACCCACCTGTCACTCGCACAGGAAGTCTGATATATTGAGGTCAATATGTCATTTTTGCTCTATTTTGGACATTTGCAGGCCTCCTTCTAGAACGAACTCCTCCTAGAGATTTGTGAATAATGACTCCAAACTTTGGTTTTGTAAACTATACACATGTCCGATGTTAAATTGCAAAGCTTTTAAGTTTTTACAGAAGTTTGTGGCCGTGGCGGCGCGTAGAAATTTGACGTTGTTTCGAAAACACGCCATGAAAAGAAAAATGGCCATAACTCAGCCATGCATATTCCAATCTGATCCAAAATTGATGTGCATGATTGTAGTCTGACTCTGAACACATCTGCAGTGAAAGAATCCGGAAAAAGTGTAGCGCCACCTGCTGGCAAGATGAAATGACATGTTTTACTTGGAGCATCACTGCTCTGAGTAGGATGAGCCGACACACCTGAAAATGACATCCACCTGTTGAAAAGCCATTGAAGTTTACTCTGACAAAAAACCATAACTTTCAATGCGGGGGTGTGGTCGTGACAGAGCGGCAAAGTTGGGCATCTCGCCATGCACACAAAAGTTGCTCTCACGTGCACATTCCTTGTCCAATCTCACTGAAATTCAATGGATATGATGAAGCTTCTATTCTGAACCCATGGATATGACAATCTTGGACGAGCTCTATAGCGCCACCTAGTTATTGCATTGGGCACATTCTGCCCTGTATTTTCTCTTTGCTTTGTCCGATGTGCATGAAATTAAAACTGGAGATACTCAGAAGGGTCCTCTCTCATAATCTGAAGTTTCATGGGTGTACACCTGACGGTGCCTGCGTAACAGGAAGTGGTCGATTATGTGCACCCAAATAATAGAAATTTATTATAAATCAGCCGTTTGTCTCAGGAAGCTGAGATTTCAGAATTAGATGCCTTTAATAACCTCCAGCTTTGATATGTAACACTATAGGGTCTACGAGAAACTTCATCACTTGATTTTTTTAATGAAATTTTGGACTGAACAAAGATTTTTAGCATAAATTCTGTTTAGGTTATCAGCACCAAGAATTCAACTTTCATAGGCATTTATGTGCTACTGCTTCCTAAAAAAATTCAGAATGATTGAAGTTACAGGTGACATCTTAGAGAGCATTACATCCAAAAAGGTCCGAAAACGTCTTTTTAGGCAAAACTACAAACACCTATTTTTTTTCATAACTTAATCATCATATATCAACACCATTTATTTTTTCAAATGTAGGGATCTGTGTTTGCTGCCTTCCATATTTTTTTCAGAAGTCCAGGTGAAACAGATGATTTTAAAAAAATCCTGATTCATCCCAAAACCTGTGCTTTTTCCGTCTGGACTCCAAACAAGTGTGTTTTAAAATTACTTATGCTTCAAATATCCACACCAAGTTTCACACGCATATAGCTGAACATGTCTAAATGCTTCTTGAATATTCTTTACAGATATAAAATGAACTGGTCAACTGTAGGATGTCATTTTCCTCTTACATCTTAAGTCTTTTCCTCATGCTGCAGCCTGCTCCTCAATCATCCCTGTTGCTGGAGTCAAATTTCACCCCCCCCCCCCCCACACACACACACCAGCTGCCAGTTCATATGCTAACTAACCCAGAAGTGAGGTGACAAGAGTTTAGACACAAGAGGGAGGGCAGACTGCTTTTTCATTTGTTTTGTATGTCTTTCATAGATTTTTATGAATAATCATTGCTTTTCTAGTCATGTAAAATGCAATTAACCTAATATTTTATCTTTTTTTTTTACAAACAAAACATATGAATGTGCTCCAAAACAAAACCCAACTCTCAGTACAGTTCTACAGATGTAACATAAGACTTAGACAGTAAATGTCTCTTTTATCCTTTTTTAATCAATGCTGCAACTTCTTTTCCTTAATATAAATCCAATGAAATTAAACTACAAAACCAAAAAACACAACGTATAGCAAATTTCTCTAAATAAATTATGTGTATATACAATATGTAGCACTTTTAAACAAAATAATAACAAATCCTTCCAATACAAGCACAGAAAAATGGAACACAAAATTTAAAACCCAAATTTGAAATGGCAATTTTAAAAAGATAATTTTTTCAGCCTGCTAAAAGTGCACAATTGTAAAAGCTCTTTTATATAGACAACTGTTTGGTTGCTTAGAGCTCTAAATATAAAAACAATGCCTTTATGGACGTGGCACGGATGGCACGGATGTTCAGCAGGGTAAACCCCAGGAAAGCGGCGGGACCTGATGGAGTTCCCGGAAAGGTTCTGCGGGCCTGCGCCGATCAACTCTCCCAGGTCTTCACAAAAATCTTCAACCTGTCGCTAGCTCAGGCTTTCATCCCTGCTTGCCTGAAGTCATCCACTATCATCCCGATACCCAAAAAGTCCTCATCCACAGCCTTCCTCACGGACTTCTGCCCAGTTGCACTCACTGCTGTCATCACAAAGTGTCTGGAGCGGCTGCTCCTGGGACACATCAAAGACTCCCTCCCTCCAATCTTCGTCCCCCACCAGTTTGCTTACAAAGCAAACAGATCAACGGATGATGCCATTTCCATCACCCTCCACACTGCGCTGAGCCACCTGGAACACAGAGACACCTACGCCAGGATGCTCTTTGTGGACTATAGCTCAGCCTTTAACACAATCATTCCTGACATTCTGGTCAACAAACTGTCTGAACTAGGACTCCACCCACTCACCTGCTCGTGGATCAAGGACTTCCTGACAAACAGACCACAGACAGTCAAACTTGACCCCCACCTCTCCTCCACCCGGACGCTGAGCACAGGCTCCACACAGGGATGTGTGCTGAGTCCTCTGCTGTATACACTGTACACAGCAGACTGCAGACCAGCCCACACCAGCAACACCGTGGTGAAGTTTGCAGACGACACTACTGTGGTGGGGCTGATCTCTGGGGACGACGAGACAGCCTACAGAGACGAAGTCCTGAAACTCTCAAGGTGGTGTCAGGCTAATAACCTCATCCTGAACACCACCAAGACCAAGGAGATCATCCTGGACTTCAGAAAAAACAGAACAGATCCACCCCCACTCTACATCGATGGAAACTGTGTGGAGAGGGTCCACAGCTTCACCCTCCTGGGCACCACCATCTCTGCTGACCTCACATGGTCTAACAACACCATGACTGTCATCAGGAAGGCCCAGCAACGCCTGCACTTCCTGAGAAAACTTAGGAGGAACGACGTCAGCCAGGAGCTGCTGGTAACGTTCTACCGCTCAACCATTGAGAGCATTCTGTCCTATGGCATCACAGTGTGGTTTTCCCACTGCACTGAAGCAGAACGGCAGAGTCTCCAGAGAGTGGTAAAGACAGCGCAGAGGATCATCGGCTGCCCCCTCCCCTCACTGAAGGACATTTACCAGTCTCGCTGCCTCAGCAGAGTGACTAGCATCACCACTAACTCCACCCATTCTGCTTTCCCTCTGTTTGAACTGCTGCCCTCTGGAAGGAGGTGCAGGTCCATCTGAACCAGGACAAACAGACTAAGAAACAGCTTTTTTCCACAGGCAATTATCATACGGAATGCACATACGTCCACCAACCACACCTCACTCTAATTTTACTACAATGCGTGCAATATCCTGACTGTCTAACCGGGTCACTGTGCAATAACTTGATATTTATTAAGCTGTGCTCACAGCAACTCATGTAATTCCATTCTATTTTATTCACAAATATTTAATATTTAACAGTTTCTGTCCATATTGTTCATTTTTTGTTAAGAGTTGTAAATACAGTATTTCTTTTTCTATTCTATTTTTATTTTTATTTTATGTAACTCCTTCACTCTAAGGCTGCTGCAATTTCATTGTATCCCCATGTACAATGACAATAAACGATTCTGATTCTGATTTTATCACTTAGACACAGATGGAGAACCATATCAACTGGATTGGTAACAGCAACAACCACCGACCAAGCCGGCAAGCCCTGGCAGAAAAGATCCCCACAAGAAACACTGCAGGCTGTTCCATAAAAAATATAGTTTTACCATTGCCTTGCAGATCACAGTTGAAGTGGTTTAGTTTTCCTAAAAAAATTCAGAATGATTGAAGTTACAGGTGAACTTTTAGACAACATTTGATCCAAAAAGGTCCGAAAACGTCTTTTTAGGCAAAACTGCAAACACCTATTTTTTTGCATAACTTATCTTTCAAATATCAGCACAAAAAAATTAAAAACGGTAGGGATCTGTGTTTGCTGCCTTCCATATTTTTTTCAGACTTAAAAGTGTAACAGATGATTTATAAAAAATCCTTTTTCATCCAAAAACCTGTGTTAAATCTGTCTAGACTTAGTATTAAAAACTCTCCAAGATGAATGTGCCTGACTCCACCTGCAGGTGGATCACAGACTTCCTGACGGACAGACAGCAGTATGTGAGGCTGGGGAAGCTCGTCTCAGATACTCGGACCACAAGCACCGGATCCCCCCAGGGCTGTGTCCTTTCACCCCTGTTACTCTCCCTGTACACAAACAGCTGCACAGCTGGTCACCTGTCTGTCAAACTCCTGAAGTTTGCTGACGACACCACACTCATCGGCCTCATCTCTGACGGAGATGAGTCGGCCTACAGGAGTGAAATAGCCAGGCTGGTGTCATAGTGCAACAACCTGGAGCTTAATGCTCTGAAGACAGTGGAGATGACAGTGGACTTCAGGAAGGCCCCAGCCCCCCTCCCCCCTGTCATCCTCTGTGACTCCCCGGTGACCTCTGTGGAGTCCTTCTGCTTCCTGGGAACCATCATCAGCCAGGACCTCAAGTGGGAGCAGAACATCAGCTCCATCACTAAGAAGGTCCAGCAGAGGATGTACTTCCTGAGGCAGCTGAAGAAGTTTCACCTCCCTGAAAAGATGCTGGTAGACTTTTACACCGCCATCATCGAATCCACCCTCACGTCCTCCATCACAGTCTGGTTCGCTGCGGCCACGGCCAGAGACAAGGCCAAGCTGCAACGCGTCATCCACTCAGCAGAGAAGGTGATCGGCTGCCACCTCCCGTCTCTCCAGGAGCTGCACATCTCCAGGACCTGGAGGCGGGCAGCCAGGATTGTAGCCAACCCCTCTCATCCAGGACATAATCTCTTTCGGCCCCTCCCTTCTGGCAAGAGGCTCCGGTCCATCAGGACCAGGACCTCGCGCCACAAGAACAGCTTCTTCCCCACTGCAGTCAGCCTGCTGAACAGTACCCCAACTCCCCCAGGTGACCCCCCCTCCCCCCCCCCCCGCCCACCAAAGGACTGTCGGTGCCACTTACAGGCCCCACCATTCCAGCCCATCTGTGCTCCCACTTTAATTCACCTTACTCTACTGTATATAGTGTGTTGTTGTTGTTAACTTAATTTTTAACTTATTCTTAATTGCACTATACACCAAGTCAAAGTCCTCGTTTTGTAAAGTGCGCTCTACTGAACCTGGCAATAAAACTTTTTCTGATTTCTGATTCTATTAATCATTGTTTTTTATTCATTCAAAATGCAATTAAATCAATATTTTATCTTTTTTCTTTTCCTTTTTCTTTTTTTTTATCTCTTATATCCTTTTTTATAATCAATGTTTGAACTTCTTTTCCTTTCTATTGTCATGGTTTCAGTTTGTTGTCTTTTTTTTCGCTTTAGTTCTTGTTCTGTCTTGTTTGGTTCTGTTTCCTGTTTTATTTTGAAAGGTTTCCTGTCTTGTCATGTTTTTGAGTTTTACTTCCTTTGGTCCCCATCTGCCCTAATCGTGTTCACCTGTGTCTTGTCTGCCCTGTCTGTATATAAGTCTTGTCTCTGCCTTCCTCCTGTGCTGGTCCATTAACTTCTGCTCATGTTGATCACGTCTTCTTGTCTGGCGTCCATGTCCCTTGCCATGCCACAGTAAGTTTTTGTTTTTAGTTTTGTCATCCTGCTCTGCAGCGCTTTTTGTTAGTTAAATAAACCCACTTGCCCTGAACCCGTTTGCCTCCCGTCTCTGCGCCTGGGTCCTACCTGCTGTCGAGCCTCCCCCCCACACGACATCTATACATCCAATGAAATTAAACTACAAATCAACAAACACAACTGATAACAAATGTCTCTAAAAAATGATGTGTATATTTGCAGAACCTTAAAAACACCAAACAAATAACAAATGCTTCCCAAATAAAGCACAAAAAATGGAACACAAAATGTAAAACCCAAGTTAGAAATTGCAATTTGAAAAGATACTTTTTTCAGCAGCTTTTCAAAATCAATCACCAATTCTACTCTTCTGTGGATGAAACAAAGAACTCCAGAACAATGAAGCCATTTCTCTAAGTCTCTCTCACCTTCAGTTTTAAACAAGGTCTGTGAAAATCCACCATACATTGGTCACATGAACTCAGAGACCTGCTAAAAGTGCACAATTGTAAAAGCTCTTTTATATAGACAACTGTTTGTTTGCTTAGAGCTGTAAATATAAAAAAAAATGCTTTTCTATCACCTAGACACAGATGGAGAACCATATCAACTGGATTAATAACAGGGTGGCATGTTTAGACAACATGAAGCTGTCCATCACATTTTTGACCTAAACATGTAAACACATCCTTGGCTCTGCGGTTAGGAAATGGTATTTGGGAATCTCTTTATACCAGGAGCCAGCCTGGCCATTGGAACATCGCCACAGTGCCCATCCAGACTGGGACAGCAACGGGGTCCACTTCAGAGCCGTGAGCTGCTGTGTTTAACTCCAGCTGTCCCAGCAAGGGAGACAACTGCAGCAACATCCACTGACCAAGCTGACAAGCCCTGGCAGAAAAGATCCCCACAAGAAAAACACTGGCTCAGGCAGGCTGGTCAAAAAAAAATAGTTTTGCCATTGTCTTGCAGCTCGCAGATCAAGTGGTTTAGTTTTCCAGTAATGTCAGTCAAGAATGCAAGTTCAGATTCACAATGTTCATATTCACCATATTCAACAGACATCTCCTCCAATAGCACCTTAAAAATCCTGTGCTGTTTTGCTTTGCAGCTGAGGTTGTTTACGATTTTCAGAATAAGAGTCATTATATGTCCAGAGCCAATCACTTCTGCACATAAGGCCTGCTGGTGAATGACGCAGCAGTAATGCAGACATTTTGGAAAGTCTGGGTCAGCTTTACAGTGAGTGATGAAACCTGTTTGTCTATTGATCATAGCAGGAGTCCCATCTGCAGTCACTGCTACCAGCTTTTCTAATTGTACCTTTTTCTGCACAAAAACTCCTTCACCGTGTTATACATTTCAACTCCTCTTGTAGTTGTCTGTTAGGGCAGATGTGTCAGGAGTTCTTCTGTTGTGGAAACCAAAAGCTATGCTGTACTGTTGCCGTCCACAGACTCATTACACTGGACGTTAACCACCTGCACTTTGCAAGATCCCGGTCCAGCTAATTGGCCAAGTTATCAGACATAGCTGACACTCATCTAGACATTGTAGTGGAAATTGAATGAGTTCTATTGTTCTCATCCTTAGGGACAGTGATAGCAATTATCATCATTGCTTGAATTTTTTTCATGCTATATGCAAAAGTCTTTGTCCCTTAAGGCAACAGATTACAGCCCCCCCCCCCCCCCCCCCCCCAGGCTGCTGTCGTATTAACAATAGCTTGGAGCTCCAGAATGGACAAGAAAAAACGACGAGAATGGCTCGAGCAGGGCGTTGCTCACGGGGCGGTCGCTCGTGCCATGCGGTCGCACGTGCTCGGGCCCGCTAAATGCTACTTGTAGCTTTAATTATTATTATTATTTTTCTTCTGCCGGAAGAATCGCATTTTTGAGGCCTTTAACATACCCCAAAACTCACCAAATTTGGCACACACATCAGGGGTCGCGAAAAATTTCGTATTTTATGAGAAATTGGCATGGGTGCGCAAAAATGGCTCGACAGCGCCACCTACACTGACTTTTGTCCCGACGCCCCGCATACGCTTTAACGTACAAGCTTGATTTTTTCAGGGCATGTTCATCAGATGGAAACCTACAAAAAAGTCTGTAGGTACCAAGCTGTCAGTCGCACAGGAAGTCTGCTATATTGATGTCAATATGTCATTTTTGCTCTATTTTGGACATTTGCAGGCCTCCTTCTAGAACGAACTCCTCCTAGAGATTTGTGAATAATGACTCCAAACTTTGGTTTTGTAAACTAGACACATGTCCGATGTTAAATTGCAAAGCTTTTAAGTTTTTACAGAAGTTTGTGACCGTGGCGGCGCGTAGAAATTCGACGTTGTTTCGAAAACACGCCATGAAAAGAAAAATGGCCATAACTCAGCCATGCATAATCCAATCTGATCAAAAATTGATATGCATGATTGTAGTCTGACTCTGAACACATCTGCAGTGAAAGAATCTGGAAAAAGTGTAGCGCCACCTGCTGGCAAGAGGAAATGACATGTTTGACTTGGAGCATCACTGCTCCGAGTAGGATGAGCCGACACACCTGAAAATGACGTCCACCTGTTGAAAAGCCATTGAAGTTTACTCTGACAAAAAACCATAACTTTCAATGCGGGGGTGTGGTCGTGACAGAGCGGCAAAGTTGGGCATCTCGCTATGCACACAAAAGTTGCTCTCACGTGCACATTCCTTGTCCAATCTCACTGAAATTCAATGGATATGATGAAGCTTCTATTCTGAACCCATGGATATGACAATCTTGGACGAGCTCTATAGCGCCACCTAGTTATTGCATTGGGCACATTCTGCCCTGTATTTTCTCTTTGCTTTGTCCGATGTGCATGAAATTAAAACTGGAGATACTCAGAAGGGTCCTCTCTCATCATGTAAAGTTTCATGGGTGTACACCTGACGGTGCCTGCGTAACAGGAAGTGGTCGATTATGTGCACCCAAATAATAGAAATTTATTATAAATCAGCCGTTTGTCTCAGGAAGCTGAGATTTCAGAATTAGATGCCTTTAATAACCTCCAGCTTTGATATGTAACACTATAGGGTCTACGAGAAACTTCATCACTTGATTTTTTTAATGAAATTTTGGACTGAACAAAGATTTTTAGCATAAATTCTGTTTAGGTTATCAGCACCAAGAATTCAACTTTCATAGGCATTTATGTGCTACTGCTTCCTAAAAAAATTCAGAATGATTGAAGTTACAGGTGACATCTTAGAGAGCATTACATCCAAAAAGGTCCGAAAACGTCTTTTTAGGCAAAACTACAAACACCTATTTTTTTTCATAACTTAATCATCATATATCAACACCATTTATTTTTTCAAATGTAGGGATCTGTGTTTGCTGCCTTCCATATTTTTTTCAGAAGTCCAGGTGAAACAGATGATTTTAAAAAAATCCTGATTCATCCCAAAACCTGTGCTTTTTCCGTCTGGACTCCAAACAAGTGTGTTTTAAAATTACTTATGCTTCAAATATCCACACCAAGTTTCACACGCATATAGCTGAACATGTCTAAATGCTTCTTGAATATTCTTTACAGATATAAAATGAACTGGTCAACTGTAGGATGTCATTTCCTCTTACATGCTTAAGTCTTTTCCTCATGCTGCAGCCTGCTCCTCAATCATCCCTGTTGCTGGAGTCAAATTTCACCCCCCCCCCCCCACACACACACACACACACCAGCTGCCAGTTCATATGCTAACTAACCCAGAAGTGAGGTGACAAGAGTTTAGACACAAGAGGGAGGGCAGACTGCTTTTTCATTTGTTTTGTATGTCTTTCATAGATTTTTATGAATAATCATTGCTTTTCTAGTCATGTAAAATGCAATTAACCTAATATTTTATCTTTTTTTTTTACAAACAAAACATATGAATGTGCTCCAAAACAAAACCCAACTCTCAGTACAGTTCTACAGATGTAACATAAGACTTAGACAGTAAATGTCTCTTTTATCCTTTTTTAATCAATGCTGCAACTTCTTTTCCTTAATATAAATCCAATGAAATTAAACTACAAAACCAAAAAACACAACGTATAGCAAATTTCTCTAAATAAATTATGTGTATATACAATATGTAGCACTTTTAAACAAAATAATAACAAATCCTTCCAATACAAGCACAGAAAAATGGAACACAAAATTTAAAACCCAAATTTGAAATGGCAATTTTAAAAAGATAATTTTTTCAGCCTGCTAAAAGTGCACAATTGTAAAAGCTCTTTTATATAGACAACTGTTTGGTTGCTTAGAGCTCTAAATATAAAAACAATGCCTTTATGGACGTGGCACGGATGGCACGGATGTTCAGCAGGGTAAACCCCAGGAAAGCGGCGGGACCTGATGGAGTTCCCGGAAAGGTTCTGCGGGCCTGCGCCGATCAACTCTCCCAGGTCTTCACAAAAATCTTCAACCTGTCGCTAGCTCAGGCTTTCATCCCTGCTTGCCTGAAGTCATCCACTATCATCCCGATACCCAAAAAGTCCTCATCCACAGCCTTCCTCACGGACTTCCGCCCAGTTGCACTCACTGCTGTCATCACAAAGTGTCTGGAGCGGCTGCTCCTGGGACACATCAAAGACTCCCTCCCTCCAATCTTCGTCCCCCACCAGTTTGCTTACAAAGCAAACAGATCAACGGATGATGCCATTTCCATCACCCTCCACACTGCGCTGAGCCACCTGGAACACAGAGACACCTACGCCAGGATGCTCTTTGTGGACTATAGCTCAGCCTTTAACACAATCATTCCTGACATTCTGGTCAACAAACTGTCTGAACTAGGACTCCACCCACTCACCTGCTCGTGGATCAAGGACTTCCTGACAAACAGACCACAGACAGTCAAACTTGACCCCCACCTCTCCTCCACCCGGACGCTGAGCACAGGCTCCACACAGGGATGTGTGCTGAGTCCTCTGCTGTATACACTGTACACAGCAGACTGCAGACCAGCCCACACCAGCAACACCGTGGTGAAGTTTGCAGACGACACTACTGTGGTGGGGCTGATCTCTGGGGACGACGAGACGGCCTACAGAGACGAAGTCCTGAAACTCTCAAGGTGGTGTCAGGCTAATAACCTCATCCTGAACACCACCAAGACCAAGGAGATCATCCTGGACTTCAGAAAAAACAGAACAGATCCACCCCCACTCTACATCGATGGAAACTGTGTGGAGAGGGTCCACAGCTTCACCCTCCTGGGCACCACCATCTCTGCTGACCTCACATGGTCTAACAACACCATGACTGTCATCAGGAAGGCCCAGCAACGCCTGCACTTCCTGAGAAAACTTAGGAGGAACGACGTCAGCCAGGAGCTGCTGGTAACGTTCTACCGCTCAACCATTGAGAGCATTCTGTCCTATGGCATCACAGTGTGGTTTTCCCACTGCACTGAAGCAGAACGGCAGAGTCTCCAGAGAGTGGTAAAGACAGCGCAGAGGATCATCGGCTGCCCCCTCCCCTCACTGAAGGACATTTACCAGTCTCGCTGCCTCAGCAGAGTGACTAGCATCACCACTAACTCCACCCATTCTGCTTTCCCTCTGTTTGAACTGCTGCCCTCTGGAAGGAGGTACAGGTCCATCAGAACCAGGACAAACAGACTAAGAAACAGCTTTTTTCCACAGGCAATTATCATACGGAATGCACATACGTCCACCAACCACACCTCACTCTAATTTTACTACAATGCGTGCAATATCCTGACTGTCTAACCGGGTCACTGTGCAATAACTTGATATTTATTAAGCTGTGCTCACAGCAACTCATGTAATTCCATTCTATTTTATTCACAAATATTTAATATTTAACAGTTTCTGTCCATATTGTTCATTTTTTGTTAAGAGTTGTAAATACAGTATTTCTTTTTCTATTCTATTTTTATTTTTATTTTATGTAACTCCTTCACTCCAAGGCTGCTGCAATTTCATTGTATCCCCATGTACAATGACAATAAACGATTCTGATTCTGATTATATCACTTAGACACAGATGGAGAACCATATCAACTGGATTGGTAACAGCAACAACCACCGACCAAGCCGGCAAGCCCTGGCAGAAAAGATCCCCACAAGAAACACTGCAGGCTGTTCCATAAAAAATATAGTTTTACCATTGCCTTGCAGATCACAGTTGAAGTGGTTTAGTTTTCCTAAAAAAATTCAGAATGATTGAAGTTACAGGTGAACTTTTAGACAACATTTGATCCAAAAAGGTCCGAAAACGTCTTTTTAGGCAAAACTGCAAACACCTATTTTTTTGCATAACTTATCTTTCAAATATCAGCACAAAAAAATTAAAAACGGTAGGGATCTGTGTTTGCTGCCTTCCATATTTTTTTCAGACTTAAAAGTGTAACAGATGATTTATAAAAAATCCTTTTTCATCCAAAAACCTGTGTTAAATCTGTCTAGACTTAGTATTAAAAACTCTCCAAGATGAATGTGCCTGACTCCACCTGCAGGTGGATCACAGACTTCCTGACGGACAGACAGCAGTATGTGAGGCTGGGGAAGCTCGTCTCAGATACTCGGACCACAAGCACCGGATCCCCCCAGGGCTGTGTCCTTTCACCCCTGTTACTCTCCCTGTACACAAACAGCTGCACAGCTGGTCACCTGTCTGTCAAACTCCTGAAGTTTGCTGACGACACCACACTCATCGGCCTCATCTCTGACGGAGATGAGTCGGCCTACAGGAGTGAAATAGCCAGGCTGGTGTCATAGTGCAGCGCTAACAACCTGGAGCTTAATGCTCTGAAGACAGTGGAGATGACAGTGGACTTCAGGAAGGCCCCAGCCCCCCTCCCCCCTGTCATCCTCTGTGACTCCCCGGTGACCTCTGTGGAGTCCTTCTGCTTCCTGGGAACCATCATCAGCCAGGACCTCAAGTGGGAGCAGAACATCAGCTCCATCACTAAGAAGGTCCAGCAGAGGATGTACTTCCTGAGGCAGCTGAAGAAGTTTCACCTCCCTGAAAAGATGCTGGTAGACTTTTACACCGCCATCATCGAATCCACCCTCACGTCCTCCATCACAGTCTGGTTCGCTGCGGCCACGGCCAGAGACAAGGCCAAGCTGCAACGCGTCATCCACTCAGCAGAGAAGGTGATCGGCTGCCACCTCCCGTCTCTCCAGGAGCTGCACATCTCCAGGACCTGGAGGCGGGCAGCCAGGATTGTAGCCAACCCCTCTCATCCAGGACATAATCTCTTTCGGCCCCTCCCTTCTGGCAAGAGGCTCCGGTCCATCAGGACCAGGACCTCGCGCCACAAGAACAGCTTCTTCCCCACTGCAGCCAGCCTGCTGAACAGAACCCCAACTCCCCCAGGTGACCCCCCTCCCCCCCCCCCCCCCCCCCCGCCCACCAAAGGACTGTCGGTGCCACTTACAGGCCCCACCATCCCAGCCCATCTGTGCTCCCACTTTAATTCACCTTACTCTACTGTATATAGTGTGTTGTTGTTAACTTAATTTTTAACTTATTCTTAATTGCACTATACACCAAGTCAAATTCCTCGTTTTGTAAAGTGCGCTCTACTGAACCTGGCAATAAAACTTTTTCTGATTTCTGATTCTATTAATCATTGTTTTTTATTCATTCAAAATGCAATTAAATCAATATTTTATCTTTTTTCTTTTCCTTTTTCTTTTTTTTATCTCTTATATCCTTTTTTATAATCAATGTTTGAACTTCTTTTCCTTTCTATTGTCATGGTTTCAGTTTGTTGTCTTTTTTTTCGCTTTAGTTCTTGTTCTGTCTTGTTTGGTTCTGTTTCCTGTTTTATTTTGAAAGGTTTCCTGTCTTGTCATGTTTTTGAGTTTTACTTCCTTTGGTCCCCATCTGCCCTAATCGTGTTCACCTGTGTCTTGTCTGCCCTGTCTGTATATAAGTCTTGTCTCTGCCTTCCTCCTGTGCTGGTCCATTAACTTCTGCTCATGTTGATCACGTCTTCTTGTCTGGCGTCCATGTCCCTTGCCATGCCACAGTAAGTTTTTGTTTTTAGTTTTGTCATCCTGCTCTGCAGCGCTTTTTGTTAGTTAAATAAACCCACTTGCCCTGAACCCGTTTGCCTCCCGTCTCTGCGCCTGGGTCCTACCTGCTGTCGAGCCTCCCCCCCACACGACATCTATACATCCAATGAAATTAAACTACAAATCAACAAACACAACTGATAACAAATGTCTCTAAAAAATGATGTGTATATTTGCAGAACCTTAAAAACACCAAACAAATAACAAATGCTTCCCAAATAAAGCACAAAAAATGGAACACAAAATGTAAAACCCAAGTTAGAAATTGCAATTTGAAAAGATACTTTTTTCAGCAGCTTTTCAAAATCAATCACCAATTCTACTCTTCTGTGGATGAAACAAAGAACTCCAGAACAATGAAGCCATTTCTCTAAGTCTCTCTCACCTTCAGTTTTAAACAAGGTCTGTGAAAATCCACCATACATTGGTCACATGAACTCAGAGACCTGCTAAAAGTGCACAATTGTAAAAGCTCTTTTATATAGACAACTGTTTGTTTGCTTAGAGCTGTAAATATAAAAAAAAATGCTTTTCTATCACCTAGACACAGATGGAGAACCATATCAACTGGATTAATAACAGGGTGGCATGTTTAGACAACATGAAGCTGTCCATCACATTTTTGACCTAAACATGTAAACACATCCTTGGCTCTGCGGTTAGGAAATGGTATTTGGGAATCTCTTTATACCAGGAGCCAGCCTGGCCATTGGAACATCGCCACAGTGCCCATCCAGACTGGGACAGCAACGGGGTCCACTTCAGAGCCGTGAGCTGCTGTGTTTAACTCCAGCTGTCCCAGCAAGGGAGACAACTGCAGCAACATCCACTGACCAAGCTGACAAGCCCTGGCAGAAAAGATCCCCACAAGAAAAACACTGGCTCAGGCAGGCTGGTCAAAAAAAATAGTTTTGCCATTGTCTTGAGGCTCGCAGATCAAGTGGTTTAGTTTTCCAGTAATGTCAGTCAAGAATGCAAGTTCAGATTCACAATGTTCATATTCACCATATTCAACAGACATCTCCTCCAATAGCACCTTAAAAATCCTGTGCTGTTTTGCTTTGCAGCTGATGTTGTTTACGATTTTCAGAATAAGAGTCATTATATGTCCAGAGCCAATCACTTCTGCACATAAGGCCTGCTGGTGAATGACGCAGCAGTAATGCAGACATTTTGGAAAGTCTGGGTCAGCTTTACAGTGAGTGATGAAACCTGTTTGTCTATTGATCATAGCAGGAGTCCCATCTGCAGTCACTGCTACCAGCTTTTCTAATTGTACCTTTTTCTGCACAAAAACTCCTTCACCGTGTTATACATTTCAACTCCTCTTGTAGTTGTCTGTTAGGGCAGATGTGTCAGGAGTTCTTCTCTTGTGGAAACCAAAAGCTATGCTGTACTGTTGCCGTCCACAGACTCATTACACTGGACGTTAACCACCTGCACTTTGCAAGATCCCGGTCCTGCTAATTGGCCAAGTTATCAGACATAGCTGACACTCATCTAGACATTGTAGTGGAAATTGAATGAGTTCTATTGTTCTCATCCTTAGGGACAGTGATAGCAATTATCATCATTGCTTGAATTTTTTTCATGCTATATGCAAAAGTCTTTGTCCCTTAAGGCAACAGATTACAGCCCCCCCCCCCCCCCCAAGGCTGCTGTCGTATTAACAATAGCTTGGAGCTCCAGAATGGACAAGAAAAAACGACGAGAATGGCTCGAGCAGGGCGTTGCTCACGGGGCGGTCGCTCGTGCCATGCGGTCGCACGTGCTCGGGCCCGCTAAATGCTACTTGTAGCTTTAATTTGTAAATAAATTTGTCATATTTTTATGGAGACATTCATTTGGTGTTTTTGTTACAGTTAAATTATTAGCCAAAACTTTACTTTGTTTATGTTATGCCCCCTCGTCGCCCCTAGACACAAAGGGGGCGTAACATTGATACTTTATCATTTAATTTCTGATTTATTTTTCTTGTTGGGGTTAGGTTTTTGGTCTTGTGCTTTTGTTGTTGTAAAGAAAAATATAACCCCTTCATCTTTATCTGGGCTCACTAACTTTTTTCTTTTAAATATTTTTTGATACATTTATGCACAAAAAATAAGTGGATTATAAGGGATAGTAAGCACAACAAGAGTACAAAGTAAACTGAAGTTATGTTGACATAAAAATAACTTCCTCTGCCCATTTGTCAAGCACACAGTAGGATTTATCTAAGATACAACCATTACTACCTTGCATAATTTCCCTCCCACGTGCCAAAGGGGACAGGATTTTATGTCTACAACCTCTGTGCTGTCTTTGTGACCCCACCCGTACGTCGAAGCGTTATACCTCCAATGGCAAAGGTGGACAGGATTTTATGTCTGCTGGGACGCCAGTGGAAATAAGCCTAAAATAAAATAGTTCACGGCACTGTCTTTTGGGGTCCATATGACCCCACCCTTTTGTTGACGTGTTATCCCTCCCATAGTAAAGGTGGAGAGTACTTTATGTCTGACAGGAACACCAGTAAAATTTAAAAAATTAACAAAAAACATCAGCGCTCTGTGACTAGATGACCTTCACTCCAATGTTACCTTGCTGAGGTAAAGAATGGTTCAAATGCAGTACAGCTGGGATAAAAAATATGAAAAAAGTCAAGGGCCCAGACGAAGGTCAGATCTCAGTGCGGAAAGAGAAAAACAAATGCCAAGAGCTGAGATAATCCCAAGGTGAATGTGGAGAAATGGAAAAAAAAAGGATGACCTGGTAGTTGATGGTGGAAAAACAAACTGTAAAGTTGGCACCATCTGGTGGCAGAGAGGGAGCATGGTGCCTTCTTGTGGACTAAGACAAAAAAGAGATGTCTGGTCCCGAGTACCCCTAGAGGCAAGGGGTGGAAGTAGACAAAGGAAAAAAGACCTCTGCTGGCCAAGAGGTGGAACATAAATGACAGTAATGGCGCACCCACGTGGACAAAGAAAAGAAAAGACAAAAAAAGAGACGTGCGCTCCCGAGTGCCCCTAGAGACAGGGGTGAACGGGGAAACAATACTTCTAGGGGCCAAGAGGTGGAACGTGAATGATAGAAATGATTCCCCCTTTTGGACAGAGAAAAGAAAAAGACAAGAGACATAGGGTCCCTATTATCCATGGAGGCAGGGGATGGAAGTGAGCTAAGGAAAAAAGAACTTAAGTGGCTGAGAGATAGAATCTGAATGACAAAAATGACGCCCCCTGGTGGCCAAAAACAAAAAAGAGAAATGGGGTCATTTTTGGCATCATGGAAATAAGAGTAACAAAAACAGTTCAAAGTGAACAACTAACACAAAAGAAAGACAAAAACGTAAACAATCCTCCATATCGAGAGGAGCTAGTTGAAGTGGCTCAAGCAACTAGTCCGTATGCCTCCTGGACGCCTCCCTTAGAAGGTGTTCCGGGCATGTCCCACTGGGCGGAGGCCCTGGGGAAGACCCAGGACCCCCTGGAAAGATTATGTCTCTTGGCTGGCCTCAGAACATCTCATGATTCCCCTCCAGAGGACCAGGAGGAGGCTGTTAAAATACTAGAGTGTAACGATTTGCTAAAATCTCAATTCAGTTCGATTCACAATTTCAAAGGGCTCGGTTCGATACATTTCAGTTCGGTACTGCTGTTAAACAAATCTGCCTGAAATGAACTGCCAATTTATGAACTATTTTTTTATTGTTATTTAGTGTGTGTTTTGCTGCCGGACACCCGGATTTCTCCCTTGGGAGATTACTAAAGTTTTTATCTATCTATTTATTTTCGGTACAAAAAACTAAGGCAGAAAAAAAATTACTTACAAAATGCATTTGTTGGCTTTTGTGGTCAGCAGGGTAGTCATTGCTTGGTGATCTGTGCGGAGAGTATTATGTTGTCCCCATAAATATGTTTGTCACTTCTCAGTTGCCCAGACACATGCAAATGCTTCTTTCTCAACAGTAGAGTATTTCTGCTCTGTGGCAGTCAATGTGCGGGAGGCAAAAGCCACCATCTTCTCAGTGCCATCAGATTGCTCTTGGGCTAACGCATCACCCAGTCCACAGTCACTGGCATCAGTGGACACCACAGTGTGTAGTGCTGGATCAAAAGGTGCCAAAGCAGCGCTAGTCACCAGGAGTTTTTTAACTTTGTCGAAAATGGTTTGTGCAGCTGAGGTCCAGGTAAATGTGTTCTTTTCCTTGGCACAGATATGCATCGGGGTTGCACAGTTGCACAATTAGGCAGCAATCTGGAGGACCAGGAAAACAAACCCAGGAAAGATCACAGTGAAGCAGCATCAGATGGAGGAAGGGCTTTCAGTACAGCCTCAATGTGGTCCTGATCAGGAAGAATGCCATCTGTAGTAACATGACCCAAAAGTGCAGTACTGATTGTCCAAAATTTCATTTTTGGTCATTGAGCAACAGTCCAGCTTCCTTGAGCCTCTGGAGGACAGCATCAAGGTTCTGATCATGTTACGAAATGGTTTTGCCAAAAGCAATGAGATCATCCAAGTAGTTTTGGAAGCCGAGAAGGTCTCTGAGGATTTCTCTAATTATTTTCTGGAAAGCTGAGAGTGCAGAAGCGGGTCCATGCAGAACCCTGTGACATCTGATAAGACCATCATCAGGAATGAATACTGTGAGGTCTCTTCTGTCTTTGTGCAGAGGCAGCTGATAGTATGCATTAGGCAGGTCAATTGTGGAGAACATTTTTGCACCCTGTATGTTAGCAAAAAGTTAATCCATTTGTGGCAATGGACAGCAGTCAGTGCTGACTGCTTTGTTTCGTTCCCTCAAATCTGCACACAGCCCTCCACCATTTTTTACGTCCAGTGACAACAATAGGTGAAACCCAGGGTGATGCATCAACCTTCTTCTCTATGACACCAGCCTTTAGTAGCAGTTCTAGTTCAGCTGACACGGAAGCCCTCACAGCAAGTGGCATGCGGCGCAGCTTCTGGCGTACTGGTTTCACTGAATGGTCTATTTTCACTTTGTGCACAAAAGCATGGACACATCCAATGTCAGTATCAGTAGGGGTGCAAGAAGGCAGTGATGGTTTTGCTGTCATCACAGGTGATGGCAGAGCTTTGTGAGGAGAAAGGACAGTATTGCCAAAGCCTCCATGAAATCTCGTCCCAGGAGAAGCGTGCCTTTCTTTTTTACTATAAAGAAAGTAGCTGAAGCTGTCTTGCTTCTTTGCCCACTGTAACATTTAAGCAGCCTATGACAGGAATTAACTTCCTTTGTCTATGACACCAGTTGAACTTTTTTGTGGGCATAATGGTGTATCCCAAAAATACTGCTTGTGGTATGGCAGAATAGAGACTGCAGAGCCTGCATCATGAGTAAATTCAATGTCTTTAGCAGAAGATGCAGAAGTACTAACTGTAATCTCACACTGTACACGGTGTCTCAGATATAGTACAGTCAGTTAAGGCAAATGTACTTCACGCACCTGTCTGGTCTTGGATGAACAGCAGACACGAGCGAAATGCCCCACTTTGTGGCAAAGCTTACATGCGGCCTACCAGCAGGGCACTGAGGAAAAGTGTTAGATCTGAACCACACCTAAAACAGCTTTAAACAGGTTTTCGGGCTGCAGCTGGATGAGGACATAAGCGTCAGGGGAACTATTGGGAACATTACAACTATATTGTTATAACTAATATTGCTTAAAACCCAATGGAAAGAGGACTTGGGCTTAAATATCACTAAGAAGATATGGGAAAAAGCTCTAGACAGAATATAATAATAATAATAATAATAACAATAATAATACATTTTATTTAAAAAAGCCTTTCAGAACACTCCTCCTGAATTTGCTTAATCACATGATCACTCAATTTAAAATTGTACATAGACTCCACTGTTCTAAAGCAAAACTTACAAACTTCATTCCAACTATTAACTCCTTTAACGATCGATGTAAACAATCAACAGCTACTATCTCACATATGTTTTGGTCCTGTGTAAAATTCACCCTTGTGCTATCCTTGGCACTTTAATGTTGGGAGTTGGGTCATCTAGACCAGTGTTTTTCAACCTTTTTTGAGCCACGGCACACTTTAACCTTGACAAAAATCCCACGGCATACCAGCATCCAAAAAAAAAAAAAAAAAAAGGAAAAGCTCATAGTCTGTATTGATCTACAGCCCCTCTGCAATCTCACATGCATTTTTGTGATAATTGTTGCAGAAAAAGCTGGAAGCTGCAGTTGTTTTTTTCTAAAATATGTACTAAATGTTAAGTTAAAAGATTCAAAAACTGTTTGATGTGTGTTCGTTGTTTTAAGACGTTAAGAGGAGAAACTCATTGTGCGCTAAGACAGTCACTTTAACCCAATGCATCATGGGAGATGTAGTGGAAAAATCCGCCGACCGCAGAAAGACCAGCGTCTCTGAGCTTCATTGTTTTGTTTACTTGATCCACGGTCTGACACCGGATTCTGTGGAAAGCTACACCGCTAAAGACGAACTTTAGCTGGTATTTTTGTTAGAACTGAGTGACTTTTTGAGCTAAATCGAAATTCTTATCAAAATGTCTTTAATAGAATCAAATAAACACAAAGAAAAAATAATTTTATGATCTTTTATATTCCTAACTACTCAGTGTTTTATCAGGGGTCTGTTTGGATGAACAAAGAGCTGATTTCCTGGAGATGGGAAATGTTTTTAGATCAGTTAATGAGGGCATTTTCCCACAGCACACTTGACCATCTCCCACGGCACACTAGTGTGCCGCGGCACACTGGTTGAAAAACACTGATCTAGACCCACTAGACAGTGCTCTGAACCTTTTTTCTTCAATGATTTGTGATCTTCACTGGTGTCCATGGATTACATGAAATCTTTCCACCTTTATCCACCTTTGTCATGGTAGGGAGAACACGTCAATGTAAGGGTTGGGTCGTCTTAGAAAGCCCAAGGGTTAAGTTGCTCTTGAGAGTCAATATTTAAAGTATTTTCAGATGTTCTACAAAGGCCTATAAAACCTTCGGTAATTTCTGTAATATTTGGTGTAATACCCACAGGATCTTAATCTCAACCAGAAAGCACAAAATATAATTATCTTTGAGACCTTGATGGCAAGGAGACTTATTTTCCTCACATGGAAGGATCAATTTTCTCCCACTTTAATGATGTGGATAAATGATCTCTTACATTATTTGGTTTTGGAGAAAATTAGCTTTTCTGCTAGAGGTTGTTCACAAGATTTCTATACCACTTGGTATCTCTTCTTAAATTATATTAAGAACTTAGACTACACTGCTGTTAAAATATGTAACGGTTAACTCTGTATTTTGGAAATTTGTGTAAGAGGTTTATTTTCTTTCGAAAATGTATATTTTACAAAATATTTGCAGTTTGAAAGAGTGGTACAGTACAACCCGGCCATGTTTTTTGCTCACGGCAGGCCAAACCTCCAAAGTCACGTGATCCTGAGAAGGCTCGTAGAAAATGAATCGAAAAATGAAACGTATCCCCCTCACAGTTTAGGGGGCGTTTTTGTAAAACTCTCACGCATTTCCATGTGGACAAATGTAACTACTACACATTTTAGGATGAGACTGGGTTGCACAGTAATGGGAGGGAGGGGAGGTGTGTGGAGGTGTGTTATCAGTTTTTTAAACTTTGTCAAACTTGTATCTTTGTACCCTCTATCTAAATGTGAAATACCTATGAAAAAGACTTGGTGTAAAAAATGGTTCAAGCAAAAGTCTTTCTCTTATGCTGGAGCTAGAGACGTGTTTGATGAGCTGGTCACAAATCATTTCGTCCATCTTGTCATCAAATCCACATTTGGAAGCAAAATCCCTTAATGCGGCTACATACTGCATAACTGTCTCATGTGGTAAATGTGTTCACTGTCGTAAAGAGTGTCTTTCGATGTTGAGTTTGGGCAAAAAGTGCCTTTCCAGAGCAGCAACAGCTGAAGCAAAAGTGTCACCTGTGTCTGGCAGAGAGTAGAAAATCCACTGTCCCTCGGTTCCAAGGCAGTGAAGTAATGTGGCTATCCGTCTGGCTTCCGGCCACGTATTACCCGAGGAATTTATCACAAGCAAGTAATTGTTGAACATATGCATCCACATGGTGTGCGGTAGCAGCGGTTCTCCGGTACACGGCAAAAACACTGGTGGTGGTGCACCTTTTAAAAGTGAATTTGGCAGAAAGTAGCACATGGACTGCAGCACAGCGCTCCACCTGAGGACACTGAGGATAATCCACTCCTGAACCAGGTTATCACAAAATCATATTGTGTAAAGTTTCATCTTGTTTGTGATCCTTATGAATGTAACTGTGTAAACACATTAAATAGACAAAAATGCTGCTCTTTTCTAAATTGATTAAACGAGGTGATGAACTCAGCAGCAGTGAGTGGACAGAGAATGGGAGCAGCACTGGTGAAGACTGATGAGATGCATGATGTACTGTATATCACAACCCACTAGTGCCGAAGCTGTAGGAGGAAAACCAGCAGCTTCACCTATCTGTTGAACAGCAGTTTGAAAGGAAGAACCGCTGAGATGCCACCAAAGCCATTTCTGCACAGGAAGTCCAGACGGATCATGAGGGACACTGACCAATGGTGGCAAATAAGCGTTAGCGCTCAAGAGCCAGACACAAATTTTGAGAATGCAACATTCATCTTTGACCACACAAAAACAACAACTGCTTTTCACAGTTGGACTGAAGCAATGCACACTTACTGCATTGAAATGGCAATTCTATTGACCTGTGTGCGTCTGTTTTTTAGTTAATTACAGTGGTTTATTTGTTCTGTTAGCATTAGAGTGAAGACACAGCTACAAGTGGGTTTTTTTAATCATCCGGTAGATGCTGGTTGTTGCCAATTTGTGAAAATCTTAAAACGATATCTATCTTATGTACTATTATCAAATTTATTATCTAAACTTTATTTGAGACATATTTTTCATAATTGGAGAAAAAACTCAGGTGTCGAGATAAGAAATCATTACAACAGGCATCTTTAAAAGCACCTCAGCTAAAAGAACTGCTTTCCTTTCATTTGTAATGGCCCACTCCCCCACTCCCACCAACCCATATAAAATGTTCTAGCTTTGCCATTGACTATCGCCTTTCCCAGGTTTGGCTGGTGTTGGTAGACGCTTTCGGCATTCTCACCCCACAGTTGTGGCTGTTTTGGTGTATGATTGAAGTGCGGCCTAAGGTATTGGAGGAGTGCGTGAAGGGTACATGTGTACCAGTTTCTCATGTATACATTTTCTCAGGTCCTCTAACATCGAAGCCCCTTTTTTTCGGGGTGGGGGGGGGCACTGCGTAGGCTTGGACACTTTACAACCAACATGTCCTCCAGGGACACCTTCATGGCTTGCTTCACAGCGAAGGGACCAGTGTCCTGGCAGACCACGGAGTAAGCGGTCCTGGCCAACAAAGGCTCTTTACATAGCCACCACATACCATTATTCATTATTCCTTTACTGAATATGTGAATAGACTATATATTCATGTCATGGTACCTCCATTAGTCCTCTCCTCCCCCCTCCCCTCTCTACTTCCTTTACAGATTGAACCCAGCTGTTGGCACTTACCTTATATCTTGTCCAGTATTCATCGCCAGTTCATTGCCTTCTATGGTGCAGTACCTGGTGATTTGTTATCTCGTATCCAAAAGGTAATCTTGTCTCGCAATTATTCTCGTAAGTTTTCGATCTGCCTACAGGACATCTACTCCTAAGGTGCCGACCTGGGTTCAATCACAAGCTCCACATCTTCAAGTCCTCCTTGCCTGTCTGAACCTCCAGCCAAGCCACGACTCCAGCCATCTCTCTTCCACTATCAAGCCACGACCATGTTCTACGCCCAGCCACGTTGCTCCCAGCCCCAAACTCCATTACTCGTCGTCTCATCAAAATCCCCGCTCATCACAGAAGAAAGACTCACCTTCATATCCACGCCTCGCAGTCCTCCTCTCTGGTGACGACTCATTGCTACCTCCACAGACTTTAATAAATCCTTTCTCGCCAAGCTCTGTGCGTGTCTTCCTGAGATCCAGCGTTTGGGTCTGTTCACGACTCAGCCGAACATGACAATTAGTTCAATGTCCTTTATGTGGTCTTCTATTCACACATATTATATTAGTCTTTTATAATCACACTCAGCAATATGTGTATTCAGTACAACACAACACCACAACATACATGGGTGAAGGAAACAATATTTTAACCAGAATCTGAAAGAAATTCTAAAAGTAACTGATGGAACCTGAATTTAAACATCTGAGGCAGACTGTCAATTAATGTAAAGAAACTACTGAAATAGCGTTCAGTGTCTGATGGCGAGTGGGGTGGCCGTGGGAGAGGCCCGGCCTGCAATGCACGGAGGATCTCCAGGTCTATCTCCGATGGCTCTTCATGGGCCCGTTTCAACTTTCGTTTGAAACCTATGGGACATGACTGTAGGATTATAATTAGCTGGGGTGGTCAGACATTACAAACGCAAGTAGCTATCATACAAACAATGTAGTCATTTTGTGTTATCTACAAATGCCTGCACATACCCATTGGTCCATCTGCAGCTGATGGTCCAGCTGCAGCGGATGGCCCGGTTTCAGCGGATGAGCCAGGAGGGATTGAGGAGCCAAGCGTGTCCTTGTCTTGCAATGCTCCACTAAAATCAAAGTTTGTTTGGTGAGGCTAGAAGCATGCAACATTTAATTTCATGTTGCTCAGCACATTATATTTCGGAACCACGTTGATTGTCTATACCAGCTGGCACTTCCGTCTTTTGAAGCGGGGGACCCGATACATCACAACTAAATCCAAGTACATAATGGTCACAGTGCTACATTGCAGCGATTTCTAGCGTGAAAAAGTTCAACCAGTTGAACTTTCAGTGCGCAATCAATTAATGCCCTATTTGTACGTAGACCGCACACAAAATCTTGCGTAGCGACGTGTGTTCTTGTGTGTTCCAGACGCGGAACCCCAAAATTCTGGTCTATGCGTGTTAGCACAGACTTTTTATTGAAAGTGGCCGGTTGAATGTGGGTCGATGCAGCATGTGTGGATGCACCTTAAGAGGTAAATGATAAGTTAAAGTGGTAACATTCATCCATTCATCCTTCTTCAGCCTGCTATATCCCTTATGAAGTCACAGGGCTGTCTGAGCCTATACCAGCTACTAGAGCCTGTACCAGCTACTATTAGGCCTTCACCTAATAGTGGCACACCCTCCACAGGTTGCCAGTCTGTGGCAGCTTAAAGTGGTAAGTTTATATTTTATACCACAAACTACCTAGATGTGCTTCAGTCAAGTATCTTTTTTCATGTATTAAAGTTTAACTTTATCTTACCTTGGGATATCTGACTTTCTTTTCAAAAATCAGGGCTGTTCCAGGCAAAAATCTGACTGTAGCCACAACAAAAGCATCAAAGCTGAAAGAAAAAAAAATTTCTTTAAGGAAAAACAAAATTCTTCAAAGCTGAAACCATATTTCTGCTGGCAGAGCGATTAGGATTCTGCTTTAAAAAGGGGCGATGAGAGAGTCTGATGTAAGCTTCAAGGGATAGAGAAGCCAATTGCTCACTGTAACCCCATTACTACCCTTGGCTGAGTGAAGATAGCAGCCTGCAGGACCTCCATCAACATTTGTGCTGACTTCCTTCACAGCCGGGAGGAATAAGCGCGAGGAGCACCCTCCTGTGGGACCAGAAAGCAGTACGCCTTTTCAGTGTGAGCCGCAGACATAGTGATTATGTAACATGGCCTGGGAAGTGTTTTCTAATTAAGTATCCCTCCGTTTGCTGTGAGACAGAAATAAAACTTAATCTCTGAAAGCAGCAGAGATGCCTGTGGAAAAAAAATCTGCAACGCTTCTTCTCTGTCTTCTTTATCATCTGTTTTTTTTTCATTAAAAAATACATGTTCAAGGAAAATAACTGAAATTATTTAAAAAATATATGTGATTGGTTAATGAAAACTCAATAAAATCAATAAAGTCAGATTAGTGGTTTGCCAAATTACTGTAGATGGAGAATATAGCTCCAACAACTGTGACGATTGACTGTTTTAATTACATTTCTATCTCTTAGTTATATGATAACTTAAATGATGAGAGGCAATAAAAATACATATAAAATAAATATATAAATATGACTCAGCTGTCTTTATTTTAATGTGAAGTCTGGAAGTAAGAAGAGTAGAGTGCAGCTGTGAATGCATCTGCTTCTCCCACCCATCCTCAGCATGGCGTTACAGGCAGCTGACGTTGAGGCTCTCAAAAGAGCAGTTTTGCTAACAGTGACCATTTCTGGTCTGGGAGTCAGAAATCTTGTAACAGATGTTTGAGATTTTTTTTTATGAAAAAAGAAATCTATATTTTAAATGAAGAAGTGCCAAGAACTGGTGGTGGACCAAAATGCAGGAGTCCATGGTGAAAGAAACAAAACATTTCATAAATAAACCAAAACATGAAATAAACTGAAACATGAGAAAACCACAGAGAAACACAAAGGTGACAGCAGAACAGAGCAGATGACCTGACAGGGTAAAATTGAAAACCAGACATTTAAATAGACTGAGGGCTATTTACCCTTGTGCTATCCCAGGCACTTTAACATTGGGAGTTGTGTCATCTAGACCAGTGTTTTTCAACCAGTGTGCCGCGGCACACTAGTGTGCCGTGGGAGATGGTCAAGTGTGCCGTGGGAAATCACCCTCATTAACTGATCTAAAAACATTTCCCATCTCCAGGATTTCAGCTCTCTGTTCATCCAAACAGGCCCTGATAAAACACTGAGGAGTTAGGAATATAAAAGATGTAAAATACATTTTCTTTGCGTTTATTTTATTTTATTAAAGACATTTTGATAAGAATGACTGTACAGTACCGCGATTCAGCTGCACCTTCGGCTGTATTTTGGAAAAGTCCCGCCCCTTTAACTGTCTCCACCAATCATTCTTGGGGAGCTTAATCACATGTCATCGGTCTGACCAATCAGAAGTGGTTAAAGTCTTCACTTCCTTGTCCCGATTTAGCTCGTAAAGTCGCTCAGTTCTAACAAAAATAGCAGCTAAAGCTCGTCTTTAGCGGTGTAGCTTTGCACAAAATCCGGTATCAGACCGTGGAAAAAGTGAACAAAACACTGAAGCTCCGAAAACCGATCTCCAGCCGTTTTATGCACTACATCTCCCATGATGCATTGGGTCATGAGATTGACAGCGCACAAGGAGATCTGTTGTTAAACGTCTTGAAACAACGAACACACATCAATCTGTTTTTAAATCTTCTAACTTAACTTATATTGCATTTTTTAGGAAAAAAAACAGCTGCAGTTTCCAGCTTTTTCTGACACAATTATCTCAAAAATGCATGTGAGATTGTGGAGGGACAGTAGATCAATACAGACCATGAGTTTCTCCTTTTTTTTTTTTTTTTTGGATGCTGGTGTGCCGCGGGATTTTTTTTAAGGTTAAAGTGTGCCGTGGCTCAGAAAAGGTTGAAAAACACTGATCTAGACCCACTACACAGTGCGCTGAACCTTATTTCTTCAATGATTTGTGAACCTCACTGGTGTCCATGGATTACATGAAATCTTTCCACCTTTATCCACCTTTGTCATGGTAGGGAGAACACCTCAACGTAAGGGTGAGGTCATCTGAGATAGCACAAGGGTTAAGTAAAATCAGGACATCTGGAATACCCCCCCTGGATCTGGGGGTATTCCTGAAGGCACGTTTAAACCACCCTGACTTTAACCCTGAACTCTGGCTGAAATCTGCCTGAACTTACTTACTCTGGGTATGTCGGTTCCAAAGACCGGATATGAGTTAGCGTAATTACGCCCGACTTGGTAACCCTGGGTTAATGCGTGTGCACGTCAAGTACGTAAAGACATTCTCAATGGATCGCTGATTTTCAGAGTCACCATGGAAACGCGTGGAGAAAAAAAGGGAGCACTATACTTCAGTTAGACGGAGTCAGAGATTTAAATGACGGCATATGAAGATCATTAACCCATCACAAAGGTAATACGGCTGCATCAGCAAAATAAAGAGTTTCTGAAAAAGAACAGACAAGTAAACGCAAGAGTTTCTATCTCATTTTATTTACATTGTGATGCATATATATATAACTTATCCAATTTTGCCAACTTAAATGAATTAATTCAGTTGGTAACAAATAATTGAGTTAAATTTATTCAACCTAATTTCTTACGTTTATAAAACTTAATTAGTGTTTATACAACTCAAATTTACATATTTATCTAACTAAATGTCATATTACTCCAATTCAATTAATCTTTTTTCCATCTTAATTTATTATAATTCTGGAACTGTCATATGTCTAAATTTGAGCCAGCAGATATACTTATTTTTATAACAACAGAAAAGAAGACACAATATTCACGGGAGGCAAATATTCATTTACCAACCTTCCAACGTTATCTTTACAAGAAAAGTATATAGGGGTGCTATATAAACTCATCATCCTCTCCTTCCCTCTCACTCATGGTGCAAAGACATAAGCACAGTAGGACAAAATAAATTGGCAAAACACAGTAAATCAGCAAAACAACTAAACATATTTGGTCAAAAGCTCACACTTAAACCCAAATTCGTCCAGACAGGCAATGGGAATGGTATCCCACAATCCCTTGCAGTGCCGATACAACGGCAGCACCAAAGTTACACCTACTTAATTGAATTAATTTGAATGAAAGTAAAATAACTGTCTGAAAACTACGTGTTATTTTTAAGCTGACATAACTAAAAAAATGATTTATCTTAACTGAAGCAAATAATTAAGTTAGATCAATTTAAAAAGTTTATCTTTCCAACAAACGTGGTCTTATCACCCTCTCACGGTGGAAAAAGTATTATCTGAGCTTCTTCATCCACTAAATCATCTTGAAATGGACACGCCATGCTGCTTCACCTCTCTGAAAACAAACTAACATTCAAAGGTGGGAGCTAGCACAACCTGCTTTCTGGAATACCCCCCTGGTGTGACAGACACAGAGCATCTCAACAACAACAACAAAAAACAAAACCACATAATCCTCACACAATTTATTTTTTTTAAAAGCCCAGTGAAGTGCATAAATAATTAACAGTTCACAATTTTTGGATTAAGGATGTTTTTTTTTTAACCCTTTGATGAAATCCACAAAAAGAAGGTAAATATCATTTATTTAGATAGTATCCATTATGATAGCTTTGGGGCTTTTGTAAGTTTGTATTCACAGCAATGTTAGCTTAACCCAGTGGTTCCCAAACTTTTTCTGCAGGGCCCCCCTTTCTGAAGATTAGAATATTTTCAAGCCCCCCTACACTGACACAAACATACAAATCCTTTGTTTCTTAATTCCACCACGCCCCCCCCTGCAATACCTCCGCGCCATTGCAGGAGGTTTTAAACCACTGGCTTTACCCTTGTGCTATCCTATGACCCCACCCTTACATTGACGTGCTATCCCTACCACAACAAAGGTGGATAAAAGTGAAGAGGATTTCATGTAATCCATGGACACCAATGTAGATCACAAATCATTGAAGAAAAAAGTTCAGCGCACTGTCTTGTGGGGTCTAGATGACCCAATTCCCAATGTTAAAGTGCCTAGGATAGCACAAGGGTCAAGATGCAAAACTGACACGAGTGTTCATCAAAAAGAAACCATATTTTTCCACTGTCTCAAATTTGATGCACAACTTTTGCTTCCTCTAAATGCAGCAATAAGTCATTTAAAGAAATGAATAACAATAGATGAGATATTTTCATTAGCTAAACCTTTTCCCACCAAAGGTGTTTTGTGAGATTTCATTGAAGCAGCCATTTGAAGTGACTTGACAAAAAAAATTATTCTGGGGATTTACTTATTCATTTTAACTGGGTTTTCATGTAAGTGATAGTCTTTAAAATTCTGTAGGTTATTGTTGATTGGCTGCCCCATTAAAAAGCCTGTCATTTCAAGGCTAATCAAACCTAAAAATGTGTGTTTTGTTGTTAGAATTATGAAGATAATTACAATAAATGCCATTTGTTATGGTTACTACGTTTTAAGAAGACACCAGTTTTCATTGTTGAACTGCGTTCACACTGAACACAAGTCCCGCAGCAGAAGCGGCTAGTTTCACTGTTTAGCCCTTGTGCTATCCTAGGCACTTTAACGTTGGCAGTTGGGTCATCTAGACCCCCTAGACCAGGGGTGGCGAACAAGTTTGACACCAAGAGCCGAATTTTTTCACTGTGAGAGTCAAAGAGCCACACCACACACTGACCTGCCAAGACGCACACACACACGCACACGCAATTACAGCCGTATTATTGTCCTTAACACACTCCTCTCCCTACAACAGAACAGCAGTATTGTACTTGTGTTTATTTCAAGGAAAGAGTCCACCTTCAATACACACACCAATGCAGCTTAGCCAGAGTTAACACAGAGACTACCCTAGAGGTCAGATACCCCCTCCACACACACAGGCACCTCTCTCTCATTTCATACACACTCTCTCTCTTCATCTCACTCTTTTCTCTGCCTCTCTCTGACACACAACTACTCAGTGACAGGCAGTAAGGTTGATGCTGGTGAGAATGTGACTCCTCTGAAGTCAGATTTATGATGATAAAACTGAATATTTCATTGTTTATCCAACAGACCTTTAACTGGTAATTCTTTGTGTCTCAACATTCCTCTTTCAATGATACTTACACCAAAAAAAATACACAAACATCTGGACAGAACATCCTTTTGGTGTCTGAGTCATTCATATTCACAATAAACACATTAAATACATTACATTTCAGTTGTGTGCAACTTAAATTAATTTTGACCTTCATAAGAATATCTTGCTTTTATATGTTTTTTAATTCAAAATTGTATGACTGACATTTGCATCAAAAGCAAATAACTTATTAAATATTAATACATTGTAATGAATCAGTTTATACTAAGGAGTAATATTCCAACAAGTGCTGAGTCATAATTTAACTGACTGCGTCATTCACGTCCTCCCCTTCCTGCTCACATTAGGAACCCGGTAACTTCGATACACACTCATTTGCCCAAACCGCATGCAACTCAATTCTGCTAACAGCTACCTGGCTCGTGGTTTTACACTGAAAATCCCCCCCTTCCCATGAGTCTCAGGGGCTGAAGGCGGGGCTAAGCCCCAGGCCAGTTGTAGCCTCTCTGATCGAGTAAGTTGCTCTGATCAGCTCCTTTAAGGCCCGTACACACCGGGACGAATGTTCGCCAGGCGTTATTCGCCAGCGTTTTTCGCCACGTTTTTTGTGTTCACACCCAGGCGATTTTCGCTGACGATGAGCCGAGCGAACATGCAATTTCATTCCCTGACATTAGATGGCGCTTAATGTAAACAGAAATACTCCTGTACACAAGGTGGCGCTGCGCAACTTTAGGCTTCTTAAAATCGCTTTTCACTCAGAAGAAGAGAGCAAGTATTTACGCGCTAGTCAGAATAATACAAAGAAAACATGAATATTTCAAGCACCAGTAGCTCCAACTGGTGCTTGGTTCGGGGATATTTTAGAATGTCCGTCATTGTTTCTTCGCGGCAGTGTAGACGCTACTTGACGTCTATCTTCTTCGCTGGTATGTGTGCTCAGCAAGGCAGTTTTGTGTTTGAGCGCCCCCAAGTTGTGTTTTACTGTAACTTCAGAAGCTCCAGACACGTGTGCAAAAGCGGCATTCTTATTGGTCGAATAGATTTCGACGCGACGCGTTGAAAAAAAAAAAAGAACCCAAGGCGGGTTTTTTTTTTTACGCTTTGACGCGTGGCGTTTTTTTGCGTCGGTGTGCACACTCTCATTGGTGCCCTTTGTTTAGTCACGAGGCGTTAAACGTTGGCGAAAATCGCCGGTGTGAACGGGCCTTTACGTGAGTGTCGGTCAGAACGGACCGATGTCTGTTCTCCAAATTATAACAGGGCCTTCTTTCAAAGAGATTTCTGCTCATTTATCTCCGGTTCTCTCGCTGCCTCATCAGTGACCAGCAGGGATCTCAGGGAGTCAGTCTCTGCATTAAAGGATCTATGAGAAAAGGGATCTGCGGTCGTTTCCGTCCAGTTGCGCAAGCAGCGTGACGTTCTGCGCTTTATTCATTTTGATTGCAGCTTTCTGCTGTGAGCTCCGCAAAGGAGAGTGGGATGATTGCCGTTTTGAATATGCACTTTGAAAAGCTTCAACTTGTTAATAAAGGAGACAATTTGTGTCAGATCAGGAAGTTTTTTGTTCTTTTCTGCCATGACCAATGTTACTGCTTCCAAAAGCTCATAATGATAAACATAGTGAGTTGCCATTCTGTCCAGTAAAAAGTAAGAATCTTCCCGTTCTTCCAGAAACATCCTGTGTTTATCTGTATACTTTACCATTTTGACCATGAGGGTAACGGTCTGCCGCACATAAATCTTTATCTATGTGTTCCGGCAGTGGGCGTAACCCGCGCAAATGATTGGCGGTCACGCATGTGTCGGGGGCAGAATCAAACACACACACTGCCAAATTACTTGTATTATTAATTATTTATTTTTAATACCCTCTGATGGTTTGAGTGTGGTTTAAGAGGGAAAAAATTATGAAATGAGGCACAGTATATGGAAAATACGATGAGACGCAAAGAGCCGCATGCTCATTGTCCAAGAGCCGCATGCGGCTCGAGAGCCGCGTGTTCGCCACCCCTGCCCTAGACAGTGCTCTGAACCTTTTTTCTTCAATGATTTGTTAACCTCACTGGTGTCCATGGATTACATGAAATCTTTCCACCTTTGTCCACCTTTGTCATGGAAGGGAGAACATGTCAATGCAAGGGTGGGGTCATCTAAGATAGCACAAGGGTTACTCAATGGTACAGATGGGATCTGAGGTCCTGTGTCGCAATTTGAACAGCGGAAGCAGTGCAAAAGTCTGGCAACCTGACTTAGGCAGCACGGCACAAACTTTGGCAATGCAGCCAGAGTTGTTCAAGTATCTGAATTTTGGCTAGGTTGCCACCAGATGCAGCTTTGGGCATGTGACGTTTTCAGTGAATCGATCAGCTGGTAGAATATACATCTAATGCAAGCGTTTTTGTACTGAACTTTCATCTATTTTGTAAAGCCGCTGGGGCCGCAGGGTTACCGAAGCCTACTATTGGGCGAAGGCGGTATACACCCTGGACAGGTCACAAGCCTGTCACGTCCATGGTGGCTCGCTGTCTGTTGGCCAACCAGCTGCCTGAGGGCTGGCGGAGCTTGCTCGCTTGCTACGCTGGAAGACAAGGAGCTGGGATGAGAAAGCAGCCTGCTCGGGCCTCCTGAGCTTTGCGATATTTTTCTTGTCTTTTTAGAGACAATAATAAAAAAGTCCCCCAGTTTGATTTTTTTTTAATGCAGGACAGTGAGTCTTCAAACTCAGAAACACAGTGGAAGTGGCTGTCATACAGACACAGCTCCAGGAGTGATTCTCCAGGAGAATCTTTGAATGATCATTTGAACTCAAACATGGAGACGTGATTACCGATGTTTTTGTAGAGCTCTTCATAATAAGTAAACCTGATCTCTCAAGGGGAGAGATTGGCAGTCTTCCATACATTGTAAACAGCATTAACACAGACACTGCTCCATGTAGCGATCAGGCTAAAAACAATAGCTGGAAGCTCCTCCCACAGGCGGCTGCTGTGTCAAGTTCAGGAAGCTTTGGACTGGTACTTCAGTCAACTTGTCTGTGATAGTTTTAAGGCAGCCTATGTCTGGTGTTGAAGTTATTGCAATTTCAAATTATAGTGTTGCCTCAAAAGCAGATGTGTCCTAATTTTCAGGACAACCGAGAGCGGGGGCACACATTTTCTGCAAGCTGCACTCACCCAGCTGGAGATGAAACAGAGCGGTCAAGTGAATCCAGGGGAATGACATTAACCTTTCCCACTTCCTTCAGTTAGATCCAAATGAATCATGATGAAAGTCAGATGAAGATCAGTCACGGACAGATCACCTTTTGTATCCTTATAATATATTGAATGAATAAAACAAAATTAAATAAAATGAATGTTGTTCTTGAAAGGTTACTATGCATTTTATGTGTCATCAGTGTCTTTTTCTTATTAAATTACCTCAAAATGATTGTAATCAAGTGCATTTGAACGTACTATGCATTGTCATGTTGGTTAATTTTAGTCTTCTAATCCGACACTTGCGTAGTAAATATTTTTATCTTTGTTACTTCTGCAGGTTTTATCAACCCCCGCACCCCCCCATCTGATGCACTATTTTACATTTACACTTGATGGCAGTCAAGTATCAGTCATAACACATATGGAGGCTTTATTTATTTTTTATAATTAACTTTCTACAAAGAATTTACACAAAATGAAAAACTATTTTCTTATCTCTTTAATCTTGAATATCCCATCCACATGGGACTGCAGCTCCCAGATGCATTTTAGTTTTTGGCTTTGTTTCAATCAGCCTGACAGAAAACTGAGTGCTTCTCTCACTTTGAATAGGAACACAGCACAGTGTGTGTTGTTGAACTGCAACATCTGAACTAAGCTGCATTTCTGGGTAGACCTGAGACATACATTTCACAGGATGCTCTTTATTGAGAATAAATAATCAAAAAAAAATTTTTTTTTAATTATTTATCTTTTCCCCCCAGATTTTTTTCTTTGTTCTGCAAAGCAGAATGCAGAAAAAGTATTTATTGCAGAAAAGAATTGTCCCATGTGGGCCAAATGATTGCAGGTAATTAACAGATTCTTGTTCACAGGAGCACCAGGATCAACACAGTGTCGCACACGTTATTGATCATTTTGACCCAAATGGCTACCACATCATGCATTACACTGACCTCCAGAGGACTAATAGAAGGAGCTTATTTCATATTAGAAATTCCACTGGGATTTTTGGCTGTAGCAATGTAACAGATTTAGGAATTACTGAAAACCCGGACTGTACATGCGCTGCAGCCGGGTTAATTTTTTACCTGAATATTCGCTTTTATACTTTTTGGAGTTGAGTTTTGATGAAAACTTTTTGTTGCACAGTCAAAATTCTTGTTTTTGGTTCATCAGAATTTGTATAAGTATACAGTGGGCAAAAAATAAGGTTGAGCGTGTCTATCTTTTAGCAAGATTTTTGTTTAATCCCATAATGTATACTATTATATTGCCCCCATCTGTATTTGGTGGATTATCTTGCAGGAGCTGAGGCGGTCATTGAGCCACATTCACCACTAGTACGTACTCCCCCAGGGTCAGCTTGTACTGGTAAACCCATGTAGTTGGCCCTCCCGTACACCACCCACACCCCATTATCAATGTGGATGGAATTGCAGTGGCTCGGGTAGACATGGAAATCCAAGCAGTCTCTGTCGCATTCATAGCGGTGACTCTGGAAATTCTTGTCCTCATTGAAGATAATCTGACAGCCTCTCTGGGGCTGTCTAGAGAGTTTTTATTTTTCTTACTTTGTTTATTATGTGCTAGAATGACCCCAATTGCAACACGTTATTGTTTGTTACTCTAGTGTCAATTGTCTGTAATTTTTGCATGGTAACCCTTGTGCTATCTTAGGCGCTGAACCTTTTTCTTAAATGATTTGTGATCTTCACTGGTGTCAATGGATTACATGTAATCCTCTTCACCTTTATCCACCTTTGTCATGGTAGGGATCACACGTCAGTAGCCGCGGTTACATGGGCAGAATATCTTGATCGGATCAATGGTCGGGTTAAAATTCACCTTGCACATGGGATCAGAAAACCTTTTTCCGATTAGAACAAACGTTCCCATGGCTCACACTTTCGGTCGGAATGAATCATTTGGGCATGCGCAGTAGTGTTGAAAAGGACTGAGCGACATTTATTTCTGCTTCCCCAAACTCGCTGCGTGAGCTGGCGGCTCTCCTGAGTCCTGCAGCTGCTAACCCAGAGCGGCGGGACGGCTCGCAGTCTGAATTCTCCCACACATAACAAAACAAAAAACGCACACTGAACAAGCATCCTCCCCCCCTCAGACACGAAGTTATTAATCCAGCTCCTCTGCTCACTCGGGTGCCAGTGGACCGAGTGAGCGTCGGGGGGCACGAAGCGCTCCTTCCCCGCATCTCCCTCGTGAGGGGTGAAAGAGAGGGGAGAGCAAGCGGGGCGAGAGCGGAGCGGCGCTTTATACACTGATGGTGGCTCTGCTCCTGAACACTAATCATCAGGAGAAATGTGGGGTTTAGTGTCTTGCCCAAGGACGACTCAACACATGGGAGGGCAGGCAAGGCAGGAAATGAACCTATGATCTCCCAGTGAGAGGTCAAACATTAACTCTGCACCACGCTTGCCCATTGACTGTTATACAGATTAAGAAAACTTGGAAAAAAATTTAAAGCAACAAGTTAAACCACAACACATTTCCCTACTCTTTCGCAAGAAGTTACTTTCATGATTTCAACTCAGTATAGCATTTTTAAAATCAACCAATTAGGGATTTAGTGTTTTTATGTGTTTTTATCTATTCCTTGTCTTAGATACATACGCTCACTCCCTTTATACATAAATGTCCTTGCGCTTGACATGAAAAAAAGACTTCCTTTTCAAAGAATGTTCAGAGGGTCCTTATGTTGGATCTGGAACTACACAGGTCACAATATTATGCAGGCTTAGCTGTTGCCTTTCAGACTGTAAAATTCAAACTCACTGCTTTGCCATTTACAAGAAATAACACCCTAACTTCTTGAATTTCTCAGAAGTGTGTTTTTGAACGTGAAAATTGCTGTATCTGATCAAAAATAACAATGGGGAAATACCCCTTAGAAAAAAAGAAACAAACACATTTTGGCATTAAGAACAAAAGTCAAAATGAAGCTGGGTGTGCCACAAACTTGCTTTTAAAACTGGATGTGTTTTTAAGGGGCCGGGAGTCTGCAGAAAAAGAAAAAGCTGAGGTATAGTTATGAAAAACTATGTCTGCTGAATTCTGTGTGGAATAAAATTATGACATGGAGGAAAATACTTACATTTTTATGATGATGTGCCACAGAGGCCATGTTATTTAGCTCAAACAGCTGGTCAGCAGCCAGGCACGTCAGGTTGCCCTGCTCTAAACAAAAAGAACGAATTGACAAATTGAGCAATCCAAATTACTAAAAGAAATTAGACTGTTTGACACATATTTGGTTAAGCACAGCAACTGTATCTCAAATACAAGTTGCTTTTATCCAAGCAAATTCATAGTGCTTTACTTTTGGTTTGTTGTATACTGTATATTTGTTCTTAAAGGGAACAGTAAAAATGTTCTGATTTACACAAGAAAATATTTTTAAGTATAAGAAAAACAAAAACAAAGAATGACTGTGCCTTAACTAATACAGTTCTAAAACTATGATTGAGGAAATAAAGTGTTTATTTCCAACATTGATAAATGTACGTGGGAATGTAAGTGTGCATGGGTGTGTGATTGTGGCCCTGCGACAGACTGGCGACCTGTCCAGAATGTTTCCCGCTTTCGCCCAAATGTGGCACCAGCAGCCCCGTGACCCAGAAAGGGAACAAACAGTTTAGAAGATGAATGAATGAATGATAAATGTAACTTCTCCAGTACTGTAGCCTACTTTTAAGCAGTTCAGGAGCCTGAGCGAGGCTTGAAGGGGTACTTGTAAAATAAGGGAAAAAAATAATAAAAACACCACTTCTCTCCAGAAACATCAAAGTGTGATGGGTAGGGCTGGATGACGCCAATAATTTCCAGAATCGATTCAATTCACCAGAGCTTGGATTGATTTGATTCACGATTTTTTGTCAATTCACTTAATTCAATTCAAATGATTCTGTTTTCAATTTGCATGGTTTACAAATTTAGACATTATGTGTATAGAAATACATTAATAATCTATATCTGTTTTGAATTGGATACAGTTTACATACTGGAAAATGTATTAGGTAATATATAAACCAGTGAGATTGTTAACACCACACAGTGTTACATGGTTTCTCAAATGGAGAATCTCCAACAAAAATGTGCAGATCATTAACATTGTAAAGGCTCTAGAATGGCTCATATACAATAATACTGCTCATATATAAATATATATTTTTAAAGGTGTCCTTAAAAGAGTTTAGAAAATTCATCTCTAAGTATATAAAGCTATTCATTTAGTCAGCCATGTATATGTTTAGGTCGACCTTCTAAAGGGAAATTCCAATATATGTTAGCATCAAGCAAGCGGACTTTGGTATTACTGCTATTGTTAAAATTACACTGTAGATGTAACATATATTCTATGAACCTTCAGATTGCTTATTGTAAACTGTCTAGCACATATGTGTCAAACTCAAGGCCTGCGGGCCAATTGTGGTCCGCCATGTCATTTTATATGGCCTGCGAGTGCATAAAAGTTTTTATTTCTTAGAATAAAAAATAAAAATTGGTGTATATTTATTCATATCTAGGGGGAATTAGACTTGAAATATTTGACTGGGCAACTAGACATTAGGACTTAAACACTGTCAATATAACCTAACCCGACAGAATCAAACTTTAAAGGATTGATGCTAGAGTAACAAACAAACAAACATATGTTTTCTATGCAACTGTAATTGTCACTTTAAAAAGTTATAGTAAATAAATAATGAGTTATTTAACATTAAGGAGTAGTTACATTTATTTTTTATTACATTTAGCTATATGTATAAGTTTTATCTAAACCTTCGAGGACAGCCGCTATGCTGATGTGGCCCTCGGTGAAAATGAGTTTGACACCCCTGCTCTAGCAGTTTTACAGTTGTACACCATGATTGTTTCAAAGCTTGATCTCGCCAAATCTCATAAAATCTCACCAGAGTAGCGTTAGGTCACTCACTCAGTGGATCACTCTCCACTTTAATGGATTGATTATTGATTTATTAAGCTTGGATCGATTCAGATCAATTCATCGATTTTATCAACCCAGTGATGGGGCAGAATGACAGGGTGAAGGAGGGCTAAGAAGCTCTATTCACATGGCAGTCTGCACTGCACTGCACTGCAACGCTGCAGCTCCATTTTTTCACACAGAGAAGTAAACACGTATTTCACTGCTCATCGCCACAGCGTTGGCCTTTTTTCAGAGCGTTGTACACGTCACTCTGACTCCATCATGTCACTGAGCTAGAATCTATTGCTGAGATGTTATGCAGAAGTTTGGCATACTTTGCCAACAAATTTTGACTGAGGCTACGTGCATGAGCCGCACTGCAGCTTCACTGCGTCACTCGTTCTTATCTGAACCCGCTACGATGCACTACGTTTTTATTTTCCCTGGGTTTCTCAGCAAAGCCCTATATGATTTCTGAAGAGCTATGCTTCATTACATATTTTAAGTATGTCCATTATCAGCATTTATAATCCAAATGGTGTATGGTTTGTTTCCAAAAAATCTCTGGTGTCATAAAACAAATGTCTTTCTATAATGGACAATTTGATTAAATGAATGTATCTACCAACATGCTAAGCAGTAAAACGTTTTTTGCTATTCTCTTCCCAGAAATATTTTGCTGCTCATATCAGATTTAATCAGTTTACTGATTTGTTTTATGACCAAAGGACTCCCAAGCCTTTTTTGCCAACTGAATTATAAGGAAAACAAATAGATTTTGTTGAGTAAAAATGTCGATGCAGCTGCAGATTAATATACATGTGTGTTATCTAAACTGCCTGAACCCTCACAGTCATCACAGGACTGCAAATGTTATACTATTAGGAAGGATGCTCCAGAGATGGAAGCAGCTGTGCCCAAATATGTTCCGGGCAGTAATGCAATCTGTTCAGCTAATACAAACAATGCTACGATTCTCATGTCAAAGTGAGTAACTCATGCTTTGCCTTGAAAAGATACAGTTGGAGTAAAGCTGGTTTCAGCCAGAATGACTGCTTTTGTGAATTAGCTACAGAAGCATGCAGACAGGCAGAGCTCTGCTAGAATTTCCTGCCTGCATTCGTCATTCCTTGTGATACTGCCTGATCTCGGCCATATTACATCAGAGCAAAAACACTTCAGATTATTTTGCAAACCTGATATTCAGGAAAGGATTAGAAAGTACCTCGGGTGCGATGGGACACCATATCTTGTCTCGTTTTCTTAGTTTAATATGTAAATAACATTTAAATTGATATTATCAAATGCAAATGTTATGATTAGATTAGCAATATCTGCATTTGCACTGTGTTAAATAAATGGGGAAAATGGTGAGTCTTTGACTAATATAGAGGTTTTTTCTGAAATATTAACCATATTTAAGCTTGTGGAATTAGTGGCTGGCCGCAGACAGAGGGCTGCCGCCAGCAGATACATTACAGCCAGCTCGGACCTACCAAATGTTATGATAATTTTCTTATATTCAAAAGAACAATTATAAAAAGATCCTCTACCTTGATTCTTGTTTTTATGTTTCCCCTCTTGAACTAATGTGGGTCACAGAGACACGGAAGTAGCAGCAGAATGATGTTTTTGCAGCGGGAAACTGAATGATCTGATAACCAATGGAGACATGATTACAGAGGCTTTTGAAGAACTTTTACTAATAAATAAATCCGATCTCTAAGCATCCTTTATTCCTTATTCATAGTTATGATTTAATGGAAACAGTGTAATTGTGAAATTCTGTTTTTTCAACAGTTCTAGAATTTTAATAGTTTTGCAGATTTGTGTAATGTAAACACAGACTGTATTCAGCTTTCCCTATACAGTCAATTATGTGGGTTCGGGGGAATTGTACAAGCCATTGAAAGAGGACCATTTGAAAATTTTAATCTGAAAATGGTAATTTAGCATTTGTTAATCTTTATTCTTATTTTTAGCGTTTTTCATTCCTGGTTCATCCATGTTTAGCCTGATAGACAGGAAAATCGTTGTGGTTTTTTAATGCTTTTAAAAGAATTGCAAAATAATAAAGAAAAGACTTTCACAGATGGCATGGATCAAGTCTGCTGCCATTGGTTAGCCTAAATCTGTAAAACAGCTCAGACGTCCGATGTCATACCTACATGCAGGCATCGGATTGGTCAGATGCCCGTTATTACACTTTGCTAAAAAAGTTTTTAAGTCCGGTCATAAGCTCTACGTACATATGTACAGCTAGAGCTGTGACGGTGTGCGATTTTGATGAAGTAGCAAAAGCCCCCCCCCCCCATCAAACATTAAACCCAAGAACGCACGCAGCTTGTAATGGTAATGAACACAATGGAAATTAATAATTAGAACGCAGTATATTTAATAACAAACAAACAATTAACAGTACAACGACTAATTAACTAACTATAAAACAGGTTGCTAATATTTACCTGTAAAGTGCAAAATAGAACAAGAAGTGAACAAGTGCAGCTGAAATGAGTCATGCTGCTGCTGCTTTTATTTGACCGTCTTCATGTTGCATGACAGGAACACCAACATGTTAACCTTGTCAGGTTTCAGCGAAGACCTCAATGGGTTAACGATGTTGCCAGCCGCACTGAAGACACGCTCCGATGGAGAGCTCGTAGTGCATACAGAAAAATATTTTCTTGCCACTTTTGACGGAAGAGGGAATTGAGCCTGATTATCCCGCCACCAGTCTCTTTTGTCTTGCTTAATTCACCTTATTGTTTGCCTGCGCCATATATGACATAACTTCCCAAATAGCCCATTTATTGATGGTCTGCTTTATAATCTGGTGTGCCTCATAGTTAGGAAAAAAAGACTGTAAACTTTCTCATGGGTGCTTTACTCAGATTACAGAATCAAATCTGAAAATCGTATCTCATATTCAATTTTTCATTGGCATAATGGCATTTGATAATTCCCTGCCTCCTTTTTTTCTTCCTCTGAATTTCATTGTGTCTGCATAATCAGCCAGAAGCAGAAATGATCTGCTAACATTTCTTTGCTCTATGAATATTTGATTGTCAAAGATGGGGTGGGGGGGGTTGGGGTGGCAAGGGTTTGGTTTTGATTTGTGATTAAACTATCAAGAAATCAATTTCATCTGCTTTGAATAATTCAAGGTTTAATGGAATGAGAAATGGCAAAATGAGCATGGGTTTATAAGATGGCCTAAGCATATGAATATGAATATGTGTGTGGTATGTGAAGAGGAAGAGCAATGCTTTGGAGAGATGTGCTTCCAGAATTTAGGACCACGATGAGAAAAAAATCCTGGAGGATATATTTACATACAGTATATGTATGTAAGTATTTTTTTTTCTGTTTCTCACTTAAAATATCCAGATTAATGTCAAAATGGCAAGAATAAAGTTCAAATGTTGAGATTAAAGTCGAGATCTTGAAAACAAAGTCAAAATTTAGTTTCGAGAAATAAATCGAAATGTTGCTCGAGAGAAGTCTGTAACCCTTGTGCTAACCTAGGCACTTTAACTTTGGGAGTTGGGGTCATCTAGACCCTACTAGACAGTGCGCTGAACCTTTTTTCTTCAATGATTTGTGATCTTCACTGGTGTCCATGGATTACATGAAATCCTCTCCACCTTTGTCATGGTATAACACATCAATGATGGGGTCAAAGGATAGCACAAGGGTTAAGAATAATTCAGTCTTAAGAAAACTGAATAGCTAGTGTTTTATATGTAAAAGAAGTAGCTCAGAGACACATTTGGGTGTAGAGGACGGTAACTTTATTTTCCCTTTCATTCACATACCCAGAAGTCCATTTGTTGCCTTACTTCATTAACATGTCATGCGCAGAACACCAATGCGGAAGGTAAAAAATTTTGAAAATGCTAAAAAGTGCGCCCTCTCAGACGGTAGCGTCACACAGACGTAATAAATCATAAATCAAATAAATGAGCTTCCAAACAAAGTAACGTTACCTTCATTTGCTCATGTCAGTTCAAACAGACGCAGCACTTCTGTTCCTTGGCAAGTCACAAATAAATAGATCTGCAATGTTGTACTGCAGATCTATCCAAACAGAATTTAAAAAAAAGGTAGATCGGATTCATATTCTGGCATAATAGTGAAAAAATTAAAGGAACTGCGCGTTAAAAGCTGAGATGCTTCTTGCTAAGCTCGAGCCTTCAACTTGAACTCTGGTGGAATACGTCAACATGCTTTGTAGTTCTTTAAAAAAAACTTACAAAACATAACTCCAGGAAGTCAACTTTATGTAGTTATCCTTGAATTTCAATCATCCGCTTCTTCTTTTTTTAGGGTTTCTCTTTTTCAACTTTATTTCAAAGGTTTTTAAAATTACAGTGGTGCTGAGCGACAGAAGTTGTTGAACAAACTTTTCCAGAATTTCTTATTTTAGGTCCCATCACTTGCTGGAGCAAAAGCATATTAACAGAAACCTAAAAAGACCAGTATTTCTGTACTACAGAAGCATTTCTATTAGAGAAATGTAACTTAATATTTAGGAGGTAGGGTAAATTTAGTCTGCATTTAGTTTGTGTTGAGGCAGATGAGGTGTTACGTGTCACTCGATGTAGGTGAAGATCACAATTAACTTATTTAGTTAGTGAATGTCTCTGTTTCACTCATCTTTTTCTGGACTTTCTCATGTTGTGTTGTCTGTTTCATTCCAATTAAAAGTGTAGTCTCTTCCTCTAACTTTTCCTGAGTATAATCTTTCTCCATTTTACTCGTCTATTTGCCAAACTTTCACATAAATCTGGTGCAGTTTGATGATTCTCTACCTTGGTTTTCAGTGAATAATCTCTGCCTAAATTGCCTCCAACTCCTGTGTCTGCTCAACTTTTATAACCTGTAAAGCACAGATTTGTTTGGCTGACACTCATGCAATTTCTAGACACTCATGCAATTGGTCTGTAGAGTTTCTAAAGTCTGCACAGGTTAAATCTGAAGTGCCCCATAAAGTTTTTCCTACATCTACACATGGTTAGTAAGGGCAGCATATGACAGGATTACCTGTACGTCCTAAGTGTGTATTCCTTGCATTCACCTTACAAATACGTCACAATACACTCACCCCACACTCACACGGCAATGGTATGTCCCATTTTCATGACATCCCTTAGGGTGTCCCCAAGAGTCTCAAGGGAACTACAAGACACACCTGCACTGCCTTTAAAGATGTGGCTACTCCTGTCAACAAACCTCTATGCCCCGGGACAATCCAAAAACCCGCAGCACCCGTGTCGGTCAACCCCTGTACGGATGCATGTTATGTTAAGCCTTTAAGAAAATGTTTGCAGGGGTCAGCATGAGGGAGTTTCTGAGTGCACCTTTTAGTGACGTTTGAGTAATTCTTTCCAATGTTGCTACATTTCAATGACAGCTTGCAAAGTAAATGAAATCTGGATGAGAAAATAAGGCCGTAGATGTTTCACCTGTATTTTGCAGCAAGGATAGTGTAACAGATAAAAAGTTGCTCATCCACTGCATGCTTATGTGGATCCCTGCTTCCTCCACGGTCCTGTCCAGCTCTAACCCGTAATCAGTAGTGGGACAGTTTATATCCCACACTGGTTTTCAAAACAACAGAAAAATAAAGTTTTATGAAAGATTGAGAGTTCATTCATTCTGGTGTTTATATAAAAAAAGTGTTTAGTTTTACAAAAATAATAATGTGTTTGGGTTGCTTGAGAAAATACAGCACTAAGAAATCATTCTCCTGAAGTGATGCTGCACCGACAGCATGCGCCCTCTGCACATCTATGCAATCCATATCTGTCCAAAATCACCACCCGGCTAATGTGACAAGAGTTCCTAATAACCCATAGAAGAATTATGAGTAACATTAGGATCCATGTGGGCTGAAAATACATTCTGCATTTACTTTTCATGGCTCAATCCTGTTTTGATGAGTCCCTGAGAAACCCACGGAATTCCTTCCAGCAATGGGTTCTGCTGATATGTATTAAGAGTGATCTGCTTACAAAAACAAAAGAAGACTCTGCTCTTATCCTTATTACTTCATTCAATTAAGTACAAGGCTATGCTTTTAACCCCGGGATCAGATGGAAGAATACTATTCCTTCAGAACTGCAAAGTGCAAGGAGGTGTTAGTTCTTGCTAAAAGATTAGAAAAAAAGTAAATATTCATTTTATTTAATAAATGGAGCATTTCATTGAAAACTGTATAAACAATCTGTTTCCAAGGTCCACCAGAGAATGAAAAGGAAAAATGGGTTTCGTAAACACCCAACATGTACATTGTACAATATTTCACTTTTGCAATTCACCCAACATTTACATTGACTATTCAACTACCATTTTCTAAGTTGCAGATTTTGTTTCAAGCTTTTTTGAAGATGACCTTTTTTTAAGCGGCACTCAAAAATGTCAGTCTGTTTTTTTACAAGTTGCAAACAAGATTGCTTTTTATTTTAAATATGCTAACATGGCTTACATGTAGCGGTGTCTGACTGTTTTATTTTTACATGTTATTACTAAGGTTGAGAGCTACCATAGAGGTATCAGTTTTTTCTTTTATGTCTCACTAACATGGCTGAGAGTTGCAGGTATTGTGAATACGCCAATAATGCTAACATGAAGCATGTCACAAAAGAGTTCTAGAATGACAGTGAACGCAGTTACGACTGACTGAATTCTTGTTGACTCATGTAATCATTTTTTCTCATGTAATGCGGCTTATAGATGACATAAGTTCGAAAATAGACCATTTTTTAACCGTAAACCTTACAATCGAGGATGCCATAAAGTGTGGAAAATACGGTATAAAAAGGAAATATGTATCACAGAGGTCTGTTTTGGACACTTACTGTGGCAGGATAACAGGCTGTGTTATCTCATTTGAATTCACTCTTTTGTAATGTTTCAGGGCTTGACTTCTGACCTCTTGTCAGCAGTTTCTTCATTCTGGATTGCTGAGGCTACATTGATTAAATGGTCATGAAAAATCAACTTTTTTGAGTTTAGAGTGTAATAAAATGTTATTCCTCGCTAAAAACAACCCCAAAGCGGTATTTTGCTCCTCTGAGCATATGGAAGCATATGTGACTCATATTTTAAAACAGTGACGTGCGGTGAGGTTAATGGCTGGTGAGGCACTGACGTCAGTCAGATTTACAAACATATGAACTATACTGAGTAACTTATTCACCATTTGATTGACAACAGTTAACGTGTTTTGTTTAAAATATCATTTCAACGTGTTTTTTTTTTCATATACAAACTGCAGCATAGAAAAAAACACAAACGTTATTATCATCTTACTTTACTTGTAAATAAAGTCCATACGCCGCTCCTTCTGAAGAAAATGACTTGCTATCACTTATTCTATTGTTTTTTAGCGTCATAATCTCAGGGCTCACCGGCGCCCCCTAACATCAGGCACGAGAATGTCTGGCCTCACCCAGCGGCTTTTTCGCCGGCGTTTAGCGCTCAGCACAAGAAACACGTCCCTCACATACAGTTATTTATAAAAACAAACACTGTACATTATATACATCTTCTAAATTATGTAAACTCAGCTCATACAGTACAAGTGATTGAACCGACACACAGAGAGACAGCAGTACTGTCTGACTGCATAGGTATTGCGCAATCTAAGGTGAGGCTCAGCGGGCTGGTGCCTCACCGCACGTCACTTCTTCTTATCTGAACGGCAAATGCGGAAATTCAGCGATTTTGAAAAGAAAAAACACCCAAAAATGGTACATTTAAATGGAAAATGACTGCAAAGCACAAATTACTGATTAAATATAATAATTGAATTTATTTTTTCTCTTTTCTTCCCATAATGACAGGTGAGGCACAGCCTCACCTGCCTCTCCTGACTGCACGTCACTGTTTTAAAAATAAAAGTCAATACCGGAAATGCTTTTTCATTTTCACAATTAAGCTGCATCTATTGACTCAATAATAAAATGTAAAAAATCAAACCGCCAAACGGCTTTTTCTTTTTCTACTTTAACACCGCTCATCCTGTCACTTAATTGAAATGATAAAGAAAATAATATTCGAAATTTCATTTTCAAAATGTTCTCTAGTAAATGTGTACCAAAATTCAATTAGAAATATCTAATTTGACAATTAAAAACATTTCTTTTCTACAGGTTTATCGAATGGTCTATGACCTTGATTTTTTGTGCGGGCCATCTGTGTGTCCCATTACCTATTTTTTGCCAGCGAGCCTGTATCCATCAGTAAGGGCAGTTGTGACTTAGGCTTAATACTGGTTTCTCTTAACAACAGGGATCTTTTTTTGAACTCCTAATCAATGACTCTCTTCAGCACCTCTGCCACAGTGCAAAGGAAGTTAACTTTTACCCCCTAGATGTTGATTTCCTCTTCACAACCATGGCTCTAGGTAGAATTCAAATGTAGAGCCTTCCCTGTAGCCTTTTTCTTAACCACAGAGAACCATTCAGGCCAATAATTGCAGTGCAATGTCTGAAATACAAGGAACATTATGTTTAGCTCAAAAATGTTTTATGCTTAAACACCACCCACTTCAGCTTCAAGAGAATTTTTCAGACAAAAACAAAGCAGTATTAGGAAGTCCCCTGTGTCTCCAATCATTGCAAACCTATACATAGAAAGTGGAGAAGAAAGTTCTAAACTTCCATGGCATTATGCTAACCCTCTGGTCCTTAACTGGGTTAAATTATTATGACCAAGAAGTATGGCCCTTCAGAGGCAGCATAAATGCAGTGGACATTGGCATCTGTTTCACCAGAGAAGACAATGAAGACAATTAGCTGACCTTCCTGGACTGTGATGTTCACAGGAGAAAGGATGGCAAGCAGGAATTTAAATCTACAGTAAACTACTCTCACATGAACACCTGCTTTTTGACCTCCACCATCCTTCACAAAACTGGTAGATATTAGGCCATTATAACACAGAGCGGAAACATCCCCATTTTTACATATGCCACACAAGGAAACTTAAAAACAATCAACGTGGAGGTTATCTGAGTTTGGGTTTAGTTTAAAAGGTCTGTCAGTTTATTGTTATGCTGTTTCAATGATGCTCTTAACTGAATTTGTTTGATAAATGTAAGCCCTCAATGAAATCATAGTTTAAACATTGTATCTGTCATTTCAGTTGAGGGTGCTTGTTCTTCTTGTGCATGTGCTTTTGCTTTGAGTATTTCTAAGAGTCCAACAATTTTAATTAAAGATTCTAAGGAATACCTCCTAAAGAATGACATATGTGTTATTAAGTCTTTGTATTTGCGTGAATTCTAAGTACCCCATATAGTAGCGCACATATGCAGAAAATAAAACTATCCTGACAGACCTCCTAAAAATGTATGGTAATTTTTCACTGTAATGGAATATAAACAATATGTGTTAATCTTTACACTCCCTGGTCACTTTATTAGGCACACCTGTCCAACTGCTCACTGCAAATTTTGTCAATCTACCTAAGATTATTAATCTTAAAACTAGCTGTAAAATCTTATTGATCTTAATTTTAGATAAAAACAGCAGCACGTGTAAGATTATTAAACTTGTTTTAAGAAAAATATGCATTACCTGTCTTGATCAGTTTGTAAATCTAGAAAGTACCGTAAATTCCGGACTACAAAGCGCACCCGATTACAAGCCGCACCCACCCATATTCACGTGTTTGACTGTTTTTATACATACACATGCCGCGTCAGAGTACAAGCCGCGCATGTGATAGCCGATATTGTCATCCTGACAGATCACGCCCAGCATCCCAGAGTGAGTGCAATTCATTAGCACATTGTGGGTGGTGCCAATTTTGCCTCTGGGTCACGTATTTAAGTGTATTGACATCTGACAAACAGCATGGAGCTCTATTCTGTTCACAAGTCCCTCAGTTATGGTGTTTTTATTTCATTTTTTTTTTTACTTATTGACAATCTAGGTATCTAACATAAAATTACAAACAGTAACCATATAATCAACATTACATCCCTCAGTTATAATGAGGAAATTTACATCCGCGATTCCACATTTCCCATGAGTCTTAGGGGCTAAAGGCGGGGCCAACGCCCGGCTCGCCATTCTGTTGTACGTGTTTAAGAATTAGCAGCAGTGCATGGAGGGGTGAACGGGAAAAGCTCTCCTTCCGCTTGTGTCGCAGCAGCGTTATGGGAGTAACAGGACTGGTTAGAAAACACAACGGTAAAATAAAGCAGCGGCGACTGAAAAGCGCGCACCTCAGCGCGATACGCGCGCCTCAGTGCGGCGCGTGCGTCAGAATTCAGAAGCCTCTGCACTCCGCGGACGCCTCTGCGCTCCGCTCCCGCCCCGCGCGCTCCTTGTCTCCCCTTCCTATCTACTCCAACACCTCTGGCCAGGGCGGCTTCAAGGAGGAGCACTTCGTCCCCGTTGCGCCGGTGGATGGAGCAAATCGTTTCTGTGCAGAGCAATCGGACTTAAAACTGTACGTTTTGTGTATGAGGGGCGGGTGCGTTGTTACGTGTGGGAGCCTTCAGACTGCCATCGGCCCCGCAGCTCAATCAGCAGGAGAAGATGTCTCCAGCTCACACGGAGGCTGTGAGTTTTTCAAAGCAAAATTCCGCTTTTACTGTTTCCTTAGAAACCGTAAATGGAGTGTAAATTCACTCCATGCGCTGTTCTCTCCGTCACGCAGCAAACCGGCTTTTCCAAACCCGTTGGTGACGGTGGACTTTTTTACGCTGCTTTTAACGATTGCTTTTAACTTGAAAGCTTCATCATATTGTAGCGGCGATCACGTGCACGTTGGGTCTAATGGCCCCAAAGGATTCTGGGATGCGGCCGGGCATGCATGTTTCGTTTTGTTGAACCATGACTGAAGTGTCTAAGACCTGAAGTCAAGTCCATGCTGTTTGGGTGCTAAGAGGTGTGTTGAATAAAAATGCCTCGTGCTTGGTGTTGGATAGAGAATTCAAACTATTCACTGAGTTCGAAAATACGTACATGGCGGCCGCCAATTAAATCCACAAATTAGCCGCGTCACTGAAAAAGCCGCAGGGCTGTAAGCGCAGGAAAAAAGTAGCGGCTTGTAGTCCGGAAATTACGGTAGTCATTTTACATGCAGAACAAGAAAAAAACACTGCAAGCCTGATTTAAGGACAGGAAAACGTCCTAATTTAAGTTTATTAAACTTGTTTTAAGACAAAAATATGCATTTCCTTTCTTGATCAGTTTGTAAATTTAGAAATTAATCATTTTCCATGCAAAACAAGAAAAAATACTGCAGGCCTGATTTAAGCACAGGTTAAGGTCTTAAGTTTATTTTAGATGTAACCATATTATCTGATATCCAAAAATGTACTTGAATACTGATGTTCAATAGCTCATCCAATATTTATAGGATAAACAATAGATACGTATTTTTGTTTTTAACTGCAATATCGTCATCAACATTATATTTGATCAAAACACTGATTTTGAAATGATATGATAACCAAGCTTGTTTTCAGCATTTATAAACGTAAGCAAGATTAGGTATAGCTAGTTCATAAGCAAGAAGGTCTCTGTTAAAACAGTGTTTCATAAACCTTTTTTTTTTTTTTTCAACTTGTCCTGTCCAACAGCTGGGCAGACAGATGAGAGCTGAGGGCCTCTTGTATTGGACATATTTTACTTTAACAAGAGGGGTTATTAATCTTGAGACAAACCAAAGGTATGTCTGAATAAACCCCTTTTGTAATTGAGGCCAAACTTTATTAATTTCAATCATGTCTGAAAATCTTTGGTGTTGGACCGGACGGAAAAGGAAAGAGGGGAAGAATTGAGAGGGACGTTAGAGAGAGGGGGGGTAGGGGGTGATAATAGGAGGGGAAGGGGGATAAGACCATGAAGCAGCATAAAGCAACAAGTTTACGCGTTGTTAATCATTATGGTAAGGTTCAAATGTAGTTAAAAAAAAAAAAAAAAAAAAAAGGGCGGAGCCTGTCCACACACACACTCAAATGTTATAAACACACCTGCTAGCTGCAAAAATGTCCACCTGTCAACATGTACACAAAACAGATAGTGTTCACACGCATACTTATGCCTTAAAACCAACTAGTGTGAAATATTTCAGTCATTCGGTCATGCAAACTGCATGACTGAATGACTGAAAGGTGCAAAGGTGAGCTAACACCAGTGCTCAGGTGAGTGTTTATGTTCTTCTAAAATGGATGGTGGAACGTGAAAAGAAGGAGGGAGAGTGCCCAGCCATCCCCACCCCAAGACCCCCACCGCAGCAGCAGCGGCAGCCGGAATCCCCCCAACGCCATACGTGAACCGGCAGGGAACAACCGCCGCCCGGGCGACCAAGCCCGCCACCCAGGACAGGGCCAGCAGGGCCGCCGCAAGGCCCCCAGAGCCAGAGGCCAGGGAGGCACGGAGGGAAAGAGAGCGCCGCCCCAGCCCAACCAGGAGAGCAGCCCCCCCGCCGCGCCGGGAGAACCCAACGCAGGGCCCCACCGGAGAAGGACGCCCACAGCCCCAAACGAGCACCCCACCACCACCCAGGAGTTCCGGGCATCCCCCCGCCCCAACCCCAGGTACGAGCCAGGACCCCCCAAGGGAGACCCGCTCTGCACTCCAGGCAGCCATCCGCCCGGCCCACGGTTGGTCCAGGGAGGAGCGAGGCAGGGGCTCGCCGCCCCCGCCCAGGAGGGGGGAACCCCGGGGAAAAAAGAGGGCCCACAAGGGGTGTTGTAAATATGGCCCGACCAGGCTCGGCCACAGTTGGAAATTTGGCGGGGCCCAGCACTCAGGAGCGAGGACAAGAACCCACCCCCAGGGACCAGACACCCTCGGCTCAGATGTAATGTGAACCCCCCCACCGCGCGGAGAGAGCACCGCCGGGCCCAGGAAGCCGGCACCCCGGGGACACGGCCGCCGTTGCAAAGGGGCCCATACCCCCCACCAGGGAAGAGGCAGGGGACAGATGGACCCAGGTCCCACCTTCCTTGCAAAATGTGTGTGCGTGTATGTGTGTTTGAGAGGGTGTGTGTGTGCATGTGTGTGTGTTTATGTTGGGATGTATATATTGAGGGGGGAGGGGTGTGTGTACTAAGGGGGGTGCAGTTAAACTTGGCAGGTAGGGCACTAAGGGGACATCTCCAGATTACTCACAGTGACGTCCCCTCACCCTCCCCACCAAGGGGCCCTAAATGTCTAAGGTGCGGTTAAAATTGGCGGGTAGGGTGCTAGGAGGACATCCGCTGCTTGCTGGCAGTGATGTCCAAGCACCCCCCCTACCAAGGGCCCTACATGTCTAAGGTGCAAATAAAACCGAAAGAGGGGGGGCCCACTCCATACGGCAACCATAGGAGGGGGGCCACTGCCTAGTAAACCCCCCCCCAAGGCTCATCGCAGGCTAAGCCCCCCACCCCCTCACCCTATTATGAGGTTATATGAGGAAGGGGGTAAGTTGGGGACAGCTGATAGACTGTCCCCCGGTGGTCAAACAGCTGTCCCCCGCCCCTCCCCCAGCAAGGGGGCTAGGCCCACCCAGCCCAGGGGCCCCACCCCCGGAGGCGCCGACACCCCAGGCCCAGCACCAACCCCCCACACAGAGAGAGAGGAGCCAGAAAGCGCTGCCCCCCCCCGGAGCAAGCCCAGGCCTCCACCCCCAAACGCCAGCCCTAGAAGAGCTCTGGTCAGGCCTCGACGGGACCGAGGCAGCCAACCGGCCGGGGAAACCGCCGATGGCCTCAGCGGAGACCCCGACCCGTCAACCCCCCCTGCCCCGTACCAGTAGTGCCCCCCCCTCCCCCAGAATGCCCCCCCACAGGACAGGGCCGACAAGACCCACCACCCCACCCCCCCCCAGACCCCGCAGCCGAAGCGGATGACACCCAGAGCGACCGGGGGCCCCAAGAGGGTTGTCCCGTCCCGCCCCAGAGCCAGGGAAGGGCCGATCCCAGCCCCAGGTGTAGATGGGAAGCCCATCCAGCGCCGCTGGGCCCCCCCCCGAGCAGCGCCCCCTGCCAACCCCCCCACGCACAGGCAAAGGGACCACCCCCCCAAGCCAAGCCAGACCACCACCCCACCCCCCCACCACACACCCCCACACCCAAGCCCAGAGGACCACGCAGCGCCCCAGCCCGCCCCACCCAGGCGCCGGACCCGACCCCCCGACCAACGGAGCCCCCACCACCCCCCGCCAGGCACCGGAGGCCCCGACCCCCACCCCGGCCCACGGCAGAAGGGCAAGGAGCAGCGACGACCAGCCCCCCCCCCCACCCCCTAAGTCATGGAGTTAGCTATGGGAGACCAGAGAGACCGAATTCTTTCAAAGTTACTTGAACTTTGGGCTGACATTTTTTCCAAGCTGATATGATCAAGCAGCAGATTTCTGTGTTGACTTATATTTATATATTTTTTGCTTTTCCAATTTATTAAAATAGTTTTTTTTAGCAATGCAAAGAGTTATGAAAATGATAGAGCCTAATCCTCCTTCTACATCGATGGCACTCATGTCACCAAGCACACAAAGTGACGGTGAGGCCGTGATTGAAACCTTAAGCCAGACTGATAGATCGGCACATACCTGCTGCCAGAGAGCTTGGACAGGCGTGCAGAACCATAGTGCATGCATGTAATTGTCGGGTAGATTACTGTCACAGTGCTGACAAATGTCTGAGTTACTGAGACCCATCTTGAACATCCTTTGTCCAGTGTAGTAAATTCTGTGAAGAGTTTTGAAATGGATTAGCTGCAGATTTGGACTTTTTGACATTTTAAAGGTGTTTAGACAAAGTTCTGACCAAAAACTTTCATCTGTGCTGATGCTCAAATCCGCATCCCATTTTGTTGTCGGAAGTGAAATATTGTTATCTAAATTACATAAAAGTTTGTATATTTTGGAGAGAGTTTTATTCATTGAGAAATTGATCAGAGTGGTAACTACATCTGGTAGCTTTAAATCGTTGTCGCTGTATTTAAACTTTTTAGTAATAATTGATTTAAGTTGCTGATATTCCAAGAAGTTATATATTCCATGTTTGTCTTGAAGTTCCTGGGGAGCTATGAATCTTCTATTAATAATTACTTCCTCTAGTTGTTTTATGCCCCCTGCTTGCCAAGCTGGGAAGTGGATAATTTTTTTGTTTATGAGGATGTCTGGGTTGTTCCAGATGGGTGTCATTTTGCACGGTTGAATTGATGATTTTGATATTTTGAGAAATTCCCACCAGGCTGTTAAAGTGGCATTTATATTAATACTTTTGAAACAATCCTGTTTTTTAACTATTTGGCTAATAAATGGAAGATCTGACAGGTTGATCTTCCCACATAACGCCTGTTCCAAGTCTAACCATGAGTTGGTTTCTGGATTATTTTTTAACCATTTTAAGATGTATTGTAATCTATTTGCAAGAAAGTAATTGTGGAAGTTAGGTAATTCTAATCCTCCACAGCTTTTTGCAGATTTTAAAGTTTTTAGACTAATTCTTGCAGGTTTATCGTTCCATAGAAAGCTTGATATGGATGAGTCTAATGTTTTGAACCATTTTAATGGCGGTTGTGTGGGAATCATTGAGAAGAGATAATTAACTTTGGGTAAGATTTTCATTTTAACCGTGGCTACCTTGCCCATAAGGGACAAAGGTAGGTTGGTCCAGCGTGTTAGATCGTCCTGTATGTTTTTCAGTAATGGGGTGTAGTTTAGCTGCACCAGTTCTGATATTTTGGGGGAAAAATAAATACCTAGATATTTTATATTGCCTGATTTAACTGGTATTGTGAGTCCTTGCTCCGCATTACTGTTCAGTGGTAATAAAACAGATTTATTCCAATTAATGGAATAGTCTGATATAGAAGAGAATTCATTAATGGTTGTTGCCGTTTCATTTACAGAATGTATATTACTTAAAAACAGTAATATGTCATCTGCATAGAGACTAATTTTATGATGGCTGTGTTTGGTTTTAATTCCTTTAATACTCTCATTCTGTCTTATTGCTGCAGTTAGAGGCTCGATAAATATTGCAAAAAGAGAGGGGGAGAGTGGGCAACCCTGTCTAGTTCCTCTTCCAAGAAAAAACCTGTTGGAAGTCTGTTTATTAGTTCTAACTGATGCATTGGGGTTGTGATATAATATTTTGATCCAATTGATGAATGATTCTCCAAACCCAAACTTATGGAGGGCAGCAATGAGGAACTTCCAATTTACTCTATCAAAGGCTTTTTCAGCATCCAGTGATAGTATAGTCTTTTCCTGGTTTTTGATGGTGGCAAAGTCTATTATGTTAACGAGTCTGCGGACATTGTCATCCGAGTGTCTGCCTTTGATGAATCCAGTTTGATCAAAGTCAATTATGTGAGGAGTGACTTTTTCTATTCTCTGTGCTAGTGCTTTGCAGATAATTTTTACATCTACATTAATTAAAGAAATGGGGCGATAGCTTGAAGGACTCGTGGGGTCTTTGTCTGGTTTTAGAAGAAGGATAATGTTGGCGGAGTTCATGTTAGGTGGTAGAGATTGGCTTTCATTGATAAATTTTACCGTTTTATAAAACGTTGGTGCCAGTTGTTCCCAGAATTCCTTATAAAACTCTGCAGGAAAGCCGTCAGGCCCTAATGTGTTTCATAAACCTGGCTTCAATACAATGTTGTCTGTCTTGTCAACAATCCATTGTTACCACAAAATCTTTTGTGTAGGTCCAAAAGTAAGTATTGTTTTATTTGCAGAAATGATAATTAGTGACCTTTCACATACATATTTGTTAATATTGAGAACAAGCAACTTCACTCTAACAGCATGGTTATCTGATTTAAATTTAAATTATAAACAGTACTTTGCAATCCACAGATGATGCAATCATAATTCTACCGCGCTTGGTTTGGGCAATACCAACTCAATATTTTGTGCAAAGATCTATTTTGAATCGAAAGATTGTACAAATCAGACAATGATTATCTTCCTTAATAAAAGAAGTTATTTGTTATATCAACCAAGGTTTACGTAGAATATTTGATCTTTTATAATATGTATTTTTCATGTTTTGTCGTAATTTTTCAATGGAACATTCCGGCGGGCACAAGCAAAAATGGAAAAGTCCATTGTGACCAAATGAAGGGGGATTAATATGTTCAGAAGACTTGCTTAAGATAAACTAGTAGAGCCAACAGGTTATATGCTGTTTTATAACTTATTTATTTTCATAATAATGGCATAAGGAAGTGTAACACAAAAAAATTAATTCTATTTATTGCATTTTTGGGATACCCTTTGAGTATTTTCATATTGTGACCGACCCAGCGCCATCTTGTCACATTTGCGACGTACATCTGATGATCCAGAACAGGACGAACAGGAAAAACAATTAGGAATATGATATTCGGCGGACAAGATAAAAGGAGGTAAGCTATATTAAATTATATGACATAGAATAAATCACCATTACGCTCCACGCAGCTGGTAAAGATTATAAAGTGGGTTTAAACATCTTGAGAAGCAGGCTAACGGAGCAACTAGCTAGCTTGCGCTAGCACTATTTTAGCTACTCCGTCACTTTTTTGTAAGTATCCTGTATACATCATAAATATACTTTAAAATACAATTAATGAGATTTTGGTTCTGTTTAAATATGTTAAATTAATTTTTTGTTTAGTAAAAATGTATTTCAGTGTTAAGAAGTATGCTATTGTAGTAAGCTAACTTGAGTTATTGCTAGCCCAATACTGCTCAACTGTAACTCAGTTTTATGCTAGGGTTGCTAGATTGGGCAGTTTCCCACCCAAATCGGCCAGTTTGAAAGACTGTTTGTCATGTATGCTTGATGATCTTAAAGTTAGAATGAAAACTTGCTGTTATTAAAAATTGTGACTTTAACATTTTTAAGTTTGAGAATTACTATTGTTGGCAGAAATTAAAACACAATTTTTGATCACTTCTAGTGAATAAGGATAGTATACAAGTACAAGCTAGGCATTATAAAACTCTGCAGGAAATGTACAAAAAGTAGAAGCCCTAGCTGATCTTAACAGTTTTTTGATCTGGAGTTTCAGGCCAAACGAGCTTACATTGATTGTGGAGCCATAAGAGGAGATACCAGAGCTTCATCCATCGTGGATGTTTATCCAGAGAACTGCATCATGCAAGTATTATGTAAAAAGTATAAAGTAAAATTTTAAATGTATATATATTTTTCATCACTTGGTTTGTCATTGCAGGTGCCTAAAGAAATGCATTGAGTCTTTGCTCCCCACTATGAATTCATTGAGGAAGTCAGAATGTGATGGGAAGATTGCTGCGCCAGGGTCATTTTACAGAGTATGAAAGAAGGCAATAAAGCCACCAATCAACAGGGATAAAAGTAAGTTTATGCCTTTTTGATACATGTAGTTAGATGCGTGAATGCTTCTTCTCAGAAAACACTAGGTTCTATGTGTTTCTTCTTCAAGAAGTAAAATTTATTTTATTGTGTTTCAGTGGAAGCCAAATTTGCTCTGGTGAAGGCCCTTCCCATTCTCTTTCCCCCAGTGGCACCTCCATCAAAGAAACTGGGGTGTGCTAGTGAAGCTTTACTGCATGTTCAGGAGGTAAATTTTTATTTTTGCCCTAAGCAGATACATAAAGAAATTACTACATTGGAGATACTAAAGGAAAAACGTTTTTTCTGCTTTATAGTCAACAGAAGATCCAAACGTCTTCATCCAGAAAGAGGCCTGTCAAGTCCAGTCTTGGTGTTCGATGGCAGCAGATGAATCGTTGCTATTGGTTTGATGCCAGTGACGTTTGAAAAAGAAAAGCTTCACGAGGGTCTGATTTTCTAAATGGCATATTATTAGACACTACATCTGACCTACACAAATTGCGTGGCCACCCTTCTGTCATTCAGACAGAGATCCTTCAGGATACAAGTCACAAGTGGGACATCACCACCACATGAAAGAGCATTAAAGTAAAGAATTTGTTGGAAGATAAACTGCTTTTGCAGTTCAATGTTTATGTCTGTTCTTTAGATGAGTATTCTAATTGTGTTGTTAAAGAAATAGTTGTATTCCTAGTGCCTTTGGGTAAATTTGTATCACAGATATCAGTTTGTAAGTTGAATAAAAGAATCGAAAAGTGAATTTGTTTTCATTCTTTTTAGTATTGAAACAAGAAAAAATATCTTTTGCAACAGCTTGTTTCAAGATGTATTTTCTGAATTTTAGTAGGCAATAAATTTTAATCAAGCTCCTATATCCTAGTTTCTAGTTTTTTTTGTCTTAAATTACTGCTTAAAATAAGTGTTTTTGCCTGATTTCAAGATTTAACCGATTTACTATGGCTTAGATATTTTTACTTAAATCAAGACATCTTGTTAAGTAAAATTTACTAGCTGCATGGACAGATAATTTGACTTATTTCTAGTCAATTTCTACTAAAAACAAGTACTTTTTTCTTGAATTAAGATGGTGGTTTTTTGCAGTGCTCATTAATGCACATTTCTACTCAGCCAAACACAAGGAAGCAACTCAATACAATTAGGCATGTGGACACAGTCAAGTATGGTGTCAAATTAGCGCCTAAAGTGTTGCGCATCAAAACAGTAAAACCGCGCATCAAAACCCCAAATCTGTGAATCAAAATGCATAAATTGAGAACCAAAAATCACAATTTGCAACCAAAAGCTATAACCCAAAGCACAATCCTATTTCTCAGCTGGTGATTTGTTTTCTCGCCTTTCTGAAATCCTGTTTTTGAGTTGCAGTTTTATTTTGAAATTGTCCTTTTGAGTTGCGCTTATATTTTTTGAGTTGCGCTTTTATTTTTTGCGGTTTTGATTCTAAAACCTGTCGACACGTAAAAACAGCGACATGTAAGTCAAGGGGCGGGGAGGCGGGACCTCCCCTGATATCCAGAAGCTCATTGGCTGCCGAATAACACAGAGTCTTACGTCAACAGACCAGTTCAGAATGTGCCGGTAAGTTTTTCATGTTTTTCAAATCTTTTACTATATTAAACGATCAAACTTGTACTTTATTTAACCAGAGGACGCCAGCACAGTCAGATGAGGAGCTCCACCAGTAGCTGCTAGTGAAAAAAGATGTTAGAAAGTTAGATGTTGCATGACAAACTACCACCATTGTTCTCCCGTGTTAGCTTGCTAGCTAGCTCAATGCTAGCGGGGTTTCCAGCTCTTTTCATAACTTTTATGGATTAAACAACACAGTGTCAGGATCGGTCATGTAAACCTGGGAATAAATGCCCATGAATTGTCACTAGGGTTAATCAAATATGTTATAACCTATAAGGTTTCTCAATATTTTTCAGGGTTTACAGACAGAGGGAATTATTGAACAGAGCAACAATATTGCTGTGCCATATTTACAAAATGCATGCGTCTGCACTATGCAGACTGGCAGAATTCTAAGTAGTAAATTGTAGCAGACCAGTAAAAACGTGCTTTATTCCCCTTAAAATTACTCCAGTATTAGACATCAATAAAATTATTAGTTTCTTTTTAATTAGGTGGTGGTTTTAAAATGGACTATTGCTGTATGTCTGTTGTTTTCTATAAGGGCCGTTGTTATGCATGCCATAACAAAAAAGGCAGGAATACTGAGGCAGCTACGACGTGGTTGTCTACAACTTCTTGAAGGTAAAGAAAACAATTTTAATCTTAATTTTTCTCTTCTTTTTTTGGTTAATTAACTTTGCTGTTTTTGTTTCTTTCCACATGCAGGCCCCAAAGACGTCCCTGGTGTGATGCAAAGGCTGTCCAGCAGGCTCACAGAAATCTCCTGTCAACTGAAAGACAAGCATTTAAAATAGTTGTCCATTTTGACCATGATTGCATTGAAAACATGCCCAGGCACACTGTATGCTTCCCATTTCTCAGTGCCTGCATGAAAACAGTGACTTTTCCACCTCAAGTCTTTTGAGGAGTTTTAAAAACAGTTATTTTAATTTCTCTGAATTGTGGTTCAGAATTTCACAGAATCTAATACACTTGACTCTGTGTTTCAAAGATATTTGCAAAACCATCAGTCTTTTGTACAAAACACATTTAATGGTCAAACATTAAAAAATTAAGCTTTACAAAATACCAGTGGTGATTATTAGCCATTTATTTTCTTAAGGGGGGCAGTATTTTGTAAGGCAGATGAGATCTGTTCACATTGTTAGTTTTTGTTACATCCTGCTGAGATGACATGCATAGATCAGTACATAAATGTTAATGACTTGGCCATGGTTTTCCGATGTCCCACAAGGGTTGAACAGATCTGAGAGGAGAGAGGACAATCTACATCAGACCGATCCTGACACTGTGTTGTTTAATCCATAAAAGTTATGAAAAGAGCTGGAAACCCCGCTAGCATTGAGCTAGCTAGCAAGCTAACACGGGAGAACAATGGTGGTAGTTTGTCATGCAACATCTAACTTTCTAACATCTTTTTTCACTAGCAGCTACTGGTGGAGCTCCTCATCTGACTGTGCTGGCGTCCTCTGGTTAAATAAAGTACAAGTTTGATCGTTTAATATAGTAAAAGATTTGAAAAACATGAAAAACTTACCGGCACATTCTGAACTGGTCTGTTGACGTAAGACTCTGTGTTATTCGGCAGCCAATGAGCTTCTGGATATCAGGGAGGTCCCGCCTCCCCGCCCCTTGACTTACATGTCGCTGTTTTTACGTGTCGACAGGTTTTAGAATCAAAACCGCAAAAAATAAAAGCGCAACTCAAAAAATATAAGCGCAACTCAAAAGGACAATTTCAAAATAAAACTGCAACTCAAAAACAGGATTTCAGAAAGGCGAGAAAACAAATCGCCAGCTGAGAAATATTTCAGAAACTGCTGATCTACTAGTATTTTTACACACAACAATCTCCAGGGTTTACAGAGAATGGTCCGAAAAAGAAAAAAAAAAAAAATCAATGAGCAGTACCGTAATTTGCATGTGCCCACATTGAAACTTGTGATGTAGAATGAGGATTGTATGTGCTCGACACATGTACCGTATTCCCCTTGTCTCACTCTTTCCTTTTCTGCTCGACCGCCCTAGCGGCCATTAGAAAAAATGCCTAAAAAAAAAGAAAAAAATGCATAAATTAGCTGCATCATTGAATAAACCGCAGGGTTGAAAGCGTGTGACAAAAGTAGCGGCATATAATTTGGAAATCACGGTAGTTCTGTGGACAGAAATGTCTTGTTGATACCAGAGGTCAGTGAAGAATGGCCAGACTGGTTCCAGCTCATAGAAAGGCAACAGTAACTCAGAAAACCCCTGGTTACAACCGAGGTTTGCAGAAGATCATCTCTGAATGCGCAACACATTCAACCTTGGGGCAGATGAGTTACAGCAGGAGAAGACCACATCAGATGCCACTCCTGTCAGGTAAAAACAGGAAACTGAGGCAACAGTTCAAACTGCTCACCAAAATTGGACAATAGAAGATTGGAAAACGTTGGATGCTCTGATGAATCACCATTTCTGCTGCAACAATTTAGCGTCAACAACATGAAAGCATGGATCCATTCTGCCCAGTGTTACCGGTGTCGGCTAGTGGTGGTGTAAATGGTGTGGGGGATATTTTCTTAGCACATTTTGAGCCCCACAGTACCAACTGAGCATGATTACAACATCATAGCCTACCTAAGTATTGTTGCTGACCCTTTATGACCACAGTGTTCCCAACTTCTGATGGCTACTTCCAGCAGGATAACACGTCATGTCATAAAGGTGTAATAATCTCAGACTGTTTTTTTGTAACATCACAATAGCTGCAGTTACATGGACGAAAATAATCGGAATGAACACCTGAACAGAATAAAAATGTGTCATGTAAACAGGCCGTTCGAATTAATCTGCCCCGATCAGACTCATTTGGATTAAAATTTCTTTACGATCGAGGTAGGTGGGATATGGGATTGTTGATCCGATCAAGGTGCATATAAACAGTTTATTCCAATCGTGGGTCATTACTGCACTGACTTTGCGTAATGCATAAATGGTGCGGCGCTCCAGAGAAGGGTTTGGAGCGCAAACAAGACCAATCACCTGCTCCACACGTGTAAAGCATGTCTCTGAGCAGTGTTTGCGGGCAGGGGAGGGTGCTTTGTTATGGTGTGCACCCCAAAGGAGGCTTTGGACAGCAGTCCGTCCGGCTGCTCTGCTAGAGCTACCTGCTGAACACAGCTTTTGAATGGAGAAATGCTGCGCAGTCCTAAGAAACCATGTAAACAATCCTATGAATTCATGTTTCCAATCGTCTTGACAAAATAAAGGCTGATCTTATTCCCACATATTTACGCTCAGTCAAGATGCACATTGCAGCATTGCCCGCACAGATTTTAGGTGCATCCAAGGCTTAATGTTGTTGTTGGCATGTATTAGCCTAACCCTAACCCTTCCTATCCCGTTCCACCAATAAAGCACAGATTTTAACAGTTATGAGCGAACAAGTACATATTAATAATCATAACAATAATAAAAACACGTTTAGAAGATCATCTTTGTTCACAACGGTACGGTGGCCGAGAGGGCTCACACTACATACAAAAGAGACAACACAACGGCATTAAGAGACAACGCAACGGCATTAAGAGACAACGCAATGGCAATACCCGAAGCACAAAGGCATTACCCGGAGCAGAACGGCAGTACCCGAAGCATAACGGCATTACCCGGAGCACAACGAAAGTAACCACAGCACAACGGAATTAACCGCAGCATGACGAAATTAACCTCAGCACAACGGAAATGAGTACTATTTTTTTTCCTACCGGGGGGAAAACATTATTTCAGTTTCAACCTATTCGGCGCTCCGTACAATATCACGTACAATATTGATATTGTACGTGATATTGTAAGATATAGTGTGAACAGCCCATTCACTATGGATAGGCGACTAAATTCAGTTCACAGCTTCCTTAGTCTAATGGATGACCCTCTCCTGCGCACTGGGGGTGGACCCGTCCGACCCTGGTCCAACCAAGTCACCACCACACTAATGTCAGCATCTTCCCTCTGTAACTGATGCAGCTCCGCATCATCGACACTCAGAGAAGGTAGAAGGAGCTCCTGATCAGCCGTGGAAACACAGGCAGAAACATTCACCTCACCCAAAACAGGGCGTCGGGACAGTGCATCAGCGTTCCTATGTTTCACCCCTTCTTTGTGACTGATTGTCCAGTTGAATGGGTCCAGTTCTAAAATCCAGCGACCACGACGTCCTGAGGGATCATTATCAAGAGACATCTTTCTGAGCCCAAGTAGGGGGCGATGATCTGTGATGATCATGAAAGCTGAAAGTCCCACATAGTGTTTAAACTCACGAACTGCCCATACTATAGCCCACAGCTCCCTGTCAAAAGTGGACCACCGTTTTTGAGTGTGCGTTAGAGCCTGACTGGCATACGCCACAACACGTTCCAAACCTTCCACCTCCTGAGCTAACACAGCCCCAACAGAATGGTTAGACGCGTCTGTATATATTTTGAAAGGTAAAGAAAAATTAGGTAAGGTCACTACCGGTTCAGAGGTAAGTGCCTTCTTCAGGTGGGTGAAGGATGCTTCACACTCAGCTGTCCACTCAAAGGGGACATTCTTACCTGCCAGGTGATTCAATGGGGCGGCATGATCCGAAAAGTTCCTCACGAATCGTCTGTAATATGAGCATAAACCCACAAAGGCTCTCACCTCGGACGGTGTGCGGGGAGTTGGCCCATTTTTCACTTTGTCAGTGTTTCGTGGGTCTGGCTGAAGCCCCTCCCTGGAAACAACATGACCTAAGAAAACCACATTATCTCTGGCAAAATGGCACTTTTGAGAGTTAAGCTTCAACCTTGCATCCTTAATTCTCGTTAAAACCACTTCCAAGTGGTGCATGTGATCCTCAAAAGAGCGGCTGTAAATCAGAATTTCATCCAAATACACCATGCAAATATGCCATGGCAAGCCTCGGAGCACGAGCTCCATCATCCGCTGAAATGTGGCAGGCGAATTACTTAGACCCATGGGCATAGCCCGCCACTGATAGAGCCCCCTGCCTGTCGTAAAAGCTGTCTTCTCACGATCTTCCTCAGCCACTTCTACCTGCCAGTAACCATTCGAAAAATCCAGCGTGCTAAACCACATGGAACCGGACAGGGCATCTAGGCTGTCATCCACTCTTGGCAGCGGGTGCGAGTCTTTGATCGTGACTGAATTTAAACGGCGATAATCAATGCAAAAACGCCACTGGCCTCCCTTTTTCTTCACCAGCACCACAGGGGAAGCCCAGGGGCTGCAGCTCTCTTCAACCAACCCATCAGCTAGCAGGTTTGACACTTGCCGTTCAATTTCAGCTTGTTTATTTGGCGCAGCCCTGTATGCACACTGTTTAATGGGAGGATGGTCACCCGTGCGAATATGATGTTTGACCAACGTGCAGCGACCCAGATCTTTGCCGGAGGAACAGAAAAGAGAGCAAAATCTCCCTAGAAGGGCAGAAAGTTTAGCTCTCTGCTCTTCAGTAATTGGGGAGTCTTCCAGGGTGAATGACATGTTTGGTTGAGCCTGAATACCATTTACTTCGGGGACAGACAGAAAGGGTCCAACCTCAGTTGGAGTTAATGCATACAACTCACCCAAATGTAGTCCCCGTTTTAACTCGACCGTGTTACCCGTGGGGTTAAGGACTCGTGCCACAGAAGCTCCCCCTTTGACTGCTGTCACTGAATGCGCGACCACCAGTCCAACTTTCTCCGAAATATTGGGCTCCAAGTAACCATCAAAGTTCATAGTTGCTAGGCTTGTGCCTGTTGAAGAGGAAACCGTTACAGGGACCAGAGCTTCACTCAGTGGTGGAATCATCACCATGTTGGCCAGAGACACGTTACAACGCTCAGGGACCATTTCTTGACCTCGCAACAGAGGAATACGCTGAAGCTGAAGTTGACCCCGCCTGAGGTCTAGTAACGCATGGTGCTTGACTAGGAAGTCCATTCCAAGCAGCACAGCCTGTGCAGATTCACGAAGCACATAAAATGTGTGTTCCCAACACAGAACCTAACCGAAATGTAGTAGACATAGTGCCCAGGGTGTCTAACATTTGTCCGTTAACTGCCCGTGAGAACACAAAATTTTTCTTCAGGGGTCGGTTCTTCAATGAAGGGACTGACATGCGAAACTCTTCACTTATGAGTGACACTGAGGCGCCTGAATCAATTAAGATGGGAACCTCGGCACCTTCAACCACCCCTCTCACATAAGAAACAGGGCAGTTAGCTGAATCAATCTCATTCACCGTCTTATTGTCCTCCTGATGCATGTTGTCTGAAGAAGAACACGGGGTCTGTGTACTGACTCTCACCTTAGAAACATCCCCGCGATGTTCGCTGTCGTCACGTGGTCTCTGAGGCAGGAAACGCACTCCTCGTTTTCTGGGAGTCGAATCATGAGAGGCTCCCCATCCTGGGCTGGGGCTCCGCGCTCTCCACCATCTTGAGTCGGAAGGCGATGAGTACCGTTGGCGCATGGGAGCTTCGTAGTCCCATCGTGAGCGAGGTGGCTCTCTGTCCGGAGAGTGGCCCCGATGACTTTCAGGAGTTGGCCTGGGCTGGCAGCCACTCTCTTCACAGGCACAGCGGGACACGGATGGAGGAAAAGCTCTCGGGGCATCCCTCAGTCTCCTGTTCTCATCCGAGAGTTCTTTCATTTCCATCCTCATGTGAAACACGTCCTCAGTCAGTTTGTCTATGGCTTTATGCAGGCCCTCAGTAGTAGACACAGACTGTACTTGCAGCTGACCCCCAGCGCAGGAAGCGCGGCCATAGGGAGCTGCACAGTCTCTCTGCAGAGCCTCTCTGGCATTCTCACACCTCTCTGCAATCTCCTCCAAATCAGTGGCCCCCTGCTCCAAACACTTGGCTTTAAGTGCGGGATCCAGACCAGCGAGGAAACGCCGGAATTTCTCCTCTCGTTGTGCCACGTCTCTGTACAGCGGGAACGCCGCCATGACGAGCCGACTCACATCCGCGGCGAACACCTGCAGGCTTTCTCCAGCCGCCCGGGTCCGCGCTGCCAGGCTGGTCCTGAAGCGCTCCAGCGCCTGCCGCTGACCGAACGCCTCTTCCAGCTTCTCCTTTGCGGCCTCATAGTCCGACTTCACAAAGTTCAGGAGGCTGTCCCACAGCAGAAATGCGACTCCGCTGAGGCGGGTGGGCAAAATGCGCGCGAGCTCACCTCCACGAGGTCCGCCGGCTCCCGCCGTTGCACCGACAGCCACCTCCAGTTGTCTGATCCAGCTCTGGAAAGTCTGTCCATCATCTCCAGCAAATGGAGCAGGCAGATACATTTGAAAGTCCCCGCGGGGAAAATGCCTGCCGACGTGTCCCGCGCCTGGTTTAAACGGGTCCTCGTCTCCGACCCACATGGTTGGCAAGCTAGCTCCCGGAAAAAAAAAATCGCCAATGCTGTACAAGCCGTGACGTTAATCTTCAGCAGCGCACGGTCCATTGTCACTCGACAAAAATAAAATAAAACCACCACTGCCACCAATGTAGCCGGCCTCACAGGGTTCGGTGTCGGTAGATGTGAATGAAATTATGGCGCTCAGACATACACGTTTGTTCATTCCACAGGTCTCTTTATTATAAATCTTGCACAGCAGAATACATGCCCCCTACAGTCTCACTACCGTAACTGCAGTAGTAAATGCATGAACATGAGACACTGCATGGGCTGCTACATTGTCAACTGCTTTACCTTCAGCAGTATTTCATATGCTCTGAACTCCTTTTGGCGAACTCTGCATCCACCACCAGCTTCTGTACGTGGTCTGTTCGACACGCACACAGTTTTTCCAGTTGTCCCACCCTCCGATGTTGTGATTGGATTAAAATAAAAAAACCAACCAATAACACTCACAGAATCCGTTGATAGACAATCTGACATCCAATTAGGTTAGCCTACACATTGAGCACACTTTATACACTCACAGTAACTTAAAAAAATAATAAAACAAATAATAAAACACTGATAATACTTTAGTTAAATTCCTTGCCAACAATTTAACTTAAAATAGATAACTTCACTGTTTATCTAAAGAGAACTTAAACAAATATAGATATTTTTATGACAAAATACTATTTAAATGAACAGCTAATGTTTTTCGTCTTTTAAGACCGGGCTACATCTCGATATGGGTGGCCCAAAAAGAGAATTTCTCTCCCTACTCATGAAAAGGCTAAACCAGAGACGCATTTTTGATGGATGTGTCTATCGTGCATGGTGGACCTGGACCAAATTTCCTCTCAAAGGATCTGGTCAGCTACATGTCAGGGCAGTCCAGCTTCAACTCATCTGTAGAAGACATCAAAGATGAAGTTATAGGGACAGTGCTGCAAGAGGTACAATCGTCACTGATCTTGGTAAAGGCAGATCTGAGGTAGCTCTTAAAGGTCGATATGTAAGATCGCGTCGGACGGTTGCTTCTGCGAAGTGCGTTAATTTCTGATAATGCACACTTGGTCTGCCATTAACCCTTACATAACTTTTTAAACATATGAAATGAAAGTTGTAATTTTTCAGATACTGAATGCATCCTCGCTGGAAAACCTGCAAGACCTAATGCTAAGGCACAGCACAATGCTGCAAACGGTAGGGTGCTTTAAAAGCGTAGCATCAGTACAGGAAAAGCACTCAGTTCCGAGGGAGTACCTCAGGTGATACATAATTGAACGGAACCACAGTGCAATTGAAAGGTAGCTTGGTTTTTTACTTTACTATTTGTAAGGGAACATCCATCAAAACCTTTGACAAAAGTGCTAGCTTCTATCCATATGTGAAGTCATTCTATTCAGTTTTATGTGTGTTGATAACCGGGAAAGGCAAATGAGTTAATCCATTTGGGATTTGAACTTTGTTATAAGATATAGTGTGAAACCTTAATGCTGATATTTTAATTATTTGTTACACATTAGACAGGAAAAATGTGAATGCTCACTCATTACCTTCTCAGAAAATCCTACATTTAACCTTTTCATGTGACCTGTTTTTGAATTCCAGATTCAAAGATGGTCTTAATTGCTTGGACTTTTTGACAGCACTGCAGCAGCACCCTGCGGTCATGGCCCCTCTTCTCTGCCATGTGGATAAACGGCTATCTGCTTTGGATATTGAAAATCTGTTCAAACCAGACCTCAGTGAAGCTGGAAGCAACAAGAGGAACCAGGACGAAAAAACAATCAGCTTCTGGGCAGACTACCTTCTGGATTGTGAAGGTTAGTTTTCTCTGTGTAAAATCTTATTTCTACACATTCAGAAGCCAAATTGATGTCATGAATTCTTTTTACTTTTAGAAAGTGACAGTGTTATGTTTGCTACGGGAGTGTCCGACATCCCTCCTGCTGGCCTGGAACCTCTACCAAAACTTGAATTCCTTGAAAGGTCAAAGTTTCCCATGGCAAACATATGTGCCAACATTTTAAAGCTCCCTCTCCTGCACTGTAAAAAAAGTCCGTAAAATTTACAGTACATTTTTGTAAAATACCAACACAATTTTACTGTAATTGAGAAAAAAACAAGATGGTGTATTTTTTACGTGCATATGTAGTATTTAAAATAAGTAGATATCCTTGTTATTTTTACAATAAAAACATGTTAAATATGTAGATATTTCCTTGTAAAATATATGGGTCACAATAAAATAAACACATTTGATTTGTCATTTAAAAAACAATATAATCTCCTGCCACCAACAGCATAAATTTGTGAAAAATACATTTGTCCTTTGTTAAGAAAAGACATTGCTGTGTGTAAATGTTTTTCATTGCTGATGTATTTTTTGTTTTCGTGAGACCACACTTTTATAAGTATATTAGTAATTAGTTGTTAATTCATTTTTTTTTTTTATCATTGTCTTTATATACTAAACATTTACCTATACCTCTGCACTTTGGCAAATGAAACCAGTGGAACAGGTCAGATAAAGGGCAAAAAGATCTTTATTGGTGAGAAAGGGGCTGTCCTTTATCACCGGTTCTGTTCATAGTCTTTATGGACAGAATTTCCAGGCGTAGCCAGGGCTAGAAGGCGATCTAGTTCAGGGACCACAGGATTTCTTCTCTGCTCTTTGCAGATGATGTTGTCCTGTTGGGTTCATTAAGACAGGACCTTCAAGATGCATTGGAGTGGTTTGCAACAGAGTGTGAAGCAGCTGGGATGAGGTTCTCAGACATAGCGGTGGTAAGCCTGAGACGACTTTACAGCTAAATCTGGGGCCATGGTTCTTGATCGGCGAAAGTTTGCCCTCTCTGGATGGGTGGAGTACTCCTGCCCCAGGTGGAGTAGTTTAAATATCTTGAGGTCTTGTTCACGAGTAAGGGAGGATTGGAGCGGGAGATCGAAAGGCAGACTGGAGTGGCATCCGCCGTTAGGCAGGCAGTATACTGATCCGTTGGGGTGAAGACTGAGCTAAACCAGAAAGCAAAGCTCTTAATTTAACAGTCAATCTTCATTCCTACACTCATCTACATGATCCATGAGCTCTGGGACATGACCGAAAGAACAAGGTCCTGAATACAAGCAGCTGAAATGAGCTTCCTCGGCAGGGTGGCTGGGCACTTCCTTAGAGATGGGGGGAGAAGGTTCGTCACCCAGAGATCTCGGAGTAGAGTCGCTGCTCCTCCACATCAAGAGGAGCCAGTTGAGGTGGCTCAGGCATCTGGTCTGGATACCTTCTAGACATTTTCCTATGGAGGTTTTCCAGGCATGGGCAGAGGCCCCAGGGAAGACCCAGAACAATCTGGAGAGACTATGTCTCTCAATTGGAATGGGATGCCATGTGGTCCCCCTCTACGAGCTGGAGGAAGTGGCTGGGGAGAGGGAAGTCTGAGCATCTTTGCTTAGACTGCTGCCTCTCCAACCCGGTCCCTGGTTGAGCAGAAGAAGATTGATGGTTGGATGGATGGGTGGATCAGAATTGGCCAAAAAAGTACAAATTTCGAGTTAATCTTTAGTCATAAAGATGTGGATGTTAACTAGTTCTCATTAAACATGTTCACCTAAAATAAACAAGGCCTGTCTGAATCACATGATTTAGCATTTTTATATAAAATTGGAAATTAATAAAAAGGACAAAAACAAACAAGCAAACAAAAATTCTATGTTGAAAAGAACTGTTTCTTTAATGTAGTGAAACATTAATTTGTCATTTTTGCTTATTTCAGTCCAAAAAGTTTTTTTTTTTTTTTTTTTTTACAAATGGCAATTATTAATAGTTTCTTTATCTGTGCTCTAAATAACATTTGGCATTTTTCATTAAATATAGAAATGAATGAAGAGAGTAAAAACAAACAATCAAACATACAAAAACAATTGTAATTTTCAAAAACAGTTTTTTTTATTTTAGTGAAATATTAATTTTTCACGTTTGCTTATTTTAATGCAATATTTTTTTGTTTTTTACACATGGGATCGATTAGTCGTTACCTTAACACAGGAATTACAATGCAACATTCCCTCCAGAAAACTGGGTTAGTCTTTAATTTCAAATTTTAGGCGCCTCACCTCCCCCCTATCGCTGTGCAGATTAGTCTGCTTCTGTTTGCTGATTGGACCAACAAGAGCGCACAGTCTGCCCTCCTGCTGCTGGAACTTTCCATACGTGACTGACAGCCACAACAGAAGAGACTTTCGTGCGGTAAGCTTTTCTATTCCTTCCAAACTCTGTAAAACGCTAATATTTTGATATTTTGCCGAGGTTAATCTCATGTGTTTGTATTTTTAATGCTCCTTTATGCTACTGTATTTTTAATGCTACGCTACTTTCGCTAATAAATACCATGCTAACAGGTTTGTCATCGTTTACGTGTATTTCTGCTGCAGACCGTCGATGTTAGCTTAACATGCAGTCATGCTGTAATGTGGCGCTAATGTTTGTTTCATCCTCACAGACAGAAGCTTCATAGAAAACTCCACAGATATGTGGGATTTATGACACGTTCTTCTTTTTAGCTGTGGTAAAAAATGTAATGATATTGTGTAATAGTATTTATGAGTTGTTTTTTGTGATAAAGGTGAAGTTCATTCAAATGCATGTTATTAGTGCTGAGAAAAGTTATATTTTATACTGGGCTCTGAGTGTTGTCAAATCACTGAGATTTTATAGAAAAGTCTAAAATCTACATATTTTTATTTGACTGATTAAATTAAGATGTTTTTATTTATTTTATTTTTTTCCGTCTTAGAGCTTTTAATTTTAAGGGTTGTTAGCCAGGACACACCAAGAATTTATAGAAAATTCAGGAAGTTGGCACAGGGGAATGTTCTGACAATAAATATGTCAATGTCTCTTGAACAATTTTGTCTTTGTACAACATTTCTGCATAGTTTTTAATTAATTTTTTTCTCTCTCTTGTTTCTGTTTTTCAGGTGCAGTTATTGGGCCTTTCCTAAAGGACTACAGTTGGTAAATATGATTACATGTCAGTTTTGCAGTTGAACATTAGCAAAATTAAGGGGATTTGCATTGTATTGTAATGTTCACAGAAATGAACCTAATAGTGTTTTTTTTTAAGTGCCATGGCCCAAACTGCAAGCGAAGATTTACTACTTATGCTGCTTTTAGGGCCCATTGTTATCAGGTTTACAGTTTTTCCACACTAAAACTAATGCTTCTTGTGTTGGCATAGATTTAAAATGTGTTTTTGACCTGTGTGTCAACTTAAGAGCTTGTAATTTTAAAGACCTGGTAAGGGAGGGTTGCTTTGTATCATGTCCAGTGAGTGGTTTTAAAAACACATTTAATGTGATGTATTTATGTCCAGGAAAAATAGAATATTCACATTGGAAAATATGTATGTAGTATTCAATAAAACAGTTACTAAGCCTTCTGATGTCACCTATGCAGTGATCTGCTGCTGCCCGACTTGGATGAAAAGGAAGATGCAATGTTTTACCATGTGGATGACGTGTGCCTTCCAGAAGAAGTACCGGTAAATACAGAGGACGTGAATTTGACTCTTTGTTGTTTTAGTATGCAGTAAGTAATCCATTTTATTTTTTTATACTGGCAGGTGCAAATAATTGATGATGGTAAAACAGATCTGTGGCTCAATGAAACTGTTTGCACGAAATTTAGCCTTTCACTAATTTCTCCTCAACCCTTTGTTTAAACTATAAGCCAAAACTAACATTAGTTTAGCAAAAACTGGTGAACAACATTGGAGCAATGCAGCCGTACAGTTTTGATCCAAATGACAGCTGAGAGGAGAAAAATGAAGACCAACATGGATCTTTTTTGTCTCCAAGTGGAGAATTCAGAATTTGAATGGAAGACTTTCACCCACTCATCGCTTTTTCAAAAACAGGGTTTTTATCTGCTCCTCATCCAACACAATTTGAATAAATAAATACTCAGAAGCCCAATTTTAATCTTAAACTATTTTATATATATTCCTCATCATGAGAAAAAGGCTACAAGAACCTGTTAAAAACACCCGAAAAAGGGGGGTCTTGGAAGACCCACTCCATTGGAAAATCATGTTCTTGCTGCTTTGTGGTGCAGTTTAAAAAAGTTTGTGTTTGTGACACAGCAACTGCGATGGGCGAGCTAAAGTCTCCCTGCTCTGATAAAATTGCATCTGGCTCAAAACTGTACAAATGGATTGCTCCAATATTGTTTCCACTTTTTTGTTTGCTATGTTAATGTTAGCTTGGGGTTTTGAGGAGCTGTAAGCTAGCGAGAGAGAGTCTAAACAAAAGTATTTGCTAACCCATCCAGAATCCAGAATCAGGTGTCCGGATCACTTGGTCTGGCCGCAGGTGCATTAAATCAAGCCTTGGGTTTTTAAAATTACATAAACCTAACCTGTTTTTCTACTCTTCCTCATTTTTAGGGCATTCATGCCTTTCTACAAGAAAGTTCATGCTAAGTCTGGATCGAAACCTTGTGCAGGCCAACAATGCTTCTGTAACCGTTTTCTGGTCTCTGCTCTGCGTTGTGTGATTTTTGTGCACCATGAAGCCACGAGACACCGGAGGAACTTTCTTGGAGCAGTTTTCTTTATTTTCTTCTGCTGCTGCTGCATGTAACAAAATATGGCATCAACACGTGCTGCAGTCAGATAATGCCCCAAAACTCTTCCCGATTAGAATGGCAAAAAGGGAAGAGAGGGAGGGGGAGCATGAATTTATACCCAAGTCTAAAGGACCCTGATGGCATGCTAATTAATTGCCAGATGTAAAATAAATTAAATAAAAAAATACAATTTTGTGTAATTATATAATACTTCTGTAAACCCGTTACATTCACCCCCCTAGAATTACACAAAATAAAGCATGTATAAAGGAACCCAAACACACCGGTCCCAACACTCTGAGGAGTAGGTACGATACAATTACAGTTACAAATCCCAGTTTAGAAAAACATCCCAAAGGATCAGCGTGAAGAAAGGAATGGCCAAAACCCATCCACACACATAGGGAAAAGAATATGCCCACTTACATATCACAAACAAATGCAACTGTAATACATGACTCCAGGAAAGAAGAAAAAAAAACTGAAAACACAAAAAGACAACATTACAAAAATGTTGCAAACACTGTTAGCATAAAAACAAAACAATCACACTCCTACATTCAAAAGGCCGACGCAGATCTCTGGTGCATCATTTCAATAAGTCGAGTCACTGGTCTCAGAAAACGTCCAGCTCTAGATCTGCGGGGAGGGACTCTGTCAACTGTGAGCACAGTACAGTCAGTAGTCAAAACAGAGTCAGGGGCAACAGTCTCCAAGTCTGGGCATATTGCAGGAATAGGGTCGCACACTCCAGCATTCGCGTCTGATGCGTCATCACCCACTGCAACACCCTGCGGACCGTTTTCCTCAATCGTCAAAACACTGCCAGATGCTGACGGCAGCTCAGACACCCAAACTCTCGTTCTGAACTCAACTGATGCAGAGGAAACATCACTTGCAGACCTGTCATCCCTAGCATCCACAGAGCTTGAAACCAAAGAAATACTTGGTTCCTGGGCAGTGATGTCAGAGTCATGAAGAGGCAGAAAATTAACAGGCATGAGCAGATTACGATGAACAACTTTCGAACGCCCACTCGTGGGGTTCTGAATCTTGAAAGTGTGGCTCTGATCATTTTTCTCAAGCACGACATAGACTGTATTTTCCCACCGATCAGCGAGTTTTCTCTTCCCACGTTCACCCTTGTTGGCTAACAACACATGATCACCCACATCAACTGGTGCACCACGCACTTTCCTGTCGTACAGTTGTGAATGGCGCTGAAGTTGTTTCACTGCCATTGACTGCGCCACGGCCATAGCCTCTTTCATGGTCTTGCGCAGGGATTCAACGTAACGGTCATAGTCCACAACCTCCTGATCATGAAGAACAGAGCCAAACATAACATCCACCGGCAAACGTGGCACTCGCCCAAACATTAGCAGAAACGGGGCGTAGCCTGTTGTTTCGTGCACAGTGCAGTTATAAGCAAATGTTAAGGATTTCAAGGCATTAGGCCAACGATGTTTCGCTCTGGGGGGCAGTGCTCGAATCATGTTGCCTAGAGTACGGTTCATTCTTTCGCACGAACCGTTACCCATTGGATGGTAGGGGGTAGTATGCGATTTTTGTACCCTGGCAACACTCAACAACTCCGCGATGAGCGCACTCTCAAAAGTGGCACCCTGGTCAGAATGTAACCGTCTAGGAAATCCATAGACACAAAAGTAGTTGTGCCAAAGTTGGTGAGCAACTGCTTTGGCCGACTGATTAGGACACAAGAACGCGTGCGCCATTTTGGTGAAATGGTCAGTGACGACGAGCACATCCAAGGACCTGTTGCTGGAGTCTTCAGCCGACCAAAAGTCAACACAAACCAGTTCAAGAGGTTCAGAGGTATGAATGCTCTCCAGAGGCGCCCTAGCTTCAGGCTCAGGTGCTTTAGAAACCACACACCGTCTACAGTGTTTAACATACTCCGCCACATCGCTAGAAAGCCCAAGCCAATGAAACCTCTGTCTCGCCAGGTAAAGAGTCCTATGCTGTCCCTGATGACCCGCTTCATCGTGAACACCACACAAAACTTTGCGGCGCAAGGAAACAGGAACAACAAACTGGTAGGATTTCTTTTTAGTCACAGGATGCACAGCCACACGATACAGAACCCCATCTCTCATAGTGAGTTTCCCCCAGCTCCTCAAAAGGTTTACGACCCCAGCAGATTCCATGGCTCGCTCCCTCCTTGATGGTCTTCTTCCTCTTTCTAAAAAGAAAATCACTCTGCTCAACTCCAGGTCTGTCCTTTGTTTTTCTGTCAACTCATCGAGAGAGAGAACTGCTGAGCCAACATGTGGGGCAATCAGGACTGTCTGGGGAAACTGAGGCAAAAGCATAGCATGCTGGACCAACTCCGAGTTAAAATTTCCGACGCGGTCGAACACAGCAGCAACTTCATCGGACGAAACAGAACCAGACTGAACAACTGTTGCGCACTGCATAGCGACAGGTTGACCACACACTGAAGTCACATCACGTGGGTTAGCAGACCATCGAAAAGCATCCTGGATGCCAGTGGCCCCCACTGCAGCAGCCCCAGCAAGCAACTCAGCATATGGCATTCTGGTTAAGAGATGAGATGCGCTGGACTGCACAAATGGCTCCCTGCTCAGAGCATCAGCAACGACATTACGAGGTCCCGGAATGTACTTGATGACAAACTGAAACGGAGCAAGTTTAGCTATCCACCTCTGCTCACACGCATCCAGACGAGCTTTGGACAAAATATAAGTTAAGGGGTTATTATCCGTCCACACAGTGAACGGATGACCCTTTAACCAATAGAGAAATTTATCACACACTGCCCATTTGAGTGCGAAAAACTCTAATCTGTGCGCAGGATATTTTGACTGAGCAAAACTGAGGGACTTGCTTGCAAACACTATAGGTCTCGCTATTTTACCACCAACAGGAACTTGTGACAAGACAGCGCCTAAACCGTCAGCAGAGGCATCAACAGAGAGCAAAAATGGTTCATCAAAGTTAGGATGAGCAAGCATGACCTGGTCCAACAATGCCTGTTTGAGTTTGCTAAAAGCTGACCTACACTCATCAGTCCAATCATCAGCACCAAGCTTCGTTTGAACATGGCGCTTTCTGCCAACTCCGCGTGGACGTCCAGAACCAGATGTCAGTCTGAACAGCGGCTTAGCTATGGCGGAACAGCCCTCAATAAACTGTTGGTAGTACACCACCATACCCAGGAAAGAACGGACCTTGCGGCGTGAAGGAATATTCGTGCCGTTCTCCATAAGGTCAGCTTCCGTTATGGATGTGATTGCCGCCACTTTATCTCGGTCAGACTGGATGCCATCGGCACTGATGAAATGTCCCAGGAACTTAACTGAACGTCTCAAGAAATTACATTTCTTTGGCGCGAGCTTGAGGTTGTGTGACTGGAGTCTCTGAAAGACCATTTCCAAACGGTCAAGGGCCAGACTCTCAGTGGGAGCAAACACCAAAACGTCATCCAAATAACACAACAGACTGAGAAAGTTCGGATCGCCAAAAATGCCCAACATCATCCTCATGAACGTCGCCGGACTGTTACAAAGGCCCTGGGGCATCCTGTTGTACTCATACAAACCAAATGGCGAAGGGAAGGCTGTAAATTTCTTGTCGTCCTCATGAACTTCTACATTGTAATAGCCAGAGGTCAAATCCATCGTTGAGAAGAAGGCATTACCACCTAAAGCAGACAATGCATCCGCCGGATGGGGAAGCGGATGTGCATCCTTGACTGTGCGAGCATTAAGCCAGCGGAAGTCATTACAAATTCTTAAATCCCCATTTTTCTTTAAGACCACCACAAGGGGTGACGCATACTCACTGCTGGACTTCCTTATAATGTCACGCTCTTCCATTTCATTCAGAGCTTCTCTGAGTTTCTCATACTGGGTCGGTGGTATGCGCCTACATGGAAATCTGAAAGGTTTGTCATCTGTTACTCTGATACGGTGTAGGCAACCAGTGGCCTTACCACAATCTAACTTCTCCCTAGAAAAGATAGACTGGTATTTCACAATGAGATCTGTCAATTTAGCTTTGTACGCCGGAGAAACTTCACACGACTCAACATCAATGACTGATAAACCCAGTTCACCCAACTTTGACTGAGGTGAACTGGCTACAGTGAGTGGTCCGACTTGAGGACGGTCTGGCAAGGTGGACGTGTCGGACACAAGGCTGGACACGGTCACACGGAACTGCACTTGCTGACTAACTGCAGACCGATCAGCATCAAACTCCTCAACCGTCTCACAGAGAGACACATCAGCCAACTTAGCGTTTCGTTTAATGGTTACAGGTTTGTGAGATGGATTGATCACTTTGAGAGGCAGCCAACCATCCTCCCTCAGAATAGCAACTGATCTTCCGACTATAACTGATCTTGGTCTGGTTCTAGCACGCGTAGGCTCAACTACCACTACACTGCCTGCAACCTGTTTGTCCACCAACTGCAGCTTGGCCCACACCAGATGTTCGGTCACAGGCTCCAGAGTGACAGCTTTCCTGAGTTTGACAGTTCCCACCGCATCTGGGACCTTTGTCTCCACTCCAGCTATTAAACTCAGCAGTTGCTGTCCTGAATCACTCTCGCAGTCACGCGCTGTAGTGTCACTGTCAAGACGTTCCTTCTCCAGGCCACTAATCACGTACCTTAACAGGTTACTGCCAACAATCAAGTCCTCGCTCTGGTCATCCACCACCAAAGTAGGGACTAACACACTGCATCCATAGAGTTCCATCGCAATGTCACACATGCCCACTGGTAAGGTCTTCGAGCCCCCGCACCCAATTAGCACAGCGTCCGTAGGTTGGAGGTTGGGGTCCTTCAACACAGCATGTTGTAACAGCTGAGGAATTACTCTAGAGCTTAGAGTACAAGCCATCGAACCACTGTCCAGTAATGCCGAAACAGTCACTGTACCACCCAGCATCACCTTTTCATAGAATAAGTCATCATTCTGTTTGAGTCTTCGAACATTCTGAATCACCGGTATCCGTCCCATTTTACTCTCTTGGCACACACTTTGATACACTTGATCCATATCAACTCTGTCATCTTCAGGGGGAACACATTCAGGCCCAACACTTGCCCCTACCACATGCAGGCCACCTAGTTTTCCTGCTGCCGTACATTTTGTTTCACTGGACTGGAACACTCTGCCTTCGTGTGATCGGGTGCAAAACAACGAAAGCACAGACGGTCAGACCTGCAGTGGTAGACAGTATTGTGCTTCGAATCTCCACAGACAGCACAGGGCACGGTGGCTTTAGCTCCAAGTTTCCGTGTGGGCACAGCGCTCGTGCTATGCGACCTAGGCTGTTGTTGCGCAAGAACACGTTCAAGCATGGAAATGACCTTGTCCAGGCGATCCTGAGAGCTCTCAATTGGCTGTTCGACAGGAGGCGCCGCAGCTGCAGCTCCCGCGAAGACAGGGGGTACACTTTGCTGCGTAGGAGATACACCCTGCTGTCGCAACAACCAAACACTGTCACCATGTTGCATGGACTTGCGTTTGTGGACCTTACAATGTTCAACCAGCCTTTCATGAATGTCTGCAACGGTCCAATGAGTCATGGGCTTACACCTCAATATCAATGACAGTTCAGGGTCTGGACAGTTCTGAATAAACATTGTGACCAAGTCACGTGACAAACAGTCAAAAGTCACATTCTGTCTTTTTAAGGTGTCTTCAGTCAACTCCAAAGCCCTGTTTAGTCGCAGCCAATAGTCAAACAGGTGTTCACCAGAGTGGGGTCTTGTCGCATAAAAATCAGCTAAGGGCAGATTAGAGTTCCCTGTGTCACTGAAATGCTGTTTCAATAACTCAAAAATCGGCTCTGGGCCTTCAGTCAACGTTAACACTGGCTTGCTACGTATGCCCACTTTAACGACCTCACGCGCCCTCCCAGCTAATTTTGATAAAACTTCTTCAGCTTGTTCAGGCACAAGGATGCCCCTTTTTTTCACATAGGACAGCATCAAAACTTCCCACTCGGTAACAGAACATGTGTCGGTACCATCTCCTCTAAAACTCACTGGTTCCTTGACATCCTGTCGTAAAATGACATTTAACATGGAGGAGTCATTGATGGCTGACCCAGACACACCTGTAACAGCACCACCAAATCGTCGCTCGATACATGATGCAATGCTCTCACCAATAGAAATGCCCACCTGAGAAGCTATCTCGGCTAATAGTTGACACCATCAGTGACACCATCCTTCGAGTTTGCAGTCGCATCACATTGTGAAGAAACATCAGCATCAGCGACTCGGGACGATTTTTCAAACTGTGGTTTAGGTGTCGATGCATTTGGAGGAAACATGGCTGTACCTCTGCCTCTACCATGTGCAGGAGAGAGAGCAAAAGATCCAATAGATCTGTCCTTATCCATAGTTTGAAGAAAGATTGGGAAAAAAAACAATGCAGCTTGTGGCAAAACTAAAATAACATTATCATCTAACACTCTCTAAATCCCCTATTTTTTTTATTTTTTTTCTTCAAAAAAAAAATACTCAAGGAATTGAAACCCAAAATGTCACATCACCTGTTGCATGAAACCTTTCTCACACACCTAATTTACTGACGTCAACCGTCCACGCAGGTGGAAATCAGCTCCACCGGATACTCTTGTCAATCACTGCTGAAGCCCTCCGCTGCAGCGACGCGCGTGCTCGGCGCCACGTGCACGCGGCCCAGGTTCGATGACGAACTCCGCTTCGATTCCTCTGCTGCGCAGCGATCCCCCAGATCAGGCGTGTTGGGCGAGGAAAAACCTTCGCGCCCGCCTGACGAATCCGAAGAACGGGTCACGGCACCAATGTAACCGTTTTCTGGTCTCTGCTCTGCGTTGTGTGATTTTTGTGCACCATGAAGCCACGAGACACCGGAGGAACTTTCTTGGAGCAGTTTTCTTTATTTTCTTCTGCTGCTGCTGCATGTAACAAAATATGGCATCAACACGTGCTGCAGTCAGATAATGCCCCAAAACTCTTCCCGATTAGAATGGCAAAAAGGGAAGAGAGGGAGGGGGAGCATGAATTTATACCCAAGTCTAAAGGACCCTGATGGCATGCTAATTAATTGCCAGATGTAAAATAAATTAAATAAAAAAATACAATTTTGTGTAATTATATAATACTTCTGTAAACCCGTTACACTTCCCACATTTCTCTGCTATGCATGATCTTCGCAAACTACTACAGCTTCAACATCCACTATCCATCCACCGGAGCTGGCATCCACTTGGGAGTTTCTACAGAGGTTTGCCTTTTAACTTCAAATTCTAATCTTACAGATTTTGATGGCTCTAGAACAGTGTTTCTTAAACTTTTTCAGACCAAGGACCACTTAACCCATAATACAAACACTCACGGACCACCTAATTCTGATTTGCTCCCAAAACAACAGCTTTACCAATATCAAAGTCTCTACTCACTCACTGTCTTTTTTGCCATCTTAATGGGAAGTGCTGCTTTTTCTGGGCCATGAGTGAAGCAATGTCTGGCTCCAAACTGGAGAGTTTCAGTCTCATATCTTAGTCCACACTGATTCGGTTGTGCTGCTTTGTTTTCAGGCCAACAAGTGTGGAAAATCCAACTTCACAGGAAACGGCATCAACAGTTTCAGAGCAGAGTCAGCCAGCTCGGGATGCTCAGGTTGGATGTGGAGCCAAAAGTCAGTCAAACCTTTCTCCCTGAAAGTTGTCTTCAGTGTCCCATCTGATGCAATGTCCACAAGGCTGTCAACCTCTGTTGGTGAAAGCTTGGAAGTGAATTGCTCAATGTGCGTTTTGTCTCCAAATGGATTTCTGATCCAATTAAAGCTTGCATCTAATTCTGAGAAATATATTCCTCGCTGTGAGTGTAGGTCTTGCAGATGTTGTTTGAAGGATGCAACTGTGCTCCCATCTACATCCTCTCCAGCAGCAAGGAGAAAATCAGCGAGTGTTGGAAAACTGTCGAATTATCTGCGATTGAGACGGCCACACCACAATTCCATCTTGAGGCGTGTAAGCTTTCATTTTGTCCTGGACATTGAAGATGGTGACAGTCTTCCCTTGCAGTGCCACATTCAAAGTATTGAGAGTGCTGAAAATATCAGCCAAGTATGGCAACTTTGCAAGCCACTGGAAATCATGCATTCTGTCGTACAGTTCATCACTATGGTGCAGGAATAACATTACCTCATCTCGCAGTTCAAACAGACGGGTGAGGACTTTTCCACGCGACAACCAGCGAACTTCAGTGTTTTGTGTGTTCACTTCCCATTTCTTCACACACAGCTTTAAAAAGACGCGAGTTGAGTGATTTTGCTTTGATCTTGTTAACTATTTTCACACTCTCATCCAGTACTGATTTTAGGCAGTGTGGCATTTTTTTCACAGCCAGTTGTTCACGGTGGATGCAACAGTGTGTTGCTGCTGCAGATGACGCTACTGCGCGAATGCGCGCTACGAGGCCTTTCTGTTTTCCAGTCATTGAGGTTGCACCGTCGGTGCAAATCCCGACACATCTTGACCAGTCCAAGTTATTCTTCACAATGAAATCATTGAGTGAAAGAAAAATTACTTCTCCTGTTGTGTTGGTTGGTAAGGAACAACAAAAGAGAAACTCATCATGCAATCCAGCGGCATAAATGTATCTCACAAAACACAACAGATGTGCTTCATTCCCCAGGTCAATAGATTCATCCAACTGTAGTGAGAAAAACTGACTTTGGCGTAAACGTGTCACCAACTGATGTTCGACACTTTCAGCCATAGCTTTTATGCGCCGCTGGACGGTGTCATTGGAGAGAGGAATCCTGTTAATTTTGTCGCCGGCTTTTCCCCCAAACAATGTTAGCCATCACCTTTGCAGCTGGTTTAACTAAATTCTCACAGATTGAATGAGGTTTTCCTGCTTTAGCAATCAAGAGGGATACCTTGTATGACGCCTCTGTAGCCTTCGCATATTCTCCAAGTGCAAAAAACTGGGAGGTCTCTTTCATCATATGTTTCTTCAGTTCATCGCGTTTTCAATAGGTTTCCCCTGGTACTCCTTGTGCTTAGTTTCCAGATGCCTCTTTAGTTTTGCAGGTTTCATAGTATTAGCTAACGTTTCATAGCACAAAACACAGTGTGGTTTGGGATCCTCCTCCTCTCCAGTCCAAAAAATCCCAAACTGTATGTAGTTGCGGTGATATTTTCATTTCACCTTAGCGGTGGATTTTTCACGCTGATGGCGATTTTCACAGCTTTGCGGCGGGGGGGCTCATTTGATGACTTCGCTATGACGTTAGCGACATCTTCCTGGGACTACGTAGCGTTGTTAACGGAACTACTCGAATTTCCATCAACTCGTAGCACCTTTACAGTTGTGTCAGATGTTTCATCTGAGTTTCTTTTAAGCGACCCTGTCCTAAGCCACTGATCCATATTTTAAGTTGACGTTCAACTCCATTGCAGACTAACTTTCCCGTTTGCCGCCGTACCGCCTCATGGACCACTAGGGGGCGCTCACGGACCACCAGTGGTCCACGGACCACTCTTTGAGAAAGGCTGCTCTAGAACAGGGGTGCTCACAATTTGTCAGCATGCAAGCTATGTTTGACACTACAAGCTCCAAAAGATCTATATATATAAATTTGAAATGATCATTTCTGTGCTTAGAAGATAACATGATAAAAAGTTTCCAGCATTTTCCCTTCAACAACTTGTTGATTTGTATCGTGTCAGCGGCTCCGCTCGGCTTCTGTGTGCGTTCTGTTCTAGTTTTTTCTCCTTTTTTGAGTGACTGACCTCAGGCCTGTCGAGACGAAATAACAGCTTCATCTACGGTTAGGAGTCTGACACTGAACCTTCACACCTCTCTGAAGACGAGGAAGAAAAACTCCACTTCTGGCGCTCATTTTTTTACTTTTAAACTTTGAGACAAGCATATGCTATTGGTAGGATCAACCAGGCGTCCCCCAGGAGCTAGCCTGTATGGGAAGGCAGTGGGGGGGGTCACTGTCACTCACTCAGGCTCTGTAATGGATGGTGGGGCTGGTGGTGAGAATTGGTGGCGACAGATTGCTTGCCGTGCAGCCCAGCCAGGGCCCCGGTCCTTGGGTAGGGCTTGAGAAGCACATGCTTCTGGACGACGCTGCTGCCTGAGTGGGCTCGGATCCCTTGGGCGGGAACTGCGGACTTCCCAGCAGTCGCCATGATAGGACGGCTTGATCAAACGGGGCATTTCTGTCTCGCTTCTAATTAAGGATAAATAAACACTCCTGCGGGTCGTACTGAGCCTCTTCTGGGACCTGTCACACAGCTGGGCCAATAGAGGCTCTCTCCCATGTCAGCCACAATTTGCTAGTCAATCACACATCTGGCACTCAGTGTAGTTGAACACGCATGTGCAGTGACATGTATCAGAGGATGTTTGACTGGCCATTGTTCACGTCAATCAAGTGACATCATGGTGAGGAGGATTATTCCCTGACGGCAATGTTTTAAAATGTAATATTTGTATTTTTTTGAGTATTTAGTTTTGATGTCCCACGGTTTATTGGGTAACACGATTGACGTAATGAGCACCCCTCCTCTAGAATACTGGAACTGTTCACCCGCAAACTTAATATTTATTTAAAGTGAGCCCTTTCATCGAGTGTGTATTAGTAATGACTTGCACATTACTTTCTAACTTTGACCCTTTTTTTTCTCTCTTTCTGAAGATGCTTTTTCTCCATCAACCCAGAGAGAGAGAGACCAGAGTGGACAAGAAGGGCAAATCTCGTCTCATCTTGAACCCAAGAGTCCTAACCTTGATTCAGGAACGGTCAGATTTTGAGTGGAGAGGCGTGTAAACACTGTAAGCAACATTGCAAGCATAGTTTTAAGGTTTCTTTGCTCTTTGTTAATCTTTTGCAAAAAAGTGATTACATAGTTTTCTGTTTTAGGTGCAATGTTTTTTAAAAATGTTTTATTATCTACAAATGATAAACATTTGCTGTGTTTAGAGGCAAAAGGTTGAGTAAAATAAATGAATGTAAAGACGTCTTTGTATTGAAGTGATTCTTCGGTTTGAATTTTGCTACACAGCAGATATTTTGAAACTGGGTTACATTTTCAGTACATTTTGTTTCTTTTTAGGTCTTAGCAAAGCAAATGAGCAAATGTAATAGACCTCAACAAAAAAGTAAACCGTGCAAATATTTTTTATCAGGATTGTTGAGCAATGCTTTAAATTCATCAGTAAGATTAGGAAACACCTAAGTTCAAATTTCTAAATTACATTTTATATTCTCTATTTGTAAAAAGTGTCTTGGTTTCAAAAAAGTAATTAAACACAAGAGTATGTTACTGTGATTGCATTTTTAAGAACAACATGAAAAAAAAAGAAAAATGTTGTTATTTTTACGAAAATAAATTGGCAGCAGTGGTTGCCAGAATAAAAATGTAGAAAATACGGTAAAAATGTAAACAACTTTACAGAACATTGTATAAATTTAACGTCATAATCTTGTAAATACAACAACATATCCTAGACTGAGAAACATCAGGTTGCTGGAGATAAGACATCATTTTATGTGAAATAAATGTTTATTGCTGTTATTTTTACCCATAATATTGGTCAAATTAATCTTAAAATTCAGTATTTTCTCTAAAATATGACTGTTATAATTACAGTATAGCCCAGTAAATTAAAAAAACATTTATCTGTACTATTTATCAGAAAATAATTTTAAATGACAGCTTATTTACTTAAATTAAAACAATAAATTATGTCATTTTAACGGTGTGCTTGTAAAGTTGTTTACATAGTCGATGTATTTTTTACAGGTTTTTTCTGGCAACCACAGCTGCCAGTTTTTTTCTGTAAAAACTACGGAATTTTTTTTACAGTGTGGACAACTACAACACATTTAAGGAAAATATGACTTTTGGGATCAGGCACTATCCTGGATTTAGATGCATTTAACCATAAACCATCAGCCATTTTAAAAGATTTAAAGATTCAAAATATTTTTTATATATTGTTATACGTACCCTAGCTAGGCAATGTTACAGATTAGCCATGTTCTTATGTCTTAAGTAGTTCTCAATGGCAGCTTCCCAGTTGAGAGGAGTTGGCAATCCACTTTGTCTCTGCAGCTGAGATGGGCGAGCTTCCAGATCCTCATCAGCATTTCAGAGTAGTTGCAGGTGGCATCTGGCTGCTGAACCGTCTCACGGCCTCTGCAGATGTTGGGAACCCACAGTTCCTTACGTTGAACCTTGGAGGAAAATTTCAAGTACAGACAACCTTTTACTGTAATCACACCATTTATTTTTTGTTGAAATAAATAATTACCGTAAATTCCGGACTACAAAGCGCACCCAGTTATAAGCCGCACCCACCCATTTTCACGTATTTAACTACTTTTAAACATATACAAGCCGCGTTAGAGTACAAGCCGCATGTAGTAGGCAACAAGGTGAACCTGAAAAGTCACGTCCTGACTCCCAGAGTAAGTGTGATGCATTAGCACACTGTGGGAGGAGACAGCCTTGCCTCAGGCTCATACATGTGGCTATACCCACATCTGCCAAACAGCATGGACCTCTATTCTGTTCACAAGTTCCTCAGTTATATATTTTTTTTTAGTTTTTTTACTTATTGACAATCTAGGTATCATACATAAAATTACAAACAGTAGCCATATAATCAACATTACATCCCTCAGTTATGATGAGGAAATTTACATCCGCGATTCCCCATTTCCCATGAGTCTTAGGGGCTAAAGGCGGGGCCAACGCCGGGCTCGCCACACTGTTGTACGTGTTTAAGAATGAGCAAGTATCAGCAGTGCATGGAGGGGTGAACGGGAAAAGCTCTCCTTCCGCTTGTGTCGCGGCAGCGTTATGGGAGTAACAGGGCTGGTTAAAAAAACACACCGGTAAAATGAAGCAGCGGCGACTGAAAAGCGCGCCTCAGCGCAATACCAGCGCCTTAGCGCGGCGCGTGCCCCGCGCGCTCCCCTTCCTATCTTCTCCGACACCTCTGGCCAGGGCGGCTCCAGGGAGGAGCAAATCGTGTCTGTGCAGAGCAATCGGACTTAATACTGTAAGTTTTGTGGATGAGGGGCAGATGCGTGTAACCTGTGGGAGCCATCAGACTGCCATCGGCCCCGCAGCTCTATGTGATGAGCAGCAGGACATGTCTCCAGCTCACACGGAGGCTGTGAGCTTTTCAATGCAAAATTCCGCTCAGTTCTTAGAAACCGTTAAAACGATCACGTCGATTTGTGTTTCCAGTCGTGTCCCGACAAAATAAAGGCTGATGTTATTCCCACATATTTACGTGCAGCCAGCCGAGTCACTATGACTCAGAGGTAAATTCACTCCTGAGCATGCGCTGTTCTCTCCGTCACGCAGCTGACCGGCTTTTCCAAACCCGTTGGTGATGGTGGATTTTTTCACGCTGCTTTTAACGTTTGCTTTTAACTTGAAAGTTTCATCATATTGTAGCGGCGATCACGTGCACGTTGGGTCTAATCCCACCAAAGGATTCTGGGATGCGGCCGGGCATGCGTGTTTCGTTCTGTTGAACCATGACTGAAGTGTCTAAGACCTGAAGTGAGGTCCATGCTGTTTGGCTGTTTAATGTGTTGAAAAATAAATGACTTGTGCTTGGTGTTAGAAAAAAATTCAAATCATTCACTGAGTCCGAAAGTACGTACATGGCGGCCGCCAATTAAATCCATAAATTAGCCGCGTCACTGAATAAGCCGCAGGGCTGTAAGCGCAGGAAAAAAGTAGCGGCTTGTAGTCCGGAAATTACGGTACTTCAAATAAATCCGTTGACTTTGTCATAGTGATATTCAACACTTACCTGTGAGGCACATGGTACATTGCCTGTGGTTTGCCAGATGGGCACTGGGACTGACGAACTGGGCGAATGGTATGAGTGTTCCAGAACTGCTTGTATTCGTCCAGTTCTTTCTGCAGGACATCCAGGAAGCAGAATCTGACTAAACAGGTGTGCAGATTGCTGCCATTGAAGAGATGTCGCTCCCTCAAGTCACCAAAGGAATCCACCCAGAACTGACTCCTAGTTAAGAGTACATATCTTTTTGACATCACAATAGCCTTTTAAAAAGGTGTCCCATTTGAAGAGGTGCTGCAGAAAGAGTGTTTAAATCTTGTGCCCTACTTAAAGAAAATCTCATTGTGGTGTAATGGGACAATTGTGTTTACATCCAGTCTTCCATAGAGGCACAGTGTATTGAATTTTATATGTCATCAAGCAAAATTCAATCATATTCAAAATTTTTAAGAATCCTAGATTTTCTCGATTCAGATCCAACTCTATAAAATTATGTTCCAACAATAAAGGAGTAGTGGCATTAAGAGATGATGGTCAATATGTTTTCAAACCTCAAAAAAGTACAAAAAAAAGGAAAATACAAGATGTTGGCTCAAGTAAAAACAAAATAAGTAATTGAAGATAGGGGGAAGAACCGTTTCTTTTGGAAATAGGACCGCCAGCTTTCAATGCGTTGGTTGGATGTAGACATTCCATACATGTGGCTTTTGGCTCCTGAAAATTCATCTCCATGCTCTGATCTCAGGCAACAGTGAAGGGCTGCCATCAGACAATTTTCTGTGCCACAGTCAGTCCGGAGGCGCTTAGGAATAACACCAAACTCAGCTGCACACTGTATGTACATTTGAACAATGTTTGCTGGATCATTGTTGGACTTTCCACATTTGAGCCACATAATTTTTCTGGAGTAGCCATCCATACACCCAGTTATTGCTATTCCAAAAGGTTTAGGTTTATCGTAGCCATCAACGTGCCAGACATCATTAGGTCCCATTGATTGATAAACTCTTCGAACAAATCTGCGTTTAGATCGGTTTTCCACTCGAATCGGATCAATTTCTGCCATTAGGCGCATTACATCATCTCTTCTGAGTACAAAACTGTATTTCTGCTTAAGAGTCTGCCACATTGCTCTGTAGCCAAAAAGCTGGCCTGATCCCTTCAGTTCATCTGTAATTGCTGCCTGTACTATTGGAAGTGGAGTGTAGTTTATCTTCCTGGTCAGGCCAGCATCTTGCAATCTTCTCTTTAGGCTGCTAAGACTCAATGAAATGCTGTGCTTGGTGGCTAGAAAGTCCACTATTACTTCATAACTGTGACCCTCAGTGAAATACTTGGCAACAAGTTCTTCCACCATTGTAGCGTCATGGCCTGAGGAGAAGAATTGAGAACACTGAGAGAACAACATCTACTGGATTTATGCTAGTGGTTTTAAATTACCACCTAAGGTGAATAAAAAGTGTACAAAACAGTTTATAATCTATGTGGAAGTTCTTACTTGACAGTGGTATTAAGATGTACACAAAGAAAGTTGATAAGTTAACTCTAGCACCATGCAAGTACTACTGACGCTTTAAATTTTCATTTGGATGATATAATAACTCAATTAAATTTCCATTCTATGTGTGCTTGGTGACATTAGTGCCATCGATATAGAAGAAGGATTAGTATCTACTATTTTTCTATTATTTTCATAACTCTTTACATTGCTAAAAAAACTATTTTAATAAATTGGAAAAACAAGAAAATATAAATATAATTCAACACAGAAATCTGCTGCTTGATCATATCAGCTTGGAAAAAAATGTCAGCCCAAAGTTCAAGTAACTTTGAAAGAATTCGGTCTCTCTGGTCTCCCATAGCTAAATCCATGACTTAGGGGGTGGGGGGCTTGGTCGTCGCTGCTCCTTGCCCTTCTGCCGTGGTTCATGGTGAAGGTCGGGGCCTCCGGTGCCCGGTGGGTGGAGATGGGGGCTTCGTTGGTCGGGGGGTCGGGTCCGGTGCCTGGGTGGGGCGGGCTGGGGCGCTGCGTGGTCCTCTGGGCTTGGGGTGCGTGGGGGGGGGGGGGGAGTGGTGGTCTGGCTTGGCTTGGGGGGGTGGTCCCTTTGCCTGTGCTGGGGGGGTTGGCGGGGGGCCCTGCTCGGGGGGGGGGGGGGGCAGCGGCGCTGAATGGGCTGCCCATCTACACCTGGGGCTGGGATCAACCCATCCCTGGCTCTGGGGCTGGACGGGACAACCCTCTTGGGACCCCCGGTCGCTCTGGGTGTCATCTGGTTCGGCTACGGGGTCTGGGTTGGGGTGGGGGGGCTTGTCGGCCCTGTCCTGGGGGGCGTTCTGGGGGGGAAGGGGAGCTCACTATTGGTACGAGACCTTGGGGGGTTGACGGGTCTGGGTCTCCGCTGAGGCAATCGGCGGTTGCCCCGGCCGGTTGGCTGCCTCGGTCCCGTCGAGGCCTGACCAGAGCTCTTCTAGGGCCGGCGCTTGGGGGTGGGGGCCTGGACTCGCTCCGGGGGGGTGGCGCTTTCTGGCTCCTCTCTCTCTGTGTGGGGTGGGTGGTGCTGGCCCTGGGGTGTCGGCGCCTCCGGGGATGGGGCCCCTGGGCTGGGGGGACATGGCCCCTATGCTGGGGGGGGGGGGGCTGGGGGACAGCTGTTTGACCACCGGGGGACAGTATACCAGCTGTCCCCAACTTACCCCCTTCCTCATATAACCTCATATTAGGGTGAGGGGGTGGGGGTTTAGCCTACCATGCGGCTTGGGGGGGGGGGGCTACTTGGCAGTGGTCCCCCTCCCACGGTTGCCATATGGAGTGGGCCCCGCTCTTTCGATTTTATTTGCACCTTAGACACGTTATTTACCTATTAGCAAATTAACCCTTGTGCTATCTTAAATGACCCCACCCTTGCATGGACGTGTTCTCCCTAACATGACAAAGTTGGATAAAGGTGCAGAGGATTTCATGTAATCCATGGACACCAGTGAAGATCACAAATAATTGAAGAAAGAAGGTTCAGCGCACTGTCTAGTGGGTCTAGATGACCCAACTCCCAGTGGTAAAGTGCCTAGGATAGCACAGTGGTTAAACACATGGATTTTTCTGTATTTTCATTTTTTTAAATATTTTTAGAAAACACAAACAAAACATTAAAAGAAATTGTGACCCAAAAACCCTAATATTTGCTTCTATTGTTGTGATTGTGAGCACTTGTTTGTGCAACAGTGAAAAAGAAAGTCACTTTAGGATTTGGTTGCATACCTTACATATATTTAGGACGTTTTTTTTCCTGTCATGTAGATTATCTTATCTTTTGATTAAAAAAGCAACAAAAGGTCTTATGGAAATATTTTTATACTTCTCTGTTAAAATAAAAATACATTTTTCAAAATATTTGCTCCTCTAAGTGTGTTGCATGCCTGATATCCCCCCCAGGGGTCAGTTTCCGTAATTCCAGAAGAAACATAGATCGATGTCAAAACCAGTTATATTCACAGATATGCATTTATTTTTTAAGTCCTTTTGGCCACAAAAATACTGAGGCATGTAAAAGGAATGTCTTCCTTTAAGTAATGTCTCTGTGGGCTGTTATCTTGAGATCCTCTCCTGTCTAAATAATTCACTGAATCCAGAACATACTGTGATTTTGTAAATTACCTATGTTTGGCTTTGTTGCATGAACTCAGAAACCCCTGTTTTTGTCTGAAGGTGATGAAAATATTCCTACCCCCTCATTTCAAGTTTCAATATATGCTTTATGAAATCTAAAAGCTTGGCTGTGTTTTTTGCTCAAAGAAGTATTCACTACCAAGCCATAAGTGCACTTTTCTGGCCTCGTCTTCTAATTAAATTTTTTTTTTTTTAGCTTTGGCAATCCTGCAATGATTCATCCTTTTCTTTGCAGACTTTTTTTTTTGACCAAGTCTGTATTTACAGGCACTTTTTTAATGTGCATACAGATTTTTTTTGTATTAGTGTTTTTTATTCTTTTAAAGGCAGGAACAATTGAAACAAACTGGCGGGAATTGCTGGAGAAAATCCAAGGCTACAGCAGATTCTGCCATCCTTCACCCATGTTTATTCTTCTCTTTTTGCCTCTGTTGGTGGGAAAAAAAAGGCCCAGACTTTCACCCCCTTATGAATCCTACTTCAGTTAATTGAGAATTCATGATCAACTCCCATTTAAGTGCCCTGTTTTGAACATAAAGGGGGTACTTGTGTTTTAGTATTATTCAGTTTAATACAAATACTCTTTTTACCAAAAAACAAATACATGTAAAATGGCAACATGCATGACAGAATGCTGCCAAGCATGCTCTCAGTGGTCTTTTATAATTATAATTATAGCATTTTTAGCCCATCTCAAAAGATCTTTCGTCTTTTAGGAAATAGCTTCTGCAGAGCGGCAGGAGTTCAATAGAAATTCGCCTCTGGTGTTTTGTTTTGTACTACGCTCTTACTTGCGATCAGCTGTTTTCTATTTTGTCATTTGTGTTGTAGATTTTTAAGGAACCCTCGTGTCACTGGTGTGGGAATGTTTTGGTTGGTTTCCTGTGTATCATGCTCCAAGTTTTTGGTAAGGAACAAGTAGGACGTGCTAGTTGCCTTGACATTCCCCTGCCATCCGCGGGCGATCTACCGCCTTGATGGGTTTTTTCTTTTATTTTTCAGGATCTGTGGGGCTGCATATCGAGGATGCAGGAGCAAGATGGATACTTAACTCCGCTGGAGAATTCTTCATCACCCCCCGGACATATTATACTCGGTTCCCCGGAACCTTATTTTGCCTCCCTTTTGTGTCTAGGGGTAACATAAAAGTAATGTTTTTGTCACTAAATGTAAATGAACAAAAGCACCAAACAAATGTCTCCATACAAATATATAACAAATTTATTCACAAATATATAAACAACAACCAACAATAACTAAAAGTGAAGCAAAAAGGCTTCAGGGTGAACGAAGGCCAAAATAACAAACAAAACCCCACCTAACTGAAATATGTAATCTTACCTGTAAATGAAAGAAAAGGGAAATCAATGACAAAACACTAACCTCCCTAGACTAACAAAAACAGGAGAAAACAAGTACTAAAGAAAATGGCAGTTCACCCCTACAGCTTCACTTAACCAAAACTACTACAGTAACAAAAGACTAAACAGAGTGGGCCTTGACACAAAACTACAAGTACAACTAAGTGCAACACACAACAAAACAGGTGGAGACCTAACAAAATTGGAGAAGAGGGCCAAGCTGCAGTGGAGACCGGTTGCAGCCAAGCTCCCTTCTCACAGGCTTGAGGCCCAAATAGCACTTTTGAAAGTTGTCTCCAACAGTTTGGGTCCAATGGGAGCCACGCCTTCATGCACCACACCTGAAAATAATCAGACAAACATACAGACAAAGATCCACAAATATCACAGAAGTCCCACTCTGATATAGAAAGAAAATACACAACACACAGAGCAAAAAGAAATCCAAACCAAAAACGGCCACAGCCGTAACACCCTCCTACCCAAGATAAAACTTCTTTCCAAAGAAGTTATTATCCCAAGAAGTAGCGCATAGATAAAGCGATAGCTCTCACAGAGTACGCCACACAAACTCAAGATGTGCCACACAAAATGCATGTCACAAACTCAAGATGTGCCACACAAAATGCATCTCACAAACTCAAGATGTGTCACACAAAATGCATCACACAAACTCAGGACGTGTACGTGGGCCCTGCAAAGCACGCGCCCATCAGCTCAGGTCGCACGCCCCGCAAGACATGCGCTCATCAAGATAAGGATGCGGGGTCCAATAGGAGCCACGCCTTCATGCACCACTCCTGAAAATAATCAGACAAACAAACACACAAAGATCCACAAAAATTACAGAAGTCCCACTCTGATATAGAAAGAAAATACACAACACACAGAGCAAAAAGAAATCCAAACCAAATACGGCCACAGCCGTAACACCTTATGATGGTTGGCCTTGCCTCCTGCACACTGCATTTTCAGTTCAACCTGAGCAAGTTTCCTTCTAAACGGAGCTCGGTGGCGTTTGCTCTGAGCTTCCTCATGGACAAACCTAAGCGGTGAGAATATAACGTCACCGGGAGCACTGAGGACCCAGAAGCAACAAGGCCAGTTTCCACAAAACACTAATACAAAAACCTTTAACCATGATACATAGGAAACTAACCAAAACATTCCCACAGCAGTGATTCCATGTGTAAGGGTTCTGTTTAAGTTTGGTTTTTATGTTTTTGATTTGGTTCTGTACCGAGTTGCCCTGTCTGTCAAACCGGGCTCAGATTGTTCATCCGCAATTGTTGTCATCATTTCCTTACCCTCTGTGTATGTAAGTGTCTGGTTTTCAGTTCCTCAGTGTCAGGTCATCTGCTCTGCCCTGCCCATTTTTTTGTTTCTCACTGATTTTTGTTATGTTTAACTTTATTTATTAAATGTGTATTTGTATGTGTATTAAATGTTTATTACATGCATTTAGGGTCCTAGACCAGTCCTGACACTGTGAGGGTTACTTAGCTACAACAGAAATAACAAAATAGAAACACCCCTGTCTGTGATGAGCTCGGATGAGGAAAACAAAGATGTACATGTATCTAGTCATGGATACATGAAGCTGCGTTTACAGCAAATGTGACTCACACAGCACAGGAGGCCAATTTTATTCTTAAGTCAATGGTACAGACGCAATACGAAGTCCTGCGGTTTGTTTGAGCAACAGCCACGCCTCAAAGATCTGGCAGCAGGGCAATTTGGGCTGTGTAACGCAGCACGCCAGAGCTAAAAGGTCTGAACTCTGTGAGCTCGCTGCACGCACCAACCAATCAAGGAATCAAATTTAGGCTTGTGACGTTTTCAGTGACACTGGTAGAATACACATCCATTATGGTGGATCGATCCAAAGCTCTCCTGCTGAACTTCCATTCATTTTCTTAACCTGCTGTATCCCTTCGGGGCAACAGGGTTTCCGGAGCCTGCCCTGGCTACTGTTAGGCGGAGGTGGGTACGCCCATGGGGCTGGAGCGATCATGATCACTATGCTATGGAGCGGAGCAATGAGCTTGTGGCCCACCCAGCATATTTTCTATGTAACCAATAAACTGTTTTTCAAACAGCATTTTTTTATCTGCTCCTTGTCGCGGGGTCCCGCTGGGAATAATGCAGAGGCACCAAGGTGAGTGGGTTCTTTCTTTATTACAAGAACCATGAGCATTACGATTGCTTCATGCAGGGCCACAACAGGTCATGTCACCTCCATCACTCATTCATTTTCACTTCCTGTGACACTTCCTTATACCCCTACGCCCACGGGAGGTGCTCTCCATTAGGCCACAGGAAGGAAACACGGTTAAACATAAAATATACACACGGTGTGGGCCCCCTCACGATCTGATGGGGCCACAGCGTCACACTCCTGTTCCACAACGATTAGATAAAGAAATACTCAGCAATACAACTTTACTTCATCAAAGTGGATCTTTAATAAGATAGCAAAAACATTATGAAATTGGTACAGAATATGGTAGAAACATTGGACCAAAAGGAGTATTTGCACGAGGTACAGCAGAAATTTAATTATTTAGTCCAATAATAATACCCCAGTGAGTGAGGACCACAAAGCACACACTGCTGGGGCTGTAATGGGGTTTTGAGGATAGTCAGGATTTTAGATCAGAAGTGATCTAGTGTCAGGGGTAAACACCAAGGAGAGACACTGGAGGATTTAGTCGGAGAAAGCTGTCCTCTCCACGTGAAACTAGTATCACTGTGCTCTAAAGTACAGCCGTTTCCCACGGTCATTTTCTCAAGCATCTCCAGTGGGGATTTGGTTATCCTCTCTGAAAGGGCACTGAAGTCTTATAATGTTGCTCCTCCACAAGCCAGGGTGAGACGGGGAGACAGATATTGCATCTGCAGTAGACAGGGATGAACGGATAGTCAGCATGAAGAGCAAAAAATGTAAAAAGTCATAGAAAAGCCTTTCCTGTAGAGTATCTTCAAATAAATTTCATATGAGGCACTTTTTCTCTAGTAAATTTAGGAAAAAGTTGCAGCCAGCATTTAAAAAGTTTAAATCTTCTCAATAAAATATCATTAATAAACATTTAACAAAATGAAAGCTGCAAGCAGCATTGTATCACCCGCAGGCGCTACCTGCCCTCACTGCCGCCCCTACACACAACCGGCGCCCTTGCCACCTGGGTCTAAAGGCGACCGCTGGTCTTACCAACCACCCTTGACTCGACTTCACTAGCTGGGACGCAACTACGCACCTCTAACTCCCCCTTCTCTTTCTGTAAGGCTGTCTGAGCTGCATGTGGTTGAAAGTGTGTGCATTGCTGTCAGTATAATCGCCGGTCACAAAAAAGTACATTGCTTATGATGCTAATTAAGCTAACTATGCTAGTTATGCTAATATGGCTAGAAGTGCTAGCATTGCCTTTAGCATCGTCAACTGACTCAGAAAAACACATGCCTATTATTCAAAGTCCGAACTGTAGGGTGAACGTGATGCTGTAGTATCGCGAGACCCAGCGAGACGAGTGTGGTGAGTCGACTTGGCGGCGCATAAGCATTTGAACAAACATTTTCGATCTTGTTTCATTTTTCCGCCATATTAAAATATTTCCTGCAAACTAACATAACCTGTTAAGAGTATTAAGCTTCTGTCAGCCTGGAGGACCTGGAGAATTTCATTGACGAGTTTTTTAATACCTGCAACATGGTGAAGCCCAGAACCGCCACCACCACCCCCTCCGCCAGGCGTGAACGGCCTGAGGACTCTCCCGGGGCTGTGTCCTCTCCAGGCAGCGGAATGAGCGATATCCTGGATTCGATTGATAAAAAGCTCTCCAGCTTTGATTGCCGCCTCAATTTGCTGGAGATCCTCCATAGAGAATTTCAAGGTCTGCGGGAGTCTCTGGAATTCAGCCAGCAGCAGGTGCAGGAGCTCGCAGCGGAGAACCAGGCCCTCAGAGAGACCGTCAAGATCCTGGGCAATGACACCGCCCGTCTCTCCGAGGAGAACCGATCCATACAGGAAACCCTCCTGGATCTTCAGTCGAGGAGCATGAGGGACGATCTAGTGGTCGTGGGGGTTCCAGAGGAGGCAGGAGAAGACCCCGAGGCCACCGTGAGGTCCTTTTTAGAGGTCCACCTGAAGCTCCCCAAGGAGGAGGTGCAGAAGATCTCTTTCCACAGGGTTCACCGCCTCTGAGGAAGAAGGTCCGACCACCAGCGCCCGCATCCTATTGTGGCTAAATTCGAACATTTCAAACAGAAGGAGTTGGTGAAGGGCCGAGGCCGAGAACTGGAAGGCACGCATTATAGCGTTAATGACCAGTTCCCGGCAGAAATCCTCCGTAGAAGGAAGATCCTGTTCCCGCTGAGGAGGAAGCATCTTGCTGCTGGTTCGAGAGCGGTTGTGGCCGTTGACAAACTTTACGTGGACGGCCGGCTGTTCCGGGACCCGGAGATCACCCCCTGGCTGTGCTGAAGGCTTTCAGATCCGCGCTGAGAACATCTGCGCTGCCCAGAAGAAACCCGCTAAACTTACATCAATGAATGGAAAACCGGATCATCAATAATCCACACCTCGATCTCAGGAAAACAGTCTTTTTTTTCTTCTTCACCTCAGTCCCACTCATGTTTCTATTGTTGTTTTGTTGTTGTTTTCATTTTCCCTTCTATATCTTTTTTTCTTTCCTTTACTCCCCCCCCCTCTCCCCCCTCATCATATGTAAATCACCTGGAAGCAACTCATCCTCGGTAAGTATTTATTTATGCACGGAACGGGCGCACGCGCACACAAGCGCACACACGGGCGTGCACATGCGATCCCGCACACACACGCCGACATACTGCAAAGACCTCACACAGGCTCTCATAGGACGCACGCGACACGCAGCACACATAGCCAGAAAACATTCACGTGCACAGCGCTTCTCAATGCGGGCACGCGCACACGGACTGGTACACAAGCACTACTTAGCTTTACACCTTTTCAGTCAGAGCAGTTATGAACAGTCTTAACATCGTTAGCTGGAATGTGCGTGGACTTGGCTCTGAGCCAAAGAGATTGAAAGTGTTAAATCACCTGGATGGTCTAAAAGCAGATATAGCTCTACTGCAGGAGACCCATTTATCGAATTCTTTGAATCACCTTATGTGCTGCTTACAATTTCCAGTTATATACTCTGCCAGTTACAACTCCAAACAACGAGGAGTTGCTGTTTTAATTAATAAAAATCTTAATTTTACTCATAAGGATACAGTTACTGACCCAGAAGGCAGATTTGTAATCATTAATATATCCATTCAGAATAAGGACTTTTGTATAGCGAGTGTTTACGGCCCTAATGTTGACGACTCTTCCTTCTTTCACAGATTCTTCACCTCACTCTCAGTTCACTCTGACTCCCCAATCATTATAGGAGGAGACGTCAACCTTGTTTTGGACCCTGAACTTGACAGACTCAGCACAGCAGCAAATCAGCGTACATGGGGGTCTGCAAGTATTCTAAAGCAGTACATGAATGATTTGGGTCTCTGCGACGCGTGGTGCTCATGTCACCCAAGCACTAAAGGGTTCACCTTTTTCTCTCCAGTTCACCACTCACACTCCCGTTTAGACTATTTATTAATCAGTAACTCTCTTTTAAAAAATATTCAAAGCTCCAATATCCATCCAATTATTATCAGTGATCATGCACCAGTCTCTGTAAACATTTCTAGGGAAAAATCCACACCCTCTGGTACAACCTGGAGGTTTAATACGTCTCTGTTAAAGGACCAGGAATTTCTTGAATTCTTTAAAAAAGAGTGGGCAACCTTCTTAGACTTCAACAATACTCCAGACATCCCACCGTGCATTCTTTGGGAAACAGCAAAGGATGTCATGAGAGGGAAAATCATTTCTTATTCAACGCACAAAAAACGCAAAGAGAAAGCAGATTTATTAGAATTAGAAAATAAAGTATTCCCCCAATAAAGTATTGACTCATTTCTTAATAATGTAAACCTACCCAGGCTAAATGAGGATCAAATCACAAACTTAGATTCTCCGCTCTTGCTGTCTGAACTTCATGAAGCTCTGTTACTTATGCCTAATGGTAAAGCACCAGGGCCTGACGGCTTTCCTGCTGAGTTTTATAAAGAATTCTGGAAAAACTGGCACCAACATTTTATAAAACGGTCACATCTATTAATGAGAGCCAATCAATGCCACCTAACATGAACTCAGCCAACATAATTCTTCTTCTAAAACCAGACAAAGATCCCACTAGCCCTTCAAGCTATCGCCCTATTTCTCTAATCAATGCAGATGTAAAAATTATCTGCAAAGCACTAGCACAGAGAATAGAAAAAATCACTCCTCACATAATTCACTTCGACCAAACTGGATTCATCAAAGGCAGACACTCGGATGATAATGTCCGTAGACTAGTTAATATAATAGACTTTGCCACCATTGAAAACCAGGAAATGACGGTACTATCGCTGGATGCTGAAAAAGCCTTTGACAGAGTAAATTGGAAGTTCCTTATTGCCGCCCTCCATAAGTTTGGTTTTGGAGAAGCATTCATCAATTGGATCAAAATATTATATCACAATCCCAATGAATCGGTTAGAACTAATAAACAGACTTCAAACAGGTTTTTTCTTGGAAGAGGAACCAGACAGGGCTGCCCACTCTCTCCTTCTCTTTTTGCTATATTCATTGAGCCTTAAGCTGCAGCAATAAGACAGAATGAGAGCATTATAGGAATAAAAACCAAACACAGCCATCATAAAATTAGTCTTTATGCGGATGACATATTACTGTTTTTAAGGAATTTACATTCTGTAAATGAAACAGCAATGATCATAAATGAATTCTCCTCCATATCAGACTATTCCATTAATTGGAATAAGTCTGTTTTATTACCACTCAACAGGAATATGGAACAAAGACTCACAATTCCAGTTAAAACAGGAAATATCAAATATCTGGGTATCTACTTTCCCCCCAAACTATCAGAACTGGTGCAGCTAAACCACACCCCATTACTGAAAAGCATACAGGACGATCTAACACGCTGGACCAACCTGCCTCTGTCACTTATGGGCAAGGTAGCCACGGTTAAAATAAAAATCTTACCCAAGGTTAATTATCTCTTCTCAATGATTCCCACACAACCGCCATTAAAATGGTTCAAAACATTAGACTCATCCATATCAAGCTTTATATGGAACAACAAACCTGCAAGAATTAGTCTAAAAACTTTAAAATCTGCAAAAAGCTGTGAAAGATTAGAATTACCTAACTTCCAAAAATACTTTCTTGCAAATAGATTACAATATATCTTAAAATGGTTAAAAAATAATCCAGAAACCAACTCATGGTTAGACTTGGAACAGGCGTTATGTGGAAAGATCAACCTGTCACAGCTACCATTTATTAGCTAAACAGTTAAAAAACAGGATTGTTTCAAAAGCATTAATATAAATGCCACTTTAACAGCCTGGTGGGAATTTCTCAAAATATCAAAATCATCAATTCAACCGTGCAAAATGACACCCATCTGGAACAACCCGGACATCCTTATTAACAAAAAAATGATTCACTTCCCAGCTTGGCAAGCAGGGGGCATAAAACAACTAGAGCACGTAATTATTGATAGAAGATTCATAACTCCCCAGGAACTTCAAGACAAACATGGAATAAATAACTTCTTGGAATATCAGCAACTTAAATCAAGTATTACTAAAAAGTATAAATTTAAAGACAACGATTTAAAGCTACCAGATGTGGTTACCACTCTGATTAATTTTTCAATGAATAGAACTCTCTCCAAAATATACAAACTTTTATGTAATTTAGATAACAATATTGCCCTTCCAACAAAAAAATGGTATGCAGATTTGAGCATCAGCACAGATGAAAGCTTCTGGTCAGAACTCTGTCTAAACACCTTTAAACTGACAAAAAGTCCAAATCTGCAGCTAATCCATCTCAAAACTCTTCACAGAATTTACTACACTGGACAGAGGATGTTCAAGATGGGTCTCAGTAACTCAGACATTTGCGAGCACTGTGATAATTTATCGATTGCCGATTTATCAGTCTGGCTTAAGGTTTCAATCACGGCCTCACCGTCACTTTGTGTGCTTGGTGACATGAGTGCCATCGATATAGAAGAAGGATTAGCATCTATCATTTTCACAACTCTTTGTATTGCCAAAAAAACTATTTTAATAAATTGGAAAAACAAGAAAAATATAAACATAAGTCAACACAGAAATCTGCTGTTTGATCATATCAGCTTGGAAAAAATGTCAGCCCAAAGCTCAAGTAACTTTGAAAGAATTCAGTCTCTCTGGTCTCCTGTGGTTGACTCCATGACTTAGGGGGTGGGGGGCTTGGTCGTCGCTGCTCCTTGCCCTTCTGCCGTGGTTTGGGGTGGAGGTCGGGGCCTCCGGTGCCTGGCGGGGGCGGTGGGGGCTCCGTTGGTCGGGGGGTCGGGTCCGGTGCCTGGTTGGGGCGGGCTGGGGCGCTGCATGGTCCTCTGGGCTTGGGTGTGGGGGTATGTGGTGGGGGGTGGGGTGGTGGTCTGGCTTGGCTTGGGGGGGTGGTCCCTTTGCCTGCGCTGGGGGGGGTTGGCGGGGGGCCCTGCTCGGGGGGGGGGGGGGGGGGCAGCGGCGCTGGATGGGCTGCCCATGTGCACCTGGGGCTGGGATCAGCCCTTCCCTGGCTCTGGGACGGGACGGGACAACCCTCTCGGGGCCCCCGGTCGCTCTGGGTGTCATCCGCTTCGGCTGCGGGGTCTGGGGTGGGGTGGGGTGGGGGGCGCCCTGTCCTGTGGGGGGGCGTTCTGGAGGGGCCCATTATTGGGGCTAACGGGTCTGGGTCTCCGCTGAGGCAATCAGTGGTTGCCTCGGCCGGTTGGCCTCCTCAGTCCCGTCAAGGCCTGACCAGAGCTCCTCTAGGGCCAGCGTCTGGGGGTGGGGGCCTGGGCTTGCTCCGGGGGGGGGGCGATGCTTTCTGGCTCCTCTCTCTCTGTGTGGGGTGGGTGGTGCCGGGCCTGGGGTGTCGGCGTCTCCGGGGGTGGGGCCTCTGGGCTGGGTGGCCCTGGCCCCTTTGCTCGGGGGGGGGGGGCTGGGGGACAGCTGTTTGACCACCGGGGGACAGTCTACCAGCTGTCCCCAACTTACCCCCTTCCTCATATAAACTCATATTAGGGTGAGGGGGTGGGGGGTCTAGCCTGCGATGCGCCTTGGGGGGGGGCTACTTGGCAGTGGCCCCCCTCCTATGGTTGCCGTATGGAGTGGGCCCCCCCTCTTTCGGTTTTATTTGCACCTTAGACATGTAGGGTCCTTGGTAGGGGGGGTGCTTGGACATCACTGCAAGCAAGCAGCAGATGTCCTCCTGGCACTCTACCCGCCAATTTTAACCGCACCTTAGACATTTAGGGCCCCTTGGTGGGGAGGGTGAGGGGACATCACTGTGAGTAATGAGGAGATGTCCCCTTAGTGCCCTACTCGCCAATTTTAACTGCACCCCCCTTAGTACACACACCCCTCCCACTTCAATATATACATTCCAACATAAACACACACACATGCACACACACACCCTCTCAAACACACATACACACACACACATTTTGCAAGGAAGGTGGGACCTGGGTCCATCTGTCCCCTACCCCTTCCCTGGTGGGGGGTGCGGGCCCCTTGGCGATGGCGGCCGTGTCCCTTGGGTGCCGGCTCCCTGGGCCCAGCGGTGCTCTCTCCGCACGGTGGGGGGGGTTCATATTACACCTGAGCTGGGGGTGTTCGTGTCCCTGGGGGGTGGGTCCTGGTCCTTGCCCCTGAGCGCTGGGCCCCGCTAAACTTCCAACATGGCCGAGCCTGGTCGGGCCATATTTACAACACCCCTTGTGGGCCCTCTTTTTTCCCCGGGGTTCCCCCCTCCTGGGCGGGGGCGGCAGACCCCTGCCTTGCTCCTCCCTGGACCAACCGTGGGCCGGGTGGGTGGCTGCCTGGAGTGCGGAGCGGGTCTCCCTTGGGGGGTCCTGGCTCGTACCTGGGGTTGGGGCGGGGGGATGCCCGGAACTCCTGGTTGGTGATAGGGTGCTCGTCTGGGGCTGTGGGCGTCCTTCTCCGGTGGGGCCCTGCGTTGGGCTCTTCCGGCGCGGCGGGGGGGCTGCTTTCCTGGCTGGGCTGGGGCGGCGCTCTCTTTCCCTCCGCGCCTCCCTGCTCTCTGGTTTTGGGGGCCTCGCGGCGGTCCTGCTGGCCCTGGCCTGGGTGGCGGTCTTGGTCGCCCGGGTGGCGGTTGTTCCCTGCCTGTTCCCGTGTGGCGTTGGGGGAATTCCGGCTGCCGCTGCTGCTGCGGCGGGGGTCTGGGTGTGGGGGTGGCTGGGCGCTCCTCCTCCTTCTTTTCACATTCCACCATCCATTTTAGAAGAACATAAACACTCACCTGAGCACAGGTGTTAGCTCCCCTTGCACTTATAGTTTGCATGATTGAATGAATGAAAGATTTCACACTAGTTGGTTTAAAGGCATAGGTATGCGTTCGTGAACACTATCTGTTTTGTGTACATGTTGACATGTGAACATTTTTGGCAGCTAGCAGGTGTGTTGATAATATTTGAGTGTGTGTGAACAGGCCCCGCCCTTTTTGTACTACATTTGAACTGTACCGTAATGATAAACAACCAGTAAACCTGTCTTCTCTATGCTGCTTCATGGTCTTACCCCCCCCCCCCCCCCCTCTCACTATCACCCCCCCCCCTCTCTGACATCCCTCCCTCTTCTTCCCTTCTTTCCTTTTCCGTCCGGTCCAACGCCAAATATTTTCAATCATGGTTGAAATGAATAAAGTTTGGCCTCAATTACAAAAGGGGTTTGTTTAGTCACACCTTTGGTTTGTCTGAAGATTAATAGCCCCTCTTGTTAAAGTAAAATATGTCCAACACAAGAGGCCCTCAGCTCTCATCTGCCTGCCTAGCTGTTGGACAGGACAAGTAAAAAAAACAAAACAAAAAAAAACACATGCCTTAAGATCCTAATAATGCTAATATTTTCTAAAATTGTTTCCTTAGACGATTGATAAAAATCCCAAGCACGAGTGTTTGCATCTGTTACTAAAGGTGTTTTTTTTTTAATTCAAGATGGCGGGCTCTTCCCAAGGTCCACGGTCAAAGGTCAACGAAATGCTGTGGTGTTTGTAGACTGGCAGCATGTTTGTAGAGCTAGCGGCCTGTTTGTGTGATTTCGTGAAAATCGAACGAATATTGTCGAAAAACACATAAATTGGCAATTCTCAGAGTTCGACACAAAATGGCAGCCAAGCCGTAGGTTGTGCGGCCATCCCTTTATGATTTCAAAACGTCCTTGGGGTATCCCCGACACGTGTGTTTAGGTTTCGTTACAGATTTTTTACTTTTTTCTTTTGACTCCATTTGCGTTTTTTGGCCCATTCATTGGGTTAGTGTTTTGCCTATTCATATAAAAACACGAAAGCTCCTCACCATGCATGGAGGGTTCCATCCCAAATCCAGCACCCTGAGACTGTATGCTAGCCGCAAGGAAGGAGGCCGAGGACTAGTGAGCATGGAAGCCACTGTCCAGGATGAAACATCCAATATGCATGAATACATCAAGCTCAAGGCCCCAACTGACAGTGTGCTCAGTGAATGTCTCAGGCAATGGAGAGCAGAGGATACAGTGCTGGAGGACAGATCCTCATGGGAGGACAAACCCCTGCATGGGATGTACCACCGGACCATAACTGAAGTGGCTGATATCAAGAAGTCCTACCAATGGCTAGAAAGTGCTGGCCTACAGGACAGCACTGAAGCACTCATCCTGGCAGCTGTTACGCCCCGTTCTGTGTCCAGGGGTACCTATGGGGGGCATAACATAAAAAAGTAAAATTTTGGCTACTAAACTTAAATTAACACACCAAACAAATGTCTCCATACAAAAGTACAACAAATTTATTTACAAATAAATAAACCACCAACAAGAACTAAAAGTGAAGCAAAAAGGCTTCAGGTTGAACCAAGGCCAAAATAACAAACAAAACCCCACCTAACTGAAATCTTGTTTTCTTACCTGTACAAAGGGAAAACAAAGACAAACACTGACCTCCCTAACCTAACAAAAACAGAAGAAAACAAGTACTAAAGAAGATGGCTGATCACCCCTACAGTTTTACTTAACATAACTATAAACCAAAAGACTAAACAGAGTTGGCACAAAACCACAAACTACAAAAAACCACAAAGTACAAAACAAGTGCAACACAAACAAAACAGGTGGTTAAGTCCAAACCAAAATGGAGAAGAGCAAGGCTCCCTTCTCACATACTGGAGGTCCAAGTGGTGCTTTTAAGGCGGCCTCCATCAGCTTGTTCAATGGGAGGCCACACCCTTTCCAGCACACCTGAAAATAATCAGACAAACAGACACAGAAAGATGCACAAAAACACAGAAGTCCCTCTCTGATACAAATCCAAATTCACAAAAAACACAGAACAAACAGAACCGAATACGGCCACAGCCGTAACACCCCCCTACCCAAGATAAAACTTCTTCCCTAAGAAGCATTTATCCTAAGTGGAGCACATATACAAAGTGGTTGCGCTCACAGCACGCCACTCAAACTCAAGATGCTACACAAAATGTACCACACAAGAGGCATCACAAACTCAGGTCAGGTCCCCCTCGAGACACACAACCCTCAAACTCAGGACATGCGTCCATCAACTCAGGATGCGCGCCCCCCAGGACATGCACCCATAACCTCAGGGTGCGCACCTCGCAGGACACGCACCAATCAACCCATCAACACCATGACACGCACTCGTCAACTCAGGACGCGTGTCTCGCGGGGCACGCGCCCGTCAAGACTAGTCTTAAACTAGTCTTAAGGCCCGTACACACCGGGACGAATATTCGCCAGGCGTTATTCGCCAGCGTTTTTCGCCACGTTTTTTGTGTTCACACCTAGGCGATTTTCGCTGACGATGAGCCGAGCGAACATGCAATTTCATTCCCTGACATTAGATGGCGCTTAGTGTAAACAGAAATACTCCTGTACACAAGGTGGCGCTGCGCAACTTTACGCTTCTTAAAGTCGCTTTTCACTCAGAAGAAGAGAGCAAGTATTTACGCGCTTGTCAGAATCATACAAAGAAAACATGAATATTTCAAGCACCAGTAGCTCCAACTGGTGCTTGGTTCGGGGATATTTTAGAATGTCCGTCATTATTTCTTCGCGGCAGTGTAGACGCTACTTGGCGTCTATCTTCTTCGCTGGTATGTGTGCTCAGCAAGGCAGTTTTGTGTTTGAGCACCCCCAAGTTGTGTTTTACTGTAACTTCAGAAGCTCCAGACACGTGTGCAAAAGCGCCATTCTCATTGGTCGAATAGATCGCGTCGAAAAAAAACAAACAAACCCGAGGCGTTTTTTTTTTTGACGCTTTGACGAATGGTTACCCAATCCCGGACCTCTCGCACCCGAAGCGAGAATCATACCCCTAGAAAAAAAAAAAAAAAAAATTCGTAACAGCAGCACAGGAACAAGCCCTGAGCACCAGAGCCATGGAAGCTCAGATCTACCACACCAGACAAGACCCAAGGTGTAGGCTGTGCAAAGAGCCACCTGTGTCATGGTGGCCTGTCAGGCTCCTCCCCCTCCCAGCTCTGCTCACGACCTGCAGCTGTTACTACTCACCTCATCTACACACCTGCTATTTAAGGAGATCCACCTCAAGCTTTCTTCGCAAGTTCGTTAACCTTGATGGGGCTTACCTCACCTCATTCCACGTCTGGCCACCTATGACAAGCTTAACCTTGCTTACCTTGTTTTTGCTGTGCTTCAGGTCTGCCTTTTCTCCACGAGAGTAACCCGAGTCCACATCCATCTCGAGCAGAAGCTGAAATCCTCCATGCTCCTCAAGAACTCCAGCCACGCCACCGTCAAGAACTCTGGTCTCGCCACTGAGAAACTCACGTGCTCACCGCAGGTCGAAGACTCCTCGTCAAGCTCCACGCCACATCCCCCTCCTGGATCCGCCGGCCCTTTCTGAATAAAAGCCGATTACTTACCTTTCACCAATCTGCCTCTTTCTTTCGGGTTGCAGCATCTGGGTCCACCTAGTTCAGATCATGACAGAATTACTGGCCAAAACCCAGACCCAACTGACCCGGAAGGACTCCGTCTGGCCATAAATCAACAAGGCATCATGTTAGGACGCCAAGACGACGCCCTTTCCCAAATGGCTTCAGCTCAACAAAACCTTTTTCGCCGTCTCGACGGTATGACACAAACTTTATTAGAATTAACTGGACAATTTTCTGGTTCCACAGCTCCAGTCCCCGCTCCCCCCTCTGTCAACCTGGGAACTTCCGCTTCCTCCTCTAACACGGAAAACTACAGTCTCCAGCCAGAACGGTTTTTGGGTGATGTAGAAAATTGTGGGGGTTTTCTACTCCAATGTCAACTCTTATTTCAGCAGGCTCCCAGATATTATCACTCGGACCATAGCAAGATTACTTTGGTTGTGAATTCCCTGAGAAGTAAGGCACTCCAGTGGGCTCAAGCCTTCCTCGCAGCCAACTCCTGTTACGGGGGGATTAGGAGGGACGTACCCAGGCGCAGAGAGGAGAGGAGGCAGGAGGTTGAAGGGGAACAGGATCTTTAATAACTAGAACTAAACAAACCAAAAACCACTGCAGAGCAGGCTAGAAACACTCAAAACTCGAAACTCGAAATACACTGGAACAGGGAAACATTAACCTATGGAGCAGAACAGGAGGAAGGGAATGACAAGACTTAAATACATGCAGACAAACGAGACACAGGTGGAAACACTCAGGACTGATGGGGAAAGGTAAAACTCGAAACAACAACAAAACAGGAAATACTACAAAATAAAACAGGAAATCAAGGAACAAAACACAAAGAAACTAAAACCGTTACATTACCCCCCCCCCCCCCCCTCAAGGAACCGCACCGAGGTTCTATCTAAAAACAGGGAGGAGGGGACCCAAAAGGTTAACCCAAGGGCCAACAGCAGTCTGGTGAGACGGGTCCGGGGGACCACCGGGAGGCCGCTCTGTCCGGCGAGGCGGGTCCGGAGGACGGCCGGGAGGCCGCTCTGTGGGCTCGGGCCAGATGTCCGGTGCAGTAAGTGGTTGAGGTGTCTCCGGTTCCCTCCGGTCTGCCTTCTCCCTGTCCAGGACTCCCCTGGGAGCAGGAAAGGGTCGTGGTGGGTCCGGCACCCTCCTCGGAGCAGGAACGGGGCGTGGTGGGTCCGGTACCCTCCTCGGAGCAGGAACGGGTCGTGGTGGGTCCGACACCCTCCTCGGAGCAGGACCGGGTTGAGGTGGGTCCGACACCCTCCTCGGAGCAGGACCGGGTTGGGGTGCTTCCAGGCCCACCTCCGGAACCAAGACGGGTAGTCGAGAAGGGCGGCGGCGACGACGGCGGCCCCCTCTTACAGCCAGACGACTCCCGTCAAAAACGGAGGTGGGACACCGGAACCAATCAGCCGAGTGTTCTCTCCTCCTCCTGGCAATAGGCCTTCCACAGCCACATATCCTGATCAGCTGTGTCGAGGAAGAGGGCCCCTTGGAGTGCGTCCGGCTCCACCACAGGAACAGGAGAGGAATGTCGCTGGGGGTGGTGGCGATGACGGCGATCCGCCCTCACAGCCAGGCGACTCCCCTCAAAAACGGAGCCGGAGAACTGGGGCCAGTGGCATCTGGTCCTCTCTGCCTGCAGGCAGTAGGCCTCCAGGAGCCGCATGTCCCTCCTCCCCGGGTAGAGGAACTCGTCAGGCTGGTTTTCGTCTGCCTCCTGACAGAATGCTCCAAAATGCAGCATGTTCCCATTTATTGTTTGGACTGATCATAAACCCTGCTGGGTTAAGGTTTGGCTGCTCCATAATGTTACGGGGGGGATAGGAGGGACGTACCCAGGCGCAGAGAGGAGAGGAGGCAGGATGTTGCAGGGGAACATGATCTTTAATAACTAAAACTAAACAAACCAAAACCACTGCAGAGCAGGCTAGAAACACTTAAAACTCGAAACTCGAAATACACTGGAACAGGGAAACATTAACCTATGGAGCAGCACAGGAGGAAGGGAATGACAAGACTTAAATACGTGCAGACAAACGAGACACAGGTGGAAACACTCAGGACTGATGGGGAAAGGTAAAACTCGAAACAACAACAAAACAGGAAATGCTACAAAATAAAACAGGAAATCAAGGAACAAAACACAAAGAAACTGAAACCGTTACAACTCCATCACCCACTTGCCGTTCGAACGCTTCATTGGTGAGTTCAGACTCGTTTTCAACCAGCCTCGCAAGCAAGAAGAAGCCACCAGGCGGCTTCTCAATCTTAAACAATGCAACCGGTCAGTCAGCGACCACGTGGTAGATTTTCGCATCCTGGCGGTGGAGGCAGGCTGGACAGATCCCGCCCTGCGAGGTGTTTTTTACCAGTCACTCAATGAAACCATTAAAGATCACTTATGTACCCAACCAGAAGCCCTCTCTTTTGAGGAACTTGTAGCCGCCGCCTTACGCTCTGATATCAGGCTAAAAGAACATCAACATGAACGCTCATATCCTGCTCGTAAGACCACCACGGTCAGTTCTCCACAGCTGCCCCTACTGGAACACCCACCGCAGGTTTATACGTAACTATAGCTCTATAGCCGCTCCCCTCACTCAGCTCACCTCCGTCTCTAAGCCCTTTACCTGGGACCCTCAGGCCCAAGAAGCTTTTGACCGGTTAAAGTCTCTTTTCATCTCTGCTCCAATCCTTATTCAACCTGATACCACGAAGCAGTTCATTGTTGAAGTCGACGCCTCGGACACGGGTTGGGGCCGTCCTCTCCCAAAGAGAGGAGTCCTCCAGCAAAATCAAACCCTGCGCATTCTTCTCCCGCAAACTATCCCAGGCGGAACGTAATTACGACGTGGGAAATCGGGAACTACTAGCCATTAAGTTGGCTCTGGAGGAGTGGCGTCACTGGCTGGAGGGAGCTACTCACCCATTTATTGTTTGGACTGATCATAAAAATCTTGCTCACCTGCGCACAGCCAAGAGACTGAACTCTCGTCAAGCTCGGTGGTGTCTTTTTTGACCGCTTTAACTTCACAATTACCTACAGACCCGGAAGCCGCAACACCAAACCCGATGCTCTCTCCAGAAAGTACAGTCCAGACGATGCTCCTGAACCCGCTCTGGAGGCTCTGAGAGTCCGAACGGGGTGTTAACGTGCCTGCGCCTTAACACCCGGTGCGCCTTTTGTATGTGTCAAAGACTGAAAAATCACCCATAACAGAGACCGCGCCTTATAACCCAATGTGCCCTATGGTCGTGAAAATACTAGTATTTATTGGAGCAACCGTTAGCTTGTTTTGCTTCATATTAGTTACATCCGACAGCATTTTCCATATTTACTTCGTTGACATAATATCATGTTGTCAATTTCATAAGCAATACTCTTAGGAACATCCATTAGATGAGAGAGAATGAACAACCTCTTTTTTTAGGAAACCTAGCAATTAATACATTTTAACTTTCCAATGTTTTTTGTCATTTGACTGTTCTTCAAATGAGACTTGCAATCGTTTTCTGTGATACTTGTAGGATTACCTTTTCACTGCAAGTTGCTCATCTCATAAAAGTTTTATATTACACATTTCTTCTAAAAATAATGTATGTGGAACTACTATCATACAATTTTCTTATATATTACCAAACCATACAAGTTTTATATCGTCCAATTTTACTAAGGATCTTATAAGTGTCACAGTCTTCAGGCCCCGCCCCTTCTCCTGGTGCTCTCCATGTGTGGCACTCAGCTTTCTGCAGTTAGGCTAATTTGTTTGTACACTATTTAAGTCTGTCTGTTTCTGCCTTCTGTGTCGGAGTGTGTTTCTTGTTTGGTCTGTATCATGTTGGTTCCTAGTCCTGTTATGTTGTGGAGTTTTTTCCCCCCTAGTGTGGTGTTTTTTTGTTATTAAAGACCTCTAGATTTTTTCTCAACTTTGGAGTCTGGTCCTGCATTTGGGTCATCCTGAGATACCGTAACATTACACTCGGACCATGTCTGACCCAGCAGGACAAAGTAAACCCAGTGATTTTCTTTCTCCAGCAGAGGAGAGGAACTCTGCCTTTATTCAGGACATGCGCAGCTGTTTGTCTGGAATGCAGCAGCTTCGTGATCGTCTCTCCATGCTGGAGCACGCACCTCCATTTCCACTCAGATAGATTCGTCTGGGCCACCCTGAGCCATTTGATGGGACTGCTGAGGACTGCCGGGCGTTCCTTACCTCCTGTCGCCTCCATTTCGAATTCAATCCAAGTGAGTTCCCCTCTGAACAGAGCAAAGTGGCTTTCGCTTTGAGTTTTTTGACTGGTCGAGCTAAGCGATGGGGGTTGGCAGAGTGGGACCGCAGAGCTGAACTGTGCCGCTCTTTTCGGGCATTCTCCAACCAACTTTTGACTGTGTTTGATCCAACCACTCCTCACGGAGAAGCTTCTGAGCTTCTCCGTCTCCAACAAGGAGCCCGCAGCGTTTCTGATTATGCAGTCGAATTCCGGACTCTGGCTGCCAGCACCGGCTGGTCGGACGACGCGCTGGTTGACGTTTTTCTTCAAGGCCTCTCCAACGTACTCAAGGACGAGCTGGCGGCGAGGGAGGTTCCGGAGCAACTGGAGGGGCTGATCGATCTGACCGTGCGCATCGATCGGAGGATGAGAGAGCTGGGTCAAGAGCAACGCAGCATCGCAAGCCTTAGGATGCCGCTTCCTGTGTGTGTTTCACCACTCCATTCCAACACCTGTATTCCACGTCAGGATTTCCCTCCTTCCCCAGAGCCCAGGCAGCAGGGATCAGGACGACTAACCACCGCAGAGCGACAGAGACGCATGAGTGGTGGCCTGTGCTTTTATTGTGGGCAGTCACGTCACTACATCAGAGGTTGCCCAAAGAGACCTCAGTCACTAGCAGCGGGGCAGCTGGTGAGTCGTACTTCACTTTTTTCGTTGCCCACTCAGGAGGTTGTGAACAGACTAAAGATTCCAGTAGAGCCTCTAGTTCCTGCGTTACGGATAAATGCTATAAATGGCTCCTTGATTCACAAGGTCTCGGCAAAGACAGTACCAGTTACTGTAACTGTATCTGGTAATCATACTGAACTTATGTCATTTTTTGTGGTAGAGGCAATGAGTCCTCATATTATCTCAGGTTTTCCATGGCTTTGTAAGCACTCTCCTCACATTTACTGGTCCTCAGGAAGGGTGTTATCCTGGAGCACTTTTTGTTTAATGAACTGTTTGAATGCTGCTCCTGTTCGTTCTTCTGTCTCTTTCTCTCTGCAACCTCCTCCGAACCTGAGCAGGGTCCCTCCTGAATATCATGATCTCGGAGAAGTGTTTTGTAAGACTCGGGCAAAGTCTCTTCCAACACATCGGCTGTATGACTGCTCCATTGACCTTCTCCCTGGAACACAGCCACCTAGATGACATATATATCCTCTGTCCTCCCCTGAGCGGGAGGCTATGGAGCAGTATCTACAGGAAAGTCTCCAGGCTGGCATACTCCGACCTTCCTCTTCTCCAGCTGGAGCAGGGTTTTTCTTTGTTGGAAAACATGATGGAGGATTACGTCCCTGTATAGATTACCGGGGTTTGAACATTATCACTGTACGCAACACTTACCCCCTCCCACTCACGAACACTGCTTTTGACTTATTAAGGGGTGCTAACATTTTCTCCAAGCTGGATCTCCGTAGTGCATATCATTTGGTACGCATCAGAGATGGAGATGAGTGGAAGACAGCCTTCAATACCCCCACTGGACACTTTGAGTACCTTGTCATGCCATTTGGTTTAACTAACGCTCCTGCAGTTTTTCAAAGTTTGATCAATGATGTACTTAAGGACATGATCAATAAGTTTGTTTTTGTTTATCTGGACGACATCTTGATTTTTTCTCCAGACCAGGTTACCCATGTGCAGCACGTCAGAGCCGTCCTACAGCGCCTGTTGGAAAGCCAGCTCTTCTGCAAGGCTGAGAAGTGCGAGTTCCATACCACTGAAACAAAGTTTCTCTGGCATGTGGTCACTCCAGGCGCTGTTCGTATGGATGTTTCCAAGGTTCAAGCTGTTTTGGAGTGGCCTATCCCTACTGGCAGAAAACAACTTCAACACTTCCTGGGTTTTGCCAACTTCTACAGGCGCTTTATTAGGGGCTTCAGTGGCATTGCTGCACCTCTCCATAGGCTGTCTTCCGAGAAGGTACGTTTTGTCTGGGATGAGGGGGCCAACAAAGCGTTTACCAAACTTAAGAGATGTTTCTCTGAGGCTCCTATTCTGGTTCAACCTGACATCTCCAAGCAATTCATTGTGGAGGTGGATGCGTCTGACTCTGGGGTGGGAGCCGTATTATCACAGAGAGCATCCGATAATAAAGTCCATCCCTGTGCGTACTTCTCCCGCAAGCTCTCTCCTGCGGAGAGAAACTACAATATAGGGAACAGAGAACTGCTAGCAGTAAAGATGGCTCTCGAGGAGTGGCGTCACTGGCTAGAGGGGTCCGAGCACCCTTTCCTTGTTTGGACCGACCACAAAAATCTAGAGTACATTCGCACTGCTAAAAGACTCAACTCCCGGCAGGCAAGATGGTCGCTGTTTTTTGATAGGTTCAGGTTTACCTTGTCATATAGACCTGGCAGTAAGAACCTTAAGCCAGATCCACTCTCTCGTCAATTCCAGGAGGAGGAGAAGGACAGAGCTAGTGGTTCCATAATTCCACAATCTATTGTGTTGGGGACAAATTGCTGGGCCCTGGAACGCAAGGTTAAGGCTGCTGTACGTGATGAGTCTGCTGTTCCTGCAGGTTGCCCAGCTGGTTGTTTATATGTCCCTTCAAGTCTCCGCCCCCAGGTGCTGAGATGGGGACACTCATCTCGTCTGGCATGCCACCCTGGTGTTACGAGGACTGCCTTTCTGGTGGCACAGCGTTTTTGGTGGCCTTCCATGTCCTCGGACATAAGGGCCTTCGTCTCTTCGTGTCCCGTCTGCGCCAGCGTGAAGGTGCCACGAAGACCCCCGGCTGGACTCCTTCAGCCTCTACCTGTGCCTTCTCGACCTTGGTCCCATATAGCTATGGACTTTATCACCGGTCTCCCCAACTCAAGAGGTAAAACGGTCATCCTGACCATTGTAGACCGTTTCTCTAAGTTGGTCCATGCCTTTCCACTGCAGAAACTTCCCTCAGCCAGAGAGCTAGCCATGGGGGTCAGGGTCAGTCTGAGGTCAGGATTCCATCCACAGACAAACGGCCAGGTAGAGCGCTGCAACCAGGACCTAGAGACCACACTACGTGGTCCACCCAATTAACTTGGGTGGAGTATGCTCTTAACACTCTCGTAAACTCCACTGGATTCTCACCTTTCCAGGCAGCTTATGGATACCAGCCACCTATCTTCCCCCACCAGGAGCAGTTGGCGGCTACATCTGGTCCAGCTGCTTTAGTACGGCGTTGTCAGCGCACCTGGAGGACCTTCAGGAGTCGTCTGTTGAGGAACCAGAAGAGGTTCACGGTTGTGGCGAACCGTCGACGGACTTCTCCTCCAGTGTATAAGGTGGGAGACAGGGTTTGGCTGAGCTCAAAGGACATTCCCCTCAAGGGTGGCTCCAAGAAGCTGCACCCCCGCTTCATCGGCCCCTTCACCATCAGCAGGATCATCAACCCTCTGGCCGTGAAGCTGGACCTCCCGCGCACCCTGAGGGTACACCCTGTGTTCCATGTGAGCAAGTTGAAGCCAGAGAGAGTAAGTCCCCTCCATGCAGCATCAGAGGGACTCCCTCCTCCCCGTCTCGTGGATGGTGGTCCAGTGTACACGATCAAGTCTCTTCTTGATTCTCGGAGGGTGGGTCGGGGTGTCCAGTACCTGGTGGATTGGGATGGTTATGGTCCGGCTGATCGTCAGTGGGTCCCTAGCCGACACATCCTGGACGAGGACCTGATCTTCCGGTTCCATCGGGATCATCCGGACCGGCCATGTCGTCCGTCTCGTAGCCGTACGTAGGGAGGGGGGTTCTGTCACAGTCTTCAGGCCCCGCCCTTTCTCCTGGTGCTCTCCATGTGTGGCACTCAGCTGTCTGCGGTTAGGCTAATTTGTTTGTACACTATTTAAGTCTGTCTGTTTCTGCCTTCTGTGTCGGAGTGTGTTTCTTGTTTGGTCTGTATCATGTTGGTTCTTAGTCCTGTTATGTTGTGGAGTTTTTTCCCCCCTAGTGTGGTGTTTTTTGTTATTAAAGACCTCTGGATCTTTTCTCAACTTTGGAGTCCTTTTAATGGTCCTGCACTTGGGTCATCCTGAGATACCGTAACAATGAGTGGTTTGATTTTCTTATGCTGAATTTACAGGTTTCAGATAAAAGAGACAAAAATCTTTGAACATTCATATAAATCATTTCCGTATGGGTTCATATCGGTGGTATATAAGAACAGCGCCATTTTGGACCACTGGTCGTTCGCAACCCAGAATTTGAGCATGCAACATGATCATGTCGATTTACAAATTTTTAGACAACATGTCTTCCAAGAAACCCAGCAAGGGCAAAGCCCCAGCGCCAAATACAAAGAGATCCAAGCTGTCCAACCAGCACGGGGCAGGGGGGTGGCAATCTGAAATCGTCTTATGAGATGATTGGAGGTCCTCCTACCACCTGCCTGTCACTGGAGTGCCACCACCAAAATGTGCCCGGGCTGCCACTGATCGATGTCAAAAATGTATCTGGTTGCCGTAAAATGTTTACTTTTTCTTAAAATCCTGTAAAAATGTGACTGCCGCCCACAAATTACAAAAGCTGTTGTGCGGCCACCTGCCAAATTTGCTGAAAAACTTGCATTTAGGTCGCTGTGTAGCGGCATTTTAGGAAATGTGACAGAAGTCTTACCTATAGGTTAAAAGCCTCTCTCACCACAAAAGCAAAATGTTTTTTTTAACCTTCTCATGCTGATCACTTCAGTTCCCTCAGCAGGGGGCAGGCTCCTTACCGGCAGCCCCAGAGTTGCTGATGCCGTTTCATCTTATGATTGGCTCAAATTCACTGAAACCACAGCTCTGTCTTACAGCAAAGCAGCAGCTCACCAAACAGCCGCATACGGAAACAGATGGAGAGCATGCCGGGACTCACTGAGATGAGCTTCACATCTGCCGCTCACAAGGAATTGAGCTCACAGACGGTGGGGGGATTACGCAGCGGAAAAGGAGTCATTGGTAGGAATCTGGATTCAACTTTAACCCCTCTGACCCGGAGGTGTAAGAGTCTGGCAGCAGTGCAGAAAAGCCAAATAGACAGGTCAGGTTGTGAGATTAATGAACGCATCCATTCGGGAATGGTAAGATTCTGCTTGACCTAGATGGAGATACATGCAGCAGTTGATGCTCACAAGGCTGTATTTAACCAATGAAATTGATAAAACACACAGTCAGCCTTTGTAGACAGCATATTTCTCCAGCACACCTGCCCTAATTAAAATTAATTAGCACAATGCACTTGATAACTGGAAAGAAGGGCGCCTTGCAAGACAGGGGAGCAAAGACTAATGTGGCAAATGTATATCATGAAAGAATTGTAAAGAAACATTTTCTTTGGGAAATCAATGGTTTGATGTAAAGTAAAAGTGACCTCTGTTACTGGATATCATAGAGGACGTTGATTGAACATGCGTTTCAAAAAGAATTATCATGCTAAATGCAATCACAAGTGGCTAACGATTCAGATTCAAGATTCAAAGGGTTTATTATCATATGCACAGTAAAGAAACGGGTTTCCCTGCACAATGAAATTCTTTCTTTGCTGTCTGCTCCAAATGCCAAACGTATAGACCATGACAGGTGCATTATATAGTTTGTTTTTGATAAATTCCAAATCAAGACAATGCACTTTAATGTCACACAAGTTTCAACATTCATGGAAATGCTTTTAGATAAAGACAATTAAAAGACTAGAGGCATATAGTTTGAAAATTATGCAGTTTTGATTACTCTAATCTATTGGTGATCATCAACCACGCTGTGCAACAGTTGTACATTTGTTTTTTCAAACGTTACTAAGAGTGTAACAATTAATCGACTTAATCGATTAATCAATTTTTATTCCTTTGACCAGACTGATCTGTCTGAGATTGATCTGTCTGTGGCAAGTTCAAATTGGATTCGACCTATACCATTAAAAAGTTGTTTCAAAATGAAATAAATCCAGCCATCCATCCATATTCTTCCGCTCATCCAGGACCGGGTCGCGGTGGCAGCAGTCTAAGCAAAGATGCCCAGACTTCCCTCGCCTCTGCCACTTCCTCCAGCTCCTCTGGGGGGACCCCGAGACGTTCCCAGGCCAGCCAAGAGACGTGGTCTCTCCAGCGTGTCCTAGGTCTTCCCCGGGGCCTCCGCCCAGTGGGACATGCCCGGTACACCCCCCCAGGGAGGCATAAATTAGGTATCTGAACTAGATGCCTCAACCAGCTCCTCTCGATGTGGAGAAGGGGTTCTACTCCGAGTTGATGGCCCCTATTTCAGAAAGAGACGTTTGCCAAACAAAAATTGAAGATGGTGCATACAACAAACCATGCCCCATTCAAGAAAGTGCTAAACGAGGGTTCTTCAACAACCGTTTAGCCAATGCTGTTCACACTTGACAAGTAAAGAGGGGGTTCCTTTTTCTTTTTCTACTGTTTACTAGTGCAGGCCCACCACCTACAGTTGAAAGAGGCTTTGTACGAAATGTTGAAGCAGTGATCTGCTTTCCAGGCTTCTGCCTCTACAACTCTATTCCAATGTATGAAAGATTTGGTGTAGATGTATTGATCTTCCCAAAGGATGCTGAAAACTCATTCATACCATTGATGATGTCATGACGTGGGACCAGGGGCGGCTAGGAGTAGACAGGGGATGCAGGAGACCAGAGGGTGGAGAAGTGGAGGACTTGGAGCGAGCGCAGGTGGTGCAGGCAGCAACGTACTCCTTAACGTCCTTATGCATGGATGGCCAAAAGAAACGACGACGGAGGAGGTTGAGGGTTCTGGTAACTCCGCCATGACAGGCAATGCGTGAGGCATGAGCCCAGTTGATGGCATCGGACCTAAGGGAACGGGGAACATAAAGGGTGCCGTTAGGGGGGTCCGGGTGATCGGGATCCTCACCTTGAGCCTGTAGAACTTTATGTTCAATGTCCCACGTGATGTTCCCGATTATACTGGTCGAGGGGATGATGGTGGCCTCGGTGTTGTCCTGGTCGTCAGAGGAGCAATATTTCCGGGAAAGGGCGTCTGGCTTGATATTGCGGCTTCCTGGTCTGTAAGTTATGGTAAAGTTGAAACGATCGAAGAAGAGACACCAGCGGGCTTGACGGGAATTCAAATGCTTGGCGGAACGGAGATAAGAGAGATTTTTATGATCAGTCCAGACTATAAATGGATGAACCGCACCCTCCAGCCAATGACGCCACTCTTCAAGAGCAAGTTTAATAGCCAAGAGTTCACGGTTGCCCACGTCGTAATTGCGCTCTGCGGGTGTAAGTTTCTTTGAATAGAAGGCGCAGGGTTTTAACTTGCCAGTCTTCTCCTCACGTTGGGACAGGATGGCTCCTACGCCTGAGTCTGATGCGTCGACTTCAACCACAAATTGTCTGGTGGGATCCGGTTGAATAAGAATGGGTGCTGAGACAAAAAGGCTTTTAAGGGTGTCAAAAGCTTCCTGGGCTGCAGAGTTCCAAAGAAAAGCCCGGGCCGTGGAGGTGAGCTGTGTAAGGGGGGCGGCAATAGCGCTGTAATTTCTGATAAATCGTCTGTAAAAATTGGCAAACCCCAAAAACTGCTGCAGTTTCTTGCGCGTATTGGGGGGTTCCCATTGGGAAACTGCTTCAATTTTTGCAGGGTCTGGACGGATGCTACCAGCCTCGAAGATATATCCTAAGAAAGGGATAGTGGTGGCGTGAAATTGACATTTTTCAGCTTTAACAAAAAGCTGATTTTCAGATAAACGGAGAACTAGACGAACATGATCGGAATGTTGCTCAGGATTTTTGGAATAAATGAGGATGTCATCGAGGTACACAAAGACAAACCGGTTGATATAGTCCCGAAGGACGTCATTAACAAGACGCTGAAAGATGGCAGGAGCGTTGGTTAGCCCGAATGGCATTACAAGGTATTCATAGTGACCAAGTGGGGTATTGAAAGCAGTTTTCCACTCGTCGCCCTCCTTGACCCGAACGAGGTGGTAAGCATTGCGCAGGTCAAGCTTAGTGAAGATGCGAGCTTCCTGAATGGAATCAAACACAGAGCTGATAAGTGGAAGGGAGTATTTATCCTTAACGGTGATCTGATTAAGTTCTCTAAAGTCAATGCACGGTCTGAGGGTTTTGTCTTTCTTCTCGACGAAGAAAAACCCCGCCCCGACTGGAGATGACGCGGGACGGATGTGTCCCGAAGAAAGCGCCTCCTGGATGTAATTCTCCATGGGTACTTTCTCGGGACCGGAAAGATTAAACAGCCTACTCTTGGGAAGAGGGGCACCATCTAATAAAGTGATGGAACAGTCATAGGGCCGGTGAGGGGGTAAGGCACCGGCCCTAGCTTTGCTGAAGACTGTGCGTAGATCATGATAACAGCTAGGTACATTGGAGAGGTCAATCTCCTCCGGGGATCTTAACGGGGAAGAGCTAATCGGAGGTACCGCCGATTGTAAACAATTGGCGAGACAAAACTCGCTCCAACCGGTGATGCGATGACGCACCCGATCAAATTGAGGGTTATGACGCTGGAGCAAGGAAAAACCCAAAACGACTGGATTTTGAGAGGTGCGAGTGACAAAAAAACGAGTATATTCTCTATGATTACCGGAAGAAACAAGTAAAACAGGTTCGGTGTGGTGAGTAATGATAGAGAGATGCTGACCCCCCAAACCAGCGGCTTTAACAGGCGACTGAAGGGTTTCCGTGGGCAAAGACAGACGTGACACGATACTGTGATCAATGGTTTTGTTCAGCACCAGAATCAATTAAGGCATGGAGTTCTAAAGTTTCCGAGGCATGACATACCTTGATGGGAATTTGAAGAAAATCTTTAGGAGATGATCTGACATAACCCGCCCGTGGCTGGTCTTCTAGCGGGGAAGCTTGGGAGTTTGAACGTAACCCGCACTGGTGTACCTGGTGTCCTGATTGTCCACAGTAAAAGCATGCTCCCTCTGCACGTCGTCGCTGCCTTTCCTCTGCGGAGAGCTTGGAATGCCCGATTTGCATCGGTTTGACAGGTTGGCTGTGGGGATTTACAGATGGAATTACTGGTGGGACGTGTGGCTTCGTACCTTGTGCGGGATTAGATGAGCTCTTGCGTGTGGGAGGAGGACTCTCATGCTGTCGTACACGCAAGCGTGTGTCCGAGCGGAGAGCTGCAGTGACGAGTTCCTCGAAGGAGTGAGTCTCAGGTTGTAAACAAAGGTGGTCCTTGATGGTTTCATTTAAGGATTTGTAGAAGACCCCGTGTAGCGCTGGATCCGTCCAGCCTGCTTCCACCGCCAGGATTCTAAAATCAATAACATGGTCGCTGACCGACCGATTACGCTGTTCGAGAGCGAGGAGCTTGCGTGCAGCTTCCTCCTGCTTACGGGGTTGATCAAACACCAGCTTGAATTTGTCGATGAAACATTCATATGTTAACTGAGAAACAGGATTGATGGCTAGAAACGCCTGAGCCCACTGTAGGGCTTTATTACGGAGTGAATTAATAATCAAAGTAATCTTGCTGAGGTCAGAATTATAGTACCTTGGGGCTTGTTGGAACAGCAACCGGCATTTCAGCAGAAAACCTCTGCAAGCTTCGCCGTCACCGAAATATGGCTCAGGTTGTAGGCGGAAGTTTTCAGGTGACGGAGCGGAGGTTGAAGTAGCGGCAGTGACGGGAGCAGGAAGAGTAGATACGGGAGCAGAGATTTGGCTGGAAAAAATCCTTATAGTATCGTTGATACCGTTGATACGTGAGAGAAGATCCTCTTGGACTGTGGTGACACGGGAGATGGCGCTGTACAGGAGTTCCAAATATAAACTGTGTTGGTTAACGGCGAAGCGGAGTTCTTCTGGGTCAGCTGGGTCCGGGGAATGGCCAGTTCGTTCTGTCATGACGCTCTAGCGTGAGGACCCAGATGCTGTAACCCTGAAGGAAGACAGGTGAGGGATTTGGCGAGAAAAGGTTTATTATTCCTGCTAGGAAGATGGTAGGAGTTGTAGCTGGGTGAGGTCCGGACTTGACAACGGCTGGTGGCGTGGCTGGAGGGCTTAGTGCGGTTAAGGAGAGCCGTGGGATCCTCAGGATGTCTCTGAGCAGCAGGAGGGAAGAGAGCGCTGACGTCACTCGTGAGGTGCTGGTAATCCTGAGACAAAAGGCAATAATTAGTTTGAGGCTTGGAACAAGACAAGAGTTTGCAGAGCATAAACTTAAGACCAGGCATAGTCACCATAAGGGGTAACGAACTGGCGTTGAACTGATGAGTAAGGTCTCCTTTTAAGCAGTATGGCCGATGAGGTGAGTGGCGTCAGCTGGTGGCAATCAGGGAGCAGAGCAGGAAGAGCTGGAGGGGGAGGAGTCTGACAGGCACCATGACAGATGATGCTATCTGAATTTGGAATGTTATTGGGCTATAAGCTCAACATATCATAAACACAAGTGATGACGTTGAACCTTAGGGCCCCAAAGCCGTACAACGTAAATATAAACTGAACTGGAACACAGGCTTATTCAAATATTAAGGGATCATTCTTAAAAAAGAGCCTTCTTAATTTTAGCAAGTAAATTATGAACCTCTATCTTTAAGCATAAAATTGGACTTGCATTGATGGAGCCCTATTCCCTCCCTTTATCTAACCTCAAGAATAAACAAACTAAAAATCAATATCCTCCCATGGCTTCTATTTGTTTATGACCTTACGAGGTGAGTGACAATCAATTTAGGGAATGGGATAAATGGATATCTCATTTCATTTGGCAGTAAAAGAAACCTAGAATCCAGTTTTCTGTTTCGCAATTAGGAAAAGGGGGGAAGCAAGGCTCCCACGTCTAAAATATTGCTATTATGTCTCACAACTAATCCCGATGTTGCATTGGTGTAATCCAAACTATAAAGCTAATGGTAAAGCAATAGAGTAACCTCTAAATTTTCTTTACAGGCTGCAAAAAAATCACACACCAATTTGGTTCAGGTGCGTGTGCGGTATAAAGGGGAACAGGCGTGTGTAAGTTTAATGGCAGGTTTTGCGGTTCGTTATACAGTTGCTGCTTATAGTATGTGTTTGTTTTCACATTATATAACATGTTTGTGTATGTCATTGTGCATATTTTTGTATGTCACATTATTGTGTATGTCATCTTCTTTTTGTTGCAGTACCAGTGCTTTGGTTTGGCTGTACAAAATAAATAAATGGATGTGAACCTGTCCAATTTTCTTCACTCTTGTTTCTGCCGTCATGCCACGCACCTGCTGAGGTACTTCAACATTTGGCGCTATGAGCAGAACCATTGCGTTACGGAGCGGGAGGTGGCCTGAGTCCGATATGCAAACCAAAGCAGCGGCTCGATCAGGTCATCTGCGGGTGACATCACAGGATTCCAGGGATTTGCCACAGTCATCATGGAGGAGCTGCGGGCAGAGCTGCAGGCTTTGAAGGAACGAATAGCTGTGGACAAAGCAAGCAGGGATGCTTTGCGGAACATGAATGACATGTTGACGAAGAGACTGTGGGGGCAGGAATCTTCACCCGCTGGGTCTGGTTCGTCGGCCGCTGTGGCACCCCAATTGGTCGGAGCAGCAGGTGGTTCTTCCTCAACTGGGCAGAGAGACCGTGTGATTTACCTCACTAAGGGGAAGAAATGCCGCACTTTTTATGGGGGTTCATGTGCAGATTTTTATGAGTGGCTGGATGAAATCAGCTCAGTGCTAGGCTTCCGTCATGTTTTATAGAGTGAGAAAGCGATGTATATACAGTAAATGACCATCTTGTGGGCGAGGCAAAGCAGGACATAAAATAGCGGTCTTCCACAGAAAAGGCTGACCCTAATCGTGTGCTGGTGATACTAAAAGAAATCTATGGACAGCCGTCTTTGTTGACTTGCCCGCAGAGACTTTTCTTTGACAGAACACAACATGATAGGGAAACGATCCGTGAGTACTCGCCCGTGCTCATGGTCATCATTGATGAAATTAACTGCCGTGGGGTAAACTACACTTAGCAAACTTATATGGAATTACGTTTCTGCCATAAACTGAAAGGGCGTAAAGACAACTAAGCAGGCGTATTTAGGAACTGAGTGAGTGAACCTTAAAACCGCGCAGGCGCAATTCTAACTGAGAAGTGATCTTGCGCGGTCAATTCCTTTTTGCGCGCTCATGTGGATTTACGCTCAGTGTTAAGGGGGCGTTTTTGTCACTTTTGGGGCAGGAACATTTCTGGTTGATCTGATTGGCTGAAATTTGCATGCCAAGCAGCGGGGCGGGACTTTCATTTTGGGGATTTAATAGAAAAGGAACGGTGGCTGTAACGTGGATTAAAAGCATTAAAACGGTAACAAATGCAGTGAATTTCACATGAGAAAAACTTACACCACAAATAAACCAGCTGCACTTTCTTACCTCAGTTTTGGGTCGTTGGTTAATGTTTTAATCCACGTTACATCCGCGTTTTTTTTCCTATGATTGCCTCTAACGGGGGGGGGGGACAAACAAGTTTGACACAAAGAGCTGACATTTCTAACTGTGATATTTAATGAGCCACACCACACACTGACCTGCCAGACAAACACACAATTAAAGCCATGTTATGTGCCAAAACCCCCTCCTCTCATTACAACAGCGCCGTTTCAGTTTTGAGTGTTTTTTCTGTATTTAACGTTAACACACATACCGGTGAAACGTGCACGCTGGAGTGTGTTTTAAAAAGGCAGCGAGCGCAAAACTGATTTGGTTGTGATTTATTTTTTCAGTCATCAATCAGCATTTCTAATCCATCAAAAACTCATCTTCTGGATCTGAAACAGCTGGACTACATCTCTATCAGACACGCCGGCTTCCCTTTCCTCATCATCAGAGTCCGTCTCTTTGCTATGCGGCTCCAAAGAACAGTGAAAGCAGACACCTCAGGCCAACTTTATGTCCTGCAGTCCCAAAGTGTGGCGTAAGTCGCCGGCGCTGCGTCCCGGTAAGGGGGGAGGATGGTCAGCTTTTCACGGTCATCTGCTGGAAGTAGCAGCGCTGAGCCTCGAGTCGATCTTCCTTCACAGGCCTTTCCTTTTACGCGGAAACTCAGCTGCTGCTGCGTCTTCTTGACTTGTCGGAGTTGGTTTTCCAGCGTCCTCACTTGTGAACCATGGATTCATCATTTTAAATTCTCTGGCAGCTGAGGTTCGATAAGTTAGAAAGATCTTCACAGATTCAGACTTCCTGCTTCAAAAACTCTTCTGATCAACGTTCAAATATGTCAGCAAGTATCTCAATACTTTTGTTTTAACACAGAGAGTGAAACACAAATGCATTTCTGAAGAAAAAAGATCGTTTTGTGCCTTTTAATCAGAATTGTTCGCTTCAAGCTGTGAATGCAGACATGCAGCAGCCGGCTGTCAAGGGACCGTCAACAAAGTGCAACCTCTGTGAACTGTGAAACACCACTGTGTAAAAAACAATAATCTTACAAAAAAATCATAAAACTATTATAAAGCATATTCTTGTTACAATACATATTTTGTAGGAAAGTCCATCTTTATTTTATCTCGTTTCATATACTCAAATATCAAATTTTAATAGATATGAATCATGACTAAAGTTATCAGTAACTTGACATGACCTTATTGTCATACTAAAATAAAGAATGTCAATAGTTCACTTTGTTTATTTATAGGAATTTTTCATAATTACAAATGGATCAGATTTGGTCAAAAATCCTGAATAGCTCTGAAGGTGCCAAAATTGTTTTTTTTTTTTGTATAATCTTTATTGTAGTAGGAAAATAAGGTCATGATTAGTCAGTACAGGAGGTTTGGTGACAGAAGCTTTAGTATCTTCAGAGCTATTGAGCATTTATGTTATGATTCATATCTCTATTAAATTTTAAAAACTATAAGCAATAAAATAGAGGTTGACTTTCTAACAAAATTTAGTATAATAAATAATAATGTAGCATGACTATGCTGACGAGTCTTCATTACCAGTTCATATAAATATAGACATTTATTCACTTTTTAAAAGTTCACTGATTTTTACAGAATGGTGTTTCACAGAGGTTGCACTTTGTTGACGGTCTCTTGGCAGCCGGCTCGCTGCTCTGTTTGCATTCACACCTTGAAACGAACAATTCTGATTAAAAGGCAATAAAAACGATCTTTTTTCTTTAAAAATGCTTTTGTAGTTCACTCTCTGTGTTAATACAAAAGGATTGAGATACTTGCTGGCACATTTGAACGTTTATCAGAAGAGTTATTGAAGCAGGAAGTCCGAATCTGTGAAGATCTATTTTAACCGAACCACAGCTGCTCTATTCCCGTGTTCCTCCGCGTAGCTGATAGCTTGCAGTTTAAACTATGCCTCATAATCGTGTCTCTTTGCATTTCCAGGGTTTCCAAAACGAAGTATTTCTGCATTGTGCTCATATCTGCTCCTTTGTACTATGGGGGGGGGTCTTCTTCCACGTCCTCTCCTCTCTCCGTACCGTCATCATGCTGTTCTCTCCTAGATCCTCTTTACCGAAATAACGCAATAACACATTAGGGCCGCTCTGTACATTTTGGAGAAAATGTAAGACTTTCACCTTATGGTTGTGAAAGTAGTGAATATAGAAAATATGATAAAAGGCAGAGAGCTGCATGCAGCTCAAGAGCCGCCTGTTAACCCCCCCCCCCCCCCCGCGCACTGAAAAAGGAAAGTCCCGCCCCTCTGCCTCGGCGATAAGCCATGCAAATTTCAGCCAATCAGATCAACCAGAAAGGTTCCTGCCCCAAAAGTGACAAAAACGCCCCCTTAACACTGAGCGTAAATCCACATGAGCGCGCAAAAAGGAATTGACCGCGCAAGATCACTTCTCAGTTAGAATTGCGCCTGCGCGGTTTTAAGGTTCACTCACTCAGTTCCTAAATACGCCTGCTTAGTTGTCTTTACGCCCTTTCAGTTTATGGCAGAAACGTAATTCCATATAAGTTTGCTAAGTGTAGTTTACCCCACGGCAGTTAATTTCATCAATGATGACCATGAGCACGGGCGAGTACTCACGGATCGTTTCCCTATCATGTTGTGTTCTGTCAAAGAAAAGTGACAAACACACCCCTGAATACCGCCCCCAAGTGACAAAAACGCCCCCTTAACACTGAGCGTAAATCCAGGTGAGGGCGCAAAGGAGAACTGACCGAGCAGGATCACTGTTCAGTTAGGATTTCAGCCGTTCAGTTGTAAAATACGGGGTCGCTTGGTTAGAATTGCGCCATCACAGTTTTAAGGTTCACTCACTCAGTTTCTAAATACGCCCGCTTAGTTGTCTTTACGCCCTTTCAATTTTTGGCATTTATGTAATTCGATAACTTATCATGCAAGGCAAAATCACTTCACTGAGAATGTACGGGACTCAGTTCTGAGACGGGAGTTGAAGCGCATCATCTGCCAGGATTATGCCATTTTTTAACCTGAGGAAAGACTGTGGGAGGATGGGGATGTGGCTGCGTCTTACGGCTGACTTAGAGCTGATGGCTGTTACAGTTACAGTTAAAACTGTAATGGATCAAACTGCTGAATTAGCCAAATTTCTGAATTAGCTATGAAGGTGTCAGATCTGATAGTGGAGACAAGTAAGACAGACAGCTGGCTGGGGGCTCCACCCACACCCTGACTCAGAAGGGAAACCCAACTGTTTTGGTTGTCAGCAGGTGGGGCATGTTGCTCATCAGTGTAGATGGGGAGCTCCGGGTGAAAAGACCATTTTTGCATCACGTAATGCTTCCGGTCGTTGCGACTCAGGCATTGTTCAGGCATTGAGCAGCAGGGAAACTCTCTGCCCCTGTGGTGAGGAGGCCAAATACAGGTGGGGATGTGATGGGCTCTGAATCAAAGAATTCTGACAAACTCAAGGTTGAATGTTTAATTGGAGTTTGTCCCTCTGCCAATGTTTTCATTGGTGATGTATAGGTGAAATGGTGAAACAGCGGTTCAAACGTGTCAACCGAGTCACTGAGTCATTTTTTAACAAAAAATTCCGTCCGTCTTTGAAACATTGTGAATGGCTTTCACTCTGTGGATGTCATGGAAGAACAGCTGACTGTGGGTTCAGATGTGGGCAGTCTTGACGTAAAGGGACTTGCATTAGAACAGTCCAAAAAGGTTATGCAGCTTTTGAAAAAGCATGAGGATGTTTTTGCAAAATCAGAGTTAGACTTGGGATTCACTAACCTTATAGAGTAGGGGTGTCAAACTCCGGGCCTCGTGGGCCGACCTCCTGCTGGTTTTTCAGAAAACCTGCGTCATCTGCTGTTGATTACCTGGATCAGGTGTGTTTAGCCAATAAGGAGCTTCAATGGCAGGTTGGTCAGAAAACAATGCAGGACACCAGCTCTTGAGGCCTGGAGTTTGACACCTGTTATATAGAGCATGCAATCCCTGTCCTGAATGATGCCCCATAAAACAGCGTTACAGACGGATTCCCCCGAATCAGTATGAAGAAGTCAAAGCACACATTACTCAGTTGTTGCAACAGGGCATCATCAGTGAGAGCAGTAACCCATATTCTTCTCCTCTCGTTACACAAAAAAGAGGGTTCACTTCGGATTTGTGTCAACTACCGGCAGCTAAATGCGAATACATGAAAGTACGCTTTTCCTCTTCCATGGATTGATGAGTCTTTCGATGCTCTTGGTGGGACTAAATGGTTTTCTACCATCGATCTGGCTATTGGGTACCACCAAGTCGGAATGGCTGAAAAGGATTGCTGCAAAACAGCCTTTTTTACGCCGTTTGGTCTGTTTGAGTTTACGCGCATGCTATTTGGGTTGTGTAATGGGTGTAAGGCTTTTGAGCAACATCTGGAGCAACTAAATCTAGTGTTTTCCTGTCTAAAAAAATACAACCTTATAGTTTGACTACATAAGTGTTCCTTTTTAATATCTCAAATGACATACTTTGGACATTTGGTTCCTGCTGGCACAGACCCAGACAAAATAAAAGCGATAAAATTGATATTAAAGCCCCTTTTAAGCTTTGCAAGTTTTTTGCAGGAAATTTGTAAAGAATTTTGCCAAGATGGTGACGCCTCTCCATGCCTTAACGCTGTCGGCAAGAAAGGGTGGTCAGCCCACAAATGGGTTTCGGCGATTATGGGATTGAGTACGTGAGGAAGCTTTTCAATGTTTGAAAAACAAACTCACTTCAGCACCTTTTCTCGCATATGCTGATTTCAGTAAGCCTTTTTTTCTGGAAATAAATACGAGTAACCAAGTGCTTTTGACACACAATTACATTAACTTTTCATTGGAAGTGGCCACTTGCACACTTGTTTACAAGGGTGGTGTGAGCGTAGCTAAACACTGACAATAGTTTTCCCTTTCTAATTCTCATTTTTTTATCCATCTATTATAAATATAAAAATACATTTAATAAAACATGAACATTTTAACAAACCAACAAATACATCTTTTATTTACTTACAACTATAGAAACATTGTGTTACAAGTAAATGGTCAAAAACAAAATTTGATTAAAACTATGAAGATTTATATGTAGAAACAATACAATTTTTCAGCACATGAAACCATCTGATTGGTTCTAGTATATGGACACATTCTTAATTTAAACAGAAATAATATTAAATGCTATTAACTAGATTATATTAACAGATTTACAAGAAACAAGAAAAGCTTCCTACACCATTCATTTAGGCGTCTGTAATAATGGCACAACTAAGGTTCGTCTTTATTCCATTTTCACTTCTCAGTTGCTAAATTCATGCAAATCTATAAAATTCCAGCCTTTGTGTGCAGTCACACTATTGAAGGAACACAAAGGGTGGAACCAGTGCATCTCGTCATTGTCAGCTGTTGCTCCAGCATCACAATGATCCAACGATGCTCTGCCCCAACCCTATCAAGCAGTACCCGTTTTCAGCCTTGGACCGGCCTTTTGGATCACTGACAAAATCATACTGTGCCTCTATACACCTTCTGAAGATTCCCCTTCTTTCCCTACTGTGCCTCCTGAAGGGAGATCACCACTCCATCTTCATTACAGTAAACTACAGAAAACTCTTGAAGAAGAACTCTTCTTCCTGTTGGCCATTGTGCACTTGTTCCAACTCTGCAGATTCCTGCACCTCCAGCTGGCTGGAGGAGGTCACTATGCTGATTTATCTGATCCTGCTAGTCTCCTTCAGTTTCAAATAAAAAACTCTGTTTTCAGTGGTCTTTTAATCGTGATTATTTCGTTTTTACCCAAAAACAACAACAACAACAAAAAAACTGTTGTTTTCTAGGACATAGTCTCTGCAGAGCAGCAGCATTTCATTAGAAATTTGCCTTTGAGTTGTGGACAGTTTTTGGGGAGTAAGCTCGTCTCCATTCCCCAAAAACATGCTGTTTTTTCCAACGGCATTTTTTTGTCTGCTCCTGATCCACCATGATTTGCATAAAGAGTCCTTTGGGGACAAAGTTATATACTTAGTTTTCTTTATATCTGTCCTCCATGAGAAAGTTGTTGCACGAACATGTTAAAAACTTTATTTTCATTGGAGTGGGTCTTAAAAAAACACAACCAAAAGCTAAGAGAAAGTAGTTTTTCGTCTTTATGCTTTATTTCCAAGACTGTCCGTAATACCAAAAAAGCAAAGAAAGACTAAAGAGAAATGATAAGAGCAAAATAAAAATGCAGTCTATCGTTAAGTGTTAAAATTGTATTCAAAAATAAAAGTTGCACTCTTCATTTTTTATGAAACAGGAAAACACTTGACACACGCATCTAGAACATGCCTGGAGTACCAAGTTTATGTGGGGCACCTGTGATCAAAAATGAAAGGGAATGAATCTTTCTTTGGCGCCTTTGCGAAAATGATCATTTCGGGGTGTTCAGCAGAACGTAGTTTATTCCAATTTGAATTTAGCATGGCCCCACATGCAAAGCTTTTCCTTAAAGCTATTTATGGTAAGCAGCGGAGGCTTTTGAGATGTAGCGGAACTAGTTGTTTGATGAATGAACAGAATGCAGGATCGTAGATTTACACAATGAAACAGATCCAGCAAAGTGCTCCACTGAAGCCAGGTAAAGACTGTGGTGAATGAAGAGTCATTGAGATTCATCCCAAGACACCTCAAAGTCAGATATCAATTTAAATTGTGGAGCTAAAGCACATGTGAGTTGCAGTGTAAAGGGCTCTTAGTGTGAAGCTGCAGAATGGGTGCTGACGGCGTGTCACAGCTGAAGAAACTAATTATGACATCAAAAAGGTTTGCAGGGGGAAATTCAGAGGACTTCTAGAGCCATGTGTGCGCATCTATTCATTTTTAAGAATCAGAGCTAAATTAAAGTTAAATTTCATTTTCAAGCAAACCCAGAAAACAGCACAAAAACTTCAAGTGACTTTTAAGACATAGATATTGTGCAGCATGTAAATATCTGTTTTAAGTGGGGTTGCTTTTATTTACATCTAAACTCCTAAATTTACTCTGATTACATATTTATGTCTGAACTGTTTTCTGGGTTCTCTCAAATTTGGTATTAGTTTTGATAAATAGGAAGCTGAATTTGTGAACCATTCTCTTCTCTGTAAATTGCTCATGCTCTGTTATTTTGTGTACAAAAAACTAAAGCCCTGTTTTTTTAAAGTATATTTTTTCTTTTTAAATTTGAATTAATGCATTTTGGTTAAATTCTTGTCATTAAAGTTTCGCTCTGATAATCTTTGGATCTTTTTTTAAAGCGTTTCCGGTGGTCTTTTTTATTAAGATTATCTTGGTTCTAGCCTGAAAAAAAATAAATAAAAAACTGTTTACTAGTTTCTGCAGAGCAGCAAGAGTCAATTAGAAATTTACCTCTGGGTTGTGGGTAGAATGGTTGATGTGGAATTAGCCCGCCCCCGTTTCTTATCATCCATCTGTTTACATCCTTTCATGCTAGCTTACAGTCCATATACCCCAACATAACATTGCCATCAATAATTCATTAGAACAACGAAAATGGCCAGATGTAAAGTTTTGAGTCAGGTGCAAATTTAGATTTTAGATTTGCCTCACCCGCACTTGGCCACCACAAACATCTATCCCAGAGTTTGTTCAAACATTTAATTCTGACTTTATTGCACATATTTAACATTCACATATGCTGGAGCACAAGGTGCATTCAGGAGCTGCATGGAATTTCCACACTTATTACATTCATTAATGGAGCTTGCTGTTGCTGCATTCAGGTCTGCTCGGAATTTCTAACAGGCAAGTATACGGGTTGGGAGTCGGGCTAAAAGCTTGAGATTAAATAGTGTGAAAACAGGTAGGTATATGGGCTGGTAGTCAGGCTGAAAGCTTGACATTTCAGCTGCAAATAAAGCGCTGTCGCAGTAATTTAAGTGGAGGCGAGCAGGTGGAGGGAATCAGCATTGACGAGCAGCCGCTGCTCCCCATTTAAAAAAAAGGGAAGTCCACTCGATCAGAGGAGTATGTAGTCTGAACCCAGTCTGTTAAAAAATAAAAGAAGGTGCTTTTCTCTATTCTTCAACAAATCTGATCACAATTGCAAAGAAAAGCAAATGTAGGTATCCAATCCTTACCGGTTGCATGTGCGAAATATATCAATGTCCGGGGGGGATAACCGTTCTTTTAATGTTAAAACCGCTGTTAGCAACAATAATTACTTCTTCAAATGTGTCGCGGTTAGGATCAAGTTAATGTAAGTGACGTAATGGATGGATAAGCGGTCCCGAAGCGTGGTTTGTTTATGTTCCACCGCGAAAAAAAATTCTGACGTCCAAACTTTAGTCCCCCTTCCTCCCTTCCCAGCCTTGTGCCATGGGGTGACTTGCCTGATGAAGTGCCTCCTTGCCCCACCAGGGAGGCACGCTCCATAGTTTGAGAACTACGGCTGTAATATATCTCGACCAATTAACGTGTCACTGTAACTGAGGTGAATTCAAATACAACAGAATAATTATATATCAGAATATTATTTAGTGGGAACGAATTCAATATTTCGTGGGAACTAAATATTATTTTGTGGGAACTAAATATTATTTTGTGGGAACTAATTATGTATTTTTTTTACCCATGTCAGGTCACGGGCTCTGTATAAAAGGGTTCAGGAAAGTCTAAGAGAGAGGTACTTATCTGAAAGATTAAGGCTCGTGACGGCATGCTTTAGTCACTCTCAGAGAGCTATCTGTCACCAGCTTCCACTGTGTTTCTGTGACACACTTTGAAGGCTCTCTGTCCCGCAAAAACCCGAGAGGGGAAAATAAAAACAAAAATAACCTTTTTTCAAAATTATTATTGTCGCTATAAAAATAAGAAAAATGTCAGTTTAATCAAACTAGAAAGATATTCACAGATTCGAACATCCAGCCTCAATAACTCTTCTGATAAATGTTCAATGTCACAGCAAGTATCTCAGTCATTTTGTGTTAACACAGAGAGTGAACCACAAATGCTTTTTCAAAGAAAAAAAGATCATTATTTTTTTATTTATTTTTTTACCTTTTATTCAGAATTGTTCTCTTCCAGCTGTAAATGCATACACAGCTGCAGACGGCTGCCAAGGGACAGTCAACAAAGTGCAAGCTTCTGTAAAAATCTATAATCTCTCAAAAACAAATAAATGTCAACATTTGAATTAGCTGGTGACGAATACTTATTAGCATATTTATGCTACAATAAATACTTTTTAAGAAAGTCCATTTTTTATTTTATTGTAAATATTTTTTCACATTTTAATAGAGATATGAATCATAATAAAGGTGCTCAATAGCTCTGAAGATACTGAAGCTACTGTCACCAAACTTTCTGTACTTACTAATCATGACCTTATTGCCCTACTAGAAAGTTTGGTGGCAGTAGCTTCAGAGCTATTTATATACGAAGTGAACGACCCTGGGAGTATTTCTGGCAGACAGTGCGTTTACCTGGTTACTCCTCCCCGCGGGCGGTTCAGTCTAATCAACTCACCTGATTAGAGTCCTACTTAAGTCCAGGTGCGGTCCAATCCTCTTCTTTCATTTCCATGAGCTCTGCGTTCATCACCCCACCTTCCTCCCCGGCTTCCACCTGTGAACTCCGCTGGGGGTAGTTTAGATCCGAAGAGCTGGCTCTGTAATGGGTTGTAAAATGGACACATTTGAATCTGTGATGGAGAGGAGGACTTTAAATAAGCTTGTATCCATCATGGATAATCCTGAGCATCCTCTCCATCCTGTACTGGATGGTCAGAGGAGCTCCTCCTCCAACAGGCTAAGGCAGCTTTGCTGTCACACAAACCGCTTCAGGAGATCTTTCATACCTCACTCCATAGGACTCTATAACTTGTCATCCATGTGCAATAGATAAAGTCATTTATGGTCTGTCTGTTTTTCTCTCCTGATGTGGCACGCAATACAACTGTTCTAATTCACTGATGTTCCTTTCCGACTGATTGTTCTGGTTCTCTGTTGTCGTCTATTGTGTGTATGTTTGTATCTTGAGCCTAACGCCGACGCTGCAACAACTGAATTTCCCAAGCTGGGATCAATAAAGTATCTTATCTTATCTCATCTTATCTTTATTACCCAAAGTTTTCTATGGAGATCTTTGTTTTATGTATCTGAATGGAGCCTTATGCTTCATGCTTATCAAGCTAAGAGAAATATGCAAATAAATCTTCTGCAAAACAAAAATAATATGGATTAAATATTCTTTACTGCATGAACTGTCTGACTAAATATATACAGTAAAATAAAGATGGACTTTCTGACAAAATATTTATTGAGCATGAATATAGTGTCTAATACATATTAGACACCGATATTCATCTAGGGCAGGGGTCGACAACCGGCGGCTCCGGAGCCACATGCGGCTCTTTTATGCCTGTGCTGCGGCTCTCTGTGTTTTTGTAAAATAACTATTATGTTCTAAGATTGTCGTGGTGCCTTTAACACCGTGGGGTAGCGTGAACGGGCAGGAGGAAGAGAGCGGCGTGAACGCGCAGAGGGGGCATGTCTGCAGCTGTAAACGCCAACCAGAGTCTGTAATGGGATGGAAAGTTCTTCTAAAAAGACAGTCAGCGGTCTTCTCGTAGGGGACAAATGAGCGCTCAGACTAGACTAGACTAAAACCACCCATTTCCGCGTAAAATTAATTAATTGTGCGTTTGGGCGCCCCTACTATCCTGTCACCTTGCTGCTATGATGACCGTATGTTGAGCTGTCTGTGTAGCTAGTACACCCTGGAGGGGGGGGGGGGGGGTGCACGCAGGGGAAAACAACATACATGCTTCCTAAAAAAAATAGTTGTCACCCATAAAATTAATATAATTATTGTGTTTACTGGATTTAAAGAATAAAAATAAATAGAAAGGAGTCTGCATCAAAGTGAATTTGTTTCCATCATCTCACTTATCTTAACTCTGGGTGTTTGACATACAGAAAAGTCTATTGAAGGTTGTGGAAAATCGACAAAAGATCAAAGGAAACACCACACTCATAAACAATTAAAAAAAATAGTTAAATAAATATCCTGACAGCATTTTAAATCAATACAAGTATTGCCAAATGAACTATGGCGATATATTGGCAAAACTATTTTTTTCTAACACCCCTAGTGTTGCGGCTCTCTGTGCTTTCCTCTCAGTGGGAAACTGATTCAAATGGCTCTTTGAGATGTACAGGTTGCAGACCCCTGATCTAGGGCCTTGTGGGGATGGTCTGGGGGAGGGGGTATGGTGAAACATCCGTGCTCATCTTTTACTGGTCAGACCCACAATTTTAACTTCCACTTTAGACACACACACTGCATGTTAGCACCACAAACGGAGCTATTACACAACACACACAGAGGGACCCCGGGGTGGAGGGGCTCAGCTGCTTGGCAGCGGTAGGGTCCGCCACACTGGAGACCTACTATTTTACCTGCAGTACACACACACAACACACCCACACCACCTTACATGGGTGGGGTCGGAGAGAAGCCACCGGTCTTTACCCGCCTGGTCCTCTCAGGGCGGCCTGGCTTGTGGGGATCCTGTCGGCTTTAGTGGTGGCCGGACGTGCGGCGCTGGGGGGTCAATCGGCCGGAGGGGGTTACTGAGTGGCAACAGGGGGTTGGGGGTAAACCAGAAGATTGTGTGTGTGCTTGCGTGCGAGAGTGAATGGGTGGGTATAGACCTGGGGGCTGGCTCACTGTGACCCGCAGGGGCTCACCCTCCCCATTGTAGAGTGGGGAGGGCATTAGGGGTGATATAGGAGGAGGGGTCGAGCAACATGGCGGATGAGGGGGTCGTAGAGGGTAGAGTAGTAGGGGGTGGGCGTGGTGCTGTGGTTGCGCAGGTGAATCTATGCTGCTTGGGTCGGGTGCCTGGGCTGCCTTCCGGAGACGAGGCTCCGGCTGGGTGGTGGGTGGCTCATGGGTCCTCGGGGCCCTGGCTTCGTCCTTGGTCCGCGTCTCGGTGTCTGGCGCCCGGTGGCCCCCATGGCTGCCGCCTGGTACGGCCAAGCACACCTTATAAACACACGGTTCACTTAGGCAGCATGCATGTATCTCCACCCCCACTTGCACGTGCACACTGCCACACTGCTCCCTGTCTGCTTCATACCTCCTCCTAACCCACAGTGTATTGATGGACAAATATCTTACGCACATCTTAGTGTCAAAATTTCACCTTCGGATATAATATTTGTCTTTTCAGCAGATTTGGTATTATTGTTACACAGCTAAAAAAATAACCTATTCAAATCAGCGCTTGTATCCCCCACTCTCTCCTCCTCTCTCCCTTTTATTCTCTTCAACCCCCCCCCCCCCCCCCCCTCAGACTTTTCCCCTCTCCCTCCTCATACACACTAAATGTAACAAATAAATAAAAACTAATAACAAAATAAAAAGGGGTTTATAAATATTTACACTCTGGCTATTCGAAGATATATAACCCCTTTTTGTAATTGTAAAACCTGTCCAACACAAAAGGCCTTCAGCGCTCATCTGTTTGCTCAGTTGTTGGACAAAACAAGTTAAGAAAAAACAAAAAAAAAGATGACACTCGTCTAGCCATCCTACTTGCTCCAAGCTTGACATCGGAGTGTAGAGATGACATCGGGACCATATTTCTCATCTTTGAATAATGTGTCAAGCATTATAGCTTCTTTATACAACTGTGTGCAGCTCTAAACGAAGCTTAAGTTGCGTTCTGAGATTTCTTTTACTGGCCTGGTGAAAAAAGTCTGTTGTATGTCTAAAGATGCCTTTAACCCAGCGGCCTTTTAAGGCGCTGCCGGGAAGTGAACATCGAAATTTTTGTGGCAAGTTTTGAAGTGCCTCTCCACATTGTGCCGCTTTGGTACTGCAATAGCCGTCCCGCTAATAAGGCACAGACATTTATCGTTGTATGATGTAAAAAAGAACTCTAGCTCCCTATCATTTTGAAAATTGTATGCCCTTTTTCGCTTTTCTGCCAAAGTTTTTGCGGCAAGCAGGCTAACTCCTCATTGTCACTTGACTCGGTCAGCCTGTCAGGACTCTCTTGAACAAATGTGGGTCACAGAGACATGGAAGTAGCAGCGGAAAGCGACTTTGCGGGAGGATGGAGAGCGTACCGGGAGAGACTGTAAATAAACCCAGACATGGATGAATACGTGATTAAAGATTGCTTTGGTAGAGCTGTTTAAAATAAATAAGTCTGATCTCTAAACATCTTCTGTGTCTTCAAAGCAATGTAATGAGACACACACAGACAGAAATGTGAAAGTATCTGCTCACATACATGTTTATAAATGACTTATCATATGTATAATGATTTAATTTGCACAAATTAATTATTTCGTGGTAACGGAGTATTATTTCATGAGAACGGAATATTATTTAGTGGGAACGAGATATATATTTATTTTACCAATGTCAGATTAAGAGCTCTGTAATATAATGTAAGAAAAATAATAAAAAATAATCCCTTTTTAATTGATATATATATATATAGCAACGCGGAGGAGAAACACATCTGTACATGTGGGTGTGCTGTGAAGCACAAAAGTTTACACTTATATCTAAGTATTGATTTTTTGTTTTTACATGACTGTTTAGGCAGTGGCGAGACAAGGCAGTGACGAGAGCTTAACGATCTGTGCAGATTTGCGCAAAAAGTTTAGCCGGGTAGCTGGAAGTAATTAGAGTAATTGACATTCCGGTGTAGGTACAAAAAGTGTTCGGCCTGCAATAACTGTTCGGGGACTTGACACTAATGATGATGTCACACTACGTTAACCCCACTTGGACACACTACATATATATACATACATAGTTTTTTAACACATACTACATCTACTCGGGCTTTATATATTTTCATTTTTTGTGCTTTTAATGTCTATTTTTAACCTTTGTCTGTACAGTGTCCTTGAGTTTCATGATCGAATAATAATAATATTCAGGACTTGTCTTTTACTAACATAAAAGCCAGTTTAGAAGATCATCTCGTTTTATGTCAGAGCTTTGTTTGTTTACAACAGAACTCATAATTTCTTCTTTTACGGTTGTACCGTACTTTATCCAGACCAAGTCATCGGACCAACGTACAGCCAATCGATTAGTGTGACGTCATCATAACTCGCAGGCCCCAGAACAATTTTTGCAGGCTGAACAGTTCTGGTACCTACACCGGCACTGAGTGAGGCACAGCAGTAAACTTATGAAGGGGTAAGACCAGGTGATTGTCATAGATGCAGCAGACATGGCATTTTCCTCGTTTCATTTGTTTTAACTTTAGTATCTCTACGCTCGCTGTACTTGGGTTTGTGTTCCGCTGTTGGGCTGTAAACTGTTCCAACACGCTCTGCGGGAGTCTTCTGTTGTCCTTTTACCGGTATGTACTACAAAAACTACTTTATATTTAACAAAAATAAATCATATAAATATATATTGTGATTATTATATCATTATATATATATATATATATATATATATATATATATATATATATATATATATATATATATATATATATAATATAATGTGACAAGTAATGATATATTATATCATTATATAATATTTCATCTGTGATCAGCGAGATCTTCAAATTAAAAATCAAGAAGGATCCAGGTTTCTCCTGCTGGGCCTTCCCTTGAGAAAAATTACAGATTCTTTTCCTACATATTATAAGCTTCTGGAGAAACTTCTCTTGATCGCTCGGAAATGTATCTTGCTAAATCAGATGAAGGAGTCCCCTCCCACTGTCACTCTTTGGCACAGAGAGGTGTTCAGTACACTCCTTTGTGAGAGGTAACATGCAGTTATGGAAGGAAGAGAGTAGATGTTTTTTACAACATGGACTCTATTTGTCTCCATCTGTCTGCCGACTTAAAGGGTCTACTTTTAAAGGGACAAAACATTCATTAAAAGCAATCTTCTTTAATGCCTTGCTCATAAACAAACTGGTCAACGGACTTGTGAGGGATAGAGCGGCCAAAGAGGACAACAGAAGTTTATCAAAAAATGGAAGTTTTAATTTTTCTCAAAAAATGTAAAAAGATTAACAAACTGGGCCCTTAAAAGAGGTCAACAGAAGCATAATTAACTCAGGCAACAGATTTAACTTTAACTTAACCAACAGACCAGGGGGGTATTCCAGGAAGCATGTTTAAACTAGCGTGACTTTAAGCCTGAACTCTGGCTGAAATCCGCCTGAACTTGCTTACTCTGGGTATGTCGGTTCCAAAAGACCGGATATGAGTTGGCGTAATTATGCTCGACTTGGTAACCCTGGGTTAATGCACGTGCACAGCAGGTACATCAAGACATTTTCAATAGATCGCCGATTTCTGGAGTCACCATGGAAACGCGTGGAGAAAAAAAAAGAAAGCGCGACACTTGAGACGGAAGTGAGACGGAGTATGAGATTTTAATGATGGCGGATAACGATTATAAGTCCATCAAAAAAGTGACACGGCTGAAAAATAATTTAAATAATTTAGTTAAATTTATTCAAAGTCAATAATTGTTTATACAACTCAAATTTACGTATTTATCTAACTAAATGTCAGATTACTCCATTAATCTTTTTTCCATCTTAATTACTTATATTTCTTGAACTCTCATATGTCTAAGTTTGAGCCGGCAGATATGCTCATTTTTATAACAATAAAAACAACAGAAAAAAAATGCACGGAGTGCAAAAACTCATTAAAGAATTTTTGGTCACTGTCATAACAGTTCAAAGTGGTAGGCGTGCTATATAAACTCATCATCCTCTCCTTTACTCTCACTCATGGTGCAGAGACGTAAGCATTGTAGGACAAAATAGCTCGGCAAAACACGGTGAAACATAGTAAAACAGCTATACAACTAAACACATTTTGTAAAAAACCCACACTTAAACCCAAATCCTTCCAGACAGGCAAAGGGAATGATATCCCAGAATCCCTTGCGGTGCCGCTGTAACAGCAGCATCAAAGTTACACCTACTTAATTGAATTAATTTGAACGAAAGGGAAATAATTGTCTGAAAACTACGTGTTATTTTTAAGGTGACCTAACAAAAAATGATTTATCTTAACTGAATCAAATAATTAAGTTAAATCAAAGTAAAAAAGTTTATCTTTCCAACATCCATATGTGGTCTTATCACCCTCTCATGGTGGAAAAAGTATTATCTGAGCTTTTTCATCCACTAAATCATCTTCAAATGGACACGCCATGCTGCTTCACCTCTCTGTAAACAAACTAAGCTTCAACTAAACCTGCTCCGGACCAGGTTATGTTCAGAGCATGAGTTGCCATGGTAACTTGACCTACCCTGAAACATACCTCCATTTCTGGAACCGAAAACTGAGGTTGTCAACTTGCTTAGCCTCAAACTTATCGTGGGAGCTAGCATAACCTGCTTTCTGGAATACCCCCCAGACCAAGTAACAGAAACAAACTGACCTCATTAAAGACACAACAGGGGAACATATATAGTGGCTGATCAGACCATTTGAGAAAAATGGGTGGAAACTAACACAACTACACAGACATTTAATAAAGACTACAATGACAAGACTGAACACAAAACTTGGTCTCTCGGTGGAAAAGAAAAATCATCGAAAGTGGAACAAAATGAATAATGACCAACAGAAGCAAAATTAAATAAACATTAAATAAGTCCATTGGTTTCTCCCCTTGGAGGCTTCTGTAGATGGCGCCTGCCCAATTGTCTGACTGGAGTATTTAAAGGCTGTGAAGACTTTACTTCCTCTTTTGCCAGTCTTCACAGCACAGCTCCAGGAGCAGAACCTCGCCACACCCGTAGCGACCAGTAGCACCCTCAGCACTGGCAACTCAAAAAACAGGTTACATTTATTAAACAAACCCACAATAAGTAAACTAAACATGTACATGTATGTACATGTATTTGCTAAAAATAAATACTGAAAAAAGAATAAATGTATATTTTAATTCAAAGAAATGTGTGCCTTTATTTAAGAATAAAGAATCTGAAACAATAAAATTAAAAAGAAAGTGTGCAAGGCTGGGGGGAGGTTACCACCATTTTGTTTGTGGGTGTGGCAGGGTATGCTGCCATCACAGGACTGAAACACCTGTGGAATTATCGTATTTCATTATTTGGCTTTTCTCAAGAAGGAGTGAAAAAAACTTTCTTGTATGTATCGATTGCCTGTGTACCTTTTTTATTTATTTATTTTATTTTCTATTTTATTTATTTATTTATGTATTTATTTATTTTCACTTTGATTGCTGTCTTAAGTTGAAGGGTGGGTAGATATTTCTTTGCTACAACTGGCTTTTATGTTTAAATTGTTCAAATGTTTTTGTGTTCGAATTGTTCAAATTTTGAAAACAATAAATAAAAAACTGAAATGATCAAAAACAAAAAATGACATCAAATTAGGTTATTATTGGACAAAAAATATGGACAAAATATGCACAATGTAGGCCTATAAACATCCAGAACTGGCTTTCGACGGACAAACACAAAATTGCTGGATCTGCATGTCTGTATGATGTCCTATAAAAATGTCAATCTGACGTTCAAATGTTCAACTGAAATTGACGTTAAAAGTGAGTTTGTTATTAGACACCTGGTATTAGAATGTAAGTATGGGCGAGTGAGAATGTACCGTAAATTCCGGAATACAAAGCGCACCCGATTACAAGCCGCACCCACCCATTTTCACGTATTTAATTACTTTTAAACATATACAAGCCGCGTCGGAGTAAAAGCCGCATGTGTTAGGCAACACAACACGGTAAACCTGACAAGTCACGTCCCAACTCCCAGAGTAAGTATGATTCACTTCCACACTATGGGAGGAGACAGCCTTGCCTCAGGCTCATTAATGTGAGTATACCCACATCCGCCAAACAGCATGGAACTCTATTCTGTTCACAAGTTCCTCAGTTATGGTTTATTTATTTATTTTTTAGTTTTTTTTACTTATTGACAATCTAGGTATCATACATAAAATTACAAACAGTAACCATATAATCAACATTACATCCCTCAGTTATGATGAGGAAATTTACATCCGCGATCCCCCATTCCCATGAGTCTTAGGCGCTAAAGGCGGGGCCAACGCCCGGCTCGCCACCTTGTTGTACGTGTTTAAGAATGAGCAAGTAGCAGCAGTGCATGGAGGGGTGAACAGGAACAGCTCTCCTTCCGCTTGTGTCGCGGCAGCGTTATGGGAGTAACAGTTTTGTGGATGAGGGGCGGATGCGTTGTTACGTGTGGGAGCCATCAGACTGCCATCGGCCCCGCAGCTCTTTGTGATCCGAGCAGCAGGAGAACATGTCTCCAGCTCACACGGAGGCTGTGAGCTTTTCAATGCAAAATTCCGCTCAGTCCTTAGAAACCGTTAAAACGATCACGTGGATTTGTGTTTTCAGTCATGTCCCAACAAAATAAAGGGCGATGTTATTCCCACATATTTACGTGCAGCCAGCCGAGTCACTATGACTCCGAGGTAAATTCACTCCTGAGCATGCGCTGTTCTCTCCGTCACGCAGCTGACCAGCTTTTCCAAACCCGTTGGTGATGGTGGATTTTTTCACGCTGCTTTTAACGAATGTTTTTAACTTGAAAGCTTCATCAAATTGTACCGGCGATCACGTGCACGTTGGGTCTAATGGCACCAAAAGATTCTGGGATGCGGCCGGGCATGCGTGTTTTGTTGAACCATGACTGAAGTGTCTAAGACCTGAAGTAAGGTCCATGCTGTTTGGCTGCTCAGAGGTGTGTTGGAAAAAAAATGACTTGTGCTTGGTGTTCGATAAAGAATTGAAACCATTCACTGAGTCCGAAAGTACGTACATGGGGCCCGCCAATTAAATCCATAAATTAGCTGCGTCACTGAATAAGCCGCAGGGCTGTAAGCGCTGGAAAAAAGTAGCGGCTTATAGTCCGCAAATTATGTGAGAGTGAGAATGTATGTATGTTGGGCGAATGAATCTATGCATGCAAGCATGAGAATGTACGTTTGTGGCAGTGAGAATGTATGTATCCGCGAATGACTGTATGTATGTGAGCGAATATATATGTATGTGTAAGTGAGAATATAGGTCTGTGAGTGGTTTAGAATAAAATAGGTCTTGCACTGCCCCTCATATGACAGCAGTAGTTTTAGCTGTATTTCTAAAATGCTCACCTAGTTTCAAATTTCTGACTCACAAAAGTCAGATAGGATTTAGCTTTTAATCTTGAAGTGGCTGCATTTTCTTTCTCACTGCTTTACTTATTCCAATAGCAGCCGTAGTTTTATTTGAGGAAGCTTCAGAGAAAAGGGACAGAAGAAAAAAAGAAGCCAAGACCGGAGGGACATGCACAAGAGAGTAACATAAAGTAAAAAGTAAAGTCAGCTGAGAATATTTACTGTCCAGGATGACTGACACCACCCGTTCAAAAATCTTATTTTTCATTACTGTGGGTAAAACATCAACATTTTTTAACCAAGTATTGAAAATAAGTCAGTCAAAATTTATTGGACCAAAAATAAAGGAATGCTGCAGGGTTCTTCTCTTGGGCCTTAATATTTTCCATATTTCTTAACGACCTGGCAAATTGCTGCTTCAAATGTAATATTCATCTGTTTGCAGATGACACCATAATATACTAATCCAAACCAAGACTTTTGGATATCAGCATTACGTTACAGCAAGATTTCAATTCAGTACAAAAATGGATGTCAGTTGTTTTGAATAAAACAAAATCTTACTCTATGGTATTCCAGGAATAAAACATGAATGCTGACAGAATTATACTAAATAAGCATGTTTTAGATTTCACTCTACTCAAGAAAACAATGACATTGAAATAACTTGGCGTCGGGCTTGAAACTGATTTATCTTTTATAACTTGTCTACTACCTAATACAATCAAAAGAAACTACAGTCATTGTATCAATCAATTAATTGCTTTAATTTCCTTTTCAGAAAATGAATAATCTCTTAACTGTTGCTTCCTATACTTGACTATCTAGAGTCAATATTCACTATATATACTAATACTACCTCTGCCAACTTATATTATTTAGAACAGGGTTCACCAACATGGTGCTCGCGGGAACCAGGTCGCCCCCAGTGGCCACATAAGTTGCCCGCAAGCCTGTTCTCAAAATAGCACAACTCACCAGTGAGCTGCGTCTAAAGTTGACTTTTATTATGTTGCTATTCTTTTTAAATACCACTTGCATTAATATAGATTTAAAAATGAGAACATCTTAAGAATATATTCTTTATGCAGCGTTGCCCCGCTTATTGGCGTTTAAATATTAGTGGTTTCACACATGCATTGATTGAGATGCTGCACAAATTTCTGAGGAAGGGGGGAGGAGATGAAGAGCATGCCGGCCTGTTGGCTTCCAACAGCTGGTTCCTATGGAAAGCCGTTTCAACATTTAAAAGCTAGACTGGATGTGTGTTGCAGATATCTGTATTTCAGTTTTGCCTCGTCAAAAATAACATTTCAGATTACATTTATAAAACGTAAAGCTTTTTTATTGGAGGGGATTTTTTTGAAGTGATGACAATCACTTCAAAAAAATGACAATGTTTTGATGCATTTAAACCATATAGTTCCATAACATCTTCATAAGAATAAAAATCTCCCCTGTTGTTTACTAAGTCTGAAACAAAAAATAATTGTGTTTAAAGATCAGCTTCCATGACATAACAACATGGAATGTTTCATAGATAGTCTTGTACATTTAAAATCACAAAAAATATCATGCATGTCAGCATCATTATTAAAGTGTATTAGTGTGAATCTCTCTCATAAATGGACGCACAGGAACATTTTAACCAAGGCTCACTGCTGACCATTATGTATTTGTGTTTTACAGAAGGATCTGGTGGCTGCAGGAAAACCCTATTTGGCAAGCAAAATTTTTCCTCCTTCCAGGGCCAGACAATGGTTTTCTGCCCCGCACAATAGAACTTGAGGAACTGGCTAAACATGGATTAGGTAAACATGAGATTGAAGCAGATAAGAATTGTGTTATTTACTTTTACACCTTACTATCTAACCTTCTTGCAAAGAAAGCTATGGAATGAGCTGCTTTGGATTTTATGTTCGCTTGAGCCTGTATGGTCCGATTTGTTATACTGTGTCTATATTGGGAAACATTTGACTATGTTAATACACTTAGCATTTGTTTTAGATACATATTGCAGAGACGTTTACTCTTTCATGCATTTCCATAAGTTTCCATGTAGCCATTTTAATAGTTACACCTATGCAACTCTTTCTCAAGCCAAGGCATCACTTTGAAAGTGTCCAGGAATACCTCCCAATGAATCCTTTTGCATCAGTTATCTGAAGTTGGTCAATGGTGGTTATGGTTGGTGTGAGGATCTGGGTGTTGCATTCAGACGCTAAGCTACACCGTATATTGCATGTTAATGTTCTTTCACATATGGTCAAATGTGTGATGGCCGTGTGAGTGAGACCAGGCTATTTCTTCTGTCATATGCAATTTTCTTAGGAGTGTAGGGTTCGTTTAGTTTCAAAGCTGTAAACTTAGTAGAAACACAAATGATTTTAGGTTAACTGTGGTAGTCACACAGCTCTACTTTTGGAGTTTGGCAACACTGTGATTTATGTCTGAAAATATGAGTCCTGAAAGATCTTGTAGCAACTAATGAATGTTACTTTGCCACTAGGAAACGATTATACTGATGTTTTACACTTCCATTCTTAGAAAAACCTGTGCACGAGTCAATGGAAGCCGGACGCACCAACTCAAAGATTGGGTTAAACTGGAGTTTATCTGAATTAAACAACTTTGTTTGCCAAAGCTACCCTCGCATCAGTTTAAATTTGGTAGGCTTTGAAATGGCAAGGACAGGCAAAGGACGCAAGATCCGGGAATTGCAAGTTAGTTCTGTGAAGGAACTTAAAACTTTTGTTGGCAAAAGCAGGCTTTACATCGTGCCACAAGCCACTGTGTTGCAGGTATGGAATTATACACAGGGATTTATATCATACTACAGTCATATAAATGTGTTCTCTGTAATGTCTATACCTAGAACTGAAGTTTCAGATTACGGCCATATTAGAATGATTGGATATCTAAGGATTTTTACGTCCACTATATATATATATATATATATATATATATATATATATATATATATATATATATATATATATATATATATATATAAATAATTATAATTATATATATATATATAAATAATTATATATATATATATATATATATATATATATATATATATATATATATATAAATAATTATATATATATATATATATATATATATATATATATATATATAATACATGCCTACTGGCTAAAGAAACTCACCGCACTCCACGAGCGCCTGGCAGCACAAATGACCCGCTGCTAAGAGATGGGACTCACCCCGAATGGCCAACAGAAGGACAAACGACCCTAATCCAGAAGGGTCCCTTTCAGGATGCAGTCCCATCCAACTACCGGCCAATAACCCGTCTGTCCACAACATGGAAGCTCATGTCAGGCATCATTGCATTCAAGATAAATAGTCAAATGGATCATTACATGAGCAACATATAGAAGGGCATTGGTAGAGACTCCAGAGGAGCCAAACACCAACTCCTGGTTGACGGAAAAGTCGCTCAAAACTGCAGGTCACGACACGCCAACCTGTACACAGCCTGGATTGATTACAAGAAAGCCTATGACTCAATGCCACACGTGGATCACTGAATGCTTGGAGCTGTACAACATCAACAGGACTCTAAGAGCCTTCATAGGAAACTCAATGAAGCTCTGGAAAACCACCCTTAAAGCCAATGGGAAGCCACTTGCACAAGTGTCCATCAAATGTGGGATATACCAAGGTGATGCTCTGTCCCCATTGCTGTTCTGCATAGGTCTGAACCCCTTCAGCCAAATAATCAACAAGACTGGCTATGGATACCGACTCAGAAATGGGGCCAACATCAGTCACCTCCTCTACATGGATGACATCAAGCTATATGCTAAGAGCGAGCGCGACATTGACTTCCTGATCCACACCACCAGGATCTACAGTACTAACATTGGGATGTCATTCGGGCTTGAGAAATGCAGCCGGATGGTGACAAAGAGAGGCAAGGTAGTCCACACAGGAGGGGGTCTCACTCCCAGAAGGAACAATAGCAGACATTGACGACAGTTACAAGTACCTTGGAATTCCACAGGCCAATGGCAACCTGGAGCAGGCAACAAGGAAAGCTGCAACAGCTAAATACCTCCAACGAGTAAGGCAAGTCCTGAGAAGCCAGTTCAATGGCAAAAATAAGACCCCGGCAATAAACAGCTACACACTGCCAGTTATCAGATACCCTGCAGGAATAATAAGATGGCCAAAGGAAGAGATACAGACCACGGATGTTAAAACACGAAAGCTCCTCACCATGCATGGAGGGTTCCATCCCAAATCCAGCACCCTGAGACTGTATGCTAGCCGCAAGGAAGGAGGCCGAGGACTAGTGAGCGTAGAAGCCACTATCCAGGATGAAACATCCAAGATGCATGAGTACATCAAGCTCAAGGCCCCAACTAACAGTGTGCTCAGTGAATGTCTCAGGCAATGGAGAGCAGAGGATACAGTCCTGGAGGACAGATCCTCATGGGAGGATAAACCCCTCATGGGATGTATTGCCGGACCATAACTGAAGTGGCTGATATCAAGAAGTCCTACAAATGGCTAGAAAGGACTGGCCTACAGGACAGCACTGAAGCGCTCATCCTGGCAGCTCAGGAGCAAGCCCTGAGCACCAGAGCGATAGAGGCTCAGATCTACCACACCAGACAAGACCCAAGGTGTAGGCTGTGCAAAGAGGTACCTGAAGCAATCCAGCACATAACTGCAGGGCGTAAGATGCTGGCAGGGAAAGCATACATCATAATCAAGTGGCTGGAATAATATACAGGAACATGTGTGCAGAATATAAACGGGAAACACCAAGGTCAAAATGGGAAACACCTCCGAAGGTGGTAGAGAATGAGAGGGCAAAGATCCTGTGGGACTTCCAGATCCAGACTGATAGGATGGTAATGGCGAACCAACCAGACATTGTAGTGGTGGATAAAGAACAGAGGAAAGCCGTTGTGGTGGATGTGGCAGTGCCAAGCGATGGGAACATCAGGAAGAAAGAACATGAGAAACTGGAGAAATACCAGGGACTCAGAGAAGAACTGGACAGAGCATGGAAAGTGAAGGTGACAGTGGTGCCTGTGGTAATTGGAGCACTCGGGGCAGTAACCCCCAGCTAAGATACTGCGCAGGACCCTCAAGCTCCCAGGCCTCTGGTAGAGGACCCAAGCTTGGAGGAGAAACCACCTGCGGAGGGTGAGAGGGGCATTTAGATAGATAGATAGATAGATAGATAGATAGATAGATAGATAGATAGATAGATAGATAGATAGATAGATAGATAGATAGATGTAAAATATGTAATTTTTCTACCTATATATATTTTTTAATGATCTATTTTGTTTCCACTATGAGTGTGTGTTCTCTGGCTGAAGGTGAAATCATTTGGATTTTCTGTGTACTACCAGGTGGCATCCACATCCTCTGCCATATCCATAAATTTATTCCCACCACTCTCAGTTGCTCCGGTACAAGATGACAAAGTGTAAAGTGCAAATCAGGTAAACAATTTTGACACTGTGTAGAATTAATAGTATTTATTCATTTTATGTGCCTGTATTCTACTATTTAATGGTAATTTGTGAGCAATGTCTTTATTAATTTTTTTTGCTTTAGGCTCTTCAAGAATGGCGAGCAATACGTGCTAGGGTTGGGCGATGTCCCCTAAATTGGCAGTTGACGATGTTTACAGTCAACCATCGGGATGGACGATGATATCGTTGGGGGGGGGGGTATTTTTAATTTTTAGTTCTTATATAATTGCTGTTCGTTATTTTACTTTATTACTTTATTTATTTTATTTCCCAAATAATGACACATCCGCGATGATCCAGTCTAAACTGAGGGAAGTGACTTTAAAAAAAAAACAAAAAACAAAATAAGTGGTCCGGTCCTGCACTTGATAGTGGACCGGTGGAGCGAGTGACCGTGTCTCTAGCAGAGCAGACGGACTTACAGTTTTGTGTTTTAGGGGAAGTAAGGGTGCTTTGTTACGTGTGGGAGACTTAGGACTGTGATCCGTCCCGCAGCTCTACGTGAACAAGCAACCGGAATTTAGGAGAAACGGGTCTCCCGGTAAAAGTGTGTGTCGGGGCAGAGCTTGGAGCGCTGGCTAAGGCAGTGTGTAAGCTTCGAAGCAGAAAGGCCGCTCAGTCCTTAGAAACTGTTCAAACAATCACATGGATTTGTGTTTTCAGTCGTGTCCCGACAAAATAAAGGCTGATGTTATTCCCACATATTTACGTGCAGCCAAGATGCAGATTGCAGCGTTTCACGCATGTTTTTTTATGTTCATGCTAATGTTGTTAGCCCGTGTTAGCATTGAGGGGGTCAGGGGACTCAGACAAACAGTCAGTGTCTGGCCATGCAAGAACTGGGATGTTTTCAGCTTCCAAGAATTGTGTACAGATCCTTGCAACATGGGGCCGTGCATTATCGTGCTGCAACATGAGGTGATGTTGTTGGATGTATGGCACAACAATGGATGTTGTCAGTTCTTGCATGGCCAGCATATGTAACGGGTTTACAGAAGTATTATATAATTACACAAAATTGTATTTTTTTATTTAATTTATTTTATATCTGGCAATTGATTAGCATGCCATCAGGGTCCTTTAGACTTGGGTATAAATTCATGCTTCCCCCCTCTCTTCCCTTTTTGCCATTCTAATCGGGAAGAGGTGAGCATGATGAAGATCTGTTTCTTTGTATTCAATGTTGGTGCTAATGTGAACTTTTTTATTTTTAGTTTAGGGGCATTATCTGACTGCAGCACGTGTTGATGCCATATTTTGTTACATGCAGGTATGTTTAACCCTTTTTGCCATTCTAATCAGGAAGAGTTTTGGGGCATTATCTGACTGCAGCACGTGTTGATGCCATATTTTGTTACATGCAGAAAATAAAGAAAACTGCTCCAAGAAAGTTCCTCCGGTGTCTCGTGGCTTCCTGATGGTGCACAAAATCATACAACACAGAGCAGAGACCAGAAAACGGTTACACATACTCACCGGACATGTCACCCATTGAGCATGTTTGGGATGCTCTGGATCGGCGTATACAACAGCGTGTTCCAGTTCCTGCCAATATCCAGCAATTTCCCACGGCCATTGAAGAAGAGTGGGCCAACATTCCACAGGCCACAATAGACAACCTGATCAACTCTATGCGAAGGAGATGTGTCGCACTTCATGAGGCAAATGGTGATCACACCAGATACTGACTGTTTGTCTGAGTCCCCTGACCCCCTCAATAAAACAAAACTGAAGATTTCATAGTGGCCTTTTCCTGTGGCCAGTCTAAGGCACACTTGTGCAATAATCATGCTGTCTAATCAGCATCTTGATATGGCACACCTGCGAGGTGGGATGGATTGTCTTGGCAAAGGAGCGGTGCTCACTATCACAGATTTAGACAGATTTGTGAACAATATTTCAGAGAACTGGTTATTTTGTGTATGTGGAAAATGTTTCACATCTTTGAGTTCATACCATAAAAAATGGGAGCAATAACAAAAGTGTTGCGTTTATATTTTTGGTCAGTGTATATAGGGAAGGTATCTTTACAAGCCACTCACTATCTTTTTTTTTTTCTTTTTCTCTTTTTTCCTCTGTCTTTCTTTTTAGATACAGGAAGCAACAACAGTCCGAGAGGCGAACAGCGCAATTGCAGAGGCAACAGATAGTGTCAGCATTATAGGTGTCTTAAGACATGTGTCCAGCCTGGAGGAGAAGGACTCCCTTATCCAGTCAGCTGCAGACTTCTTCGTCGTCAATGGAAGATTGGCGACTGCCCTGGACCAGTAGGTGCCTCACCTGTCTTACCTGTCTGAAAAATGAAACCATCATTTGCCCAGGACGATTCACACATTCTAAAATGTTTTTATAGGTTTGTTGAGGGGTCAAAAACACTTGGTTTACTGGAGGAGCTGAGGAAGAATCCGGCAGTGTTCTACAACATGTTTGTCAGTGAGGAGATCCCACTGCAGGCGAAGGACCTATGCACTTTATTTGATGTGGACTTCTATGTGCAAGGCAGCTACAGGAGAAACCGGGAAAACATGACAATATGCCTTTGGCATAACTGGTTAATTGATATTGAAGGTAGGCTCTTTATTGTAGAAGTTATAATAACAGACTTCCTAAATACAATTATTAGTGGTCCTTATGTTGTCCTGGTTGGCAGGAAAATAAATGCTGAAAATGCCATAGTTAAAGTGACATTGTGAAGTCTGGTTGTTTGAACGTGGTTAGCTCCCTTAAACTTGTTCATATTCTGTTGTAATATTTTACCAAAAATGTACTTGACTGAGGCTTTTGTGGTCCTCTGTCAGCGTGCAAATTGCTCCAAACTAACACATACAAAAGGTTAGGGCTAGACGTTATGGCCTAAACATAAGATCAACATGCGTCTTTCTCACCACTTTCTTGTGTTACACAAGGAGAATGCAGTCCAGTCACCCTAGAAAAGTTATTGGAGTTAACATCTGGAGCTTCAACAGTGCCTCCACTGGGATTTCCACACTGTCCACAAATTCAGTTCCTTCATGAGGGCAACAGAGTATTCCCAGAAGCAAATACTTGTATTCTTGTACTCCGCCTGCCACTGCACTCTTCCTATGAAGCCTTCAAACAACACATGATTGAGGGAATTTTGCAAGCCCCAACCTTTGGACTTGCATGATGTCACTGTGTGTATTAATGGAAATTCCGTTTTCAATTGAGCTATGTTTCTGCTTGAAAGTTATTGAACAGAATGGTTGAAGCAAGTCACTTCGAAGAAAGAGGGGAGGCAGAAGGGTCCGTTGCCAGAGAGAGAAGGGAAAAGGCAGGAACATAGGTTTGAGAATAGGGACTCTTCACGTTGGCACAATGACAGGGAAAGGCAGAGAGCTGGCAGACATGATGGAGAGAAGGAAGGTAGATGTACTGTGTGTGCAGGAGACAAGGTGGAAGGGCAGCAAGGCATGTAGTATTGGAGGAGGATACAAACTTTTCTATCATGGTGTTGATAGGAAGAGAAACGGGGTAGGAGTGATTCTGAAGGGTGAGTTTGTAAACAGTGTTCTAGAGGTGAAAAGAGTCTCAGACAGGATGATGAGCCTAAAGTTAGAAATTGAAGGGGTGATGGTGAATGTAGTCAGTGGGTATGCGCCACAGGTTGGCTGTGAGTTAGACGTGAAAGAGAGATTCTGGAGTGAGTTGGATGAGGTCATAGAGAGTTTTCCCAGAGGAGAGAGAGTTGTTATTGGAGCAGACTTTAATGGGCATGTTGGTGAGGGCAACAGAGGTGATGAGGAGGTGATGGGCAGGTTTGGTGTGAAGGAAAGGAATCTGGAGGGACAGATGGTGGTGGACTTTGCGAAGAGGATGGAAATGGCTGTAGTCAACACTTACTTCCAGAAGAGAGAGGAACATAGAGTGACATACAGAAGTGGAGGTAGGAGTACTCAGGTGGACTACATCCTATGTAGACGAGGTCATTTGAGAGAGGTTAATGACTGCAAAGTGGTGGTAGGAGAGAGTGTAGCCAGACAGCACCGCATGGTGGTGTGTAAGATGACTCTGGAGGTCAGGAAGAAGAAGATAGGGAAAACAGAAAAGAAGACCAAGTGGTGGAAGCTACAGAATGAAGAAACTTGTGAGGAATTTAGGCAGAAGTTGAGGCAGGTCCTGGGTGGTCAGGATGAACTTCCAGATGACTGGGAAACTACAGCAGAGATTATCAGGGAAACAGGTAGGAAGGTGCTAGGTGTGTCATCTGGAAAGAGGAAAGACGGTAAAGAGACTTGGTGGTGGAATGAGGAAGTACAGGAATGCGTCCAGAGGAAGAGGTTGGCTAAAAGGAAGTGGGATGTAGAAAGGACTGAGGAAGGTAGACAGGAGTACAAGGAAGCGCAGCGTAGAGTGAAGAGAGAGGTGGCAAAGGCCAAACAGAAAGCTTACGATGAGCTTTATGACAGGTTAGACACAAAGGAAGGAGAGAAGGACTTGTACAGGCTAGCCAGACAGAGAGACAGAGATGGGAAGGACGTGCAACAGATAAGGGTGATTAAGGAAAGAGATGGAAAGGTGCTAACAACCCAAGAGAGTGTACAGAAAAGATGGAAGGAGTATTTTGAGGAGCTGATGAACGAGGAAAATGACAGGGAAAGAAGGGAGGAAGATGTGGTTGTTGTGTAGCAGGAAGTAGCAGAGATTGGAAAGGATGAGGTTAGGAAGGCTCTGAAAAGGATGAAGAGCGGAAAGGCCGTTGGTCCTGATGACGTACCTGTGGAGGTATGGAAGTGCCTAGGAGAGACAGCAGTGGAATTTCTAACAAGGTTGTTCAATAGGATTTTAGAGAGTGAGAAGATGCCTGAGGAATGGAGGAGAAGCGTTCTGGTCCCGATCTTTAAAAACAAGGGTGACATGCAGAACTGCAGCAACTATAGAGGAATAAAGTTGATGAGCCACACAATGAAGCTGTGGGAAAGAGTAGTGGAAGCCAGGCTTATGAAGAAGGTGGAGATTTGTGAGCAGCAGTATGGTTTCATGCCCCGTAAGAGCACCACTGATGCCATTTTTGCTTTGAGAATGTTGATGGAAAAGTACAGAGAAGGTCAGAAGGAGCTGCATTGTGTGTTCGTAGATTTAGAGAAGGCGTATGACAGGGTGCCAAGGGAGGAGCTGTGGTACTGTATGAGGTCGTCTGGAGTGGCAGAGAAGTATGTCAGAGTAGTTCACGACATGTATGAGAGAAGTATGACGGTGGTGAGATGTGCTGTAGGTCAGACAGAGGAGTTCAAGGTGGAGGTGGGACTACACCAAGGATCAGCTTTGAGTCCTTTTTTGTTTGCTATGCTGATGGACAGGCTGACAGACGAGGTAAGACAGGAATCTCCCTGGACAATGATGTTTGCGGATGACATTGTAATTTGCAGTGAGAGTAGAGAGCAGGTGGAGGAACAGCTAGAGAGGTGGAGGTTTGCTCTGGAAAGAAGAGGCATGAAGGTCAGTCGTAGTAAGACAGAATACATGTGTCTGAACGAGAGGGATCAAGGTAGAAGCGTTAGGTTACAGGGGGCTGAGGTGAAGAAGGTGCAGGAGTTTAAGTACTTGGGGTCAACAGTTCAGTGTGATGGAGAGTGTGGAAAAGAGGTGAAGAGGCGAGTGCAGGCAGGTTGGAGCGGTTGGAGGAAAGTGTCAGGAGTGTTGTGTGACAGAAGAGTGCCAGCAAGACTCAAAGGAAAGGTGTACAAGACAGTGGTGAGACCAACTCTGCTCTATGGGTTAGAGACGGTAGCAGTGAGACAGAGACAAGAGGCTGAGATGGAGGTAGCAGAGATTAAGATGTTGAGGTTCTCCTTAGGAGTGACCAGGTTAGACAGGATAAGGAACGAGTACATCAGAGGGACGGCTCATGTTGCCTGTGTTAGCGACAAAGTCAGAGAAGCCAGACCGAGATGGTTTGGACATGTTCAGAGGAGGGATAGTGGATATATTGGTAGAAGGATGTTGGAGATGGAGCTGCCTGGCCGGAGGGCAAGAGGACGGCCAAAGAGGAGATATATGGATGTCTTAACAGAGGACATGAAGTTGGCTAACGTTAGGGTAGAAGATGTTCATGATAGAGTGAGGTGGAAAAGGATGATTCGCTGTGGCGACCCCTGATGGGAAAAGCCGAAAGAGAAAGAAGAGGTTGAAGCAAGTCACTTCAACAAAAAATGTAGGTGCAGTAATCCTGTTCATTTTGCATGAGTAACAGTTCAATTCAGTTGATTGGCGGTTATTTAATATTGAGCTTTTTGAGCTAGCTCAAACTTGTCTTGTTTTTATTCTTTAAATTATTTAAGTTTTGTTTATATATCTTATTTGTTTTGAAAATGTATTTTTTCTTTAGATTTTACAAGACACATATTGGGCTTATAGTTCACGGTTACAATGATGACACTGAGGTTGATCTAATAAATTAGATATCCTTTATTAACCAACTGCAAGAAATTATTGGGCTTATAATTCAGTGATTTTGAAATCGTTCATAACAGCCAGTATGTTTGGTTAATGTACATGTTAAAAGACCAGGAATTTATTGAATTCTTTAAAAAAGAGTGGGCAACCTTCTTAGAATTCAACAATACTCCAGATATCTCACCATGTCTTCTTTGGGAAACAGCAAAAGCAGTGATGAGAGGGAAAATCATTTCTTATTCAACGCATAAAAAACGCAAAGAGAAAGCAGATTTATTAGAAGTAGAAAATAAAATCAAAACCCTGGAGACTGCTTATGCTGCTTCTGCACAGGAACACATACTGGGTGATCTGAAAACATTAAAGCTGGAGTTAAATGACATTATCAATAAACAAACACAATTTCAAATACAAAGGCTACGACTTGAAAGATTTGAAAACTCGTATAAATCTGGCAAATTTCTGGCTTATCAGCTTAAAATTAATAGAGAAAAATCAACAATCACTTCTATTATGGACCAAACAGGAAATGTCACTCACGACCCGGTCAAAATTAATTACTCATTTGAAAACTTTTATAAAAACTTGTACACATCACAGATCAATCCGTCAGAGCAAAGTATTGACTCATTTCTTAATAATGTAATCCTACCCAGGTTAAATGAGGATCAAATTACAAACTTAGACTCACCACTCTCGTTGTCTGAACTTCATGAAGATCTGTCACTTATGCCTAATGGTAAAGCACCAGGACCTGATGGCTTTCCTGCTGAGTTTTATAAAGAGTTCTGGGAACAGCTGGCACCAACGTTTTATAAAACGATCATATTTATCAATGAAAACCAATCAATGCCACCTAACATGAACTCAGCCAACATAATCCTTCTTCTAAAACTAGATAAAGATCCCACTAGTCCATCAAGCTATCGCCCCATTTCTTTAATCAATGCAGATGTAAAAATTATCGGCAAAGCATCAGCACTGAGATACAAAAAAATCACTCCTCACATAATTCACTTCGACCAAAGTGGATTCATCAAAGGCAGACACTCGGAGGACAATCTCCGCAGACTTGTCAATATAATAGACTTTGCCACCATTAAAAACCAGGAAATGACCATACTATGGCTGGATGCTGAAGAAGCTTTTGACAGAGTAAACTCGAAATTCCTGATTGCTGCCCTCCATAAGTTTGGGTTTTCTGGCTCCTCTCTCTCTGTGTGGGGTGGGTGCTGTTTGGCCTACGTTGTCGGCGCCTCGGGGAATGGGAACCCTGGGCTGAGGGGACATGGCCCCTATGCTGGGGTGGGCTGGGGGACGGCTGTTTGACCACTGGGGGACAGTCTACCAGCTGTCCCCAATTTACCCCCTTCCTCAAATAATCTCATATTAGGGTGAGGGGGTGGGGGGTTTAGCCTGCGATGCACCTTGGGGGGAGGAGCTACTTGCCAGTGGTCCCCCTCCCATGGTTGCCGTATGGAATGGGCCCCCCCTCTCTTGGTTTTATTTGCACCTTAGACATGTAGGGCCCTTGGTAGGGAGGGGTGCTTGGACATCACTGCCAGCAAGCAGCAGATGTCCTCTTAGCGCCCTACCCGCCAATTTTAACCGCACCTTAGACATTTAGGGCCCATTGGTGGGGAGGATGATGGGACATCACTGTGAGTAATGAGGAGATGTCCCCTCAGTGCCCTGCCCGCCAATTTTAACTGCAACCCCTTAGTACACATACCCTTTACTCCTCAAAATATACATTCAAACATAAACTTACACACACATGCACACACACACCCTCACAAACACACACGCACACGCATTTGGCAAGGAAGGTGGGACCTTGGACCATCTGTCCCCTACCCCATCCCTGGTGGGGGGTACTGGACCTTTGGCAACGGCGGCCGTGTCCCCTGGGTGCCAGGTTCCTGGGCCCGGTGGTGCTCTCTCCACTCAGGGAGAGGGCCTGAGCTTTCTGACAAGACCAGAAGACGGGGATCATATCACACCTGAGCCAGGGGATGTCCGTGTCCCTGTGGGTTGGGTTCTGGCCCTTGCCCCTGAGTGCTGGGCCTTGCCAAATTTCCAGCTGTGGCCGAGCCTGGTCGGGCCATGTTTACAACACCCCTCGTGGGCCCCCCTTTTGCCCGGGGTGCCCCCCTCCTCGGTGGGGACGGCTGGACCCTGCCTTGCTCCTTTGTGGACCAACCGTGGGCCAGGTGGGTGGCTGCCTGGAGCGCGGAGCGGGTGTCCCTTGGGGGGTCCTGGCCGTACCTAGGGTTGGGGCGGGGGGATGCCCAGAACTCCTGGGTGGTGATGTGGTGCTTGTCTGGGGCTGTGGGCACCTCTCTAGGGTGGGGCCCTGCCTTGGGCCCTCCCGGCGCGGCTGGGGCGGCATTGTCTTTCCCCCCATTCCTCCCTGCTCTCTGGCTCTGGGGGCCTCGCGGCGGTCCTGCCGGCCCTTGCCTGGGTGGTGGATGTGGCCGCCCGGTGGGCGGTTGTTCTCTGCCTGTTGCCATGTGGCATTGGGGGGTTCTAGCGGCCGCAGCTGCTGCTGCTGTGGTCTTGATGGGGGGATGGCTGGGCACTCTCCCTCCTTCTTTTCACATTCCACCATCCATTTTAGAAGAACATAAACACTCAATTGAGCACAGGTGTTGGCTCACCTTTGCACTAATAGTTTGCATGATTGAATGAAATATTTCACACTTTTTGTTTTGAAGGCATAAGTATGCATGTGTGAACACTATCTGTTTAGTGTACATGTTGACATGTGGATATTTTTGCAGCTAGTAGGTATGTTTGTAACATTTGAGTGTGTGTTTGGACAGGCCCCGCCCTTTGAGATTTGTATTACATCTGTACCTAACCGTAATGATAAACATCCAGCAACATATTGCAACATATTGCTTTATGCTGCTTCATGGTTTAACCCCCCCCCCCCCATTATCACCCTATTATCCCCCCTCTCTAACATACCTCTCTCTTCTTCCCTCCTTTCCTTTTCTGTCCGGTCCAACACAAAAGATTTAAAATATGATTTTGATTTTTGATTTGAATTTTTTTTATTTCAAGCAATCAAATAGAAATAATACACAAAAGCAATACAATCATCAGTTATACATTCGTACAGTAACTAATCAAATTTAAGATAAATAGGCATATTAATAAATATTGCTTGAAAGGGAGTGGAAGGAAGCGGACTTATATAATCCCACCCCGTTATACTGTAACCATTTTATTACACGATTTATCAATATCCGGTTCCTAGCTTTTATCGGATAGAATTAAGAATCGTAAAGTATCAATAAAGCACATGACAGAGATGAATTACTTAATTATTATGTAAAAATAACTATTTCAGAAATCAACATTGCAAATGCAGATCAGTTATCTAGAATATATGCAGATTATGTTACTTATAAAATTCATTCATATGATTAAAATATAATACCATATCAGTAAAATACACATCACTGTTTCAGAGATTTTCATAGCAAAATTTCATCAAGTATCAAAAGTTAAAAACACGTGCAAAATTATGTTTCATTAGGAAAGATTTATGAATCAATTTATCAATTTTTGGAGCAAGTAAAGTAATATCATTAAACATCGATCAATTTAACCATTTTCAATAATTGAATAATCATTTGTTTTACAATTTTTTTTAATGTTTTTATTATTATTTTTTTTTTATAATAAAATAATGCTGTAAGGGAATATAAAAAGGGTCCATAATCTGTCGATTGACCAAGGTTGGCATTTCTTCTTCTGCTGATTGTCAGCCGTTCTTCTGGGTACAAACAGTTTATAGTTCTTTTCGATGTTGTGTCTGCAGACATTAGATTCAGGTCCATATCCTTCTTCAGCTGATATCAGCGGCGGTGAAAGTTGAGGTCAAGTTGTCTGCAGGTCAAAACTCTCTGCTGAGAATCAGGTTATGTCAGACATCCGGAGAAAGCAATGAATCAAGGTGCCATATTTCTTGAAAGTATTTGGCTCTTTGATTTATTACTGCATGTTGGTTCAGACGACTGTGATCATACACTTCTCAAAGTCCTTCATGGTGTTCACAACCAGAGCCTTGGACCGGTCCGGTGGACCGAGTCGCTTGACATAAATCCTGCAGCCTTTAACCCAAATGTTCTCAATCTGCTTCTGCTTCCTGAGAAGCCTAGCATGTTTAGCGATTTCAGCATTCCTTCTGGTCAGATGGTCGTTCAGATAAACAGTAAATCCTTTCAGATTTCTTCTTTGATTCATCAGAGCTAGCTTGTGTTTTTGATTCACAAACCTGATGAGGATCGCTGGTTTATCCGTCTCCTTTCTCCTGGGGAGTTGGTGGCAGGTCTCAATGGAGCTTAGATCCAGGGAAATCCCTTTAGACGTGAGAAATGTTTCCATTTGGCGTTCCAAAAACTTTGCACCGTTCTCTGTTTCAGAACTGCTAGCGATGCTAGCGCTATTAGCATTAGCAATGCTAGCTCCAGCTCCAGCTCCATTTAGCTTCGTCCGAGGTTTGATCGGTACTCCAGTGAGAATGACATTATTCATCCTTATTTGTTGTTCCACATCCTCCAGTCTTTTCTCTAGAATGTCGACCCGGTTTTCTCGTTGCTCGTTTTGAGCCCGAAATCTTCGGAAGTCTTCCATTAGCTCAATCAGTGGAGATAGCTTAGCATTCACTTGTTCCATAAAGGGATACAGCGTAGCTTTGATATCATCAAGAATCTTTTTAAGGTCTTCATATTCCCGGCTTTTCTTGGGGGCCGTGGTCAGCTCTCTTTTTGGAGAAAATCAGCTTTTTAAGTCATTTGAAGATAGTTGTATAGCCGCCGTGAGCTGCCACGCATCCGCTGTAACCCGGAACCGGAAACTGATAGAAATGAATAAAGTTTGGCATCAATTACAAAAGGGGTTTATTCAGACAACATCTGGTCTGTCTGAAGATTTATAACCCCTGTTGTTAAGGTAAAATATTTCCAACACAAGAGGCCTTCAGCTCTCATCTGTCTGACCAGCTGTTGGACAGGACAAGTAAAAAAAAAAAAAGTATAAATTATTATTAATTATTATTATTATTATTTAGGCACAGAGTGACACTACTAAGGTTCAATCAATTTCTCTGAGTAAATGATTAAATAAAAAATTTTAAGTTGAGCAATAAAATGTTCTGTACATTTTAATACATGTTTTACAAAGCATCAGAAATGTTTTCAAAAGGGTCTTTGATGAGTAAGGATCTGTGACGGTCATTCTTCAGACACTCGTGCATGTTAAAACATTGTTCACTGTAAAGCAGACCCAGACTTCCCAAAATTTCTGCCTTACCACTGCATCATTCATTAGAAGGCGTTATGTGGAAAAGGGATCGGCTTTGGGCACGTGATGACTAAACATTTTCTCTGTGGACTTACAGAGAAAAAAGTACTGCACTTTCCCTCTGTGCAGTCGGTGCTGAAAGACATTGCTTCTGCATCTGAGAAATTTGACAAAGTGGCAGAAAAGTAATGTGAAGTCATAAACAGACTTGGGCTAAAACTAACAAAAAAAACATACATTGTTAGTTTAGGCATGGCAGTGCCATGGGTATGTTGACTTAAAATATTGAAGAAATGTGTTCAACATAAAAGTGTGTTCATGACATGTAGCAGTTATAATTTTGTTAAACGCTGCAGATTTGGTCATTAGTTCAAAATTCCACAAGATTTAAAAATATATAAGTTGATTTTTCTTTAACATTACATAATTGATAAATATGGTGCAACATGGGGAAAATTGGACATTTTTCCTTTGAAATTTAGTAATGTAAGGGACTGTTTCAAAATGTAACAATTACTGAGGTTAATAAAGTGTCATGGTGCCTCTGTCAGTCTCCTCCCCCTCCCTCCTCTGCTCCGTTCCTGACTTGACCAGCTGAACATCAAGCCGCAGCTTCTTAAGGAGATCCAGTGCCAGTATTCAACGCCAGTTCGTTGTTCCTCTACGGTGCATAGTCTGGTCGACTCTAGTGTCTTGTTCATGTCTAGTTGCCTTTCGCTAATTCTTCTTACACCTCGCCTACAGGATTATTCATCCACGAGTACTCACCTGGTCACCGTCTTCATCTCTGGTTCCACGTCTCGTCTCCTGCACAAGCCCTGCTGTTCCGGAATACTTCTGCCGAACCCTCCAGACACGCCTCGCCTTCAAGTCAAGAATCTAGACTCTTCTCATCTGATTGTATCCTTCAAGTTTGCTATCAAAATTACCAGTCGTAAATCAAATACCTCTTACTTACCTCACGACTCCTGGGTTTTCTTCCGGGTTCTAGCATCTGGGTCTGTCAAGTCTAAGCATATCATGACATAAAGGGCTGAATAAAGATATCTGTTTCCCGCCTTGTCGTCATTGTTGATATTGTAAGAAATAATTTAATTGATGAATCTTTTCACATTTATAATTATTATTTATAAATGACTAAAGGCAAACTGAGCAATTTTTTTATTTAAGGAGAGCCTATCAAACTGGTAGCCCTTTGTATGACTCACTACCCATGAAGTAGCTCTCAGTTTCAAAAAGGTTGGTGACCCCTGTTTTAAAAGTTATTTACTCACTTTAATAACCCATTTTGAATTTTTTTTTTTCATTTTGAGTATCTTGTTAACATAATGTAGAGACACAGATAATGTTTTTTTTTATATATATTGTAAGGACTCTGGCTACCGGAGAGAGCATCACTTGAAACACTGGTCATTAAAGCCTTAGTCACAAGCACCTGTACCTGTTAAATGGGTGTTGCGGGTTTTTTAGACTGACCCTGTGACCATGCGCAAATGCTTTACACATGGGATGTGCACGTGATACATATGTAACCACAGGATCCCCGTGGGATGCCCACACAGGCTTCCCTCTTATTTTATTTTCTCATTTTGAACAGCGAGACTGCGCACAAAAAGCATGAACCTGTCCATTTAAAAGCCCTAACTGGCTTTCTGTGAAGTGTGCAATATGGGAGGCGAGAAGGGGGATGGTTTCTGTTTTCTTCTGGTTCTGTTCATTTTTCCTATTCTGTCTTTCTTCCAGCATTTTTGGAAGTGTGGGAACACATGTCCTACTTTTTCTTTGCCTCATCTTCTTTTTGCATCTGCTCATAAATTTCATTTTGCCACTTTCTAAAAAATCTCTTCAAATCAACATTTAATCTCTGCCAATGTTGCTAGATAGAGTCATAGTTTTCTAGTCATCTAAAGACCACCAGACCCCCCCCCAAAAAAAATATGAATCAGTTATAATTAGCAGCAATCATCCATTGTTTATTACTTCCTGATTTGATTGAAAGTCCAACTGTAACACAGTTTTTTAATAATGTTACATCGATTCGCCACCTTTGCCGTCAGAGCAAAACATGAAATAGTTGACTGCTATTAAACTTTATCAGCAACCATGTTTTTCTCAATTTTTAAGAGCAATCAGAAATTTTAAAAGGGGAGGACACACTCATTCTGTATTTTTAGCGAAACTGCATGTCAGATCTGAACATTAAATAAACAACAAACGCAATATAAATGGTATTTAAATAGCACTTTACAATCTTCCTTGAAGGCCCAAAGTGCTTTACAGTATTCACCCATGCACACACACTTTCACATACTGATAGCGGCTCTGCTGCCGAACACTGATTTTTATTGCAACCACTCCCTCCAATCAGTAGTGAGCATATTAGAAGGCCACACCCCTGATACCTCTGGCTCAGAAGAATCTGTTTATCAAACGCTTCAAATGTCCAACGCAAGGCCACCTTTTTACTGAGGCATCTGATTGGTCAGTTTATAACTTGTTGAATAACTTGCGCTTCCACTAACTTCCACTAAAATACTCAAACCTTTCAAAAAAGCCTCAAGTCATTATTACAAAGGACAGTTTTACAGTTTTTTCTAAGTGCCTTGTGTCTTGTCTTAGTATGTAGTTTAGTTTTGTGGGTTTTCATGTTATTAGGGTGAATAAATTTTTTTGTGTTGCTCCTTAAAAAGTTTATTTCTTGTTACTTTTCAATGTATCTTTTTTTTTTTTACCTCCTGATGCTTTATTTCACAATTACACTTTCACAAAACTGCACTTGGCCTCGTCTTGCGACTTGCCACCGTAAAGAGTGTTTTTTTTTTCTTAGTCTTACTCCACGCTTTTATGAGAACTTGGCAGCCCTGTTTTATTTTTGCAGCTGTCTGCACACTGCAAACTATTTGATCCTTGCAAAGATTTAAAACCTTGTTTTCAGACATTCAAGATGGTTTTTTTAGTAGAGAAGTAGAGTAGAGAATTTTGTCTCAAAAAGAGCTAGAGCTAATTATTAGGCCTATTAAAATGAGTCATATTCCTTTACTTAACAGAACACTTAAGACTTAAAACCACTAATAGACTAAGACTTAAGACTAAATAAAATGTCAAAATGCTTGATTGAAAAAATGTTTGTAAGACATCTCAATGCATTTATTTTTTACACAAAATTACTTTATGACATAGAGAACCCACATTACATCTCTCACCAGGTTTTTGTCATTATTTTTGAAGTAATGATATAGATTTATGTACTAAGAACAAGTGCTAGTTTTAGATTTTAAGAGGATTTATTAAGAAGGGCCAACTTGTACTAAGATTGTATTTTCATTCAGTGCATATTTTATTCTGAAAAAGGTCATTTCCATTTATTACACCTGTTTTTGTCACTGTTATCAAAATAAATTACAATCAGGTGCATAACACAAAAGCAAAAATTCAAGCCATATGTGTAGAGTTCATAAGCATTTCCGAGTGAGCGTATCCGTTGCCTGATCGTTGTTTGAATGTTTGCTCCTTTTTGGTATTAGACTGATTGCTATTACGTAACTTAAGTGTTATCTGGTTTAATATTCACCTTTACATCCTTTAAGTAGCCTCTTTAGTATTCCAGTGAATACACTACTGTGTTAACCCCTTGCTGCACACGCTACGCTGAGTTTGCAACATAACTGCTTTGACTTAGCTAAACACAGCTAGCCTTAGCTTGGCACTTAGTATGGCTTCTACCTCTTCTGCTACCCCCCTCTTTTCTGCCTCATGTGTCATATGTTCAGTGAGGATCCTGCCTCCTTTAGTGAGGCACTAGGTAGCGCGGCTACCTAGTGCCTCCCCAGCAGCCAGGGAATACACTGGACGGCTTTGTACAGGTGTGAAGCAAGCATAGTGCTAAACGGAAAAACCTAGAGCACCCAGAGCTCCACGTTTGTAATAGGTTCCCTCCACTCAGCGGCACACCCGCTAAACAATCAACTATGGTCATCGGCTCCTCTGAGCCTCCTTTAGCGCTGGTCCAAAAAACCCATGCAGGGATAGTCGAGCACTTCCTAGCTTTGGCTTACGTGCTGAAAGACAAGTGAAGGGAGTGAGTCACAGAAACCTAAAAGTAATAGATACTAGCACTCTCAATAACAACAAGCAAAATTATTATGTAATTAAATGTGGTTTATTAAACATTCGATCCATTTCCTCAAAGTCCCTCTTAGTCAATGAGTTAATTAATGTAGGAATGACCCATCTGACACGGATGCTTCGCCGCTTGTTTCACCTTCATGAAGCAGAGTAGTTAGGCACAATGTTTGGGGGCATGTGTCAACTAGCGCAGTTGAGGTGGTTGATGACATATGAAGCACAGAATGCATTGTTTGGTCGAACCAGGGTTCAGATGTCTCTTGTGCTTGAATAGTATTATCTACACAGCAAATTTCCAGAGTTGAAAAATGTGGAGTTAGGCAAAAAAGTGTGAAAGAGTTGGATTTCAGGAGTTTATTTTCTAAATGTGACTATACTAAGTGTTATATTTACTCTTTTGAGTTGTCAAATTTTCGAGTTTATTCATGGGTGTTAAAGAACCTCCAGTTAACTATCTGTGGAGTTGATGGCTGGGTGTGGTTGGGTGGGGCTGGAGTGAACGGTGGAGCTCTGTCGGGGCATGTCCAGTCACAGCAGAAGTCGTCGCAGCACGCTTTTTTTGCGCCAGAATTCCGAGGCATTATCATGAGCGGTAGAACTTTGTTGTGAGGTAAGTAAAAAAAAAACTTAAAAAATAGTATAATAAATGTACTGTTGTGTAAATTTTTTGTGCATTTCGAGGGGAACGATTTGCTTTCCCCTTCATTTACCATTTAGCACTTGTTTAGCACATTAGCTAAGGTGCTATAGTTCGGTCATCATTAAAATTACTCAATATAATATTGAAAAGTGAACGTTTAATTACTATGGAGCTGGTGAATGAAAAGTTTTGTGTAGAAATATGACCGTGATTCTGCATTTTGTTTTACATCGTCGAAACGTGCAGGTTTTTTTGTCCGGTCAAACAAAGCTAGGTTAGCCTAAATGCTACGTGTTCTGGGTTTTCCTTAATAAATTATCTGATAGCAGAGAGAACTGCTTGTTGAATGTGTGCGTTATCCATCTATTACTATGTACGTTTTGCCTCGATTTAGACTTGGTGGGGTTACGTTTTAGTTAACATTCTTAGTTACAGTTAGAGATGGCAGACACAGAGCTTTGCAAAATTGTTTTAGTATACTGTATAATCAGAGAAATGGCATATATGAGATGAACCCTGGAGAACCCAACAATTTTGTTCAGCAGGGCTTAAAGTTAAACCATTTTTTTGGTACATTTTGGAATGCTGCTAATAACAGCAGCCTAATTTAATATTAAAAATAAAAACATTAAAAAAAAAACAAGGGCCAGATTTGACCCAGTGGATTCTCCAGGGTGACATATGTTCACCCTTGTTATTCATGGTGAAAACTGCTACAATCAAGCAAAGTTTTTTGTATTCCAGGCCATCATGTTGGTATAAGTAAACTGTGGAGGAAAGAAGAAGTACATAAAACTTGAAGAGGCATGCTTCTCTGATTTTATTAGTGCAGGTAAGAATATATATGAAATAAACCGTAAATATAATATTTGCCTTTTTAATTTGTTGTTGTTGTTCTTATATAGTTCAGCAGAAATTTCTCATACCAGAGACTACAGCACTAAAGGTCACAGATGATCAAGGTGTCAAGGTTGATGAAGATGTTTTTCCAGAAGTTGCGACAGCTAAAGAAGCTTGTTTTTTCATATACACCCCAAATGGTAGGGCTATTAAAAAATTATATTTTATTGCAAATACATTTGCTGAGGTTTGTTTATTTAACAGGCAAAAAATGTATTATTAAATGCCACCTAGATGAAATGTCTAGAATGTAATATTTTATTCTTTTTATGCAATGGCAAATGGTATTTTTTCTTTTTCTTTCAGAGGGTTCATCTAAAGAATCATTTCAGACCTTTGGCTCTTCAGACCAGACAGAGTATGTGACTCTTACACCATGCGGTAAGCAAACCTTTCTATAGAAGTCAGATGATTTAAGATTTCACTTTGGGATTCTATTAGCCACATTTCCACGTTTTTTTTTTTAATCTTCAGATTTGACCGTGCCACAAGAAGAATGTGAAAGACCAAGCTCCCCAAGTCTCACGGATACGTTGTCGCTCTTAAGCAGTCTGAGTAGTGACACCAGTGATTCTGGGGGGAATCAACCAATGGACAGTGTTTTTGCAAAAAATGTAATTGTTTTTCCTTACATGAATTTGACATTTTTGTTTAAAAAAATTATTTATATGAAAAAGACAGGTATTAGAGACAGTGTTTGTTCAAAATAAAACTTGTGCTTGATTCTCAATAAATCTACATATTCTTTCTTTTTTAGACTGTGGAGCAAATTCTAACTTCAAAACCTGCCGAGATCGCTGTGATCAAAGAGTATGAATATACTGGAAGTCTGAAAGATTCGACCAGACGGTTGATGGTCAACATTATTGTGGCTTGCATGCGTGAAAAAGAAGGGTAAGAAGCTTCAAGAATCTTATACCCTTTTTTAAATGGGTCAAAATAGCTTAACATTGTTTTGCTCTTGCAGGAGAGCTATCAGTAAAGCCACAAAAGAGTTTCATGCCTTTGGTATTGTGTCGCTGTTTCCATCCTTGCAGGACCCATACTCTAAAAAAGGATATGTAAGTGTTTGCTTTGTTTTGTATGTGATGTATGTAAAAAAAGATAATGGCATTGAGAAACTGCAAATAATATCTATTTCAATTCAAATTGATTAATGAATTACTGTATTTTCACGACCATAAGGCGTACAAAAAGTTTTACATTTTCTCTAAAATATAGAGGACGCCCTATGAGGCGGTGCGCCTATTGTGTTGTTATGGGGCGTAGAAGAAGACAGCCTGAGAATGGTCGAGGGAATTGTGGGCGTGAACAAAATTGTTTTCAACATGGCTGAAGCACAGCTTAAACTGCAAGCTATCAGCTACACGGAGGAACATGGCAGCAGCTGCGGAGAATTCAAGATGAATGAATCTATGGTTCACAAGTGGAGGAAGCTGGAAAACGAATTCCGCCAAGTCAAGAAGATGCAGCTGAGTTTCTGCGGAAAAAGTCGACTCGAGCGATGGATTAATGATGAGAGAGCAGCTGGGAGAAGTTTCTCATTCACCATTCGACTGAGGGCAGTAATGCTTACAGAGGAAGTTGTCACTTTCGCTTTCCTTTTATGAAACGTCGTTATTTTTCCAACCGGGCAAGAATTACGGTGCCACAGTGACTTCCAGTGGATTACAATGAAAAGCTGTTCATCTTGCACCCAGTTAAAAGATCCAGCCCAGCCGAATCCCCAACTTGGACAAGGCGCTGCTAACTTTTAAGATTCCGGAGAGTCTCATGTCGGGAACGGGAGTATCACAGTATCGATAACGGGGCAGGAAAAGTCGGCTTTTATTGTGGGAGGCAGGGCCGGGCAAGTTACACCACAACCTGTAAATAGATTGCAGATGCTTGGGCAGACGTGTCTGCTTGCACTGTTCTTCAAGCTTTCACAAAAGCCGGCATCATCCTTCATGAGGAGTTGCACGGCAACGAGACCAATTCTGATGATGACGAAAGGGAAGCTGGTGGGTTTGATAGAAATTTAGCCCAGCTGTTCATTTCAGATACAGAAGATGAGGACTTTGAGGGATTTTTGGATGCTGATTGATGACTGAAAAAATGAATAATTTATCACAACCAACTTAGTTTTGCTCCCGCTGCCTTTTTTAAACACACACTAGCATGCATGTTTTACCATTATGTTTTAACGTGCCCGCGCCCTAAAACCTGGTGCGCCCTATGCATGTGTTAAATACAGAAAAATCACCTAGAACTGAGACTGCGCCCTGTTATCAAGTGCTTCCTATTGTCGTGACTATTATTTCAAATTAATATCTATTTTAACAACAGTTTTCTCCTTTTTTCAGGAACACTTCTACGACTTCCAAAGCAACACAGGCTTTCTTGAATGGCGTTTAAAAACTGTTCAGCGCAAATTCAGATCCTCCTCAACACCCCAGAAAAAAGTAAAGTTCAGAGCAGGTCCCACATAATCACCTAGAATAATTGGTTCTGTTGATGACCAGCGAACAGGAGATGAATGCATTGAAGCAATATCACTCCTTCAACACACAACCAACTGTGATTTAGTCTTCCAAAAGATGAGAGAAACCTTCCAGTACCGTCGACAGATTCTCTAGGACCCTCAGACCTCTGCTGATGTTCTTAAAGTATTTCCCCGCTTCTTGGATGTTAAAGGACTGGTTAGTATAAACTCTAAATATGCAAAAAAATTATTAATAAGAGTTAGTAACATCACATTAAAATCATTTTCTCTTGTTCATCAGATCTTGCAAGACTTTGTTTTAATGTTTGGAGCAGAAGCTGCTTCCAGATTCCTTGAAAGGTGGAACACAAGCTTTAAAGAAAAAGTAATCCAAGAAGCCAGGAGCCTAAAAGTGTCTACTCTTCTACAGAAGTACCTAAAGGCTGCCCTGAATGAAGGATCTGACTCTCCTGAAAAACCAGGTATGCTTATCATTAAAATAGTTAGGGTAACACTAAAATATTCAATCTCCTGTAACATGAGAGAAAATAATAAATTTTAACAAATATTGTTCATTCTACCACCAGAATGGGACAGCGACATGGCTTATCTTCTGGTCCTTCTCCATCTTCTCACACCAAAACCAGCAGGAAGAAAGCGAGCTAAAAAGATCAGTGTTGAAGAGGCAAGAGGCAACAGATCATTTGGGAAAATTCCTAAAGGTATGTTTGTACTAAAAAGTTTTATTTGATGGAGTCTTTATAAACAAGTTGTTTATATGAGTGAATTTCTGCTGTGTTTCAGTCATGCCAAAGCCTTGGAGATCATCTCTTGACCACTGAAGTAACAAATCAGCCATACCTTCTTGCCACAGGAACTTCAAAAGCTCAGGTTTCCACCTTCTACATCGTCTTGGACAAAAATCTTTCCCATGTCAGGCATGTACAACTTTAGGAGCTTTTGATGAACTGTTCAAGTCCCATTTTGTTTTCAACGTGAGGTATGATGATGCTCTGTCTCTGTACACATTTTTGCAGACTACAGTGTACAATATTGATGTGGGCACAACTGAAGAAACTCCAAGAGTCAAGGATCTTAGAGCAAAGCTGGTAAACAAGCATTAATTGGCCTATTTAGCCAACATGTTAAGGTGTTTTCTCTGTAAGTCAACCTATGCCTCGGTTTTACTTTTGTTTAGGCACCTTAAACTCATTCACGGAATGTATCCAGGAAAAAATCTAATCCTGAAATGTGGTCAATTAGATTGTTGTTAACAGTTCTCAAGTTATTCTGGGTTTAGGAGACATCTTTTAAGGATACATTCTTTGACTGAAGACACAAATGCTACTACTGACATTCCCTCCAACAGCCGCATTGAACCCATTACTCATTCTATATCCTCGAATGATGAAATGCCATCTACTTCATCTCAATTTCTAAACAAAGAAGCAAACCTTACATGCCTACCCAGAAAAAAGAAATGTGTGCCTCAGTTATAGCCAAGCTTTTAGGTAGCAGTGTGCCAAATACAGTTGTTATGTCCACAATTGAAAATTTAGAGGAATTAGTTGAAGATCTGCAGTCTGATATAAGGGACAAAGTATTAAACTTACTCCCTGTTGGTAATCCATCAAGGCCTGCCATAGAAAACCTTTTTAAGAATTGGGATAATCCTTTTTGCCAGTTAAACTCTGACACCAAATGGAAGAAATACTTTAGGGATAAATGGGGTGTAGTTGAGCCAGTTGAAATACGCCTTGGAGTCAGGTATGATACCACACGAAATAACAGCACAGGAACTTATGAACAAGTTCCTGTTAATGACAAATTTATATATATTCCAGTTTTGAAAACACTCCAATTCATTTTTAAAAATGAAAACATTTGTAAAATGATGGAAACATGTAGTCACTCTGAAACATACAAGGACTTCTGTGATGGGAGCTACTTCAAAAATCATCCTTTATTTTCTGTTGATAAATTTGCCCTTCAGATACAATTATACTATGATGAATTTGAATGTGCAAATCCTCTTGGATCAAAAAAAGAAATACACAAAGTAAGCTGCTTTTACTTTATTCTCAGAAATCTTCCCCCAATGGTGAATTCCACCCTCATGAACATCCACCTGGCTTCTTTATTTTATGCACAAGATGTCAAGAAGTATGGGATTGACGAAATACTGAAACCCCTCATAAGTGACTTAAAAACACTAGAAACTGTTGGTGTTGTTGCTCCATTTGCTGAACAACTTGTACTTGGCACACTTGCTCAAATCACTGGCGATAACTTGGGCATGCATTGCATTCTTGGGTTTGTGGAATCATTTAATGCGCATTATTTCTGTCGCTTTTGTTTAACTGATAAATCTTCAGTTCAGTTTGTGTTCTCAGAGGATGACCCAAGCGTGATTTTAAGATCACCCGTTCTGAATGATCAACACTGTGCTCGTTTGGCTAATGATCTAACACTAAGCTCATGTTTTGGCATAAAGAAGAAAAGCACACTTAACACTTTGAAATACTTCAATACGGCAGAAAACTATGCAGTAGATATCATGCATGATATTTTGGAAGGGGTTGGCCAATTTGAGATAAGACTTCTTTTTGAATATTTGATTGAACATTTCATTTCCAAAGAAAGTTTACTGAACAGGATATATGCTTTTAATTATGGTTATTTTGAAAACAAAAACAAGCCAACAAGCCTTAATCTTGATTGTGTGGGCCATGGAATTGGGTTAAATGCAAGACAAACACTTTGTTTAGTCACAAACATTCCATTGATATTTGGTGATCTAGTACCAGAAGATGACTTGCATTGGCATTTACTACTTTTGTTGTTGAACATTATAAACATTGTGTTTGCATATGATATCACTGAAGGCATGACAGTGTATTCAAAACACTTAATCAGCGAACATCATAAGCTCTTCAAAGAACTGTACCCATCAAAGAACTTGCTTCCAAAACATCATTTTATGGTCCACTACCCTAGATGTATCAGAAAAATTGGACCTCTTATTCACATCTGGACTATGCGATTTGAAGCCAAACACAAATTTTTTAAAGATTGTGTGAAGAACTTCAAAAATTTAACAGTATCACTTGCAAATAAACACCAGCTTTCAGTAGCATATCACTGGGAATGTCTGTCATTTAATGCCATTGAGTCTGGTCCAGTTAAAACTTTTTCACTTGAAACAGTTGAATTTTCAGATGTTATAAGAGCGTATCTTCGTGCTGATTCTCAACTCACTGTTTGCATGATAAAGTGGGTCAAGTTTTCTGGAGTTGAGTATCGAGTTGGACTTTTTGTCTGCAGTGCTACTAAGCAAAATATGCCACTATTCCAAAAAATAGTTTCAATTTTTTTACACTCTGGTAAAGTGTTTTTTGTTTTGGTTCAGCACGAAACTTGTTTTCATGACCACTTCCATTCCTTCCAAGTGACTGAAAACATACCCAGGAAGATTTTTGTCATGGAAAGAGAAAGATTAAGACATTTCAAGTGTTTTGATGCTCAGATGTCATATGGGTCTGATTCACTCTCTTTTGTTGTGTCAGAAAGTTTTATCTAAAAGGGCTCTTGTTTTTTGAAAAGTAGTATACTTCATCTTCTATTGTCCTGAAAAACCAATTTTACAGATCTGAATGCGTGGTAAAAAAAATGCACTTTTTACAGAATTTTTGTGTGGGATACACTGGCTTTTATTTTTTTAATGCAATGTTTTTATTGCAGTTTTGACAATGTTTTTTGTGAATTGGATACAACATATTACAACAATAATTTATGTATGGTGTGTCTGAAAAATAAAAACAACAAAAGAAGTTCCGAGTATGTCTTTTATTGTACATTATAAACAAATATATAGAGTTAAAAGTAGTTTTTTGTTTCTTTATCTTTTAACTCTAGTAAGAGTTAATAAAAAAACTAACTAAACTGTTGAGTTTTATTTTACTCAGGGGAGGATTAAAAGTTTAACACTAATAAGAGTTAAAATTAACTCTGGAAACTGAGTTAAAATATTAACTCTAGCAAAAGAGTTACTTTAACTATTATTCTGAGTTTTTTTGATGGTCACATATGTACACTCAGATTGAGTTAATTTTAACTCTCATGGAGTTTATTCCAAAGACTAGAATTTGCTGTGTATAAATACAAATGAATCCCAAACGTTTCCTCACCAGTTCTGTTGTTTCCCCTGTATCAGAATCAGCGTCAGTTCATTGCACTTTACAATGGTTCCTGGTAAAAAATGTTCTGTGGCTTGGGATCATTTCAACTTGGTGTCTCCTAATAAGGTAATACACAATTAACGCCATTTATAAAGGGGGGGGGGGGGGGGGTTATAAATCTATGATGGCAGGTAGGAATAGTCACATTACAGATAGCTTAATGCCAAAGTTTGTGGCATTTGCATCCAAAGGTCATCAGTTTGAGATCAGCCTTTTACGATTTTGCCCTGCATTTATTTTCTTCATGTGATGCATGTTTTGCAGTGTCAAGAAAGCCTCTTTCACAGAAATCTTCACACTTGTTCTACGTTTTTTTGCAATCATCAACAATATTGTGTTGTACATTTTTTTTCATTATCATTTCCACATTAAAATGTTACAAGGACAAGGAGCTAAATTGAAGCAGATGATATACGTCCAGTCCGCCACCAGATGGCACTGTTCTGTTCAGTTTAAAAGCCCCCAATGGCTGTTTCATTTTTCCAGCACAATTACCGTAATTTCCGGACTATAAGCCGCTACTTTTGTCCTGCGCTTACAGCCCCGGGGCTTCTTCAGTGACGCGGCTTATTTACGGATTTATTTGGCGGCCGCCATGAACGTACTTTCAGATTCAGAGCATGGGTTGAATGTTTACTCAACTCCAAGCAACAAGTCATTTATGTTTGAACTCACCATTAAGCAGGCAAACAGCATGGAGTTGACTTCAGGTCTTAGACACTTCAGTCATGGTTCAACAAAAAGAAACACGCATGCCCAGCCGCATCCCAGAATCCTTTGGTGCCATTAGACCCAACTTGCATGTGATCGCCACTACAATATGACGCAGCTTTCAAGTTAAAAGCAATCGTTAAAAGCAGCGTGAAAAAATCCACCATCACCAACGGGTTTGGAAAAGCCGGTCAGCTGCGTGACGGAAATGCTGCAATCTGCAGCTTGGCTGCACGTAAATATGTGGGAATAACATCAGCCTTTATTTTGTCGGGACATGACTGGAAACACAAATTGATGTGATCGTTTTAACAGTTTCTAAGGACTGAGCGGAATTTTACTTTGAAAAGCTCACACGACCCACAGCCGGCGTGTGAGCTGGAGAGATGTTCTCCTGCTGCTTGTTCACATTGAGCTGCGGGACCGATGGCAGTCTGAAGGCTCCCACATGTAACAACACATCCTCCCCTCATACACAAAACGTATAGTATTAAGTCCGATTGCTCCGCACAGACACGATTCGCTCTGTCCACCGGCGCAATGGGGACGAAGCGCTCCTCCCTGGAGCCACACTGGCCAGGTGTGTCGGAGAAGATAGGAAGTAATATCACAGTCTAGTTTACTTCTTAGCCCTAAAGTCTTACATGTTTATAACTTCTTCGAAAACATATGGTCCATAAATCACCCAAACAGGAAGACTCAAAAAGCAGTTTTATTTGTAATTATAAATCGCCCTCCCGGCTTGTATTCAAAATGTTAACTGAGTTTGCTGACTTTCTATTGACTACTGTTTTAGACTCCAATCAAATTATAATAATAGGGAATTTTAATATTCATGTTGATAATGTTGCTTTCACACAAAACGTAATTGGACCCACTTACTGTCACAAACACACCCTGGACCTTGTTTTAAATCATGGTATAGAGATTAGAAATATATTATCTAAAAGTGATGCTGAAAAACTCCTCCATGCATATGTCATATTCAGACTGGATTACTGTAACTCTTTGCTAGCAGCGTGCCCTAAAAGTTCCTTAAGAAGTCTCCAGTTAGTTTAAAATGCAGAAGCAAGATCGTTAGCAGGAACTAGCAAAAGAGAACACATTATCCCTGTGTTAGCTTCACTTCACTGGCTCCTAGTTGAATCTAGAATCAAGTTCAAAATCCTCCTCTTATGGAATAAGTTCCCAGCTCATGTAAGAGAGGCCGACACAGTTTCTACATTCAAAGTTAGGCTTAAAACATTCATCTTTGGAGAGACTTATTGCCAGACTAGCTAGTATTCAGATGAATATTTAACATACTATTACTAGGTACTGGATAGGGAGCCAGTTTAGCTCATGCTGGTTTGCGGCGCCTTACGTCTGTGTAACCAGGGTTCAAATCCAGGCTGCTCCCTATTCCCTTCTCTGCTTCTGTGCCGGTCCCAAGCCCAGATAAATTGAGAGGGTTGCATCAGGAAGGGCATCCGGCATAAAACATTGCCAAGTTAACCATGCGACTCCTCCTCAAAAGAGAGGTTGTTTCACTGTGGCGACCCCTGATGGGAAAAGCTGAAAGAGGAAGGGAAGCGTTAGGTAATGGATAAAAGCAAATATGCAATAACTTACCGTATTTTCCGGACTATAAGTCACTCCGGAGTATAAGTCGCACCAGCCCAAAAATGCATTATAAAGTAGAAAAAAACACAGATAAGTCGCACTAGACTATAAGTCGCATTTTGACGGGAAATTTATTTGACAAAATCTGAGACCAAGAACTAATAACTTTCACAACCTCATATGACACAATCATAGCAGAGTGTTTATCTCATAATTTCACAGTAATTATTTCTCATACGTATTCATTTATTCCTTTCATAAAGCATCATTGGCCAACTAATACTCTGTTTTCATCCTGTATTTGTAGAAACAGTTGTCATTTTTATTGCATTTCTGAATCTATGAAATCATTGGAAAATAGAATATTATGTTTTTAACTGTAAAAAAAAAAATTGCTGATTCTCTGAGTCACTTAACATACTCTTAACACTTAATATACCTCATACATCAAATTGTCCCAGGAACATCATCTCTGTTCCTCACAAATGAAAATAACAGGAGGGTTAACAATGAATTTATTTCAATTTATTCCTAATATAAGTCGTTCCGGAGTATAAGTCGCACCCCTTGCCAAACAATTAAAAAAAGGGCGACTTCTCATTATATGTAAATCACTTGGAAGCAACTCATCCTCGGTAAGTATTTATTTATGCACGGAACGGGCGCGCGCACACACAAGCGCACACAGGGGCGTGCACATGCGATCCCGCACACACACGCCGACATACTGCAATCACCTCACACAGGCTCTCATAGGACGCACGCGACACGCAGCTCACATAGCCAGAAAACGTTCACGCGCACAGCGCTTCTCAATGCGGGCACGCGCACACGGACTGGTACACAAGCACTACTTAGCTTTACACCTTTTCAGTCAGAGCAGTTATGAACAGTCTTAACATCGTTAGCTGGAATGTGCGTGGACTTGGCTCTGAGCCAAAGAGACTGAAAGTGTTAAATCACCTGGATGGTCTAAAAGCAGATATAGCTCTACTGCAGGAGACCCATTTATCAAATTCTTTGAATCACCTTATGTGCTGCTTACAATTTCCAGTTATATACTCTGCCAGTTTCAACTCCAAACAACGAGGAGTTGCTGTTTTAATTAATAAAAATCTTAATTTTACTCATAAGGATACAGTTACTGACCCAGAAGGCAGATTTGTAATCATTAATATATCCATTCAGAATAAGGACTATTGTATAGTGAGTGTTTATGGTCCTAATGTTGACGACTCTTCCTTCTTTCACAGATTCTTCACCTCACTCTCAGTCCACTCTGACTCCACAATCATTATAGGAGGAGACTTCAACCTTGTTTTGGACCCTGAACTTGACAGACTCAGCACAGCAGCAAACCAGCGTACATGGCGATCTGCAAGTATTCTAAAGCAGTACATGAATGATCTGGGTCTCTGCGACGCGTGGCGCTCATGTCACCCAAGCACTAAAGGGTTCACCTTTTTTTCTCCAGTTCACTATTCACACTCCCATTTGGACTATTTATTAATCAGTAACTCTCTTTTAAAAAATATTCAAAGCTCCAATATCCATCCAATTATTATCAGTGATCATGCACCAGTCTCTGTAAACATTTCTAGGGAAAAATCCACACCCTCTGGTACAACCTGGAGGTTTAATACGTCTCTGTTAAAGGACCAGGAATTTCTTGAATTCTTTAAAAAAGAGTGGGAAACCTTCTTAGACTTCAACAATACTCCAGACATCCCACCGTGCGTTCTTTGGGAAACAGCAAAGGCAGTCATGAGAGGGAAAATCATTTCTTATTCAACGCACAAAAAACGCAAAGAGAAAGCAGATTTATTAGAATTAGAAAATAAAATCAAAACCCTGGAGACTGCTTATGCTGCTTCTGCACAGGAACACATTCTGGGAGATCTGAAAAATTTAAAGCTGCGGTTAAATGACATCATTAATAAACAAACACAATTTCAAATACAAAGGCTACGACTTGAAAGATTTGAAAACTCTAATAAATCTGGCAAATTTCTGGCTAATCAGCTTAAAATTAACAGAGAAAAATCATCAATCACCTCTATTATGGACCAAACAGGAAATGTCACCCATGACCCGGTCAAAATTAATAACGCATTTGAAAACTTTTATAAAAACCTGTACACACCGCAGATCAATCCGTCAGGGCAAAGTATTGACTCATTTCTTAATAATGTAAACCTACCCAGGCTAAATGAGGATCAAATCACAAACTTAGATTCTCCGCTCTCGCCGTCTGAACTTCATGAAGCTCTGTTACTTATGCCCAATGGTAAAGCACCAGGGCCTGACGGCTTTCCTGCTGAGTTTTATAAAGAATTCTGGAAAAACTGGCACCAACATTTTATAAAACGGTCACATCTATTAATGAGAGCCAATCAATGCCACTTAACATGAACTCAGCCAACATAATTCTTCTTCTAAAACCAGACAAAGATCCCACTAGTCCTTCAAGCTATCGCCCTATTTCTCTAATCAATGCAGATGTAAAAATTATCTGCAAAGCACTAGCACAGAGAATAGAAAAAGTCACTCCTCACATAATTCACTTCGACCAGACTGGATTCATCAAAGGCAGACACTCGGATGATAATGTCCGTAGACTAGTTAATATAATAGACTTTGCCACCATTAAAAACCAGGAAATGACGGTACTATCGCTGGATGCTGAAAAAGCCTTTGACAGAGTTAATTGGAAGTTCCTTATTGCTGCCCTCCATAAGTTTGGTTTTGGAGAAGCATTCATCAATTGGATCAAAATATTATATCACAACCCCAATGCATCAGTTAGAACTAATAAACAGACTTCAAACAGGTTTTTTCTTGGAAGAGGAACCAGACAGGGCTGCCCACTCTCTCCTTCTCTTTTTGCTATATTCATTGAGCCTTTAGCTGCAGCAATAAGACAGAATGAGAGCATTATAGGAATAAAAACCAAACACAGCCATCATAAAATTAGTCTTTATGCGGATGACATATTACTGTTTTTAAGGAATTTACATTCTGTAAATGAAACAGCAATGATCATAAATGAATTCTCCTCCATATCAGACTATTCCATTAATTGGAATAAGTCTGTTTTATTACCACTCAACAGGAATATGGAACAAAGACTCACAATTCCAGTTAAAACAGGAAATATCAAATATCTGGTTATCTACTTTTCCCCCAAACTATCAGAACTGGTGCAGCTAAACCACACCCCATTACTGAAAAGCATACAGGACGATCTAACACGCTGGACCAACCTGCCTCTGTCCCTTATGGGCAAGGTAGCCACGGTTAAAATGAAAATCTTACCCAAAGTTAATTATCTCTTCTCAATGATTCCCACACAACTGCCATTAAAATGGTTCAAAACATTAGACTCATCCATATCAAGCTTTCTATGGAACAACAAACCTGCAAGAATTAGTCTAAAAACTTTAAAATCTGCAAAAAGCTGTGGAGGATTAGAACTACCTAATTTCCACAAATACTTTCTTGCAAATAGATTACAATATATCTTAAAATGGTTAAAAAATAATCCAGAAACCAACTCATGGTTAGACTTGGAACAGGTGTTATGTGGAAAGATCAACCTGTCACAGCTACCATTTATTAGCCAAACAGTTAAAAAACAGGATTGTTTCAAAAGCATTAATATAAATGCCACCTTAACAGCCTGGTGGGAATTTCTCAAAATATCAAAATCATCAATTCAACCGTGCAAAATGACACCCATCTGGAACAACCCGGACATCCTTATTAACAAAAAAATGATTCACTTCCCAGCTTGGCAAGCAGGGGGCATAAAACAACTAGAGCACGTAATTATTGATAGAAGATTCATAACCCCCCAGGAACTTCAAGACAAACATGGAATAAATAACTTCTTGGAATATCAGCAACTTAAATCAAGTATTACTAAAAAGTATAAAATTAAAGACGACGATTTAAAGCTACCAGATGTAGTTACCACTCTGATTAATTTTTCAATGAATAGAACTCTCTCCAAAATATACAAACTTTTATGTAATTTAGACAACAATATTGCCCTTCCAACAAAAAAATGGGATGGGAAGCTTCTGGTCAGAACTTTGTCTAAACACCTTTAAACTGACAAAAAGTCCAAATCTGCAGCTAATCCATCTCAAAACTCTTCACAGAATTTACTACACTGGACAGAGGATGTTCAAGATGGGTCTCAGTAACTCAGACATTTGCGAGCACTGTGATAATAATCTACCCGACAGCTACATGCATGCACTGTGGTTCTGCACTCCTGTCCAGGCTCTCTGGCAGCAGGTATGTGCCGATTTTTCAGTCTGGCTTAAGGTTTCAATCACTGCCTCACCGTCACTTTGTGTGCTTGGTGACATGAGTGCCATCGTTATAGAAGAAGGATTAGCATCTATCATTTTCATAACTCTTTGTATTGCCAAAAAAACTATTTTAATAAATTGGAAAAACAAGAAAAATATAAACATAAGTCAACACAGAAATCTGCTGTTTGATCATATCAGCTTGGAAAAAATGTCAGCCCAAAGCTCAAGTAACTTTGAAAGAATTCAGTCTCTCTGGTCTCCTGTGGTTGACTCCATGACTTAGGGGGTGGAGGGCTTGGTCGTCGCTGCTCCTTGCCCTTCTGCCGTGGTTTGGGGTGGGGGTCGGGGCTTCCGGTGCCTGGCGGGGGCGGTGGGGGGCTCCGTTGGTTGGGGGGTCGGGTCCGGTGCCTGGGTGGGGCGGGCTGGGGCGCTGCGTGGTCCTCTGGGCTTGGGTGTGGGGGTGCGTGGTGGGGGGGTGGGGTGGTGGTCTGGCTTGGCTTGGGGGGGTGGTCCCTTTGCCTGTGCTGGGGGGGGTTGGCGGGGGGCCCTGCTCGGGTGGGGGGGGCCCAGCGGCGCCGGATGGGCTGCCCATCTGCACCTGGGGCTGGGATCGGCCCTTCCCTGGCTCTGGGACGGGACGGGACAACCCTCTCGGGGCCCCCGGTCGCTCTGGGTGTCACCCGCTTCGGCTGCGGGGTCTGGGGTGGGGTGGGGTGGGGGGCTTGTCGGCCCTGTCCTGTGGGGGGGCGTTCTGGGGGGGAGGGGGGGCCCATTATTAGTACGGGTCGGGGGGGCTAGCGGGTCGGGGTCTCCGCTGAGGCAATCAGTGGTTGCCTCGGCCGGTTGGCCTCCTCGGTCCCGTCGAGGCCTGACCAGAGCTCTTCTAGGGCCGGCGTCTGGGGGTGGGGGCCTGGGCTTGCTCCGGGGGGGGCGACGCTTTCTGGCTCCTCTCTCTCTGTGTGGGGTGGGTGGTGCCGGGCCTGGGGTGTCGGCGCCTCCGGGGGTGGGCCCCTGGGCTGGGTGGCCCTGGCCCCTTTGCTGGGGGTGGGCTGGGGGACGGCTGTTTGACCACCGGGGGACAGTCTACCAGCTGTCCCCAACTTACCCCCTTCCTTATATAACCTCATATTAGGGTGAGGGGGTGGGGGGTCTAGCCTGCGATGCGCCTTGGGGGGGGGCTACTTGGGAGTGGCCCCCCTCCTATGGTTGCCGTATGGAGTGGGCCCCCCCTCTTTCGGTTTTATTTGCACCTTAGACATGTAGGGTCCTTGGTAGGGGGGGTGCTTGGACATCACTGCAAGCAAGCAGCAGATGTCCTCCTGGCACCCTACCCGCCAATTTTAACCGCACCTTAGACATTTAGGGCCCCTTGGTGTGGAGGGTGAGGGGACATCACTGTGAGTAATCAGGAGATGTCCCCTTAGTGCCCTACTCGCCAATTTTAACTGCACCCCCCTTAGTACACACACCCCTCCCCCTTCAATAGATACATTCTAACATAAACACACACACATGCACACAAACACCCTCTCAAACACCCATACACGCACACACATTTTACAAGGAAGGTGGGACCTGGGTCCATCTGTCCCCTACCCCTTCCCTGGTGGGGGGTGCGGGCCCCTTGGCGATGGCGGCCGTGTCCCTTGGGTGCCGGCTCCCTGGGCCCGGCGGTGCTCTCTCCGCGCGGTGGGGGGGTTCATATTACACCTGAGCCGGGGGTGTTCGTGTCCCTGGGGGGTGGGTCCTGGTCCTTGCCCCTGGGCGCTGGGCCCCGCCAAACTTCCAACATGGCTGAGCCTGGTCGGGCCATATTTATAACATCCCTTGTGGGCCGCCCTTTTTTCCCCGGGGTTCCCCCCTCCTGGGCGGGGGCGGCGGGCCCCTGCCTTGCTCCTACCTGGACCAACCGTGGGCCGGGTGGGTGGCTGCCTGGAGTGCGGAGCGGGTCTCCCTTGGGGGGTCCTGGCTCGTACCTGGGGTCGGGGCGGGGGGATGCCCGGAACTCCTGGGTGGTGGTGGGGTGCTCGTCTGGGGCTGTGGGCGTCCCTCTCCGGTGGGGCCCTGCGTTGGGCTCTTCCGGCGCGGCGGGGGGCTGCTTTCCTGGCTGGGCTGGGGCGGCGCTCCCTTTCCCTCTGCGCCTCCCTGCTCTCTGGCTCTGGGGGCCTCGCGGCGGTCCTGCTGGCCCTGGCCTGGGTGGCGGTCTTGGTCGCCCGGGGGGCGGTTGTTCCCTGCCTGCTCCCGTGTGGTGTTGGGGGAATTCCGGCTGCCGCTGCTGCTGCGGCGGGGGTATGGGTGTGGGGGTGGCTGGGCGCTCCTCCTCCTTCTTTTCACATTCCACCATCCATTTTAGAAGAACATAAACACTCACCTGAGCACAGGTGTTAGCTCACCTTTGCACTAATAGTTTGCATGACTGAATGAATGAAAGATTTCACACTAGTTGGTTTAAAGGCATAGGTATGCGTTCGTGAACACTATCTGTTTTGTGTGCATGTTGACATGTGGACATTTTTGCGGCTAGCAGGTGTGTTGATAATATTTGAGTGTGTGTGAACAGGCCCCGCCCTTTTTGTACTACATTTGAACCGTACCGTAACGATAAACAACCAGTAAACCTGTCTGCTCTATGCTGCTTCATGGTCTTACCCCCCTTCCCCTCCTATTATCACCCTCCTACCTCCCCCTCTCTCTAACGTCCCTCTCTCTTCTTCCCCTCTTTCCTTTTCCGTCCGGTCCAACACCAAAGATTTTCAAACATGATTGAAATTAATAAAGTTTGGCCTCAATTACAAAAGGGGTTTATTCAGACATACCTTTGGTTTGTCTGAAGATGAATAACCCCTCTTGTTAAAATAAAATATGTCCAACACAAGAGGCCCTCAGCTCTCATCTGTTTGCCTAGCTGTTGGACAGGACAAGTTAAAAAAAAAAAAAAAAAAGGGCGACTTATAGCCCGGAAAATATGGTATGTACATTTTTACAACACTAAGGGCAGGGATGCTCAGTATATTTAGTTAAGTTTAGCCAGTACTATTGAATTCTATGACTTCATGTTCTTTATGATTCATGTTTATTACACAATTACCGGTATGAAGCCCATTGAGACAACTAGAGTTGTAATATTAGGCTATATAAATAAAATGGAATTTAATTGAATTAAATATTTTGGCTACTTTTCAGTGATTTTCTTCTAAAGATTAGTGTTATTTTCCTATTTTTAATCTTTGCACTGCATTTAGCAAACTATTCAGAATGTCTGTATTTCATGACATGTAAAATGATTAATACAATAATGCGTAGGAAAAAAAGAAGTCAACTTCTTTAGTACCGAAGATGTTTTATCTTAGCTCAGGGGCTTTTTCATAGCCAGTTTTATTTACCTAGGAATTCAGTATAATCAACCTGGATGAATAACAGTCTATAACGCTTATTGCTTTAAAATTTTGTTCTTTATTATTAAACTAGTGTGTTATTATTGACTTATTGTGTACATTTATTTCATAGCTGACATTTGGGACAGCAGACACAAATCCTGCTCCTTATAGCTTCTTTGCCAGTAGTGTTTCTGGCAAGCTAACCAGTAGTTCTACTCTCTGTGGAAAGGTTAACCCTCCTTTGAAAGCACATAATGATAGTCCAGCCAAGTACAGCCGAGTGTCCAAGAGAATACATTGACCTTTTTAATTCCAGGGAACCACACAAATCTGCTGTGTCTAGTTTGCATATTTTTAAAAAAATAACATTGTGCACTGTGACTAAACTGTGAGCAATTCGTTAACGGAGCTACACAACAACATCAGCTCGCTCCAGCACAATCTCCCGAGGGCATTTTACGTGGTTACAGGAGACTTTAACCATGTAAACCTGACAAACACCAAGTTCCACCAGCACATCACCTTTCCAACACGAGGAAATAACACTCTGAACTATGTCTACACCAAAAAAAGGACGCATACAGAGCTGTCCCCCATCCCCATTTGGGTTTCTCTGACCACATCGCAATAATGCTGGTCCCTGCTTACCGCCCTTCCCCCAGACGCCAGGCATCAAGAGGACCATCACATTGCGGCCCAATGTGGCTGCCGCAGCTCTACAAGACTTTTTCCAGCACACAGACTGGCAGATCTTCAGGGAGGCAGCTTTTCACGAGGGGGAGGTGGACCTGGAGGAATATACATCAGGCGTCCTCGGGTGCATCAGGAAGTGCACGGAGGACTTCACCAGCACCAGGACTGTAACGGGACTATCCCAACCAAAAACCCTGGCTGAACGCAAAGGTGCGATCTGTACTGAAAAACAGAAATGCTGTGTTCCAGTCTGGTGACAAGGTGGCACTCAGAGCAGCAAGAAGGGAGCTGCACACTGGGGGCAAAGGCTGCATACGCTCAGAGGATCAAGGGACACTTTATGTCCAATAATCCGCGGAGTATGTGGAAGGGCATTAAGTGCATCACAGACTACAACACCAAAGATGCACAATGCCCCGAGGACCCCCTCTACCAGACGCGCTCAACCTTTTCTACTCCCGCTTTGAGGACTCCAACGTCCCCCCCAGCACCAGACTCACCACCCCACATGGTGAAGAGCCTTTCAGTGTGACGCCTGTGGAAGTGAGGAAGACCCCCCAGAGGATCAATCCTCACAAAGCTGCTGGACCCGACAACATCCCTGGACAGGTGCTGAAGGACTGTGCTCACCAGCTCACAGAGGTGCTGACAGACATATTCAGCACCTCCCTGAAGCAAGCAGTGGTCACCACCTGCCTGAAGACCCCCACAATCATTCCAATCCCCAAAACATCCTCAGTGACAGGTCTGAATGACTATGTGTGGAAAAAAAAAAGTTGTGATAAACTGGTCATGACCCACATCACAGAATCCATTGATGTCACCAAGGACCTGCACCTTTATGCATACAGGTCAAACAGATCTACAGAGGATGCTATCTCCTCTGTGGTCCACACAACCTTCACCTACCTAGAGAATAAGAATTCGTACGTTTGCCTGCTCTACGTGGACTTCACATCAGCCTTCAACACAATCATCCCTCAGACCCTCATCCAAAAACTGCACACACTCGGAATGAGCTCCACTCTATGCAACTGGGTCTTGAACTTCCTGACGGACAGACCACCGTCTGTAAAGATCTGCGACGTCTCCTCCTCCCCGATCACCCTCAGCACGGGCCCCAGGGCTGTGTGCTAAGCCCCCTCCTATTCACCCTGCTCATGCACGACTGCGCAGTGAGTCACCCCCGCTGTCTGATCGTGAGGTTTGCGGATGACACAGCTTTGATTGGACGCATCACCAACAATGATGCGTCCGACTACAGGCAGGAGATGGAACTACTGGAGGGCTGGTGCAGAGACAACAACCTCTGCATCAACGTGATGAAGACCAAGGAGATGATCGTGGACTTCAGGAAGGACAGACACCTCCCTCCTCCCCTTCACATCGGAGGTGCAGTGGTGGAAGTGGTTTCTAGCTTCAGGTATCTGGGCATGCACATCTCCAACGACCCTACCTGGAGCACCAACACTTCCTGCCTGGTCATGAGGGCCCATCAAAGCCTGTATTTCCTGAGGAGCGCCTATGCGCGGTCTACGCGGCCAAAAGTTTCCTTCCACAACAGTGAAGGAAACTTCTGGCCCGCAACAGACCGGCTTTTCCAAACCCGTTGGTGATGGTGGATTTTTTTCACACTGCTTTTAACGATTGCTTTTAACTTGAAAGCTGCATCATATTAAAGTGGCGGTCACGTGCACATTGGGTCTACTGACACCAAAGGATTGTGGGATGCGGCTGAGCATGGGTGTTTCTTTTATTGCACCATGACTGAAGTGTCTAAGAACTGAAGCTAGGTCCATGCTGTTTGGCTGCTTGACTGTGTGTCAAAGCAATTGTGCTTGTTGCTGGACATAGAATTATGCAGACACTCTCCCCTCTGAGGCTGCCGGAGCGTTCCTGGTGGCCGTTAAATAAAAGCATAAATTAGCCGCATCATTGAATAACCCGCAGGATCAAAAGTTGGTGACAAAAGTAGCGGCTTATAGTCCGGAAAATACAGTACTAAACTCTGGAATATCATTGTAACCCCCCACTCCCCCTCACGGACAACTTGAAAAAGCAGTGCTATGTGATACACTCTTCTTCAGTGCAATATCTATAAGACTGTGCAATAAGCATGGGACTGTGCAATACTGTGATATATTCTCCTATGTTCAAAACTCAAAAGTAATCATAATATATCATATTGATATGTCTCTTACTTCATGTCTTTCTCACTGTAAACGGCTGGCCGGGACCAGAGACACAAATTTCGTGTATGCTCTGTGGTGAAATGACAATAAAGAATCCTGAATCAGGATGATGTCAGAACCTTATGTGTCTCTTTATAGCAGTGGCCCCAACCAACAGGCCACGGACTGGTAACAGTCTGTGTCACAGTTGGCACTGGGCTCCGAAAGTAAAACATAGCCTACCTTTTTTCCTAGTTAGTTCATAATCTGCAAAACTTTTTGGAAAACTACTGGATTCTCCACACCACATCGGACTCATTCTGGACACGTGTAAAGTCACTCTGTCATGTATCGAAAAGCCATCCACTACTTTCTTAAAGTGCCTATGCTGACTAAGCTAGCGAAGTTAACAAAAAGAAACATACTTGGAAAGTTTGTTTTCCCAGAAAAGATTCAGTGAGAAAACGGAATAAGAACCTTCGACTTCAAAATAAAAGAAAGCTGAATTTAAGAGACAAAAACAAGAAGTCCAATATATGGATTTCTTGCGACAGTTGTTCCCACACACCATAATAATAATGTCATGATCTCGCGGGATTTCTGACAGACCCAAACGCTGGAACCCAGAAGGACACTAGGAGTCGTGAGGTAAGTTTAAGAGAGTTTTAATTCACAGAGGGTGAGTAGATTGTAGGATTCTTGACGTGGCGTGGCAGCTGATTGGAGGTTTGCGGCAGGAAGGTCCAGAGTGCGTGGCTTCGGCTGAATCCAAGGAGGAGAGCGTGAGCGGTGGACTGCGACCCGAGGTTCACCCGTGATGCAGACAATTCCTGAGAGTGGAGCAGAGAGGAACAGTTAACAAAACATGAGCTGCCCAAACATAAGCACCGTGGAAGGAACAACGGACTGGCATCGAAAACAGGTCCTGTATCTCCTTAAGTAGGCGGGGATGAAGATGAGGTGAGTGGAACCAGCTGGTCGCGTCCAGAGCAGAGCAGGAACGGGGGAGGAGGAAGGTAATTGACAGAGGCACCATGTCAATAATTTATATTATTCAGCAACCAGCTGTCTTATGTTTTGAGAATGCTCCTAATTATGTTGCTCTAACAGTGGATTCACATTTACTACTTATATTATTTAGAAAATACCAGTTTCTGTGACTTTTTTTGTTTTTATTTGTCACATTTTAAAAGTAGGATGAGGCTAAAGTTGGCATCTGATTCTTTTAGCTTCTACTTTGACCGTTATGGGTTAAGGGGACAATCTCTATAATATTTTAATGGTTCCCACACTAAACCTAAAGCACACAAAGAGTTTAAACCAACTGCATATATTTTACAAAGTCTAAAGTTGAGAAACTGAAGGCTTAAAAAAAGCCGGTCGGTATACTGACTGACAATAAACTCGTTTGTGGCCCGAAAAAGGTTAGGGACCACTGATCTATACTACTTTAATTTGCTCCAATTATGAAAAAGTTTCAATTCTGATAATGCTGCCTTGTCTTTCAGCATTGTAAATTTTGCCGTCTAATATTATAATTGCATTTAGAGACCCAAATCAGTTCCCCTGTCTTCTAGAACCCTCCTCAGAGGGTGGAGAACATCAGGTCTTTCCTGGCATTGCATTGGTGTGTTGCGGAATGCTAAACTGATCCTTGGAGAAAACAATGTGGAACTGCAGTTTCCAAGCACAAGAATGAACATTGTATGAATATAATTTATAATGAACATTATAAAAGAACACAGCAAACTCTGCTGGTTCATTCTCTAAATTGTCTTGTTCACTGTCATGCTAGAAAAAAGTAGCAAGAAACATAAAGCTTCCGGTACAATCCTGAGCTGCTTCAACATGCTGCCAATCTTGGTGGCACCAAAATTTAAATGACCAAACGGTTTGCTGTGACTGATCTAATCCTACAGAATAAAATGAACTTTTCTTAAAAATCAGATATTGGAATTTAAATCTAAAACTATGTAGCCACAAGGGGGCCAAGTCTGAGTCTCCCTGTCCTGGTCCTCTGCCTGGATAAAATACAAGGTGGTGTCAGGAAGGTCATCTGGCGAAAAAATTTCTGCCAAACAACCTGTGCAAATCAGTGAAAACTGTTTCACTGTGGCGACTTCTGAAAGGATATACTGAAAGGTAAAGTAAAAGGAGAAAGTCCTCTTAAGTAAAAAGTCTTCACAAAACCTTTTTCTGCATTAATGGGAAACTAGTAGCGGTAAATTTGCTAACGCAGGCCGGTTAACATTAGCCTAATAGTGGATTAACAGCTAAAATCTGAATTTTTTTCTAAATTGACCTGTTTATTCAATATTCTTGTTTTTCTTTTTCCAAAGACGAATTAATTAGACCATGTTTATGACCACAGATATGGAAATTTATAGAATTATAGGCCTCTCTTTTGAAACAAAGAAATTAAGAGTTATTTTACATCAAGAAAATGCCAAGAGTGTGCAAAGCAGTAATCAAAGCAAAAGGTGGCTACTTTGAAGAATCAGCAAGATTCTACTACTTTGAAGAATCAGCTGTCAGACTCCTCCCCCTCCCAGCTCTGCTCCAGACTCACAGCTGTGTCCACTTATCTCATCACCTTACCTGCTTCATAAGGAGACTCACCTCAAGCACTCTTCGCCAGTTCGTTAACACTGATGGTGCTTTACTCCGTTTTGAGCTACGTCTGGCCCCTTTGCCTTGTTCTTCGCTCACCTTGTTTTGCTGTGCTTCAGGTCTTGCCTTCCACGAGTGACACAGGAGTCTTTCATCCTCCCGGGCAGAAGCTGCACGCCTTGACGCCTCCCAAGAACTCCAGCCACGCCACCGCCAAGAACTCTAGCCACGTCACAGCTAAGACCCGCGGAGCCGCCTTTGTCAAGCTTATCCGCTATCCAGCTGACGGTCCGCTCCATCAAGTCCCGCAACGCTACAAGATCCGCTGGCTCCTACAAAATAAAACCACTTACTTACCTTTCACTCACCTGCTTCTTCCTTCCGGGTTACAGCATCTGGGTTTGTCACGTGATCAGATCATGACACACACGTGTTTATTCATAGTTTTGATGCCTTCAGTGTGAATCTACAATTTTCAAAGTCATGAAAATAAAGAAAACTCTTTGAATGAAAAGATGTGTCCAAACTTTTGGTCTGTACTGTTCAAACATTTATTTTCAATGCATTGTCAATTCCAGTATCCATTTTATTTAGGCCTATATAGGTCAGGCTTAAAAAGGCTATCGAATGCCTAAAGTGCTGTAGAGTAGAACAAAAGATAATCACTACAATTAAAATATATCAGACACAAAACATAAAAGCAATCCTCTAAGAAAACTAACAGGTAAAATAAAAACACAATTATTTGAAATTATTGGAAGTACAAAAAAATTACTACTCTTAATCTTATTTGAACTTCACAATATTTTATCATAAAAATTGCATTTAAAAAGTCTGAGATTTCAAAATTACACTGAAGCTATACACACTGGGCAAGAATGCAAGTCAAATGCCTTGAACACACATTTAGCCCAGGGTGTTCACTCTGGACAAGTAGTAATGGGCTTCTTTTCTACTGCTGACTTACTCATGTCTGCCACCTACAGTTGGAAGAGGCTTGGTGCAAAATGTCTCCACAAATACTCCAAACTGTTTGAGTTACTGTTCTCCAGCACTTTGTGATTAATTTTTTTTTCCAGGAGCCCCTATTTCAACAAATCTCCCAAATTTTGCAGCAGGCTTTTACTTTCACAGTTCTATTCAGATATATAAATTACTTGGTATCAAGGAATTCCAGTCCGGTAGAAACCACAATTATTAATTTCTCTTTGATCAATCTTCAAACAATTGCAACTACCAAATCCAACTCCCTAATTGGTCAAGGCTTGAGCTCGTTTAACTTGAAACACACGTTTGATGGTCGAGCGTTTTGTACTGGGAACATTTTTTTAAATAGATCAAAACATGATCCCAGTGGGAATTTACTTTTAGTTAAATAAACCAATATATGACCATACACTGGGTAACATCATAAGTACCATACAAATACGTGATATGACTCTAACAACTTATGAAAACTCGTTTTTTTTTTAATAGTTATGTGAGTTGTAAAAAAACATAAAAACTCTTTCTAAAAACTGTTGGGAGACAATTGAAGCATACAGGTGGATGGGAGAGGAAGTCCAGAGCATCAGAAAAATAGCATGTGAGGGAAAGCACAAACAACAGAGCTTAACACAGAAAGAAGAAGATGAAAAAAGAAATGAATACATGCGAGCAGTCAGTGAGTCGACTGATCAGGAGGACCGTCTCCTATCACACACATGCTGTCAGTGAAAGAGGGAGGCATGCCTGATGGATTTCTATGATAGATGTGTGGATGCGTCGAGCCGTGGACCCAGCTGCCGGGCTTAATGAAATATGTCCCACGACAAGATAGAAGGCTCTGATTTAAACACATCCTGCCACACTATTCTTCTTTTTCCTAATGCAGCCAGAAAGACCAGCCGCCACAGCCGGAGCCCCCTGTCTGTTTGTCTTCCTATTTTAAACTCAGCTTTTTCATTTGGAACCAATCCGCTGTTTCTCGTCTCAGTCCCGAAACCAATCACACTTCTGTTCTGTGCTCCTGTAGATCATTTACAAGTCAAACCTGATCTAGAACACCCTCTGTTGTTTTGCTTTAAGCCTCAACCTCATCTTCTGCCTCACTGCACCTTCCATGTGTGCCAGTTTTAATCCTGCTAGCTCTAAATCAGAATTTTAATGAATGAGTAGAAAAAAATGTCCATGGCATTGTACTAAATGTTTCTTCTATTCCTCCTTCTCATGGCAACCTATCTTCTTCCCTCTTGCCTACTCCATTTTCCTGATCACGTCCCTCCCTGTTTTGTCCTCACCCTTCTCGCTTCTCTTTGTGTGTCTTTCACCCACGGGACTGAGTGCTCCTGTTTTATCAGGAGTTCAGGGCATAAAGCCAAGGAGAGGCCTGGTCAGCTAAGTGTTTACAAAGCTCTCTGTCATGTCAACAAGGACAAACAGTCACTCTTCCTTTGCTCCCACCTCCCAAATTCCACCACCTTTTCAATTGAAAGCAAAGTTCTCAGTCTACATCCTTATCTGCCTCTATGTCTCTTCATTTCAGATTATATTTCCTCCAAACTGATGGCATCATAAGGGCCAGATGATTTTATGAGGCATGTTCTGTTGAATAAAATCACAGAACAGTTCCATATTTTCCAAGAGGGTTTGCCTCTGCAGACAGGCTTGCTGTAAGGCCTGCTTCCTTCCTGGAATAATTGATTTAACTAATTGCCGGCCATGTTTCATTCCGAGGAAGTGACAGGAGCAAAGCAGAGAGATGGAGCTGGGAGATTAATTAGGAAACAAAGCCATCTTTATGGAAATTAAATATATCCCCTGATGATAGTCTTTCTTTACTATTAGTCTGTTGGGTTTCTTCCCTCGTGCGCCATGAAGCTTTGGAAAGCCACAAAAGCATTACTAAGATGAACTTAGTTGCGAGAGGCAATACATGCAAATCGGCTTTTAGCCGTGCCAACCTCAGATCCCACTTTCATGAGTGATGGGTTCTGAGTTACATAATTGACTCAAGTAAAACAGCAGTTTCTATAAAAGAGCAGCTTTCTTTTTCAGGGGCAAAAATACAAACAAAATTCCATAATCACAACTAGATCTGGTGATGGGGCCAAAAAAATAATTTCCAAATTTTTTCAAATTTTCGTTTTAAAATAGACTAAATCACAGACAAGCAAAACAAACACTTCAGGTGCTCTTTTGACCATCACAAAACAGAATGAAAAAGGAAAAGTAAAGAAGTAATTGGCAGTTACATTCTATTCAATATGTATTTACAGGCTGTCCAAATAGGACATAAAGAAAAGAAAAGCAAGGAAAAACCACAATGTTTCCTTTTTAACACATTGAACAGAAGACAAACGCTTCTTACCCCATTTTTTTATACTTACTTCAACAGTGCAACATCACAAAAGCACAGAAAAACATCTGCAACCTGGAGGACATAGTAAATTAAATTAAACAAAAAATAAATAAATAAAAATACACACTAAAACAACCGTTATAAGAACAAAAAAAGACCGAAAACAACTGCAACAATAAATTAATGAATGAATGAATGAATATATAAATGAATGAATGAAAAACACTGCATGACACATAGTTTGCTACTGCAGCACCGTGTTGTACAGTCTGATGGCTGTGGGGAAGAGTGACCTGTGGCAGCGCTCCTTCTTGCACTGTGAGTTTTTACAGTCTTGTGCTGACGGAGCTGGTCAGGAGTTTGGTGGAGAGGGTGGGAGGGGTTATCCATGATGTATGTTAGCTTGGCCAACATCCTCCTGCCATCCACCTTCTCAATGGACTCCAGTGTGCAGCCCAGGAAAGAACCGGCCTTCATAACCCTTGTGCTATCCTAGGCACTTTAACATTGGGAGTTGGGTCATCTAGACCCCACAAGACAGTGCGCTGAACCTTTTTTCGTCAATGATTTGTGATCTTCACTGGTGTCCATGGATTACATGAAATCCTTTCCACCTTTATCCACCTTTGTCCTGGTAGGGATAACACGTCAATGGTCATCTTGACCCCATAGGATAGCACAAGGGTTAACCAGTTTGTTAAGCCTCTTCCTGTCTCTCCCCCCTGCCCAGCACACAACTCCATAAAGGACTACTGAGGCCACCACAGTGTCATGGAAAGTCCTGAGCAGTACCCTCAGAAGGTAAAGGTGACTCTGGCCCTTCTTGTACAGAGCATACGTGTTGTTAGACCAGTCCAGTTTGTTGTTAGGGTGAACACCCAGGTATATAAATGTGTCCACAATCTCAATATCTGAGCACTGGATGTTCACCAGTGAGTGTGATGGTGAGGACCTCCTGAAGTCCAGAACCAGCTCCTTTGTCTTGCTGGTGTTTAGCAGCAGGTGATTACTTTCACACCAGCCCACAAAGTCAGAGATGAACTGTACTCCTGCTCGTCCCCTCCTGATACACAGCCCACAATGGCACTGTCATCTGAAACTTTCGAAAGGTGACAGTGGTTGGAGTTGTAGGTGAAGTCTGATGTATACAGTCTGATGCCCCCGTGCTGCAGACCACCGTATCAGACACACAGTCACACAGCCTCATAAACTGTAGGCTGTCTGCAAGGTAGTTGATGGTCCAAGCAGCGAGATGTTTGTCCACGCCTGTAACCTCCAGCTTCCTCCTCAGCAGTGAAGGCTGAATGGTGTTGAAAGCACTAGAGAAATAAAAAAAAACATGACTCTCACAGTGCTCCCAGGGGACTCCATGTGAGACAGGACCCAATGCTCCAGGTAGATGATGGCGTCATCCACCCCGATTTCTGGTCGATATGCAAACTGCAGCGGGTCCAGAGCTGAACTCACCTGGGTGGTGAGGTGTGATCCTCTCCATAGCTTTCATCAGATGGGAGGTTAAGACGACAAGTCTGAAGTGGTTCAGCTCCATAGGACGAGGTACTTTTGGAACAGTAACCAGTCAGGAAGTCCTCCAAAGAGCTGGTACTTTCTCTAGTCTTAGGCTCATATTAAATATAAACAGCACCACCCAACAGAGCTGATCTGCACAATCCCTGAGGAGCCTGGAGCTGGTATTGTCAGGGCCTGTTGCCTTCCTGGCCTTGGTTTTCCTTAAATCCCTCCTAACCTGGTTCAGAGTGAGGCAGAGAGGGTGGGCGGTTGCTGGTGTGGAGCTGTGAGTTGTTGGGGTCCCTTTGTTGCAGTTGGATTAAGGGCAGAATGGACTGCTTGTTGCTGAGGTGTGAATGGCTTCAACTTGGAGGAGATGCCTGAACTGGAAAGGTGTGAAGAGGGGGCCGTGCGGACGGAGACTGGGCAGAATCAAATCTGTTGAAGAACAGGTTCAGTTCATTTGCCCAGGCTTGGTGACCTGTGACCTGGTGACCATTTCCAGCCCCACTGCAGCCCATGATGTATTTTAGACCTCTCCACACATCACAGACATTTTTCTGTTCCAGGCGATACTCCAACCTCTTCCAGTAGCTGTCTTTGCACCTTCTGATTTTATATTTTAGGTCCCTCTGGACTTTGCACAGTTCCTCCTTGTCCCCAGAGAGAAAGCCCATTGAGACGACTGTTGTGATTTTGGGCTATACAAATAAATTGAATTGAATTGAAAAAGGTCTTTGCAAAAGGAAGATGTGAATGTATTTACCATTAATAACTGCTGACTTGTTTGTTTGTACACATGTTTAATTTACACTTAATCCCTGGCGCAGTGGTTAGCGCTCTTGCCTCACAGCAAGAAGGCCCCCAGTTTAAGTCCCAGCTGTGGGACCTGAACTTGGGGCAATCAATGGGGGACCTTTCTGTGTGGAGTTGCATGTTCTCCCTGTACATGCGTGGGTTTTCTCCAGGGACCCCATCTGCTTCATAGGTTAATTGGTTAATCTAGAAATCAAAATGGTGCATTCCAAAGGAACTGGATTAACTAAAGGGTAAACCCAGGTCCCCAAAAGTGTTCCAAGATGCCTGCTTGCTGCAACTTTTATATCGCGATTGAGGTATTTCTTTCAGTGTGCAACATACCTGATCGCACTTGTTCACCACAAAGTCAATCTGAAAATAGATAAAATTTAATCAGAAGGAGACACTCAAAGAGGTACATCACTTAAAACAAAGCCTTGCGATCGATACGTCTGTCTGGATAGATCTGAAAAATCTCACTTCCTCTTTTTCTTTTTTCCTTTTTTTATGATATGCTTTGATAGAAGCAGAGATCCAACTCCTCTCAGAAATCAAAACAGATGACTCAATATTGCCTATTACCAGGAGACAAAATCAATGGACAATGGCGAAGATTCAGGCTTCCTTGCAACTGCATCTTCAAGACAACACGAGTCCACAGTGGAGCAGTTTCCATTTATTACTGCTCCACAAGGTTATAATCAATATATTGAATATATTAGTTTTAGTAAATACTAAAGTGTTTCATAATAGTATATATTAAGATAAAAATGTCAAAATACAATTATTTTGTCTGTAATATGAGTGATTTGGATGGTAAAATGCCACTAGTACCAAAAAATAAAATAAAAAAAATTACCTAAACCTTCAATAATATTACCGTGGGGTGTCTAATTTTGACAAAACTTGTTTACCATTGTAATGACATTTTAAAACACATATCACTGTGCAAATGTGGTAAAACATATTAATACAGTAAAGAATTTATTACTGCTCCAATGACTTGACTCCGCAGTTTGTTTGCATTGGAAATTAAAGACCCGCTCCAATAAAAATGGTCTTTTTCAACATTTTCTTGTGGCATTTTTCGTTAATGGGTCTGAAGTGCAAATCCCACCAATCCTTTCATCCAACCATGTGTTTCACTTTTTAGCATTTCAAATTCGAATTCAGTAATTTGGATTTTTCTTTTTTATTGAAATCTGAAAAAGTAAGTACAATGGGACATCGCTGATTGGATGATGACGTTTGTCCATCGTTTCAACCAGTAGTTATTTGGCATGAAAAAATATTGGTTATGTTCTGTACTAATCATCCAAGTTTTATAAATATGCGGACATTGAAGACGCATTTGAAAAAAACGAAAAAGTCAAAAATCAAACATCATCCAATTTGCGATGTCCCATAGTTTTTCCAGTTTAATGTTGTCTTTGTATTTTTAACATTTCCTTTACATTTTTGGAAATTAAAAATTTGGAATGTTGTATTAAAAGTTGTACTAATAAATTCCTATTTAAAAAATATCTATCAAGAAGAAACTTGAGAAAAATGGTAGCAGGCGGTAAAGGCCATCTAGGATTGTCTCTTTTGTCCCCTTTTCTTTAGGTCATAAAGAGGCAGAAATAATAATAAATAATAAGAATAGTAATCTTCTGACTGCTCCTTTCCAGTCATGGAGATGTGTGGCCTTATGTGGTTTGCTGAATATGTCAATGTGATGTGATATTCTTCATTCTTGTTATAAATAGGAAACATTAAAAAATTATAAAAAGCATTTTTTTGTTTTGTTTTTTTCGTTGTGATCTTTAAGGTGTTTTTGCGTTGAGTGATTTGTTGGTGTGATTTGCACTTCAGGGCCACCATATTTTTCTTAGGATGGAGGCAAAATAAAAATAAAATCGCGTTTCTGAGTATTTCTTGATTTAAATCTTGAGAATCAAGAGCAGACAAAAGAAAATTAAACAGATTGTATTAGTTATTCTTTTTTCCATTCCAGTGCATCCACATGTAGATGACTAGATCCATTTATGTCTTTTTTTTCCTTGACTAAGTTGACATCTGGCCTAAATCTGTACAGCTCGATAGCTCCAATATTGCCATTTTTGCTTCACTGCTGGGGGTGTGAGGGGCTGAGAGCTAACGTAACAACCCAGTTTCATCCCAGAACATTTTACAAAAACGGGCTTTAAATTGTGGGATGGCTACGTTTTATTTTCTTTTTCTTTTTTTATGAGCCTAGTCAGGATCACGTGACTTTTGATTTTTTACCTGAAATCCTGTTCACCTTTATCCACCTTTGTCATGTTAGGGATAACACGTCAATGTCAGGGTGGGGTCATAGGATAGCACAAGGGTTAAATAATTACTTTTAGTAACGTTTCTAGGGACCTATGTATTCTGTCCTGTCCACTCAAACTTAATATTTCAAATTTAAGTGATTGGGTATGTAAACATGTTTTGTAAATAATCATAACATCAATAATAATAACTACAATAAGATGATGATGATGAGGTGACAGACCGAGGAGCTCTTTATAACGGTTTAGCGATTGGTCCCTCGTTTATCGGGAGAGTAAAGTTCTAAAAATAACCAGTGAGAGGAACACGTTTTTACAGTAAATAACGTTTCCATTACTAATGGAAACTTTTTATGTTTTGCAAAAGCTTCAACAAAAGAAACATAACAAACTCAAATTTTTCTCAGAGGGGTTTTGTCATGTAGCAAAGGAAAGGACAGACTGCATCAAAAATACTAACTAGTTGGCCAGTTCGTGATGGTATGTTTTTTTTTTTTCTGTCCTATCTGTGAGTTAACATTACACTAATATCTCTAGTAAAATGTCAGTATGTCAGTTATTTTTTGTTAGTCATTAAACTGCTACCACAATAATTTATAACTACTGTGGTAAATAATTCATTCATAAATCTGTCTGTTTATTGGTATATCAACATCTGGTTAATTTGCAACGTCTATTTTAACATCAAAGGGGCTAAAAATTGACATAACAGCAACACACCACGGCCATTAATAAATATTATAAAAACTAAGTAAACTAAGTATAAAAAAGTAAAACTAAAGAAACACACACAGTGTACTTATTTATTATTGTAAATAAAAAAGTAAAAACATAAACGTGTGGTTAAGGGGGATGGGAGATTGAGGATGTTGAGGTTATTTCTTTTTTGGAATCCACCATTGTATGGAATTAATTCAGTCTCAATAATCAGAAATGCACACAACCTGTTTCACAAATACACACGCTCTGATTCACAGCTGTAATTTTACGCAAACGTTCAATACAAATTTGGAAATGTACATCCTGTGTTTCACAAACACACACGTTGTGTTTCACAAACACACACGTTGTGTTTCACACATGCACATTAAATGTTTCACACATGCACAATAAGTGTTTCTCAAAAATGTGCACACTGTGTTTCAAAAAAACAAAATAAATTGTTCAGAAATTCACAGTAAATTCCTGAAATTCCCAATACATTTTACAGAAAAGCACAATCGATGCTTCACAAACATCTTTTTTAGGTATACTTTTAACATGAACTCACAGATCGTGCGAATTTTAGAAAGTGCATTCACAAACCCGCTCTCATTTGTGAATCTCCACACATTTGTGAGAGCAGGTCAACTAATGTCACCATTGGCTAATGAATCTGTCAATCAAACTCATCAGCAAAGCAGCCGTGCCTGCTTTCAGCTAATCGAATGGCCCCTTAGACTTTCTCCAGCTTTCACACAAAAAGCCCCGCCCATCGTTGATTCTGTACCGGTCGGTCGTTAGCGTGTTAGCTTTAGCATGGCTTATTGCCTTCGGTCGTCAAAAATTAATGGCTTGTGCAACTTTCCAGTGGACTTGAAAGCAAGGCTAAAGTGGTTGAATGCAGTTGGCATTGAATCCAGTGAACTGTGTCCTGGTGATGGGATTTACAGTGAATGTTTCACTCAGGATAGTTTGCTAATACTTTATCCTTATTAGCCATGATGCTAGCCTCATTTCAACACTCAAACACCGGTTCCCTTCGGTCTGGATCATGAGGAGGTGGAGGAGAAAAATTCTCAGCTTCCACAGAAAATTCAGTGGAGAAACTGGCATCACTTTGTACAATTCTCCATACTAAAGACACAGGCTGAGAGTTGAGTCAGCCTCCAACTGTCCTGTTGCATTACCACTAAAGTTAGAACAGAGTTACAATACTGACATTGATAATAATGGATGATTTGATTTTGTGTGAAAGCGTGGAGAAAGTCTAAGGGGCGACCGTGGTGCAGCGGTGGGGCAGTCGACCCATGATCGTAAGATTGCAGGTTCGATTCCCGCCTTGCACGCCCATGTGTCGAAGTGTCCTTGGGCAAGACACTGAACCCCACCTTGCCTCTGGTGGTAGGTTGGCGCCAATGTTTGGCAGCGGAGCTGCCATCAGTGTGTGAATGTGTGTGTGCATGGGTGAATGGGACTGTGACTGTAAAGCGCTTTGGGCCTTCATAAGAAGGTAGAAAGCGCTGTATAAGTATACGCCATTTACCATTACCATTTACCATTCGATTGGCTGAAAGCGAGCACGATGGCTTTGCTGATGAGTTTGATTGACAGATTCATTTGCCAATGGTGACATTAGTTGAAGAAGGGAGTCTCAATATTCACCGCAGAAAAATCTCTCACAAATGCGGGGAGATTGACAAATGAGAGCAGGTTTTTGAATGGACATTTTGAAATTTGCACGATCTGTGAGTTCATATTACAAGTACACCCAAAAATGGTGTTTGTGAAGCATCTATTGTGAATTTCTGAAAAATACGTTTTGGTTTTGACAAACACGGCGTGCACATTTGTGAGAAACACTTCTTGTGCATGTGTGAAACATTTAATGTACATGCATGAAGCACAACGTGTGTTTGTGAAACACAGGGTGTGCATTTGTGAAACACAACGTGTCCATTTCCAAATTTATATTGCACGTTTGCGTAAAATTACAGTTGTGAATCAGAACGTGCAAACACGGATGTGCATATTGTGCAATGACAGCATTTCGCTGATTACTGCTAGGTCTGCAGAAAGTGGGTGTGTGTGGTAGCCCTGGAGCTGGGAGCGCAGACTCTTCCTGGAGGAGGTTGTTCCTCACTTTATGATGTCACAATGTGATGGCCCTTGTTATTGTGAATTGGAAGGGGCTGGTGCTCAAAGAGCGTGTGTTTAGAGAAATTCTGAGAGATGCGTGAATGGAGCAAAATACCGCTTTGTGGTTGTTTTGTGAGGAATTGACATTATAATACACTTCAAAATAAATAAATAAAAAAGATAATTGCATGATATAGGCCCTTTAAGAAATTCTGACTGAGCTGTGTAAACCCAGTAGTTTATTTACCACAAGTTACCAAAATATCAAAACTTCAAAAAAGGAGTGTTTTATTTTTCCAAAGGGTGAAATGAGACTTTGTGGCTTTGTTCTGGACAGTGAGACACTGACCAGAAAGGCTCTTTAAGTGTTAAAAGGTTGCAGACCCCTGATTCGGACAAAATAAGCAAACAAAGAAAAAAACTTAACTCTGGGGAGACCACATTTCCTGTTCTCCCCTGTTTTTCTCCGTTTAGGAAGAGAAATCCCTTCCCTGTCTTCTTAAGGAGAAGTGGACTTCACAGCAACAAGTTTATCCTAAAAAGCCAACACATTTTTACCAAACACTATAAACCCAGCTCTGGTTTCAGAAATCACACTATTACATTTTTACAGAGAAAAGTTAAATGCATTGCCCACGTTACAGTGGTCCAAGAGTATATTGGCTAAGTGATAGGAAATTAGCCGCACAAACTTCTTCCAGCGGGTTCATTCAAGGGTTACCAGGGGGTGGGGGTGGTGGTGGTGGCTGTAATGCTGTATCAACGGGCTTTTCGAAATGATTCATATCAACTGATTCAACTCACAGTTTGGCTTGTTTATCTTAATATTAAATAAGAAAATATATACTAATTTAACAGGTTAGAAAAATGAAGTTTTAAAACTTTAATAAAAATCGTTAAAAATTTCATTGACGGTAAAGGGGGAAAAAAGGAATAAAAAATATTCTATTAATATTTTAAATAAACTCAGTTAAAATTATTGTTTGTCACATTTTCTTTGTAAATTATTATTAGGATTTTTAACGAATTTACATTCATTACATCTCAGGGAGCCGGTTTAGCTTGTGCTGGTTTGCGGCGCCTTCCGTCCGTGAAACCAGGGTTCGACTCCAGGCTGCTCCCTGTTCCCTTCTCTACTTCTGTGCCGGTCCCAAGCCCGGTTGCTTTGAGAGGGTTGCGTCAGGAAGGGCATCCGGCGTAAAACATTGTCAAGTTTACCATGTGACTCGTTCGCTGTGGCGACCCCTGATGGGAAAAGCCGAAAGAGAAACAACATTCATTACATCTGAAAATGTATAGTTTATGATAACACATGTTGTACATGTAGTTTAGACTTCTAGTAATAATACATTAAAAATGTAAAAAGAATATTTAATAAATAAATTGCAAAAACAATAGAAAGAACTCGTCGTTGCGTCCCCTATACTCAACATTTTTGAGGTTAAGTTGAACAAAACAAACTATAACCTGTATGTCCCAAATTAATGCATATTTTAAAAGTAAATGATATATGTCCCGCTAGAAATATTATTAATATAGAGATTCGTACACAAAATATCTTATTTTATGGGTTTTTTCACCTAAAAAACAGTGAATATCCGCCATGTTTTTTTGTTCATGGCAGGTAAAAAATCAATAGTCAGGTGATCCTGAGTAGGCTAGTAGAAAATGAATAAGAAAATGAAACGTGGCCATCACATAATTTAAAGCCCGTTTTTCTAAAACTGCTACATTTATTCTCTGTGGACACGTTTTGGGATGAGACTCGGTTGAATGGGAAAGCGCATGAACAGAGAGCTCTCATCAAAGGGAGGGCAAAGGCGAAATTTTATGAAATACTGCCGTTCTGCAGAAAGTATGTCCTATAAAATGACAGGTTTTTGATTTTCGATGAGAACGACATAATTATAATCAAAATACCACTTTTACTATAGAACTCTGTATGCGCATTTCTTACGTTTGTTCACCCTAACTTGGTTTGTATATTCCTGTTTAAAAAATAAATAAGTTACTAAATAAAAGACCGACACACAAACACGGATTCACAAGGACTGACACATGGCCTATTGCCATTATTGTTGTAGTTTGATTTTTGTATGTGTGTTTGATATTTGCAAGTGTTCTTTTCTTGTGTAACTGAATGTGAATTTCTGTAAATTTAAAAATGTGCAATAAAGTTTATTGGGAAAAAAATAATTTTAAGTCGCATCCAAGCTTCTGCCTTCAATCCCAATGACCCAACTATTTCTGTAAAAATCCTCGGGGATGCAATTCAAAGATTAAAGACTAAAGACTATTCTTAGCAGCCCACAATACATTACCTTTTGACCCCAGTGGTCAGAGCCTGCAGCAAGGTTTGAGAATTTTCTGTGCCTTCCTAGTGTGTGCGATTGTGTGCCTCTATGTATGTATGTGAGTCCGAGAAGCTATCGTGATCATGTGAAATTGGATAAACATAGGGCCAATTAGAGTTACCATTATTACGCCATAATCACTTGGGTTTACACACCGAGAAATGAAAATTGGGATTGTGCTGACTTTGGCCATCCCCACGGGGAGCATCTCTGTTTCATTGCCTCTCTGTTTTTGTATCTCACTGTGCCATCTCCCCTCCTCCTTCTCTTTCTTTCTGCTTGTATTACATTCCCCCTTTCCTATTGTCTAGGTCAGTGGTCTCCAACCTTATTCAGGACTGGTTTAATGTCAGACAATATTTTCACGGACCGGTTTGAACGGGGCCGAAGTTTGCGTTTATTAGCTTTTAGCTTCCGGTTTCTGAAAGACCTGTTTTTGAAATGCTACTCCAAGAAATTCAGAAAAAATCTGACGAAATTTACATATTTTTTTTACAGATGACAAAGATTAAATGAAACAGAGGCTACGTTCACACTGCAGGGCTTAATGCTCAATTCGGATTTTTTGAAAAAATCCGAATTGTTTGCTAGACCGTTCACATTTCCAAGTAAATCCGAACTTTTGTGATCTCCAGTGTGACCGTGACACGACCCAAACGAGACCCGCATGCGCAGAAGCCAGAAGAATACTCAACGGTGAACGACGTCACTTGTTTGCGGAGCAGATGTCAACAACAGTGTTGTCAAAAGCGGAGCTCTTTTTGTAATATTAAATTTATTTTCACGAAGGATCAGTACAATTACAATCTTCTCATTTTAAGAAGGCAATGGAGTCGGGATCGTCTGTACCCACTGTTGTGGAATGGAAATGTGTATGTGTTGGAGCCGCGCGCCCCGTGTGTGTGTGCAAGCGCGTGCCGCGATAGAGAATAGGGGGGGGGGGGGCAGTGTGGGCGCGCATTCATGTTGTGTGTTACGGAGGACGGTAATAAAAGAAGGTTTCCCCCAAAATAAATGCTATGGACTCTTTATCAACCCGTTCTGGAGAATCTAAGGATCAGAAGAGGGAGGAGGAGGAGGATCGCCTCTGGTCCCCTGCGCTTCTGAGCACGGTGACGGTCGGAAGGAGAGAAAGAAAAAAAAGTTATAGCTGTAAAGGTTCAACACCACGCTCTGCCATTTAGCTGGAAAATTTTTCAAAAACCGCCCAGTTGCAATAAGAGCCCTGGAGTTTGGCCTGAAAAGAGCGATCAGCCCAAATATTAATCCAATCAGTGACCTCCCTTCCCTTCCACTGACTGATCTCAGCAGCATCGTCCACCATGGTTGATGTTTACGTTCTCGTTCCCGCCTACTTTAACGCAAAATGATGACGTTTGTTGCGTGTCGATGACGTACGATTCGGAATCAAGTCGCCTGGCCGGTCAGACGGCGGTCGCAATTGAAAAGAACGGCTACAATTCGGATTCAGGACGGCAAACCCACGGGGCCTGGGTCGCAATTGAAAAGATCGGATCTGTGTCATTCAGACTGTCATGAAAAGATCGGAATTGGGCCACTTAGGGGCAAAAAAATTCGGAATTGGGTCGTTTCAGCCTGCAGTGGGAACGTAGCCAAAGTTGCTGCAACTTTATTACCTGCATGTGTGAAGTCAGTTGCCGCATATTAAGCAGAGCGCCTTCTGGTACGTGGGAGAAACTATTTCAATAAATCCAAATTGCGAGAAACGCTCTTGGTTTTGTCTTTAAAAATCCCCTTTATGTTTATGTTTCTTTCTCCAGTTTCCTCGCAGGCTCTTCTCTTCCCAAAGAAACTTTCCAAATGTGTGTAAATTGTTTGGTTTTTATTAGCTTTTTAGCTTTGGACTACTAGCTTAGCAATCCAAGCAGCTGCTTAAAGTCATGTGATGTGTCAAGACAGATGGATGCAGTGAGAATACGGTAGTATTCTTGACATTCTTGACATTAATGTTTAGGAAATTATTTGACATTTCAACAATACAGATATCCACCCATCCATTCATTTTCCTACACTTATCCAGTACGGGGTTGCAAGGGCAACAGTCTAAGCAAAGATCCCCAGACTTCCCTCGCCCCGGCCACTGGGGTGACCCTGAGGTGTTTCCAGGCCAGCCAAGAGACAAAGTCTCACCAGCATGTCCTGGATCTTCCCCGGGGCCTCCGCCCAGTGGGACATGCCTGGAACACTTCCCCAGGGAGGCATCCAGGAGGCATCCGGACTAGAGACCGGAGCCACTCCAACTGGCTCCTCTTGATGTGGAGGAGAAGTGGTTCTACTCCGAGCTCTCTGTGGGTGACCGAGCTTTTAATCCCATCTCTAAGGAAGCGCCCAGCCACCCTATGGAGGAAGCTCATTTCAGCCGCTTGTGTTCGGGACCTCGTTCTTTCAGTTATGACCCAGAGCTCATGACCAGAATTGACTATTGGAATGAAGATTGAGCGGTAAATTGAGAGCTTTGCTTTCTGGCTCAGCTCTCTCTTCACCACAATGGACGGTTACAGCAACCGCACAACTACGGACGCTTTAACGCTCCAGTCTCCGGGGACAAGGAGAAGCTGAAACCGAGAAAGGGCATTCAACTTCAAAGAAACATAAAGCTGCTATTTACAGACAACACAGGGGTCTTCCTTGACATACAGGTTTATTGAGACAGTTTCTCCCACATACCAGAAGCCGCTCTGTCTAATATGCTGCAACAGACTTTACAATGTCTCACACACACTCATAATGACGTTGCAGACACAGTGGATTCCTGTTTATAATTATATCTTGAAAATGTCGGTTTTAAAACAATAGTGTCATTTATTTATGCTTTATTTATGCATCACACCTTAAAAGTCGGACGCAGCTAAAGTTAGCATCTGCTCGTTCGCTTCCCCTTTGACATAAAGATGAAAGTTTCATCACAAAACTAATTCACCCTTCCTACAGCATGGATGAATTAGTCAGACATTAAACTTTAGCACAGAAGATGTTCCTGTGTTATAAAATACACAGTTGATCAGGATTTATGTAAAAACAAAATAGGATAAACGTTTTTGCCCTTAAAGAGGATCTGAGACTGGACTTAGTTCTTATTGTTATAATATTGTTCTATGAAAAAAAAAAAGAAAAAAACGTCATGCTGCTTTTATTAATTTAAAAAAAAATCAGAATTAACTTGTACAAATGAGCAACTTTGTTTCATTTAATCTTTTTTATCTGTAAAAAATGTTTACTTTTTTTTGCTTTCAGTTTTTTTTAAAACTAAATTCCTGGTTGTAGCATTTAAATTTGAAAAACATGTCTTTCAGAAACTGGAATTTTAAAAATATACAATGTCAGACCGCTCCGTGACAATATTGTCTGGCATTAACCGGTTCGTAGCCTAAAAAAGGTTGGAGAATACTGATCTAAAGACCACCAGACCCGACAGGTATCCACCCAAAATATTTGTTAGTGAATAATTAGGAGTAATTTATCAGACATTATTTATTAATACCTGATTTGATTGAAAGACCAACTTTAAGATTTTTTTTATAATATCACATACACCATTTTTGCAGTCAAAGAAAAACATGAAGCTATGGACTCCTATTGAACTTTACTAAGAACCACTGATGTGTTGCTCAAATATTAAAATAAAAAAAAAGGATATTTAAAAAACACAAATATTTAAACACCATAGGAATTCTAGTTTAACTTATCAGGCTATAATGAACAAAAGTGGAAATATTTCTTGTATTTTTGCTTTTTACGAATTTAGGTGAGCTAAAAGCAAATTTCCTTCTGAATATAATAATAATGATAATAACTTTAAATATAATATTTAAATTAATATGCAGACAAATTTAATGAAGAATAAAAATAAAATAAAACAAAACGGCTCTTTGTTATTTACCTTTTTTTGTTACAAGCATTAATCCACAAACCAATAAGAGCTTCAAACTCTGTAGGACGACATTGATTTGTATTTAAAATAATAATATTAATAATAAACTTTATTTGTATAGCATCTTTCAAGATAAAAATCACAAAGTACTTCACAGTAAAACATGGTAAAACACAATAAAACACAGAATACAAAGAAAATTAAGAAAATGCTATTTATGTAGTTGTTTACGACATTGCTTTGTATTTATGTAATTGTTACTATTATGATAAATATAAATAAACAATTGTTTTTTGGCATGAATAAAACATAAAGAGAAAATTACATTTTTTAATCTAAATATGAAATAGTTCATAACTTTTAACAGAGTTTTCAAGGATTCCCATAACTCAAAATAAAAGACACAAAAGACTTACAGCTGTAGCAAATGTAGTAGTAGATTGTGTAATGCAGCAGTGATTTAGAAAAACGTTAAACTTAAATGATGAAGCTGCACCACTTAATTGATTGCTGGGGCATTATGGGTACTGGCTGGGTGTAGTTGACTGTAAAAACAAACTTGACATACTGACCCCTCCTCCCTCGCGTTCCAAATATGAAGTACCTGCCAGCTCCATGAAGCAAATATCCCACAGACTCTTATATAGAAATAAACAGCTATTACTCAGTCATTCTATTCTTCAGAACAGCCAATAATACCTATTCTACATATTTTTTAAATGTTCTAAATTTGTTTCGATTATATTTTTTCTTTATCGCAAGTTAATCAAGTTTTAACTGACCAATCAGTGCCCATGTGCCCCCACCTTGAACGTTTGATTCATTTCTTTAGCATAATTAAAAATAAAAGTCAATACCAGAAATGCTTTTTCATTTTCAAAATGAAGCTGCATTTGTTAAACCAAAATTAAAAAGAAAAAGCAATCCGCCAAACCACTTTTTTCTTTTTCTTCTTCAACACTAAAGAAAAAGAAAATGGTAATTGACATTTTACTGTCAAAAGTTTAGCATGGCGAAATCTGTGCTAGAGCTGATGAGGGAGGCAGTGTTGCCAGATTGGGCGGTTTTCCGCCCAATTGGGCGGTTTTGGTTCTAAATTTGCGGGTAAAAATGGCTTTGGGCGGGTATGCATAAGTTGGGCAGTTTTAGGGTCTGTTCGGCGGGTTTTTTCCACTCATGAATAAATAATAGCGGACTACGTTAGGCTGGGTGGCTGTTGAAGTCTTATGTTCTGAAGCTCCGTGAACGCACCAGGCAGAGACGCTTAATGGGTTCTGTCATCTAACCTGTTGTTGGGGGTTTGCCGCCCAGCCCCTCCTCTTAGAAGTTGCGTTGTTTAAAGCTGACACCGCGGTCGCGTGTGGGCGGAGCTACGAGCTAACGTTATGGTCTGATCGCTGCATGTCTGTGTGTATCGATGCATGGTAGACACGGAGAATGTGGAGAGATCAGGTTTAATATTTTGGAGAGTTCTACTTGGTAATCATGTTTCCATGTTTGAGTTCATGAGATCGTCCCAGAAAGTCTCTGCTTCAACTCCTGCAGTGAAAGCTGCGTGTGAATCTGACGCCCGTGTTTCCATCTCTCTGACAGTTTGAAGCCAACGCCCCTCCTCCGCCTCTCTACCTGCTTTTCCGCTCCACCTGTTCATATCCTCTTTAGCTCAGAGTTGTTTTCCCCCGCGCTCCTCCAGTGTGTCCACTGGACAGGTAGCTGTGAAAAAGCCAGTCGAGTAATATCCCCTTTCTACATCTGTGATTTGTGAATGTGTAATTCATTTGACTTGATCTTATTTTTTGCCCCCCCCCCTGGAAAACTGTGACTCTATCTGGCAACACTGGAGGGAGGCTGCTGCTGTCTTCAAACAGCAATATCAGCGGGAAGCAGCACTTCTGCTGCTTCCCGCAGAATCTTCTAAATGTGCTTTTATTACTGTTGTGATTCTTTTTAAGGGCCTTCTCGCTCATATTTTTGTTTTTATCCATGCGGCCAGTGCTTTATACTTGGCTGCAAAGAGCTGGAAGAAGGGTTAGCATTAGGCTAATACCTGCTAACAACATTTAGCAGTGGAGGAACATAAACCCCATGCGGGCAATGCAGCAATGAGCATCTTGGATGTAAAAATGGTAAATGGTGTATACTTATATAGCACTTTTCTACCTTCCTCGAAGGCTTTACAGTCACAGACGCCACATTCACACACTGGTGGCGGCTCCGCTGCCGAACACTAGTAAGTAAGTAAGTACGTTTTATTTACATATCGCCTTTCACAGATAAAATCACAAAGCACTGAACAATAAAAAAATCTAGCCACAGGGGTTGCAAGCCAGTTGCCTCTGTGCCGGTCCCAAGCCCGGATAAATAGAGAGGGTTGCGTCAGGAAGGGCATCCGGCGTAAAAATTGCCAAAATAACCATGCGAATCATCCACAACACTTTGGACATACCGGATCGGTCGAGGCCCGGGTTAACAACGACCGCCACCGATGCTGTTAACCTACAGGGTGTCGGTGGAAATTTGACTACTGTTGGTCGAAGAAAGAGGGGAGGCAGAAGGGTCCGTGGCCAGAGAGAGAAGGGAAAAGGCAGGAACATAGGTTTGAGAATAGGGACTCTTAACGTTGGCACAATGACAGGGAAAGGCAGAGAGCTGGCAGACATGATGGAGAGAAGGAAGGTAGATGTACTGTGTGTGCAGGAGACAAGGTGGAAGGGCAGCAAGGCACGTAGTATTGGAGGAGGATACAAACTGTTCTATCATGGTGTTGATAGGAAGAGAAACGGGGTAGGAGTGATTCTGAAGGGGGAGTTTGTAAACAGTGTTCTAGAGGTGAAAAGAGTCTCAGACAGGATGATGAGCCTAAAGTTAGAAATTGAAGGGGTGATGGTGAATGTAGTCAGTGGGTATGCGCCACAGGTTGGCTGTGAGTTAGAAGTGAAGGAGAGATTCTGGAGTGAGTTGGATGAGGTCATCGAGAGTTTTCCCAGAGGAGAGAGAGTTGTTATTGGAGCAGACTTTAATGGGCATGTTGGTGAGGGCAACAGAGGTGATGGGGAGGTGATGGGCAGGTTTGGTGTGAAGGAAAGGAATCTGGAGGGACAGATGGTGGTGGACTTTGCGAAGAGGATGGAAATGGCTGTAGTCAACACTTACTTCCAGAAGAGAGAGGAACATAGAGTGACATACAGAAGTGGAGGTAGGAGTACTCAGGTGGACTACATCCTATGTAGACGAGGTCATTTGAGAGAGGTTAATGACTGCAAAGTGGTGGTAGGAGAGAGTGTAGCCAGACAGCACCGCATGGTGGTGTGTAAGATGACTCTGGAGGTCAGGAGGAAGAAGAGAGGGAAAACAGAAAAGAAGACCAAGTGGTGGAAGCTACAGAATGAAGAAACTTGTGAGAAATTTAGGCAGAAGTTGAGGCAGGTCCTGGGTGGTCAGGATGAGCTTCCAGAGGACTGGGAAACTACAGCCGAGATTATCAGGGAAACAGGTAGGAAGGTGCTAGGTGTGTCATCTGGAAAGAGGAAAGACGGTAAAGAGACTTGGTGGTGGAATGAGGAAGTACAGGAATGCGTCCAGAGGAAGAGGTTGGCTAAAAGGAAGTGGGATGTAGAAAGGACTGAGGAAGATAGACAGGAGTACAAGGAAGCGCAGCGTAGAGTGAAGAGAGAGGTGGCAAAGGCCAAACAGAAGGCTTACGATGAGCTATATGACAGGTTAGACACAAAGGAAGGAGAGAAGGACTTGTACAGGGTAGCCAGACAGAGAGACAGAGATGGGAAGGACGTGCAACAGATAAGGGTGATTAAGGACAGAGATGGAAAGGTGCTAACAACCCAGGAGAGTGTACAGAAAAGATGGAAGGAGTATTTTGAGGAGCTGATGAACGTGGAAAATGACAGGGAAAGAAGGGAGGAAGATGTGGTTGTTGTGGAGCAGGAAGTAGCAGAGATTGGAAAGGATGAGGTTAGGAAGGCTCTGAAAAGGATGAAGAGCGGAAAGGCCGTTGGTCCTGATGACCTACCTGTGGAGGTATGGAAGTGCTTAGGAGAGACAGCAGTGGAATTTCTAACGAGGTTGTTCAATAGGATTTTAGAGAGTGAGAAGATGCCTGAGGAATGGAGGAGAAGCGTTCTGGTTCCGATCTTTAAGAACAAGGGTGACACGCAGAACTGCAGCAACTATAGAGGAATAAAGTTGATGAGCCACACAATGAAGCTGTGGGAAAGAGTAGTGGAAGCCAGGCTTAGGAAGAAGGTGGGGATTTGTGAGCAGCAGTATGGTTTCATGCCCCGTAAGAGCACCACTGATGCCATTTTTGCTTTGAGAATGTTGATGGAAAAGTACAGAGAAGGTCAGAAGGAGCTGCATTGTGTGTTCGTAGATTTAGAGAAGGCGTATGACAGGGTGCCGAGGGAGGAGCTGTGGTACTGTATGAGGTCGTCTGGAGTGGCAGAGAAGTATGTCAGAGTAGTTCAGGACATGTATGAGAGAAGTATGACGGTGGTGAGATGTGCTGTAGGTCAGACAGAGGAGTTCAAGGTGGAGGTGGGACTACACCAAGGATCAGCTTTGAGTCCTTTTTTGTTTGCTATGCTGATGGACAGGCTGACAGACGAGGTAAGACAGGAATCTCCCTGGACAATGATGTTTGCGGATGACATTGTAATTTGCAGTGAGAGTAGAGAGCAGGTGGAGGAACAGCTAGAGAGGTGGAGGTTTGCTCTGGAAAGAAGAGGCATGAAGGTCAGTCGTAGTAAGACAGAATACATGTGTCTGAACGAGAGGGATCAAGGTAGAAGCGTTAGGTTACAGGGGGCTGATGTGAAGAAGGTGCAGGAGTTTAAGTACTTGGGGTCAACAGTTCAGTGTGATGGGGAGTGTGGAAAAGAGGTGAAGAGGCGAGTGCAGGCAGGTTGGAGCGGGTGGAGGAAAGTGTCAGGAGTGTTGTGTGACAGAAGAGTGCCAGCAAGACTCAAAGGAAAGGTGTACAAGACAGTGGTGAGACCAGCTCTGCTCTATGGGTTAGAGACGGTAGCAGTGAGACAGAGACAAGAGGCTGAGATGGAGGTAGCGGAGATGAAGATGTTGAGGTTCTCCTTAGGAGTGACCAGGTTAGACAGGATAAGGAACGAGTACATCAGAGGGACGGCTCATGTTGCCTGTGTTAGCGACAAAGTCAGAGAAGCCAGACTGAGATGGTTTGGACATGTTCAGAGGAGGGATAGTGGATATATTGGTAGAAGGATGTTGGAGATGGAGCTGCCTGGCAGGAGGGCAAGAGGACGGCCAAAGAGGAGATACATGGATGTCTTAACAGAGGACATGAAGTTGGCTAATGTTAGGGTAGAAGATGTCCATGATAGAGTGAGGTGGAAAAGGATGATTCGCTGTGGCGACCCCTGATGGGAAAAGCCGAAAGAGAAAGAAGACTGAACAATAAAAACATACAATCCAGTTAAAGCAGAAAAACAATCAATTAAATACTGAACTGAACCAACCTTCCACCAGAAGCAAGGTGGGGTTCAGTGTTTTGCCCCAGGGTACTTCGACACATGGGTGGGCAAGGCGGGAATCAAACCCACAATCTTAATATTGGAGGTCAACCCTCCTACCACTGCACCACAGCCGCCCACAATATGTGGGAATAACATCAGCCTTTATATTGTATGGACAACACTGAAAACACAAATTTATATATGGTTTACACGGTTTCTCAGGACTAAGTCGCAGCACTTCCTCCCTTTGCTGACCATTGCTACGGACCAGCTGTAGCTTCGGACTAGCGGGCCGGGGAGGGTGTTCGTTCCATCCAAAGACGAAGCTAGTCCTGGGGAAGCTCCGAACCGCGGTGCATCTCGCTGCGGACCGCAGAAAGCGGAAATGCTGCTACACAGTCCTGAGAAACCGTGTAACAATCAGGAGCGCACAACGTTACAAAGCACCCTCCCCTGCCGCTAAAAATGAGACTGGCCGCACTGCTCCTAAACATGTTGGTGTCTCTAAGCAGCCCGCCAAACGGAATTAGCAATGACGTCATCGCCCCACCTCCCCCCTTGAAATGTTGACCTGAAATGAAGTATGCGACAATTTTCGCAGGGTGGATGTGAAAACGAAAATGCAATTCCCTCTTTGCATTTTCGCTTTAATTATGTCACAGAATAGGCGGTGTTGAAGAAGAAGATCTTGAGTCATTTGATGCAGTCACATTGTGAAAATGAAAAACCATTTCTGTTAATCAATTTCAATTGTCAAATTAGATACTCATAATTGAATTCTGGTACACATTTACTGAAGAACTTTTTGAAAATGAATGGTCAGATACCCTTTTCTTTATCATTTTAATTACTTGACAGAATGAGCGGTGTTGAAAAAGAAAAAGCGGTTTGGCGGTTTGCTTTTTCTGTTTAACTTTGAGTCAACAAATGCAGCTTTGTCTTCTTCCTCCTTTTATTCCCTTTCGGGGTCACGGGGCTGCCGGAGCCTATCCCGGCCACTTGTGGGCGATGGCAGGGGACACCCTGGACAGTCTGTTGCAAGGTCAAATGCAGCTTCATTTTGAAAATGAAAAAGCATCACTGGTATTGACTTTTATTTTCAATAATGCTACAGAAATGCTTCCATAGGTGAGACCCAGGTGCATCATACAGATTTTTCCTTTTTTAAACTTCATGAACTCCACTGTGCAGGGATGCTGTTTTTACTGTTAAATAATAATAATAAGAATAATAAATTAGATTTATCTGCGCTTTTTCTTTGTGCTCAAAGCGCTTACAATTTGTACATTATTCATACTTGATGATGGTAGACTGACAGAGAGGTGGCTGCCGGTTTGACCATCACCAGTCAGAGGGGCCATTCACGCACCAGTGGAGCCGCACTGGAGGCAGGGAGGGTGAAGTGTCTTGCCCAAGAACACAACGGCTGCTGGCTGGGGGGAGTGGGGATTGAGCCGCCAACCCCTCGGTCAGTTCATGACCTGTTCTACTGCCTGAGCCACTGCCGGACGTGAAAGGCCTGTTCTTTCTGTACAGCCTGGCTGTTAGAAATTAGGAAATTGGACAATCAGAGTCTAGTTTGTGTTGGGCATCTTACGGGCACTTACGCATCACCTGCGCAGCCTGTGCATGCAGGATTTGTGAGTAAGTAAGGAATCTTTACATGCACTTTCCTAATGACTAGAGTTCTGTGTAAGCAGACTGTGTGACAGCATCACCCGTATGTCATCAGTTTGTTTAACTTACATTATTCTTACAAATATTTCATGATACAATTACCACACACATAACAGTGGTTACATTTTCATGACGTCCCTTACAGTGCACAAATGAGCTTAATGCAGCCACACCTGTCTATAAACCTCCAAGAACCCACACAACTAAAATCCTGCAGCACCTGTACTCATCAACCCCTGTACGAGTGCGTGTAACTAAGGCATTGATGGAAATCTCAACATGCTGGTTTAATGTATTGCTAATTTTGGTCTAACTATGTGATTACAATATTATTTTGTTTTGCTGTCAGTAATTTCTGTCACTTGAGTAATAGTTACCAATGTCTATAGGCTGAATTGTGAAAGGGGCAGAACCTCTGTCAAAAAAACTTATCCTAAGTTTGTAAGATGTGAGGCTTTGCTTGAGCTTTGTGACATAAAAGAAAATAACTTAAATTAAGAATAAATTGTCACTCTGAAATAAATAAATAAAAATTATTGTTGGATAAAATGCCAATCTTTAAAGAGCAGCAGCTTTTTCACAGCTCCCTTTAAAACTTGCAAACACACCAAGGGAGAGGGATGAAGAGACAAGTAGAGCTGAACAGATGCTGAATCAGAAACAAGCTAAATAAGTTATGAAAAGCCCTTCTTGCAGCTAGTGAAAGGGATGGAAAATTCTGCACAGTAGCAGACTCCTGACACCATGTTTGCGCTGAAGGAATGTCCCGTTCAATACTGTCTCTTTTACTTTTCAATTTGGTCAAATGTTTTTCGCAGTTAATGCAGGCACGTGGTTTCCTAACCTACTACCTTAGGCGCTCTGGATTATAATATGTGGTCAAATCAAGTACCATTTAAGCGAATAAATAAACAGAAATTATAAGCATAAAGAAGTAAATTTGAAAAAAAAAGTGAAAACAGTTATAAACTCAAAATTACACATTGTATACTTGACAGAAATATGGAAAATGTAAAAAATAAAATAGTAATTTTGAAAAAATATTTTCATATTTTTTATTTTGAAAAAAAAATATGTTTGAAGCCTAAATAAAAAAGGGGAAGGATAACACAAACCTTGCAAACAATGAATGCTGTTCTGGAGCAGAATGACACTTCATAACCTTTGTTCCCTGATGTTGATCATGTCCTTATAACCGATAGGCTCAAAGACCTGCCCTCACATGAAATGAGGATTAACTTATTCCTAAAATGTGGTACTGATAACATATTCACTACAGATCCCATCATGTAGTGTTTCAGCTGCCCTGCGAAATGTAGTACTGGTAAGATATCAACCTGCGTGTCTCATTTGTGGCACGAATGTGGATGTAATTAGGGCCCGAGCACGGAGTGCAAGGACCCTATTGTATCTGTTAGGTTTATTATTAGGGCCCGAGCACGGAGTGCAAGGACCCTATTGTATCTGTTAGGTTTATTATTAGGGCCCGAGCACGGAGTGCAAGGACCCTATTGTATCTGTTAGGTTTATTAGGGCCCGAGCACGGAGTGCAAGGACCCTATTGTATCTGTTAGGTTTATTATTAGGGCCCGAGCACGGAGTGCAAGGACCCTATTGTATCTGTTAGGTTTATTATTATTAGGGCCCGAGCACGGAGTGCAAGGACCCTATTGTATCTGTTAGGTTTATTATTAGGGCCCGAGCACGGAGTGCAAGGACCCTATTGTAATTCGAATGTTTATTATTATTATTAGGGCCCGAGCACGGAGTGCAAGGACCCTATTGTATCTGTTAGGTTTATTATTAGGGCCCGAGCACGGAGTGCAAGGACCCTATTGTATCTGTAAGAGTTATTATTAGGGCCCGAGCACGGAGTGCAAGGACCCTATTGTATCTGTTAGGTTTATTATTAGGGCCCGAGCACGGAGTGCAAGGACCCTATTGTAATTCGAATGTTTATTAGGGCCCGAGCACGGAGTGCAAGGACCCTATTGTAATTCGAATGTTTATTATTATTAGGGCCCGAGCACGGAGTGCAAGGACCCTATTGTATCTGTAAGAGTTATTATTATTATTATTCTTTTTCTTCCGACGGAAGAGTCGCCTTTTTGAGGCCTTTAACATACCCCAAAACTCACCAAATTTGGCACACACATCAGGAGTCGCGAAAAATTTCGTATTTTACAGGAGATTGGCATGGGCGCACAAAAACAGCTCGACAGCGCCACCTACAGTGACATTTGTCCCGAGCCCCCGCATATGCTTTGACATACAAGCTTGATTTTTTCAGGACATGTTCATCAGATGGAAACCTACAAAAAAGTCTCTTGGGACCAAGCTGTCAGTCGCACAGGAAGTCTGCTATATTGGTGTCAATATGTCATTTTTGCTCTATTTTGGACATTTGTAGGCCTCGTTCTAGAACGAACTCCTCCTAGAGATTTATGAATAATGACTCCAAACTTTGGTTTTGTAAACTAAACACATGTCCGATGTTAAATTGCGAAGCTTTAAAGGTATTACGGATGTTTGTGACCGTGGCGGCGCGTCGAACTTGGAGGTCATTTTGAAAACACGCCATGAAAAGAAAAATGGCCATTACTCAGCCATGCAAAATCCAATCTGATCCAAAGTTGATATGCATGATTGTAGTCTGACTTTGAACACATCTGCAGTAGAAGAATCTGGAACAAGTGTAGCGCCACCTGCTGGCAGCAGGAAATGACATGTTTGACTTGGAGCATCACTGCTCCAAGTAGGATGAGCCGACACACCTCAAAATGACGTCCACCTGTTGAAAAGCCATTGAAGTTTACTCTGATAAAAAGCCATAACTTTCAACGCAGGGGTGTGGTCGTGACAGAGCGGCGAAGTTGGGCGTCTCGCCGTGCACACAAAAGTTGCTCTCACGTGCACATTCCTTGTCCAATCTCACTGAAATTCAATGGAGGTAATGAGGCTTCCATTCTGAACCCATGGATATGACAATCTTGGACGAGCTCTATAGCGCCACCTAGTTATTGCATTGGGCACATTCTGCCCTGTATTTTCTCTTTGCTTTGTCCGATGTGCATGAAATTAAAACTGGAGATACTCAGAAGGGTCCTCTCTTATCATGTAAAGTTTCATGGGTGTACACCTGACGGTGCCTGCGTAACAGGAAGTGGTCGATTATGTGCACCCAAATAATAGAAATTTATTATAAATCAGCCGTTTGTCTCAGGAATCTGAGATTTCAGAATTAGATGCCTTTAATAACCTCCAGCTTTGATATGTAACACTATAGGGTCTACGAGAAACTTCATCACTTGATTTTTTTAATGAAATTTTGGACTGAACAAAGATTTTTAGCATAAATTCTGTTTAGGTTATCAGCACCAAGAATTCAACTTTCATAGGCATTTATGTGCTACTGCTTCCTAAAAAAATTCAGAATGATTGAAGTTACAGGTGACATCTTAGAGAGCATTACATCCAAAAAGGTCCGAAAACGTCTTTTTAGGCAAAACTGCAAACACCTATTTTTTTGCATAACTTATCTTTCAAATATCAGCACAAAAAAATTAAAAACGGTAGGGATCTGTGTTTGCTGCCTTCCATATTTTTTTCAGACTTAAAAGTGTAACAGATGATTTATAAAAAATCCTTTTCATCCAAAAACCTGTGTTAAATCTGTCTAGACTCCAAACAAACATTTTTTTATGGTAACTTATGTTTCAACAATCGACACCAATTTTCACAGACCTAAAGCTGAACATGTCCCATAGCTCCCTGAATATTTTCATAGATATAAAATGAACTGGTCATTCTAACATCTGGCATTCTAACATCTAACATCTTACATGTCAAAGCCTCTCTCAGCCTGGCTCTGCTGAAGGAGTCGTTTTACAACCCCGCCCCCTCCTGCTGGGACCCCTGCTATGTAAATTAGCAAGCATTGAACAGAGAGATGAGGAGTAAGAATGGTCATTACTCAGGCATGCATAATCCAAAGACAGCCAGTTAAACACTGAAAGACATATTTTTTCGGTATGTCTTTCATACATCTTTAGTATTAAAAACTCTCCAAGATGAATGTGCCTGACTCCACCTGCAGGTGGATCACAGACTTCCTGACGGACAGACAGCAGTATGTGAGGCTGGGGAAGCTCGTCTCAGATACTCGGACCACAAGCACCGGATCCCCCCAGGGCTGTGTCCTTTCACCCCTGTTACTCTCCCTGTACACAAACAGCTGCACAGCTGGTCACCTGTCTGTCAAACTCCTGAAGTTTGCTGACGACACCACACTCATCGGCCTCATCTCTGACGGAGATGAGTCGGCCTACAGGAGTGAAATAGCCAGGCTGGTGTCATAGTGCAGCGCTAACAACCTGGAGCTTAATGCTCTGAAGACAGTGGAGATGACAGTGGACTTCAGGAAGGCCCCAGCCCCCCTCCCCCCTGTCATCCTCTGTGACTCCCCGGTGACCTCTGTGGAGTCCTTCTGCTTCCTGGGAACCATCATCAGCCAGGACCTCAAGTGGGAGCAGAACATCAGCTCCATCACTAAGAAGGTCCAGCAGAGGATGTACTTCCTGAGGCAGCTGAAGAAGTTTCACCTCCCTGAAAAGATGCTGGTAGACTTTTACACCGCCATCATCGAATCCACCCTCACGTCCTCCATCACAGTCTGGTTCGCTGCGGCCACGGCCAGAGACAAGGCCAAGCTGCAACGCGTCATCCACTCAGCAGAGAAGGTGATCGGCTGCCACCTCCCGTCTCTCCAGGAGCTGCACATCTCCAGGACCTGGAGGCGGGCAGCCAGGATTGTAGCCAACCCCTCTCATCCAGGACATAATCTCTTTCGGCCCCTCCCTTCTGGCAAGAGGCTCCGGTCCATAAGGACCAGGACCTCGCGCCACAAGAACAGCTTCTTCCCCACTGCAGCCAGCCTGCTGAACAGAACCCCAACTCCCCCAGGTGACCCCCCCCCCCCCCCCCGCCCACCAAAGGACTGTCGGTGCCACTTACAGGCCCCACCATCCCAGCCCATCTGTGCTCCCACTTTAATTCACCTTACTCTACTGTATATAGTGTGTTGTTGTTGTTAACTTAATTTTTAACTTATTCTTAATTGCACTATACACCAAGTCAAATTCCTCGTTTTGTAAAGTGCGCTCTACTGAACCTGGCAATAAAACTTTTTCTGATTCCTGATTCTGATTCTGATTCTATTAATCATTGTTTTTTATTCATTCAAAATGCAATTAAATCAATATTTTATCTTTTTTCTTTTCCTTTTTCTTTTTTTTTTATCTCTTATATCCTTTTTTATAATCAATGTTTGAACTTCTTTTCCTTTCTATTGTCATGGTTTCAGTTTGTTGTCTTTTTTTTCGCTTTAGTTCTTGTTCTGTCTTGTTTGGTTCTGTTTCCTGTTTTATTTTGAAAGGTTTCCTGTCTTGTCATGTTTCTTGAGTTTTACTTCCTTTGGTCCCCATCTGCCCTAATCGTGTTCACCTGTGTCTTGTCTGCCCTGTCTGTATATAAGTCTTGTCTCTGCCTTCCTCCTGTGCTGGTCCATTAACTTCTGCTCATGTTGATCACGTCTTCTTGTCTGGCGTCCATGTCCCTTGCCATGCCACAGTAAGTTTTTGTTTTTAGTTTTGTCATCCTGCTCTGCAGCGCTTTTTGTTAGTTAAATAAACCCACTTGCCCTGAACCCGTTTGCCTCCCGTCTCTGCGCCTGGGTCCTACCTGCTCTCGAGCCTCCCCCCCACACGACATCTATACATCCAATGAAATTAAACTACAAATCAACAAACACAACTGATAACAAATGTCTCTAAAAAATGATGTGTATATTTGCAGAACCTTAAAAACACCAAACAAATAACTAATGCTTCCCAATTAAAGCACAAAAAATGGAACACAAAATGTAAAACCCAAGTTAGAAATTGCAATTTGAAAAAGATACTTTTTTCAGCAGCTTTTCAAAATCAATCACCAATTCTACTCTTCTGTGGATGAAACAAAGAACTCCAGAACAATGAAGCCATTTCTCTAAGTCTCTCTCACCTTCAGTTTTAAACAAGGTCTGTGAAAATCCACCATACATTGGTCACATGAACTCAGAGACCTGCTAAAAGTGCACAATTGTAAAAGCTCTTTTATATAGACAACTGTTTGTTTGCTTAGAGCTCTAAATATAAAAAAAATGCTTTTCTATCACCTAGACACAGATGGAGAACCATATCAACTGGATTAATAACAGGGTGGCATGTTTAGACAACATGAAGCTGTCCATCACATTTTTGACCTAAACATGTAAACACATCCTTGGCTCTGCGGTTAGGAAATGGTATTTGGGAATCTCTTTATACCAGGAGCCAGCCTGGCCATTGGAACATCGCCACAGTGCCCATCCAGACTGGGACAGCAACGGGGTCCACTTCACAGCCGTGAGGCTGCTGTGTTTAACTCCAGCTGTCCCAGCAAGGGAGACAACTGCAGCAACATCCACTGACCAAGCTGACAAGCCCTGGCAGAAAAGATCCCCACAAGAAAAACACTGGCTCAGGCAGGCTGGTCAAAAAAAAATAGTTTTGCCATTGTCTTGCAGCTCGCAGATCAAGTGGTTTAGTTTTCCAGTAATGTCAGTCAAGAATGCAAGTTCAGATTCACAATGTTCATATTCACCATATTCAACAGACATCTCCTCCAATAGCACCTTAAAAATCCTGTGCTGTTTTGCTTTGCAGCTGAGGTTGTTTACGATTTTCAGAATAAGAGTCATTATATGTCCAGAGCCAATCACTTCTGCACATAAGGCCTGCTGGTGAATGACGCAGCAGTAATGCAGACATTTTGGAAAGTCTGGGTCAGCTTTACAGTGAGTGATGAAACCTGTTTGTCTATTGATCATAGCAGGAGTCCCATCTGCAGTCACTGCTACCAGCTTTTCTAATTGTACCTTTTTCTGCACAAAAACTCCTTCACCGTGTTATACATTTCAACTCCTCTTGTAGTTGTCTGTTAGGGCAGATGTGTCAGGAGTTCTTCTCTTGTGGAAACCAAAAGCTATGCTGTACTGTTGCCGTCCACAGACTCATCACACTGGACGTAAACCCTCTGCACTTTGCAAGATCCCGGTCCAGCTAATTGGCCAAGTTATCAGACATAGCTGACACTCATCTAGACATTGTAGTGGAAATTGAATGAGTTCTATTGTTCTCATTCTTAGGAACAGTGATAGCAATTATCATCATTGCTTGTTTCTTAATCTGATAAAAACCTTCTTCTACTTGATGAGAAATTGAGCAGGTCTAAACGAGGCTTAGATTTAAGAATTTTTTTCATGCTATATGCATAAGTCTTTGTCCTTTAAGGAAACAGATTACAGTCCCCCCCCCCCCCACACACACACACAGGCTGCTGTCATATTAACATTATCTTGGAGCTCCAGAATGGACAAGAAAAAACAACGAGAATGGCTCGAGCAGGGCGTTGCTCACGGGGCGGTCGCTCGTGCCAGGCGGTGGCACGTGCTCGGGCCCGCTAAATGCTACTTGTAGCTTTAATTATTATTATTATTCTACCGGAAGAGTCGCCTTTTTGAGGCCTTTAACATACCCCAAAACTCACCAAATTTGGCACACACATCAAGAGTCGCGAAAAATTTCGTATTTTATAGGAGATTGGCATGGGCGCACAAAAACGGCTCGATAGCGCCACCTACAGTGACTTTTGTCCCGACGCCCCGCATACGCTTTAACGTACAAGCTTGATTTTTACAGGGCATGTTCTTCAGATGGAGACCTACAAAAAAGTCTGAAAGGACCCACCTGTCACTCGCACAGGAAGTCTGATATATTGAGGTCAATATGTCATTTTTGCTTCATTTTGGACATTTGCAGGCCTCGCTCTAGAACAAACTCCTCCTAGAGATTTTGGAGTAATGACTCCAAACTTTGGTTTTGTAAACTAAACACATGTCCGATGTTAAATTGCGAAGCTTTTAAGTTTTTACGGTTGTTTGTGACCGTGGCGGCGCGTCGAACTTGGAGGTCGTTTCGAAAACACGCCATGAAAAGGAAAATGGCCATTACTCAGCCATGCATAATCCAATCTGATCCAAAATTGATATGCATGATTGTAGTCTGAATCTGACCACATCAGAAGTGGAAAAATCCAGAACAGGTGTAGCGCCACCTGCTGGCAAAAGGAAATGACATGTTTTACTTGGAGCATCACTGCTCCAATTAGGATGAGCCGACACACCTCAAAATGATGTCCACCTGTTGAAAAGCCATTGAAGTTTACTCTGATAAAAAGCCATAACTTTCAATGCGGGGGTGTGGTCGTGACAGAGCGGCGAAGTTGGGCGTCTCGCCATGCACACAAAAGTTGCTCTCACGTGCACATTCGTTGTCCAATCTCACTGAAATTCAATGGATATGATGAGGTTTCCTTTCTGAACCCATGGATATGACAATTCTGGACGAGCTCCATAGCGCCACCTAGTTATTGAAAAAAACAGTTTTTGTCGCATTCTTCCCTATCTTTTCTCTGCGCTTCGTCCGACGTGCATGAAATTAAAACTGGAGATATTCAGAAAGGTCCTCTCTCATCATCTAAAATTTCATGGGTGTACATCTGACGGTGCCTTCATAAGGCCCCCCCAAACAGGAAGTGGTCAATTGCACTTACTCATAAAACAAAGCTTCATAGCAAATCAGCCGTTTGTCTCAGGAAGCTGAGATTTCAGAGTTAGATGCCTCTTACAAATCTCCAACTTTGATAGATAGCACTATAGGGTCTACGAGAAACTTCATACCGGTGTTTTTCCTATGCAATTTTGGACTGAACAAAGATTTTTAGCATAAATTCTGTTTAGGTTATCAGCACCAAGAATTCAACTTTCATAGGCATTTATGTGCTACTGCTTCCTAAAAAAATTCAGAATGATTGAAGTTACAGGTGACATCTTAGAGAGCATTACATCCAAAAAGGTCCGAAAACGTCTTTTTAGGCAAAACTGCAAACACCTATTTTTTTGCATAACTTATCTTTCAAATATCAGCACAAAAAAATTAAAAACGGTAGGGATCTGTGTTTGCTGCCTTCCATATTTTTTTCAGACTTAAAAGTGTAACAGATGATTTATAAAAAATCCTTTTCATCCAAAAACCTGTGTTAAATCTGTCTAGACTCCAAACAAACATTTTTTTATGGTAACTTATGTTTCAACAATCGACACCAATTTTCACAGACCTAAAGCTGAACATGTCCCATAGCTCCCTGAATATTTTCATAGATATAAAATGAACTGGTCATTCTAACATCTGGCATTCTAACATCTAACATCTTACATGTCAAAGCCTCTCTCAGCCTGGCTCTGCTGAAGGAGTCGTGTTACAACCCCGCCCCCTCCTGCTGGGACCCCTGCTATGTAAATTAGCAAGCAGTGAACAGAGAGATGAGGAGTAAGAATGGTCATTACTCAGGCATGCATAATCCAAAGACAGCCAGTTAAACACTGAAAGACATATTTTTTCGGTATGTCTTTCATACATCTTTAGTATTAAAAACTCTCCAAGATGAATGTGCCTGACTCCACCTGCAGGTGGATCACAGACTTCCTGACGGACAGACAGCAGTATGTGAGGCTGGGGAAGCTCGTCTCAGATACTCGGACCACAAGCACCGGATCCCCCCAGGGCTGTGTCCTTTCACCCCTGTTACTCTCCCTGTACACAAACAGCTGCACAGCTGGTCACCTGTCTGTCAAACTCCTGAAGTTTGCTGACGACACCACACTCATCGGCCTCATCTCTGACGGAGATGAGTCGGCCTACAGGAGTTAAATAGCCAGGCTGGTGTCATAGTGCAGCGCTTACAACCTGGAGCTTAATGCTCTGAAGACAGTGGAGATGACAGTGGACTTCAGGAAGGCCCCAGCCCCCCTCCCCCCTGTCATCCTCTGTGACTCCCCGGTGACCTCTGTGGAGTCCTTCTGCTTCCTGGGAACCATCATCAGCCAGGACCTCAAGTGGGAGCAGAACATCAGCTCCATCACTAAGAAGGTCCAGCAGAGGATGTACTTCCTGAGGCAGCTGAAGAAGTTTCACCTCCCTGAAAAGATGCTGGTAGACTTCTACGATGCCATCATCGAATCCACCCTCACGTCCTCCATCACAGTCTGGTTCGCTGCGGCCACGGCCAGAGACAAGGCCAAGCTGCAACGCGTCATCCACTCAGCAGAGAAGGTGATCGGCTGCCACCTCCCGTCTCTCCAGGAGCTGGAGGCGGGCAGCCAGGATTGTAGCGGACCCATCTCATCCAGGACATAATCTCTTTCGGCCCCTCCCTTCTGGCAAGAGGCTCCGGTCCATCAGGACCAGGACCTCGCGCCACAAGAACAGCTTCTTCCCCACTGCAGTCAGCCTGCTGAACAGTACCCCAACTCCCCCAAGTGACCCCCCCGCCCACCAAAGGACTGTCGGTGACACTTACAGGCCCCACCATCCCAGCCCATCTGTGCTCCCACTTTACTTCACCTTACTCTACTGTATATAGTGTGTTGTTGTTGTTAACTTAATTTTTAACTTATTCTTAATTGCACTATGCACCAATTCAAAGAGTTGGGCGTCTCACCATGCATAAATGTTGCTCTCACGTGCACATTCCTTGTCCAATCTCACTGAAATTCAATGGACATGATGAAGCTTCCATTCTGAACCCATGGATATGACAACTTTGGACGAGCTCTATAGCGCCACCTAGTTATTGCATGGGGCACATTATGCCCTGTTTTTTCTCTGTGCTTTGTCCGATGTTCATAAAATTACAACAGTAGATACTCAGAAGGGTTTTCTCTCATCGTTTAGAGTTTCATGGGTATACACCTGACGGTGCCTGCGCAAGCCACCGCCAAACAGGAAGTGGTTGATTGCGTTGTAGTCAGATAATTAAAAATTCATAAAAAATCAGCCGTTTGTATCACGAGGCTGAGATTTCAGAATGAGATGCCTCCTACATATCTCCAACTTAGTGTCCAGAGCCAATCACTTTTACACTTAAGGCCTACTGGTGAATGAAGCAGCAGTAATGCAGACATTTTGGAAAGTCTGGGTCAGCTTTACAGTGAGTGATGAAACCTGTTTGTCTATTGATCATAGCAGGAGCCCCGTCTGCAGTCACTGCTACCAGCTTTTCTAATGGTACCTTTTTCTGCACAAAAACTTCTTTACCGTGTAATACATTTCAACTCCTCCTATATTTGTTTGTAAGGGCAGTTCTGTCAAGAGTTCTTCTCTTGATGTAAAGAAAAACAAAAAAAACAAACAAACACACAGCTGCGCTGCACTGCTGCTGTCTAGAGATTCTTCAAACTGGATGCAAAACAACATGCGCTTTGCAAGATCCCGGTCCACCTGATCGGCCAAGTTATCAAACATAGCTGACACATGTCTAGACATTGTAGTGGAAATTAGATCACTTCTATTTTTCACATCTTTAGGTACAGTGTTAATGATTATCATCATTGCTTGATTGACAACTTTTTAATCTGAAAAGGCCTTCTGGATGAGAAAATGAGCAGGACTAAACAAAGCTTTGTTTGATTTTTTTTTTCACAATATATGCAAAAATATCAGTCCTTAAAGGAAACAGATTACAGCCCCCCCACCCCCACCCCCACCTTTCGCCGACAGGCTGCTGTCATGTTAAATGTGGCTTGCAGGTCCAGAATGCAGAAGGAAGAACGACACAAAACGGCTCGAGCAGGGCGTTGCTCATTCACTCACTCGTTCATGCTATATGCAAAAGTCTTTGTCCCTTAAGGCAACAGATTACAGTACCCCCCCCCCACACCCCCCACAGGCTGCTTTCCTATTGACATTAGCTTGAAGCTCCAGAATGGACAAGAAAGAACGACGAGAATGGCTCGAGCAGGGCGTTGCTCACGGGGCGGTCGCTCATGCCAGGCGGTCGCACGTGCTCGGGCCCGCTAAATGCTACTTGTAGCTTTAATTATTATTATTATTATTATTCTACCGGAAGAGTCGCCTTTTTGAGGCCTTTAACATACCCCAAAACTCACCAAATTTGGCACACACATCAAGAGTCGCGAAAAATTTCGTATTTTATAGGAGATTGGCATGGGCGCACAAAAACGGCTCGATAGCGCCACCTACAGTGACTTTTGTCCCGACGCCCCGCATACGCTTTAACGTACAAGCTTGATTTTTACAGGGCATGTTCTTCAGATGGAGACCTACAAAAAAGTCTGAAAGGACCCACCTGTCACTCGCACAGGAAGTCTGATATATTGAGGTCAATATGTCATTTTTGCTTCATTTTGGACATTTGCAGGCCTCGCTCTAGAACGAACTCCTCCTAGAGATTTTGGAGTAATGACTCCAAACTTTGGTTTTGTAAACTAAACACATGTCCGATGTTAAATTGCGAAGCTTTTAAGTTTTTACGGTTGTTTGTGACCGTGGCGGCGCGTCGAACTTGGAGGTCGTTTCGAAAACACGCCATGAAAAGGAAAATGGCCATTACTCAGCCATGCATAATCCAATCTGATCCAAAATTGATATGCATGATTGTAGTCTGAATCTGACCACATCAGAAGTGGAAAAATCCAGAACAGGTGTAGCGCCACCTGCTGGCAAAAGGAAATGACATGTTTTACTTGGAGCATCACTGCTCCAATTAGGATGAGCCGACACACCTCAAAATGATGTCCACCTGTTGAAAAGCCATTGAAGTTTACTCTGATAAAAAGCCATAACTTTCAATGCGGGGGTGTGGTCGTGACAGAGCGGCGAAGTTGGGCGTCTCGCCATGCACACAAAAGTTGCTCTCACGTGCACATTCGTTGTCCAATCTCACTGAAATTCAATGGATATGATGAGGTTTCCTTTCTGAACCCATGGATATGACAATTCTGGACGAGCTCCATAGCGCCACCTAGTTATTGAAAAAAACAGTTTTTGTCGCATTCTTCCCTATCTTTTCTCTGCGCTTCGTCCGACGTGCATGAAATTAAAACTGGAGATATTCAGAAAGGTCCTCTCTCATCATCTAAAATTTCATGGGTGTACATCTGACGGTGCCTTCATAAGGCCCCCCCAAACAGGAAGTGGTCAATTGCACTTACTCATAAAACAAAGCTTCATAGCAAATCAGCCGTTTGTCTCAGGAAGCTGAGATTTCAGAGTTAGATGCCTCTTACAAATCTCCAACTTTGATAGATAGCACTATAGGGTCTACGAGAAACTTCATACCGGTGTTTTTCCTATGCAATTTTGGACTGAACAAAGATTTTTAGCATAAATTCTGTTTAGGTTATCAGCACCAAGAATTCAACTTTCATAGGCATTTATGTGCTACTGCTTCCTAAAAAAATTCAGAATGATTGAAGTTACAGGTGACATCTTAGAGAGCATTACATCCAAAAAGGTCCGAAAACGTCTTTTTAGGCAAAACTGCAAACACCTATTTTTTTGCATAACTTATCTTTCAAATATCAGCACAAAAAAATTAAAAACGGTAGGGATCTGTGTTTGCTGCCTTCCATATTTTTTTCAGACTTAAAAGTGTAACAGATGATTTATAAAAAATCCTTTTCATCCAAAAACCTGTGTTAAATCTGTCTAGACTCCAAACAAACATTTTTTTATGGTAACTTATGTTTCAACAATCGACACCAATTTTCACAGACCTAAAGCTGAACATGTCCCATAGCTCCCTGAATATTTTCATAGATATAAAATGAACTGGTCATTCTAACATCTGGCATTCTAACATCTAACATCTTACATGTCAAAGCCTCTCTCAGCCTGGCTCTGCTGAAGGAGTCGTGTTACAACCCCGCCCCCTCCTGCTGGGACCCCTGCTATGTAAATTAGCAAGCAGTGAACAGAGAGATGAGGAGTAAGAATGGTCATTACTCAGGCATGCATAATCCAAAGACAGCCAGTTAAACACTGAAAGACATATTTTTTCGGTATGTCTTTCATACATCTTTAGTATTAAAAACTCTCCAAGATGAATGTGCCTGACTCCACCTGCAGGTGGATCACAGACTTCCTGACGGACAGACAGCAGTATGTGAGGCTGGGGAAGCTCGTCTCAGATACTCGGACCACAAGCACCGGATCCCCCCAGGGCTGTGTCCTTTCACCCCTGTTACTCTCCCTGTACACAAACAGCTGCACAGCTGGTCACCTGTCTGTCAAACTCCTGAAGTTTGCTGACGACACCACACTCATCGGCCTCATCTCTGACGGAGATGAGTCGGCCTACAGGAGTTAAATAGCCAGGCTGGTGTCATAGTGCAGCGCTTACAACCTGGAGCTTAATGCTCTGAAGACAGTGGAGATGACAGTGGACTTCAGGAAGGCCCCAGCCCCCCTCCCCCCTGTCATCCTCTGTGACTCCCCGGTGACCTCTGTGGAGTCCTTCTGCTTCCTGGGAACCATCATCAGCCAGGACCTCAAGTGGGAGCAGAACATCAGCTCCATCACTAAGAAGGTCCAGCAGAGGATGTACTTCCTGAGGCAGCTGAAGAAGTTTCACCTCCCTGAAAAGATGCTGGTAGACTTCTACGATGCCATCATCGAATCCACCCTCACGTCCTCCATCACAGTCTGGTTCGCTGCGGCCACGGCCAGAGACAAGGCCAAGCTGCAACGCGTCATCCACTCAGCAGAGAAGGTGATCGGCTGCCACCTCCCGTCTCTCCAGGAGCTGGAGGCGGGCAGCCAGGATTGTAGCGGACCCATCTCATCCAGGACATAATCTCTTTCGGCCCCTCCCTTCTGGCAAGAGGCTCCGGTCCATCAGGACCAGGACCTCGCGCCACAAGAACAGCTTCTTCCCCACTGCAGTCAGCCTGCTGAACAGTACCCCAACTCCCCCAAGTGACCCCCCCGCCCACCAAAGGACTGTCGGTGACACTTACAGGCCCCACCATCCCAGCCCATCTGTGCTCCCACTTTACTTCACCTTACTCTACTGTATATAGTGTGTTGTTGTTGTTAACTTAATTTTTAACTTATTCTTAATTGCACTATGCACCAATTCAAAGAGTTGGGCGTCTCACCATGCATAAATGTTGCTCTCACGTGCACATTCCTTGTCCAATCTCACTGAAATTCAATGGACATGATGAAGCTTCCATTCTGAACCCATGGATATGACAACTTTGGACGAGCTCTATAGCGCCACCTAGTTATTGCATGGGGCACATTATGCCCTGTTTTTTCTCTGTGCTTTGTCCGATGTTCATAAAATTACAACAGTAGATACTCAGAAGGGTTTTCTCTCATCGTTTAGAGTTTCATGGGTATACACCTGACGGTGCCTGCGCAAGCCACCGCCAAACAGGAAGTGGTTGATTGCGTTGTAGTCAGATAATTAAAAATTCATAAAAAATCAGCCGTTTGTATCACGAGGCTGAGATTTCAGAATGAGATGCCTCCTACATATCTCCAACTTAGTGTCCAGAGCCAATCACTTTTACACTTAAGGCCTACTGGTGAATGAAGCAGCAGTAATGCAGACATTTTGGAAAGTCTGGGTCAGCTTTACAGTGAGTGATGAAACCTGTTTGTCTATTGATCATAGCAGGAGCCCCGTCTGCAGTCACTGCTACCAGCTTTTCTAATGGTACCTTTTTCTGCACAAAAACTTCTTTACCGTGTAATACATTTCAACTCCTCCTATATTTGTTTGTAAGGGCAGTTCTGTCAAGAGTTCTTCTCTTGATGTAAAGAAAAACAAAAAAAACAAACAAACACACAGCTGCGCTGCACTGCTGCTGTCTAGAGATTCTTCAAACTGGATGCAAAACAACATGCGCTTTGCAAGATCCCGGTCCACCTGATCGGCCAAGTTATCAAACATAGCTGACACATGTCTAGACATTGTAGTGGAAATTAGATCACTTCTATTTTTCACATCTTTAGGTACAGTGTTAATGATTATCATCATTGCTTGATTGACAACTTTTTAATCTGAAAAGGCCTTCTGGATGAGAAAATGAGCAGGACTAAACAAAGCTTTGTTTGATTTTTTTTTTCACAATATATGCAAAAATATCAGTCCTTAAAGGAAACAGATTACAGCCCCCCCACCCCCACCCCCACCTTTCGCCGACAGGCTGCTGTCATGTTAAATGTGGCTTGCAGGTCCAGAATGCAGAAGGAAGAACGACACAAAACGGCTCGAGCAGGGCGTTGCTCATTCACTCACTCGTTCATGCTATATGCAAAAGTCTTTGTCCCTTAAGGCAACAGATTACAGTACCCCCCCCCCACACCCCCCACAGGCTGCTTTCCTATTGACATTAGCTTGAAGCTCCAGAATGGACAAGAAAGAACGACGAGAATGGCTCGAGCAGGGCGTTGCTCACGGGGCGGTCGCTCATGCCAGGCGGTCGCACGTGCTCGGGCCCGCTAAATGCTACTTGTAGCTTTAATTATTATTATTATTATTATTATTATTATTCCGACTTTTCCGTCGCCTTTTTGAGGCCTTTAACATACCCCAAAACTCACCAAATTTTGTATACACATCAGGAGTCGCGAAAAATTTCATATTTTATAGGAGAACGGCATAGGTAAACAAAAATGGCTCGATAGCGCCACCTGCAAAATTTGTTTTCGCGAGCACCTCCATATGCTTTATAGTACAAACCTGATTTTAACAGGGCATGTTCATCGGATAGAAACCTACAAAAAAGTCTCTTGGGACCAAGCTGTCAGTCGCACAGGAAGTCTGATATTTTGATGACAATATGTCATTTTTGCTTCATTTTGGACATTTGCAGGCCTCGCTCTAGAACGAACTCCTCCTAGAGATTTGAGAGTAATGACTCCAAACTTTGGTTTTGTAAACTAAACACATGTCCGATGTTAAATTGCAAAGCTTTTAAGTTTTTATGGATGTTTGTGACCATGGCGGCGCGTCAAAATTGGAGGTCGTTTCGAAAACACGCCATGAAAAGAAAAATGGCCATTACTCAGCCATGCATAATCCAATCTGATCCAAAATTGATGTGCATGATTGTAGTCTGACCCTGAACACATCAGCAGTGAAAAAATCTGGAAAAAGTGTAGCGCCACCTGCTGGCAAGAGGAAATGACATGTTTTACTTGGAGCATCACTGCTCCCAGTAGGATGAGCCGACACACCTGAAAATGACGTCCACCTGTTGAAAAGCCATTGAAGTTTACTCTGACAAAAAACCATAACTTTCAATGCGGGGGTGTGGTCGTGACAGAGCGGCAAAGTTGGGCATCTCGCCATGCACACAAAAGTTGCTCTCACGTGCACATTCCTTGTCCAATCTCACTGAAATTCAATGGATATGATGAAGCTTCTATTCTGAACCCATGGATATGACAATCTTGGACGAGCTCTATAGCGCCACCTAGTTATTGCATTGGGCACATTCTGCCCTGTATTTTCTCTTTGCTTTGTCCGATGTGCATGAAATTAAAACTGGAGATACTCTGAAGGGTCCTCTCTCATAATCTGAAGTTTCATGGGTGTACACCTGACGGTGCCTGCGTAACAGGAAGTGGTCGATTATGTGCACCCAAATAATAGAAATTTATTATAAATCAGCCGTTTGTCTCAGGAAGCTGAGATTTCAGAATTAGATGCCTTTAATAACCTCCAGCTTTGATATGTAACACAAAAGGGTCTATGAGAAACTTCATACCTCTTTTTTTCCTATGCAATTTGGGACTGAACAAAGATTTTTAGCATAAATTCTGTTTAGGTTATCAGCACCAAAGACTACACTTTAATAGGCATTTATGTGCTACTGCTTCCTAAAAAAATTCAGAATGATTGAAGTTACAGGTGACATCTTAGAGAGCATTACATCCAAAAAGGTCCGAAAACGTCTTTTTAGGCAAAACTACAAACACCTATTTTTTTTCATAACTTAATCATCATATATCAACACCATTTATTTTTTTAAATGTAGGGATCTGTGTTTGCTGCCTTCCATATTTTTTTCAGAAGTCCAGGTGAAACAGATGATTTAAAAAAAATCCTGATTCATCCCAAAACCTGTGCTTTTTCCGTCTGGACTCCAAACAAGTGTGTTTTAAAATTACTTATGCTTCAAATATCCACACCAAGTTTCACACGCATATAGCTGAACATGTCTAAATGCTTCTTGAATATTCTTTACAGATATAAAATGAACTGGTCAACTGTAGGATGTCATTTCCTCTTACATGCTTCAGTTTTTTCCTCATGCTGCAGCCTGCTCCTCAATCCGCCCTGTTGCTGGAGTCAAATTTCACCCCCCCCCCCCCACACACACACACACACCAGCTGCCTATTCATATGCTAACTAACCCAGAGGTGAGGTGACAAGAGTTTAGACACAAGAGGGAGGGCAGACTGCTTTTTCATTTGTTTTGTATGTCTTTCATAGATTTTTATGAATAATCATTGCTTTTCTAGTCATGTAAAATGCAATTAACTTAATATTTTATCTTTTTTTTTTTACAAACAAAACATATGAATGTGCTCCAAAACAAAACCCAACTCTCAGTACAGTTCTACAGATGTAACATAAGACTTAGACAGTAAATGTCTCTTTTATCCTTTTTTAATCAATGCTGCAACTTCTTTTCCTTAATATAAATCCAATGAAATTGAACTACAAAACCAAAAAACACAACGTATAGCAAATTTCTCTAAATAAATTATGTGTATATACAATATGTAGCACTTTTAAACAAAATAATAACAAATCCTTCCAATACAAGCACAGAAAAATGGAACACAAAATTTAAAACCCAAATTTGAAATGGCAATTTTAAAAAGATAATTTTTTCAGCCTGCTAAAAGTGCACAATTGGAAAAGCTCTTTTATATAGACAACTGTTTGGTTGCTTAGAGCTCTAAATATAAAAACAATGCCTTTATGGACGTGGCACGGATGGCACGGATGTTCAGCAGGGTAAACCCCAGGAAAGCGGCGGGACCTGATGGAGTTCCCGGAAAGGTTCTGCGGGCCTGCGCCGATCAACTCTCCCAGGTCTTCACAAAAATCTTCAACCTGTCGCTAGCTCAGGCTTTCATCCCTGCTTGCCTGAAGTCATCCACTATCATCCCGATACCCAAAAAGTCCTCATCCACAGCCTTCCTCACGGACTTCCGCCCAGTTGCACTCACTGCTGTCATCACAAAGTGTCTGGAGCGGCTGCTCCTGGGACACATCAAAGACTCCCTCCCTCCAATCTTCGTCCCCCACCAGTTTGCTTACAAAGCAAACAGATCAACGGATGATGCCATTTCCATCACCCTCCACACTGCGCTGAGCCACCTGGAACACAGAGACACCTACGCCAGGATGCTCTTTGTGGACTATAGCTCAGCCTTTAACACAATCATTCCTGACATTCTGGTCAACAAACTGTCTGAACTAGGACTCCACCCACTCACCTGCTCGTGGATCAAGGACTTCCTGACAAACAGACCACAGACAGTCAAACTTGACCCCCACCTCTCCTCCACCCGGACGCTGAGCACAGGCTCCACACAGGGATGTGTGCTGAGTCCTCTGCTGTACACACTGTACACAGCAGACTGCAGACCAGCCCACACCAGCAACACCGTGGTGAAGTTTGCAGACGACACTACTGTGGTGGGGCTGATCTCTGGGGACGACGAGACGGCCTACAGAGACGAAGTCCTGAAACTCTCAAGGTGGTGTCAGGCTAATAACCTCATCCTGAACACCACCAAGACCAAGGAGATCATCCTGGACTTCAGAAAAAACAGAACAGATCCACCCCCACTCTACATCGATGGAAACTGTGTGGAGAGGGTCCACAGCTTCACCCTCCTGGGCACCACCATCTCTGCTGACCTCACATGGTCTAACAACACCATGACTGTCATCAGGAAGGCCCAGCAACGCCTGCACTTCCTGAGAAAACTTAGGAGGAACGACGTCAGCCAGGAGCTGCTGGTAACGTTCTACCGCTCAACCATTGAGAGCATTCTGTCCTATGGCATCACAGTGTGGTTTTCCCACTGCACTGAAGCAGAACGGCAGAGTCTCCAGAGAATGGTAAAGACAGCGCAGAGGATCATCGGCTGCCCCCTCCCCTCACTGAAGGACATTTACCAGTCTCGCTGCCTCAGCAGAGTGACTAGCATCACCACTAACTCCACCCATTCTGCTTTCCCTCTGTTTGAACTGCTGCCCTCTGGAAGGAGGTACAGGTCCATCAGAACCAGGACAAACAGACTAAGAAACAGCTTTTTTCCACAGGCAATTATCATACGGAATGCACATACGTCCACCAACCACACCTCACTCTAATTTTACTACAATGCGTGCAATATCCTGACTGTCTAACCGGGTCACTGTGCAATAACTTGATATTTATTAAGCTGTGCTCACAGCAACTCATGTAATTCCTTTCTATTTTATTCACAAATATTTAATATTTAACAGTTTCTGTCCATATTGTTCATTTTTGTTAAGAGTTGTAAATACAGTATTTCTTTTTCTATTCTATTTTTATTTTTATTTTATGTAACTCCTTCACTCCAAGGCTGCTGCAATTTCATTGTATCCCCATGTACAATGACAATAAACGATTCTGATTCTGATTTTATCACTTAGACACAGATGGAGAACCATATCAACTGGATTGGTAACAGCAACAACCACCGACCAAGCCGGCAAGCCCTGGCAGAAAAGATCCCCACAAGAAACACTGCAGGCTGTTCCATAAAAAATATAGTTTTACCATTGCCTTGCAGATCACAGTTGAAGTGGTTTAGTTTTCCTAAAAAAATTCAGAATGATTGAAGTTACAGGTGAACTTTTAGACAACATTTGATCCAAAAAGGTCCGAAAACGTCTTTTTAGGCAAAACTGCAAACACCTATTTTTTTGCATAACTTATCTTTCAAATATCAGCACAAAAAAATTAAAAACGGTAGGGATCTGTGTTTGCTGCCTTCCATATTTTTTTCAGACTTAAAAGTGTAACAGATGATTTATAAAAAATCCTTTTTCATCCAAAAACCTGTGTTAAATCTGTCTAGACTCCAAACAAACATTTTTTTATGGTAACTTATGTTTCAACAATCGACACCAATTTTCACAGACCTATAGCTGAACATGTCCCATAGCTCCCTGAATATTTTCATAGATATAAAATGAACTGGTCATTCTAACATCTGGCATTCTAACATCTAACATCTTACATGTCAAAGCCTCTCTCAGCCTGGCTCTGCTGAAGGAGTCGTGTTACAACCCCGCCCCCTCCTGCTGGGACCCCTGCTATGTAAATTAGCAAGCAGTGAACAGAGAGATGAGGAGTAAGAATGGCCATTACTCAGGCATGCATAATCCAAAGACAGCCAGTTAAACACTGAAAGACATATTTTTTCGGTATGTCTTTCATACATCTTTAGTATTAAAAACTCTCCAAGATGAATGTGCCTGACTCCACCTGCAGGTGGATCACAGACTTCCTGACGGACAGACAGCAGTAAGTGAGGCTGGGGAAGCTCGTCTCAGATACTCGGACCACAAGCACCCGATCCCCCCAGGGCTGTGTCCTTTCACCCCTGTTACTCTCCCTGTACACAAACAGCTGCACAGCTGGTCACCTGTCTGTCAAACTCCTGAAGTTTGCTGACGACACCACACTCATCGGCCTCATCTCTGACGGAGATGAGTCGGCCTACAGGAGTGAAATAGCCAGGCTGGTGTCATAGTGCAGCGCTAACAACCTGGAGCTTAATGCTCTGAAGACAGTGGAGATGACAGTGGACTTCAGGAAGGCCCCAGCCCCCCTCCCCCCTGTCATCCTCTGTGACTCCCCGGTGACCTCTGTGGAGTCCTTCTGCTTCCTGGGAACCATCATCAGCCAGGACCTCAAGTGGGAGCAGAACATCAGCTCCATCACTAAGAAGGTCCAGCAGAGGATGTACTTCCTGAGGCAGCTGAAAGAGTTTCACCTCCCTGAAAAGATGCTGGTAGACTTTTACACCGCCATCATCGAATCCACCCTCACGTCCTCCATCACAGTCTGGTTCGCTGCGGCCACGGCCAGAGACAAGGCCAAGCTGCAACGCGTCATCCACTCAGCAGAGAAGGTGATCGGCTGCCACCTCCCGTCTCTCCAGGAGCTGCACATCTCCAGGACCTGGAGGCGGGCAGCCAGGATTGTAGCCAACCCCTCTCATCCAGGACATAATCTCTTTCGGCCCCTCCCTTCTGGCAAGAGGCTCCGGTCCATCAGGACCAGGACCTCGCGCCACAAGAACAGCTTCTTCCCCACTGCAGTCAGCCTGCTGAACAGTACCCCAACTCCCCCAGGTGACCCCCCCTCCCCCCCCCCCGCCCACCAAAGGACTGTCGGTGCCACTTACAGGCCCCACCATCCCAGCCCATCTGTGCTCCCACTTTAATTCACCTTACTCTACTGTATATAGTGTGTTGTTGTTGTTAACTTAATTTTTAACTTATTCTTAATTGCACTATACACCAAGTCAAATTCCTCGTTTTGTAAAGTGCGCTCTACTGAACCTGCCAATAAAACTTTTTCTGATTTCTGATTCTGATTCTGATTCTATTAATCATTGTTTTTTATTCATTCAAAATGCAATTAAATCAATATTTTATCTTTTTTCTTTTCCTTTTTCTTTTTTTTTTTATCTCTTATATCCTTTTTTATAATCAATGTTTGAACTTCTTTTCCTTTCTATTGTCATGGTTTCAGTTTGTTGTCTTTTTTTTCGCTTTAGTTCTTGTTCTGTCTTGTTTGGTTCTGTTTCCTGTTTTATTTTGAAAGGTTTCCTGTATTGTCATGTTTCTTGAGTTTTACTTCCTTTGGTCCCCATCTGCCCTAATCGTGTTCACCTGTGTCTTGTCTGCCCTGTCTGTATATAAGTCTTGTCTCTGCCTTCCTCCTGTGCTGGTCCATTAACTTCTGCTCATGTTGTTCACGTCTTCTTGTCTGGCGTCCATGTCCCTTGCCATGCCACAGTAAGTTTTTGTTTTTAGTTTTGTCATCCTGCTCTGCAGCGCTTTTTGTTAGTTAAATAAACCCACTTGCCCTGAACCCGTTTGCCTCCCGTCTCTGCGCCTGGGTCCTACCTGCTCTCGAGCCTCCCCCCCACACGACATCTATACATCCAATGAAATTAAACTACAAATCAACAAACACAACTGATAACAAATGTCTCTAAAAAATGATGTGTATATTTGCAGAACCTTAAAAACACCAAACAAATAACAAATGCTTCCCAATTAAAGCACAAAAAATGGAACACAAAATGTAAAACCTAAGTTAGAAATTGCAATTTGAAAAAGATACTTTTTTCAGCAGCTTTTCAAAATCAATCACCAATTCTACTCTTCTGTGGATGAAACAAAGAACTCCAGAACAATGAAGCCATTTCTCTAAGTCTCTCTCACCTTCAGTTTTAAACAAGGTCTGTGAAAATCCACCATACATTGGTCACATGAACTCAGAGACCTGCTAAAAGTGCACAATTGTAAAAGCTCTTTTATATAGACAACTGTTTGTTTGCTTAGAGCTCTAAATATAAAAAAAATGCTTTTCTATCACCTAGACACAGATGGAGAACCATATCAACTGGATTAATAACAGGGTGGCATGTTTAGACAACATGAAGCTGTCCATCACATTTTTGACCTAAACATGTAAACACATCCTTGGCTCTGCGGTTAGGAAATGGTATTTGGGAATCTCTTTATACCAGGAGCCAGCCTGGCCATTGGAACATCGCCACAGTGCCCATCCAGACTGGGACAGCAACGGGGTCCACTTCAGAGCCGTGAGCTGCTGTGTTTAACTCCAGCTGTCCCAGCAAGGGAGACAACTGCAGCAACATCCACTGACCAAGCTGACAAGCCCTGGCAGAAAAGATCCCCACAAGAAAAACACTGGCTCAGGCAGGCTGGTCAAAAAAAAATAGTTTTGCCATTGTCTTGCAGCTCGCAGATCAAGTGGTTTAGTTTTCCAGTAATGTCAGTCAAGAATGCAAGTTCAGATTCACCATATTCATATTCACCATATTCAACAGACATCTCCTCCAATAGCACCTTAAAAATCCTGTGCTGTTTTGCTTTGCAGCTGAGGTTGTTTACGATTTTCAGAATAAGAGTCATTATATGTCCAGAGCCAATCACTTCTGCACATAAGGCCTGCTGGTGAATGACGCAGCAGTAATGCAGACATTTTGGAAAGTCTGGGTCAGCTTTACAGTGAGTGATGAAACCTGTTTGTCTATTGATCATAGCAGGAGTCCCATCTGCAGTCACTGCTACCAGCTTTTCTAATTGTACCTTTTTCTGCACAAAAACTCCTTCACCGTGTTATACATTTCAACTCCTCTTGTAGTTGTCTGTTAGGGCAGATGTGTCAGGAGTTCTTCTCTTGTGGAAACCAAAAGCTATGCTGTACTGTTGCCGTCCACAGACTCATCACACTGGACGTTAACCACCTGCACTTTGCAAGATCCCGGTCCAGCTAATTGGCCAAGTTATCAGACATAGCTGACACTCATCTAGACATTGTAGTGGAAATTGAATGAGTTCTATTGTTCTCATCCTTAGGGACAGTGATAGCAATTATCATCATTGCTTGAATTTTTTTCATGCTATATGCAAAAGTCTTTGTCCCTTAAGGCAACAGATTACAGCCCCCCCCCCCCCCCCCCCAGGCTGCTGTCGTATTAACAATAGCTTGGAGCTCCAGAATGGACAAGAAAAAACGACGAGAATGGCTCGAGCAGGGCGTTGCTCACGGGGCGGTCGCTCGTGCCATGCGGTCGCACGTGCTCGGGCCCGCTAAATGCTACTTGTAGCTTTAATTATTATTATTCTTTTTCTTCCGACGGAAGAGTCGCCTTTTTGAGGCCTTTAACATACCCCAAAACTCACCAAATTTGGCACACACATCAGGAGTCGCGAAAAATTTCGTATTTTACAGGAGATTGGCATGGGCGCACAAAAACGGCTCGACAGCACCACCTACAGTGACATTTGTCCCGAGCCCCCGCATATGCTTTGACATACAAGCTTGATTTTTTCAGGACATGTTCATCAGATGGAAACCTACAAAAAAGTCTCTTGGTACCAAGCTGTCAGTCGCACAGGAAGTCTGCTATATTGGTGTCAATATGTCATTTTTGCTCTATTTTGGACATTTGTAGGCCTCCTTCTAGAACGAACTCCTCCTAGAGATTTATGAATAATGACTCCAAACTTTGGTTTTGTAAACTAGACCCATGTGCGATGTTAAATTGCGAAGCTTTAAAGGTATTACGGATGTTTGTGACCGTGGCGGCGCGTCGAACTTGGAGGTCATTTTGAAAACACGCCATGAAAAGAAAAATGGCCATTACTCAGCCATGCAAAATCCAATCTGATCCAAAGTTGATATGCATGATTGTAGTCTGACTCTGAACACATCTGCAGTGGAAGAATCTGGAACAAGTGTAGCGCCACCTGCTGGCAGCAGGAAATGACATGTTTGACTTGGAGCATCACTGCTCCAAGTAAGATGAGCCGACACACCTCAAAATGATGTCCACCTGTTGAAAAGCCATTGAAGTTTACTCTGATAAAAAGCCATAACTTTCAATGCAGGGGTGTAGTCGTGACAGAGCGGCGAAGTTGGGCGTCTCGCCGTGCACACAAAAGTTGCTCTCACGTGCACATTCCTTGTCCAATCTCACTGAAATTCAATGGAGGTAATGAGGCTTCCATTCTGAACCAATGGATATGACAATCTTGGACGAACTCCACAGCGCCACCTAGATATTGACAAATACATTTTATGTCACATTCTGACCTATCTTTTCTCTGCGCTTCGTCCGACGTGCATGAAATTAAAACTGGAGATACTCAGAAAGGTCCTCTCTCATCATCTAAAATTTCATGGGTGTACATCTGACTGTGCCTTCATAAGGCCCCCCCAAACAGGAAGTGGTCAATTGCACTTACTCATAAAACAAAGCTTCATAGCAAATCAGCCGTTTGTCTCAGGAAGCTGAGATTTCAGAGTTAGATGCCTCTTACAAATCTCCAACTTTGATAGATAGCACTATAGGGTCTACGAGAAACTTCATACCGGTGTTTTTCCTATGCAATTTTGGACTGAACAAAGAGTTTTAGCATAAATTCTGTTTAGGTTATCAGCACCAAGAATACAACTTTCATAGGCATTTATGTGCTACTGCTTCCTAAAAAAATTCAGAATGATTGAAGTTACAGGTGAACTTTTAGACAGCATTTCATCCAAAAAGGTCCGAAAACGTCTTTTTAGGCAAAACTGCAAACACCTATTTTTTTGCATAACTTATCTTTCAAATATCAGCACAAAAAAATTAAAAACGGTAGGGATCTGTGTTTGCTGCCTTCCATATTTTTTTCAGACTTAAAAGTGTAACAGATGATTTATAAAAAATCCTTTTTCATCCAAAAACCTGTGTTAAATCTGTCTAGACTCCAAACAAACATTTTTTTATGGTAACTTATGTTTCAACAATCGACACCAATTTTCACAAACCTATAGCTGAACATGTCCCATAGGTCCCTGAATATTTTCATAGATATAAAATGAACTGGTCATTCTAACATCTAGCATTCTAACATCTAACATCTTACATGTCAAAGCCTCTCTCAGCCTGGCTCTGCTGAAGGAGTCGTGTTACAACCCCGCCCCCTCCTGCTGGGACCCCATCTCCTATGTAAATTAGCAAGCAGTGAACAGAGAGATGAGGAGTAAAAATGGCCATTACTCAGGCATGCATAATCCAAAGACAGCCAGTTAAACACTGAAAGACATATTTTTTCGGTATGTCTTTCATACATCTTTAGTATTAAAAACTCTCCCAGATGAATGTGCCTGACTCCACCTGCAGGTGGATCACAGACTTCCTGACGGACAGACAGCAGTATGTGAGGCTGGGGAAGCTCGTCTCAGATACTCGGACCACAAGCACCGGATCCCCCCAGGGCTGTGTCCTTTCACCCCTGTTACTCTCCCTGTACACAAACAGCTGCACAGCTGGTCACCTGTCTGTCAAACTCCTGAAGTTTGCTGACGACACCACACTCATCGGCCTCATCTCTGACGGAGATGAGTCGGCCTACAGGAGTGAAATAGCCAGGCTGGTGTCATAGTGCAGCGCTAACAACCTAGAGCTTAATGCTCTGAAGACAGTGGAGATGACAGTGGACTTCAGGAAGGCCCCAGCCCCCCTCCCCCCTGTCATCCTCTGTGACTCCCCGGTGACCTCTGTGGAGTCCTTCTGCTTCCTGGGAACCATCATCAGCCAGGACCTCAAGTGGGAGCAGAACATCAGCTCCATCACTAAGAAGGTCCAGCAGAGGATGTACTTCTTGAGGCAGCTGAAGAAGTTTCACCTCCCTGAAAAGATGCTGGTAGACTTTTACACCGCCATCATCGAATCCACCCTCACGTCCTCCATCACAGTCTGGTTCCCTGCGGCCACGGCCAGAGACAAGGCCAAGCTGCAACGCGTCATCCACTCAGCAGAGAAGGTGATCGGCTGCCACCTCCCGTCTCTCCAGGAGCTGCACATCTCCAGGACCTGGAGGCGGGCAGCCAGGATTGTAGCCAACCCCTCTCATCCAGGACATAATCACTTTCGGCCCCTCCCTTCTGGGAAGAGGCTCCGGTCCATCAGGACCAGGACCTCGCGCCACAAGAACAGCTTCTTCCCCACTGCAGTCAGCCTGCTGAACAGTACCCCAACTCCCCCAGGTGACCCCCCCTCCCCCCCCGCCCACCAAAGGACTGTCGGTGCCACTTACAGGCCCCACCATCCCAGCCCATCTGTGCTCCCACTTTAATTCACCTTACTCTACTGTATATAGTGTGTTGTTGTTGTTAACTTAATTTTTAACTTATTCTTAATTGCACTATACACCAAGTCAAATTCCTCGTTTTGTAAAGTGCGCTCTACTGAACCTGGCAATAAAACTTTTTCTGATTTCTGATTCTATTAATCATTGTTTTTTATTCATTCAAAATGCAATTAAATCAATATTTTATCTTTTTTCTTTTCCTTTTTCTTTTTTTTTATCTCTTATATCCTTTTTTATAATCAATGTTTGAACTTCTTTTCCTTTCTATTGTCATGGTTTCAGTTTGTTGTCTTTTTTTTCGCTTTAGTTCTTGTTCTGTCTTGTTTGGTTCTGTTTCCTGTTTTATTTTGAAAGGTTTCCTGTCTTGTCATGTTTCTTGAGTTTTACTTCCTTTGGTCCCCATCTGCCCTAATCGTGTTCACCTGTGTCTTGTCTGCCCTGTCTGTATATAAGTCTTGTCTCTGCCTTCCTCCTGTGCTGGTCCATTAACTTCTGCTCATGTTGATCACGTCTTCTTGTCTGGCGTCCATGTCCCTTGCCATGCCACAGTAAGTTTTTGTTTTTAGTTTTGTCATCCTGCTCTGCAGCGCTTTTTGTTAGTTAAATAAACCCACTTGCCCTGAACCCGTTTGCCTCCCGTCTCTGCGCCTGGGTCCTACCTGCTCTCGAGCCTCCCCCCCACACGACATCTATACATCCAATGAAATTAAACTACAAATCAACAAACACAACTGATAACAAATGTCTCTAAAAAATGATGTGTATATTTGCAGAACCTTAAAAACACCAAACAAATAACAAATGCTTCCCAAATAAAGCATAAAAAATGGAACACAAAATGTAAAACCCAAGTTAGAAATTGCAATTTGAAAAAGATACTTTTTTCAGCAGCTTTTCAAAATCAATCACCAATTCTACTCTTCTGTGGATGAAACAAAGAACTCCAGAACAATGAAGCCATTTCTCTAAGTCTCTCTCACCTTCAGTTTTAAACAAGGTCTGTGAAAATCCACCATACATTGGTCACATGAACTCAGAGACCTGCTAAAAGTGCACAATTGTAAAAGCTCTTTTATATAGACAACTGTTTGTTTGCTTAGAGCTCTAAATATAAAAAAAATGCTTTTCTATCACCTAGACACAGATGGAGAACCATATCAACTGGATTAATAACAGGGTGGCATGTTTAGACAACATGAAGCTGTCCATCACATTTTTGACCTAAACATGTAAACACATCCTTGGCTCTGCGGTTAGGAAATGGTATTTGGGAATCTCTTTATACCAGGAGCCAGCCTGGCCATTGGAACATCGCCACAGTGCCCATCCAGACTGGGACAGCAACGGGGTCCACTTCAGAGCCGTGAGCTGCTGTGTTTAACTCCAGCTGTCCCAGCAAGGGAGACAACTGCAGCAACATCCACTGACCAGGCTGACAAGCCCTGGCAGAAAAGATCCCCACAAGAAAAACACTGGCTCAGGCAGGCTGGTCAAAAGAAAATAGTTTTGCCATTGTCTTGCAGCTCGCAGATCAAGTGGTTTAGTTTTCCAGTAATGTCAGTCAAGAATGCAAGTTCAGATTCACAATGTTCATATTCACCATATTCAACAGACATCTCCTCCAATAGCACCTTAAAAATCCTGTGCTGTTTTGCTTTGCAGCTGAGGTTGTTTACGATTTTCAGAATAAGAGTCATTATATGTCCAGAGCCAATCACTTCTGCACATAAGGCCTGGTGGTGAATGACGCAGCAGTAATGCAGACATTTTGGAAAGTCTGGGTCAGCTTTACAGTGAGTGATGAAACCTGTTTGTCTATTGATCATAGCAGGAGTCCCATCTGCAGTCACTGCTACCAGCTTTTCTAATTGTACCTTTTTCTGCACAAAAACTCCTTCACCGTGTTATACATTTCAACTCCTCTTGTAGTTGTCTGTTAGGGCAGATGTGTCAGGAGTTCTTCTCTTGTGGAAACCAAAAGCTATGCTGTACTGTTGCCGTCCACAGACTCATCACACTGGACGTTAACCACCTGCACTTTGCAAGATCCCGGTCCAGGTAATTGGCCAAGTTATCAGACATAGCTGACACTCATCTAGACATTGTAGTGGAAATTGAATGAGTTCTATTGTTCTCATCCTTAGGGACAGTGATAGCAATTATCATCATTGCTTGAATTTTTTTCATGCTATATGCAAAAGTCTTTGTCCCTTAAGGCAACAGATTACACCCCCCCCCCCCCCAGGCTGCTGTCGTATTGACATTAGCTTGGAGCTCCAGAATGGACAAGAAAAAACGACGAGAATTGCTCGAGCAGGGCGTTGCTCACGGGGCGGTCGCTCGTGCCATGCGGTCGCACGTGCTCGGGCCCGCTAAATGCTACTTGTAGCTTTAATTATTATTATTATTATTAGGGCCCGAGCACGGAGTGCAAGGACCCTATTGTATCTGTTAGGTTTATTAGGGCCCGAGCACGGAGTGCAAGGACCCTATTGTATCTGTTAGGTTTATTATTATTAGGGCCCGAGCACGGAGTGCAAGGACCCTATTGTATCTGTTAGGTTTATTATTATTATTTTTCTTCCGCCGGAAGAATCGCATTTTTGAGGCCTTTAACATACCCCAAAACTCACCAAATTTGGCACACACATCAGGGGTCGCGAAAAATTTCGTATTTTATGAGAAATTGGCATGGGTGCGCAAAAATGGCTCCACAGCGCCACCTACACTGACTTTTGTCCCGACGCCCCGCATATGCTTTAACGTATAAGCTTGATTTTTTCAGGGCATGTTCTTCAGATGGAAACCTACAAAAAAGTCTGTAGGTACCAAGCTGTCAGTCGCACAGGAAGTCTGCTATATTGAGGTCAATATGTCATTTTTGCTCTATTTTGGACATTTGCAGGCCTCCTTCTAGAACGAACTCCTCCTAGAGATTTGTGAATAATAACTCCAAACTTTGGTTTTGTAAACTAAACACATGTCCAATGTTAAATTGCGAAGCTTTTAAGTTTTTACGGTTGTTTGTGACCGTGGCGGCGCGTAGAAATTCGACGTTGTTTCGAAAACACGCCATGAAAAGAAAAATGGCCATAACTCAGCCATGCATAATCCAATCTGATCCAAAATTGATATGCATGATTGTAGTCTGACTCTGAACACATCTGCAGTGAAAGAATCTGGAAAAAGTGTAGCGCCACCTGCTGGCAAGAGGAAATGACATGTTTGACTTGGAGCATCACTGCTCCAAGTAGGATGAGCCGACACACCTCAAAATGATGTCCACCTGTTGAAAAGCCATTGAAGTTTACTCTGACAAAAAACCATAACTTTCAATGCGGGGGTGTGGTCGTGACAGAGCGGCAAAGTTGGGCATCTCGCCATGCACACAAAAGTTGCTCTCATGTGCACATTCCTTGTCCAATCTCACTGAAATTCAATGGATATGATGAAACTTCCATTCTGAACCCATGGATATGACAATCTTGGACGAGCTCTATAGCGCCACCTAGTTATTGCATGAGGCACATTCTGCCCTGTATTTTCTCTTTGCTTTGTCCGATGTGCATGAAATTAAAACTGGAGATACTCAGAAGGGTCCTCCCTCATCATGTAAAGTTTCATGGGTGTACATCTGACGGTGCCTGCGTAACAGGAAGTGGTCGATTATGTGCACCCAAATAATAGAAATTTATTATAATTCAGCCATTTGTCTCAGGAAGCTGAGATTTCAGAATAAGATGCCTTTAATAATTTCTAGCTTTGATATGTAACACTATAGGGTCTACGAGAAACTTCATCACTTGATTTTTTTAATGAAATTTTGGACTGAACAAAGATTTTTAGCATAAATTCTGTTTAGGTTATCAGCACCAAGAATTCAACTTTCATAGGCATTTATGTGCTACTGCTTCCTAAAAAAATTCAGAATGATTGAAGTTACAGGTGAACTTTTATTCAACATTTCATCCAAAAAGGTCCGAAAACGTCTTTTTAGGCAAAACTGCAAACACCTATTTTTTTGCATAACTTAATCATCATATATCAACACCATTTATTTTTTTAAATGTAGGGATCTGTGTTTGCTGCCTTCCATATTTTTTTCAGAAGTCCAGGTGAAACAGATGATTTTAAAAAAATCCTGATTCATCCCAAAACCTGTGCTTTTTCCGTCTGGACTCCAAACAAGTGTGTTTTAAAATTACTTATGCTTCAAATATCCACACCAAGTTTCACACGCATATAGCTGAACATGTCTAAATGCTTCTTGAATATTCTTTACAGATATAAAATGAACTGGTCAACTGTAGGATGTCATTTCCTCTTACATGCTTCAGCCTATTCCTCATGCTGCAGCCTGCTCCTCAATCCGCCCTGTTGCTGGAGTCAAATTTCACCCCCCCCCCCCCCCCCCACACACACACACACCAGCTGCCTGTTTATATGCTAACTAACCCAGAAGTGAGGTGACAATAGTTTAGACACAAGAGGGAGGGCAGACTGCTTTTTCATTTGTTTTGTATGTCTTTCATAGATTTTTATGAATAATCATTGCTTTTCTAGTCATGTAAAATGCAATTAACTTAATATTTTATCTTTTTTTTTTACAAACAAAACATATGAATGTGCTCCAAAACAAAACCCAACTCTCAGTACAGTTCTACAGATGTAACATAAGACTTAGACAGTAAATGTCTCTTTTATCCTTTTTTAATCAATGCTGCAACTTCTTTTCCTTAATATAAATCCAATGAAATTAAACTACAAAACCAAAAAACACAACCTATAGCAAATTTCTCTAAATAAATTATGTGTATATACAATATGTAGCACTTTTAAACAAAATAATAACAAATCCTTCCAATACAAGCACAGAAAAATGGAACACAAAATTTAAAACCCAAATTTGAAATGGCAATTTTAAAAAGATAATTTTTTCAGCCTGCTAAAAGTGCACAATTGTAAAAGCTCTTTTATATAGACAACTGTTTGGTTGCTTAGAGCTCTAAATATAAAAACAATGCCTTTATGGACGTGGCACGGATGGCACGGATGTTCAGCAGGGTAAACCCCAGGAAAGCGGCGGGACCTGATGGAGTTCCCGGAAAGGTTCTGCGGGCCTGCGCCGATCAACTCTCCCAGGTCTTCACAAAAATCTTCAACCTGTCGCTAGCTCAGGCTTTCATCCCTGCTTGCCTGAAGTCATCCACTATCATCCCGATACCCAAAAAGTCCTCATCCACAGCCTTCCTCACGGACTTCCGCCCAGTTGCACTCACTGCTGTCATCACAAAGTGTCTGGAGCGGCTGCTCCTGGGACACATCAAAGACTCCCTCCCTCCAATCTTCGTCCCCCACCAGTTTGCTTACAAAGCAAACAGATCAACGGATGATGCCATTTCCATCACCCTCCACACTGCGCTGAGCCACCTGGAACACAGAGACACCTACGCCAGGATGCTCTTTGTGGACTATAGCTCAGCCTTTAACACAATCATTCCTGACATTCTGGTCAACAAACTGTCTGAACTAGGACTCCACCCACTCACCTGCACGTGGATCAAGGACTTCCTGACAAACAGACCACAGACAGTCAAACTTGACCCCCACCTCTCCTCCACCCGGACGCTGAGCACAGGCTCCACACAGGGATGTGTGCTGAGTCCTCTGCTGTACACACTGTACACAGCAGACTGCAGACCAGCCCACACCAGCAACACCGTGGTGAAGTTTGCAGACGACACTACTGTGGTGGGGCTGATCTCTGGGGACGACGAGACGGCCTACAGAGACGAAGTCCTGAAACTCTCAAGGTGGTGTCAGGCTAATAACCTCATCCTGAACACCACCAAGACCAAGGAGATCATCCTGGACTTCAGAAAAAACAGAACAGATCCACCCCCACTCTACATCGATGGAAACTGTGTGGAGAGGGTCCACAGCTTCACCCTCCTGGGCACCACCATCTCTGCTGACCTCACATGGTCTAACAACACCATGACTGTCATCAGGAAGGCCCAGCAACGCCTGCACTTCCTGAGAAAACTTAGGAGGAACGACGTCAGCCAGGAGCTGCTGGTAACGTTCTACCGCTCAACCATTGAGAGCATTCTGTCCTATGGCATCACAGTGTGGTTTTCCCACTGCACTGAAGCAGAACGGCAGAGTCTCCAGAGAGTGGTAAAGACAGCGCAGAGGATCATCGGCTGCCCCCTCCCCTCACTGAAGGACATTTACCAGTCTCGCTGCCTCAGCAGAGTGACTAGCATCACCACTAACTCCACCCATTCTGCTTTCCCTCTGTTTGAACTGCTGCCCTCTGGAAGGAGGTACAGGTCCATCAGAACCAGGACAAACAGACTAAGAAACAGCTTTTTTCCATAGGCAATTATCATACGGAATGCACATACGTCCACCAACCACACCTCACTCTAATTTTACTACAATGCGTGCAATATCCTGACTGTCTAACCGGGTCACTGTGCAATAACTTGATATTTATTAAGCTGTGCTCACAGCAACTCCTGTAATTCCTTTCTATTTTATTCACAAATATTTAATATTTAACAGTTTCTGTCCATATTGTTCATTTTTTGTTAAGAGTTGTAAATACAGTATTTCTTTTTCTATTCTATTTTTATTTTTATTTTATGTAACTCCTTCACTCCAAGGCTGCTGCAATTTCATTGTATCCCCATGTACAATGACAATAAACGATTCTGATTCTGATTTTATCACTTAGACACAGATGGAGAACCATATCAACTGGATTGGTAACAGCAACAACCACCGACCAAGCCGGCAAGCCCAGGCAGAAAAGATCCCCACAAGAAACCCTGCAGGCTGTTCCATAAAAAATATAGTTTTACCATTGCCTTGCAGATCACAGTTGAAGTGGTTTAGTTTTCCTAAAAAAATTCAGAATGATTGAAGTTACAGGTGAACTTTTAGACAACATTTGATCCAAAAAGGTCCGAAAACGTCTTTTTAGGCAAAACTGCAAACACCTATTTTTTTGCATAACTTATCTTTCAAATATCAGCACAAAAAAATTAAAAACGGTAGGGATCTGTGTTTGCTGCCTTCCATATTTTTTTCAGACTTAAAAGTGTAACAGATGATTTATAAAAAATCCTTTTTCATCCAAAAACCTGTGTTAAATCTGTCTAGACTCCAAACAAACATTTTTTTATGGTAACTTATGTTTCAACAATCGACACCAATTTTCACACACCTATAGCTGAACATGTCCCATAGCTCCCTGAATATTTTCATAGATATAAAATGAACTGGTCATTCTAACATCTAGCATTCTAACATCTAACATCTTACATGTCAAAGGCTTTCTCAGCCTGGCTCTGCTGAAGGAGTCGTGTTACAACCCCGCCCCCTCCTGCTGGGACCCCTGCTTCTATGTAAATTAGCAAGCAGTGAACAGAGAGATGAGGAGTAGGAATGGCCATTACTCAGGCATGCATAATCCAAAGACAGCCAGTTAAACACTGAAAGACATATTTTTTCGGTATGTCTTTCATACATCTTTAGTATTAAAAACTCTCCAAGATGAATGTGCCTGACTCCACCTGCAGGTGGATCACAGACTTCCTGACGGACAGACAGCAGTATGTGAGGCTGGGGAAGCTCGTCTCAGATACTCGGACCACAAGCACCGGATCCCCCCAGGGCTGTGTCCTTTCACCCCTGTTACTCTCCCTGTACACAAACAGCTGCACAGCTGGTCACCTGTCTGTCAAACTCCTGAAGTTTGCTGACGACACCACACTCATCGGCCTCATCTCTGACGGAGATGAGTCGGCCTACAGGAGTGAAATAGCCAGGCTGGTGTCATAGTGCAGCGCTAACAACCTGGAGCTTAATGCTCTGAAGACAGTGGAGATGACAGTGGACTTCAGGAAGGCCCCAGCCCCCCTCCCCCCTGTCATCCTCTGTGACTCCCCGGTGACCTCTGTGGAGTCCTTCTGCTTCCTGGGAACCATCATCAGCCAGGACCTCAAGTGGGAGCAGAACATCAGCTCCATCACTAAGAAGGTCCAGCAGAGGATGTACTTCCTGAGGCAGCTGAAGAAGTTTCACCTCCCTGAAAAGATGCTGGTAGACTTTTACACCGCCATCATCGAATCCACCCTCACGTCCTCCATCACAGTCTGGTTCGCTGCGGCCACGGCCAGAGACAAGGCCAAGCTGCAACGCGTCATCCACTCAGCAGAGAAGGTGATCGGCTGCCACCTCCCGTCTCTCCAGGAGCTGCACATCTCCAGGACCTGGAGGCGGGCAGCCAGGATTGTAGCCAACCCCTCTCATCCAGGACATAATCTCTTTCGGCCCCTCCCTTCTGGCAAGAGGCTCCGGTCCATCAGGACCAGGACCTCGCGCCACAAGAACAGCTTCTTCCCCACTGCAGCCAGCCTGCTGAACAGAACCCCAACTCCCCCAGGTGACCCCCCCCCCCCCCCCCCGCCCACCAAAGGACTGTCGGTGCCACTTACAGGCCCCACCATCCCAGCCCATCTGTGCTCCCACTTTAATTCACCTTACTCTACTGTATATAGTGTGTTGTTGTTGTTAACTTAATTTTTAACTTATTCTTAATTGCACTATACACCAAGTCAAATTCCTCGTTTTGTAAAGTGCGCTCTACTGAACCTGCCAATAAAACTTTTTCTGATTTCTGATTCTGATTCTGATTCTATTAATCATTGTTTTTTATTCATTCAAAATGCAATTAAATCAATATTTTATTTTTTTTCTTTTCCTTTTTCTTTTTTTTTTATCTCATATCCTTTTTTATAATCAATGTTTGAACTTCTTTTCCTTTCTATTGTCATGGTTTCAGTTTGTTGTCTTTTTTTTCGCTTTAGTTCTTGTTCTGTCTTGTTTGGTTCTGTTTCCTGTTTCATTTTGAAAGGTTTCCTGTCTTGTCATGTTTCTTGAGTTTTACTTCCTTTGGTCCCCATCTGCCCTAATCGTGTTCACCTGTGTCTTGTCTGCCCTGTCTGTATATAAGTCTTGTCTCTGCCTTCCTCCTGTGCTGGTCCATTAACTTCTGCTCATGTTGATCACGTCTTCTTGTCTGGCGTCCATGTCCCTTGCCATGCCACAGTAAGTTTTTGTTTTTAGTTTTGTCATCCTGCTCTGCAGCGCTTTTTGTTAGTTAAATAAACCCACTTGCCCTGAACCCGTTTGCCTCCCGTCTCTGCGCCTGGGTCCTACCTGCTCTCGAGCCTCCCCCCCACACGACATCTATACATCCAATGAAATTAAACTACAAATCAACAAACACAACTGATAACAAATGTCTCTAAAAAATGATGTGTATATTTGCAGAACCTTAAAAACACCAAACAAATAACAAATGCTTCCCAATTAAAGCACAAAAAATGGAACACAAAATGTAAAACCCAAGTTAGAAATTGCAATTTGAAAAAGATACTTTTTTCAGCAGCTTTTCAAAATCAATCACCAATTCTACTCTTCTGTGGATGAAACAAAGTACTCCAGAACAATGAAGCCATTTCTCTAAGTCTCTCTCACCTTCAGTTTTAAACAAGGTCTGTGAAAATCCACCATACATTGGTCACATGAACTCAGAGACCTGCTAAAAGTGCACAATTGTAAAAGCTCTTTTATATAGACAACTGTTTGTTTGCTTAGAGCTCTAAATATAAAAAAAATGCTTTTCTATCACCTAGACACAGATGGAGAACCATATCAACTGGATTAATAACAGGGTGGCATGTTTAGACAACATGAAGCTGTCCATCACATTTTTTACCTAAACATGTAAACACATCCTTGGCTCTGCGGTTAGGAAATGGTATTTGGGAATCTCTTTATACCAGGAGCCAGCCTGGCCATTGGAACATCGCCACAGTGCCCATCCAGACTGGGACAGCAACGGGGTCCACTTCAGAGCCGTGAGCTGCTGTGTTTAACTCCAGCTGTCCCAGCAAGGGAGACAACTGCAGCAACATCCACTGACCAAGCTGACAAGCCCTGGCAGAAAAGATCCCCACAAGAAAAACACTGGCTCAGGCAGGCTGGTCAAAAAAAAATAGTTTTGCCATTGTCTTGCAGCTCGCAGATCAAGTGGTTTAGTTTTCCAGTAATGTCAGTCAAGAATGCAAGTTCAGATTCACCATATTCATATTCACCATATTCAACAGACATCTCCTCCAATAGCACCTTAAAAATCCTGTGCTGTTTTGCTTTGCAGCTGAGGTTGTTTACGATTTTCAGAATAAGAGTCATTATATGTCCAGAGCCAATCACTTCTGCACATAAGGCCTGCTGGTGAATGACGCAGCAGTAATGCAGACATTTTGGAAAGTCTGGGTCAGCTTTACAGTGAGTGATGAAACCTGTTTGTCTATTGATCATAGCAGGAGTCCCATCTGCAGTCACTGCTACCAGCTTTTCTAATTGTACCTTTTTCTGCACAAAAACTCCTTCACCGTGTTATACATTTCAACTCCTCTTGTAGTTGTCTGTTAGGGCAGATGTGTCAGGAGTTCTTCTCTTGTGGAAACCAAAAGCTATGCTGTACTGTTGCCGTCCACAGACTCATCACACTGGACGTTAACCACCTGCACTTTGCAAGATCCCGGTCCAGCTAATTGGCCAAGTTATCAGACATAGCTGACACTCATCTAGACATTGTAGTGGAAATTGAATGAGTTCTATTGTTCTCATCCTTAGGGACAGTGATAGCAATTATCATCATTGCTTGAATTTTTTTCATGCTATATGCAAAAGTCTTTGTCCCTTAAGGCAACAGATTACAGCCCCCCCCCCCCCCCCCCCCCAGGCTGCTGTCGTATTAACAATAGCTTGGAGCTCCAGAATGGACAAGAAAAAACGACGAGAATGGCTCGAGCAGGGCGTTGCTCACGGGGCGGTCGCTCGTGCCATGCGGTCGCACGTGCTCGGGCCCGCTAAATGCTACTTGTAGCTTTAATTATTATTATTATTTTTCTTCTGCCGGAAGAATCGCATTTTTGAGGCCTTTAACATACCCCAAAACTCACCAAATTTGGCACACACATCAGGAGTCGCGAAAAATTTCGTATTTTATGGGAAATTGGCATGGGTGCGCAAAAATGGCTCGACAGCGCCACCTACAGTGACTTTTGTCCCGACGCCCCGCATACGCTTTAACGTACAAGCTTGATTTTTACAGGGCATGTTCTTCAGATGGAGACCTACAAAAAAGTCTGAAAGGACCCACCTGTCACTCGCACAGGAAGTCTGATATATTGAGGTCAATATGTCATTTTTGCTCTATTTTGGACATTTGCAGGCCTCCTTCTAGAACGAACTCCTCCTAGAGATTTGTGAATAATGACTCCAAACTTTGGTTTTGTAAACTAAACACATGTCCGATGTTAAATTGCAAAGCTTTTAAGTTTTTACAGAAGTTTGTGGTCGTGGCGGCGCGTAGAAATTTGACGTTGTTTCGAAAACACGCCATGAAAAGAAAAATGGCCATAACTCAGCCATGCATATTCCAATCTGATCCAAAATTGATATGCATGATTGTAGTCTGACTCTGAACACATCTGCAGTGAAAGAATCCAGAAAAAGTGTAGCGCCACCTGCTGGCAAGATGAAATGACATGTTTTACTTGGAGCATCACTGCTCTGAGTAGGATGAGCCGACACACCTGAAAATGACATCCACCTGTTGAAAAGCCATTGAAGTTTACTCTGACAAAAAACCATAACTTTCAATGCGGGGGTGTGGTCGTGACAGAGCGGCAAAGTTGGGCATCTCGCCATGCACACAAAAGTTGCTCTCACGTGCACATTCCTTGTCCAATCTCACTGAAATTCAATGGATATGATGAAGCTTCTATTCTGAACCCATGGATATGACAATCTTGGACGAGCTCTATAGCGCCACCTAGTTATTGCATTGGGCACATTCTGCCCTGTATTTTCTCTTTGCTTTGTCCGATGTGCATGAAATTAAAACTGGAGATACTCAGAAGGGTCCTCTCTCATAATCTGAAGTTTCATGGGTGTACACCTGACGGTGCCTGCGTAACAGGAAGTGGTCGATTATGTGCACCCAAATAATAGAAATTTATTATAAATCAGCCGTTTGTCTCAGGAAGCTGAGATTTCAGAATTAGATGCCTTTAATAACCTCCAGCTTTGATATGTAACACTATAGGGTCTACGAGAAACTTCATCACTTGATTTTTTTAATGAAATTTTGGACTGAACAAAGATTTTTAGCATAAATTCTGTTTAGGTTATCAGCACCAAGAATTCAACTTTCATAGGCATTTATGTGCTACTGCTTCCTAAAAAAATTCAGAATGATTGAACTTACAGGTGACATCTTAGAGAGCATTACATCCAAAAAGGTCCGAAAACGTCTTTTTAGGCAAAACTGCAAACACCTATTTTTTTGCATAACTTATCTTTCAAATATCAGCACAAAAAAATTAAAAACGGTAGGGATCTGTGTTTGCTGCCTTCCATATTTTTTTCAGACTTAAAAGTGTAACAGATGATTTATAAAAAATCCTTTTCATCCAAAAACCTGTGTTAAATCTGTCTAGACTCCAAACAAACATTTTTTTTATGGTAACTTATGTTTCAACAATCGACACCAATTTTCACAGACCTAAAGCTGAACATGTCCCATAGCTCCCTGAATATTTTCATAGATATAAAATGAACTGGTCATTCTAACATCTGGCATTCTAACATCTAACATCTTACATGTCAAAGCCTCTCTCAGCCTGGCTCTGCTGAAGGAGTCGTGTTACAACCCCGCCCCCTCCTGCTGGGACCCCTGCTATGTAAATTAGCAAGCAGTGAACAGAGAGATGAGGAGTAAGAATGGTCATTACTCAGGCATGCATAATCCAAAGACAGCCAGTTAAACACTGAAAGACATATTTTTTCGGTATGTCTTTCATACATCTTTAGTATTAAAAACTCTCCAAGATGAATGTGCCTGACTCCACCTGCAGGTGGATCACAGACTTCCTGACGGACAGACAGCAGTATGTGAGGCTGGGGAAGCTCGTCTCAGATACTCGGACCACAAGCACCGGATCCCCCCAGGGCTGTGTCCTTTCACCCCTGTTACTCTCCCTGTACACAAACAGCTGCACAGCTGGTCACCTGTCTGTCAAACTCCTGAAGTTTGCTGACGACACCACACTCATCGGCCTCATCTCTGACGGAGATGAGTCGGCCTACAGGAGTGAAATAGCCAGGCTGGTGTCATAGTGCAGCGCTAACAACCTGGAGCTTAATGCTCTGAAGACAGTGGAGATGACAGTGGACTTCAGGAAGGCCCCAGCCCCCCTCCCCCCTGTCATCCTCTGTGACTCCCCGGTGACCTCTGTGGAGTCCTTCTGCTTCCTGGGAACCATCATCAGCCAGGACCTCAAGTGGGAGCAGAACATCAGCTCCATCACTAAGAAGGTCCAGCAGAGGATGTACTTCCTGAGGCAGCTGAAGAAGTTTCACCTCCCTGAAAAGATGCTGGTAGACTTTTACACCGCCATCATCGAATCCACCCTCACGTCCTCCATCACAGTCTGGTTCGCTGCGGCCACGGCCAGAGACAAGGCCAAGCTGCAACGCGTCATCCACTCAGCAGAGAAGGTGATCGGCTGCCACCTCCCGTCTCTCCAGGAGCTGCACATCTCCAGGACCTGGAGGCGGGCAGCCAGGATTGTAGCCAACCCCTCTCATCCAGGACATAATCTCTTTCGGCCCCTCCCTTCTGGCAAGAGGCTCCGGTCCATCAGGACCAGGACCTCGCGCCACAAGAACAGCTTCTTCCCCACTGCAGTCAGCCTGCTGAACAGTACCCCAACTCCCCCAGGTGACCCCCCCCCCCCCCCGCCCACCAAAGGACTGTCGGTGCCACTTACAGGCCCCACCATCCCAGCCCATCTGTGCTCCCACTTTAATTCACCTTACTCTACTGTATATAGTGTGTTGTTGTTGTTAACTTAATTTTTAACTTATTCTTAATTGCACTATACACCAAGTCAAATTCCTCGTTTTGTAAAGTGCGCTCTACTGAACCTGGCAATAAAACTTTTTCTGATTCCTGATTCTGATTCTGATTCTATTAATCATTGTTTTTTATTCATTCAAAATGCAATTAAATCAATATTTTATCTTTTTTCTTTTCCTTTTTCTTTTTTTTTTTATCTCTTATATCCTTTTTTATAATCAATGTTTGAACTTCTTTTCCTTTCTATTGTCATGGTTTCAGTTTGTTGTCTTTTTTTTCGCTTTAGTTCTTGTTCTGTCTTGTTTGGTTCTGTTTCCTGTTTTATTTTGAAAGGTTTCCTGTCTTTTCATGTTTCTTGAGTTTTACTTCCTTTGGTCCCCATCTGCCCTAATCGTGTTCACCTGTGTCTTGTCTGCCCTGTCTGTATATAAGTCTTGTCTCTGCCTTCCTCCTGTGCTGGTCCATTAACTTCTGCTCATGTTGATCACGTCTTCTTGTCTGGCGTCCATGTCCCTTGCCATGCCACAGTAAGTTTTTGTTTTTAGTTTTGTCATCCTGCTCTGCAGCGCTTTTTGTTAGTTAAATAAACCCACTTGCCCTGAACCCGTTTGCCTCCCGTCTCTGCGCCTGGGTCCTACCTGCTCTCGAGCCTCCCCCCCACACGACATCTATACATCCAATGAAATTAAACTACAAATCAACAAACACAACTGATAACAAATGTCTCTAAAAAATGATGTGTATATTTGCAGAACCTTAAAAACACCAAACAAATAACAAATGCTTCCCAATTAAAGCACAAAAAATGGAACACAAAATGTAAAACCCAAGTTAGAAATTGCAATTTGAAAAAGATACTTTTTTCAGCAGCTTTTCAAAATCAATCACCAATTCTACTCTTCTGTGGATGAAACAAAGAACTCCAGAACAATGAAGCCATTTCTCTAAGTCTCTCTCACCTTCAGTTTTAAACAAGGTCTGTGAAAATCCACCATACATTGGTCACATGAACTCAGAGACCTGCTAAAAGTGCACAATTGTAAAAGCTCTTTTATATAGACAACTGTTTGTTTGCTTAGAGCTCTAAATATAAAAAAAATGCTTTTCTATCACCTAGACACAGATGGAGAACCATATCAACTGGATTAATAACAGGGTGGCATGTTTAGACAACATGAAGCTGTCCATCACATTTTTGACCTAAACATGTAAACACATCCTTGGCTCTGCGGTTAGGAAATGGTATTTGGGAATCTCTTTATACCAGGAGCCAGCCTGGCCATTGGAACATCGCCACAGTGCCCATCCAGACTGGGACAGCAACGGGGTCCACTTCAGAGCCGTGAGCTGCTGTGTTTAACTCCAGCTGTCCCAGCAAGGTAGACAACTGCAGCAACATCCACTGACCAAGCTGGCAAGCCCTGGCAGAAAAGATCCCCACAAGAAAAACACTGGCTCAGGCAGGCTGGTCAATAAAAAAATATAGTTTTGCCATTGTCTTGCAGCTCGCAGATCAAGTGGTTTAGTTTTCCAGTAATGTCAGTCAAGAATGCAAGTTCAGATTCACAATGTTCATATTCACCATATTCAACAGACATCTCCTCCAATAGCACCTTAAAAATCCTGTGCTGTTTTGCTTTGCAGCTGAGGTTGTTTACGATTTTCAGAATAAGAGTCATTATATGTCCAGAGCCAATCACTTCTGCACATAAGGCCTGCTGGTGAATGACGCAGCAGTAATGCAGACATTTTGGAAAGTCTGGGTCAGCTTTACAGTGAGTGATGAAACCTGTTTGTCTATTGATCATAGCAGGAGTCCCATCTGCAGTCACTGCTACCAGCTTTTCTAATTGTACCTTTTTCTGCACAAAAACTCCTTCACCGTGTTATACATTTCAACTCCTCTTGTAGTTGTCTGTTAGGGCAGATGTGTCAGGAGTTCTTCTCTTGTGGAAACCAAAAGCTATGCTGTACTGTTGCCGTCCACAGACTCATCACACTGGACGTTAACCACCTGCACTTTGCAAGATCCCGGTCCAGCTAATTGGCCAAGTTATCAGACATAGCTGACACTCATCTAGACATTGTAGTGGAAATTAAATGAGTTCTATTGTTCCCATCCTTAGGGACAGTGATAGCAATGATCATCATTGCTTGAATTTTTTTCATGCTATATGCAAAAGTCTTTGTCCCTTAAGGCAACAGATTACAGCCCCCCCCCCCCCCCCCCCCCCCAGGCTACTGTCGTGTTAACAATAGCTTGGAGCTCCAGAATGGACAAGAAAAAACGACGAGAATGGCTCGAGCAGGGCGTTGCTCACGGGGCGGTCGCTCGTGCCATGCGGTCGCACGTGCTCGGGCCCGCTAAATGCTACTTGTAGCTTTAATTATTATTATTATTATTATTCTACCGGAAGAGTCGCCTTTTTGAGGCCTTTAACATACCCCAAAACTCACCAAATTTGGCACACACATCAGGAGTCGCGAAAAATTTCGTATTTTATAGGAGATTGGCATGGGCGCAGAAAAACGGCTCGATAGCGCCACCTACAGTGACTTTTGTCCCGACGCCCCGCATACGCTTTAACGTACAAGCTTGATTTTTACAGGGCATGTTCTTCAGATGGAGACCTACAAAAAAGTCTGAAAGGACCCACCTGTCACTCGCACAGGAAGTCTGATGTATTGAGGTCAATATGTCATTTTTGCTCCATTTTGGACATTTGCAGGCCTCGCTCTAGAACGAACTCCTCCTAGAGATTTGTGAATAATGATTCCAAACTTTGGTTTTGTAAACTAAACACATGTCCGATGTTAAATTGCGAAGCTTTTAAGTTTTTACGGATGTTTGTGACCGTGGCGGCGCGTCGAAAATGGAGGTCATTTTGAAAACACGCCATGAAAAGAAAAATGGCCATTACTCAGCCATGCAAAATCCGATCTGATCCAAAATTGATATGCATGATTGTAGTCTGACTCTGAACACATCAGAAGTGGAAAAATCCAGAACAGGTGTAGCGCCACCTGCTGGTAAAAGGAAATTACATGTTTTACTTGGAGCATCACTGCTCCAAGTAGGATGAGCCGACACACCTCAAAATGATGTCCACCTGTTGAAAAGCCATTGATGTTTACTCTGATAAAAAGCCATAACTTTCAATGCGGGGGTGTGGTCGTGACAGAGCGGCGAAGTTGGGCGTCTCGCCATGCACACAAAAGTTGCTCTCACGTGCACATTCCTTGTCCAATCTCACTGAAATTCAATAGAGGTGATGAGGCTTCCATTCTGAACCAATGGATATGACAATCTTGGACGAGCTCCATAGCGCCACCTAGATATTGACAAATACATTTTATGTCACATTCTGACCTATCTTTTCTCTGTGCTTTGTCCGACATTCATAAAATTACAACAGGAGATACTCATAAGGGTCTTCTCTCATCGTCTAAAGTTTCATGGGTGTACACCTGACGGTGCCTGCGCAAGCCAGTGCCAAACAGGAAGTGGTTGATTGCGTTGCAGTCAGATAATTAAAAATTCACAAAAAATCAGCCGTTTGTATCACGAGGCTGAGATTTCAGAATGAGAGGCCTCTTACATATCTCCAACTTAGATACACAGCACTTGCATGGGTGAACAAAAAACGGCTCAATAGCGCCACCTACCATGTTTGTTTTTGAGAGCCCCGCCATGTTCTTTAACATACAAGCTTGATTTTTACAGGACATGTTCATCAGATAGAAACCTACAAAAAAGTCTCTTGGGACCAAGCTGTCAGTCGCACAGGAAGTCTGCTATATTGGTGTCAATATGTCATTTTTGCTGTATTTTGGTCATTTGCAGGCCTCCTTCTAGAACGAACTCCTCCTAGAGATTTTTGAACAATGACTCCAAACTTTGGTTTTGTAAACTAAACACATGTCCGATCTTAAATTGCGAAGCTTTTAAGTTTTTACGGTTGTTTGTGACCGTGGCGGCGCGTCAAAATTTGAGGTCGTTTCGAAATCACGCCATGAAAAGAAAAATGGCCATTACTCAGCCATAAATAATCTAATCTGATCCAAATTTGTTGTGCATGATTGTAGTCTGACTTTGAACACATCTGCAGTGGAAAAATCCGAAACAGGTGTAGCGCCACCTGTTGGCAACAGGAAATGACATGTTTTACTTGGAGCATCACTGCTCCAAGTAGGATGAGCAAACACGCCTCAAAATGACGTCCACCTGTTGAAAAACCATTGAAGTTTACTCTGATGAAAAACAAATCTTTCAACGCGGGGGTGTGGTCGTGACAGAGCGGCGAAGTTGGGTATCTCGCCATGCACAAATGTTGCTCTCACGTTCACATTCCTTGTCTGATCTCACTGAAATTAAATAGATTTGATGAAACTTCCATTCTGAACCCATGGATATGACAATTTTGGACGAGCTATATATGTTCATAAATGATCATGAAGCATGATCATATAATCAAGCTTCATAGGAAATCAGCCGTTTGTCTCAGGAAGCTGAGATTTCAGAATTAGATGCATCCTACAAAGCTCCATGTTTGAAAAGCAGCACTATACGTACGAGAAACATTTAACCACCTTAATCACCCTATTGTGCTGAAAGCAAATTTTTGGACATTTTGACTCAAGCAAATATTTTTATCATAACTTCTGTTTAGTTTATCAGCACCAAAATAAAAAATATTTACATTTATAAAATGAACTGGTCAACTCTAGGATTTTATTTATTCAATCTTACATCCTCAAGCTTTTCATCAGTCTCCCCTGCTGCAGGAGTGGAGTTAGCCCCCCCCCCCAACCCCCGGCTGTGTGCTCACATGTAAATTAGCCAGGAGTGGCAGACAGAAAGTAGAACAGTTAGAAAGCCTAGTTCAACACTAAATTACAGCAATTTCCTTTGTTTTGTTTGTCTTTTATACATCCTTAGCACTAATCATTGCTTTTTTATTCATCCAAAATACAATTAACTTTATATTTTATCTTTTTTTTTTTACAAACAAAATATATGAATGTGCTCCAAAACAAAACCCAGCCTCAGTACACTACAGATGTAACATCAGACAGTAAATGTCTCTTTTATGCTTTTTTAATCAATTCTGCAACTTCTTTTCATTTCCTTTCAATACATCCAAAGAAATTAAACTACAACGACAACAAACACAACATATAGCAAATGTCTCTAAGAAGATTGTGTATATACAATATGTACCACCTTTAAACACCAAATAACAAATCTTTCTAATACAATCACAAAAAATGGAACACAAAATGTAAAACCCAAATTAGAAATTGCAATTTTAAAAAGATACATTTTTCAGCAGCTTTTCAAAATCAATCACATATTTTATTCTTCTGTGGATGAAACAAAGAAGTCCAGAGCAATGTAGCCACTTCTCCAAAGTCTCTGTCACCTTCAGTTTTACACAAAGTCTGTGAAAATCCACCATACATTGGTCACATGTATTCAGAGACCTGCTAAAAGTGCACAATTGTAAAAGCTCTTTTATATAGACAACTGTTTGTTTGCTTAGAGCTCTAAATATAAAAAAATGCTTTTCTATCACCTAGACACAGGTGGAGAACCACATCAACTGGATTAGTAACAGGGTGGCATGTTTAGGTTTAAACTTACATCAATAGACAACATGAAGCTGTTCATCACATTTTTGACCTAAACATGTAAAAACATCCTTGGCTCTGCGGTTAGGAAATGGTACTTGGGAATCTCTTCATACCAGGAGCCAGCCTGAACATTGGAACATCACCACAGTGCCCATCCAGACTGGGACAGCAACGGGGTCCACTTCACAGCCGTGAGGCTGCTGTGTTTAACTCCAGCTGTCCCAGCAAGGGAGACAACTGCAGCAACATCCACTGACCAAGCTGACAAGCCCTGGCAGAAAAGATCCCCACAAGAAAAACACTGGCTCAGGCAGGCTGGTCAATAAAAAAATATAGTTTTGCCAATGTCTTGCAGCTCGCAGATCAAGTGGTTTAGTTTTCCAGTAATGTCAGTCAAGAATACAAGTTCAGATTCACCATATTCATATTCACCATATTCAGCAGATATCTCCACCAATAGCACCTTAAAAATCCTGTTCTGTTTTGCTTTGCAGCTGAGGTTTTTTATGATTTTCACAATAGGAGTCATTATATGTCCAGAGCCAATCACTTCTGCACATAAGGCCTACTGGTGAAAGAAGCAGCAGTAATGCAGACATTTTGGAAAGTCTTGGTCAGCTTTACAGTGAGTGATGAAACCTGTTTGTCGGTCAATCATAGCAGGAGCCCCGTCTGCAGGTATGGCTACCAGCTTTTCTAATGGTACCTTTTTCTGCACAAAAACTCCTTCACCGTGTTATACATTTCAACTCCTCTTGTAGTTGTCTGTTAGGGCAGATGTGTCAGGAATTCTTCTCTTGTGGAAACCAAAAGCTATGCTGTACTGTTGCCGTCCACAGACTCATCACACTGGACGTTAACCACCTGCACTTTGTAAGATCCCGGTCCAGCTAATTCGCCAAGTTATCAGACCTTCTTCTACTTGATGAGAAAATGAGCAGGTCTAAACGAGGCTTAGATTTAAGAATTTTTTTTTAATGCTATATGCATAAGTCTTTGTCCCTTAAGGCAACAGATTATAGTCCCCCCCCCCCCCCCCCCCACAGGCTGCTGTCATATTAACATTAGCTTGGAGCTCCAGAATGGACAAGAAAAAACGACGAGAATGGCTCGAGCAGGGCGTTGCTCACGAGGCGGTCGCTCGTGCCAGGCGGTGGCACGTGCTCGGGCCCGCTAAATGCTACTTGTAGCTTTAATTATTATTATTATTTTTCTTCTGCCGGAAGAATCGCATTTTTGAGGCCTTTAACATACCCCAAAACTCACCAAATTTGGCACACACATCAGGGGTCGCGAAAAATTTCGTATTTTATGAGAAATTGGCATGGGTGCGCAAAAATGGCTCGACAGCGCCACCTACAGTGACTTTTGTCCCGACGCCCCGCATACGCTTTAACGTACAAGCTTGATTTTTTCAGGGCATGTTCATCAGATGGAAACCTACAAAAAAGTCTGTAGGTACCAAGCTGTCAGTCGCACAGGAAGTCTGCTATATTGATGTCAATATGTCATTTTTGCTCTATTTTGGACATTTGCAGGCCTCCTTCTAGAACGAACTCCTCCTAGAGATTTGTGAATAATGACTCCAAACTTTGGTTTTGTAAACTAGACACATGTCCGATGTTAAATTGCAAAGCTTTTAAGTTTTTACAGAAGTTTGTGACCGTGGCGGCGCGTAGAAATTCGACGTTGTTTCGAAAACACGCCATGAAAAGAAAAATGGCCATAACTCAGCCATGCATAATCCAATCTGATCAAAAATTGATATGCATGATTGTAGTCTGACTCTGAACACATCTGCAGTGAAAGAATCTGGAAAAAGTGTAGCGCCACCTGCTGGCAAGAAGAAATGACATGTTTGACTTGGAGCATCACTGCTCCGAGTAGGATGAGCCGACACACCTGAAAACGACGTCCACCTGTTGAAAAGCCATTGAAGTTTACTCTGACAAAAAACCATAACTTTCAATGCGGGGGTGTGGTCGTGACAGAGCGGCAAAGTTGGGCATCTCGCTATGCACACAAAAGTTGCTCTCACGTGCACATTCCTTGTCCAATCTCACTGAAATTCAATGGATATGATGAAGCTTCTATTCTGAACCCATGGATATGACAATCTTGGACGAGCTCTATAGCGCCACCTAGTTATTGCATTGGGCACATTCTGCCCTGTATTTTCTCTTTGCTTTGTCCGATGTGCATGAAATTAAAACTGGAGATACTCAGAAGGGTCCTCTCTCATCATGTAAAGTTTCATGGGTGTACACCTGACGGTGCCTGCGTAACAGGAAGTGGTCGATTATGTGCACCCAAATAATAGAAATTTATTATAAATCAGCCGTTTGTCTCAGGAAGCTGAGATTTCAGAATTAGATGCCTTTAATAACCTCCAGCTTTGATATGTAACACTATAGGGTCTACGAGAAACTTCATCACTTGATTTTTTTAATGAAATTTTGGACTGAACAAAGATTTTTAGCATAAATTCTGTTTAGGTTATCAGCACCAGGAATTCAACTTTCATAGGCATTTATGTGCTACTGCTTCCTAAAAAAATTCAGAATGATTGAAGTTACAGGTGAAATCTTAGAGAGCATTACATCCAAAAAGGTCCGAAAACGTCTTTTTAGGCAAAACTACAAACACCTATTTTTTTCATAACTTAATCATCATATATCAACACCATTTATTTTTTCAAATGTAGGGATCTGTGTTTGCTGCCTTCCATATTTTTTTCAGAAGTCCAGGTGAAACAGATGATTTTAAAAAAATCCTGATTCATCCCAAAACCTGTGCTTTTTCCGTCTGGACTCCAAACAAGTGTGTTTTAAAATTACTTATGCTTCAAATATCCACACCAAGTTTCACACGCATATAGCTGAACATGTCTAAATGCTTCTTGAATATTCGTTACAGATATAAAATGAACTGGTCAACTGTAGGATGCCATTTCCTCTTACATGCTTAAGTCTTTTCCTCATGCTGCAGCCTGCTCCTCAATCATCCCTGTTGCTGGAGTCAAATTTCACCCCCCCCCCCACACACACACACCAGCTGCCAGTTCATATGCTAACTAACCCAGAAGTGAGGTGACAAGAGTTTAGACACAAGAGGGAGGGCAGACTGCTTTTTCATTTGTTTTGTATGTCTTTCATAGATTTTTATGAATAATCATTGCTTTTCTAGTCATGTAAAATGCAATTAACCTAATATTTTATCTTTTTTTTTTACAAACAAAACATATGAATGTGCTCCAAAACAAAACCCAACTCTCAGTACAGTTCTACAGATGTAACATAAGACTTAGACAGTAAATGTCTCTTTTATCCTTTTTTAATCAATGCTGCAACTTCTTTTCCTTAATATAAATCCAATGAAATTAAACTACAAAACCAAAAAACACAACGTATAGCAAATTTCTCTAAATAAATTATGTGTATATACAATATGTAGCACTTTTAAACAAAATAATAACAAATCCTTCCAATACAAGCACAGAAAAATGGAACACAAAATTTAAAACCCAAATTTGAAATGGCAATTTTAAAAAGATAATTTTTTCAGCCTGCTAAAAGTGCACAATTGTAAAAGCTCTTTTATATAGACAACTGTTTGGTTGCTTAGAGCTCTAAATATAAAAACAATGCCTTTATGGACGTGGCACGGATGGCACGGATGTTCAGCAGGGTAAACCCCAGGAAAGCGGCGGGACCTGATGGAGTTCCCGGAAAGGTTCTGCGGGCCTGCGCCGATCAACTCTCCCAGGTCTTCACAAAAATCTTCAACCTGTCGCTAGCTCAGGCTTTCATCCCTGCTTGCCTGAAGTCATCCACTATCATCCCGATACCCAAAAAGTCCTCATCCACAGCCTTCCTCACGGACTTCCGCCCAGTTGCACTCACTGCTGTCATCACAAAGTGTCTGGAGCGGCTGCTCCTGGGACACATCAAAGACTCCCTCCCTCCAATCTTCGTCCCCCACCAGTTTGCTTACAAAGCAAACAGATCAACGGATGATGCCATTTCCATCACCCTCCACACTGCGCTGAGCCACCTGGAACACAGAGACACCTACGCCAGGATGCTCTTTGTGGACTATAGCTCAGCCTTTAACACAATCATTCCTGACATTCTGGTCAACAAACTGTCTGAACTAGGACTCCACCCACTCACCTGCTCGTGGATCAAGGACTTCCTGACAAACAGACCACAGACAGTCAAACTTGACCCCCACCTCTCCTCCACCCGGACGCTGAGCACAGGCTCCACACAGGGATGTGTGCTGAGTCCTCTGCTGTATACACTGTACACAGCAGACTGCAGACCAGCCCACACCAGCAACACCGTGGTGAAGTTTGCAGACGACACTACTGTGGTGGGGCTGATCTCTGGGGACGACGAGACGGCCTACAGAGACGAAGTCCTGAAACTCTCAAGGTGGTGTCAGGCTAATAACCTCATCCTGAACACCACCAAGACCAAGGAGATCATCCTGGACTTCAGAAAAAACAGAACAGATCCACCCCCACTCTACATCGATGGAAACTGTGTGGAGAGGGTCCACAGCTTCACCCTCCTGGGCACCACCATCTCTGCTGACCTCACATGGTCTAACAACACCATGACTGTCATCAGGAAGGCCCAGCAACGCCTGCACTTCCTGAGAAAACTTAGGAGGAACGACGTCAGCCAGGAGCTGCTGGTAACGTTCTACCGCTCAACCATTGAGAGCATTCTGTCCTATGGCATCAAAGTGTGGTTTTCCCACTGCACTGAAGCAGAACGGCAGAGCCTCCAGAGAGTGGTAAAGACAGCGCAGAGGATCATCGGCTGCCCCCTCCCCTCACTGAAGGACATTTACCAGTCTCGCTGCCTCAGCAGAGTGACTAGCATCACCACTAACTCCACCCATTCTGCTTTCCCTCTGTTTGAACTGCTGCCCTCTGGAAGGAGGTACAGGTCCATCAGAACCAGGACAAACAGACTAAGAAACAGCTTTTTTCCACAGGCAATTATCATACGGAATGCACATACGTCCACCAACCACACCTCACTCTAATTTTACTACAATGCGTGCAATATCCTGACTGTCTAACCGGGTCACTGTGCAATAACTTGATATTTATTAAGCTGTGCTCACAGCAACTCATGTAATTCCATTCTATTTTATTGACAAATATTTAATATTTAACAGTTTCTGTCCATATTGTTCATTTTTTGTTAAGAGTTGTAAATACAGTATTTCTTTTTCTATTCTATTTTTATTTTTATTTTATGTAACTCCTTCACTCCAAGGCTGCTGCAATTTCATTGTATCCCCATGTACAATGACAATAAACGATTCTGATTCTGATTATATCACTTAGACACAGATGGAGAACCATATCAACTGGATTGGTAACAGCAACAACCACCGACCAAGCCGGCAAGCCCTGGCAGAAAAGATCCCCACAAGAAACACTGCAGGCTGTTCCATAAAAAATATAGTTTTACCATTGCCTTGCAGATCACAGTTGAAGTGGTTTAGTTTTCCTAAAAAAATTCAGAATGATTGAAGTTACAGGTGAACTTTTAGACAACATTTGATCCAAAAAGGTCCGAAAACGTCTTTTTAGGCAAAACTGCAAACACCTATTTTTTTGCATAACTTATCTTTCAAATATCAGCACAAAAAAATTAAAAACGGTAGGGATCTGTGTTTGCTGCCTTCCATATTTTTTTCAGACTTAAAAGTGTAACAGATGATTTATAAAAAATCCTTTTTCATCCAAAAACCTGTGTTAAATCTGTCTAGACTTAGTATTAAAAACTCTCCAAGATGAATGTGCCTGACTCCACCTGCAGGTGGATCACAGACTTCCTGACGGACAGACAGCAGTATGTGAGGCTGGGGAAGCTCGTCTCAGATACTCGGACCACAAGCACCGGATCCCCCCAGGGCTGTGTCCTTTCACCCCTGTTACTCTCCCTGTACACAAACAGCTGCACAGCTGGTCACCTGTCTGTCAAACTCCTGAAGTTTGCTGACGACACCACACTCATCGGCCTCATCTCTGACGGAGATGAGTCGGCCTACAGGAGTGAAATAGCCAGGCTGGTGTCATAGTGCAGCGCTAACAACCTGGAGCTTAATGCTCTGAAGACAGTGGAGATGACAGTGGACTTCAGGAAGGCCCCAGCCCCCCTCCCCCCTGTCATCCTCTGTGACTCCCCGGTGACCTCTGTGGAGTCCTTCTGCTTCCTGGGAACCATCATCAGCCAGGACCTCAAGTGGGAGCAGAACATCAGCTCCATCACTAAGAAGGTCCAGCAGAGGATGTACTTCCTGAGGCAGCTGAAGAAGTTTCACCTCCCTGAAAAGATGCTGGTAGACTTTTACACCGCCATCATCGAATCCACCCTCACGTCCTCCATCACAGTCTGGTTCGCTGCGGCCACGGCCAGAGACAAGGCCAAGCTGCAACGCGTCATCCACTCAGCAGAGAAGGTGATCGGCTGCCACCTCCCGTCTCTCCAGGAGCTGCACATCTCCAGGACCTGGAGGCGGGCAGCCAGGATTGTAGCCAACCCCTCTCATCCAGGACATAATCTCTTTCGGCCCCTCCCTTCTGGCAAGAGGCTCCGGTCCATCAGGACCAGGACCTCGCGCCACAAGAACAGCTTCTTCCCCACTGCAGCCAGCCTGCTGAACAGAACCCCAACTCCCCCAGGTGACCCCCCTCCCCCCCCCCCGCCCACCAAAGGACTGTCGGTGCCACTTACAGGCCCCACCATCCCAGCCCATCTGTGCTCCCACTTTAATTCACCTTACTCTACTGTATATAGTGTGTTGTTGTTGTTAACTTAATTTTTAACTTATTCTTAATTGCACTATACACCAAGTCAAATTCCTCGTTTTGTAAAGTGCGCTCTACTGAACCTGGCAATAAAACTTTTTCTGATTTCTGATTCTATTAATCATTGTTTTTTATTCATTCAAAATGCAATTAAATCAATATTTTATCTTTTTTCTTTTCCTTTTTCTTTTTTTTATCTCTTATATCCTTTTTTATAATCAATGTTTGAACTTCTTTTCCTTTCTATTGTCATGGTTTCAGTTTGTTGTCTTTTTTTTCGCTTTAGTTCTTGTTCTGTCTTGTTTGGTTCTGTTTCCTGTTTTATTTTGAAAGGTTTCCTGTCTTGTCATGTTTTTGAGTTTTACTTCCTTTGGTCCCCATCTGCCCTAATCGTGTTCACCTGTGTCTTGTCTGCCCTGTCTGTATATAAGTCTTGTCTCTGCCTTCCTCCTGTGCTGGTCCATTAACTTCTGCTCATGTTGATCACGTCTTCTTGTCTGGCGTCCATGTCCCTTGCCATGCCACAGTAAGTTTTTGTTTTTAGTTTTGTCATCCTGCTCTGCAGCGCTTTTTGTTAGTTAAATAAACCCACTTGCCCTGAACCCGTTTGCCTCCCGTCTCTGCGCCTGGGTCCTACCTGCTCTCGAGCCTCCCCCCCACACGACATCTATACATCCAATGAAATTAAACTACAAATCAACAAACACAACTGATAACAAATGTCTCTAAAAAATGATGTGTATATTTGCAGAACCTTAAAAACACCAAACAAATAACAAATGCTTCCCAAATAAAGCACAAAAAATGGAACACAAAATGTAAAACCCAAGTTAGAAATTGCAATTTGAAAAGATACTTTTTTCAGCAGCTTTTCAAAATCAATCACCAATTCTACTCTTCTGTGGATGAAACAAAGTACTCCAGAACAATGAAGCCATTTCTCTAAGTCTCTCTCACCTTCAGTTTTAAACAAGGTCTGTGAAAATCCACCATACATTGGTCACATGAACTCAGAGACCTGCTAAAAGTGCACAATTGTAAAAGCTCTTTTATATAGACAACTGTTTGTTTGCTTAGAGCTGTAAATATAAAAAAAAATGCTTTTCTATCACCTAGACACAGATGGAGAACCATATCAACTGGATTAATAACAGGGTGGCATGTTTAGACAACATGAAGCTGTCCATCACATTTTTGACCTAAACATGTAAACACATCCTTGGCTCTGCGGTTAAGAAATGGTATTTGGGAATCTCTTTATACCAGGAGCCAGCCTGGCCATTGGAACATCGCCACAGTGCCCATCCAGACTGGGACAGCAAGGGGGTCCACTTCAGAGCCGTGAGCTGCTGTGTTTAACTCCAGCTGTCCCAGCAAGGGAGACAACTGCAGCAACATCCACTGACCAAGCTGACAAGCCCTGGCAGAAAAGATCCCCACAAGAAAAACACTGGCTCAGGCAGGCTGGTCAAAAAAAAATAGTTTTGCCATTGTCTTGAGGCTCGCAGATCAAGTGGTTTAGTTTTCCAGTAATGTCAGTCAAGAATGCAAGTTCAGATTCACAATGTTCATATTCACCATATTCAACAGACATCTCCTCCAATAGCACCTTAAAAATCCTGTGCTGTTTTGCTTTGCAGCTGAGGTTGTTTACGATTTTCAGAATAAGAGTCATTATATGTCCAGAGCCAATCACTTCTGCACATAAGGCCTGCTGGTGAATGACGCAGCAGTAATGCAGACATTTTGGAAAGTCTGGGTCAGCTTTACAGTGAGTGATGAAACCTGTTTGTCTATTGATCATAGCAGGAGTCCCATCTGCAGTCACTGCTACCAGCTTTTCTAATTGTACCTTTTTCTGCACAAAAACTCCTTCACCGTGTTATACATTTCAACTCCTCTTGTAGTTGTCTGTTAGGGCAGATGTGTCAGGAGTTCTTCTCTTGTGGAAACCAAAAGCTATGCTGTACTGTTGCCGTCCACAGACTCATTACACTGGACGTTAACCACCTGCACTTTGCAAGATCCCGGTCCAGCTAATTGGCCAAGTTATCAGACATAGCTGACACTCATCTAGACATTGTAGTGGAAATTGAATGAGTTCTATTGTTCTCATCCTTAGGGACAGTGATAGCAATTATCATCATTGCTTGAATTTTTTTCATGCTATATGCAAAAGTCTTTGTCCCTTAAGGCAACAGATTACAGCCCCCCCCCCCCCCCCCCCCCCCCGGCTGCTGTCGTATTAACAATAGCTTGGAGCTCCAGACGAGAATGGCTCGAGCAGGGCGTTGCTCACGGGGCGGTCGCTCGTGCCATGCGGTCGCACGTGCTCGGGCCCGCTAAATGCTACTTGTAGCTTTAATTATTATTATTTTTCTTCTGCCGGAAGAATCGCATTTTTGAGGCCTTTAACATACCCCAAAACTCACCAAATTTGGCACACACATCAGGAGTCGCGAAAAATTTCGTATTTTATGGGAAATTGGCATGGGTGCGCAAAAATGGCTCGACAGCGCCACCTACAGTGACTTTTGTCCCGACGCCCCGCATACGCTTTAACGTACAAGCTTGATTTTTACAGGGCATGTTCTTCAGATGGAGACCTACAAAAAAGTCTGAAAGGACCCACCTGTCACTCGCACAGGAAGTCTGATATATTGAGGTCAATATGTCATTTTTGCTCTATTTTGGACATTTGCAGGCCTCCTTCTAGAACGAACTCCTCCTAGAGATTTGAGAGTAATGACTCCAAACTTTGGTTTTGTAAACTAGACACATGTCCGATGTTAAATTGCAAAGCTTTTAAGTTTTTACAGAAGTTTGTGGCCGTGGCGGCGCATAGAAATTTGACGTTGTTTCGAAAACACGCCATGAAAAGAAAAATGGCCATAACTCAGCCATGCATATTCCAATCTGATCCAAAATTGATATGCATGATTGTAGTCTGACTCTGAACACATCTGCAGTGAAAGAATCCGGAAAAAGTGTAGCGCCACCTGCTGGCAAGATGAAATGACATGTTTTACTTGGAGCATCACTGCTCTGAGTAGGATGAGCCGACACACCTGAAAATGACATCCACCTGTTGAAAAGCCATTGAAGTTTACTCTGACAAAAAACCATAACTTTCAATGCGGGGGTGTGGTCGTAACAGAGCGGCAAAGTTGGGCATCTCGCTATGCACACAAAAGTTGCTCTCACGTGCACATTCCTTGTCCAATCTCACTGAAATTCAATGGATATGATGAAGCTTCTATTCTGAACCCATGGATATGACAATCTTGGACGAGCTCTATAGCGCCACCTAGTTATTGCATTGGGCACATTCTGCCCTGTATTTTCTCTTTGCTTTGTCCGATGTGCATGAAATTAAAACTGGAGATACTCAGAAGGGTCCTCTCTCATCATGTAAAGTTTCATGGGTGTACACCTGACGGTGCCTGCGTAACAGGAAGTGGTCGATTATGTGCACCCAAATAATAGAAATTTATTATAAATCAGCCGTTTGTCTCAGGAAGCTGAGATTTCAGAATTAGATGCCTTTAATAACCTCCAGCTTTGATATGTAACACTATAGGGTCTACGAGAAACTTCATCACTTGATTTTTTTAATGAAATTTTGGACTGAACAAAGATTTTTAGCATAAATTCTGTTTAGGTTATCAGCACCACGAATTCAACTTTCATAGGCATTTATGTGCTACTGCTTCCTAAAAAAATTCAGAATGATTGAAGTTACAGGTGACATCTTAGAGAGCATTACATCCAAAAAGGTCCGAAAACGTCTTTTTAGGCAAAACTACAAACACCTATTTTTTTTCATAACTTAATCATCATATATCAACACCATTTATTTTTTTAAATGTAGGGATCTGTGTTTGCTGCCTTCCATATTTTTTTCAGAAGTCCAGGTGAAACAGATGATTTTTAAAAAATCCTGATTCATCCCAAAACCTGTGCTTTTTCCGTCTGGACTCCAAACAAGTGTGTTTTAAAATTACTTATGCTTCAAATATCCACACCAAGTTTCACACGCATATAGCTGAACATGTCTAAATGCTTCTTGAATATTCTTTACAGATATAAAATGAACTGGTCAACTGTAGGATGTAATTTCCTCTTACATGTTTCAGTCTTTTCCTCATGCTGCAGCCTGCTCCTCAATCATCCCTGTTGCTGGAGTCAAATTTCACCCCCCCCCCCCCCCCCCCCACACACACACACCAGCTGCCTGTTTATATGCTAACTAACCCAGAAGTGAGGTGACAATAGTTTAGACACAAGAGGGAGGGCAGACTGCTTTTTCATTTGTTTTGTATGTCTTTCATAGATTTTTATGAATAATCATTGCTTTTCTAGTCATGTAAAATGCAATTAACTTAATATTTTATCTTTTTTTTTTACAAACAAAACATATGAATGTGCTCCAAAACAAAACCCAACTCTCAGTACAGTTCTACAGATGTAACATAAGACTTAGACAGTAAATGTCTCTTTTATCCTTTTTTAATCAATGCTGCAACTTCTTTTCCTTAATATAAATCCAATGAAATTAAACTACAAAACCAAAAAACACAACCTATAGCAAATTTCTCTAAATAAATTATGTGTATATACAATATGTAGCACTTTTAAACAAAATAATAACAAATCCTTCCAATACAAGCACAGAAAAATGGAACACAAAATTTAAAACCCAAATTTGAAATGGCAATTTTAAAAAGATAATTTTTTCAGCCTGCTAAAAGTGCACAATTGTAAAAGCTCTTTTATATAGACAACTGTTTGGTTGCTTAGAGCTCTAAATATAAAAACAATGCCTTTATGGACGTGGCACGGATGGCACGGATGTTCAGCAGGGTAAACCCCAGGAAAGCGGCGGGACCTGATGGAGTTCCCGGAAAGGTTCTGCGGGCCTGCGCCGATCAACTCTCCCAGGTCTTCACAAAAATCTTCAACCTGTCGCTAGCTCAGGCTTTCATCCCTGCTTGCCTGAAGTCATCCACTATCATCCCGATACCCAAAAAGTCCTCATCCACAGCCTTCCTCACGGACTTCCGCCCAGTTGCACTCACTGCTGTCATCACAAAGTGTCTGGAGCGGCTGCTCCTGGGACACATCAAAGACTCCCTCCCTCCAATCTTCGTCCCCCACCAGTTTGCTTACAAAGCAAACAGATCAACGGATGATGCCATTTCCATCACCCTCCACACTGCGCTGAGCCACCTGGAACACAGAGACACCTACGCCAGGATGCTCTTTGTGGACTATAGCTCAGCCTTTAACACAATCATTCCTGACATTCTGGTCAACAAACTGTCTGAACTAGGACTCCACCCACTCACCTGCTCGTGGATCAAGGACTTCCTGACAAACAGACCACAGACAGTCAAACTTGACCCCCACCTCTCCTCCACCCGGACGCTGAGCACAGGCTCCACACAGGGATGTGTGCTGAGTCCTCTGCTGTACACACTGTACACAGCAGACTGCAGACCAGCTCACACCAGCAACACCGTGGTGAAGTTTGCAGACGACACTACTGTGGTGGGGCTGATCTCTGGGGACGACGAGACGGCCTACAGAGACGAAGTCCTGAAACTCTCAAGGTGGTGTCAGGCTAATAACCTCATCCTGAACACCACCAAGACCAAGGAGATCATCCTGGACTTCAGAAAAAACAGAACAGATCCACCCCCACTCTACATCGATGGAAACTGTGTGGAGAGGGTCCACAGCTTCACCCTCCTGGGCACCACCATCTCTGCTGACCTCACATGGTCTAACAACACCATGACTGTCATCAGGAAGGCCCAGCAACGCCTGCACTTCCTGAGAAAACTTAGGAGGAACGACGTCAGCCAGGAGCTGCTGGTAACGTTCTACCGCTCAACCATTGAGAGCATTCTGTCCTATGGCATCACAGTGTGGTTTTCCCACTGCACTGAAGCAGAACGGCAGAGTCTCCAGAGAGTGGTAAAGACAGCGCAGAGGATCATCGGCTGCCCCTTCCCCTCACTGAAGGACATTTACCAGTCTCGCTGCCTCAGCAGAGTGACTAGCATCACCACTAACTCCACCCATTCTGCTGTCCATCTGTTTGAACTGCTGCCCTCTGGAAGGAGGTACAGGTCCATCAGAACCAGGACAAACAGACTAAGAAACAGCTTTTTTCCACAGGCAATTATCATACGGAATGCACATACGTCCACCAACCACACCTCACTCCTATTTTACTCCACCTGCAGGTGGATCACAGACTTCCTGACGGACAGACAGCAGTATGTGAGGCTGGGGAAGCTCGTCTCAGATACTCGGACCACAAGCACCGGATCCCCCCAGGGCTGTGTCCTTTCACCCCTGTTACTCTCCCTGTACACAAACAGCTGCACAGCTGGTCACCTGTCTGTCAAACTCCTGAAGTTTGCTGACGACACCACACTCATCGGCCTCATCTCTGACGGAGATGAGTCGGCCTACAGGAGTGAAATAGCCAGGCTGGTGTCATAGTGCAGCGCTAACAACCTGGAGCTTAATGCTCTGAAGACAGTGGAGATGACAGTGGACTTCAGGAAGGCCCCAGCCCCCCTCCCCCCTGTCATCCTCTGTGACTCCCCGGTGACCTCTGTGGAGTCCTTCTGCTTCCTGGGAACCATCATCAGCCAGGACCTCAAGTGGGAGCAGAACATCAGCTCCATCACTAAGAAGGTCCAGCAGAGGATGTACTTCCTGAGGCAGCTGAAGAAGTTTCACCTCCCTGAAAAGATGCTGGTAGACTTTTACACCGCCATCATCGAATCCACCCTCACGTTCTCCATCACAGTCTGGTTCGCTGCGGCTACGGCCAGAGACAAGGCCAAGCTGCAACGCGTCATCCACTCAGCAGAGAAGGTGATCGGCTGCCACCTCCCGTCTCTCCAGGAGCTGCACATCTCCAGGACCTGGAGGTGGGCAGCCAGGATTGTAGCCAACCCCTCTCATCCAGGACATAATCTCTTTCGGCCCCTCCCTTCTGGCAAGAGGCTCCGGTCCATCAGGACCAGGACCTCGCGCCACAAGAACAGCTTCTTCCCCACTGCAGTCAGCCTGCTGAACAGTACCCCAACTCCCCCAGGTGACCCCCCCTCCCCCCCCGCCCACCAAAGGACTGTCGGTGCCACTTACAGGCCCCACCATCCCAGCCCATCTGTGCTCCCACTTTACTTCACCTTACTCTACTGTATATAGTGTGTTGTTGTTGTTAACTTAATTTTTAACTTATTCTTAATTGCACTATACACCAAGTCAAATTCCTCGTTTTGTAAAGTGCGCTCTACTGAACCTGGCAATAAAACTTTTTCTGATTTCTGATTCTGATTCTATTAATCATTGTTTTTTATTCATTCAAAATGCAATTAAATCAATATTTTATCTTTTTTCTTTTCCTTTTTCTTTTTTTTATCTCTTATATCTTTTTTTATAATCAATGTTTGAACTTCTTTTCCTTTCTATTGTCATGGTTTCAGTTTGTTGTCTTTTTTTTCGCTTTAGTTCTTGTTCTGTCTTGTTTGGTTCTGTTTCCTGTTTTATTTTGAAAGGTTTCCTGTCTTGTCATGTTTCTTGAGTTTTACTTCCTTTGGTCCCCATCTGCCCTAATCGTGTTCACCTGTGTCTTGTCTGCCCTGTCTGTATATAAGTCTTGTCTCTGCCTTCCTCCTGTGCTGGTCCATTAACTTCTGCTCATGTTGATCACGTCTTCTTGTCTGGCGTCCATGTCCCTTGCCATGCCACAGTAAGTTTTTGTTTTTAGTTTTGTCATCCTGCTCTGCAGCGCTTTTTGTTAGTTAAATAAACCCACTTGCCCTGAACCCGTTTGCCTCCCGTCTCTGCGCCTGGGTCCTACCTGCTCTCGAGCCTCCCCCCCACACGACATCTATACATCCAATGAAATTAAACTACAAATCAACAAACACAACTGATAACAAATGTCTCTAAAAAATGATGTGTATATTTGCAGAACCTTAAAAACACCAAACAAATAACAAATGCTTCCCAATTAAAGCACAAAAAATGGAACACAAAATGTAAAACCCAAGTTAGAAATTGCAATTTGAAAAAGATACTTTTTTCAGCAGCTTTTCAAAATCAATCACCAATTCTACTCTTCTGTGGATGAAACAAAGAACTCCAGAACAATGAAGCCATTTCTCTAAGTCTCTCTCACCTTCAGTTTTAAACAAGGTCCTTGAAAATCCACCATACATTGGTCACATGAACTCAGAGACCTGCTAAAAGTGCACAATTGTAAAAGCTCTTTTATATAGACAACTGTTTGTTTGCTTAGAGCTCTAAATATAAAAAAAATGCTTTTCTATCACCTAGACAGAGATGGAGAACCATATCAACTGGATTAATAACAGGGTGGCATGTTTAGACAACATGAAGCTGTCCATCACATTTTTGACCTAAACATGTAAACACATCCTTGGCTCTGCGGTTAGGAAATGGTATTTGGGAATCTCTTTATACCAGGAGCCAGCCTGGCCATTGGAACATCGCCACAGTGCCCATCCAGACTGGGACAGCAACGGGGTCCACTTCAGAGCCGTGAGCTGCTGTGTTTAACTCCAGCTGTCCCAGCAAGGGAGACAACTGCAGCAACATCCACTGACCAAGCTGACAAGCCCTGGCAGAAAAGATCCCCACAAGAAAAACACCGGCTCAGGCAGGCTGGTCAAAAAAAATAGTTTTGCCATTGTCTTGCAGCTCGCAGATCAAGTGGTTTAGTTTTCCAGTAATGTCAGTCAAGAATGCAAGTTCAGATTCACAATGTTCATATTCACCATATTCAACAGACATCTCCTCCAATAGCACCTTAAAAATCCTGTGCTGTTTTGCTTTGCAGCTGAGGTTGTTTACGATTTTCAGAATAAGAGTCATTATATGTCCAGAGCCAATCACTTCTGCACATAAGGCCTGCTGGTGAATGACGCAGCAGTAATGCAGACATTTTGGAAAGTCTGGGTCAGCTTTACAGTGAGTGATGAAACCTGTTTGTCTATTGATCATAGCAGGAGTCCCATCTGCAGTCACTGCTACCAGCTTTTCTAATTGTACCTTTTTCTGCACAAAAACTCCTTCACCGTGTTATACATTTCAACTCCTCTTGTAGTTGTCTGTTAGGGCAGATGTGTCAGGAGTTCTTCTCTTGTGGAAACCAAAAGCTATGCTGTACTGTTGCCGTCCACAGACTCATCACACTGGACGTTAACCACCTGCACTTTGCAAGATCCCGGTCCAGCTAATTGGCCAAGTTATCAGACATAGCTGACACTCATCTAGACATTGTAGTGGAAATTGAATGAGTTCTATTGTTCTCATCCTTAGGGACAGTGATAGCAATTATCATCATTGCTTGAATTTTTTTCATGCTATATGCAAAAGTCTTTGTCCCTTAAGGCAACAGATTACAGCCCCCCCCCCCCCCCCCCCCCCAGGCTGCTGTCGTATTAACATTAGCTTGGAGCTCCAGAATGGACAAAAAAAAAACGACGAGAATGGCTCGGGCAGGGCGTTGCTCACGGGGCGGTCGCTCGTGCCATGCGGTCGCACGTGCTCGGGCCCGCTAAATGCTACTTGTAGCTTTAATTATTATTATTATTTTTCTTCTGCCGGAAGAATCGCATTTTTGAGGCCTTTAACATACCCCAAAACTCACCAAATTTGGCACACACATCAGGGGTCGCGAAAAATTTCGTATTTTATGAGAAATTGGCATGGGTGCGCAAAAATGGCTCGACAGCGCCACCTACAGTGACTTTTGTCCCGACGCCCCGCATACGCTTTAACGTACAAGCTTGATTTTTTCAGGGCATGTTCATCAGATGGAAACCTACAAAAAAGTCTGTAGGTACCAAGCTGTCAGTCGCACAGGAAGTCTGCTATATTGATGTCAATATGTCATTTTTGCTCTATTTTGGACATTTGCAGGCCTCCTTCTAGAACGAACTCCTCCTAGAGATTTGTGAATAATGACTCCAAACTTTGGTTTTGTAAACTAGACACATGTCCGATGTTAAATTGCAAAGCTTTTAAGTTTTTACAGAAGTTTGTGACCGTGGCGGCGCGTAGAAATTCGACGTTGTTTCGAAAACACGCCATGAAAAGAAAAATGGCCATAACTCAGCCATGCATAATCCAATCTGATCAAAAATTGATATGCATGATTGTAGTCTGACTCTGAACACATCTGCAGTGAAAGAATCTGGAAAAAGTGTAGCGCCACCTGCTGGCAAGAGGAAATGACATGTTTGACTTGGAGCATCACTGCTCCGAGTAGGATGAGCCGACACACCTGAAAATGACGTCCACCTGTTGAAAAGCCATTGAAGTTTACTCTGACAAAAAACCATAACTTTCAATGCGGGGGTGTGGTCGTGACAGAGCGGCAAAGTTGGGCATCTCGCTATGCACACAAAAGTTGCTCTCACGTGCACATTCCTTGTCCAATCTCACTGAAATTCAATGGATATGATGAAGCTTCTATTCTGAACCCATGGATATGACAATCTTGGACGAGCTCTATAGCGCCACCTAGTTATTGCATTGGGCACATTCTGCCCTGTATTTTCTCTTTGCTTTGTCCGATGTGCATGAAATTAAAACTGGAGATACTCAGAAGGGTCCTCTCTCATCATGTAAAGTTTCATGGGTGTACACCTGACGGTGCCTGCGTAACAGGAAGTGGTCGATTATGTGCACCCAAATAATAGAAATTTATTATAAATCAGCCGTTTGTCTCAGGAAGCTGAGATTTCAGAATTAGATGCCTTTAATAACCTCCAGCTTTGATATGTAACACTATAGGGTCTACGAGAAACTTCATCACTTGATTTTTTTAATGAAATTTTGGACTGAACAAAGATTTTTAGCATAAATTCTGTTTAGGTTATCAGCACCAAGAATTCAACTTTCATAGGCATTTATGTGCTACTGCTTCCTAAAAAAATTCAGAATGATTGAAGTTACAGGTGAAATCTTAGAGAGCATTACATCCAAAAAGGTCCGAAAACGTCTTTTTAGGCAAAACTACAAACACCTATTTTTTTTCATAACTTAATCATCATATATCAACACCATTTATTTTTTCAAATGTAGGGATCTGTGTTTGCTGCCTTCCATATTTTTTTCAGAAGTCCAGGTGAAACAGATGATTTTAAAAAAATCCTGATTCATCCCAAAACCTGTGCTTTTTCCGTCTGGACTCCAAACAAGTGTGTTTTAAAATTACTTATGCTTCAAATATCCACACCAAGTTTCACACGCATATAGCTGAACATGTCTAAATGCTTCTTGAATATTCTTTACAGATATAAAATGAACTGGTCAACTGTAGGATGTCATTTCCTCTTACATGCTTAAGTCTTTTCCTCATGCTGCAGCCTGCTCCTCAATCATCCCTGTTGCTGGAGTCAAATTTCACCCCCCCCCCCCCCACACACACACACACCAGCTGCCAGTTCATATGCTAACTAACCCAGAAGTGAGGTGACAAGAGTTTAGACACAAGAGGGAGGGCAGACTGCTTTTTCATTTGTTTTGTATGTCTTTCATAGATTTTTATGAATAATCATTGCTTTTCTAGTCATGTAAAATGCAATTAACCTAATATTTTATCTTTTTTTTTTACAAACAAAACATATGAATGTGCTCCAAAACAAAACCCAACTCTCAGTACAGTTCTACAGATGTAACATAAGACTTAGACAGTAAATGTCTCTTTTATCCTTTTTTAATCAATGCTGCAACTTCTTTTCCTTAATATAAATCCAATGAAATTAAACTACAAAACCAAAAAACACAACGTATAGCAAATTTCTCTAAATAAATTATGTGTATATACAATATGTAGCACTTTTAAACAAAATAATAACAAATCCTTCCAATACAAGCACAGAAAAATGGAACACAAAATTTAAAACCCAAATTTGAAATGGCAATTTTAAAAAGATAATTTTTTCAGCCTGCTAAAAGTGCACAATTGTAAAAGCTCTTTTATATAGACAACTGTTTGGTTGCTTAGAGCTCTAAATATAAAAACAATGCCTTTATGGACGTGGCACGGATGGCACGGATGTTCAGCAGGGTAAACCCCAGGAAAGCGGCGGGACCTGATGGAGTTCCCGGAAAGGTTCTGCGGGCCTGCGCCGATCAACTCTCCCAGGTCTTCACAAAAATCTTCAACCTGTCGCTAGCTCAGGCTTTCATCCCTGCTTGCCTGAAGTCATCCACTATCATCCCGATACCCAAAAAGTCCTCATCCACAGCCTTCCTCACGGACTTCCGCCCAGTTGCACTCACTGCTGTCATCACAAAGTGTCTGGAGCGGCTGCTCCTGGGACACATCAAAGACTCCCTCCCTCCAATCTTCGTCCCCCACCAGTTTGCTTACAACGGATGATGCCATTTCCATCACCCTCCACACTGCGCTGAGCCACCTGGAACACAGAGACACCTACGCCAGGATGCTCTTTGTGGACTATAGCTCAGCCTTTAACACAATCATTCCTGACATTCTGGTCAACAAACTGTCTGAACTAGGACTCCACCCACTCACCTGCTCGTGGATCAAGGACTTCCTGACAAACAGACCACAGACAGTCAAACTTGACCCCCACCTCTCCTCCACCCGGACGCTGAGCACAGGCTCCACACAGGGATGTGTGCTGAGTCCTCTGCTGTATACACTGTACACAGCAGACTGCAGACCAGCCCACACCAGCAACACCGTGGTGAAGTTTGCAGACGACACTACTGTGGTGGGGCTGATCTCTGGGGACGACGAGACGGCCTACAGAGACGAAGTCCTGAAACTCTCAAGGTGGTGTCAGGCTAATAACCTCATCCTGAACACCACCAAGACCAAGGAGATCATCCTGGACTTCAGAAAAAACAGAACAGATCCACCCCCACTCTACATCGATGGAAACTGTGTGGAGAGGGTCCACAGCTTCACCCTCCTGGGCACCACCATCTCTGCTGACCTCACATGGTCTAACAACACCATGACTGTCATCAGGAAGGCCCAGCAACGCCTGCACTTCCTGAGAAAACTTAGGAGGAACGACGTCAGCCAGGAGCTGCTGGTAACGTTCTACCGCTCAACCATTGAGAGCATTCTGTCCTATGGCATCAAAGTGTGGTTTTCCCACTGCACTGAAGCAGAACGGCAGAGCCTCCAGAGAGTGGTAAAGACAGCGCAGAGGATCATCGGCTGCCCCCTCCCCTCACTGAAGGACATTTACCAGTCTCGCTGCCTCAGCAGAGTGACTAGCATCACCACTAACTCCACCCATTCTGCTTTCCCTCTGTTTGAACTGCTGCCCTCTGGAAGGAGGTACAGGTCCATCAGAACCAGGACAAACAGACTAAGAAACAGCTTTTTTCCACAGGCAATTATCATACGGAATGCACATACGTCCACCAACCACACCTCACTCTAATTTTACTACAATGCGTGCAATATCCTGACTGTCTAACCGGGTCACTGTGCAATAACTTGATATTTATTAAGCTGTGCTCACAGCAACTCATGTAATTCCATTCTATTTTATTCACAAATATTTAATATTTAACAGTTTCTGTCCATATTGTTCATTTTTTGTTAAGAGTTGTAAATACAGTATTTCTTTTTCTATTCTATTTTTATTTTTATTTTATGTAACTCCTTCACTCCAAGGCTGCTGCAATTTCATTGTATCCCCATGTACAATGACAATAAACGATTCTGATTCTGATTATATCACTTAGACACAGATGGAGAACCATATCAACTGGATTGGTAACAGCAACAACCACCGACCAAGCCGGCAAGCCCTGGCAGAAAAGATCCCCACAAGAAACACTGCAGGCTGTTCCATAAAAAATATAGTTTTACCATTGCCTTGCAGATCACAGTTGAAGTGGTTTAGTTTTCCTAAAAAAATTCAGAATGATTGAAGTTACAGGTGAACTTTTAGACAACATTTGATCCAAAAAGGTCCGAAAACGTCTTTTTAGGCAAAACTGCAAACACCTATTTTTTTGCATAACTTATCTTTCAAATATCAGCACAAAAAAATTAAAAACGGTAGGGATCTGTGTTTGCTGCCTTCCATATTTTTTTCAGACTTAAAAGTGTAACAGATGATTTATAAAAAATCCTTTTTCATCCAAAAACCTGTGTTAAATCTGTCTAGACCAGACGTGGGCACTGAGGGCCGCATTCCTGCATGTTTTCCAGCATACCCTGCTCTGGCATGTTCTAATTGGCTGGACACACCTGAAGCAGGTAATCAGCCATGAGTAGGGCAAGATTATTGGCTGGACACACCTGAACCAGGTAATCAGGCATGAGTAGGGCAAGACTATCTGGAAATCATGCAGACACACCGGCCCTCGAGGCCTGGAATTGCCCACCCCTGGTCTAGACTTAGTATTAAAAACTCTCCAAGATGAATGTGCCTGACTCCACCTGCAGGTGGATCACAGACTTCCTGACGGACAGACAGCAGTATGTGAGGCTGGGGAAGCTCGTCTCAGATACTCGGACCACAAGCACCGGATCCCCCCAGGGCTGTGTCCTTTCACCCCTGTTACTCTCCCTGTACACAAACAGCTGCACAGCTGGTCACCTGTCTGTCAAACTCCTGAAGTTTGCTGACGACACCACACTCATCGGCCTCATCTCTGACGGAGATGAGTCGGCCTACAGGAGTGAAATAGCCAGGCTGGTGTCATAGTGCAGCGCTAACAACCTGGAGCTTAATGCTCTGAAGACAGTGGAGATGACAGTGGACTTCAGGAAGGCCCCAGCCCCCCTCCCCCCTGTCATCCTCTGTGACTCCCCGGTGACCTCTGTGGAGTCCTTCTGCTTCCTGGGAACCATCATCAGCCAGGACCTCAAGTGGGAGCAGAACATCAGCTCCATCACTAAGAAGGTCCAGCAGAGGATGTACTTCCTGAGGCAGCTGAAGAAGTTTCACCTCCCTGAAAAGATGCTGGTAGACTTTTACACCGCCATCATCGAATCCACCCTCACGTCCTCCATCACAGTCTGGTTCGCTGCGGCCACGGCCAGAGACAAGGCCAAGCTGCAACGCGTCATCCACTCAGCAGAGAAGGTGATCGGCTGCCACCTCCCGTCTCTCCAGGAGCTGCACATCTCCAGGACCTGGAGGCGGGCAGCCATGATTGTAGCCAACCCCTCTCATCCAGGACATAATCTCTTTCGGCCCCTCCCTTCTGGCAAGAGGCTCCGGTCCATCAGGACCAGGACCTCGCGCCACAAGAACAGCTTCTTCCCCACTGCAGCCAGCCTGCTGAACAGAACCCCAACTCCCCCAGGTGACCCCCCTCCCCCCCCCCCGCCCACCAAAGGACTGTCGGTGCCACTTACAGGCCCCACCATCCCAGCCCATCTGTGCTCCCACTTTAATTCACCTTACTCTACTGTATATAGTGTGTTGTTGTTGTTAACTTAATTTTTAACTTATTCTTAATTGCACTATACACCAAGTCAAATTCCTCGTTTTGTAAAGTGCGCTCTACTGAACCTGGCAATAAAACTTTTTCTGATTTCTGATTCTATTAATCATTGTTTTTTATTCATTCAAAATGCAATTAAATCAATATTTTATCTTTTTTCTTTTCCTTTTTCTTTTTTTTATCTCTTATATCCTTTTTTATAATCAATGTTTGAACTTCTTTTCCTTTCTATTGTCATGGTTTCAGTTTGTTGTCTTTTTTTTCGCTTTAGTTCTTGTTCTGTCTTGTTTGGTTCTGTTTCCTGTTTTATTTTGAAAGGTTTCCTGTCTTGTCATGTTTTTGAGTTTTACTTCCTTTGGTCCCCATCTGCCCTAATCGTGTTCACCTGTGTCTTGTCTGCCCTGTCTGTATATAAGTCTTGTCTCTGCCTTCCTCCTGTGCTGGTCCATTAACTTCTGCTCATGTTGATCACGTCTTCTTGTCTGGCGTCCATGTCCCTTGCCATGCCACAGTAAGTTTTTGTTTTTAGTTTTGTCATCCTGCTCTGCAGCGCTTTTTGTTAGTTAAATAAACCCACTTGCCCTGAACCCGTTTGCCTCCCGTCTCTGCGCCTGGGTCCTACCTGCTGTCGAGCCTCCCCCCCACACGACATCTATACATCCAATGAAATTAAACTACAAATCAACAAACACAACTGATAACAAATGTCTCTAAAAAATGATGTGTATATTTGCAGAACCTTAAAAACACCAAACAAATAACAAATGCTTCCCAAATAAAGCACAAAAAATGGAACACAAAATGTAAAACCCAAGTTAGAAATTGCAATTTGAAAAGATACTTTTTTCAGCAGCTTTTCAAAATCAATCACCAATTCTACTCTTCTGTGGATGAAACAAAGTACTCCAGAACAATGAAGCCATTTCTCTAAGTCTCTCTCACCTTCAGTTTTAAACAAGGTCTGTGAAAATCCACCATACATTGGTCACATGAACTCAGAGACCTGCTAAAAGTGCACAATTGTAAAAGCTCTTTTATATAGACAACTGTTTGTTTGCTTAGAGCTGTAAATATAAAAAAAAATGCTTTTCTATCACCTAGACACAGATGGAGAACCATATCAACTGGATTAATAACAGGGTGGCATGTTTAGACAACATGAAGCTGTCCATCACATTTTTGACCTAAACATGTAAACACATCCTTGGCTCTGCGGTTAAGAAATGGTATTTGGGAATCTCTTTATACCAGGAGCCAGCCTGGCCATTGGAACATCGCCACAGTGCCCATCCAGACTGGGACAGCAAGGGGGTCCACTTCAGAGCCGTGAGCTGCTGTGTTTAACTCCAGCTGTCCCAGCAAGGGAGACAACTGCAGCAACATCCACTGACCAAGCTGACAAGCCCTGGCAGAAAAGATCCCCACAAGAAAAACACTGGCTCAGGCAGGCTGGTCAAAAAAAAATAGTTTTGCCATTGTCTTGAGGCTCGCAGATCAAGTGGTTTAGTTTTCCAGTAATGTCAGTCAAGAATGCAAGTTCAGATTCACAATGTTCATATTCACCATATTCAACAGACATCTCCTCCAATAGCACCTTAAAAATCCTGTGCTGTTTTGCTTTGCAGCTGAGGTTGTTTACGATTTTCAGAATAAGAGTCATTATATGTCCAGAGCCAATCACTTCTGCACATAAGGCCTGCTGGTGAATGACGCAGCAGTAATGCAGACATTTTGGAAAGTCTGGGTCAGCTTTACAGTGAGTGATGAAACCTGTTTGTCTATTGATCATAGCAGGAGTCCCATCTGCAGTCACTGCTACCAGCTTTTCTAATTGTACCTTTTTCTGCACAAAAACTCCTTCACCGTGTTATACATTTCAACTCCTCTTGTAGTTGTCTGTTAGGGCAGATGTGTCAGGAGTTCTTCTCTTGTGGAAACCAAAAGCTATGCTGTACTGTTGCCGTCCACAGACTCATTACACTGGACGTTAACCACCTGCACTTTGCAAGATCCCGGTCCAGCTAATTGGCCAAGTTATCAGACATAGCTGACACTCATCTAGACATTGTAGTGGAAATTGAATGAGTTCTATTGTTCTCATCCTTAGGGACAGTGATAGCAATTATCATCATTGCTTGAATTTTTTTCATGCTATATGCAAAAGTCTTTGTCCCTTAAGGCAACAGATTACAGCCCCCCCCCCCCCCCCCCCCCCCCCCGGCTGCTGTCGTATTAACAATAGCTTGGAGCTCCAGACGAGAATGGCTCGAGCAGGGCGTTGCTCACGGGGCGGTCGCTCGTGCCATGCGGTCGCACGTGCTCGGGCCCGCTAAATGCTACTTGTAGCTTTAATTATTATTATTATTTTTCTTCTGCCGGAAGAATCGCATTTTTGAGGCCTTTAACATACCCCAAAACTCACCAAATTTGGCACACACATCAGGAGTCGTGAAAAATTTCGTATTTTATGGGAAATTGGCATGGGTGCGCAAAAATGGCTCGACAGCGCCACCTACAGTGACTTTTGTCCCGACGCCCCGCATACGCTTTAACGTACAAGCTTGATTTTTACAGGGCATGTTCTTCAGATGGAGACCTACAAAAAAGTCTGAAAGGACCCACCTGTCACTCGCACAGGAAGTCTGATATATTGAGGTCAATATGTCATTTTTGCTCTATTTTGGACATTTGCAGGCCTCCTTCTAGAACGAACTCCTCCTAGAGATTTGTGAATAATGACTCCAAACTTTGGTTTTGTAAACTATACACATGTCCGATGTTAAATTGCAAAGCTTTTAAGTTTTTACAGAAGTTTGTGGCCGTGGCGGCGCGTAGAAATTTGATGTTGTTTCGAAAACACGCCATGAAAAGAAAAATGGCCATAACTCAGCCATGCATATTCCAATCTGATCCAAAATTGATATGCATGATTGTAGTCTGACTCTGAACACATCTGCAGTGAAAGAATCCGGAAAAAGTGTAGCGCCACCTGCTGGCAAGATGAAATGACATGTTTTACTTGGAGCATCACTGCTCTGAGTAGGATGAGCCGACACACCTGAAAATGACATCCACCTGTTGAAAAGCCATTGAAGTTTACTCTGACAAAAAACCATAACTTTCAATGCGGGGGTGTGGTCGTGACAGAGCGGCAAAGTTGGGCATCTCGCCATGCACACAAAAGTTGCTCTCACGTGCACATTCCTTGTCCAATCTCACTGAAATTCAATGGATATGATGAAGCTTCTATTCTGAACCCATGGATATGACAATCTTGGACGAGCTCTATAGCGCCACCTAGTTATTGCATTGGGCACATTCTGCCCATTTTTATCTAATTGCTTTGTCCAATGTGCATGAAATTAAAACTGGAGATACTCAGAAGGGTCCTCTCTCATAATCTGAAGTTTCATGGGTGTACACCTGACGGTGCCTGCGTAACAGGAAGTGGTCGATTATGTGCACCCAAATAATAGAAATTTATTATAAATCAGCCGTTTGTCTCAGGAAGCTGAGATTTCAGAATTAGATGCCTTTAATAACCTCCAGCTTTGATATGTAACACAATAGGGTCTATGAGAAACTTCATACCTCTTTTTTTCCTATGCAATTTTGGACTGAACAAAGATTTTTAGCATAAATTCTGTTTAGGTTATCAGCACCAAAGACTAGACTTTAATAGGCATTTATGTGCTACTGCTTCCTAAAAAAATTCAGAATGATTGAAGTTACAGGTGACATCTTAGAGAGCATTACATCCAAAAAGGTCCGAAAACGTCTTTTTAGGCAAAACTACAAACACCTATTTTTTTTCATAACTTAATCATCATATATCAACACCATTTATTTTTTTAAATGTAGGGATCTGTGTTTGCTGCCTTCCATATTTTTTTCAGAAGTCCAGGTGAAACAGATGATTTTAAAAAAATCCTGATTCATCCCAAAACCTGTGCTTTTTCCGTCTGGACTCCAAACAAGTGTGTTTTAAAATTACTTATGCTTCAAATATCCACACCAAGTTTCACACGCATATAGCGGAACATGTCTAAATGCTTCTTGAATATTCTTTACAGATATAAAATGAACTGGTCAACTGTAGGATGTCATTTCCTCTTACATGCTTAAGTCTTTTCCTCATGCTGCAGCCTGCTCCTCAATCATCCCTGTTGCTGGAGTCAAATTTCACCCCCCCCCCCCCCCCCCCCCCCACACACACACACACCAGCTGCCAGTTCATATGCTAACTAACCCAGAAGTGAGGTGACAAGAGTTTAGACACAAGAGGGAGGGCAGACTGCTTTTTCATTTGTTTTGTATGTCTTTCATAGATTTTTATGAATAATCATTGCTTTTCTAGTCATGTAAAATGCAATTAACCTAATATTTTATCTTTTTTTTTTTACAAACAAAACATATGAATGTGCTCCAAAACAAAACCCAACTCTCAGTACAGTTCTACAGATGTAACATAAGACTTAGACAGTAAATGTCTCTTTTATCCTTTTTTAATCAATGCTGCAACTTCTTTTCCTTAATATAAATCCAATGAAATTAAACTACAAAACCAAAAAACACAACGTATAGCAAATTTCTCTAAATAAATTATGTGTATATACAATATGTAGCACTTTTAAACAAAATAATAACAAATCCTTCCAATACAAGCACAGAAAAATGGAACACAAAATTTAAAACCCAAATTTGAAATGGCAATTTTAAAAAGATAATTTTTTCAGCCTGCTAAAAGTGCACATTTGTAAAAGCTCTTTTATATAGACAACTGTTTGGTTGCTTAGAGCTCTAAATATAAAAACAATGCCTTTATGGACGTGGCACGGATGGCACGGATGTTCAGCAGGGTAAACCCCAGGAAAGCGGCGGGACCTGATGGAGTTCCCGGAAAGGTTCTGCGGGCCTGCGCCGATCAACTCTCCCAGGTCTTCACAAAAATCTTCAACCTGTCGCTAGCTCAGGCTTTCATCCCTGCTTGCCTGAAGTCATCCACTGTCATCCCGATACCCAAAAAGTCCTCATCCACAGCCTTCCTCACGGACTTCCGCCCAGTTGCACTCACTGCTGTCATCACAAAGTGTCTGGAGCGGCTGCTCCTGGGACACATCAAAGACTCCCTCCCTCCAATCTTCGTCCCCCACCAGTTTGCTTACAAAGCAAACAGATCAACGGATGATGCCATTTCCATCACCCTCCACACTGCGCTGAGCCACCTGGAACACAGAGACACCTACGCCAGGATGCTCTTTGTGGACTATAGCTCAGCCTTTAACACAATCATTCCTGACATTCTGGTCAACAAACTGTCTGAACTAGGACTCCACCCACTCACCTGCTCGTGGATCAAGGACTTCCTGACAAACAGACCACAGACAGTCAAACTTGACCCCCACCTCTCCTCCACCCGGACGCTGAGCACAGGCTCCACACAGGGATGTGTGCTGAGTCCTCTGCTGTATACACTGTACACAGCAGACTGCAGACCAGCCCACACCAGCAACACCGTGGTGAAGTTTGCAGACGACACTACTGTGGTGGGGCTGATCTCTGGGGACGACGAGACGGCCTACAGAGACGAAGTCCTGAAACTCTCAAGGTGGTGTCAGGCTAATAACCTCATCCTGAACACCACCAAGACCAAGGAGATCATCCTGGACTTCAGAAAAAACAGAACAGATCCACCCCCACTCTACATCGATGGAAACTGTGTGGAGAGGGTCCACAGCTTCACCCTCCTGGGCACCACCATCTCTGCTGACCTCACATGGTCTAACAACACCATGACTGTCATCAGGAAGGCCCAGCAACGCCTGCACTTCTTGAGAAAACTTAGGAGGAACGACGTCAGCCAGGAGCTGCTGGTAACGTTCTACCGCTCAACCATTGAGAGCATTCTGTCCTATGGCATCACAGTGTGGTTTTCCCACTGCACTGAAGCAGAACGGCAGAGTCTCCAGAGAGTGGTAAAGACAGCGCAGAGGATCATCGGCTGCCCCCTCCCCTCACTGAAGGACATTTACCAGTCTCGCTGCCTCAGCAGAGTGACTAGCATCACCACTAACTCCACCCATTCTGCTTTCCCTCTGTTTGAACTGCTGCCCTCTGGAAGGAGGTACAGGTCCATCAGAACCAGGACAAACAGACTAAGAAACAGCTTTTTTCCACAGGCAATTATCATACGGAATGCACATACGTCCACCAACCACACCTCACTCTAATTTTACTACAATGCGTGCAATATCCTGACTGTCTAACCGGGTCACTGTGCAATAACTTGATATTTATTAAGCTGTGCTCACAGCAACTCATGTAATTCCATTCTATTTTATTCACAAATATTTAATATTTAACAGTTTCTGAGACAAGGCCAAGCTGCAACGCGTCATCCACTCAGCAGAGAAGGTGATCGGCTGCCACCTCCCGTCTCTCCAGGAGCTGCACATCTCCAGGACCTGGAGGCGGGCAGCCAGGATTGTAGCCAACCCCTCTCATCCAGGACATAATCTCTTTCGGCCCCTCCCTTCTGGCAAGAGGCTCCGGTCCATCAGGACCTCGCGCCACAAGAACAGCTTCTTCCCCACTGCAGTCAGCCTGCTGAACAGTACCCCAACTCCCCCAGGTGACCCCCCCCCCCCGCCCACCAAAGGACTGTCGGTGCCACTTACAGGCCCCACCATCCCAGCCCATCTGTGCTCCCACTTTAATTCACCTTACTCTACTGTATATAGTGTGTTGTTGTTGTTAACTTAATTTTTAACTTATTCTTAATTGCACTATACACCAAGTCAAATTCCTCGTTTTGTAAAGTGCGCTCTACTGAACCTGGCAATAAAACTTTTTCTGATTTCTGATTCTGATTCTGATTCTATTAATCATTGTTTTTTATTCATTCAAAATGCAATTAAATCAATATTTTATTTTTTTTCCTTTTCCTTTTTCTTTTTTTTTTATCTCTTATATCCTTTTTTATAATCAATGTTTGAACTTCTTTTCCTTTCTATTGTCATGGTTTCAGTTTGTTGTCTTGTTTTTCGCTTTAGTTCTTGTTCTGTCTTGTTTGGTTCTGTTTCCTGTTTTATTTTGAAAGGTTTCCTGTCTTGTCATGTTTCTTGAGTTTTACTTCCTTTGGTCCCCATCTGCCCTAATCGTGTTCACCTGTGTCTTGTCTGCCCTGTCTGTATATAAGTCTTGTCTCTGCCTTCCTCCTGTGCTGGTCCATTAACTTCTGCTCATGTTGATCACGTCTTCTTGTCTGGCGTCCATGTCCCTTGCCATGCCACAGTAAGTTTTTGTTTTTAGTTTTGTCATCCTGCTCTGCAGCGCTTTTTGTTAGTTAAATAAACCCACTTGCCCTGAACCCGTTTGCCTCCCGTCTCTGCGCCTGGGTCCTACCTGCTCTCGAGCCTCCCCCCCACACGACATCTATACATCCAATGAAATTAAACTACAAATCAACAAACACAACTGATAACAAATGTCTCTAAAAAATGATGTGTATATTTGCAGAACCTTAAAAACACCAAACAAATAACAAATGCTTCCCAAATAAAGCACAAAAAATGGAACACAAAATGTAAAACCCAAGTTAGAAATTGCAATTTGAAAAAGATACTTTTTCAGCAGCTTTTCAAAATCAATCACCAATTCTACTCTTCTGTGGATGAAACAAAGAACTCCAGAACAATGAAGCCATTTCTCTAAGTCTCTCTCACCTTCAGTTTTAAACAAGGTCTGTGAAAATCCACCATACATTGGTCACATGAACTCAGAGACCTGCTAAAAGTGCACAATTGTAAAAGCTCTTTTATATAGACAACTGTTTGTTTGCTTAGAGCTCTAAATATAAAAAAAAATGCTTTTCTATCACCTAGACACAGATGGAGAACCATATCAACTGGATTAATAACAGGGTGGCATGTTTAGGTTTAAACTTACATCAATAGACAACATAAAGATGTCCATCACATTTTTGACCTAAACATGTAAACACATCCTTGGCTCTGCGGTTAGGAAATGGTATTTGGGAATCTCTTTATACCAGGAGCCAGCCTGGCCATTGGAACATCGCCACAGTGCCCATCCAGACTGGGACAGCAACGGGGTCCACTTCAGAGCCGTGAGCTGCTGTGTTTAACTCCAGCTGTCCCAGCAAGGGAGACAACTGCAGCAACATCCACTGACCAAGCTGACAAGCCCTGGCAGAAAAGATCCCCACAAGAAAAACACTGGCTAAGGCAGGCTGGTCAAAAAAAAATAGTTTTGCCATTGTCTTGCAGCTCGCAGATCAAGTGGTTTAGTTTTCCAGTAATGTCAGTCAAGAATGCAAGTTCAGATTCACAATGTTCATATTCACCATATTCAACAGACATCTCCTCCAATAGCACCTTAAAAATCCTGTGCTGTTTTGCTTTGCAGCTGAGGTTGTTTACGATTTTCAGAATAAGAGTCATTATATGTCCAGAGCCAATCACTTCTGCACATAAGGCCTGCTGGTGAATGACGCAGCAGTAATGCAGACATTTTGGAAAGTCTGGGTCAGCTTTACAGTGAGTGATGAAACCTGTTTGTCTATTGATCATAGCAGGAGTCCCATCTGCAGTCACTGCTACCAGCTTTTCTAATTGTACCTTTTTCTGCACAAAAACTCCTTCACCGTGTTATACATTTCAACTCCTCTTGTAGTTGTCTGTTAGGGCAGATGTGTCAGGAGTTCTTCTCTTGTGGAAACCAAAAGCTATGCTGTACTGTTGCCGTCCACAGACTCATCACACTGGACGTTAACCACCTGCACTTTGCAAGATCCCGGTCCAGCTAATTGGCCAAGTTATCAGACATAGCTGACACTCATCTAGACATTGTAGTGGAAATTGAATGAGTTCTATTGTTCTCATCCTTAGGGACAGTGATAGCAATTATCATCATTGCTTGAATTTTTTTCATGCTATATGCAAAAGTCTTTGTCCCTTAAGGCAACAGATTACAGCCCCCCCCCCCCCCCCCAGGCTGCTGTCGTATTAACATTAGCTTGGAGCTCCAGAATGGACAAGAAAAAACGACGAGAATGGCTCGAGCAGGGCGTTGCTCACGGGGGGGTCGCTCGTGCCATGCGGTCGCACGTGCTCGGGCCCGCTAAATGCTACTTGTAGCTTTAATTATTATTATTATTTTTCTTCTGCCGGAAGAATCGCATTTTTGAGGCCTTTAACATACCCCAAAACTCACCAAATTTGGCACACACATCAGGAGTCGCGAAAAATTTCGTATTTTATGGGAAATTGGCATGGGTGCGCAAAAATGGCTCGACAGCGCCACCTACAGTGACTTTTGTCCCGACGCCCCGCATACGCTTTAACGTACAAGCTTGATTTTTACAGGGCATGTTCTTCAGATGGAGACCTACAAAAAAGTCTGAAAGGACCCACCTGTCACTCGCACAGGAAGTCTGATATATTGAGGTCAATATGTCATTTTTGTTCTATTTTGGACATTTGCAGGCCTCCTTCTAGAACGAACTCCTCCTAGAGATTTGTGAATAATGACTCCAAACTTTGGTTTTGTAAACTATACACATGTCCGATGTTAAATTGCAAAGCTTTTAAGTTTTTACAGAAGTTTGTGGTCGTGGCGGCGCGTAGAAATTTGACGTTGTTTCGAAAACACGCCATGAAAAGAAAAATGGCCATAACTCAGCCATGCATATTCCAATCTGATCCAAGATTGATATGCATGATTGTAGTCTGACTCTGAACACATCTGCAGTGAAAGAATCTGGAAAAAGTGTAGCGCCACCTGCTGGCAAGATGAAATGACATGTTTTACTTGGAGCATCACTGCTCTGAGTAGGATGAGCCGACACACCTGAAAATGACATCCACCTGTTGAAAAGCCATTGAAGTTTACTCTGACAAAAAACCATAACTTTCAATGCGGGGGTGTGGTCGTGACAGAGCGGCAAAGTTGGGCATCTCGCCATGCACACAAAAGTTGCTCTCACGTGCACATTCCTTGTCCAATCTCACTGAAATTCAATGGATATGATGAAGCTTCTATTCTGAACCCATGGATATGACAATCTTGGACGAGCTCTATAGCGCCACCTAGTTATTGCATTGGGCACATTCTGCCCTGTATTTTCTCTTTGCTTTGTCCGATGTGCATGAAATTAAAACTGGAGATACTCAGAAGGGTCCTCTCTCATAATCTGAAGTTTCATGGGTGTACACCTGACGGTGCCTGCGTAACAGGAAGTGGTCGATTATGTGCACCCAAATAATAGAAATTTATTATAAATCAGCCGTTTGTCTCAGGAAGCTGAGATTTCAGAATTAGATGCCTTTAATAACCTCCAGCTTTGATATGTAACACTATAGGGTCTACGAGAAACTTCATCACTTGATTTTTTTAATGAAATTTTGGACTGAACAAAGATTTTTAGCATAAATTCTGTTTAGGTTATCAGCACCAAGAATTCAACTTTCATAGGCATTTATGTGCTACTGCTTCCTAAAAAAATTCAGAATGATTGAAGTTACAGGTGACATCTTAGAGAGCATTACATCCAAAAAGGTCCGAAAACGTCTTTTTAGGCAAAACTACAAACACCTATTTTTTTTCATAACTTAATCATCATATATCAACACCATTTATTTTTTTAAATGTAGGGATCTGTGTTTGCTGCCTTCCATATTTTTTTCAGAAGTCCAGGTGAAACAGATGATTTTAAAAAAATCCTGATTCATCCCAAAACCTGTGCTTTTTCCGTCTGGACTCCAAACAAGTGTGTTTTAAAATTACTTATGCTTCAAATATCCACACCAAGTTTCACACGCATATAGCTGAACATGTCTAAATGCTTCTTGAATATTCTTTACAGATATAAAATGAACTGGTCAACTGTAGGATGTCATTTCCTCTTACATGCTTAAGTCTTTTCCTCATGCTGCAGCCTGCTCCTCAATCATCCCTGTTGCTGGAGTCAAATTTCACCCCCCCCCCCACACACACACACACCAGCTGCCAGTTCATATGCTAACTAACCCAGAAGTGAGGTGACAAGAGTTTAGACACAAGAGGGAGGGCAGACTGCTTTTTCATTTGTTTTGTATGTCTTTCATAGATTTTTATGAATAATCATTGCTTTTCTAGTCATGTAAAATGCAATTAACCTAATATTTTATCTTTTTTTTTTTACAAACAAAACATATGAATGTGCTCCAAAACAAAACCCAACTCTCAGTACAGTTCTACAGATGTAACATAAGACTTAGACAGTAAATGTATCTTTTATCCTTTTTTAATCAATGCTGCAACTTCTTTCCTTAATATAAATCCAATGAAATTAAACTACAAAACCAAAAAACACAACGTATAGCAAATTTCTCTAAATAAATTATGTGTATATACAATATGTAGCACTTTTAAACAAAATAATAACAAATCCTTCCAATACAAGCACAGAAAAATGGAACACAAAATTTAAAACCCAAATTTGAAATGGCAATTTTAAAAAGATAATTTTTTCAGCCTGCTAAAAGTGCACAATTGTAAAAGCTCTTTTATATAGACAACTGTTTGGTTGCTTAGAGCTCTAAATATAAAAACAATGCCTTTATGGACGTGGCACGGATGGCACGGATGTTCAGCAGGGTAAACCCCAGGAAAGCGGCGGGACCTGATGGAGTTCCCGGAAAGGTTCTGCGGGCCTGCGCCGATCAACTCTCCCAGGTCTTCACAAAAATCTTCAACCTGTCGCTAGCTCAGGCTTTCATCCCTGCTTGCCTGAAGTCATCCACTATCATCCCGATACCCAAAAAGTCCTCATCCACAGCCTTCCTCACGGACTTCCGCCCAGTTGCACTCACTGCTGTCATCACAAAGTGTCTGGAGCGGCTGCTCCTGGGACACATCAAAGACTCCCTCCCTCCAATCTTCGTCCCCCACCAGTTTGCTTACAAAGCAAACAGATCAACGGATGATGCCATTTCCATCACCCTCCACACTGCGCTGAGCCACCTGGAACACAGAGACACCTACGCCAGGATGCTCTTTGTGGACTATAGCTCAGCCTTTAACACAATCATTCCTGACATTCTGGTCAACAAACTGTCTGAACTAGGACTCCACCCACTCACCTGCTCGTGGATCAAGGACTTCCTGACAAACAGACCACAGACAGTCAAACTTGACCCCCACCTCTCCTCCACCCGGACGCTGAGCACAGGCTCCACACAGGGATGTGTGCTGAGTCCTCTGCTGTATACACTGTACACAGCAGACTGCAGACCAGCCCACACCAGCAACACCGTGGTGAAGTTTGCAGACGACACTACTGTGGTGGGGCTGATCTCTGGGGACGACGAGACGGCCTACAGAGACGAAGTCCTGAAACTCTCAAGGTGGTGTCAGGCTAATAACCTCATCCTGAACACCACCAAGACCAAGGAGATCATCCTGGACTTCAGAAAAAACAGAACAGATCCACCCCCACTCTACATCGATGGAAACTGTGTGGAGAGGGTCCACAGCTTCACCCTCCTGGGCACCACCATCTCTGCTGACCTCACATGGTCTAACAACACCATGACTGTCATCAGGAAGGCCCAGCAACGCCTGCACTTCCTGAGAAAACTTAGGAGGAACGACGTCAGCCAGGAGCTGCTGGTAACGTTCTACCGCTCAACCATTGAGAGCATTCTGTCCTATGGCATCACAGTGTGGTTTTCCCACTGCACTGAAGCAGAACGGCAGAGTCTCCAGAGAGTGGTAAAGACAGCGCAGAGGATCATCGGCTGCCCCCTCCCCTCACTGAAGGACATTTACCAGTCTCGCTGCCTCAGCAGAGTGACTAGCATCACCACTAACTCCACCCATTCTGCTTTCCCTCTGTTTGAACTGCTGCCCTCTGGAAGGAGGTACAGGTCCATCAGAACCAGGACAAACAGACTAAGAAACAGCTTTTTTCCACAGGCAATTATCATACGGAATGCACATACGTCCACCAACCACACCTCACTCTAATTTTACTACAATGCGTGCAATATCCTGACTGTCTAACCGGGTCACTGTGCAATAACTTGATATTTATTAAGCTGTGCTCACAGCAACTCATGTAATTCCATTCTATTTTATTCACAAATATTTAACAGTTTCTGTCCATATTGTTCATTTTTTGTTAAGAGTTGTAAATACAGTATTTCTTTTTCTATTCTATTTTTATTTTTATTTTATGTAACTCCTTCACTCCAAGGCTGCTGCAATTTCATTGTATCCCCATGTACAATGACAATAAACGATTCTGATTCTGATTATATCACTTAGACACAGATGGAGAACCATATCAACTGGATTGGTAACAGCAACAACCACCGACCAAGCCGGCAAGCCCTGGCAGAAAAGATCCCCACAAGAAACACTGCAGGCTGTTCCATAAAAAATATAGTTTTACCATTGCCTTGCAGATCACAGTTGAAGTGGTTTAGTTTTCCTAAAAAAATTCAGAATGATTGAAGTTACAGGTGAACTTTTAGACAACATTTGATCCAAAAAGGTCCGAAAACGTCTTTTTAGGCAAAACTGCAAACACCTATTTTTTTGCATAACTTATCTTTCAAATATCAGCACAAAAAAATTAAAAATGGTAGGGATCTGTGTTTGCTGCCTTCCATATTTTTTTCAGACTTAAAAGTGTAACAGATGATTTATAAAAAATCCTTTTTCATCCAAAAACCTGTGTTAAATCTGTCTAGACTTAGTATTAAAAACTCTCCAAGATGAATGTGCCTGACTCCACCTGCAGGTGGATCACAGACTTCCTGACGGACAGACAGCAGTATGTGAGGCTGGGGAAGCTCGTCTCAGATACTCGGACCACAAGCACCGGATCCCCCCAGGGCTGTGTCCTTTCACCCCTGTTACTCTCCCTGTACACAAACAGCTGCACAGCTGGTCACCTGTCTGTCAAACTCCTGAAGTTTGCTGACGACACCACACTCATCGGCCTCATCTCTGACGGAGATGAGTCGGCCTACAGGAGTGAAATAGCCAGGCTGGTGTCATAGTGCAGCGCTAACAACCTGGAGCTTAATGCTCTGAAGACAGTGGAGATGACAGTGGACTTCAGGAAGGCCCCAGCCCCCCTCCCCCCTGTCATCCTCTGTGACTCCCCGGTGACCTCTGTGGAGTCCTTCTGCTTCCTGGGAACCATCATCAGCCAGGACCTCAAGTGGGAGCAGAACATCAGCTCCATCACTAAGAAGGTCCAGCAGAGGATGTACTTCCTGAGGCAGCTGAAGAAGTTTCACCTCCCTGAAAAGATGTTGGTAGACTTTTACACCGCCATCATCGAATCCACCCTCACGTCCTCCATCACAGTCTGGTTCGCTGCGGCCACGGCCAGAGACAAGGCCAAGCTGCAACGCGTCATCCACTCAGCAGAGAAGGTGATCGGCTGCCACCTCCCGTCTCTCCAGGAGCTGCACATCTCCAGGACCTGGAGGCGGGAAGCCAGGATTGTAGCCAACCCCTCTCATCCAGGACATAATCTCTTTCGGCCCCTCCCTCCTGGCAAGAGGCTCCGGTCCATCAGGACCAGGACCTCGCGCCACAAGAACAGCTTCTTCCCCACTGCAGTCAGCCTGCTGAACAGTACCCCAACTCCCCCAGGTGACCCCCCCTCCCCCACCCCCCCCCGCCCACCAAAGGACTGTCGGTGCCACTTACAGGCCCCACCATCCCAGCCCATCTGTGCTCCCACTTTAATTCACCTTACTCTACTGTATATAGTGTGTTGTTGTTGTTAACTTAATTTTTAACTTATTCTTAATTGCACTATACACCAAGTCAAATTCCTCGTTTTGTAAAGTGCGCTCTACTGAACCTGGCAATAAAACTTTTTCTGATTTCTGATTCTATTAATCATTGTTTTTTATTCATTCAAAATGCAATTAAATCAATATTTTATCTTTTTTCTTTTCCTTTTTCTTTTTTTTTTATCTCTTATATCCTTTTTTATAATCAATGTTTGAACTTCTTTTCCTTTCTATTGTCATGGTTTCAGTTTGTTGTCTTTTTTTTTCGCTTTAGTTCTTGTTCTGTCTTGTTTGGTTCTGTTTCCTGTTTTATTTTGAAAGGTTTCCTGTCTTGTCATGTTTCTTGAGTTTTACTTCCTTTGGTCCCCATCTGCCCTAATCGTGTTCACCTGTGTCTTGTCTGCCCTGTCTGTATATAAGTCTTGTCTCTGCCTTCCTCCTGTGCTGGTCCATTAACTTCTGCTCATGTTGATCACGTCTTCTTGTCTGGCGTCCATGTCCCTTGCCATGCCACAGTAAGTTTTTGTTTTTAGTTTTGTCATCCTGCTCTGCAGCACTTTTTGTTAGTTAAATAAACCCACTTGCCCTGAACCCGTTTGCCTCCCGTCTCTGCGCCTGGGTCCTACCTGCTCTCGAGCCTCCCCCCCACACGACATCTATACATCCAATGAAATTAAACTACAAATCAACAAACACAACTGATAACAAATGTCTCTAAAAAATGATGTGTATATTTGCAGAACCTTAAAAACACCAAACAAATAACAAATGCTTCCCAATTAAAGCACAAAAAATGGAACACAAAATGTAAAACCCAAGTTAGAAATTGCAATTTGAAAAAGATACTTTTTTCAGCAGCTTTTCAAAATCAATCACCAATTCTACTCTTCTGTGGATGAAACAAAGAACTCCAGAACAATGAAGCCATTTCTCTAAGTCTCTCTCACCTTCAGTTTTAAACAAGGTCTGTGAAAATCCACCATACATTGGTCACATGAACTCAGAGACCTGCTAAAAGTGCACAATTGTAAAAGCTCTTTTATATAGACAACTGTTTGTTTGCTTAGAGCTCTAAATATAAAAAAAATGCTTTTCTATCACCTAGACACAGATGGAGAACCATATCAACTGGATTAATAACAGGGTGGCATGTTTAGACAACATGAAGCTGTCCATCACATTTTTGACCTAAACATGTAAACACATCCTTGGCTCTGCGGTTAGGAAATGGTATTTGGGAATCTCTTTATACCAGGAGCCAGCCTGGCCATTGGAACATCGCCACAGTGCCCATCCAGACTGGGACAGCAACGGGGTCCACTTCAGAGCCGTGAGCTGCTGTGTTTAACTCCAGCTGTCCCAGCAAGGGAGACAACTGCAGCAACATCCACTGACCAAGCTGACAAGCCCTGGCAGAAAAGATCCCCACAAGAAAAACACTGGCTCAGGCAGGCTGGTCAAAAAAAATAGTTTTGCCATTGTCTTGCAGCTCGCAGATCAAGTGGTTTAGTTTTCCAGTAATGTCAGTCAAGAATGCAAGTTCAGATTCACAATGTTCATATTCACCATATTCAACAGACATCTCCTCCAATAGCACCTTAAAAATCCTGTGCTGTTTTGCTTTGCAGCTGAGGTTGTTTACGATTTTCAGAATAAGAGTCATTATATGTCCAGAGCCAATCACTTCTGCACATAAGGCCTGCTGGTGAATGACGCAGCAGTAATGCAGACATTTTGGAAAGTCTGGGTCAGCTTTACAGTGAGTGATGAAACCTGTTTGTCTATTGATCATAGCAGGAGTCCCATCTGCAGTCACTGCTACCAGCTTTTCTAATTGTACCTTTTTCTGCACAAAAACTCCTTCACCGTGTTATACATTTCAACTCCTCTTGTAGTTGTCTGTTAGGGCAGATGTGTCAGGAGTTCTTCTCTTGTGGAAACCAAAAGCTATGCTGTACTGTTGCCGTCCACAGACTCATCACACTGGACGTTAACCACCTGCACTTTGCAAGATCCCGGTCCAGCTAATTGGCCAAGTTATCAGACATAGCTGACACTCATCTAGACATTGTAGTGGAAATTGAATGAGTTCTATTGTTCTCATCCTTAGGGACAGTGATAGCAATTATCATCATTGCTTGAATTTTTTTCATGCTATATGCAAAAGTCTTTGTCCCTTAAGGCAACAGATTACAGCCCCCCCCCCCCCCCCCCCCCCCCCAGGCTGCTGTCGTATTAACATTAAGTTGGAGCTCCAGAATGGACAAGAAAAAACGACGAGAATGGCTCGAGCAGGGCGTTGCTCACGGGGCGGTCGCTCGTGCCATGCGGTCGCACGTGCTCGGGCCCGCTAAATGCTACTTGTAGCTTTAATTATTATTATTATTTTTCTTCTGCCGGAAGAATCGCATTTTTGAGGCCTTTAACATACCCCAAAACTCACCAAATTTGGCACACACATCAGGGGTCGCGAAAAATTTCGTATTTTATGAGAAATTGGCATGGGTGCGCAAAAATGGCTCGACAGCGCCACCTACACTGACTTTTGTCCCGACGCCCCGCATACGCTTTAACGTACAAGCTTGATTTTTTCAGGGCATGTTCATCAGATGGAAACCTACAAAAAAGTCTGTAGGTACCAAGCTGTCAGTCGCACAGGAAGTCTGCTATATTGGTGTCAATATGTCATTTTTGCTCTATTTTGGACATTTGCAGGCCTCCTTCTAGAACGAACTCCTCCTAGAGATTTGTGAGTAATGACTCCAAACTTTGGTTTTGTAAACTAGACACATGTCCGATGTTAAATTGCAAAGCTTTTAAGTTTTTACAGAAGTTTGTGACCGTGGCGGCGCGTAGAAATTCGACGTTGTTTCGAAAACACGCCATGAAAAGAAAAATGGCCATAACTCAGCCATGCATAATCCAATCTGATCAAAAATTGATATGCATGATTGTAGTCTGACTCTGAACACATCTGCAGTGAAAGAATCTGGAAAAAGTGTAGCGCCACCTGCTGGCAAGAGGAAATGACATGTTTGACTTGGAGCATCACTGCTCCGAGTAGGATGAGCCGACACACCTGAAAATGACGTCCACCTGTTGAAAAGCCATTGAAGTTTACTCTGACAAAAAACCATAACTTTCAATGCGGGGGTGTGGTCGTGACAGAGCGGCAAAGTTGGGCATCTCGCTATGCACACAAAAGTTGCTCTCACGTGCACATTCCTTGTCCAATCTCACTGAAATTCAATGGATATGATGAAGCTTCTATTCTGAACCCATGGATATGACAATCTTGGACGAGCTCTATAGCGCCACCTAGTTATTGCATTGGGCACATTCTGCCCTGTATTTTCTCTTTGCTTTGTCCGATGTGCATGAAATTAAAACTGGAGATACTCAGAAGGGTCCTCTCTCATCATGTAAAGTTTCATGGGTGTACACCTGACGGTGCCTGCGTAACAGGAAGTGGTCGATTATGTGCACCCAAATAATAGAAATTTATTATAAATCAGCCGTTTGTCTAAGGAAGCTGAGATTTCAGAATTAGATGCCTTTAATAACCTCCAGCTTTGATATGTAACACTATAGGGTCTACGAGAAACTTCATCACTTGATTTTTTTAATGAAATTTTGGACTGAACAAAGATTTTTAGCATAAATTCTGTTTAGGTTATCAGCACCAAGAATTCAACTTTCATAGGCATTTATGTGCTACTGCTTCCTAAAAAAATTCAGAATGATTGAAGTTACAGGTGACATCTTAGAGAGCATTACATCCAAAAAGGTCCGAAAACGTCTTTTGCTATACAAACACCTATTTTTTTTCATAACTTAATCATCATATATCAACACCATTTATTTTTTCAAATGTAGGGATCTGTGTTTGCTGCCTTCCATATTTTTTTCAGAAGTCCAGGTGAAACAGATGATTTTAAAAAAATCCTGATTCATCCCAAAACCTGTGCTTTTTCCGTCTGGACTCCAAACAAGTGTGTTTTAAAATTACTTATGCTTCAAATATCCACACCAAGTTTCACACGCATATAGCTGAACATGTCTAAATGCTTCTTGAATATTCTTTACAGATATAAAATGAACTGGTCAACTGTAGGATGTCATTTCCTCTTACATGCTTAAGTCTTTTCCTCATGCTGCAGCCTGCTCCTCAATCATCCCTGTTGCTGGAGTCAAATTTCACCCCCCCCCCCCCCCCCCCCACACACACACACACACCAGCTGCCTATTCATATGCTAACTAACCCAGAAGTGAGGTGACAAGAGTTTAGACACAAGAGGGAGGGCAGACTGCTTTTTCATTTGTTTTGTATGTCTTTCATAGATTTTTATGAATAATCATTGCTTTTCTAGTCATGTAAAATGCAATTAACCTAATATTTTATCTTTTTTTTTTACAAACAAAACATATGAATGTGCTCCAAAACAAAACCCAACTCTCAGTACAGTTCTACAGATGTAACATAAGACTTAGACAGTAAATGTCTCTTTTATCCTTTTTTAATCAATGCTGCAACTTCTTTTCCTTAATATAAATCCAATGAAATTAAACTACAAAACCAAAAAACACAACGTATAGCAAATTTCTCTAAATAAATTATGTGTATATACAATATGTAGCACTTTTAAACAAAATAATAACAAATCCTTCCAATACAAGCACAGAAAAATGGAACACAAAATTTAAAACCCAAATTTGAAATGGCAATTTTAAAAAGATAATTTTTTCAGCCTGCTAAAAGTGCACAATTGTAAAAGCTCTTTTATATAGACAACTGTTTGGTTGCTTAGAGCTCTAAATATAAAAACAATGCCTTTATGGACGTGGCACGGATGGCACGGATGTTCAGCAGGGTAAACCCCAGGAAAGCGGCGGGACCTGATGGAGTTCCCGGAAAGGTTCTGCGGGCCTGCGCCGATCAACTCTCCCAGGTCTTCACAAAAATCTTCAACCTGTCGCTAGCTCAGGCTTTCATCCCTGCTTGCCTGAAGTCATCCACTATCATCCCGATACCCAAAAAGTCCTCATCCACAGCCTTCCTCACGGACTTCCGCCCAGTTGCACTCACTGCTGTCATCACAAAGTGTCTGGAGCGGCTGCTCCTGGGACACATCAAAGACTCCCTCCCTCCAATCTTCGTCCCCCACCAGTTTGCTTACAAAGCAAACAGATCAACGGATGATGCCATTTCCATCACCCTCCACACTGCGCTGAGCCACCTGGAACACAGAGACACCTACGCCAGGATGCTCTTTGTGGACTATAGCTCAGCCTTTAACACAATCATTCCTGACATTCTGGTCAACAAACTGTCTGAACTAGGACTCCACCCACTCACCTGCTCGTGGATCAAGGACTTCCTGACAAACAGACCACAGACAGTCAAACTTGACCCCCACCTCTCCTCCACCCGGACGCTGAGCACAGGCTCCACACAGGGATGTGTGCTGAGTCCTCTGCTGTATACACTGTACACAGCAGACTGCAGACCAGCCCACACCAGCAACACCGTGGTGAAGTTTGCAGACGACACTACTGTGGTGGGGCTGATCTCTGGGGACGACGAGACGGCCTACAGAGACGAAGTCCTGAAACTCTCAAGGTGGTGTCAGGCTAATAACCTCATCCTGAACACCACCAAGACCAAGGAGATCATCCTGGACTTCAGAAAAAACAGAACAGATCCACCCCCACTCTACATCGATGGAAACTGTGTGGAGAGGGTCCACAGCTTCACCCTCCTGGGCACCACCATCTCTGCTGACCTCACATGGTCTAACAACACCATGACTGTCATCAGGAAGGCCCAGCAACGCCTGCACTTCCTGAGAAAACTTAGGAGGAACGACGTCAGCCAGGAGCTGCTGGTAACGTTCTACCGCTCAACCATTGAGAGCATTCTGTCCTATGGCATCACAGTGTGGTTTTCCCACTGCACTGAAGCAGAACGGCAGAGTCTCCAGAGAGTGGTAAAGACAGCGCAGAGGATCATCGGCTGCCCCCTCCCCTCACTGAAGGACATTTACCAGTCTCGCTGCCTCAGCAGAGTGACTAGCATCACCACTAACTCCACCCATTCTGCTTTCCCTCTGTTTGAACTGCTGCCCTCTGGAAGGAGGTACAGGTCCATCAGAACCAGGACAAACAGACTAAGAAACAGCTTTTTTCCACAGGCAATTATCATACGGAATGCACATACGTCCACCAACCACACCTCACTCTAATTTTACTACAATGCGTGCAATATCCTGACTGTCTAACCGGGTCACTGTGCAATAACTTGATATTTATTAAGCTGTGCTCACAGCAACTCATGTAATTCCATTCTATTTTATTCACAAATATTTAATATTTAACAGTTTCTGTCCATATTGTTCATTTTTTGTTAAGAGTTGTAAATACAGTATTTCTTTTTCTATTCTATTTTTATTTTTATTTTATGTAACTCCTTCACTCCAAGGCTGCTGCAATTTCATTGTATCCCCATGTACAATGACAATAAACGATTCTGATTCTGATTATATCACTTAGACACAGATGGAGAACCATATCAACTGGATTGGTAACAGCAACAACCACCGACCAAGCCGGCAAGCCCTGGCAGAAAAGATCCCCACAAGAAACACTGCAGGCTGTTCCATAAAAAATATAGTTTTACCATTGCCTTGCAGATCACAGTTGAAGTGGTTTAGTTTTCCTAAAAAAATTCAGAATGATTGAAGTTACAGGTGAACTTTTAGACAACATTTGATCCAAAAAGGTCCGAAAACGTCTTTTTAGGCAAAACTGCAAACACCTATTTTTTTGCATAACTTATCTTTCAAATATCAGCACAAAAAAATTAAAAACGGTAGGGATCTGTGTTTGCTGCCTTCCATATTTTTTTCAGACTTAAAAGTGTAACAGATGATTTATAAAAAATCCTTTTTCATCCAAAAACCTGTGTTAAATCTGTCTAGACTTAGTATTAAAAACTCTCCAAGATGAATGTGCCTGACTCCACCTGCAGGTGGATCACAGACTTCCTGACGGACAGACAGCAGTATGTGAGGCTGGGGAAGCTCGTCTCAGATACTCGGACCACAAGCACCGGATCCCCCCAGGGCTGTGTCCTTTCACCCCTGTTACTCTCCCTGTACACAAACAGCTGCACAGCTGGTCACCTGTCTGTCAAACTCCTGAAGTTTGCTGACGACACCACACTCATCGGCCTCATCTCTGACGGAGATGAGTCGGCCTACAGGAGTGAAATAGCCAGGCTGGTGTCATAGTGCAGCGCTAACAACCTGGAGCTTAATGCTCTGAAGACAGTGGAGATGACAGTGGACTTCAGGAAGGCCCCAGCCCCCCTCCCCCCTGTCATCCTCTGTGACTCCCCGGTGACCTCTGTGGAGTCCTTCTGCTTCCTGGGAACCATCATCAGCCAGGACCTCAAGTGGGAGCAGAACATCAGCTCCATCACTAAGAAGGTCCAGCAGAGGATGTACTTCCTGAGGCAGCTGAAGAAGTTTCACCTCCCTGAAAAGATGCTGGTAGACTTTTACACCGCCATCATCGAATCCACCCTCACGTCCTCCATCACAGTCTGGTTCGCTGCGGCCACGGCCAGAGACAAGGCCAAGCTGCAACGCGTCATCCACTCAGCAGAGAAGGTGATCGGCTGCCACCTCCCGTCTCTCCAGGAGCTGCACATCTCCAGGACCTGGAGGCGGGCAGCCAGGATTGTAGCCAACCCCTCTCATCCAGGACATAATCTCTTTCGGCCCCTCCCTTCTGGCAAGAGGCTCCGGTCCATCAGGACCAGGACCTCGCGCCACAAGAACAGCTTCTTCCCCACTGCAGCCAGCCTGCTGAACAGAACCCCAACTCCCCCAGGTGACCCCCCTCCCCCCCCCCCCCCCCCGCCCACCAAAGGACTGTCGGTGCCACTTACAGGCCCCACCATCCCAGCCCATCTGTGCTCCCACTTTAATTCACCTTACTCTACTGTATATAGTGTGTTGTTGTTGTTAACTTAACTTTTAACTTATTCTTAATTGCACTATACACCAAGTCAAATTCCTCGTTTTGTAAAGTGCGCTCTACTGAACCTGGCAATAAAACTTTTTCTGATTTCTGATTCTATTAATCATTGTTTTTTATTCATTCAAAATGCAATTAAATCAATATTTTATCTTTTTTCTTTTCCTTTTTCTTTTTTTTATCTCTTATATCCTTTTTTATAATCAATGTTTGAACTTCTTTTCCTTTCTATTGTCATGGTTTCAGTTTGTTGTCTTTTTTTTCGCTTTAGTTCTTGTTCTGTCTTGTTTGGTTCTGTTTCCTGTTTTATTTTGAAAGGTTTCCTGTCTTGTCATGTTTCTTGAGTTTTACTTCCTTTGGTCCCCATCTGCCCTAATCGTGTTCACCTGTGTCTTGTCTGCCCTGTCTGTATATAAGTCTTGTCTCTGCCTTCCTCCTGTGCTGGTCCATTAACTTCTGCTCATGTTGATCACGTCTTCTTGTCTGGCGTCCATGTCCCTTGCCATGCCACAGTAAGTTTTTGTTTTTAGTTTTGTCATCCTGCTCTGCAGCGCTTTTTGTTAGTTAAATAAACCCACTTGCCCTGAACCCGTTTGCCTCCCGTCTCTGCGCCTGGGTCCTACCTGCTCTCGAGCCTCCCCCCCACACGACATCTATACATCCAATGAAATTAAACTACAAATCAACAAACACAACTGATAACAAATGTCTCTAAAAAATGATGTGTATATTTGCAGAACCTTAAAAACACCAAACAAATAACAAATGCTTCCCAAATAAAGCACAAAAAATGGAACACAAAATGTAAAACCCAAGTTAGAAATTGCAATTTGAAAAAGATACTTTTTTCAGCAGCTTTTCAAAATCAATCACCAATTCTACTCTTCTGTGGATGAAACAAAGAACTCCAGAACAATGAAGCCATTTCTCTAAGTCTCTCTCACCTTCAGTTTTAAACAAGGTCTGTGAAAATCCACCATACATTGGTCACATGAACTCAGAGACCTGCTAAAAGTGCACAATTGTAAAAGCTCTTTTATATAGACAACTGTTTGTTTGCTTAGAGCTGTAAATATAAAAAAAAATGCTTTTCTATCACCTAGACACAGATGGAGAACCATATCAACTGGATTAATAACAGGGTGGCATGTTTAGACAACATGAAGCTGTCCATCACATTTTTGACCTAAACATGTAAACACATCCTTGGCTCTGTGGTTAGGAAATGGTATTTGGGAATCTCTTTATACCAGGAGCCAGCCTGGCCATTGGAACATCGCCACAGTGCCCATCCAGACTGGGACAGCAACGGGGTCCACTTCAGAGCCGTGAGCTGCTGTGTTTAACTCCAGCTGTCCCAGCAAGGGAGACAACTGCAGCAACATCCACTGACCAAGCTGACAAGCCCTGGCAGAAAAGATCCCCACAAGAAAAACACTGGCTAAGGCAGGCTGGTCAAAAAAAAATAGTTTTGCCATTGTCTTGAGGCTCGCAGATCAAGTGGTTTAGTTTTCCAGTAATGTCAGTCAAGAATGCCAGTTTAGCTCGTGCTGGTTTGCGGCGCCTTCCATCCGTGAAACCTGGGTTCGACTCCGGGCTGCTCCCTGTTCCCTTCTCTACCTCTGCCGGTTCCAAGCCCGGTTTGAGAAGGTTGCGTCAGGAAGGGCATCCGGCGTAAAACATTGCCAAATTTACCATGCGACTTGTTCGCTGTGGCGACCCCTGATGGGAGAAGCCGAAAGTGGAAGAAGTCAGTCAAGAATGCAAGTTCAGATTCACAATGTTCATATTCACCATATTCAACAGACATCTCCTCCAATAGCACCTTAAAAATCCTGTGCTGTTTTGCTTTGCAGCTGAGGTTGTTTACGATTTTCAGAATAAGAGTCATTATATGTCCAGAGCCAATCACTTCTGCACATAAGGCCTGCTGGTGAATGACGCAGCAGTAATGCAGACATTTTGGAAAGTCTGGGTCAGCTTTACAGTGAGTGATGAAACCTGTTTGTCTATTGATCATAGCAGGAGTCCCATCTGCAGTCACTGCTACCAGCTTTTCTAATTGTACCTTTTTCTGCACAAAAACTCCTTCACCGTGTTATACATTTCAACTCCTCTTGTAGTTGTCTGTTAGGGCAGATGTGTCAGGAGTTCTTCTCTTGTGGAAACCAAAAGCTATGCTGTACTGTTGCCGTCCACAGACTCATTACACTGGACGTTAACCACCTGCACTTTGCAAGATCCCGGTCCAGCTAATTGGCCAAGTTATCAGACATAGCTGACACTCATCTAGACATTGTAGTGGAAATTGAATGAGTTCTATTGTTCTCATCCTTAGGGACAGTGATAGCAATTATCATCATTGCTTGAATTTTTTTCATGCTATATGCAAAAGTCTTTGTCCCTTAAGGCAACAGATTACAGCCCCCCCCCCCCCCCCCCCCCCCAGGCTGCTGTCGTATTAACAATAGCTTGGAGCTCCAGAATGGACAAGAAAAAACGACGAGAATGGCTCGAGCAGGGCGTTGCTCACGGGGCGGTCGCTCGTGCCATGCGGTCGCACGTGCTCGGGCCCGCTAAATGCTACTTGTAGCTTTAATTAAAGAATATAATCTAAGATGGTTCTATGAGACAAATATCAAATACGCACTTTGCTAAGAAGCTGAGCACACAGATTTTGCCTGGTGTTTTGGTAACTTTGAAGAACAAAAAAAGGAATTTTGAATTGCTTCACAACCCATTTGGCATTGATGTGGAAACTACACTAGAGTAGATTCAGATGGAGCTGATAGAGCTGCAGTGTTTTTGCACACTGAAGGCAAAGTACGACACTGCAGGGCTGCACAGTTTATTCTCTCCATTCCTACAGAAAAGCCCCAGCGCCACAAACATGCAACTCGATCCTTGTGCATATTTGGTAGTATATTTATGTGTGAGAAGCTCTTCTGAGTGGTAAAGACTAACAAAACAGCAGACAGGAGTCATCTCACTGATAAACAACAACAGTCCATCATGAGAAACTTCACTACACAGGACCTCGAAATAAACACAAACCAACTTGTTGATATAAAATGGTTCTTGGCATCCAGCTAGAGCCAAGAAAACAGAATTTGATTTATTACTGAAAAGCACAAATTTGATTTATATACCCAGGTTTTCTTTGTTTGGTTATGCAGCATATTTCTATTTTCAATTTGTGCAAGTTTGACAGGATTTATTTTAATGGGGTGCAAAATCTTTTGTTACATTGAAATTTAAGTTTATATTTTACATAAAAGGACAAAAGAGTAAAGAAATGTCAATGTTTTTTTTTAATGTTTACTTTATTTTTATAACTCATATAATTTTTGTTCATATATGTTAAAAAAAGTTACGTTTTAAAAGTGTAGCTTTAGTATCTTCAACAAAGATTCATCCTGTTGGTTCCGCGACCGCGACCTTCAGCATGTTTTGGATTTTGTCCCCCTGAGCAATCGAGCTTGACACCCCTGCTGTGGATCAGCTGTCAAGTATACGTTGGAATGGTTGTAAATACAAAACACACCTCATTGTAGTGGTCAGGCCCCCTTCAGGCAGAGCCCCATTTTTTTTAAACAATTGAATAGATTTATTGGGCAAATCCTTATCTAAATACTGCAATTTGTGCTTGTTATTCCATGCACAATTAGTTTTTGTAAATCAGCCACTTCAGCTAATTATGTGTAATATTTGTGCATGCTTTTTAATTGGTATCATTTTAAATCTGGCCCAATGTGTCCAACCTTTAGAGAATGATAGTTTGGTTACAATATATAGTATTATAGTTGAGGGAAAATGGGCTATGGAGCTTTAACAAGACTGTCTGACCTGGTTTTTGCATATGCAAATAGGCCCGCTTCATAAGCATGCATGGATTCTTTTTAGATTTAATGAAAGATTTAAGCAATATATAAATTTAATATTTGTTTTTTTGAACAGGTTTCAATCTTGGTTGGGTTCTTTCTGTACGGAGTTTGCATGTTCTCCCTGTCCATGCACAGATTTTTATCGGGTACTCCAACTTCCTCCCACAGTCCAAACACTTATAAATGCGTGGTCTTGCAATGGACTGGTGATCCATCCAGAATGTTTCCTCCCTTCCGCCACTGGTATCTGCGATAAACTCCAAAATCCTTGTGACCCCAAAACGGATTCAGGCGGTTTTGAGGAGTGAGCAAAGAATCATAAAAAGCACACCTTGCTATCTAACTTAGTCATGTTCTCTTCTAAAATCCTATATGTAATGTGTTAATAATTGGGGTTTAACAATTAATCAATTTATATTCATGCAATTCAATCAAATCCATCTGTCTCAGGCAAGTTGTTAATCAAATTGACCTATATCATTATAAAATTGTTTCAGAATGAAAAAAATCAATTATAATCAATACTGGAAAATACCATTTGGATTGAGGCACAGTAGCTTTATTTTACTATAATGTAAAAACTCCCATGTGCATTAAAGCAGACAGCACGTGTCAAAATTACGGTTGCCAATCTAAAAAAGTGTGGGCACCCCTGATATAGTGTGTTTGCCGAAATTGAACAATAGAAGATTGGAAAAACGTTGCCTGGTCTGTGAGTCTGGATTTCTGCTGCAACATTAGGGTCACAATTTGGGATCAACAACATGAAATCATGGATCCATGTATTAACGGTTCAGGCTGGTGGTGGTGGGGGGGATATTTACTTGGCACACTTTGGACCCCTTTGTACCAATTGAGCATGGTTACAAAGCCACAGCCTACGTGAGAATTGTTGCTGACCATGTCCATCCCTTTATGACCCCAGTGTACCCATCTTCTGAAGGCTCCTTCAGGCATGAAGCCCCATGTCATAAAGTTGGAATAATCTCATACTGGATTCTAGAACATGACGATGAGTTCACTGTGCTCAAATGGCCTCCACAGTCACCAGATCTCAACCCAATATAGCACCTTGGGGATGCGGTGGAATGGGAGACTGGAATCATGCATGTTCAGCTGACACATCTGCAGCAACTATGTGATGCTATCATGTCAACATGGACCAAACTCTCTGAGGAATGATCTCAGTACCTTGTTGAATCTATGCCACGAAGGATTAAAGGCAGTTCTGAGGGCAAAACGGGGTCCAACGCAGTACCAACAAGGTGTACCTCATGAAATCGCTTGTATAGATCGTCACCAGGTTTTTCCTTGCATCTTTCCTTAAAAAAACTGGAAAGGTCTGGCTCTTCAATCTCTTCCAAATTAGAACTTGTTTCAGTGGGATGAATACTTCCAGATCCAAAATCTTCACCCTTATTCGAATAAAGTCATAGTTTTTGTGAAGGAGTTTTTTTTTTTTTTTTGTCTCCAGAGAATCTAGAGACATGGATATCTTTCTTTAGTATGCTGTACACAATTCTTGGAGCTTTACATGCTCTTATTGTCTTATGATCCTGTTCTGTCCTTTTGAATTTAATCTCTAATATGCTGCTTGAGATTTATAAGGTGACTCTCTTACTGCGATACAGATTACCTAGTCATTTCAAATTTTGCAAAATCAGATACAATTTCAAGTAACTTTTGTGACAAATAATCAGTTTTAAAGTGGTTGAGGAGGCAGCTCTAAAAATTTTAAACACCTTGTTTTTTTCCCAATCTCTTGCTAAAGGAATTCTGCTAGATATATGCAAGAGAGAAAAAATCTCTATTAATTTTATCCTGCTCCCTTTATGTTGGTCCACCCTCAGAACCCAAATAAAATAACCCTGTCAGGTCTAATTCTGGTAGAACATTGCTCTTCCTGCACAAAGGAGACCCATTGTTATGTTACCGTGGCTTGTCTTCTGAATAATCATTCAGGATTTGTGTGTATGGCTTCACAGCAAAAGCCTCAATGGAACGCTAACCCTTGAAAATTCCTGCAAATAAAAATGGTATTTCAAGTGCAAAATATTGGCTGATATCTGCAACTGAAATAGATCAGCACAATCTTCGATACATGGTCATGTTATGCTTCATAAACCAGAGTTCGAAAGTAACAAGCTGTGCATATTTGTGCACGGCGGTGAGAACGTTTTGTCAGATTGGTGCATGCACTCACTTACAAATCACTGTGACATCTGACATTTCAAGGTGCTCCTATTTGCCTGCAAAACCTGTTTTTCTTAAGACCAACTACAATGTAAATGGTGCTTTTGGTGTTTTTAACATGTTTTTGTAGCATTTTTTTTGTTAAAGGAGGATGTAAATAAGGAAAATTAAGGTAACAACTGTGTTTCTGAGAATTGATTTATTCAAATTGTTGTGAATCAGGAGCAGGCAAAAAAAAAAATCCTGCTTGAAAAAGCTTGTGGCATGTAACAGACTCCGGTCAGCGTCCACAGCTGCAGACATGCCCCCTCCACGTGCTCACACTGCTCTCTTCCTTCTGCCCGCGACGGTGTTAAAGGCACCACGAAATTCTTAGAACAATATTGTTATTTTACAAAACCACAAATGGCCACAGCACAGCCATGAAAGAGCTGCATGCGTCTCCGGAGCCGCAGGTTGCCGACCCCTGACATAGAGGAAGCCACACCGCTGAGCTCACTGACTAGTCATATAGACAAACTGAAAGATTCTGTACTGTGTCGATAAATAAACAGTATGGAATGCGACATACTTGGAAAACCTCTGTTTCATTGTATTTAAATAGTTTACTAAACATATATAGGTTTAATCTTAAAGGCCCCCTTACCCTCCCTTTTGCTGAAAGCTCTTTGTTAACACTCTCTCCCCCTGGCTTACAGCCACTTACACCCCCCAGCCTAAAGGCCCGTAAACACCGGGACGAATTTCGCGCGCAATATTCGCCGACGTTTAATGCCTCGTGACTAAACAAAGGGCACCAATGTAAGTGCGCACACAGACGCGAAAAACGCCACGCGTAAAAGCGTCATTTTTAAAAAAACGCCTCGGGTTCGTTTTTTTGGTTTGACGCGCCACGTCAAAAACTATACTACCAATGAGAATGGCGCTTTTGCACACGTGTCTGGAGCTTCTGAAGTTACAGTAAAACACAACTTGGGGGCGCTCAAACACAAAACTGTCTTGCTGAGCACACATACGTCACGGCGAAGAAGATATACGCCAAGTAGTGTCTACACTGCCGGGAAGAAATAAGACGAAGAAGATGCACTCACTGACGGACATTCTAAAATATCCCAGGAAAACGCTCATGATACATTTCAGCTCTTGTACCAGTCGATAAAACTCCCCATGTTCTTCTCTTCTCGTAACTATGGGATGTACCCAAAATCAATTTCTTTTCCGGCGTCTTTCATCATTCAACAGAACATTAATTTCTTCATCGCTGGAACTGGAGCTAGAGCTACTGGTGCTGGAAATATTCATGTTTTCTTTGTTTGATTCTGACAAGCGCGTAAATACTTGCTCTCTTCTTCTGAGTGAAAAGCGACTTTAAAAAGCGTAAAGTTGCGCAGCGCCACCTTGTGTACAGGGGGTATTTCTGTTTTACATTAAGCGCCATCTAACGTCAGGGAATGAAATTGCATGTTCGCTCGGCTCATCATCAGCAAAAATCGCCTGGGTGTGAACACAAAAACGTGGCGAAAAACACTGGCGAATATTCGTCCCGGTGTGTACGGGCCTTAACATTACCAGTGCAACAACAACAAAAAGAATACTGGAGCTATCCAGGGGGATATTCCAGAAAGCATGTTTAAACTACCCTGACTTTAACCCTGAACTCTGGCTGAAATCCTGAACTTGCTCACTCTGGGTATGTCGGTTCCAAAAGACCGGATAAGAGTTAACATAATTACGCTCGACTTGGTAACCCTGGGTTAATGCGTGTGCACGTCAAGTACATAAAGACATTCTCAATGGATCGCCGATTTCCGGAGTCAGCATGGAAACGCGTGGAGAAAAAAGGAGAGTGCTATACTTCAGTGAGACGGGGTCTGAGGTTTTAATGACGGCATATGAAGATTATACGCCCATGAAAAAAGTAATACGGCTGCATCACCAAAAGAAAGAGTTTCTGCTTGGAGAAAAATAACGGACCAAGTAAATGCATGAGTTTCTAATCTTATTTCCATTTTCCTTATGACGCATATATATATAACTTATCCAATCTAATTTTTTTACATGTATAAAACTTAATCAGTGTTAATCCAACTCAAATTTACATTTTTATCTAACTAAATGTCATATTACTCCAATTCAATTAATCTTTTTTCCATCTTAATTTATTATAATTCTTGAACTCTCATATGTCTAAGTTTGAGCCGGCAGACATACTCATTTTTATATCAATAAAAAGACAGAAACAATGGTCAGAGAAGCTTCACATTCATGTACCAGTTTTCCAACATTGTCATTAAAGCACTTGATAGTATGGGTGCTAATTAAACTCATCATCCTCTCTCTCCCTCCCTCCCACTCATGGTGCAGAGACTTAAGCATAGTAGGACAAACTAACTCGGCAAAACACAGTAAAACAGCTTACAGGGCGGCAGTGGCTCAGGCGGTTGAGCAGGTTGTCCAATGATCGAAGGGTGCGGTTCGCTCCCCCCAGCCAACTGTCGTTGTGTCCTTGGGCAAGACAATTCACCCTCCTTGCCTCGAGTGTGGCTCCACTGGCATGTGCATGTGTATGAATGATCCAGGTGATGGTCAGAGGGGCCATAGGCGCGAACTGGCAGCCACGCCTCTGTCAGTCTGCCCCAGGGCAGCTGTGGCTACAACCATAGCTTACCATCACCAAGTATGAATGAGGAGTGAATGAATAAAATGGAGACACTGTAAGCGCTTTGAGCGTCTGGAAAAGCGCAGATAAATCTAATCCATTATTATTATTATTATTATTATTAAAACCAAATCCGTCCAGACAGGCATAGGGAATGGTATCCCACAATCCCTTGCGGTGCCGATCTAACAGCAGCACCAAAGTTACACCTACTAAATTGAATTAATTTAAATAAAAGTAAAATAACTGTCTGATAACTACGTGTTATTTTTAAGCTGAATTAACTAAAAAAAATATTTATCTTGACTGAAGCAAATAATTAAGTTAGATCAAAGTAAAAAAGTTTATCTTTCCAACATCAATACGTGGTCTTATCACCCTCTCACGGTGGAAAAAAGTTTATCTGAGCTTCTTAAGCATCTTCAAATGGACACACCATGCTGCTTCACCTCTCTGAAAACAAACTAACCTTCAACTAAACCTGCTCCAGACCAGGTTATGGTCAGAGCACGAGTTGCCATGGCAACTTGACATACCCTGAATCATACCTCCATTTCTGGAACCGAAAGCTGAGGTTATCCACCTCCTTAGCCTCAAACTTACCGTGGGAGCTAGCATAACCTGCTTTATGGAATACCCCCCAGATTTACAGTTTTGATCCCAATGCCAGCTCGGACAAGGAAAACAAAGTCATACATAGATATTTTATACATTGTAATACCCTTTATCAAATAAAAAGAATGTATGAAAAATATGCTGGTAATTAAGAAATAATTTGGTTGAAGATAAAAAATGTGAATTCTTCATTTCTGTCAACATATGTACCTGTAGCTGTTTTTAATCAATAGTCGCTTTTTTTGGTAGAGCATATTCAAGTATAGTACTACTTTTTCAAATATTATTCAATTTTACTTGGGCTTGAGAATAATCCAGATCACAGAGTTTAAAATCTCTCCGTCACCACTTCTCTGCAGGTTTTCTTTGGATGGTTAGAGCTCTCTGTGTGAGATGGGAAGCCCCTGGAGAGAACCGCTATGTTTGTAAAGCAGTTGAGAGCTGGCTGTCCTTGGTGTACTTTTCCCAGAGCACCTTCAAGGATTTCAGTTTCTAAGGATTTCAACTTATGTTTTAGGTTGCAGTGTTTATTAACTCTGTAGCTTGCAGCTGTGTGATAGGAGAGGGGAGTTATGAGCTTGGAATATGAGCAGTGAAGTGGTTACTTTGAAGCAGCATGAAGTCACCTGGAAGCAAGGTCTGACACTCCTGAATGTTAGTGATAGGAGAAAGGCAAACGCTCTAACCCCAGACTGAAAATGGATAGTGTGCGAGTGATAGTGGAGTTATTGCCCCACTTCAAGCGCTGCATTGTAGGAGACGTGTTGGTTTGGATTGTACCAAACTTAGGCTAAGTCCTTTTTAGGCCTACAGATGAAAGCTTGTTCTCATTCAATTGCATTGGACCACCACAGTGAATCATTTCATTTAACCTCTTAATTCTTGTTTTGTGAAATTAGGTGTCTTGGAAGTTTTTGTAAACTTCTATTTATGCTTATAGAAGTCAAATGTATATATTTTGTTTGAGAAGGTTCTTATTCCTCTAGAGCACTGGCTCTACAGTAGAGCACTGGACCTTTTTTTTGCCTTTTTGCCTTTTTTTTGTTTATTGTCAGACAATATTTTCTTTTGCTTTCAGTTTCCATTAACATTTTAGGGTAAACTTTATCTTCATCCAATATCTGCAGCTACTTTAAACTTCATTTATACTCTAGATTTCTCGTATGAATCATTAAAATGGGATATATATAGATTTACCCTTAACCCATAACTGTCAAAGTGGAAGATAAAAAATCGGACACTTCAGCCTTGTCCGACTTTTAGGTACAACAGTGTAATATATGAAAAAAACCAACAACAACAAAACTGTCAATAAAGTCCCTATACTAAGGTTGACCTAAAATACAAATCATTCAACAAATCACTCAATACAAAAGATCACAATGACAGTAAATAAAAACAAAGCAAATGTTAAAAAGCAGCATTACATTTTAGAATACAAAACAAAATTTCAGAAACCAAAACGTAAAAAACAAACAATGAACAACATTTCAGAAGACAACATGAATTGTTCAAAAATGAACAACATTTCAGAAAATAAAATCAGTTTCCCAAAAACAAAATGTAAGGTTCAAAAATGAAGAAAATTCAGAAAACTAAGTGAAATGTTAAAAAACGAAAAATTCAATTCCAGTTAGCATTTCCACGAGGGAGGCTGGGCAACGACATCGTGCGGCCAGGCTCGTAGCTTCTTGTTAGCGACAGGGGAGGGTGCTTTGTTTCGCTGTGTGCTTCTGATTGTCTACTGTTTTATCAGGACAGCGTAGCAGGATTTCCGCTTTCTGCGGTCTGGAGCTTCAGACCGCAGCCTCCTTCAGTCCGCAGCCGGACACATCGCGGTTTAAAGCTTCCGCCGAACTAGCTTCGTCTTTGGACGAAGCAAACGCCCTCCCTGACTGCTAGTCGAAAGCCGCAGCTGGTCCAAAGTTCCGGGTCGCAGAAGGTGGAAATGCTGCTGCGCAGTCCTAAGAAACCGTGTAAACAATCATGTAAATTTGTGTTTCCAGGGATGTCCAGACAAAATAAAGTAGGATTTTATTTCCACATATTTACATCCAAGATGTTCATTGCGGCATTGCCCGCATGGAGTTTAAGTTCCTTCATGGCTAAATGTTTTTAGCAGGTGTTAGCCTAATGTTAACCCTTCTTCCGGGTCCCTACAGCCAATAATAAAGCACTGATCGCACGGATTTACAAAATATATTACCCTTAATAATAATCATAACAGTAATAGTAGCACATTTAGAAGATTGTCTCCTGCTGGTTCCCGCTGATATTGCCGTTTGAAGACAGCAGCAACAGCCTCCCTCATCAGCTCTAGCACAGATTTCGCCATGCTAAACTTTTGCAGTTTGCTGGTAGGACCAACAACGCACTGACGTCATCGGTCCACCACCCCTTTGGACATGCTGACTGGAATTGAATTATTCAACATTTTTCGTAGGGTGGATGTAAAAACGAAAATGCAACCCCCTCTTTGCATTTTTGCTTTAATTATGTCACAGAATATCGGTTTTTAAGCAGAAAATGAAAAAGCGTTTTGGAGGATTGATTTTTAATTGTATTTTTGAGTCATTTGATGCATTTACATTAATATAATGAAAAAGCATTTCTGTTAATCCATTTTAAAATAAATCAGATTGTGAGATTAATTTTATTTTGCTACACATTTACTAGAGAATTTCTGAAAATGAAATGTCAAATACCACTTTCCTTATCATTTTAAGTGACAGAATATAGGTATGTGAGCAGAATAAAATAATAAAAGAATGCTCATGTCAGCATTCAGTTTTATCACAAACATTTTAAACATCAGCTTTGAAGATTTCAACATCACCTTTATTACTAGAGCTTTAAAACTCAAGATGGTAAACATAGAGCCACCAAAAGCCAACCCCTAAATAAAGCAAGTCTAATATGAATATTTTAAACTGCAATTTTTATTAAATGAACATTTACTTGTTGTTTGGAGTTGTACAAGTGTTTTATGCAATTCTTCATAGATCCTCATAGATCCTCATAGTTTCCAGATCATCAGCCTGATGCTTAAGGCAGGACTTATGGCAACACTTCCACTCCCCAAGACATCCTTGACAACCAATCAGGCTTATCCAGCAGGTCCAGGAAAAACAGCTTTGTTTCTAAAGGACCCGCAATTAAAAATCAGGCTGATGTGATAAAAATTCGTGTTGGCCATTGGTAATATGTGCAGTCAAGATGCCCATTGCTGAATTGCCCGCACGCATTTGAATTGCGTCCATGGTTGTATTTTTATTTGGACGGATATATTGCAACTTAAAGTTAAAGTCCCATTATTTTTTACTCTTATTATTTGTTACTAATTTGTTACGCACCTAGGTGCATTAAATCTGCTGTAATTTGATCTTTGTCCATTTTCCACAACCTAGAAAAGTCTTTTGTGTCTGTCGAACACCCAGAGTTAAGTTGAGTGAGATGATGGAAACAAATTCACTTTGATGCAGACTAGTTTATCTTATTTATTTTTCTTTAAATCCAGTAATCCCAATGAATTATATCAATTTTATGGATGACAACAATTTTTTATTAGGAAGCAGCTGTTAGTTTGTTGTGGGTCTGGAATTATAAACCGTGAGTCTAAGCCGCGCCCCCGCCTCTCTACCTGTTCACACCTCTGCAGCTCCAAATTGTTTTCCCCCACGGACAGCGCAACACATGGTCATCATAGCAGCAAGTTGACAGGATAGTAGGGGCGACCTAACGCAAATTTAATTAATTGTATGCGGAAATGGATTTTTTTATTTTGTTTTTTTGGCCGTTCATGTGCCCCCTATGAGATCCCCACTGACTCTCTTTTTAGAAGAACTTTCCATCCCATAACAGACTCCGATCGGCATCCACAGCTGCAGACATGCCCCTCCGCGTGCTCACGCTGCTCTCTTCCTCCTACCCACTCGCACTACCTGACGGTGTTAAAGGCACCATAACAATCTGAGAACATGATAGTTATTTTACAAAACCGCTGAGAGCCGCAGCACAGCCATGAAAGAGCCACATGCGTCTCTGGAGCTGCAGGTTGATGACCCCTGCCTTAACCCTTCCTCTGCGCAAGTGCAGCCAAGAAAAAACTTCAGGGCTTGCCGCATGTATTTCAGAAGTTTTGTTTGTTGTCTAAAATGTAATGCTGCTTTTTAATATTTTGTCATTGTAATCTTTAAAATGTTTATGTGTCCAGTGACTTGTCGATGTGATTTGCATTTCTGGGCCACCGTACTATACCAAGCAAAATCAAATTTTTGAGTTTTTAAGTGTATTTTAGTGTTCATTCCTTGCTTTAAACAACCGCAAAGCGGTATTTTGATCCATTTACGCATTTCTGATTATTCCTCTAAAACCTGCGCTCTTTGCACGAGCTCCTCCCAACCCAGGAAAACAAGTGGTTTCTCACGAGCTGACGTAGACCTGTGAGAACAGCCCCTTCCAGGAAGAGCCTGTGCTGCCAGCACCGCCCCTGGACTAGATATTTATAGATTTCTTTAAGCTTCTGACCATAGCTTCTGAAAAAGTTTAGTTTTGACTCTCTTTACCACCTTTCAGGTAAAACATCCCTCTGCTGTCCCTCTTCTCTAAAATTTAAACGTCATCATCCAATCACCGACGTCCATTATTACTTACCTTTTTCAGTTTCTTGCTTTTTAACATTTCATTTTGATTTCTGGAAATTACTTTAGTTTTTTACATTTTGTTTTCTGAATGTTTTTAAAAATCTAAATTATGTTTTTTTTAAATATATTTATTTTGCTTTTTTAATCATCGTTGTGATCTTTAATAGGTTTTTATGTTGAGTGATTTGTTAATGATTTGATTTAATTTCATGGCCACCGTACCTGATGCTCCCTCAGCTTCACATCATAACATTACATTGAGGATAATGTTATTCCACATTCCAAAAATAGTCAAATACATACAATTACATGAATAATATGAACTAAATGTTTGCTGCTATTTTTTTTTATTTTGATACAAAAATATGCTTTGTGTCATTGCATTTGATTTTCTGAATGTTTACATCAAGAAATTCAGATATTTAACTTGGAAAGATACACACACAACACATGATACTATAATATAATTAATGAATGCCCAACTATGCAAAAGGTTTTGAAATCCATGTGACCCAATTTCATGAAAACTTTGTTCAGGCTCTAACATGAAGACAATCTTCTTTTTTAATAGTTTTTTAATGATTGATTTTATTAGATATATTTAAGTATCTAATTTATCTAATAACACCCCCAAAACACAATTATTTTTATTACTTGATTCTTTACTGCAAAATATTTTAACATTAATTTTTTTTTCTCCTTATCTGTTAAGGTCTGTGTAAAAATAATGTAAACCACATGTCCCCATGAGCACATATAAACCAGCTCTTTTACTAGCTATTTCAGAATTGACAAAGCCTTTTGGATAAGAGGTGAAACGTCTTCATTTTTAAAAACCAACTCCAGATGAAAACCTTTAAACCTACTACTCTGATGGAATCTACCTGGATGAATGAGAGTCTTCATAGACATGTCCTAATAGACTTTCTAAAAATTCCACCATCGAAGTGATTTTGAGTGGGTGGCAAACTTATATATTTGTGATTTTTTTTTTCAAAGATAAAATATTTTAGGATTTTGGAAGAAAAAAAATGCAATCCTTCCTCTAATCTCAGTACATTTACATATGCATCTTGCCAGAATCAGAATGAGGGTAATTGTCTGATAGCTGGGAGCTGTTTGTAGCACTTTATGTTGTAATGCTAATAGTGATTGCATAAGCAAGATAAAGTGTGTTTCCTAATGACAAGAGCCACATGAAAAGCCCTCCGGGTTTCCCCTTCCTGCAAACACCCACACTTGAGATTAATGACTTTGAGCTTCCAACTGAACACTGTGAGTTAAATCACCAAAACAAGTGACTCATTTGATAATGGCAGACATGGCCCTACAATATGCTCATAACATTGACATCAATTATATTCTTGCTTTAATATAAGTGTGCATTGATGTCTGGAGGTACGTTGACTTTTCTAGTTATTTCAGTAAACTGAACATTTAGCTGTCACCTAATTGTGGTGCAAAAGCTTGAGCACCCATTGATCCCAAAAGGCAGTGATGTTGCAGTAAAGTATCTTAGGGGAAATTAACCCTAAATTAAACTTGATACATTGAGATTTGAATCCCCATGATTATTTAAATAGGGTTCACTATTTTTTTGGGCGGTATTGGCTGTGTGGTGTGCTCCGCAAAGGCCTGGATGAGCAACCATTTGAGACACATTGTCTGTTGCTAATGGAATAAGGTCAAAGGTCACTTATGGGTTGACAACAGTCCAACAGCTGTCTAATGCAGACTTGGTTTAATGGATGTGATTGGTACCTTACTTTAATAACATCTTGATAATGAAATGACATATTACCTTTTTTACAAAAGAAAGAAAAAAATCAGACACCCACTTTAGTCTCATGCAGACCAGTCTGTGAAATCATTGTCACACAGAGGACCAGTCCGTAGCCCGAAAAGGTTGAGGACCACTTATGTAAGATATACTTTAATAAAGACACCACACGAATATCTGGCATTATTTTAAGACCCAACGGAATCCCACCCCCAGGTGCTATTTTGAGAACGAGTTTAATAAACTATATGTAGGAGTCCTGGACTGATGTAGGCATGAGGAGCTAAAGATGGATTGATTAAAACATAGTGGTTCCTGTGCTAAACTTAGAGCTTTTAACAGAATGTTTAGGTTAATGTCTTTTGTGTTTTTATTAGTAAATATGAGACTTTGCATCATCCCATTATGTTGTGAGCAATGGGGAACAGATTAATTTTTCAAGCTTGTTATTATTTATTCATAAATTAAACTGTGACAGGCATTAGATACCACTCATAAACTAGAAAGAAAACAATATTGGTTCCGTTTCTTGTATGTTTCATTAAATACTTAAATTTAACAGTTAGCTTTTGCTGGCTATTGCCTCAAGTGCAGCCTCATTTAACAATGCTTCAGAATGGTAGCTTCTGGGTAAATCTGGAAATGTTGTTTACCCAGACTGCAGGGAAGATGAACTAACAGACAAAAATAAAATTAAATAAGAAAAAAAAAAAAAACATCTGTGAGATGTCAGCATCCTTGTAGTTGGCAACCCTGTAACCCTGCTCTTTTATGCTGAAGGTAAGCTTTCATCTGCAGTGTCACGTTGATCCCTGACAAACAATCGGGTGACACTCCAAACATCCCAAATAGTCGCAGCAAGGGAGTCTTGAAGACCTGAATATTCGCTTTATGTATTCCACCCATGAGCAAGGCTGAAGTGACACTTTCAGCTTGATAAATCATTGGTAAAGTTATTCAAAGTAGAACTGCCATGGCTGCTACCCCAGGCTTCATGCAGAAATGACTTTTGTGCTGAAAAGCCTCCTTTTATTATGGATTTGCTCTTTTACTAGCTGTTGGTGGGCTCCCTGACTCAGCCTGGGCTCTTGTTAGCCCCTATTTTTCCCAACAGCCAATTAGACATGTGATCTGAAGAGTGGCTCAACAGCTGGAAATTAAGACGTGGGGAATATTAATTAAACTGTCCATACATACCGGTATATCCATATCCTGAACTGAATCTCAGGGGTATGGAAACAACAGAGGTGGTCGTGGGCAAGACACTTTCGGCTCAAACACTTATTTGAATAGAAAATTAGCCTTAATTACTAACATGGAACTTAGAGAAAAAAAAAAGAACTTTCAGAAACTAAACTAAAATTCCAGCTTTTACCTGTGACCCCCGAAAGAGACAAACTCAAGAGACTGTCAGTGTAATTTCACACTAACAGAATAAAATGTATTGCCATTCCATCAGCCGTATTCTTTTTTTCTACGTAAAGCATTTATTCTCTTTAAGTAAACACTTGATTGCCAAACTGCAACCAGAATTACTCAGCTGGTAATGAGACCATTCAACAAACAACTGATTTGATTAGCTTTTCAAGAGGAAAGCAGCAACAACTTGGGGATTGATAATTAAGTAAACTGATGGGAAAAGACTTAAAACATGACTTTTAAATTTGTCATAGCTTTAATTTGGGAGGGCAGCATTTCTTGATTGCGCTTGTCGCAGCCCACTGCTCTGCATGTTATATTTGTCAAAATTCCTGTTTAACACAATTCACTGGCTCTGAAGACTGGGACTTTGTTTAGATGGTCTAAAGCAGGGGTGTCCACACTTTTTTGGCAGGTGAGCTACTTTTGAGATGACAATGTCTTAAAAACCTACCTACCTGCCTGCCTGCCCGCCTGCCCACCTACCCACCTACCTACCTATTTGTAGATATACATATATATCTATATATTTGTATATATATCTATATAGATATAGTATTTTGAGCCAAAAATACTGTTTAATAATACTGTTTTTAGCAGAGGCAGAGTGCCATAAGTACATTCTCAATAACAGAACATTTTGTCTTCTTTAATTAAAAAAGGGTGAGTTTGTGGTCAATTCCCCACTCAGCAAGGTGTCACATATTACAGACCCACTTACCAGCCGAAAAAAGATTTCTCAAATCCACTTCAAAGGGGCCTCATCGTCCTTTGGGCCATAAACCCTTTATACATTTGAATTAATATGTCACTTCATTATCAAGATGTTATTACACCACCTGCATTTTTCACAGAGGCTTCTCAGTGTCCAACCAGGGACACTGAAGCTGGAGAGATTGCTCTTATATTAAAAATAGCAGGTTACCTGTCCCACTGAGATCTGTGAAAGTGTGAACTTAAGTCGTGCTGCCTTTTGATCACATTTTAAAAGGTACCTTTAAATAGGGCAAGGAGGAATTCTATATTGGTAAGGATGCCGAACATTTGCTGTTAAACAATACCTGATAACGTTAAAATATGAGAAATGCAAGCCTGTTATGCCCCTTTTTTGGTCTAGGGCAGTGGTGGTGAACACGTGTCTCTCGAGCCACATGCGGCTCTTGGCCAGTGAGCATTCGGCTCTTTGCGTCTCACCATATTGTAAGGGGGGGGGGTTAGCCCCGCCTCCAGCCCCTAAGACTCATGGGAAGGGGGGAATTGTGGGTGTAAAGTTCAATGAGTTATATCACTAGAGGAGACACGCCCGCTTTAGAAGCCTGGCCGATGGTGGCGGAGCGCGACGCCATCTTGGTGAGGTCGACGACGCCCACATGACATTGATTTCTATTGATTTTAGTGGTGTCTAAGTAGCTTTTATAAACTGTATATATTTTTAGATTTAAATATATTTATACATTTATATAAATATATTATATTTTATGTATATAATATATATATAGATACATCATTTGTTGTTGTTAAAGAAGAGAAACAGTCAGCCTTAAAAGCTCAAACTTGAATGAAAATGCATTGTTGCAGGACTTCTTACAAATAAAAAAATTATTAGAAAGAATTTTTAAAATTAATTTCTAAACATTTAAAAGTTTTAGACCTCTTTGACATGTAATTTAAATTATTTAGAAAAACCCAACACTACGTCAATAATAATAACAATAATAATAATAATAATAATAATAATAATAATAATAATAATAAATCAATAGTAAATCAATACAAACAATAAATAACAATAAATAAATAATAAGCCAATAAATAATAATAAAAATAATTATATAATAATAATAATAATAATTTTTATTATTATTATTATTATTAATAATAATAATAATAATAATAATAATAATTTTTATTATTATTATTATTATTATTATTATTAATAATAATAATAATAATAATAATAATAATAATATTCAAAAGAAGTCCAAAAGTGAACAATAGATTTACCCTAAAAAAAAACAGTCTGGCCTCTTATCAAAATCTGTTTCCACAAAACAGCCAGACTATATTACTAGTTGGTACCACGGTGATCCATCTGGGTTAACTCTTTTGATAGATAAGGCCCACTTTTTCCCTAAATCTGAATCCATTGGATACCTGCAAGAAAGGTTCAGTCACTGAGTCAGAAATGTATAAATCTGTATTACTATAAAGCCTAGTATGCTGTATACAGGTTTAGCAAAATAAAATGTACATTTATATTGACAGCAAAATAAATGTACATCATGCAGCATGTTGATAATAGTCCTGCAGCATCATGCATGTCAACATGTGTTCTATTCATGAAGCCCCTGCAGCATTAAAAGAAAAAAATTAAAATACTTACCTGGGAAATGATACACCTACCTCCTTCATGGACTCATTTATCTGATTTTGGCAGTTGAAACCCGCACAATGAACTGGCATTATGCAAGAAATGTGTTAACATGCATGTACTGCAGTAGTAACTTGACCTCACCAAGATGGCGGTGCTCTCCTCCCATGGGGAACCACGTGATGTCTCCTCTAGTGATATAACTCATTGGTAAAGTTCCTCACAATGAGTCAGGGCAGAATTGACATCTACGCTGTTCGGCTGTTTCTGCGTGTGATAACATACAAGCATTGTTGTTGGAAAAGGAAAATTCAATCTACCCATGAGTCTGCTGTTTCCTCTCTGAGACCGTGCGAAATCGTGTGGTGTATTTGTCACGCTTGCGCCGTGACAATAACCTCAACATACTGAGCCTCATTTCATAGTTAATCCACTTTTATACAACTCTCAAATCCATCTGAGAGTTTTAAAAATAAATAATTAAAAGACTGCTGGGCAGCGTGTGTGTTTTGATGCTGCTCCGGACATATAAGTGACCGCCAATCATTCGCTCGGGTTTTAATTCACTTTTATACAACTCTCAAATCCATCTGAGAGTTTTAAAAATAAATAATTAAAAGACTGCTGGGCAGCGTGTGTGTTTTGATGCTGCTCCGGACATATAAGTGACCGCCAATCATTCGCTCGGGTTTTAATTCACTTTTATACAACTCTCAAATCCATCTGAGAGTTTTAAAAATAAATAATTAAAAGACTGCTGGGCAGCGTGTGTGTTTTGAGGCTGCTCCAGACACATAAGTGACCGCCAATCATTCGCTCGGGTTACGCCCAATGCCGGAAAAAATAAGTAAACATCTGATGTGTGTGCAGACTTTTAATCTCATATTAAAAATGGCGAAATTCAGAGTAGTAAGATGAACACAAGACCGAAGAATGGGAATATTCTTACTTTGTTTATCATTATGAGCTTTTGGAAGCAGTAAAATTGTTCATGGCATAAAAGAACAAAATAATCCGGGGGGAAATTAAAAACTCTTTTGACTTGACAAAAATTGTCTCCTTTATTAACAAGTTGAAGCTTTTCAAAGTGCACACACACCTGACTGAGCATGCCTGTGTGAATAGTGTGGCGACCGGGGGGGTTAACCCGCCTTCAGCCCCTAAGACTCATGGGAAGTGGGGAATCTTGGGTGTAAAACCATTAGTGAGGTGGCTATGAGCAGAAGTCAGGTTCATGATGTTTGATGACCGTAATTTGCGCACTCTGAGTACAACAGATTGAGGATTGCGGGGAAAAACAACTCTGAGCTGCAGAGGATATGAACAGGTAGAGAGGAAAAGCAGGTAGAGAAGCGGGGGAGGGGCTTTGGCTTCAAACTCTGTCAGAGAGATGGAAACACGGGCGTTTGATTCAGATGAAGCTATCACTGCGGGAGTTGAAGCAGAAACTTTCTCTGGGACGATCTCATGAACTCAAACATGGAAACATGATTACCATGCAGAACTTTTCAAAATAATAAACCTGATCTCTCCACAATCTTCGTGTCTACCATGCATTCATAAACACAAACATCGCTCCATGTAGCGATCAGACCATAATTTTAGCTGGTAGCTCCTCCCACACGCGACCGCGGTCTCAGGCTTTAAAGAACACAATTTCTAAGAGGCGTGCGGGGCGTTGCACACCCCCAACAACAGGTTAGATGACAGTGGCCGTTAGGCGTCTCTACCTGATGCGTTCACGGAGCTTCAGTACATAAGAATCCAACAGCCGCACAGCCTAACGTAGTCCGCTATTATATATTCATGAGATAATCATGGCAACACTGATCCCGCAGGGGTTTTTTTTTGCCGCCCGCTCCCGCCCGCAGCACAATTCAAACCGCCCAATCCCGCGAGATTTGCGTTGGGACCAGCGGGACCCAATCCCAATGCAGCCCTCTACCACACACAACTGAAATTCAATGCAATATTTGATGTGTTTATTGTGAATAGGAATTATTCAGACACCAGGGGGGTATTCCAGGAAGCATGTTTAAACTAGCCTGACTTTAACCCTGAACTCTGGCTGAAATCCGCCTGAACTTGCTTACTCGGGGTATTTTGGTTCCAAAAGACTGGATATCAGTTGGCGTAATTACGCTTGACTTGGTAACCCTGGGTTAATGCACGTGCACGGCATGTACATAAAGACATTCTCAATGGATCGCCGATTTCCGGAGTCACCATGGAAAGGCGTGGTGAAAAAAAAGAGAGCGCTATACTTTAGTGAGACGGATTTGAACATTTTAATGACGGCGTATGAAGATTATAAGAGCATCATAAAAGTAACACTGCTGCATCATCAAAAAGAGTTTCTTCGTGTAGAAAAAGAACAAAGTAAACGCACGAGTTTCTGATCTTATTTGCATTTTCATTGTGACGTGCATATATATATAACTTATCCAATTTTGCCAACTTAAATGAATTACTTCTATTGTTAACAAGTAATTGAGTTAAATTTATTCAACCTAATTTCTTAAGTCTATAAAACTCAATAATTGTTTCAAATTTACATATTTTTCTAACTAAATGTCATATTACTCTAATTCAATTAATATTTTTTCCATCTTAATTAATTATAATTCTTGAACTCTCATATGTCTAAGTTTGAGTCGGCAGATATACTAATTTGTATAGCAATAAAAAGAACAAAACAATATGCACAGAACGCATAAATTAATTTAGGAACTTGTAATTTCTCTCCAGAAGGTGGGGGTGCTATGTAAACTCATCATCCTCTCCCTCCCTCTTACTCATGGTGCAGAGACTTAAGCATAGTAGGGCAAAATAACTCGGCCTACACACATTTGGTCAAAAACCCACACTTAAACCTAAATCCGTCCAGACAGGCAAAGGGAATGGTATCCCACAATTCCTTGCGGCGCCAATCTAACAGCAGACCAAAGTTACACCTACTTAATTGAATTAATTTAAATGAAAGTAAAATAACTGTCTGATAACTACGTGTTATTTTTAAGCTGACTTAACTAAAAAAAAATCTGGGATTTATCTGCTAATTTTATTCTTATCGTAATTTTTTTATATCACAGTCTAGCTTACTTCTCAGCCCTAAAGTTAAAAATGTTCATAACTCCTTTGAAAGCATCATATTGTCTTTAAATCACCCAAACAGGAGGACTCAAAAACCTGTTTTATTCATAATTATTTATCCCCCCCCCAACCCGTGTTCAGAATTTTTAACTGAGTTTTCCAACTTCCTATCGACTACTATTTTAGATTCTGATCAAATCATAATCTCGGGGGATTTTAATATTCATGTTGATGACCCCAGTGACTGTCAAGGAAATGCTTTTGCAGCTTTATTAGATCATGTTGGTTTCACCCAAAATGTAAATGAACCCACTGTCATAAGCACACCCTGGACCTTGTTTTAACCCATGGTATATAGATTGGCCAGATGAGTGTCCTTCCTCATAACCCCATTATTTCTGATTACCTTCCAGTTTACATTAGAACATGCTACTGCCCCTGTGAATAAGAAACAACTTAGAAGAACCTTAACTGACCGTTCTGTGTCTGAGTTTAAACTCACAGTTCAACCAGTACTTAGTGACATTCTGAGAAAATACTCTGAGTCCAGCTCCCGTAGCATCAGTCCTAATATAAATGATCAGTTTGTTAATGATGCCTTACAAGCCCTCAGGAGTACACTCGATGTTGTTGCCCCCCTGAAACCTTAGTTCAGGGGGGCAAAACCGGGTAGCACCGTGGTTTAACACTGATACACGTTCTCGTAACCCTTATGCCATCCTAGGCACTTTAACATTGGGAGTTGGGTCATTTAGACCCACTAGACAGTGCGCTGAACCTGTTTTCTTCAATGATTTGTGAACCTCACAGGTGTCCATGGATTACATGAAATCTTTCCAGCTTTATCCACCTTTGTCATGGTAGGGAGAACACGTCAATGTAAGGGTGGGGTCATCTAAGATAGCACAAGGGTTAAACAAGTAATCCGTAAGTTGGAAAGAGAATGGCGCTGCTCCGGTTCAGAGCAGTCTCTGAATACCTGGAAACATAGCCTAATAGTGAACAAGACCCCCATGTATTTAAACTCCTCCACCTGGGGCAGGGACACTCCACCCACCGAGAGATGGCAAACTCAACTCAATCCTTAGAGAGGGGTTCATGCTCGAGAAATTTAGATGGTGACAAAGAGAGGCAAGGAAGTCCACACAGGAGGGGTTTCACTTCCAGAAGGAACAATAGCAGACATTGAGGACAGTTACAAGTACCTTGGAGTCCTGCAGGGAAACAGCAACCTGGAGCAGGCAACAAGGAACGCTGCAACAGCTAAATACCTCAGACGAGTAAGGCAAGTCCTGAGAAGCCAGCTCAATGGCAAGAACAAGACCCGGGCAATAAACAGCTACACACTACCAGTTTTCAGATACCCTGCAGGAATAATAAGATGACCAAAGGAAGAGATACAGACCACGGATGAAAGTTTCTCACCATACATGGAGGGTTCCATCCCAAATCCAGCACCCTGAGACTGTATGCTAGCCGCAAGGAAGAAGGCTGAAGACTAGTGAGTGTGGAAGACACTATCCAGGATGAAACATCCAAGGTGCATGAATACATCAAGCTCAAGGCCCCAACTGACAGTGTGCTCAGTGAATGTCTCAGGCAATGGAGAGCAGAGGATACAGTGCTTTAATTCAATTCAATTTCAATTCAATTTTATTTGTATAGCCCAAAATCACAACAACAGTCGTCTCGATGGGCTTCGAAGTAAAACATGAAATCAAAAGGATCACGAATACAAAGAGTTCAATAGAAAAATACTAAAATGAACTAACAAACTGACTAAGCTATACTGGCATCCCTGCCCTTAGACCCCCCTTCGCGGTAAGGAAAAACTCCCAAAAAAACCGGATTCCGGAAAAAACGAAGAAACCTCAGGGGTGCCCACATGAAGGAGGGATCCTCCCCCAGGACGGACAGGCGATTTACCAGAACTCTTAGAGAAGAATTAACTTATCTAAATCTACAACTACATATATAAAAGTCCAGCAGACGAGCTTCATCCAGCCGTGGTTGTGGGGACAGTCAAAGGCGCGAGTCGAGCCGGAGACAGGAACCACAGCCAGGTGTAGGAGCAGGAGCAGAGACGAGGTACTCGGTCAGGCACAGAGCAGAGACGAGCCAGAGATGAGCCAGAGACAGGATCCACAGCCAGGTGTAGAAGCAGGAGCAAAGGCGAGGTAAACGGTCAGGAACTGGAGCACGGATGAGCCAACTGGAGTCTGGAAGCACTCCCACTCCCCAGGAGGGGAGAGGAAAAGAGGGACAATACATGAATCGCACTGCACCAAACAGAGGCATGGAGAACTAAATGATAAATTATGATCAAGAATAGAGGAGAGGAAGGGTAGAAGTAAAAAAGGAAAGAGGACAGAACCCCAGTGCACCATAGTTACCCCAGCTTCAACTTCTAGCAGCCTTTTAAAAGAAATAGTTATTATTAAGTTTAATTTAAACAATCTAACATTAAGTTAAATAATCTCTGAATACTAACTAGTCTGACAATAAGCCTGTCCAAAGAGGAATGTTTTCAGTCTAGCTTTGAATGTAGAAACTGAGTCGGCCTCTCTTACATGAGCTGGGAGTTTATTCCATAAGACAGGGGCTTGGTGGCTAAACGCTCTACCTCCAACCGTACTTTTACTAATTCTAGGAACCACAAGCAGTCCTGCATTTTGCGAGCGAAGTGTTCTGATTGGTTGGTAAGGGACTATGAGGTCCTTAATATAGGACGGGGCCATTCCATGTAAGGCCTTATAGGTTAACAGGAGGATCTTGAACTTAATTCTAGAATCAAGGACAGATCCTCATGGGAGGACAAACCCCTGCATGGCATGTACCACCTGAACATAACTGAAGTGCCTGATATCAAGAAGTCTTACCAATTGCTAGAAAGGGCTGGCCTACAAGACAGCACGGAAGCACTCATCCTGGCAGCTCAGGAACAAGCCCTGATCACCAGAGCGATTGAGGCTCAGATCTACCACACCAGACAAGACCCAAGGTGTAGGCTGTGTAAAGAGGTACCTGAAACAATCCAGTGAAAGCATAGATGGAGCGCCACAATCGAGTGGCTGGAATAATATACAGGAACATGTGTGCAGAATATTGACTGCTAACCCCAAGGTCAAAATGGGAAACACCGCCGAGGGTGGTAGAGAATGAGAGAGCAAAGATCCTGCGGGACTTCCAGATCCAGACTGATAGGATGGTAATGGCGAACCAACCAGACATTGTAGTGGTGGACAAAGAACAGAGTAAAGCTGTTGTAGTGGATCTGGCAGTGCCAAGCGATGGGAACATCAGGAAGGAGGAACATGAGAGACTGGAGAAAGACCAGGGACTCAGAGAAGACCTGGGCTTCTGTTTGGAGAAGCCCAGAGAAGACCTGGAGTGCTGTGTGGAGTGCCACCCAGCCCCTACAGGGGGCCCTCCAGCACCGGGAGGCATAGGCGAGTCCGGCGTCAAGACCCCCAGGCGACACGACAGGCGCTCCGCCATACCGTGCGGCAGCCATTGGGGCCACCGGGTACTGGACAACGAGTTGTGGGCCAAGGATAAAGGCAGAGCCCAGAGGTCCCAGGAACTCCCCACCACCCAGCCGGAGCCTTGTCACCGCAGGCCAGCCCTGGTCCTGATCCCACAATGTATTGTGGTGTGGGTGTGCAGTGTGTGTGCTGCAGGTAAGATGGGAGTTCTCCAGTGGGGTGGCCAAGCAGCAGAGCCCCCCCCCAACCCCGGAGTCCCTTAGTGTGTAGTGTGTATTTGCTGTGTGTGGGGTGCCAACATGCAGTGTGTGGTGTCTAAAGTGAAAGTTAAAATTAGGGGCCGGACTGGTGAGAGATGAGCCCGGATGTTTCACAGTACCCCCCTCCCCCAGACCATCACCACAAGACCTTAAATTAACCAAGGTGTCTAATATGTGAGTAAAATTGGAATGGAGGGCGGGCGCCAACGTGACCCCAAAGAGAGTAACCCGCCAGCAAAATTTTGAGAATTACTGTACCATAAAACTTGCTAAAAGTGAGATTTTATTGAAACAGGCATTAAAAGTCATACTACTGCCTCTAGTGGATTAGTGATTAACTACAGGATAGAAAACATGGATTAAGTTATATCCAATGGGATATTAAGGAGAGTTTGGATCATGTTAATGACAGTGAGTGAGTCTCAGAAATGTGTGAATCAAATATAATGACTATTTACTGTTAAAGTTAGGCATGTCTTCACTTTGTTTTTCACCTGAGGAATGTACCAGTGTGAACCAAGTTTGTTAACACAAGAAATCTAAAAATCTCCAAAACACCAGGTTGAAAAGGATGTGACACTGAAGGCCTGTGGGAGTATTGGTACAAGGGGAGGAAGAGAGCCTCCCGCATCCTGAGCCATAGAGTGTCAGACACTAATGCCCCTGGATAGAAGCTCTACTCCAGGGTATTAACTAAAACATGGCTGACTAATGCAACGGGATAAAGCGTTCAGCCTCACTTAGAGGGGCACAGGCACTCCCGAAGGATCATAAGGCTGGGATGGCAAGCATTAAATTACCATAGATTTTCGCATGTCAGGAAAGGAGGTGGGGGCAGAGGGGTGCTCCATCCACATTCTGAACACCTTTGATTTTAGGATCTGCAGCTGGAGTATCTGTGAGAAGGAGCAATAAATAAAACTAGGTATGATGATTTTTCCTAAAAATAATTTTATTAGAGGTGCGGATTTTAACAAATTCGATTCATATCAGAATTTGTGGTTTGACAATACGATTCATTGTTGATATTGCTTCATTTTGAACTATCTTATTCACTTACCTAAAATCGATCCAGGACATCTTTAGCAAAAAATGTAACCAGTGTCACTCTGAGATAACTACCTGGGTACTGAGCAGTGCAGGTGAAGTTTTTCAGATTCCTCTTATTTCTTGCAAGATAATCAAGTGTAAATAAAATATGTTTACAAACAAACAAGTAAAGAATAATTAATATCAAATCATTCATATTTTAGTTCCATAAAGCAGTGTTTTTCAACCTTTTTTGAGCCACGGCACACTTTAACCTTGACAAAAATCCCGCGGCACACCAGCATCCCAAAAAAAAAAAAAAAAAAGCAGAAACTCATAGTCTGTTTTGATCTACAGCCCCCCCCCCCCCCCCCCCCCCGGCAATCTGACGTGCATTTTTGTGATAATTGTGGCAGAAAAAGCAGGAAGTTGCAGATGTTTTTCTAAAAGATGTAATAAAAGTTAAGTTACATACAAACTGTATGTTCGTTGTGTTTTCAAGACGCTGTCCCTTTAAGCCAATGCATCATGGGAGATGTAGTGTGAAAACTGCGAGAAAACGGCAGAAAGACTCGCGTCTCTGAGCTTCATGGTTTTGTTCACTTGTTCCACGGTCTGATACCGGATTCTGTGGAAAGTTACAGCGCTAAAGACGAGCTTTAGCTGGTGTTTTTGTCGGAACTGACTGAGTTATGAGCTAAATTGGAACAAGGAAGTGGAGACTTTAACCACTTCTGATTGGTCAGACTGATGACATGTGATTAAGCCTTCAAGAATGATTGGTGGAGTCGTGGAGACAGTAAAAGCTGCGGGACTTTTCCTTACACAGTTATAGCTGCAGCTATTTCGCGTTACCGTCATTCTTATCAAAATGTCTTTAATAGAATCAAATAAACACAAAGAAAAAAGTATTTTATGATCGTTTATATTCCTAACTACTCAGTGTTTTATCAGGACCTGTTTGGATGAACAAAGAGCTGATTTCCTGGAGATGGTTAATGTTTTTAGATCAGTTAATGAGGCAATTTTCCACGGCACACTTGACCATCTCCCACGGCACACTAGTGTGCCGCGGCACACTGGTTGAAAAACACTGCCATAAAGTTCAGTCCACTGTTGTTTTTCCACATTAAAACAATACAAACGGAACATTATTAAAACATTATACCACACTATATTGTCACATGTCTTCCCAAAAGTTTTCCACAAATTGGACTGTAATGAACCGATGGCAATGCGCTTCTTGGTTGGAACTGGCTGCAGAGCAGGCGCCACAAGAGATCCTGCAGCATCAAACAGCTCATCAAAGTTGAGAAATTGTCCTCAACTTTTATAGCTCCTCTGTTAAATCACCAACCACGATTTCCTAAAATCACTTCATCCTTAGCCGCTCCCACATGTAAGGAGCTTGTTGCTCCATGGCCCGAATAAGATGTCGACCTCTCCTTTGATAGATGATGAATGCTGTGGCAGAAATGTGTCTGCTGTAAATTGAAATATTGCTCACATCAGTGTTTTTTATTGACTTACCGCATTAATTGGTTTGTGTTTATTTGCCTAATTATGATTTCATGCAGGGGTTGGAAACCTAGGGCACGCATTCCACACTTGGCACACAGAGGGAAAGAGTGGCATGCGAGGGAGTGAAAACAGCACTTGATCTGTTGTCTGTTTCTATTTTTCAGTTTTGAAAAAAAAAAAGTGAGTTTGAGTTACAATCTCCTTAAACGATGAGCTGTTTTACTTCCATGGGGGAGAAAGGGTCCAATCACGAAGCACTGTTACTGTGACCCCACCCACCTATAAAAAATACTGTTGCTTCTCTGTCGACCTTCATCAATGGCCGATGAAATGATCGCATGTCAGTAGATGGAACGTGAGCGTGTGCATGAGTGGGAAAGCGCAAAGCTGATCAGCAAGCAGCACACATTTATGACAACAAAGCTGTTTTTTTGGTCATGCTTTTGGCGTCGCAGCAGCTGACATTTATGAAGTTATAAGTTCAGTGTGGTGAATAAAACTAAGGAAAGTAGGATAAGGGCCGGTTTATACTTCACAGCGGTCTGCCATCGTATCCACAATTTTGTTCATATTAATATTGTCTGGTTTTGATCGCATCTGTCTACGGTGGCCCTGAAGTGCAAACCATTCAACAAATCACTCGATACAAAAACATTTTTAAGATCACGACAACAATTAAAAAAAAAAAAAAAAAATTTAAAAAGCAGCATTACATTTTAGAAAACAAAACAAAATTTCAGAAACCAAAACTTGAAAAACAAAAATGACAAAAAAAAAACATTTCAGAAAACAAAATTAATTTCCAGGAAAAAAAAGAAATATTAAAAAATGAAAACATTTCAGAAAAAAAAAATAATTTCCAGAAAAAAAATGAAATATTAAAAAATGAAAAACATTTCAGAAAAAAATGAAATTTTAAAAAATGAAAAACATTTCAGAACACAGAATGAATTTCCAGAAAACAAAACGAAATCTTCAAAAATGAAAAACATTTCCAAACCGGAAGAAGCAGTTACTATGGGACAACGCTGATTGGATGATGATTTTTGTCAATCATTTGAACTGAAAAGTATTTTAAATGAAGCGATGCCGGATTTTATCGTCCAAACAACAATGTACTATAATAATCCACGTATTTCCCATTTATATATCAAATAAAAAATGCAGCAAACTCTTAATGAACTTTAAAATTATTTTTTTAACATTTCGCCTGACACACGGTCACCCGGAAGTAGTTTGTAAGCACTTTTACTTTGAACGCTGTGCGCTAATGTCTACGGCTGCGAGGTTCACGCTGTCAATCATCTTTAGGTAAGAATCAATTCTGTGATCTTTCCTTTTGTCAGTCACATGTCTCTAGGGATGTTAATTTTAGGATATTAAAGTGCTGCTTTGAAAAGATAATTTCTTTTTATCTTGCGCATGCGCAATAGGAACCCGATGGAGACGAACCGTCTTCACATGATAGCCGTTCCCGTTTTCGGTGACAACATGAGAGAAAAAGCTCCGAGCCACCCTGATTCTGTGATTTATACAGTAATTACAGTAATTACATGGCATCAGTGTTGCTAAAAATCGACTTTAAGACTGAAATCAGTAAACAAGTTCTTATGGAAAATAATATTTAAGTGCATTGTATATTTTTGAACCATGCATATACACATATACTGAAACTTAAAAATGAACTTTAAAAGTTTATAAAATACTTAATTGAATTAACATGTGATATTTCTGCAGGTGAAGTTTCTCAAAGCGAAGTTCCAGAAAGGTTTGTGCTGCAGAAGAACAGATGGCAGCTCTACATGGGAATTCAAAAAGACTAAAGTCATTAATCACTGTGCAGTGTAAGGGCAAGTCACCATGATTTATGTGCAATGTAATCAATAAATATTATTTAACCTTAATATCTAATTTTTTTTTTAAATTGCAGGTCCTTTAAAAAAAAGTCTTTAACCTGCTGCATAAGCCTAATTAGTTGTAAATGATGCAGTGGGGAGTGAAAAACGAAGCACAATTCCTGGCTTTAGCGTCGGGCTGATGATCTGGAAATCACATCTATGAGGAATCGCATCAAACACTTGTACAACTCCAAACAACTTAATGTTCCTTTAAGCAAAACTCCAGTTTAAAATGTTCATATTAGGCTTGCTTCATTTAGGAGTTTTTCCATGTTTACCATTTTAGGTTTTAAAGCTTTATTAACAAAGATGATGTTTGATTTTCAAAGCTGTTGTTTAGAAATGTTTTTTTGTCAATGAAAAAACTGAATGCTGATGTGAGGATTGTAATAATGGATATGAAAATAAACAAATTTGTTTCATAGCAATGCAGTATATTTATTGAAAACTTAACATGAATACGTTATTCAATAACAGAAACAAAGAAACGGTTGTGGATTTTCCTTTATGGGCTTCTTCATGCAGTCAATCAAATGTTCCGTTTACATTCAGCATTTACTCAGCGTACCTGTCAGTCACATTTATTAGAGGAAAAAATGCATCTGGGAAAGTCTGTTTGTGCTTAACAACTATATCAAAAAGAGTCATGTGAGGGAAGGTTTGTCCACATTGCTGCTCAGCATCACATCCAGAGGAAGATGCACAGGTAAGAGACGCCACTTCCTGCTCGTACATGCTTGCAGCTTCCTCTGCACTGGACTCCAGCTCCACTGAAATCCCTGACAGAAATAAATTAATAAATTAAAAATCCCTGACAGAAAAACATTAGCTGCCGTTCATCTTTCATTCAGGAAAAAGTTGAGTTCATCAAAATGAGGAGAAAATGGGTTAAACCAGAAATTCATTAGGGAGGGGTCAAAACACCAAACTCAGAATAAAATACATTATTTCAGTCTTATAAAAAATACATTCTAAAACAATTTGGTATTCCTCCTCTGCTTGAAAGACTAAAACGTTTTTTTTAAAGATTTATTTTACACTACAGACTTTGCCACCTTTAGTTACACACCTGGACGTGTCTGATGATGTGCATATCCAGTCATTTACTGTCATGTTTCTGTGCACTGACACACTCTAAAGTCACAGATCTTAATAGTGTGAATAAGAAGCATTCATAAATGTTATTCTGAGACACAAACTGCTGCAGTTTACCTGACAGCTTTGCTGATTTATGCGGCTGGTACACCTGTCTGAGAATCCTGCCCACGTGACCCCCCTCTCCAGCTGATGAGGTAACCTGTCATTAACGTATGACTGAAGGATCTTGGATCTGTCTGTAAACACCCACCTAGAAATCACGTTTAACGCTACATTTATTAGATCAAACAAATGTGCCTCCATACCTTATCTGTGGATGGCGGGACTGCATTTCCTGATGATGTGCGCCGTCTTTAACACCCGTTTCTTCGCAGCTGCTGCTTTAGACAGAATCGTCTCACGACATTTCGAAACATTTGTAAACCTGGTTGGTGTTGATATTTCTGCGTGCGTTCTGTCATCACATCCGCTAAATATTCAAAGATTAAAGTTTATGTTAACGTTTTACCGTCCCTTTCTTGGTTTACCTGCAGAACGGACGTCATCCACACAAACTACTTCCGGGTGACCGTTCTGCTTCAGACGAAATATTCAAAAAATAATTTAAACCTTCATTATCTGTTTGCTGCATTTTTGATTTAATATGTAAATGGTAAATACATGGATTATTATAGTACATTGTTGTTTGGACGATAAAATCCGTTATCACTTCATTTAAAATACTTTTCAGTTCAAATGATTGACAAACATCATCATCCAATCAGCGTTGTCCCATAGTACCTGCTTCTTCCGGTTTGGAAATGTTTTTCATTTTTGAAGATTTCGTTTTGTTTTCTGGAAATTCATTCTGTGATCTGAAATGTTTTTCATTTTTTAATATTTCATTTTTTTTCTGAAATGTTTTTCATTTTTTAATATTTCATTTTTTTCTGAAATGTTTTTCATTTTTTTGTATTTCATTTTGTTTTCTGGAAATTTTTTTTTTTTTCTGAAATGTTTTCATTTTGTAATATTTCTTTTTTTTCTGGAAATTAATTTTGTTTTCTGAAATCTTTTTTTCTTTTTCTTTTTTCTTTTTTGGTTTCTGAAATTTTGTTTTGTTTTCTAAAATGTAATACTGCTTTTTATATTGTTGCTGTGATCTTAAAAATGTTTTTGTATCGAGTGATTTGTTGAATGGTTTGCACTTCAGGGCCACCGTATCTGTCCAATGAACTTCTGAGTGTTGTTTATATTTTTTAAACGATGCGATTGTCTCTGGCGATTCTTTTTAACATGAACGACAACTTGCTCACTTGCGGCATCTGTGAATGCACAGGTACAGCAGAGGAAGTGGTCTATTTGACCACTAAACAGAAGCAGGCAACACAAAGGCGAAAAATTAAAATAAAAATAAAAAAAGGGGCGAATAACATTCTCTAGTTCTGCAAGATATGAGATATAAGACATATCTTTCCAATAACTTGCTCTATTTTCTGTGTAGTTGTCCGCTCTCTTTATGTCCCTCTGTGTCTGTGGGTGACGTTCGGCATTTCTAATAATTTCTACGGTGGTAAAAGGCATTTTTCTGGTCAGTTTCCTCCGTCATTGAATACACCAATTTAATTCAAGTTAAACTAGAAGGAGCAGCATTTCCAGAAGAAAATGCAGGGTTAAATGCTATATTGATGATTAAAAATAAAAAGGTAAAGGGTAATAACTGGCAAAACGAGCCTTGTAGTCCAAAGCCTTGTGAGCATTTTAACGTTTTAATGGCCTCTCTAGCTGAAAGATTGCCAAAATAATTAAATGCTATATAGCTGAAAAAATTGAAACTTAAAGGGTAATAATCAGCAAAAAATAGGAAGAAAGAAATGATCAAAGTTCACCATAAATAAAGTGAAAACAGCACAATAACAAAATAAAATTTAGCCCAAACATGTATTTGACTGTAAGATGCAAAGTAAATTAACACCGTCCCCTTAGTGTTGTGTGTAGGCCTGACTCCTGCTCAGCTGTCCTGCATCTCTGTTGATTTTCTGTCTGCCTATTTAAGGTGTGTTTGTTTCTGTGCTCAGTGTCGGAGCGTATTCTGTTCTTTGAGCCTTCAAGCTTGTGTTTCCCTCTGGCATTAAAGCCCTTCTTTTGGAATTCCTTCTGGTTCGAGTTGTTCCTGCCTGCGTCTGGGTTTTCTCCTCTACCTGACCGTAACATTACGCTCCGACCATGTCCAACCCAGCAGGAAGGTCTGATTTAGGGGACTTACCAGGATCTCCCTCCGAGGGGAGTTCTGCTACCGGCGATGAGCTATCTGTCCTGGCTCGTGAGATGCGTGGTTACATGTCCGGCATGCAACAGCTCCATGAGCGTCTCTCCAGGCTGGAGCATGTCCCCTCGTCTCCACCTCGCCAAAACCGACTGGGTCATCCGGAGCCGTTTGATGGCACGCCTGCTGTCGCCTTCATTTCGGTTTCAACCCGAGCGAGTTCCCGTCTGAACAGAGCAAGGTGGCTTTTGCTTTAAGTTACTTGACGGGCCGAGCCAAATGGTGGGGGTTAGCGGAGTGGGAGCGCGGAGCTGAGATGTGCCGCTCTTTCCGTGTTTTTTCCACTCAACTCCTCACCGTCTTTGATCCCTCTACTCCTCATCGAGCTGCGGCCTCAGAACTCCTCCGCCTCTAGCAAAGGGCTCGCAGCGTCTCGGACTATGCAGTGGAGTTCCGGACCCTGGCTGCCAGCACTCGCTGGCCGGATGAAGCATTGGTGGACGTTTTTCTCCGGGGTCTCTCCGACGGACTCAAAGACGAGCTAGCGGCTAGGGAGATTCCAGAGGATCTGGAGGAACTGATCGACCTCTCTGTGCGTATTGACCGCCGGATGCGGGAGCGGGCCTGTGAGCGTCACGGCAACACAGGTTTTCGCCCACCGCTGCATGAGGAGGATCCACCACTCCATTCCGATACTCCACGACAGAGTTTTCTTCCTCCTGCGGAGCCCATGCAGCTGGGAGCCGCAATTCTTCTTTCTCTTCTCCCTCACGGCCCTCTACCAAGGTCTCGGTGACCCATGCAGGAGCTCAGGAGGAGTTTGAGACTCTAATTGACTCTGGCTCCGATGGTGACTTAATCTCTCAGGAGGTGGTGAACAAACTTAAAATCCCTGTTGAGCCTTTATCACCTGTGTTAGTCATTCATGCCATAAATGGGTCTGTTATCCATAAGGTGTCATGTCGTACTGTTAACATTTCTGTGTCTGTGTCCGGAAACCACACTGAACGGATGAGTTTCTATGTTGTGGAGTCTCTGAAGCCACAGGTGATTTTGGGTTTTCCGTGGTTATGCAGACATACCCCTCATATTGACTGGTCTACCGGACGGGTTTTGTCATTGAGTCCCTTTTGTTTACTTAATTGTCTTTCTTCTGCTGCATTTCGTAGTCCTGTTACAGCACAGCGGTCTCCTGACCCGCCGGATCTCAACAATGTTCCCCCTGTTTACCATGGTCTATGCACTGTTTTCTGTTGGTTTAGAGCTAAATACCCCCCCCCCACCGCCCTTCTGATTGTGCCATTGACCTTTTGCCCGGAACCCAACCGCCTAAAGGCCATATTTACCCCCTGTCTCCACCTGAGCGGGAGGCTATGGACAATTACCTGCAGGAGAGTCTACAGGCCGGGACCATTCGACCTTCCTCCTCTCCCGCCGGGGCTGGGTTCTTCTTTGTGGGAAAGCGTGATGGAGGACTGCGACCCTGCATCGATTACAGGGGTTTGAACAATATCACGGTGCGGAATACTTATCCCCTTTCTCTGTTACAGACTGCGTTTGACCTTTTGAGCGGGGCTTCAGTTTTTTCTAGATTGGATCTCAGGAGTGCATATCATCTGGTCCGCATACGAGAGGGGGATGAGTGGAAGACTGCCTTCAACACTCCGAGCGGACATTTCGAGTACCTGGTTATGCCTTTCGGCCTCACTAATGCTCCAGCGGTCTTCCAGTGTTTGATTAATGATGTCCTGAAAGACATGATAAACAAGTTTGTCTTTGTTTATCTTGATGACATCCTGATCTTCTCTCCAGATCTCGACATCCATGTGCAGCACGTCAGAACCGTCCTCCAGCGCCTACTAGAGAACCAGCTTTACTGTAAAGCAGAGAAGTGCGAGTTCCACACCAAGCAGACTCGCTTCCTTGGTCATGTGGTTTCCCCCGGAGGCGTCCAGATGGACAGCGCCAAGGTCAAAGCCGTTCTGGAATGGCCTGTTCCTTCTGGACGGAAACAACTCCAGCGCTTTCTCGGGTTCGCCAACTTTTATAGACGCTTCATCCGAGGCTTCAGTGGCGTTTCTGCACCCCTCCATAAGCTCACGTCGGCTAAGGTACGTTTTGTCTGGGATGAGGGGGCCGACAAGACGTTCACTGAGCTGAAGCGACGTTTCTCTACAGCCCCTATTCTGACTCAGCCTAATCCCTCTAAGCAATTCATCGTAGAGGTGGATGCATCTGAGTCTGGGGTGGGGGCTGTGTTATCGCAGAGAGCGTCCGATAATAAGGTTCATCCCTGCGCGTATTTCTCCCGCAAGCTCACTCCTGCGGAGAGAAACTACGACATAGGGAACAGAGAACTCCTGGCAGTAAAACTGGCTTTGGAGGAGTGGCGTCACTGGTTGGAGGGGGCTGCGCAGCCGTTCTTGGTCTGGACTGATCATAAGAACTTGGAGTACATCAGGACTGCCAAGCGTCTTAACCCTCGTCAAGCGAGGTGGGCCCTCTTCTTTGACAGGTTCAATTTCTGTCTGTCCTACCGTCCTGGCAGCAGGAACCTCAAGCCGGACGCCCTTTCACGTCAGTTCCAGCAGGAGGAGGAGTCTGGGTCTCCTGCTGTTACCACCACCATCATCCCTTCCCACCTGGTGTTGGGAACCACACGCTGGTCTCTGGAGCGGAGGGTTAAGGCGGCTGTTTCTGACCCCGCCACTGTACCAGCTGGCTGTCCAGATGGATGCCTGTTTGTTCCTCCTTCTCTGCGCACCTTGGTCCTAAAGTGGGGGCACTCCTCCAGACTGGCTTGTCATCCCGGAGTGACCAGGACCGGCTTTCTTGTGGCCCAGCGTTTTTGGTGGCCCTCTATGTCCTCCGACATTAGGGCTTTTGTGGCGGCTTGTCCTGTTTGTGCCAGTGTCAAGATCCCAAGGACCCCGCCTGCTGGTTTACTCCACCCTCTACCTGTGCCGTCTAGACCTTGGTCCCACGTAGCCATGGACTTTGTCACCGGCCTACCCAACTCCAGAGGTAAAACAGTCATACTCACCCTCATTGACCGTTTCTCCAAACTAGTGCATGCCATACCTCTGAGCAAACTCCCATCCGCAAAGGAATTAGCAATACTAGTCTCCCAGCATTTGTTCCGCCTGCATGGTCTTCCTCAGAACATCACCTCTGATCGTGGGCCTCAATTCGTTGCTGCCTTCTGGAGGGAGTTTTGCTGCCTCCTCGGGATCAAGGTCAGTCTGAGTTCGTTGATCCATCCCTCATCTCTCGCTTCCATCGCGACTACCCTGATCAGCCTCGCCCTCGTCCGTCTGGTAGCCGGTCTTAGTGGGGGGGGTTATGTTGTGTGTAGGCCTGACTCCTGCTCAGCTGTCCTGCATCTCTGTTGATTTTCTGTCTGCCCATTTAAGGTGTTTGTTTCTGTGCTCAGTGTCGAAGCGTATTCTGTTCTTTGAGCCTTCAAGCTTGTGTTTCCCTCTGGCATTAAAGCCCTTCTTTTGGAATTCCATCTGGTTCGAGTTGTTCCTGCCTGCGTCTGGGTTTTCTCCTCTACCTGACCGTAACACTTAGAGTGCAACATTTGAGGATGCGAGCTCCTAATCTGGCCTTTGGTGTTGAGGTCTGCAGTGAGGTCAATCGATTCTTGAGTTGGACCTAGATCTTTTAGTCACGGCAAAATCCACAGAGCCACTTATGTAAAAAATATACAAAATCTAAACTGACTCCAGAATTAAAATTAAATATATATGCGAGCCAACTACAAATGTTCAATAACAAACTCATTTAATATAGCACACTCTGGAAAAAAGGAAACTTGAGCACAGAAAGACACAGCTTGGCGACCTCCAGATCACCAGGGGACACAAGAACCACCAAAAAATAGGGAGGAGGCTAAAACAGGTGACAAGCAAAAAGCAAGACGTGAGTAATTATCTTAATGAGTATGCTTACTCTTTGCTCCTCTCTTTGCAGGCTAAGTACCAGATGTTGATAAATGAGTAGTTTGCTTTGCTCATAAGGATACAGACTAAACCTCAGCTTTTGATGGTGGAAGAAGACATGTAATGTTTTTTTTTTCTCGTTTTTTTTAACATGTCGCCAACATATTCTTCTCAGACAACCATTCAAACAATTTTGAAATTGACAGTCACCAATATTTTTGCAAACCAGGATGGTTTTATACACAAATGGGTGTCTCCAAGGTACCAAACTAAAAATGAAATGTTGATCGCATACAACTTTGAGTTGGAGCACTTTACCTACATTGACTTTTTTACAAGTTTAAAGAAAAACGTCATGCCATGTTGGCTACTTTAACCCTTTATCACTGAAAATGTTGTCAGCGACACCTAAATAGCACACGCTTTATAAAACTTGCACCTATGCTCAAGCTTGGGTTTTTATGGCCAATTTGAGTGGCCACAAGAGATAAATCAGTCAAGGTGAAGAGTTATCTCAACGCAACTCAATATGTATTACCTGGTTTTGTTTAAACCCTTACAAGTAGCTCCACCCAGAAAATCAAATGTAAATGAGATGTAAATGGTCTTACCAATAATTTCTTAGTCTGCTTGTGAAATGTTTCAAAGATTTTTTTTTTTTTTGTATAAAACTGTTCTTTTGCCCAACATTCATTCATCTTCTAAACCTGTTTTGGGGTCACAGGGCTCCCGGAGCCTGTCCCGGCCACGCAAAATGGGGGACATCCTGGACAGGTCGTCAGTCTGTTGCAGGGCCACAAATGCCATACCCATGCACACTCACATTCACACCTAGGCACAATTTAGAGTGACCAATTAAACCTATGAAGCATATTTTTGGATGGTGGGAGGAAGCTGGAGTCCCTGGAGAAAACCCACGCATGCACGGGGAGAACATGCTAACTCCACACAGAAAGGTCCCCCATTGGTGTTCAAGAAGGCAAGTCCCAGCAGGGACCTCTTGCTGTGAGGCAAGAACACTAACCACTGCGCCACCATGCAGCCCTGTCTCCAACATACAAGAAAGAGACAAGATTTGAAAAAAAAAAATATTACGCCACGCACTGAATTTTGTCATGTCTTGTTGAATCTTCCAGGATCTGACTGTCCTGATATGAGTCATTTAGGACCGTCAGCAATGTCATGATGAATTACATTATAAAAGAGACGCTTACAGGCTGCTTGAGAAACGTATAGAATTGCACTCATGCTACTATCTTCCCACTTAAGTTTTGTCTAACGACATCAGTTGAAGCTTTCAGTACTTAGGACAACTGTTTGAATTTGCAATGCAGTATTAAAGGAACACTTTTGTAGAGTATTGTGTGCTACAAACTAGATATAATATAGGTTAACTTCAGCTCTTTCATGTCTAACCAATCTCTTTGTTTTGCCTTGAACAGACCTCTGTGAATGTGGACAGAAAGGATGGTTAACTTGGATAAAATAACTGGCAGGTTGCTTTTTTCTTGAGGACCTAATGCCCCTGAAACAGCAAAGAGACTGTCAAGACCCTCATGATGATGTTGATCATTCACAGTTGGAAAATTACACTTTAATGCCACTTGGCAAGCCCTTTCAAAAGCTGTGCTGCTATCACCTCACCGCATAGTTGATGCCTAAAATGGGTATCATCACAGAAGTAAAGTCCTCCTGGGAAGGTAAATTGTAGCAAAAGGCATGTAAAATCAAATAGCATAGTGCTACAATTGTCATCACATCCTTACAACAAACCAGTTTTACCAATGTCTGCATAGAATTGTGGTCAGTCTTTGTAGCATTTTGTATTTTACACATAGAAAGGGACAGTAGTGCATTTTGCTCCCATTTGGTTCCAACTGTTTTAGGAAAGATGAGTCAAAAAGGGAAAGAAAATCACATTTTCTAATGAAGAGGAGTATTGTGATGAAATGCTTATTAAAACTGAGTGGAGCTGCTTGGTGAGAAGATTCTGCCTTCCATTTCATCACATTCATACATTCATGCCTTCCGTAGAACTGAAGAAACATTAAAAAGCCAAAAAAATCATCACATTTTTTGAAAAACTTTGAACTAAGGTATCTGTGATTTGAGAAAATTATAATTACACCCAGTGGGATTCCAGTGAGGTTCCCTCACTGTTTTTTCTAGTAAATAATTTTTAATTTTAATACTTGTGAAGGAATTGGGGCTTTAAACATATTTTTTCTATGGAACTACAGGTCTGATCCATTGACTCTATAAAGACTGTAAATAAGAACTGCAGATAGTGAGTGCGACATCATTCATGTGACTGATGTCAGTTCAGTCCCCATTTTTTTTCTCATATGGACGCTGCCATTTTGGAGCCCGACATTATGAGTTAGTGTGATTGCTCTGAATCCGTCTCAGTCATCTTTTTTATGGCAACCTCTCTTTAATAAGGAGTGAGGAGGCAACTCCCTTACAACTTGAACATCGACTTGGGAGAATTTGTCAATCAAACGCAATGAACATTCAACAAGAGATCATATCGCTTTATTGAGTTCACTTCCCAGGGTGTGCAATGAGCTAAATCCAGTGTTGGTCCTTCAACAAAAATCTTCACGCTATTGCCTATCTGGGTCTCCGGTGCCTTGAAGATACCGGGTTGTGCCAGAATGGGAATCCATTTATTTTCTGATCCCTTTCGGGGTCATGGGGCTAAAGTAGCCTAGCCCTGCCACTGTTGGGCAAGGTGGGTACACACCGGTTGCCAGTCTGTCATAACCCATGCGACTCTGCAACTTGCCTCCAGTAGTCTTTGGTGGAATTGCAGCATCTAGTATTTTCTAGTTAGTGGCAAAAGGTAGCTTAATGGATACTGTTTTGTAATTATTGCCCCAAACCTCTATAGAATAAAGCATATAGTACAATCAATGAGAACATACAATATAAAGAACATTGCATGTTTGTCAGTGTAGATTATGTGTAAATAAATAAATAAACTGTTCTGGAACATGGCTTGCAGATCAACACAGATCACTTACACTTCAGTACTGACATTTGGTGTGGCAAGAGGGACTGCTACAATTGATTACAATGTTGTTGTTTTTTATTACAAACTCTAGAATTTAATGTGTGCCATGCTATCACATGGCTTGCTGCAGAACTGGAGCTGAAGTTCAAAACCAGAGTTTTGAACCTTGCAGCCATCCCACCCCCAGAAGTAATGCTTTTTACATATTTTTCAGAGGACAATCCTAAACCCTGATGTCAGGAAAGAGTGTGCCATGAGAACACAAAAAGACCACAAAGTACAGCAACATGGCATTTATGGCCTAACATGTCAACTAAACCTGTCAAAGACTGCTCCATGACAGGTTTGGTTGTCAGAGCACTCACTCGGGTGACATTCAATGGCTGCTGTGCAGCTTGGAAATCTTATTGGATTTGTCAAAATCCTCAAGAAGTGATTGTCAGAAGTTTGCTGAAATATCAAAAGTGAGAATCATGTCTGTCTTTGTAATAAGCAGTGGAAGTATAGTTCTGTTTTGTATGTACAGTAAAACATAGGTGATGAGACTCACCCACAAACTGTTCTCCCTTGGAATGCACCCCATCATCTGTGACTGGCTCCTGGACTTTCTGACTGGCAGGCCTCAGTCTGTCAGAATAGGGAACAGGACTTCAGCCAGCATCATCACAAACACTGGAACACCACAGGGCTGTGTTCTCAGCCCGATCCTCTACACCCTGTTCACCCATGACTGTGTGGCCTCTCACAAGGACAACATCATCCTGAAGTTCGCTGACGACACCGCTGTGATAGGACGCATCACTGGCGGGGACGAAGCAGCCTACAGGAGGGAGGTGGCCAGTCTGGTGACATGGTGTGGGGACAACAACCTCACCCTCAACACAGACAAGACAAAGGAGATGATAGTGGACATGAGGAAGGGGAGGAGGAACCCTCATCAGCCGCTTCTTATCCGGGGTCTGGAAGTGGAGAGAGTTAGCAGCTTCAGATATCTGGGGGTCCACCTCAGCCAGGACCTCACCTGGACACTAAACACGTCACAGCTGGTGAAGAGAGCTCATCAGCGGCTGTACTTTCTGAAGAGGCTGAGGAGGTTCGGCATGTCCCCAAAGATCCTCAGCAACTTCTACAGCTGCATGGTTGAGTCCGTTCTGACCAGCTGCATCAAAGTGTGGTACGGCAGCTCTACCGCTGCGGACCGCAAATGCCTGCAGAGAGTGGTAAAGACTGCGTCCAAGATCACCAGGACTCCTCTTCCCTCGCTGCAGAGCATCTACAAATGCAGGGTCTGCAAGAGAGCTGCCTCCATCATCAAGGACTCCACCCACCCGCAACGAGGACTGTTCACTCTCCTCCCCTCAGGACGGAGGTACAGGAGTGTGAAGTGCAGGACCCCCAGATTTAGGAACTCTTTCTTTCCCTCTGCCATCAGACTCCTTAACAGCTGACTAGAGTCTGGAAAAACAAACTGCACCTTTGCTCGTCCTAATTGTTGCTATTGTCATTGTCACTTTTGCACATTTGCACTTTTAGAACCGCCACTCGACACCTTGTGTTTTTGTGTGTATGATGTGAGTGAATTGTTTTGTTTCCTCTATACTTTTGGCATTTGGAGCAGACAGCAAAGAAAGAATTTCATTGTGCAGGGAAACCCGTTTCTTTACTGTGCATATGATAATAAACCCTTTGAATCTCTTTGAATGAGACTGACAAAAATAAATACAAACATGAAAGCAAAGGGCTCTATCCAGTCTGAGGCTAATGTTGATCATCTGTTGATTATAACTGGAGCACAAACCTAAATAGTCTCACGCTGGTGATTCTGGATGAAGCTCACCGCGGCCCCTGGGAAACGCACCCTGGTTTAAATGGAGTAAACACTAGGGATGCCACAGTTCTCAGTTTAAAACCAGAGAGTATGCTACACCAACAAACTGAATTGTGGGAAAGTGTATTGTTCCATCACTTTTAGATACCAGTATGTTTACTTGAAAGTGTCACTCACGTATTGAGCTGAATTTAAGAAGGGTTTATTATTTTTTTGTATTACATTCAATCAAAATTAATTGTTAATGGCTCATTAGCAAATTAAAAAAAGGATTTTTGTAATTTTTTGTTGTTTTTAATACACAAATTATATATCGAAACAAAACTTAACCATGACCCAAAAATCAAGGTTTAAACCAAATCTTGGTGAAAGCGAATCATTGCATCCCTAGTAAAGACTGCCTCCTTTTTTCCCCATTGTACATATTAAAATAGTTTTTTGTTTGTGACCAAGCATGGCAACCATTCTCTGTTTGGTCTCCAGTATGGTTCAATGCGAAAAGTGCCTAAACAGGATTTATGATAGAGATATCTATTAAAAGTTTGACATTTAATATTGTTTTCCACTGTGGGAATTTATGCAGACATCCAAACTGTATAACATGTTTACCCAGTGGAACAGCCAGTAGACTACAATGCCTAAGAACCTGATATGTTGACACCCTATTACGCCAAGCTACAGTATAAGTCATGACACAGACAGGTTTTTGTCTCTGAAGACCTGTGAGCTTTTTCTCCTCCCTGTATTGCCATTTGGGTTACTGCATAAATCATCTCTAAGTCGTCTTAAGCCCAAATCCTCATAAGCTCTGAATGGCATCTCGCTCTACAACTGCAGGATTGTTGAAAATTGAATTTTAGTTCTGCAGATTTTTTTATTGTTGAGGGGTAATCATTCATGGATTTGGTTTGGTCTCAGTTGCTGCTTTTATTCGCAGTAAAGATAGAGGGATTTAAGATATGCATGCCATTACATTATAATGATGGCCCACTGAAAGCAGGCTTTGTGAATTGGATGGGATCTCTATAAAAGTGCTAAAGTGTTTCTGGTTATGCAGTAAGGAGGGTTGTCAGTTTTATCACTTTGATTTAAGTAGCTCAAAGGGTATTTGTCCTCTTTTATTTTGAACAATCATGTGGAATATTTTAAAGAAAAAAGTAAACTTTAAAAATATAAAGTTTTTGGTCCATTCTAAGAAATGTGTTAAACAAAAGAAAAAAATTTTTGGGGATGGATTTAGCATGTATGGAATTATTTTCTACTTAACATCAGTGTTAAATGAAAGAAAAAAATAACTAACTTTCATTAGAATGTTGCTTTTGGTGAACTGTGCCCATTATACCGCAATGTTGCTAGATTGGGCAGTTTCCCACCTAATTGGGTGGTTTTGATTCTGAATTTGCGGTAAATTCACTAGTATTAAAATAAATGTGTCCTCTAATCTGTGCTAAGATGTAATTCTATCTTTATGAATTAAATGTGTAAATAATTTCTCTACATTGTAGACTTTTTTATTACATTTTCTTAGTGTTTAGATCTGACTTAAAGCCACCTGTTTTTATTGTTTTATTTTTAACAAGTTGCAAACAAGGTTGGGTGTTTTTGTGAATATGCTAACATGCCTAACATGTATCAGTTACTAATAAAATTGGGAGTAATTGTAAATGTGGTAGCGCAGCTAAATTGTAGCTTGACAAGACCTGGCTGGGGGAACCTCAGCAAGTGTCCCCTGGGTCTTGGCTTCCTGGGCCCTGAGCCTCTCTCCACGCAGGGAGAGGGATCCCTGAGTTATCTGTCAAGACCATGAGCCAGAGATCACATCATATCTGAGCCTTGGGGTGTTCGTGTCCCTGTGGTGTGAATTTTGGTCCTTTGGTCCTACACACACACACACACACGCACACATGTATGTATATATATATTACAACAAGAAGAACATAAAAACTCACTCGAGCACAGGTGTTAGCTCTTCTTTGCACAAATAGTTTGTGTGACTGAATAAAATGTTTAATATGTGTCAGTCTGAATGCATAAGTATGCGTGTGTGAAAGTTAGTTGTATTATGTCCATGTTTATTTGTTTGTATGTGAACATTATTGAAGCCAACAGGTATGTTTGTAACATTTGACTGTATGTGTGGACATGCCCCGCCCCTGACAGTAATGGTTATAAACTTCCACCAACTTGTTGCTATATGCCGCTTCATAATCCTCCCCCCCACCACCTTCTATAATCACCCTCCTATCCCCCTTCCCTCTTCTTCCCTCCTTTCCTTTTCCGTCTGGTCCAACCAAAAATGTGTTCAAATATAATTAATATGAATAAAGTTTTGTCTAAATTACAAAAGGGGTTTATTCAAATATACATCTGGTTTGTCAGAAGATTCATAACTCCTGTAAAGTTAAATATGTCCAACACAAGAGGCCTTCAGCCATTATCTGTTTGCTCAGCTGTTGGACAGGACAAGGAAAATAATAATAATATATGCATATAAAAACAAATAAACAAAAAAACAAACGAAGAAAGTGTAGCTTGGGGTTTGGGTTAAAGAAACAATATCTGCATGGTTCTGGATGACAAACGCATGGCTTATCACTAGAGGGTTTCATGGTATATGTTCTAATTGTGGCCAGTCCCTAATTGACATTTGTCTCCAATAAACGTTGAGTCTAAAAGGTGCTTATTACTTCAGACGCCGGTCTTTAAATAGTGGCTGGGCTCCTTTAACCCTTGTGCTATCCTATGGGGTCAAGATGACCATTGATGTGTTATCCCTACCATGACAAAGGTGGATAAAGGTGGAGAGGATTTCATGTAATCCATGGAACCCAGTGAAGATCACAAATCATTGAAGAAAAAAGGTTCAGCCCACTGTCTTCTTGTGGGGTCTAGATGACCTCACTCCCAATGTCAAAGTGCCTAGGATAGCACAAGGGTTAAGACACCCACGCCCCTGTGCACAGATGCCGGGTGTCTGTGGTATTTGCATTGTGAGGCAGTGTAGCCTTGGTCAAGAAACAGTTCCGCATTTGAACTTCTTGTGGTGGCATACACCAAAGAATATACTGATGAAGAATCTGCACAAAATTTTGGACTGGTTTCTAAACCAGTCCGAGAATGATGCAAGCCGATGGGTAATATTAAGAATTTGGCTGCAGAAAAAGGAGTAACACACAAACGATTCCCTGGTGGAGGTCCAACAAAGAAAGTGAGCGACGGTTTTAAAATGGATTACTGAGCAAAGACAGAAAGATGTGCCTGCCTACAGGAAACCGATTCACATAAAAGCGAAGTGGATTTTTGAGATTGATGACGCTTCAAAGAGAAAAGAAACCTTCAAAGCCAGCACTTATCATAACATACAATAATATTCTTATAATTTCAAAAAATCCTGAAATGTTTGTCTGATTGATGTAGTGGTCTGCATTTTCTTAACCTGATTTCAGTGCATTTATTACTTCACTCTCAATTAAAAGGTGAAGTTATGAATATTGGACGATTAATTACTGCTTATTAATTATCAATCAACTACTTGGGTGTTTTATTTTTCATTTATTCATGTAACCCGGTTCCGGGTTATACAGCAGGACGCGTGGCGTGCCTCTCTGCGAATACAACTATCTTCAAATTACTTAAAAAGTTGATTTTTCTCCAAAAAAGAGAGCTGACCATGCCCCCGAAGAAACCCCAGGAATATGAAGAACTCAAAAAGTCTCTTGACATTATTCAAGAAACGCTGAAAAGTTTTATGGATCAAGTGTCGGCTAAGCTAACATCACTCTGGGATATGATGGAAGAGTTCCGAAGATTTCGGGCTCAAAACGAGCAGCGAGAAAACCGGGTCGAGATTCTGGAGAAAAGACTGGACGATGTGGAACAGCAAGTAAGGATGAATAATGTCATTCTCACTGGAGTACCAATCAAGCCTCGAGCGAAGCTGAATGCAGCTGGAGCTAGCACTGCTAATGCTAGCGCTAGCGTAGCTAGCAGTTCTAATACGGAGATTGGTGCAGCGACGCTGGAACAGCAAATACATTCATTTCTCACATCTAAAGGGATTTCCCTGGATCTCAATACCATCGAGACCTCCCACCTGCTCCCAAGGAGAAAGGAGACGGATAAACCAGCGATCCTCATCAGGTTTGTGAATCTCAAACACAAGCTAGCTCTGATGAATCAACGCAAAAATCTCAGAGGATCTGCTGTTTATCTGAACGACCATCTGACCAGAAGGAATGCTGAAATCTCAAAACATGCACGGCTTCTCAGGAAGCGTAAGCAGATTGAGAACACTTGGGTTAAAGGCTGCAGGATTTACGTCAAACCACTCGGTCCAGAGGACCGGGCCAAGGTTCTGGTCGTGAACACCATGAAGGACTTTGAGAAGTGCTTGATTACGGTTGTCTGAAACAACGTGGAGTAATAAATCAAAGAGCCAAATAATTTCAAGAAATATGACACCTGGAATCATCACTTTCTCTGTATGTCTGACGTAACCTGAATAACAGCAGGGTTCTGACCTGCAGACAACTTGACCTCAACTTTCACCGCAGCTGATATCAGCTGAAGAAGGATATGGACCTGAATCTAATGTCTGCAGACATAACATGGAAGAAAACTATTAACTGTTTAAACCAAGAAAATCGGCTGTTATCAGTAAAAGAAGAAATGCCAACCTTGGACAATTCGACAGTTTATGGACCCTTTTTATTTTTCCCCTACAGCATTACTTTATTATATAAAAAAATAAAATAAAAATAAAAAAAAATATATATAAAAAGAGTAAAACAAATGATTAATCACTTTTGAAAATTGTTAAATTGATTGACTTTTGATGATATTACTTCACTAGCTCCTAAAATTGATAAATTGATTCAAAAATCTTTCCTAATGTAGCATAACTTTGCACATGTTTTTAACTTTTGATACTTGATGAAATTTTGCTATGAAAATTCCTGAAACAGTGTTGTGTCTATTTTACTGATATAGTATTATGTTTTAAAGCATATGAATGACTTTTAAAAGCAACATAATTTGCATATATTTCAGATGCTGCATTTGCCATGTTGATTTCTAAAATAGTTATTTTTGGCGTAGTACTTAAGTAATTCATCTTTGGCATCTGCTTTATTGATACCTTATGATTGTTAATTCTGTCTGATAAAACCTAGGAACCGGATATTGATAAACCATGTAATAAAATGGTTATAGTATAACGGGGTGGGATTATATAAGTTCGCTTCCTTCCACTCCCTTTCAAGCAATATTTATTAATTATGTCTAATTATCCTAAGTTTGATTAGTTACTGTATGAATGTATAACTGATGATTATATTGTTTTTGTGTATTATTTCTATTTTGATTGCTTGAAATAAACCATTTCAAATCAAAATCAAATCAAATCAAAAAATGTATTTATTATTATTTTTGTGGGGTCTGGCAGTTTTTAGATGACTTTTGGACTGGAAAACCATGACTCTATCTGGCAATGTTGCTGGAGAGGCCTTTAAACTCACTGGGTCAGGCCAGCTATCAATAATCAATGAGTGTGCCAACGTAAAGGTAAACAATGGCTGTAATTAGGGGAGGTCTGCACTGTGGACAGGGAGATTAATGAAAGGGCAGTCATTTCCACTGGTGCCTTGAGACAAGAGGTCTTTCACTGTGACGAAGGTGCTGCCAAACTGTGAGTGTGTAGTTTTTCGCCCATCTGTGATTCAGTTTAACTGCAGTGAAACAAAACGAATTAAAGGAAAGAAATTATTTTTTGTTTTTAATTTCATATCAAGGAACTAATAAAATGTAGGGGCCATGGTTTGGACAAATAGAAAAAGAAATACAACCCAAAGCACATTTCTTCACCAAGCTTTTTGATTTGACCCTTCAACGTGTTTTCTTTCTTTTGAAAACTGGGAGCTCCTACTATTCCACAGTAGAGTGAATGCATCATAAAGAGAAATTGAGTAGGGATACAGACGAGAAATCTTTTTTTTTTACTTTACGCTTGACCTCAGTGGTGTACAGAGTCCTTCAAATCTGTACAACTGAAAGAATTGCGTATTTATGAGACAATTCAATGATATATTGTAAAGATTTATTTGAGCTATCCAGCTCAGACTTTGGGAATTTTTTGATTTACTTAAAATTCTTTCTCCTTTAGCAGCACCTTTAGTGCACATCTTGAAAGGAATTTAAAACTTCTGGTTAGGTATTGACCTTTTCATTTCCAAAAGCACTATATATATTTATTTTTTAAAAAGTCTACCATTAAGGTTTTGAGATGTTCTTGAGTTTAGCTTCAATTACTTTTACAGGTTTAAAATCCGGTGAACTCTACAGTATGTAACAGGATGGCTTTTTTTCAAAAAAGTTCCTTTTGGAAATGACTTTAGAATGGGTTTAAAAAATGAGTATTAGTGTTGAAATGAAGCCACACACTATGTCTAAATAGAAATAACTTTTTAACGGTTCCATGCTCCCTTTTTTACTCTACATGTGTAGAGAAGCACATTTACTTGGGTATCCTGATAGTCATTTGTCTTCTCAAAATTCAGAGGTTTTATTGTATCTTTTGAAACAAAAAGAACAAGGCTAAACAAAACACCCTTTCTTTCCCGAAAGCCCTATGGAAACTTTATTTTTTCAGAAGATGTAATAAAACAGATGTAATAAACAGAGGCCCCCCCTCTTTCGGTTTTATCTGCACCTTAGACATGTAGGGTCCTTGGTAGGGGGGGTGCTTGGACATCACTGCAAGCAAGCAGCAGATGTCCTCCTGGCACCCTACCCGCCAATTTTAACCGCACCTTAGACATTTAGGGCCCCTTGGTGTGGAGGGTGAGGGGACATCACTGTGAGTAATCAGGAGATGTCCCCTTAGTGCCCTACTCGCCAATTTTAACTGCACCCCCCTTAGTACACACACCCCTCCCCCTTCAATATATACATTCAAACATAAACACACACACATGCACACAAACACCCTCTCAAACACCCATACACGCACACACATTTTACAAGGAAGGTGGGACCTGGGTCCATCTGTCCCCTACCCCTTCCCTGGTGGGGGGTGCGGGCCCCTTGGCGATGGCGGCCGTGTCCCTTGGGTGCCGGCTCCCTGGGCCCGGCGGTGCTCTCTCCGCACGGTGGGGGGGTTCATATTACACCTGAGCCGGGGGTGTTCGTGTCCCTGGGGGGTGGGTCCTGGTCCTTGCCCCTGGGCGCTGGGCCCCGCCAAACTTCCAACATGGCCGAGCCTGGTCGGGCCATATTTATAACATCCCTTGTGGGCCGCCCTTTTTTCCCCGGGGTTCCCCCCTCCTGGGCGGGGGCGGCGGGCCCCTGCCTTGCTCCTACCTGGACCAACCGTGGGCCGGGTGGGTGGCTGCCTGGAGTGCGGAGCGGGTCTCACTTGGGGGGTCCTGGCTCGTACCTGGGGTCGGGGCGGGGGGATGCCCGGAACTCCTGGGTGGTGGTGGGGTGCTCGTCTGGGGCTGTGGGCGTCCCTCTCCGGTGGGGCCCTGCGTTGGGCTCTTCCGGCGCGGCGGGGGGCTGCTTTCCTGGCTGGGCTGGGGCGGCGCTCTCTTTCCCTCTGCGCCTCCCTGCTCTCTGGCTCTGGGGGCCTCGCGGCGGTCCGGCTGGCCCTGGCCTGGGTGGCGGTCTTGGTCGCCCGGGGGGCGGTTGTTCCCTGCCTGTTCCCGTGTGGCGTTGGGGGAATTCCGGCTGCCGCTGCTGCTGCGGCGGGGGTATGGGTGTGGGGGTGGCTGGGCGCTCCTCCTCCTTCTTTTCACATTCCACCATCCATTTTAGAAGAACATAAACACTCACCTGAGCACAGGTGTTAGCTCACCTTTGCACTAATAGTTTGCATGATTGAATGAATGAAAGATTTCACACTAGTTGGTTTAAAGGCATAGGTATGCGTTCGTGAACACTATCTGTTTTGTGTGCATGTTGACATGTGGACATTTTTGCGGCTAGCAGGTGTGTTGATAATATTTGAGTGTGTGTGAACAGGCCCCGCCCTTTTTGTACTACATTTGAACCGTACCGTAACGATAAACAACCAGTAAACCTGTCTGCTCTATGCTGCTTCCCCTCCTATTATCACCCTCCTACCCCCCCCTCTCTCTAACGTCCCTCTCTCTTCTTCCCCTCTTTCCTTTTCCGTCCGGTCCAACACCAAAGATTTTCAAACATGATTGAAATTAATAAATTTTGGCCTCAATTACAAAAGGGGTTTATTCAGACATACCTTTGGTTTGTCTGAAGATGAATAACCCCTCTTGTTAAAATAAAATATGTCCAACACAAGAGGCCCTCAGCTCTCATCTGTTTGCCTAGCTGTTGGACAGGACAAGTTAAAAAAGAGAAAAAAAAAAAAAAAAAAAAAAAAAAGAAGATGTAATAAAACATAAAAAATACATCACCAACCTGATCCTCTGGGTGAGGAATGTATGTATGGTCAGTGTAATAAATAAATAATAAATAAATAAATAATGCAAAATGTAAAAAACAAAACAAAAACGGTATGAGTTTCATTATCACTACATTTTTGGGTTAGATGACGCTTAATCAAATTCTATTGACTAAAGCTTTGTGTTTTTCTTTTTTCAAGAAAATGTAGGTTTGCTTTCAACAAAATGGCATCTCTTTTTAAAGGTAGTCCCACCTTGCCTTAACCCAATCCACTGGAAGAAACTCAGAGGTGAGTTTTTGCCAACGCAGCTGGAGTCAATCTATCTTTTACTCAGCAAGGAGATTGATTTTAATTGCTAATTAAGGAATCTTAAAGCTAAAAAATTTTTTAAACTTCTTATTTCAGTAAATATACTGACTAACCTTTTAGGGGAAAAAGTATTATATTTTCACCATCTGAAAATAATTTTATTAATCAAATCCTACTTTTAACTATCTTAAAATATGTTTGACATTTTTGGTAATTTTTCTGAGTTTGGGTTACTAAAGACATAATTAACTAAAATAAATAGAGTTTTAAATTGTAAAAATAGCTGCAAAAACTTTATTTTCTTAGCTTGTAGCTGTCCTGAAGTGTATCCTGGTCTTGCCCTGTGCTGCTATCCTTTATTTTGTCAAACATACTGACCTTCAAAACAGAGATTAGAGTCTTTATCCATGAGATCCCTGCTGAGTTTACAATTTAGCCATGCTAATCCCATCACACTCTGCCAAATCACTGGAAAGTGTTCGTGTCTATCTCTGTGCATGTGCTGAGAAAGGAATGGGCACTGATTTCCATCAGACATCACATGTTAACTTCTGAGAATATCAAAATAACAGAACTAAGTTCACTTAGTTTGTTACTTTTTAAAACCGTTACCAGTGTATCTCTTCTTACACAATGTGTTCAAAATGTATGTTTATGGCTTGTAAAATTGTAGTAAAATTTTCATACTAAATACTAGAAATAGCTCACACTTTAGATTAGCAGGCTGCAAAACATTCAATAAACTATTAAAAAATACACCGTTTATAAATCGCTACATGGAATTTCGGAAAAGGAGTTTATTAACAAATTAACAAACAAATATCGGTAACGCTTTCTTTTACAGTACAGTACTTACAGTGTACTAAAGTGGTACTTATTGTGTAACTACTGGGTACTTTCAGGGTACTTACATGGTACTTTTTTGTGTCTACTCTGTACTTACATGGTACTTACTGTGTATTTATGTGGTACTATTTGGTTCCTACCTATGTGGTACATACTGGGTATTTATAATATTCTTACTGGGTATTTACATGTTGTGCAAAGGTGTCTTTTATGGTACTTACCACATGTGTGAACAAGGTAAGTACAAAAAAAGAACCTTGAATTTAAGTCTGCACTTGTATGTTTCATAGTATTTACCATAAATTTACCACAGAAACTACCCCTTAAGTACAATGAAAGTGGACTGTAAAAGAAAGTCAGCCCTATTTCCACTCAACTACATGGTAATTTCAGTACTAAATACTGGGTATGTTCACGTATTACCTTCCCGTACAGTGTACATACACACTTGGTTTTCTGACCTCACCAAACGAGACAATGCTAACTTGTTAGTAAGGGTAAAGTAACTGCATTGTAAAAACATAGTCTGCCCTGATTACTTCTTGTAACAAGAGGCAAATTAAAGAGAAACAAGACAGCAGTGAAAACAACAATCTTTAATATGATACACTTCTGCAGCATACAAAATGTCATCACAATGAAATTTGTTTTAATTTCTCAACAAAACACTAAAAAGGAGCATTCTAAAAAACACATTATTGGCCTGAGGGTCATGCTTTTTGTCCGTCAAAATTCTTTCAGCAGAGTTTGGTAACGGTGCAGGACTTCTTCAGGGTTTGTAACTGCAAGAAAAATCACAATACAAGCTCAAATGAACATAAATAGCATACAGACTTTTATAAAGTACAAAGTATATTTTACTTATTAATCATTTCTGTAATGAGTTTGATAAATCTCTGTGAATTCTTTATTGCTTTGACTGTAATGCATGAAACTAATCAATTATCCTCATTTATAAACATGATAATAAATTATTCAAAACTTAACTTTTTTTTTAAATATTGTTCTAAACATGAATTTGTTTTAATATATAATGTCAGGAAAATATGTAAAACAACAAGGCTAAATATTTACTTTTAATACTAAAAACACCCCTAGTGTGTGTTTTTGTGAAGTAGGTCGGGGCGAGCAAAATTGAAAATTCCCAGCGAACTTGAATGCAGCATAACTACCCCAAGGTGAACGTGCATTAATCCGGAGCGCCTCGAGGCGCGCAACAGTTTGAATTTCTCTTCATTTGGCAGGTAAGCCAGTGTTTTTGTTTTTTTAAATATTGGATAAATTACCGTATATGTAAATATTTAAACTGATCAAACTTTATAAAGAAGCTAACCTCGTGATTTCAAGCCGCTCTCTCTGTGTTTGAAACGTGACGTAAGAGCATGTCTGCTACCTTACTGCAATAATTTCAGTTATTTCAAAACTTTTCAAATTTTGTAATGAAAATCTAAAAACATTGTTTTTACTTACCAAGAGAGTGGCCGCTGTAAAACAAGCACGTAGGCTAAATAATAAAGTCTGTGGTTCTGTGCTCGTTTGAACGCACGTCTTTCTGGGAAAATCAAAGAAAGGCGTTTATTTATAATAATGATGACGTACTTCCGTTTTTTTACCGCTTTAGATCAGCTATGGTGAAGAAGACATCCCAGACCAGGGGTCGGAACCTTTTTTGCTGAGAGAGCCATAGACGCCACATATTTTTAAATGTAATTTCGAAAGAGCCATACAATAATGTAGTGTCCCTTTCCCACACTGAGGCACGGAGACTTAACCTCTTTTAGGGTTCTTTATTCTGGTTACTGCAGACCACAACAAACGCCGTATAATTAATTCAGCAACTCCTGAATCTCTCCCGCCGAGACGAGAGCGCTTCTCCCAACTTTATATTCACCTGCTCCCGCTCCAGCCCTCCCATTTCCCTTATTCGGCTCATAGCTGAACCCCATTGGTCCAAATTACCTAACAACAGGCTGAGCGACAGAACTGACAGCCAATCAGATCTCTGCTTGATGCGTTCAATGAACTCCAGAACTTTTAACGCGACCCAACCACCCAGTCCAAGTCAGTCCGCTGCAATATGTTTAAAACTAAATATACAAGTGAATGTGTGCATTTGATGAAATTTCAACATTTATAAAGTACAATAAGTCTGTAAATTCTTTTTAATAACATTGATATGCTGTTGCTAATAAATGATGAGTATTTATCGTGGTGGTTTTGCTGATTGTCTAGTCTGGTTGACACGTGGTGAGTTTCTGCTTCACGCAGGAGTTGAGACTTTAAACGTGATCGTAGGTCTGACTGTTCTTTAGATGTGAGAAAGACTGCTCACATGCAGACGCGGAGCCAAACACACACTCACACGCCGCAGTGAGTGACGGGCAGCGGGTTTTACGTTTTTACAATCCCTGCGCAATTCACCTGCTGCCTGTCCCCAGAACCCCCACCCCCACCCTCTGCTTTCTTTCTCACACATCCCATCCCCGCAACTGCGCGCTCTTTCTCAGAGATGGGAGCGCGCAGTTTTAGGCACGGCAATTCACAGGTTTCCGGCTGGTACAAACTCTGTGAAATAATTGATAAAAAAGTAAAAAAAAGTAAAGTGATAGTGCTGGCGCAGATCTTTTTCTCCAAGCACCGCTACTACTGCGCGCCTCTGGCATCGCATCGCACCCGAGAAGGACTGGTCCAATGAAAACAAAAAGTATAATTAAAGATTTGTCTGCGAGCCACATGTGACCATCAAAAGAGCCATATATGGCTCGCGAGCCATAGGTTCCCGACCCCTGGACTACAAGATAGTTGTAAGACATCTACAATGGCTAATAAATGTCTTTTTAAATGTCTCATTAATGCTTTACAAAAGTTAATAAATATCCTTATAAGCAGCTTATTTACCCTTGTAAGGTATAAGTAAAACATCTGCAGGCATAAAGATCATAAAAATCATAAAACATCACAGAATGCACCATCCACATAAGTGCTATTGAGAAATAATCAAAGTGACTGCATTAGGGATAAAGGATTTTTTATAGATGTTTGTCCTGGCCTACAGTGTTTTATATCGCCTGTCTGATGGCAGCAAAGAAAAAGAGTAATGGAAAGAATGAGTGGTGTCCTCTGTGATGAACGTGGCTGCCCTCATCACTGATTGCCTGTACATGTCACTGAGAGGGGACTGTGGTGTTTGAGAGATTTTGGAGGCCTGATTGATTATTTTAGAGAGAATATTTTAAGGGTGAGAAAGTTGAACCAGTAAGCAAAATTGAGTGTGAGAATGGATTCTACCATGTACACCATGGAAAAGATGTCCTTATTAATATTAAATAATTGTAATTTCTTCAGCCTTTTTTAAACTCCAATAACACAACCTGAGTCTAGTTTGATGTACACTATTTTTCGGAAAAAAATAATATTGAACTCAATGCACAATTGTACTTCACAGGCTTGAAATTCATGAAGCACAAATCTGGCTGTAAATATATCATGGTTACCCTCTGGCCCCTTTTCACATATTTTACAATTATATTATACTGACTACTGATGATAGTCTGAAAACAATATTTTTTTTTATAAATTAATGATGATTCGTGTTATGTATTGATCAGCTTTTTTATTTCCTAGTTTTGCTTTAACATGTTTACAAATTTTTGTTGTTTTACTTTGATGTTATTTTTCAGAAAGTAACATCAAAATAAAATGCCACACTTTCCCCTTTTCCAAGTTTATGTAACCCTTGTGCTATCCTAGGCACTTTAACATTTGGGTCATCTAGACCAGTGTTTTTCAACCTTCTTTGAGCCACGGCACACTTTAACCTTGACAAAAATCCCGCGGCACACCAGCATCCCAAAAAAAAAAAAAGCAGAAACTCATAGTCTGTTTTGATCTACGTCCCCCCCCCCCGCCCCCCCGGCAATCTGACGTGCATTTTTGTGATAATTGTGGCAGAAAAAGCAGGAGGTTGCAGATGTTTTTTCTGAAAGATGCAATAAAAGTTAAGTTACATACAAACTGTATGTTCGTTGTGTTTTCAATCCGTGTAACAAGGACGACTCATTGTACGCTGAGGCGCTGTCCCTTTAAGCCAATGCATCATGGGAGATGTAGTGTGAATACTGCGAAAAACGGCAGAAAGACCAGCGTCTCTGAGCTTCATGGTTTTGTTCACTTGTTCCACGGTCTGATACCGGATTCTGTGGAAAGCTACACCGCTAAAGACGAGCTTTAGCTGGTGTTTTTGTTGGAAATGAGTGAGTTATGAGCTAAATTGGAACAAGGAAGTGAAGACTTTTAACACTTCTGATTGGTCAGACTGATGACATGTGATTAAGCCTTCAAGAATGATTGGTGGAGTCGTGGAGACAGTAAAAGCTGCGGGACTTTTCAGAAAACAGTTATAGCTGCAGGTAAATCGCGGTGCCGTCATTCTTATCAAAATGTCTTTAATAGAATCAATTAAACACAAAGAAAAAAGTATTTTATGATCTTTCATATTCCTAACTACTCAGTGTTTTATCAGGACCTGTTTGGATGAACAAAGAGCTGATTTCCTGGAGATGGTTAATGTTTTTAGATCAGTTAATGAGGGCAATTTTCCACGGCACACTTGACCATCTCCCAAGGCACACTAGTTGAAAAACACTGATCTAGACCCACTAGACAGTGTTCTGAACCTTTTTTCTTCAATCATTTGTGATCTTCACTGGTGTCCATGGATTACATGAAATCTTTCCACCTTTATCCACCTTTGTCATGGTAGGGAGAACACGTCAATGTAAGGGGGGGGGGGTCATCTAAGATAGCACAAGGGTTAAATACATCAAAATCAATGTTCTTCTAAAGGGAGGGCTTTAACTTAAAACATAGAACTGTCTGTGGTTGAACTTGTTAAAATCAGGAACCCTGGCTATTAGTTAGGTTTGGACAAAACAACTTTGTCAAAGTTCAAATCTACCACAGTCTTCACTATTTGCTTTCCAAAGCTCTATTTTCAGTGGTAAACTGTAACTGCTAAATTCCTTTTATTCACAAATCTGGAAGTTTTTTTGTTCTCTGAACCTTTAGGATGTGTAAGTATTCTCTTAGGGGGGAAGAAGGGGAGAAGAAGGTATGATGAAAAACAGGTTGTGCTCTTCACCTGGGAAGACCATAAAGTCCGTCCATTTTTGTGCCATTTTCCAAGCTCCCATCTGCCTTAGAGACAGCCAACCTCCTGGTCCAGCATGTGTTCTGGTTACATGGTCTGCCCCAGGACATTGTGTCAGACCGTGGCCCCCAGTTCACCTTCAAGGTGTGGTACGCCTTCTGCCAGGCCATTGGGGCCACCGCTAGCCTGTCCTCTGGAAACCACCCTCAAACCAATGGCCAGACGGTGCAGGCTAACCATGACCTGGAGGCGGCTTTGTGCTGTGTTGCTGCTAGTCATCCTGCATCATGGCCAACTCATCTTCCCTGGATGTCAACTCATCTTCGCCTTCTGGATGTCCGGCAACAGGGTCGCGGCCTGTAGTGTCTCGTTGACTGTGAGGGTTATGGCCCGGAGGAGCGTTCCTGGGTTCCCCCTCTCCTTTATCCTGTCCCCTGCTCTCTTTGATGACTTTTATGCCCGTCATCCTGAACAGGCCTGATCGGCCGCCGGGGGGCGTCCCTTGAGGGGGTGGGGGGCACTGTTATGATCAGTGTGAGCAGGGGGGCGTGGCTGACCTTTTCCCTGATGCCGTCACTGTCTTTAAAAGCCTGAGCCTGTCACTGCTCCCTGCCGAATTATTACTATTCAGTGGCACTTGTCCTGTTTCTCGGTCTAGCTCTGTGAATTCAGCATACTGTGATTTAATTTTTGTTTCTGAGGAATAAATTGTCAACCTGTGCTCGGCTTCAGTCTCTGCTTTGGGATCCTTCCACTCAAACTAACATATTTAAACTTTTTAGGGCCAGCGGGTACTTCTTATTTGAAATGCAAAGGGGGAGAGGTTGCTCAGTCCAGCTCTCATTTACTGTCAATGGTCTAAGCTGGCATGTGGCTCAAAACTGAACAGCTGGATAGCTCAGATATTGATCGCCTATTTTGTTACACTTGGGGTTGTAAGGGGCTGTAAACTATTGCTGCTCTAGAGAACTTATGCCTTTAAAAACGACAAAGGTTGATGCACCGACAAAGGCGGTGATGCTGTAGTATCGCGAGACCCAGCGAGACGAGTGTGGTGAGTAGACTTGGCGGCGCGTAAGCATTTGAACAAACATTTTCGATCTTGTTTCATTTTTCCGCCATATTAAAATATTTCCTGCTAAACTAACATAACCTGTTAAGAGTATTAAGCTTCTGTCAGCCTGGAGGACCTGGAGAATTTCATTGACGAGTGTTTTAATACCTGCAACATGGTGAAGCCCAGAACCGCCACCACCACCCCCTCCGCCAAGCGTGAACAGCCTGAGTACTCTCCCGGGGCTGTGTCCTCTCCAGGCAGCGGAATGAGCGATATCCTGGATTCGATTGATAAAAAGCTCTCCAGCTTTGACTGCCGCCTCAATTTGCTGGAGATCCTCCATAGAGAATTTCAAGGTCTTCGGGAGTCTCTGGAATTCAGCCAGCAGCAGGTGCGGGAGCTCGCAGCGGAGAACCAGGGGCCTCATTTATAAAGGTTGCGTACGCACAAAAAAAGGCGTACGCCACTCTCTACGCAATAGTTGAGATTTATAAGAAGCAAACTTGACGGGAAAATGTGCGGTCCTTCACGCAAGCTCTGACCCAGGCGTAAGCACAAAAACGGGTGAAATGAGAAACGGCGACGCCGTCGGCAGATGGAAGAAACACGTGAAAGTGAAAATGACAATACTGCCTCTCAGAAATAACATGAAGACTTCACAAAGCAAGTCTTACAATTAACAGCCTACACCAACACCCGTTTGATCGATCAGCAGTGAAACAAACAAACAAAAAAATCAAACGAAAATTACAAAAGAAATTCAAATGAACACATATTTGCAAAAAGAAAAGTGAAATATTTTCTGCAATATTGGCATTGGCGTTGTGCAATTCATCCTCATAAATAATATATTTAACAGAACGAAATAATGTACAAAACTGACATTCCCGTCAATGTGTCCGTCTGGCGGAGCAGATATAGGTGCAATTAGACAGACAGATGGATAGATAGAGAGAGATGCATTAATTGTCCACTAGGGAAAGTTGTTTTCATAGTAAAACATTTCTTCATAAGCTACAGAATTATGGTATTCATGCATATGCCTTTAGTTTGTTTTATTTTTGATGAAACAATGTATGGCGTATGTCTCGACCATTCAGAAAGCAACAAGAAATTACATTTGCGCTGAACAATTTCCCATTTCCACATCGATTATTACCGACATCTGCAGCTTGTCAGATGTAATTAAATGGAGGGAAATAAAATGCCCCATCACAATGCGTAATGACGCACAATGGCTGATCTTGCGCTCTTAGAAGATGTGGCAAATGGAAGAATTCGGAGTGAACGCATCTTTAGACAGCAAGGAAACTTGTTGGCAAACGAGGACGAGTGGCTTATGAGCCGGTTCCGACTTCCTCTGCGGGCTTTTGGGGGTGTGTCACCCGGTGCATCTGGCGCGTCGGTGTCCCCCTGCGCCTCAGTCACCACTCCACTTAAAAGGGATTCCCCAATTATTGCCGCCAGTCTCTCATCAGGAGGGGTCAGCTCCGGTGTCCCCCCCCCCCCCCCCCACACACACACACACCCGTGGCAGACACGGGTGTGTGTGTGTGTGTGGGGGGGGGGGGGGGGGGGGGCTCAGCGCTAGACGTTTTTTTGCCTTGACTTGTGAGGCTGCAGCATTTACAGCGTCTGCCGCCGTCTGCCACTCACGTGCCTTTTTGGCATTAGTAAGGCCACACTGTGCCCTCCAAACAACATTATTCTCCTCTTTTCCACCTCGCCAACGATAACTTCTACTTCACATTGAGTGAAGTTACGTTTTTTTGATTTTCTCTCCGTGTTTGGCATGGTTTCGCAATCAATGAATATTCATTTGTGGGCGTTTCACGGACTATTTATGGGCAACTATAGGCGTGTCATGAGGCCGCAAAAGCTGCGCTGCATTTAGAATTGGTTGTGATTTATTAAGAGAAAGATGAGTAGGATGTGCGTGCGCACGGTTTTATAACTCCGAATATTTCTGTGCGTACGCACATCCTATGTTTCATCAGTACGCCACTTCTGACGCAAATCCTACGCAAAGTTTTATAAATGAGGCCCGAGGCACTCAGAGAGACTGTCAAGATCGTGAACAGTGACACCACTCGTCTCTCCGAGGAGAACCGATCCATCAAGGAAACCCTCCTGGATCTTCAGTCGAGGAGCATGAGGGACAATCTAGTGGTCGCGGGGGTTCCAGAGGAGGCAGGAGAAGACCCCGAGGCCACCGTGAGATCCTTTTTAGAGGTCCACCTGAAGCTCCCCAAGGAGGAGGTGCAGAAGATCTCTTTCCACAGGGTTCACCGCCTCGGAGGAAGAAGGTCCGACCACCAGCGCCCGCGTCCTATTGTGGCTAAATTCGAACATTTCAAACAGAAGGAGTTGGTGAAGGTCCGCGGACGGGAACTCAAAGGCACGCATTACAGCGTTAATGACCAGTTCCCGGCAGAAATCCTCCGTAGAAGAAAGATCCTGTTCCCGCTGAGGAGGAAGCATCTTGCTGCTGGTTCGAGAGCGATTGTGGCCGTTGACAAACTTTACGTGGATGGCCGGCTGTTCCGGGACCCGGAGATCACCCCCTGGCTGTGCTGAAGGCTTTCAGATCCGCGCTGAGAACATCTGCGCTGCCCAGAAGAAACCCGCTAAACTTACTTCAATGAATGGAAAACCGGATCATCAATAATCCACACCTCGATCTCAGGAAAACAGTCTTTTTTTTTCTTCGTCACCTCAGTCCCACTGATGTTTCTATTGTTGTTTTGTTGTTGTTTTCGTTTTCCCTTCAATTTTTTTTTTTTTTCCTTTACTCTCCTCCCCCCCTCTCCCCCCTCATCATATGTAAATCACCTGGAAGCAACTCATCCTCGGTAAATATTTATTTATGCACGGAACGGGCGCGCGCACACAAGCGCACACAGGGGCGTGCACATGCGATCCCGCACACACACGCCGACATACTGCAATCACCTCACACAGGCTCTCATAGGACGCATGCGACACGCAGCTCACATAGCCAGAAAACGTTCACGCGCACAGCGCTTCTCAAAACGGGCACGCGCACACGGACTGGTACACAAGCACTACTTAGCTTTACACCTTTTCAGTCAGAGCAGTTATGAACAGTCTTAACATCGTTAGCTGGAATGTGCGTGGACTTGGCTCTGAGCCAAAGAGATTGAAAGTGTTAAAGCACCTGGATGGTCTAAAAGCAGATATAGCTCTACTGCAGGAGACCCATTTATCGAATTCTTTGAATCACCTTATGTGCTGCTTACAATTTCCAGTTATATACTCTGCCAGTTACAACTCCAAACAACGAGGAGTTGCTGTTTTAATTAATAAAAATCTTAATTTTACTCATAAGGATACAGTTACTGACCCAGAAGGCAGATTTGTAATCATTAATATATCCATTCAGAATAAGGACTTTTGTATAGCGAGTGTTTATTCTTTCACAGATTCTTCACCTCACTCTCAGTTCACTCTGACTCCACAATCATTATAGGAGGAGACTTCAACCTTGTTTTGGACCCTGAACTTGACAGACTCAGCACAGCAGCAAATCAGCGTACATGGCGGTCTGCAAGTATTCTAAAGCAGTACATGAATGATTTGGGTCACTGCGACGCGTGGCGCTCATGTCACCCAAGCACTAAAGGGTTCACCTTTTTTTCTCCAGTCCACCATTCACACTCCCGTTTGGACTATTTATTAATCAGTAACTCTCTTTTAAAAAATATTCAAAGCTCCAATATCCATCCAATTATTATCAGTGATCATGCACCAGTCTCTGTAAACATTTCTAGGGAAAAATCCACACCCTCTGGTACAACTTGGAGGTTTAATACGTCTCTGTTAAAGGACCAGGAATTTCTTGAATTCTTTAAAAAGAGTGGGCAACCTTCTTAGACTTCAACAATACTCCAGACATCCCACCGTGCGTTCTTTGGGAAACAGCAAAGGCAGTCATGAGAGGGAAAATCATTTCTTATTCAACGCACAAAAAACGCAAAGAGGAAGCAGATTTATTAGAATTAGAAAATAAAATCAAAACCCTGGAGACTGCTTATGCTGCTTCAGCACAGGAGCGCATTCTGGGAGATCTGAAAAATTTAAAGCTGCAGTTAAATGACATCATTAATAAACGAACACAATTTCAAATACAAAGGCTACTGTCATGGTGGCCTGACAGTCTCTCTCCCCCTCCCCGCTGATTCTGCCTTGGATCAAGACCAGCTGTTTCCACTTACCTCTTCATTACTGCTGCCTTCTTAAGGAGCTCATGGATCTTCAGCCGACGCCAGATCGTTGTTCCTCCAACGGTGCTTAGTCTGGCTTCGCTCCTGGACCCGCTCTGCAAGACTCCTCCAGCCAGCCGTCGCTCCTCACCCTGGGAAAAACGCCACCACTCACGTTCTGCCAAATTAAACCTCCTAAACTTACCTCTTAGTCTGAGTCTTCTTCCGGGTTTCAGCGTTTGGGTCACTCTGTTTTCATGCCTCATCATGACAGAACGATCTGGCCAGACTCCTGACCCAGTTGACCCGGAGGGGCTCCACCACGCCGTGTCCTTACAAGGAGATCTACTTAAACAGCAAGCGGAGGCCATCACTCTCATGTCCTCGGCACAGTGGGATCTTTTCCGTCGCCTCGACAGCATCACGCAAATACTCAGTGCTACTCCCAGCCAACATGCTAATCCCGCTAACACTGCTCATGTTCCTGTTTCCGGCAACTACCTCACTTCCTCTTCCGCCGAGATCCCGGAAAATGTCCGTCTCCAGCCGGAACCTTTTTTCGGTGACGTTGAAACCTGCGGAGGGTTCCTGCTTCAATGCCAATTAATTTTCCAACAGGCCCCCAGGTATTATCAAGCCGATCACAGTCGCATATCTTTGATTGTAAATTCTCTCCGCAGCAGGGCTCTCCAGTGGGCTCAGGCGTTTCTGGCCGCCCATCCTATCACACAGCTTCCATACGATCGCTTCATTGGAGAATTCAGATTGGTGTTCGACCAGCCCAGAAAGCATGAAGAAGCCACCCGGCGGTTACTGAGTCTCAAACAAGGTAACCGCCCGGTAAGTGATCATCTAGTCGACTTCCGCATCTTAGCAGTCGAAGCTGGTTGGCCGGATCTCGCTCTAAAAGGCATTTTCTATCAGTCATTGAATGATCGGATAAAAGACCACCTATGTTCTCAGCCTGAAGCTGACACCTTTGAAGACCTGGTCACTGCTGCCCTGAGGTCCGACGCCCGTTTACGTGAACGCCACATCGAACGAAGGCGTAAGGTTCTGTCGCCCCCGGCTAATCTCGTTACCCCTGTTATGTCTGATCCACTTCCCAACCATGAAACATCTCCCAACCAACATAACAAACCCATGCAAATCGGTCATGCTAAGCTTCCTTCTGTTGAAAGACAGAGACGACGGGAGGAAGGTTTATGCTTTTATTGTGGCCAGCCGGGCCATCAAGTCTCGAAATGCGAATCTCGTTCTAACTCTCGAAAACCCCCGTTAGAAGTCAGGCCACAGGAGGAAAATGCTGAACTCACCTCATGTGCTAAGTTTTTGTTTGTTCCGGTCAAAATTAGTAATCAAAACAAAGTTATTGAGCTCCAAGCCCTTGTAGATTCCGGAGCTGAACATAGTTTAATCGACCAACGCCTCGTTCAGGATCTCTCGCTGCCGTTGGTTTCTCTTTCCACCCCTATTAATGCTGCTGGTTTGGGAGGAAAACAACTCACGCGCATAACAAAGCGCACCAAGCCTGTTCTATTTTTGACCTACGGTAATCACCGTGAATACCACCAGTTTTTTGTCACCCAGTGTCCACAAACACCTATCATCTTTGGTTTTTCTTGGCTCCAAGCTCATAATCCTCTCATTGACTGGAGCGCGCCTCGCGTCGTTAACTGGAGCACGTATTGCATGGCTAACTGTTTACACTCCGCAATGCCTGCTACCAAGTTGCCTGATCCTGCTCTCGTTAAAGATATTGACCTCACTAATGTGCCTGCCTGTTACCATGATCTTCGCTCCGTTTTTTCTAAATCTAAAGCTAGTGCCCTGCCACCTCATCGCCCATACGACTGCTCCATTGAACTGTTAAATGGAGCCCCACTTCCCAAGGGGAAGCTCTATAATCTCTCTGGACCCGAAAAGAGCGCCATGGAAAATTACATACAAGAAGCCCTCTCTTTGGGTCATATCCGTCCTTCGTCTTCTCCAGTAGGCGCCGGGTTTTTCTTCGTGGAGAAGAAGGATAAGTCTCTTAGACCATGCATTGATTTCCGTGAGCTCAACCATATTACTGTCAAAGACAAATATTCTCTTCCACTACTCGATTCCGTTTTTGACTCGGTTCAACAGGCTAAAATCTTTTCAAAACTCGACCTGCGCAACGCCTATCACTTAGTGCGTATGCGTGACGGGGACGAGTGGAAAACTGCGTTTAACACCCCGCTAGGGCATTATGAATACCTAGTGATGCCGTTTGGTCTAACCAACGCCCCTGCTATATTTCAACGTTTAGTAAACGACGTCTTGAGAGATTTCCTCAATCGATTCGTTTTTGTTTACTTAGACGACATTTTAGTCTACTCCACTGATCCCCCACAGCATGAGCATCATGTCCGCCTTGTCCTCGAGAGGCTCCTCGAAAACCAGCTCTATGTCAAAGCCGAGAAATGTGAATTTCATGTTACCTCCATCCCATTTCTGGGCTACATCATAGAGGCTGGCAATATCCGCCCTGATCCAGCTAAAATTGAGGCAGTAACCCAGTGGGAAGTTCCCCCTACCCGGAAGAAGCTTCAGCAATTCCTAGGATTCGCCAACTTCTACCGCCGGTTTATCCGAAATTACAGCAGCATTGCTGCCCCACTCACCCAACTCACCTCCATTAACAGAGTCTAGTCCTGGAACCCGGAAGCTGATGCTGCATTTAAAAAAACTCAAGTCACTCTTTGTATCTGCTCCCATTCTCATTCAACCTGACATAACTAAACAGTTTATAGTGGAAGTAGACGCCTCTGACTCCGGTGTGGGAGCCGTTTTGTCACAGCGCGAAGAAAAAACAGGAAAACTCAAACCATGCGCCTATTTTTCCCGGAAGTTAAGTCCAGCAGAAAGAAACTACGATGTTGGGAACCGTGAGCTCTTGGCCATCAAGCTAGCTCTAGAAGAATGGCGTCACTGGCTGGAGGGAGCGGAACAACCTTTTCTCGTATTAACCGACCATAAGAACCTTGCCTATCTCCGTAGCGCTAAACGACTCAATTCCCGTCAGGCCCGCTGGTGTTTGTTTTTCGATCGCTTCCAGTTCACCATCACTTATCGTCCCGGCAGTCGTAACATCAAACCGGATGCTCTGTCTCGAAAATACAACACCTCTGACTCTAACTCTGACTCTCCAATCCTTCCCCCTTCATGTTTTATCGGCAACCTCACCTGGGAAGTCGAAAGCAAGGTTCTGCAAGCCCAAAGCAACACTCCTGAAGGCGTCACATGTCCCCCTGGCACCCTGTTTGTCCCGGATTCATTAAGATCTGAAGTGCTCACGTGGGGACACACTTCCCGCATCGCCTGCCATGGAGGGGTCTATCGTACCACCAGACTACTCAAACGACGTTTTTTTTGGCCCACCATGGAGCGCGATGTCAGGGAGTATATTGCGGCCTGTACCACTTGTGCTCGCTCTAAAACGTCCAATAGGCCACCCTCTGGACAACTATTGCCACTACCCACGCCCAGCCGTCCATGGTCCCACATTGCGGTTGACTTTGTCACCGGACTCCCACCTTCGCAAGGCCATACAGTTATCCTGACAGTTATAGATCGCTTTTCCAAATCTGCTCAGTTTATTCCTTTGCCTCAGCTCCCTTCTGCCTCGGAAACAGCTGACGTCCTCGTCGATCAGGTCTTCCGCCATCATGGAATCCCCTGTGACATTGTGTCGGACAGGGGTCCACAATTCACGTCACAGGTTTGGAGGGCTTTCTGTTCCGCCCTAGGTGCCACCGCCAGCCTTACGTCAGGTTACCACCCCCAGTCCAACGGCCAGGCAGAACGGGCGAACCAAGAACTGGAGGCGGCTCTCAGGTGTCTGGCGGCCCAGAATCAAGAGGACTGGTCTAAGTTCCTGGTGTGGGTGGAATATGCCCACAACAGCCATCCCTCCACGGCTACTGGCATATCTCCCTTTGAGGCCTCCTTGGGTTACTCACCCCCTTTGTTTCCTTCCCAGGAATTGGATCTGGCAGTGCCCTCGGTCCAGCTCCACCTCCAACGGTGTCGTGACATCTGGCTGCAGACCAGGGCGGCTCTCCTTCGCACTAAGGAGAGCAACTGCCAGATAGCCAACCGCCACAGGGGGGCGAGTCCCAATTACCAGCCTGGCCAGAAGGTTTGGTTGTCTGCCCATAATATCCCCATTCAGGCATCGTCACGCAAGTTGGCCCCCAAGTTCATCGGACCCTACACCATAGAACGGGTCATCAATCCCACTTGTGTCAGGCTCCGCCTCCCGGCCGCCCTCAAGATTCATCCTACATTCCACGTCTCCCAGGTCAAGCTAGTTACCGAGAGCTCGCTGTGCCCGCCGTCCACTTCCCCGCCGCCCGCCCGTACCATCGACGGCGCCCCCGCTTTTACGGTCAGCAAGATTCTGGATGTCCGGCGCCGTGGTCGTGGTGTGCAGTTCCTAGTGGATTGGGAGGGGTATGGTCCAGAGGAACGTTCTTGGATCTCCCGTGCCCTGATTCTGGACCATACCCTGATCGACGACTTTTACCGTGACAACCCTGATCGTCGTCTTGGACCGCCGGGTGGCGGTCGTTGAGGGGGGGGTACTGTCATGGTGGCCTGACAGTCTCTCTCCCCCTCCCCCGCTGATTCTGCCTTGGATCAAGACCAGCTGTTTCCACTTACCTCTTCATTACTGCTGCCTTCTTAAGGAGCTCATGGATCTTCAGCCGACGCCAGATCGTTGTTCCTCCAACGGTGCTTAGTCTGGCCAAGTCACGCTCCTGTATGTTGTCATGCTCCATGTCACTAATTATTCCTCTCGCTCTGCCTCAGGAAAATCCTGCTCTGGAACTCACCTGGTCGCGATCCTCTGGTCTCTCGTGCTTCGCTCCTGGACCCGCTCTGCAAGACTCCTCCAGCCAGCCGTCGCTCCTCACCCTGGGAAAAACGCCACCACTCACGTTCTGCCAAATTAAACCTCCTAAACTTACCTCTTAGTCTGAGTCTTCTTCCGGGTTTCAGCGTTTGGGTCACTCTGTTTTCATGCCTCATCATGACAGCTACGACTTGAAAGATTTGAAAACTCTAATAAATCTGGCAAATTTCTGGCTAATCAGCTTAAAATTAATAGAGAAAAATCATCAATCACCTCTATTATGGACCAAACAGGAAATGTCACTCATGACCCGGTCAAAATTAATAACGCATTTGAAAAATTTTATAAAAACCTGTACACACCGCAGATCAATCCGTCAGAGCAAAGTATTGACTCATTTCTTAATAATGTAAACCTACCCAGGCTAAATGAAGATCAAATCACAAACTTAGATTCTCCGCCCTCGCTGTCTGAACTTCATGAAGCTCTGTTACTTATGCCCAATGGTAAAGCACCAGGGCCTGACGGCTTTCCTGCTGAGTTTTATAAAGAATTCTGGGAACAATTGGCACCAACATTTTATAAAACGGTCACATCTATTAATGAGAGCCAATCAATGCCACCTAACATGAACTCAGCCAACATAATTCTTCTTCTAAAACCAGACAAAGATCCCACTAGTCCTTCAAGCTATCGCCCTATTTCTTTAATCAATGCAGATGTAAAAATTGTCTGCAAAGCACTAGCACAGAGAATAGAAATAATCACTCCTCACATAATTCACTTTTACCAGACTGGATTCATCAAAGGCAGACACTCGGATGATAATGTCCGTAGACTAGTTAATATAATAGACTTTGCCACCATTGAAAACCAGGAAATGACGGTACTATCGCTGGATGCTGAAAAAGCCTTTGACAGAGTAAATTGGAAGTTCCTTATTGCTGCCCTCCATAAGTTTGGTTTTGGAGAAGCATTCATCAATTGGATCAAAATATTATATCACAACCCCAATGCATCAGTTAGAACTAATAAACAGACTTCAAACAAGTTTTTTCTTGGAAGAGGAACCAGACAGGGCTGCCCACTCTCTCCTTCTCTTTTTGCTATATTCATTGAGCCTTTAGCTGCAGCAATAAGACAGAATGAGAGCATTATAGGAATAAAAACCAAACACAGCCATCATAAAATTAGTCTCTATGCGGATGACATATTACTGTTTTTTAAGGAATTTATATTCTGTAAATGAAACAGCAATGATCATAAATGAATTCTCCTCCATATCAGACTATTCCATTAATTGGAATAAGTCTGTTTTATTACCACTCAACAGGAATATGGAACAAAGACTCACAATTCCAGTTAAAACAGGAAATATCAAATATCTGGTTATCTACTTTTCCCCCAAACTATCAGAACTGGTGCAGCTAAACCACACCCCATTACTGAAAAGCATACAGGACGATCTAACACGCTGGACCAACCTGCCTCTGTCCCTTATGGGCAAGGTAGCCACGGTTAAAATGAAAATCTTACCCAAGGTTAATTATCTCTTCTCAATGATTCCCACACAACCGCCATTAAAATGGTTCAAAACATTAGACTCATCCATATCAAGCTTTCTATGGAACAACAAACCTGCAAGAATTAGTCTAAAAACTTTAAAATCTGCAAAAAGCTGTGGAGGATTAGAATTACCTAACTTCCACAAATACTTTCTTGCAAATAGATTACAATATATCTTAAAATGGTTAAAAAATAATCCAGAAACCAACTCATGGTTAGACTTGGAACAGGCGTTATGTGGAAAGATCAACCTGTCACAGCTACCATTTATTAGCCAAACAGTTAAAAAACAGGATTGTTTCAAAAGCATTAATATAAATGCCACTTTAACAGCCTGGTGGGAATTTCTCAAAATATCAAAATCATCAATTTAACCGTGCAAAATGACACCCATCTGGAACAACCCGGACATCCTTATTAACAAAAAAATGATTCACTTCCCAGCTTGGCAAGCAGGGGGCATAAAACAACTAGAGCACGTAATTATTGATAGAAGATTCATAACTCCCCAGGAACTTCAAGACAAACATGGAATAAATAACTTCTTGGAATATCAGCAACTTAAATCAAGTATTACTAAAAAGTATAAAATTAAAGACGACGATTTAAAGCTACCAGATGTAGTTACCACTCTGATTAATTTTTCAATGAATAGAACTCTCTCCAAAATATAAAAACTTTTATGTAATTTAGATAACAATATTGCCCTTCCAACAAAAAAATGGGATGCAGATTTGAGCATCAGCACAGATGAAAGCTTCTGGTCAGAACTCTGTCTAAATACCTTTAAACTGACAAAAAGTCCAAATCTGCAGCTAATCCATCTCAAAACTCTTCACAGAATTTACTACACTGGACAGAGGATGTTCAAGATGGGTCTCAGTAACTCAGACATTTGCGAGCACTGTGATAATAATCTACCCGACAGCTACATGCACGCACTGTGGTTCTGCACTCCTGTCCAGGCTCTCTGGCAGCAGGTATGTGCCGATTTATCAGTCTGGCTTAAGGTTTCAATCACTGCCTCACCATCACTTTGTGTGCTTGGTGACATGAGTGCCATCGATATAGAAGAAGGATTAGCATTTATCATTTTCATAACTCTTTGTATTGCCAAAAAAACTATTTTAATAAATTGGAAAAACAAGAAAAATATAAACACAAGTCAACACCGAAATCTGCTGTTTGATCATATCAGCTTGGAAAAAATGTCAGCCCAAAGCTCAAGTAACTTTGAAAGAATTCAGTCTCTCTGGTCTCCTGTGGTTGACTCCATGACTTAAGGGGTGGGGGGCTTGGTCGTCGCTGCTCCTTGCCCTTCTGCCGTGGTTTGGGGTGGGGGTCGGGGCTTCCGGTGCCTGGCGGGGGCAGTGGGGGGCTCCGTTGGTCGGGGGGTCGGGTCCGGTGCCTGGGTGGGGCGGGCTTGGGCGCTGCGTGGTCCTCTGGGCTTGGGTGTGGGGGTGCGTGGTGGGGGGGTGGGGTGGTGGTCTGGCTTGGCTTGGGGGGGTGGTCCCTTTGCCTTTGCTGGGGGGGGTTGGCGGGGGGCCCTGCTCGGGGGGGGGGGGGCCCAGCGGCGCCGGATGGGCTGCCCATCTGCACCTGGGGCTGGGATCGGCCCTTCCCTGGCTCTGGGACGGGACGGGACAACCCTCTCGGGGCCCCCGGTCGCTCTGGGTGTCACCCGCTTCGGCTGCGGGGTCTGGGGTGGGGTGGGGTGGGGGGCTTGTCGGCCCTGTCCTGTGGGGGGGGCGTTCTGGGGGGGAGGGGGGCCCATTATTGGTACGGGTCGGGGGGGCTAGCGGGTCGGGGTCTCCGCTGAGGCAATCAGTGGTTGCCTCGGCCGGTTGGCCTCCTCGGTCCCGTCGAGGCCTGACCAGAGCTCCTCTAGGGCCGGCGTCTGGGGGTGGGGGCCTGGGCTTGCTCCGGGGGGGGGCGACGCTTTCTGGCTCCTCTCTCTCTGTGTGGGGTGGGTTGGTGCCGGGCCTGGGGTGTCGGCGCCTCCGGGGGTGGGGCCCCTGGGCTGGGTGGCCCTGGCCCCTTTGCTGGGGGTGGGCTGGGGGACGGCTGTTTGACCACCGGGGGACAGTCTACCAGCTGTCCCCAACTTACCCCCTTCCTCATATAACCTCATATTAGGGTGAGGGGGTGGGGGGTCTAGCCTGCGATGCGCCTTTGGGGGGGGCTACTTGGGAGTGGCCCCCCTCCTATGGTTGCCGTATGGAGTGGGCCCCCCCTCTTTCTGTTTTATTTGCACCTTAGACATGTAGGGTCCTTGGTAGGGGGGGTGCTTGGACATCACTGCAAGCAAGCAGCAGATGTCCTCCTGGCACCCTACCCGCCAATTTTAACCGCACCTTAGACATTTAGGGCCCCTTGGTGTGGAGGGTGAGGGGACATCACTGTCAGTAATCAGGAGATGTCCCCTTAGTGCCCTACTCGCCAATTTTAACTGCACCCCCCTTAGTACACACACCCCTCCCCCTTCAATATATACATTCAAACATAAACACACACACATGCACACAAACACCCTCTCAAACACCCATACACATTTTACAAGGAAGGTGGGACCTGGGTCCATCTGTCCCCTACCCCTTCCCTGGTGGGGGGTGCGGGCCCCTTGGCGATGGCGGCCGTGTCCCTTGGGTGCCGGCGCCCTGGGCCCGGCGGTGCTCTCTCCGCACAGTGGGGGTGTTCATATTACACCTGAGCCGGGGGTGTTCGTGTCCCTGGGGGGTGGGTCCTGGTCCTTGCCCCTGGGCGCTGGGCCCCGCCAAACTTCCAACATGGCCGAGCCTGGTCGGGCCATATTTATAACACCCCTTGTGGGCTGCCCTTTTTTCCCCGGGGTTCCCCCCTCCTGGGCGGGGGCGGCGGGCCCCTGCCTTGCTCCTACCTGGACCAACCGTGGGCCGGGTGGGTGGCTGCCTGGTGTGCGGAGCGGGTCTCCCTTGGGGGGTCCTGGCTCGTCCCTGGGGTCGGGGCGGGGGGATGCCCGGAACTCCTGGGTGGTGGTGGGGTGCTCGTCTGGGGCTGTGGCCGTCCCTCTCCGGTGGGGCCCTGCGTTGGGCTCTTCCGGCGCGGCGGGGGGGCTGCTTTCCTGGCTGGGCTGGGGCGGCGCTCTCTTTCCCTCCGCGCCTCCCTGCTCTCTGGCTCTGGGGGCCTCGCGGCGGTCCTGCTGGCCCTGGCCTGGGTGGCGGTTTTGGTCGCCCGGGGGGCGGTTGTTCCCTGCCTGTTCCCATATGGCGTTGGGGGAATTCCGGCTGCCGCTGCGGCGGGGGTGTGGGGGTGGCTGGGCGCTCCTCCTCCTTCTTTTCACATTCCACCATCCATTTTAGAAGAACATAAACACTCACTTGAGCACTGGTGTTAGCTCACCTTTGCACTAATAGTTTGCATAATTGAATGAATGAAAGATTTCACACTAGTTGGTTTAAAGGCATAGGTATGCGTTCGTGAACACTATCTGTTTTGTGTACATGTTGACATGTGGACATTTTTGCAGCTAGCAGGTGTGTTGATAATATTTGAGTGTGTGTGAACAGGCCCCGCCCTTTTTGTACTACATTTGAACCGTACCGTAATGATAAACAACCAGTAAACCTGTCTGCTCTATGCTGCTTCATGGTCTTACCCCCCTTCCCCTCCTATTATCACCCTCCTACCCCCCCCCCCCCCCCCCTCTCTCTAACGTCCCTCTCTCTTCTTCCCCTCTTTCCTTTTCCGTCCGGTCCAACACCAAAGATTTTCAAACATGATTGAAATTAATAAAGTTTTGCCTCAATTACAAAAGGGGTTTATTCAGACATACCTTTGGTTTGTCTGAAGATGAATAACCCCTCTTGTTAAAATAAAATATGTCCAACACAAGAGGCCCTCAGCTCTCATCTGTTTGCCTAGCTGTTGGACAGGACAAGTTAAAAAAAAAAAAAAAAACGACAAAGGTTTTTTCATTTTGGATAAAAAACTGCATAAAAAGACCACAATTTTACAATGGATAAAAAAAAATAGTTGGAGTGGGACTTCAAGGAATTTAACAAGATAATTTAGTGTTAAAGATGAATGTGAAAGTTTCAACTTGTAGCTAAAAACCTCAGCTACTTCTTTCAGAAAACCCTCATTATTTTCTGTTTGAAATTCCCTTTACTTGTGTTTTCATGTAAAAGAAAAGTTATTCTATAGAAATCTGATGAGGCACATTATTGGCTCATGTATGTGAATATACCTTTCTGACAGCAGAGATTTATAAAAAAAAAAAAAATCAATAATAAAAAAAAAACTTTTGGTCATCTTAGACTTTTAGGTCTAAGATGAAAGGATCACATTCTGCTCATTTGCAGACCGGGAATTTTTTTTTGCCTTTTGCCTCCAGCTGCAGGAGAAGTGAAAGAAAAAGGCCAAGAACATCCTGATTTTATCATTCATCATGCCATAAGATAAATGGTAAAGAGAAGTTCATGTGTCCAATGTGCAGCATTCCCCTGAAACAAGTGCAAGGGCCTAACAAGCAGCTTCTCTCATCTGCATTATCTTAAATGCAGATTAGGTATCTTCACTCTATTCAGTCAGCGCACAGTAAATCATCAGTATTGTATCATAGATATAATCAGTGTTTACAAAATATGCCAAAACACAAGTTCCCTGAAGTGAAGCATGCAGTGGAATGAACAACTGATTCATTTGCTTCTTTTAATGGGTTAGGAGCCTGCCAATTGAAAGCATTTACTTATAAAAAATCTTTGCATATTATATAATGTACTACAAAAATAACAGAGGCATCTACGGCAAGTGGAATAATCTAAAATAACGACCCAGTGATCCATCCCAATGTGTGGGTGTATATGTCACATTTAAATCAGAGTTACAGCATGTTTAATGGAACACACAGACTTTGAGGCTTAAAGATTATTTAAAAAAAAATAGTGGCAGCAAAGAAGCCTACATGATGCACATCATGGTTTAGGTCTAAACAGGGCTCGTTTGCATTGTTGGAAGCCCCGTTGTTATTTCCGGCATTACACATCTGACACTACAACGCCACAAAAAGAGATTGACACCACCTTAGATCTGTTTTCACTCTCCTCTTTTTAAGCTTTTTCCTTTTACTCTGAAACTTCAAAAAGATCTTTGAAATGCATCTGTATAATTAAATTTTACCCGTGGTTCTTTGTTCCTGGGGCTGCTGTCCAGTTTCCCTTTTTTCTCTTTGAAGCACCATGACTGCCTCCGCTGTTCCTGCTAAAACAATGTGTCAGACTTTATTCCCACACCCAGCAGGTTGTTGTTCTTTGTGATGGCTCACCAACAGGCGTATTACCGGCAACGGTTGTCACTGTCATTGATGTACAGCCCCAAGACACTGCCTTCCACAGTTCCTCTGGGTGTTATGTTTCATGTTATAGGAACATGTGCATCTTGTCCAAAATGGGACTTCAGGGATGCTGGAGGTGTGTGTGCGTGTGTCTGTGTGTGTGTGTGTGTGTGTGAGTGTGTGTGTGTGGGGGGGGTGACGTAAGATCGAGGTGGCAAGTCTGCTTGCTGTCTCTGTGAGACAAATGGACCATGGTCACCCTGCACTGTTCCCAGACATCTCCAGATGTTCCTAGAGCTCATGTGGCCTGAGTAGCTGAAAGGCCCGAGAGACAAAGAGTCACAGCATGATTAATCGCCACACACGCTGCAGCACATCGCCTGGCTCCTGCTGGCCCAAAGGCTGAAAAGCTAGTCATTGCAAAGCTAAATGTGCAAACACAAATATTGCAAAACCTAATAGAAAAACATGTTCATATGGCAGTCAATTAGATGTACTGAAAAGGTTTCTGATATTTGAGGTCCCATGGGAGCCACATTTTTCTAGTATGTGTAATACTTTTGAAACGACCACCTCCAAAGGATGACCCTATCAAAATTTGAAAATAAAATATACTGATTACAATTTAAAAAATATTAATATTTTTTTTGTAGTCCTCCCAAAAACATACATAAATTAATGAACAATTGATTTATTGTCACATCGGTAGAACCAACATTAACAATGGGGATATACGCAGTGCCTCGAACCACCTCCATTAGAGAGGGAGACGCCAGAAGTCCAGCTGGCAGCTTACAGTCTGAGGGATCAAAGAGCACAGCAAAGTTATAATAGTTTCGGATTTTTTATTAGTTTTAGTTTTTATTTCGTTTTGAATTTTTGTTTTTAAATTTATTTAGTTTTACTTAGTTTTTAGAGGCAGCTTTACTAGTTTTTATTAGTTTTTATTTTTTGAAATTGCTTCGTTTTAGTTTAGTTTTTATTAGTTTTAGTTTTTTCTTTTTTTTTTTTGTGTAAATTAGGATATTTATCAGGTGCATGATTCAAAATCACCAGAATAAGTATTTTATAATAAAAACTCAATCAAAGATACATTTTGAAATACTTATTATTCAGAGGACACAAGGACAACCATCCTTAAATTAAAATACAACAGCCGATAACAGCATTACGTTACCTGCTCTCGCTTCTTTTTCGGGGGAGGGCGGGCGACAGTCTAGCTTGTCTAGGTCCTGTTGATTTGCGTTTTTGCATGTGCTTTTTAATTTTTAGATTCGTAGGGTTTTTCCCTTTGAGGAGCTTTCCACAAATTTTGTCTCCTGCTTTGACTACAAGGCACTTACTTTTGTTTTCAACGCTGGTATATTCAAAAAAGTCCCAAATAGGACTCTCCCGCTTTCTCCCAACTTTTAATGCAGCCATCACGCTCATGTAAATGTCTATGACCACGCTAGCCGGCAGTGTCTGACAGACATCATGTGACGTCACAGACAACGTGATGCCGTAGGGGTCAAATACACAGTAAAACTAGCAGCGTGAAGTAAATAGATTTTATTTCAACCCAAAAGACTTATGTATTAACAAAGACGAAAACAAAGTATTTTTTGGGGATAATATTATTTAGTTTCAGTTCGTTTTATACACACAACAAACAGTTTTAGTTAGTTTTCGTTTTTTTAAAACTCTCGTTTTTATTTTTATTTCAGTTAACGAAAATATTTTTTCAGTTCTAGTTTTAGTTTTTTCGTTCGTTTTCGTTAACTATAATAACCTTGGAGCACAGTGCAACCAAAGTAACGCTCGGAGCAGGTAGCACCCACTAATTTCATGGTCCCACCTGGAATGCGGCAGACCTTCGCCCCCCTGACTCTGTTGGTGTACCAGACTCTTGTGTGATGACACGATGACACTGCTGCAATGCCTGCACCACAGATTCTGGAACCCCTGAAATGAGAGATGACTCAAACATGGCGATCCTGTGCTCACCAAACAGTTCGTGACAGCACTTTCGGAGAACACTCATTTCTAAAACTCTGGGTGCCTGAGAGATGGTAGTACTGGGTGGGCCTTTAACAACCAACACACCACAATTTGGCATCGGTTTGCCACAAAGCTGAATATCCAATTCCAAATACCCAACTTAGGGGATGAAAAACCCCATTTGCTGCTTTGAGCTGCAACCAGTTACAATGATGGAGGCGTTATCTGCTTAAAGGCTCAAAGTGGTTTTAATAAAAACTTTGAGTGATTGTAGTCACAATTGAGCCAGTATCCAACAAGCACCTGACCTGGACACCTCCCATAAATACATTTAAGTAGGGGCACTCTGAAATCAGCCGGCCAGCATCACCCATGTCACCCGACATCTGCTGTGAGCCCATCACTGCCCCAAACAAACTGTGGCTCTGCGGTTTGGTGGGCGCTAGTTTTCTGAAGCCAGAGGTTTAACCCTACTCGGCTGGGAGGAGGGTTGATGGGAAACTCTTACTCTTCCATTGCATTCTCGCACAAAATGACCAGGTTGCTCACAGCGTCGGCATACTATTTGCCGGTTGCGCTGCCCACAACTCGGCTGGTATGATTTCTGCAAAAGATTAACATTTTTTGTGAGCTCGTTCAACTGCTCTTGCTGACATTTAATTAGTTCTTTTAGTTTGGCTATTTCGGATGTTGGAAGAGTATGAGCCTTTTGCTGGGAGCCACCCTGCACCCCGTACTGCATACCCACTATCGAAGGCGTAGAATTGCTGCGCCCTCTAGTGCCACCCTGTAAGCCTTCCCATTCCCATCTCATGGCCTCTCTCCGAACCACTAACAATGTAGCATTCGCATGACCCTGAACCCATTTCTTTGACTCACGCCGCAACGAGCTGTCCAGCACATGTTCAGTGAACTGATCCATTAAAAGCGATTCAGTATTTGTCATTCTGCATGGTGACTGCTGTTTCACCTTCTCCATCATACTCATCAGTGCCAAGGAGAACTTCTGCAAACTCTCCCCATCCCGCTGTTTTCTGGAGAAAAATCTTGCAACGAAACAAAGGACTGTGAGCAACCATAGAGTTCTTGCAGCGCTGAAATCGTTTTCTCAGGTTCACATCTGTCTGTAGTGGGCCGAAACTTTATCTCTGCACGCGCTTCCCCTTCCAAGTGATCAAACATAAAAAAGGCCTGTTCAGACGCAGACAAATGTCTGGCCCCACCACAGGTTTGTACCTCCTCCAACCACTCATCCAGAGAAAAGTTGGACATCCCACTAAACATCTGCGATCCCTGGGAATAAAAATTAGTCTTTCGGTTACTGATCCAGAAGCTGTAGGAGGGAAATCTGCATGCACATCAGTGCTCGGACCCGCTGTGGGTTCCGACTGTGTGTGAACCTGTTCCTGACGCAGTCTCTCATTGTCCGCTTCTAACTGGGCCACTAAACTCCTCAATTCTCAGAGTTCTTCCTCCATTCTGTTCACCAAAAATATCCTAAACGCTGAGGACTGGGAAATAAATGGTGCTGCTTTGCCTTAATAAGAACAATGTGTCATGGCTGCCTCTGTCAGATACTCTCCCCTCCCCTGCCTGCTCTGCTCTGGACGCGACCAGCTGTTCCTACTCACCTCATCATCCTGCAGCCTTCTTAAGGAGCTTATGGATCTTCACTCGACGCCAGTTTGTTGTTCCTCCTATGGAAAAACCTCACCTGGTCGCAGTCAACTGGTTTCCCGTGTGCTCAAGCTTGGATTTCCGCAGCAAGATTCCTCCAGCCAGTAGCCGCGCCTCCGCCTGGAAAGACTCCACATTCATCTACTTCTCCATTAAAAATCCTAAACTTACCTCGTTGTCCGAGCCTCCTTCCGGGTTCCAGCACCTGGGTCACTCTGAACTTACGTCTGAACATGACACAATGACATAAAAACATTAAGGTTTCCAACATAAAATCACTTTAAAAAAACACACCAGCCTCTGCCTATAATGTTTAAAACATCCTGCCGACAACGCCAAAATGTGGCAGCACGAGAAAACAGGTCGATAACACCACCTGGGGCTGCTGAGCAGCAGGTGTAGGTCCTGCTCTAAACCGAGGCAGAGGCTGTGGTTTGTTTTAAAATATAATTTATTAGATTTCAGTTAAAAACAATGTTAAGAAACGTTTTAATAAAACAACAATCCTTGATAAAAGTCAGTTAAAATATACTGGAGGAGGAGCTTACCGAGGTGGTTAAAACATCGTAAAAACAAAGCAAACACCCTTTTTGTGAAGCACTGCACACGTGATGGGAAACCACACAGCACACTGGGACCCACCACCAGACACAGCAGTCCACCACCTCGGTCTCCCACCTCCTGGAACAAGAATAAAATTGACAATACCAATAAAAGACGCACAATTGAAAAAAAACATTAAAAGGTGATCAGTGTTTAGAGCTGGGCGTGTCGCTCCAACCGGTTCCGTGGTGGCGGGAGATGGACCCGGCCAGAAATTACGGTTAAAAACATTAAAAGCAAAGCAGCAGCTTTAATCCCCTATTTGCGGGGAGATAAGGGCGTGCAGCCAAAAACACGTTCCTGAAGAAAAAGAAAATAAATAGTTTGCAGGAGCCTCAATTGTATGTGCAGGAGGAAGGCCAGTTTAACATACCAGTCACTAAGAGGAGGGCGGGTCTAGGTGAACAGAGTCACGTCACACTTGCAGACTATTGCCGCCACGCCGCAGATGTGCCAAAGCCTGGCCGATTTCTCGTGTAACAGGGAGTTGTGCATAAGTATGCTCATAAGTCCCCAATCTATCGAATTACATAAATGCCAAAAATTGAAAGGGCGTAAAGACAACTAAGCGGGCGTATTTAGAAACTGAGTGAGTGAACCTTAAAACTGTGATGGCGCAATTCTAACCAAGCGACCCCATATTTTACAACTGAACGGCTGAAATCCTAACTGAGCAGTGATCCTGCTCGGTCAATTCTCTTCTACGCCCTCACCTGGATTTACGCTCAGTGGTAACCCTTGTGCTATCCTAGGCACTTTAACATTGGGAGTGGGGTCATCTAGACCCACAAGACAGTGTGTTAAACCTTTTTTCTTCAACGATTTGTGATCTTCACTGGTGTCCATGGATTACATGAAATCTTTCCACCTTTATCCACCTTTGTCATGGTAGGGAGAACACGTCAATGTAAGGGTGGGGTCATCTAAGATAGCACAAGGGTTAAGGGGGCGTTTTTGTCACTTGGGGGCGGTATTCAGGGGTGTGTTTGTCACTTAGGGGCAGGAACCTTTCTGGTTGATCTGATTGGCTGAAATTTGCATGCCAAGCAGCGGGGCAGGACTTTCATTTTGGGGCTTTAATAGAAATCGAACGGCGGCTGTAACGTGGATTAAAAGCATTAAATTGCATTTCTCCTCCTATGCGCTAGCGAAAACACCATCTTAAAGTACACACACACAGTCTTGCGCCAGTCTGTCTTGCATTTCTCCTAAGCGCTAGCGAAAACACCAGCTTAAGCAGTGGGCAAGCTGCTTTTCAGCTTGCTTACTCCTGTACTGAAATGGTTGAGGGTTATGAGGTAGAAGGAGCATAGAAGGCTTTAAAATGTAGATAGTTGCAATGCAGTTAGGTTCCACTTGGCCTTTTCGTCTCTCTCCCTTCCTCCATCTTCTTCTACGACCCACAACTACACATTAGGCCCACCGGCTCATAGGGCACCCCCTGCTGGCAGAAGAAAATTTATGACTTTTAAGTGCACCTTATAGTCGTGAAAACACGGTAGACACATTTTATATTTTATCAATAGTTTCTCATGATAGGGATGATAGTTTACAGGTGAGGCACCTTCTCAACTTCCTCCTCCATTGCATGTTCCTGCTGAGATATGTTTAATAAGAAACCAAAATCCACTCAACTGATCCCAAACCCACCCAATTTTTGCCCGCAAATTTTGAATCAAAACCTCCCAATTGGGTAAAAAACACTGGAAGGCAGCTGATGCTTGGGATCTGTAGTTTATTTGTTATCAGCTCTGCATATCACTGGGTCATTCTTCTTCTTCTTTCTCTTTTGGCTTTTCCCATCAGGGATTGCTACAGTGAAACAACCTCTCCTTTGAGGATCGCATGGTTAACTTGGCAATGTTTTACGTTGGAAGCCCTTCCTGATGCAATCCTCTCAATTCATCGGGGCTTGGGAACAGCACAGAGGCAGAGAAGGGAACAGGGAGCAGTCCGGAGTCAAACCCAGGCTTCACGGATGGAAGGCGCCGCAAACCAGCACGAGCTAAACTGGCCCCTACTGGGTCATTAAAAAAGCTTTAGGTATATGGTTAAGTATATGGTAATGTTTCATCTAATGGCCTGTTCACACCGGGACGAATTTCGCCGGCGATTTTCGCCGACGTTTAACGCCTCGTGACTAAACAAAGGGCACCAACGAGAGTGTGCACACCGACGCGAAAAAACGCCACGCGTTAAAGCGTCAAAAAAAACAAACGCCTCGGGTTCGTTTTTTTTTTCGACGCGTCGCGTCGAAATCTACTCGACCAATGAGAATGGCGCTTTTGCTCACGTGTCTGGAGCTTCTGAAGTTACAGTAAAACACAACTTGGGGGCGCTCAAACACAAAACTGCCTTGCTGAGCACACATACCAGCGAAGAAGATAGACGCCAAGTAGCGTCTACACTGCCGCAAAGAAATAATGACGGACATTCTAAAATATCCCCGAACCAAGCACCAGTTGGAGCTACTGGTGCTTGAAATATTCATGTTTTCTTTGTTTGATTCTGACAAGCGTGTAAATACTTGCTCTCTTCTTCTGAGTGAAAAGCGACTTTAAGAAGCGTAAAGTTGCGCAGCGCCACCTTGTGTACAGGAGTATTTCTGTTTTACATTAAGCGCCATCTAATGTCAGGGAATGAAATTGCATGTTCACTCCACTCATCGTCAGCGAAAATCGCCTGGGTGTGAACACAAAAAACGTGGCGAAAAACGCTGGCGAATAACGCCTGGCGAATATTCGTCCCGGTGTGTACGGGCCTTAAGTCTCTTCAAGTAGTTTTTGAATGACTTTTTTGTAAAAGGAGAGTTATTTTCGCAGCCCTTTTTCCTACCCAGAAGTAAGATGGCTAGATCTCTGAGGCACTGGCTTTTGCTCCTTGTGGGTGGAGCCCATTTCACAACATCAAACTGGAACCAGCTTTTTTGACAGCATGTCTGCGTTTTGTCCACGGAAACAAACATCTGAACTTTTGCAAAGATGGATGTTTACACATTGTGAATATAAAACTAAAAGTGTTTTTGCCGATCACCGCTAGCTCCGCACCACACCACAGACAAAGTAGATGTGTGTCTTGGCCTGGGGGTGCTGCTGGCAGAACAGATTATTTCTTCCTGGAAGGGGCTGTTCCCCACTTATCTATGTCTCAATGTGAGAACTTGCTTGTTTTCATGGATTGGGAGAGGCTCTGCAGAGTGCAGGCTTTTAGAGGAATGCTCAGAGGTGAGTGAATGGATCAAAACACCACTTTGGGGTTGTTTTTTGCAAGAAATGAACACTATAATACACGTAAAATGTCAAACAGTTGATTTATTTTATGAAATATGCCCTTTAAGATTCCATAACTTTTTTTATTGAATTTGAACATTGAATCAAGAGATGATTTGTGAAACTGAATGAAGTCAGAACAGCTATTTTAATTCAGCTAACTTCATAACACAGATGAGTGAAAAAAAGATGTCTCAGAAACGTCAATACTTTTTTTGTTGGAGTCTCTCCTTAAACTTCTTGTATAAAATGTTCCATACTTAAGTCTGCAGTGACGTCTTGGTGGGATCTCTGAGAGATTTCTAACCTTGCCTACTGTGAAGGCTCTTCAGGAGGGTCCTACTTTTGCAGCCCTGTGGACAGAGGGTATTTCACATAAATTCTGACCTCTGTAGCTGCTTTCATCTGATCAAAACCCTTTTTGCCCCCAAGTGTGGCCACTTGGACCATTTTTTTGGTCCTTTTTGTGGGTTTCCTTTTGTTTTCTTCTGCTGCCCAGTTGCTTTTCTGGGGATAGTCCAGAGAGGACTGCAGCGTTAAGCTTAATCAATGCTGGTTGCTACTGTAATGGGACACTAATTGGGAATTGAAAGTACATTAAGGTTTTTGTAAGAAAGGTTGATGATCGATGAGGTTGATTGTTCAATCATCAATTTGTTGTTTATTTTAGATCACAGGTCCACATCTGAACATATTGCCAATCAGCAAACTCTCTCCCTGCACTGTCTTGACAATTTTTTCGTCAACTGGCCGATGTTGGCCAAGCACACAAATGTCCTGTTTAGTTAGGGAATGCTGACTGGACCTTGACTGGTTGATATAAGGTGAGTGGAAATTACACTAATTTAGACAGGCTCAGTCAAAAAAAGCCAATGTCGCCTGTTAACACTGGATTTACACTGGTCTGTCTGTGGTGCGTTGCGTGGGTAGTTCATTTCATAACCATCAGTTAGTTTTAAATTGTCTCCGTCTCTGATTCCCCCGCACCACCTGGCTCCCATAGGAGTGGTTTCTCCTGCCAACCGTGTGGCAAGTAGTACGACGCACTCTCTTTTATTTATTTATATTTTTTATAACTTGTCCTGTCCAACAGCTGGGCAGGCAGATGAGAACTGAGGGCCTCTTGTGTTGGACATATTTTACTTTAACAACAGGGGTTATTAATCTTCTGACAAACCAGAGGTATGTCTGAGTAAACCCCTTTTGTAATCGAGGCCAAACTTTATTAATTTCAATCATGTTTGAATATCTTTGGTGTTGGACCGGACGGAAAAGGAAAGAAGGGAAGAAGAGAGAGGGATGTTAGAGAGAGAGAGAGGGGGGGGGTAGGAGGGTGACAACAGGAGGGGGGGGGGGGGGGATGATACCATGAAGCAGCATAAAGCAACAAGTTTACTGGTTGTTTATCATTACGGTAATGTTCAAATGTAGTTAAAAAAGGGCAGGGCCTGTCCACACACACACTCAAATGTTATCAACAGACCTGCTAGCTGCAAAAATGTCCACATGTCAACATGTACACAAAACAGATGATGTTCACACACGCATACTTATGCCTTTAAACCAACTAGTATGAGATATTTCATTCAATCACGCAAACTATTAGTGCAAAAGTGAGCTAACACCTGTGCTCAGGTGAGTATTTATGTTCTTCTAAAATGGATGGTGGAATGTGAAAAGAAGGAGGGAGAGTGCCCAGCCACCCCCACACCAAGACCCCTGCCGCAGCAGCAGCGGCAGCCGGAATCCCCCAACGCCGCACGGCAGCAGGCAGGGAACAACCGCCCCCCGGGGCGACCAAATCCGCCACCCAAGCCAGGACCAGCAGGACCGCCGCGAGGCCCCCAGAGCCAGAGAGCAGTGAGGCACGGAGGGAAAGAGAGTGCGGCCCCAGCCCAACCAGTAGAGCAGCCCCCCGCCGCGCCGGGAGAGCCCAACGCAGGGCCCCATCCGAGAAGGGCGCCCACAGCCCCAGACGAGCACCCCATCACCACCCAGGAGTTCTGGGCATCCCCCCGCCCCAACCCCAGGTACGAGGCAGGACCCCCCAAGGGAGACCCGCTCCGCCCTCCAGGCAGCCACCCACCCGGCCCATGGTTGGTCCAGGGAGGAGCAAGGCAGGGGCCAGCCGCCCCCGCCCAGGAGGGGAGCACCCCGGGGAAAAAGGGGGCCCACAAGGGGTGTTGTAAATATGGTCCAACCAGGCTCGGCCACAGTTGGAAATTTGGCGTGGCCCAGCGCTCAGGGGCAAGGACCAGAACCCACCCCCCAGGGACACCTTCAGCTCAGGTGTAATGTGACCCCCCCCCACGCGCGGAGAGAGCACCGCCAGGCCCAGGAAACCGGCACCCAGGGAACACGGCCGCCGTTGCCAAGTAACCCCCAGCAGGGAAGGGGTAGGGGACAGATGGTCCTAGGTCCCACCTTCCTTGCCAAATGTGTGTGCGTGTATGTGTGTTTGTGAGGGTGTGTGTGTGTTTATGTTGGAATGTATATCTAGAGGGGGGAGGTGTGTGTGTACTAAGGGGGGTGCAGTTAAAATTGGCGGGTAGGGCACTGAGGGGACATCTCCTGATTACTCACAGTGATGTCCCCTCACCCTCCCCACCAAGGGGCCCTAAATGTCTAAGGTGCGGTTAAAATAGGCGAGTAGGGTGCTAGGAGGACATCTGCTGCTTGCTGGCAGTGATGTCCAAGCACCCCCCCCTACCAAGGGCCCTACACATCTAAGGTGCAAATAAAACTGAAAGAGGGTGGGCCCACTCCATACGGCAACCATGGGAGGAGGACCACTGCCAAGTAACTCCCCCCCCCAAGGCGCATCGCAGGCTAAACCCCCCACCCCCTCACCCTAAATTAGGTTATATGAGGAAGGGGGTAAGTTGGGGGCAGCTGGTAGACTGTCCCCTGGTGGTCAAACAGCTGTCCCCCAGCCCCCCCACTCTCTTTGCTCATTCATAATATAAGGTATTGGGCATGTTTTGTGTCATAAATGATGTTATGTTTTTGTACTTCCAAAATTAAACTTATCTGCAGTGCTGCCATCAATTATTGCGTGGGGACATGAAGAGAAGTTTAAAAAGTCTTATTTCAAATGGTAAATATTTATATAGCACTTTTCTTCCTTACCCAAAAGTCCAAAGTGCTTTACAGTCACAGTCCCATTCACCCAGTCACACACATTCACACACTGGTGGCGGCTCCGCTGCCGAACACTGGTGCCAACCTACCACCAGAGGCAAGGTGGGGTTCAGTTTCTTGCCCATGGACACTTTGACACATGGGTGTGCAAGGTGGGAATTGAACCTACAATCTTACGATCATGAGTCGACCGCCCTACCGCTGCATCACAGCCACCCAAAAGTACAAAGGAAGTTTTTATTTTGAAACCTTGACCTGTTTCCGGTTTTCTGGCTTTTTGCAGCAACATTGACTGCAAATAGAACTCCTGTGTAAAGCTTGCATTGCGGAGAGACGAATGTCAGACGCAGACATAAGATGTTAATACATTCCGATTGATTAATGAACATTCTATTTTTGTAATTTAACACAACGACACGAAGACAAACCGCTTATTTGCCAGTGGAAATCAACCTTTAAACTCAATTCTGACCAAACAAATACAAATATTGGCTATTTTTGTGGTTCTTGGACTTTTTATTTTTTAGTAGTATTAACCCATGAAAAGAAAATGCATTGTCATCTGGGATTTGGTATATCTACTTTTATGTTTGATTTTATACCTACCAGTTAAAATGGAGTAAATCCATTTTACTTTATTAATAATTAGTAATTAGGTGCTATCGGGTTTAATACATTCAGCAAATACGTCAAACATTGAAAAGTGGAAACCACTGCTTGCTGCATTAAGGTTTTAACTTTATAGGCATTAACATTTCAATTCTCACTTGATTCCTGCTCTCATTCCACAACCCCTTCAAATGTTTGGGTGTTTTCAACTCTCATTTCATTTTAAAGGGCAGTTTAAGGTCGAACAAAAGAGAGGTGGGCAGAACAATAAAGACCCCTCAAAAGAGTAGAAGCTCTTGTGAGCTGTTTGTAACCGCTCACTTATTCTGCTGTTCTTCAAACTTGGTGACTAATGGGTTTATTTTTGCTCTTTTGCCTTGGCACAGTTATTGCCAAATGGAGTGGCAGGACAATAGTTGTTGAACTGTTAGCTTTAGGTTTTCTTCCATATTATAGATCAAGGGTGTTCATCTGTGTTATGATAGGAGCAATTTGCATTCCATTTTTAGTTAATGCTAATTGCAAATGACCATGTGGGCTCAGCTGTTGCTAAGTCACAAACAAGACCCCAAAGCATTTATGGCAGTATCTGGACATTTTAATCACGCTGTTGCAATCCGAGAATTGATACATTATTTTTGAAGTAAATTAAGTTTGTTCAGGGTTAGGAATTATTCGTCAAAAAAAACCCCTCTAAAGTATAAAAAGTCTGTTTACTTTTACTTTTTTCTTATTGCAAAAAAAACACAGTAGATTGAGTCACTCATACTTCACCCTAGAAAAACTTTACTGCTATTGTTTTGCCTGTTTTTATTTTGAGAACTATAACTTTGTTCTTAGCTTAGTTTTGATTCTTACCATTCCATTTAGCCTTACAGGAAAAAGGAAAGATAAATGATTGGTACTTTTTTAAATTATGCACATGCAAAGCCATCAAGTCCACTGAGTACCAGGACGATGAGTCTCTGGAAAGTTCCTGGGGTTCCATGTAGTCCAAATGGAACAACAGTAAACTCATAAAGGCCCCAGGGCATCTGGAAAGCTGTGTACTCTTGTGACCAAGCAGTAAGGGGCATCTGCCAATAACCTTTGCAGAGGTCGATCAATGGTGGTTAAACACTTTTATGTAAGTATGGATACGTGCTCTTCAGGAATCCATGTAATAAGTTGTGGGGTTCCCCAAGGGTCGATTTTAGGGCCAGTACTTTTAATTTATATGTGTTGCCTCTTGGGGATGTCATCAGGAGACATGGCGTTGACTTTCACAGCTATGCTGATGATACACAGCTTTACATCGCCGTGTCTCCTGATGACCCTGAACCTGTTAACACTCTTTTAAACTGTATTTTAGATATAAAGTCATGGATGGCCGAACATTTCTAACATCTCAACCAGGAAAAAACTGAAGTTCTAATCATCGGTTCTGAAGACAAGAGAGAGTTGATTTTACCACATCTTCATAATTTTAAACCTTCTCAATGTGTGAGAAACTTGGGCGTACTTTTTGACTCTGAGCTAAATTTTATCCCACACATTAAAAATGTCGTTAAGACAGGGGTTTATCATCTTTTTTTATCATCAGTTTATCATTCCAAGAGTCCGCCCGTTCCTCTCTCTTCCCAGCACAGAGGTGCTGATGCATGCTTTTATTTTCAGTCGTTTAGATTATTGTAATGCCCTGCTCTTTGGTTTACCCAAAAAGTCTATTTCAAATCTACAACTATTGCAGAACTCAGCGGCACGAGTTCTGACGAGGACCAGAGGGTGGGAACACATTACACCGGTTTTGAAATCGCTGCATCGGCTCCCTATGCGTTTCAGGATTGAATTTAAAATTCTTTTGATGGTTTATAAATGTTTTTATTGTCTTGGGCCTTCTTATTTAAATGATATTCTTTTAAAATATGAGCCCTCGCGGACCCTGAGGTCGTCCGGTGCTGGCCTCTTACTTGATCCTAAGGTGAGGACCAAAACTTAAGGTGAGGCTTCGTTCTGCCATTACGGTCCTCGCCTGTGGAACGGCCTGCCGGAGAGCCTCACGGCTGCAGAGACTGTAGGGGTTTTTAAGAAGAGGCTCAAGACCCACCTTTTTAATTTGGCTTTCAGTTGATTTTAACTGCTAATTTATTCTATTAGTTTTAGTATAGGCTATTTTATGTATTTATTTTCATTTTATGCATCTTATTCTCAATTTTATGTTTTGACATACATCTTATGTTTTTAATTTTAGTATCTTATCATGATTTTAACCCCAGTGTTTCTTTTGGGGATCTTTTCCTCCAGGGCTTGCTGGTTTTGTCAGCAGTTATTGCTGCAGTTCTTGCCCTTGCTGGAGCAGCTGGGGTCTAACTTTGCAGCTTCATGGGTGTGAAGTGGACCCCAGTGTTGTCCCAGTCTGGGTGGGGGCTGTGGGGATGCTCCCATGGCCTGGCTGGCTCCTGGTATGAAAGGATTCCCAAATACTGTTTCCTCACAGCAGAGCCAAGCCATACTTGTTTGCTTATTTATTTATTTATTTAAAGTTACATAGTCATTATTCTTTGTACGTGGGGGCCGTGGGTCATATGTGTTAACGGAGGGGAGTGGGAAGGGTGAAGGGTGGGTTGGGCTTTTACTGTAATATTGTGTGTTTCCTGTTTTTAATGTTAAAGCGCTTTGAGCTGCACAAAATGCATGAGAAGCGCTATTTTATAAATAAAGTTTGATTTGATTTGGTTTGCTGTCCCCAGACGCTTAATGAAATTGTCAATGCGAAGAGTTTGATACGAGTCAAATTTAGACATTGCATTTAGGTATCTAAAGTCAATGCAAAATCTAATTGAGCCATCCTTCTTTGGAACCAAAACCCCCAGATTACACCAGTAACTTTTTGAAGGCTGGATGATTCCAAGAGACAGCTGGAAGTCCATCTCCTACTTTAATGGGCTCAGTCATCAACAACTGCCAAAGGCGACGCACCCAAAGCAACTCTCGCTCATGCACCAGGACTGAGAATGGCGTTTCCAGACAAATGCAAAGGGGACCGCAAGCAATGCGTGGGGTTCCTTATACAGTGTGATCTATTTCTGCACCAACAATCTATCCACTATCCCACAGAAGATGCTAAAGTGTAACTGGTGTGCTCCCTCCTGACCGGAGAAGCACGAGAGTGGATAGCTGCACTCTGCACTGGAGGATCATTACCCTTCCACTCATATGCTGCACTCACACAGCAGCTTCAGGAGGTGTTTAACCATCCTGTGGACAGCAAAGGCCCCAATCCAGCAGGGGCGACAGACCACAGCCGCCTACTCGCTATGATTCTGGACTCTGGCGGCATGCACAGACAAGATAAGCAGCTCTCATGGTGATGGCTTAACGTGAGGGATATTAGGAGGGATAAAGTGAGCTCAATATTGGACATATAATCAGGCATGAAAAGAACATAAAAAAGATTGGTCAAGTGTATGTATGCAGTTAACAGATGGTTAAGACAGGACACAAGTTTGTCAATTAGAACACTTAAGTTACACTTAGTTTCAATCTGAAACTTTTCTTTTCCACTAATTTCAATACCTGCCTCTGCACTTTCATCCGCCATACATTTGCGCTTCTTTGTGCGCTGGAGGTCATGTCTGTAGTCCGGTGAGACTGAATCGGTACCATTTAAAACTAACCCTTCCAAAAAGGCAAAATTGTCTCTCTGTGCTGCCACAAAGTCACAAAGTGAAAGGAGAAGTTGTGTAACTGTGTGTATGTCAGTGTCTGCAACTGCAGGGTCGTGGCTTGGAACCACTTCAGTATTGTATCCCAAAAGTGTGCCATGAAAGCTATAGTATGTCCGACTTATCACAGAGGGCAGAGGCCTCACTTCTAGTTTCATGTTTCTGCTGTGAGTCTTTGGAAATAATATGCAATGCCACTCTCAATTATGAATAATATTTCAAAAGAGTCCAAGAGTCTTTGTTGATTCAGCTCTTGAACTCCAGCGAGTACCTGATAATTATTTCAATATGTTTCACATCTGTATCACGGAACACGTTTTTCCCCAAATGTATGTTGATAAAGCACAAAACATGTACATTGATTGCAGAAAGTGAAAGAAATAGCCAGCTTCTAGGCTACTGTTAACAGCATTGACACTGACTACAGTAAATTAATGTGCTGCACAGGGGACAGGACAAATCATATGAGCTTGGACTCCATTGTATTTTCCTACATTTCTTGCATTGTCATAAGACTGGCCTCGACAAGATCAGAACCAACTCTTCCTGTGTTTTTGGAGTGACTGTTTAATGTTAAAATGCTAGCCCAATGCTCCTCCCTCTTATCATGCTCACTGATACGTGCAGAATGTTTCCAACCAAAAAACCTGTGGACAAACGCATTGCGCTTAACTTATAAATGGTTTGCAAGCGAAACAAAATATACAACCAGATGAAGGGGAGTAAAGTTGCCACTGCCTTGTCACAGACTGGCCATTAGGTAGAGAGCATTTGATTAAGCAATTTTTGAAACTCCTAGTGATGCCCCCCATGGTCCTATCCCTACTTGAGCCAGGGTACTCTTCTCTTCGATTTTGAAAACCAGCTAATCCTTTACTAACAAGAATCTTTCACTTACATTTCTCCCATCATTGCCAGGTGAAGAATTTTGATGAAAGCAACACACAGTGTAATGTGGGAGTTTTGTGTCGATATCGGATTTTCACTTGGACTTCCTTCTGTTGGCATTGGTGTGTAAAGTACACCTCTTTACAGTGGGGGCATATGGAAGTAAAATAAAGTGAAGCGGGGGGAAACTCAGTGTTCTGAAGGTGAATATTTACCAGTCTATGACTCTCCTTGAAGATATCTATAGGTTATAATGACACATGAATCTGCTGTGTATTGCGACTTGATCACTGTATAGCCTGCCCCTGCGTCTAGGTCGGCTATCAGACATTCACTTCATGATGTGGTCGCGATGCGCAATATATTTGCATGAAGTTGGAGATTTCTGAACTTTTGGGCATGTCGCAATGACAGTTTTAAAGCACTCCAAGGACCATGTCGTATTGTGAACACAATACTGTGTGGGAGTGAAATTACTTCTAACAGAAAATATGTCCAACTTCAACTACCTATCTACTGGGGCCAGTGTTAGGTTCAGGACATGCTTTCCGTGTGCACATTTATTGCCCAAATGCATTGTCATGTGTATTTTAAAGGTACGCAGATATGTGCACATGTTGCAATATTGACAGAGCTGTGAGGGGCGATCATCCGAACTTCCATGTTGAGCTTGTGGTAGGGTCAAACAATGGTGGAAAATATTAATGAGAGCCCGGTTGGCTATCTGCCCCCTACAAGATACTGCCAGTATCCAATATTGCCATTTTAGCAACTTTTGGCTGTCTCTGGCGACCAAAACCTCATGTAGCGACTTAGCAGCTTTTTAGGTTAATCTGGTGACTTTAAAAAAATAACAAAACACATCTCTCGAGTGTCAAAATCATTGTTTTTCTATGTAACTTTAGCTTTGCAGTGCCACAAGAATTGTATTTCATGGTTGAGCAGCACTGCACATTAGCCTCAATCTCGATACTGTACCCTTTGGGATTGGCAACATAGCCATGTAGACACTTTTTCTTGAGATCAGTGAGTCATGTGTGACATTATGACACCATAGTAATGTCATGATGTAGGTTAGCAATGTTTCAGAGAGCCAAAAATGACTTTTGGTGATTTGTTTTGGCAGCACTACGAGTATCGTGCATAGCGCTCAGATCATTCGGCTGCATCTATGAGCTAGCATATCCTAGACCTTAGGGTTCGCTAAAAGGAATTTCATTCAAAATCCTTGGTAAATCAGAGGCTCTTTAAAAGAACATTTGCAATCAGAGGGCTCACTTGAACAGTATGCTCTCTCATTACGGCTCTTTCTATCTATCCCAGGAGCCCTCTGAGTGCCGTAGCCCATAGGCCAGGGGTTCCTCTGACTGCCGTACCCCATAGCCCAGAGGCCCTATAAATGGCCTTTTAAAATACCATTTTTTTATCAATAAAGATTCATTTTCTTAATGTTTCCTATGTCGGAGAGTCCTGTGCTTATATGTCTTTGTTTGTCTGGTGGCTAGTTAGGGTAAAAGAAGAGCGGAAACCGTAAAGACACACACCCTTTTAGTGCTGGTGGGTTGTTAGTTTATATGCACATTAACATTAGTTTATTGTTTGTACATTAACCTATCGGCAGTGAATTGCTCTGTGTCGCAATGATAGGATCTTTGACCCGGGGGGGGGGGGGGGGGGGGGGGGGGGGCTTCTCTGTTACTTATTAAACAGTTAATATGATAAGTAATAAAGACACAAAAACTATTTTGACTGTTTATCAACTTTTCTTTTACCTTGTTATAGGGGTCATGCCACTTTTTCAGGCTCTGTGCTGGTCTGTTGTCTGTAGATGAAGGCCATGAACCGCTGGAGGTAGAGGTCCTCATTCGGGAAATCTACACACAACGTTTTATAGATTCTGAAAAACCGAAAATGGTCATTTGTTGAATTTGCTGCATTATTAATTCATATTTACTGAAAGGAAAAGAAGTTACAATCAAAATCAATCATCTTAATAGGTCAAGTTACCGCTTAGGAACATTTATTTTGCAGCAGCTTCACATTTCTTGCATTGTGAGCTTTTGGAGTGTTTCTGTTTGAATTCATTTACAGGATGTCAGAATAAACTCTCAAAGCTGCTGTTCAGATATGAACTGCCACCCACCCTTATAGATATTTTGCTTAAGGATGCTCCAATATGGAGTCCTATACTGTTCATAATTAAATAAATAAATATTTAATTAAATAAATAAATATGACCTCATGCAAATACACAATCAGCCAATAAATCTCTCATAAATATATAAAAAGATCATGAAATTGTGAAAAAGCTGCACACAGATTTTAAATTAGCCATTATATTATTCAATATATTTCATTGCTTTAAAACCTGTTCAATATTTTAAAACAGTTTTTGAAAATATTCATTTTATTCATGTGGAATATTATTTTAATTCTACTTCTTTTTTCAGATCCTTGGATTTCAAAATCAATATTTTCCAAAGTAGCTTTGTTTTTATTTCATGTTGCTGTTTTTCACAATGGCGTATTTATTTCATGAAGAGCTTTTTCAGGAGAATGTTTCTGTCTGTCAATCAAACCAGACAAGGCGGAGACACTTTTGTGATTGGCTATTCCTTTACTCAGACATGAGCAGCAGCACCCTAACTACATCGATCGGAGATGCTTCAGCAAACGTGACGGCGCGATGACCACTCCTCAACACTAGGGGGAGTATGCACCTCAACACATCCACAGTGTTACCAGAAATTGGGCAGTTTTGGTTCTAAATTTGCGGATAAAAGTGGCTTTGGGCGAGTGTGCATAATTCGGGTGATTTTGTGGTCGGTTCGGCAATTTTCATCTTCTCATGAACATTTAGTAGTGGTCTAAGTTAGGCTGGGTGGCTGTTGGAGTTCCACAAAACTTCTATGAACTGGAGTTCCATGAACGCAACATGCCGCGTGTGGGAGGGGCTGCCAGCTAATGTTTTTAGCCTTATAGCCACATGGAGCTGTGGCTGTGTTAATCTCATTTAAAATGCATGGATGCACAATGCACACGGAGTGTTAGAAGATCAGGTTTATTTATTTTGATAAGTGATCCCCACATCAAACCCTGGATCTCCGCTGCGTTTTACAACCAGAAAGAGAAACTTTTGCAGGAAAGGTTCAACATATTCACCGAGAGGGAACAATAAAACCAGAGGACCTGATTTATAATCATTGTCTCAATGAAAATAGAAAACATATCATAAGGTTCAGGAGGCCCGAGCAGGCTTGTTCATAAATATGCCATCTATCTGACTGGCACACCGCAGAGCGGGTATCGAGGAATATGAGTCGATTTCCATGGATCAGCCAATGAGCGTTTAGATCCCACCCACATTCACTGATTGACAGATAGACTCATTCTCCTGAAAAAGCTCTTCATGAAATAAATAAGCCATTGTGAAAAACAGCAACATGAAATAAAAACAAAGCTATTTTGGAAAATATTGATTTTGAAATCGGAAGTTCTGAAAAAAGAAGTATAATTATAATAATATTCCACATGATTAAAAGTGAATATTTTAAAATGCTGTTTTAAAATAATGAACAGGTTTTTAAAGCAAAATGAAATATATTGAATAATATAATGGCTAATTTAAAATCTGTATGCAGCTTTTTCACAATTTCATGATCTTTTTATATATTTATGAGAGATTTATTGGTTGATTGTGTATTTGCATGAGGTCATATTTATTTATTGAATTAAATATTTATATATTTAATTATTGAACAGTATAGGACTCCATACTCCAAAGGTTCTCAATGGGGTTGAGAGCCAAACCATTAGTTTATGTAATTTTATGCCCATAGCAGCCAACCATGAAAAGATATTCATTGCAGCATGAAATAGTGCATTGTCGTGCATAAAGAAGAATTTTTTTTTTCCGGAAAGCACAGTCCTTCTTGTACCAAGGAAGAAAGTGGTCAGTCCGAAACTCCACATTTTCAGAGGTCATTTTCATACCTTCAGGGACCCCGAAGGGACTGACCAGCTCCATCCCCATGATTCCGGCCCAAAACATGACTCTGCCACCTTCTCCTCCAGCCTTGTTGGGACATGGTGGCCATCCACCAACCATCCACTACTCCATCTATCTATATCCAAAGTTGTCTTGTCTTGTCCTTGAAATTTCACTATGTCACACTTTTCAGCAGCATATATGTCGTTTTCTTTCCCATATTGTTTGAAAATGTTGGTTTGCTTAATAATGTGGAATGTCCCTTAATAGTTTGTCGTTCAATTGAACTCACCTGGAAACTATCACAGAAGTCTGAGATTGATGTCAGTGATCCAAAGAGCCCAGGGACACAATTTCACCCAGGACTTCAATTGAAAAACAATATATACATATAAATATACATAATTCTAGCGCCCCCTCTCACGTGGGTGGTTTCTCCTCCAAGCTCAGGTCCTCTACCAGAGGCCTGGGAGCTTGAGGGTCCTGCGCAGTATCTTAGCTGTTCCTAACACTGCGCTTTTCTGGACCGAGTGGTCTGAGGTCTTTCCAGGTATGTGTTGTAGCCACTCCTCCAGCTTGGGGGTTACTGCCCCGAGTGCTCCAATTACCAAAGGCACCACTGTCACATTCACTTTCCAGGCTTTCTCCAGTTCTTCTCTGAGTCCCTGGTATTTCTCCAGTTTCTCATGTTCCTTCTTCCTGATGTTTCCATCGCTTGGCACTGCCACATCCACCACAACTGCTTTTCTCTGTTCTTTATCCACCTCTACAATGTCTGGTTGGTTTGCCATTACCATCCTATCAATCTGGATCTGGAAGTCCCACAGGATCTTTGCCCTTTCATTCTCTGCCACCTTGGAAAGTGTTTCCCATTTTGACCTTGTGGTTTCCAGGTCATATTCTGCAGACATGTTCCTGTATATTATTCCAGCCACTCAATTGTGGCGCTCCATATATGCTTTCCCTGCCAGCATCTTACACCCTGCAGTTATGTGCTGGATTATTTCAGGCGCCTCTTTGCACAGCCTACACCTTGTCTGGTGTGGTCAGATCTGAGGATCTATGGCTCTGGTGCTCAGGGCTTGTTCCTGAGCTGCCAGGATGAGCGCTTCGGTGCTGTCCTGTAGGCCAGCCCTTTTTAGCCATTGGTAGGACTTCTTGATATCAGCCACATCAGTTATGGTCCGGTGGTACATCCCATGCAGGGGTTTGTCCTCCCATGAGGATCTTTTTATATATACATATATATATATATATATATATATATATATATATATATATATATATATATATATATATATATATATATATATAAGAAGAAGAAGAAGAACATATATAGTGATCCCTCGTTTATCGCGGGAGTTGCTTTTCAAAAATAACACGCGAAAACTGAAATCCGTGAAGAAGTCAGCTTTATTTTTTATTTTTATTTTAAAATGCAATACCGAACTATAGAATGAAACCAAAAATCGAAACCTGTTTTAAAGCCCAAAATTTGTTTAAAACAATAATTTTAATATAGTAATACAAGGTTGGAAACCCTTTACGCAACTGCCTACCTCACAACATGAGAGACAATGAACCACAGACAATGAACCCAGAGGGGTTACATGCAGAGAATGTGGAATGAATGGATGCTTCGAAACCCACAATCAAGGCTAACTGCCAAACAACTGGTAGCCCAGTGCTTGAACATACACAAACGGCAACTCCTATCACAACTTGAGATTGAAGCGATACATTACAATGCCACAGGAGAGCCAGAACAGCGAGTCAGAGAGGAGGTTATACCACACTCCCACCCTGAGATTGGGTACACAGCCCCAACAACCACAATTACGCTGAGCGAGGTAGCAACTGACCTGAAAGACAAGATCATGTCTACAATGAACACTAGGCAACCCCGACACCAACTACAACGGTTAAGTGACGTACCGCCTGAAAGTCTAATGGAAACTGTGAATGAAACATTGAGGGCAATTCCTACCACAACCATCACAGAAACCAATGAACTGGTTTACACTTCAGCAGCAGTGATCCTTGAGATGCTTGGCTACAAGAGCAACCATGGAAGAAAACAGTACCCACCATGGAAGCAACGGTTAGAGGCCAAAATCAAGGCAACTCGGAAGGATGTGAGTAAGCTGACAGAAGCTCAAAGAGGTACAATGAGAAAGCAAGTACCTAAGAGATACAGCCAGATGCCCATACCTGAAGCACTGGAAACTGCCAAACAAAGGCTCCTAGCCTTGAGCAGCCGCCTAAAGAGGTACACAAGAGACAATGAAGCCAGACGAATAAACAGGCTCTTCGAAACTCAACCTGCAAAAGTGTTCGCTCAGTGGCAGGGTCAAAACAGCCGAGCAGACCCACCAAGGCTAGAAACTGAACAGTACTGGAAAAGTATATGGGAGAAAGAGACAGCACATAACAGCAATGCCCAGTGGCTGGTCTCTCTGAGAAAAGAACATAGCAATCTCCCTGAAGAGAATCCAGTAACCATCACAGTGGCAGACATTCAAGAAAGAGTCTCAGGTATGAAGAACTGGACAGCACCGGGCCCTGACATGATACATGCCTAATGGCTAAAGAAGCTTACCGCACTCCACGAGCACCTGGCAGCACAAATGAACCAGCTGCTAAGAGATGGGACTCACCGCGAATGGCTAACGGAAGGGCGAACGATCCTGATCCAGAAGGATCCCTCAAAGGATGCAGTCCCATCCAACTACCGGCCAATAACCTGTCTCTCCACAACATGGAAGCTCATGTCAGGCATCATTGCAACCAAAATAAATAAGCACATGGATCAATTCATGAGTAACACACAGAAGGGCATTGGTAGAGACTCCAGAGGAGCCAAACACCAACTCCTGGTCGACAGAACATTCGCTCAAGACTGCAAGTCACGACACACCAACCTGTGCACAGCCTGGATTGATTACAAGAAGGCCTATGACTCAATGCCACACACATGGATCACTGAATGCTTGGAGCTGTACAACATCAACAGGACTCTAAGAGCCTTCATAGGAAACTCAATGAAGCTGTGGAAAACCACCCTTGAAGCCAATGGGAAGCCACTTGCACAAGTGTCCATCAAATGATGGACATACCAAGGTGATGCTCTGTCCCCACTGCTGTTCTGCATAGGTCTGAACCCCCTCAGCCAAATAATCACCAAGACTGGCTATGGATACCGACTCAGAAATGGGGCCAACATCAGTCACCTCCTCTACGTGGATGACATCAAGCTATATGCTAAGAGCGAGCGTGACATTGATTCCCTGATCCACACCACCAGGATCTACAGTACTGACATTGGGATGTCATTCGGGCTCGAGAAATGCAGCCGGATGGTGACAAAGAGAGGCAAGGCAGTCCACACAGGAGGGGTCTCACTCCCAGAAGGAACAATAGCAGACATCGAGGACAGTTACAAGTACCTTGGAATTCAACCGGCAAATGGCAACCTGGAGCAGGCAACAAGGAAAGCTGCAACAGCTAAATACTTACAACGAGTAAGGCAAGTCCTGAGAAGCCAGCTCAATGGCAAAAAAAAGACCCGAGCAAACAACAGCTACGCACTTCAAGTTATCAGATACCCTGCAGGAATAATAAGATGGCCAAAGGAAGAGATACAGACCATGGATGTTAAAGAACGAAAGCTCCTCACCATGCATGGAGGGTTCCATCCCAAATCCAGCACCCTGAGACTGTATGCTAGCAGCAAGGAAGGAGGCCGAGGACTAGTGAGCGTAGAAGCCACTATCCAGGATGAAACATCCAAGATCCATGAGTACATCAAGCTCAAGGCCCCAAATTACAGTGTGCTCAGGGAATGTCTCAGGCAATGGAGAGCAGAGGATACAGTGCTGGAGGACAGATCCTCATGGCAGGACAAACCCCTGCATGGGATGTACCACCGGACCATAACTGAAGTGGCTGATATCAAGAAGTCCTATCAATGGTTAAAAAAGGGCTGGCCTACAGGACAGCACTGAAGCGCTCATCCTGGCAGCGCAGGAACAAGCCCTGATCACCAGAGCAATAGAGGCTCAGATCTACCACAATGGCGAACCAACCAGATATTGTAGAGGTGGATAAAGAACAGAGGAAAGCCGTTGTGGTGGATGTGGCAGTGCCAAGCGATGGAAACATCAGGAAGAAGGAACATGATAAACTGGAGAAATACCAGGGACTCAGAGAAGAACTGGAGAAAGCATGGAAAGTGAAGGTGACAGTGGTGCCTGTGGTAATTGGAGCACTCGGGGCAGTAACCCCCAAGCTGGAGGAGTGGCTACAACACATACCTGGAGAGACCTCAGACCTCTTAGTCCAGAAAAGTGCAGTGCTAGGAACAGCTAAGATACTGCGCAGGACCCTCAAGCTCCCAGGCCTCTGGTAGAGGACCCGAGCTTGGAGGAGAAACCACCCGCGGAGGGTGAGAGGGGCGTTTATGTTTTTATATATATATTATCTGTAATAATGAGGAAATATTCCTCTGGAATTCATCAATGACAATGGGTAAAATAAAACTTTATTTTTTTATTTTTTATTTTTTTATAAAAAAAGAAAGTTTCATTCTACCCATTGTCATTGATGAATTCCAGAGGAATATTTCCTCATTATTACAGATCTAAGGCTAAATCTTTATCCAAATTATAGAAAATCTTTGAAGAAGCTTTATGTTGAAAAGAGATTGTGCAGTTGCTGACATCTGGAACAACTTCGTAGCCATATTGACACCATTTTTTCACTCTATTACCACTGTAATATTAGCTCTCAATGCATCAATGAAAATATATTGCCTCAGAGATTAAAATAATCTTTTGCAAATCCTCAAATAAAACAAGTTTTATGAGTTGTAATTAGTTTTTTTCAGCTATACAGAGAGCTGACCATTAGATCCAGACACTGTCAGTCTTTCTTTCTTTTTTGTTCACTTGGTATTGGAATTTCTTTGCAAACTGGACATGCTTTCATTTTCTTTTGCTACAGAGAAATGGGAAACACTCTGGAAACATTGGAAAAGGGATTTAAAGTTCAGTATGTTTTGGTCTTCTTGAGCATAAAAGTGCATTGTTAGAAAAACAAATGCATTACCTTTAATTGCACCTCAGTTTGTGTTGCAGCATGTGAAAAAAAAGCCTCTTGATTTCCAGGTTTTCATTGTCTTTCATTTTTGTTGGCCTTGAGCCAGTGCCTCTTATTTTTTTTTTCATCTTTTACTTTCATTTGATTTAACCACCTGTCTCTGTACTCCCTGATGAACAAGTGAGTTAGATTTCAAGTGAAATGAATTTAGACGCATAATGCAACTCCAATTCGCCTGTCTCACGCTCCGATCTTCCCTCACTCGTGAACAAGACCCAAGATATTTAAACTCGTCCACCTGAGACAAGAGCACTCCACCCACCCAGAGAGGGGAAACAAACTGGCACAAACCGCAATTATTAATTTCTCCTCCATGATCAATTTTCAAACCGTTGGCACTTCTTTGAATTAAATGGGACGGGACAGAATGTCAGTCCCTGATTAATCAAAATTTAACCTTAAAGAAAGCAAGAAAGCTGTCTTTGAAATGTGCATAACAACACGTGAATGCATTGCCCAAAACGAACATATACGCTCATTTTACATAGAGCCTTCTTTGAAAGTGTTCAATAGTACACGTGTTGCTGAGGGCGATGTGAATGCACCTTAAGGTGGAACGAGATGAGACGCAGGCACGTTTTATGATTTTTCATTTTTTCAACCAACTCCAAACCCTACCCACTGCACAAGTAGCTTGTTAGAGCTCTTCAAGTAATAGGTGTGCGCTCCTTGCACGCAGCCTGGATGTTAGAAATTAGGAAATTAGACAATTAGAGTGTAGTTTGAGTGGGCATTCTATGGGCACTTATGCATTACCTGAGCACCCTGTTCCTGAAGGGGTTCAGGAAATCAGTAAGGAACCAGTTTGCGCACCTTGCCACATCATCAGCCATACATTATAAGTGTGTGTAACTTACCTTATTCTTTCAAATATTTCATGATACACTTACCTCACGCACAATCTTACATTCCAATTTTTTGTTGTCCCTTGAGGTGGCCACACAAGCGTCAAGGGAACTGCAAGTCCAATGAAGGAGCTGTATGTGGAAAACAACACCACGGCTGACAAGTGGAAAGGTTCAAACACTTCAATACCTAGCACTACTGCAGGGAGTCTGTGGGAGATTAATTTCACTGGCGAGCCACTGTTCATTATGCTTCTGCTGACTCTGAGGAGGCTCCGGATAATAGACTCATTACTGCACAAGAACAAGCATTTGTGGTTAACATGCCAACAGCAGATAACTAAGCCTGTTTGTTCAAAGGTAGTCAAATTTATGGTACTTGAAAAATTATCTTTTTTTGGAGTTTTTTTTCCTGTACAGGAAAAAAACAAAACCAAGAGAACACTCTAAAGACAAACCATTACCATACCAGAAGATGACATTACAATGGTTTATGGCTCATTTTATCTCTATTAAGATAAGATAAGATAAGACTTTATTTATCCCGAAATGGGGAAATTCTTTTGTCTGCAGTAGCAAAAAAGACATCCAAATGGGAAAAGTGACATTCATCAGCAAAATGACATCCAAGTAGCAAAAGTGACAGTCAAGCAAAAGTAAAGTGACCTTCAGGTTTAACAGTGCAGCATTATAGAAGAACAGAAGAACATCTGCAACCTGCACGACGAAGTAAATTAAAACAAAAAAATAAAAATACACATAAAAAATAATCATTATAAGAACAAAAACAACTGAAAACAACAACTGCAACAATAAGTAAATAAATTAATAAATGAAAAACCCTGCATGGCACAAAGTGTGTCACTGCATTACCATGTTGTACAGTCTGATGGCTGTGGGGAAGAAAGACCTGTGGTAGCGCTCCTTCTTGCACTGTGGGTGTAACAGTCTCATGCTGAAGGAGCTGGATATATCAAGATATTTTGCGCATGTAACCGCAGCTGCTGTCATCTGAAACTTTCGAGGGTGACAGTAGCCGCGGATACATGGGCAAAATGTCTTGATCGGATCAATGGTCGGATTAAAATTCAACCGTGCACATGGGATCAGAAAAACCTTTTCCGATTAGAAGAAACTTTCACATGGGTGAAAGTTTAATTTGTGCATTTGGACATTTTACAGTCCTGTTTAGAATCTCCAGTTTCGGACAACCCCCCCCCAGGGGTTCCAGCGATGTCCAAGGGCACACGTCGGCCGCGCTCGAAGGACCAAATGTGAGGAAACTGGAGATTCTAAACAGGACTGTAAAATAGGTAATTAGGTTCGTTTCCCTTCAGCTTCCTGCACACAGAAATGAATGAATAAGACTCAGAGACAGTTACTTAGCTTTTGTGGAGGTTTTACTTCGTACAAACACGAAGGGGACAGACAGATGAACATGGTGCATTCAAAGTCCGAACCAACGAGCTCAGGGATGGGCTTGGTTTAAAAACCCTGCATTTGCATATTCAGAAGATCGTCTGATGGACCCCGTGTGAAAATCATGCCCACAGGTTACTGCTGGAGAGAAGCTCCAAGGCTAAAGTGAAGATAAGTCTGAGGCCTGCTCAGCAGAACACACATGCACAGAAAAAAGGGAGGATGAGAATAAACTGTGAAAACAATAGCTTGGCTGTGCTGTCTTCAAATGTAATATAAGTTTGAGATGACAATACATGCTCAGTGAATTAAGTTTAAACCATTAGTGTAATAAAAGTTAAAGGCAGTTTCTAACTATTCTTCACAGGAAATATATTCATAACAAAGTGTGAAACAACTGAAAATATTTCATATTGTAAGTTCTTCATAGTAACCACCTTTTGATTTGATTACTGCTTTGCACACTCTTGGCATTCTCTTGATGAGGTTCAAGTGGTAGTCACCTAAAATGTTTTTCACTTCACAGGTGCCCTGTCAGGTTTAATAAGTGTGATTTCTTGCCTTATAAATGGGGTTAGGAACCATTAGTTGTCGTGTGCAGAAGTCAGGTGGATACACAGCTGCTAGTCCTACTGAGTTGACTGTTAGAATTTGTATTATGGCAAGAAAAAAGCAGCTAAGCACAGAAAAACGAGTGGCCATCATTAATTTAAGAAATGAAGGTCAGTCAGTCCGAAAAATTGGGAAAACTTTGAAAGTGTCCCCAAGTGCAGTCACAAAAACCATCAAGCGCTACTCTGTTTACGTCGGCCATGGTGGCCGTTTTTGTTCACTTGTTCCATTCCGAGGTCGGATTGTGTTCAGACTGAGGAATCTCAGAGCGAACCGAAGCTCAGTCAATTAGGAAAAGAACCGAGACCTCGAAAGATGGGTCTGAAAAATATTGCTGGTCCCAGACCAGGGTCCGCTTGGGTGTATTCAGAATGAAATCTTTTTTCTTTTGAATATCGGGGGAATTCTGGTTCACTTAAACCGGACCAAATGTGTCCTGTCTGAACACACCTTTAATCACAAACGATGTGGGATAATATAAATCATCTTCTTCCCACTCATCCAAATAATATCTTATTATTTAGATTTGGAAATGGTTTATCTACTATAAAACCAGTTTATTGGTTATGGTTGTAATGGCTGGGACAAAGTAAAAACAAAAAAACAGCTATAACTAAATTACTTTTTACAGTTTAAGAGCAGGTGATTCTAGATTTAAAATAATAAATTCAGTTTTAATTTGATGATTATAAATAGCTGCTTCTTTAATTACATGAAGCCCAAAAAAACATACCGTTCATGTTTTGTGTAAACTAAATTCCGGTAACTGCTTATGATTCTCAATGATCTAACTCTCTACAGAGAGGTCTGGCTTTTACGCTTCTGGCAACAACTTATGCACCATCTAAAATGTTTATAAGCCGGTTTTGTTCCTATGAAGAGAAAATCTTTGTCCTACAGATGAAAGCCCCTTTGACACATTTTAACCTTCCTAGAGTGGGGTTGGTTCTGTAGGCGTGCTCTTATTTGGTGTGGGTTTTTCTTGAGCAGAATGAGAGATGAAAGAGTCACTGTGAGCAAAACAGAGGGTTTGCCTGATTTCTTTTGTTTTATTGTTTGGAAAATTCATGACATTTTAAGAATTATACGTTAAAAGAGAAAAGAGAATAGTATAATCAGTATTTCAGAAAAATGTGCAAATAGCACAATTTTCAAGAAATTATTGCTGTTTCTGCTCAGTGTGGTCCAAGTACAGTCCCTCGCTACATCGACACTGCAAAATTGTAGTCTTGCTGTTCCACAATTTTGCATGCTTTTTGTTAATTTTTTTTCCCAACACACTCTGTTTGTCTGAAAAAAAACTATAATATGCAGGGAGGGGTTTTAAAGCCCTAAAAACATCTGTAATCCTACTTCCTGGATTTCACCAGTTGCAGGGTATTTCTAGAATATAACTCCCTCGATAAATGGGGGAACAATAGCTGCGTTTCTATTGAGTATGAAACTGCACAAATTAAATTTTTGGTATTAAATTTGCTTGATGGAAAAAACTAATTTATCGAAAAAAAAAGGTTTTTGCGCTTAGAGGACGTGGTTTTTGAGGCATATTGAAATTGCATTGAAAACTGCAACAAAAATACTTTTTTAAATGACCAACAACTCTGCGCAGGTAGCCAGTTTGCATTTTTTCTCAACCCGCTGGGACCGCAGAGTTGCCTGAGACTGTCCCGGCTACTGTTGGGTTAGGGAGGGATACACCCTGGACAGGTCGCCAGCAAGTTGCAGGGCTCATGGGGCTGGAGAAATTGCTCCAGAACTGGGTCAGTCCAGTCTCAAAGACAGTCAAAGGGTTCTACTATAAATATGAAACATTGTTACAAAAAATTGTTTTATAGACAAATCAAAAGTGGAAAGTTGGAAAAACAAAAACAAATAAAACGCTTAAAATAGACCCAGACTTTTAAGGACTAACTAATGCAAGTCTGTCACAGGATCCTGCTGCTTTGATCTATTGAAACAGAAAACTAACATACATTGTCCCCTATGGTTTTCTTTCTGTTTCGTCTTTCTCGTTCATCAAAATCCAACCCAAAATACCACTTTTTTCTGTTTAGCTTCTTCCTATGTGTAGATTAAGATAGTCAAGGTGAGCTTACTATCTAAGGTTTAAATGGGCCACTCTATCTATTATAACAAAGTGACAATCTGTTTCATAAGTCAGATGAGAGAATGTAAACTGCAATTTTTCAAAGGTTTTTTATGACCAAAAGGCATTTTGATAAAGCACTTACCATCATTTCCTTTCTTTGACATGTCACGGACTCAAACTAAAACGTCTTTTCAGGGTGCTTGATTCATTTCACGGTAGTTTTACAAAGTTCCCTGTGAGGAAGTTAGTTTGAAAACTGTGATAGCATCGGCGTCCCCTTCATCACCCATGCTCGGCTTGTCTAATCGGCCCTCCAGCTGCATGCAGCCAGATGAAGAGAATCCTGTTGACTTCTAATCTGTGTTGCTTCTGATCCCTTCCCCACCTCGGCAGCTCATGCGCCATTGGGTGCAGGGAGGCGGGGAGTATCAGTTTGTTTTCTTCTTGTCATCGCAGAGGTTAATGGAAGTGGAGCCATGAACCGCTTGAGGAAACAGAAAAAGGAATTTTTGGTTTCACTTTGTGCAAACTGTGTTTTTCTCTGTCATCTCCTTCAACTTGATCTTCCTAGACCCAGCTTTATTTATTTTTTCTTCATTTCAGTTTAGTCTTTAATATTTTATATGTTTACCTGATGTCTTATACCACAAAAAGCATGCAGTTATTGTACTTGCCATTTATTTATATTTGATGGGCATTTAGAAAGTTATATTACAAAGCTAAACATTATATTTTTTACACCTCATTATTAATTCAATAATAAATGACTGTTATGCAGGAAAATTGTGTTTTGCTTCCCCTTATGTGCAACTACTAAAAAATTGACTCTTTGTTTCAAAGTGTTTTGCTGCTTTGTATTTTTTTTAAGAACCAAAAAATTCAGGATTACGTGTAACATGTCAGACAATAGAAAGAAATATTCTTAAACTTAATTATAAACATGTCTTTTTTTTTATTCTCATAAATTATTAAAAAAAAAAATCTCAGAAAGCAAAATTTATTTTCAGAGAACAAAATGAACATTTAATAAATAAAAACATTTCAGAAAACAAAATGAAGTATAAAAAAATAAAAAAGGTTAAAAAATTAAAAACATTAAAAAAAATAATTTCTAGAAAACAAAATTGAATTTTTAATAATGAAAAACCTTTCAGAAAATAAAATCAATTGCCAAAAAACAAAATGGAATATTAAAAAACGAAACACAATTAGAAACCTTAAAAGGTAGGTACAATGGGACATCGCTGAATGGTTGATGATATGTAGTTTCGGTTCAAGCCAAATAACTGTCAGTTCAAATGATGGACAAGTGTCATCCTCCAATTAGCGATGTCCCTCAGTACTGAGGTAGTGAGGTACTGATTCTTTTTGAAGCAGCAGCTGTGAAAAAATGGAATTTAAAGACTAACATCTGGAAATGCAGTTCCGTCATCCACCGATAAGGTATGGAGGTACATTTGTTTTGTCTAATAAAGCTGTAATGCAGCGTTAAACGTGATTTCTTGGTGGGTGTTTAAAGAAAGACCATTTTTACTCAGAAGTTAATGAAAGGTGACCTAGCATCAGTCGGGGTTAGGGTGGGTGGAGGTCACGTGGGCAGGATTCTCAAACAGGTGTACGATCATAACTGTTGGTAGGAAGGGTCTGTAGGTTCTGTTATGTCTGCAGAATATGAAAGCGTTAGTGTTAGAGAATGTGGTTTTATAAGACTGAAAGTACATATTTTAATCTGAGTTTGGTGATATGACCCCTCCCTAATGCTTTTCCGGTATAACCTGTTTTCTCCTCATTTGATGAGGTTGACATTTTTCCTGAATGAAAGACAAACAGCAGCTGATGGTTTTCCGTCAGGGATTTCAGGAGTCCAGTGCTGAGGAAACTGCAAGCTTAACTGGATATTTTTATCTGGAGAGGATCTGTTCTAAACAGAGCACGAGAGATGTGATGGTGAGCAGCAAGGTGGAGAGACTTTCCCTGAAATTACTTTTTTTAAAACAGATGCATTGCTTTATCTAATAAATGTGACAGACAACATGTAACATTTGACTGAATGTATGATGAAGCCCATAAAGTAAAATCCACAACTGTTTCTTTGTTTCTGTTTTTGAAAATTGTATTCATGTTAAGTTGGTAATAAATAAACAGCATTGTCATGAAAAAATTTTGGCTCTGACGTCACATGTCAATCATCATAAAAATATAGCAAAAAAAGGGGCGGGTGCAAGGTGCCCAGCTTGGCGAGTGCAGTGGGGTTTTTCAGCTAACCTGCCTGAAGAAACCACAGAAACCAAATGCATTTAGGGACTGGCGTTCTGTCAGTGCCATCACCGCCTAACGTGTTGATCTGGAAGTACGGCTTGAACAAAGGATGAGACTCAGCAGCATCCTGGGACTTTAAAATTCAGACAAACAACACAAGAAAGGTTTGAGCAACAGCCACACATGAATTATTTTAAAAGAAAGATTTGAACTTCATAAATTTCTTTGAATAATGGTTTTCAGGTTTTAGTGGATTTGAAAAAATAAATGACTGGACAAAAATTTGTTTTCTCTGCAAGACAGGAGGATTTTTAACCCTTATTTAGAAAAGACATTTAAAAATTTGAAGATGTATTTGATGTTTAACTCCAGGGAGGGTGGAACTCATGAAATTGAAAAGAAAAATTATTTTAGAGATCAATATTGAAAATAATACATTTTTAAAATAATTACACTCAATTGTTGTTGTATATCTTAATTTGTTTAATTTTTTTAATCATTATCAGTGCAAAAGGTTTGAAAACTGCAATCAAAGAATTACAAAACACAGATATAGTAACCCATTTCAGAGATCAATTTAACTCATTTATTAGAATATAAAGAAAAAATTACAACCTTCTTAGAAAATAATTTTCTTGACAGTGTTTACCTATAATCAAAAATAGACTTTTTTGGCAGTAATTCACAATGCACACGCACAAATCAAAGTAGATGTATTAGATATAATGATTATAGAGTTTGATTTGTTGCTTGAAAGGTAGTGGAAGGAAGCAAATTTATATAATGCCACCTGTCACGAAATGCCTATTGTTGTGGTTTTATGTTTTGATTAGTCTGGCAGGCTGTGGCTTCTACTGGATGCCCTCCCCTCCTCTGAAGTCTCCTGTGGAAGTCACAGCTGCAATCCATTTCTCATCAAGCTCCTGTATAAGGTATGGCTTTCTTGCGTTCAATGTCTGAGCATCTTTGAACCTTCCCTGGTTTTAGTTCTCTTTATTCTTTTATTAAAACCTTTGCTATTTTGACGACCTGAGTCATGTCTTTCTTTTTTCTGGGTTTCATTGTTGGCCAATCTGTCACACCAACCCTTATTGAGTTTTATTTCTTTTGTACTTATATATTTTTCCACAGTTGCCAAAATCCGGTTCTTGTCAAATCAAATGCACATTTATCAAGTAAAAAAGGGAGTGATTTTGTTTATGTTTGTAAAAATATTCTCATCAGTTTAATAAACATTCTTTCGTGGTTATGATAAGAATACATGATCACATTAACCCAGTGACTGTTATGTTGCTGATCAAGTAAATAAAATCTACACTCAATGATTGTCATCAGAAAAAACTTTAACGTCATTTCAGGTCAGATTAATACGTATCACACGTCATGTAAGGTTATAGATTAAACACTGATTTTAGATTTTACATCGCTCTAAGTCCTCTGCTTAGATCTGTATCTGTCTTTGTCTTCCTGTGACCCCATTCATTACATCCTTCCCATCTTTTGTATTATTTAAGGTGATGGAAATTAGTGTCCTGTTACATTGTTTAACCAGGCCAGGGGGGCAGAGTGCTGTTCGTGACAGACTGGAAATAGACAGTGTGTGATGGACAGAAAGGGTGCAGTCTAAGCTCATACAGCTACAAGTGGAGTTGTGGAAGGGAGGACACAGCAGGTTACTTGAAACATTATGACAGCTCAGCAGAGAGTAGCTCAAAGCCCCACTCAATTTATGCAGGTGCACATGTGTTTCCAACTTTGGAAATGTGACAAAATACAAATAAAAACCCCCAAACAAACTAAGACACAAATGTGCGGAATGCAAAATGATATTTATGATGTATACATTAGTCCATTTTAGTAAACTAAATATTTCAAGAAGAAATCAAATTTAAACATGTATGTTTCTGCAGCTAGGCATATAAGATTTATTGGATAAAAAAGCACATATCCGCCTTGATTTTTTTTCTTTTTTTCTTTCTTTTGTGTGTACACTCAGATTGTTCTGTTGTGTTGTTAACTGTTTTATTACAACTTTAGACTCATATGACAACTTTTTGCATATTAAGTAAGATGATCTGGAAAGTATTTAAAAATAAAGATTTAGTTGCAGGCCATGCAGATTTATGATCCATGCACAGTGTGCAACATTTTGCTTCCAGAGCCATTAGGACTTTGATGCATGATGAAATATTGGAGAAAAATAGCTAAGCTCCAATATATTTGTGCATTAAATTGGGTTGCACTTCTAAAAACGATAATGATGATTATACTAATAACAAAAATAAAAGTAATCATCTCATTAAGTTAAAAAATAAAATAAAACAAACAACAAAAGTGCTTTGCCTAAAGATGAGTCTGTTAAATGCAAACAAAATTTATTTGTAACATGAGGATAATTTGGCTCTATTTGCTTCAAATTTAGGATAAAATCATCCAATAATTCACATTACATTTTTTTTTTTACTCCAGGTTGGACTCCAGGTTTTGAGGGTCAGATAGTTTTTAAATAACCCAGCCCTCTTTGGTGCTTATTGCCTGTATCAAGTGTGTTTTGCCAGGGAGAAGCAACAATTCTTACAAAAGCGCATTGGTGAGGTCACACACTGATGTTGGTCGAGAAGGCCAGGCTCTCAGCCCCCGCTCTAATTCATCCCAAAGGTGTTCTATCGGGTTCAGGCTAGTCATTTTCATCCACATCAGACTCTGTCATCCATATCTAATGGACCTTGATTTGTGCACTGGTGCACAGTCAAGTTAAACTGTCCAACAAGGTTGGGAGCATGGAATCGTCCAAAATGTTTTGGTATCCTGAAGCGTTCAAAGTTCCTTTAACTGGAACTAAGGGGCCAAGCCCAAGTCCTGAAAAACAACCCCTCACCATAAATCCTCCTCCACCACATTTCACACTCAGCACAATGATTTTGATCATTTGGATGGGTGTGCAAATACTTTTTGTAATATAGTGTCTAATCTAAAGTTAAATAGAAACAAATGTAAAAGAATAGAATTTAAACATGTATTTTAGGCAGGAAAAAAAATTAACTCCCTAACAGCTTATGACAATATTAGTGGGATCAGTCTTTTTTTTCTAAGTTGTAAACAAGGTTCCAACGTGACTAACATAGCGTGCTGTAGAAAAAATCTGGTTACTGTAAACACAGTTAATGAAGTCTGGCTGACAGGTTATCTCTAGGCCTAATATATGACATAAATTTAAAAATAGGCCATCCATTGATAATAATCTGGTGCACTCCAAAGTGGGCAAAATATGGTAATTGGCACTGTTAATAAACCTGTCCAGTGTCCTGTAGCCTTTCTTTTGTATCCTGCTGCCCCAGTAGACTGGTGCCACCACAAATTAGGCTGGTAAAACATGACAACCATGCTACTACAGACATCAAAAGACCAAGATGTCTTCTGCAGGAGCTTGCACTTTTTCCCTTTCTTGAAAATCATCTATGTGTTGAATGATCAGTCCAGTTTCTCATCCAGATTAAGTACTTGTAGGACTGCACCAGCTCATTTTCTGCCTCCTTTATACAGACTGGCAAAAACACTGTTTTTGACCTCCAGAAGTCATGAAGGTATTTAGATTCTTTCTCTTTCGGCTTTTCCCATCAGGGGTCGCCACAGCGAATCATCCTTTTCCACCTCACTCTATCATGGACATCTTCTACCCTAACATTAGCCAACTTCATGTCCTCTGTTAAGACATCCATGTATCTCCTCTTTGGCCGTCCTCTTGCCCTCCTGCCAGGCAGCTCCATCTCCAACATCCTTCTACCAATATATCCACTATCCCTCCTCTGAACATGTCCAAACCATCTCAGTCTGGCTTCTCTGACTTTGTCGCTAACACAGGCAACATGAGCCGTCCCTCTGATGTACTCGTTCCTTATCCTGTCTAACCTGGTCACTCCTAAGGAGAAAACCTAGCCACAGGGGTTGCAAGCCAGTTGCCTCTGTGCCGGTCCCAAGCCCGGATAAATAGAGAGGGTTGCGTCAGGAAGGGCATCCGGCGTAAAAATTGCCAAAATAACCATGCGAATCATCATGAAGGTATTTAGATTAAATGGATTATTCTCCCTCTGGTCCATGCAGGCTATTTTGTGGCCCCTGTACCCCACCCCCTCCTGACCTCACCACTTTGACATGTGGCAGGACTGAGATCTACTTAAATCAGGCAAGCACAATTAACAGCAAGTGAGCCAAACAAGTCCCCCGTAGAGCCCCAGGCTCCTCCGATTCAGCCTTCCAAAGACTCAATCTTCCTGTCTACCAGTCTTACTGTGGTCTTGATGTTCAGTAGTCCTTGATCCAAGAAGTTAAGAAACGGGTCACCCCCATTCCTGAGTAATTTATATGCACTAGAAAAATAAAGATGCTGATTAGACAGCATGATTATTGCACAGGTGTGCCTTAGACTGGCCACAAGAAAAGACCACTCTGGTTGTCTGAGTCCCCTGACACCCTCAATAAAACAAAACTGAAGATTTCAGAGTGGTATTTTCCTGTGGCCAGTCTAAGGCACACCTGTGCAATAATCATGCTGTCTAATCAGCATCTTGATATGGCACGCCTGCGAAGTGTGATGGATTGTCTTGTCGAAGGAGAAGTGCTCACTATCACAAATTTAGACAGATTTGTCAACAATATTTCAGAGAACTGGTTATTTTGTGTATGTGGAAAATGTTTCACATCTTTGAGTTCATACCATAAAAAATGGGAGCAATAGCAAAAGTGTTGCGTTTATATTTTTTGGTCAGTGTACTTGTAGTCGGGTGAGTCCATGTGCGTCTTCATTTTCCTCGTCTGAGCTGCATGTCATCTGGTTTAAAACTGTATAGCGGGATGCCTCCAATAGTGCTTACCATTTTTTGCTGCAAGGGTAATGTTAGGTTGGGGTGTGAAGATCTGTGAAGCTAGTGGGGGAGCGTGTGGGGGAACGTGTAAACAGGTGGATGATGGTAAGCAGAGGGGGCTCACTCTGAGTCAACAGGCCGGTCCCAAATTTAGAGGTGTATTTCAAATGAAGTCCTACTGTTCTGCAGAAACTTTGTCCTAGACATTGATACAAGTTTTTTATTTTTTTTATTTTGGCAAAAACACCATAATCATAATTATGGATCATTGAGAATCCTTTTACAACAAAACAAACGATGATTGAAATAAGAATTCAATACATTGTGAGGCAATGACCTCCATGCAAGTTCAGCTGCATCCATTTTCTTTAAATAGAATACATTATTAAAGGGCTATATTCTTCTCAATTTTCAAAATATTGCACAATTTTAAGTCCAAGAGAAAAGGTGGGCATGACTGGCATAAGGAATGTGAAATTTTATAGTAACACTAAATGTTTACACATACATTATTTTCCAGCTCCAAAAGTGGGTGGGGTGATGGGTTGAAGGTAAACTAAAACTAGAAAAAAAACTAGGTTCACCAGGGAGTATTAAATTAGTCAATTATTGTTTAAATCTAAGTAATAAAAAAAAGGGGGGGGGGTTATAGGAGCCCGGCCACTATTAGAGACTGGAGAGCATTTGCTCCACAGAGAAAGTGTGTGTGTGTGTTAGCCTGTGGACAGTGCTGGCAGCAAAGACTCTTTCTGGAAGCGGTTGTTCTCACTTGTCTATGTCAGCTAGTAAGGACCAGCTCGTTTTCCTGGGTTGGGAGGGAGTTTCATTAACATTGATTCCAGTTAAGGTCAAATACTTTACTTTGAGATATCACACACAAATGTAAACTTTAACTTTTCTTTAAAAATAAAACTAACAAAGTTAACGATGAGTGCTTAGTTACTGATTTATGACAATTCAAAACAAAAATGTACAAAAGCAAAAGGTGTAATTTTACAAATCTTTAATCAAACTGACAAGATGAGATTTGTCTGCCTTAAGGAAACCAAAATGTAAGATGTACAGACTTAACTCTTAAATACTTTTTGAAGCAATTTGTGTTGTCTAAGTAGAGGTAGTATCTGTTTTTTTTAATGCAAGAAAAAAAATGAAACTTTGTTTAAGAAAAAGATAACTAAATACAAATTACTAGGATCCATAAATACTGATTTTTTTTTTAGTTGAGGTTTTATAAAACAGCAGCATTTTTCTTGCTCTGTGACAAAAAAAAGTTTTTGCATGACTGTAATAATAAAAAACTTTTATAATGTCCTATAATATCATGTCAGTTTGTGAGGTAGCCTGACATTGGCAAAAGTTGGGCTACAAACTGATCAGTTGCTGCACAAAAAAAATAACTGGGATACACTGAAGAAAACAGAATTAAATAAGTTTGTAGCCTATGAAGCTTCGCTCTGTGAGCTGCTTCACCTCGCAGTCTGCACAAGAAACGCAAAATACATAAATTTTAGGAAAAATAAGGATTAAGTGATATATTAATTGCATTTATAGAACAGATTAATGGACAAATTAATTTTATTATTAGTCTCTCATAATGGCGAGGATGATGATGTGTGTGTGGTCCTGTGTCACATCTTTAATTTTCTCTGAAGGTTATTGACCTCACTGACTCTTTTCTCCCCAAAGAAACTTTCACAAATAAGTTAAATCGTTTAGTATTTTTTTAGCTTTTTAACTTTGAGCCACTAACTTAGCAGTCAGAGTAGCTGCTTAAAGTTACTTGACGCGTCAAGACAAACAGATGTGGTCAACAAAATACTGTGGTTTCCAAAATAAATCTTCCTTCAACATAACAGACACAATATGTATTTTTTTTCTTCCTGCGATCCAGCACAAAGTGACTCAGAGACCGGTACCTGGCCTAGGGTTGGGGGTTGGGGACCACTGCCTTATAGAATAGAAAATATGGTATCTTTTACCCTACCAATGGTAATTATTTCCCTTATGTTTCTGGAGCTCCTTTTCAAGAACTTTCCTTCTTGGATGTATCATAATTTCTTCTGAGGGTCAGCTATTTGGGGATTTCTGAAGTAGGCCACTGTAAAACAAAACATGTTATTTGGTCTTAAGTTATCAAAGAGTTTATCCTTGGGGAGTAAGCAGCAGGAAGGAAATGAATCCTAATTTTCAAGTTGAAACCTCTTATACTTATAATACCAATACAAATAACAACACACAAGAAATACAACAAGAGAATTTTTGTGGACCTTGTCAAAAAATGAATTTGCTGAAAGGGGGTAAAGATGGATATTTGAACAGGGAATCATTAGGATGAGAGGTTATTAGCAAAGCAAATGCCACTTGAAACATTGACCAGCAACTCAGAGACATCTAGACTAAAATAAAGCTTTCTTTATTTAGTAGGGCAGAAATACACATAATGTTAAATATAAATGCTGGGATATCAACCAAAACATTTAAATTATTATTACATTTTGATCAGACTGAAAATTTCTTCTGTTTCGGGTCGTTCTCCATCTGTATTATGAAACGCCACCCAATCAGTTTGGCTGCATTCACTTGGATCTGCGCAGACAGTATGTTTCTGAACACCTCAGAATTCATTTGGCTGATTCTGTCCTGTGTCACGTCATCAATAAACACTAGTGTCCCAGTGCCACTAGCAGGCATGCACGCCCAGGCCATCACACTGCCTCCACAGTGTTTTACTGATGATGTTGTGTCCTTTGGATCATGAACTTCTCCACGCCTTCTCCATACTTTTCTCTTGCCATCATTCTGGTAGAGGTTGATTTTGGTTTCATCTGTCCAAAGAATGTTTTTCCAGAACTGTGCTGGCTTTTTTAGATGCTTTTTAGCAAAGTCCAATCTGGCTTTCCTATTCTTGAGGCTTATGAGTGGCTTGCATCTTGCAGTGTACCCTCTGTATCTACTTTCATGCAGTCTTCTTTTACTGGTAGACTTGGATATTGATACGCCTACCTCCTGGAGAGTGTTGTTCACTTGGTTGGCTGTTGTGAACGGGTTCCTCTTCACCATGGAAATAATTCTGCGATCATCCACCACTGTTGTCTTCCGTGGACATCCAGGTCTATTTGCGTTGCTGAGTTCACCAGTGCTTTCTTTCTTTCTCAGGATGTACCACACTGTTGATTTTGCCACTCCTAAAACTGTAGCAATTTCTAGCATGGTTTTTTTCTGTTTTCTCAGCTTAATGATGGCTCCTTTCACCTGCATGGAGAGCTTCTTTGACCGCATGTTGTCAGCAAAATCTTCAAAATGCAAGCACGAGTCCTCTAATCAACTCAAGTCCTTTTATCTGCTACACTCATGATGACATAACAAGGGGATTGCTCACACCTGCCCATGCAATAGCACGGAAGTCAATTGTCCAATTACTTACGAGCCCATGAAATGAAGGGATTGTGTTTAAAAAATGCTTTAGTTTTTCACACTTTTATGCAATCTTTTTGTTCAACCAATGGAATAAAAGCTGAATGTCTGCACTTCCATGGCATCTGAGTTGTTTTATTTAAAATTCACTGTGGTAATTTACATAAATGTATATATATCATCAGGGGTGAAACTAGTCAATTTAACAACTGTTCCATTCAGATCATAACTTATGGTTGACGATGCAATTCATAGTCAATATTGGTTCATTTTGAACGATCCAATCTGATCCGATTCACTGACCTTTAAATAAAATGTGTAAATTAAATATGCGTACAAACAAACAAGCAAAAGAGAATTAATGTCAAATCCATTTACATCATAGTTTCATAAAGTTCAACTGCAGTGAACTGCAAGAGCACAGTGGTTGGCGCTCTAGCCTCATACAAAGGAGGCCCGGTTCAAGTCTCGTCTGGGGAACCTGAATCACCAATTGGGATCCTTTCTGTGTAAATGGATGAGTGATTGCGACCCTGTGTCAGACTGGCATCATGTGCAGGGTGTCCCCTGCCTTTTCCCACGAGTGGCCGGGATAGGCTCCTGCAGCCCTGTGACCCCAAAAGGAACAAAAACATCTGCTGTGATGCCATTTGGTAATTTTTATGTTATAGTAAAATACACCTACCATTCCTCAATTCGAATAGTATTTTCCGATATTGATTATAGATTTATCTTATTTTAAAACCATTTTGCCATGTTTGTCTTAAGCCTTTCAGAGTAAACTTAATCCATATATATGATAATATGTAGGGGCTGAACAATGGTGCATTGGTTACCGCTGTGGCCTCACAGCAAGAAGGCCCCCAGTTCAAGATCAAGTCCCAGCTGGGGGACCTGAAACAGAACACCAATGAGGGACCTTTCTGTGTGGAGTTTGCATGTCCTCACCGTGCATGTGTGGGCTTTCTCCGTGGACTCCGGCCTCCTCCCACCGTCCAAAAAACATGCTTCATAACTTAATTGATTACTCTAAATTGTCCATAGGTGTGAGTGTGCATGGGCATTTGATTTGTGGCCTTGTGAAAGACTGGCGACCTGTCCAGGATGTCTCCTGCCCTCGCCCACGAGTAGCCAGGATAGGTTCCAGCAGCCCTGTGACCTCGAAAAGACTGAAATTGTGCCAAAAGACTGAAATCATAAACAGTGTATTTTCTTGGATCCGACACTCATCTTTTTTTATTTATGTAAGTCAATGCTGAAACATTTATTTTACGTATCCATGTGTTCGTTTTACATTACAGAAATCGCCAGGTTTTTCTTTACACTATATGAAAGTTTTCTACCTTGAATCTGATTTAAACATTATTTCTAACAAGGTTATTGTATAATGAGAAGTGCTGATAGAAACTATCAGCATGCTTTAGGCACAAAAAAAAACCCTTTAGGCTGTTGACTCTAACTGTTTCAGCTCCCGCACCCATTGTATTATTGCATAATCTTCCATCAGATGTGTATAAAACAAGTTAACAATTTAGTAAATAAAGGCAAAAGTGCAGCAAAACACATGTAACTGCTAATGTCACAAAAAAAAAGATAATTTCAAATAATATTTTCTACAAGTAGTTTACCACAAGCAATTTACATAGTCTACAATGTAAATAGTAAATTGCGTATACTTATATAGCGCTTTCTACCTTCCTTGATGGCCCAAAGTGCTTTACAGTCACAAACTCATTCACCCAGTCACTCACACACTCAAACAATGATGGTGGCTGCGCTGCCAAACACTGGCGCCAACCTTCCATCAGAGGCAAGGTGGGGTAAAGTGTGTTGCCCAAGTACACTTCGGCACATGGGCGTGCAAGTCGGGAATCAAACCTGTAATATTACGATCGGGGGTCGACCGCCCTACCCTGCACCACGGCCGCCCCTATGTCATAATAAATCAATCAATCATCAATAAATCAATCCTTTAGTTTTCTTCCTGATTGCAATAGTCTATATTTTGTTATTTCTCTTTGAGTAGGAGTTCCTTTAGGCATATCCTGTCCATCAACTTTTATTTTACTTCAAATTCTTCTTTAATCTGAAACCAAAAGGACCTGGGTGTGAAAATTTAGTATTTTAGAATTTTTATATAGTTTCATACAATTAAACAAATTGGTTGATCTAGTAGATCAGAATGCATGTGACAACCTTTGATCCTTACACGCATTGATAAATTGTTGAATGTTGGATGTGTTTATTAGTGCTACTTCCTTTGACCACTTTTAAAAAATACAACAGACTAGTAACACGCCACGAGCAGTTTTGCATCCTGACATCCTAATCAACAGTTTTTCCATGGGAATTGATGACAGCCTTACACAATGTCAACCAACGGACACAATGACCACTTACCACATTTACACCCAATCAATGCTGGAATTTGTTTGCCACAAATATGGACAACTGCAGCCTTCATTAGTTGTTTGGGAGAAGCAACAGTTAGCAGCCTCTAATCAAATTTATAGCTTTGGCGTGATGAAAGAAAATCTGTAACAGATTCCACAGGCTGAGGTGACTCGTGCAATGTTGTGATGAAGTTCAGCAACATCCTCTGAATGTTCAGTTGTTCAATGGGATCCCAAGGAAAGTAGGTGTGATGAGTAGAAAAGATGAATTGCACAAAATGCTAAATGATGTACACAGCGCTTTTCTACCTTGTTTTAAGCCCAAAGTCTTTTAGAGTGACAGTCCCATTCACACACACATCCATACTCCTTCCACTGGCGCTAACTTGTAACCATCAGCAATGTAGGGTTCAGTGTCTTTCCCAAGGAGGACAAGACAGGAACCGTACCCCCCCCCCCCCCCCCCACCCGAATCAGAGGTCAACTGCTCTATCTCTTCACCATGGCCAAAAGAGGGTGAGATACGCTAAATTTTGAGGTAAAAGTTTTACCAACACATTGCAATTATCCATTGCAGTAAGAAGTGATATTAGAATTGTGAGTAAATATTTATTTGTGTTACAATAAAATTAGCATAAAATAAATCCATAATCTTTAGGAGTTAAGTTCTGGACTGATGGCGTCTTATGTGTTTCGATGAACTCAGGCCATTGATGCATAAATTCCAGAGCCTGGACACCAATGGATCATTTCAAAGCTTCGCCCCAGGTGGAGAATGTGGTGGAGGATGGACGGCAAGCCATTTAGAATGCAGAGAGAGACAACCATTGTGATAGGCTGAGAAGAAGGCAGGTGAAGTGAAGGCCTATTTAAAAATGGTGTGTAGAGGAACGTAACAACTCAGAGTAATACGTAAATACGCGTTTCAGGCTTTTATGTCCAAAACTCTCATGTTCAAGCAATAGCTATGCAAGTTTTCATTGCGGATTTCAGGCTCTACATATAAAACGCGTTGCCACAGATCTTGCGTTGAAAGTGAAAAGGTCAAACTGTGACCAATCAGGGACATGGATTTGGTAGTGAGGTATGGATGGCATCACTTTTAATTTATGGAAGTACCAACCGCTTGAGAATTGATCACGGAGAGGAAATTAATATGCAGTTTGTGCTCAGCTGGAATTATATGACATCAAGTCTTTAATATATTCGAACAGAGCTGTGAAAGAAAAAGCCTGGAATTAGATTGCAAGATTTGTAATAATTGTGTGTCAGTAATGCTCAGATAAAAAAGATTTTTGAGGAGTTACCAACAGCTTTATGAGGACGAAGCTACGCAAAAACAAACTACTTATTAAAAGTTTGCAATTTTTCTCCCTCACACATAATTTCTTAACTACAAGAAAGCATTGTAAACTCTAAGGCCCAGTCAATCTATCAGAGGCAGAACTGTGCAGAACTGTGGACTGGAGCCAAGCCAGTCACCTAGGACACGAGATCTAGAAAGTTTCACGGCACACTGGACATTAATGCTCCACATTCTCACCAGGTCAAAAACTCTGTACTAAATCACAAAAGCAGGTGTGTGCATGCTTTCTGCAAAGCCATCATGCGCACCTTTACATTAAAAATGTAAAAGCAAAGGGATAGGTTAAGGTGGATCCCCTTTTAGCAAGTGGCCATGAGTTTGTGTGTACAGTCTACAATTAATCATTGAGAGGTTTATCTCTTTATAATGTTTTCTCGAGTGTTTTCTGTCTTGCACTGCAGAGGTTTAATCCTCACTGTTGCTAAATATTGTGACCCACATTGCTGCAGTGTAATCCATTCTTAGATTATAATGTGGCAAGCCGGGTGCTTTAATCAAAGCAAGTAACTGCGCCATCCACAACAAATCAAGCTTCATCAAGTCCTAGCCAAAGATCTGTCAATGTATGGTGAATGTCAACACATAAATAGGTGACTAGAAGGTCAGAGGGGTTCAGAAACTGACTACTGAGGTCTGATTTGTTGGTTTATGACTCACACCAGCTTTTTTTTATCATAATAAAGAGGGTATATTTTATATTTTAAAATTAACATCAGTCAGAAACATTCATGATTATGGAAATCATAAAAATGTTATGGGTTTATCAGCAAAATAGTGATTAAACCTCAAAGAATGTTTTACAAAATTATATTAAACCTGAGCTGGTGGTGGACTTTCGCAGGCACACTCACTCTACATTAGCACCGGTGAACATCCAAGGAAGGGACATTGAGAGAGTGGATTCATACAAGTACTTGGGTGTTCACCTCAACAATAAACTGGACTGGTCACACAATACAGAAGCACTGTACAAAAAAGGGCAGAGCAGGCTTTATCTGCTGAGGAGACTGAGGTCTTTTGGAGTGCAGGGATCACTCCTAAAGACTTTTTATGACTCTGTGGTGGCATCAGCCATCTTTTATGGAGCGGTCTGCTGGTGCAGCGGCATCTCGGCAGCGGACAGGAAGCGACTGGAGAAGCTGGTGAAGAAGGCCAGCTCCGTTCTGGGGCTGCCTTTGGACTCAATACAGGAGGTGGGAGAGAGGTGGATAGTTGCTAAGCTATATCCTTGATGGAGAACGACGCCCACCCCATGTATGAGTCTGTGTCCTCACTGTGCAGCTCCTTCAGCATCAGACTGAGACATCCTAAGTGTCTGAAGGAGCGACACCGCAGGTCGTTTCTTCCTGCTGCCGTTAGACTTTACAACCTTAGCTGCTCCCAGTGAACCACGTTAATCAACATCATCGACTCTGTCTTATCTTACCCTGTGCAATAAGCGATCATATGATCATCCTGTGCAATATTTTGGAATGTACGTGTGTATATTGTGTATATAGGTGTGTATACTTACTCCATAGTCTTTTTCTTTTATATACTGCTCTCTGTTCCTGTACTGCTGCCGCAATAAGGAAATTTCCCCAACGTGGGACTAATAAAGGAATATCTTATCTTATTTTGTGCATAGGATCATTATAGCTGCATTGTTCTCACTGATTTTTTTTTTTCACTCAGGTGTCGGGAAATGGAAAAAAACATTTGCACTTTTTTTTGCAAGAATGCTTTACAGAGAAAAGCCTAGGTTATCCTTGAATTATTTAATGCTCACTACATTGTATGCACTGACAGGCACATTATGCACCTCATCCTGACCACTTAATCTGTTAAAAAGTTACAAAACTTGCCCTTAAACACACTGCATTTTTGTGGGGCATGCACGCATTTGCATGTAAATAAAATATGGAAAAAGCTTCTTTGCCTTGTAACCTTGACTTGTCTTTTATTATGTACCTATTTTGAGAAAATGGACTCTAAATACATAGTAAATACAAAACGCTTTTCTACTCTTTATAAGAATAGGAAAGCGTTTTCTTTTTTTCTGTAGTAATAGCATAAGTGGATGATTTTGTTCCCCGTTTTTATGTTCAACTACAACATTTTCCTACAGGACAGAAAGTGAAGACAAATAAGAAGTGAAAGTACTTTAATTATTGAATAAGAGGCAGAGCGGGGAATCTAAACACAACAAACTCAACAGCAGCTATCGGCACACAAAAACAACTCAACCAAGGAGAAACAAAAAGAACCTGGCTAAAGACCAGGGAACGGGGAAACGCAATACACTGGGAGGAATGACTAAAGGCAAAAAGTAGGTTTAAGATGGGACACTACTGGAACACACACAAGGACACAAAAATTTGAAGATAAAGCACGAAATAAGATTTTACTGGATTGAATTACAATAAGAATAATACTCCGAACAGACAGGTTAAAATTTAATATTGGGCTTAAAAAATTAATTAAAAAAATAAATGGATGTCTAATTTTATTTTGTCTCATTACCAAACATAGTTACAGCTTTTATCCCAGAAATGGAAACCTGTTATTTTTTCCCAGTTGTCATCACATTTATTTAAGGAATCACTTTTTTCACTAAATTAAAAAAACAGAAATTCTTAGAAATTCACTTAAATTTATCAAAGTGAAAAATACTCTTTTCATGGCCAAATAAATCTCATAATATTAAGTGGACCCCACACAAAAAATACATTTCTTTATTAGCAACCAGTTGCCATAGAAACATAAGATGGTCAGTTTTATTTCTGCAAATATGGCCCTGTCAGGTGTGCAGCTCCATTTTTACACACATAGGCTATTTTGTCTAATAGGAATTCCTTTTCTACAAAAAACATATCAGGTAAAAATCAATGCTAAGGTTAATTTTTGTAATGGCATAATCTCTATTTAGATACAGTCGACAATGAAGAATACTTCTATACTTCTGAAATAATATGCCAGTAGGACTATTTAGAATTATTGGTGCTGTGGACCATGTATGCAAATTGACACTTGTTTACACTTTTGCATAACACTAAGTGTAAACAGTTGTCAACTTTTGTTTCCAATTTGTTTCATAAATAAAATGTTTGAAGACAGATATGGGCTATGTCTGAATTTCTTCATTACTTACCATATAGTGCACTGTATAGTGCATTCGCCATTTAGATCTGTCCGAATCTACAATTCCAAAATCAAGTGTACTGGACTTCCTGACAAACAGGCCTCAGAATGTCAAGATGGGGAGCCTGACATCTGACACCATAATCCTGAGCACAGGCACACCACATGGCTGTGTGCTCAGTCCAGCCCACTTCACACTTTTTACTCAGGACTGGGCTCCCATCCACTCCTCCAACACTATAGTGAAATTTGCGGATGACACAACAGTGGTGGGCCCTCATTGCTGACTATAATGAGAACTGGCACAGACAAGAGAGATCCAACACTTGGAGGAGTGGTGTTCAGCCAACAATCTTTTCCTCAATTCCACCAACACCAAACAGGTCATCATAGACTTCAGGAGGACCAGGAGAACGACTCAACCCCCACCCCACATCAGAGGTGAGTAGGTGGAACAGACCGACTCTGCCAGGTTCCTTGGCCCGTACATCTCCAAGAACCTGACATGGACACTGAACACATCCAAACTGGTGAAAAGGGCCCATTAGAGGATGTTCTTCTTTGAGGAAGTTGAGGAAGGCAGGTCTGGCTCCGGGACTTTTCAGACAGTTTTACAGGAGCACCGTGGAGAGCATCCTGTGCCCTCCCGGACCTGGATGCTGTGTATAAAGAGGGTCTACAAAGAAGAGCACGGGCCATCTGAAATTTCATTGTAGAAATACAATGAAAATCTTTGAATTAGAATTTTTGAAGTGCCCTAGAAATTTCCCAGAAGTCTCTGCAGAAAACCAATGTGCGTCAATGCTCACTAGATTGGTGAATGTAGACCACAATGCATTGTATTTACAAATTTTTTTTTCCAAACAAATGTATTTAAATGTATTTTTTAATAAACTATTAACATTTTCATATTCAGCACACAGTGGATTCATATGGTATATTGGTCATATTGGTGACATCATATTCCCCACATTTAAAACAGAAATGTCTCGTACTATGTAGTTTTTTAGTAATCAAACTTTATATGTTAAATCAAATCAAACTTTATTCATAAAAAGTGCTTCCCTTGCAACTCAAAGCACTTTACATTTAAAAAAAACATGCACAGTATTTCAATCAAAATCCAATCCACCCTTCACCCTCCCCATATTCCTCTGCTAACACATATGATCCATGACACTACACACACTGAATACTTATAAAAGTGACTTCTAAAAAAAATTAAGGAGTCTCTGCTGTAAGCTGTTGTTAACATATGACCTTTGCAGCAACAGTTCTTCTTTGTTTTATTACCTGGCAAATCCATCTGATTTCTTCCCCTATCCTTATCAGTAGCCAACTGCTCTTCCGTTGCCTGGCCATTACCCACCACTAACTGATTTAAACAAACCAGAAAAAGAAAAAATGACAAAGAGAAAAAGGATATGAAAGAAGCTGGAGGATCAATAGCAGTGGCAGGGACATATCCAAGGATCCAAGTTCCCAATCCTAGAGCTGGAGGAGATGCAGAGACCTAAACTACTTTCTTTTTTTTTTTTTCAAACTTGTCCTGTCCATCAGCTGGGCAAACAGATGAGAGCTGAAGGCCTCTTGTGTTGAACATATTTTACTTTAACAATAGGGGTTATGAATCATCTGATAAACCAGAAGTACAGTATGTTTGGAAAAAACCCTTTTGTAATCATGTTTGAAAATCTTTTGTGTTGGACCGGACGGAAAAGGAAAGGAGGGAAGAAAAAAGAGGGATGTTAGAGAGGGGGGGGGGGGGGGGTGAATAGAAAATAACACTCAGATGTTATAAACATACCTGTTGGCTCCAAAAATGTTCACGTCAACATGTATACAATACAAATAATGTTCACACACACATGGTTATTCCTTCATTCATTTTCTACCGTTTTGTCCCTTTCTGGGTCACGGGGCTGCCGGAGCCTATCACGGCCACTTGTGGGCGAAGGCAGGGGACACTCTGGACTGTTCACCAATCTGTCGCAGGTTCACATATCACACATTCATTCACTCTCACTCACACCTAGGGACAATTTAGAGTTGCCAATTGACCTATGAAGTATGTTTTTGGATGGTGGAAGCCAGAGACCCCGGAGAGAACCCACGCATGCACTGGGAGAAGATGCAAACTCAACACAGAAAGGTCCCTCATGGATGTTCTGTTGAACGGTCCCCCAGCCAGGACTCTAACTTTCTTGCTGTGAGGCAAGAGTGCTAACCACTGTGATCACATCCGCCTGGATGGCCAACAGGACCGCCACGGGGGCCCCCAAAGCCAGAGAGCAGGGAGGCATGGTGGGGACATTGAGTGCAAGCTCCAGCCCAACCCCAGAAGAGCGCCCACAGCCCCAGACGAGCACCCCACCACCACCCAGGAGTTCTGGGCATCCCCCCACCCCAACCCCAGGTACGAGCCAGGACCCCCCAAGGGAGACCCGCCCTGCGCTCCAGGCAGCCACCCACGCGACCCACGGTTGGTCCATGAGAGAGCAGGGCAGGGGCCAGCTTCCCCGCCTAGGAGGAGGACACCCAGGGGAAGAGGGGGTCCACAAGAACTGTTTTAAACATGGCACAACGAAGCTCGCCCACAGTCCGAAATTTGGCGAGGCCCAGCAGTCAGGGGCAAGGACCAGGACCCACACCACAGGGACACGGACACCCCCACGCTCAGATAATGGGATCCCCGGCTCTTGGTCTTGCCAGACAACTTATTGATCCCTTTCCCTGCATGGAGTGAGGGCTGCCGGGCCCAGGAAGCCAGCACCCAATGGACACGGCCGCTGTTGCCCAGGGCCCAGTACCTCCTACCAGGGATCGAGTAGGGGACAGATGGTCCTAGGTCCCACCTTCCTTGTGAAATGCATGTGTGTGTGTTTGTGAGGGCGTGTGTGTCTTCATGTGTGTTTGTGTTGGAGTATATATATTGAGGGGTAAAGGGTGTTTAAGGGTGTTGGAGTTTATATTTTTAAGGAGATGCAGAGACCCACACTTCTTGTGTTGATGACCTGGGCAGTAGATGATGTTAGAAAGGCAGTGGAGGGAGTAACAGTATCCCTCACTGAGAAAATCCTGCTTGGTTTCATCAAGGGATCCTGTGGTAACACCCTCCTTGATGAGTTAGGTTGTCAGTTTGGACAGATCACCATGACAGTTTTTCCTTGCTTCAGTATCAAGCCATATTTCTATTTCTATATGCAGTTTATATATATTGTTATTTAATGTGTTGCTTTGGGTGGCATAGAGCAGTGTTTTTCAACCTTTTTTGAGCCACGGCACACTTTAACCTTGACAAAAATCCCGCGGCACACCAGCATCCCAAAAAAAAAAAAGCAGAAACTCATAGTCTGTATTGATCTACACCCCCCCCCCCCAATCACAATTTGTGATAATTGTGGCAGAAAAAGAAGGAAGTTGCAGATGTTTTTTCTAAAAGATGTAATAAAACTTAAGTTACATACAAACTGTATGTTCGTTGTGGTTTCAAGACATGTAACAAGGACGACTCATTGTACGCTGAGGCGCTGTCCCTTTAAGCCAATTCATCATGGGAGATGTAGTGTGAAAACTGCCAGAAAACGGCAGAAAGACTCGCGTCTCTGAGCTTCATGGTTTTGTTCACTTGTTCCACGGTCTGATACCGGATTCTGTGGAAAGCTACACCACTAAAGACGAGCTTTAGCTGGTGTTTTTGTTGGAAATGAGTGAGTTATGAGCTAAATTGGAACAAGGAAGTGAATACTTTAAACACTTCTGATTGGTCAGACTGGTCTGATGACATGTGATTAAGCCTTCAAGAATGATTGGTGGAGTCGTGGAGACAGTAAAAGCTGCGGGACTTTTCAGATAACAGTTATAGCTGCAGCTAAATCGCGTTACCGTCATTCTTATAAAAATGTCTTTAATAGAATCAAATAAACACAAAGAAAAAAGTATTTTATGATCTTTCATATTCCTAACTACTCAGTGTTTTATCAGGACCTGTTTGGATGAACAAAGAGCTGATTTCCTGGAGATGGGAAATGTTTTTAGATCAATTAATGAGGGCAATTTTCCACGGCACACTTGACCATCTCCCACGGCACACTAGTGTGCCGCGGCACACTGGTTGAAAAACACTGGCGTAGAGGATTGTGTTTTTTGTATTTTTTTATGTGATGGTCTTTGTTTTGGTTTTAGTTTTTTTTAAGTTTGAGAGTTATTTTTGTTCTGTAAAGAACTTTGTGAAACTATTCCATGAAAAGTGCTTTATGAATAAAGCTTTGAATTGATTTAGTATACATATGTTTGTCGATTAATATATTTGGACATTTCAGTGTTCTCGTTGGAGCTCCTTCTGTGTAAGCACCAAGACATGCTTTCTTATAGTTTTCCAATAATGACTAAAGCCTGTTCTTGTTCCATTGTTCCCTGTAATAAAAGGGAGTAATCCATAAACCAAGTAAGCTGGGATTCAAGAAGGGTGCCATACTGAGACAGATTAGATGGTGCTAACAGGATCACCACGAGTACTGCGGATGAATCCAGGAAAGAAAATAATATAGGAAGAGGGTTGGATATCGATTTAGCTCCTTAAACACTAACTCTGTATTTTTCAGTTAACTTTCAGAGTGTAGGAAGCTTTTTTTTTCATCAGTTTGTTGTAGGAAATCATCACCAATTTCCTAATCAAAAAGTAGATGGCTGTAGGACAGAAAAAGAAACAACTTTGAATCCTGGGATTTAAAAACCAATTCAACTGTGTTTCTGGTATTTTTAACATGTTTTTGTGGCATTTATCTTATGATAGAGGACCCATGTAAAGTAAGTTTAGCTAAAAACTGCATATCTGAGTATTTCTTTGATAAAATCGTTGTGAATCAGGAGCAGAGGAAAAATTGCCTTCAAAAAAGACTGCAGCAGTGACGTAGGTGCTACAGTAGGGGGGCCACAAGCTACCTGCTCCAGCCCATTCCAATTGATCCACTTGTATATGAGTAAATTTTCTTTGTTTGAGCTGGTATCTGGCTAAAACAGTACAGCTGGATAGCTCCAATATTGCTCACCATTTTTGTGGTACCTCTAATGCTTGGCTGTGGGTGTGAGGGACTGTAAGCTAGCGGAAGAGAGTGTAAACAGGGAATGAAGAAAGGCTTACGTAAGGGATGAAGTATGCATTATCACTTTTTAACGCACACCATGGAAGCCTGAACAGTGGGAGGCAAAGCGGAGGTTCTGCGAAGTGCGTTAAAAAGTGATAATGCACACTTCGAAGGCCATTAACCCGGCTATACCATGGTCACTTAAAAAAGAAATAAATACTAACCAATTTTTAGTCCTTAATTCTTGTTTTTCTTCCGATTTGGATCGCTTTTTCACAGAAAGCGCACAATTTGTTACATGGTGCGCACCACCACTGAAGTCAAGATTCAGCGATATATATGCTGATCTTTCCAATAGGTTGAATAAAGCATCAGTTCAGAGAGAAATTTCACCTCTTACCGCTTTTATGAATTCAATTGGAATTACATGGTAGAATCTTTAAAAAAAATTACCAGGAAGTTCAGTTTAAAATAGAAAACATAAGAGGGAATTATATATCTTTGAACAATAGTGGGAATATAAGACATATATATGTCACTACACTACAGAAAGAAAAAAAGAAAAGTGTCAATCACCTCACCTGGGCCTTCATGTTTTGTTTTTTGTTCCAAAGAAAAAGCCTGTAATTTCACATTTTAATGTAATAAGCACGAGAAGAAAATTGTGTGATCTTTTGAAGGGCGTTTACTGAAACAGAAGCTTGTGGGTAGAGAACCATGAAAACACACTTCTTTAACAAGAAAAGCCATAAGTTCCTTTCATGTTCAAGTAACGGCAAACGTGGTCCTTTTTAAAGGCAAGTAAAATTATTAATAATTTGTAAATTAATAAATTATAACTCCAGCTTTGCATTATTTGAAAGATGTTTGCTTTCATAAGCATGAGGATTTCTTCCTTCTCACAGATCCAACATTGTCTTGTTTGTCCCTGAGGTTTTTGAAGCTTGATAAAAATTTGATAGCCTGATTTTGATAAGACAGAGGACTTAATTAATTAATCATTAAGATTTTCACATCAAGCTGCTTTACACAGATGAAGAGCCTGCACGTTAAAATGTGCAGGTAATCAGGCAACGAGGTAGCATTAGTATCTTTGAAGCACAAAAAAGCAAAAAACAGAACATAACAAGCAATAACTAAAATTAAAATGGGCAATATTTAATCATATTTTACGAAAGACTATAACAAATACAGTGACCTGCAGCCTCACCTGCAAAATATAGCTTAAAGAAATACATACATTAAACTAGATGAATACATTTTTTTTGCAAATACAAATCAAACATTATTTTTAGACATGTATATTCTATGATTACTTTTTTCGGTGTGTTTATTTTAACGGTACGGAGCCCGTGTCCTCACATTAAGATATAAAAATATATCTTGTTCCCACAGATTAATATCTTGTTCCCACAGATTATTATCTCGTTCGCACGAAATACTATTCCGTTCCCACAAGATACTATTGCGTTCCCTCAAAATACTATTCCGTTCCCTCGAAATGATTAACTCATGCGAACGCAATAATTTTGTCGTTCGAACGCAATAATTAATCCGTTCGAACGCAATAATTATTCACGTCATAAGTCATTCACGCGGATATGCTCTCTGTACGCCGGCAAAAGCCGCTTTCAGCGGTAACTTCCGTGTCTCTGTGACCCATATTCGTTCAAAAAAGGAACATGAAAAACAAAAATGATCACTTTATTACCGTCTCAATGAATATAAGAAAAATATCAAAAGATTTATGATAACTAGGCTGCTTTGTCATACGATAGCTCCTGTTAGGCTACTACTAGCTCCGCCGCAGAGCTCTTTGATGTATGCCGGCATTTGGGCAACTGGCTGGTCGGTTGACAGACAGCTGATATTGTAGTTTAGGGTCGAATAGGAATAATAATATTCAGGACTTGTCTTTTATTAACTTTAGCAGTCAGTTGCTTTACATTCGAAGGCTATTAGGCTACATGCTAACTGACTAGCCGATCATATCCTGTTATTAATTTACGTCATAGATTTACAGCAGATACCTTCACATTTCTGTCTGTGTGTGTCTCATTACATTGCATTGAAGACACGGAGGATATTTAGAGAACAGATTTATTTATTTTAAAAAGCACAAAAGCATCCATCGTATTCACGTTCATTCACATGATGATGATCAATCATTGGTCTTGTTGTTAAACACAGGGACACGGTGATTGGCCAATGATTGGCTGCAAAGCATGCTGGGAAACGTGACGTACTGCTATTGTTGTTATGCTACGAGCTAAAGGTAAGTGCATTAGGTGAAGCAGCCAGCTTAATATTATATTTTTCAGATTTTCATCCAGACAATAACAGATCGACCATTCTTGCTTTTATTTTTACCCCTATTGAATGCTCACAGAGACACGGAAGTATCGGCAGGAAGCGGCTTTAGCAGCAAGATGACTGAGGGCGTACCAGATCATCATCATGTGAATGAACGTGAATACGATGGATGCTTTTGTGCTTTTTAAAATAAATAAATCTGTTCTCGCAGTTTCACTGTACCGGCCGTGTGTACTTAGACTTGCATGGCTTAATCTTTGAGACAAGCATATTCTGCACCTTGCAACAGACTGGCGACCAGTCCAGGGTATCCCTTGCCTACGCCCAAGTGGCCGGGATAGGCTCCGGCAACCCCGTGACCCCGAAAGGGAATAAACGGTTAAGAAGATGAATGAATGAATAAATCTGTTCTCTAAACATCCTCCGTGTCTTCAATGCAATGTAATGAGACACACACAGACAGAAATGTGAAGGTATCTGCTGTAAATCTATGACGTAAATTAATAACAGGATATGATCGGCTAGTCAGTTAGCATGTAGCCTAATAGCCTTCGAATGTAAAGCAACTGACTGCTAAAGTTAATAAAAGACAAGTCCTGAATATTATTATTCCTATTCGACCCTAAACTACAATATCAGCTGTCTGTCAACCGACCAGCCAGTTGCCCAAATGCCGGCATACATCAAAGAGCTCTGCGGCGGAGCTAGTAGTAGCCTAACAGGAGCTATCGTATGACAAAGCAGCCTAGTTATCATAAATCTTTTGATATTTTTCTTATATTCATTGAGACGGTAATAAAGTGATCATTTTTGTTTTTCATGCACATTGACAATGAGAGTGCCACCAATTGCATTTTAATGTGGTATGCAAATTTCAGGTTTTGTTTTGTAGCATATTGCTATTTTGAATTTGTTTAATTTTGACATATTTTGGCATATTTAAAATGTAAGTTTATTTTTTATATAAATTGAAATCAGAGTAAAGAAATGACAATGTTTTTTTTCTTCTTTTAACGTTTATCTTTTAACTTGTTTAATTTTGACAAGATATATTTTTATGGAGAGAAAAATACAAGTTATTTAAGGTTTAAGTTGATTTATTTCAGAATAATATTTTTAGTCTATTTTTATTCATATTTATGTAAAACAAAAGGTAAGTCTCTTAAGTTTAATTTACGTGTGTAGCACAAATATTTAAAATGGCCTCTTTTTCTTCTGGGGTTAGGGGAGATGATTTTCATCCAGGTCTTGATGTCTCTGGTGCAGGCATTCAGTTTCTTGATACAGTCATTCTGGTCCAAAAGGTCTAAAAAGACCGGGATAGAAAGTAGTCCCTTTTCCAAGGCCAATAATAAGTCATTAGAGACTAACTAGTGCAGTTTCAATGCTGTGGTGTGGTCTGAGCCCTGAAGGAAAATCTTTATCGTCCTGTAGGTGGCGGTAAAGCTGTTAACCACAATTTTTTTCAAGGATTTTTTTAAATATATGGGGAGAGTTCAAACTGGTGTATAATTGGCCAGATTGCTAGGATCTAAACTGGGCTTTTTCAGAAGAAGTTTAACAACTGCATTTTTAAAAGATTGTGGCAAATAACCCATTTCTAGAGAGGTATTTATTATAGTTAATTTGGATTCATTAATTAGGGGGAAGTTCTCTTTAAAAGCTTAGTGGGGATTGGGTCTAAGAGACAAGTTGAGGTTTTGGAGGATGTAATTGATATAACTGATGTTATTTCTTCTTGTTCTACAGCAGTGAAGCAGTCTGATGTTACAGAGGTTTCTATGAATGCTGTTGTGTCCAGATCAAAAAAGAAAAAGGAACATTCCTCTCATGCAGGGGTGGTGAACAAGTTTGACACCAAGAGCCAAAGTTTTTAACAGTGAGAGTCAAAGAGCCACACCATACATTGACCTGCCAAGACATACACACACAAACACGCAATTAAAGCCATATTATTTTCCACAAAACACTCCTCTCCCTACAATACAACAGCAAGTATTGTACTTGTGTGTATTGAGGGTGCACACTTTCCTTGAAATAAACACATCAAATGCAGCTTAGCCAGAGGTAACACAGCAACTACCCTGGAGGTCAGATACCCCCTCCACAGACACACTTTCTCTCTCTCTATCTCACTCTTTTATCTGCCTCTCTCTGACACACACAACTACTCAGTGACGGGCGGTGAGGTTGATGCCTGGTGAGGCACTGACTCCTCTGAAGTCAGACTTATGATGATAAAAACTGAATATTTCACCATTCATCCAACAGGTAATTCTTTGTATCTCAACATTCCTCTTTCAATGACTCTTACACCTACAATTGCACAAACTTCTGAACAGAGCATCCTTCTGGTGTCTAAGTAATTCCTATTCACAATCTTTCACTTTCGGCTTCTCCCATCAGGGGTTGCCACAGCGAAACAATCCTCCCTCAAGGATGTGTCGCATGGTTAACTTGGCAATGTTTTTCGCCCGATGCCCTTCCTTACGCAACCCTCTCAATCCAACCGGGCTTGGGACCGGCACAGCAGCAGAAAAGGGAATAAGGAGCAGCCCAGTATCGAACCCTGGTTTCACGGACGGAAGGCGCCGCAAAGCAGCACGAGCTAAACCGGCCCCCACAAGTAATTCCTATTCACAATAAACACATTAAATACATTACATTTCAGATGTGTGTAGCATAAATGTATTTGTAACCTTCAGTAAAAAAAAAAAAACAAACTTTTATAACTTTTGTTTTTATTGTTTAAAAACTAATGATTGACTTTTTGCATGAAGAACTGATAATTGATGGAATATCAAAATATTCACACAAGCATGCTCAGTCAGGTGTGTTTTCCAAACTACATCTCAGAAGTTCTTACCTTGCTGAAGTGATGGGATGATGATCTCAGTGGGATTTCTGGCATCTCTTGTTTCTATTATTCCTCTGCAGATCAGGTTTATTTTCTGTTGTAGCCACTCTGAGCAGTTCCTTTACGTGAGTGTTGGTCAGAACGGACCGATGCCTTGATTTCACGTTTTTCAAGGTAATAAACAGGGACTCGCAGACATATATTAAGGAGAACGTCAACAGCAGCTTGAGAGCGGCTCTTTAACACGGGTATTTTTCCGTTCTCCAAAACGTAACAGGGCCTTCTTTCAAAAGAGATTTCAGCTCAATCATCTCCAGTTTGCTTGCTGCCTCATCAGTGACAAGCGGGGATATCAGGCAGTCACTCTCTGCATTAGAAGGGTGGATAAGAAAAGTGATCTGTGGCCGTTTCTGCTGCAGGTCTTCAAACTGCAAAGTAAAGTTTCCGTCCAGTTGCGCAAGCAGCGTCACGTTCTGCGCTTTACTCATTTTGATTGCAGCCTTCTGGTGTGATCTCCGTGAAGAAGGAAAGTGGGACGATTGCTGTTTTGAATGTGCACTTTGAAAAGCTTAAACTTGTTAATAAAGGAAAATATTTGTGTCAGATCAGGAAGTTTTTAATTTTCCCCAGTATATGTTTTGTTCTTTTCTGCCATGAACAATTTTACTGCTTCCAAAAGCTCATAATAATAAACACAGTGACTTGCCATTCCATTCAGTGAAATAGTAAGAATGTTCCCATTCTTCCAGAAACGTCCTGTGTTTATCTTTACACACTGAATTTCGCCATTGTGACCATGAGGGTGACAGTTTGCACGCACAATAAATGTTTATTTTTTTTTTCCGGCATTGGGCGTAACCCGCCCAAATGATTGGCGGTCACTTATGACCAAAACACACACACTGCCAAATTACTTTTATCATTTATTATTTATTTTTAATACCCTCTGATGGATTTGAGTGTGGTTTAAGAGGGAAAAAACTATGAAATGAGGCACAATATAATAGAAAATATGATGAGACGGAAAGAGCTGCATGCTTAATGTTCGAGAGCCGCATGTGGCTCAAGAGCCGCGTGATCGCCACCCCTGCTGTAGTGAAAAACAGCAGACAGTACTTGTTCTTTTAGCTTCTTTTATTGAACAACGTTCTTTAGCTCCAACACATTACTTCTCGTCTTCAGAACTGACTTTGTAATTAAGTACACACAAGCCCCCTCTAGTGGATAGGAGAGGAATTGCTGGTGAGTTTCTCCAACAACCTCAGCTGCCTTCACTTCTGCCGCTTTAGCCCTTGTGCTATCCTATGACCCCACCCTTACAATGATGTGTTATCCCTACCATGACAAAGGTGAATGAAGGTGAAGAGGATTTCATGTAATCCATGGACACCAGTGAAGATCACAAATCATTGAAGAAAAAAGGTTCAGCGCACTGTCTTGTGGGGTCTAGATGACCCAACTCCCAATGTTAAAGTGCCTAGGATAGCACAAGGGTTACCCTGCCCTATTGAGCCCTCCAGGTGCCAGTTGTTAAAAAGAAAAAAAAAATCAGATAAACCGTGCTCACGGATTACTAAATGGTGCGCATGGATGAATCAGTTGTGCTAGTACTGGGTCCCCCTGTGCTGGTCCCCAGCCCGAAAAAATCAGGCTTGGGTCAGGAAGGGCAGGCGGCATAAAAATCTCTGCCAAACCATATGTGTGAATCAGTGAAAGCTGATTCGCTTCAGCTATACTTAAAGTGATAAACTAAAAGGTGAAGAGCAAAATGACATAGGAATATGAATAGAATAATAACAGTGCTGTCTCAAGCTGAAACAGTGCAGTAGGTTATAAAAAACCTCAAGACAAAACAAACATTGTAGTTTTTCACATCATACACAGATCCCATTACTACAAACTAGGATTGCTACACATTTCTTCAAGTTAAATTTAAGACATTTTAAGACCTGTGTAGGACATTGCATATAAAGCAATTAAGACAATTTTTTCTGCCTAATTCTCAGCCCCGTGGACAAAGAAAAAATTAATTCCTTAAATTTCAGAACAATACTTGCTAGTAACGGAGTAATGTAATGAATTATGGTTCAAATTTCAGTAATTAACTCACAATTACTAGACTACAGAAACCCTCATTTAGTGCAGTGAAATCATAGGTGACTAATCAAACAAATTTGTGTAAAGACTGGGCTGACATTGCTCTTGGTTAAATGAAACAAAACATGCATGTGCCATAATGCCGAGTTGGAGATTGGTCAAAGTAAGATGAACAGAGCGGAAATATGTACGTGGACAAATTCATAGAGGCATTAAGCAAAACAAAGGGAAAAACAATTTAGTTCAGTGCAAATTATGTCCAGGAGACAAAATGCTTTCCACTGCGTTTGTGTCAGTCAAATCAAACTTTAATCAAATCAATTTTTTTATAAAAAAAAAGGTGGTTCTCATACATTGTGCAGCTCAAAGAGCTTTAAAAAAAATAAAAATAAATAAAAACACACACAATGAATACTTAAAAGTAACTTCTAAAAATATTCAAGGCTTGGTTTTGCTGTGAGGAAAGAGTATTTTTGGAATACATTCATACAAGGAGCCAGCTCAGCCATAGGATCATTGCCACAGTGCCCACCCAGACCAGGACAGCAATGGGGTCCACTTCACAGCCGTAAGGCTGCAATGTTAAACTTTAGCAAGGGCGACAACTGCGGCAACAACCACTGACCAAGCCAGCAAGTCCTGGTAGAAAAGATTCCAAACAGAAACACTTGAGCTAAAATCATAATACGATTGTAAAATTAATGCCAGATGTATATAAAAACTTAAAATTAAGAATAAGATTAAATGCATAAACTAACCTGATTCTTTTTTTTTTTATTGTTGGCGTGATCATGGATGTAGATGGCAGTCATCAGTCATTCAGGCAAGGATAACGGTTTCATGTGGCCACAGGGTGGTGGCAGCTGGATCACCGGATAGCAGCAGCTCTGATTGGACAATGTCCAAATTAGTGATGGGAACACTGGCAACACTGCGTTGGCCCACGTGTTGAGCTCATAAAGTGAAACCCTGTGTTAGTGTATGTATCGCTCCAGAAAATGTCACGTGACCGTGTCAGTGTGTCACAGAGGAGCCAAACGAGGAAGCGCATCTGCTAGCAGTGTTGCCAGATTCTGTGGTTTTCCGCCCAATTGGGTGGTTTTGATCTGGGTGGGTTCCATGTCAATTTAGCGGGTTTTGTTAGCTTTATAATGAGTCTAAGCCAGGGCTGCTCATTCCTGGGACTTGAAATCTACCACCATGCCTGTTTTCCAGCTCTCCCTGCACTGCTTTCTGCTGATTAACTGGAGCAGGTGTGTTCATTCAATCAGAATCTGGAGACATCTGATTGAGGTAATCAGCTGCTAGCAAGGCTTGGAGATCTAGAAAACAGGCAGGTTGGTAGATCTCGAGGACCAGGAATGAGCAGTACTGGTCTAAGCTGTCTTTTATTTTGAAAAATTACCAGATCTTCTTGGTTACATTTCTGTCACTTGGGTGCTAAATCAGTCCAGTGGGGAGTTTAACAGAGTAAGAAAAAAACAATTTATCATGCCCCGGATGCACGCCCAGCTTGCAGCTGTTGAACAATGCTCACGTGCCCCCGTTTTTCCCGCCCAACCGTGTTTGACGTTTTGTTTTACTGAATCTTTCCTGAAGGTGTTGAATGTGGTGTTTTAATTAGATTTGTGGAATTATTTTGTAGTTTTAATAGTTTTATTGACTTTTTGTCCCCCCGTTCCTCTCAGTTTCCGCTTAATCTAGCAGAATACAATTCCATTTCAAACTGACTCTTATTTGAAATTAATCATTTTATGTTTTGGAGGTTAAATGTCGCATTTGTTCAGCAGAACTTTCAAATGCTGGGGCACTATAGAGGGATGTATGGGAGTGAGGAAGCTACCACTACAATGACAAATATTGTGTTTTCACTAGTATAGTTAATCAATATATCAGAGCTGTTTCACTTGGTTGCCTGCAATGATGTTTTTTCGGTCCAGCAAAAGTTTAGGGAATGTGCTGAAACGCTTCAATAGGCCTCATCTGTCACGGTGCCTGGCGGTCTCCTCCCCCCTCCAGCTCTGCCCTAATGTTCCTGATTGCCACCAGCTGCCATCACTCTCCTCATCATCTTCTGTGGATTCAAAAGGAGATCAACGCCACTACTCGACGCCAGTTTGTTACCCCTTATGGTGACTGCTCTGGTTCTAGCCTCGTTACAGCTTTGTTCCAAGTCTCTGGCTCTAACTAATTCTTTGCTCCCTGTCTCAGGATCCTACCGCTCACGAGTGACGGCAGCACGGACCTTCCATTCTACGCCTCAGGAGCACGGAAACTCTCGGCAGCCGCTAACCGCTTCAAGACCCTCCAGCCACGCCACAGCCACGTCTAACCTGGACACTCCTCAAACCAGCCATCTTCACATCTGGAGCAAACAATAAATCCATTCTCATCCTCCACTTACCTGTCTTCCTTCTGGGTTGCAGCATCTGGGTTCCTCATCCTTGTGAAATCATGACAGAACAAACTGGCCAACTTCCGGACCCAGCTGATCCAGAGGGACTTCGTTTTGCCGTCAGCCAGCAAGGCATCGCCCTGGGCCGCCAAGCCGACGCTCTGTCGCAAATATCCTCTGCCCAACAGGAACTTTTTCGGCGCCTGGATGGTCTAACGCAAACTTTGATGAATTTAACTGTCCAGGGGGCTACCCCCGCACCATCACCTCCCGCTTCCAGCATCGCCGCAGTTTCCGCTTCCGGTCCGTCACCTGAAAACTACCGACTGCAGCCGGAACCATTCTTCGGCGACGTCGAAGCTTGTGGAGGGTTCCTGCTGCAATGTAGTCTCCTGTTCCAGCAAGCCCCGAGGTACTATGACTCCGACCTCAGCAAGATTACCCTGATCATAAACTCACTCCGCAATAAAGCGCTGCAGTGGGCTCAGGCTTTCCTGGCCGCCAATCCTGTCACCCACCTATCGTACGAGCACTTCATTAATGAATTCAGGCTGGTTTTTGACCAACCCCGTAAGCGGGAGGAAGCCTCACGAAAGCTTCTGGCTCTTAAGCAGCGAAGTCGCTCAGTGAGCGACCACGTCATAGACTTCAGAATCCTGGCGGTGGAAGCCAGCTGGACGGATCCAGCATTGAGAGGGGTCTTCTATCAGTCTTTAAATGAAGTCATTAAGGACCACCTGTGTTCGCAACCAGAAACCCACTCTTTTGAGGAGCTCGTCACGGCGGCTCTCCGTTCGGACACCCGCTTACGTGAACGACAGCATGAAAGACCTCAGCCTCCACGCAGAAGTCCTGCTAATCCACCACAAGGTACGGCGGCACACATTTCTCCTATAACCCAGTCTGAAACCTCTCGCAGTCAGACCGACGAGCCCATGCAGATTGGACACTCCAAGCTTTCCGCAGAGGAGAGGCAGCGACGCCGGATCGAAGGGGCATGCTTTTACTGCGGAAAACCAGGACACCAGGTACACCAATGTAGCCTGCGTTTAAACTCCAAACCCCCCCGCTAGAGGACAGGCCGCGGGCGGGTCAAGTCTTGTCATCTTCTAAAGATTTTCTCCGCATTCCTGTCAAGTTAAGTCATGTTTCTGAAACTCTGGATCTCCACGCTTTGATTGACTCCGGCGCTGAACAGAATCTTATAGATCACAGCCTAGTTACTCGCCTGTCCCTGCCTACAGAGTCCCTTCCTTCCCCTATTAGAGCCGCTGGGTTGGGGGGTCAACACCTTTCGGTGATTACTCACCGTACGGAACCGTTGTTATTAATTACTTCTGGTAATCATAGAGAACTCGCCCGGTTCTTCGTAACTCAAACCCCCCAGAACCCCATTATTCTGGGGTACTCTTGGCTTCGTCACCACAACCCGCAATTTGATTGGGTCCATCGTCGTATTATTGGTTGGAGCGAGTTCTGCCTCGCTAACTGTTTGCAATCCGCTGTTCCACCCGCTAATTCTGCCTCCGTTAAATCTCCTGAGGAGATCGATCTGTCTAACGTGCCTAGTTGCTACCACGATCTTCACACCGTTTTCAGCAAAGTTAAGGCTGGTGCCTTACCTCCCCACCGGCCTTACGACTGTTCAATCACTTTATTGGACGGCGCTCCTCTCCCTAAAAGTAGGCTGTTCAATCTCTCTGGCCCCGAGAAAGCCGCTATGGAGGTTTACATTCAAGAGGCACTTTCCTCGGGGCACATTCGTCCTTCTTCCTCCCCTGTCGGTGCAGGGTTTTTTTTTGTCGAGAAGAAGGACAAAACCCTCCGACCGTGCGTAGATTATCGAGAACTAAATCAGATCACGGTAAAAGACAAGTATTCCCTTCCGCTCATCAGCTCTGTCTTTGACTCGATTCAGGAGGCCCGTATCTTTTCCAAGCTTGACCTACGAAATGCTTATCATCTCGTACGGGTCAAGGAGGGTGATGAATGGAAAACCGCTTTCAAAACTCCTCTCGGTCATTATGAGTATCTCGTCATGCCATTCGGGTTAACAAACGCTCCTGCCGTGTTCCAGCGCCTCATAAACGACGTTCTACGGGACTTTATCGACCGCTTCGTTTTTGTCTACCTTGACGACATACTGATCTACTCTAAACATCCTGATCAGCACAGAAACCACGTTCGTCAGGTACTCCAACGATTGTCTGAAAATCAGCTTTTTGTCAAAGCCGAAAAATGTCTGTTTCATTCCACCGTCGTCCCCTTCTTAGGGTACATCTTCGAGGCAGGTAGCATTCGACCCGACCCCGCTAAAATCGAGGCTGTCTCCAAGTGGGAACCCCCTACCACGCGTAAGAAACTTCAGCAATTTTTAGGGTTCGCTAATTTCTATAGGCGGTTTATTAGAAATTACAGCTCCATCGCGGCTCCCCTCACGCGACTCACTTCCACTGTTCGGGCCTACCAATGGAACTCGGATGCCCAAGAAGCTTTTGACACTCTCAAGAACCTCTTCGTTACAGCCCCCATACTAATACAACCCGACCCAGCTAGACAATTCGTGGTCGAGGTTGACGCCTCCGACTCAGGCGTCGGGGCGGTATTATCTCAGCGGGAAGAGTCCTCCAACAAATTGAAGCCCTGCGCTTTCTTTTCTAAGAAACTGACCCCTGCTGAGCGCAACTATGATGTGGGCAACCGTGAACTTCTCGCTATTAAATTAGCATTGGAAGAATGGCGACACTGGCTGGAGGGTGCGGTTCATCCATTTATTGTCTGGACTGATCACAGGAACCTTTCATATCTTCGCTCCGCCAAGAGACTGAATTCCCGTCAAGCCCGCTGGTGCCTGTTCTTTGACCGTTTCAATTTCACCATAACCTACAGACCAGGAAGCCGCAATATTAAGCCCGACGCCCTCTCACGGAAGTACTGCTCCTCTGATGACCAGGACGGCACCACGAACCCCATCATTCCCTCCACCTGCATCGTTGGAAACGTTACCTGGGACATTGAGAATAAAGTGATGCAAGCTCAAGGTGAGGAACCCAATCACCCAGAACCTCCTGACGGAACACTTTATGTACCCCGATCTCTCAGGTCCGACGTCATCACGTGGGCCCACGCCTCACGTCTTGCCTGTCACGGCGGGGTCACCAGGACTCTCTGCCTCCTCCGTCGGCGTTTTTTCTGGCCCTCCATGACTAAGGACGTTAAGGAGTATGTGGCTGCCTGTACCACCTGCGCCCGCTCCAAGACCTCCAACTCACCACCGTCTGGTCTCCTCCATCCGCTGTCCACTCCCGGGCGTCCTTGGTCCCACATTGCCCTGGACTTTGTAACCGGTCTCCCTCCTTCTCAGGGAAACACGGTCGTCCTCACCGTCATAGACCGCTTCTCTAAATTTGTCCTTTTCATCCCGCTCCCACAGTTGCCCACGGCCACCGAAACCACGGAGATCCTGGTCCAGCATGTATTCCGTCACCATGGTATTCCTGTGGACATTGTCTCGGATCGGGGCCCCCAGTTTGTCTCCCAGGTTTGGAAGGCTTTCTGTGGGGCCTTGGGGGCCACAGTCAGCCTGTCCTCAGGCTATCATCCCCAATCTAACGGCCAAGCTGAAAGAGCTAACCAGGAGCTCGAAACATCACTGCGTTGTCTCGCCGACCGGAACTCCTCTGACTGGTCCAGGTATCTTGTTTGGGCCGAATATGCGCACAACACTCACCCCTCTTCTGCCACAGGCCTGTCCCCGTTCGAGGCTGCTCTGGGGTTCCCGCCTCCGCTGTTTCCTTCCCACGAGTTAGACCTCGCTGTCCCCTCTGTTCAGGACCATCTCCGCCGATGCCAGAGCATCTGGCATCAGACCAAGGCTGCTCTGCTCCAGACTAAGGAGACCAATCGCCGTACGGCCAACCGTCATCGTGTGGTGGGTCCTACATATCACCCTGGTCAGAAAGTCTGGTTGTCATCCCGTAATATTCCTCTTCAGGCCACCTCCCGCAAGCTCGCCCCCCGCTTCATCGGTCCCTATACTGTGGAAAAGGTCATCAATCCCACCTGTGTCCGCCTCCGCCTCCCAGCGGCTCTCAAAGTCCATCCCACCTTTCATGTCTCTCAGGTCAAGCCTGTCGTTGACAGCGCGCTTTGCCCGCCATCCGCCTCCCCTCCACCCGCCCGGCTCATCGATGGTGCCCCGGCTTATACGGTCAGTCGGATTTTGGATGTCCGCCGCCGGGGTCGCGGCCACCAGTTCCTCGTGGATTGGGAGGGTTACGGTCCGGAGGAACGCTCTTGGGTCTCCCGTTCCCTGATCCTGGACCGTGCCCTCCTTGCTGACTTTTTCCGTGCCCACCCGGATCGGCGTCCCGGACCGCCTGGAGGCGGTCGTTGAGGGGGGGGTACTGTCACGGTGCCTGGCGGTCTCCTCCCCCCTCCAGCTCTGCCCTAATGTTCCTGATTGCCACCAGCTGCCATCACTCTCCTCATCATCTTCTGTGGATTCAAAAGGAGATCAACGCCACTACTCGACGCCAGTTTGTTACCCCTTATGGTGACTGCTCTGGTTCTAGCCTCGTTACAGCTTTGTTCCAAGTCTCTGGCTCTAACTAATTCTTTGCTCCCTGTCTCAGGATCCTACCGCTCACGAGTGACGGCAGCACGGACCTTCCATTCTACGCCTCAGGAGCACGGAAACTCTCGGCAGCCGCTAACCGCTTCAAGACCCTCCAGCCACGCCACAGCCACGTCTAACCTGGACACTCCTCAAACCAGCCATCTTCACATCTGGAGCAAACAATAAATCCATTCTCATCCTCCACTTACCTGTCTTCCTTCTGGGTTGCAGCATCTGGGTTCCTCATCCTTGTGAAATCATGACATCATCTACCCATCACTAGTGTAAATGTCTCTGGACAGCAGCCATCTCCAGCCAGGGTCCATTAAAAACAGGCCATTCTGCACCACTCTGCGCTGCAACCATGGCCTCATCAAACAACTTCTTCTTCTTTGCCCTTCTTGTGTGCTTTGTTCTGTCTTCTTCGAATTCTCCTTAGCATCAACCGCAATTCATCAAGACACAGGTCTCTGAGTCACTGTGGTGCTAACGCCATGATGAGTTTGGTGCAGCACCGATGCCGTCTCCTCACTTTTATGGCGGACCTAAGGTAGCCTGGATCGCTAGAATGATGTCCGGTCATTGCCGGGCCCCCTGCCCATCTCAACAGCCCCATATCGAGTGCCAGCGCTGCTAACGCATAATTTCTGTGACATTTTTTAAATTAAAAAAAAGGAAAAAAAGGCCTGTGGCTTCCAGCTCTGGATCACCTCATTGCTGGTACAAGGCTTAGTCAGTGGATAGAAGTACAATTTCAGTTCCCTCTTTATCTTTCTGTGTATTTAAATGTCTGTATTCCACTGAGAATACAAGAAAACGTACATTCAAAGAACTATAATTACATTTGTTCACCAACTGAAAAATTACTTTTTTCTTCTTCGATAGTCTGAATAATCTCAAGAAAATATATTTTTTAGAACTCTCTCTTATTTCCCTTTAAGACAAAACATGCTAATTAAATTTTTGATTGAAACAGAATAACCCACAACATTGATGAAACATGCTGCTTACTTCTGTATTTGAACAAGTTCACAGGCAATCAAGTTTGCTTTTAGCACTAAGCCGCTGGCAAAGAACACAGTCCATGTTTCATCCCTTTGAATTTGGCAAACATTGCTCTCTTATTGATGCGTTTCATAAACAAGTTGTCGCTCAAGTGATGATTACTAATTAGTTTCTCATTGGCTTAATTAAATATGCGGGACGATTTATGAAAAATTACATTTAATGCCTCATCAAAGACTTCAGGGGACTTGAATTATAAAAAAAAGGAAGCAAGACAATGATTTAACTGTATGATTTTCAAAGGCCGCTATATTTAAAGATTGATTTTTGCAAGATTTTTGCATTTTGGGATATTACTGTTTATTGGAATAAAATGGGCCAATAATCCATTCCTAATTCTTCAACGAGTAATCCTGACATTTTAATCACCTCTAGTTTGGTGTTGAATAAACATTTTAACAAAAGTTTCTTACCAAGAGTTACAGGTTATACACTGAAAAAAAGGAGACAGCCGTCTCTTGGATCAATCTAAGCATATCTGGTGCATTTAACACAATTTCTACATGTTTTCGAGTCAAATGTGACTGTACAATGTATAATCTACATGAAATGATAAGATTGCACATAGATTTGTTCAGATCACTTTGGAATGAAGCAACTCGGTTATGTTGCAATACTAATTATCGGGATACCGCACGGGATTTCCTCTCGCGCGCTAAGGATTGTTGGAAAAAGAAGGCAGCCATCTCAGTCAAATCCAATGCCTCGTGGTACGACACGTCACACCACAACTTTCCCGGTAAGTCTTGAATTTCTAATTAAATAGTGACAAAATCTGAGCCAAATGTAGCTTAATGTCTCAAGAGTGACTACATAACGTTAACGTTGAAATAAGTTGACGTTATCACTCTGTTTTATTTGAATTTGTCTTTTGAGCAGGAGCGGTCGACGTCACATTTGCGGCGCTCCTAACATATTTTCGTCTTCTGTGTGAATTTTTTTTTCTTGAATTAATCGTTTTTTACATTGTGTGTTAACGGCACTTTAGTGTTGTTAACATAAGAGTGTCGTAGCCCTTTACGGAGAGAAGGAAGCGGGTTGCACCGTGAAGCGAGAGAGAATGGGAGCGCGTAGCTAAAAAGACTGAAGTTGTAGCTGGATACTGTATGCCGAGTGTAAATTGTGGACAAATAAAGTGTCGAGATGAGACTCCCTCATCCAGCCGTGGTCCGAGTCGTCCTCCCACCGGCTAATTTCTCTGGACGCGGGGTCTTAAACACGGAGCTGAGCGGCTCCCTTGCGCTCATCAAGCGGTGAGCAGGGAAGTTTATTTCGATGATAAAGTCAAAGTGTCATTCTTCTCATTAATAAATGCAGTTTCTAATACAGTCTTGTTATGTTGAGAATGAGACGCTACTGCTGGGTTGTGATAAAACTTAACATTTACTAAAAATGCTGCGTAACCCAGAAGTCATGGCAACCGCTGAGTCACCATGGCAACAGTTACATACACAACAACAACAACAAAATCCTTCACAAAAAATGTTCTGCGTGGCCCTAAAACTCTGTCCTTGCTAAGTGCTTACTTACTCGGCTGCATTATTTTAATTACTCCTCCCCTGTTTTGCTTCAGATTGACAAACTCAAGTCATCTATTCACCTGGAGTCAGCTGAAAAGTCGTGGGCTCAAGTATTTGTGGTAAGAACAAGAAGTTGCTTTGCAAATTAGTGACAAACTAGTTATGTTTATCTCAGGAATGTACTTTTGAGTTAAACACCATTTTGTCCTCACTATAAGTTAATCATGTTTTGTTTCCCACTTTACAGTGAACAGTGCTACTAGTGTTCCAGTGACAGAGTGAATGTGGCAATGCAAGGCCTGCCCTTCAGTTTTTCAAAGTAGGTCCCACCTTCTGAAGCATTATGGAGTAAGACATGGGCATTATGGAAATAACAGTCTTATTCCATGTGTTCATGAAAGCTGTCCATGCACTTTTAGAACGTGGAATGCACTATTAATTCATTTGAATAGATGTCATGTTATTAAAACTAGCCACCATCATTCAGAGAGATGTATATTTAGCTGCCACGTGTGTCCCTGTAAGGATCTTGTGTCTGAAAGAGATTACTGGACTCATATTAATGCACACTTGGAAAAATAATGAGGTTGTAACTTGTATGTTTTTGCATTGCGACTTTGAAACAAATATTTTAGGATCTTTTAAATCCCAAAAGAGCAGGAAACAGTTTTTACTCATCCAAAGATTTTAAACCAGGAATAGTAATATCAGCAACTGTTGCTGCCCTAGATTCTGCTTCCAGTGCTTCTGATGATGACATTGAGGATGCTCAACCAAGTAGCAGTGCTGATGGTCTTAGCGACCTACCAGATATAATTCAGCACAGTTTGGCAGCAGCGTTGTTAAAATTAGAACATTTTTCTTGTGTGCCAAGCAAAGCAATCAATGATTTTTTGGTAGAACTTCACTACCAAATTACCAAATTGTGCCTTGAAAAGTTGTCGCAGAGGATGTGTTCATCTAAAAACAATGCTTGATAATGCTTTCATGTTATTTCAGATAAACGCAGAGTTCAAGCGCATTACAACCATGCCTCTACAGTCAAGGTTTCTGTCGCAGCTTGACTTTCTGTCTGAAAGTCTGCTGAGAGTGTTTGCAAAGCCATCAGGGAAGCAGGGCAAAATGTTGAAAGACATGACAGACATGATGATGGTAAGAACTTATCAAACTTGTTTAACTATCAAGTTTAAATTGCAGTCAGTAAGACTTGTATAAATAAATCCATTGCAAAATCACGACTTCCTCTACCTGAGAGTACTGATGATCTGTAATTTTTAACGCATATTCACTGTCTATTGAAAATTTGAGTTCAAATTTCTGTACTTTCTTTTGTATTAAGGATGACGTGGATGCTAGAAGGGAGTCCCTCATTAAAGGACTTTGCCTCTATTTGAAGGAGAATCCTGACATCTTGGTGCACGAGTACATGGTGAGTGTTATAAGTAGATTACTGATTTGCTACATTTTAAAATGTATTCAGTGCACTCTGTGATCCTAAAAACAATTGTAAAGCTTAATATTCTTCATTTGAGCTAGAAGTTGTCGATTTTATTTTTACTTTTCAAATTGGGTATTGATGGCGGGGAATCTTTGGCAACAATAATTTACTATGCTGCTCACATGTTTAAACTATAGCATGAGTACTTTTGCATGCAAAAGATCAGTTTAAAAAATCAATCTTCAATAATATTTTCTTTACCCAGGACATGACTGACGTCTCCACTCTAAGTGCCATTGAGAAAACAAAAGTGGGAGTCTATGTTGCCAGGGAGACACCAGGCAAGGACTTTCCTGATGTTGGCATCATCATCGAAGGTGTGGTGATACTTCAGGACCTGGATAATGTGGCCCTTGCAACAGCCATGCTGTTTGAATTTTTTACTGCTTCAACATGAGTTACCCGGCACAGCTCCGCTACACTTTTGAGGTGATTCAAAATGTGGTCATGGAATTGGATCCGACTGAACTCTCCAGAAAAGCCCAAAACTTGAAGACAAAACTTCAATAAGGAGAGATCATTGTTGTGCACGTTTAACTAAAGGTAAGAGGACATTTATAGGTCACATACGCCCTCTTGCATTTTGGACATTGAATTTCTAGGTGAATGATCAGCAACCCAAAAACGATCACATTGTTCATTGTAGTGTTTATTCTGTGGGATGGTTATAACTGTTTACCTGCCATGGAAACGTAGTGCCAGTTTTTTCTGTTTGATTGGTATGGTATTTCAATTTTGTTTTTCCAAGTGAAAAAGGATGATTGTACACAATCTGAAAAGGTTGTAGTTTAAAAAAAAAGTTTTAATACTTCTAAGGCTGTTTTGAATCATGATGTCACAATACCAGTGTTGAAATTTTGGACACTTGCTGTATTTTTGACTGTTTTTTGTGCTATGGCTTTTGAAATAAAGCTTTGACATGCAACTGTTAATTTTTATTTATTTGAGTAAAACTGAGTAATGTTAACAATTCCAGAAGGTTAACAGAAAGGTATTTGCAGTTCTACAAATGATTTATTTTAATAACTAATAATTTTTTTAATGGTAGCACCATTGTTTTGAAATATTACTAGTTCTTACAGGCAGTTATATTAGATAAAACAATACATATTTAATTTCAAGGTCTGATAAATTTGACATTAGAATAGAATTCAAAATTGTAATATGAAAAATAAGTTGCATTTAAGTAAGCAAATAGTTTTTGAGTAAACATTACTAAATAGTGTTGAAATAAAGTGACAAAATTGTGACCAATTAAACTGATCCAAGAGCTCAAATTACATTGTGGCAACATGTCTCAATCACATATTTCTAACACAAAATAATCAGTTTTGTTGAATGACATTTACTTGTGTTAATTTAACTTGATCGTTTAAGTTGCTGTGAAAGCAAAACATCTGTGTGCAACCACTGTCCACTATTGAATTAAGTAAATCTAACAGATCTTTTTTTCAGTGTAATAGCATCCTCTCCCCAATTATAAAAAGCTTGAACATTTCTATTAAAAATGAATTCTAATATATGTTCCATGATATCATTTTTGAGGAAGAACAAAGGAAAAGGGAAAAGTAATGTTATGACATATATTTTCTTATGACAATATGACATTTACGAAGAAACATACAAGAAAGACCAGCAAGAAATAGTACCAAAAGCCCACAACAATAATAGGTGTAAATAACACAAATGTCACACCTTGTCAATAAGAATCAGACGTAGCTAAGTGACGTCTCGTGTTATATGTTGTGAGAATTGGACTCCTTAGGTTGCTTTTCTTTGTGTAATTGTTGAGGCTCACCTGGTTTTATTGGGTCATTGAATTGTCGTTGAAATGTTGCAGGTGCGTTTTTAAGACCAAAAGGTACTGCAAAAAAATGATCAGGTGTAACAAAAGCAGATTTTTCAGATGCTTGAAGGTCAACAGAACTTTTCAATAGCATTTAAGCAGGTCTAACTTAGAAACAAAACGTGTTGAAAAAACTTGGCTTCTCTGATTGGACCCAGCTATTGGCACTCCCCTCATCAACCTGCCTGCTCTACTTACAGTTTTTCTCCATTGGTTTGGCTCATTTCTTGAAACAGAAATTAAATTCTCAAAACAACATGGACAAACCTCCAAACCACTGGGCACTTGTTCACAACAAAATGGCATTTCACATTAATTTAATCAAATTGCAAATGTCTTAGTACATTTCTCAATGTCTCAGTCCATCTTTCAAGTGATTAAGTACAGGTAGCCTTCATTTAGCACAATTTCAAAGTGAATAGATCTTTTTGATTTAAACCAGGGGTCGGCAATCCATGGCTCCGGAGCCACATGTGGCTCTTTCATCCTTCTGTTGTGGCTCCCTGCGACTTTGGAAAATAATGAGTATTTTACAATAATTAAATTTTATTTTAGTTTGTTCATCTGCTGGCTCCGTACGAAGCGCGTAACCACGTCAAAACCAGCTTCCTTAATAAGCTCGTATTTATCGGGTGAGAACTGCAGAGCTGATAGCAGGAGGACACATGCGGTCCGGAGTGATCTTCTGCCGGGAACTTGACGTGCCGCGGGGCAGAGAAACTTTCTGATGACAGAGAGTTTGCGCCAGTGTTGCCAGATAGTCACAGTTTTCCAGCCCAAAAGTCATCTGAAAACCGCCAGACCCAGCCAAAAAACGCCCAACACAGCTTTTGTTGATGTTTTTTTTTGTACTGGACTGATTTAGCAAAATAAAAGATTTTTCTAAATAAAAGATAGTTCAGACTAATAATAAAATATGTACAATATTGAATATTTCTTCAGCGGGCCACCTTCTTCCATTCATTTGCTTAACCCGCTCTATCCCCGCTATAACCTGCGTCCGGCTCTTTCATCCTTGTGCTGCGCTGGAGCGCCCCGACTATCGTATTTTGCGCTCTCTGTGTATAATACACTGAGGAGCGCGGGGGAAACCAACTCTCAGCTGCAGAGGATGTGAACAGGTAGAGAGGAAAAGCAGGTAAAGATGCGGAGGAGGGGCTTTGGCTTCAAACTCTGTCAGAGATGCAAACACGGGCGTCAGATTGAGACGCAGCTTTCACTGCGGTAGTTGAAGCAGAGACTTTCCCTGGGATGATTTTATGAACTCAAACATGGAAACATGATTACCAAGTAGAACTCTTCAAAATAATAAACCTGATCTCCACATTCTCCGTGTCTACCATGCATTGACAAACCCATCCCTCCATGCAGCGATCAGACCATAACTTCAGCCGGTGGCTCCTCCCAACGCGACCGCGGTATCATCCTTTTGAGAACACAATGTGCATTTGCAGTGATGTATGTTTCAGAGGATGTCCTATTGGCCAATCTACATGTCAATCAAGTCCCGTACTTCTCAGTGAGGATTTTGATTGGCTGGTGGATTTTTAAGAAGTACTTTTTTTTTATCTTTTCTGGCCCGCGATCTACACTCATGTCCTTGAAGATCGACGTAATGAGCACCCTTGAGATAATGTATACATGCATAATATTTTTAATAATGTCAAAACGGGTTGTGGCTCCGGGTGCTTTTTTTTCATTAGGGGCGGTCCCAAATGGCTCTTTGAGTAAAAAACGTTGCCGACCCCTGATCTAAACTGATTGTTGATTCTCAGTCTAATGGTTGTTCACTCCAAAATGAGCCAGCATCATTTCATTGTGTAAGTCATCACATGCACAATAGTCTGTTCAATTGTCAAAATTAGTCAAGAACATAATACCTTGAATACGATATATGAATCCTTTGGAACATTTGATTAATTCATTACAGCAATTGACAATCAGGTGAAACTAGAACTTGACTAACGAAGGAGGATGTCCCAGGCCAGCGAGGGGGCAATATAACTATGTGTTCTGCCATATCTGAGAATGGTGGGGCCACTCACATCCCCAGTCTTGGCCCATACAATACACAGAAGCTCCTCGTCTTCTTGGACCGCCTTCATTTTGATTTGATCCCTGAAACTGAGAAAGGTCTAGTAGGGCCTCACCTACCACTATATGTTATTGTATGGGACAATGTGAATTTCCACCGTGGCCCGCTCATCAGGGCCTGGTTCACTACTCATCCAAGGATGTTCATAGTGTTCCTACCACCTTACTCTCCTTTCCTCAATCCTATTGAGGAGTTTTTCTCTTGAGCATCGGGCTCAAGATCAGAGGTCCCTGCTCCATGCGATGGATGCTGCGTGTGAGGATATTACAGGAGATCAGCGTAGGGGATGGTTGCGACATGCACGCCGTTTCTTCCCTCGTTGCATTGCAAGGGAGAATGTATGCTGTGTTGTGGACAAGAATCTGTGGCCTGACAGACAGCAGCATGAGGACGGCCAGCAGGGTGAGGACGATGGCCAGGAGAGGGAGGGTGAGGACAGCGACCAGTGAAGAACTGTTAGTTGGGAAACTTAAGCATTATTTACAGCACTGTAGGGTGCATATCATTTTCATTGTTTTTTGTTTGTGTATAAATTATAAAGTATATTATGCTGTATACATTTTCTTTTTACTCTGATGTATGAAAGTTACTTTATGTGTGTAAATGATAATAGTTAGAATTTCCCTGGCAGTATGAGTGCAATGTGTGCTGTTAAACCTAAGAGGCTACTCTTACCCTAAATTTTTTTTCTTTTCTTCAGTTTTATACAAAACTGTAATCTGTTAGCTTTACAAAGCCATTGTCAATAAAGGACTGAGCTTAGACTGAAAGGTGGACATGAGGGATATTTCATTGGTCCTCTGCTATAGTGACAAAACATCTAATCATTTTGACTTGCAGTGCCTACACAATGCCAAAGGGGCGAAGTATTTTGGGGGCACTGACTGTTTAAATGAGAAGGAAATTTAGTTTTGACACATGAGTGAATTGTTTTGGGAGAGATATGAGCTTTTGCAGGTGAACCATGGTGTTGTGGTGTTGTGCCGAACCATCCACTTTATTTTGACAAAAGCACCAAGAGTGTTGAGAACGTCCAGTCTGATCAAGAAATGAGCCAAATCAATTGACAAGGATCTTTGCCTTTTTGGTGGCACTAACTCTTTACATGGGAAAGGAATTTATTGTTGAAGCATGAGTGAACAGTTTTGGGAGATATATTAGATTTTGCAAGTGAGCTATAGTGTTGTGCAAAACTGTACGACTGTTTTGCCAAATGATCTTAGAGTTTTGAGAATTTAATTTCTGTTTCAAGAAATGACCCAAACCAATGGAGAAAAACTGTAAGAGGAACCTTCCCCAGCATTCATCGCCAGTTCATTGCCCTTCTATGGTGCAGTACCTGGTCTCAAGTCTAGTAGTCGAGTTTATTTACTCTGTCTGCGCTCCTAACTAAGCTTTCGTCTACAGGAATATTTCCACGAGTGCCGACCTGGGTCTCATCCTTACACGAGCAGACTCTAAACCACCTCAGATCCAAAGCCTCCAGCCACGACTCCAAGCCACCCCACGACTCCACGCCAAGTCTCTATGCCACGCCAAGACTCCCAGCCGTTCCACAAGATTGACCACACAGTTGGATAGCCAACATCCAAGCTCGGCTTCCTCGTCATCGCCACCATTCATCTCCAATGTCCGTACTCACCTACTGGTCCTCATCCAATCACCTACGGCTGACACCACCCAAGCCACTTCAACCTACTGGAACAATAAATATTTAAATCCATTTCAGTCTTGCATTATCCTTCTGGTTTCCAACATCTGGATCTGCTCAACAGGGGAGGGGCAAAACATATAAAAGATTCTCTGCATGGGAGTCCTTTCAACATTACACTCTGTTAGACAGACCTTTACAAAATGAGCAGCAGAAGCAGAAAGATGACAGTCAAGGACACTCTGGAAGTCATCACTGATCATGATCAGAAGAAGACTATCTTGAGCTAAATTCTGATTCTAATGATTCTGATATTGAACCAGATGAGGGAATTTCTGTTCCTGTTCCTCCAAGCAATACTTTCATATCAAAGAATGGTGATATACATTGGACTTCATCCCCAAATATGCATCAGACAAACCTGTCTGCATAAAAAATAATAAAGAGAGTGCCAGGGCCCACTAGGATGGCAGTGACTCATGAGACCATGTCAATTCAATTCAAATCAATTTTATTTGTATAGCCCAAATTCACAACAACAGTCGTATAGGTAATTGAAAAATTAAAACATAAAATCAGAGGGATCATGAATACATAGAATTTAATAGGAAAATATTAAATTGAACTAACCAAACAGACTAAACTAAGCGGTCATCCCTGCCCTTAGACCCTTCTTCGCGGTAAGGAAAAACTCCTAATAAAAAAACGGATTCTGGAAAAAACGAAGAAACCTCAGGGGTGCCCACATGAAGGAAGGATCCTCCCCCAGAACGGACAGGCGATTACCAGAACTCATAGAGAAGAATTAATTTATCTAACTCTACAACTACATATTTAAAGTCCAGCAGACGAGCTTCATCCAGATATAGTTGGGGGGACGCCCGGGGGGTGCGAGTCGAGCCGGAGACAGGATCCAGGACAAGACGAGCATGACCTGTGCGAAATGTGCAAAATTAATTTGCACAAAGCACAGTGTGATGACTAGTCACTCTTGTGCTGTGTATATGTACAGACACACACACACAACTTCATATTGCAATTGCTTGTCTGTTGTATTGTGATTTTGTTTTTTTCTGGTTCAAAGTGCATGTATGTAAAACAAAATTTCAAGATTATGTTTCAATGTTATGTAAAAGTATTGTATTTTATATGGTGGTCTTTCAAAAGTAATACAGTAGTGAAAAATTTGAAAAAAGTCTGAACATGTATATTTTTAAGAAAAATGAATGAATGAGTGAATTCTCTAATAATTGAACCACTACCTGTTAGATGTAAGGAGCACCATTTCACTCAATTTTGATAGAATAATTAGTAGTGAAGTTAGTATTGATATATTCACACTGCTTGTTAGGATTTTTTGGGTTTCAGACATCTTTTAATTAATAAAACCTTCACCGGGTCAAATTGACCCAGGATCATCATCTCTGTTCCTCACAAATGAACATAACAGGAGGGTTAAGGAGGCAGTATTTTCAAGAAGTACTGCCTGAGTGGTAATGACACTTAACACTTATCTAGGTAAGTGATGTTGCCTGAGTAACGTCTTCCTTTGGTGTTTTTGTGTCTACTTTCTTATATTTAATTAAACAAAATCAATCACAGTTATAGACCCAAAAAAAGGGAAAAATGAGTTCAAATAAGCTAAAAAAAAACTTTTTTTAATGGTTCTGTGGCATTTTGAGAACTGTGAAAAGATAAAAGTAACAGTTTGACAGGATTACCAGAAAGATCAAATTAAGAGGAGTCAAACTATGCGCTCTGTTGCTGTGACTAGATGGTGGTGCCAGACACCCTTTCATTTTTGAACCCAGATAGGAGCTCCACACTTTCATATAGTTGATAAAGCTATCAACACTATCACCCTTTTTACTCTCATCATCATTTGAAATTTACTGATATGTCTAAAACATGCTGATTTAGCCTGATATAATTCAGGAGGTCAGTAAATGTATGTAAAGGCCCAAACAAAAGGTGAAACATTACCATGGTGGTCACTCAAGCATTCCCTTTAGACAACCATCACCTAGTTGAAACCAGCATACATCCCCTTGAGGGCCTGCCATAGCAGTTTGGCCCCTGTGGCTGCAGGTAGCACTGATTTTACCAGTTGAGGAGCTCCAAAGCTTTGAGAGGACCTAAAAGGCTTTAGATGCTAAAATAATGTTTTTTATAGGTGGGCTTCTTCCCCATCACAGAACAAATCAATATTCCTTCTGACACAAAGCACAGCGGAGCAAAAAAGTATTTAGTCAGCCATCAATTGTGCAAGCTCTCCCACTTAAAATGATAAGAGAGACCTATATTTTTAATCATAGGGATACTTCAACTATGAGAGACAAAATGAAAAAAAAAAAAACCTCAAGAAAATCACATTGTCTGATTTTTAAAGAATTTATTTGTAAATTATGGTAAAATATAAATGAACCACCCCCATAACGAACATGGAGTTCAATTAAGTCCAATAACAAAACACCGCTCGGGTTCAGATCAGGGAGGCCATTCCTACGAATCACGCCCCTCCAGGTGCCACTGTCATTACCCACGTGGGCATTGAAGTCCCCCAGGTGGAGAATGGAGTGCCCCGTTGGGTTATTCTTTAGTACTCCTTAGAGAGACACCAAGAAGCCCGGGTACTCCAAAACTGCTGTATGGCCCGTAAGCCGAAACAACGGTCAGAGACCTGTCCCCCACACAAAGGAGGAGGGACATGACAGTCTCATCCACCGGGGTGAATTCCAACACCTTTCGACTGAGATGGGGGCTCACGAGTAAACGCACACCAGCCCGCCGCCTCTCACCATAAGCAACTCCAGAGTGGTAAAGAGTCCAAACCCTCTCTAAGAACTCAGTTTCAGAGTCCAGGCTATGTGTGGAGGCAAGCCCAACTAAATTAGCCTAGGGGTGTCCAACATACGGCCCGCAGCCCGCCAGATGGTTTAATCCGGCGTACTCATGAAGAGTAAAAATTATAAGGAATTTAAAAAAAACAACACACATTTCTAGTCCATTCCTGTGGCGAGTTATGTTTTTCAAAGAAATAACGAAAATGTGCAATTCCGCCACTAGGGGGAGCAAGAGAAAAGCAAAACAACGGCTTGTATCAGCACGTGCCAAAAGTGAAACCTAACAGCTCTGCGTCTAGGTAAGATGCAGTTTGGATTCCCGCGAGCCTCACCACTGTTATGTTGCTATAGAAAAGATCAGTGGTGACACCCTAATGCAGTGTTTTTCAACCTTTTTTGAGCCAAGGCACACATTATCCTTGACGAGAATCCCACGGCACACCAGCATCCAAAAACTGAAAAAAGGAGAAACTCATACTGTGTTGATGTGCAGTCCCTCCGCAATCTCACATGCATTTTTGTGATAATTGTGGCAGAAAAAGCTGGAGGTTGCAGCTGTTTTTTTCCCCTAAAACTTAGTTGAAACTTTTTACAGAAAAAAAACCTAAATTATTTCAGTTAAATTTTACACTGGTAGTTGTTTTACCAAATATATATATATATATATATATATATATTTTAACTTTTCCTGTCCAACAGCTGGACAAACAGATGAGAGCTGAAGGCCTCTTGTGTTAGACATATTTTATTTTAACAACAGGGGTTTTGAATCTTCTGACAAACCAGAGGTATATCTGAAAAAAACCCTTTTGTAATAGAGGCCAAACTTTATTCATTTTAATCATATTTGAAAATCTTCTGTGTTGGACCAGATGGAAAAGGAAAGGAGGGAAGAAGAGAGAGGGATGTTAGAGAGGGGGGGGGTAGGAGGGTCATTTTATAAGGGGAGGGGGTAAAACCATGTAGCAGCATAAAGCAACAAGTTTCTGGATGGTTATTCTCATTACGGTTAGGTTCAAATGTTCTTCAAGTCTATAAAGGCGGGGCCTATCCACACACACACCCACCCAAATGCCACAAACATACCTGTTGGCTCCAAAAATGTTCATCTATCAACATGTATACAATACAAATAAAGTTCCCACACCTATACCTATGCATTCAAACCAACTACTGTGAAATATTTCACTCACGCAAACTATTCGTGCAAAGGTGAGCTAACACCTGTGCTCAAGTAAGTGTTTATGTTCTTCTTAAATGGATGATGGAATGTAAAAAGAAGGAGAGAGAGTGCCCAGTTATCCCATCACCAAGACCCCCGCCGCAGCGGCAGCCAGAACCCCCCAACACCCGCACGCCAGTAATAGAGAACAACTGTCCCCTGGGCAATCACATCCGCCACCCGGGCCAGGGCCAGCAGGACCGCCGCGGGGGGCGGCGGTCCTGCTTGATATGCTTGATATCATCAAGAAGATTTAAAAACTGTTTGATGTGTGTTCATTGTGGTTTCAAGACGTTTAACAGGGAAGACTCATTTTATGCTGAGATGCAGTCACTTTAAACCTTGGCATCATGGGAGATGTAGTGCGAAAACTGCAGCAGAAGGCAAGCAGACTCACTTCTCTGAGGGTCATTGTTTTGTTCACTTGTTCCACGGTCTGACACCAGATTCTGTGGAAAGCTACACTGCTTAAGATGAGCTTTAGCTGGTATTTTTGTTGGAACTGAGCCTCCAAGAATGATTGGTGGAGACAGTTAAAAGGGCGAGACTTTTCAGAAAACAGAGCTGAAGCTGCGGCTAAATCGCGGTACTATCAATCTTATCAAAGTGTCTTTAACAGAATCAAATAAACACAAAGAAAAAAGTATTTTATGATCTTTCATATTCCTCACTACTCAATGTTTTATCAGGGCCTGTTGGGATGAACAAAGAGCTATATCCTGGAGATGGTAAATGTTTTTAGATCAGTGAATGGGTAACATCTCACGGCACAGCGGACTATCTCCCACGGCACACTGGTTGAAACCACTGCCCCAATGACCAAAATATCGTCAAAAAGAAAAAAAGGTTGAAGTGGAGTGCTGAGATTTCCAAGAAAAATTGACAGTTTTATTTATTCACTGAGCTGAATGCAAAACCAGTGTGCTTGGTAAGTCATCAACAGGTCACAGTGCTCAAAGAATACAACATTCAGCACCACAATGAGAATCACCATAAAGAACCTTTTCACCATTTGCAGGGCAGTTAAGAAAAGAGAAGATTTACCAACTAATAGCTGGACTGAAAGACAACCGTCTGTATTTAATGCAGCCGTGACTTCAGTGATGGAGCAGTGAAAGTTATCTTATTGCAAACATCCAATCCATTTTTGGATGGTGAACTTATTAAAAAATGCTGAAGGCTGCAGAAGTTTTGTGCCCCAAAAACCAGTCGACCTTTGCCAACACAAGTCTGTCAAGGATTACGATTGGAGATTCAACATCTCTGAGGAGACTAGGACGCCAAATGAAGGAATCCAGTCATTTACTCCATTTTCATACGTTATTGATGAAAGCACCAACATCACAGATATATACAACTGTGCATGTTAGGGGTGTTGAAGAGACTGTCACAGCAGAGTTTCTTGAGTTGATGGACACAACAACCCATGATGACATGGTCACCTCTGTAGTTACATTGCTGGACATTGTTGGAGTGAACTGGTCACAGGATGTCGGTCTGATCACTGATGGTGCCCCATCAAAGGTCAGAAAAAGGCAGGTGTTGTCACAAATTCAATCAGCCAACCACGAAAAGATTCTTGGACATTTCATTGTCTTCTGCATACTTGAATGACAGTGAAATGTGTTGCTGCACAGGATTTGAATCCTGATGTTGATGGCCGGGTGAAGTTTCTTGAGAGAAAGGGAAGTTAACTCCAAATTCTTGTTGTGTTCACAAATGTTTGCAAGTTTAATTTAGTTTATTTTTTACATAATTTGCAAATTCACATAATAAGCAGGGTGTTTCATTTTTTTCCGTACTCTCTTGAGTTTATCGAGATTGCTTCAGTGTCAGATGTAAAATATTCAGTCTGTATAAAATTGAATACACCAATTTTCTTTAAAGTTAAAATGGATTTTATTGGCATCTGTGAATGCAAGTGTAATAAGTGATTAAACTACTATGTTGTCGAGGAAAAACAAAGCGACATAAAAGCAAAATAACCTTTGGTCACTGGTTATCTGTTACTGGTCCTGTGTAGGTACCAAAACTGTTCGCCCTGCAATAATTGTTCAGGGCCTGACACTAATGATGACCTCACACTACAGTTACCCCACTTGGACAAACTACGTAGCGTTGGGATCTGCTCGGGCTCAACATATTTTCAAGTCACGTTTCCTTATGTAACCTAAAGTGCTTTTCCTACATAATTTGTGTCTGACATTATTCTTTGTAATGTTTAAAGAGAGATTTTGTCAGTAACCACTTTGTAAAAAGATCTGTAGTTGTTAGAATGAAACGGCTAATCCACATGAGTTAACCATGTCTCTGAGCAGAGCAGCCAGACTTGTAGCTTCGTGTTTGCAGGCAGGGGGGAGGATGCTTTGTCACACTGCGATCCGGAGGAGGCTTCGGACCACAGTCCGTTCAGCTGCTCTGTGTAAGCGAGAACCGTGTCTCCCGGGAGATTTGTATTTCCAAGCAGAGAAGCAGCTTTGGGACGGTGTGTGCGCTAGTGTCACACTGGTGATTGAATCAGCTCAATAAAATACTGTGCAAAATGACTAAAAACAATTAAAAATGTAAAAAGGGATTTAACAAATAGTAATCTAAAAACAGCTGTAAATTGGTAAAAAAATAAAGACATAAAATTTTGATTAAAAGTCCCAGCTAAAAAATGAGTCCAGTCCCAAAGCCGCGCCCCCCAAAGTCCACCGTTGGAACCGGCCGTGGAGGGAGAAAAAACCAGCGTCTGTGCGGCTGAAACGAACACACAAAAAAACGGAAAACTTCAGGGTGTTACATCAACATCAGCCACACGCATCCAGGCAGGTCGGGAGAGCAGACTTTCCTTTATGCACCGATTGTCAGGCCTTCAGGTCCCACACGCAACTTCTCGGTCAGCCTCGGCGTTCCTCCACACGGTTGACGCCCCCGTCGCACACGGCTCCCGCTACGTCTTCAATGTCGGTGTCGACCTGGCGATCAGCTGGTCCGCCTTCCTTTGGCTTTCACCCAGAGCTTCATTCCTTGCGGCACGCTTCAGCTGCGCTGCGCTGCGCTGCGCTGCGTGCGTCTGCCTCAGGTGCTTGATCGTCCGGCAACCGCTCAGAGTTCCAATAACGCAGTGGTGAGGAGTTCTGCCCAATGAGGTCCAGGTGTGTGCAATCAGGTCCATGATCCAATAAAATTAAACCGCATGCAAAAGTTTAAAAAAACTAACAAAACAGCACAACACACAAAACCACCCAACACCAAAAGAGATACTAAGGATCAGCACAAATATTACATACATTCCGGCCCACCTTTGACACTAGCATAGGTGGCTTTTGAATGAACAGTCCTGAGAAACCATGCAATCATGTGAATTTGTGTTACCAGCCGCATCCAGACAAAATAAAGGCTGATGTTATTCCAGTTTAAGTTAATCCACGGCTAAATGTTGTTAGCATGTATTAACCTAATCCTAACCCTTCTTCTGGGTCTGTTCTGCCAATTATAAAGCACTGGCCAGACGGATTAAAAAGAACTACAAGCAACATGCACTTAATAATAATCATAACAATATTAAAAGCCTGTTTAGAAGATCATCTCGGTCGATGCTGGGGCTTTGTTTACAATGGAACTCAAAATTTATTCTTCTACGATTGTACCGTAATTTATCCTTCCAATCCTACACGTCATCAGACCAACGTACAGCCAATCAAATAGTGTGACGTCATCATTAGTTGCAGGCCCTCCGAACACTAATTGCAGGCCGAACAGTTTTGGTACCTACACTGGCCCACTTGAGATCAGAGGGGTTGAATGTGGCCCCCGACCCAAAATGAGTTTGACACCGCTGATCTAGCTGGTATCTCTCAACCTCTCACACATGCTCAGGCTCCTTTCCTCCCAGAGAGGTAATGTTCCATGTCCCAAAAGCCAAGTTCAATGACCAGAGTTTCTGGACGCCGAGGCACTCACCTTTGACTGCCACCCAAACCACATTACACCGGCCCCTTTTGAGGTCTCCTACGCCGGTCACTAGGCGCTTGTCTGCGAGCCCCAACCCCAGGCCTGGCTCCAGAGTGTGGCCCTGGTGACGCCAATCTGGGTGATGTAATTGGGTCCTTGATTTTTTTTATCAGGGGCTTCTGAACCACTCTTTGTCTGACTTGTCACCCAGGACCTGTCTCCCATGGGAGACCCTACCAGGGGCTTAAGCCCCAGAGAGACAGCTTAGCTCCTGGTATCACTCAAGCTGTTAAACTCTCCTACCACGTTAAGGTGGCGGTTCACGGGGGAGACTTTTTTCACCATAATTTACAAATGAATTCTTTAAAAATCAGAAAATGTGATTTTCTGGCTTTTTTTCTCATTTTATCTTTCATACCTAAGATATACCTATGATGAGTCCATCTCACGGCCGTCATTTAGTTTACATGGTCTCTGTAGCATCTCTTGTCTGCCCTAGCCCCTGGCTCCCTGAAGAGTGTTTATTCCTGCCACTCTGTTGAGTAGTTCATCCCATTCTCTTTGCTAATCCAAAACTTTGGCAAATATCAAACGCTATGACCTCTCCTTCCAAACTTAGTCCTTTTAAAATGCATGTTTTGTGTTATAATTGATGCTATATTTTGTACTTCAAAAATCAAACTTTTTTCATCCATGGTGTAAATGGGTAACTGTTAACCGCAGTGTTAACGTGCATTAATGCATAGGCAAGCTATCTTAAAAATAAAATAATTTATACAGTTTTATTTTAAAAAGTAAGAAGGAGTTTTTTTTTTTTTTTTTTTTTGAACCTGTACCCATTTATCCGGATTTTTGATGTGTCAACAGAGCAATAAATTAGAACTTTTGCGTGTGTGAAAAACGGATGTCAAATGAAGACATGATGCAGGCAATGTAAACATTTCAATTGATTAATGAACATTCTATTTTTTTGTGTCACACACAGCAGAAGGACTAGTGCAAATCCGGGGTAATAGATGGTCATGGAAAAAAAGTCATCAGATTAAACACCAACGTGTCAAAAATTTTTGTAAAGAGGTTCAGGTTTGGTGAGTTTAAAATGTGTTAGGGTCAACTATTTGATCTGCAGTCTCTGAACCCTAGTAATAACATTAAATGCAAATAAACTATTTAATGAACATTTTTTTTGCAATTTTTCACCTCTTCACGTAGAACAGAATTGCCTCTTGATTTTAACCCAAAGTTACTGTGAATTTCATATTTGAAGACCAGAAATGATATAAAGAAAAAGTGTGAAAAAAACTTTTGTCTACATTAAAACTGGGTTCGAATGAATAATGTTAAATATTTATCAATAATGACATGCTCACTGTAAACATCAAAATTTAAATCATGTAAACAGGAAAATATCATTATTAGTCATCCTATTCAGAACTACAAAGCACTATGATTTTGATCATTTAACTTTAATTTCTCTTCCATGATCATGTTAATAACAGTTGACACTTCTGTGATTTGAAAAAGATGCTACACACATGTCCAAGTCCAAGTCTCTGATTGTTCAAATTTCAGTTATTTGACTTTTAAGTACAGTAGTCGAAAGTTCAGATGGTTTAACTTTCAGCATGCATTCAGTCAATGCCTGGTTTGTACGCAGAGCCCGACAAAGGCCTTAAACATTTGTGGAGTGAGCCCCTGAATACAAGGATTGACGCACTTTAACAGCCATTTACATAAAACCTTTCATCCAAAGTGGCTATTTTCAACGCAAGTTTAAAGGTGTGAATGTATGTAGCTTTTGACCGTTTACACAATCACACACACGGACAAAAGCTGCTCTTTAGACTGTCTTTGCACCTATATGCCACACATTACAAACAAAATGTTGCATATCAGCACAGGACTTTTCTTTGCTGGTTTAAAAGGGTAAACAGCAATAGCACTAATACTAGTTTACTATTGTTTACAGTATTTATAGCATTTTTATAATCCTTCCATTTTTGCCAAATTTGGATGCTGCTTTTTTTTTTTAAATCTGCTCCACTGTAAGTCATAAATGTGAATTAGTACAAGTGCTACTTGTATGTTAATTATCAGACTTTTAAGTTTTGATCTTTAAAAAATATAATTTACAAACACATTTTTTTACACTTGCACATTGTACTGTAAAAAAACCTCACAGTGGAACATTCTGTTCTATTTCAGGTCCCTTGGGAACAAATCATAGAGATGTTAGAGAAATATGGTGAAATGTGTCTGAAAGGGTGTACAGACATCATGGTACAAGAGTTTGAATTTCGGATGGATTACTTCAAACTGAATGCATAAAAAAAATTATCAAAAATTTTGCATGGAATATTTATTAACTCCCTTGCCTCCACTCTTCCAAGGATAGTCAGCCCTAATTTAGAGAAATAACAAAAGCATGTACATACCCTATTGACAGAGTGAATAAATATTGTACTTCCATCTGTCATCCTTGTCTTGATGCACAGGAATGTTTGTTTTAGGATTACCCCACTAGTAATTCATTTTCCTGTTTTTCTTTATGCCTGTACACTCAAAAAAATCACTTATAAATTATGGAAAGTATTGCCACTTAAATCCAATGTGTAGTTTTGTTGGAAAATCTAAATGTTGTGCAACATAATTAATTTACGTTACTGTAACATGATGACCAAGGGGCAATCCTACCAGATGTTCATAAGTAAATGCAAGAAACCAGAGTATGACCATTCGATCTTCTTGGGTCAGTAAGGAAGGTTAAGGGGCGCTGTATGTGCTTGGTGCAACATTTAAAAATATGTGGATATTAATACATAGATATACAATCAAATTGATTGTTGAAACTTAAGCCTGATGAAGGACAAATAGCTTCCAGACGATGCAACTACAAGGTAAGCAGAAAGGGACCCATATGTACTTGTTGAGAACCAAAAAAAAAAGAGGAAAAAAGTAATAAAATGGATAAAAAATGTTTACTTATCTGTGAAACCTACTCACCTGCACAAAGCCTAAATTAAGGCATTTGAAAAAACGTTGATCAACACCACATGTTGTCCAGGGACATCAAATCACAATTTTTGAGACTCTGGAGAGTGTGATTTGGTATCATAGAAGGCTGGAGGAAGGTTGTGCTTCAACAGGGATGAGGGTGGTCGTGGTTAATGCAAAAGGAAAAGGCTTCGACTACCGATCGTTTTTGAAATCTTAGCACATTACAAGTTGAGTTGGCATAAAGTTTATTAGTAAATGGTTATGTTGGTACATGAACATAATTTCCAAATGTTAAACCAGAAAATAAATAAATAAAGTGCAACATGTTTTATTTAGATTAATGTAACAAACACCCAACTTGTTTTTTTTAAGGTGTATGCTTCAATGAATACTAATAGGCTGTCTTTGAACATGGGTCCATGAAAATCTGTCACAGAGACGTTAACAGATTTCGTCAATTATTAGCTAACACCTATTACCAAATGTGTAGTAAGTCTGCAAATATTTAACTCTCCATCCTTGTTTTTAGACTTGCAAATGACATGCTTCATTTGTCTCTGAGCGGGACAAATGCAAAATCCGTCAAAATCCTAGCAGTTTATAATTGTTGCAAACATGCAGATTAGCCATAACTATGTCTGTATTTGCTTTTGAGCTTAAGAAAAAAAACTTGCAGCTTAGAACTACTGCTACAGTTAGCCCATCCATCATAGTTATGATGTTGTTCAGAGTCAATCACCTGCTTCACAAACATTGACAATAGTGACAGATGAGGAGGCTCGGATTCCTCCATCGAAAAGAGAACGAAGGGATGCAATGTAAAAGGAACCACTGAAACAAATTATACGGGAGATTATTACATTCTTTGCTTTGTTTAATTTCTTGGCTATTATGTAGCGCTCTGAAAAAACCTTGGTTGTTATCTGGCGTTTCAAAATTAAACTAAACAGAAATTAACGAAGTATTCACACTGCATCCATTTGGTTCACTTCAAGTGAAGATTCCATTTCCCCCAATAATTTTCGGCCTAGTGGATCCTGTTCCGGGACCAGGAACAGGTCTAGGACCCATCTTTTGAGGCAGTCTTGGTTCATTTGCAATCAGACTGGGCTCCACTTCGCTCTGAGATTCCTCAGTCAGAATAGGATCAGTGCTTTGAGCAGAACAACGTGACAAAAACGGCCACTATAGCTGGTGAATTAGGAAACAAGCAACTGATGAGCGGCAGAAAAATGTAAAGCAATGATTGTCTTGTTATTAAATAGAAAAAAGGGTCCTGCATACTCACTAGTATGTTTTTTTTTTTTAAACACAGCCAAAAATACTTCTTACATGCTTTTCTGTGTCTTTTGTAGTTCCTAACAGAATTCTCTTAAAAACAACGCCATAACACCTCAAGAATGTGGCGCATCAACTCACTGAAATATTGTCGGATGAATGCAGGCTCATTAAAACTACTTTTACCACGACACAAATTGCTTCTCACCGTTTTCCCGACAATCCATATGTCGCAAACGCTTATCAACGTAGCCAGTTACCGCTCTGCAGCATGTCTCCATTGTACCAAAGCAGAAAATAAAAAGTATTGTACCTCAGTCAGTGAAATGTAAAGTTTGAATCAGTGAACTATCCTGACAAGGATTACAAAGCGAAGGACTTCTATAACTTGTGCCTTCAGTTGCTTTGCCCCACGCTCATATTTCCTGGCCAATAACTGAAGAGATCTTTAATCACATGACCATTGCTTAGAAGCTTTGGTTTGAAACAGGAAGTCTGCTTCACGGCAGTCGGAATACAAACCAAACGCAAGGATTTTGTCACGGTGTCTCTGCCTGCCCTGCCCCCGCTGCTCTCCTCGGGACTTCACCAGCTGCTTCCACTTCACCCTCATCAGTCAAATACTCCTGTGATCATTCTGGGTTCCAGCGTCTGGGTCTGCCTTACCTAAACGCTATGACAGAATGAACTGGCCATACTCCAGACCCAGATGGTCTCCGTTACGCAGTAAGCCAACAAGGGATGACTCTGGGACGCCAAGCCGATGCACTTTCGCAAATCGCCACAGCCCAACAAGAACTTTTTCAACGCCTTGGCGGTATTTCACACACATTATTGGAAATTACTGGTCAAGCCTCCGCCTCTTTTCCCGCACTGACTGCCGCCACTTCCGGCAACAAGCCTGTTTCCGCTCCCGCCATGACGTCAGAAAACTTCCGACTCCAGCCCGAACCATTCCACGGTGATGTGGAGGCATGTGGGGGTTTTCTCCTCCAATGCCAGCTTCTCTTCCAACAAGCTCGACGTCACTACTTCTCGTATCACAGTAAGATCACTCTGATCGTAAATTCCCTACGCAGCAAAGCCCTGCAATGGGCCCAGGCCTTTCTGGCGGCCAATCCCATTTCTCACCTGTCATTTGACCGTTTCACAGACGAATTCAGATTAGTTTTTGACCAACCCCGGAAACAGGATGAAGCCGCCCGCAAACTACTTGCTCTCCGAGAACGTAACCGCCCCGGCAGTGAACACATCATCGATTTCCGCATTTTAGCGGTGGAGGCTGGATGAACCGATTCGGCGCTCCGGGGCGTGTTTTATCAATCCCTCAACTAAGCCATCAAGGACCATATTTGCACCCAGCCGGAGGCTAATTCATTCGAAGAGCTAGCCGCTGCGGCCCTACGCTCCAACATCAGGCTCCGTGAACATGAGCGTAGCCATGTTTCCTGAGAGGCTCCCGTATGGACTCCTCAGAGTATGCCTGTTTGTCCCGATCCTGTTTCCTGACAAGAAAATCCACGCGGCCCTCCCGATGAACCCATGCAGATTGGGCATTCGAAGCTTACCGCGGAAGAGCGGACGAGACGACGCAACGAAGGTGCGTGTTTTTATTGCGGGGAATTAGGTCACCATGTCAATCAGTGTAGTCTCCGTTTAAACTTCCGAGCCCCCCGTTAGATGACGGGCCACGGGGGGTAGACATGATTCTGCTATAGAATTCCTGTATGTACCCGTTAAATTATGTCACCAGTCTAAAATTTAGGATTTTCAGGCTCTCATCGATTCCGGTGCTGAGCAGAGTTTAATTGATCAGGATATTGTCAATCAGTTGTCTCTTCCCACTGAATGCCTTCCTTCTCCGGTTAAGGCTGCTGGCCTAGGTGGCCAACACCTTTCGCTCATCACGCATCGCACTGAGGCAGTTCTGGTGGTTACCTCAGGTAATCATCATGAGGTCCTCCAATTTCTCGTCACGCACACTCCTCAGACACCTGTGGTTTTGGGGTTCTATTGGCTTAAGAACCATAACCCCCATCTTAATTGGAGCAGTCTAAACATCATGGGTTGGAGTGATTTCTGTATGAGTAATTGTGTCAAATCTGCTGTTCCCTCGCTCTTTACTCCCGCTAGTGTTGAAACTGAGGTCATCGACCTAACTAACATCCCTAAATGTTAACATGACCTTAAACTTGTGTTCAGTAAAGCCAAAGCCGTCTCTTTACCACCTGATAGGCCTAATGATTGCGCAATCAATCTTTTAGAAGGCACCCCTCTTCCTAAGGGACATCTGTTTAACTTGTCGGGCCCTGAAAAGAACGCTATGGAACGCTACATCCAGGAAGCCTTTGCCCTCGGCCAAATTCATCCATCCTCGTCCCCTGCCGGTGCCGGGTTTTCTTTTGTTCAGAAAAAGGACAAGACCCTTAGACCCTGTATCGACTTTCGTGAACTCAACCAGATTACCATAAAGGATAAATATTCCTTACCCCTCATCAGTTCTGTGTTCAATTCCATTCAGGAAGCGTGCATTTTTTCAAAGCTCGACCTCCGCAACGCCTATCATCTCGTTCGCATGAAAGAAGTGGAAGACCGCATTTAACACCCCTATCGGCCATTTCGACTACTGTGTTATGCCATTTGGGCTCACAAACGCTCCCGCTATTTTTCAATGCCTCGTCAATGACGTCCTTCGGGACTTTTTGAATCAGTTTGGAATATATAAGGATCTCATCGAGATATACAAAAACAAAGATCCCACCGTTCATCAGAATCAAGTCCGTTTGGTCCTTCAGAGGTTAGCCGAGAACCAGTTATTCGTGAAGGCAGAAAAATGCCAGTTCCATGCCACCAGTATTCCGTTCCTCGGTTATTTCTTTGAAGCCGGTAGCATTCGTCCTGACCCCGCCAAGATAAACACCATCTCTCATTGGCAACCCCCTTCATCCCGCAAAAAACTACAGCAATTCTTAGACTTTGCCAATTTTAATCGCCGCTTCATTAGAAACTAAAGTTCTATTGCCGCACCTCTTACCCAACTCACTTCTACTTCCAAACCAATCCTCTGGGGTCCCTCAGCTCAAGGCGCCTTCGACACCCTCAAGAAACTATTCGTCTCTGCTCCCATCCTGATACAGACTGACACCTCCAGACAGTTTGTGGGCGAGGTGGACACCTGGACTCCGGCTTGGGGGCTGTTCTGTCCCAGCGAGAAGAAGCCTCTGGTAAATTCAAGCCCTGCGCCTTCTTTTCAAAGAAATTATCCCCGGCAGAGCGCAATTACGATGTGGGAAATCGGGAGCTCCTCGCCATAAAACCGGCTCTGGAAGAGTGGCGACACTGGCTGGAGGGCTCGGCACACCCATTCATAGTTTGGACGGATCATAAGAATCTGGCATATCTTCGCTCCGCCAAACGCCTCAAATCACGCCAAGCCTGTTGGTGCTTATTTTTTGACCGGTTCAACTTTTCCATTACTTACAGACCTGGCAGTCGTAACATGAAGCCCGACGCTCTCTCCCGCCAATTCTCTGATTCCGAGCATTCTAAAACTACCTCAAGCATCATTCCTGAAACTTGCATCATCGGTAATCTTACATGGGACATAGAAACGAAAGTCATGCAAGCACAAGGTGAGGAATCTGATCACCCCGCACCTCCTAATGGCACTCTCTATGTTCCTCCCTCTCTAAGGTCGGATGTCATCACCTGGGCTCACAACTCCCGCAACGCTTGTCATGGTGGAGTCACACGGACCCTCAACCTGGTGCGTCGACGGTTTTTCTGGCCCTCCATGAACCCCGACATCCGAGAATACATAGCCGCCTGTTCCATCTGTGCACGCTCGAAGTCTTCAAACTCTCCTCCAGCAGGGTTGTTACACCCCTTGCCCACGCCTAGCCGCCCATGGTCGCACATCACACTGGATTTCGTCACCGGCCTTCCCCTGTCACAGGGTAACTCAGTCATCCTCACGATTATTGACCGTTTTTCCAAGTTTGTCTGCTTTGTACCTCTCCCTCAGTTACCCACGGCCACAGAAACCGCTGGCGTGTTAGTGAACCAGGTCTTCAGAAATCATGGCATCCCCTCTGACATTGTGTCAGAGCGCGGACCTCAGTTTGTATCACAGGTCTGGCAAGCTTTCTGTTCCGCCCTGGGTGCCACCGTCAGTCTTTCTTCTGGATACCACCCTCAATATACGGGCAGGCTGAGTGACTTGTCAGTCCCCTCCGTACAAGACCACCTCCGGCGTTGCCAGCGCATCTGGCACCAAGCTAAGACGGCCCTCCTTCGCACTAAGGAGACCAACTGCCGTGCTGCCAACCGTCATCGGGTTGATGCCCCCACGTACCAGCCTGGCCAAAAAGTGTGGCTCTCCTCCAAAAACATCCCTATTCAGCACACGTCACGCAAGTTGGCACCCCGGTTATTTGTCCATTCACCATTGACCGCATCTTCAACCCCACCTGTGTCCGTCTCCACCTTCCGGCAGCTCTGAAGGTACACCCCTCATTTCAAATTTCCCAGATCAAACTAGTCATGGAAAGCACTTTGTGCCCGACTTCCTCTTCCCCTCCACCCGCCCGGCTCATTGATGGCGCTCCGGTGTTCACCTTCAACCGCATTTTGGATGTCAGGCGACAGGGACATCAGTTCCTCGTGGACTGGGAGGGCTACGGCCCTGATGAGTGGTCTTGGGTCTCCCTATCCCTCATATTGGATCCCTCTCTGACTTTTATCGCTCTCACCCTGGAGACGGTCGTTAGGGGGGGGGGTACTGTCACGGTGTCTCTGCCGGCCCCGCCACCGCTGCTCTCCTCGGGACTTCACCAGTTGCTTCCATTTCACCCTCATCAGTCGGCTGCTCTTAAGAAGTTCCTGCTCATACAGCCGACGCCAGTACGTTACCCCTAACGATTCCTCTTGACGAAGATCCACTGTGCTGAAGTCCCCGCCCGCTAACCTGTTGCCTCGACGAAGTCCGTAACCTAAGAGCCGCAGTTTAACCTCCAGCCACGCCACGAGCCTCGCTCTCGTCTGAATCATTCTGCAACCCAAGCCTTGACATTAAAACCTACTTACCAAGTCAAATACTCCTGTGATCATTCTGGGTTCCAGCGTCTGCCTTACCTGAACGCTATGACAGGTTTGAAGCGAAACTAAGATAAACTGGGAGTCCAAAACATTTCTGTCTATACCCATGTGTGAAAATGATAAAAAGTTTATGTATCTCATCTCACCATCACGTGATACTTTATTGTCACATCTAAAATTAATATCCAAAATGATTCTTGAATTTTTTGTCTAAGGTGGGGTTTTGTTTTGGTTTTCTGACACAAAGTCTACCACTTCTATTCAGCCCAATGTGGATCCTTGGAAGGAAAATACCTATCTTTCCATTCAGTGAGCACAATATTTAAATACATTTACTTGTTGAGTTTTTCATTTTTGGAAGAGAAGGACGGAAGGTCAAGGTATTCTTTTAACCCTTTTACACCAGATAAGTTGCCAGCAACAACGTAATAAGATGTTCTTTTACAGTAAGTCTGCAACCGTTTACGCGATCAACATGAATCAATTGATTCTGACACGGACAAAGTGTTATCAGTGCAAACCCAATATCAAAAGCCTCTTTTCTCCAAATCAGAACCAGCTGATTTACATGAATTGCATCAGCACTTCATTACTTTGCAGTGTTGCATATGAGCACATTGGTGTAAGGAAAAAAAATTGCAAATAACCCAACCTGTAATTGATACTATTTCTTTCTCATAAAAATAATTACATTGCACTTTTTTTGTATGGATTTCTTTAGAAAATAAAAATAAAAATCTTAATTAAAAATACTATTTAATATTCTGTGAATTATTTAATGTATTGAGCTCTACAGGACTAATAGCATCAACAGTTGAAGAGTTACAGTAGTCAAAGGAATGCCAACATCAGAGCTGAAGCTCCAGGGTGAAAGGGTTAAATGGCAGTACTTTCAAAAAGAGGGGCTTCATTGTGGGAAAAAAAAGAGGATTCTGAACTTGTGCTTTGCACATTCTTATTTACTTCAGCCTTATTGTATAAAAGCAAGTTCTGCTAAACTTCTCTTTCCGGATATCAGCTAAATATGGCATGCATGTTTGACATCCTATAGCCGACAGGTGCTAACATTTTTCTTGAGTAAAGCACTGTGCATAACCTTTAGAGTCAAATTGAATAAAAGTGGTTTGACAAAGTAATATGAAAAAATAACAAAAATGTATGCACACACACAGTCTGTGTATTCAGACTGGAAAAATCCTTTGGTATCAGGCTGAGTCTGGTTAACTTGATCCACATTGAGTCTTCAACCTTGCGCTTGGTCTGTATTCAGACTGCCATCAATCAGATTGTCCTGTTATGAACCAAAGCTTGTAAGCAAAACAACATTACGAAAGATCTCTTCAGTCATTTGCCATGGAATTACAAGGGCAGGGCAAAGCAACAAGAGAAAGAATAATGGAAGTCCTTCACTTTGCAATCCTTGTCAAGATACTTCGCTTATTCAAACTTAATATTTTTCTGACCAATTTTGAAGTCCATCAATGTCAGGAACTGCACTTTTACTTTTTGCTTGGTCCAGCGGAGGCATGGTGCAAGACAGTTACTGGCAAGAAGACAGCTAAGAAGGTACACTGATAAGTGTTTAGGACATATACAAAGACTCACAGAAAAACAGCGTAAGAAGAAATGTGTTAAAAGCTCTTTCAAAGGCCTGCATTTATCCAACCAAACATTATAGAGTTGCCGTGTCTCATTGTCATAGTTGCTGCTTTCCTACTCTGTTTACATCCTGTAATGACCAGCTATAGTGGCCGTTTTGTTCCAGCTGTTCCGCTCGGAGCCCACAGCCTATTAGTATTCCAACTGAGGAAACTCGAAGTGGACCAAAGCTTAGTGCGTTGAGAAACGAACCGATGTCACCTCGAGAAAATGGATTCAAGAACAGATGTTGATCTCAGACTGGGGTGCACTCAGACTGAAAATTTGTTCAAGATAATTGGGGGAAACAAACTGTAGTTAACTTTGACTCTGGTTCACCACTCTGAATACACCCCAAGTCTCCTCAGGACTCAGGAAAATGACTAGTGTTCCCCCATTCATTTTTCGCGGTTTTATCAGTGCAACTTCGCTTTTTATTTTATTGAAAGATCTCACTGTGTTCTGCATCCTGATTGGCTGTTGAGCTTATCACTCTCTCTTCCGTGCCATGTCTCCAGTACCGAGACTCCGCAGCTTACGAAAGTTACTTAAATCTGCGATTAGATCTTTATTTTCTTGTTTGATACTGGACTTGTTTTTCTACGAAGGTTTGAACTTTGAGATTTTAAACAAGAGAGAAACATGGGAAAATGTCTGTGTGAGAAAGGTGTGTAATGAGCGTAATTGGGGAGTTTACAGCCTTAAACATCTATATAGAACTCACCTATCGGGGGTTATTAATGTAACGTATACAAGGGAACACTGTTTTCCAAAAAGCGACACCAAGAAAACATGACAATATTCCATAATTAAATGATGAAGCTTGAGATTCAGAAAACTTTATAAGTAAGACGTAATTACAGAACTTTGTGCTGCTTTGCCTGACATTTGAACATGTGTGAAGGACAAAAAAATAGTTTTTTTTGAGAATCTCCAAAAATCAACAAAGAGGGAAAAAAAGGTTTGAAAATGTCATGATAGTCAGGCTATACACTTTTTCCACCTCAAAGGCCAGCTTTCATTCAGCCATAAGCATAATGCACTCCATACACGGGGAGCTAATAAGGAATTTCACCCAGTGAGAATGGAGTGTGCTGTCCGGCTAATTCATAACCGCAAATAATGATTACTTGATCTCCTTTGCTAGACAAGTCAAAATAACTGTAATTATGTACTCCAAAGCAAAAACGCCTAGTAATATTAAAAATCAATAAAAAGAGGAAAAAAAGATGCAGAAAGAAAAAAACAGCCTGCTTGCACAAGAACATCTATTCAGGGATCTTGGGATTTCTAATATCTCAGAACGAGGGGTTTATTTCCTGCCCGCGTCTGTGCATGAAAAGCTAAATCCTCTAGAAAGTAATTTTTAATTTTTCCAACAATATTTCCACAAGAACTGGTGCAAAACCTTACAAGACGTGAATTATCACGTGCCTGAGAAACACTGGTTTCAGTTTTTATGGTAAGAGATGCCAGTTTGACGATACAATAAAAAAAATAAAGAGAGAGAGAGAGAGAGAGACAGAGAGAGAGACAGAGAGAGAGAATGCAGGAGTTGAAATATGAAATTGGATCCATGCTGGATCGTCTCGTCTCTTGCTAAAATGCCCGAGGAAGATGTATGCAAAATAATCTTAGATTAGCTGCTTGAGTAATACCTCCAACACTGAATAAGTAGTATGTGAAATGTGAATCTGGGCAGTTTATTGCTGGAATTTATTTGCGTACAGACAGTGACATTTGTAGTTAATCACGCCTCTGAATTAATGAAGAGATATAAGCTGGATAAGCATATTGCTTGCATGCATAAATGTGGTTTAAGTATGTTATGTGACTCCGGGAGAGGTACTGTAGACGTAGCAACATTGCATATTTTTTACTGAGAATACACACATGCTGCAACATATCAAGATTTAGGAAATTGACAAACGGAGAGTGTGGGGGATGAAACCCTGATTTGATATATGGAATTAAAGAGGTCAGGGTGGATGACAGGAGAGGAAGGAGGGGACGGCATGGGAGAGAGTCGTCTGGAAGGAAGACGGACAGCTTCCTTGGGCAGTGGTGAGGTAGCCCCCTCCGAGGAGAGGCAGATATTGTCCTCTTTGCCTCTCCCCCCAGAGCTGACACCTCTCCTTATAGAAAGGTCACTATCCACCTGCTTTTTCCAACCAACAGACTGTCACTCTCATATCTTCCTTAACATTCTCTACTGGATTATACCCCTCACTCTTTTAGAGAAAGACAATATCAAACTGAGCCTTTGGCCTTTTTTTTGCCACTGTGGCAAACAATTATTAAATTCTTAAAACTCTGTTCTTTTAATTATCAGACAGAAAAGGGGAGAAATATTACATGAAGTCAGGAATTATACAAAATATTAAACCGTAAATGACCATAAATGAATAATTATATTTTTAAGGACCCACTCTAATGGAAATGTGTTTTTAATGTTTTTGTGACAATTTCTTGATGATGGAAGGCATAAATAAACTTCAGCGTTTCAGAACATTTCTTCATTTAAATTGTTGTGAATCAGATGAAAAAATGCCATTGAAAAAAGATCATATTTGTGACGTAGAAAATAAGCTCCCTGCTCTGCTCCATTGTGAAGAATCCACTTGCAGATGACTAGATCCATGTACGACTTTGTTTTCCTCATCTGAGTTGGCATTTGGGTCAAAAAGGTACATCTGGATAGGTCCAATGCTGCTCGCAATTTTTTTTTTTTTTGCACCAGTAGTGTTAGGTTGGGAGTGTGAAGGGCTGTAAGCTAGAGGGAGAGCACATAAAAATATTGATGACAGGAAGTGCGGGAAGGCTTGCTTTCCCGCAATAGGCCAGCCCAAAACTCAGAGGTGAATTTTTGATGACCTATGACCTAAAAATGGCATAATCATAAATAAAAGACCACAGGGAACGCTTTGAAAATACTCATGGGTCTTTAATGGGTCTATTACTAAGGCAAATATTGTTCATTTTACAGGTTTTCTAAGTAGCATAACACAAGTATTATTAACAGCCTTGTCAAAAATAAGCATCCCTATTATTAATAACAGCACTGTATTGATAAAAACAACATAAAATCTATTGTTTTTCCCCTCGTTTGGTCTATTCTTTTAAATCTATGTACGTTGCAACATTTATTTTTCTAAGTAATAAAGTTGTTGGCACCATCAACGTTACTGTTTTTAAATCTTGTAAAATCTAAGGTGATGAATGGACAAGATGGTTTAAATGAATGCAAATATGTTCACTTGGACATATAAACGCACCGTTTCCTTCATATTTATACAGTGGCCAAGTGGTGCAAGACACATTTACCTTTAAAATACAACAAATCCCAGTACAAACAAACAAATCCTGAAGCACTAAAAAGAATCCTGGTACAAATTAACAAACACTGAAGCACAACAGCAAATCACGGAACAAATTACCGAGTCCTGAGACACAAGAGTAAATTCGGGTGCAAATGACCAAATACCAAATCACAAAAAGAAATCCCCGTAACAAATACAGAAACACAACAGAAGCGGAGACACAGTGTCATGGCTGCAGAACACTTTTCGACCCAGGCACTGGAACCCGGAAGAAACACAGAGGTGGACGAGCGTGGCAGGTAAGATGTTTTAATAATCAGGTAGTTGAGAGATCGAGAGCAGGATCCTGGATTCTCAAACATGCGAAGAACAGACTTCTGTGGCGTCACTGGTGGATTCTTCCACAGGCCTTCGGCAGGAGTCGTCGTCGTCGTCGGTGGGGGTCCGAGAGATGAGAGGAGATGGCAGAGGCTCGAGGTGTAACTTACCTCAGGTGAGACGATGAGTAAGTGGTCGCAGCTGGGATGAATCAGGAGGCAAGTGGAGAGGAAAGGGGGAGGAGTCTGACAGAGGCACCATATCACACAGCTTTTAACGGAAAGAGAACGTCCTGAATCTCGGAAATGACAAACTGATTGTGTATGATTTTTTTCATTTATTTGTTTCTGATTTTTTAATGTGGAAATTATAAATACATGAAACAGTCAAAGCTCTTTTTTTTTTAATTGTATTACTACAATAAAAATTACCATAACGTTTAGCAAGATAAAGTTTTTGCGTCACTTCCGGTATTAAGAGTATTTTCTTTCCACTTTCATTTTTAACAAAAGTAAAGTTTTTAATAATTGACCAATTGTGACCACAGCCACAGGCAGCTTTGGTAAAAAAAAAAAAGAAAAAAAACTATATATATATATATATATATATATATATATATAGATATAGATATAGATATATAGATATAGATATGTCATGGTGGCCTGTCAGACTCCTCCCCCTCCAGCAGCTGCTGCTCATCTCCCTCAGCTGTGACTACTCACCTCATCAAGCCTCTGCTCTTCTTAAGGAGACCCAGCTCCAGCAATCATCGCCAGTCCGTTAACCCTGCAGGTGCCTTTGTCTCCTGAAGCTCTACGTCTGGCCCCTTAGTCTCTGCACTAAGTTAACCTTGTCTTGTCCTCTGCACTCAGGTTACCTTATCACGCCACGAGAGTCACCTGAGTTCACCATCCGGAGCAGCTACAGCCTCAGCCTTCTACCGCTGACGTTTCCTGCCACTGAGAGCCTCAGCCTCTGAGTTCACCATCTGGAGCAGCTACAGCCTCAGCCTTCTACCGCTGACGTTTCCTGCCACTGAGAGCCTCAGCCTCTGAGTTCACCATCTGGAGCAGCTACAGCCTCAGCCTTCCTCCGCTGACGTTTCCTGCCACTGAGAGCCACAGCCGCTGTCCTCATCTAGACCACGGCTACGCCACCGAGCGTCCACGCTTATCAAGATCACCACGCCACACCAGGCTTCAAGATCCTGCCCACGAACATTGTCTCGCTCCCGCTCTGGAAATTCTGGATCTGCACTCGAGAGCCACAGCCACGATTACCCACTACACCATCAACAACCGCAAGAAACATTAAGAAAATAAAAACTTCTTCACTCACCTGCCTCTGCCTTCTGGGTTTTCAGCATCTGGGTCTTCCTCCGCGTTCTAGTCATGACAGAACGGACTGGCCAGAACCCCGACCCAGCTGACCCGGAAGGACTCCGTGTGGCAGTCCAACAGCAGGGCATCATGCTCGGACGTCAAGCTGACGCTTTGGGACAGATGGCCTCCGCCCAGCAGGATTTATTTCGACGTCTGGACAGCATGACACAGACTTTGTTGGAATTAACCCGGCAACGACCCGGTTCCACGGCTCCTGCCTCACCTCCGCTCTCCGACAACCAGACCGCTTCCGCTTCCTCCTCCGCCCCGGAGAATTACCGACTACACCCCGAACCGTTCCATGGTGACGTTGAGGCTTGCGGAGGGTTTTTGCTACAATGTCAGCTCCTTTTCCAACAGGCCCCCCGGTTCTATCTATCTGATCATAGCAAGATCACTCTCATTGTCAATTCCCTCAGGAGTAAAGCGCTACAATGGGCTCAGGCTTTTCTGGCGGCTAATCCCATATCTCATCTCCCGTTTAATCGCTTCATCGACGAATTTCGGTTAGTTTTTGATCAACCTAGGAAACAGGAAGAAGCCACCAGACGTTTGCTGAGCCTCAAGCAACGCAATCGATCTGTCAGCGACCACGTGATAGACTTTAGGATCTTAGCAGTGGAGGCCGGATGGACTGACCCAGCTCTAAAAGGGGTCTTTTTTAGTAATCGTGAGCTGCTGGCCATCAAGCTCGCGCTGGAGGAGTGGCGGCATTGGCTAGAAGGAGCTGATCTACCGTTCATAGTCTGGACGGATCATAAAAACCTGGCCTACTTACGCTCTGCCAAACGCCTTAACTCACGTCAAGCTCGGTGGTGTTTATTTTTTGATAGATTCAAGTTTACCATTACTTACAGACCTGGCAGTCGGAACACCAAACCTGATGCCCTCTCACGCCAATTCAGTCCTGACGACTCCTCGGCTCCTACCACCATCCTTCCATCCACCTGTATTGTTGGAAACCTTACCTGGGATGTCGAAAACCGGGTTATCAATGCCCAAGGTGAGGAACCTAAACCCGACTCCTGTCCTGATGGTGTCCTCTTCGTTCCCTCCTCACTTAGGTCTGACGTTCTCGCCTGGGGACACTGCTCACGGGTCGCTTGTCACGGCGGAGTTTTCCGGACTCTTAACCTCCTACGTAAAAGATTCTTCTGGCCTAGAATGGACAAGGATGTTCGTGAGTACGTCGCTGCCTGTACTACTTGCGCTCGGTCCAAGGCCTCCAGCTCCCCTTCTGCTGGCCTCCTACATCCTTTGCCCACGCCTCATAGACCCTGGTCACATATTGCAGTGGATTTTGTAACTGGATTACCCGCGTCCAAGGGTAACACTGTTATTTTTACGGTCATTGATCGTTTTTCCAAATCCGCCCAATTTATTCCATTACCTCAGTTACCTTCTGCCACTGAAACTGCCGATCTTCTGGTTCACCATGTTTTCCGTCATCATGGCATCCCCACAGATATCGTTTCTGACAGGGGCCCTCAATTTGTTTGCCACGTCTGGAAAGCCTTTTGCTCTGCTCTGGGGGCCACGGCCAGTTTATCCTCCGGTTACCATCCCCAGACCAATGGCCAAGCTGAGCGGGCGAATCAAGAGCTAGGGGCTGCTCTTCGTTGCCTGGCAGCCCAGAACCCATCCGATTGGGCTGACTTCTTAGTCTGGATAGAATATGCCCACAATTCCCACGTGTCCTCTGCTACTGGGATCTCCCCCTTTGAAGCTTCGTTGGGTTTTTCTCCTCCTCTGTTCCCCGCTCAGGAGCTAGACCTCGCCGTTCCGTCTGTTCAGCACCATCTCCAGCGCTGCCAGCGTGTCTGGAACCAGACTAGAGAGGCCCTGCTTCGCACTAAGGAGGACAACTGCAGGATCGCCAACCTTCACAGGGTGGCGGGTCCCTCGTACCAGGTCGGTCAAAAGGTGTGGCTCTCGTCTAAAAACATCCCGTTGCAGGTCTCGTAAACTGGCACCTAGATTCATCGGCCCCTACGTCATTGACCGCATTCTCAACCCCTCCTGTGTCCGCCTACGTCTGCCTGCCGCACTCAAGGTGCACCCCACATTCCACATCTCTCACATTAAACCTGTTCTGGACAGCCCTTTGTGCCCGCCTTCCGCTTCCCCACCACCCGCCCGTATCATTGATGGGGCTCCGGCGTTCACTGCTTCTCGTATCCTGGATATCCGTCGCCGTGGCCGTGGTCACCAGTACCTGGTGGATTGGGAAGGGTACGGTCCTGAGGAACGTTCATGGGTCTCCCGTTCCCTCATCCTCGACCCTTCCCTCATCCGCGACTTCTTTCGTGATCATCCGGATCGCCGCCCTGGACCGCCTGGAGGCGGTCGTTGAGGGGGGGGTACTGTCATGGTGGCCTGTCAGACTCCTCCCCCTCCAGCAGCTGCTGCTCATCTCCCTCAGCTGTGACTACTCACCTCATCAAGCCTCTGCTCTCCTTAAGGAGACCCAGCTCCAGCAATCATCGCCAGTCCGTTAACCCTGCAGGTGCCTTTGTCTCCTGAAGCTCTACGTCTGGCCCCTTAGTCTCTGCACTAAGTTAACCTTGTCTTGTCGTCTGCACTCAGGTTACCTTATCACGCCACGAGAGTCACCTGAGTTCACCATCCGGAGCAGCTACAGCCTCAGCCTTCTACCGCTGACGTTTCCTGCCACTGAGAGCCTCAGCCTCTGAGTTCACCATCTGGAGCAGCTACAGCCTCAGCCTTCTACCGCTGACGTTTCCTGCCACTGAGAGCCTCAGCCTCTGAGTTCACCATCTGGAGCAGCTACAGCCTCAGCCTTCCTCCGCTGACGTTTCCTGCCACTGAGAGCCACAGCCGCTGTCCTCATCTAGACCACGGCTACGCCACCGAGCGTCCACGCTTATCAAGATCACCACGCCACACCAGGCTTCAAGATCCTGCCCACGAACATTGTCTCGCTCCCGCTCTGGAAATTCTGGATCTGCACTCGAGAGCCACAGCCACGATTACCCACTACACCATCAACAACCGCAAGAAACATTAAGAAAATAAAAACTTCTTCACTCACCTGCCTCTGCCTTCTGGGTTTTCAGCATCTGGGTCTTCCTCCGCGTTCTAGTCATGACAGAACGGACTGGCCAGAACCCCGACCCAGCTGACCCGGAAGGACTCCGTGTGGCAGTCCAACAGCAGGGCATCATGCTCGGACGTCAAGCTGACGCTTTGGGACAGATGGCCTCCGCCCAGCAGGATTTATTTCGACGTCTGGACAGCATGACACAGACTTTGTTGGAATTAACCCGGCAACGACCCGGTTCCACGGCTCCTGCCTCACCTCCGCTCTCCGACAACCAGACCGCTTCCGCTTCCTCCTCCGCCCCGGAGAATTACCGACTACACCCCGAACCGTTCCATGGTGACGTTGAGGCTTGCGGAGGGTTTTTGCTACAATGTCAGCTCCTTTTCCAACAGGCCCCCCGGTTCTATCTATCTGATCATAGCAAGATCACTCTCATTGTCAATTCCCTCAGGAGTAAAGCGCTACAATGGGCTCAGGCTTTTCTGGCGGCTAATCCCATATCTCATCTCCCGTTTAATCGCTTCATCGACGAATTTCGGTTAGTTTTTGATCAACCTAGGAAACAGGAAGAAGCCACCAGACGTTTGCTGAGCCTCAAGCAACGCAATCGATCTGTCAGCGACCACGTGATAGACTTTAGGATCTTAGCAGTGGAGGCCGGATGGACTGACCCAGCTCTAAAAGGGGTCTTTTTTAGTAATCGTGAGCTGCTGGCCATCAAGCTCGCGCTGGAGGAGTGGCGGCATTGGCTAGAAGGAGCTGATCTACCGTTCATAGTCTGGACGGATCATAAAAACCTGGCCTACTTACGCTCTGCCAAACGCCTTAACTCACGTCAAGCTCGGTGGTGTTTATTTTTTGATAGATTCAAGTTTACCATTACTTACAGACCTGGCAGTCGGAACACCAAACCTGATGCCCTCTCACGCCAATTCAGTCCTGACGACTCCTCGGCTCCTACCACCATCCTTCCATCCACCTGTATTGTTGGAAACCTTACCTGGGATGTCGAAAACCGGGTTATCAATGCCCAAGGTGAGGAACCTAAACCCGACTCCTGTCCTGATGGTGTCCTCTTCGTTCCCTCCTCACTTAGGTCTGACGTTCTCGCCTGGGGACACTGCTCACGGGTCGCTTGTCACGGCGGAGTTTTCCGGACTCTTAACCTCCTACGTAAAAGATTCTTCTGGCCTAGAATGGACAAGGATGTTCGTGAGTACGTCGCTGCCTGTACTACTTGCGCTCGGTCCAAGGCCTCCAGCTCCCCTTCTGCTGGCCTCCTACATCCTTTGCCCACGCCTCATAGACCCTGGTCACATATTGCAGTGGATTTTGTAACTGGATTACCCGCGTCCAAGGGTAACACTGTTATTTTTACGGTCATTGATCGTTTTTCCAAATCCGCCCAATTTATTCCATTACCTCAGTTACCTTCTGCCACTGAAACTGCCGATCTTCTGGTTCACCATGTTTTCCGTCATCATGGCATCCCCACAGATATCGTTTCTGACAGGGGCCCTCAATTTGTTTGCCACGTCTGGAAAGCCTTTTGCTCTGCTCTGGGGGCCACGGCCAGTTTATCCTCCGGTTACCATCCCCAGACCAATGGCCAAGCTGAGCGGGCGAATCAAGAGCTAGGGGCTGCTCTTCGTTGCCTGGCAGCCCAGAACCCATCCGATTGGGCTGACTTCTTAGTCTGGATAGAATATGCCCACAATTCCCACGTGTCCTCTGCTACTGGGATCTCCCCCTTTGAAGCTTCGTTGGGTTTTTCTCCTCCTCTGTTCCCCGCTCAGGAGCTAGACCTCGCCGTTCCGTCTGTTCAGCACCATCTCCAGCGCTGCCAGCGTGTCTGGAACCAGACTAGAGAGGCCCTGCTTCGCACTAAGGAGGACAACTGCAGGATCGCCAACCTTCACAGGGTGGCGGGTCCCTCGTACCAGGTCGGTCAAAAGGTGTGGCTCTCGTCTAAAAACATCCCGTTGCAGGTCTCGTAAACTGGCACCTAGATTCATCGGCCCCTACGTCATTGACCGCATTCTCAACCCCTCCTGTGTCCGCCTACGTCTGCCTGCCGCACTCAAGGTGCACCCCACATTCCACATCTCTCACATTAAACCTGTTCTGGACAGCCCTTTGTGCCCGCCTTCCGCTTCCCCACCACCCGCCCGTATCATTGATGGGGCTCCGGCGTTCACTGCTTCTCGTATCCTGGATATCCGTCGCCGTGGCCGTGGTCACCAGTACCTGGTGGATTGGGAAGGGTACGGTCCTGAGGAACGTTCATGGGTCTCCCGTTCCCTCATCCTCGACCCTTCCCTCATCCGCGACTTCTTTCGTGATCATCCGGATCGCCGCCCTGGACCGCCTGGAGGCGGTCGTTGAGGGGGGGGTACTGTCATGGTGGCCTGTCAGACTCCTCCCCCTCCAGCAGCTGCTGCTCATCTCCCTCAGCTGTGACTACTCACCTCATCAAGCCTCTGCTCTCCTTAAGGAGACCCAGCTCCAGCAATCATCGCCAGTCCGTTAACCCTGCAGGTGCCTTTGTCTCCTGAAGCTCTACGTCTGGCCCCTTAGTCTCTGCACTAAGTTAACCTTGTCTTGTCGTCTGCACTCAGGTTACCTTATCACGCCACGAGAGTCACCTGAGTTCACCATCCGGAGCAGCTACAGCCTCAGCCTTCTACCGCTGACGTTTCCTGCCACTGAGAGCCTCAGCCTCTGAGTTCACCATCTGGAGCAGCTACAGCCTCAGCCTTCTACCGCTGACGTTTCCTGCCACTGAGAGCCTCAGCCTCTGAGTTCACCATCTGGAGCAGCTACAGCCTCAGCCTTCCTCCGCTGACGTTTCCTGCCACTGAGAGCCACAGCCGCTGTCCTCATCTAGACCACGGCTACGCCACCGAGCGTCCACGCTTATCAAGATCACCACGCCACACCAGGCTTCAAGATCCTGCCCACGAACATTGTCTCGCTCCCGCTCTGGAAATTCTGGATCTGCACTCGAAAGCCACAGCCACGATTACCCACTACACCATCAACAACCGCAAGAAACATTAAGAAAATAAAAACTTCTTCACTCACCTGCCTCTGCCTTCTGGGTTTTCAGCATCTGGGTCTTCCTCCGCGTTCTAGTCATGACAAGATATAGATATATATATATATATATATATATATATATAGATAGATATAAATAACTTACGAACCTGCAGTACACGTGCACATCAACCCTTTATATGGGTGTATGTGACTAAGGCAATAGTTTAATTTTAGACACTTAAAGATACAGCAAAGCCCATTCCTTCCTGAACAGCAATGTACAGGTCTATGACCACTTCAGGCCTGATAAAACTATTTTTGCTTTTGCTTGCCTTGTGCCTCACTTGTAACTGAAAACAAATAAAACTGTAACAGGTGTTAGGTCTAGATGTTTGCATTAGATAATCTTTTTTTAAAACTAGTTGTATCATATCTTGTGTGGTCCAGATGACCCCACCCTTACATTAGCTGCGTTTACATGGACAAAAGTAATCGGAATGAACGCCTGATCGGATGAAAAACATGTCATGTGAACATGCCGTTCGGAGAAGGCTGTCCCGATTAGACTCGTTCGGATCAAAATTTCCTTCCGCTTGAGATAGGTGGGTTATGCCGATTGTTGATCCGACCGTAGTGCATGTAAACAGTTTATTCCGATCGTGGGTCTCCACTGCTCTGGTTTTACGTCATGCATAGACGGTGTTTTGCTCCAGAGGAGGTTTTGGAGCGCAAGTGAACCGTGTCTCTGAGCAGAGCAGCCAGACTTATAGCTTTGTGCCTGCTGTGGGGGGGGTTGCACTATGTTACGTTGGCGCTCAAGGGGGGAGGCTTCCATCCCACAGCGCGTGCGAGTCCAGAGCGTTGCCGAACAAAGAAGAACAGTGTCTCTGAGCAGAGCTCGGAACGCCAGCTCACACATTGGCTAAGAGGCCGAGTGTCAGTGTTACGCCCCCTTTGTGTCTAGGGGCACCGAGGCGGCACAACATAAAGTAAATGTTTTGGCTAATAATTTAACTGTAACAAAAAACACCAAACGAATGTCTCCATAAAAATATGACAAATTTATTTACAAATAAAACAACCAACAAGAACTAAAAGCGAAGCTAAAAGGCTTCAGGGCGAACCCAGGCCAAAATAACAAACAAAACCCCACCTAACTGAAACATGTAATCTTACTTGCAAAAGAAAGAAAAGGGAAATCAAAGACAAAACACTAACCTCCCTAACCTAACAAAAACAGGAGAAAACATGTACTAAACAAAATGGCGGTTCACCCCTACAGCTTCACTTAAACAACCATAAATCAAAACACTAAACAGAGTGGGCACTGACAAAACTACAAAATACTAAAACACAACACTAAAGTGCAACACACAACTTAACAAGGGGTGAAATCAAAAACAAAATGGAGAAGACAAAAACAAACCAGAGACGAGGGCCAAGCTGCATTGGTAACTTGTTACAGGCAAGCTCCCTTCTCATGGTGTGGAGGTCCATGTGGTGGCTTTAAAGGCTGCCTCCACCAACTTGTCCAATTGGAGGCCACACCTTGATGAACCACACCTGCAAATAATCACAAACTAGCAGACACAAAGATGCAAAAAAACACAAAGTCCCACTCTGATACAGAAATAATACATAATACACAGGACAAACAAACAAAACAAAATCAAATATGGCCACAGCCGTAACAGTCAGCTTTTCAAAGCAGAAATGCTGCTCAGTCCTAAGAAAGCGTGTCAACAATCACCTGGATTTGTGTTCCCAGTCATGTCCCGACAAAATAAAGGCTGTTATTTCCACATATTTACGTGCAGCTAAGCTGCAGATGCGGCATTTCCCGCATGGATTTTACGTTCACCCAAGACTAAATGTTGTTATACTACTCCTAACCCTTCTTCCGGCTCTGTTCCGTCACAAAAAAAAGCACTGACCACACGGATTAAAAATAAAATGATGAGCGAACAGGTGCTTCATAAAAACCATAACAATAATAAAAGCTCGTTTAAATCATCTCGTATATCACGAAGCTGCCAGATATCTACTGTGTGGCAGCTCAGTTTGTTTACAGTGGAACTCAACGACGCATGTCCGAATGTTTTATTCCAAACGAAAGTGTGCCACATGTGAACGTTTGTCATTGAAAAAAAAAGGTTAAGCGCATGGTCTTGTGGGTTCCAGATGACCCCACTCCCAAAGTTAAAAGAAAAAATAGGGTCCGCATAGGTTAAGAGAACTGCCAATGTGATTTCCTGTTGCTAAACTAAGGTCTATATCTACAAAAGATCTATAGCAAAGACGAGGTGCTGACTCACAACTTTGTGCAAAGCTTTGTTTTTTATTTCAAGCTAGGAGTCCTTGTTTTATGTTACAGAATATAAATCACACGGTGTGATTTACCAAGTGTTGTCAGTGTCGAGCAGCAATGCTTGGTAGTGAGAAATTAACTTTTTAGATCTGTCCTTGGGACAGTGGCAGTTGTTCCTGTCAGGAGGACGTGCTGCTGAAAGAAAACAAACTTTTAAACACAGAAAAAGACTTTTTGTAAAAGAAGATTATTATCTGTGTTGTTTTTTTTTGGGGGGGGGTTTGTGGTGCAAACTTAATGCTCCACACTTTCACCTGAAATCCTCCCGAATCTCATGTTCATGTAATAGGTTAATTGAAATTACTAGTAATTGTAAAATAGGAAATGTAAAGATGTGTGGTCTTTCTTTTTTTCCCACATACTATGGCAATTTCTAATTTGTTCAAGAGTTTGATTGTTGCTGACATTTAGTTCACTACATTGTTTATAGATCATCTGTATTGGAAAATGTGTGGTTTATACTTCCTAGCAGTTGGCTATTGCATTGATCATATTGTGTCCCTGCGACACCTGTGTGGTTTAGTTCCAAGGTTGACAGGTTTTGCTTGCAACTGTCCACGATAACTATAATAACCTTCTGAGTGGCCTTTATACTTTTCAAGCCTGACAACGCGATTATGTCCACCATTTCAGTGGTTGGGTATTTTATTTATTTATAGGGATTGTTAAGTTGCCGCTTTCTGACTTTTTTAGTCATAAAACTTGTTTTTTTCATATATAAAGTTTTTTTCTAAAGACGTTTACATCTACATACACCAGTTTTTGGTTAATTAATGCTCCAAACATCTATTTTTTTGTAATTTAAAAGCTTCAACAAAATAACTGTACTTTAAGTTCAAAATCTTTTTATTTGACTTTTCCAGAACACAAAGACATACATAGTGCAAAGTCACAGTAGTAAACAGCAGGACTTGACAGAACTAAAAACAATAATAAAAAAAAAAATCGGAATAAGCATAAAAAGGAGTAATAAAATATAGAAAAATAGTAAAATAAAGCCAACGGCTTCAAAACAGAACAAGAAATAAAAATAAACAAACTGAAACAACCCTTAACCCCCCCCCCCCCCCCCCCCCCCCCTGTCACTGCCCACTATCTAGCTGGGTACCACACTGGCACCACAAATTGGGTTTAAGGCCAGACTAGGTTCAACACGGTAAAGCACCCTGGATGCCTCGTTCCCAAATCTGCTGAAATGTCTCCAGAAAAGGGCCCCACATCTCCTGAAAGTTCCTGCTCTTATGGTTGAGTGAGAACCTGATCTTCTCGAGTTGCAAACAAGACATGATCTCTGCCAACCATTGATTGTGAGTCGGGGGTGCAGCATCCTTCCACCTAACCAGGACTGCACGTCTAGCCAAGAGAGAGGCAAAAGACAGAGTTTGTTGTTTTTCTCGGGTTAGAATCACCCCCTCTCCAGTGATCCCAAACAGAGCAGTCAGAGGGTTTGGCTGCAGCGAGACTTTGAGTATCCAGGATAGAGTCTGAAACACTGCCACCCAGAACCCGCTGAGGGATGGACAAGACCAGTACATGTGAATAAGTGTGGCTACCCCAGTTTTACATTTATCACAGTAGGGACTGATATTAGGGTACATGTGAGATAGTTTAGACTTAGAGATGTGTGACCTGTGCAAAACTTTAAACTGGATTAGACGGTGGCGAGCACAGAGAGACGAAGAGTTCACTTGTCTCAGCATTAAATTCCAGGTTTCTGGAGATATGGACATGTTCAGATCCCCCTCCCACGCTGTTCTAAGCTGGGCCGCACAATTCGTTTTTAGGTTTGTCAGCCGGTTGTATATACCTGAAATAAGTCTTTTGTGGGACGGGTTCAATGAAAGGATGGTCTCGACAACTGTTTCGTCCGGGACGGTGGCAATGCCAGGCCTGAGAGAGAAAAGATGCTGTCTAATTTGCAGGTATCTGAAAAAATCTGATTTTACAAGACCAAACGTTCTGCTTAGCTGCTCAAATGAGGCCAAAGTGTTACCCACAAACAGATCCTTAAATATTCTAATGCCCTTCTTGTGCCACTCCCAAAAACCCCTGTCATGAAGGGAAGGTATGAAAAGATGATTTGAAGCAATAGGGCTTAAGAGTGAGAAGTCACAGAGACCATAATGCTTCCTAAACTGAACCCGTATCCTTAAAGAATGTTTAACTACTGGGTTACAAATATCTGTAGTGGAGGGGAGAGGGAGAGAAGAACCCAGCAAAGCAGGAAGAGAGGTATTTCCACTCAAGTGTAGTTCCAGCTCCACCCAGTCAGGAGGGTCAGATCGGTCGGCGTAGAATGACCAAAATGCCATACATCGCAAATTTGCAGCCCAGTAATAGAGTCGAAAATTTGGAAGGGCAAGCCCACCCGTGGACTTGGTTTTCTGCAGATGAACTTTACTTAGACGTGGACATTTTCCCTGCCAGATATAGGCGGAGAGGATTAAGTCGAGCTGGTTAAAAAAGGAACCGGGAATAAAAACTGGCAAGGACTGAAATAAGTATAAAAATTTGGGCAAGATATTCATCTTTATAGAATTGATCCGGCCCACCAGCAACATAGACAAAGGTGACCACTGTGCCAATGTTTGTTTTGTTTGGTTCAGTAAGGTCATGAGGTTTTCTCTGAATAGATCTTTATGTTTATTTGTGATCGATATTCCCAAATATGAGAATTTATGTTTTTCTACTCTAAAGGGCAGGCTTGAATAGTCCAGAGTGGACGCTTCCCTATTGATGGGGAAGAGCTCACTTTTGCCGAGATTTAGTTTGTAACCAGACAGTTTCCCAAACTGGGTGAGCACCAACAAGGCCGAAGTCAGTGAGGTCCCTGGGTTCGAAATAAAAAGCAGAAGATCATCAGCATATAATGATACTTTGTGTTCTGTACCGCTCCTCTGAATACCACGTATGTCCCCACAGGCTCGGAGGGCTGCAGCAAGCGGTTCAATAGCCAAGTCAAAGAGCAGAGGGCTCAGAGGGCACCCCTGGCGAGTTCCCCTGTGTAAATTGAAGGGTTTTGATAATTGGGAGTTTGTGCGGATTGAGGCAGTGGGGCATAAGTATAACAGTTGGATCCATGCTGAGAAATTGGGACCAAAGCCAAATCTGTCAAGTACTGCAAAGAGGAAGTTAAATTATATTCTGTCAAAGGCTTTTTCGGCATCGAAAGATACAACGCACTCAGGGACCCCCCCAGGAGAGGTGTAGATTATATCAAGTAACCGGCGTATATTAAAGTATGGGTGCCTGTGTTTAATGAAACCTGTTTGATCCTTCGAGATGATTATAGGGAGGATATTCTCCAACCTACGAGCCAGCACTTTAGCCAAGATCTTTGTGTCTGTGTTTAAGAGTGAGATTGGCCTGTATGAGGCACAGTCAGCTGGGTCTTTGTCTTTTTTAGCAATAAGGGTGATGCAGGCCTCGGTAAACGATTTGGGAAGAGACCCTGATCTGAAAGAGTCGGACAGCACGAGACACAACTGTGGGGAAAGCAAGGATGAAAACTTTGCAAAAAATTCTGTTGGAAAGCCATCAGGGCCTGGAGATTTGCCAGACTGCATAGAAGAAATAGCCGATACGATTTCAGAGTTAGATATGGGCTCATCTAGCGCCTTTCTAAGGTCTGGTGGCAGCGTTGCAAGGTCGAGTGCGTTTAGAAAGTTAGCAGATGTGTCATGCTCATCCTGGGCCTCAGAGGTGTAAAGTTGTGAGTAAAAGTCCCTGAATGCGGTGTTTATTTGTAGATGGTCTAATGTTAAGCGACCACAAGGCAGGGGAATCTCAGGGATGCTCTGTTTTGCTCTGGCTCCGCGGCGTTGGGTGGCTAGCAGCTTGCTTGGTTTGTCCCCATGGATATAGAACTGAGCCTTGTCTTTTAAAAGCATGCATTCAACTGAATGAGTTAAAAGTAAGTTCAGTTTAGTTTGTAGTTCCATTCGTTCGCTAAACAGATTAGGATCCTTGGTTTGGGCATACTGTTCATCTATCTCTTTGATTCTAAAGCTCAGATCTGTGCGTTCTTTTAAAGATTTTCGTTTCAGATTAGCAGTATAGGAGATGATCTGGCCCCGCAGGTAAGCCTTAAGGGCATCCCAGACAATAAGGTTGGACATCTCAGGGGAGGTATTGGTGGCAAGAAAAAACTTTATTTCTTTCTCCATGAGCTGCACAAATTTCTCATCTGACAGTAGGGTTGAGTTGAACCGCCAGCATCGGTTGCCTTGTGGAATGTCTGGCAGGGACAAACTCAGAACAATGGGGGCGTGGTCTGAGATGATTATGCTCTGGTAAGAGCAGGAATGTACCCGTGGTAACAGCTGGTGATCAATAAAAAAATAATCAATCCTGGTATATGTATGGTGGACTTGCGAGAAGAACGAGTAGTCGCGATCTTTAGGGTGGAGAGTACGCCAAACGTCACAAACTCCGTAATCTGACAGAAAGGCCTTGACGAGAGCAGCTGGTCTACTTACTGTGTTGGCTTTTTTAGAGGAGCGGTCCAGGACTGGGTCCAGCCAGCAGTTAAAGTTTCCTCCAATAATAGGAGTAAATATGTTTAGGTAAGGGAACAGTGAAAACAGTTGTTTAAAAAAGTCAGTGTCATCAGAGTTAGGAGCATAGACATTCACAAATACAACCTGTTTGTTAAACAGTTTTCCTGTGACTATAACATATCTGCCAAATTTGTCAGAGATCACACTATGAGAATCAAAAGAGATATTAGGGCCAATGAGAATTGAAACCCCCCTTGCCTTTGCTTGGAAGGAGGAGTGGAAACGTTGTCCCTTCCAGCCTGTTAGGAGACGTTCGGTGTCTGAACTACGTATGTGCGTTTCTTGCAGGAAGGCAATGTCTGTTTTAAGTTGTTTGAGGTGAGAGAAAACCTTTCTCCGCTTAATGGGGTGGTTTAAACCTTTAACATTCCAGCTTACAAAATTAATGAAACTCACCATGTGAGTCTGTAATATAAAATATGGTGTCGACAGTTGGGTGCATGTAGCTGTGAGAAAAAAACAGGGCAACCCAGAGAACAAAGGTGGTGGCCAACATGTGACAGAAACAATGATTTAGTGTTTTTGGCGGTGACAGAAACCCCCCCACCCCCCACCCATACCCCCCCAAACCAGAAAGCTGCTAAAAAATACAGCAGCAAGCTCTTCAAAACCAACTTTTAATCTTAATTATTCTTCCTTTCTAACAACCTATCCGAGCTCCGAGAGACAATGTAGTTAAATATGTAAACAAAGGATAAGAATAAAGAATTTAAAAAAATAAAAACAGGTTCAAGCTCCTCGAACAAACTTTGAGATTTAAAAAAAAAAAGTGTGTCCACACACAACATTTTTCAGTCTGTGCATACAAAAATATACCTTTACCTCGGGATGAGTAAGAATAGGGGCAGTCACTGGGGTTACCTAGTCAGCTCAGCTGACTGGATACCGTGTTAGGAGGCTCCAGATGATCGGGGGAGGCTGCTGAGGTATTGGTTTGCTTCATCCACCGAACCGATCCATTTTCTGTCTCCATTCAGCAGAGTGATACGGAGCCTGGCAGGGGAAAGCAGAGCGGGTTTGAGTCTTCAATTATAAAGCTCAGTCATCACCGTCCTGTATTCTGCCCGCTGAGCGGCGACTTCGGGGCTGTAGTCCTCTACGACGTGGATGGGTTTCCCCCGGAATTCCAGCTTCCGCCGTCGGCGCGCCTCTCTGATGATGAGCTCCTTGGTCTGGTAGCGGTGCAAACGAACAATGACCGGCCGCGGGCGCTGCCCGGGTGCCGGCTTTGCTGCCAGGGAGCGGTGAGCACGGTCGATTTCTGGCGGGGTTGGTAAGATCTCTGCTCCGAACACCTCCCCAAGCAGGTCGGAGAAGAATTTAGACGGAGAGCCGCTTTCGGTCGATTCCGGAACCCCTAAGATCCGAATGTTCTGCTCCGTCCCTCCAGGTCCGCCACTTTAGCTTTGAGCTTAGCATTAGCCTCCTGAAGGGTGTTCAGCGATTCTTCGAGGTCAGTCACCCGCTGACTCAGGTCCTCCGAAGCCAGCTCCAGAGATGAAACACGTTGTCCCTGGTCCTCCACCGCGAGGCGTGTTTGGTCCAGCTTTGAGTCCAACAGATTGAACGAGGTCTTAAACTCAGTGGCTAGCGCCTCTCGGTGTTGCTCCAGCAGCGTGGTGATGGCCTCGAGCGTCAGGCCGGCCTCCTCCTTTTTGGCCGATTTAGCGGTCTTGGACGTCATTGTTAGGTGAAATTGCCTTTCACTGCTGAGGGGAAGGATGCTTCTATGGAGGTATCGTTGTGCGTGAAGTTTGTAGAGGCCTGACAGGAAAAAATATGAAAAAAGGCTCGGAGCTCCCCGCAACGCACTCCTACTCCATTGCCCGGAAACCGGAAGTCCTCAAAATAACTGTACTTTGAAAGATAAGTCAGATTCGAAATGATTTGCCACCTGTTCCATATCTTAATCAACAGTAGCTGAAGTTATGGTTGCATTAGAAAGTAAATGTGCAGTGAAAATATTGTGTTTAGTATGTTTTTGGAACTGAGTCAGAATTAAATAATTTCCGTTTTCTTGATCAAATTTGATCCACCATGCATCTTGTAACTGCTTGAAATAAGTATAGATTAAACAACGCAATATGCACGCCATAGGCTCCGTGCACATAGCTAAGGAGTTCTACTTCCGCCGCCTTGAGTGTGAGGCCGACCATTTCCGGCTTGCGACTTCTATAGCAGCGACACGGCAGATTTTGATTTCAAAAGATGGCATATTTCACCCATTGTCTACAAGGTCTCCCGAAAATTGACGTAAACGACATCTACAGGATTGTCGACCAGTGTTCACCTGCACCCGGTTGCAAGCGTGAAAAAGGATTTCGATTGTACATTTCAAGTTACATCCACAACTTTGAAGGTGAGTAGCAATACCTCAGCTGTTACATTACACATTGACTAGCTAGCAGCTAAGTATTTTAACTCTTATTAAATCGTGTCTATACTACGACATACTTTATTAGTGTTATTAAATACGTTTATCTGATTATCAACTGGTTGTGTGTATTTTTTATTTGCGATTTGTATTTCCTCTTAGTGTCCAAGAAAGATCCAGTGACAGGAGTAGTGTGTGTGAGGGCGTTATGTCATCCGTCAATGGACAGATTTAAACCACCTCAAATTTTAAGAGTGGGATGAGTGTAGCAGTAAGATGGTTACCCATGTTCCTGGGCTAATCATGTTCTTTTGGTTCTTTGCGTTACCCATGTTCCTGGGCTAATCGTGTTCTTTTGTTTTTTGCTCTAGGTTAACCACGTTAATTTGGTTGACCATGTTCCCCATTCACGTTAAAAACAGACAGTGTACGCTTAGTCCTACGTTACTGTTATGTTTTCACTAACAGCAATCAGTGGTGTAGTATAGTTTGTTTTTCCAGGTATATTGAACATCCCAGGCTCTACTTTTCCAGTCTGCACATTATTCTCAGCTTGACATTCCAGTTGTTCCACCAGTGCTGAACTGTACGGAGAGTTGAACAGTGGCACAAGCCAAAACCCTGGCAAGACTTGGAATAATGTAACAATAATTTCAACACTACATCTACACACACATCACATACGCTCATCACTGCTTATTGTCTATATTCACAGGATGTTAAATCAATCACAAACCAAAGCAGAGGACCATGATCGAGGGAGTAAAGTGAGAATTTGGCTAGTAGTTAGTAATCTATTAATTAACCTAGGGCTGTCAAAAGATTAATCAAGATTATTCGCATCCAAAGGTTTGTGTTTACATAAAGGGATAGTTCACCCAAAACTGAAAATTCTGTCATCATTGACTTACTCTCATGTTATTACAAACCTGTATAAATCTCTTTGTTCTGATGAAACACACACGAAGGAAGATATTTTGAGAAATGTTTGTAACCAAACCTTTTGTGGACCCCATTCACTTCCATAGTAGAAAAAAAGAATAGTATGGAAGTAAATGGGGTCCACAAACGGTTTGGTTACAAATATTTCTCAAAATTTCTTCCTTCATGTTTACCAGAACAAAGAGATTTAAATAGGTTTGTAACAACATGACATAATGGGGGAACTATCACTATAACAAATGTGTGTATACGGTGTGTAAGTATTATGTATATATAAATACACATACATTCATGTATACATTTATGAAATATTATATTAAATATTATATACTGTATGTACATTTATATAATTTATATTTTATATAAATATTTTATACATAAATATAACCTTTTTTTTAAATATATACATGATTCTGTGTGTTTAAGTTACACACCGTACACACACATGTTATGTAAACACAAAATTTTATTTTGGATGTGATTAATCTTTTGACAGCCCTAAATTAACCCCTTCAGATCTGAATTGTTTAAAGTTTCTGAAAAATCTTAAAGTACATTTTCCAGCTCACTTGGCTTCTATAATTGAGACCAAATAAAAATAAAATTTTTGGCTTTAATTGTAATTTTTTAGTCCATTTCAATGAACGTCAGGTCAAAACAGGTGTACTTTTTGTAGGTGTACAAAAATATACCAACATATAATTAAATAATAAACATTTTGTTGGTTTGAGGTTTTTGTGGGAATTTTATAGGCTATAGTTAGAAAAAATACTATGGAAGTCAATGGCGACTTTCAACTGTCTAGTTACCAACATTTTTTAAAATATCTAATATCTATTTGTGTTTTTCAATTTGTTTCAAATAGGTCCCCATTGTACAAAGCCATCAGTGGAGAGTTGCTGGACCTGTCCACTCTCAGTGTCTCAGAGACCTACAAAGAGTTCATCCCTGTTTCTACACCAACCATCTGTTCAATGGGTATCACATGTGAGGTCCCGCTAGTGGACTCTGCACTCGGTTTGGTACAAGCAGGCCCTGTCAAACCAAAAACCCAAGGCAAGAAGTCGCCCTTTTGCTCACATTGATGCTCCACCACGCCCAGATTTGCCATTGGCTGGCTGCAGACTGGAGACATCATGCAATATTTTTGTTTTCACTGAGCATCAACAGCTGCACTTCAAGTCACTTGAAGTTACCTGGGAGATGGCAAACAAAATAGAATATGCAACTAGGAGTCAAAGTACATCAGCAGACTGGCATACCCAGACTCACGTCCTCACATTTTGGAGAAATATGCCATGCTGAACCATGCACCTTAGATAAGATGGCAAACCGGCTGCTCAAAGGGTTTCGTCAGACAGCAGCAATGAAGAGGGGTCTCCAAATGGAAGCTGATGCCATTGAAGAGTACTGCAAGCTTAAGAGGGTGAACTACTACCCTTGTGGCTTCATTATACACCCCGACACTCCATGGCTAGGTCCCCAGATGGGGTTGTCTTTGACCCTCCAGAAAAAAACTGAATTCGGCCTTGTGGAAATAAAATGTCCAAATGTTAAGAGCTATGTGGATTATCCTCATCTGAAAATGAAAGACGGCAACCTGGAATTGAAGCAGGGTCATGGCTACTAATGGCAGGTGCAGGGTCAGCTGCTCCTAATAGGGGTGGAGTGGTGCGATTTTGTGGTGTTTGCGGAGGAAGACACCCCGATTCAAAGAATATACCGGGACAGTGATATGATGCAAAAAGTAAGAGAGAGAGTAGTTTTTCTCTTTTTCTACACATACCTACATAAATATTTGCTGTAATAAAAGGAATTCTCAGTAGAACTGTCTTGTTCTTGTTGATATCTCATTATAATGTGAGTTGTTTCAAGTTATTTAAATTTGTCACGTAACTGATTAGAAAATATGTGCTAAACAGAGTTGTAATACTTTAAGGATTTACCACTTGACTTAAAGTGGCAAAGGTAAACACACCAATGTATTGCTAGATGTTAAAGGGATAGTTCACACAACAATTAAAATTCTGTCATCATATACACACCCTTGTGTTATAAACCTGTATAAAATTTCTTGATTTGAATTTTGATTTGAAATGGTTTATTTCAAGCAATCAAATAGGAATAATACACAAAAACAATACAATCATCAGTTATACATATATACAATAACTAATCAATCTTAGTATAATTAGACATAAAATTAATTATTGCTTGAAAGGGAGTGAAAGAAGCGAACTTATATAATCCCACCCCTGTTCTACTGTTTATAACATGATTTGTCATTATCCGGTTCATAACATTTATCAGACAGAATTAATAATCTTGAAGTATCAATAAGGCACATGACAAAGATTAATTACTTAAATTATTTTGTAAAAAATAACTTTTAGAAATCAACATGTCAATGAAGTATCCAAAATATATTCAGATTATGTTACTTATAAAAGTCATTGATATGATTAAAAAATAATACTGTATCAGTAAAATTTGGTCAAGTATCAAAAGTTAATAATATGTACAAAATTATGTTTTATTAGGAAAAATTCATGAATCAGCTTGTCAATTTTTTTGAAACAAGTGAAGTAATATAATTAAAAGTCAATCAATTTGACAATTTTCAATAATTGATTAATCATTTGTTTTATTATTATTTTTTGGTATTTTTATTTATTTGTTTATTTTTTCTTTTATTTATGATAAAGTAATGCTATGAAGTAAAATAAAAAGTAAAAGGGTCCATATTTGTCGAAAGACCAAGGCTGGTATTTCTTCTTCTTTTTCTGATTAACAGCCGTTCTTCTCGGTTTAAAACAAAGCTTATAGTTCTCTTTGCTGTTGTGTCTGCAGACATTAGACAGAGGTCTATATCCTTCTTCAGCTGATATCAGCGGCGCCTAAGAGTGGAGGTCAAGTTGTCTTGCATGTCAGATCTTTGTTGATAATCAGGTCACTACAGACTTATGGAGAGAGTGTTGTATCCAGGCGTAACATTTCTTGAAATTATGTGGCTCTTTGATTTATTATTGCATGTTGTTTCAGACGACCGTGATCAAACACTTCTCAAAGTCCTTCATGGTGTTCACAACCTGAACCTTGGACCGGTCCGGTGGACCGAGTGGTTTGACGTAAATCCTGCAGCGTTTAACCCAAGTGTTCTCAATCTGCTTCTGCTTCCTGAGGAGCCTGGCATGTTTTGCGATTTCAACATTCCTTCTGGTCAGATGGTCGTTCAGATAAACAGCAGAACCTTTGAGATTCCTCCTTTGATTCATCAGAGCTAGCTTGTGTTTTCAGAAACCTGATGAGGATCACTGGTTTATCAGTCTCCTGTCTCCTGGGGAGCGGGTGGCAGGTTTCGATGGTATTGAGATCCAGGGAAATCCCTTTAGACGTGAGAAATGATTTCACTTGGTGATCCAGAGTCTCTCCACCGCTCTCCGTTTCAGAACTGCTAGCGCTATTAGCATTAGCGATGCTAGCTCCAGCTGCATTTAGCTTTGCCCGAGGTTTGATCGGTACTCCTGTGAGAATGACATTATTCATCTTTACTTGTTGTTCCACATCGTCCAGTCTTTTCTCCAGAATGTCGACCCTGTTATGTCGCTGCTCGTTTTTAACGCGGAGCCTCAGGAATTCTTCTAATAGAACTGTGAGCGACGTTAGCTTAGCATTCACTTGTTCCATAAAGGGATACAACGTAGCTTGGATAGCGCATAAAGAGTTCTTTTAAGGTCTTCGTATTCCTGGCTTTTCTTAGGGGCCATGCTCAGCTATCTTTTTTGGAGAAAATCAACTTTTTAAGTCGTTTGAAGATAGTTGTATAGCCGCAGAGAACCACCCACGCATCCTGTGCTGTAACCCGGAACCGGAAGTATGTTCTTGGTTCTGATGAACACAAAGGAAGATATTTTGAGAAATGTTTGTAACCAAAACATTTGTGGACTCCAATCTCTTCCATAGTTTAATTTTATTCCTACCATGGAAGTGAATGGGGTCCATAAACGGTTTGGTTACAAACATTTTTAAAAATGTCTATCTTTGTGTTTATCTGAACAAAGACATTTTTACAGCTTTGTAACAACATGAGAGTGTGAAAATTATGAACTCATTTTCATTTTTGGGTGAACTGTCCCTTTAAACTAATATTCAGTAAGTCAGGCCGACTTGAGGGGAAATTAAATAACACAAAAGGAGACCAAGGTAATATAGATTTCAAATAAATAATTTATTAATGAAAAATGTCAGTAACTGTAAGGCAAAACTAAATTGTGCTGTGAATCAGTAAAAAAAAAGGTAAATGAGGAAGAGGATCAGCCAGCCATGAAGCAAACAGTCAGATTTCTACCTGGCTCTAATGTTCTCTCCAGTCTTTGACCAGAGGATCATTTTGGTAGTTGGATAAGATGCAAGCTACAGTGAAAAGCTGGCTAATGCTCCCTGAAATAGACAAAGGGATTACAGTGTCAAAAAGTTTGTTCTCCTTAACCTGCCTGATTAGCCTTTCAACATGAACTCGCAGCCGCGCAATTGATTGGGTCTCCAGGACGTCCTGTGCTGCCATTTGAATGTTGTTGGAGCGGAAGGCAGGCCTGTGAAGTTTTCCTGGCACAAGGTTTTTCACCCTAAATCCCTTGTCCACCATCACAGCCATGTCAGGGGACAGGAGAGGTATAATGCCCGACAATCTGAAGAGCTCACGGTCACTAATAGAGCCCCCGTAGAGTGCAGAAACAAATGTCAGAGGACCAGTCAGTCATAAATTACTTTACATTTGATATTTGATGTACACTTGAAGGAAAATACTCTTCCTCTTGTAAGGTGGACTTTTAGTGGAGCAACATTTTACATGTGTGGTAGCCCGTCTTTACTTTCACTGAAGTGCATGACATGTCTCCCTCTTTCACTATGCTCATATCATGTCAACACCATCTCATTATGTGCAATATATTCCCATCATTGTGCAATATAGTAAGTGCAATATACCTCTGCCATCATGGGCATAACTGTTTTTTTGTTTGTTTATAACTACCACCTCTCTGTAGAAATTTCTATTTTCTATAGCACATTTTGCACCTTTGTACATTTTTTTTGGTACTTGGTATATTGTATTCTTCCTTTTTGTGAAACTATTTTATTATTCTATTATTCTGTGAAATTATTTTTTATGCATGCAAGTACTGAATAGTGAGCAGCTTTTTTCATTTCATTGTATACGCGTATGATGCAAATTGTACATGTGCACAGTGACAATAAAGGCATTCTATTCTATGACTTTGTACATGATTTTCTGTCCTTCACTGTTAATATGGTACAAGACATCAGCTTGCAATTCAAAAAACCTTAATTATGACATACCTGGTATAAAATCGGACGTCCTCGTCCGATCCTGCAAAACCGCTTCAGTCAAAAAACAACTCCGCAGCTGGAGAGCCTCAATGTGTAGTTCGAGCTCCTTAACTTTCTGGCGAAGTGTATCGTTTTCCTCAGCTAACTGATCTGCGACCATTGCTGTTGTAGGAGTAATACAATAATCATGATCTGGTGCCAGGGTATCCAGTTCCATCTCTTCTTCTGAGTCGATGTCATGGACAGGAGGAGGGGGGCTATATGGTCGGGTCTCCGCTCCCACACGCTCACCCTCGGTGCCGGTATTTGAAAATCATTCCAGGAAAAAAAGAGTAGGAATGGCCCTTTCTTCAACTTGCAGTTGAAGAAAGGGCAGCAGCCAGGAAACTACAGTGGTCAGGTTCCAGGCGAGAGTCGGGGCAGGTGGCAGGCAAATGGAGTCAGAGACAAAACAGGGTCAAGAAATCAGAAGATGAGATCCAGATATAATGCTCGGTAATGCAGGCAGAGTGGCACAGACAATACTTTGCACTGAGTGAGGCTCAGTGCATTGCTTAAGTAGAGTGATTGCAAATGAAAGTCAGGTGTGTGGCATCCAGAAACTGTGTGCTGGGGTTGCTGGGAGATGAAATGCATTAAGTACTCTGGAGACAGTTCCCGCCAGGAACCAGAGGGAGACAAAATTCTGACTTCTGACACTATGTCATTAAAAAATTATTTTTGTCTGCTAGTTAGAACTCCAAACAAAGACGAGTTGCTGTTTTAATTAATAAAAACATTAAATTTACTCATAAGGATACAGTTACTGACCCAAAAGGCAGATTTGTAATCATTAATATATATAAATATTAAAATATCCATTCAGAATAAGGACTTTTGTATAGCGAGTGTTTATGGCCCGAATGTTGACGACTCTTCCTTCTTTCTCAGATTCTTCACCTCACTTTCGGTTCACTCTGACTCCACAATTCTTATAGGAAGAGACTCAACCTTGTCCTGGACCCTGAACATGACAGACTCAGCATAGCAGCAAACCAGCGTACATGGCGGTCTGCAAGTATCCTAAAGCAGTACATGAATGATCTGGGTCTCTGCAACGCTTGGTGCTCATGTCACCCAAACACTAAAGAGTTCACTTTCTTCTCTCAAGTTAAATGACATCATCAATAAACAAAATGACATCACCACAAAGCTGTGGATGCTTAGAATTACCTAACTTCCACAAATAATTTCTTGCAAAAAATTACAATACATCTTAAAATGGTTAAAAAATAATCCAGAAACCAACTCATGGTTAGACTTGGAATAGGCGTTATGTGGAAAGATCAACCTGTCAGATCTACCAATCCTGTTATAAAACAGGATTGTTTCCAAAGTATTAATATAAACGGCACTTTAACAGCCTGGTGGTAATTTCTCAAAATATCAAAATCATCAATTCAACCGTGCAAAATGACACCCAACTGGAACAACCCAGACATCCCCATAAACAAAAAAATGATACACTTCCCAGCTTGGCAAACTGGGGGTGTAACATTACTAGAGCTCTTAATTATTGACAGAAGATTCATAACACCCCAGGAACTTCAAGAAAAAAACATGGAATAAATAACTTCTTGGAATATCAGCAACTTAAATTTATTATTACTAAAAAGTTTAAATACAGAAACAACGATCTAAAGCTAGTTACTCTCTGATTAATTTTTCAATGAATAAAACTCTCTCCAAAATATATAAACTCTTATGCAATTTAGATTATATTTCACTTCCGATAACAAAATGGGATGCAGATTTGAGCATTAGCACAGATGGAAGCTTTTGGTCAGAAGTTTGTCTCAACACCTTTAAACGGACAAAAAGTCCAAATTTACAGCTAATCCATTACAAAACTCTTCACAGTATTTACTACACTGGTCAGAGGATGTTCAAGATGGGTCTCAGTAACTCAGACATTTGTGAGCACTGTGATAGTAATCTACCTGACAGTTCCATGCATGCACCGTGGTTCTGCACACCTGTCTAGGCTCTCTGGCAACAGGTATGTGCCGATCTATCAGTCTGTCTTAAGCTTTCAATTACAGCTTTACCGTCACTTTGCGTGCTTGGTGACATGAGTGCCATCGATATAGAAGGAGGATTAGTATCTATAATTTTCATAACTCTTTATATTGCTGTTTTAATAAATTGGAAAAACAAGAAAAATATTAGGCAAGGCAAGGCAAGGCAAGGCAAGTTTATTTGTATAGCACAATTCGTACACAAAGTAATTCAAGGTGCTTCACAAAACAGAAAAATGCATTAAAATCACAATACATCATAGAATAATCAACATAAAATTTACTTTAAAAGAAAAGGAAGAAAAAAAAAAGATTTAAAAAGAAAGGAAGGAAAGAAAGGTGCAGATAGGACCTTTCAGTCATATACACGGCTAAACAGAAATGTTTTAAGTCTAGATTTGAACATGAACACAGAAGAGGCCTGTCTTACGCCTTCAGGGAGGCTGTTCCAGATTTTAGCTGCAGAATATTGAAACGCTGATTCCCCTTGTTTAGTTCTGACTCTGGGAATCAACAGGAGGCCGGTCCCTGAGGTCCTCAGAGTACGAGATGGTTCATATGGCACTAACATGTCAGAGATGTACTTTGGTGCGTGGCCATGGAGAGACTTGTACACAAGCAGAGCTGCTTTGAAGTCTATTCTTTGAGGTACAGGGAGCCAGTGCAAAGACCTGAGCACAGGACTAATGTGATCATACTTCCTGGTTTTGGTCAGGACTCGAGCAGCAGCATTCTGGATGTACTGAAGCTGTTTTACAGCTCGTTTGGACAGGCCGGTGAGCAGGCCGTTACAGTAGTCTAACCTACTGGAGACAAATGCATGGATAAGTATCTCCAGGTCTCGCTTTGAGATTATGTTTTTGATTTTGGCAATGTTTTTCAGGTGGTAAAATGCCGCTGATGTTACTGACTTGATATGGCTGTTAAAGTTCAGGTCAGAGTCCATGATTACCCCTAGATTTCTGACTTGATTTGAGGGTTTAAGAGACAGAGAATGAAGGTAGCTGCTGACAATTTCTCTTTGTTTCTGTGGGCCAAAAACAATAACTTCGGTCTTGTCTGAGTTTAGCTGGAGAAAGTTGTTCTGCATCCACGCGCTGATCTTTTGGAGGCAGTGGTTTAGAGAATCCACCGGCCCATATTCACCTGTTGTCAGTGACACATAGATCTGAGTATCATCTGCATAGTTGTGATAAGATATGTTATTACTGCGTATTAACTGCCCTAGTGGCAGCATGTAGAGGTTGAACAGAAGGGGTCCCAGGATCGATCCCTGGGGCACACCACAATTCAAGCCCATGTAGTCTGAGACACAACTCCCAATTTCAACAAAATATTTCCTGTCTTCTAGATAAGACTTGAGCCAACTTAGGGCAGATCCAGAGATGCCAACCCAGTCTTGGAGTCTGTGCAAAAGGATCCCATGATCAACAGTATCAAAGGCAGCGCTCAGGTCTAGCAGGATTAAGACAGAGACTTTTCCATCATCAGTGTTCAGGCGGATGTCATTGATTAATGTAAGTCAATACAGAAATCTGCTTTTTGATCATATCAGCTTGGAAAAAATGTCAGCCCAAAGCTTTCTGGCTCCTCTCTCTCTGTGTGGGGCGGGTAGTGTGGGGCCTGGGGTGTCGGCGCCTCGGGGGATGAGAACCCTGTGCTGGGGGGACCTGGGCCCTATGCTGGAGGGGGGGGCTGTTTGACCACCGGGGGACAGTCTATCAGCTGTCCCCAGTTTACCCCCTTCCTCATATAATCTCATAATAGGGTGATAAGGGTGGGGGGTTTAGCCCACGATGCACCTCGGGGGGAGGAGCTACTTGGCAGTTGACCGCCTCCCATGGTTGCCTTATGGAATGGCCCCCCCCTTTCTTGGTTTTATTTGCACCTTAGACATTTAGGACCTTTGGTAGGGGGGGGTGCTTGGAAATCACTGCCAGCAAGCAGCAGATGTCCTTCTAGCGCCCTACCTGCCAATTTTAACTGCACCTTAGACATTTAGAGTCCCTTGGTTGGGAGGGTGATGGGACATCACTGTGAGTAATCAGCAGATGTCCCCTCAGTCCCCAACCCGCCAATTTTAACTGCACCCCCTTAGTACACACACCCTTTACTCATCCAAATATACATTCCAACATAAACACACATACATGCACACACACACCCTCACAAACACACACACATTTCGCAAGAAAGGTGGGACCTTGGACCATCTGTCCCCTACCCCATAGCTGGTAGGGGGTACTGGGCCCTTGGCAACGGTGGCCGCGTCCCCTGGGTGCTGGTTTTCTGGGCCCGGCAGTGCTCTCTCCACGCAGGTAGAAGGATCACTGAGCTCTCTGGCAAGGCCAAGAGCCGGGAATCATATCACACTTGAGCCGTGGTCGTCCGTGTCCCTGTGGTGTGGGTTCTGGTCCTTGCCCCTGAGTTCTGGGCCTCGTCAAATTTCCAGCAGTGGCCGAGCCTGGTCGGGCCAAATTTACAACACCTCTTGTGGGCCCCCTTTTCTCCTGGGTGCCCCCTTCCTGGGCGGGGACGGCTGGCCCCTGCCTTTCTCCTTCCTGGACCAGCCGTGGGCCGGGTGGGTGGCTGCCTGGAGCGCGGAGTGGGTCTCCCTTGGGGGGTCCTGGCCCGTACCTGGGGTTGGGCGGGGGGGATGCCCAGAACTCCTGGGTGGTGATGGGGTGCTCGTCTGACTCTTGTGCCCACAGCCCTAGACGAGCGTTGGACGAGCGTTGGGCCCTCCCGGAGCGGCGGGGGGGCTGCTCTCCTGGTTGGGCTGGGGCTGCGCTTTCTGTCCCCCCGTGCCTCCCTGCTCTCTGGCTCTGGGGGCCCCGTGGCGGTCCTGCTGGCCCTGGCCTGGGTGGCGGATGTGATCACCCGGGGGCGTTTTTTTTCTGCCTGCTGACGAGTGGCGTTGGGGGGTTCTGGCTGCCGCGGCTGCTGCGGCGGGGGTCTTGGTGTGGGGGTGGCTGGAAACTCTCCCTCCTTCTTTTCACACCACCATCCATTTTAGAACAACATAAACACTCACTTAGGCACAGGTGTTGGCTCACCTTTGCGCCAATATTTTATGTGATTGAATCATATATTTCACACTAGTTGGTTTGAAGGCATAAGTATGCGTGTGTGAACACTATCTGTATTGTGTACATGTTGACATGTGGACATCTTTGCAGCCAACAGGTGTGTTTATATCATTTGAGTGTGTGTGGACAGGCCCCGCCCCTTCTAGATTTGTATTACATCTGAACCTCACCGAAATGATAAACACCCAGCAACTTGTTGCTTTATACTGCTTCATGGTTTTACCCCCCCCCCCTTATAATCACCCTTCTACCCCCCCCCCCCCCTCTCTAACAACCCTCTCTCTTCTTCCCTCCTTTCCTTTTCCGTCCCATCCAACACAAAAGATTTCAGACATACCTCTGGTTTGTCAGAAAATTTATAACTCTTGTGTTGTTAAAGTAAAATATGTCCAACACAAGAGGCCTTCAGCTCTCATCTGTTTGCCCAGCTGTTGGACAGGACAAGTAAAAAAAAAAAAAAGCAAAACAAAAATATTGTTTCTGTCAGGTTGAGAGGGTTGATGAAGGACCCAAAATGCAGAGACGGGAGGCAGGTGGTTCCAAGAACAAAGGGGTTTTACTTCTATAAACAAAAGCGCTACCAAGCACGGAAACCAAAACAACAACGGTAGAGGTAAACACGCAATCAGGCAGAAGACGGTCAGGTAAATGACGGTATGGACCAGCCCAAGAGAAAGGCAGAGACAAGACTTAAATACAAACAGAACTGACAAGAAACAGGTAAAAACGATCAGGAGAGATTGGGACCACAGAAGTAAATGCATTAGAATGAAGCAGATAGCTTGTGGCCCACCAACTGACGCACCTGCATCACTGCTAGAGGCTTTTTCCAATGGCAATTTTTTTTGCTCATGATTTAAATTTTGAATGAAGAAATACTCATTAATGCAGTTTTTTGCTTAATTTTCTTTATATATGCCCTCCATCAGAAAATGGACCAGAGAAGTAAAAGTCAAAACTACTACATACAGGAGACCTTCAAAATAAAACAGGAAACAGAACTCAAATCATGAAAGAACAAAACTGAAGCAAAAACCAAGGCAAAAAGCCTCAACCCTGACAGTTTCAGAATTAAATGAAGAATCAATGTATAATTGATCTTGGGAAATGCCATTTGGATTGAGGCACAGTAGGTTCATTATACCATAATGTAAAACGACCAAGTGCATCACAGCGACAACACACGTCATAGCAGCAAAAAATGATCAAGCCACCATTACAGTCCAATGTGTGGAACCACTTTGAATTTTGCAAAGATGTAAAAAAAAAAACTTTTTACTTTTTGCTCCTGTTCTGGCCACACTTCAGTCAGTGCATTTCCTAAAGGCTCTGAGTCCTTAAAGACTCTTTTAGGTGAATACAGCTTATCGTGAAATGAACCATTACGACTCATTTTCAAAATTGCAAACACCTGTCTGGTCTCTCTCAGCTGAAGTAAATGGTGAATGATTATCACCTCACCCACACCTTTGAACGGAATAAATAAATTGCAGATTACATTCAGAATTAAAGCCTAGCAGATGCAGACACTGTGCACATGCAAATTTAGTTTTAACAGATCATTTCACTTTTTTTTTGTAATCATAAGCCTGCTGGGTTCTCTTATAAAGTAGAATAATCAGGGAAAATATTCCATGGTAACCTAAACACAAGCTCTTAAAGAAAAGAAAAAATATATTAAGTAACCATGTTATTATTTTTTTTTTTTCATATTTATTTATAGGTGAAAATTGAAAATGAAAGTATGACACCCTCACTTAGCTTTCTATGTTCTTTACTGATTCATTCTCTTCATGACTTTTTTGTTTTTCAGTTCCCTAGCACCTAATTCACCTGACCCACAATATATCTGATTATCCACAAGCCATCAAAAGATGTTGGCTGCTTCCTGTGATTGTCTCTTGTTTTTTTACGTGGCACCTTAGAACTTTAATTGAAAAAAAAGGAAACTTTGAAACTGTTGGATAGACTAATATACACACATACAAGACTAATCTTGTCAATACACAATAATCTGTGGTTTGAATGTGTGTGAAAGCATTTGCAAGCTTGATAACATGTCAGAAACATTTCACAAAGCAGTTGTCAGATTCAGTAATTTACTTACCCAATTGGAACTGTTAAATTGGTAAAATATTATACTCAATCCATATTGTGTGTTTGCCTTTAATATATTTTGGTTTATTGGCAAAATAGGCTAATAAACCTGGGTAGAGTAGATTAAAATGTATCAATGTACCAGACAATATGACTTGTTAATCATTTATCAATTTTGTGGCTTGTTTTAGACTGCCAATACCTGTCATTTGCAACAGTCTTCCTATGAGCTTGACAATATCCCTTACTTCTGGTGACTGACATTGAGATTGGAAATTGGTGTCCCAACTGGCACCAGCTTCAAACTGCTGAGTTGTTAATCAAAGTGGAAAACATGGTCCACTCTGACTTAATATCTCCAGCCTCCCTCAGTACTTGGTTAAAACTCTCCTGGATGTAGGAATCAAAGACCCTTCAAATACAGTTAAAGACACCAAGTTCAGGCAGATGTTCCCAACAGATACACAGTTTCTACTGAGTCTGTCTGGCCTCCTCTGCCAGCATCTGTATTTAAAGACAAGATGTTGGTTACCCCCCCTCCCCCTTCAAATGAGTTTGAAGCATCAATCAAAGGTCAGAAAAAAAATAGAAAGTCTATCATTGACCTCTTGCCTAAGGTGTCCATCAGTTCACATGGTACATATTTGTGCTTAAACACAGTTTTCATTGACGATAAACTGTGATAGATGCAGACATGGAATAATAAAACATAAATTGGGTTTGGACCACAAAGGTTTTTCCCAATCCCTCTCTTTCAGGTATTATTGTCATTGCCCATTAGGGCATTGAAGTCTCCCAGTAGAACACTGAAGTCTCCAGTTAAATAACTATATATAACCCCTACTAGAGAATCAAAGAGGACCCAATGTCTTATACTGCTGTCTACACTGTAAGAGGAAGCCACAGTTAGAGATCCTTTTCCTGACCCAGAGGCGTAATGCAACTCTTTACATCCCTAGGACGATCCTGAACAAATAAATACTAATCTAGGGAGCTAAAAGCAAACACACACCAGCCCATCACCTCTCACTGGGGTTAACTCCTAAGTGGAAGAGAGACAAAACCCTCTCAAAGAGGTTTCAAAACCCAAACTTTGTGTGGAGGCAAACCAAAACACCTTTTAGCACTTAAATCATTCAAGTTTTGGTCATAAAGTCCATAATCATCTGTTAATGGGAGATTCTGGGCTATGTTGTCTTTAAAAGAAATCTCTTTTAATTGCAAGGTTTGCAGGATTTTATACTGTGGTTTGTAAAATGACTCACTTCAACTACATACTCGCTCCAATTTAAAGACGTAACAACAATTTTCCCATGTCATAATCATGTGATGTTGAAGCACCAAAAAGGACAAGTGACTGTTTTGTCCTTGGGCATGACAAATTGACAATATCCATTTTATTTTGTATCACAGTTTATTGGACAAATCAGTCTTCATGTTTGCTTCTTAGAAAAAGAGCCCCAAAGCATGATTTCTCCACCCTTATGCTTTACAGTGGTTATGCAAAACATCATGCTTTATCTTCCATGTGTGGTGAGTGGCATCTATATCAAAGAGTTACATTTTGGTCCCATCTTACCACACAACATTCTCCCAATCCTCCTCTGGATGATCCAGATGGTCTCTGGAGAACATTAGACCAACCTGGAAATGTCATGATTTAAGCAGGGGGTGTGGGGTCTCTGCAGGATTTGAATCCATTACAAAAGAATAAAGTTTGAGATTGTTACCATAGTAATCTTTGTTACTGTTTTGATCCTTGACCAGTTGCCTCTGTGTAGTCTGGGCTGTTTCCGTTTCCTCATCCCATGAGGTGTGAACTTGTTGGAAGAAATTTTGAGTTCCATTAACAAAATATTTTTGTGTCAGATACAATCTAAAAAGTTGTCATGACTCCAGCCGCCCCTTGCAGCGGCTCCTTGTCAATGCTGATTCTCTCCACTTGTTTGCTTCAGTATATATCACTGCCATGCAGCTTCATTCACCACCAGAACGTCAAGCTTTCTAATCGACTACTAGCCTGCTCTCACGCTCTGTGTTTCTAGTCTACAGCCCGATTACTAGTCTGCATTACTACTCCATGCTCTCAAGCCTTCAGCCGACTGCCAAAATTCCTGCTTTTCATCATGCACCGTGAATATCAGCCTACTTACCTGCCTGTGTTCTCTCAATTCCACGCGGCCAAATCCTACTTTCAGTGATCAAGTTTTAAGAATCTCCTTGCCGCAAACTCTCTGAGTCAACGGATTTCCGCAGCCAGAGCAGACACCCCCCCTTCACTGAACTTTGGACTCTGCTTCGTGTCCTTCCCCCTCCCATTGCTCGTCACCTTCAAGTCTGCCTCCACGCCCCCTGGTGTCAAGTTTTAGAAATTACCCTGCAGCACTGGTTCATTCATTAAACTAAAGTGCTCGTACACCTGGGTCTGTCATCTTTTGTTGGTCCCCCAAGAATATTTCCCGACAAATGTTTAGTTTTTAACTTAGAATATTGATTAAAAAAAATCTCAATAAGAGTTTTACTTCTAGAAACTACTTATGAAAATTCAAGAAACATGTATATGAAAACCTTTCATTTTAGAACATTTTAAAACACAATATATTATTTAACATCATTTGCAACAATAAAATTATCAATACATACTAACATGTCATGTATTAATAAGATACACTTTAAGGTAACAAGTTCCAAGTAAGAACCAAAATGTAGAGTATATCAAATAGCCACCTCACTTCAAAGAACAATAACAGAGGGGAAAACAATTCTAAATAATTACACACAGTTTTTTCTGCAGGAATATCAGGATATTGGCCTTTTCTGGTTGCCGTCAGGGGGATGGGGGTTGGCTGGCTGCGTTTTTTATAGAGAAGTGAATTAGATTTTATTTGTGTAATGTTGTATTTTAATTAATTAAGTAAGTGTATCACAAAGTATTTGTAAGGATAATGCAATGTGCATGCCTATAATGCACTTTTACCAAACGGGTGATACTGTTGTACAGTGCCATTATGCTTCACTCCAGTCCTTTGTAAGCAGTGGCGGTTCTACACTGACTTACTCCCTGGGCGAGTAACCCCACCAGCGCCCCCCCCCCCCCCCCCCCCCCGCACACATACAAAATTTGACAACAACATCCTGTTGTGTTCCCTATCTTCTATTTAGCCATTTTACACAAAAAATGCAGACTCGTATTACAGGGGGGGTCAAACTCAGTCACACAGGGGGCCTAAGTTAAAAACACGCTTAAGGTTTTCGGCCGAAGAAGATAAACATTTACTGAATACACTAAAGCTAAACTTTTAAACCTTTTAAACTGAACTTTTTGAACATAAATATGAATAAAAACAGGAACACAAGTTAAACCTTAAATAACTTGTAATATTTTGCTCTCCATAGAATTATATTCTGTCAAAATTATACAAATATGAACATGCTGCAGAACAAAACAAAGAAAGCCTGGAAATATTAATAAGAAATTACAAATCAAATAATTCCGTTTTAGTTTTGCTCTTTTATCATATTTTAGAGCATTTTTTTAGAGCTAGACACCTGCTTCATTTTTAGCAATAATTTCTTAATGTGTGACGTCCTGTGTGTGTCTTTGTGAAACATATCAGAGGGAGTAGATCTAAAAAAAAAACTTATTGTGATTAGTATGTTTAGGTCTTATAAAACATTAAAGACTTAAACATATAACTCATCAGTCGGATTACTCCAAAAATATTTGGCATTTCCCTAAATTTGTGCAACACCAACAGTAGAAATCCTCCAAAAAACCTCAATCCATAAAAAATGGTCTGCGCCCACCACCCCTCCCCCTCCCCTTCTCTCTGACACACGCGGCTTCGTCTCTATGACGGGAGGCGCAGCTGCGGCCCAGAGTTGATTGTCATATTGGAAAAGACTCCCAATCACCTGTTAGTGTGATTCAGCCAGCCACCGGCGAGTTGCGCCCCCCTCTCGAGTTTTTTGACTTATGTTCCAAAGACTAAGGCAAAGAGGTGTGGCCGCAAGCGTCTTGCAGCAGAGGGCGGTGGTCACGTGCGTGTCGGGTCTGCCGTGTCAGAGCAAGGAATTGTGGGAAATAATCCCCATTGCCTGCTTTTGTCGAAATTGGGTTTAGCACGGGTGATTGTTCTGCCTAATTCCTTTTCATGTGCCTGTTTTACGTTGTTTCACTCTGAGTTATTTCATCTATTTTTTTTTTTTTTTTTGCACCATAAGTGTGAAGAGCAAATAGGATGAAGACATTCTTAAGAGTCTGATGTGTCAAAAGAAAAGTGTCAAGTGTCGGCAGCTGAAGCAATTTCAAATTAAAGGCTTCAAGCTTCCTCTTTGAATGTCGTAGCACAGCACAATATGTAACGCACGCATCGGGCACGGCAAATGCCGCCCCCTATGAAGTGCCGCCCTGGGCGACCGCCCACATCGTCCACATCAAAAACCGCCACTGTTTGTAAGGTGCGAGTGCTGGGCCCTTACTGACCGAGCCCAGAGGCCGCACAACATAGTGTGCAGGTGATACGTAAGTGCCTGTAAGACACACAAACTATGCTCTTATTGTCTAATTTCCAAAATTATAAAAGGGTGCGAGGAAGAGGGAGCACACATCTATTACATTAAGAGCACTAATAAGCTCTTTTGGCAGTAAGCAGGATTTTGGGGGTTGAAAGAGAAAAATGTGTGCGATGTGGCTGGGTCTCAACAACTTCAGCCCTTACTTAACATCTCTAGTGTGTCCATAGAAAAAATTCAGCATGAACATTTTTGCTCTACATTGAGTGATCTACGACTTTCACATTTTGTGAGGACTACTTGAATCCCTTTTTTCACCCATACATGACCCATATCCACCCAAAAGGGCAGTTGTGACTAAGGTTTAAATGGGTTGGAAATACAAACAAGGCAATACCAAACAGGTTTTTCAAAAAATTGTCAGGTACTAGGGGTCAGGGCGGTTAGAATTGTTTTCATTTCTACTTCCGGTTTTATTTTGACAACTTCCGGTTACGTTCCTTGTTATGTTGCTGTCTTTACTTCTGTGATTTGTCGCACCTGGTTCGCACCTGTTTTCACTTCTCTGTGGTGTATATATTCTGTGTTTGGCCGGTACTTGTCACCGAATCGTTTTGGTTGCTTGCCTTCTTGGTTCTAGTCGTATGATTAAATCCTTCTTACCTACCTTCTGGCGTCCCGCGCTTGTGTCCACCTCTCCAGTCCTGACAAAAATATGGTTAAATTGGAAGAAAAATATCAAAAAAATCTATATAATTTTATTGTTTTTTTAATGATTTTAATTATTCATTTGGAAGACAATTTGTTAATCTACAGAAAAGGGATGGGCATCAAAAGACTTAGCTTTCCATTAACTAATGTCTATGCTTCAAAATAAAATAAAATAAAAACGGACAAACTAATGTTCTTAGAGCTGCTAAACACCACTTGATCGCCATAATAAGTGTCTTTGGATGGCAAGCTTACTTTCAGAAATTGATTGCTCAAAGCAAGAATAATTTAATTAAAACTATCATGCTCCAATAAATTTAAATTACAGTTTTCCTCAGGGTTCAAATGATTGTGTGGTTGAAGGTTTGTGTTATTCAGAATTAGCATTGACCAGACAAAATTCTTAAGGCTTTAATTGGTATGCTTTGCAGTACAACACTCCATGTTAAGACTCAATTTATGCTGCACTGTGTGTGTGAATGTGTGAGAATAATGCAGTGTACGGTGAGTGACAGGACTATCTAATTTCAGGCAATTAAATTGCTTTAACTAACAAACAATTGTTAACAGAGGCGTTCTGTCGTCAGGATGCTGTCTGCATCATTGAGCCAAACTCTCCCACTGTTCAAACGTAGGATCAGATTATAGCATCTGCTATTTCACAAAATATATACACTGCATACAAAACATTGGGGCGTCCAAATTTTCTGCGAAGAAGGCCAGGGAGGTAAAAATGTGTGCATTGTTTGAACTCTTATGAGACAAAGTGGGTGTAGTGATACAAAAAATAGAAAAAAACGCCACCCTGGAAAGAGGGCCAGGGAACCCAGAGGTAGTCCTTCTGACTAGGGATAGCAGAAACTATCCAGCAGACCGAGACGTGGTTCCAGTTATAAATTTCTTAGTTCTATTAAAAGACAGAATTAAGAACTATCCAGGGAAGGGAGAAAATTGGAAGAACCACTCCGTCACAAGGCCCTGGGCCATGATAGGTTGCGGGTTGCCACAGCCAGAGTGTACTTATTAAAAAAATCGATCATAATTCCATTAGCTCCAATACCATAAAATACATGGCCAGGGTTTTGTTTGGCCAGGGGGGCCAAAAGGTGCTCCATGGGGCTATGAGCAAGTGGTTTGGTTAATTTTGCCTGGCATCATTCGCAGTGTTGGCACCACTCCATATCGGCTGTCATCTCTGGCCCGTAGCAGCGCTGACGCAGCAACTCTAGGGTTCTCTCCTCACCCTGATGGCCATGCCTTTGATGGACCTCGGTAAACACCTTCACCTTTAATGAAGAAGGTAACAATACCTGCAGGACTTGTTCTGGACCAGGTGGACCTGCTTATACAACATTCCCTTCTCTTGGACAAGGCAAGAATAGGCGGTTAAGCCTCATATCTGGGGCATAACAGTTTGGAACTTTGGTGCCTACAGCTACAGGAGCCAACGCTGGTGCTTCTGGAAGATGTTGGCAGGGCAATGCATCAGCGTTCCGATTACTCCTTCCTCCAACTCCAAATAACCACTGTAAGGGATGGGTAGCCTATTGGCTGCTCTTAACTGTAGCTAGTGGCAGGAGTGGAGTGTTTCCTGCCCCCAGGAGCCAAAGTCTTGAAAAAGCTTTCAATAATGGTGGACACCATGGACCTTGTATCCACCAAACAAGGCACCGAGCAACCTCCCATGATTACATCTTAATGGGGACAGGAGGACATGAGTTTGGCAATCTCCTCGGTTTCACCTGACATCACATTTGAGCTACAGACTGCACCCCATCAAGGTTTGGCTCAGCAACTCGGCGGGTGTAAGTTTTCCATTGAGGGTCTGGACGGTTTGACTGGTGCGACCATAGGGCTGGCTTGACCACTCAAACCCCTTCACAGTCCTAGCCATAGTTTCCAGGCTGTTGACACTGTCTACAGATTACTTGGCCGCGTTCGTTGGCGTTCTGTAAATAGGAGAGATCTTGTGTGAGCTGGTGAATCTGCTGCTTCTGCAGCCCCAACATGTCCATTATTTTAACAAATGCTGACCCTTGGTGCTAGTCTGGCAACACCTGGCCGATTCTAACCCCAAACTGGATACGCAGAACTGATGGGACAGAATGGCTACAGTTATTGGTGCCACCTGGCAGCCCTTCACCCCACCTGACTGCCTCCCCCTGACCTCATGCAAGGCTAGATTTAGGCCGACTCCGAGCGAACTGCTTGAGAGCCCAACACAAAGTACCGTCAAACACATGTTCAACAAACTGATCACACAACAACTCCTCTGACTTTGGAATATCATAAGGCGCACGGGTCTTAATAGAGGCCATTTTCATAGACTCATTAGAGCCTATGAAAATTCCTGGAGGGTCTCAACCTCTTGTTGCAGACATTTTAAGAATGCCTCCTGTAATGTCAAATAGTAATCGGTTAAATCACAAAGGTCTTGCAGCGCAGCTATCCTTCAAGCAGGATTGTCCTGCTCACAGCAGAGGTGAAACTTAACTTCCTCCCAGGCTTCTTCTTCCAGGTGATCAAATAAAATAAAAAAGCCTTATCGCGAAGGGAGGTCTAAGGGCAGGGATGTCCAGTTTAACTTAGTCAGTTTGTTAGTCCAATATAGTATTTTCCTATTGAATTCTATGTATTTATGATCCTTTTGATTTTATGTTTAACTTTTTCAATTACCGATACGAAGCCCATTGAGACGACTGTTGTTGTGAATTTGGGCTACAGAAATTGAATTGAATTGAATGTAAAGTCTGTGCCCTAATACACGCTTGTGCTTCCTCCAGCCACTCTGCTAAGCCCATGCCTGTTCTCCCCTGGAAAATAGGGATTTTTTGTCTCTGGGAACATATACCAACCTCTCCAGGATGGGGATATCAGTGAAGTTTAGTTGTGGCACAGCCAACCGTATTGGGATCAGGCAAAGCTACAGCTAGCTCCTGCTGTAGCTTCTCATTTTCTACAGTTAAATGAGCCGACAAATGCTTCAACTGTTGAAGCTGCTTCTCTATTGTTAAGAAAAAAGGGTACAAAGGATAAACTGCCAGAGACCTTTGTATAAAATTACAACTGGGGCAAATCTTTCTTTCACTCTGGCTTAAATTCGGACCTTGCTATCCTCGAAGGAGTGGTTTGTGGCCTTCAGGTGGAGGTGTACTGCAGACTCAGGTCCACTTAAGTTGGCTCTGCAATGTTGGTAAAGCCGCTTGTTCAGAGGTTGTTTAGTTTCTCCAATGTCCTGTTCATGGCAGTCCTTATAAAGTGGATAAAGTACACAATTTTGCTCTGTTTTAGCTGGAAATTTTGTCCTTCAGATGAACCAGAGTTTGCCTCAGAGTATCAACGGTTTGAAATGAACTGGGATGTTGTGTTATCTGAAACGGCCTATAGAATGGAATTTAGCCCTTCACAATCAGAAAAATCATACAAACATTTGTTAGAAAGCACTGAGGGGCCACCTATTAATGATTTTATGACAGGAGCCTAGAAATTTGAATGGCTCAAAGGTCAGACTTTGGGCATACCTATCCTAAATCTTCACCTTAAAGCCGGAAAATGTGAGATTTTGATCTAGACTCAGATTTTTGTGCTGTTTCTCTTTTTGGTATACAGACTTTTTAATTACATTTTTGATTGGAGTAACCCACATAAAATGTTCTGCTCCTTCAATTGCAAGTTTTTTTTTTACAAATGTGGTACCGCTTAAAAAGATAATAAGCAGGATTTCCAAAGATAGAAGATTAGTTGATGTTCAAAGAAAAATTAATGTACTCAAGGAAAAACAAGTTTGTCAACACAAGAAATTGTCCAGAATTTTGTAGTCAAGTTGTTATCACTGAAGCATAAAACAGTATTTTATTTGATCCATTCTTTTGCAATAATTTACTGATCTCTTGGCCCAACAAAGTCATTACATTTTGTGCAGAGAGTAGAAAAATTATGTTGTTTCCAGACAGCCATCAGCTATAATTCACTTTGTTTCGCATAAAGATCAGGTTGCAGAGCCTCTGAGGCTGCCTGACACATGTACAGACATCACTCCCTTCATCATGGTTTCATTTTTTTTTCAAATTTAACTGATGTTTGGGTAGAAAACATGAAAACAGAATGTCTTAACCTCTTTACCCTGCAGATGCAATACTTTCAAGCAGAGCTGAGCCAACTGTAATAAAAAAATTGAACTATAAAACCTTAATTGCATAACTCAACAATAGAAAATGTCATTTACATTTTTTTCTCTTCTTTTATTTATCCAGAACAATATTCTTATGTTCAAATGTTGCCCGGCAAAACCTTAAAAATAGGGATAGAAAAGGAGAAAGGGGAAGAAATGGGGTTACAGGAGATGGACAAAAAACATCTGCAATATCACAAGAAAGTCTAAAAATCATAAAAATTACAGAAAGAAAATTCCCAAAGTTACTAAAAGTAAAAGTGAAACTAATATGAAAGCACAAAACAAAAAGTCATATAGGGATGTTTCGATCAGCTTTCCTTCATGATAAACAAACATCTAGTGGAGAATTTATCTGTAATGAAATGCTTGAAATATATAGCACATATTAAGATCAGAATATCCCCTGATCGGCCTGATTTCCAATCCCGTGTTTGGATCGCGACATCCCTAGCAAAAAGCTTAAATTGCAAAACTCAACAATAACAAATGTTGTTGTACATCACTGAAAGGAATTCTCCAAAGTTACTAAACTGGAGTATACAAATAATTAAATGTTATGCCCATTTTTGAAAATTTGGCCTTAAAAGGCAAAACACATTTGATATAATTTAATGGTCCACCTGGTCCTCTCAGGGCGGCCGGGCTTATGGGTATCCTGTCGGCTGCGGGAAGGGTCGGGCATACGGCGCTGGGGGTCGGCCGGCTGGGGGGGGGGGGGTTACTGCGTGGCGGCGGGGGTGGGGAGGGTAACCAGATGATTGTGAGTATGTGTGTGTGAGTGCATGGGTAGGACGGACCTGGGGGCTGGCTCGCTGGGACCCTCTGGGGCTTTCCCTCCCCATCACAGAGAGGGGAGGGCACTGAGAGGGTTGGGGAGGGGGGCTCAGATATTATGGCGGGGGGGGGGTTGTAGTGCGTAGGGTTTTAGGGTTATGGGGGGTGGCTGTGGGTGCGTGGCGATCCCTGGGTTGCTAAGGTCGCGTGCCTGGGCTGGCTTGCGGAGACGGGGCGCCGGTGGGGTGGTGGCCGGCTCATGGGTTCCGGGGGCCCTGGCTTCGTCCCTGGCCTTTGTCTCGGTGTCCGGCGCCCGGTGGCCCCCATGGCTGCCACCTGGTACGGCTAAGCGCTCCTGTCTTGTGGCCTGGGGGCCGGACACTGGGTTCGCTTGTGCCTCTGGGCATTGGGGGGGCCCCTGTAGGGGGGCCCTCTCTGTGCCTGGCTGGTGGGGTGGGCGGTCCCCTCCTCCTCCCCTCCCGGGCTGCCTGGGTCCGGATGCTGGGGGGGCTTCTGGCCTGGGGGGCTCTCCTCCCCTCTCCTGGTCTGGCTGGTCTGGCTGGGTAGGATCTGGCTCCCTTTATGAACACACGGTTCACGTCGGCAGCATGCATGTATCTCCACCCCCACGTGCACGTGCACACTGCCACACTGCTCCCTGTCTGCTTCATCCCTCCTCCTTACCTACAGTGTATTGATGGACAGATTTTTTTCGCTCATCTTAGTGTCAGTTTTTCACCTTTTATGTAACATTCGTCTTTCCAGCAGATCTGGTATAATTGTTACAGCTTAAAATAATAACTTATTCAAATCAGTGCTTGTATCCCCCACCTTTTCACCTTTCTTCCTTTTACTCTCTTCCACCCTCCACTCACATTCTTCCCCTCTCCCTCCCCACACACACTAAATGTAACAAATAAATAAAAAATAATACGACTAAAAGGGGTTTATACAAATCTACACTCTAGTTTCTTGAAGCTATATAACCTCTTTTTGTGATAGTAAAACCTGTCCAACACAAAAAGCCTTCAGCTCTAATCTGTTTGCTCAGTTGTTGGACAGAACAGGTCAAAAAAAAAAAAAAAAAAAAAAAAATTATCCTGATTATGTTCTCCATAAAAGCACCGTCAACTACAATTACTGAAACATATTCGTTTGCATGGATTGTATGAACACTAAATAAAGTTTTGTTTTTTTGCAGAAAGTAATGTTTAAGGAAATGAAAACAACTTCAAAGCAACAGTATTCAAATGCAAAAAGTGTGTCTTGTCACTCAAGTGTGCATTTTGGACCTGAGAGGTGGGTTCACAGACAGTAAACTTTTGTTAAAAAAGCGTCCGGCCAGGAGCCAGAAGCAACACGATGAAGCTAGAAACTAAACAGAGCAACATGTTTAAAAGGTTCTGACTGATTAAATTCATTAGCCAACATACTCTCTGAGAAAGTAGTTACCCAGATGCAGCTATAATAACTAAACTCAGGTAAGAGCAGTCAACAAGAAGTAATGGCAAAAAGGGACGGAGTGAAAAAAATGCATAAACTTGAAACAAAAGGCAACCAGCAGAATAGATCTAAAGTTTTTCTCCCTGCAACATGGTCAAAGGGATGATATAGCTGTAGTTGTTTGTAAAACTGATTTACAGAATGATCCAACTGGTGGAAAAAAAGTATGATATTAAAAATTCATCTAATTTGGATGATAAGGTTGTAATACGTGATTATTCTACTGTTTTTCAACCACTGTGTCGCGGCACACGAGTGTGCCGTGAGAGATGGTTAGGTGTGCCGCAGGAAATCATTAATTTTCACGGATCTAAAAGCATTGACCTTCACCAGAATATCAGCTCTGTGTTGATCCAAAAAGGCTCAGGTTTCATGCTGAGTAGTTTGCTGACAGCTTTGTGGAGCTCTTTAATATAAATACACTGGATCTCTTAACATCTCAACATCAAGTCTGTCATAAGGAGGATGAGAAATTTTGACGGTAGCTCCTCCCACATGCGGCGGGAGGGTCAGGTTGTCGAGCAGCGATTTTGATCCGTGTTAAATCAAAAGCAGAGGGCGTAACTTGTGAACAGACATTTGATTTAAATACAGTGCGTGGAGGGACAAAGGGAGGGGGGGGGGGGGGGGGGGGGGGCAATCCGTGCCACACGTCTGTGCAGAACCGGGGCCTGTGATCAGTATGGATCACGGATCATCCGTGCACCCTTATTAGCTTCCCTTCAGACCGTGTAAAAAGTGAATAAAACAATGAAGCTCAGAGAGATGAGTTTGCATCAGAACGACTGCTTTTCAGTACAACTCCCATGATGCATTGGGTTAATGTGACGGCGTCTCTTACTGCGCTGCTGTTAACCGTCATGAAGCACAACAAAAGCAAACATCTGTTCTAACAGTTTGCAAATATTCTTGATAAAAGCAGGAAAACAGTTTAGTTTTCCTTAAAGTTTGAACAAAGTAATCATTAACAGTCAGAGATTCCAGGTTTCGGTCCAAGTCATCTGTATAAAAGAAACAGCTGCTTTCTATTAATGTCTAGATTAGGACACATTAAATTTCAAACTTTATTCACGTTTGAAAAACCTGAAGTTAAGTTTAAATAAAGTGCAACAACAAAGTTAAAGAAAGAAACAACATTAAGGTGAAGTGGCCAACAGACACATTGAACTAAAATGAAACAATTTAATCACCAAAAATGAATACAAAATTTTTTTTAAAGTTACATTTTTGATGTAGACAAAGGAAAAACTAATAAAACTTTAGCGTCTTTACGTTTTTTGTCTTTAAAATTAAATTTAAAAACATGTCTTTTTGTCTAAAATCTATCAACTATTCTGTGATTATAGGCCTATTTGTTCAAAGATTGCAGTTGCTCTTACACAAACATTAAAATACACCTATTTAAAAACTAAATTACTGTTTAGAAAGAATTCTATTTAATTTGGTTTTTGTGAGGTGACATAGAACTGCATTTTAATTAACTGGAGGGAAAAGCAACTTCCTTGGCAAATTTCCAGCTAAGTTAGTTAAAATTATTATTGAGAACTGTTGCAACTTTTGGGAAAAACAGCTGCAACTTCAAATTTTTTGTGCATCAATTGATTTTGATTTTATTGATTAATCTATTTATTTCAAGCATTGTAGTCAAAGCAATAAAGAATTTACACATATCTATCAAACTCATTACAGAAATGTTGAAATGCATATTTTAAAAAGACAGAAAATAAAACGAAACAAAAGTCACTTAAATTACATTTTCCTTAATTATATACAGTGATCATTAACTAAAGTCAAGTAGAGCTTGATTTATTGCTTGAAAGGGAGTGGGAAGAAGCCATCTTATATAATCCCACCCCTACTGAGTTAATTCATTTGATAGTTTTACAGTTTGGTAGTAATCCGGTTCTGATCCGATAGATTCTTTTCAAGTAACAAATGATTGATTATCTTAACAAAACATTCATTCATGATTTCAGTAAACAGTACTGGTAATCAATTTGTAATAATCATTGATTATTATCACATTAATCACAATAAACCAGTAATTATTGCTACACATTGCAGATCAAGTAAAGAAAACCAATAACTTATTGATTGTAATTTAAACATTTCAGTAATCATTGTTGCACATTACAATGTAATACTCATTGATTGTAATTAAAAGAGCTTTGATTCAATTCAATAACTAGCAGAAATGCACGTGACACGGTGGAGGGACTGTAAATCAATAAAGACTTTCTCTTTTTTTCACATTTTTGCTTGCTTGTGTGCACAGGATTTTTGTCAAGGAAAAATTGTACCATGGCTCAAAAATAGTTGAAAAACACTGGATTATCTAATCCGTGTAAACCATCAGAAGTCTAATCAAATGGGCAGTATGTTTAGTTCGTTTGTCTTGAACTGATATGAAGTCAGTTTTTTTTTTTTTTTTTTTTATAATTCCATTACCAAAAAGCCATTACCAAAAGATTGTTATTTTTATTTTATTTTTCGGGGGGAAAGCGTTTACTTTAGAAACATTTTAAAAAAAATGGGAAGATATGTTTGTTCTGCCAATCCATTTTTCGTGATGTATAAAGTACTTATACCTTTCCTTTTTATTATTTTATTTTTCTTCTTCTAAGCAATTACTATAACAAGCTAAAATGCATGTCTGAAGAAAGCAGGGTTCTGTTTACTTAAAGAGCAATCACACAAGTATGGCCTTCTCACAGTTGAAATATTTCTCTTTGTGCCTAAGATGTATTTATGCTTTAGCAAAGGGTCGGAGCAGAGTGGAAGCAATTTTCATTCTCCGAGTGTCATGTCCTCACAAGTTTACTTCTATCAGGAGGAAAGCACATGGGCTAAATGCAGGAATGCTTTTATAAACTATTCATGGTTTGTGGTCACTAATGTGGACAAAAAGAATAGTTTCAAAACTGGGTTTGGAGTTTCAAAAAAGTTTGATTTTCAATTTTTTCGTTTTTGCATTAAACAGTGTAACAAATCTGAGAAACATTGGGAAAATCACGCATGAATCGGTTAAACAAAAAGGCAAGTACGTACTATCCTGAAAACACCTAAAATGTCTCATATCCAAAGCTAAGCTGGGGTGGGCCTGTTTAGTCCTCGTATGGGGCAACACCTGGAACTACCAGGTGCTGTAAGCTGCATGACGACACTCGTCAGTGTTTCCATGAGCTTGTTCCAAGTCCAGTTGTCAAACAGTTAGGTTGGGAAGGGCATCCTCATAAGACTTTGCGTGACTGTGACCCAGAAGGGAGTAGCCATAAGCAAAAACAAAACATGAATGAAATAGCATGAGAGCTGTATTGGTTAGCACTCTCAACTCACAGCAAGAAGGCCTTGGTTCAAATCCTTGCTTGGATCTTTTCTATGGCGTTTGTCTCTAAATTGTCCCCAAGTGTAGCTGTGTGGTTGTATGGCCCTGCAACGATATGACAATCTGTTTACACTGCTTTTGCACAATAGCAGCTGGGATACACTCCGGCAACCCCAGGATCCCAGAAGGGATTCAGCAGGTTAGGACAAAGATTGGACGGATGGACATAGTAGGTCTTTCTAAGTGTCCTACTTTTCGCAGTTCATTTTCCTACCTAGAAGTAGGCGGAGGACAATGCAATCTCTGAGGCATTGGCTTTTGCTATATGTGTGTGCCACCCATTTGATGACGTCAACCTAGAGCCGGCCTCGGCAGCATGTCTGTGTTTTGCTCATGAAAATAAAAAACATCAGAATTTTTGCAAAGATGGATGTGCATGTTGTGCATATAAAATAAATGCGTTGTGCCGATCACCGCTAGCTCCGCGCTACACTTTCTGTAAGGGGCTGTTTCCCTACTTTCATACGTAACAATAAAAAGAACCACTGTTTTTTGTGGATTGGAAGGGAATGGTACTCAAAGAGCAGGGTTGGAGTGGAATTCATGTATGAATGGAGCAAAGTACTGTTTTGGAGTTGTAAGAAATTAATATTTTATTACACTTAAAAAAAAGTTACACTAAAAAAGTTGATTTTGCATGATATAGGCCTTTAATTGTGTTGCTATGTTTTTATTTTCTCCTTTTGACTGTTTTATTATTTTAGCTTTTAATGTGTGACATCATGTTTGACTGTAGACATGTTAAAATCAGACTTTTTCATCTTTTATTCAATTGTAAAATCATTCCCAGTAGACTTTTAATTATTATCATGCGGTTTTTAGCCAAAATAATAAAAAACTGGGGTTTTGTAGGACATAGTTTCTGCAAAGTGGAAAATTTGCCTCTGAGTTGTAGGTGGGACCGTTATCGAGATGAGACTTCCCATCATCCATCTGTTTATTCTCTCTACCGCTAACTTACAGCTCCTCACACCCCCAACTTAACATTACTGGTGCAAAATGGCGAGCAATATCAGTTATCCAGCTGTACAGTTTTGAGGCAGTTGCCAGCTCAGACGAGGAAAACAAAGATGAACTATTTGTCTGGAAGTTAATTCATCTAATTAGAGCGGAGCAGGGAGTTTGTGGCACAGCGATTGCAGGACCTACTGTGTGTCACAGGCACAAGCTTGCTCAAATGACATTTTTCGGTCTGCTCCTGATTCACAATGATTTGAATAAGAAAATACTCATAACAAATGTAAGCTTAATTTTCTTTCATCATGAAAAAAAGGCCACAAAAACAGGTAAAAACACCAAAAACACGATTTACATTGGGATGGGTATTTAAGGCGGCATACAAATGATTTAATTGACTAATTGATTAGAGCAACAGTGCAAAGATAATGCATTTGAAGAAGAGTGTGACTATCAGTACAGGTGAATAAAGCTTTGGATTTGCAAAAGTTTTGTGTTTACTTCTTCTAATAAACTTTCACATTTTTGAATAGTTAAATAATTGTGACAGAGGTTCGTTCATAAGTTCAGAAAAGCACAACAGACGTCTTCAAATAACTTTTTTTTTCCATAGTTAAAAATGTATTTTCTTGAGGGTCAAAAGTAGTCTGGTTTTTAATCACTTGAATTTACAGATCAAACAATACCTGCAAATGCACCATGAATTCTTCTGACATAAATTCTTCAAAAATGAAACTACCTAAGGCAAATCTTAGGCACAGTCAAGACTTGGTTGTCTCAGGTGAAGCCTGCAGCTGCCTCATTCCCCCTAAGGTAAAAATAGGTTTTTGTTTATGTGACCTAAAGCATGTTTTCAGCAAATGCCAGTAAATACTAGATACAGAGGAAAGTTCATCTTGCTTTACCATAATATACATTATTTTGTGGTATATTTATACATTTATAGATCATAAATGACAGAATAACAAAAAAAAAGACATCAACATGCCTATTTGGTGATTCTGGATCTCTAAACCTTACATCACAGAATAATGGTGGAAAGAGTAGATTTTTGGTTAGGTCTCATTTATAGAGATAAGTTAATAAGCATTACTTACTCACATTAGTTAGGCAAATCTCATGAATTTTTTTTCCAGAAATTCATTAAATAATATCGTTTTTTGTCGAAGAGTTGCAAACATTTTATTCAGTTTCTGTTAAAAAAGATATTAAAGATATTCATCATATTTTCATAAAATGTGCCCTGTCTTTTTGTGAGTGTAGAAGCAGTTGTGGTCTGTCAGGCTGCACCTTCCCTCGCACTGTCATCTTTACAGGCGAGCAGTCATTGGAGCCTGAAGGCAAGGACTGCTTCCCTCTTCATTGAGGATGCTTGTTGTCTTCTTCAATGTCCCGCGGGCGCAGCAGCATACGGTGGATATCACTGAGAGGTTGATGGAAAAAGACGCTGAACCTTTAACAAGAGCATAGCTAACAAAACGATGACGTTGGTAAAACATTGGCCCCTTTGCGAGGCCATTGCGTATCTTATTGATGTTAAGGAAGATGCTTGGATGCACTATGTGCTTGACAGAAAACTTAAAGATAAACAAGAAAACATCCCATAGCAAGATAGCTTACAGTTTGCTCTCATCTCCCATACAAAAAGAAGAAGAGAAAACTTATAAGAAACTTGGATCTCCTGCAGTATATTTCACATATATTGAGCATCTTATAAGACTTAAAAGTCCTTTTTATGGGAATCTCCTGAAAGTGGCCTCTTTCTCATTCATTTCATGTGACATTAAAAAGACATATGTATGTATCATGTTAAAATCAACTATGTGAAATATGAGAAATTTACTAAGCAACTATGTTTTCCATGCATGTTTCATATCAGTTTTATAGTTTTTTCTTAGATGTCCTTTCCATATATGAAAATAAAACATTAAATGTAGGTTTTCTGCAAGTAAAATGTATAAACCTTATAGGGAAATGCTTTTTTTATATGCTGTTTTTACTTTCATTAAATGTCATACAAAAAACTTGTATGTAATTCGACATATGTATATTTGTCTTTTGTTTTAGCCCAGTCATTTTCATTAGATATTTATGCTATATCACATCGTGGTAAAATATATTTTTCTTACAATCAGCTGAAGTAACATTCTGCTGGAACTAGTGCAGTTTCATCAAGCAATTACCACATATCTTATATCCATATATCTTCTCAACATCTCGATGTTGAGAAGAACAGAAGCAGCGCGGTAGTGAAACGCACAAAGGGGCAGGAAAAGTCTGCTTTTATTGTTTTGGGAGGCAGCGCCGGCCAAGATACGACACAGTTTGTCAATGGATTGTAGGAGCTTGGGCTAACGTGTCTGTTTGCACTGCTTTCATAGTGCCGAAAAGCTGGCATCATTCGGAGCCGTGCAGCATCTAGACAGACTCTGATAATGATGACAGCAGTCCAAGCAAAGATGCCCAGACTTCCCTCGCCCCGGCACTTCCTCCAGCTCCTCTGGGGGGGACGCCAAGGCGTTCCCAGGCAAGCCGGGAGACGTAGTCTCTCCAGCGTGTCCTGGGTCTTTCGGTCATGACCCAGAGTTCACGACCATAGATGAGTATTGAAACGAAGATCGACCAGTAAATTGAGAGCTTTGCCTTCTGGCTCAGCTCACTCTTCACCACAACGGACTGAAACAGCGACACCCAACCCACCGAGAGATGGCAAACTACCTTTCTCCAGTGGAGAACCATGGCCTCAGATTTAGCGGTGCTGATCCTCATCCCAGTCGCTTCACACTAGGGCGAAACCGCCCGATTCACGCTGGAGGTCCTGACTCGATGAAGCCAACAGGTCAACATCATCTACAAAGAGCAGGGAGGAAATCCTGTGGTCCCCAAACCAGACCCCCTCCAGTCCCTGGCTGCGCCTAGAGATTCTGTCCATAAAAACTATAAACAGAACCAATGATAAAGGGAAGCCCTGCCGGAGTCCAACATGCACCGGAAACAAGTCTGACTTACTGCTGGCTACACAAACCAAGCTCTCTCTTCGGTCATACAGAGACCGGACAGCCCTCAGTAAGGCTCCCCGGACCCCATACTCCAAAAAAGAATGTGTGGTGGATGTGGCAGTACCAAGATATGGCAACATCAAGAAGCAGGAACGTGAAACTGGATAAATGCCAGGGATTTAGAGAAGAACTGGAGAAGGATGGAAGTTGAAGGTGACAATGGTTCCCATGGTAATTAGAGCACTCTGGGCGTTGCTACAGCATATCCCTGGAAAATTTTCAGTCATCTCAGTACAGAAAAGCACCGTGCTAGGAAAAAAATACTGTGAAGGACCTTCAAGCTCCCAGGCCTCTGGTAGAGGATATATATATATTATACATAGAGTATATTATACATTTCAGGGCTTATCGTTCCAAAAGTAGGTTGCATGCCAAAACAATGGTGGCACCCCTTTTTGGAGAGGAAGGTTATTTGGAGAAAATAAACATTTATGAATATGTAACTGTATTTTTTCTAGATTTTGATTAAAAACTAAATCCCCATCTTACTTACATATGAGGCAGACATAGCAGACATACCAACCTTACTATTTTGTTAATTAACACCAAATTTGAAAATTATGAATAGAAATCGTGTTTTTATAGGCATCTGTTTTGTTGTCAGAAGGAAAAATAGGCAAAGTGAAGGCAAGTATTTTCTTTTTCTTGCAGGAGGCACTTTATCATGTGTGTCAGCTGTCCCCCAGACTGAAAAAAATAATAATCTGACCCTGATGCAACAAAGACCTCCCAGTGCCCGACTAAAGTGAGAATTTTAATGTGACAAAAAACATAAATGGATTTGCTTTATTTTTTAAGTCTTCATCCCAACATAAGAATAATTAGTCATTTTTGACATGACTAAAAAATCATTAAGAAACCTCCTTTTTCCACATTTTCTATACTTTTTCTTCTCACGTTATTTTGCTGCTGCTGTGAAAACTGAAGATAATTCCCTGTCCATGACAACAGCCAAAGGCTAATCAGATGCATACCTTATTTGGAAAGAACATGCTTTCGCTGTGCCCCTCCTAGTTGGCCTTATCTCAAGTACACATGAATACAGCCAAAGATAATAGCAAAGGAAGAAGTATTACATTGGTTTACTTTTAGATTTCTTTGAGATATCTCTGAGTAGTTTACTCAACATCACTCTTATTTTCTGTCAGCTGTTGCAGAGACCGCACGTTTCTCCAGGCTGTTTTTAACTTACTGTTCCCTCCTCTCTAAGCAGGAAGAGAAATACTGCTGTGAAGGAGCAGGGGAATGCGACCTAATCACTACAAGATCGATTCAGCTGAATCTATTTGTTTGACTTTGATTCAATCATTGTTTCAGAGCCTCACCTGACATACAAAATGTTTACCATCTGTACTGACTTCTGCATATTTAAAGGTACAAATGCAAACATGAAGTTTGTGTCGACGTTGTGGTAATATACTCACTCAGTCTCATTTGATTTACTGCAGTTACACTAGGGAAAAATGTCCTCAAGACAAGTAAAAAATATAGAATACTAGATGTTTTTCCCTTGTTATATGAATGGAAAAAATGTGCCAACGGAAGTAATAGAATTTGCCTCGAATTCTTTGAAATTTTTTGTGATGTCTGGCTTTTTTAAAGGGCCTATACCATGCATTTCCTTGCTATTCCAAGCCTTTTATAGTAAACAATATCCATATATATGATAATATAGTACCTTTAACACACAGAAAAAGGATTTTTTAAATAAAATATTGTTTATTTTCTGATGTAAGACGATTCGATATCTGAGGCACTGGCTTTCGTTCCTTGTGGGTGCAACAAATTTGATGGCGTCAAACTAGACTTGAGATAATGCAGACTTGCTGTCGAGCTGCAGACTGGAAAACACAGAGCGTGAGAGCAGGCTGGAAGTCGAGCAGAATACTTGACGTTCCGGCCGTGAACGAATCTGTGTGACAGCAATATATACTGAGGTGAACAGGTGGGGAGAATAGACCCTGACGAGCAGCCACTGTGAGGCGGGGCGGCTGCAGTCATGACAGTACCCCCTCCTCAACAACCGACACCTGACGGTCATGCGGCTTGGTCAGGATGGTCTTCATGAAACTGGGAAATCAAATCAGTGTCAAGGATGAACCGAGCAGGAACCCAGGAACATTCCTCAGGCCCATAGCCCTCCCAATCCACCAGGTACTGCAAACCCTGTCAACGACAGCGACCCTGTCGTTGAATTGGACCGAGGGCAGGGCATTGGCAGTAGGAACAAGGTGACTAGTCTTTACTGGCTTAACCTTGGCGACATGGAACGTAGGATGTATGCGGAGAGATATGAGCAGACACAGAAGATTAACCATTGGATTGACCACCTTAGAGATGGGGAAATGCCCAATAAACCACGGTGCCAGCTTCTTATTCTCCACACAGAGGGGCAGATTACCTGTATAGAGCCAAACCCTCTGCAGGCTTGGCGAGAGTTACTCTCTTGGCAGTTCTCAGTTATTCCAGATTCTTGTGATCAGTGAATATGACAAAAGGTTTCTCAGACCCCTCTAACCAGTGACACCACTCCTCAAGAGCGTCCTTGATTGCCAACATCTCTCTATCTTCGCCATCATAGTTCCTCTCAGAACTGGAAAGGCGACGGGAAAAGAACAAACATGGATGAACCTTGTTCTCCTGGCTCAGATGAGAGAGACTAGCACCAATCCCACAGTCAGAACCGTCCACTTGCACGATGAATTGCTTACTGGGATCAGGTGTACTCAATACTGGGGCTGAAGTGAAGCGGTGCTTCAATTCTTGAATGGCGGACTTGGCTTCTAGGTTCCAAGAAAAGGTCCTCCATGAAGAGGGGATGCTATTTTGCTTTAATTCTTTATGATAGAAATTTGCAAACCCAAGGAACCAAGGAGTTGTTTACGGCTCTCGGGCCTCAGCCACTCCAACACTGCCTGTACCTTCTTTGGGTCCATCTTGACAACTCCCTCTGAGATGACCAGGCCCAAGAATGAAGTACTGGTGGTATGAAACTCAAACTACTCTGCCTTGACCTAGAGTTGGTTCTGGAGTGATCTCAAAAGGATATTCCGCACATGTTGGATATGTTCCACCTTTGAACGTGAGAAAATAAGGGTGTCATCTAGATAAACGAAAACAAAGCTGTTGATCATGTCACCTAAGACATCATTAACGAGGTTCTGAAAAATAGTTAAGTCAAAGCGCATGACCTGATGTTCAAATCATATGGCCAATCAAGGATTATTTAATGGTTTGAAAAAATGAAACCTCTTGCTACTGCACATTTTTAAAAATGAAGAATACTATTTAAAACTGACTGACTTGGAATAACCTAGCTTTGCCCTGAATGTCCACCATAATACCAACCTGTTTCTTTCTCTCTTCTCGTCTTTCTCTCCATCCTCACAGCTGTGTGACAAAACCTTTGTGTTCGGAAGATTTTAAAAGAATGCAGTGACTAAACTATATGTAAAAATAGATTTAAAAAAAAGTAAATTATGGATTTTGGATATCAGTTAGTGGTGTGATAGAATAGCACATATGTCTCTGTTGTTAAAAAATATCCTAATGTTCAACTAAAATCCAAAGTGTCGTTCAGCCAAAGTGATATTAAAAGCAATAGGCTGTAAACTAAATAGTCACTCAAAAAAACAATTATCCAAACTTTTAAAAATATAAAAAGAAACATAAACACCATCTAACCTACATCACACATACTTCTCCCTACTTCTTCAAATAGGAGCAGCTTTTATCATTATTCAGTGCTGTTACAGTCATAAGATACAAACTTTTTTCCGTGTTTTGGTTCATCTAAGAATATATTTATGTCTGTCTGAAACAAAATCAGCACGAACAAGCCTCTGTTTTCTCTTCATGATTAGTGATACTGTAAATCCTGCTCAGCAAAGCTGAAAGACACTTGTGACCATTTTACTGGTAGCTTTAACCTGAATGTTAGTAAAGCCTGTTTTTAACACTGCTATAACGTACCTTCTGTCTCTCAACCATTTAGAAGAACTATTCTTCATTCCCTCCACATCTCTTGCATCTTCTGTTTTGAGCCCTCAATTACTTTTTTCTTTTGCCTTTCCATCTTTAGTGCGCTGTCATCAGATGACTACACAATTCAAATAAAAGTGATCAACAGCACGCTCCTGTGTGCATCTCCACGAGAGCGCGCTCCGGCATGCTCTCGCAGAGACGTGCTGGAGCGCGCTCTCTGTACAAAACCCGAGTGAAGGAGGAGCAGCTGAGGCAGGGGCTCCCAATCAGTTTTGATGTGCTTCCGTTACTGATCTTATCATATGTATGTGCATAAACAGCTGTGAGATTAAAAACTATAAATAACTTTCCCAACTTCGGTTTGGCGCCCTCTGTAGCCACTTTTTGCACCCCTGCAGGTGCGCATGCTCCACATTTCTAATGATGGCGGACTTTGTTAACTGTGACGTGGATCACAAAGGTAAGTTTGATGCGAAACAAAATGTTTCTGTTAGCTCCACTAATTAAGTTAGTCTTCACTTAAAGCAGCTGCATTAGAAAATGGTGTGTTTTCCTGCTAGCTAGCTAGCTATGTTGACGAGCTAGCTAACTTTGCTATCACTTTGTAAGTCCTTTTTGCCTGGAAATGCCCCTTTACTTGAAGTCTTGTCTTTATCCAAACTGTGGTAAAGATAGGAAGGAGTGAATTTCATGATACACGTTTTACCAAAACAACGTTTTGCTGCCTGTCATGTCCCCTCCCCCACCGTTTTAGCTTGTTTATACTGACCCAACATACTTGAGTTGAACATCATGAAATGACTGTGGTCTAGTTTGAAATTACTCCATCTTTGCACCACTGCCATGAAATGTATTTAGTGTCTACAGCACTCAGTTTCACTCAAGTCTCCACGTCAACCTGTTTTAAATGCGACAGCGAGCTGACATGGTGAAACCTCAAACGTCTGCAGACAGACTGCGGGGGGTTAATGGCACATTTCGTCTGCCATGGAGATATGTGAACTGCCTCCCACCCTCATAGATATTTTGCTTGAAAAAGCTGCAAAGGTTCTCAATGGGGTTAGGGTCAGGGGAAGATGGGGGCGACACCATTAGTTTATCTTCTTTTATGGCCATGGCAGCCAATGCTGCAGATGTATTCCTTGCAGCTTGAGATGGGGCATTGTCATGCATGAAGATGATTGGGAAGCACCACGGAAGAAGGTGGTCAGTCAGGGAATTACACCTTCAGGGACACTAAGGGGGCCGACCAGCTCTCTCCCCATGATTCCAGTCCAAAATATGACTCCGGCGTCTCCTTGCTAAAGTCGCACCCTTGTTAAGACATTGGTGGCCATCCAGCAACCACTCATGATGATCACACGTTTTTGTAAAATGTAAAACAACGGTTTTCATACTAGGTCCAAGGCATTTTACATATTTCCTGCTGTTTGGTAGCAGAGTGATCGTTTTTCTTTCCCAATTTGCTTGAAACTGTTGGTCTGCTTAATAATGTGAAACGTCATTTTTTAGTAGTTTTTTCTTTAATTGAACTTACCTGATGTCAGTGATCCAAAGAGCCCCGAAACACAATATTATCTATGAGTATAACTGAAAAATAAAGAGTTTTATCTTTTTGACACTTAAATACAATTTGCAAAATAATCAGAAACATCAATGGACATTTCACCTTGACAGGCAGATCGTTTTAGCAGAATAGATAATAATATAGGACTGGATATATGCAGGCTTCAGTACTGTAACCATATTTAGATTAATTAAACATAGGAGGAATTTGAAAAATGTCTAGTATATTAACACATCATGTGATCAATTATTCTGAGAGCCTTAACTTAAAAAAATGCTAACAATTTAAGTAAACCCTTCAGTCTACTTTAAATCCCAAATCTATTGAATTCTTGATCTTCTGAGTTGCAACTCTGCTGTATCTGGCGTAAAGCTACATTCGCACAGTCATCAGCAATGTTCAAGTGACCAATTTCAATTTAAAGTCCATGGAAAGGCACATAGATGCGCTTATACCATGGTCCGGGTGAAGACTCGATTCTGATTGGCTGCTGGGTGTGCATTAAAAAGTGATAACACACAGTGATAACCGCACACCCTAAAAAGCAGTTCCGGTCACCTATCTTAAATCATCTGTATCACTGAGCCAGTTTCTTTAAAACAACCTTTAGCTTCTTCATCTGGACAAAAACAAGCGGTAAGAAGTGAACTTTCTCTCTGAACTGATGCTTTATTCAACCCATCGGGACGATCAGCATATATATATTGCTTTATATCGCAGAATCTTGACTGTTGCGGTGGTGCAGCGCCTTGTGACGTTACCATGACAAGCTGCCGCACCACGTAACAAATAGTCCGCTTTTTGTGAAAAAGCGATCCAAATTGGAAAAAAAAATTGAATTAAGTAAATAAAAACTGGTTAATATCAATTTATTTTTAAAGTGACCATGGTATAAGCGGGTGAATGGCCTTCGAGTGTGCATTATCACTTTTTATCACCATGACTGCACAACAACCCACAGCACCAACCACCTTGTGAAATTTGCAGACGACACAACTCTGGTCTCATCTCCAAGGGCGATGAGAACAACTACAGGGAAGAAGAGGTAGATCTGCTGACAAATTGGGCAGAGAGAATAACCTCCTGCTAGATGTCAGCAAGTCAAAGTAGATTGTTGTCAACACCTACCACTGATCACCGACGGTACTGCTGTGGAGAGAGTGAGCAGCACAAAATTCCTGGGGGTACACATCAATGAGGACCTCTCCTGGACTGCCAACACCACATCATTGGCAAAGAAAGGTCATCAACATCTCTACTTCCTGCAAAAACTAAAAGGATCAGGTGCTTCACAAGCCATCATGACCACATTCTACAGAGGAACCACTGAGAGCATCCTCTCCAGCTGCATCACTGTGTGGGGTGGTAGCTGCACACACAGCAACAGGAGAGCCCTGCAGCGCATAGTCGACACAGCCAGGAGAATCATTGGAGCACCACTTCCCTCCCTGCATGACTTATACATCACCTGCCTCACCCGCAAAGCATTAACAATTATCAAGGACGCACACCTTCCTGCACACAACCTGTTCCGCTATCTGCCCTCGGGGAGGAGGTACAGGAGCCTCCGTTCCCGCACCACCAGGCTCAGAAAAAGCTTCACACACCAGGCCATCAGGATGCTAAACACCCTCTCCCCTCTCCACCTACCCATCTCCCCCCATGAACAGTGCGGTTCAGGCTGATGAATGGCCGATGAACTGTGCGAATGAATGAACTGGGCTGGTGTGGTTACACGTGGTCTGCGGTTGTGAGGCCGGTTGGATGTGCTGCCAAATTCTCGAAAACGCCTTTGGAGACGGCTTATGGTGGAGAAATGGACATTCAATTCCCTAGCAACAGCTCGGGTGGACATTCCTGCTATCAGCATGCCAATTGCACGCTCCCTGAAAATTTGTGACATCTGTGGCATTGTGCTGTGTGATACAACTGAAGATATCAGAGTGGCCTTTTCTTCTGGCCAGTCTAAGGCACACCTGTGCAATAATCATGCTGTCTAATCAGCATCTTGATGTGGCACACCTGTGAGGTAGGATGGATTGTCTTGGCAAAGGAGAAGTTCTCACCATCACAGATTTAGACAGATTTTTGAACAATATTTCAGAGAACTAGTTATTTTGTGTATGTGGAAATGTTTCACATCTTTGAGTTCATACCATAAAAAATGGGAGCAATAACAAAAGCGTTGCGTTTATATTGTTGGTCAGTGTACTAATACACACACCTACAGTGGCCTCTAGTGGTTGTTAGTGGGACAACAACAAACACATGAGCCTATTTTATTTATTTTTTTACAGTCAACGTGAGTATAAATCGCACCCCTGGCAAAACAATGCATGTTAATACTTTTTCCTATAAAAATATCCTATTTTAAGCACTACAACAGTCTATCCTTACTTTCAATCTAGTTAAAACAAGAGAAGAATTTCAGATTTGAAGATAGAGATAGTTGTCAAAATTAAATGTAAATTATGAGTTCAAAACCTATTCCAGACACAACTTGAAAAAAAGTGTTTTTAAGATTAATTGACTGAACAAGGATATTCTTGATTTATTTATTGTCTTGAAATAAGTCAGTAAAACTTATTGAAAAGGTAAGTTAGTTTTCTCCAATGTGAAATGTAATAGGATATATAATTAAAAACTAGACAAAAATACTTGTTGAAATTGTGTGTTTGCAGTGTAGGAACTGTAAATCCATTTGTAACTGAAATAGTTTGTGACCAGTTTCAACAGAGCCATATTTGCAAGAAACATTGACTTGTATGAGCAAAAGGGCTGAGTATGTATGTTGAGTCCATGGAAAAACTTGTGAAATCAAGTTCTGACAATAACACCTGTTTGGTGTTTGATAGATCAGATGTTTCCAGTTCAAAGAAATAATAAACATTTGGCAAATGGACTATTTTTATTTGAATAAACAGGAGACTCGTCCATAACAGCCGGGTACCTCCTCCTCACGCCTGTCAGCAGCCCAGTCACAGACTGCTGCCGGATGGCATCCCATTCTTCAACCTGCATTTGCTGCAAACTGAGTCAGGTTGTGTTGTTCATTCTGGCATGAACAGCGCACACAAACTGATCCCACAAGTGTTTAATGGGGTTGAGGTCGGGATTGCTGGCAGGCCATTCCCTCATGCTTAACTCCTAAATTCTAGTGACTCCCTCCAGAATTTAGGAGTTGGCATCGGGAGACAACATTTGGCAATTTTATTTATCAGTCCAATCCACATACTCAGCTCTGCTATGCAGAAGAGCATTTTGCATACAAATGTAGCACCACATGGAAGGGATTTATTGGCAAGTAGAGTTGGTACAAGAAAGAAAACCCCAGCAGTCCTTTTTTATGCTGTTTTTAGACAATACTTTTAACTGCAACGTATATGGAAAGTGGTTTATACCTAAATTATTGACATAAAAACACTATTGTTGGAAACCTCTATAACATTTTAAGAATTTTTAGTTCATATAGAACATTGATGTTTCTGTTAATAATACTTTATTAGTTCAGTATTTTTTGGTGTATAAGACAACATTTTTTTGCATAGTTTTTCCTTTTGTGACTTGTACTCAGATATGACTTAAATTTTTTTTCTTCTTATAAATAGCAACAACCGCTAGAGAGCACTCTAGGTGCGTGTATCAATATTTGTTACTGACAGCAATGCAGAATAAGAAGCGTCGCTCAGTCTTACACAGGGCTTGGCGGAATTGTTCCAAAGCGACACAGACGATGAAGAATTCAATACATTTTTTTGTATGAAGAGTTTAGTTGACTCTTTAGCATGCTTTTTATGCTATGGTTCTCTGAATATCTTTTTTTTGTTGCTGCAACTTATATTCCTACGACGGAGTTTTAGGGCCACGGTGAGGAAAAAAAATTCTGGCCAACATGACGAGATTAAAGCCGTGATGTCGACTTTAATCTCGTCATGACGAGAAAAAACTCGACACAAAGTTTCGAGAAAAAACTTGTCTTGTCGAGATAAAAGTCGAAATAAAGTTTCAAGATTAAAGTCGCAATGTTGCGCGAGAGAAGTGAAGCTGAGTCTTTCAGCTGTATTCAGTGTTATGGCTAATGTTAGTGAGCTAGTGGCTTTGTACTTCAGAGTTTACAACAGAGTTTTATGGCCACCAAAAACTCGTAAATTTACGGGGAAAAAATTCATAGATTAAAAAGGAGAAAACACCTAAGTTATCTGTTTATCGGAGCCTAGCTTGAAGATGAAATATGTGGAGCCTTTTGTGAAGCTTTTATTTCCGAATTATAGGTTTAAAACAAAGAGATTCTGAACCTTTTGGCGATTCAAAATCAGATTACTGTCAGTGGAGCCGTCTTTCCGGGGTTCGGTGTCGGTGAAGCGGACTTTCATATGTAAAATAAGGAGCTCAGAGACACGTTTGGGTGTAGAGGACCGCTGCAGCCTTTATTCTCCTTTTCATTCACATAACCTGAAGTTCATCCGTCACATTACGTCATGAATCTGTCATCCGATCACCAATGCGGAAGTAAACAGTGTTACATACGCCCCTTCCTGCAGATGAAGCGACCCGTTTGATCATTAAAAAACAAAGATGAATGAAAATAATCTGTTATATTAGCATTATAACGTTAAAAAAGGCAAAAAGTGCTTCTCCTCCTCAGACGGAAGCGTCACACAAACGTAGAGATCTTGTCTTTGGTGGAGGAAGAAAGGATTCAAGCAAACAGCTGCAGGGACACCCAATGGCTTCATCATCGGGCTGCAGTGATCCTGCAAACCAACCATCAATAAATAAAACTTTAATGAATTGTAAATCAATCAAATGAGCCTCCAGACATTTGGAACGTTATCAATAAACATTCAGCTCACCTGTTCAACAAAGTTTAGTCGGTCTGCTCTGCTGCTGCACGGCGTTCACCTGCTGCTCTGCATGCTCACTTCCACAATAATCTCGTAAATTTACGAGTTTTTTTCTCTCTCGCGCAACATTGCGACTTTAATCTCGAAACTTTATTTCGACTTTTATCTCGACAAGACGAGTTTTTTCTCGAAACTTTGTGTCGAGTTTTTTCTCGTCATGACAAGATTAAAGTCGTCATGTCGACTTTAATCTCACCACGTTGGCCAGCATTTTTTTTCCTCACCGTGGCCCTAAAACTCCATCGTATAATCCGGAGCGACTTGTAGTCCGAAACTTTGCTAAGTGCTACTACCACCTGTGGTGGACTTAGCATTAGTGGGCCCCAGGTGAACAATAATATGGGGCCCTCTGCAGCGGTCGTACTGATTTTTTTTTGTTTTTTTTTAATCCTTCCCTATAGTGTGAAACGTCAAATAACTTACTTACCGGTGCACTTTAAGACAATGTCAATGGCAAGAATAAACATTTTTGGAGTCCAATTTAAAAACTGAAATCACATTTTAATGTTAAAAAATGTATTTTATATTATGCACATTATTTCTACTTGGAAGAACATTACATGTATTAAAAACCACTAATTTGATAATCTCCCACTTCCAAGTAGGAAGAAACGACAATATTCTGTACTTTTTGTATTTGTCAGATTTTACTAAAGAATGCAAAAGAAGCAAAAATAATTGAATGAAGGAACAAAAATGTAGAGTGGCATCAATAAAAAGGCATCAATAAAATATTCAGAGTCACCATTTTCTTCCCCTCCCATTGCCTTTCCCCTCCTTCTCTTCTACTTTTCTCCATCTTGACTTTTTTATTTATATTGTTCTTGTTCTCCCTTTTTTAACCGTCTTCTAGCACTTTTGGAAATATGGCAACACATTCCTTGCTTTCTCTTTGCCGTTTTCTCTTTTACAGTAGCTTAGATCACCATTATTCACCTGACCACTTTTTTAAAAAAGTGTTTTGAATCATTATTTAGTTTCTGCTAGTGATGCTAGATAGAGTCATGGTTTTTCAGCCCAAAAGTTATCTAAAGACCACCAGACCCAACAAAAAAATTCACCCAAAACATTAGTCTGTGATGAATTAGCACTAATTAATAATTCAGTTATTTATAAATAATCATAAATAAAACCATTGTATATAAATAAATAAACAATAAGGCCCAATCTGGTAATGTTGCCCCTGCTCGCTAACTTGCCATAAAAAAAAACATTGCTGTAGAACAGGGTTGTCAAAATCATTTTGAGTATGTATGTTGAGTCCATGAGATAAACTCATGAAATCAAGTTCTGACAATAACACCTGTTTGGTGTTTGATAGATCAGATGTTTCCAGTTCAAAGAAATAATAAACATTTGGCAAATGTATTAATTTTATTATTTTCACCGAGGGCCACATCACCATAGTGGCTGTCCTCAAAGGGCCAAATATAACTTATACATTTAACTAAATGTAAAGAAAAAGAAATGTAACTACTCCTTAATGTTAAATAACTCATTTATTTTATGTAACTTTTAAAAGTGACAATTACAGTTGCATAGAAAACATATGTTTGCTTGTTAAATGTTGTCCACTTATTAAAACCCACGATCAAACTGTCCAAGTGAATAACGAAAAAACTGAGCTAGAAAGAACATGTATTACATGTGTAACATTTTACAAAAAAATGCTGCACACAGCCTTGCATCCATTTGATGGTTTGATGACAATTTCTCTGCATACACATATAAGATCTGCAAACATTGACTAATTACAACAGCAGCTACACATAAATATGCAATTAACAAAAAATATATATATTTTTTAAAAATTTTAAAATTTCTTTGCTCTCAATGGCCACATAAAATGACATGGCAGGCCACATTTGGTCCCCGGGCCTTGAGTTTGACACGTGCTGTAGAAGGACGGGGGAGGACAAAACACTTAGAGTTAAATAATGATGGGCGTAAAGTTAGTTTTAGACACTTTTATTGTGTCTAAAGGGTTCAGCTAGGGGGGCCTGATGTGTTGGGGGCCCAAGGCGATGGCCTACCTTTGCCTAATGGTAAGCATGTATATTTGCAGCTTTTTCAAATTTCTTTAACACAGACATGTATATAATACAGAATATAGTACAACCCTTGGGATTCTTGGCACTACCAGAGGCTGTAAGTCACTGTAACCACATGACGTAACTTTTCAGTGTTGTCATGTTTAGTAGTCTAAAGCCTGGGTAAATCCAGAGGGTTTTGGTCAGGAAGGGTATTCCACCGATATGTGAAGTCAAATCACACTGGCGAGTCACATCACTCTTTGTTGTGACCCAGAAAGGAGCAGCTTAAAGAAACAATGCTGTTTGTCATTGGTTGAAGCTTTAGCACAGCTCAGGGCTTTATTTATCATTCATTTTGAAAGTTGTTACCAATTTGAGTAAAAGAGACACAAGGACAGATGTATCATATAAAATAACTGAAAAACATCAAACAAAACTGCTTGAAATTATTTGTTGTGGGAAACAGCTGCCATTAAATATGTTAGCAGCTATAAATCCAAAATGGTGTTTTTGACATGTTCTTGTATCATCTTCTTAAAGCAGTTTTCTAATGATGGAGTACATATATAAGGACAATTAGGATTATAACTGTGTTTCTGAGTATATCTTTATATAAATCGTGGTGAATCAGGAGCAAATTAAAAAATGCCGTTGCATCTGGCTCAAAACTATATGGCTGGATAGGTCCAATATTGCTCGCCATTTTTGTTGCATCGATTATGTTAGGTTAGGGTTGTGAGAAGCTGTTAGCTAGTGGGAGAGCATGTAAATAGATGGATGATGTTAAGGGGGAAGGCTTATGCAACAGGTATATAAGTAGGCAAGTTCTTAAATAGATTTTCTACACTATAAGGTACACTTAAAAGCCTTATTTTTTTTATAAAAAATGACAGAGCCCCTAATAAATTGATTAATTTTGGATTAGGAATTAGCATAGACATTCATAGACGTAACGTTTGCTTTAGTAGTGTCGGTTTTTTGACGTATTAAAAATAAGGTTGGGAGTTACAGGTATTGTTAACACTGTACCGTGGCTAACATATAGCGATGTCCAACTGTGTTGTTGTTTTTTAATTATGTATTACTGACAAGGTTGGGAGTTAGCATAGTCACTAAGGTTTGCTGTAGCAGTTTCAGTCTTTTTATTTACATGTTGCAAACAAGGTTGGGAGTTGCATGTGTTGTGTATATGCAACGTGTAGTGTATTGAAAATAAGTTAGAGTAACAGTGAAAACAGTTAAAAGTCTAACTGAAGGACTTCTCTCTGTATCTTCTGTCTCACATAATGCACCTTTTATATAACATAATTTTGAAAATTAATTAAGGGTGGGCCTTGTAATCAAGTGGCTGTTATAGTGCGGAAAATATTATGCCCAAATATTTATTCGAATGTTCAAAATTGTTGTCAAAAGAGATCTGCAGCTTTTACAACTCACACAGAAGTTCCAGACTCTTGTGACACATTAAGTGATGCAAAGGATCTGAAAGAAACTGCCAGAGGAAGCTGCACAGTCTGAGAACTTCAGATAATTAAGTGTGTTTTTTTAAGCATTCTGTAAATTGGAGAGCAAAGTTGGAGATGATATTTGCTATAAACAACTAAAAAATGGATGACGAAGAGAAAAATAGAGGTAGATAAGTCCTTTGAAGGCCAAATTCTTTCAGCTACGTCATTTACAGAAGGTTTTAGCAAATTCAATATATAATCTTGAAATAAAAGGAAAAATGTTGTCCTTAGATGGATTTGAGACATATAGGAATTTGTAGCAGTATTTTAGTAAAAGAAACAAATGGAGCTTAGAGTTAAAATCCAAAGCTATATATAAGTTAGAAAAATTGGTTAGCTATGAAAAGTCATGAAAAAATGTTGCAACTGCAACTGTGCACCTGCAAACAGTGCCAATTAAAAATCTGACTATGGATCATATAAAAAAAGAAGAGTTAGCTCCTTTTGCATTTTGAACAAACACAGTGTGTCATAATTTAGACTAATGCTGGCACAGGATGTTTTTTAAGTTCCTTTTGGATCTTACCATTTATTTCCACCTTTGAATCTTTAACTATGTTACACTCATTGGGACTTTTGATTCGCTCTGTTGACTGCTCAGATTATTGCAATCCATTATTTGTTTATATTCTATTTATGCAAAATAAAAATGGCTCCTCCATTAGTGCATTAGAATTTCTCTGGAGCTGGTTTGGTTCTCTCCCACATCTACTGCTGCAAATTTAAACCCGGCTGTTAGTCGGCTTTCACTAAACGTTCCTCAGACAATAAAAGAAGTGCTCTTACGTTGATGCGTTTCATTTCTCCCTGTTGTCAGTATCACAAAAAGTCTTACCACATGTATTGAAAACGTGCAGAAGTTTTGGCAGCACACACAAACGCTGCTACTGCTGCAGCAGCTAGGAAAAAAAAGCTTTTCTGAAAACCTCTACTTTGTTATCCATAGCTCGAAAATAGGAACAAAAAAAAAAGGCAACATCTCAGTCGTTTGCACCTTGTGTTTCACTTTAAGCCATGTGTTTGCCTCTGTGTTAAATGCCAAGATTGTGGTCGGAAATCTTTGGCATGCAAATATTGCATGGGTAAACTGATTATAAGCATCTTGCCGTGATCAAGTAGTAAACATTTAACTCTAACAAGCTCCCAAGCCTTACAGGGAGGCAAAGCCATGACAACTGCTGACCCCAAAGAGTAATGCTTGTGAAGTGTATTTTCTTCATTTGTGAACCATATGTATAATATATTTTAGGAGCCTGTCATAATGTATCCCAGTGGTAGATACATGTCTTATTAGCTGCATAATAATACTGATGCTAATAAGGCCAATGTCTGCATAGACACACCTTCCATCTTCTGGCATTGTGTCTCAGGCGCAAAGCCATTTTCTGTTTAGTCACCTGAACACCAGCTACAAGGGCTAACATATTGGATAAATGGGGGTGCTGGTTACCCAGGAGGAAGTCCAAGGTCATGACACTGTCTAGGGAGCACCGGTAGCCATGTCAACACATTCTCTGCAGGCATTTGTGTTGTGCTCTGGAAACAGCAAACTATCAGGTGCTTGAAGTCTTCATCCAATTGCTCTGTCCTCTCATTAAGCACCCTTTGGGGACAAGCCTCTGAGCAGATCCTCTCTGACCTGCAATAATAATGTTGATCCTCTGGGCTTTCAGCCAACACAGAGGAATTGCTAAACTTAGAAAGCCTATCATAGGCATATTTTTAATAGCATTATCAATGCAGAAATGAAAAATAAAGCCGGGCAAAAATTCTAGGAGAGAAGTTAGCGATTGTAGCTGGATCTGTCGTAGGGCAATTTCATATCAAAATAATGAGGACAGATTACTCTGGGTTTGGAGGCTCAGCAAGGAAAATCTTGAATATCTTTGCCCTACCATCTAATTTATTCAACTAGCTGAGGACAATCCTACATCTCTATAACTTGGGGTGTATTCAGACTGGACACATTTGGTTCGCTTAAAGTTTGTTTACCCCAATAATCCGGAACAAATTTTCAGTCTGATTACACCCAAGCAAACCGCTCTCTGGCCCATCTTTCAAGGTGATTTCGGTTTGTTTTTCCAATCGGACAAAGTTTCGGTTCACTCTAAGGTTCCACTGTCTGAATACAATCTGTTCCCGGAATGGAGCAATAGAACCAAAACAGGAATAGAAGCCTACATAAAGAAAGTAGGAATGTAGCAACAGATGAGCACATCATATGAATATTTCATGTTTGCGCAGGATGCACATTAGTGCTGCTTAAGTAATAGCAGCTGTGAAGTAGCGGTGGGCGGATTGTAGGTTTGATCCCTGCCTTGACCACCTATATGTCGAAGTGTCTATGGGCAAGACACTGAACCCCAACATGCCTCTGATGGAAGGTTGGCTCCAGTAGAAGGTTGGCGACAGTGTTCGACAGCGAAGCCACCATCAGTGTGTGAATGTATGTTTGAATGGGTGAAATAAAGTCTGACAGTAAAGCACTTTCGGCTTTTGAGGAAGGTAGAAAAGCGCAATACAAGTATACGCTATTTGTAATTTAAAAGTGCGTACTCATTGTCTGCCATTTGTGCGCAACCTGACTGTTAAAACATTAGTCACTTAAACAATCGGAACATAGTTGGTATGGATGTTCTACGGACAACCTACATGTACTTGCCTATCAATGCAGCATTCATGCAAAGACTGTAAAAAGCCAGTGCACGCACCTCACTCGTGGTGGGAATGCAGCTTTGGAGCACCTAATCACAGCATCACACGTATGTCATAAGTGCATGCAACCTACAATATCCTTATAAATATATCACGATACACTTGCTATATATATGGCAATTGTGCATTACATTTTCATGACGTTCCTTAAGGTGGTCACATGAGCTTCAAGGGAACTGCAAGGACACCTGCAATTCCCTTAAGACACAACCTTTCCTCTTTAAGACCCTCCACGGGCCTGCGCGTGGCCCAGCTGTAAAGGCCAACCATGTGGCTAAGGCTTAACTTATTGACTGGTTTACATATATCAACAAATATGTTTTTACATATCAGAAGACAAAAAAAGGCAACAGAAAATGAAATCACAAGAACAGCCTTACAACAGAAATTAGACACTGTTGTAAGAAAAACATTTTAACACATTTGAAGTTTTTTGTAAAGACTTAAAAGCAGAGCAAGTGTGACATTTGTTGACCTGGGTGCCCGCCAGGCCGGATGGCTGCTCTATCTGCTGTAACTCTGGGGGGGTTGCTGGGCTACCAGCTCTCAATGAAACATTCAATGTGAACAAGTACATATCAGAAAACACACAGTCATTCAATTTACCTGTTGATTCCTTCTGGACATAGTAGATTATTTTTTTATTGTTGGGCGTGTAATCCCATGTATTCATGTCTGTGTGCACGAGGAGGTGCCGGTCAGAGCAACGTGTGGCAGGAAGTCTTTTATAGGTACTTTGAATTTGCATAGATTTGCTTAAGACTTGTAAACAGTTGTGGGAATGCCACGTGATGATGTGTGTACTCATGTACTGTAAGTTACAAATGACACCTATCCCATGATACTTTGACATCTTCCACAAAGGAGGTTTCTGTTAAAGCATCCAAAGAATAACAAACAACCCCGATTGTAAAAGCAAAACATGTCCATCACAAGAGGCATTCAACTGCAATCTGGGTCAAATCATTTGCTGGACAGGACCAAAAAAAAACAAATGTACATTCGATTTTTTGAGTTAATGTAGCTTAACTTCATCAGATTTAGTAGTGCTGACACGCAGTTAGCATGCAGTTTAAAAAAAAAAAACATTCCCAAGTTCACATAACAGGACAAACATGAAATATTTGTGCATGAAGTTAATCCTTTAACATCAAAATTATAGCTCCACTGTTGACATTCCTTGGACTACCGTAACTCTTTAACCATTGAGGCAATTAACAGAATTCCAGTGGATTCTGAAAAGGAGAAAAGTAGCTTTGCGCTGATATGCAACACTTCCTAGTTGCAAAGTGCTTAAGTAATCAATGCAAATCGGTGTAAAACCAAAATGAAAAGACGCTTTTCTCCGTGTCAGAATCAGCTGATTCATGTTGATTGCGTTGGGTTTAAGCTGTTAAACCCGCCTTCCTCTCTTCCTCTCTCCCGTCTGGTGGGAGGGTGGTTGCCTGCAGCACAGGGCGGCTCCCTTATGGTGCCCTGGCTCATGCCTTGGGTGGGGAGATGCATGGAACTCCCGGATGCTGGTGGGCTGCTGGTCTGGGACTGGGGATGGGGTCCCGTGCTGGGCCACCTGGGGGGGCGGAGCTATCCTCTTGGCTGAGCTGGGACCTGCAATCTCCGTGCTCCTGTGCCTCCCTGCTCTATGGTGTTGTGGCCCCTATGGCGGTCCTGCTAGTCCTGGTCTGGGTGTCTGGCTGAATTGCCAAGCGGGTGGATTCCCTCTATCTGCTATCCCATGCCAGTGTCAGGGGGGCCTTGGCTTTGGCCTTGGCTTTTTATGCAACATTTATAAATACAAATATACACCTCATGTGTCAGAAGATTCATGACCCCCTATTGGAACAATGAAATCTGTCCAACACACGAGGTCTTCAGCTCTTTTCAGTTTGTTCAGCTGCTGGACAAGACAAGTAAAAAAATAAAAAGCATTTTCTAAGAAGTCAACATCAGTGTAGAGGCACCTGAGAACAAACTTGCACTACAGCAAAAATACCATGAAAAAAATATTGGATTAGCAAGAACATGTTAATAAAAGGTAGAAAGGCAATAATGGTTATTGTGACTGTAGGTTTCCAATAAACCTATCAGGGCGAGAGCGTGTGCCTGATGCATGTTCTCCACAAGAAAAAAGACAAAACAAAACAAAATGGTGGAAGTGCGCAAAAGAAAGGGGGGGGGGAGAAAGGATGTCATCCACTTGCAGTCATTTTCCTTGCTTTATTAACATCCACAAAAATAAAACAAAACAAACAGACATAAAATCCACTTACTTTCTTATGCTTATATGAACTTGAACATGGTCATAAAAGACAGTGCATGCTCCTCACTCTGTCTCCTGCAACTTCCGACACACCAAACTCCCCCGCCCCTCTCTTTGTAATCGAGGCCAGACTTTATTCATTTTAATTATTTTTGAAATTCTTTTGTGTTGGACCAGACGGAAAAGGAAAGAAGGGAAGAAACGAGAGGGATGTTAGAAAGAGGGGGATAGGATGGTGATCATAGGAGGGGGGAGGGGGGTAAAACCATGAAGCAGCATAAAGCAACAAGCTACTGGATGTTTATCATTACGGTAAGGTACAGATAGAATACAAATCTCAAAGGGGAGGGGCCTGTCCAGACACACACTCAAATGTTATAAACACACCTGTTAGCTGCAAAAAATGTCCACATGTCAACATGTACACAATACAGATAGTGTTCACACACGCATATTTATGCCCACAAGACAAATAGTGTGAGATATTTCACTCATTCACGCAATTTGTTAGTGCAAAGGTGGGCTATCACCTGTGCTCAGTTGAGTGTTTATGTTCTTCTAAAATCGCCCCTCTCTTATGTCGGGTGCGCTACCTTCTTAAAGGTACAGGATCTTATTTTTTCTGCACATAACGAAAATCTTCAAATACATCCACATCCAATATATAATTCAAATAATCTTGACAGAGAAAAGAAATATCAGCAAAAATGTAACTGAGATCAAACATTTTCCACTTTCATAACTAAAACTAAGTTCGGGTTTAAACTCCATCAATTGAAATTAAAATAAAACTAGTGACCTTACATAAGGCACTTACAGTGACGAATATATGACAGAGTAATAGCTGTTTTCAATAGAAGTCTATGGGATTTCGGCTTTTTGGGATCAGCCGGTAATTCCTGTTTGCTACGGCCACTTCTACTTTACTGTCCACATTTTTTATTCTATATTTTTTAATGTATTTTTTTTTTTTAAATTGAATATTGAAATTTTTTTGCAGCACAATCCCCTAGGGCATATAGTGTTTTCTTATGTTATATCAGTGGTTTTCAAACTTTTTCTATTGTTCCCCACTTTGGAGGAGGAAAAATGATAATTCTCCCCCACCACAAAAAAACTGTGACAAAATGATCCAAATATGTTAAAAACCATATCATAGTCTTAAACATTCCTGCTGCTAGAGACCAGAAAAAAATATTTAGTATCATTCACTTTGAAAGAACAATAACATTGAACCTATGTGCAAAAAGAAACAAAAATTGTCATTGGCTGCAGTGTGCGTGCTTTGCGCTACAAAAAATTTCAAAACTAGGTTGCATGTTTGTTACTGCAACTATGGATTTACATAAATGCCAATAACTGAAAGGGCGTAAAGACAACTAAGCGGGCGTATTTAGAAACTGAGTGAGTGAACCTTAAAGCCCTGCTGGCGCAATTCTAACCAAGCGACCCCGTATTTTACAAATGAACGGCTGAAATCCTAACTGAGCAGTGATCCTGCTCGGTCAATTCTCTTTTGCCCCCTCACCTGGATTTACGCTCAGTGTTAAGGGGGCGTTTTTGTCACTTGGGGGTGGTATTCATGGGTGTGTTTGTCACTTAGGGGCAGGAACCTTTCTGGTTGATCTGATTGGCTAAAATTTGCATGCCAAGCAGCGGAGCGGGACTTTCATTTTGGGTCTTTAATAGAAAAGGAACGGTGGCTGTAACGTGGATTAAAAGCATTAAAACGGTAAAAAATGCAGTTAATTTCACAAGAGAAAAACGTAGAGCACAAAAAAACCCGCTGCACTTTCTTGCCTTAGTTTTCTGTCGTTGGTTAATGTTTTAATCCACGTTACATCCGCGTTTTTTTCTATGAATGCCTCTAAGGGGGGGGGGGGGGGGGTGCGAACAAGTTTGACACAAAGAGCTGACATTTCTAACTGTGATAGTCAAAGAGCCACACTACACACTGACCTGCCAGACACACACACACAAGCACACAATTAAAGCAGTTGGGTACTAAAGCTAAAGCCATGTTATTTCTCATAACCCCGTCCTCTCCTTACAACAGCACTGGATTAAAGCGCCGTTTCAGTTAAGTGTTTTCACTGTATTTAACGTTAACACACATACCGGTGAAACGTGCATGCTGGTGTGTGTTTAAAAAACGCAGCGAGCGCGAAACTGAGTTGGTTGTGATTTATTTTTTCAGTCAGCATTTAAAATCCATCAAAGTCCTCATGTTCTGCATCTAAAACAGCTGGACTACATTTCTATCAAAAACGCCAGCTTCCCTTTCCTCATCATCAGAGTCCGTCTCGTTGCTGTGCGGCTCCAAAGAACAGTGAAGTTGGTTTTCCAGCGTCCTCACTTCCGAACCATGGATTCATTATTTTTAATTCTCTGGCAGCTGAGGTTCGATAAGTTAGAAAGATCTTCACAGATTCAGACTTCCTGCTCCAATAACTCCTCTGATCAACGTTCAAATGTGTCAGCAAGTATCTCAATCCTTTTGTATTAACACAGAGAGTGAACCACAAATGCATTTCTGAAGAAAAAAGATCATTTTTTGTGCCTTTTAATCAGAATTGTTCGCTTCAAGCTGTTAATGCAGCAGACATGCAGCAGCCGGCTGTCAAGGGAGCGTCAACAAAGTGCAACCTCTGTGAACTGTGAAACACCACTGTGTAAATATCAATAATCTCGCTGCTATTACTTAATCAAAAAAAAAAATCATAAAATTATTATGAAGCATATTCTTGTTAGAATACATATTTTGTAGGAAGGTCCATCTTTATTTTATCTCGTTTCAAATACTTTTTCAAATTTTAATAGATATGAATCATGACTAAAGTTATCAGTAACTTGACATGACCTTATTGTCATACTAAAATAAAAAATGTGAATATTTCACTTTGTTTATTTATAGGAATTTTTCATATTTACAAATGGATCAAATTTGGTCCAAAATCCTGAATAGCTCTGAAGGTGCCAGAATTTTTTTTTTTGCATATTCTTTATTGTAGTAGGAAAATAAAGTCATGATTAGTCAGTACAGGAAGTTTTGTGTCAGTAACTACAGTATCTTCAAAGCCATTGAGCATTTTTGACCAAATCTGATCAATATTTAAATATGAAAAATTCCTAACAATAAACAACGTGAATTATGACATAATCTTTATTGCAGTAGGACAATGAGGTCATGATTAGTCAGTACAGGAGGTTTGGTGACAGAAGCTTTATTATCTTCAGAGCTATTGTGCATTTTTGTTATGATTCATATCTCTATTAAATTTTAAAAACTATAAACTATAAAATGGAGGTTGACTTTCTAAAAAGATTTAGTATAATAATATAATATTTTCATTTAAGTTCATATAAATATAGACATTTATTCGCTTTTTAAAAGTTTATTGATTTTTACAGAATGGTGTTTCACAGAGGTTGCACTTTGTTGACGGTCCCTTGGCAGCCGGCTCGCTGCTCTGCCTGCATTCACACCTTGAAACGAACAATTCTGATTAAAAGAAAAAAAAACGATCGGTTCACTCTCTGTGTTAATACAAAATGATTGAGATACTTGCTGACACATTTGAAAGGTTATCAGAGGAGTTATTGACGCAGGAAGTCCGAATCTGTGAAGGTCTAATTTAACCGAACTGCAGCTGCTCTATTCCCGTGCTCCTCCGCGTAGCTGATAGCTTGCAGTTTAAACTGTGCCTCATAATCATGTCTCTTTGCATTTCCAGGGTTTCCAAAACGAAGTTGTTCCTCATTATTTACATATTTGCTCCTTTGTACTATGGGGGGGGGGGGGGGTTTCTTTCACGTCCTCTCCTCTCTCCGTACCGTTCTCATGCTGTTCTCTCCTCTTTACCGAAGTCACACAACACATTAGGGCTGCTCTGAAAGTTTAGGAGAAAATTTAAGACTTTCACCTTATGGTTGTGAAAGTACTGTATATAGAAAATATGATAAAAGGCAGAGAGCCACATGCAGCTCAAGAGCCGCCTGTTAACCCCCCCTGCACTGAAAAATGAAGGTCCCGCCCCTCTGCCTCGCCGATAAGCCATGCAAATTTCAGCCAATCAGATCAACCAGAAAGGTTCCTGCCCCTAAAGTGACAAAAACGCCCCCTTAACACTGAGCGTAAATCCACATGAGCGCGCAAAAAGGAATTGACCGCGCAAGATCACTTCTCAGTTAGAATTGCGCCTGCGCGGTTTGAAGGTTCACTCATTCAGTTCCTAAATACGCCCGCTTAGTTGTCTCTACGCCCTTTCAGTTTATGGCAGATATGTAATTCCATTCTGCAACTCTCAAGTCATGCTCAGCAGGTACTGCTACGTTAATGGATCATATTGAGCACCGTTGTCCGGGGAAATGTTTTTGAAAGAATCCTCGTGGGGAAGACATGTGCTCTTTGAGACATGGGAGTATTGTGGAATTATTCCTTTCACCAAGTTTATTCAGATTTTCAAAGAAAAAAGTGTTTCCTTGATCAAGTCGCCTGCTGCACATCTCCAGCTTACGAGTAAATGTGCTGATCTTGTCTGCCAGGTGAGGGAGGTGTGTGTTTCTGCCTTGAAGCTGAAGATTTAAATCATTCAGCTTTCTAAAAAATATCGCTGAGAAAGGCAAGTTTCATCAGAAACTGATCATCATTAAACTTGTTGGCAATGTCATACATATCTTCCTCCTCGAAAAAAACAGGGATTTCTTCTCTGAGCTCGAAGACGAGAGAGCCACCTGGCCTCGCTGTGGAACAACACAGATGAGTGTTTTGCTCCCATCTCTTCACCAAGTGTGGAGAACAGCCGCGCTTTCAGGGGTCTTGTTTTGTACGAAATACGTCATCGTCCGGGTGGCCTTACTATTCTTTTAAGACATCAAAACAGCCGTTAACAACAATAATTACGTCTTTAAATGTCACGGTTAGGATTAGGTTAATGTAAGTTACGTGAGTCCCGCGGATATGCGGTCTTGAAGCCCGGTTTGTCTATGCTCCGCCGTGAAAAAGGCCGATGTCATACATTAGTCCCCCCCACACACTGCCCAGTTGTGACCCAGCGGGTGAGCCCCCCCCCCCCCCCCCCCCCCCCCCCCCGAGATGAACCCGCCCCTAGGGAGGCGTGCCCCACAGTTTGAGAACCACTGTGTGATATTATTTTGTTACACCCGCGTTAGCTCCACACACAAGACAAACAGGTCTGTCCTTTATATTCGTGAACAGATAATCTGCCTCCCACCTGTCTTGAAAGCTCCTGTTGTCCATCTTTTGTTTGGCCATTTTTGTGGAGGGTGAAATTAATTTGTCCGATGTGACTCAAGCATGACTGTCAATTACTGTCAACAGAAAATGGAGTGCTTGCTGGTTTAGACTGCACACGAACATACTGGCAAAGCATTGTGGGATTTGTAGTATTAGCGGTACAGTATATACTGCTGGCTAGCTCGAATGCACATTTGATATGATCTCGCGGGCCAATTATAATTACGATGTGGGCCAAATTTGGCCTAAATTTGACAAATGTGCCCTAGGAGTTATATTCTGTTTAATCTTTTGAATCAGTTTAAATTTTAAGCAGTTTAGTAGTAAGGGTTGTGGAGCTTTGGAAACATTTCTCCACCATGGATATCCACTAAAGTCGTAAATGTGAGAGTTTGGAGTTTACCACAGCAGTTGCAGCACCTACAGGGGAACAAGGGGGGAACAGCTGACCCCCAGTAAAAAGATTTGTCCCTCCTATTTTTGAGTCAATAATAGTATCAATATTGACCAAATTTAAGAAACCACCAATTCAAGCTTCTTTAAACATAAAAATAAACAAAAATAACAAACGCAACATTTTTTTTATAGAATCTTGAGTCCCTCAAATTAGTTGCTACGCCCCTGTATGGCGTATGCTGGCTGATCTGAACTAAGCCAAAATCTGTGCTTTTTTCTTGCCATGCGAAGAGAAAATTCTCATCAATAATAAAACTTTGAAATACAGATTTTTGATCCTTTCATTTGTAACAGCCTTCCACTCTGCTGCTTTCATTTGCTACCCTTCCAAAGTCTCCTGCCCCCCATTATAAAATGTTCTAGCTCCGGCACTGAGTTACACTATCAACAGGATTCAACAGAAGATTGACAATGAGATTCAGGACAAGTGTGCAAGCCAACATCACAGCATCACAGAGACTACCAATTAGGGACTCTTTGTTCTTTAAGCTGCTCCTAGGCTGGCAGTGGACATCGGAGCACTGCAAAGCGGCTTTCAGTGACCGTGTGTTACTGTATGAATGTTAAGTAAGGCATTATTGAAAGCCAGCCTGCGAGCTCAGTAACCGGTCCCAGAATATATAAGGCTTAAAATAGCGAGAGGAAGACATGTGACGAAGGTCGTGGTACAGATTCTCCCCTAGTGCAGATTCACATTAGGCACCTGGAGATGCTGAGGCACCAAGGCAGCCCATTAAATAGAATTTAATATAAAGAAAGAAACAATATTTCAGGGGCATAAGGCAAGGCTTTGGCAGGGAGGAGCTGCATTTCACAGAGTGCTGTGCAACTTTGTCAGGTAAACGTGACTGTTAGGGACAAGTGAAGATTGATGGAATCTTTTTTTCCCCTTGGCTCAGCAGTCTTTGATTTCCAGAGCACAAGGCAGAAGGAAGGAGAGAAAGAACAGAGGGTGATAGATAGGAATTCATGTCATTTATATCCCTAGGTCAGTCTATCACTTTGCTGACTGAAAGTGAAAAAGCGCCAGAGAGAAAGAAAGATAGGCAAAAATGGTTACCTTCTTGGAATATATAAAAGGTACAGGTTAATAGGAGCCTCCTCTGAGAAAGATTTCAGTGACTGCTTCACGGGTTGAAAATTGTCTTTGAGCACAAGTGGAGGGATTTGCTTTTTCTCAATTAGCGTCATGTGCTTTCGCTTGATTGGATCAAGTAACTCTGTTCCGGTCCTTGAAGCATGACTGTGTAGTGCTTTTCAATTTACACCTGTTGCATTCTTTTCATCTGAAAGGAAAAAGCATGGTGATAATTTTGTTTTTCTTTTTCTTTGGTTTATGTCAAACACTTCTCCTTGTAATTTCTCTTGCAGAGCAGAAAGGAATAAATTGTACTTACAGATAGCACACCTCAGATCTCAAGGCCAGAACAAAATTAAAAACAAAAAAGTAAAGCATTATTTTTTTGTATTTCTTTCCTTTATTGTTTTTACATTTATTTTAAAAATGTTTTTTTTGCATAGTTTGGTGCAACTTATTTGATTTTTAAAAAATAAATATGCTTGTATAGCTATAAGGGGGCTCAAGTCTGGGTATCCAGTCTAAAACTCTCTGCCAAACCACTTGTACGAATCAGTGAAAGCTGATTTACTGTGGCGACCTCTGAAGGAATAAGCTGAAAAGTGAACAACAAATAGGCTTATATATTTGTTATTTTCACACTAACAACCGCTAGAGGGCACTGTAGGTGTGTGTATTGGTATTTGCGACAGTCAGCAACACAGAAGAAGAAGTGCTACTCAGGACACGTTCAAATTCCTTTATTGCTTACTACACTACATTATACAGTACATTCCCCATTTTGTAATGCTGTTCGGATCTACAATTCCAAAATTCGAGTGCCCTAGAAATTTCCACGAAGTCTCTCAAACAACCGATGTGCATCAATTCTCACTACTTTTTTGGTGGTAGCTCGTCACATTTTTTGGACATGACTCAGTCGAGCAGTTGGCTGATCATAATCATAGGACTGTCACGCAGTAAACCAGGATTGACTTCCCAGGGCGTGTAACTTGGCAAAATCCAATGTGAGTCCCTTGGCGAGGCCCTTCACCCTGCTGCCTATCTGGGGCTCCCTGTGCCTTGACAATGCAGAGTTGTGTCAGAAAGTGCATCCGACATAAAGATTCTCTGCCAAACCAACTGTGCAAATCAGTGAAAGCTTCAAGCTAATTTTGGTAGACAACAGTCAAGCAGCAAATTTGACAAATGGTGTGAAAGCATGATTACGGCGGGCTTGGCGGGGTTGTTTAGAAGTGTTGCACTTTTCCCCAAAAATTGCAACTTATACTCCTGTGCAAATTGTATATGATTATTTTTTTATTCTTTACTATGCATTTTTTGTGTTTTTTCTGTGCTTTTCGTATTGCATAGACTTCAATAGTTTTCCACACTATATAAATAAAAAAAAGGCCCAGAATGAATATATTTACCAACAAGTGAATCTTAAATTCTGTATTCAGAAGAATTTTTGTTCCTTTCAAAATGCAATATTTTTGCATTATCCTTTACGTATCTGCTGGAACTGCTTCCGACTTAACAGCTTTTGTGTTCAAGTCACATTCTCTTACTCGAGAAAAATAATCAATGTCATTCATAATTTGTCCGTTTTATTGATTAGCTCAGAGAAATAATAGTGTCGTTTGGTTTTAAATTGTGCTGTTTTTGTCCCTTGTTGCTGTTTTTCTGTAGTCTTGGCAACCACTCTGACTCATTTACTTTCCCCGTCCATCTTCACCTTCAGTTTTACCTGTTTTCTTATTGTGACTGACTCCTTTCTGACTTTTGTACACCAAAGCATTTCAAAGAAACCTATAGCGAAAATGTATTATGTTTTGTTTTATTCCTGCCCTTCTCCTTTTGTGTCCCCTTCTTTCCCTTTCAATGTTTATGTTACTGTCTTGCTCAGTTGAATGGCATGCCTTTCAATCTCTGATGGATTTTTTTTTGCCTTCTGTCCCTTTTTTTCCACATCTCTCCTCCCACACACACAAATGCTGTGTCCTGAAAGCTGCAATTGTGCATCTTATCATAGCCAGAATTTCCTTCCACGCTGTCACCCATCCATTCCATCCACTGTGCAAACACAGGGTTCGCGTGCTGCCCATACAATTAATCGTCCATTTCCTCTGTGGCTTGCTCGCATAGACTCTCAATTTAAAATGAGACGTACGGTTCACATTTCTAAAGGTGAGCTAATACCTCTTCGCTCTTGCACATTACTGTGGCGTGTTCAACGACCTGCAATTTGTGTCCGTAATCCTATATTTCGAGAGCCAGGTTTATTTTGAGTATGGATTGGGTCATACCAGAGAGCGAAATCCTCAAGATCTTTCTGCACAAGCTCATTTGCACGACACATGAGTCATCCGTGAGTTCATCCGTAGACCGCTGGCATCAACTTCTCCTTGCAAGTGACAAGTATGTTCATATGCAAATGGAGCTCTTCTAATCCTTTCTTAGTCTGTATTAGCATGATGTTTAGAAAATGCTTCTGCCCCCCTTCCACCTGCTTCTCATCTTACGAAACAAAGGTGTTTACAAGATTGAGTGCAACTGCTGCAAGATATTTCTGCACATATGCAAATGAGACACCAGTAAAATTCTATTGGCCTTAATCCATTTTCTATGCATATTCAGTGTGCCATCCTTTTTCTTTGAATAAAATTTCTAAACATGACCGAGAGTTACTCATAGGACACATATTCACAGAGAAAAAAAAAGCTCCCAGAGTTGCATGAAGTTGGCTGTTACTCATTTTCTCACCTGCCGTCTGATGTAAAAACCCCTATTTTTCTGTAACATAAATGGTAAAAACCGTATACTTATATATATTTTCTATGTTCTATGAAGACCCAAAGGGCTTTACAGGCACAGTATCATCCATCCGCTGATGGTGGCTTTGCTACCGGACATTGGCACCAGCCAATGACAACCAGGAGTAAGGTAGCTCAGTGTCTAGCCCAAGGACACTTCAACTCATGGGCGCGCAGAGTAAAAACCAAACATGCAATCTTCCAACCAGAGGTCGGCCACTCTAGGTCTGCACCATGGCCGCCCCATGAAGGAAAAAAAAATCCGGCCATCTCATTGACTAAAATGGCCTGCAAATAAAAAAATGTAAAGTTTTAAGTATAATTTTGTTCTCAGTTGGTCAAAATTAGTGCTTTTCATACAAATAATTTTGTGATTAAAAGAAAATCAATTTATTGTATTATTTGTTTTGTCATTTGTTTATTATTTGTTAGACTTTTGTTTCGATCCATTACACATTGTTTGGCATGTGAAACCAGTTTAAACCAAATTTATTTTCTTTTTTTATAAAAAAAAATAGCTTGTTTGCTTTAAGTACAAATTTATAAGTGAATTTCTTTTCAACATACAGCACATGGCTATTAACAAAGGCAACAAATTATGATATATCTTTTCTTTAAAAAATTAAGTAAGAAAAACCACAGGTCAGTTGGATAAAGAATAAGAAAAATGTCTTGAAATTGGTTTGTATATATACTGTTTTACATGAACTTGTTTGGTAGAATCCATTTGGTAACATCTATCTGTCCACAAACTGCATCAAAAGTACAAATTTCCCTCTAGATGTCAGTGTGTTGTTGTGCTTCTACTGGTCAAATAAATCCATTCAACCTGTGTTGGTTAGTCTTGTTTAAAAATATACTGCTAAATAGGTGTTCTATCTATTTATAAAACATATTTTTATCGCAGGTTCCAGACTGGCCAACAAAAGAAGTTAATGTAAAAAAAAAAAAAACAATGCCACAAATTTGTACATTGTATTTGAGAACTAGACTGATCGAGTATGACATCACCGACCGAAAAAGTCAATTCAGTCGCCATTTTTCTGCGATACGAATGACGCCAATTTTGGAACCAGATAATTAATTAGTGCTTGGTCTGAGTCGGTCTGTTTGAACTTCTCTAAAGCAAATACTGTCGGCAATCAGGAATGAGCTTGTTGGAAGCTGAAACCGGCCATGGGAGAATCTTTCAATCAAACATTTTGAACATTCGATGTGGGGGTCAGTATACACATGCTATGATGGAGGCACTGATTGGCCAGTTTACAGTATAACTTGAGTAACCTGCAAAAAAAAAAAATTTTTTTTTTTAAAGAATTGAAAATTAAGTTTAGAAAAACCATGTTTTTGAAAAAATGTAGCAAATCAAGAACGGTTATTCTGACAAATAGAATGACTAAGTAATAGCGGTTGATTTCTCAAAAAAGTCTGTGGGAATGCAATGGGGGAGCCAGTTCTTTTTTTTTATCTCATTTTTATAGTCAATGGTTTAGAGCCACAAAAAGACAAAGAAAGAAACAAAAACATTTTCTGTTAAGATTACAGTCTCTCTGTGATGAAAATCACGGTTTTCATATTTTTAACATATTTTTGTGACATTTTTCCAATGATGGACGACATATATAAAGAAAATAAGCTTTAAATTAAAATGTTTGATAATTTATTTACATCATTGTAAAACAGGAGAAGACAAGAAAAATGCCGTTTGAAAAAGCTTGGTAGGTGTAATGTAGGAGCTACAATCAGCAGGTCACAGGCTCCCTGCTCCGCTCCATTCTGATGCATCAACTTGAAGAAAAACAGATCCACATACGTCTTTGTTTTCTTTGTCTGAGCTGGCATTTGGGTCAAAAGTGTACGGCAGGACAGCTTAGAAATTGCTTGCCATTTTTGTTGCCCTGGTGGGGGGTGTGAGGGGCTGTAAGCTAGCAAAAGAGCAGGTATACAGTGAGCGCTCAGTCATGGGTGACAGGAAGGGGGAGCGGGGTTGCTACATACCAACAGTCCCACCCACAACTCATAGGTGAATTTTTTAATAAACTTCTGCCACTCTGCAGAAACTATACCCTGGAAAAGGACACAGGTTTTCAGATTTTGACTTAAAACAGCATAATCATATTTAAAAGACCACTGGGAACGCTTTAAGTAGACTCATACAAACCTTGATCTTACATATCATATACAGTTCTTTTTAAGACATTGTCTGTTATATAAATTTGATACAAGCGGCCACAAGTTGCCAGTTTAGGCTAATGACTGTTGGAATGATGCTATCTCTTTTGGGTTCATTGAAAAACAGAGGAGCTTCTGTATACTGGACCATCTGTAAAGGTTAGAAAACAGATGCTGAGAGACATACCAGGAGCAAAGCGCAACACAGTCAAGGTAGGAGAAGCAACTGCCGGTTGGGAATTCTGCTTTAAGCTGAGTATTTCTTTTTTTTCCCAATTTTAACTCTCTGATAAAGATTTTCATGCGTTATGTGGCAGACCATTTAAATATACAAACAAACAGGAATTTTTCTGTTGTTGGAGCTTTGTTTTACATGTCAGGGTGTTAAATCCAGATATAGCTGCATCACATTCTCACAAGAGAAAATTGCTCCTTGCTGAAGCTGGGTAATCACTAAATATGCAAAATAGTAGTCTCTTCCAGGACTCTGGTTTTGCCTCTGATAACTACATTTTTTTTTCTACACCAGGCGTCTGTAACCTAAGTTTTGTCATTATATTTAGATATTTAACATAACAGATAGCATGCAAAGTGATGGTTAAAGGTTTAATATGCAGTTATTAGAATAAGCTTAAAGCACATATTCTTATCTGCTGCTCAACCTCTCTCTCTATATATTTTAGATCCTATTTCTATCTATCTATCTATCTATCTATCTATCTATCTATCTATCTATCTATCTATCTATCTATCTATAGTATAAAATTACATTTACAGGTATTTGGTGGTGTAAATGTATAAATTTTAATTACAAATTGTATTGCACACCAATGTTGTTCATATTAAGTAATAAATGTGGAAAATGAATGAAGGCACATTGAAGTGTAAACAATAAAAATGCATGTTTGATTTTGATTTTTAATTCAAGTAAATCTGTTGCAGCAGAAAGATCTTATTTAACACAGGGTTTATTTTATTTTGAAAGGAACTTGTATAAGCTGTTGTCAAAAATAAACACTGTTATAATTCAATCAATATAAGTATTTAAATCAACATTTTATACATGAATGGCTTAATGGTCACAAAAACACAAATCACTTTTTTTTTTCTAAACAAGAAAGCACAACTTTATTTGGGCCTCTCACTGGTTTTGGTCTGTAAGAAATTGGACCAAATGTTTTTTTTTTGTGTCAGAGGTTGCAGACCTCTGGCCTACACAGAGGGCAGCTGTAGACATTTAGTCTTGAAAGCCTATTATGATTTTCAAAATGATACCATTGGCTCACAAAAGAATTGAGAAGACAAATTTAATTCTGGGCTAAATTTGTTACAAATGGAACTTTATTTATAAAGTACTTTTTAATGAAACGGCTAATGAACAAAGTGCTGTCCAAAAATAAACAGTATAACACAAACACACGCAAAGGGACAAAAAATGAGCAATACAAAAGAAAATTTAGCAATAGTGAAATCCCAGCTTTAAAAGATGTAAAAAAAAAAAGAGCTTGAAAAGCTTCAGAAAAAATGGTGAAATGTGTATAAAAACAAATGTAGAGGAGAAATGTCGGACATGTTAAAGCAGCTCTATCTTCATCTTTAGGGCTGCAACAGAAAAGGCTCTTTTCCATCTTGGCCATTTGTTTTTGGCACACTCAGAAGGTGACTGTGGAGGACATTACAGATGCAGAGACTCAGACTGATATGGTACCACCATTCAAACATTTAAAAACAAGTACAGAAGTTTAGAGGTGAAATGACCAGGCCGCCAGTGAAGAGAGTATGAAGTGGGGATGATGTGCTCTAAAATAAAGCGCTTTAATCCAGTAATCCAACCCACAAAAAAGTTTTTGTCTTTGGTGAGCTGCCTCAGGTCTGAACCACTGACTTGGCCTTGCCAAGTCAGTGGTTCAGACCAATTGAATGATGCCAGTTGCCATTCAGTAACTAGTATCACAAACAAACATTTCAGAAAATGTGAGCATCAAATTGAATTCATTACAAATCATCCGGTTCATGCATCCAGTCCAAATTTAAACAGCAGGTGCCGGAGCCGGAGCCACTCCTGAAGTTGAACTGCTATATCTGCTTTGGATGATGACTCAGTCAGCCAAGGTAAACCTCAAAAGATGACCTTAACTTTGACAGAAAACAGTTTAGCGTCTCATTGGGGATTTCATGTCCAAAGATCCTCTGACTGGGAAACTAGTCAAAAGATGACCGCCTCAACCTCCATGACATTTGTTCTGCATTGTCATTGTAAAGGACACAGATTTTTCATTCTTGATTTTTTTCATAGCTCATCAAGAGGCCAGTGTTGATGTCAATTTTATGACATAGAAATAAATATAGACAAGCTCTAGACAAGCTCTACATGTTTCTTTTTTTACTTCTACTTTTTATACATTGAACAACCTCTAATATATGCAAAATGTGTGGATTCCTTGCTAAAAATAACCTCTTTATGGTCAGTGGTCTCTGAACTCACTGGTGAGTTTGTCTATCACATCGGATATTTACAATGATATGAATGTCCCCCTATGCGGTATAGTTTTTATTCAGAATTTATCATCAAAGACTTTTAAAGTTCTTCGCTTTGACATTTTTGGTTTGAAAACAGGACAAATGACAAGAGTTATGACACATAATTGTGATACCCTGGAATAAATCCTTAGAAATGTATATAGTACAGTGGAGTTTCGCCTTTAAAAAACAAACAAACATTGTTTACATTGTTTTGACTTTGTCCTTTGCTTTTTTGGGGGATTCACACATTTTTATTTCGTCTTTACACGTTTGAGCTTCGTTTTAAACATAAAAACTATTTGATATACATTTTTGTGCCTTTTGCAATAACAAATCACTACATTTACTATTCAGAATTGAGTTTTTTTAGACAATTTCTGATTCATTTTGGAATTATTTTGTATTATAATTAAAAATATCTTTAAAAAAAGTGGTGGGGTTGTACTAAAAAGATGGATATCAAACATTGCTACAAAGAAAATGTTTTAAAGATAAATTAATACAGCAAATTTTAAAGTAGAAAAAAAATCTCAAAAAGGGAACATTATCAAATTTATCTTAATGTAAGATTATTTTTTTTCATCTTTGTTTATAATGTTCTGTTTGGTTCCGGTATAAATAAATACATTCCAATAAAATGTGATTTTATTGGACACATTTTAGAAACATTTAATGTATTCCTACTTTTGTGTTTTTGAATAATTTCAGTGATTATTTCAGAGTTTTCCATTAATTAACAGACGGATACCAATAATTAATAACAGTTATGACAGGAAATCACAAATTAAAAGCCCATATTTGTTAAAATTTCTACATGTTGGTTTTTGATGATGATTCAAATGACCAAACATTTTATGTGATTTTCAGTAAGTAAACATTTAGCCGGATTCAAATTGTTGTCATGTTGTTTCCTTGAGACAAAAAAAATGTTGAAAAAGCAACCTGACTTGATATCATTTGGACCGACAAAAAATCCTGCCTATGTTTGTATTCTCTGTGTCCTTTTCAGAAGCTTTTGCCTTTCGTGCTGGTTTCCTTCAGATGCCTAAAATGTAAAAGATGTGATAGAAAGGAAACATTCATCCTGCTGATTTCTCATCCTTGTTCATCTGACTGGGACCAGGCAAGGTAACAAGTAGGATAACCCAAGAAAATCTGTTCAACGTCCTAATTGGAAATGACAAGCACAGTGGTGCATTCAAGCCTGCAGGGGAGATCAAAGAGCTGCAGCTCAGTGAAACACAGTAGTATGGATTGAAAACAAGCCGATCCCCTCGCGCCTCGTCTAATTAACACCTGGCTCCAAGTAACTGTTGATAACCACAGAGATCTCTGTAACAACTTCCATTAAAACGGACAGAAGCTGCTCTGTGTTGGACTTCAACAATACCACAATAATATCACAAACACTTTTTTTTCTGTTCGAAGAGAAATGCTGGAATTGGTAACAATTTTTATATAGTGACTTGAACAAAAGTTATTACCTAGGCCTTTATTGCGACAGAGTGTTAGGGTCACCATAAAAAAAAAAAAAAAAAGACATTTACAAAACAACATGCTTTCTGGAGCCACCCCCCCAGGTGCGCTTTCTCCCTCCTGTTCCGCCCACTCACCTGTGCTTCCTGCTGGTGTCCACAGCTGGACCCTGTTAGTTGATTGGGTTGTCTGTCTATTTAAGCCACTTTGTTTTGGATCTTTGTGTTGGAACATTTTGTGTGCTACTCCTTGGTTTTGGTGTACTGTTATTAACCCTTGTGCTATCTTAGATGACCCCCACCCTTACATTGACGTGTTCTCCCTCCCATGACAAAGGTGGGTAAAGGTGAAGACGACATCATGTAATCCATGGACACCAGTGAAGATCACAAATCATTGAAGAAAAAAGGTTCAGCGCACTGTCTAGTGGGTCTAGATGACCCAACTCCCAATGTAAAAGTACCTAGGATAGCACAAGGGTTAAAGAGTTTTCAAACCTGGGGGATATTCCAGAAAGCACATTTAAACTACCCTGACTTTATCCCTGAACTCTGCCTGAAGTCCGCCTGAACTTGCTTACTCTGGGTATGTCTGTTCCAAAAGACCGGATTTGAGTTGGTAACATAGACATTCTCAACGGATCGCCGATTTCCGGAGTCACCATGAAACTTGTGGAGAAAAAAAGAGAGTGCTATACTTTAGTGGGACGGAGTCTGAGATTTTAATGACAGCGTATGAAGATTATTAACCCATCAAAAAAGTAATACTGCTGCATCAGCAAAAGAAAGAGTTTCTGCTTGGAGGAAAATAATGGACAAAGTAAACACACAAGTTTCTATCTTATTTCTATTTTCATTGTGACGCATTTAAATATAAATTATCCAACTTTGCAAACTTAAATGATTTACTTCTATTGGTAACAAGTAATTGAGTTAAATTTTTTCAACCTAATATCTTACGTCTATCCAATTTAATAATTATTTTAACAACTCAAATTTACATATTTATCTAACTAAATGTCAAATTACTCCAATTCAATTACTTTTTTTTTCCATATTAATTTATTTAACTTCTTGAACTCTCATATGTCTAAGTTTGAGCCTGCAGATATTCTCATTTTTATAACAAAAAGTGAAAGAAGCAATTATAATTTACCATTTCACCAATTTCAACATTACACCACTGGGCAGTAGGGGTGCTAAATAAGCTCATCATCCCCTCCCTCCCTCTCACTCATGATGCAGACAGAATTAAACATAACTGGACAAAGAACTAGGCAAAACACACTAAACAGCTACACTTAAACACCTTTGGACAAAAGCCCACACTTAAACCCAAATCCGTCCACACAGACAAAGGGAATTGTATCCCATAATTCCTTGCGGTGCAGATCTAACAGCAGCACCAAAGTTACACCCACTTAATTGAATTAATTTGAATGAAAGTAAAATAAATGTCTGATAACTGTTATTTTTAAGCTGACTTGACTAAAAAATGATTTATCTTAACTGAAGCAAATAATTAAGTTAGATCAAAGTAAAAAAAGTTTATCTGTACAACATCAATATGTGGTCTAATCACCCTCTCACGGTGGAAAAACTATTATCTGAGCTTCTTCATCTACTAAACCATCTTCAAATGAAGACGTCATGCTGCTTCACCTCTCTAAAAAACAAACTAACCTTCAACTAAACCTGCTCCAGACCAGGTTATGTTCAGAGCATGAGTTGCTATGGCAAGTTGACATACCCTGACAATACACCTCCTTTTTTGGAACCGAAAGCTGAGGTTACATGCCTCCTTAGCCTCAAACTTACCGTGGTAACTAGCATAAACTGCTTTCTGGAATACCCCCCTGGTGTTAAAGGGTTAAGCATAGTCTGGCTAAACATGCTGAAGCTCACTTTCAGGGGTGTCCAGGAACACAGCTCAGGACAGTCCGGTAAGGTTTGATTTTGGGGTTATCGTCAAAGCTCTTCTTTTTTTTTTTTTTAATCTGTTGATGGTAAACCAATGAACAGAGAGGAAAGTCAAGCCTCAGCAGTCCCTACATTCTTTCATTAAGGTATCTGATTGTCCAATTTTATAACTTCAATAACTTGTAATACAGAAAGAATATAATGAAAAATAATTAGGTTTAGTAAGAACACGTGAGAAAACTAAACACTTACTGGAAGTTAGAAAACTTTCAACCTGCGAGTTTTGTTGAGGGTTTCTGGCAGTTTCCCAATCACCGATGCTTGAAAGTCTGTGTTCACACAGGTGATTCAAATTTGTCTTAGCTCTCTTTTGACTTGTTCACAGGGGTATACTGTACAAACTCTGAAGTAACACAGACGTTTTAGGTAATGAGCTAAAGTACAGCCATTCAGTTGCCTTATCACAGTTGATAATTAAGTCTCTTATCTTGTAATCAAGCAGCAGCAGGTACAATGTGCTCAGAACATATTGCATTTTTTTCAATGTCTCAGCAGTTTCATTTCTCTCTTTTTTTAAGTTGCACTGAGAAATTAAATCCATGTAATAGCAGGATTATAAATCTTTGGCTGTATCCTTGATGGGTTTGTAGTTTTCATATGGCTTTCCGTATCTGGTAAAGCTGTTGGGCTTCTGGGCTTTTTGTCACTGTCTTGTCAGCTTCAACCCACTTCTAATACATTTTCTGCTGTCTTTTTCTCCCTAACTGTCTATCTTCTCTGTTCAGAGAAAGATGGCTTCAGGAGCTGCAAAAATAATCTCTTTCCTCATTTGAAGCATTGCATTTATGAAACTTATTTTTGCCCCATCAAATCCTTCCAATCATTTTACTTCAAAACCACTGCGGGGATTACATTTCCTGCATGGTCATGCTTAATTAGAGTGTATAGAGTGTTTCACTGATGTAACAAATCCGGTAGCCAGTCCATGTTGGAGGCATTACTCTAATTAAACAGAGTGGATGCATTGATCTTTTAAGGAAAAAAAGTTTACAAAAATTCATTTTGATTTTTAGAACATTTCTAATTGGAAAACGAGTTGTAGATTCTGTACTTATTCCAGGGAAGGCATTAAAATACAAGAAAACATATTAGTTTAGCAAACTGGACAAGGCTACCTGAATGTTTACAGCACATTTCTTAGTTCTGCAACTACTAAGTTATTTTATTATTGCCTTTACAACAGTGATTCATCTTTTTCCACAACTTAATTCCCTAAGTTAAACTCGATTTCCAGAACTCCTTTTTTTCCAAGATGTTACACTGTAGTATTCCCAGACAAAGCAAGAAAAATCTTACATCCTCACATCCAATTTGAGCTGTTCAATCTCAATATACTGTATTTTCAGGACTATAGGCACACCTAAAAGACTTAATTTTTTTCAAAAAACGACAGTGCGTCTTAGGGTCGCAATTAGGGTCACCAAAAAAAAGAAAAAATTAAAGTAATAATACGAGATTTAAAGTCGTAATTTGGCATGTGACTTTCGAAATCATAATTATATGACTTTATTCTTGTAATTTAACAGTCGTTACTTTTTTTCACATAAATTGGGGATTTTAAAGTCGTAATAAAAAAAATTGTTCATAAACTGGCCCTACTTAGTCTTATTTTATAATCCACCTTATATATTGTGATGTTGAAGCAGTTTTGAGGTACACTGCGCTTTGTCAAAATGTTAGCTCACAAACAGGTGGATATAACAATATGGCAGCCTTACAGTCCTTGCTCAGCACATGTGCTTCGGTAAAGAAATGTGATTACGTTGTGGCAATGTGTGTTAGCATAATACTGTGAACATGTAAATGATCAGTGGCCTCTATTGTGCTTGATTTTAGAATACGACCGCTGCTGTTGTCTTGTTGGGGATGTTAATTTGTTTTATCTTGCATTTTCCTTTTGCTGCACAACCAAAATCAAGCCTAAATGAATGCTGTTCCATTTCTTTGGAATAGTCGGGAAATTAAATACCCAGATTGTTTTGGAGCCGCTTGTGTCCGACGCATCATTTTACACTTGGTTACAAATATATGATAATATATTACCTTTGGCAGATTAAAGGAATGAAATATGAGTTATTTTCTTTGATAATTTTCCCTACCTGGAAGACAGATGTCTCGATCTCTGAGGCACCGCCTTTCACTCCTTGTGGGTCCCGCCCATTTTATGACATCGACCGAGAGCTGGCCTCGGCAGTGTGTCTGCGTCTCGCCCACGAAAACAAACAACATCAGAACTTTTGCAAAGATGGATGTGCATTTAAAATGAAAGCACACTGAAGTGAAGTCCCAAGGTTTTATCTACAAATATAAACGTAGGTAATGTAAACTCAGGGGACTGGAAACCACATGAGACGAGCTCAGAAAGAGTTCCTTTAATGCAGACAGGGCTGATGAACAAAGTGACTGGTCCAGGGATAACCAGGAAAATGGGCGGAGACACTGGCTGCCTGCAAAGAAATAAGACAAAGGAAAAATGGGCAATAACATAAAACCAAACCAGCAGATCATCACAGCAAAGGTTCCTTACCTACATAAGTATGAATGTGAGAACCCATTAGTCTTCAGGGATTGGGAGGGACGGGTCCTCAGAGGTTTTTAGAGCTGTGTTTTTTTCAAGCAGTGTGCCGCGGCACACAGACAGTAGTGTGCAGAGAGCTGATCAGGAGTGCCACGGGAAATTATTAATTTTCACTGATCTAAAAACAATTACCACCACTGGTGCCGTTAACTGTCATGAAGCACAACAAACGTAAACATCTGTTGTTAACAGTTTGCAAATCGTGTTAATAAAAGCAGGAAAATAGTTTAGCTCTGCTTCAAGGTTTGTGTTGGAGAGCAAAGGAATTCTTAACAGCCAGAGATTCCGCTGTTTCCAAGTTGTCTTTCTAACTGAAACAGCTGGTTTCTAATGTCGGATTTAAGCACAAATTCTATTTCAGACTTCAGTTACTTTTGATTTAAGTTTAAACATAAGTAATAAAAAAAAGAGACATCATAAAGGTGAAGTGACCAAGAGACACAATAAACTAAACATTTTTGATTTAGATGAAAGAAAAACTAATAAAACTTCAGCGTGATCAGTTTTTTGTCTCGTGACATTTACACTTATAAACATGAATGTAATGTTCTTTGTCGAAAATTTATTAAGTAGTATTGTAATTATAAATCTGTTCAAAAATTACAGCTGCTCTTGTAATTTTAAAAAATATGTTTAAAAATAAATGATCATTTAGAAAGAATGGTATTTATTTGGTTTTTGTAAGGTTACATGAAATTGCATTTTAATAAAATGAAGGGAAAAGCAACTTTCTGGGCAAATTTTTTACTAATTTACTTGGAAATTATTATTGAAAACAATAGCAACTTTAGGAAAACAGCTGCAACTTAAATTTTTTTGTGCCTCTCTTACAAAAATCTGAGTTCGTAGAGATTGTACGTCAATACAGACTAAAAAGCTTCTCTCTTTTCAACCTTTGTTTTCTTAAACTTTTCAATATATTCCAGGATTTTCAGGATTATTGCCTCCATTCAGGCATGGGGAATCCTTGAAAACCTTTGCTTCTTTCTAGAGGTACGTCAAACTACAAATTATTCACAAGACTTAAAACTGTTTCCAATTCTTTCAAATGTTTTAGTTTTTGAAATATAAACCTTTAAACTTTGTGGTAATTTTTTGTGGTAATTTCAAATGGGTTCCAATGGGAGAGGCATCCGACATTTTCACCTTGTTTCGGAGCTTCTTATTTTGCCATTCGTTCAGCTGTGCTGCACAACCTCGCTGGTTTGATACCCGGCACTCAGATTTTTCACAAACATTTTTTTTTTTGTTATTGTGCTGTTTTCACTTTACTTATGGCCAACCTTGATCATTTATTTATTTATTTATGTTTTTTTTTTTTTTTGTGCCAATTATGACCCTTTAAGTTTCATTTTCATTCAGCAGTATAGCATTCAACCCTGAATTTTATTTCGGAAATGCAGCTTCTTCCAGTTTTATGTTTTTTTTTTCTTATTGCAATAATAAAACTCCATAAATGTTTTATTTCATTTTCAACTGAAATGGACCTGAAATTAGATCAAATGGACACAACAATTAAATATTATCCAGCACTGACGTGTGGTGAGGTTTCACGGCTGGTGAGGCACTGACATCATCACTCAGATTCACAAACAAATGAACCCTACAGAGTAGCTTATTCACCATTTGATTGGCAACAGTTAAAGTGTGTTTAAACTTTCATTTCAACATTTTTCTTACAAACTGTAGTACAGTAAAGCCTTGCTTTTCGCGGGGGTTACGTTCCAGAAAGAACCTGTGATAGGTAAAATCCGTGAAGTAGAAACTTTTATTTTTTTTACAATTGTCATACAATTAAATACTATATTATACATTGAAAAGAATTTTACAGGCTCAAGCATTTGTTTCACAAATAAAAGTACTTTAGAAACATTTTTTTCAACAAATAACTTCTGTTCTGAACTGTCAAATAATCTGTCACTGTCATTTGAATCATCGATGTGAACAGAAGGCTAAAAATTGCGGAGATTGGCCCAGCCCACGCGACCCGAGTAATTGGATTAAACGGGAGAAAATTTAAAATGATTATGAAAAAAATACAAAGTACAGTTGGACAAATAGTGACTCAGGTGTATTTACTGCTCTTCAGACTGAACCGCTGCATCCTGACTCCGCTCTGCAGTGTTTTCTTCTTTTGAAGTGCAGGTGTGTTTGTTTGGGAGAAGAGCATAGTGATAGGCAGTTGTTGTCGCTTTTTTTTCTGTAGATTTTAAAGAAGCTCGAAATTGCAAGAGAATTTGCACGCACGTAATGTAATTTGGCAAGCTGTTTTACGTACGTGTATTAAACTGCAACGTTATTGACGCACAGGTAGAGAAGATGCGGAGTGACTTTTTAGCCAATCAGAATGCAGAACATAATGCACGATGCAAATCCCTGAAGTAGTGAAACCGTGAAAAGTAAACCGCGTTATAGCGAGGGATCACTGTACTGAAAAAAACAAAATTGTTATTATTTACTTAGTTTTACTTAACCGTTGTGCTATCTTAGATGACCCCACCCTTACATTGACGTGTTCTCCCTACCATTACAAAGGTGGATAAAGGTGGAAAGTTTTCCTGTAATCCATGGACACCAGTGAAGATCACAACTCATTGAAGAAAAAAGGTTCAGCGCACTGTCTAGTGGGTCTAGATGACCCAACTCCCAACGTTAAAGTGCCTAGGATAGCACAAGGGTTACATGAAAGTTAAATGAAGACTGTGTGCCGCTCTTTCTGAAGAAAAACATGGATAACCTGTTTGTAGAGGTGTTTCTTTTCTTTTTTTCAGTTTTTAAAGTCTCTCTGTCCCAATGGAGATCCCTGCCAGTGATGTGTCTAAACACATTCCCGAGTTTAGAGACATTATCCTCCATTCAGAAAATGGCCTTAAATAATATTAAAGAATAACTGGATGGCTGGACTATCACTGTGTCACATTTTCTGGGATCACCAGCACCCTATGCCTTGATGAATGCACCGTGCCTCACTTAGTGTATTACTAATGCTTATTTTTAGCAGATAAAAAAGACTAAATGGGTCACAAACTGGCACCAATGTCATGAGACAACTGGCAAGAAAAAAACAAATGAAGTAATTCAAAATAAAGCGTCTTTTATGACGATAGGACTAAAACAGTAAAGCGCATGCATCAGCAGCAGTTCCAGTCAGTGCGGCACAGCGGACGCTGCTTTGTCGTGTATTTGAAATTTCAAAAAGTATATTCAATTTATTTTAGTTATGTATTTTTTAAGCTATACTTTGCAGGTGAGACAGAGCCTCCCCTGACTGCACGACAGTTATCCAGCTGTTAAATCAGGCTTTAGCAGTCATCCTTCCTTTTAAAAATGCTAGGTTGTCTCTTTGATTCTAGGATTAAAAGATAAAACTGAAGGTGCATTCTTCTCTCTGTTTATGGCAATAAAACTGGATGAATAAACGTTTTGGCACAACCCATTTTTTAAAGTATCAGATGTTATTGTTTTTACTTTTTTCTCTATTTGCAGCCTTCCCAGTTTTTTTCCCACCAGCGACAAATTGAAAAAATTAGCTTCCAACGATTGATGTGTTGCTGGAGGCAAAGTAGTCCCATTTTGCCATTTTAAATAGCCAGCTAATGAGGAATTTTGCCGTGATCAGTTTTAGTCAGTGACCTTTTAGGGTTAACAGCTCATATACAGACATGTACTGTAAAGCAAGCTTTGTAACTGTGCAGTGAGCTGAAGAAAGACAATTACTTTCACAGGCAGCAGTTAAACTGGAACATTAGCACTTGAGAATAAATGCAGCCTTTGATGAGGTTAATCTAAGAGTTTAATGCAAATTTTTCCTCCTGCCAATTGTTTTTGCTCCACTTTTTCACTGCATGCAAAATTGCGGTCCGTCTTTTTGTTTGGTGTATTGAGTAACACTTTGACATGCATAAATATTTATGAGTAGACATATTAGTTATTCACTGTGCTTTAATCACAAATAGCTTTACATCAAACATTATACTTTACTGTAGAGCAAAAAAACAAAGTTTTAGAATCCACATTTCACAAAAGATAAAAAATGTACACAATTTTTGCCGTGTAATGTGCTTGTAATGTCCTCCTAATTTGATTTACCTTGTGCGCCATAAATCGGCAAATTATTAAGAATTTATTTGCATTAAAATGGTTGCAAGAAAATAAATAAATCATGTTACAGCAACATTAAAGCTTTAACCCCCGAGCTAATTGGTACCGGGCTTTAGACAGAAAAAAATGTTTTCATATTTCCATTTAGTTTATTTTCTGATACTAAAGGAAGTTTTATTTTGGAAAACTACCGGATTCTGTTCACCACATCCCTCTGTCTTAACGCGTCACATGACTTGAAGCAGCTGCTGGAAATGTTAAGTTAAAAGCCCCAAACTAAAAAGATAAAACAAAACACATTTGGAAAGTTTCTTAAGGGGGGAGAAAAGAGCCAGTGAGGAAACCGAATAAGGTCTTCGACTTCAAAGAAAATATAGCTGCTATCTACAAACAAAACCAGGAGTTTTTCTTGACTTATATATTTATAGAGACAGTTGCTCTCACGTTCCAGAAGCAGCTCTGCCTAGGTGGCAACTGACTCTTTGACTGTTTCACATACATAATAAAGATGCACTCGTTAAAATTCACATTTCTATTCATTTCAAGTTTTATTTATATAGCCCAATATTACAAGATAGTTGTCTCAATGGGCTTCACTAATCGTACAAAACATAAAATCAATTATAAAAGATGATAGCTGATCACTGGACTAAACTAAACATCCCTTCCCTAAGACCCTCAGAGTTGAACTGCATTCACAGTATCTCTAGAAAAACTTGTTTGTAACACGCTAGACATCAGCCAGTGTAGAAGCATTAGCTGTGTTATTCACAATACCTGTGACTCCCAGCCTTTTTGTGCTTCACTTAAAAAAAAAACAGACTGATGCTGCTATAACAACCGTTACTGGGACTACACCAACTCACAACATTATTAGTAACATACAAAAACAAAAAGTACAACAGTCCGAGACTGCTCCACGTTAGCTGCATTTACAATAACACTCATACTTGTTTTGAACTCATAAAAAACAGACTGATGTTTTGACAGAGCTCCCAAAATTGCTTCAACATCAGTAAGAGCAACCAGAATTAATCCGTATGTGAAGCGCTTCAGATTATAAAGCACACTGTCATTAAAAAAAAAAAAAAAAATTCTAGGTTTTTAAGTGTGCTTCATAATGCGAAGAATACATTATGCTATTTTTAGGCCAAATCAAAAACCTGTGTTGTTTTCTAGGTCATAGTATCTGCAGAGGGCCAGTAGTCCATTCCAAATTCACCTTTGAGTTGAAGGCAAGACCATTGTCATGAAGCGACCTTGTCCCCCTTCCTCTCCCCTTACTCAGAGCTGGAAACTGGTTGCTCGGGGCCAGTTTAGCATATTTTCTGTCAAAAAATCAGTTCTGTCAAAAATAACATCTTTTTTCCAACTGGATTTTTTTGTTTGCTCCTGATTCACAAAGATATGAATAAAGAAATACTCAAAAATTGTATCTTAATCTGAATTTTCTTTGTCTTCAATCCTCACAAAAAATGTCAAAAGGACATGTTAAAACAGCAACAATGTGAGTACAGTCATATTTTTAAATGGATTGTGTACTTTTGGCAAAGTAATTTTTGCAAAAAGCTATAGCCAGATTGCAGAAGTTTTTGATTTGTTGATCTAAGAAAGTTAGAGCCACCTCCACCACTTCCAAAGGTTTATATTGGGTTAGGTAAAACCTTAAATATAACAGTGTGTAGTCAGGTACATCATTTCTATTGCTGAACTTGTAAATGAGTGTTTGCACAGGGTGGGTTTAATACTTCAACTTTAATCAAGCTTTTGAATCCTTTATGCATCTGTCACAAAACCTGCATAAGTGATTCTCAGTATTGCCTGTCTAACTAAATTATAGATTGCTCATAGTATGTGAGTGTAATTCTGCACATTTTTCTTTCAACATTGGAATTTTTTTTTTCTTTTTTTTTTTTCTTTTACTTGTCCTGTCCAACAGCTAGGCAGGCAGATGAGAGCTGAGGGCCTCTTGTGTTGGACAAATTTTACTTTAACAAGAGGCGTTATTAATCTTCAGACAAACCAAAGGTATGACTGAATAAACCCATTTTGTAATTGAGGACAAACTTTATTCATTTCAACCATGATTGAAAATCTTTGGTGTTGGACCGGACGGAAAAGGAAAGAAGGGAAGAAGAGGGAGGGATGTCAGGGGGGGGGGGGGGGGGGGGGGGTGATAGTGAGAGGGGGGGGGGTAAGACCATGAAGCAGCATAGAGCAGACAGGTTTACTGGTTGTTTATCATTACGGTACGGTTCAAATGTAGTACAAAAAGGGCGGGGCCTGTTCACACACACTCAAATACTATCAACACACCTGCTAGCTGCAAAAAATGTTCACATGTCAACATGTACACAAAACAGATAGTGTTCACGAACGCATACCTATGCCTTTAAACCAACTAGTGTGAAATCTTTCATTCATTCAATCATGCAAACTATAAGTGCAAAGGTGAGCTAACACCTGTGCTCAGGTGAGTGTTTATGTTCTTCTAAAATGGATGGTGGAATGTGAAAAGAAGGAGGAGGAGCGCCCAGCCACCCCCACACCCAGACCCCCGCCACAGCAGCAGCGGCAGCCGGAATTCCCCCAACGCCACACGGGAACAGGCAGGGAACAACCGCCCCCCGGGCGACCAAGACCGCCACCCAGGCCAGGGCCAGCAGGACCGCCGCGAGGCCCCCAGAGCCAGAGAGCAGGAAGGCGCGGAGGGAAAGATAGCGCCACCCCAGCCCAGCCAGGAAAGCAGCCCCCCCACCGGGCCGGAAGAGCCCAACGCAGGGCCCCACCGGAGAAGGACGCCCACAGCACCAGACGAGCACCCCACCACCACCCAGGAGTTCCAGGCATCCCCCCGCCCCAAGCCCAGGTACGAGCCAGGACCCCCCAAGGGAGACCTGCTCCGCACTCCAGGCAGCCACCCACCCGGCCCATGGTTGGTCCAGGGAGGAGCAAGGCAGGGGCCCGCCGCCCCCGCCCAGGAGGGGGGAACCCCGGGGAAAAAAGGGCGGCCCACAAGGGGTGTTATAAATATGGCCCGACCAGGCTCGGCCATGTTGGAAGTTTGGCGGGGCCCAGCTCTCAGGGGCAAGGACCAGGACCCACCCCCCCAGGGACACGAACACCCCCGGCTCAGGTGTAATATGAACCCCCCCACCGTGCGGAGAGAGCACCGCCGGGCCCAGGGAGCCGGCACCCAAGGGACACGGCCGCCATCGCCAAGGGTTCCGCACCCCCCACCAGGGAAGGGGTAGGGGACAGATGGACTCAGGTCCCACCTTCCTTGCAAAATGTGTGTGCGTGTATGTGTATTTGAGAGGGTGTGTGTGTGCATGTGTGTGTGTTTATGTTGGAATGTATATATTGAAGGGGGAGGGGTGTGTGTACTAAGGGGGGTGCAGTTAAAATTGGCGAGTAGGGCACTAAGGGGACATCTCCTGATTACTCACAGTGATGTCCCCTCACCCTCCCCACCAAGGGGCCCTAAATGTCTAAGGTGCGGTTAAAATTGGTGGGTAGGGTGCCAGGAGGACATCTGCTGCTTGCTTGCAGTGATGTCCAAGCACCCCCCCTACCAAGGACCCTACATGTCTAAGGTGCAAATAAAACAGAAAGAGGGGGGGCCCACTCCATACGGCAACCATAGGAGGGGGGCCACTGCCAAGTAGCCCCCCCCCAAGGCGCATCGCAGGCTAGACCCCCCACCCCCTCACCCTAATATGAAGTTATATGAGGAAGGGGGTAAGTTGGGGACAGCTGGTAGACTGTCCCCCGGTGGTCAAACAGCTGTCCCCCAGTGCCAACAAACCACTGACTTTTGGTTATTTTCACTTGTTTTGGTAAAAAAAAAAAAAAACAGCTTTTACTATATATATATATATATATATATATATATATATATATATATATATATATATATATATATATATATATATATATATATATATATATAATCTAGCCACAGGGGTTGCAAGCCAGTTGCCTCTGTGCCGGTCCCAAGCCCGGATAAATAGAGAGGGTTGCGTCAGGAAGGGCATCCGGCGTAAAAATTGCCAAAATAACCATGCGAATCATCCACAACACTTTAGACATACCGGATCGGTCGAGGCCCGGGTTAACAACGACCGCCACCGATGCTGTTAACCTACAGGGTGTCGGTGGAAATTTGACTACTGTTGGTCGAAGAAAGAGGGGAGGCAGAAGGGCCCGTGGCCAGAGAGAGAAGAGAAAAGGCAGGAACATAGGTTTGAGAATAGGGACTCTTAACGTTGGCACAATGACAGGGAAAGGCAGAGAGCTGGCAGACATGATGGAGAGAAGGAAGGTAGATGTACTGTGTGTGCAGGAGACAAGGTGGAAGGGCAGCAAGGCACGTAGTATTGGAGGAGGATACAAACTGTTCTATCATGGTGTTGATAGGAAGAGAAACGGGGTAGGAGTGATTCTGAAGGGGGAGTTTGTAAACAGTGTTCTAGAGGTGAAAAGAGTCTCAGACAGGATGATGAGCTTAAAGTTAGAAATCGAAGGGGTGATGGTGAATGTAGTCAGTGGGTATGCGCCACAGGTTGGCTGTGAGTTAGAAGTGAAGGAGAGATTCTGGAGTGAGTTGGATGAGGTCATAGAGAGTATCCCCAGAGGAGAGAGAGTTGTTATTGGAGCAGACTTTAATGGGCATGTTGGTGAGGGCAACAGAGGTGATGAGGAGGTGATGGGCAGGTTTGGTGTGAAGGAAAGGAATCTGGAGGGACAGATGGTGGTGGACTTTGCGAAGAGGATGGAAATGGCTGTAGTCAACACTTACTTCCAGAAGAGAGAGGAACATAGAGTGACATACAGAAGTGGAGGTAGGAGTACTCAGGTGGACTACATCCTATGTAGACGAGGTCATTTGAGAGAGGTTATTGACTGCAAAGTGGTGGTAGGAGAGAGTGTAGCCAGACAGCACCGCATGGTGGTGTGTAAGATGACTCTGGAGGTCAGGAAGAAGAAGAGAGGGAAAACAGAAAAGAAGACCAAGTGGTGGAAGCTACAGAATGAAGAAACTTGTGAGGAATTTAGGCAGAAGTTGAGACAGGGTCTGGGTGGTCAGGATGAGCTTCCAGATGACTGGGAAACTACAGCAGAGATTATCAGGGAAACAGGTAGGAAGGTGCTAGGTGTGTCATCTGGAAAGAGGAAAGACGGTAAAGAGACTTGGTGGTGGAATGAGGAAGTACAGGAATGCGTCCAGAGGAAGAGGTTGGCTAAAAAGAAGTGGGATGTAGAAAGGACTGAGGAAGGTAGACAGGAGTACAAGGAAGCGCAGCGTAGAGTGAAGAGAGAGGTGGCAAAGGCCAAACAGAAAGCTTACGATGAGCTATATGACAGGTTAGACACAAAGGAAGGAGAGAAGGACTTGTACAGGCTAGCCAGACAGAGAGACAGAGATGGGAAGGACGTGCAACAGATAAGGGTGATTAAGGACAGAGATGGAAAGGTGCTAACAACCCAGGAGAGTGTACAGAAAAGATGGAAGGAGTATTTTGAGGAGCTGATGAACGTGGAAAATGACAGGGAAAGAAGGGAGGAAGATGTGGTTGTTGTGGAGCAGGAAGTAGCAGAGATTGGAAAGGATGAGGTTAGGAAGGCTCTGAAAAGGATGAAGAGCGGAAAGGCCGTTGGTCCTGATGACGTTCCTGTGGAGGTATGGAAGTGCTTAGGAGAGGCAGCAGTGGAATTTCTAACAAGGTTGTTCAATAGGATTCTAGAGAGTGAGAAGATGCCTGAGGAATGGAGGAGAAGCGTTCTGGTTCCGATCTTTAAGAACAAGGGTGACATGCAGAACTGCAGCAACTATAGAGGAATAAAGTTGATGAGCCACACAATGAAGCTGTGGGAAAGAGTAGTGGAAGCCAGGCTTAGGAAGAAGGTGGAGATCTGTGAGCAGCAGTATGGTTTCATGCCCCGTAAGAGCACCACTGATGCCATTTTTGCTTTGAGAATGTTGATGGAAAAGTACAGAGAAGGTCAGAAGGAGCTGCATTGTGTGTTCGTAGATTTAGAGAAGGCGTATGACAGGGTGCCGAGGGAGGAGCTGTGGTACTGTATGAGGTCGTCTGGAGTGGCAGAGAAGTATGTCAGAGTAGTTCAGGACATGTATGAGAGAAGTATGACGGTGGTGAGATGTGCTGTAGGTCAGACAGAGGAGTTCAAGGTGGAGGTGGGACTACACCAAGGATCAGCTTTGAGTCCTTTTTTGTTTGCTATGCTGATGGACAGGCTGACAGATGAGGTAAGACAGGAATCTCCCTGGACAATGATGTTTGCGGATGACATTGTAATTTGCAGTGAGAGTAGAGAGCAGGTGGAGGAACAGCTAGAGAGGTGGAGGTTTGCTCTGGAAAGAAGAGGCATGAAGGTCAGTCGTAGTAAGACAGAATACATGTGTCTGAACGAGAGGGATCAAGGTAGAAGCGTTAGGTTACAGGGGGCTGAGGTGAAGAAGGTGCAGGAGTTTAAGTACTTGGGGTCAACAGTTCAGTGTGATGGGGAGTGTGGAAAAGAGGTGAAGAGGCGAGTGCAGGCAGGTTGGAGCGGTTGGAGGAAAGTGTCAGGAGTGTTGTGTGACAGAAGAGTGCCAGCAAGACTCAAAGGAAAGGTGTACAAGACAGTGGTGAGACCAGCTCTGCTCTATGGGTTAGAGACGGTAGCAGTGAGACAGAGACAAGAGGCTGAGATGGAGGTAGCGGAGATGAAGATGTTGAGGTTCTCCTTAGGAGTGACCAGGTTAGACAGGATAAGGAACGAGTACATCAGAGGGACGGCTCATGTTGCCTGTGTTAGCGACAAAGTCAGAGAAGCCAGACTGAGATGGTTTGGACATGTTCAGAGGAGGGATAGTGGATATATTGGTAGAAGGATGTTGGAGATGGAGCTGCCTGGCAGGAGGGCAAGAGGACGGCCAAAGAGGAGATACATGGATGTCTTAACAGAGGACATGAAGTTGGCTAATGTTAGGGTAGAAGATGTCCATGATAGAGTGAGGTGGAAAAGGATGATTCGCTGTGGCGACCCCTGATGGGAAAAGCCGAAAGAGAAAGAAGATATATATATATATATATATATATATATATATATATATATATATATATATATATATATATATATATATTTTAACAAATACATTTATTATATAAAACAGAAACTAAAAAGAAAAAAAATACAAAACAAATAGTAGCCTTGTAATGTGTCACTGCAACAATTTTGTTTCCGGCCATGAATGTCAACTATAGCCAGCTATGCTTTTACTGTTGAACATGCTTCAAATAAGGCTAAAAAAATGCAACAACATGAAACTTTAACATTGCATTTAAACTCTAAATTGGACACTAAACTGTGAATGAGGAAAACTGTTTTTTAAAAACAGTTCATTCCGTCAGTTTTTTGGCTCATAACTATTAAACCAAGATCATCTTTACAATTGCAGCTCCTAAAGGTACCATTTATAATGGCAACAAAGTTTAATACAATTTTAAAGAAACTTTTAGAGGAAATAAGGTTTTATGTCACAACACTGCATCCCTTAATTGTTAACAGATTGAGCACATGGCAAGTTTTATGAAGGTACCAGGTGTTACTAATTAAACTTATTGGCAGTAAGAAGTCTGTGAACCAAAAATGAGTAAAAAAAAAACAAAAAATTAAATAAATAATTAGTATAGAAAACCTGTAATGCTATGCTCACAGCAGGCATGTGACGAGTATTCAAAAATGTGCTAAGCATGCATTCTTGAACATGCTTTTAGCATATTGTGGACTGTTGAACTGGACTGTTTCTACCCAGTACTAGGGCTTGGTGTTATATAATGCTGTCTGGGCACAAACCAAAATTATTAATTACTCCTCCAGGATTAATTTTCAAACGGTTGGCACTTTCGTGAATGAAAAGGGACGTCATCCACATGTCACTGCCAAATCTGAGTCCCTGATTAGTCAATGTTTGACCTGGTTTAACTTTCAACAAGTGTTTAATGTATGTACATGGTCTAATAAAATTTCTTAGCAATGAGCTTTGATTGTGGAAACCCGAAATGTGTGTTTACGTAGACGATTCATTAAAGTGGTTGCTTGAATGCATGTTGCTTAGGGCGGTGTGAACATAACTTGGTATATGGTGTCTATTACATGTCCTGCTGCAGTGGCTCCAGACGATGGAGTTTTGTGATTTACCACAAAATGTAGGGACATTTGTTAGGTAGATTATTTATTACTCATAATCATGCTCCTTGGCAACAGTACTTGTACTTGTACTCAGAAAGCTTGTTTTATTCTAAATGATGCCAAATTAAAGATGGATTTGAGGGGGTACAGCAGAGCGGAAGATGTAGGTGGCACCCTTGAAAAATGTGTCAGATCTATTTTGTTGATGCCAAACTGTTTTTTGTTTTTTTTGAGCCGCTTGTGTAGCCAGGTGCTGCCAATCGGGAACTTGATTGGCAGCCCCTGAGAGCACCGGCTTGCTGACTGTTGGCCTGTTAACGTGGTCAATGGGTGCATTGACCACGTTAACAGGCCAACAGTCAGCATGCCACATGTCACTACTCTGTCTGCTTCCTATGATATAGGGTAACTTTAAACTTTAACCAAGAACAAGTTTGTTTGGCATGAGGTCACACACCGCCTCCAAACTGAAGGGTAAATTCTTTAAAATGTGGGATGTCAGAGACCAATCACCAGAGCCACCAATTGACCAATGAAGCATGTTTTGCGAGAGAAAGTCAGAGTGTCCGGAGAAAATCTACAAAGGCACTCCACACAGAAAGGTCCCAGATGGGTATGGCGTGAAAGGCGGTCAAATTTGATGAGGAAGTTGAGATCCGTCGAGAATGGGTGGAATGTCGTGTTACTGGCAGGGTGCTTCAGGAAAAAAGGGAGGGTTGCTTTGAAGGTGTCATGCAGAGACAAACCACAATTGGAAATTCTGGTTCAGTGTGTAGTTTGCCAGCCGGAGAGCAGTGAGGGAATTTTGGAAACATATGTCTTTTGGATTCTAGGTTAAAATTGTGAAGAATGCTGTGCTGACACCCGCTTCACAAGCGTAACATTTCAACAAGATGTAAATTATCTAATAAACTCACATATTCTTATTTTGTTCAATGTTTACATGGTTGGGCAAGACAGGAACCAATCCTGCAATCTTCTAATCTGCAACACTTCTGCAATTACACTCCAGGGGCTTGGATGACTTCTTGATAGAGGTTGTTGATTTTAAAAAACAAATGTCTTAGTAAAACAACATTTTTTCCTACTAGTTGTCTATCCAAAAACATTTTTTTCCCCCAAGATAAAATGAGAGATGCAAATAAAAATGTGTAGAGTAGCAGCGCATAAAAAGTGGAATATAAACCAAATTAACTGACTTTAGAAGTTGTATTTGTGATTTGTCTTTCAAAGACAAAGACATACAAAATCTGAAATTTTTCTGATCGGCCGTGTACCAAAACCCTTAAATTTGTCCTGTAGATGGAGAAGCAACGCTTAAAATATTTGGAATAGAATACCTTCCTGTTATCGTCAAAGTAATCTAAGTTAGTGACCAAATACTTTTCCAGAAACTCCCTACATTCATCTTTTTTTTTAATCTTGTGTCAAAGGACTTCAACTTTGGAGTTGTGCAGAAAGGAAGTCACAATTGGAAATATCCGTTCTTGCTGAATTTAAGCTTGAGTAACTGTTGAGTCCTATTTTCTAGTCCTAAAGAAAAAGGCACGCTTATGTCTGGCAAATTTTAATATATATTCGACGCCTAAAAATAAGACTTTCCTTAGTTTGTATAAGAAATGTGCAGAAGAGGGTACTTGAGCAAATGTGCCAGCAAAAAGTTCCATACAGTAGAGACCATTAATACATTCAATGTTAGGATACAAATACCAAACCTCTTCATCCACTTTTTGAGCATATATCAACAATTAATTACCTTTGAATTTTATCTCAGCTTTGTCCCAATGACGTTTTACAAGCTGCTTCTGTTGATGCTCTGACACTGAACATATTCTGAAAGACTGACTTCCACCACATACACAGGTTGGGTTGCGTTAGACTTGTCTGTGAGAATTCTTAAAAAATGTCAAGTAGTAGTTTAACAAGCACATTTTTTCATTTGTGCTACAAATGGTGTGGCCGCTTGTTAAAAACAGCCATGAAGAGTTTCTGCACCATCACTCTTCATGCTAACAGCCATTTGGTTTCTACAAAGACCAGTTTTTGCCACATGTGTCTGCCATGATTTACTCTCTGCCCAGTTATTCTATTGAAGCCTGGAGGGGACAGCCTGTGGATCCAGATATTAATCATCCAACTACTGGATAGGTGCAAACTTCATCCTCTATAAAGTGTTGGACACACATAAAAGGGCTGCTATTTTGTCACTGTAATCGCTGTGCACTCGACTCTTTGGGGACAAAAGGCAACTTTATCTCTTTTTTTATGAGAAAAATAACAGCATAGTTATTGTTCAATACAAAACAAGTCACAGTTAGACATTCGATAATGACTGTCTGGAAAGAAATGAAAGTAAGACCATGCAGACACAATAGTGGACACTCTCTTTGTTTTTTCTTTATTTTATACAGACCAAACAAGTACTTCCTATCTGTGAAATTGATTTTTTAAAGGGTTTGCTAACATTATTTTATTTATTCATGCAAATGTATGGAATCGACAATTCTACTAAATATATAACAAATGACAATTTACGTAGCATTTATTATAAAAAAAAAAAAATTAGGCATTTTGAAATACTTCAAATTTCTTCTGATAATGAAAAAGCTGTATCACTTATAAGAGTACAAATAAAGAAAAATATTAAGGAATAAATTAAGTTCAGTTAAATAAAACCAGAATAATTGTACCAGCATGGTACAGCGTTAGGGCGGTCGACCCATGATCGTATATTGCAGGTTCGATTCCCGCCTTGCACACATGCACAACCATGTGTCGAAGTGTCCTTGAGCAAGACACTGAGCCCCAGCTTGCCTCTGGTGGAAGGTTGGCGCCAGTGTTCGGCAGCGGAGCTGCCACCAGTTTGCGAATGTGTGTGTAACTGGGTGAATGGGACTGTGACTGTAAAGCGCTTTGGACCTTTGAGTAAGGTAGAAACGCGCTATGTAACCAGATGTTACCAGATTTTTTTTTCAAATATAAGTTACTCAGGAGTATAAGTCGCTTCAGCCCAAGATAAATAAGTAAAGGTATAATAAAGAATTAAATCTATACAAGTTGCACTGGAGTATAAATTGCACTTCTGGAAAAGATTTAACAAAAGATACACAAAATGGACATTTCATCTAGAAAGGCAAATCGTAATAAAAGAATAGATAACAATAATAGACTGAATCTATGCACACTTCACTACAATAACACATTAATGCTTATTTAGCTTTATGAAACACATGAGGAATGTAGTACCGTAGTGTAACATGTGAATAATTATTCAGATAACCGTAGCATAAAGAACATGCCAACAAGTCAACAAAACTCTTTATATTACTTAAAATCACTAAATCCATTTAAATCTACATCCTCTTGAAAATTGTGCCAAGTCCAGTGTAATACTGAGTGGCGCTTCCTTTTCTGCGTTGCTCTCAGTAGCAAAATACTGATACACACAACCACAGCTCCCTATAGAGGTTGTTGCTATTTATTGTTAATATATATATATATATATATATATATATATATGAGTTTAAATTGCATTTCCGGCCAAACAATGCAAGAAAATAAATAAAAATACAGTAATATCAGAATCCTTGAAGCTTTTAGTTTTATTTTATGAGACCTGCCTTTAGTTAGTGTAAGAAAAGCTAAAAAGATTTAGAAAACGTTTGATACTCTCATTAGATAATAAAGCAGTTTGATATTGTGCTGCCTTTTTAATCACATACATTTATGTTAAGCATTTTTTCCACTAAAATCTACCACAAGAGGGTGTGCTATTAAGAGCTCAGCATCCTAAGTGATCCCCGTGGGAAAGGAAGTTAAACCCAAGACTGAAAGAAACCGCGGCACAGCAGGACCTCATGTGACCATAGCTGGTGAAACTCATAGTAAGCAATAAAGTTTCACTCTTTCGTATTTTTGGGCCAGGGTAGTGAGATTAAACCTTTGCATAACTTTAAAGCATGTTTTTATTTTCTGATCAAATCAAAAGTTGGATTTACTACAGTATTTTCTGCGCTATGGGGCATACCGAATCATGAGGCACACATCAATGAATGGTTTATGTCATATATAGGGTGCACCAAACAATAGGATGGATTAAGTGAGACAGAAGAGTCAGAGATAAATCTGTCAGTCAGTCAAAGACTGAGACAGACAAAACACAAATGGATTCCAGCACAAATCAAAATCTTACTTGATGACATGAAACTTATTTCTACTTAACTTAAATTATTTCATTTTAAACATGAGATTTTTAGCTTATTTGCTGAACCGTTAAAGTTTAACTTTCCTTGAATGACCATAAAAGACAAGCAGCCTTTAAAGCACACTATTGCCAGAAGGTATGCTTAGACTCACAGGGTGCTTCATTCTGATGTGTTAGCAGTTTTATACCAATCAAGATATCAAGCCTCTGTTGATTTGCATAAGCAGAATCTTAGCTCTGCCCCTCTGTGCTTCCACACACTAGCAGATTGATTCAAAATCATAAACTGATACAAGCACAAACACAGGTGTTGCAGGATACCTTTTTGCTTTTCTGGATTTCTTGTCGTAGTTTTATGATAACTATTACTATTTCATTTTAAAGGACCTGTGTAAACTAAATAAACTAAGTAGTGTGGTCCTCAATTAGCTTTTTAGAATTGTGATTGACCATAAACAATAGTAACACAATCCTACAGGGCATCTTTAGTTTTGTCTTGTTTGCATAATATAATGAGCTGTCCAAATTGGTTATACATCAGTGGAAACGTGATGCATTACTTTGGTGGACAGACATCATAACTTGGGCAGAACAAAATGGAAAAAAATATATGTGACAAATGTTTGAAAATAGACGTAATAGACGGAAATTGACGGTGCACCTTTTAATCCAGTGCGCCCTATAGTACAGAAAATACAGTGAATTTTCAAGGAAATTGTCATTTGATCAAATTTGACTATAATTTTCTTCAAAAGGGCAACAAATATAGATTTTGAGGGCAACAAATATAGATTTTGAGGGTGACAAATATAGATTTTGAGGGGAAAAGTCAAGTGTGGGAATGAATAAATGAACCTTATAAACACCCAGGCAGCGCTTGACAATAATCAGTCTGAAGGAGTCAGCTCCAGCAGAGAATGAGCCCCAAAATGAACGCTTCCTATGCTACCCAGAACTTATCAGATCTTCTGCTTTTGCAGTCAAGTCCTGTCTTGTTCAGCTGCATGGGTCAAACTAATTTACTTGGTGCTTCTTCCATTTCCATATGAACTTGTTTTTGCTATCTTTTCTCCCTGTTAAGTGAAGATAGTCTTATAAAATGTCATTTTGGCAGGGTAATGGCAGACAGCTTGCTCTCAGGAATCAGCGTGAGTGTAAGGCTGTAACAAGCCACTAATTTATCTGCATAATGGGACAAATTTATCAAAGTGCACTAAGCTTTGCGAGACAGACTGTACTCGAAAGAGTTTGATGGACAGATTTGAGAACGTTCTCAGAAAAGTCCTTAAGTTATGTTTTTCCTGTTTTTCAAACTTTTTAAAAGCTTGAACGAAACTTGAAGATATAAGCCTTTGTCAGAACTGCCCCTATGGTTGGTTAAAATCTGTCTGCGGGTAAAAAAATTGGGTAAAGCTGTATGGTGGCCCACGGTGGTCATTACTTTGGTTCAGTTAGCATGAAGAGCAAAATTGTTCATTCACAAACATTTCTACTGGCATACTGTGGGCGACATGTCATAGAGAGCACTTATACAACATGCAAGGTAAGTAAGGGTGAGGTAGGGAAGATGCAAGAGTGTTGTACATATTTTTCCTGCAAATTTTGCAAGAAGCCTCTAAGTGCATCACGCATTTCTCACTTACATTTGCCACACAAATTCTTCATGATAAACTTACTAGAAAGATGACAATGGTATGTTCCATTTTCATGATGTCCCTTGAGGTGGTAAAATGACTCTCAAGGAAACTGCAAGGCACACTTGCATACTCTTTAACCCTTGTGCTATCCTATGACCCCACACTTACATTGACGTGTTATCCCGCAATCTCACATGCATTTTTGGGATAATTGTGGCAGAAGTTGCTGGAAGTTGCTGGAAGATTTAATTTAAAAACTGTGTGACGTGTGTTCGTTGTGGTTTCAAGACGTTTAACAAGGAAGACTCATTGTGCGCTGAGACGCTGTCACTTTAACCCAGTGCTTCTCAATTATTTTTTGCAAGGCCCCCCCTAGGAAAAAGAAAATGTATCCCCCCATACACACACGCCGCAGTGACAATATTTAGGTTAGTGTCTATAAAAATTGTGTAAGTATACCCAAAATTGTATCTTTTAACATTGACAAAACAAAACAGCAATATAAATCCACTTTCAACCAATATTAAATTTGTTTTGCCACACAGAAACCCTGTTATAGTCTAAAACAGAAAAGAAACATAAAGTCATTCCTTATTCAAACTAGAAACATTTTTGACCAACTGAACCATTTGATGCTGAGAAAAATAACTCAGTCAATAAATAAAATTAAATTTTAATTGATCTGAAACATTAACACAGCAGCACCAATATATTTAACGTTATTGTCTGAAGAAATGGTTAAAAAACATTGTGCTGATTTTTCTTCTAAATGATCGATTTTTTATTTATGATCTAAAAAAGTGCAGCTGTTTCACTGCATTACCTGCTGTCTTTATGTCAGTTACTGACACCAACTAAACCACAGGCAGACAAAGAATACATTTATGGAACATAAAGACACGTCTTCAAAATGTCTACAATAGTTAATCAAGAATGACATTATTAGCATGAGCTGAGTAATCTAAAGGCATGAGATGATCCTGGTGTTGCGCAACAGAGGCTGCTTGCGTTGACCGGTTGAAAAACACTGATCTAGATGACCCAACTCCCGATGTTAAAGTGCCTAGGATAGCACAAGGGTTACGATGAAGCAACTCTTGTCTACGGCCCTCCATGGGCCAACCCATAAACCATTAGCACCCTTCTCGGTCAACTCCCACAAGAGTGCATGTGATTAAGGCTCTTAGAAAGAGGAAATTCAATACATTAATGGTATATTTTCCTTTGTGGTATTGAAAAAAAATGTTTATGGCTCTATTATTCCATGGCTATCTTTACAAACCCTACCTTGTCCCAAATCTGTCTTTTTCAGCAAAACGTTTCTTACCTTTTTTCCAGCCTAAAAATGTCCAAGCCTATTGTAGAAAATAGATCAGAGCATCTATTGAAAACACAAACTTTCCTTTTGAAAGATTGCAGAATGTTATTTTGGGTAAAGCCCTTGTTAGCACAAATGTTTGCTATCTTCTAAAGCGTCATGCCTCAAGGGGGTTACTAGTTTACCATTTAAGAAGTTGCAGAGATAAAAAATAAACACTGTCATCAAGAGAAAGCCTCTTTTGGACAGTCTAATTCACAAAAGGTTTTTTTTTTTTTGTGGGGGACATGTTAATAATGTATTCCAGCTTTGTGCATGGGCTGTTGTCAGAGAGCTTCATATACCACTCCCCTTAAGGCTCGAATTTCGTTAATCTACTTTCTCTTTTAGATTTGATCTTTAGATATGTAAAAAATTTGAATAACACTGCACAGTATGTAGCAAACGTAAAACTAGATAAATTAAGGGACTCTGTTTATGTATTTACTAATTTTTGGATAGAAATACATCAAGCCACAAAAATATAATCCCAACAAAAATTGTCAACATAATCAGAAAAAGTAGCTGCTGGTGCCCTCCCCAATTAGCATGTTGGCTTTGATAGATTTAATCTAAATATTTTTCTTTTTACTATGTTGTATTTTATTAAGGAATAATGTTGATGAGATCTATTCAAACAATAGAACGTTGAGTTATAAATAGATTCCTAGAGAGAGAAAAAAAATTGTACAACTAGACTGACTTCCTGGCAAGCTTTAGATCAGGTGGGAAATGAATAGATGAAGATACCCATGAGTCTTGACTTTGATGGTGATCAAGGAACCGATAAACAGTACTTTCCAAAATGCAGGGTTTCCTGAAAGTTGGAGAGACAAACAGCATGACATCGAAAAGAAAATGTGTACAGACAGGTACGGTTTGTCCAAAGCAATGAAGGAAAATATTAATGAAATGACAGTGAAACTGATGGCAAAGGCACTCACCGGATGAATAGAGGAGCAACTGATCTTCTCCACTGGAATGACACCAAGGCTTCCCAGCCAACAAATTTTACACCAACAACGAAGAATCCATCCATTTTCTAAAACCCGCTAAATCAGAGAAGGGTACAAGCCATTATTTTGCAAGTCATAGGTCTCAAGTCTTTGTCCTCAAGTCCTGAGTCAAAAGTTGGCAGGTCTAAGTCTAGTCTCAATTCAAAAGCAGTCAAGTACAAGTTAAGTCCCAAGTCAAGGCCTAATCAGTCTCAAGTCACCTCCAAGTCATTGAAAGTCTTTTTCTACAACAGAGTAATATTATTTACACAGACCATGTATACTTTTGATAACTGTATCTATTTATCAAAATTTATCATGGGATTTACACCGCTTCGACATTTCATACCAAACTTTTCCAATTGAATGTACATGTGTTAGTATCGCATAGCAACAGTCCAGTGTGAACACAATATGCTGAAAGCCCCTTCAAGAATGCGCGTTTAATGCGTTCTTGAAAGGGCTTGAGATGCCTGGTGTGAACATAGCATGACTTGAACCATCAAAGCAAACATTTGTTTAAATATCTTGAAGGAGTAGCAATAGGGATTGCTGAAGGCTCCTCCGACATCTCAAACAAGTGCTGTATAGACCTTAAACGAAAGTTGAGTCACAGTAAAGCTCTGTTCACACGGAACGCAATTCACCCAACAAATTTGCATCGGCTGCCTCCCCTTCGCCGCGCTGCAAATTGTCTGTTCGCCACCTATCCAAAAACGTTTTCTTTAAGCTTGATGCCAGATACCTTCACATTTCTGTCTGTGTATTTCATTACAGCCCTGGCCAGCAACTGACCCCACCCCTCTTAACCTTCTCATCTGAGTACACTATGAACTGGATTTCATTGATTTATATCCCCGCTTCATATCCTAAAATACTGCATCTACTGTACCCCACACCTACTCCACAACAACCATATCCACCTCGAAATGACTGTGATCTGGACTTTGCATTGCTGCACTTTAACAACAAGCTGCTATTGACTACAACACCTGTTTACAGTGTCTTATGTTTGTTTAGTCCTTGCTGTGTTTTTTATACTGATATTGCACTTTGGTTATGTATTTATTTGGTGAATCTGAGTTTTTAACCACTTTGAAATTATAACGGTGATTGTCGATGCTCCAAACGCAATTTTGTTAAATAAATAAATGAATCTTGAATTAAAATTCATGGAAGACATGGAGGCTGTTTAGAGATTGAACTTATTTCTTTTAAAAAGCTCTACAAAAGCATCAGTAATCGCGTCTCCATGTTTGGGTTCATTCACATCACAGTACGCTCTCCATCGTGCCGCTGAAGCCGCTTTCCGCGCCTACTTCCGTCTCTCTGTAAACCAAATTAATTTAAGAGAGGAAATATATGAACAAGAATCAAACTAGGGGATCCATTTATTATTGTCTCTATGAAAATAAGGAAAATATCACAAAATTTAGGATGCCCTAGCTTGCTGCTTCCCCATACCGCAACGGCTGTGGGCTAGCTCCGTCCTGCTGCTAAACCTCTCCTGCTGCCCACGGAGCTAGTTTGCTTGTCATCCTGGCATTCAGGCAGCTGTTGTATAGGATGTTGTAGTTTAGGGTTCAACAGGAATATTTATATTCAGGACGTGCTGAGGTAACTTGTCTTTTCTTAACATACTCGTTAGCAATTAATTTACACCCGAAGGCTAAAGGTTACGTATCCCATCATGCATCACACATATCCCATAATGCATCTCGACCAATCAACATGTCCTGTAACTGTGGTGCAATCAAATAAAACAGGATAAATGTGTACGAGTATTATTTAGTGGGAACCAATTAACTAGATTTTTTAATTTATTTTACCCATGATTTAGCCCAGATCCCGGGCTCCGTTGCACTGGTAACATAGATGACCGTTGACTATTGATGACATCATCAAGCGGAATTTGAAGACACTATTTTTCCATTTCTCTCTGCTACGATGAATAAATGTAGGGGTAGGGAGAAGCCGTAAGGTTAGGGAAACAATTCTGATTTGGCCCATGACTGATTTCTATTGAGCTAAAAATACACTTTGGTCGGGATAAACATGTGTGCATAATGTACTGCTTTGGATTTGAGCAGAATGCAACTACAAAAATGTTTAGTGTTATTTAAAAAGGCTCTTGAAATAATCCCATGGGGAGAGATGTCAGTTGTGTCATACAGATGCAGGAAATGAGCAACAAGCCAATGGATTGGAAAATAAAATGAAATAATTTAAAAAATGAAATAGGATAAATAAGAAGCAGTGGAACATAGATGCCATAGTGATATTATATCAGCAAAAGAACGTTCGTTTATAGTTCCAAGATATTGTACTTCTTCAATGTTATCTCTCTCTAACAGTTTCTATTTCAGTCAAATGCATACTATCAGTTATGCAAATTAGTGAATGGCATGATTTAGCAACATTGTTTTTCTAACTCTTTCCCCATTAGAAGTAATAAAGAACAGTTGATCTTTTATTACTATTTTTAATTATTTAGTTTTGAACCAAAAGTTCATTTATGTTTTAATCTAGAATTGAAATGTGTAGCACATTTTTCTAAGACTTGACAGGACTCCATTTTCTCTTTACCCATAGTTGTGATAGAAAATTGCTATTTCTACATAAAATACATATATTTATAGATTGTCCTTAGCCCTGTGTGACGGGGTCCCGCCGAGAAAGTATGCAGAGGAGCCAAGGTGAGGAGGATCTTTCTTTATTGCCGACACTGATGCTACACGCAGGGCCATGCAGCACACAGCACACTCTCACTCCTTCCTTTCACTACCTGCAGTGCTCACCTTTAAATGGGATGCCACGCCCATGGGGCGTTGCTCTCCATTCCCTCCAGGTGGCACCACAGGTAGCAATCAGGCCAACCGCCACGCATCAGCGGGACTCCGTCCTCTGGCTCGTGCTCCTCCACCCACGTCCTCGCGTCGGATGGATGCACGGGCTGCAGCTGCTCCACGACGGCGACCCCTCCGATCCGCTCCTCGGTGCGCCGCTCCGGTCGTTCCCAGCCCCGGCAAAGGCCCTTCCATCGGCCACACGCCCCGGCTGGTCTCCTCCCGGATGGCACCTCAGCCGATCGGAGCCGCCGACAGCAGGTTACAGGCGAGTTGTGACGCCTCTCCAGGAGCACTCCCCTGACGGCCCGGTAGACGTCAGTCCGCCCCCTGTCCATCACCGCGCGGGCCTCCAATGCCTGCGTAGGCGGCAGTGGAACCGGGCGGTATGCCCGTCCCGCCTCCGGCCGTCTCTGTGCTCCGGCGGTCCGCCCCTGCTGTCCGCGTCTGCAGGGCCTCTACGTTGGACGGGGGCGCCTGCAGAACTGTCGGGTGGAGATCGGCGTGGGGCTTGCGCGGCGGCAGAGGGCTGGACTGGATCGCCGCACACCGTCGATCTCTCAGAGGAGGGGGATGGTGTGACGGTGTGGCACCGTCAGATGCCGAGGGGGGGCCACACCAGGTTTTATTGTTTGTGTATTGTTGTATTTTGTTATTTAATGATTGCTACCTGTGGTGCCACCTAGAGGGAATGGAGAGCAACGCCCCGTGGGCGTGGCATCCCATTTAAAGGTGAGCACTGCAGGTGGTGAAAGGAAGGAGTGAGAGTGTGCTGTGTGCTGCATGGCCCTGCGTGTAGCATCAGTGTCGGCAATAAAGAAAGATCCTCCTCACCTTGGCTCCTCTGCATCCTTTCTCGGCGGGACCCCGTCACACCCTGTTCTCTGGATTTTATATCATGTGGGAAATTCTTCTCCAGACAGACTGAAAACCAAATAAATATCTACTGTAATCTCACGACCATAGGACATACTGGGTTAGAGAGCGCTGCCTTAGTTATGGGTTATTTTTTTGTATTTGACACAAAAGGTTTTTAGGTCACACATATCAGTAAAACATGCATGCTAGTGTGTGTTTAAAAAGGCAGCGGGACCAAAACTGAGTTGGTTGCGATTTATTTTTTATTTTTTCAGTCATAAAACAGCATCCAATCCTTATCTTCTGTATCTGAAATGAACAGTTGGGCTAAGTTTTTTTCAAACACGCCAGGTTCACTTTAGTCATTCATTGTCAGAGTCCGTTGACATTCGGCTCCTCATTAATGATGCCAGAATTTGCAAAAGCTCGGACAACAGTGCAAGCAGACATATTAGCCCAAGCTTCTACAATCCATTCACAGATTGTGGCGTAACTCGCCCGACGCTGCCTCCCAGTCTTAGTGAAAATGTGTTTACCGTCCGTCAACCATCGCTCCCACGCCGTTCGCAACCTTAAGGCCCGTACACACCGGGACGAATATTCGCCAGGCGTTATTCGCCAGCGTTTTTCGCCACGTTTTTTGTGTTCACACCCAGGCGATTTTCGCTGACGATGAGTGGAGTGAACATGCAATTTCATTCCCTGACATTAGATGGCGCTTAATGTAAAACAGAAATACTCCTGTACACAAGGTGGCGCTGCGCAACTTTACGCTTCTTAAAGTCGCTTTTCACTCAGAAGAAGAGAGCAAGTATTTCCCGGGGGCAGTTGTTCTTTGTCTGCTACCGTGCGGGTGTTGGGAGTTCTGGCTGGCGCCTCTGCTGCGGCGGGGGTCTTGGTGTGGGGATGACTGGGCACTCTCCCTCCTTCTTCTCACATTCCATCATCCATTTTAGAAGAACATAAACACTCACTGGAGCACAGGTGTTAGCTCACCTTTGCACAAATAGTTCGCGTGATCGAATGAAATATTTCACACTAATTGGTTTGAAGGCATAGGTATGCGTGTGTGAACAATATTTTTACTGTGTACATGTTGATGTGAACATTTTTGGAGCCAACAGGTATGTTTATAACACTTGAGTGTGTGTGTGGACAGGCCCCACCCTTATAGACTTGCATTACATCTAAACATCAATGTAATGATTTTAACCATCCAGCAACTTGTTGCTTTATACTGCTTCATCGTCCCCCCCCCTTCTAAAGTCACCCTCCTATCCCCCCTCTCTAACATCCCTCTCTCTTCTGCCCTACTTTTCTTTTCCATCCGGTCCAACACAAAAGATTTTCAAATATGATTATAATATATGTCCAACAAAAGAGGCCATCAGCTCTCATCTGTTTGCCCAGCTGTTGGACAGGACAAGTTTTAAAAAAAAAAACGCTACCGCTACGGCTTCGGTGGGGGTCTTAGTGTGGGGTTGGCCGGGCACTCTCCCTCTTTTTACATTCCATTATCCACCTCAGTAGAACATAAAACACCCACCTGAGCGCTTCTGTGTGACAGAATGAAATGCCCCACATGACTTCTGTGGTTATCCTCCAGATTTCTTTAAGTCCCTTTTTCACCCTTTCTTTTGTGCCCTTACTCTTTCTCAAACATCCCTCCCTTCTTTCCTCTTCTCCTTTTCCAACAATTGTCTGACAAAAAAAAATATACGAACGTAATCAATATAAATAAAGTTTAGCCTAAACTAGGTTTATACAAATACACACCTTGTGTGTCAAAAGATCTACAACCCCTTGTTGTAACAGTAAAATATGTCCAACACAAGAGGCCTTTAGCTCCTATCTGAGTACTTAGCTGTTGGACAGATCAAGAAAAAAAAAGATTAAAAGCAATAAAAGGTCAGCTAAGCTTTAGTTGAAGTAGACACCTTTTTAAGGGGGAACTGAATTGGTAGCCGTTACAAATCAGGTAGCGATACCCCCCCACCCATGCTAATCCCAATTCTTTTATTTAGTTTTTTATTTATAAAGTTAATTTGTAACACAATTCCTCAATAAAAGCTTAAACCTTTGAAACACTTTCTAACAGATTCACCCAACCCCTCTTTTTGTGGTAGGGGTGTGTCCTTTCAACAAGTTCTCTTGATTGGCAATAGTGATTGCCACAGAAAAGCTTACTTGCAATAACTGCTTACTGACCTCATCTGGCTACAACATGGCAGCGTCTGTATAATGAAAAAATAGCCACTGAATTGACTTCATTTCGTTGGAGCTGGAAGTAAGGCATTTTCTATGGGTGATGTCACACTAGCTCGGTCCAGTTCCATTACACAGTCAATGGTCACCACTTTACAATTCTGTTCTGTCCTGCTTGAAGGTGCAGCTAAAAAATATGTTAATTCTCTTTCAAATTCTAAATCTGTTGTAATAGAGGGTTAAAATTCACTAGTGCATTTTGAGTTTCCTTTTAACCATTCAAATTAAGCTGATCACTGTTGAGTCATTCACAACTAATAGAGAGAGAAGCATTGGAGCTGCCCTACAGAAATCTGCTGGAGGTCATTGGTCTCTGACTCAACTAAGAAACATTTTCTTCATGAAGTCCTATCAGTTTCTAGCTTTGTAAACCATTGCAGTAATCGGTATGAGTGATCCTGGCAGTGGAGCTGCATATAATAGCCAGTTTATGTTAAGAAAGCTTTTTGATAGCGGGATTTTGTCACAGGATGCCAGAGATATTGAAACAAAAACACACCCAGTAAGTGTAACTACATCATTCAGCCGATGGCTTTTATCTTTTTTTTCCTCACTTCTCAGCAAAGATAAGCACTTCAGGGAATCACATGTATTTGCCATCATTTCCTGAAGTCAAGCTGTCAAGCTCACGGTGAGGCTCTCAGATAATGAACTCTTCCTTCTGCACCTTCCTTTGGGTGAAAATTTCAAAGTGCGTAATGCAATTCTAGAGGAATTAAAGGTTATATTCCGTTTGGATTTGAAGGTCTTCAAAATTTTTATTATTGTAATGAAAATGTACCGCATTTGAAATCATCACAACACTTTAAAGCTTCTCTTTGTCACTTAGTTGAAAAATTCTCACACTCACACCTGAGACCAAGAAAAACAACTAATCAGTGTGTTCTTAGTGATGTTTAACATATAATAGAAACATAATATTTATTTAAAGTATAGAAACGTATGTGCGGCTAGTGAGCTGCATACTTGGCTGGAGTTACTTTTGCTTGAATTTCCTTAGCAATGTGGCGTGAAGGTGATCAGTGTGTGGCTCTGTTGAATTGCAATGGAAGGTCAGGTTGCTCTGATGACTGCTTTCAGCCCTTTTGTGTTGTTAGCTTTGGCTTTTCATATGTGTCTTCACTAAACTAAATAGACTGCACAGAGTTTGGGTCTGGCGATTTTTCTGGCTAAACAATTACAGGGATACTAAGGGCCTTTGGAGCTAGTACCTTTGGAACCCACCCAGCTGGTCTTTTGGCGAAAGGAAAGCAGAAAGTGTTTTAACACTTCCTGACTGAGAAGTTTGCATGTTCTACCTGTTCATGCATGGTGCTCTGGTTTCCTCTTGAGCTACGTTCACACCGCCCTCGGCAACTCGTGTTGAAGCAACCACTTCTAATGAAAAGTCTATGTAAATATATATTTCTGGCTTCCATATTAAAATTTCTCATATTCTCACATTTTTATAACAATGTTTGGGCTGTTTGTATAAAACGTGTAACCACTGAACACATGTTGCCAGTTAAACCAGGTTGAACTTTGACCAATGAAGGACTGGGATTTGGAAGTGAGGTATGGATTTGGTTTATCTGGTTAACCCGGACACCAAGCGACGAGCCTGTCAACATCCGCATTTGTTTTTCAAATAACGATAAACCAAGTCACTCTCCTGACATTATATCCACCATTGGAAGGACGCTATAGTAAGTAACTGAGCCATTTCCATTTTGTGCCCAAACCGCAAGTTTTGCAACATTTAGACCAGTGTTTCTCAACCGCTGTGCCGTGGCACACTAGTGTGCCATGGGAGATGGTCAGGTGTGCCGTGGAAAATTACCCATACACTGATCTAAAAACATTTACCATCACCAGGATATCAGCTCTGTGTTCATCCAAACAGGCCCTGATAAAACATGGAAAAGTTAGGAATATGAAAGATCATAAAATACTTTTTCTTTGTGTTGATTTGATTCTTTTAAAGACACTTTGATAAGAATGACGGTACTGCAATTTAGCCGCAGCTTCAGTTGTTTTCGGAAAAGTCCCACCCCTCCGTCTCCACCAATCATTCTTGGAGGCTTAATCATACGTCATCAGTCTGACCAATCAGAAGTGGCTAAAGTCTTCACTTCCTTGTTCCGATTTAGCTCATAAAGTCTCTCAGTTCCGAGAAAAATACCAACTAAAGCTCGTCTTTAGCAGTGTAGCTTTCCGCAGAATCCGGTGTCAGACCGTGGAACAAGTGAACAAAACAATGCAGCTCAGAGAAGCAAGTGTGTCTGCGATCTGCGGCTGTTTCGCACAATATCTCCCATGATGCATTGGGTTAAAGTGAAGTTAAAGTTAAAGTGGGTTAAAGTGCATCTCAGAGCACAATGAATCTTCCCTGTTAAACGTTGTGAAACCACAACGAACAGATATCAAACAGTTTTTAAATCTTCTCGATGAAATCAGAGGTCAACAGTTTAGTTCTCCTTCAAGGTTTGTGTTTATTAACAGCCACACTTTTCTAATAACGTCTGGATTATTTTATATGTTAAACTGAAGAAGAAGTAAAATAACATTTAAGAAAAAGGATTAAGGTGAAGTGGCCAACAGACATAATTAAACTAAATTAAGTCGTCATTTTTCCGATCATTCCATTACCACATGAACGTAGCATTTCACTAAGTTTGTGTTTTTCCCTGAGGTACATCATAATTGGCACAAGTTAAATTGGCACTAAAACAAAAACACAAATCACAGTTTTGAAATAAAAATCCCAAAATGTTCCATTTTAAAATAGACTTTATAAATATATAGACTTTCAATCAAAATTGAAATATGTTTTTTCAGATTGCATGTTATTTCTTTCTCTTATGAGGTTGATTAAAAAAAAACACTTTGCACATATCATCCTGGTCCAGCCTTTCTGTCAATTTTTGGACCTTTCATGGCCAATGAGTCAAAATATTTGCCCATCCCTGGTCTAGGTTTTAATCTATCTTCTCTCAGAGGTAGCTAGAACAGGTTACAGGAACTCCTGTGATCCTAAAAAGAGGAAAGTAGAAATAGAAGATCAATAGAAGGATAGAATTAACTCTTTTACCCCAGAGCTTTAGCTCTAGTATTAACATTCTTTCGACAACTGTAACTCTTCCACCGTTTACGCAACTTACACAATATCAGTGGATTCTAAAGAGGGGAAAAGCAGCCTTGCGCTGATATGCTACACTGTACAGTGGTGAAGTGTCTATGTACTTGACATAAATCCTCTGATTCTGTTGCAAAAATAAAGCCTCTTTGAACCATGCATCATCCAACGCTTTTTTATAAATATGTGTTGCATATTGGTGCAAAGCAGATATGAAAAGCCACTTTTTTCTAAGTCACAATCGGCTGATTCACACTGATTAGGTAAACAGTCAGTGTTACGGTATGTCAATAAGCGCATGTTGTTTAAGTGAGCAGGACACATCTCTGTTGATAAATGGTTAAAGTCCCTGAAATGACATTTTTTATAAAAGAGATTCACATCTTTTTCTACTGAAATAATACATCAGCCACTCCTTTGGGCTAAAATACATCCCACTTTTTATCGGTAAATAGTTCTGATCTGTCTTGGAATTAGACATTGGTTGTACATTTTGTCCACTCAATAAAACTGAATGTTTTTTGTCTCAGATCTTAATGCCAGGATGCAGACCCCTTTTTATTCACAGGGGAATCCCTCTGACCTAAATTACTTTTTTTGAATGTATCCCTAAGAAAAAGATTTTTTACTGGCATCTTGCAGACTGTTCTTTACAGATTACAACCAAAGTGGGGTCATATTTAAAGAAACTGTGTAACAATTATTTTACACAATGACTTAAAGTAAAATAGGTTTTACTTAAAAATAAGTTTAAAAAATAAAAGAGGTTTATTTATTTATTCTATGTTTTTTTAAGTATACTTTTGTTCTTGGCATCCAAAGTCAGAAAGTAGATATTTATTAATAAATTATAAGCAGTCTTTGTGCTTTATTTCATTTTATCTAAAATGCCTCCTGCAGCCACGTAAGTCTAATCTGTTATTTATGGTGCAAACAAAATAATACATGCAGGTCTGCCTCATAAAACTCAAATTCTCCGAACAAAAAAAAATGCCAGCTTGTATACAGGGACTCACTGCGAGGAAGACATGATGAAAGCACAATACCAAAAAAAAGAGCAAGTAGAGCAGAACGTAAACGCTATTTTTAAATGTTGATTGCTCATTGCAGGTCAAGGGGAAGACGGTACATTGTGTAAAAAAGAAAGTGCCAAAGGGAACAAGAAAAGGGCTCCATGTGGACCTCCGATCATGAATGAATTTGACAAAAGCTGGATCCAAAGTGAGATGGGACACAGATACTCAAGTGCATGGACATCTTCTCATCCCCGAGGAGCTTCATTACTATTAGTGGATATGAGGCCATCAAACTCTTTGCCTGGCTTAAAGTAGCTGTGGGGGAGGGAAACAGATTCCAGAGGAAAAAAATAAAAAGTCATCCTTTGTAGGGAATTTCCTGTCTCACTTTGCTATCGCACTGCTTTAAAGGTCACTAAGAATCAGACACTGCATACCTACCATGCCTCCTGACCTGGCCAATCAAATATTAGCCACAGGCTTTTCCGCACACTGAGACGGTGTGGGCTGGGTGCAATCAGCTGAAAGAGGCTGACCCCTCATCCACACGGCATATTTTTTAACCTTTTGGATTTGGTGAGTTTTTGCTCTGGAAAAGTTGCTACACCGTCAAAGCAGAGTAGGTCAGTGGACCTTAATTTGATTTCCATCAAAATATTCAAGATTGTTAACTTTGCGTTTTCTGTAAAAGTTTTGATTAGGGTATTTTCCGCACGATAAGGCACACTTAAAAGGCTTATTATAGTTTTTTTTTTTTAATGACTGAACTTTATAATCTGGATTGGGTTGTTTATGGATCAATTCATATTGTACTTCCTGATGTTGAAGCGATTTTGAGAGGTAGGCAGCACTCGGTCAAAATATGTGGCTGAGTGTAATGGTGAATATGCCAATGCAGCTAACGTGTAGCGGTGTCGGGCTGCTTTTTTTAAGTGTTACTAGAAAGGTTGGGAGTTAGCATAGTCATCGTAACGTTTGTTTTAGCAGTACCAGTCAGTTTTTTTGTAGATGTTGCAAACGATATTAGGGGGTTATTGTGAAAATGCTAACCCAGAACATGTTGCTGTCTCAGACTGCTTTTTTTTTTTTTTTTCCGTGCTACTAACAAGGTTAGCAGCGTCATGGTTATGTTTGTTTTAGTGGTATCAGTCTGTTTTTTATGTGTCACAAACAAGGTGACTGACTGACTGACTTATTCCTGACTCTATTGACTTGTTTAATGCGCCTTATATTTCTGTGCGTGTTATATACAGTATAACACAAGTTCAAAATTAGACCATTCATTGATGGTGCACCGTATAATCCGGTGAAACCAATTGTACACACTGTAAATATTTTCAATCTGTAGATCTTATTTACATTCCTTTGAGACAGATATTGAGCTTCTCCATCTCCCACGGCATTCTGGAAAAATATAGCTACATCTTACAACAATTAAAGTTAAAACGACGTCACCTGACTATGAATTTAAATGTTTGACATAAATACAAGAAAATCTTTCAGACGTTTGTACAGATGTTAGTCTGCATGATCACTGGCAGAAAAGTAAGAGATAGCAGGACCTTTGTCCTAAAACTGCTGATAGCGGGACTGTGAGGGGACCTGACATGTTCCTCAAAGGCAGTTATGTCATGATGTGTGCATGTAAAGTGACAGCGGGCTGAAGCAGATAGAACTCTGTTTGGTATACACACAGTTTTATACACTCTGTTTTATCTGTGTTTAGAGGCACACTGGTCAAAATTTTAGTCTTGTCTGCCAAAAGTTCCAACATTAACAGAAACCTAAAAATTTGTGCTATCATAAGGCTGCATATGTTCCTTTAAAGACCCACCCCGATGAAACGTGTGTTTTTAGCATGTTCTAGTAACATTTTTCTGATTAAGCTCAAAGTTGTATTTCTGAGTTTTTCATTATTCAAAATGTTGTGAATCGGCACGAGACCAAAAATTCCATTTGAAAATAAGCTTATTTATGGTGTAAAAAAAGACGCTTAAGCTCTCTGCTCTCCTTATAAACAAAGTTCTCAGCAAATAAGAGAGGAAGGGGGGCGGGGTTGCCCATGCAGTACCGTCCACAATTTAGAGGTAAATTTCTAATGAACTCTGTTGCTCTGCAAAATCTATGTCCTAGAAAACGACTATTTTATTTTTATTTTGGCTAAAAACAGCATAAAAGAAAAGACTTAAATTAGTCGCTTATCTTGACAGGCATAACATGCTTTTATTTTTACATCTGCAGCACCTGTGGAGCCCTTCTGTTAGCTTCGATTAAAAGAAGATTTTAAGAAGGGTGGGTGCTTGGGTTCGAAGAATGTCAAGGTGGACCAAATAAAATGCACTTTATAAAACAAACGTTTCCTGTACTTAAAAATAAAGAGATCCAGAGATATTCCAATGTTTAGCCCCAATTTTAAAAAGGCCTTGTTTAATAAATTATAATAATTTAGCAACTAAAATATAAATAATTCCCCAACAAAAATATAAACACAAAATATTCTCTTTTTTTAGACTATGTGTAAACAAAATAAAACACTGGTTTCTTACCCAAATTACAAAATAAATCTCACACAATGAAAGTTTCCCGGATATTACCACCTTAGTTTATAAAAAAGACAATTAACAGAAGTTAAAGCATTAAAACACTGAATATTTTAAATCTTTTCAGATCTTTTCTTATGCACGTGCGCTCACACACACACACAGTCCAGTTTACTCAGGGTACTGGCACCTTAAAAGCGGGAGAAAAAATATAAAATAAAAACGTTGCAGGCCTGTTGTTGCTCTTGCAAAACATTGAGTGTGTTGCAATGATCCAGACAGATGCAGCAAGAAAAGAAAAATTGACTACTCCGCTTCGATGCAACCCACCGTGATGCACATTAGCTTTGTAGCCGCCACTCCCGAGTCCCGCTCTGAGTCTGTCCTTTCCCATCCAGAAAACAGCTATCCGGCTTTCAAACTCATTCGCAGTTTCTCTTCTCACGAATCCGAGATAATTTTCTCAACTCCTCATTCAAAATGTGTCATTCTGGCCACCTGTTTGTCTCTTTAAAAGACTCGAAGCCTTCTCTCCTCCCGCATGTCAAAAGTCACCATGTGCTCTGGTCTCAAACTTTCTGTCTGACTCCCCCCTTCTTCCTCACCTGTCCCCGCCCTCTCAGGTATCAGGAACCAATCACAGTTGGCTAGATAAAGGGACTTCCAAATTAACCAATTAATATAATCATAAAAGGAAATAAACCAAATAAGATGACCCCCCCTTTTTTTTAACTTGTGCTTCTACTATATAACAAAATCATATAAACTCAATCGCTATTATTTACTCGAAATAACGAAAATCTTGTAAAATAATCTTCTACTTTATTTATTTATGTTTTTTTTCCAATAAAATTAGCACAGGACTACACGTCAAACAGACTTGACTGTGACTATTAACAGGAGTTGCACGTGCAACAGTGATTGTCAAAAGAAGGTTTCCTCTCTTTTAACTTAGCATTTTTCTCTAGTGTGTCTCTAAAACCTCACTTTTAGTCTTCTTACAGAACTATTGTTAGCGCCATAAGATTTTTTTTTTAGAATGCATTGTTTTATTATTTATATTTTCTTTTCACATTTTGAAATGTAAGGTTTTATGTGCTGAAGGAAGGAAAATAACTTTAACGCTAATCGTCTTTGCTTTTTGTTTTACATGTTCTAATGGTATTTTTTTCATGATGGATTTATACAAAAAAAAAGCCGGAATCCCCTGTGGCGTTGGGGGGATTCCGGCTGCCGCTGCTGCTGCAGCGGGGGTCTTGGGGTGGGGATGGCTGGGCACTCTCCTTCCTTCTTTTCACATTCCACCATCCATTTTAGAAGAACATAAACACTCACCTGAGCACAGGTGTTAGCTCACCTTTGCACTAACAGTTTGCATGATTGAATGACTGAAATATTTCACACTAGTTGGTTTTAAGGCATAAGTATGCGTGTGAATACTATCTGTTTTGTGTACATGTCGACATGTGGACATTTTTGCAGCTAGCAGGTGTGCTGATAACATTTGAGTTTGTGTGCGGACAGGCCCTGCCCTTTTTGTACTACATTTGAACCTTACCGTAATGATAAACAACCAGTAAACTTGTTGCTTTATGATGCTTCATGGTCTTATCCCCCCTCCCCTCCTGTTATCATCCTCCTACCCCCCCCCCTCTCTCTAACATCCCTGTCTCTTCTTCCCTTTTTTCATTTTCCGTCCGGTCCAACACCCAAGATTTTCAAACATGGTTGAAATTAATAAAGTACCTCAATTACAAAAGGGGTTTATTCAGACATACCTTTGAAGATTAATAACCCCTATTGTTAAAGTAAAATATGTCCAACACAAGAGGCCCTCAGCTCTCATCTGCCTGCCAAGCTGTTGGACAGGACAAGTTAAAAAAAAAAAAAAAAAGATTTATCTATTCTCCTTTTTTTTTTGTCTTTGTATTGCTCCTGACATTGAGTTGGAGGTGTGTTCTAGGTAGGATCAACTCCACAGCTGCAGGGGACAGTATAGAGAGAATGTGAGTCCTACCCCATCAGGTGGGTGGAGGTAGGAAGAAGTATTAAATTAGGTGACAGTTTGCAGGTGAGGGTTTGTCCCGAGAGACAAACATTTTAACGCTTGAATGACATCAATGGTATGTTTAATTCAATTTGATATTGTATATTCTGATATTTGTGTGAACAGTATATTCAACAAGTAAAAAAGTTTAACTGCACAATGCCAAAGTTTAAAATAATAGTATTATCTTAACATACATTTCTGATATCTGTTTAGTTATGTTAGGTTTATTTTAAGGTTATCAAGCTCTCATGTATTCTTGGTGGAAAATAAAAGAAGTGAAATGGGTGGAGTTGTCCAACGTCCTCTGTTGTCTCATGAGCCTAGTCGAGTTATGCCGGCATTAGAAATGAGAAAAAAAAACTCGACAAACAGTCTGGCTAAAATCTCAGAGGGGAATTTCCAATGAACTCCTGCCACTCGGCAGACACTATGTCCTAGAAAACGCCACAGGTTTTCTGATTTTGCCTGACGTAAATGTAATAAAAAAAATAAAAAAAAAACACTGGGAATGCTTTTTCAATAGATAAAAGATGATGAGAGTGAAATTTTTAGTAATTATTCTTTTCAACTCATCTTTTGATTTGAGTATATCCACTCCATGTCTGAAAAAAATGTAGTTTAGATTACATATGAGCACTACCTTTGTCTTTCAGGTTTCTAAAACCCTATTTGTCCACAGAGAAGGACAATCTCCCCATGCCGCATCATCACAACGGGATGTTCTTAAGATGCTCTTCATGGATTGTGTTGTTATTTGGAGGAAACCCCTATAAATGGAAACAGAGGCCCTCACACCCAGCTGAGAGTGATTTTGGTTTCACTCCTTGGACATGATTGCAGCATTTCAGGTTTTGAAAGGTTTGTTGGTGTTTTTCAATCTGTTTGTGTGAGAACATTGTTGTCCATCATCTTGGCCTCGCAAATCCTGTAGTTATTTTAATGACATCAAATGTAGCTAAAAAAAACCCTACAAATTAAAAGCTTCTTCATTTAAAAAAATGGACATTAAGAATGTGGGATAAAAAGAAATCAATGCAACCGTTTAAAAAGTCCCCGACAAATTCAGTCGAAAGAAAAAGAAGCACATTTTCATTATACCTCTGGGTTTCAATATATAAATAAATAAAACAATATCACCCTGGAAAACCAAACACCCTGGCTGCCTGTTGGACCATTTGCTCCCAGTGTTGATTGTTCAGTGAAGATCAGCATAAATAAACTGAGATGAAGCTCGATGCCAAGATCAGAACAAATAATCCTGTTGGCTGCATTCTCAGAGGGTTATCGCTCTGGCTTCTCCGCAGGTCTCGGATTTTCGACAGCGTTTGAAAAAAGCGTTGTCGTTTGGGTGAGTAATTAAAAATGCTAAACAAAATTGTTCGCTCCGAGTTGTTTAAAAATGAAACAAAACACACAGGACTTGCCACCCTTATATTTTTATTTTTGATATCATCAAAATTTTTACAAAACATTTTCTGACAATTATATAATCAAAGAAGAGCGATATTTTTGCGCTTGGACCAGGTCTCCACAAAAATGCTTTAGGTCTGAACACAGTAAAAAGAACAAAAAAAAAACATTCAAAAAGAAAAAAAAAACAGAAAACAAAACAACAATGCAGCAGATATTTACATCCTACAGAGATCAGATCTGCAGGAATGAGGATGATCAGTTTGACAGTCGGGGATGGGGTGGATAAACTTGAAAAAAAAAAGAGGTTTGGGGACATTTGAACATGCAAAGTAACAAAGACTAATTTTTATATTGCTTTTTTTCAGGTATTCTTTACTTACTCTTTATGGCACTCATAACAACTGGAAAAAAAAATCAGCCCATTTAAAGAAAAATCTTCCATTCTTCTACGCTTACATAAAATCCAATTAGGGCCGTGTAAACGGGCTTTGTCAGACAAACGAAGAAGTGTGTTTCCCCGACAGAGGTTAATGACCATGCCTTCCTATCCTGTGCCACCACTGACATGAGCAATTGCAGAAAAACAGAGTGGGGACAATGCGGGTCGAAGGTTAAAGACTTCCTGCTAATGTGAAACAGCGTGGAACAATAACAATCAATGGGGAACGGGCTGGCCTGAACATCTGTAATGGTGACACTGGTTCAGAGGAGGTAGAGGAGCAGGAGATGTTGTAATGTAGATTTGTGCACACAAACACATGCCATCTGGGTGCATGCAGGGTTCTTCAATCTGTAACAATAATTCCAGTCTGTCTTTAGCAATGGAAAGTGGTGAATTGTGACTAATCAAACCTGTACAAACACTACAGACATACTTATAATAACAGAAACTAAAAGTGGGATGTGGAGGAGGAAGAATATTTCCAGTATTTTTTCCTTTTTATCTCTATTATGTTGTAGTTGCTGACCGAAGAGCCATGACTGGGAGCTGTGAGGACATACTACCTCCTGATAAGACACAGATGTATGGCAGAGGAGAGAAAGCTGCAAATCCACGTTTGGCTTTGAATTAATATTTCAAATCTGGTTATCAGGTAATGGATTACTGTCTGCAGAACCATCACAGATGGCCTTGGGTGAACTGGGATGGATGCGTGTGTCAGAATCAGCAGTATTTTATTATCATCTATCAAGCTGTGCGCACTGCCACACTTTCTTTGCTTTTTTTATTTTTATTTATTAAACTTGTCTGTGTTTATGCATTTATGCCTGATTGTTTATGCAGCAGAAGACTGACGAGTCAAAGCGGAGCCTTGGCAAGGTTGCATCTTCGTATGAGAGCATGCATAATACATATGACGACACAGAAAACTTAAACGTGTCTTGTCCACGCTGGAAGCCACATGGGGCTTAATATGACACCTATGTGTGGGTCTTGCATGTATTTGAGGCTGTCTGAAGCTGTCTTAATAATAAATGTGGAAATACACTCACCAGCCACTCTATTGGGGACATCTTGCTAGTACTGATTTGGACCCCCTCTTCCTTCCGAACTGCCTTAAACCTGGTGGCATAAATTCACCAAAGTACTGGAAACTTTTCTCAGAGTTTGGTCGATATTGACATGATGGCATTATGCCAGGGGTTGGCAACCTGTACCTCTCAAAGAGCCATTTTGATCGGTTTCCAACTGAGATGAAAGCACAGGGAGCAACAAGTGTAGGGGTGTTAGAAACATTTTTTTTTTTTTGCCGATATTTCGCAATAGTTCATTTGGTAATACTTGCATTGATTCAAAATGTTGTCAGGATATTTATTCAATTATTTATTTTACTTATTTATATTCTTTATGAGCGTGATGTTTGCTTTGATCTTTTGTCCATTTTCCACAACCTTGAATAGACTTTTCCGTCTTTCAAAACAAATTCACTTTGATGCAGACTCATTTCTATTTTTTCTTCTTTAAATCCAGTAAACCCAATAAATTATATCAATTTTATGGGTAACTATTTTTATCAGGCAACAATTGTTAGTTTGTTGCGCGTCTGGAATAATAAGCGGTGAGTCTAAGCCCCGCCCCCGCCTCTCAACCTGTTCGTTGTTTTCCCCCGCTTGCACGCTGGAGGGGGGCTCCAGCGTGTTCTACACAGACAGCGGTCTGCGGTCATAGAAGCAACAAGGTGACAGGATATTAGGGGCGCCCTAACACAAATTTTATTAGTTTTATGTGGAAATTGGTGGTTATAGGCTAGGGGGGAAAAAAGGCTTTTTTTATGTGTCCGCTACGAGATCACCACTGACTGTCTTTCCCAGAAAACTTTCCATCCCATAGCAGACTCTGGTCGGCATTCACAGCTGCAGACACGCCCCCTCCGCATTCACGCTGCTCTCTTCGTCCTGCCAGCTCACACTACCTGACGGTGTTAAAGGCACCACGACAATCTTAGAACATGATAGCTATTTTACCAAGCCCCATAGAGCCGCAGCACAGGGAGGAAAGAGCCGCATGCGGCTCCGGAGCCGCCGGTTGCTGACCACTGTATTATGCAGTGGCTGCAGATTTGTCCATCCATGATGCAAATCTCCCGTTCTTCCACATCCCAAAGGTGCTCTATTGGGTACACATATGGTGACTGTGGAGACCGTTTGAGCCTTACTGGAAGTAGCCATCAGTAGATGGGTTAACTCTGATAATAAAGGGATGGACGTGGTCAGCAACAATACTCAGGCTGTGGCGTTGTAACAAAGCTCTATTGGTACTAAGGGGTCCAAAGTTTGACAAAAAAGATCCCCAACACCCCTCCACCACCAGCCTGAACTGTTATTACAAGGATCCATGCCTTCATGTTGTTGACACCAAATTCTGATCCTACCATCTGAATGTGGCAGCAGAAATGGAGACTCAGACCAGAAAACGTTTATCCAATTTTCTATTGTCCAGTTTTGCTAAGTCTGTGTGAATTGTAACCTCAGTTTCCTGTTCTTGGCTGACAGGAGTGGCACCTGGTGTGGTCTTCTGCAGCCCATCTTCCTCAAGGTTGGACGTGTTGAGCATTCACAGATGCTCTTCAGCAGACCTCGGTTGTAACCAGGGGTTATTTGAGTTACTGTTGCCTTTCTATAAGCTGAAAACAGTCTGGCCATCCTCCTCTAAACTCTGGTTTCAACAAGACATTTCCACCCACAGAACGGCAGTTCACTAGATTCTCTCTTTCGGACCAATCTCTGTAAACCCTAAAGATGGTTGAGGGTGAAAATCCCAGTAGATCAGCAGTTTCTGAAATACTCTGAAATACCAGCTCATCTGGCAACCAACAGCCATGCCATGTTCAAAGTCACTTAAATCACCTTTTTTATCTATTCTGATGCTCTGTTTGAACTGCAGCAGATGGTCTTGACCATGTCTACATGCCTAAATGCACTGAGTTTCTGCCATGGGATTGGCTGATTAGACATTTTCATTAATGAGCATTTGGAAAGGTGTGCCTAAACCAGCCCGAGCCTTTTTGTAAAAAGGCTGCAAGCTTTCACTACGGCAGAATAAAGTTTCCTCGCACGCACCTATTTGTCCCTCTATATTTTTGCCTTGTCTTTTCATCCGTTCTGCCAAGCCTCACCCCCTCAGTGATGCACATTTAGCTTTCCCTCTCAGTGTAAATAAAGTAAAAAAGCAACTTTTTACTGCCATTCTTCAGACCTTTATTCAGTCCACCCACAGCAAAAACAAAAAGAGGCAAAAATCAAAAATGAGAAACAGAAGACTAAGGAGAGGAGGAGGGGGGTTAAAGAGCTTTGGGTGTACAAAACCATAAACAAACAAATCATAAGGGAAAAAGTGAAAAAAATAATAATAACAGGCCTGTTGGCATAGCAGAGTTAGTGCAGACGGTCCTGGAGTTCAGCTCAAACGTGCATCATTAAGACAAGCACTTGTGCCTTCCAGTTCTCTCATGGCAAAAAGAAAGGGACAAAAGACTAAATAATTACTGGCAACAGGATTCAAGCATTCTGCTGCACAAGTCCAATTTTATCATGAAGGTGGTCGTGATTAATGGATTGTTGATTAGTGAGGGATTTAATCATGATCGTTCCAAGATTTTATTAGCATTTTTTAATTACACACCACATCCAGACTTGCTTTGATCTCTGTGTTCAGACTGAATTGAAGCATTATCATTCTTATGAAACCTGATGTAGAAAAAACCCGTGAGGTGCCAAGCTGGGCCCCACCGCAAATTTAATAGCGCCAGGAAATACTGCTTTATGCGGGGCGAAAAAGGGGAACGGGTTAGCCACTAAAAGGAGCAAAGCCCACAACGCGTGCTGCCGGTTCTAGGGCAGTCTGGATGGAAAAATATCGCTCCTATTGTTTGTATCTGGCTCAGTGTTCCTCCCAGACTGGTCAAGGTTTCTCAACATATTAGCATGCGGACAAAAATAGAACATCATTAAACAGGTTCACCTGAGTCACTAAGCGGCAGACATGGATTCAGGCCAAGGAGTTATCGGGGTGATACAGAGCAAGGCAAGACATTACATGAATAGAATCCAGAGCTCCCATTATAAAACATTGGCACAGATGCCATGACAAAGTAAACTCAACCAGCACTATTAAGCAACCGTACTGAGCAAATCAACTGCTTTTTTATGCAATGTCCTGTACACAAAGTGACCTAAACCCTTCTTATTTGTGAGACCACGGAATGGTGTTGCATCACTTGTTGCTTGGGTCAGATTTTTGGTGAAATGCTTAACTAAATCTTGGCACATAAAATAAAAACATCTTGGTAAATAAGAAAAGCACACTTCAAGTCCTTGCATAAACCTTCAAATGGCAAATTGAGAAATGGTGTGGAATGGAACGAACAAGAAAAATAACAAGACCACCACCGGAACAGGAAAAACAAAATGGCGCTGTGAGGTTTGGCGCTCTGAGAGCATCACATTAACAAGGCTACCAATCACTCCTTCATTATGGGTGAACTAAACCTCAGTAACACCAGTTGTGATTTCAAAGGTGGAGCTGTGAAGGTGGAGCATATAGAAAAATATTCATCATTGAAACAACAAGAGCATTACAATAGGAACCTCACCAAGTCATCTTAATAATATATTCCCACTGGAAAGTGAATAAGGCTCCTCTTCTGTTGACAATGTCTTTGTTTTAGAAGAAGCGAAGTCCGTACTTCTTTCTCTCCTCTTTAAAGATTTATTATTTACAGGATAAATAAGTTCCATTTGATTTAGTCTGTAAGTCTTATAGAATTTTTTGACATCATCTTGAACACCTCGAAACAGTTCCTTCTTTTTCGTCCTAAACTGAAAAAGAAAAAACTAAATTAATCGAATTTTGAGGATGCATCCACTTTTGAAAGCTGCAGGTTTCCTCGGCAGATCTGTGGGAGGGACCCCCCGCCCTCCGGTGTCTGCAGATGTGTAAAAAAAAAAACCTCTATACACTGCTTTTGTGAAGCTACAGCAGATATCTGACAGGTCATAACTGTTGCATTAGAGGTCAGTCACAGTTTCAACTGTGTGGACAATGGGTTACTGGAACCAGTGCTGCCGGCACGCTTCCGGGGGGAGTGTCTGGCAATATCCCTGGTACCATCATACTCTGGTCAAAGAGAAGTCATCGGGCTGGTTCTACATGCCCCCACTCTGCATCATTGTTCTCTGTGACGGAGGCGCTCTGACTGAACGTTTCCTGGTCCAGAAACGGCGCTCTTCAGTCCGTTGATAAAATGCAAACATTGACTCAACAATGTTTCCACGGGCTGTTTGGGGCAGTGAGTGTGGCATTATTCATTTCAGCTTAACTTTTCCGCAATATGTACAATGCTTTTATTCTACTGCACTTATTGTCACCAAAGTTCCCATGGTTGCCTACAGAATGACGAATCAACCTGCTGGACTAAAACTCTCAGGGTGTTTCTTGATTTTTGTTCATGAATCTTTGCATAAAACATATTGACCTGGTGCTTGGAGGATGCTATGATTACAAAAATTCGATCATTTTTCAAATCAAAAGAAACTGGAGAGTACCACTCGTTTAGACGATCCCAGCTCATCTAGAATCAGCAAAGGCTTTGGTGGTAACTGTAAGCTAGAGGAGCCTTCGTGTCTGTGCAATAAAGAAATTCATCAATAAACTCTTTGGTTTAACATGCACATTAATGGAAATCAGAACTTAATACCACATTTACGAAAACAAAACAAAAAGAATCTAGGTTTGACTATTTTTGCAAAAAGGATTCTGGATCTTCCCTTTTTGTCACGAGCGAGTGACTTGCATCTTTTTTGAATAATCACAGTAAGAAGAAGCTTTGTGTTTTTTAAACAACAGCTGGTTCTGCCCCTCACATTTTGTGTTTTTTCTCTGATTGCGACGTGTTTATTCCACTTTCCCTTTCACACCTGAAAGCCAAGCTAACTGCTGCTGGGAACAGGTATACCGTTATGCTGACACGATAGATGATGAACGTCACATCTGGGAACGAGGCGCTGCCTTCCTGCTGATCTGCCTCCTAAAAGTCAGTAGTAAAGGGTTTTTTAATGAGGTGCTCTTGGAAAAGAAAATCGAACTGATGAACAGAGATGTCTCATCATGCTGTATTGTGGTATTTCTGTGTGTTCTAGAAGCCAGATCCCTCTGGGCATCATTTGAAAATGTAGTCTGTTACTTCATGTACTCACGTTCTAAAAACAAGGCCCCCACTGAAAAAAAACCCAAAAAAACACTTCGCCGGCTACTTTTATTTCAAGGTCATGTGGCCTCCGCCTCATTTGTAACAACCAGACTCACTAACGCCCAAATTTAAGTGTGCCGGTGCGCTCAGCGGGTGGAAACGGGCTACTGATGGGACCTTCAGTCTGTGGTCTGAGAATTGGTGGTGGGGAACGGGGTCCTGGTATCGGGGGGGCCATGTTGGCAGCAGAGGGGACCGCAGGCAGGGCTACTGTCTGTATTGTGCCTCTATCACATGGTCCCAGATCGTCCAGTCCCTCCAGGCCTTGAGGTGGTCCCTCGTAGCCCACATTAAGCCTCAGAGGTTGATGGGCTTGGCAGTAGTCCACAATAGGCTGCTCATATCTGTAAAAGGCCAGGGCACCCATCTGATGGGGTACCTGTTATTAGGGAAAGGAATGATGGAGAGAATAAAGATGAGATGTGAAAAGTGTAGGGGACAAAAAGAAGAAAGAGGAAATTAATTAGAAACACAATTTTCATAGCAACAAAAGCTATTCCAAGCAGAAAAATAATTTTCTTTTAGGTTTTTCTGTCTTCCTCTTGTAACACCGATAGGTCTGTAAATAATTTGAGTCATTTTGTCAACCAAACATTTCGACTGAGATATCTTGGGCCAAACCTTTTTTTTTTTTAACCTTTAGACCATTTAATACAAACATAGTGCTATCTAGATTTTTCCAACATAGTATTCGCTAAAACGCTGATGAGGACTGACTGGGAAACCTGGAAGACTGAATCTTTATGCGTTACTGAAAAGTGAGAATTGACAACAATTCAAGCTTGCAAAAATGACCATGAGCATGTTATGGTTCTGTGTAATGTTTACTTATGGCTATGCCCTCAGCAACGTGTGTTCAAGTGACCACTTGTAACGGAAAGTCTACGTAAACATGTGTACATGCACATTTCGTGCTTCTGCATTCAAAAGTGTCACGTTTACACGTAACGAAGATTTTGAAGGCCGTTTAAGACTGGCTCAGGGCTGGTCCTATACCAGCTCTACTTACAAAACTCGCGGCAATTGAACGCACGCTGAAAGTCAAACTGGTTGAAATTCGACTAATCAGGGATGCAGATAAACATGGCGTCCCTTTTAATTCAAGAAAGTGCCAACTGTTTTAAAATTGATCATGAAGAAATAGTTGCTTGGGGTGCCCGGCTGGAATTATATGACACAAAGTCTTTCATGTATAGGAACAGAGCTGGGAAACATAAAGCCTGGAGTAAAATTTGCAAATTTTCACCGATTCGACATTCTGTACCGAGGTAGCAGACATGTGCCAGTAATCAGTGGAAGAAGCCCCTCTCCACTAATTCCGGCTCTTTTTAGAGATCCAGCTCATTAGGATCTGCTCACGAGAGAGTAATCTCTTTCAGCTCCCAAAAGGATCTTAATGTTGTTTTGTTGCTTTATTTAATTTATTAAAAGTATGCATTCATTGAATAACTAGTGTAAAAAATTGTGTGTTTGTTCATGTGTATGATATGTATATGCTATTAATCCTTCCAGATAAAATGTTCAAAATAAATGATAAAAACAAAAACCTGGCTAATTACAATTCAACTTTCAATTTATAAAAATTACATATAATTTAGACTTTTTCCTTTAAAGCAAATTTAAAGTGAAAATATGCAAAACTGCAACCGCAATACAAAATACAAATTAAAATGTGCACTCTGTTTGCTTTCCTAATTGCTAACAGTTGGGCTGCACGGATTGCTCAATGGGCTGGCAAGGAACGCACAAGGAGCGTTCTTATCACTTAACAGCAATGATGGTCTCTTTGTGCAGAGCGCAGGTTTCGGGGGTTGAAAAATGAAAAATATGTACGTGCCTGTGTCTCACCTACTTCACCTTTACTTGCCCTTTGTGTTGTTGTGTGTAACCCTTGTGCTATCCTAGGGAGTTGGGTCATTTAGACCCCACTAGACAGTGCGCTGAACCTTTTTTCTTCAATGATTTGTGATCTTCACTGGTGTCCACGGATTACATGAAATTTTTCCACCTTTATCCACCTTTGTCATGGTAGGGAGAACACGTCAATGTAAGGGTGGGGTCATCTAAGATAGCACAAGGGTTAAGTGTTCGCTGCTACATGTTGCCCACAGCATGCCCATTGGAAAATCTGTGCTTAAACATTTTTGCACTACGGATTCACTGAGCGGTCAACGATCTTAAAACTACCTGCACAGGTTTGCCCGCACAGGCTTTTCCCCTGCATCCACCCATAAGGGCAGTTATAACTAAGGCATTACTGTTTAAATGTGTGAATGACATGTCTGAGCACATGAATCTGTGAATGTACTGAACATAAGGCCATTTTAAATTGTAAAGGTCACCATGTGGGTATGTTTTATTACAATAACAGCTATTATAAACCAATATTTTTGCTTTAAAATATGATAAAACCAACAAGTGGAAGCTTCATTTTCATTCCAACTTTTCTTTCATTTTTAAACTTTAATGAGTTTGCAAAGTAATTTTTGAGAAGAAACCTTTATGTGCATAGAATTGAAAATACCGACAAGCAGCAAACTAAAGGGCATCTATTGAATATGCAAATGAAATTGCCCCCCACCAGCTGCTGTTCACAAACAAAAACAGCAGAAAAAAATTAAGATAAAATGTACTTGAAATAATATTAGTAATAATAATAATACTTGGGTAGCCACAGCTGTTCTTTTAGTCCATAGACCCATTTGTAGCTTCTGAGTGACTCCAAACAGTTAGTTTGGCAGCTTCCTCCTGGCGCGGCGTAAATGTTCTCACGTGGTGACCACCTGAGCCTTCACTTATCCGTAACCTTTTGACGCACAGACCCTTATAAATCTTTCGTGTGCCATGAAGCATGTGCCTCACAGATGTGGAAAACATAATTAATAGAAGTCTAATCCCTTCTCCTGCACACAGCGTTTTTTTCCTATTTTTGTCATTTAACATGAAAAAAAGAGTAGTGTGGGGGAAAAAAACAAAAACCACAGATGCTTCTGCGTCTAACCTTTGCTAAAAGGGACAGAACACAGAAGCCTGCACCGTCTCCAGTGTCATGCCACTTGTGTTCCATCCAGGGGCCCTCACCACATCTGTCGGTGTATCCCGTCCTCCCTCCACAGACCTTAACACATTGCCAAGCAAGCAGATGAGACTCTTGTAGGCTCCTTTAACTTTAACTTTATTCCCCATTTAAGAGATTTCTAACAGGCCGTGAAAACAGCAGGGTGAGATGGCAGCTGACCTGGATTAAACACTGCAGGCTGGAAGAGACACATTGTCTGATCTGTACACACAGGTGACAAGAAGCACACAACCCCTGCAGGAGCTGGAGAGATGATGGCAAACCAGAAGACATGAATAATACAACTTCTGACTCTCCAGAAGGCGCTAGAAGCAGAGCAAGTGTCACAGCCTGCACTGTTTCCCCCTGCACATTTTTCATGCTTCATTTTTAACATAAACTACACGCCACCAAGTCTCTGTGAGGAGCATGATTCTCCAAAACCCTCCTATAAAGACATTTTTGCTCCTATAAAGGATTTTTCAAAAAAAGTATATTCATATTTTTATGTTTGTGGGCGTTTCCTGTCAATTTCACCAACTAATGTGAATCTAATTTGCTAATTTGTCAAACAAACAACAGAATTTTTTTTAGGTTGCAGCCTGCAAATGTAAAAAAGCTGAAAGTATCAATTTCAGTTGCAGACACCTGAAAACATCTGGCATGTACAGTTAATCTAAACTAATTGCATGATCAGTTCAGATGACAGCGTATCAGTTGGAAAAGAGAAGTAAAAAAAAGTCAAGTAAAAATGTGTCAATCATTTTCAAACACTTATCATTACTTAAAGTAAGCTAAAAAAGGAGAAAATCCTAAACTTTGGATTCATTTCACCATATAAAAAAATCTGACAGGTCTTCTTTGAAGTAAGACAAGAAAAATAAGGTTAATGCTTTCTAACTGACTGTAAATGTGATGGAAATATATGCTGCAAAGGTGAAGTGAAAGTGGATGAAAAAGCTCATGTTTAAAAGTCAAATGAAGACAATCCAGGCAAACACCAACTGGCAGGGGAGGAGGAAAATGAAGCCAACTTGACGGAACCACACACTCTTTCATTTAAAACCATAACTAGGATTAAAAAAGTACATTGTTTTCCTTAAAGCTCCACCCTGCTCGTTTTTTGATCTATTTTAAAAGCAGTGACCTTTAATTATGATTAAGGTTTTAAAAAAAACTGTTGTTTTGTAGAACATAGTTTCTGCAAAGCACCAGGGGCCTCATTTATAAAACTTTGCGTAGGATTTGCGTCAGAAGTGGCGTACGGATGAAACATAGGGAGTGCGTACGCACAGAAATATTAGGATTTATAAAACCGTGACATCCTACGCATCTTTCCCTTAATAATTCACAACCAATTCTAAATGCAGCGTAGCTTTTGCGGCTTCATGACACGCCCATAGTTGCCCATAAATAGTCCGTGAAACGCCCACAAGTTAATATTCATTGATTGCGAAATCATGGCATACACAGAGAGGTGATCAAAAAAACGTAACTTCACTCAATGTGAAGTAGAAGTTATCGTTTGCGATGTGGAAAAGAGGAGAAAAATGTTGTGTGGGCATTACTAATGCCAAAAAGGCACTTGAGTGGCAAACTGGCAGACGCCGTAAATGCTGTAGCCTCACAACCTCGGACCGTGGCCGAAATAAAAAGAAAAATGGTCGGACATCAAAGTCGATGCAAAAAACGTCTAGCGCTCCATCGCCAGAGTGTGTCTGCCACGGGGGGGGAGGGGACACCGGAGCTGACCCCTCTTGATGAGAGACTGGCGGCAATTATTGGGGAATCCCTATTAAGTGGAGTGGTGTCTGAGGCGGAGGGGGACACCGACGTGCCATATGCACCGGGTGACACAGGCACGACGTGGTTCCTCCGAGTGCTCCTCTGTAACGCCGGGCCCAAAAGTCCGCAGAGGTCCAACAGGACGGTTCGAGGAAGTCGGAACCGGCTCATAAGCCACTCGTCCTCGTTTGCCAGCAAGTCTTCTTGCTGTCTAAAGATGTGTTCACTCCGAATTTTTCCATTTGCCACATCTTCTAAGAGCGCAAGATCAGCCATTGTGCATCATTACGCATTGTGATGGGGCATTTTATTTCCCTCCATACAATTGCATCTGACAAGCTACAGATGTTGGTAATAATCAACGTAGAAATGGGAAATTGTTCAGCGCAAATGTAATTTCTTGTTGCTTTCTGAATGGTTGAGACATACGCCATACATTGTTTTATCAAAAATAAAACAAACTAAAGGCATATGCATGAATACCATAATTCCGTACCTTACGAATAAATGTTTTACTATGAAAACAACTTTCCCCAGTGGACAATTAATATGTCTGTCTGTCTGTCTGTCTGTCTAATTGCATCAATCTATATCTGCTCCGCCAGACAGACACATTAACGAGAATATCAGTTTTGTACATTATTTCGTTCTGTTAACTGCATTATTTATGAGGATGAATTGCACAACATGCCAATATTGCAGAACATATTTCACTTTTCTATTTGCAAATATGTGTTCATTTGAATTTCTGTTGTAATTTTCGTTTGATTTTCTTTGTTTGTTTCACTGCTGATCGATCAAACGGGTGTTCGTGTAGGATGTTAATTGTAAGACTTGCTTTATGAAGTCTTCATGTTATTTATGAGAGGCAGTATTGTCATTTTCACTTTCACTTTCAGTTGTTTCTTCCATCTGCCGACGGTGTCGCCATTTCTCATGTCACCCGTTTTTGTGCGTACGCCTGGGTCAGAGCTTGCGTGAAGGACCGCACATTTTCCCGTCAAGTTTGCTTTTTATAAATATCCATTATTGCGTAGAGAGTGGCGTACGCAACGTTTATAAATGAGGCCCCAGGAGTTTACTTGAAATTCACCTCTGAGTTGTGGGCACGACCCTTGGAACAGAGCAATCCCACCCCCCTTCTCCTTCCCATTACTGAGAGTTATCTGTTTACACTCCCCTGCTAGCTTACAGCCCTTCACACCCCCATCCTACATTTTTCGGTGCAACAAAAATGCAGAGCAGTATCTGAGCTATCCAGATGTAGATATGAATCCAGCTCTACAGTATTGAACCAGATGTCAGCTATGGATCTAGTCGTCTACTAGTGGATGCATCAAAATGGAGTGGAGCAGAGTACTTGTGGCCCACCCATGGTATTTTCTATGTTACAAATACAAAGATTGTATTTGTATACAATCTTTTTATAAACTGCATTTTTTAATCTGCTCCTGATTCACAGCGATTTGCATAAAGAAATACACAGAAACACAATTTTAAGTTTAATTTTCTTAATTCGTGTCCTCTGTCATAAAAAAAAAATATTCTCAAGAACACGTTAAAAGCACCAACAAAAATTTTGAGACATTAGCACATAGGAGTGGGTCTTCAAGCAGGCTTAAGCTTTCCTGTAGCCAAGCAAGAGTTCAACAAATCCTACTCCCTGCTGGTTTCATCTGACTCCTTGTTATAAAATTAAAATCATTTCCAAACACCTTCCAATCTTGCGTTTCCTTCATTTGTATCTGTGCACCTCCAGAACCCAACCTCCTTCTTCCAAAACCAGACTCCATTATGCGAAGCTGACTCATTACATTATGAGCACTCAGTGGATTACTCCCCTCACTCCCCTTTCAGTTTAAGCCCTTCACCCCCCACCCCAGGCACCTCAGCTCTGCCCCCCGCTCTCTGGCCTATAAATTAATGAAAAGAAACAGCAACCCTGAATCATTTTGGCAGCATCTATGAAATTGTTTTTGAATAAGTGAGAGGTATTTGTGCAAGATGTTGTTGTACATTAGTTTTTACCCTTACTTTTTATTTTTTCCATACAGATGTGCTGATTTAGCCGTGATTTAGTAAATTATTAAAGCTGGTAGGTGCCCCGCCCTGATGAGTTTCTGAGTTTGCATTTCAATTTGAAATTTGACAGACATCAAGTGCGGTGCAATGCAAATGAAAATGCATTTCAGTGGGGGGGGGGCTGTTTTGCAATTTCATTTGAATTTTGACTAAATGTCATCTTTTATTATTGTACAGTTCATTGCAAAATGGATTTTGAAAATGAACGCTCAAACTGCATATTCAATTGTAAATTGCAACATGCATTTTTTGAATCATGACATCAAAAACCCATGACAGTTTAAAATGCTATTGATTTCCTTTTTTTTTTACATTTTATTTTCTAAATTGTGGTATTGAAGTGTCAATTTTATTATTGAATTCTAAACTGCAAAATACATTTTCATGTTCTATACCTGAATTGCATATTGATTTGTCAATTGAAAAATGAAAAACATAACTTGAATTATAACTAAAATAAAACTTCAATCCAACTCATTAGGAGTGCTGTCAGCCACTTCATCCCTCACCATTAGGACTTTAGGAATTCATCCAAACAGTCAGTTGCCAAATATGGAAATTGAGTAACACCAACAAACAGGAAGCCACTTTTATATTTCAAATGTTCTTTAACAGAGTTCTTTGACCTGGACTGTTGTGATTTAACCATTTATACATTTCTCTTGTTATGCATTATGTATGTTAGTGCTTTGCATGCAAACCATTTTAACCCAATACGCCCTATTGACATAATTTTTCTGCCAACTGGATTACTGCCAACTGCATTTTAAAGCAAGTTCAACAGAGGGTTTGACGCATACTGAAATCAAACTAACTTCGGGTAGTTCACTGATTAATTAGGTTGTATGTTTTTCAAGGTCAAAGGAAAGCATTGTTCTCATTCAATCTTTTTTTTTAGTTTTATTCTGCCTGTGCTATTTTCTCCCATATTGCAAGCTTTTGGAATTAAAATAAAATGTATAAATGCTAAGCTACTCTTTTTCGATGCCTGAACTGTGACAAACCTTTTATTGAATCTGTTCTCCTCCTCTGATGGCGGAACAATTAGAAGAAGCAAAAGAAAACGTATATTAATGAGACACACATGTATGATAACCCTGAAGTCCCAGTGAAACCATGTTGTTTGCTTTTCTAAGTATTATTATTATAAATATTGAGGTTTGTTGTGGGACTTTCGGAACAATAACATAATGCAGTAGTACATTGTTTAGATGGAAATGATTATATGTTCACTAACATGTTTAAAGTTCTGTTTACCTGTTGTGCATAATTATTAAGATATATCTATATATCTATATATATATAAACATATATAGATATATATATCTATATATGTGTGTGTGTGTCTATGTGTGAATCAGTGTGTGTGTATTTTTATAAGTTTATAAGTTTGTGAGCATCTCTGATTATTGAGACTGAATGAACTCCATATTTTAAAGGCATAAGTGTAATAAAGCTTGACAAAAACTATGATTTGCTACTCTAAAACTGTTTTGATTTTTATTTAAAAGCTGACCCTTAAAGTTATCTTTAATGGTCAGTTGTGTATTTTTAAATCAGCTTTGATATTTGACACATAACAACATTTTTCACACATCCAAAAGAAACATAAATAAATAGATCAATAAATAAACATCAATGGCATTTGTTGGAAAGAATTATTCATTTAAACCAGCTTATTTAGTATAAGACCAACTTACATTCAAAGCAACAACAGCTATTTACTGATTGTGCGTCAATCAAACCTCCAATGAGACTTCATTATTATGATAACTTGAAAGCAACCACATTTCCTTCTTTCCTTTAATGATTAAAGGACAATGATTTATATATGAACCAATGATTACTTTGAGTGTTTGTGTGATTTTGTTGTGTGGCATTTTGGTAGAACTTGACTGCCTTTTTTTTTTTATCGTTTTAGGTGTAAAAAATCTGAGTACTTAATCTTCATGACCAATTCTTGGTAGCTCTGTAGCTTTTGTCTATGAGAAACATGTACAGTGGTCCATTGTTTATCCCACGATATATACTCTGGTTCTGCCTGTGCTGGTCCCCAGCCCGGGTAAAACGTAGGGTTGTGTCAAGTAGGGCAAAACAACTTGTGCAAATCAGTGAAAGCTTCGTGACTGTGGCGACCCCTATAGGGATAAGCCGAAAAGTGAACAACATATACTGTATATATATATATATATATATACACACACACATATGGACAGTTGAGGTGATTTAATTAATATGTGTATTTAAAAGTGAAAAGCATCATATTTCCCTTAATAGATTAGAAGGTAAAATGTTCATCTTGAAAAACAAAGTCTCTCCATGATCTGGTTAGTTAACGCAGCAGTAAACTTGGTCCACAATACCCCAACCCAGTAAATATGCAACATCAGTAGTGTTCTGTTTGATGATGTGTGACGGATAAAGCGGTGCGCAGCTTTGTGAAAAACAACAACACGTCAACCTTCAGCAAACTGTCTGCAGCTTTCAAGGTAACTGAAAGGGTAGTGTGAGCTTCAGCTTACCAAATGTCTCAATGTCTGACAGTGCATCTTCAGTTTTACGTTAGGGCATTCCATATTTTTGTGAACCCAAACAAAGCAGAATTAGAAACCCTGACTTTGTATTGTACTCATCTAACTGCAGTTTGATCATAAAACAGACAACCTTGTTGTTCTTTGTATTTGTGGATCTGAATCCATTCAGTCGTTGGGTCTCAGCTGGGTCTTTCTGCACAGAGTTTGCCAGCATGGATTATTTCTGGCTGCTTTGGTTGCATCCCCCCCTCCTTGTACTACTCCTTTGTCCAAAGGCTTGCATGTTGGGTAAATTGGTGATTAAAGATTTATTGCAGATGGCAGCATAAGCATTCCCCTCTGTCTGCCTCACTGTCTTAGCTCTGTATCAGAGTGACGGTCTGTCAAAAGTGTGCTGCTCCCTGTGTTCACTCTTAACAGGTTTGATGGATGGATGGATAGATGGGTGCACGGACAGACAGATGCGTGGATAGTCACACGTTCCAGGTGGCTAAAAAGCTGAAAAATTGCCAGGAATCTATGAAATGTTATTTTTAGAAAAAGACAGAAAAAAGGCAATTTTCCCATTTGAAAAAAATATAAAAGAAACTAAAGGGTGATTTGGGTCATTGTAATTTGCAGTCAAGGTCAGCTGAATTTAAAGATATTTTATAAACAACTTCAAATGTGTTTAAAATAGCAAAACCAATTTAGATTTGAAAAATTCCAGAAAAGCTCCAAGGATTTGATTCCCCACAGAGAGACACTTAGAGGAATTTTGTTTCAGTTCAGGTACATATGTTGGTGAACCCTTCATTGTCTAATGCAGGGGTCGGGAACCTTTTTGGCCAGGAGAGCCATAAACGCCACATATTTTTAAATGTAATTTCGAAAGAGCCATACAATAATGTAGTGTCCCTTTCCCACACTAAGGCACGGAGACTTAACCTCTTTTAGGGTTCTTTATTCTGGTTACTGTAGACCGCAACAAACGCCGTACAATCAATTCAGCAACACCTGAATCTCTCCCGCCGAGACGAGAGCGCTTCTCCCAACTTTATATTCCCCCGTCCTGCTCCAGCCCTCCCATTTCCTTATTCGGCCCATGGCTGAACCCCATTGGTCCAAACTCCCTAACAACAGGCTGAGCGACAGAACTGAGGGCCAATCAGATCTCTGCTTGAACGATGCGTTCCATGAACTCCAGAACTTTTAACGCGGCCCAACAGCCAAGTTAAACTCAGTCCGCGACAATATGTTTAAAACTAAATATACAAATGAATGTGTGCATTTGATGTAATTTCAACATTTTTAAAGTCCAATAAGTCTGTGGATTCTTTTTAATAACATTGTTATACTGTTGCTAATAAATGATGAGTATTTCTCGTGGTGGTTTTGCTGATGGTCTAGTCTGGTTGATCCGTGGTGAGTTTCTGCTTCATGCAGGCGTTGAGACTTTAAACGTGATCGTAGGTCTGAATGTTCTTTAGATGTGAGACAGACATGGAACCAAACACACACACCCACGCTGCAGGAGTGACGGGCAGCAGGTTTACGTTTTTACCATCTCTGCGCGATTCACCTGCTGCCGGTCCCCCCACCCCCCCCACCCCCTCTGCTTTCTTCCTCACACATCCCGTCCCCAAAACTGCGCGCTCTTCCTCAGGGAGGCAATTCAAAGGTTTCCGGGTGGTACAAACTCTGTGAAATAATAGATAACAGTAAACTGATAGTTTTTTCTCCAAGCACCGCTACTACTGCGCGCCTCTGGCATTGCATCGCGCCCGAGAAGGACTGGTCTAATGAAAAAAAAAAAGTATAATTAAGGATTTGTCTGCGAGCCACATGTGACCATCAAAAGAGCCATATATGGCTCGCGAGCCATAGGTTCCCGACCCCTGGTCTAATGCAAACCATGGCTCCTTTCTGTCAGGAAGTATTAGCACTGAGAACATCGAGCAAAAGAGAAAAAAGGCTGGGCTCCTCGTGTTGCACAGCTGGAAAGGAGCTTTGCTTCTTTAGATCCCTTTCAATATTACCTGCCTTTGTTTCAGCGGACAAAGACTGGCATCCTGCCTCCTGGTGAATCTCCTTATGCCTGATCTCTCTCTATGATTGAGTCATCTGAAATCCCTAACATTCACACAATGTGATTTATGCTTCAGGAGATTAACTGCAGATACTGTATGTTGAAAATTAAAACTACATTTTCCATGCAAGGGCACACCGGATTATAAGACACATAGTCAATGAATGGTCTATTTTTGAACTTATATTAGCTGCATTAGCTTATCTGTACCAAACTCCCAAACTTATTTACAACAAATAAAAAGTACCAGACCGATACAGTTAAAACAAATGTTACTGTGACTATGTTAACTCCCAACTTTGTTAGGATCACATAAAAAAATCGAACACCTCTATTCGTTAGCCACATTAGGGTATTCATGACACCCCAACCATAACTTTAGATCTAATTTGTAACGTTTTAAACATTAGCCATAGGAAAAGCATTAGCCATTTTAGAAGCATTAGGCATGTTAGCATATTTATAGTACGTTTAACTGCCAACCTTGTTTGCAACATGTAAAAAACATACTGATACAGCTAATACAAATGTTACAGTGACGATACTAACTCCTACTGTCCAAATTCCCACACTGATCCCGAACTACTAAAAAACTAGATAGTGTGGGACTATCTAGGGCCCTGGATTTTAAAGGGCGTATACCAGGGGTTCTCAAAGGCCAATGGCGGCCCTCAGTAAAAGGTGGTAAAATGGAGGCCCTCAGTAAAAGAGAGCCAGAGCAGGTTCCTGTGAGGAAAAACGTGTTGGCGAGGAGAAAAGGCGATTTTACGCTTAGTGGACACATTTGTCGTACCTCAAGAGCTGGATAAAGTCATGTGCCTTATTTGCAAGCAGATAAATGCAATGCTCAAAGAATTCAATAAAAATCATCAATATGTTACAAATTGTAAAAACTATGACAAATTTATCGGCGAGGAGCGCAACAATTAGCTCCAACAACAACAACGAGGCTATGCTGCACAACAGATAATGTTTACAAAAAATGGCTAGATTCAGTGAAGCTGTGACTGAAGCTGTGACTGAAGCTAGCTACGCTGTGGCTTTGGAAATGGCCCGGCCTAGCAAGGCCTCAAGTGACAGGGAGTTTGTAAAAAGAATGTATGCTGAAAGTAGCTGACATTGTTCATCCAGAGCAAAGGGGAAAGTCTGTCAAATCATACAATAACTAGACGAGTAGAAGATCTGGGAAGCAACCTCCGACCACAACTGGGAAAACATCTGGAGGGCCTGGTTAACTGTACAAATGACATTTGGTCATTAAAGTTATTAAAAACAACTTTTTCTGTTTAGCCAATTCTTTTCACCAAAATTGGCTCCCAGTCTAATGTCGAATTCCTAATTTGGCCCTCCACTACACAAACTTTGAGAACCCCTGGCCTACACCAAGCTATTTTACATTTTTTACTGTAAACCATATCCTTTGGCATGTCCTTTATTTTTCAGAGCTCTTTTCCAACCTGGAAGTCAGGTGCCTCTGTATTTGAGGTACAGGCTTTGGCTCGATGTGGGTTTCGTCCATTTCATGACCTTGACCTGCAGTCAGCCTCGGCAGCGTGTCTGCCTTTCACCCACGAAAACGAGCAACATCCAAACTTTTGCAAAGATGGAAGTGCATATTGTGCATATGACATCTCAATATCATTAAGTGAAAATTTAATTGATTTGAAAGTTTTGTGACGGCTATTTATGAATCGAATCCGCTGTGTTTTGAAGGTGAAAACGTTGATGGTTTATGTAAAAATATATTCAAATAATTTTTTTTCGAAAACATTGCTCAAACGCAATGAATTGTGTTCTATATTTCCCAATCTAGTGAGCATCAATGCACAATAGTTTCACACAGAGACCTTTGCAAAATTTCTAGGGCACTTTTGGAATTGTAGATTGTAGATGTAGATAACACTACAACATGGCAAACGCACTATATAGTGCTCTATGTCGTGAGTACAGAAGGAATTCAGACATAGCCTACAACTTGTTTCAGCATTCTGCACATTAGCCACATCAGAGGCATTAGCCACGCTACAAGTGTTAGCTATGTCAGCGTTTAGGCCTATTTGTAACTCCCAAACTTGTTTGCAACTCTTAAAAAACATTGATACAGCTAAAGCAACATTAGTGTTACTACGCTAACTCCAAACCTTGTCCGTAACACAAAAAAATCAACAACACACAGTTGAACACAGCTACATGTTTGCCGCGTTAGCATATTCACAACAACGCTCAACCTTGTTTGCAACATTTACAAAAACAAACATATTGAAAGAGCACCATGTACCCCTTAGAATTGCTTCAACATCAGTAAACACAAAAGAATGAATCCATATAGGGCACTCCAGATTAAGGGTGCACTGTTGCTTTTTGAAAAAAATTAAGGCTTTAAAGTGTGCCATATATTTTAGAAAAATACAGAATTTTCAGTTTGTTTTTTTAACAGGGTACCACCCTATTCAAACCACCCCCTCTCTTTTTTTACAATCCTGTGTAAATTCTCACGTCTACAATTTAAGTAAGCAGTGATCCTTAAAAAGCCCCGAATCTCCCCCAAATTTTTTCTCCCATACAGTGCCTTTTAAAGTTTTGTTTCCTTTTGCCTCCAATGCTTCTATGAACAGCTAAGGAGGCGGTGGCAAAGCTACAAGCAGACAATGCTAATGCCTCCTCTGGCTTTAGGAGCATTACGGTTCAGAAAGTTTGTCGCTTTTCCTGCCAAATACTTTGATCCTCTCAAGTCACTCCATTGTTGCACGAAGAAGCACAAAAAGAGTTGCAGAGGAGTTGCAAGTTACAGTTTTAATTTAGCTTTTCTTTTACTCTTCCTTCTAAAATAATCTTCATTTCAGTAAGTCTTTGAAGTAGCTAAGAAGCTGTTCAATTGGATCACAGAAGTATTTCTGTTTTTCTACAAAAGCAACAAGTTTATTTCCAAAAAACTGTAATTGACATTAGATTTCTTTCCTTCTGCATGAAACTTTAATGTTGTTATCATTTGGAATTTTTGTTGAATATTCCTTGTGGAAAATTAGAAAACAAAGCTTTACCGAGCTATTGGAAATGGCCTAACTCTTCTTCATCTGTTCCTTATTCTCTGTGTTGCGATATTTTTGCAACAGTTCCATTTGGCTCTTTTATATTCAGTAGCAGTATAAATATTTGATCTAAATGTTCAGCGTTCATTTTGAAACAGTTACTGCATAACAGTTTTCTATAGCGTCATACAAACCCATAGCAAAGCAAAACTGAAGATGAGATCTCGTTTCTGTCACATTTACGTCTCCTAGACATAAATGAGAACTGTTTGAGACTAAACTGCTTTTCTCATTCTTCTCAAACATTTCTCCTGAGAAATAAGTCTCACAGTGAGCACTGTTTGAGATCTCAAAATTCTCTCACAACTGTCTCTTCTCCAGATCTCAATTAAGAGAAAAATGAGCCATATCATGTTGCGCTCAAGTATGTCTCAATTTGATATCCTTACTTCAAATCCCTATCTCAGTTATGTCTCAGTGAAAGACATAAATGGTTCTGTCTCTCGTTGCTCAATAATTTAGATCTTCTTTTAGCCTCTTTTTTTATTGTCTCAGCAAAAAGAAAAATGAGAGTAGTACAAGCCCTAAAATGAGTCTCATGATGACACCATTATAGTTTATCTCGAGAAAATAATATTTTTTATTTTATTTTACTTAACTTAAAAAAGTTGTATATTGCTTACACATTTATATAACTCAATTACAATTTCAAGAGAAAAAAAGTTAAATCATTAAGACAGTCATGTCCTCAAAAGACATATTTTTCAAACTTTTTAAAAAACATGAAATTTCAAGACAACGTTGCAGTGTCAATTTAATAAACTTTTTTTTTGACTGCTTATTTAAACATAAATGAACAAGAATGTATGTTGGGTTAATGATGCTAGGTTTAGTTAAACACAAACACACGCATGCACTGGCACACATGCATACACGCACAAGTGCATATACACGCACTTATATGTTGGTGGGTATAAAACATTTAACACATTGATGTCTGAACTAAATAAAGGACATTTGGGATCGAATTTGGATCACCTTAAAGTGAACAAAAAATAGATTTTACATTTGAAACAAACAAATAAAATACACAAATAAAAATAATCAAAGAAATAAATCAACTTTAGGGTGGTACAGATTTATGGGGTTCAGTTTGAGTTACTTTATCTTTGTCTTTAAAAATCACCCTTCATGCAGCCTTACAAGCTGAAAATATTTTCTGTTTTCTTGATTTTAGTCTGCATCATATTGAACAAACAGAAGCCTGGAGTAACGCGATTTGAATTTTAAACTGTATCACAGCCTCACTTGACACAGATTTCTGATTGGTTGATCACAGTGGGAGGGAAAACTCTGTGGTTGACGTCACCAACGGGCCGGAATCTGCAAGCGGGAGAAGTGCAGAGAACGAGACTTTTGACGAGCGTTTGTCGTATTTTTTCTGCGTTTTAACAATCCGTGGGATGAATCTCCAACATATTTTTTGCTTGTCTGGAAAAGATTCAAGTAAAATCTTTGAAGTTTGAACGGTAAGTTTGCGATTTCTTTCTTCCAACTCTGAACTCAGTTGAATGCTAAAGGTGTTTTAAGCTAGCTCCGCCAATACTGCAGACGTCTGGGCTACTCGCGGTGGCTTTGGCTGTATAAGTAATTATTACATTTTACAAAGGTTAACTTGTGCTTTTTGAAATAAAAAATAGAGTCATTGAAGAGTTATTTGCAGTGCAGAGTTTACAGAATGAGTCTTGATATTTTTTCCAAACGCGTGAGTGCTAAGTAACTGTTGGAAGACATTTAATTGCTCTTCAGTTAAGATTAAGGGTCTGCAGGGTTCATCCCATCACAGTGTGACGACACCACAGACCATTTCCATTATTGCTAACTTCAAGATGTGCAGTTTCACTGTATGTGCAATTTTTACGATGTAAAAACCTTTCATCTTGTTTAAAAGATCTGCAGACGTTTGGCCTGGCATGTCATCTTTTGAAACTGGTTATGAACATGTGTTTAAGTAAAGTCATCATTAACTGCTCACATGTCTAGAAATCATAATCTGAAAATTTAAGTATGTACTGTATAGGAAAACATGTTCTCAGCCCGAGATGTTAGAGAGCACAGATGTAGCTAAGCCAACAATGTCAACATTGATATGTAGGAGGATTTTAGTGAATCATATAAATCATATTTAAAAACCTTTCCAGATCTTACTTTGTGCTGTATAAAATGTGTGTACATGTTTTTTTTTTTCCTTTCTGATTCAAGGTGATCTAAATTCTACACGTGAAAATGAGTGAATCAGAACCCATGTTCCTCCACACTGCCATTATGGAGGTCCTACCAGAGCCACACGACATCCTGGAAGAACACTTGCAGTCCATTGGAATAAATGGAGTTGTATGACGATCTACGATTCATAGAAGAGGCTGACTTGCTGCCAGCTTTGAGACCTGTTCAAGCCTGGAAACGTCTTGCTTTCTGGAAATTGAAATGTGAGTCTCAAAATTTTACAAATGAGTTTTTGTAATGCACGGAAGTGGATATGAATATGAATGGGTAACACACTGACAGTACAGTGTAAACTTAATACACTTAAGGTCTGTTCACACCGGGACGAATTTCGCCGGCGTAAATACTTGCTCTCTTCTTCTGAGTGAAAAGCGACTTTAAGAATCGTAAAGTTGCGCAGCGCCACCTTGTGTACAGGAGTATTTCTGTTTACATTAAGCGCCATCTAATGTCAGGGAATGAAATTGCATGTTCGCTCGGCTCATCGTCAGCGAAAATCGCCTGGGTGTGAACACAAAAAACGCTGGCGAATAACGCCTGGCGAATATTCGTCCCGGTGTGTACGGGCCTTTATACTGTTTGTTTGTTTTTTGTTGCAGACCAAACGCCAGAGAACAGCACATCGTCATCTGTTGAGACCTCACCAACACAATCATTATCACTTTTGTTATAGTCACCGAGATGTTCGTCATCCACATCTTCCAGAAGCCGAGGACTGTACATACATTGACTGGGAGGACAGCTTTGAAATTCCATGGAGTAAGTTTTCTGAGGAATTTGTGCAGTCTTTGGAGAGTCTTTGGAAAGGGACCTGACCCAAGACTAAGGAAGGAAATGGTTTGCACTCTTGTTGCAGAAATGATGAAAGCAAGACGTTTTTCCAAACTCTAAAAGGCTGCAGATGATGCAAGGAGAGCAGAGTGGCTGCTCAGAAGAGATGAGATGTTAAAGAGATGCTCTTTCTTCTGCTCTGCTAGTTTAATGAGGAGGATGCCATGTTCTTGTAGAAGATGCAGACGAGGTCCAGATGCAGCAGGTGCTGTTGACTCCAACTGTTATTGTATGTGGTAAGTAAAGTTTCAAATGTTAAATTATTCTAAAGGTTTTGTCTTTGTACACTGTACATGAGTGACATGTTTACTTTATCCATTGTTCTGTCTTTAGGACAGTCTTGCTTTTCCCCAAGGAGGTTCATGCTCAGTTGGGACCGCTCCATCGTACACAACAACATTGCAGCACTGTGCCTGATGTTCAGTCATTATCCAACTGAGCTGGCTTCAACCCTGGAGTTTCTGCAAAGGTACATATTTATGAGTGCTGTCATGCGATTCATTTTTGGGTGTGTTAGTTAATCATGACCTGCAGTTAATTATTCTAATTAATCTTGTATTAATCTAACTCAGGGCTGCTCATCCCTGGTCCTTGAGATCTACCAGCCTGCCTGTTTTCCAACTCTCCCTGAATTGCTTGCTGCTGATTACCTGGACCAGATGTGTTCATCCAGTCAGAATGTGGAGACATCTGGTTGAGCTGATCAACAGCTAGCAGGGCTTGGAGATCTAGAAAACAGTCAGGGTGATGGATCCCAAGGACCAGGAATGAGCAGCCCTGGCTAACCTAAAATTTAGCTTTGAAAATCCTTATTTTGGGGTAATTTGATTTAAATAGCAAGATTGTGTCACATTAAAAGAAATAAAATACAATTTAAAGGGTGGCTTTATGAAGTTTTCTAAGTATAACAGACTTTTTTCCAACCTTTACTTTTGTACCACTAAGGGATAATTCTTCAGTCTCAAACAGAACAAAGACGTAAGCCAAAGTGCTCTAATTTAAAAAACTAATGGAAATATTCTGAACAATCCAAAAAATATTGACCACAAAATTCTTAATCATACCATAATATATATTCGTTGAAATATCTTATTCCACAGTTTGCCGTCTGACACGATCAGCCCTCAGCTTCCCAATTAAGACATGGGTATTATTTTTCCCTTGTTAAGAGCCAACCATGCAAAATATGACTTGATCATTTCTTAAATGTTTGATCTGGACTGTATCATGAAAAATGAAATGAAACAGATTTGAACCTTATTTGTTAAATAGTTAATGCCCATAGTATGCTGAATTTCAATTCTTTTAACTGAAACAGATGTCCTCTCTAGCGACGTGTGGCTGCTTTTAGGGATGACAGAAACGTAATCTTATGGTAGCATGCTCCTCTTGCAACTCTTGCTCCTAAGGGACCCTTAGGAGCAAGAGTTCAGAAGCAAATGATCACAGAATGATACGAATATGAGACGCTCAAACTGATCTCAAGAGACGAGATCAAGCAACATATGAGCAACAGATTTTTCCTATGGGAAGTGCTCGCCACAGCTGACAACATTTCCCCCATTTACTTCACACAGAACACAAAACCCTGCTGAAGACAAATATGAGAATGCAGAATAGCTTCTGGTTCTTTATGTCCATTATAACCCTTGTGCTATCTTAGATGAACCCACCCTTACATTGACGTGTTCTCCCTACCATGACAAAGGTGGATAAAGGTGGAAAGATTTCATGTAATTCATGGACACCAGTGAAGATCACAAATCATTGAAGAAAAAAGGTTCAGAGCACTGTCTACTGGGTCTAGATGACCCAACTCCCAATGTTAAAGTGCCTAGGATAGCACAAGGGTTAAACTCAACTTAACTAGATGTAGCAATGATATTTCACTTCTGTGAATGAAAAAGGACACGCATGTTCAATGGGCACTGGTTTTGTGAGCAGAGTTTGAAAACGATCTAAGAACTTTCATAGTGATGAGCAAACATAAAATCTTTAAAGGCGTAAGCCCGAAACAAGGACATACACGCAATAACGCGCTTATCCAATTCTGGATATAATGTAATCCGATTGTCCTCCATATTTATTTCAGACTCCACCTGCTGATTACATCATCAACCTTTCACAGATTCAAGCTGAGTTCCTAATTTGTTGACGCTAATTCTTCACCAAAGTTCAAATATTTGAAATGCGCTGCTGCCGGACCGCGGCGGCGTGCCCAAAACGCGCCACAGGACCTCTGAAGACGTATTGACATAACATTAAAACTGGATGTCCCTGCCATGCAAATCACGTTCCTTGTGATAGTAGCTTAAGTCCTGGAGCTACTGGTGTGATTTAAAGGTAAAATCTGTAGTACTTTGTAGCTAACTGTCTTTATTGGTATCCTTTTTATACCATTTCATTGTGCTAATGTGTGTTAATGGGCCTGCATTTGTGGGATGTCTCTTTCCTTAGCAGTGTGCCAGAAAAACAGGAAAAAACAAAAACAAAAAGCAAATAATTCAAATAAATAACCCCATATCCTCCTCAAAGTGTGAATCGGGTGCAAGCATGTGCAGAACCATCTGTGCATGTATTTCTGCGTCATGGCTTTGTGTGCAGGCCTGTGCGTCGCTGTGTGGGTGAGTGTTGTCTTTCAAATGTACATTGCTGCACCATGCGGGGGTTGTCAGCTTGAGCTCAGATGTTGCTAGGCGGGCATCAACGACACAGAGCCCACCAGCCAGCTCTTCACCAGAGCACTGATGCTGAGGAGGTGTGAAGCTAAACACCATCAGTTTGTTTTCAGACAGCTCATCCCAAGAGAAACACTTCCCAGCTGCCTGTGCGGATGTGTTTGCTCGTCCCCAAATTATTCAGTTAACTTTCAGCTAAATGTTAATTAAAATGTGCCTCATAACAGGAAAAAACAAAATCAAAAGTGGCAAATATGAGAAGTATTACATATAAATAACTGCTAGGCATTTTCCCTTAATAGAAATAATCCTCTGGCTGCTTTTTGTCGTGTTTTGGCCTGATCATAATTCCGAAATGCATCCCAGCATTTAAGGCTGACTGACCCTTTTTGTTCATAGCAGACAAATGGAATCCCAGTGCTGCATTTGTCAAGCTGTGTTCTCAACTTTAAAGACCCTACTTCAAAGACATCAAAATAAATCCCATAATTCTTTGATCAAATCTTTCCAGAAATGTATTCTTGCCCTCATTCTTCATTTTATCTCACAAAACTGGGTTGCATAACAGAAGGCTTTGTCAATGATCAACTCCCACCACTTTTGATTTAACAGCTCTCTGAGGATTGGATAGCTTTAGAGCTTGAAAAGGTCAGTTTAAATTTAGATATACTTTCCCACCTTGACTTTTCCTACTGGAACTGTGTAAGAAAATGAGCCCACGTGTCCACATATTAGACTAATTGATTCTCCAAACAAGCTGTTAGCCTCCCACTAATTTCTTAATGACTGGAGGTCCCCTTTATGTGCAATGACTCTTGATTACAGAACACAGGGTGGTGACGGATGAACTAAGGAAAACATGCAGAGGTTTGCTCGATAAGCTGTTTTAAAAGCGGGGGAAAGTGACTGAGGAAGCCAGGTAATGACAGACAAGGAGAAAGGAGGATGGAGGGCCCTTCACACACCAATGAGTGCCCACTGTTGGCTCATCACTACCGCCTCCCACTCCGCGGTACGTACAGTAAAGGAGCTTCTGCGGGCCATGGCAAATGGTCCATGAAATGTTACTCAGTGCTCAACACGTTCCTCAGCCTGCTTTGCTTTGACACACACACACACACAAACACACATGGACACACACAGGCTTTACGCATAATCACTTTATCTAATGTAGACAAGACTGAGTGTCACTGAAAGAATGAAAATTAAAAAAAGCTTGTAGTAAACATTTTATTCCCACTTAAGGTTGTTGTATGCTGTTATGGAGTGTCATACATTTTTTTTTTACCTTGACTGATCTAAATAAGGAACATTTAAATACTGCATATTAAATTCTGTTAAAGACAAACATTTGTGTCTATTGCTTAAAATGACCACATGAAGGAGGGATCTTCACCCAGGACGGACAGGCGATTTACCAAAACTCATAGAGAAGACTTAAATTATCTAACGATAAAACTACATATTACCTTCCTTTTATGATGGATGTGTGTGTGTTTGTAAGCATGGGTGTGTCTGTCCATGTATGTGTGTTGGCGAGTACCTTTTTGAGGGGTAAAGGGTGTGTGTACTAAGGGGGTGCAGTTAAAATTGGCTGGTAGGGCACTGAGAGGACATCTCCTGATTACTCACAGTGATGTGTAAACACCCTCCCCACCAAGGGGCCCTAAATGTCTAAGGTGCAGTTAAAATTAGCGGGTAGGGCGCTGAAAGGACATCTGCTGCTTGCTGGCAGTGATGCTCAAGCGCCCACCCTACCAAGGGTCCTACATGTCTAAGGTGCAATTAAAACCGAGGGGGGGGGGGGGGGGGGGGGTTACCCATACGACAACCAGGGGAGGGGGAACAATCCCAAGTGACTCCTCTCCCGAAGGTGCATCGCAGGCTGACCCCCCCCCCCCCCCCCATCTCCTTAATAAGTGATTATATAAGGAAGAGGGTAAATGGGGGACAGCTGGTGGACTGTCCCCGGGTGGTGAGACAACCGTCCCCCAGCCCCCCCAGCTCTCCTCAGCCCAGGGCCCCATACCCCAAACCGCCAAGCTCCCAGGCCCCACACAAGGAGAGAGGAGCCAAGAAAGCACCCTCCCCCCACGCGGAGCAAAAGACTCATATTGGATATCCCAATTCTTTCCATAGAAATGTTTCATTAAAAAGCCCAAGTCTCTAAGACAAAGTACCTTCTGTGAGTGCACAGAATAGAACATTTGCTTGCTCGTGAAACCCATGCTTACACAAATTAACACATCACTCCCAATGAACCCAATAATTGTAAGCAACGTTGGGTAAAAAAAGAAATAATTTACTTGTTTTTCCATAATTTGTTTTGAATTAAGATTTCCTTCACGTAAAATGTGTTTTATTACAGTCAAATTCAAGAGTAAAATGGTATATGTTATAAAGTATTATTAATAAACATAGTTACAGCATTAATTTAGATTATGTAATTCAGACGTGAGCAATTGCTTTGGTACTGAGTGCAGGACTTATTTTATGTTGTCAATACACATGGAAATGATGAAAATCAAGGCACAGGGATGTAACTTCACAGCCTAACAAACAACCCTTATATGCTGTAAATATCCAGCAAGCGCTGAAGAGCGCCCAAACGCATATTAAGAAGGCGGCATGACGGCACGTTAGACTCATTCCTGCTGTTCCATTACAAATTCAAAGTTCCCAAATCTCCTGGCTGGTGTTGTCTTGCATTATGCTCTGCTTTCAGTCTTGGAGGCGCAGGCAGTGTGTCTGAGTAATGAGCAAGACACAACATAAACGCTGTGTGGCCAACTTGGATCTGCACTGGGATCGTCACTTGCACTTTAATCAGGGATATTGTAGCGGAGTGTGCCGGGGAAGGCATGCTGAGGCTTTTAAAGACCTGACTAATAAGACATGTCAAACGGAGCTGGGCGGCAGCCAGAACTGATATGCAGACGTTCCTTATCGGCTTCCTATCTTGTCTCACTTTATCCCAGTCCCAAAGGCATTTAGCCACAAAATGTCTTTTTTGGAAAATTAGATATCAGCTAGGATTCTGGTTTAAATTAGCCATTTCAATTTTTATTTTAAGATGGGCTTGTAAAATCTTGGGAGGAGTGAGTTTTGTGTTCTGGAAGCTCAATGACGTCTCCAGTGACATAAATATTAAGGTTAATTATGACTTTAATTCTATCTCTCATATCTGTGTAAGCCATAAGATGGACTTGAGACAAGCACAAGGCTCATCCTGACTTATGCCCAAAATAGCAATAAAACTCAAATGTCACATTATTTGTACATTGCTTACAGTTCAAATTAAGAGCTTTCATTTCAAAAAGTTACCCAAGCAATGCATGTTTAATTTTCTACCTTTGTTCCTTTTTTACATCATTGTTGGAGTATAGCATAAGTTTATTGCTGAAAGAAAGTAATAAAATATCTTCATCAGTATCATGCGTAGTTTTCAGCAAAAAAGTGTAAAGCAGAAAACCTGAGAGAGGACACAAACTCGAGCGAGATCTGTAGGGCAAACCGGATTATGAGGCACACCATCAATAATGGTATATTTTTTGAAATCATGTCATATATAAAGTGCACCAAACTATCAGGCGCATTAAGCGAGACAAAAGGGTCACAGTCAGTCAGACTTTATTACCTGCGTTCACAGTATCTCTAGAACTTATTTGTAACATACTAGCCGCGTAAGCCTACAATCCTGGTTACTTCCAACCTTGCTGGCAATACGTAATAAAACAGACTGATACCACCAATTGTTACTGTGAATACGCAACTCCCAACCTTGTTAGTAACACATAAAGAAAAAAAAAACACAGGCTGACACCCCTACATGTTAGCTGTGTAGCTTATTCACAATAACACTGAAGGTTGCTACTCGTAGAAATCAGGCTGATACAGCTAAAACAAACGTTATCTTGACAATGCTAACTCCCAATCTTGTTAGTAACATGTACAAAAAAAAAACCTAAGGGAGCAACTGCAAGACAGAGAAGAAGTAGTGGCCCAGTTGTGGTATGCAGTCAAGCACTTGATCAATCAGGTCAAAAGAACATTCTTGGTTGTGAAACAAAAACAGGGAATAAAACACTACAATTTGTCTCAGAAAAATCTTATACTATTTTTCCTCAATCCTTGTTTTTCTATTTTTTTTCATGTTTTACATTTCCATACTTTTACACTTTGATTCAGCTCATCAGCTCTTCACTGAGCTCTGCAGAAGCCTTACAATAAAAAAGTAATGAGTAGTTTGTTTGAACAGAGACACTTTTAAAACATTTTATATCATTGGGGCTAAGATACCAATACTGGGAAACAATGTGCGAAACCGATTGTCTTTTTCCTTTCTCTTTTCCAGGTAGCTAATAAATTTGTATCTGCAGCTTTGCTCAGGCGGACCAATAGCACAATTTTATGTCCTAATTTAACAGCTCAGAGAAGTCTTCAGAGTATTTATTATTTAATTAAAGTGGTCCATGCTGTTTCATAAACTATTGCCTCGGTATAATTACCCTACATTATGCAAGAAACTGCTTAGTGTGTCTGGTAATTATATATGATTGCTTTTATTAATCTCCTAAATACATACGTGTCAATGAACTGAATTTGAATCAAGAAATTGCATCTCAGCATAGTTACATCACATTTTTTTCCATGATGAAGAAAGAAAATGTAGTTATTTCTATTGTAGGCTAAAACTGAATGCATCTGTTAGAACACAGATATGAACAAACATTCAGCTGCTTTATGACTGAAAATCATACTCTATACATTAGTGGTTAATTATAAATTCTATGTAAGATAACTTCTGTCTGTTTTTTTAATGTGTTGATATAAGAAATATATCTAGAAATACTTCTACAAAGTAACATGCCAGGTGTTTTATGCTATATATGGGTGTTTTTGTATTGTACTAAAGATTTGTATCATATAATTAGGTAGTAATTAGGTAGTATTCTAAATATTTAAAGTTTTTAATTTTTTTATTTTATTATTTTACAAAGAATGTATTTTAGAATGCACTGAATTTTTTTAATAATATTGTATGTTTTAAATATTTATTTTATCAATTTGCTTTTAAAGACCCACACCGATCATCTTTTAATCAATTGTAATTGCATTCTCAGTGTTATTTTAATTATGATTATGCTGTTTTAAGCCAAAAAAAAAAAAAAAAAAAAACTGTCATTTTCTAGGACATAGTTAGAGCACCAGTAGTTTATTAGCAATTTGCCTCTAGGTTGTCACGGAGAAAGCATTCCCCACTTCCCATGATCCATCTGCTTACGCTTTATCCTGCTAGCTTCCAGCTACCCACAGCACCAGCTTAAATTGCGAGCAACATTGAAGATATTCAGCTGTACAGCTTTGAGCCAAGTGCCAGCTGAAGACGTACATGGATCTATTTATCTCCAAGTGGATGTATACAATTTTAAGCTTAGTTGTCTTCATGCATGTCGTCCATCATCTTAAAAATGCTACTAAAACATATTAAAGATTTGTTTTAGAGTGTGTTTTAGGCATTTGTTATTATTTTTCTCCCCTCCTAATATTTGCAATTATTTACCAGTGAGGTTTCAGTCTGTTTCTTGAAAAAATGATACATTTTCTTATATTAACAATTTCTTTATAAAAAAAAGTGAATTATATTGTCTGTAAGTGGGACCTCAATTCACCTCTGTCCTACATTCATTCACATTTTATCCTAAAGCAGGCTTTGCTGTTTTCACACATGCACAGACAGACACACCGGAAAGTTAACCATAACACAGACAATAGCTTGCTCTAAAGAGATAACAATAACTTATTTGGCAGCAATTAGGATATATTGTGGTGTGCTGAATTAATGAGTAGGTGAATATATTTTCATCTGAAAAGGTAATTAACCACAGGGCCTGAGTAATCACAGGAAAATCCAGGTCGTTACAGGCAATCCCCGAGGGAAGCCGCTTGCTCACACTCGCAGCAGAGAAACTCCCTCAGGAGAAAAAGCCTTCCACAGAGAAACTCTGACCTGACAGTTCCTTTGAGCCGATTGCATATCTTGTCTGCATTTTAATAAGGAGCTGTGCCAATGAAACTGAAAAAGAGTCATGTGGAAGTCTGGAAAGTTTGAGGTGAAAATCTTTGATCACTGTATGGTTTGACAAGAAACCAGCTGTGGTAATGATGTTTCACCTTTTTTCATTAACTTTGGTACATGTCAAACATGCATATTTTCTCAACTAAGATGTTGTAAGTCAATAAAAAAACAAACAAACGACAGTGCACTTTATAACACAGAGCGCAGTTTATAGCCTGGTTGTGCTCACTGGTGTGGAAGCAATTCTGAGAGGACCACGGCGCTGTGTCCAAATTTTTGCCCGGGTATTGTCGTGAATACGCAGATGCAGCTAACATGTGGCGGTGTCAAACTTTTTTTTTTTTTTTTCCATTTTAATAACAAGTTTGGGAGTTAGCGTAACCACAGTAACATTTCCTTTCATGGTATGTCTGTTTTTACCTGTTGCCAGTAAGGCTGGGTGTTATTGTCAATAGGCTAACGCGGGCTAACATGTAGCGGTGTCGCGCTGTGTTTTAACGTGTTACTAACAAGTTTGGAAGTTAGCGGAGTCAGAGTAATGGTTGTTTTAACGGCATGAATGTGTTTCTTTACATGTTATAAACAGGGTTGGGTGTTATACTGTAAATAGGCTAACCCGGCCATAGCTTGGTGGTGTTGGACTGTGTTTTTTTATCTGTTGCCAACAAGGTTAGGAGTAACAGGTATAGTTAATAATTTAACGTTGCTAACGCTTGTCCCAAAAAACAGTACATGTTAGCCCTGTATGTTAGCCAATGACAAAAGTTCTAGAAATACTGTAAACGCAGTTAATAAAGTCTGATGGACGTATCTTTGACCCTTTTATCTTGCTTAATGCACCTTATAGTTGTTCGGTGTGCCTAATACATGACATAATTTCAAACATATACCATTTATTGGCTGTCTAGCTCATAATCCATAGTGCTGAAAATACAGTAGCCTTTTAATGTTAAGCTTTAAAAAGAGAATGAAATTCACAGGTGTTTCTGTGTCTTATCACTCAATTTAATGACTCTTTTCTTGTTTTGTTTTTTTAGCGACTCTATTAACTTAAACAACCGGAGCCAGTTTAGCTCGTGCTGGTTTGCGGCGCCTTCCGTCCGTGAAACCCGGGTTCGACTCCGGGCTGCTACCTGTTCCCTTCTCTACCTCTGCCGGTTCCAAGCCCGGTTTGAGAAGGTTGCGTCAGGAAGGGCATCCGGCGTAAAACATTGCCAAATTCACCATGCGACTCGTTCGCTGTGGCGACCCCTGATGGGAGAAGCCGAAAGTGGAAGGAAGGATTAACTTAAACAACCACACAATTGCTCTGGCAGATAACCAACAGACCCACCTGACCAAATGCGCCCTGAATGCAGAATGCACAAGAGGCAGAGACGAAGACTGACAAGACTGTTGGTGAAAAGATTTCATCCGGCACACGGTAATTAAAACTGCCCAAATCCCCAAATCCCAGGTAAATATTTCATCAGGTGGCTCCTGGTGATTGCTTTTGTAATAGAGCTCCCCAATTGCAATTGTCTCTGTTACAACAGAAACGTGAAGTAGGAGGCAATCAGAAAATTCACAGACTCTGGTTGACTACCTCAACACCTTAAAGTCCAGTGATTTCTTTATTATTTTGATGTATATAAATAATACATCTGATTGGAGTGTAGTCCCACATGCAGGGTTTAATGAAGCGCTACTGTCAGTCTTGAAGATCTGTGTTAACAGATGAGGTTACACAATTAGAACATGAAAATCCAGCAGGAAATCTAAACTTGGCCAAAGATTTTAGGAAGAAAGTAACTCATCTGGCAGACAAAGACCAGCAGACAGTCCAGAACTGCAACAATATGACTCATGTTGGAGCTTCCCCCCTTTTATCATAAGTTTATAGTGCACATCCTACAAAAGCAGGTGTGTAACCTGCTTTTTGTAGGATGTGCACTATTTATAATTGTTAATCTTTACATGTTATGCAAAAGTCTTTCACTCACTGCCTTTGAGTACTGTGTCACCTAAAACCCAACTGGATCTTTACTCTGGCAGCTAAAGCATTATCTTTATGTTTAACAGGACTGTTTACAGCTTGTGAGACAGTAAAAAAAACTGCAGTCTAGAATCAGCGACATCATAAACTCAAGGTTGTAGCATGGAAGTGGCGTCTTTTACTTGAAAAAAAAATTTTTTTGTACAATATTGTTGGTCTTTTAATTCACAAGGTCTTAAGGTCAAATAAGGCTTACCGTATTTTACGGACTATAAACCACTACTTTTGTCACCAACTTTCAACCCTGCGGCTTATTCAATGATTCGGCTAATTTACGCTTTTATTTAACGGCTGCCATGAGCGCTCCGGCAGTCTCAGAGGGGAGACTGCTTGCATATTCTATGTCCAGCAACAAGGGCGATTGCATTGACACACACCCAAGCAGCCAAACGGCATGGACCTAGCTTCAGCTCTTAGACACTTCAGTCATGGTGCAATAAAAGAAACACCCATGCTCAGCCACATCCCACAATCTTTTGGTGTCATTAGACCCAACGTGCACGAGACCAGCACTACAATATGACGCAGCTTTCAAGTTAAAAGAAATCGTTAAAAGCAGTGTGAAGAAATCCACCATCACCAACTGCTTTGGAAAAGCCGGTCTACTGCGTGCCAGAAGTTTCCTTCACTGTTGTGGAAGGAAACCTCTGGCGCACACCGCGCAAAGCCACGAAGAGCGGGCATTGGCGCGTGCCGCGCGCGCTTGGAAGTCCCTGCTGCTCTCTTTTACTGGTATGTTTTTTTAACCAGCCCTGTTATTTCCACATTGCTGCCGTGTTACAGGCGGAAGGAGGGGAGAGCTGCTCTCGCATTCCGCTGCAGCTCCCTGCTCCTTCTTAAACATGCACGCGGTTTTAGCACATATACATCCTCAATCTACAACACAATGTGACGAACCAGGGGTTAGCCCCACCTTAACCCTCCTAAAACTCATGGGAAGTGGGGAATCTAAGTGTGAATTTTCACACCATAACTGAGGGAGCTGTTAGCTGAAGTGAGGTCAATGCGTTTGGCAGATGTAGTCTGAGACTACTGTGGTCTCAGTGACGTGCCAATTGAATTGCCACAACATACGGCTTGTATGCAAGTGTGGTTTGTGTATTTAAAAAGTGGTTAGTCCTCATTAAATTGGGTGGGTGCGGCTTGTAATCAGGTGCGCTCTATAGCCCGGCAATTACGGTAAGTATCCTGCTTTTAGAGAACTGGATTTTTCCTCCTAAATATTAGGTGTTTAACAATGACAGAAGTCTGTTCCTTCTGTTATGTCACTCTCTTGTAAACGCCAATATTTTCTGGATAGGAGGCAACAGGCCAGATTTAATTTAATATGGCTTTGATAAAAACATTCATTGGTTTAATTATTGAATAAATAACAAAGGATTTAAAGTGTTGACATCTTATTGCTCAGGCATAGACTGTCAAATTCTGATCGCAGTTTGGATTATGAAGCTAAAAATATAATTAAACTGCTTTCAAATATGTATCAACATCGAATATGTTTGAACACATTATTAGGTCTTGCAGTCAGCAAAGCAAATAATTGCTGTCCAGCATAAATATCTCGCCCACGTCGGGCGCCAAGAGATTGTGAGGAGAGCAATGATCCAGTCGGACTGGAGTGGAAAAACAAAGAAACATTGTTGTGGTGGATGTGGCAATACCAAGTGATGGAAACATCAGAAAGAAGGAACATTAGAAACTGGAGAAACACCAGGGATTCAGGAAGAATAGGGAGAAAGCTTGGAAGGTGAAGGTGAAAGCAGTGGTAGAGGTAATCACAGCAATCAGGAAATAACCTCTAAACCCTTAAACTAGAGGAGTATCTACTGAAGATCTCTGTTCAGACCTCAGACATCTCAGTCCAGTACTCTACTGTAATAATTTAGTACTTCATTATCTGTCCATCCATCCATCCATACTCAAAAAATAATCAGAGGAGAAAGTACAGTTTTTTTAAAATACATTTCAGCATTTGAATGATTAAAGTGAGACTTCAGGGAAACTAAAATTGGAAATACCTGATGACAACTACAAGAAATGGAGAAAAAAAGCTAAATACAAATAAAGCAGACATAAAAAAATAGACTATGTGGGTGCAAAGACATGAACACATAAGAATGTGGTTAAGAACAGCTGAAAAACAGGAGACCATAAACTATGGAGGAAAAATGTCAAGGAACAGGTGTCGCAATTAACTAAGACCAGGTGTGGGCTAAAGAAAATGGAGAAACACTGAAGAGAACACATGAAATAAATACTCCATGATGACCTAAATATAGACAAATTCAAACACAAAGCCATAAAATCAAAGAAAGTGCAGGACCAGGGAATAATAAATTAACAGATTATATATATATTAGGTTATCACTGGTGTCAGTAGTGTGTCTTTTGGTAAACATCTGTGATCCGTTTCTTTTCAAACTCTAAAGGCTTTTTGAACAGACTTGACAAGGCCATCCTCCAGTGACCGGGTGACTAATGTGCCAACAGATTGCAGCCTAAACTGACATTTTGCCAAGAAACGTAAGTCAAAATCATCATCAATTTGGACTAATCTTTGTCATATCTTTTGTGATTGTACATAAAAAATAACTGAGCTTTTAGAACAAGTAGTACTTATGGCACATGAATTTCATTTTAGAGATTATTTTAATTTCAGTAAAAAATAAAACATATAACATGAAGGCACATGAAAAAATGAAACAAAATGACATTACGACAATCATAGGTCAAGCTGGCCCACAGGTTAAACAGTCATGAATACATTTTAAAAACATGCAAATTAATCCTGTAATTGTTGCTTCCATTTCTTGAATGTCCTTCAACAGGAGAGACTGAGAAATGTGAGAAAATGTCATTTTTCATTTTCATTAACCATCACTGACACCCCATCCTGTGAAGACAAATGTCTTCTGATTCCACCAGGCTTTGTGTTACAGTTAACATCATGTCGAGGATGGGGCCTTTGGACTGTCTGTTACTCTGTATCAACAGCTCAACATGGCAGCAATTATATTATGCAGGACAGAATCAAAAGGAACCTAACATCGATAAATGACAAAAAGAAACAGAACACAGGTATGCACTACTTAGAAATGATAAAGCACTGTTATGTGATGTGAAACCTCAAAGATATATCTGCTAAAAAAAACATCATTAACTGAGATGACTGTATCGTGTTTATGCCAACTGCCAGACATATCTCTGCATGTGAATCGGTCTTATCAAATGCCAAATCCTGGCTGCATTTGATGTGGAGCACAGTGGTGTACATGACACGGTGTCTAGTGATCTTTTCTGAGGAGTTATCACATCTAAAGGCTTTAAATATCCCACATTGTGAGACAAGTATTGGAGACACTTCCTTCAGCCTCACTGATGCATGGATGAGAGGACATAAAAGCAGCCTGATTGGCTTTTACCTTTTTAGTGCATTTTTTCCAGGCTAATTGCAGTTCCTTTCTTACCTTTAAAGCCCTGCCAGTTTGACTGAACTAAATGACAGCCTAGTGGTAACTGAATTAGAGGAGGGGAAGGAGCCAAGAATCACCTTCCTCCACTCTCTGCTAAGTGGTCAGATTGCGTGGTCATGTCCCAGACATTAAAATGTCTGTTTCTTTGGCAGCTTTTCCTGGCACGTCTAGAAAGTGTCTGATGCAAACTCAACTCAATTAATCCTTGGTAATTTAGTTTCCTGACACCAGAACAGAATATGGAACCTGTGCATTTTGTGGAAATTTCAAAGCAAAGTGCTTGCCAATTCTGCAGATAACCCATTGTGACTTGGAAACTACAAGAACATCATTCTTTTAAAACAAATAGAAAAAGCTTTATGTTCATTGAAAGGCCTTCAGTGGAAGACAAAATGGATATAGAATTTTTACAGTAGCTCAACCATTGTGATTGTTGCAGTTTTTTCTGTAAAGAGGCTTTTTGAAATCAGGAAATTGCAGCTTTCTGAACTTTTTTGTAATCATTACACTGTTTATATGTAGCCACGCTTGTACATTTAGCAGATTTTACAACTCACGTTTTGTTGTTTTCAACATGTTCTTGTGGAAATTTTCTCATGATGGGAACTTGTTTAACAATAATGCGCTCTGCATTTTTCTGAGTATTTCTATATTTAAATTGTTGAGAATCAAGAGCAGATGAAAAAAAAAGATGCTGTTCAAGAAAGATAGTATCTGTGATGTAAAAAATACGCTGGGCGGGCCACCAGCTTCCTGCTTCGCTCAATTCTGATGCATCAATTTGTATAAGGCTAGAATTACGTACGTCTTCGTTTTCCTTGTCTGAGCTGGCATCTGGCTCAAAACTTTACAGCTGCATAGCCCTGATATTGCTCGCATTTTTTGTTGCACCAGGGGGTGTGTTGGGTTGTAAGCTAGTGCGTAAACAGAGCTCTCAGTAAGGAGGGGTTCTTCCACACCAACGGCTCCGCCAATAAATCACAGTCAAATTTGTAATGAACTGCTGCCGTTTCATAAACTATTTCAAAGAAAACAATAGGTTTCTATGATTTTTGGATAAAACGGCACCCCCTTAAAATAGCCCAACAACAACCTCTCCACCAAGACCAAATAGCTGTCAAATGACAAAAGAGACAAGATTTTAGACCTAAACTAAACTGGAATAAACCAATCTACAAAAGCAATCAAAAGATGATTGGAGTGGGACTTTAATTCAAGATTTTGGGAAACATTGTCATTGGTGAGTCTAATCTGTGGCACAAAAACCTTTCTTATACCATTTTTTTAGTGGAAATCCTTCACACTGACATTTTAAATATGCAACTTCACCATTAGATGGGAAAATGAATTAGGGGTTATCATATCACCACTGTAAATGGAGAAGATTGCTTGACATTCCATGCAATATTTACTGACATATTTCAATCCAAGTTGACGGTTTGCGCATCCTGACAGGCTGAAATCACCAACCGTAAAGCCGTGCTGCCAAAATGTCTAAAGAACTGTGAAATGAATTATTCACTGCGAAAGCAGAAACAAGGGCACCCTTCTCACAATAGAAGAAATTCTGCCAAATTTAATCAACAGATTATTGCAATTTTTATGAATAGTACTGAAACCCTAATGCTGCTCTCTATCAGTGTACCATGTTTCTATGATCACTGCATGGCAAAAAAGTGAAAGGTCTTCTGGTAGAATAGAGTACTTCTACTCCATATTTCAAACAGTTCAATGCAATCGAAAATAGATCAAACTCTTTGCTCTCTTAATATTTGGAAACTGTACGACTGTGTGCTAAACGTTTTTGTAAACATATTTTATCAGTACTCTAGTTACATAAGACAAACAAACTGATGACCATGCTTGTAAATGTTTGCCAAGCTGCTAAAAATACTTTTTAACAACGACAACACATGGTCATTATTACTTATTTAAACTGACCAGATCTCAGCTGAAGTAATTTGAGTAGGCAGTAATATAATTAAAGGTACAACTGACTAAAGCCAAACGGTTCAGATCCCCCCACTCTTAGCTTTGCTTTACATCTTTAAATGCAAAATGTACTGACTTGATTGTATTTTTGAAATAATACATTTTGTTGTTTTAAAAGTTCTCAAAGTGTCATATTTTTTGCACTATAGGGGCGATTAAAAAGCCATTTTTTTTAATCGAACATAGACAATGCTCCTCATAATCTGATATACCTTATATATGGATTAATTCTGGTTTTGCTAACGAATTGATTTTGAGAGGTACACTGCACTCTGTCAAAATGTTTGATTAGGTGCTATTGCGAACATGCGTGTGGCAGTGTCAGACTGTGCTTTTTTATGTGTTACTAGCAAGGTTGGGAGTTACACAGCTGATGATTCTAATGTGTAGTTTGTTACAAACAAATCTAGATTTACTGTGAACTCAGGAAATACAGTCTGACTGACTGAAGGCCTCATCTTTGACTCTTTTCTCTGAGTTAATGCGGCTTATTTATGACATAAAATAAAAAATTGACCATTCTTTGTGCGGAAAATGCGGAATAGAAAATGCAAACTGTTACCGAAATGATGCTCCAATTTAATATTTTATTTAAAAACAATTTTTTGAGGCAAAAGAACCATCACAAACGCATCAGTTACATCATCCATAAAGTTGCTTTAAGTGATTGAAAGATAAGTCTACAACTTCTTTAGACAAAACTATCTTTGAATGCCACTTAATAAAGAGACATTTAGGGGTCTTACATTGTGCTGGAAAGCGTTCTTGAAAACGTGTGTTTTATAGCTTTTTAATTATTTACATGCCTGACTGACTGTGATGACCAAGAAATTAGGAATTTGGCAGCTGATGTGACAAGTACATGAAACAATTTAGTTTAGTGGAAAGCTCACAAGCTGTATTTCACATTAGGCATTCATGAAATTGGTATTTTATAATGTAAATTCAATCAAAAAACTGCCAAAGCACTAGTACAATACCCCCCCACCCACCTGAAAAAACAAAAATTAAAGACTTACAGAAACAAGGCTGATGAAAGTGAGATCCCAGCTGGCCTATACCATATTTTCTATACTATAGGGCTCTCTGGAGTATAAGAACTTGTTTGTAACACACTACAGGTTAGCTATGTTAGAAATGTTAGCCATGTTTGAGTATTGATGATACCTGTAACTCTCAACTTTGATGGCAACACGCACAAAAACAGACTGCTGCCACTAAGACGCACGTTACTGTGACAGTGCTAACTTCTAACCTCAGTAACACCTCAAAGAAACACAGACTAGCACAGCCACACTTGAGTGGCGTTCGCATATTCACAATAACACACAACCTTGCTTGCAACTCGTAAAAAAACAGACGGACATTTCAACAGAGCGTCATGTACTTCTCAAATACGCTATGATGCCACAACCAGAATGAATCCATAGACTCCAGATTAGCCTTTAACCCTTATGCTATCTTGTGGGGTCCAGATGACCCCACCCTTACATTGACGTGTTATCCCTACCATGACAAATGTGGATAAAGATGAAGAGGATTTCATGTAATCCATGGACACCAGTGAAGATCACAAATCATTGAAGAAAAAAGGTTCATCGTAGTGTCTTGTGGGGTCTAGATGACCCAACTCCCAATTTCAACGTGCTTTGGAGGCACGTTAATATTGGGAGTGGGATCATCTGGACCCCACAAAATAGCACAAGGGATAAGGTGCACTGTCGTTTTTTTAAAAAAACAAAAAAAACAAAAGATCAAGGAATTTATGTATCCCTTACAGTGTGGAAAATACAGTTCTTTGATTTTTTTTCATTTTATCTGCATGTTAAAAACAGAAAAAAAGTTTGTGGACTTTTAACACCATGATTTAGTTTCTTTGTCAAACCATAATGACATTAAGTAATGATCACATTTTTTGCTGAGTTTGACAATTGAATGAGTTTGTTTTCTTATCTGTCCTTCTCTTATAAACATCTGTGTAAATTAGCTTTTACACTCTGGGAATTATAAAGGAAATTAATAAATGCTTTTAACATGGTTTTCTTTACATTAAGACATTTTTTTCTTTTCCTCTCCATCTGATTGGCAGCTGTAATGATAAGAGAGTTCTGATCTGTTCAAATAAAATCCTGAACTCCAATTCAGTGTCACACTCCCATTGAGTCCCGTTCCCTCCTGGAGCTTTCAGTGCTGTGATATGTCAACAGTCCCATTTGCCCAAATTCCTTGTGTCTGTATTTGCTAAGAATTTACACAAAACATAATGAGTATTTTTTTACTGTTCCAAACGTTTTTTCTTCTTCTACTAAATAACCTTTTTATGTGCTGCGCGGAATCTGATTAATGCCGACGAAATCTAAGCTAAATAATTTTAGAAAAAGATAATATAACAGATGAGATGAGGATACCAGCAGTTTCGTTTAAAGTTATTATTTGAAGTAGCGCAGAAATGGACCATTTTCTGTGGCTTTGGGGAAGTGTGAGCAATTTTCTGCACTTTGGTTGTACTTTCCACTCATGATGGCTGTACAGAAGCAAATAAAAATGAGTTGCATAACACGTGGGTTAATTTTATTGTTTATGCCTATAAATATGATAATACTTTGTAAAAATACAAGTGCTTTCAAAAGAAAAATCAAAATGTTATTGTTTTTTATTTCATTTGTAAGTCACCTTAATATACTGTTAGGACAAAAAGATGTATACACAATGATACAAAAAGAGTTGAGGAATCGAAATAAAGATAAAGTGGGGTGGGTTCATAAATAAGAAAAAAGAGGGGGAATTGCATGGAGAAGGAGAAAAAGAAAGAGAAGTAGAGGACATATGAAAATCCAGTCATGGGCCTACTGAGCTGTGGCGCTCGTGGCGGGGCTGTGGTGCTCATTACTGATGTAGTAGAAAATATGCGCTGACAGGAAACGAAGCTGCCAGCTGTCCCCCCCTCCCTTCCAGGCGTTTCACCATTACGACATTATCTCAGAACAATGGCCGACAGCAGCAGTGTATCCTATCACCTAAGCTTCCCTGTTGGCACATCAAGACCTGATCGTGGTGCCTGAGTGGACACGTACCCTGACACAGTCATAGCGTAAAAGCTAGCAACAATACATACATAAAGTGGGGGAAAAAAAGGAGTCAGAGGGCAACAGAGCAATTAACTTTTCGTTCCCAAACAAAGCAAATCCCCCTGAATGAAATAATCCAGTAGCAGTCCATGAATATTCAACAAGTGATCTGTAAAAGCAAATCTGATCAAGGCCAATGAGCTACAGTGGTCGTGATTAAAATAACTCCTTTTTTATTTTTTTGATTACAACAGCTTTGGACAAACAAAATCAATAGTTGGAAAATTGACCAAACTGAGCAACAAGACGGGCAACACCAACATGCAAACATCTGAAGACTTGCTGGAGGTGCATTTTAGAACTCTTTAACCTCTGCTGTCTGTGTTTTTGTGTCTGACCAATGCTCAGTAGTATATGATTAGATAGTGCACTTACTACCAACAAATTGAAGTGAATATTTTCACCTAACCACCGCGACAAACGTTGTTTACATAAAACACGTGTGTTTCCAATTTTAGCCAGAAATTATGCTAAAGTAGAATTTCAGGTGTTTTAAGGTTGTAAAATTCTTCAGTAAACACTTAATAGCGTTTCTCAGGCAGACACGAACATTTTCACACTTTTCTCTCTTGTTTAAATCCTCAAACTTCAAACCTTCATAGAAAATTCATCCAGTTTGATAGGATGAAAACAAAGATTAGATCTCGATCTGACATTAACGTAAATGCAATTTGTACAGGAAACACGGCACAGAGAAGATTAATGGTCAAGATCTACATATGGATGCTAAACATGCTTTAAAAAAATCCAATGCAAAAAATGTTTTTTCTATTTCTAAGTATGACATTAGAACAGTTCTGATTTATGCATTTTTTGATTTTTTTATAATTTGACCTTGCTTTGACATTGGAAGGGAGATTCCAGAAAGCTTTTCAGTGATGTTATAAATACTGAGACTGTGGTAAGCCGAGCAGTGCACTGGAGCGGTGTGACTGTGCACAGCAGGGTTAGCGCTCTCCCATACAGTGAAGCAGATGCTTTCACATCTCTGTTGTGTTGAAGTCAGGTCCACCATAAAAACGCACAGGAATTGTAGTTTTGGCTATTTGGGAAAGAAGAACTTTCAAACTTCTAAACATTCCCCAAAGACATTCATAAGCCAACAGGGGGATTATTTATTTAACTTGTTTTCCCCACGCGTGGTGCAACTGGCAGGGGTTTTGTTTTCTTGTGCTGTTTAATGGAAGTCTACTTAAACTGATAAGTGTTACTAACCATTAAGTAGTGTGCAGAGCACCTAATCAGTCTGATATGGGTATGTGTGTATACATGCCGTGTTAGCACAAATCTGTGTGGAAAGGAAATGTGTTTAAACAGGGAATAAGTGTGCTCAGTGCTGTAGAACCACTGTTAAAATGTGATAATACTAAAATGTTTACAAAATGCTGTCACATGACTTTCTCTTCTTTGTGGTTGTGTATGGGTTTCGTGATGGAATCATTGACTGTATATGACAGGGGTCTGCAGACTTCAACACTCTAAGAGCCATTCTGGTCAATAGTCACAGACCGCAACGCAATAAGAACAACAACAGCTTATTTCACCCTTTAGAAAAGCAGAACACACATTAGCATACATTTTACTTTTATGATAAATATAAATAAAGTTCCTTGGTATATGAGAAATAGACTAAATTACCCCCCCCCCCCCCCCCCCCCCCTTGGCATTCCTAGATGCCAAAATCCCATAGACTTATACTTGTCTTGCCCTACTACTTTTTATAACATTTTCTTGATTACGAGCGGGACCGGACGAGCAGGGAGAGGACTCTTCTGCTCCCGCCGTGTGTGAGAGGAGCTACCGTCAAAAGTTTTTCTCAATGTCATTGTAAAAGACATGAAAGATGTTGAGAGATCCGATTTAATTATTTTAAATAGTTCTATAAGGGTGTTGGTAATCACTTCTCCATGTCTGGGTTCATCAGATCGTTCAGACTCTCAGTACGTGAATGACGTCCGCTTTTAGCACTACATCCATTTCTATGTGACACAGTTTGAGGACTTGCTGTCCCAGATGCTGCGGCATCTGTCCCCAGTGAGAAGGGGTTTAATTGCAGCAGGGGACATAATGAAAGAACTTAAGGTAGTAAATTCTGGCATCCCTTGCTTCCCTTTCTTTTTGTGCTAGTCAATATACTTATGGTTTCTTTCAAGATGCAATATATTTTTGTTTTTATGGGCATCTTGGATATTTTGGAGCCAGTTTAGCTCGTGCTGGTTTGCGGCGCCTTCCGTCCGTGAAACCCGGGTTCGACTCCGGGCTGCTCCCTGTTCCCTTCTCTACCTCTGCCGGTTCCAAGCCCGGTTTGAGAAGGTTGCGTCAGGAAGGGCATCCGGCGTAAAACATTGCCAAATTTACCATGCGACTCGTTCGCTGTGGCGACCCCTAATGGGAGAAGCCGAAAGTGGAAGTATGGGCATCTTGGATATTTTGTATATATAGGAATATCTTGAGTTCAGAGATGTCATTAGTGTTTTGTTTTCAGAAATAGGTCTCAATGAGCAAAGTTTGATGTGATATACATTTGTGTTTGTTTTGGAGTACTTTATATATGTTTTGAAGCTTATCAAAAAATACATTTTACATTTTTATCTAGTTATTTTGTACCTTTTTGTTCCTTTTGACTGATCCGAGAGATGACTATAAAATTGTGACACGATCCGAACCGTGACTGTTGTGATCCGTTGCACCCCTAGTAAGGGTGTGGCCTTCTAACAAGCTCAATCCTGATTGGCGAGAGTGGCTGCCATGGAAATTCTGACTCAGGCTGACTTGGACCAATTACTAGGAAAATATTGCAACTGAATTGACTTCATTCCGTTGGAGGCGAAAGTAAGGCATTTTTTATTGGTGACGTCATGCTCACTCTATCCAGTTCTCATATACCGTCAATTGTTGGAATATTGACTACACAGTTCTGTTCCTCACTAATGACAAATCTGGAAAGATACTAATAAGATAAATTAGATCAAACCAAGGACAATGCAACACTGGACAACCATCAACCACAGATAAATGGCTGAATTCCTGACACGGTCACTGAAGGTGGGCTGCTCACAGAGCTATGACTCACAGGCAGAAGAGCAAAGGTTTGTGTCTTATTTTTTTCCAACAGAAACTGGTTCCCTTCCCAAGACTCAGTTGTTGCAGTGATTCAGCTTGAATGTAAGCATCATCGTAATCCTCACACACACGGATGCAATTTGTCTTTGAGCTCTGAGGTTTATCACAAATGTTAAATCTCTCTCCTCCCAAGACTTAATGTACTTGCATATTGAACAGCCTGCCTTAGCCATTTACAGGCTCCATCAATGATATGATCTTATTTACAATTTTATTTTTGGACTGCACCCAATACATATTTATGTTCCCTCATTATTCAGGGTAGCTCAGCGAGTTATGGGCTCCAAAGTCACTAAATGACACAACCTAAGACATTTGAATGTTGTACTGTATATACAGGCTTATCATTTGCCAGTAGATGGCATTGAACACTAAATTAACACTTAATATTCTAGTTATTAATGCTATGTTCAATCTTGACTATCTGTAGCTTAAAATATAAAAAAGAAAAGTAATAAAAGTCTCTCAAACTGCAAAGGCAGCATTGTTTTATAAGAAATATGCATTTTAGTTTGAAAGTGCCTTTAAAAACAGCCAATACTTTTGCAATATTTCATACTGCAAATGTACTTCCTGTGTCTAGAATCTTAGGAAAAAATGGAATGTGATTATAAGTGTGAAACAGACTCCTAAAAAAAGCAACTTATCCTTTCTAGGAATATATAAACTAGTTGTAAATGATATTCACATGGCAACATCACCTTGACTGTAGGGAAAGAACAAAAGTTTTACATCTCTATTCCTCCTCATGTCACATGCTCTCATTAATGATTTTCTGCATGCCAGAATTGTTGAGCTGGTGTCCCTGTTCACATGCAGGTCTCATTAAAACAGAGGAAAGGGAGTTTTTGTGTTAGCACCCGGGCAGTTGGGTTACTTATAAGCATTGCTGACACCCCAATGTATGCAACAGCGGCCAGAAATAGATGCGAACTTTGCCCAACAAACAGCAGGCACTGCAGTTCCCCGAACTGAAGTCTTCTGCCTCACCAGTGGGAAAATTCCCATGAGGGCCAGAAGACTCCACCTAACAGAACGGATGTGAGTAAGACCTCCTCCGCATCAGTTGAATCGGCGCAGACGTATACTTTTGTAAAGTTATTCAGATCTTCATAGCCACTGAGGTTGGCCTTAGTTATAACTGCTCTTATGGGTGGGTATGGGCTATATGTGGGCAAAAAAAATAGACAAACCTGTGGGAGGCATGCAAGTGGTCGAAGACTGCCAGGTGAGCCCGTGGGGCAAAATGTTCATATGTATTTTTTACGGCAGCGGTTCTTGTAGGTGAGACATGTAGTACAGATTTTTCATTTTTTTAACCAACCCAAACCCTGACCAAGGATCCTGTTATTGCTGATCACGTGAAAGGTACGAGCTCCTTGCCATCACCTTGAGCTTCCCTTGCATGCAGCCTGGCTGTTATGCTACGTTTACATCAAGCATGTGATGGTGGGCCTCTTCTTTTTCTTTTGCTAGTGGTTATTAGTGGATGTTTGCCACCTAAAGTTGACAAGGCTAAGTGTGAAATGTTTAAGTGGTGCAAATCTCCCAAATCTTGCTCCAGGCTTTTTCTTTCCCAGCTCTACTACAACATATGAAAAACTTGGTGTCATATAATTCAGCCTGAGCAAAAACCCCACTTATTGATTTACACTCCATGATCGATTTTTTTAATGGTTGAGACTTCCGTGTTATAAAAAGGGGCACGATCCATATGTCACTACCAAACCTAAGTCTCTGATTGGTCAAAGTTTGACTTGTCTTTATTTTTAAAGCACGCTGAATGGCTGCGCTTTTGGTACGCAGAGTCCGAAAATGGACATGAAAACTTTCGTAGAGATGTGTAAATGTGAGAATTTTGAACGCAGAAGCCCAAAATGAGCATTTACGTGCATTCACATAGACATTTCATTGAAAATAGCCACTGAATGTGTTACCAAGGGTGGTGTGAATGTAGCTTTATAAATTAGCAATTTAGACAATCAAAGGTTTGATTCTGTAGGCATCACACGGGTATTTCATTTGCGCACAATCACTAAGGAGCCAATGCGCACACCTTGCTAATGACTGGAGTGCTGTGTAAAGGATACTGTACAACAACTTCACCTGTACGTTACAAGTGGGTACGACTTACATTATTCTTAAAGAGACTTCACAATACACTTACACGCACAACAATGGTACATTCCACTTTCATGACATCCCTTAAGGTGGCCACATGAGCCTCAAGGGAATTGCTTGATACACCTGTGCCCTCCTTACGATGCGGCCGCTTCTATCTATGAGCTTTCAAGGGCCCAGACAACCCAAAAACCTGTAGCACCCGTACAGGTCAACACCCATTTGGGTTCATGTGGTGAAGGCATAATTTTGCAAAATAAATATTTTCTTTTAAGATAATTTTGAATAAAACTCTTCCCGTAACTGTATTATTTTATGACTTTTTCTTTAGCTGATTCATCTCCTGGAAATACAAAGAACTGTTTTCTCTCAATAAAATCTCCCACAGAGCATCTGCGGTGTACTGACCAGTGAGACCAAAGAGATATGCGTTTAAGTGCAAAACCTCGTCATCCTTGAAGTAAAAGCAGTTGCTGACCTGAGTATTGAGAATCCCTCTGGTACAATGTTAGGCTTCTCCGCCTGGTTTAATCCAAAAGAAGCATTTGGACAAACTCTGTAACACCCTGCTGTACATGGGCACGCAACTGCACAAATATAACAAGATGGATGCGCACTACTGGAGAAAAATGTAACCCAATTGTGGGATTTTTTCAAACTTTAACCTGCTATTCTATTGCTTAACAACTCAAATGACTTATTTTTATTCATCAGTTTTATTTATAAAACCTTTTTAAAATTTTAAAAGTTTCATCATAAAAGACACTAGAATATATGACATAATTATGTTAGGATTTTCTTTTTTTTAATAATTAGCATTTTTACTATATTCCTTGTGATTTATAAACCAATTGTCTCCACAAATTACTTAGCAATTCACAGCCATGATGGTCTCCAAAGGATTAAATCTTGTTCCACATAATGACTACAGACAGTGAAGGTCTTGTGACTTTTCTCTGTCATGAGGTCAGTGTTTGTGGTTTGCCAGTCGGAAGATCTTGACAGCTTTTTGTGAGATTAATTATCTACAAATGCTTTATTAGTTTTTTTTATAAGCAAATACTTGCAAAACGAATTAGTTGTGAATGAAACTAATTTTTATTGAGTGCTAATTAGCAAATGTTAGCATGACAACACAATAGATTAATTGGAAAATGCAGGAGGCATCATATTATCTGTGAAACATCAGCATCTTTTTATGCCAAGCTGGTGAAGTCCAGCTGTGCATTCAAATAGCCACCCAGAGCTGCAACAGAGTTATGTTTAATCCATTTTTAAAATAATTTATTAAAAAAGAATCACCATAAAAAGAATTTTAAGGTATAGAAAGATTTTATCTAATAATTTTCTTGTTTACCTTATATGTTGAAAGAAACAACATAAATACCTAAACTTTTTTATGGTAAGGATCTTGGAGGAGCAAACTTCGCACCCATCATCTCTTTTTGCACGCATCCCGATTAAACCAAACTGCTTCTTTTGTTCTTACACTCATTCATTTATCTGTGTTTGCACCATTCATGTACTTTGTCATTTAGAGTGCAATGAAACATGCGGGACACTCAAAAGACTGTGTCACTCTTAGGTGCAAGGTGGCCTCATAGGTAGACCGCGCTTGGCACTTTAAAACATCTGCGTCCGATCACGTAGCATAATAAAAACCCGACACGCCTATCGTATACTTTGTCTATCAATAAATAAAAGTAATAAATCCACCAAAGCTTATAAAGTTCTTCAATAAACCTATCCAAGGCAAATGTGGGCAACTCAATTAAAGATGCCATATTTTCTGCACTAAAGGGTGTATCGGATCATAAGGCGCACCGGTCGACTTTCAAAATGATGTAATATATAAAGTGTACCTAGGTACAAGGTGCATTAGGCGAGACAAAAGTCCAAAGACAGTCGAGACAGAGTCAAGCTATGTTTAAATTCCCTCTCTACTTCCTAACTATTAAAAAAATAAATAGTGCAGGACTATCTAGTGGATCCTGGATTTTAAAAGCAATTCAGACTCATGCTCACTACTTTTTTTTTTAAACACCAAATATGACGTCACGTCATCATGATTGGCCTATGAACATTTTACGAAGACTGTGAACCTACTGGGTTCCAAAAATTAAAACTTGGATGATTTTTTACAAATACATTTAATTTATTTTTATTTTTACATGAAAAATGATTTAATACATTGTGGTCTTCATTTGCCAATCGTACACTATAAAGTGATTAGGGAAGGAATTCTGACACCACCCCAGAAAAAAGTCACTCAGTCTAACTTCATTAATTGTGTTTAAAGTAATTCTAGGACTTGTTAGACGAGTTAGCCAAGTTAGAAGCATCAGCCTGTTCTAGATTTATTTTAAGTGAAAATACAAGAAGGCCTTTTGTGTTGGACATATTTACTTTTACAACATGGGGTTATAAATCTTCTAACACACCAGATGTATATTTGCAGAACCCCTTTTGTAATTTATACTAAACTTTATTCATTGAAAAATGATATAATTAATTGAAATATTATTATCTAGGTTGCATAAGAGTTTGCGTATTTTGGAGAGAGTTTTATTCGTTGAAAAATGTATCAAAGAGGTAAGTTCTGGTAGTTTTAGGTCATTGTCTTTGTAATTAAACATATAAGTAATTATATATTTAAGTTGCTGCGATTCCAAGAAGTTATTTATTCCATGTTTTTTTTTGAAGTTCCTGAGTGTTATGAATCTTCTATCAATAATTAGGTGCTCCAAAAAATGCACTGTCCAATGGCACACAGCAATATTGATTTTACAAATACCAATGATGAATGCCTGAAATAGTTAAATAAAAAGAATTACAGTAAAGAAATTAAAAATGGAATATTAGGTTTTAATATTTACCGTTTAAACAATGTAAATAGTTTGCTTTCTTTTTTGTTTTTCTTTTACCAAACAGGTTGCTACAGATATGGGAGTATGGTTGGACAGCTTGTCCCCAAGGGCACATGTTCAACTGGGCTTTGAGATAGAAGCATATCCCACTTTTTAGCAGCCTGCAGCTGGGGGGACTTCCACATATACTGGTTTTGAGTGTTTTTCACCTCTACGTTGCACAAGAGTGGATTCTCCAGGATTGGTGAATAAAAATGTTGTCGACTGGTAAGGAAAAAATAAATAGATCCTCTCACAGCAGTCAGTGATCCCTTCTTTCTTGCCTTTTACTGTGGAAAACTGGTGAGGGAGAGAAAAAAAATCACACTCCCCACATCACTTGGCTTGGAGATTTATTTCTCCAATGACATTCTCTCTGGAGATGCCAGTGGTAACCTGGGCATCTGCTCCTGCAGAAAGATGACAGGGCTATTGTTAGGAGCAGTAGTAGTCAGAAACCATTCTCTGGCTTCATCCCCTCAGTGATTTTTTTTTGTGTCTCTTTTTATTCCTCCATCTCCCTCATTTCCTTTCTTCTTCTTGAAGCCTGTCACAAAGCAATGACAGCCATTTAAAAGGCAAAGGCCAAAGCTCACATCTTACAATTTATTAATCTCAACATCCTTCCACTTTATCAAACTCAAAATCCTATGAGGCAGTCGGACCAAGTCAGTGATGTCAGGTAGGAATGTGCATTAAGATGTATGGCCAATGTGACATCCAAGTAGGTTACAACCTAAAAAGAATGGCAGTTCCCCATGCATTTTAGCAGACGTTTTCCTTTTGTACTGCAAGGAATAGTGATATTTAGATTAAACACTAGGTGAGGAACCAAGAATGTGTAAATGATTCGTCAATTACAGCTTTTCTTGAGAAATACAGGTGCAAAAGTGTGATTCATTTAGCATGTCAGCAGCAACAGTTCCCGGGAGTCGGATTCCATCTTCCTTAGGGCAGCAGAGGCCTCTGGGAAGACAGTCCGGGTGTAGTTCAAGATCACACGCAGGAGTCACTGGGGCCAGATTAGGGAAAATATGACGGGGCAGACCCCGAATCAATCATTGGAGAGAATACAGGAACATGGCACAGTGTGGCAACAAATCTCTTTAATCATCCTTTTTCTGCCAGTGATTCTGTTGTAGGAACAATAAGAGCTCAGGGGAGAGGAGCTGTCGCTGAACATTTTCTGCCCGGGTCTTGTTGGCCGGCCTCATGACACTCACAAGCAGCTTAAGTTTTACTAATATGGACGAGCTACTCTGAATGGGGCCAAGTCAATTAAGGCAGACCACTGTTTCTGCAAGTGAGGATGTTAAAGAGGCAGAGGATATAAGGAAGAGCAGATGATGGTTGTCTTTGATGTCCTGTGGGCTCCGACAAATCCCTCTGTTGCAGAAAGGGCAATTAGTCTGATGAAGCAGACGTGTCATCTGAGTCAATCTTTTAACACCCTGAGAAAACGGACTGTCTCAATCATTTTCCTTCAACTAAACAGAAGGCTTGTTAGACACTGTAAACTAGTGAGAAAAATTACACAAAACAATAAAATACTAAAAAAAAATACTATGAAGGATATCAGCTGGAAACGTGTAGGAAATTCACATGCTTTCATGTGGAACTAGGTCATAGTTTCTGCAGAGCAGCAGTAGTTCATTAGAAATTTGTCTGAGTTATGTTGGCGTGGAGCAAGCCCGCCCCCTCTTCCCATGAACTATCTGTTTACACACTCTTTCTCTAGCTGACAGCTCCTCGCATCCCGAACAAAAATGGTAAACAATATTAGCGCTATCCAGCTGTATAGTTTTGAGCCAGATCCCAGCTCGTACCAGGACAACAAAGACGTACATGGATCTTTTCATCTAGAAGAGGATGTATCAGAATGACGTGGAGTAGGGAGCTATTGGCCCACCCATTCTCGCTTCTACGTCACTGTTACGTGCCGAGTCTTTCGGGGGTGGATGAGCTTTCTTCTTGCTTTGGATTATTAGTTATGTTAATTGAACGCGGTGGTATCTGGGAGGCGACCGGTCCATCTCCTTTCTTCTAGGTTGGACGTCATTGTCTCGTCGTCCTGGTTGGCCTGTCACTCCATCTACAGCGTCGGCCCCGCCCCTCTGCGCTGGAGGCACGGACACATAAGCTGACGTGGCTCAAGCACCAGGGCGGCTGACTCTTCAGCTCGCCATTTGTGTTCTGTGCACTTATTTGTGTTTCGTTTCGGTTCTTGGCACATTAGAATGATTTCTACTTATCCTCGCCATGTTGAAATGCTTCTTTTACGGGCATATGTTCTTTGATTATTGTTAACAGTGTCTACATCACGTTGTGATCCCATGTGGGAGGATATCTGTGTGACAGAACCAGTTGTAGCTTATTGCTCCGAATAAATCAGTTAATACGGATTTGTTGTATTGCTGATTCCCTTTTCCCTCCCACACCCCGGGGTCGTAACAGTCACAAATACAATCTTTTTCAAACTGCATTTTTTCGTCTGCTCCTGATTCACGATTTAAACACTTGGAAATAAGAAATACTTGGAAAAACAATTTTAAGCTTAATTTGCTTTATATATGTCCATATATCATCCAAAAAATGTTAACAGAACATGATAAAAACATCAAAAATACAATTTTCATCAGAGTTGGTCTTTAAACAAACCCCCAAGGCACACTTACCTAAATCCTCAACTTTAGGTGTAACCACTTTATCTCAAATACACTCAGTTTGGTAATTAAAGACAATCTATCTTCTGCTGCTGCCTGGGAGACAGAATACATCACAACTTTTAACTGTCCTGCAACACATGCAATTAAAAAGTAATTAAAGTTCCAGTAAGTCTAAAACACTATTATAGCTCCAACACTTTCAGCATCATAAATAATGACATAAAATATTAACTAAAGTCACAAAGTTGTAAAATTTGCATCTAATAAAATGCTGGCAAGTCAGAGTAAAAAAAATGTAAGACAATAGCAGTTTAGATTGTTCTCTTTCTACTGATTTTAAGTGATCACCATGCTTACGTGGAAGCTAATTTTTATATTGAGACAAGATTCTGTTATGTAACTTGTTTCATTATTGACAGAAGGTTGTAACAATAAAAGAATAGTGACATTAACATTAGTTTAAGCATTATCTTTTAAACAGTTCCATGCATGTTGTTAAAACTAGCAAAAAGAAAAGTGTTGCAAGGTGGATGTCTGGGCATGGGATTCTGCATGCTCCAAGACAGTTTCCAACCTCCTAATGTTGTCATTTTGGCTCTGCTGTCTTTGGACCGAATTAACTGATATCTCTGTTTGACAATAACAAAAGCCAAATGTGACCAGATTCTTCTTAAAGTTGAAAAACTACAATTGAAAATAAGATTTTAGTAATTTTGAACATAGGAAACTTTTTTTAAGTTTATTTTTTCTTTCCTTTTACTGTGGGAGGAAGATAAAGTGCACCAAGAAAACCTACGCAGGTAGTTGGAATACATACTAACTCCCATCGGAAAAGACCCAGCTGAGATTCAAAACATCAGCTTTCTTGCTGTAAGGTGGCTGTGTATTATTTATTTGGTATGCCGACCATAGGGGAATAAGTAAAGCAAAAAAAACAATAAAAGAACAAAAAGCATTGCAAAGACGCAAAAGGCCCACCACCACTTCCGTAGGAGTAATCTAACTCAAACAATATCAGTTAATTGTGCTTACCTTATGACATGTTCAATACCTCTCAGCTCCTCTCATGCATGAGTCATACATTCTGTGGCAAAGCTGAGGATTGTGGGTGTAGAAATAAAAATTGGTTTGATATGTGAACAGTTGTGCCACAAGTTAAAGCTGACCAGTGTGAATGCTTAAAAAAATCAAAGTCAGTCAGTAGACTTTCTTTATTATGCATCATTCAGAGGTGCTGCGGGTTTTTGGGTTGTCCAGACCCGTGGAGGGTCATAGACAGGAGGGGCTGTATCTTAAGAGGAGCTCAGGTGTGCCTTGCAGTTCCCTTGTGGCTCATGCAGCCACCTTATGAGACGTCATAAAAATGGGACATACCATAAGTGTGCATGTGGCAAAAGTATTGGGAAGTATAAGGTAAGGAGAACGTAAGTTGCTGCACGCAGTTATGATGTACAAGTGATGCTGTCGTGCGGCGCCACTGCAGACACCCCCCCCCAGTACAGTCAGCTGTCGTTGTATCCTTGGGCAAGACACTTCACCCTCCCTGCCTCCAGTGTGGCTCCACTGGTGTGTGAAAGTGTATGGATGTCCCAGAACTGGCAGCCACGCCTCCACCATCACCAAGTATTTAGTATATAGTAGCGCAGATGAATCTAATCCATTATTATTATTATTATACCTGTAAAAAACTGTCTACGGGTAGCCAGAATTCTATCTGTAAGGCGACCTTGGGTGTCTAGAAAGGCGCCATATAAATAAAATCCATTATTATTATTATTAGAAAAATGTGCATGAACATTTTTGCTCTACAAGCTCACTGTACAGACTACGATCGTAAAGTTTTGTGCCCCTTATAGGTTTACCCAATTTTCACCTGCAGACAACCCGTATACACCCATTAACCCTTGTGCTATCCTAGGCACTTTAACATTGGGAGTTGGGTCATCTAGACCCACTAGACAGTGCGCTGAACCTTTTTTCTTCAATGATTTGTGAACCTCACTGGTGTCCATGGATTACATGAAATCTTTCCACCTTTATCCACCTTTTTCATGGTAGGAATAACACGTCAATGCAAGGGTGGGGTCATTTAAGACAGCACAAGGGGTAAAGCAGTTGTGACTAAGGCATGACTAATGTTTTCATAATTTCTTAAAGCAAGTCTGGTAAAAAAAAATGTTGATGAAAAAGTTTTATTTTATGTTTGGCCAGTGTCAGATTGTGTATTCAGAAATATTGAGCGACTCTGCAGTCACTGAAGAACAGAAATCTTGTGGTTGCCAAATCACACATAAGAAAAGAACAAAATCGTTTTCTTTTATTTTTTTTTATGTCAAGCTTGTGTCTTAGTGTTTGACGGCAAATCTGTCTGTCAACAGAGCATTCTGCTGCTTTCTGGAGCCGTAACATCAAAGGAAAGATGTCTTTTTTTCACACCGCATACATTTGCTAAGAATGATGATGCTCTCAGTTGCATAATTGCCCAAATGACACATCTATTTTATGTTGCAATTTTGTGTTTGTCGTTTGACTCAGAAGTAATAAAGTTGAATGTTATTATGTCCAGTTTCTGCAGTCGGAAGGTCTGATTTGTTTTGTTTTCACATTGTGGAGTTGATACAGACGTGACTTTGAAAGCTTCAATGGTTTAAAAGAAATGAGCTATAATAAAGACATAGATCTTCCCAAACTCAATTTGATAAAGTGGCTTGCGTCTGATTGAAACACAAAACCTTCCTGTGAATTATGAGCACCAGATGAATTTTTTTTTTCTATTTTATGCTATTTGCTAAAATTGAACTTCACTTTAGTGAATTTTGGCTCAAGCAGATTGCAATAGAGCAGACGGGAAATGGGACCAAAATTTGGCTTACTCTGCAGCACAAATGCTGCTACAGTTAGCAGCATTTGCGAACAAAGTTGGCGGAGGAGATACCCTCCCCACCCCCAGACCTGTTGGTGGCACCGTGAGTTTGCGGCTGTGATGCCAGCTGTGTCGGTCTGCTCCGCTTGGGGCAGCTCAGATAGCTTTGGAAGTCTTTCAAGCCAAATCACGTTCTGATGGCAATTCATCACAGTTTGCCTAATTTTTTTTTTAAATTACAAGAAGATATGGTTATGCAGGCACACGTGAGAGAGTGGGTGTGCAGGCAAAGGGACATAGAAGGAGGTAAAAGAGCAACAAAGAGAGCAGAGAGGAACTTTGTGGTAGGACTTTTTGCTGTGCTGCTCTTGCATTTGTTTTTATGCATAGTAACTAATCTGTGAATATGTGAGTGTGTGCTAATGTCAGAGTGTATATTAATGACCTGATGGTGGGTTAACTAATGGATAATGATGTGTGTGGGCCTCGCAGTGCCATATGACAGGGGAAAATCTCCACACCTGTGCTCTCATCTGCTCCAGCGCCGAGGACTGATATTAAGTCATTACTGCAGGCACTGCCAGCACACTTGGCTACCAGGGCAAGTGCGCAGCTACTGGATCACGCAGCAGACTTTTTTCATCAGCCTGGCCTCCTGAGCAAACAATAAAGAAAACAAAACTGCTGTCGTGAGCACTTACAAAATGCACAGGCATTCTGGAAATGGAATAACCCAAAGAAAAGTATGTAATGCTATACTATCCCTTTCATTTGCTTGCTCCATTTTTCCTGCCTCCAAGTTGCAAAACCTATTTTTTACTTTGATTTTTTTTACAAAACATAGTAACGTGTCAGCCGGATATGTAAAAAAAAAAAAAAAAAACAATTTCAACATTTGTAAGGCAGAAGGTCACAATATTTACAGCTGTGAATAGATTTTTGAATGTATTAATGCATTTTTATTTATATATAAATATAACGGACTGGCGACCTGTCCAGGGTGTACCCTGCCTTTGACCACAAGTGTCTGGCAGCCTTCTGACACCGATAGAGAACAAACAGTTTAGAAGATGAATGAATGAATATATATACATATATACTTTTTGTTCTTTTGTCCAACCATTTGTCAGATAAACATAACATATTGTATTACAACCTGGTCCTGAGCAAACGATACAAAACTTAAACCATCATAGTCACTTTAAGATGTGTACCTTAGTAGACTAAACCACATAATTCCCAGACATTCCAGACATCTGTGTTCAGTGCAGAGTGGACAAAGAAACTTTAATCCACTGCTTGTAGGGAATGCTCAGTGATCCAATGCTTTTGGAGGAATGTAACTGTATAAATTGGTCATATAATTGGAAGTAATGTTCCATTGTGTTCTAGATTATGTGTGTTAGGTAGATATCCTTAACATTTTGTTGTAACGCAGAAACAATCATTGCTCATTGACTTTGGACTTTTACAAGCAAGAGGAATTGTTGCATTGTTGTTGAAGAGTACGGACACACTCTCGACAGCAAAGTGGATGAAAGAATTGAGGACATACAGTACAGACCAAAGGTTTGGACACACCTTCTCATTCAAATGAATGGGAAGGTGTGTCCAAACTTTTGGTCTGTACTGTATTGTTAAATAAAAGAAAGAAAAAATTCAAACTCTTATGGAATCCTTATATAAGTTTTTACAAACCCACCAAATGCTAAACAATGACTTAAATCTTTGTTTGAGGACATCACACTGCTGATGTATGTGCCTTTTTTTAATTTAAACTTTTTAGTTTATAATTTGTTTTATTTTTTATTTTATATATATTTCTCGTGTGTGTGTGTATGTATATTTTACATTACTTTTAACGCCAGATTTGACATTTTTTTAGGCTTTCAAAATCACAATAAAGATGTTTTGAGTAAAAAAGTAACTTTATAAAAAGACAATTAAAGTACTGGACACAAAAAATCATTGAAATGTCATCATTTTTCAGAATCATAAACTGATAATCTGGAAAAATCTCATCAAGTATCATATTTTCTGCACTACAAGGAGCTCTTTTTTTCAAAAACGACAGTGAGCCTTATAATCTGGAGTGCCTTAGTTATGGCTTAATTCTGCTGCAAAAAAGGTTGGATGTTATTGTAAACACGGTAACACAGCTAATTTGCAGCAGTGTCAAACTGTGTTTTTTTGCGTGTTACTAACAAGGTTGGGAGTTAGCGTTGCCACATTTGTTTTAATGCTATAAGTCTGTTCTGGTTGTATTGTTTTTTTTATAATTAAAAACACAGTGCACTCAGACCAGGTGGTTTCACCTGAATTGGATCTTGTAAAATTTGAAAATGACCTAGTATCATATAAAGCATATAAAGTGCCAAATAAATTGCCAAGAAATTATTTATATTAGAAAAAAAGATCAGGGACATTTAAATTACTTACGGTACAAGGGATTTTGTGCGGAGCCCGTGACCTGACATGAGTAAAAAAAATCTTAATTTGTTCCCACAAAATAATAATTTGTTTCCACAAAATAATAATTCACGTCATTCATAAACATGGATGTGGGCAATACTTGGATTTACAGCAGATACATTCACATTTCTGTTTTTGCTGCAGGATGGAGTGTGTACCGGGAGAGTCTGTGAATGAACCCAGACTTAGAGACGTGATTACTGATGTTTTTGTAAAGCTTTAAAGATATAAAATCTCTAAACATCCTCTGTGTCTTCCATGCATTATAATGAGATATACACAGACAGAAATGTGAAGGTATCTGCTGTAAATCCAAGTATTGTTCACATCCGTGTTTATGAATGACTTATCATATGAATTATTATTATTCTGTGGGAACAAATCTTTTTTTTTTATCCATGTCAGATCACGGGCTCCGTAATTTTGTGTGTCTGTGTGGGCAAAAGAATATTAGAATAGTCTGGGGTTTGTATATAAACAATGTTAAATTTAGCTAAAAACAGTTACCAGCATATCGTATGGGCACCATACAAGCATTTATGAAAAATACTAGCATAAAAATAATTATGAGGACATTAAAAAAGATTTTAATGGTCAACATGAGTAGTCATGTTATGGTTACTCTTAATTATTGTATATTGATGAAGATAAACATGCTTATAGTTGTTAAATACAATTCTAATGATTATATTATCATCTTCAGAGTAAAATTTTACATTAATTCTTTTAAGAAGCAGGCTTCAATGAGCTAAGTTTCTGCAAGCTTAATTTCAAACATGTTTTGCACTATTATTATTATTCATTCATTCATTCATTCATTCATCTTCTTAACCGTTTATTCCCTTTCGGGGTCACGGGGTTGCCGGAGCCTATCCCGGCCACTTGGGCGTAGGCAAGGGATGCCCTGGACTGGTCGCCAGTCTGTCGCAGGGTGGAATATCCTCAATCACACATCCATTCACTCTCACACTCACACCTATGGACAATTTAGAGTTGCCAATCAACCTATGTAGCATGTTTTTGGACGGTGGGAGGAAGCCGGAGATCCCGGAGGAAACCCACGCATGCACGGGGAGAACATGCAAACTCCACACAGAAAGGTCCCCCATTGATGTTGTGTTTTTCATGTCCCCCAGCCGGGACTTGAACCGGGGGCCTTCTTGCTGTGAGGCAAGAGCGCTAACCACTGCGCCACCGTGCATATTATTATTATTGTATGTTGTTATTTTTATTACTATTATTATCTATATGTTTGTATATTATAGATGCTATTCTAATTATTAACATATAAACTAAAATAATAACAAAAATGGAGAAGGACTTTTTTACCACCTGATATGACTTGTTTACACAAAATAATGAAACAGGAACTGTTGCTGCACCATTTCCTAGAAAAAAAGTCAATACTAGTAAATATTCATCAATTTTCTGTAGATATGTAAGACAACAACATCTTGCTCTGGTGTCTGAACTATTTAATAAACTAATGTAGGAGGGAGGTGAATTAACAAATAATTTTTATAGATTTTTTTTCATCACACCATAAGGTCATATATACTGCTGCTTGTTCCATAACTCAGTTTTAGGTGGGTGCAATAATGTGGCGTGGAATGCATGGCTCTGAGAGCAGCGGGTTCCATCCAGAAAACTGAAGGAGATACCTTCCTGTTGGTGTGAAAACCAACAAAAAAGGAAACAACAAATTTCTCTCTTTAGCAACATATTGCGTGTTTACAGCACAAGCCCTTACACTGGAGGGCACACTTCACCACCAGGAAAACTCACACAGCAAGTTTTATGTGATGCCCCAGGCTAACGATTTCAAGGATCACGATGACACCACAATGCCCCGCTTTCGCCTTACGCAGACAGATTAGCTCCTGAAAAACAATTCCTTTAGGGATTTTCTTTCTTTTTCTAAAAGCAAAAGAAACACTGAAAACGGTTTGAGAAGAGATAAAGTAAGCCAGAGAGGCTTAAAAACCCAAAGCATACAAACAAAAATTCAAGAGGAAAGCCTTTTTTTGATGAAATGCTCTCTGCGTCAGAGGAGGTGTACTTGGAGTTTACAATAATTGCAGATCTTGTTTCAATAAATCAACCTCTGGCCATTCTGCTGGTTTATTTATGAGATGGAGGGAGGATGAAAAAGAGAAAGTGGGCCACGAGACAGAGGAAGAATTCCAAATAGATATGATGAAAGAAAAAAAAAAAACAATCTCCTGCAATCTGACTATCAATCAGGCCTGCATGTCTTTGGGAGAAGGGGCCTAATTAAGACTCAAATGAACATTGACTGTTTTCTAATGGAATAATTTAAACAGCAACTGTTTGTGTATGCCATCCCTCCAATTGCTCTTCAACTTCACTATACCTCTATTGCCATTCACATACACCATGTAAATATGTTTCTGTTCCATTTTAGAAGCTTATCGTCCTCATAGACACCCACGCTGTCACCACCCCCGTTATCTGCTCTCTCTCTGGGTGACTTGGCAGAACTGACATCTATTATCAGCAGCAGCGTGAAGAGTTTAGGCAGAGAATCAGGCCTTTGTGGCCGGTTGGTAACCATGCATGAAGAAAAGGAAACATCCCTCAGTTGAGCATGTTTTTCTTTCTCTCCGCATAACTAGGCAGGGGTAACTAAGGGTAATAAGACACAAAAAGACTTGGTAGTCCAGAGAAGAATGATTTAGTAAGTGGAAAATGGGGTTGGAGCCAGAGTCGGGATGTGTTTTGCGGAAAAGAGGTAAGCTGGAACAGGGACTGCGATATCTGCCAACTAGCTAAGAGATCTGAGTAGGAGTAGCAGTCAGTGGAGTTCTGTCAACAGCATTGTAACATGTTCTGGAAGCCAGTCCTGGCTGAAAAGATTAAATGAAGTGAGATTGCATGTTGTGCATGTTTGCACAGGTGAAGGACGGAGGAGGAAAAGACTTAAATACGATGTTCCAGCTATAAACTACCCTCTCAGACAATGGATGCGTGTGCCGACTGAACACATCCAGTGTGCATAATGTAACTTCTCTCTGACCTCCTTTTGAGTTATTTGAGGAGCAGCCGTATGGTTCAAGGTGGCTCGAGGCCGTGCTTCACTGAGTCTTTCAGTAGACTTGCTCTTGGAGTCGCAGCCGCAGAGATACCGAGGAGCGAGTGTGCAGGATCCTCGTTTAGAGTTGACGGGGCATTGTGAAGCTTGATAAAAGTCATCATTAAAGTTGCATAATGCCTCTTGACTGCCAGCAACAATAACTTATGACATCTGTCTCAGTGTTTCATGTTGGCTGTCACAAGCAGTTAGGAGCCTGTTCTAGTGGTAATCACCATGAAGACGGATTACTGGAGATTTTGGAAGACATCCTTACATTGTTTGCTGTCAAACGGATGCACGACTTCAATGCTATGAATAGAAAGGTAACACTGTCAGCTTGGTGAGATGCTAATGATGGCCGATTGTGCTAATACATATTGAACAGGCTTTTTTCACACATTTGCATGTGATCCACACAGCTTTTTATACATCTCGTTCGGTCTTGCTTTTCAGTAAAGTACAAAGGCAGATGATCAAGAAGACAAATTTGAAAGCAAAAAAACAATGATGGAAAGATGTTGATGCAACCAAACTTGAAGGGAAACTTTTTAGTCGCCAGAGGATAAATGGTATAAAGTTGACACCTTGAATTAATCTGTCTTTTTAGTTCAAGATCAATCTGAGAACAAAGTTGGGGATGAAAGGCCTGATTTGCGAGTGAAATCATACGCAGAGAAGACTTTGCTATGGGGAAAGGTAAATCTATTTACAGCACCAACGTCTTGGGAAATATCGGGAGAAAAGAATGAAACAAAAAGAGCTTGAGGAAAAATTTCAACAACATGTGAGGCAAATAAACAAAAGAAAAGACTTGTATCATATAACAAGTATAGTTTTAACAACCGTAGGTGATTTTTTGCATTTGCATACTGGGACTGAAGGACGTCCATAAATGTGATAAAACAGATTACAGCAACAGTGGCAATACAATCATTTTATGCTCTAATTATAATGATAGTTAACCAGAAGGTTGGAAATAGGCTCTGTCTCTGGAAGTCACACATGGATGAAAAACATGATAGGCACTCAGTGAAATCGCTGACACTTGATGAAGAAAAGCCTAAAAGCTCATTGACTCAAGCACAAATCATTCAGCCTACTTTGGTAATAATTAAGGACTGTCACATCAATGAGACAAATGGTAGAAAGTAATCCTGTCACAGTTACGCCTGAACAAATTTGTGTTTTTCTTCACTTTCTCAGCTTCTTCGCTTTCTATTCATTGAATTTGGAGGCCCTTATGCCTCATTTTAGCACCTGTCAAACTTATCAGAGCAAGTGTTGTTGAGCTGTGTTCTCTCCTGTTAGCCACAGTTGCTGTTTGCGCGGGTATTTTCTGTAGGCCGCTGAGGTAGTAACTTTTTAAAATATTGCCTAACTGGGAGTGAAATAGTATCAGGTTTTCTGTGAAGTACCTATGCGAAAAGAGACTCTCCAAAAGTTTTGGCAGATATCTCATTCCGAAACTATAAAGAGTTTGATCGCGGAGGAACCACTGTACATCTGATAACTGACGGAGCACAACCCTTCTTTCCTTCTCCATTTCCTGAGAGGAGAGCTTCACTGTGAGTATTGCAGTGCTGATAAAGCGCACACAGCCCTTTATTTGCCCCCATAAAAGATCCCCAAAGTAAAAGGCATCAGCTAAGCTGAAGGGTTGTGTGCAATAGCAGATGTGCAATATTCGCTGGTTGGTGCCACTCCCAATATATGTGCAAAACCTTGCTTTTTTACACACACGAGCGAATCTGTGTGCGTCACAACCCGTGTAAAATGTCAAGATGTCCCCTGCTAAACACAAGTAACTAGAAACAGGGGGCATCATGCTGTCGAAGCAGCGTGAACATTAAAAGGATCTCATATGTGTCCACTTGAATCGTCATTGCTGCCTGTTCCTGTGAAGCATCCTCAGAGAAGGAGAAAGAGGCACAGCAGTGTTCTGCTGAATAGATGGTGGCGGTCCATGTGCACAGTGCATTGGAACCAATTTCAAATGAAACCCACGCAGGCCAAGGAGTTTTCTTTTTCTGTGCGCTTCATTTCCCCTCTGACATCTTAAAAGCCATTAGTTCAGCATTACACACCACTGCTTTACACAATAGTACTCAAAATGCTGTATTTTAAACATTATACGGACACAAACATTGAAGCACCTGTGCACAGGGATTAAATGAAAAAGAAAAGTCTGCAAAACAGAAATACAGTTTTTCAGCGTTCACCAACTGAAGCGGAGAAGATTTAAAAAGATGTATAAAGATTTGTCTGAAACAAACGCCTCAGGTAACTGTCTGAATCAGTCAAATTCAATAGGTTTTACCATATTTTTTTTGTACTATAAGGCGCAACAAAAAGCCTCAATCTTACTCAAAAAACAACAGTGTGCCTTATATATGGATCTATATATGGAGCACATTATATATGGATTCATTCTAATTGTGTGTACTTATGTGGAAGTAATTTTGAGAGGAACACGGCACTCTGTCAAAGGGTTTGGTTGGTGTTTTTGTGAATGTGTTAACATGGCTAATGTATAGTGGTATCAGACTTTTTATTTTTTATTTTACGCACTGCAAACAAGGTTAGGAGTTAGTGTAGTCACAGTAACATTTGTTTTAGCGGTATGAGTTTTTCATTTTATGTGTTGGAAGATTGGAAGTTACAGATATTGTGAATATGCTTACACACCTAATGTGTAAGTGTGACGGGCTGTTTTCTGTTACTAGTGTGACTAACAAAGTCGGGAGTTAGTATTATGACAGTATTGTTTGTTTTAGCAGTATCAGTAAATTTTTTTCAAGTTTAAAACAAGGTTGGGAGTTACAGGTAATATGAACACGCTAACGCAGCTAACATGTAGCATAGTAGGAATGTTTTGTTTTATTTGCGTTCTACTATGAATGTTGGAAGTTAACATATTCACAGTGACATATGTTTTAGCATTATTCCATGGTCCGATTCTGAGTGGCTGCTGGGTGTGCGTTAACCGCATGGTGAAAAAAGAAGTTCCGGTCACGTAACTTAAATGTGACAAAAAGAAGCGGTAAGAAATGAACTTTCTCTCTGAACTGATGCTTTATTCAACCCATTGGAAAGATCAGCATATATATATCGCTTGATATCGCTGAATCTTGACTGTAGCGGTGATGCGGCGTGACGCAGACTATTTGTTATGTGCTGCACCACGTAGCAAAAAGTCCTCTTTTCGTGAGAAAAGCGATTCAAATCGGAAAAAAAAACAAGAAGTAAGGGCTAAAAACTGGTTAATATTTATTGCTTTTGTTAGTGACCATGGTATAAGCGGGTTAATGGCCTTTGAAGTGTGCATTATCACTTATTGCGTTGGACGGTTCAGGCTTCCACGGCGTGCATTAAAAAGTGATAACGCACACTTCGTCGGCCATTAACCCTTACGTATAAGTCTGCAAACAGGGTTGCAACACAAATTGTTCACCCTTGTGCTATCCTAGGCACTTTACCATTGGGAGTTGGGTCATCTAGACCCACTAGACAGTGCGCTGAACCTCACTGTTGTCCATGGATTACATGAAATCTTTCCACCTTTATCCCCCTTTGTTATGGTAGGAATAACACGTCAATGTAAGGGTGGGGTCATCTAAGATAGCACAAGGGTTAATATGCTAATGTGGCTTTCATGTAGCGGTTTTCGACTGGTTTGTGTTTTACATGTTTCTAAAAAGTTTGGGATTTAGTGTAGTCCCAGCTATGTTTGTTTTTTCTTCAGTTTTATAAGTCTGTTGGAAGGTTGGAATTTACAGGTATTGTGAATACACTAATCTGGCTAACGGTTCTAACGTAACTAATATGTAGTGTAATACAAAAACGTTCTAGAGTAACTGTAAACGCAGTGAAAAAGTCTGACTAACAGACTTATCTCTGACTCTTTTGTCTCGCCTAAATAGTCGCCATATAGTTTGGTGGTGTTATTACACAATTCTAAAGATAGATCCTTCATTGACGGAGCACCCTATACTGTGGAAAATACGGTAATAAAATGACCGGAACTTCAAGTAACATTATAAACATGTCTCAGTTTTTGCACACATAAGCTCTACTAGTCTTATGTGTAGTAAGTAGTGTTAGTAAAAAAACGCTTTTGAAAAGGCACTAAAGGTAACTGTCACTGCATCAAATGTATTTATTTCTTTTAGAATTATATTATGTGTGTAAAGTAAACAGATTTAAACAAGGAAGCTTATCACTAATGCAAATCCCCCCACCCCCCACCAAAAAACAAAACAAAACAAAAAAACAACATCTGTGGCTGTATGAAAGGCATTAGTGTTTTAGCACAAAGATCATTAGAGCATAACTATCAGGGCAAAAAAATGACAGGAACGACCCTGTGCGTTTTAGCACAGAACACAGTCTGTGTCTGTATTAAAATAGCCTCTCTCAGTATTAAAAGAATCTGGAGAATTAGCTGGCCTGCTTGCATTTCAGACAAGTCAGCCACTGAAAACATTTGGCACATGGTGAAATGAAAAATATGTCAAAGGAGGTCCAGAAGTGTTGCACAGCTGAAATCCTATATTAAGCAAGACTGGCAAAAATGTGTTTTCAAAAATAGAATAATGTAAAACGGGGACTGGTTTGTCTGCTGTTACAGTGCAGAGCTCTAGACTGGAGAGAAAAAAAATACCTGCTTTATACAGTACAACCATTTTGTGTCTGTATAACAACTATCCAATTTACATTTTTAACATTTCTTTTATTAAATGTCTGACATCAAATACTCTAATGTTTAAACTTTGTATTTATTAAAAGCATTTTAATAATGACTCTCCCTTTTACAAGGATTCAAAGAGTATTTATTGCCATTTTCAGTGAACAGAGCAGTTTCACAGAATAGGAATTTGCTGCGGTGCTAATGTGCGACATAAAACACTTAATAATAGAAGAAGAAAAAAGAACAACAGTCAGCAAAATTAGAAAAACAAAATGACAATGGTCAGAACAATAATAGAAATAAATTGTGCAAACAGTGCAAACTGAGGATGATCAAGGTGCAGGTAGTGGACTGGTATCTGGACATATGTGAAAAGGTTTAAGGGGGGAGGAGTTAAAAAGTGTTCATGAGTCGGACTGCAGAGGGAAAGAAACTTTTCTTCTGTCGTGAGGTTCTGGTCCTGATGGACCTTAGCCTCCTGCCCTAAGGGAGTGGTTCAAGTAATCCATGTCCAGGGTGAGAAGGGTCGGCTGCTATCCGACTTGCACGTCCCCGGGTTCTGGAGGCGTATAGGTCCTGGACAGATGGAAGGTCTGCAGCCAATCACCTTCTCAGCTGAGCCCACACTAAGCTGCAGTCTGTTTATGTCCCTGGTTGTAGCTCCGGCGTACCACACTGTGATGGAGGAGGTGATGATGGATTCTATGATGGCTGTGTAGAACTGCACCATCATCTGGGCCGGCAGCTTGGCTTTCTTCAACTGCCGCAGGAAGTACATCCTCTGTTGGGCCTTTTGAGCAGAGAGCTGATGGACGGCTCCCACTTGATGTACTTGATGAGTGATGATGGTGCCGAGGAAACGGACAGAGTCCACTATGGTGATGGGAGAGTCAGTCAGGATGAGAGGGGGTGAGGGGGCTACTTACTTGGCTAAGTTGAGAATCAGACACGGGTGACCTCGAGGAAACACCTTTTTTTTTGAAAGAATTTTTATTGTAATTACTTTCAATAAAGCATTTATTCAGTCATTCTTAACATTTTTCCTTATTTGTTTTGATTTTTTTTAATTGCTTTGTATTTTTGTTCATGAATACCTTATTTTACTATTACTTGTATTTGGGACTACTTGGGAGTTGAAAAACAAGCAAAACACGTCATTCAGAATTTTCAAAATTTGTATTTCATTGTGAAATAGACCGAAATATAAAACTCCTGGTTCCATCTTAACCCCATTCAGGTTGTAGGTTGGTAATTCCCGAAATAGCACTAAATCCAGGACTCCATACTAACTACTAACCGATACAAAAAGGTCAAGTGGATCAAACACAAATCCCTCCTTCAAACACATATTAACACATATTCCACTAAAACTAAATCATTCATTTGCAAAGTAACTCACGAGATGTTGGATACCAACTTATTTTTAAAGAGAAACATGTCATTCAACCCTTATAAAAGTCTATTGATCTAAAGTACATTGAAATATGTAAAGCGTAGGGCCTTACAAGCTGTGCTCATAGTGCTAAAACTAGCTTCAACATAAAAAAAAAGAATTCAAGGGTCTTCTAATGGCTGCATCTACTCAAAATGCTGCATTATGTAACGCTGACAGGTTCAAAGTTGTCGAGGGGCTGTGTCTGACACAGTACTATTTTTTTTTTTCAAAGGCAGAAGAAATACAATATTTACCAAATATTTACCATCGTTCTGTAGCTGTTTATGTCGGCGCTTTAGCTCCATTGTTTACATTCTTTCGACTACCGTAAATCCTTAGCGTTTCTGTCATTAACGTAATTCCAGCAGATTCTTAAACGGGAAAAAGCAGCGTTGCGCTGCTATGCAACACTTTATGTCTGTAGTGTGTTGCATATTGGTGCTAAACCAACACGAAAAGTTGCTTTTCTCCACATCTGATTTGGCTGATTCACATTGATCACGTAAAAGGTCAAAAAATTGCGGCATATCAAAGAGTGTATCATTTTCATATCGTCATCAACGTCCGGTGTCTGTCCGCTGAGGGTGCAGAACGTTACCCCAGGCAACATATTTTTGATGATCCACAGGACGTCTTTATGAGGGCTTACTGTAGTTCACATGTGGTTTTTGCGTTTTCCATCACTCTTTAACGTGTCTGTCCCCTGAGGGTGCAGAACGTGACGCCAGGCGACATGTTTTTTCCTACGTCTGTCTAACGTCCAGTATGGACATGAACAGAGTTTTTATAGGGGCCTATTGTAGTCAAAATTAGGTAATGAAGCCACTTATTCTATGTCAAACTTGGACATATTTTTAATATTGTTTTATTTTGCTCTAAGAATGTCATTTCAGAAGCTGCCTTATCTTCCTGTACATTTTCCTTTAGTTTCATTTGTAAACAAAACAATAATGCCTTTTCAATTGCAGTCATTAATTGTATAAAATACACAACAAGAATTAAAGCATAAAAAAAAAACTTTAATAGAGCGACACAGTTTTGGGTTTCTTTACATTTAATCCAGAGCAGCTCTGTTCCTCCACCTCGTTGCCTGTGCTTCAGGTGCTCAGATGCCCTGCAGTGTGCATCCTTACAAAGTCCTCTGTTGTCCATACAGTAAAGAATGATTTTTTATGAATTACGTGTTATACTTGCTAGTCCATTTTCCTATTGTGAGGAAAAGACGACTCGATAACTGAGGCACCAGCACCTTGAGGGTACCGCCCATTTCATCACATCGACCTAAATTCTGCCTTGGCAGCGTGTCGGCGTTTTGCCCACGAAAACCAACAACATCGGTACTTTTGAAAAGATGGATGTGCATATTGTGCACATAAAATGAGAGCGTTTTTGCCGATCACCTCCAGCTCCGCAGAGACAGTGGGTGTGTGTGTTGGCCTGGAGGCGGTGCTGGCAGTGCAGACTCTTACATATGAATGTGAGGACCCAGTCATTTTTGTGGATTAGGATGGGCCGGTGCTCAGAGAGCAGAGAGGAGTGCTCAGATGAGTGAATGGATCAAAATACCGCTTTGGGGTTGTTTTTCATGAGGAATGCACTTAAGAGCTCAAAAAGGTTGATTTTGCATGATATATAGGCATTTAAAAAAAAAAAAAAAGCATTGACACCCATGAGTCTGGTTGACCTTAGAGATTTTTAATGAAAAAGCTGAGTATAAAACCAAAACAAAACTTAAAGTTAACGAAATCTCTGAGTGACAACTTTCAGGCCTGCGTGACAATGGACTGAATGAAGACAACAACAAAGGAGCCACCATGTGTAGCAACGAGACAGAAACCATCCTAATTAAATAAAATGAACTAAATACTGTGACTATTGTCAACTGAATCCTTTTGAATTTAATGTTCACACATCTCAGCATTCAGCAACTTACCCAAACTGATGAAGCAGAATCATTTGATCAGCACTCAAGTGCTTCAAGACAGCCCTATTTATACAGAACAGAACAGATGTTGCACCGAAGCAATCTTGCAATTTTAATTAGCCTTTGATGCTAAATGCATTAGTGCAAACTAACACTGCTTTTTCAAAAATTAAAATTAAAATAAAAAAACCCACAAGAGCGGCATTCTGTATGGGATTGGGAATGAGTGAAGAAAGCCATCAAAGATGGTTGTTAGGAGGGCAAAAATTGTAGGATGCTGTCACAAATAGCTATTTGACCGTATACTCTCCTGTCATTTGTGGGTTGAGCCGCTCTTAAGAAGATTTGTAGCCAGATGTATGGCTCAACAACATCTGCTGGTTTATCTTTGGAGGAAAGCTCATGCTGTGGCTGTGGAGGGAGAACAGACTAGAAAGGAAACAATCACTATTTTTTTCCCCGTATGATGCCTGCTACCAGTGCCACATTGCAGAGGCTGTAATTCATTCAAACAGGTGCACTCATGAGTCCAGTTTGGAACTTAGGGGTAAGAAAACATATTGCTTAACTTGGAAGAATAAAATACGTGCATTATTAACTTGAGGATTGGAAACCTATAGCTCCGAGAAAAACAATTTCAGAAGCCCGTGACACCAAGAAAGGCAGTACACTCAAAACTATCAATTTACGGCAGAGAATTATTGACCGGCCTTATGCTTGACACTGAGACTTTATTCTAACCACAACGAATTCTGAGGGGATTTTCCAATAGAAGTCTGCTAAGGCTATAATACCAGTCAGTCTACAGATGCAACACTCCTGCCCCCCCCTGAAAGCAATTCTCAACGCCATACACAATTTTATTCTCTGACTTAGCCCAGTCTCAACGCTGCAGGAGTGTGTGTGGCAACACATCTACACACACATACATAGAAAGGGGGCATAGGCTGATTGCCTTTTGTCCACCACTGAAAGGCTGGCCACCTGAATCCAGCTCACCTTCAATAGGGTTCATTATGGTGGCTGTGCTGCTTAACACCGAAGACGGGGATCTGTCTTTCTGTCCCCACTGCTGGCTTTTTTGGCCATATGCAGTTCTAAATATACCAGCCTGGTGTCCACACCTTTTGCAAAGAAGTCCAACCATTCGGCCAGATGATTTATTTTAAGAACATTAAATGCAAATGAACTATTTCATCAACATTTTTTTGCGATGCGATGCTTTGCATTTCTTCAAAAATAGATCTAAATTCGTTTTTTTACTGTCAATTTTTCACACCGTTTTCTCCCAGTTAGTTTGCCGTAGATATTATCTCTTTTGGTTGACCTTACTGAAAACAGCCACATTCTGTTGGCATCTTAGAAAACACAGTTGTTTAATATTTTACTGTAAAAAAAAACATGCCAATTTCTGGAAGTGGTGACACTAGAAAGAGTCACAGAAGAGTCACACAACAATCTTGCCACAGATTTAAAATGTAATCACACACTTAACAAAATGATAAGGGCCACATATTTACGATTTTATGAAAAAAGCCTGCAGGCTGGTGAAAATTTGAACACAAGTAATTTGGCTAATAGGCCATGCTTTGGACAAGCTGCCTTATACTGACCTACTAAAAGCCCCAGTGTTAATTCACTATGCCTTTTATCTTTTTTTCTACTACTTCTACTTGGAGGCCACATCTCCAAGTAGCAGTTGCTTTTTTCCCTTGTAAACAAACTCAAACAGGGTCTCTTTAAATTATGCTATACTCTTTAACAGGGACAGAAATGAATCCCCTGTTAGAGATTACGGTGGCATGTAACAGCCCATGAGCGGCCCAGTTTAAGGCCTTTAACAAGGTTAAATGAGTGAGCTGGGATGTCTGGGAAATGAGGAGATGGGGTGTGATACTGAGGAGCAAAGAGGAAAGGAAGGGCAGTTCCACATCTGAATTTATAAAAGCATGATGATGCATCATGAGCCTTTATAAACTCATAAACCCCCACCAGCTCTCAACCGCAGGCAGTAAAGGCAGAGTGACAGGGGGACTGACAGTAAATGCAGCACAAACAAAATCCAGGCTGGTGGCCGCCTCCGCGTAAAAGCAGACATAATAGAAAGCTTTTAATAGGAAATGTTCTCGCTTAAACTTTAATCTACCAAAGCGTTGCATTAACCAAACCTGGTAATGACAGAGCAGAGGGATGCAGATGAACTGGACAAAGGTTGCAAATCTGCTATAGTTGACTATCATTGCAGTTCCTTTTTATTTTTATTTTTTTTTGCTGCCTTCTTAGAGGGATTAGACCTGACTGACAGCAGAGAAATGCGGATTTGAATTTGCATTTTCTCATGTGGTGTAAATAGACAACATAACTCTGCTCAGCTGCCTCACTATTTTTTCTTTTTTTTCTTCTTCCCCCAACCGACTTGCATGAAACACAAAGACACCGAGAGAATTTTCGTCTGTTTCACACTTACTTTAAACAAATCCCTAGGACAGCCTTAAATATTAAGAATGTTTTCACAGTCATTTCGAAGAAAAACCACCGCACTTCAGATTTCCCAACAGCAGAAGCAGGATGAAATAAATTAACTGTCCCCTCGCAGTCATGCCATCACCTCCCTCAACATATTATTTATGAGTGCGCGTTTATTTGCGTGTGCCATTTAAGCTGAGCTTTCAAATGTGTCCCGGTAGTGGATGGAATTTAATAAATAAGTCGAGATAAATGTATGTGAAGCGTTTGCGGGGACATAATTGTCTCAATTTTGTCAGGTCTGATTTAAAGTTTTCACTGGAAGGGGCTGTAAAACTAAAACCAGTGTGCTTGGGTGATAGGTCCATAAACATGCAGCTTCTCACTCATTTTCATTGCTTAAGCAGTGAGAGTGGAAAAACAAATGTTAGGATCAAGCAAAAGGCATAATGGCAGGGGAAAAACAGTGGCGAGGTGTGTGCATGCGTTGGTTTCGGAGACTGACAGTGAATGCATGTGTGTTTGATGGGGATTGTGATTGTATTTTGCTTTCTCCTGTCCCCTCAGGAGGTGACATGGTTGGTATTGTAATTCCACTCTCATTTCCTGCGTTGCACCAGTGACTGCAGACTTGTCACTCAAGAGGAGCAGAGAATAGGGCTGCCAATCAGTCAAGGACCCATTACCAGAGCAGTGTCTGAAGAGGCTTCATTTTCCCTGTTATTTGTGAGCACATGTATGTTTTAACACCGTATTCATCTGTACACACTCATCAGTAAAATAGGTTTATGCAAGGCCTGGAAAGGATTTTAGTTTTGAAGATATTAAAAAGAAAAACCTATAATAAATGATGTGAAATAAATGAAAAGTTTATCTCTAGAATGTGCAGCACTTGTTTAAAGGTGGAGTGAAATAAATTGTGAAAAAATCCACAGGATAAACCTAAAACTGGCTACATATTTACTAAAGAAAACAGTGAAACAGTGAAAACATAAAAATTCAACCCATCAGGTGTGTTTTGGTTTCTTTACTGAATTTTGTCTCAAAAGACATTTTGGATTGATTTTTTTTATGGTTTTACTTGCTACGATTTTAATATTTTTTGGGGTTTAATCTTAAATTTTTTTTGATAGTTCACAATGTCAAAAATTCATTTACTTTGTCCTAGGCACTAGGTGTGTGCAAATTTTGCTGAGTTTTCGAGTATGTGGCAGGGCCGACATTTGTACTCAAACGCACAGTAAGAAAGAAGAATTGTGAAAACTATCTGGTCCCTGCAGTCCAGGACTGCTGCAGGTCATGATAATAATAGATCATAGTAATCCAGTGTGGTGTGAGCAGTGTGCGTTGTGTGACAGGTAATGTGGGAGGTGGCAGAATGTTTCTGCCCTGCTGTGTCCCTTAAACAGAGTGGCACTCCAACCAGAATACCATCCATCACCCAGTCAGTCACACGTGAGGCACGACAGGCAAAGCTGTTCCCTGTCAAAGCAGAAAATATGAGGAGAAAACATGCGGCTGGTACTACTCTGAAATAACACAAATCTAGCAAACAAACAAACAAAAACAGAGCGAAAAGGAAATTGAGATGATGGTTTAAACAACCGACTCTTCACAATACCTCAGGATTTGTGCAGAAAAAAAATCCAAGTAGTCTCTCAGGGGTATCTTCTATTTCTACTTTCTAAGCTTCCCAAAGGGATATGGATGCTTTAAATATCTATGTGGTGGAGTTAAAACACCAGACTGTAGGCCTATAAAACTGTTCATACAAAATAACCTGATAATGGTGAAGATAATATCTAATCATGCACTGCATGAAAGATAAATATCAGTATGCAAATAGAGATACCATTAGGTCAACATATTTAGGTTGTTATAAGAGATTTTGAATTGAAATTAACAAGCGCTTTATGATACTGTCCATTTATGTAAGCCTTGGGAGTTGTAAACACTGCATCCATGATGTTATTACAGTCATGCCTTTTTTCTGAGAGGAATATTTTTAGCCTGGGGAAAGGAGAGAGGGTAAACTGGACTCACATTAAAAATAAATGTAACTTTGGGGTATGTTCTTTTTACACATACTGTAGATACACAGATGGCGTATTGGTGATGTGGTGGTTCGCCTCCCTGCAGAAAGGCCCTGGTGTGAATCGGTTTCTGTCTTTTCTGTGTGAATCTATGGGTTTTCTGTGGCCATATTGGTATCCTCCCACAGTCCAAAAAATGCGTTTCGTAAGTTGATTAATGACTCTAAACTGTGTGCATCACACACTATGCAGCATGTGCCCTAAAGTGGCTCCACAAACCCCCATATCTATGGGAAAGGGATACTAATAAAAGATTGAAGGATGTAAAGTTTTGATATTTTGTTTCATAATTCACCTTGTTTTACAGTATTTATTAAGCTAGCAGTCAACATTAATTGCCCTACACTTTATGACAGAAGAGCAAAAATGTATTTGTTTATTTATCGTTTCTATGTGTTTAATCTCTTGGCCAGGTTCTCACTGTAAATTAATATTGTTTTTCAATAGAACTGGTTAAATTAAGGCTAAATATACCCGTACATAAATACCAACAAGACCCCAAAGGACCTCCAAACTATTAAGGATACAGAATATGATTTTTTTTTTCTTTTCAAGCATGGGATAAATTAATCTAATTGTGTCTGTTTTTAAATGTATTGCTTTGCTGCTTTGTCTTTAAAATGTTTTTTTTTTTCCTATACAAAAACCCAAACATGAAGAGGGTCATCGTGTACCGATTCAGTGATGCACGCTGGTATTTCAAATAACAGCCAAAATCCATTAGGTGCAAGGGGATTAGAGTCCCTAACATAACTCAACCTTCACCCTGGAGAGAGTGACTGTTGAGCTTTGTGAGGGGGTTACAATTGGCATTTTCATATTTTCAAAGCAAACAATTTTGTTTGATTTTATACATGCCCAAAAGCGTACCAAATGTTCCGTAATATATGTCATTGTAGTCAAAATATGCATAGTAAAAAAATCAATCATATACAGTATGTCGCACTGGAGTATAATGCTTGCATTCACACCAAGCATTCAAGAACGCGCTAAACATGCATTAGACTATGATGTTCATGTTGGACAAGGAGGGAGGGGCTTCTTCTTCTTTTCCAACTGCTTACTTGTGCACACCCACCTTCACCTTAAGCCTATTTTTTTTTAAATCACATGTAAGTCATGCCCGAGTATAAGTCATAATGCCAGCCAAACTAAATGAAAAATCGCGACTTATATTCCAAAGAACACAATATTGAATTTTTGGTAATTATTGTTTATTAAGGCAGACTGTCTGTTTTTACAAACACACACCAGTGCAATGGGTTAAATGCTCAGAACGTCTTAACAGTTATAGTGTCATAGATGCAATAAAGTGCAATAAAAATGTTGTTTCTGTGCATCCTGGACTGAATGAGGCCACGTGTGTGAAAAGTTCTGGTTTGTTTGTTGAGCTGTAAGGCACAAGCACACTCTTGAGACATAGAGGGAAAAACACAAAACAGAGATAAAGGAGAAGTAGAAATCAAGTGTGTATTTCATTAAATCTTGATATATAGACTAGATTTCATATGGGAAAGGTTTAGGAACCATCAATGAGAGAAACAGTAGAACATTTACCACTTTTATTCACTGCACCTGCATTTATCGCCAGTGCCTATTTCAGCATTCAGCTCCATCCACTGTTCTCTCTCCTTCACCTCATCTGTGTGTTAAGGGTCAGTCCCTCCTCTTTTTTCTACTTTATATGCTCTTTCCTGCTCTCTTTTTCATTTTTATCACTTGCCCTCTTTGTCACTGTATCTCCATCTATGTAGCTCGCAGTCTTGGCTGTATCTGGCGCGCAGAGCAGAGGGCTCCAATGGGGACAGGCTATCGATTGAACTGAGTCAGCTATGTCCACTTCAATTCATTAAACTCCTGCTGTCAATGCCCATTGGGCAATTCCAATAATGTAAGGGGACGGAGCAGAGCCTATATGTGCAGAGGTTATGCATAGGTGTGTGCACAAGGACCAAATGGAGTCATTCATTTCATGCATGTTGGAAAAGAATGTTGAGATCCAACAAATTAAACTGAACCAAATCCATAACTATAAGTGGATAGTAGAATTGCACGTAATTTTTGTTTTTAAGCACCCTACATGTTTTGCAAGCCCAACACAACACAAAACCTTCCCATATTAAACCCAACAATTTATGGATGAAAATAGATTCATTTTAAGGATTTAGTTTATACTATAATTTGTGGTTGATGATATAATTTTCATTTTGAACAATCCAATTTGTTTTTATGTTATATTATTATTATTAGTATTATTATTTTTAAACTACCGTACCTCAATCAAAATGGTATTTTCCAGTAAAGATATAATCGATTTATTTCATTTTGAAAGAATTTCATAATGGTATAGGTCGATTTAATTTTATTCGATTAACAACTTGCCTCAGACAGATCGATCTGGTTGGAATAGAGAAATAGAAAAGGATTAATCGAATAATCCTTAAACCTCTACATAAAAAGGAGCTTTTTTTGGAAGTAAGCCTCCCTCATAGGCTCTATTGACTACATTTATCAGAATTACATTTATTCCCTCAGGACAAGAAAGAAAAAAAAGGAAGACGCGTATCCGTGTATGTAGAAACCTCAACACAAGGGCTAAAGCTAAATCGCTTTGGATTTCTCTTCAGCTGGAACGCTGCAATGTTTCATCTTCTCTTCTTAAAAGGGCGACTTGCATCACAGCCACTCTGAACTCATTCACGATCTCCTTCCCTCCCTGTGTGAAAAGGAATCTTAGGAAAATAGAAACAGAGTTGCTTGTACATAATCACATTACACACTTGTCAGATTAAAAAGGTCAACACATTAGCAACTTGAAAACTGCATTTTAAGTTGTTGGAGCCAAGTCATCAAGCTAACTCACCACTAATGTTTTGCTCTCATTAAAATGTAAGAGCTCATTGTGGGAAAAGAGTCTTGCATTTTGGAGGAGCAGCTAATGACTTTGAATAAGTTTCCTGCTGTTCGTTCTCGGCGGGTTTGGTGAAAAGACGAGAGCCACGTGACGACCCATGCTGCCTTTCATTCTTTACATGCTTTTTGACACAGAAGGCAGAAGGTAAAGAGTGTGACTGCAGCAGTCAACTGAGCACATCAAAGTCTCTCTGCTGCCTCCCTACTTCAGTTTCAATATCAAAGGCAGACACGGTGTGTGTGAACATTATGCACGACTCTGATTTCATTTGCACTGGTCAATAAGAGGCTGCATTCATCAGTCTGCATCACCCCTTCACAGATGAGTCTCCCGCATTTGAAGTACCGCCTCTGCCTGGGACCTACACTATAGTCGCTAATCTAAGCCTTGTGCTGTGTTTCGCCATCACAGCATTATTGCTTTTCCCTCTAAATGCTCATTGTTAGTCACTTGTGTGCTCAATATGTGAGAGTGTGAAAGCTCTGTTGTATCTCAGCCCACCCTCACTCCATGGCATTACAATGTGGGCAAGGATTTCACTGGCGGGTATGTGCGCCAGCCCCCTAATTTGTAGATGTACTTCTCACGTAATTCAGTTACGTTCACCAGCATGCCTATATACCTTCATAAAATCCACATAAAAAGGATTTTCCACATCGTCCAGCATTGGAGCATGCATCCTGGCATTCATACACACCTACAGATGATTTCATCTTCACCTTCCTCTGTATCATTTGCAGGCATGTGGCAGTGGATGTGTGAATGTGTGTGCTCGGCTCCCCTGGGGGATGAAGCAGTGGTATTCACTAACCCTTATTAAAATGCCAGTCTGGCCTAACAGAGTTAGGGAAGGCACAGGCGGCTGTCCTTGATTTTCCTCATCACCCTCAGACCTCAACACCCACACACACAGACAACCTTCACGCAAACATTGCTCCTCCAACATTGAGACGCAGACCTGATGAACTTGCTTGTTTTCCCGTTCTACCAACTTTATCTCTCCCTTGCTCTCTTTGTCAGTGTCTCTCCAGCATCACCAAGTAAACAGGACAAATGTTTGTGAAAGAAAAAAAATGTTCCCACTTGAGACTTAAACAGTATTTGCCCCGTTTGTTTCTTTGAATCATTGAAATTTCGAATAGCTGCAAAGACTTTGAACATGTAATGTATTAATGTCATCTCTAATAAAAATGACAATGTCACAAATTTAAACAAAAATACCTCAAAATTAGGCTTTTCACAACAACTATATTTATTAAATTAATTGATTACAGGTTATAAGTAATTAATTGCATGACAGCACTGGATAATATATATATTCATATTATAGAAACTGGAAATACTGGAGAAAAACCAGGGACTCAGAGAAGAACTGGAGAAAGCATGGAAAGTGAAGCTGACAGTGGTGCCTATGGTAATTGGAGCACTCTGGCAGTAACCCTCAAGCTGGAGGAGTTTCTATAGCAGATCCCTGGAAAGACCTCAGACCTCTCAGTCCAGAAAAACGCAGTTCTAGGAACAGACCCTCAAGCTCCCAGGCCTCTGGTAGAGGACCTGAGCTTGGAGGAGAAACCACCCGCGGAAGGGTGAGAGGGTGTTTTTTTGTTTATATATATACATATATATATATACATATATACATATACATATATATATATATATATATACATATATATATATATATATATATATATATATATATATATATATATATATATATATATAAGAGCAGCGCATAAAGTCATTAGCCGTCCAAATCAGGTTTCTTTTAGTCATATTTACTTTAACTAGGATAAAAGGTTATTATGGAAACATGGTAATATGCAAAAACCCTTCTGGCAGATTGCCAGTTCTGAAGTTAACCTTCTAAACTTCATGGACCAACCAGCAGGCCTGTAATAATACATTTTGGAAAAAAACTAAATCTATTTCTACATGTCCACATACAAAAAAATTGAACTTTATTTTGGTACTGCAGGATATTTCTTTGCTTAGTTTAGACAAAAAACAACAACAACTTTAGGGCTGTCACCTATCACTTGAGACATTCAAAACTCCAACAAAGTATCATTGAGTGTTCCAGCTATATTATTTATCAGCAAAATTAAACCATTTAAAGCTTTTTTTTTGGGAAAACATTTTACCAGGGAATGATTTTGACACACATTTGAAGGCAGTCTAAAGTACTAATATCATCAATCCCCTTTTATCTTCATCATGAAATCTGTCAAGATTGGTGACAGTGAAACCAAACGTGCAGGAGAGCAGAGTTGTGGTAGAAGTTTGAAACTTTAATAAATAAACTTAACCTTTTAACCAGAGCTTTAGCTCCAGAGTTGATGTTCTTTCAAGTACCCTAACTCTTCAATTGTTTACACAATTAATGTTAATCCAGTGGATTTTTAAAGTGAAAGAAAATCAGCTTTGCACTGACATGCACACTTAACAGGGGTGACATGTTTATGTAATCAATGTAGATCAACTTATTCTGTCACAGTGAAAAGCAACTTTGCGCTGTTACGCAACACCTTATGTAATGTGTTGCTTATCGGTGCAAAGCCGATTAAAAAAGCCACTTTTCTCTGCATCAGAATCAGCTGATTCACGTTATTTGCCTATGGTATGTCAAAGTGTGTTGGGTGACTCGACATATTCAAGCGTTAAAGGGTTAAACATGGAAAAAAAAGGGTTCAACACAAACAGAAATGGCGGAGTGATTGAAAAAAAAGAACCAGGTGTCCAGACACATGGGGAGAAAGGGATCATGATTTAAACAAAGCTTGACCAAAGGCACCAATCTTTGTACACTCTGAGCCAGTCTTTGACAAAATGCTGTCAATTAATCCCTTTGTAATCATTTTTTTGAGTCTGTCTTTTACATAATTGATTTGAAATGAGCTTATTTAGATTATAACTTAGATATTCCAAACATGAAGTAAAAATCTACACTTTTTCGACCAAGAATAGTAAAGTGTAACTCCTCTTTTGGTGTAATTAGTGAAAATAGTCACTCTCATTCTGCATGCAGTTCCTACACTCTATTTGTCATTCACTTACACAGGAGAAGACAAGAACCTTTAAAGCACTACCTACCTAATGCAGGAAGCTCACCTTCACAGCCCTAATGACCATGTAGGAATTCAATGAATTTTAATCTGTTACTATATTAGGGCAGGGGCTAAATGTGGGGAGAGCAGAACTGCAAAGAATCAGCCCCACGTCTTTGTTCTTTCAGAATCTCGAGAACAAGGAAGGCAAAGAAAAGAAAAGGAAAAAAAAACACATTAAACAATTAGCTTTGAAGCTATAATCTCCATCTTAATGGATAGAGAGGTACTTGGAAGTCTTAGCTTATCTTTCTTCCTCAGGTCTCTGAATAAATCAAATCATTTGCAGTTTGCTGGGAAGTGTGGTTCACATGAAACAAAGAGAAAAAAGACAAAGCACTTGGAAAGCAGACAAGATTTTGACGGTCTTGACACTACTGAGTTCCCCCAGGGTTATGTGCTTAAGTGAATGTTTTCTGGCAAAAAACAAGGTCATGGACATCAACAGTGAGCTGATATGTTAGACCATAGCATTGTTTTTTTTTTCCACCACAGTGTCTCTTCTTTTTTTAATGCATGCGGGTAGGAAGACTGGACAGCATAATTTGTGAGTGTTTGTGTGAGCTCAGCATTGTTTACAAGTTGTCTGCACGTACACAGATTTTCACACCCACATAGTCATTTATTCACATGTTTTTCAAGCACAAAAGCACAACATCTAAATGATAATTAACCATCAACTCATTCACATTACTTTTATAAATACTGTGTCCTCTTTGTAGCTATTTTTAATCAAACTATGGGTCAGGGGATGCAGTACACTGTATTCTCCGCACCATAGGGCGCAGCAAAAAATAAGGCCCACCATCGGTGAATGGTGTATTTTCAAAAGAATTGTTGCACATCAGGGGGAAATAACAATAAGGTGCGTTAAACAACACGAAAGAATCAGAGATACAGTAAATCTATCAGCCAGTCAGTCTTTATTAACACTGTTCAAAGTAACTCCAGAACTTGTTTGCAACACGCTGAACTTTATCCGCTTTAGCATATTCACTATACACGGAACTCATAACCTTGTTTGCAACAAGCATAAAAAAAAAATAAAAAAAAGATAGCCTCCTCCTAAAACAAAAACTACTGTGACTATACCCTAACTCCCAACCTTGTTAGTAGCATGTACAAAAAGCACAGTCCGGCACAGCTACACAGTAGCTGTGTTTATATATTTACAATAATCCTCAACCTTATTTACAACACATTAAAAAAAAACAATTGATACAGCTAAAAGAAAAGCTACTGAGATTGGGCTAACTGGCAACCTTGTTAGTAACACACACACGCACAAAAAACAGTCAGACACTGCTACACATTTGCTGCATTGGCATTTTTACAATAACACCTAACCTTGTTTGGAACTCAAAAAAACAGATAACATTTTGACCTAGCCCTGTGTTCCTCTCAAAATCACTGACATCAGTAAACAACCAGAGTTAAACCATACAAAAGGCGCACTGTCGTTTTTTTTTCTTTTTTCTATTTCGAAGTGTGGCCTATAGTGTGGATCTTATGGCAGAAAGCCCACTGTTTTCATGTCACACCTTCCAAGTCAGGATGTCTCAACAGAACCCTTGGGAAAAAAAGTGTTGCATGTAGCACTTGTGGTTTTCCCACTGCAGTGGAAATCAAGCTTCATCTGCAATGAGGCTGGGCTCAGGTAGTAGTCTGTCTGTCCCTATAAAGCATGGCTTTGTCACCAGAGGTGTCAGCATGAATTGTCACCTGTGGGCCACATCCATCATGTGGAACTATCAGCCACACTCAGAGTCTAATCTCTCTCAGTGCCCAACTTCCTCCACTGCCTCACTGCTCCTCTGAAATTGAAGAGGACATCTAATGCAGGTCATATGTAAACCTTGATGCATAGGAAAATCTTCCCTGATAGCCTGCCAGTTTACTCATGAGAAAGCTTCATGAGTCATTATTTCTTGTGTCAAAAATGTATCTGTTACATATTGTATACTGGGAAGAACAATTTATATTACAGCCTTATATTTTATGGTTTCACAGTTTTCTTTTTTGAGTGTGATCCCTCCTTGCAAGGGTGAAATAGTTTTAATGAAAATAAAAATGGAATAGGGAAAAAAATATATATATATGTATATATATATACATATATATATATATATATATATATATATATATATATATATATATATATATATATATATATATATATATATATATAAATTACCTATTAATTTGCCAGTTGTTTTCGGCCACCATAAGAAAACAGCTCAAAGCTGGGTTATAAATCGAGAGGGAAAGCTAAAATTTGCATTGATATTTTTATTTCAGTTTAGTGGGAAGTTAATAAACTATTGAATATGAACTATTATTTGTAGGCTGCAATGCTATTTCCCTTTAGGCTACAAGAAAAAAACTTTTGAGAAAGAATAAACATTAGAATGTTCCTTTAAACTGTTTAAAGTTAGTAATTTATTTAGTGTACTTCAGTTCACTCTTGAACTTTATGGCAGCAAATCCCGGATCTGGTGTGCCCATTAGAAATACTCAACAATCCTTCCTTATGCTGTCTTTGGAACAATCTGCTCAGCTTATGTTTGGACAAAGCGACAAACATCAGCACCCTGCTGAGAACAAACTCCCCAGCATGTACACAATGCTAAAACAGGGGAAATTGCTTAGCAAATGCATAAAACATTTCATGATTTCAGATGATCAGCTGTTTGGAGAGCTTATGGTTCAAAAATATGTAAAAAGTATTATGATGTAAGATGTATTAAGACATAAAGTAAAGACGTAATAGAACAAATTTGACTGCAAAACATGGGAGACCAAAGACTTAAATTATTTGGCTTGGGTGCAGACTATTAAAACCAGCTTTTTTTAGTTTGAAGAAATCCTCATCCGGGCAGTCAGGTCAGAATTCAACCTCATCTGCATCAGACACAGAAGGGATTGACAGACTAAATACTGCACACAACAACAAATTTGCAATGCCAGCTGTGAGGACGACTTTCCTGTTTTGTGCACTGCAGATCATATTTGGGTTTAATTTGTTATTGTACACACCTGCAGAAAATTACACAGTAAAAATGCATACGTCCAATATTTAGACTATGGCTTGACAAACACATATGGAAACACACTGGAATGTCCAACATAACTGCCTAGGCTTTTATTTTGAAAAATTATGTATTTGCACTCTGTGATTAGTTTTACTTCCTGTCTCTGCTGACATGCCAATGTTGTGCTGCTAATATTGCACCTGCATTAGTCATTACCCCTCTTGGTGTTTTCCTGTTCTCTTTGCCAGACCGTTTGTTGAGCTACCTGCAATTAATTCCCTGCTTTGTTTGCCTCCCTGCTGATCCTGATGTGTTTTGCTTTTTGATTTTTTTTTTAGTTGGTTAGCTGCTCCTGCAGTTTCATTTGTTTTAGCCTGTTTTCAGCATGTCATTAAAGTCCTACACCTGCAGCCACCTGCCTTTGTTTGTGCAAATATCATTATTAGTAATTATTGTAATCTCCTCAGTGCTGACCCACATCCAAAGAGGTGAAGCCATAAAAAAGTACTCCCACAAAGCCTACATAAAAATAAAATATCTCTGCATGTAAAATATCAATGCATAAGTATGTGGTTCACATTGTAGCCACAATTTCATAAAAACGCAAGCAAATTAAAAACATTGGTAAACTGATGGAAAGAATTTGAAAATGTGCAAGTATCAGTGGAGGCAGTCAGCAAAAGGAAAATTCCAGAGAAGAAATGCATCCTTTCATGTTGGATAAAGAGAAATCCCACAGAACAATTTCAAAACATGCTGTTAAGTATTCTATTCCACTGAACACATTGTTAAGGACAAAACTGTTTACTACCAAATTTTCAGCACCACAACTGTATTTTTTTTTCCAAAACACAACAGTGCGCCGTATGGAGTAAAATATTTGTTAGGTTTGCTGTTATTGTGAATCTGCTAACGTGGCTAACATGTATTAGTGTGGGACCGTGTTCTTTTTTATATGTCACTAGCAAGCTTAGCTGTACCAGACTGTTTTTTTACAAGTTGCAAACAAGGTTGGGAGTTCCAGGCTTTGTGATTACGCTAATGGGGCTAATGCTTCTAATGTGGCAAATGTGTAGCGCATTTCAACTAAATTCTAGAGTTACTGTGAACACAGCAAATAAAGTCTTCAGAACACTTGATTTCTGTATGCCTGTCAATTCTTCCTTTTTTGGATTCTGTACTTAATTATTTTGCAGCATTATAAATCTATCACTGTTTCTGTGGTAACTCATTTCAAAGCATCAGCGTTGAATGGCAGACATGGCTTCCTTAATAAGTCTAATGTTTAGAAAATTATTCTGAACTGAAGGACCTGTAGGCAAAGAACAGACCATTTAAAAAGCAATAACATCCATCTAGTCCAATGATTCTCTGCAATCAATGTCCATTTAGTTATGAAACATGCCCATATACTGAATGAATATAAAGACTTTCAATGTTCACAAACTTGCACATATATTAGAAGTTGTGCCTCGATGATACCAAAATCCCCCTATATCTCATACCTCATCCTCCCTTCCTCCCACTGTTACTGGTGAGGCAGTCCACCCACACATCGTGCTGCTTCCTCCCCCCGGCCTTGTTTGCTCCAAACAGACTGGTAAACATTTCATCTCGACTCAAGGAGAGCCATTAAACACAATCCCCATTCAGTGGGTCATGTAACAGGACCCCAGCTGCACATCCTTTTGAGTTTAAGGGCAAAAGTCTGCACACATTTAAAAATGAACATAGACAAAAAGTTTTTTGTGTATGTGAGCTTTTACCTTTCCAAGTAAAACTAGGTACTCACTGGAGAAAAAAGAAATATATATATATAGTTGGCACAAGAAAAGGAGAAAGGGAGATTTATGGTTTTCTTGTTGCCTAGTTACATGAAAAAGGGTGGTCAGCTCATCTTACCGTTAGGTTCTTTATGTAATGCATAAAATGTAGACTTTTTTTTCGTTACAGAAACTCAAATCTGCACTAAACCACACTAAAAACTATTCTCTAGCGATGCAACATTCTATTGCCTTTTTTTGTGAAATGTTCATTGTTCATCAGAATTTGTGAAAGATGACGCATGGATTAACAGAGCTTCCCCAAACAAACGATCCAATTTCCCACCCGCGTCTCTCTGTGGTACATCTTGAGTCTCCTTCCACCCAGCTTTCAGTCGTGTGTGAAGTTCTGATTTCTTACTGCTGAGCCCAGAGGAGAAAGGAGCTCATTACAAACTTAGAAAGATTTACGAGCCATTACAGAACAACCCCAACCATTCATTTACAGAGATGTGCTTTTATCTGTCTACTTCCGTATTAAAGCATAGATAGAGTGATTAAAACTGAAAACAATAGAGTTTGTTGTTCCTCTCAGCGGAGGAAAGAGGGCCTCTGTGAAGCTGCATTGACCACGGCCGCGTCAACTTGCCTTCAAGTGGCAACTTTCAATAAAAAAGTCAATGAAAACACAAGTGGCTGGTCAAATTTTTAAGTCCTACGTACGAACCAGGCATTCTCTGAATGCATGTTGAAAGTTCAACCAGCTGAACTTTTGACTGCTTGAACGCCAAACAGCTGAACTTTGACCAATCAGGGACTCAGATTTGGTAGTGAATAATGAAAAGCGTACCTTTGAAAAAACAGAAATGGCAATCGGTTAAAGATTGAAGGAGAACTTCATAATTGGGCTATTTTCAGATTTACACTATATGTCACCAAATCTTTCAGCTATCTGAGTAAAGCCCTGAAAGAAAAAAGCCTACAGCAAGATTTACAAGATTTGTGCCCTTGTCCAGGGTCAAATTTGTTGGAATTTTACTTTCACTCTCACGGGACACTATAAACATATGTAGCACGAAAAGGAAGAATATGAGGATGGAACCTCAGAGGGAATTCTACAAGTATTAATAGTTAAAACAGGATTATGACATTGGTTTTGGTCTTAAAGGAGTCGATACACTTTCTTCTGAGAAGACAAAAGTTTGGTTACACACATTTCAAGTTAATATTAAGCCATTTTCTCTTGAACCTGTGAAAAGATGTTTTGCACGTTAGATAAACTCAAAAAAACGTTCTGTGTCTTCTAAATGTACTAGAAGGTTACTTAAAGTTCACACAAAAGGGCCTTCTGTTGTAAATTCTTGCAGCCACTTGGGGATGCAGATCTGCTTGGCTAAAAAGGGAGGGTTGCTTTGAAAGTATTGTGCAGAGATTAACCACAACTGGAAATGCGTATTAGCACAAATTCTTCTGATAAAAGATTGGAATTTTAGAACAAGTTTGGGGTTGTAATTTTGACATTTATATTGTCATATCATGCCTTTGTGTCTGGAGAGGAACTCTGTTATCTTTGAAATCAGTATTCCACAGAGAGCTGAATCAACCAAAGGGTTAACCCAGGTCACCAAGAGCATTCCAAGAGGCCTGCATGCTGCAATCCAGTAAATGTTGCATCCTAAATGAGCAAGAACAGTTTGATGGTTAAATAGCAGTGGAGACAGTTGAGATAGGATTGCGTTCTAACAGCAAGACGACATCTGACTTGCACTCCTGTCTGGAGCCTTTCTAGGCCAAATCTGTTTGTCTCATTTATCTCTGTGCAGCCCTCTGATGAACTGGCGACCTGTCCAGAGTGTACCTCACCTCTTGCACAATGACAGCTGGGATAGCTTCCAGCTCCCCTGCGACTCTGAACAGGATGAAGCAGGTGTGGAGAATAGATGGTAGAACAGAATGATGAAGGAGTACACACAATCAGATTGGAAAGAAAAGGAAAGGTTGAATCTGGGAGGAGAGCCGCAGAAGGAGCGGGAGGAGAGGAAGTGTGGGTTAAGAGAAATGTTATAACTCAGAGCCGCTCTCTCGGGTATGGTCTCTAAATTACAGTGAGATGTGGACAGCTTGTCAATGCTGAGGCCCGAGCAAGAGCTGTCGCGCAACACCAGTCACACCCCCCACTCTATGCCTGTCTGTCTGTCAGTCTGTCCATCCGCAGATTTTCATATGAGCACATGATATCTTCTTTGGCCACCTTCCCTCATCCCTAAGTGTCCTTTCTGCATTTGTAGTGATCCTCTTCCCTCTCGGTTTTGCTGACAGAGCCCTGGCACCAGAGTCAACCAAGACCTACTTAAAGGTTGATCAAGTGTTCACCTTTAAGGTTAATCAATCACAGTAATGCCTTAATAAATAAATAAATAAATAAATAAATACATCATTTTTTTCTTAACTATCCTAAAGTCTAAACTGTATTCCAAAACTGTATGTTCTTGCTAAATCAATTTCAAAGCAACCCTTTAAGCATGAGTTCAAGATATAGCCTTTTGCCCATCTCCTCAGCTTATATTGAAATCAATAAGATGGCGTCAGTGTTGGAGTTGGATGCGCATCCAAAGCAAACAAACTCAAATGGATATTTTGTTCAGAGTAGATATTGTTTATCAGTATTACTCCAGATTATATTTAATATGTATTGTTATTGGGTTGTCACTTCATTCCCCTGACACAGCAGGTTTTCTTTAAAGATCAGAACGTATGATTATGGGGGTGTTTGTGATTCTTGAACAACTTTCACTTTGTAAAAAAAAAATATGATGCTATTAAAGTATAGTTCCTATTGCTACAGGGGCCACTCCAGACTTTACTGTCTCGGATGCTTAGAGGGATAGTAAATGTATATTTATTCTAAATTATATATATATTTTTAATAATGTTGGTTTTCTTTAAATGATCCCAAAACTAAATATTTGTTCAAATACTCTTTTTAGGTTGATATGGTTGATGCATGGTCATATGCACCTGAGCAAGGTATAACCTGTATGGTTGCTGTGTTTTTTTTAATGTCTGAGTGTCTAATGTCTGACCGGAGGGTCATAGAGAGGAGCGACCACATCTTAAGGGTAGCACGGGTGTGTCTGGGAGGATCCTCGCCTGTAAATATAAGTTGCATGAACTTATGACGTATGGGTGATGCTGTTTTATAGTGCCCTTAGCCACATTCTAGTCCAGGGGTCCACAACCTGAGGCTCTGGAGCCGAATGTGGCTCTTTCATTCCTCCATTGCGACTCTTTAGCTTTGAAGAAAATAAAGGTGTGTAGTTTTGGTTGTTGTTTTAATAATTAAAGTATAGTCATTTAATGGTAAAAGGTTTAATCTACTGTCAAAGTAGTTTATTTGAAGAAGCTTAAATCAAATATTGTTTTCTGTTTTGTTCAGAAGCATTGCACTTTTCTCCCAAAGGGGAACTTATACTCCAGATATATGTGTTCTTTTTCTTATTGATTTTGCATTTTTGGGATCCTGCAACTTATGTGTTATGAGAAGGCCTTTCTTTTGTTCTGCTGTGATCTCTCCTGGAGGTCCTCCCCTTCCTGAGGTCTCCTGTGAGAGTCACAGTTGGTGTCATTATAATTATGTTCTCTATTTAAGGTTTGAGTTTCTGTTGTACTGTGTCGAAGCGTCTTTTTGGTTTTGCTCTTTTGAGTTTGCTTATCGCTCTCGGCATTGAAGCCTTTTGGATGTTGGACCTGAGTCTTATCCTTCCTGCTTTTGGGTTTTAGTCCCTGGCCCCTCCGTGACATTATGCTCCGGAAATTACGGGTAATTGGATTTCACACCATTGTTGTCATTATAATTTTTAATAGTGAAATGACAAAAAAGATGAAAATGCACCAAAGTCATCATAATGCAAAATGCCATTTTGACTTTCTTTCATTTTCATTCAAGTAAATCTGTTGCAGCAGGAGGATCTCATCTAATACAGGGTGTATTTTATTTTGAAAGAAGCTTGTTTGTGTTAGTCAACACTATAACTACCATAAAAAAACTCCATGAATTACCTATTTATATCCATTTTACATTCAAACAGCAAATTGTTGTTTGTGAAAAGATAACAAGATGTGCGTGAAGTCAAAGCAATCCCTGCAACAGGGATTGCTTTGACAAATTAGAAAAGACAGTTGCACGGCTCCCACTATTCACCCTTTGCCTTAGGCATAACAGGGTTCAAAGCCTCATTGCTTTGGTAGAAGCATTATAAATAATACTTAAAACAAAGAAGTTTGTGTGTGTGACTTCCACCATTATGGGATCTTCAAAGTATCTCGTTTTATTTACAAAGCATATGTATATATTGTGTAATATCTACATTTTAATGATCAGAGTACGCAAAGAATCTTCAAGTTCAAGGCTGCAGGCCGATCCAAATACATAGAAAACATATCTTAATACTTTGGCTTCAATGCTGCTTTGCTAAAATCATCCACTGTGCTTTCTTTTTTGAACAAGAAATTTAGATTTCTTTTTCCTTAATAATTTAACCTCTAAGGTCTTTCATTAGCAGACCATCTTGGCTTTATACTAATTTTTTTATTAAGGAGCTTTGAAACTGTTTTTTAATAGCTAAAAACTTCCCATACATCACCAATTTTGATATAGACCACTTTAAAATATCGATTACTAATCATTAATGAGAAAACAAAAGTGCATGTGTCATGTCTAGATATTTTTGGTTATTAGTGTTTTGTAGACATTACCTTAGCCCATAGCATATTGGACTGCTCCATCAGTTACGAGACCATTGGAGCTGCAAGCTGTGAGTGTTACCATTAACAACAACACAAGCACAGCATAAGTAGGAGATTTTTGGAAAGAACGGTTTTAAATCTTGCACATTGAAGTTGTTACATGGGTGGTTTTTGATGATATTTGATTTTAGAATAACAAAAAATATGCTTGAGAAAAAAAATTCACCAGTAGGAAATTACCAGTAAATGGTACCTGTACCGTATTTTCCAGAGTATTAGTCATACCAGAGAATAAGTCGCAGGAGCAAAAAAAATTCATAATGAAGAAGAAAAACAAAAACAAGAATACTAATGTCTCGATGAAAATAGCAAAATTATCATAAAGTTCAGGAGGAGAATGTTCAGATTGTTTGTTTTGGACGGCACTTCTTCTCATTGCAAATCCAGATAAACACACCTACAGTGCACTTTAGTGGTTGTTAGCAGGACACAACAGCTAAAGTTTTGTCTTGGTGGGAAAATAAATATGAGCCTATTCATGTTTAAAGAAAAAGAAAACACACACATACTGTACGTCGCTCCTTAGTATAAGTCCCACCCCTGGCCCAACAATGCAACTTATACTTTGAAAAGTATGGTAGTTGGTATTGATTATTTTTCTTTCTTTTTTTGTAGCAAAAAGCAAGTGAATCCTGAACCTTGAATTGAATCTCAAAAGTGTGGTATTGCCCATTACTACCAGTATCTATAGCAGCCAAAATGGTGGTAACAGTAGCTCCCCCACATGTTTATGGAAAACACAGAGAAAAGTGACGAGTGGAATCCATATGCCTCTGCCAAATATTCCTCTGCTCACAATATCCAAGCTGTGAAAAGAAAAATGGTGGAGGGATGCAGGCCTCTCTTTTCTTCCAAAGCCAGCTATCAACCAGCTGGAAGACAGTCAATTAGCCTGTCAGCCCCTTCTTTTCTCTGTAGGCTCCTGGTTCCCTCAGCGTCAGAAAATGTAGATAGCTGTCAGTCGCAGAAATGGTCAATGAGGACAACACATTCTGAAGGCTCTCATAATACCCCCACTGTGGCCCAAGGCAGTGTGAATGATTGGAGATGCTGAGTAAGAGTGTCTGGTATGAGGCCTGTAGGCGGCTTTTCTCACCCAGCCACTGCCGTTTTACCACGGCCTGTCTGCTCCTGTGCTCATTTACAGTCGGGTTTTGTTGTTTTCTTGTGATCTTTTTTCCCAAGCCTTCCCATTGGTTTCAGCATGCGGATCTGCATGGCATCCTGCTCTGAAAGGTAGCTGCTGCGCTGAGCTCTATCACCAGCCTGATGCACCATAAAGGACCGCAAAGGGCGTCCAAACCCTAAAGCATCCTATCAGGGATGAGAGTGTGTAAGTACCAAGAAAAAAAGAAAAACAATAGAAATAGTTGTAGAAACAGTCTCTACTGTAAAATGCGTATTCAGCTTTCGAAAATAGGTTTTCGAAAAACCTTTTGATTTTACTGATGATTTAGAGAGACGTATAGATAAACTTATTTGTTTGTTCAGTGAACAGAAATTCATCTTTCAACACAGCAGAACACAGTAAAATTGAATAAAATAATTATTTAAAAAAAATATATAAAAGTCATAGATTACATCACCTTTTTAAACTTCACCTGTGCTGTCAGAGTAACAGCACTGGGGGTAAATGTTTTTTTTAGATGTTTTTCCTGTCCAGTGTCGTTCTATATTTCCCGCCTGCTATATCATAATAACAACATTCAATTGAATGACAAGGTGTGTCCAAACCTTTGGTCTGAACTGTATATATATATATATATATATATATATATATATATATATATATATATATATATATATATATATATATATATATATATATATATATATATATATATATATATATATATAATCTAACGTATTATATTGGTAATTTATATAGTACTGATAAAAAATAATAATACATTTTACAAAAATAAGAAAGAAGGAAAGTCATAATTTTACAGAAATAAAGTCGTACATTTTTGAGATTTTTTTTTTCATTTTATAAGCATAAAGTCGTACATTAAAAAAAAAAGAGTTTTAATTTCACAATAGGCATGGTTTTATTATTTTACGAGTTCATTCTTGTAAAACTATGATAAAAACCATGCTTTTTCAAAAATAAAGTGGGTTGTAAAAGCTTCCATTCACAATATATGCCAACTAAATCAATCAAGGCAGCCATTTATGGTAATTCCATAAGGCTTCAGTTTGTCATAGGAATCTGTGTGCCGTAATACATTTAGACCTCTGCGATTACACTGCAGTCAGCGTTATGACGCCCTGAAACCCACTCCTTGTGGTTATAGAATCTTCTACTTAAGGGATTATAGTTCCTCCAAATTCTGTTCAGTGTCCTTATACTTAGAACAAGTCTGTTAACTCATTAAATAACATATTTTCTTTCTTGTGAAACAACCAACTCCCCTATATTTTCAAAAAAGCATAGCTTATCCCCTGTTAAATTATGACTATTCTCAGAACTTTACAACTTAATTCCAGTGACATTATGATTTTTTTCTTCTAATTTTACGACTTCTCGTAAATATATTCACGTTTTATTTAGACATTTGGGGGTAGTGGTGCAGCGGTAGGGCGGTCAACCCCTGATTGAAATATTGTAGGTTCAATTCCTGCCTTGCCTGCCCTTACGTCGAAGTGACCTTGGGCGAGACACCTTGGCTCTAGTGGAAGCTGGCCGCCAGTTTTCAGAAGCGTAGCTGCCATCAGTGTGTGAATGAGTGAATGGATGGGACTGTGACTGTAGAGTGCTTTGGGCTTAAAGCCAATAGACACTAAAACACATTCATAAGTAAAAACAAAAAGTTTCCAGTTTGCCCTTTGGCTCAAGAAAAATTGACCCTTTTTGAATTTCCATCTAATAAGAGCTTTGATTTCTCATTTGCATTTTAATTTTACGTGCATAATTCCGTTCTAAGGATTGTATAGTTATTTAGGTCTTTCAATTTTTTTTCCAGATGGACCTAATGGTTGAAAAATATACTACAAAGTCTGTCCTTTCTTGGACTTGGTAAATTTCACTTATTGGAAAGACCTATAAACAATACATTGTCCTTGCTAGGAAAAGAGTGGAGTCCATGGTGTAAGGTTGTACCCCAATTTGTGCTGTGCGTACACTTGGGTCACAAGACCCAAGTATACAGCAAATATCAATTGCAGACTCATATTTCACTTTTGTAAAGTGTATCAACACAATTGCAGCTGAGAATAACCAGCAGACAGAAAGCCTTTAATACAATGATGGAGGACGCTAACAAATCTTCCGCTATTGATCCCCAATGTCCCTGCTGTTCTTCCACAAGCAATTATTTGGAAAAATACTGTGGATTTATTCAATTTTTTCCACAGTAGAATATGATAGAAATACTCTGCAAAGAGAGATGTGAAATGTGGACACATCATGAGCAATACAAGTTAAAGTCCTAATGCATTGGAACACTTATTGGTGGAACTAGTGTGTGTGTGTGTGTGTGGGTGGGTGGTTGTGTGCGTGCGTGCATGTGTGTGTGTGTGCGTAGGAATGCTACTGGGGCTTGTAAAACCCCTGCTGAGACACAAGGAAGCCAAGCAGTCAAACAACTTTTTTTTCCTCATGGAGTAGGTGATAGTTAGGAGGATGAGAAGAGAAGACTCTGAGAAACTGGTCCTTAATATATTAAAATATACATAAAATTAAAGCTACAAGTAGCATTTAGCGGGCCCGAGCACGTGCGACCGCACGGCACGAGCGACCGCCCCGTGAGCAACGCCCTGCTCGAGCCATTCTCGTCGTTTTTTCTTGTCCATTCTGGAGCTCCAAGCTATTGTTAATACGACAGCAGCCTGGGGGGGGGGGGGGGGGGGGCTGTAATCTGTTGCCTTAAGGGACAAAGACTTTTGCATATAGCATGAAAAAAATTCAAGCAATGATGATAATTGCTATCACTGTCCCTAAGGATGAGAACAATAGAACTCATTCAATTTCCACTACAATGTCTAGATGAGTGTCAGCTATGTCTGATAACTTGGCCAATTAGCTGGACCGGGATCTTGCAAAGTGCAGGTGGTTAACGTCCAGTGTGATGAGTCTGTGGACGGCAACAGTACAGCATAGCTTTTGGTTTCCACAAGAGAAGAACTCCTGACACATCTGCCCTAACAGACAACTACAAGAGGAGTTGAAATGTATAACACGGTGAAGGAGTTTTTGTGCAGAAAAAGGTACAATTAGAAAAGCTGGTAGCAGTGACTGCAGATGGGACTCCTGCTATGATCAATAGACAAACAGGTTTCATCACTCACTGTAAAGCTGACCCAGACTTTCCAAAATGTCTGCATTACTGCTGCGTCATTCACCAGCAGGCCTTATGTGCAGAAGTGATTGGCTCTGGACATATAATGACTCTTATTCTGAAAATCGTAAACAACCTCAGCTGCAAAGCAAAACAGCACAGGATTTTTAAGGTGCTATTGGAGGAGATGTCTGTTGAATATGGTGAATATGAACATTGTGAATCTGAACTTGCATTCTTGACTGACATTACTGGAAAACTAAACCACTTGATCTGCGAGCTGCAAGACAATGGCAAAACTATTTTTTTTTTTGACCAGCCTGCCTTAGCCATTGTTTTTCTTGTGGGGATCTTTTCTGCCAGGGCTTGTCAGCTTGGTCAGTGGATGTTGCTGCAGTTGTCTCCCTTGCTGGGACAGCTGGAGTTAAACACAGCAGCTCACGGCTCTGAAGTGGACCCCGTTGCTGTCCCAGTCTGGATGGGCACTGTGGCGATGTTCCAATGGCCAGGCTGGCTCCTGGTATAAAGAGATTCCCAAATACCATTTCCTAACCGCAGAGCCAAGGATGTGTTTACATGTTTAGGTCAAAAATGTGATGGACAGCTTCATGTTGTCTAAACATGCCACCCTGTTATTAATCCAGTTGATATGGTTCTCCATCTGTGTCTAGGTGATAGAAAAGCATTTTTTTTATATTTAGAGCTCTAAGCAAACAAACAGTTGTCTATATAAAAGAGCTTTTACAATTGTGCACTTTTAGCAGGTCTCTGAGTTCATGTGACCAATGTATGGTGGATTTTCACAGACCTTGTTTAAAACTGAAGGTGAGAGAGACTTAGAGAAATGGCTTCATTGTTCTGGAGTTCTTTGTTTCATCCACAGAAGAGTAGAATTGGTGATTGATTTTGAAAAGCTGCTGAAAAAAGTATCTTTTTCAAATTGCAATTTCTAACTTGGGTTTTACATTTTGTGTTCCATTTTTTGTGCTTTAATTGGGAAGCATTTGTTATTTGTTTGGTGTTTTTAAGGTTCTGCAAATATACACATCATTTTTTAGAGACATTTGTTATCAGTTGTGTTTGTTGATTTGTAGTTTAATTTCATTGGATGTATAGATGTCGTGTGGGGGGGAGGTTCGAGAGCAGGTAGGACCCAGGCGCAGAGACGGGAGGCAAACGGGTTCAGGGCAAGTGGGTTTATTTAACTAACAAAAAGTGCTGCAGAGCAGGATGACAAAACTAAAAACAAAAACTTACTGTGGCATGGCAAGGGACATGGACGCCAGACAAGAAGACGTGATCAACATGAGCAGAAGTTAATGGACCAGCACAGGAGGAAGGCAGAGACAAGACTTATATACAGACAGGGCAGACAAGACACAGGTGAACACGATTAGGGCAGATGGGGACCAAAGGAAGTAAAACTCAAGAAACATGACAAGACAGGAAACCTTTCAAAATAAAACAGGAAACAGAACCAAACAAGACAGAACAAGAACTAAAGCGAAAAAAAAAGACAACAAACTGAAACCATGACAATAGAAAGGAAAAGAAGTTCAAACATTGATTATAAAAAAGGATATGAGATAAAAAAAAAAAGAAAAAGGAAAAGAAAAAAGATAAAATATTGATTTAATTGCATTTTGAATGAATAAAAAACAATGATTAATAGAATCAGAAATCAGAAAAAGTTTTATTGCCAGGTTCAGTAGAGCGCACTTTACAAAACGAGGAATTTGACTTGGTGTATAGTGCAATTAAGAATAAGTTAAAAATTAAGTTAACAACAACAACACACTATATACAGTAGAGTAAGGTGAATTAAAGTGGGAGCACAGATGGGCTGGGATGGTGGGGCCTGTAAGTGGCACCGACAGTCCTTTGGTGGGCGGGGGGGGGGGGGGGGGGGGGTCACCTGGGGGAGTTGGGGTACTGTTCAGCAGGCTGACTGCAGTGGGGAAGAAGCTGTTCTTGTGGCGCGAGGTCCTGGTCCTGATGGATCGGAGCCTCTTGCCAGGAGGGAGGGGCCGAAAGAGATTATGTCCTGGATGAGAGGGGTTGGCTACAATCCTGGCTGCCCGCCTCCAGGTCCTGGAGATGTGCAGCTCCTGGAGAGACGGGAGGTGGCAGCCGATCACCTTCTCTGCTGAGTGGATGACGCGTTGCAGCTTGGCCTTGTCTCTGGCCGTGGCCGCAGCGAACCAGACTGTGATGGAGGACGTGAGGGTGGATTCGATGATGGCGGTGTAAAAGTCTACCAGCATCTTTTCAGGGAGGTGAAACTTCTTCAGCTGCCTCAGGAAGTACATCCTCTGCTGGACCTTCTTAGTGATGGAGCTGATGTTCTGCTCCCACTTGAGGTCCTGGCTGATGATGGTTCCCAGGAAGCAGAAGGACTCCACAGAGGTCACCGGGGAGTCACAGAGGATGACAGGGGGGAGGGGGGCTGGGGCCTTCCTGAAGTCCACTGTCATCTCCACTGTCTTCAGAGCATTAAGCTCCAGGTTGTTAGCGCTGCACTATGACACCAGCCTGGCTATTTCACTCCTGTAGGCCGACTCATCTCCGTCAGAGATGAGGCCGATGAGTGTGGTGTCGTCAGCAAACTTCAGGAGTTTGACAGACAGGTGACCAGCTGTGCAGCTGTTTGTGTACAGGGAGAGTAACAGGGGTGAAAGGACACAGCCCTGGGGGGATCCGGTGCTTGTGGTCCGAGTATCTGAGACGAGCTTCCCCAGCCTCACATACTGCTGTCTGTCCGTCAGGAAGTCTGTGATCCACCTGCAGGTGGAGTCAGGCACATTCATCTTGGAGAGTTTTTAATACTAAGTCTAGACAGATTTAACACAGGTTTTTGGATGAAAAAGGATTTTTTATAAATCATCTGTTACACTTTTAAGTCTGAAAAAAATATGGAAGGCAGCAAACACAGATCCCTACCGTTTTTAATTTTTTTGTGCTGATATTTGAAAGATAAGTTATGCAAAAAAATAGGTGTTTGCAGTTTTGCCTAAAAAGACGTTTTCGGACCTTTTTGGATGAAATGATGTCTAAAAGTTCACCTGTAACTTCAATCATTCTGAATTTTTTTAGGAAAACTAAACCACTTCAACTGTGATCTGCAAGGCAATGGTAAAACTATATTTTTTATGGAACAGCCTGCAGTGTTTCTTGTGGGGATCTTTTCTGCCAGGGCTTGCCGGCTTGGTCGGTGGTTGTTGCTGTTACCAATCCAGTTGATATGGTTCTCCATCTGTGTCTAAGTGATATAATCAGAATCAGAATCGTTTATTGTCATTGTACATGGGGATACAATGAAATTGCAGCAGCCTTGGAGTGAAGGAGTTACATAAAATAAAAATAAAAATAGAATAGAAAAAGAAATACTGTATTTACAACTCTTAACAAAAAATGAACAATATGGACAGAAACTGTTAAATATTAAATATTTGTGAATAAAATAGAATGGAATTACATGAGTTGCTGTGAGCACAGCTTAATAAATATCAAGTTATTGCACAGTGACCCGGTTAGACAGTCAGGATATTGCACGCATTGTAGTAAAATTAGAGTGAGGTGTGGTTGGTGGACGTATGTGCATTCCGTATGATAATTGCCTGTGGAAAAAAGCTGTTTCTTAGTCTGTTTGTCCTGGTTCTGATGGACCTGTACCTCCTTCCAGAGGGCAGCAGTTCAAACAGAGGGAAAGCAGAATGGGTGGAGTTAGTGGTGATGCTAGTCACTCTGCTGAGGCAGCGAGACTGGTAAATGTCCTTCAGTGAGGGGAGGGGGCAGCCGATGATTCTCTGCGCTGTCTTTACCACTCTCTGGAGACTCTGCCGTTCTGCTTCAGTGCAGTGGGAAAACCACACTGTGATGCCATAGGACAGAATGCTCTCAATGGTTGAGCGGTAGAACGTTACCAGCAGCTCCTGGCTGACGTCGTTCCTCCTAAGTTTTCTCAGGAAGTGCAGGCGTTGCTGGGCCTTCCTGATGACAGTCATGGTGTTGTTAGACCATGTGAGGTCAGCAGAGATGGTGGTGCCCAGGAGGGTGAAGCTGTGGACCCTCTCCACACAGTTTCCATCAATGTAGAGTGGGGGTGGATCTGTTCTGTTTTTTCTGAAGTCCAGGATGATCTCCTTGGTCTTGGTGGTGTTCAGGATGAGGTTATTAGCCTGACACCACCTTGAGAGTTTCAGGACTTCGTCTCTGTAGGCCGTCTCGTCGTCCCCAGAGATCAGCCCCACCACAGTAGTGTCGTCTGCAAACTTCACCACGGTGTTGCTGGTGTGGGCTGGTCTGCAGTCTGCTGTGTACAGTGTATACAGCAGAGGACTCAGCACACATCCCTGTGTGGAGCCTGTGCTCAGCGTCCGGGTGGAGGAGAGGTGGGGGTCAAGTTTGACTGTCTGTGGTCTGTTTGTCAGGAAGTCCTTGATCCACGAGCAGGTGAGTGGGTGGAGTCCTAGTTCAGACAGTTTGTTGACCAGAATGTCAGGAATGATTGTGTTAAAGGCTGAGCTATAGTCCACAAAGAGCATCCTGGCGTAGGTGTCTCTGTGTTCCAGGTGGCTCAGCGCAGTGTGGAGGGTGATGGAAATGGCATCATCCGTTGATCTGTTTGCTTTGTAAGCAAACTGGTGGGGGACGAAGATTGGAGGGAGGGAGTCTTTGATGTGTCCCAGGAGCAGCCGCTCCAGACACTTTGTGATGACAGCAGTGAGTGCAACTGGGCGGAAGTCCGTGAGGAAGGCTGTGGATGAGGACTTTTTGGGTATCGGGATGATAGTGGATGACTTCAGGCAAGCAGGGATGAAAGCCTGAGCTAGCGACAGGTTGAAGATTTTTGTGAAGACCTGGGAGAGTTGATCGGCGCAGGCCCGCAGAACCTTTCCGGGAACTCCATCAGGTCCCGCCGCTTTCCTGGGGTTTACCCTGCTGAACATCCGTGCCATCCGTGCCACGTCCATAAAGGCATTGTTTTTATATTTAGAGCTCTAAGCAACCAAACAGTTGTCTATATAAAAGAGCTTTTACAATTGTGCACTTTTAGCAGGCTGAAAAAATTATCTTTTTAAAATTGCCATTTCAAATTTGGGTTTTAAATTTTGTGTTCTATTTTTCTGTGCTTGTATTGGAAGGATTTGTTATTATTTTGTTTAAAAGTGCTACATATTGTATATACACATAATTTATTTAGAGAAATTTGCTATACGTTGTGTTTTTTGGTTTTGTAGTTTAATTTCATTGGATTTATATTAAGGAAAAGAAGTTGCAGCATTGATTAAAAAAGGATAAAAGAGACATTTACTGTCTAAGTCTTATGTTACATCTGTAGAACTGTACTGAGAGTTGGGTTTTGTTTTGGAGCACATTCATATGTTTTGTTTGTAAAAAAAAAAGATAAAATATTAGGTTAATTGCATTTTACATGACTAGAAAAGCAATGATTATTCATAAAAATCTATGAAAGACATACAAAACAAATGAAAAAGCAGTCTGCCCTCCCTCTTGTGTCTAAACTATTGTCACCTCACTTCTGGGTTAGTTAGCATATGAACTGGCAGCTGGTGTGTGTGTGTGTGGGGGGGGGGGGGTGAAATTTGACTCCAGCAACAGGGATGATTGAGGAGCAGGCTGCAGCATGAGGAAAAGACTTAAGCATGTAAGAGGAAATGACATCCTACAGTTGACCAGTTCATTTTATATCTGTAAAGAATATTCAAGAAGCATTTAGACATGTTCAGCTATATGCGTGTGAAACTTGGTGTGGATATTTGAAGCATAAGTAATTTTAAAACACACTTGTTTGGAGTCCAGACGGAAAAAGCACAGGTTTTGGGATGAATCAGGATTTTTTTAAAATCATCTGTTTCACCTGGACTTCTGAAAAAAATATGGAAGGCAGCAAACACAGATCCCTACATTTAAAAAAATAAATGGTGTTGATATATGATGATTAAGTTATGAAAAAAAATAGGTGTTTGTAGTTTTGCCTAAAAAGACGTTTTCGGACCTTTTTGGATGTAATGCTCTCTAAGATGTCACCTGTAACTTCAATCATTCTGAATTTTTTTAGGAAGCAGTAGCACATAAATGCCTATGAAAGTTGAATTCTTGGTGCTGATAACCTAAACAGAATTTATGCTAAAAATCTTTGTTCAGTCCAAAATTTCATTAAAAAAATCAAGTGATGAAGTTTCTCGTAGACCCTATAGTGTTACATATCAAAGCTGGAGGTTATTAAAGGCATCTAATTCTGAAATCTCAGCTTCCTGAGACAAACGGCTGATTTATAATAAATTTCTATTATTTGGGTGCACATAATCGACCACTTCCTGTTACGCAGGCACCGTCAGGTGTACACCCATGAAACTTTACATGATGAGAGAGGACCCTTCTGAGTATCTCCAGTTTTAATTTCATGCACATCGGACAAAGCAAAGAGAAAATACAGGGCAGAATGTGCCCAATGCAATAACTAGGTGGCGCTATAGAGCTTGTCCAAGATTGTCATATCCATGGGTTCAGAATAGAAGCTTCATCATATCCATTGAATTTCAGTGAGATTGGACAAGGAATGTGCACGTGAGAGCAACTTTTGTGTGCATAGCGAGACGCCCAACTTTGCCGCTCTGTCACGACCACACCCCCGCATTGAAAGTTATGGTTTTTTGTCAGAGTAAACTTCAATGGCTTTTCAACAGGTGGACGTCATTTTCAGGTGTGTCGGCTCATCCTACTCGGAGTAGTGATGCTCCAAGTAAAACATGTCATTTCCTCTTGCCAGCAGGTGGCGCTACACCTTTTTCCAGATTTTTTCACTGCAGATGTGTTCAGAGTCAGACTACAATCATGCACATCAATTTTGGATCAGATTGGATTATGCATGGCTGAGTAATGGCCATTTTTCTTTTCATGGCGTGTTTTCGAAACGACCTCCAATTTTGACGCGCCGCCATGGTCACAAACATCCATAAAAACTTAAAAGCTTCGCAATTTAACATCGGACATGTGTCTAGTTTACAAAACCAAAGTTTGGAGTCATTACTCCAAAATCTCTAGGAGGAGTTCGTTCTAGAGCGAGGCCTGCAAATGTCCAAAATACAGCAAAAATGACATATTGTCATCAAAATATCAGACTTCCTGTGCGACTGACAGGTGGGTCCTTTCAGACTTTTTTGTAGGTCTCCATCTGAAGAACATGCCCTGTAAAAATCAAGCTTGTACGTTAAAGCGTATGCGGGGCGTCGGGACAAAAGTCACTGTAGGTGGCGCTATCGAGCCGTTTTTGTGCGCCCATGCCAATCTCCTATAAAATACGAAATTTTTCGCGACTCCTGATGTGTGTGCCAAATTTGGTGAGTTTTGGGGTATGTTAAAGGCCTCAAAAAGGCGACTCTTCCGGTAGAATAATAATAATAATAATAATTAAAGCTACAAGTAGCATTTAGCGGGCCCGAGCACGTGCGACCGCATGGCACGAGCGACCCCCCCCGTGAGCAACGCCCTGCTCGAGCCATTCTCGTCGTCTTTTCTTGTCCATTCTGGAGCTCCAAGCTAATGTTAATACGACAGCAGCCTGGGGGGGGGGGGGGGGGGGGGGGGCTGTAATCTGTTGCCTTAAGGGACAAAGACTTTTGCATATAGCATGAAAAAAATTCAAGCAATGATGATAATTGCTATCACTGTCCCTAAGGATGAGAACAATAGAACTCATTCAATTTCCACTACAATGTCTAGATGAGTGTCAGCTATGTCTGATAACTTGGCCAATTAGCTGGACCGGGATCTTGCAAAGTGCAGGTGGTTAACGTCCAGTGTGATGAGTCTGTGGACGGCAACAGTACAGCATAGCTTTTGGTTTCCACAAGAGAAGAACTCCTGACACATCTGCCCTAACAGACAACTACAAGAGGAGTTGAAATGTATAACACGGTGAAGGAGTTTTTGTGCAGAAAAAGGTACAATTAGAAAAGCTGGTAGCAGTGACTGCAGATGGGACTCCTGCTATGATCAATAGACAAACAGGTTTCATCACTCACTGTAAAGCTGACCCAGACTTTCCAAAATGTCTGCATTACTGCTGCGTCATTCACCAGCAGGCCTTATGTGCAGAAGTGATTGGCTCTGGACATATAATGACTCTTATTCTGAAAATCGTAAACAACCTCAGCTGCAAAGCAAAACAGCACAGGATTTTTAAGGTGCTATTGGAGGAGATGTCTGTTGAATATGGTGAATATGAACATTGTGAATCTGAACTTGCATTCTTGACTGACATTACTGGAAAACTAAACCACTTGATCTGCGAGCTGCAAGACAATGGCAAAACTATTTTTTTTTGACCAGCCTGCCTGAGCCAGTGTTTTTCTTGTGGGGATCTTTTCTGCCAGGGCTTGTCAGCTTGGTCAGTGGATGTTGCTGCAGTTGTCTCCCTTGCTGGGACAGCTGGAGTTAAACACAGCAGCTCACGGCTCTGAAGTGGACCCCGTTGCTGTCCCAGTCTGGATGGGCACTGTGGCGATGTTCCAATGGCCAGGCTGGCTCCTGGTATAAAGAGATTCCCAAATACCATTTCCTAACCGCAGAGCCAAGGATGTGTTTACATGTTTAGGTCAAAAATGTGATGGACAGCTTCATTTTGTCTAAACATGCCACCCTGTTATTAATCCAGTTGATATGGTTCTCCATCTGTGTCTAGGTGATAGAAAAGCATTTTTTTTTATATTTACAGCTCTAAGCAAACAAACAGTTGTCTATATAAAAGAGCTTTTACAATTGTGCACTTTTAGCAGGTCTCTGAGTTCATGTGACCAATGTATGGTGGATTTTCACAGACCTTGTTTAAAACTGAAGGTGAGAGAGACTTAGAGAAATGGCTTCATTGTTCTGGAGTTCTTTGTTTCATCCACAGAAGAGTAGAATTGGTGATTGATTTTGAAAAGCTGATGAAAAAAGTATCTTTTCAAATTGCAATTTCTAACTTGGGTTTTACATTTTGTGTTCCATTTTTGTGCTTTATTTGGGAAGCATTTGTTATTTGTTTGGTGTTTTTAAGGTTCTGCAAATATACACATCATTTTTTTAGAGACATTTGTTATCAGTTGTGTTTGTTGATTTGTAGTTTAATTTCATTGGATGTATAGATGTCGTGTGGGGGGGGGGCTCGACAGCAGGTAGGACCCAGGCGCAGAGACGGGAGGCAAACGGGTTCAGGGCAAGTGGGTTTATTTAACTAACAAAAAGCGCTGCAGAGCAGGATGACAAAACTAAAAACAAAAACTTACTGTGGCATGGCAAGGGACATGGACGCCAGACAAGAAGACGTGATCAACATGAGCAGAAGTTAATGGACCAGCACAGGAGGAAGGCAGAGACAAGACTTATATACAGACAGGGCAGACAAGACACAGGTGAACACGATTAGGGCAGATGGGGACCAAAGGAAGTAAAACTCAAGAAACATGACAAGACAGGAAACCTTTCAAAATAAAACAGGAAACAGAACCAAACAAGACAGAACAAGAACTAAAGCGAAAAACAAGACAACAAACTGAAACCATGACAATAGAAAGGAAAAGAAGTTCAAACATTGATTATAAAAAAGGATATAAGAGATAAAAAAAAAAGAAAAAGGAAAAGAAAAAATATAAAATATTGATTTAATTGCATTTTGAATGAATAAAAAACAATGATTAATAGAATCAGAATCAGAATCAGAAATCAGAAAAAGTTTTATTGCCAGGTTCAGTAGAGCGCACTTTACAAAACGAGGAATTTGACTTGGTGTATAGTGCAATTAAGAATAAGTTAAAAATTAAGTTAACAACAACAACACACTATATACAGTAGAGTAAGGTGAATTAAAGTGGGAGCACAGATGGGCTGGGATGGTGGGGCCTGTAAGTGGCACCGACAGTCCTTTGGTGGGCGGGGGGGGGGGTCACCTGGGGGAGTTGGGGTACTGTTCAGCAGGCTGACTGCAGTGGGGAAGAAGCTGTTCTTGTGGCGCGAGGTCCTGATGGACCGGAGCCTCTTGCCAGAAGGGAGGGGCCGAAAGAGATTATGTCCTGGATGAGAGGGGTTGGCTACAATCCTGGCTGCCCGCCTCCAGGTCCTGGAGATGTGCAGCTCCTGGAGAGACGGGAGGTGGCAGCCGATCACCTTCTCTGCTGAGTGGATGACGCGTTGCAGCTTGGCCTTGTCTCAGAAACTGTTAAATATTAAATATTTGTGAATAAAATAGAATGGAATTACATGAGTTGCTGTGAGCACAGCTTAATAAATATCAAGTTATTGCACAGTGACCCGGTTAGACAGTCAGGATATTGCACGCATTGTAGTAAAATTAGAGTGAGGTGTGGTTGGTGGACGTATGTGCATTCCGTATGATAATTGCCTGTGGAAAAAAGCTGTTTCTTAGTCTGTTTGTCCTGGTTCTGATGGACCTGTACCTCCTTCCAGAGGGCAGCAGTTCAAACAGAGGGAAAGCAGAATGGGTGGAGTTAGTGGTGATGCTAGTCACTCTGCTGAGGCAGCGAGACTGGTAAATGTCCTTCAGTGAGGGGAGGGGGCAGCCGATGATCCTCTGCGCTGTCTTTACCACTCTCTGGAGACTCTGCCGTTCTGCTTCAGTGCAGTGGGAAAACCACACTGTGATGCCATAGGACAGAATGCTCTCAATGGTTGAGCGGTAGAACGTTACCAGCAGCTCCTGGCTGACGTCGTTCCTCCTAAGTTTTCTCAGGAAGTGCAGGCGTTGCTGGGCCTTCCTGATGACAGTCATGGTGTTGTTAGACCATGTGAGGTCAGCAGAGATGGTGGTGCCCAGGAGGGTGAAGCTGTGGACCCTCTCCACACAGTTTCCATCGATGTAGAGTGGGGGTGGATCTGTTCTGTTTTTTCTGAAGTCCAGGATGATCTCCTTGGTCTTGGTGGTGTTCAGGATGAGGTTATTAGCCTGACACCACCTTGAGAGTTTCAGGACTTCGTCTCTGTAGGCCGTCTCGTCGTCCCCAGAGATCAGCCCCACCACAGTAGTGTCGTCTGCAAACTTCACCACGGTGTTGCTGGTGTGGGCTGGTCTGCAGTCTGCTGTGTACAGTGTATACAGCAGAGGACTCAGCACACATCCCTGTGTGGAGCCTGTGCTCAGCGTCCGGGTGGAGGAGAGGTGGGGGTCAAGTTTGACTGTCTGTGGTCTGTTTGTCAGGAAGTCCTTGATCCACGAGCAGGTGAGTGGGTGGAGTCCTAGTTCAGACAGTTTGTTGACCAGAATGTCAGGAATGATTGTGTTAAAGGCTGAGCTATAGTCCACAAAGAGCATCCTGGCGTAGGTGTCTCTGTGTTCCAGGTGGCTCAGCGCAGTGTGGAGGGTGATGGAAATGGCATCATCCGTTGATCTGTTTGCTTTGTAAGCAAACTGGTGGGGGACGAAGATTGGAGGGAGGGAGTCTTTGATGTGTCCCAGGAGCAGCCGCTCCAGACAGTTTGTGATGACAGCAGTGAGTGCAACTGGGCGGAAGTCCGTGAGGAAGGCTGTGGATGAGGACTTTTTGGGTATCGGGATGATAGTGGATGACTTCAGGCAAGCAGGGATGAAAGCCTGAGCTAGCGACAGGTTGAAGATTTTTGTGAAGACCTGGGAGAGTTGATCGGCGCAGGCCCGCAGAACCTTTCCGGGAACTCCATCAGGTCCCGCCGCTTTCCTGGGGTTTACCCTGCTGAACATCCGTGCCATCCGTGCCACGTCCATAAAGGCATTGTTTTTATATTTAGAGCTCTAAGCAACCAAACAGTTGTCTATATAAAAGAGCTTTTACAAATGTGCACTTTTAGCAGGCTGAAAAAATTATCTTTTTAAAATTGCCATTTCAAATTTGGGTTTTAAATTTTGTGTTCCATTTTTCTGTGCTTGTATTGGAAGGATTTGTTATTATTTTGTTTAAAAGTGCTACATATTGTATATACACATAATTTATTTAGAGAAATTTGCTATAGGTTGTGTTTTTTGGTTTTGTAGTTTAATTTCATTGGATTTATATTAAGGAAAAGAAGTTGCAGCATTGATTAAAAAAGGATAAAAGAGACATTTACTGTCTAAGTCTTATGTTACATCTGTAGAACTGTACTGAGAGTTGGGTTTTGTTTTGGAGCACATTCATATGTTTTGTTTGTAAAAAAAAAAGATAAAATATTAGGTTAATTGCATTTTACATGACTAGAAAAGCAATGATTATTCATAAAAATCTATGAAAGACATACAAAACAAATGAAAAAGCAGTCTGCCCTCCCTCTTGTGTCTAAACTCTTGTCACCTCACTTCTGGGTTAGTTAGCATATGAACTGGCAGCTGGTGTGTGTGTGTGTGGGTGGGGGGGGGGGGGGTGAAATTTGACTCCAGCAACAGGGATGATTGAGGAGCAGGCTGCAGCATGAGGAAAAGACTTAAGCATGTAAGAGGAAATGACATCCTACAGTTGACCAGTTCATTTTATATCTGTAAAGAATATTCAAGAAGCATTTAGACAAGTTCAGCTATATGCGTGTGAAACTTGGTGTGGATATTTGAAGCATAAGTAATTTTAAAACACACTTGTTTGGAGTCCAGACGGAAAAAGCACAGGTTTTGGGATGAATCAGGATTTTTTTAAAATCATCTGTTTCACCTGGACTTCTGAAAAAAATATGGAAGGCAGCAAACACAGATCCCTACATTTAAAAAAATAAATGGTGTTGATATATGATGATTAAGTTATGAAAAAAAATAGGTGTTTGTAGTTTTGCCTAAAAAGACGTTTTCGGACCTTTTTGGATGTAATGCTCTCTAAGATGTCACCTGTAACTTCAATCATTCTGAATTTTTTTAGGAAGCAGTAGCACATAAATGCCTATTAAAGTCTAGTCTTTGGTGCTGATAACCTAAACAGAATTTATGCTAAAAATCTTTGTTCAGTCCAAAATTGCATAGGAAAAAAAGAGGTATGAAGTTTCTCATAGACCCTATTGTGTTACATATCAAAGCTGGAGGTTATTAAAGGCATCTAATTCTGAAATCTCAGCTTCCTGAGACAAACGGCTGATTTATAATAAATTTCTATTATTTGGGTGCACATAATCGACCACTTCCTGTTACGCAGGCACCGTCAGGTGTACACCCATGAAACTTCAGATTATGAGAGAGGACCCTTCTGAGTATCTCCAGTTTTAATTTCATGCACATCGGACAAAGCAATTAGATAAAAATGGGCAGAATGTGCCCAATGCAATAACTAGGTGGCGCTATAGAGCTCGTCCAAGATTGTCATATCCATGGGTTCAGAATAGAAGCTTCATCATATCCATTGAATTTCAGTGAGATTGGACAAGGAATGTGCACGTGAGAGCAACTTTTGTGTGCATGGCGAGATGCCCAACTTTGCCGCTCTGTCACGACCACACCCCCGCATTGAAAGTTATGGTTTTTTGTCAGAGTAAACTTCAATGGCTTTTCAACAGGTGGATGTCATTTTCAGGTGTGTCGGCTCATCCTACTTAGAGCAGTGATGCTCCAAGTAAAACATGTCATTTCCTCTTGCCAGCAGGTGGCGCTACACTTTTTCCAGATTCTTTCACTGCAGATGTGTTCAGAGTCAGACTACAATCATGCATATCAATTTTGGATCAGATTGGAATATGCATGGCTGAGTTATGGCCATTTTTCTTTTCATGGCGTGTTTTCGAAACAACGTCAAATTTCTACGCGCCGCCACGGCCACAAACTTCTGTAAAAACTTAAAAGCTTTGCAATTTAACATCGGACATGTGTATAGTTTACAAAACCAAAGTTTGGAGTCATTATTCACAAATCTCTAGGAGGAGTTCGTTCTAGAAGGAGGCCTGCAAATGTCCAAAATAGAGCAAAAATGACATATTGACCTCAATATATCAGACTTCCTGTGCGAGTGACAGGTGGGTCCTTTCAGACTTTTTTGTAGGTCTCCATCTGAAGAACATGCCCTGTAAAAATCAAGCTTGTACGTTAAAGCGTATGCGGGGCGTCGGGACAAAAGTCACTGTAGGTGGCGCTGTCGAGCCATTTTTGCGCACCCATGCCAATTTCCCATAAAATACGAAATTTTTCACGACTCCTGATGTGTGTGCCAAATTTGGTGAGTTTTGGGGTATGTTAAAGGCCTCAAAAATGCGATTCTTCCGGCAGAAGAAAAATAATAATAATAATTAAAGCTACAAGTAGCATTTAGCGGGCCCGAGCACGTGCCACCGCCTGGCACGAGCGACCGCCCCGTGAGCAACGCCCTGCTCGAGCCATTCTCGTTGTTTTTTCTTGTCCATTCTGGAGCTCCAAGATAATGTTAATATGACAGCAGCCTGTGGGGGGGGGGGGGGGGGGGGAGGACTGTAATCTGTTTCCTTAAAGGACAAAGACTTATGCATATAGCATGAAAAAAATTCTTAAATCTAAGCCTCGTTTAGACCTGCTCAATTTCTCATCAAGTAGAAGAAGGTTTTTATCAGATTAAGAAACAAGCAATGATGATAATTGCTATTACTGTTCCTAAGAATGAGAACAATAGAACTCATTCAATTTCCACTACAATGTCTAGATGAGTGTCAGCTATGTCTGATAACTTGGCCAATTAGCTGGACCGGGATCTTGCAAAGTGCAGAGGGTTTACGTCCAGTGTGATGAGTCTGTGGACGGCAACAGTACAGCATAGCTTTTGGTTTCCACAAGAGAAGAACTCCTGACACATCTGCCCTAACAGACAACTACAAGAGGAGTTGAAATGTATAACACGGTGAAGGAGTTTTTGTGCAGAAAAAGGTACCATTAGAAAAGCCAGTAGCAGTGACTGCAGACAGGTTTCATCACTCACTGTAAGCTGTAAAGCTGACCCAGACTTTCCAAAATGTCTGCATTACTGCTGCGTCATTCACCAGTAGGCCTTATGTGCAGAAGTGATTGGCTCTGGACACATAATGACTCCTATTGTGAAAATCATAAAAAAAAACCTCAGCTGCAAAGCAAAACAGAACAGGATTTTTAAGGTGCTATTGGTGGAGATATCTGCTGAATATGGTGAATATGAATATGGTGAATCTGAACTTGTATTCTTGACTGACATTACTGGAAAACTAAACCACTTGATCTGCGAGCTGCAAGACATTGGCAAAACTATATTTTTTTATTGACCAGCCTGCCTGAGCCAGTGTTTTTCTTGTGGGGATCTTTTCTGCCAGGGCTTGCCAGCTTGGTCAGTGGATGTTGCTGCAGTTGTCTCCCTTGCTGGGACAGCTGGAGTTAAACATAGCAGCCTCACGGCTGTGAAGTGGACCCCGTTGCTGTCCCAGTCTGGATGGGCACTGTGGTGATGTTCCAATGTTCAGGCTGGCTCCTGGTATGAAGAGATTCCCAATTACCATTTCCTAACCGCAGAGCCAAGGATGTGTTTACATGTTTAGATCAAAAATGTGATGAACAGCTTCATGTTGTCTATTGATGTAAGTTTAAACCTAAACATGCCACCCTGTTACTAATCCAGTTGATGTGGTTCTCCACCTGTGTCTAGGTGATAGAAAAGCATTTTTTTATATTTAGAGCTCTAAGCAAACAAACAGTTGTCTATATAAAAGAGCTTTTACAATTGTGCACTTTTAGCAGGTCTCTGAATACATGTGACCAATGTATAATGGATTTTCACAGACTTTGTTTAAAACTGAAGGTGACAGAGACTTTGGAGAAGTGGCTACATTATTCTGGACTTCTTTGTTTCATCCACAGAAGAGTAAAATATGTGATTGATTTTGAAAAGCTGCTGAAAAATGTATCTTTTTAAAATTGCAATTTCTAATTTGGGTTTTACATTTTGTGTTCCATTTTTTGTGATTTTATTAGAAAGATTTGTTATTTATTTGGTGTTTAAAGGTGGTACATATTGTATATACACAATCTTCTTAGAGACATTTGCTATATGTTGTGTTTGTTGTCATTGTAGTTTAATTTTATTGGATGTATTGAAAGGAAATGAAAAGAAGTTGCAGCATTGATTAAAAAAAGCATAAAAGAGACATTTACTGTCTGATGTTACATCTGTAGGAGTGTACTGAGGCTGGGTTTTGTTTTGGAGCACATTCATATGTTTTGTTTGTAAAAAAAAAAAAAAAAGATAAAATATAAAGTTAATTGTATTTTGGATGAATAAAAAAGCAATGATTAGTGCTAAGGATGTATAAAAGACAAACAAAACAAAGGAAAATGCTGTATTTTAGTGTTGAACTAGGCTTTCTAACTGTTCTACTTTCTGTCTGCCACTCCTGGCTAATATACATGTGAGCACACAGCCGGGGGTTGGGGGGGGGCTAACTCCACTCCTGCAGCAGGGGAGACTGATGAAAAGCTTGAGGATGTAAGATTGAATAAATAAAATCCTAGAGTTGACCAGTTCATTTTATAAATGTAAATATTTTTTTATTTTGGTGCTGATAAACTAAACAGAAGTTATAATAAAAATATTTGCTTAAGTCAAAATGTCCAAAAATTTGCTTTCAGCACAATAGGGTGATTAAGGTGGTTAAATGTTTCTCATACGTATAGTGCTGCTTCTCAAACGTGGGGCTTTGTAAGACGCATCTAATTCTGAAATCTCAGCTTCCTGAGACAAACGGCTGATTTCCTATCAAGCTTTTTCTATGACTGCAACACAATCGACCACTTCCTGTTTGGCAGTGCCTTACGCAGGCACCGTCAGATGTGCAGCCATGAAACTTTAGATGATGAGAGAGGACCCTTCTGAGTATCTCCAGTTTTAATTTCATGCACATCAGACAAAGCGCAGAGAAAATACAGGGCAGAACGTGCCCTATGCAATAACTAGGAGGCGCTATAGAGCTCGTCCAAAGTTGTCATATCCATGGGTTCAGAATGGAAGCTTCATCATATCCATTGAAATTCAGTAAGATTGGACAAGGAATGTGCACGTGAGAGCAACATTTGTGCATGGCGAGACGCCCAACTTTGCCGCTCTGTCACGACCACACCCCTGCGTTGAAAGATATGGTTTTTTATCAGAATAAACTTCAATTGCTTTTCAACAGGTGGACGTCATTTTGAGGTGTGTCGGCTCATCCTACTTGGAGCAGTGATGCTCCAAGTAAAACATGTCATTTCCTGTTGCCAACAGGTGGCGCTACACCTGTTTCGGATATTTCCACTGCAGATGTGTTCAGAGTCAGACTACAATCATGCACAACAAATTTGGATCAGATTAGAATATTTATGGCTGAGTAATGGCCATTTTTCTTTTCATGGCATGATTTCGAAATGACCTCAAATTTTGACGCGCCGCCACGGTCACAAACAACCGTAAAAACTTTAAAGCTTCGCAATTTAAGATCGGACATGTGTTTAGTTTACAAAACCAAAGTTTGGAGTCATTGTTCAAAAATCTCTAGGAGGAGTTCGTTCTAGAACGAGGCCTGCAAATGACCAAAAGTCAGCAAAAACGACATATTGACACCAATATAGCAGACTTCCTGTGCAACTGACAGCTTGGTACCAAGAGACTTTTTTGTAGGTTTTCATCTGATGAACATGTCCTGTAAAAATCAAGCTTGTATGTTAAAGAACATGGCGGGGCTCTCAAAAACAAACATGGTAGGTGGCGCTATTGAGCCGTTTTTGTTCACCCATGCAAGTGCTGTGTATCTAAGTTGGAGATATGTAAGAGGCCTCTCATTCTGAAATCTCAGCCTCGTGATACAAACGGCTGATTTTTTATGAATTGTTAATTATCTGACTGCAACGCAATCAACCACTTCCTGTTTGGTGGTGGCTTGCGAAGGCACCGTCAGGTGTACACCCATGAAACTTTAGACGATGAGAGAAGACCCTTATGAGTATCTCCTGTTGTAATTTTATGAATGTCGGACAAAGTACAGAGAAAAGATAGGTCAGAATGTGACATAAAATGTATTTGTCAATATCTAGGTGGCGCTATGGAGTTCGTCCAAGATTGTCATATCCATGGGTTCAGAATGTAAGCTTCATCACCTCTATTGAATTTCAGTGAGATTGGACAAGGAATGTGCACGTGAGAGCAACTTTTGTGTGCATGGCGAGACGCCCAACTTCGCCGCTCTGTCACGACCACACCCCTGCATTGAAAGTTATGGCTTTTTATCAGAGTAAACTTCAATGGCTTTTTAACAGGTGGACATCATTTTGAGGTGTGTCGGCTCATCCTACTTGGAGCAGTGATGCTCCAAATAAAACATGTCATTTCCTTTTGCCAGCAGGTGGCGCTACACCTGTTCTGGATTTTTCCACTTCTGATGTGGTCAGAGTCAGACTACAATCATGCATATCAATTTTGGATCAGATTGGATTTTGCATGGCTGAGTAATGGCCATTTTTCTTTTCATGGCGTGTTTTCAAAATGACCTCCATTTTCGGCGCGCCGCCACGGTTACAAACAACCGTAAAAACTTAAAAGCTTCGCAATTTAACATCGGACATGTGTCTAGTTTACAAAACCAAAGTTTGGAGTCATTACTCCAAAATCTCTAGGAGGAGTTCGTTCTAGAGCGAGGCCTGCAAATGTCCAAAATGAAGCAAAAATGACATATTGACCTCAATATATCAGACTTCCTGTGCGAGTGACAGGTGGGTCCTTTCAGACTTTTTTGTAGGTCTCCATCTGAAGAACATGCCCTGTAAAAATCAAGCTTGTACGTTGAAGCCTATGCGGGGCGTCGGGACAAAAGTCACTGTAGGTGGTGCTATCGAGCCGTTTTTGTGTGCCCATGCCAATCTCCTATAAAATACGAAATTTTTCGCGACTTTTGATGTGTGTGCCAAATTTGGTGAGTTTTGGGGTATGTTAAAGGCCTCAAAAAGGCGACTCTTCCGGTAGAATAATAATAATAATAATAATAATAATTAAAGCTACAAGTAGCATTTAGCGGGCCCGAGCACGTGCGACCGCATGGCACGAGCGACCGCCCCGTGAGCAACGCCCTGCTCGAGCCATTCTCGTCGTTTTTTCTTGTCCATTCTGGAGCTCCAAGCTATTGTTAATACGACAGCAGCCTGGGGGGGGGGGGGGGGGGGGGGGGCTGTAATCTGTTGCCTTAAGGGACAAAGACTTTTGCATATAGCATGAAAAAAATTCAAGCAATGATGATAATTGCTATCACTGTCCCTAAGGATGAGAACAATAGAACTCACTCATCTAGACATTGTAGTGGAAATTGAATGTCAGCTATGTCTGATAACTTGGCCAATTAGCTGGACCGGGATCTTGCAAAGTGAAGGTGGTTAACGTCCAGTGTGATGAGTCTGTGGACGGCAACAGTACAGCATAGCTTTTGGTTTCCACAAGAGAAGAACTCCTGACACATCTGCCCTAACAGACAATTACAAGAGGAGTTGAAATGTATAACACGGTGAAGGAGTTTTTGTGCAGAAAAAGGTACAATTAGAAAAGCTGGTAGCAGTGACTGCAGATGGGACTCCTGCTATGATCAATAGACAAACAGGTTTCATCACTCACTGTAAAGCTGACCCAGACTTTCCAAAATGTCTGCATTACTGCTGCGTCATTCACCAGCAGGCCTTATGTGCAGAAGTGATTGGCTCTGGACATATAATGACTCTTATTCTGAAAATCGTAAACAACCTCAGCTGCAAAGCTAAACAGCACAGGATTTTTAAGGTGCTATTGGAGGAGATGTCTGTTGAATATGGTGAATATGAACATTGTGAATCTGAACTTGCATTCTTGACTGACATTACTGGAAAACTAAACCACTTGATCTGCGAGCTGCAAGACAATGGCAAAACTATTTTTTTTTGACCAGCCTGCCTGAGCCAGTGTTTTTCTTGTGGGGATCTTTTCTGCCAGGGCTTGTCAGCTTGGTCAGTGGATGTTGCTGCAGTTGTCTACCTTGCTGGGACAGCTGGAGTTAAACACAGCAGCTCACGGCTCTGAAGTGGACCCCGTTGCTGTCCCAGTCTGGATGGGCACTGTGGCGATGTTCCAATGGCCAGGCTGCCTCCTGGTATAAAGAGATTCCCAAATACCATTTCCTAACCGCAGAGCCAAGGATGTGTTTACATGTTTAGGTCAAAAATGTGATGGACAGCTTCATGTTGTCTAAACATGCCACCCTGTTATTAATCCAGTTGATATGGTTCTCCATCTGTGTCTAGGTGATAGAAAAGCATTTTTTTTATATTTAGAGCTCTAAGCAAACAAACAGTTGTCTATATAAAAGAGCTTTTACAATTGTGCACTTTTAGCAGGTCTCTGAGTTCATGTGACCAATGTATGGTGGATTTTCACAGACCTTGTTTAAAACTGAAGGTGAGAGAGACTTAGAGAAATGGCTTCATTGTTCTGGAGTTCTTTGTTTCATCCACAGAAGAGTAGAATTGGTGATTGATTTTGAAAAGCTGCTGAAAAAAGTATCTTTTTCAAATTGCAATTTCTAACTTGGGTTTTACATTTTGTGTTCCATTTTTTGTGCTTTAATTGGGAAGCATTTGTTATTTGTTTGGTGTTTTTAAGGTTCTGCAAATATACACATCATTTTTTAGAGGCATTTGTTATCAGTTGTGTTTGTTGATTTGTAGTTTAATTTCATTGGATGTATAGATGTCGTGTGGGGGGGAGGCTCGAGAGCAGGTAGGACCCAGGCGCAGAGACGGGAGGCAAACGGGTTCAGGGCAAGTGGGTTTATTTAACTAACAAAAAGCGCTGCAGAGCAGGATGACAAAACTAAAAACAAAAACTTACTGTGGCATGGCAAGGGACATGGACGCCAGACAAGAAGACGTGATCAACATGAGCAGAAGTTAATGGACCAGCACAGGAGGAAGGCAGAGACAAGACTTATATACAGACAGGGCAGACAAGACACAGGTGAACACGATTAGGGCAGATGGGGACCAAAGGAAGTAAAACTCAAGAAACATGACAAGACAGGAAACCTTTCAAAATAAAACAGGAAACAGAACCAAACAAGACAGAACAAGAACTAAAGCGAAAAAAAAGACAACAAACTGAAACCATGACAATAGAAAGGAAAAGAAGTTCAAACATTGATTATAAAAAAGGATATAAGAGATAAAAAAAAAAGAAAAAGGAAAAGAAAAAAGATAAAATATTGATTTAATTGCATTTTGAATGAATAAAAAACAATGATTAATAGAATCAGAATCAGAATCAGGAATCAGAAAAAGTTTTATTGCCAGGTTCAGTAGAGCGCACTTTACAAAACGAGGAATTTGACTTGGTGTATAGTGCAATTAAGAATAAGTTAAAAATTAAGTTAACAACAACAACACACTATATACAGTAGAGTAAGGTGAATTAAAGTGGGAGCACAGATGGGCTGGGATGGTGGGGCCTGTAAGTGGCACCGACAGTCCTTTGGTGGGCGGGGGGGGGAGGGGGGGTCACCTGGGGGAGTTGGGGTTCTGTTCAGCAGGTTGGCTGCAGTGGGGAAGAAGCTGTTCTTGTGGCGCGAGGTCCTGGTCCTGATGGACCGGAGCCTCTTGCCAGAAGGGAGGGGCCGAAAGAGATTATGTCCTGGATGAGAGGGGTTGGCTACAATCCTGGCTGCCCGCCTCCAGGTCCTGGAGATGTGCAGCTCCTGGAGAGACGGGAGGTGGCAGCCGATCACCTTCTCTGCTGAGTGGATGACGCGTTGCAGCTTGGCCTTGTCTCTGGCCGTGGCCGCAGCGAACCAGACTGTGATGGAGGACGTGAGGGTGGATTCGATGATGGCGGTGTAAAAGTCTACCAGCATCTTTTCAGGGAGGTGAAACTTCTTCAGCTGCCTCAGGAAGTACATCCTCTGCTGGACCTTCTTAGTGATGGAGCTGATGTTCTGCTCCCACTTGAGGTCCTGGCTGATGATGGTTCCCAGGAAGCAGAAGGACTCCACAGAGGTCACCGGGGAGTCACAGAGGATGACAGGGGGGAGGGGGGCTGGGGCCTTCCTGAAGTCCACTGTCATCTCCACTGTCTTCAGAGCATTAAGCTCCAGGTTGTTAGCGCTGCACTATGACACCAGCCTGGCTATTTCACTCCTGTAGGCCGACTCATCTCCGTCAGAGATGAGGCCGATGAGTGTGGTGTCGTCAGCAAACTTCAGGAGTTTGACAGACAGGTGACCAGCTGTGCAGCTGTTTGTGTACAGGGAGAGTAACAGGGGTGAAAGGACACAGCCCTGGGGGGATCCGGTGCTTGTGGTCCGAGTATCTGAGACGAGCTTCCCCAGCCTCACATACTGCTGTCTGTCCGTCAGGAAGTCTGTGATCCACCTGCAGGTGGAGTCAGGCACATTCATCTTGGAGAGTTTTTAATACTAAAGATGTATGAAAGACATACCGAAAAAATATGTCTTTCAATGTTTAACTGGCTGTCTTTGGATTATGCATGCCTGAGTAATGACCATTCTTACTCCTCACCTCTCTGTTCACTGCTTGCTAATTTACATAGCAGGGGTCCCAGCAGGAGGGGGTGGGGTTGTAACACGACTCCTTCAGCAGAGCCAGGCTGAGAGAGGCTTTGACATGTAAGATGTTAGATGTTAGAATGCCAGATGTTAGAATGACCAGTTCATTTTATATCTATGAAAATATTCAGGGAGCTATGGGACATGTTCAGCTTTAGGTCTGTGAAAATTGGTGTCGATTGTTGAAACATAAGTTACCATAAAAAAATGTTTGTTTGGAGTCTAGACAGATTTAACACAGGTTTTTGGATGAAAAGGATTTTTTATAAATCATCTGTTACACTTTTAAGTCTGAAAAAAATATGGAAGGCAGCAAACACAGATCCCTACCGTTTTTAATTTTTTTGTGCTGATATTTGAAAGATAAGTTATGCAAAAAAATAGGTGTTTGCAGTTTTGCCTAAAAAGACGTTTTCGGACCTTTTTGGATGTAATGCTCTCTAAGATGTCACCTGTAACTTCAATCATTCTGAATTTTTTTAGGAAGCAGTAGCACATAAATGCCTATGAAAGTTGAATTCTTGGTGCTGATAACCTAAACAGAATTTATGCTAAAAATCTTTGTTCAGTCCAAAATTTCATTAAAAAAATCAAGTGATGAAGTTTCTCGTAGACCCTATAGTGTTACATATCAAAGCTGGAGGTTATTAAAGGCATCTAATTCTGAAATCTCAGCTTCCTGAGACAAACGGCTGATTTATAATAAATTTCTATTATTTGGGTGCACATAATCGACCACTTCCTGTTACGCAGGCACCGTCAGGTGTACACCCATGAAACTTTACATGATGAGAGAGGACCCTTCTGAGTATCTCCAGTTTTAATTTCATGCACATCGGACAAAGCAAAGAGAAAATACAGGGCAGAATGTGCCCAATGCAATAACTAGGTGGCGCTATAGAGCTCGTCCAAGATTATCATATCCATGGGTTCAGAATAGAAGCTTCATCATATCCATTGAATTTCAGTGAGATTGGACAAGGAATGTGCACGTGAGAGCAACTTTTGTGTGCATAGCGAGATGCCCAACTTTGCCGCTCTGTCACGACCACACCCCCGCATTGAAAGTTATGGTTTTTTGTCAGAGTAAACTTCAATGGCTTTTCAACAGGTGGACGTCATTTTCAGGTGTGTCGGCTCATCCTACTCGGAGCAGTGATGCTCCAAGTAAAACATGTCATTTCCTCTTGCCAGCAGGTGGCGCTACACTTTTTCCAGATTTTTTCACTGCAGATGTGTTCAGAGTCAGACTACAATCATGCACATCAATTTTGGATCAGATTGGATTATGCATGGCTGAGTAATGGCCATTTTTCTTTTCATGGCGTGTTTTCGAAACGACCTCCAATTTTGACGCGCCGCCATGGTCACAAACATCCATAAAAACTTAAAAGCTTTGCAATTTAACATCGGACATGTGTCTAGTTTACAAAACCAAAGTTTGGAGTCATTACTCTCAAATCTCTAGGAGGAGTTCGTTCTAGAGCGAGGCCTGCAAATGACCAAAATACAGCAAAAATGACATATTGTCATCAAAATATCAGACTTCCTGTGCGACTGACAGCTTGGTCCCAAGAGACTTTTTTGTAGGTTTCCATCCGATGAACATGCCCTGTTAAAATCAGGTTTGTACTATAAAGCATATGGAGGTGCTCGCGAAAACAAATTTTGCAGGTGGCGCTATCGAGCCATTTTTGTTTACCTATGCCGTTCTCCTATAAAATATGAAATTTTTCGCGACTCCTGATGTGTATACAAAATTTGGTGAGTTTTGGGGTATGTTAAAGGCCTCAAAAAGGCGACGGAAAAGTCGGAAGAATAATAATAATAATTAAAGCTACAAGTAGCATTTAGCGGGCCCGAGCACGTGCGACCGCATGGCACGAGCGACCGCCCCGTGAGCAACGCCCTGCTCGAGCCATTCTCGTCGTTTTTTCTTGTCCATTCTGGAGCTCCAAGCTAATGTTAATACGACAGCAGCCTGGGGGGGGGGGGGGGGGGGGGCTGTAATCTGTTGCCTTAAGGGACAAAGACTTTTGCATATAGCATGAAAAAAATTCAAGCAATGATGATAATTGCTATCACTGTCCCTAAGGATGAGAACAATAGAACTCATTCAATTTCCACTACAATGTCTAGATGAGTGTCAGCTATGTCTGATAACTTGGCCAATTAGCTGGACCGGGATCTTGCAAAGTGCAGGTGGTTAACGTCCAGTGTGATGAGTCTGTGGACGGCAACAGTACAGCATAGCTTTTGGTTTCCACAAGAGAAGAACTCCTGACACATCTGCCCTAACAGACAACTACAAGAGGAGTTGAAATGTATAACACGGTGAAGGAGTTTTTGTGCAGAAAAAGGTACAATTAGAAAAGCTGGTAGCAGTGACTGCAGATGGGACTCCTGCTATGATCAATAGACAAACAGGTTTCATCACTCACTGTAAAGCTGACCCAGACTTTCCAAAATGTCTGCATTACTGCTGCGTCATTCACCAGCAGGCCTTATGTGCAGAAGTGATTGGCTCTGGACATATAATGACTCTTATTCTGAAAATCGTAAACAACCTCAGCTGCAAAGCAAAACAGCACAGGATTTTTAAGGTGCTATTGGAGGAGATGTCTGTTGAATATGGTGAATATGAACATTGTGAATCTGAACTTGCATTCTTGACTGACATTACTGGAAAACTAAACCACTTGATCTGCGAGCTGCAAGACAATGGCAAAACTATTTTTTTTTGACCAGCCTGCCTGAGCCAGTGTTTTTCTTGTGGGGATCTTTTCTGCCAGGGCTTGTCAGCTTGGTCAGTGGATGTTGCTGCAGTTGTTTCCCTTGCTGGGACAGCTGGAGTTAAACACAGCAGCTCACGGCTCTGAAGTGGACCCCGTTGCTGTCCCAGTCTGGATGGGCACTGTGGCGATGTTCCAATGGCCAGGCTGGCTCCTGGTATAAAGAGATTCCCAAATACCATTTCCTAACCGCAGAGCCAAGGATGTGTTTACATGTTTAGGTCAAAAATGTGATGGACAGCTTCATGTTGTCTTTTGATGTAAGTTTAAACCTAAACATGCCACCCTGTTATTAATCCAGTTGATATGGTTCTCCATCTGTGTCTAGGTGATAGAAAAGCATTTTTTTTTATATTTAGAGCTCTAAGCAAACAAACAGTTGTCTATATAAAAGAGCTTTTACAATTGTGCACTTTTAGCAGGTCTCTGAGTTCATGTGACCAATGTATGGTGGATTTTCACAGACCTTGTTTAAAACTGAAGGTGAGAGAGACTTAGAGAAATGGCTTCATTGTTCTGGAGTTCTTTGTTTCATCCACAGAAGAGTAGAATTGGTGATTGATTTTGAAAAGCTGCTGAAAAAAGTATCTTTTTCAAATTGCAATTTCTAACTTGGGTTTTACATTTTGTGTTCCATTTTTTGTGCTTTAATTGGGAAGCATTTGTTATTTGTTTGGTGTTTTTAAGGTTCTGCAAATATACACATCATTTTTTAGAGACATTTGTTATCAGTTGTGTTTGTTGATTTGTAGTTTAATTTCATTGGATGTATAGATGTCGTGTGGGGGGGAGGCTCGAGATCAGGTAGGACCCAGGCGCAGAGACGGGAGGCAAACGGGTTCAGGGCAAGTGGGTTTATTTAACTAACAAAAAGCGCTGCAGAGCAGGATGACAAAACTAAAAACAAAAACTTACTGTGGCATGGCAAGGGACATGGACGCCAGACAAGAAGACGTGATCAACATGAGCAGAAGTTAATGGACCAGCACAGGAGGAAGGGAGAGACAAGACTTATATACAGACAGGGCAGACAAGACACAGGTGAACACGATTAGGGCAGATGGGGACCAAAGGAAGTAAAACTCAAGAAACATGACAAGACAGGAAACCTTTCAAAATAAAACAGGAAACAGAACCAAACAAGACAAAACAAGAACTAAAGCGAAAAACAAGACAACAAACTGAAACCATGACAATAGAAAGGAAAAGAAGTTCAAACATTGATTATAAAAAAGGATATAAGAGATAAAAAAAAAGAAAAAGGAAAAGAAAAAAGATAAAATATTGATTTAATTGCATTTTGAATGAATAAAAAACAATGATTAATAGAATCAGAATCAGAATCAGAAATCAGAAAAAGTTTTATTGCCAGGTTCAGTAGAGCGCACTTTACAAAACGAGGAATTTGACTTGGTGTATAGTGCAATTAAGAATAAGTTAAAAATTAAGTTAACAACAACAACACACTATATACAGTAGAGTAAGGTGACTTAAAGTGGGAGCACAGATGGGCTGGGATGGTGGGGCCTGTAAGTGGCACCGACAGTCCTTTGGTGGGCGGGGGGGAGGGGGGGTCACCTGGGGGAGTTGGGGTACTGTTCAGCAGGCTGACTGCAGTGGGGAAGAAGCTGTTCTTGTGGCGCGAGGTCCTGGTCCTGATGGACCGGAGCCTCTTGCCAGAAGGGAGGGGCCGAAAGAGATTATGTCCTGGATGAGAGGGGTTGGCTACAATCCTGGCTGCCCGCCTCCAGGTCCTGGAGATGTGCAGCTCCTGGAGAGACGGGAGGTGGCAGCCGATCACCTTCTCTGCTGAGTGGATGACGCGTTGCAGCTTGGCCTTGTCTCTGGCCGTGGCCGCAGCGAACCAGACTGTGATGGAGGACGTGAGGGTGGATTCGATGATGGCATCGTAGAAGTCTACCAGCATCTTTTCAGGGAGGTGAAACTTCTTCAGCTGCCTCAGGAAGTACATCCTCTGCTGGACCTTCTTAGTGATGGAGCTGATGTTCTGCTCCCACTTGAGGTCCTGGCTGATGATGGTTCCCAGGAAGCAGAAGGACTCCACAGAGGTCACCGGGGAGTCACAGAGGATGACAGGGGGGAGGGGGGCTGGGGCCTTCCTGAAGTCCACTGTCATCTCCACTGTCTTCAGAGCATTAAGCTCCAGGTTGTTAGCGCTGCACTATGACACCAGCCTGGCTATTTCACTCCTGTAGGCCAACTCATCTCCGTCAGAGATGAGGCCGATGAGTGTGGTGTCGTCAGCAAACTTCAGGAGTTTGACAGACAGGTGACCAGCTGTGCAGCTGTTTGTGTACAGGGAGAGTAACAGGGGTGAAAGGACACAGCCCTGGGGGGATCCGGTGCTTGTGGTCCGAGTATCTGAGACGAGCTTCCCCAGCCTCACATACTGCTGTCTGTCCGTCAGGAAGTCTGTGATCCACCTGCAGGTGGAGTCAGGCACATTCATCTTGGAGAGTTTTTAATACTAAAGATGTATGAAAGACATACCGAAAAATATGTCTTTCAGTGTTTAACTGGCTGTCTTTGGATTATGCATGCCTGAGTAATGGCCATTCTTACTCCTCATCTCTCTGTTCACTGCTTGCTAATTTACATAGCAGGGGTCCCAGCAGGAGGGGGCGGGGTTGTAACACGACTCCTTCAGCAGAGCCAGGCTGAGAGAGGCTTTGACATGTAAGATGTTAGATGTTAGAATGCTAGATGTTAGAATGACCAGTTCATTGTATATCTATGAAAATATTCAGGGAGCTATGGGACATGTTCAGCTATAGGTGTGTGAAAATTGGTGTCGATTGTTGAAACATAAGTTACCATAAAAAAATGTTTGTTTGGAGTCTAGACAGATTTAACACAGGTTTTTGGATGAAAAAGGATTTTTTATAAATCATCTGTTACACTTTTAAGTCTGAAAAAAATATGGAAGGCAGCAAACACAGATCTCTACCGTTTTTAATTTTTTTGTGCTGATATTTGAAAGATAAGTTATGCAAAAAAATAGGTGTTTGCAGTTTTGCCTAAAAAGACGTTTTCGGACCTTTTTGGATCAAATGTTGTCTAAAAGTTCACCTGTAACTTCAATCATTCTGAATTTTTTTAGGAAAACTAAACCACTTCAACTGTGATCTGCAAGGCAATGGTAAAACTATATTTTTTATGGAACAGCCTGCAGTGTTTCTTGTGGGGATCTTTTCTGCCAGGGCTTGCCGGCTTGGTCGGTGGTTGTTGCTGTTACCAATCCAGTTGATATGGTTCTCCATCTGTGTCTAAGTGATATAATCAGAATCAGAATCGTTTATTGTCATTGTACATGGGGATACAATGAAATTGCAGCAGCCTTGGAGTGAAGGAGTTACATAAAATAAAAATAAAAATAGAATAGAAAAAGAAATACTGTATTTACAACTCTTAACAAAAAATGAACAATATGGACAGAAACTGTTAAATATTAAATATTTGTGAATAAAATAGAAAGGAATTACATGAGTTGCTGTGAGCACAGCTTAATAAATATCAAGTTATTGCACAGTGACCCGGTTAGACAGTCAGGATATTGCACGCATTGTAGTAAAATTAGAGTGAGGTGTGGTTGGTGGACGTATGTGCATTCCGTATGATAATTGCCTATGGAAAAAAGCTGTTTCTTAGTCTGTTTGTCCTGGTTCTGATGGACCTGTACCTCCTTCCAGAGGGCAGCAGTTCAAACAGAGGGAAAGCAGAATGGGTGGAGTTAGTGGTGATGCTAGTCACTGCTGATGCAGCGAGACTGGTAAATGTCCTTCAGTGAGGGGAGGGGGCAGCCGATGATCCTCTGCGCTGTCTTTACCACTCTCTGGAGACTCTGCCGTTCTGCTTCAGTGCAGTGGGAAAACCACACTGTGATGCCATAGGACAGAATGCTCTCAATGGTTGAGCGGTAGAACGTTACCAGCAGCTCCTGGCTGACGTCGTTCCTCCTAAGTTTTCTCAGGAAGTGCAGGCGTTGCTGGGCCTTCCTGATGACAGTCATGGTGTTGTTAGACCATGTGAGGTCAGCAGAGATGGTGGTGCCCAGGAGGGTGAAGCTGTGGACCCTCTCCACACAGTTTCCATCGATGTAGAGTGGGGGTGGATCTGTTCTGTTCTGCAAACTGGTGGGGGACGAAGATTGGAGGGAGGGAGTCTTTGATGTGTCCCAGGAGCAGCCGCTCCAGACACTTTGTGATTACAGCAGTGAGTGCAACTGGGCGGAAGTCCGTGAGGAAGGCTGTGGATGAGGACTTTTTGGGTATCGGGATGATAGTGGATGACTTCAGGCAAGCAGGGATGAAAGCCTGAGCTAGCGACAGGTTGAAGATTTTTGTGAAGACCTGGGAGAGTTGATCGGCGCAGGCCCGCAGAACCTTTCCGGGAACTCCATCAGGTCCCGCCGCTTTCCTGGGGTTTACCCTGCTGAACATCCGTGCCATCCGTGCCACGTCCATAAAGGCATTGTTTTTATATTTAGAGCTCTAAGCAACCAAACAGTTGTCTATATAAAAGAGCTTTTACAATTGTGCACTTTTAGCAGGCTGAAAAAATTATCTTTTTAAAATTGCCATTTCAAATTTGGGTTTTAAATTTTGTGTTCCATTTTTCTGTGCTTGTATTGGAAGGATTTGTTATTATTTTGTTTAAAAGTGCTACATATTGTATATACACATAATTTATTTAGAGAAATTTGCTATAGGTTGTGTTTTTTGGTTTTGTAGTTTAATTTCATTGGATTTATATTAAGGAAAAGAAGTTGCAGCATTGATTAAAAAAGGATAAAAGAGACATTTACTGTCTAAGTCTTATGTTACATCTGTAGAACTGTACTGAGAGTTGGGTTTTGTTTTGGAGCACATTCATATGTTTTGTTTGTAAAAAAAAAAAGATAAAATATTAAGTTAATTGCATTTTACATGACTAGAAAAGCAATGATTATTCATAAAAATCTATGAAAGACATACAAAACAAATGAAAAAGCAGTCTGCCCTCCCTCTTGTGTCTAAACTATTGTCACCTCACTTCTGGGTTAGTTAGCATATAAACAGGCAGCTGGTGTGTGTGTGTGTGTGTGGGGGGGGGGGGGGGTGAAATTTGACTCCAGCAACAGGAAAGATTGAGGAGCAGGCTGCAGCATGAGAAAAAGACTGAACCATGTAAGAGGAAATGACATCCTACAGTTGACCAGTTCATTTTATATCTGTAAAGAATATTCAAGAAGCATTTAGACATGTTCAACTATATGCGTGTTAAACTTGGTGTGGATATTTGAAGCATAAGTAATTTTAAAACACACTTGTTTGGAGTCCAGACGGAAAAAGCACAGGTTTTGGGATGAATCAGGATTTTTTTAAAATCATCTGTTTCACCTGGACTTCTGAAAAAAATATGGAAGGCAGCAAACACAGATCCCTACATTTAAAAAAATAAATGGTGTTGATATATGATGATTAAGTTATGCAAAAAAATAGGTGTTTGCAGTTTTGCCTAAAAAGACGTTTTCGGACCTTTTTGGATGTAATGCTCTCTAAGATGTCACCTGTAACTTCAATCATTCTGAATTTTTTTAGGAAGCAGTAGCACATAAATGCCTATGAAAGTTGAATTCTTGGTGCTGATAACCTAAACAGAATTTATGCTAAAAATCTTTGTTCAGTCCAAAATTGCATAGGAAAAACACCGGTATGAAGTGTCTCGTAGACCCTATAGTGCTATCTATCAAAGTTGGAGATTTGTAAGAGGCATCTAACTCTGAAATCTCAGCTTCCTGAGACAAACGGCTGATTTGCTATGAAGCTTTGTTTTATGAGTAAGTGCAATTGACCACTTCCTGTTTGGGGGGGCCTTATGAAGGCACCGTCAGATGTACACCCATGAAATTTTAGATGATGAGAGAGGACCTTTCTGAGTATCTCCAGTTTTAATTTCATGCACGTCGGACGAAGCGCAGAGAAAAGATAGGGAAGAATGCGACAAAAACTGTTTTTTTCAATAACTAGGTGGCGCTATGGAGCTCGTCCAGAATTGTCATATCCATGGGTTCAGAAAGGAAACCTCATCATATCCATTGAATTTCAGTGAGATTGGACAACGAATGTGCACGTGAGAGCAACTTTTGTGTGCATGGCGAGACGCCCAACTTCGCCGCTCTGTCACGACCACACCCCCGCATTGAAAGTTATGGCTTTTTATCAGAGTAAACTTCAATGGCTTTTCAACAGGTGGACATCATTTTGAGGTGTGTCGGCTCATCCTAATTGGAGCAGTGATGCTCCAAGTAAAACATGTCATTTCCTTTTGCCAGCAGGTGGCGCTACACCTGTTCTGGATTTTTTCACTTCTGATGTGGTCAGATTCAGACTACAATCATGCATATCAATTTTGGATCAGATTGGATTATGCATGGCTGAGTAATGGCCATTTTCCTTTTCATGGCGTGTTTTCGAAACGACCTCCAAGTTCGACGCGCCGCCACGGTCACAAACAACCGTAAAAACTTAAAAGCTTCGCAATTTAACATCGGACATGTGTTTAGTTTACAAAACCAAAGTTTGGAGTCATTACTCCAAAATCTCTAGGAGGAGTTCGTTCTAGAGCGAGGCCTGCAAATGTCCAAAATGAAGCAAAAATGACATATTGACCTCAATATATTAGACTTCCTGTGCGAGTGACAGGTGGGTCCTTTCAGACTTTTTTGTAGGTCTCCATCTGAAGAACATGCCCTGTAAAAATCAAGCTTGTACGTTAAAGCGTATGCGGGGCGTCGGGACAAAAGTCACTGTAGGTGGCGCTATCGAGCCGTTTTTGTGCGCCCATGCCAATCTCCTATAAAATACGAAATTTTTCGCGACTCTTGATGTGTGTGCCAAATTTGGTGAGTTTTGGGGTATGTTAAAGGCCTCAAAAAGGCGACTCTTCCGGTAGAATAATAATAATAATAATAATAAACATTCGAATTACAATAGGGTCCTTGCACTCCGTGCTCGGGCCCTAATAAACCTAACAGATACAATAGGGTCCTTGCACTCCGTGCTCGGGCCCTAATAAACCTAACAGATACAATAGGGTCCTTGCACTCCGTGCTCGGGCCCTAATAATAATAAACCTAACAGATACAATAGGGTCCTTGCACTCCGTGCTCGGGCCCTAATAATAATAATAATAAACCTAACAGATACAATAGGGTCCTTGCACTCCGTGCTCGGGCCCTAATAATAAACCTAACAGATACAATAGGGTCCTTGCACTCCGTGCTCGGGCCCTAATAATAAACCTAACAGATACAATAGGGTCCTTGCACTCCGTGCTCGGGCCCTAATTAAAGCTACAAGTAGCATTTAGCGGGCCCGAGCACGTGCGACCGCATGGCACGAGCGACCGCCCCGTGAGCAACGCCCTGCTCGAGCCATTTTCGTCGTTTTTTCTTGTCCATTCTGGAGCTCCAAGCTATTGTTAATACGACAGCAGCCTGGGGGGGGGGGGGGGGGGGGGGGCTGTAATCTGTTGCCTTAAGGGACAAAGACTTTTGCATATAGCATGAAAAAAATTCAAGCAATGATGATAATTGCTATCACTGTCCCTAAGGATGAGAACAATAGAACTCATTCAATTTCCACTACAATGTCTAGATGAGTGTCAGCTATGTCTGATAACTTGGCCAATTAGCTGGACCGGGATCTTGCAAAGTGCAGGTGGTTAACGTCCAGTGTGATGAGTCTGTGGACGGCAACAGTACAGCATAGCTTTTGGTTTCCACAAGAGAAGAACTCCTGACACATCTGCCCTAACAGACAATTACAAGAGGAGTTGAAATGTATAACACGGTGAAGGAGTTTTTGTGCAGAAAAAGGTACAATTAGAAAAGCTGGTAGCAGTGACTGCAGATGGGACTCCTGCTATGATCAATAGACAAACAGGTTTAATCACTCACTGTAAAGCTGACCCAGACTTTCCAAAATGTCTGCATTACTGCTGCGTCATTCACCAGCAGGCCTTATGTGCAGAAGTGATTGGCTCTGGACATATAATGACTCTTATTCTGAAAATCGTAAACAACCTCAGCTGCAAAGCAAAACAGCACAGGATTTTTAAGGTGCTATTGGAGGAGATGTCTGTTGAATATGGTGAATATGAACATTGTGAATCTGAACTTGCATTCTTGACTGACATTACTGGAAAACTAAACCACTTGATCTGCGAGCTGCAAGACAATGGCAAAACTATTTTTTTTGACCAGCCTGCCTGAGCCAGTGTTTTTCTTGTGGGGATCTTTTCTGCCAGGGCTTGTCAGCTTGGTCAGTGGATGTTGCTGCAGTTGTCTACCTTGCTGGGACAGCTGGAGTTAAACACAGCAGCTCACGGCTCTGAAGTGGACCCCGTTGCTGTCCCAGTCTGGATGGGCACTGTGGCGATGTTCCAATGGCCAGGCTGGCTCCTGGTATAAAGAGATTCCCAAATACCATTTCCTAACCGCAGAGCCAAGGATGTGTTTACATGTTTAGGTCAAAAATGTGATGGACAGCTTCATGTTGTCTAAACATGCCACCCTGTTATTAATCCAGTTGATATGGTTCTCCATCTGTGTCTAGGTGATAGAAAAGCATTTTTTTTATATTTAGAGCTCTAAGCAAACAAACAGTTGTCTATATAAAAGAGCTTTTACAATTGTGCACTTTTAGCAGGTCTCTGAGTTCATGTGACCAATGTATGGTGGATTTTCACAGACCTTGTTTAAAACTGAAGGTGAGAGAGACTTAGAGAAATGGCTTCATTGTTCTGGAGTTCTTTGTTTCATCCACAGAAGAGTAGAATTGGTGATTGATTTTGAAAAGCTGCTGAAAAAAGTATCTTTTTCAAATTGCAATTTCTAACTTGGGTTTTACATTTTGTGTTCCATTTTTTGTGCTTTAATTGGGAAGCATTTGTTATTTGTTTGGTGTTTTTAAGGTTCTGCAAATATACACATCATTTTTTAGAGACATTTGTTATCAGTTGTGTTTGTTGATTTGTAGTTTAATTTCATTGGATGTATAGATGTCGTGTGGGGGGGAGGCTCGAGAGCAGGTAGGACCCAGGCGCAGAGACGGGAGGCAAACGGGTTCAGGGCAAGTGGGTTTATTTAACTAACAAAAAGCGCTGCAGAGCAGGATGACAAAACTAAAAACAAAAACTTACTGTGGCATGGCAAGGGACATGGACGCCAGACAAGAAGACGTGATCAACATGAGCAGAAGTTAATGGACCAGCACAGGAGGAAGGCAGAGACAAGACTTATATACAGACAGGGCAGACAAGACACAGGTGAACACGATTAGGGCAGATGGGGACCAAAGGAAGTAAAACTCAAGAAACATGACAAGACAGAAAACCTTTCAAAATAAAACAGGAAACAGAACCAAACAAGACAGAACAAGAACTAAAGCGAAAAAAAAGACAACAAACTGAAACCATGACAATAGAAAGGAAAAGAAGTTCAAACATTGATTATAAAAAAGGATATAAGAGATAAAAAAAAAGAAAAAGGAAAAGAAAAAAGATAAAATATTGATTTAATTGCATTTTGAATGAATAAAAAACAATGATTAATAGAATCAGAATCAGAATCAGGAATCAGAAAAAGTTTTATTGCCAGGTTCAGTAGAGCGCACTTTACAAAACGAGGAATTTGACTTGGTGTATAGTGCAATTAAGAATAAGTTAAAAATTAAGTTAACAACAACAACACACTATATACAGTAGAGTAAGGTGAATTAAAGTGGGAGCACAGATGGGCTGGGATGGTGGGGCCTGTAAGTGGCACCGACAGTCCTTTGGTGGGCGGGGGGGGGGAGGGGGGGTCACCTGGGGGAGTTGGGGTTCTGTTCAGCAGGCTGGCTGCAGTGGGGAAGAAGCTGTTCTTGTGGCGCGAGGTCCTGGTCCTGATGGACCGGAGCCTCTTGCCAGAAGGGAGGGGCCGAAAGAGATTATGTCCTGGATGAGAGGGGTTGGCTACAATCCTGGCTGCCCGCCTCCAGGTCCTGGAGATGTGCAGCTCCTGGAGAGACGGGAGGTGGCAGCCGATCACCTTCTCTGCTGAGTGGATGACGCGTTGCAGCTTGGCCTTGTCTCTGGCCGTGGCCGCAGCGAACCAGACTGTGATGGAGGACGTGAGGGTGGATTCGATGATGGCATCGTAGAAGTCTACCAGCATCTTTTCAGGGAGGTGAAACTTCTTCAGCTGCCTCAGGAAGTACATCCTCTGCTGGACCTTCTTAGTGATGGAGCTGATGTTCTGCTCCCACTTGAGGTCCTGGCTGATGATGGTTCCCAGGAAGCAGAAGGACTCCACAGAGGTCACCGGGGAGTCACAGAGGATGACAGGGGGGAGGGGGGCTGGGGCCTTCCTGAAGTCCACTGTCATCTCCACTGTCTTCAGAGCATTAAGCTCCAGGTTGTTAGCGCTGCACTATGACACCAGCCTGGCTATTTCACTCCTGTAGGCCGACTCATCTCCGTCAGAGATGAGGCCGATGAGTGTGGTGTCGTCAGCAAACTTCAGGAGTTTGACAGACAGGTGACCAGCTGTGCAGCTGTTTGTGTACAGGGAGAGTAACAGGGGTGAAAGGACACAGCCCTGGGGGGATCCGGTGCTTGTGGTCCGAGTATCTGAGACGAGCTTCCCCAGCCTCACATACTGCTGTCTGTCCGTCAGGAAGTCTGTGATCCACCTGCAGGTGGAGTCAGGCACATTCATCTTGGAGAGTTTTTAATACTAAAGATGTATGAAAGACATACCGAAAAAATATGTCTTTCAGTGTTTAACTGGCTGTCTTTGGATTATGCATGCCTGAATAATGGTCATTCTTACTCCTCATCTCTCTGTTCACTGCTTGCTAATTTACATAGCAGGGGTCCCAGCAGGAGGGGGCGGGGTTGTAACACGACTCCTTCAGCAGAGCCAGGCTGAGAGAGGCTTTGACATGTAAGATGTTAGATGTTAGAATGCCAGATGTTAGAATGACCAGTTCATTTTATATCTATGAAAATATTCAGGGAGCTATGGGACATGTTCAGCTTTAGGTCTGTGAAAATTGGTGTCGATTGTTGAAACATAAGTTACCATAAAAAAATGTTTGTTTGGAGTCTAGACAGATTTAACACAGGTTTTTGGATGAAAAAGGATTTTTTATAAATCATCTGTTACACTTTTAAGTCTGAAAAAAATATGGAAGGCAGCAAACACAGATCCCTACCGTTTTTAATTTTTTTGTGCTGATATTTGAAAGATAAGTTATGCAAAAAAATAGGTGTTTGCAGTTTTGCCTAAAAAGACGTTTTCGGACCTTTTTGGATGTAATGCCCTCTAAGATGTCACCTGTAACTTCAATCATTCTGAATTTTTTTAGGAAGCAGTAGCACATAAATGCCTATGAAAGTTGAATTCTTGGTGCTGATAACCTAAACAGAATTTATGCTAAAAATCTTTGTTCAGTCCAAAATTTCATTAAAAAAATCAAGTGATGAAGTTTCTCGTAGACCCTATAGTGTTACATATCAAAGCTGGAGGTTATTAAAGGCATCTAATTCTGAAATCTCAGCTTCCTGAGACAAACGGCTGATTTATAATAAATTTCTATTATTTGGGTGCACATAATCGACCACTTCCTGTTACGCAGGCACCGTCAGGTGTACACCCATGAAACTTTACATGATGAGAGAGGACCCTTCTGAGTATCTCCAGTTTTAATTTCATGCACATCGGACAAAGCCAAGAGGAAATACAGGGCAGAATGTGCCCAATGCAATAACTAGGTGGCGCTATAGAGCTCGTCCAAGATTGTCATATCCATGGGTTCAGAATAGAAGCTTCATCATATCCATTGAATTTCAGTGAGATTGGACAAGGAATGTGCACGTGAGAGCAACTTTTGTGTGCATAGCGAGATGCCCAACTTTGCCGCTCTGTCACGACCACACCCCCGCATTGAAAGTTATGGTTTTTTGTCAGAGTAAACTTCAATGGCTTTTCAACAGGTGGACGTCATTTTCAGGTGTGTCTGCTCATCCTACTCGGAGCAGTGATGCTCCAAGTCAAACATGTCATTTCCTCTTGCCAGCAGGTGGCGCTACACTTTTTCCAGATTCTTTCACTGCAGATGTGTTCAGAGTCAGACTACAATCATGCATATCAATTTTTGATCAGATTGGATTATGCATGGCTGAGTAATGGACATTTTTCTTTTCATGGCGTGTTTTCGAAACAACGTCGAATTTCTACGCGCCGCCACGGTCACAAACTTCTGTAAAAACTTAAAAGCTTTGCAATTTAACATCGGACATGTGTCTAGTTTACAAAACCAAAGTTTGGAGTCATTATTCACAAATCTCTAGGAGGAGTTCGTTCTAGAAGGAGGCCTGCAAATGTCCAAAATAGAGCAAAAATGACATATTGACATCAATATAGCAGACTTCCTGTGCGACTGACAGCTTGGTACCTACAGACTTTTTTGTAGGTTTCCATCTGATGAACATGCCCTGAAAAAATCAAGCTTGTACGTTAAAGCGTATGCGGGGCGTCGGGACAAAAGTCAGTGTAGGTGGCGCTGTCGAGCCATTTTTGCGCACCCATGCCAATTTCTCATAAAATACGAAATTTTTCGCGACCCCTGATGTGTGTGCCAAATTTGGTGAGTTTTGGGGTATGTTAAAGGCCTCAAAAATGCGATTCTTCCGGCAGAAGAAAAATAATAATAATAATTAAAGCTACAAGTAGCATTTAGCGGGCCCGAGCACGTGCGACCGCATGGCACGAGCGACCGCCCCGTGAGCAACGCCCTGCTCGAGCCATTCTCGTCGTTTTTTCTTGTCCATTCTGGAGCTCCAAGCTATTGTTAATACGACAGCTGCCTGGGGGGGGGGGGGGGGGGGGGCTGTAATCTGTTGCCTTAAGGGACAAAGACTTTTGCATATAGCATGAAAAAAATTCAAGCAATGATGATAATTGCTATCACTGTCCCTAAGGATGAGAACAATAGAACTCATTCAATTTCCACTACAATGTCTAGATGAGTGTCAGCTATGTCTGATAACTTGGCCCATTAGCTGGACCGGGATCTTGCAAAGTGCAGGTGGTTAACGTCCAGTGTAATGAGTCTGTGGACGGCAACAGTACAGCATAGCTTTTGGTTTCCACAAGAGAAGAACTCCTGACACATCTGCCCTAACAGACAACTACAAGAGGAGTTGAAATGTATAACACGGTGAAGGAGTTTTTGTGCAGAAAAAGGTACAATTAGAAAAGCTGGTAGCAGTGACTGCAGATGGGACTCCTGCTATGATCAATAGACAAACAGGTTTCATCACTCACTGTAAAGCTGACCCAGACTTTCCAAAATGTCTGCATTACTGCTGCGTCATTCACCAGCAGGCCTTATGTGCAGAAGTGATTGGCTCTGGACATATAATGACTCTTATTCTGAAAATCGTAAACAACCTCAGCTGCAAAGCAAAACAGCACAGGATTTTTAAGGTGCTATTGGAGGAGATGTCTGTTGAATATGGTGAATATGAACATTGTGAATCTGAACTTGCATTCTTGACTGACATTACTGGAAAACTAAACCACTTGATCTGCGAGCTGCAAGACAATGGCAAAACTATTTTTTTTTGACCAGCCTGCCTGAGCCAGTGTTTTTCTTGTGGGGATCTTTTCTGCCAGGGCTTGTCAGCTTGGTCAGTGGATGTTGCTGCAGTTGTCTCCCTTGCTGGGACAGCTGGAGTTAAACACAGCAGCTCACGGCTCTGAAGTGGACCCCGTTGCTGTCCCAGTCTGGATGGGCACTGTGGCGATGTTCCAATGGCCAGGCTGGCTCCTGGTATAAAGAGATTCCCAAATACCATTTCCTAACCGCAGAGCCAAGGATGTGTTTACATGTTTAGGTCAAAAATGTGATGGACAGCTTCATTTTGTCTAAACATGCCACCCTGTTATTAATCCAGTTGATATGGTTCTCCATCTGTGTCTAGGTGATAGAAAAGCATTTTTTTTTATATTTACAGCTCTAAGCAAACAAACAGTTGTCTATATAAAAGAGCTTTTACAATTGTGCACTTTTAGCAGGTCTCTGAGTTCATGTGACCAATGTATGGTGGATTTTCACAGACCTTGTTTAAAACTGAAGGTGAGAGAGACTTAGAGAAATGGCTTCATTGTTCTGGAGTTCTTTGTTTCATCCACAGAAGAGTAGAATTGGTGATTGATTTTGAAAAGCTGATGAAAAAAGTATCTTTTCAAATTGCAATTTCTAACTTGGGTTTTACATTTTGTGTTCCATTTTTTGTGCTTTATTTGGGAAGCATTTGTTATTTGTTTGGTGTTTTTAAGGTTCTGCAAATATACACATCATTTTTTAGAGACATTTGTTATCAGTTGTGTTTGTTGATTTGTAGTTTAATTTCATTGGATGTATAGATGTCGTGTGGGGGGGGGGCTCGACAGCAGGTAGGACCCAGGCGCAGAGACGGGAGGCAAACGGGTTCAGGGCAAGTGGGTTTATTTAACTAACAAAAAGCGCTGCAGAGCAGGATGACAAAACTAAAAACAAAAACTTACTGTGGCATGGCAAGGGACATGGACGCCAGACAAGAAGACGTGATCAACATGAGCAGAAGTTAATGGACCAGCACAGGAGGAAGGCAGAGACAAGACTTATATACAGACAGGGCAGACAAGACACAGGTGAACACGATTAGGGCAGATGGGGACCAAAGGAAGTAAAACTCAAGAAACATGACAAGACAGGAAACCTTTCAAAATAAAACAGGAAACAGAACCAAACAAGACAGAACAAGAACTAAAGCGAAAAAAAAGACAACAAACTGAAACCATGACAATAGAAAGGAAAAGAAGTTCAAACATTGATTATAAAAAAGGATATAAGAGATAAAAAAAAAAGAAAAAGGAAAAGAAAAAAGATAAAATATTGATTTAATTGCATTTTGAATGAATAAAAAACAATGATTAATAGAATCAGAAATCAGAAAAAGTTTTATTGCCAGGTTCAGTAGAGCGCACTTTACAAAACGAGGAATTTGACTTGGTGTATAGTGCAATTAAGAATAAGTTAAAAATTAAGTTAACAACAACAACACACTATATACAGTAGAGTAAGGTGAATTAAAGTGGGAGCACAGATGGGCTGGGATGGTGGGGCCTGTAAGTGGCACCGACAGTCCTTTGGTGGGCGGGGGGGGGAGGGGGGGTCACCTGGGGGAGTTGGGGTACTGTTCAGCAGGCTGACTGCAGTGGGGAAGAAGCTGTTCTTGTGGCGCGAGGTCCTGGTCCTGATGGACCGGAGCCTCTTGCCAGAAGGGAGGGGCCGAAAGAGATTATGTCCTGGATGAGAGGGGTTGGCTACAATCCTGGCTGCCCGCCTCCAGGTCCTGGAGATGTGCAGCTCCTGGAGAGACGGGAGGTGGCAGCCGATCACCTTCTCTGCTGAGTGGATGACGCGTTGCAGCTTGGCCTTGTCTCTGGCCGTGGCCGCAGCGAACCAGACTGTGATGGAGGACGTGAGGGTGGATTCAATGATGGCGGTGTAAAAGTCTACCAGCATCTTTTCAGGGAGGTGAAACTTCTTCAGCTGCCTCAGGAAGTACATCCTCTGCTGGACCTTCTTAGTGATGGAGCTGATGTTCTGCTCCCACTTGAGGTCCTGGCTGATGATGGTTCCCAGGAAGCAGAAGGACTCCACAGAGGTCACCGGGGAGTCACAGAGGATGACAGGGGGGAGGGGGGCTGGGGCCTTCCTGAAGTCCACTGTCATCTCCACTGTCTTCAGAGCATTAAGCTCCAGGTTGTTAGCGCTGCACTATGACACCAGCCTGGCTATTTCACTCCTGTAGGCCGACTCATCTCCGTCAGAGATGAGGCCGATGAGTGTGGTGTCGTCAGCAAACTTCAGGAGTTTGACAGACAGGTGACCAGCTGTGCAGCTGTTTGTGTACAGGGAGAGTAACAGGGGTGAAAGGACACAGCCCTGGGGGGATCCGGTGCTTGTGGTCCGAGTATCTGAGACGAGCTTCCCCAGCCTCACATACTGCTGTCTGTCCGTCAGGAAGTCTGTGATCCACCTGCAGGTGGAGTCAGGCACATTCATCTTGGAGAGTTTTTAATACTAAGTCTAGACAGATTTAACACAGGTTTTTGGATGAAAAAGGATTTTTTATAAATCATCTGTTACACTTTTAAGTCTGAAAAAAATATGGAAGGCAGCAAACACAGATCCCTACCGTTTTTAATTTTTTTGTGCTGATATTTGAAAGATAAGTTATGCAAAAAAATAGGTGTTTGCAGTTTTGCCTAAAAAGACGTTTTCGGACCTTTTTGGATCAAATGTTGTCTAAAAGTTCACCTGTAACTTCAATCATTCTGAATTTTTTTAGGAAAACTAAACCACTTCAACTGTGATCTGCAAGGCAATGGTAAAACTATATTTTTTATGGAACAGCCTGCAGTGTTTCTTGTGGGGATCTTTTCTGCCAGGGCTTGCCGGCTTGGTCGGTGGTTGTTGCTGTTACCAATCCAGTTGATATGGTTCTCCATCTGTGTCTAAGTGATATAATCAGAATCAGAATCGTTTATTGTCATTGTACATGGGGATACAATGAAATTGCAGCAGCCTTGGAGTGAAGGAGTTACATAAAATAAAAATAAAAATAGAATAGAAAAAGAAATACTGTATTTACAACTCTTAACAAAAAATGAACAATATGGACAGGAACTGTTAAATATTAAATATTTGTGAATAAAATAGAATGGAATTACATGAGTTGCTGTGAGCACAGCTTAATAAATATCAAGTTATTGCACAGTGACCCGGTTAGACAGTCAGGATATTGCACGCATTGTAGTAAAATTAGAGTGAGGTGTGGTTGGTGGACGTATGTGCATTCCGTATGATAATTGCCTGTGGAAAAAAGCTGTTTCTTAGTCTGTTTGTCCTGGTTCTGATGGACCTGTACCTCCTTCCAGAGGGCAGCAGTTCAAACAGAGGGAAAGCAGAATGGGTGGAGTTAGTGGTGATGCTAGTCACTCTGCTGAGGCAGCGAGACTGGTAAATGTCCTTCAGTGAGGGGAGGGGGCAGCCGATGATCCTCTGCGCTGTCTTTACCACTCTCTGGAGACTCTGCCGTTCTGCTTCAGTGCAGTGGGAAAACCACACTGTGATGCCATAGGACAGAATGCTCTCAATGGTTGAGCGGTAGAACGTTACCAGCAGCTCCTGGCTGACGTCGTTCCTCCTAAGTTTTCTCAGGAAGTGCAGGCGTTGCTGGGCCTTCCTGATGACAGTCATGGTGTTGTTAGACCATGTGAGGTCAGCAGAGATGGTGGTGCCCAGGAGGGTGAAGCTGTGGACCCTCTCCACACAGTTTCCATCGATGTAGAGTGGGGGTGGATCTGTTCTGTTTTTTCTGAAGTCCAGGATGATCTCCTTGGTCTTGGTGGTGTTCAGGATGAGGTTATTAGCCTGACACCACCTTGAGAGTTTCAGGACTTCGTCTCTGTAGGCCGTCTCGTCGTCCCCAGAGATCAGCCCCACCACAGTAGTGTCGTCTGCAAACTTCACCACGGTGTTGCTGGTGTGGGCTGGTCTGCAGTCTGCTGTGTACAGTGTATACAGCAGAGGACTCAGCACACATCCCTGTGTGGAGCCTGTGCTCAGCGTCCGGGTGGAGGAGAGGTGGGGGTCAAGTTTGACTGTCTGTGGTCTGTTTGTCAGGAAGTCCTTGATCCACGAGCAGGTGAGTGGGTGGAGTCCTAGTTCAGACAGTTTGTTGACCAGAATGTCAGGAATGATTGTGTTAAAGGCTGAGCTATAGTCCACAAAGAGCATCCTGGCGTAGGTGTCTCTGTGTTCCAGGTGGCTCAGCGCAGTGTGGAGGGTGATGGAAATGGCATCATCCGTTGATCTGTTTGCTTTGTAAGCAAACTGGTGGGGGACGAAGATTGGAGGGAGGGAGTCTTTGATGTGTCCCAGGAGCAGCCGCTCCAGACACTTTGTGATGACAGCAGTGAGTGCAACTGGGCGGAAGTCCGTGAGGAAGGCTGTGGATGAGGACTTTTTGGGTATCGGGATGATAGTGGATGACTTCAGGCAAGCAGGGATGAAAGCCTGAGCTAGCGACAGGTTGAAGATTTTTGTGAAGACCTGGGAGAGTTGATCGGCGCAGGCCCGCAGAACCTTTCCGGGAACTCCATCAGGTCCCGCCGCTTTCCTGGGGTTTACCCTGCTGAACATCCGTGCCATCCGTGCCACGTCCATAAAGGCATTGTTTTTATATTTAGAGCTCTAAGCAACCAAACAGTTGTCTATATAAAAGAGCTTTTACAATTGTGCACTTTTAGCAGGCTGAAAAAATTATCTTTTTAAAATTGCCATTTCAAATTTGGGTTTTAAATTTTGTGTTCCATTTTTCTGTGCTTGTATTGGAAGGATTTGTTATTATTTTGTTTAAAAGTGCTACATATTGTATATACACATAATTTATTTAGAGAAATTTGCTATACGTTGTGTTTTTTGGTTTTGTAGTTTAATTTCATTGGATTTATATTAAGGAAAAGAAGTTGCAGCATTGATTAAAAAAGGATAAAAGAGACATTTACTGTCTAAGTCTTATGTTACATCTGTAGAACTGTACTGAGAGTTGGGTTTTGTTTTGGAGCACATTCATATGTTTTGTTTGTAAAAAAAAAAGATAAAATATTAGGTTAATTGCATTTTACATGACTAGAAAAGCAATGATTATTCATAAAAATCTATGAAAGACATACAAAACAAATGAAAAAGCAGTCTGCCCTCCCTCTTGTGTCTAAACTCTTGTCACCTCACTTCTGGGTTAGTTAGCATATGAACTGGCAGCTGGTGTGTGTGTGTGTGGGGGGGGGGGGGGGGTGAAATTTGACTCCAGCAACAGGGATGATTGAGGAGCAGGCTGCAGCATGAGGAAAAGACTTAAGCATGTAAGAGGAAATGACATCCTACAGTTGACCAGTTCATTTTATATCTGTAAAGAATATTCAAGAAGCATTTAGACATGTTCAGCTATATGCGTGTGAAACTTGGTGTGGATATTTGAAGCATAAGTAATTTTAAAACACACTTGTTTGGAGTCCAGACGGAAAAAGCACAGGTTTTGGGATGAATCAGGATTTTTTTAAAATCATCTGTTTCACCTGGACTTCTGAAAAAAATATGGAAGGCAGCAAACACAGATCCCTACATTTAAAAAAATAAATGGTGTTGATATATGATGATTAAGTTATGAAAAAAAATAGGTGTTTGTAGTTTTGCCTAAAAAGACGTTTTCGGACCTTTTTGGATGTAATGCTCTCTAAGATGTCACCTGTAACTTCAATCATTCTGAATTTTTTTAGGAAGCAGTAGCACATAAATGCCTATGAAAGTTGAATTCTTGGTGCTGATAACCTAAACAGAATTTATGCTAAAAATCTTTGTTCAGTCCAAAATTTCATTAAAAAAATCAAGTGATGAAGTTTCTCGTAGACCCTATAGTGTTACATATCAAAGCTGGAGGTTATTAAAGGCATCTAATTCTGAAATCTCAGCTTCCTGAGACAAACGGCTGATTTATAATAAATTTCTATTATTTGGGTGCACATAATCGACCACTTCCTGTTACGCAGGCACCGTCAGGTGTACACCCATGAAACTTTACATGATGAGAGAGGACCCTTCTGAGTATCTCCAGTTTTAATTTCATGCACATCGGACAAAGCAAAGAGAAAATACAGGGCAGAATGTGCCCAATGCAATAACTAGGTGGCGCTATAGAGCTCGTCCAAGATTGTCATATCCATGGGTTCAGAATAGAAGCTTCATCATATCCATTGAATTTCAGTGAGATTGGACAAGGAATGTGCACGTGAGAGCAACTTTTGTGTGCATAGCGAGATGCCCAACTTTGCCGCTCTGTCACGACCACACCCCCGCATTGAAAGTTATGGTTTTTTGTCAGAGTAAACTTCAATGGCTTTTCAACAGGTGGACGTCATTTTCAGGTGTGTCGGCTCATCCTACTCGGAGTAGTGATGCTCCAAGTAAAACATGTCATTTCCTCTTGCCAGCAGGTGGCGCTACACTTTTTCCAGATTTTTTCACTGCAGATGTGTTCAGAGTCAGACTACAATCATGCACATCAATTTTGGATCAGATTGGATTATGCATGGCTGAGTAATGGCCATTTTTCTTTTCATGGCGTGTTTTCGAAACGACCTCCAATTTTGACGCGCCGCCATGGTCACAAACATCCATAAAAACTTAAAAGCTTTGCAATTTAACATCGGACATGTGTCTAGTTTACAAAACCAAAGTTTGGAGTCATTACTCTCAAATCTCTAGGAGGAGTTCGTTCTAGAGCGAGGCCTGCAAATGACCAAAATACAGCAAAAATGACATATTGTCATCAAAATATCAGACTTCCTGTGCGACTGACAGCTTGGTCCCAAGAGACTTTTTTGTAGGTTTCTATCCGATGAACATGCCCTGTTAAAATCAGGTTTGTACTATAAAGCATATGGAGGTGCTCGCGAAAACAAATTTTGCAGGTGGCGCTATCGAGCCATTTTTGTTTACCTATGCCGTTCTCCTATAAAATATGAAATTTTTCGCGACTCCTGATGTGTATACAAAATTTGGTGAGTTTTGGGGTATGTTAAAGGCCTCAAAAAGGCGACGGAAAAGTCGGAATAATAATAATAATAATAATAATAATAATAATAAACCTAACAGATACAATAGGGTCCTTGCACTCCGTGCTCGGGCCCTAATAATAAACATTCGAATTACAATAGGGTCCTTGCACTCCGTGCTCGGGCCCTAATAAACCTAACAGATACAATAGGGTCCTTGCACTCCGTGCTCGGGCCCTAATTAAAGCTACAAGTAGCATTTAGCGGGCCCGAGCACGTGCGACCGCATGGCACGAGCGACCGCCCCGTGAGCAACGCCCTGCTCGAGCCATTCTCGTCGTTTTTTCTTGTCCATTCTGGAGCTCCAAGCTATTGTTAATACGACAGCAGCCTGGGGGGGGGGGGGGGGGGGGGGGCTGTAATCTGTTGCCTTAAGGGACAAAGACTTTTGCATATAGCATGAAAAAAATTCAAGCAATGATGATAATTGCTATCACTGTCCCTAAGGATGAGAACAATAGAACTCATTCAATTTCCACTACAATGTCTAGATGAGTGTCAGCTATGTCTGATAACTTGGCCAATTAGCTGGACCGGGATCTTGCAAAGTGCAGGTGGTTAACGTCCAGTGTGATGAGTCTGTGGACGGCAACAGTACAGCATAGCTTTTGGTTTCCACAAGAGAAGAACTCCTGACACATCTGCCCTAACAGACAACTACAAGAGGAGTTGAAATGTATAACACGGTGAAGGAGTTTTTGTGCAGAAAAAGGTACAATTAGAAAAGCTGGTAGCAGTGACTGCAGATGGGACTCCTGCTATGATCAATAGACAAACAGGTTTCATCACTCACTGTAAAGCTGACCCAGACTTTCCAAAATGTCTGCATTACTGCTGCGTCATTCACCAGCAGGCCTTATGTGCAGAAGTGATTGGCTCTGGACATATAATGACTCTTATTCTGAAAATCGTAAACAACCTCAGCTGCAAAGCAAAACAGCACAGGATTTTTAAGGTGCTATTGGAGGAGATGTCTGTTGAATATGGTGAATATGAACATTGTGAATCTGAACTTGCATTCTTGACTGACATTACTGGAAAACTAAACCACTTGATCTGCGAGCTGCAAGACAATGGCAAAACTATTTTTTTTTGACCAGCCTGCCTGAGCCAGTGTTTTTCTTGTGGGGATCTTTTCTGCCAGGGCTTGTCAGCTTGGTCAGTGGATGTTGCTGCAGTTGTCTCCCTTGCTGGGACAGCTGGAGTTAAACACAGCAGCTCACGGCTCTGAAGTGGACCCCGTTGCTGTCCCAGTCTGGATGGGCACTGTGGCGATGTTCCAATGGCCAGGCTGGCTCCTGGTATAAAGAGATTCCCAAATACCATTTCCTAACCGCAGAGCCAAGGATGTGTTTACATGTTTAGGTCAAAAATGTGATGGACAGCTTCATTTTGTCTAAACATGCCACCCTGTTATTAATCCAGTTGATATGGTTCTCCATCTGTGTCTAGGTGATAGAAAAGCATTTTTTTTTATATTTACAGCTCTAAGCAAACAAACAGTTGTCTATATAAAAGAGCTTTTACAATTGTGCACTTTTAGCAGGTCTCTGAGTTCATGTGACCAATGTATGGTGGATTTTCACAGACCTTGTTTAAAACTGAAGGTGAGAGAGACTTAGAGAAATGGCTTCATTGTTCTGGAGTTCTTTGTTTCATCCACAGAAGAGTAGAATTGGTGATTGATTTTGAAAAGCTGATGAAAAAAGTATCTTTTCAAATTGCAATTTCTAACTTGGGTTTTACATTTTGTGTTCCATTTTTGTGCTTTATTTGGGAAGCATTTGTTATTTGTTTGGTGTTTTTAAGGTTCTGCAAATATACACATCATTTTTTTAGAGACATTTGTTATCAGTTGTGTTTGTTGATTTGTAGTTTAATTTCATTGGATGTATAGATGTCGTGTGGGGGGGGGGCTCGACAGCAGGTAGGACCCAGGCGCAGAGACGGGAGGCAAACGGGTTCAGGGCAAGTGGGTTTATTTAACTAACAAAAAGCGCTGCAGAGCAGGATGACAAAACTAAAAACAAAAACTTACTGTGGCATGGCAAGGGACATGGACGCCAGACAAGAAGACGTGATCAACATGAGCAGAAGTTAATGGACCAGCACAGGAGGAAGGCAGAGACAAGACTTATATACAGACAGGGCAGACAAGACACAGGTGAACACGATTAGGGCAGATGGGGACCAAAGGAAGTAAAACTCAAGAAACATGACAAGACAGGAAACCTTTCAAAATAAAACAGGAAACAGAACCAAACAAGACAGAACAAGAACTAAAGCGAAAAAAAAGACAACAAACTGAAACCATGACAATAGAAAGGAAAAGAAGTTCAAACATTGATTATAAAAAAGGATATAAGAGATAAAAAAAAAGAAAAAGGAAAAGAAAAAAGATAAAATATTGATTTAATTGCATTTTGAATGAATAAAAAACAATGATTAATAGAATCAGAAATCAGAAAAAGTTTTATTGCCAGGTTCAGTAGAGCGCACTTTACAAAACGAGGAATTTGACTTGGTGTATAGTGCAATTAAGAATAAGTTAAAAATTAAGTTAACAACAACAACACACTATATACAGTAGAGTAAGGTGAATTAAAGTGGGAGCACAGATGGGCTGGGATGGTGGGGCCTGTAAGTGGCACCGACAGTCCTTTGGTGGGCGGGAGGGGGGGTCACCTGGGGGAGTTGGGGTACTGTTCAGCAGGCTGACTGCAGTGGGGAAGAAGCTGTTCTTGTGGCGCGAGGTCCTGGTCCTGATGGACCGGAGCCTCTTGCCAGAAGGGAGGGGCCGAAAGAGATTATGTCCTGGATGAGAGGGGTTGGCTACAATCCTGGCTGCCCGCCTCCAGGTCCTGGAGATGTGCAGCTCCTGGAGAGACGGGAGGTGGCAGCCGATCACCTTCTCTGCTGAGTGGATGACGCGTTGCAGCTTGGCCTTGTCTCTGGCCGTGGCCGCAGCGAACCAGACTGTGATGGAGGACGTGAGGGTGGATTCGATGATGGCGGTGTAAAAGTCTACCAGCATCTTTTCAGGGAGGTGAAACTTCTTCAGCTGCCTCAGGAAGTACATCCTCTGCTGGACCTTCTTAGTGATGGAGCTGATGTTCTGCTCCCACTTGAGGTCCTGGCTGATGATGGTTCCCAGGAAGCAGAAGGACTCCACAGAGGTCACCGGGGAGTCACAGAGGATGACAGGGGGGAGGGGGGCTGGGGCCTTCCTCAAGTCCACTGTCATCTCCACTGTCTTCAGAGCATTAAGCTCCAGGTTGTTAGCGCTGCACTATGACACCAGCCTGGCTATTTCACTCCTGTAGGCCGACTCATCTCCGTCAGAGATGAGGCCGATGAGTGTGGTGTCGTCAGCAAACTTCAGGAGTTTGACAGACAGGTGACCAGCTGTGCAGCTGTTTGTGTACAGGGAGAGTAACAGGGGTGAAAGGACACAGCCCTGGGGGGAATCCGGTGCTTGTGGTCCGAGTATCTGAGACGAGCTTCCCCAGCCTCACATACTGCTGTCTGTCCGTCAGGAAGTCTGTGATCCACCTGCAGGTGGAGTCAGGCACATTCATCTTGGAGAGTTTTTAATACTAAGTCTAGACAGATTTAACACAGGTTTTTGGATGAAAAAGGATTTTTTATAAATCATCTGTTACACTTTTAAGTCTGAAAAAAATATGGAAGGCAGCAAACACAGATCCCTACCGTTTTTAATTTTTTTGTGCTGATATTTGAAAGATAAGTTATGCAAAAAAATAGGTGTTTGCAGTTTTGCCTAAAAAGACGTTTTCGGACCTTTTTGGATCAAATGTTGTCTAAAAGTTCACCTGTAACTTCAATCATTCTGAATTTTTTTAGGAAAACTAAACCACTTCAACTGTGATCTGCAAGGCAATGGTAAAACTATATTTTTTATGGAACAGCCTGCAGTGTTTCTTGTGGGGATCTTTTCTGCCAGGGCTTGCCGGCTTGGTCGGTGGTTGTTGCTGTTACCAATCCAGTTGATATGGTTCTCCATCTGTGTCTAAGTGATATAATCAGAATCAGAATCGTTTATTGTCATTGTACATGGGGATACAATGAAATTGCAGCAGCCTTGGAGTGAAGGAGTTACATAAAATAAAAATAAAAATAGAATAGAAAAAGAAATACTGTATTTACAACTCTTAACAAAAAATGAACAATATGGACAGAAACTGTTAAATATTAAATATTTGTGAATAAAATAGAATGGAATTACATGAGTTGCTGTGAGCACAGCTTAATAAATATCAAGTTATTGCACAGTGACCTGGTTAGACAGTCAGGATATTGCACGCATTGTAGTAAAATTAGAGTGAGGTGTGGTTGGTGGACGTATGTGCATTCCGTATGATAATTGCCTGTGGAAAAAAGCTGTTTCTTAGTCTGTTTGTCCTGGTTCAGATGGACCTGTACCTCCTTCCAGAGGGCAGCAGTTCAAACAGAGGGAAAGCAGAATGGGTGGAGTTAGTGGTGATGCTAGTCACTCTGCTGAGGCAGCGAGACTGGTAAATGTCCTTCAGTGAGGGGAGGGGGCAGCCGATGATCCTCTGCGCTGTCTTTACCATTCTCTGGAGACTCTGCCGTTCTGCTTCAGTGCAGTGGGAAAACCACACTGTGATGCCATAGGACAGAATGCTCTCAATGGTTGAGCGGTAGAACGTTACCAGCAGCTCCTGGCTGACGTCGTTCCTCCTAAGTTTTCTCAGGAAGTGCAGGCGTTGCTGGGCCTTCCTGATGACAGTCATGGTGTTGTTAGACCATGTGAGGTCAGCAGAGATGGTGGTGCCCAGGAGGGTGAAGCTGTGGACCCTCTCCACACAGTTTCCATCGATGTAGAGTGGGGGTGGATCTGTTCTGTTTTTTCTGAAGTCCAGGATGATCTCCTTGGTCTTGGTGGTGTTCAGGATGAGGTTATTAGCCTGACACCACCTTGAGAGTTTCAGGACTTCGTCTCTGTAGGCCGTCTCGTCGTCCCCAGAGATCAGCCCCACCACAGTAGTGTCGTCTGCAAACTTCACCACGGTGTTGCTGGTGTGGGCTGGTCTGCAGTCTGCTGTGTACAGTGTATACAGCAGAGGACTCAGCACACATCCCTGTGTGGAGCCTGTGCTCAGCGTCCGGGTGGAGGAGAGGTGGGGGTCAAGTTTGACTGTCTGTGGTCTGTTTGTCAGGAAGTCCTTGATCCACGAGCAGGTGAGTGGGTGGAGTCCTAGTTCAGACAGTTTGTTGACCAGAATGTCAGGAATGATTGTGTTAAAGGCTGAGCTATAGTCCACAAAGAGCATCCTGGCGTAGGTGTCTCTGTGTTCCAGGTGGCTCAGCGCAGTGTGGAGGGTGATGGAAATGGCATCATCCGTTGATCTGTTTGCTTTGTAAGCAAACTGGTGGGGGACGAAGATTGGAGGGAGGGAGTCTTTGATGTGTCCCAGGAGCAGCCGCTCCAGACACTTTGTGATGACAGCAGTGAGTGCAACTGGGCGGAAGTCCGTGAGGAAGGCTGTGGATGAGGACTTTTTGGGTATCGGGATGATAGTGGATGACTTCAGGCAAGCAGGGATGAAAGCCTGAGCTAGCGACAGGTTGAAGATTTTTGTGAAGACCTGGGAGAGTTGATCGGCGCAGGCCCGCAGAACCTTTCCGGGAACTCCATCAGGTCCCGCCGCTTTCCTGGGGTTTACCCTGCTGAACATCCGTGCCATCCGTGCCACGTCCATAAAGGCATTGTTTTTATATTTAGAGCTCTAAGCAACCAAACAGTTGTCTATATAAAAGAGCTTTTACAATTGTGCACTTTTAGCAGGCTGAAAAAATTATCTTTTTAAAATTGCCATTTCAAATGTGGGTTTTAAATTTTGTGTTCCATTTTTCTGTGCTTGTATTGGAAGGATTTGTTATTATTTTGTTTAAAAGTGCTACATATTGTATATACACATAATTTATTTAGAGAAATTTGCTATACGTTGTGTTTTTTGGTTTTGTAGTTTAATTTCATTGGATTTATATTAAGGAAAAGAAGTTGCAGCATTGATTAAAAAAGGATAAAAGAGACATTTACTGTCTAAGTCTTATGTTACATCTGTAGAACTGTACTGAGAGTTGGGTTTTGTTTTGGAGCACATTCATATGTTTTGTTTGTAAAAAAAAAAGATAAAATATTAGGTTAATTGCATTTTACATGACTAGAAAAGCAATGATTATTCATAAAAATCTATGAAAGACATACAAAACAAATGAAAAAGCAGTCTGCCCTCCCTCTTGTGTCTAAACTCTTGTCACCTCACTGCTGGGTTAGTTAGCATATGAACTGGCAGCTGGTGTGTGTGTGTGTGGGGGGGGGGGGGGGGGGGGGGGGGGTGAAATTTGACTCCAGCAACAGGGATGATTGAGGAGCAGGCTGCAGCATGAGGAAAAGACTTAAGCATGTAAGAGGAAATGACATCCTACAGTTGACCAGTTCATTTTATATCTGTAAAGAATATTCAAGAAGCATTTAGACATGTTCAGCTATATGCGTGTGAAACTTGGTGTGGATATTTGAAGCATAAGTAATTTTAAAACACACTTGTTTGGAGTCCAGACGGAAAAAGCACAGGTTTTGGGATGAATCAGGATTTTTTTAAAATCATCTGTTTCACCTGGACTTCTGAAAAAAATATGGAAGGCAGCAAACACAGATCCCTACATTTAAAAAAATAAATGGTGTTGATATATGATGATTAAGTTATGAAAAAAAATAGGTGTTTGTAGTTTTGCCTAAAAAGACGTTTTCGGACCTTTTTGGATGTAATGCTCTCTAAGATGTCACCTGTAACTTCAATCATTCTGAATTTTTTTAGGAAGCAGTAGCACATAAATGCCTATGAAAGTTGAATTCCTGGTGCTGATAACCTAAACAGAATTTATGCTAAAAATCTTTGTTCAGTCCAAAATTTCATTAAAAAAATCAAGTGATGAAGTTTCTCGTAGACCCTATAGTGTTACATATCAAAGCTGGAGGTTATTAAAGGCATCTAATTCTGAAATCTCAGCTTCCTGAGACAAACGGCTGATTTATAATAAATTTCTATTATTTGGGTGCACATAATCGACCACTTCCTGTTACGCAGGCACCGTCAGGTGTACACCCATGAAACTTTACATGATGAGAGAGGACCCTTCTGAGTATCTCCAGTTTTAATTTCATGCACATCGGACAAAGCAAAGAGAAAATACAGGGCAGAATGTGCCCAATGCAATAACTAGGTGGCGCTATAGAGCTCGTCCAAGATTGTCATATCCATGGGTTCAGAATAGAAGCTTCTTCATATCCATTGAATTTCAGTGAGATTGGACAAGGAATGTGCACGTGAGAGCAACTTTTGTGTGCATAGCGAGATGCCCAACTTTGCAGCTCTGTCACGACCACACCCCCGCATTGAAAGTTATGGTTTTTTGTCAGAGTAAACTTCAATGGCTTTTCAACAGGTGGACGTCATTTTCAGGTGTGTCGGCTCATCCTACTCGGAGTAGTGATGCTCCAAGTAAAACATGTCATTTCCTCTTGCCAGCAGGTGGCGCTACACTTTTTCCAGATTTTTTCACTGCAGATGTGTTCAGAGTCAGACTACAATCATGCACATCAATTTTGGATCAGATTGGATTATGCATGGCTGAGTAATGGCCATTTTTCTTTTCATGGCGTGTTTTCGAAACGACCTCCAATTTTGACGCGCCGCCACGGTCACAAACATCCATAAAAACTTAAAAGCTTTGCAATTTAACATCGGACATGTGTCTAGTTTACAAAACCAAAGTTTGGAGTCATTACTCTCAAATCTCTAGGAGGAGTTCGTTCTAGAGCGAGGCCTGCAAATGACCAAAATACAGCAAAAATGACATATTGTCATCAAAATATCAGACTTCCTGTGCGACTGACAGCTTGGTCCCAAGAGACTTTTTTGTAGGTTTCTATCCGATGAACATGCCCTGTTAAAATCAGGTTTGTACTATAAAGCATATGGAGGTGCTCGCGAAAACAAATTTTGCAGGTGGCGCTATCGAGCCATTTTTGTTTACCTATGCCGTTCTCCTAGAAAATATGAAATTTTTCGCGACTCCTGATGTGTATACAAAATTTGGTGAGTTTTGGGGTATGTTAAAGGCCTCAAAAAGGCGACGGAAAAGTCGGAAGAATAATAATAATAATAATTAAAGCTACAAGTAGCATTTAGCGGGCCCGAGCACGTGCGACCGCATGGCACGAGCGACCGCCCCGTGAGCAACGCCCTGCTCGAGCCATTCTCGTCGTTTTTTCTTGTCCATTCTGGAGCTCCAAGCTATTGTTAATACGACAGCTGCCTGGGGGGGGGGGGGGGGGGGGGCTGTAATCTGTTGCCTTAAGGGACAAAGACTTTTGCATATAGCATGAAAAAAATTCAAGCAATGATGATAATTGCTATCACTGTCCCTAAGGATGAGAACAATAGAACTCATTCAATTTCCACTACAATGTCTAGATGAGTGTCAGCTATGTCTGATAACTTGGCCAATTAGCTGGACCGGGATCTTGCAAAGTGCAGGTGGTTAACGTCCAGTGTGATGAGTCTGTGGACGGCAACAGTACAGCATAGCTTTTGGTTTCCACAAGAGAAGAACTCCTGACACATCTGCCCTAACAGACAACTACAAGAGGAGTTGAAATGTATAACACGGTGAAGGAGTTTTTGTGCAGAAAAAGGTACAATTAGAAAAGCTGGTAGCAGTGACTGCAGATGGGACTCCTGCTATGATCAATAGACAAACAGGTTTCATCACTCACTGTAAAGCTGACCCAGACTTTCCAAAATGTCTGCATTACTGCTGCGTCATTCACCAGCAGGCCTTATGTGCAGAAGTGATTGGCTCTGGACATATAATGACTCTTATTCTGAAAATCGTAAACAACCTCAGCTGCAAAGCAAAACAGCACAGGATTTTTAAGGTGCTATTGGAGGAGATGTCTGTTGAATATGGTGAATATGAACATTGTGAATCTGAACTTGCATTCTTGACTGACATTACTGGAAAACTAAACCACTTGATCTGCGAGCTGCAAGACAATGGCAAAACTATTTTTTTTTGACCAGCCTGCCTGAGCCAGTGTTTTTCTTGTGGGGATCTTTTCTGCCAGGGCTTGTCAGCTTGGTCAGTGGATGTTGCTGCAGTTGTCTCCCTTGCTGGGACAGCTGGAGTTAAACACAGCAGCTCACGGCTCTGAAGTGGACCCCGTTGCTGTCCCAGTCTGGATGGGCACTGTGGCGATGTTCCAATGGCCAGGCTGGCTCCTGGTATAAAGAGATTCCCAAATACCATTTCCTAACCGCAGAGCCAAGGATGTGTTTACATGTTTAGGTCAAAAATGTGATGGACAGCTTCATTTTGTCTAAACATGCCACCCTGTTATTAATCCAGTTGATATGGTTCTCCATCTGTGTCTAGGTGATAGAAAAGCATTTTTTTTTATATTTACAGCTCTAAGCAAACAAACAGTTGTCTATATAAAAGAGCTTTTACAATTGTGCACTTTTAGCAGGTCTCTGAGTTCATGTGACCAATGTATGGTGGATTTTCACAGACCTTGTTTAAAACTGAAGGTGAGAGAGACTTAGAGAAATGGCTTCATTGTTCTGGAGTTCTTTGTTTCATCCACAGAAGAGTAGAATTGGTGATTGATTTTGAAAAGCTGATGAAAAAAGTATCTTTTCAAATTGCAATTTCTAACTTGGGTTTTACATTTTGTGTTCCATTTTTTGTGCTTTATTTGGGAAGCATTTGTTATTTGTTTGGTGTTTTTAAGGTTCTGCAAATATACACATCATTTTTTAGAGACATTTGTTATCAGTTGTGTTTGTTGATTTGTAGTTTAATTTCATTGGATGTATAGATGTCGTGTGGGGGGGGGGCTCGACAGCAGGTAGGACCCAGGCGCAGAGACGGGAGGCAAACGGGTTCAGGGCAAGTGGGTTTATTTAACTAACAAAAAGCGCTGCAGAGCAGGATGACAAAACTAAAAACAAAAACTTACTGTGGCATGGCAAGGGACATGGACGCCAGACAAGAAGACGTGATCAACATGAGCAGAAGTTAATGGACCAGCACAGGAGGAAGGCAGAGACAAGACTTATATACAGACAGGGCAGACAAGACACAGGTGAACACGATTAGGGCAGATGGGGACCAAAGGAAGTAAAACTCAAGAAACATGACAAGACAGGAAACCTTTCAAAATAAAACAGGAAACAGAACCAAACAAGACAGAACAAGAACTAAAGCGAAAAAAAAGACAACAAACTGAAACCATGACAATAGAAAGGAAAAGAAGTTCAAACATTGATTATAAAAAAGGATATAAGAGATAAAAAAAAAGAAAAAGGAAAAGAAAAAAGATAAAATATTGATTTAATTGCATTTTGAATGAATAAAAAACAATGATTAATAGAATCAGAAATCAGAAAAAGTTTTATTGCCAGGTTCAGTAGAGCGCACTTTACAAAACGAGGAATTTGACTTGGTGTATAGTGCAATTAAGAATAAGTTAAAAATTAAGTTAACAACAACAACACACTATATACAGTAGAGTAAGGTGAATTAAAGTGGGAGCACAGATGGGCTGGGATGGTGGGGCCTGTAAGTGGCACCGACAGTCCTTTGGTGGGCGGGGGGGGGAGGGGGGGTCACCTGGGGGAGTTGGGGTACTGTTCAGCAGGCTGACTGCAGTGGGGAAGAAGCTGTTCTTGTGGCGCGAGGTCCTGGTCCTGATGGACCGGAGCCTCTTGCCAGAAGGGAGGGGCCGAAAGAGATTATGTCCTGGATGAGAGGGGTTGGCTACAATCCTGGCTGCCCGCCTCCAGGTCCTGGAGATGTGCAGCTCCTGGAGAGACGGGAGGTGGCAGCCGATCACCTTCTCTGCTGAGTGGATGACGCGTTGCAGCTTGGCCTTGTCTCTGGCCGTGGCCGCAGCGAACCAGACTGTGATGGAGGACGTGAGGGTGGATTCAATGATGGCGGTGTAAAAGTCTACCAGCATCTTTTCAGGGAGGTGAAACTTCTTCAGCTGCCTCAGGAAGTACATCCTCTGCTGGACCTTCTTAGTGATGGAGCTGATGTTCTGCTCCCACTTGAGGTCCTGGCTGATGATGGTTCCCAGGAAGCAGAAGGACTCCACAGAGGTCACCGGGGAGTCACAGAGGATGACAGGGGGGAGGGGGGCTGGGGCCTTCCTGAAGTCCACTGTCATCTCCACTGTCTTCAGAGCATTAAGCTCCAGGTTGTTAGCGCTGCACTATGACACCAGCCTGGCTATTTCACTCCTGTAGGCCGACTCATCTCCGTCAGAGATGAGGCCGATGAGTGTGGTGTCGTCAGCAAACTTCAGGAGTTTGACAGACAGGTGACCAGCTGTGCAGCTGTTTGTGTACAGGGAGAGTAACAGGGGTGAAAGGACACAGCCCTGGGGGGATCCGGTGCTTGTGGTCCGAGTATCTGAGACGAGCTTCCCCAGCCTCACATACTGCTGTCTGTCCGTCAGGAAGTCTGTGATCCACCTGCAGGTGGAGTCAGGCACATTCATCTTGGAGAGTTTTTAATACTAAGTCTAGACAGATTTAACACAGGTTTTTGGATGAAAAAGGATTTTTTATAAATCATCTGTTACACTTTTAAGTCTGAAAAAAATATGGAAGGCAGCAAACACAGATCCCTACCGTTTTTAATTTTTTTGTGCTGATATTTGAAAGATAAGTTATGCAAAAAAATAGGTGTTTGCAGTTTTGCCTAAAAAGACGTTTTCGGACCTTTTTGGATCAAATGTTGTCTAAAAGTTCACCTGTAACTTCAATCATTCTGAATTTTTTTAGGAAAACTAAACCACTTCAACTGTGATCTGCAAGGCAATGGTAAAACTATATTTTTTATGGAACAGCCTGCAGTGTTTCTTGTGGGGATCTTTTCTGCCAGGGCTTGCCGGCTTGGTCGGTGGTTGTTGCTGTTACCAATCCAGTTGATATGGTTCTCCATCTGTGTCTAAGTGATATAATCAGAATCAGAATCGTTTATTGTCATTGTACATGGGGATACAATGAAATTGCAGCAGCCTTGGAGTGAAGGAGTTACATAAAATAAAAATAAAAATAGAATAGAAAAAGAAATACTGTATTTACAACTCTTAACAAAAAATGAACAATATGGACAGGAACTGTTAAATATTAAATATTTGTGAATAAAATAGAATGGAATTACATGAGTTGCTGTGAGCACAGCTTAATAAATATCAAGTTATTGCACAGTGACCCGGTTAGACAGTCAGGATATTGCACGCATTGTAGTAAAATTAGAGTGAGGTGTGGTTGGTGGACGTATGTGCATTCCGTATGATAATTGCCTGTGGAAAAAAGCTGTTTCTTAGTCTGTTTGTCCTGGTTCTGATGGACCTGTACCTCCTTCCAGAGGGCAGCAGTTCAAACAGAGGGAAAGCAGAATGGGTGGAGTTAGTGGTGATGCTAGTCACTCTGCTGAGGCAGCGAGACTGGTAAATGTCCTTCAGTGAGGGGAGGGGGCAGCCGATGATCCTCTGCGCTGTCTTTACCACTCTCTGGAGACTCTGCCGTTCTGCTTCAGTGCAGTGGGAAAACCACACTGTGATGCCATAGGACAGAATGCTCTCAATGGTTGAGCGGTAGAACGTTACCAGCAGCTCCTGGCTGACGTCGTTCCTCCTAAGTTTTCTCAGGAAGTGCAGGCGTTGCTGGGCCTTCCTGATGACAGTCATGGTGTTGTTAGACCATGTGAGGTCAGCAGAGATGGTGGTGCCCAGGAGGGTGAAGCTGTGGACCCTCTCCACACAGTTTCCATCGATGTAGAGTGGGGGTGGATCTGTTCTGTTTTTTCTGAAGTCCAGGATGATCTCCTTGGTCTTGGTGGTGTTCAGGATGAGGTTATTAGCCTGACACCACCTTGAGAGTTTCAGGACTTCGTCTCTGTAGGCCGTCTCGTCGTCCCCAGAGATCAGCCCCACCACAGTAGTGTCGTCTGCAAACTTCACCACGGTGTTGCTGGTGTGGGCTGGTCTGCAGTCTGCTGTGTACAGTGTATACAGCAGAGGACTCAGCACACATCCCTGTGTGGAGCCTGTGCTCAGCGTCCGGGTGGAGGAGAGGTGGGGGTCAAGTTTGACTGTCTGTGGTCTGTTTGTCAGGAAGTCCTTGATCCACGAGCAGGTGAGTGGGTGGAGTCCTAGTTCAGACAGTTTGTTGACCAGAATGTCAGGAATGATTGTGTTAAAGGCTGAGCTATAGTCCACAAAGAGCATCCTGGCGTAGGTGTCTCTGTGTTCCAGGTGGCTCAGCGCAGTGTGGAGGGTGATGGAAATGGCATCATCCGTTGATCTGTTTGCTTTGTAAGCAAACTGGTGGGGGACGAAGATTGGAGGGAGGGAGTCTTTGATGTGTCCCAGGAGCAGCCGCTCCAGACACTTTGTGATGACAGCAGTGAGTGCAACTGGGCGGAAGTCCGTGAGGAAGGCTGTGGATGAGGACTTTTTGGGTATCGGGATGATAGTGGATGACTTCAGGCAAGCAGGGATGAAAGCCTGAGCTAGCGACAGGTTGAAGATTTTTGTGAAGACCTGGGAGAGTTGATCGGCGCAGGCCCGCAGAACCTTTCCGGGAACTCCATCAGGTCCCGCCGCTTTCCTGGGGTTTACCCTGCTGAACATCCGTGCCATCCGTGCCACGTCCATAAAGGCATTGTTTTTATATTTAGAGCTCTAAGCAACCAAACAGTTGTCTATATAAAAGAGCTTTTACAATTGTGCACTTTTAGCAGGCTGAAAAAATTATCTTTTTAAAATTGCCATTTCAAATTTGGGTTTTAAATTTTGTGTTCCATTTTTCTGTGCTTGTATTGGAAGGATTTGTTATTATTTTGTTTAAAAGTGCTACATATTGTATATACACATAATTTATTTAGAGAAATTTGCTATACGTTGTGTTTTTTGGTTTTGTAGTTTAATTTCATTGGATTTATATTAAGGAAAAGAAGTTGCAGCATTGATTAAAAAAGGATAAAAGAGACATTTACTGTCTAAGTCTTATGTTACATCTGTAGAACTGTACTGAGAGTTGGGTTTTGTTTTGGAGCACATTCATATGTTTTGTTTGTAAAAAAAAAAGATAAAATATTAGGTTAATTGCATTTTACATGACTAGAAAAGCAATGATTATTCATAAAAATCTATGAAAGACATACAAAACAAATGAAAAAGCAGTCTGCCCTCCCTCTTGTGTCTAAACTCTTGTCACCTCACTTCTGGGTTAGTTAGCATATGAACTGGCAGCTGGTGTGTGTGTGTGGGGGGGGGGGGGGGGGGTGAAATTTGACTCCAGCAACAGGGATGATTGAGGAGCAGGCTGCAGCATGAGGAAAAGACTTAAGCATGTAAGAGGAAATGACATCCTACAGTTGACCAGTTCATTTTATATCTGTAAAGAATATTCAAGAAGCATTTAGACATGTTCAGCTATATGCGTGTGAAACTTGGTGTGGATATTTGAAGCATAAGTAATTTTAAAACACACTTGTTTGGAGTCCAGACGGAAAAAGCACAGGTTTTGGGATGAATCAGGATTTTTTTAAAATCATCTGTTTCACCTGGACTTCTGAAAAAAATATGGAAGGCAGCAAACACAGATCCCTACATTTAAAAAAATAAATGGTGTTGATATATGATGATTAAGTTATGAAAAAAAATAGGTGTTTGTAGTTTTGCCTAAAAAGACGTTTTCGGACCTTTTTGGATGTAATGCTCTCTAAGATGTCACCTGTAACTTCAATCATTCTGAATTTTTTTAGGAAGCAGTAGCACATAAATGCCTATGAAAGTTGAATTCTTGGTGCTGATAACCTAAACAGAATTTATGCTAAAAATCTTTGTTCAGTCCAAAATTTCATTAAAAAAATCAAGTGATGAAGTTTCTCGTAGACCCTATAGTGTTACATATCAAAGCTGGAGGTTATTAAAGGCATCTAATTCTGAAATCTCAGCTTCCTGAGACAAACGGCTGATTTATAATAAATTTCTATTATTTGGGTGCACATAATCGACCACTTCCTGTTACGCAGGCACCGTCAGGTGTACACCCATGAAACTTTACATGATGAGAGAGGACCCTTCTGAGTATCTCCAGTTTTAATTTCATGCACATCGGACAAAGCAAAGAGAAAATACAGGGCAGAATGTGCCCAATGCAATAACTAGGTGGCGCTATAGAGCTCGTCCAAGATTGTCATATCCATGGGTTCAGAATAGAAGCTTCATCATATCCATTGAATTTCAGTGAGATTGGACAAGGAATGTGCACGTGAGAGCAACTTTTGTGTGCATAGCGAGATGCCCAACTTTGCCGCTCTGTCACGACCACACCCCCGCATTGAAAGTTATGGTTTTTTGTCAGAGTAAACTTCAATGGCTTTTCAACAGGTGGACGTCATTTTCAGGTGTGTCGGCTCATCCTACTCGGAGTAGTGATGCTCCAAGTAAAACATGTCATTTCCTCTTGCCAGCAGGTGGCGCTACACTTTTTCCAGATTTTTTCACTGCAGATGTGTTCAGAGTCAGACTACAATCATGCACATCAATTTTGGATCAGATTGGATTATGCATGGCTGAGTAATGGCCATTTTTCTTTTCATGGCGTGTTTTCGAAACGACCTCCAATTTTGACGCGCCGCCATGGTCACAAACATCCATAAAAACTTAAAAGCTTTGCAATTTAACATCGGACATGTGTCTAGTTTACAAAACCAAAGTTTGGAGTCATTACTCTCAAATCTCTAGGAGGAGTTCGTTCTAGAGCGAGGCCTGCAAATGACCAAAATACAGCAAAAATGACATATTGTCATCAAAATATCAGACTTCCTGTGCGACTGACAGCTTGGTCCCAAGAGACTTTTTTTGTAGGTTTCTATCCGATGAACATGCCCTGTTAAAATCAGGTTTGTACTATAAAGCATATGGAGGTGCTCGCGAAAACAAATTTTGCAGGTGGCGCTATCGAGCCATTTTTGTTTACCTATGCCGTTCTCCTATAAAATATGAAATTTTTCGCGACTCCTGATGTGTATACAAAATTTGGTGAGTTTTGGGGTATGTTAAAGGCCTCAAAAAGGCGACGGAAAAGTCGGAAGAATAATAATAATAATAATTAAAGCTACAAGTAGCATTTAGCGGGCCCGAGCACGTGCGACCGCATGGCACGAGCGACCGCCCCGTGAGCAACGCCCTGCTCGAGCCATTCTCGTCTGGAGCTCCAAGCTATTGTTAATACGACAGCAGCCGGGGGGGGGGGGGGGGGGGGGGGGCTGTAATCTGTTGCCTTAAGGGACAAAGACTTTTGCATATAGCATGAAAAAAATTCAAGCAATGATGATAATTGCTATCACTGTCCCTAAGGATGAGAACAATAGAACTCATTCAATTTCCACTACAATGTCTAGATGAGTGTCAGCTATGTCTGATAACTTGGCCAATTAGCTGGACCGGGATCTTGCAAAGTGCAGGTGGTTAACGTCCAGTGTAATGAGTCTGTGGACGGCAACAGTACAGCATAGCTTTTGGTTTCCACAAGAGAAGAACTCCTGACACATCTGCCCTAACAGACAACTACAAGAGGAGTTGAAATGTATAACACGGTGAAGGAGTTTTTGTGCAGAAAAAGGTACAATTAGAAAAGCTGGTAGCAGTGACTGCAGATGGGACTCCTGCTATGATCAATAGACAAACAGGTTTCATCACTCACTGTAAAGCTGACCCAGACTTTCCAAAATGTCTGCATTACTGCTGCGTCATTCACCAGCAGGCCTTATGTGCAGAAGTGATTGGCTCTGGACATATAATGACTCTTATTCTGAAAATCGTAAACAACCTCAGCTGCAAAGCAAAACAGCACAGGATTTTTAAGGTGCTATTGGAGGAGATGTCTGTTGAATATGGTGAATATGAACATTGTGAATCTGAACTTGCATTCTTGACTGACATTACTGGAAAACTAAACCACTTGATCTGCGAGCCTCAAGACAATGGCAAAACTATTTTTTTTTGACCAGCCTGCCTGAGCCAGTGTTTTTCTTGTGGGGATCTTTTCTGCCAGGGCTTGTCAGCTTGGTCAGTGGATGTTGCTGCAGTTGTCTCCCTTGCTGGGACAGCTGGAGTTAAACACAGCAGCTCACGGCTCTGAAGTGGACCCCCTTGCTGTCCCAGTCTGGATGGGCACTGTGGCGATGTTCCAATGGCCAGGCTGGCTCCTGGTATAAAGAGATTCCCAAATACCATTTCTTAACCGCAGAGCCAAGGATGTGTTTACATGTTTAGGTCAAAAATGTGATGGACAGCTTCATGTTGTCTAAGCATGCCACCCTGTTATTAATCCAGTTGATATGGTTCTCCATCTGTGTCTAGGTGATAGAAAAGCATTTTTTTTTATATTTACAGCTCTAAGCAAACAAACAGTTGTCTATATAAAAGAGCTTTTACAATTGTGCACTTTTAGCAGGTCTCTGAGTTCATGTGACCAATGTATGGTGGATTTTCACAGACCTTGTTTAAAACTGAAGGTGAGAGAGACTTAGAGAAATGGCTTCATTGTTCTGGAGTTCTTTGTTTCATCCACAGAAGAGTAGAATTGGTGATTGATTTTGAAAAGCTGCTGAAAAAAGTATCTTTTCAAATTGCAATTTCTAACTTGGGTTTTACATTTTGTGTTCCATTTTTTGTGCTTTATTTGGGAAGCATTTGTTATTTGTTTGGTGTTTTTAAGGTTCTGCAAATATACACATCATTTTTTAGAGACATTTGTTATCAGTTGTATTTGTTGATTTGTAGTTTAATTTCATTGGATGTATAGATGTCGTGTGGGGGGGAGGCTCGACAGCAGGTAGGACCCAGGCGCAGAGACGGGAGGCAAACGGGTTCAGGGCAAGTGGGTTTATTTAACTAACAAAAAGCGCTGCAGAGCAGGATGACAAAACTAAAAACAAAAACTTACTGTGGCATGGCAAGGGACATGGACGCTAGACAAGAAGACGTGATCAACATGAGCAGAAGTTAATGGACCAGCACAGGAGGAAGGCAGAGACAAGACTTATATACAGACAGGGCAGACAAGACACAGGTGAACACGATTAGGGCAGATGGGGACCAAAGGAAGTAAAACTCAAAAACATGACAAGACAGGAAACCTTTCAAAATAAAACAGGAAACAGAACCAAACAAGACAGAACAAGAACTAAAGCGAAAAAAAAGACAACAAACTGAAACCATGACAATAGAAAGGAAAAGAAGTTCAAACATTGATTATAAAAAAGGATATAAGAGATAAAAAAAAGAAAAAGGAAAAGAAAAAAGATAAAATATTGATTTAATTGCATTTTGAATGAATAAAAAACAATGATTAATAGAATCAGAAATCAGAAAAAGTTTTATTGCCAGGTTCAGTAGAGCGCACTTTACAAAACGAGGAATTTGACTTGGTGTATAGTGCAATTAAGAATAAGTTAAAAATTAAGTTAACAACAACAACACACTATATACAGTAGAGTAAGGTGAATTAAAGTGGGAGCACAGATGGGCTGGGATGGTGGGGCCTGTAAGTGGCACCGACAGTCCTTTGGTGGGCGGGGGGGGGGAGGGGGGTCACCTGGGGGAGTTGGGGTTCTGTTCAGCAGGCTGGCTGCAGTGGGGAAGAAGCTGTTCTTGTGGCGCGAGGTCCTGGTCCTGATGGACCGGAGCCTCTTGGCAGAAGGGAGGGGCCGAAAGAGATTATGTCCTGGATGAGAGGGGTTGGCTACAATCCTGGCTGCCCGCCTCCAGGTCCTGGAGATGTGCAGCTCCTGGAGAGACGGGAGGTGGCAGCCGATCACCTTCTCTGCTGAGTGGATGACGCGTTGCAGCTTGGCCTTGTCTCTGGCCGTGGCCGCAGCGAACCAGACTGTGATGGAGGACGTGAGGGTGGATTCGATGATGGCGGTGTAAAAGTCTACCAGCATCTTTTCAGGGAGGTGAAACTTCTTCAGCTGCCTCAGGAAGTACATCCTCTGCTGGACCTTCTTAGTGATGGAGCTGATGTTCTGCTCCCACTTGAGGTCCTGGCTGATGATGGTTCCCAGGAAGCAGAAGGACTCCACAGAGGTCACCGGGGAGTCACAGAGGATGACAGGGGGGAGGGGGGCTGGGGCCTTCCTGAAGTCCACTGTCATCTCCACTGTCTTCAGAGCATTAAGCTCCAGGTTGTTAGCGCTGCACTATGACACCAGCCTGGCTATTTCACTCCTGTAGGCCGACTCATCTCCGTCAGAGATGAGGCCGATGAGTGTGGTGTCGTCAGCAAACTTCAGGAGTTTGACAGACAGGTGACCAGCTGTGCAGCTGTTTGTGTACAGGGAGAGTAACAGGGGTGAAAGGACACAGCCCTGGGGGGATCCGGTGCTTGTGGTCCGAGTATCTGAGACGAGCTTCCCCAGCCTCACATACTGCTGTCTGTCCGTCAGGAAGTCTGTGATCCACCTGCAGGTGGAGTCAGGCACATTCATCTTGGAGAGTTTTTAATACTAAGTCTAGACAGATTTAACACAGGTTTTTGGATGAAAAATGATTTTTTATAAATCATCTGTTACACTTTTAAGTCTGAAAAAAATATGGAAGGCAGCAAACACAGATCCCTACCGTTTTTAATTTTTTTGTGCTGATATTTGAAAGATAAGTTATGCAAAAAAATAGGTGTTTGCAGTTTTGCCTAAAAAGACGTTTTCGGACCTTTTTGGATCAAATGTTGTCTAAAAGTTCACCTGTAACTTCAATCATTCTGAATTTTTTTAGGAAAACTAAACCACTTCAACTGTGATCTGCAAGGCAATGGTAAAACTATATTTTTTATGGAACAGCCTGCAGTGTTTCTTGTGGGGATCTTTTCTGCCAGGGCTTGCCGGCTTGGTCGGTGGTTGTTGCTGTTACCAATCCAGTTGATATGGTTCTCCATCTGTGTCTAAGTGATATAATCAGAATCAGAATCGTTTATTGTCATTGTACATGGGGATACAATGAAATTGCAGCAGCCTTGGAGTGAAGGAGTTACATAAAATAAAAATAAAAATAGAATAGAAAAAGAAATACTGTATTTACAACTCTTAACAAAAAATGAACAATATGGACAGAAACTGTTAAATATTAAATATTTGTGAATAAAATAGAATGGAATTACATGAGTTGCTGTGAGCACAGCTTAATAAATATCAAGTTATTGCACAGTGACCCGGTTAGACAGTCAGGATATTGCACGCATTGTAGTAAAATTAGAGTGAGGTGTGGTTGGTGGACGTATGTGCATTCCGTATGATAATTGCCTGTGGAAAAAAGCTGTTTCTTAGTCTGTTTGTCCTGGTTCTGATGGACCTGTACCTCCTTCCAGAGGGCAGCAGTTCAAACAGAGGGAAAGCAGAATGGGTGGAGTTAGTGGTGATGCTAGTCACTCTGCTGAGGCAGCGAGACTGGTAAATGTCCTTCAGTGAGGGGAGGGGGCAGCCGATGATCCTCTGCGCTGTCTTTACCACTCTCTGGAGGCTCTGCCGTTCTGCTTCAGTGCAGTGGGAAAACCACACTTTGATGCCATAGGACAGAATGCTCTCAATGGTTGAGCGGTAGAACGTTACCAGCAGCTCCTGGCTGACGTCGTTCCTCCTAAGTTTTCTCAGGAAGTGCAGGCGTTGCTGGGCCTTCCTGATGACAGTCATGGTGTTGTTAGACCATGTGAGGTCAGCAGAGATGGTGGTGCCCAGGAGGGTGAAGCTGTGGACCCTCTCCACACAGTTTCCATCGATGTAGAGTGGGGGTGGATCTGTTCTGTTTTTTCTGAAGTCCAGGATGATCTCCTTGGTCTTGGTGGTGTTCAGGATGAGGTTATTAGCCTGACACCACCTTGAGAGTTTCAGGACTTCGTCTCTGTAGGCCGTCTCGTCGTCCCCAGAGATCAGCCCCACCACAGTAGTGTCGTCTGCAAACTTCACCACGGTGTTGCTGGTGTGGGCTGGTCTGCAGTCTGCTGTGTACAGTGTATACAGCAGAGGACTCAGCACACATCCCTGTGTGGAGCCTGTGCTCAGCGTCCGGGTGGAGGAGAGGTGGGGGTCAAGTTTGACTGTCTGTGGTCTGTTTGTCAGGAAGTCCTTGATCCACGAGCAGGTGAGTGGGTGGAGTCCTAGTTCAGACAGTTTGTTGACCAGAATGTCAGGAATGATTGTGTTAAAGGCTGAGCTATAGTCCACAAAGAGCATCCTGGCGTAGGTGTCTCTGTGTTCCAGGTGGCTCAGCGCAGTGTGGAGGGTGATGGAAATGGCATCATCCGTTGATCTGTTTGCTTTGTAAGCAAACTGGTGGGGGACGAAGATTGGAGGGAGGGAGTCTTTGATGTGTCCCAGGAGCAGCCGCTCCAGACACTTTGTGATGACAGCAGTGAGTGCAACTGGGCGGAAGTCCGTGAGGAAGGCTGTGGATGAGGACTTTTTGGGTATCGGGATGATAGTGGATGACTTCAGGCAAGCAGGGATGAAAGCCTGAGCTAGCGACAGGTTGAAGATTTTTGTGAAGACCTGGGAGAGTTGATCGGCGCAGGCCCGCAGAACCTTTCCGGGAACTCCATCAGGTCCCGCCGCTTTCCTGGGGTTTACCCTGCTGAACATCCGTGCCATCCGTGCCACGTCCATAAAGGCATTGTTTTTATATTTAGAGCTCTAAGCAACCAAACAGTTGTCTATATAAAAGAGCTTTTACAATTGTGCAGTTTTAGCAGGCTGAAAAAATTATCTTTTTAAAATTGCCATTTCAAATTTGGGTTTTAAATTTTGTGTTCCATTTTTCTGTGCTTGTATTGGAAGGATTTGTTATTATTTTGTTTAAAAGTGCTACATATTGTATATACACATAATTTATTTAGAGAAATTTGCTATACGTTGTGTTTTTTGGTTTTGTAGTTTAATTTCATTGGATTTATATTAAGGAAAAGAAGTTGCAGCATTGATTAAAAAAGGATAAAAGAGACATTTACTGTCTAAGTCTTATGTTACATCTGTAGAACTGTACTGAGAGTTGGGTTTTGTTTTGGAGCACATTCATATGTTTTGTTTGTAAAAAAAAAAAGATAAAATATTAGGTTAATTGCATTTTACATGACTAGAAAAGCAATGATTATTCATAAAAATCTATGAAAGACATACAAAACAAATGAAAAAGCAGTCTGCCCTCCCTCTTGTGTCTAAACTCTTGTCACCTCACTTCTGGGTTAGTTAGCATATGAACTGGCAGCTGGTGTGTGTGTGTGTGTGTGGGGGGGGGGGGGGGGGTGAAATTTGACTCCAGCAACAGGGATGATTGAGGAGCAGGCTGCAGCATGAGGAAAAGACTTAAGCATGTAAGAGGAAATGACATCCTACAGTTGACCAGTTCATTTTATATCTGTAAAGAATATTCAAGAAGCATTTAGACATGTTCAGCTATATGCGTGTGAAACTTGGTGTGGATATTTGAAGCATAAGTAATTTTAAAACACACTTGTTTGGAGTCCAGACGGAAAAAGCACAGGTTTTGGGATGAATCAGGATTTTTTTAAAATCATCTGTTTCACCTGGACTTCTGAAAAAAATATGGAAGGCAGCAAACACAGATCCCTACATTTGAAAAAATAAATGGTGTTGATATATGATGATTAAGTTATGAAAAAAAATAGGTGTTTGTAGTTTTGCCTAAAAAGACGTTTTCGGACCTTTTTGGATGTAATGCTCTCTAAGATGTCACCTGTAACTTCAATCATTCTGAATTTTTTTAGGAAGCAGTAGCACATAAATGCCTATGAAAGTTGAATTCTTGGTGCTGATAACCTAAACAGAATTTATGCTAAAAATCTTTGTTCAGTCCAAAATTTCATTAAAAAAATCAAGTGATGAAGTTTCTCGTAGACCCTATAGTGTTACATATCAAAGCTGGAGGTTATTAAAGGCATCTAATTCTGAAATCTCAGCTTCCTGAGACAAACGGCTGATTTATAATAAATTTCTATTATTTGGGTGCACATAATCGACCACTTCCTGTTACGCAGGCACCGTCAGGTGTACACCCATGAAACTTTACATGATGAGAGAGGACCCTTCTGAGTATCTCCAGTTTTAATTTCATGCACATCGGACAAAGCAAAGAGAAAATACAGGGCAGAATGTGCCCAATGCAATAACTAGGTGGCGCTATAGAGCTCGTCCAAGATTGTCATATCCATGGGTTCAGAATAGAAGCTTCATCATATCCATTGAATTTCAGTGAGATTGGACAAGGAATGTGCACGTGAGAGCAACTTTTGTGTGCATAGCGAGATGCCCAACTTTGCCGCTCTGTCACGACCACACCCCCGCATTGAAAGTTATGGTTTTTTGTCAGAGTAAACTTCAATGGCTTTTCAACAGGTGGACGTCATTTTCAGGTGTGTCGGCTCATCCTACTCGGAGCAGTGATGCTCCAAGTCAAACATGTCATTTCCTCTTGCCAGCAGGTGGCGCTACACTTTTTCCAGATTCTTTCACTGCAGATGTGTTCAGAGTCAGACTACAATCATGCATATCAATTTTTGATCAGATTGGATTATGCATGGCTGAGTTATGGCCATTTTTCTTTTCATGGCGTGTTTTCGAAACAACGTCGAATTTCTACGCGCCGCCACGGTCACAAACTTCTGTAAAAACTTAAAAGCTTTGCAATTTAACATCGGACATGTGTCTAGTTTACAAAACCAAAGTTTGGAGTCATTATTCACAAATCTCTAGGAGGAGTTCGTTCTAGAAGGAGGCCTGCAAATGTCCAAAATAGAGCAAAAATGACATATTGACATCAATATAGCAGACTTCCTGTGCGACTGACAGCTTGGTACCTACAGACTTTTTTGTAGGTTTCCATCTGATGAACATGCCCTGAAAAAATCAAGCTTGTACGTTAAAGCGTATGCGGGGCGTCGGGACAAAAGTCAGTGTAGGTGGCGCTGTCGAGCCATTTTTGCGCACCCATGCCAATTTCTCATAAAATACGAAATTTTTCGCGACCCCTGATGTGTGTGCCAAATTTGGTGAGTTTTGGGGTATGTTAAAGGCCTCAAAAATGCGATTCTTCCGGCAGAAGAAAAATAATAATAATAATAATAAACCTAACAGATACAATAGGGTCCTTGCACTCCGTGCTCGGGCCCTAATAATAATAATAATAAACCTAACAGATACAATAGGGTCCTTGCACTCCGTGCTCGGGCCCTAATAATAATAAACATTCGAATTACAATAGGGTCCTTGCACTCCGTGCTCGGGCCCTAATAAAAAGCATCAATGAGGAGAAGACATCTTATATACTTTGGTGGTTTACTTCTTTTTCCTTAGTCAAAGTTTTTCCAGGCAAGTTTTAATATGTCAGCTTGAATTTTCCCCTCTTTGAGGTTTTTACTGTTCAGGAAATCTCTATATTTTGAACAGAACACAACACAATCCCTTAGGGGTGTAACAATTTGTTTTTCAACAGTTCAATTCACATCATGATTTGTGCTTGCTGATTCAATTCAGAGTCGATACTGGTTGATTTTCGATCCTGTTCAATTACCAAAAATCTTTCAGGACATTTTTAGCCAAAAATTCAACCAGTGTGACTCCGGGGTACCGGGGTACTGAACAGCACGTGTGAAGTTTTCGAGATTTCTTGTATTTCTTGCAAGATGATCAAGAGTAAATTAAACATCTCTACAAACAAGTAAACAAGATTTAATGGCAAATCCATTCACATTTTAAGTTTCATTAAGTTCAGCACTGTTGTTTTTCCACATACAAATAATACAAAGGGAACATTATTAGAACATTCTACCACACTTTATGGTCACATCTTTGTTACATTATAAATGTTTCCACACATTAGACTTTAATCATGCCTCGATAATTTTTTGCTGCCATCACGTGTGTTGTCCGCTGTGATGGCACTTAGTCGTTTTTACGTTGTAGTAAAATACAGTGCCTCAATCCAAATGATATTTTCTAGTATCAATATAATGTTTTTTTTTGTTATATTTTTTTCATTTTTGTATGAAAAGAAATGGATTCATTGATTAAGTCAATGAATCGATACAACCGAAAGATCATTAAATATATGCATGAGAAACAAACAACTTTTAGTGACCGTATAAGGCCTTTATAACGCTTGTGCTATCCTAAGGGGTCAAGATGACCATTGATGTGTTCTCCCTACCATGACAAAGGTGGATAAAGGTGGAGAGGATTTCATGTAATCCATGGAAACCAGTAAATATCACAAATCATTGAAGAAAAAAGTTCAAAGTTGTCGTAAAAAATGAAAACTAAAAAGTCAAGCAGATTCTCTATACCATCACTGCGCTTGACTTCCTGCCAGCTCAATCTTGCTTTGTAGTGATTGACGCCACTTGGCTGCAGATGAACACCAAAGCCCACTTGGTGAATATCTGTAGCAGAGAGGAGCAGCCAGTAGCTCCCTCAGTGCTTCCCAAATGCCTCTGATTTAAACTGGCACAAAGGCCAACCTTAACAGCTAATTCTTTTATTGTTGTACTCATGTTACATTGGTCTTGAGTAGGCTCAAAGATGTCAGATCAGAGATGTCATGTCTGTGTTTGGAAACGTTTTCAGTGTTTGTATTTTAATTAACAGTGAAAAATAAGTAAAAAGTCTAAATGGTTTCAAAAATAGTTTTTAATCTCAAACAAATGTCTTTGCATAACTATTTTCTTGTATTGGTCAATTTAACAACCCACTAAGAAAGTTTAAGTTAGAGTTTGGCTTCTTTTTTACAGTAAGTATTTTATTTTTTATTTTTTTCCATTTGATGTAAGAAAACAGCTGGTCTCTGCATTTTCCCACAATTCCACTTATACCGTGTTGTCCAATGGTAACCTTTGCACATTTGCAGACTTGGTAGAAATGTATTTACTCATTTTAGGAGTGTATAATACATTTACATTTGTCATAAGAAAATTGTATTTTAAAGTTATGGCTCACAAGATTTAATTGTTTCTGTTGAACTTATTGTAAGGCCTTCTTCCAGTCATTCCCAATTTAGTATTTATAGATTTAACACTAGAACGCCCGTAGGGCAGCCATTTGGCTTTTCTACCTGCAATGTACAGGAGACAGCCAAGTGGCTGGATTAGTTAAAATTTGCATGCCCAAAGAACAGCCTTCAAAATAGTTTGCACATGAACAGCACCACCATTAGGCCTTTCTTTTGTCATGCAAAAAGGACAAGCCAAGTGGCTATCTCCCCTCACCTCTGTCACTTCTAGTAAGAGGTCACCACAGTTTGGTTTTTCTTTTTTGGCTGAGATATATCGTTCATGCACAAGAGACACTTCTTTACAGACATAATACTGACATTTTCAAGCAAAGAAATCCTGTGGTCAAAGTGATATCTTCAACCCACTACTTGTCTGCAAATACTTGGTACTGCCCCACAATCTCCTTTCTGCATTTGCCACAGGTATACTTGTGGCAATCAACAAAGCGCACTCTGGCATTATTGTTCTTGTACTGACCATTCACCTGGCACATTGGCCTTTTCCCTTTGCCAGGTATGGGAGCTTGTCACCAAACACTGTATTCCTTTTTCGCCTTCTCAGTTCCCGCATGTACCTGTGCAAGGTTTTTTACTGATTCTGGTTGAAAGACCCCCCAAACATTGGAGATTGTAGGAAACCTGTCCATCGCAACTCGTTGTAAATGCTGCATGATGTCTTTGAAGTTGTTTCTGACCATAATTTTGGAGATCAGTGGATTTCCCATTTTCACTGACCATCTTGCGTTTTGCATGGATGGAAGTTTTATTTTATCCCCCCCCCTCACAAGGAGGATGGCAATGAACCCCAATAGTTCAGGGAGGGCCATGAACCAGCTGTTGTCTTCTGTCTGACGTCCATGCTGAACAGTACAGTCCCGAATAGTCTGAAGCATGTCCAGAGTGAGGAAACACAGGAAACTCTATAAGCGAGTCGACACCGTACTTCTGACCAAAGCAGTTGGCTCTTCCTCAGCAGTGTAACATTCAATTGGGCTGTGATGGAGAGAGATCCAGATGATCAGGTAGTTGTAGTAGTTGCTGCAATTACAAATGAAAGGTGGCTAATTGAAGGCTGTTGAATTAGTCATTTCGAGCCACCCAGCCATTTGGCTGTGCTCTGGATGCTGCACGGGGAGTGAAAAATCCTGGGCGTTCTAGTGTTAAAGTCCAGCATCCCCCATGGATTCTAGGCTTTTTGTGAAAATTTCCTTTTTTTTTGTGCACAAAAGGCTAAATTAGTGCGTGATGTTTTTTTGCACAAATATCTAAAATAGGCCAACAGCATTTAACTACTTTTAACTAATTTTAACAAAAGTGTTCTCAAAACTACTCAAATGTAATAAGGATCTTTCAATCAAAAAATTAGCCTTTTTCTTTTTCTTTTTTTGCTCACCAAAGCCATTTACGACATACACAAAAGTATGTTAGTAGGCCCGCTTACATAAACATTTGCACCAGGTGTAATTGATTAAATCTTTCTAGGATAGATTGAGAAAGGTTTAATGGTTAATGGCAAGTTTTAAAGGGCAACACTGTGAAATCAATCACAAAAAAAAAAAAACAGAATTCAATTTGGAAAACGATTTATTTTTACAAACATTTGCCAAGCTAGACTGTTTCTAGGTTCTATAAAGGGTTACAGACAAAACACTGTAACGTTTTTTTAATGTCAAATTTAAATGAGAAAAGGTCATACATATAGTTATTTCAAAAGTGCTATGTGATAGCAGTGTGTGGAGACACAACTAACATCAACTGGTTCAAATATCTGGGGAGAATTTGGGCGGGAAATAATTTTGGAGTCATTTACAAAGCCTCAGATTGTCAATAAGCTTAAAGGGCAAAAACAATATTGCTAGAGGTAATGTGGGCATGCAGATGCCAATCACTCTCACATTTACTGATTCTACACTAAGTTGCTGTTAACCTTTCGACATCAGGGGTCGTCGCAGCAAATCAATGATTCGCACAGGTGGTTTGAAAGAGATTTTACGCCGGATGCCGTTCCTGACACAAGCCTAAATTTCATCCGGGCTGGGTACCAGCACAGAGGGACCCAGACTCTGGCCTCTTGTGGCTACATAGTTACGCAGTAGCGTAAAGGGTCTTGCCCAAGGACCCACACTGGATGAAACTCGCACCTACTGGGAATCGAACCCTGATTTCCCATGCGCCACATAACCCTTGTGGCATCCTAGGCACTTTAACAATGGGAGTTGGGTCATCTAGACCCCACAAGACACTGAACTTTTTTCTTCAATGATTTGTGATATTCACTGGTTTCCATGGATTACATGAAATCCTCTTCACCTTTACCCACCTTTGTCATGGTAGGGAGAACACATCAATGGTCATCTTGACCCCATAGGATAGCACAAGGGTTGAACGACTAAATTATCCAGCTATTTTGACCTTATTTTTTATAACTTCAATTTATTTGTTTTTTACACATTGTATTTTTTTAAATACATATTTATTTATTACTACACATTGTAGTTCTTCAATACATTTTTTTGAAAAATTATTTTTTTAAAATGTACTCAGATTGTTAAAAATGCTTTGATTTCAAAAGAACATAGTCTTTCAAAACATTTTTTTGTCTCATTTTCTTTACTATGAGAGTCTGATGCTGATTAAGATCTTTGTAAAAATGTAATTTGCCTTTAGAAACAAGACTAAAGTGTCAGACTCAAATCTGTTCCTAATGATCATTCAGACTGCTGATGTTCTTAGATGAACCCAGCATTGTTGTGTACCAGCAGGGACCAGACTGATAGAATTTCCTCTGGCAGGTGAAAAGAGGATAAGACCTCTATAGCACAATTTACCAGTGGAATCATCAGATCTATGCTGAGATTAAAGCTGTCATAACTGCGTAGAGAGCACCCCTTTTTAGCTTAAGAACCTGGTGTCTCAAGAACAGGCAGACGGCTGGTTCCAATCGCAGCAGGTTTATTAGCACAACTGAAAGTCCACAAAGCTGAATCAGGGTCAAGCAGGCAGGGGTCAATAACGAGCATTGGAGCATCAGAGAGGAAACTAGAGTAGTCAGGATCCTGGCAACCATTGGGGCAGGCAAACAGAGTCAGAGACAAAACAGGGTCAGGAAACAGAAGATCAGGCCTGGATTTAATGCTTGGTAATGCAGGCAGAGTGGCACAAACAACACCTCACACTGAGTGAGGCTCAGTGCAGTGCTTAAGTATACTATAAGTGATTACAAATGAAAGTGGCATCCAGAAACTGTGCGCTGGGATTTCTGGGAGATGAAATGTATTTAGTAGTCTGGAGACTGTTCCTGCCGGTGACCAGAGGGAGAGACAGAGCTCTGGAATGACACCTGGGGCTTAAACTGTTTACCTCACACCTTGCTATTGGTCATCTGTGGTCATTATAGGCCACCAATGAGTCATTCCTGCACTTCTTCACACACCTATTGCTGCTCCAGGACTTTAACAGTGGGTTTCAAACAACACCAAAAAAAATGAAACATTCATTATTAACTTTGAGTCTCTATCGTTACCTGTTATGTTATTGTGTGATGTTTATTTTCTCATTTCCTTCCCCTAAAATCCAGTGTGCCAGCAGTCATGCAAGACAACGCATGTCTACCAACAAGATGGGTGAGACATCCACGTGCCAAAAATGGACTCTAACAGACTCTAACTCTTCACTCTGTTTCTCCTCAGAGACTATATCCTATTTATTCTCGCTCAGTCATTGCTTTTACTGCACATCTCTTCTGTTCAGCTCCTTCAGTCTCTCCATTTTCCGGCCTGCGCAATAGTATATCAGTCGTTGTCTGGACCGAGCAGGATTAGATCACTAAGGGCAAGGCCATTGTAGAGTTTCGTCAGGGCTGTGAGAATGGTGGGACGTTTCATCAAAAAACTAATTTCTCATGTGAAAACCAATGCACTGTGGGTGAAGTCCAGGCTGTGCCAGGGCCAGAAAATATGGATTCAACTCCTGCTGCCCCTAGATAAAACCCTACCCAAAAAAAATAAAAAAAATATGCAAGCTATAAAGGAATGTGGAGGGAAATTTATCGGCCTAAAGCCCGCAGCAATGGCAACTTTATCTGTTTGTGTGCAGGGGTGGACAGCTACATTTTCCCCATGTCTGTCTATATGCCATACTGTGTGAGTATGCATTTATATGAGGGTTTTGTAATGTGTCTGTGTCTCCAAACGTCTCGGCATCAGTGCGTGTACACACAGTTTCTTTTTTTTTCCTCTTTTCATTAAAGTTGGGTCCTTATCGGTTGTTTCACATTGGTTGATGAGGTTACTAAGCAGCAGTCTGTATTTCAATTCTTCCACAATAGTGGACAACTCCCAGCAGGCTTTCCACAAACTCTAAAATCCAGCTGCCTCCCCGTGGTTTAAATAATTACACTGTCCATCACAACAAAGAGTGAAGTGGAATATCAATGAGCGAAGAGAGAGAGGACAACAAAGCTGCCATGATAACATGGACACTTGTTTGAAATGAAACGAAGCCTCTGTATACGTACAGGGGGTGAACCTATTTGTTCTGAATGGGATATGACAAATGAAACTGCACACTTTTCAGCTGCAGGTTGGGTTGAAAGATGACATGTTAGAAACAGGATGTCAAAAAAAAATTTGACAGACCATCAAGCTTGGTTGTTAAACCAGTCAAATTGACAATTGGGGCATGAAGCCAGTTCTTGGTAAGGATGACGAGAAATTGAAGCTACGAGTGGCGATGTATGGCCCACAAACACTTCCCACTATTGCCCTCTTTTTACCTGCCCTCATTAACTAAGCGTCTTCAGGCTATCCCTCTCCTCCTCTGCCTGGTCAGAGCTGCATGTAACAAATTAATGGGGGGAAAAAACAACTTTTTTTTTTTTTTTTAAACAGCAGCTTTTCTGTTGGTTTTATCTCAATAGCAACCATTGTAGGTTTTGGTCACCTGGGGAGGATGAACAGGTCAATGTCAATTTTAGGAGAATCTACAAAAGTAAACTTTTTGATTTCCTTGGCAACGGAGGTTTTTATGTTAACCACGACCACATCCATAATATGTTCATATCGTGTGTCGATTCGTTCAGCTTGAGCCAAGGATTCATAAATTAAATGTTCACAATAATGTGCAATCAACAGGGAAACTACTCTTTTGAGAGCTCTCTAAGCTAACACCTTTCATGCCTACAACTTCTAATTCTAACATCTTATTCCCAAGTAGTTTTCCAATGATGCTTGAGGAGTTAGAAGGTGATAGATTGAATTCTCTAGGAGTTTAAATTTGTAGCTGGTTTTAAGGGGTATTTTGTTTGATTTTATTTAAGATGGAGGCCTCTTTGGAGGTCAAATGTCAACAAATGTTAAGTCTGTAACTGGTGGTTACAGACTTAACATGGTGGCATGTGTGTGAATTTTGAAGACCAGCTCAAACAAAAGTTTTATTTTCCCATTTTGTGGGAATATGGAAAAATTCCAAGTTATCACAAAATGGCAACCAAACCATGCCATCATTTGACCATCCCATAATAATCTCAAATCTTCCTTTGGATATCCCCGACACATCTGGGTGGTTGTGTTAGTGGATATTGAAAATTTCTTTTGAGGCCTATAAAAGATTTTGCCCCCATTCATTTTTTGACGGTTTCAACTGTGATGTTATCATTTTTTTGGTGATGGTGGCGGGGGATCGTTCCCTAAGTCAAAAATTCAATTTCACCATGTACTAGTTGCGCTCCCCTTTTGGTGAGTTTTTCAGCTTATGTTGGGGGAAACATTTCACCTAAATGTGCAATGAGAAAGAAGACTTGCAAAAACACAATGGTCCTTAGAGTCCAGGACTGCTGTGGGCCACAAATATTCACAGTTGGTTTGATGTATCCTGTCTAGAGGTAAGATCTTAAGCCCGAGCTTGAGTCAGAACCTGACCCGGCCCGAAATTCGGGTCTGGTCGGGCTTCTCTCTCGCTGACTTTTTATATAAATATATGTTTATAAAAATGTATACTAAAACGATGTGTGGATACTAAACTAAGGAATACTTGTTATAAATAAATAACTTGGTTAAAACAGAGAAGGCGCTGCGCTGTAAGGTAATTGCTATATAACTACTACTAAACAGGAAGCGCAGACGCAAAGCCAGGGCAGGCTTTGCGCACGTGTCATGAATGGAATCTTCCCTCCGCAAGTCTGCATCTATTTTGTTTTGGTATCCCCGATATGGAGCAGCAAGAAGTCAAGGATAAACTTAAGACAGGGGAACTGAAAAGGCAAACACGCACCGCTGGTAAGAGTGAAGTGTGGCTGCAGTATTTCTCCACTGCTTTGAGCTCGGGCCTGCAAATCAAGTTAATTGTTCGGGCTCGGGCTGGGTTGGGCTTTAAAGCCCGCGGGCCTGGGTCAGGTCGGGGTGGATTTTTTAGGCCCGATCTTACCTCTAATCCTGTCGCTCAGAGGTAGGGATGGGTACAGAGCCCTGGTATCCCTTGTGCTATCTTAGATTACCCCACCCTTACATTGACGTGTTATTCCTAGCATGACAAAGGTGGATAAAGGTGGAAAGATTTCATGTAATCCATGGAGACCAGTGAGGTTCACAAATCATTGAAGTAAAAAGGTTCAGCGCACTGTCTAGTGGGTCTAGATGACCCAACTCCCAACGTTAAAGTGCCTAGGATAGCACAAGGGTTCATGAACGAGCCCAACATTCTTCAATAAAGCAGTCTCGTTAGGATCTGACCTCAACGGTTCTGCCATCGGTACTGGAGCAGTCGCTTTTTATCGTCACACAAGATATAAACGTTATCTGCCATATTTAACTCACCAAGTCAGTAAATTTTCCATTAATTAATGAAGATATTCTCGCTGAAGAGGAGAGGTCTGTCTGGCTATTTGTGTGCACGGGGGGCGGGGCTGTTGTTCAGACACTACGCACACACAAACAATGAAGAACTGTTGGCTTTCTGCAATCTACCTGTATAATCCGACATATCGCCCTTTGCAACTGCATTTTATTTTAGAGTAAACAGTTTATTTAATTTGTTTTATATTTACATCATGACAGCAATATGTCAAAAAATTTCTTTTTATATTCTTTTAAATAAATAATTTTTTTCATGTATTTTACTTTTCAAGTTGGAAAAATGCGTAAAGTAAAATTTTTCGTTACAAAAACAATGTTGTTGCATAATGAGGAAACAAAACACTTTGTGTTTTTAATTTGTTATTTATTTATTTATTTTTCGTCCTCAAAAAGTATCGATAAAAGTATCGTTAAAATACCGGATCGATAAGCAGTATCAATAAGAGTAGTAGTACCGTTAAAACCTTAGCAATACCCATCACTACTCAGAGGTCATATAAAGTTTCTTTTCTTACTTAGGTAAAGGTTTAAAAGAATGAGGAGGATGACGATGAGATACTTCTCATACAGAATCAGGTTGTGTCAAATTTAAGCATCAAAGCCTGCCCTGCAAGGGGCAGTTGAAGTCTTCTTAGACAGGCAATTATCTCAACCAGATTCTCTAACCTTCAGAGCAGTGTTGCAGTTATCGCTTTATCCCAAGGGAAGATGGAAAAATAAACATAAACTGAGACCCATTAAAAAGGAAAAATCTGTGTGGCTTCTTCACTAAAACTGTATTGGGGACAGGTCTTCTTTTTTTTGGAAAAATGGCAGCAGATTGAGTTGTTATGTGCTTCACTCTATCATCCAAATAACAGTATCTCTCTTAGGGAGTCCCTCTGTTTCTAAGCCACCCCCACTGGCTGTGCCCTCGGACAAATCTGCCAACCCTCTTGCGTTTAGCAGCCAAAAACAAAATTGGCCATCGCCTTCTTGTTCTGATTTCTTTCCCTTCAGTTTCCCGTTCCTCTACTTCAGTGAATCGAGGCCCCTGACAGGCAGATGGGCAGATGGGGATTGACAGTATTCCCTGGGCCGGAAGCTAATTGGGGGAGACTAGGGAAGGATTTGGGGCTGCTGAATGGTCCTGACATGATGAGAAAATCAATGGACACTTCCAGTGGATTTGCATCGCGCTGAACTGAAAGTCCACAATGTAACCCGTCTCTGTTGTGAGCCATTAAGTATTGTGTCTCAACTCTTATAGGGATAAGAGCTGAAATGGGACATCCCACCTCAAGTTAAGCAAAGTATGCAATGACTACTGCTGTCAAAGAGGAAAAGGTGATATACCCAGTGTTTATTTGCATGGGTTTTGACAGCTAAAAACCAGCTCGATACTTTTTGGGCACTATATTACTTGGCACGTAATAATAGATAAGTTATATAGTGCCAGAATCTAGTCTCTCAAAACATTTATTTATATTGAAAAAAGAGGTCTGTTGGCACCAAATCGGATTTTAATGTTTGATCAAGGAAATTAGTTTTCACTTTGGTGAATCTGAGTTTTCCTGTTTATTGAGAGCAGGGGTCTGGAACCTGAGGCTCCAGAAGCATATAGCTCTTTGACCCTTCCTTTATCTCTGGTTGAAGAATAACATATCTTTTAGAAAATACGGCACTTAATGCAATGCAAAACTGTCAGATTAGTCCACCTATATTCAACTCATTCACAAAGAGTTGAAGCACATTTCACTTTATGGCTCCTATTGGGTTGACGTCAGTGAAAAATTGATCCGAATGGCTCTTTAGATGTTAAAGATTGCAGACCCCTGATCTACAGCCTTTGCCACTTAATTCCATTTGTACCACTTAAATTAATTGTAATTTCTATATCTTCTATTAACGATCAGAGCTGACCTACTTTGACAACATTTTTTTTGGCATAGCTACACAAAAGCTAGTCTGGTTGCAGGGATAAGGGGTTTCTGTTCCTCAAACAATGTCCTGTCCCAATGTGACACTAGTGTGAGAAAATGTCACTTTGTCCCTTCAGAAAGCCTATCAGCTAGTTTGAAATACTGAAACACCAAAGAGGACTTGAAGGACAGTCTGAAGATGCATCCATTGGATTTATTATGACTTTATACTCATGTGTTCAAATGCAGCGGGCTAGAATACACATTTTACTTTTTGCTTTTTATTTAGTCTCACATGAAAAAAATGGAAGTTATTTATCTAAGCAATTTAAAATCTTGAGAAGACACGGAAAAGAAAATACAATGTTAGTTGTCCAGCTGTTGCAAGAAAGCCATTCATTCCATTCATGGATAACACAACTTCAGAGGTTCGTCTTTTGAAAATAAATTGGATAAAATTGAATTTAAGAAAATATCAACCGAATTTACTGTAATGTTCAATTACCCCTATCATCATCACTTCCAATATATTGCTTATTTTCTGTTCAAAATGGATTACTAAAACACATTATGGCATGACAAATACCAGAGGTCCTTTTTCTTTTTTTAATAAAAAAGAGCATATTCAATGGCAAAAAAAAAAAAAAAGTCAGAAAACAAAAAAAGTTGATTACAAACACACAATATGTTTAACCTTTTATTTCATTTATTTTATTTAATGTTACAGTCTCAAAGTACGATAAATTAACTCTACTATACAAACATTGTAGACCAAATATTTATTGGATGTGAACTTTGTCCTATAAATGTCATGATGGAGGGTGGCTCGAGAGCCGGTTGGACCCAGATGCAGAGGCGGAGGCATGAGGATCAGGGACTAGTGGGTTTAATTCACAAAAACAAGAAAAATAAAAGCGCTGCAGAGCAGGTTACAGAACAAGACAAAACTTACTTGGCATGGCTTGAAACATTAAACGAGAGCGTGGCGAGGAACATGGAACTATACAGCATGACATGAACACCAAGACAGGAATAATGGACCAACACAGGAGGAAGGCAGAGACAAGACTTATATACAGACAGGGCAGACAAGACACAGGTGAACACGATCAGGGCAGATGGGGACCAAAGGAAGTAAAACTCAAGAAACAAGACAAGACAGGAAACCTTTCAAAATAAAACAGGAAACAGAACCAAACAAGACAGGACAAGAACTAAAGCGAAAAACAAGACACAACAAACTGAAACCATGACAATAAAATACATTATACATTTTTTTTGTTTGTTTTTTTACCATCTGTCAGTTGTGAGTTTTCCCTGGGATTTCCTCCATTTTCAGTGTTTGGAAAACAGTCAAACATGCCATCAGTGTTAATGTACCAACAGATCTGTGGCAGACATTGTTAGAGTGAAGCAAAAAGCAGGGATTCATGCCTAAATGCTGCCTCCAGTCAGTTATAAAGCCCTGGACAAAAAAGGTGCCAGACAGCTCATCAACAGAAGTTCACACAAATGTGCAGCAGAGATTTTAGACCTGCTTCTTTATGGGGCCAAGATTGATCAAGTGGGATAAGTTATAAAATGTCCTTATCAACACCCACATCATCTCAGCGATGGGCATATCAGGATAGAAGCGCATATATCCAGGACACCTTGACAATTCATCACCAGACCACCACAGAGAAAGGCAACTGTGAATATTGAGACATGAGTACGTTTTCTTGAGAACAAGCCTCCCAACGCATGAATTTGGACTGATTCCAAAGTACATAGAAACAGATGTGCAGGTGCAATTAAGACATGCCAACTTTCCAAGTTCCAAACGCTAACCGCAATCATGCACAGTATTCTGAAAAAAAGCACTTTCTGATTAAAGTATTTTTCTCAACATTTTAATTGTGTTTCTCTTGGAAACTAGCTGCACTTCTGAACAACCCCACCAAGCCTGGTGGAAGGCTGAGCAGTGAATCTTCTTCTTCTGTGTTGCTGTCAGTAAGCAGTATTGATATACACACCTACAGTGTGCTCTATTGGTTGTTAGTGGACTAACAATGAACACATGAGCGTATTTTTGTTTGTTTTTATTAACATATAAGTTGCAACCAAAACTATCCAAGAGATCTGCCATCTGTATTTCGAAAAATGCGTGATAAAAAAATCAAACAAACAAATAAAAAATCTGTTTATTCTAGATTTAAAATGAAAGAGCTGCCAGAGACTTCTTATGGGGCGGGGCAGAGATTGTGTAGTGGTGGGAGGTTTTTCCACATCGGCTGCACTTGCGCTTAAATTCAAAATGTCACTGAGGAGCAGAACTGAAAGGCATTATTCATTCTTGGATTCATGTCATTAAATTTACCATTATTTGATTGACTCAGTGACATTTCGAAAATGCTATTTACTATTGCAAATAAATATACGTGTTATCCCTGAAATGACTCTGAAAATAAAAGGTAATAAATTCATGTAGCACATAATAATCTGCTTCACTGGGAGTGAAATGGACCCGTGCTACAATGGCTCTGCCTGAGGTAAGTACGCCTTGAAAGTAATGCATGCTGCTGCGGATCTGTTCGTACCTTCGGGAGGAAGGCCTGAGGGAGAGTTTGAATCTGTGCAACCGGAAAAAAAAGAAAAAGCCCACCTGCAGCTTCCCAAATGAGAGATAGGGGAACATAACATAAATGCACTGACACAAGATCTGGGAGCCTACAGGGGTCTGTCTTCCTCCGCATGGAACAGATTGGCCTCATCATTCCCAGCTGTGTGACAATAGAAAAGTGGCCTCTGATTTAGCTGGAACTTCATTCTTTTTCCCTTCAACTGTCTCATTTTGGGTTAGCCAATGTTTTCTCACCACAAAACACAACAAAACCAAAACAATCAAAAACAACTTTTTATTGTATTTTGTGAGTTTTCGTCCCAACAATAATGTCTCGTGCTGCATTCCCACCGGACCTTGAGTTTCAACGTAAAGCCAATGTAAAGAGACGATCTGCAGGTCCTGCAGCACCATTTCAACTCTAGGGATTCAGCTTTGGGCACGTGACGTTTTCAGAGACTCGATCAAAGGGTAGAAAAATAAATCCGTCCTGAACTTCCATCCATCTTCTTAACCTGCTGGGGTTGCCGGCAAAGGCGGGATACACCCTGGATAGGTCACCAGCCTGTCACAAAACCCATGGAGCTGGATCAATCGTGCCCGCTCAGTGACAGGCTGGCAACCTATCCAGGGTGTATCCCGCCTTCACCCAACAGTAACCGGGACAGTCTCCAGCAACTCAGCGAAGCGAGCAGAGGATAAGGATTGAGCAAGCGATCTGGCAGACGAAGAGCCGCCGCAGGTGCCGTCGTACCGGACGCAATGGCTCCAGCTCCGTGGGCTGATGATTTTTCTTTTCATCAAGACAATAATAAAAAGATCCTCCCGTTTGATTTTGATTTTTCCTTAATGCGGGAAAGAAATTCTTCATACTGGGCCACAGACAGACGGAAGTAACGTTGAAAACAGCGTGAAGTTCACTGTACTGCGATGTGTTCTCCAGCGTCTCTGTAGAGCTCTCCAAGACACATAAACCCAAGCTTGCTCAACATCATCCATAATCCATGATGTGGCAAGACATTAAGTCCAGAAAAATGTTGTTGGTTGTTCCGCGGCCGCAGTGTGAGGGGCAGGTGTCGAGCAGTACGATTGACGCACGTCAAAAGAAAAAAAGCAGAAGCAAATTCAACGTGTGGATCGCGTCCTGTGTAAATACAATGTAACAAATTAGAGTTTAGTCCTCTGACAGTGTTTGTCAAAGGAAATCACGAAACTTTGCGTTATTTCTTTTAATTAACAAGATTTTATATTTGTGATCCAGAGAAAAAGAAAAAAAACTACAAATTGTTTAAAATATTTCGTATTGTTTAACACAAATAGAAATTACTTTAGAAAAATTTAAACAAACCTGAACTGTCAATTGCTGCGCGTTTCTTGGTTTAATGGTTGAGCAAACAAATGAAATATTTAATTTGGACAGTAAAATGGTGAGAAAAGTCTTTTTTATGTACAGTTTTAGGTAAACTGTACCTTTTATAACCAAGATAAGATTATTATAGATAAATAATAATACATAATTTGAAATAATACTTTTTGTCAGAATGTATATTTTCATATATATATTATATATTTTTCAGATTTAAGTCATCAGGAATTGTTTGCTTTTTCTTATTTCTCTTATCTTTTACTTTTTGCAGTTTGGCTTTTTTGTTGCATAACTTTCCACTTCTTTCAAAACACACGCTAGGTTTGTAACCCTTTACCTACCAAGAAAAGACCAAATCAATAAAGAAAAAAATTCTGGTGCACCCAAAGATTTTAATAATTTGTTTTCTAAATTTTAAGTTTCACCTCACAGTAAGAAGGCCCTGGTTCAAATCCCAGCTGGGACCTTTCTGCGTGGAGTTTGCATGTTCTCCTTGTGTAGGCCTCTGAGCACTTTGGCTTCCTCCCACAGTCCAAATACATGCTTCATAGATGATTTGGTCTCTCTAAATTGATCCTAGGGGTGTGAATGTGGCCCGGCAACAGATTGAGGACCTGTTCAGGGTGTACCCTGCCTTTTTCCATCACTACCTGGGATAGGCTCCAGCAACCACGTGACCCTGAAAGGGATACAGGGTGGATAAACTGACAAATAAAGGACTGCAACAGAAAATAAATGTCAACTTTTGCTGGTGTTTTATGTGGAAAAAATTTAGAAATTATTAAAAGACACAGGTTGAAATGAAGGTAAATCCAATTAAAGCACAAAAAGAAAGATAAAATCTGTGTCTGTAGATGAAGGTTCTCCAAAATTGCATTTCTTAAAAACCTTTAAAAAAATCCCTTTCAAAACCTCTTTTTTTCCAATTTTCTGACATGTATTGTGACATAAAAAGAAAAGAAAATCATCCCAGAATTAACCATTTAAGTTTCCTGAACTATGCAAGAGATTTTTTTTAATAAAGTTATGCTTTCCTTCTAAGTTATATGTCAACTTCTGACTTCGTGTTCTCGATGATTTTTGCAGGAGGAACATTGATTTAAGAAACCGCATCAAAAGCAACACATTAAAATCAAAATCAAAAGGGAGGAGCACATAAATCCCAGTTGTCATGGAAACATCATCTGTCCAGGTGACATTGCCCTCATTGTGACAGAGATTTCCTTTGCAACGGCAGGTGGAATGAAAAACAGCCGGTTCTCATTCACCCACCAGTCACCCAAGATTTACAGCATGAACTCTTCTCTTTCTCCTTGATATTTCTCACCCATTTCTTGCCCTTTATTCATCCTTTTCACTTAAAGCTAAACCTCTATGTCACTGCTCGGTGCACTCACTGACACTACTGTGAAAACTAAGAAAAGTTGTTTAAAGTGTACAAATCAATTCCTTGTAGGCTTCTGCTGTCCCAGAATAGCTTGCAAATAAACTTAGTAAGATTTTTTCATGTGGAAAGATCCAAATCTGTGAATGCTTCTTTCTCAATTTCTTCCCGCAGTTGAGAGGAGAAAGACTTTAATGTACACCACACAAGCTGACAAATGGAGACATTTTTGTTTTATTTTGTAACTTGCAAATTACAATTTTTCTAACACTCACATTAGTCTCAAAATAATATAATCCAAAGCCTTTTTTTAAGACAATACACAAAAATATATCAGCTTAGCTTCAGCTTTCTTTGTCACTTATGAAAAAAACTTTTTTCTATGTTTGTGTCTTTTTTGTTTATTTGGGTTAATTCATTTTTTTGCCGCCTAACTCTGCTACTTTGCATTTCAAACTTGCTTTTTTTCCTAGTTGTTATTTATTTATTTAGAGTAATAGAAACAAACATCCCAACCACTTGTGGGCAAAGGCCGTATACCCCGGACAGGTTGCCAGTCTAATGCGGAGCCACAATCACACACCCGTTAGCTTACACACTCGCATTCACACCTATCGACAATTAAAGTAATCAAATAACCCATGAAGCATGTTTTTGGACAGTGGGAGGAAGCCGGAGTCCCCGGAGAAAACACACATGCTCAGGGAGAACATGCAAACCATTACAGAAAAACATGCAAACTCCACATAGTCTCCAATTGGTGATTCTGTTTCAGGCCCCCCAGCTAGGAATGGAACCTGGGCCTTCTTGCTGTGAGGCTTCAGCAGCCCTGTGACCCCAAAAGGGACAAAACGGGTTTAGAAAATGAATGAACAAAAGAAAAAAATTTAAGCTTTGAGGCACAACAAAAGACATTAATTCCAAAATAAATAAAATTGAAAAATGTTTTTTTGGGGGGGGATCAGGTTAAAGTGAATAGAAAAGAATTGTCATTGTAAATTTGAAAGGAAAATATTTAATTTGAAAACAGCAATAAATTTGAAAAGTCTTTTAAAAGAAGTACTTCAAATTTGGAGGAAAAAAAATCTACGCATAATTTGAAAAAATACTGAAAACTTGAAACCGCAACCAAAAAAACAAACATTTGTAACAACTGCTGTTTTGTGCTCTCAGTTTTAGCTTTTGGCTAGGTTTTTGTTTTAATGCTCAATATACAGATTCAATTTCGAAATCTTGCTTTTTGAGTGGAGCCAGATTTTACATGGGGTTTGGGCTTTGGGCCCTTTGTCGACCGGGACATGATTGACTGTCTGCTGTTGGTCCAACCTGTGTCAGCGCTCCTCTGATATACCAAACTTTGGGAGAGCATTATCAATACTGTATGCCACAGAAATAAGCAGAAATGATGCCACCACAACCTCTGTCACCCGATGTAGACTGGTCTTGATTTGACTGCATATGTAGCATAATTTGGTGCATGTCTGGTGTTTTGGTTTTTACAATTGTAAAAGATTGGAAAAGTGTGATACGAATAAAGTTTGATTTGAACCATCTACAATTTCTTTTCAAACCCCCTTTTGCAACATCCATTAATCGTTATGTCCTGCTAATTGGAATGGGCCTAAAATACAACAGGGTGTGCTGATTATCTGCAATAATTAATAATAGAGGATAAAAAAAAAAAACGATTCATATGGCTGTGTTGCTATATTTGTGACAGAAGGAAACTACATACAAAAGCATTATCTCGCAAAAGAGGGAGGCAACTAGGTAACCAGTAAGATATAAAAAAGTGGTCATCCATCAATTGTAAAGGTAAATCAGTAACAGATATAAAAAAAACACTAAGGTGACCATGACACAAAACTTAGGCTACCTTTCAGTCCGAAGAGATTAGCCATGTAAAATGAAACAAAAACAATGCAAAATAATTTTCATTTGGCAGCAATAAAGTTTTTCAATGACTTCACGGTGAAACCATTAAATAAAACAGTTCAGAATTTTTCAGGTTTTTCAGAAAAAATGTCCTCAATTGATTTTGAATAAGAAACAAGTTTTTAGGCATAGGAATATGTTTTGTAAATAAATTATTTAAAAAAAAATATTATAAGCCTATAAAAAAGGAAAATGTTTCATTAAATTAATAATCACATAACAATCACATGACTAAAAAAATGAAAGTGGGTCAATTTATCGCATTTTTTCTCTCGGTTTCATTTTGTCCTTTCTAAAACCTCAAATCTGATATTTTTCTGGAGTCTGTTTACCACCTTTTATTATTTAACACTTACGGCAGCACAGCTGTGAATGTTGCTGGGTCTGACTGTTTGTCCATGGGGGCAGCAGGGGTTACATGGGAATACCAAAGTATTGTTTAACTTTGTGGTTTCATTTGGCTGCTTGGAACAAAAATAATGCACAAGGGGAAACACTATAATAATCCATGATTATAGATGTTACTTACACACGCTAATTGTGTGGTCAAGTAAACAAAAAACCTATAATAATGATCATTTCTCTTTAAGTTCTATTTTTCTTGAGTCCCTGAAAAGTAGCACAGTTATGGTACAGCCAAGCTCGCTAAGATCATGCCCTGAGTGCAAAAGTCCATTCTTGAAAGCCCACCGTCATCCACAGAGTTGAGTGTTTACTGCTCAAGTGTCTACTTGTGGGTATTAACCAAGCGGCGTGCCGCTGAAACTAGGCCATGCAATGATGCCAAGCACGCCCTGGGAAAGAGAAAGCTAAAGAAATAAAGACACAGAGGGAACCAAAAGAACACTCTAAAGAAATAGGCCACAATGAATAGGCCACAAAAAAAATAAATAAAAGAAAATGAACCAAAACATATGCTCAAAAAGAAGTTCCAATCCAGAGAATTGCAAAGTCGAATAAGGAAATGTGAGAGAATAGAACTAAACTGGAGCAGACTAAACAGACTTATTCTTCCTGCTCAAGACTGTGATGGGTAGAAGCTAGCAGACTGCAGTATGGTGAGTCACTACAGAAACTAGTTAGAGTGCAGAACCTTGAAAGCTCAGAGAAGCCATACAGCCATGCCTTTACCTGGAATTACAGGAAGTGGATTACTCAACTGTTTTTTAAAGAGAAACTACAACCACAAAAGAACCTGACAACTGCAGGGGTTTTTTTTCATTTTTTTTTTTTTTTTTTTGAGCTGCCATTTTCCTTCCAGCTGCTGAGTTGCACCACAGTTAACGGCACCGCTGTTTGAGTTAGGAACCCGTAAAGACCCATTCTGATAAAAAATGGTGTTATTAAGATATTCTAGTGGCATTCTTCTGATGATGAGGGACATTTATTAAGAAAATTGGGATTAAAATTGCATTTCTATGTATTCCTTTGTTCAAATCATTGTAAATCAGGACGGATGAAAAAAAATCCTGTCTAAAAAGGAGTTTGACATAGAATGTATGATTGGCAGCCCACAAGCTCCCTGCTGTGCTACATTCTAACCAACTTTAGTCAACTAGATCCATACAGCCCACCATATTTTTCGCATCGATTTATAAGGCACAATGTCAATGAATGGTCTTTTTTTGATCTTGTCAATAATAAGGAGCAGAGTCAGAAATAAGTCTGTCAGTTAGTCCGACTTTATTAACTACATTCACAGTACCTCTAGAACTTGTTTGTAACATGTTCCATGTTAGCTACATGAGAATATTCACAATACCTGTGACTCCCAACCTTGTTGGCAACTGTTAAAAAAACAGTAATACCGCTAAAACAAACCTTACTTGTGACTATGCTAACTCCCAATCTTGTTAGCAACACGTAAAAAAAAAAGAAACACAGTGTTACACAGCTACAAGTTAGATGCGTTAGCATATTCATAATAACATCCAACCTTGTTTGCAATTGCTAAAAAAAACAGACTAACATTTTGACAGAGCACAGTGTTCCCCTCAAATCACTAAGCACAACCAGAATGAATCCGTATATTAGGCGCTCAAGATTATAAGGTACACTGTCGCACCTCATTGATGATAAGTCTTCCTTTTCTTTGTCCGAGCTGACATCTGGCTCAAAACTGTATAACTCCAATATTACTCTGCATTTTTGTTGAACTTGTAATTTTAGGTTTAAGTTGTGAGGGGCTATAAGCTAGCGGGAGAACATGTAAACAGAGAGCTCTCGATTATGGGTGGGCAAAGTCACTCCATACCAGCAGTACTGGCAACAACTGACAGGTGAAATTTCTTATGATCTACAGCAGCTCTGCAGAAACTATGTTCTAGGAAATGATTTTCTTCTCCATTTTGACTAAAAATTAGATTTAATCATAAATTAAAGGCCACTGTAAATTTACAATAGCTCAAAAGATGATTGGAGTGGGTCCCTAAGACTTCAGGTACAGCCTTAAAAAAAAAAAATCGTTCAGAAGTACTTAAAAGAATCTTTGTCTCATCTAAAGAAAGTTCTGTGCAAAATGCCAGCCAAAGCCTCATCTAATATGAAGAAGGCAATCAAGACAAAGGTTTGACATTTGAAGCATTATTACCAGCGTGTTTGTCTATGGCTGTGTGTATGTGCTTGTGTGTGGGATGAAAAATATACTGTATTAGGAGAGGGAGGGAAGGAGAAGGAAAAAAGCAGACGATGCACGACCAGCACGGATGTGAGATGACCTTGATAGCTCATCTTTGCAGGCATTAAAAGTGGAAAGATGAAAAATTGCCCCTTAAGATATTTATCACATTATGGTCCAAGTATAACAGATGTGAATCGAGTAATTATCCCCTTCTATCCCGCCATTTTTCATCAGTCGTTTTATATGATACGCACAGTGGAGGCATGAATTTGTAAAATGAATGTCCACTTTATAGTCTTTTCAAGCATGAAAGCATGCTGGCTTGTGGATGATAGGACTTCATACTTTTACCTCACCTTTTTTTACAACTAGCCAATGCACAGCTAGAATGAAAACGGCAGTGTTTGATAGAAAATGAAAAAAAGCTTAATTAGATTCTGACTTAAAGTCCCACTCCGGTCATCTTTTGATTTATTTTAAAAGCATTCCCAGTGGTCTCTTATTCATGATTATGCTGTGTTTAGCCAAATAAAAAAACTAAAAAAAAACTGTCAAGGACATAGTTTTTGCAGAGTGGCAATAGGTCATTAGAAATTTTCCTCTGAATTATTGGCCGCCCCCCTTCCCCTCCCTGTAACTGAGACCTTGGAGCAGGGAGCTTGTGGCCCGCACAGCATATGTCACAAATAGGTTCTATTTCAAACAGCCTTTTTTTCGTCTGCTCCTGATTCACAACAATTTAAACAAAGAAATATTCTGAAATGCAATTTAAAAGCTCAGCCTTCTTTATTTATGTCCTCCAATGTCAGAAAAGTCCCACAAGAACATGTTAAAAACACAAAAAAACACAATATTTTATCAGAGTTGCTCATTCACTATTTAAAAAAATATATGCAGACTTTGATTCAAATGCATACTGTGTCTATAGATCCTCCTACCAATGTCTGCGCCGGCTGCTACTGATTCATTTATTTATGTCACTCTAAGATGGCGGTAGGATGGCTGATAAATGTGAGAGTGGCATCACGCTGATGATTATCCATCATGATACTGAGATCAATACAGGAGGAGGTTGACACAACATGAAGCAGAAGAATGAGAATTTGCTCCTCTGAGTGTGATTTGGGCGCTAAAGTGAAATACAGAAGGAACTTTTGTTTTTTATAGGTTTCAATCATAATGAAAAAAATGTATCGTGAGATTTGGAAAAATGTGAGAGTAAGAATAAGCTGCTTTGGAATCATGATTGAATACAAGCGGCTGAAATGAGCTTCCTCCGTAGGGTGGCTGGGCGCTCCCTTAAAGATAGGGTGAGAAGCTCGGTCACCCGCGGGGAGCTCGGAGTAGAACCGCTTCTCCTCCACATCGAAAGGAGCCAGCTGAGGTGGCTCGGGCATCTAGTCCGGATGCCCCCTGGACGCCTCCCTGGAGAGGTGTTCCGGGCATGTCCCACTGGGCGGAGGCCCGGGGGAAGACCCAGGACACGCTGAAGAGACTACGTCTCTCGGCTGGCCTGGGAACGCCTCGGGGTCCCCCCAGAGGAGCTGGAGGAAGTGGCTGGGGTGAGGGAAGTCTGGGCATCTCTGCTCAGTCTGCTGCCCCCGCGACCCGGTCCTGGATAAGCGGAGGAAGATGGATGGATGGATGGATGGAATCACGATTGACTTTTCCCTTTTCGTACCAGGTTTTTGTGCAAGGATAGTGCAGGACTTGTTCACTAAACTTATGCGGATTTAAAATGTAAAACAAAATATTCGACTCAACTCCTTCACGCTATATGCTACTAATTTGTAACACACTATAAAATCCACTTAATCCTTTTGGGCTACACTCACACCGCTCTTCGCAACACGTGTTCAAGTGACCACTTCCAATGAAAAGTACATGCAAACAAGCTTAATTGTTTAATTTCACGTTCAAAACTTACTTTCAAGCAAAGCCACACACATTTTTAACTGTTTTCTGGCTCTACATACAAATATGGCCAATGAACATGTGTCAAACCAGATGAAACTTTGACCAATCAGGGAACACCCTGGGTTAAATGCACATTCAAGAATGCCCGTTTAGCACGCCACGTGCCTGTTGTGAATGTAGTTTACACCAGAGCTTTAGCTCTAGAGTTTACATTCTTTCGACTATCATAACTCTTTAACTGTTAATGCATTTAACTTAATTCCAGCTGATTCTGCAGCAGAGAAAAGATATTTAACACTGTACAGCCGGGAAAAGCTGACGTCATTAACGTACAATCAGCTGATTCTGTTGCAGAGAAAAGTGGCTTTGCACCAACATACAACACTTTTTCTGTGTGTCAGACTCACTTTTTTCACTGTGATTGCTTGAACGGTTAAAGATCTACAGTACGTCAAAGAGCGACGGCTATTTACATATCACCAGCGACAGCTCAGGTGTTAAAGGGTTTATTTTTCATCACCTCAAACAGAAGACAAACTGATGCATATTTTGTCATAAAATTGGAAATAAATTAAGGCATGTAGGGGTTAAAATGGCAAATTAATGGCCTAGACATAATCTCTGATTTTAGGAAGAAAGAAAATGTTAATAATCTCTGCTTTGAAGTGTGTCCTCTTGTGTTAAGCACAAACAAAGTTGATGAGATGATTATGCAGCTCATTACAAAACTGGCGTGGTGTGGGAGAAAGTCAACAGTTAGTCTTGATCAGTATTCACTGTGCAGTCATTCTGAATGGTCACAGCTACTGGAGGGATTAACGCTTCATTATTCTGGGCACAGAGTGAGTGAGCTGGATCTCATTGGCCACTGTCATTTAAGTCAGCATCTCTGAGGGTAGCAGGGCCAGGCCCTGCTTGCAGTGATGGAGTTTTCTGCAGCTACGTTGGAGGGATGTCTTCAACATTTGCAGATTACTGCCACGATCTGCAGGCAGGAGGTGCAGTGCTTGGGGGGGGGGGGTATTGTACCAGCCAAGCTACACTCTGACCACCTGCTTTGTGAGACATTACATATCTCTACGGGCAATGCAGTGCAGGGACTCTGCTGCCTACAGCTGGGCTTTTGTTCTGTCCCCGAGTGGCATCGCAGGCAAAAGGAGAGAAATCTACGGCTTTTCTGGAGCTAACCTCTCCAGCAGTAGATGCTTGTTTATCACCTTGAAACATATTGTCACCATTCAGTCAAGCCTGGAAAGATGGCAAGCCAGACAGAGCAGTGGAGACAAGGAGAACGAGACAAAAACTATGGAGGGAGCACACGCAGGCAAAAAACAGAGAGGAAGAAATGGAGAAGGAAAGTCTGGCGAGAGCGTAATGGATGGGAGGGGGAGTAATTATGGGAGGCTGGATTAATTAGGCTTCTAGTCTGCCTGCCTCTCAAACTCCCTCTGAGCTTCATGGCAGCCCAGGCCACAAACCGATTCCCAAAAGCCAGCCCTTCTGTTGTTCCTCAGATTTTCCACTTATTTAATGGAATATTTGTTTCCATGATCAAAGCAGGCTGGCGAGGGCTTTAAATCTACACTGTAAATGAAGCAAATTACAAACAAAATGGCAAAGAAAAGATGCAATTGGGCTCCTATTGCTTGTAATTGCAAGTATGATTGAAAACTGGTACAAGCAAAATGGAAGTTGGAAACAATCTGCTTTCCTTCAAGTCATCACCATCACTTTAGTGCAGTTTCATCATTCTAGCTAGGTTAGGATGATGGACTTTCCACCACAAATTCTACCACATTTTCCGTATAAGAAGAGGCAACTGAAAGCATCCATTTTTTCAAAAAAAAGGCCTGAGTGGTGATTATATGGACTAATTCTGGTTGTGCTTACCCATGTCAAAATGTTTTGAGGGATATACGGCACTCTGTTAAAGGTTTGGTGTTATTATAAATACCTTAATGCAGTTAACATCTAGCGGTGTTGGAGATTTTCTTTTTTTTTACGTGTTATTAAGTTAGCGCCTGGTGTTAGCATCATAGTAACAGATGTTTTAGCGGCATCATTTTCTGTTTTTACAGACTGATGCAACGTTGGGAGGTTACAGGTATTCTAAATATGCTAACATGGCTAATGTGTACCGTGATGCAAACAAGTACTAGAGGTCGCTGTAAACACAGTAAATAAAGTCTGACTGACTGACTAATATCTAACTGCTTAATGAGCCTTAAGCTATGTTCACACCGGGCATAAGATGCTTATTATTGAACGCATGTTCAGCATATGGTGTTCACACCGGATGAGTAGGGGGGGCATTTTCTTCTGTTTTCTTTTTCTATTGTTTACTAGCCCATCTACAGCTGAAAGAGGCTTGGTGTCAAAGTGGTGCAAATCCCGCGAATCTTGCTCCAAGCATTTTCTTTCATTGCTCTAGATGAAAGACTTGGTGTCATATAATTCCAGCTGAGCAGAAACCGTAATTATTAATTTCTCCTTAGTGATCAATTTTCAAACGGTTTGCACTTCCGTGGATGAAAAGGGACGCATTTCATACATCACCACCAAATCCGACCCCCTTATTATTCAAAGTTCGACCTGGTCTAACCTTTAACATGCGTGAAGTGACTGTGTTTTTGCTACACAGAGCCCAAAAATTATCCAAAATATGTGGGTAGCTTTGCGTAAATGTTAGAGTTTTGAGTAAGGAAGGAAAACGTGCATTGAAAACGTGCATTGACACGTCTATGTAAACGTGTGTTTACATAGACTTTTCAGTGAAAGTGGTCACTTGAACGAGCATTGGCAAAGGCAATTGTGAACTTACTTTTATAATTCAGTGCGCCTTATATATGACATAATTTTGAAAATAGACCATTCATTGATGGTGTGTGTGCCTTAAAGTTTATTACATAGTATGTGTGCCATCAGAAAGTACTTTTTTTTAAAACTTTATTGACAATTGAGGCATCATAGATAACATAACGAACAGTAACTATATGATCAACATTACCTCGAATAGCAATCACCATTGCCAAACATAACATAAAAAATAAAAAATAGAAAAAAACGAATGAACATAACACACAAAAATAAATAAATAATTAAAATAAAAAAAAACAAAAAAAAAAACATAGATCCATCCAAAAAGTTTAATATTGGTTAGGGGAACTCATTAAAATGGAAGCAATGGTAACGCTTTCTTTTACAGTACAGTACTTATAGTGTACTTAAGTGGTATTTACATGGTACTTCTTGTGTAACTACTGGGTACTTTCAGGGTACTTACATGATACTTTTTTATGGAATTTACTGGGTACTTACAGTGTGTTTACATGGTACTTTCTGTGGGACTTTACTGGGTACTTTCATGGTACTTTTTGTGTCTACTCTGTACTTATATGGTACTTACTGTGCATTTATATGGTACTATTTGGTTCATACCTATGTGGTACATACTGGGTTTTTATAATATTCTTACTGGGTATTTACATGTTGTGCAAAGGTGTCTTTTATGGTACTTACCACATGTAAGAACAAGGTAAGTACAAATAAAGTACCTTGACCTTTAGGTCTGCACTCGCTGCATGTTTCATGGTATTTACCATGAATTTACCACAGAAACTACCCCTTAAGTACACTGAAACTGTACTGTAAAAGAAAGTCAGCCCTATTTCCACTCAACTACATGGTACTTTCATTACTAAATACTGGGTATGTTCACTTGAATATTACTTGGTACTTACCCCTTAAGTACAATGAAACTGTACTGTAAAAGAAAGTCAGCCCTATTTCCACTCAACTACATGGTACTTTCATTACTAATTACCGGGTATGTTCACTTGAATACTACTTGGTACTTACCCCTTAAGTACAATAAAACTGTACTGTAAAAGAAAGTCAGCCATATTTCCACTCAACTACATGGTACTTTCATTACTAAATGCCGGGTATGTACACGTATTACCTTCCTGTGCAGTGTACATACACACTTGGTCTTCTGACCTCACCAAATGAGACAATGCTAACTTGTTGGTAAAGGTCAAATAACTGCATTGTAAAAACATATTCCTACTTCTTGTAACATGAGGCAAATTTAAAGAAAAACAAGACAGCAGTGAAAACAACAATCTTTAATATGATACATGTCTGCAGCATACAAAGTGTCATCACAATGAAATATGTTTTAAGTACAAAACAGTACAAAGGAGCATTCCAAAAAAAACACATTATTGGCCTGAGGGTCGTGATTTTTGTCCATCCAAATTCTTTCAACAGAGTTTGGTAACAGTGCAGGACTTCTTCAGGGTTTGTAACTGCAAGAAAATTCACAATGAAAGCTCAAATGAAAATAAAAAGCATAACCACTTTGATGAAATACAAAATAAATTTTACTTATTTAATCATTTCTGTAATGAGTTTGATAAATCTCTGTGTATTCTTTATCGCTTTGGCTGTAATGCTTGAAATTAATCAATTATCCTCATTTATAAACATGATAGATTATTCACAACTTTAAATTTTAGTTATATAAACAAGAAAGAAAAAAGAAATCAAAGAAAAAAAAATCAAAATTGCCATAAAAAAATCTAATTTGTTTAGACAAAGAATGACAAAAGTAATGTTTTAATTGCCAATTGCTGTATGTATTTCTTCTTTATAAATATTATTCGCACCTACAATTTGCATTAGCATGAAAAACATGGCAGTGTAAAAGAAAAGGAAAAAGAAAGAAATAGGCAATTTCAAATTCAACGCAGTTGTTCACAAAAATGTTTTAATTTTTAAACAGTTACATTCACTTTTGGGTGGTATTGTTGTCTCTATCATATTTGAAAATAAATAAATAAATAAAAATAGAATAAAACAGAGAAAGAAAAGAAAATGCAGTTAAACTCTTCATTAATGTAAATAATATGTCCACTTGGTGGATTTAACTTACTTTAGCTTACTCTCCTGTGGCTTCACGGATTCGTCTGGGATGTCTTCTTCACCATAGCTGATCTAAAGCGGTAAAAAGACGGAAGTACGTCATCATTATTTTAAATAAACGCCTTTCTTTGATTTTCCCAGAAAGACGTGCGCTCAGTCAAAAGAGCACAGAACAACAGACTTTATCATTTAGGCTACGTGCTTGTTTTACAGGTGCCTCTCTCCTGGTAAGTAACAACAATGTTTGTAGATTTTCATTACAAACTTTGAAAATTTAAACATTTTGAAATAACTGAAATTATTGCAGTAACGTAGACATGCTCTTACGTCACGTTTTAAACACAGAGATAGCGGCTTGAAATCACGTGGTTAGCTTCTTTATAAAGTTTGATCAGTTTAAATATTTACATGTAATTTATCCAATATTTAAAAAAATAAAAACACTGGCTTACCTGCCAGATGAAGAGAAATTCAAACTGTTGCGCGCGCCTCGAGGCTCTCCGGATTAATGCACGTTCACTTTGGGGGAGTTGTGCTGCATTCAAGTGCGCTGGGAATTTGCAATTTTACTCGCCCCGACCTACTTAACAAAAACACACACTCGGGGTGTTTTTAGTATTAAAAGTAAATATTTAGCCTTGTTGTTTTACATATTTTCCTGACATTATATATTAAAAAAGTTCATTTTTAGAACAATATTTAAAAAAAGTTGAGTTTTGAATAATTTATTATCATGTTTATAAATGAGGATAATTGATTAATTTCAAGCATTACAGTCAAAGCGATAAATAATACACAGATTTATCAAACTCATAACAGAAATAATTAAATAAGTAAAATTTATTTTGTATTTCATCAAAGTCGTTATGCTTTTTATTTTCATTTGAGCTTTTATTGTGAATTTTCTTGCAGTTACAAACCCTGAAGAAGTCCTGCACCATTACCAAACCCTGCTGAAGGAATTTTGACGAACAAAAAGCATGACCCTCAGGCCAATAATGTGTTTTTTGGAATGCTCCTTTGTACTGTTTTGTACTTAAAACATGTTTCATTGTGATGACACTTTGTATGCTGCAGACATGTATCATATTAAAGATTGTTGTTTTCACTGCTGTCTTGTTTCTCTTTAAACTTGCCTCTTGTTACAAGAAGTAATCAGGGCAGAACATGTTTTTACAATGTAGTTACTTTACCCTTACCAACAAGTTAGCATTGTCTCATTTGGTGAGGTCAGAAGACCAAGTGTGTATGTACACTGCACAGGAAGGTAATACGTGTACATACCCAGCCTTTACTACTGAAAGTACCATGTAATAGAGTGGAAATAGGGCTGACTTTCTTTTACAGTACAGTTTCATTGTACTTAAGGGGTAAGTACCAAGTAATATTCAAGTGAACATACCCGGTATTTAGTAATGAAAGTACCATGTAGTTGAGTGGAAATAGGGCTGACTTTCTTTTACAGTACAGTTTCAGTGTACTTAAGGGGTAGTTTCTGTGGTAAATTCATGGTAAATACCATGAAACATGCAGCGAGTGCAGACCTAAAGGTCAAGGTACTTTATTTGTACTTACCTTGTTCTTACATGTGGTAAGTACCATAAAAGAAACCTTTAAACAAAATGTAAATACCCAGTAAGAATATTATAAATACCCAGTATGTACCACATAGGTATGAACCAAATAGTACCATATAAATACACAGTAAGTACCATGTAAGTACAGAGTAGACACAAAAATTACCATGTAAGTACCCAGTAAAGTACCATGTAAACACACTGTAAGTACCCAGTAAATTCCATAAAAAGTACCATGTAAGTACCCTGAAAGTACCCAGTAGTTACACAATAAGTACCATGTAAATACCACTTAAGTACACTGTAAGTACTGTACTGTAAAAGAAAGCATTACCGAAGCAATTTCAAGCCATTCTTCTTTTTCATATAGTGAAGTGATTGAAAATAAAAACAGAGATCTTTATGAAATCTAATAAAAAGTGGTTTGGTCTTCAAATAAATTTTTTTGTGAATATAAAACTTTCCTTGAATTATCAAGACATCCATCAGAAACTACTTGTTCATCCAAAAACTGACATTTCTTTTCTCCTTTCTTGGGTCATGTAGGAATGTGATGTTACACATTCAAATTAAAATGAGTTTCATTTGGAACCAATGATGGATTCGGACATCCACATGCTGAATCATGTATACTTGAGAAAAACGTTTGCATCGCAACAAATGTCTGTCTCACCGGGCTATTGATCGTCTATGATATACTAAAACAACATTCTACTTTCATCAAATCACAAATCCACAAAAGTAGCCCGCTCTGGCTGAATCTTGCTGCCAAAAAGTGTTGTTAGATGTGACTCAAATGCACTCAAGGACAAATCAAACCCCATCATCCCCATTTCCTCGAATCTGATGTCATACAAGGGCATGCATCCATTTACATGGAGGAGCCACATTACCTGAACCACATTTGAGCATTCAACGCAAAATTAATTACTGATTGAAAATACAATAAAAAGGAGCATGCTTGAGAATTAGGCATACTTAGATTTTTAAAAAATAAAAGTCTTAAAGTTTGACTTAGATGGCAAGTGGTGGAATTTCATATCTGGGCTGGTTCCCAAATAGGACCCTAAGCTTTGGACTGACTAGACCACCAAGAACCATGAGCGGACTTGCATGCATTCTATACAGACAGATGTGTCGAAAAATTAGTAAAACAAGAAAATCCATGTCAATGAATGATGGATTTTGAATGAACTGAATAATTTTAAATAATAGTTTGTTAATGTAACAAAAATTGCATTGTAGTAGTAAAGCGTTTAGGTTATGATTTTGTCAAATATGTTTATGTGTTATTGTGTAGACGTATGGCTTTTTGTTTTTATAACACAGATCACCCAAGATACCCATTTAAAGTACAAGTTAACCTTTTAACACCAGAGTTTATGCTTTAATGTTTACATTATTTTAAATGGCACATGCTAATATAGTGCTTTTCTACCGTACTTTAAGGCCTAAAGCCCTTTACATTCCCATTCACCCACGTTCGGTTCCTCTGCCAAACTGGCGCCAACTTATAACCACCAGGAACACTGTGTGGTTCATTGTTTTGCCCAAGGACACTTCCACACATGGGAACCAAACCTGCAATTTTCTGATCAGAGGTTGACTGCTAAATCAGCAGATTCTGATGTCAGAATTACATTAATTACATAAAAGGTTGAAGAGTTGTGGTATGTCAAAGAGCATATGTTATTTTGTTGTCACGGGTGACATCTCTGGTATTGAAGGACCAATCATGGTCAGCTATATCTTCAAGTATTGCTAAGGCAATAGTGATTAGAGCTTGTTGATTCCACACCTCTGTTAATTTTCCAGGTTTTTGCTGAGAGCAGCGTGCATGTGGAGAAAAACAATGGTTTCAGTCTAGAACCCTCTGGAACACCATGCTATATTAGCAAATACACTATGAACAAACTGAAATATGTCAAAAGCTCATCTAAAGGCGATTCCTATGAGACATTTGTTAATAAATGCAGCTCAGAAAGAATTCAACATCTTGCTCTTCTGCAGAACACCACATAGATCTGAACCCCCCTATGGACTTTTAACTTACCTGCTCCACATTCACTCTCATTCTGCATCTCAGCTGTGGATTTTAACAGATTAATTAGTATCTCTTCGCATAACTGACTCCCACCCATCTGTCACCAGAGAGCAGGTAAAGTAGCTGCAGGTCCAGATGGTGTCAACCCAAGAGTACCAAAGATTCTGCACAAATGGTAATTAAAAGTTTAACTTGAGGTTAAATAAAATGGATCTCCTCGGGGAGCTCTGAAACCAATAAATGATTACACGCTCAATCCAATCTTTGATGCTGTGTGCCTAGCAGGGAGTGTTTGGTTTTCAGTGTTTGGTATGACTTGACCTTGAAATTAGGCACACGATCTCCCATCAGCCAACCTTAACACACTGGTGAAGCACTTTTTGACCAAAAGATAACATCAAAATGTATTTATCCTTAGAGTCAAAATATTAAAATAATAGTTTGCAGCCAACCTTTTAACTAAAATTAAATGCAGCAAAAACAAAGATGTTTTGTTGTAACTCATAACATTTGAAATTAAAAAAGGAGAGAAACTAGTTTTATAAGAACTACTGTAATTTCCACACTATATAGGACACTCAAAATCCCTAATTAAAAAAAAAGTGTGCCTTGAAATTCTGAGTGCCTTATTTATGGATTAATTGCTTATTTATGTCAAAATAATTTTGATATGTACATGGCGCTCTGTCAAAATGTTTGGTTGGATGTTAGTGTTAAAAACTGCTAATGCGAATATTACTAAAGTTTTACTAACAAAGTTGTGAGTTAGAATTAGAGTATCTGTCTGCTTTTTTACATGTAGCAAACAAGGTTGGGAGTCAAAGGTGTTGCAAATATGGTAACATGGCTAACATGTTTAATGTTAAAAAATAATTTTAGAGTTACTGTAAATCCAAAAAAGTCTTACTAATGTGTTGACTTATCTCTGATTCTATTTTTTATTTTTTTTGCTTAATGCCCCTTGGCTTCGGTGTGCCTTTTATAGGACATACGTTCAAACAAAGAACTTTGATTTACAGTAGGCCGTGTAATCTGATGCGCCTTATAGTACGCAAAATACGGCATTTATTTAAACCACAGAGTTGTGTGTTTAGGTGTAAATCATCCCAAAACAATGAGCTGCATTTTGTTCCTTTAATGTTTTGCTACTACAAAACTCAAAACGTACCTGTAGAAAATGAGCACATTCACACATCTACTACTTACCTTAAAAAACTTGTAGACTACTTCTTCAAAAAAAAATAAAAAAAAAATAAAGCATGTTTCTTGAATTATTATGTAGAGGCATAGTTCTTTACCAAGATAAAATGAGATACAAAAATGTAGTTATCTGAGCACACTTTACCATATTTTAAACATTTGCACATTTCCTTTATCTGAGTGCCTTCATTCAAAACCAGCTCATCACGGGGAAGGGGGTAAGACAGGTGAAGTGGACTCAGTCTTGGATAGATACAGTCCTTCATCACTCAACTCACAACTTGAATGACTCTTTCCATCTTCAAAGCGATGTAAATGGTGTGAAACAGTTTAGCAAATGATGGGAAATCAGTCTCTAAATCATTTCTTCCTTTTTTTTTCAAAGAAAAAAAGAAGGAAAGGGTTTTTTTTAGTGACAATGGTCTTCTTTACAAAGCCCTCATATTATACAGGGAGCTTAGCAGCTATAAAGAAGGCTTCATGAAAGCAATGCTGGGATTCATAGAACAGTGCAGAACCATTAGAAATAAAGCGATTGTATCAACAGCAGCCCTTTTGCTACCCTAAAAGTTCACCCACAACAAGGATGACAAAACTGCATTATTTAAGTCGCAAAATAATTAAAACCCACCTTAAGCTCTCCCTCACCTAATTTATTTAGGCTTTGAAGAAGTGTATGAAGAGAAAATAAAAGAAAACAATGTATGGGAGAGACACATTTCTGGCCTAAATAATGCCCCAGCTTGCTTTAAGTAATTCATTCTGAGCGGTCTGCACAAGTGCCACTCTTCTCCCAACACAAGTTTATGATAATCCCAATAAATTATGATAGTCTGCAAACATAGAAAATCTGATTGGTGCTAAAACAAACTGGCTGTGCTTCTCAGGTCAAGGACAGTTGAGAGAATAAGTGTGTGAACCCCATTTTGCGTTTTTTCAACTATCAATTTTCCCCTGGTCCTTAAGCCCTCCATCACTCCTGGTCCAACTACTCCTATTATTTTTTCCCCTCGTTTCTTCTGTTCCAGATTGGCCTCTGTCCTCAGTGGTACATATATACCTTTCTGCTGCACCTGATAAATTTTAGCAAACAGCCTACAATGATCTGTGCCATAAGGGTCTACGTTATTTTGCTTTTACTTTATTTGCCATAAGTCACTACACTGCTTGTACTTTTATCCTTTGTGCAGGTGATTTAATTCAGGGCTTGAATGAATAACCAGATTGACATCAACTACTTTAATATCACTCAAGCCCTCATGCACACCATGCAGATTCTTCTACCTTCATCATCTAGAGCGGTCAGAGGTGCAAAACATCAATTTGCAGCCGTAAATCTGGTTAGTCTGATGCTGATTACTGCCCTGCACTGGCCCTCATTACGAGGAAATTCGGGGGGGGGGGGGGGGAATTATAAATCCGTCAGTCTGATTAAAATGAGTGGACAAAAGAAAATCTGCTTAATATTTTAATTTATGAATAGTTCATTACATTAGAAATATATGGTAATGCAGATTTTCATTATTGTGGGTCGAGCTCAAAGCTCCTTCACTAATGACTGCATAACGACTGTACAGTGTTAAAGACAAATCCTTTAAATACAAAAAAGCCTTGATAGGCAAATGAAGACTAGATCTATAAAACTTAAAATGATCAGGAATGCATTATAGGGGAATTAAATTCAAATGTTTTTTCTTTTTTTTTTTTTTTTTTTTTTTTTTGCACAAATTACAATAAATCTTTGAATAAACCCAAAATGAAATTTCTAATTTACAAGAGGATGTACTTAATACATAATTTAGGAGCAATGACCCTTAACTCTTGACTGGCAGCCTTTAGCAAACTACAGTTAGCTATAAAAACTAGTCATAATTTATTCATATTTATTGCACCTAGACAAACTTAAATAACAACTGTATTTTCCTCACTATAGGGCACATTAGATTATCAATAAATGTTTTTTTTTTTTTTTTTTTTACTTTTGTCATATAAAAGGTGCACAAAACTGTAAGGCGCATTAACCGAGACAAAAGTGTCTGAGATAAGTCCATCAGTCAGTCAGTCAGACTACTAACTGTTTACGGAGGAACTGTAGAACTTTTTTGTAACATGCTACATACTAGCCACATTAGTATGTTACAATGCTTTTAACTCTCAACCTTGTCTGCAAAGCGTAAAAAAACAGACCCATACCGACAAAATTAAAGCTATTGTGTTGATAATAACTCCCAACTCTTTTAGTAAGAAATACAAATAAACAGTCCAACACTGCTTCATGTTAATTAGGTTTGCTTATTTACAATACCTTTAATTCCAATCGTTGCATGCAACATGTGAAAAAAACAGACTGATGCCATCTATTCATCCATTTTCTTTACCCACTTATTCCTTTCAGCAATGACATGCGGTGAGGTTGATGGTTGGTGAGGCACCGACTCCTCTGGAGTCAGATTTACAATTGCAAGAACTGAATCTTTCATCCAACAGCAGATAACACCGTATAAGATACACACAAGAACATATTTGTCCTAAAGACAATATTTATTTCATAGACTTGGATAGGAAACTCTTCTTGTGTATAAATTATTCATTTATACTGTAAACAAATTAAAATATACAGATGACATTTAATTTTGACCCTCAGTAACTATTTCTGGTATTTTTCCAACTTCAAATTCTGGTGCTTTAATCAGTGTTATCAAATGTTGTCTGTGAAAATGATCATAGAAACAATTATTTTGGGCCTAACATTTTGTTTTCAAATACTTGTTATACATGTTATTTAAAAAAAAAAAAAAAAAATTGAAAACCATGTTAGGCCTTACTTTTTGAGTCTGTGGGCTGATCCTTCTCCAAAAACAGCTCTATGATCTGTTGTTAAAGTCCTCCTTATTTTGCTTTAGTTTAATGAGTCTCTGCTGTGCTGGAGAAAGACTTCCTCGGTCTGTTCTGTTTCTACTGCACCAGTGTAGCTACAAAGCAGCTGTCAGCTCACGTCTGCCCCCTAGTGAGGTTCGCCTAACCGGCAGCCTTTTCTGCACTCTTACAGCAGCGTTCTGACCGCACGTCACTGTTAAAATTGAGACACGAGACACGAGTCAGACACGAGGCGAAGCGCTCCGGAACCTCACCCGGAGTTTCTGCTCTATATGTGATCGCGCAACACTCAAATTCTGCGATTTTAACCTCAGAAACTGTGGAAAACGTGTCGAGTCAACTAAAAATGTATTACGGATCAGTGGAATATATTTACTTAAAGTACGCTTTTCTATTTGATCACAATGACAGGTGAGGCCGAGCCTCACTTGCCTCATCTGATTTCACGTCACTGCCTTACAGGGTCACTGGGCTGGTAGAGCCTAACCTGGCTACTGTTGTGCGAAGGCGGACCTCACCCTGGACAGGTCACAAGTCCTTCGCAGGGCACACGATCACACATCCACACACACAGCCATAACTAGAGACAACTAAAGTAAGTAATTGACCTATAAAGCATGTTTTAAGACTAATGGAGGAAGCCACACACGCATGAAAAGAACATGCAAACTCCACAAAGAAAAGGTCCCAGCTGGCATTTGAAGGGGGACCTTCTCACTGTGAGGCAAAAGGGCTAACCACTGCACCACTGTGCAACTCCAGACTGAACCTGCTAGAATGGCCGTTACTGTGACTACACTAACTTCTAACCTTGTTAGGAACAGAGAAAAACAGTCCAACACTGACACATGTTAGCTGCGTTAGTATATTTACAATACCTGTGACCTCCAAACCTTTTCTGCAACATGTAAGAAAAAAAAAACTGATACCACTAAAACAAACTTTACTTTGACTACACTAACACCCAACCCTGTCAGTAACAGGTAAAAAGCATGCAGTCGACACTGCTACACTTTAGTTGTGTTAGGGTATTTTCAACACCCAACGTTGTTCGAAATTAGTAAAAAACAACGGACACTTTGACAGAGCACCGTGCACCTCTTAAAAATCGCTTTGACATGATTGATTATTAGGCGCACTATATAAAAGAATTAAGGCTTTTCAGTGCACTTTATAGTGTGGAGAATATATACTCTAATAACTGCTTTATTAACCAACAAAAAAAATAGAGAATCTACTGACATACTGAAGCAAGAGGATAAAGAAGTGAAATAAACTAAATTTATTAGAGGAAAAATCAAGACCAAAGGCCGTCAAAAGTGAAAAAAGAAAAACTAAAGAGGAGCATCCCTGGAAGATTGAAAGACACCAATATAACATGAAGGATCTGACAAAAGATAAAGCAGACAACTACATATAAAACAAAAGGTTGGTCAAGGTGAGAACATAGAAGTATCGGCAAATGCAGGAAAAATGTGAGACAAGGAAAAAAAAAAAGAAACAGTTTGAGGAGCACCACAATACAGTCCAGGAAACTACAGATACGCTAGACTAACCATGGAACAAGAGCTTAAGAGAGGAAGTATAACAAAACCTAAATTAAATCCAGAGTCTAAAAACCAAGGGCAAATTCAGCAGAGCATGACATACTAGACTTGGCCAACCTTTGCTTTTCCTTGAGTTTTTTACCAAAACAAACCCTCTTACTTACAAACACTTCATCCGATGCACCACGGGGATGATCTTGTCATTCATACTCTGAAACTTTTAGACAGCACTTCCCAGTTCTGTCCACAGAAATGGGAAACCGTTACATTTGCTTCCCTGCTCCACATGCGTGTCAAATCACCAGAATGAAAAAGAAAAGAAAAAACTGTGTGTGGGAGAGGGAAATAAGGTAGGCCTGCTTAAAAGAAAAAGAAAAAAAATTTGCAACAGAAGCAGAAATAGTAGATTTGTTTCACTCTGCATCTCTAACCCTTGGAGCAAACTTGACTTTCTGAGCAAATTAACCACAGCCTGACTAAAACTAACTAAACAGGGCCGATGTAAATGTGCCCAACAAATGTTAAAAACAGAAGTGTTTTGCAAGCAAATACACAAGATGACTGACAAAACTAGCTTATTTCACACTCATTTAGAACCTCACTTTTTGATCTAAAAAAGAAAACAGCAGTTAAAGTGGGTAAAGCAGCTGTTTTACATTGAATTTTCAAAACAAGAAAATGGATGAATAGATGGCATCAGTCTGTTTTTTTTCACATGTTGCATGCAACGATTGGAATTAAAGGTATTGTAAACCTAGCTAACGTGAATCATCTTGTTTTATTGCGTCCATGCCTTGGGGTTATGCTGTTTTGTCGACTCTGTCTCTATAATACTAAAATACTTTTCTGAGAAGATTTGTGAGTGTTTAACCCTTTAACATAGGAGATGTTGCCAGCAACACCTAAATAACAAACGCTCTTTGACATTTCATAACTCCTCAACCTGATTCTGACGCAGAGAAAAGTGTGTTGTCGGCTTTGTGCTTTCCGGCTTCCGTGTGCAAAACTCTGACGTTTACACGTAGCTTTGCACATTTTTTAACCACTATTTTTGGACTGTATGCTCAAAAAATGCAGCTATTGAACACGCAATAACAATCAAGCCGAACTTTGACTAATCAGGATGTTTATTTGGTAGTGACGTACGGATGGCGTCCCTTTTTTATGCACAGAAGTGCCACCTGTTTGAAAATGGAAAATTGATCAATAATAATTGCGGTTTGTGCCCAGACAGATCTATATGTCACCAAGTCTTTCATATATCGGAATACAGCGGTGAAAGAAAACAACCTGGAGCAAGATTCGCGACATTTGAACACCTTTGACATTTCCCTGAGGGGTTTTACAGCCTTAAAACATATACAATCCTATTTGTATTTATTTTTAAAACGCAACCTCAAAATGGGTCTCAGAGAATCAGACATTTGTGGGGGTTGTAATAGTAATACCCAGGATAATTATTTGAATGCACTGTGGTTCTGCACATCGGTCTCACAGTTTTGGCAGACAGTGTGTGTAGATCTGTCAACCCGGTTTGACATCACTATCACAGCTTCTCCCTTTCTGTGTCCTCTGTTTAGTACAGAGGAAAGATAAAAATATTTCATCTTTATTGTCCTTTGCATAGCTAAAAAAACAATTTTAGTTAATTGGAAGCCTCCGCGTGTGGCTGGGGTTGACCTATGCCCCGGCTAGTCAGGGTTGTGCCTGGAGTAGGTAGGGTGCTCGCCTGCGTCTGGGCCCCCGTCGGGGGGGGGGCAATATACTTATGACACTCTTATGCTATGACTGTATTATCGACTGCTCCCCCACCCCCTCTATCTCCCCCATCTTAACCTCTTAACCCCCATCTCTAACATAACACTCTTTCTCTCCTCTTTTTTTCTGTACAGTCCAACAAGCAATGCATATTTACATTCATCATTCATCTTCTAATCCGTTTGTTCCCTTGTTCCCACGAAGGCATGGGACACCCTGGACAGGTCATCAGTCTGTTGCAGGTCCACAATCACTCACCCATGTGCTTTCACAATCACACCTAGGGACAATTTAGAGTAACTAATTAACCTATAAAGCATGTTTTTGGAGATTGGGGGAAAGCCGGAGTCCCCGGGGAAAACTCACGCATGCATGTGGAGAACATGCAAACTTCACACAGAAAGGTCCCCTATTGATGTTCTGTTTCAGGTCCCCCAGCCGGGACTAGAACCGTGGGCCTTCTTGCTGTGAGGCAAGAGCACCAACTACTGCGCATATTAACGCTAACCAGCCCGCATTTTAACATAATTATCATAAATAGAATTTATCCTCAAAAACAGAAGGGGTTTATACAAATATACACTTTGTTTGTCTGAAGATCCATAAACCCCAATTGTATCAGAAAAATGTGTCCAACACAGGAGGCCTTCAGCTCTTATCTGCTTGTTCAGCTGTTGGACAGGACAAGTTAAAACCAACTAAATAAATAAATAAATAATAACATAAATAAATAAAATAAAACGTAACTTGCCTGATAAATTAGGGAGCTATGTGTATTATGTATAGAAATCCATCTTTTTTTGCTAAATTTTAAATGTGAAATTGCAGATTGCATTGTGTTTTCCAGTAGCAGGGCTCAGGTGGGCTTTGCCTTCTTTTTATTATAATCATTTTGTGTGATTATGCCAACATTTGATGAGACGGTCAATGAATGCAGCTCTCATTCCTCGTCCCAAGTAGCCCGGCTTCACGGTGCAATCAATCCCCAACCTATTCATTGTCAGTTTTGTCAATACTTTGCCTTTATTACCCCGTTAATCCAATCAATAAGAGGGGCTGTAATATTTTATTATTAAAGATGGTATCAAATTATATGACATTTGCTACAAGAGCTTTGTCGGGGTCTATAGATGACTTGCGTCATCAGCAAGTGAATTGAGGAGGGATGACTTTGCAAATGATTTAGCTGTTTTTCTCCTCCTTTTCTTTTTTCTAAAGGACATGAGATGCCATTTAGTTTGTGTTTAAATTTCTTGCAAGAAAAACAAGTGGTTGGGACGAACTCTCTGAACATATGTACACATCATATCTTGCAAGACCAGAATACTCAAGTGAAGCCAGGAGAGAAAAAGAGTCATCAATCATTAGCTGTATGAATTTTCCTTCAGCAGAACACAATCTGCATCAGGCTTTTGCACTCAGGCCTTAAGTGAGTGGGATGCTGGAGGTTGTCAGAGACAGGTAATTAAGTAAAAATAACATGTACATGACACGGGGGAGAAAAGGGCTTTAAAAGTAATAGGAAACACAGCGGAATGAATCTTCCCAGAATAGTTTAGCTAGCGAGATGAAGGTTACTTTGTGTGACGGCACGAAAATGATGCAGCACATGCAGACACCCCGCTTTAACGCCTACATCCTGGAGAAAGATCAAACTTCAAAGGCCCCAAAAATTTCATTACATTTTCCCAGAAATGTATTTCAGTCATGGGCATGTGTCAGTTCATGTATATATGTTAAGCACCGTATGTCCAACAAGAAAAAATTTGGTCTGGAATGAAGTAACTGTGGCAACTACACTTAAGTATGCAAGTGAACTTTTCCTGCAAAACCATCAAACTCGATCTGGTTTCTAGGAATCCGACTTTGTCGATGACAGTAGCACAAGCTACGTACACACCGGGCAGGTGACGTGCAATCAATAACGCACATTTAGCCCATGGGGTCCACACTGGATGACATATGAAACAATATATAAAAGACTTGGTGTCATATAACTCCATTTTCATGGGCTTTACATTGATAGTGGCTGCTTGAACGTGTGTTGCTGAGGGCAGCATGAACATAGCTTGAGATTATTTTCCTTTGGAGGTTTATATAAATTAATCAAATTTCTCAATCATTTTAATTAAGTAAAAAATCTTTAGGAATGATCCTGCAGTGTTAATTTATCATAATTGTTTGGATGTTTCAGTTACATTTAACAGCATCATTGTGTGGAAACCTGTGTTGTGGCATCACCTTATACAGCTGCACTCCAGTCAATATCTATCATCAAGCAAACTGTCACGAAATGCTCGCTGTCCGTCAAACTATAAGAACTGACCACAGAATTTAAGGAAATAGCAAATATGGTGTGTGTGGTTTATATCTTACAAAAAAAGAGAAAAAGGAAAGGATTAAGGGAAGATCAGTTTGGGGATTAGGCTGGGGAATCTGCATCATGTTGTTTGAAATTTCTCTAGATTCTAAACCTTCCTCCTGTTTCTCAACTGCTTTATCTCGGTGAGACGTTTTTCATTTTCTCCCAGGGGTTTACCTGGATACCTGTCTCCCTCTGCTTCAGCTAAACTGAACCTATCCTGTTACATAATCAGCACAGATTGACCTAAATGTGGATGGAACCAATAATAGCACAAATTATTCTCAGTTCTGGGAAAACTGCATACTTAATACAATGATCACTCAACACAAGTACACTATTTCTGTACTTTTCTGTAAAGACGAAAACCAAAACACAAACATCAAAACCTGTATCCATTTAACAAACATTATAAAGCAAATTTGACCAAAATCTAGACAGAAGATATGCAAAATGCCCCTAAAAACAAGTGAGTTTATACTGCCTGGAAAAGGGACTTAATGAGAAACAGGTGTGGCAATCAACTAAGACCAGGTGTGAACAATGAGTATTCACCAGAATGGTAAAACAGAGTATGACATACATGCAGATACAGTTTACTACGGTTCAGTCTATTGCTCTGAATAGATTTATCCTTTGCCTGTTTGGTGTTATTCCACAAAATGACAAAAACTAATAATATCCCCCGTGTTCTTTGAAGGATTTCCAGCTCATTTAAGTAGTTCAGTAAAGTCCTACAGCAAAAGCAGAAGATAACAGGTCAAACCTGGCTTGTGTCTAAAGTTCACTTATCCCACATTTGGCTTCATCAACTGAAGATAAACTCTGGGTGAATAAAACTACATTAGATAAGCCAACAGACATAGGTTGCCCCAAGCTGAATTTTTGTGAAGCCCTCTGAACCACAACTGGCCTTCATAATACATGCAAAGCCATAACAAAGTGAGCTCATAATATTTTGGCAAGAAGTTGACCATAAAACACGTCACAGCTCGACTGTTAAACTTTTGGGTACATCTACATGAAACTGCAACTGCAGTTGTATAACTTAGTAGAAAGTTTTAAAGGTTTAGATGTGTTGGATATCTGTGTTTTGCACACAAATTACTTGGTATTTTTAGAAAATCTTTTTCAGAGAATGCAAAATTAATTTTGTTTAGAAGTAAATATTCGAATAAGCAAAATCCAGTAAACTATGGCACAAATTACGAGTGTTGTTTCCTGTGAAAAACTAACCATTTTATATACATAAAAAGGCCTGAAAAATATCTATATTTTGGAAAAGTGATCCTTAAATTCCCTCTCTGATCATCGTTTAAACTCTAAAAGCATTCCCAGGGGGTCTTTTAATTCTAATTATACTTTTTTATCCAAACTAGAAAAAAAAACGTGTTGTTTTTCAGGACATAACTTTCAGCAAAGCAGCAATGGGTCATTAAAAATTTGCCTCAGAGTTGTCGGCTGGAGTAAGCCAGCTCCTACTTCCCATCATCCATCTGTTTATGTGCTGCCCTGCTAGCTTACAGCTCCTCACAACCCCAAGCTAACAAAACCGGTCCACAAAAAATGGCAAGCAATATTGGAGCTATCCAGATCTACAATTTTGAGCCAGACGCCAGCTCAGATAAGAATAATGAAGGTGTACATTAATCTGTTCATCTACAAGTGGATGCATCAGAATGGAGTGGAGCAGGGCATTCGTGGCCCACCCAGTGTACTTTGCCAACAAAGGGTATATAACAAAGTATTGAGTTGAAGATTTGTTATTGACCAGATAGTGATTTTCCAAATCAGACAGCGTAATTGTCTGGATTTTTTTTCCTTTCTCATTTTCTCTCTCATAGTTGAAGTTTGCCTGTGATGAAGGATACATGGCTCTCTTATGTTTTTAAGTGGGAGAATTTGCACAATTGGTGGCTGACTAAATACATTTTTGTTCCACTGTATTTGTCCTCCATCATCAGAAAAATGTCACAAGAACAAAATAAAAACACAAAAAAAAATTTTTTTTATTGGAGTTTACAGCCAAAAATTTTTTTACTTTTGAAAAGTCCTCAAAAAGCCAAAGTAGCCAAAACTAGTTCTGAATCTGGGTTCTACTGGATAAGTGCTTTATGTAAATCTGGAAGCCCTGATATTCTATTAAATATGAAGTGATAATGCTATATACTAGAGATGCAGTATTACCAAATTAGTTCTATATTTAACTAGTAACCAGTGTGAGGGCTTAAGAACTAGTGATCCCAACCTCTGAAGTTTGGCTAAGAAGGGCAAAAAAAATTGTTCTTTTAATGTAAGTATTGAAATTAAGGTCTGAGATCATGATGACACCAACATTTCTGGTTATTTTTTATTCCCTTCAGTTACATTTTAATGTATAATTTTAATTATTAAATCAAATTCTTTTATGTTATTGTGCTGACAATTGTGTTTATTTCTTGTAACATGAATAAAAACATTGGTGCAACGTTTATATTAAGTATACTTTGCCTGATTATATCGCTACAACATAAAAAAGAAAAAAAAAATTGAAATCCAATGAAGTCCTAAAAACTGAATATTTAATAGGTAAAAAATGAATATTGTCACACACACACACACACACACACACACACACACCCACACACATGTGGGTAGGTGGCAATAAAAATCTGCTACTGCAGTCTTTCTTTTCTGTATCTGAGTTTGAGCCTGAGGATCCCTTAAGGTGGTTTAAATCAAAACAAGATTTTTTCAAATTAAATTTGAAACACCTGATAACTGAAGAAAAATCTGTTATGCGGTCTACACCATGAGGGAATAGGTAAAAAAAAAAGGACACTAGTAAATAGTCTCTGAATTAAACAAAAAACTAAAGCAAGATCGCTTCATTTCTGGCTATTTAAAACTAGTCTATTGTGTCTGTGTTAGCTCCAGTTTATGCTCCTACAAGTGGCTACACTAAGTTGTACTTCTTTCCACACCAATATCAGGAACTCTATGTAAGGACCCTTGTAGAGCAGCCCCACTTCATCAGTAGGAAGTGAATTAGGTGGAAGGTAATAAAACAGCTCACAGACCTCTGCATAACCAATGTGCATGACTTTGAAAATTCTCTTTGAAACTGAAAAGAGCAGAAAAAGAGAAAATAACAGTAAAGGCTGAGAAACAAGGTAAGTGAGAACATTAGATTCTAGTGCTAAATATTTAAAATTGGGAATCACTGCAGAAATTAAAAAAAAAGAAAAGATAACAGAAAAAGTGCACCTAGGAAGCTTAGCAGTGGCGATAAACTTGCATTGCTTTGCAAAAGCTCTTTTCCAGGTAATGTAATTGCTGTATTGGTGATCTAACACTCTCATTAAGGATGGATCAAACAGCACTGCAGAAAGCAGCCGCATGGAACCAGAGTGTGAAACAGACAGGATTAGAGGATAAGACAGGCGTGCTCTCATGCACAACGCGTGTCTGAAGACTCCCTCGTGGCTAATTGTAGACTGAAGACAGTAGCACAGAGAACTTTAGTCTCCCCGCTGCATTCAGGATAGCCCATTTGCCCTCGGCCAACCTCCTGATCCATTATATGTTGACTTTTTCTCAAAAACGCACCATTTGACAGCGTGACCTTGAACAAATAACAGACAGCGGGCTGAAGGAGCTGCTTTAACCCTTACGTTTATCTTTGTATTTTTTTAAGAATTAGGCCTGCACAATAAATCGCAAAATTGTCTTTACCTCAATTTCAAGTTGTGCAATATGCATGTTACAAAAGTTGACGAAAATTGCAATAGATGGTAACCTTAAATGTGCAAAAACAAACTAATGGCAGGTTGAAGTATTTAATAAATCAAATAAATCCCTTTATGCTTTTGACAAATTAGATGGACGCCTTCATGTTCTTGACCAATCAGATGGAGCTCTTTTATTTGTTTTGGAGCTCTTTTATGTTAGATGTTTCCCTCCTAAGTAGACGAGGGTCATTTGGAGTATAATTTAAGTTATGTTGACTGTTATTTAAATGAAACTGTTGCAGTGAAATGGAATTGCTTTGGTTGTTCTGCTATTTATTTATATACCGCAAGTTATATGGTCCTTGCAATGTCGATCACTAATATTGCATATGGCGGGTTTTCCTCATATCGTTCAGCCCTAGTTAGGATTATCTTTTAGGACAGAGGCTTTAGTCTGAGTCTTTGACCAAAATAAACATTTAGCAAAAATGCCAACTTGAAACTATGCAACTAAACAAATAAAGATTCTACAGTTTTCTATTTCAAAAAATTACCCTGTATTGAGAAAGAAATGGGCGGAAAAAAATCCTGCTGCAAAGCAACACAAAATAAAAGTCCATTGATGCAATGATTGGAACCATTGTGAGCGTATAAATTTTCCAATCAGCTTGTAAATGTTAGTTAATTGGAAATTGCAATTTAAAAAAAATAAAAGCCATTATATTTTTTATTTTGTATGTTTCTTCATGATAAGCTATTTAAATATAAAGCAAAAAAAAAGCAAAAAATTAGAGATCTATATTTGAATACATTGATCTATTCTATGTCTGCTTTTCAGTAAAGATAGAAATCATTTGAAAATCAAAATCGAATCATTTAAAAATTGAAATATTAGATTAGAATTTTGGAAACATGGGTTAGAAAATGGTAAGCCTAATGGGACACTGGATGGACAATCATGCCTTTGTGACAGCCTACGCGCTGTCCTGCTAGCTTGCAGCCCAACACAACCCAAAGCCAATATTACCGGTCCAAGAAATTGGCAAGCAATATTGGAGCTATCTGTATGTTTTTGTATGTTTTTGACTTATATGTAAATATGTAATATAGTAAGACCCAGGATGTTTCGTCTACCCCGTCCTTTTAAAGACTTTATTTCCTGCTGTTTATCATGTTTATTTATCTTGTTTTTTAATGGAAAAAAAATTATATAAAAACATTACTTTAGTTGAAAAATATTATTAAAGAAACTCAGTTGTATGCATTTTATTGGTTTAAATAAAAATGCCTACCTTTATATTTCTCAAATACACTTCTGACTTTTCTCATGTTTACCATGCAGATGAATAAACCACTTTAACTTTACAAAGGTTTTTTTTTTTTTAAAAATGACTGAACATATTCACTAAAAATTACACATTAAAGTGTGACACATATCATTTTATGTCAAAACGAAGCATGTAGCTGTCCTGCAAGCAAAGCGATGTCGAGAGCTGGCTTCCCCATTACCGTGTCAAAAATAAAAACCCATTTAAAAAAAAGAAAAAGAAAAGATTTGTTGGAAGTAAAATGGTTTGAGTGCCATTTGAGTCAAATTAGATCTGTAAGTATGCTTGTAGATGTCAAGGGATGATGATAAGGTTGCTAGTCACATGGATGTTTTACAAGGTAAAAGGAGTTCATGAAGCAATAGAGCAAAAAAAATAGGAATACATGAATTACCATTCGGTGTTGCCAGGTTACAAGATGAGCCACGAAAAAAGGCAAAAGGCATAAAATGGTTTGATTTATAAAAATTTGACATGAGACACAAAATTGGGTGAAGTTCACCGCACGCATTAGGAGCACAGCCAGTGCTGAACAGATCAAAGGAAGTTAAAAAATCAAATGACAAGGGAGGAAAAAGTCAGCTCCCTGGTTGAAGTGACATAGGAAAGTGAACATTGCACCATTTTCAGGAAACTCTAAAAAGGTTGCCAAACTCTCATTGTGTCAAGTGGACCTGGGAGATGACAATCATGTGAGGAGGTTGCCATGTATTAGGGCACAGAATCCAAATGAAAGAAATGGTAGGAGTGACACAGGAGGAATAAGCGATTCCAGCTCAGGGGGTGAATGGACGGGAGCTGCTTTGTCCTCGAGCTTGAAGAGAAGAAGCGAGGCTGTGAGGTGGGCAGAGTGCAGCTGGTTCTGCCGTGTTTTGTCAGGTGATTTATGTCTATGCGAGAAAACAACATGTAGAAACAAGATCGAAGCACATTCTGAAATGAACCCAAGGCTTTGTGGACTGATAACTGATAGCTCCTGTCTTCCCTCTATACTGTTTTCAGATGAGACAAAAAGTGCAGATACGGCTCAACAGAAACAGGAGTGTTTCATGAAAACAAAGCAGGAAAAACAAAAACTAAAATATAGAAATTATTGTACTGCAAAAGAGGAATTCACAAATTATTGATTGTGATTCATTTTCCGTCAGTTTTGTTACATTTCACGTTTCATAGGTTCAGTTTTAACCCAGTAGGGCAAACTACATCAAATAATTGAAAGAAATTTAATTTATTTAAATCAAGAATTTTTTTATACTCTTTGGTGAAATTTACACCAAAAAAAAAAAAATATATATATATATATATATATATATATATATATATATATATATATATATATATATATATATATATATATATATATATATATATATATATATATATATATAGCAAGTAGAAATTTGAAAAAAACAACAACAAAAGATGAGTGTTTCTCACCACAAAGTTTTTAAAATTAGCAAAACCTCTTCCAGCCAAAGGTTTTTTTGAAATTTAATGAAAGCAGCCATTTTTTAACCCTTGTGCTATCTTAGATGACCCCACCCTTACATTGACGCGTTCTCCCTACCATGACAAAGGAAGATAAAGGTGGAAAGATTTCATGTAATCCATGGACACCAGTGAGGTTCACAAATCATTGAAGAAAAAAGGTTCAGAGCACTGTCTAGGGGGTATAGATGACCCAACTCCCAATGTTAAAGTGCCTAGGATAGCACAAGGGTTACATGAGCAAAAAAATACTCTTTACTGCCTCTTGTGGAATAATGATGAAGTACAGTGAAGAAGACATGGACCAAGTTACAGACAAGGGTTTTTTCAAGGAAAGTTTTTATCATGCTAATGAGATAGTGGTCTCAGAAATGCATTTATAGAATTTAATATGAATGGTTATGTATAGTAAAAAACGTATGAGCCTACATGTCATGCAATTTAGCAGTGTTTTCCCCCTAAATGTTTTTTTTTAAAGTTGTTCAATCAACTTTGAGGACAAGGTAAACTACTCCTCCTATGATATAGAACAGGGGTCGGCAACCTTTACCACTCAAAGAGCCATTTGGATCAGTTTCCCACAGAAATGAAAACACGCAACATCCTTTGGAAAAACCCCTGCTTCCAGTGAATGAGATAATTTTCCCCGTTTTTAAAGTGAGTGAAGAGATGTTCTTTTTTTTGTATCCTCTGTCATTTAATGAGTTCCGATGAGAACTGTTTCCACAGAGGCCACAAAACTAGCAAATATGTCATAATTAACTTGCAGTTATTCTGCTTCTCCAATGGATTTTTGTCAACAAGCAACTTTTTTTTCGCATCTCGATCGGGATGTTTTTGAGAAAAAGCTGTGTGTTTAAAATAATAACAATAATTTATACTTTATTTATCCTACAATGGGGGAAATTCTTCTCCACATTTTGTCCCATCCCCAGGTGGTGGAGCAGTGAGCTGCAGACTAGTCGTACTCTGGGGGGCGACAGATGGCTGGGCAGAGCGGGGATCGATCCGCCGACCCTTACGGTTGTTGGAGTTTTCCTGGAATGTCTTGCCACATTTCATACTTTGTTGTTTGCCAATTCCTCATTGCATATTAATTATACTGGTAAAGTCGTTAAAAGCAAACAAATCTGCCAAAGTGCCATTAATTTAACCCTTGTGCTATCTTAGATGACCCCACCCTTACTTTGACGTGTTCTCCCTACCATGACAAAAGTGGATAAAGGTGGAAAGATTTCATGTAATCCATGGACACCAGTGAAGATCACAAATCATTGAAGAAAAAAGGTTCAGGGCACTGTCTAGTGGGTCTAGATGACCCAACTCCCAATGTTAAAGTGCCTAGGATAGCACAAGGGTTACACATGCTTTTCTCTTCAGGAACTTTAATTTTTCCCAAAATTCTTCATCGTAGTCCTACCTGGGTCGGAACATTGTTGGGATTTCACGCCGACGGGAGTCGTTGCGGTGACGCAGGTCGAATGTCACATAGAACTTTCCTATAATGAAAATGTCTACATTTTGATTTTCTTTTTAAACCTAATACTCACCCCACTAGTTTTTTATTTTTTATTTTTAAAATTATTTTTATGAACCTTTCTATTTTACTGCTGACGACTACAGGGGAGCCGCTCCAGGGATGAGCAGCTCGCCTAGTTCTGGCCCGCGTCTGGTTCTGGTCTGCTCACAAAAATACAACAGCTGGTCGACAAACGACCTGGAGAGGTTCTCCCTGATGAGGCTTTTATTCACTTATCATTCAAACTGATTTAACATGTACTGTCTTTATAGAAAAACTTTCCATCCCATAACAGACTCAGGTCCCCTTTCACAGCGCAGACACGCTGCTCTCTTTCTCCCAACTACCCCTGGCTGCAGTGTGCAGAAGGAGGCGTGGTTAAACATGTTTAACCCCGCCCACTGTATGTTTTTTCTGTCTCTGTATTCCCTGTTTCTTCTCAGTGGACACACCACCCTCCTCGTCCTTAGCGTGTTCGCAGCAAGTCAATGAGCAGATGTCATTCATGGTATAAATAAACCCCGGAAACGATCCCGTTGTTTGAAAAGTAGTAAAGCTGCTCAGAAGTTCATTGCAGTTCTCACAGACAGTCGCAGGCAAATCCGAAAGATTAGTATGAAATAAACGCCCGGCTGTGGATACGACTGAGGAGATGACCGGTGCTTGGGTCTTTAAAAAAAAAGTGAAAAGAGCCTTCTTCCTGGGAACACTTTTTTTTTTACTGTCCCACACTTTCCTACCTTTTTCTCTTAAAGCCTCTCATAATTAGTCAATTCGTGTTTGTGCAGAGCAGAGGGAGGGGGGATATTATCGAAAGCTTGTTACACACGAAGAAGCGCAGCATGAATGGAATATAGAGCCAGGTGCAACAAGAAGATTAGAACAGACAACATCAACACAAATACATTCAAAAATGAGTGACGCTGGAAAAAGAAGCAAAATCCAGAACCACTTCACTTTCATTGATAATACGAAAAGAGAATTTAGAGTATGCAAAAAAAACAATTCCATCTAGAACCGGCTTCAAAAACCAACCTGCAACTGAGAATTAAGAGAGTGTTCTCCTAAACGGAGCAGATCATTGCTGACTGAAAAGATCCAGATCAGCTTCTCAAAGCTGAGACACTTTTTTTGAATACCAACCTTTAACTGTGATGAAAAATCACATACAGTGGGCGTGCGTTGACATGTTTAACTCCGCCCACATTGAGGCGGGCCTCAGTCTGCAGCCGTCCAAACGGTGTAAAAGGCACCACGACAATCTTAGAACATAATAGCTATTTGACAAAACCACATAGAGTTGCAGTGCAAGGATGAAAGAGGCGCAGATTGCCGACCCCTGATCTAGAAAGACTTCTTGGTTAACTGAACCCAGGATCGCTCCTGGTTGTCTGGCTAGCACCTTGGATGGTATTGTGTGAATGTGAGTGAAGTGGACTTGAAACTCAGCGCTCTGGGCCTTGGTTAAGGTAGAACAGTGCCACACCAGTATTCGTCATACACCATTTTACTCCTTCAACTGTTTCAGTCATTTTATCTCTACCCAACCTTGCCTCCTCATCAACTACTCATACACACTAATTGATTTACCTTCTAATCCCACTACCTTCACTACGTTCCTCTACCATTTGACCTCAAAATTCTTTGTACACACTTGTGCTTTTACACACCTGTTCATGCTGTTTTCCTACCAACGCCCACCATCCTTCTGGACGGCCACCTCTTCCAGCTTTTCAGAAAGGGCACTGACACATTCAAGAGACACCATCTCTTCATGATAGAGGTCTCCTATAGCGCCTCCTTACTGCTTAGACATGCCCGTAACACCTAACAGAGAGGTGTTCAAGCGATATTCCCCCCACATGTCCAAACCAGCTGAATTGGTTGCCCGTCAGTGTAAAACACCAGCTCTACTTCGAGCTCTTCTAGGATAATAAGGTTTTGAAGGGAGACTTCAGTCAGTCAACAGCAAAAAAAGCTAATTTCTGCTCCGACTTTATCTTTTATTCACAAATCCTGGTCTTTTTGGTAATATTGGTCACATTGACACTAACTAGAGGTGCAAATCTAGGGGCTCAACCTGTCAATCTCCTCAACCAGCAAATATGAAACTTAACTCATGTTCATGGTGTCAATTAAGGTAGTCCTAATATGTATTGTCCTTTCATATTTTAAAGCACTAAGCTTGTGTAACCTCCATGTCTTACTATTTCTGTCAATGTTCATTACTCCCCTAAATTGGTTAATTTCCCTTTTATTTCTGTTTCCTGTCTAACCATAAATTGTCAGTTATTAAATCTATAACTGCTTATATAATAAACATATTCATGAGAACAATTGAACATTTTGAATAATTCTGACTGCATTTAAAATACAGTAAAAGAAAGTTGTAGTGTAACATTGTCTCATTGTACAAGGCACATCAATTCAAATATCTACACTTCACATGTCATATAGCTTGCTTTAAGATTTATTTTTTTAGCTTAGAAAACACTTTTTTCCAGAAATATTTTTTATGTTTCATGATATTCCTGATTTAAAAGTATTTCATGTAACATCTATGAGACAGACTGAAATGCATCTAATGAATTGTTTTATTCATGTGTCATCTAAAGTGAACATATTACCTCCTACTCAGTGTTACTGTTTTCTCCTGATCCTGATGGAAATACACTTTTATTTTTTATCCCACATTGATATTGTGTCAAATGAAATGAGCAAAACTAAATAAATAAATCAGATGACGTATTATTTCAACTCACTGACCCACATTGTTCAACGTTTAGAGAAAAAACTGGGGGGAAATAGGACCATCAAAAGAGGACTTCAAGGTATTAATGCTGGCTTTTTTTTCTCCCACTTTCTTCTTAATCATAATCAGAGATAATAATGACTGTATTTTGAAAGAAGTTCTCACTGTGAGGGCTTATTTTTCCTGAAAAGATAAATGTCCCATGGCACATCATGGCATGCTGGGTAAAAGCTACAAAACGTGTCAAGAGGAATTAATCTGAAAAGCAAACCATTTGAATGTACGGCCACCTGGTACCACATACAACGGACCATGTTAGATGAAAATTAACTACAGCTCGGTATAAATTCTTTGTTGGAGCTTCATCAGAGATGACCACAGGAAAGTTCTAGTCTAATGCAAAGCAGAGCCGAAAAGTTCAGAATCCCAATCATTACCTCTACAGAGGAAAATAGGACAAACAAGAAACCAAATGCATAACAACAAAATTGAGATAACTATGAATAAATCTAACTTTTTTTCCACTAAATTTCTGAACACAAAAGTAGATTGGAATAAAACTGTTTAAAAGCTATGAAAAAGAAACATATTTTCATGGAAGCTTTTCAAAAACCACATGAAAGACTGAGGGCAAACCTGTCCCAGAAATGAAGGTTTTCACCAGCATCATTACAGACTCTCATATACACAAGAGGGTAGCGAATGGAAGAAAAGACGAGAAGTGGTATTCCCTTGTTGAATGTTCAAACACAATACTCATGCCGTACTCACAAGAAAATCCCTTTCATATTTGCTTTGTGTTTCCAATAATTCACATCTGCACTCTTTCCACACTTTTTTTTCTCTATCCCCATGTTAATTTAGTTTCCGTGTTTAAGAAAAAATATATTTCCAACAAAATGTTTCATTGGTGAATTATTTATCAACCAAGTGGACAAGCAATAACCACATTTGGCAATATCACTGAGGTATAACATTCTAAAATTCTGAGTAGTTGTCTGTCAATTCAGATTGTAGCATGAGGGCTCATCTCACAAATCTATGACCATATAGGTATTGCCATGGTGACCAGCTATTTTGGTAAGTTGCAAAAACAGTCGTGCACATGGTGAGCATATATTTCAAAGGGGCTGTCACTTAATCTTTCATTACAACTAAGGTGGTTTTCTTGGGCATGATATGAAGATGTTCAATCAGTGTCAAACTTCCTTCAGGAGACATGATTTGGAGTGCTTGGCACTTTGCCTTTGATATCATCTCTATATAAACAGTTGAGTCTAAAGATTTTCTTCATGAGGCTATTGCAGCAATATTAATGCACCTCTGACAAACTTGGAGTCACCGAAATGACATCTGGTATCATGGTCATTACCTTAAAAACGGTTTTGTCACTATAAACATTCATATAAAGTCGTTTAATTTATGCAACTTGCTATTTAAAAAAAAACTATTAAATCAAAACCTGTAAAAATCTTTGTTCTGTTAACTACAATGCAGATCACAATGGCTATGCTAGAAAAAAATAAATAAATTAACTTGATTTAACCTGAAATTCTTTCCAGTAATTATGCAAACAGACAAAATTAACTCTCAAGGGTAATTACCGGTAGGCTTCAGGCAAATACAGAAGAAAAAAACATGGAAGAAGAATAGAAGCTTTCTTTTTCCAAAAATAGTAAGCTTAAAAGAATATTTGTTTTGTCTTCCAGATATACAACTTCGGCTTACGCTATTAGATGTAAAAAGCCAATCTAATGACCATTTTTTAATCATACCACAAAGCATGAAGTATTTCTGGGAAGCTTACTGGTTTAACTTTTTATTTCATTGGGTGATATTTTTCTTACCTCACATTCCCGGGAGCCTGAGATGGTGTATGTGCATTGACTGGTTCCATTGACAAGCACATCCATAGCCTCAGAATTGGTGGGCTTGTAGTCCACATAGTACTCCTGCAGGGGAGAGCTGAGGGTGCGCTCTTGCTCTCTGGGTTTCTTGCGGCGCTTGCGAGCTGCTGCTGAGTGCTCCTGCAGCTGCTTTACGCTGCTCGGATAGCGCTTCCAGGAAACATAGATCACCAGCAGGATCATTGCAACAGATAGGAACAGGGCAACACTTCCAGCCACAATCTTATGAAAAGACACAGGCTCCAAGTCTTGTTCTGCAGGTGGTGCAACAGGTGGGGTAACTGCTGATGACGTTGGACCCCGAAGAGATCCCTCTGCTCTTTTTCCAGCGTTTGTTGGTAAAGCCAAAATGTCTGGGCGGGGATCTGTCTGTACTGGGATGCTGGATGGTTTAGGTGGAGTACTCCCTGTAAGGGTTGTCACTTGGCTTGACTGACAAACGCCAAAAGCTTCAACAGCATCGATCACTTTTTCACCCTGGGCTTTCTTCGGAGAGGCACAAATCATGGTAGTCTCCTTTGCCCCTCTAAAGTTTCGCAGCCATGCCACCAAAGGACAAATGACAGAGCCACAGTCCCATACATTTCCAGCTAAGCTTATCATAGTCAAAGAGATCCAAGCATCCACCACCTCCTTAGAAACATTGGTTAGCTTGTTGGCGTCCAGGTTGAGGGTCTGCAGGTTGGGAAAGCACTGGTAAACTTCAGCATCTAATTCTGTCAATTCATTTCCTGACAGATCTAGTTTCTGAATTGAGGCCCAGGTCCAAGTCAGACCCTGGCTCATTGTACGGATGCGGTTCCACTGCAGGTAAAGAGCCCTCAGATTATAGAGCCGAGGAAAGTGAGAGAAATTGATCTTTGAGAATTGATTATGCTCCAGATGCAGCTCTGTGAGTTTGACCAGGCCTGAAAAAGCATTCCGGCTGATACTGCGGAGACGGTTATAACCCAGATCTAGGAATTCAAGGTTTCTGCAATCTTGGAACAGACGCATTGGAATACCTTTCAGAGAATTTGAACGTATGTGAAGACTCATGAGTTTTCGTAAGCCCTGAAACTGCCCAGGCTGCAAGGCTTGCAGTTTATTATAAGACAAGTCCAGATTGCGCAAGTTGGGTACAGGGTGGAATGTGGTGTTGTGAAGTGATGTGATCTTGTTGGAACTCAGGATCAGTTCTTTAAGCCTCCGGATACCTTGGAAGGCCATTCCATCCACAGAGGCAATGTAGTTATGATCCAAATACAACCAAATGAGGTGATTGAGGCCAACAAACTGGCCTGCGCGCAGACTGGAGAGGCTGTTGTACCGTAGAGACAAGCCTTCACAGCCTCCTGAAAGGTTCTTGGGAACATCACGAAAGGCGCTTGACTCACAGTAGACAATTTTTCCATCACAGCGACAACTCTTGGGGCACTGACGCTCACTCAATGACGGATTTGCTGCCAACCACACTTGCATCAAGAGCTGGATCACTAACCAGCGACGGCGTAGAGCTGAGCCTAAAGGAAGTGGGAGAAAGAATAGATGTTTAATTAATTATTGCTTCTTTTGAAAAAAACAAGTAAGTCACTAAAAAGTAAGGAAAATCGTTGTATTCAACACAAAGTACAAGTCGACTTTCTTTTATACAGATGAGGTGAGGGGATATGGACAATTTCGTAAAAACTCCAAGATGATTTATCACCCAAGAAGGAAAGCCTTATTCTCTTGACAGCATTGGTTACAAGTTTTTAAAAAAAGTCCTGAGACAACCATCACATTTCTGCGATTTTGCATTTGGATAGTCTGTTTTTATGTCTGTATATCCTTGCTGAGAAAAGACCAAAAAAAAAAAAAACTGCTTAGAGTCATAATTCAGTTTTTTTTTTTTTTTTTACATGGTCTGTGCTTAAAAAAAGGGATGAAAAACTAAAAAACAAATAAATCAGACACATTTTAGAAAAATATTGAGCATGCATTACAAATGACAATTTTTTAAAGAAACAAAACATTTATAATTATTTTTCTGTCACTATATTTGTCACAAATAACCAAAACATGAAAAAATAGATTTTGGTTAAAAATGTTGCTGTGGAACCTCAGTTTATTCATTTGGGATTTACACTACTTTTGCGATATACATTTTTATTTTTACTTTTACTTTTAACCGTATTTTCTTTGCTTTTTACAGGTTCTTAAATCATATACCAGCAAATTTACTTTAAAAATTAATTGATCCGAGGGATTTTCTTGCATGAAATACTCGTGATAATATGCGATTTGCAATATTAGAGATATTGTGATGAGGATTTAGCTTGCCAAACATGAACAAATAGCAAAACAACTAAATACATCATTTCCATGTCACTGCAACAGTTTAATTTAAACAAGAGTCAACATAACTTAAATTACACTCCAAATGACCTTTGTCTACATGGTAGGCAAGCATCTAACATAAAAGGGCTCCATCCAACATAAACATATAGGCGTCCTATATGTTTATGTTATGAGGGGATTTATTTGATTCATTCAATACTTCAAGCTGCCATAAGATTGTTTTAGCTCTTGTATGTGTGTTTTGGGCTTTCACATTCTAAACTCTTGTGTTCACATAGAGTTTTTAAACTGTACTGTCCCTAAATAACGTGCAGCGACTGAGCGCATGTCAAATATTAAACCAGATAAATTTAACCCAATTAAGGAGTCAGATTTTGTTGTGACGTATGCATAGCACTCCCGTGTGTGCATTGCGAAACACGGGAGTGGCAACTGTTTGAAAATCAATAATAAATCAGATATTTGTAATTGCGGTTTGTGCTTGGCTGGAATTATATGACACCCATCTTTATATATCGGAATAGAGCTGTGAAAAAAAAAGGCCCGGCGCAAAATCCATTAGATTTGTTACATTTTGAAGCAAGCCTCTTCCAATTATGAGTACATGTGCTAGAATCGGGTAACAGCAGGCCCGAACACCATGTGAACACCATATGCCAAACCAGGGCAAACTACGGCCCGCGAGCTAGATCCGGCCCGCCTCCATGTTTGGTCGGGCCCACTGAACAATATCAGAGACCCGGGTTTGTTTGTTTGTTTGTTTGTTTGTTTTATCTGACCACACGGTCAAGAGTGTGTGAGATTTTATTCCACCCTTCTGCAGTCTGTGCGCCAACCTGAAACCCTTTAAAATCTCAGTCAAATGGAGCAGAGGACAGTCTTCCCTTTCTACGTAGCAGTTCATTTTTCCCGTTTTAGCTCATTCTTTGCTGCTTTTTTAAACAGTGCACCCTATTCTGTGTCCCAATTGGCTGGAGACCTTGTCAATCAATCTCCTCCGTTCCGTGTCTACTGTACAGAAACGCAGAGCTATTCAGATCTGCAGAAATCTTTTGATCGTGATCTGGACCTCATTTCTATGAAGGTTTGAGATTTTAAACAAGTGAGAAAGGTAAAAATGTTCATGTCTGTCTGAGAAAATTGTTGAAAGTGGGCAGTGAGGAATTTTGCTGCCATAGACATCTGGAATCAGACTCCATGGATTTCACCGATCAGGGTTATTTTTAGAATGTCACTCCTGCGATAAACGAGGGAACGCTGTACTGGTGAAAAGGTAACGTAGATATTTGCGTAGCTGCAGCAGAAGACATAGAAATTTGCCTTTTTTCATTATTACTGGATGAGAAACAGATGCGCAGAACACAGCTGCTCAGTTTGAGCCCAAATTGTGAAAGGAGCTCTTAAGTCTCATCGGGGAGAGGATCGATTACATTTATGGCCTGCAGCAGCAGTCACTGACTGCAAGGACCATATTGTTTTCGCAGTTGGAACGACTTCGCCGCGTTTCAGAGAGAATGTGACCCCCGCCGCATGCTCGAAAAGTCACCGAAATGTGCACACACCTGGGATAAATTGCAAATGAATTTTCCACAAAGTCAACGTCACCCCCCCGAAGACAATAACATCACGGCCAGTGATCCCGTCAAAAAAATGAATTGGCCGAAAACTCGCGTATGGGGCCAAACAAAATCGACTTCAAAATACAGTCGCGAAACCAAAACATACGTGTCGGGGATATCCCAAAGAAGTTTTGAAATCATTATGGGAGGGCCACACGATCTACGGCTTGGCGGCCATTTCGTGGCAAACTCTGAGAATTGGCGATTTTTGTGTTTTCCCACGATATGGGAAATGTTTTTCAGAGTCAGTTGATGATGCTAATCGCTATGTTAGCACTTTTATTCACATTAGCACAGTTAGCATTATTAGCGATTTGAGCAATGTTTTTTTCCTTAGACCGTTAATGATGCTTATCGCAATGCTAGCACTTTTAGCCAAATTAGCATAGCTAGCATAGTAAGCATTATTAGTCAATGCAGCTTAGACTAGCCTTGATCAAAGGTGGGCAGTGTGGGCGGTGGTGGTGCGTGGAGTTGGGCGTGGAAGGCGGGTTGCGTCTGCGGGCCATACAACACCCCTTGCGGCTTTAATTATTTATTGGTTTTTCTTTTTAATAAATCAGTATATTTTTTCCTGACTTTTTGTCTTGGAAGATCACAGGTATTTTGTCGTTTTTTTATTTCATAAATAGTGTTATTCATTTTATTAAAAGGATCATGAATTCATAAATCTTCATTATAGGGCTTTACAATAAAAGAAAGATAGAATTTTAAAGTTTTAAAGAAAAAATTTGGGGACTCCTCTCTAGCATCCATGTGGTGTTGGAAGATTTGTTTTTTTTCATTCTCACGATTATTCAAACACCACATGAACGCAGCATTTCTCTAGGTTTTACACGAGGTGCAATTGGTGCAATTGGCTCTAAAATGAGCACAAAAGTTTTAACCTAAAAACTATAAAATGCTCTGTTTTAAAATATAATTTTTCATCCAAATTTTTTCATCCAGATTCAATGTTATTTCTTTCTCACTCCACGCATCTGCTCCTGGTCGGCCCTTCTATCCAATTTTAGAACCCTATGTGGCCCAGTCAAATTAATTGCCCACCCCTGTGCTAAACGCACGCACAACAACCGTTGTTCAGTGCGTTGGATGCGCCACATATGCCCGGTGAGTAGGTAGCATAAAAAAGTCTCAAACAAAGTGGAGACTAGGGCTGCACGAAATGAGGAAAACTCACGATATGTGATTTTCAATGATCATTATTGCAGTGAGCGGTACATGAACAAATAGGAAAACAAACAAAAACATAATTTCCTTTTCTTTTCACTGCAACAGGTTAAATTAGAATCAACATAACTTAAATTTTACTCCAAATGACCCTCGTCTACATAGGAGGCAAGCATCTAACACAGATGAGCTCCATCCAATGCATCCATCTTTTTTGTCAAATGCATAAATTGATTTATTTCATTTGTTAAATACTGCCATAAGATTGTTTTAGCCCCTTTTTTTGTAATTTTTGCCATCTTTTGCAATCTGCGTATTATACAGCTTGATATCGCGATAACGATAAATTTGCTATTTATCGTGCAGGCCAAGGTGAGACCATCATTTAGACGGTTTAAAGCTTCTTTTAAATAGACGGATAAATCAATGTTGCCGTTGATGTTTTATGGTTGTATATTTAAGAGCTTCGCAAGAGCCTCACATCTGCCTTCCCAGAAGACAACAAAAAGCAAGTTGCCATTTTTATCAAGACAGCGCAGACCACAAAGGACAACAAGCCTGGGGAACATCAGAGACAGAAATTCAAAATGCGACTTTCCAAACCCCAGGACAAACGTTTTTGAAAGAACTACCAAGGCCAAGTGCGTAAAAAATCTCTGACATAGAAACTAACTGAAATAGAAAAGAAAGTTATGTTCAAAGACATCAATTTTGCCATTACATCCAATCAGATTCTGCCATAAAGAAAAATAACATGACACAGAGGTGGAGCAACTATCTCCAGCGTCAAAGCACCACTGCCAACCTCAGCTCAGGGGACAGAATGGCAGTAACATCTCTATAAAAGAAACTTAATCGGATATCATAATCACACAAGACTTGAACAGATCAGACAAACACACAAAGGTCTTCACATTTTTAAGCAACTCTAACACAAATAAAAAACTTCAAACTTTTGTCAGAACAGCCTTTATGGGTGGTCTGCAGGTAAAAAAAAATGGGCAAATCTAGGCAGGGCACACGTGCTGGTGAGCCTGAAGGGCGAAAATGTTCATGCACATTTTTTCCACCAACATACTGTGAGCGACAGGTTAAGCAACTTAAATTGATAAGTAACAGTGAAGTAGATGAGATGCAGGGATTTCATACAAATGTTTCCTTTTTTTCCAACAACCCAGAACCCTGCACACTTTGCAGGTAGCCTATTAGTAGTGTTCAAGGGAAAGGTGTGTGCTCCTTGGGCATGCCTGTTCGCAGCCTGACTTAGAAAATAGAAAATTTGACAATCAGAGTGTATAAGTATCTTACGGGCTCTTGAATATCACCCGCACAGCCCGTGCATAAAGCGTTTTCACATGGTCAGTAGGGACCCAGTGTGCACACCCGACTAATGACTAGAGTGCGACATAAGGACATGTACGACAGCATCACCCCTATGTCATAAGTGTGTTCTAATGCACAATATCCTTAGAAATACTTCACAATGCATTAACCGCAAGCACGACAATCTTACTTACTTATGACATCCCTTGAGGTGACTGCATGCGCCACAAGAGAACAGCAAGGCCGAATCTATATTCTTCCCCTACTCTTGCAGTTACTCCATACCCATACATTTAGCCTTCTAAAGGGAGAGTTACGGAAAAATAGTGTCTTCTAATTCAGTCATTACCCCCACTGAATGATATAACTAATAGTCGTGGGTCAGCTACATTAGCGTGGAGCTGCTAGCGCTCGCCAATACATAAAGATATTGCTCTTATAACTTTATAAAGATCATGCTAAAACAAAACGTCATTACTTACATATAAATGTAAATGTTTGTGCATCAGAGCACACCCACGTAAAGAAAAGCACTTCTTCTTCACTGCACAGTGCGACGTGGAACACCCTCGCAGTGGAGGGCTCAGCATCGCTCTGTCATGAGGGTCCTTAAAAAAACTGTTCTGTACAACCCTGCCCCTTAAAATACCCCTACAATTGGAGGGGTAGGGAGAAGCCGTAGGGGTAGTGGAGGAATTTGGATTCGGCCCATGACACACCAGCGCCCCCTTTAAGATCTGGCCGCACCTGTCTACAACCCTCTACAGGCCAGGATAACCCAAAAATCTGCAGCACCTGTAGAGGTCAACACTCGTACAGATGCATGTGACAAAGGCTTAACAGGCTTAACACAAGAAGCTCCCCGGCACGTGATGGGACATTTGCTAACCATTCAGAAAAGTACTTGACACAGTGTCAGTCTGTTTTCTGTCTTCTTCATTCTTGTGTTTCTCTGTGCAGGTTGGCTGTGGCTCTCCTGGAGGACTCCGCCCTCTTCCTGGTAGCCCTCCATGGAGTGGCACACAGCTGCCTGCACTTTAGGTTAATTTGTTTGAACTGCATCTAAGTGATTCTGTTTCTGCACTCTGTGTCGGAGTGCTTGTCCAATTCTAGCTCTAGCTCTTGTGAGGATTTGTAGTATGGGTTTTGTTATTAAATACTTTAGTTTTCACTGTGGCATGTCTTCTGGTCCTGCATCTGGGTCATCCTGATACCCCTGTGACAGTACTAGATTATTGTCATTTACATAGGCACCCATTACATCTACTTGATGACCTTTTTCAAGTAGTCAACACATAAATAGCCTGAATTCCCCATTAGCAGTTTGAATTTAAGAAGTTAAGTGATGACAGGTCGGGTCCAGTTGCTCTGAAGACCAGAATCCCTTTTATTGATAGTAGAGTCCTTACAGACGTGTATGCTGATGTGTTACAACCTTACTGCTTCTCAGCTTTTAGCAATGAATCTACAGACTTAGGGGTCCCAACAGCTAAGCTTGAGTTTATCCCTGCAAAATTCAAGAAACTGGAAGGATTTGTCAAAAATAAATGCCTGACACAGAGTGGCTGAAAGGCATAATACAGCATATGGTATCAACCATAGTCATTCCACTTCTTGCCAAGCATCTGCTGAGCCCATATGGGTATTCTATGTGTATTTGTTTTTGTTTGCGAGTGGGATGGAAGAAGAAACACTTACTGTTTGTTTTCAGAAGACTTTCATCATTTCTTACAGATGGACGGTACCATGAAATGGTGCAGATAATTTGTGCTGGCTATCAACTTTACATCAATCATATTCACTCATCTTGGATTCCACAATTGTGATTCTTTAAAAGTAGAGACAAAAATAAATCAGATTGATTTTCTTTCCCATTTAAGGTATGGGATAAATAGGTTAGTAAGAACAAAAGTAGTGTAGAGGAATGAAAAACTGGGTTGCACAAGAATACTTATCGATGTGGTCTCCAAGTAAAGTAGTTTTGATCTAAAATGTGCAGGTGTGTAAATGTAAATGCATGCATTGTAAAATGATTTTTGGTATTTATCAAAGAAAGATTAAAAAAACACATTTTCATGGCAAAATCTGTGGAAAAAGAGATTCCAATGGACAAAACATCACTCTCCCCTTACTAGCACTGCATGGAGTTTAATGAAATATCTACAAGCTAATGCCTCAGTGAGCCATCTCCTACTCCTTTTCTCTTCTAATCTTATTCACAAAGCAACATAAGTCATCCTCTGCGGTGTCACTCAGGGGGTTTGAGTCTCGTGCCTCTTCCCCAATGTACCTCTGCTTATTACTTTTCTTTTGCTCAATCTATTTTCTTGCCATTCTCTATAACGTACACTGTATTTCTGCATGATCCTCAACCAAGAAGCTATTAAAACACTTTTGTTAAATTTTTTAAAGCACGTAAAGATTTGTGTGCAGTCAAAAAACGCCTTTTATGTCTCTTTGATGATCTGTCATAACACGGGAATAAAGAGCATATGTGCTTTGCTTTGTTATGTGGCAGAAAGCCCTTCTGTCCTCAGAAGGATACTGCTATTTTCGCCTCTCAACCCTGACATATAGGGAGAGTAAGTGCACTTTACTGCTGACCTAAAATAAAAAAAATGTAGCTTAATAACTTGGCAAATGGACTCGCTAACTGATGCACTTTGAGCGCTCACTGGTGGATCATTGCTTTTTGCTGCCTGTCATTGACAAAAATGCTGCTAGCCTCACTCTGGATTCCATACAGGCTGGACAGTGGCCTAACACCCAAGGAAGAATATACCCAAATCAACGTAAGCCAAGTCATTAGTGTCAAATGAGCTTTGTGATGACAGCAAAACCTGCTAAACTACACCAATTTCCACAATGCTTAGTAGGCATTTTGTCCTCCCTGTATTTACTCTGCAATTTTTACTCAGATAAAATAGAATGGAGCCTCAAAGACATTAGGAATTTTCAACACTATTGGGCAACAGTCTCATAGTTGTCAAACATAATGTGTCAATAACATTTTAGAAGTCATGTAATGATGTCAGATAAAGTTCAGGCTAAGTGCCTGCAGACTGATGGTTTTGAAGCAGTACTTTTTTTGGCAAAACTTCATTTTGTAAAGATTTTTTTACTATGTATAAAGGTAAACATACTTTCACATGCAACAAAAGCTTACACAATGCCTGAGTGTGACTGGAATCTGATCTTATGTGATGCTAGAAATGTTAGGTTCTAAATGAATATATGTTGCGTCATTGTTTTTGGAAACCCACTCAATCCAACTATGCAATTGTGACATGGAAGTCTGAGTGTGAAGGTCGAAATGCCACATCTTAAAAATGCAGCACAGACACAATTAATGGGTGGTTATCATAAGAAAGCAACTTAAATGTAGTATATCTGTGCAGGGCTGTAACCACCTAAGCCTTAGTCACAACTGCCCGACTGAGGTCACAGGCTGGGAAAACCTGGATGGGGCATACAGGTTGCCCGCCCAAAAAATTCAAGGTCATAAACCGCTTGGTGAGCATGTAGAAATTTTTTTTCCACAGGCATGCTGTTGCCTAAAGGTTATGGTAAAAAATAACCCCTCTTGTTAAAGCAAAATATGTCCAACACAAGAGGCCCTCAGCTCTCATCTGTCTGCCCAGCTGTTGGACAGAACAAGTTAAAAAAAAAAAAAAAAAAGGTTATGGTAAAACTCATACAACACGCAAGAGTCAAGAAGGGGGAAGTAAGTGAGACACAAGCAAGTCATACCAATTTTTCATTTTTTCAGTCTCCAAGAAACCTGAGCACAGCGCAAGGAGCCCGTTAGTGTGTTCTTTGAGTGATAAATGTTTGCTCCTTGAGCGCAGCCTGGCTGTTAAAAGTAAGGAATTTAGACAGAGTTTTGTTTGTGTAGACATCCTACACAAACTATGCTCTTACTCAAACTATACCTTAAGGTGGTTGAACAAGCCTCAACGGAACTGCAAGACACAACTTCTCTTAGGATACAGCCAATCCTGTCGACAACCCTTCACAGGCATGGACAACCCAAGTAGCTGCAGCGCCTGTACAGGTCAACCCCCTTGTACAAGTGCTTGTGATTAAGGCTTAACAGGATGAAAACTCTTTGGAACAATGTACAGCTGTGAATCTATTCATTTAGACGTACCCGACAGTGACTGAATGAAAATTGTTTCAAGTTTTTATCTAAAACCAAACAGTTATCACAGTTTAAAAGTTCTACATAATAAATCGCTACATAATAAATCCTGTAACTATGTGTTGCCTTAAAAGCAAGTTGTTAGTCATCTAACCAATTCTGTTTCTAAACTTGTTCTAGTACTCAAAAACATTTGACAAAGAGAAAGCAGAAGTTTCTTATTTCTCATATAATACTATAACCATGTTCTCATGACAACTGACAAGGGTATATCATAAAAACTTCTGAAATGTTATCAAACCACGAAAAAAAAGTGCTTACGCATGGCTGTGAAAAACAAGAGTGGGAGGCTTTGCGGTAAAAAATAGACAAAAAGCTTCCAAGATGATAAAAACAACACAACCATTTTTCTTGACAACTCAGGAGACAGAAAAAAAACAGAGGTTAAGTTTGTTTTCTATTGCAGTCTTCATTAGGAAAGGTCACATATCTGTGTGACCATCAGAGTAACTAGGAACAGGCATAAAAGTACATGATCAAAGAACTGACAATCACATTACAGTGAGCCTGCTTCAATTAAAAATGAAAATAAACGGAAATGAAATACACGGATCACCTCAGTTTATGGCTTTTCATGCCTTTTCATCACTATACATCATACAAGTTATTGTAAGTATTAGTAGAGTACAGTGTTTCAGAGCATTTCCTAAAATCCCCGACAGGGCTCCAGACTGCGACCAAATGGTCGCATTTTGTGACCAAATTTTGAGAGTGTGCGACTAAATTTTACATCCAGTCGCACATGTGCTACCAGTAAATTTGCCTCCCCCACCCTCCGTATTTTTTTATACATTAAATGTGGAAGGGGCACATCAATGATCAATGAAATGAGCAATGTGGTGGGTGGGTGTGGGTGTGGGTGTGTGTGTGTGGGTGTCTTTGCGAGCGCACACGCACGCAAACACACACACACCCACACATACTCATGAGACGTGAGCACACACTCGCGTTTCGTTGAGTGATGCCTGTCTGTGTAGCGGCCAATGCGTGTGAAAAGAATAGGGAATGGCTACTGTAAGTGGCTAAAATGTGTGAAGGGGGAGGGGCCTAGAGATAATCGAGCGTGCGTAAACATCTGTGGGAAGGAAACGGAGACAAATATCATGATCACAACCTGATATGCGTGCGTCTGAGCTATGAGCAAGCGAACTATTGATTCGTTCTTCCGACCTGCGGCTTGTGTACCAGTACCAGAGTCTACAGCAGGGGTCTCAAACTCGCGGCCCCCGGGCTATTTGCGGCCCCCAAGATGATATTTTGCGGCCCCTGCCTTAATATGAAAGTTTAATGTTAATGCGGCCCGCCAGTTTGTATGAATGACACTTTTTCATTGTCGTGCGCGGAGCTGACAAACCAACCAATCACAGTGGGTTAAATGACTCTTGGGGGCGTGACAATGACTGGGCTTGAAAGCAGGAGAACATTAAAGGCAGGAAATCTGACAGCCCCCTACCCGGATCACATTAAGGTGTTCCTTAATTTCCTTTTTAGAACGTATTTAGTCGCTCGTAATTTTCTAAATACATGCAGTCAGTGCTGAACTTTTCTCTGGGTCGCAAAGACCTGGAGAGGGGTTATGGTTATGGTTAGGCGCGCGGCGGCGTATCAACCCCGACCAAACGGTTCTTGAGCACGGCTGTTATGGCGGCACACCGCTCCCGTGGGAGATGGCCACCTGAGGAGAATAAATGTCCCACACCTACATGTGTGACAGGTAACGGGGCTTGGACTTAAAACACGTGCGAGCAACTACAAGATTTAGTCCTGAATGCACTTAAAACACGTGGGGAAAATCCAACGATAGACGCGTTTATCAATAGGTATTTTAAATTATTTTAATTGATCACCCGACTACAAAAACCGTCAGTTTCCAGCTGCGTTCGCTCAGGTTGGCACCTTGCTCCCGCCCCTGTCTGGTGATATTTTTGTGATTATTGGGTGATGTTGGAGCAAAAACATACGTCACACACCAGGTGATCTGTGCAGCGTTGCGTCCACTTGGGTGATCTTAAACACACTTATTGTGCATCTTGGCTGCACTTATTTGGTGTCACCAACATAAATTTCAATCAGTTTTTGAGCTTTTCTCTGATCTCAGGTATCGATTGTTCTGATCTCCAGTGAACAGCGCCCGTTCTTTTACGAAGCACAGTTTGAATTCAACTATGAACATATAGGAGTGGCTGACCGGCTGCTCTACAATAACTTGTGACCATGGATTAAATGTGCAAAAAGTCATAAGAAAGAAAATCCAAAAATGGTTATTGAATTTTGTTTCTCCTTTACTGATTTGTGGTTTAAAGAGTAAACTTAAAAAATAAAAATAAAACATTCAACACAGACTCAAAATTGGGAGCACATACTCTCTGACTTCTCCACCTTAAATTTCAATAAGTCCAAATACAGTCCAGATTTACTGACAATCATCTTCAGCCACACTGAGGGACTCAGCTGTATGAGAGGAAGTGCTGCCAAGTGTCCAGCAGTAAGAAGTAGACAAAAGAAGCCGTGTTCAGAAGAACCCATTGATGGATTTACAGAACTGTAGAATTTGAGTCTTCTTTTGTGTTTAATAGTTATAATTAAACAGTGTTAACCGAACCTTGTTAATAAGGATGTTAAACGAGAAAACAGCAGATATAGAAGACTGAATAAAATAAGAGTTGATGCCAAGGAAGCTGTGCAAACATGGTTCAGTCAGTTAAAAGGGCCAAATTACAAGGGCTGGCCTTCTGAGCCTCCTAGTAGAACACAGGAGGATCTGCTCTAAAGGGGAGGGAGTATAGGCTCAAGTTGTTTAGACCTACATGTTCTATTGGAATGTTATTGGCCAGTGCCCCTAATGTTTACATACATTTAAGTATTGATTGTAACTGAGAAATTACCGAAAGGTTACTACGGTAATCACTTTGTTACTAAGCACTTTTTTTTTATTCTGAATATGTGGTATTTTCTTACTATTTGTACTGTCATGACAGCGATGGTGCTGTCGGTTTACCTTGTTGTTGCATCTTCAAAAGTGCAGAATAAAAAGTGACACTGAATTTGAAACAGCACATTGTAATTTCTGCATCTATTATTAAAGTATTTATTAGTAATACAGTGGAAATTAGTAGATTTGGTTAGCATGTTGATTTACGGTGTGCACATCTGAATTTTCTGGTTGTGCCCATAAAATTTTCAGTTGGGGGCCACAGTACTCCTAGTGAAAAAAGTTAGTCTGAAAATTGGGTTTTTTGTCTTTTTAACATGTTCTTGAGGCATTTGTCTCATGATAGAGGACATATATAAGGGAAATTAAGGTTAAAATTGCATTTCTGAGTATTTCTTTATTTAAGCCGTGGCTAATCAGGAGCAGACAAACAAAAAAGCAGGTTTTTTTCAATATGCTGTTTGAAAAACCTTGCAGCTGTGACAATAGTGCTACAGTCGGTGGGCCAAATGGTTCCTGCTCCTGTACGTCTTTGTTTTCCTCTTCTGAGCTGGCATCTGACTCAAAACTGTATGGCTGTAAATCCCCAATATTGCTCGCCATCTTTATTGAACTAGTAAAGTTAGGTTGGGGCTGTAAGCTAGTAGGAAATAGTGTAAACATATGGAGGATGGGAAATGAGGCAGGCTTACTCTGTGCAAAAAATCCTACCTACAACTCGGAGGCAAATTTCTAGTGAACTGATGCTGCTCTGCAGAAACTATGTCCTAGAAAACCAAAATGTTTGTGTTTTTTTTGGGATAAAAAGACAATGATTATATTTAAAAGACCACTGTGAACACCTATAAAATTGATCAAAAAATGACTGGAGTGGGACTTTAAGCGATGTATAAGAATTGCATGCAACTAAAACTTCAAGATGTTTTTCAAACCTGGTGCTACAAGCTATTATATGCTGAAACCATTCACTGCAATTCTAAACAAAGCTTACACTCAGATAGTGGATGCGCAGTTTGAAGTCTACTTTTTCTGTCTCCCTTGGTCAATGTGAATAAGGGAAAAAAAAAAAGGCCTTTTCTTATCCACTTGCTCCACCTGACATTTTGTAGAGTGCTGCTTGGTGGATACTGTAGCGCAGATAAGGCCTCTGTTGCCATGACTGTAGTACTCTAACCCAGTGTTTTTCAACCTTTTTGAGTCAAGGTACACTTTTTCCTTGACAAAAATCCAGCGGCACACCAGCAACCAAAAATTTAAAAAGAAGGAGGCTCTATAATATGTATTGATGTACAGACTATTGATTGATGTTGTGATAAAAGTTGTGAAAGTTTTCAATAATAATTTTCAACTAAACTAGTTGAAGATTTGTCCAGGTAGTTGTTTTTCTATCCAGTTTATTAACAAGCAATTGTATGTAACCTCACAAAAACCAAATTAGAACAATAACAAGTTCTTTCTAAACAGTGATTTAAAAATAAAATTACATATGATCACAACCTGCGTGATAAATTTTACACAAAAAAAAGACGAAAATTTTATGCATGGGTTCAATCGTAACTACACAAAAAATGAACAAGATAAAGTTTTATTAGTTTTTCTTTAGTCCTAATTACAAATGTAACTTAACCAAAACTGTTTTATTTCTTTTTGGGTAAATACATTGTTTCTTTTTAGTTTAAATATGTCTGTTGGCCACTTAGCCTTAATCTTGTTTCTTTTATTTTGTTGTTGCTTATACTTAAGCTTAACTCTTCAAATTTTTCAAAAGTGAAGCTAAATTTCTACTTGATTACATGACTTGGACCAAACACTATGACGTCTTGTTTTAATGATAAACACAAATAATGAAAGAGAACCAAACTGTTTACTTCTGATTTCATCAAGAAGATTTGAAAACTGTTAAAACAGACTAATGTGTGCATTGGTTGTGCTTCATGACGGTTAACAGAATAGCGTCATTGTAGAGACGCTGTCACCCAATGCATCATGGGAGATGCAGTGCAAAAACTGACACCGAGGCCAGACAGACTCGCTTCTCTGATTTCATTATTTTGTTTACTTTTTCCACAGTCTGACACTTGATTCTGCAGGGAGCTACACCGCTAAAGACGAACTTTAGCTGTTATTTTTGTTGGACCTGAGAGACTTCAGGAGCCGAGTCGGAACAAGGAAGAGAGGACTTGAATCACTTCTGACTGGTCAGACTCATGACGTATGATTAAGTCTCCAAGAATGATTAGTGGAGACAGTTGAAGGGGTGGGACTTTTCCAAAAACAGATCCACCGGTATATCTGCAGCTAATTCACGGTACCGTCATTCTTATCAAAGTGTCTTTGATAGAATCAAATAAACACAAAGAAAAAAGTATTTTACGATCTTTCATTATCTTAACTACTCGATGTTTTATTAGGGCCTGTTTGGATGAACACAGAGCATATCCTGGCGATGGTAAATCTTTATAGATCAGGGAAAATAATTTCCCACAGTACACCTGACCATCTCTCACAACGCTAGTGTGCCGTGGCACACCTGTTGAAAAACACTGCTCTAACCCTTCAGGATAGACAGGAATCTGAATTTCACTATGATAAAATTGGTAAATGTAATATTACGTTTAAAAAAAGGGTTCTTCTTTTAACAATTGTTCTTTATTTAAGCGTGCTGAGAGATGGAGTGAAATGCCGTTTGGCTCTTTAAATTAATTTCCAGGCTCTGGCAACTGCCACTCCATGTTACTGTACTCTTTCTGAGGGCCAGATCTCTTCAATTGTGGTCCATTAAACATGAGTGCACTGCAGCCTCTAAATAAACAGGCTCATTATTGGCTACACAGTTGGTAAAACCCCAAAATGCTTTACAATCAAGAGATCGGAAGCAAAAACAACCATGATACAACCAAAATATAAGACTCACTCCGATGAAAATTGTGTTTTTGTTTTAAACATGTCCTTGTGTGATTTTTTTTTCCTGGGGGGCATTCCAGAAAGCAGGTTATGCTAGTTACCACGGTAAGTTTAAGGCTAAGGAAGTGAATAACCTCAGCTTTCAGTTCCAAAAATGGAGGTATGTTTCAGGGTATGTCAAGTTGCCATAGCAACTCATGCTGTGAACATAACCTGGTCTGGAGCAGGTTTAGTTGAAGGTTAGTTTGTTTTTTAGAGAGGTGAAGCAGCATGGCGTGTCCATTCGAAGATTATTTAGTGTATGAAGAAGCTCAGATAATACTTTTTTCACCGTGAGAGGGTGATAAGATCACGTATGGATGTTGGAAAGATAAACTTTTTTACATTGATGGTCTAACTTAATTATTTGCTTCAGTTAAGATAAATCTTTTTTTTTTTTATCAAGTCCGCTTAAAAATAACACATAGTTATCAGACAGTTATTTTACTTTCATTCAAATTTTTCAATTAAGTAGGTGTAACTTTGGTGCTACTGTTAGATCGGCACCGCAAGGAATTGTGGAATACCATTACCTTTGTCTGTGTGGACGGATTTTAGTTTAAGTGTGGGTTTTTGACCAAAGGTGTTTAGTTGTAGCTGTTTTACTGTGTTTTGCCTTTTTATTTTTCCAGTTATGTTTAATTCTTTCAGCAAAATGAGTGAGAGGGAGGGAGCGGATGATGAGGTTATTTAGCACCCCACTGCTTATTAGTGAATGTAAAAGTCCGAGAATTGGTACATGTTTCAATATTTCATGTTGTGAATCCATTTTGTTTCAATCATTTTATTGTAATAAAAGTGAGAATATCTGCAGGCTCAAACTTAGACATATGAGAGTTCAAGAAGTACAATAAATGAAGATGGAAAAGTATTTATTTGAATTCGAGTAATATGACATTTAGTTAGATAAATACGTAAATAAATGAATTAGGTTGAAAAAAAATTTACTCAATTACTTGTTACCAATTGAAATAATATATATATATCCATCCTTCTGGAATACCCCCCTGCCCACAACTTATAGGCAAAGTTCTAAAAAAAATTCTGCCACTCTGCTGAAACTGTGTCCCAGAAAAAGACACAAAATGGCATAATTAAAAGACTATGTTTTTACAATAGGTCAAAAGATGACTGGAGTGGGACGTTATAGCTGCTTTGCCGAACTGATTTTTATGAAACTCTTAGTCGTAAGACCTGAGTTCATTTAAAGCCAACAAACATGTCAGTGTCCTTAGTATCCAAAACGTGAGATCCTGCAGCTGTCAAAAACCGATGGTGAAGAACCCAAAATACAGGAGGCTGGGCTTGGTGGTTCTCTAATTCTCTTTTTTTATTTCTAAAATATAATCTTACTTTTTTAATTATTTGCTTTGCTTTTTTGGAGGACAACATGCCAAATAAACAAATGCAGAAATAAATAAACTGAAACATGACAAAACCCTGGGAGCAACAAAGGACTGACAGAACAGCGCAGATGACCTGACAAGGTAGAAAGTCTCAACATCTTTTTCTTAAAGACACTGAAATAGACTGAGGGTAATTAACTGAAATAAAAGACAGCTGTGAATTGTGACAAACCTGAGACTGATGTGACTGAAGGGCAATTCCAAACAGGACATGACCAAAAACTCCAACATAACTGCATGTGTTTGTGCATGTTTATACTGAGGTGGTGCTGTAACCTGAAGGAGGATATTTTTGGCCTGTGTCACTATGGTACAACACCAACACTGAGCTTGGTCGTTTGAGATCATTTAGCAAAATTTGAAAAATAGGATCTAAATCAAAACAATTACTTATTAATTAATTACTGCTGCTAATGGGAAATGTTAAAATAGTAGTCACTAAAAAAATAATTTATGGAAATAGTGGATAGATGGGTCCAAACATATTTTTGTACATTAAAGCATGTTCTCCCGTGCCTGTTAACTTTTAAGAAATGGATGGTGACACGTGCACGCGCCAGACCATAGGAATATGACCGCCTTGTGCGCTACGGTGGTGTACGCAGGCGCGTATCGGTTTTATGCTCGATTTGCAAGAGTAGCAGGTGCAGCACCGGATCACATCCTCTAAATGGAAAGCAGGCGAATGCAAATCCTGCAAGATTTCTCCTGAAGAGTTTCTTACATCCGTCGTTGGAGCGGGGGGGGGGGGGGGGGGGGGGGGGTCTCCATCCATGCAACGCGTGTCAAACAAAAATCTATATATTCAAAGCCAGGCTTTCTAGAGTTAAGTGGCTTCCAGCATGTATTGCCATTTGCTTTCCAGTCCTTATTAATCACACTATAAAAACATAAGCAACCTCTTCTGCTTTGTGGATATTTTTGGAGGATTTTTTATCCATATCTTCTAAAAGAAAAAAGGAAGAAAGAAAACAGCTGATCATTAAAAATAATAATTGAATAACTTGCAGCTTTGCCACTAACAGGCAGGTTTTAGACACAAGCTTCACTTTTTTTTAAAACATGTGGGATGATGCAACAGAGTATTTAGGCAGGGGGGGAATGTTTTTGACGCAATCCTCGGGTCCCGGGCATCTGGATCCGGAAGAAATAATACCTTTTTTTTCCTCCAGTGCGTTATGAGAACGTCGAGGTGGGGGTTGCAGACAACCTACGCAACGACAAAAAAAAAAAAGAAAGAAAACAAACTTACCCATATCCGCGTATCTGTTAGCTCCAGGTTTTAATGGCTCCTTGCGCGCAACATCCGACTCCGCATGATGCGCTCTCCACAGGCAGGTATCGTCCTAATCCACTGGTCCGGTGTCTCCGCGCAGACGCCGACTCCAAAGCGCACCTTCCCCTCACTCGCCCGGACCTGGATGTGTTATCCGATTCAGTTCTACATCTACGATAACCCAACCGAACCGAGGCGAATGTCATTTACTCCAAAAGATTGAAGGCGCACAAATCCGGTTTCAGATGTTCCCTTTCCCTTGTAAGCAACTGATCGCTCTCCTTTTTATTTGAAGTAAGTCGTACAAATAAGAACACTGCAGCAGGCGAAGAGAATAACCTCATCCAAGGAAGTCAAAGGAATTCCGGGTCCAAACTTCACTAAAACCCAGTGGTTTGATGCAGGAAAATAGGAAGTCAGGCTTTAGATCCCGCGTAAACCTCCCGGGTTTGTGTTCAGATGGATGCTGAGTCCGATCCTTGAATGGCGCACAAGCCAAACTAATGGTAGGTCATCTCCAAGTCAGCGCAAAGCATTACCAGCGAGTTGGACCGGGAAAAAAACGTGTCCAAGCATCATTCCTTCTTTAAGCCTAAGCGTTCCCCTCATGCTCACAGTTTAACGCTTTAAAATGCAGCTATAGACGCTGTTGTTAATCACGTCAGCATGTCAAAACAAGTTTGTCAGCCAGAATCCGAATGCCCTCTTCTGGTGAGACGATGATGCAGGAGCTTGAACAGGCGTGCAGCCTGAGTAAAATGCAGGGGTGGCGCGTTCGTCTTTATTCATTTCTTTATTTATTTTTTAGGAAGGCTGCCACAGACAAAACTAAACAACTTTCAACACTAAGAATTCTAAAGACACTCTAATCGCTTTCTATTTTATGCTAGTGAAAAAAACAAGGTTTTACATTACATGACAATGTGTGTGTGTTTTTAATGTAGTTTTGAAGCTTGGTGACAGTCTCCCTGTTTCCACGTTTGTTAACGCCTGTCTATGTTATGGCAGCCTTGAAGTCCAAATACCACCAAAACAATTCTAAAGATCACAACAAATAAAACAACAATAACAATAAACAAATGCAAAAACAACATTACATTACATTTTAGAAATCAACATAAAAAATAATGTAGTAAAAATGAAACATTTCATTATTTCCAGAAATTCAAATAAAATGTCATAAAGAAACAAAATTTAAAAAATGGGAAAGGTAGATACTTTGGGACATTGCTGATTGGAGGATCACAATTGATTTTTGATGTTTAGGTGTGTTTGGGTAGTTACAAAAATGTTAAGTTCATTTTGGGGGTTAAAAAATACACAGCCATTGAATGCAAATCGAAAGGTAAACCAATTAAACTTTGACGAAGCAGGGGCCTGGATTCAGTAGTGACATATGGACGTCTGATCATGACGGAATAATAAATAATGGTTTGTGTCTGGCCGGAATGAAATAACACCAAGTCTATCAGAATAGAGCTGTGAAGTAAAGGCGTGGAGCGAGACTTGTGAGATTTGCACCTCTTGAATATTTCACATCAATCGTCTTCCAACTGTAGCAGATATGCGCTAGTATCAGGTAGTGACAGACAAGTTTGAACACCACATGCTAAAAGCAGCTTCAAGAATGTCCATTCAGCGCATTCTTGTACACGCATCACATGCCAAATGTGTACAAAGCATGATACGGAGCATATCCACTATCGTTTCATGGCAAATAAATTTTGGTTGAAACTTGGCTAGAAATTCCACTTTCGGTAAAAATTAAATAAAGAAAACATTTAGAAAATCAAAATTATTTTCCAAAATCCAATGTTAAAAAAGAAAGACAATAAGAAATCAGAAAAGGTACGTACTATGGGACATCGCTGACTGGATGATGATGTTTGTTCATCATTTTAACTACAATTTTTTTGGCATGAAGCAATACTGAATATAGTTTATACAAATCATGCAACCTTTCTGAATATGCAGACATTAAAGACATATTTGAAAAAACTCAAATGTTAAAAATCTATTTTGTTACATTATTTTGGAATTGTATTTTGGTTTCTGGAAATTTGTTTTGCCTTGTTAATTATCATTGTGATCTTTACTTTGTATTTGCTTTGAGTGATTTGTTGGTGTGATTCACACTTCAATGCAATCATGCAGTCCTCCTCTAATATGCTTTAAAATCTGGCTAAACCTTTTGGGTGTTTTATGCATTGTAGTCCTTTTCTGACCTCCTCTTGTGAAGGGGTTGGTCTGCAGTGGGTTGTGTTTATTTATTTTATTTTTTTACATATAACGTTGTCAGTAAAGGTAATATATCTTAGCTGGCATACTGTTGGAATGCTCTCCACAATGAAATGCATGCTGCAGCAATGACGCTGTCCTTGGTGCTGAAATGGAATGACTAAAAAAAGAGGGTACATGAATTTCAAAATAAATCCAGATTTATTTTTTTTTACATAAAAATGAATTCTTTTTTGTAAGAAATGTCTTGATTCTCATGACAGTCACTTAAAAAAATACTTTCTATATGCCAAAAAATCTACCTTTTAAAACTCTTGTGCATTGTAGGATGGAAAAAGCAGGCTGAATTCTGATACGCAATGCCTTTCTCTAACCTTCTAATCCCGTTCCTAAAGAAGATTCAACTTTCTTTCGGTGAAGCTACAGGAAACGGACAAACCGAACAAAATTGTAAAAGGAATATGGTGTCACACAGAGTAAAAATGAACGCAGATGCCTCCACACAGGTGCATATCATGGACCAATTAAGTTGGGAAAAATGCTGAAGAGGCTGTTTTAGTTCTACCTCTGTTTCAAGAAAGTGTTTTCAAATGTTATGTGGGTTACACAGTTTGGCAAAAACTTCAACAAAGACTGTTCAGGTACATTTGTTGAAAATAGAGAATTAAAATAAATCTTGGTTTAAATTCATTGGAGTCAGTACTTTAAACCACTTTAAAGTAGCACAAAATGTAAAGAAATGTGAACGATATGAGTTTATGTGAAGGGAACAATGGTTGTCAATATTTTACATTAACAGTTACAATGTCCCACATTTAAGAGAGTACTTAAGCGAAGTACATAAAATTGATACTGAGCACATCAAAGGACAGTTCACATTCATTTCTAATTTAAATTTGTGTTTTAGGTTTTGAGAATATTTAGAACAGTCCCTTATTGAGTATGGTAGAGTGCTCCCAATTTTATGATCCTTCTTAGAAAGAAAACATTTTGCCTTTATTAATTTCCCACTCTGATCATTTTTGGAATATTTTAAGCATCCTCATTGTTTTGTAATTCTGATTGTACCAAAATCCAAAAACTTGTGTTGTTTCTAGAACATTGTTTCTGCAGAGCGACAGGAGTTCATTAGAAATTTGCCTCTGAGTTGTGGGTGTCGATTGGCGCGGAGTAAGCCAGCCCCTTTCCCATTATCCATCTGTTTACATGCTCTCCTGCTAGCTTACAGCTCCTCACACCCCCAACCCAAAATTACCGGTACAACTAAAATGGTGAGCGCCATTGGAGCTATACAGCCGTACAGTTTTGAGTCAGAGGCCAGCTCAGACGAGGAAAACAAAGACTTACATGGATCTATTCGTCTACACGTGGATTCATCAGAATGTAGCGGAGTAGGGGGTTTGTGGACAGTGATTAAAGCACCTACGTCACTGCTACAAGCTTTTTCGTATGTTGCAATACACATATTAAAAACATTGATCTTTTTATTTTCTCTGTTACTGTTACTCTGTTGCCTCACAGCAAGACAGCTTTAGTTGAAGACCCAGCTGGGTCCTGTCTGTGTGGAGTTTGCATGTTCTCCATGTGGATGTGTTGGTTTTCTCCAGGCACTCCAGCTTCCCGCTACAATCCCAATACATGCTTAAACGTCTATGGGTTACTTTAACTTTGTCTCTAGGTGTGGTTGTGTGGCTCTGCAATAGTCTGAGACCTATTCAGGGTGTACACCATCTTCACCCAACAGTGGCTAGGACGGGTTCCAGCAGACCTATGACCCCTAAAGGGATGAAGCAGAATTGGTAAATGGATAGATGAATGGATTTTTTTTCTCCTCTTTAAACATGAATCCTAAAATTTAGAGGTGAGTACAGTCTAGGGCAACGTGATTTTAATTAATCTAATGGTTTTTAAAATTGATGGAGAGAAACAAACCTTAGTGAATTTTGAGTTAGTAGACAAGGACATTTGTGGCTTACTCTAGGAGAGAAAAAAAGTTAAAATAATGCATTTTGTAGCAATAATGTGGTTTTTCTTTGTTTCCTTGAAATAAAAAAAGCTACAATTTTTCAGTTGTCCCTAGTAATACTATCTATCTATCTATCTATCTATCTATCTATCTATCTATCTATCTATCTATCTATCTATCTATCTATCTATCTATCTATCTATCTATCTATCTATCTATCTATCTATCTATCTATCTATCTATCTATCTATCTATCTATTGTTGGAAAATATAATCTGTCGCTTTGAGATTACTTTCCTTGTTGCATGTTCAATAAAGTCGAGAAGAAGAAAACCACGGGATTCGTCCGGATTAAAGATTAACAAATTTATTCCCTAACAATATTTCTAAAAAACAGAGTAAAAACAGATCGATCTTGGTGTCCAAAATCATGGCCTGCAATACGCAAGAGGTTACATTCCGAATTCACATGCAGCTTGTCTGGAGACACAGGAAAATTCCTTGAGTTCAGACTTTTAAGCATGTGGGCAGAACATCCTCCCCCGGGAGCAAGATGGCCGCCGAATCTCCGCCTCTGGTCGCTAGAGATTGGCTGGCAGGGGAGCCCGCCTACTTCCTTCAGCCCATGTTAGGAGTTACAGCATTTGGTCCTAGCTTCCTGCTTCAAACGTCCAGGGGGGTTATTTCAAAGACGGACCACTGTCCGACCACCACCAACAGTGTCCCCATGGGGGTCCAGCACCGTCGCCCGGATCCTTCTCCGCGGGCAATCAGTCCCAACTCTTTGTCCTTTTCATGTGAGTTGACACCTTCAGGGGGTTCCCATGAATTGAATTGAATCCTGGAGACAATTTAATTCTGGTCCATGTCAGATCTACAGTTAAGGCTTCCAGATGGTCTTAGAAGATCAAAGACTGTTTTCTCCTGAAGGGGGTTGGAGGTTGGAGCTGCATTCCTGAAACCTCTTTACATATGCAATTATCAGGAAGTCCCTTTTAATTGAAATGACTGAAACCCACACACAGTAAACCAGAAAGAAAACCTTCAATGAAATAAAATGAAGATAAAAACCTAGGAGAAATGAGAACCACAAAAAATAAATTCCTTCACTATCTATCTATCTATCTATCTATCTATCTATCTATCTATCTATCTATCTATCTATCTATCTATCTATCTATCTATCTATCTATCTATCTATCTATCTATCTATCTATCTATCTATCTATCTATCTATATATATATATAAATATATATAGATATATAGTCATATAGATATATATAGATATATAGATATATATCTATATCTATATAGATATATAGATATATATCTATATCTATATAGATATATAGATATAGATATATTGTTCATTTTCCAAACCTGTTTTGTCCCTTTTGTGTGGTCACAGAGCCTATCCTGGCCACATATGGGAGAGGGCAGAGGACATCCTGGACAGGTCACCAGTGTGTTGCAGGGCCACAAATCACACAGACAATTTAGAGTAACTGCATGTAACACACATGCATGGGGAGAACATGCCAACTCCAATCAGAAAAGTCCCCCATTGGTGTTCTGTTTCAGGTCCCCCAGTCGGGACTTAAACCTGGGGTCTTTTGCTGTGAGCCAAAAGCGCCAACCACTGCTCCACCATACAGCCGGTCTTTTGAAAGGTTTAAAATAATAATTATAATACTAAACTCTACAACATTTTATGTTTACTTGTGTTTTCATTAAGATTGTGCAAACTGTTTGTTTTGTATTCAGCCACAGGCAAGATTTGAAGAATCATTTATATAATTTATTTACAAGACCCATTGCTGGTTGAAGTGGAAGATGCCTCCTTAATGTTTTTAAATTTAGGTTTGGTACATTAATTCTTTTGCAGTTACATTTAAATCCTAAACCAGGAAAACGACTGCCTATTTTTCTGTTACATTTAATATGTATTCATGTGAGCAACTGATTGATTATGTCCAGCCAAAAAACAAGTAATTACAACATGTATTTATTTAAAAAAAACAGCTGTTGGTATATTCGGTTTCCAACTCAAGGTAATAGGTGCAGTGGTTACTGCTCTCACCTCACACTGAAAATGCCCTGGTTTAAATCTTGGTTGGGTCCTTTTTTGTTATGAGTTTGCATGTTCTTCTTGTGCATGTGTGGGTTTTCTACAGGCATTATGGGTTCCTCCCACAGTCCAAAAAACATGTTTCATTGGTTATTTTGTGTCTCTAATTTGTCTTAGGTGTGTGTGTGATTTTATGGCCCTCCTGCTCAGGGTGTACGCTGCTTTCTTTCACCAAACATTAACTGGGCTGGCTTCAGCAACCCTCTGAAAAAGTTCTGAAAAGAAATATGTGGAAAATAAGACTGTGAGCTGATAATGTTTCCACAGTAGGACCAGTCTGTTACAAAACAATGCAGAAAAACCTTTTTTTTGAAAAAATAAAAAGGAATTTAGACATTCTGCAAAACCATCTGGAATTTAAAGCCTCTAGCAGTGTAGTTCAGCCTGCTAGTGTCTACTCCCCTGCAATTTGGTTGATGACTTTACTTCTGGACTTAGTTCAAAATGCACAGACCATTCTGCTGACAGCGCTGAAACAATTATTACCCTGTGAAGTTATGGAATTCCAGACAGCGGCAGTTTAGAGGCGACAGCTTGGGCTTTCCTGCTCTCAAGAAATACAGCCAAATAGTTTAACACCAATCCCCTTTCATTAACACTAAATCATTTGTTGGATTAACTGTTGGTTGTTTGGGTGGTTGCTCTAACTTCAAGCTAGAAAGATGAAGAATTTTTTTTCCCTACATTTTATACCTAAAGAAGATACACTTCTTAGTTCAACTCTTCTTCTTCACGGTTTGATGATGATATGTGTTTATCATCATCAAAACACCTTCTTTTAAAAACACTGTTTCCTTTTGCTTTGATGCCATTAGGCTCTAACTATGTAATTTTATTGCCAAATTTTAATGACAAAATTTTACAAAATATAAAATCGATATAAAAAAGCTTTAGAATTTAAGAAGTCTGTGTTTTAAAAACAAAAAAAAAAGAATGAACGATTAAAAAGACATTTTAAAATGTAAACAATTGCTTATGACAATTAGTTGAAAAGACAGTCAGAAAATGTTTGCTAAAAAAAAACTAGAAAGGAACATAATACAGCTGTAATCTTTCTGTCCCGGTTCTAGATTTGCAAGAGCAGAAAACAACATCTAAAAAGAAAAACCTTTCATCAACATTATTCAATCACCAATGTCCCTTAGTACCTACATTTTCCAAAAATATTTTTGTGTTTCATTTTTGAAAATTTCATTTCGATTTCATTTTTAAATTATTTTGTTTTCCAAAACGTGTCATTTTTATTTTGTTTTGTTTGTCTTTTGGGTTCTGCATTTTTTTTTTAATTTCAAAAATATAATGTTTTTTTAAATTATTTGTTTTGCTTTTTTATTGCTGTTGCGATCTCTAATATGTTTTTGCCTTGAGTGACTTGTTGGTGTGATTTGCACTTCAGGGCTAGTTCGGATCTGTGAGGGGTTCTTTTCTCCAAAACAATTTGCTGTCACAAAAACTGTGTAATAATTAGCAAAAAATCTAGAAATTTTTACAAAAACTATTGTTTTTGTTGCACAAAAATAAGACTTGGGCAATGTTTCTATGTAGCCACTTTCCTTTAAACTGTGAAGTCATTAAAAAATATATATATATACAAACTTTGGATAAACGTTAAACACTGTGGCTGTTTTAAAGACCTTAGGAACAAATATAGTTAAAAAGTAAAACAACAACAAAAAATGCCAAGGTTTTTAACATTTGCAGATGTTTTAAAGATCAGGCTGTGCGGAAAATGTGTCCTTCACAGGTACATATGTTCTCTTTAAGAGACTCTGACATGGGGAATCTCTAGGGTGAAATCCAGTCATGTTCTGTCCTTCACATGTTCACATTAGTACAGGCATGGCCTTTTCTTTTTTAATTTCCTCTGATCTAAACCCTAGCGGAATCATCTTAACCTGCCTGCAGGCAATTATCAGCCTGACACTGTTTCTGCAGTTCAGCTAAGAATCCGATTCTTAGAACAATTCATCAACAGTTTCCAGGTTGGAAAAAAAAGAGCAGTGAAGTTAACCTTTTTCATGCATATTCCCTCTTAATTTATGAAAATGTATGCTGCGTTCATGGAAAAAGGGTGTTTGAATGCAATTATTTTCCAAGGTGGATGTGGTTGTTCTAAATCTCTGTTTTTCCATGTCGGTTTCATTAACCTTTACCTCAAGCTGATTTCCCATCTGGAATGCTGTGCTTCACATACTGTTGCTGTAGTTTGGGCTCAGATGTCTGGCCTTAGAAACACACAATACAAGACATAATAAACAAATAAATGCCAAGACTGCTCAAAAAAACAGACAAATAAACAAACAAACATACGTCATGTCCATTTGTTCTCTTGACTTCAAGAGTGACAATACTCATGCTGATTCATCCAGATAATCCTTCCGACATGACATCACAGAGGACGTACGGTTTTGCAGATTAGAAACCCTATCTTTCCAGCATAGTTAATTTACATTAGATTGTCTTTCCTGATTTTGTTCCCTTTACTGCTTGAACTCATGCATGCTTCATGGGTTTTGTCTTGGCAAGAATGAGGAAGATAAGAGGTGGGCATCTGTGTATGGCAGTAACTTGCCATCTGTCAACTGCCCATGGCGTCTCTGTGGACATAAGCTCGTATGAGTTGAACATGGAAGAGAGTCTGGAGTTTTTTGTTCAGGGGATTGTAGGGAACACCATCTTTCAGGGAAAGGGGAAAAAAAAGAAAGGGTTGTTAAGGGAGGAGTTTATTAGACAATAGAAATATTTTTCATTCCCTGGAAAACGTTTACTTTGATTGGCAAAGAAAAAAATGAAAATTTCATAATTTATTAGCCCAGGATTAAGTTCACAAGGGATTAATTCCTGGAGCAATGCCAGAAAAATCAAAAATAAACTAAAGAAATAAAAATGGCCAAAGCACAAAAACAAACAGGAGGAAAAAAAACATAAAACAACATCAATAAAAAAACACAACAAAAAAACGAATAGCCTGGTTTTCTATGCATTTTAGGGGCTCAGAGGGATAGGACACCCCAAATTCCAGCATACCCCCCCCCCCCCCCATAGTGGGGCTGGCTAAATTCCGGGGTATAAACACATTTTTGCGTTAAGATTTCGTGGCTGCTATTTTTTCCATGCACAGAAGATTTTACAGTCACTTTAGGTCAAAAGTGTATACAAGGATATGTGCTAATGCTACTGCAAAATGGGAAAATTACCATAATGAGACTTGATAAGGATTTATAAACTCTGTGGATCAATGAGGTGCAATTACAAGCCACTGTAGTTCCTTATCTGCGCCAGTTCAACTTTGTGGTGCCTGTGGTCCTCCAATTTCATTAAATCCCCAATGTGATTAAACTGGTTGATTAGCACAAGTTGAAGATTATCGGGGAATGTAATCTCTGTTTGCCAACTTACTTTTGTGTTCAAAGACACAAGAAAAAACTCCTCAAGGGCATTTTTTTTTATGTGACTAATGTCGTCCCTTGTTTCACCTATTATTATGTTGCGTCTCATTATTTTCTGTAATTCTAGCAATGATAATGACTCTTCCTGCTTTGACCTTTTGCTAATGAACAGAGAGGTGGAAAAACAGTATAAAAAAGAAGTATAATTGTGTTTTGGGTTTTATTCTCACCTTGCAGTTTGTTTTGGGTTATTTTTTTTTTTCTTCTGGGACCGTTGGGAAAGCTGTCCTCTGTGGGCTTTGCATATTTGTTAAAGTGCATTCACCTGTGAGAGTCAGAGCTGTCTGTGGTTGTAGCCAGGAGGTACAGAATGAAAAAATCAACTCTTTTTGCATAGGAGTTAAGGCAGAAATAAACCCCCCTGCAGATCAGATGACAAATAAAAATAAAAACCTTTAATTTGACTCAGTGTCTCTCATCTTTGTGTATGTGTACCTTTAAAGACCCACTCCAATCATCTTGTGACCTATTTTGAAACCGTTTCCAGTGGTCTTTTCATTATAATTATGCCGTTTTTCTAGGACATAGTTTCTTCAGAGCAGGAGTGGTTCATTAGAAATTTATCTTTGATTGTAGGCAGGACTGTTGGCATGGAGTAAGCCCGCCCCCTTCCTATCCTCTCTTTGTTTACACTCTCTCCGTCTAGCTTACAGCCCTTTATGCCCCCAAGCTAACGTTATCAGTGCGGCAAAAATGGCAAGCAATATTGGTGCTATCCAGCCGTACAGTTTTCAACCAGATAGCAGCTCTGAAGAGGAAAAAGAAGACTAACATTGATCTATTCAACCACAAGTGGATGCATCAGTAAGGAGCAGAGAGCTAGAGGCTTGCCGTAGTAACTTCTATGTCAAATATACACGTTTTTTTCAATGGAATAGTTTCATATGCTCCTGATTCATAACAATCTAAATAAAAGAAATATTCAGAAGTAAAATTTTAAGCCTATTTTTTATTGCCACCATCGTGAGAAAAATGCCACAAAAAAATATTACAAAAACAAAATTTCCTCAGTGGCTCCTTTATAGTTTCCTTTCTGACATCAATGCTGGATAAAGCAAAATTATCATGTTAGTTACATGAAAGAAAACAAAAACTTTTTTTTTTCTTGTAACCAAGTTTTATATTTTCCACCAGCTGATTACAGACTCGGAGCTCATTACTTTCTTGTGTTGTAAAAGGAAGCCAAAAGTGTCCTGCACATGGTGCTTATCACGTCTTTGTGACACACTGGTGGCACACTGATTAGCATGGCCCATAGGAGAACTTCTGAGTGACTCAGCGTGTTTGGCCAATTACTCAGCACGCTACCCGCTTCCCTTCCCTTTAACACGCCCACTTTGTGCCAAATTCCAACTACGGCAGTGGCTCTTTTGACTTGTCCCTTCAACCCCCCCTCCTTCTCCCAGTTCTTCTATTTTTGGCATCAGACATTCTGTGCACGTAGGTCTCAGTACAATGTAAATTATTCAGCTTAGCTTGCCAAAGGCTGGGAGCAAATCATAAATTGCAGATGGTCTAAGGGTATTTCATACGAGTGACTGTGGTTAAACACCAATGCACAGAATCATTTTCAAACTCACAAATATAAGGTTTCATTACGTGTAGCTCACAGAGAGAGTTTGATTTTGCTCTCACACACACAGAGTGGCTTTTTGTGTTTGAATCAGCACAGTGTGCACAAGGAACGTGATTTGTAAAGCACCTCTGGCTGGGCTTCAAAGGGGATTTCTGCAGAGGTTAATTAGCTATCGATGAATGCAGAATATGTCTGATTTATTTACCTATTTAATTATTTATTCTTAAACGGCTTTGTTTCTGTTTTCCCTTAAGGTGCAGAATCCTGCAACTATTTCCACCAATATTGCCTAGCATGCTTTTTTCTGCAGCTACATTATGATTAGAAGGAAGGAAACAAGATGTATGAGCGAAATATGTATGGTTTTTACATATTAGTTAAACTTTCTAAATTGATAAATTTCCCACTGGATAAACCACTGACTGTATAAGAGAACTGGACTGAGTGACCCCTTCCCCCTAGCGTTCCCCAACAGGAAGTATCCACTGGCTCCAAGAAGCCAAAATCCCTTTGTCTTCTTTAGAGAAATAAACAAACAAATAAAATAATAATAAACACATAGAAGTTTGTTATTATATTTGTCAGACTAACCATCCTTGCTCTACTGCCTTTACATGTTCTTGCTAATCACATTTTTTTCATACTTTTCTGTAGTGCACGTTGTTTTATTTATAAGCTGACCAATCAGATGCCTCAATTAAAGATTCTCCTGATCCTGCTTTCAACTGGTAGGGCTATGGACTTCCAACAAGCTCTCTACTGATTGGCAAGAGTTTTGAGTTGCCATTGAAAAATTGACTCAATTTGACTTGGACCAACCACTGTTTACTGGCAACACCTGAATCCAAAAATGGCTACTGAGTTGACTTATTTTTGTTCTCCTATACAGTCAGTAGGTAAAACACACTGTATATTATATTTAAGCTAAAGGGCCATTTGAACACATACTTCCATTCAGTTTGAAGTTTACAAGGTTTTGTGGATATGTTTTAGGGGTGGGGGAGGGGGCACCCATGTGTCCTCTATTAGCTAAATGTGTATTTTGGCATTTGGTATGGATGTTGTAAAGCACAACAGCCAAGGCAACTAAGAAATCTCCACAATATTTCAGTATTTTCTTTGACATTTAATGACATTCTAAGACTTTTTTTTTTCTTTCCGAATTGCCAGGCAATTTTCTATTCTCTAATAACTAGTGGGCTCCTTCTGTGTTTGTGTAGATGCAGCATAATGAGGCACTTTGGGATGTGTTTTTTTTTTTTTTTTCCATGCAAAGATCCTGACGTGTGACCCAACACAGAGCAGACCCTTCACCCTTTTGGTTGACAAAAGATATGGTGCTTTGAAAAATGAGCGAAGGAATGCAGGCTTGTGTCTGGCACAGATGCCAGGGCACAGAGGCACTCAGTAGGGCAGCTTCATATTTAGTGAGGCAGTTTGCTTGTTTAATTACACTCTGTGGGAGTCACCTTGCTCAGGCCTCAGAGTTCACATGCTTTGGCCAAGGGCAAAGCATGTACCTGATTCTATGACCTACATTTGGACCAGATGGGAATAAACAACAACAACAAATATACAAAGACACAAGAAAACAGTTTGTTGTGCCTAAACAAAGAAAGTTAAAACAAAAGAAATCCCTAAACCTCAAATTTGTATCTTACAAAATCTTAAAACAAAATGAAATAAGTAAGAAAGAACAATCGACAGTATAAGAGAACTGGACTGAGCAACACGTTACCCGTAGAAAATGCCTTGCTTCCGGTTCCAACAATATGAAGTAAATTTAGTTGCCCTTTCTCTGCAATATGTCCATTGCCATGTTGGAACCAGATGTCCTCAGTAAGCTGTGATTGGTTTGTCCCAGTCTGAGTCTACATTTCTACCCACTCTCTCCAATCAGGAGTGAGCATGGCTTCGCCCCTTACACTAAAAGTGGGCCCGGGAGAAGGTTTCAATCAAACACAGCTAGCTAGTCAAGCAGCAGTGGAGCCACAGTAAGTGAAGCGGGTCACCGGACTTGATTGGTTTCTGAGGAGCGGTTTTAAGCTTACTCATCCGAGGGACATTATGTTGGTGTGAATGACATCAGGAATACGTCCACTTTTGTGAGTCAAAGCTAACGTGTAATCGAAGTTTGCTTCGGCTACAAGCTCTTTCAGTGGATTCCCACGGAAATATGTGTTGCTAGGTGGGAAATATAGGATTATCAAATCGTAAGGCGTCTGCGCATGTCCGAGTTTAACCACCTGAATTTTCTTCCAAACCAGCGATTAGACTCGCTCGCGAGGCTGCAGCGTTTCCTCCTTTTTAGAATGAGCGTCACTTGATCAGTGCGTAGTATACATGTAAACAAATCTAGTGTTAAAATAGACAACCATTGTGTCTTTAACTTGCTTCTTGATTTTTTTTTTTTAATCCGTGCAGTAAAAGTTAGGAAAATTTCCGGAGGAAATTTGTGGTTCACCAAAGCACTTGTCAGTTTTCCAGTGAATGTTGGGACATGAGGTCATGTGACCGGTTTTGAGTAAGCTGATTGGCTGCAGACATAGAGGAGAAAACGTAACCAAATGAAATACTTTCAGGTTCTGGTTATTTTAATAAAATGAATCTTTTATTATTTTTTTATTTATTAAAAAAAATACTCTTAAAAAAACACGCATGTGCAGTTATGGATGTATCAGAAGATGTTCGATTGGCCGTTCTGCATGTCAATCAAGTTACGTACTTGTGAGGATTTTGATTTGTAGACTAAAAAAGTGGAACAAATAAAAAAATGATCTTACAACTGGCAATACTGATCCACAGAGCTGTCTGCAGGCATGCATTAGACATGTTGACTTGTTGGTGAAATGTGTGCGGGGGGGGCACTGGGTTGTAACGCTGGGCTTCTTCAAACAGCTACAGCTATTCCATCATTGTGCATTACATTGGTGGTTTCATCTTAAAGAATAGTTGAAAACCATAAAGCACAACAAAGTAAAATAGCTGATGAACATTATATTTACAGATCTTATAAGGATGAGTCACACTTCTAACAAAATAGTTTTTTGTCGGGGGATGAGATGAGGATATTATTGCGGTTATACATAGATGATTTTGAGATTTGCAATCCTCTAGGTACTTCCCGCAAAAAACATAAACTTTGTGGACTCTACTGCACTCTAAGAAACTTGCCTCCTGGCTCACGTTCGTCACTTTCATCAATTTACTTGGCAGTGTTGTGCAAAGCTGTTGATGTTAGTAAATTTGGATATGACTGTGTCTTGCATCCCCTTCTACTTGATGTCAAAACTTTGGAACAAGAGGGAATCTTCATTCCATTACTAGGAAAGTGTCTAAAAGGTACGATTCCGGTTGTTGCAGCAGACAAATTAGGTGATCACAGTACAGCTGATTTTAATGAAACCTTTTCCAGTGGGTATATCTGCCATGTTTGTACTGAAACAAGAACAGAGATCCCAACGAAAGAGGCAAAATCTGGTTTGTTCACTGTCAGGTCCACAGAACTTCATGACAGTCATGTGAAATTGGCAAAAAACAGTAACAGTTATTTTGGTGTGAAAAGACAGTGCTTTATCACTGAAATGTTAGACTACTTTAGTGTACACACAGGCCAGATATTATGCATGATGTTTTTGAGGGCATTGTGCTTGTGGAGCTTGCGCGGTGCATGGCAACTCTGATATCAAAGAAATATTTCAATCTTGAAACCCTCAACAACTCTATCCTGCATTTTCCATACAAGTGGACAGACAAGACCAACAGGGCACATGTGATACCATCTACATTTTCAACCAGAGGAACCATTTGGGGAAATGCCACTGAAAATTGGGTTCTCTTAAGATTGCTCCAATTCATATCTGATGAATGAATTCACATCTGATGGCAGAAGGTGAGATTGCATGGGAAATACTGTTAAACTTAAAAGATATTGCTGAGCTCGTGGTTGCTTCAGAACACACAGATGAGTCAATTGCTTATCTTGAGAGCAAAATTATTGAGCACAGACAAAAGTATCAGAAACTCTTCCCAGATGTTCAGCTTCTCCCAAAACATCATTATTTAGAGCACTATCCTGAACTGATAAGAAAGTTTGGTCCTCTCTTGGTCTACTGGACAATGCGCTTTGAGGCCAAACACAGTTTTTTTAAGCAAGTTGCACGTCACACCAATTGCTTCAAAAATATACCTCTCTCACTTGCTGTGATTTCATATCACTTAAATTCAGCCACATATGAAAAACCTTTCATTGAAGTCACCAACATCTCAACAGTTCCCGTGGATGTTTGGAAACATGAAATAGCTCAATCAATTGAACAGGCTTACCCTGGTACAACTGAGGTCCACTTTTCCAAATACGTGTCAAGTAAAGGTCTTACCTTCAAAAAAGGGATGATAGTTGCTCATGGATCTACAAGTGGGTTCCCTGACTTTTCAGAGATTCTTCCGATTTGTATTGTTCAGGACAGACTATGTTTTATTGTTAGAAGAATTTCTGGGTGGTACAGGGAACATTTCAGAGCATTTGAATTGACTGCAAGTCCACCAGAGGAAAATGCTTTGGTTAAACTTGGTGACTTGACCGATGACTACCCTCTGGCAGACTATTATGTTTGACATCTGAGACTGGTGACATTAAAAAGATATATTCATATCTGGTAAGTTTCTCTTTTCTCCCCTCCACTTGCATGATGGATAATTTGTGTATGTCTATCTGCCCCCCTCCCTCCTCCAATATCAAAAATGCATGTGTACATGTGTGTGTGTCTATGTTTGTGTGTAGCATGGGAGACACTGGTGTAGGAAGTTGACATGAGATGTTGTGATATTTTTACTTTTTCAATGATTCCCTGTAATGATTTTTGTCTCTTTCTTAATTCAGGCCGTTGTGAAATGGCTGCTCAAGTGATGCTACGAATCATTTTTGAAGTAAATAATTCTCAGAGATTGATCCTTTCCAATGGGATGCCAGAGTCTGTCGGTGAACTTGTGCAAGAAATAAAGAGACAATGTGCAGTAAATGGGGACTTCAGGCTTCAATTCATGGATCCTGAGTTTGGAAATGAATTCACCAATTTGGCATCAATATCAGACATCCAGCACAAAATGTCCATCAGAGTCATCTTTAGGTCTGTTGCAAATGAATCCTCAGTTCGTCCATTCCCATCGACTGTTGCCAACTTCTCTCAAGATGATTCCTCATCCCTTTCATCGGCTGGGAGCTCATGTGATACAGACATATTGTCTTCTCCAAGGTCCACCTCCTCAAGATCCACTGCCTGGCCCGTTGTATTTTCCATCCCCCGGTTTTCCAATGATGTGCAGCTCCAACTGGACAGGACCAACAATGCTTTGAAGGAAACTGGTGCTTTCCTAGATCCTAATATTGCACTCAAATCTGCCATTCTTGATGGGTTATGTGGCGCATATGTCCAACACAAAGTGTACCTCTCAGACAGGGAGTTTGATGAGGTAGCAGAAGCTCTTGTAACTGCACACCCATGTTTGAAGGAACCAGGTTCTGCCACAGGCTACGGTGGATGGAAAAAAGCCTGAAATATAAACTTGCCAACTACCGAACTAAGCTCAGACAAATTGGGTGTCCTGAAGTTACAGTGAATTCCTTAAAGCATAAACCTGATGGGAAGTGCAGCCCTGCATATGGTGTAAAAAAACCTAAAAAAGCTGAGGTGAATTACTGTCCCACTTATCCAGTTGGCGAAACGGCAGAAACACTGGAACAGATGCGAGTGGCCCTCCTGTCAGAAGTCAAGAAAAGAAACAATGAGCAGAAGGTGGCACAAATGATGGAGATGACCTTTGCACTTAAGGCAAGGGGTAGTTCAAGAAGCACTTGTGATTGAAGAGTTTAAAACGAGGTGGCCAGCTGTCTTTCATGTGCGAGAGGCAAGTAAAAGAAGAACATCCTCATTTAACAGAAGACTGACAAATCTATACAACTGTAAAATCCCTATAACTAAATTGAGTTTTGTATCACTGTTTTTGTAGGTGAGGGCTAAATTTAAGAGAATCACAACAATGCCTTTGCTGTCAAAGTTCCTCTCTGCGCTGGATAACCACTCTGCAAACCTGATGAAGGCCTTTTCCAAGAAAGGTGGAGAACAAGAGAGAAAAATCAAGGCCATTATGGCAGCTACAACCAAGGTATGATACCAATTTAAGACATTTTTCTGAGAAAGTTGAATTGCAATAAAAATTTGAGTTAATGGCAATTTCAAGGTATTGCACTGTATTTATGTACATTTTTCGCATCCATTTTGTAAAATTGGGATTGATGTAGTGTACATCAACCTAAAATTTGTATGTTCTAATTTGCTGAAACGGAAGTGTATCACTTTGTGAAACTCATTATTGCTGTTTTGAGATGTATCTAATGCTCTTGATTTTGTGATCTGTGTACTCAGGCTGACAATATCCAGGTTAAAAGAGAGTGCATCCTCAAGGCCCTTTGTGTCTACCTGAATGAAGATCCAGAGAAGCTTGTCAAGGAATACTTGGTGTGTCCATTTTGTAATTTTAATTTTATTTTATAAAAAAAAAAAAAAAGAAAGGTCAAACCTTAAAATTTAACGTCTTCCAAATTGGGCAGTAACCACTGTTACATGTGCAAAATGTCTTTGATCAGTTCAAAGATCGGATTAGAATTCAACCCTGTATATGGGCCCAAAAAAAACGTTTGCGATTATAACAAACATTTACATACGCCACACTTTCGGTGGGAGTAGATCATTTGGGCATGTGCAGAACTCTGCACTAATGATAAATCCTGGAAGGAACAGTATGCAGACAGGCCTTCTGCCAACTGACTCAGCTTGATATTTTTCTTTGTTGGAAATTCCAAACACTTCTATTTTCTTGTTTAAATTTTTTTCTCTTTTCTTTTGAGGTCATTTTTTTAACACCAAGTCTTTTTATTGGTCATTTTGATAAGTAGCACTTATTAAATATTTAAATTATTTCTTATTCGACACCTTAACAGCTAAATTTTTAACCATAAACGCATAACATGTTTTTCAGTGTTCTATAGCGATAGGTAGACTAAACTCCTAATAGTGACTAGAATCACAATACTTCCAAATAGTACTTAAGAAGTAAAAGGCAAGAATCTGCATAAAAGCTAAATAATACTATTTTATATTATATGTTTACATTAATTTTTCAAATTCAAACTTTATTTACGAAGTACTTGTCACACAGCAGCAACGCAAATCACTTTACAGTTTTAAAACAATTAAAAAAAAAATTTTAAACATCAAATGTCCTCAACACCTCACACCCAGCAAAATGACACATAAAATGATACATGAATAAAACTGTAAGAGTAAACAGAAATCGAAACTGATGCTTGCTGGCTTGATGCTTACGTGAGGAAGTGATATTTTGGGGAATTATCTACGCCAATGACAGACCCAGTCATGATCACAGAGGATGTCCCTATGGGATAGCCCCTGATCAAGGCAATTTTGGTTCATTATTTCTCAGATATACAATTGTGACACACTGAGGAATGAGGAAATTACATGCATGTTCTTGAATGCATGCTTAGCCAACAGTGGTCACACTGGACAAGCAGGGAGGGGCTTCTTCTTCTTCTTTTTCTTTTGTTACTGCTCATTAGTCTGCCACCTATGGTTGGAAGAGGCCTGGTGCAGAAAGTCAAAGCAGCCCAAATTTTGCAAATCTTGCTCCAGGCTTTTTCTCTTACTACTCTACTCCACTATATTAAAAAGACTTGGTGTCATATAAATCAGCCCGACCGGCAATTATTAATTATTCCTTCATGAACAATTATCAAAAAGTTCGCACTTCAGTGAATTAGAAGGAACGCCATACATATGTCACTACCAAATCCAAGTCCGTGATTGGTCAAAGTTTGACGTGGTTTATCTTTTAAGGCGCGTTTAATGAATGTGTGATTTGTATTTAGAGCCCGAAAATGGTTGTATAAACGTACTTACTTAGCAACGCGTGAAAACAAGATTACTAAACGTGAAAGCCTAAAACACGAAAATGCGCGCCTTTAACTAGACTACATAGAAAGTGGTCACTCGAATGCTTGAACTACAGATGGTGTTGTAAACGTAGCTTCACGCACACAACAATTAGATGTTCCATTTTCATGATGTCCAATAAGTTGGCCACACGGGCTTCAAGGGTACTGCAAGACACATCCGCGCTCCTCTAAAGATATGTTCACTCGTGTCTTCGTCCCTCCACAGGCCCAATGATGCAAAGGATGGCTGGATTTTGTGCAGACCCTTACCTTTTGGAAATGTGTTCCAGTATGAGCAATGGGTCCACAAAACGTGTAACAAACACTACTTAATTTAAATAATGTATGTTATGTAATGTATAATGTATGCTTTTGGGTTCTTCAAATACTGTTTAAACAGAATCAAATAATAATTCAAAACAGAAATACACCTGTAAAATTGTTCAAAACATAAATTTAATTTTCTTAAATCCCAAGTTTCCTTTTTTTCTGTCTCTTTTTTCACAGGCACGCGTTCAAACTAGAGTCAATGAAATGTCCACGTGAACGCGCATCACAAATATGTCCCTATCGGGCACAGTCCAGTATTCCGAACAAAAGATGCCCCCAAAAAAGTAAACTGGTATACAAGTAAAAGAAAAAGAAGTAAAGTAAAAGAAGAAGAAAAAAGTGTCGGCTGGGCTCTTTGATCGTTTTCTTTGGAATGCGCCCACTCACGGGATCGCGCACGTCACTCCACTCGGTCTTTCGAAAAATCTCTGGTTTCTGTTCCCTTTGCACTCATCTGGACTCCACAGCATGTTTGGTGGGATAAATCCAGCAGGCAAGGAACATTGAATATTTGGAGTCTTTGGTCATGGAAGAAGAGCACGGCGGCAGCTGTCAGTGCGTCTTTCACCTACTTTCTTCCCTCCCCTGCCCACCCCTTTCTGACCCCATTTAATAACCTTGGGGCGTGACTGCTTTGCGTTAGGTGAACCATTCATAACATACATAAATAAACACATGAAAATCATACAAAGACCACATCCAGAAATGACAGAGGATAACATACATTTCTTCACAAAAAAACACGTTGGTCCCCTCATACATAAACACAGGTAGTAATATGTACTATAGTCATAATGTGACCCTGTCACAAACGTTTAAGTGTTTGAGGATTAAAGACACTAAAGAGATGTAATACATGTTAACTGTGCAACACAGGCTTTTACAAATCATCTATATCCATACAATGCCAACCTCAGAACTCAGATCTTGTCTTGAGACTTCACTGGTGTTTAGCATTAGGCACCACTTGTCAAAAGAAATAAAATTTTCCTTGACAATATTGTCTGTTAAAGCCAATATAAACCCTAAACTGCAACTAAATTACATTTCTTTTGTTTGCTTGAGATTGAACATACCAATGAAAAGTAATCTGTTGGAAATAAATATGTAAATCCATTCATGTGAAAAATATAATCAATTTAAGGCAAAGACCCTGTCAGATTTCAGCAGAAGCCTGTCTGTTTAGTATTGGCAATGCCTTTCTCTCAACACTCAAAGGGCCCCCTTCTTCCCTTCTGGTTAATATCTGTCCTATTTGATCCGGAGAAGGATTATGCACTTTGGAAACTCTCTCCTTCACATTTTTCTTTACGCAGCTCTTGCACGCTCCTCATCCCGCTTCACGCTAATTTCCACAAACTATTACTCAAGGATTAAGAAACGATGGAGCTTTTCACATGTTCCTAACAAGTCGAAGGCTCTCACCCCCAAAAGATTAAGGCTGAGCTCTTTTGTGCACCGTGAAGCGTAGCCCAATAAATCCCCACTGATGCTCCAGCAGTCTAATTATCGCAGGACCCTGAGGCAGATATCAAATCACTGTGTGCTATCGACAGTGTAGCTTGATACAAACAGGTATGTTAGATCGTGTCACCGCAGGAACGGCTTTAGAGTTTATCAGTTTGACTTATCAGTCCCTGATAGAATTCCATTTTATGCCTTTCTTTAGGAGTTTTGGTGTATCCACTGTGGCCAATTGAAAGATGCTGAAACATACAAACACTTGAGGAATATTATTCAAACAGTAGTACACATAGAAGTGGTTAAAGACCTACTCCAATGAAAATCGTCTTTGGTGTTCTTAACATGTTCTTTTTTTCTAATGATGGAGGACATAGATAAGGAAAATTACAATTAAAAAAGCATTTCTGAGTATTTCTTTATTAAAATTGTTAGTTCAGAAGCAGATTAAAAAATGCCGTTGGAAAGTTCTGTAGCTGATGTAGCAGATACAGTAGGTGGGCCATAAGCTCCCCGCTCCTCTCCTTTCTGATGCATCCACTTGTAGACAAATACATCCATATAGACCTTGTGTGTCAGAAGATCCACAACACTCTATTGTAACAGTAAAATATGTCCAACACAAGAGGCCTTCAGTTTTTGTCTGTCTGCTCAGCTGTTGGACAGGACTTGTAAAAAAAAAAAAAAAAAGAGAGAGAGAATGTAAACAAGGGGATGATGGGAAATGTAGCCAGGCTTACATCACACCCATGGTCCTGCCCACAACTCAGAGATGAATTCCTAATGAACTACTGCCGCTCTGCAGAAACGATGTCCCAGAAAACGGCACAGGTTTTTTGATTTGGCCTGAAAACGCCATAATCATAATTGAAAGACCACTGGGAAGGATTTGAAAGCAGAACAAAAGATGATCTGGTTGTGACTTAAAGCAACAAAATCCAGAGGGACAAATGTGTTGCCAAATTCTGCCACCTCTCAAAGAAAAAAAGGTAAAAACCTAGGTAAACTAAAACATGAACAAATGCAAAAACCACAAGTTTAATTGAAGTGATTGAAGTTAGGATGCTTATGAGCTCTCTCAATGTAATTGCACATTACACATTATGAAAAATCTCCTTTTTAACATGTCACGCAATACGGTTGTAGTAAATGTAATCTAAAATTGGTAAAATCACAGCTGAAATGCTTTGAATGATGGCTTTAAATACAGAGTGAAGCTTGATGGGGGCTGCCACCTTTGAAGTGGAGGAAATCAAGATAATCTCTAAGGAGCATGAGGTATGGAGGGAGTGGAAGAGGCAAGGGAAGATAAACACCAAGAGAATGAAAAAAAGAACGGCAAAGAGAAATGGAGAGGGAAATGAATTAAATGACCCCCTCCCCACTCACTCACACACACCTCAGTCCTTCCCATTCATGTGTTGGTATGTCTGCTCTGTATGCATTTCTCAGCCTCCTGAAGGACCGGTGTTTGTGTGCACACGCTGATGACTTTGACAGTAAGGCTGCATCAGCAAAACAGAGACCTATAAATTGTTGTGGTTTAAGATGTTCATTGGGAGTTTAACTGCTAACATCTTGGCTGGGCCTCTGTGGAGCTAGGACCAGGAGAAATCTAGAACCATAACCTGAGTTTTTAGTCTACTACTTTTAACTCATGAAAAAGAAAGGGGGGAAAAAAAATCTATATTTTTTCATAAAAGGAAAAAAAATATTTTCACACTCGATTTAGGACTTTTCTATGATTGAAATTCATGGCTCATAAATACAAGAATATATTGATTGATGAAATTTTTATGCAACAAAATGTATGCCCACAATGACCACTACCCAAAAATCTTCTTTAACACTTTTTTATGTAATGGTTAATGGCCTTCGAAGTCTGCATTATCACTTTTTAACGCACGTCGTGGAAGCCTGAACCGTCCGACATGAAGCAAAGGATGGTTGCTTCCGCGAAGTGCGTTAAAAAGTGATAATGCAGACTTCGAAGACCATTAACCCGCTTATACCATGGTCACTTACAAAATGAATAAATAGTTACCAGTTTTTAGTCCTTAATTCTTGTTTTTTTACCTCGCGCCACACCACGTAACAAATAGTCCACTGCACCACCGCTGCAGTCAAGATTCGGCGATATAAAGTGATATATATATATATGCTGATCTTTCCAATGGGTTGAATAAAGCATCAGTTCAGAGAGAAAGTTCACCTCTTACCGCTTGTTTTTGTCCAAATGATGAAGCAAAGGTTGTTTTAAAGAAGCCGGCACAGTGATAACAAACATTTAAGTTAGATGACTGAAACTTATTTTTTCTCTGTGCTGTTATCCTGTGGTTTATCACTTTTTAATGCACACCCAGCAGCCAATCAAAATCGAGTATTCACCCGGACCATGGTATAATCCATATTAATTTACACCTTTGTCTCCTGTGAGCAGTACTTTTAAAACTAACATTTTCATATGACATTAGCTAAAACTATTAATAATTTACCAATTTATTACACTTTTTCAATGCTCTTCTATAAAGTAAGATGTCAAAGATGTTCCTCATGAATTAAAAACTGTTTTTTTAATCTCCTTTATGCCACGAAATGGTTGAACAGGCCTAAAATATTAGAAACTTGTGTTTGCAAATTTGAATATAACAGAAATGACTCCTGAGTATGAGAAAGCTCTGGTTCAAATCCCACCTAGGTCTAGGAGTTTTTTTCTTCTCATGTGTGTAAATGTGTACGCATTCTGTCTCCTGCAAGACAGAATATTAGACAATTTCTAAATTACACCTCTGCTGCCAAGACACACACAAAAACAGGTTAAAATTTGAAATAAAAATTGTTTAAAGTTAAAACATTTTGTAGAAAGAAAAACAGAACTTTGCTGTTGCCAGGCAGAAAATCTGCTTCATCTTTAGTTGAGTATTATAAGCATTCTGGATGGTGCGTTCACTGCTCACAGGTGAGTCTTGTTCTAAATTGTGTGTGGTTGTGTGGCCCTGCAATGGACTGGCAAATTGTCCCTGACCCCGTGACTCCAAAAAGGATTAAGCGGGTTTAAAAGATGGATCGATGGACTTAACCCAAACCTAACAAAACAAAAGTGAAAAACCTAAAAGAATGGACTGCAAACAGGTGGTAGCAAAGACCAACTAACAATTTAACAGGTTGAAGGTCAACTAGAAACATTTTGATTCCAGATGTGTAAGTTGGGGACATGTGTTCCTTTTTGGATGTGATTCTTTGATTAATTGACCTTGAAATTGCAAGTAGAGTGTAATATTTTGATTGTCTGATGATTGACTGGCATTTTCCATTTTTGTATCAATAAAAAAATATCACATCCTGTAGTTTATTTAATTACCAGCTGTTATTTTAGTAACGATAGTGCATATTTAAATACAGATTAACACAATATATACCATATATTCACGACTATAAGGAGCAATTAAAAGTTACATTTTTTTCCCAAACAGAAGGGGGTGCCCCATGAGGGGGTGAGCCTAATGTGCAGTTGGGGGGACGTAGATAAAGGCAGCGTGAGGAAGGCGGAGAACAGTATGAATCAATTGCAGCATAAAGGCCCATACACACCGTTTAACGCCTCGTGACTAAACAAAGGGCACCAATGTGAGTGTGCACACCGACGCGAAAAAACGCCACGCGTTAAAGCGTCACTTTTTAAAAAACGCCTCAGGTTCGTTTTTTTTGGGTTTGACGCGCCGCGTCAAAAACTATACGACCAATGAGAATGGCGCTTTTGCACACGTGTCTGGAGCTTCTGAAGTTACAGTAAAACACAACTTGGGGGCGCTCAAGCACAAAACTGCCTTGCTGAGCACATATACCAGCGAAGCAGATAGACGCCAAGTAGCGTCTACACTGCCGCGAACAAAATTATGACGGACATTCTAAAATATCCCTGAACCAAGCACCAGTTGGAGCAACTGGTGCTTGAAATATTCATGTTTTCTTTGTATGATTCTGACAAGCGCGTGAATACTTGCTCTCTTCTTCTGAGTTAAAAGCGACTTTAAGAAGCGTAAAGTTGCGCAGCGCCACCTTGTGTACAGGTGTATTCCTGTTTTACATTAAGCGCCATCTAATGTCAGGGAATGAAATTGCATGTTCGCTCGGCTCATCATCAGCGAAAATCGCCTGGGTGTGAACACAAAAAACGTGGCGAAAAACGCAGGCGAATAACGCCTGGCGAATATTCGTCCCGGTGTGTACGGGCCTACGGGCCTTAACTCTTTATGCAATGATGAGACTGAAGCTGCTACAGAACTGGCTGCAATAGCAAGCTGTCAGTGCTCCACGTATGTCCCAAAGCTCAACTGGTTCATTGTGGCATGGGTGATCAAAGGGACAGATCAACCTCACATGAGTGCAGGTATATATTCTAGCTACTTTGTCCATATTTTAAAACCGTAACAACATGAGCTCCTCTTCTCTTCACAGCTCCCTAAACTCATGGTGTGGGAATCAACACTTCCCATGAGTCTTAGTGGCCTTAGGCGGGGCTAAGTCCGGGTTCCCACAACATTGTTTACAAAATGGCTGAAGCGCTGTTTAAACTGCAGCTATCGGCTACGTGGATTGATGGATTTTAGATGCTGTTTTATGACTGAAAAAATAAAAAAAAAACTAACTCAGATTTGCTCCTGCTGCATTTTTTTAAACACACACTGAGTCTTTGTGTGTGTGCTTAAGCCGTCTCTTCGCCTGCGCATTTCACGTGTCAGGCGCTGAGCGTAAGTGATTCTGTGAGCACACATTCAGATGGTGTTACCCAGTTAGGGAGAACAGTAAAAAAAAAAAAAAGGTTTCCTCTAGAATAACAGAGAATGGTTCCTTATTAACCCACTCTGGAGGCTCCGAGGGTCTGAACGGGGCGTCAACGTGACCGCGCCTTAACACCCGGTGCGCCTTTTGTATATGTCAAAGACTGAAAAATGCCCCATAACTGAGACTGCGCCCTGGTCGTGAAAATACGGTGTGTGTGTGTGTGTATATATATATATATCAGATGTTCTATACATTTAAATCAACAATGTGCAAAAACCCACTATGTTTTCTATTGACTATCTACAAAGTAACACTTACACAATATATGGTCTTTTAATCATGATTATGCTGTTTTTTATCCAAATGTTTTTGCTGTACAAAAGTACAAAACATTCTGTGCAACTTGTGTGATAACATAAAAATAAATACAAAACAAAAGGGAACAAACATGCTTTCTTCAGAGTGGCTGAAGTATATTAGACTTCATTAGAAAGACTCGCCCCCTTTTCCCTCCCCGTTGCAAAGACCTCAGACCAGGGAGCTTATAGTTCTTTTTTAAACAGCATTTTTCATCAGGTCCTGATTTACAATGATCAATGATAACAAAGAAATACTCACAAATTTAATTCTACGAATAATTTTCAAGAAAATGCCACAAAAATTGTTGAAAAAACTTGCCAAAAACACGATTTCAGGTGTGGGTCTTTAAATCCACTGTTGTCTCCTTTCTGCTAAAACTTACATTTTTTGGTGTACTTTTACTGCATACAGCTGAATATTCACCAGACTTGCACACTCACCAAGGCTTCACTGACTCTGCAAAATAAAAGCACCATAGGGAATGCTTAACAATATGCATGCTTGGAATATTGGTGAGGCTACTTATGCAGTATGCTAAATGCACTATGAAAAATCAATTGTAATTAAAAGAGAAACATATGAGCTGTTAAAGTAAAATGTTACCTGGCAATTTTCTTACTTTTTTTTCTTGATGCAATGACATTTGTTGTCTAAAAACTGTGGAAGATGGGACTGGAAGCACATCTGTCTTATCTGGTCAAAGTCTCATCAATCTGCAGAACTGACCTTTTTAACATGTATGAAAAACTCCTCCTCCGAGATACAGTCTTTGGTTATTATTCCCAACATCTTTTGTGGTGGAAAAAAAAATACTGTGAATATTGTTTAACCCTGTCTGATCAGAAGGTAAAGATTAGGATGAGTGAAAACATTTGTCATTAAATGCAATGACAGAAATGAAAACAGGGGACACTTCTGCAAACTGGAACACAATGTCCTTTCATTAGGCCCAGTCAATTGTGTTAGCAATAAACTCTGAATAAAAGTCACACTGTCTTAAAGACAGACAATAAAATGTACCTTTCTTTAAAGCCAATAAATGTACTCATATAAACCCTCTAAAACCTCATCACCCTGAATGAGTCAAGCGAAGAGGCTCCAGATCCTGTTCCTGTTGTGGGGATTACGTTTTTTTTGAAGACATTCATTATTACTTGTTAATGGGATTCTCCCAGGATTACGAGTAAGGATGATCTCCTATATGCTTGGTGTTCCTGGACTGACTGGTGAAAGCATGATAAAGCAAGATTTCCTGCAACGGCAGTCCCTCAAAAAGCTGACCAGGATGGGAAATCTGCTAAATGTACAGAGAAGTTTCCTACACTGCAAAACAGGCCCCATAATGATGAGTCAAAATTCTTACAAAATATAGCTTATTTGACTAACTAAATGAAATACGATTAATAAATAAAAATCTAATTTTAGTTTTTAGACCCTTGGTCTCTTTATTTCCATTGTATAAAAACTTGTGCTAGATTTTTTTAAATTGTTTTTTTAAGGAAAATGAAAAGAAAAAAATAATTAAAAAATAGTTTAACTTGATTTGATATGTTGCCATCATAAATGTAGAAATGTGCACATATTAAAGAATTTTTAATATTTATTGATAGGGTATACACATACTGGTCAATTCATGCACACGGTGTCCTAAAAGTTGCCATTTATTTTCATAAAATGCTGTCAGCAAAGATCATTAATCGTCCAGAGAATAACATTACTTCTCATTAACATTACTTCTGTGCTGGCCTTACCCTGTTCCAGGTAAGGGTTAACCGTAGCATCCCACCTTAAAAAACACTTGCAGAAAATTCACACTGGGAACTGAGAAATTGTGTTTTGCACAAAGATTCATATATAAACGTATCACCGTGGGATTTGCATTAGGATTTCAGCACGTGACCTTAATCTACTGGATAAGAGTATTACTGCATGTTCTTCACACTACGGCTCTCTCACGGATTATAGTGGGCATTATGTGATCATTTCTATAATTTCATCTTTCAACATCAGTGTGTTTAGGGGTGGTTTACTTCTTTTTTTCCTCAATTCTTTTATTACATCTTTCACATTTTACTAGGTTTGTCACAAGAACAGATGCTGACACATTTTGAACAGCTCACTTGAACCTACAAGCCAACACTACTTGCTGTGAATTTTTTAATTTTTAAACAAGGAATATTTAAAATCCCGCTCTGATGAACATCATGTTTTTGGTATTCATAACATGTTTTTGTCAGCATTTTTCTGATGATGAAAGACAAATATAAAGAAAATTAGGCCAAAAATTGCATTTCTTTATTCAAATTGTTGTAAGTCAGGAGACAAAAAAATGCCATTTGATAAAGAGTGTATTTGTGACACATTGGGTAGGTTACAAGCTCCCTGCTCCAGCCCTCGGCATCAGGTAGGGAAGAAAGGCAGGCTTAGCCTGTGCCAACAGTCCCACAATCCGAGGTTCATTTCCAAATAACGACTGCTGCTCTGCAAAATTTATGTCCAAGAAAACAACATAGGTTTTTGGATTTCAGCTAAAAATTGCATAGTTGTTATTAAAATACCACAGGGAACACTTAAGATAGATCAAAAGATGATCAGAGTTGGTCTTTAAAGCTTAAAATTAACTTATTTAAACATATTTTTGTTTTTAACATGATGTTAGGTTGTAAAGAAATTAAGTCTTTACAACCTTAAAGTGTCCGAAACTCAAAGCTCTGTTTATAGGCTGCTATATTAACCCCTTTTCCAATGAGGGAGGTATCATCCGTCATTCACATGGCATTTTGTGTTTCTGCTATAACATACTGCAACAACATATGTGTGGCCAAAGACCCCATTAAATAAGATATTCTCAACAAACAGGCCTTCAGTTTAAATGACAAAAAGCAGGAAAAAACTTGCTCCCCAAGTCTGCCGTTTTGTTGACCCAACCAAAGGGCTTTTCCTTTGAAAGTCAGCATGTACTCTTTTGGGGGAACACGTCAAAATGACAGAAGATGTTCCATTCAGTGCCTTTCTATTAGCACAACATTACAACCCTGGTATATCTAACTTCAGTCTTTTCCAAACAAATCGGTCATGCAGGCCAGGTCGCTGCCTTTTTGCAGAGTCCGGATGATAACTAAGGAAAAATCTATTTGTTGGGTTTGAAGCCCTTGTAGTCCTCAGGTGTGGAAATGGAAAACTCATGAAAGGTCAGGGCATTTGAGATAAAATAGAATGGCATTTCCCAACTCATATTATCCAAAGAATAAATAAATAAAAATAAAGAAATGGTTGAGGTAAATTGAATCTTTGTGCTTCTCATCATTTTTTTTTAGTTATCATTGAAATTTAGTTAAAAATTCATAGTAAATGAAGGCCATAACAATGAGATACAAAAATTATGACTTTATTATTTTATAGGACCTGTTCATTCAAAATGTCATCTGAGACTACTGCAATAGTTAGGGTACTAAAGAACCATTTCTAAAAATATGGTTAATAATATTACAATATTGTCTAAAAACATGCTCCATAGGTCAATTGGCAACTCTAAATTGTCCATAGGTGTGAGTATAAGAATGAATGGGTGTGTGGTAAGTGGCCCTGCGACAGACTGGCGACCTGTCCCCTGCCTTCGCCCGTAAGGGGCTGGGATAGGCTCCGGCAGTCCCGTGACCCCGAAAGGAAGAAGATGAATGAACAATATTATCAATGCATAAGGCATCATACTTCTTATTATGGAACAAATTCAGAAATCATTTATAATCAAAGACAACGCTCATAACTAAGGAGATTTGGAAACTTTAAACTACCATTAGCACGAATTATCAGCAGAAGATTTACTTTCACTGTGTTGACCAAAAATCTGGAACAGTTTAAATCCAAAACAAAAACAATGCAAAAAAATCCATAAGTCCAAATGTAGTGTTATTACTATGCACTATATGTGCCATATTAAATACTATTAACATATTTCAAACACATTTTAATAAATAGAAAAAAATAAATTTAAGTTTTTTAGTGCTTTGGTTATTGTTCCCCACATCTTTTGAGGTAGAAAAAAAAAAATACTGTGAATATTGTGAACTTTGATGATTGAATTCACATTTAATTTTCAGTTCACAACCACACATTTTGAATCCAATTGTTGTTAAAATGACATCCCTAAATGACAGAAATGAAAACACCTGGTGGTGCATTAAAGTCTCACTCCAATAATCTTTTGATATTTTGTCAAAGCATTCCCAGTGGTCTTTTGATTATGATTATGACGCTTTTAGCCAAAATCCAAAAACCTGTAGTTTTCTAGGACAGTGTTTTTCAACCGTTTTTGAGCCACGGCACACTTTAACCTTGACAAAGACCCCGCGGCACACCAGCATCCCAAAAAAAAAAACTCAGTCTGCATTGATCGACAGTCCCCCCCCCCCGCAATCTCACGTGCATTTCTGTGATAATTGTGGCAGAAAAAGCAGGAAGTTGCAGCTGTTTTTTCTAAAAGATGAAATAAAAGTTAAGTTAGAAAATTAAAAAACGGTTTGATGTGCGTTTGTTGTGGTTTCAAGACGTTTAAGGACGACTCATTGTACGCCAAGACGCTGTCCCTTTAACCCAATGCATCATGGGAGATGTAGTGTGAAAACTGCCGCTGTGGGTACCGGATGTTCTCGGGTTGCCGGATGTTCTCGGGGTCCTTCGGGGTCCTTCGACCAATGATGACGTCACACTATTTGATTGGCTGCAAGTTGCCACGACCAATGAGTTAACGTCGCTAAGTTTTTTAAAAAACTTTATTGACAATTGCGGTATCATACATTAACAATGACATTAACGTTAACAACGAACAATAACGATGTAATCAATATTGCCTCGAAGATCAGTCACCATTGCCAAATATAAAATATTGACATAGAAAATAAAGAATAGAGGGGAAAAAAAGAAACAATGAACATAACACACAAATAAATAAAAACATAAGTAAAATAAAATAAAGGAACATAGAAATAAATCTAAGTAGTCTAATACTAGTTAAGGTAGGGGTACTCATGAAGTTTGTATTTCTGAACAAAACTAAGCAATTTCAAGCCATTCTTCTTTTTCATATAATGAAGTGATTGAAAGCAAAAACAGAGCTCTTTATTAAATGTTATAAAAGTGATTTGGGCTTCAAAACTTGATCTCACCAAGATGGCGGTGCTCTCCTCCCATGAGGAACCACGTGATGTCTCCTCTAGTGATATAACTCATTTGAAGGACCCTGAAGGACCCCGAGAACATCCGGCAACCCGAGAACATCCGGTACCTACACCGCAAAAGGGCAGAAAGACTAGCGTCTCTGAGCTTCAATGTTTTGTTCACTTGTTCCACGGTCTGATACTGGATTCTGTGGAAAGCTACACCGCTAAAGACGAGCTTTGGCTGGTATTTTTTTTAGAACGGAAAGACTTTTTGACCTAAATTGGAACAAGGAAGTGAAGACTTTAACCACTTCTGATTGGTCAGACTGATGACATGTGATTAAGCCTTCAAGAATGATTGGCGGAGACAGTTAAAGGGGCGGGACTTTGACGCAAACAGCTTTAGCTGCAGCCAAATCGCGGTGCCGTCATTCTTATCAAAATGTCTTTAATAAAATCAAATAAACACAAAGAAAAAATAATTTTATGATCTTTCATATACCTAACTACTTAGTGTTCTCAGGGCCTGTTTGGATGAACAAAGAGCTGATTTCCTGGAGATGGGAAATGTTTTTAGATCAGTGAATGAGGGCAATTTCCTACGGCACACTTGACCATCTCCCACGGCACACTAGTGTGCCGCGGCACACTGGTTGAAAAACACTGTTTTTTTTTTTGTTGAAAGATCAGCATATGGTGCGTGATTGGAACTATAATAAACACATTAAACACGTTCATCTTTGCTGATAATTTACTATTTCTGCTAGTCCTGTGTTCAGACTTTCCTTCTTTCTTTCAGACTGTTCTCTCCTTCTTGTCGCGCGCTCTCACTGCCTCTGCTGCACGTGGCTCCCTTTACACACAGGCGCGTGCTTTCAGAAGCACACATCCTCATTCTACAACAAAAGTTTCCTCTCGTGAGGAAATACAACAAATTTACTGCGTTCTAATTATTAATTTCCATTTGTATTCATTTCCGTTACAAGCTGCGTTCTTAATTGCGCGACACGGCCGCCCGCCGGAGGATTTTGTGTTGGGGGGGGTTTATTACTGTTCTCAGTCACTCTGTAACACCAAACATGAGTGCGCACTGTTAGATTTCGATGAATATCACTACATGTTTTGTTTGGGAACTATTTTGTGCAGCGCAACATTACGTGTCTGTATAAATAAAGGCGGAGCCTCCTGCCCCGCGTTCTTCATGGGTGTCAGGCTTCACGGGTACCGGAAAGGTGACAGTGTCTGCAGTCTGTTTATCACTGGGCAATAAATAATATCCTGAGAAGATGTCTGTACCAAAGAGGACAGGTGAAACTCGCGTGCAGCTGGGGAGCGGAGTACTGCAGAAGAATCAACACGCACCCCCAACACACGTGTGCGCACATTCCTCCTAGTCCTACACATGACGCAGCGCGCTCACACAGTCACAGTCAATCTACAACACCTACATAGTTAGTTCATTAGTTGGATAGGTAGTAGTTAGTTGTTACTGTTATTTGTTATTAAAGAATAGTACGTTGTAATTGTATTTATTTCTGATGCGGCCGCCGGGGGATTTTTTTTAAGAAAATTTGTGTGTGTGTGTGTGTGTGTGTGTGGGGGGGGGGGGGGGGCGGTTAACCGCGACACAGCGCCTTTATGATGAACCACCGATAAAAAAAATCCGACACGTCACAGCTCTACTCACGAGAGCATAAAAGTTTTTAATTTCTTAAAATAAAAATTGTTGTGTATTTATTCATATCTAGGGGGAATTGGACTTGAAATATCGGATTGGGCAACTAAACATTAGGACTTAAACACTGTCTATATAACCTAACCTGACAGAATCAAATGTAAAAGGATTTATGCTAAAGTAACAAGCAAACATATTTTTCTATGCAACTGTAATTGTCACTTTAAAAAGTTATAATAAATAAAAAATGAGTTATTTAACATTAAGGAGTAGTCACATTTATTTTTCATTACATTTAGTTACATGTAGAAGTTATATCTGGCCCTTCGAGGACAGCCACTATGCTGATTTGGCCCTCGGTTAAAATGAGTTTGACACCCCTGTATTAGACCAACTGTGGTGCAGTATTATTATTCATTTATTATTGTTTTACAGTCTGGACACTCACTAGTGACACTACTCTTAAACAGAAAATATTTGCTTGCAGCTTTTTGAATTTAAAAAATTAGAAATATTTTAAATTTGCATGTACTTGCACATGCTTCATCAAAGGAATAAAACAAGTAAAAATCCCCTGCTGCAACCACTAGGTCTGCAGTAAGGGGTAAATGCGTGGTGCCCTACAGACATAGCCATTTTGGTCAATCTGTTCTCTCCGTTAAGGGCTGTAAGAGAGTCCCCCTCACCCTCTGAGAGTGTCCAACTTTTAGAACATTTAAGAATTAACATGAAATTTAGCTTCAATACAAACAGCACATTCATACTATTGAGGAACCCCGTCCTGTTTCCTATGTTGCATGAAGCTGCACATGTAAATATTGTAAGTCGGTGTTGGATGCATATTGCATTTTGACCATTTAAATGGTTTCATTATTGTAGATAATTTATCAATTTACGTTTACGTTTTTGATAAAGTGTTTTGAGACTACTAACCTTCAAACTCTTACTGACTTTTTGTTTTACTTTTTACTATTTTTTTTGCAAAATATATGCGTTTTGGGTGTTTGTTGTTGGCAAACCTACACCTTGCCCTTGGACTGCAGTTGAAAATTAGCTTAGCAGCTAACACTCTTTACAAAGACGTACATGGGTCTGGACGTCTACAAGTGAATCCATCAGAATGGAGTGGAGCAAGAAGCTCGTGGCCCCACCCATTGTATTTTGTAAGTCACAAATACGATCTGTTTTAAACTGTATTGTTTGTTCTGCTCCTGATTCATAGCAATTTTTAGAAAGAAAATTTCAGAAATGCAATTTTAAGCTTTATTGTCTTTATATATGTCTTCCATTATGAGAAAAATGTCAGAACATGTGAAAAACATAATTTTCACTGGAGTGGATCTTTAACTGCAACAATAAATAGTTTAGCTAAAATGCAAACATGCATTTTTTTACATCATTAAAGAAATTTGGGTTTAAAAAAAAAATCTATTAAGGAACAATATGTGAAGTTAAGACTCCACACTGTGGAAGGATTTGCTGTTCAGTCATTAGTGTGGCACTGCATTGAAACCCTAGGGTGAATCAGTGAGTAATTATAAGCCTTTTAAAAGTCACTATAACTGACAGCCCCCGGTGTGGGAGTAAAAAAAACAAAACAACAAATAAAGCTGACAGAGGAATCCAGTGAATTCCCAGAAATAGAATGTTTTTCATAACTGCTTCATTTCGTGGCAAGTTTTTTGAAAGCAAATGCTTCAATTTTAAATTTAAGATACACTTTTGGAAACAAGCACTTAATATTATGAAATATATACAGAGAGCTTTGTAATATATATATTTTCATCCCCCTACCTATTAGAACTATTTTCCTTGTGTGACAAAAATTAAGTGATGAAATCCGTTCTTTCTTTGGCTCTTATCATGAGCAATCTAACTCTGCTACAGTAGCCTTAAAATGCTACAAGCTTTAGTGTAGGAACAATTTGCAGAAGAAAATAAAAACTGAATGAGAAAGCAAGAAAATCTCAAGATGTCAGCGGGAGTTAGCCGCACGTTTCACACCCAAGAGGGTAAACAGCATTTGTAGGGCATGAAATTGATTCAAAGCTTTTTGATGGGGAAAAACATGAGAAGAAAAGAAATAGGAGGAAAAAAAAAGTAGGTTTAAAAAAAAAGTATCAGGCATAGATTCTAGGTTAATTGAAAACTAAATGGAAAAGATTATGAGAGTCACTGTATATTTCTTAAAAGAAAAGATGCTAATTTAGGAAACCGCCTCTAAGGTTTGCCAAAGCAGAGATTAGAGGTGATCTCTGCAGACATCTCTTCTTTCAACCCAAAGATCCTGACTATGCTTTGTGACACACATATTGTGCAGTCTTTCCCCATAACGCCTTTGCTTTAAGGAGAGGTGACATCTAAAGTACAGTGACCTTTCAGGCCTGGGGCTGTTCTATCTATGCTGCATCCCTTTTAAGTTGTTTATTTGTTCAGAATCCTTTAAAAATGTCTGAACCACATAGATATGATCATTTCCCCTTTTCATTGCTAATGTTCAAATTCACTTTAATAAGATAATGACTAAGAATTAAAAGAGGTTTAAAAAAAGAAAAAAACACTACTTTAGGAGAAGTCCTGACTTGTTGCAAAGGTGATCTCAATGCTAAAGGTTAATTTTGTGGAATATTGTTTATATTTAACCTTTTTTATTTTTTAGTCCTGTACGTAAATGAAACTCAGTTACCGCATTAACTTCAGAGGCTTCAAAAACCTGAGGCTACACCAGCAGCTCTCCCAGGCCAATCACTTAGTTCTCTTCTTGGCAGTCTATATGTAATCCCAGATCAAAGGTCTGAGAAAATCAGGACAAAATTGCATGGGTAACAGTAACACTAGTAATAGATAGGAGGCTGCTCCCTCCTATTTATATGTTTTAATTTTCCTTTTTTTAATCTTGCACCTGCAGGTTTGCCCCTGATATTTATGTATTAGATGCATGTCTTATATGTGTGTCATGAATACCAAACTGGTGTGTGTAGATTAAAAATGTTTTTGCAATAAATATCTTATTCTTTAGTTTAAGTCAAGAGTCTGGAACCTTAAGTTTTATAAGAGCCACTTTGTCCAATTTGTTTTTCACTTACCAAAACCTGGCAAAGGCCACAAACCCGCAACTCTAACTGCTTAGAAGTATACACGTTATGTTATTGTGGCCATTAAGCTTTCCATTCATAAAATTTAATTTTTAAATGTTTACAATAATTGAATTATAAGAGTAACCTTTTTCATATGTACCAATTTAAGCATATTTTATTTTTGACAGCAGGACAGACACGTTCTCTTCAAAATAAAATAGACCCTGTGTCAAATCAGATCCTCCTGCTGCAGCAGAGTTTCTTGAAACAAAAAAGAAGTCAAACCAAACATTTTCTATTTTTATTACTTCTGTGCTGTGTTTCTTTAGCTGTTGAATAAAAACATAATATTCAGGTAGAATCATTACATCTAAATCAAATCAAACTTTATTTGTGGTGCACTTTTCCGACAAAAGTAGCTCAAAGTGCTCTACATTTTCTTTTGTCAAATTTAAAAACTAAAAAGCAAGACAAAAAAGAAGAATATATATATATATATATATATATATATATATATATATATATATATATATATATATATATATACATATATATATATATATAAAACATAGACAACTTAATTAATTAATTAATTAATGCAAGCTGATTCTGATCTTCTGTCCCCCGCCCCATTCCTGGCGGAGGTAACCGGGGCCCTCTGTCACTGCGGTCCTGTCCCTGGGGTGCTGGCTTCCTGGGCCCAGCGGCCCTCTCTCCATGCAGGGAGAGGGATCCCTGAGCTCTCTGACAAGACCGGGAGCCGGGGATCATATCGCATCTGAGCCTGGGGGTGTCCGTGTCCCGGTGGTGTGGGTTCTGGTCCTGGCCCCTTGGCGCCGGCCTTCTTCATAATTTCCAACTGCGAGTGAGCCTGGTCGGGCCATATTTAAACACCCCCTTGGGTACCCTCGCTCCTCTTGGGCATCCTCCTCCTGGGCGGGGGGGCCACTCCCTGCCTTGCTCTCTCCTGGACTAACCTGGAGCGTGGGGGCCCCTGACTCATGCCTGGGGCTGGGGATGCTCAGGACTCCTGGGTGGTGGTGAGCCGCCTGTATACGGCTTGGAGTGCCCCCCTGGGGCGGGGCACCTTGTTGGGCCCCTGGGCGCGGTGGGGAGGCTGCGCTACAGGTCGGGCTGGGGCTTGCACTCTCTACCTCCTGCGCCCCCCCATGCAAGCTGATTGGCTAGCAATCACACATTTTCACTTTACAAAATCTGACCCACTATGAAAAGTTAAGACTCCTTAAGCAACTTAAGCAAGACATTTTAACTTCCACGTTGTTACTTCATTTTAGTCTGTTAAATTGCCACTACCTGCATACTTTAAATATAGTCAATAGTTGATTTGAGTATTTTTTGAGTCTTAAAATGTCAACAATGTCCCTGTCAATAATATCAATAGATTTGTAGAAGTTATATTTTTTCTATTTATATCTACAGTATAACATTTTATTTAATTTGTATTTAGTTCCTCTTCTAAGCATTATAAATAATGTTGGGGGAAAAAAAAGTTTAATTTTGTTAGTCATTGTTAATGTGAGTGGTCAAAAAAACTTACTGGGAAAGGAAGACTTGCATCTGGTCATCAACTGGGTCCTTTGGTGGCTTAGAACAGATGTGTTGTGTAGTAGCTGCATTTCACAACTTTAAAAAAAAGTAATAAGACCTGCACAGGAAAATCCTGAGTTTGCCAAATGCAAAAGCAACACATGCACATACAGAGCACCAACCTCCTACCATAGCTTGTTGTGCTTTAAATCATTGCCCTCCCCCTGGTATATTAAGATATGGAAAGCAGCACATGGAATTTATACAGTCAATCTATTTTACTAGTCTTTGGTCTCAGTGCTGCCATCAGGTTTGTTTCTTAAGTGGCTTATCTGTTAAATGCAGCTGTGATAGACCATGCATTCAGCTGCAAAAGGAAATGTGACATTTTTATGAATGGATACCAAATATAATTATATTAACTGCATATACAGCACATATGGTATACGAAAGATAAATCTTTTTTTTTACCAGAATAATCTAGATTAACTCCTACAAATAAAACACAGTTTCTCTTAAATCACTTCAACCAACTTAAGGTCATAAACTTTTTGGGCTTTTGTAAAATATTTAGATCTACTTTTGCAGTAAAAAATACCTTTGTGTAACATACTTCTTAAGTGCAACTGATTTTGTTATTCATTCAAAATGTTTACGTCTTTATATCAAGTTTCAAATGCTCTTTTGGATAACTGCTGGTTCCAATGCTGCATCACACTGCAGCTACATAAACTAAATAGTATGCCATTGCCTGGGCTGTATGCCTGCAACTCTCTGTTGTGCATTAGCGTTACACAATACTTCTAGAAAAATAAATAAATGCATTTTGAAAAAGCAGAAAAACCCAATCTCATTTCTTGAAAGACTGCTACACCATGGGAATGTGGATCTGCAATTCTAGCAGCGCGCCACATGAACTGAGTGCCTGCTTTTGTGTAGTAGTAAGCTGAAATTCAGTCTTTCTTCAAACGCATTTAAACACCTGGGCTTAAACACGACCCAGGTTAATGTAGCTGCATTCACGGTCTGAACCATTTTGCAGTCAAATAGCAAGTGATTTACTGACAACTGTGCAAGTCAATTCAATTCACTGAAGGGGACAATAAACCAAAGTCTTTCATTCTGGATTTCCTTTTTCTTCCTCCCTACTTGACAAGCTTTAATCAGTGCATTTCTGAAGTGAAAAGCCACTTCTTAGACAAACATTTTTTTAGCATTACTTATTGAACAAATAAAGTCACTATAGTTGTGGCCTCTTGTTTTTTAATTAAATTTTCCTTTTGCATTCTCTGCAGAGTTGTCTACTCACCACTGCTTTCCTGAAGCATGACATATGTGTCAGCACTAGTCCTAGCACTAGCAGGAAGAAACTTGAAGTTGTGACAGATGGCTAATGTATTTTATTTGCATGCACTTTTTAAAGTTTGTTGTCTGGGCCAGGCAGGCCCAAAGCTTGGCCAGTGGGCCAAATGCAGTCTACGTTCCAGGCAAATTATACCTCCTTGCTCCAGATGAATGCATAATATAGATGAAATATCAAATTTCTAAAAAAATAGTTTTGTTTTTTAGAAGAGTTTTAAATGCCTTAACAGACTAGAAAAGTCAGATGGTTCACCATTTGAGTAACATTCGCAAGCTTACACATTGTTTTTTTTTTTTTTTAAATGAGATAGCATTACAGAAAGGTGTTTGATGTTGAAACACAAAACTTGAAATATTTCTGTCAATATAAATTTAATTGTCACTATTCTACCTTCTGTGTACACAAGTCTAATTGAAACTGTCTTCAGATGTTTGACAACAAAATAGTTGAACAAAACCCAGCAAAACAACATTTCTATTGTTTTCCATGCAATTATGTACCCAATGCTTGGGACTCAAAAGCTGTGCATAGAAGATACTTTCAAACTAAAGCTTTGAAAACTAAACGGAAGCTTCAGTCACAACTGCCCCTGCGGAAAAAAAATGGCAAACCTGTACTGGGTATACAGGTGTCCCACTCCAAAATATCAAGGTCCTAGACCAGTCAGTTACCTCGTATAGTGAAATGTTCATGCACATTTTTTCAATGGTCATGCAACAGCTGTTAGTAGTAAAGGTGAATGAAGTAGGTGAGACGCAGGAGTGTCCTATGGATTCTTCCTTTCTTCAAACCTCTAATCCTGTGGACTACGCAAGGGGCTTGTGAGAGCCCTTCACATGGTAAGCGTGTGCTGCTTGTGTGCAGCCTGATTGAAAATTAGACAATCAGAAAGTAGTTTATTTGTGCGTCCTACAGGCACTTACATCTAGTAGCTTCTGCATTTGTGCGGGGTCAGTAAGAGGCCAGTACTTGCACCTTACTAATGACTAGCATGTAGAGTAATGACACCGTAGGATACCATCACCTGTACGTCCTCAGTGCATGCAACCTACATTAGCCTTATGAAAACTTCACAATACACGCACAACAATTGTATGTTCTGTTTTCATAACGCCCCTTGAGGTGGCCGTACGAGCCTCAAATAAACTGCAAGACACACCTGCGCTCCCCTTATGATACAGCTGCTCCTGTTTGCAACCCCCCACAAAACTGGACAACCCAAAAACCCACGGCACCCACACAAGTCAACCCCCATACGGGTGCATGTGACTAAGGCTTTATGAACTGAAATAACACACTGAAATAGGAAGAAAAAATTCTTTTAAAAGGGTTTGAAAGTAAAAAGTCATACAGAGAGTAATAATGCACATAAATGTAGGAAATGTGTTGTTGCCTGTGTCCAGTCTTCTCTTGTCAACTATTTAAAAAATCGACAACATAAAAATAAGCATTATTTAAATAAATTAGGCAAATATTTGAATTTATTTTACTTTTCTGCACATTTTTGATATTTAAGTCTATATTTGTTAGTAATCAAGTAACAAACATATTGCTGTTTATGGCTTTACTGCCAAACAAATATGAATAAAAGCAGGTATAAGTCGTGGTTTGGACTATGTGTGAGATTTAAATTTCTGTCAGATTTTTTGGTCTATTATGTCTGCTTTGGATTGCCAACACTTAACGTTTTTCTAGCATACACAGGATGTACCATTTTTCTGACAATATCAAAGACCTACACTGAGAAAGTAAAAGCCTGTGATTTTAACACAGCTTGAGGCCTATCCCCATTGGCTACTGTTTTTTAAAACGGTGCAGGTGTCAAAACAAGGATGTACACCACATGCTGATGCCAGATAGATATGATCAAACCTGAGGGGACTAGGTCACCATGACCCTACTCTCTAAAAGAGAATGTTTCTGAATATCGCCATTTTCAGAAGGGTGAATGAGAGTGACACGCAAAAGGTGTCATTTGGTTTGGGTGCTGTTTTACTCCAGACGTGACCACATTTCATTCAAGAAGCACAGCATGCAAAACTGAAAGTATGACAAAATTCATGACTGCTGTGTTTACAACACACACACAAAACCACCCCTTCCCACACAAACATGCATACAGACAAACACATATAGACCTAATATATATACATGTTAATAAAAAATCTGAAAAAACATGTTTTTTTTTCCTGATTTGTTTAGTGTAAAGTCATATTCAGAGGAAGGCAAAAACATCTAACAATGTTAGAATTCCTGGAATCCATGGCTGTACTTGAATAACAATAACAATATGAATAGAGTGGAACAAACAGATATCATGCAACATCATGCAACAAGACTGTAGTTCTTACCTGGAATAAAAATGTTGCCACTTTCTCAAAAGAGTATTACTCAGATTGTGCTCAAAAACAGTTACATTTAAATCTGTTGCATGTGAAAACAACATAAGTTGAATGTGTGTTACAAGAATTTCGAAGAACCTTTAATTCTATCCTATGGTAAAATTTGTAGATTTTAATTGAATATTTTTTTGTGTCTTTCCAACAAAACAAAAAAAAAGTGAGTGACAGGTAATCCTGCATGTATACATTGTGTCAAAGAGAGGCGAGTCAGATTGGGTACAACACCACTCACTTTTTCTATCACATGCAGGATAGTTTCTGAAAGTCTTTGCAATAGCTGAAAGAATTCCCAATCACCAGCTGTACTGATTTGTCACAACAAAAACAACCTAATTCTGGAAAACAAACAGAAACAAAAGGGAAAAAAAAACTTTGCTTTTTCACTATAAAAGCTGAGTCTCTGATTGGTCACACTTTAATGGTTTAACTAATACCGCGCATACAATGTTTTGCACATAGAGCCTGCAAACTGACTTAAAAACTTGCATTGTGTCACATGAATGTAAGATTTTTGAACGCAGAAGCCCAAAACGCGCATATATGTTCACATATACGTACATATTTGCATAGACCTTTTATTGAAAGTGGTTGCTTGAATGAGCATTTCCAAGCCCTGAGTGAAAGTACCATAAGAACAAAGTAAACACATGGCAACTACTTTCCAATACTTTTTATGTTTAAAAAAAGTGTTTAAACAGAAGTACCACAATCCCTCATGCATTCCAATATTCCTTTAAAAAGAGCACGCTATGTTGGAGCCATTGATCACATTCCTTTGTGTTATGTCAAATGTGCACAAATTCCTGTTCCAGTTTTCTCCTATGGTGATAAACTGAACTGAGGACAAACATGGTGGGGCCTAAATCGATACCCCAATTTACAGCATGAAAATTACCTGAGGAGAGAGAAGGAGAACAAAAACAAACCAATAATCTTCCAGCTGTCAGAGGAATTCAATTCCTATTTGAATAACACTGAATGCGCATCTTCCAAAGTCACAATGCTTTATAACAATGGTTGATTCCAGAGTAGAGACCCACAAGCAATCACAACTCAAGCACAGACATCTTCTGTTTTGTTACCTATAATTTATGTTTTCTTGTATGAATTATATGAAAAGCAGAAAAAAATAAAATAAAGAAAATTAAAAAAAAAACATGTTCTGTGTGTTTGGAGATTTACAGGATTGAGATTTTTCCCTTTGATGATGATATAATCCCTATTATATAAAAGTGGGACTTTTTATGTTGTTGGTTTTTTTTTCAAAGTAAAACATTTTTAATTAAAAGAACTGCAACATTAAAAAGAAATTGTGGGTTTGAGTTGAAAATTTTAAAATTATTTATGCATTTCTATGTTAGTACTGTTACTTTTTTATTAATCACTTTTTACTATATATATATATAATATAATATAAATTGGAAATTATGTATAAACTTGTTTAAAAAAAAACTTTGAATCTTTTCTTCTTCGCATACTATTTTTTAATACCATGCACCTTATCAATTGTTTTGTCACAATAGAAAATATTTAGTTTCCACTTTTTGGGATCAATAACAAATAAAGAAAGAACTGTTTTCTCGTAGTACTGGGCGCTTCCTAAGAGAAAGGGAAATTAGCTCAGTGACCCATAGGAGAAATCCAAGTAGAGCTGCTGCTCCTCCACATCAGGAAAAGCCAGTTATAGGTCACTCAGAATTCACTTTTGGACTAAACCTGAAACCCACCATGGGAAGGTATACCCACTGAGAGTCAGCCCTCGGGGAAACCCAAGAAGTGCAGGACTTTATCTCTCTGCTGCACTGGGAGCACCGTGAGGTCCTTTCAGCAGAAGTGGAGGAAATTTCTGTAGATAGAGAGGTCTGGGCATTACTGCTGTGACTACTGCCTAACCCAGACCACCTCAAAAGATGGGTCCGAGAGCGGTTCCTGGTACCGCACCAGGGTCTGCTTGGGTGTATTCAGACTGAAATGAAGTAAAATTAGGCTGACAATAAAGAACATAACATCAGCATTTTAGGTTGTTTTTGAAAACAACTTCAAAAGAAATACTTGACTGTGATCTCTATATGTATGTAACGTAAAACATTAGCGAGTAATACATATTATAAATCTTTAACCTTTTTTACAAGATAAAATAAATAATTTATTTATGAACAATGATTTTAAAAAAGAAATATGTGTTTTTGTATTGATGTTTATATTTTTGTATAGACCAAATACTGTCTCAGAATGGAATACAAGAAGAGAATTAGAAAACAGTTGATTAAATTCAACTATATAAAAAGATTATTTGAACTAAGATTGACATATTTTGGATTTTTACAATCCCAACCAGCTAAATTCTTTTGTTCTGACAGTTTTCTTTCCTCAGCAGATGTGTCTGGAAGCTTAGTTTAGGTCTTTAAGCTTGAGAACAGGCTCAGTGGACTGAAAAAACTCTCATAAGGTCGTTGAGGTAAGTTCAGTTTGCAGATCTCATCCATGGCATGTACAGCAGAAGCTTCAACTTGGATATGCTTAAGTCTTTTTGTGAAACTGATGAGCACAGGCAGCCAGAGTCACCTGAAAATGGACCTTACATGAACTATTCTCCAAACCTTGTGAATTGTAAAGCTCTGTATAGACAAGTAGGATAAACTAAAAAAAAAATTGAGATTATTTTTATGAAAAACTAAAAATAATTGACATAAATCACATAACACAAAAATGCATGACATTACAAAAATAATTAATCAAGGATGTTCTCACAATTTAAAACTTAAACAACCCATGATTTAATTAATACAAAAACATATTAATATATATATATATTGCATCTTTTGTTGGCAAAAGGATTTAGAAAATGTTTGTTAGTAAAAGGAGTTTGCAAAGTTCTAACTTTAAGAATTTGTGAGGAAATCGGATGTCCAGGAAAGATAGACCAAGCCTTAAAGTCACACTTCAATAATCTGTGATCTATTTTTTAGGTGTTCTCAGTGGTCTTTTAATTATGATTATGCCATTTTTAGCCAGGATAAATAAATAAATAAATAAAACTGTGTTGTTTTCTAGGACATGCTGTAGTTTCTGCAGAGCAGCAGTACTCCATTAGAAATGTGCAGTGGTGAAGTGTTTAGGAAATCGATGTTTATCGGCAGATACTGGTGCTGACAAAAGTGGATTTGCGCCGTAGCTCTACGTAAGTAATGTGTTGCATTATGTCTTTTTACAGAATGTCAAAAAGCCTGTATTATTTAGGTGTCGCTGTACCGTTAGTGGTGTTAAATAATTAACTACGGTGGCCTTGAAGTTTAAATCACATTAACAAATCCGGCAACACAAAAACATCATAAAGATCACAACAATTAAAAAAGCAAAATAAATCATAAAAAAACAACATTACGTTTTAGAAATCAAAGCAAAATTCCTGGAACTATAACTGCTTCAAAAAAAGAAAAAGAAATAAACAATAAGAACAAAAAGCAAAATGACTAAAAAACAAATTGAAACATTTTAGAAAACAAAAGTAATTTTCAGAAATCAAAGCGTGAAATGTTAAAAAACAAGGTAAAAAAGAAACTGAAAAAACTAGGTATTATGGGAAATCACTGATTGGATGATGATGTCTGTCCATCATTTTGACAGACAGTTATTTAGCATTAAGCACCTTAAGCCACAAACGTGAATGTTACTGCTTACCCAAACAGCTGCTTCTTTCAAAATATATTTTATTTCAGGACGTACCTTTGAAGACATTCTGGGACTATAAACACCAACATTTTCATTTACCGGTAATTAATCGTTATTGCAGAACTTTGTTTCAAATGAAGGACTTTTTCTTTATATTTGCAAGTTAATCACTTTCAAATCTAAATGCCAATATTGACGGCAAATAAACAGGAAAGTGTCTATGTATAACTGCTGAATTAAAGGCAATGTGGTTGAAAAGGTATGTGCACAAAACCTTTGTGCTGGTGCACCTAAGAAAAAAGTTGGGCCCACCGATGCAACCACTCAAAAATTTGGTCTAGAGCACTGATATATATGTTCTCCAAAATCAGAAAAATGCATCAAGAACATGTTAAAAACACCATTTTTCACCTGAGTGGGTCTTTAAAGAGAAAAGCTACACAAAAACAGAACATGTGGGAGACAGATATAAATTGTGAGGCCAGTTGTTTTTACATCGTAGTTCAAGTAAGCATTCACATCTGACTAACCAAATTCTTCATTCATAAGAAACAATACGTCCCTATAGAATAGAACAACAGGGTCAGTATTTTGGAGGGGGAGCTGTGTGTTAATGCTATTTTTTTTAAAAGCTTTTAGGAAAACCATTAGTAAAACGGGAAGGTCTCTGGAAAGGTGCAGTCAAACTCAGTTCACCTTTGTTCCCTCCATAGCAGGTGGTGATGCAAACTGTATCTTTGCTGGATCAAAGATCCTGCTTGGTACATCTGGGATCTGGATGATGTTGATAGGAGGAACGTGATTTGCTCCTTTTTTAATTGCTCTGAGTGCAGAGCTGTGTCACATAGTTTGTCATGATTAGTGAGAAATTAAATATTTCACAAGGCTGTGCAGTTTGCTAACTACATCAGTTATATTTCCAGAAGAAAGGACTCTTCTGTTTGCTTGCCTTGTTACTCAGATGTAATTTGTGACTGCAGGAAGTAAGGGCTAAAAGGTTTTATCTTGCATTTTCAATGTTTTACTTCAATATTTCTGACTAATTTCTGTCCGTAACTAAGTCCTTCAGGTTCTGAATTTGCTCTGGTATTTGTTATGGTGCATGAAACCATCAAACACTTTGTTCTTTCACTGCTGTTTTTTCAAAACCTAACCAGCCAATGTGAGGAAAACTATGTGGTGGTTGGGGAGGAGTCTATGTGCATTGGTGTGGCTAACATTAAGAGAGAGTCCTCCTCTCATGGTGACCCTTTGCCCTGTGACTCAGACATGTCCAGTATCAAGACTTTGGCCTCAGGGCCAATGTGTTCTGTAGAGCCGGGAAAATAGATATGGCATTCCAGCATCATACACCTCCCACTCATCATGCTATCTCATAACCTCCCTACGGATAATGACCAAACGGCTGTCTGGTGCAAACATGTGTGCATCTTTATGAGAACCTGTAAACACAGTAGGAGACAGAGAGGAAAAGCTTAAATCCAAATTCCTGCCTGTAATGTTTTTAAAAAAGGAAATTCTATGCATGCTTGATATTCAGCGAGGTTAAAAAACATTTATCAAAATGATAGTTAATTTGAAAAACAAATCCTGCAAAGACACATAAGATGACTCAGCAAAAAAATGTAAGCACTACAGTTTGTATTAATTTTACTGAGATGTCTTAACATGACATATTTCAACTTTCAGTGATTATGTAATCATTTCATTTCAGATTTTTGTTTTCAACAAATGGCATTGATAATAACGGCAACTCTTTAAATACTGGTGATCACCAGAGCATTTTGTTCCTTGGACTTTGTGTGCGTCTTTGTGAGTGAATGAGGGGCTGGTTTTCCATGTAAAATGTATGACTGGATATTCTTGGGTGAATTTCTCTATGCTAATTATTTCACCTGTGCGCACACAAGAATGATAATTCAAAGTTTAAAGCACCACCACTTCTGGACAACATGAATGAAATAGAATCATGGACTCATGTTGACTGTGGAGTAAGAAAACTGTACATTAACTCAAACCTGTTGTGACAAATAAGGAGATTATAACAGAAAATGCAATGAAGGAAATTTAACCCACTGGAAGAATTTCCAACATTAAACAAAATTTGAAGACAGAAAGTGGCACAACAGAATTGATTTCTTCGGAAATGGAAACATCTCATATTTTTGACATTTATGTTTAACAACCAAAAAAGCTCTAAATCACTTACAGCAATTCTTGTGGCATTTTTCTTAAGATGGAGGTCATTTATAAAGGAAATTAAGCTTAAAATAGAATTTTTGAGTATTTCTTTATTTCTTAGTGTTTTGAATCAGTAACAAACAAAAAGGAATGCTGTTTGAAAAAGCTTATAGGTGTGACATAGAACTTAAAACGGCAAGTCACAAGATCCCTGCTCTGCTCCATTCTGATGCATTAATTTGTAGACAAATAAATCCAAGCAGGTCTTCGTTTTCAGTATAAACAGTACGATCATAATTAAAAGACCACTGGGAAAGCTTTTACAATAGACCAAAAAATGATCGGAGTGGGGATTTAAACAGGAAAAACGTAAAATTTGAAATCTTTAGATATAAGCCAGTCTGATTTCACTACACAGAAGTACTTCTGGACATCACTGAGTCCAAAAAGTGTCCTAATTTGAATATACATGAAAACTACCTTGAAAATGGCTTCCTTTAAAATATGCTGTCTTAATCTCAAAGTGCTTTACATTACCCAAATGAAATTGTCAGACATAAAAATACCACTCAAAACATATGTTAGATAAAACAAAAAAAGAAATGCTGCTGCTTGCTATGAATTTTAAAAACTAAAGTGCCTTTAGTATAGAAAAAAATCCTTATTTCAGTTCTATAGTTAATGTTGCCTGCTATATAGAAGCACATGTTTGCATTTTAGTGCTTACAGGATTTTTTTTTCCCAGAAACATGCCAGACTTTAGGATCTTTGCAAAATTGCTAAAGCTATTTATTGGAACAACTGTGAACACCTGGAGCTACCAGGAAAGAGGCCTAGAAAAAGACCAACAAGGAGGTTCATGGATAAAGTCAAGGAGGACATGAGGGTAGTGAAGATGAAGCAGAATTACAAGATTAGATGGAGGTAGCAAGTGAAAGGCAAATTAGAAGCAACTTTGTTAATTATTTATGTCATGATCTGGCCATGTGATCATTACAACGATATTGTATTTCTTCATGCTTGTCAAGACTTTGAATAAAATAACACTAAAGATGTTTCAAAAATAAAACAACATGAAGTAATCCATTTCTAACGGATTCCATAGTTTGTATTTGTTCGACAAATTAACCAAAATAAACCAGATTAAGTATTTTAAAAAGACACTGCAAGCATTTTTTATGAATAAATAAAATTTGTTCTACTGGTGTTTGATGAACAAACTCACCAGCTGATACTGTCGGTGTCCTCATTTCAGTTTTGTCTTTAATAAGGCGAGTTTTAGTTTGAGATATCCACTCTTGCTGTGCAAAGAAAGCTAGGCTGTGAGGGGAGTTCATAGAGGCAAGGGATGATAAGATGACATGTGGGCTGGCCAAAAGGATGACAAGGCGACATGCAAAATTGCCTACAAAGAGGCATCAAAGCCTTGACGAAACTGCTTTCCTTGCTCTGTGTCTGCAACTGCCACAAGTCGAGTTATGATGATGAATATTTTTTATCAACAAATGTTTGATAAATAAGGCATGTCATATTTCTGGTTCTCCAGCTATTTTTTTGTAACCCAGTGTGCTGAGCTCAGATTCTTTCAAAAAACATCAAACGTTAATTTAGCATGACATTAAGCACTACTTTGTTTTTTTAATGAGATTCATTAAATAAGCAGGTACTAGTACCTCTTGGATTAGTATGTACACTCAAAAAAAGGAAATTACCAGCCAATTAAGTTAACGAAAAAGTAACTTGTCATTTCAACCAGAAAATGTTATGTTTGTAAATCTTACGTGAATGAATCATGTCGATTGTACATAAAAATAATCCATTTAAAAGTTACTAATTTCAATCATGTTGATCCAACGTGATACCATTAAATTGGATGCATTAGTAATCGCAAGGAATTGTGGGATACCATTTTCTTTGTCTATCTGGGCAGATTGGGGTTTAAGTGTGAGTTTTTGTCCCTGGGTTTTATTGTCTAGCTGTTTTACTCTGTTTTAACTAGTGATTTAAACTGTTATGTTTATTTTTTTTTTGCACCATGAGTTAAAGTTTGGTAGAGGATGATGACCAACCCCCTTGCGTGGCAAACTCTTAATGTTCCAATACTTAACACAGAGTTCGTGGTAATTGAGCTCCTGTCTTGTGATGTGGGACTTTGCTGGGTAATTCATGTCATTGATGTGAAACTTAAAAGACCCATTGGTTGTAACATTGGAACAATGTACCAATTACAGATGTGTAAATAAAATTAAAGAAAAAAATAGAAATTTAAGTTAAATAAACTTAATTTTCTTATGTGTGACCAATTGAAGTGATTCAATTAAATTGGATCAATTTTTTTCTTTTTAGAGTGAGCAACAATATCAATTTAAAGTTGGGTGCAACTGCTCTATTTAAATTGAATCAACTTAAATTTATTAGTTTGAACCTAAATACATTAAGTTGACCCAACCTAAATATATTAAGTTGAGCCAACCTAAATACATTAAGTAGGACCAACATGATTCATTTTTGTTAAAGTAACGCAATCTAATCATGTGGAAATCCTTTCCATAATTTTTTTATGTTCATTCAAAGTGAACGTTTTTTGAGTGTATATGTATGCATGTAAAACCAAAATGTGGCATATATATACAAACTAACTGTTTCCAAAAACTAAATATTTTACCATACATACATTCTGATGAAAACTGTTATATTATTTTTCTTGATTTCACAACTAATATTATTCATCCTTAGACTATTATTTAAAATTTTGTTGTTCCTTGCCAAGGGAAGTTAACCCTTTAACACCAGAGCTTTTTTTTCTACCATAACTCTTCTACCATTTACGCAATTAACATAAATCCAGCAGATTTTGAAGCTTTGTCCTGATATGTAACACAGCTGTGACGTGTTGACACCCTCAACATAATTTAATTGATTCTGTCGCAGAGAAGTGTTAAATAACGGTGCAAAGCTTGTATGAAAAGCCACTTTTCTCTGTGTCAGAGTCAGCTAATTCATGTTGATCACATGAACGGTTGAGGAGAAACAGTATTTAGAAGAGGATGTGTTATTTCGCTGGCGACTTCTCTGGTATCAAAAGGTTAAACAATATCCACAATCTCTTCAAATAAATACAGAGGCACCTTCAGGTTTACGCCAACAAAGGCAAACCCCTGGGAAAATGATTAATAAAATTTGATCCTTGTCATCCAGCAGGGAGGCCACGATGAGAATGAATTGGAAATAAAATGAACACAAATACTAATAAATCTGCAAACAAGAGCTACCATCAGTTTCTCTTGAGCATAGAAAAGTTGCACAGAATATAGTTAAAACTGTTGTAAATTGACTACATCAAAATGTTAAAAAGGCCAGAGTACCTTTAGCACTTATCAAGACCCACTCCAATGAAAAATGTGTTTTTGTGGTGTTTTTAGCCTAAAATATGCAGATCAGGTCGCAAGCTAAAAGATGATTGAAATGGGATTTTAACAATCATGTAATAATTACTTACATAGAGATAGCACAAGTGAAGCGTAATTTTGCAAAACATATGTACATGTGTTATATTTTACACTTTCGATGTAACTTTAGTTGATTTTGAGCCAACAGGTCAATATGCAATATGGAGTTTTAGCTGACTGTAAAGCTGTTTCTTGCAAGAAGCTGACCAATTTCGGAACAATGGATAAACTCAGAAGTGTCTTGCTTTTTAGATCAGAGAGTTGGTGAGTTAACAGAGTTCAAAACAGTTTTCATGGAGCAGCAAGGAAACACAAAAAAGAAGGCAGAGTCTACGGATTTAGACTCCAGCCCATTTCTGGTGCCGCTTTGTTGCCATGGAACCCAGAGATGATATGCTCTGTAAGGAACAGCTGCAGAAAAGCCTAAGCCACAACATTTGATTAGTGCAGTCTGCCTTTAAGGTTTCGGGACAGTGTTTTTTCTTCTTAGCACGACATTCTAAGCCTTAAGAGTTTCTCTCATGTCAACCCCATGCTAAGAAATATATGTGTGATACACTTGGAAGGATAAAACCTTTACAGCAGTAAAAAACGTTTTTATTTTTGCCTTAACCCCTAACCTAGTCTATAAAGAACACTTCAAACTAACCCCTTTTTAAATGTATTTATGTTTATCTACTTCCCTATAAAAAATATTCCAGGAATTTTGCATTCATCTATCTGTTCCTCATTTTTGTTCTAAATAACCTTTTTGTCTTAAAATAGTGTTTCTGAGTGACTGTTTTGTGTGTTCTAAGACCCCAACCAGTCGTGGCAAATGGTCACCCACAAGTCTGCTGGGCTCTAGGTTTCAAAATCTAACATTTGGAGGGAGTTTTCTACCCTACTATTGTTCTTTGCTTTCTCAGAACAAGGATTTCACGAAAAACCATTTGACATAGCCTATTAGTCACTTATATCGCCTGAATTACAGCACAGACTCCATCTGTGTTGTAAAGATCTGGAATGTTTAAGATGAAACTAGTTATGAGAATTGAAGCTGGGTTAAATATTTATTGCTTTTTTTAGTGCTTTGAGACAATCTTGGTTATCACTTTGTTACTAAATTAAATGAGTTGAAAATTGTTTTTCCCATAAGTAGGGTAAGCTTAGGATACTTAATATGACGATGTTGGCCATCTTTGCATTTTTTGCTTTATTGGGGGAAAAAAGGATGATAACTTAAACTGAAAAGTTATTTGCTAAAAACTTTTTCTCAACAAACATTCCAAAAAAGTAATCTTTTAAATATATCTATTATTATATATTCTAATTGGTTGAGTCTGAGTTGAGTCTGTTTCACCTTCATTAGACTGCTGTTTTCCCATTAGTTTACATTTTTTGTCTGTTTTCATTCTGCAGATACAAGGTTAAATTCATCAAGATGGTTGGTGCTACAAATCTGACATTTCCACAGTTCCTGTCTAGAGCCCCCATTTTGGTTCAAGATCGAGTTTTTTTTGTTTTGTTTTAAACAAACTAAAAAAAATTGTGTATTTGGTGTTTTTAACATGTCCTTGTGGCATTTTTCTGATGATAGAGGATATTTATTAAGGAATTTGATGTGATGATTGAATTTTGGTTTGGTTTTTGTCAGTGATGTTATGGTTTTGCTCATGTTCTGTTTCGAATTGTCCATCTGTCACATCAGTTTTAGGTTTGTCATGATTCACAGCTGTCTTCATTTCAGTTAATTACCCTCAGTCTATTTCAGTGTCTGGTTTTGGGTCATCTGCTCTGTTCTGTCATACCATGTTCACCTACTCCATTGAAGGGGATTGCTGTACAATCCTTTAAGCTTCCTTCTTTCTGTGGAGCGTCACCAGGCCGCTCCTATTCATGTTTCTGTACGTGGGGAGGGCCATTGGGACCACTCCTCTTGTGTCTCTTCCTGAGGATGGTCACCGCTCAACCCGTTTGGCTGTATTCCCCATTTCCGAGGAGGGTCACCAGTGCTGCTTCCCTTCAGGTTTCCTGTTCCTGGGAAGAGTTGCTGGGACTGCTCCCCTTCATGCCTGTTCCTGAGTAGGGGTTCTGATACCCCTCCTATCAGTCTGGCAGCAGGAACCTTAAATGTTTTCTGGACTTGCTTTTGTTTTATTGCTCCTCCAGGTCCCCTCCTCCCAGGTGTCTTATTGTATTTGGCGATCTGCCCTTTCCTTTTGGGAGGGGTACTGTAAGGATTGCTCTTTTGTCTGGTTTTTGTCAGTGATATCATAGTTTTGGTCGTGTTGTATTTTATTTTTATTTTTTATTTGTCCCTCAGTCACCATTTTCAAGTTTGTCGTGATTCACAGCTGTCTTCATTTCAGTTAATTAAGTTAATTAAGGGTCTGGTTTTCAGTTCTTCCTTATCAGGTCATCTGCTCTGCTCTGTATTGTCACCTCTGTTGCACCCAGGGTTGTTATGTTTCAGCTTATTAAACGTTAAATTTCTGCCACTATACCGGCTCCCCTGCATTTTTGGGTCCTTCACTATCAGTTCCTGACATTTAATTGAGACACTGTAAATCAGAAGCAGACAAAATGCTGTATAAAAAACACTTGTCTAGAAGCTACAGAGGGCCACAATCTCCCTAGTCTGCTCCATTCTGATGCATCCATTTGCAAAGAAATGGATCCACGTGCATCTTAGTTTTCCTCATGTTGAGCTGGCATCTGACTGTAAAAACTGTTTGGCTGGATGTACTCTAGTATTCCTCAGCATATTAGTTGCACTGGTAATGTTAGGTTTGAGTTGTAAGGGGATGAGCTGGCAGAAAATGGGGGAAGGCTTACTCCACTGCAACAATCCCGCCCACATCTCAGGTGAATTTTTGAACTACCGCTCTGCATAAACTCTCCTTTTGAATTGTTCCAAACTTTTTTTTTTTTCTGGCTAAAAACGGCATAATCATAATGGAAAATTATAATTAAAATTAAAAAAATTATTTGGAAAGAGCCTAAAACTTTTGCAAGAGAGCATGTAACCTTATGATTACCCAAATTGAGAGATCTTGTTCGACTGCTTAACCATGTAATTTTCTATTTTGAAAGCTTAGAGGAGACATTTTCATGACTTAGTGTATATTAAACACTAAATCAGAAATTTATGCTAGTTACTTTTTATTTTTTGTCTTGCAATGTTAATGCTGAAGTTGTTAAAACCTAATTTTTACTTCTTGCAAACATAAAAAACTTTAAAAACATATTGCAGAGGTAGAGTGGTTGACCTCTGATTGGAATAGATAGATGACTTTATTAATCCCAGAATGGGGAAATTTCATTTATCTTTGGCAGCAGAAAACGACATTCAGAAATAATCTATATAATATAACATCAAAAAAGGACATTCATATTAAATTGTTAAAATTATTTATAAAATTATTATGAAAATTATCAAAAACGAGATTCATATTAAATAAATAAATATTAAATAAATAAATACAGCTGTGAAAGTGTAAAAAACGTGATCAACTGTAAAAAACGTGTAAAAACTGCAGGTCTTGATACCCAAATCTGATTTTCTGACTATATCTGATTTTTTTTTTTTGACGACCCGCTTATATCACCTTTTAAAAGTGACCCGTATCCGATTTTTACATTTACACTATACAGTCCTGAAACTATCAAACGTAGACGTTCTGAGGACTATGTAGCAGCATTTCCGCCTTACGTGGACCTCCTTTGGACTTTTGTGTGACTGCAGTTGTCATGGAGGCAACGCAGCGACTGAAGGACACTCCAGGATGATGCAGGCACACGAGAGGGTATGCGCGGGAGAGGAAAAAGAAGGGCTGCTCGGCCGGTTTATGTGCTCTTGCTGAGTTTTGAACGAGGAAGTGTTTGCAGATGTTGTGTTGTACTAACAGTTTGATCCAAGCAAAGAAAAAACGGCTTCTAGCCTGTTCCAGAGCAACGGTGTCCCACTTGATTAGTTACCGCTTGCTTCCCGACCGGGACCGGACCGAATATAACGAAGCCTGAGGCTGAAAGGTAGCACGCTGATGGGGCACCAGCTGTCCTCGAACAGCAAAATCGGCGCACAAAAGCTCCTTAATAAGTCATGTGATCTCAGTTGGTGGTGTCCTGAGTTGACGTCACTGACGTACGACTCCCATTTACTGGGGAATATCCGATTTGTCTGCTTACATGGCACACAAAATGCACGTATCCGATCCGTATCCGATTTATTTCCACATATGTATGAGGCCTGAATCCGATCTGAGAAGAACGGAATCCATGCGGTTTTTGTCTGCTTACACGTTCACCGGTCATATCCGATCTGTGCCACATTAGAGGAAAAAATTAGAATTGGGTTACTTGAACCATGGAGATTAAATGGGGCCAAAGTGTCTTTGTGCAGAACACCAAACCCCACATTCTTCCTAATGGTAATAGTTAGGCGTCAGTGTTTGGCAGCGGAGCTGCCATCAGTGTGTGAGTGTGTGTGGGTGTGTGTGGGTGTGTGTGTGTGCATAGGTGAATGGGACCGAGACTATAAAGCGACTTGGGCCTTTTAAGAAAATTGTAAGGTGCTATATAAGTATTCGCCATTTACCATTTTGCACCAATACTGGAATTACATAGTAAGTTGGAATTTTCAAGAAATAAAAAATAATCACAGTTTGGTTTGGTAAGTATTGTTTTATTCAATTTGTGTTGTAATTTCTGACATTCTGTAGTTTCATTGGAATACACTGCTTTTTGGCTTGCTTTCAGATTTTGGATTAGACTTTTTTTTTTCCATTGAAGCAAATATTTAGATACTAATTTATACCTCCTATGAACCACTAAGACAGCAAATACAATATAACATAAGAACAAACTGCTTCACAGCTTTGTGTAACTTAAGTTTTGCAGCATGCCAGCTGTCAACCATAGAGATGTTCTCCAAGTTGGATTGAAATTTCAATTACAAATTTTCTGGCTAGCACTTACACCTCAATTTGTAATGTCATATTGAGCCAAGCTACTCCCCAAGACGCCGCCCTTAGAACCACTGAAGACTTAATGATCTAAATAAAGATGGAAAGGAGGTCTGACTATGTCTATTAGGTCTTTTTGGCTGCATGTGCAGAACAGTGTTCTGCGGCAGCCTACAGGAATGGTGTGGCATGAAGCAGAGTAGATGTGAAGTGTGGGCACAAGCTGTGGGCGAGATCCACTTCCTCTGTCTCCATAGAGATGACAGGGAGACAGGGAGGCCCCCCCCTGCACACTGCGCCATCGCTAATTCAAGATGGCAGCTGCAGTCAGAAGAGCGGGCCTATAATGATAATGTGTATGAGGAGGTCATTGCTGGTGACATGGGGAAAAGCATCTGTTTGTAGCTAGTGTGTGCAATACCTTGTACCGTTTTCTGCTTGATAGAACTTTGTCCCCTGCCATCTGCATATAATCCAACATTTATACATGACCCAAAAGAGATATGGAGTAAATAGATCATATGCTAATGAAAGAAGGTCATTTGCCTTTGTTGAGTTTTTAAGAATCCAACATCTCCAACAGTGAAACAAGCTACATATTCAACTGAAAATATCCAATAAAAAAAACCCCATACATGTTTATCCTAATTCTTTTCTCGTTTTTTTGTTTTGTTTATGATAAGCAACTTTTAAATCCCACTGCGACTGTCTTTTGAACCATTTCTAAATTATGATTATGCCGTTTGAAAACCTGCGTTTAAGTAAAGTTAGTAAAGTTTTGGTAAGATGATTCCAAAAGTGCTCTCAGGAAGAGAGCTTTTGATTAATAAGTGGTGTAATTGTATGTCTATTTAGGACAATATTGTATCAGGGAGTGCAGAATTATTGGGCAAGTTGTATTTGAGGATTAATTTTATTATTGAACAACAACCATGTTCTCAATGAATCCAAAAACTCATTAGTATCAAAGCTGAAAATTGTTGGTAGTAGTTTTTAGTTTTAGCTATTTTAGCAGGATATCTGTGTGTGCAGGTCACTATTACTGTGCATAATTATTAGGCAACTTAACACAAAACAAATTCATTTCAATTGTTTATTTTCACCAGTGAAACCAATATAACATCTCAACATTCACAAAAAAATATGCATTTCTGACCTTCAAACAAAACAAAAACAAATCAGTGACCAATGTAGCCACCTTTCTTTGCAAGGACACTCAAAAGCCTGCCATCCATGGATTCTGTCAGTGTTTTGATCTGTTCACCATCAACATTGCGTGCAGCAGCAACCACAGCCTCCCAGACACTGTTCAGAGAGGTGTACCATTTTCCCTCCTTGTAAATCTCACATTTCATGATGGACAACAGGTGATTTTCATGCAGGACAATGCTCCATCACACGGGTCCAAGTACTCCACAGCGTGGCTGGCAAGAAAGGGTCTAAAAGAAGAAAAACCAATAACTTGGCCTCCTTGTTCACCTGATCTGAACCCCATCTTGAAGGATGCAGACTTCTTCCTGTACCACTGCTTGAAGAAGGTGTCTTCCAGAAACTGGCAGTTGACCAGGACTGGGAGTTGAGCTTGACTCCATCCTCAACCCGAAAAGCCCCACAAGCTCATCTTTGATGATACCGGCCCAAACCAGTACTCCACTTCCACCTTACTGGCGTCTGAGTCGGACTGGAGCTCTCTCCCCTTTACCGATCCAGCCACGGGCCCATCCATCTGGCCCATCAAGACGCACTCTCATTCTGTCAGTCCATAAAACCTTAGAAAAATCAGTCTTGAGATATTTCTTTGCCCAGTCCTGACATTTCAGCTTGTGTGTCTTCTTCAGTGGTGGTCGTTTTTCAGCCTTTCTTACCTTGGCCATGTCTCTGAGTATTGCACACCATGTGCTTTTGGGCACTCCAGTGATGTTGCAGCTCTGAAATATGTGAAAAACTTGTGGCAAGTGGCATCTTGGCAGTTGTACGCTTGACTTTTCCCAGTTCGCGGGCAGTTATTTTGCACCTTGGTTTTTCCACACGCTTCTTGCGACCCTGTTGACTATTTGGAATGAAATGCTTGATTGTTCGATGATCACGCTTCAGAAGGTTGGCAATTTTAAGAGTGCTGCATCCCTCTGCAAGATATCTCACTATTTTTTACTTTTTTGAGCCTGTCAAGTCCTCCTTTTGACCCATTTTGCCAAAGGAAAGGAAGTTGCCTAATAATTATGCACACCTGATATAGGGTGTTGATGTCATTAGACCACACCCCTTCTCGTTACTGAGATACACATCACCAAATATGCTTAATTGGTAGTAGGCTTTCGAGCCTATACAGCTTGGAGCATGCATGAACAAGATGATATGGTCAAAATACTCATTTGCCTAATAATTCTGCACTCCCCACTATCAAAGGTCTGACTAACTTGCCAGTAAATAAAACTTTCTGACATGTCTCAATGTTGTGACTATGGAGGACTTTTCATGAGGTGCCTGCCAGGTCTTTCTCCTAACATTTAGGATGAGAAAATACATTATGTCACGAAGGATGTTATCCACACCCTCAACCCTATATACACACAAAAAGCCCAGATATTGTTTTAACTTTTTTATTGTTTATTTTCTTTTAAGATGGATGTTGCTGAAAGAACACAAGAAATCTATGGAGCTCCAAATTGTTCATAGTTAAAAATATACATATGAATATGATTGTGCAATCACACAATCAACCAATAAATCTCTTATAAATACATAAAAAGATCATGAAATTGTGAAAAACCTGCACAAAGATTTTTTTCAATTTAAATATTATTAACTATATTTCAATTTGCTTTAAAAACCTATTCATTTTTTTAAAAACATCATTTTTAAATATTTATTTTTAATCATCTTGAATGTTATTATAATTTGTGGCTTTTTTCAGAAACTCGGATTTCAAAATCAATATTTTCCAAAGTATCTTTGTTTTTATTTCACATTGATGTTTTTCAGAATGACTTATTTATTTCATAATGAGCTATTTCAGTAGAGTGTGCAAACTGACAGATCACCACAATATCAGTTTGATTGCCGTATTTTTTGGAGTATCCTTTGTGCTATCTTAGTTGATCCCACCCTTACTTTGACGTGTTCTCCCTACCATGACAAAGGTGGATAAAGGTGGAAAGATTTCATGTAATCCATGGACACCAGTGAAGATCAAAAATCATTGAAGAAAAAAGGTTCAGCGCACTGTCTAGTGGGTCTAGATGACCCAACTCCCAACGTTAAAGTGCCTAGGATAGCACAAGGGTTACGAGTTTGATTTTTTTGCATAGTGCCTGGGGTTGCAACTTATACTTCGGTGCGACTTATATGGGATTTTTTTTTAAACAAATAAAAACCTCTAGAGGGCACTGCAGGTGTGTGTATCAGTATTTGTTACTGACAGCAAAGCAGAAATAGAAGCGCTGCTCAGTCTTACACTGGACTTGGCGGAATTGTTTCTAAGCAACACAGAGGATGAAGAATTCAACGGAGTTTAGTTGACTTATTAGCATGTGGTTTATGCTATGGTTATCTGAATGATTGTACATACGTTGCACTACTACACTAGATTCCTCATTTGTTTCATGAAGCTAAATAAGCATCAACGTGTTACAGTAGTGAAGCGTACGTATATTCAGTCTAATATTGTTACTTTTTTTTTGTTATCAGGATTTGCCTTTCAAGATTACATGTCTCATCATGTCCCGGTGTTTTGTTAAATACATTTCTCCCTAAAATGCAACCTTTACTCAAGTGTGACTTATTCATGATATTTTCTTCTTTATTATGCATTTTTTGCACCTGCGACTTGTTCTCTGGAGTGACTTACAGTCTGAAAAATACTGTAGTTTGTTTCGAGTATCAGATAAGTTAGCTATGTTTGCCGTTAATCATCCTCAGTTAATGTATGTTCACTTGACCCTCTACATGGGCTTAAGAATTTGTCATTTTGATAAATTAATTTATTTAGCTATTTTGGGGTTAATAAAAAGTAACACCTTTTTTTTTATTTTCATCTTGTTGCTTGGACCAACTAAAGAAGATATCATTTCGTAGGTGTTAGCACATTTTCTGAAGAAAATACATGATTTTGAAATATCAGAGACCAAAAATCGTATAACATTTGCCTCATTTTGAAAAAATTTCAATTATAAAGTGCATTGCTGCTGCACTAGGCTTATATGAAGACTTTTCAATACTAAATGAATACAAGGAAAGTATTTGACTTCTATATTAAAGCAGCATTAGCTAAACGAAAAGGAAAAATAACATTCATAATAAAAGCCTTGACATGAATTTCCCAGTGAAAGCAATTCTCTGAAAAGCTCCGGTCTTTTATGTAATGCTTTTGACAGCACAGTGCCTGAAAACATTTTGATTCTCTTTATTTGGACCTTAGACTTGAATGTCGTGTCGTTTCTAGTGTCATAAAAAAATAAAAAAGTTGAAAACTACTTGCATTTAGTCCTTCAGATTCTCTTAAAGCTCTTACTTAGAAGAAACAAATAGGAGATCCTGAAATACACTCCCCTTCTAATGACACTGAAAAAGGGGGGATGTGAAAACTAAAACTGTGAGACAAAGAACAAAACAAATCCAATGGGCCATGTCAACCTAGACCGGAATTCTGCAACTTTTATTCTTGAACACATGGGAAGAACATCAAGGAAATGATCTGCATCAACAAGATGGTTTGTTCTTGTCTTTGACTGTAAGCACTCAGAAAAACATTCACTGCCATGAATGTTTTATGAATCAAAGTTGAGAAATATAAGAGGAGTTGGAATAGATGTGTGTTTAGTTTTGTCTTGTTTCACATAATTCACCAACTGCCAGTGTTGCTCCACTGCTTGATAGTTTTACCTGTATGTTGGAATCAACAAAAGAAAGCTTGTGGGTGAGGAGTTTGGGTGAAATGGTGGGATATAAGGGACAATCCTAATGGGTTAGAGGTAAGGGTTAGGGTTATTCTGGGTAAATATTGATTTATTACACATGTCTGGATAAATAAAATCCAAAGTAAATCAATACAGCTCAGCACAGTAAATACAGCCTTACAATGAGAAGGCCCTGGTTCAAATCTCGTTTGGGACCTTTCTGTATAGAGTTTGCATGTTCTCCATGTGCATATCTGGGTTTTCTCTGGGCACCTTGACTTCTTTGCACAGTCCAAAAACATGCTTCATAGGTCAACTGGTTACTTTAAAGTGTCCCTAGATGTGCATGTGTGAGTGTGTGGGAATGATTGTTTGCCTTGTGACAGACGGAAACCGGGGCAGGCTGCTAACCTGTGACCCCGAAGAGGATACAGCGGTTAAGAAAATGGATGGATGGATGGAAATAAAGTTTCAACTCACTGGATTAAAACATGTAGGAGAAGCATGGAGAAGGACCACGTCTGTTGAGGGTGAGTGATGGAAGGTCCAGCAGGTGAACTCCTTACTTCTCTGAGATTGGCTAGGAAGGATTCAACAGTCAATTCCCTTCTGAACAAAGCTGTTGGTTATGTTGGTCTTGTTTTCCTTTGTTTTACACAACACGCTGCTCTACTAACTGAATCATAAATCAACACACGAAGGGTCAGACACAGGCAGTCCTTCTAATTCAACAAGAAAATATCATGTTCTCATTCAGACCAATTCAAACAATAGAAAACCTTAAATCAGAACTCACTCTGTCACTGGCAGGGTGTACTCAACGTCTGAGAACAGAAATAGATGAGAACATGAACTTGACCAAGGCACAAATGCCTAGAGAAAAAAGTAAGAAAAAAAAAATTGTGCTTCTTTTAATTTAACCCATAAGATCCCAAACCCATTTTCCTCAAAAATAAAATAAAATATTAAATTAAATAAAAATAAAATTAAAATTTTACCACAAACCAAGTGGACCACAAAATCCATTTCTGATAGTTTTCTGTTACACTGATGTCACCATGGGTTCTAATGGGTTAATGCAAAAAGCATGAGATGTTTAATTATTCCATTTTAAAATGATTTCCTTTAAAAGAAAAACAAACAAAATAAAAAAATAAAAAATCAATTTGATTAAATATTCATTTTCCAAATTAAACATTTAAACTTTATAACTAAATATTTATTTGTGAGATACATATTTATTTGTTGAATAAATATCTATGTCCAAATTAAATATTAGAATTTTTAACCAAATATTTGGTTTGGAGCTAAATATTTAGCCTCAAAGCAATATTAGCCGATATGCAAATGAACTTGCCAAAAAGTGGAAATGGGCTAATAAAACCTAGATTTTGCACTGATTTTGAAGTAATTCTTGCCAGACTCACCAATCCGTGTACTTGTGCAATACTAAGTCAAGACATGTCCAACCTGCTGGCCGAAAACATCGGACGTACGATTTGATGGCAATCCTTTACAAATAGGCTTCTTCTCAGGACACTTTTGAAACCTGCGGGTACAGCTACCTCTGCTGCGACGGAGAAACCTATTTCTGGGTCTCCCTGTGCCTTCAAAATACAGGGTTGTGCCAGGAAGGGTGTAAAAACTTTGCCAAATCCATTGTGCAAATCAGTGGAAGCTCATTCCTAAGACGGACGGGCAAAAACAACCACTAATGCGATGACTGATCACGATGAAGTAAAAGTGTGTAACGTAGTTTTTCCACATTTGTTTTTTTTTCACTTGTCCTGTCCAACAGCTGGGCAAACAGATGAGAGCTGAAGGCCTCTTGTGTTGGACATATTTTACTTTAACAACAGGGATTATGAATCTTCTGACAAACCAGAAGATGTCTGAATAAACCCCTTTTGTAATCTAGGCCAGACTTCATTCATTTTAATCATATTTGAAAATCTTTTGTTTTGGACCGGATGGAAAAGGAAAGGAGGAAAGAGAGAGGGATGTTAGAGAGAGGGGGGATAGTTTTTCCACTTTTGTAGCCAAACAAAGTTCAACAAAGCTATACATTCACACTTATAGTATGAACTGTTATAGAAGAAATTAGTTTAACATAGTGTAATTTTTTCTAAAATCTGTGTCCTTTGTTCTGTAAAACCACAAAGGTGTTCAGTAAATGTGAACAGATCTAAAAAAATATTAATTTTATCTTAGCAGCTGTTTCCCTCAGAGGCAAAATGAAATGTTCAGAGTGGGACACCCTGTAGTGAACCTAGCTTATGCTCATCCTAGACCCCTGTACAATGACAGCCTGTCTCTTTTTATAAATGTTTTTTTCCACTCTCTCTGGTGCACTGCCACCTGTTCTCCCCAAGCTTTACTCTTCCATCTCATATATAGCATCAAAAGGATGCAGTTAGTGTACAAGCTGCTTTGATTCTGCATGTGATTCCAGCAGGGAATAAACCTTGGCCCTCGTGCTGCCTATCAGCATGTCAGGAAGAGCATTTTCACATGCTTGACCTTAATAGCATTGATTGGACAAACTCCAATTAGGTCTTTTCCAGCACTTTTAAGAATTTTCCTATCAACAAAACAAAAATAATAATAATAACCTGAGAACCGGGATGAAATTAGTGGGGATGTGCTGAGTGTCACATCTTTACCAAATCCTTTTCATCAAAAAGAAGCTTTGATATGAGTCACTGCAGTGTGACAGGCTTAGTCAACATTAAGCTAACATCACTCACTTTTAACTCCAGGAGTCCTGTTTTGTAGTGCCACTCTTGTCCCGTGGCACACAAAGATCATAGGACATGGTAATAAATAACGAAAAAAATTGTAAAATGATTCTTTTGCCAGTAAAAAGAAAATGCATCATTTTTTTTTGTTAAAGGTTGTGGTCCCTGAATTAATTCATTACAGTGACAACTCTTTATCCCGAAAGTGAAGTATTTTGTTGGCCCTTGCTGTTGTTGTTCACCTTTTGGCGTATCCCTTTAAGGGTTGCCATAGCAAATCAGCTTTCACTGATTAACACAGGTAGTTTGGCAGAGATTTTTAGCCAGAAGCCCTCCTGACACAACCCTGTTTTTTACTTGGGGTGAGGATCAGAAGAGGAAGACCCATACTAGCCCCCCTTGAGGCTACATAGTTAAGCAGTAGCAGGAAGGTCTTGCCCAAGAACCCATCCTGGATGGAGCTCATCACACTCCCTGGAAACGAATCCTGGAATCACATTTGCCAGTCTAACAACTGAGCAATCCAGCCGCTATATAGGTGGCCCTCGCTCCTAAAAAAGCACTTGCTTCTCTGCTTCTTCTCATTGTCCTCTTAATTAACGTGTTGCTTCTCATACTAACCAGGGCTTTACCTCTAATGTGACATGTTTTTGTGTGGATAGAGTCTAAAATGATTTGACAAATGTCAAAGCAGAAGAAAGCCATGCTCTTTCAGTATGCTATTGAAAATCTCTTTTAGAAAACACACTGGAAGCTCCTACGGACTGTTGAGGCTGTTAAAGATCATCGTTTGAGCTATTCTAAAAACTTTCCCAGTGGTCCTTTAACTCAAAATCCAAAATCCTGTCAATTTCTAGGACATACATTCTGCAGAGCGGCAGGAGTTGATCAAACATGTGCCTCTCAGTTGTTGGCAGTACTGTTCGTAGAGCAACCCCACCACATCTTCCTGTCACCCATAACTGAGCTATCTGTTTACATGCTCTCCCGCTAGCTTGGAGTCCTTTACACCCCCAAGCTAACATTACCGATGCAACAAAAATGGCGAGCAAAAATAGAGCTGACAAAAGTAAAGCAAAATGCCAGCTTGGACAACAGAAACAAATACCTAAATGGATCTATTTGTCTGAAAGTGGAAGCATTAGAATGGAGCGGAGCAGAGAGGTTGTGGCCCACCCAGTATATTTTCTATGTGACAAAAAAGCTCTTGTTCAAATTACATTTTTCGCCTTCTCTTGATTCACAATGTTTTGAATAGTACAATACTCACAAATGCAATTCAAGCTTAAGTTAGCAGCTACAGACTACAATTCACACACCAAAACTGGACAATGGAAGATTTAAAAAAAAGTTGTCTGTTCTGACGACCCTCCAGTTTTGCTGCAACATTCGGATGGTAGGGTCAGAATATGGCATCAACAACATTAAAAGTATAGATCCATACTGCCTTGTATCAACAGTTTGGGCTCCTGGTGGTAGTATAATGGTGTGAGGGATACTTTCTTGGCACACTTTGAACCCCTTAGTACCAATTGGGCATGGTTACAACACCACAGCCCACATGTGAATTGTGGCTGAAGATGACTATCCCTTTATGACCACAGTGTACCCATCTTCTGATGACTAGCAGGATAACACAATATGTTTTAAAGCTGGAATCATCTCCAACTGGTTCCTTGAACACAACCCAATAAAGTAAAGCACATTTAGGATGCTGTGGAACGGGAGATTGGCATTGGCATCATCGATGTGCAGCCGACAAATCTGCAGCAACTGCGTGATGCTGTCCTTTTAATATGGACCAAACTCTTAGGAATGTTTCCAGTACCTTATTGAATCTATGCCACGAATGATTAAGGCAGTTCGGAAGGCAAAAGGGGGTCCAACCTAGTACTAGCAAGGTGTACCCAAAAAAGAAGCCAGTCAGTCTATGTCCTCTATCATCAGAAAAATGCTACAAAAACCCATAAGAATACGTTGAAAAAAATACCAAAACACAATTTTCACCGGAGTGGGTCTGTAGGAATCCTGTTATGGTATCATGCCTACTAAACAATGTTTTGTTTCCTCCATGCCAGGATAACCTGTGTTTTACCTCAGCAGGCTGAGCTAAGATGTTTTTATTCTTTTCATGGTGTCTTGAAGTAGTGAGAAAATAAGCTGCAGATCGTTGTTATGCTGTCACATAGAAATAGATAAAAACTCATGCTATTGTTGGTTGTTTTTTGTGGTTGTTCTACAACATTAGAAACATTTGCTCAGACCTCATAAAGTGAATGTTCTACTTTTACAGAATGTTAGCACAACAGTACCTTGAAATGAAAACAAGTTGAAATGGTTCCAGCAGACAACTGGGGATCTGATTTGGACGCACAAATAAAAGGAATGCAGGAACAGGCGAGGAAACATTTTAGCTGCACTTACAGAGAAATGACAGGATTTTTTGGTATGAAAAGGTAATGTAGGCAAAAGGAAATGCTAAAGGCTTTTAGCATTTTTGACAAGCGAAACTGATTAAAATCCCAAGGGGAAAAGAGCTTTAGTGGAGCCAACGTGATCCACTACTTGTTTTCAGTTGTATGTTCTTTTGCGCCACCACAGGCAAGTGCGTGTTGTTCCCTGTCATTTGAATTCCATTACTTCTGCATGCTGTGACCAGCGTTTCTTGAAAATATGGTTAGACAGGAAATTGGAAATGCAATCTTACATTAGGACTACTGCAACAGGAGTTACAGCAAAGGAAGGCGGACATGGAGGAGACGTTCCACAGTAATAACCTCTCTGTTTTTATGTTTTTTTTTATCCCGTTCATTTTTTTTTACTTGCACTCCATTCCTTCTCTCAATTGCGCATGACTCTTTTTTTTTCAAAGAAGAATGAATAAGTGAGGCACAGAAGGGTCGCCTCGCAGCAACGATATTCCTCTGTTATGCTGACTCGGCTGAACTCTCCCTCAGAGAGGCTGATGAAGAGGAATGGCCTTGTGGAGGAAGCAACGGTGCATCTCTAGCTGTCATCATCATCTGAATCCAGGATTGCTGAATGCACAACTCTGCCCCCTGCATAAAAAGGAAATGACCTGTCTGTACCCACCTGACAAACGCCATGTCTAAACACAAGCTGCTCAGTCTTCGGTCCACAGCAACACAGTAGACTTATTATGGAAGCACTTATGTGTCATAATATCAACCTGCAACTACATTTATACTCCACAATTGAGCACAAACTCTTGTTGAAAAAAACCCAGAGGTGGTTTTTAAGGCCATTGTTGTGTTTTAATGAAAAAAAAAAAAAATAATTACATAAAAAAAGTGTCAAGTAATTCATTTTCTGTGACCTGTAATTAATTATTCTAATTATTTTATTTTTATCTATCCTAATAATTGCCCTGAAAAGCTCTTTTAGAGGTATTCTTACTTAAATGTGACATTGTGGCAGAGTAAAAGATAAAAATACAACTAAAAAGTAGCTTTATAAAGTTTTTATATTAATTAAAAATGTATTCCAACCTTTACTTTTTTTAATCTTGAAAAATTCAGTAAAAACAAAACATCAGGTCCAGAGTGATCTAAATTAGCCCAAAAACAGTAACACTTTTCTGTGCAATCCAAAAATATTGACCAAAAACTTCTCATTAATACTATAATGCATATGTTGATATAACTTACTCCAAAGTTTATCAGAACAGCAAGACTGTACAAAACACATGAGATTCAATGTATTCAATATGTATTTTTTTGTTAAGTGGCCATGGAATAAGAGGTTTAATGCCATTCGAGGTGTCCCTTTTTAAAAAAGATATGTTGTTTTGGGTTAATTCTGTTAAGAACTAAGAAGTCGCACATCAATGACATTACAGCGGCGATGGGCACGCTGGACATCGAGAGTAATGAACCTTTATTTTTGAGAACACCACAATGTTATTGTAACGGGGGGGGGGGGGGGGGTAAGGGAAGTACCCAGGCGCAGAGAAAGAGAGGAGGCAGGAGAACGGGGTTTTAATAACAAAACTAAAGACAAAACCAAAACCACTGCATCCGGCAGGCTAGAAACTCGAAACACTCTAAAATTGCACTAAGCTCGAAACCGGGGAAGAATACAATATGGACAAGCCCAGGAGGAAGGGAAAGACAGGACTTAAAGGCAACAAGACACAGGTGGAAACACTCAGGACTGATGGGGCAAGGTAAAACTCAAAACAACAACGAAACAGGAAACCCTACAAAATAAAACAGGAAGTGAAACTCAAAACATCACAGAACAAAAGGAAAAAAACCTCAAGGGAAAAGAAACAGAAACCGTAACATCACCCCCCCCTCAAGGAACCGCACCGAGGTTCCACCTACAGTCCACGAGGAGGGGGCCTGAAAGGCCAACATAAGGGCCAACATAGTCTGGAGGACGGCCGGGAGGCCGCGCAGTCCGGCGTGGCGGGTCAGGAGGACGGCCGCGCAGTCCGGCGTGGCGGGTCAGGAGGACGGCCGCGCAGTCCGGCGTGGCGGGTCAGGAGGACGGCCGCGCAGTCCGGCGTGGCGGGTCAGGAGGACGGCCCGGAGACCGCTCTGTCCGGCGAGGCGGATCCGGAGGGCGGCCGGGAGGCAGCGCCGTCCGGCATTGACAGTCTGACCAGCAAACGGCTGGCGGCTCAGGCTCAGAGTCTGGAACTGGTGGCTCGGGCTCGGGGTCCGCGGCAGGCGGCTCGGGCTCGGGGTCCGCGGCAGGAACAGGACGTGGAGCTTCCGGAACCCTCCTCGGAGCAGGGACAGGTCTTGGAGCAACCGGGACCCTCCTGGGAGCAGGAACAGGACGTGGAGCTTCCGGGACCCTCCTCGGAGCAGGAACGGGAGGGGTTGCGTCCAGCAACCTCCTCGGAGCAGGAACAGGTCATGGAGCGTCCGGGGCCCTCCTGGGAGCAGGAACGGGAGGAGTTGCGTCCAGCAACCTCTTTGGAGCCGGAACGGGTCGTGGTGGGTCCGGCTCCCTCCTGGACGCAGGACCGGGTTGGGGTGCTTCCAGGTCCACCTCCGGAACCAGGACGGGACGTCGAGTAGGGCGGCGGCGATGACGGCGGCCCCCTCTTACAGCCAGTCGACTCCCATTGAAGAAGGAGGCGGGGAGCTGAAAACCCTCCAAAGTCCCCTGGGTCTCGACCCCCTCCTCCTCCAGGTAAGGGTCCTCCCACAGCCACAGGCCCTGGTCCAGAGGGTCCAGGAAAGCCCGTGGCTGGAGAATTTCCAGCTCCATCCAGGACTCAGGGGAGGGCTTACGGTGAGGGTGGCGGTGACGACGACGGCCTCCTCTTGAGGCTAGGTGACTCCCCTCGAAAATGGAGCCGGAGACCTGGGACCAGGGGCATCTAGTCCTGGATCTGCAGGAGCTGCATGTCACGCACCCCTGGATAAAGGAAGTCATCCGGCTGGTGTCCATCCGCCTCCTGGCAGATCGCTCCAAAACACCCAACGTCACTCTCTGCTGGGTACATGTCGGGCTGGTCCATAATGTAACGAGGGGGGGTAAGGGAAGTATCCAGCCGCAGAGAAGGAGAGGAGGCAGGAGGTTGCAGGAGAACCAGGTTTTAATAACAAAACTAAAGACAAAACCAAAACCACTGCATACGGCAGGCTAGAAACTCGAAACACTCTAAAAATTCACTAAGCTCGAAACCGGGGAAGAATACAATATGGACCAGCCCAGGAGGAAAGGAAAGACAGGACTTAAATACATACAAGGCAACAAGACACAGGTGGAAACACTCAGGACTGATGGGGCAAGGTAAAACTCAAAACAACAAAACAGGAAACCCTACAAAATAAAACAGGAAGTGAAACTCAAAACATAACAGAACAAAAGGAAACAAACCACAAGGGCAAAGAAACAGAAACCGTAACAGTTATTTGATAAAACATTAGATTAATGCGGGGGGAAAATAACTAATTTGTTTGTTATTAATAATTTAACAATTAACGCAATTATTTGGCACAACTGGAAAAAAAGAAGAAAAAAATAAATACATATATAAAAATATACAGAGATGAATTTGAATGAAAAATATAAAGAAAGCATAATATCTGTTTTTAATCACTCTTTCAGATCTTAATTTCTTCCAAAATTAGTCCAAAGTGCATTTTAATGTTTGTACCAAACATTTGGTATTGAATTATGGTCTTGATTCAGGTTGAGGGTGATATTCTAAACTGAGCCTTATATCCATCACACATGACCCAGATCTGTAATTATTTTCTTTCTTTTTAACTGTTACGTCATCCCTCACAGTTGTTACCATAACCCACAAAACACATTCCACAACTGAGATTAGACCCAGCTCCCAAAACTGTGAGCCACATTTAACCAACATAAGAATTGTTAGAGCTGTAACTCAGCCAGAAGTGTCTTGAGGAGGTTCATTCATGTCTCCTTCCAAAGAGATCCTCCGTTCTTATGTAAATACAGTAGTTTGCAGCTTCTTTTTCTGCTAAATTGAGTTTACTGTATTCACTTCAATTGATTATTTATCACAGTTGAACTTAGATAAGGATATTAACCTTTGTTCTATCCTAGGCACTTTGACATTGGGAGTGAGGTCATCTAGACCCCACAAGAAGACTTTTTTCTCCAATGATTTATGATCTTCACTGGTTTCCATGGATTACATGAAATCTTCTTCACCTTTATCCATCTTTGTCATGGTAGGGAGAACACGTCAATGGTCATCTTGACCCCATAGGATAGCACAAGGGTTAAATGATGAATAGAATGAGAGAAAAAAAGTTTTTATTATCATGCAAACAAGCAGTTTGACATTTTTACATCATCTCAATTGAGCAGTGAAGGTTTTGGCACTAAAAAATACAAGGTCATTTTTTTTCCAGAAATGTTCTTATTTTTTTTCTTTTTAAAAGTGAAGAGAAAGAAAAAACATTGAACATGAACTTTAGACATATGTTTCTTGGTAGTATTTTCAGAATGCTATATTCTAGGAAAACTGCCAAAAATTGATACTTTGCTTTTTACCTTTGCATGCTAGATGTGTGTTTTTGAAAAGGTTAGATTGGTTTTACATTTTTATTTATTGCAATAGCCTCTTTGTTTTTTAACATCCAAGACCCTAAAAACATAATTGCTCCAGAAACTCGATTTCCTTTTAGTTATGTGCAAGAAAACAACCAAAGCAGCTGGTTTTTGAACAGAGCCTCAGCACATGAATATAAAAGGGTTCAAAGGTCTACTGTTGGGTGAAAGCAGGATACTCACCTAACCAGTTGCCATTCCATTTCAGGGCCACAGCTTCACAGTCACATGCTCACCAAGGGCCAATTTAGAATAACCAATTAAACCATAAAGCATGTTTTGGGAGTAATGGAAGAAACCATAGAAAAAAGTCCTGCATCCATGTGCAGAACATGCAAACTCCACACAGAAAGGCCTCGACTGGGATTTGAGCTAGGGCCTTCCTGCTGAGAGGCAAGGATGCTAAGCACTGCTCCACCGTGGAGCCTGACTGTGAAACCAATAGTGAGGGTCCATTTCTATTGGGTTTGGAAGAAAAGAAAACTCTAATCTGTATCTTGTTCTGTTTAAAAGGAGAACTGTGTTCATACAAGTATGAAAAAGGACATAATGGTCTATACCAATTCCTTATTCAAAAACAGTTACATCATGGGTTGACCAAAGCTAATACCAATTATCACAAATCTTATAGTTGGGGTTGTAATGAGTTTAGGCAATTTTTTTCACTTTTAGGTATTATTTACCTCTGCTCGTGTGTGTAATAATAAACTAAAGAAGAACCTTCATCTTTTCTAAAACTTTAACAGAAGTAAATCTCTATAATTAAAGGCCACTTAACTATATATTACATAGATGAGTCCCTGTTTGGTTGGAGACACAATGGTGGAATCCAATAGTCAATAAATAATAATATTCAGAGATTTATCCAGCATTTTCTTAAACAATTCTCACTTGAAACCGTCAGTGAAACTATAACTTTTAAAAAATGGGCAAATATACAGGAAAAAATATATATATAACTGTCAGCTTGTGATACAGAAATGACCTGCTAAACCTTTAACTGTTTCAGTTTCAAATCTATCCATCCATTTTCTGAACCCACTAAATCCCTTTTAGCGTAATGGGGATGCTGGAGCCTATTCTAGCCATTGCTGGGCAAAGTTTGGGTACAGCCTGGACAGGTTATCAGTCTTTTGCAGGGCTACACAAAACACATTTACACCAAATATAAAGTTGAATAAGGTTTATAAAATATGTCTATGAAGACTCTAATTCATCCAGGTAGATTCCATCATAGTAGTAGGTTTAAAGGTTGTCATCTGGACTTGTTTTTTTAAAAGTTGGAGATGTTTCACCTCTTATCAAAAAGGCTTTGTCAAATGTGAAATAGCTGGTAAAAGAGCTGGTTTATATGTGCTCATATCTAATGGAAAAGTGTTTTGGAGCCAGTTTAGTGTAAAGCTGAGTGGTTTCTCAAGGAAATGAATATCACCTTATAGGTTGTGGGTCTTATTTTTTCTTTTTCTTTTCAAAACATCCTGCAGGAAAACCTAAATGTTTTTCTACAACACCAACATGTGAAAAAAATCAATTGAGAATAAGGAATGAAAATAAAATTTGGTAACTTTAGGTAGGCTGATGCTGTCTCTAACAAAATCCTTTTTAAACATCTTTAAGATAACCACAGCGCTGACGGACGTTCTTTTTAAGACACATTTTGGGTTCATTTCGCCAATTCAATATCTTAATGGCATTGTTTTTTTCCCATACAACCTTTTTTTTTTACATAGTAGGCAGTGAAACCCTTTGTTCGTCTGGGATGAAAAAAAAAGAATCCTTTTTTTTCTCTATTTTTCACAGCTCCTCCACCTTCAGGGTCGTACCCAGTGGGAAGCATGAGACATGTCACGTTTAACTGAAAGAATTCTCTCTTCATGAAATGGTCTCTTATGTAAGCACCTGTGGATACTGTAGATTCTTGAAGAAGAGATCACTGACGTGGCAAAGATGTAAAAAAAAAAAAAATGATCTTAGGGTTTATGGCAGCAGGAAATTAGCAGGTGTATTGACACATCTTCCTTACTTTTTGTTTATAGTTTTAAAGAAAGTCTATTCATCTTAAAGTAACTATAGTTGGGCAAACATGGCACACGGTTCGCTGTTATACAGGAGCTTAGTAAATGTGGAATTTCGATTTCTAAATAAGAAAAATAAACCTGTGTCAAAAGTCTTTTGTCTCAAGTTATTTTTCTAAAGATATTGACAAAAAGGTGTCCTGCGATGGACTGGCAACCTATCCAGGGTATACCCCCCCTTTCCCTATAGCCGGTACAGGCTCTGGCAACCCTGTGACCCAAACGGATACAGCAAATCATGAAAATGGGTGGATGGATGGATTGTCCAAAAAGTCACACACAATTATGAGACAGTTTTAGAAACATCTGGGAAGTTTTTAGGATTTACTTAAGAATTAGTTAAAAGAGAGACAAAATTTAACTTTAATTTTGTACAACAAATGAAAAAACATCTTAAAGAAACTCAACATTGTGAAACTAACACACCAAGGTCTGAAAATGGTATATTCTTGTGCACTTAAAGAAAGCAACACTACATCTGTAAGTTAAGTTCTAACAATGGGATATCATGGTCATTAGTATATAAAAAGACAAAAAAATGCTCCGATTACTGTTCCTTAAAGCACTATGATTTGACCGCATTCCAGATTCAACCCAACATTTATCCTTATGAAGCTTTTTTTCCATTGATTTACTGACAATTCACACATGTAGCTGTCATGATCACACGAGACTTGACAGACCCAAATCCTGAAACCCGGAAGGAGACTCGGGTAAACCGTAGGTAAGTTTAACGGATTTAACTAATTGCCAATGGTGGAATTATGAGCAAGATGGATGTCCAGAGTTCAGGAGGCAGAGAGGTGATGTGGCTGGAGGGTCTTGACGGCAGCAACCGGATGACGGGAACTGAGCCGGATGCGAAGCGAGAGCGAGGAGCACGGAAGAATGACAGCAACCAGGTGAGCACTCGTGATGAATGTTCCATAGGAGTACAACGAATTGGCGTAGAATACTGGTCCTGGATCTCCTTAAGAGGCTGCAGGCTGATGAGGAGAGTGGCTTCAGCTGGTTGTGTTAGGCAAGGAGAGACAGGTGGAGGGGGAGGAGTCTGACAGAGGCACCATGACAGTAGCAGCTCTTTTAACCCCTCTATACCGCCGTTATCCTGTCTCTACAGAACTTGGAAGTTAATGTTCATTTTATCGATGTTCTAAATTAACTTTTTGGATTACTAGCCGGAGTGGTCTGTAACGTCCAAAGTCCACCAGCCAAATTAGATTTCTACTAGCCTAACATTTGTCTGGAAAAATAATTTTTGTATTTCAAAGCAAAACACTTGTTGCCTTTATTTATGTCGTTTCAGTTGATGATTTGTCTCCTGAAAAAAAGGCACTAAAAATAATTGAAAGTGTAGCCGTGTATCAGTGTCTATAACATCAAATAAATGTAATGTTATTTTATCAAGAGTCTCTGAACCTTTTTATGAAAGGTTATACCTTTCTTTAAAGCATCAAAGCTCTAATGTTTATTTCTAGTCATGGTGATTTATTTACAATGTAAACATTTTTTAGAAATTAACTTTGTTCTCTGGGCACTCCAGCTTCCACCCACATTTCAAAATATGTTTAATAGGTTGCTTAGAGATTGTCTTATGGGTGTGAATGCCCTTTCTATTGGTAGTACTTCTTGATATCACTACTATTCTTGGGATGTATAAATAAATGAATCATTCATCCAGCCATCTTCAAATTTAATGTTGTAAAATTATTTTAAAGAATTGCGAGCAAAGCAAAAGTACAAAAGTAAAACTAAGTCAGCAGAAGACTACAATATTGACTTAAATGATTAAAGGGAGCTGGAGGCTATAAAAAAAGTTCACTTAGAACACTTTTTGCTTTGGATTTATTTATTCTTTTATTAATTAATTTACCAATTAACTTATTTGTTTATGTATTCATTCATTCATGTATTTATAGCACACCGACTTTTATTTGTTTTATATTGATTTTTAATTATGTTTTTTTTTTTTTTTTTTTTAACTTGTCCTGTCCAACAGCTAGGCAAACAGATGAGAGCTGAGGGCCTCTTGTGTTGGACATATTTTATTTTAACAAGAGGGGTTATTCATCTTCAGACAAACCAAAGGTATGTCTGAATAAACCCCTTTTGTAATTGAGGCCAAAATTTATTAATTGCAATCATGTTTGAAAATCTTTGGTGTTGGACCGGACGGAAAAGGAAAGAGGGGAAGAAGAGAGAGGGACGTTAGAGAGAGGGGGGGGTAGGAGGGTGATAATAGGAGGGGAAGGGGGGTAAGACCATGAAGCAGCATAGAGCAGACAGGTTTACTGGTTGTTTATCGTTACGGTACGGTTCAAATGTAGTACAAAAAGGGCGGGGCCTGTTCACACACACTCAAATATTATCAACACACCTGCTAGCCGCAAAAATGTCCACATGTCAACATGCACACAAAACAAATAGTGTTCACGAACGCATACCTATGCCTTTAAACCAACTAGTGTGAAATCTTTCATTCATTCAATCATGCAAACTATCAGTGCAAAGGCGAGCCAACACCCGCGCTCAGGTGAGTGTTTATGCTCTTCTAAAATGGATGGTGGAATGTGAAAAGAAGGAGGAGGAGCGCCCAGCCACCCCCACACCCATACCCCCGCCGCAGCAGCAGCGGCAGCCGGAATTCCCCCAACGCCACACGGGAACAGGCAGGGAACAACCGCCCCCCGGGCGACCAAGACCGCCACCCAGGCCAGGGCCAGCCGGACCGCCGCGAGGCCCCCAGAGCCAGAGAGCAGGGAGGCGCAGAGGGAAAGAGAGCGCCGCCCCAGCCCAGCCAGGAAAGCAGCCCCCCGCCGCGCCGGAAGAGCCCAACGCAGGGCCCCACCGGAGAGGGACGCCCACAGCCCCAGACGAGCACCCCACCACCACCCAGGAGTTCCGGGCATCCCCCCGCCCCGACCCCAGGTACGAGCCAGGACCCCCCAAGGGAGACCCGCTCCGCACTCCAGGCAGCCACCCACCCGGCCCACGGTTGGTCCAGGTAGGAGCAAGGCAGGGGCCCGCCGCCCCCGCCCAGGAGGGGGGAACCCCGGGGAAAAAAGGGCGGCCCACAAGGGATGTTATAAATATGGCCCGACCAGGCTCGGCCATGTTGGAAGTTTGGCGGGGCCCAGCGCCCAGGGGCAAGGACCAGGACCCACCCCCCAGGGACACGAACACCCCCGGCTCAGGTGTAATATGAACCCCCCCACCGCGCGGAGAGAGCACCGCCGGGCCCAGGGAGCCGGCACCCAAGGGACACGGCCGCCATCGCCAAGGGGCCCGCACCCCCCACCAGGGAAGGGGTAGGGGACAGATGGACCCAGGTCCCACCTTCCTTGTAAAATGTGTGTGCGTGTATGGGTGTTTGAGAGGGTGTTTGTGTGCATGTGTGTGTGTTTATGTTTGAATGTATATATTGAAGGGGGAGGGGTGTGTGTACTAAGGGGGGTGCAGTTAAAATTGGCGAGTAGGGCACTAAGGGGACATCTCCTGATTACTCACAGTGATGTCCCCTCACCCTCCACACCAAGGGGCCCTAAATGTCTAAGGTGCGGTTAAAATTGGCGGGTAGGGTGCCAGGAGGACATCTGCTGCTTGCTTGCAGTGATGACCAAGCACCCCCCCTACCAAGGACCCTACATGTCTAAGGTGCAAATAAAACCGAAAGAGGGGGGGCCCACTCCATACGGCAACCATAGGAGGGGGGCCACTCCCAAGTAGCCCCCCCCCAAGGCGTATCGCAGGCTAGACCCCCCACCCCCTCACCCTAATATGAGGTTATATAAGGAAGGGGGTAAGTTGGGGACAGCTGGTAGACTGTCCCCCGGTGGTCAAACAGCCATCCCCCAGCCCACCCCCAGCAAAGGGGCCAGGGCCACCCAGCCCAGGGGCCCACCCCCGGAGGCGCCGACACCCCAGGCCCGGCACCACCCACCCCACACAGAGAGAGAGAGGAGCCAGAAAGCGTCGCCCCCCCCCGGAGCAAGCGCAGGCCCCCACCCCCAGACGCCGGCCCTAGAAGAGCTCTGGTCAGGCCTCGACGGGACCGAGGAGGCCAACCGGCCGAGGCAACCACTGATTGCCTCAGCGGAGACCCCGACCCGCTAGCCCCCCCGACCCGTACTAATAATGGGCCCCCCCTCCCCCCCAGAACGCCCCCCCCACAGGACAGGGCCGACAAGCCCCCCACCCCACCCCACCCCAGACCCCGCAGCCGAAGCGGGTGACACCCAGAGCGACCGGGGGCCCCGAGAGGGCGGTCCCGTCCCGTCCCAGAGCCAGGGAAGGGCCGATCCCAGCCCCAGGTGCAGATGGGCAGCCCATCCAGGCGCCGCTGGGCCCCCCCCACCCGAGCAGGGCCCACCCCCAACCCCCCCCAGCACAGGCAAAGGGACCACCCCCCCAAGCCAAGCCAGACCACCACCCCACCCCCCCACCACGCACCCCCACACCCAAGCCCAGAGGACCACGCAGCGCCCCAGCCCGCCCCACCCAGGCACCGGACCCGACCCCCGACCAACGGAGCCCCCCACCGCCCCCGCCAGGCACCGGAAGCCCCGACCCCCACCCCAAACCACGGCAGAAGGGCAAGGAGCAGCGACGACCAAGCCCCCCACCCCCTAAGTCATGGAGTCAACCACAGGAGACCAGAGAGACTGAATTCTTTCAAAGTTACTTGAGCTTTGGGCTGACATATTTTCCAAGCTGATATGATCAAACAGCAGATTTCTGTGTTGACTTATGTTTATATTTTTCTTGTTTTTCCAATTTATTAAAATAGTTTTTTTGGCAATACAAAGAGTTATGAAAATGATAGATGCTAATCCTTCTTCTATATCGATGGCACTCATGTCACCAAGCACACAAAGTGACGGTGAGGCAGTGATTGAAACCTTAAGCCAGACTGATAAATCGGCACATACCTGCTGCCAGAGAGCCTGGACAGGAGTGCAGAACCACAGTGCGTGCATGTAGCTGTCGGGTAGATTATTATCACAGTGCTCGCAAATGTCTGAGTTACTGAGACCCATCTTGAACATCCTCTGTCCAGTGTAGTAAATTCTGTGAAGAGTTTTGAGATGGATTAGCTGCAGATTTGGACTTTTTGTCAGTTTAAAGGTGTTTAGACAAAGTTCTGACCAGAAGCTTTCATCTGTGCTGATGCTCAAATCTGCATCCCATTTTTTTGTTGGAAGGGCAATATTGTTATCTAAATTACATAAAAGTTTGTATATTTTGGAGAGAGTTCTATTCATTGAAAAATTAATCAGAGTGGTAACTACATCTGGTAGCTTTAAATCGTCGTCTTTAATTTTATACTTTTTAGTAATACTTGATTTAAGTTGCTGATATTCCAAGAAGTTATTTATTCCATGTTTGTCTTGAAGTTCCTGGGGGGTTATGAATCTTCTATCAATAATTACGTGCTCTAGTTGTTTTATGCCCCCTGCATGCCAAGCTGGGAAGTGAATCATTTTTTTGTTAATAAGGATGTCCGGGTTGTTCCAGATGGGTGTCATTTTGCACGGTTGAATTGATGATTTTGATATTTTGAGAAATTCCCACCAGGCTGTTAAGGTGGCATTTATATTAATGCTTTTGAAACAATCCTGTTTTTTAACTGTTTGGCTAATAAATGGTAGCTGTGACAGGTTGATCTTTCCACATAACGCCTGTTCCAAGTCTAACCATGAGTTGGTTTCTGGATTATTTTTTAACCATTTTAAGATGTATTGTAATCTATTTGCAAGAAAGTATTTGTGGAAGTTAGGTAATTCTAATCCTCCACAGTTTTTTGCAGATTTTAAAGTTTTTAGACTAATTCTTGCAGGTTTGTTGTTCCATAGAAAGCTTGATATGGATGAGTCTAATGTTTTGAACCATTTTAATGGCGGTTGTGTGGGAATCATTGAGAAGAGATAATTAACCTTGGGTAAGATTTTCATTTTAACCGTGGCTACCTTGCCCATAAGGGACAAAGGCAGGTTGGTCCAGCGTGTTAGATCGTCCTGTATGCTTTTCAGTAATGGGGTGTGGTTTAGCTGCACCAGTTCTGATAGTTTGGGGGAAAAGTAGATACCCAGATATTTGACATTTCCTGTTTTAACTGGAATTGTGAGTCTTTGTTCCATATTCCTGTTGAGTGGTAATAAAACAGACTTATTCCAATTAATGGAATAGTCTGATATGGAGGAGAATTCATTTATGATCATTGCTGTTTCATTTACAGAATGTAAATTCCTTAAAAACAGTAATATGTCATCCGCATAAAGACTAATTTTATGATGGCTGTGTTTGGTTTTTATTCCTATAATGCTCTCATTCTGTCTTATTGCTGCAGCTAAAGGCTCAATGAATATAGCAAAAAGAGAAGGAGAGAGTGGGCAGCCCTGTCTGGTTCCTCTTCCAAGAAAAAACCTGTTTGAGGTCTGTTTATTAGTTCTAACTGATGCATTGGGGTTGTGATATAATATTTTGATCCAATTGATGAATGCTTCTCCAAAACCAAACTTCTGGAGGGCAGCAATAAGGAACTTCCAATTAACTCTGTCAAAGGCTTTTTCAGCATCCAGCGATAGTACCGTCTTTCGCTCCCTCATGAAACACGGGACCACGGTTCTTCATACAGATGAATTTATTGGCTCTTTATCCACAACTTCAACAACTCCACCAACTTCGCCAACTCCACCGTCAAACTGACAGAACAAATAAATACACATATAAATTGTATAGACATTTCACAGAAATATAAATAATACAAACAAACATACCTCGCTGGCCGCATATAATGAGGGAGGGATGTCCGTGAAGGAACAACAAATATTCAAAACACTTTAACAGCTCTTAACTTCACTTGAACTTCTTTTCTTTGCGATTCACACGTCTTTTCCAGCTCTCCTGTGTTCTCATTAGAATTGTCCGCGCACAACACATCACGCCACAAAGGTTCCGCTTTGGTTTTCCTATTTAACTAAACAAAAAACAACACAAAAAAAAAATACAACCTAGCGTTGCAGCTAAACTCCCACCAAATCACAAATTAGTGATTTCATTTACATGACTTATCTGCAGTCTTTACAATCACTTACAGTATATGAACAATCACGCGTCAACCATGTTACAATTACTGTGCTTCAAGCAGTAAAACTGTCTTTTGCACAGGTCGGTCTAAATAAACAGGTTTAGCAGAGCGTTTGCCTGTATCATCTAAGGTAGAATTGCTAAGCAACAGTTTTACCTTCCTAACTCTACCATCGGCACTTGGGTACACCTCTGTTACTTTGGCTAGTTTCCATCTACAGCGTGGAGAGTTATCTTCCTGAAGGATAACTATGTCATTGACCTTAGTGTCTCTTTTATCCTTCTGCCATGTCTGTCTTTGTTGAAGATTTAGAAGGTACTCTTTCTTCCATCTTGTCCAAAACACATTGGCCAAATATTGCACTTGTCGCCATCTTTTACGCAAGTACAAATCTTGACTCACAAAGTCTCCAGGAGGTGGCGATATTATACTGGATTTCATCATAAGTATATGATTTGGAGTCAAGGGCTCAAAGCTTGGATCATTTAAGTGGTCTGTTGACAGAGGTCTGCTATTGATAATAGCCATCACTTCATACAAAAAGGTACGTAATGATGAACTGTCGAGTCTTTTAGAAGACTGATCCAAAATTGCGGTCAGAACACTTCGAATGGTTCTTATTTGCCTTTCCCAAACACCACCCATATGGCTAGCTGATGGGACATTCATGATGAATTCACATCCATGTTCTTTCAACTGTTCCTCATTCAACCCTTTCATTGCATTCATAAACTCTTTGTTTGCACCGACGAAATTAGTGCCCTGATCACACCGCAACTGTCTGACCTTTCCTCTGATTGCAATGAACGCACGCAAAGCATTAATGAAAGCATCAGTAGTGAGATCATCTAACAACTCAATATGTACTGCTCTGGAAGACATACATGTAAAGAGAAGTCCGTATTTTTTCAGTTCTTTCCTGGCATCTCTTACATAAAATGGTCCAAAACAGTCCATCCCACAATAAGTGAAAGGTGGGGACATTTCCATCCTATCCTCAGGTAAATCTGACATTTTTGGGTCTTGTGTGTTTCTTCTATACTTTCTGCAGACGATGCATTTGTAAATATGAGAGGACACTACTCTGCTACACCCTATGATCCATATTCCGTTGGACCGTAACTCATTGTGAGTGATTCCCCTTCCTTGATGATGCACCTTCTCATGATAATGTTTGATCAGTAAGGACGAAACATGACTTGCCTTTGGCAAAATGACTGGATGCTTGATGTGAGGATGAAGACATGATCTTGTCAAACGTCCACCAACTCTGAGAACACCATGTTCATCTAAGAATGGACTAAGTTTGTAAAGCTGACTGGCTTTGTCCTTTGGTTTTATCTCATTACACCTTTTTATGCTGTTTATTTCTCTGTTAAACGCTTCTTCTTGGGCCAATCTGAATATAAATGTTTCTGCTTCTTTCCGTTCCTCAATGCTGGAAGCTTCATACACTTTAGGTTTAGGTTTAGCACCGTTGATCTGATTAGCAAATTTTTTGAGACAAGCAATTGCCTTTACAGCTCTTTTCCAGTCGGAAAACGTTGTCAGGCGATCTAACAATGTTCTTTGCTCTTCAGCTTTTACATTTAGCACCTGTACCTTCCGAAGCTCTGGATCACTGTCATCTATTTCTCCCACCTTAGCATCTGGAACAGGAAGATTTCTTTCCCACAGAAAGTCTGGGCCTCTGAACCAGTTTGATGCAGTAAGCTGATCTGCAGTCAAGCCTCTTGACGCATGGTCAGCAGGATTATCCTTTGACTGGACAAACCGCCATTGTTCAGGTTCTGATGTTGATTTGATTTTTTGAACTCTGTTGGCCACAAAAACATGAAACCGTTTGGCATCATTATTGATGTATCCAAGAACAATCCTCGAGTCAGTCCAAAAATGCTCCTTGAGATCATTGATTTCAAGTTCCTTCCTCAGCATGAAGCTGGTCTTTGCTGCAACCACAGCAGCAGATAACTCAAGCCGTGGCACTGTAGTTACTTTAGTTGGGGTAACGCGAGCCTTTCCAAGAACAAGTGAGCAATGTACCTTACCACAGTTATCAACTACTCTGAGGTACGTGCAAATGCCATAACCTGTTACGCTGGCATCTGAGAAGTGGTGTAACTCATATTGCTGAACGTCTGTGAAGTTTTCAGGAATAAAACATCTTCTGGTCTTTATGTTCACCAGTTTTTGAAGATCACGGAGCCAAAATTCCCACTGGGATTTGAGCTCTTCTGGCATTGGATGATCCCACCCTACTTTATCTTGACACAACTGTTGCAATATCTGTTTCCCTCGTAGGACGAAAGGTGCAACAAAGCCTAAAGGATCATAAATGGAGGCTACTGTTGACAGCACCCCTCTTCTGGTCAAAGGATGCTCTTTGATTGTCACCCTAAACTGAAAGTTATCAGAGGATACACACCACTGAACCCCAAGAGCTCTCTCAACTATGGGATGTCTCGAGGCTAAATCCAAATCCTTCACACTGTCAGCACAGTCCTCCTTTGGTATTGATTTCAACACCTCCTCACTGTTGGAAATGAACTTGTACAATCTGAGCTTGCCACCACTGCACAATTCTCTTGCTTCCCTGACAAGTTCTACTGCTGCAACTTCAGATGCTACACTCACAAGTCCATCATCCACATAGAAATTTCTCTGGATAAATTGAACTGTGCTGCTATTGAACTTGCCTTCACTTTCACTGGCCAAGTGTTTAAGGCCAAAATTTGCACAGCCTGGTGACGATGCTGCGCCAAACAGATGAACTTTCATTCTGAAGACAGATGGTGGAGAATTTAGATCACTGCTCTCCCACCACAAGAATCTCAAATAGTCTCGATCTTCAGGCTTTACGTGGAACTGATGAAACATACGTTCCACATCACACATTACTGCAACTGGGCCCTTGCGGAATCTGCATAAAACTCCAACTAACGTGTTTGTGAGCTCGGGACCAGTAAGTAAATAATCATTCAGCGCTTTATCCTGGTATCTTGCAGAGCAATCAAAGACAACTCTTATCTTCCCAGGCTTGTGAGGGTGATATACTCCATGATGTGGAATATACCAGGCAGGATGATTATCCAGTTCTTCGGCTGGAACCCTTTCAGCATCACCTTTAGCAACAATGTCATCCATAAAGGACACATAATCTGCATAATATGTTTCATCTCTCAGGAGTCTTCGCTTCAGACTCATAAGACGCTGAGCAACATATTGCATATTGTTTGGTAAATTTGGTCTGTCTTGTTTGAAAGGCAATGGCATCTCAAAATGTCCGTCCGATTTATGCTTGATTCCATTTCTTAATTTGCTTAAGAAATCAAGATCTTCCTGGGAAAAGGCTGCTTCTTCAACTCTTTCACTGAAATCTGACTCCAGCATTTTAAGCACTTCGTCAGGAGTGGCAATCTCCTTAATCTGAGTCCTACACACGTAGTGTACTTCACGTTTAAGTTTCACTGTTGTTTTGGTTTCAGGTATCACTTGCTTTACAACAATGCGGTGACTTACACCTATTGCATCACTTCTGATTTCCGAGGGATCACAATAACTCACTATGCTCCAACCTAAATCAGTTTTTTGTGCATAAGGTTGGCTTTCTTCTCCACACACAACTTCTCTGGGTAAAAGAGCCTGAGGGCAATTATACCCAATTAAGAGACCAATGTCACATTCCCTTTGTGGTGAGATATATTCAGCAAGATGCTCCAAATGAGGCCATGCCTTGGCAGTTTCTGGTGTTGGGATATGTTTATGATTAGCTGGGATGAACTCCCGGGTATACACTACTGGCACTGTGATTCTTTTAGAACAAGACAGTCCTCTGATTTGTAGACCTTGAATTCTTTCACATGGCACGATGGTTGCCCTTGATGACATTGTAGATAACTTTAATTTAACCCTTTCTGAGTTTACATCTAACCCAGCAACTACTTCGTCCAAAATGAATGAAGAATCACTTTGTGAATCTAGCAAAGCATAAGTAAGAACTTCCTTTGTCGGATCACTTTGTGTTGAAACATAGACCGGTACTATTGTTGAGGTTTGTGTGCTACTTTTCTCATTTACAACTCTGTTAGATGTAGTCTCCTTGAAAACATCTGTTTCTTGTGGTTGCACTGTAAAAAGTGACCTTTTTTCCTTAACCTCTACAGTTTCTTTAGCTTGCTCACTAGGAAGCTGCTGTTCTTGTTTTGGGCGCTCTTCGTGTAGACACGATGGGTGGCGCTTTGAACAAAAACTGCATGTCATCCGACTCTTGCAGTATTTGGAATAATGACCAGGATTTAAACACCCAAAACAAAGTTTCTCACTTTGTATGAATTTGACACGCTCAGCAATTGGCTTTCTGATTAAGTTCCGACAGTTGTGTAATAAGTGACCTACTTTTTTACAAAAGCCACATGTGTCTGTCTTCCTTTCACTAACGTTGGTTGTAAAGCTTTTTGTCCCGATGGTTTGACCTTTGGATGATACAAAGTTTTGCGGCTTTATTTTACTCTTATCCGACTGATCTTGGTGTAGAGCAGTATAAGATGTTATAGGATTACAAGCAATGTTTGCCTCCATCGTCAGGAAAGTTACAAAATAGCCGAACTTTGGAAATCGTCTGTGTTCCAGTTGGTACTCTGTGGCCTTTCTGTTCCACGCTGTGCTCAACCAATCAGGTAGTTTTGCTGCCATTTTCTGATTTTCGATTGCATCGTTGAGAACATTAAGATTCTCATTTTCAACCATCGCTGACTCACAACTGCGCAAAAAATCCACAAACTTCCTCAAATCTGAACTTTCTCTGTGTGCTATTTTTGGCCAGGCATGCAACTTATCTCGGAACGCCTTTGCTATAACAAATGGTTCGCCGTATCTTTCATTTAACAAATTCCATGCCTTCTCATAAGATGCTTCTGATCCAGTTAGAAAAAAGCCCTCTAAAGATTCTCTCGCTGCTCCTCCCACATATTTCTGAAGAAAGAACATCTTTTCTGCTGCTGGAATGTTTTTTCTCTCAATTAATGTCTGAAAGGATGATTTCCAATGGCTGAACTTCAGTGCATCCCCACTGAAAATGGTTGGTTCTGGTATGGGTAACCTGTTTGCAGACAACGCCTCAGCTAAGACTTTCACGAGCTCCACTGTGTCTTTCTGAGAGTCACCCTTTGAACTTGGAGCTGTGTCAGCGTATTGATTCACAGACTGTTTCCTAACTCCTTGATCCAGATGAGTTACTTCAGGACACGCAGGTACTGCTTGTGTTGGATGAAACTCATTTTCATCATACACCTTAAGCCTTGCTTTAGCTGCATGTAACCTTTTAAGTTCTTCTAAACGCTCAACCTCTCTTTTCAAGTTCTCCACAGAACGCTTTCTCTCAACATTCTCTTCTTGTTGTCTCCTTAAAAGAGCAGCTTCTTGTTTTTCCTTCATGATTTTACGTTCAGTCTCTTCTCTTTCTCTCTCAAGGCGACGAGTGTAAGCAGCAGTTTCTTGATCTGCTGTTATTAACTTATTCTCAGCCTCAAGTTTCTCCAACTCTTCTCTACGACACTCTTGCTCAGCCATAATCTGCAACACAGCCCGTGTGGCTGCATACTCTGCTGCTGCTTCTTGTCTACTGAGTGCGGATGCTACAGAGTGACTCAAAGTCCTTTTAGAGTGGTCAGAGACCGGAAGTGAAACACTAGAACTTGAAGATGCGAACACTGAACTAGCATCAGGCCAAACAATCTCCTCCCTTTCCCCTCGTGTCTGTGACTGTGCATTTTTGATTACAATCTTGGTTACTGACACAGCCTTATCCAACTTATGACGCATGTCATGAGGTGGACTATCTGTACATCTGTACTCATCATACACACTGTTTAGTGTTAACAGTTCCTTTTCTACAGAACTAATGTGTTCCTGCAGAATGTCATTAGGATCCTGTCTCATTACAGATTTTTTAGCCAACTTAGTTAAGGCTTTCCATCGTTCGTAGATGGTGTCAAAACGTAGCATGAGTCCCTCTAACCTTTCTCTTTGAAAGACTTTTCCCCTTTCTGTTAATGTACGGGCTCTTTCACTTCGACGAGGTTCTTCATGTTGCTCTGTAGCCACGTCTGCTGGTTCTGGCTCTGCAGCATGTTCTGTATTGCTTTCAGTCCTTTCATCAGGTTTCAACATTTTGATTTATAAATGGTAGTTATCCCTATTCTAACTTTAATATAACAGAATTTTCTTACATATCTAAATCAAACATAAACCCAGAAACTTCAATAACAAAATTAAAAGGAAACTTATATATATCAACTTATCAAATGTCAAATGTCAGTCTTTGTCACACTTCAAAACAAACACTTGTTTATCCGTCTTGTGAACATCTTCTCGAACTAACACAGGTGCAAAAGCGTTTTTTTTTGTAGCTTATCTGCAGTTCCCGTCTTGATGAACTGGCGGGACGGTCTGGTGACGTCACGCTGATGAGCAGGCTCCGAGTTTGACTTTCGCTCCCTCATGAAACACGGGACCACGGTTCTTCATACAGATGAATTTATTGGCTCTTTATCCACAACTTCAACAACTCCACCAACTTCGCCAACTCCACCGTCAAACTGACAGAACAAATAAATACACATATAAATTGTATAGACATTTCACAGAAATATAAATAATACAAACAAACATACCTCGCTGGCCGCATATAATGAGGGAGGGATGTCCGTGAAGGAACAACAAATATTCAAAACACTTTAACAGCTCTTAACTTCACTTGAACTTCTTTTCTTTGCGATTCACACGTCTTTTCCAGCTCTCCTGTGTTCTCATTAGAATTGTCCGTGCACAACACATCACGCCACAAAGGTTCCGCTTTGGTTTTCCTATTTAACTAAACAAAAAACAACACAAAAAAAAATACAACCTAGCGTTGCAGCTAAAACCGTCATTTCCTGGTTTTTAATGGTGGCAAAGTCTATTATATTAACTAGTCTACGGACATTATCATCCGAGTGTCTGCCTTTGATGAATCCAGTCTGGTCGAAGTGAATTATGTGAGGAGTGATTTTTTCTATTCTCTGTGCTAGTGCTTTGCAGATAATTTTTACATCTGCATTGATTAGAGAAATAGGGCGATAGCTTGAAGGACTAGTGGGATCTTTGTCTGGTTTTAGAAGAAGAATTATGTTGGCTGAGTTCATGTTAGGTGGCATTGATTGGCTCTCATTAATAGATGTGACAGTTTTATAAAATGTTGGTGCCAGTTGTTCCCAGAATTCTTTATAAAACTCAGCAGGAAAGCCGTCAGGCCCTGGTGCTTTACCATTGGGCATAAGTAACAGAGCTTCATGAAGTTCAGACGGCGAGAGCGGAGAATCTAAGTTTGTGATTTGATCCTCATTTAGCCTGGGTAGGTTTACATTATTAAGAAATGAGTCAATACTTTGCTCTGACGGATTGATCTGCGGTGTGTACAGGTTTTTATAAAAGTTTTCAAATGCGTTATTAATTTTGACCGGGTCATGGGTGACATTTCCTGTTTGGTCCATAATAGAGGTGATTGATGATTTTTCTCTGTTAATTTTAAGCTGATTAGCCAGAAATTTGCCAGATTTATTAGAGTTTTCAAATCTTTCAAGTCGTAGCCTTTGTATTTGAAATTGTGTTTGTTTATTAATGATGTCATTTAACTGCAGCTTTAAATTTTTCAGATCTCTCAGAATGTGTTCCTGTGCAGAAGCAGCATAAGCAGTCTCCAGGGTTTTGATTTTACTTTCTAATTCTAATAAATCTGCTTTCTCTTTGCGTTTTTTGTGCGTTGAATAAGAAATGATTTTCCCTCTCATGACTGCCTTTGCTGTTTCCCAAAGAACGCACGGTGGGATGTCTGGAGTATTGTTGAAGTCTAAGAAGGTTGCCCACTCTTTTTTAAAGAATTCAAGAAATTCCTGGTCCTTTAACAGAGACGTATTAAACCTCCAGGTTGTACCAGAGGGTATGGATTTTTCCCTAGAAATGTTTACAGAGACTGGTGCATGATCACTGATAATAATTGGATGGATATTGGAGCTTTGAATATTTTTTAAAAGAGAGTTACTGATTAATAAATAGTCTAAACGGGAGTGTGAATAGTGAACTGGAGAAAAAAAGGTGAACCCTTTAGTGTTTGGGTGACATGAGCGCCACGCGTCGCAGAGACCCAGATCATTCATGTACTGCTTTAGAATACTTGCAGACCGCCATGTACGCTGGTTTGCTGCTGTGCTGAGTCTGTCAAGTTCAGGGTCCAAAACAAGGTTGAAGTCTCCTCCTATAATGATTGTGGAGTCAGAGTGAACTGAGAGTGAGGTGAAGAATCTGTGAAAGAAGGAAGAGTCGTCAACATTAGGACCATAAACACTCACTATACAATAGTCCTTATTCTGAATGGATATATTAATGATTACAAATCTGCCTTCTGGGTCAGTAACTGTATCCTTATGAGTAAAATTAAGATTTTTATTAATTAAAACAGCAACTCCTCGTTGTTTGGAGTTGTAACTGGCAGAGTATATAACTGGAAATTGTAAGCAGCACATAAGGTGATCCAAAGAATTTGATAAATGGGTCTCCTGCAGTAGAGCTATATCTGCTTTTAGACCATCCAGGTGATTTAACACTTTCAGTCTCTTTGGCTCAGAGCCAAGTCCACGCACATTCCAGCTAACGATGTTAAGACTGTTCATAACTGCTCTGGCTGAAAAGGTGTAAAGCTAAGTAGTGCTTGTGTACCAGTCCGTGTGCGCGTGCCCGCATTGAGAAGCGCTGTGCGCGTGAACGTTTTCTGGCTATGTGAGCTGCGTGTCGCGTGCGTCCTATGAGAGCCTGTGTGAGGTGATTGCAGTATGTCGGCGTGTGTGTGCGGGATCGCATGTGCACGCCCCTGTGTGCGCTTGTGTGTGCGCGCGCCCGTTCCGTGCATAAATAAATACTTACCGAGGATGAGTTGCTTCCAGGTGATTTACATATAATGAGGGGGGAGAGGGGGGGGGGAGAGTAAAGGAAAGAAAAAAAGAGATAGAAGGGAAAACGAAAACAACAACAAAACAACAATAGAAACATCAGTGGGACTGAGGTGACGAAGAAAAAAAAAAAGACTGTTTTCCTGCGATCGAGGTGTGGATTATTGATGATCCGGTTTTCCATTCATTGAAGTAAGTTTAGCGGGTTTCTTCTGGGCAGCGCAGATGTTCTCAGCGCGGATCTGAAAGCCTTCAGCACAGCCAGGGGGTGATCTCCGGGTCCCGGAACAGCCGGCCGTCCACGTAAAGTTTGTCAACGGCCACAATCGCTCTCGAACCAGCAGCAAGATGCTTCCTCCTCAGCGGGAACAGGATCTTCCTTCTACGGAGGATTTCTGCCGGGAACTGGTCATTAACGCTGTAATGCGTGCCTCTCAGTTCCCGTCCGCGGCCCTTCACCAACTCCTTCTGTTTGAAATGTTCGAATTTAGCCACAATAGGACGCGGGCGCTGGTGGTCGGACCTTCTTCCTCCGAGGCGGTGAACCCTGTGGAAAGAGATCTTCTGCACCTCCTCCTTGGGGAGCTTCAGGTGGACCTGTAAAAAGGATCTAACGGTGGCCTCGGGGTCTTCTCCTACCTCCTCTGGAACCCCCGCGACCACTAGATTGTCCCTCATGCTCCTCGACTGAAGATCCAGGAGGGTTTCCTTTATGGATCGGTTCTCCTCGGAGAGACGGGCGGTGTCATTGCTCAGGGTCTTCACGGTCTCTCTGAGGGCCTGGTTCTCCGCTGCGAGCTCCCGCACCTGCTGCTGGCTGAATTCCAGAGACTCCCGCAGACCTTGAAATTCTCTATGGAGGATCTCCAGCAAATTGAGGCGGCCATCAAAGCTGGAGAGCTTTTTGTCAATCAAATCCAGGATATCGCTCATTCCGCTGCCCGGAGAGGACACAGCCCCGGGAGAGTCCTCAGGCCGTTCACGCTTGGCGGAGGGGGTGGTGGTGGCGGTTCTGGGCTTCACCATGTTCCAGGTATTAAAACACTCGTCAATGAAATTCTCCAGGTCCTCCAGGCTGACAGAAGCTTAATACTCTTAACAGGTTGTGTTAGTTAGCAGGAAATATTTTAATATGGCGGAAAAATGAAACAAGATCGAAAATGTTTGTTCAAATGCTTACGCGCCGCCAAGTCGACTCACCACACTCGTCTCGCTGGGTCTCGCGATACTACAGCATCACCCCCCATAAATCTTTAATTATGTTTGACTACACACGTTTGGCTACCTTTTGAACTGTATTTAGGCTTGTGATTATGATGCTCTTAGCTTGTAAGCAATTTGATTTCCTTTATGATTAACGAAAAATGTAATAAACAAGCCATCAAACAAAAAATCCCTCCATCAAAAAACTAGTAAGGATTTAAGTGTACATCTCTAAAAGAATAGATAACAAATGTATAAGCAAGAAAATGATTCTCTGAAGTTAAATAGTAGAGAAAGGGTTAATGTGCATCTCCAGTATTTTGCTTTTGATACTTGTCACACTTAAAAACCCATTTGGTCCGTGATGCTACAAGCTTCGAGCAGCAGGCGTCACCCAGGAGATTTATTTGAGTTGTATGAGGATGTTGGAAAGATTGCTGGCTCTTAAAATAATTTTTTTTAATCAGCACAGAACAGGTGAACACAGAATATATTTCTTCTATTGAATGTGAATGTGTGTGTCATGTTTGTTTGCACTCACTAACAAACAGCTCATTTTGAGGAAAAATGAAATGAGCTGAACTGAAGTCTGCTCTCTTGGGAAGGTTAAACTAGCTCAGACTCCCTGGAAGGTGTTCGCAAACAGAGTCTGGAGACCTTGTTGTTTTGCGTATTTATTGCACATATTGTTTGCCACTCTGTACAGTCTTGGCTTTAATATGCATGAATATTGCAGATAAAAGGGTAAAGAAAAATTACATTTTAGTAGGTCCCTTTCTAAAGTATTACAGAAATACTTTGGGGGCCATAAGAAGTCTCAACATCGCTGTGGCGATGCTCCTGTGGCTGAGCTGTCTTCTGGTATAGATTCCAAATATACTTTTCTCTAACAGCAAAATCATAAGACTATTTTATAAATACAGTCATGTTTTCATGCCTGTATTGTGTGGGGGGTTGTGGGCTTTACGTGTCAATGGAGGGAAAGTGGAGGGGGAGGGAAAAGGAGTACATTGGGAAGTTTACATTTTATTTTATTTATTTTTTGCTGCTTTTAAATCTTCAGAGCTTTGAGCTGCTCAAAGCATAAAAAATGCTTCTTTTATTTAAAAAAAAAGAGCTTGATTTGACTTGATATAATATCTCCTATTAAACAAAAAAGAAGAAAAAGCTTTTGCTAAGAATTTGGGTTTACTTCAGTGTAAACAAAATTAAATTACATTTTCATTGCACTTCTTTTATTGCACATCTGGCTTTACAAAGTCAAGAATGTATGAACCTATTGGTGATGACAAAGCATATAAAATCAAGGTTTGACCAGCACAGCCATTCTGGTGAAGTATGATGAAAACTAAAAATCATGACAGCATAGCCTCAGAGAACAGAGCATGGGTGCGGAGTCCAACAAGTCATCATCAGTTTCTATTACTGTGGTGTGCTTGTTGCCAGCATTTGAGGCCTGCTACAGGGGAATTAATGGCCTGGGTCAGACAGGAGCCGAGCAGAGCCAATCATATGAATAAAGGTGAAATATTGGATTTGAGCCTATACAAGATCGAACCTGCTTAAATTGAATAAGCCTACAGTTACGGATTTCACTTCAGTACAAACAACGTAAGATGCACTCCACTTGAGACTGAATATCCATGTGGTTGGATTCTAAAGCTTTGTAAACTCCAGGTATTTTACAGCAATGCTTACATGTGAAAATAACTTGCAGCTAGGCTCTGTCATCAGCAAAAATGAATGAGGAGTGAATGAATAATGGACACATTGTAAGTACTTTGAGCATCTGGAAAAAAAGATACATTTAATTCATTATTATTATTAAGGTCAGGGTTAGGTATTGTGGGTTAGGTATTTCACTGTCAGCAAAGGAGCTTAGAGAAAAAATGTACAAAATTGAAGACTTTTTTAGTCCAATATGTTTATGAATAAAGTAACTAAAATGTCAAATTAAAAATAATTTTACAGGAGAATATAAAGAAAATCACTTTTGACCATGTATTAAGGTTGACTTTAGCATTAAGGAGAAAAAAAGTTAGCCATGTTGGTTCTTTGACTCTGCTCAAAATATTTTTAAATAAATATAAATAAATATGAATAAATATTTTTATTTTTAAATAAAGATGTTTTAATTCGTTTTTATTTTATTTGACACAATCATATAAACATGGTGGGCAGTTATATATTGATGAGCCTCAGCACTTCATCCCTAGTAAAGTGGGAGTGTCGCAGAATGTGAAATATTGTGATTTCTATAAATAAATATTAGAATATACATTCAAAGATGTGGACCTTATTCTTTGTTCATTTTTTGGACAATGAATGTGTCTTTACATATAAGGGACAGATACCTGCAGGGGCAGCCAGCCCTGTGATAGTATGAGTCCACAGTGTAGTTGGAAATGAGAGGAGCAGATGGTCAAATAATTCCCAGGGTTTATTTCTGTAGAGTTCTGTCTTTACGGCTCATATATTGACTTAATTACAAGACAAGAAGGAGAGTGAACTCATTTAAGAAGGAAATAAAGATGCTAAGAAATTTTCATCAGGCCCTGAAGGAGGGAATGACACTTTTTTTTTTTTTGAAAAGGGGTCCCATCTGATCAAATCCAGTTTATCACCAAGTATTGATCTCTCTGGAAATATTATTGCACTGTGTTGCTAATTTGAATATACACACACACACACACACACCCCCACACACACACCCACACACACACACCCCACACACACACACACCCCCACACACACACACACCCCCACACACACACCCCCACACACACATATAGGGGGTTGGGGGGGTTAGGGGGGGTGCGAAACATTGTCTTTTTCCTAGGGGGGGCCTATATATATAAGAATGAAATTCTACATATTCACTGGCTGAAACTCACTGTACTCCAGTGCTTCTCAATTAATTTTTGCCAGGCCCCCCCTAGGAAAAAGACAATGTTTCGTGCCCCCCCAACCCCCCACACACATACATACTTGTGCGGTGACAATATATTAGGTAGGTATCTATGAAAATTGTGTAATTATACCTAAAATTGTATCTTTTAACAGTAATAAAAAAAATCAACATAAATCCACTTTCAACAAATATTAACTTTATCTAGCCACGCAGAAACCCTGTTGTAGTGTAAAACAGAAAAGAAGCTTAAAGTGCCTGAAATTAAAAAAATCTGTCATTCATAATTTAAACTACAAACATTTTGACAAACTGAACCATTTGATGCTGAGAAAAATAATTCAATCAATAATATTGAATCTAAATTGATCTGAAACGGTAACAGCACCAATATATTTAACGTTTTTAGTCTGAAGAAATAGATAAAAATATTGTGCTGATTTTTTTTTTAAATGATGGATAGTTTATTTATGATCTTAAAGTGCAGCTGTTTTCCTGCATTACCTGCTGTCTTTCTGTCTGTCTCACACCAACTAAACAACACACATTGAAATGTCAAAAAAAGTTAATAAATAATGACATTATTAGCATGAGCTGAGGAATCTAAAGACATGCGGTGATCCTGGTGTTGGGCAACAGGCAGCTTTCCGCGTGCGCCATTCCACCTGGCAGTCAGAGCCCACACAACCCCTCCCCTTTCGTTCTCACTCACGCAGCCGCTTGTGACACGAGACAGGAGCAGCTGCACGGACGGGGATTCAAAGGTTTCAGGCTGTTCAAACTCTTTGATATAACAGACAATGGGAAGCGAATAGTGGACCAGATTTTTTTTCACCACCGCCCCCACGTTAAATTTGTGCACTGGACAATTGCCCGTATTACCTGTGCATAAACCGCCACAACCGAGCGCCCCCCCTGGCATCGCTTCGCGCTGCTCCCAGTTTAGGAATCACTGCAGTACTCCATGAGCACCTGCCAGCACAAATGAACCAGCAGCTGAGAGATAGGACTCACCCCCAATGTCAAACAGAAGGGCCAACGATCCTGATCCAAAAGGATACCTCAAAGAGGGCAGTACCATTGAACTACCAGACAGATACCTGTCTCTCCACAACATGGAAGCTCCTGTCAGGCATCATTGCAACCAGAATAAATAGGGACATGGATCAATACATGAGGAACGCACAGAAGAGCATTGGTAGAGACTCCAGAGGAGCCAACACCAACTCCTGGTTAACAGAACAGTCGCTCAAGACTGCAGGTCATGACATACAAACCTGTGCACAGCCTGGATTTATTAACAAGACTGGCTATGAATACTGACTCAGAAATGGGGCCACCAACTGTCATCTCCTCTACATGGACAACATCAAGCTATATGCTAAAAGCCAACATGACATTGACTCCATGATCAACACCACCAGGATCTACAGTACTGACATTGGGATGTCATTTGGGCTCAAGAAATACAGTCAGATGGTAACAAAGAAAGGCGAGGTAGTTCACACAGGAGGGGTCTCACTCCCAGAAGAAACAATAGAAGAATTTGAGGACAGTTTAAGGACCTCGGAATCCCACAGGCAAACAGAAACCTTGAACAGGCAACAAGGAAAGCTGCAATGGCCAAATACCTCCAACGAGTAAGGCAAGTCCTGAGAAGCAAGCACAATGGCAAGAACAAGACCTGGGCAATAAACAGTTAGGCACTGCCAGTAATCAGATACCCTGCAGGAATAATAAAATGGCTAAAGGAAGAGATAAAGTCCACGGGTGTTAAGACAAGCAAACTCATGAATCCAGACGTGGAAGGTTTCATCTCAAATCCAGCACCTTGAGACTGTATGAACGCCGCAAGGAAGAAGGCATAGAACTAGTGAGCGTGGAAGCCACTAGCCACGATGAAACATCCAAGATGCATGACTACATCAACCTCAAGGCCCAACAGACTCATTCTGGTGAAAAAGCTCATTCTGAAATAAATAAGTAATTCTGAAAAACTGCAGTGTGAAATAAAAACAAAGCTAATTTGGAAAATATTGAACATGAAAAACAAGCTCCAGAAAAAAGCCATAGAATTTTAATAATATTAAACATGATTAAAAACAAACATTTAAAAATGCTGTTTTAAAATAATGAACAGGTTTTTAAAGCAAATTGAAATATATTCAATAATATAATGACTAATTTAAAATCTGAATGTGTTAGAAGGGTATGTAAGGCCTGGAGGGTTGAAATATGGGGTAAACAAAAAACTTAATAAGGATATTGAAGAGCTAGGGAAATGATCTGGGGAGAGCGCACGCACACCAAAGAGGACCCGAGTTTTTGGCCTCAATGAGAATTTATTCCAGCACTAAAAATATGAATGGCCACAGGGTTCCAGTTAAAAAAACACTTAAATGAGCATGGGATGTGTCTAAAAATTCAAAGGCAAGATTAAAAACAATAAAACAAGATAAAAATCCTAAAAGCAGTTAAAAGAGAATAAAAGAGGGCTAAAGGTCCAAATAACGGTTAAAACCCCTTTAAAATGCAGCTTAAAGGGATGGGTCACTGATCCCAACCAGGGGGCGTCCTCTCCACGCCAGACTTGGCCCTTGGGGTCGACTTCTCCCGACGCTGCGCCGAGGATCCCTCCGGAAATGCACACCTGGACCTGGGAGGCGGGGCTCCCCTCGCCTCTGGGGTTGCGCGTAACGCGGACACTCCTCCGTGTCACCTCCAGCTGGCCCTCCGGACACGCTGGAAACCTGCGGAGACAGGCAGACGGCAGCACCAAGCAATCTCCGATGCAGGCTGCCACCAGCCTTCCTGCCGACTTAGTTCGACCAGTCTGCAAAATCACGTCCGGCTACTTACAACACAGGCAGGGTCCCTGCCCTGCCACTGCGTGTTGACCGCGCTGCAGACTGGTGGTTCCAGCGTTCCAAGCTCTCCCGGTGCGTGTGCGGTCACGGTGGGTCCTGACTGCGTCTTTCACTCCGGTGATCCAACCGCGCCCCGTGTGCGTATGCCCTGCTGCCGGCATGCGACTTCCCTGCGTGCGGGCGCTATCTCTGCCGGCGTGCGTGCGATCTCTCTGCCGACGTGCGACCTTCTTGCCGGCTTGCCCTCCGCGGCCGGCGCGTGGCCGGCGCGTGACGTCTCTGCCAAAACGTGGGCCCCTGTGCTTTTCTCCTGAGGACTTTTATAGTTCTCTTCTAATTTGGAACAGGTGTTGTTGGTCGCCAGCTGTGTTTCATAGTATGCAAAAAACAGGTACCACAAACATGCAAAACATGCACAAAAGAAAACACACTAAAACATGCAATTTCCCCACATCATCACATATGCAGGTTTTTCACAATTTCATGATCTTTCTGTATATTTATGAGAGATTTATTGGTTTATTGTGTGATTGCACAAGGTCATATTTATGTTTTTAATTATGAGCAATTTGGGTCTCCATATTCCTCAGTCTGAAGTTTTTTGTCTTGATGGACCATTCTTCCAGAGGGCAGTAGGTTGGGCCGGATGGATGGAGTCTTTTGTGATGCTGCTGAAGCAGCGTGACCGGTAGATGTCTCTGTCAGTAGAGTAAGCAGTAAATCTGTTATTGTTAATCTGTGTTTAAGCATCTGCTGTTGTGTATTTTATTTTACTGATAGTAAGTTAATACAGATTTACTTAAGATTTACTTGTGTGATTGCATTTCCTTTCTCCTCTTTTGTGTCAGCCAAGACTCCACTTAATGTGGTGTTTTGGTCCTGGTCAGGGTACTAGTTGGAATTTAAGAAGTTCAGTTAGCTTTACCCCCAAAAAGCCCTGTAACAGTCAAACATAGGTTATTGGCATATTGTGAAATATTGTCATTGCAACTGCAAAAAAAAAGAAAGAAAGTGTTATCATTAATGTCACCTGTACATCTGCAAATATCTAATTTTATTCCTTTGTTTGTGAGCGTAATGGCTGTGGTTGGAAAGTCATTTTTATTGATTTGTAGCAATTTGATGATTAGTGAGTTAGGGTTCAGATTAGCTGAAACCTACGCAATGACATTTTTCTTTATTACATGTGATAACATCAATCTCAAATAATCAGTGTCAAGGCTTTGACATTTATATGATCTTGACAAGCTTCTCTCAAACCAGAAAAAAAAGCTTTTCTGGGAAAATGTTGTTTTTTGTTTGATTTCTCTCTGTTTCTGCATTTATAGCACTGGAAGAAAAATACATTTATAATTTTTGCAGTACCATAATCACAACTGATTTGTCATTTCCATTCATCAACATTAGTTCATCAAGAGTTTTTAAAGTTTACCTTTAAACCTTTTCACCTATTCATTTGCAAAATAAAAAACAAAAAAATAGTATAAAGAAGCTGCTTAATTCTTCAAAAAAATAGGCATAGTAGTCTCCAACTAGTCCTAAATTCTGTAAAGATCTTCATAATAATCTCTTAAATGTGTTGGCATGTTATCACAACACTATAATTAACAAATGTGTATAATTGTTTTGTTTAATTTTGTGACTTAAACTACACAAAAAAAAACCAAACAGAGCATTTTGTTTAGAAGGATGGGTCTTGCATGTTGTGGAGTGGGTGGGTGGTTGCCTGGAACATGGGGCAGGTCTCCCTTGGGTTTATGCCTGTGGTTGGGGTGTGGGGATGCTCAGAAGTCCTGGGTGGTGGTGGGCTACTCATATGGGGGGGGGGCTCTCTGTGGGTGGGGCCTTGTGCTGGGTCTCTTGGCGCAGTGGGAGGGCTATTCTATAACACAGTGTTAATGCACATTGCAAAGGTAGAGTGGGAGAATACATGTATACCACCTAGAAGTTTTTAGATGGATACAAAGCTATGTTCATACTGCAATCGGCAACGTGCGTTCAAGAGACCACTTCTGATAAAAAGATTAAAACTGAAGCCGTGCTCTTGAAAGCGCGTCACATGCCTGGTGTGTCCCCAGCTTAAAAAACGTTTAGATGCTGTCATCTAAACGTTTTGCTGTCATCATTCCCAAAGAAAATTTAGAACGGTGGCCAATATTAGTGCACTTGCTGGTTTTACATTTTTATTCCTTTGAAATTACATTATATATGTTTAAAAACTAATGGTCTTTGTTGAATTACAATGGACATCCAAATAAAACATCTTGCTGATATGAAATTGGTATGTTTCCAAATACTTATGAAGACATTGGCTCACTTTTGCAAATCATGAAGGGATGTCTATAATGGTGAGCAGGACTGTAATTGATGAAAATATTTAATGAAATGGTGTTATCTCTGAGGTTCAGCCGGCCTACAAGTTGCAGAGAGCAAGTTCAGTGCCTTTCTGTTTAACAGTTGAAATTCTGTCCTTGTGTTTATCAAGCTCAGCAGACAACAGTTACTCACCACAATGTGTCAGGTCAGTGTTCCCTATCCCATCAAACTGAATGCTCCACAACTTCATCCACTGTCTGCCAGGATTAAACTGGACAGTGGCTGCAGTTTCTTTGTTCATTTTTCATGTCTAGGTCCATTTTACATTATCAGATTTAGTTGTGTGTGCAATACAGTTTGACAGACTCTGTGCTACAGACCCTTTTGTTTGAACACTCAACTTACAAGGTAGGCATTTTGAGATTTTAAGATAAATAGGACGATAAAAGAAGGTGTATACAGACAGGTCACCATTGTGTTGTGCTAATAATGTGCCAGTAAAAGGTAAATTAGGTAGATTAATTATTGTAAGTAAATCCCCTTTGTTTTGTGTATATGTTCTTCTCTTCTACTTGTTGATATCATTTATTTGATTTTCACCTTTTATATTTAGTGTTACATGGTAGGGGTGCGTGCATCAAAAGTCCAGTTAAACATCAGATTTTCTATTAATAGACAAATTCACAGTCTTAAGTAACATAACAGTGATAAATAAAACAATAAAGTAAAACATCTTTTTTTTTCTCATGTTAATAAAAATGTTGGCATGTAACCACATATAATGTTGTAAATACAATGTAAGGAGTCCCCCCCCCCCTTAGCTGAGTTAACCCTTGTGCTATCCTAGGCACTTTAACGTTTAGCGCACTAGACAGCTGAACCTTTTTTCTTCAATGATTAGTGAACCTCACAGGTGTCCATGGATTACATGAAATCTTTCCACCTTTGTCATGGTAGGGAGAACACGTCAGTGTAAGGGTGGGGTCATCTAAGAAAGCACAAGGGTTACACATACTGTCATTAACCTCTCTAGAGTCGAGCTAACCCTCTACACACATGGTCATAGGACCCCAGAAAATGAACTACTTTGGTAATAGAACCCAAAATGTGATGTCCATGTTTATGGACACTAACCAAGCCTGAAGAAGTTAAATATGACTGATACTGCTCTGCTGCTGACAATCCAAAAAAACAAAATACTGCTATTTTCTTTCAAAGACAAACTAATTTTCTTAAAAGATTTTGGCAAAAGATATTTGCATTGGAATCTTGAGCATAAACAAAATTACCGTAAATATTTTCAATTGTGTATTTTTAACAAACCAGTGAAAAAACAACATGTGTCCAAGTATTTGAGTAAAATCTATTTTATTTTCCTTATAATTATACTCTGGATTATCTATGATGGTCATGCCTGTCGGCATCAGAAAGTGAAGCTCAAAAAAACCATCACAGCTACTGGGGCTCAGCAGTGATCCACATCTCCTGGTTCAGCTGAGGCAGATGGTGGTGTAGCGGACTTTTACCTTTTTTATTTTCAAGCTTACAAGGAAGAGCAGCTTCGGATTTCTCCATCATTCCCTCTGGGAAAAGTAACATGGTCCACGTCAGAAGTCTGGAACTGGTCATCAAGATGAAAGAATGTCCAGGGGCTGCGTGGTGCTTACCACGGCTCTGAAATTATTATTTTTTTTTTTACATTTTTATAGAAATGTGGCAGACAGCCATCATGATCCCTACTTTATTTAAAAGAAAATGTCAATGTCTTTACATTAAAAATCATAACAAATTATTAAAGATATCAATATTAGAGCATTTTAAAAATAATTGAATTGAATTACTGGAATTAACAGAAATGACCATAATTTATATTTTTATGGTTTAAAAATGTGGATTTTTGGATTTTTTTCGGTTCCGGGTTACAGCACGGACGCGTGTGGCTCACGGCAGCTACACACAACTATCTTCAAGTGACTTAAAAGTTGATTTTCTCCAAAAAAGACAGCTGACCATGGCCCCTAAGAAAAATCATGACTACAAAGACCTTAAAAAGACTCCTGATGATATTCAAGCTACATTGTATCCTTCCATGGAGCAAGTTCCGCTAAGCTAACTCCTCTCCTGGAGCTAATGGAAGAGTTCCGGAGGCTCCAGGCTCAAAACGAGCACAGAGAAAACCGGGTCGACATTCTGGATAAAAGACTGGACGATGTGAAACAACAAAGAGTGTTATGTCAATTTTACCGTTATACTATTATTTTTTAATTATATAAATGAATTTAAAAGTAACATAATCTGCATATATTTTGAATAACTGATCTGCATTTGCCATGTCGATTTCTAAAATAGTTATTTTTACTTGATAATTAAGTAATTCATCTTTGTCATGTGCTCTATTGATACCTTATGATTCTTAATTATGTCTGATAAAAGTTATGAATCATGTAATAAAATAATATGTCTAATTATCCTAAGTTTGATAGGTCATTGTATGAATGTATAACCAATGATTGTAGTGTTTTTGTGTATTATTTGATTGCTTGAAATAAACCATGTCAAATCAAAAATAAAAGTTAAATATAAAGTTTTTTTGTTTTACTTACCTGTAAAACTATGGCAGAAAACACCTTAGCACAGATTACAGCCCAACAGCGGAACACAAACAGAAAACAAAATCATGCTGCGTGTGCTGCGACAGAGGATTTAAAAGTCTTACTTTTCTGCTTTTCCAATACAGATGTTATTCTCATTTTTTTAATGAGCTGGTTTATTAAAATAAAAAAAAAAGTGGGTACTTTGTAAAATGTCTATGACATGCAAAAAATCAGGCTTCATTCTGCTTTTGAAAATGTGGTAAATTTACTTAAATCTTTAGTAAACCTTTATTACAAATGAAATCAGTGAAACCACTTTTTAGACGACTCCCATACAGTTATGTCAGAACTAGAGTTTAACATTTGCCTTTAAAAAGGAATGTTTAGCCCACATCAAAAATGTTTTGTCTTTTAGGACATAGTTGTGGGCATTATATTGGTGCGGAACAACCCCGCCCCCACTTCCCTTCCCCATTGTGGAACGGAGCAGCGAGCTTGTGGCCCAACCAGCATATTTTCTATGTAACAAATACACTTATTTTACGATGTCTTTCTTTCATCTCCTTCTGACCCACAGCAATTTGAATGAAGAAATTCTCAGAAATCTAACTTTACGCTTAATTCTCTTAAGATATGTCCTCAATCTCATTGGAGTGGGTCTTTAAGCAAGTTTTAAAACTTCTTCTCATTACTTTGGTTTTCTGTCCTGTGGATTTTTGTTTTTCTGCATAGTTGATTTGCAAAGAAACCAAGCAGAAGTATCAACATTCCACTGCTGAAATTGAGAAATAAATATATTTGAAGATGAGACTGCATGTCAAGTCTTTTTCTTGCTTTTTAATGTGAGTGGGTGTTAGCTGTCAGATTAGAAAACCTTTGATACTTCATTTGAAATTATAGAAAATATTATTTCAGGGTTGTTGGTAGGTAATATATCAATCCCCTGCAAGTGGAGTTGTACACAGTTGATTCCCTAACTATTTTGTGGTCATATTTTCATAGAGATTGCTTCTGCAATGTCTAACAAGAATTTTAGAGAAAAATATTTATGCAATATTTATTATGAGCTTTTTTTTTTGCTTTTGAACTGCTGTCTTAAGGGATTGCCACAGCAAATCATCTGCCTCCATCTAATTTGGGTTGCTCAACCCTGGTCCTGAGATCTACCACCTTGCATGTTTTTAAGCTCTCCCTCCCTCTTATTATCTTGATCCATCAGAATTTAATCTCTGATGGATTCATTCCTTATCCTATCCATCCTCTTCACATCCTCTTCAAACATTTTTTACTCATGCATTAGATGCTATAGTAGAAGTAGGTTCGTCATGTGCCAGTACTTTGTAAAAAATAGTTCATTTGCATTTTTGGAATATAAAGTAACACACTACCCCTCAAAAGAAAAATAGGCTGATGATACCAGGAACATTTAAAATTCTTTGTCTGTGAGACAAGCCTCACATCTCTCAATTTTAGTCTTATTATGACTCAAGTCTGAGTCTCAAGTCCAAGTTCCCACCTCTGATGTCCAGTACAGAGGACAATGAAAATACATTTTTACAAAGAAAAGTTTAAAAATTGTGGTTTAAAACTCAGTTTAATTTTTCTAAGAGACTCTCTTACAAAAAGACAGATTATGTCTTTTTTTTCCAGGGCAAACCCCTAAAAATGTGACATGATTTTAAAGCCACAGTTGTTTTTTCTAAAAGTTGCAATAAAGTCAAATGCATTGTTTTTAAATTTAGTTAAAAATTGGTGACATTTGAAAACGGGGGCAATTTGGCACAATTTTATTTATGCACAAATGAGTGTAGTTACTGTTTTTAGAAGGAGATGACAGAGCAAGCATCTTCTCTGCTCATGTAAGCACTTTAAAATGCCAGAGGTAAATATTATTAGGAAATCCACTGCATTGCAAAGCGTCCTGGCCTAAGTCTCATGTCATAGAAAATTGCATGTACCCTGTGGGTATATGATGTTTCAGGAGTCACAGGAGTGTCCAACCTAGAAGGCCTGCTGACTCATTCATAATTTCAAATTTTTGCCCTCATTTCTTACTCCTTTTCGCATTGATTTATTGATTGATATATATGCAAATGATATGCAAATGATATTTCTTGCACAATCAGTCATAGGCCATGTCCAAATTCCCTCCTTACTTCCTAACTACTAAAAAACTCCTGGTATATAGTGTGGGACTATCATGTGCCCTGAATTTTTTATTTTTATTTATTTATTTTTCAGTACCCTGAATTTTTAAAGAAATTCAAAAACCATGCTCACGACATTTTTTGAATAAATGGCACGTATGACGTCACCAACATACCCAAAGTTAAAACCTATTGAAGATGAACCTTTTACAAAGACAATTTATAAATCCACTGTATTTTGATGATGCAAACTTGGATACTCTTTTTTTATTTGAAATACATAAAAATACATTTTTTCACATGAAAAATGTGTTTAAACACAAGCCATTGTGGTCTATGTTCGTCAATCTAGTTAGCGTGGATGCACACTGGTTTTTTGCAAGGACTTCTGGGAAATTTCTAGGGCACTCAATTTTGGAATGTAGATCTGGGTGGCCTTCAAAATGGCAAATGCACTTTGTAGTGCACTAAGTAGTGAGTTGTAAAGGAAGTCAGACACAACCTTAGTAAATAACTCAATCTTACTTTTTTAAATAGCATGAGCAATCTATTAATGTGGCGACACTTTTTTAAAACTTTTTTAAGATCTTTGTAAATCAGGTCCAATAGTTTTTTTTCAGTAGCCTAAATGCGATTTGGTTGAGTGTTGCTACTTTTTAGCCACTCTGCTAGAATCTGGGCAATTTAAATAACTAATTAAAGCCGCAAGCGGCGTTGTATGGCCCGCAGACGCAACCCGTCTTCCACGCCCACCTCTACGCACCACCGCCGCCCTCACCGGCCCCACCGCCCTCATCGGTCACCTTTGATCAAGACTAGTCAGAACTGGGTATGCTATTTATGCTAACTATGCTAATTTGGCTAAAAGTGCTAGCATAGCAATCAGCATCGTCAACTGACTCGAAAAAACACATTCCTGAAGATGCTAATTATGCTAACTATGCTAGTTATGCTAATGTGGCTAAAAGTGCTAGCATAGCGATCAGCATCATCAACTGACTCAGAAAAACACATTGCTCTATTGGTGATATAGCTATATGTCATAAGTTGATAAAAAAAAAATCACTTTTTTCAAAATGGCGGCTTTTCTGTTGATTTTATCTCCATAGCAATCATTTTATGTTTTGGTCGCCTCAGGAGGACGAACAGATCGACGTGAGTTTCAGACAGATCGGATGTTCTCCTTAGCAACAGTGGTTTTTTGCTAACCATGCCCACATTCCTTATATGTACATGTCCAGTGTTTTTTATTATGTTCAGCTCCTGACATGGATGCATGCATTCAATTTTCACTGTATTCCAATGAAAGGCATGGGAGTTATAACAGTGCGCCACTTTGCTAGCTTGCCACGCGCACGCCACTCAAAATCTACAACTTCTAATTCCAACATTTTTTCACAGTAGCTTGCCAGTGATGCCAAAAAAGTTTCGAGACGATCGATGAAAATTCCAACGACAAGTTTACATTTGCATCCGGTGATAAAGGTTTTTTTTATAGAAAAATTCAATATGGCGGCCTTTTCAAAGGTCGACGAAACTCCAGAGGTGATTGTAGACTAACGCTAGGGACATGCGAGTCAAATTTCATAAAAATCACTCGAGAAAAAGTTCATTTTCCATATTGTGTAAAAACGTGAAAATCTCAAAATTACAGATTTTGGCACAAAATGGCTGCCAAACCATAGGTCGTGTCGCCTACACGTAATAATTTTAAAACTTTGTTTGGATATACCCGACAAAGTTATCTGGATTTCGTTAGCCGATTCTTAAAAGAAAAATTGAATTTCTTTTTTTAATCCGAGTCATCCCTTTTTTTTCCGATCGTTTTTTGTTTACTACGCCCACATTCCTTTATCGATTTTATCTTATGTGACATTGTTTTATTCAGTGTGGGCCAGGGAATTGCATATTTCATTTTCACGACATTCCGATAAAAAATGTGCGAGCTAGCTTAGATGGCAACGGTTGCTAGCTCGCCACGCGCGCGCCGTTCAAAATCTACAACTTCTAATTCCAACATTTTGTCCAGAGTAGCTGTCCGTTGATGCCCGAAAAGTTACGAGACGATTGATGAAAATTCCAACGACAAGTTTTTGTTTGTATCTGGTGCTAGAGGTGATTATTTGTGAAAATTACACATGGCGGCATTTTCCCCAGGCCAAAGGTCAACAACACTTCTGTGGTGTTTGTAGACTGGAGCCGGCAGCAAGTGTGTGCAATTGCGTGAAAATCGCTCAAACAAAAGTGTTGTTTTCCCATATCGTGGGAAAAAACAAAAATCGCCAATTCTCAGAGTTTGCCACAAAATGGCCGCCAAGCCGTAGGTTGTGTGGCCGTCCCACAATGATTTCAAAAATTCTTTGGGATATCCCCAACGCGTGTGTTTTGGTTTCGCAACTGCATTTTGAAGTACATTTTGTTCGGCCCCATACGCGATTTTCGGCCCATTCATTTTTTTGACGGGATCGCTGGCCATGCTGTCATCGTCTTCGGGTGGGTCACGTTGATTTTGTGGAAAATTCATTTGCAATTTATCCCAGGTGTGTGCACATTTTGGTGACTTTTCGAGCATGCGGCGGGGGTCACATTCTCGCTGGAAGTCGTTCCAACTGCGAAAACAATATGGTCCTTGCAGTCAGTGACTGCTGCTGCGGGCCATAATTAAGTAGACATTTTTTTCTATTGGGTCAAAGAGAGCAGGGAAAAGATTAAAGCCACGCCCAGACTGTTATACATTTGGACAACCTTAATGGAAAAATTTAGAGTGCACAAAACAATTCAGAGTCTGATTTATACCCAAGCAGCCAGAAGTATGTTTAGGCCGTGCACACAACTATCTTATGTATCTGGTCCTTTTGAAGCACTTTGAATTGGTGCTGTGTGAAAAAAAAATTACACAAATAAAACTGTTTTAGCTTTTAAATACAAAGCATTGGCATTTCCAGATAAAACTGTTTGTAAACAGACCAAAAAACTAACATTTTAGAGCAAAAGTCCAGACTTTAGAAAATCTGTTTTTTAACAACTTTGGTCAGAACTTAATCTATAACACTTTCATACCTACAATATCAGAAAAAGTATTCACTCAACCATCAAAATGATCAGAATCAGGTGTCCTAATCACTTGGCCTGGCCACAGGTGTATAAAATCAAGGCCTCAAGCATGCAGACTGTTTTTACGAACATTTGTCAAATAATATGCCACTCTCAGGACCTCATTGACTTCCAACGTGGAATTGTCATAGGATGCCACCTGTGCATCAAATCCAGTTGTGAAATTTCCTCGCTCCTAAATATTCCACAGTCAACAGTCAGCTCTATCATACCAAATAGAAGAGTTTGAGAACAGCAATTCAACTACCAAGTGGTAGGTCACATAACCTGACGGAGAGGGGTCAGCGGATGCTGAATCACATAGTACAAAGAGGTCGCCGACTTTCAATCTCTACAGAGCTCTAAACTTCATGTGACCTTCAGATTAGCCTGAGTAGAGTACACAAAGAGATTCATGAAATGGGTTTCTATGGCCGAGCAGCTGCATCAAAGCCAGACATCACCGTGTGCAATGCAAAGCGTCGGATGCAGTGGTGTAAAGCACGCCACGGCTGGACTCTGAAGGCAATGGAGACGTGTTCTCTGGAGTGATGAATCCTTCTAAACCATCTGGCAACCTGATGGACGAGTCTGGGTTTGGAGGTTGCCAGGAGACAGGTACATTTCAGACTGCATTGAGCTGAGTGTGAAATTTGGTGGAGGAGGAATTATGGAGTGGGTTTGTTTTCAGTATTTGGCTAGGTCCCTCAGTTCCAGTGAAAGGACCTCTGAATGCTTCAGGATACCAAAACATTTTGGATTATTCCATGCTCCCAACCTCGTGTAAACAGTTTTGGAGCGGGCCCCTTCCTCTTACAACATGATTGTGCACCAGTGCACAAAGCAAGATCCATAAAGACATGGATGACAGAGTCTGGTGTGGATGAACTTGACTGACCTCCACAGAGTCCTGGTCAAAACCCGATGGAGCCTCTTTGGGATGAATTACAGGAGAGACTGAGAGCCAGGCTGTCTCGAGCAACATCAGAAAAGGTGGACCAACATCATATGGAACTCTATTGGTTAGGAATAGGATGGCACTTCATATGTGAGTCAATGCAGGTCAGCAAATACTTTTGGTAAATATAGTGTAGGTCTTGTGTTTCTGTGATCCGTTTCTTTTCTTTTTCTCAAGCCCTAAATTTCCTGTCCTAATTTTGACACCGACCCCAGAGAAAATCAAAGTTTGCGGTCCCTTTCCCGACCACTGAAGGCTGGTTTCAAAATTGTGATAAGTTTTTTTTTTTTTTTTTTGTAAAAACCTTGTTTTCATTTCCTATTTGAGGTCAAATTTGAACAATAATTAGGTCCATATTTTAGTGATTTGTGGGTGTATGGACTTGACTAAACCTTTATTTTACTCTGTCCTGTCAAAATGCTAGTTTTTGTATCACATTTTAGTGGAGTCAAGAAAACCCAAAACAATGTGAAAAACTCACTTCGGGTCTCAGCTTTGCCCTTTAGGAATTTATGGATGACATCAGAGAATATTGTTCTAGTTAATATTTCTATTTTGTTATTTCAGCCTTTTCTAGCTACTGGTCTGACTTCAACACAGAAAACACAGTTTTATTTGCATACAGAGTGTCCTTCCATGATGATTCCTCTACCCACTCCTGTTTGTCCTCAGGTTTCTATTGCCCAAGACATCCATTTAGCATTTCACTGCTTAGGGGCCTTGATCCCCTGATGTAATCAAGTTGTTTTGTCCTTGATGGTGACTTTGACGCTTGATATTCTAATGCCTCCCACTCTGCCATTATAAAGTAAAGTTTCATTGTACTAAACTTGGAATGCAACCGTGCGTATTGTTGTCTTCACCTCCTTAGATTCTTACTAATAAGGATATGAAACAAATTTTAAAAAAAATTCTCCATTGTGATTTTCATAAAAAAATAAAGAATAAAGATTAAGAAAACAAAAGTAATATCCTTCATCATCTACCATTATATCCCTTTCAGGGTTACGGGGCTGCCGGAGCCTATCCTGACCACTTGTGGGCAAAGGCAGGGTACACCTTGGAAAGTTCGCCACTCTGTCGCAGGGCCGCAACCACACACCCATTCACACTCACACTCACTAGGGACAATTTAGAGTTGCCAATTGACTAATGAAGCATGTTTTTTGATGGTGGGGGGAAGCCGGAGACTCTGGAGCGAACCCTTGCATGCACGGGGAGAACATGCAAACTCCACAAAGAAAGATCCCCCAGTGATGTTCTGTTTCCGGTCCCCCAGCCGGGACTTGAACCTGGGGCCTTCATGCTGTGAGGCAAGGGCGCTAACCACTGTGCCACCATAAAAATAATTAATTTCCAGAAATTAAAAAAATAATGAACACAGTAAGAAATTGGAAGAGGTAGATTCTATAGGACATCCCTAATAAGATGAATAAGTAAGTCCATCATTTCAAATAAAAGTTACTTGGCATGAAGCGATACTGGATATGCTCCGTCGTATACACCCAACTTATTCATGCTTTATTTAAAAACAATAAAACCACGTCGTGTTTTTATTTTTTTTTGCAATAAAAACCACAACAGAAAATATCAGACGCAATAAGAGAATGTCAAATGTGAAGCAAAAACTATTCTTGCTGCAGATTCAGCTCCATGTCGTTACATAGGAAATGGTACATGCAGAAAAGGGCTTTCCTACTTCATTCTCTGCCGTATTTCCCTTTTCTTCTATATAAGCAGCCAGCAACACAACATCCCAAACCAACAAAAAAATCATAGCATGAACTTGTAGTCTGTAAAGTAAAAAAAAAAGACAATGATAACAATTATGAGGAGGAGTACCATTGTTAAGAGGTCCCTTGCAACAATCTACCTGCTCTCTTTAAAACAGCAGAAGTATCAAATTTGTCATGTTTTGTATACGAAAACAGAAGTAACTGTGAGCACGCTTGGCAGGAACAGCAAAACTATAAATACAGCAGATGCTGATGAGCGGCTATTGAGTTTTCCTTTCTGTAAGCCTAAGCTCAGAGGAGACTCTTTTTTTCTGTTAGAGCTTCAAAGGTGTTTAATTAGATTTCCTGATGCCCTTAGTAGGTCTTTGCACACTCTGTCTCTAGATCATTTCTGAAACCTCACTTTTATATGTGCATAGTAGAACAAGCTTCTTAAACAAGAACCCCAAGTTTCAGTTTGTGACCAAATAGACCACAATGCTATTGCTTTTGTATGTTACCACAATAACCTAATAAAAAACAAGAGGTGAAACAATGTTTGACCAACTTTTTTCTGATTGGTTTTGCTCCTAAATGCAGCTTTTAAATATTTACAATAATTGAATTATAACAATATCATATTGCTCTACATTTAAAACAATTTGTTATATAGCTCCTTTCAAAATAAAAACACCCTGTGTCAAATAACTAACTAACATCGTTTTTTAAACCATTTGCATTTTTTTAAGCTAAAGAACCACAATGGGGGTATAAACCTTAGGCTTCAGAGCCTAAGGTTGCAGAACCCTGTTATAGACACTCAACTGCAACCTAAAGCCTCAGTATAGTCACATGTACACGCAGGGGCTCAGTAAGGAGCCAGTTCACAGACCTAACAAACAACTAGAATGTGGCGTAAGGGCACCTTTTGCCGCCATCACTCACATGTCCCAAGTGCGTGCAACTTACATAGCTTTACGAACATTTCGCGATACACTTACCCAACACAGACAATCCTGTGTTCCATTTTCATGACATGCCTGAAGGTGATCGCACAAGCCCAAGGGAACTGCAAGACACACCTGCACTTGTATGTTTTAATCAATTTTGATTATGAATCTAATCAATTTTGAGCCTAGTTATTAAGAAGTTAAACATTTTTTCTATGAACGTTTTTCTTTTCACCCATGACTCAAAGGGATATTCAACTCTAATTAACAATTCAATTTGCAATTTGATCTTGGAATTGAAAATGTATTTTGCTTTTGAACTGGAGGTAGGTACAGAACATTCAGTGAACTTTTTCAAACTATTTTTTTTTCTGAAAATCCACCTATGTTAGTAACAGCTGCTTTCCACAAGAACAGCAGATGCAAACATGGCCATGCATGGTTGCTATGGCAACAATTACTTTCCACTTTAGTGTCTTTGTTATTATGCGATAGAGGGGGCGTGTGATTATAACTAGGCTGGTATTCTTCACATCCACATCAGATACTGAGGGTGCCATTCTCATTTGCTTTAACCTTGTAGGCATTCTCGGACAAATCTTATAAGAGCTATAATATCAATCTGACTTTTCTGTATGATTTAGTGTTGTAACTCATCATGTAGTAAAATTGGACTATCATTATATAGCACTTCATTAAATGTAATGTTTCTGGACAGTCCCATGATTTATTTCCAGCCACATCAAGTAGATGTCGATCAGAGTGTCACATTCTGTGGTGTAACTGGCAAAGGCACAGTTGTGCCCTTTGAAGTGCTCAAAAGAACCTTGATTTAGAGAATTGTGTGGTTGATTTAAAGCTGATTCTGGTCCTACTCCAGGGAGTGTGATATTTTTGCAAAATACATTTTTTTTATTATGACTATTATGTCGAGCACCAGCCATAAAAACTAGTTTGATGATTTTAGCACAAAGTCTTCTTGGAAAAAAACATCACATCTGGCTAGTACCAAGGGTGAAGGGGCAAAAAACTGTTAAATGGAAGCCTACAGTGTAAGAAACCTTAACATTAGTCAGATTTCAAAAGAAAAACTACTTTTTTAATGAATTGAAGTTTGGAACTTATTACATGTTTTTTTTTAACAAAACATGTTTACTGGTGAACTTTTTGAAAGAGACAAAACTGTCAAAAAACATTCTTGACTAATTTTGAGCTTACTTAGTCTATTACCATTGGTATTATATTTGATACACATATTTTTGAAACCTTTATAGCATTAGCATGACCCAAACCTTCCTTAAAAACCCATTATGTACACCTTGGTCCATGTTTTTTCCCCAGTAGTCCATCATCATTCCACTAGAAGCAGTAGATGGGCTTTCCATGCTCTTTTCAATGATTCCATGAAATCTCAAAAACACTTTTAGAAGGAAATGTTTTGCTAATTTTCAAAACGTTATGGTGAGAATAACTCATATTTTGTTTGTCTTTTTTATGACTACTTGCAGTATTGAAAGATTCTAAAATGTGTTTAGAAATTAAGTCTTTGTTGTCATGGCTACAGAACATTTAAGACCCAGATGCTGGAACCCGGAAGAAAACACAGGTGAGAACTGGCGTGGAGAGTAAGCGGATTAAATAATCAGTTAGAGAGTGAGCAGGTTCCGTGAGGTCCACAATATGAGAGACTGGTTTCTGTGGCGTCACTGGTGGATCCGTTCGTAAGGTTCGGAAACGGGCAGGATGGGTTTAGTGCGATGAGTATTATGGGATAAGTGCTGGCCACCCAACCCGGAAGCTTCGATAGGTCTATCCAGAGGTTATTTGGGTATAGACAGATTATCAACAAGTTGCTGGTCAATAAGGCTCTGTTCGGCCCCGGAGTCGATAAGGGCGCGTGAATCGTGAACATGGAGATCTAAACAAAGCTTGACAGGAACGAATAAAAAATCAGAATAATTGATGTTAGTTACCCCTCGCAGCCTGTCGTCTGGCGAGGGGCTTGGTAGCTTAGAACGAAGCGAGCAGGAGGAGACCAAATTACCCTTATTACCGCAACAGAAACAGGATCTCTCTTCACGTTGTCTGCGTCGTTCTTCTTCTGATAATTTCGAATGTCCGACTTGAATGGGCTCGTCCGGAGGTTTAGGAGCAGCGGGGGTGTCGGAGCACTGGACGTGGTAAGCGAAGGAACTGAGGAGTATGGGCGTACGTTCGTTATGCCGCTCCCGCAGCCTGATGTCTGAACGGAGTGCCGCGGAGACTGGTTCTTCGAAAGCGTTGGCTTCGTGTTGGGAACATAAATGATCCTTGATTCGTTCGTTTAGTGATTGGTAAAAAATTCCTTTCAGGGGTAGATCGGGCCAGCCAGCCTCGCCCGCAAGGATACGAAAATCTACAATGTGATCGCTAACCGGTCGGTTACGTTGTTTGAGTGCGAGTAAACGCCGGGTAGCTTCCTCCTGCTTGCTGGGTTGGTCGAAAATTTGGTGAAAATCGCTGAGGAAACGTTTATACGTGAGCTGGCTGATGGGGTTGGCGGAAATGTAAGCTTGGGCCCACTGAAGAGCTTTCGGACCTCCACCGTGGGCGTCGGTGGAGGTCCGTGAGGTTGGAAGATCGGCAGAGGCTCGTGGTGAGACCGGGTGGAGCAGACAGGGTGGGGTTTCCAGACAACGGCTGATTTAGGCGACCACTCGTGGCATGGGGTTTCCTGGAGACAGGTAAGACAGGATAAATTAGGCGCAGGCTTGGAACAAGGTAGCGTAACATGAACTAGACATGAGGGCCAAATGAGCACCATCAGGGGCAACGGACTGGCGATGAATACTGGTCCCGGAGCTCCTTAAGTAGGCAGGCGTTGATGATGAAGTGAGTGGTCGCAGCTGGGCTGAATCAGGAACCAAGCGGAGAGGAGAGTGGGAGGAGTCTGAAAGAGGCACCATGACATTTGTAATGTTATGTTAAAAACCCCATGTTCAAAATGTGTGGATGAAATTTGAGACAGTGAGTAATAAGGTGTTTTTTTTCCTAAAAATATATAGTCATATATATATATATATATATATATATATATATATATATAGATATATATATATATATATATATATATATATATATATATATATATATATATATATATATATATATTTGGATCTTAGACTAACATTGGTGTGAGTAAAAACCTACTTAATCACCTACATGAAATTCCAACATTTTTTGTTTTGGTTTAATCAAAGGGTTAAAAAAAAACATCTTAATTCCATAAAATGTGAAATTTCTGTAAATTCCTTGACGTTGTGGGCTTCACAGGTTAAATAAAAAAAAATAATAAGAAGAAGAAGGAATTAGCACAGTATACAGTGTTCTCTCGTTTGTCAAGGGACTTCATAGAGAATAAATCTGGTTTTATGGAATGAAAACAAAGATCTGATTGTAATGGAAGATTTATGTATTTGGCAAACTGAGTGCATTCCGTACAGGAGACACGATATAGAGGAGTTTGATTGACAAGCAGCCAATCAGGACACAAAACATAGTGTGTTCTAAAAAAAAAAAAGCATGCAGTATTGGACTAAAAAAGAATTCTGAGACAGCAACACCATGATATGGCGAAGGACTCATGTCAGACAACTTTTGGTTAAAAAGAAAACAAAATAAGAAATGTTCTATGCTTCCACAAAATAAGCATCAAAATACTTAGACAGAGATCTTTTACATATTTTAAGCTAACTTGAACATTCATATCATGTTGGGCTTGACTGTTTTTTCTTCTGCACAACGTCAAAGTAGAATGTACCCAAAAGCTGCTGGTGTGACAAAGCATTTATTCAGTAAAGTGCTGTCCTAGTCTCTTTCATGTAGAAATATTTTGCTTTTATTAATCAATGACATGACTCAAAAGAATGCAACTAAATATAATAATGTTACATGTAACTAAACTGTCAGAGTAATGTTCCTCTTATAAAAATGTGTTTTTATTATGGGAGAAAAGGAACCCAACTAAAATCCAATTTTCCAAACAATCCAACACTTGTCAAAAGTTTTAAATAAAATGTGAATTTTGTTTCTCCTCTTTTCAAGATAACACAAACTTATCTCTGCTTTTCATTCTGTAGTACTTTTACGTTTTGAACTCTCCAGAAGAAAAAATTTTTATTATTTAATTTATTTTCAACAATTGACTCCAAACCTTACGGACATCTTTACTTTTCTATGTAGGGGCCTCTTCAACAGTGTATATCTTCCCAATCCCAAACATACCGCAATAAGAAAAAGTTTTAGTAACATTGACAATGAATAACAGACATTATTCCATCTTCTTTTCATTCATGAATAAACTGTCCTGCAGCTTACATATTATTTGTTACAACATCATGAAACTTGTCTACTCAGCAGTATTCATGAAAATTGTTATTGTTGCATCCATCTATGATGCTTCTCTGAAAATAATCAGATTTGCATTGTTTTTGTGTAATTTCCTCTAACAGTATCTCTTGCAAAAGACCTGAAGGTCTGAGGTTTCTATGAGATGAACAGTCTGGTACATTATTAAATGCAAATTGCTCTTCTTAGACTTTTTTTTCAATATGCACATATTTCAAAGGCTGCATTCAAGACAATGCTGTACTAAGGTGAATTGTATCTTTCACTCACAAACTCACCACTGTACCAGTTATAAATAAACCTAAATTGCAAGGGTCAAAAGGCATGTTTCGAAGAAATGCATTCATAGTAACCATAAACGCTCTTGTTTTATGTTTAAAAAACATTTTTGTGAATGTTTCTTATTGTGTACGTTTCAGGAACTTTCAGGAACACATTTTCCTCAATCTCATCCTTCACTGGGATGTGTGTGAAAGACGAGAAGGGAGGCAGACATCCCTCTGAGGCTGTTCTCTCAGCGGCCTTCTCCGAGAAAGGTCATTTGTGCTTTCAGATAAATAAAACAACACCTGGCTCTTAGAGAAGCTGCCAGCTCTATGCCAATTCCTGCTGAGAGACGACGGTCCCAGGTGCCAAGCATGGCAACCATTTTGAGCTGCCTCAGGCTAAACATTACACCTTTTATCCTCCGGATGGGTTGACTGCTTACACTCCCGACAGGAAACCCTTATTTTCAAAGTGAAAACCAACTGAATGCAAATAGTCAGATCTTTTTCTGTAAAGGACATATAAACTGATCACTTTAAATTTATTTAGAGGCACTTTATTGTCATAGAATGTGGTTTTTAATAGCTCCCATATATGCAGAATGTATTATGCCAACTTATACAACAACAAAAAAAACTTGCATGTTTTAGATAAATGGAAGTCATGCAATTGATTTTATGTATTTTTTTTATTCATATCATATATTTAAAGTTACATATTTTTTTCAGCTTAGCAATCTTCTCAAAGACTATGTGGCAAAGTGAGGAAAAAAAAAAACTTTTCAAAGGAGCCAAATGAAATAAAAGGACAACATAAAACCTTTCCAAAGACCCAACATGTTTTTTGATAAATAAACAAAAATAAATAAAGGTTAACAGAAACCTTTCCAAAGACCCAATATTTATAAAAAATAAATAAAATAAACAAGTAAAAACAAAATATAAAGGGAAATTTTTCCAAAGGCTAAACATTTATAAAAAAAAAAAAGACCAAGAGAACTAACCCAGTTAATTAACCATACTTAACCAGCGGAAACAAGCTGACTTAACACAAAGAGGGGAAACGTGTAGTAGCTTTTTTTTTTTCTTCTGTTCCAATATTTGACTTTTACTATTGTCTCTGTACAAGATTGGTTGTACTTTGCTGATTTTCATCACTACATTTAATTTCCATGACCTGGGTGTTGGTTTCTCTTGTGCTCTGTTGCTGTTCAAAGCTGCCACTATAAATTTGGAGTTTATTAATTTATAGTGATGGGCACATGAAGCTTCATCAAGCATTGAAGTCTTTAATGTAGTTGGTTCTCTCCCGTGCAATGCGTCATGAAGCTTCATTTGCTCTAGTAGGACATCTACTGGACAAAAAATCTCAGTTGAATTTGAAGTGTGTAGCATTTTGCAAAAAGCCTGTGATTAACCTTTGTGCTATCCTATGACCCCACCCTTACATTGACGTGTTCTCCCTACCATGATAAAGGTGGATAAAGGTGGAGAGGATTTCATGTAATCCATGGACACCAGTGAAGATCCCAAATCATTGAAGAAAAAAGGTTCAGCACACTGTCTAGTGGGTCTAGATGACCCAACTCCCAATGTCAAAGTGCCTAGGATAGCACAAAGGATAAACATGTCAGTAAAATAAAGAAGCATAGAAAACTATATTGCTTTATAAGTTCTTTGTGGGTGTTTATTTAAATTGATTTAATAAATAGGTTTTATTTTTTATTTTTAATCACAAAAGGAAAATTTGGAAACGATGACAATTATATTTTACAGTGAGGTGAGAGTAGGGATGTGTGGTTGTGTGTTGTTCTGAGGGAGGTGGGAAGTAACACTACATTTAAACTAATTTGATTGTTTTATAGTTGTTATCTTAGTGTACAAAACTCTTGTCACCAAGTATGAAAAATGCTCTAAATAAAGATTGATAATGGATTAAAACGGTTTCTGATCTAGGTGATTAAAAAAAACAAGAAATTATCTCTACCTGTACTTAAATTCTCACCGAACTATCACTGCCCTACTGATGCTCATTCATTCATTCATTCATTCATTCATTCATTCATTCATTCATTCAACAGGAATAGACTAAAAACAGTTGGGTCTGACTTATTTTATAAAAGGATTTTCAGCAGGTTCCTGCTCTGATAAAGAAAAAACTCAAGACATCCAACATACATACCACGACAAAAACAGAACAATCATACAATCTTAAAGAGTTTAACAGCTGTATCTGTCTTTTAAATAGAGATTTTTTGTGTCGTTTTTTTTTTTTTAGACATGGTGATGTTAGAAACCTTGTGGCTTTCAAGAGTTTGCTCCAGGTTTTAGTGAACACCAAAAAGGTTTTTGACTGTGGGAGTTTCTAACTGCTGGTAAAGGCAAGAGTCCATGATCTGGGTAACATCAACAGATCTTGGTATTGCATTCTTACAAGGAGGTTTTGTCTGGCTTGTCACGTAGGACCTATGATAGACCGTACCAGCAAGATTAGCACCAGGCAGCTTTCAGCTCTTCCACTTCACTAAAGTTCACGGAGGAAGTGAAATGAAGCCAAATGCATGACATTTTAACAAGACCAAAGTGAATAATTATAATATTTTTTTACGAAAGTCTTTTGATTTGTCCATGTCTAATATGTCCTCATCTTTTGGGGCTGTGCTTCCCAGATTACCTTCTATAGACACCCCTTACCTCACAGCACAGATCCGGGAGCAGACTCCAGCTGAACCTCCAATAACAAGCAGCCTCCCCAGCTCTGGTAACTTAAAACAAAGTCACTTCTGTGAAATTGTCTATGTGCACGCTACAAATAAACACTGATGTACTGTAAAAATGCAGAAATGTGTTATGGTTCTCTGCAGATTGGATCCAGCTGTCGGCATTCTCCTCATCACACGCACCTGTATTTAAGATGGCTCCGGTTCACTACTCATCGCCAGCTCGTTGCCCTCTATGGTGCATTCATGGTCTACCTAAGCTCTTGCCTAGTTTTGTGTTTGCCTTCGTCTTATCCAAACTCTCGCTCTGCCTACAGGGATCACGCTACCTCTGGTGCCGACCTGGATCTAATCATTAGATCCTCTGCCTCAAGTCCTCAAGATTCCAAGCCACGATCTCGCTCAGACTTCTTCCAGCAACCACGTCAAGCCTGTTCGCCCAACACCGCAACTCGTAAGCCACATCACGCCCGACGAAGGAACCTCCGAAGAAACTCACCTCTCTCTCTCTCTGCGCCTTATGTCTCCGGTGAAGGCTCCTCAGCCAGCCTTTCGACTGATCCATAGACTCTGAATTAAATCCCTTACTCTTCCAGTTACAAACTCTTCCAGTGTTTGTCTTTCCGGGTTTCAGCACTTGGGTCTGTTCGCATCCTAGCCAAGTATGACAAATGTGTGGTTTGGGAATTGAAATTAAATTTAATTGAAATAAAAAATTTGACGTGTAACAATTGTAAAGTGTAAACCAGAGACTAAGTTGTGCAGGGTAAGAAGAATTACTGGCATTTTAAAATGGGTGTGACAGTTTTCTGTTCAGCGTTTTGCATATCACAGTCATTCTGGCTGTGATCACAGTCAGAGTGACTGTGATAGGCTTAAAAATACATACACATTAGTAATAAGAGTTGCTATACAACTTTCAAAAAAGTGCAGTCTCAGGTTAACTAAAAGTGAAGAAAACAAAAATTTATATTTGTGCATTTTACTTCTATTTTGTTTTTGTATGGACCTTTTTCCAGGTGTAATAACCGCATCTGAAAATGCTGAGAGTGACGGATTAAAATAAGTCAAGAAGAAAGGAAAGAAACAGGGATGCCGATAGAAAACAATCAGACAGGTGAATTTCATTTCAGCTGGTCTTTCAACCCCATCATTGGAGCTGCCATGCACGTATATAGATGCATCAGTCCAGTGTGCTCAGTCATTATTCTGGCAGAAGCAAAAGCATTAAATTAAAATAGGAAAAATAAACATCTGTGTGCAATGCAATGAATTGATAACAAGAAACAAAATACAATAATAGCATGACAAGGGTGACTTAGCTGAATGGATCAAAGTGCAGCTTGAGAGATATAACAGGACTTGTGTGTGTGTGATTATTTGTTTATTTGAAAGAGGAGTGTTTAACCAAAAACGGTTTTTATAATTTTAGTTTGATATGATTATTACGGTAATAAATACATTTGTACTGAATTGTATTGCCTCAAAAGATCCAAAATTGAACTGTCTTTTTTGTTTGCGACTGACGTTTATATTTTAATTAAAAGTGTAGCAGTAAGGTACACTGACAATTTCACTAAAGGCAGTCTTGCCTGTGATCAGTGGGATGTGGAAAGAACTATTGTACAGACATACAAACACCCATACATCTAAAGCTACGGACACATTAAACTCAAACTCAAACTTTATTTATTTATATAGCGCCTTTCATTTTGGTTAAAAACACAAAGCGCTTAACATAAAAACAGATAAAACAGTCATAAAAAATGAAAGTTGTTCAAAACAGAAAACAAAGGACAATCCCACAAAGAAGGTACCCCTCCCTCACCACCCCCCGCCCCCATCCCCACCCACCCAGTTACCCCAGTAGAACAGTGAACAGAAACAAATAACTGCAGTTGAAGAAGGTCTGGCTTGGTACTGCTGTGAGGAAACGATATCATGGGGATCCATTCATTCCAAGGCCCAGCCGGACCACAGGGGCCATTACCGAAGCGCCCGCCCAACACAGGGCAGCCCAGGGCCCCATCCATGGCTATTAGACCACAGAGTGGGACCCCAGCCCGCCCAACCAGAACGGGCACCACAGCAACGGCACGCCCTACAGGTCAAGCTGGTGGTGCCCAAGAACGATGGATCCCCCAGAGGAAACACTGGAGTAAAAAACATCAGAATAAAAAATAAAAATGATCATAAAATAACAACAATAAAAATAGAAAAAGATAAAAAATAAAATAAGATATAAGAATGTTAGTAATTAAAAAATAAAAAACGTCAGTGATTAAAACATAACCTAAGTATCATTGGTAAAATAACAATAAAAAGAATTGCATATTAGAAACAAAGATAATAATAGTCCTTACAAGAAAATAAATAAATAGATAAATAAATAAATACATAAATATGTAAATAAATACCTCAATTAATAAATAGATGAATAATAAAAGACATAAGGAATGATCAAAGTCATATAAAAGCCAGACTAAAAAGGTGGGTCTTGAGCCTCTTCTTAAAAACCTCTACAGTCTCTGCAGCCCTGAGGTTCTCCGGCAGGCTGTTCCACAGGCGAGGGCCATAATGGCAGAATGAAGACTCACCATGTGTCTTGGTCCTTACCTTAGGGACAACTAAGAGGCCAGTGCCAGAGGACCTCAGGGTCCGCGAGGGTTCGTATTTTAAAATAATATCATTTAAATAAGAGGGCCCAAGACCATAAAAACATTTATAAACGTTCCTGATTGCACGTCACATTAGGCATGTGACGTGCAATCAGGAACGCACATTTAGCCCATGGTGTTTTATACTGGACAAGCAAGAAAGGCCATTTTTGGATTTTCTTTCTTGTGACTTTTTGCACATTTAAACCCTGGTCACAAGTTATTGTAGAGCAGCCGGTCAGCCACTCCTATATGTTCATAGTTGAATTCAAACTGTGCTTCGTAAAAGAACGGGCGCTGTTCATTGGAACAGAACAGAACATTCAATGTCGATACCTGAGATCAAAGAAAGGCTCCAAAACGGATGGAAATTAATGTTGGCAACACCAAATAAGTGCAGCCAAGATTTACAATAAGGGTGGACGCAACGCTGCGCAGATCACCTGGTGTGTGACGTAAGTTTTTGATCCAACATCACATGTCAATCATCACAAAAATTTCACGAGAAAGGGGCGGGAGTAAGGCGCCAACCTAAGCGAACGCAGCTGGAAATTTAGTACTGTGCTGTCCGCAAGCTGCAAATGACTACAAAACAATGCATTATGGAGAAAGGCGTCCTGACGGTTTTTGTAGCTGGGTGATCAATTAAAATAATTTAAAATACCTATTGATAAAAAAAGGCTACATACATTACAAAACATTAAAATACTTATAAAAAATATAATAACACAGATCATACTAAGGGGGAGAGGCATATTAAAACTAAATTGAATGTTAAAGACAACTCCAACTTCCTGTTCTCCTTCAGTCTCGCTGCAGCTTTGCCTATATCTCACCCCCCCCCCCCCCCCCCCCCCCCCCCCCAGCGTGCAGCCGTCTGGTCTCTCAAATGATCCAGGCACAGCACTTGTCCATCCCAAACACGTCTGTCGTTGCATTTTCCACACATATTTTTAGTGTGTCTAAAGGCCCGTTCACACCGGGACGAATTTCGCCGGCGATTTTCGCCGACGTTTAACGCCTCGTGACTAAACAAAGGGCACCAATGAGAGTGTGCACACCGACGCGAAAAAACGCCACGCGTCAAAAAAAAAAAACGCCTCGGGTTCGTTTTTTTTTTTCGACGCGTCGCGTCGAAATCTATTCGACCAATGAGAATGGCGCTTTTGCACACGTGTCTGGAGCTTCTGAAGTTACAGTAAAACACAACTTGGGGGCGCTCAAACACAAAACTGCCTTGCTGAACACACATACCAGCGAAGAAGATGGACGCCGAGTAGCGTCTACACGGCAGCGAAGAAATAATGACGGACATTCTAAAATATCCCCGAACCAAGCACCAGTTGGAGCAACTGGTGCTTGAAATATTCACGTTTTCTTTGTATGATTCTGACAAGCGTGTTAATACTTGCTCTCTTCTTCTGAGGGAAAAGCGACTTTAAGAAGCGTAAAGTTGCGCAGCGCCACCTTGTGTACAGGAGTATTTTTGTTTACATTAAGCGCCATCTAATGTCAGGGAATGAAATTGCATGTTTGCTCAGCTCATCGTCAGCGAAAATCGCCTGGGTGTGAACACAAAAAACGTGGCGAAAAACGCTGGCGAATAACGCCTGGAGAATATTCGTCCCGGTGTGTACGGGCCTTAAGACTGAATCTTGTTGTAGCTGCAGTTACGAGAGCCGTTTGGTTGGGGTTAATACACCGGCGCGCGTAACCATAACCTCAACCTTCCCCCGGATCCGTGCGACCCAGAAACAAGTTCAGCACTGACTGCATGTATTAAGAAAATTACCGTAAATTCCGGACTACAAAGCGCTCCCGATTATTAGCCGCACCCACCCATTTTCACGTGTTTAACTAATTTTAGACATACACAAGCCGCGTCGGGGTATAAGCCGCATGAATTAGGCAACATTGTCGTCCTGACGGATCACTTCCTGACTCAGAGTGTAAGTGTGATTTATTAGCACACAGTGGGTGGAGTCATTTTTGCCCCAGGCTCATGTCTTTGAGTTTATCTGCATCTGCCAAACAGTATGCACCTCTATTCTGTTCACAAGTTCCTCAGTTATGGTTTTTATTTTTATAATTTTTTTTAACTTATTGACAATCTAGGTATCACACATAAAATTACAAACAGTAACCATATAATCAACATTACATCCCTCAGTTATGATGAGGAAATTTACATCCCCGATCCCCCATTTCCCATGAGTCTTAGGGGCTAAAGGCGGGGCCAACGCCCGGCTCGCCATTCTGTTGTACGTGTTTAAGAATGAGCAGCAGTGCATGGAGGGGTGAACGGGTAAAGCTCTCCTTCCGCTTGTGTCGCGGCAGCGTTATGGGAGTAACAGGGCTGTTTAAAAAACACGCTAGTAAAATAAAGCCGCGACGACTGAAAAGCGCGCGCCTCAGCGCGATACGCGCGCCTCCTCGCGGCGCGTGGGTCAGAAGTTTCCTTCCACAACAAACACTTGCTCCGCCGACGCCTCGAGTAAGCCCTGGCTGCAGCCTGCAGAATGGCTCGACGCCTCCGCGCTCCCGCGCGCTCCTTGTCTCCCCTTCCTATCTACTCCGACAGCTCTGGCCAGCGCGGCTACAGGGAGGAGCGCTTCGTCCCCATTGCGCCGGTGGACGGAGCAAATCGTGTCTGTGCAGAGCAATCGGACTTAATACTGTACGTTTTGTGTATGAGGGGCGGATGCGTTGTTACGTGTGGGAGCCTTCAGACTGCCATCGGCCCCGCAGCTCACACGACACGCAGTCTCCAGCTCACACGGAGGCTGTGAGCGTTTCAATGCAAATCTCTGCTCAGTCCTTAGAAACCGTTAACACGACCACGTCAATTTGTGTTTCCAGTCGTGTCCCGACAAAATAAAGGCTGATATTATTGCCACATATTTACGTGCAGCCAGCCGAGTCACTATGACTCAGAGGTAAATGCACTCCTGAGCATGCGCTGTTCTCTCCGTCACGCAGCTGACCGGCTTTTCCAAACCCGTTGGTGATTTTTTCACGCTGCTTTTAACGATTGCTTTTAACTTGAAAGCTTCATCATATTGTAGCGGCGATCACGTGCACGTTGGGTCTAATGGCACCAAAGGATTCTGGGATGCGGCTGGACATGCGTGTTTCGTTTTGTTGAACCATGACTGAAGTGTCTAAGACCTGAAGTGAGGTCCATGCTGTTTGGCTGCTTAGAGGTGTGTTGAAAAACAAATGACTTGTGTTTGATGTTAGAGAATTCAAACCATTCACTGTGTCCAAAAATACGTACACGGCGGCCGCCGATAAAATCCAATAATTAGCCGCGTCACTGAATAAGCCGCAGGACTGTAAGCGCAGTAACAAAGTAGCGGCTTGTAGTCCGGAAATTACGGTACATGCGAATAAAAACGTTCTAAAAAGGAAAGTAAGAAAGTCCTAAATGTGGTCCGGGGAGGGGGCTGTCAAGTTTCCCTAATTGCTCTCCTGCTTACAAGCCAAAGTCAATGTCACGCCACCAGGAGTCATACACCCCACTGTGATTGGTTGGTTTGTCAGCTCCGCGCACAATACTGAAAAAGTGTCATTCATACAAACTGGCGGGACGCATTAACATTAAACTTTCATATTAAAGCGGGGCCGCAAATAGCCAGCGGGCCGCGAGTTTGAGACCCCTGATCCACACCCATGCTAAGCAAGGTGCGCCTGACAGGGCTGCACCTCAGCCAACTTTGAACTGTATCTGTGTATTTTTGTTGTATTCTGATCTGTTCGGGTTGTACTTTAATGACATTTCGTATGTCAGTGCAATGACAATAAACCTCTATTATATCCTATTCCAAATCTACAGCAAATTTAAACAGCTAAAAAACAAAACATAATATTCCTTCCATCCATCCTCAATTCAAACACGAGATTTAGAACTCTGTTAAAAAAAGTTAACAGGTTGTTCATGTAAAATCTAAACACTTTCTTAAATTTTGGAAATTAAACTTAAAAAACATGAGTGTTGCAAAAAAAAGACGTCTAAAAGTCAGGGTTAGGAATAGAAAAATATATAAATTAAGGGATGTGTAGGTGTTGTTTGACAACCATACTTTTTTATTATTATTGGTGAATTTAAGGCCATACAAAGAAAACCAAGTGATCAAGATTAGTTTGAGTCTGGCGGAAATTTATCAAATTATTTAATAGGGATGAGTACAAATAAAAAGTCAAATACTTATATAGCAATAAACAAGATGTTCACTCTTTCCAGAAGAGACCTTGATGAACCATGACAATATTAGAACACATAAAACTGCTAACTGCTTCTGCTCCTTGGTGACATCAATCTAAGAATAAACCCACAGCTTTTATGTGATGCTTTGATGTCTAGTAGAGATTAGTTTTTCACCTGTTTACAAGATGTCAAAGCTGTAATTTTCTATTTATGTTTCTGTGAAAGTGTATTTCTCCCTTTCTACTTAAACAAAGGTAAGGTCATGTCCCACTTCATGCCTTCATTTTTTTCTGTTTTATGAAAGTGGTGGTGGAAAAGATATATTGCTGCTGAGAAAGCCATGTCTTTAAACATCAAGGATCTGCACTGATTTAATGAGCAATCAATCCAGAGGCAAACAGCAAAATAAAGAGGAATGTGTGATTTTTATCCACCAGAATTGCATAAACTAACTTTTTGTCCTCAAGACCAACTAAATCTTCACAAAAGATTTATTTGGGATGTGATTGTAAAGCGTATTGGTTTTCTAAGAAGGTAGTAAAGCGTTATAATGACATTTGCCATACACATAAACACACACACACAAACACACTCACCCAAACAGAAATAAACACACACACACATGGACCCAAGGAGAACAAGCTAGCTAGTTTGTTTTGGTGCTACCTAGCTTCCTACCTTCTGCAACTAAAACATGTACATACACCTACACTTTACTTTTTATATATGCACATACATCCACACACGTGTAATTACAGGTAGGGACACATGCACACACCACACACATACAAACACCCGGAAGACTATCTGGATGTAAACAATTCATCAAAGGCCAACTAATGTAGTTTGATTGCAATCCTTCCAAGGCATTGCAGTGATTGCAAGGTGTGGTACATGCATCCACTGGTTGCAAGTTCTTTAATGACAACCTCCTTCCCACTCTTCCACTTAAGGTTGAGATGACAATAATAAGATGTTGGAGCTCTGGAACAATAAGGGAGAACTGCCTGTTTGATGTCCCATTCTCGCCATCTTCAGGAAATTACCCAGGGAATCTCAAAGGTGCTGTTCCAATGGAGAGAAGCTGCTGATCTGTTGGAAAGAAATAACATTGCCACAGAGGCAACAAACATGAAAAATGAACAACATGAAACATGAAAACTACACTGAAACCTCTGTCAGCAGATGGAACAGGCACCAACAACCAAAATGCATCAGCCAATGCAATGACCACAAGACTGGTTCAGACCTTCACGACCTACATGATTCACAGTACCATATCTCAATGAGCTCAAAGAAGTGGTGGCCCATCCCTGCATGGTCTATGAACAGTGCTCTTGTAAATGGCCATCTCTTACAGAAATGTTGTTGGAAGGATCATCAACTTGCTCTGCTTCTCACAAATAGTCTCACAGTCTCTTTTGCAAATGTTTGGAACAAAACCACTAAATCATGAAAGGAGATCTCTACTTATTGCTACCACTGAGACTACTAATAGGAAAGATGTCTGAAGGGAGTCAGACAAAGAGTTCACAAGCACACACACACACACAAATGCACACTCACTTGCATAAACCCTATACAAACACAGAAACACACTGCACAGGTTAGATTTATGTATGTTCAGTACTGTCACAGTTGTGACCAAAGATAAGACACACATATCTCCTTGAAAATCTCTAAAAAATTATAATTGATTGATTGTTTCAAAGGGATAGTTCAATCAATTTACAATCCAACCCCATCAATCTGTCTGAGGCAAGTTGTTAATCCAATTGATTCGACCCACACCAAAATAAAGTTGTTTCAAAATAGAATATAATGATTATATCAACATTGGAAAATACCATTTGGATTGAGACATGGTAGCATTTCATTTTTTACTATGATGTAAAAACAACCAAGTGCCATCACATTGGACACAAGTGCGTTTGTTGTGTCCAATAGAAAAAAACAAGCTAGCCATCATTACAGTTACATCATTACAATGTGTGGAAGCATCTGGAATTTTGCAAAGCCATGTGACCATACAGTGTGGTAGAATGTTCTAATAAATTTCCCTTTGGATTATTTTGATGTGGGAAAACAGCAGTGGACCGAACTTTATAAAACTTGACTTTAATTTTTGTTAACTTGTTTGTTTGTACGCATAATTAATTTTCATTTGATTATTTTGCAAGAAATACAAGGAATCTGGAAAAGTTCAGATGCAGTGTTCAGTACCCAGGTATTTAGCCAAAAATTCAACAATGTGACTCAGAGATGAAGATGTCCTGGATCGATTTTAATTTAGTGAATTGGATCATTAAAAATGAACTAATATCTAGCTCAGGGGTCGGGAACCTATGGCTCGCGAGCCATACATGGCTCTTTTGATGGTCACATGTGGCTCGCAGACAAATTTTTAATTATACTTTTTTTTTAATTAGACCAGTCCTTCTCGGGTGCGATGCAATGCCAGAGGCGCGCAGTCGTAGCGGTGCTTGGAGAAAAAAAATCTGCGCCAGCACTATCAGTTTACTATTATCTATTATCTCGCAGAGTTTGTACCAGCCGGAAACCTGTGAATTGCCGTGCCTAAAACTGCGCGCTCCCGTCTCTGAGAAAGAGCGCGCAGTTGCGGGGACGGGATGTATGAGGAAGAAAGCAGAGGGTGGGGTGGGGGTGGGGTTGTGGGGACAGGCAGCAGGTGAATCGCGCAGGGATTGTAAAAACGTAAAACCCGCTGCCCGTCACATACTGCAGCATGAGAGTGTGTTTGGCTCGTCGTCTGCATGTGCGCAGTCTTTCTCACATCTAAAGAACAGTCAGACCTACGATCACGTTTAAAGTCTCAACGCCTGCATGAAGCAGAAACTCACCACGTATCAACCAGACTAGACCATCAGCAGAACTACCACGATAAATACTAATCATTTATTAGCAACAGCATAACAATGTTATTAAAAAGAATCCACAGACTTATTGTACTTTAAAAATGTTGAAATTACATCAAATGCACACATTCACTTCTATATCTAGTTTTAAACATATTGTCGCGGACTGAGTTTAACTTGGCTGTTGGGCCGCGTTAAAAGTTCTGGAGTTCAATGAACGCATCAAGCAGAGATCTGATTGGCTCTCAGTTCTGTCGCTCAGCCTGTTGTTAGGTAATTTGGACCAATGGGGTTCAGCTATGGGCCGAATAAGGGAAATGGGAGGGCTGGAGCGGGAGCAGGTGAATATAAAGTTGGGAGAAGCACCCTCGTCTCGGCGGGAGAGACTTAGGAGTTGCTGAATTAATTGTACGGCGTTTGTTGTGGTCTGCAGTCACCAGAATAAAGAACCTTAAAAGAGGTTAAGTCTCCGTGCCTCAGTGTGGGAAAAGGGACACTACATTATTGTATGGCTCTTTTGAAATTACATTTAAAAATATGTGGCGTTTATGGCTCTCTCGGCCAAAAAGGTTCCCGACCCCTGATCTAGCTAATGCAAAATTTCCTGTTCACCTTACCTCTACCTTACAAACGCAGCAATCACTTTAGCAATTTTCAGAATAAAAAAAAAAGATGAACATCAATCCCTGAAACTAGGATGTCTTTTTATATTGTTTTTGCTGTTTACCATGAGGCTTTACCATCAGAAACCTTACAGGTTTCATTGTAAAATGTATTCTGTGGAGCAGATTTACACAGAGGACACAGTTTTTTAGTCTTTCAATGTGTCCCAAGGTCATGACCTCCAATAATAATAAAGGCATCCATTTTTATTGGAGATCATGACCTTTGAGCATAATTATGTCAACACAAAGTAGAGCTGCAATCAAGTCTACCTTTGAATTTTGGTTGCCACGGCAACTTAGTGTGAGATTTGAGCCATTGAATTGGTTTGGACAATTTTACTGAACAGGTTCTGCAATATGGGCTTCTTTGTGTTTTGAAATCAAGAAGGAAATAGCATAAAAACAATAAAAAACTGCAACAAGCTTTGGTAATGTCTTGACTATATTGTACAGAACAATTACATACCTTTACATTAGCTGTAATGGAGAATTAGTGATGAGAATGTGCAATCACAGTTACCAAAACACAAAAATCCAACACATAACCAGCTGTCCACAGACAATGTTTTTAAAAAAAACAGATGTTACACCAACATTTTTATTACATGTTTCTGAATACAACTGATAAATTGTGAAGAAAATGACTCTTAAAATAATTAAAGGCTTTTTGTACAGACATGGTAAACCTATAATAAAACCAGGTTTACTCTCCTGCTGTACTCAGATAGAAAATCCACAGTAGACGAAACGAAAAGTTATGGGGATATATGTTATATAGGACAGGTTTGAAACAAACCTTGGGTGAGAAGGAATTCTCTCTCTGGAACTGCCCTTTTGCCTTACCTGTTTATTTTCATTTAGATTCACACTTACCACAAAGTTCCCATTTTGATAGCTGCACTGAGAAAAGGTAATACAATTGGCCTGCAATAAATCCTAAATTCACAAGGCCTTTTGGGTTCAGGCTGCTTTAACACCGTGCTAGATATTTTGAATAGATTGGATAGTGAAATCTGTGGAGACTACTGACCAGTGAAACATTGTTTTCCTGTTTTTGAAGTAGCTCATAAAAGCCAAAGTGGAACAAATAACAATTTTCAAAAATACACTTTACAAAAGGGTAAGAGGATACTTGTATGTACCAAACATGAAAATGTGTTTTATGTTCACAGCAGGTCACATCGAAGCACAAAAAGAAGCATCTTCCCTAAAGAACCACAATGGTTAAATGTCACTATTTTTATGCTTTAAGCCAGACAATAAAGAGATAAAAACATAAAATTAGATGTTAAAGGCTTTAAGACACAAACTAACCAATAAGATTCTCTAAAGAAAGATCCCTTGGGGGGTCCTGATTTGTACCTGGTGTTGGGGTGGGGGAATGCTCAGAGCTCCCAGGTGGTGGTGGGCTGCTGGTCTTTTTTGTAAAATCTGTTTTACAGTATCTTATGGAATGCAGTAAGACAAAACACAGCAGACCAAAAACTGTTGTTCACCTTTCATCATGTCCCTTCAGGGGTTGTTGATCACCTTTCGGCATATCCATGAAGGGGTCGCTGTGATGCTGCACAGGTGGTTTGACAGAGGGTTTTACTTCGGATGCCCTTCCTGACACAACCCTGTATTTGTCCCGACTGGGGACCGGCACACAGAGACCCAGACATGGGTCTCCCTGGGACGAGGTAGTGTTCACAATTTCAGAACAAAATTCAACATAAAACATTTAACTTTTCATTCAATAGTAACTTCAACCAAAAACAATCAGTTGTTTATTACATGATGGAACTGGTTGGGGTTTGCATTGTACATAATAAGGAGCAGGCATAGCAAAGACAAACAGAACAGCAGTGAGGATGTAAATAAAGTTATAGAGGCCTTTGTTTGAATTCTGTGGGTTCATTTGGGATTCTCCATGTTGCCCTGCGGAGCATTTTAAGGCATTTGTGGGAAATATCACTGACATACATTGTGAAAAAATGGCTTCAGCCCACACTAGCAGTTTCAGGGTGGAATACAATCTTTAAGGTTTATGTATTCGCAGCACATACAAGGCTTGGAATTGGGCCAGGGAAGGTTAACACTAACAGAGGCAGCGTAATTGGAAAGGTTATATTTGAATTTGAATGTTTGCTTTGATAGATGGTATACACAGAGCACCTCCTGTGATTCACAGCAGTACGACGGAAGGAACCAAAAACAAAAATTGGGTTTGACTCAGACAATGTGCTTTACTTACACAAATAAAAAGAAAAGCCTATAAAAAAAAAACTTGTCTTTTAATAATATACATGTTTTAAAGGTTTGAGTGTATTTGGTTTTCCTAGTCATAAAACAACTAAACTCTGATCAGTGATACAAATGGAAATTCTTAATAGACCATAATGGGGACCTTTTTAAATTTTAAATAGATTAACATTTTTTACACCATAAACAAATTGGTCACCATGGTTACACTAACTTCTTTCTAAACGATTAGAACTAAAAAATAAGTTTGAGATCTCTATTGGCGCATTAACTTCAGTCATTAGGCAGAAATCATATTTTTCTATACAGATAAATGATTATCATACAGCATCAAGTTTTTTTCATGAATGTGAAAAACAATACAAAAAAATATGCATTGGCTTTTTTTTTTCCTTTAATGCAAATTTGTTAAGCAATACTTTTTTATCTATAATTTTTATGCAAACTGAAATTATACTTACTATAATACACTGTAGTCTTCTAGTTAACACTCACAGTGTGAAGACTTTGGCCTGAATCTTGGCTGGGCATTGCGTGGTCTCCTCATGCATGGGCTTTTTCCGGACACTCCGATTTCCTCCCACTGTCCAAAAACATGCCTAATAGATCAGTTGATGATTTTAAATTGTACCTTAAGTATGTGTGTGTGCGTGTGTGTGTGTGTGTGTGTGTGTGTGTGTATGTGGCCCTGCGCCAGACTGGGGACCTGCTCAGGGTGCCTTCACCCAATTGGGATTGGCTGTAGCAACCCAGTGACCCCTAAAGGAGTTCCGCCAGTTTGGAATATGGATGAATGGAAAATATACTAAAGCACAAATTAATGAAAAAAAAAAAAAAAGCATAAGCAGCAGACATTACATTAATTGTTATAAATGCTTTAATCACTGGCATGAATTGGTTGTAATTAGGCATCTTTATTGAATGTGTTAATTTTCAGCAGCTATAAACACACATGAGAATGGACAGAGAAGACATTAAAAATATAAGATATAATAATTGCTTTTACATTTGTTGGTTTACACAAGAATAGTTTTTGTATATGATGCATGTAAGAATGTTTATTTGCTTTGAAGGCTGGAAGTAAACAATGTGGGTGACCTTCATTGTACGTTTAGGTTCGTTTGTGAAAATCTTAGGAAAAAAGCAATACAGTACTTTTACTTGTTAACTTTACAAGCCTGTGGTATATTTTTAGTTTTGATAGCTTTGTAGTTCAGAAAATTAATTATGTTGTTGTTGTGGCAATCTATTAAGTAATGCTTAGGTCTAATAATTCTTAGGTAATAATTAGGTCTGTGTGTGGACTCTAATAAAAAAACTGTAACAGGCATTTGATAAAATTATCACCAGACTTCATGAAGACTTTATTGAAGCAGTGGAACTACTGTTATGGCTTGAGACAAGAAGGTACCCAGGAGCAGGAAGGACTTGAATCCAAATAGTTGGAGAACCAAAATGTTTAATAACAAAAACTCATCACAGACGTGGGTCAAGAGGACTCAAAAACATCAACAAGACGTCAGAACTAGACAGGACACTGTGACATCGAAAACTAAAAAATAATTCTTAAATACCTGAAATGCTAATTATAAAATGTTAGCAGCTGTGGAATGAGTGGGAAGCACATGATGGGGAGGGGGCAATACTGCTACCCTGCACCAATCATAACAACTACAAGGAGTATGAATTGGAACTGTGGACCGAGGGTTCCTCAGGAAGGACATGTTTTGATCTGATTTTGTTTTTATATATTTTTTGTATATGTTATGTGTATGTGTGAGTTTTTAATCATTACCGGTAATTCTATTTTTACTATTATATTATAGTAGATAAAGAAGATGTTCTCCCTCATTACTTAAAGTTCCAAGCGTTCTGGTTGCCTAAAGAATGATCGGTAAGGGTTAATAGCCGACGAAGTGTGCATTTTTTTTTTTTTACGCACGCCGTGTAAGCCTGAACCGTCCGACGCGAAGTGCGTTATATATATGCCGATCTTTCCGATGGGTTGAATAAAGCATCAGTTCAGAGAGAAAGTTCACCTCTTACCGCTTGTTTTTGTCCAAATGATGAAGGAAAGGGTTGTCTTAAAGAAGCCGGCGCAGTGATATGAAACATTTAAGCTAGTTGACGGAAATTCTTTTTTCAGCGTGCGGTTATCACTGTGGTTCATCACTTTTTAATGTACACCCAGCAGCCAATCAGAATCGAGTATTCACCCGGCCCATGGTATAAGGTACTTTAGTGTATTAGAAAGAACTCTAATACACTATTCACATAATTGATTTTATTTTTCTTCTACTAAGATCAGTGATTTAATCAATAAAATGTGCAGAGCATACACTTCCTAAAAATAATCCAGAGTGATCTGGAAAACAATTTGTCAATGTTTGAGTATCATCCCCTTTTCTAGTGCAGGTGTTGGGTTAGTTTCTTTTATTTAGCAGTTTTGTTTGCAAACTATTAATCATTTGTTTGGCTCACTATTTTTTTTTCGAATATGTAGTATTTCATTTAGGTGTTGTAAATACAAATTTCTCAGGAGAAGATGACAAAGATTCAGCATATTCCAACACATGTTCAGATTTTGTTAGAAACATTGTTTTATAAGCATCAAAAAATCCATTAAGTACTTTCATCTGTGTTGTTAAGGCTTTTTGGGATGCCAAAGTCCCAGGCAGCACAGCAACAAACTCCACCCTTTCTAAATCCCACCATGATTTTATTATTTTACAGCATAGAGGAGTCTGTTTAATTAGCATCTGCAGTGACAATGACATCCCAGGGTAATAATCCTCAACATATTGCATTGATGAGATCTTGATTAGAGAAGACATTTGGACTGCGTACACTGAATCCCTCTCAGAAAAAACAAGACAGTGCCTCTGTGGTCTTTAAAGCATTTATGTTTAAATAGCATATAGTGTTTTATTGAGTGGCGGTAAGCATTTGATCTCACAAATGCTGGAAGAAAAATTTTGTGGTTTACGGAGCACAAAGTTGGTACCAAGATAAATGCTGAATCCAAATTGCTTCCCTACCCCTATAAAACTTCTCCCTTTCCCTACATTTATCCCTCCATGTGGTATGATAAATAGTGTCTTCAAATTACTACCATTACTACCACTTGATGAGGTCATCAATACATAGTCTCCAGTCATCTACGTTAGCATGCAGCTGCCAAAATTCAGAAAATGCCTAACAATATAGGTTTTGTAACTTTAAAAAGTTGTGCAAAAACATTTAAATGTAGACTTTTGTGCCACAGAGCACACCGACATTAAGAAATTCAAGATTCAAGATTCAAGAGGTTTTTATTGCCATATTCTGCGTAGCTACACAGAGTAGGAATTTGTTTCAGTGCAAATGTGCAACATAAAACAGAAGAACAGTAAGCAACAAAATTTTTACACAATGGACAGAACAAAAATATAAATAGAGTCAGTAGTGCAAGGAGTGTCAAAACAGTGCAGACTGAGAATGTTCAAGGTGCAGGTAGTGGGCTGGTGACTGGTTGGACATTGACGTGAAATTTAGGGGGGGGGGGGGGGGGGGGGGTTACAGGGCGTTTAAGAGTCTGACTGCAGAGGGAAAGAAACTGTTCTTGTGTCTGGAGGTTCTGGTCCTGATGGACCTTAGCCTCCTGGCTGAAGGGAGTAGTTTCAGTAGGTAATGTCCAGGGTGGGAAGGGTCGGCAGCTATCCGGCCTGCACGTCCCCGGGTTCTGGAGACATATAGTTCCTGGACAGATGGGAGGCTGCAGCCGATCACCTTCTCTGCTGAGCGCACAATACGCTGTAGCCTGTTAATGTCCCTGGTTGTGGCACTAGTGTACCACACGGTAATGGAGGAGGTGAGGATGGACTCAATGATGGCCGTGTAGAACTGCACCATCATCTGGGCCGGCAGCCGGGCTTTCTTCAACTGCCGCAGGAAATACATCCTCTGCTGGGCCTTTTTGAGGAGAGAGCAGATGGACGGCTCCCACTTGAGGTCCTGCGTGATGGTGGTGCCGAGGAAACAGACAGAGTCCACAATGGTGATGGTAGAGTCTGTCAGGATGAGAGGGGGTGAGGGGGCTGTGACTTTCCTGAAGTCCACTATCATCTCCACTGAGATGATGAGTGAGTTTCACCTCTTCACCATAACGTAACGCTGACCTACTGGCGGAGGGATAGATAGATAGATGGCCAGCCCTAAGTTGTTACGGCTCTGCTACAGCTTCAAATGCCCCAATAATTAGAGCAATAAGGAGGAGCCAAAGGGGTAGGGAAGCAATTCGGATTCAGATTCGGCCAATGTCAAGTTATGTTTGTGGCTCGGATTTGAAACAGTGCCCAAATGGTGCTGAGCTGCGTGTAGGGCCTATTGGCAGAGTTCCCAACAGTGTCTGTTTGCTTGATAAAGGGCTAGGCCATATGCCATGACATCCTCTTATTAAACTCCAGTACGTTTGTCCTTGTCTCCCACTCCTCCTTTCTACTCTTTCTGTTTTTTTATCACATATCCACTCCCTACAAACATACTTTGATAACAGGAGTACTTGGGGAGTCCAAGTGGACATAAATTCAGTGAGCCGCTGCTGCGGGCAAGGTCTTCATCAGACACTCATTTCTCATCTTTTTATCTAAAGTTAGCACTTTGCTATATAATTACATCAGGTTATACAGAATGCAGTTAAAAAATGCTGTGTGCTGCATTGTTGAGTTATTTACCACAGGAAGGGGTGTATAGGAAAGAAATCCGTCATTTTATTAGTGACAGAGGTGTGGAGGCCTCGGAGAATAGAAGATAAGAGAGACGTTTTTTGCAACATTAAACATAAAATGTTGTCATTATGTAAAATTGTATGACAATATTAATGTGGCGCACATTGTCTATGTAAAATATGCTATAATTACTGCATGGAGATCAGAATCCATCTGTCTGCAAAAACAATGTTTAAACTTTAAACTGGAATTCAACATGTCTACTGTACAATAGAATAAAAAAAATGAGGCACATGCATGAAAGATTTTACTCTCTTGAGTTGACTTTGCATGTGCCCTTAGTCCCAGTTTTATAAGTAATGAGGCAGTTAATAAATATTAATGAAGTATCTTTCAAAGACTGGCCATCACAGATGTTGTACAAAGTGAGTAAAATCATTTTGCAAAAACTCCTTATGGCAATGACATTGGTTATATAAGTTTGATTGAAAGAGTCACAGCAGAAACTGCAGAGCTTGAGCATGTCTGCATGTTTGTGTGTGTGTGTGTAATAAGGTGAGACTTTACAATGATTAATGTCCTAGGTCTCCACTCTGTGAGAGGGAGATAATACAGAGGACCACAGCCTTTGTGTTTTGGTTTATGTTCACCCTTGCACCCATCAGAAATTATAAAAGGCCTAAGATGACACATTTGCAGGGACGTGCACACTGACAGATTACTGAGGAAGTCCAACAGAAGGGAGGAAACTATTCAAGAAAAGAAAATGAAAAAAAAATTGATATTAATTGTACACTGCCTTACTTTGTCATTCTCTGTTTTTTCATGTTATGAGGGTTTATGACTGTGCAGACCATCTCAAAAGTCCAGCAAAACTCAAGGTAGACAAAATCAAATGAAGATGTGAAGTTGTTCAGCTCACCCTGCAAGCTGTAAAAAGTCTACTAGTCTATGAAGGTCTAAAAGTACCACTTTCAATCAAGGTTGCACCTAGTTATTGTAGTGAAATTGGATTTAAAATTAAAGCAACCAAACTATACAGCCTTTTCTGCATATGAGGTGCGCTTAAAGGCTTCTAGTTGTGCTTATTTGCGGTGATTTTGAGAGGTACTTGGCACCCTGTCAAAATGTCAGTCAGTATTTTTACAAGTATGGGCTTTATATGAATATGCTGATGTGGCTAACGTGTAATGGTGTCAAACCGTGTTTCTTTTTGTGTTACTAAAGGCTGGGAGTTAGCCCAGTCACAGTGATAGTTGTTGTATCTGTATCAGTCTGTTTTTAATGTTTTTATTTTATTTGTTGCAAAAAAGATTGGGAGTAACAGGTATTCTGAATGTGCTAACGCTTTTAACTCGTTGAACGCATAGCGTGTTACAAGCAATTCCTAGAATTATTGTGAAGGCAGTTAATAAACTCTGACTGACGTACAGACTTATCTCTGACTCTATTGTCTCGCTCAATGCCCCTTAGCACACTAAAAACAGAATCAAATGAATCTGATTAGGTTATGCGTAAAAGGCTGAGGACGCAACTTTAGATGTGGGTTCAATACCACTTGGCGTAAGGAGATTGACTGGCAGGGAAAAGCTAGAGGAACCCGTCTTAAATGTTGTCTGGGTGATGAGTTGCAGGTGTGTCAGGATTCTATGGCTCCTCTTAAAGTGGAGGAGCAGCGGCTCAACTTCAAGCTCTCTCTAGGTGACCGAACTTTTCACCCTTTCACTAAGGGAGCCCCCAGCCACCCTATACACGGAAAGCTAATATTAGGCGTTTGTATTTGGGACCTTGATCCAGAGATCATGACCATAGGTGAGTATTGAAACCATGATGGAATGGTAAACTGAAATGTTCTCTTTCGGGCTAAGCTCTCTCTGCACAATCTCTGCCCAATCTACGTATTGATCTCATGCTTGCATTTTCTGGGAAGAAGATCCCAAGATACTTAAAGTCCATCACCAGGGGTAAAAGCCCTCCACCCACCTGGAGATGACAAACTACCTTTCTCATATACATATATACATATACACATATACACTATACACATACACACATATATACACACACACACACACACACACACACACACATATATATATATATATATATATATATATATATATATATATATATATATATATATATATATGCATATGTAAGCTCGGGTCCTCTACCAGAGGCCTGAGAGCTTGAGGGGTCCTGCGCAGTATCTTAGCTGTTCCTAGCACTGCGCTTTTCTGGACTGAGAGGTCTGAGGTCTTTCCCGGTATCTGTTGTAGCCACTCCTCCAGCTTGGGGGTTACTGCCCCGAGTGCTCCAATTACCACAGGCACCACTGTCACCTTCACTTTCCATGCTTTCTCCAGTTCTTCTCTGAGTCCCTGGTATTTCTCCAGTTTCTCATGTTCCTTCTTCCTGATGTTCCCATCGCTTGGCACTGCAACATCCACCACAACGGCTTTCCTCTGTTCTTTATCCACCACTACAATGTCTGGTTGGTTCGCCATTACCATCCTATCAGTCTAGACTGATGGGATGACAAGGAGAACAAACGGCAACTCCTATCACAACTTGAGATACATATATATATATACATATATGTGTGTGTGTGTACATATATATATATATATATATATATATATATATATATATATATATATATATATATATATATATATATATATATATTTAACCCTTGCGCTATCCTAGGCATCTAGACCCACTAGACCAGGGGTCACCAACCCTGTGCCCGTGGGCGCCCATGCTCCCGCGAGCACCCCTTGTGGCGCCCGCAGGGAATGCACCCCCAATTTTTTTTTTTTTAATGAAGCAAATATTCAACAAACAATCACAGCATGTCTGTCAATGATAACAATATCAATTCTGAGATAAAGGTAGACAAATAAAACAAATATGAAAAGAAACAAGACTTAAAAAAAGAATCAATGAAAACAAGGGTCTATTACAAAAGTTTCAATGGATCAAATAAATTACACAATTTCTGGGCATTCTTATGATTCATGTAATGTAAAGATTTAGAGAATAGGTTGAGATGGTTGAGTAATCCATTAATATGAGGTTTCACCTTTAAGAATTTACAAGTATGAATAAAATGCTTTCAGTGCATTAATCTGAAAGTCCAGATTTTTGTCAATTAATTAGGGCCCGAGCACGGAGTGCAAGGACCCTATTGTATCTGTTAGGTTTATTATATTATTATTATTATTAGGGCCCGAGCACGGAGTGCAAGGACCCTATTGTAATTCGAATGTTTATTATTAGGGCCCGAGCACGGAGTGCAAGGACCCTATTGTATCTGTTAGGTTTATTATTAGGGCCCGAGCACGTAGTGCAAGGACCCTATTGTATTTACTCGGATTATTAGGGCCCGAGCACGGAGTGCAAGGACCCTATTGTATCTGTTAGAGTTATTATTATTAGGGCCCGAGCACGGAGTGCAAGGACCCTATTGTATCTGTTAGGTTTATTATTAGGGCCCGAGCACGGAGTGCAAGGACCCTATTGTAATTCGAATGTTTATTATTATTAGGGCCCGAGCACGGAGTGCAAGGACCCTATTGTAATTCGAATGTTTATTATTAGGGCCCGAGCACGGAGTGCAAGGACCCTATTGTAATTCGAATGTTTATTATTATTATTATTAGGGCCCGAGCACGGAGTGCAAGGACCCTATTGTATCTGTTAGGTTTATTATTAGGGCCCGAGCACGGAGTGCAAGGACCCTATTGTATCTGTTAGGTTTATTATTATTATTATTATTATTATTATTATTATTCCGACTTTTCCGTCGCCTTTTTGAGGCCTTTAACATACCCCAAAACTCACCAAATTTTGTATACACATCAGGAGTCGCGAAAAATTTCATATTTTATAGGAGAACGGCATAGGTAAACAAAAATGGCTCGATAGCGCCACCTGCAAAATTTGTTTTCGCGAGCACCTCCATATGCTTTATAGTACAAACCTGATTTTAACAGGGCATGTTCATCGGATAGAAACCTACAAAAAAGTCTCTTGGGACCAAGCTGTCAGTCGCACAGGAAGTCTGATATTTTGATGACAATATGTCATTTTTGCTGTATTTTGGTCATTTGCAGGCCTCGCTCTAGAACGAACTCCTCCTAGAGATTTGAGAGTAATGACTCCAAACTTTGGTTTTGTAAACTAGACACATGTCCGATGTTAAATTGCAAAGCTTTTAAGTTTTTATGGATGTTTGTGACCATGGCGGCGCGTCAAAATTGGAGGTCGTTTCGAAAACACGCCATGAAAAGAAAAATGGCCATTACTCAGCCATGCATAATCCAATCTGATCCAAAATTGATGTGCATGATTGTAGTCTGACTCTGAACACATCTGCAGTGAAAAAATCTGGAAAAAGTGTAGCGCCACCTGCTGGCAAGAGGAAATGACATGTTTTACTTGGAGCATCACTACTCCGAGTAGGATGAGCCGACACACCTGAAAATGACGTCCACCTGTTGAAAAGCCATTGAAGTTTACTCTGACAAAAAACCATAACTTTCAATGCGGGGGTGTGGTCGTGACAGAGCGGCAAAGTTGGGCATCTCGCTATGCACACAAAAGTTGCTCTCACGTGCACATTCCTTGTCCAATCTCACTGAAATTCAATGGATATGATGAAGCTTCTATTCTGAACCCATGGATATGACAATCTTGGACGAGCTCTATAGCGCCACCTAGTTATTGCATTGGGCACATTCTGCCCTGTATTTTCTCTTTGCTTTGTCCGATGTGCATGAAATTAAAACTGGAGATACTCAGAAGGGTCCTCTCTCATCATGTAAAGTTTCATGGGTGTACACCTGACGGTGCCTGCGTAACAGGAAGTGGTCGATTATGTGCACCCAAATAATAGAAATTTATTATAAATCAGCCGTTTGTCTCAGGAAGCTGAGATTTCAGAATTAGATGCCTTTAATAACCTCCAGCTTTGATATGTAACACTATAGGGTCTACGAGAAACTTCATCACTTGATTTTTTTAATGAAATTTTGGACTGAACAAAGATTTTTAGCATAAATTCTGTTTAGGTTATCAGCACCAAGAATTCAACTTTCATAGGCATTTATGTGCTACTGCTTCCTAAAAAAATTCAGAATGATTGAAGTTACAGGTGACATCTTAGAGAGCATTACATCCAAAAAGGTCCGAAAACGTCTTTTTAGGCAAAACTACAAACACCTATTTTTTTTCATAACTTAATCATCATATATCAACACCATTTATTTTTTTAAATGTAGGGATCTGTGTTTGCTGCCTTCCATATTTTTTTCAGAAGTCCAGGTGAAACAGATGATTTTAAAAAAATCCTGATTCATCCCAAAACCTGTGCTTTTTCCGTCTGGACTCCAAACAAGTGTGTTTTAAAATTACTTATGCTTCAAATATCCACACCAAGTTTCACACGCATATAGCTGAACATGTCTAAATGCTTCTTGAATATTCTTTACAGATATAAAATGAACTGGTCAACTGTAGGATGTCATTTCCTCTTACATGCTTAAGTCTTTTCCTCATGCTGCAGCCTGCTCCTCAATCATCCCTGTTGCTGGAGTCAAATTTCACCCCCCCCCCCCCACACACACACACACCAGCTGCCAGTTCATATGCTAACTAACCCAGAAGTGAGGTGACAAGAGTTTAGACACAAGAGGGAGGGCAGACTGCTTTTTCATTTGTTTTGTATGTCTTTCATAGATTTTTATGAATAATCATTGCTTTTCTAGTCATGTAAAATGCAATTAACCTAATATTTTATCTTTTTTTTTTACAAACAAAACATATGAATGTGCTCCAAAACAAAACCCAACTCTCAGTACAGTTCTACAGATGTAACATAAGACTTAGACAGTAAATGTCTCTTTTATCCTTTTTTAATCAATGCTGCAACTTCTTTTCCTTAATATAAATCCAATGAAATTAAACTACAAAACCAAAAAACACAACGTATAGCAAATTTCTCTAAATAAATTATGTGTATATACAATATGTAGCACTTTTAAACAAAATAATAACAAATCCTTCCAATACAAGCACAGAAAAATGGAACACAAAATTTAAAACCCAAATTTGAAATGGCAATTTTAAAAAGATAATTTTTTCAGCCTGCTAAAAGTGCACAATTGTAAAAGCTCTTTTATATAGACAACTGTTTGGTTGCTTAGAGCTCTAAATATAAAAACAATGCCTTTATGGACGTGGCACGGATGGCACGGATGTTCAGCAGGGTAAACCCCAGGAAAGCGGCGGGACCTGATGGAGTTCCCGGAAAGGTTCTGCGGGCCTGCGCCGATCAACTCTCCCAGGTCTTCACAAAAATCTTCAACCTGTCGCTAGCTCAGGCTTTCATCCCTGCTTGCCTGAAGTCATCCACTATCATCCCGATACCCAAAAAGTCCTCATCCACAGCCTTCCTCACGGACTTCCGCCCAGTTGCACTCACTGCTGTCATCACAAAGTGTCTGGAGCGGCTGCTCCTGGGACACATCAAAGACTCCCTCCCTCCAATCTTCGTCCCCCACCAGTTTGCTTACAAAGCAAACAGATCAACGGATGATGCCATTTCCATCACCCTCCACACTGCGCTGAGCCACCTGGAACACAGAGACACCTACGCCAGGATGCTCTTTGTGGACTATAGCTCAGCCTTTAACACAATCATTCCTGACATTCTGGTCAACAAACTGTCTGAACTAGGACTCCACCCACTCACCTGCTCGTGGATCAAGGACTTCCTGACAAACAGACCACAGACAGTCAAACTTGACCCCCACCTCTCCTCCACCCGGACGCTGAGCACAGGCTCCACACAGGGATGTGTGCTGAGTCCTCTGCTGTATACACTGTACACAGCAGACTGCAGACCAGCCCACACCAGCAACACCGTGGTGAAGTTTGCAGACGACACTACTGTGGTGGGGCTGATCTCTGGGGACGACGAGACGGCCTACAGAGACGAAGTCCTGAAACTCTCAAGGTGGTGTCAGGCTAATAACCTCATCCTGAACACCACCAAGACCAAGGAGATCATCCTGGACTTCAGAAAAAACAGAACAGATCCACCCCCACTCTACATCGATGGAAACTGTGTGGAGAGGGTCCACAGCTTCACCCTCCTGGGCACCACCATCTCTGCTGACCTCACATGGTCTAACAACACCATGACTGTCATCAGGAAGGCCCAGCAACGCCTGCACTTCCTGAGAAAACTTAGGAGGAACGACGTCAGCCAGGAGCTGCTGGTAACGTTCTACCGCTCAACCATTGAGAGCATTCTGTCCTATGGCATCACAGTGTGGTTTTCCCACTGCACTGAAGCAGAACGGCAGAGTCTCCAGAGAGTGGTAAAGACAGCGCAGAGGATCATCGGCTGCCCCCTCCCCTCACTGAAGGACATTTACCAGTCTCGCTGCCTCAGCAGAGTGACTAGCATCACCACTAACTCCACCCATTCTGCTTTCCCTCTGTTTGAACTGCTGCCCTCTGGAAGGAGGTACAGGTCCATCAGAACCAGGACAAACAGACTAAGAAACAGCTTTTTTCCACAGGCAATTATCATACGGAATGCACATACGTCCACCAACCACACCTCACTCTAATTTTACTACAATGCGTGCAATATCCTGACTGTCTAACCGGGTCACTGTGCAATAACTTGATATTTATTAAGCTGTGCTCACAGCAACTCATGTAATTCCATTCTATTTTATTCACAAATATTTAATATTTAACAGTTCCTGTCCATATTGTTCATTTTTTGTTAAGAGTTGTAAATACAGTATTTCTTTTTCTATTCTATTTTTATTTTTATTTTATGTAACTCCTTCACTCCAAGGCTGCTGCAATTTCATTGTATCCCCATGTACAATGACAATAAACGATTCTGATTCTGATTATATCACTTAGACACAGATGGAGAACCATATCAACTGGATTGGTAACAGCAACAACCACCGACCAAGCCGGCAAGCCCTGGCAGAAAAGATCCCCACAAGAAACACTGCAGGCTGTTCCATAAAAAATATAGTTTTACCATTGCCTTGCAGATCACAGTTGAAGTGGTTTAGTTTTCCTAAAAAAATTCAGAATGATTGAAGTTACAGGTGAACTTTTAGACAACATTTGATCCAAAAAGGTCCGAAAACGTCTTTTTAGGCAAAACTGCAAACACCTATTTTTTTGCATAACTTATCTTTCAAATATCAGCACAAAAAAATTAAAAACGGTAGGGATCTGTGTTTGCTGCCTTCCATATTTTTTTCAGACTTAAAAGTGTAACAGATGATTTATAAAAAATCCTTTTTCATCCAAAAACCTGTGTTAAATCTGTCTAGACTTAGTATTAAAAACTCTCCAAGATGAATGTGCCTGACTCCACCTGCAGGTGGATCACAGACTTCCTGACGGACAGACAGCAGTATGTGAGGCTGGGGAAGCTCGTCTCAGATACTCGGACCACAAGCACCGGATCCCCCCAGGGCTGTGTCCTTTCACCCCTGTTACTCTCCCTGTACACAAACAGCTGCACAGCTGGTCACCTGTCTGTCAAACTCCTGAAGTTTGCTGACGACACCACACTCATCGGCCTCATCTCTGACGGAGATGAGTCGGCCTACAGGAGTGAAATAGCCAGGCTGGTGTCATAGTGCAGCGCTAACAACCTGGAGCTTAATGCTCTGAAGACAGTGGAGATGACAGTGGACTTCAGGAAGGCCCCAGCCCCCCTCCCCCCTGTCATCCTCTGTGACTCCCCGGTGACCTCTGTGGAGTCCTTCTGCTTCCTGGGAACCATCATCAGCCAGGACCTCAAGTGGGAGCAGAACATCAGCTCCATCACTAAGAAGGTCCAGCAGAGGATGTACTTCCTGAGGCAGCTGAAGAAGTTTCACCTCCCTGAAAAGATGCTGGTAGACTTTTACACCGCCATCATTGAATCCACCCTCACGTCCTCCATCACAGTCTGGTTCGCTGCGGCCACGGCCAGAGACAAGGCCAAGCTGCAACGCGTCATCCACTCAGCAGAGAAGGTGATCGGCTGCCACCTCCCGTCTCTCCAGGAGCTGCACATCTCCAGGACCTGGAGGCGGGCAGCCAGGATTGTAGCCAACCCCTCTCATCCAGGACATAATCTCTTTCGGCCCCTCCCTTCTGGCAAGAGGCTCCGGTCCATCAGGACCAGGACCTCGCGCCACAAGAACAGCTTCTTCCCCACTGCAGTCAGCCTGCTGAACAGTACCCCAACTCCCCCAGGTGACCCCCCCTCCCCCCCCCGCCCACCAAAGGACTGTCGGTGCCACTTACAGGCCCCACCATCCCAGCCCATCTGTGCTCCCACTTTAATTCACCTTACTCTACTGTATATAGTGTGTTGTTGTTGTTAACTTAATTTTTAACTTATTCTTAATTGCACTATACACCAAGTCAAATTCCTCGTTTTGTAAAGTGCGCTCTACTGAACCTGGCAATAAAACTTTTTCTGATTTCTGATTCTATTAATCATTGTTTTTTATTCATTCAAAATGCAATTAAATCAATATTTTATCTTTTTTCTTTTCCTTTTTCTTTTTTTTTTATCTCTTATATCCTTTTTTATAATCAATGTTTGAACTTCTTTTCCTTTCTATTGTCATGGTTTCAGTTTGTTGTCTTTTTTTTCGCTTTAGTTCTTGTTCTGTCTTGTTTGGTTCTGTTTCCTGTTTTATTTTGAAAGGTTTCCTGTCTTGTCATGTTTCTTGAGTTTTACTTCCTTTGGTCCCCATCTGCCCTAATCGTGTTCACCTGTGTCTTGTCTGCCCTGTCTGTATATAAGTCTTGTCTCTGCCTTCCTCCTGTGCTGGTCCATTAACTTCTGCTCATGTTGATCACGTCTTCTTGTCTGGCGTCCATGTCCCTTGCCATGCCACAGTAAGTTTTTGTTTTTAGTTTTGTCATCCTGCTCTGCAGCGCTTTTTGTTAGTTAAATAAACCCACTTGCCCTGAACCCGTTTGCCTCCCGTCTCTGCGCCTGGGTCCTACCTGCTGTCGAGCCCCCCCCCCACACGACATCTATACATCCAATGAAATTAAACTACAAATCAACAAACACAACTGATAACAAATGTCTCTAAAAAATGATGTGTATATTTGCAGAACCTTAAAAACACCAAACAAATAACAAATGCTTCCCAAATAAAGCACAAAAAATGGAACACAAAATGTAAAACCCAAGTTAGAAATTGCAATTTGAAAAGATACTTTTTTCATCAGCTTTTCAAAATCAATCACCAATTCTACTCTTCTGTGGATGAAACAAAGAACTCCAGAACAATGAAGCCATTTCTCTAAGTCTCTCTCACCTTCAGTTTTAAACAAGGTCTGTGAAAATCCACCATACATTGGTCACATGAACTCAGAGACCTGCTAAAAGTGCACAATTGTAAAAGCTCTTTTATATAGACAACTGTTTGTTTGCTTAGAGCTGTAAATATAAAAAAAAATGCTTTTCTATCACCTAGACACAGATGGAGAACCATATCAACTGGATTAATAACAGGGTGGCATGTTTAGACAAAATGAAGCTGTCCATCACATTTTTGACCTAAACATGTAAACACATCCTTGGCTCTGCGGTTAGGAAATGGTATTTGGGAATCTCTTTATACCAGGAGCCAGCCTGGCCATTGGAACATCGCCACAGTGCCCATCCAGACTGGGACAGCAACGGGGTCCACTTCAGAGCCGTGAGCTGCTGTGTTTAACTCCAGCTGTCCCAGCAAGGGAGACAACTGCAGCAACATCCACTGACCAAGCTGACAAGCCCTGGCAGAAAAGATCCCCACAAGAAAAACACTGGCTCAGGCAGGCTGGTCAAAAAAAAATAGTTTTGCCATTGTCTTGCAGCTCGCAGATCAAGTGGTTTAGTTTTCCAGTAATGTCAGTCAAGAATGCAAGTTCAGATTCACAATGTTCATATTCACCATATTCAACAGACATCTCCTCCAATAGCACCTTAAAAATCCTGTGCTGTTTTGCTTTGCAGCTGAGGTTGTTTACGATTTTCAGAATAAGAGTCATTATATGTCCAGAGCCAATCACTTCTGCACATAAGGCCTGCTGGTGAATGACGCAGCAGTAATGCAGACATTTTGGAAAGTCTGGGTCAGCTTTACAGTGAGTGATGAAACCTGTTTGTCTATTGATCATAGCAGGAGTCCCATCTGCAGTCACTGCTACCAGCTTTTCTAATTGTACCTTTTTCTGCACAAAAACTCCTTCACCGTGTTATACATTTCAACTCCTCTTGTAGTTGTCTGTTAGGGCAGATGTGTCAGGAGTTCTTCTCTTGTGGAAACCAAAAGCTATGCTGTACTGTTGCCGTCCACAGACTCATTACACTGGACGTTAACCACCTGCACTTTGCAAGATCCCGGTCCAGCTAATGGGCCAAGTTATCAGACATAGCTGACACTCATCTAGACATTGTAGTGGAAATTGAATGAGTTCTATTGTTCTCATCCTTAGGGACAGTGATAGCAATTATCATCATTGCTTGAATTTTTTTCATGCTATATGCAAAAGTCTTTGTCCCTTAAGGCAACAGATTACAGCCCCCCCCCCCCCCCCCCCCCCAGGCAGCTGTCGTATTAACAATAGCTTGGAGCTCCAGAATGGACAAGAAAAAACGACGAGAATGGCTCGAGCAGGGCGTTGCTCACGGGGCGGTCGCTCGTGCCATGCGGTCGCACGTGCTCGGGCCCGCTAAATGCTACTTGTAGCTTTAATTATTATTATTATTTTTCTTCTGCCGGAAGAATCGCATTTTTGAGGCCTTTAACATACCCCAAAACTCACCAAATTTGGCACACACATCAGGGGTCGCGAAAAATTTCGTATTTTATGAGAAATTGGCATGGGTGCGCAAAAATGGCTCGACAGCGCCACCTACACTGACTTTTGTCCCGACGCCCCGCATACGCTTTAACGTACAAGCTTGATTTTTTCAGGGCATGTTCATCAGATGGAAACCTACAAAAAAGTCTGTAGGTACCAAGCTGTCAGTCGCACAGGAAGTCTGCTATATTGATGTCAATATGTCATTTTTGCTCTATTTTGGACATTTGCAGGCCTCCTTCTAGAACGAACTCCTCCTAGAGATTTGTGAATAATGACTCCAAACTTTGGTTTTGTAAACTAGACACATGTCCGATGTTAAATTGCAAAGCTTTTAAGTTTTTACAGAAGTTTGTGACCGTGGCGGCGCGTAGAAATTCGACGTTGTTTCGAAAACACGCCATGAAAAGAAAAATGTCCATTACTCAGCCATGCATAATCCAATCTGATCAAAAATTGATATGCATGATTGTAGTCTGACTCTGAACACATCTGCAGTGAAAGAATCTGGAAAAAGTGTAGCGCCACCTGCTGGCAAGAGGAAATGACATGTTTGACTTGGAGCATCACTGCTCCGAGTAGGATGAGCAGACACACCTGAAAATGACGTCCACCTGTTGAAAAGCCATTGAAGTTTACTCTGACAAAAAACCATAACTTTCAATGCGGGGGTGTGGTCGTGACAGAGCGGCAAAGTTGGGCATCTCGCTATGCACACAAAAGTTGCTCTCACGTGCACATTCCTTGTCCAATCTCACTGAAATTCAATGGATATGATGAAGCTTCTATTCTGAACCCATGGATATGACAATCTTGGACGAGCTCTATAGCGCCACCTAGTTATTGCATTGGGCACATTCTGCCCTGTATTTCCTCTTGGCTTTGTCCGATGTGCATGAAATTAAAACTGGAGATACTCAGAAGGGTCCTCTCTCATCATGTAAAGTTTCATGGGTGTACACCTGACGGTGCCTGCGTAACAGGAAGTGGTCGATTATGTGCACCCAAATAATAGAAATTTATTATAAATCAGCCGTTTGTCTCAGGAAGCTGAGATTTCAGAATTAGATGCCTTTAATAACCTCCAGCTTTGATATGTAACACTATAGGGTCTACGAGAAACTTCATCACTTGATTTTTTTAATGAAATTTTGGACTGAACAAAGATTTTTAGCATAAATTCTGTTTAGGTTATCAGCACCAAGAATTCAACTTTCATAGGCATTTATGTGCTACTGCTTCCTAAAAAAATTCAGAATGATTGAAGTTACAGGTGACATCTTAGAGGGCATTACATCCAAAAAGGTCCGAAAACGTCTTTTTAGGCAAAACTGCAAACACCTATTTTTTTGCATAACTTATCTTTCAAATATCAGCACAAAAAAATTAAAAACGGTAGGGATCTGTGTTTGCTGCCTTCCATATTTTTTTCAGACTTAAAAGTGTAACAGATGATTTATAAAAAATCCTTTTTCATCCAAAAACCTGTGTTAAATCTGTCTAGACTCCAAACAAACATTTTTTTATGGTAACTTATGTTTCAACAATCGACACCAATTTTCACAGACCTAAAGCTGAACATGTCCCATAGCTCCCTGAATATTTTCATAGATATAAAATGAACTGGTCATTCTAACATCTGGCATTCTAACATCTAACATCTTACATGTCAAAGCCTCTCTCAGCCTGGCTCTGCTGAAGGAGTCGTGTTACAACCCCGCCCCCTCCTGCTGGGACCCCTGCTATGTAAATTAGCAAGCAGTGAACAGAGAGATGAGGAGTAAGAATGACCATTATTCAGGCATGCATAATCCAAAGACAGCCAGTTAAACACTGAAAGACATATTTTTTCGGTATGTCTTTCATACATCTTTAGTATTAAAAACTCTCCAAGATGAATGTGCCTGACTCCACCTGCAGGTGGATCACAGACTTCCTGACGGACAGACAGCAGTATGTGAGGCTGGGGAAGCTCGTCTCAGATACTCGGACCACAAGCACCGGATCCCCCCAGGGCTGTGTCCTTTCACCCCTGTTACTCTCCCTGTACACAAACAGCTGCACAGCTGGTCACCTGTCTGTCAAACTCCTGAAGTTTGCTGACGACACCACACTCATCGGCCTCATCTCTGACGGAGATGAGTCGGCCTACAGGAGTGAAATAGCCAGGCTGGTGTCATAGTGCAGCGCTAACAACCTGGAGCTTAATGCTCTGAAGACAGTGGAGATGACAGTGGACTTCAGGAAGGCCCCAGCCCCCCTCCCCCCTGTCATCCTCTGTGACTCCCCGGTGACCTCTGTGGAGTCCTTCTGCTTCCTGGGAACCATCATCAGCCAGGACCTCAAGTGGGAGCAGAACATCAGCTCCATCACTAAGAAGGTCCAGCAGAGGATGTACTTCCTGAGGCAGCTGAAGAAGTTTCACCTCCCTGAAAAGATGCTGGTAGACTTCTACGATGCCATCATCGAATCCACCCTCACGTCCTCCATCACAGTCTGGTTCGCTGCGGCCACGGCCAGAGACAAGGCCAAGCTGCAACGCGTCATCCACTCAGCAGAGAAGGTGATCGGCTGCCACCTCCCGTCTCTCCAGGAGCTGCACATCTCCAGGACCTGGAGGCGGGCAGCCAGGATTGTAGCCAACCCCTCTCATCCAGGACATAATCTCTTTCGGCCCCTCCCTTCTGGCAAGAGGCTCCGGTCCATCAGGACCAGGACCTCGCGCCACAAGAACAGCTTCTTCCCCACTGCAGCCAGCCTGCTGAACAGAACCCCAACTCCCCCAGGTGACCCCCCCTCCCCCCCCCCGCCCACCAAAGGACTGTCGGTGCCACTTACAGGCCCCACCATCCCAGCCCATCTGTGCTCCCACTTTAATTCACCTTACTCTACTGTATATAGTGTGTTGTTGTTGTTAACTTAATTTTTAACTTATTCTTAATTGCACTATACACCAAGTCAAATTCCTCGTTTTGTAAAGTGCGCTCTACTGAACCTGGCAATAAAACTTTTTCTGATTCCTGATTCTGATTCTGATTCTATTAATCATTGTTTTTTATTCATTCAAAATGCAATTAAATCAATATTTTATCTTTTTTCTTTTCCTTTTTCTTTTTTTTTATCTCTTATATCCTTTTTTATAATCAATGTTTGAACTTCTTTTCCTTTCTATTGTCATGGTTTCAGTTTGTTGTCTTTTTTTTCGCTTTAGTTCTTGTTCTGTCTTGTTTGGTTCTGTTTCCTGTTTTATTTTGAAAGGTTTTCTGTCTTGTCATGTTTCTTGAGTTTTACTTCCTTTGGTCCCCATCTGCCCTAATCGTGTTCACCTGTGTCTTGTCTGCCCTGTCTGTATATAAGTCTTGTCTCTGCCTTCCTCCTGTGCTGGTCCATTAACTTCTGCTCATGTTGATCACGTCTTCTTGTCTGGCGTCCATGTCCCTTGCCATGCCACAGTAAGTTTTTGTTTTTAGTTTTGTCATCCTGCTCTGCAGCGCTTTTTGTTAGTTAAATAAACCCACTTGCCCTGAACCCGTTTGCCTCCCGTCTCTGCGCCTGGGTCCTACCTGCTCTCGAGCCTCCCCCCCACACGACATCTATACATCCAATGAAATTAAACTACAAATCAACAAACACAACTGATAACAAATGTCTCTAAAAAATGATGTGTATATTTGCAGAACCTTAAAAACACCAAACAAATAACAAATGCTTCCCAAATAAAGCACAAAAAATGGAACACAAAATGTAAAACCCAAGTTAGAAATTGCAATTTGAAAAAGATACTTTTTTCAGCAGCTTTTCAAAATCAATCACCAATTCTACTCTTCTGTGGATGAAACAAAGAACTCCAGAACAATGAAGCCATTTCTCTAAGTCTCTCTCACCTTCAGTTTTAAACAAGGTCTGTGAAAATCCACCATACATTGGTCACATGAACTCAGAGACCTGCTAAAAGTGCACAATTGTAAAAGCTCTTTTATATAGACAACTGTTTGTTTGCTTAGAGCTCTAAATATAAAAAAAATGCTTTTCTATCACCTAGACACAGATGGAGAACCATATCAACTGGATTAATAACAGGGTGGCATGTTTAGACAACATGAAGCTGTCCATCACATTTTTGACCTAAACATGTAAACACATCCTTGGCTCTGCGGTTAGGAAATGGTATTTGGGAATCTCTTTATACCAGGAGCCAGCCTGGCCATTGGAACATCGCCACAGTGCCCATCCAGACTGGGACAGCAACGGGGTCCACTTCAGAGCCGTGAGCTGCTGTGTTTAACTCCAGCTGTCCCAGCAAGGTAGACAACTGCAGCAACATCCACTGACCAAGCTGACAAGCCCTGGCAGAAAAGATCCCCACAAGAAAAACACTGGCTCAGGCAGGCTGGTCAAAAAAAATAGTTTTGCCATTGTCTTGCAGCTCGCAGATCAAGTGGTTTAGTTTTCCAGTAATGTCAGTCAAGAATGCAAGTTCAGATTCACAATGTTCATATTCACCATATTCAACAGACATCTCCTCCAATAGCACCTTAAAAATCCTGTGCTGTTTTGCTTTGCAGCTGAGGTTGTTTACGATTTTCAGAATAAGAGTCATTATATGTCCAGAGCCAATCACTTCTGCACATAAGGCCTGCTGGTGAATGACGCAGCAGTAATGCAGACATTTTGGAAAGTCTGGGTCAGCTTTACAGTGAGTGATTAAACCTGTTTGTCTATTGATCATAGCAGGAGTCCCATCTGCAGTCACTGCTACCAGCTTTTCTAATTGTACCTTTTTCTGCACAAAAACTCCTTCACCGTGTTATACATTTCAACTCCTCTTGTAATTGTCTGTTAGGGCAGATGTGTCAGGAGTTCTTCTCTTGTGGAAACCAAAAGCTATGCTGTACTGTTGCCGTCCACAGACTCATCACACTGGACGTTAACCACCTGCACTTTGCAAGATCCCGGTCCAGCTAATTGGCCAAGTTATCAGACATAGCTGACACTCATCTAGACATTGTAGTGGAAATTGAATGAGTTCTATTGTTCTCATCCTTAGGGACAGTGATAGCAATTATCATCATTGCTTGAATTTTTTTCATGCTATATGCAAAAGTCTTTGTCCCTTAAGGCAACAGATTACAGCCCCCCCCCCCCCCCCCCCCCCAGGCTGCTGTCGTATTAACAATAGCTTGGAGCTCCAGAATGGACAAGAAAAAACGACGAAAATGGCTCGAGCAGGGCGTTGCTCACGGGGCGGTCGCTCGTGCCATGCGGTCGCACGTGCTCGGGCCCGCTAAATGCTACTTGTAGCTTTAATTAGGGCCCGAGCACGGAGTGCAAGGACCCTATTGTATCTGTTAGGTTTATTATTAGGGCCCGAGCACGGAGTGCAAGGACCCTATTGTATCTGTTAGGTTTATTATTAGGGCCCGAGCACGGAGTGCAAGGACCCTATTGTATCTGTTAGGTTTATTATTATTATTATTAGGGCCCGAGCACGGAGTGCAAGGACCCTATTGTATCTGTTAGGTTTATTATTATTAGGGCCCGAGCACGGAGTGCAAGGACCCTATTGTATCTGTTAGGTTTATTAGGGCCCGAGCACGGAGTGCAAGGACCCTATTGTATCTGTTAGGTTTATTATTATTATTATTCTTCCGACTTTTCCGTCGCCTTTTTGAGGCCTTTAACATACCCCAAAACTCACCAAATTTTGTATACACATCAGGAGTCGCGAAAAATTTCATATTTTATAGGAGAACGGCATAGGTAAACAAAAATGGCTCGATAGCGCCACCTGCAAAATTTGTTTTCGCGAGCACCTCCATATGCTTTATAGTACAAACCTGATTTTAACAGGGCATGTTCATCGGATGGAAACCTACAAAAAAGTCTCTTGGGACCAAGCTGTCAGTCGCACAGGAAGTCTGATATTTTGATGACAATATGTCATTTTTGCTGTATTTTGGTCATTTGCAGGCCTCGCTCTAGAACGAACTCCTCCTAGAGATTTGAGAGTAATGACTCCAAACTTTGGTTTTGTAAACTAGACACATGTCCGATGTTAAATTGCAAAGCTTTTAAGTTTTTATGGATGTTTGTGACCATGGCGGCGCGTCAAAATTGGAGGTCGTTTCGAAAACACGCCATGAAAAGAAAAATGGCCATTACTCAGCCATGCATAATCCAATCTGATCCAAAATTGATGTGCATGATTGTAGTCTGACTCTGAACACATCTGCAGTGAAAAAATCTGGAAAAAGTGTAGCGCCACCTGCTGGCAAGAGGAAATGACATGTTTTACTTGGAGCATCACTGCTCCGAGTAGGATGAGCCGACACACCTGAAAATGACGTCCACCTGTTGAAAAGCCATTGAAGTTTACTCTGACAAAAAACCATAACTTTCAATGCGGGGGTGTGGTCGTGACAGAGCGGCAAAGTTGGGCATCTCGCTATGCACACAAAAGTTGCTCTCACGTGCACATTCCTTGTCCAATCTCACTGAAATTCAATGGATATGATGAAGCTTCTATTCTGAACCCATGGATATGATAATCTTGGACGAGCTCTATAGCGCCACCTAGTTATTGCATTGGGCACATTCTGCCCTGTATTTTCTCTTTGCTTTGTCCGATGTGCATGAAATTAAAACTGGAGATACTCAGAAGGGTCCTCTCTCATCATGTAAAGTTTCATGGGTGTACACCTGACGGTGCCTGCGTAACAGGAAGTGGTCGATTATGTGCACCCAAATAATAGAAATTTATTATAAATCAGCCGTTTGTCTCAGGAAGCTGAGATTTCAGAATTAGATGCCTTTAATAACCTCCAGCTTTGATATGTAACACTATAGGGTCTACGAGAAACTTCATCACTTGATTTTTTTAATGAAATTTTGGACTGAACAAAGATTTTTAGCATAAATTCTGTTTAGGTTATCAGCACCAAGAATTCAACTTTCATAGGCATTTATGTGCTACTGCTTCCTAAAAAAATTCAGAATGATTGAAGTTACAGGTGACATCTTAGAGAGCATTACATCCAAAAAGGTCCGAAAACGTCTTTTTAGGCAAAACTGCAAACACCTATTTTTTTGCATAACTTATCTTTCAAATATCAGCACAAAAAAATTAAAAACGGTAGGGATCTGTGTTTGCTGCCTTCCATATTTTTTTCAGACTTAAAAGTGTAACAGATGATTTATAAAAAATCCTTTTCATCCAAAAACCTGTGTTAAATCTGTCTAGACTCCAAACAAACATTTTTTTATGGTAACTTATGTTTCAACAATCGACACCAATTTTCACAGACCTAAAGCTGAACATGTCCCATAGCTCCCTGAATATTTTCATAGATATAAAATGAACTGGTCATTCTAACATCTGGCATTCTAACATCTAACATCTTACATGTCAAAGCCTCTCTCAGCCTGGCTCTGCTGAAGGAGTCGTGTTACAACCCCACCCCCTCCTGCTGGGACCCCTGCTATGTAAATTAGCAAGCAGTGAACAGAGAGGTGAGGAGTAAGAATGGTCATTACTCAGGCATGCATAATCCAAAGACAGCCAGTTAAACATTGAAAGACATATTTTTTCGGTATGTCTTTCATACATCTTTAGTATTAAAAACTCTCCAAGATGAATGTGCCTGACTCCACCTGCAGGTGGATCACAGACTTCCTGACGGACAGACAGCAGTATGTGAGGCTGGGGAAGCTCGTCTCAGATACTCGGACCACAAGCACCGGATCCCCCCAGGGCTGTGTCCTTTCACCCCTGTTACTCTCCCTGTACACAAACAGCTGCACAGCTGGTCACCTGTCTGTCAAACTCCTGAAGTTTGCTGACGACACCACACTCATCGGCCTCATCTCTGACGGAGATGAGTCGGCCTACAGGAGTGAAATAGCCAGGCTGGTGTCATAGTGCAGCGCTAACAACCTGGAGCTTAATGCTCTGAAGACAGTGGAGATGACAGTGGACTTCAGGAAGGCCCCAGCCCCCCTCCCCCCTGTCATCCTCTGTGACTCCCCGGTGACCTCTGTGGAGTCCTTCTGCTTCCTGGGAACCATCATCAGCCAGGACCTCAAGTGGGAGCAGAACATCAGCTCCATCACTAAGAAGGTCCAGCAGAGGATGTACTTCCTGAGGCAGCTGAAGAAGTTTCACCTCCCTGAAAAGATGCTGGTAGACTTTTACACCGCCATCATCGAATCCACCCTCACGTCCTCCATCACAGTCTGGTTCGCTGCGGCCACGGCCAGAGACAAGGCCAAGCTGCAACGCGTCATCCACTCAGCAGAGAAGGTGATCGGCTGCCACCTCCCGTCTCTCCAGGAGCTGCACATCTCCAGGACCTGGAGGCGGGCAGCCAGGATTGTAGCCAACCCCTCTCATCCAGGACATAATCTCTTTCGGCCCCTCCCTTCTGGCAAGAGGCTCCGGTCCATCAGGACCAGGACCTCGCGCCACAAGAACAGCTTCTTCCCCACTGCAGCCAACCTGCTGAACAGAACCCCAACTCCCCCAGGTGACCCCCCCTCCCCCCCCCGCCCACCAAAGGACTGTCGGTGCCACTTACAGGCCCCACCATCCCAGCCCATCTGTGCTCCCACTTTAATTCACCTTACTCTACTGTATATAGTGTGTTGTTGTTGTTAACTTAATTTTTAACTTATTCTTAATTGCACTATACACCAAGTCAAATTCCTCGTTTTGTAAAGTGCGCTCTACTGAACCTGGCAATAAAACTTTTTCTGATTCCTGATTCTGATTCTGATTCTATTAATCATTGTTTTTTATTCATTCAAAATGCAATTAAATCAATATTTTATCTTTTTTCTTTTCCTTTTTCTTTTTTTTTTATCTCTTATATCCTTTTTTATAATCAATGTTTGAACTTCTTTTCCTTTCTATTGTCATGGTTTCAGTTTGTTGTCTTTTTTTTCGCTTTAGTTCTTGTTCTGTCTTGTTTGGTTCTGTTTCCTGTTTTATTTTGAAAGGTTTCCTGTCTTGTCATGTTTCTTGAGTTTTACTTCCTTTGGTCCCCATCTGCCCTAATCGTGTTCACCTGTGTCTTGTCTGCCCTGTCTGTATATAAGTCTTGTCTCTGCCTTCCTCCTGTGCTGGTCCATTAACTTCTGCTCATGTTGATCACGTCTTCTTGTCTGGCGTCCATGTCCCTTGCCATGCCACAGTAAGTTTTTGTTTTTAGTTTTGTCATCCTGCTCTGCAGCGCTTTTTGTTAGTTAAATAAACCCACTTGCCCTGAACCCGTTTGCCTCCCGTCTCTGCGCCTGGGTCCTACCTGCTCTCGAGCCTCCCCCCCACACGACATCTATACATCCAATGAAATTAAACTACAAATCAACAAACACAACTGATAACAAATGCCTCTAAAAAATGATGTGTATATTTGCAGAACCTTAAAAACACCAAACAAATAACAAATGCTTCCCAATTAAAGCACAAAAAATGGAACACAAAATGTAAAACCCAAGTTAGAAATTGCAATTTGAAAAAGATACTTTTTTCAGCAGCTTTTCAAAATCAATCACCAATTCTACTCTTCTGTGGATGAAACAAAGAACTCCAGAACAATGAAGCCATTTCTCTAAGTCTCTCTCACCTTCAGTTTTAAACAAGGTCTGTGAAAATCCACCATACATTGGTCACATGAACTCAGAGACCTGCTAAAAGTGCACAATTGTAAAAGCTCTTTTATATAGACAACTGTTTGTTTGCTTAGAGCTCTAAATATAAAAAAAATGCTTTTCTATCACCTAGACACAGATGGAGAACCATATCAACTGGATTAATAACAGGGTGGCATGTTTAGACAACATGAAGCTGTCCATCACATTTTTGACCTAAACATGTAAACACATCCTTGGCTCTGCGGTTAGGAAATGGTATTTGGGAATCTCTTTATACCAGGAGGCAGCCTGGCCATTGGAACATCGCCACAGTGCCCATCCAGACTGGGACAGCAACGGGGTCCACTTCAGAGCCGTGAGCTGCTGTGTTTAACTCCAGCTGTCCCAGCAAGGTAGACAACTGCAGCAACATCCACTGACCAAGCTGACAAGCCCTGGCAGAAAAGATCCCCACAAGAAAAACACTGGCTCAGGCAGGCTGGTCAAAAAAAAATAGTTTTGCCATTGTCTTGCAGCTCGCAGATCAAGTGGTTTAGTTTTCCAGTAATGTCAGTCAAGAATGCAAGTTCAGATTCACAATGTTCATATTCACCATATTCAACAGACATCTCCTCCAATAGCACCTTAAAAATCCTGTGCTGTTTAGCTTTGCAGCTGAGGTTGTTTACGATTTTCAGAATAAGAGTCATTATATGTCCAGAGCCAATCACTTCTGCACATAAGGCCTGCTGGTGAATGACGCAGCAGTAATGCAGACATTTTGGAAAGTCTGGGTCAGCTTTACAGTGAGTGATGAAACCTGTTTGTCTATTGATCATAGCAGGAGTCCCATCTGCAGTCACTGCTACCAGCTTTTCTAATTGTACCTTTTTCTGCACAAAAACTCCTTCACCGTGTTATACATTTCAACTCCTCTTGTAATTGTCTGTTAGGGCAGATGTGTCAGGAGTTCTTCTCTTGTGGAAACCAAAAGCTATGCTGTACTGTTGCCGTCCACAGACTCATCACACTGGACGTTAACCACCTTCACTTTGCAAGATCCCGGTCCAGCTAATTGGCCAAGTTATCAGACATAGCTGACATTCAATTTCCACTACAATGTCTAGATGAGTGAGTTCTATTGTTCTCATCCTTAGGGACAGTGATAGCAATTATCATCATTGCTTGAATTTTTTTCATGCTATATGCAAAAGTCTTTGTCCCTTAAGGCAACAGATTACAGCCCCCCCCCCCCCCCCCCCCCCCCAGGCTGCTGTCGTATTAACAATAGCTTGGAGCTCCAGAATGGACAAGAAAAAACGACGAGAATGGCTCGAGCAGGGCGTTGCTCACGGGGCGGTCGCTCGTGCCATGCGGTCGCACGTGCTCGGGCCCGCTAAATGCTACTTGTAGCTTTAATTATTATTATTATTATTATTATTATTATTCTTCCGACTTTTCCGTCGCCTTTTTGAGGCCTTTAACATACCCCAAAACTCACCAAATTTTGTATACACATCAGGAGTCGCGAAAAATTTCATATTTTATAGGAGAACGGCATAGGTAAACAAAAATGGCTCGATAGCGCCACCTGCAAAATTTGTTTTCGCGAGCACCTCCATATGCTTTATAGTACAAACCTGATTTTAACAGGGCATGTTCATCGGATAGAAACCTACAAAAAAGTCTCTTGGGACCAAGCTGTCAGTCGCACAGGAAGTCTGATATTTTGATGACAATATGTCATTTTTGCTGTATTTTGGTCATTTGCAGGCCTCGCTCTAGAACGAACTCCTCCTAGAGATTTGAGAGTAATGACTCCAAACTTTGGTTTTGTAAACTAGACACATGTCCGATGTTAAATTGCAAAGCTTTTAAGTTTTTATGGATGTTTGTGACCATGGCGGCGCGTCAAAATTGGAGGTCGTTTCGAAAACACGCCATGAAAAGAAAAATGGCCATTACTCAGCCATGCATAATCCAATCTGATCCAAAATTGATGTGCATGATTGTAGTCTGACTCTGAACACATCTGCAGTGAAAAAATCTGGAAAAAGTGTAGCGCCACCTGCTGGCAAGAGGAAATGACATGTTTTACTTGGAGCATCACTACTCCGAGTAGGATGAGCCGACACACCTGAAAATGACGTCCACCTGTTGAAAAGCCATTGAAGTTTACTCTGACAAAAAACCATAACTTTCAATGCGGGGGTGTGGTCGTGACAGAGCGGCAAAGTTGGGCATCTCGCTATGCACACAAAAGTTGCTCTCACGTGCACATTCCTTGTCCAATCTCACTGAAATTCAATGGATATGATGAAGCTTCTATTCTGAACCCATGGATATGACAATCTTGGACGAGCTCTATAGCGCCACCTAGTTATTGCATTGGGCACATTCTGCCCTGTATTTTCTCTTTGCTTTGTCCGATGTGCATGAAATTAAAACTGGAGATACTCAGAAGGGTCCTCTCTCATCATGTAAAGTTTCATGGGTGTACACCTGACGGTGCCTGCGTAACAGGAAGTGGTCGATTATGTGCACCCAAATAATAGAAATTTATTATAAATCAGCCGTTTGTCTCAGGAAGCTGAGATTTCAGAATTAGATGCCTTTAATAACCTCCAGCTTTGATATGTAACACTATAGGGTCTACGAGAAACTTCATCACTTGATTTTTTTAATGAAATTTTGGACTGAACAAAGATTTTTAGCATAAATTCTGTTTAGGTTATCAGCACCAAGAATTCAACTTTCATAGGCATTTATGTGCTACTGCTTCCTAAAAAAATTCAGAATGATTGAAGTTACAGGTGACATCTTAGAGAGCATTACATCCAAAAAGGTCCGAAAACGTCTTTTTAGGCAAAACTACAAACACCTATTTTTTTTCATAACTTAATCATCATATATCAACACCATTTATTTTTTTAAATGTAGGGATCTGTGTTTGCTGCCTTCCATATTTTTTTCAGAAGTCCAGGTGAAACAGATGATTTTAAAAAAATCCTGATTCATCCCAAAACCTGTGCTTTTTCCGTCTGGACTCCAAACAAGTGTGTTTTAAAATTACTTATGCTTCAAATATCCACACCAAGTTTCACACGCATATAGCTGAACATGTCTAAATGCTTCTTGAATATTCTTTACAGATATAAAATGAACTGGTCAACTGTAGGATGTCATTTCCTCTTACATGCTTAAGTCTTTTCCTCATGCTGCAGCCTGCTCCTCAATCATCCCTGTTGCTGGAGTCAAATTTCACCCCCCCCCCCCCCCCCCCCACACACACACACACCAGCTGCCAGTTCATATGCTAACTAACCCAGAAGTGAGGTGACAAGAGTTTAGACACAAGAGGGAGGGCAGACTGCTTTTTCATTTGTTTTGTATGTCTTTCATAGATTTTTATGAATAATCATTGCTTTTCTAGTCATGTAAAATGCAATTAACCTAATATTTTATCTTTTTTTTTTACAAACAAAACATATGAATGTGCTCCAAAACAAAACCCAACTCTCAGTACAGTTCTACAGATGTAACATAAGACTTAGACAGTAAATGTCTCTTTTATCCTTTTTTAATCAATGCTGCAACTTCTTTTCCTTAATATAAATCCAATGAAATTAAACTACAAAACCAAAAAACACAACGTATAGCAAATTTCTCTAAATAAATTATGTGTATATACAATATGTAGCACTTTTAAACAAAATAATAACAAATCCTTCCAATACAAGCACAGAAAAATGGAACACAAAATTTAAAACCCAAATTTGAAATGGCAATTTTAAAAAGATAATTTTTTCAGCCTGCTAAAAGTGCACAATTGTAAAAGCTCTTTTATATAGACAACTGTTTGGTTGCTTAGAGCTCTAAATATAAAAACAATGCCTTTATGGACGTGGCACGGATGGCACGGATGTTCAGCAGGGTAAACCCCAGGAAAGCGGCGGGACCTGATGGAGTTCCCGGAAAGGTTCTGCGGGCCTGCGCCGATCAACTCTCCCAGGTCTTCACAAAAATCTTCAACCTGTCGCTAGCTCAGGCTTTCATCCCTGCTTGCCTGAAGTCATCCACTATCATCCCGATACCCAAAAAGTCCTCATCCACAGCCTTCCTCACGGACTTCCGCCCAGTTGCACTCACTGCTGTCATCACAAAGTGTCTGGAGCGGCTGCTCCTGGGACACATCAAAGACTCCCTCCCTCCAATCTTCGTCCCCCACCAGTTTGCTTACAAAGCAAACAGATCAACGGATGATGCCATTTCCATCACCCTCCACACTGCGCTGAGCCACCTGGAACACAGAGACACCTACGCCAGGATGCTCTTTGTGGACTATAGCTCAGCCTTTAACACAATCATTCCTGACATTCTGGTCAACAAACTGTCTGAACTAGGACTCCACCCACTCACCTGCTCGTGGATCAAGGACTTCCTGACAAACAGACCACAGACAGTCAAACTTGACCCCCACCTCTCCTCCACCCGGACGCTGAGCACAGGCTCCACACAGGGATGTGTGCTGAGTCCTCTGCTGTATACACTGTACACAGCAGACTGCAGACCAGCCCACACCAGCAACACCGTGGTGAAGTTTGCAGACGACACTACTGTGGTGGGGCTGATCTCTGGGGACGACGAGACGGCCTACAGAGACGAAGTCCTGAAACTCTCAAGGTGGTGTCAGGCTAATAACCTCATCCTGAACACCACCAAGACCAAGGAGATCATCCTGGACTTCAGAAAAAACAGAACAGATCCACCCCCACTCTACATCGATGGAAACTGTGTGGAGAGGGTCCACAGCTTCACCCTCCTGGGCACCACCATCTCTGCTGACCTCACATGGTCTAACAACACCATGACTGTCATCAGGAAGGCCCAGCAACGCCTGCACTTCCTGAGAAAACTTAGGAGGAACGACGTCAGCCAGGAGCTGCTGGTAACGTTCTACCGCTCAACCATTGAGAGCATTCTGTCCTATGGCATCACAGTGTGGTTTTCCCACTGCACTGAAGCAGAACGGCAGAGTCTCCAGAGAGTGGTAAAGACAGCGCAGAGGATCATCGGCTGCCCCCTCCCCTCACTGAAGGACATTTACCAGTCTCGCTGCCTCAGCAGAGTGACTAGCATCACCACTAACTCCACCCATTCTGCTTTCCCTCTGTTTGAACTGCTGCCCTCTGGAAGGAGGTACAGGTCCATCAGAACCAGGACAAACAGACTAAGAAACAGCTTTTTTCCACAGGCAATTATCATACGGAATGCACATACGTCCACCAACCACACCTCACTCTAATTTTACTACAATGCGTGCAATATCCTGACTGTCTAACCGGGTCACTGTGCAATAACTTGATATTTATTAAGCTGTGCTCACAGCAACTCATGTAATTCCATTCTATTTTATTCACAAATATTTAATATTTAACAGTTCCTGTCCATATTGTTCATTTTTTGTTAAGAGTTGTAAATACAGTATTTCTTTTTCTATTCTATTTTTATTTTTATTTTATGTAACTCCTTCACTCCAAGGCTGCTGCAATTTCATTGTATCCCCATGTACAATGACAATAAACGATTCTGATTCTGATTATATCACTTAGACACAGATGGAGAACCATATCAACTGGATTGGTAACAGCAACAACCACCGACCAAGCCGGCAAGCCCTGGCAGAAAAGATCCCCACAAGAAACACTGCAGGCTGTTCCATAAAAAATATAGTTTTACCATTGCCTTGCAGATCACAGTTGAAGTGGTTTAGTTTTCCTAAAAAAATTCAGAATGATTGAAGTTACAGGTGAACTTTTAGACAACATTTGATCCAAAAAGGTCCGAAAACGTCTTTTTAGGCAAAACTGAAAACACCTATTTTTTTGCATAACTTATCTTTCAAATATCAGCACAAAAAAATTAAAAACGGTAGGGATCTGTGTTTGCTGCCTTCCATATTTTTTTCAGACTTAAAAGTGTAACAGATGATTTATAAAAAATCCTTTTTCATCCAAAAACCTGTGTTAAATCTGTCTAGACTTAGTATTAAAAACTCTCCAAGATGAATGTGCCTGACTCCACCTGCAGGTGGATCACAGACTTCCTGACGGACAGACAGCAGTATGTGAGGCTGGGGAAGCTCGTCTCAGATACTCGGACCACAAGCACCGGATCCCCCCAGGGCTGTGTCCTTTCACCCCTGTTACTCTCCCTGTACACAAACAGCTGCACAGCTGGTCACCTGTCTGTCAAACTCCTGAAGTTTGCTGACGACACCACACTCATCGGCCTCATCTCTGACGGAGATGAGTCGGCCTACAGGAGTGAAATAGCCAGGCTGGTGTCATAGTGCAGCGCTAACAACCTGGAGCTTAATGCTCTGAAGACAGTGGAGATGACAGTGGACTTCAGGAAGGCCCCAGCCCCCCTCCCCCCTGTCATCCTCTGTGACTCCCCGGTGACCTCTGTGGAGTCCTTCTGCTTCCTGGGAACCATCATCAGCCAGGACCTCAAGTGGGAGCAGAACATCAGCTCCATCACTAAGAAGGTCCAGCAGAGGATGTACTTCCTGAGGCAGCTGAAGAAGTTTCACCTCCCTGAAAAGATGCTGGTAGACTTTTACACCGCCATCATTGAATCCACCCTCACGTCCTCCATCACAGTCTGGTTCGCTGCGGCCACGGCCAGAGACAAGGCCAAGCTGCAACGCGTCATCCACTCAGCAGAGAAGGTGATCGGCTGCCACCTCCCGTCTCTCCAGGAGCTGCACATCTCCAGGACCTGGAGGCGGGCAGCCAGGATTGTAGCCAACCCCTCTCATCCAGGACATAATCTCTTTCGGCCCCTCCCTTCTGGCAAGAGGCTCCGGTCCATCAGGACCAGGACCTCGCGCCACAAGAACAGCTTCTTCCCCACTGCAGTCAGCCTGCTGAACAGTACCCCAACTCCCCCAGGTGACCCCCCCTCCCCCCCCCGCCCACCAAAGGACTGTCGGTGCCACTTACAGGCCCCACCATCCCAGCCCATCTGTGCTCCCACTTTAATTCACCTTACTCTACTGTATATAGTGTGTTGTTGTTGTTAACTTAATTTTTAACTTATTCTTAATTGCACTATACACCAAGTCAAATTCCTCGTTTTGTAAAGTGCGCTCTACTGAACCTGGCAATAAAACTTTTTCTGATTTCTGATTCTATTAATCATTGTTTTTTATTCATTCAAAATGCAATTAAATCAATATTTTATCTTTTTTCTTTTCCTTTTTCTTTTTTTTTATCTCTTATATCCTTTTTTATAATCAATGTTTGAACTTCTTTTCCTTTCTATTGTCATGGTTTCAGTTTGTTGTCTTTTTTTTCGCTTTAGTTCTTGTTCTGTCTTGTTTGGTTCTGTTTCCTGTTTTATTTTGAAAGGTTTCCTGTCTTGTCATGTTTCTTGAGTTTTACTTCCTTTGGTCCCCATCTGCCCTAATCGTGTTCACCTGTGTCTTGTCTGCCCTGTCTGTATATAAGTCTTGTCTCTGCCTTCCTCCTGTGCTGGTCCATTAACTTCTGCTCATGTTGATCACGTCTTCTTGTCTGGCGTCCATGTCCCTTGCCATGCCACAGTAAGTTTTTGTTTTTAGTTTTGTCATCCTGCTCTGCAGCGCTTTTTGTTAGTTAAATAAACCCACTTGCCCTGAACCCGTTTGCCTCCCGTCTCTGCGCCTGGGTCCTACCTGCTGTCGAGCCCCCCCCCCACACGACATCTATACATCCAATGAAATTAAACTACAAATCAACAAACACAACTGATAACAAATGTCTCTAAAAAATGATGTGTATATTTGCAGAACCTTAAAAACACCAAACAAATAACAAATGCTTCCCAAATAAAGCACAAAAAATGGAACACAAAATGTAAAACCCAAGTTAGAAATTGCAATTTGAAAAGATACTTTTTTCATCAGCTTTTCAAAATCAATCACCAATTCTACTCTTCTGTGGATGAAACAAAGAACTCCAGAACAATGAAGCCATTTCTCTAAGTCTCTCTCACCTTCAGTTTTAAACAAGGTCTGTGAAAATCCACCATACATTGGTCACATGAACTCAGAGACCTGCTAAAAGTGCACAATTGTAAAAGCTCTTTTATATAGACAACTGTTTGTTTGCTTAGAGCTGTAAATATAAAAAAAAATGCTTTTCTATCACCTAGACACAGATGGAGAACCATATCAACTGGATTAATAACAGGGTGGCATGTTTAGACAAAATGAAGCTGTCCATCACATTTTTGACCTAAACATGTAAACACATCCTTGGCTCTGCGGTTAGGAAATGGTATTTGGGAATCTCTTTATACCAGGAGCCAGCCTGGCCATTGGAACATCGCCACAGTGCCCATCCAGACTGGGACAGCAACGGGGTCCACTTCAGAGCCGTGAGCTGCTGTGTTTAACTCCAGCTGTCCCAGCAAGGGAGACAACTGCAGCAACATCCACTGACCAAGCTGACAAGCCCTGGCAGAAAAGATCCCCACAAGAAAAACACTGGCTCAGGCAGGCTGGTCAAAAAAAAATAGTTTTGCCATTGTCTTGCAGCTCGCAGATCAAGTGGTTTAGTTTTCCAGTAATGTCAGTCAAGAATGCAAGTTCAGATTCACAATGTTCATATTCACCATATTCAACAGACATCTCCTCCAATAGCACCTTAAAAATCCTGTGCTGTTTTGCTTTGCAGCTGAGGTTGTTTACGATTTTCAGAATAAGAGTCATTATATGTCCAGAGCCAATCACTTCTGCACATAAGGCCTGCTGGTGAATGACGCAGCAGTAATGCAGACATTTTGGAAAGTCTGGGTCAGCTTTACAGTGAGTGATGAAACCTGTTTGTCTATTGATCATAGCAGGAGTCCCATCTGCAGTCACTGCTACCAGCTTTTCTAATTGTACCTTTTTCTGCACAAAAACTCCTTCACCGTGTTATACATTTCAACTCCTCTTGTAGTTGTCTGTTAGGGCAGATGTGTCAGGAGTTCTTCTCTTGTGGAAACCAAAAGCTATGCTGTACTGTTGCCGTCCACAGACTCATTACACTGGACGTTAACCACCTGCACTTTGCAAGATCCCGGTCCAGCTAATTGGCCAAGTTATCAGACATAGCTGACACTCATCTAGACATTGTAGTGGAAATTGAATGAGTTCTATTGTTCTCATCCTTAGGGACAGTGATAGCAATTATCATCATTGCTTGAATTTTTTTCATGCTATATGCAAAAGTCTTTGTCCCTTAAGGCAACAGATTACAGCCCCCCCCCCCCCCCCCCCCCCCAGGCAGCTGTCGTATTAACAATAGCTTGGAGCTCCAGAATGGACAAGAAAAAACGACGAGAATGGCTCGAGCAGGGCGTTGCTCACGGGGCGGTCGCTCGTGCCATGCGGTCGCACGTGCTCGGGCCCGCTAAATGCTACTTGTAGCTTTAATTATTATTATTATTATTATTATTCTTCCGACTTTTCCGTCGCCTTTTTGAGGCCTTTAACATACCCCAAAACTCACCAAATTTTGTATACACATCAGGAGTCGCGAAAAATTTCATATTTTATAGGAGAACGGCATAGGTAAACAAAAATGGCTCGATAGCGCCACCTGCAAAATTTGTTTTCGCGAGCACCTCCATATGCTTTATAGTACAAACCTGATTTTAACAGGGCATGTTCATCGGATAGAAACCTACAAAAAAGTCTCTTGGGACCAAGCTGTCAGTCGCACAGGAAGTCTGATATTTTGATGACAATATGTCATTTTTGCTGTATTTTGGTCATTTGCAGGCCTCGCTCTAGAACGAACTCCTCCTAGAGATTTGAGAGTAATGACTCCAAACTTTGGTTTTGTAAACTAGACACATGTCCGATGTTAAATTGCAAAGCTTTTAAGTTTTTATGGATGTTTGTGACCATGGCGGCGCGTCAAAATTGGAGGTCGTTTCGAAAACACGCCATGAAAAGAAAAATGGCCATTACTCAGCCATGCATAATCCAATCTGATCCAAAATTGATGTGCATGATTGTAGTCTGACTCTGAACACATCTGCAGTGAAAAAATCTGGAAAAAGTGTAGCGCCACCTGCTGGCAAGAGGAAATGACATGTTTTACTTGGAGCATCACTACTCCGAGTAGGATGAGCCGACACACCTGAAAATGACGTCCACCTGTTGAAAAGCCATTGAAGTTTACTCTGACAAAAAACCATAACTTTCAATGCGGGGGTGTGGTCGTGACAGAGCGGCAAAGTTGGGCATCTCGCTATGCACACAAAAGTTGCTCTCACGTGCACATTCCTTGTCCAATCTCACTGAAATTCAATGGATATGATGAAGCTTCTATTCTGAACCCATGGATATGACAATCTTGGACGAGCTCTATAGCGCCACCTAGTTATTGCATTGGGCACATTCTGCCCTGTATTTTCTCTTTGCTTTGTCCGATGTGCATGAAATTAAAACTGGAGATACTCAGAAGGGTCCTCTCTCATCATGTAAAGTTTCATGGGTGTACACCTGACGGTGCCTGCGTAACAGGAAGTGGTCGATTATGTGCACCCAAATAATAGAAATTTATTATAAATCAGCCGTTTGTCTCAGGAAGCTGAGATTTCAGAATTAGATGCCTTTAATAACCTCCAGCTTTGATATGTAACACTATAGGGTCTACGAGAAACTTCATCACTTGATTTTTTTAATGAAATTTTGGACTGAACAAAGATTTTTAGCATAAATTCTGTTTAGGTTATCAGCACCAAGAATTCAACTTTCATAGGCATTTATGTGCTACTGCTTCCTAAAAAAATTCAGAATGATTGAAGTTACAGGTGACATCTTAGAGAGCATTACATCCAAAAAGGTCCGAAAACGTCTTTTTAGGCAAAACTACAAACACCTATTTTTTTTCATAACTTAATCATCATATATCAACACCATTTATTTTTTTAAATGTAGGGATCTGTGTTTGCTGCCTTCCATATTTTTTTCAGAAGTCCAGGTGAAACAGATGATTTTAAAAAAATCCTGATTCATCCCAAAACCTGTGCTTTTTCCGTCTGGACTCCAAACAAGTGTGTTTTAAAATTACTTATGCTTCAAATATCCACACCAAGTTTCACACGCATATAGCTGAACATGTCTAAATGCTTCTTGAATATTCTTTACAGATATAAAATGAACTGGTCAACTGTAGGATGTCATTTCCTCTTACATGCTTAAGTCTTTTCCTCATGCTGCAGCCTGCTCCTCAATCATCCCTGTTGCTGGAGTCAAATTTCACCCCCCCCCCCCCCCCCCCCCCACACACACACACACCAGCTGCCAGTTCATATGCTAACTAACCCAGAAGTGAGGTGACAAGAGTTTAGACACAAGAGGGAGGGCAGACTGCTTTTTCATTTGTTTTGTATGTCTTTCATAGATTTTTATGAATAATCATTGCTTTTCTAGTCATGTAAAATGCAATTAACCTAATATTTTATCTTTTTTTTTTACAAACAAAACATATGAATGTGCTCCAAAACAAAACCCAACTCTCAGTACAGTTCTACAGATGTAACATAAGACTTAGACAGTAAATGTCTCTTTTATCCTTTTTTAATCAATGCTGCAACTTCTTTTCCTTAATATAAATCCAATGAAATTAAACTACAAAACCAAAAAACACAACGTATAGCAAATTTCTCTAAATAAATTATGTGTATATACAATATGTAGCACTTTTAAACAAAATAATAACAAATCCTTCCAATACAAGCACAGAAAAATGGAACACAAAATTTAAAACCCAAATTTGAAATGGCAATTTTAAAAAGATAATTTTTTCAGCCTGCTAAAAGTGCACAATTGTAAAAGCTCTTTTATATAGACAACTGTTTGGTTGCTTAGAGCTCTAAATATAAAAACAATGCCTTTATGGACGTGGCACGGATGGCACGGATGTTCAGCAGGGTAAACCCCAGGAAAGCGGCGGGACCTGATGGAGTTCCCGGAAAGGTTCTGCGGGCCTGCGCCGATCAACTCTCCCAGGTCTTCACAAAAATCTTCAACCTGTCGCTAGCTCAGGCTTTCATCCCTGCTTGCCTGAACTCATCCACTATCATCCCGATACCCAAAAAGTCCTCATCCACAGCCTTCCTCACGGACTTCCGCCCAGTTGCACTCACTGCTGTCATCACAAAGTGTCTGGAGCGGCTGCTCCTGGGACACATCAAAGACTCCCTCCCTCCAATCTTCGTCCCCCACCAGTTTGCTTACAAAGCAAACAGATCAACGGATGATGCCATTTCCATCACCCTCCACACTGCGCTGAGCCACCTGGAACACAGAGACACCTACGCCAGGATGCTCTTTGTGGACTATAGCTCAGCCTTTAACACAATCATTCCTGACATTCTGGTCAACAAACTGTCTGAACTAGGACTCCACCCACTCACCTGCTCGTGGATCAAGGACTTCCTGACAAACAGACCACAGACAGTCAAACTTGACCCCCACCTCTCCTCCACCCGGACGCTGAGCACAGGCTCCACACAGGGATGTGTGCTGAGTCCTCTGCTGTATACACTGTACACAGCAGACTGCAGACCAGCCCACACCAGCAACACCGTGGTGAAGTTTGCAGACGACACTACTGTGGTGGGGCTGATCTCTGGGGACGACGAGACGGCCTACAGAGACGAAGTCCTGAAACTCTCAAGGTGGTGTCAGGCTAATAACCTCATCCTGAACACCACCAAGACCAAGGAGATCATCCTGGACTTCAGAAAAAACAGAACAGATCCACCCCCACTCTACATCGATGGAAACTGTGTGGAGAGGGTCCACAGCTTCACCCTCCTGGGCACCACCATCTCTGCTGACCTCACATGGTCTAACAACACCATGACTGTCATCAGGAAGGCCCAGCAACGCCTGCACTTCCTGAGAAAACTTAGGAGGAACGACGTCAGCCAGGAGCTGCTGGTAACGTTCTACCGCTCAACCATTGAGAGCATTCTGTCCTATGGCATCACAGTGTGGTTTTCCCACTGCACTGAAGCAGAACGGCAGAGTCTCCAGAGAGTGGTAAAGACAGCGCAGAGGATCATCGGCTGCCCCCTCCCCTCACTGAAGGACATTTACCAGTCTCGCTGCCTCAGCAGAGTGACTAGCATCACCACTAACTCCACCCATTCTGCTTTCCCTCTGTTTGAACTGCTGCCCTCTGGAAGGAGGTACAGGTCCATCAGAACCAGGACAAACAGACTAAGAAACAGCTTTTTTCCACAGGCAATTATCATACGGAATGCACATACGTCCACCAACCACACCTCACTCTAATTTTACTACAATGCGTGCAATATCCTGACTGTCTAACCGGGTCACTGTGCAATAACTTGATATTTATTAAGCTGTGCTCACAGCAACTCATGTAATTCCATTCTATTTTATTCACAAATATTTAATATTTAACAGTTCCTGTCCATATTGTTCATTTTTTGTTAAGAGTTGTAAATACAGTATTTCTTTTTCTATTCTATTTTTATTTTTATTTTATGTAACTCCTTCACTCCAAGGCTGCTGCAATTTCATTGTATCCCCATGTACAATGACAATAAACGATTCTGATTCTGATTATATCACTTAGACACAGATGGAGAACCATATCAACTGGATTGGTAACAGCAACAACCACCGACCAAGCCGGCAAGCCCTGGCAGAAAAGATCCCCACAAGAAACACTGCAGGCTGTTCCATAAAAAATATAGTTTTACCATTGCCTTGCAGATCACAGTTGAAGTGGTTTAGTTTTCCTAAAAAAATTCAGAATGATTGAAGTTACAGGTGAACTTTTAGACAACATTTGATCCAAAAAGGTCCGAAAACGTCTTTTTAGGCAAAACTGAAAACACCTATTTTTTTGCATAACTTATCTTTCAAATATCAGCACAAAAAAATTAAAAACGGTAGGGATCTGTGTTTGCTGCCTTCCATATTTTTTTCAGACTTAAAAGTGTAACAGATGATTTATAAAAAATCCTTTTTCATCCAAAAACCTGTGTTAAATCTGTCTAGACTTAGTATTAAAAACTCTCCAAGATGAATGTGCCTGACTCCACCTGCAGGTGGATCACAGACTTCCTGACGGACAGACAGCAGTATGTGAGGCTGGGGAAGCTCGTCTCAGATACTCGGACCACAAGCACCGGATCCCCCCAGGGCTGTGTCCTTTCACCCCTGTTACTCTCCCTGTACACAAACAGCTGCACAGCTGGTCACCTGTCTGTCAAACTCCTGAAGTTTGCTGACGACACCACACTCATCGGCCTCATCTCTGACGGAGATGAGTCGGCCTACAGGAGTGAAATAGCCAGGCTGGTGTCATAGTGCAGCGCTAACAACCTGGAGCTTAATGCTCTGAAGACAGTGGAGATGACAGTGGACTTCAGGAAGGCCCCAGCCCCCCTCCCCCCTGTCATCCTCTGTGACTCCCCGGTGACCTCTGTGGAGTCCTTCTGCTTCCTGGGAACCATCATCAGCCAGGACCTCAAGTGGGAGCAGAACATCAGCTCCATCACTAAGAAGGTCCAGCAGAGGATGTACTTCCTGAGGCAGCTGAAGAAGTTTCACCTCCCTGAAAAGATGCTGGTAGACTTTTACACCGCCATCATTGAATCCACCCTCACGTCCTCCATCACAGTCTGGTTCGCTGCGGCCACGGCCAGAGACAAGGCCAAGCTGCAACGCGTCATCCACTCAGCAGAGAAGGTGATCGGCTGCCACCTCCCGTCTCTCCAGGAGCTGCACATCTCCAGGACCTGGAGGCGGGCAGCCAGGATTGTAGCCAACCCCTCTCATCCAGGACATAATCTCTTTCGGCCCCTCCCTTCTGGCAAGAGGCTCCGGTCCATCAGGACCAGGACCTCGCGCCACAAGAACAGCTTCTTCCCCACTGCAGTCAGCCTGCTGAACAGTACCCCAACTCCCCCAGGTGACCCCCCCTCCCCCCCCCGCCCACCAAAGGACTGTCGGTGCCACTTACAGGCCCCACCATCCCAGCCCATCTGTGCTCCCACTTTAATTCACCTTACTCTACTGTATATAGTGTGTTGTTGTTGTTAACTTAATTTTTAACTTATTCTTAATTGCACTATACACCAAGTCAAATTCCTCGTTTTGTAAAGTGCGCTCTACTGAACCTGGCAATAAAACTTTTTCTGATTTCTGATTCTATTAATCATTGTTTTTTATTCATTCAAAATGCAATTAAATCAATATTTTATCTTTTTTCTTTTCCTTTTTCTTTTTTTTTATCTCTTATATCCTTTTTTATAATCAATGTTTGAACTTCTTTTCCTTTCTATTGTCATGGTTTCAGTTTGTTGTCTTTTTTTTCGCTTTAGTTCTTGTTCTGTCTTGTTTGGTTCTGTTTCCTGTTTTATTTTGAAAGGTTTCCTGTCTTGTCATGTTTCTTGAGTTTTACTTCCTTTGGTCCCCATCTGCCCTAATCGTGTTCACCTGTGTCTTGTCTGCCCTGTCTGTATATAAGTCTTGTCTCTGCCTTCCTCCTGTGCTGGTCCATTAACTTCTGCTCATGTTGATCACGTCTTCTTGTCTGGCGTCCATGTCCCTTGCCATGCCACAGTAAGTTTTTGTTTTTAGTTTTGTCATCCTGCTCTGCAGCGCTTTTTGTTAGTTAAATAAACCCACTTGCCCTGAACCCGTTTGCCTCCCGTCTCTGCGCCTGGGTCCTACCTGCTGTCGAGCCCCCCCCCCACACGACATCTATACATCCAATGAAATTAAACTACAAATCAACAAACACAACTGATAACAAATGTCTCTAAAAAATGATGTGTATATTTGCAGAACCTTAAAAACACCAAACAAATAACAAATGCTTCCCAAATAAAGCACAAAAAATGGAACACAAAATGTAAAACCCAAGTTAGAAATTGCAATTTGAAAAGATACTTTTTTCATCAGCTTTTCAAAATCAATCACCAATTCTACTCTTCTGTGGATGAAACAAAGAACTCCAGAACAATGAAGCCATTTCTCTAAGTCTCTCTCACCTTCAGTTTTAAACAAGGTCTGTGAAAATCCACCATACATTGGTCACATGAACTCAGAGACCTGCTAAAAGTGCACAATTGTAAAAGCTCTTTTATATAGACAACTGTTTGTTTGCTTAGAGCTGTAAATATAAAAAAAAATGCTTTTCTATCACCTAGACACAGATGGAGAACCATATCAACTGGATTAATAACAGGGTGGCATGTTTAGACAAAATGAAGCTGTCCATCACATTTTTGACCTAAACATGTAAACACATCCTTGGCTCTGCGGTTAGGAAATGGTATTTGGGAATCTCTTTATACCAGGAGCCAGCCTGGCCATTGGAACATCGCCACAGTGCCCATCCAGACTGGGACAGCAACGGGGTCCACTTCAGAGCCGTGAGCTGCTGTGTTTAACTCCAGCTGTCCCAGCAAGGGAGACAACTGCAGCAACATCCACTGACCAAGCTGACAAGCCCTGGCAGAAAAGATCCCCACAAGAAAAACACTGGCTCAGGCAGGCTGGTCAAAAAAAAATAGTTTTGCCATTGTCTTGCAGCTCGCAGATCAAGTGGTTTAGTTTTCCAGTAATGTCAGTCAAGAATGCAAGTTCAGATTCACAATGTTCATATTCACCATATTCAACAGACATCTCCTCCAATAGCACCTTAAAAATCCTGTGCTGTTTTGCTTTGCAGCTGAGGTTGTTTACGATTTTCAGAATAAGAGTCATTATATGTCCAGAGCCAATCACTTCTGCACATAAGGCCTGCTGGTGAATGACGCAGCAGTAATGCAGACATTTTGGAAAGTCTGGGTCAGCTTTACAGTGAGTGATGAAACCTGTTTGTCTATTGATCATAGCAGGAGTCCCATCTGCAGTCACTGCTACCAGCTTTTCTAATTGTACCTTTTTCTGCACAAAAACTCCTTCACCGTGTTATACATTTCAACTCCTCTTGTAGTTGTCTGTTAGGGCAGATGTGTCAGGAGTTCTTCTCTTGTGGAAACCAAAAGCTATGCTGTACTGTTGCCGTCCACAGACTCATTACACTGGACGTTAACCACCTGCACTTTGCAAGATCCCGGTCCAGCTAATTGGCCAAGTTATCAGACATAGCTGACACTCATCTAGACATTGTAGTGGAAATTGAATGAGTTCTATTGTTCTCATCCTTAGGGACAGTGATAGCAATTATCATCATTGCTTGAATTTTTTTCATGCTATATGCAAAAGTCTTTGTCCCTTAAGGCAACAGATTACAGCCCCCCCCCCCCCCCCCCCCCCCAGGCAGCTGTCGTATTAACAATAGCTTGGAGCTCCAGAATGGACAAGAAAAAACGACGAGAATGGCTCGAGCAGGGCGTTGCTCACGGGGCGGTCGCTCGTGCCATGCGGTCGCACGTGCTCGGGCCCGCTAAATGCTACTTGTAGCTTTAATTATTATTATTATTATTCTTCCGACTTTTCCGTCGCCTTTTTGAGGCCTTTAACATACCCCAAAACTCACCAAATTTTGTATACACATCAGGAGTCGCGAAAAATTTCATATTTTCTAGGAGAACGGCATAGGTAAACAAAAATGGCTCGATAGCGCCACCTGCAAAATTTGTTTTCGCGAGCACCTCCATATGCTTTATAGTACAAACCTGATTTTAACAGGGCATGTTCATCGGATAGAAACCTACAAAAAAGTCTCTTGGGACCAAGCTGTCAGTCGCACAGGAAGTCTGATATTTTGATGACAATATGTCATTTTTGCTGTATTTTGGTCATTTGCAGGCCTCGCTCTAGAACGAACTCCTCCTAGAGATTTGAGAGTAATGACTCCAAACTTTGGTTTTGTAAACTAGACACATGTCCGATGTGAAATTGCAAAGCTTTTAAGTTTTTATGGATGTTTGTGACCATGGCGGCGCGTCAAAATTGGAGGTCATTTCGAAAACACGCCATGAAAAGAAAAATGGCCATTACTCAGCCATGCATAATCCAATCTGATCCAAAATTGATGTGCATGATTGTAGTCTGACTCTGAACACATCTGCAGTGAAAAAATCTGGAAAAAGTGTAGCGCCACCTGCTGGCAAGAGGAAATGACATGTTTTACTTGGAGCATCACTACTCCGAGTAGGATGAGCCGACACACCTGAAAATGACGTCCACCTGTTGAAAAGCCATTGAAGTTTACTCTGACAAAAAACCATAACTTTCAATGCGGGGGTGTGGTCGTGACAGAGCTGCAAAGTTGGGCATCTCGCTATGCACACAAAAGTTGCTCTCACGTGCACATTCCTTGTCCAATCTCACTGAAATTCAATGGATATGATGAAGCTTCTATTCTGAACCCATGGATATGACAATCTTGGACGAGCTCTATAGCGCCACCTAGTTATTGCATTGGGCACATTCTGCCCTGTATTTTCTCTTTGCTTTGTCCGATGTGCATGAAATTAAAACTGGAGATACTCAGAAGGGTCCTCTCTCATCATGTAAAGTTTCATGGGTGTACACCTGACGGTGCCTGCGTAACAGGAAGTGGTCGATTATGTGCACCCAAATAATAGAAATTTATTATAAATCAGCCGTTTGTCTCAGGAAGCTGAGATTTCAGAATTAGATGCCTTTAATAACCTCCAGCTTTGATATGTAACACTATAGGGTCTACGAGAAACTTCATCACTTGATTTTTTTAATGAAATTTTGGACTGAACAAAGATTTTTAGCATAAATTCTGTTTAGGTTATCAGCACCAGGAATTCAACTTTCATAGGCATTTATGTGCTACTGCTTCCTAAAAAAATTCAGAATGATTGAAGTTACAGGTGACATCTTAGAGAGCATTACATCCAAAAAGGTCCGAAAACGTCTTTTTAGGCAAAACTACAAACACCTATTTTTTTTCATAACTTAATCATCATATATCAACACCATTTATTTTTTTAAATGTAGGGATCTGTGTTTGCTGCCTTCCATATTTTTTTCAGAAGTCCAGGTGAAACAGATGATTTTAAAAAAAATCCTGATTCAACCCAAAACCTGTGCTTTTTCCGTCTGGACTCCAAACAAGTGTGTTTTAAAATTACTTATGCTTCAAATATCCACACCAAGTTTCACACGCATATAGCTGAACATGTCTAAATGCTTCTTGAATATTCTTTACAGATATAAAATGAACTGGTCAACTGTAGGATGTCATTTCCTCTTACATGCTTAAGTCTTTTCCTCATGCTGCAGCCTGCTCCTCAATCATCCCTGTTGCTGGAGTCAAATTTCACCCCCCCCCCCCCCCACACACACACACACCAGCTGCCAGTTCATATGCTAACTAACCCAGCAGTGAGGTGACAAGAGTTTAGACACAAGAGGGAGGGCAGACTGCTTTTTCATTTGTTTTGTATGTCTTTCATAGATTTTTATGAATAATCATTGCTTTTCTAGTCATGTAAAATGCAATTAACCTAATATTTTATCTTTTTTTTTTACAAACAAAACATATGAATGTGCTCCAAAACAAAACCCAACTCTCAGTACAGTTCTACAGATGTAACATAAGACTTAGACAGTAAATGTCTCTTTTATCCTTTTTTAATCAATGCTGCAACTTCTTTTCCTTAATATAAATCCAATGAAATTAAACTACAAAACCAAAAAACACAACGTATAGCAAATTTCTCTAAATAAATTATGTGTATATACAATATGTAGCACTTTTAAACAAAATAATAACAAATCCTTCCAATACAAGCACAGAAAAATGGAACACAAAATTTAAAACCCAAATTTGAAATGGCAATTTTAAAAAGATAATTTTTTCAGCCTGCTAAAAGTGCACAATTGTAAAAGCTCTTTTATATAGACAACTGTTTGGTTGCTTAGAGCTCTAAATATAAAAACAATGCCTTTATGGACGTGGCACGGATGGCACGGATGTTCAGCAGGGTAAACCCCAGGAAAGCGGCGGGACCTGATGGAGTTCCCGGAAAGGTTCTGCGGGCCTGCGCCGATCAACTCTCCCAGGTCTTCACAAAAATCTTCAACCTGTCGCTAGCTCAGGCTTTCATCCCTGCTTGCCTGAAGTCATCCACTATCATCCCGATACCCAAAAAGTCCTCATCCACAGCCTTCCTCACGGACTTCCGCCCAGTTGCACTCACTGCTGTCATCACAAAGTGTCTGGAGCGGCTGCTCCTGGGACACATCAAAGACTCCCTCCCTCCAATCTTCGTCCCCCACCAGTTTGCTTACAAAGCAAACAGATCAACGGATGATGCCATTTCCATCACCCTCCACACTGCGCTGAGCCACCTGGAACACAGAGACACCTACGCCAGGATGCTCTTTGTGGACTATAGCTCAGCCTTTAACACAATCATTCCTGACATTCTGGTCAACAAACTGTCTGAACTAGGACTCCACCCACTCACCTGCTCGTGGATCAAGGACTTCCTGACAAACAGACCACAGACAGTCAAACTTGACCCCCACCTCTCCTCCACCCGGACGCTGAGCACAGGCTCCACACAGGGATGTGTGCTGAGTCCTCTGCTGTATACACTGTACACAGCAGACTGCAGACCAGCCCACACCAGCAACACCGTGGTGAAGTTTGCAGACGACACTACTGTGGTGGGGCTGATCTCTGGGGACGACGAGACGGCCTACAGAGACGAAGTCCTGAAACTCTCAAGGTGGTGTCAGGCTAATAACCTCATCCTGAACACCACCAAGACCAAGGAGATCATCCTGGACTTCAGAAAAAACAGAACAGATCCACCCCCACTCTACATCGATGGAAACTGTGTGGAGAGGGTCCACAGCTTCACCCTCCTGGGCACCACCATCTCTGCTGACCTCACATGGTCTAACAACACCATGACTGTCATCAGGAAGGCCCAGCAACGCCTGCACTTCCTGAGAAAACTTAGGAGGAACGACGTCAGCCAGGAGCTGCTGGTAACGTTCTACCGCTCAACCATTGAGAGCATTCTGTCCTATGGCATCACAGTGTGGTTTTCCCACTGCACTGAAGCAGAACGGCAGAGTCTCCAGAGAATGGTAAAGACAGCGCAGAGGATCATCGGCTGCCCCCTCCCCTCACTGAAGGACATTTACCAGTCTCGCTGCCTCAGCAGAGTGACTAGCATCACCACTAACTCCACCCATTCTGCTTTCCCTCTGTTTGAACTGCTGCCCTCTGGAAGGAGGTACAGGTCCATCTGAACCAGGACAAACAGACTAAGAAACAGCTTTTTTCCACAGGCAATTATCATACGGAATGCACATACGTCCACCAACCACACCTCACTCTAATTTTACTACAATGCGTGCAATATCCTGACTGTCTAACCAGGTCACTGTGCAATAACTTGATATTTATTAAGCTGTGCTCACAGCAACTCATGTAATTCCATTCTATTTTATTCACAAATATTTAATATTTAACAGTTTCTGTCCATATTGTTCATTTTTTGTTAAGAGTTGTAAATACAGTATTTCTTTTTCTATTCTATTTTTATTTTTATTTTATGTAACTCCTTCACTCCAAGGCTGCTGCAATTTCATTGTATCCCCATGTACAATGACAATAAACGATTCTGATTCTGATTATATCACTTAGACACAGATGGAGAACCATATCAACTGGATTGGTAACAGCAACAACCACCGACCAAGCCGGCAAGCCCTGGCAGAAAAGATCCCCACAAGAAACACTGCAGGCTGTTCCATAAAAAATATAGTTTTACCATTGCCTTGCAGATCACAGTTGAAGTGGTTTAGTTTTCCTAAAAAAATTCAGAATGATTGAAGTTACAGGTGAACTTTTAGACAACATTTGATCCAAAAAGGTCCGAAAACGTCTTTTTAGGCAAAACTGCAAACACCTATTTTTTTGCATAACTTATCTTTCAAATATCAGCACAAAAAAATTAAAAACGGTAGGGATCTGTGTTTGCTGCCTTCCATATTTTTTTCAGACTTAAAAGTGTAACAGATGATTTATAAAAAATCCTTTTTCATCCAAAAACCTGTGTTAAATCTGTCTAGACTTAGTATTAAAAACTCTCCAAGATGAATGTGCCTGACTCCACCTGCAGGTGGATCACAGACTTCCTGACGGACAGACAGCAGTATGTGAGGCTGGGGAAGCTCGTCTCAGATACTCGGACCACAAGCACCGGATTCCCCCCAGGGCTGTGTCCTTTCACCCCTGTTACTCTCCCTGTACACAAACAGCTGCACAGCTGGTCACCTGTCTGTCAAACTCCTGAAGTTTGCTGACGACACCACACTCATCGGCCTCATCTCTGACGGAGATGAGTCGGCCTACAGGAGTGAAATAGCCAGGCTGGTGTCATAGTGCAGCGCTAACAACCTGGAGCTTAATGCTCTGAAGACAGTGGAGATGACAGTGGACTTGAGGAAGGCCCCAGCCCCCCTCCCCCCTGTCATCCTCTGTGACTCCCCGGTGACCTCTGTGGAGTCCTTCTGCTTCCTGGGAACCATCATCAGCCAGGACCTCAAGTGGGAGCAGAACATCAGCTCCATCACTAAGAAGGTCCAGCAGAGGATGTACTTCCTGAGGCAGCTGAAGAAGTTTCACCTCCCTGAAAAGATGCTGGTAGACTTTTACACCGCCATCATCGAATCCACCCTCACGTCCTCCATCACAGTCTGGTTCGCTGCGGCCACGGCCAGAGACAAGGCCAAGCTGCAACGCGTCATCCACTCAGCAGAGAAGGTGATCGGCTGCCACCTCCCGTCTCTCCAGGAGCTGCACATCTCCAGGACCTGGAGGCGGGCAGCCAGGATTGTAGCCAACCCCTCTCATCCAGGACATAATCTCTTTCGGCCCCTCCCTTCTGGCAAGAGGCTCCGGTCCATCAGGACCAGGACCTCGCGCCACAAGAACAGCTTCTTCCCCACTGCAGTCAGCCTGCTGAACAGTACCCCAACTCCCCCAGGTGACCCCCCCTCCCTCCCCCCCGCCCAGCAAAGGACTGTCGGTGCCACTTACAGGCCCCACCATCCCAGCCCATCTGTGCTCCCACTTTAATTCACCTTACTCTACTGTATATAGTGTGTTGTTGTTGTTAACTTAATTTTTTAACTTATTCTTAATTGCACTATACACCAAGTCAAATTCCTCGTTTTGTAAAGTGCGCTCTACTGAACCTGGCAATAAAACTTTTTCTGATTTCTGATTCTATTAATCATTGTTTTTTATTCATTCAAAATGCAATTAAATCAATATTTTATCTTTTTTCTTTTCCTTTTTCTTTTTTTTATCTCTTATATCCTTTTTTATAATCAATGTTTGAACTTCTTTTCCTTTCTATTGTCATGGTTTCAGTTTGTTGTCTTTTTTTTCGCTTTAGTTCTTGTTCTGTCTTGTTTGGTTCTGTTTCCTGTTTTATTTTGAAAGGTTTCCTGTCTTGTCATGTTTCTTGAGTTTTACTTCCTTTGGTCCCCATCTGCCCTAATCGTGTTCACCTGTGTCTTGTCTGCCCTGTCTGTATATAAGTCTTGTCTCTGCCTTCCTCCTGTGCTGGTCCATTAACTTCTGCTCATGTTGATCACGTCTTCTTGTCTGGCGTCCATGTCCCTTGCCATGCCACAGTAAGTTTTTGTTTTTAGTTTTGTCATCCTGCTCTGCAGCGCTTTTTGTTAGTTAAATAAACCCACTTGCCCTGAACCCGTTTGCCTCCCGTCTCTGCGCCTGGGTCCTACCTGCTGTCGAGCCCCCCCCCACACGACATCTATACATCCAATGAAATTAAACTACAAATCAACAAACACAACTGATAACAAATGTCTCTAAAAAATGATGTGTATATTTGCAGAACCTTAAAAACACCAAACAAATAACAAATGCTTCCCAAATAAAGCACAAAAAATGGAACACAAAATGTAAAACCCAAGTTAGAAATTGCAATTTGAAAAGATACTTTTTTCATCAGCTTTTCAAAATCAATCACCAATTCTACTCTTCTGTGGATGAAACAAAGAACTCCAGAACAATGAAGCCATTTCTCTAAGTCTCTCTCACCTTCAGTTTTAAACAAGGTCTGTGAAAATCCACCATACATTGGTCACATGAACTCAGAGACCTGCTAAAAGTGCACAATTGTAAAAGCTCTTTTATATAGACAACTGTTTGTTTGCTTAGAGCTGTAAATATAAAAAAAAATGCTTTTCTATCATCTAGACACAGATGGAGAACCATATCAACTGGATTAATAACAGGGTGGCATGTTTAGACAAAATGAAGCTGTCCATCACATTTTTGACCTAAACATGTAAACACATCCTTGGCTCTGCGGTTAGGAAATGGTATTTGGGAATCTCTTTATACCAGGAGCCAGCCTGGCCATTGGAACATCGCCACAGTGCCCATCCAGACTGGGACAGCAACGGGGTCCACTTCAGAGCCGTGAGCTGCTGTGTTTAACTCCAGCTGTCCCAGCAAGGGAGACAACTGCAGCAACATCCACTGACCAAGCTGACAAGCCCTGGCAGAAAAGATCCCCACAAGAAAAACACTGGCTCAGGCAGGCTGGTCAAAAAAAAATAGTTTTGCCATTGTCTTGCAGCTCGCAGATCAAGTGGTTTAGTTTTCCAGTAATGTCAGTCAAGAATGCAAGTTCAGATTCACAATGTTCATATTCACCATATTCAACAGACATCTCCTCCAATAGCACCTTAAAAATCCTGTGCTGTTTTGCTTTGCAGCTGAGGTTGTTTACGATTTTCAGAATAAGAGTCATTATATGTCCAGAGCCAATCACTTCTGCACATAAGGCCTGCTGGTGAATGACGCAGCAGTAATGCAGACATTTTGGAAAGTCTGGGTCAGCTTTACAGTGAGTGATGAAACCTGTTTGTCTATTGATCATAGCAGGAGTCCCATCTGCAGTCACTGCTACCAGCTTTTCTAATTGTACCTTTTTCTGCACAAAAACTCCTTCACCGTGTTATACATTTCAACTCCTCTTGTAGTTGTCTGTTAGGGCAGATGTGTCAGGAGTTCTTCTCTTGTGGAAACCAAAAGCTATGCTGTACTGTTGCCGTCCACAGACTCATTACACTGGACGTTAACCACCTGCACTTTGCAAGATCCCGGTCCAGCTAATTGGCCAAGTTATCAGACATAGCTGACACTCATCTAGACATTGTAGTGGAAATTGAATGAGTTCTATTGTTCTCATCCTTAGGGACAGTGATAGCAATTATCATCATTGCTTGAATTTTTTTCATGCTATATGCAAAAGTCTTTGTCCCTTAAGGCAACAGATTACAGCCCCCCCCCCCCCCCCCAGGCTGCTGTCGTATTAACAATAGCTTGGAGCTCCAGAATGGACAAGAAAAAACGACGAGAATGGCTCGAGCAGGGCGTTGCTCACGGGGCGGTCGCTCGTGCCATGCGGTCGCACGTGCTCGGGCCCGCTAAATGCTACTTGTAGCTTTAATTATTATTATTATTCTACCGGAAGAGTCGCCTTTTTGAGGCCTTTAACATACCCCAAAACTCACCAAATTTGGCACACACATCAGGAGTCGCGAAAAATTTCGTATTTTATAGGAGATTGGCATGGGCGCACAAAAACGGCTCAATAGCGCCACCTACAGTGACGTTTGTCCCGACGCCCCGCATACGCTTTAACGTACAAGCTTGATTTTTACAGGGCATGTTCTTCAGATGGAGACTTACAAAAAAGTCTGAAAGGACCCACCTGTCACTCGCACAGGAAGTCTGATATATTGAGGTCAATATGTCATTTTTGCTCTATTTTGGACATTTGCAGGCCTCGCTCTAGAACGAACTCCTCCTAGAGATTTGTGAATAATGACTACAAACTTTGGTTTTGTAAACTAGACACATGTCCGATGTTAAATTGCGAAGCTTTTAAGTTTTTACGGTTGTTTGTGACCGTGGCGGCGCGTAGAAATTCGACGTTGTTTCGAAAACACGCCATGAAAAGAAAAATGGCCATTACTCAGCCATGCATAATCCAATCTGATCCAAAATTGATATGCATGATTGTAGTCTGACTCTGAACACATCTGCAGTGAAAGAATCTGGAAAAAGTGTAGCGCCACCTGCTGGCAAGTGGAAATGACATGTTAGACTTGGAGCATCACTGCTCCAAGTAGGATGAGCCGACACACCTGAAAATGACGTCCACCTGTTGAAAAGCCATTGAAGTTTACTCTGACAAAAAACCATAATTTTCAATGCGGGGGTGTGGTCGTGACAGAGCGGCAAAGTTGGGCATCTCGCTATGCACACAAAAGTTGCTCTCACGTGCACATTCCTTGTCCAATCTCACTGAAATTCAATGGATATGATGAAGCTTCTATTCTGAACCCATGGATATGACAATCTTGGACGAGCTCTATAGCGCCACCTAGTTATTGCATTGGGCACATTCTGCCCTGTATTTTCTCTTTGCTTTGTCCGATGTGCATGAAATTAAAACTGGAGATACTCAGAAGGGTCCTCTCTCATCATGTAAAGTTTCATGGGTGTACACCTGACGGTGCCTGCGTAACAGGAAGTGGTCGATTATGTGCACCCAAATAATAGAAATTTATTATAAATCAGCCGTTTGTCTCAGGAAGCTGAGATTTCAGAATTAGATGCCTTTAATAACCTCCAGCTTTGATATGTAACACTATAGGGTCTACGAGAAACTTCATCACTTGATTTTTTTAATGAAATTTTGGACTGAACAAAGATTTTTAGCATAAATTCTGTTTAGGTTATCAGCACCAAGAATTCAACTTTCATAGGCATCTATGTGCTACTGCTTCCTAAAAAAATTCAGAATGATTGAAGTTACAGGTGACATCTTAGAGAGCATTACATCCAAAAAGGTCCGAAAACGTCTTTTTAGGCAAAACTGCAAACACCTATTTTTTTGCATAACTTATCTTTCAAATATCAGCACAAAAAAATTAAAAACGGTAGGGATCTGTGTTTGCTGCCTTCCATATTTTTTTCAGACTTAAAAGTGTAACAGATGATTTATAAAAAATCCTTTTCATCCAAAAACCTGTGTTAAATCTGTCTAGACTCCAAACAAACATTTTTTTATGGTAACTTATGTTTCAACAATCGACACCAATTTTCACAGACCTAAAGCTGAACATGTCCCATAGCTCCCTGAATATTTTCATAGATATAAAATGAACTGGTCATTCTAACATCTGGCATTCTAACATCTAACATCTTACATGTCAAAGCCTCTCTCAGCCTGGCTCTGCTGAAGGAGTCGTGTTACAACCCCGCCCCCTCCTGCTGGGACCCCTGCTATGTAAATTAGCAAGCAGTGAACAGAGAGATGAGGAGTAAGAATGGCCATTATTCAGGCATGCATAATCCAAAGACAGCCAGTTAAACACTGAAAGACATATTTTTTCGGTATGTCTTTCATACATCTTTAGTATTAAAAACTCTCCAAGATGAATGTGCCTGACTCCACCTGCAGGTGGATCACAGACTTCCTGACGGACAGACAGCAGTATGTGAGGCTGGGGAAGCTCGTCTCAGATACTCGGACCACAAGCACCGGATCCCCCCAGGGCTGTGTCCTTTCACCCCTGTTACTCTCCCTGTACACAAACAGCTGCACAGCTGGTCACCTGTCTGTCAAACTCCTGAAGTTGGCTGACGACACCACACTCATCGGCCTCATCTCTGACGGAGATGAGTCGGCCTACAGGAGTGAAATAGCCAGGCTGGTGTCATAGTGCAGCGCTAACAACCTGGAGCTTAATGCTCTGAAGACAGTGGAGATGACAGTGGACTTCAGGAAGGCCCCAGCCCCCCTCCCCCCTGTCATCCTCTGTGATTCCCCGGTGACCTCTGTGGAGTCCTTCTGCTTCCTGGGAACCATCATCAGCCAGGACCTCAAGTGGGAGCAGAACATCAGCTCCATCACTAAGAAGGTCCAGCAGAGGATGTACTTCCTGAGGCAGCTGAAGAAGTTTCACCTCCCTGAAAAGATGCTGGTAGACTTTTACACCGCCATCATCGAATCCACCCTCACGTCCTCCATCACAGTCTGGTTCGCTGCGGCCACGGCCAGAGACAAGGCCAAGCTGCAACGCGTCATCCACTCAGCAGAGAAGGTGATCGGCTGCCACCTCCCGTCTCTCCAGGAGCTGCACATCTCCAGGACCTGGAGGCGGGCAGCCAGGATTGTAGCCAACCCCTCTCATCCAGGACATAATCTCTTTCGGCCCCTCCCTTCTGGCAAGAGGCTCCGGTCCATAAGGACCAGGACCTCGCGCCACAAGAACAGCTTCTTCCCCACTGCAGCCAGCCTGCTGAACAGAACCCCAACTCCCCCAGGTGACCCCCCCTCCCCCCCCGCCCACCAAAGGACTGTCGGTGCCACTTACAGGCCCCACCATCCCAGCCCATCTGTGCTCCCACTTTAATTCACCTTACTCTACTGTATATAGTGTGTTGTTGTTGTTAACTTAATTTTTAACTTATTCTTAATTGCACTATACACCAAGTCAAATTCCTCGTTTTGTAAAGTGCGCTCTACTGAACCTGGCAATAAAACTTTTTCTGATTCCTGATTCTGATTCTGATTCTATTAATCATTGTTTTTTATTCATTCAAAATGCAATTAAATCAATATTTTATCTTTTTCCTTTTTCTTTTTTTTTTATCTCTTATATCCTTTTTTATAATCAATGTTTGAACTTCTTTTCCTTTCTATTGTCATGGTTTCAGTTTGTTGTCTTGTTTTTCGCTTTAGTTCTTGTTCTGTCTTGTTTGGTTCTGTTTCCTGTTTTATTTTGAAAGGTTTCCTGTCTTGTCATGTTTCTTGAGTTTTACTTCCTTTGGTCCCCATCTGCCCTAATCGTGTTCACCTGTGTCTTGTCTGCCCTGTCTGTATATAAGTCTTGTCTCTGCCTTCCTCCTGTGCTGGTCCATTAACTTCTGCTCATGTTGATCACGTCTTCTTGTCTGGCGTCCATGTCCCTTGCCATGCCACAGTAAGTTTTTGTTTTTAGTTTTGTCATCCTGCTCTGCAGCGCTTTTTGTTAGTTAAATAAACCCACTTGCCCTGAACCCGTTTGCCTCCCGTCTCTGCGCCTGGGTCCTACCTGCTCTCGAGCCTCCCCCCCACACGACATCTATACATCCAATGAAATTAAACTACAAATCAACAAACACAACTGATAACAAATGTCTCTAAAAAATGATGTGTATATTTGCAGAACCTTAAAAACACCAAACAAATAACAAATGCTTCCCAATTAAAGCACAAAAAATGGAACACAAAATGTAAAACCCAAGTTAGAAATTGCAATTTGAAAAAGATACTTTTTTCAGCAGCTTTTCAAAATCAATCACCAATTCTACTCTTCTGTGGATGAAACAAAGAACTCCAGAACAATGAAGCCATTTCTCTAAGTCTCTCTCACCTTCAGTTTTAAACAAGGTCTGTGAAAATCCACCATACATTGGTCACATGAACTCAGAGACCTGCTAAAAGTGCACAATTGTAAAAGCTCTTTTATATAGACAACTGTTTGTTTGCTTAGAGCTCTAAATATAAAAAAAATGCTTTTCTATCACCTAGACACAGATGGAGAACCATATCAACTGGATTAATAACAGGGTGGCATGTTTAGACAACATGAAGCTGTCCATCACATTTTTGACCTAAACATGTAAACACATCCTTGGCTCTGCGGTTAGGAAATGGTATTTGGGAATCTCTTTATACCAGGAGCCAGCCTGGCCATTGGAACATCGCCACAGTGCCCATCCAGACTGGGACAGCAACGGGGTCCACTTCAGAGCCGTGAGCTGCTGTGTTTAACTCCAGCTGTCCCAGCAAGGTAGACAACTGCAGCAACATCCACTGACCAAGCTGACAAGCCCTGGCAGAAAAGATCCCCACAAGAAAAACACTGGCTCAGGCAGGCTGGTCAAAAAAAATTGTTTTGCCATTGTCTTGCAGCTCGCAGATCAAGTGGTTTAGTTTTCCAGTAATGTCAGTCAAGAATGCAAGTTCAGATTCACAATGTTCATATTCACCATATTCAACAGACATCTCCTCCAATAGCACCTTAAAAATCCTGTGCTGTTTAGCTTTGCAGCTGAGGTTGTTTACGATTTTCAGAATAAGAGTCATTATATGTCCAGAGCCAATCACTTCTGCACATAAGGCCTGCTGGTGAATGACGCAGCAGTAATGCAGACATTTTGGAAAGTCTGGGTCAGCTTTACAGTGAGTGATGAAACCTGTTTGTCTATTGATCATAGCAGGAGTCCCATCTGCAGTCACTGCTACCAGCTTTTCTAATTGTACCTTTTTCTGCACAAAAACTCCTTCACCGTGTTATACATTTCAACTCCTCTTGTAATTGTCTGTTAGGGCAGATGTGTCAGGAGTTCTTCTCTTGTGGAAACCAAAAGCTATGCTGTACTGTTGCCGTCCACAGACTCATCACACTGGACGTTAACCACCTGCACTTTGCAAGATCCCGGTCCAGCTAATTGGCCAAGTTATCAGACATAGCTGACACTCATCTAGACATTGTAGTGGAAATTGAATGAGTTCTATTGTTCTCATCCTTAGGGACAGTGATAGCAATTATCATCATTGCTTGAATTTTTTTCATGCTATATGCAAAAGTCTTTGTCCCTTAAGGCAACAGATTACAGCCCCCCCCCCCCCCCCCCCCCCAGGCTGCTGTCGTATTAACAATAGCTTGGAGCTCCAGAATGGACAAGAAAAAACGACGAGAATGGCTCGAGCAGGGCGTTGCTCACGGGGCGGTCGCTCGTGCCATGCGGTCGCACATGCTCGGGCCCGCTAAATGCTACTTGTAGCTTTAATTATTATTATTATTTTTCTTCTGCCGGAAGAATCGCATTTTTGAGGCCTTTAACATACCCCAAAACTCACCAAATTTGGCACACACATCAGGGGTCGCGAAAAATTTCGTATTTTATGAGAAATTGGCATGGGTGCGCAAAAATGGCTCGACAGCGCCACCTACACTGACTTTTGTCCCGACGCCCCGCATACGCTTTAACGTACAAGCTTGATTTTTTCAGGGCATGTTCATCAGATGGAAACCTACAAAAAAGTCTGTAGGTACCAAGCTGTCAGTCGCACAGGAAGTCTGCTATATTGATGTCAATATGTCATTTTTGCTCTATTTTGGACATTTGCAGGCCTCCTTCTAGAACGAACTCCTCCTAGAGATTTGTGAATAATGACTCCAAACTTTGGTTTTGTAAACTAGACACATGTCCGATGTTAAATTGCAAAGCTTTTAAGTTTTTACAGAAGTTTGTGACCGTGGCGGCGCGTAGAAATTCGACGTTGTTTCGAAAACACGCCATGAAAAGAAAAATGGCCATAACTCAGCCATGCATAATCCAATCTGATCAAAAATTGATATGCATGATTGTAGTCTGACTCTGAACACATCTGCAGTGAAAGAATCTGGAAAAAGTGTAGCGCCACCTGCTGGCAAGAGGAAATGACATGTTTGACTTGGAGCATCACTGCTCCGAGTAGGATGAGCAGACACACCTGAAAATGACGTCCACCTGTTGAAAAGCCATTGAAGTTTACTCTGACAAAAAACCATAACTTTCAATGCGGGGGTGTGGTCGTGACAGAGCGGCAAAGTTGGGCATCTCGCTATGCACACAAAAGTTGCTCTCACGTGCACATTCCTTGTCCAATCTCACTGAAATTCAATGGATATGATGAAGCTTCTATTCTGAACCCATGGATATGACAATCTTGGACGAGCTCTATAGCGCCACCTAGTTATTGCATTGGGCACATTCTGCCCTGTATTTTCTCTTTGCTTTGTCCGATGTGCATGAAATTAAAACTGGAGATACTCAGAAGGGTCCTCTCTCATCATGTAAAGTTTCATGGGTGTACACCTGACGGTGCCTGCGTAACAGGAAGTGGTCGATTATGTGCACCCAAATAATAGAAATTTATTATAAATCAGCCGTTTGTCTCAGGAAGCTGAGATTTCAGAATTAGATGCCTTTAATAACCTCCAGCTTTGATATGTAACACTATAGGGTCTACGAGAAACTTCATCACTTGATTTTTTTAATGAAATTTTGGACTGAACAAAGATTTTTAGCATAAATTCTGTTTAGGTTATCAGCACCAAGAATTCAACTTTCATAGGCATTTATGTGCTACTGCTTCCTAAAAAAATTCAGAATGATTGAAGTTACAGGTGACATCTTAGAGAGCATTACATCCAAAAAGGTCCGAAAACGTCTTTTTAGGCAAAACTACAAACACCTATTTTTTTTCATAACTTAATCATCATATATCAACACCATTTATTTTTTCAAATGTAGGGATCTGTGTTTGCTGCCTTCCATATTTTTTTCAGAAGTCCAGGTGAAACAGATGATTTTAAAAAAATCCTGATTCATCCCAAAACCTGTGCTTTTTCCGTCTGGACTCCAAACAAGTGTGTTTTAAAATTACTTATGCTTCAAATATCCACACCAAGTTTCACACGCATATAGCTGAACATGTCTAAATGCTTCTTGAATATTCTTTACAGATATAAAATGAACTGGTCAACTGTAGGATGTCATTTCCTCTTACATGCTTAAGTCTTTTCCTCATGCTGCAGCCTGCTCCTCAATCATCCCTGTTGCTGGAGTCAAATTTCACCCCCCCCCCCCCACACACACACACACACCAGCTGCCAGTTCATATGCTAACTAACCCAGAAGTGAGGTGACAAGAGTTTAGACACAAGAGGGAGGGCAGACTGCTTTTTCATTTGTTTTGTATGTCTTTCATAGATTTTTATGAATAATCATTGCTTTTCTAGTCATGTAAAATGCAATTAACCTAATATTTTATCTTTTTTTTTTACAAACAAAACATATGAATGTGCTCCAAAACAAAACCCAACTCTCAGTACAGTTCTACAGATGTAACATAAGACTTAGACAGTAAATGTCTCTTTTATCCTTTTTTAATCAATGCTGCAACTTCTTTTCCTTAATATAAATCCAATGAAATTAAACTACAAAACCAAAAAACACAACGTATAGCAAATTTCTCTAAATAAATTATGTGTATATACAATATGTAGCACTTTTAAACAAAATAATAACAAATCCTTCCAATACAAGCACAGAAAAATGGAACACAAAATTTAAAACCCAAATTTGAAATGGCAATTTTAAAAAGATAATTTTTTCAGCCTGCTAAAAGTGCACAATTGTAAAAGCTCTTTTATATAGACAACTGTTTGGTTGCTTAGAGCTCTAAATATAAAAACAATGCCTTTATGGACGTGGCACGGATAGCACGGATGTTCAGCAGGGTAAACCCCAGGAAAGCGGCGGGACCTGATGGAGTTCCCGGAAAGGTTCTGCGGGCCTGCGCCGATCAACTCTCCCAGGTCTTCACAAAAATCTTCAACCTGTCGCTAGCTCAGGCTTTCATCCCTGCTTGCCTGAAGTCATCCACTATCATCCCGATACCCAAAAAGTCCTCATCCACAGCCTTCCTCACGGACTTCCGCCCAGTTGCACTCACTGCTGTCATCACAAAGTGTCTGGAGCGGCTGCTCCTGGGACACATCAAAGACTCCCTCCCTCCAATCTTCGTCCCCCACCAGTTTGCTTACAAAGCAAACAGATCAACGGATGATGCCATTTCCATCACCCTCCACACTGCGCTGAGCCACCTGGAACACAGAGACACCTACGCCAGGATGCTCTTTGTGGACTATAGCTCAGCCTTTAACACAATCATTCCTGACATTCTGGTCAACAAACTGTCTGAACTAGGACTCCACCCACTCACCTGCTCGTGGATCAAGGACTTCCTGACAAACAGACCACAGACAGTCAAACTTGACCCCCACCTCTCCTCCACCCGGACGCTGAGCACAGGCTCCACACAGGGATGTGTGCTGAGTCCTCTGCTGTATACACTGTACACAGCAGACTGCAGACCAGCCCACACCAGCAACACCGTGGTGAAGTTTGCAGACGACACTACTGTGGTGGGGCTGATCTCTGGGGACGACGAGACGGCCTACAGAGACGAAGTCCTGAAACTCTCAAGGTGGTGTCAGGCTAATAACCTCATCCTGAACACCACCAAGACCAAGGAGATCATCCTGGACTTCAGAAAAAACAGAACAGATCCACCCCCACTCTACATCGATGGAAACTGTGTGGAGAGGGTCCACAGCTTCACCCTCCTGGGCACCACCATCTCTGCTGACCTCACATGGTCTAACAACACCATGACTGTCATCAGGAAGGCCCAGCAACGCCTGCACTTCCTGAGAAAACTTAGGAGGAACGACGTCAGCCAGGAGCTGCTGGTAACGTTCTACCGCTCAACCATTGAGAGCATTCTGTCCTATGGCATCAAAGTGTGGTTTTCCCACTGCACTGAAGCAGAACGGCAGAGCCTCCAGAGAGTGGTAAAGACAGCGCAGAGGATCATCGGCTGCCCCCTCCCCTCACTGAAGGACATTTACCAGTCTCGCTGCCTCAGCAGAGTGACTAGCATCACCACTAACTCCACCCATTCTGCTTTCCCTCTGTTTGAACTGCTGCCCTCTGGAAGGAGGTACAGGTCCATCAGAACCAGGACAAACAGACTAAGAAACAGCTTTTTTCCACAGGCAATTATCATACGGAATGCACATACGTCCACCAACCACACCTCACTCTAATTTTACTACAATGCGTGCAATATCCTGACTGTCTAACCGGGTCACTGTGCAATAACTTGATATTTATTAAGCTGTGCTCACAGCAACTCATGTAATTCCATTCTATTTTATTCACAAATATTTAATATTTAACAGTTTCTGTCCATATTGTTCATTTTTTGTTAAGAGTTGTAAATACAGTATTTCTTTTTCTATTCTATTTTTATTTTTATTTTATGTAACTCCTTCACTCCAAGGCTGCTGCAATTTCATTGTATCCCCATGTACAATGACAATAAACGATTCTGATTCTGATTATATCACTTAGACACAGATGGAGAACCATATCAACTGGATTGGTAACAGCAACAACCACCGACCAAGCCGGCAAGCCCTGGCAGAAAAGATCCCCACAAGAAACACTGCAGGCTGTTCCATAAAAAATATAGTTTTACCATTGCCTTGCAGATCACAGTTGAAGTGGTTTAGTTTTCCTAAAAAAATTCAGAATGATTGAAGTTACAGGTGAACTTTTAGACAACATTTGATCCAAAAAGGTCCGAAAACGTCTTTTTAGGCAAAACTGCAAACACCTATTTTTTTGCATAACTTATCTTTCAAATATCAGCACAAAAAAATTAAAAACGGTAGGGATCTGTGTTTGCTGCCTTCCATATTTTTTTCAGACTTAAAAGTGTAACAGATGATTTATAAAAAATCCTTTTTCATCCAAAAACCTGTGTTAAATCTGTCTAGACTTAGTATTAAAAACTCTCCAAGATGAATGTGCCTGACTCCACCTGCAGGTGGATCACAGACTTCCTGACGGACAGACAGCAGTATGTGAGGCTGGGGAAGCTCGTCTCAGATACTCGGACCACAAGCACCGGATCCCCCCAGGGCTGTGTCCTTTCACCCCTGTTACTCTCCCTGTACACAAACAGCTGCACAGCTGGTCACCTGTCTGTCAAACTCCTGAAGTTTGCTGACGACACCACACTCATCGGCCTCATCTCTGACGGAGATGAGTCGGCCTACAGGAGTGAAATAGCCAGGCTGGTGTCATAGTGCAGCGCTAACAACCTGGAGCTTAATGCTCTGAAGACAGTGGAGATGACAGTGGACTTCAGGAAGGCCCCAGCCCCCCTCCCCCCTGTCATCCTCTGTGACTCCCCGGTGACCTCTGTGGAGTCCTTCTGCTTCCTGGGAACCATCATCAGCCAGGACCTCAAGTGGGAGCAGAACATCAGCTCCATCACTAAGAAGGTCCAGCAGAGGATGTACTTCCTGAGGCAGCTGAAGAAGTTTCACCTCCCTGAAAAGATGCTGGTAGACTTTTACACCGCCATCATCGAATCCACCCTCACGTCCTCCATCACAGTCTGGTTCGCTGCGGCCACGGCCAGAGACAAGGCCAAGCTGCAACGCGTCATCCACTCAGCAGAGAAGGTGATCGGCTGCCACCTCCCGTCTCTCCAGGAGCTGCACATCTCCAGGACCTGGAGGCGGGCAGCCAGGATTGTAGCCAACCCCTCTCATCCAGGACATAATCTCTTTCGGCCCCTCCCTTCTGGCAAGAGGCTCCGGTCCATCAGGACCAGGACCTCGCGCCACAAGAACAGCTTCTTCCCCACTGCAGCCAGCCTGCTGAACAGAACCCCAACTCCCCCAGGTGACCCCCCTCCCCCCCCCCGCCCACCAAAGGACTGTCGGTGCCACTTACAGGCCCCACCATCCCAGCCCATCTGTGCTCCCACTTTAATTCACCTTACTCTACTGTATATAGTGTGTTGTTGTTGTTAACTTAATTTTTAACTTATTCTTAATTGCACTATACACCAAGTCAAATTCCTCGTTTTGTAAAGTGCGCTCTACTGAACCTGGCAATAAAACTTTTTCTGATTTCTGATTCTATTAATCATTGTTTTTTATTCATTCAAAATGCAATTAAATCAATATTTTATCTTTTTTCTTTTCCTTTTTCTTTTTTTTATCTCTTATATCCTTTTTTATAATCAATGTTTGAACTTCTTTTCCTTTCTATTGTCATGGTTTCAGTTTGTTGTCTTTTTTTTCGCTTTAGTTCTTGTTCTGTCTTGTTTGGTTCTGTTTCCTGTTTTATTTTGAAAGGTTTCCTGTCTTGTCATGTTTCTTGAGTTTTACTTCCTTTGGTCCCCATCTGCCCTAATCGTGTTCACCTGTGTCTTGTCTGCCCTGTCTGTATATAAGTCTTGTCTCTGCCTTCCTCCTGTGCTGGTCCATTAACTTCTGCTCATGTTGATCACGTCTTCTTGTCTGGCGTCCATGTCCCTTGCCATGCCACAGTAAGTTTTTGTTTTTAGTTTTGTCATCCTGCTCTGCAGCGCTTTTTGTTAGTTAAATAAACCCACTTGCCCTGAACCCGTTTGCCTCCCGTCTCTGCGCCTGGGTCCTACCTGCTGTCGAGCCTCCCCCCCACACGACATCTATACATCCAATGAAATTAAACTACAAATCAACAAACACAACTGATAACAAATGTCTCTAAAAAATGATGTGTATATTTGCAGAACCTTAAAAACACCAAACAAATAACAAATGCTTCCCAAATAAAGCACAAAAAATGGAACACAAAATGTAAAACCCAAGTTAGAAATTGCAATTTGAAAAGATACTTTTTTCAGCAGCTTTTCAAAATCAATCACCAATTCTACTCTTCTGTGGATGAAACAAAGAACTCCAGAACAATGAAGCCATTTCTCTAAGTCTCTCTCACCTTCAGTTTTAAACAAGGTCTGTGAAAATCCACCATACATTGGTCACATGAACTCAGAGACCTGCTAAAAGTGCACAATTGTAAAAGCTCTTTTATATAGACAACTGTTTGTTTGCTTAGAGCTGTAAATATAAAAAAAAATGCTTTTCTATCACCTAGACACAGATGGAGAACCATATCAACTGGATTAATAACAGGGTGGCATGTTTAGACAACATGAAGCTGTCCATCACATTTTTGACCTAAACATGTAAACACATCCTTGGCTCTGCGGTTAGGAAATGGTATTTGGGAATCTCTTTATACCAGGAGCCAGCCTGGCCATTGGAACATCGCCACAGTGCCCATCCAGACTGGGACAGCAAGGGGGTCCACTTCAGAGCCGTGAGCTGCTGTGTTTAACTCCAGCTGTCCCAGCAAGGGAGACAACTGCAGCAACATCCACTGACCAAGCTGACAAGCCCTGGCAGAAAAGATCCCCACAAGAAAAACACTGGCTCAGGCAGGCTGGTCAAAAAAAAATAGTTTTGCCATTGTCTTGAGGCTCGCAGATCAAGTGGTTTAGTTTTCCAGTAATGTCAGTCAAGAATGCAAGTTCAGATTCACAATGTTCATATTCACCATATTCAACAGACATCTCCTCCAATAGCACCTTAAAAATCCTGTGCTGTTTTGCTTTGCAGCTGAGGTTGTTTACGATTTTCAGAATAAGAGTCATTATATGTCCAGAGCCAATCACTTCTGCACATAAGGCCTGCTGGTGAATGACGCAGCAGTAATGCAGACATTTTGGAAAGTCTGGGTCAGCTTTACAGTGAGTGATGAAACCTGTTTGTCTATTGATCATAGCAGGAGTCCCATCTGCAGTCACTGCTACCAGCTTTTCAAATTGTACCTTTTTCTGCACAAAAACTCCTTCACCGTGTTATACATTTCAACTCCTCTTGTAGTTGTCTGTTAGGGCAGATGTGTCAGGAGTTCTTCTCTTGTGGAAACCAAAAGCTATGCTGTACTGTTGCCGTCCACAGACTCATTACACTGGACGTTAACCACCTGCACTTTGCAAGATCCCGGTCCAGCTAATTGGCCAAGTTATCAGACATAGCTGACACTCATCTAGACATTGTAGTGGAAATTGAATGAGTTCTATTGTTCTCATCCTTAGGGACAGTGATAGCAATTATCATCATTGCTTGAATTTTTTTCATGCTATATGCAAAAGTCTTTGTCCCTTAAGGCAACAGATTACAGCCCCCCCCCCCCCCCCCCCCCCCCCCCAGGCTGCTGTCGTATTAACAATAGCTTGGAGCTCCAGAATGGACAAGAAAAAACGACGAGAATGGCTCGAGCAGGGCGTTGCTCACGGGGCGGTCGCTCGTGCCATGCGGTCGCACGTGCTCGGGCCCGCTAAATGCTACTTGTAGCTTTAATTATTATTATTATTTTTCTTCTGCCGGAAGAATCGCCTTTTTGAGGCCTTTAACATACCCCAAAACTCACCAAATTTGGCACACACATCAGGAGTCGCGAAAAATTTCGTATTTTATAGGAGATTGGCATGGGCGCAGAAAAACGGCTCGATAGCGCCACCTACAGTGACTTTTGTCCCGACGCCCCGCATACGCTTTAACGTACAAGCTTGATTTTTACAGGGCATGTTCTTCAGATGGAGACCTACAAAAAAGTCTGAAAGGACCCACCTGTCACTCGCACAGGAAGTCTGATATATTGAGGTCAATATGTCATTTTTGCTCCATTTTGGACATTTGCAGGCCTCGCTCTAGAACGAACTCCTCCTAGAGATTTGTGAATAATGACTCCAAACTTTGGTTTTGTAAACTAAACACATGTCCGATGTTAAATTGCAAAGCTTTTAAGTTTTTACGGATGTTTGTGACCGTGGCGGCGCGTCGAAAATGGAGGTCATTTTGAAAACACGCCATGAAAAGAAAAATGGCCATTACTCAGCCATGCAAAATCCAATCTGATCCAAAATTGATATGCATGATTGTAGTCTGACTCTGAACACATCAGGAGTGGAAAAATCCAGAACAGGTGTAGCGCCACCTGCTGGTAAAAGGAAATGACATGTTTTACTTGGAGCATCACCGCTCCAAGTAGGATGAGCCGACACACCTCAAAATGATGTCCACCTGTTGAAAAGCCATTGATGTTTACTCTGATAAAAAGCCATAACTTTCAATGCGGGGGTGTGGTCGTGACAGAGCGGCGAAGTTGGGCGTCTCGCCATGCACACAAAAGTTGCTCTCACGTGCACATTCCTTGTCCAATCTCACTGAAATTCAATAGAGGTGATGAGGCTTCCATTCTGAACCCATGGATATGACAATCTTGGACGAGCTCCATAGCGCCACCTAGATATTGACAAATACATTTTATGTCACATTCTGACCTATCCTTTCTCTGTGCTTTGTCCGACATTCATAAAATTACAACAGGAGATACTCATAAGGGTCTTCTCTCATCGTCTAAAGTTTCATGGGCGTACACCTGACGGTGCCTGCGCAAGCCACCACCAAACAGGAAGTGGTTGATTGCGTTGCAGTCAGATAATTAAAATTCATAAAAAATCAGCCGTTTGTATCACGAGGCTGAGATTTCAGAATGAGAGGCCTCTTACATATATCCAACTTAGATACACAGCACTTGCATGGGTGAACAAAAAACGGCTCAATAGCGCCACCTACCATGTTTGTTTTTGAGAGCCCCGCCATGTTCTTTAACATACAAGCTTGATATTTACAGGACATGTTCATCAGATGGAAACCTACAAAAAAGTCTCTTGGGACCAAGCTGTCAGTCGCACAGGAAGTCTGCTATATTGATGTCAATATGTCAGTTTTGCTCTATTTTGGTCCTTTGCAGGCCTCGTTCTAGAACGAACTCCTCCTAGAGATTTTTGAACAATGACTCCAAACTTTGGTTTTGTAAACTAAACACATGTCCAATCTTAAATTGCGAAACTTTTAAGTTTTTACGGTTGTTTGTGACCGTGGCGGCGCGTCAAAATTTGAGGTCGTTTCGAAATCACGCCATGAAAAGAAAAATGGCCATTACTCAGCCATAAATAATCTAATCTGATCCAAATTTGTCGTGCATGATTGTAGTCTGACTTTGAACACATCTGCAGTGGAAAAATCCGAAACAGGTGTAGCGCCACCTGTTGGCAACAGGAAATGACATGTTTTACTTGGAGCATCACTGCTCCAAGTAGGATGAGCAAACACACCTCAAAATGACGTCCACCTGTTGAAAAACCATTGAAGTTTACTCTGATGAAAAACAAATCTTTCAACGCGGGGGTGTGGTCGTGACAGAGCGGCGAAGTTGGGTATCTCGCCATGCACAAATGTTGCTCTCACGTTCACATTCTTTGTCTGATCTCACTGAAATTAAATAGATTTGATGAAACTTCCATTCTGAACCCATGGATATGACAATTTTGGACGAGCTATATATGTTCATAAATGATCATGAAGCATGATCATATAATCAAGCTTCATAGGAAATCAGCCGTTTGTCTCAGGAAGCTGAGATTTCAGAATTAGATGCGTCTTACAAAGCTCCACGTTTGAAAAGCAGCACTATACGTACGAGAAACATTTAACCACCTTAATCACCCTATTGTGCTGAAAGCAAATTTTTGGACATTTTGACTCAAGCAAATATTTTTATCATAACATCTGTTTAGTTTATCAGCACCAAAATAAAAAATATTTACATTTATAAAATGAACTGGTCAACTCTAGGATTTTATTTATTCAATCTTACATCCTCAAGCTTTTCATCAGTCTCCCCTGCTGCAGGAGTGGTGTTAGCCCCCCCCCACCCCCCGGCTGTGTGCTCACATGTAAATTAGCCAGGAGTGGCAGACAGAAAGTAGAACAGTTAGAAAGCCTAGTTCAACACTAAAATACAGCAATTTCCTTTGTTTTGTTTGTCTTTTATACATCCTTAGCACTAATCATTGCTTTTTTATTCATCCAAAATACAATTAACTTTATATTTTATCTTTTTTTTTTTTTTTACAAACAAAATATATGAATGTGCTCCAAAACAAAACCCAGTCTCAGTACACTCCTACAGATGTAACATCAGACAGTAAATGTCTCTTTTATGCTTTTTTAATCAATGCTGCAACTTCTTTTCATTTCCTTTCAATACATCCAAAGAAATTAAACTACAACGACAACAAACACAACATATAGCAAATGTCTCTAAGAAGATTGTGTATATACATTATGTACCACCTTTAAACACCAAATAAATAACAAATCTTTCTAATACAATCACAAAAAATGGAACACAAAATGTAAAACCCAAATTAGAAATTGCAATTTTAAAAAGATACATTTTTCAGCAGCTTTTCAAAATCAATCACATATTTTACTCTTCTGTGGATGAAACAAAGAAGTCCAGAGCAATGTAGCCACTTCTCCAAAGTCTCTGTCACCTTCAGTTTTACACAAAGTCTGTGAAAATCCACCATACATTGGTCACATGTATTCAGAGACCTGCTAAAAGTCCACAATTGTAAAAGCTCTTATATAGACAACTGTTTGTTTGCTTGGAGCTCTAAATATAAAAAAATGCTTTTCTATCACCTAGACACAGATGGAGAACCATATCAACTGGATTAGTAACAGGGAAACATGTTTAGGTTTAAACTTACATCAATAGACAACATGAAGGTGTTCATCACATTTTTGACCTAAACATGTAAACACATCCTTGGCTCTGCGGTTAGGAAATGGTATTTGGGAATCTCTTCATACCAGGAGCCAGCCTGAACATTGGAACATCACCACAGTGCCCATCCAGACTGGGACAGCAACGGGGTCCACTTCACAGCCGTGAGGCTGCTGTGTTTAACTCCAGCTGTCCCAGCAAGGGAGACAACTGCAGCAACATCCACTGACCAAGCTGGCAAGCCCTGGCAGAAAAGATCCCCACAAGAAAAACACTGGCTCAGGCAGGCTGGTCAATAAAAAAATATAGTTTTACCAATGTCTTGCAGCTCGCAGATCAAGTGGTTTAGTTTTCCAGTAATGTCAGTCAAGAATACAAGTTCAGATTCACCATATTCATATTCACCATATTCAGCAGATATCTCCACCAATAGCACCTTAAAAATCCTGTTCTGTTTTGCTTTGCAGCTGAGGTTTTTTATGATTTTCACAATAGGAGTCATTATGTGTCCAGAGCCAATCACTTCTGCACATAAGGCCTACTGGTGAAAGAAGCAGCAGTAATGCAGACATTTTGGAAAGTCTTGGTCAGCTTTACAGTGAGTGATGAAACCTGTTTGTCGGTCAATCATAGCAGGAGCCCCGTCTGCAGGTATGGCTACCACCTTTTCTAATGGTACCTTTTTCTGCACAAAAACTCCTTCACCGTGTTATACATTTCAACTCCTCTTGTAGTTGTCTGTTAGGGCAGATGTGTCAGGAGTTCTTCTCTTGTGGAAACCAAAAGCTATGCTGAACTGTTGCCGTCCACAGACTCATCACACTGGACGTTAAACCACCTGCACTTTGTAAGATCCCGGTCCAGCTAATTGGCCAAGTTATCAGACATAGCTGACATTCATCTAGACATTGTAGTGAAAATTGAATGAGTTCTATTGTTCTCATCCTTAGGGACAGTGATAGCAATTATCATCATTGCTTGTTTCTAAATCTGATAAAAACCTTCTTCTACTTGATGAGAAAATGAGCAGGTCTAAACGAGGCTTAGATTTAAGAATTTTTTTCATGCTATATGCAAAAGTCTTTGTCCCTTAAGGCAACAGATTACAGCCCCCCCCCCCCCCCCCCCCCACAGGCTGCTGTCATATTAACATTAGCTTGGAGCTCCAGAATGGACAAGAAAAAACGACGAGAATGGCTCGAGCAGGGCGTTGCTCACGGGGCGGTCGCTCGTGCCAGGCGGTGGCACGTGCTCGGGCCCGCTAAATGCTACTTGTAGCTTTAATTATTATTATTATTATTCTACCGGAAGAGTCGCCTTTTTGAGGCCTTTAACATACCCCAAAACTCACCAAATTTGGCACACACATCAGGAGTCGCGAAAAATTTCGTATTTTATAGGAGATTGGCATGGGCGCACAAAAACGGCTCGATAGCGCCACCTACAGTGACTTTTGTCCCGACGCCCCGCATACGCTTTAACGTACAAGCTTGAATTTTACAGGGCATGTTCTTCAGATGGAGACCTACAAAAAAGTCTGAAAGGACCCACCTGTCACTCGCACAGGAAGTCTGATATATTGAGGTCAATATGTCATTTTTGCTTCATTTTGGACATTTGCAGGCCTCGCTCTAGAACGAACTCCTCCTAGAGATTTTGGAGTAATGACTCCAAACTTTGGTTTTGTAAACTAGACACATGTCCGATGTTAAATTGCGAAGCTTTTAAGTTTTTACGGATGTTTGTGACCGTGGCGGCACGTCGAAAATGGAGGTCATATTGAAAACACGCCATGAAAAGAAAAATGGCCATTACTCAGCCATGCAAAATCCAATCTGATCCAAAATTGATATGCATGATTGTAGTCTGACCCTGACCACATCAGAAGTGGAAAAATCCAGAACAGGTGTAGCGCCACCTGCTGGCAAAAGGAAATGACATGTTTTACTTGGAGCATCACTGCTCCGAGTAGGATGAGCCGACACACCTCAAAATGATGTCCACCTGTTGAAAAGCCATTGAAGTTTACTCTGATAAAAAGCCATAACTTTCAATGCGGGGGTGTGGTCGTGACAGAGCGGTGAAGTTGGGCGTCTCGCCATGCACACAAAAGTTGCTCTCACGTGCACATTCCTTGTCCAATCTCACTGAAATTCAATAGAGGTGATGAGGCTTTCATTCTGAACCAATGGATATGACAATCTTGGACGAGCTCCATAGCGCCACCTAGATATTGACAAATACATTTTATGTCACATTCTGACCTATCTTTTCTCTTTGCTTTGTCCGACATTCATAAAATTACAACAGGAGATACTCATAAGGGTCTTCTCTCATCGTCTAAAGTTTCATGGGTGTACACCTGACGGTGCCTGCGCAAGCCACCACCAAACAGGAAGTGGTTGATTGCGTTGCAGTCAGATAATTAAAAATTCATAAAAAATCAGCCGTTTGTATCACGAGGCTGAGATTTCAGAATGAGATGCCTCATAAATATCTCCAACTTAGATATACAGCACTTGCATGGGTGAACAAAAACGGCTCAATAGCGCCACCTACCATGTTTGTTTTTGAGAGCCCCGCCATGTTCTTTAACATACAAGCTTGATTTTTACAGGACATGTTCATCAGATGAAAACCTACAAAAAAGTCTCTTGGTACCAAGCTGTCAGTTGCACAGGAAGTCTGCTATATTGGTGTCAATATGTCATTTTTGGTGTATTTTGGTCATTTGCAAGCCTCGTTCTAGAACGAACTCCTCCTAGAGATTTTTGAACAATGACTCCAAACTTTGGTTTTGTAAACTAAACACATGTCCAATATTAAATTGCGAAGCTTTTAAGTTTTTACGGTTGTTTGTGACCGTGGCGGCGCGTCAAAATTTGAGGTCGTTTCGAAATCACGCCATGAAAAGAAAAATGGCCATTACTCAGCCATAAATAATCTAATCTGATCCAAATTTGTTGTGCATGATTGTAGTCTGACTTTGAACACATCTGCAGTCGAAAAATCCGAAACAGGTGTAGCGCCACCTGTTGGCAACAGGAAATGACATGTTTTACTTGGAGCATCACTGCTCCAAGTAGGATGAGCCGATACACCTCAAAATGACGTCCACCTGTTGAAAAACCATTGAAGTTTACTCTGATAAAAAGCCATAACTTTCAATGCGGGGTGTGGTCTTGACAGAGCGGCAAAGTTGGGCGTCTCGCCATGCAGACAAATGTTGCTCTCATGTGCACATTCCTTGTCCAATCTCACTGAATTTCAATGGATATGATGAAGCTTCCATTCTGAACCCATGGATATGACAACTTTGGACGAGCTCTATAGCGCCACCTAGTTATTGCATGGGGCACATTCTGCCCTCTATTTTCTATGTGCTTTTTCCGATGTGCATGAAATTAAAACTGGAGATACTCAGAAGGCTCTTCTCTCATCATCTCAAGTTTCATGGCTGCACATCTGACGGTGCCTGCGTAAGGCACTGCCAAACAGAAAGTGGTCGATTCCGTTGCAGTCATATAATCAAGCTTTATAGGAAATCAGCCGTTTGTCTCAGGAAGCTGAGATTTCAGAATTAGATGCGTCCTACAAAGCTCCACGTTTGAAAAGCAGCACTATACGTACGAGAAACATTTAACCACCTTAATCACCCTATTGTGCTAAAAGCAAATTTTGGGACATTTTGACTCAAGCAAATATTTTTATCATAACTTCTGTTTAGTTTATCAGCACCAAAATAAAAAATATTTACATTTAGAAAAAGGAACTGGTCAACTCTAGGATTTTATTTATTCAATCTTACATCCTCAAGCTTTTCATCAGTCTCCCCTGCTGCAGGAGTGGAGTTAGCCCCCCCCCCAACCCCCGGCTGTGTGCTCACATGTAAATTAGCCAGGAGTGGCAGACAGAAAGTAGAACAGTTAGAAAGCCTAGTTCAACCCTAAAATACAGCATTTTCCTTTGTTTTGTTTGTCTTTTATACATCCTTAGCACTAATCATTGCTTTTTTATTCATCCAAAATACAATTAACTTTATATTTTATCTTTTTTTTTTTTTTTTACAAACAAAACATATGAATGTGCTCCAAAACAAAACCCAACCTCAGTACACTCCTACAGATGTAACATCAGACAGTAAATGTCTCTTTTATGCTTTTTTTAATCAATGCTGCAACTTCTTTTCATTTCCTTTCAATATATCCAATAAAATTAAACTACAATGACAACAAACACAACATATAGCAAATGTCTCTAAGAAGATTGTGTATATACAATATGTACCACCTTTAAACACCAAATAAATAACAAATCTTTCTAATACAATCACAAAAAATGGAACACAAAATGTAAAACCCAAATTAGAAATTGCAATTTTAAAAAGATACATTTTTCAGCAGCTTTTCAAAATCAATCACATATTTTACTCTTCTGTGGATGAAACAAAGAAGTCCAGAATAATGTAGCCACTTCTCCAAAGTCTCTGTCACCTTCAGTTTTAAACAAAGTCTGTGAAAATCCATTATACATTGGTCACATGTATTCAGAGACCTGCTAAAAGTGCACAATTGTAAAAGCTCTTTTATATAGACAACTGTTTGTTTGCTTAGAGCTCTAAATATAAAAAAATGCTTTTCTATCACCTAGACACAGGTGGAGAACCACATCAACTGGATTAGTAACAGGGAAACATGTTTAGGTTTAAACTTACATCAATAGACAACATGAAGGTGTTCATCACATTTTTGACCTAAACATGTAAACACATCCTTGGCTCTGCGGTTAGGAAATGGTAATTGGGAATCTCTTCATACCAGGAGCCAGCCTGAACATTGGAACATCACCACAGTGCCCACCCAGACTGGGACAGCAACGGGGTCCACTTCAGAGCCGTGAGCTGCTGTGTTTAACTCCAGCTGTCCCAGCAAGGGAGACAACTGCAGCAACATCCACTGACCAAGCTGGAAAGCCCTGGCAGAAAAGATCCCCACAAGAAAAACACTGGCTCAGGCAGGCTGGTCAATAAAAAAATATAGTTTTGCCAATGTCTTGCAGCTCGCAGATCAAGTGGTTTAGTTTTCCAGTAATGTCAGTCAAGAATACAAGTTCAGATTCACCATATTCATATTCACCATATTCAGCAGATATCTCCACCAATAGCACCTTAAAAATCCTGTTCTGTTTTGCTTTGCAGCTGAGGTTTTTTTTATGATTTTCACAATAGGAGTCATTATGTGTCCAGAGCCAATCACTTCTGCACATAAGGCCTACTGGTGAATGACGCAGCAGTAATGCAGACATTTTGGAAAGTCTGCGTCAGCTTTACATCTTACAGTGAGTGATGAAACCTGTCTGCAGTCACTGCTACTGGCTTTTCTAATGGTACCTTTTTCTGCACAAAAACTCTTTCACCGTGTTATACATTTCAACTCCTCTTGTAGTTGTCTGTTAGGGCAGATGTGTCAGGAATTCTTCTCTTGTGGAAACCAAAGGCTATGCTGTACTGTTGCCGTCCACAGACTCATCACACTGGACGTAAACCCTCTGCACTTTGCAAGATCCCGGTCCAGCTAATTGGCCAAGTTATCAGACATAGCTGACACTCATCTAGACATTGTAGTGGAAATTGAATGAGTTCTATTGTTCTCATTCTTAGGAACAGTGATAGCAATTATCATCATTGCTTGTTTCTTAATCTGATAAAAACCTTCTTCTACTTGATGAGAAATTGAGCAGGTCTAAACGAGGCTTAGATTTAAGAATTTTTTTCATGCTATATGCATAAGTCTTTGTCCTTTAAGGAAACAGATTACAGTCCCCCCCCCCCCCCCCCCCACAGGCTGCTGTCATATTAACATTAGCTTGGAGCTCCAGAATGGACAAGAAAAAACAACGAGAATGGCTCGAGCAGGGCGTTGCTCACGGGGCGGTCGCTCGTGCCAGGCGGTGGCACGTGCTCGGGCCCGCTAAATGCTACTTGTAGCTTTAATTATTATTATTATTCTACCGGAAGAGTCGCCTTTTTGAGGCCTTTAACATACCCCAAAACTCACCAAATTTGGCACACACATCAGGAGTCGCGAAAAATTTCGTATTTTATAGGAGATTGGCATGGGCGCACAAAAACGGCTCGATAGCGCCACCTACAGTGACTTTTGTCCCGACGCCCCGCATACGCTTTAACGTACAAGCTTGATTTTTACAGGGCATGTTCTTCAGATGGAGACTTACAAAAAAGTCTGAAAGGACCCACCTGTCACTCGCACAGGAAGTCTGATATATTGAGGTCAATATGTCATTTTTGCTTCATTTTGGACATTTGCAGGCCTCGCTCTAGAACGAACTCCTCCTAGAGATTTTGGAGTAATGACTTCAAACTTTGGTTGTGTAAACTAGACACATGTCCGATGTTAAATTGCGAAGCTTTTAAGTTTTTATGGATGTTTGTGACCATGGCGGCGCGTCAAAATTGGAGGTCGTTTCGAAAACACGCCATGAAAAGAAAAATGGCCATTACTCAGTCATGCAAAATCCAATCTGATCCAAAATTGATGTGCATGATTGTAGTCTGACTCTGAACACATCTGCAGTGAAAAAATCTGGAAAAAGTGTAGCGCCACCTGCTGGCAAGAGGAAATGACATGTTTTACTTGGAGCATCACTACTCCGAGTAGGATGAGCCGACACACCTGAAAATGACGTCCACCTGTTGAAAAGCCATTGAAGTTTACTCTGACAAAAAACCATAACTTTCAATGCGGGGGTGTGGTCGTGACAGAGCGGCAAAGTTGGGCATCTCGCTATGCACACAAAAGTTGCTCTCACGTGCACATTCCTTGTCCAATCTCACTGAAATTCAATGGATATGATGAAGCTTCTATTCTGAACCCATGGATATGACAATCTTGGACGAGCTCTATAGCGCCACCTAGTTATTGCATGGGGCACATTCTGCCCTGTATTTTCTCTTTGCTTTGTCCGATGTGCATGAAATTAAAACTGGAGATACTCAGAAGGGTCTTCTCTCATCATGTAAAGTTTCATGGGTGTACACCTGACGGTGCCTGCGTAACAGGAAGTGGTCGATTATGTGCACCCAAATAATAGAAATTTATTATAAATCAGCCGTTTGTCTCAGGAAGCTGAGATTTCAGAATTAGATGCCTTTAATAACCTCCAGCTTTGATATGTAACACTATAGGGTCTACGAGAAACTTCATCACTTGATTTTTTTAATGAAATTTTGGACTGAACAAAGATTTTTAGCATAAATTATGTTTAGGTTATCAGCACCAAGAATTCAACTTTCATAGGCATTTATGTGCTACTGCTTCCTAAAAGAATTCAGAATTATTTAAGTTACAGGTGAACTTTTATTCAACTTTTCATCCAAAAAGGTCCGAAAACGTCTTTTTAGGCAAAACTGCAAACACCTATTTTTTTGCATAACTTATCTTTCAAATATCAGCACAAAAAAATTAAAAACGGTAGGGATCTGTGTTTGCTGCCTTCCATATTTTTTTCAGACTTAAAAGTGTAACAGATGATTTATAAAAAATCCTTTTTCATCCAAAAACCTGTGTTAAATCTGTCTAGACTCCAAACAAACATTTTTTTATGGTAACTTATGTTTCAACAATCGACACCAATTTTCACAGACCTATAGCTAAACATGTCCCATAGCTACCTGAATATTTTCATAGATATAAAATGAACTGGTCATTCTAACATCTGGCATTCTAACATCTAACATCTTACATGTCAAAGCCTCTCTCAGCCTGGCTCTGCTAAAGGAGTCGTGTTACAACCCCGCCCCCTCCTGCTGGGACCCCTGCTATGTAAATTAGCAAGCAGTGAACAGAGAGATGAGAAGTAAGAATGGCCATTACTCAGGCATGCATAATCCAAAGACAGCCAGTTAAACACTGAAAGACATATTTTTTCGGTATGTCTTTCATACATCTTTAGTATTAAAAACTCTCCAAGATGAATGTGCCTGACTCCACCTGCAGGTGGATCACAGACTTCCTGACGGACAGACAGCAGTATGTGAGGCTGGGGAAGCTCGTCTCAGATACTCGGACCACAAGCACCGGATCCCCCCAGGGCTGTGTCCTTTCACCCCTGTTACTCTCCCTGTACACAAACAGCTGCACAGCTGGTCACCTGTCTGTCAAACTCCTGAAGTTTGCTGACGACACCACACTCATCGGCCTCATCTCTGACGGAGATGAGTCGGCCTACAGGAGTTAAATAGCCAGGCTGGTGTCATAGTGCAGCGCTAACAACCTGGAGCTTAATGCTCTGAAGACAGTGGAGATGACAGTGGACTTCAGGAAGGCCCCAGCCCCCCTCCCCCCTGTCATCCTCTGTGACTCCCCGGTGACCTCTGTGGAGTCCTTCTGCTTCCTGGGAACCATCATCAGCCAGGACCTCAAGTGGGAGCAGAACATCAGCTCCATCACTAAGAAGGTCCAGCAGAGGATGTACTTCCTGAGGCAGCTGAAGAAGTTTCACCTCCCTGAAAAGATGCTGGTAGACTTTTACACCGCCATCATCGAATCCACCCTCACGTCCTCCATCACAGTCTGGTTCGCTGCGGCCACGGCCAGAGACAAGGCCAAGCTGCAACGCGTCATCCACTCAGCAGAGAAGGTGATCGGCTGCCACCTCCCGTCTCTCCAGGAGCTGCACATCTCCAGGACCTGGAGGCGGGCAGCCAGGATTGTAGCCAACCCCTGTCATCCAGGACATAATCTCTTTCGGCCCCTCCCTCCTGGCAAGAGGCTCCGGTCCATCAGGACCAGGACCTCGCGCCACAAGAACAGCTTCTTCCCCACTGCAGCCAGCCTGCTGAACAGAACCCCAACTCCCCCAGGTGACCCCCCCTCCACCCCCCGCCCACCAAAGGACTGTCGGTGCCACTTACAGGCCCCACCATCCCAGCCCATCTGTGCTCCCACTTTAATTCACCTTACTCTACTGTATATAGTGTGTTGTTGTTGTTAACTTAATTTTTAACTTATTCTTAATTGCACTATACACCAAGTCAAATTCCTCGTTTTGTAAAGTGCGCTCTACTGAACCTGGCAATAAAACTTTTTCTGATTCCTGATTCTGATTCTGATTCTATTAATCATTGTTTTTTATTCATTCAAAATGCAATTAAATCAATATTTTATCTTTTTTCTTTTCCTTTTTCTTTTTTTTTTATCTCTTATATCCTTTTTTATAATCAATGTTTGAACTTCTTTTCCTTTCTATTGTCATGGTTTCAGTTTGTTGTCTTGTTTTTCGCTTTAGTTCTTGTTCTGTCTTGTTTGGTTCTGTTTCCTGTTTTATTTTGAAAGGTTTCCTGTCTTGTCATGTTTCTTGAGTTTTACTTCCTTTGGTCCCCATCTGCCCTAATCGTGTTCACCTGTGTCTTGTCTGCCCTGTCTGTATATAAGTCTTGTCTCTGCCTTCCTCCTGTGCTGGTCCATTAACTTCTGCTCATGTTGATCACGTCTTCTTGTCTGGCGTCCATGTCCCTTGCCATGCCACAGTAAGTTTTTGTTTTTAGTTTTGTCATCCTGCTCTGCAGCGCTTTTTGTTAGTTAAATAAACCCACTTGCCCTGAACCCGTTTGCCTCCCGTCTCTGCGCCTGGGTCCTACCTGCTCTCGAGCCTCCCCCCCACACGACATCTATACATCCAATGAAATTAAACTACAAATCAACAAACACAACTGATAACAAATGTCTCTAAAAAATGATGTGTATATTTGCAGAACCTTAAAAACACCAAACAAATAACAAATGCTTCCCAATTAAAGCACAAAAAATGGAACACAAAATGTAAAACCCAAGTTAGAAATTGCAATTTGAAAAAGATACTTTTTTCAGCAGCTTTTCAAAATCAATCACCAATTCTACACTTCTGTGGATGAAACAAAGAACTCCAGAACAATGAAGCCATTTCTCTAAGTCTCTCTCCCCTTCAGTTTTAAACAAGGTCTGTGAAAATCCACCATACATTGGTCACATGAACTCAGAGACCTGCTAAAAGTGCACAATTGTAAAAGCTCTTTTATATAGACAACTGTTTGTTTGCTTAGAGCTCTAAATATAAAAAAAAATGCTTTTCTATCACCTAGACACAGATGGAGAACCATATCAACTGGATTAATAACAGGGTGGCATGTTTAGACAACATGAAGCTGTCCATCACATTTTTGACCTAAACATGTAAACACATCCTTGGCTCTGCGGTTAGGAAATGGTATTTGGGAATCTCTTTATACCAGGAGCCAGCCTGGCCATTGGAACATCGCCACAGTGCCCATCCAGACTGGGACAGCAACGGGGTCCACTTCAGAGCCGTGAGCTGCTGTGTTTAACTCCAGCTGTCCCAGCAAGGTAGACAACTGCAGCAACATCCACTGACCAAGCTGACAAGCCCTGGCAGAAAAGATCCCCACAAGAAAAACACTGGCTCAGGCAGGCTGGTCAAAAAAAAATAGTTTTGCCATTGTCTTGCAGCTCGCAGATCAAGTGGTTTAGTTTTCCAGTAATGTCAGTCAAGAATGCAAGTTCAGATTCACAATGTTCATATTCACCATATTCAACAGACATCTCCTCCAATAGCACCTTAAAAATCCTGTGCTGTTTTGCTTTGCAGCTGAGGTTGTTTACGATTTTCAGAATAAGAGTCATTATATGTCCAGAGCCAATCACTTCTGCACATAAGGCCTGCTGGTGAATGACGCAGCAGTAATGCAGACATTTTGGAAAGTCTGGGTCAGCTTTACAGTGAGTGATGAAACCTGTTTGTCTATTGATCATAGCAGGAGTCCCATCTGCAGTCACTGCTACCAGCTTTTCTAATTGTACCTTTTTCTGCACAAAAACTCCTTCACCGTGTTATACATTTCAACTCCTCTTGTAGTTGTCTGTTAGGGCAGATGTGTCAGGAGTTCTTCTCTTGTGGAAACCAAAAGCTATGCTGTACTGTTGCCGTCCACAGACTCATCACACTGGACGTTAACCACCTGCACTTTGCAAGATCCCGGTCCAGCTAATTGGCCAAGTTATCAGACATAGCTGACACTCATCTAGACATTGTAGTGGAAATTGAATGAGTTCTATTGTTCTCATCCTTAGAGACAGTGATAGCAATTATCATCATTGCTTGAATTTTTTTCATGCTATATGCAAAAGTCTTTGTCCCTTAAGGCAACAGATTACAGCCCCCCCCCCCCCCCAGGCTGCTGTCGTATTAACAATAGCTTGGAGCTCCAGAATGGACAAGAAAAAAAGACGAGAATGGCTCGAGCAGGGCGTTGCTCACGGGGCGGTCGCTCGTGCCAGGCGGTCGCACGTGCTCGGGCCCGCTAAATGCTACTTGTAGCTTTAATTATTATTATTATTATTAGGGCCCGAGCACGGAGTGCAAGGACCCTATTGTAATTCGAATGTTTATTAGGGCCCGAGCACGGAGTGCAAGGACCCTATTGTATCTGTTAGGTTTATTATTATTATTATTTTTCTTCTGCCGGAAGAATCGCATTTTTGAGGCCTTTAACATACCCCAAAACTCACCAAATTTGGCACACACATCAGGAGTCGTGAAAAATTTCGTATTTTATGGGAAATTGGCATGGGTGCGCAAAAATGGCTCGACAGCGCCACCTACAGTGACTTTTGTCCCGACGCCCCGCATACGCTTTAACGTACAAGCTTGATTTTTACAGGGCATGTTCTTCAGATGGAGACCTACAAAAAAGTCTGAAAGGACCCACCTGTCACTCGCACAGGAAGTCTGATATATTGAGGTCAATATGTCATTTTTGCTCTATTTTGGACATTTGCAGGCCTCCTTCTAGAACGAACTCCTCCTAGAGATTTGTGAATAATGACTCCAAACTTTGGTTTTGTAAACTATACACATGTCCGATGTTAAATTGCAAAGCTTTTAAGTTTTTACAGAAGTTTGTGGCCGTGGCGGCGCGTAGAAATTTGACGTTGTTTCGAAAACACGCCATGAAAAGAAAAATGGCCATAACTCAGCCATGCATATTCCAATCTGATCCAAAATTGATATGCATGATTGTAGTCTGACTCTGAACACATCTGCAGTGAAAGAATCTGGAAAAAGTGTAGCGCCACCTGCTGGCAAGAGGAAATGACATGTTTTACTTGGAGCATCACTGCTCTAAGTAGGATGAGCCGACACACCTGAAAATGACATCCACCTGTTGAAAAGCCATTGAAGTTTACTCTGACAAAAAACCATAACTTTCAATGCGGGGGTGTGGTCGTGACAGAGCGGCAAAGTTGGGCATCTCGCCATGCACACAAAAGTTGCTCTCACGTGCACATTCCTTGTCCAATCTCACTGAAATTCAATGGATATGATGAAGCTTCTATTCTGAACCCATGGATATGACAATCTTGGACGAGCTCTATAGCGCCACCTAGTTATTGCATTGGGCACATTCTGCCCATTTTTATCTAATTGCTTTGTCCGATGTGCATGAAATTAAAACTGGAGATACTCAGAAGGGTCCTCTCTCATAATCTGAAGTTTCATGGGTGTACACCTGACGGTGCCTGCGTAACAGGAAGTGGTCGATTATGTGCACCCAAATAATAGAAATTTATTATAAATCAGCCGTTTGTCTCAGGAAGCTGAGATTTCAGAATTAGATGCCTTTAATAACCTCCAGCTTTGATATGTAACACAATAGGGTCTATGAGAAACTTCATACCTCTTTTTTTCCTATGCAATTTTGGACTGAACAAAGATTTTTAGCATAAATTCTGTTTAGGTTATCAGCACCAAAGACTAGACTTTAATAGGCATTTATGTGCTACTGCTTCCTAAAAAAATTCAGAATGATTGAAGTTACAGGTGACATCTTAGAGAGCATTACATCCAAAAAGGTCCGAAAACGTCTTTTTAGGCAAAACTACAAACACCTATTTTTTTTCATAACTTAATCATCATATATCAACACCATTTATTTTTTTAAATGTAGGGATCTGTGTTTGCTGCCTTCCATATTTTTTTCAGAAGTCCAGGTGAAACAGATGATTTTAAAAAAATCCTGATTCATCCCAAAACCTGTGCTTTTTCCGTCTGGACTCCAAACAAGTGTGTTTTAAAATTACTTATGCTTCAAATATCCACACCAAGTTTCACACGCATATAGCTGAACTTGTCTAAATGCTTCTTGAATATTCTTTACAGATATAAAATGAACTGGTCAACTGTAGGATGTCATTTCCTCTTACATGCTTAAGTCTTTTCCTCATGCTGCAGCCTGCTCCTCAATCATCCCTGTTGCTGGAGTCAAATTTCACCCCCCCCCCCCACACACACACACACACACCAGCTGCCAGTTCATATGCTAACTAACCCAGAAGTGAGGTGACAAGAGTTTAGACACAAGAGGGAGGGCAGACTGCTTTTTCATTTGTTTTGTATGTCTTTCATAGATTTTTATGAATAATCATTGCTTTTCTAGTCATGTAAAATGCAATTAACCTAATATTTTATCTTTTTTTTTTACAAACAAAACATATGAATGTGCTCCAAAACAAAACCCAACTCTCAGTACAGTTCTACAGATGTAACATAAGACTTAGACAGTAAATGTCTCTTTTATCCTTTTTTAATCAATGCTGCAACTTCTTTTCCTTAATATAAATCCAATGAAATTAAACTACAAAACCAAAAAACACAACCTATAGCAAATTTCTCTAAATAAATTATGTGTATATACAATATGTAGCACTTTTAAACAAAATAATAACAAATCCTTCCAATACAAGCACAGAAAAATGGAACACAAAATTTAAAACCCAAATTTGAAATGGCAATTTTAAAAAGATAATTTTTTCAGCCTGCTAAAAGTGCACATTTGTAAAAGCTCTTTTATATAGACAACTGTTTGGTTGCTTAGAGCTCTAAATATAAAAACAATGCCTTTATGGACGTGGCACGGATGGCACGGATGTTCAGCAGGGTAAACCCCAGGAAAGCGGCGGGACCTGATGGAGTTCCCGGAAAGGTTCTGCGGGCCTGCGCCGATCAACTCTCCCAGGTCTTCACAAAAATCTTCAACCTGTCGCTAGCTCAGGCTTTCATCCCTGCTTGCCTGAAGTCATCCACTATCATCCCGATACCCAAAAAGTCCTCATCCACAGCCTTCCTCACGGACTTCCGCCCAGTTGCACTCACTGCTGTCATCACAAACTGTCTGGAGCGGCTGCTCCTGGGACACATCAAAGACTCCCTCCCTCCAATCTTCGTCCCCCACCAGTTTGCTTACAAAGCAAACAGATCAACGGATGATGCCATTTCCATCACCCTCCACACTGCGCTGAGCCACCTGGAACACAGAGACACCTACGCCAGGATGCTCTTTGTGGACTATAGCTCAGCCTTTAACACAATCATTCCTGACATTCTGGTCAACAAACTGTCTGAACTAGGACTCCACCCACTCACCTGCTCGTGGATCAAGGACTTCCTGACAAACAGACCACAGACAGTCAAACTTGACCCCCACCTCTCCTCCACCCGGACGCTGAGCACAGGCTCCACACAGGGATGTGTGCTGAGTCCTCTGCTGTATACACTGTACACAGCAGACTGCAGACCAGCCCACACCAGCAACACCGTGGTGAAGTTTGCAGACGACACTACTGTGGTGGGGCTGATCTCTGGGGACGACGAGACGGCCTACAGAGACGAAGTCCTGAAACTCTCAAGGTGGTGTCAGGCTAATAACCTCATCCTGAACACCACCAAGACCAAGGAGATCATCCTGGACTTCAGAAAAAACAGAACAGATCCACCCCCACTCTACATCGATGGAAACTGTGTGGAGAGGGTCCACAGCTTCACCCTCCTGGGCACCACCATCTCTGCTGACCTCACATGGTCTAACAACACCATGACTGTCATCAGGAAGGCCCAGCAACGCCTGCACTTCCTGAGAAAACTTAGGAGGAACGACGTCAGCCAGGAGCTGCTGGTAACGTTCTACCGCTCAACCATTGAGAGCATTCTGTCCTATGGCATCACAGTGTGGTTTTCCCACTGCACTGAAGCAGAACGGCAGAGTCTCCAGAGAGTGGTAAAGACAGCGCAGAGGATCATCGGCTGCCCCCTCCCCTCACTGAAGGACATTTACCAGTCTCGCTGCCTCAGCAGAGTGACTAGCATCACCACTAACTCCACCCATTCTGCTTTCCCTCTGTTTGAACTGCTGCCCTCTGGAAGGAGGTACAGGTCCATCAGAACCAGGACAAACAGACTAAGAAACAGCTTTTTTCCACAGGCAATTATCATACGGAATGCACATACGTCCACCAACCACACCTCACTCTAATTTTACTACAATGCGTGCAATATCCTGACTGTCTAACCGGGTCACTGTGCAATAACTTGATATTTATTAAGCTGTGCTCACAGCAACTCATGTAATTCCATTCTATTTTATTCACAAATATTTAATATTTAACAGTTTCTGAGACAAGGCCAAGCTGCAACGCGTCATCCACTCAGCAGAGAAGGTGATCGGCTGCCACCTCCCGTCTCTCCAGGAGCTGCACATCTCCAGGACCTGGAGGCGGGCAGCCAGGATTGTAGCCAACCCCTCTCATCCAGGACATAATCTCTTTCGGCCCCTCCCTTCTGGCAAGAGGCTCCGGTCCATCAGGACCTCGCGCCACAAGAACAGCTTCTTCCCCACTGCAGTCAGCCTGCTGAACAGTACCCCAACTCCCCCAGGTGACCCCCCCCCCCGCCCACCAAAGGACTGTCGGTGCCACTTACAGGCCCCACCATCCCAGCCCATCTGTGCTCCCACTTTAATTCACCTTACTCTACTGTATATAGTGTGTTGTTGTTGTTAACTTAATTTTTAACTTATTCTTAATTGCACTATACACCAAGTCAAATTCCTCGTTTTGTAAAGTGCGCTCTACTGAACCTGGCAATAAAACTTTTTCTGATTTCTGATTCTGATTCTGATTCTATTAATCATTGTTTTTTATTCATTCAAAATGCAATTAAATCAATATTTTATATTTTTTCTTTTCCTTTTTCTTTTTTTTTTATCTCTTATATCCTTTTTTATAATCAATGTTTGAACTTCTTTTCCTTTCTATTGTCATGGTTTCAGTTTGCTGTCTTGTTTTTCGCTTTAGTTCTTGTTCTGTCTTGTTTGGTTCTGTTTCCTGTTTTATTTTGAAAGGTTTCCTGTCTTGTCATGTTTCTTGAGTTTTACTTCCTTTGGTCCCCATCTGCCCTAATCGTGTTCACCTGTGTCTTGTCTGCCCTGTCTGTATATAAGTCTTGTCTCTGCCTTCCTCCTGTGCTGGTCCATTAACTTCTGCTCATGTTGATCACGTCTTCTTGTCTGGCGTCCATGTCCCTTGCCATGCCACAGTAAGTTTTTGTTTTTAGTTTTGTCATCCTGCTCTGCAGCGCTTTTTGTTAGTTAAATAAACCCACTTGCCCTGAACCCGTTTGCCTCCCGTCTCTGCGCCTGGGTCCTACCTGCTCTCGAGCCTCCCCCCCCACACGACATCTATACATCCAATGAAATTAAACTACAAATCAACAAACACAACTGATAACAAATGTCTCTAAAAAATGATGTGTATATTTGCAGAACCTTAAAAACACCAAACAAATAACAAATGCTTCCCAATTAAAGCACAAAAAATGGAACACAAAATGTAAAACCCAAGTTAGAAATTGCAATTTGAAAAAGATACTTTTTTCAGCAGCTTTTCAAAATCAATCACCAATTCTACTCTTCTGTGGATGAAACAAAGAACTCCAGAACAATGAAGCCATTTCTCTAAGTCTCTCTCACCTTCAGTTTTAAACAAGGTCTGTGAAAATCCACCATACATTGGTCACATGAACTCAGAGACCTGCTAAAAGTGCACAATTGTAAAAACTCTTTTATATAGACAACTGTTTGTTTGCTTAGAGCTCTAAATATAAAAAAAAATGCTTTTCTATCACCTAGACACAGATGGAGAACCATATCAACTGGATTAATAACAGGGTGGCATGTTTAGGTTTAAACTTACATCAATAGACAACATAAAGATGTCCATCACATTTTTGACCTAAACATGTAAACACATCCTTGGCTCTGCGGTTAGGAAATGGTATTTGGGAATCTCTTTATACCAGGAGCCAGCCTGGCCATTGGAACATCGCCACAGTGCCCATCCAGACTGGGACAGCAACGGGGTCCACTTCACAGCCGTGAGGCTGCTGTGTTTAACTCCAGCTGTCCCAGCAAGGGAGACAACTGCAGCAACATCCACTGACCAAGCTGACAAGCCCTGGCAGAAAAGATCCCCACAAGAAAAACACTGGCTCAGGCAGGCTGGTCAAAAAAAAATAGTTTTGCCAATGTCTTGCAGCTCGCAGATCAAGTGGTTTAGTTTTCCAGTAATGTCAGTCAAGAATGCAAGTTCAGATTCACAATGTTCATATTCACCATATTCAACAGACATCTCCTCCAATAGCACCTTAAAAATCCTGTGCTGTTTTGCTTTGCAGCTGAGGTTGTTTACGATTTTCAGAATATGAGTCATTATATGTCCAGAGCCAATCACTTCTGCACATAAGGCCTGCTGGTGAATGACGCAGCAGTAATGCAGACATTTTGGAAAGTCTGGGTCAGCTTTACAGTGAGTGATGAAACCTGTTTGTCTATTGATCATAGCAGGAGTCCCATCTGCAGTCACTGCTACCAGCTTTTCTAATTGTACCTTTTTCTGCACAAAAACTCCTTCACCGTGTTATACATTTCAACTCCTCTTGTAGTTGTCTGTAAGGTCAGATGTGTCAGGAGTTCTTCTCTTGTGGAAACCAAAAGCTATGCTGTACTGTTGCCGTCCACAGACTCATCACACTGGACGTTAACCACCTTCACTTTGCAAGATCCCGGTCCAGCTAATTGGCCAAGTTATCAGACATAGCTGACACTCATCTAGACATTGTAGTGGAAATTGAATGAGTTCTATTGTTCTCATCCTTAGGGACAGTGATAGCAATTATCATCATTGCTTGAATTTTTTTCATGCTATATGCAAAAGTCTTTGTCCCTTAAGGCAACAGATTACAGCCCCCCCCCCCCCCCCCCCGGCTGCTGTCGTATTAACAATAGCTTGGAGCTCCAGAATGGACAAGAAAAAACGACGAGAATGGCTCGAGCAGGGCGTTGCTCACGGGGCGGTCGCTCGTGCCATGCGGTCGCACGTGCTCGGGCCCGCTAAATGCTACTTGTAGCTTTAATTATTATTATTATTCTTTTTCTTCCGACGGAAGAGTCGCCTTTTTGAGGCCTTTAACATACCCCAAAACTCACCAAATTTTGTATACACATCAGGAGTCGCGAAAAATTTCATATTTTATAGGAGAACGGCATAGGTAAACAAAAATGGCTCGATAGCGCCACCTGCAAAATTTGTTTTCGCGAGCACCTCCATATGCTTTATAGTACAAACCTGATTTTAACAGGGCATGTTCATCGGATAGAAACCTACAAAAAAGTCTCTTGGGACCAAGCTGTCAGTCGCACAGGAAGTCTGATATTTTGATGACAATATGTCATTTTTGCTGTATTTTGGTCATTCGCAGGCCTCGCTCTAGAACGAACTCCTCCTAGAGATTTGAGAGTAATGACTCCAAACTTTGGTTTTGTAAACTAGACACATGTCCGATGTTAAATTGCAAAGCTTTTAAGTTTTTATGGATGTTTGTGACCATGGCGGCGCGTCAAAATTGGAGGTCGTTTCGAAAACACGCCATGAAAAGAAAAATGGCCATTACTCAGCCATGCATAATCCAATCTGATCCAAAATTGATGTGCATGATTGTAGTCTGACTCTGAACACATCTGCAGTGAAAAAATCTGGAAAAAGTGTAGCGCCACCTGCTGGCAAGAGGAAATGACATGTTTTACTTGGAGCATCACTACTCCGAGTAGGATGAGCCGACACACCTGAAAATGACGTCCACCTGTTGAAAAGCCATTGAAGTTTACTCTGACAAAAAACCATAACTTTCAATGCGGGGGTGTGGTCGTGACAGAGCGGCAAAGTTGGGCATCTCGCTATGCACACAAAAGTTGCTCTCACGTGCACATTCCTTGTCCAATCTCACTGAAATTCAATGGATATGATGAAGCTTCTATTCTGAACCCATGGATATGACAATCTTGGACGAGCTCTATAGCGCCACCTAGTTATTGCATTGGGCACATTCTGCCCTGTATTTTCTCTTTGCTTTGTCCGATGTGCATGAAATTAAAACTGGAGATACTCAGAAGGGTCCTCTCTCATCATGTAAAGTTTCATGGGTGTACACCTGACGGTGCCTGCGTAACAGGAAGTGGTCGATTATGTGCACCCAAATAATAGAAATTTATTATAAATCAGCCGTTTGTCTCAGGAAGCTGAGATTTCAGAATTAGATGCCTTTAATAACCTCCAGCTTTGATATGTAACACTATAGGGTCTACGAGAAACTTCATCACTTGATTTTTTTAATGAAATTTTGGACTGAACAAAGATTTTTAGCATAAATTCTGTTTAGGTTATCAGCACCAAGAATTCAACTTTCATAGGCATTTATGTGCTACTGCTTCCTAAAAAAATTCAGAATGATTGAAGTTACAGGTGACATCTTAGAGAGCATTTCATCCAAAAAGGTCCGAAAACGTCTTTTTAGGCAAAACTACAAACACCTATTTTTTTTCATAACTTAATCATCATATATCAACACCATTTATTTTTTTAAATGTAGGGATCTGTGTTTGCTGCCTTCCATATTTTTTTCAGAAGTCCAGGTGAAACAGATGATTTTAAAAAAATCCTGATTCATCCCAAAACCTGTGCTTTTTCCGTCTGGACTCCAAACAAGTGTGTTTTAAAATTACTTATGCTTCAAATATCCACACCAAGTTTCACACGCATATAGCTGAACATGTCTAAATGCTTCTTGAATATTCTTTACAGATATAAAATGAACTGGTCAACTGTAGGATGTCATTTCCTCTTACATGCTTAAGTCTTTTCCTCATGCTGCAGCCTGCTCCTCAATCATCCCTGTTGCTGGAGTCAAATTTCACCCCCCCCCCCCCCCCCCACACACACACACACCAGCTGCCAGTTCATATGCTAACTAACCCAGAAGTGAGGTGACAAGAGTTTAGACACAAGAGGGAGGGCAGACTGCTTTTTCATTTGTTTTGTATGTCTTTCATAGATTTTTATGAATAATCATTGCTTTTCTAGTCATGTAAAATGCAATTAACCTAATATTTTATCTTTTTTTTTTACAAACAAAACATATGAATGTGCTCCAAAACAAAACCCAACTCTCAGTACAGTTCTACAGATGTAACATAAGACTTAGACAGTAAATGTCTCTTTTATCCTTTTTTAATCAATGCTGCAACTTCTTTTCCTTAATATAAATCCAATGAAATTAAACTACAAAACCAAAAAACACAACGTATAGCAAATTTCTCTAAATAAATTATGTGTATATACAATATGTAGCACTTTTAAACAAAATAATAACAAATCCTTCCAATACAAGCACAGAAAAATGGAACACAAAATTTAAAACCCAAATTTGAAATGGCAATTTTAAAAAGATAATTTTTTCAGCCTGCTAAAAGTGCACAATTGTAAAAGCTCTTTTATATAGACAACTGTTTGGTTGCTTAGAGCTCTAAATATAAAAACAATGCCTTTATGGACGTGGCACGGATGGCACGGATGTTCAGCAGGGTAAACCCCAGGAAAGCGGCGGGACCTGATGGAGTTCCCGGAAAGGTTCTGCGGGCCTGCGCCGATCAACTCTCCCAGGTCTTCACAAAAATCTTCAACCTGTCGCTAGCTCAGGCTTTCATCCCTGCTTGCCTGAAGTCATCCACTATCATCCCGATACCCAAAAAGTCCTCATCCACAGCCTTCCTCACGGACTTCCGCCCAGTTGCACTCACTGCTGTCATCACAAAGTGTCTGGAGCGGCTGCTCCTGGGACACATCAAAGACTCCCTCCCTCCAATCTTCGTCCCCCACCAGTTTGCTTACAAAGCAAACAGATCAACGGATGATGCCATTTCCATCACCCTCCACACTGCGCTGAGCCACCTGGAACACAGAGACACCTACGCCAGGATGCTCTTTGTGGACTATAGCTCAGCCTTTAACACAATCATTCCTGACATTCTGGTCAACAAACTGTCTGAACTAGGACTCCACCCACTCACCTGCTCGTGGATCAAGGACTTCCTGACAAACAGACCACAGACAGTCAAACTTGACCCCCACCTCTCCTCCACCCGGACGCTGAGCACAGGCTCCACACAGGGATGTGTGCTGAGTCCTCTGCTGTATACACTGTACACAGCAGACTGCAGACCAGCCCACACCAGCAACACCGTGGTGAAGTTTGCAGACGACACTACTGTGGTGGGGCTGATCTCTGGGGACGACGAGACGGCCTACAGAGACGAAGTCCTGAAACTCTCAAGGTGGTGTCAGGCTAATAACCTCATCCTGAACACCACCAAGACCAAGGAGATCATCCTGGACTTCAGAAAAAACAGAACAGATCCACCCCCACTCTACATCGATGGAAACTGTGTGGAGAGGGTCCACAGCTTCACCCTCCTGGGCACCACCATCTCTGCTGACCTCACATGGTCTAACAACACCATGACTGTCATCAGGAAGGCCCAGCAACGCCTGCACTTCCTGAGAAAACTTAGGAGGAACGACGTCAGCCAGGAGCTGCTGGTAACGTTCTACCGCTCAACCATTGAGAGCATTCTGTCCTATGGCATCACAGTGTGGTTTTCCCACTGCACTGAAGCAGAACGGCAGAGTCTCCAGAGAGTGGTAAAGACAGCGCAGAGGATCATCGGCTGCCCCCTCCCCTCACTGAAGTACATTTACCAGTCTCGCTGCCTCAGCAGAGTGACTAGCATCACCACTAACTCCACCCATTCTGCTTTCCCTCTGTTTGAACTGCTGCCCTCTGGAAGGAGGTACAGGTCCATCAGAACCAGGACAAACAGACTAAGAAACAGCTTTTTTCCACAGGCAATTATCATACGGAATGCACATACGTCCACCAACCACACCTCACTCTAATTTTACTACAATGCGTGCAATATCCTGACTGTCTAACCGGGTCACTGTGCAATAACTTGATATTTATTAAGCTGTGCTCACAGCAACTCATGTAATTCCATTCTATTTTATTCACAAATATTTAATATTTAACAGTTTCTGTCCATATTGTTCATTTTTTGTTAAGAGTTGTAAATACAGTATTTCTTTTTCTATTCTATTTTTATTTTTATTTTATGTAACTCCTTCACTCCAAGGCTGCTGCAATTTCATTGTATCCCCATGTACAATGACAATAAACGATTCTGATTCTGATTATATCACTTAGACACAGATGGAGAACCATATCAACTGGATTGGTAACAGCAACAACCACCGACCAAGCCGGCAAGCCCTGGCAGAAAAGATCCCCACAAGAAACACTGCAGGCTGTTCCATAAAAAATATAGTTTTACCATTGCCTTGCAGATCACAGTTGAAGTGGTTTAGTTTTCCTAAAAAAATTCAGAATGATTGAAGTTACAGGTGAACTTTTAGACATCATTTCATCCAAAAAGGTCCGAAAACGTCTTTTTAGGCAAAACTGCAAACACCTATTTTTTTGCATAACTTATCTTTCAAATATCAGCACAAAAAAATTAAAAACGGTAGGGATCTGTGTTTGCTGCCTTCCATATTTTTTTCAGACTTAAAAGTGTAACAGATGATTTATAAAAAATCCTTTTTCATCCAAAAACCTGTGTTAAATCTGTCTAGACTTAGTATTAAAAACTCTCCAAGATGAATGTGCCTGACTCCACCTGCAGGTGGATCACAGACTTCATGACGGACAGACAGCAGTATGTGAGGCTGGGGAAGCTCGTCTCAGATACTCGGACCACAAGCACCGGATCCCCCCAGGGCTGTGTCCTTTCACCCCTGTTACTCTCCCTGTACACAAACAGCTGCACAGCTGGTCACCTGTCTGTCAAACTCCTGAAGTTTGCTGACGACACCACACTCATCGGCCTCATCTCTGACGGAGATGAGTCGGCCTACAGGAGTGAAATAGCCAGGCTGGTGTCATAGTGCAGCGCTAACAACCTGGAGCTTAATGCTCTGAAGACAGTGGAGATGACAGTGGACTTCAGGAAGGCCCCAGCCCCCCTCCCCCCTGTCATCCTCTGTGACTCCCCGGTGACCTCTGTGGAGTCCTTCTGCTTCCTGGGAACCATCATCAGCCAGGACCTCAAGTGGGAGCAGAACATCAGCTCCATCACTAAGAAGGTCCAGCAGAGGATGTACTTCCTGAGGCAGCTGAAGAAGTTTCACCTCCCTGAAAAGATGCTGGTAGACTTTTACACCGCCATCATCGAATCCACCCTCACGTCCTCCATCACAGTCTGGTTCGCTGCGGCCACGGCCAGAGACAAGGCCAAGCTGCAACGCGTCATCCACTCAGCAGAGAAGGTGATCGGCTGCCACCTCCCGTCTCTCCAGGAGCTGCACATCTCCAGGACCTGGAGGCGGGCAGCCAGGATTGTAGCCAACCCCTCTCATCCAGGACATAATCTCTTTCGGCCCCTCCCTTCTGGCAAGAGGCTCCGGTCCATAAGGACCAGGACCTCGCGCCACAAGAACAGCTTCTTCCCCACTGCAGCCAGCCTGCTGAACAGAACCCCAACTCCCCCAGGTGACCCCCCCTCCCCCCCGCCAACCAAAGGACTGTCGGTGCCACTTACAGGCCCCACCATCCCAGCCCATCTGTGCTCCCACTTTAATTCACCTTACTCTACTGTATATAGTGTGTTGTTGTTGTTAACTTAATTTTTAACTTATTCTTAATTGCACTATACACCAAGTCAAATTCCTCGTTTTGTAAAGTGCGCTCTACTGAACCTGGCAATAAAACTTTTTCTGATTTCTGATTCTATTAATCATTGTTTTTTATTCATTCAAAATGCAATTAAATCAATATTTTATCTTTTTTCTTTTCCTTTTTCTTTTTTTTTTATCTCTTATATCCTTTTTTATAATCAATGTTTGAACTTCTTTTCCTTTCTATTGTCATGGTTTCAGTTTGTTGTCTTTTTTTTTCGCTTTAGTTCTTGTTCTGTCTTGTTTGGTTCTGTTTCCTGTTTTATTTTGAAAGGTTTCCTGTCTTGTCATGTTTCTTGAGTTTTACTTCCTTTGGTCCCCATCTGCCCTAATCGTGTTCACCTGTGTCTTGTCTGCCCTGTCTGTATATAAGTCTTGTCTCTGCCTTCCTCCTGTGCTGGTCCATTAACTTCTGCTCATGTTGATCACGTCTTCTTGTCTGGCGTCCATGTCCCTTGCCATGCCACAGTAAGTTTTTGTTTTTAGTTTTGTCATCCTGCTCTGCAGCACTTTTTGTTAGTTAAATAAACCCACTTGCCCTGAACCCGTTTGCCTCCCGTCTCTGCGCCTGGGTCCTACCTGCTCTCGAGCCTCCCCCCCACACGACATCTATACATCCAATGAAATTAAACTACAAATCAACAAACACAACTGATAACAAATGTCTCTAAAAAATGATGTGTATATTTGCAGAACCTTAAAAACACCAAACAAATAACAAATGCTTCCCAATTAAAGCACAAAAAATGGAACACAAAATGTAAAACCCAAGTTAGAAATTGCAATTTGAAAAAGATACTTTTTTCAGCAGCTTTTCAAAATCAATCACCAATTCTACTCTTCTGTGGATGAAACAAAGAACTCCAGAACAATGAAGCCATTTCTCTAAGTCTCTCTCACCTTCAGTTTTAAACAAGGTCTGTGAAAATCCACCATACATTGGTCACATGAACTCAGAGACCTGCTAAAAGTGCACAATTGTAAAAGCTCTTTTATATAGACAACTGTTTGTTTGCTTAGAGCTCTAAATATAAAAAAAATGCTTTTCTATCACCTAGACACAGATGGAGAACCATATCAACTGGATTAATAACAGGGTGGCATGTTTAGACAACATGAAGCTGTCCATCACATTTTTGACCTAAACATGTAAACACATCCTTGGCTCTGCGGTTAGGAAATGGTATTTGGGAATCTCTTTATACCAGGAGCCAGCCTGGCCATTGGAACATCGCCACAGTGCCCATCCAGACTGGGACAGCAACGGGGTCCACTTCAGAGCCGTGAGCTGCTGTGTTTAACTCCAGCTGTCCCAGCAAGGGAGACAACTGCAGCAACATCCACTGACCAAGCTGGCAAGCCCTGGCAGAAAAGATCCCCACAAAAAAAACACTGGCTCAGGCAGGCTGGTCAAAAAAAAAATAGTTTTGCCATTGTCTTGCAGCTCGCAGATCAAGTGGTTTAGTTTTCCAGTAATGTCAGTCAAGAATGCAAGTTCAGATTCACAATGTTCATATTCACCATATTCAACAGACATCTCCTCCAATAGCACCTTAAAAATCCTGTGCTGTTTTGCTTTGCAGCTGAGGTTGTTTACGATTTTCAGAATAAGAGTCATTATATGTCCAGAGCCAATCACTTCTGCACATAAGGCCTGCTGGTGAATGACGCAGCAGTAATGCAGACATTTTGGAAAGTCTGGGTCAGCTTTACAGTGAGTGATGAAACCTGTTTGTCTATTGATCATAGCAGGAGTCCCATCTGCAGTCACTGCTACCAGCTTTTCTAATTGTACCTTTTTCTGCACAAAAACTCCTTCACCGCGTTATACATTTCAACTCCTCTTGTAGTTGTCTGTTAGGGCAGATGTGTCAGGAGTTCTTCTCTTGTGGAAACCAAAAGCTATGCTGTACTGTTGCCGTCCACAGACTCATCACACTGGACGTTAACCACCTGCACTTTGCAAGATCCCGGTCCAGCTAATTGGCCAAGTTATCAGACATAGCTGACACTCATCTAGACATTGTAGTGGAAATTGAATGAGTTCTATTGTTCTCATCCTTAGGGACAGTGATAGCAATTATCATCATTGCTTGAATTTTTTTCATGCTATATGCAAAAGTCTTTGTCCCTTAAGGCAACAGATACCCCCCCCCCCCCCCCAGGCTGCTGTCGTATTAACAATAGCTTGGAGCTCCAGAATGGACAAGAAAAAACGACGAGAATGGCTCGAGCAGGGCGTTGCTCACGGGGCGGTCGCTCGTGCCATGCGGTCGCACGTGCTCGGGCCCGCTAAATGCTACTTGTAGCTTTAATTATTATTATTATTATTATTCTACCGGAAGAGTCGCCTTTTTGAGGCCTTTAACATACCCCAAAACTCACCAAATTTGGCACACAAATCAAGAGTCGCGAAAAATTTCGTATTTTATAGGAGATTGGCATGGGCGCACAAAAACGGCTCGATAGCGCCACCTACAGTGACTTTTGTCCTGACGCCCCGCATAGGCTTCAACGTACAAGCTTGATTTTTACAGGGCATGTTCTTCAGATGGAGACCTACAAAAAAGTCTGAAAGGACCCACCTGTCACTCGCACAGGAAGTCTGATATTTTGAGGTCAATATGTCATTTTTGCTTCATTTTGGACATTTGCAGGCCTCGCTCTAGATCGAACTCCTCCTAGAGATTTTGGAGTAATGACTCCAAACTTTGGTTTTGTAAACTAGACACATGTCCGATGTTAAATTGTGAAGCTTTTAAGTTTTTACGGTTGTTTGTGACCGTGGCGGCGCGTCAAAAATGGAGGTCATATTGAAAACACGCCATGAAAAGAAAAATGGCCATTACTCAGCCATGCAAAATCCAATCTGATCCAAAATTTATGTGCATGATTGTAGTCTGACCCTGACCACATCAGAAGTGGAAAAATCCAGAACAGGTGTAGCGCCACCTGCTGGCAAAAGGAAATGACATGTTTTACTTGGAGCATCACTGCTCCAAGTAGGATGAGCCGACACACCTCAAAATGATGTCCACCTGTTGAAAAGCCATTGAAGTTTACTCTGATAAAAAGCCATAACTTTCAATGCGGGGGTGTGGTCGTGACAGAGCGGTGAAGTTGGGCGTCTCGCCATGCACAAATGTTGCTCTCACGTGCACATTCCTTGTCCAATCTTACTGAATTTCAACGGATATGATGAAGCTTCCATTTTGAACCCATGGATATGACAATCTTGGACGAGCTCCATAGCGCCACCTAGATATTGACAAATACATTTTATGTCACATTCTGACCTATCTTTTCTCTGTGCTTTGTCCGACATTCATAAAATTACAACAGGAGATACTCACAAGGGTCTTCTCTCATCGTCTAAAGTTTCATGGGTGTACACCTGACAGTGCTTTCGCAAGCCACCACCAAACAGGAAGTGGTTGATTGCGTTGCAGTCAGATAATTAAAAATTCATAAAAAATCAGCCGTTTGTATCACAAGGCTGAGATTTCAGAATGAGATGCCTCTTACATATTTCCAACTTAGATATACAGCACTTGCATGGGTGAAGAAAAACGGCTCAATAGCGCCACCTACCATGTTTGTTTTTGAGAGCCCCGCCATGTTCTTTAACATACAAGCTTGATTTTTACAGGACATGTTCATCAGATGGAGACCTACAAAAAAGTCTCCTGGTACCAAGCTGTCAGTTGCACAGGAAGTCTGCTATATTAATGTCAATATGTCATTTTTGCTGTATTTTGGTCATTTGCAGGCCTCCTTTTAGAACGAACTCCTCCTAGAGATTTGTGAATAATGACTCCAAACTTTGGTTTTGTAAACTAAACACATGTCCGATCTTAAATTGCGAAGCTTTAAAGTTTTTACGGTTGTTTGTGACCGTGGCGGCGCGTCAAAATTTGAGGTCATTTCGAAATCACGCCATGAAAAGAAAAATGGCCATTACTCAGCCATAAATATTCTAATCTGATCCAAATTTGTTGTGCATGATTGTAGTCTGACTCTGAACACATCTGCAGTGGAAATATCCGAAACAGGTGTAGCGCCACCTGTTGGCAACAGGAAATGACATGTTTTACTTGGAGCATCACTGCTCCAAGTAGGATGAGCAAACACACTTCAAAATGACGTCCACCTGTTGAAAAGCAATTGAAGTTTACTCTGACAAAAAACCATATCTTTCAACGCAGGGGTGTGGTCGTGACAGAGCGGCAAAGTTGGGCGTCTCGCCATGCACAAATGTTGCTCTCACGTGCACATTCCTTGTCCAATCTTACTGAATTTCAACGGATATGATGAAGCTTCCATTCTGAACCCATGGATATGACAACTTTGGACGAGCTCTATAGCGCCACCTAGTTATTGCATAGGGCACGTTCTGCCCTGTATTTTCTCTGCGCTTTGTCTGATGTGCATGAAATTAAAACTGGAGTTACTCAGAAGGGTCCTCTCTCATCATCTAAAGTTTCATGGCTGCACATCTGACGGTGCCTGCGTAAGGCACTGCCAAACAGGAAGTGGTCGATTGTGTTGCAGTCATAGAAAAAGCTTGATAGGAAATCAGCCGTTTGTCTCAGGAAGCTGAGATTTCAGAATTAGATGCGTCTTACAAAGCCCCACGTTTGAGAAGCAGCACTATACGTACGAGAAACATTTAACCACCTTAATCACCCTATTGTGCTGAAAGCAAATTTTTGGACATTTTGACTTAAGCAAATATTTTTATTGTAACTTCTGTTTAGTTTATCAGTACCAACATAAAAATTATTTACATTTATAAAATGAACTGGTCAACTCTAGGATTTTATTTATTCAATCTTACATCCTCAAGCTTTTCATCAATCTCCCCTACTGCAGGAGTGGAGTTAGCCCCCCCCCCCCCCCCCCGGCTGTGTGCTCACATGTAAATTAGCCAGGAGTGGCAGACAGAAAGTAGAACAGTTAGAAAGCCTAGTTCAACACTAAAATACAGCATTTTCCTTTTTTTTGTTTGTCTTTTATACATCCTTAGCACTAATCATTGCTTTTTTATTCATCCAAAATACAATTAACTTTATATTTTATCTTTTTTTTTTTTTTACAAACAAAACATATGAATGTGCTCCAAAACAAAACCCAGCCTCAGTACACTCCTACAGATGTAACATCAGACAGTAAATGTCTCTTTTATGCTTTTTTAATCAATGCTGCAACTTCTTTTCATTTCCTTTCTATACATCCAATGAAATTAAACTACAACGACAACAAACACAACATATAGCAAATGTCTCTAAGAAGATTGCATATATACAATATGCACCACCTTTAAACACCAAAGAAATAACAAATCTTTCTAATAAAATCACAAAAAATGGAACACAAAATGTAAAACCCAAATTAGAAATTGCAATTTTAAAAAGATACATTTTTCAGCAGCTTTTCAAAATCAATCACATATTTTACTATTCTGTGGATGAAACAAAGAAGTCCAGAACAATGTAGCCACTTCTCCAAAGTCTCTGTCACCTTCAGTTTTAAACAAAGTCTGTGAAAATCCATTATACATTGGTCACATGTATTCGGAGACCTGCTAAAAGTGCACAATTGTAAAAGCTCTTTTATATAGACAACTGTTTGTTTGCTTAGAGCTCTAAATATAAAAAAATGCTTTTCTATCACCTAGACACAGATGGAGAACCACATCAACTGGATTAGTAACAGGGTGGCATGTTTAGGTTTAAACTTACATCAATAGACAACATGAAGCTGTTCATCACATTTTTGACCTAAACATGTAAACACATCCTTGGCCCTGCGGTTAGGAAATGGTACTTGGGAATCTCTTCATACCAGGAGCCAGCATGAACATTGGAACATCACCACAGTGCCCATCCAGACTGGGAAAGCAACGGGGTCCACTTCACAGCCGTGAGGCTGCTATGTTTAACTCCAGCTGTCCCAGCAAGGGAGACAACTGCAGCAACATCCACTGACCAAGCTGGCAAGCCCTGGCAGAAAAGATCCCCACAAGAAAAACACTGGCTCAGGCAGGCTGGTCAATAAAAAAAAATAGTTTTGCCAATGTCTTGCAGCTCGCAGATCAAGTGGTTTAGTTTTCCAGTAATGTCAGTCAAGAATACAAGTTCAGATTCACCATATTCATATTCACCATATTCAGCAGATATCTCCACCAATAGCACCTTAAAAATCCTGTTCTGTTTTGATTTGCAGCTGAGGTTTTTTATGATTTTCACAATAGGAGTCATTATGTGTCCAGAGCCAATCACTTCTGCACATAAGGCCTACTGGTGAATGACGCAGCAGTAATGCAGACATTTTGGAAAGTCTGGGTCAGCTTTACAGTGAGTGATGAAACCTGTTTGTCGGTCAATCATAGCAGGAGCCCCGTCTGAAGGTATGGCTACTAGCTTTTCTAATGGTACCTTTTTCTGCACAAAAACTCCTTCACCATGTTATACATTTCAACTCCTCTTGTAGTTGTCTGTTAGGGCAGATGTGTCAGGAGTTCTTCTCTTGTGGAAACCAAAAGCTATGCTGTACTGTTGCCGTCCACAGACTCATCACACTGGACGTTAACCACCTGCACTTTGCAAGATCCCGGTCCAGCTAATTCGCCAAGTTATCAGACATAGCTGACACTCATCTAGACATTGTAGTGGAAATTGAATGAGTTCTATTGTTCTCATCCTTAGGGACAGTGATAGGAATTATCATTGCTTGTTTCTTAATCTGATAAAACCTTCTTCTACTTGATGAGAAAATGAGCATGTCTAAACGAGGCTTAGATTTAAGAATTTTTTTCATGCTATATGCTTAAGTCTTTGTCCTTTAAGGCAACAGATTGCAGTCTACCCCCCCCCCCCCCCCACAGGCTGCTGTCATATTAACATTAGCTTGGAGCTCCAGAATGGACAAGAAAAAACAATGAGAATGGCTCGAGCAGGGCGTTGCTCACGGGGCGGTCGCTCGTGCCAGGCGGTGGCACGTGCTCGGGCCCGCTAAATGCTACTTGTAGCTTTAATTATTATTATTATTCTTCCGACTTTTCCGTCGCCTTTTTGAGGCCTTTAACATACCCCAAAACTCACCAAATTTTGTATACACATCAGGAGTCGCGAAAAATTTCATATTTTATAGGAGAACGGCATAGGTAAACAAAAATGGCTCGATAGCGCCACCTGCAAAATTTGTTTTCGCGAGCACCTCCATATGCTTTATAGTACAAACCTGATTTTAACAGGGCATGTTCATCGGATAGAAACCTACAAAAAAGTCTCTTGGGACCAAGCTGTCAGTCGCACAGGAAGTCTGATATTTTGATGACAATATGTCATTTTTGCTGTATTTTGGTCATTTGCAGGCCTCGCTCTAGAACGAACTCCTCCTAGAGATTTGAGAGTAATGACTCCAAACTTTGGTTTTGTAAACTAGACACATGTCCGATGTTAAATTGCAAAGCTTTTAAGTTTTTATGGATGTTTGTGACCATGGCGGCGCGTCAAAATTGGAGGTCGTTTCGAAAACACGCCATGAAAAGAAAAATGGCCATTACTCAGCCATGCATAATCCAATCTGATCCAAAATTGATGTGCATGATTGTAGTCTGACTCTGAACACATCTGCAGTGAAAAAATCTGGAAAAAGTGTAGCGCCACCTGCTGGCAAGAGGAAATTACATGTTTTACTTGGAGCATCACTACTCCGAGTAGGATGAGCCGACACACCTGAAAATGACGTCCACCTGTTGAAAAGCCATTGAAGTTTACTCTGACAAAAAACCATAACTTTCAATGCGGGGGTGTGGTCGTGACAGAGCGGCAAAGTTGGGCATCTCGCTATGCACACAAAAGTTGCTCTCACGTGCACATTCCTTGTCCAATCTCACTGAAATTCAATGGATATGATGAAGCTTCTATTCTGAACCCATGGATATGACAATCTTGGACGAGCTCTATAGCGCCACCTAGTTATTGCATTGGGCACATTCTGCCCTGTATTTTCTCTTTGCTTTGTCCGATGTGCATGAAATTAAAACTGGAGATACTCAGAAGGGTCCTCTCTCATCATGTAAAGTTTCATGGGTGTACACCTGACGGTGCCTGCGTAACAGGAAGTGGTCGATTATGTGCACCCAAATAATAGAAATTTATTATAAATCAGCCGTTTGTCTCAGGAAGCTGAGATTTCAGAATTAGATGCCTTTAATAACCTCCAGCTTTGATATGTAACACTATAGGGTCTACGAGAAACTTCACTTGATTTTTTTAATGAAATTTTGGACTGAACAAAGATTTTTAGCATAAATTCTGTTTAGGTTATCAGCACCAAGAATTCAACTTTCATAGGCATTTATGTGCTACTGCTTCCTAAAAAAATTCAGAATGATTGAAGTTACAGGTGACATCTTAGAGAGCATTACATCCAAAAAGGTCCGAAAACGTCTTTTTAGGCAAAACTACAAACACCTATTTTTTTTCATAACTTAATCATCATATATCAACACCATTTATTTTTTTAAATGTAGGGATCTGTGTTTGCTGCCTTCCATATTTTTTTCAGAAGTCCAGGTGAAACAGATGATTTTAAAAAAATCCTGATTCATCCCAAAACCTGTGCTTTTTCCGTCTGGACTCCAAACAAGTGTGTTTTAAAATTACTTATGCTTCAAATATCCACACCAAGTTTCACACGCATATAGCTGAACATGTCTAAATGCTTCTTGAATATTCTTTACAGATATAAAATGAACTGGTCAACTGTAGGATGTCATTTCCTCTTACATGCTTAAGTCTTTTCCTCATGCTGCAGCCTGCTCCTCAATCATCCCTGTTGCTGGAGTCAAATTTCACCCCCCCCCCCCCCCACACACACACACCAGCTGCCAGTTCATATGCTAACTAACCCAGAAGTGAGGTGACAAGAGTTTAGACACAAGAGGGAGGGCAGACTGCTTTTTCATTTGTTTTGTATGTCTTTCATAGATTTTTATGAATAATCATTGCTTTTCTAGTCATGTAAAATGCAATTAACCTAATATTTTATCTTTTTTTTTTACAAACAAGACATATGAATGTGCTCCAAAACAAAACCCAACTCTCAGTACAGTTCTACAGATGTAACATAAGACTTAGACAGTAAATGTCTCTTTTATCCTTTTTTAATCAATGCTGCAACTTCTTTTCCTTAATATAAATCCAATGAAATTAAACTACAAAACCAAAAAACACAACGTATAGCAAATTTCTCTAAATAAATTATGTGTATATACAATATGTAGCACTTTTAAACAAAATAATAACAAATCCTTCCAATACAAGCACAGAAAAATGGAACACAAAATTTAAAACCCAAATTTGAAATGGCAATTTTAAAAAGATAATTTTTTCAGCCTGCTAAAAGTGCACAATTGTAAAAGCTCTTTTATATAGACAACTGTTTGGTTGCTTAAAGCTCTAAATATAAAAACAATGCCTTTATGGACGTGGCACGGATGGCACGGATGTTCAGCAGGGTAAACCCCAGGAAAGCGGCGGGACCTGATGGAGTTCCCGGAAAGGTTCTGCGGGCCTGCGCCGATCAACTCTCCCAGGTCTTCACAAAAATCTTCAACCTGTCGCTAGCTCAGGCTTTCATCCCTGCTTGCCTGAAGTCATCCACTATCATCCCGATACCCAAAAAGTCCTCATCCACAGCCTTCCTCACGGACTTCCGCCCAGTTGCACTCACTGCTGTCATCACAAAGTGTCTGGAGCGGCTGCTCCTGGGACACATCAAAGACTCCCTCCCTCCAATCTTCGTCCCCCACCAGTTTGCTTACAAAGCAAACAGATCAACGGATGATGCCATTTCCATCACCCTCCACACTGCGCTGAGCCACCTGGAACACAGAGACACCTACGCCAGGATGCTCTTTGTGGACTATAGCTCAGCCTTTAACACAATCATTCCTGACATTCTGGTCAACAAACTGTCTGAACTAGGACTCCACCCACTCACCTGCTCGTGGATCAAGGACTTCCTGACAAACAGACCACAGACAGTCAAACTTGACCCCCACCTCTCCTCCACCCGGACGCTGAGCACAGGCTCCACACAGGGATGTGTGCTGAGTCCTCTGCTGTATACACTGTACACAGCAGACTGCAGACCAGCCCACACCAGCAACACCGTGGTGAAGTTTGCAGACGACACTACTGTGGTGGGGCTGATCTCTGGGGACGACGAGACGGCCTACAGAGACGAAGTCCTGAAACTCTCAAGGTGGTGTCAGGCTAATAACCTCATCCTGAACACCACCAAGACCAAGGAGATCATCCTGGACTTCAGAAAAAACAGAACAGATCCACCCCCACTCTACATCGATGGAAACTGTGTGGAGAGGGTCCACAGCTTCACCCTCCTGGGCACCACCATCTCTGCTGACCTCACATGGTCTAACAACACCATGACTGTCATCAGGAAGGCCCAGCATCGCCTGCACTTCCTGAGAAAACTTAGGAGGAACGACGTCAGCCAGGAGCTGCTGGTAACGTTCTACCGCTCAACCATTGAGAGCATTCTGTCCTATGGCATCACAGTGTGGTTTTCCCACTGCACTGAAGCAGAACGGCAGAGTCTCCAGAGAGTGGTAAAGACAGCGCAGAGGATCATCGGCTGCCCCCTCCCCTCACTGAAGGACATTTACCAGTCTCGCTGCCTCAGCAGAGTGACTAGCATCACCACTAACTCCACCCATTCTGCTTTCCCTCTGTTTGAACTGCTGCCCTCTGGAAGGAGGTACAGGTCCATCAGAACCAGGACAAACAGACTAAGAAACAGCTTTTTTCCACAGGCAATTATCATACGGAATGCACATACGTCCACCAACCACACCTCACTCTAATTTTACTACAATGCGTGCAATATCCTGACTGTCTAACCGGGTCACTGTGCAATAACTTGATATTTATTAAGCTGTGCTCACAGCAACTCATGTAATTCCATTCTATTTTATTCACAAATATTTAATATTTAACAGTTTCTGTCCATATTGTTCATTTTTTGTTAAGAGTTGTAAATACAGTATTTCTTTTTCTATTCTATTTTTATTTTTATTTTATGTAACTCCTTCACTCCAAGGCTGCTGCAATTTCATTGTATCCCCATGTACAATGACAATAAACGATTCTGATTCTGATTATATCACTTAGACACAGATGGAGAACCATATCAACTGGATTGGTAACAGCAACAACCACCGACCAAGCCGGCAAGCCCTGGCAGAAAAGATCCCCACAAGAAACACTGCAGGCTGTTCCATAAAAAATATAGTTTTACCATTGCCTTGCAGATCACAGTTGAAGTGGTTTAGTTTTCCTAAAAAAATTCAGAATGATTGAAGTTACAGGTGAACTTTTAGACAACATTTGATCCAAAAAGGTCCGAAAACGTCTTTTTAGGCAAAACTGCAAACACCTATTTTTTTGCATAACTTATCTTTCAAATATCAGCACAAAAAAATTAAAAACGGTAGGGATCTGTGTTTGCTGCCTTCCATATTTTTTTCAGACTTAAAAGTGTAACAGATGATTTATAAAAAATCCTTTTTCATCCAAAAACCTGTGTTAAATCTGTCTAGACTTAGTATTAAAAACTCTCCAAGATGAATGTGCCTGACTCCACCTGCAGGTGGATCACAGACTTCCTGACGGACAGACAGCAGTATGTGAGGCTGGGGAAGCTCGTCTCAGATACTCGGACCACAAGCACCGGATCCCCCCAGGGCTGTGTCCTTTCACCCCTGTTACTCTCCCTGTACACAAACAGCTGCACAGCTGGTCACCTGTCTGTCAAACTCCTGAAGTTTGCTGACGACACCACACTCATCGGCCTCATCTCTGACGGAGATGAGTCGGCCTACAGGAGTGAAATAGCCAGGCTGGTGTCATAGTGCAGCGCTAACAACCTGGAGCTTAATGCTCTGAAGACAGTGGAGATGACAGTGGACTTCAGGAAGGCCCCAGCCCCCCTCCCCCCTGTCATCCTCTGTGACTCCCCGGTGACCTCTGTGGAGTCCTTCTGCTTCCTGGGAACCATCATCAGCCAGGACCTCAAGTGGGAGCAGAACATCAGCTCCATCACTAAGAAGGTCCAGCAGAGGATGTACTTCCTGAGGCAGCTGAAGAAGTTTCACCTCCCTGAAAAGATGTTGGTAGACTTTTACACCGCCATCATCGAATCCACCCTCACGTCCTCCATCACAGTCTGGTTCGCTGCGGCCACGGCCAGAGACAAGGCCAAGCTGCAACGCGTCATCCACTCAGCAGAGAAGGTGATCGGCTGCCACCTCCCGTCTCTCCAGGAGCTGCACATCTCCAGGACCTGGAGGCGGGCAGCCAGGATTGTAGCCAACCCCTCTCATCCAGGACATAATCTCTTTCGGCCCCTCCCTCCTGGCAAGAGGCTCCGGTCCATCAGGACCAGGACCTCGCGCCACAAGAACAGCTTCTTCCCCACTGCAGTCAGCCTGCTGAACAGTACCCCAACTCCCCCAGGTGACCCCCCCTCTCCCCCCCCCCCCCCCCCCCCGCCCACCAAAGGACTGTCGGTGCCACTTACAGGCCCCACCATCCCAGCCCATCTGTGCTCCCACTTTAATTCACCTTACTCTACTGTATATAGTGTGTTGTTGTTGTTAACTTAATTTTTAACTTATTCTTAATTGCACTATACACCAAGTCAAATTCCTCGTTTTGTAAAGTGCGCTCTACTGAACCTGGCAATAAAACTTTTTCTGATTTCTGATTCTATTAATCATTGTTTTTTATTCATTCAAAATGCAATTAAATCAATATTTTATCTTTTTTCTTTTCCTTTTTCTTTTTTTTTTATCTCTTATATCCTTTTTTATAATCAATGTTTGAACTTCTTTTCCTTTCTATTGTCATGGTTTCAGTTTGTTGTCTTTTTTTTTCGCTTTAGTTCTTGTTCTGTCTTGTTTGGTTCTGTTTCCTGTTTTATTTTGAAAGGTTTCCTGTCTTGTCATGTTTCTTGAGTTTTACTTCCTTTGGTCCCCATCTGCCCTAATCGTGTTCACCTGTGTCTTGTCTGCCCTGTCTGTATATAAGTCTTGTCTCTGCCTTCCTCCTGTGCTGGTCCATTAACTTCTGCTCATGTTGATCACGTCTTCTTGTCTGGCGTCCATGTCCCTTGCCATGCCACAGTAAGTTTTTGTTTTTAGTTTTGTCATCCTGCTCTGCAGCACTTTTTGTTAGTTAAATAAACCCACTTGCCCTGAACCCGTTTGCCTCCCGTCTCTGCGCCTGGGTCCTACCTGCTCTCGAGCCTCCCCCCCACACGACATCTATACATCCAATGAAATTAAACTACAAATCAACAAACACAACTGATAACAAATGTCTCTAAAAAATGATGTGTATATTTGCAGAACCTTAAAAACACCAAACAAATAACAAATGCTTCCCAATTAAAGCACAAAAAATGGAACACAAAATGTAAAACCCAAGTTAGAAATTGCAATTTGAAAAAGATACTTTTTTCAGCAGCTTTTCAAAATCAATCACCAATTCTACTCTTCTGTGGATGAAACAAAGAACTCCAGAACAATGAAGCCATTTCTCTAAGTCTCTCTCACCTTCAGTTTTAAACAAGGTCTGTGAAAATCCACCATACATTGGTCACATGAACTCAGAGACCTGCTAAAAGTGCACAATTGTAAAAGCTCTTTTATATAGACAACTGTTTGTTTGCTTAGAGCTCTAAATATAAAACAATGCTTTTCTATCACCTAGACACAGATGGAGAACCATATCAACTGGATTAATAACAGGGTGGCATGTTTAGACAACATGAAGCTGTCCATCACATTTTTGACCTAAACATGTAAACACATCCTTGGCTCTGCGGTTAGGAAATGGTATTTGGGAATCTCTTTATACCAGGAGCCAGCCTGGCCATTGGAACATCGCCACAGTGCCCATCCAGACTGGGACAGCAACGGGGTCCACTTCAGAGCCGTGAGCTGCTGTGTTTAACTCCAGCTGTCCCAGCAAGGGAGACAACTGCAGCAACATCCACTGACCAAGCTGACAAGCCCTGGCAGAAAAGATCCCCACAAGAAAAACACTGGCTAAGGCAGGCTGGTCAAAAAAAAAATAGTTTTGCCATTGTCTTGCAGCTCGCAGATCAAGTGGTTTAGTTTTCCAGTAATGTCAGTCAAGAATGCAAGTTCAGATTCACAATGTTCATATTCACCATATTCAACAGACATCTCCTCCAATAGCACCTTAAAAATCCTGTGCTGTTTTGCTTTGCAGCTGAGGTTGTTTACGATTTTCAGAATAAGAGTCATTATATATCCAGAGCCAATCACTTCTGCACATAAGGCCTGCTGGTGAATGACGCAGCAGTAATGCAGACATTTTGGAAAGTCTGGGTCAGCTTTACAGTGAGTGATGAAACCTGTTTGTCTATTGATCATAGCAGGAGTCCCATCTGCAGTCACTGCTACCAGCTTTTCTAATTGTACCTTTTTCTGCACAAAAACTCCTTCACCGTGTTATACATTTCAACTCCTCTTGTAGTTGTCTGTTAGGGCAGATGTGTCAGGAGTTCTTCTCTTGTGGAAACCAAAAGCTATGCTGTACTGTTGCCGTCCACAGACTCATCACACTGGACGTTAACCACCTGCACTTTGCAAGATCCCGGTCCAGCTAATTGGCCAAGTTATCAGACATAGCTGACACTCATCTAGACATTGTAGTGGAAATTGAATGAGTTCTATTGTTCTCATCCTTAGGGACAGTGATAGCAATTATCATCATTGCTTGAATTTTTTTCATGCTATATGCAAAAGTCTTTGTCCCTTAAGGCAACAGATTACAGCCCCCCCCCCCCCCCCCCCCCCCAGGCTGCTGTCGTATTAACAATAGCTTGGAGCTCCAGAATGGACAAGAAAAAACGACGAGAATGGCTCGAGCAGGGCGTTGCTTACGGGGCGGTCGCTCGTGCCGTGCGGTCGCACGTGCTCGGGCCCGCTAAATGCTACTTGTAGCTTTAATTGTAATTGAATTTTAACTGTATTCCAATTTAAAGGGTTAATGATGATATTTTTGAGTTCAAGCCAATTATGAAAAGAAGGCCAAAATTTTTTTACATGAAAACATTCAAAGAAAAGATGTTCCACAGTTTTTACATCATTTCCACAAAAGGCACAAAGATTACTATCCCAGTTAAAGTGAGAATGTAAAAATGATTGGAAGGGTAAATATCATTTAACGGGAATGCTCCAAAAATAGCACTGCTTATATAGAAAATCAATATATTGTGGCGATCTGGGGGTTAGCCCCACCTTCAGCTTTTAAGACTCATGGGAAGTGGGGAATCTCGGTTGTGTTAAATCGCTCCCCATAAGTGAGGGAGCTGTGAGCAGAAGTGACGCTAATGCTGTTTGGCTGCTGGTGGGGGTGTTCAAAATAAACAGACAGATATGATTGTGTGCTAACTTATGTGAGTGTCGTTTTCGAGAAACTGGGGTTGTGCTTTGCATGGGGCACGGGTAGCAGGCTTGGACATGTCAAGTGTGGCCGCTACCATGAAAGAGGATAGTGAACTAAGACTTGGGCACAATGGTACTGGCCTGGACAGGACTAACTTTTTTCACTAGGAGCACTGTGGCCCCCAACTGAAAATTTTAGGGGCACAACCAGAAAATTTAGGGGCGCATACCGTAAATCAACATTCTAACCAAATCTACTAATTTCCGCTGTATTACGAATAAATACTTTAATAATAGATGCAGAAATTACAATGTGCTGTTTCAAATTAAGTGTCACATTTTATTCTACACTTTTGAAGATGAAACAACGACGTAAACTGACAGCAGCATCACTGTCATGACAGTACAAATAGTAAACAAAATACCATAAATTTAGAATAAAAAAAAGTTTTTAGTAACAAGTGATTACCGTAGTAACCTTTCGGTCATTTCACAGTTTCAAACAAAACTTAAATGTATATAAATATTAGAGGATGGAAATTCATGTTGGCGACACCAAATAGGTGCAGCCAAGATGCACAATAATTTGAGATCACCCAGATGGACACAACGCTGCTCAGATCACCTGGTGTGAGACGTATATTTTTGTTTTTGCTCTAACATCACCTGTCAATCAAAACAAAAATATCACCAGAAAGGGGCGGAAGCAAGACCCCAACCTGAGCGAACACAGCTGGAAATATAGTACTGAACTGACTGAAAGCTGCCCAACAGACTACAAAACAATGCATTATGGGACATGTGTCCTGATGGTTTTTTGTAGTTCACTGATCAATTAAAAACATTTAAAATACCAACTGAATAAAAAAATGCTACATACATTACATTAAAAGATGTAATATCACAGATCATACTGTGTGTGTGTGGAGAGGCAAATTAAAACTAAATTGAATGTTAAGGACAACTCCAACTTCCTGTTCTTCTTCAGTCTTCCACGTTTAATGTATAAAAAATACGGAGGGTGGGGGAGGCAAATTTACTGGTAGCACATTTTGCGACCAAAATTTGAGAGTGTGCGACTGAATTTTACATCCAGTCACACACTCTCAAATTTTGGTCGCAAAATGCGACCAAGTGGTCGCAGTCTGGAGCCCTGCTGGATAATAGGGGGTGGCTATTCAGTTCTTGCTATTGGTAATTGATGCACTTTAGCTCTGCTATCGTGAAAAATATGGCAGAGTATGGAACAGCCTGAAACTTGAGAATCCGCGTTCCCGCCTTTGAGAAAGAGGCACGCGTGTGTGTGAGGAGGAGAAGGGGAGGGTTAGTGGGTGCAGGTTGCGAGGTGAAACGTCGCATGGAGACCACTGCACAACACCTGTATCATGGGTGGCTTAAAGTACTCAGCTCATTCTAATAATGTCATTCTTCACTAACTATTGCGGACATTTTTAATACTTGTCTGTATTTTCCATATACATTTATTTTTACGGTTGTTTAGTTGGTGATAGTAACATAAATAAAGAGAGAATGTAATGGAGGCTGGAAAACAGCTGCACTTAGACCATAAATAAACTATAGATCATTTGTTTATAAAAGTATAGAGGATTTTGGAATATTTTTAATGTTGGTGTTGCACAAAATTAGAACAATGGCAAATATTTTAGGAGTAATCCAGGACCAAAGACACACACAGGACCAGAGACTCTCACAGATCATTTTTAGCAATAAATTCATTTATGCTTGGTGTGTGATGATGTCAGGAGTTGAGCTCTAAGAAAATGACAAAAGAGCAAAGAAAACAGAATAATTTGATTTATTATTTCTAATTATTAATATTTCCTGGCTTTGTTTGTTAATATTTCCATCATTTCACAGAATAATATTCCTGTTTTCACATTTATGCTTAAAAAGATAAAGTTAAGTTGAAGTTTTAAAAGTTTAGCTTTAGTGTGTTCAATAAATGTTTATCTTGTATGGCTGCAACCTTAAGTGTGTTTTGGATTTAGGCTCCCTCTGCAACTGAGTTTGACCCCCCCTGTAATAGGAGTCTAGAAAATTCATGCATGTTTTTGTGTCTAAAATGAGCAAATAAAAATAGGGCACACCTTTGTCGTGGTTGGGATAACACGTCAATGTAAGGTATCATCTAAGCTATCATCTAAGATAGTACAAGGGATATATATATATATATATATATATATATATATATATATATATATATATATATATATATATATATACACACACACATTTCATTTACACATGCACACACGTTATTTTTCGCAGTAATGTTTTACAGGGTATAAAGAGCACCCAAACAAAGGTCAGACTTGCATTGGGTAATGAAAATCAATAGGGTTTAAGGATGGTTTGTCCTAAACCAGGTCTAATAAAAACTCTGGAAGTTGCGTCAATACTGTAGCAAAAACTAAAAGTTCATGTAAATGGCATAAGATCCCTACACCAAGGTAATGTGAATACAAACTACTATCTAAGAGCAACTACAGTATTGCTGCAGCCTATAATTTACATTACTAATATATGCACATTATGTATGACAGTGACGACTTAAAATACACTCTAGTCTGCCACAATTTAATCATTCCATTTTGTTATCTTGCTCCTTTGTTCAGTTTATCAGAACTCTGGGAATCTTAAGCCTTCAGAAAGCAACCATTTCTGCCTGATTGATAAATGTGCCAGACAAAAGGGGAAAAAAAAACCCGCAGGCACAGAACAACACACAGCATCCACAAAACACTTTTACATCTTTCCCAGAGGAGAAAGAGTAGAGACAATAAAATCTTACTTGAAACGTGTTCTTTTTGTATTTTTTCATCTGCTAACTTGAATACAGCTGGCTTCTGGGAAAAGCATTTAGGAGAAATTTAGTGCAAGTTAAACCTTAAAGATGATCTTGGTACCATGTCATTCTAAATCTGAAAACTTGACTCAAAGGTTGAATATCTGAATCCACCAAAAACTCTAATAACTCTTTATTCCAATGAGTCATTTTTAGCAAAACATTCCAATAGGTGAAAATGTGATGCAATCAAAAACAAATCCAAAATGTCTTCAAGCGTCCAAAACAGGGGTGCCCACACTTTTTTGGCGTGTGAGCTACTTTTGAGGTGACAAGCTCCAAAAGATCAAACTATATAAATATATTCATATAGGCCGGCAGAAATCCCGCTGTGCGCCCTGGAAGAAAAAAGAAAGAACGTTCATCATAGTTAAACACAGTGACATATATGTCATAGGATCGACTGTTCTGGATGTCAGCCAACTGATGTATTTCAGGCTGACAAATTCACTGACAGATCTAAAAAAAAAAAAAGTATATATATAATATATATATATAAATATATGTATATATATAAAATTTTTCTTTTCTTATTTAAGTATTTATTTTTGGCTTAATTATCTTTGATGGCCCACAATCTACCATAACATCCTTTGTCGGCAAACAAAGAAAAAATAAAACAAAAAATTAAACGAATTACTTATAATTATTTGACCAAAAAAAAAATCTAAAATCCAAAACTATGTTTTTTTATTTATTGCATTTTTTGTTTGTTTTACATTAAAAAAGGCTGATGTTATTTGCACGTAATTTATGTGACTGGTAGGTAGCTGGCACGCAGGAAACCACGGTTCGATTCCCAGTGGTGGAATGAACAATCATTGATAATGTGGCAATTACTATACCCATCAATTTACATAACCCAGTGAGGGCCCTTGGGCAAGGTTCTGTTGGAATGCTACCTAACTCAAGCAATCCCACCCAGAGAGAATACATGCAGAGAATGTGGGGTGAATGGATGCTTCAAAATCCATAATCAAGGCTAACTGCCAAGCAACTGGTAGCTCAATGTTCTAACAAGCACAAACGGCAACTCCTATCACAACTTGAGATTGAAGCGATACAACACAATTGCAATACAACAAGCCCTGAGCACCAGAGCGATAGAGGCTCACATCTACCACACCAGACAAGATCCAATGTGTGGCCTGTGCAAAGAGGTGCCTGAAACAATCCAGCACATAACTGCAGGTTATGTCTGCAGTTCAGTAGGAGATTAAAAAAAAACAACAGCTGTGTATTCTTGTTTCTCCTGATCCTGTATATATACACAGGATAGTTTCATTGTATTATTTTCTGAGTTAAATCAGTATATCAATAGTATTCGAAATTCAGAGAAGCAAAAAGCAATCAGAACATTGTCTGTATGTGATAGATTCAAAAGTTTCTTGTAGGCTTATTACTATTTCTGTTTGTTGTTTTTCTGTTTGTTGTTGTTTCTTTTTTACATGTGTGTATTTGATATTTGCAGGTATGTTTTTATTGCATACCTGACAGTGCATCCTTGTAAAAAGGCATAATGTGCAATAAAGTTTATAAAATAAAAAATGTGAATGACATTAAAAATGAAGCGGTCCTTTACACCCAAAAAGAAATATATATATATACACAAATAAATATATATATAGATATATTTATATATATCTATATATATATATACACAAATAAATATTTAAATTTATTAATTTTTTGGTTGGTCGCGGTCACATGACCCAAGGCACGCAAGGCACGTAGTACACACGCAACAGGTGAGGAAAATAAATACAATGGCCCAGGTTGGCACCCTGAGAGGGCCTTATATATATATATATATATATATATATATATATATATATATATATATATATATATATATATATATATATATATATATATATATATATATATATATATATATATATATATATATATATATATATATATAGTGGTAAATAAAATCAAAAGTATATTAATGTTTCATATGTCAGTCAAGCAACCATGAGACGTGTGTGTGACTACTTTGGAAATTTTCAGGACGACGGTCAACAGTAGATGAATAGGAAGTGAAGGATGTGGTTAAGAGCGCTTATGCGCCCACCTGCGTGGCCTGTCAAAAAACAACTCCTTATTTATGTAAACAAATGTAAAGGTGTGAACAAATGTAAAATAACAACTCCTTAGAAGTAGATCATGAAGTGTGAAACAGGATACCAGTGTTCAATAAAAAGAGTCTGCCGGAAGGAGGAAGGCAGAATTGAGCGGGCTGTCTACAAATATAGATTATTGCAATATATATATACTTTATATACCTAAGGAAAATGACTAAGGCTAAGAGCAAAGAGACAGGGCAATGGGAAATTCGGATTCTTTTATCTCTTCAAAGACCTCTGACTGTCAGAATTCTGACTTTTTTTCCTTAGATTTTTGCCTTTAAGTACACTGTATATATACTGAAAATATACCAAAAAATGTGTGTATTTTTCTCAAACTTATTTACTGAAATATTTTAATGATTCATTGTCAGTGCCTATAATATTTGTATGAGATACATTCATCCATCCATCGTTTCAACCCACTGCTTCCCTTTCAGGGTCACAGGGTTGGTAGGGGTACACCCATTTGCAGGTTGCCCAGACTGTCATGGGGTGACACCAGAACATTCTGCATGAAATCCTCCAAAAAACACATGTAATACAATTTTTATTTCTGATTTCAAACCACTTTGCAGTAGGTAATTGATGACAATCAATATTATTGTTTGATCTGGTTTGATATTCCCAACTCTCTCCCTCTCTGTCACTGAATAAATCAATAAATAATAAGCAATAAATCAATAAATAAGCTATTCCAAGATGAAACTGTCAAGATTTTCTAAAGTGAAAAAGAAAGTCAGCTGTATGGAGGAGAAAAAATAAGACTGAATTGTACAGAGAAGTCAATTTCTTAATGTTTCAATAGAATGATGAAATGTCGTACAACAGTAGAGAAGAAAGCATGAAAGTATGAAAGGCACATAACAGATGTACAGAGAATAGGAGACTAAAGGAAGAAAAGAAAAGCAGGAGGAAAAAAAGCCAAGTAGAATTCATGCTGGAAGACACTAATAGGATCTTACAATGTGAATCAGTAGAAGGGACAGGAACCGAATGGGAAATCTGCATTGATCCTGACACACAAAGGCCTTGTAGGACAAAGCGCAGAAGGAGAAATATAACAAAAATTAAAAAGTCATTCTTGTAGGGTTGTGGGAGGCGAGGTTTATAAGCCCTTGTCACATGTTCCCAGTAGGCATAACCCCATTTTCATATACAACTAATTTAATCAAGGTGACTTCTTCTGCCTGCCTCTCCGAGGATAAAGGCAGGAGTTTGCTTTTCCCTAGTGTCCACAAGCTGACACATTGCACGCTAAGATTTCTGTTTGGGGTTCATTGCCCATGCAAGCTCAATGCGGCGCAATCACCTCGCTTAAGTCCTACAAAGCACTCAACTATGCGTTTCTCATTCACTTAATCACGCAAACGCTCATCCAGCTCTTCTTATTGTACTCGTGAGTACTCCTAGAAGAGTGCTATTTGTTAAAGCACTATGAAAGCTCCAAATTGTAAATAGGGAATAGTTCAACTGGCAATCATCAAAACTTGCCTTGAAGCCAAACGTGCAATCTATAATATTTTAATAGGTAATCACATAATAGACTAGAAACTACAAATTCATGGTATCAGAGAAAAATTAAGCTGTTTTTGTTCTTGTTCCAACATGAATTTGATGTTGTAAACTATTGGAATGGAAAAAACAGTTGTTTTTTTTAGAAAATCTGTATTTTTTTGTTTTCTTTCTAAACTTGCTTTCCAGGCTTTCAGATTGTTTTTTTATGTTGAAGAAATTGATTTGGATGTCTTATTCTCATCACACATAACTGAAATTTCTTTCAGCACTTTGATCACCACTGATCTCAATTTTATTTCCTCTGTACTTTGGTAGGTATAAGATGGCCTTCACTTATATTGAACAATTTTTGTTATTTTCATTCTGCAACAAAAATAGTTCTGAATATTTATTTAACTTTACAAATTAGTTGTTGTCATAGTCCATCGACCAGTTTCTTAACCAGCTATATACTCTTTGTGGTCACAGGGTTGCCAGAGCCATTTCCTGCTACTGTTGGGTGAAGACAGCAGTTGTCGGGTGTACACCCTGGACAGGTCATCTCTCCCAGTGAACAATTCACCTATGAAGCATGTTTTTAAGCTATGGCAAAAAGCTGGGATTCCACACTGTGAGGCAAGAATTCTAACCACTGCGGTTGATGCAATATGTCTCAAAAGGAAGACTTTGACCATTTTATTTTTGGTGGAACTTTTTGTAAACACCTGCAGCTTTAATCACCTGACAGGACACAGTAATTGCTTCTCATTTTACCATTCCTTTACATCCAAAGAACAATTTGAAGACCACAGTCATTAAAGTTTATTTTTGACACTAGAATGGTGTAACACTTGAAAGAGTTGGAGAAAGAGTCCCTAAATATATTTTTATACAATAAAACCCTAAATCTACACTTTAAATGAAGGATTTTCCCCATAGATCTCGAAGAAACAGTTAGGTGAACAGATTTATAACATTGCTTCAGAGTGTGTGATATAGCTTTTCATCCATTTAAAAAAAATCCTATTTTGAATTGAACACACGCAAAAGCCTTTTCTGGCTTGAAACTTTTTTTTTTCCATATTAATTATGAATGTCATGTTTAAATCATCTGTCATTTCATCAGTTCATCAGAATTTCACTTTGGTGCTTTCCTGTTCACATCTTCAAAGACTTATTTGGAGACACAAATTATCTGTGACAGACTCAACCATGTGACAGGGAGGAAAGAGTGCAAAAATAAAATCAAAGTCTGCAGTGTCAGTGGAAGCCGTGCTGGGGTTTGTGGTCTTGTACAATCGGCCTGGTAAACAGCTGCTTCTCACACATCAAAGACTCAGTCACACAAGAGTAAAGAATATTTGAGCTCAGACGTGCGCAGATCAGTAACTCAACCTTACTTACTCTGCCAATACTTGGAAAATAATGCAAAGTTATTACTGCTTGATAAGCCACAAACCAATGCCTTTTTTTACGATAAGCATGAGAGGTTTTATCGATGTATTCTCTGCTTCTAAAGTAGAAATCAAATAAATTCCTTGAAGAACTGGCTAGAAACCTAATCCCCAAACACAGAAGATTGAGATTCATGAATCTGGCAGTACTGAGGCCAAACACACAACTTGACTGTTTATTAGCTTGTAATCGATCTTGCATGGTCATCTAGTCACCGTCTCCGTCATTTACAGAGCCAACAGATGAAATGGAACTGTTTGTTTGTAAATTTTACCATCTAACACTAGATTAGTCAATAGTATTGAATAAAAGCTGGGTTTTTAATAGAAAAGTTTTTCTTTTTTATTTGAACTTTTAAGTCATTGACAGTATTTTCATTGTTAAGCTTCATCACAGAAAAAAACTATACAGTTTATGGGTCATTCCAATTAAAATCTTATTTGATACATCCTTAGAGAGGTTTTTGTATGTTTTTCATTCATTCTTGATCTTTTCAAGAGACAAGCAAGTTACCTCACATGGGAGAAAAAATGGTCAACAATTGTCTAAAAGCCTTTTTTCAGGCTTTATTTTCAATTGAACAAGTGTTCAATGTTTTATAATTACACTGGAGTTTTTTTTTACACCGTATCCATTGCATTAATTGATCTTAGCCCTGCAACTATATTTCATTTGTAGAGTTGCATGAACTTGATGCCGAAAAGAATCACATTGACAATTTCTTCAATTCTGACCTGACGATGTACATTGCAACTTTTAGAAATGCCATTAAGTTTTTTGTTAACGATTATTTTATTTAAAATAAATATAATACCCTTCTTACCCTCTGCGCGCAATTTCTCATCCCTCCTCTACATACATCTTTCTAGCACTGCGTTTTTCTGGACTGAGATGTCTGAGGTTTTTCGAGGGATCTGCTATAGCCGCTCCTCCAGTTCAGGGGTTACCGTCCAGAGTGCTCCAATTACTACAGGCACAACTTTCACTTTCCAGATCTTTCTCGAGTCCCTAGTATTTCTCCATTTTCTCATGTTCCGTCTTCTTGCCACATCTACCACAACACAATGTCTGGTTGATTCGTCATTATTATCCTGTTTGTTTGTTTGTATCTGAAAGTCCCACAGGATCTTTGCTCTGTTATTTTCTACAACTGTCAAAGGTGTTTCCCAGTTTGATCTTAGGTTTTCCAGTCCATATTGGTTTTAAGGGAGAAGATTGTAGACTTTCAAAAAACTGGAATAGACTATAAAAACACAGACAAGTAGCTGGGGAACAAGGTAAGAACTGTTGGTGCAATTGTGCCAAAATACAAGGATTGTAACATGGCCATCAATCCACCTGTTAGTCTGGGGCCCCAAACCAGATCTCACCTGGGGGGTGTTCCATGATCATGAGAACAGTGAGAAATAGGCATAAAACACCCCGACAGAAGTTAGTTCATGATCTCAAAGCAGCTGGGACTACAGTCAGCGAGAAAACCATTGGTAATATTTTACACCACAATGGTTTAACATCTACCAAAACCAAGTGGCTGGAATAGTGTCCAGCAACATGTGTAAAAAAAAAATGAAGGCTCTTTAGTCTTTCCCATGTTGGAGATTTAGAAGTCTGACTGACTGATTCTGAGGACAGGTGTCTTTTATACAGGTGATTGGTTCAAACAGGTGTCTTAAATTTAGGTGACAGGCTGATTTGTAGAGTCTAGCGGATTAATGACTTATTTCCCTCAATTAAATGCACATACATTTTTATAAATTGTTTAAAGTAATTTTTTCAAGACATTCTTTGTGATCTTCTATCTCTCACTGTTTAACCTACCAGTATTATGACAGACTGTTATTTTTTTTTTTGGTTGGGCTATTCTATAAAACCAGCAAAAGATCAAATACTTATGTCCTCCAATGTATTACTGGCTAACAGTTTAATATTAATTTTCAAAGATTGATACTAGTTTTATTGATTATTTCATGGTGGGGGTCCAAATTAGTTTTAGATCTACTTTTGGTTCTAAGATCTGCAGAATCAAGTAAGAATCAGACTGGGTACACTGCCATTATTGCTGCCTTGCTGTCTTATCAGACAGGTAAAACTCAGCATGTAGTACCAGTAAAACACAATTGATTTGTGTACACTGCTCTTAATACAATGCAATTAGTATATGATCATCCCTAGAAAAAATAAATAAATAAGTGTTAAGAAAAAATAGAGAGAATAATAAAATTCGAAGTTAAGCAAAATTGGCAAGGGAGGTGGACATTAATTTAAACCAGCTTCAGCTAATCCTGCAGTCATCCTACATCACATGCCAATTATTGAACCCTAAAAAGTGAAAAAGAAGATGGAAAATGATCACAAGCCCATCAACTTAAACAAAGTATACCCTAAAAAGTTTCAGTTTGATCAAAGAAAACCTTGGCATTGGCTCATTGCACAGGTTGTGGTTTCCATATTTGCTGAATACACATTTTCACTCCTCATCTGTCATCATTTTCCTTTTTCACCTATAGTGAAGCAACATTCATCTTCAGCAGGGATATGATTTTAGGCAGGCAGATCAAGCAAGTCTGCTCTTCATCTGCAACCACTCTGTTGTAAGAGCACAGAATGATGGAAAGCCTTGATCTGCTGCCACAAACCAGAAGATGTCACCTTGATTGTTACTCTAAAAAAATTCGACTGTGTTGAATGACACGTTTTGACAACGTTTACTTTTTAACATTTACTTTTGAACCTTGGGTGGCATTTTTCAGAATTGACAGGTGGGATTTTGTGTTCGTCCTGTCCCAAAGCAAGCTGATACATGGGTTCATCTGACCACAGAACATGTCCACAGTCCTTCTGTTCACCTGAGATAAGCTGGTGCCCAGAGTACTCTGTGGCACTTCTGCCAAGGATGATATATGGCCTCTCATTACGTAATACAGAGTAGAGTTACCTCCCTGCAGCAGAGGACTTTGCTGGTGAAAAAGATTTTCTGAAGCACTCCCTGTCTTGCCCATGTGGATGGGCATATGTTTCTTTTTTTTTTTCTGCAGAATGGCCAAGGTCATGCTGACTTGAAACTAACAAAGTTATCCTGTGCCTTAAGAATGAGTTTATTTTTGCTTAGATAGACAAAAGGCTCAATAACAATTTGTTGTTAATAGGCTGATAGAAGTTTGAAACTGGGGAAAGTATGGTGCACTGGGGTTCTATCCTCTATTCTCATCTAGTTCTACTATCCTTCTCCCCTCGATTCTTGCATATTATTTATCATTTAGTTCTTCGTGCCTCTGTTTGGTGCAGTGTGATTCATGTACTGTCCCTCTTTTCTTCCAGATTCTAGTTGGCTCGTCCCTGCTCCTGTACCTGACCGTTTGCCTCGTCTCTGGCTCGTCTCTACTACTGCTCCTACACCTGGCTGTGGATCCTGTCTCCGGCTCGTCTTGCGCCCCCAGCCATCCCCCAACTCCATCTGGATCAAGTTCATCTGCTGGACTATTTAAATATGAATTTGTAGAGTTAGATAAGTTAATTATTCTCTAAGAGTTCAGTTACATCGCCTGTCCGTCCTGGGGGAGGATCCCTCCTTCAAATGGGCACCCCTGAGGTTTCTTCTTTTTTTCAGGAATACGTTTTTCTCCTAACTGCTAGGGGGGTCTAAGGGCAGGGATGCCCAGTTTAGTTTAGTCTGTTTAGTTAATTCTGTTTAGAATTTTCCAAGTGGATTCAATGTATTCATGATCCTTTTGATTTTATGTTTACTTTACAATTATCGGTACGAAGCCCATTGAGACGACTGTTGTGATTTTGGGCTATACAAAAAGAATTTAATTGAATTGAAACATCCGCTGATTTTGTCATGGAGAACAGCAGCTCTGCGGCGTTATGCAACACTTTACTAACGCAAAGTTACGTTATACCGTTATGATATGCAATACTTTACTAACGTCAAGTGTCACGTAACGCAACACTTGAGTTACTAAAGCCGCCTTAATCCAAAGCAGATTATGTGGGTCATAGAGTTCGGTAAAAGAGTGTGTATTATTTAGATGTCACCGCAACATATCCGGTGTGATAGGATAAAAAAACATGGCATTCACCTTAACAATTAATAGATGTGTTTGTTGTACCTAAATCTTAATTTAACTCTTGGAATAAATTATCATCCCTGATTACCCAAAGTTTTTTATTATTATTACTTTTTCCAAATTCTGTGATCTGTTTATTCGTCTGCTGAATTTTTCCTGACCAGATGGACAGAAATCATGCAGGGATTACAGACTGAGAAATTGGATAAACTGAATAAATGATGCACATAAAATCAAAGTCATACAAGTCTTTGGTCTTTGTACCTCCTTCCAGGGAAAGGCGATGATGAGAGGAAGATTTAAAATTTCAGTTCTCCAGTTCTGTAATGTAATTTCTCCTGTAGGGACCTTATTAGTCTATGGGTCACCACCTTCAGCAGCAAAGACTCCTGTGCTCATGCCAGAACTTGTCCTGATTAATTATCAAGAGAGGCCATATCTGGCTGCCACTAGCAAAAGGGAGGGAACTTTCCAGCACAGCTGGATCTTAAGTAAAAAATATGGTCAAATTGAAGGAGACAAAGAAAACACAGGAGGTAAAAGAGATTTTAACGAAACCTACTCATCTATATATACATATAAAATTTTACACAATATGGATTTATTTTCCCTGGTTACAGAATGTGTTACTCTGAGACACTTAAATAGATCTTCCGCCAGAAATTTGAAGTTAAATGAGTTTATAAGTAAATCATTCATTTGGAATTTGAATATCATTATTAAATAAAATCAAATTGGATCTAGCATAACAAAACCTTTAACATGATTATGTGTTTGATCTTTTCTTTTTCAGTCCAGTGGCTGTTTCCTTTTTCTGCTACAGCTGGATAAATGCAGGTCTTGAATATTTCATATATTGTCAGATTCCAGCACTTTATCATCCATTAAGAAAATTTAGGTCTGATGAATAATAAATAAGTGAACTATACATGGAATGAAATGAAACACATTTCACTTATTGAAATTTTTTCCCAACTCAAAATCATTACTTTTATCACAGATATGTTTATTCCTTTTTTTTCCTTATAATGAAACACATACAGATTTTCTTTTTGTTTTTAAAGTTAAGGGTTTTAAAGTATTATTTTTTATGGTTATTTGGATGTATTGTTCCATGACAGGGGGGGACCGGAGGGTGTGTTCCAACCATAGGGGAATTACACTCCTCAGCCTCCCTGGGAAAGTCTATGCCACAGTACTGGAGAGGAGAGTCCGTCCGATAGTCGAACCTCGGATTCAGGAACAACAGTGCGGTTTCCGTCCTGGTCGTGGAACAGTGGACCAGCTCTACACCCTATCTAGGGTGCTGGAGGGTTTGTGGGAGTTCGCCCATCCAGTCCATATGTGTTTTGTGGATTTGGAGAAGGCGTTCGACCGCGTCCCCCGTGGCATCCTGTGGGGGGTGCTCTGGGAGTATGGGGTCCGGGGAGCCTTACTGAGGGCTGTCCGGTCTCTGTATGACCGGAGTAGGAGCTTGGTCCGCATAGCCGGCAGTAAGTCAGACCTGTTCCCGGTCCACGTTGGACTCCGGCAGGGCTGCCCTCTATCACCGGTTCTGTTCATAGTTTTTATGGACAGAATTTCTAGGCGCAGCCAGGGGCCGGAAGGGATCTGGTTTGGGGACCACAGGATTTCCTCTCTGCTTTTTGCAGATGATGTTGTCCTGTTGGCTTCATCGAACCGGGACCTCCAGCGTGCATTGGGGCGGTTTGCGGCCGAGTGTGAAGTGGCTGGGATGAGGGTCAGCACCGCTAAATCTGAGGCCATGGTCCTTGACCGGAGAAAGGTAGTTTGCCATCTCTCGGTCGGTGGAGTGTCCTTGCCCCAGGTGGAGGAGTTTAAATATCTTGGGGTCTTGTTCACGAGTGAGGGAAAATCGGAGCGTGAGATTGACAGGCGGATCGGAGCAGCGTCCGTAGTTATGCGGTCGCTCTATCGGTCCGTCGTGGTGAAGAGAAAGCTGAGCCGAAAAGCAAAGCTCTCAATTTACCGGTCGATCTACGTTCCAGTACTCACCTATGGTCATGAGCTATGGGTCATGACCGAAAGAACGAGGTCCTGAATACAAGCGGCTGAAATGAGCTTCCTCCGCAGGGTGGCTGGGCGCTCCCTTAGAGATAGGGTGAGAAGCTCGGTCACCCGCGGAGAGCTCGGAGTAGAACCGCTTCTCCTCCACATCGAAAGGAGCCAGTTGAGGTGGCTCGGGCATCTAGTTCGGATGCCTCCTGGACGCCTCCCTGGAGAGGTGTTCCGGGCATGTCCCACTGGGCGGAGGCCCCGGGGAAGACCCAGGACACGCTGGAGAGACTACGTCTCTCGGCTGGCCTGGGAACGTCTCGGGGTCCCCCCAGAGGAGCTGGAGGAAGTGGCTGGGGTGAGGGAAGTCTGGGCATCTCTGCTCAGTCTGCTGCCCCCGCGACCCGGTCCCGGATAAGCGGAGGAAGATGGATGGATGGATGGATGTTCCATGACAAAAAAGCCATTTTGTTGTTTCTCTAAAGCTACGTTCCCACTGCCCACAGCAAGGCAAGTTCATGTGTCCACTTTCAATGAAAAGTCTATGTAAACACAGATAAATGCTAGTTTCAGGCTTCCACGTTCAAAATCTTTGCATTCACGCTTAGCTATCCACATTTTAAGACCATCTTTGGGCTGTTTGTACAAAACGCATGGCCAGTAAAAATGGTTGAAAGTTAAGCCTTGTCAAACCAATCAGGGACTCTGTAGTGACGTATGGATGGTGTCCCTTTTAATTAGTAGTACCAACCAATTGAATACTGATCATGATGGATAAATTAATAATTGTGGTTTGTGCCTGGTTGGATTTACATGACAACAAGTCTTTCATAAAGCTGTGAAAGAAAAACATGTAGTAAGAGTTGGTTCATATGCACATCGTTGATATTTCACACCAAGCCTCTTCCAATTGGTGGACATGCACCAGTAAACAGTAGAAAAATGAAGAACCCCTTCCCTTGTCCAGTGTGAACACCATGGGGTAAATGCATGTACAAGAACCTGCATTTGGCTCGTTGTTGTACGTGTGTCACAAGCCCAGCATGTCTGAAGGTTTAGAGTTAAAGGGCCTATATCACGCTTTTCTCAAGCCTTTCAGAGTAAACTATATCCATATATATGATTACATATTACCTATGGCACACTAAATAATTTTTTTAATGAAATTAGTTATTTCCATAGCTAATTTCCTATGCGGAAGTAAGACAACTCAATCTCTGCAGCAACGCCTTTCATTCCTTGTGGGTGCCACCAATTTCATGACGTCATCCTAAAGTCGGCTTCCCACACAAACAAACAACATCTGAACTTTTGCAAAGATGGATGTGCATATTGTGCACATAAAATTGAAGTGTTTTTGTGTGTTTGCCTGGGTGCAGTGCTGGCAGTGCAGACTCTTCCTGGAAGGAGCTGTTCCTCACTTTCATATGTATGAATGTTAGAACTCACTCATTTTCGTGAATTGGAGGAATTAACATTATACTACACTTAAAAGCTCAAAAAGATTAATTTGCATGATACAGGACCTTTAACCCTAATCTGTTTTTCTTTTCAGATTCTCATTGTTAAAAAAAATAAAAGACCACTTTCATTCAGACCAATATGGATTTTCATATCTAAATGGCATGCTTATAGGGCAAAGAATGTTTTTTTTTTTAGATTTCTAAAGCAGTAAGTATTTTTATTAGATCAGTTTAAGGAGTCATTTTTAGGGAATAAAGTTTAATTAGGATGCAAATTGTTTATCTGACAAGTTATTTTGGCTAAGAAAACTAGTCTTTCTGTCACGTGTGTTGTTCTACCTCCAGGCATCCTTAACTATCCAGTGTGGGTGTATAATTAGCCACCAACAGTGCACATAACCATTGTAAGTCCTCCCAACCTCTTTTCCTGTTATGTTTTTCAAATCAATGAAGCAACAACTCACTCACGTAGAATAATTAATGTGCTGCAGCTTAATCAATGGGAACAATTAATGCAGCTGTGGCTCAGCTCGAAAATTAGCAGATTATTATGTGTATGTAATTAAGCGTTGACTGTTTGCAGATTGTTGACTTCAAAAGGAAAAAAAATGAAGGGAGGAAATCCATAGGTTTTAAGGATGTCACCTTGAACTGCTGTCCAACCTCAACCTAATCCATATCAAGAATAGAAATAGTCCTTGAGAACCTTGTCTTGTGTGTAGCACCTGCTGGGTAACTATTAAGGCATTATAGCCTTCTGAAATCTGCTCCAGTAGAGAGGTTACCAGGCCAGGGGTGAGTCATCAGAGTTTTCAACGCTTCAGTGAGGAGTTGCATTGCTGAAAAGTTCAGAGCCATCCTACAGTGGGCGTGTTCCCGAGGGCGAGGAATGAAGGCCTTTAGAGGGATTCTCCACGCAACATTCAGCATGTCTGATCTCAGCAGGTGGATGTTGTATAAACATATGTCTGTCTGCAGGGGACACAGACAGGGAGGACAAAAAGAGCAAACGCAAACTTTTAATATGCAAAAATTGACAAACGATGATCAAGAGGGAGAGAAGAGAGCCAAAAAGCCAGTGATAATCTTTAGATGTAGCAGACCACCCAGCACGTTGTATTACCATGCGTACCCTCCTCTGGGTAGTGATGGGGCACTGGGACAATCTGGTAAAAGGCAACATAATCAATCAAAGCAGGCAGCCTGACATTCAACATTCCAGAACATTTCAATGGGGAAATCAAAGCCGCAGCAGTTTTCCGCGCAATTTTTCTCTGCTATGCACTCCTGTGCAGCAAACACACCTTTAAGTTTCAATCATTGTCCTGCGCCCCTTAACTGCAGTCTTGTGTGTCTGTTTGTGTGCATTTCTGAAATACAAGGAAATGTTTTTGTGTCTTGTTTATGTTGACCTGGATGGTGTTCATTAAATGTTGACATCATGTAAATTAAATCCAAGAATGTAATTATGGTATCATCTTTAAGGCAGGCAAAGTGAGGAGCCCCTCACTTTTGAGTGCAGGTGACTTTTAAGTCTTATACCAGAGCTTGGTGATTACAGAGTGCCCAGTGTATCAAGTTGTTATGCATTAGTCATCCTCTTCAATTGCTCTGGTTGTATATTTAATTCATGGCAACTCTGTGGGAAACTATTTTTTTTTAATTTGCATTTTTTTTTTAATGTTTATATTTGCTTCATGAGGAGGTGTGTTTTTTGATTGACAGATCATAACCACAGTGGACTCTGGGAACAGAGCTCGAATGTTAATCTTGTTTCATCAGTTTTAACTTTTATTTTGGTTTGTGTTACGCTGTTGTGCTGTAAACTGTTCTAACACACTCTTTGGGAGTCCAAGGTTATCTTTTTTTCTAATGACAAGTGCAAAAGATTACTTTACATTTTACATAAATAAGCCATAAAATGTGTTCATTAAGATCTTTTCTGTTAATTCCAGTAATTCGATTTCATTGTTTTCTAAATGTCTTCACATTAATATCTTTAATTAGTTATTGTGATTTTAAATGTTACAAAGAGAATTTCTCAGTATTTTTATTTTACAGACAATAACATTTTGATTTATGTGTTACTTTCTTTTCTCAAGGTCATAATATTTAAGAGCAGAATTCAGATATGCTGAAGTAACACCAAAATCTCCTAACTGACATCACACAAGTGATTCAGATTTTTAAATTAAAACTATGAAGACATTTAGAAAACTGAATCAGCTCCAACTGGAATATTTAATTTAATTTTAGCATTTAATTTCTAACCAAGTTTTACATGTTTAATTTTTCGCTTATTGTCTTGTGATTTAAATGTGTTTGTGTCACGTATATACCCTTCTAGGCCTACATCTTGTCGTGTGAGTGGGTTTATAAACCAAGACAATCCAATATTTACACTCACATAACTCTAGTGGCCAAGGTAGTACTACTAATTTTACATTTTACTTATTTAGTTTATTGCCTCCAGTGTGGCTCCACTGGTGTGTGAATCTTTATGAATGATACCGGTGATGGTCAGAGGGGCCGTAGGCCCGAACTGGCAGCCACGCCTCTGTCAGTCTGCCCCAGGGCAGCTGTGGCTACAACAGTAGTTACCATCACCAAGTATGAATGAGGAGTGAATGAATAATGGAGACACTGTAAGCGCTTTGAGTGACTTGAAAAGCGCTGATAAATCCAATCCATTATTATTATTATTATGTAATATAACCAGTCTTCTACACAGTAATATCTCTCATCTGTGACTGTTTTAAGTTTCAAAGTATGTATTTTCTTTATTCATGTATCAGAATCCTTTAATATCACTGTACACAAGAGGCTTGTTACAACGAAATTACTTGTTCTCTCCAGCTGCTTGAGCAAAATAAAATAAAGTTACATACATATTACAATAAAATAGAAAACATGTGGAGCTATGGATATATACATTTATACAACTTACATACATGTATTGCACGTAACTTTTATTGCACTTCCAGACTGTTAGATAATGCATATGATTGTTATACAGATGTTACAGTGTTTACATTTTAAGGTCTACATTTTGTTCAGGACATTGACTGCTCTGGGAAAAAAAAAAGTTTTTTAGTCTGTTTAGTCTGTTGGTGCGAGCCTTGTGTGATCTGTACCACCGGCCTGACGGAAGCAGTTGGAAGAGGTGGTGGTTGGGATGGTGGTAGTCCTTGATGATTTGTTTGGCTCTGCTCGTGTAGCGAAAGCTGGCGATGTCCTCTAGGCTGGGCAGGGGGGTGCCAGTGATTTTCTGGACAGAGTTGATCCCCCTCTGCAGCACTTTCCTGTCTGCGGCCGAGCATCCTGCATACAAGGCTGTGACACAGAAAATCAGGATGCTCTCTATGGTGGCTCTGTTGAAGGTCACCAGCAGCTTCTTCTCCAGGTTGTTCCTCCTGAGTATTCTCAGGAAGCGGGGATGCTGCTGGGACTTCCCTACTGCCGCTGTGGTGTTTTCAGTCCAGGAGAGGTCCTCTGTGATCAGCACACCCAGGTAGCGTATAGAGCAGACCCTGTCCACGCTAACCTCATTTATGTACAGCGGGGACGGGATTACTTCTTTAGTCTTTGTGGTGTTCAGATGGAGGTTGTTTCCTGAACACCACTTTCCCAGTCTGTTGACCTCCTCCCTGTATTGGGACTCATCTTCCCCTGAGATGAGCCCGACCACAGCGGTGTCATCAGCAAATTTGATGATGGAGTTGCTCGGATAGGTCGAGGTGCAGTCAGATGTGTAGAGTGTGAAGAGGAGTGGGCTCAGTACACAACCTTGTTGTGATCCGGTGCTGAGGGTTATTGTAGACGAGAGGTGGGGTCCGAGTCTGATAGACTGTGGGCGGAGTGGGCAGAGTGTTGTGTGGTGGTTATGGCGTCATCTGTTGAGCGGTTTGGTTTATATGCAAACTGGAGCGGGTCTAGAGTGGGTGGAAGGCTAGCTTTGATGTGTTTTGATATAAGCCTTTCAAAACGCTTAATCACTACAGACGTGAGGGGAACTGGCCTGTGGTCGTTGAAACTGTCCGCTACTGGCTTTTTGGGAACTGGAACTATGGTGGAGGTTTTTAACTTCAAATTACTTCAAATTACTTTGTGCAAATTAATTTTGCACATTACACACAGGTCATGCTTGTCATGACATGGTCACATGAGTCACTGCCATCCTAGTGGGCTTTATTGTCTTTATTATGTTTTCTTTAGACAGATTTGCCTGACGCATACTTGGGGATGAAGACCAATGAATTTCACCATTCTTTGACATGAATGTCTTGCTTGGAGGAACAGGAATATCAATTCCCTAATCTGATTGAAAATCAGAATTATTAGAATCAGAATTTAGCTGAAAAAATTCTTCTTCTGATCATGATCAGTGATGACTTCCAGAGCCTCCTGGACTGTCATCTTTCTGATACAGTTGTTCATATTGTAAATGTCTGCCTGACAGAGTGTAATGTTGGAAGGACTCCCATGCAGAGAATCTTTTATATGTTTTGCCCCTCCCCTGTTGAATGTCCACTGAATGTGGGTTGAGCTTTCCTGTGAGAACATAAATGGTTCCTGTCAAAAGTCATAACACCTATGCACCTGTGTCTGTGTGTGTGTCTGTGTGTGATTTGGGTGAAATATGTCTCACAGCTGCAAAGAAAGAAATAATAATAATTATAAGACATCCTCGTACCTCCAGTTTGACTGCTGGGTCAAATTGACCCGAACAGTATCTGTGTGATATAAACATGCAGGGGGTAGTTGCAAATATGTGAGATTAACCATTTTCATATAACATGTTGATTAAACTAATTAAGGCAAGCAGAATAAATTTCATATTGAAAAAAATACTTTTAACTATTTTTCCTGGATGTTCAAACTTTAAAACGGGTCAATTTGACCCGTAACATAACAGGTGGGTTAAGAGGGATTTCACTTTACTGGTCATCCATGGTTTCTGGTTATGGAATATTCTGATCCTTTTTTCCATGGTCACATTGCTTACGCAGTTGTTTATGTAGGAAAGGACTGTGTCCGTGTGTTCCTGTAGATTTTGGCTGTAAGATGTGTCCCAGAGTGTGTTTGAAAAGCAGTCCTGCAGTTGTGGGAGGACAGCTTTGGGCCAGATCTGTATTGTCTTTGTTTCAGGCTTTGTTTGCCTTCTTAGGGGGGTGTAGGTGGGGTTGAGAGACAAGCAGAGGCTATCTCAGCCAGCCAGGTGGGGGAGTGAAGTGACTTTGTAGTAATGTTTGATGTTGGAGTAAACATGGTTTAAAGTGTTTTCTCCTCTGGTGGCAAACTTCACATACTGTGTGAATTTGGGGAGCACTTGTTTAAGACGTGCTTGGTTGAAATCCCCAGCAATAATCAAGAGTCCATCAGGGTGGGCGAGCTGTTGCTTGTTGATGATAGTTAGCAGGAGGTTTAGGTTCGTGCTAGTGTTAGCATCTTGTGGTATGTAAACAGCTAGCACTACAACAGCTGTGAATTCTCTCGGGAGATAGAAGGGTCTGCATAAGATGGCTAGAGCCTCCAAGTCTGAGGAACAGTGTCTTTCAGTGACTCTGCTGTTGCTACACCACTTGTTGTGCACATAAACACAAAGCCCCCCTCCTCTGCTCTTACCCGAGCTGTGGTCTGTCCTGTCGATGTAGCGTGCGGCCCGCTAGCTCAATCACTGCGTCGGGGATACGCAGTAGTAGCCATGATTCGGTGATGACAATCAGACTGCAGTTCCGTGTAAAGCTGTTTTTGGCTGTGTGTAATTCCAGTTCTTCCATCTTGTTGATAATGGACCTCGCATTTGAGAGGAGGCTTGGAATTGCGGGTCTGTGCGGTTGTTTACATAGTCTAGCATCTGGGCCAGCCCAGCAGCCTTGCTTGTGCTTCCTCTCTCTTTCCTCCGCCTTCATCGCTTGCCGGGTGGGCTGACTATCCCCGGAGATCCCGGTAGCCTGGCTATTTCCTCTGGGATGTTGTAGCGCAGCTGAAAGTTTGTTGTTACCGGCTGAGTGTGTCTCAGACCAAGGTGGTATATAAAATCGGCGTAGCAAAATTCCGAAAGTTAACAAAATTATTGCAAAATTATCACTTTGTTCATCTGCTAGATGATATATGTAACTGAAATTGATGATCCAAACAACTAATGATTTATGAAGAAAAATATTGAGAATTATCAGGGGTGCCCAAACTTTCTTATACCACTGTATATATATAAAACTTATAAAACTAAAAGAATTGATTCAACTGTGATAGACTGGCGACCTATCAAGGGTGTCCCCTGCCTTTGCCCATAAGTGGCAGGGAGAGGCTCCGGCAGCCCCGTGACCCCGAAAGGGAACAAACGGAAGAAGATGAATGAATTGATTCAATTGGCAACAAGAAATTGAGTTGAATCTATTCAACTTAATTTCTTATGTCTATTCAACTCAATAATTTTTCATACAACTCAAATTTACATATTTATCTAGCTAAATGTCATATTACTCCAATTCAATTAAATGTTTTTCCAATTAATTTATTGCACTTCTTGAACTCTCATATGTCTAAAGTTAGAGGCTGCAGATTTTCTCATTTTTATAAAATTAAAATAAATAATACAGTGTGGATTTACAATATAGATCTTATCATGACATTGACTGTAACTTTTGTACTTATACCAAATAAGCACTAAGGGTGCTAAATAACCTCATCGACCTCTCCCTCCCTCTCCCTCATGGTGCAGAAAGAATTAAACATAAGGTAAAATAACTGGGCAAAACACAGTAAAACAGCTAAACAATGAACTTATTTAGACAAAAACCTACACTTGTTCCCAAATCCGTCCAGACAGGCAAAGGGAATGGTATCCCACAATTCCTTGCGCGGCCGATCTAACAACAGCAGCAAAGTTACACCTACTTGATTTAATTTGATTTATTTCAAGCATTATTGCTTGAAAAGGAGTGGGAAGAAGCAAGTTTATATAATCCCATCCCTACTTAATTGAATGCAAAATACTGTCTGATAACTATGTGTTATTTTTAAGTTGACTAAACTCAAAAAAAATAATTTATCTTAACAGAAGCATATAATTTAGATTATTGTTAAAAAGGTTTATCTCTACAACATCCAAACGTGGTGTTATTACCCTCTCATGGTGGAAAAAGTATTATCTGAGCTTCTTCATCCACAAAATCATCTTCAAATGGACACGTCATGCTGCTTCACCTCTCTGAAACCAACTAAGGGAACTTGTGCTATGGGAACTTGAAATACCTTCAAACATAACTCCATTTTTGGAACCGAAAGCTGAGGTTATCCACTTCCTTAGCCTCAAACCCTGGTAACTCACATAACCAGCTTTTTGGAACACCCCCCAGTAGCTTGCAGTAAATGAACTTCCACTTCGTGGCAGTGCGGAAAGCTCAAATGATGATAATTTGTCTGCAGGACTGTTCTTAAAAATGATTGATTACACAATGACAAAGGACCCCAAGTTTAACAAAATCAATAAGCACATACCACAAAATACAATATACACCTTTCATCAAAAATGAAATTTTGAAACATTGGCCAAAATTGTATTAAATAAAATCAAGGATAATAATGACAAAGCAGATTATGCTGGGTTTTGCATCAAAAGTGATGGAACCAGAGACAGATACAATTTGGAGTATCTGTCAGTCAAGATTAGATTTGTCTGTAAAGGTATTCCAGAGGAACACCTGATCGGTCTGCTTGACCTCATTCAGTTAAATGTGGAATTTATTACCACTAAACTGTTTGAGCATCTTTCTGCTTCAGGTTATAGTGCAGCTGAAATTGTCAGTCAGTGCTATGATGGAGCTTCTTTCATGAGTGGGGTTGGGGGGGTGTTCAGGCCTAATTGAAAAAGAAGGTAAGGAAGGATATACCTTATATCCACTGCTATAACCACCAGCTACTTTTGGCAGTTGTCCATGCAATGTGAGCAGAGCCATGTTCAAAAACCTTTTTTGATCTATCATGATCCCTGCACTCATTTTGTCATCGTCATTATGTGTCACAGATATATGATGCTCCCTTCATAAAATGATTGTTGGAGATCAGGCGGACAAGCCATCATATTGTGACCGAGTGCCTTGTGGAGAATCACGATGCTATTATGAGTATCCTGTCAGAGGTCACAGAGGACAGAGCTGCTGCTGTTGACATCTGCACAAAGGCATCAGGGTTACTGATGATAATAAGGAGGCATCATTTCTTTGAAACAGGAAAGTTTCTTCTAAAAGTTTTGGGTTCCTTAAAGTCTGCAAATGCCATGCTGCAGGCTCAGTCTGTTGACCTGTGCTGTGCTTCAGAAGTAGTCTGTACATCTCTGCAGGCTCTAAAGCAGATGAGGGATGAGAAGAGTGAGACATTAGCCAGCATGCCCGCACCAGCTGCTAAAAGAAGGAGAACAATGAGCTCAGTGTTAATAGATAGTGCTGTTATGTCCACTGTGGGCCATGCAGAAGACTCCTTGCCGGGCTATGAAGAGAGCTCTTCTCAACATTTTGGACATTGCCATTGTGTATGTAATAAATACCGTATTTTCCCGACTATAAGGCGCTACTTTTGACCCTGCAGCTTATTCAATGATGTGGCTAATTTATGCTTTTATTTAACAGCTGCCGGGAGCGTTAAATAAAAGGAGGGGAGACTGCCTACACAATTCTGTGTCCAACAGCAAGCCCGTTTGCTTTGCCACACACTCAAGCAGCCAAACAGCATGGACTTAGCTTCAGTTCTTAGACACTTCAGTCATGGTGCAATAAAAGAAACACCCATGCCCAGCCGCTTCCCACAATCCTTTGGTGCCATTAGACCCAACGTGCACGTGACCGCCACTACAAGATGACGCAGCTTTCAAGTTAAAAGCAATTGTTAAAAGCAGTGTGAAAAAATCCACCATCAAAAACGGGTTTGGAAAAGCCGGTCTGCTGCGTGCGCACGCTGCGCCGAGGCACGATAAATCACTGCTGCTCTCTTTTACTGGTATGTTTTTTTAACCAGCCCTGTTATTTCCACATTGCTGCCATGTTACAGGCGGAAGGAGGGGAGAGCTGCTCTCGTGGTCCGCTGCAGCTCCCTGCTCCTTCTTAAACACGCATGCGGTTTCAGCACATATACATCCTCAATCTACAACACAGTGTGGCGAACTCATGGGAAGTGGGGAATCTGAGTGTGAATTTCCACACCATAACTGAGGGAGCTGTTTGCTGAAGTGAGGTCCATGCTGTTTGGCAGATGCAGGTGTGTTCAAATTAAAAGGCTAAACTACTAGTTACTACTCTCTCGCTGAGACTACTGTGCTCTCTGTGACATGCCAATTGAATTGTCACAACATGTGGCTTGTACACAAGTGTGGTTCTTCTTTCTCTTTCGGCTTTTCCCATCAGGGGTCGCCACAGCGAATCATCGTCCTCCACCTCACTCTATCATGGACGTCTTCTACCCTAACATTAGCCAACTTCATGTCCTCTGTTAAGACATCCATGTATCTCCTCTTTGGCCGTCCTCTTGCCCTCCTGCCAGGCAGCTCCATCTCCAACATCCTTCTACCAATATATCCACTATCCCTCCTCTGAACATGTCCAAACCATCTCAGTCTGGCTTCTCTGACTTTGTCCCTAACACAGGCAACGTGAGCCGTCCCTCTGATGTACTCGTTCCTTATCCTGTCTAACCTGGTCACTCCAAAGGGGAACCTCAACATCTTCATCTCCGCTACCTCCATCTCAGCCTCTTGTCTCTGTCTCACTGCTACCGTCTCTAACCCATAGAGCAGAGCTGGTCTCACCACTGTCTTGTACGCCTTTCCTTTGAGTCTTGCTGGCACTCTTCTGTCACACAACACTCCTGACACTTTCCTCCAACCGCTCCAACCTGCCTGCACTCGCCTCTTCACCTCTTTTCCACACTCCCCATCACACTGAACTGTTGACCCCAAGTACTTAAACTCCTGCACCTTCTTCACCTCAGCCCCCTGTAACCTAACGCTTCTACCTTGATCCCTCTCGTTCAGACACATGTATTCTGTCTTACTATGACTGACCTTCATGCCTCTTCTTTCCAGAGCAAACCTCCACCTCTCTAGCTGTTCCTCCACCTGCTCTCTACTCTCACTGCAAATTACAATGTCATCTGCAAACATCATTGTCCAGGGAGATTCCTGTCTTACCTCGTCTGTCAGCCTGTCCATCAGCATAGCAAACAAAAAAGGACTCAAAGCTGATCCTTGGTGTAGTCCCACCTCCACCTTGAACTCCTCTGTCTGACCTACAGCACATCTCACCACCGTCATACTTCTCTCATACATGTCCTGAACTACTCTGACATACTTCTCTGCCACTCCAGACAATCTCATACAGTACCACAGCTCCTCCCTCGGCACCCTGTCATACGCCTTCTCTAAATCTACGAACACACAATGCAGCTCCTTCTGACCATCTCTGTACTTTTCCATCAACATTCTCAAAGCAAAAATGGCATCAGTGGTGCTCTTACGGGGCATGAAACCATACTGCTGCTCACAAATCTCCACCTTCTTCCTAAGCCTGGCTTCCATTACTCTTTCCCACAGCTTCATTGTGTGGCTCATCAACTTTATTCCTCTATAGTTGCTGCAGTTCTGCGTGTCACCCTTGTTCTTAAAGATCGGAACCAGAACGCTTCTCCTCCATTCCTCTGGCATCTTCTCACTCTCTAAAATCCTATTGAACAACCTTGTTAGAAATTCCACTGCTGTCTCTCCTAAGCACTTCCATACCTCCACAGGTAGGTCATCAGGACCAACGGCCTTTCCGCTCTTCATCCTTTTCAGAGCCTTCCTAACCTCATCCTTTCCAATCTCTGCTACTTCCTGCTCCACAACAACCACATCTTCCTCCCTTCTTTCCCTGTCATTTTCCACGTTCATCAGCTCCTCAAAATACTCCTTCCATCTTTTCTGTACACTCTCCTGGGTTGTTAGCACCTTTCCATCTCTGTCCTTTATCACTCTTACCTGTTGCACGTCCTTCCCATCTCTGTCTCTCTGTCTGGCTAGTCTGTACAAGTCCTTCTCTCCTTCCTTTGTGTCTAACCTGTCATATAGCTCATCATAAGCTTTCTGTTTGGCCTTTGCCACCTCTCTCTTCACTCTACGCTGCGCTTCCTTGTACTCCTGTCTACCTTCCTCAGTCCTTTCTACATCCCACTTCTTTTTAGCCAACCTCTTCCTCTGGACGCATTCCTGTACTTCCTCATTCCACCACCAAGTCTCTTTACCGTCTTTCCTCTTTCCAGATGACACACCAAGCACCTTCCTACCTGTTTCCCTGATAATCTCTGCTGTAGTTTCCCAGTCATCTGGAAGCTCATCCTGACCACCCAGGACCTGTCTCAACTTCTGCCTAAATTCCTCACAAGTTTCTTCATTCTGTAGCTTCCACCACTTGGTCTTCTTTTCTGTTTTCCCTCTCTTCTTCTTCCTGACCTCCAGAGTCATCTTACACACCACCATGCGGTGCTGTCTGGCTACACTCTCTCCTACTACCACTTTGCAGTCATTAACCTCTCTCAAATGACCTCGTCTGCATAGGATGTAGTCCACCTGAGTACTCCTACCTCCACTTCTGTATGTCACTCTATGTTCCTCTCTCTTCTGGAAGTAAGTGTTGACTACAGCCATTTCCATCCTCTTCGCAAAGTCCACCACCATCTGTCCTTCCAGATTCCTTTCCTTCACACCAAACCTGCCCATCACCTCCTCATCACCTCTGTTGCCCTCACCAACATGCCCATTAAAGTCTGCTCCAATAACAACTCTCTCTCCTCTGGGAAAACTCTCTATGACCTCATCCAACTCACTCCAGAATCTCTCCTTCACTTCTAACTCACAGCCAACCTGTGGCGCATACCCACTGACTACATTCACCATCACCCCTTCAATTTCCAACTTTAGGCTCATCATCCTGTCTGAGACTCTTTTCACCTCTAGAACCCTGTTTACAAACTCCCCCTTCAGAATCACTCCTACCCCGTTTCTCTTCCTATCAGCACCATGATAGAACAGTTTGTATCCTCCTCCAATACTACGTGCCTTGCTGCCCTTCCACCTTGTCTCCTGCACACACAGTACATCTACCTTCCTTCTCTCCATCATGTCTGCCAGCTCTCTGCCTTTCCCTGTCATTGTGCCAACGTTAAGAGTCCCTATTCTCAAACCTATGTTCCTGCCTTTTCCCTTCTCTCTCTGGCCACGGACCCTTCTGCCTCCTCTCTTTCTTCGACCAACAGTAGTCAAATTTCCACCGACACCCTGTAGGTTAACAGCATCGGTGGCGGTCGTTGTTAACCCGGGCCTCGACCGATCCGGTATGTCTAAAGTGGTGTGGATGATTCGCATAGTTATTTTGGCAATTTTTACGCCGGATGCCCTTCCTGACGCAACCCTCTCTATTTATCCGGGCTTGGGACCGGCACAGAGGCAACTGGCTTGCAACCCCTGTGGCTAGATTGTACACAAGTGTGGTTGTTGTTTGTAAAAAAGGTTAAACCTCATTAAATTGGGTGGGTGTGGCTCGTAATCAGGTGCGCTCTATAGCCTGGTAATTACTGTAATTGAGATGTTAAAAAATACGGCCCTGCCTTTGACACCAGAGCTTTAGCTCCAGTGTTGAAATTCTTTCCACTATCATAACTCTTCATTTGTCTATGCAATTAATGTGATTCTACTGGATTCTGAAGCGGAGAAAAGTAGCCTTTTGCAATTTTGCACTATACACTCAAAAAAAGGAAATTACCAGCCAATTAAGTTAACGAAAAAGTAACTTGTCATTTCAACCAGAAAATTTTATGTTTGTAAATCTTACGTGAATGAATCATGTCGATTGTACATAAAAATAATCCATTTAAAAGTTACTAATTTCAATCATGTTGATCCAACATGATACCATTAAATTGGATACATTAGTAATCGCAAGGAATTGTGGGATTCCATTTTCTTTGTCTATCTGGGCAGATTGGGGTCTAAGTGTGAGTTTTTGTCCATGGGTTTTATTTTCTAGCTGTTTTACTCTGTTTTAACTAGTGATTTAAACTGTTATGTTTATTTTTTTTTTGCACCATGAGTTAAAGTTTGGTAGAGGATGATGACCAACCCCCTTGTGTGGCAAACTGTTAATGTCCCAATACTCAACACAGAGTTCAAGGTAATTGAGCTCCTGTCTTGTGATGTGGGACTTTGCTGGGTAATTCATGTCTTTGATGTGAAAATTAAAAGACCCACTGGTTGTAACTTTGGAACAACATATTAATTACAGATGAATAAATAAAATTAAAGAAATAAATAGAAATTCAAGTTAAATAAACTTAATTTACTTAGGTGTGACCAATTGAAGTGATTCAATTAAATTGGATCAACTTTTTTCTTTTTAGAGTGAGCAACAATATCAATTTAAAGTTGGGTGCAACTGCTCTATTTAAATTGAATCAACTTAAATTTATTAGTTTGAACCTAAATACATTAAGTTGACCCAACCTAAATACATTAAGTTGAGCCAACCTAAATAAATTAAGTAGGACCAACATGATTCATTTTTGTTCAAGTAACGCAATCTAATCATGTGGAAATCCTTTCCATAATTTTTTTATGTTCATTCAAAGTGAACGTTTTTTGAGTGTACTTTACAGTGGTGACGTGTTTATGCCATCAACATACATCTACGGTAGCCGACAGGTGATGTTTGTAATAGATAGGGTGTTTTCTTACTAGATAACGTAATTTCTTACAAATATCTGTTTGTCTAGAAATATAACTTTACCCAGCTCTCCACATACTGACATATGCATCCAATGCTCTGTCTTTTTTTTTAAATTACGACTTTTAAGTCGTAAATTTACGAGAAAAAAATCATAAATTTACGAGTTTTTTTCACATAAGTTTATGAGATAAAAACTAATAATTTTTTTTATCTCATAAATTTACAACTTAAAATTTCGTAAATTTAAAAAGGCAAGATTAACGAGGAAAAAACACCAAAGTTTTCCGTTTATTGGAGCCTAGCTTGAAGATTACATATGTGGAGCCTTTTGTGCTTTAGTTCAGGATAGGTTTAAAAACAAAGAGATTTGGAACCTTTTGGTGACTCAAAATCAAAATATTATCAGTGGAGCCAGCTTTCCGGGGTTCGGTGTCAGTAAAGTGGAGTTTCATATGTAAAATAAGGAGCTCAGAGACACGGTTGGGTGTAGATGACTGCTGCACCCTTTATTTTCCTTTTCATTCACACAACCTCAAGTTCATCTGTCACATTACGTCATGAACTTGTCATTCGAACACCAATGCGGAAGTAAACAGTGTTACATGCGCCCCCTCCTCTAGATGAAATGTCCCATTTGAACATAAAACAATAAAGAGGCATGAAAATAGTCTGTTATATCAGCATTAGAACGTTGAAAATTTCAAAAAGTGCTCCTCCTCCACAGACGGAAGCATTACACAAACGTAGAGATCTGGTCTTTGGTGGAGGACGAAAGGGTTGAAGTGGACAGCTGCAGGGACACAGACAGCTTCATCGGGCTGCAGAGATCCTGCAAGCCACCCATCAATAAATAAAACATCGATAAATCGTAGATCAAACAGATGAGCTTCCAAACATTTGGAACGTTGTGAATAAACATTCAGCTCACCTGTTCAATTGAGTTTTGTCGGCCTGCTCTGCTGCTGCGCGGCATTCACTTGCTGCTCTGTATGCTCACCTCCTCTTAAATCTTGTAAAATTACGACTTTTTTTCTTGTAAATGAACAACTTTTTTTCTCGTAAATTTAGGGCTTAAAATCTCGTAATTTTACTTTTTTTTTTGGTGGCCCTTAAACTCCGTCGTACCGAATAGTTTGAAACTGAATTAATTTTTTTTCCGGCTGTAGGAAAAAAAAAGTCCTCATTTCTTCTTTTTCCATCATTTCGTCATGTTGCTGTTTATGTTGTGCTGCGGTTTATGTGGTTGTGTTGCGGGTAATGCCGTTGCGTTGTTTCTTTTGTATGTAGTGTGAGCCCTGTCGGCTTTACACTGATATGCAACACTTTGTGTTAGTAATGTGTTGTTTATTAGTGCAAAGCCGCCATGAAAATCCGTTTTTCTCCGCATCAGAATCAGCTGGTTCTGGATGATCGCAAATGTGGTTGAAGAGTTATTTATTAGTCACCGGTGACATCTCACACATGCAGATATAAACAAAACAAATACACATAAAGAGACATCTCTAAAATATCTTTAATGTCTTGGCAAGGGTGTAGCAGTAGTCCGGTGCTGCACCTAACCACTGCTTGGATATATGGCTAAAGGGGAACTTTGAATAATCCGCATCTAGCCTCATCCTGACCCAAAAAGGGTTATAATGACAAAGTAATAGCTAGTGAAACCCAGTTGTGCCAAATAAGACCAGCACCACAAATGAGGAGTAGTTGGTCATTTGTTGTGGTTGGTTGGTATTGGTTTTCAAATCTGATTAAGAAATTAGAAGAGATCAAGTTCTGTGCCCAGCAATGAACATGATAAAAAAGGCAATGTAGAGTTAAAGACTGTGTTTCGCATTTAAGTTAGAAAAAACAACAACTAAAAACCCGATAAACAGGATAAAACCCCCAAAGGTCTTTTTCATATACACCCTACATCCAATCATCCTCAGTCTTTGAAGTAATTGCACAAGTAACCCAATACTAGCTTTACTTAATCAAGGCAACTGTCATTTGCTTTTTAAACAAGAAAAGCAGCAACGTGTTTTCTATTTTGTGGACACATTAATTCCCATTCTAGCAAAGCTGAAGCTATGGTACAAGGTTTTTGAAAAACACTATAGTGGAGCTTTTGAAAGCAACAGGAAGTTTGAGAATTACATCAGCACATAGGTCTTCGAAATAAATCAGATAATTGACTTCCATGTATACCAGAACCTTCCAATGATTGCATATCCATAGACAATTTGCATACATCTGATTACTCCCAGTTATTCTATTTCTGTGAACATGTAAACAAGTTCACTTTTGTAGTGTAAATATGAAATGTGGAAATAGTTTATCCAAAAAGAAAAGCTCTTCCTCATACATTTTTAGAACACTCTGTTAGAAACAAATTAAATTCTGATGAAAAAGGATCTAAGCCTGAGAAAAGTATTTTCTTACAGCTCCTAAATGCTAAGTGTTCAGACCTCAGAGCACACAGCCACACAGTCATGACTCAGCATGGAAGGGACAGCTCCTGAGATCAAGAATCAATAGTCCCCTTGCATCTCAAAGATAAAGTAAATGTTTTGGAGGACAGCGTTATTCATATTCTTGACAGAGAAGCCTGGTAGTTTTGGGGGGAAGTGAAATAAGTGATGCATGTGAGGTGGAGAAAAAATCTTCCAAACACAGGAGGTGGCCTTAGGTCTCACCTGTCTAACACTTACAATGCAGTCTTGACTCTTCTCCCCTGGCAGTTTCACACCTTTCACCTCACACCTGAATTCATGTTGACCACATTGAGTAATGACCTTGACAACTCTAAGAATAGGCTTTTGGGTCAGGAAACATGTGACTTTAAAGATAAAGACCCACTAGGAATAAGCCGTGCGTTCAAGAACGTGCTATGCCCGGGTTCTTGAACACGCGTTTAGCCCATGGTATTCACATTGTTTAAGCAGGGAGGGGCATCTTCTTCTTCTTTTTCAACTTTTTACTAGTTTGAAGAGGTTTGTCAAAGTGGTGCAAATCTCTTGCATCTTGCTTCAAGCTTTTTCTTTCACATTTCTATTCTATTTATGAATGACTTGGTGTGATATTATTCTGGCCTAGCACAAACCGCAGTTATTAATTTCTTTTAAGGACATTTTCAGAGCTGAGAGTAGCAGATTGTTGTGGTTCTGTTAAGCTTTTACTACTGGTTAGTCTGGCAATAGTACTAAAAATAAATCTTGGATTATTTCCATTCTCTGCTATAAAAGTTAAATAGAACTGGGTTCTGGCTCTACTCAGAGCTTTTTTCTAATTTAGAGGCTAAATTTACAGGTATTCAGAGACTGCTCTGAGTCTTAGCAGCGCCATTCTCTTTCTAACTTATGGGTTACTTGTTTAAAGGAACGTGTATCAGCATTAAACCACGGTGCTACGCGGTTTTGTCCAGTAATGACCACACATTTTGTATGTGGATCCCAAAAATGGTCTTGCATTCACATACATAGCTATATGTGTGAAGAGCTTCAAACACTTTTCATTGAAAGTGGTCGCTCAATGCGTGTATCCGAGGGCGGTATGAATGTAGCTTTACAACTTGTGTGTGTTAATCTCTCAACGGCTGTAAAGCTTCATCATATTCTCCAAGAGTTACTAATAAATAATACAAATTTAAGTGCTGCTTGTCAATTCCCAATTTGTGGTGTGCCAAAACTGAAGCATTAATATCCATTATTCATTCAAAACAGTACATTCTTCATCTAAACAATTACCAAATAAAACTAGGCATAGCAGATGTTTCGGCAAATGTTTTAAGTTGAAAATAAGTAAGCGTCAGATGCTGCACTGCTCTGATTGGCTGCCCATGTGTTTGTTTGGAAACCTGGGGCTTTCTATGCTCTGTCCTCGACTCGACTGACAGCTGCTCAACCCAGCAGGCCCCGCAGGCAGAACACGAGGCTCCATCTGATGTCAGTTTGTCTGGTGTCAGCCAGGCTAAGCGCTTTGTTTTTCCTCCTCTTCCCTCACCTCTGGGGTGAGATAGAGCATCTTCAGCAGGGTAGAAATTCATCACCAGTGAGCAGATGTAATGTATGGTGCAAGTCATGCATGTCAACTTAAACAAGTCAGCGGAGATAGTCACATAGGTCTACGCCTTACCAGGTAAGGGAGGAAAATAATCTCCCTATTCCTGGTGCTGAGAAGCTGCCATAGACTGCAAGGATTAATGAGTGCTTTTCACTGAGAATGTCAATGCACTTGTCATTGGGACTGTCCAGGTAGAAAGGGTTTTTGCTAAGTGGCATATTCAGGCACAGACATCCTCTCTCAGTTCTGGTTTAAGCTGTGGCATATACTCAAAATGAAGAATACATTTTAAACAGGCACACGCATGATGGTAGATTTGATTTATTTCCTTAATGAATTATTTTCTTTTTTTTCTCTTGATTTGAATTTCATAGAAGCATATTACATTCAATAACAACAACAAAAATAGATAAAATGAACGTTTTTCATTCAAATTTTTTTGTGCCAATTGTTTTTTTCATGTTTTTCGTGCACATTTATTTTATAACGACATGAGCAAAAAACAACAAATAACCTCATCTGGTCAAGAAAACTTTAAGATTACTTGCAATCGAGTTGAAAAGCCACAATTTGTCCGTGTCATGGACATGATCTGTGTCCGTTTTATCTATGGCCTTGTCACAACATTGCCAGTTGGTTTTGTTCTTCCTGTACTTACTTTAACCACAAACATTAAAAAAAAAGGTCGGGGAAAAGAAGCTAGACAATGTAATAATGTATCTTGAAAAACATAAAAAAAAATCAGCTTAAAAAATCATTTAAAAAAAACCTCGATAAACAAAAAGAGTATCTCAACACTCATTTATTTTAATTCTCAAAAAATGAAAAAAATATTAAAAAAACGTCATCTTGAAAAATCGAAACAAATTCTGTGGATAAATTAGAAAAAGGAAATCTTGGTAAAACCATTTTTTTTAATAAGTAAAAAATAACTCTTGAAAATCATTTAAAAAAACTAACTATAAAAACAAAAAAACATCAAAAAACAAACAAAATACTCATGAAAAATGGAAAAAAGTATTCTGAAAAACCAAAACAATTGTTTGAAAAATCATTGATTTGAATGCACTTCAAATGCATCATTTTCTACCCATGCAGCGTTTCATAGTTGTCCAGCTGATCCTGAACCTATAATGCAACATCTAGCAGATCCAAGTCTTCGAACAATATCATCAATACTGATCAAAGATTGGAGTATTTCCTAGTGCCTAAGACTCACACAAAAGTAGAAACCTATCAAATCATGAAAGTGTGTATGTTTAAATGCAAGTTGAAATCCATAAAGAAAACAACATTTGCAAAGAAAAATTACCATAAAACAATGGAAAATATTAGCATGAAAACCAGGCAAAAATTTGAACGAAAAAAACACATGTTTGTTTTTTTTAATTACTACAAAGTATGAAAATCACAAAAAATGAATGCGAAAAACTTTTTTTTAATTCAATAAATACACATCCATAAAATCTAATGTTGATGAGCTTTGACATGACACTTTTTATTTAACGACCCACTCCAAAGAAAACCGTGTTTTTATTTATTTTTTCTTTACATTATTTTTTTTTGATCAATTACTGATTTATTCAGCATGGATTGATTCAGATCAATTAATCAATTTTAACAACCCAGTCCTAGTAAAATATGCACGTTTTTTTTTATTTATTTATTTTTATTTTTTTAACTTTATTTTCAGAAATTTTATGATACAAACTTAAACACACGAACCTGCACAGTAACCCTCCCACCTCACCCCAAAACATAATAATAATAATAATAATAATGAATAACTTTAGAAGAACAAAAAAAAAAAACAACAAAAAAAACATAAATAATGAAAAAAATTAAAAAAAAGATTTAAAAAGGAAAGAAAAGTGTACATCCATGACAGAAATTTTCAAATGTTTTTCTCTATTCTATCTGTAGAAACACAAGTACCCATGCATATTCAAACACTTATAGACCCATACAGATACACACACTTATGTACAAATACCTATACATCTTCACGTTTAGGTTATTAGGCTAAAACATGCAAAGAGGCTTCAGCTTAGACTCACATTTTTAACATAATTTGTAAAGGGTGTCGAAATTTCCATAAACTTTGAAAACCGTGTTTTTAACATGTTCTTACCGCATTTCTCTCAAAATAGAGAACATGTACCGTAATTTCCGGACTACAAGCCGCTACTTTTTTCCTGCGCTTACAGCCCTGCGGCTTATTCAGTGACGCGGCTAATTTATGGATTTAATTAGGGGCCGCCATGTACGTACTTTCGAACTCAGTGAAAAGTTTGAATTCTTTGTCTAACACCAAGCACAAGGCATTTATATTCAACACACCTCTAAGCAGCCAAACAGCATGGAGTTGACTTCAGGTCTTAGACACTTCAGTTATGGTTCAACAAAATGAAACACGCATGCCCGGCCGCATCCCAGAATCCTTTCGTGCCATTAGACCCAACGTGCACGTGATCGCCGCTACAATATGATGAAGCTTTCAAGTTAAAAGCAATCGTTAAAAGCAGCGTAAAAAAGTCCACCGTCACCAACGGGTTTCTAAGGAAACCGTAAAAGCGGAATTTTGCTTTGAAAAACTCACAGCCTCCGTGTGAGCTGGAGACACCTTCTCCTGCTGATTGAGCTGCGGGGCCGATGGCAGTCTGAAGGCTCCCACACGTAACAACGCACCTGCCCCTCATACACAAAACGTACAGTATTAAGTCCGATTGCTTTGCACAGAAACGATTTGCTCCATCCACCGGCGCAACGGGGACGAAGTGCTCCTCCCTGAAGCCGCCCTGGCCAGAGCTGTCGGAGTAGATAGGAAGGGGAGACAAGGAGCGCGCGGGGCGGGAGCGGAGCGTGGAGGCGTCTGCGGAGTGCAGAGGCTTCTGAATTCTGACGCACGCGCCGCACTGAGGCGCGCGATACGCGCTGAGGCGCGCGCTTTTCAGTCGCCGCTGCTGTATTTTACCGGTGTGTTTTTTAACCAGCCCTGTTACTCCCATAACGCTGCCGCGACACAAGCGGAAGGAGAGCTGTACCCGTTCACCCCTCCATGCACTGCTGATACTTGCTCATTCTTAAACACGTACAACAGAATGGCGAGCCGGGCATTGGCCCCGCATTTAGCCCCTAAGACTCATGGGAAATGTGGAATCGCGGATGTAAATTTCCTCATCATAACTGAGGGATGTAATGTTGATTATATGGTTACTGTTTGTAATTTTATGTATGATACCTAGATTGTCAATAAGTAAAAAAAAAATGAAATAAAAACACCATAACTGAGGAACTTGTGAACAGAATATAGGTCCATGCTGTTTGGCAGATGTCGATACACTCAAATACATGAGCCAGAGGTAAAGCTGGCACCACCCACAATGTGCTAATGAATTGCACTCACTCCGGGATGCTGTCCGTGATCTGTCAGGATGACTAACATCGCCTAACATTTGCGCGGCTTGTACTCTGACGCGGCTTGTGTATGCATAAAACTAATTAAACACGTGAAAATGGGTGGGTGCGGCTTGTAATCGGGTGCGCTTTGTAGTCCGGAATTTACGGTATATAATAATTTAAGCATAAAACTGCATTTCTGAGAATTTTCCTATTCAATTCTGAACAGGGAGCAGATGAAAACCAGATGTTTGAAAAAGCTCAGACTTGTGACGCAGCGACTGACATGGGTGGAGCATCTCTAACTTCCTGGGCTGCAATTCTAAATCCTCCACTTGCAAACAAAAAGAAGCATTGTCTGCTTTCATCTTCTTCATCGGAGCTGTCATCTGCTCTGTGCGCCTGGATACCTCCAACATTTCCTTTAGCTACGCTAATGTTAGCTGGGGCTTGTGAGCCACTTGTTGCTAGCAAGAGAGAGAGTAAACAAAGGCATGCTGGAAAAATAATTTCTACCACTGGTAACGATTTTACAATAGAAAACATATAGTTGGAATGGGACTTTAATGGTTTGATGAGAACATGGCAAAGATCAGACCTGTCAGCTTTTTAATACACATTTGTGCTCTGTGACTTCAAGACTTGCATCATACTGCAAGCTTGTATTCTTCTATATTTTAGTGCAAATATCTGCCATTCTTCACTTGTTTTCCATAAAAGTGCTAATTATAATGACTAAGCCGTATTCTGACAAGACTGTATTTCACAGCACTGCAGTGCGGACGGATGTCTCAGTGACAGAATAGTGCATTGTAAGTTGTATTACAGCAGAAAGGCTTCCTCATTAAGCTGTGTTTAGAGCTGTCCTCAAGAGAACCCTAGGATAAGATTATTTCCTGCAAATTGTTAAGATATAAAATAGCTAGTAAGCCTTGACAGATGGCATTTCTTCAGAGGTAATTTTTAAAATAGAACCTTAAAAAAAGGTCATTGGTGCTTATTTTTAAATGATAAATGACTAGCTTGCTCCGTAAACAATAATTAATAAATGTGAGACAACACTAAATGGTAAAACTTGGCTCTTGCGTTCATCAAACAGCCTCAATTCTATTAAATCAGTCTTCCTTCTATTAATTCACTTGATAAATCACTTTGCTTTTTAATTAACCTAAATTTTTCACAGCTTCTTTTAACGTTTATCCCCTGTTTTTTATTATTTAACAGTTGTAACTTTCAGCTCCGATAAATTTTGTAGACCAGCTGCATCAATAAAACTAAATTGCCAATGTTTTAAACAATATTAAATTAGAAAAAAGAGGATTAAAGCTTTTAATGTTTGTTAATTTTTAGGTTTCACAGAAGCAATTCATGCATTACACCTGGTCATTATCTACTGAGCCTAATCAAGCCAAAACCTTAAAACGTAAAGAAAAAAAAGAAGGTAAACCCACACTGCTTGCACACAAATAATGAGGGTAATTAGGAGCCAGGTGTTGCTAATCAAATACACTTGATTAACTGAGTAGCAGGAAGGGCGAGCTCATCTACAAAGAAAGAAAAAAAGTGTTTATCGATCTTGAGGATTGTGCTAAGACAACCCCTAAGAAAAAGGACTGCTTGCCAATCCAGAAAGAAATAGAATTTTCTAATCATTTATAGCCTTTATTTTAAAAACCGGGAAGGCACATGTGAACAGCATTCCATTTGGACCAAAATACTGTAATCCAGGATGTTGAGTAGAATTGTCCGCCTTGAGCTTTACATTCTGAAATACAAATAAAGTTTAGCAGCACAAAACTGTAAAAGAAAGTCAAAGAACTGCAGTAGAAAATGAGATAAACACAACTTTCAATACCCTAATTTAAATATGTGTTGCAGCCCAGTGTTAATGGCCTTAGAAGAAAAACTTTTCATAACCTCTCCAATATCAGATGCAATTTTTTACATTGAAGGACTAATCAAGGAATTATTTTTGTGTGTGTGTGTGTGTATTTGGTTCTATCATGCAAGCTCTAAAGGAAAAGGTTACTGAACTTGGAAAAAGTGTTGCAGTAATCCAATCCAATTCCATACCTAACAGGGTTTTACAATCCTAGTATAGCTTTTTATAACATGTAGTTCGTTGAAATTCTACCTTCTATTTCAGTTGAATTTTTTTTTTGTGCTCAGAAAATAAAGTACATATTCTATGGGATTTAGATAAATCAGAGAGATTTCAATTTTTCAATGAAAAACATTGGTCCTGTTCTTTTATTTGCAAAAATAAGGTCAGTATATTTTTTTTTAAATACAGTTACTGGTATATGTTATGATTCTCGTCCTTCCTTTTACTGCTTGACACAATTTTTAATATAATGTAAAATAAAATTTTGACACATGCCATCCAGGCAAAGATTTTGAGCTCATAAACTCCAGCAGTTTGCTTGGAGCTTCCCAGGAAGTAACATGCGTTATAACCCGCCCTACGTGAAAGTATGGCTATATACAGTCACTTCATCTTTGTCTGCATTTCCCTCTCATGATGCATCATAAGCTGCACTTTTAAGCTTTTAGAACAAATGCAGTTCAGTTGTCTGGTTAAAGATTGAGTTTTTGCATTTCACTTTTTAAAGCATGTACAGTAGATCTGATCATGTCACCAGAGTTTTATTTTTTAAATAGATCAAGTATCTTCTTCTAAGACAGAAAGGTTTTAATAAAGGATCTACTTTTATTTAACCCCTCTTGGGGTTAATTGTATAAGACTTCTATGTAGCAGCTCTGGTCAAAGTTATTTGCTCACACAAAGAACATGTCTTATTTCAGAAGTGAATTTAAAAATGTTTTCTTTTCATAGCCGGAAATAAATATTTTATTCTGTTTGTGCTAATAAGCCATCAGAGGTTCAAAAGCCTAATTAATTCAGCAGAAAATATTGATTACATTGACCTTTTGAAAATTGTTTAGTTATAAATGATCTTTCATTATATTAAATGCTGGTGAAAAATAGTAATTTAAGAATTGCATGTTTTAGAACAGACTTCTGGAACTGACTGAAATGGAAAGCAGGATTTTTTTTAAAGTTTGCATTCTGCATCGTGAACTTCATGGTGGTTGGCACTCTTACCTCACAGCCAGAAGGCCCTGGTTCAAATTCCGACTGGATCCTTTCTATGTGAAGTGTGCATGTTTTTGCCCCATGCATGTGTAGGTTTTCTTGCTCCCATAGCCCACAGATATCCTTTATAGGTTTATTGGTGAATCTAAATTGTCCCCAGGTGTGAATGTGAGTGTGTGGCCCTGCAACAGACTGGCGACCTGTTTAGAGTGTAGTCTACCTTTGCCCAACAGCAGTTGGGATAGGCTCCAACAACCCAGTGACCCCCCCTCAAAAAAGGATTAAGTGGGTCTGGAATGGATGGCATTCTGCATCACTGTGTTGCAAGCTTTAAAATAGAAAACGTTTGTGTAATGAGCCTCTGTAGAATCTAAATGTGAAGGTGTTGTACTGCTTGAGCGACAGACTGCTGTAGTGAGTAACCTCTTTGGAGCTTGCTTTGACTATGACGGAGGGAGCAGACAGATGCATTATGGGGGGGGGGGGATTCAAGATTCAAAATCAACTTTGAATGAACTAATAATGAACTGATAACAACACAGCTTCATAGAAAAATGTGCATAAACAATACAAGTGCACACATGCTGCTTTTAAAAGTTTTTTTGTTATCTTAAATAGGTAAGACAATTAGGTCAATCTTGTATTTTGGTCATTGAGGCTGCTTTGCAAACATGAAGTATTAGGGCCATTAGCTGCTGCTCTGTTTCCTCGAGCCATAGGTGACACATGGAAGGTAATTACAGAATATATAGCGCAATTAATTACTCTAAGCAGTCATGTGACTCCTGAAATTAAACTCACTGCAGATGAGATTGTTAAAGCCAAGCGAGTAAAGTTTTTGTATAATTTCTTTCACAGAAGTGGTTTACTTAAAACACTATGCAATAAAGATAAGGAAATAATAAAGTAATAAACTCTATAAACTAATTATAGCCTACACATTAGACTGATAGCTAACAAAAAAGAGTCTTTAGATTTTTAAAGCACAGAATCAAGCAAAGCAGACACTTTGACAGAGGGGCAGGAGAAAGTCTTCCAATCTGAGCCTGATAGCAAACGTTACCCAGACTTTTCAAATATGTTTACAAGCTATGGAGGTTACAACTTTCATGTTTCTGAGGCTGACCTGGACAGAAGATCTCAAAAACCTGTGATGCTGCTTGATCAAATCAAATCAAACTTTATTTATAAAATAGCGCTTCTCATGCATTTTGTGCAGCTCGAACATTAAAAACAGAAAACACACAATATTACAGTAAAAACCCATCCCACCATTCACCCTTCCCACTCCCCTCCGTTAAAACATATGACCCATGGCCCCCACGTACAAAGACTGATGACTATGTAGCTTAAATAAATAAATACATAAATAATTAAATAAGCAAACAAACAAACAAGTATGGCTTGGCTCTGCTGTGAGGAAACAGTATTTGGGAATCCTTTCATACCAGGAGCCAGCCCGGCCATTGGAGCAATGCCCCAGCACCCACCCAAACTGGGACAACACTGGGGTCCACTTCACAGCCGTGAAGCTGCAAAGTTAGACCCCACCTGCTCCAGCAAGGGCAAGAACTGCAGCAACAACCGCTGACCAAGCCGGCAAGCCCTGGAGGAAAAGATCTCCACAAGAAACACTGGGGCTAAGATCATGATAAGATAATAAAATTAAAAACTTAAGATGTATATAAAAACATAAAATTGAGAATAAGATGCATAAAATGAAAATAAATACCTAAAATAGTCTATACTAAAACTAATAGAATAAATTAGCAGTTAAAATCAACTAAAAGCTAAACTAAAAAGGTGGGTCTTGGGCCTCTTCTTAAAAACCTCTACAGTCTCTGCAGCCCTGAGGTTCTCCGGCAGGCCATTCCACAGGCGAGGACCATAATAGCAGAACGAAGCCTCACCATAAGTTTTGGTCCTCACCTATAGGAACAACTAAAAGGCCAGCACCGGAGGACCTCGTGGTCCACGAGGGTTCATATTTTAAAATAATTCAATTTAAATAAGAAGGCCCAAGACCATAAGAACATTTATAAACCATTAAAAGAATTTTAAAATCTTTAAATTGGGATTTAAATTTAAAATTTAAAAATTTAAAAATGGTTAGTCACATCACCTAGTGGGGGTGGGATGGTGATAGGTTGAGCCGGGTCCTGGCTGGTTGGGTGGGCCGGGGTGGGTTTGGGGGGGTGGGCTCTGCCGGGCCTGTCGTTCTCCCGGCTCGGGGCTCTGGTTGCCTGGGTGGGGTGGTGGTGGGGGCGCACACTCTGCCGGCAACTTGGCAGGGGTTCCTGGGCGGGTGCCTGCTGGGCGCAGGGTAGGCAGTGCGGCTGACCGGGAACGGCGGCCGGGTGCCGTGCTGGGTGGCTGGTCGCCGTGGCGGGGGCTGGGGGGGGGGGCTTGGGGCTCTGGGGCCTGGGGTCGTCTGCCCGTGGCCGGTGTTTCGCCCGTGGCCGGTAGTTGGCGCGTGGCCTGGCCCCCCGGGGGTCGGCGCCGCAGTCACAGCAGGGGTTAATGGGTTCACTTGGGTGGGTTTATTTCATTATTATTATTATTATTATTATTATTATTATATTAATTATTATTATTATTATTATTATTATTATTATTATTTATTTTTGGGGGGGGGGGGCTGGGGGGGCAGTGTGCTAGTCCTTAGGGGGGCCAGGGTATGAATGGTGGGGCTGGGCCCCCTGCCCCCCCGTTCTGGCACCGGGACCCTTCCTTGCTGGCTGTCTCTCGGCGCCGCGAGGCTCTGGCCTCCAACTGCGGCTGGCTTGGCGTTTCTGGCTGCCCGGCCGCTCTGGGAGGGGGGGCGCCTACCGCGGCCGGTTGTGCCCATCCGCCCGCTCCTCCCCGCTCTCACCCAAACAAATATTGCACACAGGCACATAGGGCCCCGGGATCTGGATGGGAGGGGTATGCTGGCGGGGCTCACTGGGGATGCCCCTCTCTGGGTTCTCGTTGGCACCCGCCCTCCTCCCCGCTTTTTACTTGCATATTAGACACTCTGATTCATCTAGGGCCTTGTGGAGAGGGTCTGGTGGAGGGGGGCACGGTGAAACATCCGTGCTCGCCTTTCGCTGGCCCCCCCACAATTTTAACTTCCTCTGTAGACACACACACTGCATGCTAGCAGCACACACACAGCAAATACACACCACTCACAGAGGGACTCCGGAGTGGGGGGCTTTGCGGCTTGGCAGCGGTGGATCCCCCCACACTGGTGACCTCCTATTTTACCTGCAGCACACACACAGCACTCCCACACCTCCATACATGGGTGGGGTCGGGGGGGGGCGGCCGGTCTTCACCCGCCTGGTCCTCTCAGGGCGGCCGGGCTTATGGGTGTCCTGTCGGCTGCGGGAGGGGTCGGGCATGCGGCGCTGGGGGTCGGCCGGCTGGGGGGGGGGGGGTTAGTGCTTGGCGGCGGGGGTAGGGAGGGTAACCAGATGATTGTGAGTATGTGTGTGTGAGTGCATGGGTAGGACCGACCTGGGGGCTGGCTCGCTGGGACCCTCTGGGGCTTTCCCTCCCCATCACAGAGAGGGGAAGGCACTGAGAGGGTTGGGGAGGGGGGGTCAGATATTATGGCGGGGGTGGTGGTAGTGCGTAGGGTTTTAGGGGGGTGGCTGTGGCTGTGGGTGCGTGGCGATCCCTGGGTTGCTAGGGTCGCGTGCCTGGGCTGGCTTGCGGGGACGGGGCGCCGGTCGGGTGGTGGCCGGCTCTTGGGTTCCGGGGGACCTGGCTTCGTCCCTGGCCTTTGTCTCGGTGTCCGGCGCCCGGGGGCCCCCATGGCTGCCGCCTGGTACGGCTAAGCGCTCCTGTCTTGTGGCCTGGGGGCCGGACACTGGGTTCGCTTGTGCCTCTGGGCATTGGGGGGGCCCCTGTAGGGGGGCCCTCTCTGTGCCTGGCTGGTGGGGTGGGCGGTCCCCTCCTCCTCCCCTCCCGGGCTGCCTGGGTCCGGATGCTGGGGGGGCTTCTGGCCTGGGGGGCTCTCCTCCCCTCTCCTGGTCTGGCTGGTCTGGCTGGGTAGGATCTGGCTCCCTTTATGAACACACGGTTCACGTCGGCAGCATGCATGTATCTCCACCCCCACGTGCACGTGCACACTCCACACTGCTCCCTGTCTGCTTCATCCCTCCTCCTTACCTACAGTGTATTGATGGACAGTTTTTTTTTTTCGCTCATCTTAGTGTCAGATTTTCACCTTTGATGTAACATTCGTCTTTCCAGCAGATCTGGTATAATTGTTACAGCTTAAATTAATAACTTAGTCAAATCAGTGCTTGTATCCCCCACCTTTTCACCTTTCTTCCTTTTACTCTCTTCCACCCTCCCCTCACATTCTTCCCCTCTCCCTCCCCACACACACTAAATGTAACAAATAAATAAAAAATAATACGACAAAAAGGGGTTTATACAAATCTACACTCTAGTTTCTTGAAGCTATATAACCTCTTTTTGTGATAGTAAAACCTATCCAACACAAAAAGCCTTCAGCTCTAATCTGTTTGCTCAGCTGTTGGACAGAACAAGTTAAAAAGATGAGAAAAAAAAAAAAAAAAAAAAAGAAGACTTTTAAAATCAATCCTGAAACGCATAGGGAGCCAATGCAGCGATTTCAAAACCGGTGTAATGTGTTTCCCGCCCTCTGGTCCTCGTCAGAACTCGTGCCGCTGAGTTCTGCAATAGTTGTAGATTTGAAATAGACTTTTTGGGTAAACCAGAGAGCAGGGCATTACAATAATCTAAACGACTGAAAATAAAAGCATGCATCAGCACCTCTGTGCTGGGAAGAGAGAGGAACAGGCGGACTCTGGCAATGTTTTTGAGATGATAAAATCCTGTCTTACCGACATTTTAAATGTGTGGGATAAAATTAAGCTCAGAGTCAAAAGAGTACGCCCAGGTTTCTCACACATTGAGAAGGTTTAAAATAATGAAGATGTGGTAAAATCATCTCTCTCTTGTCCTCAGAACCGATGATTACAACTTCAGTTTTTTCCTGGTTGAGCTGTAAGAAGTTTTCTGCCATCCATGACTTTATATCTAAAATACAGTTTAAAAGAGTGTTAACAGGTTCAAGGTCATCAGGAGACATGGCGATGTAAAGCTGTGTATCATCAGCATAGCTGTGAAAGTCAACGCCATGTCTCCTGATTACATCCCCAAGAGGCAACATATATAAATTAAAAGTACTGGCCCTAAAATCGACCCTTGGGGAACCCCACAACTTATTACATGGATTCCTGAAGAGCACGTATCCATATTTACATAAAAGTGTTGATCTGTAAGTTAAGAGTAAAACCACTTAAGAGCATTTCCAGAGAGGCCCACCAGACTCCTAAGTCAGTCTAATAAAATCTGGTGATCTTCTGTATCAAAAGTGGCACTAAGATCCAGCAGCACCAGAACAGAAAGTTTCTGGTAGTTGTGGTTTATTCTAGATCATCAAGGATCTTTAAAAGAGCCGTCTTTGTACTATGGTTTGTCCTAAAACCAGACTGATATTTTTCTAAAATTTCTTGGGCATTTAAAAACTCATGCAGTTGAGTGGTTGATAATTTTACTTAAAAATAGTAAGTTGGATATGGGTCTATAGTTATCCAGGTTTTTTGGATCTAATTGACTCTTCTTCAGAAGGGGCCTCACCACTGCCATCTTACAGGCAGAGGGGAAGACCCCCAAATGAAGAGAGCAGTTTACTATATTTAAAAGCTCTAACTCAAAGAATCCATAAAATGTTTTAAAAAGTGAAGTGGGAATGGGATCTAAAAGGCAGGTTGTAATGTTTACTTGGGATACAACTTGAAAAAATAAAAACAAATAAAATAAAAGCAGTTAAATAAAATGTTAAAATTAGGTGGAGAAGCCTCAGTGAGAATAGCTGGTGCATCAGTGCCAAGCCAGGTTTCAGTTAAAAACAAACAGCTTAAATCAGTGTTTTTCAACCTTTTTTGAGCCACGGCACACTTCAACCTCGACAAAAATCCCGCGGCACACCGGCATTCAAAAAAAAAAAAGAAAAAAAAAAAGGAGAAACTCAGTCTGTATTGATCCACTGTCCCTTCATGATCTCACATGCATTTTCTGTGATAATTGTGGCAGAAAAAGCTGGAAGCTGCAGCTGTTTTTTAAATATGTAATAACAGTTAAGTTAAAAGATTTAAAAACTGTTTGATTTGTGGTCGTTGTTTCACGACGTTAAGAGGAGAGAGTCGTGCACCCAGACGCTCACACTGTCACTTTAATAACCAAATGCATCATGGGAGATGTAGTTCAATAATCCGCCGAACGCAGACAGACTAGCGTCTCTGAGCTTCATTGTTTTGTTCACTTTTTCCACAGTCCGACACCGGATTCTGTGGAAAGCTATACCGCTAAAGACGAGCTTTAGCTGGTATTTTTCTTAGAACTGAGAGACTTTTCAGCAGAAGTCAGAACAAGGAAATGAAGACTTTAACCACTTCTGATTGGTCAGAATGATGACATGTGATTAAGATCCCAAGACTTATTGGTGGAGACAGTTAAAGGGGCGCAACATTTCCTAACACAGCTGAAGCTGCGGCTAAATCACGGTTTCGTCATCCTTATCAAAATGTATTTAATAGAATCAAATAAACACAAAGAAAAAAGTATTTTATGATCTTTCATATTCCCAATTTCTTAGTGTTTTATCAGGGCCTGTTGGGATGAACAAAGAACTGAGATCCTGGAGATGGGAAATGTTTTAGATCAGTTAATGAGGGCAATTTCCCACGGCACACTTGACCATCTCCCACGGCACACCAGTGTGCCGCGAAAAACACTGGCTTAAATCATGGTCTAAAATCTGATCATTAGATTTATTTAAAGACTTATTTAAAAGTGATCTGACATTTAAAAGAGCCATCTTCATGGTTGTGGGTACAATCTGATGTGTGCATGTCATGGATTTTGTGACTGATGTGTGAATTGGTCGGAGACATCTAACATGCGAGGCACGTGGATATGAATGGAAATGATTTGAATGTCTATTGGTGATGCGAACTGGTATATGATGCTGTATGGAAGAGAATGATGAGTCAGGGGTGTGGGTGTCCTGGTTCAACCGTCAGGGATCTGTGACACATGGTGTGATGGTCGCGGAGGTTGACTTTGAACCACGTCTGGTTTTTTGACAAGCACTCTGAAAGTACTTACAGAACATGTTAATAATAAATAAATAAAATGGCCTGATTAGAAAACAACTTTATTTTTGTCGTAAAGTCATAATTTTGTCTAAAGTGAGGTCTGATGAAAACAAAAAAGTTTTTTTATAAAAAAAAGAAAAAAATTGAGAAACCACAGATATATGGTCTAAATTTATTATGCAGGTAATGAGTCATGCAATCTTTACTTCAAATGTGAAATTCCATTATCAGTTTGTTTGTCCCTTAAGTCCTCCTATATCGTGATTTAATATAAAGGTGATCTATGTTAAATAAAACCAATGAGCCATGAAAATCCTTAAGTTAAAATAAAGAAGGGGTTGGTTCATTTTTGAAACCCACACAACTTGAAAACCAGAAATCCTGATCACTGCATTTGTTCCATCTTACAAAAACAGCAGTACATGCAGGGGCGGAGCTACGGGGGCAGCTGTCTCACCCAATTGTCCCCAATTTTTGAATTAATATTAGTAGATTTATTGGCAGCTCAAGAATTCATCAAAACAAGCAAAATAATAATATTTTAAAATGAAATCTTTCAAGAATTTCTACATATTTGTTTGGTATTTTTTGCAAAAGCTTTAAATTAGTAGTATCACTTCAGCTTAAGGAACTGCTGTTTCATTGATAATTATGATAATAAAAGTGTTTGGAATATGTACTGTCGATCCGTTCACTTGTAAAGGCCTTCCACTTTGCTGCACTCATTCCCCCCTTCCAGTCTTCTACCCCTCTATAAAATGTTCTAGCTCTGCCACTGACTATAAGTAAGTTTTATTTCAAATTTAGCTCTTATGTGATGCTTTGGTTGATTATTACTAGGCACAGTTGAGTTTTTTTTTTGTTAGCATGGAGTTAAACATGCTTAGAGAGCGCTGGTTACATGTGTGATTCTACTGGAAGTCATTACAAAACAGGTTTCTGTTGTTTTCTTAGCGTCAAACTCTTTGGTCAGCCAATTAAAATTCAGGGCCAAATGCAGCATGCTAGTATTGTAGCTGCACCAAGAAAGCACGTGGATGAACATCTACGGGAGAAACAAAAAACTTAAAAAATCCACTTTTCAACTGTCCCTCTGGCTTAGTTTAACCTTCCTCCTGTGTTAGCTTTTCATATACATCTTTAATGTTAACGGGTCAGTTTTGACCCGTGTCCAACGTTAAAGTGCCTATAGCACAAGGGTTACTACAAAAAAAATGGTAGAATGAACCTCAAAATAATATTATAACTAAATAAAAGTATTTTTGAGTTACCTGATTGTTACTGAGGGGTAATAGACTCATCCCTAAAATTTGGTTTGCTTAGTTTTACATTTTTATGTATTTAACTTTAGTAACGTATATGGTGTTACGGGTCAATTTCAACTGATATATATTTATACTGAGAGGGAGGCAAAAAGAGTATTTTTTTTAACAATAGAACTTTTATATAAAAACAAAATCAACTAAAACCAATGACTACTTGGTATGTGCAAGAACTCGTGTGTATTCAGAATCTCAGATGCATGCGTGGCAAAATGTGACACATTTAGAGTGTTCCTTTCAGAGATATTTCTTGCAGGTGAAGCATGGTGTATTTGTCTTTCTGTCCTGACTGCTTGGGCAGACCTGACAACTCTACTTTTTAGAGTCAGGTGGCCTGAGTGGGGTTGTGGCTGATGTAGTTAGTGTTGAGGCTGGGCTGGCTATGGAGGAGGCTGATGTGCAACTGGGATGTGGACGGAGTACTAGAGGAGCCCTGCAGCTGTCAGACCAAGGCCGCAGCCTCTAGATCTCGGGACACACGGCCTCTTAGCTCAAAACACGTCTTGATGTCACTTACTCTCTTCACAGCAAATGTTGTGATTCCAGGAGTCTTTTTGATGACATTTTCAGCAGCTTCCCTACCACGTACATCATGAGATTCTGAGCTCCAACCGATCTTACCATCTTTGGACTTAAATCTTTCAGCTGGAGGGGCTTCACCACCTGTGACTTCCTCATCTGACTCATCAGATGTGTTTGTGTCTTCTGGATGATACTGCACATCTTCCTCTTCAGAGGCCTGCTCATCCACATTGATGTGCTGCTCTGTGTCATCTGCTTCATTTTCATTAAAAATATGATCCAGAACTTGTGACATTGTAAATCTTCTTCTCATTTTTGCGTCATACGATTTGGAGGTGTGCAGTCTGCAAGTCATCAACAATATATACTGTGAGTGGGCTTGTCTGGACATGCCTGTCTTTGTTATATTTTTGTGCAGGTATACAGGAAAACAAGACAATATGAGACTCTCCTCAAGTTAAAATTATTGGGAGAGAAGCCCACCATAAGTATTTTAACTAGTTTCAGTTTTGGTTGTAATAATTGCTTTAAAATCAAGCTTTTATAACTTGGTTGAAACTGACACGAACACTACAAAAGTCACATTTTTAACCAGAGCTATTTTGAAATAGTGAAAATAAAAATTGCTTAATTATTTTTGTTGAAATATAAACTCCTGACAAAGTCAAAAGGCCTATAGACTATTTTTAGCAAGTAACTCCTGCAATAAACGAAGGACTACAATTTAAATATGCACTGTTGTTCAACACTAATAGCTGCAAAACGTACCCCAAAAAAATGGCAAATGCAGCTCTGTAAACCACATTTAAAACTTTACATGTTTTACACTGGTACTCCTTTAGATGTTAAATCATAAAGACATTTGAAATGGCCTTTATTAACAGGCATCGTTCAACACATTTTCTTCATATTTTCAGCTTCTCTGTGGACTCTCGGCTTTCTGCTGCCTTTTTGGCTTTAATTGTGTTCTTTTCATGCAGATGAGAAGATTTACCACAGGGTATAACATTTTAATTTCTCTTACACATCATTTCAGATTTTTTTGTCATTCACATGTTTGTTCATCATTTAGGAAACTTTGTGGCATCACAAACTCTGATTTGGCAAAGGGTGGGAGTTTACTCTTAACTGTAAACTCTATAGTTGCAGCTCATTTATTGTAAAATTTGAAAAGGTTGTTGGCAGGATATCTTGAAGTCCATTCCCTATAAAATGGCTTGGCATCCTAACACGTTCCAAATAACAGAAACAAGTCGTCTTCATGGGTTTTTATGTGTGTAATAAATTTTGCATCTGTTTAGAACACTAGATTTGTTTTATCCTTTTTCCTTTTTACGTACGTTAGTAAGACTTTGGTAAAACGCTAATTTAAATAAATCTGGCCATTTGGCAATTTGGATTTTAAAGGACATATCTTGCAAAGTCAAATGTAGTTTTTTTTTTTGGTTCTAAATGTTTTATAATGTTAATTCCTCACAAAAACACCCACAGACCCACACAAAACGGTATTTCTTTAATTCACTCATCTCTGAGTATTCCTCTAAAACCCTGCTCTCAAAGCATTCATTTGGATCATCCTTGCAATTTAGATAGGGGGGTTATGCCTATTGTTGATCCGATCGTGGTGAATATAAACAATTTATTCTGATTTTACGTCATGCGTAGATAGTATGGCGCTCCAGAGGACGCTTTGGACCACAAACAGGACCGGCTGGCTGCTCCGCGCAAGCGAATCATGTCTCTGACCAGTGCAGCCAGACTCATATAGAGTAATATTTCTGCCACTACGTTGTGCATAAAACTTTCTAAATTGCAAATGAAAATATTCATTATTTCCTTTTCAATTTTAGTTTTTTTAGCTTTCAAATTTTTTTGCTTTCCTTTCAATTCTTTTCTTTGCTTTCAAAAATTAATTTTGCGTTTGCAAAACAAATGTTTTCACATATGTTGTGTGTCATATCGCTTTTTTCCTATCTTGTTTGGTCTAGATTCTAACCAATCAAATGCTGTTTTATGCTGACATGGTGTCTGCTTCCAGGCAGAAGAAGAACCAGCTTTTTTTAACCCTCGATTTTGTCTCTTTGGATGAAGAAAATTTCATTTTTTAATCATTTTATCAATAATTTTGAATTTTTATTATTTTTTTTGCATTGATTAATTTTTATTTAGTCAGATTTGTGAATTTATGGCTGAGAATCTCCACAAATCGTAAAATAAAATGTAAAGTTTCTCTGCTAACATTACATTAAATTAGCAGACTTGTTTGTGATCTGTGAATCCTCTGGAGCAAAATATTGGTAAAAAGTTTGATTTTCTTTAAGACCTATTTTTAAAACAAAAAAATAAAAGATTTAAAGCACATGTGATATTATTTTAATGCTGCACAAGTGTTTTGGAATAGATTAACAGCAGAATCCCATTTGAACAGATCCGCTACAAAGTCCATGTCTGCCTCCAAGCACCGTCAATATGAGACAGAGACACCTGATTGGTTAGAATCTAGACCTATCAGCAGGCTGTTTGACGGCAGCTTTGCCACGCTAAACCGAAACTTATATAAGCAAAATCAAAGAGATGACACAACGCATTCCAAAACATTTGTTTTGCAAGCGCAAAACTGTTTTTTGAAAGCAAAAATAAAAAAATTGGAATCCAAATTTTTTTAAGGCAAATAAAAAAAAAATTGAAAGCAAAAATAAATTTGAAAGCAAAAATTTTTTTTTTGAAAGGAGATATTTAATATTTTCATTTGCAACTTAGAAAGTTTTGTGTCCAACATGGTGTCGTAAATATCACACCATAGACGTGTTGGCGTGCAGGGGAGGGCACCTTGTCAAGGTGTGCGCTCCAAAAGGGGCTTCGACCCATCTGGCGGTTCTGCATGAGTGAGCTGCCAGACGCAGGAGAACCGTGGCTCCCGGGAGAACTGTGTCTCCGAGCATAGTAGACACCATTTTGGGACGGTGTGTGAACTGGGTGAGGCGGCACCGGTTTTTAAGTTCATCCACGGCTAAATGTTGATGTTGGTACGTATTAGCCTAATCCTATGTAAAAATGGATGTAAAAAAATATAAGCGAACCGGCACTTAATTATAATCATAACAATATTAAAAGCACATTTAGAAGATCATTTCACGCTATACCACAGCTTTGTTTGTTTACAGCGGAACTTACAATTTTTTCTTCTACAGCCGTTTCTGGTATTTTCAAGAGTTCTGTGCATGTCCGAATGATTTAGTCAGACCGAAAGGGTGGCATATGTAAATGTGTGCTATAATCTGATGACGTTTTTCTGGGACCATGTACACAGTTTGAATGCAATCTTTTTTTAATGTTTTTTTTAACTTGTCCAACCTGTCCAACAGCTGAGCAAAAAAATGAGAGCTGAAGGCCTCGTGTGTTGGACATATTTTACTGTTACAATTGAGGTTACACACCAGATGGATATTTAACCCTTGTGCTATCCTATGACCCCACCCTTACATTGACGTGTTATCCCTACCATGACAATTGTGGATAAAGGTGGACAGATTTTTATGTAATCCATGGAACCCAGTGAAGATCACAAATCATTGAAGAAAAAAGGTTCAGCGCACTGTCTTCTTGTGGGGTCTAGATGACCCAACTCCCAATGTTAAAGTGGCTGGGATAGCACAAGGGTTAAATTAACGTCTTTTGTAATTTAGGCTAAATTAGGCTTTATTCATCTTACTTATATCTGTAACAGTTTTTTTGTTGGACCGGATGGAAAAGAAAAGGAGAGAAAAAGAGAGAGAGAGATGTTAAAAAGGGGGGGATGGGGGGAACCATGAAGCAGCATAAAGCAACAAGTTGCTGGATGTTTATAATCATTAAGGTCAGGTTTGGAAGTAATACAAATCTAAAAGGGGCGGGGCTTGTCCACACACACACTCTAATGTTGTAAACAGACCTGTTGGCTCCAAAAATGTTCACATACAGACATGTCAACATGTACACAATACAGCGAATATTCACACACGCATGCTTATGGCCTCAGACCAACACATGTGAAACGTTTCATTCAGTCACGCAAACTATTGTGCATAGGTGATGGATGGTCAGAGGTCCCACCTTCCTTGTGTAATGTATGTGTGTGTTTGTGAGCGTGTGTGTGTCTGCATGTATGTGTGTGTGTGTTGGAGTCTATATTTTTGAGGGGTAAAGGGTTTGTGTACTAAAGGTTGCAGTTAAAATTGGCAGGGAGGGCGCTGAGAGGACATATATCCTGCTTGGTGGCAGTGATGTCCAAGCACCCCCCCCCCTTCCAGGGGTCCTACATGTCTAAGGTGCAATTAAAACTGAGAGGTGAGGGGCCCGTTACGGCAACCATCGGAGGGGGACCACTGCCAAGTAGCTCCTCCCCCCAAGATGCATTGCAGGCTAATCCCCCACCCCCACTTTACCCTAAAAAGTGAATATATAAGGAAGACGGTAAGTCGGGGACAGCTGGTGGACTGTCCCCCAGTGGTAAAAAAGCTGCCCCCCCCCCCCCCCCCCCCTCATCATTGAGCCCAGGTCTCCCCAGTCCAGGGGCCCCATTCCCAGAAGCACAGACCCCCTGGGCCCCACACAAAGAGAGAGGAGCCAAGAAAACTGCCCCCAGAGCAAGTCCAGGCCCCAAGCGCCCCCCCTGTAAGAACTTTGGTCAGGCCTTGACGGGACCTAGCCCCAACCACCAATTACCTCAGAGGACTCCTCAACCCGCCAAACCACCAAGGTCTCATACTGATAGTGGACCCTCCTCCTCTCCCAGGCAGCTTCATAATTATTTAGTAAGGTTGAATATTAAATGTTATATTTTTAAATTTGATATAATTTATATAAATTTCTTAGTAGGGGCAATTTGGCAGATTTTTATTAGTATTTACCTTTTTTCTCACCTTTATTAAAATTCATTTCAAATATGTGAATGACAAAAGTGAAGATAAAAGAAAAAAGAATTACATTAGAACTTATTCAACAACAATAACAAAAGTAATTAATAATAATAAAAATTATGTATCTTATTTTAAGTTCTCACTTTTTTAAGTTATAGTCCACAGTTCTTAAACCTCCATGATAGCTTGATTTGTTCTTCTAATTTAATCTCATAAGGAGTGTGATATTTTCCTACATCTGAATCTGTGCTAAATTCACATCTTAAAATCTGTCATTGAGACACTTTCATTCAACACAATCTACCAGTTTCTTTTTTTATCATTAATATAAGAAATGTTGCAAGGTTGGTTTTAGTTGCCGAGGGGTTTGCAGGGTTTCAAACCCACTCCTGAGGCCATTGAAAAACAGGACTTCACAACCAGAACTGCCAGTTATCCTTCCAGCAATAGTCAAGCTATGATCCAGGAGACCCAACAGCCCTAAATACTCGGATATGAACATTTGGAGTGAAAAAAAAACAGTAAAAACAGGACATGGACAGTTTTTTATCAACAAAATGAACTCAGATTAAGTGCAGTTTAATCAGCTGTCTTAGAACAGTTTTTATATTTTCAATCAGTTACCTGTTTTACTAATAAAATCAAGATTTTAATATGTTACTACACTGAAACAGCCTTTTCCCCTTTTAGTGAAGTTTCCCCCCTCTTTTTTTACTGCTTAGATCTGTCTTTTTTACTTACAAGGAGGATGAAAGACAGCTGATGAAAGGATTCTGAGATACTAAAGGAGCTGGATTCATTAGGTTAAATCTCAAGAGAGTTCCCCATTGGTGAATGATGTTCTTCATCCTGAAGATTTACAGCTTCAAAAATCTTATTTTGATGTAATAGCAAGGCCACTGGCTGCAAGGTCGGTAGGACAATTAAAGGACCCTGACACCAGCCTAGAGCTCATTTTCATATGTTGCATAAAGAGCCTAATATCACATCCATCACTTCTTTTAGGTGTCAGTATCATCTCCATATGAGTGTCTCCTTTTTCTCCGTAGCCATGACTTTTCTGCACGTTGTTTCAAAACAGAGGTGACTCTTCAGAGGTCAGTCTCCTCCTGGGTTGTGTGCTTTGCTCCACGGTGAGTTTATACTCCAACAAAAGGCCAAAGGATCAGCAAGACTCTCAGTGCAAACCAATTAGAGCTTGTTTATTTCCCTCGTCTGTCTAATAAACGTCACTTTCTAGTTTTAATGGCTTGGAAAGAGAAGGTGATTAAAATTCAGGACCATGGTGTGACCAAATGTGAAACAGATCCATGTTTTCCACAGAGGCCTTTCATCACATGGAATGGCTCTCAGCAGAGCATTTTTATTGGAGGTTATGATAACAAATATTTACAACACCCTGTTGACCTCTGTATACAACGGCCACTCGAGGACAATATTCCTCTCAAATAAAAGCTGAGAAAACAAACACACCTCCTGCATTATTTATTCAAAAGTCAATTAAATCTGAATTCCAGTAAACATTTGTTCTATTTTCATTCCTGTTTTATCCAATTGACAATGGACGAAGGCAGGAGTCTATCAAAAGAAAAGAGGTGGGGTTTTTACTAAATTGTTGGAAGCTTTTGTTTCAGAACCTGTGACAGCTGCTGCTCATACATAAACACTTGTTATTATTTTTCCGTTTTTTGTAAAAATGAGCCATCTTCAAGTATGAGATTAGTGTCTTTGCTTTGGGACAAATAAAACTTGGGGGCTTTTTTTAGTGCAACAAATTAATTTGAACTTTCACTGCTTTTTACTACTCAATTTTCAATATTGTCATGTTAAAGATCCACTCCAATGAAAAACATTTTTTTGTTTTTTTAACACGTTTGGTTAGAACAAAAATTGATTAGAACTAGCACAGAAAATGGTGTCCATTTCCAACACACACATAAACATCTCATTTATGCACCCTGTAAGCCAGGGCACAACTGCAATGTCTAAACTGCCCCACGGATCAAATAATAGCGCATGGTCGTGGATCTTTGAGTGGTCCGTTGAAGGACTGGTGACCTGGGTGTGCCCCAGAGTGACAGATGGGATCCGCTCCAGCAGATCTCTGAGAACCTGAAAAAGATAGGTGGGTATTGAAACAAGGACTAAGTAAAAAGTTAAAAATTTAGGCTGCTATTTCTGGCAGCTTTTTGATTCATTTCAAATGAAATACTAGGCTAATGGGATTTTTCAAATTCCCCAAAAAATGCAAAACATTATTTTAACCACAAAATATCTGAATAAAGAAGAACTTAACTGTTTGTCTATTTAGAACTATCCTAATTATTTTTTACATTTAGTAAACCTTACTTTAAAGAAGCTATATTTATTTTAGCATATTTTTTAGTATTAGCCATGCCTTTTTGCATAATTTGGCCAGATGTGAAACTTATATTCAGAAGCAACTTATATGTGATTTCATAAAAATAAATATTGACTCATATATTTGTTGTTTTTCTGCTAACAATCGGTTGCCCTTGGAGGCTGTTTCCTGCTAACAACTACTAGAGGGCACTGTAAGGTGTGTATATCAGTATGTGTTACTGGCAGCAACACAGAAGACGCCCCATCCAAAACAAACATCAGAATCAGAATCCTTTTATTGTCATTTTACATGGTGATGCAATGAAATTATAGCAGCCTTGGAATGTTGAAGATGAAATAAAATAAAATAAAAATACTGTAGGAAATGGAGGAAAATCTAATTTTTCTCCTGAACTTTATTGATTTTTTTTTTTCCTATTTGAATTGAGACATTATTATTTGTGTTATTTTTTTCCTGCATCTGACTAATGTGGGATGGCGAAGGATTTTAATTTCATAAACATAAGGCTTTTTATACTGATTTTATTGTTACGTGATTTTTATACTGATTTTATTAATGCTTTTATTTTACGTGCTTTGATTTCTTTTTGCTCTTTAATATTTACTTTTTTCCCTTTTTAAGCCCTGGTTATAATCTTTAAGTGTGTTGCAAGTTTTACTAATAATGAACGACCCTGGGAGAATTTCAGGCAGGCAATTCGAGCAGTGCGTTTACCTGGTTACTCCTCTCCGCAGGCGGTTCAGTCTAAGTAACTCACTTGTTTAGCATCCTACTTAAGTTCCAGGTGTGCGGTCCAATCCCTCTTCATTTCCGCAAGCTCTGTGTTCATCACCCCACCCTCCTCCCCGGCTTCCACCTGTGAGCTCCTTTAGCGATAGTTTAATACCTAAAGTTTCTATGGAGATCTTTGTTTTATGGGGTTTGGGTGAATCAATGATCTGTATGTGCAAACATGCTGCAAGACTGCAAGGCTTGAGCCAAAGTTAGACCAGCTTGGGATTTGGCAAACTCCGGTCTCCAAAGCTTCGTAAGATTTTCTCCATCTCCAAATGCATAGTTATTTTGTTACATGCAGATCATTTTTTCCCCCCTTTTTCCTTTTTCTTCTGCATGTGAATCTTGGGATGAGTGAGCTGAGTGAAGACGCCTGGTGGAGACCTGACCAGCTGTCCAACCAGGCCCCAGAGCCAACTTCCAGGATTTCAATATAAGCTTCTGAAGATCACTTATTAATTCACAACATTCTTGTGAATCCCTACGTGTAGATCAGTCCCCTTTGTTCTGGAGAGTGTAGGAGGTTTGTGGACAGGTAGGACAGGGTACTCAATACACCTCATGAAGCTTATCTTCTTTTATACACACCAGGAAAGATGTTTGCTGCCACTTTACCAAGTATTATTTTGCCTGCTTAACACTCCACCAATGAATGTTAAAGAATCATAGGATAAAAACAAAAACACAACTGCTATGCCTATTAGGTTTTACAGAAAAAAAAAAATGGAAAATATGTCTTCTACCAAAAACTGGAAAAGTTTTTTTTTTTTTTTTTTCATTTGCAACAATCAAACTGCAGTCATGTTTCTGACATTTGCTTTTTGCTCTTTCTTCCAATGTTACATTTCATTCTGCATGTAATTGCTGTTGCAGTTGTCTTTCGTTTTTGACATTTCAAATAGTTGTTTTTGTGAAACGTAGCATTTTTCTGTAATTTTACAGGCACAAACAAATGGTCAATTTCTAGAGGTTTTGTTTTTTTATAGACTTTGACAGACTTAGTGAAAAACCAGAAGTTTTAACGTTTTACGGAATTTGGTCATATTTAACTCAACCTGTAAACTTAAGGGATAGTTAAAAAAAACAGGCACACAGGTCATCAATTAATCATACAACTCAGGAGACATTTCCCTAGTTTTCCTCTTTAAATAAAAATCCTGACCTTTACTTTGTTGAGCTTCCTCATATTTTATCATGAACCCCAAAGCAAGCTGTTTGGGTGAAAGGGGACTCTCCAACAGGTGGGAGGCTACATCAGTAAAAAGGGTAAATAGAGTATTCTGGACTTTGTGGTGAGAAAAGAATGTCTCTAAGGTACTTCCCTTTTTGGCTCAGCATGCTGCTTTCTGCTGGGCAAACAAAATACTGAATAGTGAGAGCACATCAATGACAAGAAAATGCTCCTGAGCTTCAAAACGAAAACAGTGAAGCAGACTGGATCGATTAAGCAATTCACAAAATCCAAATTACTTACAAATCTGGTAGAGTAGCCTCATGCAGGTCCTTCTTTCCTTTTTTAAATCCCTGTAGCTTCTTCAATGCAGCAAATTACAAAGTACATAATTAAGACATGATTCTGTTTGGTTTTGCGTTTTAATTGATCAGAATTATACATTTCATAATGAACATATATCCTTCTGTGTATAAAGACAAGCAGGAATTAAACATTGTTTCACCTTAATACTCTACAGTATGACTGTATAATTTTTAGAAATAAAAAAAAAAGTCACCTATTTTTCAGGGGTCGCTTTGGGGTCCCTAATATCAATTGTAAAATCGTTCATCCCTCACCCTCCGAACCAGATATTTGTTTTTTGATTCAGGGCAACACTGTGCATGGTCACAACGGTAGGTATTTTAGAATGAAGAGACTATCTATCTATCTCATCTATCCGGTTCTGTTACCAGAATTTATCCTTGACAGACTTTTACTCACGCTTTTGTGGGGTTGCTTCTGTGAATGTGAAGGAGTAGATAATTGTTAAAAGGCTCCACTTTGACAAAGCCCTGTTAAGATCTGATTTCAGAATTAAACCCATTTACTGTATAAGAAAAGTGGACTTGGTGACCCCCTCCCCTCTCACAATCCAAATAGAAAGAACATGCTGGTTCCAAAAAATCAAAATACAATAGACTTCTATAGAGAAATAAACAACTATTATATTCCTTCATATAGTCATTATATTTTTCAGAATAACCAATCTTGCTCTAATACCTTATTTTTTAAGGGCCTATATAACCTCGATTTTTGGGTCACAGTTCTTTTTTGGTTCAACATATGATTATTGCACTATAAAACAACAAATTCAGAAAATTGCTTTTTTTTTTTCATTTACTGTACATTCTGGACTATAAGCCGCTACTTTTGTCACACGCTTTTGACCCTGCGACTTATTCAATGATGCGGCTAATTTATGCCTATACCAAGGTTGGAATAAGGCAATAAAACAATAAATAATACATTCTTCTTAAATTTAGCACAACACGTGTTTGACACTTTCAGCATAAACATGTGCAAACATATGCAGTAGGGATGCCATGATTAATTATACCCACGGTGCTTTCAATGGTGTAACAAAAGGTTCAATTTAAAACTGTGAATTACAGCATCCCTAATATTTGTGTGTATTTCCTTGTCTTCTTTTAGTTGTTTTTTCCCTAAGTTTGTTATATGTATACTGTAGACATATTTCTTTTGTCTGTCTTCTTCAGTATTTTTTTTTTTTGGCTTGGATTGCTTGAAATAAACCAATTCCAATGTATAAGTCTGTTTATTTTAATTAAAAGCAGAAGGAGGCATTGCACAATACAAAATAACCATTGTTACATTTCTCCAATAACTTTTTTTTTTTTTTTTTTACACAAAAGTAAAACAGTGAATGGGCCAGAACAGTTCTGGAGACATTGATTAAATTTGGGTGTAAAGCCTAGTGCTCATGTTAATATTTTAATTCTAATGATTTAATGGCTTTCACCCCCCCCCCCCCCCCACCCACACACCCACACACACCTCAAAACCCCAATAGCTTCATAACTATGCTGCTGATGTACTTGCTGCAAAATGAAATCCCTGAATTGCAAGCCAGAGTGGAAATGACCTCAAAGTCAGTCAGGTCGCAGCTGAATGCTTAATTAGACAGTTAGTGCTGGCAAGCATTTTGCCTAAATAATGGTGATGGTGTAGATCCAAAACAGAAGCAAACATTTTGCTGAGATTTCAGCTGTAAACCTTGCCAAGGCTGCCAAAAGACCTTGTCCCAAAGAGTCCAGCTGCTGGCAGGAACACAGAGGTTGTTCCTGTGCTACCCCCATACTCAGTCCCTATCTCCAAGTCTCAGTTGGACTACTACAATTACAGTGAAAACAACGATGAAAGAAGTCACTTTAATTATACAGCACATTTAACAACAGATAGGAGGGGAAAAGCCTGAGCTGGAACATTCAGATAAATGACCTAAGAATTAACAGAGAAATAGAATGTAAAAGATGTTGAATTTAAATATTAAACAAAAGATTTAAGGATGACTATTTAAAGTCCAGTTGCAACGACTTAACTTCAAGAGTTGTTGAGGGTAGTTGAGCTGAGGTGTTACACAGCACCAAAATAATCTTTTATAAAACAAAACTCGATTTAAAGCTGATTTTACTACACAGTGGTTGCTTAATTCAGAAAATTCTAAAAGTTAGTGCTCATGAAACTGCAACCAGATATTTTCCTGACAGACGAGTGTATAAAGAACATTCATTTAGAAGGATAAAAATGGCACAAACTTATATAGCACTTTAGTAACTTCTTAGAATTATAATTTAACTTTTTTTATAGAGCACTTTTCCTGCTACAGAACACCTAAAAAGTGTTTAACATCATATAAAAAAAAATGAAAATAATAGTAAAAATAGGAATTATATTGAAAAAAACAACACATACACATTCTACTAAAACAAATGGCAAAAAACAGTCCATATAATCAATTTAAAACACCAAAGATGTCCCAGATGACACTTAAATACTACACACTCTTTGATGTACCGTAACTGTTGGACCACGAATCGGGTGATAATTGGACTTGCATTTTGGGTTTGCACAATTATGCCCCAAGCCGATGTGTCTTACTAACTTTATTAATGTAAAGTGTTGCATGACAGCAGAAAAAAACTGTTCTTCACCAAGACAGAATTAGCAGATTTACTTTGATTGCATAAGCACTGTACTGCTGTAAAGTGTTGCTGCTTTTCTCAGCTTTAGAATGCAGTGGAATTACGTTAATTGCATAAATGCTTACAAGGTTACTATAGATGAAAAAATTCACCACTGTAGCTAAAGTTCCAGTGTGAAAGGGTTAGTTTCTTTGCCTTTGTGTTCTAGTTTTCTTTTCTTTCTGTCATGTTTGAGTTCAGTTTCCTGTTTTATTTTTAAAAGATTTCCTGTTACGTTGTTGTTTCGAGTTTTACTTTTGGTCCCCATCTGCCCTCATTGTTTTCATCTGTATGTCGTCTGTTCTGAATGTATTTAAGTCCTGTCTTTCCCTTCCTCCTGTGCTGCTCCATAGTTTGACGTCCCCCCTTTTTGAGTGTCTCAAGTTCGAGTTTTCTAGCCTGCTCAGCAGTGGTTTTAGTTAGTAGTTTTTGTTTAACTTTTTTAAGCTCCTGTTTGCTCTGAACCTCCTGCCTCCTCTTCCCTGCGCCTGGGCGCCTTCCCTCATTCCTCCCCCGTAACAAGACATGGTTACATTTTAGAACTTTTATTCACCAAGTGTCATAGATGCACCAGGAAAGTAGATATCCATGTGTTTACCTCAGTGATCAGTGACAGAATTCCTGTTTTGACAGTAAATGTCAGAGCTTTAGCAATCCCAAGTAGCTGGATTTTAACTCATCCCACCATAGTTATTGTTTTTCAAAGAATTGTATCACAAAACAGTTTGAAGAAACTTTTAAAAAAGACACAGATTTATTTTTGATTTTGATTTGAAATGGTTTATTTCAAGCAATCAAAATAGAAATAATACACAAAAACAATATAATCATCAGTTATACATTCATACAGTAACTAATCAAACTTAGGATAATTAGACATAATTAATAAATATTGCTTGAAAGGGAGTGGAAGGAAGCGAACTTATATAATCCCACCCCGTTATACTATAACCATTTTATTACATGATTTATCAATATCCGGTTCCTATGTTTTATCAGACAGAATTAACAATCATAAGGTATCAATAAAGCAGATGCCAAAGATGAATTACTTAAGTACTACGTCAAAAATAACTATTTTAGAAATCAACATGGCAAATGCAGCATTTGAAATATATGCAAATTGTGTTGCTTTTAAAAGTCATTCATATGCTTTAAAACATAATACTATATCAGTAAAATAGACACAACACTGTTTCAGGAATTTTCATAGCAAAATTTCATCAAGTATCAAAGGTTAAAAACATGTGCAAAGTTATGCTACATTAGGAAAGATTTTTGTATCAATTTATCAATTTTAGGAGCTAGTGAAGTAATATCATCAAAAGTCAATCAATTTAACAATTTTCAAAAGTGATTAATCATTTGTTTTACTCTTTTTATATATTTTTTTGTATTTTTATTTTATTTTTTATATAATAAAGTAATGCTGTAGGGGAAAAATAAAAAGGGTCCATAAACTGTCGAATTGTCCAAGGTTGGCATTTCTTCTTTTACTGATAACAGCCGATTTTCTTGGTTTAAACAGTTAATAGTTTTCTTCCTTGTTATGTCTGCAGACATTAGATTCAGGTCCATATCCTTCTTCAGCTGATATCAGCTGCGGTGAAAGTTGAGGTCAAGTTGTCTGCAGGTCAGAACCCTGCTGTTATTCAGGTTACGTCAGACATACAGAGAAAGTGATGATTCCAGGTGTCATATTTCTTGAAATTATTTGGCTCTTTGATTTATTACTCCACGTTGTTTCAGACAACCGTAATCAAGCACTTCTCAAAGTCCTTCATGGTGTTCACGACCAGAACCTTGGCCCGGTCCTCTGGACCGAGTGGTTTGACGTAAATCCTGCAGCCTTTAACCCAAGTGTTCTCAATCTGCTTACGCTTCCTGAGAAGCCGTGCATGTTTTGAGATTTCAGCATTCCTTCTGGTCAGATGGTCGTTCAGATAAACAGCAGATCCTCTGAGATTTTTGCGTTGATTCATCAGAGCTAGCTTGTGTTTGAGATTCACAAACCTGATGAGGATCGCTGGTTTATCCGTCTCCTTTCTCCTGGGGAGCAGGTGGCAGGTCTCGATGGTATTTAGATCCAGGGAAATCCCTTTAGATGTGAGAAATGAATGTATTTGCTGTTCCAGCGTCGCTGCACCAATCTCCGTATTAGAACTGCTAGCTACGCTAGCGCTAGCATTAGCAGTGCTAGCTCCAGCTGCATTCAGCTTCGCTCGAGGCTTGATTGGTACTCCAGTGAGAATGACATTATTCATCCTTACTTGCTGTTCCACATCGTCCAGTCTTTTCTCCAGAATCTCGACCCGGTTTTCTCGCTGCTCGTTTTGAGCCCGAAATCTTCGGAACTCTTCCATCATATCCCAGAGTGGTGTTAGCTTAGCCGACACTTGATCCATAAAACTTTTCAGCGTTTCTTGAATAATGTCAAGAGACTTTTTGAGATCTTCATATTCCTGGGGTTTCTTCGGGGGCATGGTCAGCTCTCTTTTTTGGAGAAAAATCAACTTTTTAAGTAATTTGAAGATAGTTGTATTCGCAGAGAGGCACGCCACGCGTCCTGCTGTATAACCCGACACCGGAAGTAAAAAAAGGTGAATTTAATTTTTTATTTATTTAAAAAAATATTTATAAATTATTTAACTATAAATTGGTGACATACCAATATAACCAAACTAAAAAAAAACAACAAAAAAAACGTCAAAGCAGACAAGGATCTGAACATGCATTGCTTCTTAATAAATGAAGCTTCAATCAAATACTCCAGTTACAAATAAACCACACATACAGTGTGTATGGGTGTGGGTGAGTATCCATGTGTAGCAATTAGTGTCCCTGTCTAATGAGTTTCCTTGCATGGTGGGTTAATGTGAAAAAGTTTAAGCAAAACTAGTGCGACCACTTGACCACAAGCTTTGAGTATGACTGTGTGTGAATATGTCTTTATATTTGAGATTAATTTTGCAGACCTTAAGCACAGCGGGGTGCAGTTCTCAATATGTTTTAGCGCGCCTCTCCCAGCTGGCTGGAGACTGCAGATAAGAGCTGTTGTATGTTGTGTAGTTAGTGGTTAAGTATTGGTGTTCTCTGCAGCCCCTTCATGTCAGAGTGTTATCTGAAGAGCCCCAGGAAGTGCCTCAGGCTCAGCACTCCAGGTCATAATAATGACAGAGGATAATTACCGATCACACTCAGCAAATGGAAAGTGGGGCATTTGAGAACAAGTCTATACAAGTCTATATTCTTTTTTCCTAACTTCAATTCTTCCCACAGAAAAATGTCTCTGTTAAGCTAAACAAATATTCATGTAAGTCTGGTGGCATAACAGCCTCTTTTTAACCAATGAATCAGATTTGTTTTTTAGTCATCTTTGTTGTTTGAATGTTATAGCAAGTAAGGGTGGAAAGAATCTAACCTCCTGTAGTAAAGTATGTCAGGGCCTCCCAACAGACAGATGCCCAGGAGCAAAACCCCCACGCGTACTAGATCCCCACCATGGGGACAGAGGAGGAGGTCCTGAAAGGAATAAATAGAGCACAAGGCAGGAGCTTACCCAGGTAGGGAACCGGTACACCCCAAGGCGTCCCAGGTCCAGACCCGAGCACCTACTACCAGACTTACGCCGGTGCCCAGCAGGGCCGGGGGACGGCAAACCAGAAGACAGGGCTCCAGTTACTATAAGCAACAATGGTAAATTTTTGGGTAGCCCGATGCCCAGATGATGGGAATCCCGCCCACAACCCAGGGGACACGGTCCACCCAGCTCAGATGTTATTGACTCCCTCACCGCATGGTAAGGGGGCCACCACATCAGGGCCCAGGATCTCGACCCATCCCACCCGGGTCAAGGCGGGAGACGAGGCCTGACGTGACCACCCTTCTCTTAGTTTGTGTGTTTTTGTACTAAAAGGGTGCAGTTAAATTTGGTGGAATGGGCCAAAACAGACTCCTCTGTCCACAAACAGTGGAATCCGATCACCTAAACACCCTCACCAAGAGGCCCTACATGAGGGAACTAGCAATCTTTATTTTTCTAACTGAGAAAAGGAGGGGGTTCCCCAAAAACTCACAATACATAGGTCATCCACTCCTTAGTAAAGTTCAGTCATTCTGTCCCATGTGCAAAAAAAACACCCCATAACATGATGCTACCACCCCCACGCTTGACATGAGGGATGTTGTTCTTGGGATGGTGCTCATCATTTTTCTTCCTCCAAAGCCGGTGAGTGGAATTAAGACCAATACGTTCTATTTTGATCTCATATGACCACATGACACTCCTCTGGATCATCCAAATGGTCATTGGAAAACTTTAGACAGCCCTGGACATGTGCTGGTTTAAGAAGGGGAACCTTCCGTGCCATGTAGGATTTCAAACCATCTTACCATTACGTCTTAGTGTATTACCAACAGTAACCTTGGAAACTGTGACTCAGCTCCTTGCAGGTCATTGACCAGGTCCTCTTGTGTGGTTCTGAGCTGAGTCCTCACCTTTCTTAGGATCACTGAGACCCCACGAGGTGAGATCTTGCATGGAGTCCCAGCCGAAGGGAGATTGACCTTCATGTTTAGCTTCATCCATTTTCTGATAATTGCTCCAACAGTGGATCATTTTTCACCAAGCTGTTTGGCAATTGCCCCATAGCCATTTCCAGCCTTGTGGAGGTCTATAATTCTGTCTCTGGTGTCTTTGGATGGCTCTTTTGTCTTGACCATGTTAGTAGTTGGAGTCTGATTGTATGGAGTGTAGGTTGTGCCGCTGGACGATATCATCGTCCATCGTGATGGGTGACTGACATCCCGATGGAGAGACCACCATCGTGATGCCACGCCCCCGCCACGTTGCGCGTCGACACCATAAGCCGCGGTTACATGTGCAAAATATCTTGATGGGATCAATGGTCGGATTAGAATCCAACCGTGTACATGGGCCTAGAAAAATGTTTTCAGAATATAAAAACGTTCACTAAGGTCACACTTTCCGTCGGAATAAATCATTCGCACATTCGCAGTAGGGTTTGAAAACCGGAAGGATATAAACTCCGCCGAGCGGCTTTTTTTTTTTCAAACTTTATTGAATGTAACAATTCAATACAAAACAATGTTAAACAGCGCCGAGCGGCTATATACATTGACATGTCAGCTCGGTAAAATACGAGATGATCTTCTAAACGTGCTTTTAATAATGTTACGGTTATTATGAAACACCTGTTCGCTCATCATTTGAATTTTAATCCGTGTGGTCAGTGCTTTTTCTGAACGAAGCCAGGATTAGCAGTATGCTAACACGGGCTAACAACATTAGCTTTGGGTGGTGCTGCTTGCTGGCTGCACGTAAACATGTAAGAATAACATCAGCCTTTATTTAGTCGGGACACGACTGGAAACACAAATCCGCGTGATTGTTTGAATGTTTTCTAAGGACTGAGCGACATTTCTGCTTTGAAGCTCAAACCGCTGTGTGTGCTGACGATCCGAGCTGTGCTCAGACACACACTTTTAGACCCGGTTCTGAGTTCGGTTGCTTGTACCCCTAGAGCTGCGGGACGGATCGCAGTCTTAAATCTCCCACACATAGCGCTCATGTAACAAAGCACCCCCCCCCCTTCCCCTCAAACACAAAGCTGTAAGTCCGCGCTCCGCCGGTCCACTTCACTAGTGAAGTGCGGGAGCGGACTACTTCTTTTCTAGTTTGTCACAGTCACTTCCCTCAGTTTATACTGGATCATCGCGGATTAGTCATTAGTTGGGAAATAAAATGAAAAAAGCAAAAAAAACGAATAGCAGTTATATAAGAACGAAAAATGTAAAAATACCCCCCCCGACGATGTCATCGTTGACATCAAACATCGTCAACGGCCAATTTAAGGGATATCGCCCAACCCTAATGGAGTGTACAAGTGTCTATGCAGCTGAACTAAGCTAGCTGATAGACAGGTGTTCAAATACATGTACTTATTTGCAGGAGTAGCATTCTGCTGCAATTCCATCATTAAAAATATTTAAAATGTAAAATTATTTTAAAAATAATGCAATGCGATTTCCAGTTATGTATTTATTTATTTGATTATGTCTCTCACAGTGGACATGCACCTGAGATAAAAATGTCAGATCCCTCCATGAATTCTAAGTGGAAGAACTTGTAAAATCACAGGGTTTTCAAATACATATTTGTCTCACTGTACATTTCATGATGGACAGACATGTCTGTCAAATAACAGGTGGCAGCTACAATGTCTGACACTGGTGGCAACATATAACCATCAAGAGCAATGTGGGGTTCAGTGTCTTGCCCATGACACTTTGAGACATGGGTAGGCAGGGGGGAACCAAACATGTGATTTTAAAGTGAACATTGGCAAGTTGTCAACAGAAAGAGATATTTTGTTTTTATTAATTATACAATAAAAACTACATAGTTAAAAAAAAAAACAATTTGGGTTTTGCACTCCGGCCACTGCATCCCTGCGTTAGGTGTGATGGAATTAAAAGTTGATTTTCAAGAAAAAAAGAGCTGACCATGGCCCGTAAGAAAAACCATGCAACAGGCGACTACGAAGACCTTAAAAAGGTTCTTGATGATATCCAAGCTGCGTTGTATCCCTTCAAGGAGCAAGTGACCGCTAAGCTAACTCCTCTCATCTAGCTTGTTGAAGAGTTCAGAAGACTCTGAGCTCAAAACGAGCAACGAGATAACCGGGTCAACATTCTGGAGAAAAGACTGGACAATGTGGAACAACAAGCAAGGATGAATAATGTCGTTCTCACTGGAGTACCAATCAAACCTCGGGCAAAGCTAAATGCAGCTGGAGTTAGCATTGCTAATGCTAATAGAACTAGAATTGCTAGTGGTCCTTCTGAAACTGGGAGCGATGCAGTGTCTCTGGAACACCAAGTGAAATCATTTCTCACGCCAAACGTGCCAGAATTCTCAAGAAGCGTAAGCAGATTGAGAACACTTGGGTTAAAGCCTGAAGGATTTACGTCAAACCACTCAGTCCACGGTTCTGGTTGTTAACACCATGAAGGATTTTGAGAAGTGTGAGTGTCTGAACCAATAAATACAGTAATAATTCAAAGAGTCAAATATAATTTGACGCCTGGATTTATCGCTTTCTCCAAAAGTCTGAAGTGACCCTGATTTTCCGCAGAGTTCTGACCTGCAGACAACTTGACTTCAACTTTCAGCACCGCTGATAACAGCTGCAGAAGGATATGGACCTTAATCTAATGTCTGCAGATATACAGTAACAGTGAAGAGAAATTGTGTACTCTGTTAAATCCAGAAGAACGGCTGTTAATCAGCAGAAGGAATACCAACCTTGGACATTCGACGGAATATGGACCCTTTTTATTTCACAGCATTACCTTAATAGAATAAAAAAATAAAAATGCTTAATCAATTATTCAAGATGGTTAAATGATTGATTTCTAATTACATTACTTGACTTGCTCCAAAAATGGATTCAGGATTTTTCCTAATGAAACATAATTTGCACATATTTTTAACTATTTTTAACTTGATCAATTCATGCTATGAAGATTTTTGAAACAGTTTTATGTCAATTTTACTGAAATAGTATAATATTTTAATCATATACATAATTTTCATGTCTATTTTTTAATACATAACAATTAAGTAGTTCATCTTTGTCATGTGCTTTATTGATACCTAATCATTCTTAATTCTGTCTGATAAAACCTAGGAACCGGATAATGATAAATCATGTAATAAAATGGTTACGGTAGAACAGGGGTGGGATTATATAAATTCTCCTTCTTCCACTCCCTTTCAAGCATTGTTTAATTTTATGTCTAATTATCCTAAGTTTAATAAGTCATTTTATGAATCTATAACTGATGATTGTAATGTTTTTTGTGTGTTATTCTTATTTGATTGCTTGAAATAAACCATTTGAAATTGAATCAAATAAAATTTCAAACAACACTACATATTCACTTTCGGACTGCAGATTTTTGGTCGCTTCTGGCGTTCGTTCAAAGCCACTCACTTTTACCGCCTCTTGGAGAACCAGGGAATAAGACAGGTTATTAAGTTACTATACTACTTACAATCATTCTGACAAAATTTTTACATTACCTTCTATTGTTAAGTGCCAGCCATATTTGTGTTGATCCACGCATTTGTCCTATCTTAAGTAAGATTGATTTCTCTTTGGCTGAACCTCTTGTCTCCTCTGTCATCAGTTGCTAGATGGTTTGTCTGTGTGGAGTTTTCCACTGGTGCTACTGTCTGCCCTCATCTTTCATAATTGAGCATTAAATTAAACTGTTTGACTTATCACTTCTGAGTCTGTGTCCAACTGAGTTCTACAATAATTTAACAAACGTGATCCAAAGTCTTCTCTTATGGATGGTCAATCTGGGAAATTCTGGAAGAATTCTTCCACATTCAGAGTGTGTTTTTTCCTGCTTTTGTCTTTGCCTTCTTTTAACCCTTGTGCTAAAAATGACCCCACCCTTACATTGACATGTTATCCCTACCCTGACAAATGTGGATAAAGGTGAAGAGGATTTCATGTAATCCATGGACACCAATGAAGATCACAAATCATTGAAGAAAAAAGGTTCAGCTCACTGTTTTGTGGGGTCTAGATGACCCAACTCTCAATGTTAAAGTGCCAAGGATTACACAAGGGTTAAGCCAAGAACCTACAAGTTTTTCTTTTAACATTTTAGGACCACTAGGGGGCTGTACACACCTCTCATCCTCACTTTGATTTTATTTTTGAGCTTTTAATTTTGTAATTTTGCACGCATATAATTAGATGTATGGTCTGCTTTTGCTTAGTGAATAAACATATATCAGTCAGGTTGATTTAAGGTTATGTAATTTACACACAAGCCCTTAAGGGCTGCCTAGGCGTCCCAAATAGTAAGTATAGTGTGTATATGTTCTCAGTTAAATTCTGACAGCCTAAAGTGTCGGGGCTCCAAAAGTAGCCGATAAAGCACTCACACATAATTTAATTGGTCTTTCCTCATAGCCATAGCCATCTATTTATCCGCATTCCAGACATTTCACCACCCCACATTCGCCCCTTTCTCCTCCTGGCTCTTTGATTCGACGCGGTCTGGCCTTAACCATCATGAGGATTTGGTCTCTTCACTTGGTCCAAGGTCATCACAAACATGCAAGATGTCTCCTGCCCTGAACCCAATGGCTAAAGACTACCCACTATTCATGCTTCACTGTTAAAACTTTCAATCACACTTAAAATATCTCCTTATTGAAATTATCTGTCCCCCACCCCATCGCTTGTAGGAGGAGACAGCAGCTGGTGCGTGGGTTCTGTACATCGGGCATTGGCTCCTTGAGTCAGCTGAACCTCTCTTTATAGGCTGAGGAGAGTGCCTGGTATCCATGACAGCAACCAACAATTGCGTTATATCTAAGCTCGGAGTGTTTATGTCCCTGTAAGGCTGGTTTAAGCTACTATGCTGCCACTGACACCTTGGCGACCGGAGCCTGGTTGACCTGTGTTGGACTATTAGAGAGGGGAGCCAGCTGGAGCCAGTTGCTTAGGACTCTTGGGCTATAGGGGGCCCAATCTTCCCAGGGCTTGTAAAGGGCTTGATCTCTGGGGCTTGTGCATTCTGTACCCTCTTGCTCTTTAGTAAAGACTCTAGTGGTCCCTTTAGTCCTGTGTCTAGTTGGCTGGTGTCAAGTTTTTCTGGGGTAGGTCAGGCTTCTTCTCCATTAGATGGGAAAGCTGTGGCGTGGATGTGTATAGGCTGTATGCAATGGGTAAAATAGAACATTGTTACATTCTGCAACATTTTTGCTGAATATACTCAAACAATCTGGTCGTCTCTGCACAACCACAGAGGTTTATTTGCATTAAGGCAGACCCAGAGTGTCTAAAGGAGGGGTCCGGAACCCATGGCTCATGAACCATATCTGGCTCTTTTGATGGCTACATCTGACTCGCAGACAAATCTTTAATTATATAAAAAAAATGTAATTAGACCAGTCCTTCTCTGGCGTGATGCGATGCCAGGGGGGGTGCGCAGTAGTAGCGGTGCCGGTAGAAAGAAAATCTGCTCCACTATTGATTTACTATTATCTGTTATATCACAGAGTTTGTACCAGCCTGAAACCTACGAATTGCCATCCCCACAGCTGCGTTCTCCTGTCTTTGAGAAGTAAAAGGGGAGAGGTAGTGGGCGCAGGCAGCAAGGTGAAACGGTGCACTGATTGTTAAACCGTAGAACACGCTGACAGTCACATCCACACACTGCAGCGTGTGAGTACTGTTGTACTGACAATGTTTGGCTCCACGTATGCATTTAACATTAAAAACATTAAGACCAACCTACGATCACGTTTTACGGATGACAGTTTCAATGCCTGCATGAAGCTTAAAATCACCACATATCAACCAGACTAACAGACCATCAGCAAAATCATGCAGCACTAGAAGTCGCATTAATGGTAAAAAATACTCATCATTTATTAGCAACAGCATAATGTAGCATCCCTTTCCCACACTGAGGCACAGAGACCTCATCTTTTTTAAGGTTCTTTATTCTGGTTACTGTAGGCTGTAAGCAACGCTGTACAACTTATTGTCATGACAAGTGGACAAGGCAGACCCAGATGCTGGAACCCGGAAGGAAGACACAGGTAATTGAGTGGGATTTATTTTGATCCGTCGTGGTAAGGAGTTGTGGCGTGGCTGAAGGCTCTAGCGTTGTTTGGATTTTTGGAGTGGGTGGAGATCTTGACGAGTTCAGGATTCATGGCGTGACTGGAGTTCCGGCGTTTACGGGACGCGTGGCGTGGCTGGAGATCTTGACGTGGATTTAGTTTTGTCAGGAGTTTCAGGAACGTAGCGGCTGCTCATGGGAACTTCTGACTCAGGTGACACTCGTGGTTTGAAGTCCTGAGGCAGAAGGACAAAGTTAGTGAGGAACCAAAACATAGGAACCAGACATGAGTCTAAAGACCAGACTACGCACCATCAGGGGCAACAAACTGGCGATGAATGCTGGAGCTGGGTCTCCTTATGAAGAGCTGAGGCTTGATGAGGGGGGTAGTCACAGCTGGTAGAATCAGGAGCAGAGCAGAGAGGGGAGGGGGAGGAGAACTGACAGAGGCACCATGACACTTAGGCCCTATTTACACTGCATGGTTCAAGTGACCCAATTCTGATTTGTGACCGGTGAACGTGTAAGCAGGAAAAAAACGCATGGATTCTGATTTTCTCAGATCGGATTCAGGCCTCATTCATATGTGGAAAAAAAGGGTTACAAATCGGATACGTGCATTTGCGTGTGCCATGTAAGTAGACAAATTGGATATTCCCCAGTAAATACGAATCGTACGTCAGTGACGCCATCAACTGAGATCACATGACTTATTACATGGGCTATGGAGGTCGAAGGCTACACACAGTAGAGCAAGGAGGTTTCATGCCTCTTATGTCTTTGGGGTGAAGAGACAGTGCAGGCAAAAATGCATGGTTGTTATCGGAATAGATCTGTGTTTGAAGACATTTCATAAGATATGGGGAGGCACGGTTTTAAGAGCTCGTGGCTACAGTCCCAACATAAGATATAAAGCTTAAAAAGCAAATACAAAGCGGTTAAAGACCACAACAATAAGAGTAGAAATAGCCGTGCAACAATCCCATTCTTCGATCAAATGGAAGGCATTTTGTGTGACAGGCCAAGCTGCAGACCACCCGGATTACTGGATAGCCTCAGAGAAGGTGATGTCGCTTCATCAGTGGACTGTGAAGAGTCGGAGTGTTAGAACAATAACGTTACAGGTAAGGGCTAATTAACGTTATTTTATTTGCTTTCTTTAAATGTTATTTTATATTTTATAATTGTCTAGCATTTTAAAGTTGTTTCAATAATTGACAGATTTGAAAAATATGTTAGCAATTACAATATTACAGCTACCATCATTCATTACAAAGTATGATAGCTAACATAACTTTATAATTAGATGAATGCTTCAATATTATAAAATATGCAATAGGCTATTACTTCAGTTGTTTATATTACATTTGTTTTTGTTATCATAGACTCTAGACAAACGTGATCACAGTTAGTCATACTTATTAAGAGTAATATCTGATATCTGTAGTTCATATCAGCCACTTTTTGGAATTTTACATGTCAACATTCTTCAAACAGATGAGCCCCCTGACACGCTACAGACCACCTCAAGTGAGACCAGTGCTTCATTCAATGAGAGAGCCTCAACCAGTATGAGCACCACAGAAGGACCTACAAGAGCCTCAACACCAATACCTTGCTCAAATCAACCGGACCGTTGTACACCAGGTAGAATTAACAATCATTTGTAGAACCGTAATTTTAATTTTTGTTTTTTACAAATAGGTCATTTCATTTTCATTTACAGTGTTAAGTACTTATTTTTTTGTACAAAAATAAATATTACAGCAATAAAGCTATAATGTTATTGGTCAACACTAACAATGTGATAATTGATAAAGCAGTCAACAAACAAATACCTCAGTATCTAAAACATTTGTCTTTTTACAGGTGCACCTACCACACGTAGAAAGCGAAAAAATAAGCTTGAATCCAAAATGGATGTTTTTTCAAAGACCATCAAAGAAGCCCTGTCTCAGGCAGATGATACTGAGCCACAGCTTAAATTGAAAGCAGCCCAGACACTGTTTAAACAGTTTCTTGCAGGAAGACCATCATACCAGCCACCACCTCACCCAGGCCATGCCTGTCAGGACCAGGTCTTGATGACCAACAAAGTATGACAGACCCAGGAGTATGAGATCTTCATAGTTTATTTAAAGGGGACCAGAGCAGGCAGGATGCTATTCAGAATCTTCATCAGACACAATTATCAGGGGGGCGTGGAGACAGACTTGTTGGAGGCCAGGAGTGAGAGGAGAAAACAGACGGAGCAGAGTCCAGAGTTCATGGAGGGGCGGGACGCAGACTCCAGAATGAGGAAGTCCGTAACAGAGATTGCAGCAGAGGAAAAGTCTTACGGCTGAATCTTGAGGCAGAACTTGGCGATGAGGAATAGGTGATCAAAGCAAGGTAAGTCAGTAGAAGCATAATACGTATAGCATGAATTCGTAGTCCGTATAAGCGGGAGGAATAAACGGCGGGCATGTCACTGCAGACTTGTGAGCGTTATGGAGCAGAAATCCAGATTTGATGACGAGCTGCAGACTGGAAACACAGAGCGTGAGAGCTGGCTGGTAGTTGAGTCGTAGACTAGATGTTCTGGCAGTGAATGGAGCTGCATGGCAGTAATATATATCCAGGTGAACAGGTGGAAAAATTACTCACGTTTAGAAAGAGGACTCCTCTTTCTGCCTTCTCGTAGATAAAAGAATTACGAAGAACAGAATTACGAAGAACCCTAGAGTCGTGAACACTTTCTAGCCATCCAATGTTGATGTTTGTGGAACTATTGGGGTGGAAGTATTAATTGTACATTAATAAAGAGAAAAACATGATATCTGAGTAAAGATAGTGACAGATACAAATGGAAAACAACACGTAATAACGCAATAACATGGCAAAAGGCATAGCAACAACAAGGGAGACAAATCATTATGTATGTCCTTACCAGTATTTGTGGTCCACAATTGCTTGCAAGATCACAGAATGCCATCCCTTGTGATTAAAGTAATCCTAATGGTTCTCAACTGGAGCGATGACTGGGATATGACTCACGTTTATAGCCCCGGCACACTGAGGGGAAACCCCATCGATTTTTAAATCATAGAAGTATGGTTTGGAACTCCTCACCTTCTGGCAGCTTGATGTACTCGCGCATCATCTCATTTCGTACGGCATGGCAAAACTCCCGGACTATTAGGCATGCTGATGCCTCACTTATGCCAAACAGATGTGCCAGTGTTCGATAACCAGCTCCTGTTGCGAGCCACCATAGTCCAACACCAACGCGCTTCTGCACTGAGATTGCCTGGCGAAATGTCGGATCCTCCTAAGAGAGCATTGGTGACAACCGCACACACAATATTTCAAAGGTTTCTTGTCGAATATGAAAGTTGCTGACCCACAGTCCTTGACCCCAGGTTCCAACAATGCGATCCCACCAGTCTTGAGTCCGTTGCTTCATCCAAACCTCCCTTTGAACCGATGTTGCAGAGATCATCGCTAAATTCACCCAGGCTGCAACAAGGGCTCTCCTCTATTTTCTCCGCCGCCGCACAAGACCAATGTTTTTGTCATAGTGCCTCTGGCAGTTTACCTTCCCCCTCCTCTCTTTCCTCTGCTCTGCTGATTGGAACCGCCTGCCTATACTCGCCTCATCACCTGCCTGCCTTCTTAAGGAGATCCAACCCCAGCATTCATCGCCAGTTCGTTACACTCTCCGGTGCTTATGTCTGGCCTCCAAGTTAAGCTAAGTGACTTAGTTTGGTTTTGTACTTACCACGCCTTGTCGCTCGCCTTCAGGTTCCATTCCACGGGTATCGCTGGTTCCTCCATGTCCAGAGCTCTTCGCTCCATCCTGCTCAGGCCACGGTGTCATCCTCGTCATGCTCCGGTCTCGATCACAGTGGTTTCCTCAAGTCCTCCTCCACGGTCTTTATCCTCCACGGCACCATCATCATGAACTCCAGCACTGACGCTACCGGCGACCCTTCTGAATCTACTTACCATTATCTTGCAACTATACGTTAATTCATTCTTGGACATTCGAAATAAATCTGTTCCAAGATTCCCTGGTCTGAGTTTACTTCTGGGTTTCAGCGTCTGGGTCTGGCACGTTGTTGACGTCATGACAGTTTTGCTGATATAATTGAACGCGACCCAACAGCCACCCAGTCCAAATCAGTTCGCTACATTAACGATGTTATTAAAAAGAATCCACAGAATTATTGTACTTTGAAAGTGTTTAAATTACATAAAATGCATACATTCACTTGTATTTTTAGTTTTAGACATATTGTATGGCTCTCACGAAAAAAAAATATGTTGTGTTCATGGCTCTCTCAGCCAAAAAGGTTCCCGACCCCTCGTTGGTAAATAGATTTCCTGTTGGGTTGCTCAAGATTTTAGCCCACAAAAAAGAATGCATCATCCCTTAACAACGTATACCGTCTTTAGAATGAAGACACCCTCTGACTAGAAACAGTCTACATGGATATTGACTATAAACTATTAAACACACTTACAGATTGTAAAACAGTGTAAAAACTTTAATGGAGAGGAAACGGGTGATGAGGTGATGTTAAATTAATCAAGGACAAAAGAAAACCTAAGCCTTTAGAATACAAATCAAAAGTGATTGAGTCCTCCACTAAACAATAAAAAAAAAACAGCATTGCTTGGTTTACAACAGAGCATGATATACGATAGTCGCTGCATTCTGTCTTTGTAATAAAACGTCTCATCTGTTAATACAAAAGTATCTTTGTGCAATCTTACTGTGTAGTGTTAATCATCAGTACATAAACAACAATGTACAAATAAACATGTAACTCATAAACAAACATTTACTAATAGTTAATGTTAGTAAATAGTAAAATACTACTTACTGATAGTATTTAAATATTATATGTTGCGGCTAAACAGTGTTGAGGGCCGCCGTGGGCTAAGCTGCGGCTTCTTTGTCCGACGCGCGTTCCAATGAAAAGTCCCAAACGTCTGCCTGGCTGCGAAGTATTTATTTTCTTCTGCAGGTTTCCAAACAATACTGTCCAAACGATTGATAAATTAAATATTCCAGCAGTGACAGACTTCCAAAACCACTCAAATAACGCGATCAAGTAACGCGGTCAACAAATTATGTGATCACCGCGGCTCACCCCATTCTCATCCATTCACATGCATTACCGCGAGTAAGTGATCACCTTTCAAACTTCGTGCCACACACGCCCCCAGTGACACACCCACAACCTGGCAGACGACGCAGGGCTTCACCTGTGCCGCCTTCAATATGGCTCCTACATTCCGGCCCCTAATTATTACACATAATAATTACCTACTCAATGTGTAGGAGACAAAACTATCAAGGTAACAAAACACCAACCCACCATGTGAGCTTTACCCAGCCCAAGTGATCATTCAAACCAGTCCAACAGTAAGAGTCAATGTTAAATAGAAAGTCTTCTTCAGATCTTCATGGCTCCTCTGCTTCCTGTAGAAGGCACACTTTGGTAATAGGTCTATTTAGAAAACTAGTCTTAGTCTTAATGCGAACTTGTCGCACAAGTCCTCTTCGGTCAGGAACTGTCTCCACAACTCGACCAGTCAGCCATGAATTGCAAGGTACAGAATCATCCAAGATGATGACGATATCCCCAGGAACAAGATTTCTTCGGATGCTCTGCCATTTTTGCCGCTCTTGAAGCTGAGGTAGGTACTAGAGCCCTGCGCGGGACTATTTTCTTCATCCCGCTCCCGCCCGCGCCCGCTGAATTTCTGACCAATCCCGCCCGCTCCCGCAACGTTTGCGTTACACTCCCGCCCGCACCCGCAATATGTATGTCCACTCCCGCCCGCACCCGCAAAACTCATTGAATTTAGTCCCGCACAGTAATAGAGATGCATTGATTTTGTATAGTCTCCCGTCCCGCAGGAAAAAAACACGTATTTTTATTGATATTATTAAAGAGATTCATATCCCTCCTCCAGCCTCATCTTTTCATGCATTCCTCTTTTGTGTAATTTGCAACTTAATTATTAAATATATTTTCACAAATCCTGTTCGGTTAAAAGTCTGCGTGTGTGCGCGCGCAGACAGACGGCCTGGAGCGCGCTCTTAGTAAGAGGAGTTCATAACCTTTCGCACTGATTTGATCAGACGCTCCCACACTCCACCATGATGTGATCTAGTGGGGGGATTAAAAATCCACTTGATTCCCTTCTGAAGTAGGGTGTTGCTGATTCGAGAATGATTCCATCTTCTTACTCCTTCTCTTAACTCCTGTTCAGCCCCAACAAAATTGGTTCCATTATCTGAATGCAGCTCCAACACTTGCCATTTACAGTCATGCTGCAATAAATAGGTCACTGTTCCAAAACCTTCCTCGCTTGCATCACTGAAGTGGTAAAGCTGAGCGCTCATAGTATTGTCAAAATTTGGAGGTTTAAGGCACCGGGTGACTTCAAAACTTTGAAGTTGATGAAGTCCATCCAACCATTTTTTCCACTCCCTCACGATATCCTGTGGCAAAGGATCGTCCCAACCAACTCGTCTTCTGCTCATGATCTGAAGGAGTTGCTTTGCGGTCAGCACAAATGGCGCAAGAAAACCCAGGGGATCATAGATAGAGTCAACACTCCACAGCACACCCAATGCACGCTCTACTGGTAAATCGTCTCTGTTCAGGTCTATGTTCTTCACCTCTTTGGATCTTTCATGCTGTGGTATAGCATTTATGACATTACGGCGATTGCTTATCCACTTCAGAAGCTGAAAGCCTCCCTTTTTGCACAGAGCACGTAAACCATGATATAACATAACAGCTTTCTCTTCACAACTCACAGACACCAAACAGTCATCCACGTAAAAGTTATGAAGCACAGTGTTGGTCACATTTGAGGTGAACAAATGCTGATTATCTTCTGTGCATTTTCTCAGCGCAAAACTGGAACAGTTTGGAGAAGATGTTGCGCCAAATAGGTGTACAACCATTCTGTACTCCACCAGCTCTTGTGTATGGTCTCCATTTGTCCACCAGAGAAATCTCAACAGATCAGAATCAGAATGAGGTACTCTAACTTGATGAAACATAGCTTCTATGTCTGCCATAAGGACAACGGGCTCTTTTCTGAATCGAGTGATGACACCAACCAATGAATTGGTGAGATTAGGGCCCTGTAAAACCTGAGCATTCAGAGAAACTCCTCGGAATGTAGCACCACAGTCAAACACAACTCTAATCTTCTTCTTCTGAGGGTGGTAAACTCCATGATGTGGTAAATACCAAACCTTTCCATCACCACGATTAAGCTCTTCAACAGGAACTCTTTCTGCGTAGCCCTTAGAGATTATGTCATTCATGTAACCTGTGTAGTCAGAATGGTATTGTTGGTCTTTAGTAAATCTCCTTTGTAACATCAAAATACGCTGTTCTGCTACCGCCCTATTGTTTGGCATCTTCATATCAATCTGTTTCAGAGGTAGTCCAATGACATAGTGGTTGTCTTTCAGCTTGATGGATTTTGAAACCATCTCCATGAAACGATGATCTTCCCTTGACCATCCAAGCTCCTCATCTTGAGAACATTCAGGGAAATCCATTTTCATCTGCTGTTGCCACAGATCATCAAGTCTAGACACAGATATTCTGTTAACAGTGACACTTAACTGTTTATTTCTTGTTTCTCCACCAACTTCAACTCTTAGAGGTCCATTTACTTTTAACTGCGTATGGACCACCATCTTCGCTGCGTATGACATGCCATGGTTCCAGTGCTTTAGGAACATTTGCACCGATAAGCAAATCAATTCCAGAATTGATTTCTGTGATTCTTAATTCTGCCAGATGTGGCCATTTTAGCAGATCGTCTTGATGGGGAATATTATCACGATATACAGGCATGCAATTCTGTGTGTACAATTCGGGTAATTCACAAAACATATCTTCATCCAATCCAGCTATCTCCAAGTCTGAAATGATGTGACTCCCAACCATCTTCTCCTGACCCATTGTTCTTAAAAGGATGTTGGTTCTTCTCCCACTTAGCTTTAGTTTCCTCATAAGTTCATCAGTGCAAAACGATGCAGAGCTACCAGGGTCTAAGAAGGCGTATGTTATTATCATTTGTTGGCTCTTTTTGGATTTAACTCGAACTGGTACAATCGGCAGAGTACAATCATGTGCGCCGGCCCCAGTTAAACCACTAGATTGGACAGAAAGTGAAGCCATCGCACATGCACTCTCAGCGTTCTCCTTCCTCTGAATTGGACCAGTTTCCTTTTCTTTAGGAAAGATGTGCAGCATTGTGGGATGCTTCAAACCACACACTTTACATTCCAGTCTTCTCTTGCAGTCTTTACTCATGTGCCCAATGCACAGACAACCGAAACACAGACCCTTTTCTTTTAAAAAGGTCATTTTCTCAACATGCGTTCTCCTTTCCAATAGAGGGCACAAATCCAAACAATGTCCTGATCCACAGAAAATACAGCTTTTAACAACAGGTAAGTCTTTCTCTCTCTCCATTCTAGGTTCTACCTTCCATTTTGTAGCACCAACTGTGGTAGCAAAACTGCTTCCTTTGAACTTTGAACATGGCTGTGGCTTGGAAGCTCTAACAACCGTCCTTGGAGTAGATAAGTCTTGAATGTCACCAAACAGTGGGTCACTTTCAATCTTCACCTGCTTCTCAATAAACTGAACAATATCAAGAAGGTTGACTCTTCTGTGAAACCTTTCCTGTATGTCACAAACAACGTGTCTCCATTTATCTTTCAACTTATATGGTAATTTCCTGATAATAGCTTGCATATTGCCAGGAACATCCAACTCGTGCATGAATTCGGTGTCTTCCATAACATTACAGCATTCTCTGAGTAGAAAACTGTATCCTTGTAAAGCTTTTACATCTTCAGATTTTATAGCAGGCCATGAAAAAACTTTATCCATAGATGCAGAAATGATTTTGATTAAGCAACCAAAATGTTCTTGAAGCAGTAACTTTGCTTTAACATATCCAGAATCACTGGGCATTTGGATACAACTTCTTACTACCTCTCGAGGTTGACCTCTAGTGTACTGTTCTAAATAATACAAACAATCCTTTGCACTGTTTGTTTTAGCTTCAATGCTGTCTTCAAATCCGCTAATGAAAGACTTGTAATGAAGAGGATCACCATCAAATACTGGAATCTCTCTTCTTGGGAGTGAAAATACAGACTGTTGGTGAACCAACAAAGACGTGATTTCATTTTGTCTTTCCAACACTGATATTAATTGGTTACTTTCACCAGCTGATGATGGGTGCGTTTCATGTGTTGGTTGAGGGTGAGACTGATTCATATTATAAACTTCATTTTGTTGAGTCACTGAGGTCATCTGATCTACACCTGTAATTTGAGTCTGAGTATCCACTCGTTTTACTTTAGTATTGACGACTGGCTGTGATTGAGGCTGACAAGCTGTAACACTATTGTGAGACTATTGTCCAATAACTGTAGGCTCAAATGATTTAGAATAAGGATTTAAGGTTTGCGTTTTCTTTTGTTCTCTTTCAAAATAAGAGTTCATTCCATCAGATCCGTTACGTGAAGCAGCTGTTGCTTGAGAACAAGCTGAGCTCTGCTGGTACACCTTTACTTTAGCCACTGATGCTGCAATTTCAGTCTCCAAACTCAGTTCTTCTTTCCTTTTCCTGAGCTGTTCCTCTTGCTCTTCTAAAGCATGCTTTTGTTTTAACATTTTCTGCCTTGCCATTAATGCAGCAATGTCTGCTTCAGTTTTAATGCGTGCTGAAGATGTTGAGGATAGAGATGATCTACTCCTACTTGAGTGGCTTTTGTTTGATCTTCTACTACCAATGTTGGAAACACTGTCATTTGGCTTCACATCATCAATTGCATCATTGCTGTTCTTTGAGCCATGAGAAATGCATGACTCTGCTGCATTTTTGACTGAGGATTCAACAAATAACTCAGACTGTTGTGGATGAGAGGTTTCTTCTGTGGTGGAAGCCTTTTGGTCACATGACTGGTCATAAATATTTGAAAGCCAACTTCCAACTTCAGCTATAAATGCAGAATTAAATCTATAAATGCTTGAAAACCAGTTATTTTGCAGTTCTTGTTCATCTAAAGGAAGAAGTGGAATGACAGATTCATGAAGCTGCTGAACATCTTCCATTAATGTCTTTAAGTTATCAGAGTGAGATTGAACAATCTTAACATTTTCTTGAGTTTGCATGAATTCTTTGAGGTTTCTGATTACAGTTTTAATTTCATTAATCTTTCTTTGGCGGTCCTTCTGTAACTTTTCAATCTTGTTTTCCAAAGCTTTAACAGTGAGTTTTGGCTGTCTTTTTTCATCTTTATCTTTAACATCAGATTGTGATATAGAATCGTTTGGCTCCATTTTGTTGTTTAAACGTGAAGATGAGTTGTCATTACTATCCGTCTTCAGGCACATGCATCTGCTGTGTGTGCTTCCATACCTCAGGTCCAACGATTTTATGAATGAACGCCGTACCAAACCATTGATGAATGAACGTAGTGGGCTGCTGCGCTCCAATCACGTCGCACATCCAGTAGTTTCCAATTCCAAAAGCGATCCAATGATCTCCATAAACTCCAGGGTAATAATTCCACCGATCAAAGTCTCTGAGAGTCACAATTTGTTGACTTTACTGTTGCGGCTAAACAGCGTTGAGGGCCGCCATGGGCTAAGCTGCGGCTTCTTTGTCCGACGCGCGTTCCAATGAAAAGTCCCAAACGTCTGCCTGGCTGCGAAGTATTTATTTTCTTCTGCAGGTTTCCAAACAATACAGTCCAAACGATTGATAAATTAAATATTCCAGCAGTGACAGACTTCCAAAACCAGTCAAATGACGCGATCAAGTAACGCGGTCAACAAATTAAGTGATCACCGCGGCTCACCCCACTTCCTCATCCATTCACATGCATCACCGCGAGTAAGTGAGCACCTTTCAAACTTCGTGCCACACACGCCCCCAGTGACACACCCACAACCTGGCAGACGACGCAGCGCTTCACCTGTGCCGCCTTCATTATGGCTCCTACATTATATATATAATATATACACACATACACGCACACAGGTAGATCTTCAAGACATTGTTGACTCAAAAGTAGCTCACATGCCAAAAAAGTGAGAGCACCCCTGTACTAGACAGTCTTATACAGGCCATGCAGCACACTAACTGGGTTTGGAAAATCTATCAAACTAAAAATATTTTTAACCTGCTAAAGAAAATAATGTGACAAACATAAAAAAGATTTTTAACGTGCAACCGCTGTCAGCTGTCAACAGCTATTCATCTCCCTTCACATTGTAATGCGTGTATGACGGTTTATCTTTAAGTCTGGTAAATTAAGCTGCTGCAAAGACAAAGTAAAGTTTAAGACGGGTTCTGGTTGGGAATAGGCAGGGAAGCTCTTTGAGTCAGATAACCTCTGAAAAAAAAAAACAGAATGAACAGTCGTCATTGTTAGTCTTCATGTGAAGATATCTTTTAGATTTCTAGCATATTCAGGAAAACTAGTTAAAGTCAAATGTTGTATACCTTTGGATCAAAATGTTAAGCTGTGTTTCTATTTTTGTGTAGGTGTTCTGTGGTTTTCTGTGGTTTAGATTGGTTATGTTTTGGTCATGTTCCTAGTTTCCCTTTGTCAGTCACAGCAGTTTCAGGTTAATCATGATCTACAGCTGTCCTCGTTCGAGTTAATTGCCCTCAGCCTAATTGTGCCTGGTTTTCAGTTCATCCTTGTCAGGTCATCTGTTCTGCTGTCTCTTTTTTGGTTTGAGTTTTGTCTAGTTCAAGGTTCTTCATTAAGTGTTTGAGTTTTCCACCGCCAAGCAAGTCTCCTGCATTTTGGCATCCTACGCCACCAGTTCCTCAGATATTGGGCATTCAATTTTTCGTTTTACGCTTCAAAAACAGACGCCTTTGTCATGATCGGAATACTAGGGAGACCCAGATGCTGGAACCCAGAGAACACTCAAGAGACGAGATATAGTCAGGAGGTTTAATCAGCGAGAGGATGAGAGTCGTGGACGAAGAGGAGCGCCGAGGACGGCGAGAACAGCTTGGCGTGAGTGGAGACGTCGAGGACGGCGAGACAGGAACAAGGCAAGGAACCAGCGTGACCAGTGGAGAGATGACCTGAAGGCACGAGACAAAGAGTAAGTACAAGGCTTGGATTTACTAGAGCAAGGGAACTTGACTAGAGGCCAGACGTAAGCACCGGAGAGAGTATAACGGACTGGCGCAGTATGCTGGGATGGATCTCCTTAAGAAGGGCTGCCAGGTGATGAGATGATGAAGGCCAGCTGGTTCCAATGAAGGAGCAGGGAGGGGGAGGTAGCACGAACCGTGACAGCCTTGGATATAAGTGAAACATTCTTAACGTATTGGCAGATTTTAATTAAACGAGAAAACAAATCTCCCAATGCGGTTAGAAAACAAACATTTTTTTTCCTGGCCAATCAGCGAGCCTGTTAACATGCACATCAAAACTGACTATTTGAGTTCTGATATTAAAAAAGAAAATCTATTGTTAACATGATAATCTAATCATTTTTGATTAGATTGGTTGATCATTTTAAAACTTCAAGTAAGAGAAAAGGACAGTAAGTATTAGCCTCAAGCACAAACGTGTATCAAATAAACACACTTCTGCCTCTTGAAAAAAGATGTTCCCAGAGTTTAACTAAACGAGGATAACTAAACACGTCACTCAAGTACTTTCCTTGGCAACCAGTTGAATATGGATCAAACTTGAACGTGCTGTTGCTAGTTTAAAAATAATTTGTAGGACCTATATACTTCTCAGACCTGCTTGACAAAGCCGAATTTGGAGATCTGCAGAAAGCAGGCAGCTAATAGAAGCAGAGTCTGAACCAAACAGTCTGAAGCTACTAACTGGCACACAGGTGAAACCAGCTTCCTGGAGAGCTCGGATGTTCTCCAACTGTTTCTGTTTAAGGGACAAATGCAGAAAACAAATTTCACACACCCAGGTGACATCCAATACAACTTCAACTTTAACAAAATATGCCATTCAAATAAAACATTCAGGACATTTTATCTTATTGAACATTGGTGGATTGAGTATCCAAAAGTGAGACGTTTACATAAGAGATATTACTAATGCAGAAGTTTAAATTGGTCAGATACTACAGCAAATGCTTATTTAAAAAGATTAATACATTAAAAACAAAAATATAAAACAACAGATGACACAAGCAATATATGTTCTCTATTCATGAGTCATTTTTAAGGAATACAAGTATAAGAGTCAATCTAACAAGTTTCTGACCACCTCTGAGGAAAAGAGGCTGTTGTTTCACTACATTTCTTTCACATCCTGGGCAAAACACTGGACCTCCGTCTCAAGCTCCCAACAACTAAAAAACTGCATACATACAAAGACAATAACAGAATACATTATTTATGTTACTTAATCACCTATATAAATAAATACAAAAATAAACAAAATATTTAAAACAAAAAGGTTAAAAAAACATGTATTAATAAAAAATATAATACTAGTTTTATAATGCTATTATGTGTTATTATTTGATTTAAAATATAAAAAAAATCTAAATTGAATTATTAAATAACTATAGGAAAAATAATTATTTCATTTAATCTTAGCGATTGAAATCAATCATATTATCATAAAATATCTACTTTTATGTGGTTTTTAAACACATGCAAATGTGCCTAATCTAAAACCTGCCATTTTCTTGGAGCCTAATCATGAATTACATCATCATATAGTTACTTTCACACCAGGCACCCGTTAAAGAACTCGCTTAACACGTATTCTTTAATGTGTATTTAGCCCATGGTGTTCACAATGGATAAGCAGTTAAAAAGCTTTTCTAAACGTAAGCTTAGAAAAACTTCTCTGCCTTCGCAACTGGTCAATGGAAGGGTCAGAACAACTACTTGTTCACCTCTTCTGCACTTGCTAGTCCTGTGTTTTCTCACACACAGAGAACACAAAATATTATCATCAGAGCAGCAGGCTGACATGATAGAAAGGCACATAGTTCAATAACAGTAGGTGGAAATTGGCTATTTTGTATCTAGAAATTAAAAAGATTAAACAAAACAACATTGTGTTTTTTTTTTTTTTTTTTGAGTACTTGTGCACGCTCTACGAGATTGCGCTCTGGGAGACCGCCCCCATTGCCCATAGATAATACCTCCTCTGAGTGTTGGGATCAGCCACATTCACCCAAATCGTATAAATCAGACAGGAAGCTAGATTTCGTAATTCAAATGTATAAATATTTAATACTGCAGTGGCTCACGGACTGTGGTTTACCTACCTCATCCCCGAAAAATAATGAGCACCAGTTCTGAAATAGCTTTGGCCATAATCCAAGAATGAAAAAACTGAACTTTGCTTTAGGGATTAATTTTAAAATGTGAACTATTTTACAAGGATGACTCCCTACAGCTCTATATCCCAGTCATTAAGTTGTTGAGTAAAATATCATCATAGCCAGAACATTAAAGGCACGGACAGTAAAAAACACAATTACTCTCACCAAAGTCTAATGCTATTACATTTAATTGAATATCATAACTGATGATGAAAAATAAAGTTTGAAACTAGATTCTCTGACCTTCAGCTGTAAGTTAACCATCAGTCCCCCTTTCATTTCTTCCACCTGTAAGTTTAGGAAAAACATTGCTTCCCGAAAAAAAACAGCAGTCGAGAGGAGACAAAGTACTTTGTCAGATCAGCTAATTGAGTACTTGGCCAAAAGCAGGAGCTATTTATAAGACCTCCCTCCTTCTGGGCCTGCCCGAGCAGGGTTCATTCCCTTGGACCTGTTCAGCTTTATGCTGCCATGGTACTGGGCTTTGTTCCTTAAAACACCTTGTCTGCTTCTCATTTAACACTGCAGAGTGATTCAGTGGGTTGAAGGAAAAGCAATAGTTGCTCACAGATACAATATAGAGACAGCAGGACACGCCTGCAGGCTCAAAGGATCTGATCAGTCTCAATATCTTTCAGGGTGAACTATCAGGTTTCATACAGTAAATATTTAAGAGATGTTAGTTTTAGATTGGCAATGATACAATCATATGTATGATTTTTTTGTTGTTGTTTTTTTTAATGAGTTTCAACTGAAATGATTTTGACATGTTTCGTGCAAAGTGAAACCCCGTTTATGTTAGTTAGGTTAGTATGCTAATTTTTTTATTTTCTGCAAATGGACAGCGTTATTTATTCATTTTTTACCCCAGTAAATATTGGCGATAAGCTGTAATTAATATTAAAAATAAAACCAGCTGTGCAGTAATAAACGTGCAACAGCTCGCAGATCAGTTTAGCGCTATTCCCACTCATGCAGATGTTCAAGTTCCATCCACAGACACCAGCTCATATTGCTGACCTGTCATCTCACCGGCCACAGTTTTCAAAACACAGTCATCATTACGTTGTCATTTTAAAAACTTTGTTTTTTTTCCCTATAGAAAGCATTAATTTAAATTGCCCGTTCCTGAAGGCTGGCGCAGAAAAGTGGCAGTATTTATATAGGTGGGCGAAGTCACAGTAACAGCATTGCGTGAATGGACCCTTTCCTTATGACCCCACAGTGGGGGGAAAAAAATCATTTGTAAACCCAATTTATTCATTTATTTTTAATCTGGAAAATACAAATAGACGACAGATCTAGTGTTCATGGAGCTTCACGGTGGGAACCAGGCATGTAGAGTCCAACCATTCACCTTTTCTGCGTCGCACGAAGACACGGTGGTTGGAACCAAAAATCTCAAATTTGGAATCAGACCAAAGCACAGGTTTCCACTGATCTAATGTCCATTCATTGTGTTATTTAGCCCAAACAAGTCTCTTCTGCTTGTTGCCTTTCTTTAGCAGTGGTTACCTAGCAGATATTCCACCATGAAGGCCTGATTCACACTCCTTTTAACAGCTGTTGTAGAGATGTGTCTGCTGCCAGAAGTCTGTCTACCATTGACCTGGTCTCTAATATGAGCTGCTGTTAACCTGTGATTTCTGAGGCTGGTGACTCGGATGAACTTATCCTCCGTAGCAGAGGTGACTCTTGACAGGGAACACGTGAAGTAAAATACATTTCAGGTGACTACCACTTGAAGCTCATCAAGAGAATGTCAAGAGTGTGCAAAGTCGTAATCAAAGCAAAAGTTGGCTACTTTGAAGAACCTACAATATGACATATTGTCAGCTGTTTCACACTTTTTTGTTATGTATATAATTCCACATGTGTTAATTAATAGTTTTGATGCCTTCAGTGTGAATCTACAATTTTCATAGTCATAAAAATAAACGAAACTCTTTGAATGAGAAGGTGTGTCCAAAACATTTGGTCTGTGGACGATGGTATATATATATATATATATATATATATATATATATATATATATATATACACACACACCTTAATGCTTAAAGGAAAATACATACTACAGTAGGGATGGGTATTGCTAAGGTTTTAACGGTACTACTACTCTTATTGATACTGCTTATCGATCTGGTATTTTAACGATACTCTTATCGATTCCTTTTGAGGATGTAAAATAAATAAATAACAAATTAAGAACATAAAGTGTTTTATTTCCTCATTATGCAACAACATTGTTTTTTTTAACAAAACATTTAACTTTATACATGATAATGTTACAATATAAACCTGGAATGTACATGGATGTGCTAGACCAGAGGTCACTAACCTGTACCTCTCAAAAAGCCATTTGGATCAGTTTCCCACTGAGAAGAAGGCACAGGGAGCCACAACACTAGATGTGTTAGAAAAAATGTTTTTTCCGATATATCAGGATTGTTCATTTAGTACTTGTATTGATTCAAAATGCTTTCAGGATATTTATTTAATTATTTAATTTTATTATTTGTATTCTTTATGAGCGTGATGTTTCCTTTGATCTTTTGTCATTTTCCATAACCTTGACTAGACTTTTCTGTCTGTCAAACACCCAGTTACCCTAGTCACCCAGACTAGTTTCTTTATTTTTTTTTTCTTTAAATCCAGTAAACCCAATAAATTATATTAATTTTATTTATGACAACTATTTTTCATTAGGAGGCAGCTGTTAGTTTGTTCATTGTTTTCCCCCGCGTGCCACCCCTCTAGCGTGTTCTACACAAACAGCACAACCTACGGTCATCGTAGCAGCAAGGTGACAGGATAGTGGGGGCGCCCTGACGCAAAATTAATTCATTTTACATGGAAATGGCTGGTCAAAGTTTATAAGGGATAAAAGGTTGTTTTTTTTCTTTTTTGGTCGCTCACGTGTCCCCTACGAGATCGCCACTGACTGTCTTTCCATAAAAACTTTCCATCCCATAACAGACTCTGGTCGGCGTTCACAGGTGCAGACATGCCCCCTCCGCGTGCTTCCGCTGCTCTCTTCCTACTGCCTGCTCGCTTTACCTGACTGTGTTAAAGGCATCACAACAATCTTATAACTTGATATTTATTTTTACAAAAGCACAGAGAGCTGCAGCGCAGGGAGCTGGTTCGAATCTGGGCTGCTCCCTGTTCCCTTCTCTACTTCTGTGCCGGTCCCAAGCCCGGGTGCTTTGAGAAGGTTGCGTCAGGAAGGGCATCCGGCGTAAAACATTGCCAAGTTTACCATGCGATTTGTTCGCTGTGGCGACCCCTGATGGGAAATGCCGAATGAATAGCCGCAGCATTTTGGACCGTTTAGCTCTTTCCACCATCGTATATCTTTGGTAGCGTTTCTGTGTGCGCTTCCTTGTCTTGTGTGCGCGCGCCGCTTGCTGTCTGAACAACAGCCCCGCCCCCCGTGCACACAAATAGCCAGGCAGACCTCTCCTGTTCAGTGAGAATAGCAAAATTAATGTCATCATTAATTAATTGAATGACTTGGTGAGTTAAATATGGCAGATAACGTTTATATCTTGTGGGACACGCATAAAAAAAACGGCTTCTCCAGTACCGATAGCAGAACCGTTGAGGTTAGATCTTAACGATATTGCGGTCTTGAAAAATGTTGCCCCGGGGCTCGGTACCCATCCCTATACTGCAGTGCTGTAAACCCTACATATCATGTGGATTAATTTACCTAAAGACTGTGGAGTATTCGCTAGGAAAAGGTTCAATTTTCATGTATATTGTTGTTGCACCTGTTTTATTGTTTCTAGTTTTTGATGACATACCACAAAAAAAAATGTTTAAACTTGGAATTGTTTTCATGGTGCCACCGGTCCCATTTTACAATACCAATCTCTTTAACAGGAGAGTATTTTTTATTACTTTTAAAAGTTCACAAGAAGATGATAGGCAATGATAAAATTTCAAAGTTTATTGGAGTTTTTGAGTTATTCTTTTTACTTTTTAATATTTCTTTTCTTAATAGTTTATATATCAAGATATTATATACATTATCATAGACTATTTTATTTGGGAGACCATTTTATAAAAAGTTTTGGCTTGTTTTGTTACGCTCAGTGTTTCAGGCTAGTAACAGTTATGCTGCAACCCACACACACTCAGCAAACCCAATTTTTGCTCCAATCACAGGTTTGTTTTCCTTCTATTCCTCAGAAAGTTCTGGTCCACTCAGTCCTTCAGTGATTTAGCCAAGAGCATCCAAAACGAAAGTCTACATGTGTTGTTAGGCTTGTAATACTCCGTTCTGCTACCTAAGCACCTCACAAACATGTCTGCTTGGACTGGGGTTTGCACCGAGGGCTGAATTCTACTAATTTTCCAATGTACTCAGCTTTGGCTTTTTCTGATTGGCTGGACACACTCGATCCAACTAATCAGAGTGAGTCGGGCAAGGAAATCTGAAAAAAATTAAGACATACCAGCCCTTAAGGCTTGGAATTACCCACCCCTTTGGTTATTTTTTTAAAATATATCCTAATCACTCAATTTCTTTTTTATTTGCTTGAAATCGCCATAATGTTGAATCTGTAAAATTTACACTTTGCATTGCAATCAACATCTATAAAGTTGTGTTGGAGGTGGAGCAGTGGCTTTTTATTTACAAGCTCTCCAAGTAGTGTGTTCTTTTTGTCTTATACACACTTTCTGCACTAAAACATGTTTATTTTAGAGAGGCCAGAATGATCTCCCTCCCTCACAGCACTGCAGTACATATTTTTCAGCAGTTTTCAATTTAATGGCATTGATTTAATAGATTGCATAAATCCATTCGTAAGAAAAACTGTGTTGTTAGAAATACAAACAAATAGTATACAACTTTTTATGATCTCATACAATTTTTCGATAAAAATCAACATTCATGTCTGAAAAAATTAGTCACTTTCCTCACAGGATAGTTGCTGTGATTGCTCAAAAGGATCAGAAAGAGGGAAGGGCTTTTGCTCTTTCACTACATGGTTTTTATTGGCTTAATAACCACATTGGCCTGCTCACATTTGGATTTAATTCTGTATCACTATGAAATAAAAGTCACAAATCTTTAAGCCAACATTTTGTGCTTTATATCTTATATACTTTTTTTGCCCCCATTGACCCTGATTGTACCCTATATATTACCGTAATTTCCGGACTACAAGCCGCTACTTTTTTCCTGCGCTTACAGCCCTGCGGCTTATTCAGTGACGCGGCTAATTTATGGATTTAATTAGCGGCAGCCATGTACGTACTTTCGAACTCAGTGAAAAGTTTGAATTCTTTATCTAACACCAAGCACAAAACATTTATATTCAACACACCTCTAAGCAGCCAAACAGCATGGAGTTGACTTCAGGTCTTAGACACTTCAGTCATGGTTCAACAAAATGAAACACGCATGCCTGGCCGCATCCCAGAATCCTTTGGTGCCATTAGACCCAACGTGCACCAGATCGCCGCTACAATATGATGAAGCTTTCAAGTTAAAAGCAATCGTTAAAAGCAGCGTAAAAAAGTCCACCGTCACCAACGGGTTTGGAAAAGCCGGTTTGCTGCGTGACGGAGAGAACAGCGCATGGAGTGAATTTACACTCCATTTACGGTTTCTAAGGAAACCGTAAAAGCGGAATTTTGCTTTGAAAAACTAACAGCCTCCGTGTGAGCTGGAGACATCTTCTCCTACTGATTGAGCTGCGGGGCCGATGGCAGTCTGAAGGCTCCCACACGTGACAACGCACCCGCCCCTCATACACAAAACGTACAGTATTAAGTCCGATTGCTTTGCACAGAAACGATTTGCTCCATCCACCAGCGCAACGGGGACGAAGTGCTCCTCCCTGAAGCTGCCCTGGCCAGAGGTGTCGGAGTAGATAGGAAGGGGAGACAAGGAGCGCGCGGGGCGGGAGCGGAGCGTGGAGGCGTCTGCGGAGTGCAGAGGCTTCTGAATTCTGACGCACGCGCCGCACTGAGGCGCGCGTATCGCGTATCGCGCTGAGGCGCGCGCTTTTCAGTCGCCGCTGCTGTATTTTACCGGTGTGTTTTTTAACCAGCCCTGTTACTCCCATAACGCTGCCGCGACACAAGCGGAAGGAGAGCTGTACCCGTTCACCCCTCCATGCACTGCTGATACTTGCTCATTCTTAAACATGTACAACAGAATGGCGAGCCGGGCATTGGCCCCGCCTTTAGCCCCTAAGACTCATGGGAAATGTGGAATCGCGGATGTAAATTTCCTCATCATAACTGAGGGATGTAATGTTGATTATATGGTTACTGTTTGTAATTTTATGTATGATACCTAGATTGTCAATAAGTAAAAAAAAAATGAAATAAAAACACCATAACTGAGGAACTTGTGAACAGAATATAGGTCCATGCTGTTTGGCAGATGTCGACACACTCAAATACATGAGCCAGAGGCAAAGCTGGCACCACCCACAATGTGCTAATGAATTGCACTCACTCTGGGATGCTGTCCGTGATCGGTCAGGATGACAATATCGCCTAACATTTGCGCGGCTTGTACTCTGACGCGGCTTGTGTATGCATAAAACTAATTAAACACGTGAAAATGGGTGGGTGCGGCTTGTAATCGGGTGCGCTTTGTAGTCCGGAATTTACGGTACTTAAAGTTAAACGTGTGCCTCTGTTCATTCATATTAATGTGCTCTGATGCACACCAGTATCTCTGTGATCCTTTACTCAGAAAGTTGGATTACAATTTAAATCCAAAGGGTCAAGGTGATTAAAAACTTGCAGAATTATCTTGTGCCAAAATGATGTTTCATTGTAAATGACTTAAACACAGAAATGAGTTTGTGTTCCTTAGAAACTGCCTCAGTTGACTTCATACTTTTTGGAAGAGCTAAACAGATGCATTTGTAACAGTGAACTGTTCCAATAAAACTGCTAGACCAGAGGTCTGCAAACTCCAACACTTAAAGGACCATTTGGGTCAATTTCTCACAACCACAAAGAAGAATAAGACACTGATTTGTATTCTTGTTTATTCGACTAAAACATAAGCACAGAGAGAAAATTGCCTTTTTTCAAAAAATGTAAATGCTTTAAAACTTTTGACAGAGGTTCACATGTTGTAGATAGTAATATGAAAAAAATAAACTTTATTTTGCCGTTTGTGGTGCATCCTAGCCAGAACTTTGTAAATCTAACAAAGCAAATCAATCCTCATTAGGTGATGTTTGCTGTATTTTCTGAACCATAAAGTGCACCTATATCCTTGAATTTGCTCAAAAATAAAATCAGTTTCATTATCTGGTGCACCTTAATTCTGGTTGTGCTTACTGACATCCAATTTATTTTCTGTGGTACATGGCAAACAAAAACATGTTCAATGTTTAGTCTGACTTATGATACATACTGTCCTTCATCTGTGAATGAGTTGAATAAAGTTTGACTTGTTTACTTTTTTTTTATACTTTACTACTTTTAACTTTACAGTTACTTTTCTTGTGCTGGAGTGTATCTTCATGCATTTGAAACCTTTAAAATAATTATTACAAAAAAAAAAAAAAAATTGGCACAAACACTTTTCCACCGAGCTGCCTCACAGATATAAGAGTTGAAAACTGTGACATTTCCAACATCATTTGCAGAGAAGTATACTTTAATTCTTGTGGTTTTCGGCAGGCCCAATTCTCCCTCCGGTGAGGGTTAAGCCATATTTTGTATTTCATTAATAGATATTTTAGCAGACTTCTTAAAGGCCACAGGCAAGTTATGTGCCCAAGGTGGGAGAAGAAGGAAGAAATAAAGAAGCTTTTTTCGCCTAGATAACCCTGAGGAGCTCCCATCTAATAAAATGCTGTCAAGGTCCAGTAAGCTGAGCTGGCAGAAGAAAGCCTCACTGTGGAGGAAGCTCGAAGAGGAGCATAAAGCAGCAGGGAATTAGAATCTTCAACTTCTAATTTACTTATATATTTTGAAGTGCTGAGGCATATAACGAAGAGCAACTGGAAGCAACCTCATGCACAGAAAACGAATTTGTTTACAGTAAACTCTACCACTAGCTGCTTTCAACAGTAATTCTATAACCACAAAACTACCAAAGCAGTTAAAGCTGAAATAATGCATCCAAAAAAGTCTCTTGTGGGATCATTCTTGGACTAAAAGGATAAATCCTGAACAGTGAGAAATAATTTAGTAGAACCAGGAATGTTTTCTCTTTGTCAGACCCTAATTAGGTTATATGGGGTTTTAAGAGCATTTTTTATTTATTTTTTTAATCTAGACTAATAGAAAAAAATGCTTAAAGAATAAAATAAACAAATCAGTCTATATCAATGTGCAAATAATGACAATACAGATTTGGTCAATGTCCTTAATATTGGGAACAGGTCTTTAAAGCATTCAGAAAAGAAAAGAAAATGTTGCTGTCTAAAAAAGTTACAAAAAACATCCAACTGAAATATGATCAAGCAGACAACACATTATTGACAATGATTGATTTTCCTATAACCCCATCTGGCAATCGTGTCTGCCTTTGTTCATTCCATTCCCATTGTAGGGCTAATTTCTATGTCTCTGTGCAGAGTCCTCATAGACAACTGAACTTTAGACAAACAGGTGGAGCCAGATGCCTTTGTATTGTCCTCATATTGCAAGAAGATAACTGCTAGAGAAAAAAAAGAAATGTTCTCAGTTTTATGTTCAACTGGTCTGAGAGAAGAGATGAGCAAGGTCAATAGGTCATGTGACATTGTTTAGTAAAAGAAAGTCTTTGGTTAAACTACTTTGACAGCGTAAACAAAAATACAGATTCAAATAAAATAAAAAACACCTTTTGCTGCAGGTTTGCAGACAATTACAATAGATGTGATTATAAATCAAAAGAGTAAAGGAAACCAATCTCCAATCTCTTGATGATGTGGTGTAAGGAACAAAATATTGCTTTGAAAGGGGAGAACAAATGGTGTCATATAAAACTCTGCTTTAGTCTTTGGTGCATTGTAAGGGAATTATTTTCAATCTCATTAAGCTTTAAACCAAAGAAGTCAAGGTCACTGTTGCAGAAGTTTGTCATTCTGACATCAAGGAAAACATTACTTCCACTCATAACCCCTGTGTGGATGTGATTAGTAGTTGTTTCACACCGGTATGCTTTTGTAGTTCAGGTTTGAGCTAGTTAGAGGCGAGCACAGCAGAGGGGCTTCTGCTGCAATCAGTGTCATGGTGGGCTAGCAAAAAAGAAATGGCCAAAGGATACACACACACACATTAGAAGCTGTTACTTCAGCCACCCAGGGTAATGATTGCTGCACAACTCGGTCAGTTTCTGCTGAGACTTGTTTTGTTGAAAAGAGTAAAAAAAATACCTATTTTCTTCAATTAAAATATGTCTGAAGGCCTTCCATTTGTTTTTCCTGAAAAGCATGGTTTTCTGTTAAAAAATAGATTGTGTAGTAAACCTAGTTACAGTGCAGTACATCTGGGTTTCCCTGGAGATTCAAGTCAACCACACTCGACAGAGATAATGTATGTAAAAATCTGTGTACCGTATTTTCCGGACTATAAGTCGCTGCGGAGTATAAGTCGCACCAGCCCAAAAATGCATTATAAAGTAGAAAAAACACAGATAAGTCGCACTGGACTATAAGTCGCATTTTGATGGGAAATTTATTTGACAAAAACTGAGACCAAGAACTAATAAGTTCCACAACCTCATATGACACAATCATAGCAGAATGTTTATCTCATAATTTCATAGTAATTCTTTCTCATACTTATTTATTTATTCCTTTCATGAAGCATCATTGGCCAACTAATACTCTGTTTTCATCCTGTATTTGTAGAAACAGTTGTCATTTTTATTGCATTTCTGAATCTATGAAATCATTGGAAAATAGAATATTATGTTGTTAGCCTTCAAGATCTTAATGTAAAAAAAAGTTTGCTGATTCTCTGAGTCACTTAACATACTCTTAACACTTAACATACCTCATACATCAAATTGACCCAGGAACATCATCTCTCTTCCTCACAAATGAACATAACAGGAGGGTTAACAATGTATTTATTTCAATTTAGCTCTAATATAAATCGCTGCAGAGTATAAGTCGCACCCCATGCCAAACTATGAAAAAAAGGGCGACTTATAGTCCGGAAAATACGGTATATAGAGACGCCCATGTCTGAGCTGAAGTGAGCAGGTAGGTAAGTTCAGGTGAGTGCGTGTTTATGAGAACGTACCATGATGATGCTGGATGAAGGAGGGAAGGTGTGAAGTCCTGGTCCCCCCACCCCACCCTACCCTAAAATGAGTCCACACCAACAAGCACAGGCCGCAAGTGTCCCTTAGACCCATTACAAACATCGATTATGGTGTGTTCACACCAAACTCAATTTTGCATCGGCCACCTGTATTTGTATGCGCGGTGAATTTACTGTCCGACGCCTGCCAAAAAATGCATTCATAAGCTTGATGCTCCACACTCATGTGGGAGGAGCTACTACCAAATGTTTTTAGCCTTATCACTTACAGGGAGCGTTGTTCGTGTACATCTCATTTACAATGCATGGAAGACACGACTGATGTTGAGAGATTGGGCTTATTTATTTTAAAGAGCTCTACAAATGCATTAGTAATCACATCTCCATGTCTGGGTTCATGAGATCATTCGGACTCTCCCAGTGCGGTGAGCTTCACCCCTGTTGCGGGAGCTGCATCTGAATGACGACCGTCTTCTGCTGTAATTCTGTCTCTCTGTGACAGAGTTGCTGTTCCGCATTAGTCAGAGGAGGCAAAAAAAAGAACAAAATGAGAAGACACTTTTATTATTGTCTCCGGGCTAGTTTGACGCCCCGGGCGAAGAAACTGGATGCCCACCCCAACCCCTTGTCAAGCCCAGCCCCCAATAAGTCAAAGCCTGCATACATACAAACAGAAGGACAAAATGTATTATTTATTTTATTATTTAATTATTTTTTGGTAGTGGGGTCTGGAATCACAAGTGGTGAGACAAAGCCCCTCTACCTGTTTTTCCTCTATACCTGTTCACCCCGTCACCCACTGCTTGTGCGCTTCTACACAGAGAGTGCACAATACATATCTCGTTGTATAGCCTCAAGTTGACACAAAAGTAGGGGCGCCCTAGCTCAAATTTGAATAACTTTGCGTGGAAGTGGACTAAAGCTCCACTGGGTTAAAAAAAAACTTGTGCTAACCTTTGTTTCTTCTTCCTCTTTCGGCTTCTCCCATCAGGGGTCGCCACAGCGAACAAGTCGCATGGTAAATTTGGCAATGTTTTACGCCGGATGCCCTTCCTGACGCAACCTTCCCAAACCGGGCTTGGGACCGGCACAGAGGTAGAGAAGGGAACAGGGAGCAGCCCGGAGTCGAACCCTGGTTTCACGGACGGAAGGCGCCGCAAACCAGCACGAGCTACCTTTGTTTCCAATGTCAAAACATTTTTTCTATTGTTGAAACACCATCTTTAAAAATGATGATGAAAACATTGTGACTGCTGAGTGAAGTAATGACAAAAAAAAACCTCCCGCTCAAAAACACAGGAAGCTGCAATGATCATCAAGAGTGCAATCACTGAGAAGCCGAGCACTTTCTGCTTTTTGCCACAGACTGCTGGTTAGGCAGACAACAAAGGTAGAGTATTTGGCTGTCACCTGTCACTGGATTGATGACCCTTCTCTGGAGAGGTACTCTGCAATGTTGGCTTGCAGACCTCTTATAGACACACACATTTGGTGTTGCCGCTTTAGCATTAGAAAAAAAATTATTCTGATATTCAAATCAGAGGATTTACTTCTGTGCCGGTCCCAAGCCCGGATAAATAGAGAGGGTTGCGTCAGGAAGGGCATCCGGCGTAAAAATTGCCAAAATAACCATGCGAATCATCCACAACACTTTAGACATACCGGATCGGTCGAGGCCCGGGTTAACAACGACCGCCACCGATGCTGTTAACCTACAGGGTGTCGGTGGAAATTTGACTACTGTTGGTGGAAGAAAGAGGGGAGGCAGAAGGGTCCGTGGCCAGAGAGAGAAGGGGAAAGGCAGGAACATAGGTTTGAGAATAGGGACTCTTAACATTGGCACAATGACAGGGAAAGGCAGAGAGCTGGCAGACATGATGGAGAGAAGGAAGGTAGATGTACTGTGTGTGCAGGAGACAAGGTGGAAGGGCAGCAAGGCACGTAGTATTGGAGGAGGATACAAACTGTTCTATCATGGTGTTGATAGGAAGAGAAACGGGGTAGGAGTGATTCTGAAGGGGGAGTTTGTGAACAGTGTTCTAGAGGTGAAAAGAGTCTCAGACAGGATGATGAGCCTAAAGTTAGAAATTGAAGGGGTGATGGTGAATGTAGTCAGTGGGTATGCGCCACAGGTTGGCTGTGAGTTAGAAGTGAAGGAGAGATTCTGGAGTGAGTTGGATGAGGTCATAGAGAGTTTTCCCAGAGGAGAGAGAGTTGTTATTGGAGCAGACTTTAATGGGCATGTTGGTGAGGGCAACAGAGGTGATGAGGAGGTGATGGGCAGGTTTGGTGTGAAGGAAAGGAATCTGGAGGGACAGATGGTGGTGGACTTTGCGAAGAGGATGGAAATGGCTGTAGTCAACACTTACTTCCAGAAGAGAGAGGAACATAGAGTGACATACAGAAGTGGAGGTAGGAGTACTCAGGTGGACTACATCCTATGTAGACGAGGTCATTTGAGAGAGGTTAATGACTGCAAAGTGGTGGTAGGAGAGAGTGTAGCCAGACAGCACCGCATGGTGGTGTGTAAAATGACTCTGGAGGTCAGGAAGAAGAAGAGAGGGAAAACAGAAAAGAAGACCAAGTGGTGGAAGCTACAGAATGAAGAAACTTGTGAGGAATTTAGGCAGAAGTTGAGGCAGGTCCTGGGTGGTCAGGATGAGCTTCCAGAGGACTGGAAAACTACAGCAGAGATTATCAGGGAAACAGGTAGGAAGGTGCTAGGTGTGTCATCTGGAAAGAGGAAAGACGGTAAAGAGACTTGGTGGTGGAATGAGGAAGTACAGGAATGCGTCCAGAGGAAGAGGTTGGCTAAAAGGAAGTGGGATGTAGAAAGGACTGAGGAAGGTAGACAGGAGTACAAGGAAGCGCAGCGTAGAGTGAAGAGAGAGGTGGCAAAGGCCAAACAGAAAGCTTACGATGAGCTATATGACAGGTTAGACACAAAGGAAGGAGAGAAGGACTTGTACAGGCTAGCCAGACAGAGAGACAGAGATGGGAAGGACGTGCAACAGATAAGGGTGATTAAGGACAGAGATGGAAAGGTGCTAACAACCCAGGAGAGTGTACAGAAAAGATGGAAGGAGTATTTTGAGGAGCTGATGAACGAGGAAAATGACAGGGAAAGAAGGGAGGAAGATGTGGTTGTTGTGGAGCAGGAAGTAGCAGAGATTAGAAAGGATGAGGTTAGGAAGGCTCTGAAAAGGATGAAGAGCGGAAAGGCCGTTGGTCCTGATGACGTACCTGTGGAGGTATGGAAGTGCCTAGGAGAGACAGCAGTGGAATTTCTAACAAGGTTGTTCAATAGGATTTTAGAGAGTGAGAAGATGCCTGAGGAATGGAGGAGAAGCGTTCTGGTCCCGATCTTTAAGAACAAGGGTGACATGCAGAACTGCAGCAACTATAGAGGAATAAAGTTGATGAGCCACACAATGAAGCTGTGGGAAAGAGTAGTGGAAGCCAGGCTTAGGAAGAAGGTGGAGATTTGTGAGCAGCAGTATGGTTTCATGCCCCGTAAGAGCACCACTGATGCCATTTTTGCTTTGAGAATGTTGATGGAAAAGTACAGAGAAGGTCAGAAGGAGCTGCATTGTGTGTTCGTAGATTTAGAGAAGGCGTATGACAGGGTGCCGAGGGAGGAGCTGTGGTACTGTATGAGGTCGTCTGGAGTGGCAGAGAAGTATGTCAGAGTAGTTCAGGACATGTATGAGAGAAGTATGACGGTGGTGAGATGTGCTGTAGGTCAGACAGAGGAGTTCAAGGTGGAGGTGGGACTACACCAAGGATCAGCTTTGAGTCCTTTTTTGTTTGCTATGCTGATGGACAGGCTGACAGACGAGGTCAGACAGGAATCTCCCTGGACAATGATGTTTGCGGATGACATCGTAATTTGCAGTGAGAGTAGAGAGCAGGTGGAGGAACAGCTAGAGAGGTGGAGGTTTGCTCTGGAAAGAAGAGGTATGAAGGTCAGTCGTAGTAAGACAGAATACATGTGTCTGAACGAGAGGGATCAAGGTAGAAGCGTTAGGTTACAGGGGACTGAGGTGAAGAAGGTGCAGGAGTTTAAGTACTTGGGGTCAACAGTTCAGTGTGATGGGGATTGTGGAAAAGAGGTGAAGAGGCGAGTGCAGGCAGGTTGGAGCGGTTGGAGGAAAGTGTCAGGAGTGTTGTGTGACAGAAAAGTGCCAGCAAGACTCAAAGGAAAGGTGTACAAGACAGTGGTGAGACCAGCTCTGCTCTATGGGTTAGAGACGGTAGCAGTGAGACAGAGACAAGAGGCTGAGATGGAGGTAGCAGAGATGAAGATGTTGAGGTTCTCCTTAGGAGTGACCAGGTTAGACAGGATAAGGAACGAGTACATCAGAGGGACGGCTCATGTTGCCTGTGTTAGCGACAAAGTCAGAGAAGCCAGACTGAGATGGTTTGGACATGTTCAGAGGAGGGATAGTGGATATATTGGTAGAAGGATGTTGGAGATGGAGCTGCCTGGCCGGAGGGCAAGAGGACGGCCAAAGAGGAGACATATGGATGTCTTAACAGAGGACATGAAGTTGGCTAACGTTAGGGTAGAAGATGTTCATGATAGAGTGAGGTGGAAAAGGATGATTCGCTGTGGCGACCCCTGATGGGAAAAGCCGAAAGAGAAAGAAGATTCAAATCAGAGGAAGAAGTGATCAGAAAAATAAAAGACTATTGTTCAAGCTTCCTGAAAGTCTTTTAATTATATAGTTAATTGTGATTATGCCGTTTTTAGCCAAAATACACATACCTGTGTCATTTTCTGGACACCTGTGTCATTTCAGTTTCTGGAGACTGGCAGTAGTTCTTCAGACATTTGCCGCCGGGTAGGACTGTAGGCACAGCAACCCTCCCCCCTCATCCGCCCCATTGCTGAGAGCTCTTTTTTTACACTCTATCCCACAAGCTTACATCAGAATGGAGCCGAGCAGGGAGCTTCTGGCCTGCCCAGGGTATTTTCTAAGTCACAAATGTGTTCTTTTTCAAATTGTATTTTTCGGTTGCTCCTGATTCTCAACAATTTGAATAGTAAAATAATCAGAAATGAACTTTTGAGCTTAGTTTTCTTTATATATGTCCTCCATGAGAAAAAATGCTACAAGAACATGTTAAAACACCATAAACACAATTTTTATCAGACTGGGTCTTTTGATAAAAGATGGTGGATATTTTTTTACAGGACTGCCTGGCTGTCAGAAGTAAGAGCTCTGTCTCCCCCACGAGTCACTGGCGGGAGCCGTCTCCAGAGTTCTAGCCACACTACATTTCCCAGCAACTCCCAGCGCACACTTCCTGGATGCCGCACACCTGACTCTCATTTATTCAATCAACCACCGCATACGTGAGCTCTTCACTGAATGAAGCTCAGTGCAAAGTATTGTTTGTGCCACGATGTCTTCCTTACAGAGCATTATATTTGGACCTGATCTTCTGTTTTCTGACTCTGTTTGTCTGCCCCTCTCGCCTGGATCTTGACAACCCCTGTCTCCCCTGGGATGATCTAATGCCTGTCATTGAACCCTGCCTGACACTGATTTAGCTTTGTGGACTTTTAGCCGAGCTAATAAACTTGCTGCATTTGGATCCAGTCGTCTACCCGTTCTTATGACATTGGCCCACTTATTAAAGTTGGAATAACAACCATAATTCAAATCTCCAATGAATAAAAAAGAATCAGTACATTTTCCTTTGATACACATTGTGTGTTTTACTGTGTAATTCTAAAGCAAAACTGCACACACTCAATATCTGATTTCATTCTCAATTTCTATTTAATAAATTTTTAGGGTAACTATATTTAAAGCCAAGTAAAAACAAGTTAACATAAAAAAGCTCAGGAGATCTCTTTTTAAAATTTTAAACTTTATAAGTTGGTAAAGAAAGTGTTTTAATTTTGATTGGGGATGTCTCTCTGCTGGCATTAGTGAAGAAAAAGAGGGACAAACATTTAAGGCACTCAATCCATGGCATTAGTGCTACTCAGGTCAAAGTTTAGAGATTTAACAAGTTCTAATGTCTCAACATTAAAACTCAACTTTAATAACCTTTTATTAACCATTGAATTTCCTGTATGAATGAATGAAATGATGTGGAGGCATCCAACTGGTTAAATTCTCTGAAATGATAAAAAAGCGAAATCCAAGGCTTCTAAATGTTCTTAATTCCAAAGAACTGAGGAGTCACGATATGTGTGTTGTGTGAAGCTGTCCACGTTCCACCTAAATGTAAAGCTGATCAAGAAGATGATATTTTTAGAAGGTTGTAAACAGGTCGAAAGCTGGGGCCATCAAACCGTAATTGTTATTCTTTAAGACCAAAATACGCTATCAACAAGGATTTTAATGCCCTTACCATAGTGTAAAATCTTAAAAGATAAAGATAAATATAAACAGATGATTTGCTGTAATGGGTGCTTCAAAATAGGAGCATACATTTTTAACCATATCTCATGGTCTTAGGATTTTTGCTTACTTCAAAGTTATTCAGTTTAATTTATAAAGATTAACAAAACTATAAAAAAATGTACAGTATCACACTGTGGAAATCAAAGTAGGCTTTAGTCAAAATGAATTTGTGACTTTGGAGCAAGGCTGCCCGTTTCTATTATGTTACAGCAATAAACTAGTCAAAGCTTGTTGCATCCAGAGTTGTGTACAAAACAGAACAAACGTTTTTTTTAATGCCCAACAAAAGAAAAATCTATATTTGTATGAACCCCCTTTTTTCAATTTCATTTATTTATTAAATTGTACATTTTATATTTATATGTTCTTTTTTTACAGAGGGTAGAGAGGGGAAAAATGTGTGTGTGGGGGGGGGGGGGGGGGGTAGAAGAAGAAAGAGAGGGGGAGAAAGTAAGGGGATACGAGTGCCAAGCTGTTAATTTGAGTAAGTTATGATTTTATTTCTCACAACATTTATGCTAGATCCGCGAGAAAGAAAAATGTTACATCCAAGAATGAAATTCTGACACTAAGATGAGCTTTTGTAACTGACCATGGGTCATACTGGCAGATATCTAATGCGTCCATCAATACACTGTGGGTTAGAAGGGGAGGGATATTTCAGACAGGGAGGAGTGCGACTGTGTGCAGGTGCAAGTGGGGGTGGAGATGCAAGCACGCTACCAAAGTGTACCATATGTTCATTAGAGGGACCAGATCCTCCCAAGCCTGATCGGCCAGACCAGGAGAGAGGGGGCCGGATACCCCCCAGATCCCAGAGCACCCCCGGCAGAAAGACCCAAGCTACCCAAGCGAGGGAGACCACCCACCCACCTGGCCAGGTGAAGATAAACCAAATTCACACGCCACTGCCAAAAAAAGTTGTAAAAAACTTGTGTAGCTACACGTAAATGTGAGTTTTGAACACGAAAGTCTGAAAGGCGGGTTATGAGCGTTTATATAGACTTTTATTTGGAAGTGGTTGCTTTAACCTGCTTTTGGATTGTAGCTTTAGCCATCAAATTTGTGCGTTTCTAGAGGTTGTTTTTTTGATTGACCACTAAACTTTGCTCTTTACTTGAACAGCCACCATGAAGAATCCACTTAATGAAGTCAGAGATTATAAGTCTTTTTCTTCCCTCTAAACCTGTGTAATGTAAAATCACAAATTATAATCTTTGATATCTGTGTACTCTACATGTAAAAGTTACATTGTAAAGGGAAAAACAACGGATTAAATCATATAAAAGAGCACCTGTCTTTACACGATCAAATTGATTGGCTTTATCATAAGCTTTGACTTAAAGGTAAAAAGTACAGTCTCCCCCTAGACTTTTTTCACATGCAAACTATATTTATTTTTGTGGATTCTGCAGCCAGAAAAAGATCTGTCTCTGACATGTGCTGGTGATGGGAAGATGTGGTGCATTTATGAAATTCAACTACTGTGTTTCACAGGAAAATACAATAATCTCACACAACTTTTCATCTGCAAACTTCAGAATTGTCAGTGGCTGACTTTTTTTGAGTGTTTGCTGCATTCCGTGTCAAAGATATGAGTGTTTTAAAAAAGGTAGACAATAGTCATGCTGTGGTTAGAAAAGGAAACTTTGTTTCACGGTGACAGGATTTCTTAAATAGAGCCAAGACAGCCTTTCACTTTCGGACAGCAGGATATCGAGTGAACAGTGAATAATTTCTTATAAAAAAAACTTTTAAACTGGTTATGGATTAAACTATTATTATCCTGTTGACAGATGACTTTGGCATTCTGACATTTTTTGCCCTTTTTCCATTTAAAACTATGCACAATTGTGTTTTGTGTCTTGTTGACAATTGTCTTTTCCTACATCATTTTGATGAAAAAAAATACAAAAGCAGAATGTCAATATTGAATTTTTGACAAATCAAAATCAAAGTTTAAAATGCACCCAAGACTAGGTTAAGCAGGTTCACAACCCAGGCCATGTTCACCTGCCTAAAGGTAATGTTGACCTCATCACAAATGGGAGAGCAGGGATTTCACAGACTTCACCTTCTGGCAAAAAAATCAGTAGTGCTGAACATAATTGGTTTTAAATTTTTACTGAAAAGTCTATAGATTTTTCTGAAGTTGAGAATACATGTGAGTGGGTGTATGTGTTTGTGTGACTTTGTTATAAAAAGAAAAATGCTAAAAATACCCATCACTTTACAATCTTTTGCAGAGCCAAAATTTTTCAGACAAAGTTTTAAATATAATCCCTCAAAGTGCAATTTTCATCAAAAAGCACCAACCAAATACGTTTGGACCCTGAAGCCGAAGTCTAATTAATTACATTTCACTCTCATTTAAAATCAACTAAGAGACTGAAGCAAGACCTGTGTGGTGTAAAATAATGTAGAGCTGGGCATTTTTGGTATGCAAAATTACTATAAATGAAAGGTAAAGAAAAAAAAATTCATTGCCCTGCTGGTGTGTCCAGTGACTAAATCCTTTTTGAAAATGCCTTTTAAACCAAAATGGTAGGAGGATAAAAGGATGATTTTCTCAGGAAGAGTAATGAACACACACCCTGATGTCAAAGTTACGTTTTGAAGTAACTGAGTAACAGATTATGCTTTTGAAGCATTTTGCGTAAATGGACAGAAAAGAAAAAAGATAATAGTAGAGGGGTGAGTAGTTTTATTTCTTTTGGATAAAAATGTCTTAAAAGTTCCCCAAATTACAATAAGAGGTTCTGTAAAAAGCAACTACATGTGTAAGTTAGTATTAACTTCTATGTTTCTGTTTAATGTAAAACTAAGTCATTAACTGTCAGAAAACGAAAGTCAGGCAATTTAAAAATACTATATCTGTGTAATCCTTCATTCCCCTTTGTGAGAAATGGTAAAAATGCGGTACACTTGTATGGCACTTTACGAACTTCAATGGGCTTTAGAGCCACAGTCCCCTTTACCCATGAAAACACACATTCACACACAGATGGTGGGGTGGCTAACCAGTAACCACCAGGAGCAATGTGGGGTACAGTCTTTTGCCCAAGGACATTTTAACACACAAGGCAGGAACCTAGCCTGCGATCGTTCAATCGGGGGCCGCCCCCATAAATAATGTATCCTAAATCTGATTGATTTCACCAACAACTTTGTGATCGGTTCATCAGGATTTCAATAATCAAGTAAAAAAAGTGGCGTGCAAGTAAGTGCATAAGAACATGTACATTTAAGATGACTAAAGTAAACATGAGCTTGCACAAAAATGTATAAATGAAAATCCTGCATATGGCACCAGCAGACTAACTATCACTGCTCTGCTCCTTAATGAAAAGGTTTGTGATGTGTTTTTTTCAAAAGCCACAGTTACTTCTTGCACTAGCACACAGTGCATACTAAAATACAAGTGTGAGAGACTATAAAATGACACTCATAGCCATGCAGACTACTACAAAGCCACAGAAAAGCTGAGCTGAAATTCCATAAATTGGTACCATATGGGATTTTGTGCCTCAGATAAAGTTTCATGTGTTGTAATGCACATTTGAACACTGGCCAGAGTATGTGAAAATGATTCAGTGTTTGCCCAAACTGCCTTTCTATGTGGTCTTCCTTTTTACATTCTTTGTGAAGCCAAAAACTAAAAGAACACAAACACATCTATCTATTTTGTTTCAAGTCCTTGGCACTTTTACTTCCAGCTCTATCAGAATTTCCCAGATTTGATATTGACTTGAGCCAGACATATGTGTGGGCATACTGGTTATTGCACATTACAGTTTTGCATGTACCACCAAAGTAAAGGAGATACAGACTGCACCCATTAACATGTCAATAACACGGAAACAACAATTCCCTTGATAAGCTTCTATTAATGCAAAGATAAAGAAAGAAAGAATTTGGAATTAGAATTTTGCTGGGAAAAATGTTATTTTAAACGTAATGATTGGAATATTATATTAAGCAGAGGGGCCGCAGGGTGATGTAGTGAGGACTCTTTTCACGAGAGTCCCTGGTTCAAATTCCGTCTGGAACCTTTCTGTGTTGTTTCTCCCCTTGCATGAATAGGGGTTCTCCGATTATTCCAGCTTCTTCTCACTATCAAGACATCCGTCATATGTTAATCAGTTGCTCTAAATCAGGGGTGGTTACAATCACGAAGGATGTGATGGTAGATCGCGGGTCATCAAAATTACTTCATAAGAACCCAGCCCCATTTTTTCTTGAAAATAAAATCTTGTATATTTTAGCAGAAACCAAGTGGACCACAAAATCCATATCTCATTATGTTCTTTGACACTATGTCACCATGGGTTCTTATGGGTTTTATAAACAAAAAGATAAATATTTACTTTAAAAACATGCAGTCAGCGCTTAATCCTCCTCACCATGAAGTTCGACACTTGATTGACAAGCAGACAGCCAATCGAGCATCCTGACATTCGTCACTGCACTCGCATGTTTAATTTCACTGAGCGCACATTCTGCCTGCCTTCCTCTGTCGGCCCTGCTGCGCCCCAGGCCCCAATCGCAGGGGGGTTTATTGAAGTCCAAGCAGGCCTGTGTTCCTCCTCAATCGGAAACGAGACAGAGACACCCTGTCTGACCCAGTCATCCTACCACTGCACTTGCTGCCCCACTCGGCAACAGTGTTGTCCTGAAGCACAGGCTACTCCAGCCCTGTCTCCGGACCAGGGGCCTGGGCTGCGTGCACTCTGTCGCCGCCGCACAGCTTAGCCAGACCCGCCACCATAGACCGTATATAGAGTGTTTACAGTCAATGCTTGCAACCCAATGGAAAGCCTGAGTCCCCCAAGCTCTAGCTCCTGGGGATACCTGGTTGATATTGCCGATATGCTATTGGCAGGATGTTGCATGAAAAGTACAGTCTAGACCAAAAGTTTGGACACACCAAGGTGTGGAAATTTGGAAACTTTTGGTCTGTACTATATGTAGCTTGTTTAAAAGATTAAGCCAAAAAAAAAAAATGAACTGAACACCAGTTGTGGAGTTTTTCTTCATACTCATCTTCAGAGAGGTGTGAGCATTGAGCGTCAGATTCCTAATTCCTAGATTCAAAAAGCTGTTGAAGGCAAAAAAAGAGAAACTTTTTATAATTTTGTAATAGGCTCATAGGTGTCCAGGGTCATAGGCTGCCGAAACCCAACCCAGCCACTGTTGGGCTAAGGCAGGGTACACTCTGGACTAGGGGTGTGCCAAAATATCGATATGGTGATATATCGCAATATTTAGTTCCGTGATTGATTCTCGATGCGTCTTCATCAAGTATCGGCCTTTTATTTACGTTTGAAGACCCTGTTAAACGTTATATTAATCATCCATTGGTAAGACGATTTTTCGGAGGCTAGATAGGAGGCGTTCGTTGCGAGATTGGCTTTCGCGGACGGACTAAGAAGAATACTTATTCAAACAAAAATGGCAGGGGGGAAAAACAAGGAGAGTAGCGAGAGCAGCAAGTTAAAAGGGGCGCCGGCAGCATTGAAGCTGCATCACCCGGAGTTGTGTGAAAAAGCCGTGGCTGTTGCTGGCCTGAAGCCGACACAGCCCAGCGCGGATACCTTTTTCCAGGCGAAGCTACCAACGTCTTCTGCGAGAGAAGAGGCAATAACAAACGGGATTGCGGTTTAAATGTAAAAGGCGATCCGTCCCTTCAGCGAGGTGGAGAACGAGGGATTTCGGTTTTTATTGAATGCATTAGAGCCATGCTTTGACATCCCCTCTCGGAAATACTGAAAAAATGATCCCTGCACCGTACGCCCAGACCAGAGCTATGGTTCAGATAAAAACAGCAGAAAGAGTGTCATCGCTGCCCTTAGACCCCCCTTTATCCTCAAAGCAGCGGTAGGCAAGCGTCGTCTTGACGCTAAAAAGCCTGTGGTTCTCAAGAAAAACATGAACAAATAAACATACATCACATGCAGCTTTTCCCCAAACGTTTTGTTGACAAAGATATCTCACACTAGTTGGTTTGAAGGCATAAGTATGCTTTTGTAAATATTATTTGTATTGTGTACATGTTGACATGGGAATATTTGTTAAGTTATAACATCTGAGTCTGTTTGGACAGGCCCCGCCCTTATAGACGTGTATTTCATCTGTACCTCGCTGTATTGAGTCTAACCATCCAGCAACTTGTTGCTTTATGCTGCTCCATGGTTTTACCCCCCCCCCCCTTCTATAAACACCCTCCTATCCCCCACTCTCTAATATCCCTCTTTCTTCCTCCCTCCTTTCCTTTTCCGTCAGGTCCAACACAAAAGATTTTCAAATATGGTTAAAATGAATAAAGTTTGGCCTTGATTACAAAAGGGGTTTATTCAGACATACCTCTGGTTTGTCAGAAGACTTTTAACCTCTGTTGTTAAAGTAAAATACATCCAACACAAGAGGCCTTCAGCCCTCATCTGTTTGCCCAGCTGTTGGACAGGACAAGTTTAAAAAAAAGAAAAAAAAGAAATTCTGTCCATGAAAATTGTGATCATAACCAGTGACAAAGGACAGTACGCTGGAGTCCAACATACACATGTTTGACTTAAAGCCTCCAAATATTTTTTTTTTTCTTTTGCCATATGCCCAACCTAGAAGTTACAGATTGAATAGTATATTATATGGATTATTTATATGTGGATTAAAGTTTTTTATACCTAATAACAATGCAGTGTACAAGGAGCAATTTCGCACAACTGGACTTACTTCAGAGCCACCAGTGTCTGCAGAGAGGGGATACTATAATTGTCACTTAACCCCCAGAGAGTGTGGTGAAACATCTGCCTCCACACAGCAAGCCTCCAATTTAAAAAAGAAGAAGCAGCCACTGGAATTTGAGAGCAATTTCTCAACATTCTCTAGGAATATCCAAAAGCTTTCCATTCTGGAAAGTCAATTTGAAGAATAATTTGCATTGAGCTTTATGTTACACAATTTTATAGAATTTACAAAAACAAAAGAAAAACCTGGAAGCCAAAAAACAAATGCTGAAAAAGCAACAATGAAACATCACTTGTGCTTTAAGCTCCACCTGCATGCAGTTTAGCCACACCCAGAAGTTTCAGGACCTGACATTATGAGAAGAACTAGACCATTCACGAGCATGCCATCTGCTTAAGAACAAGAGCATCCCAACCCAAGTGAATCCCATCAGGCTGCTTTATATCGACTGATATACTTTTTTTCTCTCTCACCTGTTACTTTTGGGTGCTACTTTATACATGAATTTAATAACGATATCGTTTATGAAAGATTTCAGTTTATTTAAATAAAAACGACTCATCAAAACTCTTTTTCAGTTAGTAATATATGGTGTCAATTCAGCGCCTAATGTATTGCGCATCAGAACCGTAAAACCGTGAATAAAAAATGCATAAGTTGATATATATATATATATATATATATATATATATATATATATATATATATATATATATATTTATATTTATATATATATATATATTTATATATATATCTCTATATATATATCTATGTATATATATATATATATATATATATATATATATATATATATATATATATATATATATATATATATATAATACAAAGCACAATCATATTTGTTTTTTCTGAAATCGTCATTTTGAGTTGCAGTTTTTTTTTTTTAATGTGCGCTTTTATTTTTTATTTTATTTTTATTAGACTTATTTTACTAATTATTGTCTTCCTAACACCCTAAAAATTTTGTTATAATGTTGTTACTGCGTTAACAAAGCTTGTTAAGGAATTTTAATATAAACAAACATATTTTGGTATGCTTTTCAGGCAGTGTCTTTGGGAATGTTGTTAATGAGGCTTTTATTTGAAATGACATAATTAATTACTCTCAGCAGATTTAGGGATATCATCATATTTGTGCTGAGGAAACATTTACCCTTTCAGTTAAGAGTAATGCCATTTACTTTTCTCTATAGAATATCTTTGGACAAGATATTTGTGAGGCGTCTTTTGGGAGTAACTGTGGCACCCGAGGCACACACCGGCACTTGTTGCTATTCTGTTGCATGTAATATAACTGACCGTGCTCATTTTTTCTCTTGAGCATGAAAACTGGCCTTTTTTTTCTAGATATCATAAAACATAATAGTTTTAGTTACTGCTGTCTGAATTCAGGTCCAACTACACTGTTTCCAATAGTTTACCCTTTTAAGGAGCCTGACTGCTGGTGATGAAATCTTGCTAGTGTTGTTTTGCCTTTGTCCTTAATTTATGCTTTGGAAAATCTAGATCTGTTTGTGAATTTCTACAAAAAAAAAATCTTGAATATTTGATCTATGTCTATAAATAAATAAAATGGTATTGAATAAAACATGACTGCCCAACAGTTCTGTTATCAGTGCTGCCAAAAGCAAGGGTTTGGAGTCCTCTACTGCTTTCTGTCATATTTTTAATTTAAGCAATCAAAACAAAAAAACAAAACAAAAAAGAAGGTGAACAAAGTAAAATATAAAGCCTATATATAAATTGATTGAGGATATTTGTGATCATTTTATTTATTAATTAAAGAAATGTAAAGGATCATACACACATACACATAAAAAAGCCTCTGCCACCCTCCACTGGTGGTTTTTCACCTAAGCTTGGGTCCTCTTATCAGACGCCAGAAGCCTGAGCGCTTCAGAGTCCTGCGCAGTATCTTAGCTGTTCATAGCACTGTGCTTTTCTGGACTGAGAGGTCTGAGGTCTTTCCAGGTATCTGTTGTAGCCACTTCTCCAGCTTGGGGGTTACTGCCCCGAGTGCTCCAATTACCATGCACGGACACCTCTGTCACCTTCACCTTCCATGCCTTCTCTAGTTCTTCTGAGCCCCTGGTAATCCTCCAGTTTCTGATGTTCCTTCTTCTTGAGGTTACCATCGCTTAGCTTTCATGTCTTAACATCAGTTGTCTGTATCTCTTCCTTTGGCCATCTTATTATTCCTGCAGGGTATCCGATAACTGGCATTGCGTAGCTGTTTATTGCCCGAGTCTTGTTATTGCAACTGAGCTGGCTTCTCAGAACTTGAAAGATGGTGCTATCTGCTGAGCACTACAAGCATGCAACTGTTGACATTGACCTGGAACACTTATCACCTGCTGCCTTTTCATTTTGAGGCTCATAATATAAAGATTTTCTTATTTTTTTAAAGATCACCAACATTTGAAAATGTCCAATTCTATATCAGGTTCTGGATCTTGTGTCCTCTTCCTGTTTTGGCAATTACGTCAAGCCATGGTGGTTCAGGAATTTTAGCTCAGCTTCTTCCTGAGATGAATCAACATTTTACCTGTTATTTTGGGTTAGACCAAGACCAATTCCTAACATATTCCTTTTCAACTATGTAGTGTTATGAGTTCAGTCTATCAAATTTTGCTTTCTGATTTCATGATGTGGCACTGTGGTTAGCACTTCACCTCACAGCAAGATGTTGCAAGTTCCAGCTGGGACCTTTAAGTGTAGAATTTGGATGTTCTCCCTGTGTTTTGTCTGGGCACTCCAGTTTCCTCCCGCAGCCCAAAAACATTTTTCAAAGCTTACTTAGTCACTCTAAATTGTCATTATTACCAAGGTTTCTATGTTTCATGTTTTAGACCACTACATACCAGAGGAATATTTACCATGTGCATCCCAAAAGTTACTGTAGCTAGCAAAACAGTGACACTATTTTTTCTCGGCTTTTGCTGAAATTAATTATATTTTCTAACACACCTTTGACTAAACTTTGGTCCATTTTTTTAAATCTCTCTTGTTCCTTCCTCCTTACAAAGATTAATTATAGACATACTTAAGCTTTGAGGAGCTGAGAGCTCCTCTGTACAAAGGATGTTTGAACAGCAAACTACTTTAGAAAGGAATTGAAAAGAATAACAGAAAGCCTGCCTAATTAAAAGGAAGGACACAAGGGTTGGGGTCTCAGGAGACCAGAACATTTTAAACTTCATTTCCCATGTCAGTTTCAATTACCTAAAAGCTGAACAAAGTCTTAATGTGGTCTTACTCCATCACAGGCCTAGTGAGTCATTCTGTTTAGGTCCAAATATATCTTCCATATGACCACTTCTGATGTAGGTAAAACTGAAACTTTTCTAAGACTTTTTAGCTGCAAATGCCTATATCTATTATTGAACTCCAAATAATTTAGACTTTTACCTTAAATTGAACAGAGCAGCTCTTTAAAAAGGACAGCTCCGCTGCCATGTGCATTTAAGGCCTCACAGCATGGACTTACAGTATACCATGTTTTTCTTAAGTCTTTTAGAGTAAATTATATCCATTTATATGATAATGTATTACCTTTGCCACACTAAAGGCCAAATCTTTTATTAAATATTGTTTATTTTCGCATCTAATTTTCCTACCTGGAAGTAAGATGACTTGATCTCTGAGGCAGTGGCTTTCGCTCCTTGTGGGTGCCGCCCAACGTAGAGCCGGCCTCGGAGGCATGACTGCATTTCGCCAACGAAAACAAACAACATCCAAACTTTTACAAAGATGGATGTGCATATTGTGCTAGCTTAGTGGAAAAAGTGTGTGTGTTAGCCAGAGGGCGGTAATGGCAGCGCAGACTCTTTGTGGGAGGGGCTGTTCCTCACTATCATACGTGAAATTTGTGAGAAGTTAATTGTTTCTGTGGATTGGGAAGGGGCAGATGCTCAGAGAGCATGATTTTAGAGGAATACTCAAAAAATGTGTGAATGGATTAAAAGATTGCTTTGGGGTTGATGTTTTTATGAGAAATTAACATTATTATACACTAAAAAGCTCAAAAAGTTGATTTTGCATGATATAGGCCTTTTAAACTTCAGAGATGTGGAGAAATTCAGCAAGGAGCAGTGGGGCAACTTTATCAGTGGCCTTGTTAGTAAAAAGCTCTTGGTCTGAATTTAATATGTGATTGAGAGCCAGTGGCTGAAGGCCCAAATGACATAAGTGGATGGGCTTGTTGTTGTTATGCGTGCTGCCAGGATTTGAACAATTTCAAGTTTGCTATTAATGTGTAGAGTAGGAAGGTTTACTGTCAAAAATGACACCCAGTCTCTGCAAGCAAAAAAACAAAAGAAAAAGTGTAGGTTTTTCTGATTTTCGAAATTCAAACCAAATTTAAAGATTGGTCTGAATGACCCCCTTTATTTCACCATAATGCATTTATTATGCATTATTTCTGGTAGCGGCGAAAAAATTGGTGCAAAAGAAAAATAGAGTGCTATTGTAGTTTCGCAACTGCAATTAAACTATGTCCACTTTTCAGAGGAAGATTTCTGCAAAAGCACAAGTAAAGCTGTAAATGAAAGTCGTTGGCACATATTTTAGTCATTCTTAGCTTGCAAAGACATAAACAAGAACTACTTTTTCCATTGCTAACAGAAAGAAAAGTTTGGGCCGCCTGCTTAAAAAGTTACAGCAGTGCTGCAATTAATTATTTCATACTTTTTTTAATTTGCTGCTCTCCATCCTCAAATAAGCTTTCAGAGGTAACACAAAAACAGCTGCAGTCTAGTTTTAAGATTTTTCCCAAAGTTAACAACTGGTGCTACATAAAAAAAACTTCCCTCCTTAATTTTATAATATAAAAAGACAGGAAAATGTTTGATTGGTTTGTCAGGTGAGGATTTTTTTGCCACAATTTAAGAGTAAGTAGGAGAAAAAAATGTTGCTTTCTCTGATATTTCCCAACACTATATTATATTTGTTTTTATGGGAAAATAAAATCCAGCAATTAGCCAAATTATAATAGCGACATGAAAAGTTCGTTTCTGAAGCGGAATTGGATCAAATGTCTTTCATCTATCCATTCATCTACCAATCTATCTTCTCCTGCTTATTTGGAGCCTGGTTGGGGGGACATCAGTCCAAGCAGAGAGGCCCAAAATTTTCTCCAGTTCTGCAGGGGTAGCTCACATTGCTCCCAGGTCATTTGGTTTGGAAGGCATGATCCCTCCAGCTTGTCTTGGCCCTTCCCTAGGGTTGTCCCCTGGTGGAAGTGCCACATCAACTGGGCTCACTCAATGTGAAAGAGCAGTGGCTCTTCTCCGAGCTCCTGTCAAGAGACCGAACAGTTTATATTTTAAAATTTGACTTTTTAATTGAAAAGCTTTGCATTAGTTCCTAGTCATTTTTATTGCATTGACATCAGTTTCATCAGTCATGGTGAGAACATACAGATTTTCTGAAACAGTTTTCACAGGAAAGGCAAATAAATTCAAGGCCTGAATTGAAAATATACGTTAAAATATGTATAGCATTTGAAGTATCAGTATTAGCCAGATATCAGATTAAGCACTAATCACACTAAGTCATGACTATGTTCAATTAGATGTATGCATGCACATGAACCAAATGTGGACAAAGAGTGATGCAAAAGCAGGTTGAACCCTTCTCCCCTTGAAGCCTCTTTTAAAGTACTGTAATTTCTGAAGAATCAGAATGAGTTCATCTGCTGGCAGGGGTTTGTTGCTTTTCTGTTTTTCAAAGTATAATGAATCCACAAAGGAGTGCCAGAGCCAGCAGCAAAGCAATGAGACACCTTCTGGTAAATTTCACAGTCAAATGCATCCCCTTATGTGTACTGTACAAAGCTAGTGTGCCTGTAATGATGAGGGCGATTTCAGAACTTGTTGTGAGAGGGACATTTTTTCCAGTGACATAAATACTTCACTTGGCTTGGCACTTTTACTTTTGGTTTGGTTTTAATGAGTTGTAGGAGAAAGGAAGATGTCTGGCTATTTGTAGTATTTGAAGGAATTGTTTGTTAAACTGTGTTGCTTCCTGCTAACAGGCAGAATTGGGGCCTGCCAGCTGTTTAGTTTCCTAACCTAGTTAGCTGTAATTTTATTGTTGGTATTGGTGCTCAGGCTTGGTCATTTCAGTGTGGTGTCAGCAAAAAGAAGGGATGTATGGCTGGTTGTCAACTTAGTAAAATTTTTTAACTGTGTTGTTTCTTGGTAATTAATGTTAGTCTGCCTTTTGCCTCTTTTCTTTAGTATTTCCTCATTACATTTTGGAAAGGCTTGCATTACCAAAAAGGCGAAACCCGCTGAGAAGAGTTTAGTCTATCCCTACCACTCTTTTAGCATGTCTGCCTTTTCTTTCATTTTCATTGGTGATATGAAGTTCTGTATCGAGGTTGTCTAGTACGGTGGCCCAGAAGGGTCACAACACAACACATTAACTTTACACACAACACATTAACTTTACACGCAACACATTAACTTTGCAAACACAAAACATTAACTTAACACACAACACATTAAATCATAACACAACACATTAACTCACAACACAACACAATAACTCACAACACATTAACTCACAACACAACACATTAACTCACAACACAACACAATAACTCACAACACATTAACTCACAACACAACACATTAACTCACAACACAACACATTAACTCACAACACATTAATTCACAACACAACACAATAACTCACAACACATTAACTCACAACACATTAACTCACAACACAACACATTAACTCATGGCCCAGAAGGGTCACAACACAACACATTAACTTACCTCACAACACTTTAACTCACAACGGAAGTAAAGCAGCAATTGAAGTGCTTTTATTCTGAAATGTCCACTGGGCTGAGCGGCTAACTACTCAACAGAAGGTAATGTCACAGTAAGCTGTGGAGGGAGCATGATTTTTCTACAAGAGAAGCTAGCAGCAGTGTTGCCAGAAACTTTCTCTTTATTACGATTCTCCTTACACACACAATATGTACGCACACTCCTCCCTCCCACCTCTCTCTGTCGCTGCACGCACGTTCCTCTCCTTTCTTCCGCTCCCTCCCCTCACACATGCACGTGCGGTCGCCAACACACGCAAGCGCACGCACACACACACAATGAATAAAAGAAGGCCGGTCCGCTGAAGAAATATTCAATACTGTCCTCCTTTTATTAGATCAGGAGAAAGAAGAATACACAGCTTTCCGTGAGTTTTTCCCCCTACTGGACTGATTTAGCACCCGATCCGATGATTTTTCAAAATAAAAGATAGTTCAGACTAATAATAAAAGGATTGATAAACACAAACACCGATCCATGTCGCGATCAGACCATAACTTTAGCTGGTGGCTCCTCCTACACACAGCCGCAGTGTCAGGGTTTAAAGAACACAATTTCTAAGAGGCGACGCGTTTCACCCCCCTAACAACAGGTTAGATGACAGAGCCCTTAAGCGTCTCTGCCTGGTGCGTTTACTGAGCTTCAGTACATAGAAGTTCACAGTCACACGGCCTAACGTAGTCCGCTATTATATATTTATGAGGGGGGAAAAAACGCCGAACCGATCCTAAAACTGCCCAAATTATGAAAACCCGGCCAAAGCCATTTTTACCCGCAAATTTAGTACTAAAACCGCCCAATCTGGCAACACTGCTGCTAGCTTCCCTCGTAGAAAAATCATGCTCCCTCCACAGATCACTGTGACGTTACTTACTGTTAGGCAGTTAGCCGCTCAGCCCAGTGGACAATTCAGAATAAAAGCACTTCAATTGCTGCTTTACTTCCGTTGTGAGTTAATGTGTTGTGAGTTAATGTGTTGTGTTGTAAGTTATTGTGTTGTGTTGTGAGTTAATGTGTTGTGTTGTAAGTTATTGTGTTGTGTTGTGAGTAAATGTGTTGTGTTGTGAGCTATTGTGTTGTGAGTTAATGTGTTGTGTTGTGAGTTAATGTGTTGTGAGTTATTATGTTGTATTGTGAGTTAATGTATTGTGTTGTGAGTTAATGTGTTGTGTTGTGAGTTATTGTGTTGTGTTGTGAGTTATTGTGTTGTGTTGTGAGTTATTGTGTTGTGTTGTGAGTTAATGTGTTGTGTGTTAAATTAATGTGTTGTGTGTAAAGTCAATGTGTTGTGTGTAAAGTTAATGTGTTGTGTGTTAAGTTAATGTGTTGTGTGTAAAGTTAATGTGTTGTGACCCTTCTGGGCCACCGTAGTCTAGTACTAGAGAAGGAATTTCTTCATTTAGGGGAGGAGCTGAAAAAGAATATATATATAAGAATGGGTGGAGCCATGAGGGTTTGCGGCGCAAAAGAAAGTGAGTGTTGAAATAGGCTTCATGTTTACTTCTGTTTCTGAGAAGACGAAGATGCAGACCTGCAGTGACTCTCAGAAAGAATAAGAAAAAAGCTTTGAAGCACATTTATGTGCTCTCCTTTACACTTTGACACTGCTTTCGGAAAAAAATTGCATGTTTTCTTTAAATTTAATCTTTTTTTATTTTCTAAGCACCTCTTCCGCCCTTAGGTGACCTGAAGCTTTGTTAATTTATCAATCTTCACTTATGTAGCACTAGTTCTGAACACCAAGAAAAATATTATTTGTCACTTTCGGCTTCTCCCATCAGGGGTCGCCACAGCGAAACAACCCTCCCACAAGGATGAATCACATGGTATAAACTTGGCAATGTTTTTACGCTGGATGCCCTTCCTGACCCAACCCTCTCAATCCAACCGGGCTTGGGACCGGCACAGCAGCAGAGAAAGGAATAGGGAGCAGCCTGGATTTGTACCCTGGTTTCACAGACGGAAGGCGCCGCAAACCAGCACAAGCTAAACCGGCCCCCACCAAGAAAAATACTATAAAATGAGCAAATTAGCTTTAAGACAGGGACACAGGAGTGCCCAGTGAGAACCCTTGCATGGACAACGTGCAAACTTTTCACAGAAAGATCTGAGCATGGGATTCAAGAGTGCTAGCCACTATATAACAGTCCAGCCTAATAAAACATTATGATACCGTAATTTTCCGGGCTATAGAGCGCACCTGATCACAAGCCGCACCCATTACATTTTTAAAGGATAAACTGTTTGTACAGACATAAGCCGCACCTGTATATGAGCCGCACGTGCCCACATTGAAACATGTGTTGTAGAATGAGGATGTGTATGTGCTGAAACCATGCGTGTGTCTAAGAAGGAGGAGGAGGAGGGAGCGGAAGGAGGGGTGAGCGCGCGTGCAGCGCAAGAGGGAGAGCAGCGAAAGTGTGTTGGGGGTGTGTTTATCTTTGTTATACACAGTGAAAGACAAGTGAGATAAAAGAAGGTTCCCCCCAGAAGAAGATGAATCTTTATTAACCCACTCTGGAGGCTCTGAGGGTCAGAACGGGGAAGTGAACAACCGAAGGAAGATCCGCCTTTGGCAGATTTTCCGAAATCGGTCAGAAAAAAAAAAGTAATTGCAGGAAAGGTTCAACACATGATATATTTAAAAAAGAAAGAAAAGAGTTTTCAAAGTTTTAATGATATAACTGAGCTTTTCCTTCCAAACAGTGCCTAGATCAGAGTTCACAGTGGTGTCCGGGAGTAATTTATAAGCGCGCACACACGCCTCTGCGTGCGCCGGGAGCTTTCTTCCACAATAGTGACACACAGTAATACAGTGCTAACAGGGCTGGTTTAAAAAACATGAACGTAAAAGTCACTGAGGGCTTTCTTCATCTTCCTCCTGTGCACTGAAACCATGGAAGTCTTCCTCCTCAGTGTCGGATTGGAATAGCGTCAGATATTCTTCACCACACACTCTCTTTGTCTCTCCTTCATTGTCGCTGTCAGTTTGTCACTCTCATCCTGAGGCAAATTCACTCCTGAGCTTGCGCTGTCCTCTCCGTCATGCAGCAGACCGGCTTTTCCAAACCCGTTGGTGATGGTGGATTTTTTCACACTGCTTTTAACGATTGCTTTTAACTTGAAAGCTGTGTCATATTGTAGTGGTTGTCATGTGCACGTTGGATCTAATGGCAGCAAGAGTTTGTGGGATGCGGCCAAAATAGGGCTGAGCATAAGTGTTTCTTTTTGTTGCACCATGAGTGAGGGGCCTTAGAGCAGAAGTGACGTCCATGCTGTTTGGCTGCTTGTGGGTGTGTAAAAAATAAATAGGCTTGGTGTCGGAAATGAGACAGCGCATTCAGTTCCTCACTTTGCTTCCTCCTCTCTGAGACTGTTTGAAGTTGTGCGACAAGGACAGCCCTCCAGTGCAGCCATTTGAGTGATAACTCACATGAAACCTGTGTCACACACATACCGTATTCTCCCTGTCTCGCGCTTACCTTTTCTGCTCGAGCGCCCCAAGCGGCTGTTAGAAAACTGCATAAATTAGCCGCACCATTGAATAAGCTGCAGGGTTGAAAGCATGTGACAAAAGTAGCGGTTTATAATCTGGAAATTACGGTAATTGTTAAAATAAACTAGTTGCTAGCTTTGCGATTGTTTGTATATCTAAATGAGTAACTGGTGTTTACATAGCTGGGTGTGGGTGGAGTAAAAGAGGGGGATGTTTCTGTGATGCTTGAAGGTAGACATAAATATTGGAATCTATGGTTCATAAAATTTGTTAGAACTAAGGAGAAGAAGATGAGAAAAATACATAAAAGCGAAATTGCACAGTCACAGTCCAAAGCTGTCATTACTGATGCTTCCTATTTACCCTGAAATGAAGCAAGCCCTTGAAAAATCTAGTGTAACATCCCCAGTTAAAGCCAGATAAAGTCTATTAACATTTAAATATTTAGGAAAATAAATTCACTGTAAATGCATAAGATATAGGAGAAAGGGTGACACTGTGATAGTCCCAAAACTCTAACCTGGAAAAGAAGTTGTACTACAAGTTTGAGTTACAGCTCTCACATCACATATGGGCAAAATAGTAGAAAGAATGACCACAGGAGAAAGAGAAAGAAGAACAAATTTAAAAAAAAATTAAACAAAGAAACATAGGGGCAGACAAGGAACTCCATACCAGATACTCATAAACACTGTGGATAATTAACAAAACTGAAAACAGCTGTCTATAATTAGCATTCTTAACTTGGTAAGGTTGCAAGGGAAAAAAAGAAATCCTGAAAACTGAATATGACCTAAATCAAAGCAAAGAAAATGGCACAATCCTCACAGGACAATGGACCCTGTAGTAAATGACTAATCAAAAAAGAACGGGCAATTGTCTGTTTTGATGTGAGGAGGTTATGATATGGTTTAAAAGAAGGGATTATTTTTGTTCAAAAGATATATTAAAGAGGAAGTAGGGAGCGTGCTTTTGAGTGAATATGCAGTAGATATCAGCGCTCCACGGGGCAATGGCATTAGCCTAAATCCTTTTTTCTATTATGATGTTTTCAAGAAGGTGAAAAATGAGTTTGGTTTTGCTCTATTTGCTGATAATGGAGCCCTATGGGAAAGGGGTATAAATATTCAACATATGTATAAGAACATAATAGAAGCAGTTGTGGTTGAAGAATGGTCATATGAGTGGGGATTTAAATGTTCAATTGGAAACAACAAAAATCCTGGTTTATACTAGGAAGAGGAATAAAAGGATTAATCTTAAGGTTGTGCAGTAAAAAGATGAAATGTGTAAATCTTTTTTTTAATACAAAACTAAAGATTATATAATTTTTAAAAAAACACTGTTGTGAAAACCCCCCAGCAATGAAGTGAAAATACACTTGAATACAAAGATGACCTGGGTCCGTCTGTCCCCTGCCTCTTCCCTGGTGGGGGGTACGGGCCCCTTTGCAACGGCGGCCGTGTCCCCGGGGTGCCGGCTTCCTGGGCCCGGCGGTGCTCTCTCCGCGCGGTGGGGGGGTTCACATTACATCTGAGCCGGGGGTGTCTGGTCCCTGGGGGGTGGGTTCTGGTCCTCGCTCCTGAGTGCTGGGCCCCGCCAAATTTCCAACTGTGGCCGAGCCTGGTCGGGCCATATTTACAACACCCCTTGTGGGCCCTCTTTTTTCCCCGGGGTTCCCCCCTCCTGGGCGGGGGCGGCGGGCCCCTGCCTCGCTCCTCCCTGGACCAACCGTGGGCCGGGCGGATGGCTGCCTGGAGTGCGGAGCGGGTCTCCCTTGGGGGGTCCTGGCTCGTATCTGGGGTTGGGGCGGGGGGATGCCCGGAACTCCTGGGTGGTGGTGGGGTGCTCGTTTGGGGCTGTGGGCGTCCTTCTCCAGTGGGGCCCTGCGTTGGGTTCTCCCGGCGCGGCGGGGGGGCTACTCTCCTGGTTGGGCTGGGGCGGCGCTCTCTTTCCCTCCGTGCCTCCCTGGCCTCTGGCTCTGGGGGCCTTGCGGCGGCCCTGCTGGCCCTGGCCTGGGTGGCGGGCTTGGTCGCCCGGGCGGCGGTTGTTCCCTGCCGGTTCCCGTGTGGCGTTGGGGGGATTCCGGCTGCCGCTGCTGCTGCGGTGGGGGTCTTGGGGTGGGGATGGCTGGGCACTCTCCCTCCTTCTTTTCACGTTCCAACATCCATTTTAGAAGAACATAAAACCTCACCTGAGCACTGGTGTTAGCTCACCTTTGCACTAACAGTTTGCATGAGTGAATGACTGAAATATTTCACACTAGTTGGTTTTAAGGCATAAGTATGCGTGTGAACACTATCTGTTTTGTGTACATGTCGACAGGTGGACATTTTTGCAGCTAGCAGGTGTGTTTAATACATTTGAGTGTGTGTGTGGACAGGCTCCGCCCCTTTTTTTATTTTTTTTGTTTTTTTACTACATTTGAACCTTACCATAATGATTAACAACCAGTAAACTTGTTGCTTTATGCTGCTTCATGGTCTTATCCCCCTTCCCCTCCTATTATTACCCCCTACCCCCCCTCTGTCTAACCTCCCTCTCTCTTCTTCCCTTCTTTCTTTTTCCGTCCGGTCCAACACCAAAGATTTTCAGACATGATTGAAATTAATAAAGTTTGGCCTCAATTACAAAAGGGGTTTATTCAGACATACCTTTGGTTTGTCTGAAGATTAATAACCCCTCTTGTTAAAGTAAAATATGTCCAACACAAGAGGCCCTCAGCTTTCATCTGTCTGCCCAGCTGTTGGACAGGACAAGTTAAAAAAAAATAAATAAATAAAAAAAACAAAGATGATTTTGAGAATATGTATGTGTTGTTTTTGGTTCAGGAACAAAAACCTTGTAAGAAAAGATAAAGCATCTACAAAATCTGGTTTAGAGAATTGTTGTGTTGCAATTAGATCTACTACATGGTATCAATCCAAGTCAAAATGTGAGAGAGTTTTCGAAAATGTTTTAAACAAATAGGTACATGCGTAGTCAATGCAAAGATGAAGATCAAACTGAAAAATTAAAAAAAAGCTTTTAATTCATGTTAGTGAAATGTAAAAAGAAAAAAAAGAAGGGGATGGTTGTGTATGGAAAGTATAGTAAGCTTAAAATCCAAAATAAAGTGTCTTGTTAAAGAGATACCTGTACTGAAGCGTTGCATTCTGGCTGTTCCAAACAGTGTGCATTGATTTCTACATGCATGACAGAATGGAAGATAGCTGAGAGAGAGGAAACTGGGACAAGATCAAAGAAAATAGATTAGGAACCGCTCATTATTCATCTCTCCAGTTTTCACAGACAGGTCAAGAGAACCAGAAAGAGAAAAAAAAAAGTTTTCTTTTATTGTACCTCCACTGAAAACATTTGTAAAGACAAGAACACCAGAGCAATTATCAGTTTACATGGTCAAAATGTTGGGAATACCAATACCAATGTAATTGAGAGAACAGCAAAGATTCCAGAAATTTGTGTTCTCAGTTATGATGCCATTTTCAACAAACTGCCATAAACTCCCTTCCAGTGGATGGACTTAAAGCTCTCTATCCAAAATCCTCTACTTCTGCAGCAAAGTATGTGTATTTTTTTTTTCTTGCATAGGGCTTTATTAGAATTCTTCCAAACAATTGTGTGCTCTAAGATTTACACTTTGTTGTGACTCAGATCACATAGTCCCACTCCAATTATCTTTTGTTCTATTGCAAAAGTGATCCCAGTTGTCTATTAAATATGATTTGGACATTTTAAGCCAAAATCTAGCAGAGCAGCTGTAGTTCATTCAAATTGGCCTCTGAGTTGTGGGTGGAATAGTTCAGAAAAATATTGAAGCTATCCAGCCGTACAGTTTTGAACCAGATGCCAGCTCAGCCAAGGAAAACTACACCCGGTAATGTGAATATTGTGTGTACCTGTCTATGTGCAGAAATCTTGGGAGAAAAATCAATAATGATTACTTCATGATTACACTTCTAACCGGTAAAAAGTTGTGAGCAGACTCTATTTTTATTTTTTTTGTTGCTGTGTAATCTACTTTACTTACGACACCTTTATGTTTTAATTTTGTAATATCGACTACCCCCCACTTTAATCCCTTATCTCCCATCTCTCACATCCCACTTCTGTTCTGCCTCTGGCTCATCTCTGGCTCGTCTCTGCTCTGTACCTGACCGAGTACCTCGCCTCTGCTCCTGCTCCTACACCTGGCTGTGGTTCCTGTCTCCGGCTCGACTCGCGCATTTGACTGTCCCCACAACCACGGCTGGATGAAGCTCGTCTGCTGGACTTTTATATATGTAGTTGTAGATTTAGATAACTTAATTCTTCTCTAAGATTTCTGGTAAATCGCCTGTCCGTCCTGGGGGAGGATCCCTCCTTCATGTGGGCACCCCTGAGGTTTCTTCGTTTTTTCCGGAATCCGTTTTTTTTGGGAGTTTTTCCTTACCGCGAAGGGGGGTCTAAGGGCAGGGATGCCAGTATAGCTTAGTCAGTTTGTTAGTTCATTTTAGTATTTTTCTATTGAACTCTTTGTATTTGTGATCCTTTTGATTTCATGTTTTACTTCGAAGCCCATCGAGACGACTGTTGTTGTGATTTTGGGCTATACAAATAAAATTGAATTGAATTGAATTGTTTCTTTCTTCCCTCTTTTATTTCTCTTTTCTGTCTGGTCCAACAAGAAATGCATACAAATATAATTTTCATAAATAAAGCTTAGCCTCAAATACAAAAGGAGTTTATACAAATAAACACTCAGTCTGGCTGAAGATCCATAAACCCCAATTGTAACAATAAAATCTGTCCAATACAAGAGGCAATCAGCTGTGATCTGCTATCTTTTTACAAAGCGTTTTTTTTTCATCTCCTCCTGATTCACAATTTTCTATGGAGTGGGTCTTTAAGTTTGTGCAGGCCATATTCTGAAAAGTTATAAATTAGGCTCTTGGGTCTACTCTTGTGCCAGTATGTAGTTTCGTCCAACTGACCAGTAATTTTCAACCAGCTGTCAGTGTGCACTTTAATTCCCAAACAAACATCTTTCTTTGTGTCTTTTTCCTCTTTGCAGCATGTACTTTTGTGTTAGCCTTCAAGGGTTACTGCTCATCATTCCATGTAAATCCTCCCTACTATATCCTGACAGAATGCATTGAAGAGAAGCTGTCCCTAATCACAATACACATGATAGATCTTCTTATTCTTTCCATTTCAGCTTCTCCCATCAGGGGTCAACCCTCCCTCGAGGATGAGTCGCATGGTTAACTTGGCAATGTTTTTACGCCGGATGCCCTTCCTGATGCAACCCTCTCCATCCAACCGGGCTTGGGACCGGCACAGCAGCAGAGAAGGGAATAGGGAGCAGCCTGGATTCGAACCCTTGTTTCACGGACGGAGGGCGCTGCAAACCAGCACGAGCTAAACCGGCCCCCTACATGATGGATCTTCTACAGTTCATATATTCAAATTCTGGGGAATCAGAAGAACATAACATGTTGCTCCTAACAAAAATTTGATTCTACCTGCCTTCGCATTTTAAGTTTTTCTAAAATACTATTTTTTTCTTTATACCTTCATATCTCATGAACTTACCTTCTGTCATCAGGGAAATTACTTTAACCTTGCATAACTTGAAGCCTCTTCTCGCTTTTAATTTGAATTCCAAGCCGCTTTCTTTTGTCAGCTACAGATTTTCTACACAATCCAAGTCAGGGTTTCACTGTGCCAGTCCCAGGCCCGGGTAAAATACAAGGTTGTGCCAGGAAGGGGATATGGCGTAAAAAACTCAAATTACCTGTCCGAATCAGTGAAAGCTGAATTGCTGCGGTGACCCCTGATGGGATAAGCTGCAAAGCGAACAACAACAACTGCTGAGGTGGATAAAAACAAAGCCACCATGTCCATGCTGCACCTGTCTAATAAAATCCTCGTGTCAAAGCTCTACCTTATCCTGTAGCACTTTCTCATTTGGCTTCCACTTCCTTCCTGACAAAAATTTAGGAGCTGTGTTTTACATATCTGTATCTCTGAATTGTGATTCTGCAATCTCCTGTGTTATCTTAGCATATTGAGACTTCTTTGTTAATCTATTTCCAGCATTCCTCTCCCATACAAAACCACTCTGCTTTAGCATTTCTAACATTATAAAGTAAGAAGTACCTTATTCTCTGCACTTTGGGAGTACTTAAAGCCTTAGTTTTTCTTTTTTTTTTTCTTTTTAAACAACACTTCTGTATGGATACTTTCTGGTTGTGTTAATAACAGGGTTGGGACTTAACAAAGTCAGTAACATTTGTTTCTGCAAATGCATAAGAAAGTAGGTTTGACCGCTTGACAGAGATGTCACTGCGGAGGTGGAGTGTTCCTGTGACCAAATGAGCAAGCGAAAGTGGAGGTTGATTGTCTTCCCCCAGACGGGCCACCTGGATTTTAGGAGGGTGTCAGGATGTGTGGAGCGTCATTGAACATACAGACTACATTGTTTGAAGAATCCTTTGAAAATGTATTATGTGATAGAAAAAGTTCTTTGTTCCGGATCGAGTCCCAAACCTTGGGTTTGGTCTGTATTCAGACGGACAGTTACGGACCAAAGCTTGTGAGCACAACCATGTGACTAAAGATCTTGTCAGTCATTGGCCAGGAACTACAAGGATGAGTCATAACAACTAGAGAAAGATGGACGTTCTGCGTTTTACAATTCTTTTCACGAAAGTTAACTTATTAAAACTTTATATTTCGATTACTAGTTTTCAAGATTGGGAACAACACTTTTTACTTGTTATTTTGGTTCGGCAGGCTGAAGGCGGTTACTGACAAGGAGACGTGCCATGTATGCTTTAACTCAGAGGATGCTAGCAACTGCAGTGCAGAGGAGACATCGGGTATAAAGGTAGGCTGCTAACTGTTTATAGACAAGACATATAGCTTGTTGGGAAAACAGTGAGCAGCAGTGAGTGTCCTGTTAAAAATTGTTTGAATGAGTCTGAACTCATCCCATCACATTTCAATGAGTTGCTGTGTCTCATCGTTGTGGTGTTACAGATTTATTTTAAGAGAATTTCTAAGGAACTACAAGGTTGCTTTAGAAGGATGTCACAACAGCGCCTATCAGGCGCATGCCGCGTAACGAGAAACAGAAATACACCCAAGCGGACAAGAGTCTGCTTGGGTGTATTCAGACTGAAAATGTATTTCTGATTATCGGGGGAAATGAACTCTGCTTCCCTTTAAGCGAATCAAATGTGTTCAGTATGAACACATCCTGAGATACTAAAAACAAAACCTACCCTTTATCTCAAACAGAGATATAGGTTGGGGGGGACTTCACAGGTTCACATCTAACTGAAATTAAAAAGACCAGCGGTTGTCTCAGACTAGTCATGAGGTCATGATCATCAGAAAAGAAAAAGTCGAGAAAAAAAAAAAGAATATATTTTAATCTGAAGACACCAGGCATAGGAGACACACAGAGAAGAGTCCAAATTGTTTTATGAGCTAAACTTGTTGCACAGCGTGTCAGGCCTGTGACAATACACAAAAATGAAGCTATGAAAGGAAATAGTCACATTTGCAATTATATATATATATATATATATATATATATATATATATATATATATATATATATATATATATATATATATATATATATATATATATATTTTTCCTAGGGCTTTGATGTCTGTTTTTATCCATGACCACCTTGCAGATGTGGTCATGGATAAACAGAGTCTGAATAAAGATTGTCTTGGCCTCAATTAACCACACTGAATAATTTAAATCCCACTGCGTTTGAGAGATGAGATTTGCTCCTTAGGAGCTACATGATGCTAAAGAGTTGAAGAGTGTAAACAATAAGGTATAATTAGAATTTTTACTTTCAGATATCATTTAAAAACACATGTACCTGGCTTAAAATGTAGCACTAATGAATACAGAAAGAAAATATTTTGGAGCTATATGCATACAACATATTACACAGACCCAAAATGCAAAATGTGACAGCCACCAGGATTCTTATAGTTCATAAGTAAATTTTTTTTTTTAGTGATTTAGAACTGGATATCATCCGGTAGGATGATCCATGTTGTGCCTATGATGCGAAGGAGAAACCCACTTCTTCACGTGGGTGTGCTCTGAAAGCACAGAAGTTTACATTTAAATGTAAGTAATGACTTTTTGCTTTTGCATGACTTTTTAAAGTTATAAAACTCATGTTATTTATTTTCAGAGCACTGGCAGCTAACATGCTAACGTAGATGTCATTGAGTGGTAGTAACGTCTGGATTTGAATAAACAATTTTTCTATAACTCTGCGCTTGGAGGGTTAAATGTAGGGGTAGGGAGAAACTCCATGGGTGGGGAATTAATTCAGATTTGGCACAAAAGGAGACTTGTTAGTAGCAACACTTGTAGAGTTTGACAGGGGAGCTATAGAAAAATGTCGAACAAAAATGAGAGCAATCATGGTCTTTGAGGTGGTACAAAAGCAACTGTAGTTGTCCCCTAAAGCCCGCAGACTGCCGATCTAAAACACAATGTAGAGAGCACTGACCTCCGGTGAAATTGTGGCACCAATAAAATAACATTGTGGTTATGTCGACAAACACAGACAGCTCTGATAAAGAGGAGCACAGGCACTTCCAAGCCAAATCATCCTCGAGCTGCTCCACTGTTCTGCTTGTGTGAAAAATGAAGTTGGCACTCACTGTGACAGAATCCATTCCATGTAGTTTTGTAAAGTGGGAAATACTTGATGCTCTTGCCTCTTTCCAGACAGCTGTGAGACAATGAAAACAATGAACTGTGAGACATTCAGACTAAGGTAGAGACACCAAGACTTAAGGAGCACCCAGAAAAGCATACAAAAAAACGACTACGCTATTGCAATCTGTTTTTTAATGTAGGATTTTAAAATTTGTTTTTTTTTTTACTATAAACCTATAACATTACAGTATGAAACACATTTCACATTATTTAAGTAACATCGGAGTAGACTTTGTAATCTTACTAACACAACATGAGAGGAAGAGAAAAAAAGAACATTTATTGTTACAGATCGCATCTTCTGACCAAAGACACATAGATGTTTTAAATTTTTAAACCTTGCACAGCTTTTATTCGGTCTACGTCTTTAAAGAAAAGGCTACAAAACTGTAAACTGCTGTTGTCCCTGTAAAACTTAAAAACTTGTAATACATTCAAGGGCTGTCAGCACTTTGTTTCACACATTAATAGTAATACTGATAGTCCAGATTCAAGATCTAAGTCAGTCTAACTACCAGACTTAAGTCAAAGAGCAAAGGCCATGCATGAAACACACAAAATATTTAGCTGTTTAGGATTTCCTCATTTCAATGGTAATTGCTGAAAAGGGGGTACCAGGGGGGAAAAGCTATAGGCCAAACTACTTTGTACAGGTAGCAACTGACATTACGTGTCCAAAAATCAGAATTACTTTATCAGGTTCTGCATTGGTACTCCTTATAAATGACAAATGTGCTTTCCCCCATACAGTTGCTTTCTACCCTCTTCAAAACACAAAGTTATTTCATATCACATTCCATTCACTTGTAGCAGTTGGCCTTTACCCTGTAAAGTTTTTCTTTCCAGACTGGATAAACTGTGTGCTAGTAACAAGATAATCTATTTAAGGGTTAAACCGGGATGCTATGCTCACACCGGCCTCAGCAGCATGCGTTCAAACAGCCACTTCCAATAAAAATTTTACATAACCGTGCATAAATGCATGTTTCAAGCTTCCACATTCACTGGCGTGTCACTACGCAAGTTTTTACACCCCATTAAAGGTGTGTTAAAAAGTTAAACCAATTAAACTTTAACCAATCAGTCACTCGGATTTGGTAGTGGTGCCAACTGTTTGAAAAGTCATCATGAAGGGGACATTAATAATTGCAGTTTGTGCCCAGCCAGATTTAAATATGGAATTTATACTACTAATCATAAAAAAAATATATATATATTTGGTTTTGCTGAGACTGAAAGGCTGTGCTCCAAGTTCCTGTTGAAGCCAGTTTTACTTGTGTGTATAGTTTGCCCTTTTCTGCAGCTCCCTGCCTGCTTCGTTTTAGTCAGACCACACTGTTTCTGTGTCCTCTCTGTGGGTTTGTCTGATTCCTGCAGAACTCCCAAAGATATTTCTTCTCTTTACTTTCTTTTATTATCTCTAAAAAAAAAAGAAACCTTTATAGAAGAAAATGTGGCTGCATTTCATGGGGAACAAGGTAAAACAAAGTCTGATGCATTGTATTTTTTTTGTAAAATGTTGACACATCTTTTATAGAAAATATTTTTGTTTAACATAAATAGTTAAGAACCTAGTTAAGTCTTCAATATGTCTTATCCTCTTCTATCTTACTGCTACTGCTTACCATTATTTTTTTTCTGCCAAAATACTTAATTGTGCATGTTAATTTTAGTAAAAATATTTCTAATCAAAGTTTTAAAAAATGTAAATTAAACATAAAAACGTATTTTAGATAACAGTTCATGTTTCAGCATAATAGTCTTATTGTGATTCATCTTGAAGGGCTTGATCATTATTGTATTTCTCAACTAAAGGGTGCACTGGATTAAAACACCATCAATGAATGGTTCATTTTTAAATTCATGTCATAAAAGTCTCACCTAACTAAAAGCAGAATTAGATGAGACAAAGAAGTCAGATAAGGCTGTCACTCAGTCAGACTTTATTAACTACGTTCACACTATCTCTAGAATGTGTTTGTTACATGTTCCACATTGGCCATGTGAGTACAAGTGGCTAACGCGTGGTAACAATACCTGTTACTCTCAACCTTGTTTGCAACACGTAATAAAAACAGTCTGACATAGCTACACGTTATGTTATCGTACTTACACTAACAGCTAGCTTTGTTTGTAACACACAAAAACAGACTGAAATCACTTAAACTCCCAACCTTGTTAGTGACATATGTAATAAAAACACAGTCCGATACTGCTACAAGCTAGCTATGTTAGCGTATTCACACCCAAACTGTTTGCAACTCCCTTTGACATCAGTAAGAACAACCAAATGTGTGTTTTTTTTAAAGACTTTCTCAAGTTCTCCTCATAGTACAGAAAAAAAATACAGTGCTTTCAGAAGGTCCAGAAAAATCTCTCAAGCATTTTACTTTTTACAGCACCTAGACAACTTTATTTCTGTGTTTTCCAAACGAAAATTACTTATAGGTGAAAGTATGTCAGTGTGAATAATATTGTTTGCAGTCTTAATCTATGAGGCCCAACCACAAAAGCAAGAAAGAACAGCCGTAGCTGTTTCTCTATTAATTCCTGAGATTGCTTGTGCAAACGGTGTGAAGAAATATGTTGAAATGCTATTACACTGGCCTTTTTTCTAAACTTATCAAGAAATGACAAGAAATGATTGAATATTAGCTCATTCAAGTGAGTCTCTTTGTTCAGCCATGTGTACTGGTCTAAAGCTGTGTCTGACTTATTAGGTCTTCGATACTGCATAAATCTGTTTACAGAAGCAGTGTGTCTGAGAGTGTTTTTGTGGGAAAAACTCACCCCAATAAGTCCAAGAAAGCACAAGTTGCTATAAAAATGAAATGGCACTGAATAAAGTGGAGAAAAAATACAACAGTATCATCTTGTGGGAAAAATTTAAGAATAAATAATATTAGTAAATTCAAAAAGAAATGCTTTTCCAGATTCAGTCTATGCAGTCTGCGTGTTATTAGGAATTTAAACAACTTGCTGAAGTCAAAACCAAACACCAAAGCGTGTGTGTTGAGGGGGGTATTTAAGTGAACATGTGTCATGTGTCAGTCGAGAAACAAAGAAGCCAATTCAAAAACGTGTTGAAATTACAATGAACAAAAATCTAAACGCAACACTTTTATTTCTGCTCCTATTTGTCATGAGCTGAAATCAAACATCTAAAACACTTTTTACATACATAAAATAACCATTTCTTTCAAATATGGTTCAGATATCTGTCTGATAGTGAGCACTTCAACATAGACATTGCACAAACTGGCCACAATAAAAGGCCACTCTGAAATGTGCCATTTTGTGTTTTTGGGAGGGTCTGGAGATGCTGGTCAGTATTTGGTCTGACCACCATTTACCTCATGCAGTGCAGCATTTTCCCTTCCCATAGAATTGATCAGGTTGTCTAGCGCCCCATGGTGGCGGTGGGGTTATGGTCAGAGGCGCCTCTGTCAGTCTGCCCCAGGGCAGCTGTGGCTAACAGTAGCTCACCATCACCAAGTAATGAGGAGTGAATGAATAATGGACACATTGTAAGCACTTTGAGTGTCTGGAAAAGCGCAGATGAATCCAATCCATTCTTATTATTTATTATTATGGAATGGGCAGGTGTATGTTATGGACGAAGAACACAGAAACTTATCACGGTATCCATGGACATTCAAAATGTCATCAACAAAATGCACCTGAGGCCCACTGTTGTGCCAAGAACCTCATGTTGCAGCATGATAATGCACGGCCCCATGTTGCAGTGATCTGAAATAGCAAATTCAATTTGCAAATTCTCAAAATCCCAAATTCTTGGATGCTAAAATAATTCCAGTTCAAATGCAGTTCAAAAACATCTCAGTTATTGCATGGCCTGCATAGTCACTGAAAATGTAGTTCATTGAGCATGTTTGATGCTCTGGATCGGTGTATATGACAGCAACTTTGCACAGCCATTGGAGAAGAGTACACCAACGTTGGACAGGCCAAATCAACAACCAGAGCAGCTCTGTCCAAAGGAGATGTGATGCACTGTATGAGGCAAAGCTCAGCAAAGCTAAATTGCACGTTTCAGAGTGGCCTTTTATAGTGGCCAGTCTAAGGCACACCTGTGCATATTCGGCTGTCTAATCAGCATTTTGATATGACAAACATGTAAAATGGGATGGATTATCTCAGCAAAGAAGGTCTCTATCACAGATTTAGACAGATTTGTCAACAATATTTGACAGAAATGCTTATTTTTTTCTTTATAGAACATGATTTAGGTCTTTGACAAATGGGAGCAAGAGCAAAAGGGTTGTGTTTATATTTTTGTTCAGTGCAGTTGTAAGGGCTGACTGTTAAAGCTATGAGGAGTCACGAGGAGATTTAGTCATCCCAGTCAGAATAATGCATGCACATTATGAAAACATGGATCTATTTGACTGCTTCAGTACTGGTACTGACATGCCCCTGGAGCAGAACATTTGCACCATAAATGCGCTGCAAAAATTCTGAGGAAAGTTTACCAAATGTTGTTCAATCTTCGACAGGAAGAAATTAGGCGGATGAATTTTTAACATTTCTGCGAGATCAGTGTCACAAAGTAATGATCATTTTACCACATACAACAACATTGGGTTAAAGTACAAATGTTTACTTTAAAATTTAGTATAAAAAAAACCACAGAATTTGAGTCAATCAAGTAAACTGCTTATATAATAATATAAAACAGTGATTTTCAAATATTTAGACTAGTCTATTTCAAGTCTTGAAATCAAATGAATAAAAACATCTGCCAGAGAAACACATGATATGAGTTGATCTTAAATTTAAAAATAAAATGATATAAGGAAAAATAGAATAAACCTTCACTCCTTTACAGTACTTGTTGGTCCACATGACAGAGATGCATGTTAACACTAAGGAAGAAATGCATCATCAGTAATCTTAGGCAAGCGATTGTTGCTCTTGGGAGGATTTTAAATCCAGTTCCGAACAACTGCATCTAAAAATCTTTTTTTTTATTTCTCAAGTGCAAAATGTTGACGATGTTCATCCCGAAAAATGGAGTTCCTTAAGCGTACCTCAGGGTCAAACTATGTAGTGATCAAACAACTTGCACACAAACAGCATCTTTGACTCCACAGGCGTCAGTTATCACATTAAGCAAAGGGGCCAAGGAAGGCATTGTGATGATTAAGCAGCTTACGTGTGGAAAACAAGTTGAATTACTTTGCAGATATGCCTCAGTGACACTTGAATGAGGATTGGATTTAAGCAACCCATTATAAGAATCCATTGTTTTATTAGCTCCAGCTCTACAGAAAGAACGTGATATGTCTGTATTACAGTTTAAGAGAGGTTTTAATTTTTTGACAATGTCTCTGCATTCATTTTGCAGCTTACTACCGAACCATTAAACCCACCACAGCCTGAATTGAGGAACTAATTGAGGAATTAATAAGATTTGATGTCAGCTGCTCTTACACCACTGAACACTGAACAGTTTGTTTAACAGAATAAATGTACTGTGGGGTGTGGATCCTTCTGCAGTTTACTTAGTTACAAATTATGCACAAATTCTGTGATTCTTCCAGACCGACTGAGCTCAGAGAGCGAAGAGGCTGCAGAAACTAGGCCTTGTAACTGGGCCAGCTTTGTCAGCCTCCAGACTCAGAGCTCAAAGATTGCATCTCTGCTGTGCTTGAGGTTCATCCAGTCTTAGAAAAATTAGCTCTTTAAAGTGAAATGAGACAGATTTCCTTGAATTTACAAAAGTTACTGACTTCGTTTAGTTTTCAACACAGCAACAGTAATCTAAGCATGAAATACTAGAATAAAGTAGAGAATGAAATGGTTATCTTAACTTTGAATAATTTAACACACCACGGTGAAGTGAGACTTCAAATTAGACATCCTAAACCGAGTCATTTCACTGTCACCTGCAGCATAACTAATATAATGTAAAGCCCAACAATATCCCAAGGGATTTTGAGGGGGAGTTGCAGCTTCTGTATTTGAGAAGAGAGAGAGATGGCCTGTGGTGCCTTCTGGATGGATTTCTATAGAAATACCGCAGGCATGAACACAGGAGAAAACTTCAGGCAAAAGAGTGTAGAGAAAAATGTTTGACTGGCGCATACTCCAGGATTTGCCTAAAGCCTTAGGAAAAACAGGAAAGTGAGGGACTTCTGCTAAGCTAGCCCTGTTGATGATCTGGATATAATTGATTAAACAATGGCTATTTATTATTTATTTTTTTAATAAGAATTACGTATTTGCTACTTCAATAGGTTGCAGGTTGGAAAAACCTCAACTTGATGTAAATACCCCCCCCCCTTTCTTTTTTAAATTTAAATAAACTACTAGGACTGGGCAGTATGTCCTGATAATAAAATCTCCAATTCTTTCACAACAAATTCAACTACTAATTTTAATCAATTTTTATTGTCCTTCTCTTTTTTTAGGCAAAAATTAACATCTTACTCGGGAGTTGACATTAAAAGTGCAGCTATAAATACAAGCTGTATTTAGTTGCAGCGTACGGGTGCTGCCTGTTTTTGGGGTTATCCGGGCTTGTGAAGGGTCGTAAACAAGAGCAACTGCATCTTAAGGGGAGCATAGGTGTGTTTTGCAGTTCCTTTGAGGCTTGTTGAAAATGGAATGTTTGATTCTCATGCATATGGTAAATGTATTATAAAGAATTCACAAGGCTATTTTAAGTTGTTCAGACTTCTGATGTTTGGGTGACGCTGTCGTATGATGCACTAACGCCACACTTGTTAGGCTGCATTCACATCGAACGTGATTTTCTTATCAGAAGCATCCAGTTCTAATGTTAAGTCAATGTACAGATGCGATCAGAGGTCCTGCGGCACAAATTATTCTCAGTATTATTTTTTCCCCCTCCTTGGACCAATGCAGGACAGCAAGTAGTCAAAAGAGGTCACAGATATTTGAAAATACAGGAGGAAGTGGTCATCATTTAGACGTAGCTCCTGCTGCAGGGGGGAAGCTCACCGTTCCGGGAGAGTCTCATGAACCAAGATCTCATGAACCAAGACTCTTCAAAATAAATAAACCGGATCTCTCAACATCATCGGCATCTTCCATGCATTGTAAATGAGAAAAACCCAGACGCTGCCCCATGTAGCGATCATATGAAAAGGCAAATTTGCTGTGCGTCGAAAGAGAGGCGTCCGATACGAATGTTTGTAGAAAAATATGCGCTTGAACATTTTTTTTCTACTGACTCACCAAGTGGTCTAAGACCTAGATGTTTTGTTCTGACCACCTGCAGAGGTTTTCCCATTATTCGCCTGCAGACAACCTGTATTCACCCTTAAGGGCAGTTATGAATGAGCCATGGTAAATAAAATTACATTCTCCTCCACGATAAATTAGCCACAGGTCTGCAAAACGTTTCTACAGGCACATGAGTAACTCATTAGGTGTCATGCAAACTAGGAATTCATCTAGGTGAGGTAAAATGCAGTTTTAATATACTGCTGGAAAAAACCCTGCATATCCATACATATGTATATATTTTTCCCAACTTGCTATATAAGCTGCTGATTGGGATTATAGACTATAGCGCCAGCAGCTACACTTGCAACACAGACACATTATGGCAAATGTCACAGGTATTATTACCACCCATTCTTTGCTCAGTTTAAAGCAACAGAACTGACCCATTAACAGATTGAATGTTGTTTATTCGCTTTTGTCATTTTTAATTAAAGATGATCACTGCTCCAGCTGCTGTCATATCGCAGCCGAAAAATGAATTAAAAAAAACAACAACAAATAAATAAATAAGCATTGCATGACACTCTTGATTACAAGTGTAATTGTTATTGTCGTTTTCGCGTTAACACACCCTATGGGAGTCGTGAAATGACTCTAATGGATTACTTTTCATCAGTGGAATGTTCATTATCCCTGCGTGCGGCCATGTGTTAACTAAACTGCACAGACATGTAAAGTAATGCTACATTGATCCCCCACTTTTTTTTTAACAGTTTTACAGGTTATTTATTTGTTACATCGTTACTCAAAATGTTTAGATTTGAAGCAGAATCTTTCTTTTCAACAAACATTTGAAGCTCTTTCCAGTCTTAATTCTTGAAATACAATCCTCAACTTTTTTTTGCTTTCTCTGCCTCTGCTATTATGGGAGACAGGTATCTGGGCAGTGTTGGCACTTTTTAGAAGAAACACTGCTTACCTACCACTTCAGCAGCATGTGGGCACACTTTGTGCTGCATAATCCTTTTCTAGAGAATTCCTTCTATTTTATACTTATTTTGATTTCTCAAAAAGTTGCTAAAAATATATACTACACACACATTATAAGAGCATATAGTGGAGGAAATAAATATTTGATCCCTTGCTGATTTTATAAGTTTGCTTGGAAAAAAAAACGTTTCAAATCAAAATTTGAACAGTGAAAGATAGAAAATCACAGAAAAAAAGAATCAAGAAATCAACTTCAAAGAGTTTATATACATTTATTTGCATTTCACTGGGGGAATACAGTAAGTATATGTTGGAAAGACTTATTACTTTGTGGCAAAGTCTTTTTTGGCAAGCACTGATGTCAGACATTTCTTGTAGTTGATGAGCAGGTTTCTGCTGCTATCAAGAGGAATTTTGGTCCACTTTTCTTTACAAATGACTTGTAAATCATTCACATTTGGTGGCTGTTGCTTAGCAACTCCGAGCTTCAGGTCTCTCCACAGGTTTTCTATAGGTTAGAGGTCCGTAGACTGGCTGGGCCACTCCATTGATATGCTTTTTCTTCAGCCATACTTTCGTTGCCTTGACTTTTGGATCATTATCATGTTGGGTCACCCATTTTAAGCCTCCTGAAGGAGGTAAGTCAGTTTTTACCTAGGATTTGGAAACCCCACCAGGTGAGATTTTGCTTGGAGCCCCAGACCTATAGATGGATTGATGGCCATGTTGCATTACCTGTATTTTGGTTCAATTGCACTAACAGTTGTCAGCTTAAATCTCAGCTACTTGTTGATGGTTCTGTAGTCCGTTCTAGTCTTGTGCAGGTCTACAATCTTCTCCCTCACACTAAAAACTCAGTGGTTGGGTTATTATTAACCCAACTTTAGGGTTAAAAAGGGACTAACTATTTAATAATAATCGCCATCATCATCATCATCATCATCATCATCATAATAATAATAATTATTATTATTATTTAATGATTTATTTTAACCCTCAATTTTGGGTTACTCTAATCCAGTGTTTTTCAACCAGTGTGCCGCAGCACACTAGGGAGATGGTCGGGTGTCCCGTTGGAAATTGCTCTCATTAACCGATCTAAAAACATTTCCCATATCCAGGATATCAGCTCTTTGTTCATCCAAACAGGCCCTGATAAAACACTGACAAGTTAAGAATATGAAAGACCATAAAATACTTTTTTCTTTGTGTTTATTTGATTCTTTTAAAGATATTATGATAAGAATCACGGTACCGCGATTTAGCCACAGCTACAGTTGTATTAGGAAAAGCCCCCCCCCCCCGCTTAACTGTCTCCACCAATCATTCTTGGAAGCTTTCTCACACGACATCAGTCTGACCAATCAGAAGTGGTTCAAGTCTTCACTTCCTTGTTCAGATTCTGCTCATACAGTCTCTCAGTTCCAACAAAAATAACAGCAAAAGCTCGTCTTTAGCGGTGCAGCTTTCCATAGAATCAGTGTCAGACCATGGAACAAGTGAACAAAACAATGAAGCTCAGAGACGCCAGTCTGTCTGCGTTCGGCGGCTGTTTGCACTACATCTCCCATGATGCATTGGGTTAAAGTGACAGCGTCTCAGCGCACAATGAGTCGTCCTTGTTAAACGTCTTGAAACCACAACGAACACACATCAAACAGTTTTTAAATCTTTTAACTTAACTTTTATTACATCTTTTAGAAAAAAACAGCAGCAACTTCCAGCTTTTTCTGCCACAATTCTCACAAAACTGTATGTGAGATTGCAGAGGGGCTGTAGATCAATTCAGACTATGAGTTATGAGTTTCTCCATTTTTTTTTTTTTTTTTTTTTTGGATGCTGGTGTGCCGTGGGATTTTTGTCAAGGTTAAAGTGTGCAGTGGCTCAAAAAAGGTTGAAAAACACTGCTCTAATCAACCCAACTGCTGGGTTGAAATAATAACCCATTTAAAAAGTCAAACTATCCCAACCTCTATTTAACTCATAATCCTGGTTTAAATTTGTCACAACGTGATGTGACAAGAGTGGCCTGGTTTACATAGGAGGCAGATGACTTTCTGAGTTCAGGAACAGGTTGTTATTTTCTATTACACCTTGGCTGCAAAGCTCACTCATGCTCTCTCTTTTTTTACACTGAGCTCCTTCTCTTTTATGGGCTCCAGTTATTTGGCTGGCCATGCCCAGGAAGGAAGTCACTTTTAAACAAACAAAAAAGAAAATATACAACAAAAGATAGAAATGTCTTGTAAATCATACAGTTAAAGTCCTGCAAATAAAGACAAACATAAATAAACAACTCAAATCATTACAACAAAAGGTATGAAGCAAAAGCCTTGGCCACCATTTTGTTCCTTGGGCAGCAGGAAGAGAAAGTGAGAAAACATTACAAAATCAAACCAGTCTCAAACATTTGGTCATTATGCTATGATAGCCAGGTGACAAGTAGATACTTCTACTTTGTCACAAAATGTATAATAATATTTGCTATTTATGCTCCTAGGACCCAGTTTTTATTTACCATAAGCATATTTTCTAATATATTGCAATAAAAATATTTAAATCTCTCACATTACCCCTCAAAATGTATTTAACCCAAACAAACCAAACAGGGACATCAACACCATATTCAAATGCAGAGGCACACATCTGACCTACTGCTTTCTTGAATCAGTAGGGGTTAATGTTTCACAGATACAAGTTTTCATTTAAAAAACTTTTAGCTGGAGTTAACAGAGCATGAACATGAACTCTTTTATGACCAGCAATCAGTTTTTTGGTTTATTTTACAGTTAAATCTTTTAACATCAGCGACACCTAAACAACACAAGCTCTTTGGCGTATCATAAATCTTTGACCGTCTGCGCAATCTAGGTTTACATTAATCTATTAATTTCAGGAGAAAAGCAAACAGCTATTTTTAAAAACTTCACTTCACCAAGCTGTGTAACAGAGAGAGATGGAGGGCAAGCTAAGAGGGAAAAAAAGAAAACGTATTTCTAAAGCAGCTCTATAAATGATCTCATGAACGCAGACATGGAAACACGTTTACCAGGTCTTGAGTAGAGTTCTCTAAAGAAATAACATCCCAAGCTACTCTCAACATTACTCATGTCATCTATGATGTAGCAATGGCGTTGTAAAAATACGTTTGGCGGTAGCTCCTCCCTGACACAGCAGGTTCATTTGTACCCCATTTTTAGATCACCTTCAAGCAGCGAATTTACTGAGCGAGTTGCGTTTGGTGTGAGCGCAGCAAAAGGCATTAGTAGCAATCAGTATCGACGTTACCATCTCAGCAAGCTAATTTTCCAAAACAATGCAGCTAACTAAAGAAAAGTATGGATCGATTCCACTTTCTTCTCTTTCCTCCTTTTTCTTCTGAGATTCGGAGCGAGTAAAGTCGACTGATAGTAGTTCATGCTAGTGTGCTATTGAACCAATAAGCATAATACCGGTAGCTGGAAAACACGATCTACAGTTGGAGACAGCCAAATTCAAACTAACTTTGTTTCGCTGCTAAAAATGCAATGATCTAAAAGCAGTGGTCTCTAGCTCTGTATTTTTTTTTATGTTTTTCTACAAAAAATATATTGTTAATATGTGCATACATTTTACAAGTCATGCTAAAGTATTTTGCAGCAATGTTAAATGTGTGTTTTTGAATTTTGTTTTAATTTGCTGTAAATTAGGTTTAAATATTCACCTTCCCCTTGATTCATTACACTTATATTTTAATTTCTTTAAATAATATAACAATATAACCTAGTGTTTATTTTGCTGTATACGACTGTGTCATAAACACTCATAAAATATGTAGCCCATTTAAAAAATGTCAGTTTAATATTTTATATATTATATATTTTCATTGATCACGCATGACTTAAATAGACCTAAATCACTCAGGTATTATACTTCTATACACATCCCCCCACATGCTAATGCATAGTGCAGGGGTGTCAAACATACGGCACGCGGGTCGTATCCGGCCCGCCAGGTGGTTAAGTCCGGCCCACACATGAAGAGTAAAAACCATAAGCATTGTTAAAAAAGAAAGCAAGTTTCTAGTCCATTCCTGCGGTGAGTTATTATTTTTTAAAGAAATAACCGAAATGCGCAATTCCGCCACTAGGGAGAGCAAAGGAAAGGCAATCAGCATATCTCTGCATGTGCCAAAAGTTAAACCTAACAGCTCTGTGTCTGGGTAGGATGCACCTTGGTTCCCTATGAGCTTTGCCGCTGTTATCTTGCCATAAGGATGATCAGTAGCAGCACCCTAATGACCAAAATGTTGTCAAAAAGTGAAGTGGAGTGAAGAGATTTCCAGGAAAAATGGACAGTTTTTTTCTTTCTTTCCTGAAGCTTAATGCAAAACCCCCATGCTTGGTATGTCATCAACAGGTTGCAGTGCTCAAAGAATATAACATTCAGCACCATTAAGAGACTTACCATAAAGAAAAGTTTCTGGATTCCTTAAGTGTCTGATGTAAAATATTCAGTCTGTATAAAAGTTAAATAGACCAACTTTTTTTTTTAATTGAAATTAATTTTATTCGATATCCATTGGCCCCAAGTGATTAGGCTACTATGTTGGTTGAGGCATTTTTTTTTTCAAATTGAGTAAAAAAAACAAAAACAAAGCTGTTATTTTGCTTTTATGTTATGGTTGACATCAGACAGGCTGAATGTGGCCCCCGAACCAAAATGAGTTTGACACCCCTGGCATAGTGGATAAAGTTTACAGTAAAATCAACAATGATGTATATTTAACCAAATGAATGGGTCAGGAAAAAAAACACAAAAAAACTTATGAAGTTGGCTTAAAAATGAACCACAAATTGGGTTGAAATAAAACCACTATAACCCAGAAAACTAGTTAAGCTCCATAATGTAACACAGAATTATAACCAAACATGAATAACCTATAAATTAGGTTATAGACATAACCAAAGTGTTTTCAGAGGGCTGAATACCACTGAAAACTCTTTAGTTTTTCCCATGTTGGAGAGTTTGGAGTATGACCTATTTACTGATTCTGTGGACAGGTGTCTTTTATGTGAAAGGAAAAGCCTAAAGCAGGATTCAAGAGACTTTCACTGTTTCGACATTTTGCACCAAGCCTCTTCCATCTGTAGGTGCATATACGCTAGTATCGGGTAGCGACAGTCCAGTATGAACACTGTATGATAAAAGCAAGTTCAAGAACTCAGCGCATTCCTGAATGCATCTCATGTCTGTTGTGTCCGTTGCATTAGGATTGGTGTTTTTCAAGTGGTGTAATTTTCCTTACCATATTTGCATCAAGTATCACGTTAAAGCAAGATTTGCACAGCTTTTACATTTTGCACCAAGCCTCTTCCAACTGTGAGTATTAATACATACACTAGTACCAGGTAGTGGTAGTCCAGTGTGAACACTGTATACTAAAAGCTTCAGATACTGATTTACCTCAGTGAAATGCTAATAATTTTATATAAATTCTTTAAAGTGGATTTCTTGATTTTCTATCTCTCTCTCTCTCACTGTTCAAGTGAACCGACAATTAGAATGACAGACTGTCACTTTCTTTTTAAGTGGGCAAACCCACAAAATCAGCAAGTGATCCATTACTTGAGTCCTTTACTGTGTTACCTACAATTTGCTTTAAACTTGTTATATATGAGACAAAAATAATAAGTAATGTAACAAATCAAAGTTATGATTACCTTTATACCTAATTAGTCGTAAAAGATGGTGACTGATAGATGCCAGAAAAACAGCATGTTGGATAGACATCAGCAACCCTCTGTTACCTGGAGAAGGCCTGCACTGAGATCCTTCCTCAATCCTCACTACTCTTCCTAAGCAGAATGATTTTCAGGTCAAGTGACGGAGCAAGGCATTAAGGGAATAACAAAAGAGAGCAGCATCTTCAGAGAAACACCACAGGCTCCACGTTAACTCTTTTTCTACATATGCCTGCCCGGCATGAAAGCAATTCCAGCTGAGCTGTCAAAGCCTGTTAGGACACTTGATGAATTTATCACCTCTGATGTTGTAAGTCAGCACAGATTTGCATGAAAGGCTTGCTGAATTTAGGTACATGCAAATGTGAAGTGGTCCAGTCGAAAAATGGATAAAAAAACTGATTGGGTCAACAAAGGACAGGCTAAAAATAAAAGAACATGAAAGAATTGTTTTGTACCCATGCAGTAATGCATTTGGCATAATCACTGCTTCATGTAACAGTTTGGAGGGGACAGATTGTGTGCAGAGGAGGTCAAATGCATACCTGTGAATAAAGCATCACTTAGGTCTAATCATACAGCAGAGAAACAAAGGAAGGAACAGCACATCTATGCATCCTGTAAGTAGTTTGCTGTCTTTTCATCTTTTTTTCCGCGTCTATTAGTTTGCTGTGACAGGCTGATGATGTTGTACAGGATAGTTTCCTCTGCAGGCCCACAGGAAAAAGCTTGGCTGACAAAGACCATCTGGCATCTCATCATTATTCAGAATAACCCGCAGGACAGAGCCTGGCTGTCACGTAATAGTGAGTGATATGAAACCCTAAGAAAAAACATTTCCACATTCATTATTTTAGCAAATGAAAGCAAAACTACAGTGTCGGAATAGCAGGCATTTGAAAATTGGATTTAAACATCATTTAAAAGTATCTGGGGGGGGCAAAGATTTTGACAAAGGATTGTTACGCTGGAGTGTTTCCATTGTTTTAACAGTTAGTCGTTAAGCATTTCATCCATAATTACTTTGAAGGGATCATTTATGTAAGCTTCACTACATTAAGAACTCCAAGGATCTTGTCTTTGAAACCTGTGGTGCATGGTCAAAGAGCCTTAGCATGTGTGCAATTTAAGTATAGCCACGGTGGTTTTAAGTGGAAAAAAGAAAGCGATCTGTATACTGTGTAAGATTCAAAAAGTGCTGTCTTTAAACAGTTCCTAAAAGCACTGGCAACCTTAGCATGTTACATAAAAACTATCCAATTGGTCATACAGTGTTCCCTTGTTTATGACAAGGGATATATTCCATGAATAACCCATGTTACCCGAAATCTGCAAAGTAGGATTACAGATGTTTTGAGGCTCCATTGGTGCGAAATGTCGATCTATCAAACTAAAAGTTTTCTGTACAGGAGATCAATGACAGAGGAGATTCATTGAGAAGGTCTCCAGCAGGTCGAGACGTAGAACACAGACTGCTGTAAAAATCAGTGAAACAGGACGCCCATGAAAGATAAATGGCAAAATAGCAAAGGAATACTGTACATATTTGTACTATTTTGTTTTTAGGTTGTGTAGATCTGAATGCTAGGCCAGCATGCCAGCTGAGCATCCCACATGTCGTCAGCTTTAATAAAATCACTAATTCAAATGCCGCTCATTACAAATCCAAACTTCAATGTGTGCAAAAACTAATTATTTTCATGAAAAAAGAAGAAAATAAAATTTGATTTGATAGTACTGTTTGGCCCAAAATACTTTCTTGAAATGATCATTTGATTTGGAAATGGGTAACAGTTCATTCAAAGACTCTAGTGTGAACCCAACAGATGAAGTAATCTTTTGTTTTGATAATCAAAGAACAACTGCTAACATTAACATTGGGAGTTGGGTCATCTAGACCCCACTAGACAGTGCGCTGAACCTTTTTCTTCAATGATTTGTGATCTTCACTGGTGTCCATGGATTACATGAAATCCTCTCCACCTTTATCCACCATTGTCATGGTAGGGAGAACACGTCAATCTAAGGGTGGGGTCATAGGATAGCACAAGTGTTAAAAAGAACCTTTTGTATCAGGTATTACGGGCAAGCGTGAAGAAATTGAAAAAGTGCATGTGTGCATTGATCAAAACAATGGTAAACCAACAGATACAAAAAAAAGCTAAAATTATAAAATTGAAAAGTACCTCTGAATAACATGGTCATTTTTATGCCAGTATCCTGAAGCCCTCACTGCACTTGACCACAGCTCAAGTACAGCCCCAACTTTGTCATTGATATACGGCTTGTAAAAGCCACCTGTATTCTGTTTTTTACCTGTCTTTGGTTGCAGTGGGTGGCCCTCCTATGAAGCAGAGATTGATCACTGTTGCAAGCATGTCTGCTGTTAGTGTGAGGAACATTCTCAACCTTCTTTGTTTGGGTTTTTAAATATATTGACTACTTAAAATCTGTTGAATTTTATCCTCTGTTACTCAAGAACTTTCAAGCTTTCTCAAATCACTCAAGCTTTGGATAGTAGTTTCGTTTTTTCCCCATTTGTTGTTTGATTTCATGATGTTTTAGGGTGTATTCAGACTGGTCACATTTGGTTAACTTAAAGTAAACCAGAGTTCGTTTCCTCCTTTAACCTGGATCAAAAATTTCAGCCCAGAAACCGCTCTCAAACCCATCTTGAAAGGTGGTCTTGTCAGAGGGGTGGGGGTGAAGCCCCCGAGCAATCAAAAATTTTAGGGATCGGCTGGGGAGCTTGCTAGTTGCTCCAGAGACAGCCAAAGCCTTGGTAGTTAAAAGGTTTTAATAAAATAGTCTAAAGAATGACATAAAACACATGTAAAGCCGTCACATCAGGAGAACAGTGGTGGAAATTGTCCATATGACGCTATTGTCCAAGTGTCCACCTTGACGTTCGTCCCACACCCAAGTCCTTCACACGAGCAGGCCTGCACTCCAAGCCACCAGTACACATGCAATCAAAACAAGGCAAATCCACAAATAGTTTTAAAAGCACAAAAACAGTCATGCAAAAGAGTTAAAAGTCAATCCATATAAAACCCAATTAAAATCCACTGGTGACTGAGCTACAGGCTGTTCATAGAAGCTCGGTGTGTAGCTGGCACACTTAACTTTAGGAGGGGTGAAGCCCGTTCACCCCTCTGCGTCTCCAAATGGCAGTGTGAGATCTTCTCGAGGGTATGCTGCCTCCCTCCTCCTCCACGTGAGCGATTAACTGGTCCGCGCCCCGATGAAGACCTGTGGTGGCTGTGGCCTGTGTTTTGCCGCCTCCGCGTCGTGAATTGCGCACCTCCGGCTCCAAGCCTTCCTCCTGCCTGCACCTTCCAGGTTGCGCCCAAGTGGCACGGACCTCGCGTCTCTGGCTCCGACAGCAGGCCAAACTCAAACGCCATAGGCTCCACGCGCTGGCTCCAACAGTTCTCTTAATGCAGGCTGTGCCCAAGCGTCAGGAACCCCACGCGCCGGCTCCAACAGTCCTCCTCTTCTCCCCCCCGCCGGCCGCGCACTGGTGCTATATAAGAGAATAACAGCCTCCTTGCTCTGTGTGTGACCACGCCCTCCCACACAGGTGTCCTTCATCCACCATCAGCAATCTGTGCAAGCAGTCACAAACTACCTGCTGACAGTCTCGGTTCATTTCCTGAGCTTCGGTTTGCTGTGAGATTCCTCAGTCTAAATACAATCTGATCCCTGAGCAGAATAACTGGACCACAACGGGCACCGTAGCGAAGGTGAACAGAGTAGGAATGAAGCAACAGATGAGCCAGGAACAAATGTAAAGGAACGATTGTCATGTTATCAAACAGAAAAAAAAGTCCAACTGCTTTTTTTAATTTTTTAACAAAGCTGAAATGCTTCTTACATGCTCTTCTGTGTCTTGATACCCGGCACTCACGCGGCACTCCTGTGACGTCAGCCTAAAACTACCGTGAAGTTTTGTTATCAGAATTATCTTTAAAAAAATGCCATAATCATTGGGGGATGAGGTCAGAATCATTAAAACAGTTTTTAACGGGACACACACTGCTCCTCAATATTTCCCAACAATCTATGTCATTAGCACTTAGCAGCATACCTTCATACCCGATGTCTCCTCAGCACTGCAGTTGCCAGCATCCTTGCTAGCACACATGGTTCATCTCCTTGCCAGTAACTGCCATGCAGCATGCCTCTTCCATACCAATAAAACAAGTAAAAAGTGTTGTTCCCGATATTCAAAACGGGTAACTGAAACATATAGTTTTAATAGGTTAGGATAAGAAAATGTGGTTCTTGACCAATGAATGAAGAGATCTCTGGTTTAGAGTGATGAAAGTGGTTAATTTTTGGCAACTTGGGTCTAGTGGAATTTGGCAAAATCCACTGGAAGCGTCCAGAGTGGATAAGACTTTGGCACCGGCCAGCTTGGGTGTTATATCATCCAGTGTGGGTAAAATGTAACGTTCGCGCTTTACTCCCTTGTTCAAGCGTTTAAGGTCGACACACACTCTGACCTCTTTTTTGTTGTGTTTTGGTGCAGACACCGTTGGCCCACACCAGTCTGTTGGTTCCGTAACCTCTTCTATGATGCGTTTTAACTCTTTTTCCACCTTTGGAAGGAGTGGAAATGGGACTCGTGGTGGTGTACTGACACTGTAAGGCACTGCATCATCAGTCAGCTCTATTTTGACAGGCTCACAGTTCAGCAATCCGATTTCCCCAAACACGTCATCTGGATGATCACTTTTCATTTCATTGACTCTTGTGACTGGTCCCATGCACTTTGACACCAACCTGCCGAGCAAGTTACTAGCATATTGTCCTTTTATGACTGTAATCCAAAATCTTCATTTTCGTTTTTTGAACGTGGTAGTGGCCAACGCATCTGACTTTTACACCTGGGCTATAAATTGTTGGCTTAGCCTGGATCAGTTTTGGTTTGGGCTGGAGCTTACTAAAAGTCACTTCTGTCATAACAGTGGTATCTGCACTGGTGTTGATTTTAAAATCCACTGTTTTGCCATTTATCACCAACTCAATGTTCCAGTCAGTGTCTGGCTCTGACTCATCAACAACAGTAGGAATTGACTTTGTTGCACCTAAAAACAGTTCTCCAAAAAATGAATCCTCATCTGAATCTGTTACAGCCTCTGCTCTAACTTTCTTCAGCATCTTTGTTTTGCACACTACAGCAAAATGTCGCATCTTGTTACATTTTCGACATCTTTTATCACGAGCGGGGCAATTTTCTCCTTTCCCATGATCCCGGATGCATCTTTGACACTTTTGCTTGTTGTCACCGTGTTTTTGTGCATAAACGTGTGCTTTCTGTTTGTCATAGCTCCACTTTGCGCCATTCAAACTTCTCTGCTTCACTTCATTCACTGCTGTTTCTCCGTGCTCTGCCGTTTCACCTGCTCGCTCTAGCGGGCGAGTTGAATGGCTCTCTCTAGTCTCAGGTCCGCCTCGAGCTGCAGCTGCTGCGACACATCTTTATCCAGCAGACCGATAACTATCCGGTCCCGGATCTGCTCGTCTTTGCTAGCGCCAAACTCGCAGTGTTGCGCGAGCTGATAAAGGCTGCACACGAACGCCTCAACTGTTTCCCTGGCCCTTTGGCTCCCCTTGTGAAAACAGGCGCAATCGTGAATAACGTTTCTTTTTGGAACAAAATGCTCATCAAACTTCGCCATTACGAGTGAAAAGTTAAATTCTGGATGTGGCCTGGCCTCAGTAGCAGCAGGAAACACAAACGAGCCGTAGATTGGTTCAGCCGTAGATTGGTTCAGAATCCCTCCCCATTGAGTACAAAAGCGAGTTAACCTGTACCTCATCGGTCTCTTTATCCAGCTTTGAGGTAACTCTGAACCAGGAGAACCTCTGCCGCCATGTGGGCCGAAAGACATGAAATAAAAAATCGAACTGCTACGGAGTTTCAAACGTTGCCATTTTACTTTTCAAAGTCGGCGTGAAGTCCTTAATGCTGACACTATGTCATCTTACTAGCGGAGAGATGAGACCAACTGTCGTTCATAACACTGCTTTAATCTCAACGGCAGCTCAACCATGTGTAGCAGGTACAGACATATTTTCTTCTGCATCAACATTCAACGTCTGACCCCTAGTGGTCAGTCCTTCACATGTATGGTAAGTGCAGGTGATCAAATCTCACAACAGACTCCAACAGCCACACAGCCTAACGTAGTCCGCTATTATATATTGATGAGGCCGAATCTACCTTAAAACCGCCCAAATTATGCATACCCGCCCAAAGCCATTTTTATTTAATTGTTTATTATTATTGATTTATTAAATTTAGAACCAAAACCAGGCGGAGAACTGCCCAATCTGGCAACACTGGATGTGATGAAACCTTGTGCTGCGTGTGTAAGAAAGAGGGAGAGTGCGTGCAGCGCAAAAGCAAGTGCTCTCACTCACTCTTGCTCTACTCTGCTCCTTCCTCTTACAAACACAGTTTGCTGACGCACATACTCATTCTACAACACCTATACAGTTAGTTCATTAGTTAGATAGTTAGTCGTTACTGTTATTTGTTAATAGAGAATACTGCGTTGTAAGTATTACTCGTACTGGTAATCATTTGCGAAGCGGCCGGGGGATTTTGTGTGTGTGTGTGTGGGGGGGGACCGCGACACCGCAAATCCTGCTGCTTCATCTGCGTGGTGATCAAAAATCCCACACCATCACAGTTCTACTTCAAACAGTGCCTGTGACGCGGCAGTAACACAGCAGCAAAATGGTAGTAACAGCACTAACAGAGCTGGTTAAAAGAAACATACCGGTAAAAGTCACTGAGAGCAGCAGCAACTTATAGGCGTGTGACACTCTGTACAGCACGCGCCTCCTGTGCACTGAAACCATGGAACTCTTCCTCCTCAGTATCAGATTGGAATAGGTTCAGAAATTTTTCCCCACACTCTCTCTGTCTCTCCTTCGTTGTTGCTGTTAGTGTCACTCTGACGCAAATTCACTCCTGAGTTTGCGCTCTCCTCTCCGTCACGCAGCAGATCGGCTTTTCCAAACCCGTTGGTGATGGTGGATTTTTTCACACTGCTTTCAACGATTGCTTTTGAAAGCTGCGTCATATGCATTTTTTCTTGCATTTTCAATGATGAGAGTCTGTTCGTGCTACTCATTTACAAAGCAGGAATTTATATTAAACTTGCGTCTTCCTCGACACATATACCATATTCCCCCTGTCTCACTCTAACCCTTTCTGCTCGAGCGCCTCTAGCGCACGTTCGAAAAAATGTATTAAAAAAAGAAAGAAATGCATAAATTAGCTGCATCATTGAATAAGCCGCAGTGTTGAAAGCGTGTGACAAAGGAAGCGGTTTATAATCCGGAAATTACGGTATATTAAACGTTCAATCGTGTACTAACTGGAGGAAACCAGCATAGTGAGATGAGCTCCACCAGTAGCTGCTAGTGAAAAAAAATGTTAGAAAGTAAGATGTTGTATGAAAACTATCCCCATTCAATTTAAACAATGATCTCCTGTGCTAGCCATGCTAGGTAGCTTAATGCTAGCGGGGTTTCCGGCTCATTTCATGACTTGTACGGATTAAACAAAGTCGATTTTTTAAGACAGTGTCAGGATCGGTCATGTCAAACCTGGGAATGATTGCCCGTGAATTGTCACCAGGATTATTCAAGTTTTTTTTGCAGGAGCTTCGACCTCAGTATACACATTCAGAATAATGTGCTCCATATTTTAAGGCGCTCTGTTCTTTTATGAAACACATAAGGGCTTAACCAAAATATTTTATATTCTGGAGAATTGTCTCCTAGTGTCTCACAATCTGCAAAATAGCTTAAAACCACTTTTAAAACACTGAGCCAAAAGTTAAAATTCAAACATAAAAAAGCATTACAGATCAGTTGCAGTAAAATTACCCCAAACAATCATGTTTCATCATTGCAGCAAGGGGTCCAAAACTTAAAGCAGACGCTATGCTGAGAAAAGGAATAGACATAGACATAGGTGAGTAAACAGTTTTAAAAGATGAGTGATAATGACGCAGTTGGGGCCGTGCTTAAGCTGTATTCAAGTGCAATGAGGATTCACAGCACAGACACACCAAATGAAAAAAAAGTTGAGGAATGTAGGTAGTGATTATCTACAGTATAGTGGGGAAATGCATAAGATCCAAAACAATGGTGATCAAAAATGAAACCAGTTCTGAGTAATCAACAGGAAAGCTAAGTGTAACAGGAAAATACTCTGGGCTAAAGAAGCAGAAAACCTTGTAAAAATAAGATAATGGTAAAACTATATTAAATCAAGAAAGCAAACACAGCAAAGATCCTTGCAAAATCACAATAACCTGGGGTGTTGTGAAGGGGAAAACAAATACATATGTTTTGCATTCATTTTTTAATACAATGATAAGGGGTTTGTTCCCCATTTTTTTCTGATAGTGTTAAAAAAATCCAAATAATTGCACAGAAATTTGTTGCATAGAAATGAGGATGACTGAGTGCTTCTTGCTTCGCTTTAGTTCTTTTTCTGTAACCTACTAGTGACATTTGCAGCTGTGCTTTGCATCTGAGCTGGAGGCAAAATGTCCATATGATCAGAGCCATTTTGTCAACAGACATAAAAGCAAACACTATGGGGGGGCAGATCTGGAACTGGATTTTTAATCTTGTTGCAGCAAATCTACATCATTATCTAGCATTATGTCCGGGAAAATATCCAAAAAGATTCTTTGCAGCAAGATTGTCAGAATGAAAGTTTGTCATAGAGGGATTTGAAAAAGCGTGGCTATTTTGGTTGCGCTTATAATTGAAATAACGATGGGAAAGCTCTTATCGTGTAAAAGACATGAAATAAAAATATCATATGTTTAGACAAAAGGATTAACATAAAGACCAAGAGAATACCCATCATCCCCTTTGGGAAACACAGTCAAAAAGAGTTTGAAAGTGATAGAGATCAAAGCATGGCCAGTGGCCTCCTTCAAGTCCAGTTTCATTAATGTTTTTTTGGAGAGAGAGTTTAACATTTGTACCCTCATTAAAAGCAGACCTCCACTGATTTATCTGGAGCTTGAGTGAAGGTGACGAGGCAGCAAGATTCAGAAAGGGATTAATGACTCCATCAAAAATCTTTTGAACTGAATAAGGAGTCTGAGCCAAACTACTCTGAATTTGATTTAACATTTTAGGGATTATCAAAACAAGGCCCAGTGCTCTTGATAAAATTCTATTTTGGGATTAATATATATTATTAAACCATTGTCAGCTTTTGTCTTCCTCATTCAACCCACTCACATTAGCAAACTGCACTTAATTTAATTTAATTTAATTTAATTTAATTTAATTTAATTTAATTTAATTTAATTTGGTGAGTCAAGCCAAGCAGCGTAATGGTTTAATTCAACACTAGAAATTATGAATCTTGGAAATTATCTTTAAACATGTTAAGTTTCTCCATCTCAGATGTATTGTTTTCTTTGAGGTGAATTGATAACCTGTTCAATCTCTATAGTGAGGCTTGCCATCCAAGAACAACTTCAACATGTGCAGAAACTAAAAGAAGACTGTTAAAAAAGAATGATTCGTGGGTGGATAATTATTGGGATACATTTTATTTTTATCTTTTAGCAGTAATAAGACTTGCTTTGAGCCTGATGACCCATGAACCAAACCAGAATGTTAGTAAAATGAACTTCCTGAAGCTTAAAAAGCTTGAAGTCTTTCTGCCTTCTTAATCCTGCAATTTCCCTCAGCAATAGTGGAACTGACGCAGTGACCTAAATAAGAAGTTAACACTTGAACAGTGGGTATAAACAGTTTCTTTTTAAGGAAGTATTTTTGGATGGCTTTTTTTGTAAATTCAACTTCATAATAGAAAAGAATCGTGTAGATGATTGTATAGCTGAGCTCTTAAAACCTTCAGTTGCACTTGTTTCTTCCTAAATTAGAAAGAAAATGGATCCGTCCTGTACTTGATGTCATTCATGATACATTTGTTTCAATAGAACGAAAAAAAAATGGTATAAACTCTCAACTTATGTACAAATTAACAAATAAATACTTAAAATACAATAAAGAGTGGGCCCAAGATTATATTCTATTACAGTTGATATTTTTAAATGGAATCATGGAAATGTACACATTTTTTTAATGATATTCTATCTTTTTCAAAGGTCTGCAGATGGTGCATATCTTGCTACAGGATTTGGAATGGTGTCCGTAGCTGTAGTTTTGTCCTACTGCTGTGGTAGTGATTTAACACAGAATCATGCAAGCCGAAGATCCACCTTTGCTCCACTGTGTCCGATGTCTCCTGTGGGATTTCAAGACATTCATAAAGCTGATGAAACCTGCAATTTCTTGAAGGGCATGCTCTGACAGTCTTTACCGGCCCTAGGACTGAGCCCTTACCCATAAGGAAAATTTGGAAGACCTTGGAACCAGTAAGTATAGTTGTGCAATGGGATTATGTGCGTTGGCAACTGCAAAGATGGAGAGTTCACAATCACGTTGAAGAAAGTTGTTAGAGCCTCAATCAGTGGTTCAGCAGCTTAATAGCCTGTGGATAGAAATTAGTTTTCATCCTAGATGTTCTTGCTTTGACTTCATGAAGTATCTGCCGGAAAGTAGGAGTGTGAACAGGCATCACATTTAGACTGGTGGGTATGGTCTTTGATGATGCTATGTGCCCTGCTGAGATTGACAGGCGGATTGGTGCGGTGCCCACTGCTATGCGGTCGCTGTACTGGCCCATTGTGGTGAAGAGAGAGCTGAGCCAGAAAGCAAAGCTCTCAAGTTACCGGTCAATGTTTTTTCCAATACTCATCTCTGGTCATGAGCTTTGGATAATAAGATTTAAGATTTTTTCAGATATATACGCCATTTTTTGCGCATCAATTGAATCCATTCTTGAATGTATGAGATAGTGTGCTTTTTGTTAGGATAGTACATACTGCAATTGTTGCTTAACCCTTGAGCTATCCTAGGCACTTTAACATTGGGAGTGGGTCATCTAGACCCCACAAGACAGTGTGGTAAACCTTTTTTCTTCAATGATATCTGATCTTCAATGGTGTCCATGGATTACATGAAATCCTCTTCACTTTTATCCACCCTTGTCATGGGTGGATAAAACACATCAATGTAAGGATCGGGTCATCTGGACCCCAAAGGATACCACAAGGGTTAAATCCTCCTTTTCGAAGTTTAAAAATAGGACACTGTAAAACTAAAGTAATTATTTTTATTATTAGGGTATTAAAGCTACTGAAACAGCTTTGAGCAAGACTCTACACCTGTTTGGATAAATATGAGAACTTCAGCATGATATTTACAATTTCCTATTATATTCTTCACAAAAAAGTGACTACGTAAAAAATAAAAGCTTGCATAAACTGATAAACAAATTGTCAGCAACTCAAAGACCTTATATGAATGGATGAATTTAAAAGACTTTGAAGTGGTCAACACACTGGAAATTGTTTAATCAAAATGGTAAATGGACTATATTCATTATAGGCCAAAGTTCATTCTAAAGTGTTTAACAACTGTGCATCAGCTACAGGAATATTACAAAGAGTAAGAAAAAGGGGCGATTTACATTTCCTGAACACTGGTTTATTCTATTCAGGTGTTTTTCTTTAAAGAGCCAAATTTGTTCACAGAAGCACATCTAAGTGTTTATTCTAGGTAGCACCTGCTCGGACACAGAATTTTCCAATGCTATCACTGAATAGAGTGTATTGTCAATGACAAAGTTCAAATAAATACTTTGTCATATATCCGTTGTTGGCAATGAGAGCAGTCAAACATTTTCTGTAGGTTTTCACAAACTGTTGCTGGAGTGTGTTGCCCTAGCTACACACTCTAGCGGATCTCCTCTGGAGTATGTTGCTGGGCAGCATGGACTTTCAACTCCCTCCAAAGTTTTTTCTATGGGGTTAAGATCTAGAAACTGACTAGGCCACTCCAGGACCTTGAACTGCTTCTTACGAAGCTCCTCGTTTGTTACCAGGGCATTGTGTTTGAGATCGTTGTCATGCTGAAAAACACTGCGTCTTTCATCTTCAATGCCCTTGCTGATGGAAAGAGGTTTTCACTCAAAATTTGACAATACAGTCATTCTTTCCTTGACATGGATCAATCGTCTTGGTACTTCTGCTGAAAATCTGCCCCAAAGTGTGATGTTTAACCCCCATGCTTTACAGTAGATATGGTGTTTCTGTTATGGTTTGGGTTCTGTTTGGGTTGTATTCATCTTATTTTGAATGTTCTCCCTACCTTTCTTAGTTTGAGTTTTACTTCCCTTGTCCCAGTCTCCCCTGATCGTTTGCACATGTCTCTCATCGGCCCTGTGTGTATATATGTCTTGTCACTGTGTTCCTCTTAGACTGTTCCATTATGTCTGCAACCCTGTTTTTCTGTGTTCCATAACGGTTGTTTTTCTGATTTCTCCTGCTTTGCTGTGCCTTTTGTTTTATTAAAAATTGTTTTTTGGAACATCTTGCATTTGGGTTCTGCACCAACCCTATGACTTAATAGATCGGACCAGCCATTCCTGTTTCTGGACCTAGCAGAGCGGGACATGCTGCTTTTAGAGGCTTACTGCCTCAAGGTTGAAAGAACCCGGACATATTGAACGCACGATCTACACTAGTCCCTCGCTCCTGCTTCTACGAGGAGTAATCATCGTCGCCACTGCCACCGTCTTCGACTTCCCATCCTTGTTCCGGTGGTGGTCTCGAATGCACCCTAGCCTGTCTCTGTTCCGATGGTGGTCCCGGACGTACCCCAGCCCATCTCTGTCCCGGTGGTGGTCCCGGACGCACCCCAGCCCGCCTTTATTCCCAAGGAGATCCCAACTGACCCCGGTTCCTCCACACCGGCCGACTTCCAGCCTGATCCGCTGGCCGACTGCTAGCCTGAGCCGCCGGTCGACGACTGGCCTGACCCGGTTCACTATGACGACTAGCCTGAACCGCCTGCCTCAGACTCCATGCCTGACCCATCTACTCTCTTGTCTGACAACTCCGACAACTTTCCCGACCCGCCAGCCAACATCGACGACTGGCACGACCCGACGAAGCACCCTGACTCTGCTACGCCTGCCCCAAACTCTATGCCTGACCCAACACCAGCTTTGGACTCACCACCTGAACCACAGACGCACCCTGACTTTGTCCCGCCAGCCCCAGACTTTACGCCGGACCCACCATTTCCTTGTCTGCCTGGTCCCCTGGACTCCGGACCAGCCTCGGCTGACAAACTTTAGAGGGGCCTGCACATGTACCAGCTGTAGCAGGGGGACATGTCTGGCACTGTAGGATTTCAGTCCCTGGCGGTGTGTTACTGATGGTAGCCTTTGTTACTTTGGTCCAATAACAGAGCCCTAGATTGAGGAAGATTGTCAGTTGTCTTATCTGTCTCGCATTTCCGAATAATTGCTCCCACAGTTGATTTCTTCACTCCAAGATGCTCACCTGCTTAGATTAAGTCTTCCCAGCCTGCTGCAGGTCAACAATTTTGTTTCTGGTGTTCTTAGACAGCTCTTTGGTCTTGGCCATAGTGGAGTTTACAGTGTGACTGTGTGTGAGGGTCACACACTATTAAGAGTGAGAGTAAGAAAGCTGGATTGTATGTAGGTTACCAAACTAATTTGTAAATACATTTTTGAATCATTTTTGAATTCAATTCATTTTCTGAATCATTTGGCCTTTTAATTTCTTTGGAAGTAGTAAATGTTTGTTTACCTTACACTAACTGCTAAAATGCTTAGACCTGTCAAGTGTTGTTTAGAAAGAAAAAGTGATCAAAGTTCTGTATTGTATTTCGACAACTCTATTGTATTTCAAAGGTGGTCAAATTTGAGTCATAAATATTAATCAACAGTAATGTCAAAAAACCAATAAAGCATGTTTTTTGATGTGTCCTCATTCAAAATCCAAGCATTTTCAGTTATTTTACGGTAGGTCAGAGTGCCAGGGTTTATACTGCAAAGGAGTTATCAATAGTCCAGAACGATTTATTCAAAGGAAAAGGAATTCTCTTCAGTCCTGAAAAATATAACATCTTTCTTTAGCTTTGGCACCTGGTTGCAAAATGATGTCTTTCTTGAACTTTTGACCACCTGCTTTATGAACCACTTCTGCAAACAGACAGGGAAAGACTTTCTGTGTGTTGCTTATTCTCCACGCTGTATTCTGCAGGGATAGTTGATGCTCTTTCTGGGGTCATGTTTAGTCAGGAATCCATTCTCTTCTTCTTTTCTTCTTTGGAGGAGAAGTTTTATAAATAAAGAAAAATAAACTGTTTGTTAACACACTTTTTAAGCTACTTTACTTTCATTGCATTTGAAAGAGAGAAGGTAGAAAAATGAAAAAAAAAAATTTAAAACACCATCCATCCATTATTTGCCGCTCACCCATTAAGATGCCCAGACTTCCCTTTTCCAGAAAACTTTCTCCAGCTCCTTGGGGGAACACCAAGGTGTTCCCAAGCCAGCCAAGAGACATACTCTCTCCAGCGTAGCATGTCCCACCAGCCTCTGCCTGGTGGGAAATGCCCAGAACACCTCCCCAAGGAGGCATCTGGACCAGCTTCTTAGCAGCCTTGGCAGCGCTGATCCTCATCCCAGCCACTTCACACTCTGTAGTAAACCTCCCCAATGCTGGAGGTCCGGCTCGATGAAGCCAACAGGACATCACATGCAAAGAGCAAAGAGGAAATCCTGTGGTCCCCAAACCAGACTCTCTCCTGGCCCTGGCTGCCCCTAGAAATTCTGTCCATAAAGATTATGGACAGAACCGGTGATAAAGGGCAGCCTTGCTGGAGAACCAACATCTCACTTACTGCCAGCAACGCAAACCAAGCTCCTGCTCCGGTCATATGAACACCATAAAGACATTATATATACACCATTCAAACACTAAAGGAGCTATATCTTCCAAATCTTTTTTTTTAGCTTTTAAGTGTCTCATAATGTTCATTCTTCATGAAAAGAAGCCCCAAAGCGGTATTTTGATCAACTCCCACATATCTGAGTAATGCCTTTAAAAACCTGTGCTCTGAGCACCAGCCCCTCCGAATCAACAAATACAAGCAGCTTCTCATGAGGTGACGTAGATAAATGAGAACAGCCCCTTCAATTAATACTCTGAGCTGCCAGCACTGCCCCAAGGCTAATACAAATATTCACTTTCTCCAGGAAGTTAGCGGTGATCGGCAAAAACGTTTTCCTTTTTTATGCCCAGTATGCAGATCCATCTTTGCAAAAGTTTGGATGTTATTTGTTGTTGTGGGCGAGACAGAGACATGCTTCTGAGGCCCATTTTTGGCTGACGTCATATAATGGGGGACACCCACACCAAGCTAAAGGCGGTCTCTCAAAGATCGAGTTGTCTTACTTCTAGGCTGAAAAAGAGCTCAGGAAAATAACTAATATTTAATGAAAAAAATGTTCATTCTTTTGTGTGTCAAATGTAATTTAGTATCATATACTTTGATATTGTTTACTATAAAAAATGTAAGAATAGCATGGTATAGGTATAGGCCCTTTAAAGGTATAAACCAAATGAAGAGTTTTGAGAGTTTTCTTTTTTTTATCGCTTTGACTCAGGCTGAAACAGAAATTACATTCTCAAAGTTTTCTGTGCTTTTGCCTAAACAATCTATATATTTTATCAAAACACTCTGGATCGGCAGCAAAATGTCAAATTTATCCAGAAACAGTAAACTCCTGTTTAAAAAGCAAAGACCTGTCTCATTCAAATAGACAGAGATATCAAAATGACACAATCATTCTCAATGACTTTGGCATATTTCTTTTAGAAGAAAATACATTTTTAAAACTCAGGCCATTCCTCAAAATAACCTGTCTCATGCAGCACAACAGCATGGACCAGCAGCAAAAGCTCATCTCTCCCCCAAAACTGTTAATCTATGCACCAAAACAAAGTTCTTGCATCATTCAAAAGTGTCAGTGCCCTCAAAATACTTTCTCCTTTTAGTGTTCTGTTGGTCCTGCAGATCAAAATGTTTTTACATTTTGTCATTAAGGCAAATCGCCATGAAAAAGAAGATCTCTCAGGTTGAGCTGACAGAATATAAAAGTGAATCAAACTGGAAAAAAAACTAGAAAAGAAAAAGGAAACTCACACTTGTCAGAAAATTGTTGCTGTGCTTGGTTTTTAAGTAAATGTCTTAGAGCAAAAAGAAAATAAAGTAAAGAAACCTGAACAGTTAAAGATACAGTTTATAAAATTAAAAAAGCACCAAAAATGTTGTAGTGAATGAAAGTATCGCTGGGAATTTTCCTCCACTTTCCTAAGATTCTTCCTGCTTCTGTCTTGTCTGGCCACAGATTCTCATTGACATCACACCAAATGTACTACCTTGCAATGCAATAAGGGTGAAGGCGGCATGCATGCAGCAACCAACCACTACACTGTTCTGCTGTGACCTCTTCACAAGCAGCATGCAGTAGATCCAGAGCTTGAAACTCATAGATTTACCCCCTCCAAGCTAAAAAACACTCCTCTATAGGGTTGAGGAATGGCGTGTAGAGTTACAGGAACACATATAGCATTTTAGGATGTTAGAGGAACCAGTTTCTGAGACGTGGGCCACGTGGAAGTTCGCATCATCCCACACAATATCAGATGTTGGCAAGAGAGGTCCAGCAAAAACTCTCGTGGTCAGGAACAAGACCTAAATAGAGTCGATTCAAGAAAATCAGGTGCCTCTTAATATTGCATGGGCCATGAGTGGAGAGGTGGGTGTCCACCTCATCGCCGCACATATTGTTACATTGCCTGGGACATCAACAACAGCCACTGGCCACATGGTCGTCCTTTGGCTAAATTTAACCCAGCCTCTACCATGAACACCATGGTGTTGGGGGGGGGGGGGGTCTCAGCTACTGGATCTAGTTCCATCTGACATTTAATGACAGCAACAACAGATATTAAGCTAATGTTGAATGACATTCGAGTTATAAACAGTTATGTTTTCTTATTCGTGATTTGGTGCTCATGACACATTTTGCAAATTGTGGAAACGTTTTGCCTAGGAAGACAACAACAGGAAGATAACTTCCAGGCTTTAGGGGCCAGTGTCCTACATGTTTTCCAACTAACCTGCCATTGAAGCTCCTTATTGTATGAACACACTTGATCCAGGTAATCTGCAGCAGATAAGACAGGATTTCTGAAAAAAAAGGCTGGATGTCAGCCCTCGGGGCCTAAAGTCTGACACCCCTGAGAAAGCATGTTTAATACAAAAAAATAGATTGAAACATGCTGCCCATTCTTCACTGCTACCTTATTGTGTTTAGGGCAGAAAAAAGGGTAACATTGTTCCCACAGTTGGCCACCATCATCATGCAAACTCTTAATATTCAAAGTTAGAAGTTGCCAATTCACTTGAATTGAAGATGACCCAGATAGTCTTTATCGGATGGCTTTTTTTTTCAATATAATTTTACAAAAATGGACACCAATGTGGGAAAAACGATTATGAGGGAATTATTAATTTTTTTTAATTAAATAAAAGTCATACCCTGAAGCCTGTGACCTAAATTTGTTCAAATCAGGAGACTGATATTGTAATTCACATTAATACTGTCATGTGAGTGACAACTGAAGGCTGTGCGGTGGATGTGACTCTGCCATTCCTACATTGTCCATTTTAGATGTAGTTGCCATGTCATATTGGTGAGTGTTTTATCCTGTAACAAACGTTTTACATCTTTTAAAACATTTAAATGCTTTCCAGAAAAAAAAGTCAATCAGTCAGAAAGATTAGGTGTAGTGTGTATATATTGTAAAAATAAAAGAAGCAAAAGATCAAGCGTAGGATGTTGTAGCTGAGAGCTCTTGTATTATACATGCTCTCATTATTCTTTAATTTTTCTTTTCACTTTTTACTTTGCATGTCTTTGGCATTTAGAGCCATGGATCAGTCAGGCGTGGCAGGATGCAGCTTTTATACAACAGGAGAGAATAAAAGAGAAGTCCCAAGAGTGGACAATGACTGGTAAGGTGTTTGCGACCACTAGAGGAGGAGATGGGGACAGGAGAAATGTTTGAGAGGTGTAGAATGAAGAAACAGACATATGTGACATTTCATAGAGAGGGGAAGGATGCTGATTGACTGAATCAAAGTGAGAAGACATCATACTGGCCCTAAGCATAATTGAAGTTTAGTGAAGATGAAGATGACTCCACAGTGTGGGAAAGTAGAGACCACGACAAACGATCCAGACAGGCTTTAGTGGATTGGGCTAAAGCCTTAAGCTGTGGACACACCGGACATGTGTGGCTCATTCAACAGCACGCTGAACATGGGTTTTTGAACATGCTTTTTGTATATAGTGTTCATACAGGTCTGTCGCTACCCATTACTAGTGAACATACTCACAGTTGGAAGGGCTTGGTGCGAAAATGTCGAAGTGGTGCAAATACTGGGAATCTTGCCTCAGGCCTTTTCTGTCACAGCTCCATACCAATATATGAACGATTTGGTGTCATAAAATTCCGGCCAGGCACAAACCGAATAATTAATTTCTCTTCCATGGTTAGTAGTTCAGTGTTTTGAAAAGGATGCCACCCACACATCACCACTAAGTTTGAGTACCTGGTTGGTCAGAGGTAAACTGGTTTAACTTTTAGAGTGCGTTCAGTTGCTGGGTCTTTTGTACTTAGAGCCTGAAAAGTGACCTAAAAATTTGCGATGCGTTAAGCACCCCTAACACAGCAGCATGTTTTTTTGATGCTGTTTATGCATTATGATGGGCAGACAGTTGGAGGTTGACAGACTGTTGCTGCAGCTGCTGTTTCTGCTGATGCTGGTGCACCTTACTCTGTTCAGAATTTTAAGAAAAATCATTTTGAAAGATGGGATGTCAACTACTACAGATGATAAATGTTTGAATGGATTTATAGTTTAACTAACATAATAGATAAATGTAAAAATCACATTTTCTTAAGCTAACATGGTGAAAGAATTCAGCTAGATTAGGGACAAAGTTAATATTCCATAATGTTCTAATAATAACAATAATAATTATGGATTGGATTTATCTGCGCTTTTACAGATGCTCAAGGCGTTTAGAATGTATATCCATAATTCATTCACTCCTCTTTCATACTTGGTGATGGTAAGCTACTGATGAAGCCACAGCTGCCCCGGGACAGTCTGACAGAGGCATGGCGTGGCATTCTATTGGTCAGAATAACCCTTCTGGATCTGATACCTTTTTAACATCTTGATAATTCTCATTCTTTTTCTTGATATTTTTTCTTTATTTAAGTTATTCAAGTTATGAACTGGCCAATTAGATGCCTCAATAAAAGTAGGTGGAGCCTACTGGCCCCCACGTCCAACATTTGAAATGTATGATTGATAGATCTTATGCAGCCTGCTTTCAAGTGGTGGGGGTGTGGCCTTCCAGCAAGCTCCCTCCTGATTGGTCAGAATGGTCACCATAGAAACTCTAACTAACTTGAACTAATCACTGCTGTCACTGCCAGCATGGCGGCAAGGAAGTGGTGACTGAATTGATTTCATTTGGTTTGAGCCATTTCTATGGATGATGTCACACTCACTCCTTATGCCACTGTGCCAGATGTCACACTCACTCCTCATGCCTACGGCGCGTACTGGCATCTGATCATCACTGAGACATTCATACGCATTCACACACCAGAGGAGCCACACTGGAGGCAGGGAGGTGGAAGTGTCTTGCCCAAGGACACAACGGCAGTTGACTGGGGGGAGTGGGGATTGAACTGCCGATCCTGAGCCACTGCTGCTACAACAAACCCACCTTTTTTTTCTGAAATACTGGGTGATGTATTTTTGACCCTTCAACTCCATTTCCTCTCTTAATTTTTTTTCCATCCTTTTTTGGCATCCTGAGTTTTGAGGCATGTCTTCTTTACCTCACACACTGTGGCCCTGACTGTCACAAACCGTGTGCCTGCACTTCCAGCAGAAGTTCAATTCAGTCAGACTATACCATTTTAAGATTAAAATTAGGTGTGGAGAGCATGCAGATTGCCTGCATGACATATCAAGGTGTGTATTACCTTCACACCCCGTATCTACAGAATTTGTCCGTGGTTAGTATGCAGCCAGTCTGCGCACCACCCTAATGACTTGTGTGGCGTAAAGTGCACCATACAGCAGCATCATCCATATGTCATAGGTGTGTATTACTTACATTATCCTTACAAACACTTTACACACACACAAAAATCATGAGTTTTACTGCGTGTCCACTTGAGCCTCAAGGAAACTGCAAGAAACACCTGCATTCTTCTTAAGATGTGACCGCTCGTCTCGATAATCCTCCACGGACTCGGACAACCCAAAAACTTGCAGCACCCATACGGGTCAACTTCCATACGGATGCATGTGACTAAGGCTTGAGGCTCATTCAGACACATTTTTAGCTACTGACGTCTATTATAAATTGCATATTTATCTTTTTTTTTTCTTAAGCTTGTTTAAGCATTCCGACAATAATAGAGGGTAGACTTTTGCTAGTTCTTTTTTTTAGCTGGTTTGAATGAAAAGAATGTGGAAAACTTTCATTTGAAGCACCCTATCAATCTTCCATTTATTTTATGTTTTCCAAGATTAATGGAAACTTTTTTGATTGCTGTAAAATAAAAAGCATATCTAATGAAAGAAAATAGCATATTTGTATTTTCTGCTTTGCAAGTACACTGCAAAGATTTTGTGACACCTTAAGGGTAAAGATGATTCTGTTTTTTTTTCTTTCTTTCTTCAAGCCAGATGATGCTTCGTCATTGCTGCATCATCCTGCTTCCCAATCCGACTTACTTTATTATTAAGGGCTGTGAAGGTTCTCACCTGTCAAAAGTGCCTTGACAGAGAGTGCCTGTCCTGCAGCATCACACAGAGGCTCATAACAAAGCTGAATAGGTGCACTGGTGCTTTACTCTGGAAAGGGCAAGCTTTAAGGATCACCAGACAGAATATTTTTATCCGCACACAGTCTGCATTACAATGGTTCTCACAGGGAAAGATCTTCAGCTCATGGTTTACCACACATGCTTGTGAATGATTGCCTTTCTCATTGCAGACTTCATCAATTTCAGGTCATTGGAAAGCTTCATGTTTGTCTGAGAAATACATCTAGCAACATCACATTATTTAGAGAAACATTATTTTTCCAGTTGATCAGATTCAAAGCAGGACAATCCACAGATTTAAGATTTTTTATTTCTCATAGTTGGACAAAACCACAACAAAGAAGAAAATCATATAAGTGGCCATATCAGTGGCCTTTTGGTTAAGAGTGTCCGCCCTGTTACTGGAAGGTCATGGGTCCAAACCCAGGCTGATTCATACCAAAGACTTTAAAAATGGGACCCAATGCCTCCCTGCTTGACACTCAGCATTAAGGGATTGGATTGGGGGGTTAACCCACCAAATGGTTCCTGTGTCTGCAGCTAACTGCTCCCCCAGGGGATGGTTCAAAGGTGGAGAACAAATTTCACACACCTAGGTGTGTGACAGATAGTGGGACTTTAACTTTACTAGTGGAAAAGTAACAAATAAATTAGCCAATTTATTATTTAATTCATTCATCTTTTAATCCATTGTTTTGCTTTCAGGGTCATGGGGCTGCCAGAGCCTATCCTGGCCACTTGCGGGCAAAGCCAGAGGACATCCTGGACAGGTCGGCAGTCTGTCGCAGGGCCACAATCACACACCAATGGTCTCTCACATTCACACCTGGGGACAATTTAGAGTAACCAATTAACCTATGAAGCATGTTTTGGACTGTGGGAGGAAGCCGGAGTCACCAGAGAAAACCCACGCATGCATAGAAACTCCCCACTGAAAGGTCCCCCATCAATGTTCTGTTTCAGGTCCCCCAGCTGGGACTTGAACCAGAGGCCTTTTAGCTGAGAGGCAAGAGCGCAAACCACTGCTCCACCGCGCAGCCTTAAATAAGCTTCTAACTTACTTTAAAATTACATTACTCCTGAGAATAAGTCATTGCCCTGGCCAAATATGCAAAAAAATGCGACATAAACTACGTTAGTTATTATTATCATTTTTTTAAGGTCAGCACTTCTTCACCCCAGCTGCTCCAAGCAACAAAATGAGCTAAAGCCATTGCATTGCATTGCTATCATCTTCATGAACATTTTCTGCTATTTCTCTAGAAATTCTACCTTCAATACCCTTAGTGACCTCAGCAACACTTGCAATATTTCCTTTGATAGCCCCCTGTGACCTTTCATTAAACAATCTGGTAATTCTCTAAATATTTTTGTCATTAGATTTACTTCTGATTAATGTTTTTTATTTCTTTAGGCCAGGTACTCCATCCATCTTTAGGATAAAATTGCCCCCAAAAAACAGTGAAGTATGTGCAATAATAACTCTTGCTGTGAAGTAACCAGCCTTAAATATCCTCATAGAGAATTTATGACAATAGTTAACTTGGACAGATCAAATATTGACCTAATCACTTCTTTTTGCCTTATAGCACCAGTAATTTATTGTTATATTTTTGTTTTGCATGTCAACATTGGCTTAAATAGACACCTGTTGGTGAATACAAAATAATGTCCCAATTTGTCAAACACGTCTTTCACATGAATGCTTCACACTGTGTTTACTTGGCAGCCTATATTTGTTGAAGTGGTTGATTGATTCGCATTGTCAAAATCTATCATGGAGAAACCTTATACAAAATGCCTTCAAACCCAAAAGCTGTAGGTTCTAAAAATTGTTGCTAGATAAATTCATGCATTTCCATTAGTACCTTCTTGCAGCAACAAGACATAATCACAGAGGACTTTTGGGGTGAGAAAGCTTTTATATTTTGCTAAGTAAAGAGTGTTTTGTTCATTGTGCCATTAATGGCAGACTCTACAAGACAGCAAAGAGCTACAATTTCCTTGACAAAAAATGTCAGCTGACTTTAACATTTTAGCAACAGACAGCAGAAGCGATTTAGTTCAGGATTCAGGAGAAAGATAAAAGCAGAAGGTAAACATTCAGTGTTAGTAATGCTAAATATTTTATACACATGCCAAAGCTTTTGTGTTTCTACTGTGTGTACTGTACAAGTATGCGTGTTCTTGCTTATAGGCAAGATCATGTAAAATGTATAAAGAAAAATAAGTTCTTTCCACAAAAGCTGTCAAAAAACAAATATTTATATAAAAAATGTTTTTAGCCAAAACATGTTTACAAGCAACAAAAGGTTCAAATAGTTTTGAATTTCTTCGAGTTTTTATTTTTTGCAGGACCCATTTTAGGAGTTACTTATTTTGTAGCGTTAAAAAATTACATTTTTTAAAATCTAAACAACATAATGAAATTGCAATAATTTAATTAGATAGACTGACTCTGTGCTCAAAGTTGTAACCCAGAACAACCACACATTTAACAATAAAACACCAGTAACTTTATAAAAAAATAATGATTTTATATTTTTATGGAGTACACAGTAGTTTTGATAAATTATGGATTTCTGTTGGCTGAATAAATTGTCTAAAATAAAAAATATTTTAGAAATTATCATTTAGTGTTTGTTGAAGGTGCATGCTGTTATGTGCAAACCAATTAGCTACTTAACCCTTGTGCTATCCAGGCACTTTGATATTGGGAGTTGGGTCATCTAGACCCACTAGACAGTGCGCGGAAACTTTTTTCTTCACTGATTTGTGATCTTCACTGGTGTCCATGGATTACATGAAATCTTTCCACCTTTATCCACCTTTGTTATGGTAGGGAGAACATGTCAATGTAAGAGTGGGGTCAACAATGCAAGGGTTAATTATAATGAAAATTGTTGGATTTGATGATGTTTAGACATTCCAATAAACCTAATGTCATTCTTTCGGTTACCAATACTGCTAATAAATAACATTTAATTAAATACTTTGTTTTTGCTTAATATCATTTTAAAATCCAATTTATATAAACTTAATAATCTAAATTTAAATGTATTTCATGACTTTGAAATAACAAAGTAACTCAACAGAATGCAGCATGTCAGTTTAGAAAGGGTAATAACACTGTCATGTCTCAAAAGTATAAAGATGACTAACAAATATGTTTTTGTTGTAAGATACACCAACGTGGTTTTGTCATTCCTCAATTATTTTCATATCAGCCAGCAGTGGATACATATAAAGTTTTAAATCTAGCATTTGAATATATTTTCTAATTTTTTCGTACATGAATGTCACTGTTTTTTTCTTTTGGTTGTTAATTATAAATATTTTATTACTATGTTAAGCACGTTTAGCTACATGAGTATGAAAAGTACAAATAACATTTGATTTGATTTAATTCATTTGCATCACTTCATGGATGATGATTTCATGAACACAAATGTGCTTCTTAAAGCATGGAGTGTTTGAACATGGCAAAGATGTTTTTAATGGAGGTTTGTGAGCGTCACAACTGGCATATATTTTCTTTTGTGTATATCTTTAAGGTAAAACAGCCAAAATAAATAAAACAGCCAAATAAATTAGCATTCACAGAAAATTGTTCAACTCTGTTTTATCTAATCTCTCCTGGGAAATCTGGATTCATAAACACAGGCTTATAGGCTTCATTTCTCCAAAGCAAGAATGCATATTTACCATTATATCTAATATATATTAGACATATTTTTCACTAACTAAAGCCGTGAACGACAACAATGGTTGCTAGAATGGTTGTCAATGTAACCCCATGTTCAACTAAAAATATTTAGCCAAACTCAGCCAAAAATGTGGTGTTATCACAGATAGAACCTCCAAATTGCAGGTGGCTCAGGCAAGAGAGCAGGTCGTCCAATGACGAAGGGTCGGCGGTTCGATCCCTGCTCCCCCCAGCCAGCTGTTGTTGTGTCCTTGGGCCAGACACTTCACCCTTCCTGCCTCCAGTGCGGCTCCACTGGTGTATGAAAGTCCCAGTGATGGTCAGAGGGGCTGTAGACGCAAACTGGCAGCCTGCCCCAATCTAATCCATTATTATAAATGGTTAGCTGGGATTTAACTGATCCTAAACTAGTTAGCTTTGGATACTAGGTGAACAATGCACTGGATCTACTGTATTACTGGTATTGTACAGTATGTATTTAAGAAAGTCTTCTTTCCAGGGATATTAGTGGTGTCTAGGATACACTTGTGTTTTAGGCACATTTGGCTTTTAGTGAACTTGTATAACTTGTTTAGTCTTTAAAGAAGGACAGCATACAGCAGTCCATCTATCATATTGTGATGGTGAAGTTGTTTTATCAAATCTGCTGCTGACTAAAGGGCATGTGACAGGCTCCCTTGGGTATAGAAAATGACACCATGAAGGACTTACAGCAGTGGAGATGCTCACGGAGCACACCCTGATATAATGGGTCACACTTGAAGTTCAGTCTATTGACTACTTGATGAAAGAGCCTCTCAGCACTAGCTGTAATCTGAAGGTCTGACAGGTGATATCATTCTGGAAAACATCTCAAAAATACCAAAATTAGTAATACTGAATTCATTTTAATAAATGTGTCCTTAGCCATGTGATTTTGTCTGTAGGTTAAAAACTGTGGCCACTATGATTCATGATAAATTCAGTGATTACAAAGCTCACAAAATAAAGAAATTTCTTTGATTTCATATAAGCAAATTCATTTTATTTATTATTTCCCCCCCCCCAAAAGCTTAGTTTTCCACCATGAAAAAAGGAATGAAAAAAGACCTTGCTGTTGCCATCCACGCTCCTAAAATCCATCAATAAAAATGAATGGTCTAAATTAATTTTGACTTCCCATCGTGATATAAATAACTAGGCTTCTACTACAGATTCTATATTGATTAGACGATAATGCCAAATTTGATCTGATATTTAGCTAAATACAGATTAATGAGTCTTGAACGTTTCACCTTTGGTATTTTCATTGTTCATGAAATATTAATGAAGTTCTCCTCCCCCACCTTCTTTTAAATGTAGGTAATGATTGTTTTGGATCATGGTGGCCTCCCAAAATTATTTTGTTTAAATATTGTACTAACTCTTAATTTAGGATATTTATTATGTTTGAGGCTTCCTGTAGCTGTAACAAAGACATTTTTGACATACTTTTGTTTACCCTATTTTTCACACTAGGGAGCACTGGCTTATAAGGTGCACTGTCAAAGAAAAGTGTACTTTCAAACTTTTGACATATTAAATGAAACAACAGAGTCAGAGATAAGTCTGTACATTAGACTTTAATAACTGTGCAAGACCTGTAACTCCCAAGCCTTGCTTGTAATATGTTTAAAAAACAGAATGGCTGACGTTTAGGAACCCCCCCACCTTAATTTTGCCTTAGACTGGTAGGACCCTTGGTAGGGGGGTGCTTGGACATCACTGTGAGTAATCAGGCCCCATTCGGGGCCCTACCCGCCAATTTTAACTGCACCCCTTAGTACACACACCCTTTACCCCTCATAAATAAACCCTCAAATACACACACATCCATGCACACACACGGGCATCAACCTTAGCAAACAAATAGTTTGCATGACTGAATGAAATGTTCCATATGTGTTGGTCTGAAGGCATAAGTATGTGTGTGTGAACATTAGTTGTATTGTGTACATGTTGACATGTTTGTATCTGAACACTTGTGGTTCTAACAGGTATGTTTATAACATTTGAATGTGTGTGTGGACAGGCCCCGCCCCTTTTAGAAAATATCTAAACCTGACTGTAATGATTATAAACATCCAGCAAATTGTTGCTTTATGCTTCTTTATGATCTTATCCCCCCCCATCACCCTCCTTTCGCTCCCCTCTCTAACATTTCTCTCTCTTCTTCCCCGTTTTTCTTTTCCGTCCGGTCCAACAAAAAGACTGTTACAAATATAAGTAAAATGAATAAAGTTTAGCCTAAATTACAAAAGGGGTTATTTTAAAAATGCATCTGGTATGTCAAAGGATTCATAACCCCTGTTGTGACAGTAAAATATGTCTAACACAAGAGGCCTTCAGCTCTCTTATCTGTTTGTCCAGCTGTTGGACAGGACAAGTTAGAAAACAGATTGATGCAGCTAAAGCAAAAAAGGCTTTTAAGTGTGCCTTATATGAAATGTACATCCCTAGACGTGTTTCTATGCTTAATCTAGTCTAACTTATCAGTGCTACGGAGTATGGTGATACACTCTTTTGTGCAAAAACTGTAACAAGTCGGAAATTGTGTTCTGCATAACCAGTATATGCATATTACATTCTTGCTTATTAAATCTCACTGAACCAGTAGCTTTGTTCAAGAATTCATATCCAACATGCTCTGCCTAATATGGGGGGTGGGGGGGGGGATTGTACACGCTGTCAAGGCAATTTTCCACTGGCTTAGCAGTCAGAATTATATTTATTTATTTTTTACTTCCTAATCTTCGAATTTACTCAGGTTGCAGTTATTTCAATAAAGGGGGTAGTGTGTTAACTTGCTCAAAGGTGAAACAAACAAAACCATGTGGCATGAACATGTGCTTCAATAGCCTTTACCAGACTGTAAAAATGATTTTACATTGGCTGCTTTTTAATCAGGCTTAATGTAGAAATTGTAATAAAAGCTATTAAGTTATACTTTTCAACAAAAAAAAATCATGAGCTCACATAAATCAGGGGAATATAAAAACTGTTTCTTAAGTTTATGTGTCTGCTTTTCAAAGTTTGATCAAAGCAGTTTGCAAGTGTTACTCTGCAGAGATTGTCTTAAACCCAGACAACAAAACACAGATGGTTGCTAAGGCATAAAACAAATAGCTGCTAATAAAAAGCTTCAGTGCAAGATAGATGTTTTTATTACGCACATAACTACATACTGCATCCTAAGTTAATTGTTGGCTGTAATTAACTAACTGTCAAAAAACTGCTCACTAGTTCCATTTAGGACTAAAGCTACACATCAGCTTTGTTTCATTATGAATATTGAAAATATTGAACCATGAAGGTCAGGAACGTTTACTGGATTTGCTGCTCTCCAACTTAGCAAGGATTAAAAAATGGGCAATTGGGTGAGACAAAGTCAAGTGAGAGTTTTTTTTCTCGTCCACCCACCCTAATCAAAGACACATGCCTCTAATCGTGCAAAACTTAGCGCTCTAAAAGGGTCCCATCACAGCTGTCACTTAGAAAAGAAAAATCTCCTCCCCCACCCCCGCAGATAAAACAATCAATTTAGGTGTTAAAACATTTTTTTTAAAGAAATTACGTAAAAAAATTTTTAACCCTTAAACATCTGAGATGTCTAAGATGATTTGGGTGGCAGTTTAGCTCAGGCGGTAGACCAGGTCGTCCAACAACCGAAGGGTTGGCAGATCGATCCCTGCTCTCCCCAGCCAGCCAGCCCCCCGCGGCTAGTCTGCAGCTCACCACTTCCCCCAGGGGATGGGTCAAAATGCGGAGAAGAATTTTCCCCATTAGGATAAATAAAGTATCAATTATTATTATTATGTCACTGGCGACACCTGTTCTTTGACATACTGTAACTCTTCAACTGATCAGACTGATGAGAAAAGCGTCTTTTCATATCGACTTTGCACCGTTATGCAACATATTTTGTATGTATATTTTGGGCAGGCAACTCGAGCAGTGTGTTTACCAAGTGCGGTCCAATCCTCTTCTTCCATTTCCGCGAGCTCTGCGCTCGTCATCCCACCCTCCTCCCCGGCTTTCACCTGTGAGCTCCGTTGGGGGTAGTTTAAAACCCAAAGTTTTCTATGGAGATCTTTGTTTTATGTATCTGAATGGAGCCTTATGCCAAACTAAAAGAAATATGGAATAAATCTTCTTTAGTGCAAGATTTGTCTGACTGAAGTATGGATTTATGGAGATGGATTTATGGAGTTTCCACGTACTTAGTCGCTCTGCATAATATGCTGCGACAGACTCTCAAATGTTTCATATAATCTCATAATAATAAAGATGCAGACATGCTAAATTGACGTTTTTATTTTATTTAGAAAATACCAGTTAAACGACGGTTGTGTCGTATATTTTGCTGTCTTTATCTGTCAAACCTTAAAAGTTGGACACAGCTAAAGTTAGCATCTGGTTGCTAGCCTCCACTTTGATGTAAAAGACAAAATTGTAATCACAAAGTGTTAAGTTTAAACCAGCTGCAAATACTTGATAGAGAATGAAGTTTCAATCAAAGAAAGTGTCCAACCTGCTGAAGATGTTTCTGAACTGAGGAAACTTGTAAAAGGAACATTAAAGATTTTTTCCTACAGAAAGACTGAATTAAGCAGGATTTTTTCAGTTTTGAAATGCAACCATGATAGGCTGAAAAACTATAAACATTTGTTCAAATGTCCATTCTTCTGGTGAGGTGTTTGATTTGTGGAAGAAGCTAATGAGGGCTAGTGGATCCTCCTTTTATTCAGTTTTCTTGGTGCTGTCAGCAGTTGTTCTGGTAGTGTGTGTGTGTATGTGTGTGTGTGTTAAACAGTGTCATGTGTTTTATGTTATGTGACATTAAATACTGCCAAAATGTTTTAAATTGTACTGAGTTAATTAGACTTGAGAGTTAGATGTTAATTACATACAGATGTCCCACCAATCCATAGCTACTTAAAAGTATATTACACTGAATATTTTTTTCCAGATTTCAAGACTTTTTATCTAACTTGACCTCTTTAAATTTTAGTTGAAGACCTCCGCGTTAGAGTATATATTAAATGTTAGTGAACAAACCTCCTAAACCTAACAGTATTTATTTCAAAAATAAAAACCTTAAAATGCATTTTTCCATATTATTACACACAACAGACTTCCACAACATTTTATAGATTCTAAAGAACTGAAAATGGTTATTTGTTAAATTCGCTGCATTAGAAGGTCATATTTACTGAAATCAAAAGCTATTTCAATCAAAAACATCTTAATACATTATATTACCAAAAGTATTCACTCACCTGCCTTGACTAATATATGAACTGTTCCATTCCATTCCTAACTCATAGAGTTTAATATGATGTTGGTCCACCTTTTGCAGCTATTACAACTTCAAATCTTCCAAGAAGGCTGTCCAGATGGGTGTTTATAGGAATTTTTGACCATTGTTCCAAAAGCGCATTGGTGAGGTCACACACTGATGTTGCTCAAGAAGGACTGGCTCTCAGTCAAGTTCTGTCTGTCATCCATATCTTAAAGACCTTGCTTTGTGCACTGGAGGAAGGGGCCAACTTCAAACTGTTCTCACAAGGTAGGAAGCATGGAATTGTCCGAGATCTTTTGGCATCCTGAGGCATTCAGAGTTCTTTTCACTGGAACTAAGGTGCCGAGCCCAAGTCCTGAAAAACAACCCAACACCATAATACCTCTTCTACCAAATTTCACACTCGACACAATGCAGCCCGAAATGTACCGTTCTCCTAACAACTTCTTGACTCAGAATCGTCCATCAGATTACCAGATGGAAAAGCCTGAATCATCACTCCAGAGTACACGTCTCCATGCTCTAGAGTCCAGTGGTGGCATGCTTTACACCACTGCATCTGACGCTTTGCATTTCCCTTGGCGATGTGTGGCTTGGATTCAGCCGCTCAGCCATGGAAACCCATTCCCTGAAGCTCTCTGCGTACTAAACGTGGGCTAATCTGAAGGTCACGTGAAGTTTGGAGCTCTGTAGCAATTGACTGTGCAGAAATGGATTACATGAAATCTTTCCACCTTTATCATGGTAGGGAGAACACGTCAATGTAAGGGTAGGGTCATCTAAGATAGCACAAGGGTTAAAAACAGTCTGCATGTTTGGAAGCTTGGTTTTATATACCTGTGGCCAAATCAAGTGATTAGGACACCTGATTCTAATTATTTGGATGGGTGAGCGAATACATTTGGTAATATAGTGTATTTTTAGGCATACTGTTTTTGAACTTTTCTTTCGCAAAAAAAATCATGTTAAGACACAAACAGTATTTTTAACTTATCATATTTTCCACACTATGGGGTGCACTTATTTATTTTTTTAGACTACACTACCCTTTATATTCCAAAATTAATTGTGGTTGTGCTTACTGATGTCAAAGTACTTTTGAGAGGTTCACAGCGCTCTGGTAAAATGTTAATCTGTTTTTTTTTTAGGTGTTGTAATACGCCAAGGCGGCTAATGTGTAGCAGTGTCAAATTGTGTTTTTTTTTCTTTTATCTCACTTTTATGTATTACTAACAAGGTTGGGAGTTAGTGTAGTCAGAGTAATGCTTGTTTTAGCGATATCTTTCCGTTTTTTTTTTGTGTTGCAAACAATGTTGAGTGTTAGAGGTTTTGGTAATACGCTGACATGTAGCATGCTAAAACCAATTTCTAGAATTACTGTGAACACAATTAACCCTCGTGCTATCCCATGGGGTCCAGAGGACCCGATCCTTACATTGACGAATTATCTCTACCATGAAAAAGGTGGATAAAGGTGGAGAGGATTTCATGTAATCAATGGAAACCAGTGAAGATCACAAATCCTTAAATCATTTTTTAAAAAAGGTTCAGATCCTCTTTCAGGACAAAAAGATTGATCATAATTTGTTTTGACATAAACCCTGAATTAGAGTGACTTTTTTAACACAAAAGACAATTCTCTGTGCTAAACAATGACAGATGCATGTCTAATTCCCCCTTGCTCTAGGAAAATAAAAAAAATGTCCTTTTACAATTTTCCAAAATTCAGAAATATTATTTTGTTTAATTTTTATTTAATGTCTTTAAAATCTTTGCAGCTGGTTTGAATTTAGACTTTGGGATCAAGATTTTTTCCTTTTACGTCAAAGTGGACGCTAACAACCATACGCCGACTTCTAAAGAATGATGGATGAATAAAGCATACTAAAACTGGTATTTTCTAAATATAAAAATAAACGTGTTTACAACTCCATTATCTGCATGTATGAAACATTTAAAAGTCAGTTGCCACATATTAACCCTTGTGCTATCCTAGGCACTTTAACATTGGGAGTTGGGTCATCTACACCCAATAGACAGTGCTCTGAACCTTTTTTCTTCAATCCATCACTGGTATTGATGGATTACATGAAATCTTTCCACCTTTATCTACTTTTGTCATGGTAGGGACAACACGTCAATGTAAGGGTGGGGTCATCTAAGATAGCACAAGGGTTAAGGCAGAGCAGCTTCTGGTACGTGGGAACAACTGTCTCAATAAATCTGGATGTTGAGGAAAGCTCCTGGTTTAGTCTGTAAATAGCAGCTTTATGTTTCTTTGAGGAAATCGAAGAAGAGCATTTGACTTCACTCACTCTTCCCCCCGAAGAAACCTTTCAAACATGTTTTATTACTTGGTTTTTGTTACCCTTTAAGTGTTTAGCTACTATCTTTGCGGTCCAAGCAGCTGCTTAAAGTCACGTGACATGTCAAGACAGGCGGATGTGGTGAACAGAATCCGGTAGTTTTCCAAAATAAGACTACCTTTCGTATCAGAAAATAAACAAAACAGAAATAAATGAAAATAGCGTATGCATTTTTTTCTGTCTGTGGCCCGGTACCAAGTGGCCCACAGACCGGTGCTGGTTCGCGGCCCGGGTATTGGGGTCCACTGCTCTTAAAGACTTCTATAGATCTATAAAAGTGAAGTGAAGGCCTAACACAATGACAATATGACCTGCTGATATATGGTAAATGTCAATGGTGCTCCAAAAAAAACATATTTTTTTCCATGTCTTAAGCAGGATTTTTTTCCATGTACGCGTCCTTTGTCTTTTGAGTAACTTTCTGTAAATTTGCAAATGCCATCATTTTTATGAAATTGCTACTTTTTCTTCCCCTAATGCAATTTCTTGCAACAATTTAATTCTTGCATATTCAGTAGTTTGTGTCACCAACTGTTGTACCTGAGTGGAATTGATATTCAAGCCAACCCGTTTCTAATATTCTCCTATATATATTATTGTCTGTTTAAACTTCCATGCCCCAAACAAGATTATTTTCCTCTGGCGTGAAAGTTAACCACTGCCACTTGTTGGGATGTAAGCAGGGCTGTGTTTCTGTTCACCTAACCTTCTTTTTTCTATGCAAACCTAATATTTATTTTAGTATGTAGTCAGTAATATTACACTTCACATTTCAGACACATTTTTTGTTCCTCCGGAAATCAAAGCATTACTTCCAGAACTTCTCATGTCTCATGCCACTAACCACCAAATCAAGACCACGCAACTCACCTGTCCCTTCAGGTTTTTAAGATCAAAGCAGTCCTCACAACATTGGTGGATCTACACCCATTATGTCCAAGTTGCTAACTCATTCATAATATGATCATAGGGTATTTTAAGTGTCTGATTTTATATTCTTGTCTTGTCTGTAGATCTGTCTTGCTTCGTGTCTTTTTAAGTTTAAATTCTGGTGTTTAGTTTACTTATGTTAAAATTGTACTGTTGATACATTGTATCTTTGCTCTTGCTGGTATGAGTTTTATCTCACAATTTAACAAAAAAATATTCCACCCAATTACACCTATATCCTTCTTTGAGACTGGTATCTTTTTCAATACAAATTAATGTCAGCGCTCCACAGCTTGCATTTTGCTTTTAGAAAATGGTTGCTTAACGAGTAGCTATATGAGACTTTGCTTGCCATTCAGAGTTTAAATCTTTTTCTGCCAAGAAAGTTGGTTTTCTTCAAGTAACCCTAATACATTTAGTTTATACTCTTTAAATAGATAAACAATCTGGAGAGTAACATCTTTTTTAATTTATATCTTACACTGAGGATGCTAATTCCCATAGCTCAATGCCTTCTACAACTAATTGCTTTCAAGAAAAGAAATATCTTCACATAGGCTCTCACACTAGAGGTTGTGCATTGTCAGTAGACAATGCACAACCTGCATCAACAACATCTTGATGTAATTGATCATATAAAAGATTTTTCAATAGAATTTAGTATCCTGTCAGATTTTTATTTGTTCTGAAGTGGAGTATTGAACTTAGCTTTGAATTTCATATTTAAACTTTCTTCTCAAATAACTAGGTTAGAGTCTACTTTCGTTTGAAGCCTTAATGTCAGCAACATCCTTTACAAAGCTATTGAACTAGATCACATCAGGTCCACTGATGACAGTAGTAATGAAAGGATATTCCCACGAGAGGCTCGCAGCTTATCAAGCTGTCTTTGTCACTTATTTTCTTACTGATTCCATGGCGACACCGAACCCTGCAGTTCTCCTGTTAAGTGTGTTCAAAGATGCTGTCCTGCTGTCTAATGGCCAAAGAAAAAAGGAACGTAGTCAATAACTCTAATGCTGTTTGATTTCAGGCATCTTACATTCATTTTTTGCCAATGCAAATTAGGTTGTTTTTTTTTTACTTCTGCCTGGATCATTGTCTCTAAAAAAGCAGCTGATTGGCAGTACCTTGGGATACCAACAGCTTAAACAATACTCTACAGCAATGAAAGCGTTTTAGCATTGGCAGGGAAGATTTGGCACTTATTTGCATCCTTAATTTTGCTGCTCTTCCCACAAATGCATTGTTCTATTTATGCATATAAACGCAAAAGTGTGGCAGGAAATTGTACACGCCATGCACTCATATAGCATACCATCTTTTTTCTAAAAGATTTTATAAATGATTCACAAACCACATGCATTCACCAATTCACACTCCTACTGTCACGGTTTCCGTTTTTTTTCCTTTGTGATTTGGTTCTTTTTGTTCTGGATGTTTCAAGTTTACTTCCTGTTTCGTTTTCTAGGGTTTCCTGTTTTGTGTTGTATTCGAGTTTTACTTTTGGTCCCCATCTGTCCTGATTTCGTTCACCTGTGTCTCGTCTTGTCTGTGTTTATTTAAGTCTCGTCTTTCCCTTCCTCCTGTGCTGCTCCATAGGTTAACGTTCCCCTAGTTCTTGTGTGTTTGTAGGGTTTTGAGTTTCGAGTTTGCCTGCCTGATGCAGTGGTTTTGTTTTACAGTTTTTGTTTATTGAAGCTCCTATTCCCCTGCAACCTCCTGCCTCCTCATCCTCTCTGCTCCTGGGTACTTCTTCAACCTTCCCTTATAACACCTACATTTTGTACAACAATGACAGTGGTGTAAAATCCAATATTGGTCAATTGCTTATTTTTCTGTTTTTTTATTTTTGTTAATTTCCATTCTGTGGTGCAATAGTAAGGTAGTTGAGCTCTGTTTGCAAGGCTGAAGTTGCTATTTCCAACTTGCCTGCCCATTTGTTGAAGTGTCCTTGGGCAAGACACTGAGCCCCACCTTGCCTCTGGTAGGTTGGCATCAGTGTACGACAGTGGAGCCGCCATCAGCATGTGAATGTGTATGAATGAGAGAATGTGACTGTAAAGCACTTTGGGCCTTCGTGGAAGGTAGAAAAGCGCTAAATAAAAATACGCCACTTTACATTTAAAATGTAAAAGGAAAACATTTACTTTTTGCTTTTGTCACACAGGTACTATGGCCCTTAAGTGCAAATGATATCAACAAAGCAATCAATGGAAAAACACATCAAACATCACAACAACAATTAAAAAAGCAAAAAATTAAGGAAGCATTACATTTTAGAAGTAAAAACAAAATTCCAGAAACCAAAGACAATTCTAAAAAAAAAATTAATGAAGTAATACTGAAAGGTTTTGAAAAAACGAAAATAATTTCCATAAACCAAAATGAAATGTTAAAAAACAAAACAATAAGAAACTGTAGAAGGTACAGTATGTATGTACTATTGGACATCGCTGATTGGATGATGACGTTGTAGTTTTCAACTGCCTCTTCAGGATACACATATCGGTAAAGGTTTTATGATTAGTATGGATCATGTCCAGTATTACTTCATGCTAAAAAATTTTTAGTTGAAATGAAAGACAAACGTCATCATCCAACCAGCGATGTCCTATACAGTAGGATCCAATTCCAAGTGCTAACTTGGTGTCAGAGCTCCATCTAACTTCCAAATATCTCAGAAAAACTATGCTACAAGAAAACCCCAAAACGTACTGGGCTGTGAAGTGGAAACACTGTAAATGTGTGACGTTTAACCCAGTTTGCATCTAGTTTGCTCTGAAAGTAGATATTTTTTCTTATTCCTCACATTACATCTGCAAACATCTAGTGAAAAAAAAGGATTTTCAAAAGCCTTGACAAGCAAATATAAAGCAGTCAATTTAAAATCAAGCTTTTTTATTGCCCAGGTATAGCCAGTCCATGCTTCTGGACCATTGGAGAATCCTTTAAATAAAACCTGGCTTTTGGAAAATAATGAAATTTACTCTCTACAGACTATTTTCCACAGGTCAATAGGACATAGATAATCTGAGGCATGCATGAGCAGCATGTCCAACCTGATGAACATCAAAATCGTTCAAGTGCGCATTGGATATACTGCATTTTATATTACTCTTCCCACATCCAAAGCACATAATATTGTATGGATTCTGCATTTGAATTCACCCTGAGGATATACTTAAAAAGTCAGCTTTGAGACATGCCCCTTTTTCTAAGATTTGTTCAGTTTGTTTATATCTTGCAGCCAGTTACAAGAAATGCTGGACAAGACAGATACAGTTACGTTTTTGAAATTGAGAAAATAATTGTCAACCCTCTGGGATATTCTTTTGGCTTTTCTACCCTATTAAAAACATCCACGGGGACTTTAAGAAACTCCAAACAACTCTCACTTTTCCCACAGTGAATGTTTTCTTTGACCAACAGATGTGTTATTAAATCACTGAGTGCCTATCAAACGAAACTGTGAAAGATTAGTTTGAATGATCTCTATGTATATGGCAGTTTATGTCTCACCATTTCAATATTCTACACTAGCATGAAACCATCTAAGCGGAAACATTTACGGACTGCAGCATTTTAAGCTAGGCTTTAAATTTACTTTGACAAGAGCAGTCAATCTCACATCTGTCAGAGCTTTACTTCTGTTAGACCATTGACTAAAGTCTGTAGGGACTTCCTTTGCTGAAGAGAATAACCTTTTTTTTAATATTTCCTAATTATATGCAGTAAGTTTATTTTGTGATTTAAATATTCTGTTTGTTTTAATGTGGTAATTTGTATTGGTGTAGAGCAGTCAGTCTCTGATCGGAAGGTTGCAGGTCTTGTCTGTGTGGATGAATGGGACTGTGACAGTGAAATGCGTTCAAGGAGAGCAGTAAATATAATATACCCATACCCATCTATATATATATATATATGTATATTTTAAATGTTCCTCACTGTTTTTTGGCCATTTACCGGTTTTCCCCCCTGCCATGCCACTTGTGTCCTGCTCTACATAATGCTAATTTTGTGTTCAGGTTTTTTGTAGACTTTTGCATGGTCTGACCTATGTGTCGTGACAGGCTAAGTCAAATTCTTACAGTTTTGATCACATTTCTGCCCTTGGCCAAGCCTCTCCCCTGGTCCTACTCTCCACATTGGATCATTCCTAACACTGCCATCATTCTTGCGTGAAGAGTACATCTTACAACCCTCAGTTAATTTACATTCACTCTGTTGGGTCTCTGGTCAGTCCCCCTTCCTCATGGTGAGATTGAAAATGTGTTCTTTTAGGTTTAAAACTGTTTTTCATTTTCTTTTTGTTTTTATTCAAATTAACAATGTTTTGTTTTCAAATTTTCTATTTTGCTTTTTTAAATTTACGATCTGGTTTTTCATTTATTTTGAGATGATCCTAATTTGACCCCATAGTTTTTAGGTAAAATTAAAATTAATGAATAAATAATTAAATAAAACGTGCATTGTTTTCTAGGACAGAGTTTCTGAGTTGAGCAACCCTGCCCTCCTTTTCCTCCTTCGTTACTAAGAGCTTGAAGAAAAAAGCTTCAGGCCTTCCCAGTGTATTTTTGATGCAACATTATAAGCTCTTTTTCAAACGGTGCCAAACTGGGGCCAATTTAAAAATCGATATACAACAACTCAAAACTGAAAGCTGAAAGACTGGTGCTTAAACTCAAAATAAATATAACCCAAAACAGACTTTGAAAAAGAGAATGATAAATCCTGTAAGTCGGATATGACCTTGACCTTTTTTACTTTCAAATTTTGTTTTCCAGTTTCAAAACTTGAAAGCATTTTAACTTTCAATTATTTTTTCACTTTTAATTTCTTTTCAGTTTTAATTGAGTAATCTTTGGACTTTTGGCCCCTGGGGGGCAGGGCTTGGACGAAGGAATGATGATGAGAGTGGGAGCTTCAGTCAGTGGTGTATTCACAAATAGTGGAAACTTGGATGATTTAATAAAAATATTCAACCCTTACAAATAATTTAAACTGTAATGTGTAATAGTCATTTGACATTAATACTTCCTTCTGGTTATTGAATGCGGCATGTCTCACAAACGGAAGCAAAAAAAGAATTGTACAAACAACTTGAGGCAATAATTTTATTTTTGCAACAGAGCAGATAAAAAACAAGTGTTTAATCTGACATATTACATATATATTCATTACAGATTCAGTGATTTGATATTCAGGGATGGGTTTGGGTAATGAAGTTATTGGTACAAGTGGGAGAAATACCTGGAAAAGCAAGACATTTAATCTAAAAAAAAGTGTAAAGAAGATTTATTTCCAAAAACGAAGGAGTGCTGATGTCAAGTCTGTATGAATAACTAAAAAGTGTGTTTTAAAGGTATGGAAGCGATTCTGTAGCATAAATAAAAAGCAAAGTCAAAACCAGAAATGCTTTTTCATTTTCAAAATGAAGCTGCATTTTTTGACTCAAAAATAAAATCAAAAAGCAATACACCAAAATGCTTTTTCATTTCCTTCCTCAACACAGCCTATTCTGTCACTTAATTAAAATGAAAATGAAAATGGTATTTGACATTTCATTGTCAAGACGTTCTCTGGTAAATGTGTAGCATAATTCATTTAGAAATGTCTAATTTCACATTTAAAATGGATTAATAGAAATGCTTTTTAATTTTCAAAATGAAGCTGCATTTTTTGACTAAAAATTAAAAAGAAAAAGCAATACTTCAAAATGCTTTATCATTTCCTTCCTCAACACTGCTTATTCTGTCACTTAATTAAAATGATAAAGAAAATGGTATTTGACATTTCATTTTAAAAAAGGTCCATGGTAAATGTGTAGCAAAATTCATTTGGAAATGTCTAATTTGACATTTAAAATGGATTAATAGAAATGCTTTTAAATTTTCAAAATGTAGCTGCAACAAATGACTCATAATTAAAATGAAAAAGCAGTATTTCAAAATGCTTTTTCATTTTATACTTAAAACTGCTTATTCTGTGTCATAATTAAAACGAAAATGCAAAGAGGGGATTGCATTTGCATTTTCACATCCAACCTGCGCACCTTGTCGCAATATTCATTTAGGAAAAGCATTAGCAGAGGGGAGGCGGGGCGATGACGTCACTGCTATCTCCGTGTGCCGGCCGCTGACACACACACGCACCAGGAGCAGGCTGTGTTAGCGGCAGAGAAGACGGCTTTGAGTTGGTTGTGAACTTCTGATGACTTTACACAGCTTCTCAGGACTACATAGCAGCATGTCCGCCTTCTGCAGTCCTCCTCCTGACGCACCGCGGAGAAGCTTTTTTTCTGCGGACTGCCAGCTGCCTCTGCATAGCGGAGCGCGAAGCTCCCGATGATCGCTGAAGGCGGAAATGCTGCTGCGATCTGAGAAACCATACTATGAATTTGTGTTTCCAGTGGTGTCCAAACAAATTAAAGACTGATGTAATTCCCACATATTTACAAATTTATCTGCAGCTTCGCGCTGAATTTGCTGTTTGATTTATTAAGATCCAGGTTTGAGCAGGCCAGGTCCAGCGGATGGTGAACAGGACCCGTTTTAGGTGATCTTTATGTGAAAAATTCAGCGGAATGTTCCTTTAGCTCCCTCGAAGCTGTGAATCGCAACCAAACTTCAGCGTCGTCTGACCGCACGGATTTAAAAACACATGATCGAGCAGAGCAGGCCCTTAAATATAGTCTTAACTGTGTGTTAAAAGCATATGATGAAGATAGTCTCCTGCAGCTTTGCGCTGAGTGAGTGTTTTTGGTCCAACCACCAAACGTTTAGCATGGAGAAATCTGCTGTCTGTTGATGGGGCTCCAGCTGTCATCAAACAGCAAACAGCAAATTCCGCGCGAAGCTGCATATAAATTTGTAAATATGTGGGAATTACATCAGTCTTTAATTTGTTTGGACACCACTGGAAACACAAATTGATATTATGGTTTCTCAGATCGCAGCAGCATTTCCGCCTTCAGCGATCAACGGGAGCTTCGCGCTCCACTATTCAGAGGCAGCTGGCAGTCCGCAGAAAAAAGCTTGTCCGCGGTGCGTCAGAAGGCGGACATGCTGCTATGTAGTCCTGAGAAGCTGTGTAAAGTCATCAGAAGTTCACAACCAACTCAAAGCCGTCTTCTCTGCCGCTAACACAGTCTGCTCCTGGTGCGTGTGTGTGTCAGCGGCCGGCACACGGAGATAGTAGTGACGTCATCGCCCCGCCTCCCCTCTGCTAATGCTTTTCCTAAATGAATATTGCGACAAGGTGCGCAGGTTGGATGTGAAAATGCAAATGCAATCCCCTCTTTGCATTTTCGTTTTAATTATGACACAGAATAAGCAGTTTTAAGTATAAAATGAAAAAGCATTTTGAAATACTGCTTTTTCATTTTAATTTTGAGTCATTTGTTGCAGCTTCATTTTGAAAATTAAAAATCATTTCTATTAATCCATTTTAAATGTCAAATTAGACATTTCTAAATGAATTTTGTTACACATTTACCGTGGACCTTTTTGAAAATGAAATGTCAAATACCATTTTCTTTATCATTTTATTTAAGTGACAGAAAAGCTGGGTTGAGGAAGGAAATGAAAAAGCATTTTGAAGTATTGCTTTTTCTTTTTAATTTTGAGTCAAAAAAATGCAGCTTCATTTTGAAAGTGAAAAAGCATTTCTATTAATCCATTTTAAATGTGAAATTAGACATTTCTAGATGAATTATGCTACACATTTACCAGAGAACGTCTTGAAAATGAAATGTCAAATACCATTTTCATTTTCATTTTAATTAAGTGACAGAATAAGCTGTGTTGAGGAAGGAAATGAAAAAGCATTTTGGTGGATTGCTTTTTCATTTTATTTTTGAGTCAAAAAATGCAGCTTCATTTTGAAAATGAAAAAGCATTTCTGGTTTTGACTTTGCTTTTTATTTATGCTACACAATCGCTTCCATATAAAGGCAAAGATTGGCACAGATTACCAAAAGCTCTCCAAAAGATGAAGTACACAAAAGGACTGTGGAATACTTTGATAACAATGTTTCATAACCTCACATTTTAGAGGTTTTATTAATCTTAACAACTGCAACATGTACAATTATTCCATTATTCAAAGAAGAAACTGCTGATTTTTTTTTTTATTGTTCATGTAAAAGATTGCATCACTTATTTGCTTGATTTTGTCACTGACATTATTACTTAAATGATCCTCTGGATACTTCCAGTGAACGTGCCATCTGCAGATGGCTCAAGAAACGTCATCATGTCCAGTAGGTAGACTCATCTCAAATAAACTGTTTCAGAGTGAAAATGTGTTGTGAGATAAGGATGAATTTCACATTTTTGTTTGGTAGTAATTGAAACAGTTGGCTTCATCTTCGAGTCCTGCCGCGTTTGTGAGATGCTGTCTCCGAACCTGGAGCAAATACAGGCTCGAGCTTGTGCGGAACCAAGAACGGACTCACAGTAGTGGCCAATCGTCGGAGGTCCGCTGCACCTCTCTACAAGGTGGGGGACAAGGTGTGGTTGTCATCTACTGACAATCCTTTAAAAGGGGGATCCAGAAAGCTGCTTCCCCGCTACATTGATCCTTACCCCATAACCCGGATTATTAACCCAGTGGCTGCTAGACTGGAACTGCCTAGCTCACTATGAGTCCATCCAGTGTTTCATGTCAGTAAGGTTAAACCTGTCAGAGACTCCCTTCTTCAATCCATCCCAACAACCCCTCCAGCCCTCCGTTATGTAGACGGTGGTCTTGTATACACAGTCAAGGCACTCCTCACCTCCAGAAGGGTGGTTCGAGGTCTGCAGTACCTGGTCGACTGGGAGAGTTATGGTCCAGCGGATCACCAATGGGTCCCTGACCGCTACATCGTTGTATGTTCCCTGGTTACCGGTTTTCATCAGGACCATCCTGATCAGCCTCATCGTCGTCCTTCTGGTAGCCAGATGTAAGGGAGGGGGTTACATCACGGAAAGGCCTGACTTAGTCTCTGCTGCTGCCTCTCCTGGATACCCTCACCTTCCTGAGGTCTCCAGCGAGAGTCACAGGTGTCCTGCATCATGTTGTTATGTTGTCTCTATTTAAGCTGTGTCTATTCCATGTTTTATGTCGGAGCATCTTCATACCTATGCTCAAGTTTGAGTTTTGGTTTTGCTCTTGGCATTAAAGCTTTCGACTTGGAATCCGGACCTGTGTCGTTTCTTCCTGCTCTTCGGTTATCTCTCCCTGGCCTCACCGTCACATACACTCAGTCCTATCTCCAAGAGCTAGAGTGCGCGGAAGGGCGGAGGGGATACCCCACTAATGTGTGGCTTTCTAATTGGTGACGTGACCAGCGGGCAAGTGGCGACAGTGACATATCGCATGCCATGCAGCCCACCCAGGCTCAACTTTTACTCAGAAACATGTATGATGAGGCCCAAGTTTATAAATTATATGTCTTACACTTTTAATAACATGAAACAATTCAGATTGTAGCACTGTAGAACTAAATGTATTGTAGAAATTAAATGGAAATGACACACCATCTAAACACAGGACAGACTCATTGCTTCCATCTATGTAACTGTGTTTGCCACATTTCCTAGTAGTCTTAGGTTTTGGGTAAAGAGCATTTTTACATTAAGAAGAGCATCCATTTAAAGCTAAAATCTAACCGACCTCTGCAACATGCTTTCAAGCATCTGCTTTTATTGAAAAAGTCTTATGTAAACGCATGTCTTCCATGTTCAAAACCTCATGTTCATGTGTCTCTACGCAAGATTTTAAGACCATTTTGGGGCTCTATGTACAAATGCGAGTTAGAAGTTAAACCAGTCAAACTTTGACCAATCAGGGACTCAGATTTGGTACTGACGTATGGATGGCGTCCCTTTTTATTCACAGAGTGGCAACCCTGTGTATTGATCATGGAGGAAAATTTAATAATTGCGGTTTGCGTCAGGCCGGAACTCGATGTCACCAAGTCTTTAAAATTCAGAATAGGGCTTTAACACGAAAAGCCTAGGTCAAAATTCATGAGATTTTCCCCGCTTCAACATTTTGCACCAAGCCTCTTCCAACTGTAGGTGCATGCGATAGCATCAGGTTGCAACAGTCCAGTGTGAGCACCATATGCCAAACACTCTTTCAATAATGGTTTTTAGAGTGTTTTTGAACAGCGTCATGGTCAGTGTTGGAAGGGACAATGCACATTAATGAACATCTATCTAGACCGGGGGTCGGCAACCCGCAGCTCCGGAGCTCTTTAGCGCTGCCCTGGTGGCTCCCTGGAGCCTTTTCAAAAATGTTTGAAAATGTAAAAGTGTGAGAGAAAAATATACTTTTTGTTCTAATATGGTTTCTGTAGGAGGAAAAACAAGACACAAATATTCTTTATGTTTTCCAATGCTGTAAGAGCTTGTAGTATTAAAATTGTAACGCCCAGCTGGTACGTCACTTGCAGCTGGAAAACGGGAGCCAAGCTATCTATAAGTTGAAGTGTCAATCAACTGACTGCGCTTGGAGAAAAGTCTGTGTCCCTGACATCGCGCGGCTCCGCACAGTCTCAGAGAGGACGGGGTAGTGAGGGAATCTGAAAGCATACTCTCCTTTCCAACATTACAAGACCCGATTTTTATGATCACACACTACAATGAACATTGCACAGGAGTCATCAACCTCTCCCTCTTCCACACTCATGGTACAACAAAAAGAAACAAACATAACAGGAAGAATAAACTAGGGTGGAACAACAAAACTGCCATATTAAAAGAAACGTGGGCAAACAGAAACGCTCATGCTGAGCCCTATTTAGATCAGGAAACCGCATCCCATAATCCCCTGCTTCTAACAGACCTAAAATGCACGCGACCTGGGGGTTAGCCCCTGACTTCAGCCCCTAAGGCTCATGGGAAGTAGGAGTTTTGGGGTAAAACCTTGAGTAAGAGTGTTGTGAACTGAATTGACGTCCATGCTGTTTGGGCTGTTTGTGCTGGAATGAATGGACTAATTACTGAGAAGGAGATATTGGCTCTCTTGCTATTATTTTGTCACTGAGACTGTCCGGGGTTGTGCGATGTGTGAGGCATGGACAGCTCTCTAAAGAAGTCTCTTGGCAAGGCATTCGGCTGCTGCTACTCCGCTTAGGTGACGGTCCGGCTGGGTCATTACAATATTAAACTTCAACATTTCTGTCAATGGAGATTTGCGTCAAAGCTTGAAACACAAGTTTCTACCAGCAGGGCTTTTTTTTTTTTAACTTACAGCGGACCGCTAAACAGGTGGCTGATGTAAATGGAACCGCCGTCAGTTCCGTGCATTGCTTGATGAAGTAGAAAGCGAATATTCTGATCTCCTGCTACACAACACAGTCCGATGGCTGTCCAGGGGTGACGTTTTGCATCATTTTGTCGTCTGTTTAGAACACGTGAAAACATTCCTGAAAAGCAAAGACCTGAACTACCCGCAACTGGAAAATACTGAGGGGCTGGAAAAACTGCACTTTTTGGTGGATGTGACTAACAAGACACCTAAATGAGCTGAATGAAAGTCTGCAGGTGCCGCAAATGCTTGAAGCTGTTCTGTCGTTCGAGCGCAACTGTCATGGGGAACGTCGTCATGCTTGTTCCATTTAATTGTTTTGTGTTCGAATCCTCAAAATAAAAATGACATCAAAAATCACATTTCTTTATTACATTTCTTTAATTTTATCAAAGCAATGAAACATAATTCATTGATATTGTAATGAAGTTAAACTTGCGCAACAGAGCAGTCACGTGGCGCGTTGTTCTCCGCAGAATCCACAGCAGGACAAATAAACATTTAATCGTTAATAATGCTCATTATGTATTTGTAGCAACTTAGTCATTTTGTTAGCAGGCTAATATAGCTGAAATAGATACATATTGCATGTGTTGCCTTCATTATAAGGCTTAAATAGGGCTTGTAATATTTTGCGGCTCCAGACATGTTTGGTTTTTGTTTTTTCCGTCCAATTTGGCTCTTTCAACATTTTGGGTTGCCGACCCCTGATCTAGACAGTAATAGATTTCATTGTGCCAGGTTACAGTGATGATGCTAGTTACTGGTAGAAGTATGTCCTTGAAAAAATAGTATTTTAATCTGAATCTGTTCAAAATGTTGGCAAAAGTATTGGCCAGTTGTTGTAAAATCAAAAATACTTTAAATCCAATAGAGAGGTCATCTGAAAAAAAATTGGAATTAGACATATTGTTTACTCAAACCATTGAATTGATTAAGGTTCATATAAAAAAGAACGACATTCACCTAAGTGATTTTTTTTTTCAATGTGATCGGTGAATATATGATTTTGGTATTTCTGTTAAATGAGATGCAATTTTTTATCTATGAGTGGGACCTTTGGAGGTCTAGGACACACGTCATCATATTAAGTGGTATAACCATTTTTTAGTCATTGTGAGCCATTTACTAAAGACAGATTTTTTTAAGAAAGAGTAAATACATCTACAATGCAGTTTGGAAAGCATGAATACAGTTCTTTATGCCACATAACCTTGACTTGTTACTGATTCTGGAAAATGGTAACTAATACGCTGAAGACAAATAATTTCTTTGCACCTTTTTTATAACTAAATGGACTTAGTTTTTAGTCATTTTATTTTTAAAACTTTTTTTTTGCAAATGAATAAGCAGGCATTGCTTTCGTAAGAAAAGAAAAGCATTTCTTAGAAAAGTATTTCTTTCAATTGAATTGAATTGCTTGAGAAATTCTTGAAAACGAATGATTTTAGGAAATTAATAAAAGAAGCAACATGAATGAATTGCACTGCCATAGCAACATAGCAGTTGCACAATGTTTCCTTTATTCTGATATAATTTATTCTGTTACCAATGATAAAACAAATAGTGCAATGCAAACCCTGTAACACAATTTGTTGCTTTATTTACTGCCATTTTCACTAGTTAATGTTTATGCAAAAAAAAGGATTTTTTATACACGTTTATATAAAGTCAAATTCGTTTTGACAGAAAGTTTAGACAAATACAGTGCAATTGTGAATTTTGATCCATTGATTTTTTCCCCTCTTTGTCTTGTAGAGCTCTGTGACTTATTCAATTCAAAAATAATAAAATTCAAAACATTTTATCCACTTAGAAAAATGAGGTGTTTTCTAATATGTGTCTTTATTTACTTTGTTGTTATTCTGTTTCTTTATTTATTCAGTCTCTATTGTGCTTGAAAATGGATAAATGCCTTCACAAAAATGCTGCGCCCAACATTAGTCTAAAATGCTAAATGCCAAAATTCAAGCACAAGTATAGAACAAACAACACTTGTAGACAATTATGCGGAGATGTTTTGCCTTTTTGCATTTAAATTTAACCCACAACCCCTTTTTCTCTTAGGCCTGATTCATTTCCTGCCCCTCTGGTACCTCCCTATTGCTCCAATTATGTGTGCATTTGGAGCCTTAGTGGTGTCCAAACATAACACCACAACAAGTGATTTAGTGCTGAATATCGCTCCGCCAGGAGGGTGACCCATGTCTTGCTTGTGACGCGGGGCAGAAACTCATTTCTTCATGTGGGTGTGCTCTGGAGCACAGAAATTTACATATTAATATAAATAATGAGTTTAAGTTTTTGCATGACTTTTTAAAGTTATATAACTGATGTTGTTATTTTTTTTAGCGCTTAGACACATGAGAATTTATCTAATAACTACAAAAAAAGACTAATGGAACTGCATTTTTATTTAAATGCTTTATGTAAAAGAAAATAAAAATAATGAAAATATGGAATGACTTTTTTTTATTAGGTGTGGATGTTTTTGAATGAATAACCATGTATTTATTCAAAACAAGAACATGACATCCATCCATGTGGAGCCTTGTTCCAGTATTTATCCCTAAGACTCCAAAACAATCCTATTAGTCTGAGTTTGATGTTTAACCATTTAGATAAATCTGTATTTGCACAACAACATTTGGACTCGTTCAGAAAAATTTAAGCTCCCCAAGTGTGTCATAAGATGGACTTTGCTTTACAGGCCCTTGTTATAGAAACACTGTTTTTAATCTCAGGACAGAGGGAACCAGGACCTGTCAACTTCTTTAGACCAAATAAATTTAACAGTTCTTGGGTAAACAATTTAAACAGAGGAGTCTGGGTTGAAAAAGCTCTGTAAATCTCTTCAAGCTGTGCTTGTGCCAAGTTAAGGCAGCAATTCAGCCAGCAGAACACACAAAAAAGGGAATGACTAAGGGCAGTTTTACAAATAACCAAGATTTACCTTTGGTTTGTGAAGAAGGAAACTAGAGGATTTGATTCTAAAAACATAAGTCAAATGTTATCTGATCTGTTTTGGGTCATCTTTAAATATGAAATATGGGTTGTCAGCTGTCCAAGGGCACTCAAGTACTGCATCAAAAACCATCTGAATACCAGCCTAGCTTCTCAGGGATGACCCAGAAAGCAAGTCTGAATGGACACAGTTCAGAGTAAAGAGGTCACTTTAAGTTGCTAAAAAATGTATCTTTTTAGCTCATTCAGTAATTCAGCTGTGTGTCTAGTGGTCTCACTAGAATTGAAACAGTGAAATAGAGATAGTGGTAACAATGATAATACTTATTGCTCTCTTGCTTTGAAAATGAATTACGTCTTAATGTGGCATTGAAAGTAAAACTTGGTGTTGAAAAATAACAGATTTGAAAAGTTAATGACAAGACCTACATTTGAAACCACAAATTACATTCAGAAAAAAAAAATTAATATACTTTTCAAGTCAAACTTATCTTGCATTTTTTGTAGATTGCTTTTCTACTTTCTTTTTTTTGTTAACGCTATTTTCTTTCTTTCTCTATCTATCTATCTATCTATCTATCTATCTATCTATCTATCTATCTATCTATCTATCTATCTATCTATCTATCTATCTATCTATCTATCTATCTATCTATCTATCTATCTATCTATCTATCTATCAAAATGTCCTTCCCTTCATAAACCATGTCCACCCTGTCAAAGGTTTGCTGACAGGGTGGACATTTTTGGTTAATGTTAGCATTTATTGAGCACATTGTGGATCTTCACTTAGCAACATGATTCAGTTAGCAAGTAGACTGTGTATTGTTTAACGTATCTATTTTAAATTTAGGAAAGGCTTTTATATTAAATGATATTTCACCATGACAGCGTGGACATGTTAAGCTTGACAACATCTGACTACACACCTAATATGATTAAAATTACTAAACAAAAGTGTAAATATTTACTCTGCAACTAGCTACTGTTTCAGTCTCCAGTGAAGAAAGACTAAATGCTGGTTGTAGTGTCACTTAAAACATTTGGAGGTTTTTTAAAGAGACAGTTATCCCAAAAAGACAGGGTGGACAGCAATGTCAGGGACGTGCGCGAAATTTTCAATAACATTATGAAAATAAAATTTGCCTGTTTAAATTACTTGTTTTATCAAGTAATGTGCTGTGACACGAAATGTGTACCAATTTTTTTTTTATTTAGCATAATTTAACCATTTATTACACACCCTGAAGTTAGCAGAGTTAGCAGTTAGCAGTTAGCAGAACAGCGTGTGGGACATACCAAAATCGCATACATCCAAAGAAAAAAAATTGCATTAACTAAAGAAATCACAATTTAAGAACCAAATTATTTGACTGATTTGTGTGCAAGTCTTGGGTCACTTATGATAAGAAGTCAGAGTTTAGTTATTCTGCTCCATTTAGTTTATGAAAGAGTAATAGTCATGGGGACACCAAAGGCACTTTATAGTGAAAATGACCCAATAATAAACATGAATGTCTGCAACTTTTTTATCTCCATGCTTGAAACATTCGAGACCCAGTCACCGCATCTTCTGGTACGTGAGAACAACTGTCTCAATAAATCCTAATTAGAAGAAAACTCCTGGTTTTGTCTGTAAACAGCAGCTTCATGTTTCTTTAAAGTCTCCGTGAGGAACACTGACTTGTTTCTCCCCAAAGTAACTTTCGAAATACATTTCATTGTTTGTTTGTTTTTCCGGTTTGTGTTACTAACTTTGCATTACGAGCAGATGCTTAAAGTAACGTGACAGACTGACAGATGGATGTGGTAAACAAAATCCAGTAGTTTTCCAAAATAAAACTTGCATCAGTATCGGGGAAAAAAAGCAAAAACGGAAATAATCGAAGGTAATGCATACATTTGTTTTCTCTCTGCGGCCCGGTACCAAGTGGTCCACAGACCGGTACTGGTCCACAGACCGGTACTGGTCCGCGGCCCAGGGGTTGGGGACCACTGCCTTAGTGCTTTTTTGGAATTAAATGGAAAAGGATAGAGAGAGAACAGACACTGAAAAAAAGCAATAGCATTGATCAAAGTGTAAAAAAAGAGAAAAGCATTCAACTAAAAATGCAAAAGAGATTTGCTTGAAAGGTATAATAACTTTACTGAATGTAATTTGTGGTTTAAAATTTAGGTCTCGTCATTATTTTTTCAAGTCTTTTATTTTCCAACGCCAGGTTCTGTGTTCTGTGCCACATTCAGTCTTACTTTTCCCACCAAAGGAGATTCGTCTGTGTGAAAGAATGCAGTGTGGGTCAATTGAGGAGATGGGTTGCTTCAAAGGTTTAAGTACATAAATCAAGCACCGCATTATGGGTCAGTGTTTAGCTGAGTTCTCATGCTTTTAAAGGAAAGGAAATCTTTGACGGGTAAGCCTAAATGCATTTCCCACTAAGGTCTTTAACACTCCATTTCCTACAGTTTAAAGGAAAGAACACTTTTGTACCTTTAGGGAACCAAGGGTTTACCAGAATCTCTTTGAGGTTTACCAAAAACATGTGATTTCTGGCGTGTTGTACTAAAATATTTACAACTTTAAATCAGAAACATCCAAATCCCTCAGGTAAGCAAGCAGCAATGCTCATTTGATAAATTCTAAAAATAAAACTCTATTTCTGCAGCTGTGTATGGGCAGCTGAGTTTTAGAGGCATATCTGAAGGCCCATTTAGAGAAGTGTCATTGGGGAAAGACACAAAAAACACAGAAACTTTGACAAACCCATTCATCCATCATTAGTAGGAGTGATATTATTTATTTTAACAACGATTTGATTCACATCATAATTCGTGGTTGACGAAACTGGTTCATTTTGAACGATCTGATTTGATCCAATTCACTGACCTAAAATAATCCATATGGGACATCTTTTGCCAAAAATTCAACCAGTGTGACTTAGAGATAAATACCTGGGTACTGAAGAGTGCGGGTTCCCAGATTCCTTGCAAAATATTTAAGTAATATTTAAGTTTGTTACAATTTTTGCCATGTAAGTAAAAGCACCAAATCATTGTGTAACATTTGTGCTATCCTAGGCACTTTGACATTGGGAGTGAGGTCATCTAGACCCCACAAGAAGACAGTGCGCTGAACCTTTTTTCTTCAATGATTTGTGATCTTCACTGGGTTCCATGGATTACATGAAATCCTCTCCACCTTTGTCATGGTAGGGATAACATGTCAATGGTCATCTTAACCCCATGGGATAGCACAAGGGTTAAGGAGTGCAATTAAAAATCTCTAAAAAAGTTGCTTGGTAAGGTATTTTGGTGAGATTTATTTTTGTCCGGTTTTGTGTTAAATGTGGGATACTTATTTAGTGCTTTACTATCTTCTTAGAAGGCCTAAAGTGCTTTACAGTCACAGTCCCATTAACCCACACGCACACACTGATGGCTCTGCTGCCGAACACTGGCGTCAACCTAGAACCACTAGGAGCGATGTGGGTTTCAGTGTCTTGCCAAGGACACTTTGGCTACAATCACACTGCAGGCTGAAACGACCCAATTCCAATTTTTTTTTGCCCCTTTGCGAACCAATTCCGATCTTTTCATGACAGTCTGAACGACACAGATCCAATCTTTTCAAATGTGACCCAGGCCACTTGGGTTTGCCGTCCTGATTCCGATACTTTCAATTGCGACCGCCGTCTGACCGGCCAGGCCACCTGAATCCGAATCGTACGTCATCGACACGCTACAAACGTCATCATTCTGCGTTGAAGTAGGCGGGAACAAGAACCAAAACATCAACCATGTTGGACGATGCTGCTGAGACCAGTCAGTGGAAGAGAAGCAGGTCACTGATTGGATTATTATTTGAGGTGATTGCTCTATTCAGGCCAAATTCTAGGACTCTTATCGCAACTGGCCGGTTTTTGAAAAGATTTCCAGCGAAATGGCCGAGCGTGATGTTGAACCTTCCCCGCGATCTTTCCGACCGTGGTCAGAAGCGCGGGGGAGACCGGCTTCTCCAGGGCCGAAGGCGGTTCCTCCTCCGGGGTTCACTTCCCCGTTCAGACACTCATATTCTCCAAAGCGGGCTAATAAAGAGTCAAAAGCATTTATTGATGGGGAAACCTTCTTTTATTACCGTTCTCCTTCCTCCATAACACACAACATGAATGCGCCCCTCCTGCCCCCCTCATTCCCACCTCGCTGCACGTGCTCTTCTTCTCTTCTCTCTTGTGTTATACATACACAGACACACGCGCGCACGGCCCCAGCACATACACATCCCCATTCCACAACAGTGGGTACAGACGATCCTGGCTCCAATGCCTTTTTAAAATGAGAAGATTGTTGTTGTGCTGCTCCTTTGTGAAAAAAAAATGTAATAATGTAAAAGAGCTCCGCTGTTGACAACACTGCTGTTGACATCAATTGTTAACGTTAGCTACTTCCGCAAACAACGAGTGACGTCATTGGCCGTTGAGTACTCTTCTGCGCATGCGGGTCTCGTTTGGGTCGTGTCACGGTCACACTGGAGATCACAAAAGTTCGGATTTACTAGGAAATGTGAACGGTCTTGCAAAAAATCGTATTTTTTCAAAAAATCCGAATTGAGCATTAAGCCCTGCAGTGTGAACGCAGCCTTAGACACATGGGCAGACAGGGCGGGAGCAAACCTGAGATCTTTCAATCAGAAGTCAATTGCTTTACCTTTGCACCACAGCCAACCTGTTTTATGAAGTGTTGCAAACTGTTGTTCTGAACTATTATCCATTTGTTTTAGAAATAAAAATATTCTTTATCATCACACAACAAGTTTAAATCACCAGACATGTTCCTTCTTAAAATGCTGTCACTAAAATAATATTTAATTTTGTATTTGTTGTGTGCTTAACACACCATGCATGACCACAATGATTTTTGTAAAACATTTCTACTGTAAATAACATGTTAATGGGAATATTATTTTTAATATTTTTTAGGATCAGGCTGGCCTGATTTTTGAACAACCTGTACATGGGAAATAACCTGTTAACAGCTACACATTCTTGGAACATTTTGCTGTGAACTTTTCATGTCAGGGTAAAGTTTCCGCTTTAGATCCTGTATTAAAATAAATAAATACGAATTGGTTCTATATATATTTTTGATCCCGGTACACGTGTCCCTTAAAACAGATAGCAAAAATGTATTTTTGGCCTTTTCTGAACAGCTTGAATGACCTGAGTGAAGCTCAACCCATTTCATCTCAATGACAATAAGAAAGATGACATTTGCTTTTGAAACTGGATCTTCTCCGTTTTCCGGAGGGCAATCAGAAGCCGCGAAAAACAGGATGTAATTTTTGCCAGCTACTTGAAGCTGACTGAACAGATCATGGCAGCTGTCAAAAATGGGAGTTGTTGCCAAGATAAGTCTTATCTCACCCAAAAGACCTAGAAACCTTAACTCTGGAAAATGTTATTGCTGTTTTTAGCGCCACTTGACTAGACTGCTGTGAAACATTATATGTAGGCTTGGATCAGTCACCCATGTACCCTTTAAAAATAGGTCAGAATCCAGCAGCTCCTGGCTTGGCAGAACTTTCACTTTCCTGATAGATTTCATTCAAATTTACATATGAAATTCATGGGGGAAGTAAAGAAATCACCTGGGTCAGAAAGCCTTACTTTAGTTTAAAAGTTTCACTCTCTGAGGTAAATGGTTAGGAATAGAATTTTTAAGTACTTCTACAAAACTAATGAACGTACAAATTTGTGGATCAGCCACAAATATTTATATTTATATCTAAAGAGCTATTTTGAGCTTTGTTAAGGTTCAGTCAAATTAGGTAACATTACGGTGTACTCAAAATTATTATGCAAATTGTATTAAGTGTCAAAAAGATAAAAATTCTTTGCTTTCAATTAAATCATGCATGATATTGTGTCTCAATTCAATTCAATTCAATTCAATTTTATTTGTATAGCCCAAAATCACAACAACAGTCGTCTCGATGGGCTTCGAAGTAAAACATGAAATCAAAAGGATCACGAATACAAAGAGTTCAATAGAAAAATACTAAAATGAACTAACAAACTGACTAAGCTATACTGGCATCCCTGCCCTTAGACCCCCCTTCGCGGTAAGGAAAAACTCCCAAAAAAAACGGATTCCGGAAAAAACGAAGAAACCTCAGGGGTGCCCACATGAAGGAGGGATCCTCCCCCAGGACGGACAGGCGATTTACCAGAAATCTTAGAGAAGAATTAACTTATCTAAATCTACAACTACATATATAAAAGTCCAGCAGACGAGCTACATCCAGCCGTGGTTGTGGGGACAGTCAAAGGCGCGAGTCGAGCCGGAGACAGGAACCACAGCCAGTTGTAGGAGCAGGAGCAGAGGCGAGATACTCGGTCAGGTACAGAGCAGAGACGAGCCAGAGATGAGCCAGAGGCAGGATCCACAGCCAGGTGTAGGAGCAGGAGCAAAGGCGAGGTAAACGGTCAGGAACTGGAGCACGGATGAGCCAACTGGAGTCTGGAAGCACTCCCACTCCCCAGGAGGGGAGAGGAAAAGAGGGACAATACATGAATCAGAGGGACAATACATGAATCTCAGGGCTCTTTGGATCCCTGAAATCAATCTCAGACACTTGTGATTATTAGTTTGCCAGGTGTGTTTAAGTAAAGGAATAACTACAACAAAAAAAAGACGTTCCACATTTTCAAGCAATATGGGGGGAAAAAAAGATCTCTCTGCTGCTGAAAAGCATGAAATCATTAAATCTCTCGGACAAGAAATGAAAACCTTGGATATTTTTACGAAAACCTAAGCATAGTACAAAGAGATCACCGACTTTCTATTGCTACAGAGCTCCAAACTTCATGTGACCTTCAGATTAGCCCAAGTACAGTAAGCAGAGAGCTTCTTAGAATGGGTGTCCATGGCCCAGCAGCTGCATCCAAGCCACACATCACCAAGAGCAATGCGAAGCCTCGGATGCAGTGGTGTAAAGCATGCTGCCACTGGACTCTATAGCAGTGGAGGCGTCTTCTCCGGAGTGACGAATCACGCTTTTCCATCTGGCAATCAGATGGATGAGTCTGGGATCAGAGGTTGCCCGGAGATCGGTACATACATATATACGTATGGTGTTGGGTTGATTTTCGGGACTTGGGCTTGGCTCCTTTAGTTCCTATGAAAGGAACTCTGAATGCTTCAGGATACAAAGCATTTTGGACAATTGCTTGCTTCTAACCTGGTGGGAACAGTTTGGAGCGGGCTCCTTCCTCTTCCAACTTGACTGTACACCAGTGCACAAAGCAAGGTCCATAAACACATAGTCTGGTGTGGATGAACTTGACTGGCCTGCACAGAATCCTGAACCTGAACCCGATGGAACACCTTAGGGATGAATTAGAGCGGAGACTGAGAGCCAGGCCTTCTCAATGAGAGAATGCTTTTGCATATCTGCATGACTCTGCGTATGTTGTAATACCTTATGTTTGTGTTCATTTTAAGGAGGCATTGATGTATCTGACTTTAGATAGATGCTGCACTTACTGTTCCATCAGGGGAAAAAAAAAACCTCAGTCAAGATGGATTTGTTCTTTTCCCTGCCTGGAGCTTTGCTCGGTGAATCTAATACTGAGGAATCCAAAGGCAAAGGAGAAACAGAGATGGGGAAAAGAACCATAAAGATGTAGATGATCAAGGATCTGATCACAAGGAAAACCGAACAAAGAATATTAAAGAACAGCTGACTTACTTTGGAGTTTCTTACCATGTCCTTGCTAATGCCTGCACTTCTCGTAAACCCATATCTGAGTGTCTTTTGAAGAAATCCACTACTACTTAAAGAATATTTTTTAAAGAAATTTCTCATATTTTCTTGAACAAACACCTAGTAACTACATTACTCTTAGTTTTTCAATCTCTCTAAAACACTTTCTAAACCTAAAATATTTAATACGTTCAATGCATTTAGGTGTGCATCAATTGGACTTTGCATAAAAGAATATTAAAGCACAACAAAATAAACTACATTTTGCACACGATTTCTAAGACCAAATGGAATAGGATGTTAAAAGCAATCCTTGCTTTTACTTGGGAGAAACAAATATTTGCTTTAGTCATCTAAAATATGATCAAAAAAGTTGCTCATGTTCATAGTCCTCCATTTCATCCTCATTCGAAGTCTAACTATTTTCAGCTTCAAATTATCTGTTTTTAAGTTTCAAAACTTAAAATTTCAGTTTTAATTTTCAGTTTTAAATCAGAGGCTATAAGGTTCTGATTAGTTCTGCATTTACTGACAGTAGAAACTAGGAAAATAATTACCGGAAATTAAAACCCTAACTATTCAAGTTGTTGTTGCAAACAAAGTAGCCACAATACACACATGTTAATCCTTTACATCTAATCAAAACTGTATTTTTCAACAGGAACTGCTTAAATATTTGAATAAGCCACCGGAAATGTCAAACATTTGAAGGTAACATTTCCTGGCTTTTGAATGCAGTGTTTCGTGCGAACAGCACGCTACTTTGCTCAAAAAAAGATAGATTAAATGATTATTGATAAAAATATGCAATAAGATCAATTCCCTGTAGCATTTCCCGACAGCCTCCAGCCAAAGTAGCCTCCAGCCTACTTTCAGAGCTGTTTGAACAGCGGATAACTCTATAGCCACACAAATTTATGTTTTTCTCAACAACAGAGAGCTTCCCCGACTGGATTACAGCGCTAAAAAAATCTCAGAGTAAAATGTGTGACTTCTCCTCTTTTCCTGTTGCCAACATATGAAAAATAAAAGCAATAAAACAGAGAAAAAGACTCCAAGCCATGTTGTTTTCATTCTACCACGCACTGAGATTGTTATCATCTGTTACCACAGCAACAGTGTTGCATTGACAGTCTTGCGACGTTCTTTAATTTTTCAGTGATGTAATTCAGTTGGCCGTGAAAACGTTTGTGTGATTACGGAATTATCCGCTGTTTAAATGGTTTGAAAAATTATTAAAACCGAAATAAAGTTTTGAAAAGAAAATTTTGAGTTTTGAAACGTTAAAACAGAAAATTTGAAGCTGAAAATTATTTTGTTTAAATTACAATTGCAGAAAGTTTCAGACACTTTGATTTTTTTTTTTTTAGCTGAACAGCAATGATTCAGCTTGAAGTTTTTAAATTGTTTTATTTGTTTTAATTAAAGGAGTCGCAAGTCACTGCACTGCAAAAGAGCCCCACCTAAAATATTGGGGGAAAAACAAGCTGCCAATGGGGTAAAAAAAAAAAAATCTTACCATTAATTTTAATTTTTTTTTTAAATTCTAGTCACCAAGACACATTTTCTTAAACTAAGATTATGTTGCAATTTTAAAACTTTTTTTATAAGATACGTTTTTAGTAAGACAGACAACTTGACAATTTCCCATGAAACAGAATATTTTTATTTCTTAAGATTGAGTTTTTGCAGTGTGGTTACACCTTTTACCTCATACCTGCCTCTCAAGAGAGTTGGGACCAACTTGAAACAAAGACCCACTCAGATGAACATTATGTTTATTAAGTTTTCACATGTTCCTGACGCATTTTTCTGATGATGGCGGACATAAATTAAGAATATTAGGGTAAAACTTGTATTTCTGACTGTTTTTTTATTTAAATTCCTATGAATCAGGAGCAGACAAAAATGCTGTTGGAAAAAGTTTGGACGTGTGGGATACAAGTTACCACAGTAAGCCCCAAGTTTCGGGCTTTATTCTGAACCATACACCTGTAGACGACTAGATCCATATCTCATTTCCTCATAGAGGCTTGCATCTGGCTCAAAACTGTATGATAGATGTGGTATTGCTCGCCATTTTTGATGCACTGGTAATGTGAGGTTTGGGGTGTGAGCGGCTGTAAGCTTGTGGGAGAGTCTGTAAACAGAAGCATGATGTAAAGGATGATGCGCCAACAGTCCCACCGGAAGAACTACTCCCACTCTGCAGAAGCTAGGTCCTAAAAACAACTGGTTTTTGTGTTTGTTTGTTTTTTTGGGGGGGGATTGTATGTGAAGAATAGCATTATCATAAATCAAAGACTTTAAACCATCAATTCTTTGTATTAACATGTTATTCTTCAATTTTTTTAAAAATTGTATTAGGCATGTTTTTTTTTTATGAAAATGGAAACAACTAGTGATGAAAGTATCAATGCCAAGGTATCAAAATATAGGTACTTCTACATCACCAATTACTAAATGAGAAAATGTAAGTGCATGTGCCATTTCTAGATATTTTTGGTTATGAGTTGATTTTTGCCCCTCTCGCGTATATCGAACTGCTCTATCAGCCACAAAAAAACAGGGTTTATTTCCAAGGGTATCCAATGAAAATATCTGCCAAACCACATGTGAAAGGGAAAGCTGATTCACTGTGGCACAACATTACCTGGGTAGTTTTTGTTTTTAGGATAACATATATTAGGCTTGAGGAAAAAAAAACGACAAAAACAAAAAAACAAATGACCAATAATCAAAATTGGCATTTCATGTTTTACTCAGAAAGGAATCAGTATCGCATTGAATCTTAAGAGTGTGATATTGTACATGATTACAGGAGATAAAAATGAGAATCCAGAAGTAGTATTTGTAGTCTGCACTGTTTGTTGTATGTTTTGTTTTAGTCATGAACAATTCACATTCTTCTATCCAAAATACTTTTACATAAAAAAGAAAAACGTGTTAGTTTCCAGTTCCTGTTATTTGTTTGTTGACACAGGCAGCAATGTGCACCAACCCATAGGCAGTGATACCAATATCAGGGTAAAGTGATTTCAGTAGATTACATTTCAAAATAAGGGGCTTGTTAATGATACATTATCATATCTCTGACATTGAGAGCATGCTTGTTAAAGAATAGTCACTTACATCACATTAAAGGGTAGTTACCGGCATAATGGCTCAGCCTCGCTCCAGCTGGGTTACAATATTGTTAGTTTACAGTATGAGTGGACTATTGCCTGCAAGCCAGCTAAGCATCACTGCAACTTTTTAAAGTGAACTCCCTCACTGCCCTCATACTATCCAGGAAACATCCATCTATGTTTTATAACTACTTTGGTCCCATTCAGGGTCACAGGGGGCTCTGCCAGCTGCCATGTAGCAAGGTCACACAGAGACAAACAACCATGTACACACACATTGAGAGATCATTTAGATTTGTTATTCAACATAATGAGTAGCATTTTCCTGCAGAGGAAAGTTGAGGTACATAGTTAAAATAGGATGAAAACTCCAATCCTTGCGTCTAGCATGACAGTGCTGCTCCTGCCCTGTTTGTATCCCACTGCAGGTCGTTGTTAGCCTGTTCGCCACCCTACTGCTTGATTGACTGCTTTTAAGCATTGGTGGTATTAAAATTTTTAAACTTTTCTTTACATATTGTACTTTTAGCAGAGCCGGTTAGGTTGAAATTTCAGAAAGATTGTGCATTTGCCAAATTTGGCATGACTTCCTTGGGATCCCCTCTTTCAGATAAGCACATTAGCCACAAGAGAAATCCAAAATGGCGACTTTTTGTATAGATGGTGGCTATACAGTCAACTGTTTCAAAAATATTCAATGTCTACTTGCCCTTTTCTTAACAATATTGGCTCTTGATCAACAAAATGTGGTCTTTAAACTTGTAAAACTTTAAACGTATACACTGCTCAAACACTACAAAAACACATCCTATACCTGAACAAATGAAATATTCTTTCAAATGCTTTATTCTTTACATACTTAGTTGCAGGTGCTGATAACACAACCACACAAAAATGTCATGGAAATTAATTATATTAGCCTATGGAGTTCTGGATGTGAAGTCATACTCAAATTTTAAGTGGAAAAATACACTACAGTCTGATCCAACTTTGATGTAATGTCTTTGAAACAAATCAAAATGTGGCTCAGTAGTGTGTTTTGGCCTCAATGTGCCACTCATACACACACAGAAGTCCATATGACTTCCCTGCAACGCCTGGGTAAGTTTCTGATGAAGTGGCAGATGATCTTGAAGGGGATCTCCTCCCACACCTGGACCAAAGCATCCGCCAGCTCCTGGACATTCTGTGGTGCAACCTGGCATCCGTGAATGGACTGGGGCATGGTGTGCCAGATGTGCTCAATTGGATTCCGGTCTGGGGAACGGCCAGGCCAGTTCTCTGACATCAACATTCATCTAGCAAAAACTGCTGACACATCCCAGCCACATGAGGTCTGGCATTGTCTTGCATAAGAAGGAACCCAGGGCCAATCACACCACCATGGGGTCAAAAAATCTCATCCTAGTACTGAATGGTAGTCAGGCTACCTCTGGTGAGCACATAGAAAGCTGTGAGGGCATCCAAAGAAATCCCACCCCAAACCATTACTGACCCACTGGCAAACGGTCAGGTTGAACGATGTTCCAGGTAGCAGAATGTTCTCCATGGCGTCTCTTGACTGTCACATTGGTCACATGTGCTCAGTGTAAACCTGCTTTAATCTGTGAAGAGTACAGGACACCAGTGGCAAATTTGTCAATATTGGTATTCTCTAGCAAATTCCAATTGTCTTACACGTTGTCCGGCTGTAAGCGCAACTCAACAAACAAACCTGAACTCCCACCTGTGGATGTTAGGCCCTCATGCCACCCTCATGGAGTCTGTTTCTAACAGTTTGAGCAGACTTTTGCACATTTGTGGCCTGCTGGAGGTCATTTTGCAGAGCTCTGGCTGTGCTTCTCCTGTTTCTCTTTGCACAAATGAGGAGTTAGTGGTTTTGATGCAGAGTTGTTGCCCTCATACGGCCTCCTTCTCATCTCCTGATGTACTGACAATAATTTTGGAACCAGATCCACTATTTGGTAATTTTAAACACAGGATAACATAAACGAAAGTTGCTTAATTAGATTTTTCTGAGGACCTGCTTTAAACTTTCCCCTTTCCTTGAACTCTTTCCCCTTTTCTTTTTTCTGTACCGTTATTCCACAGAACAAAAAAGACTGTTTTTGCCTTTGGGGCAATGCAATTAGGTTGCAATAGTTTTGTTTATTCTGAGTAGAGTTTTAATTGGTTCAACTCCCATCTCACTGAATCATTTGGACTGATGCAGATCTGGACTGTTTCAGTCAACCATTAATCAATGGATGGATGCTCAGGTTGCACTTTCTCATGACAAAACTAATATATAACATAAAAGCATTATTCAATTTAAAAATCTTGTGTGTGTGTGATTGTAAAGGGAAAAAAGATAAAACTGTGTGTTCTTGATCTTTATGTAACATACTGTTACAGAGTTACACCAGCCACTCCCATCTCACCAGTATGCAACAGTTTCTACATGTTGGGGTTAAGATGAGGGTGACCTGCATTTACCTGTGTGTGTTTGTGTTTGCGTGTGAGTTTTCCTGGCATGAAATAAGAGTGTGTGGGTGACTGACCTTAGGCTTTCCTCGGTCACCGGTAACCTGCTGCCTCGGTCCGCATGACCTACTTCCCAAAGTTCTGATCAAAGCATTTATATCTCAGTTTGTCCCAGATGTAAAGGTAACCAAAAGAAGTAAGGCATTTAAGCTCAGGGTGAACCCAGGATAAAAGAATAAACAAAACAGAACTAACTCAAATGTCAAATGCTACTTGACCTTCTAGTAGCACAAAGGAAAACAAACGACACAATCTAACCTGCCTTCCTAAACTTAACAAAACAGGAGAAATAAAAATCACGCAAAGAAAATAGCGGTTTACCCCTACTGCTCAACAACCACAGTTTCAGAAATTAAGGTATCACAGCCAAAAGGGCTCACCAATCATTTATCCTCCAATTCAAAGCAGCCACCAATCTATGGAGTTAATTCAGTCTCAATAATCAGAAATGCACACAACCGGTTTTACAAATACACACGCTCCGATTCACAAATGTCATTTTATGCAAACGTGAAAAATAAATTCGGAAATACACACCCTGTGTTTCACAAACACACAGATTGTGTTTCACAAATGCACACTAAATGTTTTACAAATGCACAATAAGTGTTTCTCACAAATGTGCACACTGTGTTTCACAAAAAACATTTTAGAAATTCACAATAAATGTATCAGAAATGCACAGTAAGTGCTTCACAAACGTGATTTTTAGTTACACATGTGATGTGAACTCACAGATCATTCGAACTGCAGACTGTGCATTCAAAATCCCGTTCTCGTTTGTGAATCTCCCCGTGTGTGTGAGAGATTTTTCTACGGTGAATATTGAGACTCATCTGACGGAGAAGGCTGACTAATCTCACCATTGGCTAGTGAATCTGTCAATCAAACTCACCGGCAAAGCTGGCGGGTTCGCTTTTAGCCAATCGAATGGCCCCTTGCACTCTTCACTTTCAAAGTGACGAGGGAGGGAGCTGTTCTGCACAGCAGTTGAAAGGACGCGGGCGGCAAACATGGCGGAGAGGTCTTCTGAACGGGATCAGTCTCAGCCCGTAAGTAATGCATTTATTTGATTATTATTCCCTCGTTGTACGTCCTGTAATGTTATTGAACACTAAGTTGAAGCGTTCTCCTTAGCCAAGTGACATGTGTGAATGCTTTATGAACACTGCAGCCGAGTCGTTTGCAGAGTACCCCCACCGCAAATTAGCTTAGCTTTGTTTTGCTTAGCCTGTGCAAGTTGTGGCTGTGTGAGTGTGAGTGAAGTTCAAGCCGGTGTCGGTTCAAGCTAGCGTCTATAGCCAATGATCTGTAGGTTCTTAACATGATTCAGATAGAACTAAGGGGAAAACATGCCGGATTTACAGCAGCAAAGAAAGTTTAATAAAAAGTATCGATTAAGTATTAAGTATTGTTTAAACACTGATGCTATGCTAACTAGCTAGTTGTTCCGTGTGCTGCCTTTATGTAAACGCGATCCGGGTTAAAGTTAGACACAGCATTTTCACAACCCAGACTTTAAGACGGGGTGGACTGTGCAACAAAGTTAATTCATATGACATTCATGAAAACGGCATTTTTTAAATATAACAGACATGAATCCACTGTTGAATGAAAGAAGCCTCATTAAGTTTCTAACGTTAGAACCCATATTGTGCTGAAAAGCCCTGTGAGATTGTGTCAGAGTGACAGCCACTAAAATCCCCGTATCTTTACTTCCAATGACGTAATGACAAGAATCCCAAACATTATGTTTTTAGGCTGTTTTGTAGTCGATAAGTAGTCACAGAAAGGGCGGATGGGAGAAATCAGCTGTCAACAGTGATTAGAGTAGAAGTTACTGTAAGTATTACACACAGGCTTCCTGTGATCAGTGTCTTGTCTCTGATTTTTTTTAAAGCTGTTCTTTACTACAAGCTCAAGTAATCATAGCAAGAAGAATTCCCCTTTCATATATTTGAAAATTATGCAATTTAAGATCAGACAGCTAAATTATCTAATCCGTGTTTTTATTTATTCTCTAGGAATTACTGAATGTGACAGCGTGACAATCTTTTGTTCCTCGTTCCATCAGGCAATACAACTCTCTGGCAGGGCATCTTACAAGTAATTTCTTTTAATTTTACCCACTGATTTTCCAATTATTTATCTTTTTTTATCAATCTTTTTATTTTGTGATATTTCTATATGTAATGCATGTGTGTTTATGTGTTTTTTTAAGATGGCCATTTTAAAAAAAAATTTCCTCAGGGATTATTAAATACCCTTCTATTCTATTCTATTTCATATTTTATCATCCTATTGTATTACTGTTTTACCTGTCAATTGGGAATTTAGCATTTTTGCCCCTGTAAATATCTGTCAGTTGAAAGTATTTGTACTTGTATTCCATGTATCCTGTACCTGAAGATAGCAGAGAACAACTGTGCAGACACCCACTTGGCCTTCTTCAGTGACGCTGTGAACGTTTATGGCTTTCCTCTGAGGTATTCATGTTATTCATAAAGAAATATTTTATTCACATATCAGGCAGTATAAGTACTTGGTTATTTGTACAAAAATAAAATTACCGGTACTTTTTTTAGACTCCTCTCCATAAACAAAGGCAACTCTAAAACTTTCCCCTCATGAATAACATTTTACCCCCCCCCTTAACAGTCTCTCTCACCTCATTTTTTTCCCCAGTGATACATGTAACCCACTCCTGCAATTTTTTTAACCTAGAAATTCTACTTATTGGCATCATACATAAGAACATTACATTTTAAACTGATGTGTACCGTATTGCCGATGCATTTGTAATTATGTGTTTGAGACATGATTTTCATGTTATTGTCAGGGTGAGAGGAGATCACGGAGGAGAAAATGTGGGCATAGCCGAGTTAATGCTCACAGTACGTAGAACTGACACAAACGGCTTCATTGTGGGAAAAGTGTACACACAATCAACGGTGAGTTGAACCTAGTTTTAGAAGCTTTAATATATACACAGGGCTCCAGACTGCGTCCATTTGTTCGCAGTCTGGTGCCCAAAATTTGAGAGTGTGCAACTGAATTTTACACCCAGTCGCACATGTGCTACCAGTAAATTTGCCTCCTCCACCCTCCGTATTTTTTAAACATTAAACATGAAAGGAGCACGTCAATGATCGATGAAATGAGAGATGAAATCATCAATGAGACGCGAGCGCACACGCACGCAGGCAGACACACACACTCGCGCGAATACTCATGAGACTGGAGCACACGCGAGCACACACTCGCGTTTCATTGAGTGATGCCTGAGGCGGCCAATGCGTGTGAGAAGAATAGGGAAAGTCACTGCAAGTGGCTAAAATGTGTGGAGGGGCGGGGCCTAGAGATAATCGAGCACGCGTAAACATCCGTGGGAAGGAAACGGAGACAAATATCATCACAACCTGATATGTGCGTCTGAGCTATGAGCAAGCGAACTATTGATTCGTTCTTCCGACCTGCAGCTAGTGTACCAGTGCCAGAGTGTACAGCAGGGGTCTCAAACTCGCATGAAATCGAAGCTGCAGCGAGACTGAAAGAGACCAGGAATTAGGAGTTGTCCTTAACATTCAATTTCGTTTTAATATGCCTCTCCCCCTAAGTATGAGCTGTGATATTACATCTTTTATAATTATTTTAATGTTTTGTAATGGATGTAGCCTTTTTTTAATCAGTTGGTATTTTAAATTATTTTAATTGATCAGTGAACTACAAAAAACCCATCAGGACGCATGTCCCATAATGCATTGTTTTGTAGTCTGTAGGGCAGCTTTTAGTCAGTTCAATACTAAATTTCCAGCTGCGTTCGCTCTGATTGGTGTCTTGCTCTCACCCCTTTCTCGTGATATTTTTGTTTTGATTGACAGGTGATGTTGGAGCAAAAACAAAAATATACGTCACACACCAGGTGATCTGTGCAGTGTTGCGTCCATCTGGGTGATCTCAAACACGCTTATTGTGCATCTTGGCTGAACCTATTTGGTGTCGCCAACATGAATTTCCATCCTCTAATATTTACATACATTTAAGTATTGTTTGAAACTGTGAAATTACGAAAGGTTACTACGGTAATCACTTGTTACTAAAAACTTTTTTTTATTCTAAATGTATGGTATTTTTTTTACTATTTTTACTTAGTTGTACTGTCGTGACAGCGATTGTGATGTCAGTTTACCTTCATGTTGCATCTTCAAAAGTGCAGAATAAAATATGACACTGAATTAGAAACAGCACATTGTAATTTCTGCATCTATTATTAAAGTATTTATTTGTAATACAGTGGAAATTAGTAGATTTGGTTAGAATGTTGATTTACGGTATGCGCCCCTAAATTTTCTGGTTGTGCCCCTAAAATTTTCAGTTAGGGGCCACAGTGCTCCTAGTGAAAAAAGTTAGTCTGGAGCCCTGATACATAAAAGTGAATGATGTATTAAAAATAAATCTGACAATATAATATTTCTTTTTGCTTTTTTCCAAATACAGGATTGAGCTCCTCTGGTGTGATGTCTTCGTGAGTGTTACTGGTTTATATTACAACATCCTGCACTCTCCTGAGGACCAAAACTTGCTCAATATCAGTCACATCACGTATTCTGCTGCCATTACATTTTTCTACCACGCATTCAGGCCAGTTTGGATGTCTTTAGTGACGCGTGGGACAGCCATCCAATCAGGACGGAGCAAAGCATGACACCAAATCAGCTGTGGCAGTTGGGCTTGACCCAGAACCCTGTTTCTGATCCACGGGTAAGTGCTTTATTTAATCTCACTGTACTGGACAACTGATTTGTGTGCAGTTTGACTAAAGTGGAAAGTATCAAGAAGAGTATCATGAAATCATAATGACTACAGTGAATTTTCATCGAAAATGAATGAAAAGGATTATTGTTGTGTGGTGCAAACAATTTCCCTAAATTGTTTGTTTGTAGGAAGAATAGCACATCTGCAAGTTCAAAATGCATGGCATTATGAGCTATCAGATGTACTAATGTCACTACTTTGTTAAGGTTCACTTATTTGCAAATTATAAACAGTTATGGAGATATGAGGTCTGCCTGCAAGCAACAATATAAGTTATTATTAGTCGGTCACTGTTCCTACATAATCTAAAACACAAAAAAAACAGTGCTGTTCATAAACAGTATCTTTTTTTTTTATCAGGGTATGCTGGTTCCAGAGATTGAATGGGAGGAGAGTGGATCCATGGCTGAACCTCATCCTAGGATCAATGTCCCGGTATGGGACAGTCCTCTTTTGGGTCCACAAATGTTGGAACTGCAAGACGACATCAACCCATTGTGGAATTCAGACCGTTTGGGAGTGGACCTACATCTTTACTGTCCAGTGTGTTTAGAACTTAATTTAGGCGACATAATTACATACAGAAGAAGAGAGACTGAGGGGAGCAAGACAGAGTTCAAACCAATACTGCTGTATTGTTCAAGGGACTTCATTGTATGTAAGGATGTTATGAAAATTAGTTCCAGTTTAAATAAAATTCAAATCAGTAGAGATCCCACATTTGCTTAAATTTTGATGTTTTAATCTGTCCATGTTTTCACTGAATGTTACTCTGCAATAAAGGGTGAATGTTTGCACTTTGTTGTTCTATGACCATCTTTTGTTGTGTAGTATTTAACCAGCTATAAAACCCAGATAGATGAGGATCTTTTTTGCAAGGGTGACCTGGCCAAGAGGTGTATATGTATATGGTTACAATATAAAATCAATGACATTTGAGTTATTAAAAAAATAAAATTAAGGTCAAGCAAAGTGACTTCGGGCTGAGCAGGGGAGGTGTATTGGGTATCTGTGATTGACAGTGAGATGAGCCTTAGGTAATGTAGTCCCACTGCGTGGTACGGAGCAAAGTGATCCGACAAGCCATGCTAAGGCTAACACGCTAACGACCGACTGGTACAGAATCAAATATGGGCGGGGCTTTTGCCACCCGCAGAAAGCGTAGAGAAAGTGTAAGGGGCCATTCGATTGGCTAAAAGCGAACCCGCCTGCTTTGCCGATGGGTTTGATTGACAGATTCACTAGCCAATGGTGACATTAGTTGACCCGCTCCGTCAGATGAGTCTCAATATTCACCGTAGAAAAATCTCTCACACACACGGAGAGATTCACAAACGAGAACGGGATTTTGAATGCACAGTCTGCAGTTCGAATGATCTGTGGGTTCACATCACATGTGTACCTAAAAATCACGTTTGTGAAGCACTTACTGTGTATTTCTGATACATTTATTGTGAATTTCTAAAATGTTTTTTGTGAAACACAGTGTGCACATTTGTGAGAAACACTTATTGTGCATTTGTAAAACATTTAGTGTGCATTTGTGAAACACAATCTGTGTGTTTGTGAAACACAGGGTGTGTATTTCCGAATTTATTTTTCACATTTGCATAAAATGACATTTGTGAATCGGAGCGTGTGCATTTGTAAAACAGGTTGTGTGCATTTCTGATTATTGAGACTGAATTAACTCCATACCAATCCTCCATCCTCCAGTTCTGATCACCTGGGCAAACAAAAAGAACCAACAGAACAAAAAATCTCTCATTCTATAACCACATAAAGACAAATAAACATTCACAACACCCACAACACAGAGAGAATACATCCACATCTTTTTGAAAATGGTTGTAACAACTGGCTTCTCCACTGTCATCTTTTTCATAGATGTTCTGCCTAATTTATTTTATTTGTTGTGTGTTATCGTCCAGCACGTGCATATAACCTGCAAACTCTACCTCCTGGTATCAAACAATACAGTTCATTTCAAATATTTAAAAAATGTGAGTTTCAAACACACAAACAATGTTATTGCACAGGACAGGACATCTGTACGTAATGAAATCAGATAAATTACACCCAATTTGTTTTTCTTCTTTAAACCACGGACATGCCCTGCATTGAGCTACACCTATTTCACAAATATGTTTTCTTTTCTTTTTTATCTAATTCAGCATGTGAGTTGCCCCACCCACAGCAGAGGGCACACTCTGGACCTGCTCATCACAAAGGGGGTTAATATTTACAATGTCAGTGTGGTTGATGTTGCGCTCTCTGATCATTTCTGTGTATTCTTTGACCTGTCTGTTACTCCCAAACCACCGCCTGGCCCTGCAGTTGTAAAAGGGAGACAAATAAATGAGAGCACTAGGGCACAGTTTGTAGAAATGATAAACCCTGAAAACTACGGTGGCCCAGAAGGGTCACAACACATTAACTTTATACACAACACACTAACTTTACACACAACACATTAACTTTACACACAACACACTAACTTTACACACAACACACTAACTTTACACACAACACACTAACTTTACACACAACAGATTAACTTTACACACAACACATTAACTTTACACACAACACATTAACTTAACACACAACACATTAACTCACAACACAACACAATAACTCACAACACAACACAATAACTCACAACACAACACATTAACTGACAACACAAAACAATAACTCACAACACAACACATTAACTCACAACACAACACATTAACTCATGACCCAGAAGGGTCACAACACAACACATTAACTTACCTCACAACACATTAACTCACAACGGAAGTAAAGCAGCAATTGAAGTGCTTTTATTCTGAAATTTCTACTGGGCTGAGCAGCTAACTACCTAACAGAAAGTAATGTCACAGTGAGCTGTGGAGGGAGCTGCACGCGCGCTCCTCTCCTCTCCTTTTTTCCGCTCCGTCCTCTCACACAGGCACGTGCAGTCCCCAACACACACGCACACACAGGACAGAGCGGAAAAAAGGAGAGGAGAGGAGCGCGCGTGCAGCGACAGAGGGGGGTGTCAGAGCGGAGGGAGGAGTGTGTGTTCATATTGTGTGTGTTTAGAGGAAGGAGAACCTAGTAAAGACAAAGTTTCTGGCAACACTGCTGCTAGCTTCTCTTGTAGCAATAACATGCTCCCTCCACAGCTCACTGTGACATTACTTTCTGTTAGGTAGTTAGCTGCTCAGCCCAGTAGAAATTTCAGAATAAAAGCACTTCAATTGCTGCTTTACTTCCGTTGTGAGTTAATGTGTTGTGAGGTAAGTTAATGTGTTGTGTTGTGACCCTTCTGGGCCATGAGTTAATGTGTTGTGTTGTGAGTTAATGTGTTGTGTTGTGAGTTATTGTGTTGTGTTGTGAGTTAATGTGTTGTGAGTTATTGTGTTGTGTTGTGAGTTAATGTGTTGTGTTGTGAGTTAATGTGTTGTGTTGTGAGTTAATGTGTTGTGTGGTGAGCTATTGTGTTGTGTTGTGAGTTAATGTGTTGTGTGTTAAGTTAATGTGTTGTGTGTAAAGTTAATGTGTTGTGTGTAAAGTTAATCTGTTGTGTGTAAAGTTAGTGTGTTGTGTGTAAAGTTAGTGTGTTGTGTATAAAGTTAATGTGTTGTGTTGTGACCCTTCTGGGCCACCGTAGAAAACGCCTCTGGTGCCAATGTTGATGAAATGCTGAATTCTGTTACTTCTAGCATCTTGAATGTTCTGGATGCCATTGCCCCTATGAAAGTTAAATTGAGAAAAGATAGACAGAAAGCTCCCTGGAAGAACGATGATCTAGTCAGGGCACAGAAACAACAGTGCCGCAGAGCTGAGCGAAATTGGCGCAAGTCAAAACTCCAGGTTCATTATGGAATGTATAAGGGGGAGTTTTACACTTACAACCAGATCTTATGCAGAACAAGGGAAAGGTACTTCTCTGAAATCATTGGAAGTTGCAGCAGCAACTCTCGTGTCCTGTTCAGAACAGTAAACAGATTAACTAACCCTCCAATCCAGCTACCAATAGAACCGGTTTGCACACCTAAATGTAATGAGTTTGCTGTATTTTTTAATGACAAGGATCAGGGCATTAAAAAAGCCATCGACTCCACAACACATATAACTATCCAACGGCCACCTACTCACTCTAAGCTGACTCACTTTGTACCTGTCACTGACCAAACTGTCCAAGAGACCATCACCCGTCTGAGCTCGTCTACATGCTGCCTTGATGTGTTACCCACTAGATTTCTAAAGTCTGTCCTGAACAGTGTGTTGCCATCAATTACTCAAATAGTTAACATGTCTCTTCAATCTGGAATATTTCCAGAGGCCTTAAAAACTGCAGTCATTAAACCTCTCCTGAAGAAAAGCGGTCTTGATCCCACTGTACTGAATAATTACAGACCTATCTCTAATCTGCCATTTTTAGGAAAAGTCCTTGAAAAAGTTGTCTTATTTAACAATTCATTTGATGTTTTCCAGTCAGGTTTTAGACCCCATCATAGCACAGAAACTGCTCTTATTAAGGTAACCAACGACATCCGCCTGAACACTGATGATGGCAAAGTCTCTGTCTTAATCCTGCTAGACCTGAGTGCTGCCTTTGATACTGTTGATCATGGGATCCTTTTGCACAGACTCCAAGACTGGGTTGGCATCTCTGGATCTGCCCTAAGTTGGCTCAAGTCTTATCTAGAAGACAGGAAATATTTTTTTGAAATTGGGAGTTGTGTCTCAGACTACATGGCCTTGACTTGTGGTGTGCCCCAGGGATCGATCCTGGGACCCCTTCTGTTCAACCTCTACATGCTGCCACTAGGGCAGTTAATACGCAGTAATAACATATCTTATCACAACTATGCAGATGATACTCAGATCTATGTGTCACTGACAACAGGTGAATATGGGCCGGTGGATTCACTCAGCCACTGCCTCCAACAGATCAGTGCGTGGATGCAGAACAACTTTCTCCAGCTAAACTCAAACAAGACCGAAGTTATTATTTTTGGCCCACAGAAACAAAGAGAAAGTGTCAGCAGCTACCTTCATTCTCTGTCTCTTAAACCCCTCAAATCAAGTCAGAAAACTAGGGGTAATCATTGACTCTGACCTGAACTTTAACAGCCATATCAAGTCAGTAACATCAGCTGCATTTTACCATCTGAAAAACATTGCCAAAATCAAAAACATAGTGTCAAAGCCAGACCTGGAGATACTTGTTCATGCATTTGTCTCCAGTAGGTTAGACCACTGTAACGGCCTGCTCACCGGCCTCTCCAAACGAGCTGTAAAACAGCTTCAGTACATCCAGAATGCTGCTGCTCGTGTCCTGACCAGAACCAGGAAGTATGATCACATTAGTCCTTTGCTCAGGTCTCTGCACTGGCTCCCTGTACCTCAAAGAATAGACTTCAAAGCAGCTTTGCTTGTGTACAAGTCTCTCCATGGCCGAGCACCAAAGTACATCTCTGACATGTTAGTGCCATAAGAACCATCTCGTACTCTGAGGACCTCAGGGGCCGGCCTCCTGTTGATACCCAGAGTCAGAACTAAACAAGGGGAATCAACGTTTCAATATTCTGCAGCTAAAATCTGGAACAGCCTCCCTGAAGTCGTGAGACGGGCCTCTTCTGTGTTCATGTCCAAATCTAGACTTAAAACATTTCTGTTTAGCCGTGTATATGACGGAAAGGTCCTATCTGCACTTTTCTTCCTTTGTTTTTTTCTTTTCTTTTAAAGTAAATTTTACGTTGATTATTTCTATGATGTATTGTGATTTTAATGCATTTTTCTGTTTTGTGAAGCACCTTGAATTACTTTGTGTACAAATTGTGCTATACAAACAAACTTGCCTTGCCTTGCCTTTGTACCTCCATCATGGTAATGCTATATCTATTGGGACTTGTCTGAAGTATAAAGCTTATGTGATTTCTTGCATATGTCCCCATCAGCAAAACTCACAAACAGACCTCTGTAGAATACAAAAACTGGTATAGACAAAACATGGACTATCTGCTCAAGTGACTAGCAAAAATCAGACATCTTTGTCAAGGATATATGAGCCTGCGTACAGGAAAAATGCTGTCATAGCAAATATAAAATAAGAACATGACCTGAAATGCTGTTTAGTAAAATTCTGTAAGCTACTTGATCAATGTATTGTGTGGTTTCTCTGTGTCACACGATTTTGTTACAGTCGTTCCATCATTGGTTCTGCTTTTGAGCGCACAAAGAGTCTGCTTTGCTTGTGAATACCTTTAATACCAAATGTGAAAGTGCAGTAAATGCCATATTCCTGTGATGAATTTTTCCAAACAGAAAAAAAAACCCATTAAGGCCTCCTTGGAGGGTTATGTTTTTATAAAAGTGAACTTAAGCAAAAATGAAACTTCATGATAGTAAATCCCAAAGGTTGTAAGGGGACTTTCACCTACTGATTAGCTCCTTTGCTTCTATCTTCTGTTGCAGACAACAACCCTCGTGCCGTAGATAATTATGAACTATGGTCATTGTTTTTTGTGCTTGTCCTATGAGATTTCATTTGCTAAAATCATTCTTGCTCAAAGTATTCTAAGAAACTCAAAACGTTTTACCGCTCTGCTGTCTTGCTTATTTATAGACTATTCCGGCTTTACCAAAATATTTGGCAAAGGTCAAAGAGTTATTTTGGTACATCAGCCTGGATAGGATGCCTAAAATCGGATCATAATGGCAAATGGTTAATTATTTTAAATAGGCTATTTCATACAATAATTTTTTCTTATATATATTTTTTTGTTTTGTTTTAAGGACAAAGGAGTTTAAACTGTATTTAGTTAATTGCTTTATTATTTCATTATATTGTATTATCTTGATTCCTTTTTTTAAATTGTACTTGTTTTTTTTTAAAGTAATTCTTTTTATTTATGTGTAATGTTACATGTTCTAAAAATAACCCACAAAATCTGTGAAGTAGGATGAATAAATGATGAATGAATGAATGTGGTTGTATCTGTCATTTTCAGTATCAACACTGGTCAACAGTGCAATGAAAGGCTTATGATGGGAAGAGTAAAAGGCTAAAAAAGGCTTTAAAACTCTTCACTACACAATATACCTTTCTCCAGCAGATATTAACACTTTCTTACTTTTCTCTCTTGTTTCAATTTAGAAAGATCCAACCTTCATGGAACAATATGTCCAGTATTATAGAATGAAAACAAATATTTGCTCTTTATCAAAAATAACTAAATTTGTCAGGCTGAACACATTCTGTACAGGAGATAAATCACAGAGTTTGACAAGGTCAGCACCCAATCAGGACACAAAACATATCAGAACATGTGGTGCTGAACTTAAACAAACAAACAAAAAAGCAAGCAAAATTGTTCTGAAGTATATTCAAAAACAGTAAGACACTAAAAAAGTGAACTGAAATATAGCAATGGACCACTATATAAAATTTTAATGTAGCATGCCAATTTCTGAGGGGGAACAAACACTTTGTTTTGTTGTCTATGTTCCATATTTTGTTATTCTTTGTTAAACTGGAAAAGATACTTTACTAGTCCACAAGTCATTATTTTGCTGTTTGCCAGAGTACATTAAGCAAAAATGTCATAAAAGGGGGGTGGTGAAGGACCAAGGTGCAGGAGGCCAAATCTTGCGGCTAAAAACAAAAGAGGATAAATTCAAAAATGACAAAAACAACCAAATTAAAACAGGGTCAAACTTTGCTGAACATGTACCAAAACTGAAAAAAGGGGCAACAAACAGAGGACCTCTAACTGAAAAACACGGATCTGAATAGACATAATTGCCTAAAAAGAAAGAGATGAAACAAAGCCAGAAAAAAACAGAAACACAGTTTCATTTAGGGGAAAATTAAAGCATGGAAAATGAACTATACCTCCTAAACAGCACATGTATTGGACAGGATACAGGATTGGAATGAGGGTCTGGGAGAATGCATGACCAAAAACCTGACCCGACTTAAAATTCTGGGTACAGAATTCATAAAGTGGCAGTTCAATCAACAATTCAGAATGAAGCAAATAAAGTGGAAATACTGGAGAAGGCAGGTTTTTCTTATTATGGCTTGATGTAATGTGGCATGAAAAGGGCTGTAGATTTATTTGAATTAGACATGGCACCAAAAATAAAACCAAACAAGATGAAATCGTTATTTATAAGACTTGATTACACCCACTTACTTCTATGACCTCTTGCAGGACTTTTTTTCATATTACAAACTATCTCAATCCCACCGTTAAAATGGGAAATTATACAAAGTGTTTTGGCCCATGCAAGCAGCAGTAGGATTTTTCGATGGAGAGCACATTTAGTACTTATACTCTGAAGAATGGAAATCATGTGAAAAGGCACAGTAAAAAGAATGTATTTCAAATGTTCCTTGCACATTGCTTGCACCTTGCTCACTTTTAACTGATCAGATCACATTAGTGTTTTGGGTAAAAAACATATTTATTTAAAAATGAATAAGTCAGAAAAAAGGAATTACACAATCTAATCTTTTTTCTGTGTTTTACAGACAGGCTAGAGCTATATTCTATTAGATTTAATGTGTATGAGTCTAGTAGAAATCAAGTCATGGCTGCACTTATCGTACTTTTCTTCTAGAAGAAAAAACATCTCTTTAAAATACTGTATACTTCTGTTCATTTATTTTACCATGCTCAGTTTCTGTGCATGCTAAGAGATTGAATATTTACTATTCTGGTACCAAGGGGCCCTAAAATGCAGTTCTCCACGTGCTTACCAATGTACTTCAGAAGGGCATTTAAAATTCTATTGTCTTTGTAACAAACCTAAAACTTTACAGTAGACATAGAAAAAAGATTTTTGAATCTTATTGTATCTATGCTTGAGTTATGAAACTTGACATAAAACATAAAATATCTTAAAAGTATTTGATAGTTAAGTATATATACTCACTGGTCACTTTATTAAGCGCACCAGTAAGACTGCTTATTAACACAAATTTCTATCTAGTCCCATGGCAGAAACTCAGTGAATTTAGGCACGACATGATCAGGACAATCTGCTGCAGTTCAAACCAATCATCAGAATGGAGAAAAAAGGGTAATTTAAGAGACGTTGCTGTTGGTGCCAGATTGGTTGATCTGAGTATTTCAGAAACTTCTTCTTTCTCTTTCGGCTTTTCCCATCAGGGATCGCCACAGCGAATCATCCTTTTCCACCTCACTCTATCATGAACATCTTCTACCCTAACATTGGCCAACTTCATGTCCTCTGTTAAGACATCCATATATCTCCTCTTTGGCCGTCCTCTTGCCCTCTTGCCAGGGAGCTCCATCTCCAACATCCTTCTACCAATATATCCACTATCCCTCTTCTTAGCATGTCCAAACCATCTCAGTCTGGCTTGTCTGACTTTGTCGCTAACACAGGCAACATGAGCCGTCCCTCTGATGTACTCGGTCCTTATCCTGTCTAACCTGGTCACTCCTAAGGAGAACCTCAACATCTTAATCTCCGCTACCTCCATATCAGCCTCTTGTCTCTGTCTCACTGCTACTGTTTCTAACCCATAGAGCAGAGCTGGTCTCACCACTGTCTTGTACACCTTTCCTTTGAGTCTTGCTGACACTCTTCTGTCACACAACATTTCACAACATACACAACAGTATTTCAGAAACTGTCAGTGAAAAAAACTGCTCAATCTGAAACTTTAGTTTTCCACTAATTTCAACACCTGGCTTTGCACTTTCATCAGCCATACATTTCCGCTTCTTTGTGCACTGGAGGTCATTTCTGCAGTCTTGGGAGACTGAATCGGTAACATTTAAAACTGACCCCATAAAAAAAGGCAAAATTGTCTCTCTGTGCTGCCACAAAGTCACAAAGTGAAAGGAGAAGCTGTGTAGCCGTGTGTATGTCAATGTAATGTTTCTGCAACTCCAGGCTCCTGGCTTGAAACTACTGACGTTTTGTATCCCAAAAGTGTGCCATGAAAGCTATCTCTAGTGTGTCCAGCTTGCCACAGAGTTCAGAGGCCTCGCTTAACATTTCTCCTGTGAATCTTTGGAAATATTCTGCAATACCTCTCTCAATTATGAATAAAATATCCAAAGAGCCTTTGTTGATTCAGCTCTAGACCTCCGGCAAATACCAGACAAAGGTTTCAGTGTGATTTTCACAAATGTATCATGGCACACTTTTACCCACCTGTGTGTTGACGAGGCACAAAATGTGTAGATTGATTGCAGAAAGTCAAAGAAAAGGCCAGCTTCTGGGATACTGTCAACAGCATTGACTCTGACTAAATTGAATGAATGTGACGGAAAACACTCAACTACTTCTCCACCATTTTTTATTATTATTATTTTCACCTGAAAATAAATGTGAGTTGGCCCACATGAGCAAAGTCTGGAGTGGAGTGAACGATAACAGAGTTAAATTTGTTCCCTGAAAAAACAGTAGGCCTTACAATGGCTGTAAGTCTTAAGGGACACAATTTTTACAATTCAATACAATACAATATAACATAGTATAATGTAAATGAGTTTTTGAATAGGGTGCTGGATGCTAAATCTGATAGTCTAGTAAAGGTTTTAATGTGAGAATGTTGCTAGGAGTTTTGAAAAATTAACTCAGCTGTGACGGTGAGGTCAGGGGGAGAAAACCCAGGAGCAGAAAGAAACGACACAAGGTCCAGATTCCAGGTTGAAGGCTTTCATGCCAAAAGCAAAAGCAAAACTCAAACTTGAGCATAGACATGAAGATGCTCTGACACAGAGTCTAGAAGAGCCACAGTACAAGTAGACAAGAAAATAATTGACAAAGGGAGAACACCTGTGAGACTCGCAGGAGACCTCAGGGAGGGTCTCCAGGAGAGATCACAGCTGACAAAGTCAGACCCTTTCATGACACTCAGCAATATTTATTTTTCATTTAAACTTTCACTTAAATTTCTGCCATTATTGACAGGTGAGGAGTTTCAATAAAATTAATGCAAAGTGTAATGTGGGACTGTTTTATCAATATTGGATTTTCACTTGGACTTCACTTTGTTGGTGTGTGCAGTACTCTCCTTTATGGTGGGGACAGATGGAAGAAAAAAAATCTCCAAAGTGAAGTGGGGCGAAACCTGGTGTTCTGAAGGTAAAGAGCTACCCGTCTACTCCTCTCTTCGAAGACGACTATGGGTTATTATGACATGTGAACCTGCTGTGTATTGTGACAACTGTACAACCCACTCCTGAGTCTAGCTCGACTATTGGACACTCACTTCATGGTATGGTTGCGACGCACAATAAATTTGAATGTAGTTGGAGATTTCTTTCTTTTTGTGACATGTCATTGGACGTGTATTTTATTCGGTATTTTTCCAAAATTAAAATGTCCTTGCGAATATGAAATGAAATAGATTGGAAGTATTATTAGTTATTTCCTTTTTCCTATGCAGTCAGGTGCAAAGTAACCATGGACCAGTACCACACTGGGGCCCGGAGCTTGGGGACCTCTTAAATACTTTAACCTAAAATGTACTTCTGCATGAAGATTCAGACTCTCAACAAGAACAAAAAATGTATGGGTTGAACCATCAACAGTGCTGTAAACTATAGGTGCTTCACCACTGTGGAGCCACTTCTACTAATGAGCAAATTAAAATGTACAATCTTTCAGAAATAAAACCAAGTATGTAACATTTAAGGACATTACTCAGAACTAGAATCAAAATACTTTTACCATTAGCCATACTGTCATACATTGCAATATTATGGACATACAGTGCCTCGCAAAAGTATTTGCCCCCCTTGAACTTTTCCACTGTTTGCCTCAGTTCAGGGTGCAAACATAAAAATATAAAATTGTAATCTTTTGTGAATAATCAAAAAGTGGGACACAATCATGAAGTGGAACACAATTTATTAGATATTTCAAACTTGTTTAACGAATAAAAAATGGAAATATTGGGCAGAAAAATAATTCAGCTCCTTTACTGTCAGCGCAAACTCACTCCAGAATTTCAGTGAGAATCTCTGAATGATCCAATGTTGACCTCAATGACTAATGAAAATAAATAGAATCCACCTGTATGTAATCAAGTCTCTGTATAAATGCACCTGATTTGTGATAGCTTCAGAGGTCTGTGTAACTCTTGTGCTATCTAATGGGGTCCAGATGACCCCACCCTTACGTTGACAAGTTATCCCTACCATGTCAAACGTTAACGGGCCTTGGATAGCACAAGAGTCAAGGAACACACCAGGCAGGTCCGAGATACTGTATACTTGTATATAAAAAGATTTTCCAAGCTTTAAAGATCCCAAGGAGCCCTGTGCAAGTAATAATTGGAACAGTCGAGTTTGAGTCTCAATGTAAACAAAACAGTTGTAATGTTCTTTTCCAAAACAAACCATGAAATAATATGGCTGATGTTTTTGTTACATGAAAGAAAATAGAAGTTGAAAAATGTGAATATCTTGGCTTGGATACAACATTCAATTTTAAGTCTCGAGTCCAAAAAGTGTGTAACCGGGTTAAGTTGAAAGTGTCTCATTTTAGATTTATTAGGGCAAATTTGTCAATGCAAGCTGCTACAATGTTCATGTATGCAATGATCTTATCACACATGACATACTATCTTATAAAATTATCAGTGGTCTGTCATCCACTCCACTCAGTCAGTTTAATAAAATAAGATCCTTCTCTGTGGAGAAGTGTCTTCAGCCAGAGTGGCTTCTCCGTAACAGCAGCACTAGAGTGGAACTCTGTTCCTCACGTTATTAGAGACCTCACCACATACACTCTGTTTACAAAGCACCTAAAAAACTGGTTCATATCCCAACAAACATGTCCACATTGAACTATATTAATGCCTGCCCCTCTTTGTTTGATCTGTCACCTTTGGGTCTTTTATATTTGTTCTTATGTTTCTCACTGTGTGCATGTTTTTACGTTTTTAAATGACTGTTTATTGTACATGCATATTTTCTATTAATGTATTTAATTGATGTTTTGAGGTTTTTAGGTTTTTGATTTTAACACCTGTCTGGGGACTACAGATGAAAAATAGCCTTTGGGTTAATTCTGGCGGATTGCAGCCATTCTTTAATGTACACTGACCCTGTAAAATAACTGAATAAATAAAAAAACATTGAAATGGAAGGAGTATCAGACCACTGGAAATCTACAAAGACCCAGCCATCCGTCTAAACTTTCAGCTTAAACAAGGAGAAGACTGATCAGAGATGCAGCCAAGAGGCCCATCACTCTGGCCTTACTGGAAGAGTGGAAGGAAAGCCATTTATTGAAGTTATGCACAAAAAGTGTCATTTAAAGTTTGCCACAAGCCACCTGGGAGACATACCAAAAATGTGGAAGAAGGTGCTCTGGTCAGATGAAGCCAAAAATCAAACTTTTTGGAAACAATGCAAAACTTTATGTTTGGCATATAAGCAACACAACTCATCACCCTAAACACACCATCCCCACTGTCAAACATGTTGGTGGCAGCATCATGGTTTGGGCCTGTTTTTTTTCAGCATTGACATGGAGGATTGCTAGAAGACCATTCTGGAAGAAAACCTGATGGAGTCTGCAAAAGACCTGAGACTTGGATGGAGATTTGTCTTCCAACAAGAAAATGATCCAAAACATAAAGCAAAATCTACAATGGAATGGTTCACAAATAAACATATCCAGGTGTGGCCAAGAATGGCCAAGTCAAAGTCCAGACCTGAATCCAATCGAGAATCTGTGGAAATAACTGAAAACTGCTGTTCACAAAAACCCTCCATCCAACCATCTCTAACCTGACTGAGCTCAAACTGTTTTGCAGGGAGGAATGGGCTAAAATTTCAGTCTCTCAATGTGGAAAACTGATAGAAACATACCCCAAGTGACTTACAGCTGTAATCACAGCAAAAGGTGGCACTACAAAGTATTAACTAAAGGGAGCTGAATAATTTGGTACACCCAATTTTTCAGTTTTGATTTGTTAAAAAAGTTTGAAGTATCAAATATATTTCGTTCCACCTCATGATTGTGTCCCACTTGTTGTTCATTCTTCACAAAAATTACAATTTTATGTTTGCAGCCTGAAATGTGGCAAAAGGTTGAAAAGTTCAAAGGGGACAAATACTTTCGAAAGGCACCGTTTGCTATCAAGGCAGATACTGATTCAAGGAAAACAGCCGTCAGTCAGTCCATTCATGCAAACTAACTTACTGTGGTTTTCTGGCGACACGTTGATGTTCTTTGCAAAGATGATTTATGGCACTTCCCAATCTGTCCCAAACTGCAGGACTTTTAAACTTTCTGCTTTGGACATAGAAAGTTGCCAAAAGCTTTAACAAAATGCAGATCCTCCTTAAAGAAAAAAAAGCATCTTTCTTTCATCCTAACCTCAACTCCTCAGTCTTTTTCTGTCTTCCTGGCTTTCATTTTCTCCCAATGCATTTTATAGTTGACATATGAACTGAACGTGCCTGTGAAGCCTGTGCCTCCTCCCTTTCACCATTCAAGAGTTGAATAAATTCCCCCAGGTGACAGCATCTATGAACTCTGTTCTTCCTCAGACACAAGTGCAATAAAGGCCTAAAATGGATTTGAAATGTTACAAAGTCGGCATATGCCACTGGTGCAACTTGAGTTCTTTTCTTTTCTCTCTCTTCTTGTCTGAAAATGCTACTGGTCCAAAACAAAAAGTGGCATCCCAGGAAAACTCAAGAAAGTCTTGATCAACCAATCCTGGGCTGTAAACAATGTGCAGATCTTATTGACGTCTTTTATTTTAGTAAAAGAAATTGGGGCTAAGTTCTACTTTTGCAGTTCCTATAATGAAATTGAAGCTAAAACTTCCTATATGATAGCTGTATGCACCTGTATGGGGGTTGACCTGTACCGGTGCCTCAGGTTTTTTTGGTTGTCCAGGTCCATAGAGGGTTGTCATGTGACGCGTCTTCAACATATGCTGTTAACACTGGACTGTTGCTACCCGGTATAAGCACATGTCTGACAGCTACAGTTAAAAGAGGCTTCGTACGAAATGTCATAAAGGTCAAAATCTCTTGACTCTTGCACCAGACATTCTTTTTTCCACAGCTCTATTCCGACATATAAAAGACTTGGTGTCACACGATTCTGGCTGGGCACAAACCGCATTTTTCTTCTCATCCATGATCAATTTTCAAACACTTGGCACTTCCGGGAATGAAAAACGACGCTTTCAATATGTCATTACCAAATACAAGTCCTTCATCTGGTTTCACTTGGCTTAACTCTCAAGGTACATTCAATGGCCGCATATTTTGGAAATAGATCTCTTAAACAGTCGTAAAAACTTGTGTAGTGACCCATGAACGTGAAAGTTTTGAACGCGAAGGCTAACAAATGTGCGTTTACAAAGACTTTTACACAAGTATAGCTGTAACAACTTACATTTTGGAGAATATTAAGAAAAGTTGGCAAGTTGCATCCTAAAGCAAAGTAAATTCAATACTTTCCCAGTCCAGTCTGTAGAGAGTGAAACAAAAGAAAAACTAGGACATTAACCAGGTTGTGCAAGGCTCAACTGCAATAACCAAAAAAATATTTGGAATGAATCAATAAATAAAATGTAATATGTAGAACAGGAATTCAGTAACAGGTGAATCTAGAAGCATGTCTGATTAGGTTGGTGCCTACATAACCTTTGGAGACTTATCAACAGTGATTCCTTCAATTTTCTCTTTAAAAATCACATTAATTATGGAAAAAAGGTTTATAGTAAATGTTATTTGCACAAAGTTATAAAAAAAGAGGACAAAAAAGTTATTATATCCTCTACATACGCTCTCATTTCCACTTCTAACAAAATATCTTTTCTACTTTAATGGTTTGATAATAGTGTTACTGGACTTGCTTTTCTGGAACCGATGACTCATGAAGTGACAAATCCAGAGCCTCTGGAAAAATTAAGTCCATCCAGCTATCTGCATAAAGATGGGGTAACTACAGTGCTTGCAGAAGTTGAGAAATAATACATAAACTGTTAATTTTGTCAAACTGCCACTGGCTTCGCTCCAGGACCTTCAATTATTTTGGGACAAATAAAACGTGCAGCACTCCCAGAGCACTTCTCTGTTCTTCTGATTCTATTTTTTTTCCATTTTCTGCGAAGTACTTGCACATGTAATACATGTAAACATATTTTATAGAAAAAAAAAACATATTTTCAAAATTTTTCTTTTATCTTTCTTTGAGCAAAATTCCCTCAAACTATAATTATGCATAACTAATCTTGGAGTTAGCATCCTAAAATGCACCCTTTGGGTAGAGACTTGAAAATAATACATTTTTCTAACCTTTTTCTTTTGTTCAGATATAACTGTTCACAAGTGCTTCTTCTGACTTTTCTACCTAATAATTAGTCACATTAATTAAACCTTTTCTCATATTAAATATACAATTGATCTAAAACATTTTTAAGATGCACAAGTCACTGACAATTTAGGGTATAGGCAATGACTGTATGAGAACTGAACTAAGTGTCCCCTTCCTTCTTGTATTCCAAACAGAAAGCCAAGAAGCCAAAATCCCATAGAATTCTATAGAGAAATAAACAGCTATTTCTCAGACATTACACGTGTCAAAATAACCATTTTTATTCTGCTACTTTTTTATATGCGCTTACTAATCCAATTTATTTCATGATAGGTTTTCTGTAGTTTAAGTTATTCTAGTCATAAATTGGCCAATGAGATGCCTCAATAGGATGTGGTCTCATTTCGAACGTTCAAAAAATGTTAACGACAGATTTTGTGTAGCCCGCTTTGAAGTGGTAGAGATGTGGACTTCAAACAAGCTCACTTTTGATTGGTGGCCACAGAAATATTCACATTCACACACTAAAAGTGAGCTGCCAGCTGTAGTAACCAGAAATTAAACCAATCAGTTTCGCTTTTGTGCCTTTTTTTACCCTTTTGTCTGACAGTTGTTGCAGTCACTTTCAGAGCCTTCATGTTCCCCATTGCTGTTTGGATGTTTTTTTATTTTTTTTTTGTAAAAAAAAATAAAGTGATTTTGCTGCTCTTATTACAACCCTCTTATTGGAAATGAGAGTGTACATCCAGGTGTTGAGTTCCCATTGGGATTTAAACAGATTGCTTGAAATGTTACCTCTGCCTCCACCAATAGCACATGACCCATCTAGCAGCTGTCGATCGTGCATCATGTTGCATTTTAACTTCTATCATTTCCTTTCTTTGGAAGTTCCATTTTGGATAACATCTATATTTTAATCAAACACATGTAATTAAGTTAAAGTATGCGTTGCTATGATTAGCAATCACAAACAATACAATTTGTTAGCAAAGAAAAGGAAAATGTTATGCTATGGCTTGTTTTGCCAATTTTTCCGCTTTTGCTGATTTTCATTAGAGGGACAATTAGCAATGTCTTGTTGTGGCAACAATAATTTTACCACAGTGCCAGCCTCAACCCCGTCCATGTGATCCAGCTCTTTTCCCAGCAATTTCACAGCAGACACTGGGGACTCTGTAAAGCAGCCCTCTTTTCTCCGCTCATCAAACCAGGGTTGCAGAAGCTCTCCTTTTCAAGGTTCAAAGACTTTCTCTATGCAGGAGTACAAAAACCAGAGTCAAAGCAGGGGAATCAAAGCTCCGACAGTAAAAGCTGTTGAATGATTTCTGGTCTTCAATTGTCTTACAACAGAACTTTTCCTTCAACATCAAAAGACTGTAAAGACAGGGTGAGTCATGTTAGAACACAGATGGGTATGGTGTTCCATTCACCAAAAAAAAGCACAGTGGGAGGATGGCACAGTCAAGGGAGATTTACGAGCTGCTTTTCACCGCTCTTTAAAGGGATGCATAAGGGAGTGTGCTTAATGATTTATTACCTCGCGCCACCTTGGAAATCAAAATGGATTTTAGAATCCACTAAAAACCTGAATCCAGACCAAGCGGAATGTGATTTATGAAAGTGACATCAGGAGTCTGCAGTGTGTCTGCTGAAGCCTGTGTGAAACAAGAGTTGAGCATCATTAAGCAAGTTCACAAATTATAGCTGCTCTGCTATACATATCGTCAGTGCTGCGGTTTTATGAAAAGCTGTTTTGACTGTAAATGTCTGCAGATCTTTTTAGTGCTACTTTAACAGTAGGCCTCACGCAGAATAAAAACATTACATTCCTGTCATCTGTATAAAAAGAATAACTGAAGCTTTGTAGGTCAGAGCATCACTGACTCTTCTGTTTGGGTCCTGTTGGATAACATTTTTAACTTATCACTGGTTCGTGTTACACATTTGAGTAAAGTTGTAGATATTTGTTTTAATTATTTGTACAATTTTCTTAAATGAATATGTTATTAAAAAAATATCCTTATTATTATTGTTGTTGTAACTCAATCAAAATAAAATACTGACATTGTGGCTCAACTGTTCAATTCAGATATACCATTTATAATAGACATTTGTAAAATAACCTAATTTTTTTTAACTTACTTTTGGAAATAAAACTGCAAATAAATAAATAAAATTGAATAAGAAACAACATCTGCAGATGTTTCCTTTATCTTTTGTACAATTTAAAGTGATCGGTCAACCATATTATAGATCTTGAGTTTTATGTCTCATTTGCTTTTTTCACCATTTAGTGCATTTCCCTTTGAAAACGTAGAAAACTAGAAGATTGTATAAATTTGCAAAAGAGTTTTTCTTTTCTCATTTTTTACTGTTTTAGACAACATTTATGGCTAAATTAAACAAAAGCATTAACTTCTTAATTAATGTTCATGAAATATCTCCTGACAATAAAAGTGTACCTTTGTATCGTGATTATAATTAAGGAGGCCACAAATGGTGTTACATTTAACCCTTGTGCTATCTTAGATGACCCCACCCTTACATTGATGTGTTCTCCCTACCATGACAAAGGTGGATAAAGGTGAAGAGGATTTCATGTTATCCATGGACACCAGTGAAGATCAATAATCATTGAAGAAAAAAGGTTCAGAGCACTGTCATGTGGGGTCTAGATGACCCAACTCCAAATGTTAAAGTGCATAGGATAGCACAAGGGTTACCCTATTTTATAAATTAGACAAGAAAAACTTTGTCAGTTGATGTTGCACACTTTCTGCTAAATTAAGTTTGGAGTTTGTGGAGAATGTTTGACTTGTTAAAGTTGTTTAAAAATGTTGTGTTTTTATAGTAATAGAGTATTAGCTATTTACATTGCCATTTAATTTTTGCTGTAAAGATAAAGGTATACTTTTTTATTTCAAGAAAATTATTTTATTTGTTCAAGGGTACAACTTTGGAAAAAATGCCCTACATGTCATGGTGCCTCTGTCAGCTACTCTCCCCCTCCCCTCTCTGCTCTGGACGCGACCAGCTGGATCCACTCACCTCATCAGCATGCAGCATTCTTAAGGAGATCCAGAACCAGCATTCAATGCCAGTTCGTTGTTCCTCTACGGTGCATAGTCTGGTCGACTCATGTTCTTTTTTTTTTTTGTTACTCAAAATATCTTGGCCATTTACTTAAACTCTCTGCATGTCGATATTTTTTCTTTAAACAGGAACATTACATAAAAAGTAGCCATACTTTGCTGTTGAAGCAACAATCCTTTCTTTTGTTATTTTGGCTTTATTGAGCCTGTATTCCAGATCTCTAATTACTTTTAAGATTATTTTAAGGGTTTTGGGTTTGAAAGCAAAAACAAAGTCTTAGGAACAGTAAAGTTTGGGGGGAAAACAGTTCATGGAGACAGTAGAAAATCTACCTTTTAAAAACTTTAACATTTAATAAAGACAAGGAGTTTTTAAAGTAATTTTAAGAGATGTGTCATATTGTGGTGAGTTACCTTCACTCTGAAATAAAAATGTTGTGCTGTTGCTCAGAAACTCCCTTCATAAGAAAATGTCATGAAAAAAATGTTTCTGAAAACAAAAAACAAAACTCCCACAACATAGTCTTTAGTGTTTGACATGTCGCTGTAATTGATTTTTGAAAGGAACAAAAAAGACACTGACAACTAGCTGCAGGTGGCTCTGATGCTACCAAACGCAGAAGAAGCTCTTGCTTTACCTTAGGGGACCTACACCTCCATGATATTCCCATGCAGGCTTTTTTTTCAGACTACCAAAACTGTACAGGATCTTTTTCTATCTCCCTCCCGTCTTGATAAAAATGCTTCAGCCTTATTCTCTCTTATGTAATGGAAAGATCCACACTAAAATCGTATCCTATGTTCACACCTGGCAAGTGCCTCACATTCAAGAACACGCATGCATTTAGCGTATGGTGTTTAACACTGGACTGTACCTACCCAAGTACATGCACCTACAGTTGGAAGAGGTTTGGTGTGAAATGTCAAAAGCAGGGATAATTTGGCTAATCTTGCCCCAGGCCTTTTCTTTCACAGCTCTATTCCGATATATGAAAAACTCGGTATCACATCATTTTGGCACAAATTGCCATTATTAATTTCTCCTCCATGATCAATTTTCAACCGGTTGGGACTTTCAAGAGTTAAAGGGGATGCCATCCATACGTCACTACCAAATCCGAGTCCTTTATTGGTCAAAGTTCAACCTGGTTTAACTTGAAACGTGCATTACATAGTCTCGTGTTTTGTACGTAGAGTCCAAAAATGGTAGTTGAAACTTCCATAGCGACACATGAATCAAGAGTTTCAAAAAGGCGGACACATTAAACGCACATTAATGCTCATTTACATAGACTTCTTATTTAAAGCAGCCACTTAAATGTGCGTTGCACAGGCTAATGTGAATGTAGCTTTATTGGTGGACTAATATTTGAGGAAAGACTGAAATGCCTGCAGAGCTTTATTAGGCGGCAAGATTGAAAAAGCCTAAAATACACAGAAAATGAAAGCCCATTCCTGATTTACACAGGAATGCAAACAAAAAGAATATCATACGTTTCATGATGCATTAACATTATTTAAACGGAAAAAATGAAATTGTAACATAGTTGTCTTATACTTCTTAGTTAAGGGGTGTGTCTGATTTGTATAAATGTAAGAAGCTCTACTTTGACCAACTATTGATTCACACAAACAAACCCCTCAAACCCCTGTCTGCTTAAAAAAAAAAAAAAGATGTGAAACCCAAGGCAAAGGTAGACGCAAAACACCATGGAAGGCTTAAAGAAGTACACCAAAATGTTGCTTGATAAACTATGGTTCTAAATGGCCAAAGGGATCACTGCCAGGAGATGATTAACCATTAAGGAAAAGAAATCCAACCTTCTGTTGTATTGTGAGGCATAAAATAGTAGAATGTGAGCACAGTCCAGGAGAAAGCAGAAAACAAACGTGCTCTGGCATGGTTTGAGACATAATGCCCAAATTCAGGTACGTCTATCTCTTTAAAGTTCCACTCCATCTTTTGGTCTGATTTGAAAGAAGAAAAAAAACTGTGTTTTTCTTCGATATAGTTTCTGCAGAGCAGCAGAAGTTTATAAAAAGTTCGCCTTTTTGTTGGTGGGACTATTGGTGCAAAGTAAGCCCTCTCCCACATCCTGTCATCCTTTTCTTTAAATTCTCCCCTGCCAGCTAACAGCCTCTCACACACCCAACCTAACTTTACAGGTGCAGCAAAAATGGTGAGCAAATTGGAGCCATCCATTTCTACAGTTTTGAGCCAGATGATAGCTCAGACAAGGAAAACGAAGACGTACATGGATCTAATCATCAGAATGGAGCAAAGCAGGCAGCTTTTGGTCTGCCATAGTAACTTGTATTTCACACTTACAAATTTTTTCAAACAGCATTTTTATGTCTGCTGTTAAGTCAAACCAATTAAAAAAATATTCCCAGTAATGGGATTTTAAGCATCATTTTTTGTATTATATGTCCTCCATCCTCAGAAAAAGGCCACAAGAACATGTTTAAAAAAACAAACATTTTTTGTCCTAGTGGGTCTTCAATCAAGTCTTTTGGTTTTCTACACTCCTGCAGAGTGTGGCTGTCACAAGCTTATTAATTTCACACAATGGCAAAACCACCAAACCTTACAGTCATCCGGAATGATGAGAGATGTGTGAAATACATTTTCATTATTTTCCCTTATGTGAAGCTTTTCAAAACCTCAAGCCCTAAATACACCTTTCTTATAAAAATAGAAAACCACTTTGAAAAATGCAATGATTCTGGAAGGCACGTCAAGAATATTGCACTGTATAGAAGTTGGCATTAATGGAGTGTTTCTCGTCATAATTAAAAATTCCACAAGCAAGAATATAGCAAAATCTACAGGCTCCATTAACTCTACACACACCACACACTCCATTTGCACCTTCCTGCATTCATAATTTATTAATTCTTCAGACGTGCGGCTCCTGTGCTGCCTTAGGCATTCATGTTCCTTCCCAGGTGTACTCTTGTGTACAGACTCAAACATTAGTTGGCTCAGATGAATTCTGTTTCAGATCTTAGAGGCCTTCATATATCTTGGTTTTGGATTTTCCCATTTTATTATCTTATGTCTGCTTCTGTTGCTGACTAGATGCCTTCAGGAAATGTGCATAATGTGCGTGTAGATGTTTGCTATTTGACACTTTCACTAACACACTGAACCTCTACTTTAATCAGAGAGCTATTGGTCACTGCATAAGCGTTACAATGACTGCCTTTTAATGAAGGTTTATGTATAACTGTTGATTTCGAGCCAAATTTTGATAAAGAAGAATTATCCTTCGGAGAAAAATGCTCTCCCCCCATGTGAGTGGAAAATGTTCACCTTTTTTTTTATTCTTAACCTTTCTAATTTATTAGGAACATTTGTCTTTAAAATCTCAAACCCCTCATTGTTTGATCTATTGTAAAAGCATTTCCAGTGCTTTTTTAATTTCGATCATGCTTTGTTTTAGCCAAAATAAAAAATAAAAAACTGTCATTTTCTAGGACATACTTTCTGCAGAGCGGCAGTAGTTCATTAGAAATTCACCTCTGAGTTGTGGGCGGTACCGTAAGTAAAGAGAAAAGCAGTTCTTATTACCCATAATCCCTTGTTTACACTCTCCTGCTAGTTTACAGTCCCTCACACCCCCAACCAGCTCAGTGGCCCTGTGGTGAGTGTCCGCCCTTTGAGTGGAAGGTCGTGAGTTCAAAGGCCGAGTCATACCAAAGACTCTAAAAATAGGACCCAATGCCTCCCTGTTTGACACTCAGCATTAAGGGATTGGATTGGGGCGTTAAATCACCAAATGGTTCCTGAGTGTGGCTGTGTCTGCAGCTCACCGGTCCCCCAGGGGATGGGGTGGGAACAAATTTCGCACATCTAGGTGTGTGACAGAAAGTGGGATTTTTAACTTTAACATAACATTAGCGGTGCAACAAAAATGGTGAGCATTATTGGAGCTATCCTGTCGTACACTTTTGAGCCAGATACCAGCTAAGACAAGGACAGCAATGGAGCGGAGCAGGAAGCTTGTGGCCAATTGTAGATTGTACTTAATATTTTCTATAAATGTCTTCCATCATGTGAAAAATGCTACACAATCCCATGATACACACTGAACTAATTTAAGAAAGTAAATAGTATAACTAGGGAAGCTAAAAGACAGAACAATGTGATGTGGTTTATTTGACAAACATTTTTTGGTACTTATGACCTGAATCAGTGTTGGTATTGTAAAAACGACTGATCCGAAGTTAAGAAGCGGATAACGATAAGTTAGGTCAAGAAAATGAAGAATGAAAAATTAAGAAGCAGGGGTATTAGTGTATATAAATTCGCTTCCTCCACTCACTTTCAGGCAATCTACTTTTAATCTTTTACTTTTAATTCTACTATTTTTGACAATCCTAATAGTTAATAGTTTAATGGTGTCATAAACCACAATACATGCAAAAGACCAAATATGTTTAATTATGTTCAAAAGTAAAAATCACACTACTTACTTGTGTATTTGCTAGTGTGTATTTTGCTATTAATTTATATGACTGAATATCCTATGTTTGATTTCTATAGATTCAAATGTCTTTTGCTTTTCTTAAGTTTGTATAATTTCTGCTTTGATTGGATCAGATTGGAAATGGTTTATTCAAGCAATTCAGAATTGAGTGGGGGGGGACTACTTGATTAACAGGGGTGAAAGGATTAATCGATAAATGGATTTATCCAACCAGATCAATCTGTCTGAAACAAGTTATTTATCGAATCGAATCGACCTTTACCATTGTATATTTGTTGTAACCCTTGTGCTATCCTAGGCACTTTAACATTGGGAGTTGGGTCATGTAGACCCACTAGACAGTGCTCTAAACCTTTTTTCTTCAATGATTTGTGAACCCCACTGGTGTCCATGGATTACATGAAATCTTTCCACCTTTATCATGATAGAAATAACATGTCAAAGTAAGGGTGGGGTCATCTAAGATAGCACAAGGGTTAAAATGAAATAGATTGATTATAATCAATCTTGAAAAATATCATTTGGATTGAGATACAGTAGGTTTATTTTACTAGAACCTAGTTAGTCCATCACAACGGACAATGCACATTTGATGATTACAAAAAATGATCAGTTTATTATCACAGTCCAATGTGTGGAAACACTTTGAATTTTGCAAAGACATGAGACCTTGAAAGCTCTAATAATGTTCCCTTTGGACTATTTTGATGTGGAAAAACAACAGTAGACTGAACTTGATGAAACTAAAATGTGAATGGATTTGTCATAAATTCTTGTTTACTTGTTTGTTTACATATTGAATTTAAAATTGATTTACTCTTGATTATGGAAGAAACACAAGAAATCTGAAAAACTTCAGCTGTACTGTTCAGTTACAGCGTATTTATCTTTGAGTCAAACTGGATGAAATATCTGCTACAGGTGTCCTGGATCAATTTTAGATCAGTGAATGGGATCATATCAGCAACCACAAATCATGATATGAATAAAATTGTGTTAAAATGAATTATTACACCTGTATTGATTAACTAATTTTGAATAATTTCTAAATTATTGTTCATCACATTAAGCAGGTGGCATTTGAGAATATTTCACATATCTACCGTATTTTTTGGAACATAAATTGCATTCATTTTCATAAATGGGGGGGGGGGGTGCAACTTATATACGATTTTAAAAAATGTGATGGGTGAGTCATGTCCAGTGTGAACGAAGCATTATGACACGCTTGATGGACACCTATCTCCCTTAAAATAAAACATCTTACATAAATCGCATTGCAGTTTATTTTCTTGGCTACTGAGACTTTTTGATTATTTTATTACATGTTTTATCTGAGCCTTTAATTGCAGAACTTGACATTGGGAGGATATATCAATCTTAGATTGAAGGCAGGGGAGGTAAAAGTCACCCACACACTCCAAAAGCTTCTTTTGTCTGTTTTTTTTTTTTTTTTTGTCCAAGGCAAGCAAAAAGAAAGAGAAAGCAGAAAAAAAATGCTCACTCACAAACCCCATGACGCTTCTTTTGTCTTTTTTTTTTTTTTGTTCAAGGCGACCAGACAAAAAAAGAAATTTTGACATCATGTTTCTCAAAGTTTTCAATACACACTTCTTATTGTTGCAGCTCTTCTTTACAACAAATAAACAATTCACAATCTCTTTGTAAGCAGGGCAACCTGGATGCCATCTGACTTTCTGTCTAGCACTAGCAATAAGTTTCTATCACTCAGCCCTCAACAAGGGAAATGGATCACTGCTGACATCAGTGGCGCAGATGCCAGTTAGAAAGCCTGCAGATAACCTACAGAGGCAAATAAACACCTACTTGGAACAGCAGGAAACAACGCTGGACGACAGCAACAAACAATGAGATTTGCTGTAGGGAAGAAGAAATCTTCAGATGACAGCGCAATTAAGCAGTGCTTACACAGACTGAAAGCAAAGGCAAACAATAACAGCTACATCTGCTGGGTAATGCTTTCATTTTTGTCCCCATATCCAGCAGCTGATCCCTTCTTTTCCTAGTGTTTAAAGCATAAATAACAGGCAAAGTATCCTTCAAAAAACCTTTTTAGTGGTTAAAATCTGTATGCTGTCATGAAAGCAGTAATAACGTCAAAAGTGGGAGCTCTAAATCTTACAACTTTGTTTTCTCTCCTGGATGAAGTGATATTGAACAAAAATAAAGATTGTTCAGAATCATAATCAATAATCTAGCATTTCAAGTTTTCAGACCACTGAACAATGAAATTAGTGGTTTTTTTTTTGGTTTTTATTTTATTTAGAAAACAATCTACTCATGCAGTTAAATTCTGATTTTGTTTACTTCTTTGCTTTAAACATCGGGCTGCTCTTCATTATAGGGATGGCTTCAGCCAAGTAGTTTCCACTGTGATTTGATAAAAGTTCTGCACCGAACGTCTATCCTGACCTTGGCTGGACAGGGACTTAAATAGTGACTTGCTTTTTTGCAAATCCAATAAAACACCTCGCTGTGGCAGATCCTGGAGTGTGCCTTTCTTCACTTGTGCTGTTTCAAATGGATGCAACAAACCATTAACAGGAAGAAGAAAAGCATGTTTTACAGAATTCATAACTCTCTCTATAAACTTGAAAGTGCATTGCTGAAAGTGGTTTGAACGTAGCTTAAGATTGGTGACAGTAGCTGAGTCAAAAACAGCACCTTTAAAATAGCTGAGAGGTGGAAAATTGGAAAATGTTTTGATAATAAACTGTACACACCCTTGTTTTTAGTTTAGCAGGCAGATTTCCCCAAGCAGCTGACCCATGGCACTGAGCAGACGGGAATCAATCAACAAATTCTTGCCCCTCTGTGATGGTAAGGATATCAGGAAGGCTAATCCACTTCACAAAATCCAAGCACTGCACAACCAGCTTTTGCTGTTCAAGATTATCTCAGTGGGGTTAACCCAGCTGTGGACAAGCAGATGGCCACTTTAAAAGAAAAAAAACGTGAGGCAACACAGGAAAAGTCACCTTAACTGGATTAGATCTAATCTAAATAGTTCTGCAGAGTACAGAGTAGAAAAGCCTTTTGGGTTACCCCATATAAGAAAGTAACTGTGTTTTTCTCTTAATAGAGACTGTTAGTAAATATGTTTTGCTTTTTTTTTTAAATTGTCAAATAAAATATAATTAACAGTTCTGCATGACATGCTATTTTGCCTTAACAGAAAACTGGTCCTTCAGTCTGTCTAGAACGTGCTTGTTAGGCGTTAGGCACGTTAGTGTATTTACTATCCCTGTAACTCCCAACCTTATTTGCAACACATAAAAAACAGAGTAATACCACTGAAACAAATATTATCGTGAATACTACTCCCAACCTTGTCAGTTACACGTAAAAATAAAACACAGTCCAACACGTTAGCCACTTTAGCGTATCCACAATCGCTTCAACATCAGTAAGCACAACCAGACTTAAATCATAAGGTGTTCCAGATTATACGAAGCACTTTTGTTTAATAGGAAAAATTAAAACGTTTAAGTGCACCTTATAATGCAGAAATGACTGTATTATTGCAGCAAATACAGGGAGGTTGGGGGATGAAGATGTTGTAAATAAGTCTCCATGTTATCATGTAGCTGTAAAGACCAGGAGATTATTGGGAGGTTGACATAAAATCCCCTCAAATGAACTACTTTTCAAATCAATACATTTCTTCTATAAGTCAGATAGAGTTGAAGTGTGAATATTTGTGTACACATGTTTTTTCCACCACACATTGCTCTTATAATCAATCAGGGGACAATTTAGTAATCTGAGATTGTTTAAACTTTTTTTGCAAATTGACAAAGTTATTGCTTTGTTATGACAAATGAGAAAAGTTGAATTCCCCTCATCTGGCAAGCACTTTTCTCTCATTTTGCAGACAGAGAAAAATCAAATACTGATCAAATTTCACACAGAGAATGCCAAACTATTCTCACAAGATGGATGAGAGTTGCAGTGTCTCTCAGAAAAGCAAGATAAATCGTCTCTGTACAAAATCCTGGCCTAATGGCAAGACTCAAGAATACTAATGCCCAAAATCTTCACAGAGTTCCTGGATCAATGTGAGCAGCAGGAGTGCCAAGGTTTTAAACCCTTGTTTTTTGAAGCTCAGACCTGGGAGGAATTTGGATTTATTGAGCATGGAGTGATTCCGTCTGTGGGACTGTCAAAAGCTTTTACTGTGGCTTGCATCTATGGTTTTAAGTCTGTAAATAATGCAATGGTGATGTCATCGTTTTTTGCCCACAGGCTTGTGAGAGCGAGGATAACAGTGAAAAAAACAGCACTGCATGGCACAAAAAAAAAGATAATAAACTTGCTCTCACAAATGGTTTCACAGGTTGGTAAAGAGTCAAGTCCACCAAACAGCTTTGCTGCTACAGCACCAAAAAAAAAGAAAAAATAATTCTACTTTTCTTTAACAAAATTTTGCAAATGACACACAAAAATGAATAAATTAGAAGAATTTGGTTTTAAATTTGTTTTGCACAGGATACAAATGTTGCCATAAGTGCTGTGGCAGACGTATTTGAAGGGCAACTGCAAATATCAAGAAGAAAACAAATTATGGGATTGCAAAACAGACTAAAAGTGAAAAAAAATGGTCATTTAAAGCTAAAAACAAGTTCCTCTGGATCAATCATAATAGGAATTGTAAAATAAATAACATCAAACACACTGAGCAAAGTGTTCCTGAGGAAATAAGTTTCTTCAAAGATATATGTAACTTTTGACGTTTCCATGTAAAAGTATTTCATAAAAGCAAAAACCTTGAGCAGAACCATTCATTTCTATTACTGAAATAATCAAAAGAAATAATGTGTTTATTGAACTGACAGGAGCCTAAACTGAAAAAAAGAAATTCTACAAAAAGCCAGAGGCATTAAAAAAGACGAAAGATTTCTTCAATTAATAATTTAGTTTACTTAAATGCATGTTGTCGTTTATTTTGTAAGAAAATAAAAGTTAAAAAATATTAATCTTTTTTGTGGTACATCCTAGGTGCATTACTAACTTCCATTAAGACTTTGGTGCAGCTTTCTTCACCAGTCAACTATTGCATCAACTCATTAAATGATGCCAGTCTATTTATTAATTGTCATTTATCTGGTTTAGGTTAAAAAAAGGTGTCTTGGAGAGGATATCTAAACCTTCCTCCTTCTGAACCTACCTTGTCTTTCTTCAAGTCATCAAGGTTGATCCAGACCAACGAGGACACCTATTCATTTTATACACACAGTCCATGACCATAAGTGATTTTAAATATCCTTCTCAGTATTGATTTAATGGAACTTTTTTTTTAAAAACTTGTCTATCAGTCAATAACAGGTGTATTTTAACCTTTGAATCTTTAAAATTCTGGCATTAGAATTGTGCTAGTCTTTCCTCTCAACACTGCTGAGGTGTAAAAAGGGTTTTTCTAGCCAACAGATACTCTGTTAGATTTTAACAGAAATCAAGACAAAGAGGTATGTGCTGATGGGCTCTCTCAGCGGATAGCCTGAATTGGATCTGTAATTATTTTAGATTGGACTGAACTAGCACTTCACTGTGGATCAGTGGTTAGCACTCTCGCCTCAGTTTGGTCCTTCTGTGTTGAGTTTGCATGATCAACCGGTGCATGTGTGGGGGTTTTTCTAAGCTCCTGGTTGTGTGGCCCTATAACGAACTGGCGACCTGTGCAGGGTCCACCCTGCCTTTGACTAACAGGAGCTGAGTCGGCTCTCAGCGCAGAGTCTAAAGCAAGGGTCGGGAACCAATGCTTTAGATGTGACCATCAAAAGAGCCATATATGGCTCTTTTGATGGTCACATCTGGCTTGCAGGGAAATCTTTTAATTGTAAAAACTTTTTTTCATTAGACCAGTCCTTCTCGGGCGCGATGCAATGCCAGAAGGGTGCGCAGTAGTAGCTGTGCTCGGAGAAAAAAAATCTGCGCATGGACTATCTGTTTACTATTATCTCACAGAGTTTTTAACAGCCTGAAACCCGTGAATTGCAGAGTCTGCAGCTGCGCACTCCCGTCTCTGAGAAAGAGTAGCTACAGTGACAGGATGTGTGAGGAAGAGGGGAGGGGAGAGTGGGCACAGGCAGCAAGGTGAATCGCGCACGGATTGTCATAACTTAAGACACGCTGCCCGTCAGACACTGCAACATGTGAGTATGTGTTTGGCTCCACGTATGCATGTGAGCAGTCTCTCTCACATCTAAAGAACATTAAGACCAACCTACGATCAATGTGAGATATCACTCATCTCACCAAATTTCAATAAGTTGCTGTGTCTTATCGTTGCTCTACATTTGTCCACAGCTTATGGTTGCCTCCTTTCTACTCTGTTTACATCCTGTGATTCCCGGCTACAGTAGCTGTTTTGGTTTAGTTGTTCCGCTCTGAACACAGATTTCATTCAGACCAAGAAAAACTCAGTGAAAACTAGAGCTCAGTCCGACTGGACCTGGACCGAGACCACCTAGAAAGATGGTCAGAGAGAAGTTCCTGGTCCCGGACAAAGGTCTGTTTGCGTGTATTCAGACTTCAAATTTGTCCCAGATTTGCTTGGGAACAAACTCTGGTTCACTTGTGTTATCCTAGGCACTTTAACATTGGGAGTTGGGTCATCTAGACCCACTAGACAGTGCTCTGAACCTTTTTTCTTCAATGATTTGTGATCTTCACTGGTGTCCATGGATTACATGAAATCTTTCCACCTTTATCCACCTTTGTCATGGTAGGGAGAACACATCAATGTAAGGGTGGGGGTCATCTAAGATAGCACAAGGGTTAAGTGGACCAAATGTATCCAGTCTGAATACACCCTAAGAAATATTTAATGTGAAGTTATCTCTTTTTTCTTGAACCTGGTTTATGTGTTTACTCTAATGCATGTATGATTCCGGGGAACAGGCTTTGCTTTTTGACGTGTAAAGTGTAATTGTACATCCACGCCAGCAGGTGGGGCAAATTTCCGCTCCTGGTCAAAGTCTGCGCAGTTAACAAAACCCTCGAGAGACACCATGGAGAAATGTGTAAGAGTAATGAAAAGAAAGGCGGAGAAATATAGAAGTAAATAGACAGATCTCCCAAAAGCTAAAACAAGGAAATATGACAAAGCTTATCCAGTGATTCTATTCACTGTCTGTCAAAGTCTGGTGTGTGTACACTGCGTCTGAAAATGTTGGAAGCGGACGGCATGAAGCCAAATAAAGTAAGACGTAACCTACAGACATTACATCCTCAACACGCTGACAAGCTGTTTTATTTATTTTTTAAGCAAATAAGTGCAGAGTACGCCAACAATCATCCCGCTTTTCCAGCTAAAAATTGAGCAGGACGCCAGAGTTGTACTTTCATGCTTCAAACCCCGCTTTAAAAATCTGTGCTACACAAAACATGCGCAATGTAGCCATTAGTCATTACTTCATTAAGGTATTTGAGAAAAAAATCAGCTCAATGTTTTTTACTCATTTCTTTAAACTAAATACCTTTAAGATCAATTTATATTTAATATTATTTATTGATTGAACTATTTTTCTCAGCATCAAATGGTTCCGTTGGTCAAAAATGTTTCTAGTTTAAATAAGGACTGAGAGATTTTTTAAAAATTTTTTAAGCTTGTTTTTCTGTTTTAGACTGTAAAGGGGTTTCTGTGTGGCAAAATAAAGTAAATATTTGTTAAAAGTTGATTAAATTTCTTATTATTTTTGTTAATGTTAAAAGATACCATTTGTGGTATATTTAGACTATTTTTTTATAAATAATTAGCTTATTTGTAGTCACCGTGGCGAGTGGGGGGGGGGGGGGGGCATTTTCTTTTTCCCAAGGGGGGCTTTGCAAAAAAGAATTGAGAAGCACTGCTTTAATGCAGTGTTTTTCAACCAGTGTGCCACGGCAAACTATTCACTGATCTAAAAACATTTACCATGGCCAGGATATCAGCTCTGTGTTCATCCAAACAGGCCCTGATAAAACACTGAGTTGCAAAGAATAAGATCATGAAATACTTTTTTCTTTCTGTTCATTTGATTCTATTAAAGACACTTTGATAAGAATGACGGGACAGCTTCAGCTCTGTTTTTGGAAAAGTCCCGCCCCTTCAACTGTCTCTGCCAATTATTCTTGGACCCCTAATTATACATCATCAGTCTGACCAATCAGAAGTGGTTAAAGTCCTCACTTCCTTGTTCCAATTCTGCTCATAAAGTCATAAAGTCTCTGAGTTCCAACAAAAAACAAAAAATAACAGCTAAAGCTCGTCTTTAGCGGTGTAGCTTTCCGAAGAATCCAGTGTCAGATCGTGGAACAAGTGGACAAAATAACGAAGAGACGTGAGTCTGTCTGCCATCGGCGTCTGTTATTGCACTACATCTCCCATGATGCATTGTGTTAAAGTGACAGCATCTCTGTGCCACAATGAGTCTTCCCTGTTAAACGTCTTGAAACCACAACGAACACACATCAAACAGTTTTTAAATATTTTTGATGAAATCAGAGGTCAATAGTTTAGTTCTCCTTCAAGATTTGTGTTTATTATTTACAGCCAAACATCCCAGCATTTGGTCCAAGTCATCTTTCTAACTGAAAACCTTTCTAATAACGTTTGTATTGAGGGATGAATTCGCTTTTAGACTTTAGTCACTTTTTAAAAAAATGAAAAGTTAAGCTTAAATAGAAGTAATAACATTTAATAAACAGGATTAAGGTGAAGTTGCCGACAGAAGCAATTAAACTAAACTGAAACAATTACTCATCTAAAAAGAAATAAAACATTTTTGTTAACGTTTTCAAAGTCTTGCCCAGTAGAATAAATCTGCACATTTTTATACACATCTCATTAAACAAAATATGTTATTCTTTTACGTGTAGCTTAAAGAATGATCTATTTCTGATAAATGCTGTTAATTCCTCTCCAACATCATGTAACTGCAACAACCTTACTCAGAAATTCCTCTAAGAAATCATCTGAGGCCACTGAGTGGCTTGTGCATTTGAAATATTTTATTTCAATACTCTGGTTACCACTTAAACTTGGTCAATATATTATCTTGATTTTAAACCAAGGTCTGTTAAAGAGTCTTGGATAGCACTTTTATTTTTTAGAGAGCGTGTTAATCAATCAGCCTGTTTGACTTCCATCAAAGAATAAGGATGCTTCAAAAGCACTTGTGCAGTTGCTGTTTACCTGTGCCCAAGACATCAGACTAGATTAAGTATTAATGGTAAACTTGGTCTGATGTTGTGTTCCAAATGTTTTCAATGTTATCTAACTTGCTTCATTAAAGATAGCTTAGACAAACAATAAGGACTGCACTCAAACTTCACCAAATGATTGCACTAACAAATAGGTTTTTGTGTATTTCTCTTTCACTGTTTCTTTTTTGATGGGATGGGAATGTTTTTCTTTATACAGTGTTTACCAGTGCGTAAGTGAGACAAAAGAATACCTCTGGGGTCTGTTTGTTTTCCAGTCAGTAACGTTTGTTTCACTGGGAGTCGTTTGTAAATGAGCACTTATGAGAAAAGTAAGCACAAGCTGCACCACTTTGGGTTATATAAGAGTTTTACATTTTTCCTCAGAAGTAAAAAATAGTGCTTTCGGGGCACGTGAAAGCATATGATGTGTAAATATTCTATTACAAATAAGAAAGCTTATGAACTAACCACCAGAGCAACAATAAACATACACATACAGTTTGAAGATATTCATTTTGTAATGACCAAAATAGAAATAACGACTTTAGTGGGTACATTTAGCAATGGAAGGACCAAAAAGGCTCAGTTTGGAGAAGCTCCATGGAGAATACAAAAACTGCTCATGTTTCAAGTCACCGCTTGACTTTGCTAAAAACAAAAAACAAAACTGGAATCGTTTAGCTAAAAAAAAAAAGGCTTTCCTGTTATATATACAAACAAAAACAGACTTAGAGTGACAAATCCTTGTTTACAAAATGTATACTCCACTAAATTCGGACCAATCTAGTTTCTTTATAAAGGTTGTGGTCAAGGCTGTTGTTGGTTGTTTACAACCTCTGGGGAGGAGCAAATTACTAGACAAAGGCCATTACAGCATATCAAGTGTGATCAACAAATGTGGACATGGCACATTAATCACTGCAAAATAATATTAAAGGGGCCTTACATGCAACCATGAACAGATGCCCTTACACCTCTATTCATGGGTTTTTGCTGAGTCCAGGCTGATTTTTTCCCCCCTCCATGCCTATAAAAACAAAATCACATCCAGGCAGCACCCTTGGGCAAAAGTGTAGCTTCCAGTCATGTGTAAAGGTTAAACTCAACACCAAAAATGTTCCATTTCTGCAGAAATTATACCTTGATTTAAAAAGTTATGGGAACAAAAGATTAATTCTCTTCTCCGACTTTCTAAATGATTATTGTGTGTGCATTCAATATGATCAGTGATTAACACCATTACATGGGGAAAACAATGTATTGAAAACTCTCTGCAGAAATTTTCTGTCAAGTTATTTTGCCCCACTTGAAGGGGAAAGCATCAAATGGAGGAAACGCCAGCAGGACTCCACTCATGACTCAAAAACTCCATGAACTTGTCTCTCTTCTTTATTTGCATTTGGCTTTAGACAGAGAACTTTTTCCAGTGACTTTATGAGTAAGTTGAAGAAGCCAAGCAAGGTGAAAAACCTGGGGGGTATTCCAGGAAGCATGTTTAAACTAGCCTGACTTTAACCCTGAACTCTGGCTGAAATCCGCCTGAACTTGCTTACTCTGGGTATGTCGGGTCCAAAAGTCCGGATATGAGTTGGCGTAATTACGCTCGACTTGGTAACCCTAGGTTAATGCACGTGCACAGCAGGTAGATAAAGACATTCTCTTTTTTTTTTTTTTTTTTTTAACTTGTCCTGTCCAACAGCTAGGCAGGCAGATGAGAGCTGAGGGCCTCTTGTGTTGGACATATTTTACTTTAACAATAGGGGCTATTAATCTTCAGACAAACCAAAGGTATGACTGAATAAACCCCTTTTGTAATTGAGGCCAAACTTTATTCATTTCAACCATGATTGAAAATCTTTGGTGTTGGACCGGACGGAAAAGGAAAGAAGGGAAGAAGAGGGAGGGATGTCAGAGGGGGGGGGGGGGGTGATAGTGAGAGGGGGGGGTAAGAACATGAAGCAGCATAGAGCAGACAGGTTTACTGGTTGTTTATCATTACGGTACGGTTCAAATGTAGTACAAAAAGGGCGGCGCCTGTTCACACACACTCAAATACTATCAACACACCTGCTAGCTGCAAAAAATGTTCACATGTCAACATGTACACAAAACAGATAGTGTTCACGAACTCATACCTATGCCTTTAAACCAACTATTGTGAAATCTTTCATTCATTCAATCATGCAAACTATAAGTGCAAAGGTGAGCTAACACCTGTGCTCAGGTGAGTGTTTATGTTCTTCTAAAATGGATGGTGGAATGTGAAAAGAAGGAGGAGAAGCGCCCAGCCACCCCCACACCCAGACCCCCGCCGCAGCAGCAGCGGCAGCCGGAATTCCCCCAACGCCACATGGGAACAGGCACGGAACAACCGTCCCCCGGGCGACCAAGACCGCCACCCAGGCCAGGGCCAGCAGGACCGCCGCGAGGCCCCCAGAGCCAGAGAGCAGGGAGGCGCGGAGGGAAAGAGAGCGCCGCCCCAGCCCAGCCAGGAAAGCAGCCCCCCCCCCCCGCCGCGCCGGAAGAGCCCAACGCAGGGCCCCACCGGAGAAGGACGCCCACAGCACCAGACGAGCACCCCACCACCACCAAGGAGTTCCGGGCATCCCCCCGCCCCAACCCCAGGTACGAGCCAGGACCCCCCAAGGGAGACCCGCTCCGCACTCCAGGCAGCCACCCACCCGGCCCACGGTTGGTCCAGGGAGGAGCAAGGCAGGGGCCCGCCGCCCCCGCCCAGGAGGGGGGAACCCCGGGGGAAAAAGGGCGGCCCACAAGGGGTGTTATAAATATGGCCCGACCAGGCTCGGCCATGTTGGAAGTTTGGCGGGGCCCAGCGCTCAGGGGCAAGGACCAGTACCCACCCCCCAGGGACACGAACACCCCCGGCTCAGGTGTAATATGAACCCTCCCACCGTGCGGAGAGAGCACCGCCGGGCCCAGGGAGAGATAGGGAGGGGAGATAAAGACATTCTCAATTGATCGCCGATTTCTGGAGTCCCCATGGAAACGAGACGGAGTCTTAGATTATAATGACGGCGTATAAAGATTATAAGTCCATCCAAAAAGTACCACGGCTGCATCATCAAAAAAAAGAGTTTCTGCTTGGAGAAAAATAACAAAGTAAACGCACGAGTTTCTGATTTTGTTTCCTTGTGAAGCATATATATTTCTTATCCATTTTTGCCAACTTAAATTAATTACTTCTATCGGTGACAAATAATTTAGTTAAATTTATTCAACCTAATTTCTTACGTCTATAAAACTCAATAATTGTTTATACAACTAGAATTTGCGTATTTATCTAACTAAATGTCATATTTCTCCAATTCAATTATTCTTTTTTCCATCTTAATTAATTATAATTCTTGAACTCTCATGTGTCTAAATTTGATCCGGCAGAAATGCTCATTTTTATAACAATAAAAAGGACGAAAAAAGTTGCAGAGTGCAAAAATTCATTAAAGAATTTTCCATCATTGTCCTTGTAAAGTACGGTAAGGGTGCTATATAAACTCATCATCCTCTCCTTCACTCTCACTCATGGTGCAGAGACATAAGCATAGTAGGACAAAATAACTCGGCAAAACACAGTAAAACAGCTAAACAACTAAAAACATTTGGTCAATAACCCACACTTAAACCCAAATCCATCCAGACAGGCAAATGGAATGATATCCCAGAATCCCTTGCGGTGCCGATCTAACAGCAGCACCAAAGTTACACCTACTTAATTGAATATTTTGAATGAAAGGAAAATAATTGTCTGAAAACTACGTGTTATTTTTAAGGTGACCTAACAAAACAAATGATTTATCTTAACTGAAGCAAATAATTAAGTTAGATCAAAGTAAAAAAGTTTCTCTTTCCAACATCCACATGTGGTCTTATCACCCTCTAATGGTGGAAAAAGTATTATTTGAGCTTCTTCATCCACTAAATCATCTTCAAATGGACACGCCATGCTGCTTCACCTCTCTGAAAACAAACTAAGCTTCAACTAAACCTGCTCCGGACCAGGTTATGTTCAGAGCATGAGTTGCCATGGTAACTTCACCTACCCTGAAACATACCTCCATTTCTGGAACCGAAAGCTGAGGTTATCAACTTCCTTAGCCTCAAACTTATCGTGGGAGCTAGCATAACCTGCTTTCTGGAATACCCCCCTGTTTAGAAATAATGCTTATGAAAATATATTCTGTTTTACAATAAATTACAAATAACCATAATTTAATTTCAAATAACAAAATATATTTCAAATGATCAAATTTCACATAACAACAATGCACCGTGATCAATTAATCAAACAGACACAGAAAATACATTTAAAACAATTCGTGTCTAAAGCGCCCCGATAACGCAATGAACAGCTGATCTATAAAAGCGCCCCTGAAAATGCCATAAGCAGCTGATCAACCCCCGTTTACTTCCGCATCTTACCGGCTGCCTCTCCACCTTTTTAGATGCCTTGGTAGAGATTTTTCTTTCATCTGACAGTCGGCCTGACGTCTGCTTCCTTCAGCTCGCCTATTTAGATCAGTGATCACATCACTGCTTTTGCGCAACACACAAATCACCATGCGCGCACGGGCGCACTGACGCCTGTTTAATTAATCTCACCTGTTACGGTTTACCTATTTTTGTAAACTTATTTTTCTTTTTAAATATCTTTTTCTCAAATTTCATAACTTTCCAAATATTCCATTTCCACCCCGATTTATTTTTCTTCAACTATTTTAATTTATATACACACACGCTTTTTTCCCTTTTTTTTTTTGCCCCGAGTATGTGTGAGTTTTGACCTAACACCTCCCACTCGGCATTCTTGTGAATGTTGCTGACTGTCAGTGATCAAACCATTTTACCAACATTCACAAGATTTACTTTGTTTGGTCTTCAACAGGTAGTAAAACAACTAACCGTCTAACACAGGGGTCCCCAGACTTTTTCCAATGAGGGCCACATAACATTCCCTTTCTCTGATCGGGGGCCGGGTCAATTTGAAACAGAAAAAGTGTGACAATCACAGCGGTGCATAAATGTAAACATTTATTGTTTCCCAGAAAGCCAAATATTAAGCTTATTAGCTTACCGATGGACTGTATGTTCATAAGCAGGAAGTTGAACTGTGGGCCTGCATCTGGCTGGTGAGGAGTTGAATATCCGGTTCCATCGTAGTCACAGCAAGTCTCAAACACTGATGCAGATGTTCATCCGTCAATCTTGATCTTAGTGGACTTTTCAGGAGTTTCATCCGTGAAAAGGTTTGCTCACAGATATATGTGCTGCCAAAAAGTGTGAACATCTTCATTGCGTTTTTTTTTTATATTAGGGTACGTGTCATTTGGGAGAGCGGCATAGAAGTCAATGAGACTTTTGGGCTTGAATGAGTCTTTCAAAACATCACAGTTCTGTAAGTTAGCTTGCTCAAACTGACAAGAAGGCTGGGCTTCATCGATGTGGGCCGCTGGGTTCTCTGCAGAAAAGTTTTGGGTAGCAGGGAGATTGGCGAAGTTGTGCTTCTTCACTTGCCCCATAAGCAGCGCTAGTTTCACCTCAAATGCTTTTATGTGGTAATACATGTCACAAATGAGTTTTCCCTGGCCTTGTAGCTGCAAGTTTAGGCTGTTCAACATTTCTGTCACATCTGTCAAAAATGCGAGTTGCCATTTCCATTCTGGTTCGATAAGCTCTGGGACCATTTGCCTTTGGAACACAGAAATGCGTTAATTTCAGGTAGCAGCTCGTAGAAACGCCTCAAAACTCTACCGCGGCTTAACCATCGGACCTCTGTGTGGTACAGCACATCTCCGTGAGCAGACCCCAATTCAGACAGGAATTGTTGGAACTGCCTGTGTTTAAGTCCATTTGCTCTGATGAAGTTTATGCATGATACGACAACCTGCATGACAGAATCCCACTTCAGCACTTTGCAGCACAGTGCCTGCTGGTGAATTAGGCAGTGGACTGGTAGCGGAGCGCTGAGACCGCGTTTCTCCATCTCCGCGTTCATGCGTCCTATTAGACCCCGAGATGCGCCCACCATACTCTGAGCTCCATCGGTGGCGATGCTGGCCAGCTTTGCCCAGTCCAGATCCTTCTCTTCCATGGTTTGGCATACATTGTTGAAAATATCCTCCCCCGTGGTAGTGCCTTTCAGACTTTTTAGGGCTGCCAGCTCCTTACAAAACTCAAAGTTTGCGCTAATGCCACGAATAAAAATAAGCAGCTGCGCCGTGTCCTGCACGTCCGTGCTCTCATCCAGCGCTAATGAAAAAAAACCCATTCTTTGGTCTTCTGCTGCAGCTGTGCATAGACATTACTCCCAATTTCTTCAACGCGTCTGGTGATCGTGCTCGCCGACAGACACAACGCATTAAATACATCTCTCTTCTCGGGACACATCTCCTCCGCGACAACATTCAAACATTTCTTCACAAACTCTCCCTCGGTGAAAGCTTTACCGCAGCTCGCTATCAGTTGCGCAACACAGAAGCTGGTCCGAAGGGATGATTGGTTGACTTGACTTTGGTGTACAAATGCAGTCTGCTGAGCTAACAATCCACTTTTTAGCTTCGAGAGTTTCTCTGCTCGTATTTGGCCTTGCAAGTTATCGTATTTGTCTTTGTGACGGGATTCAAAATGTCGGCGCATATTGTATTCTTTGAATACCGCCACCGTCTCTTGGCAGATGAGATAAACAGCCTTTTCTTTGTGTTGAATAAAAAAATACTCGTTTGTCCACCGCGGGTTAAATACCCTGCATTCAGAATCAATTTTCCTCTTACATAACCTTTTTGCCATTTTTCCGTTGTGCGGGGGTTGGGAGGGTCGCGTTTGCTGTAAATAGAAGGTTTCGCGCGTCTTGCCTATCCCATATTGCATTACTCTTATTCCAAAACATCTCGTTCACTGTAACTGAGATGCATTCAGGGGCAATAGGATAAATGTAAATCAGAACATTACAATCAGGCGGCCAGGCTAAAAAAGATATTAATCGAAAAAAAAGGCCACTTTTGACCCGCCCCCCCTATTGGTCAGGGAGCCGTTCAGGGGGCCAAGTCAAATGAGTCGGGGGGCCGGATCCGGGGCCGGGGGACCCCTGGTCTAACATCTCTGTGTAAGATAGTCGATTTTTCTTTTTGTCCGTTGAGTCCTGACAGACATTTCTTTGTTTGGCTACCTATTGTTTTCACCTCAGGTGGATGGTAGCTCAGAGTAACCCTACATGAACATCCCTGACTATGCCCGTACTGTCTGGATTAGTGCGGAATACTCGACCCAACCTGAATTATGCCTGTACTGTCTGGATTAGTAAGGACTACTCGACCCAACCTGAATTGACCTCTCAAAGCATTGTGGTCACTCAACCACACAATGTCCCCTATGGCAACATTTCTCTGTGCAGTATGCCACTTGCTCTGCACGAACAAGTTGGGGCCGGCGAGTTGACTCCATTCTTTCCAGAAATTGTCCACTTCAGTCTAAATGGCTCTGAGTCTCTTGTAGGGATAACTGGTGAAGTCAAACGTTCCTGGATATCCCTCCGGAGAGGCTCGGCCTGAGTAGTAGAAGAGTGTTTGGTGGAAAAAAAAAATGGAAGAGTGTTTGGTGTGATAATAATAATAATAATAATAAATTTTATTTCAAGCGCCTTTCAGGTCACCCAAGGTCGCTGTACAAGGTTAAAATAAGAAAAGCAGAATAAAACGTCAATAAGAAATTATCAGAGTAAAACATGAGTAAACATAAAGACATAGTAAAAAATAAAAAAAATAAAAAAACATTTAAGATAGATACATAAAAAATTATAGGATAGAAAAACAGACAAACAAACAAATGAGGTTGCGTTAACTGAATGGATTAACTGTATGATTGTTTGAAGAGATGGGTCTTGAGTTTGGATTTGAATAGTGGCAGTGTGTCGGTGTTCCGTAAATCTGGAGGAAGAGAATTCCATAGCTGAGGGGCAGAGCGACTGAAAGCTCTGCCCCCCATGGTGACAAGACGGGCAGGTGGGACATGGAGTTGGAGAGAGGAAGTGGAACGGAGAGATTGGGAGGGAATGGAAATGTGAAGAAGATCAGAAATGTAGGGGGGAGCCAGGTTATGGAGTGCTTTGAAGGTGATGAGGAGAATCTTGAAACTAACCCTTTGTTTTATGGGAAGCCAGTGTAAGTTTTGGAGAACTGGTGTGATGTGGTGGGATAACGGGGTCCTGGTGATGATGCGGGCTGCAGAGTTTTGGAGAAGCTGCAATTTTTTGAGTGTTTTATTGGGCAAACCAAACAGGAGGGAATTACAGTAATCGATCCGAGAAGTGACAAGACTATGAACAAGTACAGCAGTTGTATGAGGTGTGAGAGAAGGGCGGAGACGAGATATATTGCGAAGATGAAAGTAAGCAGAACAGGTGATGTTATTAATATGAGATTGGAACGAAAGTGAGCTGTCGAGGATGACACCCAGACTCTTTACCTGGGGGGAGGGAAGAACAGAGAAGTCATTGACAGAGATGGAGAAGCTATTGGATTTGGAAATAGTGGATGGAGTGCCTACAAGGAGGACTTCAGTTTTGGAACTGTTGAGTTGCAGAAAATTTGAAGAGAACCAGGAATGGATTTCTTGCAGACAGAGGGTAAGGGAGGAAGGAGGAAGTGATGAGGAGGGTTTCGTAGAAATGTAGAGCTGGGTGTCGTCCGCATAGCAATGGAAATTAATGTTGTGTTTATGGAAGAGAGAACCAAGACGGAGGATGTAAATGATGAAGAGAAGGGGACCTAGGACTGAGCCCTGGGGAATACCAGCAGACAGTGTGAAGGTGTTTGACATATGAGGTTTAATGTGGATAAATTGACTACGGTCTGATAAGTATGAAGAAAACCAGGACAGAGGGGTGTGAGAAATACCAATAGTTTGAAGTCTGTGAATAAGAATATTGTGGGAAATGGTGTCAAAAGCAGCAGTTAAATCAAGGAGAATTAGAATGGACAGTGAACCGGAGTCCGAAGCTAAGAGGAGGTCGTTTGTGATTTTTAAAAGAGCTGTTTCTGTACTATGGAGTGGGCGGAAACCAGATTGAAAGTGTTCGTAGATGTTGTTACTGGAAAGATGAGCACGGAGCTGAAGAGCAACAGTTTTTTCAAGGATTTTGGAAATAAAAGGTAAATTGGAGATTGGACGAAGATTATTAAAGTTATTTGGGTCAAGACCAGGTTTTTTCAAAACTGGAGTTATAGAGGCGACTTTTAGAGAATGTGGAACAATACCAGACATGAGAGAGGAGTGAATAATGTTGGTAATTGATGGCAGAAGAGAAAGGAGACAGGATTTAACGAGAGATGTAGGAATGGGATCCAGTTGGCAGGTGGAAGGTTTAGAGTTTGTAATAAGGTCAGAAATGGTTTGTACAGAAGGAAGTGAAAATCTTGAAAAGGTTGTTAGAACCGAGGGAGGAGTGAAGGTGTCCACTCCAGAGACTGCAGCTTGGCTTGTGAGCTGTTGATGAATTGTAGAGATCTTAGAAACAAAGAAGGACATTAATGCGTTACAAAAGTCAGGTGAGGAGAGATGATTAGGGAGAGAATCAGGGGGTTTTGTTATATTAGATAGAAGTGAGTAGAGGGTCCTAGAGCTATGTCGGTTTGAGTGAATCAGGCCAGAGTAATAGGAAGTTTTAGCAGAAGCTATAAAATCTTTATAGAGGATAATGTGGTTTTTGTACATGTCCTTATGAATTATGAGTCCAGTTTTATTTTGAAGTCTTTCCAGTTGTCTGCCTTTAGCTTTGAGCTGACGTAGTGCAGGTGTGAACCAAGGTGCAGAGCGGGTGAAGGAAACTGATCTTGTTTTGAGGGGTGCATGAGTATTTAGAAGTGACTGCAAGTCATTGTTATACTGCAAAACTAGTTCGTCAGGTGTGGCATCAGGATTTACTCTGGGAAGGTTGATGATATCGGCTGAAAAACTAGCATTGTTGATGGCTTGTATCTTACGGAATGATATGATACGTGGACGTTTGAGTTTGGATACTGTGAGCAGGAGATTAAAGGTGATGAGCTTATGGTCAGTGAACGGGAGTGTGTGAGGTTTGCAATCAGAGGGAGTAAGTGCAGAGCAGCACACTAAGTCTAGCGTGTGTCCTTTGCAGTGAGTGGGAAAGTGAATAAATTGCTGCAATCCAAGGCTATCTAAACAGGATAAGAAGTCTTTGGCAAGAGGATTATTACAGTTAGCCATGTGGAAGTTAAAATCACCAAGAGTAACAATGTTCTGAGATAGTGAAGTGAAATGGGTCAGGAGATGCGAAAAGTCATTTAGAAAATCCTTGCTGAATTTGGGTGGACGGTAGACTGTAGCAACTATGGTGGGGGCAGGACCAGAAAGAACTAATGCAGTATATTCAAATAAGCAGTAAGTAGGAGCAGAGACAGGAAGGACTTTCCAGGACTCACGATAGATCATCAGAACACCACCACCTCGTGCATGTGTGCGCGGCTCACTGGTGTACACAAATCCAGGTGGAGTTGCCTCATTGAGTGCAGTGAAGTCCCCAGGTTGCTGCCAAGTCTCTGTGAGGCATAGAAAGTCCAGCTTTCGGTCAGCAATAATGTCCTGGACCAGCTGGCCTTTATTGGTGAGCGAGCGGATGTTGAGGAGACCAAGGATGACTGTAGTAGAGTTAGTGGAACAGAGAGGAACTGGAGTGGAGCGGGGGAGAGAGGAGAGCACACTGTGGTCAGCGCCTCTGGCCGGTGCCTCTGGGAGGCAGTGAGTGTTTGTTTTTCTTCCAACATGTCCCTTCACAGAAGACCTGACTGTAATAATAGTCCTAATAGGATAAACTGGGGGGGCAGCAGGTCTTGGAACGGAAGCAGTGGTGATGGTTTGTTGGGGGATGTGGGAGGAAACCAAATCTAGTCAGTCACTTCTACAAACCGATGTCTGTACGGATGAAGAGGAGGTTCGGACAGGTGTGGGCAAGATGGGGGCAGGTAAAGTCTGGACAGAGTGTCTGATGTTGGCCGCTAAAACATTGCTGCCCAGTGGACTGGGGTGAATCCCATCATTTTTATAGAATGAAGTTCTGTTCCAAAACAGGTTAAAATTGTCAATAAAAACGAACTTGTTCAGGCTGGCAACAGACTGGAGCCAGGTGCTCAGACTCAGCAGCCTGCTGAAGCGGCCCTGGCCGCGGGAGAGGGAGGGGAGGGGTCCCGAAATAAAAACAGTCAATGGACAGGAGTTTAAAAAATTAAAAAGTCGGATGAACACCTTTTTAGTAGTTTCAGACTGTCTATAGGAGGTGTCATTAAAACCCACATGTAAAATCAGCCTCTTGACTGTGGAAGGGAGAGACCGCAGCAGGTCTGGGAGTTTCTCCAGAATATCCGGAACTGTGGCTCCCGGAAAACAGTGAGTGACCGCGTTGAAGAAGCGGACCTTCCTTATTATAGAATCCCCGATTATCGCCGTTGACGGGGCAAACAGGGGAGGAGGAGACGCGGGCGCAGGTGCAGCGCCGACAGGCATGATAACAGCGGCAGCGGCGGCCTCACCTTGCGGCCGGTGGTCCGTCAGCAGCGGCAAGGCCCGAGACTTGCTACAATGGAAGCGGACGGCTTCCTTCAGGATCCGACGGCGGGAGGAAGATGCTGGAGCCCACGAGGACGCGGGGGGTTCCAGCCGCGGACGCTCGTCTGATCCTGATGGTGGAGCTTTCGCGGTGATCCTTGAGGCCTCGTCCGGGTTGCTGCATGCCACGATGCGTCCGTCCTCCTCCGGGATCACCGTGGCGTATCTCCGGAGAGCGGGGAAATCGAGAGTGGAGCCCAAATCTGGTGGAGTCTGTGCCGCTGTAGTCGCTGAGGAAGGAGCAGGAGAATCCGCGGCCAGACTAGCGAAGCGGTTGGACAGACTCAGGACAGGGGGCCTCCGGCGGGTCTCATCAGAACTCCTTCTGGGCCTTCATCCAGGGATCGTTGCTTAGGAGTTGAAGATGAAGAAGGGCTTATGCAGGTGGACGGATCCCATGGAGCTGTGTCCTGGAGTGCAGCGCTCAGGCAGCTTAGCCGCTTGGACTGGGCGTAGGAGACGTCCATGAACTTGGACAGGAGAGCGTCCTTCATTTCTAGTTCAACCCTCAGACGACGGATGTCTTCTTTGAGGTCAGTAATGATCCCCGAGGCTGTACTTTGAGACTGTGAGTCCAGATCGTAGTTTGGATTTGGGTTTTTTGCTGTTATTTTTGCTGATGTCTGGTCTGGACTCACCACCGCTATCATACCGTCCGCCATCTTATGCACGCATATGTCGCTTAATGAAAGATGTAGAGAATGTAATCCTCCCGGTTTTGTATCCTCGCGTCTCTTGGCCTCCCATTTGCCAGATTTGCTGCCAAATAGAGCGCTGTCTGGAATTCACTGTAAGTCAGTGAGGATCCTCCTCCGATGTTTTTATGTGCCTTTTTCATGATGCGAACAGCAGCTTCAGCAGCTCCATTCCTGTGAGGAGAGTCAGCTGGATGGATTTTCCACACCCACTCTGTCCCTTGTTCAGCTGAAAGGTCTTCCAAGCTTGCTTTGTCTTGACTGTCAAGGAACCTGTACATGTCTTTCAAGACTGGTTTAGCGGCAACAAAGTTAGTGCCGGGGTCTGACCAGATTTTACTTGGATGTCCTCTGATTGCAGTGAATCTTTGGTTGGTAAGCCATCAGAAATCCTTCAGTTGATAGGTCATTTGCGATTTCTGCATGAATAGCTCTGCTGGCCATGCAGCAAACCAGAACTCCTCAAACTTTTTGTGTTACTCTTTTTTTTTTTACTTGTCCTGTCCAACAGCAGGGCAGACAGATGAGAGCTGAAGGCCTCTTGTGTTGGACATATTTTACTTTAACAACATGGGTTATTATTCTTCAGACAAACCAGAGGTATGTCTGAATAAACCCCTTTTGTTATCGAGGCCAAACTTTATTCATTTTAATCATATTTGAAAATCTTTTGTGTTGGACCGGACGGAAAGGGAAAGAAGGGAAGAAGAGAGAGGGATGTTAGGGGGGGGATAGGAGGGTGATCATAGGAGGGGGGGGATAAAACCATGAAGCAGCATAAAGCAACAAGCTACTGGATGTTTATCATTACGGTAAGGTTCAGATGTAATACAAATCTCAAAGGGCGGGGCCTGTCCACACACACACTATAATGTTATAAACACACCTGCTAGCTGCAGAAATGTCCACATGTCAACATGTACACAATACAGATAGTGTTCAAACATGCATACTTATGCCTTCAAAACAACTAGTGTGAGATATTTCATTAAATCAATCACGCAAACTATTAGTGCAAAGGTGAGCTAACACCTGTTCTTAAGTGAGTGTTTATGTTCTTCTAAAATGGATGGTGGAATGTGAAAAGAAGGAAGGAGAGTGCCCAGCCACCCCCACACCAAGACCCCCGCCGAAGCAGCCGCAGCAGCCACGGCAGCCAGAACCCCCAAGACCACACGCCAGCAGGCAGAGAACAACCGCCCCCCGGGCGACCACATCCGACACCCAGGCAAGGGCCAGCAGGACAGCCGCGAGGCCCCCAGAGCCAGAGAGCAGGGAGGCATGGGGGGAAAGAGAGCGCTGCCCCAGCCCAACCAGGAGAGCAGCCCCCCCCCCCGCCGCGCCAGGAGGGCCCAACGCCGGGCCCCACCCGAGAAGGGTGCCCACAGCCCCAGACGAGCACCTCATCACCACCCAGGAGTTCTGAGCATTCCCCCGCCCCAACCCCGGGGAAAGCCAGGACCCCCCGAAAGGGGACCCACTCCACGCTCCAGGCAGCCACCCACCTGGCCCACGGTTGGTCAAGAAGGGAGCAAGGCAGGGGCCAGCCGCCCCAGCTCAGGAGGGGGGCGCCCCGGGGAAAAGGGGGGCCCACGAGGGGTGTTGTAAACATGGCCCGGCCAGGCTCGGCCACAGTTGGAAATTTGGTGAGGCCCAGCACCCGGGGGCAAGGACCAAACCCCAACCCTCAGGGACACGGACACCAGGTGTGATGTGATCCCCGGCTTCTGGCCTTGCCAGAAAGCTCAGGGATCCCCCTCCCTGCGTGGAGAGAGGGCCGCCGGGCCCAGGAAACCAGCACCCAGGGGACACGGCCGCCGTTGCCAAGGGTCCAGTACCCCCCACCAGGGATGGGGTAGGGGACAGATGGTCCAAGGTCCCACCTTCCTTGCGAAATGCGTGTGTGTGTGTTTGTGAAGGTGTGTGTTTATGTTGGAATGTATATTTTGAGGGGTGAAGGGTGTGTGTACTAAGGGGGTACAGTTAAAATTGGCGGGTAGGGCACTGAGGGGACATCTCCTGATTACTCACAGTGATGTCCCATCACCCTCCCCACCAAGGGGCCCTAAATGTCTGGGGTGCGGTTAAAATTGGCGGGTAGGGCGCTAAGAGGACATCTGCTGCTTACTGGCAGTGATGTCCAAGCACCCCCCCTACCAAGGCCCCTACATGTCTAAGGTGCAAACAAAACTGAGAGGGGGGGGGGGGCACTGCCAAGTAGCTCCCCCCCAAGGTGCATCGCAGGCTAAACCCCCCACCCCATTATGAGATTATATTAGGAAGGGGGTAAGTTGGGGACATCTGGTAGACTCTCCCCCGGTGGTCAAACAGCGGTCCCCCAGCCCCCCCCCCCCCCCCCCCCCCCTCCCCCCCAGCATAGGGCCCAGGTCCCCCCCAGCCCAGGGGTCCCTTTTTACTCTTTTTTTTTTAACATCTTCTCTTACTTGGTGGGGTCCGACGAGGTTTACGGTTGTGAACTGGAATGGTGAAGCAGGTTCGATCCACTCTGGTGGTAATGAACTCATTGTTTGTTGAGAGTTCTTTGATTTTTCTTTTCTGCAGATTAAACAGCCATCAACAACTCGTTTTACGATTCTTTGACCTTTTATCACTCAAGATTTGGTTCTCAGTCTTAACAAAGTTGCGGCAATTCCCTCATGGTTTTGATAATGGGCTTCTCAAGCTAATAAAGTAGATACCCAAGCATCATGAGGTAAGATTGGGACATCAATTTTATTTTCTGTGAAAACTTGCATCTGACCACCGCAAACCAATAATCCAGACCCTAATCTGTCAGTCGTGGTAGCAGGAAGAACCATGTCTCTTAGGGCATCCTTTCTTTCTTTTACAGAGATGATTCCAGCCAATGGAACTCCCTCCCACTGTGGTTTTTCCATGGTCTTGTTTTTCCCTCCAAATCTCTTTGCTGCTCTCCACATTCATGCAACACTTTTAATTAGGCGAGTTAAGCAGCTGAAACATTTGACGTCCACATGTTTTCTGATAGCTGAACCTACAGATGGTCTTCCTAGTTTTGGTTGACCTTCACATGGATTGTCTTTAACTCTTTGGCTTCTTTGCTTGGGCTCTTGCCAGTACAGCAATGAATGACTTTTTTTTTTTGCAGTTTATTGACTTTTCCCTTTGCAGCTGTTGCCAGTTCTTTGGCTGAATTCACAGGCCATTCCTCTTCTAACAAACTCAAGAATTTCGGACCATTTTGCCCCTCTGAGTTTTCATTGAGATTTTCTGCCTCAGTGCCTCTTGTGAGAATGTCAGCAATATTTAAGGAACCAGGAATCAAATGCCAGTGTTCCATTCTTGTGCTCTTCTGGATCTCTCCAATCCTATTTGCGAAGAAGGTTTGGAAACCATAGCTTTCCCTTTGTATCGCGCTAAGGACTGTTTGGCTGTCAAGGAGATGGTGCCATCTTTTAACTTTAATTGAACTGTGACTTTCGAAATAGGCGAGATTGCGAACACAGCTCTGCTCATTTCAGACTTTACAGCGTCCCCTTTATGGTCCATTGGAGTTTATTTTGCTTTGTATTCCACAAGTCTAATTGTAGGTCCTTGCTCCGTTTCCCATCTAAGGTACATTACAGCTCCGTAGGCATGTTCACTCCCATCACAGAATGTAACTGCCACAGGATCGCTGAAGAAGCCTCCTAGAGTCAGTGCCCTGGTAAACTTGATTTTGGCAAGTTTGACATGTTCTTCGAAGAGTGAAACTGCTTCTTCTCGAAGACCATCTGAGAGTGCCATGTCCCACGTTTCGTCAACTGAGCACTTCTTGTCTTTTGCCTCTTGAAAGGCTTTTCGCACAATTATAGTACCTTTCTGCTTGATCCTAAACCAATTCTGATACTTGACTGAGCAGCTCCCTTTCTTGTCATTGGGTTTGGGGTTGATGGTCTGATTTGGTCTTGTGACAGGTCTTGTCCAAGTCGCCTTTTTATTTTCTTCTTTGTAAAGTTTATTGTGGTCAAGATGTGAAGCTTGTCTTCTTTAACATCATAACCCAGACCCAATGCTTTGCTGTCAGTTTGGCTTATTTGATTTGGTAAAATTATGGGTTTTGTGTTCGGCTTCTCTATCTCATGACTTTCGTTTTCCCTTCCACCTTGACTCCTCCCACCTTGACTGGAAAAGACCCATGGCTTAAGTTCAAAACCTCCACTTTTAAGGATCTGCTCTACTTTGTCTGTTATGGCTTTCAGTCATTCAGTGTTGTTGTGGGATATGAACGTAAGAATTGTGCTGGATAACACAGTTTTCCTCTTCAAACTGAGTGAAAGCAGGCAAGTTGGCAGTTTTTTGCATTGCAAGCTGTGCAATACATCCTGCGGGCTTATTACCCATTTTTACTCTGGTGATTGCATATTCTTGCAGTTCTTGTTCTTCAGAGTCTCGCCAGAGGAATCTATGCAGATGCATTTCCTTGTCCTCCAACCAAACAGAATTGTACATCTTCCTGATGTCTCCTAAGGCAGCATAGACTTCACACCAAACCTGAGGACAGCACAAATCTGGTTGAGGACATCAGGACCCTTCATCAGCAAATCATTCAGACAGACTCCTTTGAACCTTTGACTGCTGTTCCTCACGGGTCGTATTTGAGTAGTAGCAGAGTGGGGATTAGGTGCAACGAGATGGCTGATATACCACACTGGTCGAGTCCAACCACTGATGATGTCATTTGTCAGTTTCAACGCTGCTTTTCATTCAACCATGTCATGAACTCGAACAGTATGAGCGAGTTTCCACTCCGGATCTTTACTTAGCTGCCTTTCTGTTTTGAAGAAAGTGGCCTCTACTGCCCTTCGAGTATTAGGCCGAAATGCTGGATCTTCCACCCAAGTATATTTGGCGTGCCAGTGTGGTTTTCTGCTGTGACTGTCACCTTCAGTGTAGGTAAGCCCGTCTTTTACTGCTTGAAGTTCTCTTTCTTCAGCGAACGTCATTTCTCTACCACCTGGTTGACAGTTTGCACAATGGCATCCACCGCACTTAGGAACACATGCAGTGCCAATACTATCCCATTTCCACCATTCAAGGAAGTCACGGATAGTAGTTGCAGCACTTTACTTTTGCAATCCCTGTACAGTGTGGACATCTTGCGGAAAATTCTTGAATTTGCTGTGAACCACCTCTTCATATGTTGCAGCAGCTGTTCTCTTTGATCTCGCAAAGTGTGTTTTTGACATGTGAGGAGAGATGGTTAACTCTTCAAAGAGCTTTGGATGAGTTCCTTCAACTGTTTTCCCAAAAAGTCCATCCCACAACACAAGATCTCCAACAGATTTAACTTTTTATGGTGCAAATTGTCCTTCTCTGTGGCTTATGAGTAGTTGTTTTTTTTGGGCCTCTCCAGTTCAGCTAGTTGAACATCTGGGAAGAATGTTTTCACAGTTTTTGTTTCATTGGTAATGTTGGCTTGGGATTGTAACGGGTTGTAAGATAGCGGAAGGGTGTAAAAAAAGGAATCAGCAGAGGGTTACTTCTGCGCCAACAGCTCACAACTCAGAGGGACATTTCTAATGAGCTCCTACGACTGTGCAGAAAATATGTTTTAGAAAATGACACACGTTTTTTATTTTGGGTTAAAAACTTCATAACCCTAATTAAAAGACCACTGGGAATGCTTTTAAAAAATATAAAAATATAGTTGGAGTGGGACTTTAAAGCTTTGACTTTAAAAAAAAGGTGAAGAAAGTAAATTGTTACATTTCCTAACATTTAGAAAAACTAAAACTTCTACCATGTGGGAAAATCTGTAGGCCACATTAAATTGCCATTTCCTTATATTTACACTAAACCAATGCAGTCTATACCTTTTAATTTTCCTTTACATTTTATTTGCAATGCTTGCCTCACAGGATTTGAACCTTACATTAATGACAGACGGTGGCATATTGAGTAATCATCTAGTTCCACTGAAATTTTCTCTTGAATTTAGGGTTTACAGTTAAAGTTTAAAATGATTAAAATAAACCACTTCACTCAAAAAAGGCCAAAAATGTCTTGATATAGATCTATACATACATAAAAGCCTTAGCTTTAGTTCCAAAAAAGATCAATGAAGGAAAAAAGAAAATAACTTTACAATATCTAAAAAATAGTTTTTTTTTTAAATTCAAAGCACCCACAAATAAAAAGTATACAGCTAATGTTTTATTCTTACTATACTGTTTGGGGCAAGTCTAAAAATTTTCAATTAAAAGCTGCTTTCCGCGTAGATGTATGAAACTGTTTCCGCTGCAAGATTGAGGGATTTGGGGTAAATCTTTGCAAAACCCTGGTATATCCCTAAATCTTCCCATTCACAATGATGTGCACTGCATCCTGAATGGAAATTGAATATTTCCGTTTGGCTGTTCTGTTCCCAGTTGATCTTTCATCACAGACAAAAGGTACCTTTAAAAAAAGACGCAATCTTAATGGGATTTTTTATAAGATCTTAAATGATCTTTAGTGTCTCACACTGAGAGTCAGTAAAGTTTTTTGAATCTTAAGAAAAACTACTTTTTTGCTTAAAAAAAAAGACCCAGTATAAGGAACAAACTGATCTGTTAGCTTGTCTAATGTAATCCACAAAAGGAGGAAATAATTTAGTTGTAAATGGGCAGAAAAGGGCATTTGATATTCTGTAAAGTTGACATGTTGACAAGAATGACATGAGAATGTAGCATCCATAACAGGTTTAGAAGTATGTTTAGTGAATTACGTCCAATGCATTGCATATGCAGCTTTCCACAAATTTTAGGTTCATTGAGTATATTTTTTCAGAAAATTTTGTATTTCTGGTGACAAAATGCCTGAAAATGTTTCAGTTATCTGCAGCGGATAACTCTACATGTGAGGATGTGTTTGATTTTTGAGGGAAGAGTGTTTTTTTTTTTTTATAACTTACACTGGGGTGTCTGAAGGGTCCACTAACTTCAAAACTCCAGTCTAACTACTCTGTCAATTCGTTTTGGGCCATATAAGTCTGAAAATGTCTAATTTGGTGAGTTGTTCAGACTCATGTCACATCATATTACCAGCTCAAGGAGGAATCATCCTGCCTCCCCATTTTTATCCCCAACTCAAACAACCTTTAATTCAGGCAGAATTTCTTGAACTTTGAAAGTTCAAGTAAAAAGTCTATAATAGCCATGTCTCATAAAGAGTCATGGGGATCTTTTAGTCTTAAAAACAAAGAGTTCATTATTTCAGTTATCCACTTAAAGACCAATTCAAATGGAAATGGTGTTTTTAGAGTTTTTTTTATGTTATTGTGGAATTTGTCTTACGATTGAGGACATATTTAAAGAAAATGAAGCTTAAAATTGCTCTTGAGCATTGCAGTGACATAGATGCAGTCGGCAGGCCAAAAGCTCTTTGATCCTCTCTATTCTGATGCATCCACGTGGAAACAACTTTGTTTTCCTCGTCCGGACAGGTATCTGGCTCCAAAATTTATTGCTGGATGGCTCTAATATTGCTAGCCATTTTTTTTTTTTTTTTTTTTTAACTTGTCCTGTCCAACAGCTGGGCAGACAGATGAGAGCTGAGGGCCTCTTGTGTTGGACATATTTTACTTTAACAAGAGGGGTTATTAATCTTCAGACAAACCAAAGGTATGTCTGAATAAACCCCTTTTGTAATTGAGGCCAAACTTTATTAATTTCAATCATGTCTGAAAATCTTTGGTGTTGGACCGGACGGAAAAGGAAAGAGGGGAAGAAGAGGGAGGGACGTTAGACAGAGCGGGGGTAGGGGGTGATAATAGGAGGGGAAGGGGGATAAGACCATGAAGCAGCATAAAGCAACAACTTTACTGGTTGTTAATCATTATGGTAAGGTTTAAATGCAAAAAAAAAAAAAAAAAAAAAGGGCGGAGCCTGTCCACACACACACTCAAATGTTATAAACACACCTGCTAGCTGCAAAAATGTCCACCTGTCGACATGTACACAAAACAGATAGTGTTCACACGCATACTTATGCCTTAAAACCAACTAGTGTCAAATATTTCAGTCATTCAGTCTGTTGAGCTAACACCTGTGCTCAGGTGAGTGTTTATGTTCTTCTAAAATGGATGGTGGAACGTGAAAAGAAGGAGGGAGAGTGCCCAGCCAACCCCACCCCAAGACCCCCACCGCACCAGCAGCGGCAGCCGGAATCCCCCCAACGCCACACGGGAACCGGCACGGAACAACCGCCGCCCGGGCGACCAAGCCCGCCACCCAGGCCAGGGCCAGCAGGGCCGCCGCAAGGCCCCCAGAGCCAGAGAGCAGGGAGGCACGGAGGGAAAGAGGGCGCCGCCCCAGCCCAACCAGGAGAGCAGCCCCCCCGCCGCGCCGGGAGAACCCAACGCAGGGCCCCACCGGAGAAGGACGCCCACAGCCCCAGACGAGCACCCCACCACCACCCAGGAGTTCCGGGCATCCCCCCGCCCCAACCCCAGGTACGAGCCAGGACCCCCCAAGGGAGACCCACTCCGCACTCCAGGCAGCCATCCGCCCGGCCCACGGTTGGTCCAGGGAGGAGCGCGGCAGGGGCCCGCCGCCCCCGCCCAGGAGGGGGGAACCCCGGGGAAAAAAGAGGGCCCACAAGGGGTGTTGTAAATATGGCCCGACCAGGCTCGGCCACAGTTGGAAATTTGGCGGGGCCCAGCACTCAGGAGCAAGGACCAGAACCCACCCCCCAGGGACACGAACACCCCCGGCTCAGATGTAATGTGAACCCCCCCACCGTGCGGAGAGAGCACCGCCGGGCCCAGGAAGCCGGCACCCCGGGGACACAGCCGCCGTTGCAAAGGGGCCCGTACCCCCCACCAGGGAAGAGGCAGGGGACAGATGGTCCTAGGTCCCACCTTCCTTGCAAAATGTGTGTGCGTGTATGTGTGTTTGAGAGAGTGTGTGTGTGCATGGGTGTGTATTTATGTTGGGATGTATATATTGAGGGGGGAGGGGTGTGTGTACTAAGGGGGGTGCGGTTAAAATTGGCGGGTAGGGCACTAAGGGGACATCCGCTGCTTGCTGGCAGTGATGTCCAAGCACCCCCCCTACCAAGGGCCCTACATGTCTAAGGTGCAAATAAAACCGAAAGAGGGGGGGCCCACTCCATACGGCAACCACAGGAGGGGGGCCACTGCCTAGTAAACCCCCCCCCCCAAGGCTCATCGCAGGCTAAGCCCCCCACCCCCTCACCCTATTATGAGGTTATATGAGGAAGGGGGTAAGTTGGGGACAGATGATAGACTGTCCCCCGGTGGTCAAACAGCCGTCCCCCGCCCCCCCCCCCCCCCAGCAAGGGGGCCAGGCCCACCCAGCCCCGGGGCCCCACCCCCGGAGGCGCAGACACCCCAGGCCCAGCACCACCACCCCCACACAGAGAGAGGGGAGCCAGAAAGCGCCGGCCCCCCCCGGAGCAAGCCCAGGCCCCCACCCCCAAACGCCGGCCCTAGAAGAGCTCTGGTCAGGCCTCGACGGGACCGAGGCAGCCAACCGGCCGGGGAAACCGCCGATGGCCTCAGCGGAGACCCCGACCCGTCAACCCCCCCTGCCCCGTACCAATAGTGCCCCCCCCCCCTCCCCCAGAATGCCCCCCCACAGGACAGGGCCGACAAGACCCCCACCCCACCCCCAGACCCCGCAGCCGAAGCGGATGACACCCAGAGCGACCGGGGGCCCCAAGAGGGTTGTCCCGTCCCGCCCCAGAGCCAGGGAAGGGGCGATCCCAGCCCCAGGTGTAGACGGGAAGCCCATCCAGCGCCGCTGGGCCCCCCCCCCGAGCAGCGCCCCCCGCCAACCCCCCCCAGCACAGGCAAAGGGACCACCCCCCCAAGCCAAGCCAGACCACCACCCCACCCCCCCACCACGCACCCCCACACCCAAGCCCAGAGGACCACGCAGCGCCCCAGGCCGCCCCACCCAGGCGCCGGACCCGACCCCCCGACCAACGGAGCCTCCACCACCCCCGGCCAGGCACCGGAGGCCCCGACCCCCACCCCGGCCCACGGCAGAAGGGCAAGGAGCAGCGACGACCATGCCCCCCCCACCCCCTAAGTCACGTAGTTAGCTATGGGAGACCAGAGAGACCGAATTCTTTCAAAGTTACTTGAACTTTGGGCTGACATTTTTTCCAAGCTGATATGATCAAGCAGCAGATTTCTGTGTTGACTTATATTTATATTTTTTTTGCTTTTCCAATTTATTAAAATAGTTTTTTTAGCAATGCAAAGAGTTATGAAAATGATAGAGCCTAATCCTCCTTCTACATCGATGGCACTCATGTCACCAAGCACACAAAGTGACGGTGAAGCTGTGATTGAAACCTTAAGCCAGACTGATAGATCGGCACATACCTGCTGCCAGAGAGCCTGGACAGGCGTGCAGAACCATAGTGCATGCATGTAATTGTCGGGTAGATTACTGTCACAGTGCTGACAAATGTCTGAGTTACTGAGACCCATCTTGAACATCCTCTGTCCAGTGTAGTAAATTCTGTGAAGAGTTTTGAAATGGATTAGCTGCAGATTTGGACTTTTTGTCATTTTAAAGGTGTTTAGACAAAGTTCTGACCAAAAACTTTCATCTGTGCTGATGCTCAAATCCGCATCCCATTTTGTTGTCGGAAGTGAAATATTGTTATCTAAATTACATAAAAGTTTGTATATTTTGGAGAGAGTTTTATTCATTGAGAAATTGATCAGAGTGGTAACTACATCTGGTAGCTTTAAATCGTTGTCTCTGTATTTAAACTTTTTAGTAATAATTGATTTAAGTTGCTGATATTCCAAGAAGTTATATATTCCATGTTTGTCTTGAAGTTCCTGGGGAGTTATGAATCTTCTATCAATAATTATGTGCTCTAGTTGTTTTATGCCCCCTGCTTGCCAAGCTGGGAAGTGGATAATTTTTTTGTTTATGAGGATGTCTGGGTTGTTCCAGATGGGTGTCATTTTGCACGGTTGAATTGATGATTTTGATATTTTGAGAAATTCCCACCAGGCTGTTAAAGTGGCATTTATATTAATACTTTTGAAACAATCCTGTTTTTTAACTATTTGACTAATAAATGGAAGATCTGACAGGTTGATCTTTCCACATAACGCCTGTTCCAAGTCTAACCATGAGTTGGTTTCTGGATTATTTTTTAACCATTTTAAGATGTATTGTAATCTATTTGCAAGAAAGTAATTGTGGAAGTTAGGTAATTCTAATCCTCCACAGCTTTTTGCAGATTTTAAAGTTTTTAGACTAATTCTTGCAGGTTTATTGTTCCATAGAAAGCTTGATATGGATGAGTCTAATGTTTTGAACCATTTTAATGGCGGTTGTGTGGGAATCATTGAGAAGAGATAATTAACTTTGGGTAAGATTTTCATTTTAACCGTGGCTACCTTGCCCATAAGGGACAAAGGCAGGTTGGTCCAGCGTGTTAGATTGTCCTGTATGTTTTTCAGTAATGGGGTGTAGTTTAGCTGCACCAGTTCTGATATTTTGGGGGAAAAATAAATACCTAGATATTTTATATTGCCTGATTTAACTGGTATTGTGAGTCCTTGCTCCGCATTACTGTTCAGTGGTAATAAAACAGATTTATTCCAATTAATGGAATAGTCTTATATAGAAGAGAATTCCTTAATGATTGTTGCCGTTTCATTTACAGAATGTATATTACTTAAAAACAGTAATATGTCATCTGCATAGAGACTAATTTTATGATGGCTGTGTTTGGTTTTAATTCCTTTAATACTCTCATTCTGTCTTATTGCTGCAGCTAGAGGCTCGATAAATATTGCAAAAAGAGAGGGGGAGAGTGGGCAACCCTGTCTAGTTCCTCTTCCAAGAAAAAACCTGTTGGAAGTCTGTTTATTAGTTCTAACTGATGCATTGGGGTTGTGATATAATATTTTGATCCAATTGATGAATGATTCTCCAAACCCAAACTTATGGAAGGCAGCAATGAGGAACTTCCAATTTACTCTATCAAAGGCTTTTTCAGCATCCAGTGATAGTATAGTCATTTCCTGTTTTTTGATGGTGGCAAAGTCTATTATGTTAACGAGTCTGCGGACATTGTCATCCGAGTGTCTGCCTTTGATGAATCCAGTTTGATCAAAGTCAATTATGTGAGGAGTGACTTTTTCTATTCTCTGTGCTAGTGCTTTGCAGATAATTTTTACATCTGCATTAATTAAAGAAATGGGGCGATAGCTTGAAGGACTCGTGGGGTCTTTGTCTGGTTTTAGAAGAAGGATAATGTTGGCAGAGTTCATGTTAGGTGGTAGAGATTGGCTTTCATTGATAAATTTTATATATATATATATATATATATATATATATATATATATATATATATATATACATATGTATATATATATATATATATATATATATATATATATATATATATATATATATATATATATATATATATATATATACATATATATATATATATATATATATATATACATATCTATATACATATATATAGATATGTATATATATATATATATATATATATGTATATATATATATATATATATATATATATATATATATATATATATATATATATATATATATATATATATATATATATATATATATACATATCTATATACATATATATAGATATATATATATAAGTGCAGGACTGTTATACAGGAAACCCGGGTTCGATTCCCAGGGCGGAATGAACAATTAATGGTAATGGAAAAATGGCAATGGAAATGGGGAAATTACCATAACAATGGAAATGGGGCAATTGCCATAACAATGACGGGCAATTAACATCACCCAGTGAGGGTCCTTGGGCAAGACCCTTAACGCTAATGCCTACCTCACAACATGAGAGACAATGAACCACATATCATGCCGGCTGAGACGTCGCCCGGCCAAACAAGGTCTGCGTCAGGTGCTGAGGGACCAGAGCACCCTGATGGAAAGTGGGCTACTGGAACAAGACGGAAATGGACTAGATGTGAGAACAAGGTTCTGTTAGAATGCCACTATTCAAGTAATCCCACCCAGAGGGGTTACATGCAGAGAATGGGGAATGAATGGATGCTTCGAAACCCACAATCAAGGCTAACTGCCAAACAACTGGTAGCCCAGTGCTCCAACATCCACAAACGGCAACTCCTATCACAACTTGAGATAGATGCGATACAATACAATGCCACGGGAGAGCCAGAACAACGGGTCAGAGAGGAGGCTATACCACACTCCCACCCTGAGATTGGGTACACAGCCCCAACAACCACAATTCCGCTGAGCGAGGCAGCAACTGACCTGAAAGACAAGATCATGTCTACAATGAACACTAGGCAACCCCGACACCAGCTACAACGGTTAAGCTATGTACCGCATGAAAGTCTACTGGAAACTGTGAATGAAGCATTGAGGGCAATTCCTACCACAACCATCACATAAACCAATGAACTGGTTTACACTTCAGCAGCAGTGATCCTTGAGTTGCTTAGCTACAAGAGCAACCATGGAAGAAAACAGTACCCACCATGGAAGCAACGGTTAAAGGCCAAAATCAAGGCAACTCGGAAGGATGTGAGTAAGCTGACAGAGGCTCAAAGAGGTACAATGAGAAAGCAAGTACCTAAGAGATACAGCCAGATGCCTATACCTGAAGCACTGGAAACTGCCAAACAAAGGCTCCTAGCCTTGAGCAGCCGCCTAAAGAGGTACACAAGAGACAATGAAGCCAGACGAATAAACAGGCTCTTCGCAACTCAACCTGCAAAAGTGTACGCTCAGTGGCAGGGTCAAAACTGCCGAGCAGACCCACCAAGACTAGAAACTGAACAGTACTGGAAAAGTATATGGGAGAAAGAGACAGGACATGACAGCAATGCCCAGTGGCTGGTCTCTCTGAGAAAAGAACATAGAAACCTCCCTGAACAGAATCCAGTAACCATCACAGTGGCAGACATCCAAGAAAGAGTCTCAGGTATGAAGAACTGGACAGCACCGGGCCCTGACATGATACATGCCTACTGGCTAAAGAAGCTTACCGCACTCCACGAGCGCCTGACGGCACAAATGAACCAGCTGCTAAGAGATGGGACTCACTCCGAATGGCTAACGGAAGGGCGAAGGATCCTGATCCAGAAGGATCCCTCAAAGGGTGCAGCCCCATCCAACTACCGGCCAATTACCTGTCTCCACAACATGGAAGCTCATGTCAGGCATCATTGCAAACCAAGATAAATAGGCACATGGATCAATTCATGAGTAACACACAGAAGGGCATTGGTAGAGACTCCAGAGGAGCCAAACACCAACTCCTGGTGGACAGAACAGTCGCTCAAGACTGCAAGTCACGACACACCAACCTGGATTGATTACAAGAAGGCCTATGACTCAATGCCACACACATGGATCAATGAATGCTTGGAGCTGTACAACATCAACAGGACTCTAAGAGCCTTCATAGGAAACTCAATGAAGCTGTGGAAAACCACCCTTGAAGCCAATGGGAAGCCACTTGCACAAGTGTCCATCAAATGTGGGATATACCAAGGTGATGCTTTCTCCCCACTGCTGTTCTGCATAGGTCTGAACCCCCTCAGCCAAATAATCAACAAGACTGGCTATGGATACCGACTCAAAAATGGGGCCAACATTAGTCACCTCCTCTACATGGATAACATCAAGCTATATGCTAAGAACAAGCGAGACATTGACTCCCTGATCCACACCACCAGGATCTACAGTACTGACATTGGAATGTCATTCGGGCTCGAGAAATGCAGCCGGATGGTGACAAAGAGAGGCAAGGTAGTCCACACAGGAGGGGTCTCACTCCCAGAAGGAACAATAGCAGACATCGAGGACAGTTACAAGTACCTTGGAATTCCGCAGGCAAATGGCAACCTGGAGCAGGCAGCAAGGAAAGCTGCAACAGCTAAATACCTACAAACGAGTAAGGCAAGTCGTAAGAAGCCAGCTCAATGTCAAAAATAAGACACGGGCAATAAACAGCTACGCTGTTTATCAGATCCGTCCAGTTATCAGATACCCTGCAGGAATAATAAGATGGCCAAAGGAAGAGATACAGACCACGGTTGTTAAAACACGAAAGATTCTCACCATGCATGGAGGGTTCCATCCCAAATCCAGCACCCTGAGAATGTATGCTAGCCGCAAGGAAGGAGGCCGAGGACTAGTGAGCATAGAAGCCACTATCCAGGATGCATGAGTACATCAAGCTCAAGGCCCCAACTGACAGTGTGCTCAGTGAATGTCTCAGGCAATGGAGAACAGATTATATAGTGCTGGAGGACAAATCCACATGGCAGGACAAACCCCTGCATGGGATGTACCACCGGACCATAACTCAAGTGGCTGATATCAAGAAGTCCTACCAATGGCTAGAAAGGGCTGGCCTAGAGGACAGCACTGAAGCGCTCATCCTGGCAGCTCAGGAACAAGCCCTGAGCACCAGAGCGATAGAGGCTCAGATCTACCACACCAGACAAGACCCAAGGTGAAGGCTGTGCAAAGAGGCGGCTGAAACAATCCAGCACATAACTGCAGGGTGTAAGATGCTGGCAGGTAAAGCATACATGGAGCGCCACAATCAAGTGGCTGGAATAATATACAGAGACATGTGTGCAGAATATGGACTGGAAACCCCAAGGTCAAAATGGGAAACACCTCCGAAGGTGGTAGAGAATGAGAGGGCAAAGATTCTGTGGGACTTCCAGATCCAGACTGATAAAATGGTAATGGCGAACCAACCAGACATTGTAGTGGTGGATAAAGAACAGAGGAAAGCCGTTGTGGTGGATGTGGCAGTGCCAAGCGATGGGAAGAAGGAACATGAGAAACTAGAGAAATACCAGGGACTCAGAGAAGAACTGGAGAAAGCATGGAAAGTGAAGGTGACAGTGGTGCCTGTGGTAATTGGAGCACTTGGGGCAGTAACCCCCAAGCTGGAGGAGTGGCTACAACAGATACCTGGAAAGACCTCAGATCTCTCAGTCCAGAAGAGCGCAGTGCTAGGAACAGCTAAAATACATATATATATATATATCAGTGACGTGCGGTGAGGTTAATGGCTGGTGAGGCACTGACGTCATCAGTCAGATTTACAAACATATGAACCATACTGAGTAACTTATTCACCATTTAATTGACAACAGTTAACGTGTTTTGTTTAAAATATCATTTCAACGTGTTTTTTTTCATATACAAACTGCAGCATAGAAAAAAGCACAAACGTTATTATCATCTTACCTTTACTTGTAAATAAAGTCCATACACCGCTCCTTCTGAAGAAAATGACTTGCCGCTTGCTATCACTTATTCTATTGTTTTGTAGCGTCATAATCTCAGGGCTCACCGGCGCCCCCTAACATGAGGCACGAGAATGTCTGGCCTCACCCAGCGGCTTTTTTGCCGGCGTTTAGTGCTCAGCACAAGAAACACGTCCCTCACATACAGTTATTTATAAAAACAAACACTGTACATCATATACATCTCCTAAATTATGAAAACCTGCCTCTCCTGACTGCACGTCACTGGTATATATATATATATATATATATATATATATATATATATATATAATGTATGTGTGTTAAATCCCTGGAGGATGAAAAATGTCTAATAGTTGCCTGTACAATGGTCCTTGTTGATAAGGCCACACTTTGCTGTTTTATTTAATGTCTTCATGAAGTAAAAAAAAAATGTCTTGCAAAGAGTGAAATCCAATAAAATACAAAGAAAAGCCCTCAAAGCTGTAATGTGAAAAGAAAAATCAAGGCATTTGGATGGCAGCTTTTGTTGCACTTATAGACATATCTGAAGAGGAAGAGCTTTAAAAGGTTATACATTAATTCTCACAATGTTACTTCGGCAAGCGTTGCCCTGCAAAGATTTTAAACCACTCTCCATAGACACCCTTTGTAGTAATTTGAAGTACAGAGAAAATATGTTAAAAAATATGTATATCTTCAAGTGCATCTTATATTTTTGCTGTATTTAAATCAAAGGATACCCAGGGCTGTATGATTATGACCCATGCATTACTCATATGAAAACTAATTACTGAGGGAAAATAAAAGACTACCAAAACAAACAGTGAATCCTAAGTAAAAAGAAATGTCTCCCTGCTGCAGGCTTTCAGTTTAGTCTCAAATACATATAAACAAGAGTATTTTTTCTTTAATTTAGTATCATTTGACAATGCTTAATTTATTTCTAAAGGTAAATTACTTTAAAATTGTACGTTTGTTTAGATGCTTCCCGCATTTGCATTATGATATAGAACAATAACAAAACAAAGAAGAGCATAGGCCGGGATGCAAATTATAATTGGTACATAGCAACTTTATAATGTCAATAATTAATAAAAATAATTGTGGGCTCTTTAATATGAATGTAAAATAGGAAGTTTGTGCAAGGAACACAATTTTATAAAACACTATTTACTTCTGAAAATCTTTTCAGAAGAACTGAAAAACTTTCTTGGACATTGCAAATACGTAAACTGATTTCACATCAACCTTTTAACAGTCTTGAACTACTTACTGTAACACGTCAGACGTTTACACAATAAACATAATTCCAACTGATTGCGATGCTGAGAAAAGCAGCTTTGCGCTGATATGCAACACTTTATATTGACTCTACGCCCCTTTGCTCCACGACTATATCAATTGATTTACATTATTATGTAAACAAGTCATAATTTTAGTCTGTTATAGCCCGTTTTCATGTTTTTTTGAGGTTTGACGTGCATGTGCCATTTATCTTATTAAAGATAACACGTAAAAAATGTCACTGAAAGTGTCACATGCCCAAAGTGGTTGACATAGTGCAGCAACCTCAGATATTTCAGATATCACATATTCAGATATTTTTAATCTGGCCCGTTGCAGGAACCCGTTGCGCTGCTGCCAGACCTTCGAACCTCGCCCGTCGCTCAAATCGCGCCACGAAACTGCTTTTCTCAGTCTATAAATTTGAGTTAATTGTGAAAATGGTTGGAGAGTTATGAGCTGTGTTTCCATTACACTTATGCACAAAACGTTATCGAAATTCCAGAAATGTAAAAAAAACACAATTTCGCAATTCCAATAAATCATAATTATGCGAAAAAACACAAACCAATGCATGCGATAAGTCTTTCAAAAACACGGTGACAGATGAGAACAAGTATTGCTTTGGGTTGATTCTGTTAAAGAACAAGGGATGACGTCACAACAGTGCCAGGCATACCATTGACAGTCTCTATATTTGTCATTGAGCAAGACACAGCGATGCATGTGAGAAGTCTGTTTAGCAGAATCAAAAAAATAAATGTTCGAACAAGTAAACAGTTGGACCCTTTTTCCTGTTTGATAACATAAGATATTTTCAGATTTCTGCCACGGCACTAGTGCTCATCATCATCTATGAAAGGAGATGTCAGGGTCTTATTCAGGCCATGGAGGTCCTTACACATGGGAGCTGATGAATCAATTTTGGGAAATTGTTGTTGGTGATTTTATAGAGAAGCTGTGGATCCATCAATACATGTTTAACTTTTGATAAGCTGTGAGGTGCTTGTCCCATGGAAAACCTGTGCAATGCTCAGGTTTTCCTACCAAGTCCAATCCAATGTGCGCAATTTCATTGTTAATGGATTGTTTAATGAAGCTGAAAGACAAAAATGATTTAATTCCAGTCATTCTTCATTAAAGTTTATTTTCTAGTGATTTTTTAAAGTTTCTTTTTTCTTTAATTCTTGTGTGTTTTTGTAAATAACGAACTATATTCAAGGTGTAAAAATGTAGGCCCAAAATAAAGCAAGATTGGGGGTGGGCATTATTAAGATTTTCCTTGACCAACCCCTTTTTTGTTTTACAATTTACTATTTTGTGTTTGTTAAGTTCATTTTCATTAAATTTTGTGATTGCAAATAAAATATCCATCTGTTAAAAAAATAAAATAATTTGATTTAAAGAAATGTTCTGATTCTTTTTGCTGTTTAAAATTGTGCAAAGGTGCAAATGGAAAAAACAAATAAAATATTTGAGCAACAAATGTAGGTTTTTATGTTAAATTAAATACTGGCAAAGAAGAAAGAACATGGAACTGAATATAATGGATTTTGCCATGGTGAGTCATTCACTTTCAGAAAAGCAAAAAAGGCTAAATATTTAAATGTCAAATATGTAAATGGTAAAAGGCCATGGCAGATGTAAAAAGAGCACATGCTCTGTAAGTGAGGTCTCACATCTTTTTGACAGAGACTAAACAGCCTTGTCACTTTTTTGGTTTTATAATAAATAATAAATGCAGGCAAAAAGAGCTTTACCAACGCTTTATTTCTTTCCACTTTATTTTTAATTTATTTATTGTTGTGTTTTGTTTTTTGCACAATTTCTTCTGCTTATGTGTTTCACTCCACCTTTTCCAGAACTGGTCCACTGCCATCATGTGGTGTCTGAGATGCTCTGCTGCTCTCAGGAGTCGTGTTCTTTCCCGTTTCTGTTCTCAGCTTATCTATTTCGTACAGAGTCCGTGTGAGTCAGGACCCCTCCTTCCAAACTTGGCTGTCAGCAACAAAAGCATCAAGCAGGGTCAGATGTTCCTGATTAAGCACTGTTAATGACAAAACTGTGCAAGGGAAGGGTTGAGTATGGGGAAGGGAACTCATTACAGTCTGAACAGATGCTTCAGCAAACTGTCAGCATGCCTGGATGCCCACAATATACAACAGATCTTTCAGTCTTTCTCCTGTTTGTAAGCCCAGAACTGATTGCCAAGGCAACCCACGCAGGGCTGCTGCACATCACTTCTTCTCACACTCTTACTGACACATTTTGAATGTTTTCACATTTAATAAAAATGTGGCAAAGATCTATTTGTGTGCTTTGGGTCCTCAAATTTTATTTGTTTATTTTGTATCATTGACACCATACCCTATTTTATATAATGTCCCTGTCTAACTCTATTGATTAACACATCATATATATATGTATATATATATATATATATATATATATATATATATATATATATATATATATACATATATACACATATATACACAGTAAAAAACGCCCCTCTCACCCTTCCGCGGGTGTTTTCTCACCCAAGCTCGAGTCCTCTACCAGAGGCCTGTGAGCTTGAGGGTCCTGCGTAGGATCCTAGCTGTTCCTAGCACTGCGCTCTTCTGGACTGAGAGGTATGAGGTCTTTCCAGGGGTCTGTTGTAGCCACTCCTCCAGCTTGGGGGTTACTGCCCCGAGTGCTCCCGAGTACAGGCACCACTTTTTCCAGTTTTTCTCGTAGTCCCCGGTATTTCTCCAGTTTCTCATGTTCCTTCTTCCTGATGTTCCCATCGCTTGGCAGTGCCACATCCAACACAACTGCTTTCCTCTGTTCTTTATCCACCATCTATCTTATCTCTCATCTAAGATGTGATATATATATATATATATATATAGAGAGAGAGAGAGAGAGAGACATTGAAGTAAATTTACTTCCCATGAGGTTACAATCATTTTTCTTATTGTCTGGTGCCAAGAAAATGTCTGACATGTGCATTTATGGTTAAATCTGTCATTTTTTTAACCTTAAATAAAGACCTGTCTTGCTTCCCACTCACATTGAGAATAAGCTATGCATTTTCAGCAGAGTTACACGTTTGATCTTTCCACAAAGTAAATTATAGCACTGTCTTCCTGGCAGGCATCACTGCTATATTAAAGTGTCCCAGCTTATTATATGACTCAAATCAGCGTTTCACTGCTTTAGAAGTGGTGCTCTTGGAATGAAATGGGAAAGGTTCAAGTTTTCAGGCTTCAGTGTGAGCATCAGCACATGACAGCAGACCAATCACGTCATAACAGAGGCTATGGTGCTTAATCCTTGGAAAATGGAAAAGGAACTGGTGATTGCAATGTGTAATCACTCAGCTTGAGATTACCACACTTTTCTTTACCTACTATGGCAAAAAGAACAACAGAAAAACAACAACAGAAAAACAACAGAACAACAGAAAAACAGAGTGGCAGAGACAGAAGTCTATCCTGTATCCACTGCATTTGGGTATCATCATGTTATATCATGTTAAATGATTTAGCAGGATGTATTTTTTCTATTTTCCTTTGGGGAAAGAAAAACCCCCCTTTGCAAAGTAAGTTGTTAAAGAGATTCAAGAATAAAGCACAACTGAGCAAACAAGGGTTATTTTGATTCATAGAAATGACACAAAGTTGTTCCATATAACATTGTCCTTTTTACCTGGGGTGGGATTATCATTTATATTTTTTAAAACTAGTTTCTGACACAATTTAAGTTGAAGTCCAATGGCTTTGTTACTACTGCCCCTACGGGTGGATGGGGCAAACCTGTTCAATACAAAAGTGGCCCATGGAGTTTTAAGATTGTAAAGAAATTGTAGAGCAAAAATGTTCATGTATGTTTTTTTATTCTGTAGGCATGCTGCAAGTGACTGGTTGTAGGGAACACAAACAACATGTGATGTTACTTTTGCACCAGGCATGTGACACGTGTTCAAGAACATGCTTAAGGGTCATTTATGTTGCACATGGTGTTCACGCTGGACTGTTTCTATCCTATACTAGCGTGTTCAAGCAACTACTTTCATTCAATGAAACTTTTATGTAAACGTGCTTTGCTGAGGGCAGTGTGAACATGTTTTCAGAGTAAGTTAGGGGGAAGTAGGTGAGACGCATGCTCGTCGCACGAATTTTTCATTTTTCAACTCACCCAGAATCAGCACTATGGGCCTGTTATCGCTATTCCACTGATAACTGCATGCTTCTTGTGCATCCGTTGTGCGCTCCATGCTTGCAAGTTGGCTATTAGAAATTTTAATATTAGACAATCAGACAGTTTGTATGGGCATCTTGCAGGTGTCTTAGAGTTTTTGCGCATCACCTGCACACCTCGTGCATGCAGCATTTGCGGTACGGACAGTAGAGAGCCAGTATTCACATCTTACCAACGAGTACAGTGCGAGAATGGGCCACCGTACGACAGCATCAATCGTACATCATAAGTACAAATAACTAACAATACATTTACCACACATACAAGAATGGTACATTCCATTTTCATGACGTCACTTAAGGTGGCTGCACGGGCCTAAAGACACACCTGCGCTCCCTTTAAGATGGGGCAGCACCAGATCAACCCCTGTACAGTGCATGTGACTAAGGCGTGATTACTTGATGCGTTGATACATAACTGAAGAAAGAAAAATCCAATTTATTATGTGTTAATATTGTAAAAAATATGGTGCTTTTTAAAAGCTATTCTTTGTGTTGTTCTTTAAATTTAAGTCATTTTTATTAGGAATTAGTGAGGAATGATGCAAAAAATGTAAGTGACAATTCCATCACCAGAGCCAGCAGCCAGTGTTCCCCTCTGCTGCCTCGATTGTAAATTCTTGAGGTTAGTATTTAGGCTTTAATTTATACCTTAACATTTGCCATCAGGGGGCCAAGGCCACACTAGCCTCTGCCATCAATCTGAATGCCTTCAGGTAATGGCCAAGTTGCATATTGTCACAAGTCCAATACATTATTTACTGTGAGACATTAAAAAGTAATGTGTATTAATAAACAGGCCCAAGGCTAGAAGGCACACGCACATCAAGTCTCAGTCCTCTTGTTTTATCATTAAACTAACACTTTTTTTCCTTACAAGTCTTCCTTAAAGTCTCCTTATGAGATTTTTTTATAAAAATGTTGCCAGTGGTGTTTTAATTATGATTATGATTTTTTTAACCAAAATCCCAACACCTAAATGTCTTAAAAAGACATGTCTATCTGAAGGAACGGTTTCCAAAAATCCTCTACATGGGCATGGCCATTGGTGCTGAGCACAAATGACACCAACTGACAGTCTCTATTTGTAAAGCTTATCTTTAGCGATAAAGAAACTGTGAAAAGTGACATGTTTTTGGCTCCAAATCAACATATTTTTAACAGTAAAATTACACACGAAAAAGTACTTACGTAGCCCATAAAATGCTTTGAATTACATTATAATTTAGGCTACATTGCACCAGGGAGAAATACTGGCTGTGGCTCCACACTGATTTGATGCTAGCACATGCAGATTGTTTCACTTGTACAGCAAATCAAATAAAATGTCAGAAAGAAAGTGACGATTCACACGTAATTTTCCAAAAACTTATTGTCTTTGAGGCAATAAGGAAAAAGGTTGCCTGATTTTATTCCAGTTTTTATTTTTACCCTCTCTGGTTAATGCGGGACAGCAAGCCTTCAAACTCAAAGTACAGAAATGTGAAGAAAACATCTCAACTTTAATTTTACTTTTAAATATGTGCGGCCAACAACAAAATATAGCCTTGGACAGACTTAACATGCGTGCGGGGAATTCAGCAATGTACCATATTCTCTACTGCTGCACCTGAGCTTGTGCACGCTGGACGGGGCAGATCAGATCCACCCCTCATTAATTCAAACCGAGCATATCTGCGACAGTTTGATTGACATCGATATGGACATACATTTGTTCTCGTTCAGAAGAAAAATTCAAAAAACTCAAAAAACATGATTTTAGAGATAAAACCTAAAAAACAGGTTCCACTAACTTAAAATGTTTGTTTTACTTTTGCAAAGTAACCTTATTTTTAATTATACAACTTAAAATATCTCTGCTAAACCTAATGGAAGGATCTGTTTATGTGTCTTTGCAAAAGCAAATGACGGTTCAGTATAGTTCCATTTGTTTTCCAAATTATATTTCTTGCACAAAAAGTTGTCCAAAATCACTTTTAATTATTTTAATTTTGATTACCATTTTTTTGGGACTATGGGAACTGATACGGAGTCTCGTTTTGCACCACTGGCAAACTATTCAAAAAAACAACTTCAAAATTACATTTAGTGAGTTACATTTTTTCTTCTTCTTTTTTTTTGCAAAAAAATAAAATAAAAACTCTCTTAAATACTTTTAAGAAAAAAGCTCAAGACATATCTTTTTAAACTGGCTAATTGCTGCCATAACCTTGGCTAATTTTATTATTTTTATTTTATTTATTTAGCTATTTTACCACATTTTATGAAATTACACTTGGTTATTAATAAATTAGCCCTGCGACAGACTGGTTGTCCAGGGTGTCCCCTGCCGTCCCCCGCAAGTGGCCGGTATAGGCTCCAGCAGCCCTGTGACCCCGAAAGGGAAAAAAACGGATTAGAAGATGAATGAATGGATTAATTAATAAATTATTTTAATATTCTTATTTTAATGTTTCATTATTTACTTGTTTTTTTCCTTTTCCCAATATGTTCACTTTAACTCTCATTTTTATTTTCGGTTTTAGTCCCTGTGGCCTGTGGTGAGGCTGGGTCCTCGCCTGTGATGCTGCTTTTGGCTGGCTCATCCTAAAGTGGGAGGTCCCAAATATTAGCATTTCCATTAACCATTTTTCTCCGTGTTTAGCCTGTTTACCATTTTTAGACTCCATTCGTTAAAGGGGTGGGAGGTGTGAAAGGGGTTGGGGGTTGTGTGTGGGTCTGGGGGAGGGGCGCCCTATTTTTATTGTTGTGGTTGTTTTTATATGATTTCTTTTGTTTAAAGCACTTTGTGTTTTGTCTCATTTGAAAAATGATATATAAATAAAATTAATCAAAACAGCATTTTTTTGCTTGCTCCCGACATTAATTTGAATCAAGAAATAATTAAAAATGTAATTTTTTGCTTAATTTTATTCATTTATGTTCATCATCAGAAAAAAATCCCAAAATATTCACAAACCCCCCTAAATTAATTTAATTTTAAACTATTATTGCACCAGCATAATATTGAGTTTTATTTCTTTTTCTGTCCACATTTGAGTTTTCCTTTAACACGCTAATAACAGATACTGAAAAACATGGAGATTAAAATGTATTTAACACTTGGAGCTTTTGCAAAAACATTAAATGTATTTAATATATTCTGACTGGAATCTGTTTTCTATCCATTTAAAGTAATTAAGGTTGACATTGGCTTACAATTGGGAAACATGCAAAGAAGCATAAATCCTTAAATAAGGTTTTGGAGTAAAGGAAGCAAACATTTAAGACACATGTGCTTTATAATCCTCTTTTTATGTGATATTTATTCCAGGAAAATGCTCTAAGTGCTTGCACATCTGCTAGAGTTTATATAAGACACGGCAGCTGCATGATCTGCTGAGGGAAAAATCCTCTCCATGGTTGAGTTAAAAACTTCTCATCATTGATTTTTGCTCTTGGGGGGAAACAGACAAATTAAAAGCCTTGCTCCTGTGGCAAAATGCTCAACCATTCAGCTCTGTGGAAGATGCTCACATAATCTTCTTGCATGCAAAGAGTCTTTGTAAAAAAAAAAAAAACAATCGTGAGCTTTTTATTTACTTCCTGCTTGCATAATTTCCCTTAAGGAGTTTGTTTTGTCTTTTTCTGGATTGTTCATTAACCAAAAGAACAACAGAGGCAAACATATGAAACAAGGACGCAAAACAAATAAATATTGCATATGTGACTTTCCTACACTGAAAAATCAAAGACAAATACACAAAAGTATAAAAATGTAGGATATTTTAATGCAAAAAAGAGAAAATCTTTGATTTTAATATTTCAAAGACCATTCAGATGAAAATTGTGGCATTTTTCTCACGATGGACAACATGTATCAAAAAATGATGCATCTGCTTGTAGACAAAAGATCCATGTGAGTCTTTGTTTTTCTCGGCTGGATAGCTCCAAAATTGCTTGCCATTTTTGTTGCATTGGTAATGTTAGGTTGGGGGTGTGAGGGGCTGTAAGCTAGCGGGAGAGCATGTAAAAAGATGGATGACAGGAAATGCAGGCAGGCTTAATCTGCCGCAGTGGTCCCACAGAGGCAAATTTTCAAATACACAATTCTTTTTTTATTTTGGTTAAAAACTGCATCATCTCAATTAAAAGACCCATGGGAACATTTAAAATAGATCCAGAGATGATTGGAGTGGGAATGGGACTTTAATTACAACTAACTCCACAATCATTTAGAGCAATAGATTTGAATCAGATGACCTAAAGCATTCCATCACGTGCATCCTTAACCTGCAGGCATAAAAGTGAGTGAAGCCAGCTGTAAGAAATTAAAGCAAAAAAGTGTCATGTGAGGAGTTAGTTTTAAATATTGTATGTGCTGCTGCATGAAATATGCAAAATAAATGTTTGTTTAAAGCCACGATGAGGCATTGCAGAAATGTATGTAGCAGTCTCCTCTTAAATAATTTATTTCCTTTCTCTCCTGTTCTTCTTCCAGCAGATCGTCCTAAGATCTCCATGGCAGGTTTCTGATTGGTGTATCAAGGTAAAGAAAGAAGTAAAAGTGAAATGTGTCAAAAACAGACTCTTGGTTGGAGCAGAATGAAGACTGACAGTGAGGCAGCGACAGCTGAGGCTACAGAGGTTATCCAGAGGGTTACGTTCTCGTGCAGTTGCTAGCTGGTGATGCATAGCTGCAGTGGCAGGGCAGGTGAGAGCTTCTGTGTGCTCTGTGATGTGTGACGCACCTTGCTCCCAGGCGACGGAAGGGAGGCAGCTGAAGTTATGGTGTTTACAGAGTTCAAGTGTTTCTGCTGGTTGAATTATTCATCATTTAAACTTGTCATACAAACATCTGCTGAAACACTGTAAACACTAAGACAATACAGGTTTCAAACCAAAATAGAACGGTAACTTTTCTGGAGAAAAAAATGAGTTTGTTTATGTTTTTTTTGTATCCTTTCACTGCTGCATGTTGAAAAATGTCCCTTATCCTACTGCACAGCCTTTGCGTTTTTTTGGGTTTTTTTTGCGACAGTGAGTGGTGGTCCCCGGTGACTTCCTGTCCACTGATGTGTTTGCTGCTGGTATCATGAATAACCGCTCTCAATTTCCATGTTTTGACATAAGAGGGGACATTTGATAAATAGTTGGAGGACTTGAGCACATAAATGAGGCATAAATAATGCATAAATTAAGTGCCATTTTATGGAGAGATGTCAGTGCATTTCTCTAATAACAGGAAGATTAATGACACGACTACGGATGGAGGGGTGGGGATGGAGGTGATGTTGAACTGGAAGCCAGCGGTAGGATCAAAGGATGAATCCTCACTCTGACCGGTTTCAATCAATATATCCGCACATTTACAGAGGTTAGATGGATGGTGCCAGCAAAGCAAAGATCAGCTGAAATTGGATGCCAGATTTTTTTCTCAAACTGAAAAGTAATCAGTAATTATCCTTATCACATGATTCTGATTTTACTGCATAATTATTCTGCTTTACTATCAATTGGATGAAGAAGAGATGATGTTAATATTGGGCATGATTGTGAAACTGCATAGCATAAATGTCCATTGTGGTTTAATAAACTGAATGAAATTTTATGTCAGACCAGATCTGGCTCCAGAGGAGTTTAGCTGGGGGCTGTTGCTTGCTTTTGGGGGGAAGACAGCTATCACACATTTTCTTTTGAAATACTGTATATGTACATTTGTGATCAGATTTCTAATTGAATTTTTGAAAGACATACATACAAAGTGGTCACAATCCATCAGGGAATCATTCGAATTTAATCAGGGTTTATACCTGCTCAAAACAAATTAAGTATAAAACAGTAATAGATGGAGCAAAAAGAGAAGAGAAGCAAAGAAAAAAGAACTAGAAGAACAATACCCAAAAGAAGGATGATATTGACTAAATCAGAAAAAAAATAAAGTCTCAGAGAAGGCCCAATTAACCTCTTGAGGTCTTCCACCCTTTCAGACCACATTCTGAGAGTTACTTCTTGGCTTGAATGATATTTTTAAATAAATTCATTTAACTCTCGCAACAGAAATGTAAACCTTTAAATGTAAATAAGAATTGTCTGCATTGGAAACAGTATATGGCATAATGCGTTGCATTATGCGTTGAAAGCTTACACAGAATAAAAGTAATTATAGAATAGACATGTCTACAAATTAGTATTTGATTTTTGTTTTTAATAAAAAAGTATATTTATTTTATGTATGTATTTTTAAGCTATATTTTGCAGACGAAGGACGGCCTCGCCTGCCACCCCTCACTGCATATCACTGTGGTCATGATATGCAGACTCTTAGAGTATTTATCTGTAATAAGAAGCTTGAAATAAATAGTATTGATTGTAACATAAATAAATATCAGATCCCTGATTGGAATACGACATCAGATTCCAATCGAGTCTGAAATTAGTTATTGGGCCCAGTATTGGGGACATCTGTAATATGCAGAATCACTTTTTGCTGAATATTCTAACCAGTGTCTGTTTTTGTTTAATGAATTTGAAAAAAACTGTTTTCTTTCCAGAGAAATATTGTGCTGGATAATTTTGAGCTGCAGTTGATTGGGGTTAATCACCGCAAAAGTTAATGTCCCAGTTAATTTGTTCTCTACGTTCGACCCATCCCCTGGGGGAGCAGTGAGCTGCAGACACAGCCGTGCCTGGGAATCATTTGATGGTTTAACCCCCCAATCCAACCCCTTAATGCTGAGAGTCGAGCAGGGAGGCATTGGGTCCCATTTTTAGTCTTTGGTTTGAATCAGCCTGGATTCAAACTTATGATATTCCAGTCACAGGCCGGACACTCTACCACAAGGTTACTGAGCTGAAGAACTCCAAGGTTATCTGGACTCAATAAGTAAATGCGAGTGCTGGTGCTGTGCAAACCTGCACACTCCAGAAACAGCTGAGTGAGGAGGCGGAGCTGATATACGGTACTCCTTGCTGTGGTGCTTGGCTGCACTTTCCTTGCTGATGCTGAAGTAGTTTTAGTAGTTTCAATGTTACTTTTGTATTCTGTACTCACTTTTTTGAACAAGTTTTAATGTCCATTTTTAGCAGTTTTAGAATAAAAAAAACAGTGTGAAACTGAAACGATATGTCTTGGAATGAACTGATTTGCAGCCTGCCCTCTGGCACTCGGCCTGTGTCAGACTCACAGATGAATTCTAGTTGGTTGTTCTGGACTACTGTGACAACAACATATTAATGCACACTAGTCTGCATGACATTTTTTCCGTTATTAGATTTTGAGACATTTATATAGTTTTTTTTGCCAACATGCAAAACTATTGCAAAATTAGAAATATGGGTAACACTTTATATTAAGATTCCTTAACAAGCTTTGTTAACACATTAACAAGCATTATAAATGAATTTTTAGGGTGTTAGTAAGACATTTATTAGTACAATAAGTCTAATAAGGTTTATTAAATTACTTAGTTAACACATTTACTTGCATTATTATTAGGAGTTTTTCAAGATGCTAATGATGCATTTTCTGATATTATAGGTGCTTAACAAATGTGTCAGGTTTAATAAGCTTAATAAGATTTATTAACAACCTTTGTTAAGTTAAGAAGTATTATTATTGTTTGGGTTTTAGTAAGATATTTATTAGAATTATAGATGTCTCACACAAGCCTAAGTGTTCATAAGCTTAATACGTTTTATTGACTAACTTAATAAATTAATTGGCTTTATTAATGTGTCAGATACTAGTAAGGCAAGGCAAGGCAAGGCAAGTTTATTTGTATAGCACAATTCGTACACAAAGTAATTCAAGGTGCTTCACAAAACAGAAAAATGCATTAAAATCACAATACATCATAGAAATAATCAACATAAAATTTACTTTAAAAGAAAAGGAAAAAAAAAAAAAGATTTAAAAAGAAAGGAAGGAAAGAAAGGTGCAGATAGGACCTTTCAGTCTTATACACGGCTAAACAGAAATGTTTTAAGTCTAGATTTGAACATGAACACAGAAGAGGCCTGTCTTACGCCTTCAGGGAGGCTGTTCCAGATTTTAGCTGCAGAATATTGAAACGCTGATTCCCCTTGTTTAGTTCTGACTCTGGGAATCAACAGGAGGCCGGTCCCTGAGGTCCTCAGAGTACGAGATGGTTCATATGGCACTAACATGTCAGAGATGTACTTTGGTGCGTGGCCATGGAGAGACTTGTACACAAGCAGAGCTGCTTTGAAGTCTATTCTTTGAGGTACAGGGAGCCAGTGCAAAGACCTGAGCACAGGACTAATGTGATCATACTTCCTGGTTTTGGTCAGGACTCGAGCAGCAGCATTCTGGATGTACTGAAGCTGTTTTACAGCTCGTTTGGACAGGCCGGTGAGCAGGCCGTTACAGTAGTCTAACCTACTGGAGACAAATGCATGGATAAGTATCTCCAGGTCTCGCTTTGAGATTATGTTTTTGATTTTGGCAATGTTTTTCAGGTGGTAAAATGCCGCTGATGTTACTGACTTGATATGGCTGTTAAAGTTCAGGTCAGAGTCCATGATTACCCCTAGATTTCTGACTTGATTTGAGGGTTTAAGAGACAGAGAATGAAGGTAGCTGCTGACAATTTCTCTTTGTTTCTGTGGGCCAAAAACAATAACTTCGGTCTTGTCTGAGTTTAGCTGGAGAAAGTTGTTCTGCATCCACGCGCTGATCTGTTGGAGGCAGAGAGAATCCACCGGCCCATATTCACCTGTTGTCAGTGACACATAGATCTGAGTATCATCTGCATAGTTGTGATAAGGTATGTTATTACTGCGTATTAACTGCCCTAGTGGCAGCATGTAGAGGTTGAACAGAAGGGGTCCCAGGATCGATCACTGGGGCACACCACAATTCAAGCCCATGTAGTCTGAGACACAACTCCCAATTTCAACAAAATATTTCCTGTCTTCTAGATAAGACTTGAGCCAACTTAGGGCAGATCCAGAGATGCCAACCCAGTCTTGGAGTCTGTGCAAAAGGATCCCATGATCAACAGTATCAAAGGCAGCGCTCAGGTCTAGCAGGATTAAGACAGAGACTTTTCCATCATCAGTGTTCAGGCGGATGTCATTGGTTACCTTGATAAGAGCAGTTTCTGTGCTATGATGGGGTCTAAAACCTGACTGGAAAACATCAAACGAATTGTTTAATAAGAGAAAGTCAGTGAGCTGTTGGTAGACAACTTTTTCAAGGACTTTTCCTAAAAATGGCAGATTAGAGATAGGTCTGTAATTATTCAGTACAGAGGGATCAAGACCGCTCTTTTTCAGGAGGGGTTTAAGTAAGATATTTATTAGCATTATAGATGTCTTGCAAATACCTGAAAGTGTTAATAAGATTTATTAACATCTAAAGTCAGACCATTGTCTTCAAAATCCATATTACTAAACTGCTTATAAGCTTTACAAATGTATTAATTAACTCTGTTAATAGTTTATTAATTGTTTTGCAGCACCTCATCTAAAGTGTGGACATTTTTCAGCACAAACAACCACAAAGCATAAAGATTGTAAAAAGAACTTTATGACATTAAAACAGACTAAACATACACAAATCGTTCTGTAAAAGATATATAATAATTTAATTCAGACAAATAATTTTTTTTTAAAAACACATATACTGCTGTTGGATGACTAGCATCATAGCTAATAAGGATAAAGTATTAGCATCTATCCTGAGTGAAACATTCATATGGTGTCAAATTAGAGTCTAAAGTATTGCGCATCAAAACAGTAAAACCGCGCATCAAAACCCCAAATCTACGAATCAAAATGTATAAATTGAGAACCAAAACCCACAATTTGCAACCAAAAGCCTTTCCGACCATTATTCCCAGGTTGACATGACCGATCCTGACACTGTGGTAAAAAATTGACTTTGTTTAATCCATAAAAGTCATGAAAAGAGCTGGAAACCCCGCTAGCATTGAGCTAGCTAGCATGCTAACACGGTGATAGCACACAATGGTGATAGTTTGTCATGCAACATCTAACTTTCTAACATCTTTTTTCACTAGCAGCTACTGGTGGAGCTCCTCATCTGACTGTGCTGGCGTCCTCTGGTTAAATAAAGTGCAAGTTTGATCGTTTAATATAGTAAAAGATATGAAAAACATGAAAACTTACCGGAACATTCTAAACTGGTCTGTTGACGTAAGGCTCGGTGTTATTCGGCAGCCAATGAGCTTCTGGATATCAGGGATGTCCCGCCTCCCCTCCCCTTGACTGACATGACACTGTTTTTACGTGTCGACAGGTTTTAGAATCAAAACCGCAAAAAATAAAAGCGCAACTCAAAAAATAAAAGCGCAACTCAAAAAGATAATTTCAAAATAAAACTGCAACTCAAAAAAAGGGTTTTCAGAATGGCAAGAAAACAAATCGGCAGCTGAGAAATAGGATTGTGCTTTGGGGAAAGGCTTTTGGTTGCAAATTGTGGGTTTTGGTTCTCAATTTATGCATTTTGATTCGCAGATTTGGGGTTTTGATGCGCAGTTTTACTGTTTTGATGCGCAATACTTTAGACTCTAATTTGACACCATACATTCATTGCAAATCCCATCACCAGGAGACAGTTCTCTGCATTCAATGCCAACTGCATTCAACCACTGTTGCCATGCTTCAAAGTCCACAGGAAAGTTGGACAAGCCAGTAATTTTTGAAGAACGAAGACAATAAACCTACAGGAGCCATGCTAAAGCTAACACGATAACGACCGACCGGTACAGAATCAAAGATGGGCGGGGCTTTTTTCGTCACCTGTGTGAAAGCAAAGTCTAAGAGGCCATTCATTTGGCTGAAAGTGAGCACGCCTGTTTTGCGGATGAGTTTGATTGACAGATTCATTAGCCAATGGTGAGGTGACATTAGTTAACCTGCCCATCTTTGATTCATAATCAAAGATGGGCAGGTTAGCGTGTTAGCTTTAGCATGGCTCCTGTAGGTTTATTGTCTTCGTTCTTCAAAAATGACTGGCTTGTGCAACTTTCTTGTGGACTTTGAAGCAAGGCAACAGTGGTTGAATGCAGTTGGCATTGAATGCAGAGAATTGTCTCCTGGTGATGGGATTTGTAATGAATGTTTCACTCAGGATAGATGCTAATACTTTATCCTTATTAGCTATGATGCTAGTCATCCAACACCAGTATATATGTTTTTTTTTACATTTATTTGTCTGAATTAAATTATTATATATCTTTTACAGAACGATTTGTGTATGTTTAGTCTGTTTTAATGTCATAAAGTTCTTTTTACAATCTTTATGCTTTGTGGTTGTTTGTGCTAAAAAATGTCCACACTTTAGATGAGGTGCTGCAAAACAATTAATAAACTATTAACAGAGTTAATTAATACATTTGTAAAGCTTATAAGCAGTTTAGTAATATGGATTTTGAAGACAATGGTCTGAGTTTAGATGTTAATAAATCTTATGAACACTTTCAGGTATTTGCAAGACATCTATAATGCTAATAAATATCTTACTAGCATCTGACACATTAATAAAGTCAATCAATTTGTTAAGTTAGTCAATAAAACGTATTAAGCTTATGAACACTTAGGCTTGTGTGAGACATCTATAATTCTAATAAATATCTTACTAGAACCCCAAACAATAATAATACTTCTTAACTTGTTAACAAAGGTTGTTAATAAATCTTATTAAGCTTATTAACACTGACACATTTGTTAAGCACCTATAATATCAGTAAATGCATCATTAGCATCTTGAAAAAATCTTAATAATAATGCTAGTAAATGTGTTAACTAAGTAATTTAATAAACCTTATTAGACTTATTGTACTAATAAATGTCTTACTAACACCATATAAATTCATTTATAATGCTTGTTAATGTGTTAACAAAGCTTGTTATAGAATCTTAATATAAAGTGTTACCGAAATGGGATATCTAATGATTTGTAGACAAAGAGCATTTCATTAAATTATGTGTCAACTATAGTAACATAAAAAGTAGGACTAGTTTTAACTAGGAGTAATTTGTTTAGTTTTTCTGGAAAGTGGAGTTCACCTTTATTGTGAGTTGATGCTATATGAAGAAAGTGAGGGGAACTGAATTCCCACTAAGATATTCCTATTAATGTGACAATGTGCAATTTAACAGTTTTGTTGTTTAATCAGGGTCTTTGGGGGAAAATTAGAGCAGCTATAAGGCTTTAGCAGCACATAGTTTTCCTTTATGGAAAAATAAATTAAGCACTCACAAAACCTGACATTTAGCTAAAATTTAGATGAGCATTTTCCTGCAAACACCCCAAACCCTTGACCTTTACACAATGTTAGGACACAAAAAAGCAGACAGTGCTATGTGTTGCTAGCACTTGGTTATTGATGCTTTTTTTTTTCTTTTTAAAGCCTTTTTTTACAATGCATATTTTGAATAATTAAAGGAATTTTAATGAAAACTAATTATCTGTTCATCATCAAGTCACCCTCAATGTCAACAAACAATCACATATTCCCTTTTTAATGATCAGCTGCAATCTGGGATGTCCCTGCCCTTCCAAATAAACACTTGAGGTAAGGAGAACAGCAGGAAATGTCCCCCACCCCCTGTGTATACAGCAATGCAGCATCAATGATAAGATGACAATGACAGCAAAACAATGATTTTTGTGATTCATGTTATCAGACCTTGAAAGAGAGGAACTAAAAGAGGCAAGTTGAAATACTGTGTCATATGTGCAGTTTATACATAGTGCTCTTTGAAAGACATGTCAACTGAAATACTGAAATGTTTTTTTTGCTTTTTTGGCATTCTGTTACTACCTGTCTTTATGAAGAAAATGTTGCTCTTTAAATGTTGCTCTTTACATGTGAAAAGATTGTAACATTTGCAGTATATCAGTTACAATTTCACTTTTTTCTGTAAATTGATAAATTCTCCTTCATGGTCAATTTACAAACGGTTGGAACTTCCGTGAATGAAAAAGGATGCAAGCCATACATCACTCCCAAATCAGAGTCCTTGATTGGTCAAAGTTCAACCTGATTTTACTCTCAAAGGCTGTTCAAAATAAACACACATTTTGTATGTAGAGCCCAGAAACAACCTTAAAAACTTGCTTAGTGACACTTGAACACGAAAGTTTTGATCAAAGAAAACCTGAAATAGGGTTATATACGTGTTTACGTACTTTTCATTGAAAGTGATCGCTTGAATGTGCGTTGGGTAGCCTGGTGTCAACGTAGCGTAAGACAACATGCAAAACAAAAATGGGATCATAAAGAAAGCTACAAAAACATATTCTTGGTTGGAAATTCTATTTACAACTATTTACAAGGGCTAAACAGTTCCAAAACCAAAGTATGCAATAATGGGAGAAAATAAAGATTAGTGCCAAATGCAAGCACTTTGCTGTCTGCCACCAGTCCATAACTTTTAACTTTTAAACTTCTCCAGCTGATCAGCCAAACACCATCAACTGGCCTCATTCAGCCAACCCTCATCAGCTGACACCAGGTCAGAAAATCGGTAGCACCTGCTAATAAAGAAAAAAAAAAACAGAAAATGCATGGCTCAAAGGCTTGAAAAGTCTATGGGACATTTTTCATGCAAGTATTCACAAGCATTTATCTTGTAACAACACACAAATTTTACAAAAATATCTTCTCCCCCTTACCGGGTGGTTTCCCACCCAGGTCCTGCAGAGACCTGGGAGCTTGAGAGTCCGGTGCATTATCCAAGGTGTTCTTAGCACTGCGTTTTTCTAGACTGAGAACAATCTGTTTGAATGACATAATTGTGCAAACTGTTGAAAAGCAATTCAAAGACCACATTAAAGTGTTAATTGAAAAAGGGAGAATGCATGAGTGCCATGAATATCAACCGTTACACATCACTGTGAGGTAGTTTAGAAATTAGCAGTCAAAAGTGTTTTTATTTTTCATTTTCTGTACTGGCTGGTTATTTTTATAAACTGTTTTTTTTTAGTAGCCAACTCTTTGTATACTGTGTATAATTGTGGACACACAAAAACAAGAAGATTTACAGGTATCTTTTTTTAACAAACCTTATTGCACCTACTATTGCATGGAATTATTATGGTTAGATACTGAACAAAGGTCATGTTCCTCACAGCTAAAAGCCAACATTTTACATATTAAAAAACGTCTTTGATATTGTGCAGCAGAATCAACATTTTTTCTGTTTACATCCTGAGAAAATGTGTCATAATGTATGCAAGAGCATTTCTCTCTTCATATTTTAAAGTCTGGTATATGTATTTTTTTCTATAAATAAAATTTGGGGGAACAAAAAGCAAGGAAATATACCAACAATTAGAAAACGGATGGCAAAAAAGGAAGCTATTTACAGGATTATTTACTTTAGCAAAATGAAAGATACACACCACTCCTAGGCTTAGCTCTGACATTCCCTTTTTTTCCCGTACTTATTAACACCTCAGAGAAGTTACATTCTTCAGACCACGGTTGCCCAGTGTGCCAGTATCCTCCACCTATAGTTTAGTATCATTTCTGCTGTGACACAGAGACTGGAGATGCACGTCTGTTTGACTCTGAAGGTGGTGAGTCTGTCAGTCATGGTAATGGCAGCAGACAGCGTTGTGTGAGTCTCTTAGCCATTTCCTGTGTGTTGGTGCATTCAGACTTTGGCAGCTGTCTGCTTCAGTTTCTCTCCCTTGGGCCCAAAGAGGACCTGACACTGTGCCTCCCTGACACAGAAACATCTCGCTCCCCCGGCCTCCCTTTGGCCCAAAAAACAAAAAAAATAATGATCTGTCACCAGAGAAAGGTCAGGACAGAAAGTCTCTCTATCACTCAGACCTGATCCAATGCTCACCGTGGCATAACTGATGACTGACATAACTGACATTGCATAACTAATCATTTATGTTCCACAGAGGGTGAAGATAGTTTTCCATCAGAAGAGCTAAAGACCTATGAAAAAAAGGTGGAAAAGGTGACCTGCAGATCATCTAACCAAAGTCAATAAGACTTAACATTCATGGGGAGAATCTCTCTGGTTTTGTTCATTTTTTCTAATTTGCCAAGGAAAGAGGGGAAATAAGTAAATTAAGAATAATTGTGGTGATTATGGAGCATCTGCAAATTTAGATAAATGCATAACAAGGGCAGACGTTTCTGTGGAAATACCTTCACTGTCTTTTACTATTAATTTAGATTTACCTCAGCAGTGCCTAGGCATAGTCCTACAGACTTAACTGTTTATGTATAACTAAACACATGTTATCCCTTCACATAATAATTTGTGCTGTTTTTGTGCAGGAGTCAACAATTAATACAAATTATGTGAATTTTTTTCTGTGATTATTTAATTTTGTAAATTCCTTATAGCCTACATTAAGTATCATGCATTCCTTTATTTCAAATCCCAAGGTGATCTGCTAGCTTTTTGAAAATCATTAAATCTTTTTGTTTTTGCTTATGGATATCATTGGTTATTTATCTAAATTTAGTGCAAACATAGACAGACAGCTGATGCCTGAGTCAGAACAACTTACAAAAAATTTAATAAACACGTGATTTAACAGCAAGTAGCTGTAAAAAAGAATCGGCATTCTCAATGAGCAGAAATGACATAGAACTTTTAAAATAGAGCTTTGGCTACATTGTTCACATTCAATTCAATTCAATTTTATTTGTATAGCCCAAAATCACAACAACAGTCGTCTCGATGGGCTTTGAAGTAAAACATGAAATCAAAAGGATCACGAATACAAAGAGTTCAATAGAAAAATACTAAAATGTACTAACAAACTGACTAAGCTATACTGGCATCCCTGCCCTTAGACCCCCCTTCGCGGTAAGGAAAAACTCCCAAAAAAACCGGATTCCGGAAAAAACGAAGAAACCTCAGGGGTGCCCACATGAAGGAGGGATCCTCCCCCAGGACGGACAGGCGATTTACCAGAACTCTTAGAGAAGAATTAACTTATCTAAATCTACAACTACATATATAAAAGTCCAGCAGACGAGCTTCATCCAGCCGTGGTTATCGGGACAGTCAAAGGCGCGAGTCGAGCCGGAGACAGGAACCACAGCCAGGTGTAGGAGCAGGAGCAGAGACGAGGTACTCGGTCAGGTACAGAGCAGAGACGAGCCAGAGATGAGCCAGAGGCAGGATCCACAGCCAGGTGTAGGAGCAGGAGCAAAGGCGAGGTAAACGGTCAGGAACTGGAGCACGGATGAGCCAACTGGAGTCTGGAAGCACTCCCACTCCCCAGGAGGGGAGAGGAAAAGAGGGACAATACATGAATCGCACTGCACCAAACAGAGGCATGGAGAACTAAATGATAAATTATGATCAAGAATAGAGGAGAGGAAGGGTAGAAGTAAAAAAGGAAAGAGGACAGAACCCCAGTGTACCATAGTTACCCCAGCTTCAACTTCTAGCAGCCTTTTAAAAGAAATAGTTATTATTAAGTTTAATTTAAACAAACTAACATTAAGTTAAATAATCTCTGAATACTAACTAGTCTGACAATAAGCCTGTCCAAAGAGGAATGTTTTCAGTCTAGCTTTGAATGTAGAAACTGAGTCGGCCTCTCTTATATGAGCTGGGAGTTTATTCCATAAGACAGGGGCTTGGTGGCTAAACGCTCTACCTCCAACCGTACTTTTACTAATTCTAGGAACCACAAGCAGTCCTGCATTTTGCGAGCGAAGTGTTCTGATTGGTTGGTAAGGGACTATGAGGTCCTTAATATAGGACGGGGCCATTCCATGTAAGGCCTTATAGGTTAACAGGAGGATCTTGAACTTAATTCTAGAATCAACTGGGAGCCAATGGAGCGAAACTAACACAGGAGTGATGTGATCTCTTCTGCTGGTTCCAGCTAACAATCTAGCAGCTGCGTTCTGAACAAGCTGGAGACTTCTTAAGGAACTCTTAGGACACGCTGCTAACAAGGAGTTACAGTAATCCAGCCTCGACGTAACAAATGCATGGATGAGTTTTTCAGCATCACTCTTAGAAAGTATATTTCTGATCTTAGCAATATTCCGCAGGTGAAAAAAGGCAGTTCTACATGCCTGAGATATGTGAGCCTTAAATGATAAATCCTGGTCAAGTAAAACCCCAAGGTTTCTAACTGTGGAATTGGGGGCTATACTTATGCCATCCAGGGAGACTATCTGAGCAGACAGAGCAACTCTGAGGTTTTTAGGACCAAGTATAATGACCTCAGTTTTTTCTGGGTTAAAGAGGAGGTAATTAATTGTCATCCAGGTCTTGATGTCACTGATGCAGGCGTTCAGTTTCTCTATCTGGTCATTCTGGTCAGGCTTCATGGATAAATACAACTAAGTATGGTCGGCATAACAATGAAAATTAATGCTGTGTTTCCTGATTATGTTTCCTAGGGGTAACATATAAAGCGTAAACAGGATCGGTCCCAAGACTGAGCCCTGTGGGACTCCATAGTTGACTCGAGTGCACTGAGAGGAATGGCCATTTACATTAACGAACTGATACCTATCGGACAGATAGGATTTAAACCACTGGAGAGCAGATCCTCTGATCCCTATGTCCTGCTCTAATCTATGGAGTAAAATACCGTGGTCGATAGTGTCAAAGGCTGCACTGAGGTCCAACAGGACCAGAATAGAAAGTAGTCCCTTTTCTGAGGCCAATAACAAGTCATTAGAGACTCTAACTAGTGCAGTTTCCGTACTGTGGTGAGGTCTAAACCCCGACTGAAAGTCTTCAAAGTGGCTGTTGTCCTGTAGGTGGCAGTAAAGCTGCTTAACTACAACTCTTTCTAGGATTTTAGAAATAAAGGGCAGGTTTGATATCGGTCTATAGTTGGCCAAGATGCTAGGATCCAAACTGGGCTTTTTCAGAAGAGGTTTAACAACTGCATATTTAAAAGACTGTGGCACGTAACCTGTTTCCAGAGAGGCATTTATCATTGTTAATATGGGATCATTAATTAGGGGAAAAGTTTCTTTAAAAAGTCTAGTGGGAATTGGGTCTAACAGACACGTTGAGGATTTGGAGGACGTAATAATTGATGTTATTTCCGCTTGATCCACAGCAGTGAAGCAGTCCAATGTTACAGAGGTTTCTATGGATGCCTCCATTTCTACCGCTTCAGCCTGTTCTGGGCTGATAGTAGGAATAACTTGATTTAACTTATGTCTAATATTTGAGATTTTACTATCGAAAAATTTAAGAAAATCATCAGAGCTGAGAGAAACAGGAACATGTGGTTCTACTGAGCTCTGACTGCGAGTTAATTTAGCTATAGTGCTAAAAAGAAATCTTGGATTGTTTCCATTCTCTGATATTAAGGTTGAATAGTACTGGCTTCTAGCTCTACGCAGAGCTTTTTTTATAATTTAATAGGCTATGTTTCCAGGTATTCAGAGACTGCTCTGAACCGGAGCGGCGCCATTCTCTTTCCAACTTACGGGTTTCTCGTTTAAGAGAACGAGTTTCAGCGTTAAACCACGGTGCTACTCGGTTTTGTCTGACGAACTTAGGTTTCAAGGGGGCAACAACATCGAGTGTACTCCTGAGGGCTTGTAAGGCATCATTAACAAAGTGGTCATTTATACTAGGACTGATACTATGGGAGCTGGTCTCAGAGTATTTTCTCAGAATATCACTAAGTACTGGCTGAACTGTGTGTTTAAACTCAGACACAGAACGGTCAGTTAAGGTTCTTCTAAGCTGTTTCTTATTCACTGGGGCAGAAGGATGTTCCAGTGTAAGCTGGAAGGTAATCATAAAGTGATCAGAAATGATGGGGTTAAGAGGAAGGACACTCAGCTGGCTGATCTCTATACCATGGGTTAGAACAAGGTCCAGGGTGTGCTTATGACAGTGAGTGGGTTCATTCACACTTTGGGTGAAACCAACATCATCTAATAAAGCTGCAAAAGCCGTTCCTAGGCAGCCACTGGGGTCATCAACATGAATATTAAAATCCCCTAATATTATAATTTGATCAGAATCTAAGACAATAGTCGATAGGAAGTCGGAAAACTCAGTTAAAAATTCTGAATATGGGCCGGGGGGGCGATAAATAATTATGAGTAAAACAGGTTTTGGAGTTTTCCTGTTTGGGTGACTTAAAGACAATATGATGCTTTCAAATGAATTATAAGCATTTTTAATTTTAGGGCTGAGAAGTAAGCTAGACTGTGATATTACTGCCAAACCACCTCCTTTCCCTGAAATCCTGGATTTCTGATAGTTAGCATAAGTGGGGGGGGTTGCTTCATTCAATCTAACATAGTCATCCTGATGGAGCCAAGTTTCTGTTAAGGCTAAAAGACTAAGATTGTTATCAGTAATTAACTCGTTGACTAAGAGGGACTTGGAGGAAATGGATCGAGTGTTTAATAAACCGCATTTAATTACATCATAATTCTGCTTGTGGGTACTGCTGTCTGTCACGTTAAGGTTTCTATGACGCGCTCCTTTCATTTGTCTTTCAGCACATAAGCTAAAGCTAGGACCTGCTTGACTTTCCCTGCATGGGTTTTGCACCGGCACTAACCCTAAGGGAGGCTCAGAGGAGCGTTTTACACTGCTGCTCTGCGCCCGGGTCTCGTCTCTGGATTGTCAGGTTAACAGACTAAGGCTAGCAGAAATGTTTCTAGAAAGAAGAGCGGCACCGTCCCGGGTGGGATGGACACCGTCTCTCCGCATGAGACCGGGCTTCCCCCAAAACGCGCTCCAGTTATCCACAAAACCAACGCCGTTTTCTGGGCACCATCTAGAAAGCCAGCGGTTAAATGATGAAAAGCGGCTGTACATTTCATCATTGACTAAGTTCGGCAGGGGACCAGAGAAAATTACAGTGTCGGACATCGTCTTAGCCAGTTTACACACCGAAGTTACGTTTAACTTAACCACCTCTGACTGTCTCCGTCGGGCATCATTACCGCCTGCGTGAATCACGACTCGACGGAACCTGGACTTACTCTGAGCTAACATCCTAAGGTTCCCCTCGATGTCACCAACTCTGGCCCCCGGATAACACCTGACAGCAGCCGCTGGGAGCTCCACGTTTCTAACTTCAGAAGAGCCTATAACCAGAGTTGAGTGTTCAGCGGGTGTGTCGCTGAGGGGGGAGAACCTATTACTAACGCTGAGTCTCGGGTGCTCTAAGTTTTTGCGTTTAGCACTATGTTTCCTCCCAACCGGTACAAACCCCTGACTGTCTCCCGGCTGTTGGGAGGGCGCTGGGGTGCTAACTAAGTTAGCCCTGGTAGCGCGGCCCGCGCTACGAGTAACGACCTGGCTAGCCGGCTTAGCTTCCACTGTGCGGAGCCGCGCTTCTAACTGCTCCAGCCTGGCCTCCAAGTCTAACACAAGACTACACTTAACACACCTACCGCTATCTTCACTAAAGGAGGCAGGATCATCACTAAACATATGGCACATGGGGCAGGAGAGAGGAGGAGAGGCGGAAGGAGTGGTGGTGGCCATACTAGGTTCTAAGCTAAGGCTAGCGGTGTTTAAGTAAAGAGAAGTGGTTTATTTAGCAAAATGAGAAAAGTGAACAGCAAGCGGTTTAACAGTGGTGAATTCGCTAATAAAAGGTACTAGATGTGAATATTAACCCAGATAACCCTTAGAGTAAGCAATAGTAGTAAGGCTAATGCCAAACATGAGGACAGCAGTCACACAGCTAGCACTGGGAATAGCTCACCCGGAAATGACGTCACAGGAAGAAGATCCAAGGCTTTTTACTCTTCAACTATTTACGCAATAAACATAATTCCAGCTCTTTCTGATGCAGAGAAGAGCAGCCTTATGCTGAGACTGCACAGCAGTGAAGTGTTTACGCATACATTGTTAATCAGCTGTATCTCTGGCTTTTCTGCACATCAGAATCAGCTGATTCACACTCATCCCTTAAATGGTTGAAAAGTTACGGTATGTCAAATCAAAGAGTGTGTTATTTTGGTGTCGCCTGTGACGTTTCCAGTGTTAAATTGTTGAGAGGGTAAATCAAGGTATGGTTTGGCAGCATAGTGAGATGGATTGTAAGGTGTAAGAAACTGAATAAACTATAACTAAAGGGATACCCAAGTGCATACTGAATAGGGATGTAACAATTCATTTTAATAACGTTTCGTTTTGATATTTGTAGTTGCGGATTCGATTCACTGTAACTCTTGTGTCATGGTGCCTCTGTCAGACTCCTCCCCCTCCAGCTCTGCTCCATCCTGCTCCTGATTGCCACCAGCTGCCGTCACTCTACTCATCACCTCTTCTGCTCTTAAGGAGTTTCAACGCCTCAATCCAACGCCAGTTCGTTGCCCTTTAACCGCCTGGTCTCAGTTATGCTCTGTTTTGCTCTGCCTTGCTCTCGCTTTAGAACTAACCCATGTTCTCATGCCTCAGGAAACCACTTCATGAGTGACGCCAGTGTGGACCCTCTGCTAAGCAGCTCCAGTGAGCCTGAAGACTCTTCACCTTACGCTAACCGCGTTAGCACCTCCAGCCACGCCACAAGCCCACCTCAAGCCCGGACCTCGACAAAACCTAACCACAGTTTTCCACGGAGAAACAATAAATCATTACTCACCTGCCACTTACCTGTCTTTACTCTGGGTTCCAGCATCTGGGTTTGCTCCGCCTGAAAATCATGACACCTTGTGCTATCTTAGATGACCCCACCCTTACATTGACGTGTTATTTCTTCCATGACAAAGGTGGATAAAGGTGAAAAGATTTCATGTAATCCATGGACACCAGTGAAGATGACAAATTATTGAAGAAAAAAGGTTTGACGCAACTAGATGACCCAACTCCCGATGTTAAAGTGCCTAGGATAGCACAAGGGTACATTTTGGTTCATTCTAAACAATCTGATTCGATCCAATTCACTGACCTAAAATCAATCCAGGACACCTGGAGCCAAAAAACCAACCAGTGTGACTAAGAGATAAATACCTGGGTACTGAACAGTGCAGGTGAAGTTTTCCAGATTCCTTGTATTTCTTGCAAGTTAATCAAGTAGAAATTAAATATGTGTACAAACAAACAAGTAAACAACAAATAATGACAAATCCCAAGTCACATTTTAGTGTCATAAAGTTCATTGTTCTTTTTCCACATCAAAATAGTCCAAAGCGAACATTATTATAACAATATACCACACTCTTTGTTCTTTGCAAAATTCAAAGTGTTTCCACACATTGGACTGTAATGATAGCTTGATCATTTTTGTCATAACGTGTGTCATCTGCTGTGATGCTCTTAGTTGTTTTTACCTAATAGTAAAATAAACCTACCATGTCTCAATCCAAATGGTATTTTTCAATTTCGATTGGATTATCAATTTCTCTCATTTTTAAACGATGTTTTAATGGTACTGGTCGATTTAATTAAATACTGCCTCAAACAGATCCCTCTGGTTTGATCGTTGTTAAAGAAATCGATTAATGGTAAATGGCGTATACTTATATAGCATCTAAAGCCTAAAAAAATCTAAATTTATAGTTTCTCGAAGCTATATAACCTCTTTTTGTGATAGTAAAACCTGTCCAACACAAAAAGCCTTCAGCTCTAATCTGTTTGCTCAGTTGTTGGACAGAACAAGTTGAAAAAAAAGAAACGAACAGTACTTTGCAGTAAATGTGCATTTTAATAGAACATAAATATGCAAGTAAATAATGTTGTATCTGTGCAATTGCATGCAGTGTGGCTCAAAACCCAACCCTTTTCCTTTCGACCTTGGTCTCCCCAGGTTAAGCAGGTTAGAAGGGTTCGGACACACACCCCTTAGCGACCTATCCTCTTCATCATGATATGAGAGAGCATAGATTGTCTTTTCTTTTCCCTCTTTGCACATTTGGTTTATAGTTCTAGCACTCAACCTCCATACAATATCTGACCTGACACTAAGCAGAGTTGTCGGAGCATATCAGCTGAACTGGTCTCTACAAAACAATGCGGCCTTGTGTATGTGTGAGTGTGTAAGAGTGTGTTTGTGAGATTCTGAGGTTTTGTGTGAATACCACTTATGTGTAATCCCCAGACATTGCTTCCCCTCTGTCTTTCGACCAGTTGCGTTTTTTCAACAAATAACAAACACTGAATGAAAGTGTTTGTTTCAGCCATCAACCCTCACACCAAAAAGTTCACCTGAAGGGAAATGGTTTTGTTGACAAATATCTCAGACTTCTCCTTGTTGGAATTTTTATCCTTTGCTGCCAAAATCATAACCCTTTTACTTTGAGCTAAGATAGAAATATTCTTATCTACACTGACCAAAAATATAAACGCAACACTTTTGTTATTGCTCCCATTTTTGATGGTATGAACTCAAAGATGGGAAACATTTTCCACATACACAAAATAACCAGTTCTCTGAAATATTGTTCACAAATCTGTCTAAATCTGTGATAGTGAGCACTTCTCCTTTGCCAAGACAATCCATCCCACCTTGCAGGTGTGCCATATCAAGATGCTGATTAGACAGCATGATTATTGCACAGGTGTGCCTTAGACTGGTCACAAGAAAAGGCCACTCTGAAATCTTCAGTTTTGTTTTATTGAGGGGGTCAGGGGACTCAGACAACCAGTCAGTATCTGGTGTGACAACCATTTGCCTCATGAAGTGCAACACAACTCCTTCGCATAGAGTTGATCAGGTTGTCTATTGTGGCCTGTGGAATGTTGGTCCACTCTTCTTCAATGGCTGTGCGAAGTTGCTGGATATTGGCAGGAACTGGAACACGCTGTTGTATACGCCAATCCAGAGCATCCCAAACATGCTCAATGTCCGGTGAGTATGCTGGCCATGCAAGAACTGGGATGTTTTCAGCTTCCAAGAATTGTGTACAGATCCTTGCAGCATGGGGCCATGCATTATCATGCTGCAACATGAGGTGATGTTGTTGGATGTACGGCACAACAAGGGGCCCCAGTATCTCGTCACGGTATCTCTGTCCAATCAAAATGCCATCAATGAAATACACCTGTGTTCGTCGCCCATAACACATGCCTGCCCGTACCATAACCCCACCACCACCATGGGCTACTCGATCCACAACATTGACATCAGGAAACAGCTCACCCACACAACGCCACACATGCTGTCTGCCATCTGCCCTGAATATTGTAAACTGGGATTCATCCGTGAAGAGAACACCTCTCCAACGTGCCAGACGCCATCGCATGTGAGCATTGGCCCACTCAAGTCGGTTACGACGACGAACTGGAGTGAGGTCGAGACCTCAATGAGGACGACGAGCAAGCAGATGAGCTTCCCTGAGACGGTTTCTGACAGTTTGTGCAGAAATTTTGTGGTTATGCAAACCGATTGTTTCAGCAGCTGTCCGAGTGGCTGGTCTCAGACGATCTTGGAGGTGGACATGCTGGATGTGGAGGTCTTGGGCTGGTGTGGTTACTTTGTGTACGAATTGTGCTATACAAATAAACTTGCCTTGCCACGTGGTCTGCGGTTGTGAGGCCGGTTGGATGTGCTGCCAAATTCTCGGAAACGCCTTTGGAGACGGCTTATGGTGGAGCAATGGACATTCAATTCCCTAGCAACAGCTCTGGTGGACATTCCTACTATCAGCATGCCAATTGCACGCTCCCTCAAAACTTGCGACATCTGTGGCATTGTGCTGTGTGAAACAACTGAAGATTTCAGAGTGGCCTTTTCTTGTGGCCAGTCTAAGTTACACCTGTGCAATAATCATGCTGTCTAATCAGCATCTTGATATGGCACACCTGCGAGGTGGGATGGATTGTCTTGGCAAAGGAGAAGTGCTCACTATCACAGATTTAGACAGATTTGTGAACAATATTTCAGAGAACTGGTTATATGTGTATGTGGAAAATGTTTCCCATCTTTGAGTTCATACCATACAAAACGGGAGCAATAACAAAATTGTTGCGTTTAAATATTTGGTCAGTGTAGTTCGCAGTTGTTGTATCTAGCGGTGAAGCACATTTCATTATTTCAACATCTACAAAGGTCTTGTAACAATTTATTTATCTACTCCATTTGATGTACTCAACAAGCTCTTTCAGCACACACTTTGGATTTTTTTTTTTACCCGTTTCCTATTGAAAGCATTTTGAACCATTCAAAACATACTTCAAGAGCACTTACTGTCCAAAAGTACAAGTGTTAGGGGTGGAGAAGGAGGTCAGGAAGCAAGAACAATTGACCTTCAAAAAGCATTACATTCCATCAAGTAATGCAACAAGTTTTTAGTCCCTGGAGGCTAAAATTGCACAAAAATATCACACATTTAACTGCGATTCCATTCCATGGGAATAAAAAAAAAAAAAAAAAAAAGCATCACAACATCTAAAACAACTCTGGTAAATCCATATGGGTCATGTCCAGCTCTTCTTTCTTGGTGGAGCAAAGACTAAATTTGTACGAATAAAAATTGGGTCTGATGCTTGTTTTTAGCCCCGGGGATGACACGAATGGAGCAGACCACAGGCAAACTGGAGCCTTGGGAAGCGGAGCCATCTTTTAATGAAACCTACTCTAATGAGCCAGCTTTCAGTGGCTTCTTTGATGCCCTCAGAATCTTTGATGCAGCATAATAATGGCTGAGAGCCTTTCAGGAGCTTTTTCTAGTCTGACTGAAGAGAGGACATTTTTCACACCATCACAACTCACTGAATCTTTCTTTTGCAATCCAAGAGCATTTCTAATTACATCCTGTTACTTTAAAATGGGAATGTAAATATGGCACTGATGTTGCTGTGGCCTAATCTTTCTCTCTGTGAAGCCATTGCGTTTACAGATCATTTGTGAACTTGATATTTACAGCATTTTACGCCATTTAAAGTGCAAATTGGAGCAGCTGTTTCAATACCCGAAGCGATGGAGAGCTCATTTTCACTGTGGTGAGTGTCATCACACTATTAGGAATGTCACATGGAACGAATCGAGCTTCCACAGTAAGTGTCTAAGAGGAAATGTATCATTTTGGTCTATTAGAGTTGCAGTGGCTATATCCTGTACATATTCACTTGTATTTTGCACTCTTGTTTATGTAATAGCAGATTCCACATTTTATCTATGTTTTACATATTTACAATTTGGAGACAGAGGAGTAAGAATTTGACTTTTAATCATCTTTAATTTGCAGTTTTGATATGTGGGAGACCCACAGGCACAAAAAAGTTAACACCTTGGTGATAGGTGGCTCACATGAAAACAGCTTTATGCCTAATTGTGGCCATAGTAAACCAGGCAAGTCTTAAATTTGAAAACAAGATTTTGTAGAACATTTTGTTGACAGAAAGGTGGCGATAAGGAAAACTAAGATGTCAGAACTGGAAAAAAGGGACAAATGGACCACAAAAGACAAAAATATGTATTACAAGCAGAAGAATCAACATTTAAAGACCCACTCTGATGAAAATCTGTTTTTTTATGTTTTTAAAGTCCCACTCCAATCACATTTTTGATCTATTGTAAAAATGTTCCCATGTGTGTATGTAATGTATGCTGTTTTTAGAGTTCATCAGAAAATCTCTTCAGTTGTGGGTGGGCCTGTTGGCGCGAGAGTAAGCATCCACTGATATCCCATAATCCCTGTGTTTACACTCTCTCCCACTAGCTTTCTGCCCCTTACAATCCCATGCTAACGTTACCGGTGCAACAAAAATGGCTAGCAGTTTTGAGCCTGCTATATGAAAAAAATAAGTTTAAAATGACATTTCCTTATTCAAATCATTGTGAATCAGGAGAAGACGAAAAATGCCTTTTGGAAAAAGCCTGTAGCACCACCGTAGGTGCTACAGGCTACAGGCAGACGGCCTGCTCTGCTCCATGATGCACGTGATGCACCCATGTAGACAAATAGATCTATGTACATCTTTGTTTTCCTCGTCTGAGCTAAAATCTGGTTCAAAACTGTACGGCTGAAGAGCTCCAATATAGCTAGCCATTTTTGCCAAACCAGTAATGTTAAGTTGGGTTGTGAAGGGCCATAAGCTAGTGGGAGACAGTGTAACAGCTAGATGACTGGAAGTGGGAGTGGACTTATTCTGCGCTAACGGTCGCACCACGACTCAGAGGGGAATTTTTTAATGAATTCCTGCCGCTCTGCACAATCTATGTCTTAGAAAAGACAGGTTTTTGGACTTTGGCTAAAAACAGCATCATTATAATTAAAAGACCACAGGAAACACTTTTACAATAAATCAAAAGATGATCAAAGTGAGACTTTAAAGTCAGTGGTTCATAAGGCAGAATTATACGACGGAGTTTTAGGGCCACGGTGAGGAAAAAAAATTCTGGCCAACGTGGCGAGATTAAAGTCGTCATGTCGACTTTAATCTCGTCATGACGAGAAAAAACTCGACACAAAGTTTCGAGAAAAAACTCGTCTTGTCGAGATAAAAGTCGAAATAAAGTTTCGAGATTAAAGTCGCAATGTTGCGCGCGAGAGAAAAAAACTCGTACATTTACGAGATTATTGTGGAAGTGAGAATGCAGAGCAGCAGGTGAACGCCGTGCAGCAGCAGATCAGACCGACTAAACGTAGTTGAACAGGTGAGCTGAATGTTTATTGATAACGTTCCAAATGTCTGGAAGCTCATTTGTTTGATTTACAAGTTATTAAAGTTTTATTTATTGATGGTTGGTTTGCAGGATCTCTGCCTCCATACTCTGCAGCCCAATGATGAAGCCGGCATTGGGTGTCCCTGCAGCTGTTTGCTTGAATCCTTTCTTCCTCCTCCAAAGACAAGATCTCTATGTTTGTGTGATGCTTCCGTCTGAGGAGGAGAAGCACTTTTTGCCTTTTTCAACGTTGTAATGCTAATATAATAGACTATTTTCATTCATCTTTGTTTGTTAATGATCAAACGGGTCGCTTCATCTGCAGGAGGGGGCGTATGTAACACTGTTTACTTCCGCATTGGTGATCGGATGACAGATTCATGACGTAATGTGACAGATGAACTTCAGGTTATGTGAATGAAAAGGAGAATAAAGGCTGCAGCGATCCTCTACACCCAAACGTGTCTCTGAGCTCCTTATTTTACAAATACCCGGAAAGACGGCTCCACTAACAATAATCTGATTTTGAGTCGCCAAAAGGTTCAGCATCTCTTTGTTTTAAACCTATAATCCGAAAATAAAGCTTCACAAAAGGCTCCACATCTTTCATCTTCAAGCTAGGCTCCGATAAACAGACAACTTCGGGGTTTTCTCCTTGTTAATCTATGACTTTTTTCCCGTAAATTTACGAGTTTTTATCTCCTAATAAAATTACTTTTTTTTGGTGGCCATAAAACTCTGTCGTAAACTCTTAAATACAAAGCCACTAGCTCACTAACATTAGCCATAACACTGAATACTCCTGAAAGACTCAGCTTCACTGCTCTCTCGCAACATTGCGACTTTAATCTCGAAACTTTATTTCGACTTTTATCTCGACACGACGAGTTTTTTCTCGAAACTTTCTGTCGAGTTTTTTCTCGTCATGACGAGATTAAAGTCGACATGACGACTTTAATCTCGTCATGTTGGCCAGAATTTTTTTTCCTCACCGTGGCCCTAAAACGCCGTCGTAGAATTAACATTGTAAGAAAGCTGAAACAATGGCTTTACAATGTGTGCTTTCAACTGTCACACATGCAAGAGGAAGTGTGGTTGCTGAGCCCAGATTCTGTCTAAATAGGTTATTTGTATTTGCATATTTTTATAAATGTCAGACTAAATTTGGATTTTTTTGGTTTCATCCCTTGTTAGCTGTGTTCACCTGCAACCCCAGGTGTTGAGCTTAGTCTTTTTTTGGAGACAGTAGGGGGGATATAAAGAATAAAAATGCAATTATGTGTAATTTCTGATGATCAGATACAATACTTTCAAATTTAAGTGGCCACTTCCAATGAAAAGTCTATGTAAACGTGCGTAAATGCACGTTTTTGGCTCTGCATTCAAAATTCTCTTATTCACCTAAAGTTTCCACAATCCTTTTTCAGGTTCCTCATACAAAACGCAAACATGCCAATGGAATGCGTGGTGTAAATTAAACCAGGTCAAACTTTGACCATTAAGGACTTGGATTTGGTAGTGATGTTTGGATGTCATCCCTTTTAATAGACAGAAGTATAAACCATTTAAAAATTGATTATGTAGGACAAATTGATAATTGAATTATATAACACCAAGTATTTCTTATATCAAAATAGAACTGTGAAAGAAAAAGTCTGGAGCAAGATTTGGGATATTTGCGCTGATTTGACATTTCGCACCAAGCCTTTCCCAACTATAGGTGGTGGACATGCACGAGCAAACAGTTAAAAAAGAAAAATGCCCTCCCTGCTTGTCCTGTTTGAACACCATGGGTTCAAGAATGTGCTTTCAGTTTGTTATTGAATGTGTGTCACATACCCAATGTGTCCATAGCTTTAGAGACACCTGGAACAAACAGTATAGTTGTTTCTGGCAGGCGAGAACTATATTTACATTTATATAATTCTCACATCTTGGCTAAATATGAAGGTTCCAATAATCTCTGAAAAACTGACCCTATTAGAAAAAATGGCATAAATTAAAGAGGTATCTTGTGTAAGATGAAGTTTGAGATATTTATGAAGACAGTAGGATAGGAAGCCATTTCTGACTGCTTCTAGAAAAATAAGCAGATTAGATGCAATTTGGTCCTGCAGCGGTAATGGCACCAGGATTCCTCATGCAAATGATTAGTTTTGGGTTTTTTTTGCAGCTTACGTGCTGTTTTCTTTGCTTAAGGTGGTTAATTGATATTGCATATAGTGTTTAAGAAGACAGTGCTCTGTATGAACAAAACATTGTGTTTTGTATTTTAAATATATCAAGAAGAAGGATTATAATTTAATGAGGTTTATTTATTGCAGTTGTGCCATGGGAAGTTTTGCAGTTTTCATGAGCTGTTTTTATCAGGGATCCTGAATTATCTCGGTCTTAATGAAGATATCCCTGCCTCTTTAAATCCTCCTTCCAGGAGTTCATTCTCCCCTCTGTCTCATAATTAAGTCAGTATATGAGCCGTAAAAGCTGAACTCCTGAAATAAACCCCAAGAATTCTTCACCATCTGCTCTTCTCCTCATCTCCTGGCTACCGTCTCCTAACATGGCAGCAATCATAATGAGTATCTTTCAGACAGTTAAAACATATTTTAACAATTTCAGTAAATATGAAAATATGTTATTATATTTTGTCTAAAATACGCTGACATTGCAATTTGATTTTGTTATTTTCTTATTTGGTTTTATTGCTAAAGTAACAAAACAATTCCAGAGTTAAAGTGCTAAAGGGACTATTTGGAACATCTGTTTATAACCACCTTGACTGAAAGAATAGGGGCTTAAACTGTGTAATCGAACCGAAGCAATTGCTCGCCTTGCCCAACTTCTCCATAGCCATTGTTCATGTAGCTCATTAGGATCTGGGTCTGGGCAGGAGATCCTGCTGTATCACAAACCCAAAACAGTAGGTGGGAGAATGTTCTCTGTTTTCTTTTGTTTTTTTTCTGTTACCAAGCAATAAACAGAAAGAAGCAGCTTAATGGCATGTACTTGTCTTTGGGTGCATTCACACTGACTAGTTTGCTTTGCACCAGGGATTATTTTTGTGGGTAGGCCGCTTTGTTTGGCATTTCTCTGAACTCTGGTGTGGGTCAGACAGGTAAACCCTGGTTTGCATCAAAAGATACAAGAGTCGCAGTTCACTCATAAACAGACTCAGGTTTGTTTCACACGCAGAAGAAACTTCTGTGGAATGAAAAGTGGAAACAAACCAAAGTGAGTAGATAATGACTCGATTGTGAGTGGTGAAGAACCTACTATCAGCTGCAGGACTATGAAGATGTGTAAATAACCAAAAGTAACATTTTTTTGTAGGTAAACATGGCATAGTGAGTAGATGGAGAAATCTAATAATACATGATACAGAGCTAGCAGAACAAGTTTAATGTTTTTGTACTTATTGTTTTATTCTGGTTGGAGTTTGTTGACTGCTTTTCGTCTTTTATTCACCTCAAAGAGTTCCACCTGCATGCTTGCTGCTGATTTGCTCAATCAATTGATTTCACATTCTGATTGACTGAACACACCTGGTTCGGATAGTCAGCATCATACAGTGGGGAGGGCTGGAAAATAGGCAGGGCTGAAAATTTCTGAGGGCCAGGATTGGCCAGCCCTGGTAAAGGTGATTGTTAAAAAGTTGGAAGCATCCTCCACCCATTCTGACCAAGTCACTGTCCCAGTGTAAAAGAAACTTCTTAAAAAGCCAAAATGAATGTTGTCTTTTCCATTATGGTCTGTGTTGTAAAGAAGACCGTTGCTTGCTGTTTGGTTTATGTTGCAGTTAACACTGAGCCAATTTGAGCAATTTGTCACATGAGACAGTGTGTACCTAATGTCAAAGTGTCATGTTTAGGAATCACACCAAATCAGCACTGCATTAAGTCTGCTGATTCATGCTTTGGTCCACTATTGTAAGCTAGACTCAGCATGGTTCAGTTGAGCTCCCTAGGATGATTCAAAGCCCTCGCACAAAATAAGTATTTGCACGTCAAAAGAACTCAAAAGTAATTCACTAGTCCTTTGTTTATTGGAGGAGTTACTTTCTAAAAATAACCCACAATAGGTTAAAGATGCGAAGTAGGAGTATAGATGCTTTAAGGCTTTTGTAAAGCACCTCACTAAATACTATACACTTTTCTCAGACAGACAAACATTTTTACACTGTTCTCTCTTGTTTAAACTCTCAAAGGTCAAATCTTTGTTGAAAAATAAGTCCAGTTTTATAAAATGTAAACAAAGATGTTTGCGATTGAAGATTTATGTAACAAGCTGAACGCATTCTGCACAGGACATAAATATAGACATGGTCAACAGCCAATCAGGACGCAAAAAAATGATGCAAAATTGTGCTGGAAAATTCTGCGAAATTGCAAGACTGTGAAAGGTGAACTGTGACATACTGTAGCAAGGAAACATTGTAGAGTTTAATCAAATAAATGGAAGGAGTGGCATTCTCACAGGGTGAAGAACAATTTTTCTCCATATCTTTCACTAAAGAACAAGGTGAATTAAGTATTTTTAGGTTTACTTAGAAACCGTTTAAACTTCCAGGGAATTCGAAGATCTGCCGAGCCAAGTGAATGTCTGGCAAAGAGGATGTGGTCAAAAATGGAAAAAAAGAAAAGAAAGATAAATTCTGCATGAAAAAATGACCTTTGTACAAGAGTGTTTGTTGTCTCTCAGTCTCTTACAAAGTCTAGGTATTACTCAGAAAATTTGCCATACAGCTGAATCATCGTCGTGGTTACTTCTAATCACTCTGCAGTTCCGTTTTTTTTTCCTTTGTCACTCTTTTTTTCCACTTTGTCTCTGGAGGGGTACAAACAGGCAGCAAGGTATGAATGAATGGGCTGTCTCCTGTGTAATTGGAAGCATTCACTGATTAACGATTTTCAGCATGCATGCGTCAGAGGTAGCAGCTCCTGCTGGGAGGGAGGATTCTGTGTAATCAGCTGATTTGCTTCTCACTCTCATCTTTTATGTGCACCAGGCTTGTCAGCTTGCCTCATAACTGGCTTTGTTTGATGAGAGGTCATCATTTAAGGCATAGGGCCCTCATCAGAAATAAAAATGCCTTCAGATGTTACATCAACCTGACTCCTAGCACCCTGCATGTTAATACAAAGAGGCAAGGTAAAAGGCATGATGTAACAACATGACTTAGCTTTTACCTGTGGAAAATTGCAAGTATTGTTTTACCAAAACGCATTCAAAATTTGATCTGAAATACCTGAAAACTGCAAGATCACCTGCATATGCATTAACCCTTTAACACCTAAGCATCACTTAAATAACACATGCTGTTTGACATAGCGTTAACTCCTTAATCGTTCATGTGATCAACGGGAATCAGCCAATTCTGACATGGAGAAAAAGGTATTTTTATAGCAGCTTTGGAACGATATGCAACCCACTAACATAACGACGTTGCATAATGATGCAAAGCCGGTTTCCTCTGCGACAGAATCAGTTGATTTACATCGATTGAGTAAACACTTAATAATGATGCAAAGTTGCTTTTCTCCACTTCTGAAATAACTGTAGTTACGTTAAATGCGTAGACAAATGAAGATTTATCGTAATCAAAAGAGTGTCAACACTTAAGCTATAGCTCCAGTGTTAAAGGGTTAATGGGTATATAACAAACATTTATCAAGCAAAGCATTGGAAGAATAACCATATTGTTTAAATAGTTTTAAAGCAGGTATTTCTACAGTCAAAATCTGATATGGCCTTTATCTAATAATTTAATACATTTGGTTTTATGAAGTGGACCATATAACCCTCTCCTCCCAACAGAGACCATCTTGTAAACCTTTGACAATATAAACGGGGGATGCCCACTCCCCAATCATTAGGCCTCAAGCACACCACTGAAAATTAGTGTGTGCACTCAGTGGAGTTACCACTAATGTTTTTAGGAGCTGGAGCAGATAAGTACCAAGGAAGTTATTGAACATAGTTGTAAGTGTGGATAAAAAACTTACTGCAGTTTTTTTACACAGACAAAAAATTGTAGAAATACAGAATCTTACAGAAGAAGAATTATTGCAAATCTTCAGATAATCTATGAAGGCTATGTTCATAGCTAGCCATTTTTAATGTGATGAGTGCATGAACTGAAAAGCGGTTTTTAAGTCTCACCTCTCACCTCCCACCTTTAAAGTCTCATCCTTCCTTTGTTTAAACCCCGTCAGCTCACAACCCCAACCTAATATTAACGGTGCAACAAAAATGGCAGGCCAGGTGGCAACTCCGATGAGGAAAACGCAGATGTACATGGATCTATTTGTCTACAAGTGGATGCGTCACAATGGAGCAGAGCAGGGACCTTGTGCCTCTCCGACTGTAGCACCAACGGCAGTGCTACAAGCTTTTTCCAAAGGCATTTTTGTCTGCTCCTGATTTACAACATTTTGAATAAAGAAATACTCAGAAATGTAATTTAAAGCTTAATTTCATTTATGTATGCCCCTCATCATGAGAAAAATGCCACAAAAACATGTTAAAAACACCAAAAACAAAATTTTAATTAAATTGGATTTTTAAATAACTACCTTCAAAACTTATGGTACAATCATAAATAGTCATCATTTTCATGGTGTATTTGTATTTTAACTATTGTCAGTAAAAGACAGAGGAAAGATCCCATTTCTTTTATATCTTCTAAACAAATACAACAGTTGGCTATATGTTAAAAAAGATGGTCACCTAAGTCCTGAAAAGCTGTACTTTTTATGCATGAACAATAGACATATATTCACTGAATGTCAGGAGTCTGCTTCGCTCCATGCTGCTGCATGGCTGCACGCTATTAGGTAATCACTTCGAAAGCGGCACCTGTTCCCCACTCTTTATTAGGAGCGTACGGACCAGCAGTCTAAGTCGGATCGTCTCGACTTGATGTGTTTCTAAATTCAAGCTCTGAACAGATCATTTCTGACATCATCTTCAGGATTTTGAGACACACTCACATGCACATAAAAACAGTGATGTTACAACAGCAGGTGAAGAATTAGAGATTAAAGGATAAATGAATGAAACAACATGATAGTCAGAAACATAATCAGTCTTGACCATGCTCCAGGTATGCTCTTGTTTTGCAGTCATTGTTTTCCATTCAGCCTTTTGTCCTTGAAGCTCATCTGTCTGTTTTTGTGTCTGCATCTTTGTATTCTCCTGCCTTGTTGGCTGCAGCATTCTATCAGCACACCTGGGGCCACATGTATGAAACAGAGCCATACCAGGTGTAGAAAAAGTCTGTGCACGCACACATGTGAATATTTCCCTTTTAGTTTCTACTAGATTTACCAACTGTGTTGCATGCCCTGGGTTTTCTCATAAATATGAGTAATAATAACATTTAGTAGACATGCATGAGGTCTTATGGCACATTAAAGCCACATGCAGCATTTGTCCTGATTTATTCAGTTCTGCGTTTCAACTCCACAGCGTATAGGTAATCGATGAAAAAAAACAGATAAGCAATTGTAGTTTGTAAGTTGATCACATTCAGAAAGTGAACTTGTATTTCAGGATTTCTCCACAATACCACTTTGCACAGGTGCAATTACTTATCTGCAAGCAAAATGAATAAAAACTAAAGAAAACTGATTGACATTCTAAAATATGAAGGAATTTGTTCAATTGCAACAATACACTAAAGATATATTAGAAACAATGACAGTTTGGTGTTGATCAAAGTTTTTTTTGTTGTTGTTGATTGCATTCACATAATTCACATAACTGAATTTGACTGTTATTATTCAAGAAGATATAATCATACTTAGTCCAGATTTTTCCAATAAAGCCAAAGCATCTCAAATGCATGTTAAGGGTAGTCTATAAAAGTGACCAACATGCATGTGACTATTGGGTCAGAAACCTAAAGAAATAGTCAAGCAAACACAAAACAACTGTTATATGAAAAAGTAGAGACAGGTTAGGTATGGGAAATATGCATATATATTTCTGGATGTAAAAGAGGGGAGATAGAGAAAAAGTTTAAAGTAGAAAGTGAGCTGTTTCTCCTTCTGGGTGAGTTGTGCCTTCAGTCGTTCCACAAGGTTTTTCATGGTAATGCTGGGGGAACGGGCGTTGGCCTCCTTTTGTGCTCTGGTTTGGGTGGCAGTCGTAGGCGGACGCCTTGGTGGCCCAAACCCCAGTCATAGAACTTGGCTTTTGGGACATGGAATGTCATGTCTCTGGGAGGGAAAGAGCCTGAGCTTGTGCGAGAGGTTAAGAGATACCGTCTAGAAATAGTCGGGCTCACCTCCACACATAGCCTGAGCTCTGAAACTCAGTCCTTGGAGAGGGGTTGGACTCTCTACCACTCTGGAGTTGCTCATGGTGAGAGGTGGCGGGCTGGTGTGGGCTTACTTGTGAGACCCCAGCTCAGCCGCCAAGTGTTGGAGTTCACCCCTGTGGACGAGAGGGTCATTAACCTCCACCTCCGGGTGGGGGACAGGTCTCTGACTGTGGTTTCAGCTGACGGGCCGAACAGCAGTTTGGAGTACCCGGTTTTCTTGGTGTCTCTCGAAGGGGTTCTGGAAAGTGCCCCAACGGGGGACTCCATTGTTCTCCTGGGGGACTTCAATGCCCACGTGGGCAACGACAGTGGCCCCTGAAGGGGCGTGATTGGTGGAAATGCCCCACCCCTGATCTGAACCCGAGTGGTGTTTTGTTATTGGACTTCTGTGCTTGTCATAGTTTGTCCATAACAAACACCATGTTCGAGCACAAGGGTGTCCATCAATACACCTGGCATCAGGACACCCTAGGCAGGAGGTCAATGATTGACTTTGTAGTTGTTTCAGGTGACCTTCGGCCCTGTGTCTTGGACACTCGGATAAAGAGAGGGGCAGAGCTGTCCACCCATCACTACCTGGTGGTGAGTTGGATTCGCTGGCTGGGAAGGAGGCCGGAAAGACTTGGAAGACCCAAATGCACTGTGTCTGCCGGGAATGTCTTGCTGAGCCCTCTGTTAGGAAATTCTTTATTTCTTAGATCCAGGAGAACTTCAAACAGGTACCGAGGGAGGTTGGGGACATTGTCGTGGACCATGTTTTCCACTTCCATGGTCTCTGGTGCCTGTCGCGGCGGTAACCCCCAAATCTGGTGGTGGGAACCGGACGTAAGGGATGCCGTCAAGCTAAAGAAAGAGTCCTACCAGGCCTGGCTGGCTTGTGGGACTCCAGAGGCAGCTGACAGGTATCGGCAGTCTAAGTGAGCTGCGGCCCGGACTGCCTACCAATACAGCACACTGGTGTATGCATCAACTTCAGGTGTTTGACCTGAGATAATAATTTTTTCCATATATGACTATAAGGGGATTTGTTGCGATTAACCAGCAGAAACTACGAGGTTGGAAGTAGTAATATATACTATATTATAGACTCACTGGCAACTTTATTAGGTACATCTTGCTAGTACCGGCTTAGACCCCATTTTGCCTTCAGAACTGCCTTGAGCCTTGGTGGCATATAGATTCAACAAATTACTGGAAAAATTCCTCAGAGAGTTTGGTTTATTTTGATATTGCTGCAGATTTTATAGCTGCACATCCATAATGACAATCTTCCGTTCCACCTTATTCCAATGGTGCTCTATTGGGTTGAGATCTGGTGACTGACATTCAAACCAGATCTTGAATGTGAACTCATTTTCACATTCAAAGTCCAGCCTGAGGTGATTCCAGGTTTATGACATGGTGCCTTATTCTGCTGGAAGTAGCCACCAGAAGATGGGAGCACTGTGGTCATAAAGGGATGGACATGATCAGCAACAATTATCAGGTAGACTGTGGTGTTGTAACCATGTTCAATACAAGGATCCCAAAGTGTGTAAAGAAAATATTCCACACACCATTACACTACCACCACCTGCCTGGACTGTTGATTCAAGGCAGGACAGATTCATGCTTACATGTTGTTGATGCCAAATTGTCACACTACCATCTGAATGTGGCAGCAAAACTGGAGACTTATCACACCAGACAACGTTTTTTCCAATTTTCTTTTTTCCAATTTTGGTGAGCCCGTGTGAATTGTAACCTCAGTTTCCTGTTCTTAGCTGACAGGAGTGGCACCCCGTGTGGTCTTCTGCAGCAGTTACCCATCTGCTTCAAGGCTGGACATGTTGCATGTTCAGAGATGCTCTCCTGCAGACCGCGGTTGTAACGAGTGGGTATTTGAGGTACTGATAGAATATCAGCTGGAACCAGTCTGGCCATTTTCCTCTGACCTCTGGCAGCAGCAAGGCTTTTCTGCCCACAGAACTGCGGCTCTCTGGATGTTTTCTCTTTTTCGGGCCATTCTCTGTAAACCCTAGACATGGTTGTGGTTGAAAATCCCAGTAGATCAGCGGTTTCTGAAATACTCAGACCAGCCCGTCTAGCAGCAACAACCAGGTCACATTCAAAGTCACTTAAATCACCTTTCTTCCCCATTCAGATGGCCGGTTTGAACTGCAGCAGATCGTCTTGATCATGCCTACATGCCTAAATGCACTGGGTTGCTCTCATGTGATTGACTGATCATAAATTTGTTTTAACAAGCATTTGGACAGATGTGCATGAAAGTGTCCAGTGAGTGTATATTTATGTATTTTTGTATGAATTGAAACTTTTCCATTCATCTTCCTTGGGTTATATCATACAGCTGACATGCCATTTTAAACTTATGATAACACGAGTTGTATGCTGCTTTAATGTTTCTATTTGCCCACATTTGTGATACAGTCATCATTAAATAAACAAAGGAAGTCTAATGATATCCCTGAAAGTAAAATCTAGTCCTGCTTTGATATCTGCCCTTCAATGGCTCTGTCTGCTTCACAGTTTTTCCAAACTCAAGAGTCACTGCATTTTTATTAAAAATGTAGACATCCCCTACATGTTTCAGGCAAATCGGTCTCCTGGCATTTATTCAAATCGCTAAAATAGTTTAGTGGGAAATGTTCCAATTGACTGCATGCCAAATGAAACAGAGATTTGCATGGATGAGTACTGAGAATTAGCCCAGTTAGCATTCCAGTTATGGCTTAAGTATCAGCAGCGCAGGCATATGAGTGTGTGCTTGGATGCACGAGTGCGAACAATGTATCAGATTAAAATCATTCATCACCATGCTCTCAGCTGAAATAGAGCACAAAATGTATCATGGGCCAAATCACAGTTAAAAGTTAAAATACTGCTTCAATTTACCTTCAGTCTCTCCCTAATAGACATGCATATCCACACTAAAACTGAAGAACATTTACTGTTTTGAAGTAGTTTCATCAGTGATTGAAGAATTTTCAAGTAAGTATATGACTGTGAAGGAGTTTTTACTGGCCTGTTGGTTAATTTTTTAAAGACGCACTCCAATAAAAATTCTGTATTTGGTGTTTTAACATGTTCTTGTGGGATTTTCTCATGATGGAGGTTCTGTAAACTAGCAGTAGAGTATGTGTCATGGCGTCGACGACTACGCAGACCCAGATGCTAAAACCCGGAAGAAACTCAGACACGGGAGTATAGATGAATTTTTAATAAGTAGATTCAGTCCAGAACTGAGACATAGAGGCTAAAGCAGGAGAGTCAGAATCGAGGCTTCTGTGGAAACCCGGAGGAGCGTCGGGGAAGTACGCTGCGATGCCGAAGGGCGAAGAGGGACACTGTGATGAGTGATCCGGAGGACAGCGAGGAAGACTGCGCATCTTGAGCAGCGTGAGACGAGGACAGAACCAGCGGCAGCCGTGGAGGAAGGACCTGGAGGCGTACAACAGGAGGAGGTAAGTACGAGGCTAGGAAACCAGAAGCCAGTTACTTAGCTAGAGGTCAGGCGTAAGCACCGGAGAGTGTATAACGGACTGGCGTAGAATGCTGGGGTGGATCTCCTTGGGGTGGATCTCCTTAAGAAGGTCAGCAGGCAATGAGGCGATGAATGGCAGCTGGTTCCAATCAGAGAGCAGGGAGGGGGAGGCAGCTGACGGGGAACCGTGACAGTGTGTACGTAAAAGGATGATGGCAAATGAGGGCTTACAATGGGTTAACGGTCCCACCCACAGCTCAGAGGCACATTTCTAATGAAAAACTTACGTTCTGAAGAACCCAAGACAATGACAGGTTTTTTTGATTTTGGCTAAAAACTGCATTATCAAAATAAAAAACACTGGGAACACTTTAAAAATAGATCAAAAGATGATTGGAGTGGGACTTCAATGTAAATACAGGAAATAAATGTTCACAAAAAAAAAAATCCTCACTTTGTATGTTGAGTAAACAATATCATATTTCCTTTCTGTTCTTTTCAATCTAAAACAGAAATTGATTTTTCAACTTAGTTCCTGTTGGTCTGTATAGTAAAGACCTAGTTTCATTTTTCATCTTTCATCTTACCTCCACTTTTTGATTGCTTCCTCTTTTTCCTGGTATTTTCAACACTTCTAGTAATTCCTTTTCTTTTTACACCCTGCTGGTATGTGTTGAAATATCTTCAGGGCATTTGTGTACGCTTTGCCCGTGGGGTTTGTGTTGTGTGGTAGACCCCAGCCTTTATGGCCCTAAAAGACCTGCTTTCTAAGTGACAGCTGTGGTTGTCAAAAGTTTGTGTTTTTTTCCCCAATTTTTGGTCACTCGGCAACAACTGGAGGACCTCCAGGGGACAAAGAAACTATAGATCAAACATAAATGATGAATAAACTCTTAAAGCTAGCTTGATACAAACCTTTACCCCCAAACCTCAAGTGAAAAAAAACCTGCTATAGCGTAGCGTGCCATTATCTTTTGCTTTCAATACATTGTGTTTGTTTGGACTCTTTCTTACTCTGTTTCTTTATTCTTTCAATCTCCTTTTAAATCTAGATGAAAAAAATATCTGAAATGTCACAAAATTTTCCTCAAAACTTCTTGGGACAATTGTTTCTTTTATTTATATTTGGTCCTGTTGATAATTAGGGGATACATAAAAGGTGATCCTTTGTGTAAATTTTTTCAATTCTGTTGAAGCTTTCAACAACAACAGTAATTTCTTAAATTGATCAAAATGCTCTAAAAGGATGTTGTGTTTGGAAAAGCATTTGATTAAAATCAACCAATCTTAACTTATAACACAAAAGTTACAAAACATGATAACGCTGAATAAATTGAGATTATCCATTATTTTTCGAACCCAATGAATTCCGTTTAATGAGCCAGGGTATACCCCAGACAGGTCACCAGTCTGTTGCAGGGGTCAATTAAGATCAATGAATTAAAATAATTTCAAATATTTTAGTTTACTATAGTTTAATTTGGTCTATATCATTCTAATATGGACAAATGGTCTCATCTGCATTTGAATGTCCTTTAAGTGACTAATAGATCACATGACAGGATTTTAAGTGTAATCCCTGTCCTCAGCAAGCAAAAAGTGACTATAGGAACAAAAACTCCATCAAATAGTAGACAGCGTAGCACTTGACTTTCTTCTTAAAGGCCTATAGTGCTTAACAGTCCCATTCACGAATACACACATTCACACACTGATGGCAGATCCACTGGTGCCAACTTATAATCACCAGGAACAATGTGGGGTTCAGTGGCTTGGCTGAAGATGCTTCAACACATTGGAGTCATAGAAAAGCTACAGACAAACACAATACAGTGGAACATTTCTTGGATGTAGATGAACAGATGAAAGCATCCCGTTCTACCACATCCCTGGAAAGTACTGAAAAAATAAGTTTATCACTGCTGCAGTCAATAAGGAAAATGAGGACAGAGAAATTCAAAATCCCTGGAACGTCTGTTTTGGACGGAAATTCCTAATCTGTCTTTAAATGCTTTGGTAATTTAGGAAACTAAGTGATCAAAAAGATCTTGTATCCCTTTCATATTTTTTTGCTTTGGTTAAATCAGTCTCTTAAAAGCATTTTTCCTCTGACGTCTGTCTTAAGCTACGTATCCACACCGGACATGTAACGTGCATTCAAGAACGAACATTTAGCACAGTTAGCCAATGGTGTTCACATTGAACAAGTAGGGAGGAGCTTCTTCTTTTTTTTTGTTTTGCAACTGTTTTATAGCGCATGTCCACCACCTACAGTTGGAAGAAGCTTGGTGAAAAATTATAGAGGCGGTGCAAATTAATTGTAATTTAATTAAGACTGGCCACAAACCACAATATGAATTCCTCATCTATGATTAATTTTCAAAGAGTTGGCACTCCTGTGAATTAAAAGGGACGCCATCCTTGTGTCACAACCAAATCCGAGTCCCGGATCTATCAAAGTTTGACCCGGTTTAACTTGCAACCCGTATTCAGTGGCCGCATGTTTTGTACGCAGAGTCCAAAAACTATCTTAAAAATTTGTTGGCTACTTGTAAACACAAGAGTTTTGAACACAAAAGCCCAAAAATCATTTATGCACTAAACGTAGACTTTTCATAGCCGCTTGTGAATGCAGCTTTTTAATGGCCTGTACAAACTTCTCTGTGTTTGCAGTAACTTTATGCATTTTTGAAAACAGTCATTTTAGTCCTTGCCAGTGTTTTAACATGAGTAGTATGAAACTGGTTTGATGAAAGGGACAGCCTTTAATTTAGAACATTGAACTGTTTTAATCACAGTCCTATAACTGTCTAAAGCCAAGGTTGTAGACCACTGGGTCCACTTTTTGTCTATGCGTAAACTGCTTATTTTGCCTGAATTGCATAAAAAGCATAATACTGATAAATTGAAATTACAAATGCTTGAGGTTTTTTTTCTAGTCAGATTAAATACACAGTTTGAAAACAACAAGCGGGTAATTTCTGAAGTACTTCAACTGACAGGGAGATCCCATAAAAAGAATGCCAGAAATATGCACCTTATGTTTGGTAAAGGTTTTTTTTTCCATGAACCCAAAAGACATTTTCAATGTCATGTCAGCATTTGAGCTATGAAGGAATTCAAGAGGTTTGAATGATGGAAGCCGGAGTCCCCAGAGAAAACCCAGGCATGCACAGGGAAAAACATGCAAACTCCACACAGAAAGGTCCCCCATTGGTGTTCTGTTTCAGGTCCCCCAGCTGGGCCTTCTTGCTATGATGCAGGAACTTTAACCACTGCGCCACCGTGCAGCCCATTTTCTGATTTCAATAATCTTAATTAAAAGACCTGGGAATTCGTTTACAGTAGATCAAAAGATGATCAGAGTTGTACTTTAGCAAGTGCACTACACAATCTGCATAATTTTCTGCTGTTTGGATTTCGGAAATAAGTGAAACTATCTGGCCAGAACTGTTAAGTCCATCATTGGGTTTTACTTAAATTCATATACAGCATGGTGTCAAAACTGACTTGTAAAGAATTTTTTTCAATATAAATCATTTAAATGTCCTGTGTGCATCAGTCGTCTTTGCAGTCTGAACTGTAGGGGGGGGGGGTCTTTTACAGTAGGCTTAAAAGGGGGCAGTGGGGGTCCTTCACAGCTGCTGAGAAAAAACACGTGGAGGATACCAAGAGCATCCCATTAATCCCAAACATGTGATCTCTACAAGTAGAAGGAAAATACCTGGAACAGCAGCAACAATTTTTTGGAGAAAAAAAAGGCTCTTCATCTTGTAGTTCCCATTCAAACCAACATTTTTCCATGGCTCAATGCATGATTCAGCAAGCAATGTTAAATATGTATTATCGCAATATGTAGGAGATTCATTTAAAAAGTACTGTCTGTACACTAATACCCCAAAGGAATCAGTATTTTATGTCCAGAAAGATATGAGAAATTTAAACCTCTGATTTCTTTACTGAATTAGCAATAGTTTCAGTATTTATTTATATTGCTTCAATGCAGTATTGTACAGCAGCTACACATTGCAATATCAACAGCCCCAAGACTAAAGAAAGGTAATATCACAATGAATGCAGTTTATCTGAGCATTTAACTTGAGAAAAAACAATCGCTTCCATGTCATGTCCAGTATTAAATTAGATGCCATTGTGTCTCTGCACTGTTCTACCTGACACATCCCTTTTATTTCAATGCAGCAATGTGGGCCACCAGTCATGCATTTCACTAAAATACAGATCCTTTCACTTATTCAGCATTCTGTCAGAGAGCTGCGTGGCAGAATTCAATTTACTGCTCTGCACATCCTGCTGAGGGCAAAGAATGTCGCCTGGCTGTCGCTTATAAATATGTATATAGCCTGCACTAACTGCTATCAGAGCGTTTGGAAAACTGTTTTGCCTTAAATGTAGAAACCATTACGTGTTTACTCTTAAAGATTCTTGGCACAGGGGCTGCCCATTAAAAAAAAAAAATCACTGGTGTGAGCAATTAGCAAACCTTTGATTTCTTTCTTACGTTGGGTCATACTTTCCTCAGGTGGAGGGCGTTTATCCCAGCCATGAAAGTTAAAAGGCCATGCCAAAACTACTGAATCACTGACAGGCACGATGCCCAGAACAACTTTCCGTGATAACTTCCTTGTATCTGCCACATGAGCCCTTGCCAGTTTGGCAGCCTGGAGCAGATGGAGCTGGAGGCTTTCACAGATGCTCTCCTGCTGCGTTTGAGAGCATCATGGATCAGGCACAACAGGTGACAAGGCGATGCAGCTGCGTTGCTGAGCGCTTTCTTGAGACTTGAGACTTTGTTCGCAGAAGGTCAGAGGATCATGATAAATTGTGTTGCAGAATAATCTGGGGAACGAGGTTTAGAGTGAGAGAATGTCAGCCAAAAGCAGGCAGGTCATTTCCCATCTGTGCAGGGGGCCCAAGCTGCAGAGTTAGCAGTGTTGGATTCAAACGATAACAGTGGCTACAGATGTGCTGCCTCATATGCAAGACCATTCCTTCTCATCTTCCTCTCAGAGGGAGAGTTCAGCTGAGTCAGCACAACACTGATAAAATGTCACCATGTGGCATGTTGTGTACTTTGATATTAGTTCATCAGCAAGCATGCATCAATTTCGTTGCACAGAAACCAGCTCCATCCTTCAAACACCTACCTTAACTCACTTTAAAAGTTTGTTTTGCAAAAAATCACCAATATGCTACTGGGAAAACTTCTTCAAGCACCCATAACAAATAAACATTTCTGTGCCTACTTCATGTAGGGATGTTCTGATCAGGTTTTTTTTTACCCTGATATGATTCTAAGTCATTTGATTTTTAGGATCTGCTGAAGTCCTGATCCCATACCTTTGTTACACAATAAAAAAGTAACAAATTTAATAAAGAGAAGTAGGTGTTCCCCTATTTTATTTTATTTTATTCACCTTGTTTTAGCAAGTCAAACAGGATTTAAAAACTACCAACTAGAAAAAATAGGTAACTATTAACTAGTAAAAATAGGAGATAATTAGTCATGTGGGAACGTTTGGTGACTGCAGTGTTACAATCCTTAGATCTATTGAACATTTTTGATCATATGATGATTCAAATCTCCATTAAAACTAATGATGATTTTCTTTTAAAACCATTGTTGTAGCATGAATATGATGATGAGTGTTCATTACTACCTCAACTCATTGTAAAAATTTATTAGTTTAGGTGATTTTTGGGAGATAATGTTTTTTTTAATCTCTCTTTCCCAGAGTTTGCACTTTGTAGACGGTCCCTTGGCAGGTGTCTCACTGACGTCTTTTTGTCGGCAGTGCAGAGAGAGAAATTCGGTAACCCTTTCTTTTACAGTACAGTGCTTACAGTGTACTTGAATGGTATTTACATGGTCCTCATTGTGTAACTGGGTACTTACAGGGTATTTACATGGTAGTTTTTTGTGTCTACTCGGTACTTACATGGTACTTGCTGTGTATTTATGTAGTACTATTTGGTTCATACTTATGAGGTACATACTAGGTACTTATAATATACTTACTGGATATTTTACATGATGTGCAAAGGTGTCTTTTGTGGTACTTACCACATGTAAGAACAAGGAAAGTGCAAATAAAGTACCTTGAATTTAAGTCTGCACTCATATGTTTCATGGTATTTATCATGAATTTACCACAAAAACTACTCCTTACGTATAATGAAAGTGGGCTGTAAAAGAAAGTCAGCCCTATTTCCACTCTATTACATGGTACTTTCACTAGTAAATGCTGGGTATGTTCACGTATTACCTTCCCGTACAGTGTACATACGCACTAGGTCTTCTGACCTTACCAAAGGAAACAATGCTAACTTGTTGGTAAAGGTGAAGTAACTGCATTGTAAAAACATATTCTGGCCTGATTGCTTCTTGTAACATGCGGCAAATTTAAAGAAAAACAAGACAGGAGTGAAAACAACAACCTTTAATATGATACACTTCTGCAGCATACAAAGTGTCATCACAATGAAATTTGTTTTAAGTTCTCAACAAAACAGTAAAAAGGAGCATTCCAAAGAACACATTATGTTTCATATTATGTATCTTTTCTTCCAGAGCGTTGTGTTGTTCCAGGGATGATTCGCACTCCTTTGCATAGCTCATGAGTTTGTCACCCACCGTGAAAACAGGAAGTGGCCCCAGATCCTCACCTTTTCCAGCCAAAGTAATTTCTGCAATAACTGCAATCAAATCTACAGTATTTTCGTCTATATTACACGGGCGACATGTGGGGATCGTGCTTTTGTCCGTCAAAATTCCATCAGTACAGTTTGGTATCGGTGGAGGACTTCTTCAGGGTTTGTAACTGCAAGAAAAATCACAATACGAGCTCAAATGAACATAAAAAGCATAACGACTTTGATAAAGTACAAAGTATATTATATTTATTTAATCATTTCTGTAATGAGTTTGATAAATCTTTGTGAATTCTTTATTGCTTTGACTGATATGCTTTCAAACAAATAAAATTCTCCTCAATTATAAACAGGATAGATTATTCACAACTTCACTTTTTCTTTTAGCTTTTGTTCCAAACAGGAACTTGTTTTAACATAATGTCAGGAAAAAATGAAAAACAACAAGGCTAAATATTTACTTTTAATACTGAATGCAACCTGAGTGTGTGTTTTTTGTTGACCAGGTCGGGGCGAGCAAATCTGCAAATTCCCAGCACATTTAAATATTGCATGACAGCCCCCAATGTGAACGAGTGCATTAATCCGGAGCGCCTCGAGCTGCGCAACAATTTAAATTTCTCTTCATTTGGCAGGTAAGCCAGTGTTTTAAATATAGAGCCCTGGATATATCTATAATGTTTTCAAAGAAGTCGATCAAAAATATACACGCACAGTGAGTGACTTACGTCCTTTACCTTAATATGATCGGTGGGTGAGTATGAAGAGCTAATCATGATTTGAATAAAATAAATGTCTGATCCCTGATCGGGATTCAACATCCGGTTTCGAGCAACTCTGAAACCTCGTGATCAGACTCGATTTGCGATCATAAGATAGGATCGGGACATCAGCATCTACATGTGTTAAATAAAGGCCATTAAAATGTAGAAATCATTGCCTCTTGGCTAATTAAAAAAGATCCTGTGCAGCAGAGGAACTACTTGTTTTATTTTGTTAAGCCAAAGGCAAAAAAAACATGCATTAATGGGGAGTTCTCCCTCCCCTCCTTCTCTCCCAACACTGAATAAGACCTTAGACCAAATATCAGCAGATTTGATTATTCATTTCTTTATAATAAGGCAATTTGGCCTCCTTTTTAATAACAAAGGGTCGGAAATGACGGATGTACATTTGTGAGAAAGAAATACAAATCTGGTCATAAGACAATATTAAATAGATACAAAAAAAATTAATTCCTTCACTTGACATTCGAAATGGCAGAAGACTTCATTTGCTTACAGCCAATAGGTGCTGCCTGTCTGCTAAATATTTAAAATTGATCTGATGAGGAATTGTGGATATTTATTTGCAGGATTTTACCAAAAATCTCTCATCTTCTTACTTTCCTAGTGTTCACAAAGCTAAATAAAGCTCTTAACAGAGTTAGAGAGGAGAGTGATGAAGCGAGACACTGACACCTCTGCATCTGATCTGCAGATTAGTGCACCAGAAAAGGGTTCCAGGTTCCAGGTGAGTGAAGTTGGCTCAGTATTGACTGGATCTGTCACACACTCTAATGACTCATGTTGGAACAGTTTTTAGATTAAAAGGATCTATCAAAGATATGCCACTATAAGCGCTTTTCCTTTCTTTGGGCTTAATGGCAAATTCTTGAATGAAAATGGACAAATCACTGTCTCCACAGTCAGGATTTATTGGCAAATCCACTAAAGTTGAGTGGATTTGGGTTATCTGCAGGTTACACTGCAGACAGCGACACCTCAGTTGCCTTCATAACAAGATAGGTTTCTGAGCAATCCTGGAATACAGCAGGCTATCAGTTAAGTATTCTTCTATTGATTTGACATTCAAATAAATTGAGAGTTGCTGCGTGAATCCTTCATCCTTGTATCGATGTCCCCATTTGCATTATTGTCAGTGGACTGTTATTCCAGGCACAGTTAGATCATGTCTCACCAAAACACTTTCAATCTCTCCTGGAGGGACCATTCCTCAGTTTTTCAGTAGATGTTGAAAAAAATCCATCAAACCATTTTTGAAAATGTGGTCAAAAGTGGTCTTTAAATGACAACATCTACAAATTGTTGTTAATGATATTGGTTCAAGTTTATATGTCACTTTAAGGACTGCTCCTTCTGAAAGTTCAAGTTTCTTTACATGATTATATATATTCTGCAGTCTTTTATCCAACCATACAAATACATACGTACAAATATTTTTTTTGTTATCTCAATCAAGATTTAGTTGAACATGTGGTCCCAGTCAGATTTTCGGGGGCTCCTATGTGGAAGGCATGAAACTATTTTCTTTAGATCAAATGTCTATTAAATAATGGGAACTAAGAATAAAATGTATTGGAATGTATGTAGGACTGCTGGGTGAAGCAGTGGTTAGCACTTTTGCCTCAAAATGAAAAGGTTGCAGTTCAAACCTTAGCTGGGACCCTTCTGTGTGGAGTTTGCACGTCCTCTTCATGTGCATTTGGGGTTTTCTCTGGGCACTCTGGCTTCCTTCCACAGTCCAAATACATGATTTGTAGATTTATAGCCTCTCTAAATTTTCCCTAGATGTGAGTGTGTATCATTGTGTGGTCCTGAAACATACTGATAACTTGTTCAGGGTGTAGCTGTCTCGCAGATTTTCTTTAGCATGACTTTGCATATTTTTTATTGTTTTTTTGGCGGGGAGCATTGTGTTCTGCATCCTGATTGGCTGTAGACCATTGTCATTCAATCTCCTCCTTGCTCTGTCTCCTGTACAGAGTGCTTGCAGTTTGGAAATTAACCTAAATCTTTGAATGTGATCAGATCTTTGTTTTCATTTATTTTCACTTATTTTTTATGAGGGTTTGAACCTTAAGAGTTTTAAGAAGAGAAAGAATGTATTCACGTTTGTTTGAGAAAAGTCTATGAAGTGTTCAGTAAAGGATTTTTCAGCCTTAAAACATATGTAATCCTACTTTACCGATTTTACCTAATAATGGTTATTTCTGGAACATATTCTCCATGATAAAAAAGGGAACCCTGTATTTTACAATGCAATAGAATTTTCTGTTCTATCTTTTTGTCTTTAGTAATGATATTTATTATATATGTCTTCAGACAAATAGCCATACATTTTTTTAGGAAGCATGCACTGTTCGATGTTTTTCTAATCCCTCTTCTAACCCCCCTCTTTCCCATTCAGGGTCATGCACAAGTTGCCAGTCAAGAGAGACAGACAATCACATACAGTTACAGTGCCTGGAGAAAACCCATGCACGCATGAGGAGAACATGGAAACTCCACACAGAAAGGTCCCCCATGGGATTTGAAGCAGGGTCTTCACGCCTTGAGGTAAGAGCGCTAACTAAATTTTTAGTGTTAAATTTTATAGTAATGGTTTAATAGATCACAGAGAAATATACATGTCGTTTAACTACAATTCAAGGACTCAATTTTCAAGGCAAAATCTGAGTTTTACACCGGCCTAATCCATGTCTCCGTTTTCACTTTTTTACCAAGCTGCTTCAATCCTTTGGCTCTCCTCATTCTCACCTTCACTCATCTGACACATCCAACTCCCTGTTGCAGTTTTTCAATTTAACAATTCAAGATATTAACTAGAACCTCATGTCGTTATCTCTGCCTCTTCCCTACTCCGAGTTCCTCTCATATTGTCAACTTTTTTTTCTAAATGTTTTACTTCCATGTCTCTTGCATCTGCAATCTCATCCATACATCTAAGCCTCTGCTAGTCAGTTAGACCCCCTTTCGACAACTTTCCTTAAATGCTGCCTTTCCTTCACTTCATTATGTCTGTCATTCATTCCTCAATCACAGCTGCAATTGTTCCCATTTTCAAATCTGCTGCTGTCAAATAGATTCCAAAAATTTTTAATGACATCACCCCAAATTTACTTTACCATATAGTACTTCTAAACACAACCAATGACCTCCTCCCAACTTGGGTTTAATTAACATCCTCATTTTCCTTAGTCAGAGTGCCACTTTTGACACAATCTCCCTCACTGTTCTGTTCTATTGCCTCTCTTCTTTTTGTGTCTCATACACTCCCTTTAACTAGTTTTTAAGGTCCCATTCCCTCAGCTCCCAGCCCTTCCCTGTTACATCTGGTGTACCTCAGGGCTCTGTCCTGGGGAATTCTTGCTTCATTAATTTCCAGTGTTTTTACTAAGCTTTATAAAATAAATAAATCCGATCTCTAAACATCCTCCTCGTCTTCCATGCATTGTGATGTGATATGGTCTACATAGATAGAAATTGGAAAGTATCTGCTGTAAATCAAAGTATTGTTCACATCTGTGTTTTCGAATGACTTATTGCATGACTTGGTTTGTGTTTATTCACATAAATTATTTTATAGAAACAGTGTAATTGTAAAATAGTGTTTGGAAAATGTGTTTAATGGAATGTTTATTGCTTTTTTTCTTGTTTTACTTTGTCATATCAATATTATTCTATGCAGTGTCCTTTGATTTCTTGAAAGGTGTTCCTAAATAAAAACAATTATTTGTATCATAACTAGTAACAATGGGTGTTTGATGGACCTGCTAAATTTTATCAAGCTTATATCATTTTCCCAACAATGTTCATATTGTTGGTAAAGATAATATTTAAGAAAATGTTTAGTCATACAGACATTGTTGCTGTTGTGTGGTGGGTCTGACCAGGCCACAAACTGGTTTACTTTTGTCAAACATACTTGTGTGTACCAATGGGAACAATGCTGGTGGAGCCACTAACCCAGCTTAATCCCCAATGCATTTTAATTCCAAATAGCTAGAAATATTGACAACTAAATTTTCATTTATTTTTTGTTAATTATCACTGTGCTCACATAGCTATAGTATAGCATGGCATGTCAAAAACACCATAAAACTAACTAAAACCTGAGTTTAAGTCATGGTAGTGACCATTTTCCCTGACACAAAACAGCCAGCAGCAGCTGTGCCCAAAGCCAGTGCCTGTATCGTCCATCTATATAATGTCACCCTTTGGAGTGGAATGAGCAATAAATTTGTCATGCACAGAGGCACACCATCCCTCATTTTTGTGGGCTGGTATCTGCAAAAGCTCCCCCATACTACCAGAGCATTATAAAGGCACAATGCCAATGCACTGACAGTTCATATGGATCCGAAGTAGTTCACTGCCAGTAATTTCAACAGGTGGACTCACCATACATTGGCCCCTCGCTATAATGCAGTTCACCTTTTGCAGTTTCGCCATTTTGTGGATTTTTTTCAGAGCAGTTTTGCATGCTTTATTTCCCAGCACTCTGTGTTCTGCATCCTAAATAGGTGTGTCCCAGGGGTAGGAAAAATACAGCCCTGGCCATTGGTGTCCCATTAAACTTTTTAACCTGGTCTACCAAACTGGAATAAATAATATTGATAATCCTTGTTAGTGTATAGTTTTCCCTGTTATTCTGCTGTTTCCCTAAAGATAGTGCGCTACAAATACATTGACCTATGTTTAGGTGCATTAATGTGTTTGTAGTTAATCTGGATTCATATGTGTTTTCCGAGCTGGACAAGCATTTTTCTGATCATTCCACACCAAATGAATGCAGCATTTTTTTTCCTGAGGAACATCAACCCATTGGTGAAATGGGCGCTAATATGGGAATACAAGCCAAAGTTTTGAAATAAAAATTTCAAAATGTTCTGTTTTTAAATATATATATCTATCAATTTTCAATCAAAGTTAAAGCATGTTTTCATCCAGATTCCATGTTATTTCTTTCTCTTATAAAGTGGAATACCAAAACACTCCATGCATCAGCTCCTGGTCCGGCCCTTTTGTCAATTTTTAGAACCCTTTTTGCCGCTCGAATCAAAAAGTTTGTCCACCCCTGCTCTATGCCATTGTCAAACAATGTTTCTCTGTGCCGTGTCTCCTGTACAGAATATGTTCAATCTTTGATCTAAAGCAGATCTGTTTTCATTTTATGATACTGGATTTATTTTCTACAAAGGTTTGTATACTTTGAGAGTTTGAACAAGAGCTAAAAGTGTGAAAATAGTTATGTCTGTCTGAGACATGTGTTGTAGTGAGGGATTTTACAACCTTAAAACATTAAGAGTTATTGTAAAAGATAAAAGATGAGTTCTTAAGGGATTTAACCTATCGCAGGTTCTTTTTAGAACGTAATCACCGCGCTAAACGTGGGATGACTAAATAGGCAAAAGAAACAAATTAATACATTAAACCTTAAGCCTTGTTTGTTATGCCGTGTGTGTAAGACAAATTGACTTAAATCTGTCCTCCTAACAACATTTTGCTGCTTTAGTTGCCAACTTGTCTTTCTGTCTTTCTGTGTTGTGTGGTAAGTCATTGTGTTGTGTTGTGACCCTTCTGGGCCACCGTAGTTCCATCAGGGTCTCTAGTTTTTTCATGGCAACTTTGCATGCTTTTTTTTTAACAACGCATTTTCTTCTTAACAATCTATGTAAATGGTCATATATGTGTGTTTTGGGCCTTCACGGTCAAATTTTGTGCCTTCACGTATCGCTACGCAAGTTTTTAAGTTATTTTTCAGGCTCCACATACAAAACGATTGGCCATTGAACTTCGACTAATCAGGTTCTCAGCTTTGGTAATGACGTATGTAGCTTCCATTTCGATTCATGGAAATGCCAAGTCTTTCATATATCGGAATTGAACTGTAAAAGAGAAAGCCTAGAGCGAGACTTGCAGCGCTTTGACATTTCTCACCAAAGCTTCTTCTTACTGTGAGTCCATGCACTAATATTGGGTAGCGACAAGCTAGTGTGAACGCAATTATGCATTCAACACGTTCATCACATGTCCAGTGAAAACGTAGCATCGGACTTTCTGCAAATGCTTGACATTGATGACTAATATTGTAACATCTAAGGTTGTGTTTTTTTTCTTGGATACCAAACTTGTGTGCAAATGTAAATCCAAATAATCCAATGAAATATAATGGCCATGTATTTGTTTTTCTTTTTTGACACATCTAATTAAGCTTTTTTGGTTTTACAGCTATAATATTTTGGCCTGAATTGGACTGAACAAAAATTGATCGGACAATAAGTCTTAAACGATTCATTTTAATTTTTAGGGTTGCTCCTGATAGAATGTTGCTGTAACTCAAAATAATCAAATACATCTCAGCAGCCAGTGAGAAAATATTTACAGCTGACTTTTACAGTTGTACACTGCATATCTCTTAGGACACTGGATAATGCTCTGTGAATTTTGATAAGTCGCCGTAGATAATAAATGTGATTTGTTTTACTACTTTCATGTCTGGAGTGCACTTCCTTAAGTAGCAGAGTAAGAGGAATGACCTCTCATAAAATTGCAATTAGGGTAATGTTGGAATAAGCAGTGGAGCCTTGTAGATGCTGATTGTGATAAATGTCTGTCCCTTCACCACCACTGTGAAGGTGAAAGTTGCTTCTGAGTTCAGGTTGCTCGCTGTTTCTCATTATTTTGGAGAATATAAAGGCGACGCTGAACTGATGCTCTCACTGTATATCTGACTTCAAACAGAGAGTTTGCTTTGTAGCCAATCTCCTTTTGAAAAAACGGCAGTGCCAAACATTTTGATGAGTTTCAGAGGGATGCACTGAAGCAGCCCTTTTGACAACTGATTCCCTTAAAGCTAAGCATAATGTTTTCATTTTCGTTGAAGACAGTCTATAATCTTTGACATTTGTGCAGTAATTTCCATGGAACAGATTGTCATCAAGGGCACAAAATGGAGGGATTTTAAAGAGAAATGTGCTTTGATTTGAAATCCCCCGAATGAAAGAAGCCATTTAGTGTGAGGAACAGTCCAGTATATTTTTCTTTTTTCTCCTTTTTTATGTAGTTCAATTCTTTTTTTTTTTTTGCTGCATTCCCTGACAAGGTTCTGTGATTTGAAACAGAGCTGTAATTTCATGTGGACGTTTTTGACAGTGTCTGACAGCCACAAAGTCTCCTTTTTAAAACATGTGCTCACATCCCTGCCTGAAATTATGCTGTTATCTTAGGAAATATTATAAAGATTATAAAAAAATCTGTAGATAAACACACACTTCACACATACTTTAGACTATGGTAAAACTCAGTGATAAATTACATTCTGTAGTTCTGTAGTTCCCATACGAACTATACACTTTCATACATGATACAGCAGGTGTTAACAGACTTCAGATGAACAAATAAATCCTAGAACTGTTAAATCTAATGCAGCATTTTTACTTGCAAATCATAATCTGTTACATAAAACTAGTTCAATTAATTTAAACTACAGCCATCCAGATTTGAGAGCATATTTTATTTTGAGATTTGAGAGCACATTTTAGCTCCTTGTACACAGCAGAAACAAATGATAAAAGCTGCCTTTTATATCCTCCAACCTCCTGCTCTTCAAACCAGTGTTTTAAACTTTACAGGAAAGATGTGTCATTTAAACTACGTCAGAGACTCAAATTCATCTATTAATTACTGGATGAATGTTCCAAATCGTGAATAAACATATACCATAAGTCCTCATACCATATGAGTGCTGCCTCATGTGATATTACTTTAAAGTGGATTTTTGCTAATGCAAAGATTTTAAGCATAAAAAAATAAAAATGGTAAATTTCATACTGGCAGGTCTCGTCAAGCTTCCTGTTGTGTCGTGTGGGGTTTCCTGTTTTATTTTGAAAGTCTAACCTACCTCTCGTTCCAGACCTTCCCCTTCCTGCCTTGTCTGTTCTTCACACCCGAGTCTGCCTCATCATCCCCGATCATTCCCACCTGTGCTTCCCCTCCTCATGTATTTATAGCCTGTGTTTCCCTTTGTCCTGTGCCTGTTTGTCATGTGCTTTCACCTGACAAAGCAAGCTCATCTCTTGAATCTGAATCAAGGGATTAAATCCTTAAGCTCTGCATCTGAGTCCGGTCCTGTGTTCTGCCTTGTCACATACATACATATTGCATTTATAGATTTGATTATAGGGCACATATTTTTTGTCACATATTTATTTCATTGTTATTCATCTCACAATAGCAGCTGAGTATGATGACAGGTGAGGCACTACCTCATCGGCATCCCTTTACTGCTTGTCTCTGGTTGCTTTGTCAGCAACTTATTACAGATAATGTGTTTTTATATCTATAGTAAAAAGCTATAGAAACATCAACACAACCAGATCAAAATAAACACACCTATCATCTATTAACAGCACAACAACACATAGCAGTATTTGTTTTTATTACCAGAGTTGCATGTTGCAGAAAATGGTCAAGTTCAACTGTTTCCAACAGAATCTCTTCATAAGTTTCTGAAGGTGGGTGCCGGTTTGAATCCACAGCTACCCTGAAGTCCATTTAAAAGAAATATATTGTTCTTACAGCTCAACAAATAATCTCTATCATGTATTAAATGATTACTAACAACTCTGATTATTAAAAAGAAAAATTAAACAGCTGCAGATGTTCTGTCTAAAACGCAAAACAACTATTTAATTTAATTCAGCAGACTGCATGCATATACATGAATATATTGTCTGTGTTCCCTTCAAGAATTGTGTCATTTGACAAAATATGGCCATCTCACTTTAGTCTGCATGTTACTATTGTATACAGTGCCTGTTCTTTAGTTTCTGGAGAAATCAAAAGAATGGGCTTCATGGCTTCTCCCAACCTTTGTAGTTTAGGAAGGGAGATAGCTCCAAGGGGTTGATGATGATTATAACAGGACCTGGATTTAGCTCTTTGTGTCAAATTTTAACAAAAGAAAGTCTCTAAAATACCTGTGAGATTGGATTAGTCTCACATCAGCAGCTGCTGATCCCATACATTGATAACTAGTGTTGCTCTGGCCCATAACAGCTTCATCTGTGAGAAATGTGATAGGTACACTGGAGGGATTACAACATTATCCACTTTCTTTTGTGACTGGGAGTCTTAGTCAACTTCCAAGAAGGACTTCACAAGATGTCTTTCAATAGTCCCTGTGACTCACTGTTCCTCAAGATTTATAATACTGATTATTTTTTTAGCTATCCTACCCCGCTATCCCTGTCCCACTCACTGTTAATGTGGTCATTCTGTGTTTTGTTTGACTGAATAAATGTGGTCCAGGTAATTGGAAGCACCTAGTACTTAGATAGTTAGAAAACAAATAGCATGGTAAATCTCAAGGACCAGCATTGAAGACCAGTGCTCTAGAGCCTCATTTCCACTGAGCGGTATGGTACCATTTTTGCAATGCTTTAATTTTACATATAATAAACCGTAAAAAAGAAACTTACATTGATTTTACACAAACTTTGGCATTCCTGTTTTAACCATGAAAGCAAAAATGAGACTTTGCAGTGGAATATTTTTCTATAGCCCAATGACTGCAAGCCAAGTTGCTAATTTTTAACATGAGCATTAGTGAAGCACTTGAACATGTGAGCCTTTATGTTTAAGCATCATTCTGGTTGTCTTTATTCATCAGCTTTTAAAGCTGAAACTCACAACCTTCAATTGTTTCTTCAAGGGGAAAACAAAACATTGTCAACTTGTGTCCTGTCTTCATTCCTTGCTCTTTGGTTACTTTTAATTAAGTAAGATTTTGCTTGGCCAAATTTCAAAAGGCCATTTAAGAACGCGGCCTCGCTTGGCTGTGAGCCTCTCAATCTTTCATCCAAATTATGGGCTTTTAAAAGTCAGTGCAAGTTTTTGGCGAGCCAAGAGGACAAGGGATAAAAAAAAAAACAATGCAAAAAACAGGAAAGTTCTCAGAGTGAGTTCAAGCATGTGACCACTTTCTACAGTACACAAAAGCAAAGCAGAACAAAAACCAATATAAGTCAAAAGTACACAAGTTTTTAATGATCACATGAAGAACAACAGCAATGCAGGGGGCAGACGTTGCGTAGAGGTAGACCAGTCGACCTCTGATCAAAAGATCACAGATTCAGTTTCGTCCATGCCCCTCCATATGTCAAAGTGTCCATGGGCACTGAACACTGACACTGAACCCCATGTTGCTCCTGGTGGTTATAGGTTGGTGTCAGTGTTCGGCAGTGAAGCTGCCATCAGTGTGTGAGGTGAATAACATTGTGACTATAAAGTGCTTCGGGCCTTCAAAGAAGGTAGAAAAGGGCTAAAAAAGAAATGTCCAACATTTACTATTTTGAAATAAATTATTATATGGTACACAATATATGTACCAATTCTGTATGGATCAGTCACCTATCAGAAAGTGGTGGTTTAAGACCTTTGCACTATTTCAATGGGAGGCCCCTTGGGTAACACCTTGAAGTTCCCTAAGTGCATTCACTCTTCTGGCGCCCTAGCCCTATATTCTGGTGCCTCAAACAGCATTTAGTTGAGTCCAAGCAATGCTATATGGGAAAAAAAAGGTAAATAAATGTGGCATGGAGTGAAAAAGCCCTTCTAGAGATTAACAAGACCAAAGATCATAGCAATGTGGTTGATTGATAACACGAGAGATAAAAGGTGATGACCAAGACCTTTATATTCATTTCAGTGGATCTATCAAAAGTAATTTGTGTTTGAGATGCCAGGTTGACAAGAGGATGGATCGCTCGAAGTTTTAGCATCTCAAGCGTCAGTAAATTAAGTCAACAAATAGCGAAAAATTTATTTTAACAAAGAATGTCAAATAATGTGGGGAATAGACCTGAATCTGAACAAACCTAATTGTTAAGACAATTGCATACACAAAAAACTAAAAAGACAAAAACATGTTTTATACTACAGCTATGTCTAGATATGTTTTTGTTACATTTAAACGAAATTATTCCCTTACATTAATATATATATATTTATAGAAATAAATACAAAGTAGCAAATGTAGATGTATTTGTCAGTATGACCAGCAAAAGCTGAGGTCCCCAATTAAAAGTTGTTTTGGTGGGGCATGACTTTGAACTCTTCATGGTTCTAGTTTTATTTTGTCTTTTTAATTATTACGTCCCACACTCAGTAAAGTCCCCTACATAGCTCAAAGTATTTTAGGGGAATTCTTTGTCTGAGAAAGGGACTTTTTTTTTTTTTCTTAACGTTTTCTAAAGAAACAGAACGGGCGACAGTTTAGCTCAAGCAGTAGAGCAGGCTGTTCAACAACTAAAGGCTTGGCGGATCGATCCCAGCCCTCCCCAGCCAGCCGCCCCCCCCCCCCCCCCCCCGGGGATGGGCCAAATGCAGATAGGAATTTCCCCATTGTGGGATACATAAGGTATCCTAAAGTAGACCTATTATTTTGTTTTTGTTTTGACTGGCTGTAGAAATCAACCAACAGAGGGCCATGCTTGTTGCCCTGAGGATAGACAAAAACCACTCAGTGCTATCCATTTATGCACTTTTTGCCTTGAGGTGTTACTGTCATTCTTGTTGCATCTGTGTGATGTCTGCTAGCCTGTAAACATGTTTTTATAAGGGAAAGGTGGGCTTGCCCTCTGTTGCAGCCCCAGACATTGCAGACACGTTGAAAAGATGAGAAGTGCTTCTGGGTATTATGTCCCAATCAACTCCAGCTGGACTCAATCCCATCTAACCATTTTCTATTCCCGCTGCTTCCTGTGCAGGATCAAGTGAGTTGCTGGAGCCTATCCCAGCAACTGCAGGACAAAGGCAGGATACATTTTGTACAGTTTGTCAGACACGTACACACCTAAAGAAAAATTTAGAATGATCAATCGCCTTAAAACACATTTTTCAGGACTGTCAGAGAAAGCCTGAGTACCTGGAAAAAATCCACACGTGGAGAACATGCAAACTCCCCATAATAAAGTCCAAGCCGGGGATTTAAACCTGTGCCTTCTTGCCATGATGTGACAGTGCTGACAACCAAACCGCCTAGCCCAAAACCTAATTAATATTCAAAATTACAGCAGACTCCTTTGAAAAAGGAATAACTGATATCACTTTTCTACAGAGTTACAAAGTTACAAGATAAACATTGGACGTTTTATTTATACACTTTAATTTGTTACACCAGTGATATAAGAGCTAGTGTGAAACCTTGTGTGGAAAAAAGAGCGTGACACTGCTACAGTATATTATCATTATTTCTCAAGTATTCCTTGAAAACAATGGTAAAATCTAGTTTCTTTTTAGTTTTGTTGTTCATTAACAGCAAAAAAAAATTCTATCACTTTCTATCTTTTGTCTGGATAATAATTGCAATAATGATAGCAAAGAAAGTCAGTTTAAAAGTCTTAGTATACTAAAAATATGTTAAATATGACCTATTTATAATATTTAGTAAAAATATGTTGGAAATAGGGCTGGAAAAAATGCAATCTTTTATAACATGAAATAGATTTTTTTTCACATCAGGCGATTACAGTATATGTCACGAAATAAACCAAAATAACTATGTTTGTCAAATTTTAACACTCTGTGGCTCATAAGACAAATGTGTAATCATCAGCAGGTTATTTAGATTTCCATAATTAATTCCTATCATACTTTAAACATAACAGATGCACTAAAGGAACATGATGCAACAGTCTTTTCAGATAAGAAAAGGCATTTATATTACAAACTAAACTAAAAATGTAAACAAAAGCTTTTAAGTTTCAAAATAGGACATGTATCATGTGAATACGCTAGGAACTAAAAGCAAATTCTCAGAATTTCTTCTTGTAGTTTAGACTGTTGCTACCACACAGGATTTACCATCATTGTTTATGTAAGTCAGAAATTAAACATGAATGGGGGCTCTGCTTCAGGTTTAGTGGTATTGGTGGTATTTTCAATTTCAGCAGGAATTCACAGCACAATTTGCAGTGCATGTTATTCTGTTTTTTGTCGGATTTTAAATACTGTAACAGTTAAAGTAGCTATAATTCCTCCACACAGGGGCTGGAATTTAATTTTTGAATCACTGGCAAAGTTGATCTTCTTTCTTAATTTCTTTTTCAGATTTAATTTAGATTGTTAATGATTATTGTTATTTTATATATGTGACAGAATAGCAGAAGCGGCTGTGCTGAAGTGACCAGTCTGGGTCTTGGTTTGTTTGGAGTTAACAGTTTTATTCTTCACAATCCAACGTGTTTTCAATTACAACTCCTCATACACACTGAGCAAACACCTCTGCTTATATAGCCTTGCCCCAATTGGTTCAAACCATTACCGAAGGGATGTGGGGTTAACAGCAAAACACCCCTTTCAAAATGGTTTCAGCTGAACATTCAAAATGGCTGCCAAGCAGCTTAACAAACATTTGTTCAAATATGCCCTGGTGAGGAAGCAAGTGAGCAGAAAAACAAGTAAAAATCAAGTGGACGCACACAAGTAACAAATGCCACTTTGTTACACTCCTCCCCCCCTGAACTAGACACAGCAGTTCAAATTTCCATTTTCCTCGACAAACAATCTGCAACAACATTACAACGGCCAGGTCGATAATGCACTGTAAAATTATAAGGTTGCAAGGAAAGGTACCACCCAGCAAGGCGTGTGTTGGCATTTCTCATGCGGTTCAGCCATTGCAGGGGACGATGATCTGTCTCCAGGATGAAGTGACGCCCAAGCAGATAATATCGGAAAGACTCAATGGCCCACTTCATGGCTAGACATTCCTTCTCCACAGTGGAATATTTTAGTTCCCTGTCCAGCAACTTACGACTCAGGAACGCCACGGGTCTTCTGTCCTCATCGACCTCTTGAAGAAGAACCGCTCCAAGACTGACTCCTGAGGCATCAGTCTGTAAAATGAATGGCTTGCTGAAGTCAGGTGTATGAAGGACCGGCTGTGTGCAAATTGCTTCCTTGAGGTCGCAGAAGGCGGTGTTGCAGTCATCTGTCCAACAGACCTTGTTAGGGGCCGATTTCTTAATTAGATTTTGCAACACCACTGACCTCTCCGAAAAACAGGGGATAAACTTCCGATACCATCCCGCCAACCCAATGAAGCTTCTCACTTTCCTCTTTGTGTTGGGAATTGGGAAGGAACGAATGGCTTCCATCTTATCCACCTGAGGCTTTATTTGTCCAAACCCAATGACGAATCCCAGATACTCCACTTCCCGATGTGCCAGGGCGCACTTTTTCGGGTTGATGGTTAATCCAGCAGTTCGGATGCACTGCAAAACCTCCTTAAGGTGGGAGACATGATCAGACCAGGATCGGCTAAACACCACAACATCATCGAGATATGCAGCAGCAAACTCATTCACATCTCTCAAAACATAGTCCATGAGCCGCTGAAAGGTTGCGGGTGCCCCTTGAAGGCCGAAGGGCATCACCCTAAATTGGTACATACCAAATGGTGTCCTGAATGCAGTTAACTCCTTGGCCTCTGGAGCCAAGGCCACTTGCCAGTATCCTTTGCTCAGGTCGAGTGTGATGATGTATTGTGCTGAGCCCACTCTTTCCAAAAGTTCGTCCACTCTTGGCATTGGATACGGGTCAAAGCTGGAAATGGCATTCAGGTATCTGAAGTCAATACAGAATCTTAGTGAGCCATCTTTCTTTGGTACAAGCACAATAGGGCTACACCATTCACTGCTGGAGGCTTCAATAATACCCATTGAGAGCATCAACTCAATTTCTTGTTGCAACACTGGCACCAATCGCTCAGGGATGCGATAACTCCGTTGTCTCACAGGGGCCTCCTCCTTCAGTCGGATCTTATGCCGGACCAGTGATGTGAAGCCCGGAGTTTCCTGAAACAGCTGTGGATCTAAGAGCGACATGATTGTTTCTTGTTTTTGAAAAGACAGATGAGAGAGGTTGACTGAAGAAGCAGTTGGAGTGCTCGTGGGAAAGAACTTCTCCGTCTCCTCCTCATCTGTCACTGACCGAACAAAGAACTGCTGGGAAACCGTCCCCTGGTTGCTGAGAAATACTTTCAAAAGATTGACATGGAAAAGCTGATGTTTCTTTTGTCTTTCAGGCATGAACAGTTCATAGGTCACATCACCCACCTTTCTGGTGATCTCATAAGGTCCATGCCATTTGGTCAGAAGCTTGTTTTCACTGGTTGGGAGCAACAGCAATACCTTTTGGCCTGGAGTGAAGGTTCGCTCCCGAGCTTTTTTATCATACCAGGTCCTTTGGTGTTTCTGTGCAGCTTTCATATTATCCTGCACCAAGGCTGCCATTTCCTCCAGTCGCTCTCTCATTTTCACCACATACGCCACAACATTTTCTCCTTGTGACTTGGGGTCCTCCCAGTAGTTCTTTAGGAGATCCAGGGGCCCTTTGATCTGGCGACCGTAGAGCAGTTCAAAAGGTGAAAAGCCGGTGGATGCCTGTGGAACTTCACGATAGGCAAACAGAAGATAGGGCAGCCACTGGTCCCAGTCAGCACCTGTTTTGGAAACAAACTTTCGGAGCATGCTCTTTAGAGTCTGATTATATCTCTCCACCAGCCCGTCCGTTTGGGGGTGATATGGGGTGGTCTTGATTCCCCTAACCCCTAGCAACTTATAAACATCCTTCAACAGCTTAGACAAAAAGTTGGTTCCACAATCAGTGAGGACTTCTTTAACAATTCCCACCCTAGAAAACAACTGCAAGAGACAGTTCGCCACATTTCTTGCTTTAATTGATCTGAGTGGAAAAGCTTCTGGATAGCGGGTGGCATAATCACAGATAACTAGTATGTAACGGTTACCTGAGGAGCTTTTCTCCAAGGGGCCCACAATGTCCATGCCAATTCGTTTTTGCATTTTGTGCTCTTGTAACCACATGACAGGCTTTTACCCCTTCCATATCATGGTTACTTATCTCAGATTGGGGTGACTCTCCAAACATCGCACTTGAAATCTGAGTGGTTGAGTGGAGCATAAGGTCATAAAGTGTGGGTATATCATTACCCAATATGACAGAATATGGTAATGTTGAAACTACAGCAACTGATGTCAAATCAGTTTGACCTCCTACAGTCAAATAAACATCAGCTGTGGGATATACCTGTTCATGACCGTGGACACAACTTATTGTGGCCTCCTTGCCCTTTTGTTTTTCCTGTGGAATCATACTGGCATGTACAAGAGATTGGAAACAGCCTGAGTCCAGCAAAGCTTCACTACGTTTACCATTAACCAGAACAGGTACCGTACAGCCCTGTATTCCAACGGTGCTGAAGGCCCGATCACCTGCTGGTCTCGGAACAGAACTCAGAAGGGAATGTTTAGTCTTCAGCAGTGGGCAAAAATACTGGGTGTGGCCTAAATCATTACAATGAAAACATCTCCGCTCCTTTACACCTACTTTAAAAGTAGGTTGTTTTTTTACAGCTTGAGAGGGAGATCTACTATCAACATTTCTATTCTGTAATTGACCAGACCCCCGATCACCCCCAAAGGACTCACTTGAATGGGCATCATGGGTTTCCCGGCCTAGGTAGATTCTTCTGGATCCTTTTCTGGCTGAAGTGAAGATCTCCGCAAGACGAGCAGCTTCTTCTGCTGTAGCTGGATCGTGCTCACGAATCCAGACCTCCAATTCTGGATGCACCATCCTCAGAAACTGTTCCAGAATAATCTGCTCTGAAATTTCTTTCACAGTTGCCTTCTCTGGTTTAACCCATCTTCCAAACAAGTCCTTCAGCCGAACATAAAGCTCACGTGGTGTCTCTCCTGGATCAATCTTCAGGGATCTGAACCGGCGTCGATAGGTGTCAGCTGTGATCTCATATTTGGCTAAGATTGCATCTTTCACCTTGTCATAGTCTTCTGCATCTGAAATGTCCATAAGCACATAAGCAGCACGGGCCTTTCCTGTCAAAAGGGGCACCAAACGAACCGCCCACTCTTCTCTGGACCACCGACATACTTGAGCCATTCTTTCAAATGTGGTGAGAAGGGTTCAATATCATCATCCGATGTTAATGGGTGAAGTTTAGGCTCTTTCAGATGCCTAAAATTCTGGCCACCTGGGTCCATTCTGGCTCCTTCATCATGGTCCACCTTCCACAGACGCTCTGCTGCCATGATCTTCCTGCATAGCAGTCACCTGTTGCTGGATCTGCTGGAATTGGTCATGCATGCCTCTCCATCTTTGTTCCTGGCGGGAGAATTCCTTTTCCAGCTTCTTGTCTCTGGCTGCTTGAGACTGGACCAAGGTTTTCACCAGCTCTGCCAGCTCTTCCATTCTGTCTGCTGGGCTAATTGCTGCCATGGCTCCTCGGTCATCCGATGCTGCCACTCCATCATCAGGCTCACTCTCCTGGTCTGGTTTTTTTGCACCTCTGGTCATCATGTTAGTCACTCAGCACAGATTTAAATCCCACTTCTGACACCACTTGTGACAGAATAGCAGAAGCGGCTGTGCTGAAGTGACCAGTCTGGGTCTTGGTTTGTTTGGAGTTAACAGTTTTATTCTTCACAATCCAACGTGTTTTCAATTACAACTCCTCATACACACTGAGCAAACACCTCTGCTTATATAGCCTTGCCCCAATTGGTTCAAACCATTACTGAAGGGATGCGGGGTTAACAGCAAAACACCCCTTTCAAAATGGTTTCAGCTGAACATTCAAAATGGCTGCCAAGCAGCTTAACAAACATTTGTCCAAATATGCCCTGGTGAGGAAGCAAGTGAGCAGAAAAACAAGTAAAAATCAAGTGGACGCACACAAGTAACAAATGCCACTTTGTTACAATATAATTGATATTAAAGCTGCAGCGTCTCACAAGGGCTGGGGGCGGAAGGATTCAGCAAAACTGACAGGTTACAGTGTATGGTGTAACACTGGCTGTGTGATGCTACAAAGATGCCGCTAAAACACAGTGGATTCAATTCTGTTATTATCTATCAAATACAGTTTTTTATTAATCTCCTATGAATTAATTTTGTTTGACGTATCCATCACGTCTTAAAGTCCATTCTATGAAAATACGGTCTGACCTCAAACCTGTCCGTGTTTACATTAAGGTGACAGACGGAACAGCTCATTGGCATCATAGGATTAGTGTCTAACAACAGCACTGTCTCCAAATCAACACTTTTTATTAATCTGACTGTTGTTGCTGTAAGTGAAGCAGCTTCATCTTCCAGTTCTGCCTGGATAAAGCGAAAAATCGCTGCATGTTCCGCTGTTTCATCCGCTTAGTCTGAACAATACGCACAGGTGAAGTGACCGAGGGGGTGTCTCCAAACGAATGAAAGTGTTTTACTGGACGTAGAGGAGAGGACAAAAGAAAGTCACCAAAACCTTTTTTCTTCAATGATTTGTGATCTTCACTAGTGTCCATAGATTACATGAAATCTTTCCACCTTTATCCACCTTTGTCTTGATAGGAAGAACACGTCAATGTAAAGGTGGGGTCATCTAAGATAGTACAAGGGTTAAGTGGGCCAGCTTGCACAATTTGTGGATGACTGAATACTTTTTTGCCCCACTGTTTGAATCCATAACAAGCAGTTAATGTCTACCTTTAATCCCACCTTTTTACTTCCACATAGTTATGAAATTCGTTTCCAGATTGAAGGACAGATAACATTTTAAAAACATGTACGTAAAAATGTATTTTAAATTAACTTTAGATTAAAAAGTATGACAAAAATGTGTTACTTGCATCAAATGTATAATGAGTGTAAATAGTAACTATCTCCATTTTACGGGGTATAATAAAAAAACGGCAGAGCTGTACTCTAGCACATTCACCCTCAGAATTGCCTGCAGCATTGTGAAAGACTGTGCATGAAGCAATGAGAATGATTACATGGAATAAATCATTTTAAATTACATGCCATTTATAAATGCAAATGATTACAGTAATGCATATTAAGTGCAGAGCAGTGTCATTAGTAGAAGCTTGTTGCAACATCTTCTTACTAGTGTTTTTTAAGTGTTTCTTCAGTTTCTCTACCAAGTTTGTTGTATGTATTTTTGAGTTAGAGGGATTTTTTTCCCAGTTATCTGATTCCAGTTATTTTTAGGAAAATTGTTAAACCACATATTTTGGATTTGAATAGACAAAACCCTTGGAACACACACTGGTTTCAAACAGTACTCTACCTGAAAAAATGTGTCTTTTTTAGACTCAACCAGATGTATTCTTTTCTTGTTATGATGTTTAAATTACAAAAAATTAACAAAGTAAAAAAAAAAAATACTCACTTGGGTGTGCTGTTTTGTGTGTGTGTGTGACTGCAACAGAAAAATTAACATTTTGTTTTACTATAATCTCTTTCACTAACAGTTCAGAATTTCATATTTCCAACATTTTCTTTGTGTCGCCCGTAAATACCTTAATTAAAATATGTAATTTAGAAAGAGGACTTGAATAATTGTATTGTTAAACTACATGAAAACATGAAAAAAATGAAAATAAGAGCCTGAATACTTTCTGTTATTTATGTATTATTTCTGAATCATTTGTGTGTGTGTGATTGTTGTTCTTTGCTCCATGATTTGTTCCCAATGTTTTTGGCTATTGGATTTTTACATGGCTACATGATTGAGTAGTCTGTTGGCTCGACACTTAATTTTTCACGTTCTCCTCTTTCTTTCTTCAGCAAGCAATAATAAATCCATAAATGCTATTTAGGAGTGACACATTACACATCTAAATGATCAAATTAAAAAAAAATAACTTTTTTTGTGCACTCATATGTGTCAGAGTATTGCAGTGTTCAACAGTCTTACGACAAATAATTTTGTATTTTTCAAATATTATAAAGGCACATTATTTCATAATAGAAGAATGAAGGAAAACTATTGTAAGATTAGTGATATTGTATACCTTTTATATTTTTGGATATTTAGAAAAGCTTTCTTAAAAGGGAATTTAAAAAAAGAAAAGCTTTCTTAGACATTTAAATTGGAGAAAACTAAGTTTGGAGGTTAATTTTAGTTACAAACTATGCTTTTCTGAAGTACTTTTGTTATGTTAAAAACCCAGACTTCCAAATGACGAAATTATAAGCTTTAATCAAACTATTAAGTACCCACTGCTTAAGGTGCCTCCTTAGAAGTATCTTCCATAACGTTTTTTTTTTTGTTGCTGTTGTTTTTTTTAATCATATTTTCCCATGGCCAGTTGCCTTATTTTGTTCTGCTATCTTCATTGATCTGTTACCTAGAAGATCAATAAGGAACATAAATTTGGTGGTTGCTAATTTAGATTAGATTAGATTAGATTAGATTAGATTAGATTAGATTAGATTAGATTAGAGGATAAAGTGATCGGAACAGCATTATAGATAATTAACATTATAAAACAACATTATAGATAATCTATGACAAAGTAAATTAAATTTCAACAAAAATAACTAAGTAAAAATACACCACAAAAGCAACCGTTAAAGAATTAAAAACAACTGGAAAAAAAACCAATAACAAAAGTTTGTAAAAATAAATGAAATGAGTGAATGAAAAAACAAACACCAAAAACACCCGAGGGGTCCATGGAGTGTCACTGTAACACGGTGTTGTACAGTCTGATGGCTGTGGGGAGGAATGACCTGCAGTAGCGCTCCTTCTTGCACTGTGGGTGTAACAGTCTTGTGCTGAAGGAGCTAGTAAGCACCTCTACAGTTTGGTGCAGGGGGTGGGAGGGGGTATTGATAGATGTTAGCTTAGCCGACATCCTCCCCTCCGCCACCTCCTCGATGGACTCTAGTGTGCAGCCCAGGACAGAGCCGGGCTTCTTAACCAGTTTGTCAAGCCTCCTCCTGTCTCTGTCTGTTCTGCTGCCCCCCGCCCAGCACACAACTCCATGAAGGACCACTGATGCCACCACAGTGTCATAAAAGGTCCTGAGCAGCTATCTGCAAACGCCAAAAGACCTAAGTCTACTCAGCAGGTGAAGGCGACTCTGACCCTTCCTGTACAGGGCATCCGTGTTATTGGACCTGTCCAGTCTGTTATACCTCTCCATGGCCTTCATCAGGTGGGAGGTTAAGGTGACAGGTCTGTAGTGGTTCGGTTCCAAAGGACGAGGTACTTTTGGTACCGGAACCAGGCAGGAAGTCCTCCAGAGGACTGTTACCTTCTCCTGAGGCTCGTCTGAGGCTCATATTAAATATGAACAGCAACACCTCACAGAGCTGGTCTGCACACGAGGAGCCTGGAGGTAATGTTGTCAGGGCCTTGCTCAATATGTTTAAACTAAACAGCTTTCAGAAAGTGTAAGTCATACAGGAACTGCAAAAGTGCTGATGACTACTAATTCCTTTTTTTCTAGTTTGAATTGTCAATAGCAAAAAGGAATGTAAATCATATTTAGCAGGTCCACTGATAAGATATTGTAAATTTCCAATCCACAGACACAAAAAGGTCCAGTGCCAACTGAGATCATTTAGACATTGCCATGTAAACCTCTGAGGAAAATATGAATATTAATCTAAAAGCCCAAGAACATCAATATTCTCAATTCCTTTACAGTTGGGGACTTTGTTATGAAGACGTTAAAAGCAGTTAGGAATGTCATATCATTTGGTGTATTTTTTTTCAAAGCTTATTATATCTATTTGTTTCTGTTTATTTCTTTTTTTATTTTATTATTTTTTATGTTATCTGCATTAATGTTATCTGTCCTTTTATCACAGGAAAAGAGTCAGATATATTTTTTTTTTTCTTACTTTGCTGGCAGCAGAGTTCAGATCTGTGATAATGTTGGAAATGGTGAATTACTTTGGGCTCATGTGGGGTTCAGAGTCAGAGATCCTTTAAAGTGTCTCTCCCAGTGAGTCCTGACCAAGGGGAAAATGCTATCTTTTTACCTTCTCTGGGTGTTTTGTGGATTTGAGCCGGTCACCCAGCAATCAGAACTATATCTGTTTGACCTTTAGGCTATACATACTACAAATTATTTAACAAGCTGTAAAGTAACCTTTTTACTCATCCAGATCCCCTAGCAAATGCTTCATCCAGCCACCACAGCAGTCCTTTTTTACCCGCAGGACTAAATCAATGAACAAATGAAAAGATTACAGATACTTGAAGGATGGTTTGTGGGGAGAAAAACACAGAAAGAAAATATAATAATAACTGTAAAGTGTCAAATCTGAGGAGGCTATTGGTCTGATTTTTTTTCTGTCATTCCTTCCTTTGTTGGGACTTTTCAAGGAAATGGCAAAAAATGAAAAATGTAATATTATATGAGGAAAAAATATGGTCAACTCTACTTATTTTCTATATAAAATGATTAACAATTTATATTATTTTCCATGATAATTTTAATTATGCTGTATATTTTTTGTGACCTAAAAAAGTCATAGCATGATATAAACCCATATCAATAGTAAGCACTTTGTGTTATGAAGTATGAAAAGTGCTGTACCCCTTGTGCTATCCTAGGCACTTTAAAATTGGGAGTTGGGTCATCTAGACCAGTGTTTTTCAACCAGTGTGCCGTGGGAGATGGTCAAGTGTGCCGTGGGAAATTGCCCACATTAATCATTAACTGATCTAAAAACATTTTCCATCTCCAGGAAATCAGCTCTTTGTTCATCCAAACAGGCCCTGATAAAACACTGAGTAGTTAGGAATATAAAAGATCTTAAAATTACTTTTTCTTTGTGTTTATTTAATTCTATTAAAAACATTTTGATAAGAATGACTGTACCGCGATTTACCTGCAGCTATGACAGTTTGCGGAAAAGTCCCGCCCCTTTAACTGTCTCCGCCAATCATTATTGAAGGCTTAATCACATGTCATCAGTCTGACCAATCAGAAGTGCTTAAAGTCTTCACTTCCTTGTTCTTAATTCTCCTGATAAAGTCGCTCAGTTCTAACAAAAATACCAGCTAAAGCTCGTCGTTAGCTTTCCACAGAGTCCGGTGTCAGACCGTGGAACAACTGAACAATACAATGAAGCTCAGAGACGCGAGTCTTTCTGCAAGTTTTCGTCAGTTTTCACACTACATCTCCCATGATGCATTGGCTTAAAGGGCCAGTGTCCCAGCGCACAATGAGTTGTCCTTGTGAAACGTCTTGAAACCACAACAAACAAACAGTTTCTAAATTTTCTAATTTAACTTTCATTTCATCTCTTAGAAAAAACAGCCGCAACTTCCTGCTTTTCCGGCCACAATTATCACCCAAATGCAAGTGAGATTGCGGGCGGGGGGGGGGCTGTCGATCAATACAAAATTTTGTTTTTGTTTTTTTTTGGATGCTGGTGTGCCGCGGGATTTTTGTCAAGGTTAAAATGTGCCGTGGCTCAAAAAAAAACACTGACCTAGACCCACTAGACAGTGCGCTAAACCTTTTTTCTTCAATGATTTGTGAACCTCACTGGTGTCCATGGATTACATGAAACCTGGGGAGAGGATCACAAATTCTGATAAATGTTGCTGTTTCTTTAAAAAAAAAATTTATTTTTTCCTCCACTGCTTCAAAACAAAGGCTAGAAGCTTTGAAAACTGCTCCCGCGGCAAATTCAAAATGGCGGCGCCCACAACATCAACTACGGTGGCTCTTAAATGCCAAAATAGGCAGGCGCCCAATAAACATTAATGATAGCGGCCGCTACGTAACACATGGGTATGGTCCTTTTCAAGAAACGGAAGTACCAATGATTTGAAAATTGATCATGAAGGACGAGTTAATAATTGTGGTTTGTGCCTGGCAATAATTATATTACACCAAGACTTTCATATATTAGAATAGAGCTGTAAAAGACAAAAGCCGGGAGAAAGCTTCGTGAAATTTGACCAAACCTCTTCCAGCTGCAAGGCATGCGATAGTATCAAATAGTGACAGTCCAGTGCGATCACCATAAGCTAAAAACGCGTTTCCAGAATGCCCATGTAGGGCTTGGCATGCACAATGTTTACGTAGCATAAGACTTGTCCATCATGGCTGAGGAACAACTGTTTACTGAACCCACATTGCTCTAGACTAAATAACTTTGGCTTTTGTACCACATGACGACTTACTATCTCATTAAATAAATTTCCACTGTAAGATGTTAGAAACCTCCTGTCAATTTGCTCATTGCTGGGGTTTGCAGTACGTCTTTGAAAGTTGTTAGCACCCTGTTGGAAGTGATACCACCTGCTGTGGTGAAGATGTTTTATAGTGTGAAAAATCCAGGAGAGGTGCTAATTTGCTGTTGTATTCTGTTGACACTACACAAAAAAACAGGTCTCTTATGTAATGAATATAACTCTGTAAGCAACTGGAAGCCTTCAAAAATATAGAAGATTGTTTACTATGTTTGAAAAGTGTGGGTTCATAAATATCTGTAATATATCAATGTCATTTTAAGGTTTGCTATAGTTAGCATATTTTGCTATTGTTAGCATATTTTTATTATGTGTGAAGTTTTTTGTTCTTAGTGCGTGGGTTTTAAAAAAATAAAAAAAGAATGATGTTTTATTGAGTGTGTTTGCCTTTTAGATATGTCAATCTGATGTTTTTTTGTTACAATTATTTTCTTTGTAGCTCCCTTCAGTTACCTTAGATGTGGCTGCCAGTCTTCTCCTTGGACTTTCAAAGGCTCGACAAACTCTGAACATTTGCCATATTTTGATTCTCTGATCTTCCTTTTTGCACTTTCCTCTTTTTCTGTGACCCTCACCATTTTGATCTCCCTTTTACTAAAAGCCAAATGGCCATTACCCAGGGAACTGTAACACCATGTTAGCAAAGACCGCATTAAAATGCAACTTCAAATGTTTTTTGCAGTTCTTGCATTTTTTAGAAGTATTACTTTTTTTTTTTTAAAGAGCACATAAAACTTAAATTATCAAACTTTCTCTAAGTATTAGTTTTAATTTGGCAAATTTGTTCAAAAATATATTGGAAAAAATATTGCTGATATTTATCCATAAGGAACCCAGATGCATAATAACTTAAAAAAAATTATTTGGAATACCACAGACCAATTGGACCACATCCATTTCTGATGTTTATCCTTCACAGTGATGTCACCATGGCTTATTTTACTATCATTGCAGCTTTAAATCTCTAAATCTCACTATTTGTTTGGTTATCACTCACCCTGTGGTTTATGTACTCTATCAGATCTCAACAAACTTTGCTAACCTTGTTCCTTAATAGCTAAGTTAAGCGTCAAACTTGGCTTAGACAAAATATGCAAACATCCTTTCATGAGCTATTGGTAGTAGCAGAAGATGTAGTTACAGTATGACATTATAGAATGTTCCACTCAGTAAATCAACTTCTTTGTTAAACTAGAGACAATTACAAAATTATGAATTGAATAACTTTCACGGTAGGAAATGAAAATAACCTACAAAGATTTGAATAAGGAATTGTTGTTTTTATGGTAAAGCATTTTCATGTTTGACTTACTGTTTCTTTAAGTATTTTTGTATTTTGAAATATTACCTTGGTAATAAATAAGGAGAGCTAAAAAGAAGATAAAATAAGAAAAGACAAAAAATAATAATAAATATAAATTAAAAACAAAATAACTTATAAAGACATAGATTTCTTTGTTAACTAGGTAAAAGAAAAAAGAAAAATGATTTGGCAATATTTGCTCTTTATAGTTTTTATTGCAAAAGAACTAAATCTGCCATAAAGTAAATTAATTTAGTAAAGTATTGCAAGTGATTAAGAATTATTCAAGTTATGTATTCATAAGAATTATTTATAGTGTCATTAAAAACACAATAAATGCCAGTTTATTCAACAAACTGTTGCTTTTAGTTGCTTTCGATTGAGATGCATTAACCCTTGTGCTATCTTAGATGACCCCACCCCAACCATGACAAAAGTGGATAAAGGTGGAAAGATTTCATGTAATCCATTGACACCAGTGAAGTTCACAAATCATTGAAGAAAAAAGGTTCAGAACACTGTCTAGTGGGTCTAGATGACCCAACTCCCATTGTTAAAGTGCCTAGGATAGCACAAGGGTTAAGAGAAAGACCGTAAATTTCTGTAATCTAGCAAAGACGAGAGTGAAAATTGTGGATGAAGACTAGGATTTTTTTTCCTAAATATTTTTTCAAACTTTACTCATAAAATACATATTTTTAATTTGACACATTTGTGTTTAAAACTTATTTTTCCCTTATTACTAAAGAAAAGAGACATGAAACAGTCATGAAAAGACATGAAAAGGTCATAAAGACATCAGTGTCTATCTCTTCATATGTTCTGCTACAAGCATGGCCTGCACTATCATGACAAGGTCTATCTCTTAGTTCACCGAGCTAACCTGCAGAGGCAAGATAAAGAAAATGGGTTCAAATTTCTTCCATCTGAGAGAGTGTGCTTGTTAGAGCAAAGAATTTATTCCTGTTACCCTGGGACCTTTGATCTGGGATTACATGGGAAGTTCGAAGATGAGAGCCCTACGTTTGGCTGGGAAGAGCTCATGATGGAGCAGCCTGAGGTGGTCATGGGCTCTGAAGTGAAAAGTGCTGCTGAGTCTGTAAATCAAGCTTTACGCTCATAAGTGGATTATAGCAAGATTGCCAATTTTCATCATGGGAAAACAAGGGCAAAAGAAATAAAAGGCTTGATCCAAACAGCCTGTAGCAGTAAACAAGGCAGAGATGAACAGTTGTCAATTCACTCTTAACCCACTGGCAACAGTATTGCTAATTTACTGTAACTTCTTAGACCATGTCTTTTTATTTTTTGGCCATGTTCTAATTTGTACTGCTGTCCTTGGTGCAGTTGTGTAAAATGTTATTTTCAAGTTTTGGTTTTTTAGTAAACACTACAGATGCAACAATAGGGTTTACTCATGGTTAGAGTTGTACCTCGATTCTTGGGTCATGATTAGTTAACGGTTTAATATGTATATTGTACCAAAGAAGTAAAAACATTTTCGATTTTACAAATCAATTTTTTCAATTTTGCTAAGAAGCAAACCAGAACATTCAGGAAAATTTGAATGCATAACTCTTACTTAAGACTGTCTTTATTGTAGAAAAGCATTTAGAGAGGATATTTGCTGTAAACATTAACCCATTAACATTTACCTCACTGTAGAAAAGCCTTAAACTTTAGGACTGTTGACTGTAAAAGAGAACTAGACTGAGTTAGCCTTCCCTTTTCACATTCCAAATACAAAGTACACACTGGTTCCAAGACGCCAAAATCCCATAGACCTCGAATGAGAAATAAACAGCTATTACTCAGTCATTACATTTGTCCGAATAACCATTCCTGCTCTTATACGTTTTATTTTTTTTTTTTTTTTTTACATGTTCAAGTTATTCAATTTATAAACTGACCAATCAGATCCCTCAATAAAAAGATGTGGTCATTAACATTCTAAGAGTTTGACAGATTCTCCTGAGGCAGCTTTCAAGTGGTAGAGGTGTGTATTTCCTACATGCTTACTCCTGATTGGCCACAATGGTAGCTATAGTAGTATTGACTTAGATTGACATGGACCAATCACTGCTTACGGATTATTTCTGGTTCCAATATGGCGATGTCTGTAGTGGGAAAAATTAATGACTAAATTGACTTCATCCAGGGGATGAATCAAATGCGGAGAACAAATTTCACATACCTAGGTGTTTGACAGATAGTGTAATTTAATTGAGTTTAATTTATTGGAATCAGAAGCAAGTCACCCTCTCATAGTCCAGTTCTAATATACAGTCAATTTGTTTGCATGCACAATGTTGTGTTTCTAGATGGTAACAATTGAAAGGCCTCTGTGATAGACTGCTGTTCTTTTAAGTGTTTCCTGCTCAGCTGTACCACATTTACAAACTATCACAGCTGTATGGTGACGCTAGAAATGCTGTCTGTGTTGGACATGGACAACACGCATATGTATTGATGCTGTGTGTATGTGTTTCTATCAGTACACGTAGGCTGCGTGTGTATGAAGATTTGTTGTTAGGTAAAAACAGTATAAGTTGTGTTCATGTGGATGTTTAAGTGTGTGATTGTGTGCAGTTAAACACAAAAATCTGCTCCTTGGAAAATTACACTTAACAGTGATATTGATCAACCTCAAGCACGTGTTGTTGCCTGTTCTATTGATTATTTTTCCATCTCCAATCATTTCCTTGCTTTTGTATATTTTTCTGAGATGTCCCATACCAATTTTACCACCGTCTTAAAAGGAATAAAATAAAAAAAACATAAAAACTACATTAGACATTGGCTTAGCCCCATATGAACCGCCTCAGACTCTAAGAAGTTTTCTTCTGCCTTCTGCTGCTCCCCAGAATCAGGGCTAAACGTGAGGAAGCAGCATTTCACCCCTCTATCCGATGAAAGGACACAACTTTCTACTCTGACAACATTCAAGACTCGACTAAAAGCTATCCTTTTTAACTCAGTGTATGACAGCTAAATGTCTTATGTTATCCTCTGTTGATTTTTTAACTTTGACAAGGCTATCTCAGCCTCAAATCACAAAATAGTTTGCAATTTTCCACAATCTCTCAAAGATTAAAGAGCATCTTCTGTTTTTAACAAGTTTAGTCTCTCCTTTGGACATTTCTTTTACAGCTGATCATGTTTCAGACTGGATGGCAGCTAATGCAGTTAGTCACAAGGTGTTGAAGCGATAGGATGCCCATAGGATGACTTTAGTATGCCCAAACAAACTACACTCTGATTGTCGAATTTCCTCATTTCTAACTGTCGAGCTTCACGCGAGGGGCACACACCTTTCATTTGAACATCACTAATGGGCTCCCTGCCAGCGTGCAGGTTTCGGCAGGGTTGAAAAGATTAAAACTCTGTACAACATACCTGCGTCTCACCTTTACCTTTTCTTGCTACAAGCAGCTGTTCGTAGAATAAAATGTACATGACCTTAATTATTGTACAGTCTCAACATGTGGTTGATGATGTAAAAATTTACTGTGCCCCATTCAGATTTGCCTTTTTTTGCCCTCAGACAGTTTGTATTTATCCACCCATAAGAGCAGTTGTGACTAACCCTGGGCTCACACTGCAGCCAGTCCAGCGCCAGTGCGGCCGCCGGAGTCTTTACATAACTTGAAAAGCGCGAGAGGCATAGCATCCAGTCCAGTCCGGCCTCCCCGGCGCTCCACATCCGTGTCCTTGGCTTCAAATTTTGGCTGGAGACCGGTAGAGACCGGATCACTTTTTAGAAGTTGGGGTAAATTAAATGACCTAAAAAGGAAATCAGGCGAGCGAGTGTAAAGTGCATCCGGTATATTTAAAAAAAAAATGTATTTTCCGTGAAATGAGGGATGTTTACTAGTAATTCCTATATAAATGGCAGTTTATCGTGTGAACCTACATGCGTTCGAAGTATCGGGAGGTCAACAGAAGAGCGGATGGCTGCAGCCATCCGTAGCCAATGTGAGTCATCTGCCATGGTTAGACCTCTCTGGTGGCTGCACTGGAGCTGGACTGGATGCAGTGTGAGCCCAGGGTAACACATAAAATACCCTAACCATATCACTGCCATCCTGTGATTCAACACTCTCCTGGTGACTGAGTCACACAAACAAGTCATGCTCCTTGAGCTAAAGATCTGAGAAAATGGTCTAAAAGCAATATTTTAAGGAATGCTTGACTGGTCAGGCAATGTCAGGAGGCAGCATTCCAGTTGCCGTATGTTGCAGGGGATTGGTCATTAACTTGGCTTGTGCCTCTGGTCCAAAAGGCCTTTGGAGACAAAGAAAAAAGGAGACCTTTCAGCAATCAATACATCAGAGTTGGATAGTGGTTGTTGCTCAAGAAAGGAGATCTATATTCTTTGCCTACCCTGGGCCAGCTGTTGTCTAAGAGACAAGCAAACCAAAGCTGGATTTTTAAACAGCTAAAATTTAAAGAATTTTAAAGTATAATTTAGAATGTGTTGATTTGGTGCATGATTTTTTATTTATTTATTTTCCCTTGTCAAGCAAATGGGATTCAGGATGCAAGATCTGCAGAAACCCGATATTATGACAGTTAATTTCATTATGGTGTCTTTGGTAAAGGGAAAAAATAATGAAAAACATTCAGGGCACAGTTAATTTATGACCAGAGTTGGGGAAAAAACTATTTAAAGCAACCCTTAAATGCTAGCAGTCCTTCTGTTTTTAATCCTCTTCATCACTTTTTAAAAGTGGAGCAGAAGAATGAAGTCCAAGAAGCACTACATTTCTTGGTACGTATCTAATTCTTTTTCCTAGTCTGTTTTACAGGCCCCCTTGGACTCTCTAAGGATTCATGTTATGATATCAACATAATAAATTGACTCTCTGGCAGGGCTTGAATTAGATTTGTTTTTATGAAATTCATTCCAGCCCTTACTCTAGTCTTGGTGCTCACGCGGCTTGTTTTCTTGATGAATGCCCCTTGCACTGTCAACAGCCATTTACAAAATCTCTTTCATATACTCGTCCATGGAGGGGAAACTAAAATACTACCTTTAGTCAATTCATTCTGCACTCCTCACTTAAATATGTAGTGCTTTCTAGAGTTGTATCATTATTTTACAAATAAAATATTACTTTTTTCTTGAAATTAAATATTAATGCAATTAGGATTAAAAAGTGATCTCAAGGGACAGCCAGCTTTAGCCTCTGTGCATGTACAGACTGATTATGGGTTTTTGAGTTTGAGTGATTTGTTTGCTCTATTCCAGTGAGATTAGAAAGAAGAGAATTTGATGCACACCGCTTCATGCAGTATAGATTATTGATTGCTGTGGCCTCCACCTCACCTCTGTCATACACCCTCAAGTCTGACAGCTTCCACAGTTTCTGCAGGATGTCAATTTTTTACAGTTTTCAGGGATTTCTTTTTCATCAGACAATAGTATTTGGTCCACTGAACACATAGATAGTACTGAGCACATACTAATCTCTGAACATTCTTTACTTATACAAGTAAGTACTGAAAGTGCTTGTATACACTTTTTGTATGTAAAAGTTTCATTAAAAAATGTTGTGATCATTTTTTTTACACATACTTATAGATGTTCCAATATGTTAGATGTTTGACAACCAATATCCATTTATTTGACCGCCCTATCTAAAACTGCTCTTAAAAAAAATATATATATATATATATATGTATATATATATATATATATATATATATATATATATATATATATATATATATACATATATATATATATATATATATATATATATATACATATATATATATATATATTTTATATATATATATATATATCCTTCGGTCCTTGACCGGAGAAAGGTAGTTTGCCATCTCTCGGTCGGTGGAGTGTCCTTGCCCCAGGTGGAGGAGTTTAAATATCTTGGGGTCTTGTTCACGAGTGAGGGAAAATCGGAGCGTGAGATTGACAGGCGGATCGGAGCAGCGTCCGTAGTTATGCGGTCGCTCTATCGGTCCGTCGTGGTGAAGAGAGAGCTGAGCCGAAAAGCAAAGCTCTCAATTTACCGGTCGATCTACGTTCCAGTACTCACCTATGGTCATGAGCTATGGGTCATGACCGAAAGAACGAGGTCCCGAATACAAGCGGCTGAAATGAGCTTCCTCCGCAGGGTGGCTGGGCGCTCCCTTAGAGATAGGATGAGAAGCTCGGTCACCCGCGGAGGGCTCGGAGTAGAACCGCTTCTCCTCCACATCGAAAGGAGCCAGTTGAGGTGGCTCGGGCATCTAGTTCGGATGCCTCCTGGACGCCTCCCTGGAGAGGTGTTCCGGGCATGTCCCACTGGGCGGAGGCCCCGGGGAAGACCCAGGACACGCTGGAGAGACTACGTCTCTCGGCTGGCCTGGGAACGTCTCGGGGTCCCCCCAGAGGAGCTGGAGGAAGTGGCTGGGGTGAGGGAAGTCTGGGCATCTCTGCTCAGTCTGCTGCCCCCGCGACCCGGTCCCGGATAAGTGGAGGAAGATGGATGGATATATATATATATATATATATATTTTTTTTTTTTTTTTTGCTGCATGAGGAGTATTTATTTTGATTTGTGTTTTTCCTGGTCAGTGCCATCTTACCTTTGAACATCCATCTGTTGCACTACCAACTGCATTAAAGGTGGACCTCAAAACTTGTCTTTGTTGAGGGGTTTTTATTGTCGGGAACCAGTGGTGCAGAACCCAAAGTGCAGGAGACTGGGCTTGGTGGCATAACCTTAAATATTTAATGAATAAACTTAAACATGACAAAAACCATAGAAAAAATAATGTGATAAAGCATATGTCCTGACAGTGAAAACCCAAAAACCAGACACTTATACAGTGAGAATCATTGTAGGGAGGGGAGATTCCCTGTGTCCAGCTGGTTTCGGCAACCAAAACCTGGTGTGACTGACAGAGGGAAAACAGCAGAAAGAACATGATCAAAATGTCAGTGAAGGTTCTCATTCATCTAGATTCAAGGCAACATGATCAAAACCGTGACTTTTAACCAAAGTAAAATACTCCATCCACACAGTTGACCCTTGAGCCTGGGGGAAAAACAAACTCAACTGTAGAATTTAGAAATAAAAATTTTAGAAATTAGATAAAACAATTTTAAGTAACACCATAAATAAAAGACTCGAAACATCAAATGTAGTCCATTGTCAACCCATGATATTTTAAATAAAAAATAAAAAAAACTTTCATACAATGCCACATCAATTGTGAAAGAGCCGTCACCATTTTGAAGTCATAGCTGCAATATTCTGATTCAAACTGAACTGCCCTATTGCATTGTGTGTCAAATCCATCAGCAGTTTCATTGACACAAACTGCCAGCTATAAGTTTTTTTTCTATTCTTTCCTATTCATTTTTAACTTTGTAATCTTTTTTTCATATACAAGAACTGCACGTTTATCTTAACTCAAAAGACTGTTGGCATACTACCAATAAATTGCAACTTTATGGGGAGTTTTGTCACTTTGTCACTTGATATACTGTCTAGTCTTGCATGAAAGTCAGTTAATGTAAATGCATTTAGGCAGTTTCTATGCCCCAGTAAACACATCACTTTTGCCTAAACCTGGCCCACACTTGCATTTGTCTTTACATTGTAATTAAGCAGATATGACTACTGACTCAGGGTAAATGCAGCAGGTTAAAACCCAATTATGGCATGAGACCCGCAGGATGATCTAATTCACACGTTCTTTATTGTTTCTATAGCTCATGCTTTATTATTATATGCCATTAGTCAATAAGTTAATGCCATCATCTTAAATTTTGGCGAAATCTGACCAAGGTAGATGACCATCAAGACAGGACTCTTACTCTCTATATATAGATATACTCTCTATATATCTATATTCTGTAATTTTTACAGAAGACTGTATATGGTTTTAAAGACCATATATAGTCTTTAATACCATTATTGTATTTCCTGTTTATGAAAAATAAACAAGTATGCCACATTTGGACGGCAGATTTCATGCTTTTGTAACCAGGTTTCAGATTATAGTTTAATCATAAAGCTGTGTATAAAAAAAGTACCAGAAAAAGTACATTAAGTGAATTTATTCAGGAAAGTATATCAAATGGGCAGCCATGGTGCAGAGGTAGAGCAGTTGACAGCTGACTGGAAAATCACAAGTTCCTGCCCTGTCCACCCATGCCAAAGTGTCCTTGGGCATTGAATCCCACATTGATCCTGGTGGTTATTAATAGGCGCTAGTGTTAAGCAGCTGAGCCCCAATTAGTGTGTGAATGTGCATTGGTGAATGGGAATGTGACTGTAAAGTGCCTTGAGCCTTCTATGTTAAGAAGGCAGTATAGGTATACACTATTTAACATTCAGTTCTCTAATGAGAAGGGCTAAGAAGCTCCATGTCATTGGTACTGATCATTTCCGGTGTTATTTTCCTCTGACTCACATGAACACCTTTCGGCACATCCCGTCAGGGGTCACCACAGCAAATCAGCTTTCACTGATTTGCACATTTGGCTTGGCAGAGATTTTTATGCCAGATACTCTGCCTGAAATAACCCTGTAGGACTACTTATCAAACAACTAATCATGCAAGTGTCAGGGAGGACAGAATATTTTAATTATTTCATGCTTGGTGACAAGATCTTCCCTACTGCCAAACAACAAGCATTAAGCTTTTGTATAGCTATAACAGAAAATGAAATACTCTTGGCAGTTTGGGACAAAGACAAAGCACTGAAAGTAAGGAGTTAATAAAAGAAATAAAGACATGGAGTACAATGAAACTTGAAAACAAAGCATGGTCTGCTCTAGTTCCATGGCAACTTCCTGACAATGACAGCATGCCTTCAAACGCAGCTTCAGCACGCACAAAAAAAAGACATTTTGGTGTTCCGCCTGCTTTATCTTTCCACCAAGACACATTCAGACTTTAAGTTGAAAAACGTCATCTTTGGTGAATACTGTTAGGATGAGAGGCACTTTCAGTGGGCTGAAAAGACAGATAAGCACGTGTTTGTGAACACAAATGTGCGATTCATCAGACCCCTCTGAGCAGAAAATATTAAAAAAGAAAACAACAAAAATAACTGTTGTGTTTAATTTGACAGAAAAGCATTTGCTAAGTACGAATCAGTCCAAGGTGACCTGTAATGTTGAGGGAGTCTGACACAAAAACCTTCTTGAATAAAAAACCTTATACTGATAAGCACCTTTTATTTGTAGAACTGGAGCTGTGTCACCGTTGAGAACGACTGTCACAATCTACCATGTCAGCAAAAAAATAGTGCAGTTAAAGAAGACAGACATATAGTCTTCCTAATTTATCTGAAACAGTTCAAATAATTTTTACTGCACTTATTTGACTATGCTGGAGTTCTTGACAAGACTGATCTCATAGTGTATTTATTTAATGTCAAAGGGTAGTGAAAGTGTGACATAATTTCCAAAATTGTAGATTTAAAAAGCCACAAACAGTTTGTGAAGAAAGTGACTAATAATCAGTTCATTATTTTAAATGAAAAATAATACTTGAGCTAAAATGATGGTGGCCCTGAAGTGCAAATTATACCAACAAATCCCTAATTGGTTGGTTCAGGAATGGCGCCGACGCAGGAGCGTGGCAGCCGGTCAGCTGCTGAATGGAATGTATGGAATGAATGCAACGGACGCAGGAAGTACGTAAATAATGACATTAACCTCCAGAGACTGGTCTATTCACGAACTGAACTTCTGGCTCTAAAGAAGAACGGTGCTGGATAGAAACGTAACATTCCTCCTGAAGTAAAAAAGCGGTACAGTGGCACCCTTGCCGGAGCAAAACTAAAAGCGAGAGCTAAAGCCAAATGGGAACGTCGGCGGAAATACAAGCCTCCTATTCCATCTGTGATCATGGGGAACGTAAATTCACTGTCCAACAAGTCTGATGAACTCTTTGCACTGGTGAGGAGCCAACAAACCTACCGGGAGAGCTGCCTAATCATGCTAACGGAGACTTGGCTAACAGCAAACATACCAGACTACACTGTGGATTTACCCGGCTTCTCCACGGTGCGTGCGGACAGAAATACTGCAGCGTGTGGCAAGAGCAAAGGTGGTGGCCTCATACTGTACATAAACAATAGGTGGTGCAACCCCAGACACTTCACAGTAAGGACAACAATCTGCTCCAAAGATTGTGAGCTGCTAGCTGTTAGTATCCGGCCTTATTACCTACCCCGGGAGTTTACGCATGTCCTGGCCCTCTGTGTTTACATCCCACCAGGAGCGCACGTGGAGACGGCGCTGGAGACTGTGGTCACGGCAGTAACGGACCTCCAATCCCGACATCCCCAGGCAGTCGTGGTGATTTCAGGGGACTTTAATCACATCACTCTGGACTCATCACTGCCATCCATGTGTCAATACGTGGATTGTGCTACACGCGGAAACAACACAATCGACCTACTCTATGCCAACATCGAGGAGGCATACAAAGCCACGCCCCTTCCCCCTCTCGGCAAATCAGATCACATACTGATCGCTCTACAACCCAGGTACACACCCCTGGTGAAGAGAGAGCCTCCATCAACCAGAATAGTAAGGAGGTGGACACCAGAGGCAGAGGAGGAGCTTAGAGACTGTTTTGACAGCACAGACTGGAGCGTGCTACTGGACCACCACGGTGAGGACATCGAGCAGCCGTCACAGTGTCTGACAGACTATATCCATTTCTGTTTGGATATTGTGATGCCCACAAAGGCAGTGCGCTGTTATGCTAACAACAAGCCTTGGATCACCAGAGAGACGAAGGAGGTCCTCAACAGGAAAAAGAGAGCCTACAAAGAAAAGAATCTGGAAAAGAAAAAAGCTGTGCAAGCTGAGTTGAGGTGCTGTCTGAGAAGCTCTAGAGAAAACTACAAAGCTAAGATAGAGGGGAAACTGAGAGCAAGCAACATAAAAGAAGTGTGGGATGGAATGAAAACAATCACAGGGTTTAAAAAAGGGGCTGCATCTGGAGGAGACAGTGTGGAGCGAACCAATGATCTAAATGATCATTTTAACAGGTGTAATTCATCCGCACAACCCACACCTACCTCATCCTGTGCCCCCCTATCCCTCCTCATCCTACAAATGAACCTGCACTGGTGGAATCAGCTCTCCCTCATTACACCTATCTTACTGAACATCAGGTAAGAAGAGAGCTGAAGAAACTGAAGACCAGGAAAGCAGCAGGCCCAGATGGGTTGTGCCCCAGGCTCCTGAAGACATGCGCAGATGAGCTGGGAGGTCCTCTCCAGCATCTCTTTAACCTGAGCCTGCGCCTAGGTAAAATACCAACACTCTGGAAGACCTCATGCATCGTTCCTCTGCCCAAGGTCAAGCAGCCGAGGGACAATAAAGACTACAGACCAATTGCACTGACCTCTCACATAATGAAAACCATGGAGAGGTTAGTGCTGCAGATGCTGAAGCCCCAGGTGCAACATGCCCAGGATCCATTGCAGTTTGCGTATCGGGAGAAGGTGGGAGTGGAGGATGCCGTTCTGCATCTCCTCCACCGCACGTTGTCTTACCTTGATGAAGGGGGGTGTGCAGTGAGAATGTTGTTTTTTGATTTCTCCAGTGCATTTGACACAATCCAACCCCCAATACTGCAGGAAAAACTTAGGAGTATGTCAGTGGAGCCATACTTAATATCCTGGATCATGGACTACCTCATGAACAGACCCCAGTTTGTCAGAATGGGGGCCAGCCGTTCAAGAACACTCTGCAGCAGTGTGGGAGTACCTCAAGGCACAGTTCTTTCCCCGATGTTGTTCGCTCTGTACACGACCGACTTCCAACACAACACGGAGGCTTGCCACATCCAAAAATTCTCGGATGATACCGTCATTGTGGCCTGCATTAGGGAGGACAAGGAGGTGGAGTACAGGCAGCTGGTGCAGGATTTTGTTCTTTGGTCCAAGCAGAACCAGCTCCAGCTGAACATCAGGAAAACCAAAGAACTCATTCTGGACTTCAGAAGACAACCCCCTCTCTCCCAGCCAATATGCATAGACGGTGACCTGGTGGAGACAGTCACGTCTTATAAATACCTGGGAGTGGTGCTGGACAGGAAACTGGACTGGAACGAGAACACCACCCTGCTCAGCAAAAAATGTCAATCCAGGATGTACTTCCTGCGAAGGCTGGCCTCTTTTAACGTCTCCACCAAGCTTCTCAGTATGTTTTATCAAACAGTGATTGAAAGTGCTCTGCTGTACGCTGTGTTGTGCTGGTGCGGCACAAGCAAGAGAAACCTGACCAGACTAAACAAGATCATCAGGAGGGCTAGCTCTGTTGTGGGACTGAAGCTGGCCACAGTGGAGGAGGTAGCTGAACAACGAACACTGTCCAGACTTCAGGCAATTATGGACAATGTTACACACCCTCTGCATGAGGCCTTCAGTGAAAGGAAGAGCAGCTTCAGCAGCAGACTTTTATCACAACGCTGCACCACGGACAGACTTAGAAAGTCCTTTGTCCCACGAGCCGTCAGACTGCACAACACTCTGTGTTGAGAGCTTTCACTCTTGCTTCTGATTTTGATTAAGCTGAATTTCTGGGAAACTTGACATTTTTTTTAGGAATTGTTCATACTTGCTTTTATTCTTTTTATCCTTTTATATTTTTATCTATTAATGTGTTTTTATCTGTTTTAGGAATGATTGTGCTTTTAAGAATGGGCAGCTGGCCACTTAAAATTTCCTTCGGGATTATTAAAGTCTATCTATCTATCTATCTATCTATGTATCTATCTATCTATGTATCTATCTATCTATGTATCTATCTATCTATCTATCTATCTATCTATGTATCTATCTATCTATCTATCTATGTATCTATCTATCTATCTATCTATCTATCTTTCTATCTATCTATCTATCTATCTATCTATCTATCTATCTATCTATCTAATTGCAAAAACATTTTAAAGAGCACAACCACAAGTAAAAAAGCAAGACAATTTTTTTTTATTACATTTTAGAAATAAAAACAAAATGGATGGATGGATGAAATGGAAGAGCTTCTGGTCTGGTGGAAGTAGTGACAACTGAAGAGTGGAGCCTTGCTTGGTGTCCCGATGAATGGCAACCGGTGACCAATGGTGGAGGGGAAGCTGGTAGTAATCCTTGAAAGGGTAAGATAAAGTGGATAAGCGTGCAGGTAGAATGTGGCAGTTGGCATAGAGCTTGGCTTAAGGCTTGCCATAGAGCTTAGCATGAGTGAGTACTGTACCGTAGGAAGCAGACAGACTGACGTCAGCTGAAAGGTGAGGAGTCCTACATAAAAGCTGTAGGCTGATGCGCCGATTTGGCAGGTGTGCAGATCATCGAGGCCAGGATCCTAACACAAAATACCAGAAAACAAACAACAATTCCAAAAAAATTGAATATTTCAGAGAACCAAAGTAATTTCCAGAAGTCAAAGCGAAATGTTAAAAATGAAACACATTTGGAAACCAGAAAGGTATTATGGGAAATTACTTGTATCATCCAAAATGTTTCATATATATATATATATATATATATATATATATATATATATATATATATATATATATATATATATATATATATATATATATTTGTTTTGTTTTGGTAATTGTTTTTGTTATTTCTTTTGTTTCTTTGATTGTCATTGCGATCTTTAAAATGCTTTTGCGTTGACTGATTTGTTGGTATGATCTGGCATTGCACTTCAGGGCCACCTCCTTCAATCATGTTGAATATCAAATGTAATGGCTTAACAGGCGTAAACTATAACATAATATATATTCTTTGAATATATTCATTTCAAAATGTATACATTTCAGTGGGAAAATGGGTATAAGCAATGTGTGCTCCACTTAAATTAAATTTGTAAGATCTGTCACTTTGACCTTTTTAAGTTGCAAAGCCTTACAACAGAACCACTAGAGAAACTGGCAGTAAGGATTTGAATGCCTTGTCAATTTGTAATAAATGCTTTCTGAGACACCCTGCTGTTTAGTCTGGCATGTCATGTTGACATTTTGATTGTGCCCTTGGCCAACTGTAAAAGGATTTTATGGTTCGATATCAAATGTAATGATCAGAGTACCAGATCAGTCTCTTCAATCGTCAATAACGTTTTGGAAGTGCTAGTCTTGCCCAGATTTGATCACCTGCAGATGTTTATCAGATTTGTGATTTACAGCAAAACATTTTGTATTGGAGGTTGTGCAGCAGGTCCTGAAAGATAAATTTGATTCATCATAAATCACTTAAACTTAAAATTTGTCAGGTATTTAAGTCTGCAGGATTTAAAGTTGCAATTCCCAATAGTTTCAGTTTAGAATAAAATACTCTTGAAGCTGACAGTGATTTATTTTAAATAGTGATTTCAGAAGTGAAATACACCCTAAGTAGATGATGAATAAGCTCTGTTTTGTAGAAAACTTTGGGCTTTAATATAAAAACAACAACCAAGGGCTGGGTAGCTCAGTTGGTAAGGTGAAGGATTGCCACACAGGAATCCAGGGATTGATTCTTGGTGGGAAGCAAGCAATGTTAATGGTGCAATAACAATGGTGAGCACTAACAATGGTGAACGCTTAAGACCACAATGGTGAGCACTTAACACCTCCCAGTGAGGGCCCTTGGGCAAGGCCTTTAACGCAGCTGCCTACCTGTGAATATGTATGAATTATCCTGGTGATGGTCAGAGGGGCGTAAGGCGCAAACTGGCAAGTATGAATGAGGAGTGAATGAACAATGCTTAAATGCTTTGAGCGTCTGGAAAAGCGCAGATAAATCCAATGCATTATTATTATTGATGCTATGATGCAATTTCTGTCTTCCAATGCCTTTTCAACACTGTACCTAACCTTTTGCAAGACTACGTTCACAAATCCAAAAATGCTACAGCACAGCAATTTTAATGCAAGTTTTTCAGTTTGAAGAAATATTTGATACAAACAACCTTTTCGCTTAATTTGTGTTATTAATAATAAAAATAATTTGGATTTTCCAGTTCTTCTCCAGATGCACAAAGCGCTTACAATGTGTCCATTATTCATTCACTCCTCATTCATCACTCAGTGATGGTAAACTACTAATGTAGCCACAGCTGCCCTGGGGCAGACTGATGGAGGCGTGGCTGCCATTACGCACCTACGGCCCTCTGACCATCACCTGGACATTCATACACATTCACACACCACTGGAGCCATGCTGGAGGCAGGGAGGGTGAAGTGTCTTGCCCAGGGGGACACAACGGCGGCTGGCTGTGGGGAGGGGGGGATTGAGCTGCTGACCGTTCGATCAGTGGCAGACCTGCTCAACCACCTGAGTTACTACTATTCATTATAACACAACAGTTAGTGCAAGCTCCACAACAAGGCTCTCTTAAAACATCTTTCTTTAAATAGAGGTTTTTTTTAATTAATATTGTTCATATGACATGCTCACCATAGTCACAATTATTTCTCTAGTTTTACTCATTCTACCTTTTACTGCTGCTCTCTGGGCATTTAAAGTTTGTCTAAATAAGGAGTGAGACTGAAGTTGTCACTCATCAACATGGCAAAAGCTTCCCAGACCAAGATTGGAACAGCAAAATGAAGCCCACGGAGAGCAAAGAAATCAAGGTCTAATGCGGTTGCAGTGTCCCTTGGTTAAAGCCTTGTGGCCGACAGAGAGTGATAGGCTTGCTAAGGCAATCATACATTGCTTTTCACCTGTTTCAGACCAATTGGCTAGCCTTCCATGGACAGCTGCTCTCTTGCACAGTGTTTGACACATTGATGGATAATAGATAGACTCAGCCTCCGTATGGCTGCTTTGGAGCAGATTCTGACCATCTAATCCTTAATCCTTTTTTTTTAAGCCTTCACTAAATTACATGGAGAGCATGACACACAGAACATAATATATACACAGACTAGTGAGAAGAAAGCATAATCCTGCAGACTTAGTGTCTCATGGACTTCCTACAATTTCTACAAGAAGATCCCATTTGTAAAAAAACATGTTATTATTCTAATCACCTCCCTGTTCGCTTGGGAACTCGCTGATTGGATGTAATGATAGCTTGTTTGTGATGATAACTGTTCTCTTGTGACACTTGCTTTGTGATAATGCTGCTCATAATTCCACTGTGCTTTGTCTGCAGCTCAAGCTGCAAAAATCATCAGGAGAGGCACTTCAGGCCCTTAAATATGTGTTTGCAACCTTGAAATATTTTTCTAATTGTCATTTTTCAATTTATAACAATTAAGGTGGTGAATAAGGTGGCGAATACGGTTAACTAATTTTATCTTGCTGGAGTTGAGTTGTCATACACTGCTGATAAGTCATATTATGAATGTGCATGTATTGTTGAGTGACAAAAAAGTAATTTAACCCTGATTTAACCAAAATGAGATGAACTTTGATATTTGTACTGGTATTTCTGTACATCTCCACCATTGTTAAATTTGATGTTAAGTGGAATTTTTAATATTAAGTGTTTTTTTTGTTGTTTTTTTTAAGTGTCTTTTTTTTGTACAGCCCATGAAGTCCTGCCTTTGTGTCAAAGCTGGAAGATTTAAATTCACACAGCGTGACCTTTGCTATTGGTGTGATGGTCGACCAGCTGTGGCAGCATTACAATCCCAAGTGCATATGCTTCCATACTTGGGAGCAGCTAAGCTCACTTCAAGAGCCGGGAGTGGCAGACCCCTACAATTTTAGGATATTTAAACAAATACCATGTTATCTTCCATAGTTCGTGCAGCACTGGTATTATTTAGGTACTAAAACAGCTTGGTTATGTTGAGAATGTGCATGCTGGCTGATGGATGGTCAAAAAAAGATGGATCTCACTTTTGATGAAAATAAAAATCATTGGAGGACCAGAAATGTGACTGTACAGTGACTCATTTTGGTCAGATTTGACAAATTTTGGAATTCTCCAGTCAAACTCTCAAGGATGAATAACTTTTGCTTAAAAACAATAGGTTTTAATGGAAGAGGAATATCTTAATATTTACAATAATTGAATTAAAGCGTTATATATTTCTATATATAACACTTTTACAGTTTTTCTCAGTCACCTTGGTGCACTTCTCATAACAGAATCAAACTTTGCACAACAGTTAGTACAACCTCCACAACATTTAGTCATCTGGAAGCAACATAATGCGAGTTTTTATGTTAATTTTATCCAATAGCATATACTTTTGGACTAACGCAATTTATTGAGAACAAATCCATGCAAAGTGATCACCTTTGACTTGCTTTTGATCATTTTGATCGTTTTTATCATGCCTGTCAAAATTAACTGTACTTGTACTGGCTGGACAGTCATTGTTTTTACAATAATAATCTTCATTCCATTGCTTCATTGTACAAAAACTTCTTAAACATGTTGTTAAACAATTTGTACATCCATTTTAAAAATATTTTTTTTGTTTCCATGAAAATGTCCATAAATAACTTTTCTCAGGTGAACCTTGTACACTAATGAAAAGGGGTGTGTGAACTATTTGTTGAACCCGACGACAAGCCTCTCCTTATTCACTCACAGTTGAATCACATGAACCCCCCCTCCCCCCACTTTACAAGTATATGCTGTATACTGTCAACCAAGTGACAAGATTGAGATGAAGTCCATACTGGATCTACAAAACTGTAATACATGGAAGGTCAGCCTAATAGAAGAGGGGTGAGGATGGGTGGAGGAAGGGGACCAAATCAGGGAAGAAAAGAAACAACCACCTAGACAGAGTGTTGATGTTGATGTTGATGAAAACACTTGTGGATCATGTGGTAAATCATGGCCTTAATAATAGCTGTGGCTAATCAAACGGTTCAGCACAAAGTTGGAAGAACCACTGTCAGCAGATTTCAGATTTTGTTGAAGGAACAAGTGAGCAAACTAACTTAGGGTTATTCAGCACAAACTAATTCACTCTGTACTATCATAGTCATGCAAGAGGCATGCATTGGGACATTGCCTGGTAACCTTTTATATGTAGACATACAGTTTACTACAACTGCAGCTCAGACTTTTGTGGCAAAGTGTTATGTAGTGTCAGAGTAAAAAAAGTAGTATCATATTACACTACTGTAAACATGTAGCATGTTGACTTTTTTTGTTATCACTTTACATGACACTGGTAAGCGCATTCAGAGTAATCTGTCGCAATGAAAACATGCTCAAACCTTTTGACTTGATTGTTCAAAGAGGCTGGAGTCTCTTTGTCTAATTTATATCATGCGTTAAGAAAATGGAAGGAAGTTCAGGATGAGAACGCTTGGATGAATCCTCCATGTACTCCACCCGCTGACTGAGTCACTGAATGCATCACGTTCCCAAACCTGAGTCCCTGATTGGTTGATGTGACTTGGCAACCTCGTCAATGTTCTGAGCTCTTAAACCGCGCTGCTGCCAGACCGCCACACCCGACCACGGCACCTAACGCTCAAATTGCACCCCAGGACCTTAGATTGCATCTGTACCATTCACTTAACAGTGAAACTGACTGCTCCTGAGGCACAAATCGTGGTCGGTGTGCACGCAGCAAAAAAAAAAAAAAAATAGTAAAGAATCGGCTCCCTTCATCTGAGAGTCAACTGTTTTGACACCCTACCAGGCAGTGATTCTTAGAATTGCTGCTGGACTAATAGAGCTGGATGTGACTCCGGAGCCTTAGATTGCAAATCCCTGGTGTATGTGTTTCTGTTTCAAATGATCTGGACTTGTTTGAGTCTTCCTGCTTCTGGGTTTACCTCGACCACCTTTCTGTAACACAAAGTCAACCTTCTCCTCCATTGGGATGCCCCACTTCCTTGCTGCACCTGACTCATGGCGACACATTGCCCCTACCCAACTCTGGTCCTCAAGATCTACCAGGCTGTGTTTCCGCTCCCCCTGCACTTCTTCTTGCTGATCACCTGCATCAGGTGTCAATTAGAATGTAAAACAACCTGAGTCAGTGAATCAGCTGGAAGGAGGGAAAGGGAGAGCTGGAAAACAGCCATAGGGATAGATTTTAAGGACTAGGATTAGGCAGCCCTGCCCTAATAATTCCAGTACAGGCCTGTTATCTGGTTTGAAAGCTGAGGACTAAGCCTTTAGATAAGGTTTGCTGGATGCTAGCAAGAACCATCCAAAGTTTTATCAAGTCTGCACTCAGCTATTTGAAAACAGCCTGCCCCTCAAAACTCTCCCACAACTGTAGCTGTGTGTGAGCAAGTATATTAGTGTGTGAGTGTGTAACTGGACTTGTGCTTTCAAACTTAATGGAAAAGTGAAAAGTGTGTGCCTCTTGAGTAATACTGAGAGTGTTTGCTAGTTAAAAATAAACCTTAAAAAAATTATTGGAATATGTATTTACTATCTAAAGTGTTTTTTTTTAATATTGTAAATCTCTGTAATTACCGGTATATGCCTATATCTTGGAAAAAAAAGCGAAAATTCCCCATCTTTTCTAAAACTAAAACTATGATGGAGCAGTAGATAGAAGAAAAATAAATCAATATACATGCATGAAGTCGTAAAAGTATTGGAAAAAAGAAAAAAAATATGAGAATTAAAAAGTAAAATAATGAGGGAAAAAACGTCATAATTTTACAATGAAAATGCCATGCTTTTTAAAAAATAGAGTTGGTTGTGTACTAACTAAATCTGTAAATCCATCGATTTACTGGGATGCCATAAGGTTTTAGTTTATTATAGGAATCTATGTGAGATAATGCATCTTGACCTCTGTAACTATACTGGCACCATCAAAATAAACCATGCACCCACCGGAAATCCACACCTTGTGGCTCAAAAATCTTCTTCTGAGGAGGTCCAGTTTTCTGCTAATTCTTCTTTTCTTAGTATACAGAATTTTTATCTTTAATCTCATAAAATTATAACTTTATAGCAAAAAATGAAAATTCACTCATGATTCTACAACTTCATTCTCATAAAATGTTAATTTTTTTTTATAATTCTGTGACTTTAATCTCTTAAAACTTTTACATTTTTTCCATAATTTTACGACTTTATTCTCGCAAAATGATTACTTTTTTCACATATCTTTACAACTATATTTGTGTTTCATTAAAAGCTTTGACTCTACTCTCATGTTAATTTTTTTATTTTCATGGTGGCCCTAATGCTCCATCAGACAAAGAAGTGAGCAAGCTAACAAAAGGTTTAAGAGGTCATGGAGTAAGAGATAATTGCAAACCTTCTCATGTTTTACACTTTTAGCCGTCCATATTAATCTATGAAATCTTATTTTTTTATCTGTTTGACTACAAAACTTGGCTCAGAAGTTGATTGCTTTAGAGAGAGTTTGTCTGAAATTGGAGGTAGGTCTGACCTTTGCCTGCTGTCTGTGTAATTAGAGACCCGTGCTGAGCTCAGGCTCTTGTGGGAATCAAGCCTCTCATGATCATCTTGCCTTTATGAGGAGTATTTGATTTGGAGCACTTCACACTGATAAGCAAAAGCCTCCTTCAAATTGGAATCAGATTCATTATGATGTCATTACACATGTACACAGAAATAAATTAGCGTAATTGTTTGCTCTTTCAGGAAAGTGTTTTCCTGTTCAGTGTTGATCATGCAAAGTGAATGACAAAAAAGAATCATTAGAGAATTCTTACCTTGGCATGTGAACTATGATTGTTGTGTCACAAAGGTGTGCTGTTTCCATTAACCCTTACCTGTGTCACAAGCAGGTCAGCTCCCAGTGAGGTGATTACTCTCTAGCCTGTTTAATGGTCCTTACTGACAGCACTTAATGAAAATTAATGAGCAGCTTTAGGACACAGTGCTCACAAACAGAAAGTCCACTTCCTCTATCAATGTGTGTTCATTTCCACCGTTAAACTCCTTTTCAATGAAAGAAAATCGACTTGGGCGTGCAGAAATCCTTCAGAAGGTCCGGCCGCAGCTCTGGAATGCTGCTGATGAAGCTTTCCGCAGTTTGTCTTTTTTTCCCTCACAGGTCCACAGTGACGAACATACCTCAGTTTAGGAGCTGCATCTACTTAATGTAACTGGCAAGAATGTTTGGCCATTTAATACACTTCATTAGGTTTCCATTATATTTTGCTTTGGGTGATATGCTGAAATGAGCAGACAGATTTGCCTATTTCTGTCAGTGATATACACGAGGCAAGACGACATGATTCAGGGGTCATTTGGTTAATTGCACAATAGTGCCAGCATGTTGCATTCTTGCAAATAAAATAGGTGCCAGCAGCACAGCAATTCATGCGAGTCGTTAAAGACAAGCCGAGCGTGTTATGATTGCTTTTAGCCCCGTGTTTTTTTCCACTTTTTTCGCCCTCTGTATGCAGAACACTGCTAACATACACAAAACGACAGACATCTGTTTGCAATGCTTCCACAATGGATCACTTAAAGCAATAGAACTGAAAAAGAATGGGTGTCAGCTTGATATTAAAAAGGTACATCTGTGGCTTTTTAGCAGACTGTCGTAGTGGCAGATTTGGCACGGTAGAGCACAACTGTCAATCATTCATTAGTCATCAGTATTGTTAACGGTGCAAAGAACTTAAATTCCCATGTAATCCTGTGGATGAAGTGTTCTTAGACCAAGGCAGGAGCAGACAACTTTGCCCACCTTCTTTCCACAGCATCCTCAACTGCATGAAAGCAGCCCTCGGCAGCTCTTCCTTTCGTCTCATGTATTTCAGGCCCTTTAATGTCTGTCGTTCTCAAACTCCGCCCTTCTGCTCCACCTCCAACCTTCATTCCCATTTTATCCACCTGACACCCCATGTGCCGTTCATTCACCTCATCCTCCCCACTCTCAACCAATGCTGCAGCAACACTGCCATCTCTGGCGTTGACATCAGTTGTGTGTTGCCACCGTCTCATGCATCTCACAGTGGAATCCTCTGTATCCTCAGAAGTGTCTGCAATATCAGCCAGCCAACAGCTTAATGAAGCTAGACTGCCACCTACTGCCTGCTGTTATCCCTCATAAAATGGTTCCTGCACCAAAGAGAAGGCGACATTGCCATCTGCTGTAGTGGCAAACTAAAACCTCCAGTTGATTTATTGGTTTATGGTTATATTTTTGTTTCTTGATACCAAAAATAGAAATTATGTTTTAAGCTAAACCAACTAAAACCCATTGTTTCTTTCTTTATTTACTTTAAACACTACTGGTATATGTTTTGTCATTTTTCTTGTTAGAAAAAGAAACAAGGTTTATTTATTAGTTTGTAGAAAAACATTTTACTACATTTTTTTTACTGCACAAATAAAATGCAGCACATCTGGCAGCTAGTTTCCGATCTCTGTAAGCAAAGAACTCGTTTCTTCTTTTTTTTCTGACTGTAATGAAAACTGTTGTTTTTATTCATTTTTAAATAAAGTTGCACAGCAATAAATACAAGAATCATGAGGAGATATTAAATGGAAAGATACATGGCTAAATCTAAGGGGAACACATCAGCTATCAGCCTAAATATGAAACCAACCCAATTACCCTTTACCATATTTCTTAAAAATAATCAATTTGATATTTTTTAGGGTACCCAAGGTTTCAAACGAAAAATTCAAGGTATTATCTGTATTTAGTAGGGGAGTAACGATTAATCGATTTAATTCCTACAATCCAACCAGATCAATCTGTCTGAGGCAAGTTGTTAATCGAATCGACAGCATTTTACCAGAACAACAATCTTAGCCCTAAAGTCCATTAGACCATTTTGTTACAGTTTTGGCTAAATGGGGTGCCCTATAAAGGAGCAGTTGAAAATGTTCTTAAAATTAAAAAACGAGTGGATACAGGCTGTCTTTGGGCAGAAAATGGACAAACCTGTATGGGGCACACAAGTGACCCACCCACATTTTTAAGATTGTTGACCACTCTGTTAGCAACTCAATTTTGCACATTTTTTTTTTTCTTATGGGCATGCTGCAGGTCGTAGGGAAAAATACAGTGCGTTCATGTTGTAAATACTATTTTTTTATGATTTTTCTACTCAATGCGAATGGCAGTCAGCATAATTTTCAAGTCACTAACCATTAATATATAATATATGTTATTGAACAAATCTCCTAAAGATAATTGTATTTTTTCAAAAATAAAAACCTTAAAATCAGCTGTTTACTGTTTCACATTATTATGTACAACATAATTCCACAACATTTTATAGGTTCTAATAAACTGAAAATGGTCAATTGTTGAATTTGCTGCATTAGGAGGTCATATTTACTGAAATCAAAATCTTTTCCAATCAGAAACATCTTAATGGGTCAAGTTACAATTTAAAAAAGGACCCCTTTTTAGCAGCTTCACAGTTCTTACTTCTATTGAACTTGTGCATTTTTTTGAGAGTTTCTACTTGAATTTCTTTGGAGGATGTCAGAATAGCCTCCCGGAACTGCTGTTTGGATGTGAACTGAGGCTGAGGAGGCTCCTAAGGTTCTCAATAGAGCTGAGGTCATGGGAGGATGGGTGGCAGACCATCAGTTGATCTCCTTTTATACCAATAGCAGCCACTGATGCTCACCTGCAAAACTAATTATCACAAGTATCTGAGATTGATTTCAGTGATCCAAAGAGCCCTGAAAATAATATCGTCTATGGGTTGATTAAAAAACAACACATTTTATCTTTTGGACACTTAAATACAATTTGCATAACAGTTTGGAACGCACTATAAAACAACACACTGGGGTGAGAGGTGAGTGAGACACAGGCATGTCACACAGATGTTTTTTAACCCCTTCCCAGCCCTATGTCCAGTGCAAAGAGGGCGTTAATGCTGTTTAAATGAGATAAGTGCATGCTCCTTTAATGCCCATTGTGCACTCCATGCTTGCAGCTTGACTGTTAGAGTTTAAAAGTTAGACAGTCAGAGCTTAGTTTTTGTCGATATCCTGACAGCCTAAAAAACCCTAAAGCACCCATATGGGTCAAGCCGGTACGGTTGCATGTGACTAAGGCTAAAGATGCAACACGTAAGAGGCTTATGACACATAATCCCACCCCTGGTACCCCAAAAACTAATGTATTTTTTAAGTCTTCAAACTTTTTTTACTTTCTTCATGGTTCATTGTTCTGTTGAGCCCTAATTTAAATTTCCAGGGAAATTCTTTTTACATTGTTTACAGCTACTTTTATGTTTCATTTCTATTTGTTTGCTTTTTTAGTAGTTATTTTTAGACAGAAAGCATTACAAATTATATGTGTTATTACTTAAAAGTCAAGAAGCAGAACAATTAAATGATGTATTTCTTGCGTAAAAAGCATCTAAGTGGTCTAGTAATTGCTGTCCCACAATTTTGTGTAAAAGTATAATATGTTATTCCACATCTGTTACAGCAGTTGGGTCCCGTCTTGGCACATGTGCAACATTTATACTTGAGCGGTTTATAGCTGCTGGTCACAATTAAAAAGCACACACAGAACAAAAAGAAAACCCTAATGATGTATTTGCCATCACAAGCTTTGGGCGAGTAGCAATTTTTGTTACAGGCTTTAAGTGCATCTGTAATTGTGTTTTTTAAAACTGTGACTGCCTTTGAATACCCTGAAGCCTCAACATAGTTTCAGATCCTGTGTTTCAGACTCAGGAAAGATAACGTGGCAATGTGAATATACTTTTCTGTTGACACTGTTTTTCTATCATTCTTGAATCACACAGTAAATTTGTCTTAACCCTAAAGCAATCAAACACTGAGGCACTTTGTTATTGTGATAGGTACTGCCCTTACGTTGAACCACTGAACAAAATGTTGCATCAACTTATAAAAATTGTTCAAAAACAAATTAAAGGTAAAGAAAGTGGAAGTTGTCTGAAATATATTTTATATCTTGACTTCTAAAGAAATCTTTAACCTTTTAGTTTCTGTTTTTAAGGATGATTACTGTTCTTCTCTAGGTTTAGAAGATCGTAACTACATAATAAATACAACACAAAAGCAGTAACAAAGATTAGGACATACAGAAAGGGTCCTCAAACACAAAGGTACAGAGGTAACACTCAGCTCTAGAAGTGAATATATCTTCAGTTTATAATTCATGTTTTACCTTTGCATTTCAGTCTTAAGTAAAACAATAGGGCGTCTTGATTTTAATGCAGAAAATAACTCTATAACCATTCATATCATGCATTTTTGAGACCCCCATCTCATTAGGATTTTAAAAATGTTCCCAAAAAACTAATTAGACATGACTTGTTCAAAACCTTTCTGCCCGGTAGTGCATCATCATTCCACTAGAGGCAGTAGAAGCGTCATTTCAAAATGGCTGTTTCCATGAAATTTCAAGAACAGTTTTGGCGGAAAATGTTTTGCTAACTTTTAAAACTTTTTGGAGAACTTGTCTATTTTCTTTTGTTTTTTATGACTACTTGCTGTTTAAAAGAATACTAAACTTGTTTATACAGTTACGCCATATTAAAAATGTGTCGATCTAATTTGAGACAGTGGGTAGGTGCTTTTTTTTTCTTAAACTAACATTGTTTTTTACATTGTTCTGCATCTTAAACTAACATTGTTTTGAACAAAAACATAGCAAATCGCCCAACACATCATAATTGATACTATTTATGTTTAAAATGAAAAATTCATGTTGCCATTTTATTTGTAGATTTCATCAATAGTTCAAAAATTTGAATCCGAAAAAGTTTGAATTATCTGTTTTGATTTGGTTCGCTTAACAGGGTTCAAATAAAGAGCCCTTAAAATGTTACACCTAATAACTGGCTGGAATTTAGAAGGATAGAGTTAATTGGAACATTTCACTTTTGGTTCAGATTGTTTCTTGAAGTGTGTGTTACATCATTTGTCATTGGTGATCAGAACTAATTGATCACCAATGACCAATCACCAATCATTGAATGAGGCGTCACCCAAAGTGTGATTCTTGAACCAATATTTTTCAACCTTTTAAAATCTTACCTTTTTTCTGTGAATCAAATCATTCACTTAACACATTGATCCTTTTGCAAATTCTCTTCTTGTGTCTTTCATCCTTGCATGTACTTATTAAAAGAGAAGGGTCTGCTTTTGCAATCGACATGAATGAAATAGGTGAATAATTGTAATCGAATGACAGAAGCCAGGTTTTTGTTTTCTGCATTCTTTTTCAGGTGGCATATATCATTTTTGGGGGGATAAAATTCTAAATTTTTATCACTAGGCAATTGTCAGTATAGCAAAGGACTTTAAATTATCCTTCACAAGGGCAATTAAAATTGTAACTTACAACTACTTTTAGCCAATCTTACGTGGCTAAAAACAATGACAGTGATATGGAGGCTGTGGAGTGTCAGTACTAAAATTTGAAAGATGGAAAACTAATTTCAACCGTTTGGCTACAGGATCGTATCCTTGTAACCATGATGCAGAGCTCATGACCATAGGTGCGAGTACAAACGCAGACTAACCACTAAATCGAGAGCTTGGTCTTTGGGCTTGCTTACTTACTCACTTATTCCTATTTCAAGTCCCTGATTGGTCAAAGTGTCAAGAATTGGTGTAGGACCCAAAGTGAAGGAGGCAAAGTAGGAGAAACTAAAACATTTAATAAATAAACTGAAACATGACAAACCCAAGTGAGCAACAAAAAGGTGACAAAGCAGAAGAGATGAAATGAAAACCAGATAATTAAATAGACGGATGGTAATTACCTGAAATGAAGACAGCTGTGGATCATGATGAACCTGAAACTGGTGTGACTGACAAAGGGCAACAGAACATGATCTATTTACAAACCAAACTAAACCACAGACTCCTAAAAGTACCCAGACACCGACCACTCGGGGCAATACGGGTTCCATAAACGTGCATCAAGCCAGTTATGTTTACACAGCGGACAGGCGGGTAGCGGCAGGGAGGAGCTTCTAATTATTTTGTTTTTTACTGTTATTGTTTACTATTGCTTGTCCACCACCTAGAGAAGAAAGAGGCTTGATGTAGAATTTCAAAGGAGTGCCAATGTTGCTCCTAGCTTGTTTGTTCACAGCTCTATTCCGAAATATGAACTGGTGTCATATAATTCAGGCAGTGCAGAGAAAGCGCAGTTTTTCATTTCTCCTTCGTGACCATGTTTACAATGGTTGGCACACTTACACAGGGAGCAATTTATTTTAATACCTGTCACTTAATTTTACCCCCAATGTTGCTAATTGTTGTTTCTCTTCAAGAATTTCTTCCTAAAATAAACTTACTCTACAAATGTCTACATTTGTTGATCTTGCTTTTATTTTCAGGGAGTGTAGCACACATTATATATGTAATCATTTTATAGATTTATAGATCATTTTGAGCACTGCAATACCTTAAAGTTAGTCTCCATTATCATGTAGTGCATCAAGGCCTAGAGCAGAATCAAAGCAAAAAAAAACATAAAAAATCAAAAATCAATGTCACGTTGCTATCAGGACTACATATTTTTACAAAATAGGTTTTCCTAAATTATTTATTTTTACAGTATTAAATGTATGGAATCACATTCAGCTCAAACAAACCATGTATGCCATGCAAATCGCCATAAGAGGGCGCCCTTAAACAGCACCAAAACAGAGCTTGTGTCAGAAGGGTCATATTGAAAAATATTTTCCCTAATAACGTAACTAAACTTTTCCTGTCGTGGTAATTGGTTTAAAATTTTTGAGAATAATACATTAACCCTTGTGCTATCCTAGGCACTTTAACATAGGGAGTTGGGTCATCTAGACCCCACCCCACCGCTGAACCTTTTCTCTTCAATGATTTGTGATCTTCACTGGTTTCCATGGATTACATGAAATCCTCTTCACCTTGCTCCACCTTTGTCATGGTAGGGATAACACGTCAATGCAAGGGTGGGGTCATAGGATAGCTCAAGGGTTAAAATCAGGTTTATAGAAAAATTAAAAAAACTATTTATATGCACTATTTATCTGGACAGATGGACACATCCCCTTTACAAAGAGAAACGATGCAAACATATTTACATACAAAACATTAAAAAATAAAAGCAATCAATCAGTACAACAAACTTTAAACATTGTAGAAAAGAACTGCAAAAAAGGATAGCCTATCATAACTTCCTTAATATCCCAATGATAAAGGGCCCAATGAAGGTGTATGAGTTGTAATATGATTATGTTATAGAAGAAACAGTGATTTAAACTTAAAATGTCGGTTTGACCCTGTTTTGTAACATTTTTATGAATGTGGCAAACTCTGCAAGTGGGCATGGCTGAGCAGTAACCCCTTTAACATGTCAGTGTAAAAAAACACTGACATGGAGTGTGTGCATGACTGTTGCCAAACTTACACCAGCATCCGGCTGTATTTGTTTTGTGAATGTATGGTATTTACATTTTGGCTCTTCATAGTGCCTGCTAAAAATAACACCTTTAACAACTTCTCAAATCTTCTTCTTTTGCCAATTGAAACTGCAGATTATAAAAAGAAGCCTTGTAGAGATGAAACAAAAAAAAATAGAAAAACCTATGTGAACGATTTCTTTAAAAATGAGAAAGTTTTGCTTTTAGCTTTCCAAAAGTTAAGCAGTAAACTAAGTTTTTGAAAGATGCAGCAGATGTGTAAAGCCCAGGTGAGTGTGGAAAACCTATCAATTAAAGAGTGAAGTAAAACTTTAGAGTTTTATTCTCTAAAATGTTTTATTTCCAGGAAGGCTCAGGAGGAGCAGCTACCATGAGCTTGCTTTAACACTCTTGCACACAATGTGTCCAGCCTCCCCAATGGCCCCCTCACTCCACCCCCGTGCCTAAATTTTGGAGCCTGACTGTGAGTCTGTGGCGCCACACTTACTGCAGACGGCTTAATGCTGCTGCACAAACTGGTTTTGCGGAGTGGGCAAACATTAGAGCGGATAACAAAAGGCTCCTTTTTTAGGGAGATTGTTGCCGGCCTGTCTTCCTCATCATCTGTCATATATTTCCTCTAAGTGATTTTTAATAACAGAGAAGGGCGCAGCGTGCAGAGCAGGAATACAGTGCCAGCAACTGTGCCTTCATTTTGCGACGGTGACTTGAAGTAAATGTTATGACCCTGGGGAGTATTTCCACACTCAGGCAATAGTCACTCCTTCCAACTTAAATCTGGCAGAAAGATCTAGAAAAGCTTTGGCTTTTGACTAGTGAGAACATGAACTTAATGGCTTCTTTTTGCATTCTGTCTATAACTGAGGGCACACAAAGCCGTACAGTTTTGAGCTAGATGCCAGCTCAGATGAGTACAACAAAGACGTACATGGATCCAAGGTTGCCCTCAGCAACGCACGTTCAAACGACCACTCTCAATGAAAAATGCACCTGAATGCACATTTCGGTATTTTTTCATAAGTTTCTGATTCGCAACAATTTAAAGAAAAGAAAGACTGCAAAATGCAATTTTAAGCTGAATTTTCTTTATACATGTCCCCCATCAGGAGAAAAAGGCCACATGTTAAAAACACCAAAAATACTATTTTCATCGGAGTCTTTAATCTTGCTGAATATAGAACAACACGTTGTTTTTGACAACGCGACAGTTTTAGTCGTTCTTTTGGAAAGTGCAAAAGGATTCATTTCTCCTCAAAGAGCACAGCTGTTTCTGCAGTAGAATATTGTGTTTTAGAGTCTGATCACCACGCACGCAGACCTGTATCTATGATATATGGACGTATATACACACACGTGTGAATGCTTGCCCTTCCACATATCCAGAAGTGACTCCTTGATGGCAAACTCTCTTTTCTTTGCAATATTGCCAGGAGCCAGAACCTACTTTCCAGTCACAGCTCTTTAATTAAAGACAGCAACGCCCATGGATCCATTAATCATATTAGATGAGCAGGTCCAGGACCAGTCTCATCTTGTAAATAAAAGTAACTTTGAGGGAGTGTGCAGATAGGTAGAACATTCACATCATAAATATTTTTGGTGGCAGGGTCGAGGCAGTTACAAAGCCTTCTTTGTCTCTTTCAAAGATGGTTCTGGGGAGGAAATTAGCATTTGCTCCAGAGCACTTAAAATGGTGTACAGTATCTGTGTTTTCCATCAGAGTGAAATAAGAGTTTTGCTGCTGATTGTCAACTTTTTTTTATCACCAAAACAACATTTTTGTTCATTGAAATGCTTACATGATTTTTCTGGGCCAGTTGGTCTTTAATTTGATACATTTTGCCATAAATAACTATTTAAGTTTACTCATCATTATATCTACAGAGTGGCGGACAGTACTGTCGATAATCCCAAAAAATTAATTACCTGTATTTTGAATCATTTTGTATTCTAAATCTTTCAAAATCAATAAATGTGTGGGTAGATATTGAGATAGTTTTGAATATAATATTGCTTTTACTTTATTTTTCCAGAAGCTTGAAAACTGTGATTCTTTTTAAGATTTTCAAAACCTTTTTACAATGTAAAACAGAAATATAAACTAAATATATACATAAGCCTGTATGTTTATTGGATTTGGCTTTTAGTTTCAGCACCAAAATTTAAAGACATTTCTGTTTTAAGGAGGTAGTGCCTGCAGGTTGTTACTTTTGTTGAAAACCTTTGTTTTGTTAAATCTGACAAACTAATGAATGACAACATGACCTTCTTTGCTGATGTGATGATAGTTTTCAAGTCAGGAGGAGAAATCATGATTGATAGATGTTATTGCACTGCTTCTATAGACAGAAAGAGAAGAATTTACTTGTTAGGTTGACATAGACTTGACAGGACTACCTTGATTTTCAGAGCTTTCATGTGAATCAAGGTTTTACTTTTCAGTACTTCTGTTAAAAAATTTGCTTTTGGACGTGAGTGGGTCCTGCCTTTGTTCAAGACTTGAGAGATATTTTATATCTTTCACCCAGAAAAGCTTCTGAAGAAAGGTGGAATGCTGTTGTTTGGTAATGTCATTTTTACATTGAACCAGCTGTTGTACCCTTAATATAAGAAAAAAAAGGCAAGAAAAACAATTGTTGGAATACAAGATTGTAAAAAAAAAAAAAGATTTTGTGTAAGAAATCTTTGAATAAGACTTTGAATAAGAAAATTTTTAAAATGTATTTTATGAAACTGATATCATTAATGACAAACAGGGATATTTGAAATTTTAAGAGTTATGTTGGTATGCATTTATATTTATACTCTTATATTAAAACGTATAACCCAACAACCTTAATAAAGGGACACAAAGCGTGAATACCAGAACGTTTTCTATGTGTCTTGTTTTTTAATTGTTTTTTTAATTTTAATTTTAATTTTTTAATACATTTTTCAAAGCTTTATATTTGCGCATTATTCTCCTGATAACTAGAGAAATTAAAATTGTCCAGTAAAATTTATTTTATCCAGAAAAAAACTACAATTCCCATAGCCCCACTCCTTCACATTTGGTATTATTAAAAAGCCCCAAATTTATTCTGTAAATACCAAAATCAGTTAATTCAGTAGTATGCAGTAGTTGAGTTATATTCAGGTTTAGAAATGTCCTCTACAGAGGACACATTTGCATTTGTCAGGGGGTTAATAGAGCAATGTTGGCATGTGGGTGGACTTTTAAGTGGACTCAACACAACTCTCAAGCTACTCTTACACTGGCCTCGCAACGCATGTTAAACCTGCCACTTCCACGTGTAAACGTGCATAAGTGTGCGGAAACTCTCGCATTCCAAAGTAGCTTTGCACATTTTTTAACATAAATGTGCATTCTAAGTTGAGCCAGGTCAAACTTTGACCAATCGGGGACTTGGATTTGGCAGTGACGTATGGATGGTGTCCCTTTTAAGTTCATAGACGCTCCAACAGTTTGAAAGTTGTTCATGAAGAGAAAATAATAATTGCATTTTGTGCCCGGCTGTAATTATACAACACCAAGTCTTTCATAGATCGAAATAGAGCTGTGAACGAAAAAGCCTGCGAAAGATTCAAGACATATGCATTGCTTGGACAGTAAATAAAGAAAAAGATTCCCCTCCCTGGTTGTCCAGTGTGAACACCATGGACTAAAAAGTGCGTCACATGTCTGGTGTGTACGTATAGCTTCACTGTATTTCATTTTGCTCATTCACTCGTTTGTGGAGTACTGTTGAGACAGGTGCATAAACTCCAATGTGCCTATAGGTAATGTAAGAGACTAGGCCCACGTTATAAGGGTTTAAGGTTCCCACTCACACACACATTAGTTGACTGTCTCTTCAACAAAATAAATGTTCTTGGTCACTAAAAAAAACCTGCCTCGAAATAATTTTTTTGTTTGCATGTTTACAGCCTTGGAAATGAATAAACTGGATTGAGGAGGAAGCAGGTAAAGTGATCAGGTATTCTGACTCACATTTTATTCTTGCAGGAAGTGATGTTGCAACTCCTTCAATGTTACATCCTGCTTTTACATCCTCAGTTTATAAATACAGAGCAACAAATGCTGAAAGAAGTTGACACGCAGAATACAGATGGAGAGAATTTGCTTTAAAGACACCAAAGCTCAATAAATTCTTTGTGTGTTTGTGTGTAAAGACTCCTTTCATCTTCATCAGAAAAGTTGTCAAGTGAAACATCAAAAAGACTTGAAGGTTAGTTTCTTGGTTTGCAGGTAGCTCACAACATGAAGTTTAATTTCTTGTGATTTATAGTCTCAAGGACTGCTACAAACTCTTACCAAGGACTAGACTTTTTTTATTCTAATTTTCAAAAGGAACGAACTGTGCTTTGTTTCTTGATCAGGTACTGTAGTTTGACAAAATTGGACCCACATGTTGGATTCTTTCATCAGAATGTGATCCTCATAGTTCAACATTTGAATTTATAGAATGCCATGCTGCTGGATTTGGAAAACCACAGCAAAGACCAGGAGGAAGAGTGGGAGGAAACAAAAAGCAACAGTTGTGCTAGAAGAGGGGTTGCCTTAGCAGCCTGACTGACAGGCCTGTAACTCTTGTGGCAGGCTACAGGCTGTGGGGTTAACCTGAGGTGGCAGCAAGCCAAATGTTCTGATATAAGTGGGTTCAAGTTTAGGCTTTGTGACCCTAGAATGATCAGGCGAAGCGTTGTGGAGAAGTCAGGAAGCCATTGTTTTTAAAAATTCCAATTATTTGGTTATTTAAGTCAACCAGGGTTTGTACCCCCCACTCTGAAAAACTCACCCCCTACCGCACTGAGAGGTCTGCACTACATCAGCACATTAACCACATGTGTGCCGGCCAGAGCCCCATGAAGTGATGAGGGAAATCCAGTAGTCCATAAACAAACAGAAAGATGTAAATGAAAGACAAAAATTTCATTTACTTTACATCCAAGGAACACATATTTAATCATCGGCTACATTTATGCATATGCCCGCAAACATTCATCTACTAGCTGAATTTATCTTACAATAATTTCAATTTGGAAGTCCTTTTAAAGATGAGAGACATAAAAAGAAAGTAAATAAAATGAATGTACAGTCCCTCATGAAAGATTTCTGGATGGTAGCTCTCTGTGACCAGAGACCACTCTTCCTCTCAACAAGATCAATCAATTAGGCCTCAAACTTTCCACCACTTTCCAATCATCACCAAAGATCTGTCTAAGGAAGTTAAGAGAAAGATTATAGATCTACACATACATAAAATGGGACAAAAGACATGTGCAATGCAGTTTGGTAAGAAGATATCAAGAGTTGATAACATTTTCAGAAAATAGGAAAATAACTACGTCAGGTAACGGTCCCATACAAGATCTCACCTTGTGGTGTTTTTCTGGCTTTATGTTGGCTTTATCTCCACAGAAACCATTTGATGTTTTGGTTGTCTTGGGGTTACGGACAAGTCTATGTCATTTTTGGGCACAGGACGCCTTTCCTGTCTGCAGAGGTGTGTCACTTCTGTTTCCTAGACAGTACAGTTATGCTGTGTGAATGAAATGTGGCTAAATAACTTAATCTATCAATTGTGCAAAAATACATTGGAGCCCTGACTTCTATGACCCATTGATCCTTTATACAACCATTTAGACTGTTACAAAAAACCCTACAAACATGAGGAAAAAGGGGTCTACCAGTTGTAGAACTTAGGTTTAATATCTGTTGGACTCGATTTAAATCAATTCTTCAATTAACTGAACAGGGCGCAAAAATAAGATAAGGGATAGGCTCTGGCAGCCCCGTGACCCTGAAAGGGACAAAACAGGTTTAGAGGATGAATGAATGAAATAAAAATACATTTTGATCATTTCTTTGTATGTATGTTTTCAAAATGTTACATTGGATTAAATCCTGTTTTCTCCAGCGTATAACTGAAGTGTAAAATATAATCTACACCATTCAAAGTTGAACAAAGATCAATCCTGTGACAATGCGTCTTTTACTGCCTCTATGATCTTGCACAAAATATAATCTCAAGTATCTCATCACTTAATGTTCTTTTATGTGAATCTTGAGCTACTTTAACTGAAGCTTTTTCTTTTTAAATAAATTTCACAGTAATCAGGCTTTCCCCTTTGCACTAACTGCTCTCTGATGAATCTGTTGTGTTTTCAAATGAGCAGTTTAAGATGCTTCCCTCTACCTAACCTCTTAGTCTTGGTTCCTTATGTGACGATAAACCACACGCAAGAGCACTCAGCAAGAGGACCTGCATGAAAACAATGCTGAAACCGGTCAGGAAGAACAGAAAAACTCAATAGAATTTGACATTTGACTTTTGAGTGGCTTTGATGGCTCACATGAAGACAGTCTGACTCCACTTACTATGCTCCTCTAAGTAGAGTTTACTGTTGCCAGGGTGCACATCTGTCTTTATAGTGCACCAATAACAAGGAAGCATTTAAAGCATAGCAAAAAAAAACCAAAGGTTTGGATTTCTGTACAAGCACAAAGTGCAAACATGAACGTTATGCTTGTAGGAAACATGAACAGAGAGAGGCAGTAAAGCCTAAAAGTTTAAAGAAGAACAAGAAGGGACTCTGCAGTGACCAGAGAGACCCATTTATCTGGCAGTTAGTTTCCAGATGCAGTGCCAGCCCAGCCTCTGGTCTCACCCTTTCAATGTCTGATGGACTTTTTCTGCCTTTTGAGTGAATCATGCCTGAGACAGCTCTCTGCCAAAGATTTTATTTACAATAAATATCCAAAGAATAAAGAACAATATTTTTCTCTGCCTTGTTTCAGTACTTTGGTTTTTCTACTTTAGTGTCTATTCGTTTTAATTCGAGGAAGACTTGCTGGGAAAACATGCTTTTCAAGTTTTTTGTTTTGTTTGTCCTCTTGTACCCCATGCCAATTCCTTTACACTCCCCTTTATTTTACAATGTCAACACCACAAAAACCTTTTCCCTCCATTTAGATGCCTGAGGTTAATACAAACCAGAGAAAATGAACGTCTTACCAGAGGTGTAAGGTTTGCCAAAAGTGAAACACTTAAAAAAAGAAGAAATTGTGCATATTTGGATGACAGAAATAATAGGTTCAGCACAGGCTGCTCTGCATACAATATTTGCCTCCATCGCAGTTCCCTGGTTCAATCTTTACGATTACTTCCATTATTATTGTTTCATTTATCCATAAGTTTATTGATCACACTGCAAAAGCACAGAAAGAGCCACTTGGTTCTCTCCAGGGGTACTTTGCTGTGCTATTTTCTCTTCTCTCACTGTGATTAATTGTGATCTGAGCAGCGTAACTCTTATCTACAGCCGCGATGAATAGATAAGTGATTCTACCACATTTGTCACTTTCTTTCAAATCAATACGGAATATGAAGGAACAAAGAGGAGAGCACTCACTTTTTATAGTTTTACTCCCCGAGCTAGTCACACATAAGCATGTCTTTTCACAAATCCACCACAAAACACTGGGAAATGTGTAATGGATTATCCTCAATGGCCAACTGTGGTTACCAAAAGCAGCAAATGAGCCCAAATTCAGATTTTAATACACACACATATACCTTAACTGTGGGGCTGCACGGTGGTGCAGTGGTTAGTGCTCTTGCCTCACAGCAAGAATGCCCTGCTTCAAACCTCGGCTGGCACCTGCCTGTGTGGAGTTTGTATGTTTTCCCTGTGCATGCATTATTTTCTATAGACACTAATACAGACTTCCTCTGACAGTCCAAAAAACATGCTTCATAGGTTAATTGATTACTCTAGATTGTACCTACGTGTGCACGTGTGGGTGTGATTGTCTGCCCTGCAACCGGCCGGCAACTTGTCCAGGGTGTAAACCACCTTTGCCCAACAGTAGCCAGAATCCAGCAACCACATGACCCCAGAAGGGACAGAGTTAAGAAAATGAATTGTTGGCTGGATGATTACATTAACTGTTGTATTTCACAAAGGTAAATAAGAAAACATAAACAGACCAACTACAGTATAAATCATTTGAGCAAACTATGAACCTTTGCTAAACTTCAGGCATCACATTTATGGCATACCAGCATTCTCTAGGCAGGATCGAGGGTATCTGTCTAAAATTGCGTTGAATAGTAAATCACTGTATAGCACGGTCAGAGGTCATGCAGCACATTTTGAGCATTGGCGCAGTGAACTGGCAAGTGCGTCTGATGCTCAAAACTTGGTGCATGACCTGTCCAGAGTTCAAATTTCTGAACTTTGGTGTCTAATTCACATCACGTCAACCAAACAGTTACTCAGCTTTGGCCCAAACTGAACTTCATAATATTTTTCTTATTTGTTTTGAGACAATATTAAAAACGTCCTATAATTTTATTCCTATGTTTATTTTTTTCCCTCCTCTGACTGTTGCAGGCCGGAAATCATCAAACTGAGTCACATACTGATGGAAGAAATAGCTATCATTCAGACACAGCTCCTGCAGTAGATACAGTAGTTTTGGCATTGATGTCTCACGAGAATTAGATATATGAATCGCATTTGGTGTGAATGCAGCATAACTGCAGTTAATTGCAAAAGAGCATATTGGCAAAATGACCGAAAATTCAGATTTTGACGTGCCAAAGCATTGACAGTTTCACCCGCAAGTACGATGAATTCTATTTAAATGTATTAAAGAAAGTAAATTGTATATGATTCACAACATTTGCATGATTGACAGAAGCACAAATCTCTGCTTCGGGCATGTGTCTGACTCAAACGCCACCATGCCGCACTCACAATATGACACAATACTAATGTTCTAGGTCGACTACAAGCAAAAAGCAAACACTTTGTAACACTAATTATTACAAAACTTTATAAAAAGAACATTTATTATACTGTGTAAGCAGGCTGAATAGCTGTAAAAGAAGTGTCTGTGTACTGCTGTTTTCTGGTGTTTTTCTTGGAGTTTTTTTCCATTAAAAATCCTTTGAAGCATAGAATGAAAGAGAAAATAAGAGAATTTACTTCATGTCCAGCTCTTTATTCACATCTTTATCCTGCTTCGTACCTCCCTTAGATATGTACTCTGGAGTAGTCACTCTGACTCTGCAACAGCATGGCAGGAGGAGGCTTTTCTTGGCAGCTGCCCTCTTTCCTCTTAGCACATCAAGCTGCTACCGCCTTCACCTGATTCAAGTTGATCCATCATAATATTGGCCAAAGCCTCAAGCTTTTCTGCAGGATTTGTTGTAATCTTGTGAGGAAAAACCAGTAACTGTAGTTTAAAAATATTTTTTTCAAATTTTAGTTAATTTTTCAAAGAATTTCTACAAGCACCTATTACCCGACTAACTGAACCTTCAGAAAAAAACAATTCAAAATCAAAGAAAAGACGATATTTGTTAATTTCACTCAAATATGTTTTGCGAGTTTCTCTGTTCTTGCAGTTTTTTCATTTCGAGGCTGTTCCTAATTTAAAAGTTGGCTTTAAAATTTGTTACAACAAGGAAAAACACATGACTAAAGGAATTTCATTATGTCACATTAACATTTTACGTGTTCCTGCATGTTTCGGAAATTGGGCAGCCATTTTCCCAGTATGAACATTCACTCTAATTAAAAGGTGGGAAATTTACCAGCCATTAAAGGAAAAATCCGATGAATCGTATTAAGCTCCTTGCCCTTGTCCTACATCTGTATTTTGTCATCTTTGTATCATTTCTATCCTCTGCCCGGAGCTGGAGAGAATCCAAACTCTTTAGCAACATGATTGCCTCACAGGCGGAGATGAATGTCCAGGAGTTAGGAAACAGCTAGCTGGTGATGGATTAAGAGATTTAAAAAGTAATTTCTCAAAGTGAAAGTGCATTTAGTCATGGCTTTGCTGTCATCAGTGTTATCCAGAAGGTTTAAAACGGCAAAGGTTTGGCCCAGAATCACAAAAAATGACTGCAATGGTCCTGCAATGATCAAACAATAGATATTAAGAATGATTAGTTTTTACTTTTTATCTATAACTGAAGACTTTCGTGAATTGTAGCCTACCGTCTCCTGAAGACCGCTGATACAGGTACTAGTAGACTCTGTCACTCTGATTCTGAAGGGGGTTGGCATAGAAAATAGAAGCAGATAGATGCATGGTACCTTAAATGGTAACACAAAGTAAAAGCCTGCAGATTGGTTGCAAAATGATGTGCATCATTGCAACATAATACACAGTTAAATTTACTTGCTAAGATAAGCATTTGCTGTTGCCTTTGGCCTTTTTGATTTAAGTGTTCTTGCCTCATTTGAAGTTTAACTGTCCGCTATCATGTTTAGGTGCTGGGTCATCTCATCGGAGATGCATTTAAGTCTTTTTTCATTAATAGAATTCAACTCTTTTTATAGCATCATAATTTTAATATCACAAAAGTAGATAAAAGAAGAAAAGAGCTGTACTGTTACTAAAAAAAATATAAGCTAAAAAACAGCTCAATTTACATTGTAAAAAAATTATATGTTTCAATTATTCTAGGGATGCACAATAATGCTTATCAGGGTTAAAACATATATTTTTTTTTTTTTTTTTTACTTGTCCTGTCCAACAGCTGGGCAGATGAGAGCTGAAGGCCTCTTGTGTTGGACATATTTTACTTTAACAACAGGGGTTATGAATCTTCTGACAAACCAGAGGTATGTCTGAATAAACCCCTTTTGTAATCGAGTCCAAACTTTATTCATTTTAATCATATTTGAAAATCTTTTGTGTTGGACCGGACGGAAAAGGAACGGAGGGAAGAAGAGAGAGGGATGTTAGAGAGAGGGGGGGGGTGGAGGGTGATTATAAGGGGGGGGGGGGGTGAAACCATGAAGCAGCATAAAGCAACAAGTTGCTGGATGTTAATCATTATGGTCAGGTTCAGATGTAATACAAATCTGGAAGGGGCGGGGCCTGTCCACACGTACTCAAATGTTATAAACACAACTGTTGGCTGCAAAAATGTCCTCAACAAGAATGAATACTTGACATTTTTTTAAAGCTAGAAACAAAACAGATGAAAAAAAATATTAAAGCTTAAGCTTTCATATTGTATATTTACCATTATTTTGGATAAGTATATTATATAAAAAACTTGTATAAAATATAGGTTTATAGAATATGCAGCATCAAAATTATATTCAAGCATTCAATGATAGCCTTGTTGCTACCAAATAGTCTGTCAACCCGGAAATGTTCATTTATTGTTAAAACAAAAGCCTGATTTTTTTTTTTCATTGACTGAAAATACCTGAATTTTTACAGTCATAAACATTATTTGTTTTTTAATCTGTTACCACAGTAATTTGGGTACATCTTTACCTGCTTACTTTTTTACTCTTTTACCTTTTACTCTTTTACTCTTTTACTTCTTAACCCGACTTTCAAAAGTGTGAAAACTTTGTCTAAAAATTCAGTAGCTATATGCTAGGAAATGTCAACTCTAAATACTTCTTTATTCGGCTTTCTGTTTACTGGTATATGAAATTGACCACCTTGACATCACTAGTCTATTTCTTAAAATGCTTCAATCGGTGTGATTTACAGTGAAACAAGACGGCACATCCTCCACACCCACTGTATGTCTGAAAACTTAAAACCAGTTATGTGTTTCCCAAACAGCATGTTTTCTGATTTGGTTGGACAAAAAGGGATTTGCAGGTCAAAGATTTGAGCAAGTTGATGTTGGCTGACCAAAAATATTCTAATAAAATTCTCAGATATTTTCGAAATGTTTCTCAACCAACAGAGCAGTAAGATGGAGACGTTCACTTGCCAAACTACTTTTTTTAGTCTTGACCAAGAAGTCTGTAAATTTGATATGAGAGTGGTGTTGAAGAGTCTGCTGATTCCCAACAATAACAGTAAAGTGCTACCAACAGTTTGGCTGTTAGTCCAAGTTATTTGCTAACAGACCATCAGCTCTACAAGTGAGATTAGGTCAGACGTTGCACTCAGTCAAAAATTGCACAACTGCAACTTGACAGGATTTTTGGCTTAAAGATCCTGTAAAGATGGAGCCTGAGGGAAACAGTTTTTTCCCTGTTTAAAATTTGAGCAAGGATTCAAAGTTTAAACAATTCTTATAAACAAGTCTTATATTGTTTAAGGTTTTTCATTTTTGGGTACTGTTTTGTTACAGATGTAGTAGATTGTCCAACAATTCTTCCAGGGCTCACATATATTGGAACATGTGTGTGATTAAAACAGTCATGCCTAAATGGTTGTTTAGGATGGATAAAAGCCAGATAAGACCAAAGAACCTCATAAATGTACCCCGCATAAATTCATGTTTTCTTAATTTTTCTTTTTTTTTATAGTAAGATGAGTCAGAGGACACAGGAAGTAAGAAAAAACAGTCTATTTGAGAATCTATTTGTAGCTCATTACATGTTCATTAGTGCTCTGTAGACTCATGCACGGTGTGCCTAGCAGGGAAATGAAAGATTTACAGAACTTTGGCAGATGTTACATTTTAATCAGTCAACTTTTAAACCATAAAGGTATTCTGGGCTTGAAAAAGGGTCTCCATTGTTTCAGTTTTCCTTAGATCATTAGGAATGTGGATTATTTAACTTTTTTTTTCCGTCTACATCACATCAGTATAATAGGTCATGCTCTATTACATTAACATTTTCTATGATGTTTCTTTTATTCATGACTTTTAAAATGCTGTCTTTTTGGCAGAAGTTATTTAAATATTACATAGAAAAAATGGAAACTTGAAATGCTGTACAATGTTTCCTTCTTTATAGAGTCAGGTTCTTTTCCACATCCAACTGGGGCAGGGGTCTGCAACCAGAGCCTCTACAGCCACATGAGCCTCTTTTATGAAACATACACACCAGGCCTGTAACATGGATTCAAGAACGTGCGTTTAGCCAATTATGTTCACACTGAACAAGCAGGAAGGGGCTTCTTCTTCTTTTTCGACTGTTTAATATACCATGTCCGCCACCAATAGAGGCTTGGTGCAAAATGTCCAAGCGGTGCAAATCTTGTGAATTCGACACGAAACGAAAACTGTTTGTTTTTATTGCTAGCATCCTTGCAATGGTGGATGTGGATTACCATCATGTCAGGAGAGGGGCCTTGGTTTATCCTTATTTGAAAAACAAACATAGACAGCGTCTGGCTCGTCGCCGTGTCAGGGTTCACCAGATTAACCAGCTACGCTCTGAGTTTGGTGAGTTCCATGTATCACTACCAAACCCAAGTCCCTGATTGGTCAAAGTTCCACCTGGTCTAACTTTCAATTTGCATTCAATGGCCACGCACTTAAGTTTATGGAGCCCAAAAACAGTTATAAAAATTTTGACACATGAAACTTCATGTGAACGTAAACGTCATTTTTGTCCTGTCCATCAGCTGAGCAATCAGATAAGAGCTAAAGAACTTTTGTGTCTGACTTATTTTAATGTTACAACATGGGGCCATGAATCTTCTGATTCACAGTGTTTATTTGTACAAACCCCTTTTGTAAATGAGGCTAATCTTTATTTATCTTTATATTGATTAAATTTGTAATAAAAAAGGGAGGGATGTTAGGGGAGGGGAGCTTAAGAAAATGGAAGGATGATTATAAAAAGGGGGGGTAGAATCATTTAGCAACAAGTTGCTGGAAGTTTACAATCATTACTGTCAGGTGTAAATGTTAGTCTAAAAGGGGCGTGGCCTGTCCACACACACACTAAAATTTTACCAACATACCTGTTGTCTTCAAACATCTTTTCTTACAAACATGTCAAAAGGTATACAAAACAACTACAGTGTACCCACACATACCTATGCATACAAACCAGCACATTTTAAACATTTCATTCAGTCATGCCAGGCCGCCCCAAGTGAGACCCACCCCACGCTCCAGGCAGCCACCCACCCAGCCCGCGGGAGGTCCAGGACAAAGCGAGGCAGGTGCTGCCCACCTCCACCCAGGAGGAGGATGCCCAAGAGAATTGGGGGTCCCCAAAGAGCATTGTAAACATGGCCCGACCAGGCTCACCCACTGTTGGAATTTTGGCAAAGGTCAGCACTCGAGGCCAAGGACCAGAACCCGCACCACAGGGACACAGATACCCCCAGGCTCAGTTGTGTTGTGATCCCCGGCTCATGGTCTTGCCAGATATCAGGGATCCCTCTCCCTGCGTGGAGAGAGGGCCGCCATGCCCAGGGAGCCAGCACCCAAGGGACACAGTTGCTGTTGCAGAGGGCCTGGCCACCCCTGCCAACGATGGGATAGGGGACAGAAGATCAGAGGTCCCACCTTCTTTGTGTAATGTATGTGTGTTTGGGTGTGTGTTGGAGTGTAGGTTGTTGTGGGGTAAAAGGTGTGTGTAGTAAAGCGTGCAGTTAAAATTGGTGGGTACGGCACTGAGAGGACATCTCCTGCTTGCTGGCAGTGAAATCCAAGCACCCCCTGCCAAGGCTCCTACGTGTCTAAGGTGCAATTAAAACTGAGTCGCGAGGGACCCGAACCCATGTGGCAACCATAGGAGGGGGACGACTGCCAAGTAGCTCCTCCCTTCAAGGTGCATTGCAGGCTGACCCCACCCCCCATTACCCTAATAAGTGGTGGTATGAGGAAGGAGCGGTAGGTCGGGGACAGTTGCTAGACTGACCTGCAATTTATGGCTAAATATTTGTATAAAATTATAAACTACTACTATGTTAAGAAAAAATATATATTGATATTTAATTTTATACATGATAAAAACACAATTGTCCACTTATTTTATTATAAAAGTAGCAATTACATAAATATCAAGAAGCACTTACATACTTACAAAGTACTTACATACTTTTCTAAACTGTGAAATTAGACTTTGCAGCTTCCATTGGGTTGTAGTAATTTAGAATTTGACCTAAATGGCTCTTTAAGTGTTGCAGACCCGTCAGGGAGCATGGATATATTTCACCTGTTCTATTCTTAGTTACATATATACAAAAATGTACGTTTTATTTTCTTTAAAGGGGAAATTTTTTCCTTTAATTTTTATTTAAAAATTGTTATTAAAGTTATTAAAAATGTTATTAAAATATTATTTAAAGATAAAAAAAATTAAGTTGTCATCATCCATTTTTCTTTCTTTCGTGGACTTTATTGACTCTCTGAAAGCATGTTTCACTTTAAGCAACAAAGCTTATCAAGGCACTTTTGCAAAAGAACACTTTGCTTTTTAGTCAGCTTTGAAAAATTAAGAGTAAGTGAAGCTCCAAACGGAACCACAATGTAAAGAAAACAACATTTCTCTCATGCAACTCCTCTGCTTCAAACTGCTTGTTGCATCTCCTTTCTCTTTCACTTTGCTCTATAAAGAACAGATAAGGAGTGACAGGGATTTCCAATCCCGTCTCAAAGTCTGGATGAGGACCATTACCCAGATATCCTTGGAAAAAAGACATCCATCTCCTGTAAGAGGCATGGCCAAGTGAAGGTGATAGTGTTATGAATGAGGCTGGCTGGCAGCACAAGGTAAGGCTGGATACTCTGTCACTCAAAAGTTGACAGGCTGCATGCGCAGGCAAGGAGACAGGCCTTGGGAATGCAACCAAGGTTAATCTGAGCGATATCTGGAAGGGATAGAGGAATGACCGTCCCAAAATGAAAGAGCACATCAAAGGGAACTTCAGGGTGCAACATATAGCTCTGCATGGGAAAAAAAAGTACAATTTATCCGCACCTTTAGGACAACTCTCTGACTGGTCTACCCATGTGTCACCTTTTACACCGTGGCTAACAACTCACAGATTATTGTGCTGGAGGAGAAGCAGTGTGCAGACTGATATTCCTCCACTGAAAATCCTATTTTACTTTGATTCCTCACAGTAAAGTAGATCCTAGTCACAGCCAATCAGCTTGTGATCTATTATTTCCATTTGCGTCATATCTTCTTACGCCAGGGGAGCTTAGATGAGCTAAGCAGGTGATGATGCCATTGCCACCATTTCTTTTGTCATCATCCCTATAAACACTGCCCATTTAAACAGCTACACAAATATGGCCAACAGTTTTATCTGAGCGAATTGTTTTGCATTTAATATATGTGGCAGAAGGAATTACATTTTAAGAGTCAGCACAGTCAACCCGTCAGCTGACATTTGTTCAGGGTAATTTCTCCCTCTTTATCAGCTGAGGAACATTGAGGTCTTCTGAGGTAGTGCTGCAACAGCTGAATGGTTGTCAAGCATTGGGTGTAGTGAGGAAAAAATGGTTGGCAGGAAAAACAGACAGACGGTTCTCTTTTCTGGGAGCCTGTGGCTGATGTAATCGAAAGGGGCAGAGTGAGGACGGGACAATCCTCCCCTCACAGAAAAACACTCATCTCCTCAGCACTTCTTCCCTTCAATGCAACTGCCAGGCAATAGAGCTGTCGAATGGTGACTGCTAATGGAACACCCAGATGGCTAGAGACCTCATCATAAAAAAGTAAATTATTCAGCTTCCAGAAATTCCTCAAATTATTTAATAGGCTGCTTTTAAATAATTTCCTAATCAAAGGTGCCTCGTGTTGTGGGTCTTGTTGGTTCCCACGACTTTCTACTGTTTCTGTCAAGAAACATTTAATAATTCAGGGCTGCTTTATAAAGTTGATTGGAGTTAAGGTTAAGTGCTGTTCAAGTATGAATACATTCAGCCTTGAGAAACAATGACTTGTGAATTTATTATCTAATATCTAATTTATTATCTAATTTACTATCTAATATCACTATCATAAGATTATGATTATATATAATAATAACTATCATAATACTATCATAAACTAATATAATAATAACTATCATAAGATTACATTTTCAAAAAAAGGAATACACCTGCATTGTTTCTGTGCCACAGTTCTTCCAATGTTAATATCAACTTTTATACAGTAAATAGCAAATACTTTAGACCAAAAGCCCTTTACAGATAGGCCCTTTCACCCATGCACACACATTAACACATTGATGGTGGCTCCACCATTGAAGCTTTTCTCTTCCATCAGATTCTGAATTTTTTAAACTCTTCAATTTTCTGTCTGAATTTTTTTAACCCTTGATTTTCAAACAGCAAATTTTTATGCCCCCAAAAAATTATATTCCATCCTAAATATTAATATCTAACATTAAAATTGGATTGGAAAAACATTGCTTTTACCGTCTCACTAGAATAACTAGTAAATCTAAGAAAACATTGATATCAAGCCTATCAAATCATGACATCTATTGGAGCCCAAGATGGCAGCAAACCTGCCTGGCGGTTCATCTGTGAGTGATTAATGCCTTTTTTTTCCCTATTATCTTCTCATTGACATAGGTTAATAGAGCACAAAAACGAGCACAGCTCTTTGTGATTTTATTTTTATAATGGGGGGGGCTGTCATGTGGGCAGTCATACAGGTGATCCAGATTTTTATAGTAAATCTATGAAAACAAACAGAAAAATTTTAGAGTCTACTCCAACAGGAAGATTTAATTTAATTCAAGCATTTAAGTTTTAACAAAGTTTTACATGCTTATTTGTGGCTCATTGCTTTGGGATATTAAATTTATGTGCTTGTCTCGTATGTTCTCTTTAGGTCTGCATCTTGTTGTTGTGAGTAGACTCAGAAACCAAGACTATCCAACATTTAAAATTATAAGGCAGAAAAATGTTTCAACATGACATTTTGTAGATGACTCCTGCCGAAATGTGTGACTCAATAATTATTGGGGGGCGGTGCTGGCAGCGCAGATTCTTCCTTGAAGGGGCTGTTCCTCACTGGTCTATGGCAGTGGTCTCCAAAGACCGGGCCGCAGACCAGTACCGGTCCGTGAATCAATTGGCACCAGCCCGCAGAAGAAATAATTAATTATGCCTGGTTCTTTTATTCTTTCTTTTAAGTTTAGAAAATCTTTTATTTTAAAATATATTTTATTTTGAAAATTAACAGGATTCTGAACAAGAAAAGAAAAGTTGTATGTGGAACGTTTCCTTGTAAATGGACAAGGGATAAGTGTAGGGACAGAAGAGCAGATGGAAGAACGGGCTACGACTTTAAGACAACAAAAAAACAACAGTGGTCCACCAGGAGTACTGCTTAAAATATGGATTTATTGCAACAGGTGATTTCCCACAACCTGAGCCACATTACATGGTACTCACAACATTCATTGGCAGAATATGATACTAGAGATGGATGTTCCACTGGTGTTATCTGTTGTTATTATTATTAGAAGATTTGTTTTTTGTCATGATCAGAGTTTTTTTTTTTTTTTAAATGGGACCAAAATGAAGCATCCCCGGTAACCGACCACCTCTTTCCACCGGACCGCAGTAAAATCCCCAGGGGTTTAACCAGTCCACAGCCACACAAAAGTTGGGGAACACTGGGCTCTGGCACAATGTGAGAATCCGCTTGTTTTTGGGGATTGGGAGTGGCTGGTGCTCAGCGAGCAGGTTTTTAGAGGAATTTTCAGAAATGCATGACAAAATACTGTTTTGGTGTAATTGTTGTGAGCAATTGACATTTTGATACACTTAAAAACTCAAAAAGTTGATTTTGGCCACGACGCAGAGGTAGAATGGTCGACATCTGATGGGAAAATTGCAGGTTAGGTTCCCATCTTACCTGCCCATGTGTCGTAGTGTTCTTTGGAAAGACACTTGAGCCCAGATTGCTCCTGGTGGTTATTCGTTGGCGCCAGTGTTAGACAGCAGAGCCAACTTGAGTGTGTGCATGTGTGAGTGAAATTGTTTGTGACTGTAAAGCACTTGGGCCTTTAAGGAAGGTAGTAAAGTGTGAAATGTATATATTTTCTTTATTATTCTAACTTCTGTTTTTAAGATAGTTTGTATGGTCTGTTTTTCTTACATAATTAAAGTTGTTTGTGTTAGAATCTTTCCGTGTGACATTTCAGAAAAGTCATCACTTCAGCAGTAAGGAAAGAAGTGTCCGGAATGTGAGATAATTTGATCATGAAAGACAGAACTTCCTGTGATTGCAGCAGAAAATTATTGACAACCACTTTGTGACGTATAGATAAATCACTCACCATGTAACTAGGGAGAACTGAATAAAAGTGCGAGGCTGGAACAGTAACCCTTAGAACGAGCGGCGTGGAGCAGAAGGGTTGTCTGTTTCCAGCTCTCCTCGTGAGAAATCGTACCTGACTCTTTGCGTCTGTTTCCTTTGTTAATACTGTCTTGCGTTTGCAGAAATAACCTTGACATAAAGCTATATATAAGCCTATCATTTACCTCAGGGTTTTCCCATAAAATAACTGGCCAGACTTAACATTATACTAATCACATCTACTCTACTTTTGAAATTAAGCTTTTAAAAATGCATAAAATTAAACCTTGTAGATAGTATGCAATGCCAATTCAATAATGAATTGTCTGAAACTCTAAAGATAATAGATGTGAGTTTTTCTTTATCTCTTTTTCTCTCTTATAAACTATATTAATATATTGAATCTGCAGGATTATATGGTATCTAGTATCTTAAATGCTTTATTTACTTTTAAAATGTAATAATTGTTTTTGATTCCATTTCAATTAACGTTTAATGTTGGTTGGGTTTTTGTTTGTTTTTTTACCCAAAACATGTCCTTGTTTTTGGCCTGCAACGTAATCTTGTATTTCTAAAAGAACTGAAAAACACGAAGAAAAGGTTGATTTATTGTATTGGCACGGGTTGCCTCTTAACCCTTGTGCTATCTTAGATGAACCCCACCCTTACATTGACATGTTCTCCCTACCATGACAAAGGTAGATAAAGGTGGAAAGATTTCATCATGGACACCAGGGAAGATCACAAATCATTGAAGAAAAAAGGTTCAGCGCACTGTCTAGTGGGTCTAGATGACCCAACTCCCAATGTTAAAGTGCCTAGGAAAGCACAAGGGTTAAATGTGATACTCTACGCTGGCTCATTTGAAATTCAGTGAGTGGTGCACTGCTTTCAAATCTTTACAGCTGAATCTGGAGCTCTGTTCTGCATGGTTTGTATTTGAATAATATAAGACACTTTGAGCAACAATGAAAACAATCTGTGGCCTTTAATAATTCAATTGTTCCTCTGAACCAGGATGTTAAACACAGTTCGGGCCTGTTGCAATAAACAGCCTCAATGTATCAGCCCTTCTGGTTAGATGTCATAGCTGGAATGACTGATTGGAATTCCATGCCCATATTTATCACACTCTATCTTTGTCCACTCAGCAAAGAGAGGATAAATCACTACGTCTGGGCCGTCCCTCAACAGGCTTCAGAAAGACTTTAATAACAGGCTCAAGCTGCCTGCAGTGTCGGCCCCTGATAGTTTAGAATAAAAACAGATGTGGTTACTTGCTGCACAGTGCTGTCTGCTCAAGTGAACCTCCAAACAGGCTTGTCTCACAGACCCCTCTTCGTCATGTTGCCTCAGTGAAACATCCGGCAGTAGTACAAAGCCATTCAAAAGCCCCACCCCCCAGCATCTCGTCCATTTTCCATGTCCCTCCCCTCTTACCACAGACTATTATAAGGATGAGATTATTTCAAACAGAGAGGAAGTAAAAATGTTCCTTTTAACCCTTGTAAAACCTACCTGAGGGTCTGAGAGGACACCTTTACATCCCAAAGCCTTGGTTACATAAAGCAGCAGAGTTTCATGTGAGCCAGAAAACATCATGTTTATTACATCTGACCATCTGGGCTTTACACATGCATGTCTGCTGAACAGCTCCATGCAGTTTTGCACATTTGGAGGTCTTGCAGACAACCAATGGCCTATTAGCCTAATTTAATGTAAATGCATCCACATCTGTGTATGCACAGAAAATAAAAATCGCCAATAATTTGCTTTAATTTTTAGATTCTAAAGCAATTTTTCTTTCTTTTCTTGATTTCATCTCCTGCAATGGACAAAATGGCCTTTTACGGGAAATGAATCCCTCTGCAGCTGGGGAACAAACCAACGGCATCTCCCGCAGGGTCCTTGGTGACTGATATTCCTCACTGATTTGTTTATACAGTCTCAAATGTCCCCCACCCACCCTTGTTGCACATGTGGCTTGTGTGCTGCTAACTACGCAGTGTCTGAGAACCCCCTCAAGCCAGAATTACTAATTAAAGCAGGATGGACTAACCTTAACTTTAAGGATGATTGACAGATGAAACATTGGATTGCTCCAATCATCCTTCCACCCATTAACCATTTCACGTTCCTTTGACCAGTTTATATTAAATTTATGTTCTTACATGTGACTTTTTCAAATTCAGCTTTTTGAGAATTCTTTTGGAGTGTGCTCTGGGAACTGACAGGGGTAGAATTATATAAGTTCCTCCCACTCCCTTTCAAGCAATCTATTTAACTTCTTTTGGCAATCTTAATAGTTTTCGTGTGTCATGAACTATATGCAAAAGAGAAAATCTGATCATTTATGTTTAAGAGTAATAATTGAACTACTTACTAGTAGTGTATGTGGATGTATGTATATTTTCCTATCAATTCTTATGACGAATTATCCCATGTTTGATATATCTTTGTATAGATACAAACTTCTATTGTTTTTCTTGCTTTTGTAATATTTCTGTTTGATTGCTTGAAATAAACCATTTACAATCCAATTCCAATCCAATCCGACTGAGATATAAATATTTGGCTTGTGCTAGTGTGAAAAGGGGGTGACCAGCAGGTCAAATAGCAGGATAAGAAGTGCGTGGAACAATCAGTGAAATGTTTTACCAGTGGCATGGTTTATTTTAAGCTTGGTGCGGCTTACTTATTTAAATCGTAAAATATGTGCACAACATTTAACTATTTTATGGGTCTTTAACTAAAGAAAAATTTGACACTACTCAGTGGTGATTAAAAACCGTAAACCAACGCAAACCAGCAAAAGCACTTAGGCGTTTGTGTGTCTGACATAAATAGAGAAGCAGCAGCTTTGTTTACGAGCCAACCATTTAACATCTATGCATCAATATACCTATTCCTATCTGAATAAATACTTCTGATGGATGCCATTTTGAAAACCACTGCACAATAATGAATACAAGCTTTTCAAGGGATGTTCAAGTGTTTTGATCAGCATGAGAGGCTAAGTTTCCATTTTAGTTATAATTTTTTCAATGATTTATAAATAAATATGTAAAACCTTGAATAAAACCTTTCTAAAATATTAACAGCAGTGTGTGCCGAATATAATGGAATGATGTACAAACACAAACATGTGCAGTCCAAATACTAAGCAATACTTTAATTGTAAAGTTTATTTCAGTTATATAAAAACAAAGCAGAGTTTGTCTATTTATCTTTATTTCATTGAAATCTAAACAAACTATTTTGGAACAGACAGAAAAAAAGGGTTGAATCCGAACTGTCAGAAAAAGAAGATTGTATTCAGACTGGAAAAATAATTTGGTTCACACTAAATTTGCCTAATTTGGTCCGGATTGAGTCCTGAACCTTGCATTTGGTTTGTATTCAGACTACCATCAAGCAGCCATGCCTGTTTCATACCAAAGCTAGTACACAAAAACCATGACTAAAGATCTCTTTAGTCATTAATGACTAAAGATCTCTTTAGTCATTGGCCAGGAATTACTAGGACAGGACAAGGCAACCAAAGGCAGAAATTATGGAAGTCCTGTGCTTTGCCATCCTTGTAGGGACAGTTCACTCATTCAAACTTTATATTTCGCAGACCATTTTTGAACGTCTGTATCAACACCAGGTACAACACGTCTTACTTGCTGCTTTGGTCTAGCCTACCCATACTGCTAGTTGGTCACTGGCAAGAAGATGGCTAAGAAGGGGCTCTGATCAGTGTTCATGACATAGAGATTGTTGGGAAAACAGTGCAAGAGAAGCAATGTGTATCACCTCAAAAGTTTTTTAAAAGAGCCTGCATTCATCCGTCAACATGTGAGTTGCTTTGTCTCATTGTTGTGGTGTTATAGCATTGTTTTTAAAAGAATTCTGTTAAGGAACTACTAAGTAGCTTTTAGGATGACATCACAGCAGCGTCGGGAGCATGCCGTAAAACGAGACACAGAAAACCATGTGAGAAGCATTTTAATTGGTGTTTAAATAAACGTTCTAACAACTAAACAGTTGGACACTATTTTTTAGTCTGATAACACGTTAGTCATTGCTTTACATTTTTCAGCAGTTCAATGGGAAAATAGAATTCACAAAATGGGAAAGACAAAGACACATGTTGTCTAGGAATATGAATCAGAGCAGACGGATGGAATCATATGCAAAACAAAGAACAAAAGGCAACTTGATGTCCAGAAAACGGTAAGATAAAAAAAATGAAACAGAATAAATAGAACTGCATACATAAAAATAATCGGACTTACTGTAAGTAAGACTAGTAAGTATGAAAGACCGAATGGAGATCACTAGACTTATGTGGGTACAATAAATTGTACACTAAAATAATTGAATTGGTTAGTTCAAAAGGGGCCCAAGTCCACAATTTTTCAAAATAGAGATATTATATGTTCTATGGTCTTCAAGGGAAAAGCTATATGATTATGTGCAAAAAAGTCCCAAGTCTGTTGTAATGGATTGACTATGCTTGACAATTAAAATGCATTAAGTGCAAAACTCCTGGATTTGGGCCTCTCTTGCATGTGTTTTGCTTCATCCCATAGATAGCAGCACTAGTTATCGTTATAGTTATCCAATATGGCAGCGCCCCTGTTTAATTTAAGAAGGGGCCAAGTGCAGAGATTTTAGTTTGCTCGTCCTCTGAAATTACAAAAGTGAATTGCTTCATATTATAGCATTTGTAAACTATGAACTGGTGCTAAATCTGGGTACAGTATTAATCATTTGGTGTAGCCTCCCTTTAAGCGATGCAATTAAAATCATTTCCTAGAAAAACAAATCTCTTGGACTTGGGCCCCTTTTGAACTAACCAATTCAATTTGTTTATCTATTTTATTCGGCTGCAACCCAGCAACTGTCAAAAGATGGTTAGAAATTAAGTTGACTTAGTTTAACTATTAACGTTGTTTCCTGCACGCAGTTGCATTTAGTCATTCGGTCACGGTTGGTTTCCAAAGGACAAAGGCTTAATTCAATTATTTCATTATATTATCAACTGACAGAGACAGCAGAAGTTCAAGGAGGATAAAAGTATCTGCCACTTTCCAGTTCAGTTCTGACTTTAACATAGGTTTTTTGGTTTGTCTTTTACTAAAAAAATCTAATGTTTATGTTGCCTTGACAGTGAGAATGAGAAACATTGGTCTTCTCATCTTCAATAAGTGTATAAGTGACAAATGCATTACTGTTGAGAGACTGTAAATTAAAGAGAAGATTAAATTAAAAATAAAGAAAAACAGAAAATTGCAAGAAAGCTGTAACACACTGCAGGTTTTTTCTACACCACAACACTTAAGAATAATCACTGAGCCACAAATCCCCCTTAATCACTTCTACTTAAAAGCAAATCAGTTCAAAGGCCTTTTTGCGTATTACAATGACGGCCATTTGAAACCTCTGTAATTATGAAGATGGTTTAACCACTGAGGCCAGAATCACAGGCCCACATGTAAATGAAACTTTAGTCAAGAAAAAAAGGGACTTTTATTTTCTCCTCAAATTAATTCCTTTTTATAGAAGTATATAATGAAAGGACGTAAGACAGTTGTCATGTTTCTGTATTCTCTATTTTTCGCAAAGTGCACTTTTTGAAAGTACAACGGATGTTTTTATTTTGAAACCTGGACCTGTTTCCGGTTCTCCGGCTTTTTTGCACGACTTAACACATCAACCTACTGGAAATAAAATACCTGCGCAAAGCTTGCGTTGCGGTGCGGAAGGACGGATGTGAGATGCAGACACGATGTAGGCGATGTAAATTTACACTGGTGCATCTCCGTTGCGTTGTGTGGGTAGTCCGTCTAACGACTGTCAGTTAGTTTACACTGGCTGCGTTTACATGGACAAAAGTAATCAGAAAGAATGCCTGATCGGAAGAAAAATGTGTTGTGTAAACAAGCCGTTCGGAATAGTCTGCCCCGATCAGATTCGTTCGGACCAAAATTTCTTTCCTATCGAGATAGGTGGGTTATGCCGATTGTTGATCCGATCGTTGTTCATGTAAATGGTTCATTGCGAACGTGTGTCACTACAGCTCTGGTTTTAGGTCGTGCAATGAAGGCGTTTCGCTCCAGAGAAAGCTTTGGAGTTCAAACAGGACCGACCGGCTGCTCTGCGGACGCCTGGTGCGAAGCTGCTCTGCCCTCGCCCCGCTGGCTCTTCGCCTCTCCCCTCTCTTACACCCCTCACTTCGTGCCCCGTGACGTCTGGACCCTGCGCGGTTCAGGCTCGGGTGCCGGTAGACCGAGTGAACTGTGTCTCTGAGCAGAGCAGCCAGGTTTACAACTTGTGCTTTGTTACGTGTGCGTTTTGTTGTTTTGTTATGTGTGGGAGACTTAGGACTGCGATCCTTCCCGCCGCTCTGGGTTAGCGGCTGCTGGACTCAGGAGAACCGTGTGTCCGATCAGAGCTCGGACTTCCAGCTCACATAGCATCTTTGGAGCGGTGTGTGAGCAAACTGCCTTTCAGTCCTTAGAAACCGTTCAAATAATCACGTGGATTTGTGTTTCCAGTCGTGTCCCGACAAAATAAAGGCTGATGTTATTCCCACATATTTACGTGTAGCCAAGATGCAGATTGCGGCATTTCCCGCATGGATTTTGTGTTCATCCAAGGCTTTGTTTCCGTTGTGTCTCTGGTCCGCCCCCTTCCCCCCAAAGAAGGGTTTCTCATGCCACCCCTATGTCGGATAGCTCATCCCGCTCTCTTCGGCTATCCAAAACTTAAAGGGCCTATACCATGCAAAATCCACTTTTTGAGCTTTAACTTTTTAAGTGTTTTAAAATGTTCATTCCTTACAAAGAACCCCAAAGCGGTATTTTGTTCCATTCACGTATTTCTAAGTAGTCCTCAGGAACCCTGCTCTCCAAGCACCAGCCCTTCCCAATCCACGAAAACAAGCGGGTTTTCACGAGTTGATGTAGACAAGTGAGAACAGCCCCTTCAGGAAAGGTCTGGCCTGGCCACTTTAATACTTAAGGCCCGTTCACACCGGGACGAATTTCGCCTGCGATTTTCGCCGACGTTTAACGCCTCGTGACTAAACAAAGGGCACCAATGTGAGTGTGCACACCGACGCGAAAAAACGCCACGCGTCAAAGCGTCAAAAAAAAAAAAACGCCTCGGGTTCGTTTTTTTTTTTTCGACGCGTTGCGTCGAAATCTATTCGGCCAATGAGAATGCCGCTTTTGCACACGTGTCTGGAGCTTCTGAAGTTACAGTAAAACACAACTTGGGGGCGCTCAAACACAAAACTGCCTTGCTGAGCACACATACCAGCGAAGAAGATAGACGCCAAGTAGCGTCTACACTGCCGCGAAGAAATAATGACGGACATTCTAAAATATCCCCGAACCAAGCACCAGTTGGGGCTACTGGTGCTTGAAATATTCATGTTTTCTTTGCTCTCTTCTTCTGAGTGAAAAGCGACTTTAAGAAGCCTAAAGTTGCGCAGCGCCACCTTGTGTACAGGAGTATTTCTGTTTACATTAAGCGCCATCTAATGTCAGGGAATGAAATTGCATGTTCGCTCTGCTCATCGTCAGCGAAAATCGCCTGGGTGTGAACACAAAAGACGTGGGGAAAAACGCTGGCGAATAACGCCTGGCGAATATTCGTCCCGGTGTGTACGGGCCTTTATTCAGCACCTTTAAGAACACAGACCACCCCCCCCACCCTACCCCCGCAGAAAAAAAGCAAGAGGACCTGGGTGCAGACAACAACATGGCACCCTTACATGACCCTTACACACTTCATTGGCCAGAGGCAGAACTTTCCGTTTTGCACCCCCCCACTAATTTAACTGGCAAACCCTAACAGAGTTACTGTTTGGTTTTTTTCAGCTTTAAGCGTTAATACCAGATTTGTCTCTGTGGAAAAAAGAATCTGACCGTGACTTCTTACACGATGAACGTGAATCCCCTGATCTAGAGAGAAATGCGGTTTTGCGCCGGTGTAGGTACCAAAACTGTTGAGCCTGCAACATGTGTTCGGGGGCCTGACACTAATGATGACGTCACACCACGGTAACCCCACTTGGACAAACTACGTAGCATCAAGATCTGCTCGGGTTCTACATATTTTCATTTCACATTTCCTTTTGTAACCTTAAGTTATTTTCCCTCATAACAACTAATAACCAATAATTGTTTGTTGTGTCTGACATTATTCTTTGTAACGTTTATATTGTACAGAGATTTTGCCACAACCCACTTTGTAAAATGATCTGTGGCTGTTACAATGAAATGGCTGCTCTATGTGAGCAAACCATGTCTCTGACCAGAGCAGCTGGACTCGTAGCTTCGTGTTTGAGGGCAGGGAAGGGTGCTTAGTTACGAAGTGCACTCTGGATGAGGCTTTGGACCACAGTCCGTCGGGCTGTTCTGCAAGAGTGAGCTGCCAGACTGAGGAGAACCGTGTATCTGAGCAGAGGAGCAGCTTTGGCACGATGTGTGAGTTGGCGGAGGCGGCTTTTGAAAGCGGAAATGCTGCTCTGCACAGTCCTGAGAAACTGTGTTAACAATCATGTGAATTTGTGTTACCATTCATGTCCAGACAAAATAAAGGCTGATGTTATTACCATGTATTTCCAGATTGTGGCTTTGACGGAACAGATTAAAAAAATTATAAGCGAACATGCACTTAACCATTATCATAACAACAATAAAAGCACGTTTAGAAGATCATCTCGCTCTATGCCGCAGCTTTGTTTGTTTTCAACGGAAATCGCTATTTCTTCTTCTATGTTTCTGTGATTTTAGACAGTTCTCCGCATGTGAGAATAATTTATCGTTCGGTCAACATGATTTATCATTTATCATTATTAGACCAATCACTATCTTATACGTCATTGGACCATAGTACAGCCAATCAAATAGTGTGACGTCATCATCAGTCGCAGACCCCCGAATACTTATTGCAGGCCGAATGGTTTTGGTACCTACACCGGTATGGAAAATTTTAAAGCAGCTTGTCACCGATATGCATAGAAAGTGCTACATAAGCCTCCTAAAACGCTTTTCTCTTCAGATCAGCTGATTCCGCCTGATTGCATAAGAAGTCACGGTCAGATTCTTTTTTCCACGACAGAAAAAGCTGATTCACATTTATTGTGTTAAGGGTTGAGGAATGTAAATGTAAATACTGGAGCTGAAGCTCCAGTGTAATCGTTTTACAGTTCTAAACCCTTTTGTTTATAATCTTTTTAAAAAGCAATAAAACGATTAGGGTTTTTGCCCTGTTTAAAGCTATTGTTGCACACTGAACTGTTTATTCACATTATGAAGTTTTAATACAAATTGTTACAAGTAAATGAAGTCCTTCTTCATCTATGTTATCATTTATAAATTTATTTTTGGCTTTTTTTTTACTGCAAAAAAGAAAAACGTAATTGTAATTCATCAGTCAATTAGACTTCATTCCATAATTTCACAGAAAGAACTGAAACACATTTTCCATAACATTAGTTCAAACTTTAACCTGTTAAAACTGATAAAGACGGCTTAAATTTTACTGACTAAATCTTAAAGTAAAAGGTATATGTATATTTTTTATGTATAATTTCGAATACTTTACTATAAACCATATCCTTTAACTTCAAACTTTTAGTTAAATTAAATAAGGAATGTATTGGTTACCTTGCTCAATAACTATTCTAACAGCTTTTTTTTTTGTTTATTGTAATTTAACCAAGGATGGAATAATATTTTTCCCTCCATTTCCCCAAATCCCTGCACAACATGAAAGATATTGAACAACGAATAAACAGTGAATAGGATACAAACTCTTTTTGTTTAATACATCTCTGATTTCAAACTGAATGGCAAAAGATCTGGAATTGTTGTGTCTAATATAGTTTATATGAGTTTATATTTCAAAACAATTTTGAAAACAGCCTAAGTGATACTTGAGCATTCGTAATGACCTGAAACTGTGCTGGTAAGGCATTGGTATGTGATAAAAAGTTATGAACCAGATAATGATAAATAATGTAATAAAAATGGTTATGGTAGAATAGGGATGGGATTATGTAGATTTGCTTCCTTCCACTCCCTTAGAAGCAATCTTTGATTTAATAACTAATTCTCCTATTTTGATAAGTCTTTGTATGAATGTATGAATGCTGATTTTATTGTTTTGTGCATTATTCTTGCCTTGATTGCTTGAAATAAACCATTTCAAATCAAATATATAAGGCTATTTGAAATGGCTTATTTCAGTTCAGGGAGTGAAATACAAACCTTGAAATGTTTAAATAATAAACTTACTATGTGCCCATGGCACATATCATGGTATCTTTAATAAAATAAATCCGTGCATCTTTCAAGTTTGAAAATGTGTCACACTGATTCATTTTTATATGCATGTCTTTTTGTTTTACAAAACGTATAGGTTAAATATTTGCAAATATTTATTTATCTTTTAAAAAGAACATTCTGATCAATTAGTCTTTGTTTGAAGTTGCAGGGACAGCAGGATGCCAACCCAGCTGTCTTTGGGAGAAAGGGAATAGGTACTGCTGGTCTTGTGTAGGGCACCAGCTTACAGCAGGATCATGTATGGAGATAAACTTCAGAAACAAAGGTGCAGTCATAAAATCACTTCTGGAACTATGAATGCCAAGGAACAGAATAAAAATATGTATCTTTATCATTTGTAAGGAAAACCTGATTAATCAAGAAGAAAAAAAACACAGCAATTATAAGATTTTCCTACCTATTCAACAGTGACACTAAAGTCCCTTTTATGCAGCTGTTCCCCTCTGTGAGGTTTCTTCGAGGTACATACTTGGCTGCATGAAACAGTCTGTTTTGCATATATTTTTCTTCATTTTTAGATTTATATAGATTTTTTTAAAGATAAAACAGCTCATAAATGCCTCAATAAATGTTTAAATACTTAAGTAAAGACAGAATACATGTGTAGGCACAAGTGTCTGTGTGCCCATGCCTGCTGAGCTGCATGAACAGAGACATCAAACTATAATCAGTAAAAGTTGTCCTGTGGCGCAGCACACATAGTCAGTCTGAACCAGTTTTAGAGTTTGTCCTGCATCGTCTGAGAAAGGATCTCACAGTAGAACTATTAAAGTCACTCTGAAGTACACTGAAGTACTAACTGAAGCAGAAACAAGAATAAAAAGGACAAATATAACCTTTAATATAAACACAAAAATTTGATCAAACAAAACCAAGGATAAAACTTGACTTGTTTGCTCAAGCAAGTTACCGTTACACCTGAAATCTTTAGCTTTTACTCAACACTATTAGTGAGAATGCAAAACAAATATGTAATCAAAGAGTTTTGAAGATCCACTCCAATCATCTGTTGAGCTCTAAAAGTGTTCCAAGTGGTCTTTTAACCCTTGTTCTATCTTAGATGACCCCACCCTTACATTGACGTGTTCTCCCTACCATGACAAAGGTGGAAAGATTTCATGTAATCCATGGACACCAGTGAAGATTACAAATCATTGAAGAAAAAAGGTTCAGAGCACTGTCTAGTGGGTCTAGTTGACCCAACTCCCAATGTTAAAGTGCCTAGGATAGCACAAGGGTTAATAATGATTATGTTGTTTTTAGGCAAGATCAAAAAACCTCTGTTGTTTTCTAGAGCATAGTTTCTGCAGAACGGCAGAAGATCATTAGGAATTCACCTCTGAGTTGTGGCAAGATAATTGGCACGGCCTAAATTGCTCCTATTGACATCATCCATCTATTTAGACTCTCTCTGCTTACACCCCCTCACAACCCCAACCTAACAGTAACAGTGCAACAAAAAGCAATATTGAAGCTATCCAGGCGAACAGTTTTAAGCCAGATGCCAGCTCAGACAAGGAAAACAAAGTAGACATGGATCTAGTTGTCTACAAGTGGATGCATCAGAATGGATCGGAGAAGGGAGCTTGTGGCCCGCCCAGAGTATTTTGTACAACACAAATACATTCTATTTCAAACAGTATTTTTTGTATGCTCCTAAATCACAAACAATTTGAAAAAAGAAATACTCCGAAATGCGATGTTAAAAACACCAAATATACCATTTTCATTGGAGTGAGTCTTAAGTGTTAACACCTGAGACAGACTTTTGTGGATTACAAAATTCAGATGGCACTAACTAGAAGAAAATGATCATGTGGCCTCTTTAGCTCTGACCCTGCCTGGCAAGAAAGGACAGCTGAAATGCGATTGGTCAAAGTCTCCAATATGAAAATACATCTGTCTGGAAGCACTATGATCATTTTTTTTGTATCGAAATAAACATTTTGTAATTGTATTCAGTTTTGCAAATTCAAGTAGTATTTTAATTTAAACCCCTTCAGTTGTGTTTATGAAACATAATGCTGATGAAAAAGCAAAGATATACACATAACGGCATACAGAATTAAGGCTACTGTCTTCGGTACGACTCATATGTGATTCTTGTCCTGATGATCAATTTACCTTGATTCACACATTCTAGTATTTCATAAAGTGCAGAATAGTTCATATAACATTTTCCACCAAAGGAATTTTAACTTAGTGATTGTGGCATCTGTGTGTGGTAAAACTACAGCTGTGCTCATAAAAATTGCCCTGCAACTAGCGATTCTAAAAAGCTGTCTTAGAGCGGACAAAATAGTCAATGTAACCACAAATGTTACAAAAAGAAACGGTGGCATTGTGCTAAAAAGTACCATGAGAAAGCTGGGTTTATGAGGTTGGTCAAGCCCTGCTGTCTTTGATTGCTTTCAAACCAAAGAAAGCCAGGATTTCCTAATGATTAGAATGGGGAGTTCGCAACAGATTGATCTCCAGCAGGGGACTGTCTATTCTTTGGAAATGAGCTGGACATAGAAGCAGGGGAAAAACATTTTGGCTGACCAGTTTTAGCTAGACTTTATCTGTTTTTCAGGACAAGTTTGCACTTAAAAGGGAAGGACGTAAATCTGAGATCCAGTCGCTCCAGAGTTAACATGAACAAATTCTGTCTGGAAAGGAGCTTTGGTGAGTAAAAAAACATTTTTGTATTTCTGAATGGCTTCATTTTATACACGCCTTTATGATCAAACACCTTCTTTCTTCTGTGTTGTTATTATTTCAAGGAATTGCACAAATCTAATCTTTATTTAAAAAACAGTGCATTTCTATGACCAAATGGCTTAAAAATTAAATATTAGTTTAAAAAAGTGAAAGGAAGTAACATTTATATGCCTATGTTTAATGGCTGGTATAAAAAAACAATATACTTTCATATGGTTGATATAGTAAAAATAAATTTTAACAATTTTTCAGACAAAAAATTGCTGATAAAACATGAAAGGCTGACCAATAACCATGGCCTAGACTTGGCAGAATGGTGAGCCCCCATAATATTTGTCAAGTGGGACCAATGATTATTGCTTTTTTGTGTCTCTTTGTGTGTGATTGTGCATCCCACTGTATCTGCATGTACTTCTGGAGAAATCTTGCACAAAGACCTTGTGTGCAAGCACTTGATGTTGTAATGACTATGGCAGCTTTATAGACAGCAACGACTACACAAATAAATAAATATCATGACTGCAATTCGGATTGCTTCAGATAATTCCTGGAGAAAGTTTGTGCTGTAGATCACAGGTCACTTTGTTCAGCCACTTTGAGCCGCCACCAGTGTGTGAATGCGTGTGTGCGTGGGTGAAGGGGACTGTGACTATAAAGCGCTTTGGGCCTTCAAAGAAGGTAGAAAAATGCTATATAAGTATGCGCCATTTACCACTTCCTCCTGAGTAGATTGGTATTGAAATTCTATAACACTGTATCTGAAACCTTTTTGCTTTATTGTTCTCAGTTACTATTTTTTTCTTTGTTGTTTCCACTTAAATTTAAATTAGTTTTAATAATGTGAATAATATTCTATATCAAATGTATAATCTTATCAACAAATTTCAGATATTGAACAGCCAAAGTCCTATTTAACTAACTTTGGCCTTCAAACTTGGGGCTTAAACTTTGTGAAAAAACAAAAAGACCAGGGAGGGCTCAGCTCTTCCCTTGTGGACACTAAGGTGAAAGAGATACTACAACTGTACTGTACAGTGGCGGATTTGTCTTGTCGGAAGTGGTCTTAAACATAATAATCAAGTTTAGTTATTAACTTGGTTTCACTTAGCCTTTTAAGCCCTAGATGTAGAAATTAGCTTCAAAATTTGATAATAGATACATTGATTGTGGAATAATATGGTTTACCTTCTCTTTCTTTCTTTCTTTCTTTCTTTCTTTCTTTCTTTCTTTCTTTTTTTTACATGATCAAATGCATGTAAATGCTGATAAAGAACAGATGTGTAGTGTGTGTAACAGTCATGTATGAAGTCTGCCAGAATTTCCTAAATTGAGTTTTATTTACAAAAGCTTTTGGGAAGCTTCAAGCATTCACATCCAAGGTTATAGATCATAATATTTGGTGAAAGAACTGCTACAAGAAAAAACAATATTTCCAAACCATCCCTACCATAAACTGAAAGCTGATGGGAGTAAAATTAATATATGAGGTATCCCACTTAAAGCACAATACTTAGAAATTTCTTTGAAAATATACTCATTTTTAGTGTTTGTTTTTTCCTCCATTTATTTATTTGTGGTTCTTGCTGCATAATGATAAAGTGGCAGGACTGTGTTGCACTAACACAGACTGTCAGGTGGCTGTGAAGTATTGATTGCAGGAGTGTATGAAGATGATCGGTTTTGACAGCCCACTGTGCGGACCTGAGCGGAGTCAGGCAGGAGCCTGCCTCGTCTTCCGTCGGTAAGGGCCCAGGGTCATATTGGTGAATGAGTGCATCGCTCTGTGCACATGAATGCCCTCTAAGCAGACTTGGGGGCTGCAAGGATATATGAGCAAAAGAAAAAAACATCGGTTCGGTGTTTAACATTCAAGTGCAGTGGCCAAATGTCAGCTTTGTTTTATTTTTTCTAGGCGAAATGTAGTGATACATAACTGTTTGTACATCTTTACTGCTTTAGCCAAATGTTGTTTACACACTGTGATGAGGGATTACATTTTTTAGGATCTGTCAGTGAAATGTATTTGTCAGCCCAAGTCTAACATCACTGTAACTGCATAGCCACAAAGCCAGAATTTAAGTCTTCCTTCATTTCTTATACCAATCAATGGGCTGTTAAATATTTTGGGGTGCATACATTCTCTGAGGGTAAGCACATTTCATGCTTTCATTAATTTATTTTTTGCTCTGTTTTTTCACTTTTTACTTTTGGGTTTGGTAAAACCCTCTCTTTAAAGAAAGAGAGAGAAAAAAGAAAAAAACAATATAATGTAACAAACAGCCAATAGAATGTTTGGAGTTCATCTATATAGACATAGTTTCAGTTCAACTTTTGTGTATTCAACTTCAGTTATACCTTTATAAGTATATGTATATTTACATTTAAATATACATTGAAACCATACCATTATCATTTAAGGCAAGGTAGTCCAGTATAGCTGATCTTATTTTGTTTTGTCAGTAGGGTTTTTTGCACGTTTGCTTTTTTTAAATTTTTTTATTGAGAGGTTCTGGAGTTGCAGTCTGTGCTCCTTGATGCACCTGGATGATGTTCTCTTTCTGGTGATGAAGGGCTGTTCTAGGAAGAGAATTCTCTCTAATTCTCTGAATTCCCTGAAATTCTCTGAAATGCTTGGTGGGTCTTCCTCTCCTACAGGTTGGTTGGCATCACTTCCCTTGGCACAGTGCTCATAATCTGCTTTCTGCTTTGGTTTTAAACCAAGTGAAATTATTGGCATTTATTTTCATCACTTAAAATTTTATTTATTTATTTATTTATTTTTTTTTTTTAACTTGTCCTGTCCAACAGCTGGGCAGACAGACGAGAGCTGAGGGCCTCTTGTGTTGGACATATTTTGCTTTAACAAGAGGGGTTATTAATCTTCTGACAAACCAAAGGTATGTCTGAATAAACCCCTTTTGTAATTGAGGCCAAACTTTATTAATTTCAATCATGTCTGAAAATCTTTGGTGTTGGACCGGACGGAAAAGGAAAGAGGGGAAGAAGAGAGAGGGACGCTAGAGAGAGGGGGGGGTAGGGGGTGATAATAGGAGGGGAAGGGGGATAAGACCATGAAGCAGCATACAGCAACAAGTTTACTGGTTGTTAATCATTATGGTAAGGTTCAAATGCAGTACAAAAAGGGCGGGGCCTGTCCACACACACACTCAAATGTTATAAACACACCTGCTAGCTGCAAAAATGTCCACCTGTCGACATGTACACAAAACAGATAGTGTTCACATGCATACTTATGCCTGATAACCAACTAGTGTGAAATATTTCAGTCATTCAGTCATGCAAGCTATTAGTGCAAAGGTGAGCTAACACCAGTGCTCAGGTGAGGTTTTATGTTCTTCTAAAATGGATGGTGGAACGTGAAAAGAAGGAGGGAGAGTGCCCAGCCATCCCCACCCCAAGACCCCCACCGCAGCAGCAGCGGCAGCCGGAATCCCCCCAACGCCACACGGGAACCGGCAGGGAACAACCGCCTCACTTAAAATTTTAAAGAAATGGCTAACTTCATCAGTAAAGTTATTAAAATATATTTCTTTCAATCTGAAATCAATTATCCTGTATAGTAACAGCTCTGTACTAGTCCTCTATCCTAGATTAGATATGAGGACGGCCTTGAGCTCACAGAAGGTTGTTCATCTTAATGGGGGAAGATGTTCTTGAGGCCTCATGGCTTGATAATTCTCAGAAAACTATAGATAATCTCTGCCTCTACAAAAGCCCCTCTGGTTATCTATCTGCTTGCAGATGCTGCAAGGTGTCATATGTTGTTGGAGAAGGCTCTTCAAACCACGGTTTAGTGTGTCCTGTAGCATTTGGTAGTGTTGTCGAATCCTGTGTGGGTATCTCTTGCTTGTTTGTTTTCCAATTTGAAATGTCAGCAATGTAAGTATAAAAAAATAGGCTGCATATAAGAGCATAAAGCATTTATAGTTGAATTATATCCTCTCTTTAGAATTAAATAGAAATTCAATGTCCAGATTGTTGAGTACATCTTTAATAGCTTTCATTGTCTGTGGGATCTGAGCTTTTTGCACAACCGCTGTTGGCAGCAAACTCATTTGTGATCTAGAACATCCGTCTATGTCGCTCTCGACGCAGGCCGAGGCGCTCTTCTTGGTCACGTGATAGGTTACTGCTAAAATAAAACCCAGGAGCTAGCAAAATGAGTAAACAACAAACGTCTTTGGGGAAAAGGCCCAGCCAGGAGAGAGAAGAGGAGCCTTCGACTTCCAAAAAAAGGAAAGTTGCATTTAATAGACAGTATCGGGAGTCCTACTTATATTGCTCTCTAATGAGGCAATGAAGCCCTTAAAACTGCTTTGCCACTTGGAGACTGTGACAGAGCACAAGTCTGTCACAATGTGAGTGTTAAATAAAGTGTATTTGCTTCTGACAGCATCAGTGGGTGCACACACTGTATAGCTGTAAACTTCCAACAGTTCTTGCAATTCACTTTATTTATTTTCTGTTTTTGGTTGTTTTCTATGTCTTATTTGTTTACTTCCTGATTTCATATGAGTACTTCCTGTATCCTGAATGTCCAGTGGACCCACCTATTGTTTTGGTTTCCTTTGACAGGCCTGTTTTAAATTCAAAATGATTTCTTTTTATTTTGCATTTTTGTTTAAAGAATGTTGTTAAAGTTTGGACTTCTTTGTCTAATTATTGCTTTGGTAATTAGGAAAATGCATGTAATTGTTCTTTTGTTTTTAGTAAATGTTTGATTTTGATTGTTAATTGTGTTTGTTTGGTAAGGGGTGGAGCCAACCACCTATAAAAGAGGACCTCTTTTCAAGATGGAGGCTCTCTGGTGATGTCTGGCTGCCATGCTGCTGCACTATAGGCTGCAGCCCTGCCACATTATTTTCCATGGGTGCATTTTTCCCCACATTCTGCCTTACAACTACATAAAGATTGAGAGCACCTTGACTCTTTGTGTGGACAGTAGTTTGTTATTCTGACAGAGACCAAGCACCCTGCATTAAAAAACAAGCCTTTGGAGTATTTTGAAAGCAAAAAAGCGTTAACAAGAAGGACAGTCGAATTTTTCATGCACTTTGTATTTGTGGTGTATCTTATTTTGAAGGCATGTTTAAACGTTATCATAGCAACCAGAAAGTGTTGCGGGCAGAGAGGACGTTGCTCATGTCATAATTCGCGTTTGTTATTATGTTTAGAAAATACCACAGTTTTCATGCACGTCATATCATATTATTTTGTTGTATTGTAGTGGCGTCACCTGCATGTTGGGTCTGCTGTCCGAACTGGCAGCACAGGGAATTGTGGGATATAATCCCCTTTGCCTGCCTTGGTCAAAATAGGGTTCAGCACGGGTGGGGTTTTTTTTGCCTACATGTCCTTTCTTCTGGCAGTTATGTTGTTTCACCCTTAGTTATTTCTTCCTGTTGTGTTTATTTCTTTTTGCACCATTCGTGTGGGAAGAGGAGAGGATGATGATTGCTGTGCGATGTACAATGTCATGCATGTCAAAACAAAAGCTTAGAGTTCGTCTTATCACGTTTCTTTGTCTTCTTCACCATAGCATTGCTACAGTATTTGTCTTAAACATCTCAAAGGCTGGTCCGGGAAAATCTTTTCTGATGTCAGAGCGGTCCGTGGCGCATAAAAGGTTGGGGACCCCTGATATAGAAGACTTCAGAGCTGGAGAGCTTGAACATGTTATTGTTTTAAAAATTATTTGCATGTGCTGGGCAAAACATGCCTCATTTTCTTGATTCAGAAGGGAGTTCCCTTGAAAGAGTGAAGATTTTTTATCCCAAATTCTCGTCTCCCCTCATAGACACATGCCAACTGCCAGGGTCAAGTCACCTTTTCTTGCCGTTGGTTATCACAAGATCAGCTCCTTGTTTAGTAGAAGCCTAATCCCAAATGAGCCCCCAACAATTTGTTGCCGGTTCCAGGATTGATATCAACAAAATGTATTATCTGGAAAACCGTGATCTACATGCTGCATGCCAGTTTGGCATCCAGATTACATATGTGAGGTGGGCGCCAGGTGAAAATGTTAACATCAAGACAACCCATAAAGAAACTAGCTGCCTCTGTGTCATTAGTTTTAGTGCTTTAGTACCATACAAAATTACATAATTTTCTGGAGTACCACCCATACTTAAAATTTTATTTAATCAGTCAATGTATCTGTAGTAGAAATAAGACTGACAATATTATAATATTATGATAATATCATGGTCTATCTTTTTTTTTATCAGTTAGCAAACTCAGAGTTAATTGATCAGTTTTGTACTTCCTCACCCCCTCTTCCCCTTTCTCTCAGTTTCTATCTATTCTTTTTTTTCAGGATACACAAGGCAGTTATGAAAGCTTATGATAACATTCACTGGTTTTCCCAGACTTTCATATATGTAAACAGGTTTGATGCATTTTCAGAAATTCGAGTGATCAGTTTCTGGGAAAGTAGAAAAAAAACCCACATGAGAACAGATGGTAACAGCATCAGATTCTTGTAAATGCAGATAGGTTAAATGTGTCCATTATAGTAATGGAAAATGGAAGGAAGCTCTTCTGATTCCCTCTCTTTGTTATGTCACAGTTTCTCCTTTAGGCTAAACTGAACACATGTCAGAACAGCTTTTAAAAACAAACATTGGGGTGCAGAGCTGGTTATCTGGTGAGGTAGACACTTTGGTTATATAACGTAATGGTACCAGAGCCCTCTCTCCCAAAAAGGTCAGCAATAAAATGATAGAGCAAGTGTGAAAAATGTGTAAAAAGAAATGTATCAATAAATTGAGAAGTAGCTGTTACAGCAATTTAGTGATGAATATATTAAAACAATTTAAACATGACTTTTTCGTCTTAACCTACAGTTGAGAAAGTATGTGATGACTTGCTGATTTTGTGGGTTTGTCCACTAAAAAGAAATGGACAGTCATCATTCATTCAAATAGTGAGAAATAGAAAAATTACAAAGAAAATCAAGACATCCATTTCAAAGAATTTATATAAATGTACTTGCTTTTAATTGAAGAAAATAAGTATTTGATCCTCTTGTAACCAGAAGAGTTCTGGTTCACACAGAGTTGTTAGACCAAATCAACTAGTCACCTGAGTTGAAGACACCTGTTTGAACTAATCATTTTTAAAAAAGACACCAGTCCACAGATTCAAGTAGTCAAACTCCAAACTCTTCAACATGGAAAAACTAAAGAGCTTTCAGTGGATTTAAGGAAGAAGATTGTAAGTAAGTATAAGTAAATAAGTACTTTTTTATGTGTGGCACTTTCACAGACAGTGTCACAACACACACAAAGTAAAACAAGAAAAACACAATAAAAAACAACAAATAAATAAAACACGGGCATGGGCTGCACGGTGGCGCAGTGGTTAGCGCTCTTGCCTCACAGCAAGAAGGCCCCCGGTTCAAGTCGCGGCTGGGGGACATGAAAAACACAACATCAATGGGGTACCTTTCTGTGTGGAGTTTCCATGTTCTCCCCGTGCATGCGTGGGTTTTCTCCGGGGTCTCCGGCATCCTCCCACCGTCCAAAAACATGCTTTATAGGTTAATTGGCAACTCTAAATTGTTCATAGGTGTGAGTGTGAGAGTGAATGGACGTGTGATTGAAGATTCTACCCTGCGACAGACTGGCGACCAGTCCAGGGCATCCCTTCCCTACGCCCAAGTGGCCGGGATATGCTCCGGCAACCCCGTGACCCCGAAATGGAAAAACGGTCAAGAAGATGAATGAATGAATGAATAAATAAAACAGAGAATAAAGCAATTTAGTTAAAAGCTTTTTTAAAAAGGAGCATTTTCAACTGCTTCTTAAAAGATTCAACTGAATAAGCCACCCAAAGAGAGAAGGGGAGGGCATTCCAGAGTCTCTGGGCTTCTGCCTGAAAAGCAATATCCCACCGAGTTTTCTAGCGGGTCTTAGGGACCTCAAGTAGGTTCAGGTTTGAGGAACAAAGGGGGTGGCTAGGGGTGTGTGGAACCAACAGTTGAGAAATGTAATGAGGAGCCTGTCTATTGAGAACTCTAAAAGTCAAAATTCTAAAATTGACAGGGAGCCAGTGTGGCAAAGACAGAACCAGTGACGTTTTGGCCCTTTTGGTGGTTCCTGTTAAAAGCCTTGCAGCGACATTTTGTACCAATTGCTGGCGTTTTACTGTAGAGTGATTAAAGCAAGTAAAAAGAATATTGCAATAATCTAAACGAGATGAAATAAAAAAACAACTGACGTGTTAGCTTTAGAAATCTTCTCAGTTTAGAGAGGGTGATGAAATCAGCTCTTTTAAGTAGACCATGTACTGTCAAATCCTTCTACCTTATGACGTGTTCTCCTAAATGCCATAATATTCTGATTAAGCCTGGGGCAAGGCCTATATAAGTTTGTGGTCTGACAGAAGCAACCTCATTTAAAATAAACAAACAATGGGAATTAAAAGACCAAGCAAAAGAATAAAGGTCAGTGATACCATCACAATAACTGGGCCCAAATAATTAAGAGAATTTCTCCAAAGCAAGTTTATTTTGTAAATGCTTGTGGAATTTCACTTTGTGTGGATGTTTTAAAAAAAATTACAGGATAAGCTAAAATATACATAACTATGGTCCGAAACACGAACGTTCACAACTATGAGCTAGTCCACATTCAGGCTGACAGAGAATACAAGGTCCAAGGTCTGACCTTTTTTGTGTATTTGACGACCTCCATGTTGATTAAAATTAAACGACTGAGAGTGACAGCAACTGTAATGCATCACTGCAAGAAGAGTCATCAATGTTTAAGTTAAAATCAAAAGAATTAAAATTCTTTCAAGTTTAATAACAGATGTAAAAGACTCAGATTATTTGCCAAGAAATACTTGGGCAGGCCCTGGAGGGGCCTGCAAGGCAAGTCCGCCCCCACGACGGCTCAGACAGCGTTCCAAGCAGGGAACAATTTGGGGGACACAACTCATTTGGGTGAATTCTTGATCACGCTGCCATGTCTCTGTGGGGAACATAAAATCCAAATGTTCCTCTTTAAACAAAACACCAAGGAAGAAGGCCTTAGAGCGAGCAGTAAACAGGGCAATAGGTTTTTGGTTGGAGGACCCAGCCACAGTTGAAAGATGATCAACTGATAGAGGAGAATAGATGCTATCTGAAGAACCTGCACGGTAAGGGACAGCTCGTAGGGTACACTCATGGTTTTCAGGGATCAGAGGTATTCGAGTTGGGAAAATGCGGTCAGAGTGACACAAGTGCAGCTGTGCACGGGACAGAAGTGATGCATAGGCCAAGTCCCAGCTTGGCTCACATAGTGGAGTTATCTGAGGCAGCACTCAACCCCAGCAGATCTTTGTCTATCGACTGAAATACTTCTCCTTTTCCATCTCAGTCTGCTCTGAGAATGGATCGGGTTTTGGGCAATGCGTGAGGGAGACAATGGAAAGTTCTTCAAAGGGTATTCAAAAGGGAGAGTGCATGGGAAGCATACAGTATGTCTTGTTGGTTGAAATTAGTTGTTAATCGTAATTTAGGAGTGGATTGTACTATATATTGTAAATTGGCTGCTAGAATTTGAGACCCATTATTATTGGGGTGAAGACCATCCCTTCCAAAAAGTCTTGGGCAGTTCCAAAACAAGTTAAAATTATCTATAAAATGAAATTATTTGCTTTACATGTATTTTGGAGCCAAGAATGGAGTGGAAGAATGCAGCCAACATTTTTAGAGCCATGATTAATGGATGGCAGGGGGCCAGAAATAAAAATCAATTTATCAAGGTTATTCAAAGTGTCAAAAAGGAGGAGGAAGGCTTTTTGGGTGATTTCAGTTTCATGTCTATGCAGTTCATTCACTTCAACATAGACAGTAACCTTGTTAATAGTTGGTGAAAGCGTGGGCATGACGAAACAAGTTTATCAAAGATAACTTGCACAATTGCAGCAGGAAGTAGCATTTGCAAATTGAACATTCTTTATAATAGAGTCTCCAGTGATCAATGTTGTGTGGGGGAAAGTGGAGGAGGATATGAACAACGTTCTTCTACCTTTTTTACCTTTGGTGAAACAGAGGCCCGTGTTGAGGTGACAGCTGCTGTTTGGTCCAATGGCAGATGGTTCACAAATTTGTGCAGTTAACAAGATATACACAAGTTAGTGAAGTAAGTAGGTACATACATTTTGTTTGCTTCACAAGTCAAAAAAAAAAAAAACAGAAAAGACAGAAAAACATGTACCATGTAAAACAATCATCCCAAGTTTAAGTTAACATGCTTTGCAAAAAAAAAAGTAAGAGCATCATAAAAAGCAGCTGGGACCACAGTCATACTTTACACTGCAATGGTTTAACAACTTGCATTGCTCGCAAATAGCCCTGCTTAAGAAGGGCCTACCTGACGTTTGCCAATGAACACCGTCATGATTTAGAGAGTGATTGGGAGAAGGTGCTGTGGTCAGATGAGACCAAAATTGAGGTGTTTGGTATCAACTCAACCCTCTGTGTTTGGAGGAAGGGAAATGCTGCCTATGACCCCAAGAAGACAATCCCCACTGTTAAGCATGGAATGGAAACATTATGCTTTGATGTTGTTTTTCTGCCCAGGGATACTTCACTGTGTGGATGGGAGGATGGAGGAAGCCATGTACCATCAAATCCTGAGTGAGAAGGAGGCAGGAGGCTTAAAATGGGAGGTGGATGGGTCTTCAAATGGGATAATAACCCAAAACAAGCAGCCAAGATGACCAAGAAATGCTAAAGAAGAAGCATGTGGAGTCATGAAGTGACCTAGCCAGTCTATAGACTCAACCCTAAACTGTAGACCTTTGGAGAGAGCTGAAGCTCAGAGTTAGCAATCAACAGCCACTAAATCTGAATGATTTAGAAGTCATTTGCATAGAAGAGTGGACCAAAATTCCTCCTGATTTGTGCAGAACTCTGTTAATCAAGAAACGTCTGACCTCTGTGCTCGCTAATAAGGGTATTACCACAAAGTACTAAGTCTTTCCGGCAAGGGGGATCAAATACTCATTTCCATAAATGAAATGCAAATAAATGCAATAAACTTCTTTAAAGTTGATTTCTCGATTTTCTATCACTGTAAAGAACGTACCATTAAAATGACAGACTGTCAGTTTCTTTTTAAGTGGGTAAATCTACAAAATCAGCAAGGGATTAAATACACATTTCCTTCACTCTATAGTTTCTTGGTAAACCGTCTTTTGATGATTTTGTGCTTCGGCAATGTTTCCATTAATTAATAATTAAGAGCAAAAACAAAAAAATACTTATTAACACAATCTTAACTGCAGAGGATATATGATATAATACGTGGAAGGTAAATGTTTTAACCCTTGTGCTATCGTAGGCACTTTGACATTGGGAGTTGGGTCATCTAGACCCCACAAGACAGTGCACTAAACTTTTCTCTTAAATGATTTGTGATCTTCACTGCTTTCCATGGATTACATGAAATCCTCTCCACCTTTATCCACCTTTGTCATGGTAGGGACCATTAACACGTCAATCGTCATCTTGACCCCATAGGATAGCACAAGGGTTAAAGATTTTTTTTTTTCAAATGTTTTTTTTTTCAAATGTTGCTTGCATTTTTTGGTATATTTGGTATGAAACTTTTTTATCAACCTCCCTGGATTTTGTATCATTTAATAAGAAACTTTTTCTAGTTGTTTGGAAAGAGACATGAAGGGCTGAAGTTTTAGTCTAGTTTTGATTTTCCCCGGTAGTGATGTGAATCAATCTTTTATGACATTATCCTAAGCTGATAATTCCATTACTGTAATGGGCATTAGAGAACAAATTCCCTCCCCCTCTTTCACTCCCTCTTTCCAACAAGTCTTCACGTCCAACGGCCACGTCATGCACTAAATTATAGGTGCTTTTTTTCCCTTGATAGATTTCAATTAGGAGAAAATTGGCCACTGAAACACTTTCTGAGTCATAATGCACTGCTTGTCCAAATATTTTCTCCTGCTTTTTGTTGATTCTCTCTCATAATTCAGACAATGGTATGTTATACACTGACACTATCTGAAAAAAAGAGGTATACAAGAGCCATAACATAATTTCTAAAGTAAACTATTCCTGCAGAACAAATGGAAGACGTTTTGATCCATCGTGTCTCTACCAGCCAGCCTTGGTGACCACATTTAAATTGACTGTGCTGTCACAAAACATTGTCCATTCATCCATCCATATTTTCTTAACCCCCTGTATCCCTTTCGGGGTCACAGGGCTGCCGAAGCCTAACCTGCCTGTCAGCCGAAGACCGGATACACACCGGACAGGTCACCAGCCTGTTGCAATGCCTGAGTCAATCTATTCTTCGTGAAAGGTATATAATCTTTTTGGGACTCATCATAAATCAAAAATTACATATTTTTCTACATTTCTTATTTCGCTTTGCGTTTACTCTTTGCGATTACTCACTGCATGGCACTTTCATTTTGATTTTTTGACTTCAAAATTTTTTACAACTGAGGAGCAGCTGCTAGCTTCACACGAACAACATATTTCAAACTAGAAGGAGCTGCATTTCCAGAAGAAAATGCAGGGTTGAATGCTGTATTGCTGAATGAAAGCAGAAATATGATGAAAAAGCTGAACATTGTAAAAGTAGAATGTCTAAAATAGGTCAAACATTGTAGAAGGAGTTAAGCATGAAAGCTAAAAAATTGTTGAAAAAATGGCTGAAATGTCCTGGAAAACCCTGGAATATTTTGAAAAATTAAAGGACCAAAAGTCAAAGGTAAACATTGTAAAAGTAGAATGACCAAAACAGGTCAAAATTTGTAGACGGAGTTAAGCATGAAAGCTGAAATTGTTGAAAAAATGGATGTACTGTTGAAAATTTGAAGATGATGCTAAAATGGCTAAAAGTGCTAGCATCAGCATCATCAACTGACTCAAAAAACCACATTGTTTAAGAGTATCATATTGGTAAAAGCTACATGTTCTAAGTTGACAGAAAATCCACTTTTTTCAAAATGGCGGCTTTTTTATTAATTTTATCTCCATAGCAACCATTTTACATTTGGGTCGGCATGGGATGACGAACAAATCGACGTCAGTTTCAGACAAATCAGAAAAAGTAAACCTTTGGACGTCCTTAGCAACGAAGTTTGTTGGCTAACCACGCCCACATTCCTTATATGTCCAGATCCAGTGAATTTCAATCTGTTCAGTTCTAGCCATGGATGAAGTTTATTGCAATAATTGCTTCAGATTTTGTCATAAAAAGGCCACCAACATTAGGTTGTGTCGACATCCCATAATGATTTCTAAGCGTATTTTATAGTCCAAAGCCTTGTGATCATTTTAATGTTTGAACGGTGTCTCTAGCGACAAGTATGTTGAAGTTATATTCGTTTAAAGAAGATTTGAAAGATTTGAAAAACACAAAATGGCTACCAAACAGCCTCCATCCCATAATGACTACAAACCTTGAAGTTGTAATGCAAAGCTTTGATCATTTGACAGTAAAAGTGGAGCCACATGCTGCAGCAGGTGACATCATGTCATATGATGAACCTCAAGATCAATAGACCTTTTTCACACTTCCGCATTTTTCGACCGGAAATACGTCAATGACGTGTAAAACAACTTCCTGTTAGCGTAGCAGCAGATATGAAGAATGGCAGAGTCGAAGAGTTGCCGTCTCTGTTGTGTTCCAGGCTGTTCGTCTTCCAACCAAAAACAGCCCGGCCTTTCATTTCATTATTTTCCCGTGGATCCAAACCTGAAACCCAAATGGATATAGGCGATCCGAAGAGATGAAGGGCATAGTTTTAATGTAAACACAGGTAGCACCGTCTGCTGCCGGCACTTCGCTCCGGATTGTGGTGCGGCTGCGTCGTTCGTCGCCTGAAGAGTGGTGTCGTCCCGAGTATTTTCCCTTGGAACAACTTTACTGCTCCTCTGAGAAGGGAGTCAGTATATGACAGAACCCCAAACGTCAGGCTATGCAGCTATGCTGTGAAGACAGCGACATGGGGGCTAAGCTAAGGCAGTAAAGATGGATCAGGACTACATGACACACCCACCTGCAGGTAAGGTTGTTCATAATGTGTTTGGTTAACGTAAGTCAACTATGTGTACCGTTATTGGATAAATGCATTTCTACCTGAACAAACTAATATTTATAATAAAAGCTGTTCATGCTCTCACCTATTTTAATTACATGTATTTAATCACTTTTGAGTATTTTGTCATTTTGTAATTTCCTTAACAAAAATAAATGAAACGTATTTGTAATTAAATACTTAACATACTTTTCAAAACATGATTACTGTGTTGTGTTGAAAGGTAGCATAAATATATTAAGACTGATTTTTAATTTTCTTTATCTTCACAGGTGCTCTGGATGAGGCTTTGGATTACATCCATGACTTAGAAGCCAAGTTGTCATGGTGGACAAAAGTTCCTCGTTCAAGACCTCCTCACTGACATTGGATCTAAGATCATCATTCCACCTTTTAAGCTTTCAGCTCAATTCAGCAAGGAGGAAACAGAACAAACCGCAGCCATCACCCGCCTCAGAATTATAGTGGAAAGAGTGATCAGTAAGATAAAGTCCGTTCACATCAGGGACTCTCCCGTGCCGCTCACACTGATGGGCGGTGTGAATCAGATCTGGCTTAACTGCCGTGTTTTGGGAAATTATCATGGACTTTTTTGTTTTGAAGAGTGAATTAATGTTTGGTATTTAAATAATGTATAATGTGCAAATAGTATGGAAAAATTTAGTGTTTCCACATATTCTTAAAATCGAATTAAATATAATTGTTATATTTGTAATATTTTTCTGTTGAAATGTGACTTTGACTACACAAAAAAATTAGATGAACAAATAAAACAATTTTGGTCAAAATTGTGCCTCATTTAATTTTTTGGTATGCGTAACAACAACTGATTAATCACAACTCAAATAACATCAAACATTTACAATAAAAAATTACATTACAGATCAACAGTAAGACAGAAGGCTGAACTGATTGTTAAAGACAAGATAAGTGTAATTTAAGGTATGCATTCATGTATTTGCCATAATATATATCCAAGTTCTCTTTCATTCCATCTCAGGGGGCTGCACCTGGCATAATCTGCTTCCAGATGCCATCATATATGGATCTGGCTGTGGTCCTACACAAGAGAAACACAACACACAAAAGTTAGACATAAGTGCATAACTACATTTAAATTTAATTCATTATATCTGCTGTAATGATAATTTGGTTAGTCATAAGATTAGAAAAAAAAAAAAACTTGCTCACAAAGCAACAAAAAGTTAATTACCTGTATATGCCTTGTACAGTGTGGACCTCAGACCGTCCCTGCCAACTGTTTTGGGCCTTTGCACCACCAGCTCACTAACCGGTTCAGGATGGATTCCCTTATAAGTAAAACGCAGAAAGCAATTACAGTCTGTAGTCACTACTGGGGGTGTTTTTATAATAATTTACAGTTCTTATGGATACACATCCGTTCTTAAAAAATAATGACAATATGATCACAAACCCACCTGTGCTCTTGGTCTGTGCCGTCTTTGCAAGTCACTCGTGCAGGACAGGGTGGGTGGAGCAGCCTGCAAACCAGCTGTGAATAATGTGCGCTCTGGAACAGGATGGCAAAAGGATGTCATTGCAGAATCCTTTAGCAGCCGCACAACTGCAGGAGAAAGCTTTCAGGTTGGCACTTAATGCATCCAGCGATATCTAGACACAATAAATTAAATAGGTTACAGTTAAGACATACTTATGTTGCTACATCAATGTAACATGAAACTATAACTTTCAGTAGGGTGACCAGATTTGAGTTAGTAAAAATGAGGGGTGAAGTGAGTTTGTGAGATATTTCATCGAGAGTAATTGGTGTTCAGAGCTGCGTACATAAAGCAAATATGATTACATTTCATCTATGTTCAATGTTATTTTATTATAAGTATCAAAAGAGAGGACATGTCCAGGAAAAGAGGACTTCTGCTTACCATACTTTCAGAAAAATAATACTAGTAAGTGAAGAAAGTGCCGCAACCGCAGCAAAAAGAATGAACACGCATACGGGCAACTTAACATTTCTTATTTACAGCTTCACCAAATTTTTGGGTGTTATGTTAATCTCATGCCTTTTCACTTAAACATACACACAACATATTCACTGCGATGTGTTATGCCTTATATTACAAATTAATAACACCAGGATTTACAGTTGACGTAAACACACAGAGTTACCGGTGATGCGGCTATGGCTAAAGCTAGCTGAAGCTTACCTTGGTAATGGTGGATAAACTCTTCGTGGACGAATTTATATCCCTTGTCCAATTTGTTTCCTTTAGTGGACGAATGCATCTTTACACTCCTCATCACATCGGTGCTGGTGAACTTCGGAACACAACTCAGGCTCTTCGAAAACACTCTAGGCTCTGCCATTCCTCTGCCAGCGAAGCACAAATCGGAACTAGGTTTACACGTTGATGACGTACTTCCGGTTTTTGCGAAAAAGGTCTATTCTCTAAACTATGTATGTGCCATTAGTCTTAACACACTCATCCATATATAATGGAAAGCTATATTGATCATCCGCTAGCTAGCTGAATGACACGTCATAATATTTTCATTTAACCACTGTCATATGGGGTGTAAAAACATGATATTTACTTCTCGTAACAGCCACCTAACTCATGGTTTGGGAATCAACACTTGAGCCTTAGCGGCCGTGGGCGGGGCTAAGGCCCGGGTCCCAACGCTTGTCCACAAGATGGCTGCGGAGCACATGTTTGAACTGCAGCTTCCAGCTACGAGGAGGAAAATAAAAAATACATCAAAACTAACTTAGATTTGCTCCCACTGTTTTTTGTAACATACATTGAGTGTTTGTGTGTGTGCTTTAAGCTGCTCTGATCATTTTAACGTTTGAATGGTGTCTTTAGCTAAAATTGTGTGGAAGAAGCATAGGTTCTTGAAAAGATAAAGGAACAATGAATGAAAGCTGAATTTGCTGATGAAATGGCTGCACTGTCCTGGAAAATCCTGAAAAATCTTTAAAAGTAAAAGGATAAAAAGTCAAAGCTTATGAGTAACCCCACCTGAAAGAAAATGTTTCCATGTAACGAAATATAATTGAGTTAGTGGAACTGAATTTTATCAAGAAAGGTAAGGTAAAAAAACATGCAGAAAAAGTCAGATGCTGGAATCGAACTCTGAACCTCAGTATTATAAGACCGCTTTCTAAGCCATTGAGCCAACACTTCTGTGATCACACAATGCAGCCGGTATATATTAATCAGGCGTGTCGTGTATCATCTTATTGGAAAAAGCCGAGTTGAAACGATTTCATGCCACAGTTCGTTATTTACGTGGAAAAAACGATTGACAATTTTCACTTTTGAAAAGTCAAAGGATTTGAAAGACCAAAAGTGGTGGTAAAAAAGGATTCTCAATGTATTTAAATGGAGCACAAATCTTGGAAAATCCTGTACAAGCATGGAATATCTTGAAAGGTTCAAGGATTTGAAAGACCAAAAGTAATAGCTGAAAGGATTAAGCTGAAAGATCTTAACATTGCAACAGTAAAATGGTTAAAATAGGTAAAAACTGAAGTTAAAAATCGCCTCACATTTAGGCACAAAATGGCCGCAAAACCGTAGTTGGTGTTGCCATTCCATAATAATTTCAAAACTTATATTGAAATACAAAGTCTTATGAGCAGTTTAATGTTTGAACGGTGTTTCTAGCTAAAGGCATGTTGAAGTTACAATGGTTGAAAGAAACAAAGGTTTCAAGGATTCTCCATGTATTTTAATGGAGCAAAAAATCCTGGAATATCTTAAAAAGTTCAATGATTTGAATGACCAAAAGTAATAACTGTAATAAGTTGAAAGAGCTCAACATTTTAAAAGTAAAATAGTAAAAAAAAAATTTAAGGGTCCGAACCGGGTGTCGAATCCAGAACCTCATGTACCATAACTTCCCAATGCATTTTAATAGGGCAAAAATTCCCGGAAAAACTGGAATATCTTAAAAAGTACAAGGATTAGAAGTACCAAAAGTCATAGCATTAATAAGATGAAGGAGCTGAACATTTTAAAAGTTGAATGGTTAAAATAGGTTAAAAATTGTAGAAGGAGTTAAGTGCCGAAAAACGGCGGAAGATAGGTGGAAGAATAACTAGAAGGAGCTGCATTTCCAGAAGAAAATGCAGGGTTGAATGCTGTATTGCTGAATGAAAGCAGAAATATGATGAAAAAGCTGAACATTGTAAAAGTATAATGTCTAAAATAGGTCAAACATTGTAGAAGGAGTTAAGCGTGAAAGCTGAAATTGTTGAAAAAATGGATGTACTGTTGAAAATTTGAAGATGATGCTAAAATGGCTAAAAGTGCTAGCATTGGAATCAGCATCATCAACTGACTCAAAAAACCACATTGTTTAAGAGTGTCATGTTGGTAAAAGCTACATGTTCTAAGTTGAAGGAAAAATCCACTTTTTTCAAAATGGCGGCTTTTCTATTAATTTTATCTCCATAGCAACCATTTTATGTTTGGGTCGCTTGGGTATGACGAACAGATTGACGTCAGTTTCAGACAAATCGGAAAAAGTAAACCTTTGGACGTCCTTAGCAACGAAGTTTGTTTGCTAACCACGCCCACATTCCATATATGTCCAGATCCAGTGAATTTCAATATGTTCAGTTCCAGCCATGGATGAAGTTTATTGCAATATTTGCTTCAGATTTTGTCATAAAATGGCCACCAAACAGTAGTTTGTGTCGACATCCCATAATGATTTCTAAACGTATTTTATAGTCCAAAGCCTTGTGATCATTTTAATGTTTGAACGGTGTCTCTAGCTACAAGTATGTTAAAGTTATATTGGTTGAAAGAAACAAAGGTTTGCAAGGATTTTTTTTCAATGTGTTTCAATGAAGCAAAAAATCCTGAAATATCCTAAAATATCTTAAAAAGTACAAGGATTTGAAAAACCAAAAGTCATAGCAGTAATAAGATGAAAGAGCTGAACATTTTAAAAGTTGAACGGTTCAAATAGGTTAAAAATTGTAGGAGGAGTTAAGTGCCGAAAAACGGCGGAAGATAGCATAAGAGGAAAACAAATGTAACACTAGAAGGAGCTGCATTTCCAGAAGAAAATGCAGGGTTGAATGCTATAATGCTGAATGAAAGCTGAATTTGCTGAAGAAATGGCTGAACAGAGCTGAAAGAGCTCAACATTTTAAAAGTAAAATGGTTAAAGTAGGTAAAAAACTGTGAAAGAAGTTAAAAAAAAGATGTCCTATGTATTTTAATGAAGCAAAAATCCTGGGAAATCCCGGAATATCTTTAAAAGTTAAAAGATTTAAAAAAAAAATCATAGCAGGAAAAAGTTGAAAAAGTTGAACATTGTAATAGTAGAATGGCTAAAATAGGTCAAAAAATGTAGAAGGAGTTAAGCATGAAAGCTTAAGTTGATACAAAAATGACTGGACTGTTGAAAATTTGAGGATGTTGCTAAAATGGTTAAAAGTGCTAGCATTGGAATCAGCATCATCAACTGACTCAAAAAAACACTTTGTTTGAGAGTATCATATTGTTAAAAGCTACATGTTCTAAGTTGACAGAAAATCCACTTTTTCCAAAATGGCGGCTTTCCTATTGATTTTATCTCCATAGCAACCATTTTATGTTTCGGTCGCCTGGGGATGACGAACAAATCGACGTCAGTTTCAAACAAATCGGAAAAAGTAAACCTTTGGACGTCCTTAGCAACGAAGTTTGTTTGCTAACCACGCCCACATTCCTTATATGTCCAGATCCAGTGAATTTCAATATGTTCAGTTCCAGCCATGGATGAAGTTTATTGCAACATTTGCTTCAGATTTTGTCAAAAAATGCCCACCAAACAGTAGGTTGTGTTGCCATCCCATAATAATTTCAAAACGTATGTTGAAGTCCAAAGCCTTGTGAGCATTTCAATGTTTGAACGGTGCCTCTAGCTGAAAGCTTGTTAAAGTTATAATGCTTGAAAGCAACAAAGGTTTTCAAGGATTCTCCATGTATTTAAATGAAGCAAAAATCTTGGAAAATCTTGGAAAATCTTGGAATATCTTGAAAAGTTCAAAGATTTGAAAGACTAAAAGTCGTAGCTGAAAGGAATAAGCTGAAAGGGTTGAACATTGTAATAGTAGAAGGAATAAAATACGTGAAAGTTTGAAGAAGTTTAAAATTGCCTCACATTTTGGCACAAAATGGCCGCCAAACTGTAGGTGGTGTTGCCATCCCATAATAATTTTGAACCTTATGTTGAAGTCCAAAACCTTGTGAACATTTCAATATTTGAACGGTGTCTCTAGCCAAAAGAATGTTAAAGTTACAATTGTTTAAAGAAGCAAAGGTGTGGCCAATGGAGCAAAAACATTGGAAAATCTGGGAATATCCGGGAATATCTGGAAAAGTTCAAAGATTTGAAGGACCAAAAGTCATAGCTGAAAGGAATAAGATGAAAGGGTTGAACATTGTAATAGTAGAATGGTAAAAATAGGTGAAAGTTTGAAGAAGTTTAAAATTGCCTCACATTTTGGCACAAAATGGCCGCCAAACTGTAGGTGGTGTTGCCATCCCATAATAATTTTTAAACCTTATGTTGAAGTCCAAAACCTTGTGAACATTTCAATATTTGAACGGTGTCTCTAGCCAAAAGAATGTTAAAGTTACAATTGTTTAAAGAAGCAAAGGTGTGGCCAATGGAGCAAAAAGATTGGAAAATCTGGGAATATCCGGGAATATCTGGAAAAGTTCAAGGATTTGAAGGACCAAAAGTCATAGCTGAAAGGAATAAGCTGAAAAGGTTGAACATTGTAATAGTAGAATGGTAAAAATAGGTGAAAGTTTGAAGAAGTTTAAAATTGCCTCACATTTTGGCACAAAATGGCCGCCAAACTGTAGGTGGTGTTGCCATCCCATAATAATTTTGAACCTTATGTTGAAGTCCAAAACCTTGTGAACATTTCAATATTTGAACGGTGTCTCTAGCCAAAAGAATGTTAAAGTTACAATTGTTTAAAGAAGCAAAGGTGTGGCCAATGGAGCAAAAAATATTGGGAAATCCGGGAATAACCGGGACTATCTGGAAAAGTTCAAGGATTTGAAGGACAAAATGTCATAGCTGGAATAAGATGAAAGAGCTGAACATTGTAATAGTTGAATGGTTAAAATAGGTGAAAAATTGTAGAAGAAGTTTAACTGTGAACTTCTGCACGAAAAATTCTCCATGTATTTCAATGGAGAAAAAATCATGGAAAATCCTGGAATATCTTAAAAAGTTCAAGGATTTGAAAAACCAAAAGTCATAGCAGTAATAAGCTGAAAGAGCTGAACAGTTTAATAGTTGAATGGTTAAAATAGGTTGAAAATTGTAGAAGGAGTTAAGTGCCGAAAAACGGCGGAAGATAGCGTAAGAGGAAAACAAAGGGTTGAATGCTATACAGCATTCAACCAACTAGAAGGAGCTGCATTTCCAGAAGAAAATGCAGGGTTGAATGCTGTACTGCTGAATGAAAGCTGAATTAGCTGAAGAAATGGCTGAACTGTACTGGGAAAACCTTGAAAAGTTAAATGTGCAAAAGTCCTAGCAGGAATAAGATGAAAAAGTTGAACATTGTAATAGTAGAATGGCTGAAATAGGTCAAAGTTTGTAGAAGGAGTTAAGCATTAAAGCTGAAATTGTTGAAAAAATGGCTGAAGTGTTAAAAATTTGAAGAAGTTGCTAAAATGGCTAAAAGTGCTAGCATTGGAATCAGCATCATCAACTGACTCCAAAAAACACGTTGTTTGAGAGTATCATATTGGTAAAACCTACATGTTCTAAGTTGATAGAAAATCCACTCTTTTCAAAATGGCGGCTTTTCTATTGATTTTATCTCCATAGCAACCATTTTATGTTTGGGTCGCCTGGAGATGAGGAACAAATCAACGTCGGTTTCAGATGAATCGGAAAAAGTAAATTTTTGGACGTCCTTAGCAACGAGCTTTGTTTGCTAACCACGCCCACATTCCTTATATGTCCAAATCCAGTGAATTTCAATATGTTCAGTTCCAGCCATGGATGAAGTTTATTGCAACATTTGCTTCAGATTTTGTCAAAAAATGCCCACCAAACAGTAGGTTGTGTTGCCATCCCATAATAATTTCAAAACGTATGTTGAAGTCCAAAGCCTTGCGAGCATTTCAATGTTTGAACGGTGCCTCTAGCTGAAAGCATGTTAAAGTTATAATGCTTGAAAGCAACAAAGGTTTTCAAGGATTCTCCATGTATTTAAATGAAGCAAAAGTCTTGGAAAATCCTGGAAAATCTTGGAATATCTTGAAAAGTTCAAAGACTTGAAAGACTAAAAGTCGTAGCTGAAAGGAATAAGCTGAAAGGGTTGAACATTGTAATAGTAGAAGGATTAAAATACGTGAAAGTTTGAAGAAGTTTAAAATTGCCTCACATTTTAGCACAAAATGGCCGCCAAACTGTAGGTGGTGTTGCCATCCCATAATAATTTTGAACCTTATGTTGAAGTCCAAAACCTTGTGAACATTTCAATATTTGAACGGTGTCTCTAGCCAAAAGAATGTTAAAGTTACAATTGTTTAAAAAAGCAAAGGTGTGGCCAATGGAGCAAAAACATTGGAAAATCTGGGAATATCCGGGAATATCTGGAAAAGTTCAAAGATTTGAAGGACCAAAAGTCATAGCTGAAAGGAATAAGATGAAAGGGTTGAACATTGTAATAGTAGAATAGTAAAAATAGGTGAAAGTTTGAAGAAGTTTAAAATTGCCTCACATTTTGGCACAAAATGGCCGCCAAACTGTAGGTGGTGTTGCCATCCCATAATAATTTTTAAACCTTATGTTGAAGTCCAAAACCTTGTGAACATTTCAATATTTGAACGGTGTCTCTAGCCAAAAGAATGTTAAAGTTACAATTGTTTAAAGAAGCAAAGGTGTGGCCAATGGAGCAAAAAGATTGGAAAATCTGGGAATATCCGGGAATATCTGGAAAAGTTCAAAGATTTGAAGGACCAAAATGTCATAGCTAGAATAAGATGAAAGAGCTGAACATTTTCATAGTCGAACGGTTAAAATAGGTGAAAAATTGTAGAAGGAGTTTAACTGTGAACTTCTGAACGAAAAATTCTCCATGTATTTCAATGGAGCAAAAATTCCCGGAAAACCTGGAATATCTTAAAAAGTAAAAGGATTTGAAAAACCAAAAGTCATAGCAGAAATAAGATGAAAGAGATGAACATTTTAATAGTAGAATGGTTAAAATAGGTTAAAAATTGTAGAAGTAGTTAAACGCCAAAAAACGGCGGAAGATACTATAATAACTAGAAGGAGCTGCATTTCCAAAAGAAAATGCAGGGTTGAATGCTGTACTGCTGAATGAAAGCTGAATTAGCTGAAGAAATGGCTGAACTGTACTGGAAGAACCATGAAAAGTTAAAGGTGCAAAAGTCCTAGCAGGAATAAGCAGAAAAAGTTGAACATTGTAATAGTAGAATGGCTATAATAAGTCAAAAAATGTAGAAGGAGTTAAGCATGAAAGCTTAAGTTGATGAAAAAATGGCTGAACTGTTGAAAATTTGAAGATGTTGCTAAAATTGTTAAAAGTGCTAGCATTGGAATCAGCATCATCAACTGACTAAAAAAAACCCATTGTTTGAGAGTATCATATTGGTAAAAGCTACATGTCTAAGTTGAGAGAAAATCCACTTTTTTCAAAATGGCGGCTTTTATATTAATTTTATCTCCATAGCAACCATTTTACATTTGGGTCGGCATGGGATGACGAACAAATCGACGTCAGTTTCAGACTAATTGGAAAAAGTAAACCTTTGGACGTCCTTAGCAACGAAGTTTGTTGGCTAACCACGCCCACATTCCTTATATGTCCAGAACCAGTGAATTTCAATATGTTCAGTTCCAGCCATGGATGAAGTTTATTGCAATATTTGCATCAGATTTTGTCATAAAAAGGCCACCAACATTAGGTTGTGTCGACATCCCATAATGATTTCTAAACGTATTTTATAGTCCAAAGCCTTGTGATCATTTTAATGTTTGAACGGTGTCTCTAGCTACAAGTATGTTGAAGTTATATTTGTATAAAGAAACAAAGGCTTCAGATTTGAAAAACACAAAATGGCTGCCAAACAGTCTGCATCCCATAATGACTTCAAACCTTGATGTTGTAATCCAAATCACTGACCATTTGACGTTAAAAGTGGAGTCACCTCCTCCAATAGGGGGCATCCTGTCAAATACTAGGTTTAAATTCTTTCAGCTATGCATGTGCCATCAATGTTAGCACGCTCATTCATATATATTGAATGAGATATATGGATCATCAGCTAGCTAGCTGAATGACGCAGCATTATTTTGTCATTTAACCACTAACATGTATGGTGTAACAACATGACTGTCACTTCTCGTAACAGCCACCTAACTCATGGTGTGGTAATCAACACTTCCCAGGAGCCTTAGCGGCCGTGTGCGGGGCTAAGGAATGGGTCCGGACGTTTGTTCACAAGATGGCTGGAGCACATGTTTGCACATGTTTAAAGGAACAATAAATAAAAGCTGAATTTGCTGATGAAATGGCTGCATTGTCCTGGAAAATCTTGAAAAGTAAAAGGATAAAAAGTCAAAGCTTATGAGTAACCCCACCTGAAAGAAAATTCTTCCATTTAACGAAATATAATTGAGTTAGTCGAACTGAATTCTATCAAGAAAGGCAAGGTAAAAAACCATGCAGAAAAAGTCAAATGCCGGATTCGAACTCAGAACCTCAATATTATAAACCCACTTACTTAGCCGCTGAGCTAACACTTTTGTGATGACAAAATGCAGACAGTATAAATTAATAAGGCCCGTATGTAACTTCCCAATGCATTTTAATAGGGCAAAAATTCCCGGAAAAACTGGAACATCTTAAAAAGTACAAGGATTTGAAAAACCAAAAGTCATAGCAGTAATAAGCTGAAAGAGCTAAACATTTTAAAAGTTGAACGGTTTTAATAGGTTAAAAATTGTAGAAGGAGTTAAGTGCCGAAAAACGGTGGAAGATAGCATAAGAGGAAAACAAATGTAACACTAGAAGGAGCTGCATTTCCAGAAGAAAATGCAGGGTTGAATGCTGTACTGCTGAATGAAAGCTGAATTAGCTGAAGAAATGGCTTAACTGTACTGGGAAAACCTTGAAAAGTTAAATGTGCAAAAGTCCTAGCAGGAATAAGATGAAAAAGTTGAACATTGTAATAGTAGAATGGCTGAAATAGGTCAAAGTTTGTAGAAGGAGTTAAGCATTAAAGCTGAAATTGTTGAAAAAATGGCTGAAGTGTTGAAAATTTGAAGAAGTTGCTAAAATGGCTAAAAGTACTAGCATTGGAATCAGCATCATCAACTGACTCCAAAAAACACGTTGTTTGAGAGTATTATATTGGTAAAAGCTACATGTTCTAAGTTGATAGAAAATCCACTCTTTTCAAAATGGCGGCTTTTCTATTGATTTTATCTCCATAGCAACCATTTTATGTTTGGGTCGCCTGGAGATGAGGAACAAATCAACGTCGGTTTCAGATGAATCGGAAAAAGTAAATTTTTGGACGTCCTTAGCAACGAGCTTTGTTTGCTAACCACGCCCACATTCCTTATATGTCCAGATCCAGTGAATTTCAATCTGTTCAGTTCCAGCCATGGATGAAGTTTATTGCAACATTTGCTTCAGATTTTGTCAAAAAATGCCCACCAAACAGTAGGTTGTGTTGCCATCCCATAATAATTTCAAAACTTATGTTGAAGTCCAAAGCCTTGTGAGCATTTCAATGTTTGAACGGTGCCTCTAGCTGAAAGCTTGTTAAAGTTATAATGCTTGAAAGCAACAAAGGTTTTCAAAGATTCTCCATGTATTTAAATGAAGCAAAAATCTTGGAAAATCCTGGAAAATCTTGGAATATCTCGAAAAGTTCAAAGATTTGAAAGACTAAAAGTCGTAGCTGAAAGGAATAAGCTGAAAGGGTTGAACATTGTAATAGTAGAAGGATTAAAATAGGTGAAAGTTTGAAGAAGTTTAAAATTGCCTCACATTTTGGCACAAAATGGCCGCCAAACTGTAGGTGGTGTTGCCATCCCATAATAATTTTGAACCTTATGTTGAAGTCCAAAACCTTGTGAACATTTCAATATTTGAACGGTGTCTCTAGCCAAAAGAATGTTAAAGTTACAATTGTTTAAAAAAGCAAAGGTGTGGCCAATGGAGCAAAAACATTGGAAGATCCTGGAAAATCTTGGAATATCTTGAAAAGTTCAAAGATTTGAAAGACTAAAAGTCGTAGCTGAAAGGAATAAGCTGAAAGGGGTTGAACATTGTAATAGTAGAAGGATTAAAATACGTGAAAGTTTGAAGAAGTTTAAAATTGCCTTACATTTTGGCACAAAATGGCCGCCAAACTGTAGGTGGTGTTGCCATCCCATAATAATTTTGAACCTTATGTTGAAATCCAAAACCTTGTGAACATTTCAATATTTGAACGGTGTCTCTAGCCAAAAGAATGTTAAAGTTATAATTGTTTAAAAAAGCAAAGGTGTGGCCAATGGAGCAAAAACATTGGAAAATCTGGGAATATCCGGGAATATCTGGAAAAGTTCTAAGATTTGACGGACCAAAAGTCATAGCTGAAAGGAATAAGATGAAAGGGTTGAACATTGTAATAGTAGAATGGTAAAAATAGGTGAAAGTTTGAAGAAGTTTAAAATTGCCTCACATTTTGGCACAAAATGGCCGCCAAACTGTAGGTGGTGTTGCCATCCCATAATAATTTTTAATCCTTATGTTGAAGTCCAAAACCTTGTGAAAATTTCAATATTTGAACGGTGTCTCTAGCCAAAATAATGTTAAAGTTACAATTGTTTAAAGAAGCAAAGGTGTGGCCAATGGAGCAAAAACATTGGAAAATCTGGGAATATCCGGGAATATCTGGAAAAGTTCAAGTATTTGAAGGACCAAAAGTCATAGCTGAAAGGAATAAGCTGAAAGGGTTGAACATTGTAATAGTAGAATGGTAAAAATAGGTGAACGTTTGAAGAAGTTTAAAATTGCCTCACATTTTGGCACAAAATGGCCGCCAAACTGTAGGTGGTGTTGCCATCCCATAATAATTTTGAGCCTTATGTTGAAGTCCAAAACCTTGTGAACATTTCAATATTTGAACGGTGTCTCTAGCCAAAACAATGTTAAAGTTACAATTGTTTAAAGAAGCAAAGGTGTGGCCAATGGAGCAAAAAGATTGGAAAATTCAGGAATATCCGGGAATAAATGGAAAAATTCAGGGATTTGAACGACCAAAATGTCATAGCTTGAATAAGATGAAAGAGCTGAACATTTTCATAGTCGAACGGTTAAAATAGGTGAAAAATTGTAGAAGGAGTTTAACTGTGAACTTCTGAACGAAAAATTCTCCATGTATTTCAATGGAGCAAAAATTCCCGGAAAAACTGGAATATCTTAAAAAGTAAAAGGATTTGAAAAACCAAAAGTCATAGCAGGAATAAGCTGAAAGAGCTGAACATTTTAAAAGTTGAATGGTTAAAATGGGTTAAAAATTGTAGAAGTAGTTAAACGCCAAAAAACGGCGGAAGATACTATAAGATACGATAATAACTAGAAGGAGCTGCATTTCCAGAAGAAAATGCAGGGTTGAATGCTGTACTGCTGAATGAAAGCTGAATTAGCTGAAGAAATGGCTGAACTGTACTGGAAGAACCATGAAAAGTTAAAGGTGCAAAAGTCCTAGCAGGAATAAGCTGAAAAAGTTGAACATTGTAATAGTAGAATGGCTGAAATAGGTCAAAATTTGTAGGACTTAAGCATGTAAGCTGAAATTGTTGAAAAAATGGCTGAATTGTTGAAAATTTGAAGATGTTGCTAAAATGGCTAAAAGTACTAGCATTGGAATCAGCATCATCAACTGACTCCAAAAAAACACGTTGTTTGAGAGTATTATATTGGTAAAAGCTACATGTTCTAAGTTGATAGAAAATCCACTCTTTTCAAAATGGCGGCTTTTCTATTGATTTTATCTCCATAGCAACCATTTTATGTTTGGGTCGCCTGGAGAGGAAGAACAAATCAACGTCGGTTTCAGATGAATCGGAAAAAGTAAACTTTTGGACGTCCTTAGCAACGAGCTTTGTTTGCTAACCACGCCCACATTCCTTATATGTCCAGATCCAGTGAATTTCAATATGTTCAGTTCCAGCCATGGATGAAGTTTATTGCAACATTTGCTTCAGATTTTGTCAAAAAATGCCAACAGAACAGTAGATTGTGTTGCCATCCCATAATAATTTCAAAACGTATGTTGAAGTCCAAAGCCTTGTGAGCATTTCAATGTTTGAACAGTGCCTCTAGCTGAAAGCTTGTTAAAGTTATAATGCTTGAAAGCAACAAAGGTTTTCAAGGATTCTCCATGTATTTAAATGAAGCAAAAATCTTGGAAAATCCTGGAAAATCTTGGAATATCTTGAAAAGTTCAAAGATTTGAAAGACTAAAAGTCGTAGCTGAAAGGAATAAGCTGAAAGGGTTGAACATTGTAATAGTAGAAGGATTAAAATACGTGAAAGTTTGAAGAAGTTTAAAATTGCCTCACATTTTGGCACAAAATGGCCGCCAAACTGTAGGTGGTGTTGCCATCCCATAATAATTTTGAACCTTATGTTGAAGTCCAAAACCTTGTGAACATTTCAATATTTGAATGGTGTCTCTAGCCAAAAGAATGTTAAAGTTACAATTGTTTAAAGAAGCAAAGGTGTGGCCAATGGAGCAAAAACATTGGAAAATCTGGGAATATCCGGGAATATCTGGAAAAGTTCAAAGATTTGAAGGACCAAAAGTCATAGCTGAAAGGAATAAGATGAAAGGGTTGAACATTGTAATAGTAGAATGGTAAAAATAGGTGAAAGTTTGAAGAAGTTGAAAATTGCCTCACATTTTGGCACAAAATGGCCGCCAAAGTGTAGGTGGTGTTGCCATCCCATAATAATTTTTAAACCTTATGTTGAAGTCCAAAACCTTGTGAACATTTCAATATTTGAACGGTGTCTCTAGCCAAAAGAATTTTAAAGTTACAATTGTTTAAAGAAGCAAAGGTGTGGCCAATGGAGCAAAAAGATTGGAAAATCTGGGAATATCCGGGAATATCTGGAAAAGTTCAAGGATTTGAAGGACCAAAAGTCATAGCTGAAAGGAATGAGCTGAAAGGGTTGAACATTGTAAAAGTTGAATGGTAAAAATAGGTGAAAGTTTGAAGAAGTTTAAAATTGCCTCACATTTTGGCACAAAATGGCCGCCAAACTGTAGGTGGTGTTGCCATCCCATAATAATTTTGAACTTTATGTTGAAGTCCAAAACCTTGTGAACATTTCAATATTTGAACGGTGTCTCTAGCCAAAAGAATGTTAAAGTTACAATTGTTTAAAGAAGCAAAGGTGTGGCCAATGAAGCAAAAAGATTGGAAAATCCAGGAATATCCGGGAATAAATGGAAAAGTTCAGGGATTTGAAGGACAAAATGTCATAGCTAGAATAAGATGAAAGAGCTGAACATTTTCATAGTCGAACGGTTAAAATAGGTGAAAAATTGTAGAAGGAGTTTAACTGTGAACTTCTGAACGAAAAATTCTCCATGTATTTCAATGGAGCAAAAATTCCCGGAAAACCTGGAATATCTTAAAAAGTAAAAGGATTTGAAAAACCAAAAGTCATAGCAGGAATGAGCTGAAAGAGCTGAACATTTTAAAAGTTGAATGGTTACAATCGGTTAAAAATTGTAGAAGGAGTTAAGTGCCGAAAAACGGCGGAAGATAGCAGAAGAGGAAAACAAAGGGTTGAATGCTTTACAGCATTCAACCAATAAAGAAATAAAGAGAAACAGGAAAACAAAGGGTTGAATGCTTTATAGCATTCAACCAACTAGAAAGAGCTGCATTTCCAGAAGAAAATGCAGGGTTGAATGCTGTATTGCTGAAAGAAAGCTTAATTTGTAAAAGAAATGGCTGAACTGAGCTTAACATTTTAAAAGTAAAATGGTTAAAATAGGTGAAAACCTGTAAAAGAGGTTAAGCACAGTGATTCCCTATGTATTTTAATGGAGCAAAAAATCCTGGAACATCTTAAAAAGTTCAATGATTTGAATGACCAAAAGTAATAACTGTAATAAGTTGAAAGATTTGAATATTTTCAAAGTTGAAAGGTAGAAAATTTTGAAGCGTCCGAACCGGGTGTCGAACCGCGAACCTCATGTACCATAAGTTCCCAATGCATTTTAATAGGGCAAAAATTCCCGGAAAAACTGGAATATCTTAAAAAGTACAAGGATTTGAAAAACCAAAAGTCATAGCTGGAATAAGCTGAAGGAGCTGAACATTTTAAAAGTTGAATGGTTAAAATAGGTTAAAAATTGTAGAAGTAGTTAAGTGTCAAAAAACAGCGGAAGATAGTGTAAATAATAATAAAGAAATAAAGAGAAACAGGAAAACAAAGGGTTGAATGCTTTATAGCATTCAACCAATAAATAAAGAGAAACAGGAAAACAAAGGGTTGAATGCTTTACAGCATTCAACCAACTAGAAGGAGCTGCATTTCCAGAAGAAAATGCAGGGTTGAATGCTGTATTGCTGAAAGAAAGCTTAATTTGTAAAAGAAATGGCTGAACTGAGCTGAAAGAGCTTAACATTTTAAAAGTAAAATGGTTAAAATAGGTGAAAACCTGTAAAAGAGGTTAAGCACAGTGATTCCCTATGTATTTTAATGGAGCAAAAAATCCTGGAACATCTTAAAAAGTTCAATGATTTGAATGACCAAAAGTAATAACTGTAATAAGTTGAAAGATTTGAATATTTTCAAAGTTGAAAGGTAGAAAATTTTGAAGCGTCCGAACCGGGTGTCGAACCGCGAACCTCATGTACCATAAGTTCCCAATGCATTTTAATAGGGCAAAAATTCCCGGAAAAACTGGAATATCTTAAAAAGTACAAGGATTTGAAAAACCAAAAGTCATAGCTGGAATAAGCTGAAGGAGCTGAACATTTTAAAAGTTGAATGGTTAAAATAGGTTAAAAATTGTAGAAGTAGTTAAGTGTCAAAAAACGGCGGAAGATAGTGTAAATAATAATAAAGAAATAAAGAGAAACAGGAAAACAAAGGGTTGAATGCTTTACAGCATTCAACCAACTAGAAGGAGCTGCATTTCCAGAAGAAAATGCAGGGTTGAATGCTGTATTGCTGAATGAAAGCAGAAATATTATGAAAAAGCTGAACATTGTAAAAGTAGAATGTCTAAAATAGGTCAAACATTGTAGAAGGAGTTAAGCATGAAAGCTAAAATTGTTGAAAAAATGGCTGAAATGTCCTGGAAAATACTGGAATATTTTGAAAACTTAAGGGCCAAAAGTCAAAGGTAAACATTGTAAAAGTAGAATGACCAAAACGGGTCAAAATTTGTAGACGGAGTCAAGCATGAGAGTTGAAATTGTTGAAAAAATGGATGTACTGTTGAAAATTTGAAGATGATGCTAAAATGGCTAAAAGTGCTAGCATCAGCCTCATCAACTGACTCAAAAAATCACATTGTTTAAGAGTATCATGTTGGTAAAAGCTACATGTTCTAAGTTGACAGAAAATCCATTTTTTTCAAAATGGCGGCTTTCTATTAATTTTATCTCCATAGCAACCATTTTACATTTGGGTCGGCATGGGATGTCGAACAAATCGACGTCAGTTTCAGACAAATCAGAAAAAGTAAACCTTTGGACGTCTTTAGCAACGAAGTTTGCTGGCTGACCACGCCCACATTCCTTATATGTCCAGATCCAGTGAATTTCAATATGTTCAGTTCCAGCCATGGATTAAGTTTATTGCAATATTTGCATCAGATTTAGTCATAAAAAGGCCACCAACATTAGGTTGTGTCAACATCCCATAATGATTTCTAAACAGATTTTATAGTCCAAAGCCTTGTGATCATTTTAATGTTTGAACGGTGTCTCTAGCTACAAGTATGTTGAAGTTACATTTGTATAAAGAAACAAAGGCTTCAGATTTGAAAAACACAAAATGGCTGCCAAACAGTCTCCATCCTATAATGACTTCTCACCTTGATTCTGTAATCCAAATCACTGATCATTTGACAGTAAAAGTGGAGTCACCTCCTCCATTAGGAGGCATCCTGTCAAACGCTAAGTTTAAATTCTCTCAACTATGCATGTGCCATCAATTTTAGCACGCTCATTCATATATATTGAATGAGTTATATGGATAATCAGCTAGCTAGCTGAATGACACAGCATTAATTTGTCATTTAACCACTAACATGTATGGTGTAACAACATGACTGTCAGTTCTCGTAACAGCCACCTAACTCATGGTTTGGGAATCAACACTTCCCAAGAGCCTTAGCAGCCGTGGGCGGGGCTAAGGAATGGGTCCTGACGTTTGTTCACAAGATGGCTGGAGCACATGTTTGCACATGTTTAAAGGAACATAAATAAAAGCTGAATTTGCTGATGAAATGGCTGCACTGTCCTGGAAAATCTTGAAAAGTAAAAGGATAAAAAGTCAAAGCTTATGAGTAACCCCACCTGTAAGAAAATTCTTCCATTTAAAGAAATATAATTGAGTTAGTCGAACTGAATTCTATCAAGAAAGGCAAGTTAAAAAACCATGCAGAAAAAGTCAATTGCCGGATTCGAACTCAGTTCCTCAGTATTATAAACCCACTTACCTAGCCACTGAGCTAACACTTTTGTGATGATGAAATGCAGCGGGTTTAAATTAATAAGGCACGTATATAACTTCCCAATGCATTTTAATAGGGCAAAAATTCCCGGAAAAACTGGAATATCTTAAAAAGTACAAGGATTTGAAAAACCAAAAGTCATAGCAGTAATAAGCTGAAAGAGCTAAACATTTTAAAAGTTGAACGGTTTTAATAGGTTAAAAATTGTAGAAAGAGTTAAGTGCCGAAAAACGGTGGAAGATAGCATAAGAGGAAAACAAATGTAACACTAGAAGGAGCTGCATTTCCAGAAGAAAATGCAGGGTTGAATGCTGTATTGCTGAATGAAAGCAGAAATATGATGAAAAAGCTGAACATTGTAAAAGTATAATGTCTAAAATAGGTCAAACATTGTAGAAGGAGTTAAGCGTGAAAGCTGAAATTGTTGAAAAAATGGATGTACTGTTGAAAATTTGAAGATGATGCTAAAATGGCTAAAAGGGCTAGCATTGGAATCAGCATCATCAACTGACTCAAAAAAACACATTGTTTAAGAGTGTCATGTTGGTAAAAGCTACATGTTCTAAGTTGAAGGAAAAATCCACTTTTTTCAAAATGGCGGCTTTTCTATTAATTTTATCTCCATAGCAACCATTTTATGTTTGGGTCGCTTGGGGATGACGAACAGATTGACGTCAGTTTCAGACAAATCGGAAAAAGTAAACCTTTGGACGTCCTTAGCAACGAAGTTTGTTTGCTAACCACGCCCACATTCCATATATGTCCAGATCCAGTGAATTTCAATATGTTCAGTTCCAGCCATGGATGAAGTTTATTGCAATATTTGCTTCAGATTTTGTCATAAAATGGCCACCAAACAGTAGTTTGTGTCGACATCCCATAATGATTTCTAAACGTATTTTATAGTCCAAAGCCTTGTGATCATTTTACTGTTTGAACGGTGTCTCTAGCTACAAGTATGTTAAAGTTATATTGGTTGAAAGAAACAAAGGTTTGCAAGGATTTTTTTTCAATGTATTTCAATGAAGCAAAAAATCCTGAAATATCCTAAAATATCTTAAAAAGTACAAGGATTTGAAAAACCAAAAGTCATAGCAGTAATAAGATGAAAGAGCTGAACATTTTAAAAGTTGAACGGTTCAAATAGGTTAAAAATTGTAGGAGGAGTTAAGTGCCGAAAAACGGCGGAAGATAGCATAAGAGGAAAACAAATGTAACACTAGAAGGAGCTGCATTTCCAGAAGAAAATGCAGGGTTGAATGCTGTATTGCTGAAAGAAAGCTTAATGTGTAAAATAAATGGCTGAACTGAGCTGAAAGAGCTCAACATTTTAAAAGTAAAATGGTTAAAAAAAGTAAAAACCTGTAAAAGAGGTTAAGCACAAGAATTCCCTATGCATTTTAATGGGGCAAAAATCCTGGAAAATCTTGGAATATCTTGAAAAGTTCAAAGATTTGAAAGACTAAAAGTCGTAGCTGAAAGGAATAAGATGAAAGGGTTGAACATTGTAATAGTAGAATGGTAAAAATAGGTGAAAGTTTGAAGAAGTTTAAAATTGCCTCACATTTTGGCACAAAATGGCCGCCAAACTGTAGGTGGTGTTGCCATCCCATAATAATCTTGAACCTTATGTTGAAGTCCAAAACCTTGTGAACATTTCAATATTCGAACGGTGTCTCTAGCCAAAAGAATGTTAAAGTTACAATTGTTTAAAGAAGCAAAGGTGTGGCCAATGGAGCAAAAAGATTGGAAAATCTGGGAATATCCGGGAATATCTGGAAAAGTTCAAAGATTTGAAGGACAAAATGTCATAGCTGAAAGGAATAAGCTGAAAGGGTTGAACATTGTAATAGTAGAATGGTAAAAATAGGTGAAAGTTTGAAGAAGTTTAAAATTGCCTCACATTTTGGCACAAAATGGCCGCCAAACTGTAGGTGGTGTTGCCATCCCATAATAATTTTGAACCTTATGTTGAAGTCCAAAACCTTGTGAACATTTCAATATTTGAACGGTGTCTCTAGCCAAAAGAATGTTAAAGTTACAGTTGTTTAATGAAGCAAAGGTGTGGCCAATGGAGCAAAATAATTGGAAAATCCGGGAATATCCGGGAATATCTGGAAAAGTTCAAGGATTTGAAGGACAAAATGTCATAGCTAGAATAAGATGAAAGAGCTGAACATTTTCATAGTCAAACGGTTAAAATAGGTGAAAAATTGTAGAAGGAGTTTAGCTGTGAACTTCTGCACGAAAAATTCTCCATGTATTTCAATGGAGCAAAAATTCCCGGAAAACCTGGAATATCTTAAAAAGTAAAAGGATTTGAAAAACCAAAAGTCATAGCACAAATAAGCAGAAAGAGCTGAACATTTTAAAAGTTGAATGGTTACAATCGGTTAAAAATTGTAGAAGGAGTTAAGCGGCGAAAAACGGCGGAAGATAGGCGTAAAGAATAATAAATAAAGAGAAACAGGAAAACAAAGGGTTGAATGCTTTACAGCATTCAACCAACTAGAAGGAGCTGCATTTCCAGAAGAAAATGCAGGGTTGAATGCTGTATTGCTGAATGAAAGCAGAAATATGATGAAAAAGCTGAACATTGTAAAAGTAGAATGTCTAAAATAGGTCAAACATTGTAGAAGGAGTTAAGCATGAAAGCTAAAAAATTGTTGAAAAAATGGCTGAAATGTCCTGGAAAATCCTGGAATATTTTGAAAAATTAAAGGACCAAAAGTCAAAGGTGAACATTGTAAAAGTAGAATGACCAAAACAGGTCGAAATTTGTAGACGGAGTTAAGCATAAAAGCTGAAATTGTTGAAAAAATGGATGTACCACATTGTTTGAGAGTATCATATTGGTAAAAGCTACATGTTCTAAGTTGACAGAAAATCCAATTTTTTCAAAATGGCGGCTTTTCTATTAATTTTATCTCCATAGCAACCATTTTACGTTTGGGTCGGCATGGGATGACGATAAAATCGACGTCAGTTTCAGACAAATCGGAAAAAGTAAACCTTTGGACGTCCTTAGCAACGAAGTTTGTTGGCTAACCACGCCCACATTCCTTATATGTCCAGATCCAGTGAATTTCAATCTGTTCAGTTCCAGCCATGGATGAAGTTTATTGCAACATTTGCTTCAGATTTTGTCATAAAAAGGCCACCAACATTAGGTTGTGTCGACATCCCATAATAATTTCAAAACGTATGTTGAAGTCCAAAGCCTTGTGAGCATTTCAATGTTTGAACGGTGCCTCTAGCTGAAAGCTTGTTAAAGTTATAATGCTTGAAAGCAACAAAGGTTTTCAAGGATTCTCCATGTATTTAAATGAAGCAAAAATCTTGGAAAATCCTGGAAAATCTTGGAATATCTTGAAAAGTTCAAAGATTTGAAGGACCAAAAGTCATAGCTGAAAGGAATAAGATGAAAGGGTTGAACATTGTAATAGTAGAAGGATTAAGATACGTGAAAGTTTGAAGAAGTTTAAAATTGCCTCAAATTTTGGCACAAAATGGCCGCCAAACTGTAGGTGGTGTTGCCATCCCATAATAATTTTTAAACCTTATGTTGAAGTCCAAAACCTTGTGAACATTTCAATATTTGAACGGTGTCTCTAGCCAAAAGAATGTTAAAGTTACAATTGTTTAAAGAAGCAAAGGTGTGGCCAATGGAGCAAAAAGATTGGAAAATCTGGGAATATCCGGGAATATCTGGAAAAGTTCAAAGATTTTAAGGACCAAAATGTCATAGCTAGAATAAGATGAAAGAGCTGAACATTTTCATAGTCGAACGGTTAAAATAGGTGAAAAATTGTAGAAGGAGTTTAACTGTGAACTTCTGAACGAAAAATTCTCCATGTATTTCAATGGAGCAAAAATTCCCGGAAAACCTGGAATATCTTAAAAAGTAAAAGGATTTGAAAAACCAAAAGTCATAGCAGAAATAAGATGAAAGAGATGAACATTTTAAAAGTAGAATGGTTAAAATAGGTTAAAAATTGTAGAAGTAGTTAAACGCCAAAAAACGGCGGAAGATACTATAATAATAATAATAATAATAAACTAGAAGGAGCTGCATTTCCAGAAGAAAATGCAGGGTTGAATGCTATAATGCTGAATGAAAGCTGAATTTGCTGAAGAAATGGCTGAAAAGAGCTGAAAGAGCTCAACATTTTAAAAGTAGAATGGTTAAAGTAGGTAAAAAACTGTGAAAGAAGTTAAAAAAAAGATTTCCTATGTATTTTAATGAAGAAAAAATCCTGGGAAATCCCGGAATATCTTTAAAAGTTAAAAGATTTAAAAAAAATCATAGCAGGAAAAAGTTGAAAAAGTTGAACATTGTAATAGTAGAATGGCTAAAATAGGTAAAAAAATGTAGAAGGAGTTAAGCATGAAAGCTTAAGTTGATACAAAAATGACTGGACTGTTGAAAATTTGAAGATGTTGCTAAAATGGTTAAAAGTACTAGCATTGGAATCAGCATCATCAACTGACTCAAAAAAACACTTTGTTTGAGAGTATCATATTGTTAAAAGCTACATGTTCTAAGTTGACAGAAAATCCACTTTTTCCAAAATGGCGGCTTTCCTATTGATTTTATCTCCATAGCAACCATTTTATGTTTCGGTCGCCTGGGGATGACGAACAAATCGACGTCAGTTTCGGACAAATCGGAAAAAGTAAACCTTTGGACGTCCTTAGCAACGAAGTTTGTTTGCTAACCACGCCCACATTCCTTATATGTCCAGATCCAGTGAATTTCAATATGTTCAGTTCCAGCCATGGATGAAGTTTATTGCAACATTTGCTTCAGATTTTGTCATAAAAAGGCCACCAACATTAGGTTGTGTCGACATCCCATAATGATTTCTAAACTTATTTTATAGTCCAAAGACTTGTGATTGTTTTAATGTTTGAACGGTGTCTCTAGCTACAAGTATGTTGAAGTTATAATGATTGAAAGAAACAAATGCTTCAGATTTGAAAAACACAAAATGGCTGCCAAACAGTCTCCATCCCATAATGACTTCAAACCTTGATGTTGTAATGCAAACACTGATCATTTGACAGTAAAAGTGGAGTCACCTCCTCCAATAGTGGGCATCCTGTCAAATGCTTGGTTTAAATTCTCTCAACTATGCATGTGCCATCAATGTTAGCATGCTCATTCATATATATTGAATGAGATATATGGATCATCAGCTAGCTAGCTGAATGACACAGCATTATTTTGTCATTTAACCACTAACAAGAATGGTGTAACAACATGACTGTCACTTCTCGTAACAGCCACCTAACTCATGGTGTGGTAATCAACACTTCCCAGGAGCCTTAGCGGCCGTGGGCGGGGCTAAGGAATGGGTCCTGACGTTTGTTCACAAGATGGCTGGAGCACATGTTTGCACATGTTTAAAGGAACAATAAATAAAAGCTGAATTTGCTGATGAAATGAGTAAGCCCTGGCTGCAGCCTGCAGAATGGGTCATCATAGTGGAATGCTTTGATTGCAGAGGAATGTGAACACGCTGTGGAATGTTAACCCCGCCCACGCTGAGCCCGTGCATTTGATTCACCTTTGTCACAGCAGTTGTGATTGCAGGAAAGGGGAAGAATCAGTGGAGCACATTTTGTGTCATTGTGAATTGTATGAGGAAGAAAGAGAACAGAAGGAGGAAAATTTGAATGGTGCAATTTTTTTTATGTATCACTCAAAAAAATTATTCAAGCTCCTCTTTCATGTAACACAATAAAATTCTGTATGTTTTATTTAAAAATATTTATTTTAAAAGATTGTATCTACATTTAATTGACCTAACACAAAATGTATAAATAGTTTCCCCTATAACTCCAGTAATCCAAAATAATTGAGTTCAAGTAAGTGGCATGCTGTTGAATGCTGTTTTCCTGTTTCTCTTTATTCTTTTTGCCGTCTCACGGCTACAATTTTTCACCTATTTTAACCATTGAACTTTTAAAATGTTCAACTCCTTCATCTAATGTAATGCCTGGTATGACTATTAGTCCTTCAAATCCTTCGACTTTTCAAAAGTGAAAACTTTAGTTCGCTTTTTCCACGTAAAAAACGAAACTGTGGCAAGAAATCGCTTCAACTCGGCTTCTCCCAATAAGATGAAAGACGATCATGATCACATGCGTGATCACCGGAGTGATAGCTCAGTGGCTTAGATAGCGGGTTAACAACTCAGAGGTTCTGAGTTCGAATCTAGCATTAGACCGTTGTTGCTTATTTTTTTTTCCTTTGCCTTTCTTGATAAAATTTAGTTCGACTAACTCGATTATATTTCATTACATGGAAGAATTTACTTTGAGGTGGGGTTACTCATATTTATTGGATGTAAATCCTGACAAAACAATTAAATTGAGTTCATCCAATGAGTTATTTTTTGAGTCTGTGAGGCCAGACAGAATTTATTAATTCCCTAATACATGCACATGGAAACTTGTAAAAGGCATAAGAAGGCAGGAATCATGGTAGAAATTCCCTAATTCAATTAAATATTTTTATTTTATTTTAGCACATACAATGAAAAAGGGATCATGAATTTTTATTTTATTTTAGCACATACAATGAAAAAGGGATCATGAATACAAAGAATGCATTAGGATAATACTAAACTTTAACAAAAAAGACTAAGCTAAACTGATATCCCTGCCCTTAGACCCCCCCCCCCCCCCTTCACAGTAAGGAAAAACTCCTTAAAAACCCGTAGGTGGCAATATTGCACATGGAAACTTGTAAAACCACCAAAGAAGAAGACGGGCTCAGCATGGGCGGGGCTAACATTCCACAGCGTGTTCACATTCCTCTGCAATCAAAGCATTCCACTATGATGACCCATTCTGCAGGCTGCAGCCAGGGGTAGTTGGATGAAATGGCTGCACTGTCCTGGAAAATCTTGAAAAGTAAAAGGATAAAAAGTCAAAGCTTATGAGTAACCCCACCTGAAAGAAAATTCTTCCATTTAACGAAATATAATTGAGTTAGTCGAACTGAATTCTATCAAGAAAGCCAAGGTAAAAAACGATGCAGAAAAAGACAAATGCCAGATTCGAACTCAGAACCTCAGTATTGTAAACCCACATACTTAGCCGCTAAGCTAACGCTTTTGTGATATCAAAATGCAGCCGGTATAAATTAATAAGGCCCGTATATAACTTCCCAATGCATTTTAATAGGGAAAAAATTCCCGGAAAAACTGGAATATCTTAAAAAGTACAAGGATTTGAAAAACCAAAAGTCATAGCAGGAATAAGCTGAAAGAGCTAAACATTTTAAAAGTTGAACGGTTTTAATAGGTTAAAAATTGTAGAAGGAGTTAAGTGCCGAAAAACGGTGGAAGATAGCATAAGAGGAAAACAAATGTAACACTAGAAGGAGCTGCATTTCCAGAAGAAATGCAGGGTTGAATGCTTTATTGCTGAATGAAAGCAGAAATATGATGAAAAAGCTGAACATTGTAAAAGTAGAATGTCTAAAATAGGTCAAACATTGTAGAAGGAGTTAAGCATGAAAGCTGAAGTTGTTGAAAAAATGGCTGAAATTTCCTGGAAAATCCTGGAATATTTTGAAAAATTAAAGGACCAAAAGTCAAAGGTGAACATTGTAAAAGTAGAATGACGAAAACGGATCAAAATTTGTAGACGGAGTTAAGCATGAAAGTTGAAATTGTTGAAAAAATGGATGTACTGTTGAAAATTTGAAGATGATGCTAAAATGGCTAAAAGTGCCAGCATCAGCATCATCAACTGACTAAAAAAATCACATTGTTTAAGAGTGTCATGTTGGTAAAAGCTACATGTTCTAAGTTGACAGAAAATCCACTTTTTTCAAAATGGCAGCTTTTTTATCAATTTCATCTCCATAGCAACCATTTTATGTTTGGGTCGCCTGGGGATGACGAACAAATCGACGTCAGTTTCAGACAAATCGGAAAAAATAAACCTTTGGACGTCCTTAGCAACGAAGTTTGTTTGCTAACCACGCCCACATTCCATATATGTCCAGATCCAGTGAATTTCAATCTGTTCAGTTCCAGCCATGGATGAAGTTTATTGCAATATTTGCTTCAGGTTTTGTCATAAAATGGCCACCAAACAGTAGTTTGTGTCGACATCCCATAATGATTTCTAAACGTATTTTATAGTCCAAAGCCTTGTGATCATTTTAATGTTTGAACGGTGTCTCTAGCTACAAGTATGTTGAAGATATAATGGTTGAAAGAAACAAAGGTTTGCAAGGATTTTTTTTCAATGTATTTCAATGAAGCAAATAATCCTGAAATATTCTAAAATATCTTAAGAAGTACAAGGATTTGAAAAACCAAAAGTCATAGCAGTAATAAGATGAAAGAGCTGAACATTTTAAAAGTTGAACGGTTCAAATAGGTTAAAAATTGTAGGAGGAGTTAAGTGCCGAAAAACGGCGGAAAACAGCATAAGAAGAAAACAAATGTAACACTAGAAGGAGCTGCATTTCCAGAAGAAAATGCAGGGTTGAATGCTGTACTGCTGAATGAAAGCTGAATTAGCTGAAGAAATGGCTGAACTGTACTGGAAGAACCATGAAAAGTTAAAGGTGCAAAAGTCCTAGCAGGAATAAGCTGAAAAAGTTGAACATTGTAATAGTAGAATGGCTGAAATAGGTCAAAATTTGTAGGACTTAAGCATGAAAGCTGAAATTGTTGAAAAAATGGCTGAATTGTTGAAAATTTGAAGATGTTGCTAAAATGGCTAAAAGTACTAGCATTGGAATCAGCATCATCAACTGACTCCAAAAAACACGTTGTTTGAGAGTATTATATTGGTAAAAGCTACATGTTCTAAGTTGATAGAAAATCCACTCTTTTCAAAATGGCGGCTTTTCTATTGATTTTATCTCCATAGCAACCATTTTATGTTTGGGTCGCCTGGAGATGAGGAACAAATCAACGTCGGTTTCAGATGAATCGGAAAAAGTAAACTTTTGGACGTCCTTAGCAACGAGCTTTGTTTGCTAACCACGCCCACATTCCTTATATGTCCAGATCCAGTGAATTTCAATATGTTCAGTTCCAGCCATGGATGAAGTTTATTGCAACATTTGCTTCAGATTTTGTCAAAAAATGCCCACCAAACAGTAGGTTGTGTTGCCATCCCATAATAATTTCAAAACGTATGTTGAAGTCCAAAGCCTTGTGAGCATTTCAATGTTTGAACGGTGTCTCTAGCTGAAAGCTTGTTAAAGTTATAATGCTTGAAAGCAACAAAGGTTTTCAAGGATTCTCCATGTATTTAAATGAAGCAAAAATCTTGGAAAATCCTGGAAAATCTTGGAATATCTGGAAAAGTTCAAAGATTTGAAAGACTAAAAGTCGTAGCTGAAATGAATAAGCTGAAAGGGTTGAACATTGTAATAGTAGAAGGATTAAAATACGTGAAAGTTTGAAGAAGTTTAAAATTGCCTCACATTTTGGCACAAAATGGCCGCCAAACTGTAGGTGGTGTTGCCATCCCATAATAATTTTGAAATTTATGTTGAAGTCCAAAACCTTGTGAACATTTCAATATTTGAACGGTGTCTCTAGCCAAAAGAATGTTAAAGTTACAATTGTTTAAAGAAGCAAAGGTGTGGCCAATGGAGCAAAAACATTGGAAAATCTGGGAATATCCGGGACTATCTGGAAAAGTTCAAAGATTTGAAGGACCAAAAGTCATAGCTGAAAGGAATAAGATGAAAGGGTTGAACATTGTAATAGTAGAATGGTAAAAATAGGTGAAAGTTTGAAGAAGTTTAAAATTGCCTCACATTTTGGCACAAAATGGCCGCCAAACTGTAGGTGGTGTTGCCATCCCATAATAATTTTGAGCCTTATGTTGAAGTCCAAAACCTTGTGAACATTTCAATATTTGAACGGTGTCTCTAGCCAAAAGAATGTTAAAGTTACAATTGTTTAAAGAAGCAAAGGTGTGGCCAAAGGAGCAAAAACATTGGAAAATCTGGGAATATCCGGGAATATCTGGACAAGTTCAGAGATTTGAAGGACCAAAATGTCATAGCTAGAATAAGATGAAAGAGCTGAACATTTTCATAGTCGAACGGTTAAAATAGGTGAAAAATTGTAGAAGGAGTTTAACTGTGAACTTCTGAACGAAAAATTCTCCATGTATTTCAATGGAGCAAAAATTCCCGGAAAACCTGGAATATCTTAAAAAGTAAAAGGATTTGAAAAACCAAAAGTCATAGCAGAAATAAGATGAAAGAGATGAACATTTTAATAGTAGAATGGTTAAAATAGGTTAAAAATTGTAGAAGTAGTTAAACGCCAAAAAACGGCGGAAGATACTATAAGATACGATAATAATAAATAAAGAGAAACAGGAAAACAAAGGGTTGAATGCTTTACAGCATTCAACCAACTAGAAGGAGCTGCATTTCCAGAAGAAAATGCAGGGTTGAATGCTGTATTGCTGAATGGAAGCAGAAATATGATGAAAAAGCTGAACATTGTAAAAGTAGAATGTCTAAAATGGGTCAAACATTGTAGAAGGAGTTAAGCATGAAAGGTAAAAAATTGTTGAAAAAATGGCTGAAATGTCCTGAAAAAACCCTGGAATATTTTGAAAAATTAAAGGACCAAAAGTCAAAGGTAAACATTGTAAAAGTAAAATGACCAAAACAGGTCAAAATTTGTAGACGGAGTTAAGCATGAAAGCTGAAATTGTTGAAAAAATGGATGTACTGTTGAAAATTTGAAGATGTTGCTAAAATGGCTAAAAGTGCTAGCATCAGCATCATCAACTGACTCAAAAAACTACATTGTTTAAGAGTGTCATGTTGGTAAAAGCTACATGTTCTAAGTTGACAGAAAATCCACTTTTTTCAAAATGGCGGCTTTTCTATTGATTTTATCTCCATAGCAACCATTTTATGTTTGGGTCGCCTGGAGATGAGGAACAAATCAACGTCGGTTTCAGATGAATCGGAAAAAGTAAACTTTTGGACGTCCTTAGCAACGAGCTTTGTTTGCTAACCACGCCCACATTCCTTATATGTCCAGATCCAGTGAATTTCAATATGTTCAGTTCCAGCCATGGATGAAGTTTATTGCAACATTTGCTTCAGATTTTGTCAAAAAATGCCCACCAAACAGTAGGTTGTGTTGCCATCCCATAATAATTTCAAAACGTATGTTGAAGTCCAAAGCCTTGTGAGCATTTCAATGTTTGAACGGTGCCTCTAGCTGAAAGCTTGTTAAAGTTATAATGCTTGAAAGCAACAAAGGTTTTCAAGGATTCTCCATGTATTTAAATGAAGCAAAAATCTTGGAAAATCCTGGAAAATCTTGGAATATCTTGAAAAGTTCAAAGATTTGAAAGACTAAAAGTCGTAGCTGAAAGGAATAAGCTGAAAGGGTTGAACATTGCAATAGTAGAAGGATTAAAATACGTGAAAGTTTGAAGAAGTTTAAAATTGCCTCACATTTTGGCACAAAATGGCCGCCAAACTGTAGGTGGTGTTGCCATCCCATAATAATTTTGAACTTTATGTTGAAGTCCAAAACCTTGTGAACATTTCAATATTTGAACGGTGTCTCTAGCCAAAAGAATGTTAAAGTTACAATTGTTTAAAGAAGCAAAGGTGTGGCCAATGGAGCAAAAACATTGGAAAATCTGGGAATATCCGGGACTATCTGGAAAAGTTCAAAGATTTGAAGGACCAAAAGTCATAGCTGAAAGGAATAAGCTGAAAGGGTTGAACATTGTAATAGTAGAATGGTAAAAATAGGTGAAAGTTTGAAGAAGTTTAAAATTGCCTCACATTTTGGCACAAAATGGCCGCCAAACTGTAGGTGGTGTTGCCATCCCATAATAATTTTGAGCCTTATGTTGAAGTCCAAAACCTTGTGAACATTTCAATATTTGAACGGTGTCTCTAGCCAAAAGAATGTTAAAGTTACAATTGTTTAAAGAAGCAAAGGTGTGGCCAATGGAGCAAAAAGATTGGAAAATCTGGGAATATCCGGGAATATCTGGAAAAGTTCAAAGATTTGAAGGACCAAAATGTCATAGCTAGAATAAGATGAAAGAGCTGAACATTTTCATAGTGGAACGGTTAAAATAGGTGAAAAATTGTAGAAGGAGTTTAACTGTGAACTTCTGAACGAAAAATTCTCCATGTATTTCAATGGAGCAAAAATTCCCGGAAAACCTGGAATATCTTAAAAAGTAAAAGGATTTGAAAAACCAAAAGTCATAGCAGAAATAAGATGAAAGAGATGAACATTTTAAAAGTAGAATGGTTAAAATAGGTTAAAAATTGTAGAAGTAGTTAAACGCCAAAAAACGGCGGAAGATACTATAATAACTAGAAGGAGCTGCATTTCCAGAAGAAAATGCAGGGTTGAATGCTGTACTGCTGAATGAAAGCTGAATTAGCTGAAGAAATGGCTTAACTGTACTGGGAAAACCTTGAAAAGTTAAATGTGCAAAAGTCCTAGCAGGAATAAGATGAAAAAGTTGAACATTGTAATAGTAGAATGGCTGAAATAGGTCAAAGTTTGTAGAAGGAGTTAAGCATTAAAGCTGAAATTGTTGAAAAAATGGCTGAAGTGTTGAAAATTTGAAGAAGTTGCTAAAATGGCTAAAAGTACTAGCAATGGAATCAGCATCATCAACTGACTCCAAAAAACACGTTGTTTGAGAGTATTATATTGGTAAAAGCTACATGTTCTAAGTTGATAGAAAATCCAGTCTTTTCAAAATGGCGGCTTTTCTATTGATTTTATCTCCATAGCAACCATTTTATGTTTGGGTCGCCTGGAGATGAGGAACAAATCAACGTCGGTTTCAGATGAATCGGAAAAAGTAAATTTTTGGACGTCCTTAGCAACGAGCTTTGTTTGCTAACCACGCCCACATTCCTTATATGTCCAGATCCAGTGAATTTCAATATGTTCAGTTCCAGCCATGGATGAAGTTTATTGCAACATTTGCTTCAGATTTTGTCAAAAAATGCCCACCAAACAGTAGGTTGTGTTGCCATCCCATAATAATTTCAAAACGTATGTTGAAGTCCAAAGCCTTGTGAGCATTTCAATGTTTGAACGGTGCCTCTAGCTGAAAGCATGTTAAAGTTATAATGCTTGAAAGCAACAAAGGTTTTCAAGGATTCTCCATGTATTTAAATGAAGCAAAAATCTTGGAAAATCCTGGAAAATCTTGGAATATCTTGAACCGTTCAAAGATTTGAAAGACTAAAAGTCGTAGCTGAAAGGAATAAGCTGAAAGGGTTGAACATTGTAATAGTAGAAGGATTAAAATACGTGAAAGTTTGAAGAAGTTTAAAATTGCCTCACATTTTGGCACAAAATGGCCGCCAAACTGTAGGTGGTGTTGCCATCCCATAATAATTTTGAACCTTATGTTGAAGTCCAAAACCTTGTGAACATTTCAATATTTGAACGGTGTCTCTAGCCAAAAGAATGTTAAAGTTACAATTGTTTAAAAAAGCAAAGGTGTGGCCAATGGAGCAAAAACATTGGAAAATCTGGGAATATCCGGGAATATCTGGAAAAGTTCAAGGATTTGAAGGACCAAAAGTCATAGCTGAAAGGAATAAGCTGAAAGGGTTGAACATTGTAATAGTAGAATGGTAAAAATAGGTGAAAGTTTGAAGAAGTTTAAAATTGCCTCACATTTTGGCACAAAATGGCCGCCAAACTGTAGGTGGTGTTGCCATCCCATAATAATTTTGAACCTTATGTTGAAGTCCAAAACCTTGTGAACATTTCAATATTTGAACGGTGTCTCTAGCCAAAAGAATGTTAAAGTTACAATTGTTTAAAGAAGCAAAGGTGTGGCCAATGGAGCAAAAAGATTGGAAAATTTAGGAATATCCGGGAATAAATGGAAAAGTTCAGGGATTTGAAGGACCAAAATGTCATAGCTTGAATAAGATGAAAGAGCTGAACACTTTCATAGTCGAACGGTTAAAATAGGTGAAAAATTGTAGAAGGAGTTTAACTGTGAACTTCTGAACGAAAAATTCTCCATGTATTTCAATGGAGCAAAAAATTCCCGGAAAAACTGGAATATCTTAAAAAGTAAAAGGATTTGAAAAACGAAAAGTCATAGCAGGAATAAGCTGAAAGAGCTGAACATTTTAAAAGTTGAATGGTTAAAATGGGTTAAAAATTGTAGAAGTAGTTAAACGCCAAAAAACGGCGGAAGATACTATAAGATACGATAATAATAAACTAGAAGGAGCTGCATTTCCAGAAGAAAATGCAGGGTTGAATGCTGTATTGCTGAATGAAAGCAGAAATATGATGAAAAAGCTGAACATTGTAAAAGTAGAATGTCTAAAATAGGTCAAACATTGTAGAAGGAGTTAAGCATGAAAGCTGTAATTGTTGAAAAAATGGCTGAAATTTCCTGGAATATTTTGAAAAATTAAAGCACCAAAAGTCAAAGGTGAACATTGTAAAAGTAGAATGACCAAAACAGGTCAAAATTTGTAGACGGAGTTGAGCATGAAAGTTGAAATTGTTGAAAAAATGGATGTACGGTTAAAAATTTGAAGATGATGCTAAAATGGCTAAAAGTAGTAGCATCAGCATCATCAACTGACTCAAAAAATCACATTGTTTAAGAGTGTCATGTTGGTAAAAGCTACATGTTCTAAGTTGACAGAAAATCCACTTTTTTCAAAATGGCGGCTTTTCTATTGATTTTATCTCCATAGCAACCATTTTATGTTTGGGTCGCCTGGAGATCAGGAACAAATCAACGTCAGTTTCAGATGAATCGGAAAAAGTAAACTTTTGGACGTCCTTAGCAACGAGCTTTGTTTGCTAACCACGCCCACATTCCTTATATGTCCAGATCCAGTGAATTTCAATATGTTCAGTTCCAGCCATGGATGAAGTTTATTGCAACATTTGCTTCAGATTTTGTCAAAAAATGCCCACCAAACAGTAGGTTGTGTTGCCATCCCATAATAATTTCAAAACGTATGTTGAAGTCCAAAGCCTTGTGAGCATTTCAATGTTTGAACGGTGCCTCTAGCTGAAAGCTTGTTAAAGTTATAATGCTTGAAAGCAACAAAGGTTTTCAAGGATTCTCCATGTATTTAAATGAAGCAAAAATCTTGGAAAATCCTGGAAAATCTTGGAATATCTTGAAAAGTTCAAAGATTTGAAAGACTAAAAGTCGTAGCTGAAAGGAATAAGCTGAAAGGGTTGAACATTGTAATAGTAGAAGGATTAAAATACGTGAAAGTTTGAAGAAGTTTAAAATTGCCTCAAGTTTTGGCACAAAATGGCCGCCAAACTGTAGGTGGTGTTGCCATCCCATAATAATTTTGAACCTTATGTTGAAGTCCAAAACCTTGTGAACATTTCAATATTTGAACGGTGTCTCTAGCCAAAAGAATGTTAAAGTTACAATTGTTTAAAGAAGCAAAGGTGTGGCCAATGGAGCAAAAACATTGGAAAATCTGGGAATATCCGGGAATATCTGGAAAAGTTCAAAGATTTGAAGGACCAAAAGTCATAGCTGAAAGGAATAAGCTGAAAAGGTTGAACATTGTAATAGTAGAATGGTAAAAATAGGTGAAAGTTTGAAGAAGTTTAAAATTGCCTCACATTTTGGCACAAAATGGCCGCCAAACTGTAGGTGGTGTTGCCATCCCATAATAATTTTGAACCTTATGTTGAAGTCCAAAACCTTGTGAACATTTCAATATTTGAACGGTGTCTCTAGCCAAAAGAATGTTAAAGTTACAATTGTTTAAAGAAGCAAAGGTGTGGCCAATGGAGCAAAAACATTGGAAAATCTGGGAATATCCGGGAATATCTGGAAAAGTTCAAAGATTTGAAGGACCAACATGTCATAGCTAGAATAAAATGAAAGAGCTGAACATTTTCATAGTCGAACGGTTAAAATAGGTGAAAAATTGTAGAAGGAGTTTAACTGTGAACTTCTGAACGAAAAATTCTCCATGTATTTCAATGGAGCAAAAATTCCCGGAAAACCTGGAATATCTTAAAAAGTAAAAGGATTTGAAAAACCAAAAGTCATAGCAGAAATAAGATGAAAGAGATGAACATTTTAATAGTAGAATGGTTAAAATAGGTTAAAAATTGTAGAAGTAGTTAAACGCCAAAAAACGGCGGAAGATACTATAATAAATAAAGAGAAACAGAAAAACAAAGGGTTGAATGCTTTACAGCATTCAACCAACTAGAAGGAGCTGCATTTCCAGAAGAAAATGCAGGGTTGAATGCTGTATTGCTGAAAGAAAGCTTAATTTGTAAAAGAAATGGCTGAACAGAGCTGAAAGAGCTCAACATTTTAAAAGTAGAATGGTTAAAGTAGGTAAAAAACTGTGAAAGAAGTTAAAAAAAAGATTTCCTATGTATTTAAATGAAGCAAAAATCCTGGGAAATCCCGGAATATCTTTAAAAGTTAAAAGATTTAAAAAAAAATCATAGCAGGAAAAAGTTGAAAAAGTTGAACATTGTAATAGTAGAATGGCTAAAATAGGTCAAAAAATGTAGAAGGAGTTAAGCATGAAAGCTTAAGTTGATACTAAAATGACTGGACTGTTGAAAATTTGAAGATGTTGCTAAAATGGTTAAAAGTGCTAGCATTGGAATCAGCATTATCAACTGACTCAAAAAAACACTTTGTTTGAGAGTATCATATTGTTAAAAGCTACATGTTCTAAGTTGACAGAAAATCCACTTTTTCCAAAATGGCGGCTTTCCTATTGATTTTATCTCCATAGCAACCATTTTATGTTTCGGTCGCCTGGGGATGACGAACAAATCGACGTCAGTTTCAGACAAATCGGAAAAAGTAAACCTTTGGACGTCCTTAGCAACGAGCTTTGTTTGCTCACCACGCCCACATTCCTTATATGTCCAGATCCAGTGAATTTCAATATGTTCAGTTCCAGCCATGGATGAAGTTTATTGCAACATTTGCTTCAGATTTTGTCAAAAAATGCCCACCAAACAGTAGGTTGTGTTGCCATCCCATAATAATTTCAAAACGTATGTTGAAGTCCAAAGCCTTGTGAGCATTTCAATGTTTGAACGGTGCCTCTAGCTGAAAGCTTGTTAAAGTTATAATGCTTGAAAGCAACAAAGGTTTTCAAGGATTCTCCATGTATTTAAATGAAGCAAAAATCTTGGAAAATCCTGGAAAATCTTGGAATATCTTGAAAAGTTCAAAGATTTGAAAGAATAAAAGTCGTAGCTGAAAGAAATAAGCTCAAAGGGTTGAACATTGTAATAGTAGAAGGATTAAAATACGTGAAAGTTTGAAGAAGTTTAAAATTGCCTCACATTTTGGCACAAAATGGCCGCCAAACTGTAGGTGGTGTTGCCATCCCATAATAATTTTGAACCTTATGTTGAAGTCCAAAACCTTGTGAACATTTCAATATTTGAACGGTGTCTCTAGCCAAAAGAATGTTAAAGTTACAATTGTTTAAAGAAGCAAAGGTGTGGCCAATGGAGCAAAAACATTGGAAAATCTGGGAATATCCGGGAATATCTGGAAAAGTTCAAAGATTTGAAGGACCAAAAGTCATAGCTGAAAGGAATAAGATGAAAGGGTTGAACATTGTAATAGTAGAATGGTAAAAATAGGTGAAAGTTTGAAGAAGTTTAAAATTGCCTCACATTTTGGCACAAAATGGCCGCCAAACTGTAGGTGGTGTTGCCATCCCATAATAATTTTGAACCTTATGTTGAAGTCCAAAACCTTGTGAACATTTCAATATTGGAACGGTGTCTCTAGCCAAAAGAATGTTAAAGTTACAATTGTTTAAAGAAGCAAAGGTGTGGCCAATGGAGCAAAAACATTGGAAAATCTGGGAATATCCGGGAATATCTGGAAAAGTTCAAAGATTTGAAGGACCAAAATGTCATAGCTAGAATAAGATGAAAGAGCTGAACATTTTCATAGTCGAACGGTTAAAATAGGTGAAAAATTGTAGAAGGAGTTTAACTGTGAACTTCTGAACGAAAAATTCTCCATGTATTTCAATGGAGCAAAAATTCCCGGAAAAACTGGAATATCTTAAAAAGTAAAAGGATTTGAAAAACCAAAAGTCATAGCAGAAAAAAGGTAAAAGAGCTGAACATTTTAAAAGTTGAATGGTTACAATCGGTTGAAAATTGTAGAAGGAGTTAAAGGCCGAAAAACGGCGGAAGATGAGCGTAATAAATAAACTAGAAGGAGCTGCATTTCCAGAAGAAAATGCAGGGTTGAATGCTGTAGTGCTGAATGAAAGCTGAATTAGCTGAAGAAATGGCTGAACTGTACTGGAAAACCTTGAAAAGGTAAAGGTACAAAACTCCTAGCAGGAATAAGCTGAAAAAGTTGAACATTGTAATAGTAGAATGGCTAAAATAGGTCAAAGTTTGTAGATGGAGTTAAGCATTAAAGCTGAAATTGTTGAAAAAATGGCTAAACTTTTGAAAATGTGAAGATGTTGCTAATATGGCTAAAAGTGCTAGCACTGAAATCAGCATCATCAACTGACTCAAAAAAACACATTGTTTAAGAGTATCATATTGGTAAAACTACATGTTCTAAGTTGACAGAAAATCCACTTTTTTGAAAATGGCGGCTTTTCTATTAATTTTATCTCCATAGCAACCATTTTATGTTTGGGTCGCCTGGGGATGACGAACAAATCGACATTAGTTTCAGACAAATTGGAAAAAGTAAACCTTTGGACGTCCTTAGCAACAAAGTTTGTTTGCTAACCACACCCACATTCCTTATATGTCCAGATCCAGTGAATTTCAATATGTTCGGTTCTAGCCATGGATGAAGTTTATTGCAATATTTGCTTCAGATTTTGTAATGAAATTGCCACCAAACAGTAGGTTGTGTCGACATCCCATAATGATTTATAAACGTATTTTATATTCCAAAGCCTTGTGATCAATTTAATGTTTGAACAGTGTCTGTAGCTAAAGGCATGTTGAAGTTATGATGGTTGAAAGAACCAAAGGTTTTCAAGGATTCTCAATGTATTTTAATGGAGGAAAAATCTTGGAAAATCCTGGAAAACCTTGAAAGGTTCAAGGATTTGAAAGACCAAAAGTAATAGCTGAAAGGATTAGGCTGAAAGATCTTAACATAGCAACAGTAAAATGGTTAAAATAGGTTTAAAAAAACAGTTTAAAATCGCCTCACATTTAGGCACAAAATGGCCGCAAAACCGTAGTTGGTGTTGCCATCCCATAATAATTTCAAAACTAATATTGAAATACAAAGTCTTATGAGCAGTTTAATGTTTGAACGGTGTTTCTAGCTAAAGGCATGTCAAAGGTAGGAAAGTTAAAAGCAACAAAGGTATCAAATTTGAAAACACAAAAAGGCTGCCAAACCCTCCCTATCTCTTAATGATTTCAAACCTTGATGGTACAGTCTAATGCATTGATCATTTAAAACTAAAGTAGACATACAGTAAAATCATCCGGTAGGGGGCACCATGTACAATTCTGTGTCACATGATTAAATTTCCCAACTGTGCATGTATCATCAATCATAGCACAGTCATCCATGTATAGTGGAGAGACAAATTGATCATCAGCTAGCTAGCTGAGTGACACAGCATTATATTGTCATTTAACCAGTAACATATGTGGAGTAACAACATGATAGTCACTTCTCGTAACAGCCGCCTAACTCATGGGGTGGGAATCAACACTTCCCATGAGCCTTAGCGGCCGTGGGCGGGGCTAAGGCCAGGGTCCTGACGTTTGTTCACAAGATGGCTGGAGCACATGTTTGAACTGCAGCTTCCAGCTACGAGGAGGAAAATAAAAAATACATCAAAAATAACTTAGATTTGCTCCCACTGTTTTTTCTAACATACATCGAGTGTTTGTGTGTGTGCTTTAAGCTGCTCTGATCATTTTAACGTTTGAATGGTGTCTCTAGCTAAAATTGTGTGGAAGTTGTAAGGGTTGGAAGAATCAAAGGTTGTCAAAGATTGAATGCAGTACTGCTTAATGAAAGCTGAACTTGCTGATGAAATGGCTGAACTGTCCTGGAAAATCCCTAAAAGTTAAAGGATAAAAAGTCAAAACTTATGAGTAATACCACCTGAAAGAAAATTCTTCCATGTAACGAAATATATTTAAGTGAGTGGAACTGAATCTCATCAAGAAAGGCAAGGTAAAAAACCATGCAGAAAAAGTCGAATGCCAGAATCGAACTCAGAACCTCAGTATGATAAACCGTTCACCTTAGCCACTGAGCTAACACTTTAGTTACAATACAATGCAGCCGGTGTAAATAAATAAGGCTTGTCGTGTACAGTTCCAGTGGGCAAAGCCGAGTTGAAACGGTTTCATGCCACAGTTCGTATTTTACGTGGAAAAACGAACAAAAGTTTTCCCTTTTGAAAGGTAAAAGGATTTGAATGACCAAAATTGATGGTAAAAAAATTGTGGAGGTAAAAAAATTGTAGAAGGAGATGCATTTCCAGAAGAAAATACAGGATTCAATGCTGTATTGCTAGAAGAAAGTTTAATTTGTTAAAGACATGGCTGAACTGAGCTGAAAGAGCTCAACATTTTAAAAGTAAAATGGTTAAAAAGGGTAAAAACCTGTAAAAGAGGTTAAGCACAAGAATTCCCTATGTATTTTAATGGAGCAAAAATCCTGGAATATCTTAAAAAGTTCAATGATTTGAATGACCAAAAGTAATAACTGTAATAAGTTGAAAGAGTTGAACATTTTAAAAGTTGGTTGGAAGAAAATTTTAAGGGTCCAAACCGGGTGTCGAACAGGGCGCCTCGTGCACCATAACTTCCCAATGCATTTTAATAGGGCAAAAATTCCCGGAAAAACTGGAATATCTTAAAAAGTACAAGGAGTAGAAGTACCAAAAGTCATAGCAATAATGAGCTGAAAGAGCTGAACATTTTAAAAGTTGAATGGTTAAAATCGGTTAAAAATTGTAGAAGGAGTTAAGTGCCGAAAAACGGCGGAAGATGAGCGTAATAAAGAATAAATAAAGAGAAACAGGAAAACAAAGGGTTGAATGCTTTATAGCATTCAACCAATAAAGAGAAACAGGAAAACAAAGGGTTGAATGCTTTACAGCATTCAACCAATAAAGAGAAACAGGAAAACAAAGGGTTGAATGCTTTACAGCATTCAACCAATAATAATAATAAATAAAGAGAAACAGGAAAACAAAGGGTTGAATGCTTTACAGCATTCAACCAACTAGAAGGAGCTGCATTTCCAGAAGAAAATGCAGGGTTGAATGCTGTATTGCTGAATGAAAGCAGAAATATGATGAAAAAGCTGAACATTGTAAAAGTAGAATGTCTAAAATAGGTCAAACATTGTAGAAGGAGTTAAGCATGAAAGCTAAAAAATTGTTGAAAAAAAGGCTGAAATGTCCTGGAAAATCCTGGAATATTTTGAAAAATTAAAGGACCAAAAGTCAAAGGTGAACATTGTAAAAGTAGAATGACCAAAACAGGTCAAAATTTGTAGACGGAGTTAAGCATGAAAGCTGAAATTGTTGAAAAAATGGATGTACTGTTGAAAATTTGAAGATGATGCTAAATTGGCTAAAAGTGCTAGCATCAGCATCATCAACTGACTCAAAAAACCACATTGTTTAAGAGTATCATATTGGTAAAAGCTACATGTTCTAAGTTGACAGAAAATCCACTTTTTTTCAAAATGGCGGCTTTTCTATTAATTTTATCTCCATAGCAACCATTTTACGTTTGGGTCGGCATGGGATGACGAACAAATCGACGTCAGTTTCAGACAAATCGGTAAAAGTAAACCTTTGGACGTCCTTAGCAACGAAGTTTGTTGGCTAACCACGCCCACATTCCTTATATGTCCAGATCCAGTGAATTTCAATCTGTTCAGTTCCAGCCATGGATTAAGTTTATTGCAATATTTGCTTCAGATTTTGTCATAAAAAGGCCACCAACAGTAGGTTGTGTCGACATCCCATAATGATTTCTAAACGTATTTAATAGTCCAAAGCCTTGTGATCATTTTAATGTTTGAATGGTGTCTCTAGCTACAAGTATGTTGAAGTTATATTTGTTTAAAGAAACAAAGGCTTCAGATTTGAAAAACACAAAATGGCTACCAAACAGTCTCCATCCCATAATGACTTCAAACCTTGATGTTATAATCCAAAGCACCAATCATTTGACAATAAAAATGGAGTCACGTCATGCAGCAAGAGATATTCTGGCAAATGCAGAGCCTCAAGATCAATTCTCTCAACTATGCATGTGCCATTAGTCTTTGCACACTCATCCATGTATAATGGCGAGTTATAATGATCATCAGCTAGCTAGCTAGTTGAATGATACAGCAATATATTTTCATTGAACCACTAACTTGTGTGGTGCAAAAACATGATAGTCACTTCTCGTAACAGCCACCTAACTCATGGTTTGGGAATCAACACTTTCCCATGAGCCTTCACTTTTGAAAAGTCGAAAGATTTGAAGGACCAAAAGTGGTGGTAAAAAAAATTTTGGAGGTAAAAAAATTGTAAAATGAGTTAAACAAGGCCTGAAATTATTGAAAAAATGGCTGAATTAATGAAAATTTGAAGATTTGAAGGAAAGGAATGAGCTGAACTGTTTCATACAATGGTTAAAGTAAGTAAAAACCTGTAAAAGAAGTTAAGCACAAGGATTCTCTATGTATTTTAATGGAGCAAAAAATCCTGGAAAATCCTAGAATATCTTAAAAAGTTTAATGATTTGAATGACCAAAAGTAATAACTGTAATAAGTTGAAAGAGCTCAACATTTTAAAAGTGAAATGGTAAAAAAAATTTAAGTGTCCGAACCTGGTGTCGAACCCGGAACCTCATGTACCATAACTTCCCAATGCATTTTAATAGGGCAAAAATTCCCGGAAAAACTGGAATATCTTAAAAAGTAAAAGGATTTGAAAAACCAAAAGTCATAGCAATAATAAGCTGAAAGAGCTGAACATTTTAAAAGTTGAATGGTTAAAATCGGTTAAAAATTGTAGAAGTAGTTAAGTGTCAAAAAACGGCGGAAGATAGTATAAACTAGAAGGAGCTGCATTTCCAGAAGAAAATGCAGGGTTGAATGCTGTACTGCTGAATGAAAGCTGAATTAGCTGAAGAAATGGCTGAACTGTACTGGAAGAACCATGAAAAGTTAAAGGTTTCAAAAGTCCTAGCAGGAATAAGCTGAAAAAGTTGAACATTGTAATAGTAGAATGGCTGAAATAGGTCAAAATTTGTAGGACTTAAGCATGAAAGCTGAAATTGTTGAAAAAAATGGCTGAATTGTTGAAAATTTGAAGATGTTGCTAAAATGGCTAAAAGTACTAGCATTGGAATCAGCATCATCAACTGACTCCAAAAAACATGTTGTTTGAGAGTATTATATTGGTAAAAGCTACATGTTCTAAGTTGATAGAAAATCCACTCTTTTCAAAATGGCGGCTTTTCTATTGATTTTATCTCCATAGCAACCATTTTATGTTTGGGTCGCCTGGAGATGAGGAACAACTCAACGTCCGTTTCAGATGAATCGGAAAAAGTAAACTTTTGGACGTCCTTAGCAACGAGCTTTGTTTGCTAACCACGCTCACATTCCTTATATGTCCAGATCCAGTGAATTTCAATATGTTCAGTTCCAGCCATGGATGAAGTTTATTGCAACATTTGCTTCAGATTTTGTCAAAAAATGCCCACCAAACAGTAGGTTGTGTTGCCATCCCATAATAATTTCAAAACGTATGTTGAAGTCCAAAGCCTTGTGAGCATTTCAATGTTTGAACGGTGCCTCTAGCTGAAAGCTCGTTAAAGTTATAATGCTTGAAAGCAACAAAGGTTTTCAAGGATTCTCCATGTATTTAAATGAAGCAAAAATCTTGGAAAATCCTGGAAAATCTTGGAATATCTTGAAAAGTTCAAAGATTTGAAAGACTAAAAGTCGTAGCTGAAAGGAATAAGCTGAAAGGGTTGAACATTGTAATAGTAGAAGGATTAAAATAGGTGAAAGTTTGAAGAAGTTTAAAATTGCCTCACATTTTGGCACAAAATGGCCGCCAAACTGTAGGTGGTGTTGCCATCCCATAATAATTTTGAACCTTATGTTGAAGTCCAAAACCTTGTGAACATTTCAATATTTGAACGGTGTCTCTAGCCAAAAGAATGTTAAAGTTACAATTGTTTAAAAAAGCAAAGGTGTGGCCAATGGAGCAAAAACATTGGAAGATCCTGGAAAATCTTGGAATATCTTGAAAAGTTCAAAGATTTGAAAGACTAAAAGTCGTAGCTGAAAGGAATAAGCTGAAAGGGGTTGAACATTGTAATAGTAGAAGGATTAAAATACGTGAAAGTTTGAAGAAGTTTAAAATTGCCTTACATTTTGGCACAAAATGGCCGCCAAACTGTAGGTGGTGTTGCCATCCCATAATAATTTTGAACCTTATGTTGAAATCCAAAACCTTGTGAACATTTCAATATTTGAACGGTGTCTCTAGCCAAAAGAATGTTAAAGTTACAATTGTTTAAAAAAGCAAAGGTGTGGCCAATGGAGCAAAAACATTGGAAAATCTGGGAATATCCGGGAATATCTGGAAAAGTTCTAAGATTTGACGGACCAAAAGTCATAGCTGAAAGGAATAAGATGAAAGGGTTGAACATTGTAATAGTAGAATGGTAAAAATAGGTGAAAGTTTGAAGAAGTTTAAAATTGCCTCACATTTTGGCACAAAATGGCCGCCAAACTGTAGGTGGTGTTGCCATCCCATAATAATTTTTAATCCTTATGTTGAAGTCCAAAACCTTGTGAAAATTTCAATATTTGAACGGTGTCTCTAGCCAAAATAATGTTAAAGTTACAATTGTTTAAAGAAGCAAAGGTGTGGCCAATGGAGCAAAAACATTGGAAAATCTGGGAATATCCGGGAATATCTGGAAAAGTTCAAGGATTTGAAGGACCAAAAGTCATAGCTGAAAGGAATAAGCTGAAAGGGTTGAACATTGTAATAGTAGAATGGTAAAAATAGGTGAAAGTTTGAAGAAGTTTAAAATTGCCTCACATTTTGGCACAAAATGGCCGCCAAACTGTAGGTGGTGTTGCCATCCCATAATAATTTTGAGCCTTATGTTGAAGTCCAAAACCTTGTGAACATTTCAATATTTGAACGGTGTCTCTAGCCAAAAGAATGTTAAAGTTACAATTGTTTAAAGAAGCAAAGGTGTGGCCAATGGAGCAAAAAGATTGGAAAATTCAGGAATATCCGGGAATAAATGGAAAAGTTCAGGGATTTGAACGACCAAAATGTCATAGCTTGAATAAGATGAAAGAGCTGAACATTTTCATAGTCGAACGGTTAAAATAGGTGAAAAATTGTAGAAGGAGTTTAACTGTGAACTTCTGAACGAAAAATTCTCCATGCATTTCAATGGAGCAAAAATTCCCGGAAAAACTGGAATATCTTAAAAAGTAAAAGGATTTGAAAAACCAAAAGTCATAGCAGGAATAAGCTGAAAGAGCTGAACATTTTAAAAGTTGAATGGTTAAAATGGGTTAAAAATTGTAGAAGTAGTTAAACGCCAAAAAACGGCGGAAGATACTATAAGATACGATAATAATAAATAAAGAGAAACAGGAAAACAAAGGGTTGAATGCTTTACAGCATTCAACCAATAATAATAATAATAAATAAAGAGAAACAGGAAAACAAAGGGTTGAATGCTTTATAGCATTCAACCAACTAGAAGGAGCTGCATTTCCAGAAGAAAATGCAGGGTTGAATGCTGTATTGCTGAAAGAAAGCTTAATTTGTAAAAGAAATGGATGAACTGAGCTGAAAGAGATCAACATTTTAAAAGTAAAATGGTTAAAAAGGGTAAAAACCTGTAAAAGAGGTTAAGCACAGTGATTCCCTATGTATTTTAATGGAGCAAAAAATCCTGGAACATCTTAAAAAGTTCAATGATTTGAATGACCAAAAGTAATAACTGTAATAAGTTGAAAGATTTGAATATTTTCAAAGTTGAAAGGTAGAAAATTTTGAAGCGTCCGAACCGGGTGTCGAACCGCGAACCTCATGTACCATAAGTTCCCAATGCATTTTAATAGGGCAAAAATTCCCGGAAAAACTGGAATATCTTAAAAAGTACAAGGATTTGAAAAACCAAAAGTCATAGCTGGAATAAGCTGAAGGAGCTGAACATTTTAAAAGTTGAATGGTTAAAATAGGTTAAAAATTGTAGAAGTAGTTAAGTGTCAAAAAACGGCGGAAGATAGTGTAAATAATAAAGAAATAAAGAGAAACAGGAAAACAAAGGGTTGAATGCTTTACAGCATTCAACCAAATAAAGAGAAACAGGAAAACAAAGGGTTGAATGCTTTACAGCATTCAACCAATAAAGAAATAAAGAGAAACAGGAAAACAAAGGGTTGAATGCTTTACAGCATTCAACCAATAACTAGAAGGAGCTGCATTTCCAGAAGAAAATGCAGGGTTGAATGCTGTATTGCTGAAAGAAAGCTTAATTTGTAAAAGAAATGGCTGAACTGAGCTGAAAGAGCTCAACATTTTAAAAGTAAAATGGTTAAAAAAGGTGAAAACCTGTAAAAAAGGTTAAGCACAAGAATTCCCTATGTATTTTAATGGAGCAAAAATCCTGCAAAATCTCGGAATATATTAAAAATTTTAATGATTTGAATGACCAAAAGTAATATCTGTAATAAGTTGAAAGAGTTGAACATTTAAAAAGGTGAATGGTAGAAACATTTCAAGTGTCCGAACCGGGTGTCGATCCGGGAACCTCTTGCACCATAACTTTCCAATGCATTTTAGTAGGGTAAAAATTCCCGGAAAAACTGGAATATCTTAAAAAGTACAAGGATTAGAAGTACCAAAAGTCATAGCAATAATAAGCTGAAAGAGCTGAACATTTTAAAAGTTGAATGGTAAAAATAGGTTAAAAATTGTAGAAGTAGTTAAGTGTCAAAAAACGGCGGAAGATAGTATAAATAATAATAACTAGAAGGAGCTGCATTTCCAGAAGAAAATGCAGGGTTGAATGCTGTATTGCTGAATGAAAGCTTAATTTGTAAAAGAAATGGCTGAACTGAGCTGAAAGAGCTCAACATTTTAAAAGTAAAATGGTTAAAAAAGGTGAAAACCTGTAAAAAAGGTTAAGCACAAGAATTCCCTATGTATTTTAATGGAGCAAAAATCCTGCAAAATCTTGGAATATCTTAAAAATTTTAATGATTTGAATGACCAAAAGTAATATCTGTAATAAGTTGAAAGAGTTGAACATTTAAAAAGGTGAATGGTAGAAAAATTTCAAGTGTCCGAACCGGGTGTCGATCCGGGAACCTCTTGCACCATAACTTTCCAATGCATTTTAATAGGGCAAAAATTCCCGGAAAAACTGGAATATCTTAAAAAGTACAAGGATTAGAAGTACCAAAAGTCATAGCAATAATAAGCTGAAAGAGCTGAACATTTTAAAAGTTGAATGGTAAAAATAGGTTAAAAATTGTAGAAGTAGTTAAGTGTCAAAAAACGGCGGAAGATAGTATAAATAATAACTAGAAGGAGCTGCATTTCCAGAAGAAAATGCAGGGTTGAATGCTGTATTGCTGAAAGAAAGCTTAATGTGTAAAATAAATGGCTGAACTGAGCTGAAAGAGCTCAACATTTTAAAAGTAAAATGGTTAAAAAAAGTAAAAACCTGTAAAAGAGGTTAAGCACAAGAATTCCCTATGCATTTTAATGGGGCAAAAATCCTGGAAAATCTTGGAATATCTTGAAAAGTTCAAAGATTTGAAAGACTAAAAGTCGTAGCTGAAAGGAATAAGATGAAAGGGTTGAACATTGTAATAGTAGAATGGTAAAAATAGGTGAAAGTTTGAAGAAGTTTAAAATTGCCTCACATTTTGGCACAAAATGGCCACCAAACTGTAGGTGGTGTTGCCATCCCATAATAATCTTGAACCTTATGTTGAAGTCCAAAACCTTGTGAACATTTCAATATTCGAACGGTGTCTCTAGCCAAAAGAATGTTAAAGTTACAATTGTTTAAAGAAGCAAAGGTGTGGCCAATGGAGCAAAAAGATTGGAAAATCTGGGAATATCCGGGAATATCTGGAAAAGTTCAAGGATTTGAAGGACCAAAAGTCATAGCTGAAAGGAATAAGCTGAAAGGGTTGAACATTGTAATAGTAGAATGGTAAAAATAGGTGAAAGTTTGAAGAAGTTTAAAATTGCCTCACATTTTGGCACAAAATGGCCGCCAAACTGTAGGTGGTGTTGCCATCCCATAATAATTTTGAACCTTATGTTGAAGTCCAAAACCTTGTGAACATTTCAATATTTGAACGGTGTCTCTAGCCAAAAGAATGTTAAAGTTACAGTTGTTTAATGAAGCAAAGGTGTGGCCAATGGAGCAAAATAATTGGAAAATCCGGGAATATCCGGGAATATCTGGAAAAGTTCAAGGATTTGAAGGACAAAATGTCATAGCTAGAATAAGATGAAAGAGCTGAACATTTTCATAGTCAAACGGTTAAAATAGGTGAAAAATTGTAGAAGGAGTTTAGCTGTGAACTTCTGCACGAAAAATTCTCCATGTATTTCAATGGAGCAAAAATTCCCGGAAAACCTGGAATATCTTAAAAAGTAAAAGGATTTGAAAAACCAAAAGTCATAGCACAAATAAGCAGAAAGAGCTGAACATTTTAAAAGTTGAATGGTTACAATCGGTTAAAAATTGTAGAAGGAGTTAAGCGGCGAAAAACGGCGGAAGATAGGCGTAAAGAATAATAAATAAAGAGAAACAGGAAAACAAAGGGTTGAATGCTTTACAGCATTCAACCAATAATAATAATAATAATAAATAAAGAGAAACAGGAAAACAAAGGGTTGAATGCTTTATAGCATTCAACCAATAATAAACTAGAAGGAGCTGCATTTCCAGAAGAAAATGCAGGGTTGAATGCTGTATTGCTGAAAGAAAGCTTAATTTGTAAAAGAAATGGCTGAACTGAGCTGAAAGAGCTCAAAATTTTAAAAGTAAAATGGTTAAAAAAGGTGAAAACCTGTAAAAAAGGTTAAGCACAAGAATTCCCTATGTATTTTAATGGAGCAAAAATCCTGCAAAATCCTGGAATATCTTAAAAATTTTAATGATTTGAATGACCAAAAGTAATATCTGTAATAAGTTGAAAGAGTTGAACATTTAAAAAGGTGAATGGTAGAAAAATTTCAAGTGTCCGAACCGGGTGTCGATCCGGGAACCTCTTGCACCATAACTTTCCAATGCATTTTAATAGGGCAAAAATTCCCGGAAAAACTGGAATATCTTAAAAAGTACAAGGATTAGAAGTACCAAAAGTCATAGCAATAATAAGCTGAAAGAGCTGAACATTTTAAAAGTTGAATGGTAAAAATCGGTTAAAAATTGTAGAAGGAGTTAAGTGTCAAAAAACGGCGGAAGATAGTATAAATAATAACTAGAAGGAGCTGCATTTCCAGAAGAAAATGCAGGGTTGAATGCTATAATGCTGAATGAAAGCTGAATTTGCTGAAGAAATGGCTGAACAGAGCTGAAAGAGGTCAACATTTTAAAAGTAGAATGGTTAAAGTAGGTAAAAAACTGTGAAAGAAGTTAAAAAAAAAATTTCCTATGTATTTTAATGAAGCAAAAATCCTGGGAAATCCCGGAATATCTTTAAAAGTTAAAAGATTTAAAAAAAAATGATAGCAGGAAAAAGTTGAAAAAGTTGAACATTGTAATAGTAGAATGGCTAAAATTGGTCAAAAAATGTAGAAAGAGTTAAGCATGAAAGCTTAAGTTGATACAAAAATGGATGTACTGTTGAAAATGTGAAGATGATGCTAAAATGGCTAAAAGTGCTAGCATTGGAATCAGCATCATCAACTGACTAAAAAAAACACATTGTTTGAGAGTATCATATTGGTAAAAGCTACATGTCTAAGTTGACAGAAAATCCACTTTTTTCAAAATGGCGGCTTTTCTATTAATTTTATCTCCATAGCAACCATTTTATGTTTGGGTCGCCTGGGGATGACGAACAAATCGACGTCAGTTTCAGACAAATTGGAAAAAGTAAACTTTTGGACGTCCTTAGCAACGAAGTTTGTTTGCTAACCACGCCCACATTCCTTATATGGCCAGATCCAGTGAATTTCATTATGTTCAGTTCCAGCCATGGATGAAGTTTATTGCAATATTTGCTTCAGATTTTGTCATAAAAAGGCCACCAACAGTAGTTTGTGTCGACATCCCATAATGATTTCTAAGTGTGTTTTATAGTCCAAAGCCTTGTGATCATTTTAATGTTTGAACGGTGTCTCTAGCTACAAGTATGTGGAAGTTATATTGGTTGAAAGAAACTAAGGTTTCAAATTTGAAAAACACAAAATGGCTGCCAAACAGTCTCCATCCCCTGATGACTTCACACTTGATATTGTTATCCAAAGCACTGATCATTTGACAGCAAAAGTACAGTCACCTTCTCCAGTATGGGGCATCCTGTCAAATGCTTAGCTTCAAGATGTATTCTCTCAACTTTGCATGTGTCATTAATCTTAGCACACTCATACCTGATAAAGGAGAGCTATATTGATCATCAGCTAACTAGCTAGCTGGATGACACAGCATTATATTTTCATTTAACCACTAACATTCATGGTATAACAACATGATAGTCACTTCTCGTAACAGCCACCTAACTCATGGTTTGGGAATCAACACTTCCCATGAGCCTTAGCGGCCGTGGGCGACGCTTGTTCACAAGATGGCTGAAGCACATGTTTGAACTGCAGCTTCCAGCTACGAGGAGGAAAATAAAAAATACTTCAAAACTACCTTAGATTTGCTCCCACTGTTTTTTCTAACATACATTGAAACGTCAAAGCTTATGAGTAACCCCAGCTCAAAGAAAATTCTTCCATGTAACGAAATATAACAGTTAGTCGAACTGAATTTCATCAAGAAAGGCAAGGTAAAAAACCATGCAGCAAAAGTCGAACCCCAGACTTGAACTCAGAACCTCTGTATGATAAACCCACCAACTAACCTGCTGAGCTAACACTTTGGTGATGATATTATACATCCGGTATAGATTAATCAGGCTTGTTGTGTATTATCTTGTTGGGAGAAGCAGAGTTGAAACGATTTCATGCCAAAGTTCCTTTTTACGTGGAAAAAACGAACGGACGTTTTCACTTTTGAAAAGTCTAAGGATTTGCAGGACCAAAAGTGGTGGTAAAACAATTGTGGACGTAAAAAAATTGTAGAAGGAGATGCATTTCCAGAAGAAAATACAGGATTCAATGCTGTATTGCTAGAAGAAAGTTTAATTTGTTAAAGACATGGCTGAACTGAGCCGAAAGAGCTCAACATTTTAAAAGTAAATGGTTAAAAAGGGTAAAAACCTGTAAAAGAGGTTAAGCACAAGAATTCCCTATGTATTTTAATGGAGCAAAAATCCTGGAAAATCCTGGAATATCTTAAAAAGTTCAATGATTTGAATGACCAAAAGTAATAACTGTAATAAGTTGAAAGAGTTGAACATTTAAAAAGTTGGTTTGAAGAAAATTTTAAGGGTCCGAACCGGGTGTCGAACTGGGCGCCTCGTGCTCCATAACTTCCCAATGCATTTTAATAGGGCAAAAATTCCCGGAAAAACTGGAATATCTTAAAAAGTACAAGGATTAGAAGTACCAAAAGTCATAGCAATAATGGGCTGAAAGAGCTGAACATTTTAAAAGTTGAATGGTAAAAATCGGTTAAAAATTGTAGAAGGAGTTAAGTGTCAAAAAACGGCGGAAGATAGTATAAATAAATAAAGAGAAACAGGAAAACAAAGGGTTGAATGCTTTACAGCATTCAACCAATAAATAAAGAGAAACAGGAAAACAAAGGGTTGAATGCTTTACAGCATTCAACCAATAAAGAGAAACAGGAAAACAAAGGGTTGAATGCTTTACAGCATTCAACCAAATAAAGAGAAACAGGAAAACAAAGGGTTGAATGCTTTACAGCATTCAACCAATTAAGAGCATGTTCTTGGCAATATAATGATGCAAATAATACATCTACATGCATTGCAGCAGCAACAATATACCCATTTATTGGCGAATTGTGAATGCCATCAACAGCCAAGGACATCAAGGACATGTTTACTTCAGTGTGTTACATTTAAAGATCTATTGTTAATAAATAAAGTTACAACAGATATGAAATATGACATCATTAGATAAAACAACTTTTAATGTGATTCACATTACCTCTCACTGTTTTCCCCGACAATCTATATGTCATAAACATTTTTCAGCGTATCTTCTTAGTCATCTTCTTGCCAATAACCGCCCTGAGTAAAAAGTGTTGAGTGGTTTTGTTTACAAGCTTTCTTCCAGAACAGGAAAGCCTGCTTTACGGCAGCCCAAATACGGACCAAACACAAGGTTCAGGACTCGATCAGGACCAAATTTAGCAGAATCAGTCCAGAACACATAATTTTTCCCGTCTGAATACACCAGACGGGATATCCTTCATGCCGTTTTAATATAAAAAGAGGTATTTATTGTTTTTTTAATTTAAACATTTTGATTTTTTTAATGAAAAAAAGCACATTTATGTAAACTAGAGCAGTTGCTTTTGTTTCTTTGCTTATATTTTTCTAATTATCATTGTACTAATGCAATCACTCCACTAACTTAAATGTACTTTTTATTTTCAAACAGAACCCTGACTAATTACATTTTCTTTACTCTTATGGTATTATGATCCTGGTGGATCTGTTCAGGCTTAACATGGGTAATCCCAGAATGTGGATCAAACTAATAAGCTGGACTGACGAAAAGCCTTTTTTAAATCCACTTTAAACACTGTAAACAGTGTTTCAGATTGGAGCAGTCACTTCACACGATAGATATTGTAATGATTTCCTACTTACTTTATGTTGTGTGATGTCTATCTTTGCTGCTACACTCTCACTGTGATCCCCCTAGCCTTATTTTGTGTATTCAATTAACATGTATGTTTGTTCTTTTGAAATGACAATGGTATTTTTCTTAGTGTATCAAATTAATTGAAATTACATTTTCTTAATGTTTGCTCTCAAAAGGTTTCATCTGGTGGATTATAAAAATGCATGGACATCCTATATAAAGCTTAAAGTCATATTTCTCTCAGCTGATAAAGTACTAAACTCCACAATCTTACAACATGTGAAAATCTGGTTCTCTCCTGTTACACTGTGCATAAAAAAAAATCACTTAATTTTACCCTTTCAATGCATAATCAAAATTGTCTGATTTATAAAGAAAAAATATTGATTAGGAAAAAATCAGAGATTACATTGACATTAGGAATAGTACTCAGACACAAATGAAAAGCTCTACCCTTAATTTACTCAATGTAACTCAATTATTCCCCCCCCCCCCCCAACAACAAAAAACATTACAGATTTAGCATTTGGATCTAAAATAAGATCTAGATAAAACAGAAGTAATTATATATCAAATATATATTATTTATATAAATAATTATACAGTATATTAAAAAAAATCTGTATAAAAAATTAGGATTAGCGAGAATATGCTTAAAAAATGGATCAGAGCAAGAATGGTTATTCTGACAAATAGAAATAAACTTCTATTACTCAATCACTCTCTTTCAGAAGTCTATGGGATTTTGGCTTCTTAGAACCAGTGGGTATCTCCTGTTTGGAATGTCAGGGAGGACGGGTTACCCAGTCCACTTATGTTATGCTGTCAATGTGCAGAATTAAACCTTCTTTTTATAGGTTACCAATAAATAAATCTTATTGAGTCATTAAGGTTTGCTCCAATTATGCATTTATATTTCATAAAGTTCCACTTGTCATGCAGCTCTCTTTTTACTTCACACCAGCAAAACATTTCTGGACTTCAAAAAAGGAAGTCAAAGTCACACATATAGCTAATTGAAAGAAACTGTTCCTTACAGATAGTGGAGGAGGTGAATGAATGTCACCTGCACCAATACATTTGGAAAATGTTCTACAAGTTTGCACAATTTGGCCAAGTAAGCTTAGACGATGTGAAACATTTGACCAGGGTAAATTTGGCTCAGGTTCTATATGCTATACCTGCCAACAAACAGAAGAAAAAGGAAAATTATATGTTTACATAGAATTTTTATCTAAAATGTTTAATAAAGATTGAAAAATAAAGCTTATTACCACTATTTATGAATTATGATTGTGATTCATGGCAACAATCTATGATGGCACTAAACTCATAAGGCATAAATTACAATTGCATTATAGGATATGTTTATTTATTTAATATTACTCAAATTAGATTTATTCATTTTTATTTTAAAATTTGGTAAGATTACTGAATAAATTAGAGGTACTTGAAGACTGTCAGTTAGTGGCTTTTTATAACAGATTTAAGCCCAGTTTGAGCAAAAACCTGCTCGATTTGAGCGGAAAACTGGCAAAATCAGTCAGTAGCTGCAATGTCTGTAATCTGAAGGACAGCCAATACATCTGTGCGCATCATCGATGTTTATTAGCGGATTTAAGGGATTTATTTTTTTGGTCCTTTTTATTGATATTGGAGCACTAAGGAATGGCATTGTGTCCTTGCTTTTATGGTGGCAATTTTTAGCCAGCTGTTATACAAGGTCACTGTTTAAGACATAGATAATGGTGATCTTAGACAGATATATATCATTGGTGAAGGTATGGCATGAGCCATGAGTATAGTCCCCCATTTTATATGCACATAAAGAAAGGCTGATTTTTTTTTTTTTTAAGGCAAAAAAAAAAAGTGCAGCGTGTGCATCTAAATGAAGAAAGTACATTGTTCACGACTTGTTTTTTAAATCATGAAACCTACATTTATAATTTGATTTTATCCTAGATACGGCGAGTAGATGAGGAGATGTAAATCCCTGTTGAGGGATGTAAGATATATAGACTGCCTAATCTGGACTGCTTATCTGGACTGCATTATCTGGACTGCTTCTCTGGACGTCTACTACTAAAATAGACAGTAGAGTGCCTTAAGTCTGTTACTTATGGGGTGGATTTTATAAACTCTGTGTTTGTTTTCTTTTTTTTTACGTTAAACCAGGTCAAACCTTTATCAATCCAGGTCTCAGATTTAGTACTGACATATGGATAGCATCCTTCTTAATTCAGAAAAGTACCAACCGTTTAAAAAATTTAGCATGGAGGAGGAATTAACAATTGCAATTTTTATGATACCAAGTCTTTCCTACATCGGAGTATAACTGTAAAAGAAACAGCCGGGAGCAAGATTTACTAGATTTGCACCGCTTTGACATTTGGCACCAAGCTTCTACAAACTGTAGGTGGTGGACATGCGCTAGTACGCAGTAGAAAAAGAAAAAGAAGGTTAGCCTCCCTCCTTGTTCAGTTTTAACACAATGGGCCAACCGAGCATTCAAGAACGCTTTTATTGAGCGCTTTCTACAAAGATGTGTGACTTAGATTCACACAACTTCTCTAACAAAGACTTGCTTCACGGTGGTTTCAGGACAGATAAAACCACACTGAAATTGTTAAGCCTCAATTTTAAGCAATATCTTTGTTAAAAAAGAATTGTGTTCTCTCTTTTTTTTCAGCAAAATCTCTGTACACACAGTGAAGGTCACAGACAGACACTTCAGGGTTGGCTTCCATTTTTGGTAGATTTTAATCTTTAAGTCACTGATTACACTTAAAAATTCCAATGAGAGATGTAAGTCCATATCTATCTAACTGCTCAAATTCAATCAACACAAAAACAAAACAGGGATCGAAACATATTTAAAATGTTTACATGGGCATTCTTTTGAATAGGAAGCCGTTAAGTGTTTAGAATGACCTAAGAATTTTAGACAACTTAGCTTCCTGTTAGTAGTTATATAGCAATTACCTTACAGCGCCTTCTCTGTTTTAACCAAATTATTTATTTATAACAAGTATTCCTCAGTTTAGTATCCACACATCGTTTTAGTATACATTTTTATAAACATATTGTAACGACCCAGAGTTGGGACAGAGCCGCGGGTGGCCGGCGCCCCCCTCTACCTGTTTGTGTGTGTGTGCGTGTGTGTGTGCGTTTGGTGAACGTTCTCCCTCTGAGTAAGAAGAAGCTGGCTGTGCCTTTGGGTTCGTGCGGTAACCGTTCTGATGTACAGGATTAATAAAGAGCTGTTTGAGAACCACCCGCCTAAGGAGCTTCTTTGCAGCCATTAAAATATATTTATCAAAAAAGTCAGCGAGAGAGAAGCCCGGCCCGTCCCGACCCGAACATAATGGTTGTCATTTTAGTCCCCTACCCGAATTTCGGGCCGGGTAAGGTTCTGGCTCAGGCTCGGGCTTAAGATCTTACCTCTAATATCAATACAAATACATGTTTTTTAACCTGTGGGACGGGAGAAGATACAAAATCAATACATCTCTATTATTGTGTGGGAATAAATTCTCAGAGTTTTGCGGGTGCGGGCGGGAGCGGCATGAAGAAAATATTCCCGCGCAGGGCTCTCTGCCTTAGCCAGTCTATTATAGTTTAAAGTTGTTACTTTGGTCCGAGTTGTTTTAGGCTGCCGATACACATCACCATGGCAACGCTTTTGACTGCCGTGAAATATCGCGATAATCAGCCAACTTCCGTTTTCTACTGAAATGCCTTCCTTTTCTATCAAAATTTTCAGTAGTATGTGTGAGAGGATTTTCAGTAGTGAGTGTCAGAGGATTTTGAGTTGTGAGCATGAGAGAATTTTCGGTAGTGTGTGTGAGACGATTTTCGGTAGTGTGTGTGCGAGGATTTTTGGTAGTGAGTGTGAGAGGATTTTCGGTAGTGAGTGTGAGAGGATTTGCGGTAGTGAGTGTGAGAGAGATTTCACACGTGTATGTGAATGAATATATTTTCAGTTGTATGTATACAAGCATTTCACTAGTGTATGTGAGAGATTTCACATGTGTATGTGAGAGATTTCATACGTGTTTATGAATGCTAATTCTGAATAATGTCCTACACAGCACCTCAGCGCTCCCCGTGCGCATTCCACCTGGCAGCCTGAGCCCACTACTCCTCCCCTTTCCCTCTCACACACGCTAGCCGCGTTTGTGACAGGGGCGCACAGCTGCAGGGATGGAAATTCACAGGTTTCAGGCTGTTACAAACTCTGTGATATAACAGATAATAGGAAACCAACAGTGGCACAGATTATTTTCCAAGCCTCCCGTTAAATTTGCGACCCGGGCAATTGCCCGTACTACCTGTGCCTAAAACCGCTGGGTGGGGAGGGCACTATTTGAGAAGCACTGGTCTAATGCAATGTTGTCTTTGTCAAACATCCTTAAGTCATAACCCTTGTTGCTCAATCTCGACTGCCCTGTGGGTGGAAATGGGCCCATCTGTATAGGGCATGCAGGTGTCTCACATGAAAGTTAAAGGTAGTTGAGCCTGTAAGGTGAAAATGTCCATGCACATTTTTCTATGGGCATGCTGCAGGCATGAGGTTGTAGTGAAGACTTAAGCAACATGTACGGGTAAGTAAGGATCAAGTAGGGGAGAAGCATGCGTGTCCCATAGATTTGCACAGAAAAGTACACACTCCTTGGACATCCCTTTTGCGAAGCCTGGCTGTTAGAAATTGGGAAATTTGACAATCAGAGAACAAGTTGTGTTGGCATACTACGGGCACTTACATATCACCTTCACACCCTGTGCAATAGCATTGCGCGTAGTCAAGAAGGAACTGGTGTGTGCACCTGACTAATGACTAGAGTGCTGCGTAAGGTACTGTATTACAGCATCACCCATACATCATAAGGGCGTGTAACTTACATTAGCCTCATGAATACTTTACAATAGACTTAGCACACACAACGATCGTACATTCCATTTTTTGAGGTGGCCACACAAGCCTTATGGGAACTGCAAAAAACACCTCTGGCGGTCAACTGCAAAGGTCAATTGTATGAGTCAACCCATGTACAGGTGCATGTGACTAAGGCATTACCCATTTTTCCAACTGCTTATTTGAATTAGACTTTAAGAACAAAATAGTCTTTGCTGTTCCAAATTTCCCACTTAAAAACAGAAATCATAGTCTATTACTGCCTGACTGTCACCTAATATAGCATGAAATGCTATAAACACAATTTACCAAAAATGTGCTTGTATTTACTAATTTAATGTAACAGTGCTCAGATTTCTTCACTTTATTTTCTGAGAAAGCTGCAAACTCGTTTTTTTTTTTTTTCTAGACAGGCTTTGTTAACATTTCATCATCTATTGCATAGAATTACCCATTACATAAACTAGCACAAGATCGGTCTTTGAATGCACTGGCTTAAAGGTTTGCAGGTTCTTGTCTTTTACTGCTCTTTCTCCTGAAGCCCTGTTGCTTTTTTCCATTGTGATCTTTTTGCAAACAGACCAGGCACTTGGACATACGAGCAGCTCTAGATCCAGCTCTGGTGCATTTAGGTGATTTGCCTGCATGTATCTGTTTACCAGCAAAGCAGCTGCCATGAGAGGTTCGAGCCCTCTTAAAAGTCCACGTCAAGCTATGGTTACAAACTGCAAAGTCAGTGGAGAGATGGGACTGCTTAGAGCTGTAAGCGGAGGGGGGTGCGGGCTGCGGATCTCCTGCTGTGAGTTCAAAGAGAGGTCCCCAGCAGCTGTGGCTCTCAGGGGAGGCTCAGGGGCCGGTTCGGAGGGGGTTGTGGGCTCATACAGCAACTCAATCCAACCTCAAAACCCAAGATGCTTTGTTTGTCTTTATTTCCACATTTTTGGAAAGAAATATATACTTCTTGGGTTTCATCACAGGAGGAATGAAGTTAGCCATTTTGTCATGCTTTCCAAGGACTGTATTTTCTTTTCTTCTTCACATTTTACAACCCAAGGCTGTTAGCTTTGTGAAGTCGTGAAGGGGATGCATATTACCTGCAACAGCTGCATAAGGCTGCTTCTGGTTCAAAAACCTTAAAACACACATATTTATAAAATAAATAAATATTTACAAATTCAAATTCCATGTACACATTAACAATGCATTTAATTCAATTCAATTTTATTGATATAGCCCAAAATCACAACAACAATTGTCTCAATGGGCTTCGTACCGGTAAATTAATTAATAAACCATGTAATTTGAAGTGCTTTAGTTAACTAGCAACGTCACTCATTTCCTTTACTTTAATTGATTTAATTACGTTCTAATTAAAATTAAAACATCAAATCCAAATTCATTTAAGAATTACTTGAAAATCACATTAGCAGAGAGTAATCACATTCATAAGTAAACTTCACACTATAAATTTACGACAAGTTACAACGGACACCCATTAAACATCAGAGTCCATGAATATGAAAGTTCCGACTGGTACATGAAGTACACACAAATACTTCTGAAGCGCACACTTGATTCTCACAATCCACAGAATAAACAAGGAAACAAGCGGTTGTGCTATTCTAGCGCTTAGATAAAGCCACTTCTTACTGGCTGCCTCTTCAACGGATGAATTATGGCTTCTCGATCGCGCACAGGTAAGCAAGCATGCTTTACACCCGCACTACTGAGCCTCATGTCTCGCCGGCCCCTTTTTGAATTAAGTGTGTGTCGCCGTTAAATGCCCAACGCAGCACGCTCAACTCCTCAATAGTTCCACCTCACATGACTCAGTCAGACACTCAGCGCAACAGATAACATTTAATGAGAACTATGCAACCACAATGACTGACAAGCTTTATTTTTGGTTTTAGCAGGAACATTAAATTACCATCAGAAAAGAACAGCACTTTTTACATTGTAATCACTGACAATGGAGAGTTAAAGTCGTACTTGAATGTAAAAGCATTCCCAGTGGTCTTTTAATCATGATTATGCAGTTTCAAGCTAAAATAAAAATAAAAATTGTCGTTTTTTTTTTTTTTTTTTCAGAACATATTGTATGAACATGTAGCAGTAGTTCTTTAGAAATTTGCCTCCTAGTTGTGATTGTTGGCACAGTGTAAGCCCGCCCTCGTTTCCCATCATCTATCTGTTGCACTCTCTCCCACTGGCTTACAGCCCCTAACAACCCCAACCTAACATTTGCGCAGCAACAAAATGGTAAGCATATTAGAGCTATCCACCCAGATGCCTGCTCAAATGAGAAAAAAAAACACAAACATTGATGTAATAATCTGCAAGTGGATTCATCAGATTGGAGTAGAGCAGAGCAGGGACCATGTGGCCTGCCAATTGTAGAACCTACGTCAGCTACATTTTTTTTGAAATGGTATTTTTTTGTCTGCTCCTGATTCACAACAATTTGAACAAGAAAATACTAAGAAATACAATTTAAAGCAAAATCTTCTTTAAATATGCTTTCCATCATGAGAAAATTTTACAAGAACATGTTCAAAACACCAAAAGCACCATTTTAATTTTGGGGGGGTCTTTAAACCCATCACTATGGCCACAAAATAAATACTTTTCAAGTGTCAGGAGTTCCTTTCAGTTGGTGTTTCCTTCACTTTGATCAGTGAATGATCCAAAAGTAGATCCTTAGATAAAGTAAAACTGTAGAACACGTGTATCTGACTTTTCAATCACCCTGCCTATTCTTGTCTCCTCTGGTTAGAATGTTCCAGTAACTTGACACTATATAAATATTTGTCCAACATAACTGCAGGTCTATTCAGCTGATCCTGTGGCTTCAGCTCATGCACAATAGACCCTTATCCCAAGCAAGTAACTCTACACTCACCTCCGTGGTCATTATTGATGGCCTAGTAAGTTTTACAGTTACAAACCAATTACTCTACCATTAATGTTAGATGAGCTGCTCTACAAGTCCTGCCTGATGCTTATCAGTTTTCCTCTGCGGCTGCTTTTTACTTTCACTAAACTGCACACCTTCTCCCGCACATGGTTTCAGTCTCTAATAAGTGGAAGGTGAGAATGACAGCTGGCAGTCTCAGCTCTGTAAGAAGGGAAATTTTCCCCAGTTCAAAAGGTAAAAAGTCAAAAGGTGAGCTGCATGTCCTCGCTGTGGCTTTGGGAAATCTGGTGAACCGGTAAGGTGATATCAAGCCACCACAGAGGAGAAATATGGCGAGAGAGAAATAAAGAGAACTACCGAGGTGTGAGGATTGAATGAGTTGTGCCATCACCTCCACATGTGGTTTCGCAAGTGAACAGAAACAGTGTGTCTCTGGGTCAATGAAAGGTAGAGCTTTTCAGTGATAGACACCTACTCTCCTAAGCAGCCTTTTTGCTTCCTCCCAGATGTGTGCTGGGTTAGTCATGCTAGACAGCTTAGTTGTTTATGTAAGGAAGATGAGATGAAAGACGGCCTACAGCCGAGGTCGACACCTTTCACAACTCTGTCAGCAACCTCTGATAAGAGATCTACTAACCAATCAGTGGCATTTATTGTTCTACTGAAAAGACTTGAATGCATGCTTGAAACCAAGCATGCAGTTTAAACTTATGGGCCATTTACAGTGAAGGTTTACTATTGTTGAAATATTTTCATTTTCACATTTGTTCTCATAGTTTAAAAAAAAAATTAAACATGAAGAAAATGTTTAATATCAAAAGTTTCATTTCAAGTAAATCCATTAGTGGAAAGTACACCTCAAAGCAGGGGTGTCAAACTCAAATTCACAGTGGGTCAAAATTAAGAAGTGAAGAATAGTCACAGGGCAACTCAATATTTATTGAAAAATTAACTGCAACTGATATGAAATCTTTAACCTTTTCCTATAGTGTCTTCTTATGTTAAATTCCTTCGTTACTGCCACTTTAGCTCCACACACAAGACAAACGGGTCTGTCCTTTATAATCTTGATCAGAAAATCTGCCTCCCACCTGTCTTGAAAGCTCCTGTTGTCCATCTTTCGTTTGGCCATTTTTGTGGAGTGTGAAATTATTTTGCCAGATGTGACTCGAGCATGGCTGTCAAAGACTGTCAATAGAAAAAGGGAGCGCTTGCCGGTTTACTGTGTACCAACATACCAGCAAACCACTGTGGGATTTGTAGTGTAGGCGGCACAGGATATACCGCGGGCCAGCTCTAATGCACATTTGATCTGATCTCACGGGCCTATTATAATTGTGCTGCGGGCCAAATTTGGCCCGCCGGCCTGAGTTTGACACAAGTCCCCTAAAGGAATATTAAGACTGAAAAAAGGAAATGTGTCATGCTTTTGCTAAGGCCTTGATGACTTTTTTGAGCTTTTTTTCTCTACTTGACAATTGGCTCTTTTAATTTATCTTTAAATCCTACTCTGATCATCTTTTGATCTATTTTCAAAGCATTCCCAATGGTTTTTCAATTATGAATATGCCATTTTTAGCCAAAATCAAAAAACCTTCTAGGACATAGTTTCTGCAGAGAAGCAATAGTTCATTAGAAATTCCCCTCTGAGTTGTGGGCGAGACCGTTCATGCGTAGTAAGCCTTCCCCCCGTTTACCATCAGCCCTGTCTTTACACTCTCTCCCACTAGCTTACCCTTCATAACTCCAACCTAACATTAGCAGCACAACAAAATGGTGAGAAATGTTGGAGCTATCCAGCCGTACAATTGTGAGCTAGATGCCAGCTCGGACGAGGAAAATGTCTATGGATTAGTTGTGTGGCTCGCCGTTGTAGGTCCTATCTCACATCTACAAACTTTTTCCAACAGCGTTTTATCATCTGCTCCTGATTCATGAAGATTATAATTTAAAAACAATCGTAAAGATAATTTAAAACTTTATATATATGTCCTCCATCATGAGAAAAATGCTGCAAGAGCATGTTAAAAACACAAAAAAGACCATTTGTATCAGAGTGAGTCAAGCTTCTTTTTGTGGCAATGCTTGATTTTATAGATAGATAGGGTCACATTGAGCTTTAAATGAAAACAATGGTAGGGGGGGGCAGATTATGGGGAGTCTGTTCCCCAGGGCCAGGAGTACGTAAAGCCACCCACCCCCCAAACTCCAGCAAGTACCCGACAAAGGTTTCAGTGTGATTTTCACATCTGTATCACAGAACACCTTTCCCCACCTGTGTGTTGATGAGGCACAAAATGTGTACATTGATTGCAATAGTTAAAGAAAAATGGCCAGCTCCTGTCAACAGCGTTGACACTGACCAAACTCAATGAATGTGCTGCACAGGGGACATAACAGTTCAAATGAACTTGGACTCCATTGTACTTTCCTGACATATTACAGTTTCATTTCTGCATCATTGCAAACAGGCAATGTGATTGGCAGTTTAGGGACTATGAGTTAATAAAGGAATACCCTGCATTTGTTATAAAAAAAAAAGCTTCTGCACAGAACATTTTTAAGAAAGAGTGCACATTTCTGCAGAATTGAGATGAGATTCTCCTTTGAAGGTTCATGTGTGAAACACGTTAGGACACGCGTAGACTGTTTCCTCTCTTTTATGTCCATGCTGCACGCATTCACACCTATACACTCACCAACTCAATGTCTGCAGGTGGTGCCATTGGAGCCACACATGAGCAGCTTTAAAGAGAAGCTCGTCCTTAAGAATATGATAAAAAAGGAAGCAGACATTTCCTCCTAAAGAAAGATGCTTTCCGTTGTTCATCCGGTCTGGAGAATGACACCAGAGCCTCTTCCCTTTAACTCCCCTGCTGTATTGTCTCTTTCTGCACATTTGAAAAAAAAAATTCTGTATTGAGTTTCAAACTCACTTTCTTTGTGATCTTTTTGAAATGACAATCACACTTTTTTAAACGTTTGATTTAAAGTAACTGAAGTAACTTACTTATTACAGAAGTTAATTAAGGGTTATGCTTTTAAGACAAGAAAACCTTGATTGAAATTACATTTTAAAGAATCCAAACCTCTGCAAAGTCGGTTTAATGATAAGCAAAGCTCATATTCCTGTACAATGATTCATGGCTTTGACCGCCAATGGACGCTTTAAAGAAGCTGTATATTTTGTGGATATTCAAGACCCCTCTTTGCCACCTCTGGACTCCATATGGGGGATGTAGAGGGGGACATGTTTCGTCTGGGCGTCCAGCGAAAGTGGGGGAAGAGTGGCTGGCTGAAGTTTATGGAGATTTATGGCTCCTTCCCCAGACCTTAATTGCCTCCTTCTCTGTGGGTAGTCCTGAGAGGCCCATAGTGAGCATAAACCAGCACCGGGGCTCCTGCAGGTGGGCCCACCAAAACGTCATTCAGTGGGACTTGTTATGGAGACAAATGGTGTCACGGCGCACTCCACAACCAGACAACAAACAAAGACGAGGAAGCAAACGCCGATAGACAGTCACACACTAAAGGGACCGGGGACTTCAACTTGGCCTCAAAGACTAAAGAGATTTATGGAGGCCTTGGCTTTGCTTTATTGCTACCAATTAAAACCGTCATTGTTGAGAGTGGTAGTAAACTTCTGACATAAAGAAATATTTGTACTTAATCACAGAATTTTGCATTGGCTGTCTCAAAGCCAGAATCTCCTTTTTGGGTTTGAGTTTGAGATACACAGTTTTTCTTTAATTACATTGTGACAATGTAGACCACGACAGATGTTGCATAATGGATGAAAACATAATCATATAGAAAAAAGAAATACAGTAGAAAAGATAGTTTACTAGATCCATTATCCAAAAAACAAAGTTTAAAATGCAAGGAAAACCCCAGTGTTTACACAAGAGTGAACAGATGGGTACCATTCCTCTTCAGCTGACTGTTTTATTGATGTTCTTTTCTCATGGCTGAGAATTTTGTGGGTTAAATCAATAAAAAGATGGCAGCCACCCTGTTGCACCTGGTTAGTCAATACAATACTAACTTGGCAGAATCTAACATGGTGTTCAGGATGGATTTTTTTTTTTTTTCCATTCTTATTCTTCTCAGCATTTTTGTTGTTAGTGTGGCTACAAATATTTATGAACCTGGAAGTAACTCAAATAAACATTAAGATTTTCTTTTTAAATTTCATATAATTAGATTTTTAAGTATTGATCACACAACTGTATTGTGAAGTCAGAAACGGGGTGAAAGTTGAGTTTTACAAAATTATGAACACCATTACCAACAGGAAAGTCTAGAGAAGTGGAAGAAAAATAGTGGCAGCACTTATTCAAATTTCTACCTTTCAGCAGTTAACAGTAACTGAAAAAATCTGATTTGGATCACAATTGAATCATTAATATTTTTTAATTTGGCACCAATAAATAGCAAGTGTTGCAGTTCCAGCAAATACCTTTGGAGGTAGGTAAAAGGAGAGGAACTTCCAATCGACTCCCATGTAAAATGTCGGAATTTATACCAATATTTTATCCGGAGAAAATGTATGCATATTTAGGACACTTCTTTTTTGATTGCCAGGTAAGTGAACCTATGGGTGGACCCAACAGAGCTCTACTTTGTCCCTTCTGAATGAGTTTGAGGGGTAAAGGAGTTAGTTGGAGTATTTTCTGTTGAATGTGCTAGTCCAACTACAGACATCTTTTTTAACTTGCAGAATCGAAGGGGTGACTGTAACCCTTGTGCAATCCTATGACCCCACCCTTACATTGACGTGTTATCCCTACCATGACAAAGGTGGATAAAGGTGATGAGGATTTCATGTAATCCATGGACACCAGTCAAGATCACAAATCATTGAAGAAAAAGTTCAGCACACTGTCTTGTGGGGTCCAGACAACCTCACTCCCAACTTCAAAGTGCCTAGGATAGCACAAGGGCTAGCTGCACCATAAACACCAAAACGCTCACGAAGTAAGACATTTTTTAAATATAAACAGTTCATGCGTCTATTCCAGTGTTATTTTAGAAACTGTTTCTTTGAGCCTTTGGAAATTTATCAACTTTCTAGAAGATTAGGAATCATAAAATCTCAAATATTCCATCTCCGAAATGTTATTGGAAAATAATTATACAATACATTTTCTTTGATAACTATGGTTGTGTGGAAAATTGGGAAAACAATTCCCCAATTAATTCCAATAGAAATTTGCATTTTATGTGAAACATAAAGAAATTCAACCCTTTTCTGAATATTTTTGTGTGTGTCCCCCCCTCCTCTTGCTAATGTGGTGATATTCCTCAATCTAAAAAATCTTTAAATATTTTTCATGTTTATCAGAAACAGTGTCTGGGAGGCTGGAGTCGCAGCTGCACCAAAAGTTGATCCCGAGCAGATAAAAAAACAGACCGACTCCATGAATGGAAGGCTTGTGTCTGTCATTGAAAAGAAAGGTGGCTATATTGGTCACCAAGTTTTTTCTTTTAACATTTCTGAAAGGTTGATTTGTAAATGTTTAACTTTGTTTGTTACTCTCACTTTAACAGGTGAAAATAAAGAAGTGAGATGGGAAAATCTTTGTTTTACATTAAGTGGCATAATAATTCTGCACACTGTTAGTTGCCCAATAGTGCCTCACAGGGCTTCATCCACTGTGGAGGTTTTTTTAAGAAAAAACTTAAAACTCATCTTTTTAGTAAAGCCTTTATGTAGTTTTTACTTGTCCACATGTTGTCATTTTAATTTTAAAAATCTTGGTAACAATCAATTTAATTTATTTTGATTGTACTTGTGGGATGTGTATGTGTTGGGTTTTATCTGTTGTTATCTATTTTATTTTACTACTATTATCATGTTTGGTATTTTACCTATTTTTTATCTTACTATTATCTATTTTAGTATGGGAAGCACTTTTTAATGCTTTGTAGCAGGAAGAGTGCCATACAAATAAAGTTTAATTTAATAATGTAGTAGATGTAACTACATTTTAAGTAAGCCAAAACTTCAGTTTTACTACTTGAATATTTAAGTTTAAGGGTTTGTTTACATTTTGGAATGAGCAGGTTCAGTGTAGTATTACAACAATAAAATTAATAAAAAATAATACATAATACAACTTGCCTAATAATAGTGCATGCTGTGTATTGATAGTGGACAGCACAGAATGGCCTAGAGTTTAAATAGTACAACTTGTCCAAACTCTAATAAGATTCATAACATTTTTTTCATTTTTAAAGTATTAGTGGAAGGAAACTCTTATTTTTAGTGTGGCTTTTTTGCATGGGGTGTTAGGACCTTTAGCAATGACAGGCTCATGTTTTTTGCAGCCAAGCACATCTTGAGTAGCTCTGCGATGAATCCAAGAGTTAGATGGATGAGAGGCAGTAAGTGCACTAATGACCGGGTACAGTCTGGCTACTCAAACCATGAATATTGGATACATGTAGCAGCACATTTACACTGCAGACCCCCCTCTCCCTCCAGTCAAGCTGCAGCTTTTCATTAACCAGAGTTCTCCTGTAGATCACAGGGCTCACAGGTCCAGCATACTGTCATTAATAAAGCTGAAAACTCTACGTGAGGGAGAAATAGCAAAATATGAAGCAAAAAATTAAGACCCACTAGATGCTGACTAAAATTCTGTGGATTTAATAATAATTTCTAAGTGGCTTGTTTATAGATAAAAAAAACCCACAATTTTCCAAGAAAAATATTTATAGCTCCAAACGGAAAGTGCGCACGGAGCCATGTTTGTCTTATAAATAACTATGCTTCCTTTCTAATGGTTACCATAATTAGTGTTATTATCTACAGTCTGCTCTGTTCCCCCAGAAACAACTGCCTAAGTTGTTTTGTTAAATGTAGAGGAGCAGTCATTTCAAAATTAACCTTTGCTGTAATGTTTTTCCAGGAAATGGCAAAAAGGCAAAACAGGTACCAACCCAAAATGAATAAATGAAAAAGTTCCTGTGAACCATCTGGATCCTTTTTTTCCATCAGTCCAAAGCCTCACAGAGAGATGATGTCACGGTTCCTCCGGCTGCTACTCCTCCCCTCCCTGCTCCTTCATTGGAACCAGCTGACCTGCATCATCTCATCACCTGGCAGACCTTCTTAAGGAGATCCATCCCAGCATACTACGCCAGTCCGTTATACTCACTCCGGTGATCACGCCTGGCCTCAAGTTAAGTTACTCTCGCTTTAGTAATCCTAGCTTGTACTTACCGTCTGTCTCACGTCTTCAGGTCTTCACTCCATTGGTCACGCTGGTTCCTCGCTCCACGCTGATTACATCATCCTCGACGTCCTCGCCTTGCCTCAAGCTGGTTACGCTGTCCTCAGCGTTCACGCCTCGCCTCAAGCTGATTACGCTGTCCTCAGCGTCCACGTCTCGCCTCAAGCCGGTCACGCCGCCCTCGGCGCTCCACCACGTCACGGACTGTGAACGCCGTCCTCGGCGCTCCACCTCGCCACAGCAGTTTCCTGCATCCACGACGTCCCCTGACTTCTATAATTAAAACATCCTGTTAAATACAACGCCTTCCTGAGTTTCTTCCGGGTTCCAGCATCTGGGTCTCCCTAGTAGTCCGATCATGACAGAACGGACTGGCCATTACCCAGACCCAGCTGACCCGGAGGGACTCCGCTTGGCCGTCACTCACCAAGGCATCGCTCTGGGACGGCAAGCTGAATCCCTCAACCAGATGGCCGCCGCCCAGCAGGATCTTTTCCGTCGCTTGGACGGTATTTCTCTGGCTCTGACGGATTTAACCTCCCGAGGACCTACTAACGCCTCAGTCAGCAACACGGGTTCCGCCACCGGAAGCCCGGGCCCCGCTACAGACAAAGCAGCTCACGAAAACATCCGGCTCCTTCCTGAGCCTTTCCTGGGTGACGTAGGAGCCTGCGGGGGATTCCTCCTGCAATGTCGTTTGATCTTCCAGCAGGCACCTCGGCACTATCATGCAGACCACAGCAAAATCACCCTTATAGTGAACTCTCTCCGGGGTAAAGCGCTTCAATGGGCTCAGGCTTACCTGACCGCTAATCCCATCTCTCAAGTTCCTTTCGAACGCTTTTTAGTCGAGTTCCGGCTGGTTTTCGACCAACCCCGCAAGGAGGAGGAGGCCACCCGCCGACTGCTAGCCCTCAAACAACGCCACAGATCCGTGAGTGACCATCTAATAGACTTTCGGATTCTAGCTGTGGAGGCGGGTTGGCCGGATATAGCCCTTAAAGGGGTGTTCTACCAATCCCTTAATGACTCGATTAAAGACCATTTATGTTCGCAACCCGAGGCTAGCTCTTTTGAAGAGCTCGTCACCGCGGCCTTGCGGTCCGACATGCGTCTCCGTGAACATCATGCTGAGCGCCCCCGTCAAGACAAGAGACTCCTTACCAGTGCTTCTCCTCCATTCCCTGCTGCTAACTATGTTCATGTTATGTCTCACGATTCTGTCGGACTCTCCACAGAGGAACCGATGCAGATTGGACATTCTAAGCTCACCCCTGAGGAGCGGCAGAGACGAAGAGATGAGGGGGCGTGTTTCTATTGCGGCCAGACCGGTCACCTCGTTCATCAATGTAAGCTTCGTTTAAACTCCCGAACCCCCCGTTAGAAGGCAGGCCACGGGCGGGTCAATCTTCTCTCTCTACCGAGAGACCTTTTCTTTATTTACCTGTCAAGTTAAGTTTTTCTTCTAGTGTTTTTGAAGGTAGAGCCCTTATCGACTCTGGAGCTGAGCAGAGTTTCATTGATGACTGTCTTGTTTCTGAGCTTAACATTCCCACAGAACCTTTGGATATCCCTGTCAGGGCGGCCGGATTGGGTGGTCAGGTCCTCACTCACATAACCCACCGTACTAAGGCCGTTCGTCTCATCACGTCTGGTAATCATCACGAACTCATTCAGTTTTACATTACCAAGACCCCCCAGTCTCCCATCATTCTAGGGTTCCCCTGGCTTCGCGCTCACAACCCCCAGTTCGATTGGGTTAATCTCCACGTTACCAACTGGAGCACTACCTGCATGGCTAATTGTCTTCGTTCCGCCATACCCTCGGTTTCTCCTCGTTGTGATCCAGATCCTGAGGAGATCGATCTTTCTAGGGTTCCTCCGTGCTACCACGATCTTGGGGCTGTCTTCAGTAAGACCAGGGCTGGTTCCCTTCCTCCCCACAGGCCGTACGACTGTTCCATCGAACTAGTTAAAGGCGCTACGCTGCCTAAGAGGAGGCTATTTAATTTATCAGGCCCTGAGAAACTGTCAATGGAAAAATATATCCAGGAAGCCCTCTCGGCTGGTCATATTCGCCCCTCATCTTCTCCGGTCGGTGCGGGGTTCTTCTTCGTCCAGAAGAAGGACAGAACTTTGCGCCCATGCATTGATTACCGCGACCTCAATCAAATTACTGTTAAAAATAAATATTCCCTTCCGCTTATTGACTCTGCTCTACATTCTGTTCAGGACGCTCGAGTCTTTTCCAAGTTGGACCTCCGTAACGCTTATTATTTGGTTCGCATGAGGGAGGGGGACGAGTGGAAGACCGCCTTTAACACCCCACTCGGTCATTTCGAGTATTTGGTGATGCCTTTTGGGCTCACCAACGCTCCTGCTACCTTCCAGAATCTCGTTAACGATGTTCTTCGTGATTTTTTGAACCGCTTCGTCTTTGTTTACCTTGACGACATCCTTATTTATTCACGCGATCTGGATGAACACACCCACCATGTCCGCCAGGTTCTCTCACGGCTTTTAGAGAACCGACTATATGTTAAAGCCGAAAAGTGCGAGTTTCATGTACCCACCATTTCATTTCTGGGTTTCATCATTGACTCTGGTAACATTCGCCCCGATCCGGCCAAGATCGCGGCCGTCACCAGCTGGGAACCTCCCACTTCCCGTAAACAACTTCAGAGGTTCCTCGGCTTCGCAAATTTCTACCGTCGCTTCATAAGGAACTATAGCAGCATTGCCGCTCCGTTGACTCAACTCACCTCCGTTACTAAACCGTTTCTCTGGACCCCCGAAGCTCAATCCGCATTCACTAGACTTAAGCACCTCTTTACTTCCGCTCCCATTCTATCACAGCCTGATCCTCTCCGACAGTTCGTTGTCGAGGTCGACGCTTCCGATTCTGGTGTGGGAGCGATTCTTTCCCAACGGGAGGTTGGCTCGGGGAAACTGAAACCATGTGCGTTCTTCTCTAGGAAGCTTTCTACGGCGGAGAGAAATTATGACGTCGGTAACCGCGAACTCCTCGCCATTAAACTCGCTCTGGAGGAATGGCGTCACTGGCTCGAGGGGGCTGAACATCCGTTCATCGTTTGGACGGATCATAAAAATCTCGCCTACCTACGTACAGCTAAACGCCTTAATTCACGTCAGGCCCGTTGGTGCCTTTTTTTTGACAGGTTTGATTTCACTATCACCTACCGGCCGGGTAGCAGGAACATTAAACCAGACGCCCTCTCACGTTTATTTTGTTCAGGGGATGACCAGGACAGCTCTCCCATTATTCCCCCCACATGTATTGTGGGTAATTTGACATGGGACATTGAGAGCAGGGTCATCCAAGCTCAGGGAGAGGAACCTGACCATCCTCCGGCCCCCCCTGGAACTCTTTACGTCCCCTCCTCCCTCCGCTCGGATGTCCTGGTTTGGGGGCACACGTCGCGTATTGCTTGCCATGGCGGCATTCATAGAACCCTGAGGCTCGTGCAACGTAGATTTTTCTGGCCTTCCATGGCTCGGGACGTGAGGGAATTCGTTGCGGCTTGCGACGTCTGCGCCCGCTCTAAGTCTCCAACTCGCCGCCTGCTGGTCTCCTCCATCCTTTACCTGTTCCGCAGCGGCCCTGGTCCCATCTCGCCATGGACTTCATCACTGGGTTGCCGGCCTCTCAGGATAACACCGTCATTCTTACAGTTGTCGACCGTTTTTCCAAGGCTGCCCATTTCATTCCCCTTCCCAAGCTGCCCACGGCCACCGAGATGGCTGACGTCTTGATTCGAGAGGTATTCAGGCATCACGGCATCCCCAGTGATATTGTCTCCGACCGCGGGCCCCAGTTCATATCCCAGGTCTGGCGGGCTTTCTGTTCTGCTCTGGGTGCCACGGTTAGCCTCACATCCGGTCATCATCCCCAGTCAAATGGGCAAGCGGAGCGTGCAAACCAGGAGCTCGAGGCCGCCCTCCGTTGTGTGGCCGCCCAAAACCCCTCCAACTGGTCTTCATTCCTGGCATGGATCGAGTACGCCCACAACAGCCATCCGTCTGCTGCTACCGGTATGTCCCCGTTTGAAGCGTCCCTCGGATACTCTCCACCCTTGTTCCCCTCCCAGGAGCTGGACTTGGCGGTCCCGTCGGTTCAGCATCACCTGCGACGCGCCCAGCGTATATGGACTCAGGCCAGGGCCGCTCTCCTGCGCACTAGAGAGAGGAACTGCAGGATCGCTAATCGCCACAGGGTGGAGAGCCCCGCCTACCAACCGGGACAGAGGGTTTGGCTGTCTTCACGGGACATACCGCTCCAGGCCACCTCCCGTAAACTGGCTCCACGCTACATTGGACCTTACCCCGTCGAGAGGGTCATAAACCCCTCCTGTGTGCGGCTGCGGCTCCCGGCGGCGCTTAAGGTGCACCCCACGTTTCATGTCTCGCAGCTTAAGCCTGTCCAGGAGAGTCCTTTGTGCCCGCCGTCCGCTTCCCCACCGCCCGCCCGGGTCATCGACGGCGCTCCTGCCTACACCGCCAGCAAGGTGTTGGACGTCCGCCGCCGGGGGCGCGGTTTCCAGTTTCTGGTGGACTGGGAGGGTTACGGTCCGGAGGAGCGCTCATGGATCTCCCGCTCCCTCATTCTGGACCGTACCCTCATTGACGATTTCTTTCGGGACCACCCTGATCGTCGTCCGGGACCGCCTGGGGGCGGTCGTTGAGGGGGGGGTACTGTCACGGTTCCTCCGGCTGCTACTCCTCCCCTCCCTGCTCCTTCATTGGAACCAGCTGACCTGCATCATCTCATCACCTGGCAGACCTTCTTAAGGAGATCCATCCCAGCATACTACGCCAGTCCGTTATACTCACTCCGGTGATCACGCCTGGCCTCAAGTTAAGTTACTCTCGCTTTAGTAATCCTAGCTTGTACTTACCGTCTGTCTCACGTCTTCAGGTCTTCACTCCATTGGTCACGCTGGTTCCTCGCTCCACGCTGATTACATCATCCTCGACGTCCTCGCCTTGCCTCAAGCTGGTTACGCTGTCCTCAGCGTTCACGCCTCGCCTCAAGCTGATTACGCTGTCCTCAGCGTCCACGTCTCGCCTCAAGCCGGTCACGCCGCCCTCGGCGCTCCACCACGTCACGGACTGTGAACGCCGTCCTCGGCGCTCCACCTCGCCACAGCAGTTTCCTGCATCCACGACGTCCCCTGACTTCTATAATTAAAACATCCTGTTAAATACAACGCCTTCCTGAGTTTCTTCCGGGTTCCAGCATCTGGGTCTCCCTAGTAGTCCGATCATGACAGATGATGCCATATTGTTACACCGAAGTGACCTCAGTTTATCTTTTAGCCATTTTTCTTGCAATATCTGCTTTCTTTTAAAAAAGAAGCCGATATTGCTAAAAATTCCAAATTACCCAAATCGATGTGTACATTCGTAATTAAAGAAAACTTGCATTTTGGTATGCTTCATACAAAAGTGATTCAGAGTTCCCTTTAATGCCCAATTACATGACTAATGACTTTATATGCATATAAAAAACCGTTGTCAAAACTAGTCAAAGTGACTAAACGTGGCTGTCCTTCAGGTTGACATTGATTAACCTTAAGACAGAGCTCTTTCCACTTGTCACTTCCAATGTGTTACGTGACATTTTCTGTAGCATTTAGGGGGAAAATTTGCACTCACCACATTACACCAGACTCTGTTTGTACATTTTCCCTCTGATCTAAAGCTAAAACAAAAATAACCCCACCAACCACCTGAAATTTAGTTTCAATAAAAAGATTTAATCCGACTGACTGTTGTCTTTTTGTTCCCAAGCAATCCTAAGCTATATCCTTAAATGACAACGTGCAGTTTTGAACCTGCTGATTTCAATGTCTTTGTGACAAAAAAACGAATTATTATATGCATGTATCGACTTTCATCTGAATAAAACAAATGACCCAGACCCATCTGGTATAATTTTCCTTTTTTTACTCTAGTGACCTTTACAACACTATCATTTACCTTACTTTCTTGCACATTTCTTTTAAAAAAGTGTGAATGAAGTGAATTCATGATGACTTTCGATAGTAACTAAAAGTCACGTCGTTTTTTCCTGCAAAAATCAATTTAAAGTATCTATTCTTTAAGAGTCACAAAATCTGAACAACTCAAATATATAAACATTGTCCTTTTCTGATAAAGTTTACTTAAATTCTAAAATTTTTTTGCTGTAAGCCATAAAAGTACTGTATTTTCCACCCTATATTAAAAGGCGCATCATCAATAAATGGTTAATTTTCAAACTCATGTCATATGTAAGACGCTCCGAACCATTAGGTGCACTACTAGTAACATGTTAGTAACATGTAAAAAAAAAAGGTCCAACACTGCTACTCTTTAGCTGAATTAGCATATTTAAAATGACACCCACCTTGTCTACAACTCATTAAAAAAAACACACTGACATGTACCTCTCAAAATCCATTCAATATCAGTAAACACAACCAGAATTTATCCATATATAAGGCAGACCAGATTGTGAAAAGTGCTTTTTGAAAAAAATGAAGGCTTTAAGTGCGTCTTACTGAAAATACAATATTAATTTTTTCTATTTGGTGTCAAAAGTCAAGACACTTTGAACTCCAGCAGGTGGACTTGGCCACGCTGGCATGACTGAGATGAAGATATTTGCATCTATGAGGGCATTATTGCATAACACATGGTGAGTGTTTAGCTGATGTGTCCTATGTGTTGATATAGAGGTAAGATTTGAACAAATGCAGCATGTTGAGCCTGACGCATGGAACTCTGCAGTCCCAGTGGTGAGGAGAGCCCCCTTGCTTTCCCCCCATTCCTTGGTCTAATGAAGACCAGAAGAGAAAATATCAAGACCTCAATCAGCCGGGAATCCACTTCACATATGTTTTGATGAATCTCCACTCATGTGCAGAGCCCTGCGATCTCCTGGGATCACGCTGCTGAGCCTTATCAGGATTCCTCGGAGGACTCAGTCAACAAAACCACATGGCTATCACTGACAGGCAATGCTTTGACACACAGCGGCAACACCTCTGTGTTTGATCATGTGATATACCAGAAAAACCCAGGCTGGATTGTCTCTATGATTATGATCGCAAGCTCTAATTTGTCAACAAGCAAGATAAAGGCTTTGTTTATAGAGCAGTTACAGAGAGGGCTTTTAGCTGGTGGGGTTTTTTTTCCAACTCTTTTAAAGCAGGTATTTTCAGAGAAAACAAAGCAAAGTTGAAAAAAAAAGCAGGTTCCACATTTAAATAATTTTTTATTGAAAAGGTTTGTAAAAAAAATAATAATAATAATAATAAAACATAAAGACAAATCCAAAGGACCGAGTCATGCTGGGTTGATTTTTGGGGAGTTGTGTTGACAAAAAACCTTGTTGTATTTGCAGGGACTACTTTGCTTCCTTAGTTATCTTGTTTAGGATATCCAACCATAAATGTATGCTATTTTCATGTTTTTAGTGATGGTTTTTACCTTTTTTAGTGGCTAAGAAATTGTTTTTTTTGTTTTGCTTTTTGTCTGTTTAGTTTTTTTTTTCTTTTTTTCAAAAACATGAACCATCTTACTACAGGGGGTCTTTTGGAGTCAATACAAATATTTGACACAAAGTTTTAAGTAGTTTCACCTTTTCATCGTGTATCTCACAGACACAGAAGGTAAAGATGTGAACACTACACTCTTAAAGCTTCTGTGAACCTCAGCCAGATGCATCAGTGTTTAATTATCACAAAAATGATCAACATCCGTTTTGTCGGCTGTTTTGAAGCAGATGTTTTTCAGTTAAATCAAACTGTATTTTTAACTAATGGCACAGTTGCATCCAAGCAAACCCTGCTTTAATTAAGTAACTTGTAAACAACAATTTCTATAAAAAAATATATTGTTTGTACCCAAATCAGTTTTGCGCTGACTTGTCATGCCGGCCCAGACTGTTGCAGCTCCTACATCAAGGTCAACCCTGGTGACCATGTTGACCTCGTCGTATCGCTCAGCTCACCTTCGCAACGCTCATGACCATCATTTCTGTGCAAGGTGACCTGACACCCATCAGTGAACAGGACGTTAGACCGTTGCTGCATTGTTCAGATCACATGGTCTTGTTCATTCATTCATTCATTTTCTCTTCCGTTTTGTCCCTTTCGGGGTCACAGGGCTGCCGGAGCCTATCCCGGCCTATTGTGGGCGAAGGCAGGGGATGCCCTGGACAGGTCGCCAGTCTGTTGCAAGGTCACATGGTCTTGTGTATACTGCAAATGTTTACAGCAGTGTCTTAGTGTCGGTGGAGTTACCTGCAACGATCATCTGGCATTCAGGTCAAAGTGGTGGATTTAAATATACTGTTTTTCGTGTTCCAATACCTTCACACTTGGCTTGGAAATGAGTGGCCACTTCCAAATTAATCATCACATCACATGCCCTCTGAATATATAACATCAGACTGTTAAAACAATACAAATACAAATTTAAAAAGTTGTGTAATTTTTTGTGTTTTCATAACAGTTGTATACACATTAGTTGAGATCTATGTCCACTAAGACTTTGTTTAACAGGTGTAAAAATCTACATGAGAAGGAGACTGTCAATTAACTTGGGAAAAAAAGCAGTGTGATCTATTTAAGTATGAATCAAGCTCTCACATTCCTTTTCTAAATGTGAACTCAACTCACAGGCACCAGATTTTGACAATTCAGCTGTTTTTTAAATCACTGTTCGAGACTGGTTTCGGAGGGGAGCCATTTTCTGCTGACTTAGAGAAAAAAAGTATAACAACACACGAAATTAACAGAATGTGTTTACAAACTAACTGATTTCCAGAAAAGAATGAAGCCAGACAAAGATTCATTCAATGGTTTTACCAGTAGTAGAATAGAACTAGAGGCACTGAGGTTGGCTAAATGTCCCCCATGTTAGGAAGTGTTTATATCTAGGCTTAGTTATATTTAAATCCTAAAATTTACAAAAAATGCTTTCTAACACTAGACTAGCTTTATTTTGGAAATGTTTGGTAAAAATGTTAGATGACCTGATAGCGGATCTATTTACTGTCTACTGTTGATTTTTTCCTCAAACAAAATAAAGCCTTCAGCTTCTTTTTTTCTTCTTTTTTTACTATATGTTCAATATTCCATACACTCTGCTGTACTTCTTTGCATCAGCTCGTTCACATGTTTTATTAAAGCCATATGATGCAAAAAGCACTCTAGGTTTAATGAAATATTCAAATCTGTGATATTCTGCTTCTCTAATGTTGTACTAATGAGTGCATTACCATGTTCAGTATTTAAACATTGTCCTGCAATAATTCATATCCGCTTTTTTGTTATTTAGCTCACTTCACTGTTACATTGGTGGGTTTAGATGGTTGCAGCGGGTTTGGTTTGCCAGAAATATGGCCTTTTTCTCAGCCTCTACTGATTTGGTTTGCATTGTTTCAACTTTCACTGATGACAGAATGATCCATCTTCTCTTTTGTTTAGGTGAATGTCAAGTTCTACTCATTGGACCAATGACAAATGCATGAAAAGATTGTTTATTTAAAATGAACCTACTTAAAAACAAAACACAGATGGGCAGCTTAACAAACTTTTTCAAAGAATTTAAACTCTTGTGATGACACAAATATTTAGTTATATAATCATTAGGCAGCATTTCAGCAAGTGTACGAGGGACTGGTTTAATCTTAGACAATCGCTATGTCCAAATTCCTTCCTTACTCCCAAACTACTGAAAGACTATGTAGTGTAAAACTATCCAGAGCCCTAGATTTTAAAAGTAATTTAGGCACCTTGCTCAACTGTATTTTTTAAACATTATTGAAACATGATATCACCAATTTCACAAAGCAAAAACCTAATAAACATGAACATTTTACAAAAAATCTTTATGAATCCACTGTGGTCTGATGATGAAACACTGATTGTTTATGAAAAAGAAATTCAATACATTTTTTCACAAAAATTGTTTACATGCAATGCATTAAGGTCAATACTCTCTAGTCTAGTGAGGATTAGTGCACACTGGCTTTTCGAGGGCACTCAATTTTGAAAATCACAAGATTATCACAAGAAAAAAAACATGCTTTCTCGTGATAATTTGATAGTGACAATTGTTATCAATTGTCACCTTAATTGGTACCATAAAGAATATATAATGTTAAACAATTTTATTTTATTTATTATTCTGAACAATGTTTTATTTTGGAAAATTGTCTGATTTTTTTGACCACATCTGTCTATGACTCCCTCTTGATGCATGATAAGACACTTGCAATAGTCACGTGTCTTCTGCAAGCTTCTTTCAAGGGCTGCTACAGCAGGAATCACATAATGGATTACCACTGAATTGAAATCCCAAAGCTAGCAAAGTCAACAAAAGCTACTCGTCCTTGGAAAGTTTCTTTGAGCAGAGTAAAAGAGCCAACGGGGAGAAATAGAAAAAGTACCTAAAACTTCAAAGAAGAAGAGAGCTGCATTTAACAAACAGTAGTGGTTCTTAAAAAAAACAGTATGGATTCATTGCGACAGTCCACTCTGTGTAGTACACAGTCACCAGTTCTCTATGCTTACAAGGACACTGCACACCAAAAGATGATCAGAGTGGGTCTTTAAACTGGTCAATGCCATTAAAAAGTTGCAAGCCGGTTTTAACGTGAAGCCACAAGACTTAAAGTCCTTGTGGTGGTAGATCTTCTTTATTTACTTTTTTTTTAATAGATGAGGTTCTAGGGACCGTGACTGCTGACTCTTCCATCATCTAAAAACAGACATTTGTGTTTGGATTTTGAAACGTGTAGAAACCAGAAGACCGGAGAAATATGCCCTAATCTATGAGGACATGATTTATGTAGTAACATTGTGATGGCAGAATATGGACTCGGCACAAACAGCTTTAAACACATATCTGCCTTGCCTCATTACAATCAAAGTCACTTTATTCATTCTCCTCCCTCATTCTGATCTCATTTTGAACTTTAGTTCATCTTGAATACATCTTCATGTCTAATCACATGTAATCATGTAACTGACTGACTGACATCTGATTTAAAAAGCTGTTCATCACATTTCGTTAACATTAACATGTAAATTCCTTAAAAAATCCAGAAGAGCCTTATCATAGTTGTGTTTTAATATTTACCCCATAACACATTTTCTCATTAAGACTTTGATGTGTAGATTTACCAAAAAAATAATGGAAGATGAGGAAAATTCCTATTTTCTGTCATTTCCAATAACAAATCCTGTATAATATGTAGAATCAAGACTAACATTTTTCAGTCTTTTGTCATGTTGATTATTATTGTCAGCCTGTGGCACTGCCTACAAGCTCTCCCTGCACTTCTTGCTGCTGATCACCTGGATCAGATGCGTTCAGTCAATCAATGTGGAAACACCTGGGTCAGCTACTCAGCAGCAAGGAAAGAAGGGAGAGCTAGAAAAAGAGCGGTGGATCTCTAGGACAAGGCAAATATTTCTACTGTCATTTAGACCTTCCAAACAGGAGAGAAACTGAATGCAGGTATCATTATTAAAATTATTTTCAATGTTTTGGAGAAGAGTGGCTGTTAACAACCAAGCACCGGTTTATAAAAAATACCATGTATTTACACTCCCACTCAAACACTCCCAGCAGGTCCCTGAGATCATGTGACCAGGGTCTGCTTGCTGTTAAGAGAACCCGGCTAAAAACTAGAGGAGGCAGAGCCTTTGCAGCAGTGGCTCTATCCCTCTGGAATCCCCTTCCTCTTAGCCTGCGATCCAGATAATCAAAGTTTTCTTTTAAAAAGCAGCTGAAAATATATGTTCTTTAAAATGTTTTTTTCCTACTTCCGTTTTTATTTTCTGTGTTTTACTTTGTGACTTATTGTGAAGCACTTTGTGATTTTTATATTCAAAGTGCTATATAGATAAAGTTTATATCCATCCATCCATCCTTCCATCTTCCTCCACTTATACGGGACCTGGCACTTCCTCCAGCGGCGTTCCCAGGCCAGCCGAGAGACGTAGTCTCTTAAGCGTATCCTCGGTCTTCCCTGGGGCCTCCGCCCAGTGGGACATGCCCGGAACACCTCTCCAGGGAGGCGCCCAGGAGGCATCCGGACTAGACGCCCGAGCCACCTCAACTGGCTCCTCTCGATGTGGAGGAGAAGCGGTTCTACTCCAAGCTTCTCACCCTATCTCTAAGGGGCGACAGTGGCTCAGGTGGTTGAGCGGGTCGTCCAATGATCGAAGGGTTGGCGGTTCGATCCCCGCTCCCACCAGCCAAAATGTCATTGTGTCCTTGGGCAAGACACTTCACCCTCCTTGCCTCCAGTGTGGCTCCACTGGTGTGTGAATGTGCATGAATGATCCCAGTGATGGTCAGAGGGGCCGTAGGCGCGAACTGGCAGCCACGCCTCTGTCAGTCTGCCCCAGGGCATCTGTGGCTACAACCGTAGCTTACCATGTATGGTAAGTAGTATGTATGAATAAGGAGTGAATGAATAATGGGCACAATGTATGCACTTTGGGTGTCTTGAAAAGCGCAGATAAATCCGATCCAATATTATTATTATTATTAGCCACCCTGCGGAGAAAGCGCATTTCAGCCGCTTGTATTCAGGACCTCGTTCTTTCGGTCATGACCCAGAGCTCATGACTATAGGTTAGTATTGGAATGAAGATCGACCAGTAAATTGAGAGCTTTGCTTTTTGGCTCAGCTCTCTCTTCACCACGACGGACCGACACAGCGACCACATAACTACAGATGCCGCTCTGATCCACCTGTCAATCTCACGCTCCGGTCTTTTCTCACTCGTGAACAAGACCCCAAGGTATTTAAACTCCTCCACCTGGGGCAAGGACACTCCACCCACCGAGACATGGCAACTCCCTTTCTCCGGTCAAGAACCATGGCCTCAGATTAAGTGGTGCTGACCCTTATCCCAGCTGCTTCACCAGGACGGAAACCGCACTGTTGTTCCTGAATCTGAGGTTCGACCATCTGACGGACTCTCCTCTCCAGTACCCTGCCATAGACTTTCCCCGGGAGGCTGAGGAGTGTAATTCCCCTGTAGTTGGCACACATCCTCTGTTCCCCCTTCTTATATAAGGGCCGCTGGGTATATATATATATATATATATATATATATATATATTTAACCCCTGCTTACACACCTCTGAGAAGGAGCTCAACCTCAATCTTCAAGACCATCACAACTTGGCACGAGGATGCACTCTTCCAGCTCCAGGACTGCTTCGAACACACTGAATGGAGTATTTTTTAACACCAGGACCTGACAGTATTCACAGAAGCCGTGATGCAATACATCCCCTTCTGTATGGGTACTATTACAGAAGTGAAAACGCATCCGGGTCTTTCCTAACCAAAAACCCAAAGAGGTCGGGCTATACTACTAAAAGGCTGTGACACTGTCTTTAGGTCAGGTAACAAGGATCTGTACAGGACCGCCAGACCTGAGGAGAGGGATCAGGAAGGCCAAGTTGGATTACAAAAGGAAAATAGAGGACCACCTCTCCAACAACAACCCTCGGCAGGTGTGGCAGGGACTACAACAGCTGACTACCTTCAGGGGACAGACCAGGACAGAGGCGCACTCCAGCGCTGCACTATCGGAAGAGCTGAACGCGTTCTTCTTGGGCTTCGAGACCACACCACTGCAGTCTGTAGTGCCATCACCTCACCCTCAACTCTGCTTCCAGCGCCTAACCCCTGAATGTTCAGGCACAGCACGTGGCACAGATGTTCAGCAGGGTAAACCCCAGGAAAACGGCTGTACCTGATGTAGTTCCTGGGAAGGTTCTGCAGGCCTGCGCCGACCAGCTCTCCCAGGTCTTCACAAAGATTTTAACCTGTCGCTAGCACAGACTTTCATCCCTGCTTGCCTGAAGTCATCCATCATAATTCCAAAACCCAAAAATTCATCCACAGCCTGCTTCACGGACTACCGTCCAGTTGCTCTCACCCCTGTCATCACCAAGTGTCTGGAACAGCTGCTCCTAGGAGACATCAAAAACTTCCTTCCTCCAACCTTCGACCCCCACCGGTTTGCTTACAAAGCGAACAGATCAATGGAGGATGCCAAATCCATCACCCTCCACACTGCGCTGAGCCACCTGGAACACAGAGACACCTACGCCAGGGTGCTCTTTGTGGACAATAGCTCAGCCTTTAACACAATCATTCCTGACATTCTGGTCAGCAAACTGTCTGACCTAGGACTCCACCCACTCACCTGTTCCTGGATCAAGGACTTCCTCACAAACAGACCACAGACAGTCAAACTAGGACCCTACTTATCCTCCACCTGGATGCTGAGCACAGGCTCCCCACAGGGATGTGTGCTGAGTCTTCTTCTGTACACGCTCTACATAGCAGACTGCAGACCAGCCCACACCAGCAACACCATAGTGAAGTTTGCAAACGACACCACTGTGGTGGGGCTGATCTCTGGGGGTGATGTGACGGCCTACAGAGATGAAATACTGAAACTGTCCAGGTGGTGTCATGCTAATAACCTCATCCTGAACACCACCAAGACCAAGGAGATCATCCTGGACTTCAGGAAGAACAGAGCAGATTCACCCCCACTCTACATCAACGAGAACTGTGTGGAGAGGGTCCACAGCTTCACCCTCCTGGGCATCACCATCTCGGCTGACCTGACATGGTCTAACAACTCATGGCTGTCCTCAGGAAGGCACAGCAGCTGAGAAGGCTCAGGAAGAACAAGGTGAGCCAGGAACTGCTGGTAACCTTCTACCACTCAACCATTGAGAGCATCATGTCCTACTGCATCACAGTGTGGTTCTCCCACTGCACTGAAGCAGAACGCCAGAGCCTCCGGAGAGGGGTAAAGACAGCGCAGAGGATCATCGGCTGCCCTCTCCCCTCACTGAAGGACATCTACCAGTCACGCTGCCTCAGCAGAGTGACTAGCATCATCACTGACTCCACCCATCCTGCTTTCCCCCTGTTTGATCTGCTGCCCTCTGGAAGGAGGTACAGGTCCATCAGAACCAGGATGAACAGACAAAGGAACAACTTTTTTCCACAGGCAATCACCCTTCGGAATACACACACTTCCATCAACTACACCCCACTCTGACTTTTTACAAATGCTAAATTACTGACTACTACACATGTGTGCAATAACTGACTTTTGTGCAATAACCGGGTCTCTGTGCAATAACACACAATATCTACTATGCTGCGCTCATGGCAACTGAACTTATTCCATTCTATTTTTTATACGTATTTAATATTCAATTGTTTCTGTACAAAGATTCTACATTTTTGTTTAGACATGTGAGTTACAGTATTTTCATTTTTTATTTTATTCTATTTTCTTAACCACTCCAAGGCTGCTGCAATTTCATTGTATCACCCTGTACAATGACAATAAAAGGATTCTGATTCCAATATACAATAAGCGTCATGTGCACAAAACTAGAGGTAGAATTTCAAGGCCAGTCTCACATCCTTGATGAAGACCAATTTAAGTTTTAAGTCATTGAATGTTGGATGAAAATTGCAAACCAAGCCTTAACCTTTAGTGCAAGGACTCATTCCTGAGCTTATGGGCTGATTTTACTATTACACCCATGGATTACATGTTCTCTTCCAAATATTTGACTCCCATAGGTGGGCACAAAGGATACTCCAAATGGCTTTGTTTACAAAATACTTTTCAGGAACCTCATATACAGACTTTTGCCAAGAAAGAAGAGAATATAAAGAAAGATATAAAATATTAAACAAAATTTTAAAATTACAGATATGTTCAAAACAAAAAGGGACAAAGTCAACACAGTAGCTATTATCAGTAGAGAAGTTATTGTAATTGTGACACACTGAAAGTATCAAAAAACCACAAATAAATACAATCAAGAAAAAGAACACTTCACTGAAGTTATAGAAACTGTACAGAATATTTTAAAAAGTTCATTTTGTTGTCATTTCACAATTAGATTGAGAGTGAAACTTGTATATGAGGACATTACTCAAAACCAGTACCAGTGACCTCAAAAGAGACACATCAAAAACATCCTCCTGCAGCTAACATAAGACTTTTAGACATGCCCTAAAGCTGTTCTTTTGTGCACTTTTCCTGTTTTTGATCTGACCACCACAAAGTTTTTGATTTAAAGATGCCATAAAAGTTGGTTAAAAGTATATATTCTTCTCTTTAAATCTGACCCATTGTGTAAAGACGAAATATGTGTCTTTATGTTAGCTTGAGTTTAATCCTTCAAAAAATAGTTAAAACATGAGCCCTAATTTTAACTCTGCACCCGAAGGTTAGCCTAAAGTGAACCCAGAGGCTTTTGCGCCGAGCTGTGATTTATTCATCAGCAATATCATGAAGAGATAATGAATTTTAGGAGAGTGGATCAATTTAAATTAACCACAATGATGAGGACATGTTACTGCTTTCTACATTTCTTTCATGTGGAGTGGTCAGTTTCTTTGCTGTATAGTTAGTTTTTCTTGTTATTTAAAGAAGAAATGTTAAGTCTTAAACGTAAAGTTTGCAAAAAACAATTGACTTTTAGCTGGACTGCATGAGCATGTTGAAATGCAATCAAAAAGTCAAATTCTTATCTTCTTGAAATGCCCCCAAAAATGTACAAAATTTCCCGCAGCAAAAGAAAAACATAAATAACATTTTCTTGAGGTAGATTTTACTTTATCCTGCTGTATTTCTTAGTCTTTGTTACTGTTGTACACACAAAAAGGTATTTGCCAGGTTTGTGGTTTGGTTTGAAAGTAGGAGGCAGCATGTGAGAAAACAGGAAGTTAGCCAGCTAAGCTGTTTCTTTCTTTTGTCTGCGCTGCACTTTAACCCATTGACGGAAATAGAGCTATGGAAAGTGTGACTTCTGCCCCAGAAAACAAAATGTTCATTGCAAGTAAAAACAGTGCAAAACAAGTTGAGCGTCTGGCAGCAAGAGCTTTCCAGAGGACATCCCCCTGAAATGTGACTCAGAGCTTAGATCGCTGAGGAATAAAGATTTCAAGAAAAAGAATCAACATAATTAAAAGTGGTTCTTTCATCCCCGAGCAAAATGATTTTTTTTCTTGCAGTTCGTTTGGAAGAAAACTGGAGCAAACCAGATCTCCGTATGGCTACTTAATGTTGGGAAACTTATGCTTATATTTTTACTGCCAGCTTGTTGTTTTACATTTTCAACATTCTGCACACAGGATGCCATAAGAGGCTGACACTGCTGTTTAACTACAGCTTCATTTATCAAACTAAACTTCTGGCTCATGGCATGAAATTGTGAGCAAAGGAAGTAAAACATACGTAAAAACAGCTAGTTAGTTGTCACTGTAATTAAAATAAACTACAAAACATAAAACTAAAAATTACAGTTTGCTTAGAAGCAGCAAAAACCTTTTATTGTGTTGTATAGCGTTGAATTTTAATTAATTCTATCTGACAGTTAGCATTTTTAGTTTATTTTGTCCTTTTTGAAAGCTTGCCTGAAACTTTCTAGATTCTTTATCTTATAATATTTCTTGTTAAGTAAAAATGACTTGCTTCATGTACGGATAATTTTATTACTTTCTAGCAATGTTCTTAAGATTGGTTTTGTTTTCCTATTTTTAGGCCACATTTTTTTGCTGTGTGCAAAAACATTACAGTCAGTTTGATTAATAAGCACACGTACTGAACAACAGTGCAGCAAACATGAGAAAACACAAAGTGCACTGATAATGGAGAAGAGCGTAATAGAGATGGACGGTCCAGAGAAAGGTCATGATCTTCAGTCAACAAAAGGTTGTTTAACCATAAACACATCTGTGACCCCTCCAGGATGAAAGATGTAACTTCAGGAAACATGACTCTTTAGGTTGCTTTCCTGTATAAACAAAAATCCAATCACCTGAAGGATTCTATTATCTTTTAGGTTTTTAACTACTTTTTACTTAACTTCCTCTGATTGTACGTTTAAAAAAATAGTTTTTATTTCCAAAAAAATTTAGGGAAAGAGAGCCTCCTCTAAGGCATCTTAACTTGTTAGGACAATTGACATCTTACAGACGTATATCTTGTGAAAGCAAATGTGCTAAGTGTTTGTGTTTTACAATATTCCACAGAGAATTGAGTCTGCCTTTCTCAAACATGTGCCACTGCCGCTTCATAATAACTTGGAGCAACGGAGCTCTTAGCAGTGGTCATGGTGCATGTTTGCTGTTTATTTTGTTCTGCCTGACTTGATGGACTCCTGGGTATGAAACAGGGGCAAAGGAGGGGCCTTTGGGTCGAGAGGTCATTTGAAAAAGTAACACCAACAATAAATTGCTCTTGGGGCAGCTGTGGCTTGGAGCAAACGGAAGGCCAGTGGTTTGATTCCTGGCTTGGCAAAGGCACCGAGGAGCCCCACATTGTTCCGGATGTGTTTATTATGTGCGAGGATAACAAAGGGAAAACAACATGTTTGTTACTAGAAGGTTCTGTATAAGTCTGTGTGGCTCCAAAATAAACTATAGTGGTGAGCATATCTAGAAAAAGCACTGTATAAATACAATTTAAAGAACATTTTTTGCTTTCTGTCGCATTTTTCCTCTCTGATTTGAGGTAACTGTTAAACAAACTAATACTTTAAACGTAAGAATTTACAGCAGACAAATGCAGTCCTGTTCTTTAAAATGGTCTTTATTTAAACAAAACAACAGTTTTTCCCAAAAAAAACTATAATCACTGCTTACTGGAGGCCAAGTACTGTATTTTTTTCGCAATGTAAGGCACACCGCATTAAAAGACCCACCGTCAATGAATGGTCTATTTTTGAGCTTATGTCATATATAGGGCGTAACTATAAGGCGCATTGAGCAAAACCAAAGAGTCAGAGAGAAGTCAGTTAGTCAGTCAGACTTGATGAACTATGTACGCATTCTATGGCTTGTTTGTACACACTACACGTTTGCCATGTTAGCATAGTCACAATGCCTGGATGTCCAAACCTTGTTTGCAACACGCAAAAAAAAGACTGATATCGCTAAAACAAATTTTACTTTGACTATGCTGACTTCTACGACGGAGGGCCAACGTGAGAAAAAAAAAATTCTGGAGGATAATTTTTTTTCTCCTCACCTACAGGAAAAAAAGTCGAAATGGTGAGATTAAAGTTGAAATAAAGTTTCAAGAATAAAGTTGAAATGTTGCTCGAGAGAAGTTAAGCTGAGTCTTTAAGAATAATTCAGTCTTCACAAAACAGAATGGCTAGTATTGGTAAAGCGGAGTTTGAAAAATAAGGAGCTCAGAGTTTGAGTGAAGAGGAACGCAACTTTATTTTCATTTCATTTTTCAATCTCGCCATTTTGACTCATTTTTCCTGTAAGTGAGGGAAAAGAAAAGATTATCCTCCAGAATTTTTTGTCACACCGTGGCCCTAAAACTCTTTCATAAACTTCCAACCTAGTTAGTAACATAGAAGAAATACAGTCTGACACCGCTACACATTAGCAGAGTTAGTGTGCTCATAATACCTGTAACTCTTAACTTGTTTGCAACATGTAAAAAACTGACTGATACTGATACAACAAACGTTACTGCAACTATGTTAACTCCTCACCTTGTTAAAAATGCGTTAAAAACTGACTGACACCATTGCTCTTTAGAGTATTTACAATAATACTCAAACTTCTTATCAACTCGCAAAAAACATTTTGACAAATCACTGTGTGTTGTTTTTTGAAAATATTTAGGTTTTAAGTGCACGTTATAGTGCAGAAAATATGGTAAATATGTTTTTTTCAGAAAAAGAATGAGGTACATGGTGACAAAATGACAAAAGGAAAACAAAAATTTCTGCAAATGCATTAAATAAAATACTTTTTTAATAAATTATTTATCAACTTTTGACCAAAATTTTACATTGACCTAAAATGTTATACTTTTGACATTAATACTCACATACATATGCACACTGGATGGACACTCTCTGACTTTTTTAAAAAGATTTTGAAAGGCAGAAATTATGCTGATATTTATGCCACATATCTTAATGATCGGAGTTGGGCCAATTTATAATAAAATTAATAATACATTTTTATTTCAAGCGCCTTTCAGGTCACCTAATGTCGCTGTACAAGGTTAAAAATTAGAAAAACAGAATAAAACATCAATAAGAAATTATCAGAGTAAAACATGAATAAACATAAAAACATAAAGACATAAAGACGGGATAAAAACAGGATAGAAAAACAAAAAAATGAGGTTGTGTTAACTGAATGGATTAACTGTATGATTGTCTTGAGTTTGGATTTGAACATTTAATGGAACAGCATACTATAGCAGTTTTATGTGTTAATTTAATTCTATAAAACAGTATCTAAATATTAAAAAATAGCAGTTACTTAATAATTAGTATGGTTTTGTGGAAAACCAACTACTGTAAAAATTAGGAGGGGAGGTTGTCTGCCATGCTACAGTTAGTCATTTTCTTATTTTCTGTCAGACAAAATATGTCAAATATGTCACATTTATCTTGATATATTTGGACTGCTGGTTTGCAGGCGTCCTCAGAAAGCTAACCCTGCTGTGACATGTAACTATCGGGTGTTTGTTCATAACATTTCATTTTTCACTTTTTACTTTTGTAGTTTGCTAGTCCCTAAAACAGGCAAAACAAACTCTTCTTTTCCACTGTGTTACAGTTTAAGCTATCCTGATTTATCATCATCTCAACTGATGATCAGTTTAAGAAGCACTATTAAATGTGACACCTCAGGGTGTGTGAAATATGTTTTTTCCGCATCTGAGAGTTGCGCACCAGACAGAGCCATGCATTGGAACAATTCTCAAGTTTGTTCTTATCCAACTTTTAATGCTGAGGGTCGAGCAGGGAGTAATTGGATCAGAATTTGCGCTCAGTGTATCAGCTGATTTTGATTTTGATTAGTAATGAGTTGCATATCGGCACAAAACAAATACAAAAAGAAACAACAGACTCACATTAATATGTACTTAATGGCATGTATGTATTTAGTGGCATCTCCAGTGTTAAAAAGAGTGAAACTACATAGCCATTAGAGTACAGTGACCTAAGATAAATTTGCGGCTTATGCAAATTTAATTAAAAAAAGCAAAGTACTCGTTAGACTTGTCACCTTTTGTCTGTTTCTGTGCTCAAATCCAGACTTTGTTGTTTTGGTGTGTTGGGAAATCATTAAATATGTATAATCCATATATAGAAAATCAAAAAAAGAAAGGAAAAGCAAACTCAAAGACCCGACCCTGAGGTTAAGAATTAGACAGTAAACAATGTAAACAACAGCAACTCTTGCTGATTGTCTTCCAGGCAACATCCAAAAATAAGTGGCCTGCATTCTGAACTGCGAGTAAGTGGGATGAAACGAGCACTGAAGACATCAGCCAGCATGTTTTTGAATCATGCAGCCACCTCATAAATCAGCAACAACAGAGGATGGATGTCAGAACTTCCCACCAAAGTCCACAATGTGTGAGAGAAAAGGCACAACAGCTAAGTGCGTAGGCAGAGCGGATCAGAGCAAATGTTGCACAACAATCTTGATGTTGGTGTTGTGCTGCTGCTTGAATTTAAACAAAGACTGCATTGAGCTGTCCCCATGGAGTGACAACCAGCACCAGCAGCTGGTTGTTGACCTAATTAAATTTAATATATTCTACACAACACAACACAATTCTATTTTTTCAGAAAGCTGCTGCTACCTGTCTTCATTGTTTATTAATTGGTCATTTCTCCGGCATATCCCTTCAAAGGTCCACAGCAAATTAGCTTTTACTGATTCGCACAGGTGGTTTTGGCAGATTTTTTTGCCAGATGCCCTTCTTGACAAAACCCTGTGTTTTATTCAGGCTGGGGATTTGCAAAAGGAGACCCAACCTATGCACCTGACTTGATTACCTGATGTCTAGTTGTTTGCAAATAAAGCCACTTTTCAGCCCTCCAGTGTAAATGTCTGAAAAATCTGGGTATGTAATGCAACTAACAGGGTGCCCAATTCAGTGCTTTTATGTGCCTGCTTCGGTATGGGGGGTCCCTTCTGCCTCCTTTGTTATTCACATGGTAATTGGGTGCTCCTTGTGTACTTTGTACAGGTTTGTCCAAAATTTTTCCTGTAGACAGCTTGTATCCAGTTATAAGAGCTGTTGTGACTGATGCTTTGGTAACGAGCAGGGGTGTCCAAATCCAGGCCTCGAGGGCCGGCTTTCAGCTGGTTTTCCAGAAACCTTGCCTTATCTGCTGTTGTTTACCTGGATCAGGTGTGTTTAGCCGATAAGGAGCTTCAAAGGCAGGAAAGGATTGGTACTGTTAAGATTTTATTGATACTACTCCTCTTTTCGATACTGCTTATTGATCCAGCATTCTTATCAATATTCTTATTAATGCTTTTCTGCATAAAAAAAGAAGACAAATAACAAACTTTATACATGAAAACCTTTAATTATAGAGTAATTTAAGACATAATATATTAATTTAATGTTATTTGCCAAACTAGAATAAAATGTTCAAAAAATACTAACATCTCTTTGTAATAATAACATACACTTTAAGGTAACAGCTTAGATAAAGAGTGCAGTTAAGAACCCAAATACTGATCAAATCAAATCAAACTTTATTTATAAAAAACGCTTCTCATGCCTTGCGCAACTCGAAGCACTTTACATTAAAAAACAGAAAACGTACACAGTATTATAATTAAAACCCAACCCACCCTTCACCCTTCCCTCCATTAAGACATACGACCCATGAATACTTATTAAAGTAACTTCTAAAAGAAATTTAAGGCTTGGCTCTGCTGTGAGGAAACCGTATGTCCATACCAGGAGCTAGCTCGGCCATAGGAACGTCGCCAGGGTGCCCACCCAGACCAGGACAGCACCGGGGTCCACCTCACAGTTGTGAGGCTGCAATGTTAAACTCCAGTTGCTCCAGCAAGGTGGACAACCGCAGCAACAACCGCTGACCAAGCCAGCAAGCCCTGGTACAAAAGCTCCCCACAAGAATCACAGGGGCTAAAATCATAGTAAGATGCTAAAATTAAATACATAAGATATATGTAAAAACATAAAATTGAGAATAAGATTAAATGCATAAAATAAAATTCAATACATAAAATAATATATATTTCCCTGAGGGTCTCCGGCAAGCTGTTCCAGGGTTGAGGATCAGAATGGCAGGACGAAGCCTCACCATAAGTTTTGGTCCACACCATAGTGACCACTAAAAGGCCAGTAGTGGAGGACCTCAGGGTCTGTGAGGGTTGTAAAAGTAGATCATTTAAATAAGAAGGCCCGTAAAACCATAAAAAAATTTATAAACCAGTAAAACAATTTTAAAATCAAGCCTAAAACGCACAGGGAGCCAATGCAGCAATTTTAAAATGGGCGTAATGGGTTCCCACCCTCTAGTTTCGTCAGAACTCGTGCTGCAGAGTTTTGTAATAGTTGGACATTTGAAAGAGACTTTTTAGGTAAACCAGAGAGCAGGGCATTACAACAATCTAAGCTACTAAAAATAAAAAGATGCATCAGAACCACTGTGCTGCCAAGAAAGAGGAATAGGCAGACTCTGGCAATGTTTTTAAGATGATAAAATCCTGTCAGTTCAAAGTCAAAAAGTACGCCCAGGTTTCTTGCACAGTGAGAAGGTTGAAAATTCTGCAACTTTGGTAAAATCATCTCTCCTGTCTTCAGGACCAATGATTAAAACTTCTGTTTTGTCTTTGTTGAGATGTAGGATGTTTTCTGTCCATGAATTTATATCTAAAATACAATTTAAAAGAGTATTGATTCAAGGTCATCAGGAGACACGGCGATGTAAAGCTGAGTGTCATCAGCATAGCTATGAACACCATATCTCCATGCACAATCAACCGGCCACTACTCTTTACGACCCTCTATGGGACCATACAACCCTAAAACCTGCAGCACCTGTATGAGTCAATCCCCATACGAATTCATGTGACTATACCTAAAGCAAATAATTCTTTTAAAACTAAGACCTAGATAAATTGGACCCTAGATACAACAATCCTAACCCCTTTTACTGATCATCAGATTCCTGATTATAGAAGTTTCCAGTCAAATATCAGAGATCAGTTTTCACATCCACAGAGCTACAGTACATGGATTTTGTATTGGAATAGGTCGTCCATTTCTTGTCATTTGCTTTGCCAGAACCATCTTCTGATTGACTCAATGATTCTATTGCTTTCCTCATTATTGTTGTTTCTGTGTGTTCTCATAAATGCTTGTTTTGGAGAACCGACATACATGAGAACAAAGACTAGTTCACTGAAAACAATGCAACCCTGTAGAATAAACTTTGCATACCTGTGAAATCAAAGCTACACCAACAAACTGAGAGACTTCACCATAGCACCATAGCACAACAGAGCTGATGGAAAAAAAACTGTGAACAAAACTTAGAGGGAAATATTAAAACAGGTTGGAGATGGTTTAATTAGCTCAGGCCACATGTGAACAACAAAACAAGAAACCGTTGGACAGAAAAGTAAAATAACTCAGTGACAACAAATACTAAACATAAACAAATGATTAAGTCTAGGATGGTCACATGTTTCATTTTCTTTTCCTCTTAACTTTTTTTTTTTGGCCTTTTTTTTCCAATTTCTTTTAAAGTTACTTTCATAAACTTTAGCTGACACAAGTTTTCATGAAGTTGTTTTTTTTCAGTGAAATGTGAAGTCAGTCAATTGGTAAAAGAAATTATTTACTTTACCTTTAGTCAAAAAAATTCCTAAGTTGATACGCATCAGAGTACATAGTCTTTATGTACACTTAGGAAATTATGTTTGCTTGAGGTATCAGACAGAGAAAGACTACAGCAGTGGTCTAATAGAAAGCAGCTGAAGTGAATTAACTTATGTTGTGTAAAATAACTTTTCGAAATACAATTACTTTAGAGTAAATGTATGAAGTGTTTTTACATCTTTCCTATTATATTAGGCTGTGATGGGATGGATAACACAGTATGCTCACAACAGAGTATGATTTGGATATGTTCACTTTATACAGTCCAGCTTTTTCTCATTATATGTTGTTTGACTGCACCACTGTCAGTGCTCACATCTAAGGTTTGTGTTTTTGTGATGTCTTCATCATACTTGTAAGAAACTGCTAAAAGCTTTTATAGCTTACACAAAATTCAAATGTGTCTCTTTTTTGTCGTTTTTTTTGTAAATTACATAAGTTCACGGGGATGTGGTTTTATTTGTTTTTTCCAATAGTTTTACACAGTTCTGTTTTATCTATCAGCAGTATTTCTTTTAGTTTAACACTTTAACATTGGAGATGTCGCCGTAAACACCTGAAGAACATATGACCTTTGTTCACAGAAACTATTTACAGTATGCCAATGTAAATCAGCGGATTCTGATGCGGCGAAAGGCAGCTTTTCACTTCAGCTTTGCACCGATATGCAACACATTACTAATGTTAAGTGCTGCATATCAGGACAAAAGCTGCTTTTCTCCACTTAGACATGATAGACATGATTGCATAAACATTTGAGTTATGGCAGTCGAAAGAATGTAAACATGGAAGGCATTCTTCATCCTTGCACTACTTCCTTACGTTTTGCAGTGAAGAAAGCCCATTTATTTAAACAAAAAAAAATAATCATCAGAACCATCAATGCCACCTAAAGTTACAGACACACGCATGTGACATGCATTCAAGGACATGCTAAATTCGGGTTCTGGAATTCACATTTAGCACATGGTGTTTACTCTAAACAAGCAGGGAGGGAATTCCTTTCTTTTTTCTTTTTTTTTTCTACTGTGTACTAGCTCATTTCCATCACCTACACTTGGAAGAGGCTTTGTGGGAAATGTTGAAGTGGTGCAAATCTCGTGAACCGAGCTTTAGACTTTTTCTTTCCCAGCTCTATTTTAATATACAAAAGAACTGTTGTCATATAAGCCTGGAACAAACTGCAATTAAGAATTTCTTCTCCACGATCAATTTTCAAATGGTTGGGACTGATGTCATATTTATCTGATTACTTTGAACTTTGAACTACTTTTGTCTGAAAAGTGCTCTACAAAAAACGCCATCCATACGTCACTACCAAATCCCAAACTTCAATCTGGTTTAACTTTCAATGGGCATTCAATGGCCACGGGTTTTGTATGTACAGCCTGAAAACTTGAAATTGTTACACTAAGTGTGAACGCAAACATTTTGGACACGGCAGCCTAAAAGAAGCACCTACACAGGTCTACATAGACTTTTCATGAGAATTGGTCACCTGAACCCGCAACGTGAGTGTGGTGTGAACATAGCTTAAGACTTGCAATAACATCTAATATCCGAAGCTTTCCCAAACCTTTGGTGAAGGCAAAATCTCTATTGCAATTATATCAATTTACGATTGCTGATCTCACTCTAGCTGGGAGAGGCAACACCTACAATATGTCCTGGTATCAATCCATTGAACTGTGTATTCTTTGTTAGCGTCATTAAAGACTTTATTCTCTAAGTGTTGCTAAAGTTTATCAATCCAGATTCTTCACAAAAGAGATTTAGATTGGTGCTTTTATCTAACAATGATAATGGGAGACGTGCATATACAGTGGGGATGGAAAGTTTCAGCACCTCAGGTAAAACCTTATATTATTGTGCATAAAGAAACCAAGGAAAGAGGGGAACATCTTCAAAAGGCATTAGGTTACAGACTAGACATTCTTGTAATGTGTCAGAAAAGAGCCTTTATCTCCATCATTTATCCTTTCAAAATAACAGAAAACAAAATAAAGGTGTGCGCGAATGTTTGGGCACCATGCAGAATTTAGAACATGCATTGCTCACTTTGGCTTGTTCTTAATCATTGTTTGCAAAGACCAAGTGATTTCAATCTAAAAGATTTTAAATAATCTGAGTCATCTGACCTTGCCCCAACAATCAGCCTCATTGGTTCTTCCAAGCAGTTGTCTAGAACAATGAAACTTTAAAAAGTTGATACTCGCTAAGCAGGTGAAAGCTGTAAGAAGATAACTAAGCGTTTTCAGATGCCAATATCATCTTTTCAGAGGGTAATTCAGAAATCGCATTCAACAGGAACAGTAGAAGTTAAAGCAGGATCTGGAAGACCAAGAAGATTCTCAGACAGAGCACCTTGCAAGATTGGGGGAAAAGCAAGTGAAAACCCAAGTTTGAATGTACCATCCCTCAAAGAAAGACCTGGCAGGCTCTGAAGTTATGCTACACTGTTCTACTGTAAAGAAATACTTGTACACATATGGTCTTCGTTTAAGAGTCTCTTCTCCGTCCTCACCACAAAATTCACCGACTGTGGTTTGCAAATGAACAAATAAGCAAGCCTGATGCATTTTGGCCGAAATGAGTGCAGGTACGTTTGGAGAAGAAAGGGCACAGAGTTTAATTATTTTTTTAAAAGAACCTCTGTCCAGCTGTTTAGCATGGGAGTGGATCAATCGTGCTATGGGCTTGTATTGAAGCCAGCAACGTAGGAAACATTTTACAAGTAGGAAGAATGAATTAAACAAAATTTCTGCAAATTTTGATGCCATCTATGAAAAGCTAAAATTGAAGAGAGGATGGCTTCTTCAAAGGGGTAATGATCCTTCACACGGCAAAAAAAATCCATACTGCCTTACATTAAGAGCCATAATCTGAAAGTTTATCATGGCATTCCCAATCACCTGACCTCAACATCATTGGAAAATTTTAATAGACCTGAAAAGAGTAGTGCGAAACAGACATCACAGTAGTCTCAAAGAACTGGAAGACTTTTGTTAAGAAGAATCAATGAAGATACCTCATACAAAATTTGAGAGACTCTTGGCTGCCTAAAAAAGCATTTGCAGGCTGTGATACTTGCCAAGGGGAGCAGTATAAGGTACTAACTCTGCATGGTGCCCAAACTTTTGCACACACCATTATTTTGTTTTGTTCTTTTGAAAAGGTAAATTATGGAAATAAAGCCAAAGATTTTCTATTGACATATTACAAGAATGTCTCATCTTTAATCTGATGCCTTTTGAACATTTTTCCATATTTTCTTGGCTTCTTTATGCACAATAATTTAACGTTTTACCTGGGGTGCTCAAACTTTTTATCCCGACTGCATGTGTGCTAAGATTGGTTAACAAAATCATGCCTAAACTTCGGGAAATAATCCTAAATTAAAGCCTGCATGTGTCAAGAATATCCTGACAATAAGTATGTTTCCAAAATGTTTTCTTGGATTCAGTCTCGTAAATCTTGTATTTTCTGTTGTTACTAAATTATCTAATTTAAATTGTCACAACATTTGTAAAAAAATAAATAAAAACAAATACAAGTTTTTATCTTTCTACTATGTGGAAGCTAAAGCTCACATGGATACTTGCTGATGAGGAAAAACAATGAAAACGACTCCTCTGTTTTGGGTCTTTGTACCTGCCCAACACACCTAGCCTACTGCCGCTTCATAAATTGTTACATCCTGTTAAGAACATTTCCAATTTTACAAAAATAAAGTGTGGATAAGTCCGCTTAGGGAGGCAGGATGGAAAGGGGAAGAGTAGAGAAGAGCAACTTGCAGAGGTTGTCTCACAAAGCCTGGAGCTGCGACTGTGAGAAAAGACAGTTACGCTATCTTCACACAATCCCCCGACCAAGAAGGGATTTTATCTCTGTGTCCTCTGGGACTTGAAACATAAGTTTGTTTCCTGAGAAGTAAAGCAAAAAAAAAGAGCGAAATAAATAAAAAGAGGTGAAAAAGAGGTGGTTGAGATTTCTTAAATCTGCGTGAAACGGGATGGAAAATGAGCTGAGGGAAAGTAGCATCTCAAAGCAACAAAAACACAAAGCAGCAATGAAACACAAATATTGCAGTAACCCTCCGTCCCACCTTTTCACGCTCTGATTTCCACAACAAAAAACCTTCACCATGCGTCTGAGATGCCGCAGGGGGACAGTCAGAGGTATGGGGAGCAAAACTTACTGAAAAGAATACAGTAAGCAAAACATTTTCAAGACTGTAACACCTCGCTTTGTTGTTGTTGTTTTGCTCAGTTAAAGGTTCATAGAACAAACGTCTATCAAAAGGGGAGCGAGGAGGTAGAAGCATAATCTACCGATTCAAAGGGAGTTCACAGAAAGGAAAAATTATGGAAGGGGCCCTTCACTTATTTGACCGTGGTCCCCCCTTTCCTGTATTGTAAAATGAATTCAATCTGTGGTTGTGGTCACAGGTCTTTCTGTTTTGGCTTCTGCATTTCTTGTGACTTTTTCTAAGTGTCTGTATTTCAAAAGATAATAATTTAACAATAATTTATTTGTGCTTTGTAACAAACTTAAAACTGGGAAAAAGCAGAAATGCATTACATACAGTAAATCTTCAAAAAGCCATCATAGTTGGTCCTGACATCCCTGTTGTTGCCATGCTGTCATTGACACATGATTTTGCTGACTATGGTTGTGTTCAAATTCCTTCACTACTCATGATATAGTGCACTATATAGTGCGTTCATCATTTTTTAGTGCTGTCCGAATCTACAATTCCAAAATCGAGTGCCCAAGATAGAAAGAAAGAAATCTTCCAGAAGTCTCTGCAAAAAAACAGTGTGCATTAATGCTCACTAGATTGGGGAATATAGACCACAATGCATTGCGCTAAACAATTTTTGTGAAAAAATGTATTTTAATTGTTTTTTTTAATACACGTTTTTATCAGCAATCAGTCTTTGTAAAATGCTTATATTAGTTAGATCTTTATTTTTTCTGGAATCGGTAACATTATCTTTGTGGTTTGGAACAAAAAAAGGAGTGAGCAAGGTGACCGAATTCCTTTTCTAAATCCAGGGCAATACTCCCGCACTTTATCGTTTTTTGTAGTTAGAGAATTTGTACATAGCATAGGTTTTTGGTTGGAGAGATTTAAATCTATGTTCACACTGTCCTCAGCAACCTGCATTCGAGAAACCACTTTTAATGAAAAGCCTTTGCAAACGCGCATAATTGCGAGTGTTGCAGTGTCATCAAAACTTGCATTCAAGCATCTCTCCGCAAGTTTTTGAGTCAGTGTTCGGGCTCTACGTACAAAACACATTGCCGTTGAACAACCTTTGAAAGTTAAACCAGGTCAAACTTTGACCAATCCGTGTCTGGGATTTGGTAGTGATGTGTGATGGCATCCTTTTTTATTTACGGAAGTGCCAAACGTTTAGAAAATGATCATGGAGGAGAAATTAATAATTGCGGTCTGTGCCCGGACTGAATTAAGGACACTAGGTATTTCATATTTAAGAATAGAGCTGTGAAAGACAAAGCCTGCAGCAAGTTTCATGAGATTTGCACCGCTTTAACATTTCGCACCAAGTCTTTTCCAATTGTGCATGTGCTTGTATCTGGTAGTGGAAGTCCAATGTGAACACCATATGCCAAAAGTGTATTGAAAAACCCACTTTTATCTTGTTATTAAACAAGCATCACATGCCCGTCGTGCACATAGCAGAAGAACACTTAGTTGTAGTATTTTTAAACTAGAGAAGAGGGTACTGACAGAAAAGGAAAAAACACTGTAAAACTTGCAGACATTCATTCATTCATCTGCTAAACCCGTTTTGTCCCTTTCGGGGTCACGGGGCTGTCTATCCCAGAGCTTATTACTTGTGGGCGAAGGCAAGGGATTTCCTGGACAAGTCGCTAGTCTGTCAACTTTAGACATCTTATACAAAAACTTTGTTTTTTTAGACCATTCTTTTTGGAAAGGATCTCTTAGACTAGTAGTTCTAATATTTACCAAAATCTACACTAACCTCATCACCACTCTTACATTTCAAGCCATTTCACAGAATCAACAATCACTGGCTGGCTCACTTTACTGTAGTGACTAAATAGAATGATCTCAAAGATTAGAAAATGACAAACAGATGGCTCCATAGTCTGACTGAATCTCTATAACTCTTGGAATTTAAAGTCCCATGAAAATTCTGTTTTTGGTGCTTTTAACATGTTCTTGTGGCATTTCTCTCATGGTGAAGGACATATATACAGAAAAACAAGCTGAAATGTGCACTTCTGAGTATTTCCTATTGAAATTGTTGTGAATCAGCAGCAGACAAAAACATGCCATGTGAAAAAGAGCTTATTTGTGACAGGAAATATACTGGGCAGGCCACAAGGTCCCTGCTCCAGAATCTCAACAGCAGAGGGGGGGGGGTTGTCCCGCCCAAATTATATGGCAAATTTCTAAAGAACTTCTGCAGGAACTATGTCCTAGAGAATGACAGTTTTTAAGAGAACATACCACTGGGAACGCTTTTAAAATAGATCAAAAGATTTCTTTTAGTTCAGATTCCTTAAATTCATCCAAATAGACATAAAGCCATGTAAAGTAACAGTTAAAGCTTTTTAAAGCATTGGCTTATTTGGCCTCAAAACACATTTTTCCTTCTCTACAGATGTGCTTTTAAAACTGACTTATTAAATATTTCAGAAAAAAAAATATAGCTTGCAAAACATTACGGCAAAAACATAATATGCTGTTAGGAATAAAATTATGTTATATGAAGACGGAACTTTACAAAATATTTTAAAGATTGTAATTTAAAAACTGTGTTAAAACAGTTACTGGATACGATTCATCTGATAACGAACTTTAAAAAAATGTGGTGAATAATTGTAGGATGGCTTACATTGGATAAAACACGAATGCAAGTTATTTTCACTGTGATTACAGAGTTTTAAAGCAGCAAAACCAGTGCTGAGAACTTTCTTGCCCCATATTCCACAGCAGCATAGCGCATAACAGCTGCCTTTCATCTATCCATGCACCTCCTTCTGTCATCTCAAACAGAGGGAGATTTGAGCTGGAGATTCTCCATTGCTGCTGGTAACAACACAGCAGATGACAGGGTGCTGTCTCATCTCCCCATTTATCAGAAAGAGAAATGGAAAGAGCAGCTGGGTGCAGACAGAACATCCATCTCCACAGTAATTATGCACAAAACTGTTGACATGCCTCGTTGTCCCATAGAAAGTGGGACTGGTGAGAAGGACAAAGTCAGTCACATCTTTTCACACATGAATAACTTCATCTTTATTTAACTGATCAAACTTCTTATTTGTGCTTTATAAATGTTTTATGATTTGATTATAAAAATGTACCAAGACAAATGCCTTAGCTTAACATTTATATATATATATATATATATATATATATATATATATATATATATATATATATATATATATATAAGGTTAAAAAATATATGTGATCCGTATTGTTTTACTTTTACAATATGGATCAGTTTACTTTCTTTTTTTTGGCAAGTACAGTAATGGCATATCAAAAATAACTATAGAAAAAATAATCTGGGGAGAGCACAAATACTTTTAGATATTTTTATTAAATTTGCAGTTCAAATGAATTATTAGTTGCTTACTGGGATTGTTGTTAACCTAGGAATACAACGGGCCTGATGTTTAAACACCAAACTTTGGTTCATTTTAATTGTGTATGCTGTTCTGAGCTTGGACAGGTTGTCCAGGACTCTCATGTGATTGCTTAATGTGTCCAGACAGGATTCTCTACAGATGTGGCCTGAATTGTGTGACATCTCATGTTGTGTGCCTGCTAAACATAAAGAGTTGTCCGTCTGACATCTAAACATAGATCTGAAGAGCATGTCAACCGATGGATGATGGGAAGGGGCGGGCGGAGTTGCTTCACAGAAACAATCCCACCAATGACTCAAAGGTGTAATATTTTGTCTGACGTCTTGTTTGGACCAGACAATCTGTTCACCCTTTTAAAAATATTATCAGCTCACTTGTAAGTGACTTTTAATGGCTTTTGTTTTCATATTCTTTGCTTTTGGAAGAAATGCAACACAAAAATCCCTGCATGTCCTCCCTCCTAGTTGTTACATTTTTTTTTGTAATAGGAAGTGGAAAGGAAGCAAATAAAACTCTAAATAATATAAATGTTTTAGAAAACAGTTGAGGAGGGAATATAACTGAAACACGTTAAATGCTTGTCAATAAGGAATCTTTTTTTTTGCATAAATATGGTATGAGTAATATAAAAGTCTCTGACAAATACTAATTTATATTTCTAAGGAAAATTATTAGCAGAAACCGGACAAAAACTAAATAGACAAAACTTAGCTCGAGAATACAGCTGCTTGAAATACAAAGAAATCACTGAAGGACAACTGCTTAACAGAATTTCCCAAGGTCTTTGGAACGTTTTTCTAGCTAATGAAAACAAAAGACCTGATCCACCTCCCTTTCGTTTGCCCTCGGCAGAAGAGCACAGTTGAAACTGTAACAAGCACGGCTGCATGCAATGTGCCCATTCTGACTATGTTTTTATTTTTCGTCCTATAAAATGAAATATTCTCATTCATCTCATGAATGGGTATAGGTACTGCAGGTTGGAAGTGCAAAGAAAGGGAGGAAGTAAAAGTATTTTTTTCTTTCCTTTAGGAAACCAGATATATTTAGAAATGGGCACATTAAAGAATAAAACCCCCAACACTAAAGACCCAAAGAACTGAAATCCGCCCACCGATATATCGCATTATAAGAAATAGTAGGAGGCAAGAAAGCCAGCGGAGGGCCTGGCTCATTTGCAAGTGGAAGAATTGGACCAATGCTGTTTGCAGCATTTACGGAGAAGGAGTTCAATTTAGTTCTGAGTCATCCTCTAATAAACTCATTTAGATTACCTGCTTGAACCAGCAGAAATATGCATTATTTTTACGTGGAGCTATGAGTGAGGTGTTTTTCTTACCAAATTTACAGCTAAAGTAAAAAGTATCATGGGGGAACAGAGTTTTTAACCATCACATACATAGATGGGAGCAGTTTTTTTTTAAATCAAATAAATGTGCCCCTCCTCTGGAAGACCTCCTGCCTGGCCCCTGTACCCAAGAAGACTTCTTCATCTCACCCCAGGAATTTCCATCCAGGTGCCCTCACTTCTCACGTGATGAAGGTGCTGAAGAGGCTGGTGTTGGCTCAAGTGAGACCGTTGGTGAGCTCTTCTCTGGACCCCCTGCAGTTTGCCTACCGGCCGCATCTGGGAATGGATGATGCTGTCATCCATCTGCTGCAGCGAGCTCACTCACACCTGGATGGTGGTGGAGGCATGGTGAGAATCACCTTCTTTGACTTCTCCAGTGCCTTTAACACCATCCGGCCTTCTTTACTGGGTGATAAGCTGCGGCTGATGGGTGCTGGTGCGTCCACCGTCTCCTGGATCACTGATTACCTGACAGACAGGCCACAGTTTGTCCAACTGGGTGGCGTCCTGTCGGACGTGGTGCTGAGTGGTGTGGGAGTCCCACAGGGCACTGTGCTCTCTCCATTTCTGTTCACCTTGTATACCTCCGATTTTTAGCACAACTCAGAGTCATGTCACCTACAGAAATTCTCTGATGACTCTGTGGTTGTGGGGTGTATAAGCGGCGGACGGAAGGAAGAGTACAGGAAGCTGGTGGACGGATTTGTGGAGTGGGCTGGAGAGAATCACCTGCTGCTCAATGTGGACAAGACCAGGGAGATGGTGATCGACTTCCGGAGGAAAGGGACAGTCTTACGACCCCTCTGCATCCTGGGCAAAGATGTGGAAGTGGTGGTGGAGTACAAATACCTGGGTGTGACTATCGACAGCAGACTGAGCTGGAGGAGCCACAGCACTGCTGTGTACAAGAAGGCCTGCCGCAGACTCTACTTCCTAAGGAAGCTGAGGTCTTTCAATGTTTGCAGCAAGATGCTGGGGATCATCTACCAGTCAGTGGTAGCCAGCACCTTGTTCTCCTCCGTGGTCTGCTGGGGAAGCAGTATTGCAGTCAGTGACGCCAACAGACTGAACAAGCTGATCAGGAAAGCGGGTTCTGTCATTGGCTGCAAACAGGAAACCTTTGAAGCAGTGATGGAGAGGAGGTCACTGAACAGACTCCTTTCAATCATGGACAACCCAGAGCATCCTCTCCAACCTGTTCTGGACAAACAGCTGAGCTCCTTCTCCAAGAGGCTCAGACAGCTCCGCTCCAAAACTGCCCGGTACCAGAAATCCTTCATACCCAATGCAATTACCCTGTGCAACAACTCACAATGCAAAAGATAACCTTTACACATTTTTATTATCTGTTTATTTCGTTTTTTCTATTTTGCACATTTCTTTTGCACATCTTTTTACCTACACTGTTGTGTAAATAGCTTTTCAAATTATACTACCTTGCTGTTTGCATTTATGCTACATTTTCTTTGTTCTTGTTTTTTTTATATATATTATTCTTAGTCTTTTTTTCCCTCTCCTGTCAGTTGCTATGGTGACAAACAAATTTCCCACGTATGGGATCAATAAAGTATTTCTGATTCTGATTCTGATAAATACAGAATTTAGGATGTATCATTTCTTTCCGGGCACACAGTACCCAAATCAACAATAGGAATGAAGAGAAACATGTTAATAATGTAAAACAACACTGAAATAATATACCTTTTAGAATTTATTGGAAGTTGGAAAATGGTGTGTGACAAAAAAATACTTTAATCAAGAACACATTATTGACATTTACAAAAACAAAAATGTAAAGGAAGATGAAAACTTTGTAAAAATGGACATAACATAATGAAAAGTGATTTTTCAAAAACACACTGAAAATTCCATGATTGGGTCAAGCAAGTATGTGCCAATGAACAAAAGCAAACATAGGTCTTTTTTCAATGGAAATCAGCTGAGATTATTATGAGCGTCAGTGGGACAATGACAATAAAGATCTATCTGTCTATCCGCCTGCCTGTCTGTTTCTCTATCTATCTAAAGATCCACTCCAATCACCTTTGACCTATTGTAAAAGCATATCTGGTGGTCTTCTGACTATTATTTTGACTGCCATTTTTAGCCCAATTCTTTTTAAACTGTCGTTTTCTAGGACATAATTTCGGTAGAGCGGCAGTAGTTCATTTGAAAGTCACCTCTGAGTTGTGGGTGGGACCATTGGTGAGAGGCAACCCCAATCCCCCTTCCTCCCCCAATGCTGAGCTTCTGTTTATGTGCTCGCCTGATAGCCTACAGCCCCACACACCCCAAACCAACATTTCCACTGCAACAAAAATGCAGAGTAATATTGAAGCTTTCCACCTGTACAGTTTTGAGACAGATACCAACTCAGACAAGGAAAACAAAGATGTATACATGGGTTAATTTGTCTTTGTGATGCATCAAATTGGAGCAGAGCAGGGAGCTCATGGCCCACTCAGCATATTATCTACATCACATATAAACTATTTTTCAAACATCTTTTTTTCCCTCCTGATTCACAATGATTTGAATGAAGACACTCTCAAAAATTGAATTTTCAGGTAATTTCTTTTATTTGTCCTCCATCATCAGAAAAATGCTGCAAGAACACGTCAAAAACAACAAAAACACAATTTTCACCAGAGAAGGTCTTCAACCTGACTAATTTCTTACATAAACCTTTCAACTGTACATGCCGTTGCTTGTCCTGTGAGTCTGATTAACATCAGAGACCCTAGCAACAGAAATATAATCTGCAACAAGTCAAGTTTTAAATATATTAAATATAAAGTTAAAGTTTTTTATAAATCATACCAACTTCTTATTCTTTATTTTATATATATTGATATTTTTTAAAGGTACCACTTTTTGACTTAAAGTTTAGTTCTTAATTATTACTTGACTGGTAGTCTGTATTTGCTTTTCTTGAACCTCCTGCATTTGAAGTGTTGGGAATGGCCTACCACATTGCTGTCATGTGTGGGGTGGCTCGAGAGCCGGTAGGACCCAGGCGCAGAGACGGGAGGCAAACGGGGTCAAGGGCAAGGGGTTTAATTAGAACAAAAAAGCGCTGCAGAGCAGGATGACAAACAAAAACTCACTGTGGCGTGGCATGAAACATGGCATGAACAGACGAAGGCACAAGAAGACATTAAACACACGACCAGAAGTTAATGGACCAGCACAGGAGGAAGGCAGAGACAGAACTTATATACAGACAGGGCAGACAAGACACAGGTGAACACAATCAGGGCAGATGGGGACCAAAGGAAGTAAAACTCACGACACAAGACAAGACAGGAAACCTTTCAAAATAAAACAGGAAACAGAACTTAACCATGACAGAACAAGACAGAAAGCAAAACCAATACAAAAGAACCTCAGACCATGACAGTACCCCCCCCTCAAGGAACCGCTCCGAGGTTCCCAAAGTCAACTGAGGGGGGGGCCCCGGAGGTCAAACCTCGACGGGCATAAGAGTCCAAGGAGTCACGAGGACGGCCGGGGGTCCGCGCCGTCCGGCGAGGCAGGTCCGGAGGACGGCCGGGGGTCCGCGCCGTCCGGCGAGGCAGGTCCGGAGGACGGCCGGGGGTCCGCGCCGTCCGGCGAGGCAGGTCCGGAGGACGGCCGGGGTTCCGCGCCGTCCGGCGAGGCAGGTCCGGAGGACGGCCGGGGTTCCGCGCCGTCCGGCGAGGCAGGTCCGGAGGACGGCCGGGGTTCCGAGGCAGATCAGGCGTGGAGTCAGGCGTGGAGTCAGGCGTGGAGTCAGGCGTGGAGTCAGGCGTGGAGTCAGGCGTGGAGTCAGGCGTGGAGTCAGGCGTGGAGTCAGGCGTGGAGTCAGGCGTGGAGTCAGGCGTGGAGTCAGGCGTGGAGTCAGGCGTGGAGTCAGGCGTGGAGTCAGGCGTGGAGTCAGGCGTGGAGTCAGGCGTGGAGTCAGGCGTGGAGTCAGGCGTGGAGTCAGGCTTGGAGTCAGGCTTGGAGTCAGGCTTGGAGTCAGGCTTGGAGTCAGGCTTGGAGTCAGGCTTGGAGTCAGGCTTGGAGTCAGGCTTGGAGTCAGGCTTGGAGTCAGGCTTGGAGTCAGGCTTGGAGTCAGGCTTGGAGTCAGGCTTGGAGTCAGGCTTGGAGTCAGGCTTGGAGTCAGGCTTGGAGTCAGGCTTGGAGTCAGGCTTGGAGTCAGGCTTGGAGTCAGGCTTGGAGTCAGGCTTGGAGTCAGGCTTGGAGTCAGGCTTGGAGTCAGGCTTGGAGTCAGGCTTGGAGTCAGGCTTGGAGTCAGGCTTGGAGTCAGGCTTGGAGTCAGGCTTGGAGTCAGGCTTGGAGTCAGGCTTGGAGTCAGGCTTGGAGTCAGGCTTGGAGTCAGGCTTGGAGTCAGGCTTGGAGTCAGGCTTGGAGTCAGGCTTGGAGTCAGGCTTGGAGTCAGGCTTGGAGTCAGGCTTGGAGTCAGGCATGGAGTCAGGCATGGAGTCAGGCATGGAGTCCGGCATGGAGTCCGGCATGGGGTGGTCGGGCCAGCAGTCAGGCTCTGGCGGGTCGGGCCAGCAGTCAGGCTCTGGCGGGTCGGGCCAGCAGTCAGGCTCTGGCGGGTCGGGCCAGCAGTCAGGCTCTGGCGGGTCGGGCCAGCAGTCAGGCTCTGGCGGGTCGGGCCAGCAGTCAGGCTCTGGCGGGTCGGGCCAGCAGTCAGGCTCTGGCGGGTCGGGCCAGCAGTCAGGCTCTGGCGGGTCGGGCCAGCAGTCAGGCTCTGGCGGGTCGGGCCAGCAGTCAGGCTCTGGCGGGTCGGGCCAGCAGTCAGGCTCTGGCGGGTCGGGCCAGCAGTCAGGCTCTGGCGGGTCGGGCCAGCAGTCAGGCTCTGGCGGGTCGGGCCAGCAGTCAGGCTCTGGCGGGTCGGGCCAGCAGTCAGGCTCTGGCGGGTCGGGCCAGCAGTCAGGCTCTGGCGGGTCGGGCCAGCAGTCAGGCTCTGGCGGGACGGGCCAGCAGTCAGGCTCTGGCGGGACGGGCCAGCAGTCAGGCTCTGGCGGGACAGGCCAGCAGTCAGGCTCTGGCGGGACAGGCCAGCCAGTGGAAGCAGGGACCGGTTGGGGTTCAGGCGGCACCCCCCTGGGAGCTGGAACGGGTCGGGGCGCAGGCGGAACCCCCCTGGAAGCTGGAACGGGTCGGGGCGCAGGCGGCACCCCCCTGGAAGCTGGAACGGGTCGGGGTGCAGGCGGCACCCCCCTGGGAGCAGGGAAGGGTCGGGGTGCGTCCAGGACCACCACTGAACGTGGCTGTGGTGCGTCCGGGACCACCACTGAGCGTGGCTGTGGTGCGTCCGGGACCACCACTGAACGTGGCTGTGGTGCGTCCGGGACCACCACTGAACATGGCTGTGGGGGACGGCGGGGACGACGGCGACGACCCCCCCTCAGGGCAAGACGGCTCCCTCTCCAGTCAAGACGGCTCCCTTCCATAGCAGGAGTGAAAAACCGGAGCATGTCAAAGTCCCAATAGGACCTGGTCCTCTCTGCTTCGAGGCAGTAGGCCTCCAAAAGCTGCATGTCCCGCTCTGCTGGGTCCAAGAAATATGGCTGGTCCATTCTGTCATGTGTGGGGTGGCTCGAGAGCCGGTAGGACCCAGGCGCAGAGACGGGAGGCAAACGGGGTCAAGGGCAAGGGGTTTAATTAGAACAAAAAAGCGCTGCAGAGCAGGATGACAAACAAAAACTCACTGTGGCGTGGCATGAAACATGGCATGAACAGACGAAGGCACAAGAAGACATTAAACACACGACCAGAAGTTAATGGACCAGCACAGGAGGAAGGCAGAGACAGAACTTATATACAGACAGGGCAGACAAGACACAGGTGAACACAATCAGGGCAGATGGGGACCAAAGGAAGTAAAACTCACGACACAAGACAAGACAGGAAACCTTTCAAAATAAAACAGGAAACAGAACTTAACCATGACAGAACAAGACAGAAAGCAAAACCAATACAAAAGAACCTCAGACCATGACAATTGCATTATTTATGCAATGAGTCTGTGAATAATGAATGTTCCTGCTCCAGCTGACGGGATGACAAGGGTGGAGCAGGACTGTGTGCAGCTTTGTAAGCTAACTTCTGATGCCACAGGTTGTCGTGTTTTTTGGAAGCCTGCTCAAACATGCTAAATCACTTTTATGACATTATTCAGCTTTTCACCTTTATTTTCTAATGTTTGTCCTTTGTTTTATGTTGTTTTGATAAATAATTGTCCTCTTAACAGAGAGATGATGAGATTAGCTTGCTGTCTGATCTTTTCTGGTGTTCTCATCTGACCAACTGTCCAAGTTAATGTTTTATCGTCCCTTCTGGACCCATTCATCATTCTTTCTTTGTGTGGCTGCCAATGTAGCATCAAGCCATGGGAACCCAGAGCGCTTAAAAAAGCCAGCAGCTAATAGATAATGCTTGTTGTTTCAACTTCAGTATTTAAAAAAAAACACTTTGAAACGATTTACAAATGATTAGAACCTAAAAAAATCCTTGCAATAGCTTAGGAGTTACAGCCAGAGCTGGTACTAACAGAAGGAGAGCCATGGATCCCAAACCACCCCAGGGCTGCTCATCAGTCCTTGTCACAAAGTTAGCTTCATTACTTACTCTCCAGATGACAGGGGCCGTTGTAAAGGATATTTCACCCCCTGCTGTGGCCAAGTGTTCTCCCAAATAGGTTGCTGACCTCCGCTGTGTCACTGGTCCTAAGGGGGTGGAGTTGGGGGGTGTGAGGACAGGCAAGGAGTGGGGTGATGGGGCGCAGACCACAGGGCATTGCCAGGACAAGGCCTCTCCTCTATAGACAGTTGTGTTAGCTGACCTGCCCCTGACCCTATCAGCACAGAAAAGCAAGCCAATTCCTTCGTGCTCTGATGGAGTGGCAGATTCTCAAGGAGAGCAAAGACAGAGCCAATAGAGAAAACAGTAGTGTGAAGAAGAAGTGAAATGCTTTTCTGTGTGGTTTTAGGGCTGGGGGGGGGGGTAAAAATTGGAAAACTCAGAAAGGAAATATTGCGAAAAGGCAAAACTTTCTGGCAGCTTTTTCATGTGGCTTGCATTAATGTAATCTCAGCCGCGGTGTTGAAATGACAGCTGCTCTGTCCAGATGATGATGACATGTGGTGGATGATTAGCATTTGATGTTGAAGCCATATTTTGGCCCTTAGTAAGACATTAATATACAAGTTTTGTAATTTTCATTCAATATACTTTTGCATAGGTTTTACAATTCATTTTAACAACAATTCATTACATATCATAATTTTTGATTGCTAATACGATTCGTAGTTATTATTGGTTTACTACAATCGGTTCACTGACCTAAAATGGATCCAGGACATCTTCAGCCAAAACTTTAGCCAGTGTAACTCAGAGATAAATACAGGTACTGCACAGTGCAGGTGAAGATTTTCTCATTAGTTCTAATTCTTGCAAGACAATCAAGTGGAAATATGTACAAATAAACAAGTAAACTAATGGCAAGTCCATTCACGTTTTTGGTTTCATTAAGTTCAGCCCACTGTTGTTTTTCCGCTTCTAAATAATCCAAACAGAACATTATTAGAACATTCGACCATACTGGGTGGTCAAGTCTTCGCAAAATTCAGTGTTTCCACACACTGGACTGTTATAATGGCTAGATCATTTTTTGCTGCCATCACATGTGTGTTGTCCACTGTGATGGCACTTGGTTGTTTTTACATTATAGTACAATAAATTTACAATGTCTTAATCCAAATGGGGTTTTCCAATCTTGTTTATATATTGTTTTATTTTGAAACTTTTTTTAATGGTTTACGTCAATTCTACTCAGTTAACAACTTGTCATAGACTGATTCATGTGGTTTGATCGTAGGAATACAAATCAATCAATTGATTTATTCGATTAACTTTACACCACTACTAAAGCAATAAAATCAACATCCCCCCCAGAAACTTATCAACATCCCCCCCAGAAACTTATTTTTTATGTTCTGCTTATGATGCTTATCAACAAAAAATATCCCAAAACTCAAATGTCATTGTAATTCAAATCATTGTAATAAGTGTTACAATTTTGATTTTTTTTATTTGAAATGGTTTATTTCAAGCAATCAAATAAGAATAATACACAAAAACATTACAATCATCGGTCATACATTCATACAATGACAAATCAAACTTAGGATAATTAGACATATTAATAAAGATTGCTTGAAAGGGAGTGGAAGGAAGCGAATTTATATAATCCCACCCACGATTTTATTACATGATTTATCATTATCCGATTCATAACTTTTATCAGACAGAATTAAGAATCATTAGGTATCAATAAAGCACATGACAAAAATGAATTACTTAATTATTATGCAAAGATAAGTATTTTAGAAATCAACATGGCAAATGCAGATCAGTTTGTCACGGTGCCTCGGTCAGCCCCGCCCCCTCAGCTCTGCTCCTGACTTCCTCCAGCTGTGACCACTTCATCTCATCAACCTGCCTTCTCTTAAGGAGATCCAACCCATTCATCGACGCCAGTTCGTTAACTCCTAACGGTGACTACGCCTGGTCAGCCTGCTCAAGTCCCATGTCTTTGTCCTGCCTTGCTCTCATGTTCTGCCTCTCTGTCTCAGGATTTACCCAAACGAAGGTCACCTGTGTGGAAGTCTGCCGTCACTCATCTGCCGTCCTGAACCGAGCTCGGAGTCCTCCAGCCGCGGTGTTCCCTCCAGCCTCGCCACGAGCCACGTCCGGATTCCCTCCTGTCAAAGGATTTATTCTCTTCAACTTTTCCTGTGATTAAACTCACTTACCAAGTTACTTACCCGACTGATCATTCTGAGTTCCAGCATCTGGGTCTGTCTCGCCTGAAAACCATGACACAGTTATTCAAAATATATGCAGACTATGTCACTTATAAAAGGCATTTATACGATTAAAAAATAACATTATATCGGTAAAATAGACATAACACTGTTTCAAAAATCTTCATAGCAATAATTGCTCAAGCATCAAAAGTTAAAATATGTGCAAAATCTTGGAGCAAGTGAAGTAATATTATTAGAAATCAATCAATTTTACCGTTTTCAATAACTGATTAAGCATTTTGTTTATTATTTATTATTTACAATGTGTTAATTACGGCAGTGTGTTTAAAAATGCAATTTATATGTTAAGAGAAACATATAGATCAAGAACAGAGCTTTAGCTTCAGTGTTGACATTCTACCAACTACAGTAACTATTCATCCGTTTAAGCAATTACCATAATTCCAGTGGATTCTGTCACGAAAGAAAGCAGCTTTGAGCCATTATGCAACACATAAAGTTAATAATGTGTTGCATATTGATGCAAGGTCAATTTTCTCCATGTCAGAATCAGCTGATTCACAGATCGCTTGAGGTGAACGACCCTGGGGGTATTTCGGGCAGGCAACTCGAGAAGTGCGTTTACCTGGTTTCTTCACCCTGCGGGCCGTTCCGTCTAATCAGCTCACCTGTTCTACGACCTACTTAAGTTCTAGGTGCGGTCCAATCCTCTTCTTCCATTTCCGTGAGCTCTGCGTTCGACACCCCACCCTCCTCCCCGGCTTCCACCCGTGAGCTCCATTAGGGGTAGTTTAAGAGATCTTTGTTTTATACATCTGAACGGAGCCTTATGCCAAACTAAAAGAAATATGGAATAAATCTTTTTTACTGCAAGAGTTGTCTGACTGAAATGATGTCTCCAGCAAAGCTCTGGTGTTAAATGGTTAAAGCAAGTAGAATAAAGATTCTGATACTTAACACAAAATTATACCAAACTAAGTTACATTCTGTAACATTGTGATAAAAGTTTAATGAGTTTATTTGGAGTCAGAGGCAAAAATTTCACGCTAACAGCCATTTCTGCTAAAGAAGCCTAAACATAAACTAACTACATTTTCAGCACAAATGTCTTCATAAAACAAATACTAGACACTCATTAAGGTACAAGATTTTGAGAAAGGGAGTTCTGGTGAGGAAAAAGACAAATACCCATGCTCTGACAAACTCTATTAGACATCCAGAACAAGGCCATCTGTTTCTCCTCGGACACATTAGAGACCAACTGCCCCACAGACCAGACTTCATGTTGCAAACGTTTTAAAATAGCAAACACAAAGTGTCGAAATGACCAATATTGAAATTCATATTGATTTTCAGATTTGTAACTGCAGCCAAAATTATTCCAAATTTAAGATCTCCATAATTGTTCTTTTAAAGTTACGATGTCCTGCCCTTGTTTTTTCTGGCCAATGGGTGCAGTGATTGCCACACAGATGCGCCATTATTAATAACATTTTTGCTTATTTGCAAAATGTTAGATGAGAATATGATCTTAACCAAACCATAAAGAAAAGGTTTGCATTTAATCTTTACCAGAGAAACAGACCAGCTGACTGTAATTTAGAGATTTTCATTAAAGCCTCTTCCTAAGAAAGTAGCCTCTGGCTTCCTTGTTTTGACAATGAAGGAAAAATAGAGAAACTTGACAAATTAAAACCAATTCACAGAAATCTCTTTCTGTTGGAAAACTTTAATTTTCTCTACAAAGGGTTTTTCTACTTTTTTTTATCTGTTTCTTTAACTGTTTTGCTCTTTGTTTTGCTTTCTTCAGCAACAAAAGAAACTGACCAGGAAGCAATAACCATTAGAAAATCAAGCTGAACTGCAACATCTGTATTCCATCCACCATAAGATTCTCACTCCTAAAGGACTGTCTCAAAGTTTGTGCTGTTATCCACTAAATTTTATACACTTTGAACAATATAGCAACAATAGGTTTTTTTTTTTTGCAAACGTTCTCCAGTATCTACAGAAAACAAACAAAAATCTGCTACATAAAATATGATGTGTTTTAAAAAACCTTTCCCGGTTGAGTCATTGTTACAGTGAGAGGGTATACAGCAGAGGCTTTCCAATTTGAGCAGTTTCCAGTTCCCAACTGCTGGTGGACTGACCATCTTCTCCAGAGCTGAAAACAGAAAGCTGCCAGTAACAAAAACACAGAAAATAACTTAAAACACCTTTGCCACTTTTGGAGTACAATACACAGTGGTGTTGAGGTGAAGAGATATTTTCCCAACTGGTTTTCTCCCCCCCCCCCCCCCCCCCCCTCGAAAAGCTGTTTTTTTAAATGGGTGGTTGGCATATGCTGCTTATTAAGTGGGGCTTTTCTGGCTTCAAAGGTGCACTATATTAACAAACAAATGGTTCAATGAGTCATTTGCTGCTTCATGGCATTGTAGCTTTGATATGAAATATTTGGGACAGGATTGTTCCAAGAGAGCATGTTTCTCCTCTTTACTCTTTGAAATAGTTATCACTTTAAACTCATTTGAGTCTGTTGCAAACACAATCAAGTATGAAAATCTTTCAAATTTAGCCTCGATACCGTTGCTTGCACAGCATTCCCAGCTGCTTGGTGCACATGGCGGGACATGAGACAGATTGAGATTAGCATGAACAGCCATGATCAGTCATTCCTTTATTTTGTCCCTTCATCTAAGAGAAAAAAAGATGCCAGCTGTTTGCTGGAAGTGTCTTCACAGATGTTTGAAACAGATGTTGATGTTATGGGGCTTCACTGATGGTGTTGTTGAAAAAGTGACACAATTAGGAAACTATTCCGCCATTACCATCATAACACCTGTGTTAATGTGTTCAGAGGGGTAAAGGATTACAGCACACAGAATTTCAGTCATTAGATTCACTGTTTAATTATTATTATGCTGATTTTTTTATTGTTATTCTTTTTCAGTTTGCAACTAAAATTAGAGTACAGATTTATTTAACAATTTAGCTAAATTAAATATAGGTGTCTTCGCTCAGGAACATATTTTTTATCAAGTATTGGTAATCAGGATAATATTGTTTGTCACCCAATATAATTTTTTTACATTTATTTTAGGGCATCGAATTGATTTCTTTTTAAATGACAAAAATAGCGACTGTCTTCCAACTTTTACTAGTGCAATTTAGCAGAATAGAATCGATCTCACAAAGGGGTAATTATCCTGTTACCATGGCTCGATTAAAAAACAGCACATAGATAAAAAAATAACACTACAGTTTCATGCAGTAAATAATAATTAAGAAGATTATCTATGATGGATTTCAGTTTTTGTTGTACATGTTCATATTTTTCTGCTTCTACTTTTACTGCATAAGCTTTTTCACTATGACACAAATTCTAGGACATGTCCATAGTCTTGATTGAAAATTAAACAAATTTTGCAACACAAGAAAAGTTTTTGACCAAATGTCGATACTTTATTGACAATCCTATTAACAAAATACAGCTGTGTTGATTTTGAAACTGTTTATGTTATGTCCCAAAATTCGTCAGTAGAGAAATTGATCTTTGGTGTTTTTTTTAATTTTATGTCATGCATTCAGTTTAATTTCCCTCTTCCTTAAAGCTCACATCCTGTCACAGATAAGTGTATACAATAAGCTGTATGTTGTACATATTGTTTTCCTTTCCAGCAGTATATAAGGATTTCCTTTGTTAATGCAAGCTGCAGAAGTTTGGTCATTTTTCTTCTGTAATTGTTTTAGCATTGAGGTTGCAAACTGCATGGTACAATTTGCATTTGTTTTCATTCACTACAGTACTTTTACTGCTTTTTTTTTACTGAAGTGAACGTACAGAGAAAGGCACCTGATTTGTCCTCCTTGGGCTTGCAATAAAACTGAGAATATCTTATTTTGCAAAATGAAAGATACAAGCTGTTTTTATTACATGTCTACTAAAGCTTTTAAAATTATTGCACATTGGATAACCAGCACTTGCCACTAAAACACAAGTTTATATTTAATCCCGTAATGGAATTTAGCACATTACCAAACATATTTAGATCATTTTGTATTGTGAATTTATCAGTCAGTTCTTAGAAATTTCACTGTTTTTTGTGAACAGGAAATCAAGCCTCATTGAAACATATTTTATTTAAACTAAGTGTAACTGCAAATATTAGGGCATTCTTATCACTAAATGTCTTCTCTTAGTTAAAGTCACATGCACCCCCACTCCACCCCACGGGGGCTGTGGGTTTTTGGGTTGTCAGGGCTCGTTGAGGGTCGTAGAGAGAAGTGGCTGCATATTAAGTGGTGTTCAGGTGTGTCTTGCAATTCCCTTTGAGGCTGGTATGGCCACCTTAAGAGACATGACATGAAAATGGAGCTTAGGATTGTTGTGCATGTGGTAAGTGTATTGATGCATTTGTAGAGATAATGTAAGTTACTCTCATTTACAATTTAGGGTTGATGCTGTCTTATGGTGCCCTTACACAATTACTAAGGTGCGCACACTGGCTCCTTACTGACCATGGACAAATGCTGCTTGCACGGAGTGTGCAGGTGAAACTTAAGTTACTGTAGGACACCCATAGGATGCTCACACAAACACTGATTGTCTAATTTACGCAATTCTAACAAGGGATGCGCAAGGAGCACGTACTTATGACTTGAAAAGCACTTTCAAGCTCTTTGTGCAGTGCGCAGGGATTGGGTGAGGGTAAGGAAAATAAAAAATCTGTCTGACGTGCCTGCATCTCACCTACTTCCCCCTTACTTAGCCTTACATGTTGTTTTAGTGTCTGTAGAAAAATGTCCATGAGTATTTAAAAGGCTTTCTACAACTATGATATTTCCTGTGGGCCACCTGGGTTTCCCGTACTGATTTGCCCATTTTTTGCCCAAATCCACCCGCAAGGGCAGTCATGACTAAGGCCTTAAGTGGGCAGCCTTTGAGCTTACATGTGTGACCGCGAATCTCTAATGGGAGTTTCCTCTGTGCAAGAGTTAGACCTTCAAGGCAGAAGCTGTTGCGGAGCTTGTCATCTCCTACACCAGTTCAGTGAGTCTGCTGGCAGCACACTCCCATGCTCTTGTTTTTTATTTGAAAATGTAGGATCCTCAATGACAACACGTCTTTAGGCCCTCAGCACCATGCTAACTTCCTCACAAATTGACATTCTGGGACTATTGCTTCACTCATCCTGAGAGTCTTTTGATGTTTGACAGGCTTTTGAAAGTTTTTGTTTTTGGTGTTGTTTTTTTATGTCAATGGAAAAAAGGGGACTGAGGAGAGAAAACACTTTTTTAAATGTACGTGCAATCTTTTGAGGTTTGATATGCTATAAAATTCAGTTTTAAGTTGCTTGAATAAATTATTTTGGGTATTTCTTCAAACTGATGTTGGGCTGTCTTGTAATACCACTTTATCCCTTTGGTTTTCAACAACAAGAAACCAATCCCCAAATCATTTTCTTAGTTCTTTCCTGCACAGTGAGGAATGTTAGTCTGGAAGGCTCTTTGCCTCTGAGGTGTGAAAAGGACCTTGATGTGGTGGAAGGAAGGGCCTCCCTTTCAAGGGAAAACAGTGACAGTTTTCGACTGAGAGGATTGAAAGTAGGAGAGGAAGATGAGTTAATCATGTTTGCTATAGGACAGGCTTCCCCTTGAAGGAGGAGACAGTGGTAGGAAGTGTCCAGATTTATGGTTTAGCGCAGCGGTCCGTTCTAGCTGCCTTCTCCATGGCAGCTGACCAGCGCACGGGAGAGGAGAGAGTGAGAGGAGCTGTAAATCACTGCAAGAGTGTGGCTTTGACACACACATACACAAACAGCGCCAGGGCCAAGCTCACAGCTTGCAGGCAGATAACGTGCCAAGGAAGGGCGGCTCTCCAGTAGCCTCATGACAAGATAAAGCTGTTCTTAGATGAAAGGTTTTGGAATCTCTTTCACTTTTTTATTTCTTGCTTGACTTTTAAAGCATTAAATCAAAGTGATTCTGACTGCAGTCATAATTGTATGCTGCACTAGGTTGCTTCTACTCAATCAGCCAGCCATCGGCTGTGATAGATTTTGGAATTTTAAGAACTAAACTGCTGCTGTATGGGTTGGCATTCAAGGGCAACGAGGAAAGAGATTAATTTTATTTAAAATAGCTAATTTATATGATGTTTAGAGCTTTGCAAAAGAAAACATAGTTTAGCAACATGAAAATATCCATGGCCCATGGACCTTTCAACAATTTTACAAGACACCTAGATTCAAATTTCTGAGTTAGGAACAACACTCTGGTTTCCATTGTGGCCATGGAACAGTAGTCTGGCTCTAGACTCTCCATGGGGTGCTTCTAGACTGTTTGTGGAAGTTGGCCCTCCAAGTCCACATGTGTTTTATGGATTTGGAGAAGATGTTAAACCACATCCCTTGTGGTACCCTGTGGAGGGTGCTTTCTGAGAATGGGGTGCAGGGAGCCTTAAGCTACATGCACACTTGGCATTTAACGCACGTTCTTCAACATGCGTATAGCACATGGTGTTCACACTGGACAACCAAGAAGGGGTTTCTTTTTCTTTTGTATACTGTTTAACAGCAGATTTCCACCACCTACAGTTGGAAGAGGCTTGGTGTAAAATGTCAAAGTAGTGCGATTTAGGTACGAAACTGAAATGGTTCAGTTCATTGCTATTGTCCTCGTAATGGCAGATATGGATTACCATCATGTCAGGAGAGTGGCCTTGGTTTATCTTTATTTGAAAAAACAAATGTAGACGTGGTCAGGCTTGTTGCCAGGCTCATTGCCATGTCTAGGTTTACCAGGTAAACCAAATTCATACATTACTACCAAATCTGAGGCCATGGTTGTCGACCGGAGAAAGGTAGTTTGTATTCTCTGGGTGGGTATAAAGCTACTGCCCCAAGTGGAGGACTTAAGTTTAATGGGGTCTTGTTCCAAGTGATGCAAAATCGGAGCATGAGATCAACAGGCGTACTTGTGCGTCCACTGTCATACGTTTGTTGTGCCAGTCTCTCATGGTGAACACAGAGCTGAGCCAGAAAGTGAAGTTCTCAATTTCCGGTCAATCTGTGTTCCTATGGTCCATAAATGCTGATGAGTTCTGGATTGTGGCCGTAAGACCAAGGTCTCCAGATGCAAGTGGCATAAAATTGGTTCCCTCCACAGGGTGGCTGGGTGCTCCTTTAGAGAAAGTGGAGATATACAGCTGGAAAGAACATGAAAGTATATGAAATATTTTGATTTCTCTAGTATTTAGCAAGAACATTCCAACCATTCCTGAAAGTAAAAGACAGGAAGACTCTCAACACTTAAAGACCCACTCAGATGGAAATGTTGTTTTTTTGGTGTTTTTAAACATGCTCTTGTGGCATTTATTTCTTAGATATAGGACATTGATAAAGAAAATTCAGCTCAAAGGTGCCTTTCTGGGTTTTTCATTTTCATTGTGTATCAGAAGCAGACGAAAAAAATTGTAGTTGTGATGTAGAAGTAGAACACAAGCTCCCTGCTCTGCTCCATTCTGATGCATCCACTTTTCCTCTTCCAAGCTGGCTCAAACCTATGCAGCTATGACTACAAATTGCTCGGCATTTTGTTGCACTGGTAATGTAAGCCTCTGGTTGTGAGGAGCTATGAGCTAGCGGGAGAGCATGTACTGTAAATGGATAGGTGACGAGAAGTGGAGGCAGGCTTCATCCACACCAACAGCCTTGCCCACAGCTCAGAGACAATTTTCCAATGATCTCCTGCCAGCTTGCTGAAACTGTGTCATAGAAAATATCATTTTTTTTGTGTATGTGCTTAAAAAAAGTATAATCATTATTATTAGAACACTGGGAACACTTTTAGAACATATCAAAAGTGTTGCTCTCTTGCAAACTTTCAGCAACGTGAGACACACAAATTCGGAAAATGCCAAGCTCTAAACTCTGTTGAAGCCCTGTATCAAACATTACAAAAGTCACTTTAATGACAGCAAATAAAAATCTATGATCTTTTTACAATTGCACATCCGCAATAAGTGCCTCAGAGATTTATTATTAGATGTGGTTTAGCACATGCGCTAGTGACTGTCAGCGCGAGTCTGTTGGTAAGAAAGCAGGAAGCCACAGAAGAGGTGTCACATTACTCCACTTCACTCTAATGTTCCTCTCAATGAAATGACTGTCTCTTTCAAGCACCATTGAGTCAAGTTCTTTTACCAGCAGTCTAAGAGTCGCTCAGCATGCAAAGGGCACGTGCCAACATTGTCTGCATGTGACCAGCAAAGCGGTGTTGAACCACAGGAGACACCAACCATGCCAACCCACTGTCTATTTGTTGAAGCTTATTGTTTCTGAAGATAAGTAGGGAGGGATCTCTTGTCACAATTTGACTGCTGTGAGCACGTGGACTTTGGCCTGGTTGGATCATCCATCCTTGTGGTGCGTGAGGCCCCACTTGCTGAAAGTGTGGTGTTCCCTGTGTGCAGACAGGATCTCTGGCCTCAGTGGGGAGTGTTTACCCAGCTGAAGTCCAACAGTGTCACCCTCTCCCAGCTGTTCTGTAACAACTGAAGGAAGTCAGTAAGTAGACAGGGTGTACGCTCCATGTCCAGGGCTTTCAAAGGATTGTAATTATATTATTAGTCCCAGTTCATCTAAAATGTCTTTACTTTGAAAGACCCACTTCGATGAAAATTGTGTTTTAGGTGTTTTAACATGTTCTTGTGGCAATTTTCCGACGATGGGGGACATATGACACATGAAAGAGATTAAGCTTAAAATTCCATTTCTGAGTATTATTTCATTCAAATTGTTGTGAATCAGAAGCAGACAAAAAATGCTAATGGAAAAAGTTTGTAGTTGTAATGTAAAATCTGCAATTGGTAGGCCTCAGGCTCACTGCTTGGCTCCATTCTGATTAATCCACTTGCTGACAAATAGATCTTTGTTTTGCTCCTCTAAGCTACACCTGGCTCAAAACTGTACGACTGGATAGCTCCGACATTTCTCACCATTTCTGTTGCACCAGTAAGGGTTGTGAGGGGCTGTAAACTAGCAGGTGAGAGTGTACACAAATGTAAAATGGGAAATGAGAAAGGCTTACTTCAAATTTCTGATTAACTCCTGTCACTCTTCACAAACTATGTCCTAGAAAACGACACAGTTTTTTTTTTATTTTGGCTAAAAAGGGCACAATCATTGTTCAAAGACTACTGGGAACGCTTTTACAATAAATCAAAATATGATAGGAGTGGGATTTTAAATCTGAATAAACGGCAGCTAAAAAGGTATCTGCCAAAAATAGAACAGAACGAAACTGGTTTGTTAGGAACTGGTGGTGCAGGATCCAAAATGAAGACCAGGCATGGCGACAGTACCTAAAATATTTAATAGAAAAATTAAAGCATGACAAAACCATGGGAGCAACAAAAAGGGCGAAAAGAGCAGAATAAAGTCGATGACCTGACAAGGTGAAACTGAAAACCAGACATTTGAAAACACTGAGAGTAATTGACAGAAATGAAAACAGCTGTGGACAATCAACTTGAATTTGGACTGACTGATAGGGGCACAACTCGCAACATGACCAAAGCCAAGAAGACAACTGAAGAAAAAAAAAAGCACAGAAATTTGGTTTTCTTTAAAAATGCAGAATAAGCATCAAAATCCTTCATGAAGTATCAAAACTTTTTTTTCACTTGGCTTTTTATGTATGTCTTGCAGAGAAAACAGGCAAAAAACTAATTAAACTTCAAGACGAGTGGCATTTTTTATTTCAGGATAATAATATTTTCTATATCAGTCTTTGGGTAAAAAAATTAATTGAAATCTGGACCCAATTATTTGCAGGCTGGTAAAAAATTACTGGTGGAACGCTGATGGAAAAGAGAGTTTTTCATATGTCAATCATAGTTTTAAAAATACAGAATTTGCAACCCTTCGCGTGACTATATTTTTTGAAGGAAACTATCTAATGAAATAAACATTCAAGAAAAATATAGTAAGTTTTTTCTTATCTGAATACTAGCAAACCAGAGACTTTGACTACACCTTCAACCCTATCCACAGCCATATTTTACCGTCTCAAACTGTCAGGTGCTGCAGCTCCATCATCGTGCAATGATGCTGGACTCAATTGTATGAGAAGATGATGCTCTCCAGGGAGGGTGATTCTCTCCCGTATGATAAAATCAGTATCTACCTGGAGCTGACAAGATTTATCATTCTGTCTATTTAAATGTAGCCAATTTCCCTTTAATATGATATTAAAGAATGATTGATGTTTGAGCTTCCGATATTCCCATTGTGGAAGTCTCATCTGCCAGCAGACAGCATTCAGAGCCCAGCATAGCTTAGTCATGATGCTGATGGAAAGATGGAAGCTGATGGAATGCCCAGTATTGACAAAAGCCTTTAGCAGGATGAGCTCCAATCAATTTGGAAAATATTGCACTTTTTTCTTTCTGTGAACTTGGCTTTCTATGTGGCATCAATGGATCGCTTGATCCAATTTGATGTGAGGAAATCTGCAGAGCTTTTATCAACCCCTGGTTAAATGAAGTGTGAATACTCATTGAAGTGAACCCTGGATCTAGGGAGAAAGAACTCTCAGAAAAGTATTCCTGGAAGTCAGGAATGGTTTTTGTAGATTAGATTTAATGTGTTCATATGTGTATTACTGCTCTAAATAAAAGTATTTATGAAGGCTGTTTGTCTTATTTCCTCTTTTTAGCCTCAAAGCTACATTGGACCATTGACTGTATATCTCATTTACAGTGCATGGAAGAAAAAGGTGATGTTGAGAGGTCAAGTTTGTTTATTTTGCCATGTCTCCATGTCTGGGTTCATAAAATCTTTCAGGGACTCTCCCAGTATGGGGGGGGTTCAACGTTCACTGAATGACGGCCAGCTACTTCCGTCTTTCTGTGAGCCATTTTGACGACTTGCTGTCCCACATTTGTCCGAGGAGGAAAAAATTAAAAATAACAATAAAATTAGAGGATTATTATTTCCAGACAAACAGGAAAAATATCGTATAGTTCAGAAAGAGAATGATCAGATTCTCCATGTTGGTTTTGGACTCTACCCGCTGATAACGCCATCAACACGTCAAGGCCCAAAGTTGATCCCCTGATTGGATGAGGCGGTGAGTCTTTTAACCCTTGTGTGGTGTTCATATTGTTGTTACTCAGCCAGTGTTCGTTGGTCTGGTGGACCCGTTGCATGTTGTGGTTTTTAATGCCTCACAATCAAACACTTTGATGTTAAAATACTCGACAGATGTTTACCTCATCCAATTACAATCAGTATATTTGGTTAATATTTGCCCTTTACCTTTGTTAGATCACATTCATAACTCATTATTTAAAACGTGATAAAGAAAATCAATTAAAATCAAGATATGAGTGGAAACAAATTTTCAAGTGAAGCAATGGTTTTCAAAACTACTAACTTTTATTTATTTGAACACAGAAACTGAACCCATTCAGGTGCACAACACAAGCTGAACACATAGAGTAAACCTATTAGTCAAGACAACACATCAGCCCCATTGAACACATGGCCTTCTAGCCACTAGCCTGTACAACACATGGTCCTGGCTGCTGACGGCCTGGTCCTGTGGCTGGGTGCTGATGGCTTCGTTTTGGAACTGGCTGATGCTCAATCTAAATGGTAAATTGTGTATACTTATATAGCACCTTTCTTCCTACAAGGAAAAAGCGCTTTACAGTCACAGACCCATTCACCCAGTCACACACACATTCACTCACTCACTGGTGGCGGCTCCGCTCGCAAGCACAGGCGCCCGCCTACCACCAGAGGCAAGGTGGGGTTCAGTGTCTTGCCCAAGGACACTTCGACTCATGGGCGTGCAAGGCGGGAATTGAACCTGCAATCTTACTATCATGGGCCGACCGCCCTACCGCTGCTCCACGGCCGCCCCAATCTAATCATCTTCTCTCACTGTCACTGTCACTGTCAGACTCTGAATTTTCAGAAATGTGATCCTCTAATTCTGAAACCTCCTCTTCTGAATCGTCTCCCTCTACATCATCATCAAAAACGTCTCTCTCTTCTAAAATCAATTCCAGGGCCCTCTGCGCAGAAAGTCTTTTGGCCATTTTGATCAGTTGTGATAAGAAACCACACTGGCAAAGCTATATTTATAGTGTCCCGCCTCCAATTTGTAGCAGATAAAGAGCGAGATATTAAAGATTCCCGCAAGAAAGTCAAATGGTCAAATGTGCGGGAGAACGAGAGCAAACAGAGTTGATTCTTGAATTATTCTAACAATGTTGCAACCTTGCGCGGGAACCGCAGGTGCAGAAACAGAACTCACATTTACAGTGAATCTTTCTCTCTCTGCCACTCTCTCTCTCTCTCTCTTTCTCACACACACATACACACCTACACACACCCACACACACACAGCAGGCCCAGACAGGTGGAGGACAGAGTGTAGGTACATAAAACATCAATTTCCACACTTCTATTAGCCCCGGGTCCAGTGGACCCGAACATCTTATATGTAATAGAAATGTGTTGGGGGGGTGTACGGTGTGTGGTCATTAAAAATGTATTCTGATATCTGTTCTTCACAGAAAATGAGCCAAGGCCAGTGAGTCTGAGTTTGAAAAATTAATTAATTGTATCATTTTTCTTTTGATAAAAAATGAAAACGGGTCCCACAGACCCGAACACCACATAAGGGTTAAGCAAAGATACTTGAAAAGTGGATAAATCCCACTGCATTGCCCAAAATGTGCTGCAACGCCAGAAACACGCTGCTGCTGCACTGCCACGCCACGCCAGACGCTCAAAACCTGGTGTAGGACCTCTGATCACAAGTGTACATTGACTTTACATTGAAACTGGACATCCCTGTCGCACAAATCACATTTGATGTGAACACAGCTTTAGGCTGCTTAGCAACCATATACTCTCCAAAAAACACTCTTGTCTAATCCAAAAGTGCAACAGTTTGGTGAATGATTCTACTAGACTGAGCCAAATGAGGAAAACGTATATAAAAAAAAATAAATGCAAAAGTAACTGCCCAAGAATCAAGTCCTACTTTGACTCTTAAATATGATTATTTTTTCTCAGTATCAACTTTAATATTTTTGAGTTGGCATTAATAGAATCATTCTATTGTAGTTATACACTCTACCTCATGAGAGTTTTTTATTTGATGTAATTTAATGGTTCACTAACTGCATATTATTAGTGTCAGATAAATGTACAGATTAAAATGAAGGATACAACAAACATAAACATTCACATGATGTGACACATCTGCATGTCTTTGAGCAGTTTGCTTGTTTTCCATTTATGATAGCGGTACTTAAGCTTGCCCTCGCCAGTCCTCTTTCCTGCCTCTGTGTGCGTCTCCAGCATTCACTGTGTCAGCTCATGTTGATTTCCGCAGGGGAAGTTGCTTCAGTGCTATCCTCAGACAAAGCCCTGACCCCAGGGGTTAAGGAATGTGAACCCAAGGCTGTGACGATTGGGACCTTCCTTCAGGGCACACAATGCTGGATGTAGTCTGATGGTCTATGGGCTCCTCATAACCCCTTCATTTTCCTTTGTTTTTTTAATCAAATGTTTATAGTTGGGTGGAACCAAATTCAATAAGTACACTCCACTGTATCAAAGTTTTGTATGATTATTTATACTTTTTTTTTAATACAGATTTAAAAGTTTTAATCATTTGAATAAAACGAGATTTGTTCATTTTAGAATTAGATATCTGCAAGGAAAGTGAAAAGTGAAAGTATTTTACATATGCACATTCATGTCTTAAAAAAAAATTAACAAATAATTTATATGAAATTTATATGTACATTCCGTGTACTGGAAACCATTGTCAATGCCATGAAAGGGGCGATAACTTTTACGAATGAGCTCCTTGTGAACTGGATAAGTACAAAGGAGACCAAAAGGCTGTTGTCTCATTTATCACCCTCTTTAAGAGAGGGAGAAAGACTGGAAGAGGGGGCTGTCAAAGCAACCATAGCAGAGTGTGGCGTTAATAGTGGTGGTCTTTTATTCCCTGGGAGGTGCAATCACATCACAATGAGTTCAGAAACAGAAACAGACATGAAGGGGAGATAACGGTGCCAAAGAGGTTTAGTTTTTGAGTACATTTAAACTCCGGCATTCTGTGAGTTTTGGTGTGATCCACTGAGAGCCAGAACAGCCTCCAGAGAATTTATATTGATGAAGGCAAAGGGTCAGGTCGCTATTAATCATAGCCAGAGTGGAGGATTAAATAGCTGGAACTAGCGGGAAGATGAGAGAACGTGTCTAAATCGAGGTGTTTAAAAGGACCATGTTATGTCTGTCTTAAATTACACAGTGAGGGCCCGAGGTAAAACAGTGAATTTGAGCCAAGCACAAACAGAGATTAAGAATATACTTCCTACCCCCATTGTGTTCAATAAACTCAGTCAAATAGTATTCTCATGGAAAACAGTAGATGGACAAAAAGAATAACAGATGTGCAAGACACAGTCATTACAAAAAGATTGTAAATGAGAACCACTATGTTTTTTTAAGTAATCGTCTTTGTTTTCTCAATTGAATTAAATATATACAGTATTAGGGCTAAGTGCAAATGTTGTGAATACCTGAGTTCTTAAAAAAAAGCCAGATTCAGCTGCGGGAGCTCTCCCCACAAGTATTTGATGAGCTTGCCGTCAATTTTCTTTTTTTCAAAGTTTTGACCATGTTGGCAGGGGTGTTGAAGAGGCTCCAAGGAGAAAGTGAATATAAGATGTTTCATCTGAGACGAAAGCAACAACAGGTTAAAAAATTAAGTTAGGGGTAGATCTACCTAATTATACTACTATCCATCTAATGCTCCATTCACACTAAATGCGCTTTGCATCTTCCACCTCTATTCTAAATTGTAACAACATTTCTTATCTTGGATATTATGGTTGTCTGATGTTATTAAAAGACCAAAAAACAAAAGAAAACAAAATACATTTAGAATAAATTGAATTGAAAATTCAAATACTGATAACGATTGGGATGTGACATAAGTGGCTTTAAGAATCCTCTTCCTCAGGTCAATTAAGTTTCTTTCAATAAAAATAAAGAGTAATAAAACCACTTATCCATTTCCTAAACCTGGTTCATCCTGTCCAGAGGCTGCAGCCAACACCAGCTTCCATTAGGCCAACGGGTCACTACATCCTGGACAGGTCACAGTGCAGGCCACCTCAGAACCAACGACAAAAGTAAACAAACAGCCACACATACCCACACTGTATCAGTATAAGTGTGTCGATCATAAATGTGCCAAGCTTGTAATCCTTTGAAAAATGTAACTGATATTTCTTTTTTGTTGAACCTTAGGGGGGAAGACAGTAACCTGATAAAACAGTCCATACTCGTGCAAGGCGTCACTATTATCCAAGTTGGTATAAGCTTTGGAATACTATACAAATGACCCAACTGTTCTTATCTGTGAGTATTACCTTTGCAAAGTGAGCAATGAATATATCATTTTGTTTTGTAGTGTTCCTGCACCCAGTTTCACTGAAGCTGTTTTGAATAGCAGATAGTAGATCAGATTCAAATGTTATCAAAACAGACATGTTGTGACATATGTTTTTATGATCTGGGATCTTCTGGAGAAAAAAAAAAAAAAAGGTTGGACTTAGGGCAGAATTTGGCCAGCCAACCCACGAGGAATAAGTAGAATATCGGGGCAAGTCTGTGTGGAAATCATGCTATCATCACATCGGTTCAACTATCCATATATATATAGACTATTTTGATCTATTTCATACGGTTTTTGTTGAAGTTCTTCTCACAGGACCTTCTGCATTTGCTTGGCTTAGGCCTGGCACAAGTCTGTCTATTTGACCATCTTTCTGTACATCCACCCTTGTGTTTTATTGTCTTTTATTTTATTTAGATAGATTTTTTGTCTGTTTTGTGTGGGTTTTTTTGTAAATTTTATTTGTTATTATATGATATTCTTAAATATATAATATTTCTTGATATACATACATTTATACATACATCTTTCTGGGGGGGACAGTAACTCCGTTTAGGGGGGGCATTAACCCCCTTCCCCCGTCCATACCTATGTCCGGGCTTGGATGGACTCATCTTAGATAAGAGGGGAGGCAGTTAAAAAGTCTATCTGTTAAGCTAATAGCGCAGCTGTAACACGTGTGACCAGGTTAAAACAACAGAAGATAAAAAGAAGGAAGGAGTTGAAGGGATTTTTTGGCGAGAAGCTGCGCATTTCTGTGAATGTGTTTGGATTTCTGAAGTTCTCAGCGAGCCTCACATCTGTGTTTGTCGTGTCGCTGCGGGCCTGTGCGCGTTGGTGGGAGTACCCCCTGCGCAGGTCCCCTTCGCTGTGCACTTCCAGCAGTTGGAGTTGTTCTACACCCGAGAGAGGGGGAGGCAGCAGAGGAGTGAGCGCAGCAGCTGAGTGAGCAAACACAAGTAGAAACATTAGGTTATCTTCTGACACTATCAGCCATCGACCTGTCACTTTTATCGCTCCGTGAAGCTCCAGAGCGGTAGCGGCGGCGGCTCCTTGGTCTGGTTTGTTCTGCTCGAGCAGTGAGACAAACTCCCGAACGCGGTCGTCTCAGCTGGCATGAGCTAACCTACGAGTCCGACATGGAAACCAAACCGTTCCTGTCATTGGGTAAGTTACTTTGTTTCTTACAGACCTACTTAATGCCGAAGAAAAGACAGCGAGAAACGTGCTGGGGCTCAGGGTTTTCGCTTCGTGGTTTCTTTCTTTCTTTTTTTCTTGACAGCGCGTGGAGCGACTTGCCAAACCCCATCAACACGTTTGTTGCTGCCGCTGCTGCTTTGTGTAATTTGCCCTCTCTTTAACTTCTAATTTATCCCTTTATCGAAACGGACAGATGTGCGGGTCTCGTGCTTTTTAATTGAGCTGGTGACATTTCACTTCGACGCGGAGTGACAGCGCTCGCGGCGTGGCGCGCGCGCACCTCGCGGCTCGTTTAACTTTTACACTTTGGTTAAGTGTTGAGAGATTTTGTGTTTTAATGCTAAAAAAACAAAACAAAAAAACCTCGAAGCTAAACTTAATTTTCTTGTGCCTGTTTATACCAACCGAACTTCTAAGAACAAAGGGAGATTAACTTTACATCGTGACTTTAAAATGTTTCCTCTTGAGGATATGTGATTTTTTTACATTAAACATACAACAAAATTACAAGCCTTTTTTATTTGATATCATTTTTGTTATTGATAATTTTAACTTCATTTCTTTTTTATTTATTATTTGCTTACTTGGCATATAATAATTTGTCAATATTGCACAAACTTGTAAATTGCACCCAAAAGTGACCTCATGCGTTGTTGCTTGACTTAAAGTCTGCTGTTGGGGATAATCTCACTTCAGTTGCTGACAGGTGACCTATGGTCATTGCGCAAGACTTTCATTTTTGATTTTCTTTTTACATTTAAATATATTAATGAATTAATCTTAAGGAAACCCACTGTTTTGTTGAAGCTGAACCTGCAAGAAGGGGGGATTTCAATTGTCAAATTGGAGATTTTTAGCATGCTTTTTGATTTTTCTGAGTTACAAAATTCTTTTTTATTAGATATGTATTACTTCTTATAACTCATTTCTGGGATTAATTCTGAAATCTAGTCTTGTTGAAGTTAAAAGCAGTTTAAATACACTAAAGCACTTCAAACTGTAAATCATTAATGCTGACTGCTACTGTAAGTTTGTGAACAGAGCAGACCCTTGTCCTCCGCAGCAGAGACAAGCGCAGGGCTGTAGGTTTCCCCCCGCCTTATTGTGTCTGCGGCTCTTTCATGGAGGCGTCATGTTACACCTCGACACATATCATCAGCTGCATGAACACACCGAGGAGATTCACAGGGACTTCTGAGACTCGGGGTGGCTGTCTTAGGTTACAGGCGCTGCTCGCTGACTCAGTCCCACAACACCCTTTATGTGGCTTCACAGAAATACACTCAACCACCTGCACTGCACACACTGACAGGCTGTTGTTACAGGTGCAACACATTGTATTTCAGACTGCGCACATTAGGGGTGTATCAACTTAATCGATGAATCAATCCTACGATCCAACCAGATCAATCTTTTTGAAGGAAGTCGTTAGTTGTATCGACCTTTACCCTCATACTGTAATTTTTAAAGACAAAAATCGATTATATCGATATTGGAAAATACCATTTCGATTGAGACATGGTAGGTTTATTTTACTACAACGTAAAAACGACCGAATGCATCAGAGCAGACAATGCACACGTGATGGCAGCAAAAACTTGTCAAGCCATCGTTACAGTCCAATGTGTGGAAACACTTTGAATTTAGCAAAGACATGTGACATAACATTGTGGTTTAATGCTCTAATAATGTTCCCTTTGGACTATTTTAATGTGGTAAAACAGCAGTGGGCTCAACTTAATTAAATTAAACTGTGAATGGATTTGACATTGATTCTTGTTTACTTGATTGTTTGTACACATATTTAATTTACACTTGATTATCTTGCATGTAATATAAGGAATCTAGAAAACTTCACCTGGACTGTTCAGTACCCGTATTTATCTCAGAGTCCTACTGGTTGAAGTTCTGACGGAAAATGTTCTGGATTGATTTCAGATCAGTGAATTGGACTGTTTAAAATGAACCAGTATCGACTATGAATTGAAACTGCAACAACAAATTACGATATAGATCAAATTGTTTTTAAAATGAATTTTTACACCCCTAATATTTAAACTTGTACCCTTAAAGGACAGTTTGAGTGGCAGGCTCTAATTGGTTGTTTTAAGGGCGCAGCCATGCGTGAAGACCTTGAATTTATTGATTACTGCTTACTCAGTGTCATTTCCTAATGTGGCGTTGCATTAGGAATTCTGACATGGATCTGTTTGAGATGACATTACAACTATAGACCGCGTGCTGGCTTTGATGACGACACCTCCCATCCAGCACCGCTGGCTCAGGACTGTGTACTGCCTGCCTGATGCCATCATCGAGCACCCCCCCCCCTTTCATATCGGACATTAAGGCATGAAGACCAGAGGAATGACACTGAAAGGAGAATGTGTCCTTTAGTCACAGCATTATGGGGAGGATCATGACAGTTTGTCAGTGAAATGAACAGTGTGAAAGGAAGAAGGATGGCTTAACACAGATGAGCCAGGCAGCTATTTTCAAGCCGTTTGCTCTTTTGATATTGATTTTCCGTAAGAATGATTATTTTGTGGCAAATTTAACACCATAAAGATAGCCTCTTCTTGAAGAAATTCTAACATGTAGATGTTGTGCATTTTTAGTTTTCATTACTTTCATCGATTTTTATTTTCTTTATGGGAGCCCGGATGATATAGAGGGGTTTTAAACTGTAAAACTAAATGTATTTAGAATGGAAAGAAATATTCAAATAAATGAGGGAGCATTGGTGTCATAGTGCAGCCTGAAAATTATGAGCATCCAAGTAAATGTAATGTTTCAGATAAGTCTCCAGCTAATTCACGTAAGGGTTTTCAATAGAAATTTTGGCTGATGGTGATTTCAACTTTTTTGAACCACTGTATCTTTGATGAACTAATTGCAACCACATTTTTCTCAAAACAGATACTTTAATGTTCCCCACGTGACAAGACGTGACAAGTCAGGCATTTTTTCTTTTGTTTGGAAACTTTGTTTTTACACTTTGATATTCGATCAGGAAAAAGCAACCAATGCAAGTGAATGCTTAAAATACAGAAAAAACATGTCCAACTGGGTTTGCAGCAGAAAATGTGTTGCCTTGTTTGTGACACCTGTTAGACATCAGAACAGTTCAGAGCAGGCTTTATACAAACAACAAGCCCCTCGTACATCATTTACTTGAACAGAGAAGAATAGATTCACATAATTAACAGCAATTCTCAGGATATACGATCAATTATTTAAATAAAATAAGGATTTTGTGCAACCAAAGATATTGCTGTGAAGGAAGAGAAGAAGGTACAATATTTTCTTCTTTCTGTTTTTGCCTCTTATTTAGACAAAATCTAATCACAGATCTAAAAAAAAAACATATGTAAGACAGTAATAATCTAGTAATATAATAATAATAATACTAATAATAAATAATATGGTTTTATTTACACACAAAAAAATTGGAAACATCTCTAAGAAAGAAGTGGAAGATTATTAGTTGCTGTATATGTCAACGTGAACCTTAGACATTTCTGAAAAGCAGATAAAGATGCTTCTGAAGCAACAATAAAATTAAAGAACAGACAGGAGGGGTGAAGGTTTGTAGCTTGTTTCAAAAGTATTTATCTAAGTTTTGTCGTTGCAATTATTTGGAAGAACCATCATTATTCGAAATGTTTTTCACTCAGTGCATTCAGAGGACAACCTTGTTTTTCTGAACTGTACAATTTTTGTTGTTGTTTGTCAGGTCCTTGACAAAAATGTGCTGTGTTGGAAATTGTCAATTCCTTTTTTTGTCACATAAATTTCTTACTTTTTGAATATTTGCAAATTTTATTTTATGTGTTCCTAAACGTACAGAAGCATAATTTACTGTAAGCATGTCCAAAGTCCGTCCCGCGTTGAAATTGATACCAGCTCTGAAGGCATCTCTGATGAAGTAAATATTAAGCAGCCCCCAGCACTCTCTAAGAACTTCGATTTCTTGATTGTGATTGGCTAAATTACATAAGAAGCTGTTGTAAACCGGTAGCAACAACCTGTAGCTCCTTGACCTTTAGAGTCTTAAGGGCATAACAAGAGGAACAGTTTTATATATTTATGTTATGAAAACCACAGTGGTTTTGTAGTTATAAATTGGATAACTGTTTGAGTTATTTTCCTGTTCATATGATTTATATTTAGAAGTTTACAGTGAACATTTAACGGTGAATAACATGCAACATTTCATATGAACCCAGATTTAATGGTGATGACATTTTTCTAGAAAGACCTTTTCTGTATTTCATTTCTGGTCCTCAATTATTAAATTCACAGTGATTTGCTAAAAAAAATGTAATAATAGATTTTTATGTTCTATATGAAGAAACAAAAAGTACCCCATTGCAAAAAGAATTTCATTAATTTGTTCATCTGCATTTAATTCTATATAGGGTTCAAAGATTGCTGGCTGATTGGTTGGCCCTCGCATTCACCACCCTCTTTGCAAAATGTTTGGACACCCCTGTTTTTTAGACAAATGACTATTTCCACATACATTTTCAGTTTTGGAGCAAAGGCTATTCAGAAACATTTGTAACAACATAATGGTTAGGCAAAGGTTTGACCATGACTTCATGGCTTCGTGTAGCAGTCCTGTGATCCCTTCCTCTCACATGGTCACTCACATGCACAGAAGGAAATATCCATGAGGGAACGACAAAGCTCTTTAAAAAAAATATATATATATATATATATATTTTAACTTTTAAGGGATGAATCACAGTTCAGCTCATTCAGAAGTGCCTGATTGTGCTTTCTCTTTCTCAAATAGAGACTTCAGCTTTGTTTCATTTTTTTGTGAGAATCTACGATCAACCATTGGTCAGAAAACAATCAAGTTCATGGCCTTTGATAAGACAGTGAGCGCCGTAGTTATGTGTGTGTGTGTGTGTGTGTGTGTTGCTGACAGGAGACGATTAAGGGCTACATTCCTGCTCTGGCAGTAACCCAGGAACAAAGGTGATACAGGGAGGTGTGTGTGGTTGTGGGTTTGGGGAATTACACTGCCAAGAGCATTTGGCCAAGTTTGCCTTTTTTACGGCCGTCCAGTTTTTTGTTCCTAATGCGATCCTTTTGCCCCCCACCCCTTTTGGAGAAAAAAAGCCAGCAGCTGTCATTTTTATTGGAGGAGTTTTATAGGGAGACTTAATGGCTTAAAGTGACAGCTCTGTCTCTCCTTCTCTTTTTCATCCCCTCTCAGTCTCACCCATGACGCCTTTAACTTTAGCAAATCAAAGAGAATCTGCTCACTCCTATCTGCACCCCCCTTGACTTTCCCACCCCTCACCCATGCCATCACACAAACCCCGTGAGTGGGCAAATGTATGCTCGCTTATGAACACAGCTGTAAAGCAGAGTATTCCTCACTTCACAGAGAATTTGAGCTGATCAGTACAGGGTGTTAATTGCGCTTCAGGCTTCAGCATCAGATGAAATGATGTGTGTTTCTGCCTGTCATGCACCCCCCCCCCCCCCCCCCCCCCCCCACACACACACACACTGCAGTCCCTGCTTGTTTATGTTCTAAACAGCATGAATCACGAAAAGGCTGGAAGGCTTTCTAATGCACGGATCTAGGAAGGACTCAAACGCTTGTTAATTATTTGTGTTTGGAGCTGCTCCTTCAAGCGCAGAGGTCTTTATTGATAATGACCGCTCTGAACTTTGCACCTCAAACCTTGACCCTTGCTCCCCATATGCTTGATCATTTAGAAAATTTGCTGTTGACATTCTGTCCATTTAAAGACCCACTCCAAAGAAAATCCTGTTTTTAAAATGATTTTGTGGCTATTTTTCTGATGATGGAGGATATATAAGAACGTTAAGCTCAAATGGCATTCCTGAGTATGTCTTTATTCAGATCATTGGGAATCAGAAGGAGACGAAAAAAATGCCTTTGGAAAAAGATTGCATTTGTAGCTTGGAAAACACGCTGGTAGGGCCTCAAGCGGATGCATCCATTTGTACTGACTTATGCCCACTATGCCCATGTTTTCCATGTCTGACCTCAAAACTATATGGCTAGATAGTTCAAATATTGCTCGCCGGTTTTATTGCATTGGTAATGTTAGGTTGGGGGTGTGAGGGGCTGTAAGCTAGCGGGAGAAGAAAGGTAACTGAGAATTCTTTTTTACAGTAAAGCAGTGAAGAAAAGACCATTGTAAACACTTTAAGAATAGCTCAAAAGATGATTGGAGTGGAAATTTAGACCTTTATTTAAAACACTATACCTTTCTTTTCCATTTTTCTGATGTAATTTCAGTCTTTTATAATGGATATTTTTCTCATTTTATTATGTTTTTTTTCTTTTCTTTTTTACTATCTATGGGTTGTTGTGACTAATCTGTCTAAGCTTTTGATGTATCAGTAAAAAGGGACCTTTATGGTTTTTATTGGTAATTTTTAATATTGAAGAATTTTTTAATTTATTAATATTTATATATTTTTATATATTTTATATTTATTTAAAGCTGAATTTTTATTTTAAAATTAAATATATAAAGCTAAAAAATAATTTGCTTCAATTTTATTGACCACATTGATTTAGCTAATTTTCTTTCAGGTTTGTCATCAAAGTGGTTAAAAGTACCTTTGGTTTTCGGGGTTTATTGCAGCCCCTTTGAGAGCCTGACTGGCTTTTTTTTTCTGGTGGGTTTTATTCAGGGAGCGTACAGCCACTCTTTTGAAGTGGAAACGTGGTCTCAGTGGGGATTTGGCCAGATCACACTCATAATTCGCATTGAGAGGAAGGTCAGTTTGCCCTACCAGAGCCAGAACTCTCTTTTCTGTTGTGTGTGTGCAACACAGAATAAGCAGAGGAAAGGCTGAAAAAATCAATGCACACTGAGAGAAAAAACTCGAAGGACACCTGGAGTGTTCGTCCTTATGAGAAGACGCTACTTTCACTCAATCTGATTGCTAAAGCTAAATTGACTCTCTTTAGAAAGTAAAATTTAAACATTAATGTCTGTTAGTTTTTGCTAAAAACTAGACAGATGGTTGTTTGTAAGTAGATGATGCACTTTTCATGTTTGTTGATCATGCATTTTTCATTTTAGTTTGTTGTAAAGTAAAAGACTTTCCAGATCAAGATGTATACCAAACATTTGTCTCTTAAAAGTCCCACTCGGATCACATTTTGAGCTATTGTTAAAGTGTTCCCAGTGGTATTTTAAATTATAATGATGCCATTTTTAGCCAAAATAAAAAAAACCTGTCCTTCTCTTGGACAAACAAAAATGGCGAGTTATTTTGGAGCTATCCTGCTGTACATCTTTGAGCAAGATGCCAGCTTGAGTGAAGAAAACAAAGACGTACATGGATTTACTCGTCTACAAGTGGTTGGATCAGAACAGGGCAGAGCAGGGAGCTTGTGGCCCTCTGACTGTGGCTTCTACGGCAAACCTACAAGCTTTATAAACAGCATTTTTTTCGTCTGTTCCTGATTCACTACAATTTCAATAAAGTAACACTCAGAAATGCAAAGCTTCATTTTTCTTCATTTATGTCCTCCATCATCAGAGAAATGCTACAAGAACATGTTAAAAACACCAAAAAAAAACATTTTAATTGAAGTGGGCATTTGAAGTTGGTAGAAAACTAGGCTTTTTGGCAATTACATGTTTATTAATTAAGTCATTCTCCTTCACAGCATTGTATTTTCTGAGGCTTTAAAGATTTGTATTTAGACTAAGTATAATTGGCCCCAGATGTAAACATTGTTTTTTATTTTAGTTATGTTGGCAATATAAAACAAGAAAAGCAAGGTTTTTGTTTACTTCATTAACTTAATTTCTGATATGTTAGATGAGACTTGGCATCCCTTAGCATGTAATAAAAGTTTTATGTAATAATAGTTTCTACTGTGTAAATAGTCCGGAACTTAAACCAGGATCAAAAGCTGGAATGATGTGTTTGATATTTCTGTGCTCCTCTGAGAAAGACAAATAATCAATTTTAAAGGGTCATCAGACAGCTTGGACGAAACTGTACTTTCAGGTGTGTAAACAAAACCTGTTATTTTTTAGTGTGCGCACATTCACAAACAGCAGGAAAATCTGAGGTGACTAAGACTTGAGGTTACAAGCAGTTAAGGGAGTCCCTGTCTTCTCCCCACCCTCCTTTCTACTCACCACTTCTGCTGTTACCATCGTCTGTCACCTTTCCAGATGCTGTAGGCGCTGGGTGGGGGAGTGGGTCCTTCACGCACTGCTGGGCGCCGAGCCACAAGAAATCCCACAGCATGCACAACACCTTAGTTATTTTTGTGTGTGTGACTGGATGAAAGTAATGTAAGGAAAACAGCAATTGTGACAATGAAAGCTGATGGTTATTTGTTGAAAATTACATTTTAGATAAAAGTCCAAATACGTGAAACATAAAGAGAGAAAAAAACTATTTTTTATCAGTTAATTTGAACCTAAAAAAATATATTTTTTTAAAATTACCTTGTTTGTGTGACAGCTTTCAGGTTTGATGGACTCCTAATGCAAGGACTAACAAAAGCATTTCAGTTTCAATTTAGTGAAGGCTCTGGACTATATTCCTTTACATTTTCTCTTTTTTATCTCTGCCAACAGTCTGATGAGTGGCCAACTCGCAACTTTTGTAGTTGGCAAGTACGTCACAGGTTTTATTATTAGCTCAATATAATACCTCCTAAAAGAATGTAAATGTATATTTTTAGGACTAAACGTATTACTAAGAGGGGAACTGGCTGAGACCGATTTCTACAGTTTTAAGAAACTTGGCATAGAGTCTGCTTTTATCACACTGTTAGGTTGGAGTTCCACTGTGACTGTGTTGTTAAGAAAATGAAATGAAATGATTGTGGCCATTAGGAATTAGGGTGTGCCACTGTAATGGTATTTTCTTGATCTGTGCAGCATCGTGTTTAGCAGGGGGTCACTAAGTGCTGAACTACAATCGGCAGGCGGAACTGGTGCTCTCGAAACTTCACGTACCGGTACATTGCTTACGTCCTTCTATTAAAAAACAATGCATTTCTTTAAAAACATTCCAAATTTGGCATAGCTGAAATTACATTGATGTTTCAGAACAAAAAAGTACAAGCATTTTTGGAGGGTCTGTATGCAAGCACTAGTAGAGAAATGTTAAAATATTTGTTAGACAATTACAACAGTTGCAGCTAAAAGCACTGCTAAACATAAATGTACTGTAGCTTACCAGTTTATTCCCCTTATTCCTAGTTATGTGAATATAAAAATATGTCTGAAACTAAGCTCAAATCCGATGGCGTTTTTTTGACGTTTGATTGAACAGTGGCCATCTGGGCCCATTTTGAGGTGAGATTGCGTGATGGTAATCCAGCGGCAGGCTGGTGGCAGTAAGCCGGGCGGCCACAGGGTGGTGGCGTCAAGATATTTGATTGATAGGACGGTCTCCACTGCCACCATGGCACTCCACGAGGCTGATGCCATGGGCGAGGGGCCCGGCGATGACTGTACAACAATCTTGCATTCCTCATCATGGCGTTGATAGCAACACAGCAACTCCAAGACCTGCGTGTTGACTTATTTCGGTTGATGCTCAGAAAAGTACAAAGAAGAAGACAGAACACAGGGCTTTTTTGGGAGGCATGTTGTCTAAAAATTTGTAAATTTGTGAACTGACAAGATAATAATGTGTACTCAAAATATGAGTTGTGAATGACCAGTGGTGTAGAATGACCCGCTTTTTATATACCCCTGGCTACCAGGCGGCGGGTGCCATTGGATATGGACGGCCGCCATCCATAGACATTACCCAATCAGAGCTGCTGCCGGGCGGCCGGTGATCCAGCTGCCTGTGGCCACCCGGCTGTCACCCGATTTCGCAAATGTGTCATCCCCGCCTGACTTACCGACCAAGCCAACAATTTTTTTTTTAAATAGGGCTTGGTCGGGATCTTGAGTGTATATGTAACTGTAGTATATAGCCATAAAGCCCTTATTTATCATAGATTACTTTCCTACTATTCAGTGAAGCATTTGCAGGGCTGCAAAATCAAGAGCTGTTTTCTTTGGCTGAATTGGTGTCTGTGCTTTTCCTGTGCTAAAGCCTTCTCAAATTTTTGATTTGTTTTTTTTTTTACATCTCTTATTTTGACTGAAGACGGTTAAAGCTGACAACTAGATGAAGCTCTTTTAGATTGTATAAGGACAAGCTGTCATAGCATGTAACACTTGGAAGATATCTGAAATTTTCAACATACTTTTTGCAGTGTGTGAAAAAAAATGAATACATTTTCTGAACCTGCTTAATCCCCTTTTGGGGTCACAGAGTTGCTGGGGCGTATTCCCGCTACTGTTTGGGAAAGGTAAAGTACACTCTGAACAGAACACTTAACTGTCACAGGACTACATAAGCCCACACACTCACACCAGGGGACAATTTAGAATCATAAATTAATGTGAAAACATTTGTACAAATTGAATTTTTTTTTTTATTCTTGTGAGATTGAGGGTTTACAAGATATGGAGACAAACAAAACTAAGACGTTTTTTTTTTGTTTTGTTTTTTTTACCAACTTGACAGGTTTGTTACAATATTTAGCAGCCTCCATTCTGTTCTATGACTTCTTTTTTTCTAAAGGGAATAGCAAAAAACTTGGTGAGCTTGATGCTGCCATTGATGTTACACATTTCTGTCTGCTTACACTGTTTTTAGTGAGCTGCACAAGGAGATGGACACTGGCAACTGCTGCCTGCAACAACAGCAGAAAGTCTCGTGATTTACAGTATAGAGAGGCACAGAACCTTGTAGTTTACAAATTTTCATAGGGGATCAATACATTGAAATCACACTCATATGTTTTTTTTTCTATTCATGTAGAAGACTTTTGTCAGATGCCTGAAGTTAATTAAAGCATTTTTAGAGCAATGTTTTGACATTTTATAAGGTTTCAAAGAAGTTCTAGCTTTCAAGATTATCTTTAGTTGGAATTTTCAGTATCTGTTTCACATTTGAGTGGCTTTTTTAGTGCTAAAAAATTACACGCAATGTTTAATACATTTCCTGTCTATTGTTTAGCAACACTTTGCAGGAAAGTCTAGTGGTACATGCTGTCTTTTTTACAATATATGTCTGACCAACAATGAACCAAGTGGAAACTGGTGGTTTTAAACTTGTTGCTCATTTTTTTCATTTTTTTTAGTAGTAATCTTTTATTGGAATTCAAAAAGAAATCTATTTAAGTTCAGATTGTCTGCTTTATCATAGTTAGCGTGATGTACCTGTTTGTCCATTAAATCAACACATACTGAGATCATTTGACTGGGCAGGTGTTGTGTGTTACAGGTAGTCTTCTCTAAAAAGTCTTGGAAGTAATAAAATGCACAGAGGCGCACAAGAACTCTTTAGATGAGAAGTCCTCATTAGGCAAGTCAGAGCAGAATTCACCAGTAACAACTTTATTAATGCTGCGCTGTAAAAATGTCAAACTCAGATGAAAGAAATGCATTTCCCTATTTGATTAAATGAACATGATCTCTGTAAGTGAACAAATAAATTCAATTTACATTTCCACCTTTTTGGATAGTGGAGTCTTTAGTTAGACACATTGTGCAAAAACATTTGTATTGCAACCTGTTGCAGACTTCAATCTTGAAGTCAGAACCTTTTCCATTTGAACAAAGACTTGCTGTCGCTGTGTTTGAACAGCGTTTGTTGTAATTTGAACTATTTTGTAATCAGGAAATGACTTAAAGAACTTAAAGCAAGTGTTGCTCGTCTAATAACAAGCTGTTGGTTTCACAGTATGTTGAGAGAAAAAGAGAAAGACACCAGAAAAAAAGATCCAACGTGAGATAGCAGAGTCTTTCTGTGGGTTTTTGTCTCCAGTTGTCGGAGGGCGATTAACTGTTTGTTGACGCCTGCAGGTCTAGCATGTTCATACATCCGCCCAGACTGTGGCCCCTTGGCCTCAGAGAGCACACACCTGTGTGTGCGTGAACACACACAGATGAGCACATGCACATGTACAGACCATGTATCCAGAAGTCTGGAGGGCCTTGTTACCCATGGTTAAAAGATCTGTTGTGACCGTCTGGTTTCAAGAATGTTTTTAACACTAGGGTGAAGAGTGTCAATAGTAAAAGGTGGAAGGGGCCATCTATCTGGAAAATCAACCCAAAGACCAAACTGTTACACATGGTTTGGCCACGTATAGGAGTTAAACAGAGGTAAAAAAAAAAAAAATTTGTTCATTTTGGTTCCTTTGGTTGACTTTCCTTGACCCAAAGCTTCCTGATGTATGTTTCATTATTTTTTTTAATTCAGGTTATAATAACATGAAAAGAAGTCAAGCAGCTTTGTGTACGTCTGTTTACAAACAGTAAACAGTTGTAGAAAATAATCCTAGACTGTAGTAAACTAGAAAACAAAATACATTTTGTCCTTTCTTAAAACAAAATCGAATTGACTGTGATCATTTTTAACCATAGAGGCTATGGGAAAACCCTCCTGAAACGCTACTACATAAAAAGAAAATAATTAACTTTGTCTTATAAAAGGATTATGTTTATGTTTAAAGTCACAGCTAAGAAAGCACATATGATTTGTTCTTTTTACACTTCTTATCTGGAGCATAAGCTGTGATTTTTAGGAGAAAAATTCTACGACCAGGTTTACCTGAAACTCAGAATTAGTCAGACATGCATGCGCTGGTCTTGTCGTTGTGATTGCTCTACTGCATACCAACGCGCTGACAGCGTGTTCAAGCGGTCCCAACAAGTTCAGGTTCACTTTTACGACCCAGGGAAAAGCTGCTCTTTTGTAACCTACATGTAAAATTGCTTTAACCTAATTTCTTTTCTATTCTTAACTTCAACATACAAACAATGTGAGCAAATTGACTTCAACATTTTATGGCTGTGGGCTAAATGTTTTTACTGACAGTTTATTTAATATGTTTAACCCTTGTGCTATCCTTGGCACCTTAACATTGGGAGTTGGGTCATCTAGACCCGCTGAACCTTTTTTCTTCAATGATTTGTGATCTTCACTGGTGTCCATGGATTGCATGAAATCTTTCCACCTTTATCCACCTTTGTCATGGTAGGGAGAACGCGTCAATGTAAGGGTGGGGTCATAGGATAGCACAAGGGTTAAAAGTATGATATGTTAGTGGGTATAATTTTCGCACCATAGGGGACACCAGATTATGAGGCGCACCATCAATAAATGGTCTATTTTTGAATTTATGTCATATAGGAAACACACTGAACTATAAGATGCATTAAATGAGACTAAAGAGTCTAAAGAGAGATAAGTCCGTCAGTTAGACAGACTTGATTAACTGAGTTCACAGTCACCCTGTAACACGCTACATGATTACAACGTTAGCGTTATTACAATGCGTGTATGATTCTAAGTAAGAAACATTCTGATATTGTTAAAACAAAAGTTATTGTAACAATGCTAACTCCTAACTTTGCTGGGAACTAACATATTTACAATAACGCTCGTAAAAAAACAAAAAAAACAAAGACATTTTCACAGAGTGCTGTGTATTTCTCAAAATCGCTTCAACATCAGTAAGCACAACCAGAATGAATCCATGTATAAGGTGCTTTGGATTAGAAGGTGCACTGTTGTTTTATTTGATCAAAATTAGGGCTAATAAGTGTGCTTTATACTGTACTGTAGTACAGAAAATACAGTACCTGTTTTTATGTGTTTTTATACCTGAGCTTCATTTGAACATCACTCATTAGATTAAGGATGGATACAGAGTAACTGACACTCTTTGGCACCTGAGAATGATTCAAATGACTTCCTGTCATTTGAACACACTGATTTCACAACCTGTGGTGGTGTGTAGTGGAGCAGCTGAGAATCTGTCTGCTAAAGTTAAGGTCAGAGGTCATGGCTGGGTCACCCTCTTTGGGAGAGAAGTGGACGTGACAATATTTGTCTCGAGGTGAGGAGACGAGAAGAGTGACGGAATTAGGGGGAGAAAAATAAACTGCACTTGTGTGAGGTGGAGGGAAAGGAAGCCGGACGGAAATGTGTGCATGTTTTTTTCTTTTGTATTTTAAGGCTCTGTTTTAATCATGACATTTGTTTTCATTAGTGTTACTATTGTTAGCTGAAGAGTTAATTGTTAATCGATCCATATTGATAAAACAAGACAGCTAATCTTTCTCAGAGTCAAATACACAGTAGGGAATTCGAGTGAATGTTTATTACAGTATCCTAGTGGATGCAGGGGCGCCCTGGGGACTGTTAAAGCCTTCGCATAAAGGCACCATCCTGAAACACCGATGTGGACTGCTTAAAGGGAGGCGGAGTATGTAGGCAAAGGAGCGGAGTGAAAAGGAACTAACTGTGAGCAGAAGGAGGGGAAAAAACAGAGTGAGCACATCTGGATTGCCTCAGCAGAATTTTTGTGCAACATCTGGAAAAATTCCTTGGAATTAAAGAGCCCCCTCCTTTTATTTGACTTCTTTTTTCTCTTTCTCCTTCCCGCCCTTGCATTTTCTTTCTCTTTTTTTCCTGCATCTTCAAAGTCACCTTCCTTAAGCACAGCAGCCGTGTAAATGCTGTGAAAGAAATGCACGTTAAACCTTCGCAGACTTTATTGCAGGCCAAATTGGGCCCATGTGACTAGCTCCAGATTCTGCAGGGTGGAGATAATTAAGTACCACAGGAGTGAGAGGGCATCCAGAGCCAGACTTGGGTCCTGCCTGGCCAAACTCCACCTTCCTATAAAAAAAAAAAAAAGATGCATACTGTACATAAAAGAGGCTCTTTGTTTTTGCTTGCAGCAGAAAAAAAAAAAAACAGCACATCACCATGTGCATGTTGTTGCCTTTACCTGCTTTACAGTAGATTAGACATGCACAGCAAGACGTCCATGTGCAAGCAGATCACAAGAGTGTTTCTCTTCCCTCTCATCTGTGGCCAAGCAAGCTTGTGTTCATCAGTGATTAAGATTCAGAGGGTCTACAAGTGCCTTCTGTCTTACCTGGGTGAAGCTCCTCGTGGGTCGCTGACAGGCTGGCGGCTTAGCAAGAGCAGAGCTGGAGAGCGCAGAGGTGTACATGCTAATGTGGCGACCGTGCTGATCAAAAGAGCTGCCTCGCAGTCTCCGTCTGATGGGCTCACTGATGTGGATGCCCCCCTGAGAGCTGGAGTGTTCGAGAGCCGGACGGGGATCAGAGGAAAAAGAAAGGAGTATGAACCTAAAGGGGATGGGAAAGAAAGAAATGCCCTGACAGAGAAGGATAAATGACAGTGAATGGGAGTAACAGGAAGAGAAGGAGGGAGAAATTCAAGAAAGATTTATAAAAACACCACTTTCATTGAAGTGGGTCTTTAACTGAAATAACAAATGACAGAATATATTTAACTAAAGGGTTTGTTTCTAACATCTTTGGAAGTTGGCCTGAACATGAAAGGCAACTAAATACGAGCCGTAAAAATATTTGTAAAACAATGTTGTCAAGTGTTTTTGTGAGCTTTAGTAGCCTAAGCATCTTGTAGAGAGAAATACTTCTCACACTTTACATTGTACTTCTGTTTCAGGTGTTCAAACAAATCCTTTTTACTTCCACTCTTGGGGTATGTCCGAATTCCCACCCTAACACCTATATAGTGCACTATATAGTATGTTCGCCATTTTGTAGTGCTGTCCGAATCTACAAATCCCAAACCCAGTGCCCTAGAAATTTCCCCAAAGTCTCTGCGAAAAACCAGTGTACATCGATGCTCACTAGATTGGTGAATATAGACCACAATGCATTGCATTTGAACAATTTTTGCCAAAAAAAAAAGTATTTATACATGTTTTTTAATAAAATATCAACGTTTTTATCTTCAGAAGACAGTGGACTCAAATAATCATCCCAAAACGCTCATATTAATTTGATTTTTACTTTGTGAAATCGATGATGTCATATCCGCTGTTTAATAAAAAAAAGAAAAGTAGTGAGGATAGTGTCCAAATTGCTTTTAAAATTCACGGCACTACAGAACGCCGCACTATATCGTTTTTTAGTAGTTAGGGGCTAGGGTGGGAATTCAGACACAACTAGGTAGCAACTGTATTTGTCAGTGGAAAATGTCTACTATTTTCAGCTGTCAACCCCAGATGTAAAAGTAATTATTTACTGTTTATTAGAAAAATCACCTAGCTTGCCCTGGCTCCCTTTCTTATCTTGGTTATCTGCATGAGGTAACAAACACAGAGTCAGTTATCTCTTTCTGTATGAAGATACTGAGATAATTTTCCAGCTCATCCTGCTCTGCAGTTGGCCTACATCTTTCTGCCTGACTGAGCTGACAAGTTGCACTCCTTTCTAGGAATGCTGATGTTGATGATACAGTTGACTGCATGCGTTTGTAAGTGATGTTAGATTATGTAGACTCAGACCAGTCCGAGTTTCCGCTGTAACATGATTGATGGTGCCTGTGCAGCAAACCTCACACATTTTGGTCCTATGTGATTAAATGCACGCAGGAATCTCCTAATGTTTGCTGAGGTCATGCATTTTCGGAGATTTAAATCTACCGGATTTGCGCTCATGCTAGACTCACCTTTTCCTTCATGTCTTAAGTTAAATGTGTACAGGAGGGGGACTCTGTGGGGTCTGAGGGAATCACATCGCTTTAGGTTGTCTGTATGGTCATCCTTTCATTCTACTTTACTATTTGAAAGGAAGCCCCTCTTCTTGGCTTTAAGCTGCTTTGACCGTCTGTCTCTCTTGGTTAGTAATTGCATTTTGAAAGAAATAAAAAAATGTAACCCCTGAAGGCAAGTTTTATATTTTTGGCGCAGCGTCTTGCTTCACTGGCTCATCAAATCTTGCGGCATGTGCAGGTAGACGTGCGCTGATGTCATCCGTGGCATTTCAGAAGTCCTCAAAGGTTCCTGACCTTTTGACCCGAAAACTCTCTACATTATCAAAATAAACCGAATTCTATTGTTCTGTCTCTTAGAGCCAAATAGTAGGTTCCACTTTAAATCAATCTATAAAAGTAAGCAGAAGAGCTTTATTTTTGTTCCTATTTGAAATACTTTACTTAAGTTCAGAGTGATTGTTTATAGTGGAGGTAAGAAAATGGTCAACCTGAAAGGCAGTGACTGAACACAAAGTGAGGTGGAAATCCTGTGGAAACACAACAAATGTAGTGCCATGCAGTTACACAACAAAAATAGCTTTAGCTTCAAACAAAACAGGACTGTTGGCAGCCGAAGAATTTAAAAAAATTGCGATTTGGGGTTAAAATGTTTTTGTTAAAACTTTTTCTGCTAATAAAAGATAAAACAAACATTAAAAAAGTACCGTAATTTCCGGACTTTAAGTCGCTACTTTTGTCATGCGCTTACAGCCCTGCGGCTTATTCACTGCCGTGGCTAATTTGTGAATTTATTTGGCGGCCGCCTTGAACATACTTTTAGTCACGGATCATAGGTTGAATTCGTAATCCAACTTCAAGCAACAGGCCAATTATTTTTTAACACACCTCTAAGCAGCCAAACAGCATGGACCTCACTTCAGGTCTTAGACACTTCAGTCATGGTTCAACAAAAAGAAACACGCATGCCCAGCCGCATCCCAGAATCCTTTGGTGCCAATAGACCCAACGTGCACGTGATCGCCACTACAATATGATGCAGCTTTCAATTTAAAAGCAATCGTTAAAAGCAGCGTGAAAAAATCCACCATCACCAACAGGCTTTGAAAAGCCGGTCAGCAGGATGACTCATCATAACTGAGGGATGTAATGTTGATTATATGGTTACTGTTTGGAATTTTATGTATGATACCTCAATTGTCAATAAGTTAAAAAAAAACTAAACAAAACAAAACAAAAACATAACCAAGGAACTTGTGTACAGAAGTGAGGTGCATGCTGTTTGGCAGATGTGGGTATGTTCAAATACATGAGCTGACGCTATGGTGACTCCTCCCACAGTGAGGTCAAACGCTGCCTCCAGACTGGGAGTCAAGACATGCTTTGCTAGGCTGATTATGTTGTTTAATACATGCGGCGTTGTACACTGATGCGGCCTATGTATGTAAGAAGGACGCTTAATATGTGAAATTGATTGGGTGCGGCTTGTAATCGGGTGCGCTCTATAACCCGGAAATTACGGTAGATTATTATCTGCCATTAGTCGAAAACAAATTTGTGTGCACACTTTTATTATGAGTACCAAAGTTATAGTTAACCCTTTAACTTTGGAGCTTTAGCTAAAGTGTTAACGCAATTGACGTAAATCAGCTGATTCAGGCTGATCGGATGGTACAAAGCTACTTTTTCTCACGGGTCAAAATCAGCCGATTCATGCTGATTGCATGAACGGTGGAGGAGTTACAGTTGGCCAAATAGTGTGTGTTATGTAGATTTTGCTCTGCAACATCTCTGGTGTTAAAGGGTTAAACCTACATTCAACTTCAAATTGTAGGATTAATAAATTCATAATTTATTTTTAAAAGGTAAAATTAACTTTTTGAGGTAGATTAATTGTTAAAAAATGAATGATGAAATGATGAAAAAGAAGTGGCACTGAATAGAATCATGTAATACAAATTGATCAATACTATGACAATCATTGACTCTGTTGTTACTTTTGAAATTGTAAGGCAATAACTTTGTGCCTAGAGCAAATAGATATCATTTGATCAGCTACCCAGATATATTTTGTTAACAAAAAACAAAAAACCCCACCTTGGTTCTGGTGGAAGGTCGGCGTCAGTGTTTGGCTGCAGAGGCGCCATCAGGGTGTGAATGTGTGTGTGCATGGGTGACTCTGAATGTAAAGCACTTTGGGCCTTCGAGGAAGGTAGAAAAGTAGAAAAGTATACGCTTTACCATTTCTCTAAGCTGTAGTGACTGACCTGTTCAGATCTAAAATGTATCATAGCAGAAAAAAACCTATACTCGTTCAAAATCCTATAATTTATAGTTACGCACACTGTTTTCATCAGCAGGTTTTATAATTTATACAAATGTTTGCAAATCTTTATAGCGTATAACAATCTGTCAAGTTTCTATGCAGTTTGACAAAGTGGTGGTGAGCAGATGTACCTCTGATACATCGATTTAGGCTGAAAAATCAATTGTCTACTTTAATACAAAAACAAAATTATGCAAATTTTGTCTTCCCTCTAAAAGAACATGGCTGCACAGATCTAGTATGTAGTCGCATCTGAACAGCCAAGACATTAATTAAAAGAAACCTTTGACCAAAACACACAGCATCAAATACATGTGCGTTGCTTAACGTCAGATTGCCTTTTGTCCGACAAAATAGGTGACTAGCCTTTAAAGTCCCCCTCCAATGAAAATCACTGCTCAGATCAGCACCAATGGCCACGCCCTAGTAGATGAGATTTTGGAAACAATGGCTTCAAATAGACATGAAATGTGGGCTTTTAGGTTGGGGGATTTGGGGTAAAAACTTCATAATCATAATAAAAACACCCCAGGGAACGTTTATATAAAAGAATTGTCATAAGGGGACCAAACTTCTCTTTAATCAATAAGTTGCTGGTTCGAAACTAAATTAGATTATAGATTGCGTTAGAAGGTGTTTAAGTGTTCACCAAATCAATGTGGGACCAGGCGAAAGATGATCACTATTTAAGTAAATGCTTCATTACACAATTTATTAATTTTAAAAATAGTGTCAGATAAGTTTAGGGGTTTTTCAAGAAGATCTGTCCATTACTGCTCAACTGCCTGTTGAGTGTCCATAACACTCATAAAATGACTCATAAAATGTGGTTCAAAAAGCTTGTGGCCCAAAACGGCCAGATAGGGTCAGTCTGGGTCATCAGCTGCATTACATCACTACCACTGGCTCAGATCTGGTTAGAAATCTCTTCTTAGTGTTTCCTGTTGACACGAGGAGAGGAGCGACACGTTTAGTCCAGTGATGAAGTTTCGCTTCGCATATGCACTCTCACATATGCACCTCCTCTGTGCCTTTCCTGCTCTTTACTGATCTTTAACGTGAATGAATGGTTGGTATTTCAAATCCTGGGCTCGAGGAGATTGACTGAGCTTATGACTAGCTTAGCCTGCAGCCCTGTTTGATTGGCAGATAGTGTTTCCTCTTTGAATTCAACAGACTGGGTGGTGTAAGGCAGAGGTTAAGGGGCCACTGGTGGCATTTAGCTTCCCACGATATGTCACACTGCATTACAACATGCTAGTCTAACTAATGCACAAGATATTCTACTTGTACAAAGTTTGAGTTTTAGCAAGTGGGCATTGGTCAGTGGACTTCCCAAATGCCTTCAAGGAGTATTTTCCCTATGTTTTTGCCTTTACAAATAATTTAGCACAGTTTTCTACTCCTAATATTACTCCCATTTATTTCATATGTTTCCTTAAAATCTAGAAACGATAGTACACTGTTGCAGTCACTTAATAACGTTATCCCTTTGAGCAAAAAGATGTGACATCCCAACGTTTCACCATCCTCCGCATTTAGTCAGGAAAATGGGCAGTGTATGTTTCAGCCATTAGCCTGTCACAATGGAGCTGCCTAATGCTGGAACAGTGTCCCGTCCTGTTATGATCATTTTCATTCTATCAGAGGCTCCCCCTCATTGTTTCTGGTCTCGGGAGGGGAGAGCCCGCTCAAGTCTTTAAAGCTCTTGTTTTTGTTCATGCTAAAAAGCATCGCTCCCATCCAGCGGTCAGTAGCACATCGCAGTCGCTCTGCCGAGCATCAGACCCCATGGAAGAGAAACGATTTATGAAATGAGATCTACATTTGTTGTGTAAATGACCACATACTGTAGGATGTTTAATCCTGCCTGCGGTCCATCCCAGTCATGTGACTTGACCTAGTTTTGTTTCCCTCTTTGCCCGACTCTCTTCTCTTTCATTTCCCCTCTCTCAGTCTTTCACAGAACTCATAATGCTCTCCTTTTTAGTTTAACCTTGAGTTCTTGTCACCTCATCCTGTTTGATGATTTCTTTTTTTTTTCTCTGAATGACTTTTCCTGCATTGCTAAGATGCCAACAAAAAAGCCAATAGTCTATCTCAGCGTTTAGATCATTTTTGATGTTTGATTTATCTTTCTAAAATCAGAAAAAAAAGATTGATAGCAATATCGGGCCAGATATTATAGACATGATTTATGTTTATGACTTTTTTCCCATTGATCAAGTTGATGTTAGAAAACAGTTTTGAATTTATTGGGGATTAGTTTGTGAAGATGTTTATCAGTTTAGATGAAAAGTAAGATACTCTACCAGTCATAATAAATATGACTAAATAACTATGATTCCAAAACAAAAACCAATCAGGATTGTGGCCGGGTTAATTTGATGGTTATATCCTCCACAGAGAATGGGAAAATCGTCATGTATGTCATGCAGTCCTGTATTGACATAATTTTGCTTCCGTGATGTGAGCTTCGGAAGGTGCGCAGTCGCTGCAGCTACCTCAGTAAAACTCGAACTGTATGTGTATTTGTTGTATGTCTGATCTTGTTCGGGTTGCACTGGAACAATATCGTATGTCAGTGTAAAAGCTGTGCGTATGACAATAAAAGGATTCTGATTCTGAAGTACGGAAAGAATTTTGTGTGAACAGTGTTTCGCAATTATGCCTCAGTACACGCTCACCTAGACGGAAGTTCCCATTGCAGCCGACTTGGCACACCCACAAGTGGAATGTTCTGGTTGCCTCTTGGTATGGATGGCATGCATTCATTCCTGAACAGCACAGAGTAGGTCTCAGGCTGTGAAATAATACTGAAACTCATTATCAAGCCTCAGCTGCTTCACTGTTCTCACAATTTACATGCCAGCGCTCTGTTTATGCTTGCATTCTTATTAATATATGAGTGCAAATATAAATCAATCATAAAGCTTGAGTGTTAAAGCTTTTAATGTCAAACCTTGGAGCTGAGCACACTCTGTTCTTTAATTATTAACAGGGAATGACTGACACATCTCTCCTTATTTCTCTTATCTTAAATTGTAGTTTATTTGGGGCTTTTCGTCACCCCTTTTGTGACTCACCAATCACATTGTCATTGCATTTTTCCTGAGTGATGGTGGGGAAGAAGTACATTACAGAAGAAAGCCAGTCATTGTACAATCAGTTATAAACTGCAGAGGATTTTTAACATGAACCTAAAACATCATAACACTCCAGTATCATCAATGCCTATTAAAGACTCTTTGTTTTTATGACTGACCTTAAAAGACCTACAATGTCCAGCCTTTGAAGGTAAATCTTTATTTCAGTTATCATGAACAAAGTAATAAGTAATGCCCTTGTCACAACAGCCCTTACGGGCAAATATGTACGGAGCCTGCACAAGATTTTTAGATAGACGTCAACTCGAGAAGCAAAAATGTTTATGCAGATTTTTTCCTAGGGGCATGTTGCAGGTGACAGGTCATGGCGAACACTTAAACAAGAAGTATAGGTAAATTGGATGAAGTAAATAAGATGCAGGTCATCATACAGATTTGGCCTTTTTTAACCTCCCTGAAGCCTGCACACTGTGCAAGGGGTCCTTCAGTCCTGCAACTGATGCATGCGCTCCTTGGGTACCTGTTGCACGGTCCATGCTTGCAGCCTGACTTTTAGTAATGCAGAAATAGGACAATCAGATTGTAGTTTTTTTGGCATCCTACAGGCATCCTACAGACACTAATGTATCACCCTTGCGTGCAACCTTTGCGCGCGGTCAGTAAGGAGCCAGTGCGGGCATCTCACTAATAACTAGGGGCGGCCGTGGTGCAGCGGTAGGGTGGTCGACCCATGATCGTAAGATTGCAAGTTCGATTCCCGCCTTGCACGCCCATGAGTCGAAGTGTCCTTGGGCAAGACACTGAACCCCACCTTGCCTCTGGTGGTAGGCGGGCGCCTGTGTTTGGCAGCGGAGCCGCCACCAGCGTGTGAATGTGTGAGTGAGTGAATGTGTGTGTGACTGGGTGAATGGGTCTGTGACTGTAAAGCGCTTTGTCCTTGTATGAAGAAAGGCGCTATATAAGTATACACCATTTACCAACTAGACTTCAGCGAAAGGCCACCCTCCATGGGCCCAGATAACCCAAGAGTCTGCAGCACCCGTACGGGTCAATAGCTGGACAGGTTTATGTGACTGAGTCATTAGATATTTCATGGAATTTCAGAAGAGGAGTAATGATAAAACCATCGTTATCAAAAACCAATCTACCAACTTGTATGCTAAAATCTGTCATTTTTTAAATATATATTTAATAAAAAGTACAGGATTATTCTGTCTTTTTTGATCTTATACTTTAAACATTTTGATTACCAATGTCAGTTATGATTAAATGTTTTTTGTTTTGGTTTATCAAAATTCAGTACTGATCATTTTATAATATCCACAAAAATGGATCCGCTTTACCTCCAGCTCCAACAGTCTTGTTGGAAATGTAGGAGCTAAAAGGTTTCCTCAGCTTGACTGCGCTGTCATCCCCATTTGTTATGCTGGCCCAGAAAAAGCTTTCCAGACCTCATCACCGCTCTGTGAGCACAGTTAAATTCCATTTTGCTTGTTTTAAAATAGTGATAGTGAATCTGAAGTTTGCCATTCACAACCAATTTACTGCAGACGTGAAATCCTGCGCAGGATTACAGCAATTCTTCTCCCTGCTGGCTTCCTCCACTCTGTGATGGAGCTTTACAGTCGGCGCGCTGGCATCAGCATTACTGCTTTTTAAAATCTTCTATTCATATTTAATGCTTCTGACTCGAAAAGGCATTCTAGCCAAAGAGTGCAATTAATCTTAGTTTTATAACTGTCATGTAAGTGGTCTGTCTGTGAAATAAATGAACATTGTTTTTCTTTTTTTTGTTTTCTTACATTGACGCTCCACATTTTTGCATTATGTCCTGCTTTTTTTTCTATTGATATCTGCAGACATGTCTCTTTAAATGTCTTCTATGTAGGACTTCTTAAATTATAAAAAAGGAGAATGACTTTTTTATTACAGTATCCAAATGTTTGCTATGAGAATAACTGTAGAGCCATTGGGTAAAGCACAAAAACAACTTTTGTTCACTGCAGAACCTCTAGTTCTGCATTTTCTCTTCAAGCTTTATCTATTTATTTATTAATTTATTTTTTACCTGATAAGAGAACTGCTGCAGACATGCACCCTCTGCAGAGAGATGCTCAAGGAAGGAGTGAATCCATGGAGCAAAAACACACTGCAAAAGGCTGAATTTCCCTTAGTCAGAAAGTGAAGACAGCAGACTCCACTGAATCTCTTTTTAGTTTCTTTTGCTTTTTTTAGATGAGTAATATGACTCAACTCTCAAATCCATTTTTTTGCTCTAAAATCTTGGATTTCTGTATTCATTTATTTTGTAAATGAAGTGCTATGAGACAGATTTCTGCTGTGGAGAATCTGAAGAATAAGAATATGAGAATTTTGAATCACCAGCAAAAAAGCTTAAAAAACAAGCTCTCCCATTTATTAACATTACCTGTCATAGAATGAGATAAGCATAATGGACATGTGGACTTTTTATCAAAGTAAAACATTAAAATCAGCTTTTTTACTAAAGCAAAAATCTTCAATAAATGGACAGATTGCTCTGCTCTCTTCTTTAGTTTGTTCAATGACAGTTTTGCAGAATGAGTTAGAGTTCCTGCAGGCTGTGGCTTTGGCATGCCTCAGCCTTGACTGCTAATTCTGGGTCAGAGTTATTGAACGTATTGTTCAGAAGAACTGAGCACAAACAGATCCTTTCCTTTTGTTTTGTCCTGGGGTGTTCTCGTGTTTACATTCTCACTATGCTGATGGAAGACGTTCTTCACTGATGTGGGTGGAGGGGGTTAATGGGAGATCCTGTCGAGATGGAAGTGTGGGTGTGGAGAGTCAATTTGGCGAGCGAGCTCAAGCGTGGCTCCAGGGTTCGGGCAGGCGGTGAGTGGGACACAGGTCACACCTTGCTGTCTGCCTCCAAGCAACTCTGCCCTCCTGATGATGCATTAGATTTCCGTCAGCAAAGGATTCATCTCTGCGCTGTGAAGCCATGCTTTATTTTAACATTTATTGCCGGAGGTAATTTCCTTTGATCACTTCAAGCTGTCATAGACAATCAAGGAATATAGTAGCTGCATATTTTACGTCGAAAGATATCCACCTTTATTCATTATTCAAAGCTAAAAATAGCAGTTTTGACTTTAGTGTTCATTAAAACAGTGTAGACAGGTTGAATTCTTCAAAATATTGGCTAAAAACCCACTTGCAGTCCATTAGAGGAAGGCTAAAAACCAAGTTTTTTCTATCTCTTTCTGATGGTAATATTTCACAGCTGAGAAAGGACCAGTGTGCACACTGCCAAGGGCTATTTGTGTGGGCAGACAGTCTGTCATGTGAACGGCTACTGTACAGATGAGAAAAGGGATAGTGGATCTTGAAATGCTTCCTTGTGTCCCTTCCAGGGTAAAAGCACTCTTTTATACCTCACTCTTGTACAGAGTCCACTCACACAAATTTGATTAGACTTATTTACCCAAGGAGCTGCTGTGATGCCCCTGTTACCCCATCTGCCCTGGAGAACGGACATGTGAAGGGTACATGCAGAATTCGTTCCTCATTTTTACCTCATACTTGAATTTTTTTGCTTTTTTCACTGTCACTGTGGCAGCTCCCACATGCCCTGCCTTTGGCTTCTTCACAGCTCAATGTTATCTCAAGTGCCCTCCATATTGGTCCCATTTTAACTGTTGGAGCAAGTTTTGAAGTTTAGTTTTGTTTGCGGGAGGAGGAGTGGACCAACTGCTGCTGCAGGTGCACAGCTTGGTTGTACTGTAACACATACTCACAATAAACTGAAAACATCTGAGGCTAGCCTTGTTACTGCCTTACTGTTTCCATGCTTTTCCACAGTCATTGAGCTTTTCATTTTAAAATGTCTTTCCCTTTTACTTCAAAAATGTCCCTTCTTTAACTTTTTGTAAAGATTTCATGTAAAAATGTACTATTTCAGGATTATTGGTTGGTTTCTTTAATTATCAAAAAAATAAAGTAAAAGCATGAAACAAAAGTTGTCAGAAGTAGAAAGTCCTTTACTGTTGTAAACCTTTGGTTTAAGAAAGGGTAATCTGTGTTTTTCTGCTTCCTAAAGGGGCTTTTTCAGCTGCAAGCAGCAAGTAAGGTCAAGCCAAGGCAACTGCCACTTTCATTATCCTTAGACTGTGGGAGTTTTTTTTTCTCTCTCTCTCTCCTGGAAATGGTTAGAGTCGTTATAGGAGGTGCTCTTGTTTATTTTGAAACCATTTGAGATTTGGTTTCTAAAAACACTGTCCCTTAATAAGTCATTCTATAAAAACGTCTATATAACTTTCCATGAATGGAAAAGACCTCAACCGCAGCAAATTCAGTTAGTTAACCAAAAGAGACAGGAAAATAAAGGCTAAAATAAACAAATAGAGCTTTTATGTTCTTGTAACTTTTTTGACATTTTATAAGAATCCTTTAAAATGCCAGTGCCATTTTGTACAGGGAAATCTTTGTTACAAACAGTTGAAGTTGCTCTGGCAGAACATAAAAATGTTGTCTACCTGACAAGGTGTGAAGGGATTTCTGTTTTTGCAGAGTCCATCTAACTTTCCGTAATGAATGAAGAAAGTTTTGACCTCAGAGCCAAGCCAATCCTTTTTTATGAATCCAAGAATCTGGAGAATCAAAGTTTTGCATTGATTAACCCTTAAACATCCCCAGTTTTGATGTCAAATTTCTGTAACTCTTCAACCATTTATGCAATTAACGCAATTCCTAGTGGTACTAAAACTGAGAAAAGCAGTTTTGCTCTGAAATGCCACTTTTTACAGTAACAATGTGTTAACACAATTAACGTAATTCCAACAGATTCTAAAGCGGAGAAAGGCAGCGTGTGTTATTTGCTGTCACTAGCGACATCTCCGGTGTTAATGTGTTAGCATGTCTTGATAATAAGACCATTATAATTTTCTGTTAAAATAACAGCAAAATCTGTGACACCCCTTTAAATTAGTTTTTGTTGGTGAAACTAGGGCTGGGCGATATGGCCTAAAAATAACATCTCAGATTTTATTGTTTTTATTCGACCCCCCCCCCCCCCCCCCCCCCCTTAAGGAAAGCAATAGGTACAAATGGCAGACAACTTAAAGCAAATTTTGCTTTTATTTAATCAAACGCAAGACAAATTTAACCCCCATTTCTGGGATGAATAATAAATAAATGAACACACTCTTGGTATCAAAGTCCCAGCTGTGGTAGTCTGTCACAGCAAACCCATACCAGTTCCAAACAACAGATGATTTTATTCCTTTCTTGGGAACAAACTTCCCACTCTCACCGGTAGCCATGTTGTCGCTTGCTGTTTCGTGTGTGCTATGATGTTGTTGTTTGTCGCTTGCCATACTGGCGTGTGAAACTAACGCTACGGAAGCCAAAAATACGCCATTACACAAAAACTCGATTTAGTTATTTTTTTTAAATGGCTTGTAACAAAAAATTCGAATTAATTCATTCAATCAATTTTTCACCCAGGCCTAGGTGAAACCTGTCCTGGACTCAGCAGACCTCCTGCCATTAACCTGCTGCCTCTCATTTAGAGATGCTCAAAGTGATGCGTTTAAGTCCAAACAGGTAAAACAATAAATTAACAGTGGCCTTTCTGAAGCTGAAATAGGGTCAGCTCTCTGTGCAGTCAGGCAGCAAACTATAAAACATGTGTAAATTATATCCCAGCTATTCTTGTAGCAGGAATATTCATACCACAATCAGAATATGGATGTTGCCTGAAGGGATCGTGGTTTTGTTGTCATGGTGGATCTGCTCGGGCTTTCCTTTAGTAGAGATAAATAAGAGCTAAAAGTGTGCTATAATAAGCCTTCTTTTTTCACGATGGATTCCAGCGGGCGAGGAAGACAATTTGCTGATGAAGCAGATATGCATGGAAACATCCTGAATACTTCCCATGCAGTTGATGAGGATCAGAGAGTGATGCAGAACATCTTGATTAGTCACTGAAGTGTACTTAAGCTAAAAAAAAGGCGGTGCTTGGTCTTTGTACTTACTTTGTGTGCGGTATATAAATGCAGACTGATGATGGAAGTGCAAAGATTTAATTAGGCACACAATGCATTGTGATGCAGAGCGACATTATAAATGTCACAATCCAATAAGCTTTCAGTCATGAAGCCAAGTGTTTCATTAAAAAGCACAAGCATTTGAATTCTGAGTTCATATAAGTAAACTATCAAAATACTAAATTATATTTCAATGCATTTTTGAGAAATTGAATGTTATTGATTTTTTCATGAATTTTCAGTGCTTTAAAAAAGCTTCAGACAATAAAATTCAGCTACAGCTACAAAGCACTTCTCTGCTGCATTTGCAACAAAAATGGAAATCTTGCTCGTATTGTTTTGATTGACAGCAATAACAGTCACCCAAAAAAGAAGTTCCAGTCACTTAGCCTGAATATTCTATATTGTTGCTCTATATGTTCTATGTTGAACTTGGAACATACATTTGTAAATAAATGTATTATTAAATAATGAAATTGTTTGTTTATTAAAACACAGTTATTGATCACAGTTAATGGTAGACTTTACTTGAAATAAAAGCAATATAGGAAACTACTTCTATGAAACAAATTTTACCTTATCATCTAGACAAAAACAAGCAGTAAGAGGTTTACTTTCCTTCTGAAATGATGCTTTCTATCACTTAGCTTGACGTTTAGCATATAAACCACATTCTTCCGTTGGGGCAGAGTGAGGTCAGTGCAGCCATTACCATGTCAACACGTTGCACCAAATAGTCCGCTTCTTGTGAAAAGCTATTTGAACATTACAAAATTACAGGATTAAATTACTAATATTTGATTGAATATTTCTTTATTTTTTCAAAAGTGACCACCATACAAGCCTGACAATGGAATGAATGCACTCTGAGGAAGCAACTTCCACGTTATCCATTCATTTCTGATAATGGACACTTCCTCACCTTATCTTTTGCAAATATATGTTTTTCTTTTCTATTAATTTGTGTGTTTTAGGTTTAACTCCAATAAAAGCTGAACTGTTGCTGACAAAGTCTTGTAAACTCAATGAAAAACAAAGTACATCTATTTAAAAGCTAAACTAAAAGGCAGGCTTCTTTTTTTATTTTATTACTGTAGAAGAACTCAAATCCACCACTGGGCATCATCTGTGCATTGTTCTGACTCTTGAAACTATAGACAGACCTGCTTCACAAGGATGTGAGGTTCAAATGGTAAGAGTTTCTGATCATTCTTAAAACCTTATAAAAGACCATAACCTTATACCTTAAACCTTATATAATATTTGTTAACGTATTTATTTATTAAAAAAGTTAAATGAATTCCAACGCTGATTGTGAGCCAGAGCAAAGATTTCCAAAACTGGTATGATGTGCTCCGTCTTCTTGGCTCTTGTTAATAGAAGTGGGATTGAACCCTGCATGAGCTGAAGTTTATTTTGTGTCTTCCTATTAAAGACGGAAATAAGGGAAATTTCATTATAGTTGCTCTAGTATTTTATAAAAGCATGAATTAATATTTTGATCTTGCTCTAAAGGCAAACACTTTGACAGAGACCATTTTTTTTTAAAGAAAACTAGTTTTTTATGAATGGAATTTGTGTGAACTTCAAAGAGGTGACGTCCAGCCCAGTCTCAGCGCTTGATCTCTAACTTTCTCACATACATTCAGACTGTTGTTGTGCAGCTTTAATCTGCCTTCCTCTCTGTCAGCTTCAGGCGCTTGGATCAATTTAATTCTGATTGAGCTGGATGAAACTTGTGCTGTCCACATCTTTATGTCTAAAAAATGGTTTAGAGGTTCATCATTAGGTCACAGCATTGATAAAACATAGGAACAATGTTTAAGGCTGCTGTGGAGGACAAGCATTGTTTGGGCTGTGGAGACGATGGTTGTAGAGCTCTTTATGAAGGTTGTGAGTTTTACTAAGGTGAAGGTGAATGACATTTATAATGTCAACTATTACATTTGATGTCCTTCTGCTGCTCTGTCACTCTACTGAGCTCTTATCCCCTGGGGTCCCATGACAGAAAGGCCTTTTTACTGCACCTTCGAAATGCATTAAAGGTCCAGTGAACTTTGACCTTGGCATTGGTCGCTGTGGCAGCATTGAACTAGAACAATTGTCAGTAGTACTCAGTTTCAGACTCTTATAAATGCTGGGATGTATTTTCTACTAAAGACTGATGGTTATGTGATCTTGTAGAGTGTGGCGCTCAATCAGCCATGTTTCTGATAAATAAGAAACACCATTACTGAAAAAGCTTCAGTGCTGCTCTTATAAGTCTGGTTTGTAACAATGGCAAATGTACGCTCCTATGTTTCATTAGAACCTTGTCATTAAAGCTCTCTTTTATTAGGCCTTCTATCAATAAAAGCCCTTCCTTCATTAGCAGAACATCTCAAAGGCCTCCCTTCATTAGCACAAGGTTGTAAATGCTATATGGGATTTCATTAGCAGCCTAAGTTTAATGAGGAAATCCTTGGCATGTTTACATTGCTCTGATCCCCAATGATCGCTGGTGAGGGTAATGCTGCTTATCTGTTTGTGGAAAGAAGCTTTGAGTTCTCAACCACACACACACACACACTCAAAAGGTTGATGCATGCAGTAATTAGAGCCAATGAAATCTCTTCTGCGTAAAAGTGAAGAGTAAGATCAAACATTTCTGCCATCAAGACTGCTATAGAGCACAGGAACACGGGCATAACGATGCAGCACCTTTTCAGATGAATACCAACCTTACAGCAGGCGATGATATAGAAATCTGCACATCTGCCTGCTTTTTATTAACTTCAAGACCAAAAGAGTCAAATTCTGCACTGACAATGATTCCTTATCAAGCCAGATGGTGAAGATGAGAATCTTCCAACTGCAGTCTAGTTCAGTCTGAGACACTACATTTATGTCACTTGTTTGAATTAAAGAAATAGGATAAAGTTTCCTGCCTTCAGGTTCAGAGGGATTTTTTTCTCACTTAATGGTGCTTTTTTTTTTTTTTTTTTAAGATGTAGATGAAAGTCCAGTGCCGTTCTTTAGCATGACTATGTCCCGTGGGAACATTATTCCAGAGGAAGGCTTGCAGTGCAGAGCTTTTTTGTGGGGGGAGCTGCTGTCTCTTTAATTTACTCCTGATTTTGGAGAAGTGAAACTTGACTGGGAGGCCAATCTCACATGTTCAGACGTTAATGTTCGGTGACGTTGCTCAGAACTTATACCATGTGTCAGTGTTGGCCCCTTCAACCCCTTAGAACATTCTTGGAAAGTTTCACAATAATTTGTCAAATAGGAGGAAAAACAAGGCTGAACATAGCAAGAATTTTCCTTCACTGTTTAAAAAGTGAAACAAAAGCAGGGGACAACAAACAAGAACAATGAGAAATCATGAATGGATTTTTTGTTTTTAAGCAAAACGCACTCCCCAATGGTCTTTTCTGATTCAAAACATCTAAAGGTTACCTCAGCGAAAAAAAGTAAAAACACCAGAGAATTAAAACATTTTGGTAACTCTATTTAGACTGACAAACTCCCTTTGACACCACTTTCTGGCCTTCATGCATATTTATTAGCATAGCTGTGCCTCCCTGTTATCAGAGTATGGAAATAGTACAAAAAATGATCTCATTTTCAATTGAAACAGACATCCAGCTTGTTTTTGTTGTTGTGGATAATCTCCGTCTGTCTATGTTTGCTCAGTCTCCTCAATCTCCTTAGTAAAAATCTTGAGAAAAGCATCAAGAATAAAAGCTTTATTCATCACACGTATGTAACAGTGCACATGTATGCACATGGTGCATTGGTGCAGCCATAAAAGCAGAGAAATATCAGCATCCCAGACATCTCATCATGGGGAAATAATTCAATATCCCCTTGCCTGTTTTAAATGTCATTCTCTGAGCTCATCTGGAGTGACATGTTTTTCATGGTTGAAATAAAGGAGCTTTATTGGGCACAGTGACGCAGGGGGTGGTGCTCCTTCGCCTGCTGCTCTCGATCCTTATTGGAAATGTAAAAGGTCTTCACTAGAAGCGAATAAAGTTTGGATTTGTTGAGGTCATTTGATGTCAACGCGCATCAGTAGGAGCAATCCAGTCAATAAAGATGAAGTTCCACTTCTCTGACTGAAAAATAAATCAAAGCTCACACATAGAAATCTAGTGAAGTGAAGGCTCAGAACATCATGACAAGTTGAGCAACAAATGCAGCAGCTTTAATTACAAACTAAAAAATTTGATGTGAATTTACTCCAATAAAAACCAAAGTACATTATAGACCCACTCCAAAGAAAACTGTTTTCTGGTGTTTTTAGCATGTTCTTGTGGTATTTTTCTGAGGATGGAGGACATGAGTTAAGGAAATTGCATTTTTGAGTATTTCACTATCCAAATTGTTGTGATTTAGGAGGAGATGAAAGAATGCCGTTTAATAAAAAATATTTTCACATAGAAGGTATGCTGGCCATAAGCTCATCTACCTCGAGCTCCATGCAATAGAGATGGGAAGAGGGGAAGAGGGGGCAGGGTTGCTCTGCACCAAGGTCCTGCCCACTAATTAAGTATCACCACTCTGCAGAAACTATGCCCTAAAAAACAATAGGTTTTATTGATTTTGGCTAAAAGCGACATAATCATAATTAAAAGAACACTGGTAACACTTTGAAAATAGATCAAAAGAAAACTAAGGTGGGTCTTAAAGTTTTTAACTTTTTCAGTCTAGCATTTAAGGAAAAGACATCTTCCAAGGGCATCTTTTGTTGGACAGATTTTACTGTTTCAATAGGCGAATATGGAGCTTTTTGACACACAAGGTATATATTTGGATAAACCCCCTTTTGTATTTTAGGCTAGACTTTTTACTAATATTAGTGTGTATTTCTTTTTGGACCAGACAAAAAAAAAGGAGTGGGACAGTAGAGGTGGGGGACAAGGGGGGAAGAAAGGAAGGTAAAGTGGATAAAGAAGGTTTAAAGAAACAAAAATGAGAGGAGAGAATTCCAAACAAAAAGAGACAAGTTGCTCAAGGTTTCATTTTACTTTTGATGTAGATGTTTACCAAAAGTCCTGGGCCTGTATACAGACACACTCATCCACACAAACTCAAATAGAACAAAAAACCTTCACACATACATAAGACAAATACAGATCAACTGACAGTCACATACATATGGATACAGGCAAACACATTTCAAGCATATATCATTCCTGCTCTCATACAAACATCTTGATTTTGCAAAAGTGAGTTGGCACAAGTGTTGATATTAAAGCTTTTTGTTGTTGATTCTCCATAACTACCTCAACAGATACATTGGTAGAAATCTGCTGCAGTTAAGATACATGACAACTTGTTGTTCACCTTTCAACATATCCTTTCAGGGGTTGCTACAGCAACAGGTGCTTTGGCAGAGATATTTACTCCAGATGCCCATGTGCTAGCCCTGGACTTAACCAACTGAGCTATCCAGCCGCCTAGTTAAAATTCATATGACGTCTTTTTTAATATTATATTACTAAGTAATTCAATATGTTTGTTTTTATGCAGGCCTTTTTTAGATGTTGGGGTTACTTCTGGACTCCCATGTAGTGAGATGATGGGAAGAAATTTACCTGTGGACTTTTTTTGGGTTATGATTGGAATTAATGGGAATTTGCCTACCTGGAGTTTGATTACAAACTATAGTCACATGCACGTGTGCAGGGGTTGACCCACAGAGGTGCTGCTGGTTTTCGGATTGTGCAGGCCCGTGGAGGGTCGGAGGAAGGTGCAGCCCCGTCTCATGTGGAGCATAGGTCTCTTAGTCTCTTGCAGTTCCCTTTGAGGCTTGTTCTAAATGGAACATACAATTGTGCGGTAAGTGTAATTGTGAAGTATTAGAAGGGCTAAACAAGTAAGTTCCATGCACTTATGACAAATGGATGGGCCGTACAGTACCCTTATGCTGCACTTTAGTCATTAGTGAGGTATTAGTCACAACTGCCCTTACAAAAAATACTGTGTGGGTGGAAAATGGGGAAAACTTGCAAGGGGGAAAGCAAGGGAGACACCTATCATGTCAACAGGTGAACAGCGCTAATGGGCTTCATGTGCAGTTCCAAAGGATTTGTTGGGCTTGAAAGGCCCCTCCTGCGTATCACCTACTTCACCCTTATTTTACTCTTACATGTATTAGTGATCACTACAACATGTCGCCCGTAGCATTGTCTTTCGGAAAAAATCTGCATGAACATTTTCACTCTACGATGAGAGTTTGTGTCTGCTTGTGCAGATTTTTGTGCCTGCGTGTCCCGTACAGGTTTGCCCATTTTTTGCCTGCAGACAGACTTTATATTGTGTTAAAGGCAGTTGCGACTTAACCATAAAATCGTTTTTTTATTATAGGGCTCTTGGATGATTTTTGATGTCAACATTTGTTGGCTAAACAGAAAAGGTCCAGAGACTGGCCATAAAGTACAATGTCTGAACAAAAATCCCTTAAAGGAATTGTCAAGATTTGAACATGAATTCAGTGTAAACAGTGGCAAAACTAACCTTTAGTTTTTTGTGTTTTTAAAGATTCAGATATCCTTTTAATTAAATTTTTATTAACTTGATGAAGGGATAATACAGGGTCCCCTAAAAACCTTACATTTCTAGAGCATCTGGGTTTGATCACTATTTCTAAGCTGGGTGATGCCAGTGACTGGTGAGTGCTTGTCTTCAGGGGGGTACAGCCTTCACAGTTGTCTCATTGTATAAGATAATGACTTCCCTATTGAAACGCAACCCTGCGACCCCAGAGACAGACAGTAAGACGGCCTCCTTCAGCCCCTCCAGGCACCCAGGCCTGCTCTGGCATTTTGCCCACAATGTGTTGCTAACCTCATCCCAACACCATGTTGGCTTTTTTTAACCAGTGGAGCAGCATTACCTCTGTGGGTTCTGTCCTCTTTCAGCAGCCTTTGAACCTGGATACAGATGCACAGCTGACCTGAGTAATGAGGGAGCTGAAGCTGGGCTCCAGCTGACTATGGACTATGTAGTTGTAAATGTTGACTAAGTGTGATGGTAGTGCTTTTGTTTAGTCTTAAACTGCGTTCACACCACCCTCGGCAATATGCATTCAAGTGGCCACTCTTGCGTTCACACGTAGCTACGCAACTTTCTACTACTGTTTTTGGGGCTCTATGTACCGAACACGTGGCCAGTTAAACCTGGTTGAACTTTGACAAATTAGAGAAAAGGATTTGGTATTGAAGTATAGATGGCATCCTTTTTAATTATATGATGCCAAGTCTTTTATTTATCAAAATAGAGCTGTAAAAGAAAAAGCCTGAAGCACGATTTGCACTGCTTCGACATTTCCCACCAAACCTCTTCCAGCTGGAGGTGGCGGACAAGCACTAGTAAACAATGGGGAAAAGAAGAATGAGAATCCTCTTCATGCTTGTGTGAACACATGGGCTTCAAGAACACACTAAACGTGTGTTATTCTTAAAATTGCGTCATATTCCCAGTTAGGGTTGTGCCGATGGACGATACCATTGTCCATCGTGATGGGGGACTGACTTCCCGATGGAGAGACACCATCGTGATGCCTCGCCCCCGCCACGCTGCGAGTCGACACCATAAGCCGCGGTTACATGTGAAAAATATCTTGACCGGATCAATGGTCGGATTAGAATCCAACCGTGTACATGGTTCCAGAAAAATGTTTTCAGAATATAAAAACGTTCACTAAGGTCACACTTTCGGTCGGAATAAATCGTTCGCACATGCGCAGTAGGGTTTGAGAAACCGGAAGCGGATATCAGTTCCGCCGAGCGGCTATTTTTTTCTAAAACTTTATTGAATGTAACAATTCAATGCAAGACCATGTTGCCGAGCGGTTTTATACATTGATAAGTCAGCTCGGTAATATACAAGACGATCTTCTAAACGTTCTTTTAATAATGTTACGATTATTATGAAACGCCTGTTCGCTCATCATTTTATTTTTAATCCGTGTGGTCATTGCTTTTTCTTTTGAAAAACGGAGCCGGAAAGAAGCCAAAATTAGCAGTATGCTAACACGGACTAACAACATTAGCTTTGGGTGGTGCTGCAATCTGCATCTTGGCTGCATGTAAACATGTGGGAATAACATCAGCCTTTATTTAGTCGGGACACGACTCGAAACACAAATCCACGTGATTGTTTGAACGATTTCTAAGGACTGAGCGGCCTTTCTGCTTTGAAAAGCTCACACACCGCCCCAAAGCGCTGTGTGTGTGCTCACGATCTTCTGCTCAGACATACACTTTTAGACCCGGTTCTGAGTTCGGTAGCACGTTCCACTAGAGCTGCGGAACGGATCGCAGTTCTAAATCTCCCACATACCGCTCATGTAACAAAGCACCCCCCCCCCCCCCTTTCCAAGTGTGGGAGCGGACCATTTCTTTTCTGGTTTGTTTGTTACTTTTTTGTTAAAGTCACTTCCCTCAGTTTATATTGGATAATCGCGGATGAGTCATTAGTTGGGAAATAAAATAAATAAAGTAAAATAACGAATAGCAATTATATAAGACCGAAATATTAAAAATATCCCACCCCCCACACACACACACAACGATATCATCGTCCATCCCGATTGGTTGACGGCAAACATCGTCAACGGCCAATTTAAGGGACATCGCCCAACCCTATTCCCAGTGTGTATGTAGCTTTATATTGTTTTAACTTGCTGTCTCCTCTTTATTTGCAGTGATTTTATTATAAAACTGTATTGTTGGTTCTCCAAATTCTCCCTTTTCAAATTCTTCCTTTATTTCTGTCTTATCTTCTTCCTTACAGGGTTCTTGAAGCCCCAGTGCTCGCTGGCTCCCCCAATGCAGCGAGGTCACTCAGCTGAGGCCTGTTCATGTTTCAGCGGAGTCTGCCCCCTCCATCAGCGCCGCTTGTCCTCAGGTAACCATGTTAAACAAACCTGGTTAAAATACTCAGATTATCTTTGTATTACAGTAACATGCTGGCCTCATTATGAATTATTCAGTTGCAGTTTTTTTCCTTCTTTTAAGGAAAGGTCACAGTCATGAGAGACTTGTTTTCAAACTTACCTCATGATCCCATGTGCCTAATTGTGTAATAATTGTGTAAGCATCAAAAAAGGGCACTGCTGTTTACTGGAATAAATCTGTTTTCACGACATGAACCCACACAGATCAAAATGATATTTTTCAGAGGAGCTGTTTTGTTTTCATGGGGTGGAAGCTCCTTGTTATGCACTGTTGCCTCTGGTCAGCGGTGCAGCTTTGGGGCCCTTTTTGAGAACAGAACAGGCTTCAACGTTCTGTCTGCTTTGTCTTTGCATGTGGAGTCCCACTGATGTACGTTAGCTGAGGTGTTTGGAGATCTGCCTCCCCCTCCAGCGTGCCTGCCTGCCTTCTTCATGAAGCAGAGTCCTGTATCGTTGGTTATTCTAAGATTCAGTGCCTGGCGTAAGGCTGATGATTAGGAATCTAAGCTGTGCAGAACATGTGGTTAATGCCGATGCATTTATAACTCCCTCGCCAAAGCGTGCTCCTTCTGCAGCTTCAGAGCTGTGACCAGCTGTGCTGCCCATCATGTGAGGAGAGCATGAGCTGCATGGCAGGATACAGCCACTTATGCTTATAAAAACCTTCATGCGAGTATGCGGCTGATTATAATTTGATCCCCAAGCTGAAGTTTTCATGTAATAAGATGTAAAAGGACTTCTTTGTTTGAAGAAAACTGTATACATCGTCTTTAATATATTTATCCTTTTATGTTGAGGAGTGGAAGTTTTTCAAAATAGAAACCAAGTGCTTCCTATTGTCCCTCTTGTTTTGCATTATCTCAGTTTTTGCTGTATTTTTTTCAATCTTTGAGTCTTCCAAGCATTTATGACTCTGTTTTTGCTTTATCCATGCTAGACGTGTGTTTGTTTTGAAGTGGTTGAAGTGGTTGATGGGTTATTAAACTCAAAAACTTATGTATTTAGACATTTTTCCGTATTCTTTCCCCAAAATAAATTTGGGTTAAGTACTCAAGGCACTTTTTTTTCTTTAAGGAGAATCGTTTTAGAGATGGAAAACAAGTTAACAAGGCATTCAAGATCCTGGCTTCAAAAGACAATGGATTAGAATAGAGGTCCCCAACCTTTTTTAGGCCATGGACCAGTTTAATGTCGGACAATATTTCCAAAGACCATCCTGTACGAGGCTGAAGTGGGCGTCTGAGTTTTCCTTTTAGGCTCTTGTTTCCCTTAACTTTTGTGGATAGAGTCTATCTTCATCCTCTTTAAAAAGTGTACAACTGCTTTAAGCTTTATTTGTACACAAGATTTCGTGAAAGAACCACTAAAATGTTATACAGATTTTCTCTTAACCCATAATTGTCTGAGCTTAAGCTAAATTCTTTTTAATTTTTTTCTAAATATAATATTAAATGTGAATCCAGCATTTGAGCAACTTTATTAGCAGCATTCTCGTAACACTAGACAGGGAGTTGCTGAATATTCTGCAGTATTATTATGGTCCATGGGAACAACTGTGGCTGTAAATCCATATTTGTCATAAACACTCCTGGTCATTGTCTGTTAAATGTTTATTTATTTTTTTCCTATAAATTCAAAGGCTCCTTTCTGGTTCCTCACTGGCTCTTTTCTGCAAAACTGAACTTTTCAAATAAGTTTATTTTTTGTTAACTGCAAGCTTGGGGTTTAGTGGTTAGTAATTTAGCGGTTGGCACAGTCTCTTTAAGAAAGTGGCAGACAGATTTTCAACACGAGACAGAGTGACTTTACATGCGTCAAGGATGAGTCGGATGTGGTGTAGAGAATCTAGTCGTTTTCCAAAATAAAACTTGCTTCAGAATCAGATTATGAGTAAACAAAAAAAACTGTCGCACAGACCGGTACCAGTCCACAGCCTGGTGGTTGGAGGACCACTGGATAAGAGTTTTATAAGTTATATTTAAAAAGTGATAATGCTTTTCTCTTTTTTAGTTTTTAAAGTTGTAAAAGTTTGGATTTGGTCAGTCATGAGTGAAGCAAAGATTTTTCTTGAAATAAATGGAATTGAATGAGAGACTTTGCCATTTCTATATTGTGACTGATGATTCAGTGAGGTTTTCTGTGGTGCTTGCTTCGCAGTACATTAAAGCTGTTCAGTAACAGTTCAGATCAGAACACATTTTTAGGGGTGTCACTAAAAAGGAAATATATATTTTAAAATAACTATTTCACTTAAAAATCGAAAATTTTTCTGTTTTAGTGGTTTCATGGGATTTGATAGTGAGCAAAAACTAAACTCTGTCTCCTTAGACATCATTTTTTTATGAGCAAGTTCAGCGCAGTTTTTCTACCAACTTCATACACATAATTCTATATACTATATTTATGATCATTTATGACATATTTTGTTTGATCGTGGTGAATGTGTCTTAGAATATTCGAGAACATCAGCATAAGAATGTTAAGTAATTTAAAAATGTGTCAGCGTTCTTTTCTTTTTTATGTTTTGTAGCTGAGCCATGAGCTTCTAGTCCTTTTAGTTTTGAGCAAATGGAGAAAGGAAAAAATGATGTGTTTATGTAGTTTTTGCCATAGTTTTTATACTTCAGGAGAAATCAGTGTTGTCGGTTATCTGAAGAGGCTAAAATAGTTAAAGTTACTGTTTCCTCACAGCCGCTCTAAAGTCTGAACTATAAACCCTGTAATAATCATGCATCTAATTATGGAACATGCTACTATAAATCTATCAGTGTCCCCAAATTGTGTGATTGTCCTCCAATCATGATGTTCCTGCCGCTCGCCTGCAGCCACAATGACAAGCTGCTGTGGGAGGCGCAAGCTGTGTAGTGGTGACCAAGCAGGAGACTTTTTTGGGAAAACTAGAGAGCCATTTTCAGATGTGCTGAACTCCAGGCAGAACACAGATGTGGCTGCACGCTGGTTTCAGCGGTTTTACATTGTTCGGGATTCTCCAGAGCAAACTCATGCTGCTCCAGGACCGTGAGAACCGTAGAAATCTGAGCTCTACCATAGAAGTTTTCCAGTAAAAAAAAGCTCAACTTTTTTGTATTTATATTTTAAGAGGGAAAAAAGCAATGATGAAAAACTTGTTGGTTTTTTTGCGGTTTATGAGGTGAGAAATAGGGACAACGTAAAAGACAGACAGCATTGAAAACAGGGCTTTCTGAGAAAGGCCCTCACAATGCAAGCCTTGTGCTGCGATTTGGTCTGTCCTCACCGAGCTGAGTGGAGGAATGGAAAAGATTATCCGCAGGAATGTCTGGGGTGCCCTCAAACGGAGCGGGCCGCGTGACTGGCCAATGGGAGCAGGGCCTGCAGTGCGGCGGGCTAATTTTTTCCTGATGAACTCAGCCTCCCGCTCCACAATGCAGTCTGATTGCCAGGCCTAAACTTACATATGGTCCGCGTTTGCAGGGTCCAAATGACAGGACCGATTCTGCCTGGTGAAAGAAGGGGGTAGGGGCTTTGGAAGTATGTCGGTTTATGACTCCCACTTCTTTTATTTCATTAGTTTTGAATTTGTTTGACCAATGCGCCGGAAACCCTATTTGAGTGTGTTACACTTTCTAATGAGATGAAGCCATATTGGGTTGGCTCTTAATTCCTCACTCTTTATTAATTGCGCTTCACATGCAGCAGTTGTAATTACAAGCGTGCTGCATCACTGTACCCTTTTCATTACTAAGCCTCAGAATTAACTGAGTACCTCTCAAATCCTGCCAGTTTTGCAGAGCCTTTTTAGTGTTCATGCTCATAAAGAAGCCCCCCCCCCCCCCCCCCCCATTCTCATATAGAAGATTGCCAGGGTAAACTGCAGAAGGAAAACTGACACAGCTCCAGCTCTGAGCGAGCGGCGTGTGTTTACGGCTCCATTGTTTTTCTGTGTGTTCTTTTAGCATCAGCACTGCAGTAATGAGCCATGTGGTGGATTTCCGGCGAAACACTGCATGTGTTTGCAGACCTTGCGGTCACACAGCAGGGCTTGAAACCAGAATTAGGGTTGGAGGGTGTGAAGGAGACCAAAGAGAGTTGCTCTGGAGGAGACTGGTGGGTTATGGAGGGGGTTGATATTGGGTTAAAGTGAGTCCTGGCTCCTCTTATTTCCCATCGTGGGGTCCTACAGAGGTGAGGAGGGTCACAGAGAGGGGGCTTGTTATCCTCAGAGTGCTCCAAGCTCCCCGCCCTGTAATTGGTTGACTGGAGTCCACGCTCTCCCAGGCTGCTTCCTGCTAGGTCAGGAGCCAGAGAGGCTGAAGGTCACTATGCAGCACTTATCGGGGTACACAAAGCCCCATTAAACACTCAAATACCACAACTAAGCTAAAGCAAAGACTGACTAATCAGCTTTTCTCCATTTATTTTTTGGTATGTAGTTTATGTTTAATCAGAGGGCTGGAGTTTGTCATAACTTGGATAAGAGCTGCCATGGTGTATCATTAATTAACTGTTTGGGTGTGTTTAAAACTTATCAGTAACCATGAGATGTGTTTGCTTTTTCCCTGCAACAGATTACCCTCTTGTGGTGTTAATTAGGGTTATTTGAAGTCCTGGAAGATTTAAAGCCTTTCTTTTTTTGTGCAAATCCAAAATTGGGTGTGAGGCAAAAATGTAATGACATGAAATGATATTATGAGGAGATTTATCCCTCTGTTGATCCTTTAACCACAAGCATTTGATGCTTTAAATCATCTTTGTCTTCTTTTTTTTTGCATTACTCTAATTTAGCATCAATGCTTTTCTGTCAAACATGGCTGGCCTGCGGGGTTTAACTGCCACCTTGGCGTCGAGTAGAGGTGGAGGTCCTTGCTGGTACAGATTGATGGCAGTCATCCACGGCGGGTCACCAGAAATCTGAGAGACTAAGCCTTTGATAACTCCCTGAGCCTTTAATCCCCAGCAGCACCATCACAGTGAAATACTATATCATTGTTGCTGCAAAAAAATCAAAACTTAGCACCCAAAAGCACTTTTAATTCTGACATAATGGAAGAAATTTGGGCTGATGTTGGAAAAGACAATGAGATTATCATTGAATTTACATTAAAGGAAGCAGCATTTAAATTTGCATTGTCTAGCCATAATTTTATGTGTAATGAATTTAATATGCAAATGTATTTCAGGCACTTTTACCCTTTAAAGACAAAGAGCATCATGTTTTCTGTTTTAACTCCCACTTCTGTTTTATTTTTAGTCAGTTAGGCTAAAAAGTATTTATTTTCAAAGGCAGTTAAATTAAGGTGAAATTTCCTTGTGCCACAGAGTCCTGTGTTGCTCTGCGTTTATCCGGACCCCTTGAGTGAGATTAACAATACACCATGTTCCTCTTTGAATTGTGATATGAAGAAAAAAGGAAGAAAAATCCTGCATTTTTTATTAACATCAATTAAACATGAATAAGCAAGTTCTCATTTTTCAGATCCCATGTTGCCCAACAAAGAACAGTATGTAAATCACAGCGATGCATATTGGATTCAGCCTGAAAATATGGGCAAATTAACCAAAGGCATGAATATAAATGAGGACGTACATGTGAACTCAGATATCTCACTCCTGACTTTGCCTGCTGGAAAGTCAGCTGATAAAAACACCAGAAACAGTGTTGTTGCAGCTTTTCCGGCTCCTCAAGCCTGACCCCAAGCACCAGGTTTACATCAGTGACACTGACTGAGTTTTAAGGAGCCCTGGATAGAGAATTAGGAACTGAAAGAAGCTCGGTGCGCATCATTTGCAGGGGAGCAGTCAGACTGGCTCATGACACGATGCAGCTCTCTACACAAACAAACAGGAAGAAATTGTGTTCTTTTTTTTGTGGAGACAAATATCCTGCGGGGTGCAATAAATTACACAAGCTCAACTGGCAAAAAGAAAAAGTTGCCATATGTGTTATGATAGAAAACAATTGTTAGCAGCAAGAATCCAAAATTACACATGATTTCTGACCTGCTATTCATTATGGCTGCTGTTTTATTTTAAACTTGTTTATAAAGGAGATGGAAAGTAAAAAGAAAAATGTTCTTAACATTTGGATTTGCTCAAAACAGAGGGACCAGATATTTTGACAAGTACAGAGCAAAGGCAAAGGGTAATATTTGTGATTTATATTTGCCATAAGTCTTGCTTTTCCTTTGAACTTTTTGTTCCTAAATGTTGCGCTCAAAATCTCCCTCTGATTTACCGTCAATTAGAAACAACAACAGAAGAATGTAAGTCAATATTTCTGGACTTTCATAACTTGCATAGATTAGGGGTTTTCTTGGTCCAAAGTCATTTGATTTTGAGAATTTCCCAATCTGATACTTCTGTAACACATTGAAATAATGAAAAAGTAATAAACAGATTCAGGTTGTCCCCACTTTGTTTCTTTATTAGCCTTCTTTTTTCTTTTAACACTTAAAAAGAGCACTTCTGAAGGAGTTTGAAGAAATCAAGTAAAAATAGTGCAATTATCAGCTAGAAAAAAATATTTAGCTCTTAACTAGTAAGATTAGGTGATAATTAATCATGTCAGAAGGTTTGGTGACTGTAGTTTTAGTATCTTCAAAACTACTGAGAATGTTTTTATCTTATGTGATTCATATCTCCGCAAAAAATTTCTAAAAAATTAAAAATGACTTTCAACATCATTGTTGTAGCATGTATATGATGATAAGTATCCAATGGAACCATTTATCTCACTTTGGCTGTTTCTGAGACATTTATAGTTTTTTTTTTAATCACTTCTTTAGGGGACTGGCCCTTTATAGATGGTCCCTTGGCAGCCGTTTCTCTATTGGCGGCACGGAGAGAGCAATTCTCTTAAAAAGAGACATAAACCTGATCTTTTTTCTTTTAAAATGCATTTGTAGGGTAAGACAAAATGCCAAAGACACTTGCTGTGAGTTTAAAACGTTCAGTAAAAAGTTATTGAGCCTTGAAGTCCAATTGAATATCTTGCTAACTATACTTGCTATCTAACTGTTTTTGTGCGTTTTCTGCCCAAACTAGTGCTGTGTTTATGGCAATAAAATGGTGTAATCTGTTCATGTTATGCAAACTCCTACAAAGGCATTTATTTAAAGTTATAAACTTGAAATAAACAGCACTAATCAAAACAATAAAAACATAAATATCCGATCCCTGAATGAACATCCAATTCCGATAGTCTTAAACTACGTCATTAGTCCTGATCTCTGATCACATGATCAGATTGGGACATCCCTAATCATACTGTGAGTCTCGAATGTTTGCATTTGGATTTAAATTATATTGGTTTCCATTATTGTGGTATAGTAAGACCCAGCCCTGCTCCCACTTTTGTTTCCTCTCTGTTGGTGATGATTGCAGAGTGGAATTTGAGCTTGATGTCAGCAGCAGGTCTGGTGCTGTCTTTGCTCACTGTGGTCAGTTGCCATCATGGCCGTTGAAGGGCAGTTCATCCCCTCACCACCACCCCAGAGGAGGACATACAGAGAGAGAAAAGCAGACAGGGATGCTGGGGCAGAGAGTGGGAGACTGTTGGTATTTTGATGCTAAAATGATTTGACACGCTTGGCATTATAACTGGCTTGGTGGTGGGGAGAGAGAGAACCCATGCTAGCGAGCGCCTGATCTGGATGTCACCAACTCCGATCTCATGAAGTGGAAGGTCAAAGCATAGCACCTGCCACCCCAGCCCATACAGACCCCACCTTTGCACTCCCCTAAAGGGGAAACCAGGAAATGAGGTTCGTAGAGTAGAGGACAAAGGGTCAAAGACGCATGTGTGTATGAGCGTGGCAGGTGGAGGCAGGGTGGTAGAGTCCTGACCTCCCAATGTCACATGTCTCAGCTGCACAGCAACAGGCCCACCCGAGTGTGCTAATGCAGGCCAGTACATGCTGGGATGTGAGAGGTGGAAGTGGGGGGAGAAGTGTTTGCAACTCCCACGTGGGTTCTCCTTAGAGAGCCGCTCCTTGACGTGCACAGAGAAAGCAAGGGTAGGAGTGATGGTAATGCAGAGACTAATGGAAATATCTTGTCGGTCTCAGTGTTGGTCTGATGCTGGCTGCCCTGGAGGAGTTTTGACTGTGGCCTTGGTGGTGCCACAAAGGCTGCAGCTCTTGTTTTACCAAACAAGCCGATCAAGAGCACAGATGCAGGAGGTCCTGAAGTCTATTGTGGTTGCAAACAAAATGTCAAAATCTAGTTTAGGATTTAGGCTATTTTTGATAGGTTTTTGTCCAAAGGTGAGGATAGACTTATCTACAAGAATTTGAAAAATACACCCCTACAGTCAAAATAAAGGCTAACCCTATTAATGTAGATGGTCTAAAATGGTGTGTTCCATACATTAAAGGGAATATGCTTCATATGTTAAATCCTCCTGTGTGTTTTAAATTAGTTCAGACGATCAAAACAGGCAGATTGCATGTTGCGACCAGATGTTTACAGTGATCACATAGTGTGTAATAGTTCAGTAAGAACCCGCTGACACAAACAACACCCCAGTCCATCACAGCAGTCCTAATGGAAAGAAGAACTTTTCAGAAAGGAACAATCAGGCACCTGATTCGACAATTAACTCGATGGTATGACGGCGGATTGGATCAAGGACCGCATAATGTGTTTGCAGTGCAAAGACTGTGGTACGACTATATTTAAAAATCATAACATTATAACACTAATACACATTTAATCATTAGAAGTGTCTTTTTTACTGCAAAGGAAGAATGGTAAATGCTATATACCTTTATAGTGATTTTCTACCTTGCTTTAAGGCCCAAAGCACTTTACAGCTACAGTCCCATTCACACACACAGACTCACACACTGATGGTGACTCCTCTGCCTGACATTGGTGCCCACCTCAACCAACAGGAGCAATGTGGTGTTCAATGTTTTGCCCAAAGGAGACTTCAATACATGGATGGGCAAGACAAAATGAAATTATGAATTTATGATCCTCTGGTCTAAGAAGTCTGCACCACTATAATTGTGACAAACCTCATATATATGGTGTAAAAATCTATATTAAAGGTAGTTATCCAGTGCTGTTTATACCAAACGCGATTCACAGATCAAATTTGTATCCATTGTCTCTTGTTTGACGTACGTCAAATTCGCTGCAATGCTTATCCAAAAGTGTGTTCATGAACCTGACGCTCCTGCTAGATGTGGGAGGAGCTACTGTCAAAGGTTTTTAGCCTTATTGCTACATCGTGGAAATATTGACTGTATATCTGCAAATCTCATATAGAGTCAATGCATGGAGAAATGTATGATGTTGAGAGATCAGGTTTATTTAATTGAAAGAGCTGTACAAAGGTGTCTGTAAGAACATTCCCATGTCTGGGATTTTTATATCCTTCAGAGATGCTTACAGTACGATGAGGTTCACCATCTACTGCAGGAGCTGCGTCTAAATGACGGCCACTTTTGGCGGTACTTCCTTCTTATTATGTTCACTGGCATTAATCCAAGAAACAAAATAAGAAAAATAAGAAAAAAATGTGTGAACCTGTTTATTATTGTCTCAATGCAAATAAGAAAAATAACATAAAGTTCTGGAAGAGAACACTTAGATTCTCCTCAATGTTGGTTTTGGTCTTCAGCCAATGCATTCAGCCAATTACATATGGGCCAAGGCTGAGTTCCTGGTTGGTTAATGCAATGTGAATTTTTCACTAAAGATCAGATATTTGAACTCTGAAAACATTACAGTGCGTGGCAAAATATACCAGGGTGTAGGAAGTTTCGGCATGCTGCATTGCCATGATGCCTAAAGTGTACTGCCACTAGACCATGCCGCAATGATGCTCAAAACGCCCAGCAGAACCTTTGATTGTATCTGTACATTGACTTAACATCGAAACATTAGCTCGAATCGCAGTCGGTGTGAACATAGCCTTTAGGGGGCCACCATAGTTGTGCAAAGCTACTTCTTCAAAAATTTTCTTGGAATTTTTCCCTGATTGTACTGCAATAGTTTTAGGGTATTCCATCATTAACCTTGTACATCCTGAATTTAAAATTAATTAATAAGAATGTGTAAAAAATTCATTAAATAAAATAAAAATTCCCTTGTTGGACTTGATAGCATCTAAGTGTCACTAATAGGGCTGTCGACGATGTTTACTAATCTACTATAAAAAAATCACTTTTTTTTGTCATTTTAAATTATTATAATAACCACCAGCCACAAAGTCATTGGGATCGCAAAGCTTAACAATACAGTAACTTTAGGAGACATATAGTATTTCCTCAACCATAGAAGAAGAAGACAGATACAAACTTACATTTCATACTGCACTCACACCGGCCACACCAGGTACGCGGTTTTATGAACGTGCATGCAGCCACTGGTGTGCACACCGGATCAGCGCCACATACACAGTTAGCGACAGGGAAAAGATTCTTCTTCTTTTGTGTAATTACTGTTTATTAGCACATGTCCACCATCTACAATAGGAAGAAGTGAAAGCGTTCTAAATCCATTAAAACTTGCTCCAGACGATTTGTTTTCACAGCTCTGTTCCTATAAATGTCGATATGGGAGTCATAATAATCCGACCGGACACAAACCGCAATTATTAATGTCTCCTTTGTGATCATGTTTACAACGGTGTTACTTCAATGTTTTGAAGTAGACACAACCCACACGTCACTACCAAATATGAGTCCCCAATTGGTCACAGTGCTGGGTTCCCACAATTCACAGTGAAAAAGTTCAACCTGTTGATCATTAAATGCCCGATTTGTATGTAGAGCTCGCGACCGGACTTAAAAATGCGATCTCTGGTCTGCGCCATTGAGATGGCTGCTACACTTACACAGAGCATCCTTAACATGCTTTTAAAAAGAATGAGACCTCTGTCAATGGTTAAAGAGGATGGATTTAAAGACATGATTGCAGTGCTACACCCAGGCTACCACCTAAGTCACTTTTACAAACTAATGGAGGAAGCTTCCTAGCTAATTATGGCTTTTTTTGTACTAGCATATAGCTTACTGGGACCTTAAACCTTTTATCTTTTATTAGGTGAAATTGAAATTCTTGAACTATACATGTAAATAAAGTTTCAATTTCTGTGAAGGCACCATTAGCCAAGCATTACCATACATGACGCAAACCTCCACAGACTGAGTATCACCTTTTGTAAAAAAAATTCCCATCACTTCACGTAAACAATAAGCATTGACTAATCGACTAATCGAAAAATAATTGTTGACTAATCGACTACTGAAATATTGTTAGTGACAGCCCTAATTACTAATTTCTACTTCTCTCCACTGTTGAAATTTGCTTTTTCTGTTTTTAAAAAAAGTCTATCTTGATTAAAAAAAAACACAACTCACAGCTATCTGTAGTTTGCTGGAGTTTCTTTTTAAAAATATGTTGAACTGCAGAAAGTGGTCCTGTCAGACTAGAAGTCTTGTATTTGGTTGTACAGTACAAGCACATTTCAACACCCCAAAAATGACCAATTACAATAAAAAATAGTATTCAGTTACTGTCAACTGACATCTTTTTTTAAGCTTATATTAGGTCAATTTAACTTTTAAATGTTCCTACATTCACACGACTGTCTGACAGCTCATCAAGTGACTTGGTGGAGTATTTCCCTAAATCCATACTTCTGCCAGCCTTCATGGGCTTCTGGTGTTGGACCTGGGGTGCTGGTTGGGAGCTGTTGGGGAAAGCTGACCTTTAGTGTCTGCCTTCACTGTTCAGTCAATGCGCATATTTGGCGGAAAAGGGACCGTGGAAAAAAAGCGCAGCAAATGCCACAGGGCCACCATGTCCATAAGCCCATTAAAGTCAGTGACATTGAGCTAATTGACTAGCATGGTGGTACAGTGAAGTCACAATAGGACTTTGACATGAGGAGGGCAGTAATGTCAGCGGCAGAGACAATCATTGATTGGAAAGTTGAAAGATTGACAAATTTGCTGTTGTTGTTTCTCACGGGGTCTGGGCTGTCTGGTTCAGTTATCAATGGTTTTATTTATTACACTGATCCTATTTCCTGCCTCATCTACAAAGATGACGCAGGATTTGTATTTTTATTATTTCACATTTAAAAACCACTTTTGGAATAATTATTTGTAAAAGTGTCACTTTTGTCTTTGGAGCTGTGATAGTCAGCAGACAGAAGCACTAGAAGATACTGACAGACATTTTCCTCTATTTTCCGACACCTTTTATATGTCACGGGAGCATCTTCCTCACTCTTCTTCTCACCTGTCTTGCTTGTAGCCCCCTGGGGCTTTGTGGGTGTTCTCAGGAGGGAACTGATAATTTCTCTGACAGCTCTGCACAAAAAACTTTACAAAACCCAAAACATTCACTTCCTGTCTATTAGTACTCATCTGCTCATCATCAGGAGAGCTTTTTCAACAAGTAAAAGATGCTTAGTAGCAATAATACTGTAACAAACTAAGTGTTTTTTTTTTTTAAAGTTTAAAGTTTAAAGGTGGAAGTATGAGTGTTTTTTTCAATGTGCAACACTTTTTGCTTCTTTGATTGATAAAGTGATTGATTGATTGTGTGTGTTTAACAAATTGCAGATGTTCTGCCTCTTTGTGATGATTACTGTACTTCAAAGGCCTTATCCTCTGGCCAGTAGTGATAATTGCACTGTCAGCCGCTGAAAGAAGTGCTTAGAAGGAGCAATAGCAAGACTAGGTTTTTTCTGCCATTTCTTCTCTAATATACCGTCAGAGTGGGCATCAGGATGTGATTGAACATCTCTTTTAAAGACAGTAAGAGGAGCAGGTGTTGCTTGTAACTTAAGCTGATAATGAGCATGTATTTTTTTGTTTTTTTAACGCCCTCGGTGCCATCTGTTCCATGTTTTGCGATCCACACATGAGCACGTGTGTGCGAGCCTGATGCTTACACAACAGCCCTTCTAGTTTTGCGGTGGTGGCGTGTCACCTACCAACAGCTCGCTGCAAGTTTTATAATTCAGATGTTCCAGAGTGGTAGGACAGCTAAGTTGAAACAAGACAAGCAGACAGACGGGATCAAGTGTCAGACGCACATACAACGGTCCAAAAAAAGCCTGTGTTTTGTTGTTAAAGTGACTCCAAATACACACACAACATCTAATAATTATAAGCAATAAACAGGTAGAGCTTTGAAACTAATGTTAAACACAAGGAAAGCTGTTTTCTTCTTCCATCTGCTGGTAAATACTTCAGGGTTAAAGGAGAAGTCAATTTATAGGAGAGAAAAGCCTAATAGCTCAGCTGTCATTGGGATGTTATTAAATAATGAAGCATTTGTTGATTTTTGTCTCCAAATACCTGTCCAAAATTGTGATCTCAACTGTATTAATATGTAGGAGGGAAAAATAATTACTATTCACAACAGTAGTAAAGCTTACATAATTATCACAAATCCCTTTACTTTGCAGCCTGCTGCAAAAACACAGTCTCAAAGCACTTTGTTACCAGACCGCAACAGTTTACATGTATAACTCTCAGGACATTGAGACACCTTAAAGGTGACCAAAGTAGTCAAAAAGTTGTTTGGGAATTAGCAGACTTGAAAGCTGGAAGTCATAAAACTCACAAGTGAATGTTTCCCTCCTAAAACATTTTATTTCATTTGTGAAATAAAGTGTGTGTAACAGAAACCCAAGAAGTTTTATCTGGTTTAATGTTGCCAAAATATAAATACTTGCATTTATTTCAAAAACACCAGGATACTCGAAGATTCAGTTAATTTTCTGCATTTTTTTTGTACTTTAAATGTTCTTCTTTTTATTTACTTTAAAGTTTATGTGATTTCTGGACATACAAAGTGATGATAACTGTAATCATCTCAGATGTCCATCACTCAAGTTACAACAAACACACACAACAAATGTGTCAACTGAAGGTCAAAGGCTGAAATGTCTACTCAGCTCAGTTGGCAAAAGCTAAAACTCAAGCGGGGTTTGACAACTGCTACCATTTCAATCCAGTACAAAATGAAATAGTATAAATAGTATTGTAATTTGAATAACTAAAAATACTATTGTGTTTTACATTTACACTTTGAAAGTAAGATCAGTGCCACAGCTCTGAATGAAGATTAAATTCCATAAAAATGGAAGCCACTAAGAATAGGAAGTGAATGATTACTCAGGGTAGGAAAACCACAATACAATAATATGCAGGAAAGTGTTACAGCTACATTTTTTTCATTGCTTGAAGCAAACATAGTACACAATAGAAGGAAGCAAGAACAAACTTCTTTAAACCAAGTTTCAGCAGATAAAGCAGAAGGTTTTTTTCAGGCACTCTTAGCACCATCTTAGGAATAATGCAAACAGCAAGCAGCTGTGCCTCCTTTCATGCATGTCTTAGTCTCAAGAAACACATAGACAAGGGATTCAAATGCTGATGTCAGTTTGACTGTGCAGCAAATCAGTGACAGATTACAGGTTACACAATTCTAGTTTGGAACAGGTGATAAATAGGTTTTAAGAAGCTTTTTTACCAATGGCATCTGCTGCAAGTCAACAACTTAAAGTTATACAGACAGCATGGTGAATAAGCCTTTAGTTATATCCAACAGATTATATAGTATATGAGAACTGGACTGAGTGACCCCTCCCCCTTTGCATGACAAATAGGAAGTAGGAATTGTTCGTCAGAAAAAACAATTTTGCTCTACTACTTTAAAAAAAATATCTATATGTTCTTACTGTTGTTCAACTTATCTCATCTCTCATGTCTCACATCCAAAACATGCAAAAATTTGATTGACAGATTCTCCTGAGCCTGCTTTCAAGTGGTAGGGGTGCAGACCTTCTTAAAGCTCATTTCTGAGTGGTGAAAGGGGTTGCCATGGAAACGATGACACAGACCAATTACTGCTTTCTGACATCGTCTGGCTCCAACATGGCGATGTCCATAAAAAAGGCCCCTGAATTCACTTTTTTATTGGAGCCATTTTCTATGGGTGACATCACAATCATTCAGTCCAGTTCTCATCTATAGTCAATGGCTATCACTAGGCCATTGCTAACTTTTTTTTCAAAATAGTAGCATCTACCAATAAATATTCTACATTTTTCTTACCTATATGGGGGTTTCAATATTAACTTGTCAGTACTTTTAAGAAGGTTTGGTTTATTTATGTAAACGAAAATGGCAGAAAATTTAAAGGAAAAACAAAAATGTTAGACAAATAAAGACATTTTTTAATGTTATTTATGGATTACATCTTTAACTGTTTCTCTTTAACTGGAAAAAAATAACACTGCCATGACATTTGAATTTGTCTGTATTAACATGGTCTCCAAGCTCCGTAGACACCGCGTCTAATGGAATTTGATGGCATTTGTGGGAAGCTCCAAAGTTTAAGCCACCAAGAATGTACTAAAGAATAAGAAAAAAGATCTGTTGCTATTTTGGAACCTCATTACAAAACTGCTCTGACCAACATCCATTGTGGGTCAGAGCTCTGTTTGTAAGCACACTGATAAAAAATAAAAGTGGGTGGACAGAATGCCATCAGCTTCAGCTAATTCATTCATGTATAGGTTTAGTTACTGATTGACAAAATGTTGAACTAGCTGCCTAAACACAACACCAAAAATTTTAATATTTCTCATTTTGGTGTGGCTTTCCTAAATCATGAAAGAGTTTTAATCCTGAAAGATTTTAATTGAGAAACATTTTTCTCTGATTTTTTTGGCTTCTTACATGCTGCCACAGAATCTTCTTTATGAATATATGAGAGTAAAATGCTGCATTTTCTACCAGACAAGATTTGCATGTCTTGTGTGAATGCACCTGAAGGCTTTAAGCTTTTGGTTCTAGTTCAGGGCTCCAGACTAACTATTTTCACTAGGAGCACAGTGGCCCCTAACTGAAAATTTTAGGGGCGCAACCAGAAAATTTAGGGGCGCATACCGTAAATCAACATTCTAATCAAATCTACTAATTTCCACTGTATTACTAATAAATACTTTAATAATAGATGCAGAAATTACAATGTGCTGTTTCTAATTCAGTGTCACATTTTATTCTGCACTTTTGAAGATGCAACAAGAAGGTAAAATGACAGCACCATCGCTGTCATGACAGTACAAATAAGTAAAGAAAACGGATGGAAATTTATCTTTGTGACACCAAATAGGTGCAGCCAAGATGCACAATAAGCGTGTTTGAGATCACCCAGGTGAACTCAACGCTGCGCAGATCACCTGGTGTGTGACATATATTTTTGTTTTTGCTCCAACATCAACTGTCAATCATCACAAAAATATCGCGAGAAAGGGGTGGGAGCAAGGGGCAAACCTACCCGGACACAGCTGGAAACTGAACTGACTGAAAGCTGCCCTACAGACTACAAAACAATGCATTATGGGACATGTGTCCTGATGGTTTTTGTAGTGGAGTGATTAATTAAAATAATTTAAAATACCAATTCATTAAAAAAGGCTACATACATCACAAAACATTAAAATAATCATAAAATATGTAATAACACAGATCATACTAAGGGGGAGAAGAATATTGAAACTAAATTGAATGTTAAGGACAACTCCAATCTCCTGTTCTCCTTCAGTCTTGCTGCAGATTCGCCTTCATCTCACAGCCCCCCCCCCCCCCCCCCCCCCCCCCCCCCCCCCCGGTCTCCCCAACGATCCAGGCGAGCCGCCGGTTCATCTCAAACACGTCTATCGTTGCATTTTCCCCACGTATTTTCAGTGAGTCTAAAACTAATGTTGTTTTTGCTCGAGCGTGTTTAAAGTTCAAGCCCCGTTAGCTGTCACGCATGTAGGTGTGGGACATATATTCTCCTCAGCTGACCCGACTCCCGCGGGAGCGGTGTGCTGCCGTAACGGCCGTGCATAACCGTTTGATGCGCGCCGTAACCGTAACCGTAACCAAAACCTAAACCTTCCTCCGGTTCTGTGTGACCCAGAGAAAAGTTCAGTACGGACTGCATGTATTTAGAAAATTACGAGCGAATAGATACGTTCTAAAGGAAAGTAAGGAACTCCTTAATGTGGTCCCGGGAGGGGGCTGTCAGGTGTCCTGCTTTCAGGCCCTGTCATCGTCACGCCCCCAAGAGTCATATACCCCACTGTGATTGGTTGGTCAGCTCCGCGCACGACAATGAAAAAGTGTCATTCATACAAACTGGCGGTCTGCAGTAACATTAAACCTTCATATTAAACATTAAACCTTCAAAATATCATCTTGGGGGCCGCAAATAGCCTGCGGGCCGCGAGTTTGAGACCCCTGCTGTACACTCTGGCACTGGTACACTAGCCGCAGGTCGGAAGAACGAATCAATAGTGCGCTTACCCATAGTTCAGACGCACATATTGGGTTGTGATATTTGTCTCAGTTTCCTTCCCACAGATGTTTACGCGCACTCGATTATCTCTAAGCCCCTCCCCCTACACGCATTTTAGCCACTCACAGTGGCTTTCCCTATTCTTCTCACACGCAGCGGCCGCCTCACAGACAGGTATCACGAGAGAGTGTACGTGTTCACGTTTCATGAGTATGTGCGCGAGTGTGTGTGTCTGCCTGCGTCCGTGTGGGCTTGCGTCTCATTGATTATTTCATTGATCATTGACGTGCCCCTTCCACGTTTAATGTATAAAAAATACGAAGGGTGGGGGAGGCAAATTTACTGGTCGCGCATGTGCGACTGGATGTAAAATTCAGTCGCACACTCTCAAATTTTGGTCGCAAAATGCAACCAATTGCTCGCAGTCTGGAGCCCTGTAGTTGCACATCTACTAAAACAAAACCGAAGAAGCAGTGTTTCTTCAGTAACTCTGTGTAAAAAATATTCAAGAAATATCCTGCAATAATGAATAATCAAGGGGTCCCCTCTCCCTCATCTGCCTTTCTATCCTGTTTTTCCCCCATGAATGACGTTGTTCCAGTGGATGAAAACGAGGCCAATGAGCTAAAACAGACAAGTTTTTCTCTAAGGTTCAAGTCCACATAGTTTAATCGGCCCTGGCGGAGGGGTTAGTTATGTGTGAGGCGGCATGGTGCAGCCGTGGTGTCATGAATCAACTGTTGGGTTGATCTTGTGACCAGCCGCTCCCCCTGCTCACCTCTGGGGTTCAGAGGTCGAGCTGTAAAGCTCTTCTTGAGTCCGCAATCAGAGGTGGCAGCAGAAAGGTGTGAATTGGTCCTGTGTTGCCTGTAAGCTGCGTGTCTGGGAGACTTGTTGCAGTGTGTTTGGGAAATGAAGTGATTTTAGGATTTGACAGTTTCTGCTGTTTGGATGTACTGTTGCAAGCAGACTGACATGGCAACTCCTCAGATTGTAAATACAAGACTATATTTAAACAGGAAACCAAAGAGACTTATACTCAGGTAAAATTATCCTATTTTTGGCCTAAACTGATAACTTGGTGGTTATTGAACTTTTATGGTTCATATTCTGCTTTCTTTATAATGGACTAAATAATAACATATTTTAGTGATTAATTAATTATGACCAGAAGTTAATTAATTTAATGAATGTAGTTTTAATCCAAGCTAATAATTGCTGTAAAAAGTCTAATTTTGAGATATTTTTATTAAAATTTGTGACATTGTGGCACAGTAAAACGTCAAAGATACAAATAAAAAAAGTTTAAGGTACTAATAATTGATCAATTTTTATTTCTTTCGGTAAAAGAAAATTTAGCGGCTGGGTAGCTCGGTTGGTAAGGTGAGAGGCCACCACGCAGGAATCCAGGGTTTGATTCCCGGAGGGGGATGAACTGGGGGCAATTAGTGAGGGCCCTTGGGCAGACCCTTAGTGCAGTTTGGCTGCAGCTCACCATTCCCCCATGGGATGGGTCAAATGCAGAGAAGAATTTCCAAACCATTGTGGGATAAATAAATAAATAGAGTATCATTTATTATTAAAAGTGGGATAATTCCCTTTAAGGTATGCAGAAATTAATTGGCTTTGCGGAAGTATAATCGTCCGGCGTCATCTGGCCTTTGCGTCGTCATTAAATGTGAGAGTAACGTGGTCAAAAATGACTATTTTGTCTATAATGAGTTAATAACGCTTAACACAATAATTTGACACCCTTAAAAAAGAAGATGGTTTGTCATGGATGCACCTATGACAAAGCTGTCAGCCCTCTGCATTTTGACCCAGTAACCCTGGGTCCTGTCTTGGTTACCCAGTGTTACTAATCTCACCTTAAACCTGAGGTGTCAAACTCGATTGCTCAGGGGGCCAATATCTAAAATGCGCCGAAGTTCACGGGCCCAAGGTGATAAACTTATGTTGAACACAAGAAAACTAAACTTTTAAAACAGAACTTTTTAAAACATAAATGTTAATAAAAAAAATAGACTAAAAATATTATTGCGGGATAAATCAATTTAAACCTTAAACAACTAGCTAGCGAAGGGCAGCTGTAGCATTGCATTATGAGATCTGTAGTGAATATAATGCCACAGTCATATTTCGTGGGGAAGCTGAAGCGCTACATTATTGGATCTGTAGTTTTTATCTTATCAGTGCTACATTTCGCTTGGCCAGTAATAACAAAAATATAAAATGATCTTGCGGGCCAGATATAATTACACGGCGGGCCGGATGTGGCCTTGACTTTGCCACGTGCCTCACACAATACACCTTTGTGCAACACCAGCTTTAAAGGCTCGAAAACAACAAAAGCTGTGAAAGTATCTGCTCTCCTGCCTATGGCATTAGCAAACCAACTCCAGAGCATTGTCCTCATTTCTCTTTTTTGGTCCGCTTTCCGTCCACTACTTTCCCCCCCAGCACTATCCCTGAAGATGTGGGAGAAATGGAAAGAGTGAGTCGAGTGAAAGAAACCGCAGAGAGAGCTGAGAAATTCTGCAGGGGATTGTGGGAACCCACAGATAAAGGATTGTATCTTAATCCATCCTAAGGCCTGTCTTACGGTGTACTATGAGCTTTTATGTGATCATTAGGAGTGTGTGCTCGTTTGCACATCCACATGTGAATTTTAAGTATGTGTGTGTAAGAGTGGACGTGCATTTGATATGTAAATTCTCTTTTTTGGGCATTTTTATTCTTTTATGGCTAAATCTTTGAAAATCTTGCACAGGAAGATGACACACCTTATCTAATTCTAAAACGAGGCAGCACTCCTCTCTGGAACGAGTGCATAATGAGTTGTTTTATAGCTCATAAGTGTATTAAAAGCACTAATTAATGTGCCGCAATCCTCAGTCTAATGCAGTGCATAAGGTAAGGATTTCTCCCCCTCACTCTCCGAGGTTATGCCTTCAGCTCCCTTGTTCTTTTCTTGAGCTTTAGTGGAATTTGGCTGATGTGCGCTGAGTGGAGTAGAGGAGGGAGACGCTCATCTTGTTTCAGTGCTTTATGAGGCTGACGTGTACATCTGTAATTGCGGTTATGGGTGATTAAACTCTCGATGCCCCTCAGGATCTCCAGGCTGCGATCAGTCAGCGTCAGGACGAGCCGCGGTGTCTGTCCCATGGTGCCTTAAGCCATTCTGCGACAAACTCAGTGCAAGAGATGCAACTTATTGTAAAATAGCCCAATGGTGGTCTGTGGTCTGTTTGTTTTATTTATGGATTAGGAAAGTGTGGGAAAAACCTATAGTAGTTTCCTAATCCTGAAATGTCAAAAGTCCAGTATGGATTTTTTTTTACAGTCACTAAGTAAATCCCTGATTTTGAAGAAAAACTGCTTAAATTATGTACTTTTCCCAGATTTTTAGCTATAACTCTGTTGCTTTTTTTCCCATTAATTTGGCTTTTGATAAAGTCGATCTCTATAGAACTAGAACATGTCGGTGTCTCTTACTTAAAACACCCTCTTAAAGTTGCTGTTTTTAACCAACATCAAAAAACCTTTGTCCATTTCTAGGACATAGTTTCTGCAGAGCAGCAGTAGTTTATTAGAAATTCAACAGAGCCTATCCCCACTTCCTATCTGTTTACACACTTTCCTGCTAGCTTGCAGCCCCTCACAACCCCAACCTAACATTACTGGTGCAACCAAAATTCCAAACAATATCTGATCCGTCCTGCTGTGCAGTTTTGAGCCAGAGGCCAGCTCAGACCTGGTAAAACAATGATGTACATGGATCTGTTTGGATCTGTGGATTCATCAGAAAGGAGTAGAGCAGGGAGCTTGTGGCCTGCTCTTGTAGCTTCTATGTCACAACTGCTTTTTCAAACTGCATTTTTTCAGCTGCTTTCACCATTTACTATGATTTGAATAAACAATTTTAAGCTTGATTTCCTTTATATGTGTCCTGCATCATGAAAAAAAAGCCACAAGAACATGTTAAAACACCATTAGTATCAGAGTGGGTCTTTAATGAAGTTGTTTATTTTCAATCCAGATTAGGATTTTTTGGAGTTGTGGATTTACATTCTGTTTGGTGTGTGGGAGGGCAGATGTTGGAGCTGAAGAATCATTTTGTATTATCTGTTAGGTTATGCATTCATTCCTGTGTTCAAAATGATATCTCATGTGGTGCCATAAATCTACAGTCTGTTTGCATGATCGCTTATGTTATATTTATGACTTCACATAGAAAGAGGCCTTTAGGCAGAAGGTTACTGCCTGTTCATCTAATTGGCAGGCTATCCATGTCTTTCTGGGTATTATGTGTGTCTTCAAAATAACATCTGACCGGTGTCTTCCTTTCAGTCAGCTTCTTTCGCAGACAGGAAATCCATCATTACTGATTGCACAGATTTGGATTAAAAAAGTTAAAAAAAACAACTTGAGAATGTGTGTGGTAATTAGAAGCTGTTTCTGTGTGAGGGAAAGTCACAGACCTTCTCCCATTATCTTGCTGACTTGGCAGAGGCCCTCCCCTCTGTTGAAGTCGGATGTTTTCTCTTGTCAGTCCCCTCCTCCACAGCACCCTCAGAGGCAACAAGAAGAAGGATCTACGCCCTCCTCACCCCGAGGACCCTTATTAGTCATGGCAGAGTGACCACACAAGGGAGGATGGAGGGTCATGGAGAATGAAAAATAACTTTACAGGGAGGGAAAAACGACAGAAAAGTTGAGGAAAGAGGTGGGCGCTTTCAATAACCATTCAAAGTTGGAAAAACAAACTTCCAGTTGGACCACTTCTTGAGCTCTCATCTCAACCTGACAAAGTGTTTGGGTGAGCTTGAGCCCAGCTGGTTCTAAAAAGGTTTAATCTGCAGAATAATTCATGTAAGATACCCCACAAGGACCTTCAAGAGCCTCAAAATGTTCTCTTACAACTCTGTGCCTTCTTTTTCACTAACGGATTGCGTAATAAATACAAACAAGTGATTGTCAGCTGTATACATTTGTTATGGTGCACATTTGGTCAACTATTTGAGTAATATTTCCAGCCCCAAATTACCGGCTTGTACTTTTTATCAGTCACAACTGATCCCACAGTAGTTAAAAATCCCCAATTTTGTCACCCTTTGTGTTAAAATCCTCTTGCTTTTCTCAGTTGGACAGAAAAATCCCCCTTTGCTTGATGGAAAAACCCCGAGCTGAAGCTCCTTTTGAAAGTCTTGCTGGACGGCATGTGTGTTTTGGAAAGCTGCCAGTAAAAATGCAAGAGAGGGGAAGTCAGCAGACTGGCTGTCTTCTGTTCACTGTTGTTCAGATTGATTCTGTCAGGCCGGCCTTTGAGGCCCAAGGTCCAGGTGGCCTGTTCTCCGCAGCCCTTTCTCCCCTCCTCAGCCTCCTGCCTTTTACTTTGGTCGCTCCGTACCCACAAACACACCTGGCAGTTGCAACCTTCTCCCAGAGCGGTGGAGTTTTTCTTCCACCAATCGGGAAGCTCATCAGCTATGGACACATCAGTGTGAGCCAATGAAGCACACCTGTTTCCTTTGAAAGAAAGTGTCCATGGCAATCATAACACTACTACTCTGTTGGAAAATAATTTCTAACACATAAATGATGGGCATCCATAACCACAAGAGGCAAAAAAAGAAATATGGATTTCTACTAACAACCAGCTGCCCTCCATGTTATAACTTTTGACACATGCGTCATAGCAATGTGGTTGCATTATTGCATCATTGGAAAAAAGGTTTTTTAAATGACAATCAGGCTTTTGAACTGGTTCAACTAGGTAGAGCATGCAAGAAGAAGCCAATGTTAATCTTTTTAAAGGCATATTGGCAGAACTGAGAATGATAGAATCCCATTCTCTTAGATTTTGAATCATTCTATGTGCTGCTTAGTTCATATACAAGAGAGTGTTTGAGCTCTAGAGAGTTTGAACTGATATGGGTTATCTGAAAATATTTTCTTTAAATTGGCAATACAAAAAAATAGCTTCTTACCGCTCTTTGCTGTATAATAAATTATTTACGACAGTTGTGTAACAGTGTGGTAAGACCATTTTATTATTTTCTTTTAACTGAAACCACTCAAAATCTTTAGTATGCCTCTGGTGTTTTTGGATGTTTTAATTATTTTTACAGCAGATACAGGATTAAATTATACATTATTATTATAAATAAAACTTTAAAAAGGAACATTACATAAAGGTGTAGAAATTTGTCTTTGGGAAATCTTGCCTGTAACTTAGCCTGTAATTGGTGCCACATTTGTAAGGAACTTGTATTTGTAGGATGAACTAAAGTATGTGGATTGCACCCACATTTGGTCTGCCGATGCCTAAAAGCTTTAGGTGGGCTGGATGATTGTGATTTAAAGACATAGAACATTTTGGGAAGTTTTTCATTTGGTAAACTGGAGCCTTAGTGTGCAGAAGAACCAAACACAGCCACAACAGCCTGACTCCTCCTCTCCTGGTCCCCAGTCTGGTCACACTGTGCCAACATTTGTTACAAGTCAGGAAACACGATTGTGTTTGTCTTGCTGACATGAACGGCACACCTAGATCCCACAGCTGTTCAACAAGGTTTGGGTCAGGATTGCTAAAATCCCATTCCATCCCTTCCACTCCAAAAGTAAGGAGGTAAGCTCTGATGAACCCCTTCCTGGTGGGGCAAGCATTGTTATCTTGAAGAGTAGTATTAACTGACTGCGAAATAATGGGAATGCCACTGATTGCCAAATATTAAGCTACTGTTGGCAAAATCTGGATATGTTTTGTGGTAACTGTAGCTGACATCAACAAAAATGTGTATCATAGTGAAGGGAAGACATGGCACAGGTCATTGAGAGCGATGCATTCTGTATTGGATTGTTCAGCAAGAGAACTGTCATCTTGCTCTGCCATCCTTGCTTGTTTATCTGTAGAAGGGTACATACAGTGTCTACAATTTGGCAGGCTGAAAAAACAGTCTTAAAGGAGTATGACTTTCTTGGACAATGTAGAAAGTCTTATGGTACCAGGTGCTGCCAATCAGGTGACTGATTGGCGTATATAACAGAATGGAGAAAACAGAAACTTAAAGAAGCCAAAAGCAACAGCAATAAAGGATGTTAAAGGTTTATCAGTTATTTTACCCCACATACTAAGCTACACAAATGCATTTAAATTGTGGCACAATTTAAAAAGATAATGGAGAAAGATTTTTCAACAAAGAAATGATTTACCACAGAAGTGTCTTTATTTGATGCAAAAGTTTATTTATCGCAATTTGGAATCGTCTTTCCATTAAGTCTGTGATTTGACACAGATTTTCCAATTAGAATATATACTGTTTTTTCTGTCACTCATGGCTGTAGCAAGGTTATTATTTTAACTTTCAAATTGTACCCTTTTTAGAAGAAAGATGTTGGATATGGCATGCGAAACGTGGGCAAACTGTGACGGGCCATGCAGGTGGCCTGCACAAAATATCAAGGTCATAGATTGTTTTGAGCCTGTATAGTATAAATGTTCATGCATATTTTTTTATCTACCAGCCTGCTCCAAGCAATAGGTTGTAACAAACACTTATTAGTGTTAGCGCTCTTGCGTCACAGCGAGAAGGCCCCCGGTTCAAGTCCCGGCTGGGGGACCTGTAAGAGAACACCAATTGGGGACCTTTTTGTGTGGAGTTTGCATGTGTGGGTTTTACCGGAGACTCTGGCTTCCTCCAAAAACATGCTTTGTAGGTTAAGTGGTTGCTCTAAATTATCCCTAGATGTGAATGTGGGTGTGCATGGGTGTGTGATTTGTGGCCCTTCCACAGACCGGCGACCTGTTCAGGATGTCCTCTGCCTTCGCCCATGAGTGGCCGGGAAAGGCTCTGGCTGCCCCATGACCCCAAAAGGGGCACAACTGTTTTATAAGATGAATGAGCAATGAACAAACACTTGTGCTACGTGTAAGGGTAAGTCATGGTGAAGTAGGTGGGACGCAGGCTTGTTATACAGCTTTTTCAGTTTTTTGATCCCCACTAAATATGTGGACTTTGAAGAAATCTGTCAGTGCTGTTCATGTGATAAATGTGCGCTCTTTGGAGGCTCCTTGAATGCAGTTAGACTGTTGGAAATTAGAAAATGAGACAATCAGAGCGTAGTTTGTGTGGACGTCCTATGGCCGTACTAAAGGCACTAACTAATCACGTGCACACACCATGCAGCATTCGCACGCGGTCAGTAAGGGACCAGCTTTAGCACCTCACCAACAAGTAGATTGTGGCTTAAGGACGCCATACGACAACATCCGCCGTGCTTTAGAAGTGCATACAACTTTCATTATCCTTACAAATACTTCATGAACATATGTTCCATTTTCATGTTATCCCTTGAGGTGGCCGTACGAGCCTCAAGGGAACTGCAAAACACACCTGCTCTCCCCTTAAGATGCGGCCACTCTTCTTTACGACCAGCCACAGGCTCGGACAACCCAAAAACTTGAAGCACCTGTTTGGGTCAACCGTCATACGGGTGCATGTGACTATGGCTAAAGTTCAATAATAAGTTATAACAGTTTGCATTAACTGTAGCTCAAATGAAGTGGTAGATAAATGAATTTATTCGAGGTTTGGCCTGCTTTTTTTTTTATTACTCTAAGGCAGTGTTTTTCAACCTTTTTTGAGCCACGGCACACTTTAACCCTGAAAAAAAATCCCGCGGCACACCAGCATCCAAAAAAAAAAAAGCAGAAATTCATGGTCTGTATTGATCGACAGCGCCCCCCCCCCCCCCCCCCCCCCCCGCAATCTCACGTGAATTTTTGTGATAATTGTGGCAGAAAAAGCAGGAAGTTGCGGCTGTTTTTTTCTAAGAGATGAACCACCAGCTAAAGCTCGTCTTTAGCTGGTATATTTGTTAGAACTGAGCGACTTTATCAGCAGAATTAAGAACAAGGAAGTGAAGACTTTAAGCACTTCTGATTGGTCAGACTGATGACATGTGATTAAGCCTTCAAGAATGATTGGCGGAGACAGTTTAAGGGGCGGGACTTGTCCTTACACAGTTATAGCTGCAGCTAAATCGCGGTACCGTGATTTTTATCAAAATGTCTTTAATAGAATTAAATAAACACAAAGAAAAAGTAATTTTAAGATCTTTTATATTCCTAACTACTCAGTGTTTTATCAGGGCCTGTTTGGATGAACAAAGAGCTGATTTCCTGGAGATGGAAAATGTTTTTAGATCAGTTAATGAGGGCAATTTCTCCACGGCGCACTTGACCATCTCCCACGGCACACTAGTGTGCCGCGGCACACTGGTTGAAAAACACTGCTCTAAGGCATTTATTGGAGAACTAGTAACATAGAAATTGCATCTCACCAGTAAATTGGCATTTTATCTTGCAGCAAAAAGTATTTTAGTGGTGTGGAAAGTAAAAAAACTGTAATTTGTGGTATTTTACTCACTAACCATCCCAGCTTCTGTCTGTTTTTGTTAACTAGAAGTCTGTGAAATCAGCTGCAGTATCTACTCTGAGACTGCCTAGAATTTTTTATATTTTGATTATGACTAAAATGACCAGGTAAAACTCCTTCTCTGGGCTTGAAGCTTTCAGTTTCAGTTTCACGAGCCAATTTCTATCAGAAGGGAATTTTGAATTTATAAAAATAAAAAGATTGTGCTATTTCTTTTTTTCATCTACCTTGGGACATCATGAACCAGCCAGTACCTCCTTTGCACACCATGCTCTGGATGCTTAAATAGGGGAGAGTGCTGATGTAACTTATGTTGGTGGGAGCAGCTCGTTGGTAGCTAATTTTGGATAGTAAAAAATAAGAATATAGATAAGGTAGCTGAACACTTGCAGACATACCTTGATGGCTAATAAAGTAACTTAATTGACTCCACAGTGCACTCTTAAACGACAGACAGCAATGAGTCAAATAAACCCATAGTTACCATTATTAGCCGCAGTGCAGCTGTTTTACTTCAAGGGTTGAAGTCATAGAACACTGACACAACCCCGCTTCAATAGGATGTAAAGCAGCAGGGAATCAGTTGTTGTCTCTGTTTAACACCCTCACCTGGAGATTGATTGGCCTCCCTCCCTGGTGTTTGTGTTCTTTTTACTGTCAGACATGTTTTCCGACCTAAGAATAGTAGAGAGTAGAAACCTCAGTGAAAACTCAGAGTAAAGAGAAATAGTGAGAAGCGTGGCAGCAATAGTTGGAGACTGCAGGAATCTGTGGAGTAGAATGGGATCTGGCAGCCCTCTCGCCAGTGTGTCTTCCCAGGACATGAAAGCCTCACTGCTCCAATCTGGGATTATTCTCCACCTCTGGGGAGTCCCTCTGATGAGCGGAGAAGGCAGACGGGAAGATGTGGAGAGAAATTGAAGAAAACAGGAACAGAGGAGAGGAAGGATGGGAACAATTAAACGTGAGAGCGTGAGCACCAGGGAGAAATAAAGACGCATACATCTGCAGGCTCTCCTCCACACGGATGCCAGCTCCACTTAGGGTCCCACTGTTGTACAGAATCCCTTGAGTGACCACTTTTGTGCTTTTTTTTTTAGATCACCCTAAAGAACAAACCCCATGTGCAGCAGAGACCAATGTCCTTATTTGATCTGCTTTAGTTTCTCCCTGGACATCTTCTTCGCAAGATCAGACACCTTGATTCACATCGTACGACTACTTTCAGAAAAAAAAAAATTCATGACGATTGGAATGATTTAGTGAACAAAATTTGCATAAAATTGTCTAAAAGGTGTGTCATCACATGCAGAATGATTAGATATTTTGTTTTCTACATCATTTTTATTGTTTTCTTTTTGGCCCACTGAGCAAAACATGCACTGGAAATAAATCATCTTTGAAGTGTTTCTGCTGTCTGACTTGTCCATGCTCCTTATTTTGTTAATAAAGGGCCAAAAGATAATTGATTTTGTGTGAACTGGACACACTGTTTGTGGGCAGTGGAGCGAGAAAAGGGGAGGATGTGGAGGCGCAGAGGTTATGAGGTCAGGCCTCATCAGTCAACGCAACTGTATTTTCCGTGTTTACTTATCTTAGGATGTTCTTATTCTCCACAGAGTTTTATTTATTTATTTTCCTAGCTGATGTACCATTCCAAGGTACACTCCTACAGTGACAATCACGCATGCACATCCTCAGTAAATTCTGCATGTATCGAAGCGTGCTCTTTCTCAAGCCCTCTTCCTGCATCACGCACATAGTTTCCGTTTTGCTGCCACCCCTCTCCCACATTTCATCCCATCTCTTTGGCCCCCAGGGTCTTGAGCTTTCTCTGCAGTTTTCTTGCACAAGTTCTTCCTCCCGGTCCTGAATATCTGCTCTTTCTAGAAATCTCACTATCTTTTCTTCAATGTGTGCATCTAGTGATTAGTCCCTTTCAACCTCTTCTCTTTCTTCATATGAGGTTTTTTTCTTCAGATTCAGAAACTTATATTTGGATTTTATTTCAAACAGATTGACACTTAATCACTTTTCAAAAAAGTGAAATAACCATCCATCCATGGATGATTTTATATATTTTTGTTATTTAGTTTAATGTAAAGAGAATTTGTTTGCAAATGTGTGTCTGTATATTAGTTTTTTTTAAACAACTGTCTTGTTTTTTTTCGTTTTTTTTGCAAAAAACATATTTTCTTCATCAATTGCTGTTTCTAACTATTTTCTAACAGTGTTTGACAAAGTAGAGTAAAAAATGAAGCCTATCCAGACTATTGATAGGCAAAGGTAGGGTACACCTTCAGACTCTAGAGACATAGAAAGACAAACAACTACACATCTGACAATTTACAGTCACCAAATCATAATTTGTGGTAAACGATACAATTTATAATTGATACTGGTTCATTTTGAACGATCTGATTCCCTGAGTTGAAATTGATCCAGCAAATCTCAAGCCAGAAATTCAACCAGTGTAACTAGGAGATAAATATCTGGGCAGGTGATGTTTTCCAGATTCCTTGTATTTCTTGCAAGGTAATCAAGTGTACCATAATTTTCGGACTATAAAGCGCACCTAATTATAAGTCACACCCATTAGATTGAGGATAAAACATTTTGTACAAACAGAAGCCGCACCTGTCTATAAGACGCATGTGCCGACATTGAAAAATGTGTTGTGGAAGGAGGATGTGTATGTGCTGAAACTGCTGCTCCTGCTCCTTCTTCTTACACACGCAGTACGCTGACACACACACATACTCATTGTACAACACCTATATAGTTAGTTCATTAGTTACATAGTTAGTAGTTAGTTGTTACTGTTATTTGTTAATAAATAGTGTGTTGTAATTATTACTTGTACCGGTATTCACTTACGACGCAGCCGCCAGGGGGGATTTGGTGTTTTTTTTGGCGGGGGGGGGGGGGGGGGGGGGGGCAACACCGCAACTGCTGCTGCGGTGAACAAAAATCCCACACCGTCACAGCTCTATTCCAAACAGTGCGTGTGATGCGACAGTAACACGGCAGCAATATGGTAGTAACAGCACTAACAGGGCCGGTTAAAAGAAACATACTGGTAAAAGTCACTGTGAGCAGCAGTAACTTATAGCATATGGCACGCGCCTCCTGTGCACCAAAAACAGTGAAACCATGGAAGTCTTCCTCCTCAGTGTCAGATTGGAATAGCGTCAGATATTCTTCGACACACACTCTCTCTGTCTCTCCTTTCGTTGTCGCTGTCAGTGTCACTCTCATCTTGAGGCAAATTCACTCCTGAGCTTGCACTGTCCTCTCCGTCACGCAGCAGACCCGCTTTTCCAAACTCGTTGGTGATAGTGGATTTTTTCACACTGCTTTCAACGATTGCTTTTAACTTGAAAGCTGTGTCATATGCATTTCTACGTCATATGCATTTCTATGTCATATGAATTTCTTCTTGCATTTTCCATGATGAGGGTCTGTTCTCGCTATTCATTCACAAAGCAGGAATTTACATTAAACTTGTGTCTTCCTTGACACATTTACCGTATTCCCCCTGTCTCACTCTTACCCTTTCTGCTCGAGCGCCATTAGAAAAAATGCATTAAAAAAAAAAGAAAATAATGCATGAATTAGCCGCATCATTGAATAAACCGCAGGGTTGAAAGCGTATGACAAACGTAGCGGCTTCTAATTCGGTAATTACGGTAAATTAAATATGTGTGCAAACAAAAAAGTTAATAAGGGTTAATGGCAAATCCATTCACATTTTAGTTTCATGAAGTTCAGCCCAGTCGATGATGTTTCCAAATCCAAATAATCCAAACTGAACTTTTTTAGAACATTCTACCACACTGTATAGTCACATGTCTTTGCAAAATTCAAAGTGTCCACACATTCCGCCAAAATGATGGTTTGATTAATTCTTGCTGCCATCACATGTGTGTCGTCAGTTGTGATGGCACTTGGCTGTTTTCACATTATAGTAAAATAAACCTACGCACCGTATTCAAATGTCATTTTCCAGTATTGTTATGTTAAATTTATTTCATTTTGAAACTATTTTTTAAGGATATTAGTCTTTTTAATTAACAACCTTCCTTAGACAGATGAATCTGGTTGGGTCATAGGAATATAAACCGAGTAGGACGATTAATTGTTACACACCTACCAATTAACCTATAGAGCATGTTTCTGGAGTGTGGGAGAAAGCCAAAGTGTCCAAAGAAAACCTAGAGAACATAAAAACTCCACACAGAAAGGACTCAGTCAGGATTCAAACCTTCTCACTGTGAGGCAAATGCTAACCACTACCCCACTGTGCATCCTAAACCAAAATTCGCAATTGACACATTTAGAAGACAGCCTTGAAAATTTTTGGGACTTCATAATTTGAGTTAGGTGGTCAGTCAGCTTCTGCCTAAAAACTAGCCATCAAAGGACAAGGACGGACTTGTTTTTTGGATTTGGAGTAGCATACTTCAAAAGCAAACTCCACTGAACACACATCACATCAGTCTTGACTGGATGACTTCTAAATCATAACAAAAACTAACTGGTTGATTTACTTCTCTATAAATATCTTCCAAAAACTAACTTCACATTGTATGCAGGCATCTAAACAGTTTTACAGGATAACTGGTGCATCACCTTCACAGCTTCACAGTATGCAACATTTTATGCGCCATTGCAGCGAAGTGATAGTTGTGGGAAATTGGTAATCATGTTAGTCTAGCTCACTGTAGCCTTTTAAGATGAACTTATCTATATATTCCGGCAAGCTGCACAAATAGTTTTTTTTTTTAATTTCTTTATCCCAATAATTTTAGTTTCCTTTTAGAATGTTTTCTTTTCCTCTAAATTTTATTATCTTCTAAAAATGTACAGATTTAAAATTCATTGAGGGAGCATCTTTGCCTGTGAAATACTTTTCATGTGTTTAGCTATTTAAAGCAGTTGACCCACTGATTTCTAAATGGTTTCACCCCAGCTCACCTGCCATGACTATAAAAAAACTGAAGTTTGTGTTATTTTGGTCATTTTAAGCCTGTGTTAAAGGGCTTAAACATCACAACCACTGACGACATTGACGGCAACTTTCAAACTCTGTTTTAAATCAACATAATTTTCAAACATATGTCATGACTTGCTAGACTAGACAGACCCAGACGCTGGAACCCAGAAGGAAGACATAGGTAAGTTATGAGGTAAGTAATGGAGTTTATTATCACCGGTGTGGTTTGGAGTTGTGGTGGAGTTTGATGTTGGATGATGGGTTGCGGTGAGGCTGAAGGTTCTGCAATGGCTCATGACGTGGCTGGAGGTTCGGCACAGGCTTGTGACATGGTTTGTTGACTCCGTGATGTAATACTGCTCGGGTAGTCTGGAGATTCAGGCGTCCACTCGTGGTTAGGTAATCCTGACGACAAGGCAGAAGGTAAATAAGATGAGAGCAAAAACACATGAACTAGAATTACTAGATGACCCGACTATGCACCATCTGAGGCAACGAACTGGCGATGAATACTGGTTCTGGATCTCCTTATGTAGGTCTGGAGGCATGATGAGTTGAGTGGACTCACCTGAGTCGAATCAGGAACCAAGCAGAGAGGGGAGGGGGAGGAGAGCTGCCAGAGGCACCATGACAATATAACTGGAGCTACAATAAGACAGGAGCTGATTGGGTTTTTATTTCACCCTGACATTAAAAAAAAAAAGTTGAATTACCACTGAAAGCCTGATCTGGAGCACTGTGATTTATTGCATCACCTTCACTGGTTCCATTTTCGTAGAATTTTTGAAGTGCATTGCTGTTGGGGAATGAATGTAAACCACAGCAGCTGTCTTATTCCTCTTACCTGCAGTTGTTAGACGAAACCCACTGACGTGTTTTTCCAGTGATATGTTTTGTTGTTTAGGCTCAGTCACCTGCTTTCAAGTGTGTTTTGGCAATGAGAAACACAGATTAGGATTTGTATTGTGATTTGCATCTCTGAGCTCAACCACACAGGAAGTTTTGAAGGATCAAAGCTTCCTGACTGCTTGAACTGAAAGAGAGCTGTAGGCTATAACATGTCTGACCATCATTTTTTATCTGAAACTGAAATGTAAAGAAACAATTACTCAGTGGAATGGTCTTGATTTGAAAACTAATCTTTTTTCTCATGTTGGAATAGATGTACCACATTTTCCACACATCTACACGATAGCCACCTTAGGGTATTCACAATAGCGGAAGCTCTAAACCTTGTTAGTAACACGAAAAAAATAGACTGATATCACTAAAACACGTTACTGTGATTACACTATCTCCGAACATTAGTAGTAACATTTAGTTATTAACATTTAAAAAAACAGACTGAAATTTTGACAGTGCGCTGTGTATATCTCAAAATCGCTTCGACACTGGTAAAAACAACCAGAACTAATCCATATATGAAATGATCCAGATTATAAAGGAGCATTTTCATTTTTTGAGAAATAAAGGCTTTTTGGTTGCACCTTATAGCGCGGAAAATACGGTAAATAGCTGGCTAGCTGTTTTTTCAACACTCATTCAGTGACTATGCTTTGGAAAAGAAAAATCACATTTTCAAAGAGAGCAGAAGAGCAAGTAATCTCCTTCTTCTGACGGCTTCTCTGCATGCCGCAGTGGTGATTATCACTCCACACCTCCTCTTTGATCAGCTGCTATTATCAGTTGCTGCTCATGACATAAGCTTCTGACCAACACACAGGCAGTGGCCGTGTTGGCTGCCATTTTTCTGTATATGTTACATTTCTTTTCTCAGCGGCAGCCTTGTTTGTCAATTCTTAGAGCCTTTTGTGTATTGTTGGCACACTAACTATTCACAGAAGGCCACATCTTTGCTGGGAAGATGTAACAGCCAGCCCTTGTGGCAGAGACTGTCACTCATCTCCAAGGCCAGTTAGGGTTGGCTTTAGTAGACTTTTATCAAATTCAAATCTGTTCAAGTGACTGGCTTAATCTAAGCTGTAAAGTAAGTTAAGGATAAGAATCTACTACTTAATGGAATTAAAATTAACCCCAAAGCCTCTCGGATTAACGTTTGGCTCACCTATCTGTCATCATTCCGCTGACAGCTGATGCCATTGTCTTTGTAAGTCTTTAGAGTTTCTGCAGCATGGATCACTGCAAATGTTGCTATGATATTTATCTCATACATTGTGTTACAGTTGCTTTTTTAAAATATGTCTTATTTAATAGAATTCAGATTTATATGTAAAAGGAGTTTCTTTTGTTTCATGAAAAGTTTTATGTATAGTAGTTGGATAACATCATGTTAATCCTTCAACATCAGAGCTTTAGCTCCAGTGTTTACGTTCTTACGACTACCAGAGCTCTTCAACCATTTACGCTATTAACGTCATTTCAGCAGGTTCCGAAGCGAGAAAAAGCTACTTTGCGCTGTTATGCAACATTTAACGCTAGGAATGTGTTGCATATATCGCTGCAAAGCCAACGTGAAAAGCCGCCTTTCTCCATGTCGGAATTAGATTCACGGTGATCGCTTCAGTCAAAGAGTTACGACATGTCAAAGAGCGTGTGTCATTTAGGGGTTGCCAGCGTCATCTCCGCTGTTAAAGGGTTAAACTTTTCCTTTTATTAAAATCACTTTATATCTGGGTCCAAAAACATTATAGAACAGTAAAAAGAACAGTACACAATATTTTCCGGCTTCTACAATAAGCAACATTTGCCCGGCTTTGTCTCCCGCTGCTCTCTTTGCAAGTCGGCCTGGACTGAAAGATGGTATAACACCTCTGGGCTAAAGAGAACAATTAGGCCATATCAGCAGATCAGAGTGTTGGCAGTCGGTTCACAGTTAGCAATAGTGCCAGTAATCTGTGGCTTAGCTGGCATCTGGCCACTGCAAGCCGCTGCTCCGTGGCCTGTTCAGACACTTAAGAGTCACTGAGGGCGCTGGCATGCCTCAGGAGCTGGCGCTTTTCATCTACAGTCGAGCAGCGAAATGAGATGGGAGGAACATAAATCCTACATGAGACAGAAAAGAGTAAAAAGGAGGTGGGAGGGGAAGAATTAAGTCTGTAATGAGGGCAGTTGTTTCAGCAGGCAAAAAGAATCGGGTTATATCAACACAGTGTATCGAATAATGGCTGTTAGTGGCCCACCTACGGTGAATTTATGGGTGGCCTGTTTTGGTTCCACCCCCCTTGTATTTTACATGAAACTCTTTGTGTGTGACACTCTTTCCTTGTTTCTTTTTATCCTACAAGTTCGTTCACGAATGCCAGCAGATAGGGGCCTGAACATGAAGCATGAAGAAGGTACTTTTGACTGGAGCTGTCACAAAAACGTGTCTGATCATATTTCGCCTTGACAAGAGCTGCTGTTCACTGCGTGGCTTTGTGCACCTCCGTTAATCTACACCTATTGCATGGAGGATTTGGAGCAATGAATGAGGGTAAACACCTGTAAAGTAGACTGCTTTCTTTCTTCTGTGTCCACAAGTAATGAGATGCTTATGGATTACACAATGAATGTAAGGGAGGTGTGTGAACTTCTCTCTGTATGAGGAGTTTGGGTGCTGCTGCAGCAGACAGCGGTCAAAGGACTGTCAGTTTGAGAAATTTGGGAGGATTTGTAAAAACAAAACTAACAGATAGTGAAAGTGCTGGCTGTAGAAAATTGTTTTGACACCTGAAGGGCTTAAAGTGTTAAAGAATGTGTGAACATTTAAACTTAAATTATTTAAAGACTTTTTTTGTTTTTTGCATCAGATACTTTGTATTCTATTTTTTATGGCATGAAATATTTGTTAAATTGCATCTGTAATATCTGTTTTTTGCATCGCAGACACAAGCTGAACCTTAAACATCTCTCAGGTTTACGAGCCCTCTGATTTTTGAACACATTTAAAGAGCCACTTCAATGAAAAATGTGTTTTGGTGTTTTTAACATGTGCTTTTAGCATTTTCCTTAAGATGGAGGACATATAGTACAAAGAAAATAAGCTTAAAATTTTGCTTTGACGTTTTTTTTCTAATGAAATCGGTGTGAATCAGAAGGAGATGAAAATATGTTGCTTGAAAAAAATTGTTACTGGGCGGGGCAAAAGCTTCTCGCTCTGCTCCATTCTGATATTTCCATTTGTAGACAAATAGATCCATTTCTGTCTTTGTTTTCCTTTTCTGAGCTGGCATTTGGTTCTAAACTGTATGGCTGGATAGCTCCAGTGTTGCTGCTTGACTAATTTTGGGTTGGGAGTGTGAGGGGCTGTAAGCTAGTGGGAGAGAGTGTAAGCAGACAGCTCAGTTATGGGAAATGGGAAGGTTTTCTGAAAAATAAATTCAAAGACTTAGTAGAATTGATCTTCACTCAAAATATTAATTATTGATTCACTAAAACCTAAGATTTAACTCCATTCCATTTAAGTTCTTGATATAAAATATATATGTTTAATTTTTGTTTAAATTTAAGTGAAAACTGTTTTTTACATGTGAAGATTTGTTTTAGCATTATCATCTTTATCAAAAAACTTTCTTCAGGTAGACAGGATTGCAGGTGAAATTTCCCACAGCTTCAGCCCACACCTTTTCAGTGAAATGTATTCTTTGGAGTCGTTAATGATTGTGTGTGACTGTGCAGTGCATGTGCTTTGCAGGGCTTGTGATGAGGTGGAAGCTGTTTCACTGAAAAAACTGGATCTATATGAAACTTTCAGTTTGAGGAAATGAGCTAAACCGCTCATTTGTGCAACAAGCACAAATTCTGAGTTTTTAATGCTGCTTAAAATCATTGGAAAATGTTCTATGTATCCACATAGGTTTGCTAAAATTATAGTGAGGTGCTTGTGAATGCACTATCTCTTAATAATATTTTGTTCATTTTGAGTGCAAGACCATAGGTAATTGCAGTTCTCTGGCATTTATTTTCTTTAAAATTGCCATGACTGTTGTCAAATATCAAGAAAATGTCCTGTTTTTCTAAAACTGCAGCTCAAGTACCTAAGCCCAAAGAAGGTTCTTTTATGTAATCTGTTGTAATGTTTTCAGCAAACCTTGTCCTTCAGCAATTTCCAATTGCACGTATCTTCTTCATCTCTTCTGAAAGACAACAAACACACCAGTATTTAAGTTTTTTTTGTCAACTAAAGGGACCAAACATGTATAAAGTGTGAAATGTTCTTTACAGCATGCTGACTCTGCACAGTTTTGTGTTGGAAAGCCAAAGCTGATGAATAAACTTCTTGCTGTTAATTCACACAAAAGTGCACATACACACTCATGCTTTATGCAAGATTGAAACATCAGCCTGCTGTTGTCATGGTGACACAGAGGTAAAAATTGAAAAATGAAGCTGTTCTACCAACTCATAGGTTATTTTGAGCTTATGGAATCTCTTTACACAGCATGTTGAATCTCTTGGGCACATCTCTTTTTTTATACTTATATATGTATATATAAATATATTATTCCTGTGTCTTTTCTGCCCTCTTTTCTCGTCATCCTGTATATGCACCTGGAGAAATGCTAATGATTTTTGTTTCATCCTGACTGCGCTCTGCCGCTCCCTGTGCTTCCAAAAGTAACTGATTTGACACTCACAAAAACTGTCCTTAAATAGCAAAAAATTAAACTAACCTCAGAATTAAACCAATGATAGGGGAATAAACTACAATTGTGGCTCTGTTATTGTTGACAGGTTGCTGTTTCATCTGCTTCTTTGTCTCTGGAGAATTGCATCTACCTAATATGCTCTTAGGTATGCACTTATAAATAAATATAGACCCACATATATGGATGTATGCAAACATACACACACACATGCATTAATAATTTATGTATCTATTTGCATTTTTTGTTTAGTTTTTTATTTTATTTTAATTTTTTTGGCGTGCTCATACTTCAAGTTATCATCTGCCCTTGCTTGTACCAACAAGACAGCTGAGACAACACTGTCTCTGCACAAACCTACGTTGAGCTCCTCTGTAAATGTGTGTGGTGTGTGGGTGTGTGTGTGTGTGTGTGTGTGTGGCGATTTAATGAAAATAGCAAAGTCTTAGAGAATGAGGGATTGGACGAAGCTTGGTATTAACCTAAATCTGTATGCATCCTTTTTTTTGGCTCTAACTCTCACAAAACGCTAAGCCCTGCAGTTTCTACCCATTGAAATCAATTCCATCATGGCTATGATCATTGTTAAAAGGTTTAATGATAGAATGGCCACCGGATGTAAAGTCTGAGATTTTATGTGAGTTAACAGGCTGAAGGTAAAAAAAATTCTATCTTTTGATTCCAGTTTGTCCATTTGTTGAGGGGATAGTGATGCACTTTCCATTTATAATGCATCACTCCTTGCAGGTGGCGAAGACAACATCAACTCATGGGCTTGTGTGCTTTATAATCTTAATGAGTCTCTCAGTGAAAGAGGCTGTTCTCAAATGCCGTAAGCTTTCATCAGTTCCATATGTGCATCAGATGTCAAACAACAGCTTTACTCTTAGATTGTTTCAGGAATATTGAGCTAAAACAGGCCAGTATTTTGCGGCAGTATTTCATTCATGAAGGGAAAAAAAAAAAAAACACACAAAAAATCCACCAAGATAATATTTAAGCAAAGCCAATGCTACAGTGATATTTATGGGAGTTTAAAGTCCTACTATGATCATCTTTTGATCTATTTTCAAACCGTTACCAGTGGTCTACACAATTATTATCTATACAATTTTTAGCCAAAGTCAAAAAAATTGTGTTGTTTTGAAGGACATAGTTTTCAAAGAGCGGCAGAAGTTCATTAGAAATTTAACACTGAGTAAGCCCACCCCCTTCCCAAAATGAATACACTATTCTGATAGCTTACAATCCCTCACATTACCAGTGCAACAAAAAGAGCGAAAGCAATATTGGCGCTATCCAGCCCTACAGCTCTGAACCAGCTCGAAAGAAGAAAAAAAAGACGTACATGGATTTATCTGTCTACCAGTGGATGCATCGGATTTGAGCAAACCAAGGAGCTTGTGGCTTCCCATAGCTTCTACATCAGATCTACAAGTTTTTTCAAACTGCATTTTTTCATCTGCTTCTGATTCACTATGATTTGCATAAATACTGAGAAATGCAATTTTTTTAAATTATTTTTATATGCCCTCCATCGTCAGAAAAATGCTACAACAACATGTTAAAAACATCAAAAACTGGATTTTCATCAGAGTGGGTTTTTTAAATTACAGTGTGGGAACTTTTTTTTTATTAAAGTTGCAAATCACATAATTACATTTCGTGATAAAAATTCTCTAATTAGGTAAAGGTTTAACCAAACCTGAAAAAAACATTTTTAAATAATAGTTGGCACAATAGTGGCATATTCTTGACCTTCGTTTATTTTCAGACCTAGTATGCATTTCACTAATAGAAAGTAACACAAATAAATGCTTTACAGAGCTGTGAACCATATCAATTCACAACTCTGCATGATACCAATTTGCTGCAGGCTAAATTCATATGTCAGCTGTTTTGATGTTTAACAAAATAGGTTTAAGAGAAAAAGAAACAACCTGATACATTTCACAGTACTGCCTATCTTAGCAGATTTCAACATTCCATTATTCTGGTACGAGGAACAGTTTGGTCAGATCAGATGGCAAAGTTGAGCACAAGTGTTAAAAGCTGTGTTTCTAATACACATGCGAAAACTTTATAGAAATTCTTGAATTTTAAAAAACACAATTTCCCAATGACACTGTTTCCATTAAATGATAATTATGTGAATAAACACAAACCAACTCACGTGATAAGTCATTCAGAAACAGATGAGAACAAGTATTGTTTTAAGTTGATTCTGTGTAAGGACAACAAGGGACATTTGGATGACATCACAACAGTGCCGTGTGCGTGGTGCGCAGTGAGACCATTGACAGTCTCTATACGTACGGTATATGTCAAAGAGCCAGACACAGAGAAGCATGTGAGAAGTCTGTTCAGTATAATTTAAAAATAAATGTTGTAACAAGTAAGCAGTTGGACCCTTTATCCTGTTTGATAACACAACAAGATAAATTCAGATTTCTGCCACAGCACTAGCACTCATCATCATCTATCAAAGGCCATGGAGCGGCAAGGTCCTTACACGAAGGAGTGGCTACGGATGAAGTAATTTGGGGAAATGGTTGTTGGTGATTATACAGAAAAGCTGTGGATCCTACAATTCCACATGACACACATAACTTTTAATGAGCTGTTTGACGCCATGGGACCTCTTGTGGCGGCCGCTGTGCAATGCTCAGGGCAGCCAGTTTACATTACGCCCCAAAAACCACCTCCTCCAAACGCAACTTTTTTTTCTATTAATGGCAGTTTTTTCTAAACTGTGGCGTTTCCATTAGGCAATTTTATATTCAATGGAAATGCAGCTTGACCTGCTAACAGAAATAGCAAATGAGACTGATCAGGTTAAGTTTGGCTTAATTAAGCTACAGAAGAAGTGCAGACTGGTGTTGTGGGATGATAGCACAGGTTGAGCCTTATGGCTAGATATGGCTAGAATTGGGCAGACTTGTACAGGGCATTCATATTGTCCGCACGTTGGCACGCTGCGACCGACAAGTCTAGAGAACACTTTTAAAACATGCAAGAGTAAGTAAGGGTGAAGTAGGTGAATTACTGGTGTGTCATACTCATACTGATTTTTTTTCCAACCCCCATCAAATCCTGTGGACTGTGCATGGGGTCCAGTAGTGCTCCTCACAGATTCCTTTATTACAGTCTGACTGTTAGAAATAAGGAATTAGATCATCAATTTGTGTAGCCATCCTACAGGAATCTGATGGGCACTCATGTATCTGGCGCACATATGTGCGGCATTCGCGCACAGTCAGTAAGGGTCCAGTACACGCACCTAGAATGCAGTATAAAGGTACTGTGCAACTTACAATAGCATTTCAAATACTTCGAGATATACTTGCCACATGTACGACAAGCATATGTTCCATTTTCGTCACGCCCTTTGAGGGGGCAGTTCAAGGGAAAAAGCCAAAAACCTGCAGTACCCTTCCTACTCAACACCGGTACTAATGCATGTGACTAAGGCTTTAAGTAACAACAAAGATAGATTCTTGCTCAAAGTTTTTCAGAGCAGTTCTTGCTGCAAGCTATGCTGCCTTGGACCTGCCAATTGACAGCTTAGCGGCGTTGTACCTATGAACTCTTCCTGGAACGTTCTATCACTAATCAAAATGTTTCTTTAGATAGAAAAGCATACACATTTTCATCCTTCTAAAAATGGCCATGTTCAGTTTTTTAAGGCTTAAGACAAATTAATATCATTTAAACAACAGAGGTCCAAGGGCCCTTTCTGCAATCACTTCCTACAACAATACCTACATGAGCTTTCATTGGCTCATTTGTAGTTATTTGTGTTTTTTTTTAATTCAGTAATTTAGTTGACATCTGTAGATAATAGGTCAATTGCTTCTTTAAATCTGAGTCAGCTTTTTGTAACATTGTTATTTGGGGCACTAGACATCTGCCACTCAATTCCTGGATGCTTGAGTAATTTGAATCCCTCCCCAGCTTCACAAAGTCTTGTGTCTACTCTCTCAAGATTGTGTATTTATTTATTACTTCTTGCAAAGTTTGTGCAAAAAAAAACAAGTTTATTGAAGCATTATTGAACATAAAGAAATGGAGATTAGGCTCTCATTTTAATTCAGTGCATATTCTGGTTATCAAACTTTCTATTCTTGCTTTTGTTGTTTTGCTTTTCCTGTTGTACCAATATAATAATTGTTTACTTTTTCGTCTCTTTTTATATCCGTAACTCTTAGTCTTTTTCTCTCTTTTATTAATCACCTGCAGTCTGGTTCTACCTCTGCAGAAAAAAAAACTGAAAGGCACACACAGATCTTCACAATTGTAAATCTTGTTCTGATGTTACATCGTCTGGAGAAACAGCATGTAACAAAGAAAAGATTGTCTTCGGGTCGTTGCTTTACCCCAAAAAAGCAAAAAGCCACTTCAGAAATAAATAAAAGAGGGAAAAAAAGGGACGTTTGCCGGAGCTCTCAGACTTTCTATTAGTCTGCCCCCCCCCCCCCCCCCCCCCTCCAGGTGGGGCCTTGCTCAGCTAAGCTCCCCACCCCTGCTGAGACCTACAATAGCAGATTGGCAACCATAATACCACAGCTTGCTTTATCTGGCTGAATTAAAACCCAATTGGCAAAGGGTTATGGGAATTGCTGCCACACTAAGAGCTTTAAATTTATGTAATTTTTTTTTAGGAACCATGTGTGAGGGCGCATTTTAGGGAAGAAGGGAAATGTAATCAGATGGCTTGAAGCTGAATGGGTATGGTTCAGAAGATTAAACACTGATCTAATACATTTAAATTCAGGACTGTTGCTGGCTTTTTAGTTGAATGCTGCTTGTTTACTTTCCAAATGGTAAAGTGCGGGCATCTGTGTGCTTAACTCAACTGGCAGCTTTGGTGCTGCTTTGACTGAGGTGATACAAAGATCCATTTGTTCTGTGGTGCATCCATCAGGCATTTTATGGCAAAAGAACTACATGGAAATGAGAAATAACTATGCTGGAACACAATATTTCTGGGACACTTGTATAAAAAACAGCTGTCTCCCAGGAGTTTTATTTTTTTAATATTCTGCTTGGTGGGAACAGAGCAACCTGGTTACTTATGAAACTGCTAAAGACAAGCTACACTGCCATAAATTACATAACAAGTGTTTATCCCACCACACCAGAGAGCAAGAGAGCAAAGTTGTGATGTCAAAATCAGACCGGATATAGAAAGAGGGTATTTTCTGACAGCAGCTAGATTATGGTGAACCTAATCTGCTTCTATGTAAAAGACGTAATCCTCTAAAATCTAATTTCTCCTGATCACATTCTCTAAATACCTCTTGGTATTGATATGCATCAGTAAAAACCACATGAAAGTGAAAGTGCAGAGCCAGGGGTTGCCTCATTTTGATATGTGGGGAAGACAGCAGGGTCGGAGCACACAACAGAGTGGACACAGTCACCAATAGGAAATAAAAGGGTGGACAGGAGTGATGAAAGAGGGAGAGAGTTGTTATCTCCACACACCCAGCCCTCATGCCAAAGTGTCTGTGTTTCAGTGCATGTTTGCTCACGTTCCTGTCTGTCTCATATCTTCCGCGTTGACAGCTGATGGGAAGATAGCTCACAAAGTCAAGGTAAAGGCTGAGACCAAAGCCTAGGAGACAAAGAGAAAGCTCTTTACGCGTGACCTTAGCGGTATCTTTGCTTCTTACTACAGTCCTCGTGCAGGTTTCTCCTCTGCTGTGGTGCAAGGTCATGTTTTTAGTCTCCTGGGCTCGCTACCCCACTCATCAAGCACATGCATAATACAGTAGATATATTGTACATGCTGACCTGCTAAATTCCTGAGGGAAGCACTTTTGAAGTTTGAGGGACAGAATCTCAGAGCGAAGCAGTGCAACTCTCTAACCATTGCCTGCCTCCAGTTGGCTGTAGTGTTCGCTTTAGCTTGTTTTTCCAGGAAGAGTTCCTGGATTTGCAAGTGTTTTTACTGGATTTTCTGTTTTCCTGAGCAGGACTAAGATTTAACACCTGCTTTCACACTTTACCAGATGTGACAGATTCTTCCTGCCAAATACTGAGGTCAGGAAAAAACACTAATTAGCTCAGGTGTAAAAACCTTTTTAAAAAAATCAGATACAGTTATGAACAGCCTCTTTTTGTTCTTTCTCCTTTATATAATGATTTTCCACCAGAAAAACAAATAGAAAAAGAACCAAATTGCTTTTAAATGTAGCGCAATGCTTGTATTTGTTAACTCTGCTTTTACATTAAATGACATATCAGACACCAACAAGTATGCTGCTGACATAACTCATTTTGTTTTACCTTTTCTGTTCCAAACAGATTCAGGTCAGGTGTCCTCGTCACTGCTGGGCTCCCCCACGTCTCATCGAGGAATTCACCCATCTCTGCTTAGTCCAACCGCCATGGGGCCCTCAGGCTCGCTCCACTCTCCTATCAACAGCCTGAGTTCCCCAATGAATGGCCTGGCATCACCCTTCTCGGTTATTAGCTCCCCCATGGGCCCCCACTCTCTAAGCTCACCGGGCATGGGCTACGGTCCTAGCGTCAGTCCCCAGGTGAGGTTCGCACAATAATTACACTGATGATCATCTTGCATACACACGTTGCAGAAAAATACACAATGGGATCCAGTCAATCACGCACACAGACTCACACTTACTCCTAAGGGACATTTTAGAGTCACCAACCAGCCTGCAAATCATGTGTTTGGACTGTGGGAGGAAGCCAGAGTCCCCGGAGAAAACCCACACAAGCATGGGGAGAACGGGAAAACTCAATATAGAGAAGATCCAGCCGGGATTTGAACCAGTCTGTGAGGCAACAGCCACACCACAATGCAGCCTTATCTTACAAGGCAATGGCCAGTATTCCAAAAGACTAATTCTTCATTTTCTGCTTAGTAATGTACCATATTTTAGAGTATAATAGAGTATAAGGTTCACGTTTTTTTATTTTTTTCAAAAAAACAACGCGCCTTAAATATGGACTAATTCTAGCCGTGCTTATTGATGTCAAAGCAGTTTTGAAAGATACACGAGACTCTGTCTGATCTCAAAATCTCACAATTTTTCTCAAAACGTCTATCTGGTTTTTTAGGACTTCCAAACAAGTTTGAGTGGTTTTGTGAATACGACTAATGTGTAGCATGTCATGCTTTGTTTTTGTGTTTTTGTGTTGCAAACAAGGTTGGAAGTTAACTTAGTCAAACTAACATTTTTTATAGCCTTATTGGTCCATTTTTTTACACAACAAGGTTGTGGGTTACAGATACTGTTAATACACTAATGGTTTCTAACAGGGCTAATGTGTAGCAGTGTTGGACACTGTTTTTTTTAGGTGTTACTAACAAGGCGGGAAGTTAGCGTATCCGTGGTAACATTTGTTTTAGCTATATCAGTGTGTTTTTCTTACTTGTTGCAAAAAGGGTGGAAGTTGCAAGTACTGTGAACACTATAACGTGGCTAACGTATTAAGGTTAAAATGTGCCTAAGTGGACGAGCTTGTAGATTTGATGTGAGAACTTGTAAAATATGTGAAAACGTGTGCACCAAAAATCTGCATCTGTGTGTAAAAATCTTCTGCTGTGAACTGACAAATTCCCATTTGCATGTGTTCATTTTGAGTTGCAACGTCAAATCTGTCATTACAACTGCTCAAATGTGCTTCTGCGTGTGCTCGAATCTGCTGGCGCAAATCCCAAGTGCGCTACATCTGCGCTCTGACTTCTGACACATTCCTTGCGAGAAACTTTTGTAAACACTGATCAGTGTCCGATAATGGAACTAGGGGGGAGGGAGGGTTATAGGAGGGGGGGAGTCAACCAATCAGAGTACAGGACTCGGAGAACTTGGTAAAGTTAGAAAGAGCTTCACAGATTCGGCCATCCTGCTTCAGTTACTCTTCTGATAAACATTCAAATGTGTCAGCAAGTATCTCAATCCTTTTGTATTAACACAGAGAGTGAACTAAAAATGCATTTCAAAAGAAAAAAATATCGTTTTTGCCTGCTTTTTAATGGGAACTCGAGCTGTACATGCAGACACTGCAGCAGATCGACGGCTGCCAAGGGACCGTCTACAAAGTGCAGCCTCTGTGAAAACATCATTCTGTAAAAATCAATCTCTCAAAAATGAATAAATGTCTACAGTTATATGAGCTGTTAATGAAGACTTGTCAGCATATTCATGCTGCAATCAATATTTTGTGAGAAATTCCATCTTTAATATTTTTTTTCACATTTTATGAGATATGATTCATAATGAAGGTGCTCAATAGTTCTAAAGAAGCTAAAGCTAATGTAACCAAACTTTCTAATACAACAAAGGTTATGTCATCAATTCCCTTTGTTTATTTTTAAGAATTCTTTAACATTTAAATATGGATCATATTTGCTCAGAAATGCTTAATAAAGATACTGAAGCTAACAAAGTAATTTTTCTGACACAATCTTTGCTTCACATGCAAATGGGAATTTGTCAGTTCACAGCAGAAGAGTTTTACACACTGATGCAGATTTTTGGTGCACAAGTTTTCACATTCTATTTTACAAGTCTTCACATCAAATCTACAAACTCGTCAATTTAGACACATTCTTACCTTCATACTTACGTGTCTAACATGGCTAACTTGTAGCGTGTTACAAACAAGTTCTAGAGTTACCGTAAAAAGTTAAAAAAATCTGACTGACATGTGGCTTTATCTCTGACTCTTTTGTCTTGTTTAATGTGCCTTATAGTATGGTGCGCCCTATACGTGACCATGTTTTGCAATCCGGTGTGCCCTATAGTGCAGAAACTACAACAGTCTTTTTGCTGCTGTTGTGGATTAGAATGCAGTAATAACATTACACTTTTGTTATTCCTCTGTCCTTTCTTATGAGGTAATAACAGAGGAAAAATTGTATAAACGGTAAAGAAAAACAATGCAGTTTACCGTCCTTCATAACAATATTTCTGCCATGCAATGACTGTGATTCAATGAACATCTTTTTTTTTATCACCACTGGGTGAAAGCTGCTTACATTCAACATTAGCATATTGTTCTCATTTCTTTCTCTGCCAAGTCAACTGAAGCAAAAATCCCCGTAAAATGAGATTTGGGACAGTATTTATGGTATAGTCCTCAAATAGAAAATTCTGTTGGTTTTGACTGATACATTTTAAAGCTATGAACAGTTGCAATCTATACAATGCATTTTTCTGGAGAGCATTGAATTGTTTTTATTCTTAAACACATATGTATCTTTCTGCCTTATAGTACCTTCTTTCTGTCTTCACTTTATGCTCCCATCCTTGACGTATCTGACTTGTGCATATAGGGAATATTCTTCTGAGGTTTTTGCAGGTGTGGTCAGTTTTCCTAATGTTTCTTTTTATTAAATGTCAATAAGATTATGTCTATGTGAAGGTGCACATCTATGGAAAGATCTGCAGAAGTTTCTTTAGGTTACTTTTTGTTTTGACAGAAGACTTGATTCACTTAAGTTCAGAGGCTTCACTTTCTGCTCTGCTGTCACATCAGCTAATGCCTTAAAATAAATGTTTGTTTCTGGCAAAGAGATTAATGTTAAAAACAGTCTAAATTTAAGGTTTTAGTATTTTTTCTGTCACCACAGAAATGCCTCTTGTTTGGAGGTCATCACTGCGCCTTCATGTGAACAGTTGTTGCTACAGACCTGCACTTTAGTGCTGTTCAAAAAGCTGTGAGACATCCAACAGCGAACACTGTGATGCTTAAATCACTGATGATTCAACACAAATCCAAGCAAAAACCTAATTAAAGCTTAGTTGGAGAAGAAGTCTACAACAAACTCTGCCAGCGTGCCTCCTCCATTGAAAGTGAGACAGCGACACCCTGTCAGACCCAGCCGTCCTGCCACGGTGCCCTCTGTCGGGTTCGCTGTTCTTGCCCTAGGGATCCAAGCCCACTAAAAGCGTATTTTTTGTGATGTCACAAATTTGCTCGGCAGGCCACATGCTCTCTGCTCCGCTCCATTTTAATGCATCCACTTGCAAACAAATAGATTCATGTACGTCTTTGTGTTCCTTGTCTGTCTTAGCATCTGGTTTAAAACAGCACTTTTATTGCTATTGCTCGCCATTTTTGTTGCACCGCTAAAGTTAGCTAGGGGTTGTGAGGGGCTGTAAGCTAGTGGGAGAGAGTATAAACAAAGGCATGATGGGATATCAGCGCAGGCTTACTAAACGGTCCCACTCACAACTCAGAGGCAAATTTCTGATGAACTACTGCCACTCTGCTGAAACTATGTCGTATAAAACAACACAGGAATCAGCATTTCTGTTGCGCCGGTATGTAACTCTTTATATGCATATCGGTGAAAAGCTGCTTTAAAGTGTTCCTTATCAGCTTAAAACTGCTTTTCTATGCCGATCAGCTGATTCACGTTGATTGCGTAAGGAGTTACGATCAGAGCATAGTAGGCTTTGACAGAGGCATCTCCGGTGTTAAAGCTGGAAAAAAACATTAGCTCCTAGGGTTGCTGGTTAACCCTAGTGTTTTTGGACCAAAAAAAGAGTATTTTCAATTCGAAATGGGGAGGGGGGGGGACTTCCAGTTCATGTCAGGGCGCCATGTTGTTTACTGCAACCAGGTCCTCTTGGTAAATCTTTAATAGCAGAAACATGCAGCTGCTATTCAAATCAAACACCCAATGGTGTACTATGTACTCAAACAGCACTCTAATGTCTCAGAAGTGCTCAATACAGTGGCTTGTGTGATTTTAATACTACTGTGTGTGCACACATATAATTGTCCTAAGCTGGGCTCCAGCACGCATTGGTCTTCCTGTGACCCTACTGCTCAGACAATCAAGCTCTATTCAACTTGGATTCTATGGAGCTTCAGCTCTGTCACTCTTCATTCTAAATCTGAGGCATGCTTGTCACTCGCTTGCCTCACATCTTGCATTCTTCTCTTCTCTTTCCTAAGTTTCATTCTCTAAAGCTGTCTTCAATCTCAATTTTTGTCCTTTCTTGTTTTTATTTCTTGTCATTGTTTCTTTTTTTTTTCGTTCCCTCCATTTCTCTTGGAGTTCCATCAGAAATGCTGAGTTTCTGTGGAATAAAAACACACACTCTCACAATTAAGACATCAAAGCTTGCGTTGGCCCAGTTTCTGTCTGGAGTCATATCTGAAATTAAAATTATTTCCAGCACAAAGTGCCTTTGCTGGCCTTTTTGTGTTTATTGATAATTGTGTTGTAAGTAGACCGACAATGCAGCAGCATTTGGGGATGGGCTCTCCACGCTGTTGTTAAGCTTATCTGCACCTTCTTAACCAAAGTGTCCCTCATGTAATGGAGTTAAAAGAGGATTAGGGGAACTTTGAGAAAGCAGACGAAGTCTTTTATTCCTAGAAAGCGGTCGTCCTTCTCACCATCAGTCACTTTTGTTATTTTTCATTATTTGACCGTTCTCTCACTTCTGCTAGAGCTGCCTTTCATTTCCCACAGCTACTTTGTATGCAGGTTGGAGATGGTTGATTAGCCTGAATTCCCTCTACAGAGGGATCATTCAAATAAATAATGGATGTATTATGGCTGTCATGACAATGATCAAAAAATATGTTGTAGTTTTCTTAAAAGAAGACCTCAACAAAGAAAATGTAGTATGTTTTTTACAACAAATGGTTAGGTTAGGGTAATTTTAAAGTAGCAAGTAATTAAGATTATTATTATTATAAAAATCGTTTTCCTTTCATGGCATATCACACATCTCTATTTAAGAACGGCAGAAGTTTGCAAATATCCACTGAAATGATTGGAAGGTGAGGGTGGCAGCACCAGCAGGGCTCTGAGGTCAGACTGACACGGTTTGCTGTTGTTGCGGTTGTAGTTTCAGTTTCACAACAGTTACACCCTTTTTATGGATGCTTGTTAAGTAAGTGCCAGCTTAGGCTGGATTTAAAAGATGTGAAGGATTTCTGGAACTTCAGAACATTTGATAGAAAACCTATTCTTCAAAAAAGTTTTTTTTTAAACTTTCATTATACCTCATCTTTCAAGGATTGACTCTTAAACGAAACAAAAGTAAACTTTTCCATAAGCTTTCCTCCGATTTAAAATCTTTCCAATATCTATATAAATGGAGATTTTATTGATTGTTTCTTCTAAAAGTACAGCTTCACAATGATATTTAAAGCTTTTACATGTGTGAGTTCATGTGTATCATAGTTAGCTGCAGAATCTTTTAGAAAACTTATAATTTTCTCTTTCATTATCACTTTTTCAAATAAACATTTTGGAGCTGCATTTATTTTAAGAAATAAATAGGGGAAAAAACTTTTGAAGGACAAAACTGCCCTTAGCAAAAGGTAATCTCTTTAAGTATACTGCAAATATACACAAGTCTATACTAAAAGTGAAGCAGTATGCTTGAAGTTTGTTTTTATATACTATCTATTTAATGTAAACCTAAAATGTTCCAATTTATTCTGAAGAAGTTTTCAGTCAATAAACTTCGTACACTTCACATACATTATCTATTGTACACTTGCTATACTTATACTTAAGTATACCTAGTATAATACATTTCAGGTATACTGCTTATGGCTAAGGGTTTTTCACAATCCATGTACTTAATGTGTCATCATGGTCATACTTGTGTTCATGACAGGAGCAGATCAACCTTGTGACTTAAGATTTATATTAAATGCAAAACGTACTTAAAATGATAAATCTACAGAAAAAAATAACTTTTTCAGTTTTCCCATGCATCAAGATAGATGAAAATTTTTTTCTCACAGTCTTATAGGTTTTCACATGCGTGGCTAGCTGTTAATGCATCTGAAACTGAGAACAGAGCTTTTGTTACTTTTCCAGGGAGAGAAACTACAGTTTGGTGTGCCATCACAGTGCAGAGGTTAGAAATGGTGGCACTGCCCTGTGGTTGCGAGGCGTGGAAAGTTTTCTAAGACGCAAATTGAGTCAACTGATCCAGGTCACTTACTTTTCACACTTAGCTGGCTTGCTTTTTCTAGAGCACTTAACTGGAACCAGGTCACAATGTAGGCATCTCTGTATTTCACCGCCCAGCACTAAATGCATGACCCTGCCTATAGGAACTGCAGACACATCACACAGGGAGAGTCTTAAATTTGACATTTTAATAGGCACATGTGGCAGTGTGTCATCTATAAAAAATATACTTGCATATTGGATTCATTCATTCCCTCTTTTACTTGTTATTGTTATTGTCCTCAAGAAGACCTTGTTTGGCGGAACTGGTTTTGAAAAATGAGTTCACGTTAAAAGCACATTTTTTCTATAAAATAAAAAAATGTAATAATGAAAAACAGCTAAACTTAATCGCCCTTCACATAAAAGTTGTACCAGACATACCAACAAAAGCCAGGAACAGGATTATCAAAAGTTCAGTTCTTACAGGAATCCTGCATCCTTAAAAAACCAAACCACATGTAAGGAGAGTCCTTTATCGTCAGCCAGTTCCTACATCTCTTAGTAGCAGTTCTTCTTCCTCACTCCCTAAACCAAGCTTCCAGACACACTGACATGCTGTGGGTTTTTTTTATTCTTTTTTTTTTCTTTTTTCAGTGAGAAAGTATGTGAAATCTCACATCTTTTCCGACTGATTACCTCTTTGGTTTGGCACACATCAGTAAGGAATCTTCGTCTGGGGGTGACACATCGTCTAAAAACACATTAAAAATATTTTGACGAAAGGCTGAGAGGTGCTTCAAAACACCCACCTTGTCTTTTGTTTATAGACTTTGCTCTTATAAGACATGTTGTCTCTTGTTTAAGGAATATGAAGGTGAGCTTGCAGGACACATTTTTTTTTGGAATGTGGATGAGGAGCTTTGCCAGGCCACAATCCTTCACGTCATGATCAAAGATGTCAGTTCTTTTGAGTTCTTTGGTGCTAAACTTTGGGGACCATCTCTTGTTCGCAGACACAACAACTCTTCAAGCAGCTGGAAAAAATTATATGCAACAGTTGGAAAGCATTTCTCACTTGCAGTGACAATAGTAGGACTTGTCTGACTGTTGTCTTTTCCAGAAAAAAATACTTTTTTATTAAGAAAACACAGCAGACTCCAACTTCGCATTTTGTGGCTCTGCTTATACCCCTTTGGCTTCACACACTCTCCCATTTGAAACTTACAGAGGATACCAAACTAGCAAACAGGACTTCAGTGTCTTTGGGGTGATTTAGAAATACAAAGCTGTCGTGTTTCGAGAGTCAAATTAAGAAAAAAACAGTGATGTGAAAAAGGTGAAAATGTTTCACAAGAAGTGGAACATGCACTTTATAAGTTATAAATGAGCGGCGTCAGTGATGTCATGTTCCAGTCTTGAGTACGCCGTGTTCAGGCAAGAGTCGCTATGAGACCAAAACACTAAATACTCCAGAGGAAAATGAGGCAGACTGACTTGAACCCGTTCCCATAGCCGGAGGAATAAAAGCCCATTCTATAACTGCAGGCTTTGATGGACCTCGTCAAAGTCACTGCATGACGTGAGTGCTACATGGCCACACAAAGGAGCTGCACACAGATTCCCAGTGGAACCGTTAAAGCTCTCTAATGTCGCTGCTGTCTCTATGTTCCAATTAAAAACCGAATCACAGATTTTTTTTGCCCTTGAAACATATTCAGAAGGTTTTAAAAAGTCTGAAAACCATGAAAGGAGATGGACAAATGAAGAATTGTTGAGGTATAGTTGTTTTAGAATTACCTAATGTCAGCACAGGCAGTTTTCTTTTTTTATTTGCTTTTATTTGACTTGTCTGTATTTGTCTTAACATACCACATGCCATCCTTTGAAAGCTGACACTGCAGTATGTAGGTGGAATAATGCCAAGGCCTGTTGGTGAATAACTACTCAAAGATGAGCAATATAGTAAATGGCAGCTATTAGTGATAGAAACAGTAAAGTTAGGTTTAAGTTTCATGAAGCAGTCTGTTAATCCAGGCTGTAGACATTGTGATTTAAATGCTTCTGTGGCACACTTTTATTTTAAAGCTTTAAATAATCCCTTTAGGGCTTTAATTCCATCTGTTGGTGTGATCTTACTGTAAGACTGCAATCCGGTACCTTCTGTGGAAAGACGTGCACGCCGTGGCATATTACTGACTTTTGATGATTAAATGTCTTACTGTCCTTCTTTTGTTTCTTAGTTTTAAATGGATTGTTGGCTGTTTGTAAAGACAGTACATCTGTCAATAAAGTGGAAGTAAATGAGGGGTTATTACTTATGGCGACTGATGGCTAACCAATGATAGGTGCGATTAGCTTAGTTTCACACAATACATCTTGGGGCGCAGTCGCACTGGCAGGTTTTGACTCGCACCCGAGTTTGTTGATTCCGATTTTCAATTTATATGGTAAGTCAGAAAATTAACATGAGCCCAGAACCAATCATGCAAGATCAGCCCCCTAAATGTGATGGTAAACAATAAAAATAAGGAGAGATGTTAGGAATGAGAGTAAGATCCATTTTTTTCGTTTCAGAAGAATTTACATAAAATGAGTCCATAATCTTTGGGGATTAGGTTCTGGGCTGATGATGCACACATGCTTGGGAAGAACTTGGACCATATATGGATAAACCCCAGAGCCTTGAGACTGATGTTGTTTGGATGCCAGACAATTCGAAAGCATTGCTTTAGGTGGGGAACAGGGTGGAGAAGGGACAGCGAACCGCCTAGAATGCAGAGAGAGAAAACCATTCATGTGTTTTAAGGCAAAAATATGATTGTGACTGACTGAAAAGAAAGAGGCTGTTAAGATATTTGGCCATTTCAGTGCATATTCGCATTAAGCCACAAAGTGATGGCGTAATTGATAATGGCATATAGAGGGATGTTACAACACAGTGTATATGGGTTGAGGAAGATTAATAAGATTTTTCTTATTAAAATTGCGATAAAGCTTCATAAACTGGTGGTTTTGCAACTGAATGATTAAAAAAAGGATGACATGTCAACTTGCTTAAAGTTTTAGGTTGTTTATTTTCACAAATAAAAATAGCTCCAGAGTGAAAATGTCAACACACAAAATCGGAGATGGGAAAAAAATACATCACAAGTACCATATATAGAGATACAGTGTTCCCTCGCTACATGGCAGTCACTTTCTCACTGTTTCGTGGATTTTTTTCTTTTTTAATTTTGCATCCTTTCTTTTTTTTACAGCATAGTGTGTTCTGATTGGCAGTAGACCTTGTCAATCAGTCTCTTATATGTGCCGTGTCTCCTGTACAGATACATGTAGTTCTCCAAATCTACATCAATCTTTCATCGCGACCAGATCTTTGTATTCATTCTATAGTGCTGGACTTATTTTTTGATGAAAGTTTAAAGAACTTTGAGAGTTTAAGCAAGAGAAAAAAGTGTGAAAATGTAATGGAAAAATGAAACATATCCCCTGCGATAGACGAGGGACACTGTATACACATGGAATAAGAAAAGCGGGAGGCTAAAAGTCAAAGTCAAACTTTTTAAACTCTTTGACTTGGGGAGGCTCTTCAGATGAAAAACAAATGCTTAAAAGTTTTATAAACACTAAGTGAATCAACTCTCATAAAATATTTCTTCTTTGCATATAGTCATAAAAACAAGAGCGAATGGTTACGATCCAGAGTTGTTGTAAAAAGTTGCTTTGCCAGTATTTTTCAGTAAAGTGTCCACAGGAGCAGGGCTGTTTTCAGTAAAATCACACCAAGTCCTCATTCACAGGAACACACAGCCAAAATGGACTAGTCACACTTGTGTATGAGTGCTGCCTGTTTGTTCACAAGGGCAGACATACGCGGATATGTATATACGCATACCATGGAGGTGAGCATTATATTCATTCCCTAAATGCTAAATTCTCCTAAAACAAACACCTGCCCAGAAACAGCCGGGCTGAGGTGAGACAACAGCTGAAAGTCTCTCTATGTATTCCCACCTCGCCACTGCAAGGCTCACTGCTGTCATGCCATTGATATACTTAACATTCTTTTTCCTTTTTTTTCTGTGCAACAGAAGTTTGTGTCAAAATATATTCTCACACGCACAAGCACGCACACGCACACACAGAGTGCCGGCAGTGCTAGATTCATTTTATCTGTTGTGGCTCAGCATGAGGTGAGAGTTGTAAACCTCGGAGCTGTCTGGAATAATGTCTGCTTCTGCCAAACTATGTCCACAGTGAGGGACCAGAGAGGCTGTTTTACGAGAGTAGAGTGACAATAATCACAAAACTATCCTAACAGTGAGGTGTACTTAAGGAGGATTTTTATACTACCTCTGAAGGCTTTGTAAATAGATAATAAATAATTACATGTTCATTTTATAAGCCAGTAAAACACATGAAGTGGGGCCAAGTTGTAAATCTGTTAGTAAGGGGAATTTAGCTTCTTTTTATTTGTTGTTGTAATCTATTTTTAGATCACATTACTATTAAAACAAAAAATATGTTGTTACAGTAAAAAAAAATCCCTTTTGAGGGAAATTATTACAGAAATTATATACATTAAAAAGCAAGTAAGCAAATAATTAAAATTAGGAAATATTTGTTATTCATTTTAAACTGCTAAAAATATCCTTACTTACAATTCTCCCAATAAGTCCCAATAATATTTTCATTTGTTGTAAATTAATAATTGGGATTTTTTTTAAGCCAAAAACGTGTCAAATTCTAGGACACAGTTTCTGCAGAGCGGCAGGAGTTCTTTTAGAAATTGGCCTCTAAATTATGGGACTGTTGGCACGCGGCAAGCCCGCCCAATTCCAATCATCCATCTGTTGACATGCTCTTCCACCAGCCCCTCATTACCCCCAGTCTAACCTTACCGGAATCACAGATTTGGCGAAGAATATTATAGAGATATCCAGATGAACTGTTTTGTGCTAAATGCCAGCTCAGACGAGGAAAACAAGGACGTACATCAATCTATTTGTCTATATGTGGATGCATCAAAATTGGGCAGAGCAGGTAGCTTATGGCTTGCCATAGTAGCTTCTACTTTACCACTACAAGCTTTATCTAACAGCATTTTTTTGTCTGCTTCTGATTCACGATCTGCATAGGGAAATACTCATTTAAGTTAAGTTTAATTATCTCTCTCTCTCTCTATTTATATATACATATATATATACATATATATATACTATTTATATATATATATATATATATATATATATATATATATATATATATATATATATATATATATATATATATATATATATATACACATGTACATACATACTTGCTGCTCTCCCTATTGTCCTTGTTTTTCCCATCCGCCATTTGAATGTGTATTCTTCTTCTCGCAACGAGTACCCCCTATCTACCCTAACGTTTTACAGGCTCTTCAGATGTAAACAAAAGTTCGACACTTGATGAAGACGCATCGAGAATAAATCACGGAACTAAAAATCGCTATATATCACCATATCGATATTTTAAAATCTGAAAACTATCCTAGCAGTAAGGTGTCCTTAAGGAGGATTTTTATACTATCTCTGAAGGCTTGTAAATAGATAATAAATAATTACTTGTTCATTAGATATATATTTTTTTTATATATATGTATATATATATATATATATATATATATATACATATATATATAGTATATATATTTATATTTTCTTCTTCTTCTATTATTTCAAAAATAATATATTTTCATTTATTTTTACAAACCAGGTCAGACAGCATATGCTACAGTAGCTTCCACTTGCATAATTTACTGCTTAATAAAAGACCTATTTAGAGATTTGACACTCATCCACAAATAACCACTCTGGGCATTGCATGCCTCTTTTAATAGTTTGTTTGGGAGTTGTATGTGTTTTTAAACAGGTGTCTTTTAAACTGATATTGAAATTCGTCCCAGGGGTCAACTCACTGTTAAAATACCCTAAAGGCCACAGAAGAGCAGGCTCCATTAACAGCCCTCCTTACAGGAAAGCCGATCCACTATTTTTGTTGATGTGTGTTCAGATAAGACTCACACACACAAACACAACACAGCCATGAGAAGAAAGTTCTCACTCATTCATCTTGTGTTTTGCAGAAGTGCTGAGATAAATTTGCTTTTAGAAGGAAGTTGGCAGCGTGGCGTGTCAGAGGTGAAAGAGGGCCAAAGGTTATCATTAGTTTCCATCATGACCTGATCTCTGTCATCATCAGGTAGCCATTCATCTCTCTCTCTCTTGTTTCCACATTTTCCGTCTTTTTTCTCTGTTTTTTGAGGTTTTCAGCCTCAACACTTGAAGCAAAAAAGCTAGAAAAATTAATCATTTTTAAGCAGAGCAGTTTGCAGATGTGGAGTGGGTTTGAGATCAGTGTGACTGTGGATTGTGAAGTAGAACATTCAGTTCCTGGTCATGCTGTGCTGCTGTATTATGGAAAAAACTCAAGAAAGAGTTCTGCTAAAAGAATACAGCAAAGATAACGCCCTTGCTGTTCAACAAGGTGCCCTTTAAGAGGAAAGTGAGCAAAGTTACACATGAGGCGCTCAGGAGTGTTGAGCTCCGATTTGATGTCTCCTTTTGAAGTGTCTTTATAAAAAAAAAAATCTCTGCGCTCTGAATTGAACTAAACCCATCTGAGGCTGGGGCCTCGTCTGTCTCAGCTCTTCTTTCCTTTTTGTCCTTGGTTCACTCGAGGGACGACTCCTGTCTATGTTTCACCACCATGCATGCTGTCACAGCATACTAATAGTTTAGAAGACCTGCTCCACTTCAAGACTACTCTTTTTGTCAAAGGCAGCAAGACGCTGAGTGAGACACATAACTGTCTGCAAAAACATGCTTCATTGCGCTAGATAATGTGTCTGAAACCACAACACCCAGGTCACCCTGCACTGACTATCACATCTCGCCATAACAAGTTTGTAACTTACTGCGTTTGTTGTGACACTGGACAGCGAGTTCAAAACTGTAAGGAGTTATTTCAGGTTCTGCCCCGCACTAAATCTGAAACTTCAACTCTTAATGATGCAAAAACTATTTAAGGAAATTTTAATTTGTCACCTTTAGTCAGAAGCTTGAGTGTTCCAGCAGCCGTGCTGTGCCACAGAATGTATAATCACATGTAGCAGTTTTGTGCAGAATCTGACACCCACAAGCAAACGGACATGGAAGTAGCAATCAAAAGTCCTTCACGGCTTGTTGTGTAAAGCTACGTTCAAACCGCCCTTGGCAACACGTGTTCAAGCAGCCCCTTCTAATGAAAAGTCAATATGAACAAGTGTAAATGCGCATTTTGGGGTACTGGATTCAAAACTCTTGCAATCACACAAGTTTCTAGGTCCGTTTTCGGGCTCAATGTACAAAACTATTGAACACACGTTGAAAGCAGGTCAAACTTTGACCAATCAGGAACTCAGATTTGGTCCCCTTTCATTGAAGGAAGTGCCAACCATTTGAAAATTGATCATGGAGGAGAAATTAACAATCACATTTTGTGCCTGACCAGAATTATATTGTATTATAATTATATAATATACAATATAATTATATTATATATTATATATTTCATATTTTGGAATAGAGCTGTGAAAAAGCAAGATTCATGAGATTTACTGTACATCGCTTCAACATTTCTCATGAAGCCTCGTCCAACTGTAGCATACATGCATTAGTAAACAGTAGAAATAGAAGAAGAAGCCCCTCCCTGCATGACTAGTCTGAACAACAGTGGCACCATGCATGTTTAACCCTTGAGCTATCCTAGCCACTCATCATCTAAGATAGCACAAGGGTTAAGAACCTGCATTTCTGCCCGGTGTGTATGTAGCCTAACACCTCTAACACATGTCTGTTTCTGAATCTTAGCTCAGGAAACCTCTCTTTGTGACTGATTATTTATCTTTTATGATTCACTATAGCCTTCTTTTTTGGACTTTCTCCTGGTCTGGATGACCAGCTGGCATACCTTCTTGGGAGGGGGTCACGTGTGCATTGTAAGAGAGAGGGAGTGTGTTTTCTGTTTCCAGAAACTGTCTTGAGCTGCTTTAACACCCCACCCCCCACCCCCCTCCATCAACACTACCTTACCTCCATCCCCATGGGCAACAAAAAAACAAGAAAAGACCCCCAGCCTGCCCATCCCACTGTGCTGGGGGTTGGGGAGGGGTGGATGCTGCTGAGATTGAGTTGCTGGTTTACTGAAAATAGACTGTGAAAGACAGAATCTTTTCTATCAGGCAGACAGAGGGGTTTGATAGAGACAATCCCAGCAAAAGAGACATATCTGGCAGTGCTGAACTTCAGGGGAAAAGACTAGACACAAGGTGTTTAAGAGGGGTAAGACCTCATGGTGTGTTTTTGTGCACATGCAGTGATGATGCCCTTACAATGGTCCCTTTTATGTACCACAGACCCTTTCTAAAAATAGTCTCATGGCGACCCGGGACAACTTTGAGCATGTTTTTACTTAAAAATGATGTAAATTATACGTCTAATAACATTCAAAGCCTTTTGGTTGCAAAAAAAGTCCCGTGCTCCCACAAAATAACCCACTCTTTTTATTTGATTATTTTTATTAAGCTTTTGCCATTGTTTGTGTTGTGCCTTTTCATTGCATTTGTGTAAACACAGTGAATAGGAGCTGGGGGCAAAGGCAGCAGGTTGGACCTAAATGTTTCTTGTGGTGTAGACATTCAGCCTTTTTGACTCATTTACCCCACCAGCAGATGCATCATTCAGTTGCAGACAGTTGTGGTCGGCAATTTAAATCCACATGCGCTTTCGTTCGGAAATTCAAGTCCCGTTGCCAGGTTTCCGTGACTGCCTCTATGTCACGCTAGATTCCACAGAAGCGTGTGTGAAGCCATGCAAAAGACATCTTGAATGTTTTTTTTATTTGATGTTATGGTAAAGCTGTGTGGAAGTGAACATTTCTCTCAATAGAGGCTTGATATACTGTATTTTGCTATTCCAAGTTAAACCGCACCAGCTCTCCCAACATTTTTAATTTTTCAATCTAAGGACGTTAAAAAGAAATTGAATTCCATAGAGTAAAAGTTTTTAAACTGTGTTGAAGAACACGAAATGATACCTTTATTTCTCTTCTGTGATTCTAAAACAGCTTTGTGTTCCAATGAAACATGTTGCTTTTATGGAAAATCTTAGATTAAAGCTTGTTGGGACTTGCTCAAAGTATTTTTACTATACCAATTTACTATAGCCTGCACCAATCCTGGAATGCAAGGACCATATTGTTTTTACAATTCTCCTTTCCAACTGCGCTTTTGAGGGACATTTTGACCCTTGTACCAATATAAATTCTTGTATGGGTACTGGAAAGAAAAAGAAAAAAAAGACAGCGGGCTAAACTGTCAAAACATGAATGGGGCCAAAATACCATGTGGGAGTAAAACAAAATATTTCAAAGTCCATTGAGGGAAATCCAAAGGAAAATTGTAACTGTTATGAGATGACCACAGGACCTAAGAATTGGCTGCTATTTTGTGGCAAAATGTGAAATTTGGTGATTTTTCACATTTTACAACAATATCGGAAAGCAAAACTTTTGTTTGAGCGATTTTCACAAATTTTCCCACATGCCAAAAATCTACTACCGACCCTTGACCTCGGCAAGAGGCTGCCATCGTTTTACTAAAAACACCAGCTACAAATTTAAACTCCTTCTAGAGATTTTGATCTATCGCCTCCTAACTTCTCAAGTATAATTGGGAGACTTTTTGGGAAAAAAATTTGGATTTAAAGTTTGTAGATTTTGAACAACGTTAGCCTTTACATTACAAAAATGGTATTTTTTTGCTGCTCTCATATTTTCTTATCAAATTTATTCATATTAAATGTAATTTTCTTCTGTTTTTTAAATATATTTGTTTTACTTGCATTCTTTATTGTTTGTTGCACATTTTGTCATTTTTGCATCTTTCAGTGATTTTTCTTTTTACTTAAAATTGATGATCAATGTGTTTATGAGCCGTTTCTGTGGTAGACTCCGGTTAAAATGAAAGACAGCATTGTTTGCTGTGATTTTCACCCATCTAATGTTCTCTGTAAAAAGTAAGCATGGTTTTGCATAGGTTTTATAGAAGAAAATAGGTTTGTTTTGAAGAATTTCTTTCTTTCTTTCTTTCTCCCGAAGTATATCTGCGCTTTTACTTGAGATTTTTCTTATAAGGAGTAATTTGATAAATACCTTGCTACATACAGCTGTATGTAGTTGATCGGCCGGCTCTCCTTTACTTTTCTGCTTCTTTTCCCTATTTTTCAGTCTGTGATTTTGCCCTGGTCACTCAAACTAGAAAAACTCTTTTGCTTTCTGTGTTTTTGAAAAGGAAGTGCTAATGGATAGTTTGCTTTTGTTCTGCATGTTACATTCAACGTTGAGGTTAATTTAAATCCTGTCAAGCATTTATCTTTCCCTGAAAAAATTGTAGAGAGTTATAGTAATTAGTTTTTGTTTTTGTTTTTTTGCTTTTAGCGGAGAGTAGCTAGGGGTCTAGACAGGCCTGCAGCTGAACCAAATGATTTCTCCTTATTTTGTTGCACTATTAAAGTTTGCTGTGGTGCTATGCTACTGCAGAGTATTTGAAATATAGTGAGGGTTTTTAAGAGCCGATAAAAGAAGATAACCTGATCTTAAACATATTTAGATAGATAGTGAGAATAGATGCTGGTAGAGCAAAACAAGACTGCTTACATCAATTTGGATCAAGAGAAAGCATTTAGCATTCTGTATTTTCAAAATTGATCAGAACTGTTTGTAATTACATGTCAGTAACCAGGTTCTTTCATTGCAGTTTTAATGTCAGATAGCTCTAACTTTTTCGTAGAAGTGGATGTTTCACTTTCTAAGTTCAGAGGGCCACTCTTTGACCCGTCAACATGTGTGCTTGTGTGTTGATGTTTCAGCTGAACTCTCCGATGAACTCGGTCAGCAGCTCTGAGGACATTAAGCCGCCGTTGGGCCTCAATGGCATGATGAAGGTGCCAGCCAAACCCTCAGGCATGGCCCTGTCACTCACTAAGCACATCTGCGCCATCTGCGGCGACCGCTCTTCAGGTGAGTGGCACGAGACTAAGATGCCTGTCTGCAGGTCAAAACAAAATAAAAAGTACATCCATCCTTTTCCTAAACCCACTAAATCCCTTTCTGGGTCACAGGGTTGCTGGAGCCTATCCCAGCCACTCTTAGGCAAAAGCAGGGTACACCCTAGATGTTTTTCCAGCCCATCTAAAAAGTACATGTTGGTCCTTTTAAAATTTGGTTCAGAACCTACAAAGGACACAACTCTGTGCTTCCCCTAGTGATCAATTGTAAGGAGATTTCAACTGGAACGACTCAACCCCTTGTTTTTTTTAACAAATGAAAGAAAAACTGGACTCCCACTTCAAAATCTCTGAAAATATATCAAGATTAACTTTGCCTTAAATCAGCCTTACTGACCACAATGATAAAACTTCGCACTTCATCTTCTGGCGGTGAGAGACCTTCCTGGAATAATAACAATTAGTGAAATTATTCACTAATCTTACTAGTTGGACGCCAAAAATAAGGCACTTCAGAAGAAAACATACAATGATGATGTGAAGGGGAAATGATAGAAGCCAAAACATAGGAGCAAATGATTCCATGATTGGATAGAACAAATCCTCAAACCAGCTTTTGCTACTTTCCAGAAGTGCGGTGTGTGTGGGGAAACTTCACAGCCCATTGCTCATGTCTTTGAAATCCAACTAAGAAGCTATAATGAGAGTCAGTGATGGATAGTCTTATTTTTACCCCAAAATGAAGAAATTCTCTGCAGTGGTTTTAACACATCACAAAATGGGTCAAATGTCAATATTGGAGCTGGAATAAATATATCCTTGAAGGCAATGAAATTTGTCTCCATATGTGATCAATATAGGAAAGTTATCTCAAATTTAAAGACTTTTTGCCCTAATGAACTTTTAATTTGATGTTAAATTTATTTTTGGGCACATTTTTCTTTTATTTTTACAATGTCCAAGATCATCGACTGTCATTTGGGCAAGAAATAGCCCAAACACTTATCCACTTCACAGCAAGTATGTTAAAAGAATCACTACGGTGAAGATAAATCACACTGAAATCTTCTTTGCAGACTTTTATTTGTCCCATATTTTTGGTAAACAAAGAAAACGGTGTTTTAAATAATTTCCTGTAGATAACCATGAAAAGTTTTAGGCTAAAGGGTGAACCTGGGCATGTAATTCAGTGGACATTTTTACTGTCATCCTGCGTCATCGGTGCAGCATGCACCCAAGGGGGAAAAAAATCAAAACATTGTTTAATGGCAAGTCATGCTTCATTTAGCCTTTCTTGGAGGCTTTATTTATCTTCCCTGGTGGTCTGGCCGGCAGCAGGCGAACAAAGACACAGTTTGAGTAACACTGGGGAATGCAAATGGACTAAATCTGTTAAAAATAACAAAAAAAAGAACTGTGAGGCAGGAGAAACGTAGATGTGAACAGGGTCCTGCTCCAGCTTGCCTATAGTGGGCCTCTTTCTCTTTCACCATCACAATATGAACCCCAAACACTGTTCATTTTAATAGGCATCTGATTATAATTACTCGTTTGTTCTTCTAAACTGTGGTTCCTTTATGCTGTTTGTATAACTCAGAACTATAAATGCTGCTGTGATGTCAGCGTGAATGCTTGTTAATGATGTTACAATGCTCTATGTGATTCTGTTTGTGTTTTAATGGTCACAGGGTCTCAGGGTCTCTATCACCAATGTGACATCTAATGTGAGAAAAGAGGAGAATGTGAGAAATTCATCTTTTTTCTGGGATTTTCAGGTAAACACTATGGGGTGTACAGCTGTGAAGGCTGTAAGGGTTTCTTCAAAAGAACCGTGCGTAAGGATCTGACCTACACCTGCCGCGACAACAAGGACTGCATCATAGATAAACGCCAGAGGAACCGCTGTCAGTACTGCCGCTACCAGAAGTGCTTAGCCATGGGGATGAAGAGAGAAGGTATAACACATAGCGTTAGGATAAAATCCCTCTCTGTCATACCCTCAAATCTGTGCTAATCCACTGAAACCCACAAATTGAATCACAGTGCTGTTTATAGAAATCAGTAAAGTCGACATGTGACATAAGCATTTGGATGTGGCCTCACACAAATGTAAACTTTGTGAAATGCAATCAAGACCTTTCATATCTGCAAAGACCAAGAGCAGGTCACCTGTTGACTTTAAGGTTAGATGAATGTCATGCTCAGTCACCAACGTACAAAGAGGAACCTTCAGCTTTGATTAATAACTTTAATATACACCTTTTTAACGAGATGTCACTGGTGAGGCCTAAATAACATGCTCTTTGACATAACATAAGCTGTTTCTGACGTTGCAAAAAGTAGCATTTCACATCGCTTTGCGCTGCTGGGTGCAGGACGGCTTTTCTTCGCTTCAGAATCTGCTGGAATGATGTTAATTTGTAAACGGTTAAAAAGTCACGATAGTCAAAAGAATGAAAACACTGCAGCTAAATCTTTTGTTTTAAAGGTTTAATGAACTGATTTTTATCTTGTAGCATCAATGGACTGAAACCATGGATTCAAAAAAAGTATTCTTAGCAGCAACAGTGACTTTGATGATAGTCTGAAGAAATAGGGCGTAAATAGAAGATGTGACATCTCATCTTTCTTTTACGTAGTTGAAGGCTAACCACTGGAACCCAGAGTAGGCACTTGTTGTAGGCTATTGAGTCTAACATTTTAACATTCAACGTAATGCGCATTTTGAAAATCAAGACAAAATCTGTACTTGCGGAAGTCAACATAAAAACGATTCAGTTTTATGTTATTTAAAGTATTTTTTTCACAGTACCGAGAAATTACAGTCTGTTCTCTAAAAGCACAGACAGACTGTAATTTCAAGTGATCTGTCATGTTAGTTAAAGGTCACTGCATCCGCTTCAAGAAAATGCTAAAACATACGTGTTCGTTTTTTTGTTACATATTTCCTTGAAGGTCATTTGTTTTGTAGGCTGTGTGCTAATGAATGCCGACGATGTAACCACAATCTTTCTCACTCTGTAATAAATTAGATGAGGTTCTTGAATTCTGCAAGACAGAGTTGTTTGCTTTACTTATCTGACTTCTGCGACCCATTTCAGAAAATAATTGTATAGAATTTTTGAAAATGACATTTACATAAAGCAGTGATGTTAAATACCCACTCTGATGAGAATTGTGTTTTTAATATTCTCAACATGTCCTTGTAGCATTTTCTGACAATGGAGGAGATATGAAAAGAAAATTCAGATTAAAATGGCATTTCTGAGTATTTTTTTATTGAAATTGTTAAGTAGGAAAATGAAAAAAGCACACACACAAAAAAGATTGTATTTCTTACATACATTGACTGTATAGGAGAACTAGACTGAGTGATCCCTCCCCACTCGTGTTCCAAAAAGGAAGTAAACCTGGCTCCAAGAAGCCAAAATCCCATAGACTTCTATTGAGATGTAAAAAGCTATTACTCCTTCATTATATCTGTCAGAATGACCGTTCTTGCTCTCCTACTTCTTTTTAACATGTTCTTGCTAATCCAATTTTTTTTCATGATATTTAATCCTTTTTATAATTTATTCAAGTTAAAAACTGACCAATCAGTAACAGCAAGTGGTGCCCTGCTGGCCCCCACCTCGAACGTTGGAAGCTGAGATTGAAAGATTTTACCGAGCCGTTTCAGTGGGTGCGGACATGAACAAATTTACTCCTGATTGGCAACAAAAGTTGCCATGGAAACCAACTTGGACACTAATGTTAGGTGAGGGGTGTGAGGGCCGTCAGCTAGTGGCAGAGCATGTAAACAGAGGGCTCAAGATCAAAAGATGATCGGAATGGGTCTTTAAAAAATAAGAAGCAAATCATGAAGGTCGCTTGACAATATAACAAAAAAAAAAGAGAACAGATGTGGTTCTCAAAAGTAACACAATTTGATCTAGATGTGTTTGAGCAAATCCCATTCATCTGACTTTAAAGTAATTTATCATAAACCTGAGCTTCACTCCCAAGTTTTACCCACAAATGCAGCCCTTAGTCACACAGTAACAGCATGTGCACACTCAGCAAGATTTCCACAGTCTGTCTCTTGCTCTTTGCTCCTTTCGTTTCCGAAAACACCCTAAGAAAGAAACGACAGGTTTTATAGCTCTATCATTTTCCACCTCTAACATGGTACACAGCAGTGAAAAGACAACTCAAAAGGGTTAGATTTATCCCTGTAGTTATTAGAAATAAAAATAAAAGTATGAAACCTGTAGCGAGGAGCATCCTCTCGCTCTGGTAAACTCATTAGCCCGTTTGCCCAAATTCTGAGCTCAGAGGTGCTTTTGTGTTTTCTGCAAACTTCCTCTTTCACTGCTGACAGCTGAGTTTCCACAACTCCGCTTTGCTTTTTGCTTAGCAGTTCTTCTGAAAAACATGCAAACTAGCATCTCTTTTTAAAAGGAGACCTTGATCCTGGCCATCTGTTGCTATGGTTATGTTTACATGCCAGAGTGACATCTTCTCAGTTGCTTCGAGATAATTGTTGTCCTATCTAATCTAAAAAAACAAAAAAAAATGCTCAATTAGAAGCCGAGTTAGTAAACATTGTTTGTGAATCACTGTGGAGCTTCTGCTGAGAATTATTATGTGCTTAAGAACATGAGAAGAAAAACAGACCCTGGAGTGTGGATTTTAACACTTCACGTAGGTGTTAAAACAGTAGCACTGGCAGTTATGCTGTCAAGCCCTTTTTCACACAGAAAACAAAAATCACGAGAATTGTTTTGAATGGAGATTAAATCTGGTGTCAGTAATGCAATGAAAGTAAAGAAAGAGATAAGGATTCTTAATGTTCCACTCTGATCACTTTTTGATTTCTTTTCAATGCATTCCCAGTGGTCTTTTAATTATGATTTTGCCATTTTTAGCCAAAATCTTGTCTTCTAGGACATAGTTTCTGCAGAGCGGCAGTAGTTCATCAGAAATCTCTCTCTGAGTTGTGGGCAGAACTGTTGGCGCTGAGTGTGCCTGCCCCTTCTGTCCGAATTCCATCTGTTTACACTCTCTCTAACCTTATCTTTCAGCCCCTTAAACCCACCTATCCCAACATTAACAGTGCAACAAAATTGGTGAGAAATATTGGAGCTATGCAGCTGCAGAGTTTTGAGCCCGATGCCAGATTTGACGAGGAAAAGAGGTTCATGAATCTAGTCATTTACACGTGGATGCATCAGGATGGAGCGGAGCAGGAGGTTTGTGGTGTGCCATTGAAGGTTTTACGTCACACCTACAAACTTTTCCAAAGGCGTTTTTTCACCAGCTCCTGATTCACAACAATTTGAATAAAATATACTCAGAAAGGATATTTTAAGCTAAATTTTCTTCATATATGTCCTCCTTCATCAGAAAAACGCCACAAGAACGTGTTAAAAACACAATTTTCATCGGAGTGGGTATTTAAGATGAAGGGTTCATCATCACATTTTTAAATCTTTACTGGATTTTTCTTGACCCTTTCTTGGCCCTGCATCCCCTCCCTCCCTCTTTACTTTTATTTATGTCATTGTTTGGCTCTTTACTCCCTTCAAGGATATTATCATTTACTGCCTCTTACCTCACTGGCTGTCGCCTAAGCGTTCCCAGCACCCTGAGGGCTGTGGTTAGACAACAACAGAGCCCAAAAGGCTAACCGAATCCGCAGAAAAACGGGATTAAATGAATTTATGCTCCCTCAGTCAGGACAGGAGAGAAAGAAGGGGGAAAATAAAGCTAACATGATTTCAGCCCTCCTCACCTCTCTGTGACCGACACAAGTATTCTACCCTTGGGCTGACCTCCACTGCCAGACAGCAGTTCCTCCAAAGTGGGGCCCCTTTCTTCTTCTCTAACAACCCCTGCTTCCCTTTCCCTCACAACAAGACCAAGGCCTCTCCAACTCAAGACGTGAAACAGAAACCAGAGTAGGGAAAACTTACCAACACCCCTCTGCCTGACATGTGTTTGAAGGATTTCTGGGTGTACCTTTAAACCTGAGGGACGCATTTGACTTTCTAATAAAACAACCTCATCGCACAAGAAATTCCTTCAATTTCTTTTGACTTGTTTAAAGAAAAAGCGTGCACAAACTCGATTTCCACGCTATCTTGAGTGAATTAAATGGCTGTATAGCCTCTCACAAAGACAAAACACACATGCATCTTTTTACTTGAGGGTGGACATGCGGTTTCTCCCGCCTTGGCTACAAGTCTCTGTGTCTGCTCACCACACAAACTATTTCCTGTCTCAGCTCTCCGAGCCAATCGGATGACAAAACTAACACAGCAGTGTATTAAATCTGCCTTTGTACACTACAAAGCCTTATTGATGTGTGCCGAGGCTTTTTTATCAAGATGTTCTTGCCCTATTTCAAGAAGTGTGAGAACATTTTCTTGTCTTTGAGCAATTTGTGTTAAAAGAGAAGACTTTTCATAAAAAACAACAAGAAAAATATTTTTATTTAAGAGAAAAGTGAAGATTTGTTTAGTGTCAGCTCTGAAGGGTAGGGGGCTGAACTTTCTCAGATATTTAATTCGCTATTCACTATTATAAAAGTACACATAATAGGCTTATTCCTGCATCATATGCACATCTCATTTATGAACTATTTTTAATCTACCACTAATGTGTACTGTTGGATAGACAACATGTTTAAGTTTTTGGAAAAGGGAACTGTTCTTTTTTGAGTTTCTTTAAAGATCCACCCCAATGAAAACTTTTTTCTGGTGTTTTTAATATGTTCTTGTTGCATTTTTCTCATGATGAAGGACATATATAAGGAAAATTTAGCTTAAAATTCAGTTTCTAAGTATTTCTTTATTCAAATTGTTATGAATAGGGAACAGACGAAAAAATACCATTTGAAAAAGCTTGTAGCAGTGTCGTAGGGGCTCCAATCGGTGGGTCACAAGCTCCCTGCTCCACTCCATTCCAATCCGTCCTCTTATCGATGACTAGATTCATTTACATCTTTGTTTTCCTCGTCCGATCTGGCATATGGCTTAAAACTGTACAACTGGATAGCTTCAATAGTGTTCACCATTTCTGTTGCGGGAAAGAGAGTAAACAAAAGGGATGATGGGAAATGAGGGCCGTCTTACAACAGTCCCGCCCACAACTCAGAGGTGACATTTTTAATGAACTCCTGCTTCCCTGCAGTAAACGACACCTTTTTTTAAATTTGTCTAAAAACAGCAAAATCATAATTAAAAGACCACAAGGGACACTTTCATAATAGTTCAAAAGATGATTGGAGTGGGAGTGTAACGACTATTTTCTTGCTTTCTGTCTGATGTTATTTACTTGTTACTTACTTGTAGCTGCTCTGGCTGACGTTGATAAACAGCAGTAGTGACCAGAACCAGTTTTGTTACACGCAGCTGTTCAGGAGGAGCGTCAGCGAGCGAAGGAAAAAAACGAGAATGAGGTTGAGTCCACCAGCTGTGTAAACGAGGACATGCCGGTGGAGAAGATCCTGGAGGCCGAAGAAGCGGTGGAACCCAAAACTGAGACCTACATCGAGACCAATCTAAGCGTGCCATCTAACTCGGTGAGCTTTACCTTTTTTTCTCATATGATGAATTAGGACACTAATTTGTGATTGGAAGGAGTATTATTCATTTTCTGGAAAGAGGTGTTGCACTTCACAAATTCACATAACCGTATGTGTACAGCTTTGTGAACATATTACACTGTCATATATACAACCAAACACGAGTAATCACACAGATGTGTTAATTTTGGAATCAAAAGCCGCTGGCGCTGTCCTACTTGACTCAATAACATTTGTGTTGGGATGAGCTTGTGGGATTTTGTGACCTTATGATTTTAGGAGAAGAAAAATATTCGTCACTGTACTAAACAGGTTAGAGAAGGCTGTAAAGGTTATTAGCCTCCTTACTGTCTCTTAGGGCTGTCTCATATCCTGCAAGAAAGGAGAAATACTTTTTTGTGCCAAAATAGAGATTGTTCAGATCAGGAACCTTGATATTTACACCTCTGTGAACTGCAGGTCCTTCACTGCAGCACACATCAGTTATATTAAAGCCTTAGTCACAAGTGTCTGTATGAGGTGTTGACGCAGTTTCTGGGTTGTCCGGGCTGATGGAGGGTCGTAGAAAGGAACGGCCACATCTTAAGGGAAGTACATGTCTATGTTGTAGTTCCCCTGTGACCCGTATGGACACATTGACGAGTGTCGTGTGTGTGGTAAGTGTGTTGTAAAATATTTGTAAGGCTGTAAGGCTACTGTAAATAGCACACTTACGACATACGGGTGATGCTGTCGTATGGTGCCCTTACGCCCCACTGTAGTCTTTATCAAGATGGGAGTACTGGCCCCTTACTGGTGCGTTAGGTGTGCACAGGATATGACAGTGCCGTAGAAGGCCCACAGGATGTCCTAACAAACTATACTCTGATCGGCTAATTCCTTTATTTCTAAAAGCACTTATTACGTGAGCAGCACTTGCACAGTCCACAGGTTTGGAGGGGTCAAGAAATGATGCGTGTGTCTCACCTACGTCACCCTTGCATGTTGTATAAGTGTTCGCTACACAGCATTCCCGTTGGAAAAAATATTCATGAACATTTTGACTCTACTTTATCACCAAGTAGTCTTGAACCTAGTAATTTCTTCTGCAGACAACTCGTATTTAGCCGTAAGGGCAGTTGAGACTAAGGATTAAGCATCCTTGTAAGAGTTAAAAAACAAAACAAAAAGACAATATAGCTACAGCACAGATACACACAGATATATACTTTAAGGGATTAAAAAGGAGGAGAACCACTAGTTTGAAGCTGAAATAGAACAGCTCTTGCTTGTGTGTCATTAACGTGTCTCAAATTTTATCATTGTGTTTGGTATGCATCCATAGTATTCATATCCACGCTCTTCAGTGTTTAACTAATCACACACTAGCTCTCATTTTCTGCTGCAAGAGCACATTTTTTCTAGCCTTAGTTGTGCCATCCTGTGTAGTGTTAGGTTGTTAAGGGTGGGAACCCTTCATACCTCACAGGAAGCTTTCTTGTCTCTATGCCAGCAGCTTTGCTCTCCTCCTTAGACTAGTTTATGATCTCAGCTGGGTATCTAATGACCAACATAGTGTAGCTGTTGATAGTCCTGATTCTTTATCACATATATATTTAGTGCATAAAGTCATTTCTTTGTGTGTTTGGTGTGTGCACACCAATGCACAATGAGGAATTTGTTTATATTCATCCAAGAGCGTATGCTTTCTTTCATTTTTACTCCCACATTGGACAAAATGATCCCAGTTCTGGTTTATTCCACTGTAACACCATCCTCTGTTGCTTGGCAGAGAGGTGGGAACCACAGAGAAGCACATCAAACGAAGCATGATTTGCTTTGAGCGTTGCTCTTAATCAACTACTCCATAGCTATGTCTCAATTAGTGGGAATAAATCTATTCAACTTCAAACTGCCGTCAGTGCATTAGACACTTTCATTTGTGTCAGCTGCCTCTTCTGAGATTATTTTAAATTGGCAAAAGCAAACTTTTCAAAAACGGTAACTTCTAAATATGTCAAAAGTAGTGTAACAAGAAGCGCAGGTGTTAGAATCCCATTTTGTTCTGTATAAAGAATTAAACATTTTCCCTTAACCCTTGTGCTATCCTAGGCACTTTAACATTGGGAGTTGGGTCATCTAGACCCACTAGACAGTGCACTGAACCTTTTTTCTTCTTCAATGATTTGTGATCTTCACTGGTGTCCATGGATTACATGAAATCTTTTCACCTTTATCCACTTTTGTCATGGTAGGGAGAACACGTCAATGTAAGGGTGGGGTCATCTAAGATAGCACAAGGGTTAAATACATACAGGTTTCAGTACTGATCATTTTAACTGACATGGTATTGAGATTCAGCTGTTATTGTTGGTTTTATCTGGAGTAGTATATAAAGAGCTAAGAAAAAATCTTCTGCTGTTAGTTTATTCTCACTTTTTACATTTTAAATAAGAATGACCTGGTATTTACACTGTGTAGCTGTTTAAAGACCCACTGTGATCATCTTTTTTCTATTTTAAAAGTGTTTCCAATGGTCTTTTAATTATGATTATGCCATTTTTAGCCAAAAAATGTTAAAAAATGGTGTCTTTTTTCGGGACATAGTTTCTGCTGAGCGGCAGTAGTTCATCAGTAGTTCATTCTGAGTGGTCAGAGGAACCGCTGTCACAGAGCAACCCCCCCGCCCCCCTTGCCCTCTCCACTGCTGACATGCAGCAGGAAGCTTGTAGCGTATTTTCTCTGTCCAATTAAGCCCTTTTTTTCAGACTGCATTTTTATTTGTCTGCTCCTGGTTCACGACAATGTGAATAAAGAAATACTCAGAAATTCAGTTTTAAATTTAATTTTCTTTATATATGTCTTTCATCATCAGATAAATCATGTTAAAAACTCCAAAAGCACAATTTTCATCAGAGTGGGTCTTTAAGTGTCAAGTTTAAAGCTCCCTGCCCTCTATTTGGTGAAGGTGCTGATACTCATCTGTTTTGATTTTTTTAACTGACTGCTTACACTGATGTAGTTTCTCACCTCCTTTCCTCAGGTGTTATCCCCCCTCTCTTCTCCCACTATTAACTGTGTCGTGTTTGACACAGAGGAGACTGAGAGTGATGAATAATGCATCAGACAGACGGTTACCGAAAGCGTCCCACATAGCCACAGCTTTCTCTGGAATTCTGCAGCAAACAGAGGAGCTGTGCAGCAGCCTGCCAGAGAAGTGAGCAGGGAAAGGGGGAGGGCTTGTTCTGGGATTTGTCTGCTGCAGGGGAGGGAAATGTCCTGTGAAGGAAAGGTAGAAATCTGAGGGCTGTTATGAGAATAAGTGGGAGCTATTTTGGGGGACAGATGGAAATATAGTAGATGAATGTTGACATTTAGGAAGAGGGAGAGGAGCTGGGATACACGAGGGAGCGACTGGCAGCTCTGACACTAATGCACCAAGTGTGTTAAGGTTGGGCCCGCTGGGTCGCTCAGACCTCACTGCCCTACACCAAAAAGATGTTTCCTGAACAACCAGCTAATGCTGGGAAATAACCTTTGTTTTTAATAACTTAAATTAAACATTGACTGTATATGAGAACTGAACTGTGTGACCCCCCTCCCCCCTCACTTTCCAAACAGGAAGTACCCACTGGTTCCAAGAAACCAAAATCCCATAAACCTATTTAGAGAAATAAGCAGCTATTACTCAGTCAATATATTTTTCTGAATAAAATTCTTGCTCTGCTACATTTTTTTACATGTTCTTGCTAATCCTATTTTCCCCCTATATTTTTACTGTAGTTTAAGTTATTCAAGTCATAAACTGACCAACCCGATGCTTCATTAAAAGTGTTTGGTCCCACATCCAATGCCTGAAGCATTTAATTGACAAATTTTGTGTAGCCTGCTTTCAAGTCTTAGGGCTGTGGACTTTCAACAATCTCACTCCTGATTGGCAAGAGTGGTTGCCACAGAAACGCTGACTCAGACCAATCAGTTTTATACTGATAATTTCTGGTTCCAACATGGTGACGTCCATATTGCGTAAAAATAGCGACTCAATTAACTTTATTTCATTGGAGGCATTGGATTTTTGTGGAAATCCAGAGAAAAAGTACTTAAAAATTGTTACCAGTGCTTAAGTCTGGATAATATGGCCTAAAAATTAAAAGAAATTATTTTTGCCACATCAAATTTGATTTCCTATTATTTTTTTACCTCCCTTTATTTTCTTAAGCAAAAATTGCACAATTGCAAATATTTAACAAAAAATCTTATTTTAACATCTCTATTGGAAGTTGACCTGAATTCAAAGTGTAATTAATTACAAGCTAAAGCACTCGAAAGCAAGACATAAAAGGACGGGAGATCATTTTGATAACATGTCTGAGGGAGCACTGGTGAACAGTTAATTCAAATTTGGCATTTCGGAAGATTTATTTTTGGAAAAATCTGGATTTTTGTTTTTTCACCACCCTGCCCCTTTGGACGTCTATTGTTCAGAGTAAGATTACTCCGCCTGTCTCTGTACATTAAAATGGCAATGAGTAAAGTGGAGCTTGCTCCCAAAAATCAATATCTTCAGTTATATTGAACTGTTGCAACTTAAGACTTGGATCAACAGACCACATGTGCGAAATCTGTTTTAAGGCTTTTGCTAACAAAAGTGGGAGTACGACAAATTTGTTTCAATATCTGAAACAGAGTCACAGATGTGATGCTAATTTATCCTAAACCACAATCTTATACCACCTTTTTTATCTGTCTAAATTAATTTCCATTTAGGTTTGATCATTTTAGTTATGCTTCCTTTTTTAAATAATGTCTATTTGAGCTTGATAGAATATTTGCATTTTTTTTAATTTATTTTCCTTAATAATTCTACACATTTACGGTAACTTTTTCAAAATTTCATACATCACTCAAAAGCTCCAAGAAAAAGCTATCTTTTTTTTTTCTTCTAAATTTAGGGAATCTAACTCTTTAAATGAATTGGAGCTTGGAATTTTGGCAGAGCATCTGCATTCAAGCTGCCCCGGGCACAAGAGCTGCTCTCTGAGTACTGGCAACAGGCAACCCCCCTCACCAGGCCTCCATTGAAAAGCGCTGCCCCGTACTATAATTAATCACAGGGCCCGGGTCATGAGTATACACCATGAATAGGCTACCGCCGCTGTCTAATGGCCGGGGTCTGGCCAAGCTGAATAAAAGTGTGTTTATCTCATGGTGACCTAGAACAGGAGTTAAACAGGCGTTAGTAATATGCCTTCAGTCAGAGTAGAGGTTCTCCCTTCAGGAGCAGGAGTAGAGGAGAGGATTCTTTCATTCGCTAATCTGCAATGTTTCCCTTAGATCGCCGATCTCTTACTTCTTTGGAATCAGTTTTCTTGTCTATTATCGCGAAGCTCTCCATCCTTCTCACATGGAGAGGCGAAAATATGGCTGTTGTTTGGAGAGTAATTAGTTGATGAGTCATCCCCACTTGGATTTGAGGATGAGTTTTCTTTCTTCATTCTAAAAATAAGTGGAACACTTGAGCAACTCATTTTCATGCTGATTTGTGCGAGCGGCCAATTTCCTCCATGTTGTCACACCAACATAAACCGGTTCAAGCAGAATAATGAAAAATTGAAAGGCAAATCTTTCGTCTCCCCTCCTCAAGTGATGAAAATTTCATAGGACAGTATGCAAGCCTGGCATTTCTCCAGCTGCATTGCAGTTATGATGCCGTAAATCCTGTTATTTGCCTGGAATGAAGATAGTGCAGTTTGTGGCAGATGTTTAAACAAATAGAAGGAAACTTTATGTCAAATTCTCTTGCTTATTTACTTCTTTTTATTCATCTAGCAGTGACTTGAGTATGTTAATTCTCAGAGCTTAACAATAGAAGGACACAGCTCACTAGTCCATTGTAGCTGAACATTAAACACAGTAATGTGATGCTTGAAAACAGTCCTGGAGAGTGTAAACTTCTCTCCCCTGTCATCTCCACCAACGGAAGCAAAAAAATAAATAAAACTGGTCAGCGTCCATTCAGCATCCATAAGGTTCATGGATTTTAATGTGAACTCTGAGACTTCTCTTCCTCATGAGGCAGAGTTGATACCTGTTTTATTTTTCTATTTATTTATTTTTTCCTGACCTGCATTTGGAATAGATCGTCGTACATCCATGTCTGGAGAAGACATGGAGCTGAAAACTGAGGCTATCAGTCCACTGTCCTCCACCGAGATCCCACACTTAAATATTCATAAGACGCCTGTTGTCTTTCTGTTTCTGAAGTAGAAAGTTTCCAAAGCAGTGTCTGCTTAGTGTTTGCTCTAGTGTTTCAGCTGCAGGGATGTGATGCAGCACAGTGAGTGTCTCCCTTCAGGGAGGGAGCATGGAGGAGAGGACAGGTTAGTCCTACGTCTTTGTACTACAAACAGAGAAAGTGAATGCAGATCAGATTCCTTCTTCATCTTGAACTAATCTCCTCATGAGAGCTGCGGTTGATGCCAGGATCCTTCTGGCTTTAGCTTCGATCTGAGGGATTTTAAGTGAGAACTGGCAAAGAAGTTGCAGACTGTCTTTATGGGACTGTAAGTTCACACAAGGAAGACGTACTGTATTTAAGATGGCTTACTTGGTTTTGTGTCACAGTGAACAATGTTTTGTTTGGGGTTCCACTTAGTCACACCACTGACATAAATTACTGGACTAAGACTGACCACATTTTGGGAATTTTCTTAATAAACCAGTTTATGCTGCGGTAAGGTAACCTTAGAAAAATTATTGCTCTTTTTTTTTTTCTTACACCCAGTGTAACAGAGACCTACAAATTTACCTTTAAGATATTAAAGACAGTTTCATTGTTGGAACATTTTCTCTAATAAAAGATTACCATTTAATTATATTATCATCTTTATCGTCCTGCAAATGTTGGAATTTGTGTCCCTCTAAATCACAGCAAAAAAGAGGTGGCCTAAAATATGAAAAGGACACTAATCTTAAGAATAAAATTACTAGAAAGTAGTACAATTATCTATCCATGCAGCAAGTCATTTTTACTTAATAAGTAATCTTATGATATATCAATATCTAGAAACGAGAAGTTCCATAAAAGAATTCAAAAAGGGGGGAAAAAAACATAAAAAGTTGGAGATACTTCAAATTAAAATCTTTACAGCCCAATAATATGTAGCTTTTGCTAGTTCTAAGAAAATAGTTTGTATTTTTTTAATTTTTATGTAACTAATTGTAGTTCATTTTAATTACAGTGACAAAAAACTAGTGTGTCTAGAAATAAATGACTCATTTTAGAACAAAATGTGAACAAGATGAAAATACAATCCTAGTACAAGTTAGCCCATCTTAATAAATTCTCATCAAATCTAAAACTAGCACTTATTCTTAGTTTTTCTTTTGCCAACAGTATGGAGCATTTTAGTAATCCTTTCCCTATCTATAGATCCTATAGCTCTTAATGAGAAAAAACAGTTCTTCTACGGTGATTTTGGGAAAAGCTTGGAAAGGTGTCGGGCAAAGATAAGTTAAAACAGCTTGAAACCTAAAATAGAGGTTTTAAATCTTTGCAACTTTCAAATAGTTTGCAGAGTACAGTCGGCTTATAAAAATGAGAATATGTTGGGGAAAAGCGCATAATTAGGATTGATATGTTTTATTTAAGCAATAAATGTAAAGCTATGCATTTTTAAAAATGCCAGGGCTATCTGTGTTGTGTTTTACTCCTGCTGTTACGCTCCTAACATCTCAAGGCTTGACAACGTAAAAAAATCAATAAATCATTGCAGCCATCTCTCTGCTTGATCTGGACTGTTTGTTACCAAGAAACCTGTTAGCTTTGCTGTCCTGAGCAATGAAAAAAGTCAGACCTTTTCATTTGTTAGCTAAAATCAGAGCTGTTTGTTTTTCTTATTTTGCAAAAGCATCATTTTTTCTTGTGACATTTTTTTGGCCCCTTCAACCACATGTAAGCATGAAGGAAGGACTTTTCTGTGAGATTGTATAATATTTTTTAAAGTATAATGCGATGTAATAATGAGATGGTTTTGGAAGCTTATGTGCATCAAAAACCCCAAACCATCCATAGAACACATTGGGTATATATATTACAAGGTCCCCCTTTAAGCTTCCCTGCACTTGTTCATTAGGAAAGTGTCTCAGTAAAGCCTCTCAAGGGTCTCTTGAGCTCCGCCAGCAGTACGAAAGTGTTTCAACTCAAAGGTCCCAAAAGGAAGAGCCCGCTCAGCGAAAGTTGTTTTTTCACCCAGCAGCTCTCTGCAGGTATTTCCTCCACAAGCTGGGACAAAGTGACTGTTTGTTTTGTCTGCCTCCTCACCTTCCTCTTTGCAGGGTATCACTCACAGAGTAGCACTTGTTCAGTGTCGAAGTGTGTGGCAAAAAAGGCAGCGATGGGAAACTTAATCCACGATTGGCCCGAGAGTCGAAACAAGCGATGAAGTGAAAATACAAATGTAGCATTCATTCATTTGAGCTGTTTTTGTGTTTGTTTTCTCCTAGCCCAACGACCCAGTGACAAATATCTGTCAAGCAGCTGACAAGCAGCTATTTACCCTGGTGGAGTGGGCCAAAAGGATTCCTCACTTCTCTGACCTGCCGCTAGATGATCAGGTCATCCTGCTCCGAGCAGGTGGGTCAGCACTTGGGTCCCATTAATTTCACAAATTAAGATCAAACATTCATGGATTGAACTACCATTCTTACTATGCTTTGTATGTTTAATGGTTGCTAAATGTGTGTCTTTGCACTGGAAGAAAGAAAATGTAAATAATATTTATTTAATCACCATCATTTATACCTTTAATTAGAACAGGAGATCAGAATCAACAAAACATAACAGATAAAAACACAAAGATTGTGTTACTTCAAAGCCAGTCACAGTCAAAAGTGTTTCTGTCAACTTCCTGGTTAACTTCTGCAGTAAAAAAAACATAAACATTAATGTTGTTTAGGGTCATTTATCAACAAATCCTTCAAATGTTTTCCACAATTTTTCCATCTTCAAAATTTTGTTGGACTACCGTTCCAGTCGATAGATGACGAGAAGATAGGGAATTGCCACAACACCTTAAAAAAATGACTCTTTAAAAACTAGAAAACACTGACACTTTACTTTGAAGATTTATAAACTTCCAGTGACAGTGGCACAAGTGGTTTATTTAATTTTTTCACTTAAATTCCAAACATATTCTCCATATTAAAGCGATATTACATTGACAAAAGTTTATTTTACCATACTTTACTATATTTATAATATTACTAATATTTCATCATATTTGTACTCAAATTTTCAAATATCCAAGTATTCTGTAATCAATGCAGGTCAGCACTACGCCAGCTAACTCCTTAAAGTTGGAAAAGAATGGTGTCAGGCTGCCCGACTTAGGCCACACTCCCATAATTACTGCATTAATCGGATTTTTGTGGAAAAGCAAACTAGCTGCTAAAGATCACAGATGCAGCTCCAAGCAGCATGGAGTGAATCATCTGTCACTTCTGCTACATTCACCGCTGCCACATGCTGAAAGCTCTTCAGGGTTCTCCCAACACATTGCCTACGTTCCAGGCCTGTCACTCCGAATTACACCATCATGTGGAAAAAAACAGATATGCGCAGCAGAGCCATCACTTTAAAAAAAAAAATGCTCCCATCATTTCTCCTCCTTTTCACATTCAATGATGGAGAGACTTCACCAGAGTAGAAAGACATTATTCTGCAGAGCTCGTCTCTTCTTTGCTCTCAGGTTTTCTATAAATAACCACTTTAGTTCTGCTGTATCACGGATAAAAGCATCCCAGCTTCTCTCAAAGCCAAATCAACTGTGGGGAGAAGAGGCGAGTGTTACCAGGCAGAACAGTTAAAGGAGCCCTGTCACTCCTGCAGCGGCGTCTAGTGTCTTCGCCGCCCCCCATGTCAGGCCCCCTGCTTTGGCACATCAAGCCTGTTGTCTTTATTGTGATGGCAGGCGCAGTTCATCCCTTTAACACGCCTGTCTCTTTAGAACACACGACTCAGATGTCTTAGTAATAACCTGATGCTTTTGCTTGGGAAAACTGCAGGGTTTCATGGTGCTTCTAATTGCTTCATTGGAATTCTACTTTTGTTGTCCATTTCACTTCATCTGAATGCAGCATGCACTGTTGCATATTTCTCACTTTTCTGCAATCTGTTCCCTCATCTTCCTCAGGTTGGAATGAACTCCTCATTGCATCATTCTCACACCGTTCCATAGCAGTGAAAGACGGGATTCTGCTGGCGACGGGGCTGCACGTCCACCGCAACAGCGCTCATAGCGCCGGAGTCGGAGCCATCTTTGACAGGTGATTTACTTCTACCTTTCTAAACTTTGACACCGTTTCCGGCCCCATATTTTAAAGGCTTGTAGTTGTGATTACATTGGCTCCTAAGTCATCACACACAAATCCTGCTTGAGCTTTAACAAACTTTAATATTCTGCTTTATGACAGCATCTGCCATTTATGTTTTATTTAACAAAATATTACACTTTTACTTGAAGTTTTGAGCAGTGTCGGAACTATTGACTGAGTCCAGTGTAATAAATATGTGTACCAATGCGTATTGGAGCTCTCAAGGAAACTCTGACCTGCTCAGAAGATGTAAAAAACTCCATGCAAAGTTGAGTGAAGTCAGGAGAACTCAGGAACCACGCTGGTGACGTTTGACGTTCTGGGATAGCTAGCTGAAAAACAGACGTACTCTCCTCAGCATCATCAGTCTGAGCGGATTCAAGATGGAATGTTTTGGAAGTTACTGATATACTTTCTGTAAAATCTTTACCAAAAAATGCATATGCCTTTTTTTAAGACACAATAATTTCAAATGTTGAGCAACACATGAAAAAAGAATTGATGTGACATGATCTTTCAGTAGAGAAATCTCTGCTGAAGTTTTTTTAGGAGTTGATGTTGGTCATTATCAAATAGAAAATGATACATATTTTTGTGTTTATAATTGTTTTTAAAATTTTAAGTTAATAAAAAAAATCAGCTAATTTTTTTTCTTCATTAAGATACCTGGCTGGCTTCTTAAATAAGAAAAAGGTTTTACTTTTATTTTTTTTACTCAAACATGATAATGGAAGCATCATGATGCGGGCTGGTGAGTCTGAAGAGTTGACCCAAAACCAACGCATTCAGTTCTTAACATTTTATCTTATATAGTAAAACCACAAAATCGCTGCCATAACCTCTGGAGAGTTGTGTGAAAATGCTGAAGTGACCCAGAATTGAACTGAACAATTAAGGATCTCTGATTATGGCCAGGCATTCCCAATCCAACCCAAACGGTTCTGCCAAGAACGTCGAAATTTCCAAAAGAAAACTGAGCCAAGCTCCTACAGTCATTGCCAAAACAATGGAAAAAGAAGTCCAAAATAAAACAAGCAAACAAAAAAGAAAAAGATTTCTGAGGTGTTTGCTTTATCGTACAAAAGTAAAACTTTGATGTGTTTGAGAGCAGAGCTGGAACCCTTTGATCTGCCCGGTAACTAGCATTTACAAGACCTATGCTATCTTTTCACTCAGTGTGGCAGAGATGAGGATTCAGGGTAGTGATTAGGCTTCATTACCTACTACCGTCTCTCTTTTGCCCATCCAAATGAAGAAACTAATGAACTCACACACTCCAGTCACCACTTCTGTCTTCCCTTTTTTTTCCTTGTTGCTCTTTTGGTTTGGAGCAAATTGAATTGTGCTGAATTAAGAGCAGCAATTGACCTGAGACTCCAAACGGGAGGGCAAGAAAGAAACGGACTAAGATGCAGTCATAGAAGGGGGAGCAGTTTGAGAGACACACCCACCAGTGATGCCATACAAACTGTCAGCTACTGAGCTCCATCCTTCATTTCCAAAAAAAGAGTAATAATAAATTATATTCAAAAAAGTCTATTTTTGAATTAGAGACATTTGCCGCATTAGCGTATTCACAGTACCTTGCTTGCAACACCTAAAAAAACAGACTGACAGCCCTAAACTAACATTAGTGTGACAATGTCAACTCCCACCTTCCTAGTAACACGTAAAAAAAACAGTTTGACGCTGCTACATGTTAGCTACGGTAGTTTATTCACAATAACACCCAGCCTTGCTTGCAACAGCACAACCAGAAATAATCCATATATAAGGCGCTCTGGATTATACGGCACACTGTCAATTATTGAAAAAAATTCAGACTTTTAAGGGCATTTTATTGTGCGGAAAATACCGTAGTAAATTTTGGCTTTTTAATTGGAAAAATCACAAAAAAATGAGATCAAACAGTTTTTAATGTTATAACAAAGATCAAACTTGTAGAAACAAAATGAAAACATTTCTTTTAAAGAAAAAAATCAAAGACAAATTCAAAACAATGTGAAAAATGTCTAAAAACCAAATAGCTAGCGGCGGCGCGCGCGAGTGCAGCGGCTCTCAGCTCTCCAGCATGGCTTTTTGTTCTATTGTTTGTATTTTATTTACTTTTGGATTTTTGCTACGCCGATTTTAAATACCACCGCCAGTAAAAGTTATGTAGCTTGTACATATGTATATTTTCAGTTAAACAGAATTTTATAATTCTTTAGAAGATTACCTATTTTTATTGTTTAAGCAGCTGGAGAGCACCGGAAATTTCGTTGTCACAAGTTTCTTGTGTAACAATGACAATAAAGGCTTTCCGATTCTGATTCTGATTCTGACTCTGATTCAATGTTCTAAGGATTTATTCAAAGGGTGTCACAATGATGTTTCAGAAATCTAGTTATGTTTGTTTTAAACCAAAAATGTCAAAGCTAAAAACTTTAATAAACCTTCATGTTCAATTTGGAATGAAACTGTACTAATGTGTGGCTGGGCATCATTCCTATATTATTCTACACAGTTGATGTGATTGTTCTTAGACTACTTAGGGCTAAAATGGATGCAAGCTTCTCCTGCAGCTCAGATTGGACCCTTTTAGGTAACTCCAGAAAACTCTCCAGCAAAGTCTACCACTTAAGGTCAAATGGCTTCCTGTGGTCATAGCTTTTCACGCTGGATGTTTGACATGACACGATAGCCGAGTGTTGAATTTTAATGAACCCCACATCTGACTTTTTCTTTCTTTCTTTTTGATGTCTTTTGCAGAGTTCTGACAGAGCTGGTGTCAAAGATGAGGGACATGCAGATGGACAAGACAGAACTGGGGTGCCTTCGAGCCATTGTTCTTTTCAACCCAGGTAACTGTGTTCGTATGGAAGATTTGTATATAGTCCCAGTCTGATCATCGCTAAAAGCTTTCCCAGTGGTTTTTTCATTATGATATTGTCATTTTTAGCCAAAATCCAAAAAACTGTTGCTTTCTAGGACATAGTTTCTGCAGAGCGATAGTAGTTGGACAGTAGTAGTTTGTCTCTGAGTTGTGGGCTGGGCTGTTAGTGCAAAGTAAGCCGTCCTCATTTCCCGTCACCCATTTGTTGAAACCCTTTCCTGCTAGCTTACAGCCCCTCACACCCCCAGCCTAACATTACCGATGCAACAAAAATGGCGAGCAAGACTAAAGATAAGAAAAATAGAAATAGGTGCAAGTTTACTCTTTTAGAGAGAAAAAAGTGGAGAACGCTACACCCTCTTTCCTCCTCCCTGAGTGATCCCAGGTGTCAAACCCACCTTTACCTCCTGTTTTTCTGCAGCTGTTGGAGTGGAGGCTCTCCTTAACTCTGCTCTTATCAAAACCCAAGACTCATTTTAGTGCCGTGAAAAAAATCTCCCTGCAAAGATTCAACCATGAATTTAGAAAATAAGATAAACACCCTTTGAGTGAGAGCTTCGTGAGGCCTTTGCAGATATGCTTAACACCCCCTCCACACACACACACACACACACACACACACACACACACACACACACACGCACACCCCAATCTTCTAAACTGCACATACTGTCCAGGCCACATGCAGGCCCATTGGCCTCCGGTTCACTTTTCCATCCGGATCCTCCTTAATTAGCGGTTTGCGAGACTGGTCTGACTGGGGGAGCAGAGGGGTTGGGGTGTGGAGGAGAGGAGGTGCCAGTGAGGCTAAAAGGGCCCTCAGTCCTTCCTTTCCCACACTGGCGGATCTAGTCCAGCCATTAAGAGCAAATGTTCAATAATTGCTGGTCGATCGCACAAGGCTTTGTTCATCAGAAATGTTAATAAATGATGTGTTTGTTTTGTGAATCAAAGGCGCGTCCTTCACTGAAGCTTAAATTAGCACAGCCTTAATTGAGGTAACCCAGAATGCGGTGACATATGTTCATGTAGAGCTGTGAGGTTAAAACTCAATGAGTGAGCTGTAACCCCCCCTCCCTCCCCCCAACGTTGTGGGGCACAAAAAAATAAATTCATTAAAGCTTTTATTTACCAAATAAAAAAATGAGTGTTGCAGCTGTCTTTTAGTTTTCTTTTTAATATTCACGCTTGTTTGTAGGTCATTAGTAAAAGAATATACATGACAAATAATGTAGTCATTTTGGTATTATTTTTCTAACCTAAATATATATCTGTCATGCAGTTATCCCTCTTTTAAACATATCTAAATACATTAATAATTGATGTCTTTCTTACTTTTAAAATGAGAAGCTGTACAAATTGCAAGACACTGATACTAAAACACGGTTTTTAAAAATGAGTCCTTGCAAAAAAGATGGAAACGTTTTTTCTTTTTTTAAATGTTGGTCAAACATCTTGGAGTTCAGCGGGATGGAGGATGTTTTCAGGGTTCTTACAGAATTCCCATTGAAGATCGGCATGGCTTTTTTGTAACCTCATTTTGGATTTGATTCAAATAAGAGAAGAATTGCACTACAAAGTTCCCTCGTTTATCTTGGGAGTAACGTTCTGAAATCCATGATGAAGGAATATAGATGTTTTACGGCTGTAAAACCCCTCACTATAGACTTTTCTCAGACAGACATGAACATTTTTAAAATTCTCTGCCCTGTTTAAACTCTCAAAGTTCAAACTTTCATTGAAAATAAGTCCAGTTATTGAATGAAAGCAAAGATCAGTTTGATGGAAAATGTGTGTAGATTTGGTAAGTATTCTGTACAGGAGACACTGCATGGAGGAGACTGATTGACAGGTCAACTGCGCTGTTTAAAACAAAGCATACAAAATGCTCTAAAACAATTGGGTGGGCTGCATTAATTTTTTTTTACATTTTGAAATCTTTCAATAAAATTAACAGCAAATATTGTAGATTGTGGATTTGATGGATCAATATAGATTCTCTAAGAAAAGATTCAGCCTAAGTTTTACCCACTTTGGTGACTCTTATTTCCGTTTCTGTGTCTCTGCAGACTCTAAAGGTCTTTCTAACCCTGGTGAAGTAGAAGCCTTGAGAGAGAAAGTCTACGCATCCTTAGAGGCCTACTGCAAACAAAAGTACCCTGAGCAGCCGGGCAGGTGAGATGATCCCAAACGCCACTGCAGAGGTCTCTGCGGTGGGTTGCAGGGTTTAAGAGTCTGCTACTTATTTCCTAAGAAGCCCCTTCAATCTTGAGTCACAAAAATCACTAAATATGATACTACCTCCTTTTTTTTGCAATAGAATAATCTCAAACAGATGAAAACTCAGAGTTGTTGCAGGGTCTGCGTCAATCACGGTGTCTCTGTTTTGTGTTCGTCAGGTTTGCCAAACTGTTGCTGCGGTTACCGGCGCTGCGCTCCATCGGCCTCAAGTGTCTGGAGCACTTGTTCTTCTTTAAGCTTATCGGGGACACGCCCATTGACACCTTCCTCATGGAGATGCTCGAAGCACCGCATCAAATGACATAATAACCGACAGCCCTGCTCTCTTCCTGTCCCCTTCACCCCCCTTTTTAAGTCTTCATCAAGGGACAGACATAAAGACTGTGGATGGAGACCCACCCTCTATCTCCATCCCCTCTACCGCTCTTGGATGGGTCTCAAAACCTAAACTGCATCACGCTAAAGGGTTTGTTTTATACTTTGTAAAAAAAGCTATAAATAAGAAATATATATAATGAAAATAGGTCAAATCCAAACAGCAACAAGAATGACATCAGAATGACATCAAAGGACTAGGAGGAGGACAGGTGGTGGACAAGCAGCCGTATTGAGCCTTTGTTTTCCATCTCTGCTACCAGCCTGACAAGAAAAAGCAGTAAAACCGGCAGGTATGCTCACCTGAATGATGTCACTTTTGACGAGGACAATCCTAGACTCTCCACGGGATGTTTTGACTCGGACCTTAGTGGGCCCTGGTTTTCGGGAGGAGACACACGCTCCGACCGACCGACCACTGCTGAAGGGTCAGAGGTGGTCTAACGAGACTGCAAATGCTCACAAAGCTCAGGTCTCCGCCCAGCAAATCCAACTATGTCTTACTGTATCAGCACTGTGCAAGGATGTCTGAGTAGTCCACTAACTAACCCTTAATAACTGACGGAGAATCGTCTGCAATGTACAATCCATGCGGCTCTGCATGCTGCTCCACTGGCTTTACGCTACAGCGGCAGGCACAGGGACTACTTTTGTCCGAACCGTTTTCTGTGCAGCGCATTTAGTTGTCTGAAAAGTGATCCTTAATATCGGTTCTTCTCATTTCCTGTGAACACACCAGACTGCACATTCAGAAATCCAAAAATCACCTCATATCTACCTGTACGGAAAGTTACAAGTGTATACAGGATGTTTGTTTGTTTTTAGTTTTCACTGTAACATTTACCTCTGTGTCCAAACCTTTAGCATCCCCTCTATGGGAGAAGCGCTTGTCTGCTGCAGCAGAGTCACTCTTTTGTTTGTTTGTCTTTTTGTTTGCTACTCGGCACTTAACCTGACGGCAGAGGAGACGACTTGGCACTTCTACAGACGACCCAAGTGTCATTCGATCTGAACTGCAGAGTCAGATATCTCCATGTTCTGTATAAATGTGCTAGACGCCCATGTTTTTTTACTCTGTTTTTCTCAAAACGTTGCAGCTTAAGACTATGCATGGAGTGCATTTCCAAAGATCGTCCACAGACGTATGTAAATGTGTGAGGTGGGCGTCGGCATTGTTCAAAGAGTTAAAGGTCAATCTGTTCTGGTTCTTTCACCCCAAAATGACAAGCATCTATTGAGGAATAGCTCTTTTTGGAAGAGCCTATCATTAGATTTCTTGGCAGGACTACGATGATAAAAGTACTAAAAATGGATTTCCATCTTGCACCTTAACTCATCTTAAAAAAATAAAGAGTAACAAGACAAACGGAAGCACCATTGTTTCCTCCGAAATTCACATTTCTGAGGAGCATGTGGAGCTTATTTGTGTTTTCATGAATACATAACCAGTTTTCACAACATAAACTGAAAGTGGCTCCATGAAGAATCAACAACAAAATTTCATGTGAACTATTATTTAAAGAAGCTATCTTCACTATAAAAAGTTCCACCAGGCGATAAAGATCAGCAGAGATCTTCATTTTAGAGGAGAGCTGGAGAACTTGAATCATGCATTTGTAATTTAATTGCAGTTGGCTCCCTCTAGTGGTAGAGTGATGAAATTAATCTTTGAAATCATCCCTGCTCCTCTGGATCAGGCTAAAATAACAGAGCAATATTTCCTAAATGATCGTTTGGGCTTTTGTTTGGTTCTGTTCAACAAGGCAACTCGGATTCTTGCAACCTATCCTGGTGACAGTATTAACTGCCTGCTTGAGCTCAGTTTACAGTATTTATATGTTCACTTTTTTTGTTCAGAGTTTGATACATTTTGTTGAAATTCTTCACCCTTGTTTTTTAACAGAGGCAGATTAAAATATGAAAACTGCAAACTTTAAACAATCATTGCCGAGGTGCAAAGCCGTATCTTTGTGTTTAATCCGAGGTTGACTGTGACTGCAGGTCTCTTAAGCCATATGAAGTGATGAACGAGCAGGCCCCTCCAGCAGGAGACATAGAAATGATCACCAACGTAGAAGAATTGCCTACATGAATGCTTTATAAACATTAAAGCTCTATTTTGTTAATATGTACATGTGTGTATATTTATAAATATATAACAGCAGATCAGTTCTTTCGAGTATTTCCAAAATTGAAGGAGAGGGTTACAGTCTTTTTTGACCAAACGGTTGCAGTTCCACAATGTCGTTTGGGGTTGGACTTGCATTGTATACATTAAAAAATGAATCCTGATCAACCAGCAGCAGCTTTTTGGCTGTTTTTGTGACCTCAAAAGAAAAAAGACAAGGAGATAAAAAATAAATATGGTTAACCCTTGTGCTATCCTGGGCACTTTACCATTGGGAGTTGGGTCATCTAGACCCACTAGACAGTGCTCTGAACCTTTTTTCTTCAAAGATTTGTGATCTTCACTGATGTCCATGGATTACATGAAATCCTCTTCACCTTTATCCACCTTTGTCATGGAAGGAATAACACATCAATGTAAGGATCGGGTCATCTGGACCCCATAGGACAGCACAAGGGTTAAGACTTTAAACTCTCCAAAATGTTGCTTTGCAAATTTATGTTCAACCAGTGTTTTCAGGAAAAGCCGAGCTTGTGACACAATCACTGCTTTCTTTGTCGCGTGCAGTTTCAATGTTTTGTTTAAAAAGGAGGAAATTAAAAAACACACACACACACTTGGAAAAAAAAGATCTATTTTTGTACAAAGGTCATTTTATCCTTTGCTTGTGTACTCTCTCCTCTTCTGTGAGCCGTTAAACTTGTGGAAAAAAGATTACTCGACTCAAAAATGTAATGTGGGCAAAATAGTCAGCTTTTGGCACTTTAACTGTGTCGCTTTTTCCTTTTCAAACCTGTCGCCGCACGATGGGAGCGTCCGTTTTTTTTTTTTGGTCTATTTCTAAGGAGAATTTTGTCATCTGTTCTTTGTGGATTGTTCCAATGTTTTACCTTTTAATGGATGAAAAGAAAAAAAGGTTATTAAAAAAAATTCAAAGTGACTGAAGCTGGTTTGGTGTTTTTGCTGCAGACACAGAGAGACGAGGGAAACATACAAAAACTGGTTTTATTAGGTGAAAGCAGGCGAATGCAAACAGAGGCTGCTGCCTTGTGAGCACGACTTCATCAAGCAGAGTTCATGAAAACACTTTGCAGTGCAATATGTACAAGTGTTTGAATACAACTGGATGGCCACACACAAAAGAATGCTTTGAAACGGTTTTTCCTTTTTTACTTTTGACATTTCAATGCCTTAATTGCTTGTAAATTCCCCAAATTAAAGTCCAGTCACTTCCTGCAGAAATGCCTGGAAAAAAATCCTGACATTTGAAGAGAGGAAAGAAAAACAAACTATATTGCTGCCTTTGAATAAATACATAAAGGAGTCTTTGAGTACCTTATTTTTTTTTTTATTACACCTGAAGCTTGATGGAAATGTCACCGGTTTGCTCAGATGGTAGTGCACAGATACACAAAGGTACAAACAGAAATAAAGGCCCAATAACTATTACATTTATTGTACAGAAGCTGTTATGGAGAAGAGATTGATATCAAAAACATAGAAGGACAGAGTGTTGCTTTAGAAAACATCACCCTTTTTTTTTTCTTCTTTCTTTCTTTTTTAATTAGATGAGGCATCAGAGGAGGTGAGAGGATGACGCTTGTTAAAGAAAAAAGGCGTCAGATATCATCAACTTAAAAACTCTCTGCATCCGTCGACGGCACCAGTACAAAAACGTCCTCATCTTCCAATAAAATGTGGGAAAAGAACAAATTGAATAAAAGGAATCCAGGTTATTGGGGAGGGCTTTAGCAGTCGCTTTTCCATAGCTTGATGGTTTTGTCGTTTTCTAAAGCGGCTGATGCGATGATGTTCTCTGTTGGGTGGCAGGCAGTGGAAATGACCACATCTAGGAATAAAACATAAAAAAAAAAAGATCAAATCACTTATTGAGGTGACGGTTCTATGAAGTAAAAAGTCTTAAAGCTCTGTGCACCTGTGTGGCCCTGAAGTTTCTGCACGATCTCTTTTGTCTGCAGGTTCCAGATGTAAACCATGTTGTCCTCCGAGCCCGATACGATCCACTGAAACCGAGAGCAGCTCAAGTTAGGCCTTTTCACCAAAATACTTCTTTTTTTTTTGGCAGTAGTCTCAGTGAGGAGAGCGCTCACCTTCCCCCCAGTGACAGAGAAGTTGGCGAATATGCAGTACTTCTCATTCTTGTGGCCCGTGTACGTTTTCAAACACTGGGAGTTCACATAAAAGAAGACAAAAGTCAATGAGGAGCTTCAGAACAACATTTAAAACAAAGGAAAACCAACAGTTTTCTGCATGATTGGAATTTTTCCTGCAGTCTGTCCCACATGCAGCATTTCTCTTCTTTACGACCAGCCACTTGAAGACCTTTTTTTTTTCATTATTAAGACATTTTTTTATGTTTTAGTGGTTATTATTCCTTTTTACAAGTCAAACTGTAAAAACATGGAATACAGTGTTCCCTCGCTATGAGGCGGTTCAGCTTCCCCGCTGTTTTGCAGACTTTAGAGCAGGCAACAGCACATTGTGATCCTGTTAATCCATCTCCTCTGAGCTATTTTTACATTAAAATTACATCAAAGTATGAAAGTGCTCATGTCTGTCTGAGAAAAGAGCATAAAGTGTGTTTAGTGAGGAGTTTTACAGCCTTAAAACGTCTATAATTATTGTTTGTCTGAATACTTCACATTTAGCTTCTTGGAGATTATGTTTGGGACGCAACTCCAGCGATATCTGAGGTAACACTGTATATTAGGCTCAACTGTGTTTCTTTTTTGAACAAATTATATTAAATGACTAGCATTTTTTTCTGCAGTCAGTCTTTTAGATCAACAATAGGATTGTCATAAATATAAAGAGCTGCCACTTGTTTTTAGGATAAAATAGCTTTAAAAAGTGAATAAACCTATCCAGAGAATGTAGTGGGAAGAATTTACCTTTCCTTTGCTGTAGTCCCACAGCTTCAGTGTGCTATAAAACAAGAAAAAAAACAGACAGCAACATTCAGGAGAATAAAAGTGCAGCTTTTCTTTGGGATGTGCTGCCCCCTGCAGGTGGAACTGCTCAGTGCACAGATAAAACAATCCATGTGATGCTTTCCAGTCCTTACTTGTCGAGTGTAGCAGCCAGAATGTATTTCCCATTGGGGGAAAACTTCACAAAAGACACAGGAGGGTTGTCATCATCTAAACAAGACCAAGAGGATAAAAAGAAATCAATACCACATTTCAAAGATCCTTACTGTCAGAAGAGAATGTCGGATAAAGCATTTGGAAGGATTTTGTGGAGCCACTGATCTTACCGATGAGGGTCTTTAAACACTGGCCTGATGCCGTGTCCCAGATTCGACTGAAATAACAAAAGTGCCTTTTAATTGGGGGGGGCGGGGTGAGTTAGGCATAAATGAACACCAATGCAAATCATTCCCATCAGATCAAAGCCAATTAAGAAACTGGAGCATGCCTTTCCTCGAAAGACACATTTCTTCCAGGTCACGCAGCATCCCCGGACAGGATGTCCAGCTGGAATGTTACCAGCTTTCCACAAGACTTTCAGTCAAAACAAACGAGGAGAAACTGGACTTACCAGAGGCCGTCGTAGCTGCTTGACACAATCAGAGAGCCGTCTCGGTTGAAGTGAACCTGCGTTACCAAGAGAACTGTTGTTTCTATGGCGATTACTCCAGAAGATGTGCTCGATGCAAAGTAAAATGTCTGACTTACGGCAGAGACGGGGTCAGAATGAGCTGGCAAAGTTTTCAGACACTTCCCAGTCTTTACGTCCCAAATCCTCACACTTTCATCGAACTAGAAGCCACAGGAAGAAAAGATCAACTTCTCTGTTCAGGCCCGGCTTTGATCCTCAAAGAGTCATGCCGACACTCACCGATCCCGACACGATGAGGTTGGACTGCGGGTTGAAGTTGCAGCAGAAGACGTAGTTGCTGTGACCCTTCAGGGTTTTCAAGCACTTTCCCTGGATTTAAGAAAAGATTCCTCTGTTTACATCTGCACCGTTTCCGCAATAGGATTTGATTCTGAACCTGAATCTTTTTTTTTTCTGGACTATAACTCTAATCCAGAATAAACAAAGGAAAGAAGATGATCTTATTGGCCAAGCGTCTCGTGGGATATTTTTACTGTGCCGTTTTTGGAATGGAAAAAAAAATCTGCCAAATGTTAAAACAAGACTTTTGGTAGGATTTCTGATCACGAGGAAAGTTTGGCTAAACGCTCACATATCAATGAATATTATTGAAAGCGATTGGGGCAGGGCATATGCTAAAGTTCATACCATGTCTATTAATAGTCCATTAGGAATCCAACAATTAAAAATGGCTACTGTGTTTCTACCTCAGTGTTCCTTCGTTATATCGCCAGTCACGGGTTTTTCAGAACAATTTTGCAGCCTTTTTTCCCCACGACAAAGCCGATTGTGTTCTGTGTCCTGACTGACTGTTGACCTTGACAATCAATCTCCTCCATGTTGTGTCTCCTGTGTTCAGTTTGCCAGTGTTGCAGAAAAATCTTCGATCACAAACAGATCTGAAGTTTTAGAGTTTAAAGAAGAGAAAAGTGTGAAAATGTTCATGTCTGTCTGAGAAAAGTGTAGGAAGTGTGGAGTGAGTCAAGTCTTCAAACATCTATAATTATTATTATTTCTAGAATGTTACTCCCGTGATAAATGAGGGAACACTGTACATCAGTGCAACTAAGCAAACACGGCAAAAACATACCAGACATTTGAGTAAAATGTGGATCTTAAGCTGCGTTCACACCGATTGGTGTTGGTCGCCTCTCCCTCGCCACATGAATTTGCTGCTGGACGTCTGTCCAAAACTGTGTTCATAAGCTTGACGCCCCAGCTGTGTGTGGGAGGAGCTACCACCAGATGTTTTCAGCCTGATGGCTGCATGGAGCGGTGTCTGTGTGCATCTCATGACAATGCATGGAAGACATGGAGGATGTTTAGAGATCAGAATGAGTTCTTTAGAGAAGCTCTACAGAAGCATCTGAGCCACGTCTCATCGATCAGAGATTCTCCAGCTCCACTCCACTCCTGCTGCAGAAGCTGCTTCTGAATGACAGCCGGCTTCCACTGTGTCTCCACGTCTCTGTGAGCCCGTTTAAAGAAGACCCCAGCAGGCTGCCCCCAATGCTGCTCCCGTCTCTGCCAACCTCCTGGGGTTGGCGTAGCTGATCGACTCAGTGAGCATGTCCATGTTTTTATATATATTATGTATGTAGTGGAGCCTTTTTTCTGTAAGAGACATACGACTGCTACTGTTGTGATTGCTGTGTTGTCAGAACAAAATCCTTAATAAAAAGTTGTGTGGGGGGAAAAAAGCTCACATTGCTTAAAAATACAGACTGGAGAGGAAATGGCCGCTTCTTTGTTCAGCAAACTGTCAACAGCCGCAAAGCATCATATAAACAATGTCATCTAACACTCAAGACATTCATAGGCTAAAGCAGCCGTCTCCAACTGTGTTTACTTTATACGAGTGGATGAATCTGATTAAGAAAAGGGTGACTCCAAAAAAATGGCAGCAATAAAGTGGCATGAAAGCAGCAAAAATAGCTGTTAACAAAAATGAACAGTCCAAGATGCCTCTTCTCTGCCATCCTGAGTGAAGGTGAGTGAATGCTTGTACAACCTTTTACCCAGATGTCATTACTTAGGAAATTAAAAAGGGGAAATATACTAAATTAAAGGGTAAACAAGAATAAGTGCCAAAAAAATACGTTTTGGCTCCTAGAACAAGTGCAGAACCTTCTTACCGAGTTGACATCCCAGATTTTCAGGGTTTTGTCGTCTGATGCAGACACCAGCAGGTTGGAATCAGAGGACCAGGCCACATCAGAGATGCCCTGCAGGATCATGGGAAATAGTTCAGACACATAAGAAGGAGAAGGGCGCTTCTAAAATCTATTCCTCCCACAGGAAATCCAGAGAACATATCAGAGCAATATCAGAGTACAGTTTTACTCACAAGTTTGTGTCCAGATATGGTTTTCTCAAACTTGCCATCATACGCTCCCCAGATCTTGATGAGTTTATCAGCAGCTGGAACAAGAGAACATCAGTCAAATCTATGAATTACTGTCATCACATCAATTATGAAGCCAACACTACACACAAATGTAACACAGCATACAAATTGATCCAAATGACAAGTTTAATACATCTGATAAACAGAAAACTATATTTACTAGATTAGAACATTCTACGTTTAATTCTAATTTGGTTCTAGTTTTCTCTGATTATTTCTCCTTGACAAGTTCATTTTGGGGCTGGGGGCCTCAGTGAATGTTAACTTCTTAGTTCAACGTGTTCCCCACCTCCACAGCACAGAGGCACAGTGACGTATGTTAGTTGGATGGATTATGGGATATTGGAGCATCAGTGAACAGCACTTTATAAGTTTCTATTTTTTGGTTTTCCCAACAAAACTAAACACTGTTGGTTCAGAAAATAAATCATCATCAGTTTCAGCATGAAACTGTCACACTTTACCATCTTTAGCTGATATCTGTCAGTTTATATCCTCGAATTCCAACATTATTCTGCTGATTTAGAGTGATAATTACAATGCGTGAAGTTTATTTGTACTATATTCTACTATATTTATAAAGACAACAAATATGCCCAAACATTGTTCTTGAAAAGATAGAAAGATTTCCAAGTATTTGGATGCTGGTTACAGCCCTGGCATTGTCTTACCCTTTCACCCACCTATTTCATCTCTGAGACTAACTCTGGAGGCGGATCGGAGAATGGAACAAAATATGACACCATGGTGAAATGGGCCTTTTAAAGTCCAACGTCAGGGCAAAAAGCCAAAGGGGCAGAAAGGAATAACACTACTAAAGTGGCTTTAGTAAAAAAATATATATGTACATAACTACTTCACATGTTTTGTTCTAACAATTAATCCGAAAAATCATTTGAAATAAACTCAAGATTCCTAAATGTTTGTTTTTTTTCTCTCTCTTTTTTTTTTTACTTGTCCTGTCCAACAGCTGGGCAGGTAGATGAGAGCTGACGGCCTCTTGTTTAGATTCCTAAATGTTAACATTTTGTAAACTCTACATAGTTTTTTTTTTTCATTGAGTAAACTCCCTTTGAACAGGGTCAACATCAACCAATATAATGGTTTCATGTTGAGTACATTTTGAGACATTCATTGCTTAAAAGCCACACAGAGGAGGATGAACTCACATGAGCTGGCGAGCCATTCTCCACTTGGACTGAATTTGACAGAAGACACGGCTTTGGTGTGTCCTGCTAACGTGAACTTCAGGCTGTAGTTTGGCTTTGCAGGCGCAGACTGTGGGGGGGCACATTTAATGCCATTGGTAAGATAGAAAAGAAGTACATATCAACTCTGCTAAAACAAAAACCAAAATGCATTGTTCACCATTTAATCTTGTATTAATTGGAAAACAAAAGAAACAATTGATGCAAAGCTGCAGTTGCACAAGAACACGGCCCAGAGTACTCAGTCATTTTCTTATATCCAGACCTTGCTTTGGCTTGCAGATGCTGACTGCACAACTGGAGGTTTTGTGTCAGTCTCTGGTTTCTTGTCTTCGGTTGCCATCATGAAAAAAATAGCATCTACTGAGCACTGCAAGGAGACAGAAGAGCACACAAGTATTTCAAATTACATGCTTGCACAGCCCCTTCGTCAAATTTATTATACTCTCGTTTATAGTTTAACGTGTTGTAGAAATATTTTGTTTATTAAAAGGTAAAGTTGATGCATACAATTGCAATGTAGATTGTATAGCCGTATTGGCTAAATTAAGCGTTTACAAATTAGCTCGATGGCTAAAAATTTTAGCTAGCTCAGTTAGCTTCGGTACGCTGACGTATAAAAACTCTTTTTTCTTAACTGGCAAAACAAAAACATCGCGAAGTGGCATTTGATGTACATTAAAGTCAGCTTCCACATTTTTAACGTCAAAATGTTTACCATAAAGAAATAATAGGTGAAAACAGCATCATATAACAAAAGCGACGCGGAATACCTTCCTTTGGCGCAACTTCAGACAGACTTTATATATTTGTACTTGAAAAAAAGACGCGTTGCATGTTCAAATGGATATGAAATAGACGTTAAAAAATATAAAGTGCTAGATGTTCAGGAAAACTATCAGCACTATGTACATGCGGTCACTTGTTTTTAGCTATTGACAACCTGCCACAAAAGCGGCCCTCTACTCCTCAGACAATGAAGATTTACGCAAACGCTCATACTTACAGAAACGTTTTACAGATTCACCTCCAGATTTTTTTCCTCCACCGAAGAAAACACGATTAAAACCAGTCTGTTTTTTCGTAATATGATCCTAAACTTACAAAAAACTAATCTACCTGCCTCCTTGTATACGTTTGGCTGCGAGAAAACCAACGAAGAAACGAGGGAATGTAGTGTGCCAGTGCAATGCGCAGGCGCGTCACACACAGAAGTAACGGAAACCTGTGAGGATCAAGTATCGATGGCACGAGTTAGAATAAACGTCACAAAATGCAGTTTTCCCTTAAGACGTAAACATTTTGCAATTAATATTTCAATTTACCAGAAAAAAAGTTAAGTGAAGCAAAATATATAATTCTCTTTTGATAATAGTATTATCAAAAGAAAAATATGTCAGTGCAAAATATTTGCGTTTTTTGCCAAATGAAAACAGTGGACACTCCAGAACACTAGATGGCAGTATTCCCCTTTGACTTCTGGGCTGACGTGCCCAGACAAATAGACACGAATTGAATTGCCAGCCATGTAGGTGCAGCAGGTCGGGAGAGGAAGTTAGCAGATGGTGACTGACTTCGCCGTGGAGGTACTTGAAGCGCATACTTTTCTGTTCAAGCTTCGGTGTAAAGTTTTACTGTTTTTGAAGAGGAGCATTGCTTGAACTTTTATTCCAATTTAACAATACGAGTTGGTAAACAACTTGCCGCTACCCTCCCTTCCCGTTAGATGATGATCGGAGTTTTTTCTCGAAACGGATTAAAAAGAAAACTTAGGTGATTTTTTTAAATTGCTTAAATACCTGATATATATTATGACTAGTTAAAATAAAAAAGTCAGACTTTTTTTTCAATAACATTTTATAGCAGCATTTTTAGGTGTTGCAGAGTTAAAGAAATAAAGGATTTTCGTTCACCACCAGGCAAGAAAAACATTTCATTTGTGCACAGACTAGCTAATTATGATAGCTAACACGTTGGACGTTTCTTGACCTCGAAGAAAATATTGGTATTCATTTGCATTGTCTCTTCAGGAAGTCTGTGTGGTTTGACAAATAATTTTTTACAATAGTTGTTGGAAGTAACGTTTTGGGGACTACGCCTCCATCTGCTAGGATACAAAGCCCTTATTTAACTGAGTAAAACTTTGAGAGTTCGTGCACACGTGAAGCATTTCAGTATCCAGTAGAAGGCATTCCTCGCGCGTGTCCAACAACAACAGGGGTTCTTGTGGGTTAAAGTGATAAAACACGCGGTTTTTGTCACGTCCGCCCACTTCCGCCTGGCACGTTCTGCAGTTCTTAAAGACCCTTTCTGAGGAATGTGAAGGAGGGAATCTGCTGCAGTGGTTTTGGTTTGCTTTCATGGAGCTGTAGCTTCCCATGTTTACATTTTTAAGTTGGTTAATTACTCCAAAATTCACTTTTTATTTGTGGTTGTTTTAATTTTTATTACATTTTGCGTTTTTTGATCTTCTGCATAGTGGAAACATTAAAAAACAAACAAAACAGTAATAGATTACAACATTCATTATTATATTAAGGATGAATTAAAAAAGCATAAAATATCAAGGGCTGAGATAACTAAACAATTATGTACTTATAAGTTTACTACATAAATGAATATATTAAGCTGTAAGTTTACAATTCTGGAGGAATATCTGTGAATTGTCACAGAGGTAAAGTTAGCTATATATTCATACGATATAAAAATTCTTCTAAAGCTTTTAAGTCATTGGACCCAAATCCCTCTAGAGAATAAAACAGATTAACCACTATCAGTGACAGCTATTTAGATAAGCTTTCGAGTTTTTTTAGTGTCAAATTTTGTGTTTTTCTGCAATAGCTTTTAATTTATTGAACCCAATCACGCCAGATCTCTCTAGAATAGTAAAACGGATTGACCAATATTGGAGACAGCAGCTCACATTAGCTTTTGATGCTTTTTCTAATTTTAGTAAATTTCTTAGTCTAACGTTTTGCACTTTTCTTCAATAGCTTTAAGTTATTAAACGTTAAAAGTTATTAAAAGTTATTAAATTAAATAACTTAATTTGTTTTACTCCAAAATAACAAAATTAGCCACTATTGAGGGACATCTGTTTAGATTAGCTTTTAAGTTTTTTTTGGTTTTTTTCTCAGTTTTAGTTAATTTTTTAGTGTGTTTGCCTTTCTCTTCAATAGTTTTGAAGTTATTGAACCCAGTCACCCCAAATCACTCTAAAATAGTAAAACTGATAGACCACTATTGGGGACAGCACTTCACATTAGCTTATAATGCTTTTTCTAATGAGTTAATTTCTTAGTGTAAGTATAGTCTCAAGGCACAAGGCTGGGAAAGGTTACAGCAAAATCTCTGCTAGTTTGGAAGTTCCTACGAGTACAGTGGCCTCCATCATCCTTAACCCTTGTGCTATCTTAGAAGATCCCACCCGTATTTTGACGTGTTCTCCCAACCATGACAAAGGTGGAAAGATTTTTAGTAATCCATGGACACCAGTGAAGATCACAAATCATTGAAGAAAAAAGGTTCAGCGCATTGTCTAGTGGGGTCTAGATGACCCAACTCCCAATCTTAAAGTGCCTAGGATAGCACAAGGGTTACGGGGAAGAAGTTTGGTACCACCAGGACTCCACCTGGCCGGCCATCTGAGCTTTAGTCATTGAGGTGACCATTAACCGATGGTTACCCTGTCAGAGCCCCAGCCTTCCTCTGTCAAAGGAGAATTACCTTGCAGAAGGACAACAGTCTCTACAGCAATCAAGTATTTAGGCCTGTATGACAGTGTCCAGATGGAAGCCCCTCCAAAGGACGCTTCCCATCCAACCCGATGGATCTTTAAAGATACTGCAAACAGGGTTAGTGTGTCTGTGTGACACCTGTGTTGTAGAGTTTGCCAAATGTGTAAAAATGATTATGAATGTACAACATTTTTGGAATAGGGTTTAACCAAATTAGCAAATAGAAATTTGGAAAAACAATCAGAGAAAAATAATAAAAGATTATACCTTCTTCTCACAATTATCAGGGACGGGATAGCATGGAGACTGTATAAGCCAGGATGCTCCAAATTCCCGCTCCCCTGTCACTTCCTCCAGCTCCTGCGGGGGAATATAGAGACACTCCCAGGGCAGCTGAGAGACGTAGTCCCTCCAGCATGTCCTGGGACTTCCTCTGTGTCTAGGCCCAGTGGGACATGCTTGGAACACCTCCCAAGGGAGGATCTAGGAGGCAACCGGACCAGAATTAAAAGCTATCGAAGGAAAATGCCAAAATTGACTCTAGATCTTTTCGAAATTTGAATTCTAAAATTCTATTTTGAAATAGCCTATAACAAATAGGATTTTGTATGTGTTTTCTTCTTTTGTTGTTGGTAAAGTAATTTGTTGACAATCCCTAAATATGAATGCAGACGTATACCCACACCTCTTGCTAGTACAATGAGCTTGACTGACTTGAGTGCCGCACTGTTCCCAGAGCCAATGTCTGCCGAATGTCCAATATCTAACTTCACCTCAGTTAAAGTTTCAACCTTTCATTTTGTTTTTAATTTTGTTTTTAAAGACCCATTCCAATAAAAATGTTTTTTGTATTACATCTTCTTGTGACATTTTTCTGATGACACAGAACATATATAAAGAAAATAAAGCTCAAACTTGTATTATGAGTATTTCTTTATTTAATTAAATTGTCGGGCTACAAGCTAAATCCACTGCAGATACTATGTCCTAGAAAATGACAGGTTTTTTTTATTTGATCTAAAAGCAGCATAATCATAAATAAAACATGATCAAAGTGGAACTTAAAAGTTTAAATGTAAAAAGGAAATTAGACATGATTAGTGGGTCTTTAGTTTAAGATCTGTTTGGTGAGCTCCACAAAATTGCCTTTCTATTTATGTTTGTGTTTTCCCCCACAGGCTGCATTGTGTGGTAATGAAAACTATACCCTCAATAAGCCGGAGCTCGATCAGTGTTTGCTGCACCAGGAGAAAGCGGGGTCACCTTGGTTTGGTAACGGGAGCCGGCAGACGTTTCCCGCCAACATGTCAGAGCCTCCACAGCTTGTGAACCCTCCACCTCCTGAGGTGACCAATCCTGACAAACCGGGTCGAAGGACCAACCAGCTGAAGTACATGCACAACGTGGTGATCAAATCCCTGTGGCGACACCCGTTTGCTTGGCCCTTCTACCAACCCGTCGATGCAGTTGCTCTTGGACTACCAGTGAGGGACTTTTCATCTTAAGTGACACAATTATGGATGGGTGGTCTTTTTTTGCAATTAGAGGTGAATATTATTATCAGCTACAACCTCTGCAATTAAAGATGTCCATATCTTGGATTTCTTAAAAACCCACTCTGATGAAAATAGTGTTTTGGGTGTTTTTAACATGTGCTTGTGGCATTTTTATCCTAATGGAGGACATTCATTAAGAAATTTAGGCTTAAAATGACATTTGAGTATTTCTTCATTCAAATCATTGTGAATTAGGAACAAACGAAAAAATGCTGTTTAGAAAAGATCATATTCGTTACTGTACGTAGAAAACACGGAGGGGGGCCACAAGCTCCCTGCTCCTCTCCATTCTTATTCATCAACTTGTAGATGTTAGAATTTTTAATTCCTCCTAGATTCATTGATTGTTAAAAGGCAGAGATTAGCTAAATATTTATTCAGACGTGAAAAACAACAGGAGCAAATCCCTGCAGATGTATACATCTGGAGTCTCGAAGAGTAAATGTTCTTAACTCAGTCCAAACATGAGTCTAAATCCAATTCTAAAATCTGCTTAATATTTTATCTCCCGCAAACACAAACCTCAATGCTCACTATCTGTTGTGTAGGATAACTGCACACTTTGTACAAAGTTTAACCCCTTTTTTTCCTCTTCCCAGGTAGAGTTCACTCTGTCTTTGTCTTCTAAATGAACACCCTGCTCTCTTAACATCACCTAAAAAACAGCGGATTAAGCATAAACAACAACACCCTAATCTAATACCTAAACGTCTAGATCCATGTACGTCTTTGTTTTCCTTTTCCACGCTGGCATCTGGCTCAAAAGTGTAGGGCCGCATAGCTCCAAAATTGCTCACCATTTTTGTTGCTCCGGTAATGTTAGGTTGGGGTTGTGAGGGGCTGTAAGCTAGCGGGAGAGCGTCCATAAAGATGGATAATGGGAAATGGGGTCAGGTTTGCTCTGCAAACGGTCCCGCCCACAACTCAGAAGAATTTCTCATCCACAACTGCTGGTCTGGAGAGACTGTCATAAAAAATGCCACAGGTGTATTGATTTAATAATAATCATATTTAGAAGACCACTGGGAGCGCCACCAGCTCAGTGGCCTTGAGACTGGAAGGTTGTAAGTTCATACAAAGCCTTTAAAAACTTGGGAATAGATCAAAAGATGCTTGGAAAGTGTTTTTAATGCAGTTGTCTTCTAGTGTCTGCTGAAATAAAAGAGATGGTGGACCCTCAGGCCCTGAGGCGGTTTGAGTTTGGCCCGCTCCATCAGCAGTGCTGAGCAGGACCATATTTGACTGAGCGTTTTGTTACAGCCAGTCACGCCCCACCTCTCCATAACTACTGGCCAGTTAGTCCAAACTCACAAATGTTTCAAATCACTGTAAAGAATGCTTTGGACTACTTTCTAAACTCCACAAAAATACAGTTTTTAGATCTGTTGTTTTTCTAAATCAAACAAAAAACATTTGTACAAAATTGTCCGTTTTGCTTAAATGTTTCTTAAGATGTCTTCACCCACTTTCTGTCTTTTTTTGCTTCCTAATTCTAATGCAAACTCCACTGAAACAACACAGTGAGTATAGATGCTTGAACACTAACAGCCTGTAGCCCAAGTAATGAATAAATCAATATACAAAAGCTGTACAGAACAGGAAAAAAGTGCATCAATTTGCTGGTATGTTTTGGATTTTGAAGTTTTTTTCATTTTTAATAAATTTTGTTGTTAAATTTAGATGATCTAAGGCTAGGTATGAACAGAATTGAAATAAACCAAAACAAAGTTTTTGTTGTGCTGACAGTTATCTAAGATATAATTCAAAGGAGCACAAATACACATTGATGATGTAAACAAGAAAATCTTTGTTAGAATAAAGAGCAATAAAATGATCCCGTTACTCAAACTTGGGCAGTTTTATGACATTGGAGGTCAGAAAAAAAAACTGCTCTCCCTGTTCTTAATTCCACAGGATTACCATAAAATCATTACATCCCCCATGGACATGGGTACGATCAAGAAACGGCTGGAGAACAACTATTACTGGAGTGCAAGCGAATGTATGGAAGACTTCAACACCATGTTCACTAACTGTTACATTTATAACAAGGTGAGGGGCCTTTGTCCTTTCAAAGGAATTGTTTTCCATGCAGGAATTGTACTCATTTCCCTCTGCAGCCCACAGATGACATCGTGCTCATGGCACTCCCCTTGGAAAAGATTTTTTTGAACAAAGTCTCCCTGATGCCTCGGAGGGAAGTGGAGATTTTTCCAACCAAGGGAAAAGGGAAAAAAAGCAGTGCTGCAGGTATTGTGGAAAAAAAATCCGCTATAGCGCCTGTAACACACTTTCAAGTTGCAAAAGGTTTTGAGGTTAAACCACTTTGCTTCCTATTTTAGAAAACCGGATTAGGCATGAAAGTGCAGGCAGCTTTGAGGAGGAGAAGGAGGTGCCACGGGAAGAAAGGCGAAGCGGGCTGAGTGAGCAGCTGAAGTACTGCAGTGATATCCTGAAGGAAATGCTGTCCAAGAAACACTCAATGTACGCCTGGCCCTTCTACAAGCCTGTAGATGCTGAAGCTCTGGGGCTGCACGATTACCACGACATCATTAAATACCCCATGGACCTCAGCACTGTCAAAGTACATCACAGTGTATCACACATCAGGCTTTAGGGGGAAGCAGCACCATGTCATTCACTCCATTTTTTTCCTTTGCAGAAAAAGATGGACGCCGGTGATTACCAGGATGCAGAACAGTTTTCTGCAGATGTTCGATTAATTTTCTCCAACTGCTACAAGTACAACCCTCCACAACACAGTGTTGTAGGGATGGCCAGGAAACTTCAGGTGGAAAAACAGCTTCTGAGTAATCAAAGTGCTGCAGGAGCTCTTGGGAGGGGTGCTCTTCAATGATGTGATGTGTACATTTGCTTGCTGTAGGGAGTTTTTGAGCAGAAATTCGCAAAGATGCCAGAAGAACAAGTGGGGTTGGTTGCATCAGCTGAGAAGAGCGCAGACTTCAGAATGCTTAATGGCAACAGCTCCTCCAGTTTGGACAAAGCGGAACCAACAGACGAACGTGCAGCTCGACTCGCTGAGGTGCATATGCAGATACAGCTGGCGTTTATTCAACATCAAATTTGAGCAGTTAAATGTTAACTTTTCTGTTGAATGAATCCAGAATCTACCATCTACTGAAACATGCACTCTGTCAAATACCTTCAGGCGTGACATTTAGGTATTAACATGCATTCTAGTCATTGACTGTATATGGGAATAAGACTGAATGACCCTGCCCCCTTGTGCGCGTTCCAAACAGTAAGTACCTGCTGGTTCCGAGAAGCCAAAATCCCACAGGTTTCTGTAGAGAAATAAACAGCTATTGGTCAGAATAACATTCTTGCTCTGCTACCTTTTTTACATGTTCTTGCTTATCCAAATTATTTTCAAGATATTTCTTTATTGCAAGTTGTTCAAGTTATAAACTGACCAATCGGATGCCTTAGTAAAAGCACGTGGTGCCCCCCACATCGAAGGTTTGAAACATTTAACATATTCATATTCAAGCCTGCTTTCAGTGGTGGGGGTGTGGACTTGCAACAAGCTCACTCCTGATTAGTCAGTGATTGCTGTAGAAATGCTGACTCAGACTTGGACCAATCACTGCTTACTGACATCGCCTGGCTCCAACATGCTGGCGTCCGTATCGCATAAATATGGTGAATGGATTTGGCTTTATTTGGTTGAAGCCTGAAGGAAGTCATTTTCAATGGGTGACGTGATGTCACCCTCACTCGCTCCAGTTCTCTTTATAGTCAATGGTTCTAGCGCTGGTTGGAAAATTTCTCGTTATAATTATTTTTGTAAAGTCAAAAGTTAAAGAAGCAAACTGGGTAAAGATGCAGTAATCTTGCGTACCATACATCTTCCAATAGTGGCCCCGACGTTTATTCCAAAAATGTGGAATTATTGGACAGTCGGCCCGCCGTTCATTCAATCACAGATCCAATATTGATTGTTAATGGGTTCATTTTGCGGGAAAATTCGGTCAAGAAATGCAGACGACACCAGATGAACATTTCTGGAATTACTGAAGTGATGATAACATTGTATTATCTTATGATTAGCGAACATTTCTTTTCCCTTTAAGCATCAATCTCAGTATCAAAAATCCTCCTTGCTTTCTTGCGGATCACTTTCCTGGAGACACGCACACCTTTGCGTCTTTGCTGAATAATCCATGTTAAAACCAGTTCTTCTCATCCCCACCCCCACCCCCCTCTTTTTTTTTGTTTAGCACCTCCACCTGGAAATCGGTTTGCTCCTTTTCCTGCAGCCGTTTTCTAAATATCATCCATCTGTTTGCAGCTTTCAAGGAAACGTTTAGGATTCACTAAATGTTGTGCAGATTCCTCACCAGAATCTTCTTTGGCGTATGCCACCACCAAATTGAAATCCAATGAGCCTTTCTTGGCCATCGCTATTTTGGCTCACAACACCACAGAGACACCCGGCGTCTGCACGACTGTGCACGGAGCAGGGGGAGCCTTTTGAGCAGCCCGGCCACTATTCGCGAACAGCGTCTGTAGCCCTCGTGCTGTCTTGTGGGGTCCAGATGACCCCACTCCCAACGTACGTTGGGAGTGGGGTCATCTGGACCCCACAAGATAGCGCAAGGGATAGAAAAACCCGGCGTTTAGTGGAGATCGGCGTCTATTATAGACTTACAGTACAGATTTTAAAAAATGTTTTGTCATTGGTAACTTCCCAGCTGTTGTTTAAGTTTGCAAAAATGTTTTCCTATTTCCCGACTTCAGTAATTCCTTTCATCCTCCTGCTTCTACATATTCAATTACTTCTTGTTTCTTCAAATTGTCTTTTCAAATTCTTTTTAGAATTTTATGGTTAAAAAAAAGGGAAAACTTAATAAAAAAAATGTAACTTTGTTTTGGTTTTGTTTTTAGCTTCAAACTGTTCACCAGCAGCTTTCAAACTTGACCCAAGATCCTTTCAACAAGCCCAAGATGAGCAAAGAACAAGAGAGGGAACCTGAGACACAACATAAAAAAGCTTCAAGCTCCAGGTAACATCTTTTTGTGATTAGAATTTGTTGTTTTGCTTTTTTTTTTTTTTTAAACCTCCCACTAACATTTTGTCTAATCATATTATCAGACAGTCATATAAACGTAGCAGAGACCAGAGCTCAGGTGACGAATTTTTGCCAATGACGTATGAGGAGAAGCACCAGCTGAGTCTGGACATTAACCGCTTACCAGGCATGAAGCTGGGCCGTGTGGTGCACATCCTCAAGACACAAGAGCCCTCCATGAGCAGCTCCAACCCAGATGAGATTGAGATTGACTTTGAGGTGTTGAAGCCCTCCACTCTGCGAGAGCTGGAGCGCTATGTCAGGTCTTGCCTGCATAAGAGGTTCAAGAAGTATCAAAGTAAGTACAAAGTGGATCTGCCTTTTTCCGTTGAGTACTTTGACATTGAGATGCTAATTACCAAGATGATTTCAGGGCAAACAGCATCCGTAGCATTTAATTAGCCATGGTGCCTCTGTTGCTCCTCTTTATCCAGAGCAGAGCAGTCAGTCTGCATCTCATCCTGCCGGCAGCAGCAGTTCTGCAAATTCTGCCTCCAGCAGCTCCGCTGACTCCAGCTCGGACGAAAGGGACTCATGATCACTGCACTGTTGGACCGTTTTGTGACCAAAAAAATCCTATTTTTCTATCAGTTGCCTTATATGTTCAGTTTGTGGAAAAATAAACATTATTGTTTCATACTTAGTGTGCCTTGCTCTTTCTTACACGCAGTAGTATTAAAAAGTATCTAATGGATTTTTCTCCTGATTAAAGAATAAAGATAATTTTAAAAGGCCCGCAATGGAATTAATGTGTAGTTGGAACAGCTACAAAAATCTACAACTGTACAAAAATAGTACCAGATTAATGATTTATAAACTGATGAAAACACAAAATTTGCATATTTGTCCCACGTGGATATCTAAGATCATCAAGTTATTTAAAATAAAAGGATTTTAAAATAGAGGTGTTAAGTAAAAAATAATGAACGGTGTTAGAATGCTAATCCCTTAAACCTTTTTGCAGGATTCACCACGCTTGTCAGCAACAACTGCACTCGAGCTCCAGCATTAGCTCTCAGTGAGTCTCTTGGCCCGCTTATCTTTGCAGGATTTTTGAAATTCAGCCACTGGAAGGTTTTCAAACATGAACCCTTTAAGGTCATGCCAGCCTTTAAATCAGATTCAGGTCAGGACGTTAACTAGACCCCTTCAAAGTCTTTATTTTGGTATGAAGTCATTAGGGAGTGAGCTCTGTGGTGTTTTGGATCATTGTTCGGCTTCAGCTTTAGGTCACCACAGATGGAAGAATTCAGAATTCATGGTTCCACTCCAATGTTCAATTTCTCAAATGCTGAGTTCCTTTGGTCCTTGTCAATCAACCAGTTCTTCAACCAGTTAAGCTACTTGCTGCAGAGTGACAGGAGTTCATTATAAATTCATGTGGGTGGGACTGTTGGCAAGGAGCAAGCCTGCTCTCATTGACCTTTGTCCCTATGTGTACACTCCCCCACTAGCTTACAGCCCCTTACATCCCCAGTCAAATAGTTCCGGCCCGGTAATGTACGTTCTGATTGTACCCTCTGACATAAAATCTGGTTTTATGCATTTAAAATAATAAAAACAAAGATGCAGTTTAGTTCAAAAAGTTCCTAAGATTTTATGGTTGCAGTGTATCAGAAAATTTAAAAATGTTGGAATTGCAGCTCGTCATTTTCTGCCTGTTGTAGGACAAACCTGATTCCAGTGCATGCTGCAGGCTGATGTGCCACTATTGACCCACATTGCCTTCATGACGCATGGAACGTGTCACATCCTGCACAGCTCAGCTGCCTCTAGCAGTGATTGATCAATGCAGCGTCTGGAATGACATGACAGCTGCTCATTTCTGCCTTACATCCAGTGGTAAAAATATTGCTAATATCTGTCAGCAAACTAAAAAAAGCTTTTTGACTGCATCATATAAACGAGTAAAAAAAAAAAAAATACTGCTTTGTATTGATTTTGCCTGGAATGGAGGCTTGTCATACTTACAGGTTCACTGTTGCAATCAGTTCATCATTATCTGACATAAACTGAGAACTTACATTAATATGCTGCTGCTCTACTTTTCTATACATTTCTACTTTTCAGTCCTCATAACCCTTTTATTTGTGAGCAGAGGATTTGGAGCAATGCAGCACGTTCATGTTCAAATGCTTCTGCAAACTGTCCAGGGTGTCCAACTGAAAAATATTTGCAAGTTGATCTCAGTTGTAAACATAGATGGTTTTTGAAAAAAGTAAGCAAAAAATCCCACAGAATTCACTGTAGTTTGTGCCTCGTTCTGGAAATTGAGTGAAAGACGTCGTCTACCTGCTACAGAGAATTCAATAAATTGGGTAAAGAAGACTTTTCAACCAGGATCATGTTCATCAATTTTTCCACACTGTTAAGTCTTTAAAAAAGCCTGAAATTATGTTTGAAAAGTTCCAGTGAATACAGATGAGGGTTTCCACAAGCATGTGGGTTGGTGATGGACATATTTGAAGAGACTAAAGAGTATGTGTCTGAGAAAGTGGTTAGAAGTACAGAAGAACCTACAGAATATAACGTGATAGGCTTCGGCAGCCCCATGACCCCGAAATGGAACAAACGGTTAAGAAGATGAATAAATTAATAATTTCAAATTAAATTGGTGGCGCAGTGGTTAGCGCTCTTGCCTAACAGCAAGGAGGCCCCCGGTTCAAGTCCCGGCTGGGGGACATGAAAAACACAACATCAATGGGGGACCTTTCTGTGTGGAGTTTGCATGTTCTCCCCGTGCATGCGTGGGTTTTCTCCGGGATCTCCGGCTTCCTCCCACCGTCCAAAAACATGCTTCATAGGTTGATTGGCAACTCTAAATTGTCCATAGGTGTGAGTGTGAGAGCAAATGGATGTGTGATTGAGGATATTCTACCCTGCGACAGACTGGCGACCAGTCCAGGGCATCCCTTGCCTCTGCCCAAGTGGCCGGGATAGGCTCCGGCAACCCCGTGACCCCAAAAGGGAATAAATGGTAAAGAAGATGAATGAATGAAATTAAATTGCATCCCATTAATACCCAAATGTGCGCCTAAATAGTTGGCTACTCATTTGCTTTGGACAATAAATAAGACAAATATGTGACTTTAAAAAATCCCTTCCCTTTCTATGCTCTGATTTGTATTTTTTATTCTTTCTTTGTGTATTTTAACGATTTTGTTTTGTGGTTTGCTTTATTTAGATTTTTTTTACTGAAATATATTAGGATTGTTTGAAATAAAAGATACAAAAAGTGTCCCAGATAAAGAAAAGAGTGAAATCATTTTAGATTGTTATAGTCTAAAATGTGGATAAATTGTTGGTATTCCTCTGAAGAAAATCTACAAAATTATTGGAAACTAAGAAAAATGGTTATGGATAAATGTTTACCGGGTTAAGAAACAAAAAATCACGCATTGATTTTGTTCATTTTTATAGATTTATACCATAACCCGAAATCCCAGAACAATGTCTAAAGAGGTTATAAGTAACCTGCAAGGTCAAAGTACATCAGTGTCAAATCGCACCATCCATCATGGAAAAGGACCCCCCTGATGACAGCAACTCATGAAAAACTAAGAGTGCACTCTGACACCAAATATATTAACAAACCTTGAAGTTTCTGGATAGATAGAGAACATTCAAAACACAATATTCATCTTTCAGTGTTAAAAAATGGTTTTGGGTGAAGGGTACAATGAAATCCTGAGACAATCAGGGTATTTTGAAACATAATATGCTGCCTAGGATGATGACTCAAACCACACAACTAGAAACAAATCATTAAAGTAACTAAAGTGGCCTTCTATGAGCTTTGATCTTAATAACAGACACACTTGAACATCTGTGACAGAAGCAACAACACACCTTCTGGAAAGGGTTTCTTTCAAGTATGAGAAAATATGAGCAGTTTGCTCTCGAGAAGTGAGCCAAAATATCTGTTTGACAGTTACAGTCTGGTAATGATTGACTTAAAAGGTTGTGCAAGAGAATATCAAGCTACCGATGCCCTTATGTTTGTTCAGGCCAGCTTTATTTGTTTGTTTTTCTTCTTCTTCTGTTTGTCAGTTTTATACATGAACACAGTATGAAGAGAGGGAGAGCAGTGCTCCGTGTCAGGTCTCTGTGTGATCTCAGGAGCGAAACGTAGATCTGATTGATGTCTTCCAGTGACTTCCAGTCTCTCTTAGGGGCATCACTTGTCTTTGCTGTCATCCACTGTGATGGAGGTGAGTGTGAAGGGAGTCTATGTGGCACAGGAGGTGGGGTTCTCTTTTGTGTTTTGAAATTTTGACCATAATACGATGCTAGAATGAAAAACAGACAAATCTAGGAAAGGTCAGGGTCCTATTGGTCCATAGGTCACCAAGTTATGACATTACAAGTTTTGAAAGTTTGGTTGTTCTAGTCTTAAAAATGTGGGTACAAAAAGCCAACAGAGATCGGTAAAGTTTCCAAAAATAATACTAAAGTAAGAGTAGCTTTACTACATGAGAGTACTAAAGTAAATGTTTTTTAGAAATGGTCATTAAAACTATTAACGTCACAGTAAAGAATTTAGTGAAAAATTCTTCTCAAGTTTGGTTTAACAGTTGAAACAAATCTAAATTCTATTCTAAAACTAGTGGAATCGGGTAAACAAGAAAAGCTGCTCTGATCCTCTTTTTATCTATAATAAAACCATTATTATAGACCACTGTCTATTATTATGATTATGCAGTTTTTAGCCAAAAAACTAAAAAATGTGTTGTTTTCTAAGACAGTTTCTGCAGAGCAGCAGTTCTGAATCAGAAATTCACTTCTAAATTGTGGGTGGGACTGTTGGCGTGGAGTAAGCCTGCCCTGACCTCCCATCATCCCTCTGTCCACACTGTCTCTCCCACTAGCTTACAGCCCTGCACATCCCCAACCAAACATTATTGGTAAAATGGTGAAGCATTTCTGAGCTATCCAGCCGCACCTCTTGGAGCCAGAGGACAGGAAAAGGAAGATGTACATGGATCTATTTGTCTACAAGTGGATGCATCAGAATGAAGTGAAACGAAACAACTACATGCTTTAACAAACAGCATATTTTTTCGTCTTGCTCCTTATTCACAACATTTTATATAAGATTAACTCAGAAACACAGTTTTAATCATCATTTTCTTTGTATATGTCCTCCTTCATAAGAAAATGCTACTGGAACATTTTTTAAACACCAAAAACCCATCTTTAACTATTTCTTTAAGTATTTCCAGAAATTTAAATAAAAAACCTTTAACTGAATTAAAGTGATTAGCGCTTTCACCTCTAATCAAGAAGGCGCTGGCTTAAATTCCTGATGAGACCTGTTTGTGTAGGGTTTGCAGGTTGTCCCCCGTGCAGGCGTGAATTTTTTCCGGGCCCTCAAGCTTCCTCCCACAGTTCAAACATTTGCTTCTTGGGCTAATTGATTCTTAACACTTTAATTTCCTTTTGTTGTTGTTCACCTTTCAGCATATCCCTTCAGGGGTCGCCACAGCGAACACAGGTGGTATGGGAGAGTTTTACACCTTTCCTGACACTACCCTGTATTTCATCTGGGCTGGGGACTTGCAGGACCCAAACTTGGTCCCTTTGTGGCTACAATGTTAGGCAGAAGCACGAAGAATCCACACTGGGTGAAGCTTATTGCACCCCCTGGGAGACAAACCTTGAATTCCCATGGGTCAGTCCTACACACAGCCAACTGAGCCATCTAGCCGCCTACTTTAATTTCCTTTTAAGTTTTTTTTTCCAAAACTCTTTTAGTGTACTTGTCTCTAGCTTTTTACATCACGCAATGTGGTTGTAAGAATGTTTGTTGCTCTGTTTGAGTTATTGTCAGTGCAAGCTTTGTACCCAAATGGCAGCTTTACTGCATGGCTGCATCAAAGATACTGGATCTCAAAGAAAGCCGACACACATGGCAGGCCTTTTTAACATCAAATGGATATCCTTGATATCAGGCTGGTTTAAACCTAACTAGTAATGTCTAAATTATAATTGGTAAACTAGTGACAACCAAAAATGTGAACTAGTTAACTAGTAATGTTTAAAATGTGCACTAGCTAAGTGGGCACTATCTGTGCTTAACTAGTGACAATCTAAAAAGGCCACTAGTTAACTAGTAACATACACATTTTCAACAAATTCACTAGTAAGGCTCATGTAAAGCTAACTAGTAAACTAGGAAGACCATGATCTTGTACTAATTTACTAGTGACATGCAAAATGCTAACTAGTTGACTACTGAGATGTATGTAAGTCTTACTTGTTGACTAGTCAAAGAGAAAATTTCCATATGTTGACTAGTGCAGTGCAAAAAGTCCACTAGTTAACCAATGGAAATATTCTCTCTCACTAGTTAACTAGTAAGACTTTAATACATCTCACTTGTCAACTAGTTAGCATTTTGCATGTCACTAGTAAACTAGTACAGGATTTTGGTCACACTAGCTTACTATTTAGCTTTAAAGGACCCTTACCAGTAAACTTGGAAAAAAATTAAGTTAACCAGTGGCCTTTTTAGATTGTCACTAGTTAACTAATAAGCATAAATAATGCCCACTTGTAAAACTAGTGCACAATTTTAAACATTACTAATTAACCAGTTCACATTTTTGGCTGTCACCAGTTGAATAGTTGTACTTTTGGCATTACTAGTTACATTCTGATAGCAAATATATTCATTTGGTGTTAAAAAGGTCTGCCATAGCCTCAACATGTTTTTCATTAATTGGCTGAGGCAAACATGATTCCACGTAAAGTTCAGCGGAAAGCTGTTCAGCAGTGACTTGTTGTGTTTGTGTTGGGATTTGATAAAAGGTCTTGTCTGACATGCAAATGGAAAAGTAAACTTTTAAATCTCAATTTCTGCAGGTTAAAATTCCAGAACTGTAGGCATAAAAAATGTCAGGGTTGAAGGGTGGAAACTAGAATTGGGGCAGAAACTAAAACCTAAACATTAACTTGAATATAACTGAATTCAAACATGACAAAACTGTAAAGAATAAGGAGAAACAAAAAAATGAATGGTAATAACAGAAGACCTGACAATCAGACTTTATAATGATGAAGATAATCACCTAACTAAAGACAGCTGTGGATGATTTGAAAATGAGTGCAGCTGAGACTGTGGCAGATGGTAAAAAAAAAAAACACATCACGAAAAGAGAACAGGCATGAACCTAAGAAAATGTGACCAAAATCAAATGAAGAAAACCTAAATGATGGGCGCAAACCTTAAAAATACAGAAGGTGCTTAGAGAAGCAGTTTTTCTCTCTACCATTTGAGTAGAAAAGTCCTAAAAATATCCCATACCCATGAGAATTTGGAGCTATAGAGAAAACAGAGTGAGTTAAAAGAGTAATGAGACAAGACAAAATGGGTTTAACCAGGAACAGGTGGTGTATTGATGTGGAAGGAAATTAAATGATTAATTGACCACTTATGATAATTTAATTTCCAAAATTACATTGTGAGCATGACAGGGGAAATGCTCACTTACAGAGGAGAGCAAAGTCAAATCAAAGTTATCAAAGCAAGAGTCAACTATTTGAATTTAAAAAGAAGAAGAATTGACAGTGATGAAAGGGTCAGTTTCTATTAGATCACAGGAGGGGTCTTCATTCAAATTATACACTTTTAAAAGGATAAAAATGAAGAAGGCTGATTCTTTTTTCCAATTTTTTCTATTTTTTTAAGGTTTAAAAACATATATAAGTAAAAGAAAATGTAGCATCAACCCTCATCTTACTTTACAGCTTTCTAATTTTAGCATTTTAATGAACATCTTTTGTTGTTTACAGCCAGAAACCCAACCTTAATCCCAACAAGCTGATGCCTTAATTTAAAGACCCCCTTCAACATATTAAACTTTTGATTATGATTATGCTGTTTTTAGCTCAAATAAAAAAAATGTAAAACCTGTTGTGTTTAAGGACATTTTTTCTGCAGAGCGACAGTAGTTTGTTAAAAATTATCCTTTTAGTTGCTGGTAGGATCGTTGCCGCAGAGCAACCTCCCCTCCTCACTCCCGTCACCCATAAATGAGAGCTCTTTGTTTACACACTCTTCCACCATATTACAGGCACTGACACCCCTAACCTAACATTATCGGTGCAACAAAAATAAAGAGCAACATTGGAGCCGTACATCTTTGAACCAGATGCCAGCTCAGACGAGGCAAACAAAGACGTACGTGGATCTAATCGTCTACCAGTGGATGCATCAGAATGGAGCGGAGCAAGGAGCTTGTGGCCCGCCCAGCGTATTTTTCAACGTAACAAGTACAATCTTTTTCTATCTGATTTTTTTTTCTGTTCCTGATTCACAACAATTTGATTAGAGAAATACTTAGAGAGGTTATTTTAAGCTTAATTTTCTTTATATGTGTTTTGTATCATCAGAAAATTGCCAATAGTTGTTTTGTTGTTCACCTTTTGGCTACAGAGGTGGTTTGGCAGAGATTTTTTTTTTTACGCCTTCCTGGGTTTTGTCCGGGCTGGGGGTGGCACCGGGGGGGCCCGCTTGTTGCTGGGTGGGTAGTGGCGTGGGGTGTCTTCCCCAGGGACCCATGCTGGATGAGGCTCATCGTGCCCCCTGGGAACTGAACACTGGTTTCCCATGTGCCGGTCCTGCACTTAAACAGCTAAACTATCCAGCCCCCACCCCCACCCTCCTTGAAAAATGTCACAAGAACGTGTCAAAAACACCAAAGACACAATTTTCCTCAGAGTGGGACTTTAACCTTAACCTAATTCTCCATGACACATTAAGCCCTTAACCTAACCAACACTACAGAAATAGCATTGAGTTTGGTTACAGCTCCCCATATAGCCTGCTGGTTCCTATAGTCAGTGCTCAAGCCCATGTTTTTTATGCACTTTATTTTTTATGGAAGACTGCACACGGGCGGGAAATTGACACACGTCAGTCAAAGTAATGGCCATCAGTCTTCCAGGATAAAGCACTGTCCTATTTTCCCACTCTTGACACACATCAAACTAACGCTAGCTTTTTACATCAAATACCCTATCACTGCCCTTGATCCTACATGTCTGTGCAGTTTTACCAACTGACTTAAGATATTTTTGGTTTCCGGATACCGTTGGAAAGTCTTTGAAAAGGCAACTTATAACAAAACCAATCAGTCTTTTGGTGATATTGAAGAAGCAGCGGATACTTTTCCCATCTGAAAGCTCTTACATAAGTCAGCTGAAGCAGGATATCAGCAAAGCTGCAGGTAAAGGGTCACTTCTCGGTCATTCTCCTTGTAACTACATGTTTGTCTTTACTCTGTGCACCATTGCAAATTACTTTTTCTTGTCAAACATGTTTTTTTACCTAAAAATAACATTTTTATTATTTTCATTGTCCTACTGACCTCCTATGAACCAGGTTGAATCATGAAAGGACACTGGACAAGGGCATGTAAAGCATGTTACGTGGAATAATTTAGGGGCTTCTACCAGAACCGATTGTTTTCAATCCAAAATGCCCACTGAAAATCCACAACTTCGTCAAAGCCAGAGACAAACTTATGAGCTGCCAAGCACTAAATAACTTCCTGCAAAGTGCCGGTCCAATGCCTGGCCTCACACTCTCATCAGTCAGTCTAGCATGCAAGATTTTTGTATTTGTGGAAGAAGTGCAGACCGTTCCAGAACATATTACACTTCCTGATAAAAAAAAAACAGGAAAAATAGCCAATGACAGTTACAGCAAATTCCCTACATGCAGGAATTTTGGATCTTTGTCCAAGACTTTAGAAAGTTTTTTTGTGGAAGTTTGTTTCTGAGGGTGTGTTTTGAAAATGGACTTGGAACACAAAACGTTTTTTTAAGCATACACATAAATGTTCAATTCTTTCTGCTTTCATATTAAGGTTGGGTATGAGTTTAAAGTGTATGAGAGTAATGTCCGCATGTATTGCTGCTTATTCTCAACAAATTAAGGTGTTTAAATGAATAACACTGAACTACGTGTATCAAATAACCATTTCCTGAGTTTAAGTAAATATTGCAGAAAAGGATTACAAAAGCAGGATGTTTATTCCTTTGATTAAAATGGTCAGCTTTGCTGACATTTAGGATGGCTTTGTCTTTGTCCTGCTCTCACCGTAGGAAATGTATTTATTAGAGAGTAAAAGATCTTCAATTAACTAAAGATGTAGGCCACTTTGGATGTAAGAATGTTGGTTGCTCTGTTTGAGTTATCAGCATCTGGCTGCTGATAAAGAGGAACAATTCTCGTGTCTAATGTGTTTTTTTTAGTCCCTCAGATCTGGTGTTTACATTGAAGTTACCTGATTGATCCATAGATTTGGTTAAATTTTTATTCATGTATTCATCTCATCTTCTGTACCTGCTGAATCCCTTTCCGGGTCACGGGGTTGCTGGAGCCAGCTACTGTTGGGTGAAAGGGGGTACCCCCTGAACAGGTAGCCAGTATGCTGCAGGGCCACACACTTGGGCTATGTCCGAATGAACTCACTACTCCCTAGAGTGGTGCCTATAAAGTGCAGAATTATCTAGTGCCTTGCAATGTAATTAGGTTAAATGCCTACTACTTTTTTAAATGGCAAATATGAGTGGAAAACTCATATATATGATCAGATTTAACAAAGACTATTTATGACTCTACTGTGTTTTGATGAAGAAAACTTGGATGGTTTATAAATAATAAATAACTTTTTTTTTAAATGACACATCGTTCAAGCCCTATGCATTGTGGTATATATTTGCAGATCTAATAAGCATCAATGCACAGTGTTTTATTTTTGCTAAGACTTCTGGGAAATTCCCAAGGCACTGAATTTTTGTATTGTGGATTTGGACGCCCTGAATAAATGTGGACACAACCACACTTACACTCACACTAAGGGGGAATTTTGTGAAATCAGTGCCTCAAATCAAGCCTAATTTTGAACTCTGGAAATTCTCTCTGAAACTGGATTTCCCATCACATACATACAGGGAGAACATACAAACTCCACACAGGAAGGTTCAAACCAGGGCCTTCTCAGTGTGAGGAGAGAGTGTTAACCACTGCTCCACGGTGCATCACTGTTTTTAAACTTACACTTTGCCTTTCAATATAATCAATGATTAAGCCACATTTTAAAATGACAGTAAATAGTGACAGTAGTTTGAATGTTGTCACACAACTCTAGTAGTTCATTAAATCATGGACAGTATTTTATCAGAATCAACTTGATTACAAAGGTGAAGAGGTGGATAGAAGATCCAAAGATTTTACTCAAAAAGGAGTAGCTTTAATTCAAAATATTGTTCAAACAAAAGTCAAATATAGCCATCCAAATATTTCATTGAACAGGACAATAAAAACAGCTTGTGAAATATAACCACTGAAGTATTTGATAGTTTAAAGACATCTGGGTTTTAGATAAAAATTTAAAACTTTTATATCCTAAAATAAATCATTGATTTACCTAAAAAAAAAGGAGCATCCTTTTTCACAATCCTTTTGGCAACAACAAAGCTCTTACCGATTTGTAGTATAAATTAGAAAAACAAAATTTTGTAACTTTTTCCTATGTTTAATATTTTGTTTTTCCCTACAGTATGACACAAACCACCAGGTTTGCTGAAGAGTTCATGTAGTTATTTTCAAAGCTAAATCTTAGTATCAATGTCTATAGGTATAAATGTTTATACTTGATGCCTTTATTTAAGAGACACTATTTTGCTGTTCCTAGAATAATTTGCAAATGTAATAAAAAATAATAAAAACAGTTCATCGTAATTGAGTAATTGTAGTTTTTTACATAAAAATATACTCAATTAAATTTAATAAGCATAGTGAAGTTAAATTACTATCAAGAGTACTTTATACAAATATGTACTTCTTGTAACTTCTTATTTATTTCCACTGAAGACTGATTGTTACATTTGTTTTCTATATTTTAGTTAAAGGCTTTGTTTATCTCACAAGCCTTTATAATTTAATATGTCTTAGATATTTTGGTGACCGGTGTGAGCTCAAACCCCACAAAAAAAGAATTATGATCCAAATAAAACAAAACAAACCAAAACAAACGCAGGGAGCCTGCTGAATGCCTTTCAGCCAATAGAGGGCGCTACCCCGATGCTCAATTGTCCAGCTCCAACCCAAACTACTCCCTGAAACTCCCATTTCTTGGAGCGAATGTGGACACTTTAGTAAAGTGCAGACACGCTGTTCGATTTGTAACTACGTGGGAGAGAACCGGCAGCTCCACAGCTCCTCAGTCGGGTCCGAACCTGAAGCGTGGATGAGTAAAATACGGACAGAGCGGGATTTGGACCGCGGAACATCTCCGTGCACAAGGGAACCTCGGAGCCAGAAGGAGAACGGAAGAGGGGGGAAACCCTCACAACAGCCCCGCTCCGTGCAGCCGCGTGCGCACAGGCGCGAGGCAAAGTAGCGTTGACGTGACGTTCAGCGGGACAAACGCGGACTCCTGTGGTCTCCTGAACCCCTTACCGAAGCCTAGGCGCCACACCGGAGCGTGTGTTTTGTTTTTTTAAATAAAGAAAGGACACACGGTATCGTGAGAGTGCTCTTCAGTTTAGCGTTCTTAATTCAAAATTTTCCTCTCGGAATTAACTGGAACTTGTCGTTTTGCGTAGACGAAACTTGACATGCAAATTGTGTAGGAGACTCTTGGCTTTGTTCAGCTCCTAACAAGTCTTGGACCGTTTTTTCTCCTCACTAGTACTGACTGTTGTTTGATGTGAGTAGAGAAGTCGACATTGTTTTAAGGAAGAAAAAAAACCCTGCTTCCAGCTGTTTGCATGATTTGTCTCCATCCAGTCGTCGTTGATAGAATTTGCTGGAAAAAAGTTTTGAGAATGAAGAGAAGAAAAACGCTGCTTTAGAGCGGAGTCGTGTCTTTGCCGCGAGCACAGCAGAGCTGAACATGCGCGCGCAGAGGGCTCACCGCAGCTGTTAACACGCAAAGTTGGGAACTTTGCGGCGCAGATAGTGAATGATCAAGACTTCCGGTGAGACACCGAGCGTCGTTCCTGCTGGTGCGCCCTGCCTGACCCGCTGCTTTCCAGAGACTCGGGTTTGCCTTCGAGGAGATCCAGCCCCCCCTCTCCCCGGAGCAGAGATGGAGGAGTGGAGGCAGTGCGGGCGGTGGTTGATAGACTGCAAGGTGCTGCCCCCCAACCACCGGGTCGTGTGGCCCTCAGCGGCCGTCTTCGACTTGGCACAGGCTCTGAGAGACGGGGTGCTTCTGTGCCAGATGTTGCACAACCTCTCTCCCGGGTCAGTGGACCTGAAGGAGATCAATTTCAGACCCCAGATGTCACAGGTGAGTTGGAGCTCAGAAATGATCATCCCCAGCCAGGCGCATGGCTTGTTCTACCTGCACCTCTCAGTCACACCTCACTGCTTCATTCTGATTCTATTTATTTACAGTTTTTGGGGGACATTTCTTTGGACAGCTTGAGCTTTCCCCCAAAACTCTAATTTAAGAAAGGTGTGGACCTGGTTTAGACTCCTGTAGGTAAAAGAAGAGGAGAAAGGAGGTGTTTTCTGAAACCTCAGAGCGGATGGTTACCTTTTTCTCCTTATTATTTCTCATTTTGAATGTCTTACCTGATGCTATGTTCACAGCGGGCAGTGCATATTTAGCATATGGACAAGCAGGGAGAGGCCTCTTCATCTTTTTCGTTTGCTACTGTTTACTAGTGCACATCCACCACCTACAGTTGGTGAGAAACGTTGAAGCGGTGCAAACTGAGCAAATCTTGCTCCAGGCCTTTTCTTTCTTCTAATATATGAGAAACTTTGTGTTAAATAACTCCGCCCAGGTGCAATTATGAATTTCTCCTCCATGATCAATTTTTAAGCGGTTGGCACTTCCATAAATTAAGAGGGACGTTTGACCTGGTTTAACTCTCAACACGCGTTCAGTGGCCACAAGGTGTTATGTAGCCCAAAAACTGACTTAAAAAATGTACGTAGCTATGCGTAAACGCGAGAGTTGTGTATGCGGAAGCCCAAAACACGCATTTGTACGTGTTTACGTAGACCTTTCACTGGAAGTGAACCTCTAAATTGTCATTAGGTCTGAATGTGAGTGTGTGTAGTTGTGTTGACCTGCAACAGTCTGGCAATCTGTTTGTTCTGTGTGTATCCCCGCCTTCACCCACCAATAGCTGGGTTGGCTCCAGCATCTCAGTGAGTCCTACAGGGATTCTGTGATTTCTGAAAATGGATGGACGGATGGATTATTAAAAAAACAAACAAAGCCTTTTCCTAAATATGTCTGAATGTATTTCCAAAATATCCATCTTTCCATTTATCTTCTGAACCTGCTTTTTTCCACAAGACCTTACTCAGCCACTGAAGGGCGAAGGCGGGGTACAACCCAGGTAGTTCGCTGGTTCATTGCAGGGCAACATGGAGACAGACAACCACACATGTTTACATTCACATTGAAGGGAATAATTGCAGATACCAATTGACATATGAAGCATGATTTTGAACTGTGGAGTACCTGGAGAAAATCCACATATGCACAATGAAAACAACCCCAAAATGAAAGGTCCCGGCTGGGATTTGGACCAGGGGTTTGAGTCTTGCTAAAAAGCAAACTACTTACCACCACACCACTGTACAGCCTTCTCCCAATGCTAGTCTGCTAGTCTCAATACAGTCCGATAGAATAAACAACTTTTTGAACTTTGCAAATTTATCTTAGAATATACTATTAAACCCTACTCTGGACCGTTTGACATGAATCTGATCCCTTTGCTTATTTCCACTAAAAAAAGTTTCTTTGATTTCTTGATGTACCTTTATATTCTGTATCTCAGTTGATTCTCTACGAGCCTGTCTCCAGATAAGAAGGTGGTCTTCTGGTTCCTGTTTAACAAATGCATAACAAAATGTTTAAAATTGCATTTGCTGCTGTAGCAATGAACTATGTGACCCCGAGAACTGGTTTAGGTCTGCGCTTTGTAGGTTTGTCATTTGAGGTGCAGAACACTTCAGCCAGTTTATATTATTTTTTGTCCTTTGCATTGAAATTTTTCTAAATTCTAATTTTTTGAATAATTATGAGCTGCAGATGAAGATTTTCACTTCTCATCAGTACTTGTAAAATTCTCACTTCCTCTGGCTACTTCAAGTCTTTCATTGATTAGATTTTCAAAAAAGCGGTGTATCATTATCAAAGACAGGATGATTAAAAAAAATGTGAATATAGGAAAATAAAGTGAATTTCTAATAATTGAGTTATGATTGCCTTTTCTGGGAGTTTTAGAAAAGGGTTGAATTCCCATAGAACATAAAACTTGGCAAATGATTTTTGGCAGTATTTACTTCCAGATTCTCTTCATTGCATCAAAGGGAAAACAAACAAAAACATTGCTGGAGAAACACAGATAGCAAGCATCCTGTTATGTAATGAAACTAAGATGATCGAATTAATGTACTTTGTGATTAGATTAGACGTTTGGATCACAGATGCCACTCATCCCAGCTCCCAAGACACCCAATTTTCCACTTCATCTCCCCCATGTTTCCAAAACCAGAATAAGGACGTTCAGGTTTACAGAGGAAGTTGGCTTAAACACACAAGTGCTCTCTGGCTAATGTTTAATTTGATTTTCATTCTCCCTGAAGTCTTAAAGTGCTGCTGGCCCTCCCTTGGTGTCTGGAAGCTTGGTGAGTTGATCCAAGTTGCCAGTTTTGAGAGAATTATTTTGGTTGTGGAGGCCTCAACAGCGACTGTACAAGGTTTTTGGTCTCCAACAGGACATTAGACTGATATTCTTGGCACAGCCACAATGTGTGTGTCTCATTTCCCTGTCTGCCTCACACTTCTTAGATATATCCCCTTTAATTATAGCAATAAGTGAGATCACATATGAATAAGAAATAATCCTTATGTTAAGCTTCTTGATGTTTTAAGTTTATTGTAGCTTGAACTTGATTGACATCTGGTGTTGTCATGCAGATTAACACAAAATGAGAATTGTGTTTAATTATGTCATGCAGCCGTCACTGACTGCAAGGACCATATTGTTTTTGCAATTCTTCTTTCTTACTGCGCCTTTGAACAAAAGTGTCAACCCTGCCGCATGCTCAAAAACTCACCAAAATTTGCATGCACCTGGTACCTGGTGAAAATGAAATTTGGGCATTAGTGAATGACACTCCCCCAAAAATGATGATATCACAGCAGGCAAAGATGTCATATAAAAGGACTGGGTCCACAATAAAACATTTCAAATTTCACTAATGAAACCAAAACACGTGTCGGTGAAATCCAAAGGACGTTTTGAAGTGATTATGGAATGAATGGCCACAGGATCTACTGCTTGGTGACCATTTGGAGGCAAAGTGTGAAATTTGACTGTTTTCCCACTTTTGGACAATATGGTAAAAACAAGCTTTTTTTTTTAAAGCGATCTTCACAAAAATTCACACCACCTTCTCAAGTCTACAACCATGACTGAAGTTTAGTTGACCTCTGACGTCAGGAAGAGTGCCATCTTCACTTAAACCAGTACCAGCTATAAATTTTTAACTCCTAGATTTAGATCTGTTGCCTCCTAACTCCTTGACTCTCATTAGGAAGCTACTTGGGGGAAAAAAATGTTGGAATTAGAAGTTATAGATTTTGAACGGCATTAGTGTGGCAAGTTTACAAAAGTGGCAATTCCCTGTTGCCCGCAATTTTTTTTAACTATAATATTGTGGACATTTAATGTATGAATCATTAGCTCAAGCTGAATGAAACAACATGATGTACAATATGAATATATTAAATAAACATAAAGTTTTTGTCCATCAATTTGATAATGGCAGCTCTTACCAGGGTCAAAAAGTGTTAAATCAATTTTGTGTTACAGTTTTGCTTCAGTCCATATGGATTTATTTTGGTTTGATGTGTTTACTTTAGCTGGGTTTATGCAAAACTATTCTTTTTTTCGTTTTTAGCAACACTTTATCGATCTGTTTTGTTGGTGTTGTTGTTCTGTTTTCACTTTAACTTAGTTGGTTTTCATTTGACCCTTACATGTGAATTTCTGGTACTTTGATGTTCATTTGTTCATGCAGGACGTGACGGGGTTTGCACCCACAAGAGCTATAGATGCAAAACTAGGCCAAACCATATAACCCTCCACCGCAGTCCTTCATAGATGCTATTATCAGTTTGTGGTGGTTTCCTGCTTTTTAATTTTTTTTATTAATAAATATGGGGGTTAAACAAATCCTCTCTTAAAACACGTTCCAGACAAATCATAACGTGGTGTTTTCTTTCCATTTTTTTACAGATCAGTCAGGATTATGTAATTTCAGATTTGGATTGGAAATGGCTGATCTAAGTAAGATCCTGAAAACCAGCATTGTTGTAGAACCAACAGAGCAGGAAGCACATTTACTTACATATCGGCAGGCCACATGAAGTTCGTGTTCAACTTCTATTTTAAAACAATTTGAAACACTATATATAATAATTTAACATGCTTTGCCACACGATATATATATATTTATATATATATATATATATATATACACATACATAAAATCAAAAACATACCTAATATAATGACATACTTTTTATAATATAAAAAAGGCTTCCTCACTTCAAATAACCATTACAGTGGAAATAAAAATGCACAATGTTTTATTTTAATTAATTTTACTTTGTATGTCGAATAATTTGTCGTGCTCGTAGCCCCTTATTTTTATTTTAATGTTCTGTACTTATCTTTGATAAACAACACTTTAGACACATGCTCCACGTGTGTACTGCTAGAATACAAACCTATAGAAACTATAGCGGTGCTAGACGTCTCACTTGGACAGTTAAGTGCTGCACACCTCTCTGCTAGAGTATGGTGTATTTTACCGAGGTGTTTGGACAGGTTACTGCTGTTACCACTCTTACAAGCCATGTTTTTATTACATGTAAGAACACGCGCAGTGTGTGTAGGCCATCTATTTTAGAAAAATACAGCACCACTGGACCTTTTTGCTCGTGGTCGTGCTGCCATACGCGTGCGTTTGCTGTCACTTCTCTGTGGAGGAATATGAGAGCGCGTGAGCAGCCCCACCTCTCCCCACTGGAGTAGCAAAGGAAAAGCAGTGTCAAAAGGAGGGAGAATGGCTTGTCTTTTTATCCCTCATCCAAATAAAGTAGTGCACGGCGTGTCTACGCGTTGTCACGCCCCATTGCCACACCGTTAACAATACAATTGAGGCCTGAAACTTATTGGTCCAGTAAAAATTGATGACTTGGTACCAGTGCTGCATCCCTACTAGCAACACTTGCCCAGAATCCAGTGTGATATTTTGTTTTGTACTTAGTTAAATAAATTCCAGTGTTATGCAGAATTCTTCCTGCCTGCCAAAATGTGCTTTTAGGAGGTGCACTAATAGTCAAACAAATTATTTAGTTAAAAACAACGGTGTAACTTCCGTTTACGTTGGAGATTGTAATGTATTAGTCCATTATTCTATATCTTTGTAGACCTATAGAAAGGTTGTTGGTGAGATGTAGGATTTCATGGTGGGGCTTAACCCCTCCTTGTTTCTATGTGGACCATGATGTATGCAGATGACATAAGCCTCGTTTCCACTGAGCGGTCTGGTCTGGTATTTCGAGCGTTTCCTTTGTAAAATGGAATGGCGCATGTAGGTCCATTGAAAAATGGAACGGAACGGAAAGTGATGACAACATTAGAAAGCCCACGTGACACGTAACACACGTGACTCTTTTGCCGACTCAGGATGCAATCCTCTTTACTGCGGTATTCATCTTAGCCGCCCCAATTTTCTTTAAAACAACAATAAATTCCTGTTATACATGATTTACCAGAAGTAAAGCAATAAAAAGACGAGCTGCTTGATGACCTCCATTGTTGTTGCTTTTCTAGTTCTCGTACTACAATCACACGCCTACGGGCCAACGCCATGCATGCGCTTTTAAAAAAAAAACGCTCAGTGGAAGCAAATCTTAACTGAGTGGAAATGCTCACCAGAATTAACTGGACCGTACCGAACCACTCCTTACCAAACCGGACCGTACCGCTTAGTGGAAACGAGACTATAATGATCTGTAGTGAGAGTGAGAGAGGAGGTGGAGGTTTTCTCTGGAAAGGGGAGGATTGAAGGTCAGTTGCAGCAAGATCTGTGTGTAAATGAGAGGAACTCAAGTGGAACAGTAAGGTTACAGGGAGCAGAGGCGAAGAAGGTGGAGAAGGTTAAGTTCTTAGGATCAACAGTTCAGAACAACAGAGTAAATAATAAATGGTATATACTTTAGAAAGTCCTTTCTATTTTGATTACGACCTAAAACGCTTTACGCTCACAGGTCTCATGCACTTTTTCACACGCTAATGGTGTTGGAGCTGTCATCCAAGGCGTTAACCAAATCACCATTGTTGTGGTTTAGTTTCTTGCCTTACAACACTTCAACACACGGCAGGCAAAGCAGTAACTGAAACTGCAACCTTATGGTCAAAGTTTGATCGATCGCTCTACATCTGCGCCACAGCAGCACCCCAATGTGTAGAGAAGTGAAGAAGCATGTGCAAGCAGGTTGAAACGAGTGGGAGAAGGTTTTAGGAGTGATTTGTATCAAGAGTGTCTGCAGGAACGAAAGGAAAGGTGTAGAAGACTGGTGAAAGCAGCCATGTTGTTCGTTTAGAGACTCTGAGAGAGACAGGAGGCGGAGCTGGGGGTAGCAGACAGGAAGATGTTGAGGTTCTCTTTGGGAGGGAAGAGGATGGATAGGATCAGGAATCAATCCATCAGAGTAACAGCTATTGGTAGATGTTTCAAAGATAAATGCAGGGAAGCAGATTCCAGTGGTTTGGACACATTGAGAGGAGGGACAGTGGTGATTTTGGTAAAAGGATGCTGAGGTTGAAGCTAGAAGGGAAGAGGCCCACAAAAGGAGCAGCCGAAAACAGAAAATATTCAGAGTTTATGTATTTTGTATTTGTTGTCACAATATCTTGTGTCAGTGTGTTACGGGTTTAGTTTATTAGCTTTTGTGTTTTTGTTCTCTTTTTTGTTCGGTCATATTTTGAGTTCATTTCCTGTTTGATTTTGTAGGGTTTCCTGTTTTGTGTTGTATTCCAGTTTTACTTTTGGTCCCCATCTGCCCTCATCGTTGTCACCTGTGTCTCGTTTGTCTGTATGTATTTAAGTCCCGTCTTTCTCATCCTCCTGTGCTGGTCCATAGTCTTAGGTCTCCCCAGTTTCTGTGTATTTCAAGTGTTTCATGTTTTCTAGTTTGCCTTGCCTGCTTAAGCAGTGGTTTTTGGTTTTTAGTCTGTTTACTTTCTTAAAGATCTTGTTCACCTGGAACTCCTGCCTCCTCTGTGCATCTGGGTACTCCCTTAACCCCCCCATTGTGATACATTGTGAAGAATTTTACTGTTGGAGTGCTATTTGACTCACTAAAAATGCTTTCCTGATTTTTGTTTTATTGTAGTTTAAAATGAAAGATCTGCTGGTAGTATCTTATGGTCATCAAGGTCCCTGCAGATAAAAAATTTGGAGGAGGGGTCAATCTGCCTGCTTCTTAGCCAAGATGTAGATCCCTTGTTCCTGAGCAACTGTCACCTGACGTACTAGGCAATAATGAGGTTCAACAACATTTTAACATTTGAAAAGCGGGTCCAACAAAATTTGTAATGGAATAGATGCACAAGGGTCTGTGGTGTGACTCCAGTTTTAAACAGTCCTTCGTTTCAGGTTGTAAATAATACCTTTTCACATCCAATTTAAATGGCCTTCTTAGCCCTTCAAGACAAAGAGAAAATTGGTTGTTTTTGCATTTTAGAGGTGATTAAGTAGCATGCTAGTCCTTAATTAATTATGTATCTTGTACGTCTTTTTAAAATGACACTTCTAAAATTAAATATATATTTAAAAAAAGGAATTTATACAATAAACAAAGATGTTACCACTTTAGTCCTCATTCTGTTCCCCCTTTTGTTCGGTAGCCTAGATATTATCAGCACCAGAAGCTCCTGACTTCCATGATTACAAAGGGAGAGAGAAATAAGGGACGGGGGGGGTCTTGATGGCATGCTTTGATCCACCCTCTAATTGTGCTCCCGGTCCTTCTGAGTGAATCTGCAGCGAGGGTGGAAACAGTGTCCACAGTGACAAATTGGGTTAAACCAAGTCCTGGCAGCAAAACAGGAGTATGTGATTTATGATAAAGGAAAGGTCAGAGCGCGTGTGTCGGTGTCAGTGGCTTAGCCAAATGAAGAGGAGGTGAAGCAGAGTGATTATGCTATTATCTCTGAACATCATTTTTCTCCCTTCAATGGATGTTCTCAAACAATGATTGATTGTTTCGTGAATTAGTTTGTTCTCTTAGGATGGTTCATTGTTGAGCATTAAGTTACATTGCCATAAAGTATGGGACGTAGGTGTTGTAATTGGTCATAATGCAATGTGACCCATTCCATAATTGTGGCTCTTATGGAAGGAGCACTCGGACCCACAAAAGGGATATGTTCTCATTTTGCAGTCATGCTCTTCAGAGGCTTTTGTGACCAAACCAGCTCACAGCGATGCTCTTAATCGTCATTGATCCCAGCTTGTGCTCCAGTTCCTTTTCTGTTTTGCGTGCATGCATTCTGTAGAGCTCACGGGAAAGTCATGGCAGCAACACTAAAGCCAGTGTGCAGCTTTAAAGCACGACATAAAAGCCTCATTGAAGCTGCAATCAAGATTAGCTGAGATTTGCTGAGTCCACACTATCCAAATTTTTGGAGTCACTCAGACATGGAGCCAGGCCCATGTGTTTTTAAGAGGTCATCAGTCCCAGACAGTGAGTAAACGGCAGCATAACATTAAGAAATCTGAATATAATTATAGTTATTTCCTTTCTCAGGTCCTCTGGAGTACATCCTGTGAAAACAGACCAAAAAAACATTTAAAATAGAAAACTAGAATTAACATTTACCTCCAAAAATTTCAAATGTTGGTTGGAAGGACACCTTAATATTGCAGTAAAAATAAAGAGAGATGTTGCAAAATTTGCACTTAGCAAGGTGTAAGTAGCTTGAGTTTTGAAATATGTTTTTGAAATATGTGAGGCTTTATAATAAAGTAATTTTTTTCAAGGATGAAACTTTTTGTGATTGATTGACAGGGTATACAGCTATTCCAGATGCAGAAAACAATTTGCTGAAAAGAAAATCCAATGAAAAAAATTCTCTGAGACAGCAAAATGTGAAGATTAGAATAGAATAATAGAATAACACTTAATTGATACCACAAAGGGGAAATTACCTTATATATCTCTATTAAAAACTACAATATAGGGAAGGACCACTGTATCTGTTTAAGTAAATGGGAAGTCCTTCAACTCCTATGGGGTCATGTAACCTACCATTTCTAACCTTCCTCTTTGGTGTTGGAATCACATTTGTATGAAATTGTTTACTATCTGAGTGTTTTTAGGTTAGACCAAACACACTGTGAGTCTAAGTTTTAAGTAAACGCCTTTATTTTGAAAAACAGGCTGGCATGGAGAAAATTGCAATAGTCAGGGAAAGTTGGAAGAAGTTTCTTCTTATCGCTGAGTCAAGATATTGGACATACTGTAGCTAAAACATACTCTTCATTAAAAAGAGTTGTTCTTTTGGAAGGCTGCTTTGGTCACAACAATAAGTTTGGAAGAGCTTTTCCTGTTTATTTCTTCAAAATGCGACAAAAATCAGTGCTTTGTGCTGAGCTGAGCTCAGCTAATCAAAGAGACATGACGCAATTTGCAGTTTATGTGGCTGCCACAACACTTGTAATGGCTCCAAAATTACCATGTGTTTTTAGATTGTTCTTTTATTAATTTATTGCCTCTTAAGACTGGAGTTGGCAAAGTATTGAAAGTGAAGAGAAACCAACATGGAGATTTTTTATCGTGTGTTAGCTTGATAAGAGCTGCTGCCGGTAGACTTTAGCATGAGGGTGTTCTGGGATTACGGTGTGAGCACACCGTAAAACAAGTCATAAATCAAAGTGGAGAAGGAAAAGAACTGTGAATATTTATGTTTTCTCTGCGTGTGAACAGGTGCTCTTGCAGTGTGAAACTGACCTTCATTTATATGGTCAAGTAAGCCCCTTATTGTGTTTCTACCATTTATTCATCGTTACCTCAAGGTTGTAAATGGACGTGTAATGAGCCCGGCTGTATGCAGGCGCTCCGGAGCTCCAAGTATCTGAAGTCAGAATGCAGCGCCTCAGGCTGTGTCTGGGAGACAAGAGAAGTCTTTACTCTCTGAAGCCCTCTGAGTGTGTGTGCGCCTGTGGGTTCTCCTGCTTTTTTTTTCCTTCCTCTAACGCCCCCCCCCTTCCTTCAAGTGAGGTTATTGTGAATGCCTTTGGGATGACTCAGGCGGATATACGTGTTGCTGTGCTCCTGTTTCCGTGTGTGTGCGTGCACTTGCTTGTTTTGTTTGGAAACATATGAGGGATGTTACAGTACGTGTGTTCAGACTGAATTAAACGCTGGCCGAGCCTGTTGAGCTCTCCTCAAGCGCCTCTGTACTCCACGGGGCTGCAGGTCCCACACTGACTTCCACTCTCACTAATTGAGCTTCTTTCTTTCCGTTTGTGCGGCTGTCAGCAAAAAACTGATTAGAAATAATTTTAAAATGTGGTTACCTGTTCAAAACAAGATTACTCTAAAATGCTTCTTGTGTCGCAAATAGGGTTAAGTTCATTTGTTTTGGATTGACCTCTTGAATGTATGTGAAGATTTCTTTAAAGGTCTATCCAACCCCCTCTCCCCCCAGTAACACGAGAGCTGCATGCAAAAACCATGGAGACTTCTTCTGTTGAAATAACTTGAACCCCTTAGTAGCTCTTTCAACTTTTATGAATCTAACAAGTAAATGAACCAATGTTTTGAATTTTTCTCTTTTACCATTTTCTTTTTTAAATAATGTGTGGTGCCCTAGCCACAACTGCACCTACAGTTGGTCACAGCTGTCTGTGAGCCAAAAAAAGGCAAATCTTTATGGGCCACACAGGTGGCTCGCACAAAATTTTAAGATCGAAGACTACTTGGTAAGCCCTTAGAGTGAATATTTTCATGCACATTTTCTACAAGTATGCTGCGGGTGACCGGTCATAGTGAACACTACTACAACATGCAAGGGTAGGTAAGGGTGAAGTGGGTGAGACGCAGGGACATCATTAAGATTTTTCATTTTTTTTGGTAGCCCATTAGTGCTGTTAAAGTGATAAGTGCACACTCCTTGCGAGCCCCTTGTGAATCTATTGTGTACCCAAGTGCGCTCTGAACGTGCAGCCTGACTGTTAGAAATTAAGTTATTAGACAGAGTGTAGTTTGTATGAAAACCCTACAGGCATCCCAAAAGCGCGTGCATATCCCCCTCAAACCCCTTGCGCATTTCTGAATTGTCATTAAGGGGCCAATGTGCACACCTTACAAACAACTAAAGTGTGGTGTACGACAGCATCACTTGTACGTCAAAAGTGTGTGCAACTTACATCCTGACAAATACATCACATGCGCATATCATGCGCACGCAAATGGTACGTTCCATTTTCATGACATTTCTTGAGGTGGCCATACAATCCTCAAGGAAACTGTAAAACCCACCAGCACTTCCCTGTATTACCTCCTAAAGTGTATAGTAAGGAACTGTAGGGGGACAACTTTACATAGCTGACCCATCCGAAAGCAGAAATCTTTGTTAGCAAGACTTGGAGGATTAGACCAATTCAACACCCTTTGATGATTGCTTCTCAAAAAAAAGTTTGTCATTTTGACGCTCATTCATCTTCTGCCATTTTATCACTTTTGGGGTCACATGGCTGCTGGAGCCTATCCCGACCACTTGTGGGCGAAGGCAGGGTACACCCTGGACAGTTCGCCAGTCTGTCGCAGGGCCACAATCACACACCCATTCACACTCACACCTAGGGACAATTTTAGAGTTGCCAATTGACCTATGAAGCATGTTTTTGGACAAAAAAACAAATTAAAATCTAAAGGCTGATCTTAATGATTGATCTTATTGATCTTCTTGATGACATGTTAAAGTGCACCACTTATTATTCCCCTTCTTTTATTATATGTTTTAGTATTCAATATAAATGACTTAAAACAAGGAATCTCATATTTTTAAGATATGAAGAGATTTTAAAATTGTCTTAACTAAACAGGAAATATACAGTCAAGTCAGTCAAATATACACACTACAGTATATACAGCTTTGACTAAATGTTCCAAACAGGTTTTATGTTCGGGTAACTGTTCTTGTGCACTAAATGTGGCCTAGCTTGAAATGTACCTTCGGAAACAAAAAAAAAGACATAAAAGAGGCTTCCTTTTTCAATCCACTCTTCATTCAATGGATGTAATGCTGTTCATGAATGCAGTGCAAAATTATCTCTTCATCTTTGTTTCGTTTGTAATAAAATTCCTGTTCCTCATCTCATTCCTTTGCTTTGTTTGGCTGTACTGCAAGATAAATGGTGGTTTCCAGAGAACTGCAGTGAGAGTTGAAGACTGTCTTGTCTTGATCTATCTCATGATCATGTTCTACCTTACTTCTTTCCTGCAGGTCATGGAAATAACATGAAAGCCCCATATTTGCTTTGCAGCATAGAAAAAATGGACTCCAGTCAAGAAAGGATGTATTTAAAACTGGATGGTAAATCCCAACTGGCAAAGGGAGTGAGGAAGTGGTGACTGAACTGGAAACAAGCAGCCCCTGCCTCCTCCCTAAGGGGTTATTTAATCTCAGCTTTAGGGCTACAGTTGACCTATGACCCTGCCCCCTTGCCGGATGCAGGTAATACTGATAATGGACCTCATTAAAGAAACACCCTGGTTTGAACAGCTGGGATAGTGAAACTGAAAGCTAATGGGATTGACAAGAAGGGAAGGGATCTAAGCAAAGAGTGTCAAGTCTTTTATAACGTAATCCTACTCCAAAGGTTACAAAAATCCTTTAAACCTGAACTCTAGTCATTTTCATGGGTTGGGTGTTGACACCTTCCAGAACCAGCTTATAGGCGGTGTGTCATATGTTGAAGGGATTTAAAAAAAAAAAAAAAGTTTTTGTTTATGGTGACAAATACTTTTTTAATTTTCTTTAGTTTACTGTTCCTTTTTTAATAGTAGGTTAGGGTCAGCTGGTATCGCCGTTATTTCAACAGACTTTGTGTTTGTGCTTTTTATTACACAGCCTACATTATTTTCATGGGGATATAAATTCAGTTTAAAATCCCTATGTTGGCTTTATTGTTGAAATAAATTTAATAAAGAATTACTTAATATTAAAATGTATTTATTTGTAATATCTTAACTGTTATTTGTAATTAATTGCCAGGCTCTTCATTTCTGATCAATTTAGTAGTCTTGTTAAAAAAGGTGCTTTTACACTTGGGTCAAACGTGTGTTAAAATGCATTTATTAATATTCATATACAAAAACATTTTTATGGAATTTGCCATTATATCAATAAAAGCTTCATCTTAAAGTTTTTCGCCTTGAAAATGGAGTTTCATCCTTATTTTCAGGCCCTTATGAACAAAAACTAAAGGTAATGCATATTAATCATGTAGGTTTGCAGCTTTAGTGAAGACAGAACCATGAATCACTGTTTTAGTGAAACTACATGTTCAGGTAATTGCAACATATCTTATGAGTTTAATGATGATGGCTTGTTTAGGGCTCCTTCTGGAAGATTTATTTATTTTTTGTTTCATAAAAATTACTTTAAACTTCACACATTCTCTTTAGAGCACTCTATTGTTCCTGGTTCTAGAGATTATGTTCAGTTAAGAACTCTGCAGTTAGCCACAAGTGCTTGTTTCAAAATGATTTCAGAAACTTCTCTATGTGTCTTTATATATTTCATATTTCAACAACTAATTTGTTAGACACAGTATTGTGTTTTAGTGAATTGGACTTGAGCCCAAAGCAGCTGACTACTATTCTGCAATTTATTTATCGTGTTTATGTAAGTGAGACAAAAGCCAATCTTTTTATCTTTATAATCTTTTAAGTGGGATATGATTTATTTTTCAAAGGATATTGAGTTTGTGGGAAAATTTGATCATGAAAACCTAACAACCAAGCATGGCCATGCAGATGAAATTTAATCAATTCCACGCACAAAAAGGTCAGAAATGTCCTATAATCAAGGATGGTTTTTGGAAAGTCGATACATAATCTGAGCCCAAAACATACATGTCTCAATGGGGAAAAACTTGGACTGCTAAGGGCTTGATAGAAATGATAGAACCTGAACATTTGAGTAAAAACCATATTCGATGTTTTAGCACTGACATTCATTTTGCTTTAGTTTTACAAATACAACCTATTACCTGGAAAACGTGATGGGACTCATTACGATAAAGATCCGGATAACATTCAAACTTAAATCCTAAATGCCAGTGAGTCAAACTTTTTCTATTTATATTTAGTCTGGAAAATCTCGTTTTTTAATAGTCCTGGAGCACACTTCAACTAGTTTGGAAGTGTCAGAGTCTACTGCGGACAGTATATTCCTATTGTATCAAAACTAGACCAAAAGAATTGCTGCAGAACCGCTAAATTAACCGTCTATTCTTTTTGAAAGAGTACTGCAGATTTTCCTGCATTTTTTCTCTCTTCTATTTACATTAAGTCCTTTTTTATTGTTATGCCTAAAAAAAATACTCCACAGATCCTTTCATACATTCCTCTTGAGGATTTCTTTTCATTACTTCACACTCGTATTTAGTTTTAGGAATTATTGTAATGTTAACACAGAATTTATTTTTTTACAGTTTTATAGCATGAGTGCTTAAAGCTAGGTCTATGGAACAAAGAACTAGAATGTAATATATATTTAATACTTCTGTAGTCATAAGGGAGATGGCTGGAGGAGATAGGAGTACGTTGATATTCATGGATTCATCATTAACAGCTGAGCACTGGCACAGAGCTCTCAGGGATAGTAGGGAGATGGCGCCCCGTTCAAGGTCGTGTTGTTCAACCGGACGTCTTGCAGGAGGAAGGAAGATTCAACTCTATGAGGATGGAGAAAAGTCTATGTTCACATGACCTAAAAACAGACATTCTTGCCAGTGTCCAGCTGCTTCTTTTTAAGTTGGGAAAATTTGATATAAGCCAGATGAGATTTATTCTCCTAAAGTTAATCCTTGTGTCAGATGGTGCAAGACAAACAGTTTAAGAGTGTTAATGTCTCAGGAGGAATCCCTAAAAAGGTGGATATTTCGCATAAACAGAGTTGACATGATGGAAGCTAATATTATTTGTTTTTGTCTTAAATTACATAAAGGTCAGGTTCCTGCTTTTTATTATGTGCATATCTTTTAGAACCAATGAGGCGTACTACAAACATGAACGGGAAATGTTTAAATTGTGTAAGTGGTAGTAGTTAATATGTCAACTCCCCAAGGAAAAGCAAAGTTGTTTGTGTTTGTCACACATTTTCACTTATTTTACTCAACTGTGTTTTATCTCGGTTTCCCGTGCGGCACAAGGTAGGGAAAGTGCCCAGAGAGAAGGAAAAAGAATACTTCCAGAGTGGTGTTTGTGTTGAAACGGAGGTCCTGGGCTGTTCCTCATGTTCATTAGTAGGACAGCGTCTCGCAGTATTCCATAAGCCCTCGTAAAGTAAATGAATATGAGGTTGTAAAAGTAGGCAACAAGCAGTGTTGCACAACAGGAAGTATGCAAAGCAGCAGTAAATTGGACACGACTCCATAGGAGACAGCGTGCAGCTGAAAATATTCAGATATGGCAGATGATTGCTGATGTGGCAATGATTCATCTTGCTAAAGGAAAATGTGTTTTTATTGAAAAATAGTTTTTAAATTCCCACTTTAATCATATTTTGATCTATTGTTAAAGCATTCACAGTGGTCTTTTAATAATGATTATGCAATTTTTAGCCAAAATAAAAAAAAACCTGTGTTGTTTTCTAGGATATAGTTTGTGCAGAGCGGCAGGAGTTAATTAGAAATTTGCCTCTAAGTTGTGGGCGGAACAGTTGGTGTAAATACGCCCTCCCCTACTTCCTGAGAACTATCTGTTTACACTCTCTCCCACTAGTTTACAGCTCCTCACACCCCAATAGTGGGGCAACAAAAATGGTGAGCAACATTGGTGCTAACCAGGTGTACAGTTTTGAGCCAGGTGTGAGTTTCCTTTTCCGGATGAGGAAAAGGAAGACCTACATGGATCTAGTTGTTTACAAGTGGATATATCAGAATGGAGCGGACCAGGGAGACTGTAGCTTGGTGTAGCAGCTTCTACATTACACTTACAAGCTTTTTCAAACAGCATCAACTCCTGATTCAGAACAATTTTAATAAAGAAATACTCAGAAATGCAATTTTATGCTTAATCTTCTTGATGTATGTTCTTCATCGTTGGAAAATACCACAAAAACATATTCGAAACACCAAAGACTTTAAGGATTAAAATTGTCTATATTTCTACAGCAGATGACGAAATAGACTGGTTTATGAAAGTATTCTCTGATACTTCCCCTTACTAACCTCTAGTATACATTACAGTGGAAGGGGTGGAGGGGTGACCCTCTCTGACTGCCCTCTGCCAGTGCTGTCATTCCACCAGAGACTGTGATCATGGAGCCTTATGGATGCCATCTGATTTGTAAAAAGGCTCCATCTGCATCGTGGTTGTTGGGGGTGATTAAGATGGGCATGCAGTGGAATGGCGCCTAAATCTTTCCGGTGCCAGCTACGGTCTGCTGGGCACCATCGCTCCACGGAGTCACAGAGGGAGGGGAGTGGGGGAGAGGACAGCAGAGGAGGCCACAGTCCTGCATGTCTGCTGCTGCCAGCCAGATGGCTCAATTTCTCTGCGCAGCAGTTCGACCAAGTGTGGAGCACAAAGGATCCTTATCTGTCCATTTAAAAAAAGAGTCCAGCTATTTGGTGATGAATCGGTCATTTTCTCTCCTTCCTCACCAAAACCTAAGTTAGCATCTGAAGGCTGAGGATGCTTGCTGCCTCAGCTGATGTCAGAGCCAACACCCTCCTCTGCTTGATGCTTTAAACTGTTGCCATGATGGTTAGGGAAGTCAATGTCAGATTAGGTTGGAACTAGGAAGAAGCACAGCTTTCAAGTCACAGAACTGCCTCCCACCCTGCATGTTCAAGGACACTTCCAGCTCTACACTTGCACACAAACACAGTGTTTCAGAAAAGGAAGAAAAACAGCATTTAATATATTTCTCCCTTTGCAAAAGCAAACTGATAATGTCCACTCCTTTGACTCTGCGCTTACTGGCAGCTAAAAATAGTTTAAATCTAGCACCAGCCATGGATTGCTTTTTTTTCTTTTTGTAAGCCTGTACCACAAAATCGTCACAAGAAGCACCAATATCCCATTACTGACAAGTATTGATCATATCACATAATTGGCTCAGGGATTGGAAGGGCACAACGGTACGGTTGCAGTGTGGAAGTCAGTCCCATAAAAGGCTGGTGCTTATTGATCCTCTCCATGGGTCTAGTCTCTTGTTAATCATGCAAACAAAGTGGACCAGTGTGTCGTGGGTTACAGAGGGCGGAAGGGATTATTTTCTCCAGTGACCTCGTTAACGTGTAATTTAAATCTATCCCGGCTGGAGGTTTTCCCGCTTTCATAGGGAATTTTTTGTACATACCAATTAATGTTAAAAGTCTAAGGCTGTGTCCAAATGTTCTTACTGTTCCCCGGTTAGTGCACTAAATTTGAAATCTAAGACAAAATTTAAATTTAAAAACTTTCACCATTTTGTTGTGTAGTCCGAACCTACAATACTAATTTTCAATGCACTGAAATTTTTCCAGATGTCTCTGGGAAAAACTAGTGTACATCGATGCAGTCTAGAATGGCGATCATATTGCTTGTTTCATTCGACCAAATGTATCGCATTTTCCACACTATAAGGCGCTTAAAAGTCAAAAAAATAAATTTACAGGACACTTTATTATCCAGAGTGCCTTTGGCTATGCTTTCTGATGTCAAAGCAATTTTAGGAGGCAGACAGCACTCTGTCAAAATGTTAGTCTGCTTTTTTACAAGTTGCAAACCACTTTGGGAGTTGTTGTGAATACGCTAACATGGTCAACGTGTAGTGATGTTGGACCGTGTCTTTTTTGTGTGTTACTTACAAGGTTGGGAGTTAGCGTAGTCACTGTAACGTTTGTGTAAGCAGCATCGGTCTGTTTTTTTACATGTGGCAAACAAGGTTGGGAGTTACAGTTACTGTGAATACGCTAGCATTGCTAATGCTTCTTGACCCTTTGATGCGCAACATATCCACACCCCTTCTAATGCGCAACATGGGTCTAAAATGACCCGCATTCATTTTCTATGTAATCTTATGATGGCTGAGTTTTTATTTTGTTGTATCTTTTAAGATATATATTTTTTACTTTTTAATATTCTAGGTATTCATTACAAATTTTTTTTTTAATTAAACCAGAATATTATTTACATTTTTCCTTTCATGGATAACAATGGTTTTTACAACAAATTTACATACACGGATCAAAAACGACCCAATCATTCAAGTGTGATTTTAATCAAATTACTTAATATTATAATAGTAACATTTGTTTTGAATTAATAATTTTGCAATTTGTTGGGGCCAAACATTTATTTCTTTAATTGAAACACGGTTATTTTCATTTTGTAATACATACCTCTGATAGCATTACATGTCTAACAATCTGAACTGTATTACTATCTTAACAACTTTAAACTGGTGTGGCACATCTGTTTAACCAATTGCGACCTTCGTGTTTGCATGCTCACAAACTAGAATGTGACATTTGTGCTCTGCACACAGATCTGGTGCAGAGAGAACACCAGCTTTTGACTTTTCTGTCTTAGGAAACTTGGCAGATCGCACACCTCTTCCTCTTCTTTTGGCCCTCCTGTCTGATGCTCTCTTCAGGCTGGATGGTGGCTCTGTTTGTTTTTGAAACCCACATTTTCCAATTGCCTGAAAATAATAAAAATAATAATTCAATTCAATTCAATTTTATTTGTACAGCCCAAAATCACAACAACAGTCGTCTCGATGGGCTTCGAAGTAAAACATGAACTCAAAAGGATCACGAATACAAAGAGTTCAATAGGAAAATACTAAAAATGAACTAACAAACTGACTAAGCTATACTGGCATCCCTGCCCTTAGACCCCCCTAATAATGGATTGGATTTATCTCCACTTTTCCAGACGCTCAAAGTTCTTACAGTGTGTCCATTATTGATTCACTCTCCATTCATGTAACTACTGTTGTAGCCACAGCTGCCCTGGGACAGACTGACATAGATGTAGCTGCCATTTCGCGCCTACGGTGCCTCTGACCATCACCGGGACATTCATGCACATTCACACACCAGTGGAGCCACACTGGAGGCAGGGAGGGAGAAGTGTCTTGCCCAAGGACGCAACGAGTTGACTGGGGGGGAGCCGGGATCGAAGGGCCGATCCTCCAATCATTGGCTGACTTGCTCAACCACCTGAGCTACTGCCGCCCAAACATGCTTTTTGAGGTTGGGATGTGCCCTCAATGCGCCTCTTCATATGTGGCATGACAAGCTCTTTGCCCAGCTACTTGATAAAAAGCCGCCGTGCATTGCTGACACACCCCAAATAGCCAGAGTGTTGTGCATTGAAGACATAGAGGGAGGCAACATCCAGCATGTTGTACCAGAGAACCAAGGGCCCCCTCTGTGTTCTCAGCTGACATGAATAGTTTCTAACCATTAGATCCATTGTGTCCACACCTTAATTTGTTTTGTCATAGTACTGGGTGAATTCTGGTTTCTTCTTCTGACTGTTGTCATCCACTGCTTTGTTATCATGCATGGTGCTCAAAAGGCACAAAAAACAAGATATTTTGAACACATATGGAGGAATAAATGATTAAATGTAAATTATTTCAAAGTTATGTTGTGTAAATACCGAGCCATATGAGAAATAACATAGAAAATGAAAGTGGGTCATTTTGGACCCATGTTGCGCATTAGAGGGGTAGTGATACAAAAACAGTTTTTGTTCCAAAAGTAAAAAATGAAAAAATAAGATAGTAATGTGTGATGGTCTAAAAAAAGTTAATTGAGGAATACTGAATTAAATTGAATTGAATTAAAAGGAATACTGAATTAAATGAAGGATAATATCAATATATTGCAAAGATATCAAAAATATAAACTCAGCCGGGTCACTTTTGACCCATGTTGTGCATCAAAGGGTTAAGGCTAGAGTGACTGAACGCAGTTAATAAAGTTTGATGGATTTATCTCTGATTCTTTAGTCTCGCTCAATGCCCCTAATAGTTTGGTCAATTTTTATAAATCATCCAAGTTATTATCATCAGAACACAGTGGATTCATAAGTAATCTGTAAAAGACACTAGATAGTTCTGCACTAGTCTTTGAGGGGTTAGGGAGTAGAACGGGACATTCAGACATAGCATAACTCTTTTTTTTAAATTAAATATTAACATCAGCCTATCTCAGCTTTAAGAATCTCTTCGATATGAACTTGTGTTTCCAAATTAAATTTTTAATTGGTTTTAATCCAGTTTACTACATAATTAGTTATCAGATGATACATGTGTTGGATTGAGTACCATAATGGAATGTTGAGGGAAAATCCCTCTTCACCACCTCCCGATTTAAAATCCTGGTCAAGGGCAGAAGAAACAAACTAGCAGAGTGTGAACCAAGGTTGAAGGATGGCTTCTTTCTCCTCCTGAAGGTGTCAGTGGGTCACAGACACTCATTTATATTCTGGACAACTGACTTCAGCCTTTGGAGTCTATAAAATATCAAATTACCATTTTTTTTTCTTTCTTTAATGTTTCTAGATTAGCTGCCATTTAGTATACTAATTACATTTTAATTATCCCACTTAACAGAGGACAAGGGACGATTCAATCTCCTTTAAACTGTATGTTTTTTTGCTCTTCCCTAAGGAACCTTTTAGGCTTTCTTTTCAAGGGCTTTGTGTAGGGGTGCAGGGCACAGAAGACGGCATGATAGACGAGCTAAACTGAAATCATTTTAAAGCTTTAAAAGCGTGTATTCTTGGAAAATATTAATTTTCTTTTGATTTCTTTCCACAGTTGAAGTGACTTTATAAAATGTCGTGTTTGTAAGTCAGAATCATCACAAACCTATGCACCATAATTTGATTGATCTTGTGTGATTTATTCCAAGCTTGTGTACAATTATTCAACAGATATCATGCATAAAGAATACACATGATTTACATACAGTAGCTTGAACGGGAGTGGGAGGGGAAAAAGAAGTACATTTTTCCCTCTCCTATTACTACCTCTCTTAAATTGTGGCTCGAAATGTTTATGGTTTGGAGTACAATATTGCAACACTGTTATTATGATTACAATTCCATACAAATTAGGCCTGCACAATATACCGCAAATTTATCGTTATCGCAAGATCAAGCTGTGCAATATGCATATCGCAAAACACAGCAAAAATTGCAATAAATGGTTACCTTAAATGTGCTAAAACAATCTTATGGCAGCTTAAATTATTTAATGAATCAAATAAATCCCTTTATGCATTTGACCAATCGGATTGACCCTTTAACGTTGTTGACCAATCAGATGGAGCCCTTTTATGTTAGATGTTCCTTCCTATGTCAACGAGGGTCATTTGGAGTACAATTCTTAAACTGTTGCAATAAAATGGGAATAATGTTTTTGGTTGTTTCGATATTTGTTTATATACCGCAAATTATATCGTTATCGCAATATTAATCCCTCATATCGCATATCGCAAATTTTCCTCATATCGTGCAGCCCTAATACAAATGAATATTAAGATCTATAACACAAATACATAATTGTTGCAATTGTAATCTGTTCACATGTTTAATTTGTTCACCTGCTGGTGTACCCATGACGTATTGAGTTAATTTGTTGTTCATCACAGCTCTTTTACTTGCTGCCCATCTCATTTATTCTCAGCATTTATCATTCCTCGTCAGGTCAGACACATTATCAACTTGTGTGAAACAGAAAGAAAGGACCTTTTTTTTTTCTCCTCGCACATAGAAATTGACCGTCTTTGAGTATTTTTTTTGGTGTGTGGGCAGTCTGTCATGTCGCCCTTTGATTGATGACGTTTCTAGAAAGCAATCTCTCATAAGTGGCAGCTGGAGGGAACGTTGGTGAGCATCCCCAATCCCATTGAAAAAGTGAAGGAAAACACTGAGGCTGCTACCCGCTTGGCGTCACTATAATGAAATCAACCGAGTGTGAAGAGGGTAAAGCAAAAGCATTTAAAATAATGATGAGAGCTGGCTACAATAACAGAGGAAAAAAGGCTGGGAGAATCTGATTGAGAGGATGCTTTAGTTCGTGAAATTAAGCATGTCGCTTACATGGTGCTCATCTGGTTCTCAGATACTTTAAATGTCTATTAGCGGAAAAAAAGTACTTGAAGAGTTACAGATTCTTCGGGAATCTTAGTGTCAATAAATCATTCTTTTAATCCAGTGGCAGCCTTAACAGTTAGGGGGCCCCAGACGAACAATAACACCAGGCTCTGTGCAGCGGTGGTTTTCAATTTTTTTTTCATTTTAATTCGTACCTAGGGTAAAACTAACGTCCTTACATGACGTACACTTTTTTTATATCAATGTCACAAATCCAAATGTGCTAATAAGACATTTCGGATCTCTTTGTTTCATTGAAACCCTTTAAAAAAAATTGCGTTGAATCATCATTTAATCTTTTATTTAAGTCCAACTTTAAACTTCAATTTTTAATATCACATCCACCATTTTTGGAGTGAGTCAGAGAAAAACGTGAAATAATGGACTTCTTAACTTAACTAACAAACACTGATGTTTTGCTCAAAAACAAAAAAATAAAATAAAAAGGAAGGTAGGAAATAACACAAATACTGTAATTTAAGGCTCTAGGAGTTCTAGTTTAAGTTATTAGCCTATTATGAACAAAAGTAGAATTTTTTTCTTTTATTTTTACTTTTCATTAATCTACGTGAGATAAAATATAAGCAAATATCCTTGTGAAACGTAATAAAGAAGAGTTTTATTTTCAAAAATCTTTTCTTGTGAATATAAAATTTCCCAGGTATTAATAAAACAGGAAGAACTAAATCAAATATCACTTAAGATGAATCCAAAAAGGGTTTGTTGTTTTTCCTAATTGTGTATGAAAGGAAATTTTGTGCCACACAACCAGTAAAAATCCTCCCAAAAAGGTTTATATACATTCATAAAACAAAGGCTCTATTATTTTTTACATAGATTGCGTAATCTCTTGTGTGTCAAATAGGAAATACAGGTTAAGGAAAGGATAAAAATGATTAGAATAAAACAAAAAAATGGCATTTGTTGAACAGGTTAGTGCGAACAGATTTTTATTTTATTATCAGTAGACTTTACATCTCATGACGGCAGGTGAGGAAGCAGTGCTTCATTGTACTTGTTCCTGCTTGGAGCGTATGTCAACCAGGAACTAAAAGCTCCTGAACTGATCCCAAACCCACCCAAAGTATGTTCTTCCACCTAAAGCAAAGTCGGAATAAAAACTGTGCTGCTGGATTAAAAACAGCCCGGTCTGGCAATGCTGCCTCTGCTCGCTAACATACGAATCTCTGGACTTGCTGTTGACTGAAATATACCATTGCTGCAGAGGGACGGCAAAGACAAGGAAGAACACTTTTAAATCATCAAACTTATGTAGGGCTGCATTTATAAAATCGCAATCTGAATCGATCCAAGCTTAATAGATAAATAATTATTCCATAAAAGTAGAGATTGATCTTTTATGCCTTTCTGTTTCCAGTGACCTAACGCATAACAGCAGTAAAGCCAAAGAACGGCTAATGCTAACGCTTGGTTGACCTATGCAGACATTCCTGACTAAATGAACAGCTTTACATATTCGCAATTTTCCAAACTCTTTTTAGGTTTTTCTTTTAAGTAACCATTTGTGGTCTAAAGCATAGTTTATAGTCAAATTTTCTGGAATAAAGTGTAACGCTATAGCGCAACTCCGCCTAGTGGCCAGGAGAGGCAGAACATGTATTTTTGTAATATGAGTAGTTTGGAGCCTTTAGAATTTTAATAATCTGAATATTTTTGTCGGAGCTTCTCTGTTTTAGAAACCAAAAATGTAAAAATCTAACACTGTATGGTGTTAACAATCTCATCGGTTTATTTTTTCATTTCTAATTTGTATAGTATGTAAAGTGTATCAGATTGATATAAATATCTTCAAAACATGTAGATTATAAATGTTATTCTATAAATGTATTTCTAAAAGTGTAAACTGTGTAAATTAAAAATTCAATTAAATTGAATCGATTTGAATGGATTTAAAGTATCGAATCGATCCAGGCTCTGGTGAATTGAATGGATTATGGAAGCTACTGGTGATACATAGCCATAGCCTTATGCCAGTTTAGTTATTCAAGATGTTTTTTTATTTTTTATGACAGAGTTAAATAATGATGGGCATAAATTTTACCTTAGACACAGAGGCCCTAGGCAATCGCCTACCTTTGCCTTATGGTAAGTTTGCTCCTTTTCTCATTTTTTATCTAACCATGTGTGTCTCCGGCTGGAATTTTGGGAAAAAATACAATTATTTTTATTTTCCTTAATATACAAAACCATATAAGCACAAATAAGTAATGTGGAGACTGCTTATCTTATCTTGAACTTTTTGTCTTTAGTAGACTCTTACTTTGGAATGAAAGTTTTAACTACTACCAGTACAACATTAAAACGTTGCATACATTTTATGTATAACCACACTCACTCATAAAGTACAAAGGATGTACATGATGCCTGTTTTTCATAAAATGAGAAATGGCACGAGGATGTCATGACATTTTTTTAAACATATGTTGTCCATACTTTTAACATTTTTCTTTTTAATTTAGTGATCGGTACTGAAACAAACAGCTTCACTCTTAATTTCCTAAACACATACACTTTTCTGCTCATTCTTCTGCCTCTGGCTCTTGTGTGTCTATTCTCAGAAACAGAATGAAGCTTGACATACATTTTCCTTGTTTGATCATACTTGTTCCCCTCAAATAATCCAATTGGATTGTCCCTATCTATGTTTGTGCCAGTCAGTGTCCTTCATTATTGCTCTGGAATTAAGCTAAATGTTGCTTAGCAAAAAAAGAGGTCTGTTCTATCAGGCAGGTTTGCATAGAAAGTGCAGATGTTTTCTCAACCCCAGTTCTCCCTTTCTCTGGTTTTGGCAGCAAACTGGTTAAATAGTCAGGGTACTGACAAATTTAAAGAAAATTTAAGAGACACCCCTCCATGCACACACACACGCACGCACGCACACACACACACACACACACACACCAACACCAAACCATTTTGAAGTGAGATTGAGAAAGAGGGTTGTGTAATTCTCTCCCTCTCTTTGCCTACACTCAGCTGGACAATAAGAAACATCTGGATGGAGAACAAAGTTCAGAGCGCGCCCATTCCTGCTTTGGATGAGTTCAACGACGCTTGGCTGACGCTGTGCATTTTAAGTCCGGACACCCCAGAGTTATTTTACCAAACCCTGTGCATGTGTTGCATTCCTATCCTGAGTCTACCCATGTCTGGGAACAATGTGGGGGTGTGCTCGGTTGTCAAGTGTGTGCTGTGATGTTCTAAATGTGCTATTTTCTTGCTCTGAGCTGGGTAAAAGGTGTTATTTTCCTCTCCAAATTGTCATCATGACACCCTGTAACTCTCTTATCAGTGGTTTACCCTTTTTTATACTCTGGGTGTCAATATGCAAGATGTGTCTTCTCGCCAATTTTCACATCCCAAATGTTGCTTTTATCTAGTACTTTAATTATAGTTTTGAAAAAGAAACTTAACTCTCAGAGACTTTTTTTTTCAACTTTATTGATCACCTAGTTCGCAGAGGATGTGCTGCAGCCTGAATGACACCTGAAGAACATAGGATGCTAACTTCTTCTATATTTGCTTTTTCATTTAGCCATGCCAGTTTAGCAAAGAGTATTTTTCCATTTCTTTAAAAGATGGAAAAAAAATTACTGGTAATTGTTTTATCTTTTTTTGACAAAGCTGTTTACCTTTTTTGTTACCAAGATGTGGAAAGGCCATGGATTTAACACCTGGTTTTGTGAAATCCAAACATCATTTTTGCTGTAGGACCGTAGCTGATAGCTTGGTCAAACAAACGTCATAGGGCAGAGGTGCGTGGAGTTTATTATAAGGAAGCAGCATAAGTGAAAGGAAACTGTTACTGGATCTGACAGTAAAATAAATGCTATATTGCAGTAAGTCTTCTTTTTTACTTCCTTCATTTTTATGATGTTCTCATGTTGTATCACCATGTAAACACTTTTATGGTGTTACAGCACTGTTAAAGCATGGAATTGATGCTTTGGCCAAGGTTTAGAATTTGCAGGAAACTTATGACTTTCAACTTCAAGCATCTTCCTTTCCCTGAAAGTCTTTGCCACACTGAAGCTCTTTCTTAATTTTAATTATTTGTTTGAACTGACGGAGCCTGTAGCAGCAAGAACTGTTCTAAATATTTTAGCCGATGAAATCAAGCAATGTCAGAACTGATGAAAATCTGAATCGGAAAAATGTTAAATATTAAATCTTTTGGGAGAATATTCTATATTTCTGAGTGCTTTTTGAGACTTTATTGTCATTTAAAAAAGCTTAATCAGACATAGATTTCTGTCTGTTAGCTGAAGACTATACATACACTTATGAATGTGAGTGAGTCACCTGTAAAATGTACATACTTGCCTCAGTAGTCACTTTAACCCGTTTCTACTTTCATCCAAGGAAAAAAGGGAACTCAGCCACACCCACTAAGAAAATGAATTGTTTTCTACCACTTTATTTCCACTAATCTTCGATCTTCAGTGTAGGTTCTCAGAACCTTTCTCACTCGAATCCTAAGCACTTACATGTCACTTCAACTTAAGACAGATCTTAACGTTAGATTTTACAATAAGAAGCAATAAAAGGCAAGAAGTCATGGTCTGAAAGACAAAACAAATGTTCTGAAGTCAGTCAAAGATAGAAAATAAAGATAAAGAAGAAACTTTGCTAACCTACTTGAGACAACAATCAGCTCTCTCTCTAACTCTTATTATGGCTTGATCAACAATGATCAACATCTGAATCTTTCACATTAGACATCATCAGGGTTATAACTCCATCAAGGTATGTCCTCTCTGGGTTATTTTCCCAATAAAGCGGTCACAACACCGATGGCCTCATTTATATAAATGTGCATAGAACATGGTGTCTAGCCAAATCTGAAAACGCATGGAACATTTAAAGATTCATAAAACGGAGCAAAACAGTCATCCAAACATTTTATGAAAGGGGGGTTCCCAAAGTGCGGCCCGGGGGCCAATGGGGGCCTGCGGGAAGATATTTTGTGGCCCTCAATAAAAAAAGAGCCAGAGCAGGTTCCTTCAAGGAAAAACGTTGTGTTGGAGAGAAAAAAAGGCTTACAAGCTAAATGGACAAATGCTTACTTTGTCATTCGTACCTCATGGGCTGGATAAATTCATGTGGCTTATTTGCAAGCAGGTAAATGCAATGACAAAGTATTCAATATAAATCATCACTATGTTACAAATCATAAAAACTATGAAAAATTCACCGCCAAGGAGTGCAACAATAAGCTCCAACAACTACAACAAGGCTATTCTGCATACTAGATGTTAACAAAAATGGCTAAATCCAGTGAAGCTGTGACAGAAGCTGGTTACGTTGTGGCTTTGGAAAAGGCCCAGCAAAACAAGCCCTTAAGTGATGGGGAATTTGTCAAAAAGAATGCATGCTGAAAGGAGCTGACATTGTTTGTCTAGAGCAAAAGAAAAAGTTTGAGGAAATAAGTCTATGAAATGATACAATTACTAGACGAGTAGAAGATCTGGACAGCAACCTCCGGGAAAAACCTGGTTAACTGTACAAATGACACTTGGTCATTAAAGTTCTTAAAAACAACTTTTTCTGTTTATCCATTTTTTTTCACCAAAATTGGCCCCCAGTCTAATGTCGAGTTCTTCACTTGGCCCTCCGCTACAAAAACTTTGAGAACCCCTGCTTTATGAATACCGACGTAGCAGGAACAACCGCCGCCCGGGCTTGGTCGCCCGGGCGGCGGTTGTTCCCTGCCGGTTCCCGTGTGGCGTTGGGGGGATTCCGGCTGCCGCTGCTGGTGCGGTGGGGGTCTTGGGGTGGGGATGGCTGGGCACTCTCCCTCCTTCTTTTCACGTTCCACCATCCATTTTAGAAGAACATAAACACTCACCTGAGCACAGGTGTTAGCTCAACAGACTGAATGACTGAAATATTTCACACTAGTTGGTTTTAAGGCATAAGTATGCGTGTGAACACTATCTGTTTTGTGTACATGTCGACAGGTGGACATTTTTGCAACTAACAGGTGTGTTTATAACATTTGAGTGTGTGTGTGGACAGGCTCCGCCCTTTTTGTTGTTGTTTTTTTTTACATTTGAACCTTACCATAATGATTAACAACCAGTAAACTTGTTGCTTTATGCTGCTTCATGGTCTTATCCCCCTTCCCCTCCTATTATCACCCCCTACCCCCCCTCTCTCTAACGTCCCTCTCTCTTCTTCCCCTCTTTCCTTTTCCGTCCGGTCCAACACCAAAGATTTTCAGACATGTTTGAAATTAATAAAGTTTGGCCTCAATTACAAAAGGGGTTTATTCAGACATACCTTTGGTTTGTCTGAAGATTAATAACCCCTCTTGTTAGAGTAAAATATGTCCAACCCAAGAGGCCCTCAGCTCTCATCTGTCTGCCTAGCTGTTGGACAGGACAAGTTGGAAAAAAAAAATAAAAAAAATAATGAATACCGACGTAGCTGTGTGAAAATAAATGTGTAATGTTTTCGTCTTACACCCTGCCCTCATTTATCCATTGAAGGTTCATGATGATGAGAAAAAAATGCAAACACTGATTAGCAGATTTTGTCACCTAATAAATAAAGAACCAAAAAAAAAAATAGAAGATGTCAGTGATGTCAGTTTTGCACAATTTTCCCAATTTTTCCATAAATTTGGGGAAACGTTTGCTTCAGAAACCGATAGTAAGAAAAGTATTGCAGACGCATAAATACATTTTTATTTATTTATTCAGCATTCTTTTGTACTGTGGTATGATGGCTGCCATTAATGAAGTGGGGGTGGAAGAGATACAAAGTGCCCCATCAACAACCTTTAGAGAATGGAGTGCAGTCTAAGGCCAGGGATGCAATTTCAGGCACAGAAGCTGTAAACAATTTAAAAGCCGGACTACATGAAATAAAATAATGTTGTATACTTTTGCAACACAGCTGTGACATATCAAAGAAACAGCAGTGAAAAAAGGCATTGGCTTTTATTCAGAGCTGCTGTTAAATGTCACTTATTTTGGTTTGTAGCGAACCTCTTCAGTTAGATTATAAAATAGTTCTTTAGATTATTCCATATTGACGATTGAAAATGTCTTTAGTCTTTCTCATTCTTTCAAATATATTACTTAGTGGTGACCCAAATGAACACATAAATTTAACTTTTTCTATGTGGCACACAATTTTTTGGAGTCAGCCAATGTCAAACCTTTAAGTGTCGCATCTAGGGAGGTCGACCTCTGATCGGAAGATTGCAGGGTCGATGCTCGCCTTGCCCGCGCACATGTCGAAGTGTCAGAGGTGACACTGAATCCCACCTTGCCTCTAGTGGAAGGTTGGTGCCAGTGTTCGGCAGCGGAGGTGTGAAACGCTTTGGTTCTTCGAGGAAGGTAGAAAAGCGCTGTACAAGTATACAACATTGACCATTTTCAAAATCTTTTCTATAAATGTATGCAATTGTTCAGTGTGTAGAGTGACCAGTCCCAGTGTTAAGGCTGTTACTTATAGCAATAATAGCCTTAACACTATATATGTATATAGTTTGAGTTTCGCCAATATTATGGCCTTCGGTTGTAAAGTAGAAATGAGTATTTGTGACCTTTTTTTGCCTCTCTGTGTTTCCATTATCTCAATGACAAGATTTCTGTCACATGATGAATTTCCTCCGCCATCCCCACCTTCACCTGGTGAAGACCAGAGTCTTTGCTTTAAGTGCATCCTTGCATGCAATTGTTTTTATGCTCTTCTGGTAGAACACAGTCACTCTAACTTAGAGTCTAAATATAGTTGGGGTTTGAACACCTCCTTTTTTCCCAGAGCTGTGCTCTTTTGCTTGTCCTCCTTTCTTTTTTTTGGTCCAGTTTTGACCTTGACAGAAGAATGTCGGAGAAGTTGTGGGTGACATTTTCTCCTGACCACAACCCTTAGATAGGTTTCTGAGATGATGAACTACATAGCTCACTGACATTTACTTTTCACTCGTGCAACTCTGGACTGTGAATTTTAGTTTTTACAGTCTGGATGTAGAAAAGATAGAAAAAAAAACTTTTTTCTGTTTGTTCATTGTAAGAAGAAATGTCAAAATAAATGTTTTATTCATAACAATTTATGGTTTTTTTCTTTGCAATAATATATGTAATATCTATAGGTGGAGTTTCTCCTTCATGTTAGTTGGCCCTGTTAGTGCTGTGCTGTCAGCTTATCTGCAGTGCTCGGTTTGGAAAAAGGGGTCAAACACATTGAATCTTGTAGGCATTTAACTGTGTTTTATGGAGTCCTATACTGTTCATAATTAAATAAATAAATATTTAATTAAATAAATAAATATGACGTCATGCAAATACACAATCAACCAATAAATATCTCATAAATATATAAAAAGATCATGAAATTGTGAAAAACCTGCACACTGATTTTAAATTAACCATTATTTTATACAATATATTTCATTTTGCTTTAAAAACATGTTCATTATTTTAAAACAGCATTTTAAAATATTCATTTTTAATCATGTGAAATATTATTATAATTCTGTCTTTTTTCAGAACCTCATATTTCAAAATCAATATTTTCCAAAGTAGCTTTGTTTTATTTCATGTTGCTGTTTTTCACAATGGCGTATTTATTTCATGAAGAGATTTTTCAGCAGAATGGGTCTTTCTGTCAATCAGTGAAAGTGGGCGGGATCTAAACGCTCATTTGCTGATCCATGGAAATCGACTCATATTCCTCGATACCCGCTCAGCGGTGTGCCAGTCAGAGAGATGACATATTTCAGCGATATCCGCGAGGCTTTGCTGACATTAGAGATCAAATAAAGACAAACAATCTGTCTTCTGCAGAAGATGCAAACATGGACGACTCTGTTTTTGAAGTTTGAGGGTTTGTGTGGACCAAACCACAAAGGAGCTCCGGTCGTCAACATCTTTCAGTCCCCGGTTGAAACACTCCTCATTCTTACGCCATTCACTCAGAGCTCACATCGTGCCTGATGTCGGCTCGCAGGAGGCGAGCTGGCGGACCGACAGAGAGTCAGACCAGGCAGCTGTGCAAAGCGGGACAAGCCTGCTCGGGCCTCCTGAACCTTATGATATTTTTCTATTTTCAATGAGACAATGATTATAATCAGGTCCTTTGGTTTTATTTTTCCCTCTCAAGGAAAATGTTGAACCTTTCCTGCGATGACGTTTCTGACATCTTAACACTCTCCATGTACATTGTGCATCCATGCATTGTTACTAAGCTAAGCACAAGCAACCGCTCCATGTGGCTATCAGGCTAAAAACATTAGCTTGTAGCCCCTCCCACACGCGGCTTGGTGCGTTCATGGAAACTCCAGTTCATAGAAGCTTAGTGGAACTCCAACAACCACTCAGCCTAACTTAGACCACTATTATACGTTCATGAGAAGATGAAAATTGGCCAACCGACCACAAAATCACCTGAATTATGCACACTCGCCCAAAGCCACTTTTATCCGCAAATTTAGAACCAAAACTGCCCAATTTATTGTAACACTGTGGATGTGTTGAGGTGCATACTCCCCCTAGTGTTGAAGGGTGTGCATTGCGCCATCACATTTGCTGAAGCATCTTCGATGTAGTCAGGGGACTTAGGGTGCTGCTGCTCATGTCTGGGTAAAGGAGTAGCCAATCACAAAAGTGTCTCCGCCTTGTCTAGTTTGATTGACAGATAGACCCATTCTGCTGAAAAAGCTCTTCATGAAATAAATACGCCATTGTGAAAAACAGCATGAAATAAAACAAAGCTACTTTGGAAAATATTGATTTTGAAATATGAGCTTCTGAAAAAAGACAGAATTATAATAATATTCCACATGATTAAAAATGAATATTTTAAAATGCTGTTTTAAAATAATGAACATGTTTTTTAAAGCAAAATGAAATATATTGAATAATACAATGGCTAATTTAAAATCAGTGTGCAGGTTTTTCACAATTTCATGATCTTTTTATATATTTATGGGGGTTTATTGGTTGATTGTGTATTTGCATGACGTCATATTTATTTAGTGAATTAAATATTTATTTATTTAATTATGAACAGTATAGGACTCCATAGTGTTTATGTGTCAGCAGAAGTGATGCTTTTACTGGGATATTATTACAGGGCTCACTGGCTTAAATAAGCTTGCTTTCCAACCAGACAGTTAAATGGCACTGAGGATTGGCTGCTTTGACTGGCATTACTGATGCATTGCTTCCAGTTAAAAAAGACTTGGCGTGATCAAGAAGTCAATCTCCTTAAAACCCTCAACATTTCTGATCTGTAGTTTGATTGATTGCAACAAAGCTGTCAGACTTAGTTTTGGTGGAAAGACACTGAGTGCTGAGACACGGTTTTCTTTGTCTTCTTTGTCAGCGAACCTCATTGTTCATGTAGGTCTGACCAATAACGAGACCGATTAGATGATTGTCATTTAATTATAGTACTTGGTACATCAGAGCATAGCAGTGCACCTTTGCATCTCAACTCATTATCACAAGGGTGATCATTTACATGTCTTATCCATTTGGCCATATAAATAATGATAATATCAACATAAACTCCTGCTGTGATGATGTGTTTGTGTGTGATTTTAACAACCTCAAGTTATATTCCGCTTCTTTTATTGTTCTTAGGTCCTGTCATTCAATCTTTGGATCCACCAGTTGCTAATTAGAAATGGGTGTTTTTTAACTTTATCAGCTAGTTGCTTGCAGATTGGAAGCTGCCAAAATATAGATGTGGCTTTTACAGAGTTCAGTACAGAGTTCAGTATTATAGAATTACACAAAAGATTATGTAAATGGGGCACAGAGGAGATTGATTGATAAGCTCCACAGTCAATACAGACACAGAACACAATGAACAGGCCGCGATAGGTGAACCGCAATTCAGCAAATGAATAAATTAATGAGCTTTTATGATGTCACAACGGCTCAGGAGCGCTTCTGATCTGCCCCATCCAGCGTGCACAAGCTCAGGTGCGAGAGAAGAATGGATGGCACATTGCCCGCACATATTTGATGTGCTTCCAAGGCTGAATTTTGTTCCACGTATTTAAAATTAAAGTTAAAGTCCCAAATGTGTTCTCCGCATTTCTGTTCTCTCTCTGACTGACTTTAAAGGCTTGTTGTCCTGCATTACCAGAGAGGATAAAAATAAAAACAAGAATAAAATAAGAGGAACATTTTTATTATTGCGTCGATGAAAATAAGAAAAATATCATAAAGTCCAGGAGTCCTGAGCAGGCTGGCTCCCCATCCCTCAGCAGTTCTCTGTCTGGCCGCCAGCTCGCCTCCCGGGAGCCGTCTTAGTGATCGGGATCACTCCAGCTCCATGAGCCCTGCGACAGACAGTCCAGGGTGTACCCGCCTTAGCCCTACAGTAGGGCACTGTTGGGTGATTTGGTTCAGACTGGTTCAATATCGTGCCGCACTGCTGAAATCGCGCTGCTGCTAGCCCTTCGCACTGCGCCCGTCACTCAAATTGTGCCCCAAGACCTCATATCGCGTCTGTATTGACTTAACTTTAAAAAGTAGCCCCCTCTGCCCCGCGAATCGCATTAGGTGTGAATGCATCTTAACCATAACCCGTAATCCTTCCTCTGGGTCTGTGTGGACAAGAAAAAAGTTCAGTACTGGCCGCACGTATTTGGAAAATTACGTACGAAAAGTCCCTTTCTGTCTGGCATTTCATTGTGCAAGTGAATTCAACAATCTGCTTGTGCTAGAATCAGATCAGTTCTGAGCCACAGCCAGTGCTGCTTGCTGATGCAATATAGCCTAAGTTTTAAGGTAATTCAAAGCATTTTCCATGGGCTTATCAAAGTTCTTGTTTGTGTTTAATTCTATTAAACAGCAGGGTCTGGTAAACCATTTGTTTTGTCATTCCACACATTGTTTGAAAAGTGTTTATTTGGAACCAAAAACATGTCACTTTTCACAGTTTCTTTATCACTTAAGATAAACTTTTGAGATTAGACCGTGAGACGTTGTTGTTTGTGCCCCCCCCCCCCCGTGTCAAGCTCTCCACTCATGCAAGATACAGCTTGCAGAAAAGGTGTATCAAGGGCGGGGCTACTTAGCTCAGCATTGTGGGATATTTGTTCAAATGTTGCAATCATAATTTAAAACACAACTGGGATCATAAAAAAAAGATTATGTTAAATCAATTTTTGGATTTTTTTTTTTTTTTGAGTGTATTATAATGTTCATTCCTAACAAAAGGAAACCCAAAGGGGTATTTTGATTCGTTCATGTATTTCTCTAAAATCCTGCGCTCTGAGCCCCAGTGCCGCCCAACCTGCGTAAATGAGCGGGTTCCCACGAGCTGACGTAGGTCACTGAGAACAGCTCTTTCCAGGTAGAGTCTGCACTGCCAGCATCACCCCCGAGCTAACACACACAGACTTTCTCCATGGAGCTAGCGGTGTTTGACAGGAACTCTTTCCGTCTTTATGCACAATATGCACATCCAACTTTCCAAAAGTTTGGATTTTGTTGTTTTTTTGTGGACGAGACTCAGACACGCTTACTTTATAGTCAATCCAGAGATCAAGCAGAAGCACTAATGTTGCCTATTGTTTTCCAGTGCAAATATGTAATTGAAAGAAACGTAAGTGCATGCTGGAAGACATCCTCTGAGAATTGGGGTGCCCTAAAACAACAAGCCCACCTTCTGAAAGGCTAGATTTTAAATAATGTTAAAAACTCGGCTCAGACAGAGGCGTATTGTTGCACCTAGCGATGTGTCTATAAAGAAGCCATATAATTATAAAGAGGCATCAATTCCCCTCGGTGGATGAGATTAAGCAGCATAGCTACTCCGCCATCGATGTCAAATGGCTCAACATTTGTATTACGCCATAAGAGAAGCCAAATAAAAGTATATTAAGCACCAGTAGGTGAAAAAGCTCTATGGTAATGCTCTCTATCACTGTTTAACCTTAAAGAACTTTGACTGCTACATCTCATGTGGATTTTTTAAAGGTTCCTTCTTCTTGAATGTTAAGTGCACTCAAGAAACATGAGGCCAGTAATGGCTGAACCTTCTGAAGGTTCACAGTCAAATATTTTTCCTTAGTCCCTTTATAAATGTTTTTTTTTTTAGCATTGACTGGCATTTCTTTCCTGACAGAAATACATTAACAAATACAATGGTCTGGATCCTTCATGTCTTTCATAGGAATGCGGAATTGTTCTTATTTCAACAAGACCAGGATCCAACAAAAAACAAGAACAGAAAACTAGCCAGGTCTCTGTGGTTTCATTGAGTCTCAAGTCTAGCTTACACCCCAACATCTCTAAGATCCCTGCGGGGGTCGTGCGTGGGATGAAGGTTTCCAGGGTAACCTGGGGAACTTCCCCATGGAAGCGCTGCATCAAACAGGACAGCTAAGTGTTAGAGGCCTCTGGCCTTTTGCGCCCCTGTTGACACTGCTGTCGCCTGTGCTTCCTCCTCCATTAATTAAAAGCGGCCTGGATCCCATCCCCAGCAAAAGAGAGAATACTAAAATATTCAGGCTGAGTACTTGTACATTAATCCCAGTTAAGGACATCCAAGAATTATTCAAAAATTAAGAAGTCTTCCCAGTTTTTAAAACAGACTGTTAGAAGTAACAGTAAGTGGATGAAAAATTATAAATCTGTGACACAAATTTTATTTTAAGGTGACTTTTTTTTGCCCAGTTGAAGAGCTCTCCAGGGCAACAGAAAATAATCACCCCTGCTTTTTGTTTCCAAAACCTTGTAGTCACAGTTTTTAGATCAAAAAGAAAAATCTGCTCTGATCGGCTTTTGAGAACAAACAGGATAAGGAGAAAAAAAAACACTTTAGAGCCTCTTTAACCTTGAGGCCACTTATTGCTAATTACATCTGAATCCGCAGGGCTTCAACCACAAAACAGGGTTCTGCTCAGAACTTTCTCCTCACAAGTGCAAGATCAAACTGCCAGAATACAAGATGTCTTGGTTATCTCATTTGCTTTACAAAGAGCCCTTTAATGCCTTGGGACAAAGCAGTAATGAGAAAAACAATAGGATGTTTTAGTAGAGAACATAATGTAATGAGAAAACAGGATTTGTTAGTATTCATTTCAAACTGACTTTTAACGATGCACCTGATTAATTGGCGATTTTGTTAAACAGCCCTTTTATGGGGGGGTTTCACAGCTCGCAGGGTGAATCTGCTGATCACTTCAAGAAAAAAACCATCACCTCCATGGCGCAACTCTATTGCAGCATCTGCCCCCTAAATTATTCAAGTGCCAGGGATCATTGGGTCTGTTTCTGGTTTGCATAGCAGCAATCCCAACTGTCGTTACAGCCGTCTGAACCTCACTTGTTATTGAATGCTGTTGAGCTGACGAGATTCTAGCTTCATTAGCAACTTGCGCACACATTTTCTTGTATATTGAACAGTTGAGTGCAAGTCCTGTTTTAAATTACACATAGAAATCATGGTTATGCAGTAGCTTTAGAAGTACTATCATTGAGTTGCAGAAAAACAGCTTTTGAGAGTCTGTGCAGCTACGTTAACAAATCTACCACTTTCTACTGACAAACGGGGACATTTTTGCAGTGATTTAACTTACAAGTAAGGAACTTAGTGGTGACCTTTGATAATCAAAATCTATATATTAGGATTTAAAAAAAAGACAACTGCACAGTTTGGTTTTGTTTTTTAGGCCTAGATTAGATTAAATGGAGATTATTTCAAGTTGGACAGGTAAAAAAAAAACCACATGCTTATATTATTGTGTACAAAAAAGCATTAAAATATAGACGTAGCAGGTGTCACAAAACAGGCAGACGGCTGGTTCCAATTGCAGCAGGTTTATTTGCTCAACAACACGTCCACAAAGCTAAATCAGGGTCAGGCAGGCAGGGGTCAATAACGAGCATGGGAGCATCAGAAAGGAAACGAGAGGACTTAGGATCCAGGCAAGATTCAGGGCAGGCAAGCTGAGTAAAAAAAAAAAACAGGCTCAGGAAATCAGAAGATGAGGTCTGGATATAATGCTTGGTTAAATAGGCAGACTGGCACAAAAAGTACTTTGCACTGAGTGAGGCTCAGTGCAGTGCTTATGTTTGCTTTGAGTGATTGCAAATGAAAGTCAGGTGTGCAGCATCCAGAAACTGTGTGCTGGGAGATGAAGTGCACTAATAACTCTGGAGACGGTTCTTGCTGGTGATCAGAGGGAGAGACGGAGCTCAGACTTCTGATAAGCACGCAACAACTTTTCTTGAAAAATTCTGTAGACAGCTAGTGATGTAACCTAAGGCAAACAAACAAAACAAAAACTAAAAGATGCATGGTTTGTCATGTAATTCTGTGCCACAAAACTCTGCCATTTAGAAAGATTAAGTCTAACTATACTCGTTATGCCAAACACAAAATATATAGAGAAATATATATTTTGGAAAAACTTCCAGTTAACTTACAATTAAAGTCTCTCTTAAATCATCTTTTGACCCATTTTCAAATCATCCTAGTGGTCTTGTAATTATGATTGTGCAGTTTTTCTGCAAAATAAAAAATCTGTTTTCTAGGGCGTAATTTCTGCAGAGCGGCAGGAGTTCATTAGAAATTTACCTCTGAGTTGTGGGCGGGACTGTTAGAGGAGTAAGCCCGCCTCTGCTTCCCAGCATTCTTCTGTTTATGCCCTCTCCCGTTAGCTTACAGCCCCTCACAACCCCAACCCAACATTACGTGTGCAACAAAAATGGCGCACAATATTGAAGCCATCCAGCTGTACAGTTATAAGCCAAATGCCAGCTCAGATGAGGAAAACAAAGACTTACCGGTACATGGATCTATTTGTCTGTAAATGGATGCATATATCGGAATAGAATGGAGCAGAGCTGGGAACTAGTGGCCTACTTATTGTAACACCTATGTCACTGCAACAGGCTTTTTCCAACTTCATTCTTTTCGTCTGATCCTGAGTCACCAAAATTTAAACAAAGAGATACTCATAAAATGCAATTTTTGGCTTAATTTTCTTTATATTTGTCCTCAATCATGAGAAAAACACCAAAGGCACAATTTTCTTTGGAGCGGCCCTTTAACATAAGTGGGTTAATGTTTTATGTAAACTATGCAGTCAATGTTTAGAGTGTCCAAAAACGGATACTTTGGAAATGGTAGGACATTTAAAAGTCAAACCAAGAGTTATTTATTTATCATCTGGCCTCCCCTCTTTGGTTATTTTGATGAAAGCACAATGGAAAACATCCAAAACTGTCCTACCGTTTTCTGATTTGCATTCCTGCGTCAAAGGAGCTTATGCAAAGTGATGTGTGAAAGTTCTGTCTCTCTACTTAGTCAACATTGAAGCCATCTGTTGATGTTTGCTTCCTCGTACGGACCCCCCCCAAACGGTTGATGTGTGCACCATTCATTATGGTGCACCTAAAGCTCCCCCAACACCTGTATTATGAATAACAGGGAGGACGGTCACGTTTAACTGCCACAGGGGATGGGAGTTGATCCTTGAGCCTCACAAATCCATGCATGTGACCACAACAGAAAAACTCAGCACCTGTTTGCTGGTGGGCTTTGTAGCTCTCTTTCTAATAATTCATTTGATGCAATGTAGCTGCTTTAAAAACTACAAACAAGCTCTCAATTTCAGCCTCTTTCAACAGTATGCCAGGTCACATTTACCAGCTATTCCTCTCTCTGCCTTCTGCGTACGTCTCCACACCGTGATGGATAGTCACCAGGCTGAAAGTTAACAAGGTGATTGGTTGCCTCTGGTGGAAGAAGGGGAAGGCGAAGCGCTGATCACCACACTGTTCACAAAGAAATTGATCAGAGGCCTGTGCAGGCGGATTTGGCTTGAGAATTAATGAATAATTTAAATGTGGATGATGACTCAGCACTAGTAAAGGTGTTTGCCCTTTTGGAAATATATACAGTAAAACATAATGGGGTGGGTTTTGCTTATAGCAGGAAGTGTGACAAAGTAGGGGGAGAGACCTTTAGCAGAATTGCTGCAAACTTCCACAAAACATGTAACGCTTCAGTTACATTTTCTGTCTTCAGCAAACTATTCAGCTGCTGCAGTGAAAGTGCAAGAACGTCTAAAGCCATTAACTTTTCCAAGTTACATAAGACTACCAACCATTTGCACAGCCTTTTTTAACTGTCCAAAGATCTCCTAAAGTTATGATTATTCTCTATATCAAACAAATTTTAGCTTTTAGCTTCATAGATACAAAACCTATTGTTCTACGCTTTATGTGACAGGCAGCTGAATGTCCGCTTTTATCTGTGGACACAAAATAATAATCAGAGTTATGGTTGTGCATCTGTGCTGTGTGATTCAGCATAAACTCTCAGCAGATAATGCAAGAGGCACATGGATGGATAACAAAACCTTCCTTTTTTGAATAAAAAGCCCAGTATATTACTGTGTCCCCACATCGTTTCTTTCTTTATGCAGCAGATTGACTGCTCTGATTTATTGTTGGGATTCTTCCTTACCACATCTCGTCTTCATCCTCTAAGCCTGAGCCTCTAATGGATGCAGAGAAAAAAACAAGCTTTTTGTGTGGAATGGATAGCCTCTTATGTGGGGGTAATCAGGAGCTGAGAGAGAATGGAACTGGGGGGGGTTAAAGGGCTGTTTCCTGCTTTGTGGGGTTGAAGAAGGTGACTTCCGGATGGCTTGGAGGTCTGGGAGTGGTGCCTCCACTTGGATTCCCAGAGGAAATGTTTAACCCCTTTAGAGAGGAAGCTGTGATGTAACCAGAACTCAGAGTTGACAGATAATAGATGTTTGAGAATTTGAACTTGAGATTTTCTTGTTTTTAAGAATCTGTGAGTTTTTTAGGCATAAAAAGCGGAGATAAACAGAATGTGATCATAAGCACATTTCTGATCATTTTGCCTTATCCTTTTGTCAATATTTTCTATTCAATCAACAACCCAAAAAATTAAGCATTAGTAAAACGTTTTAAAAAAAAATTGTGTTTCAGACTCCATCCCAAGTGCCATGTTGTGCATCTTATTTATGAACCCATGCTTCTAACACTTATTTTATTGTCTTTTGCCCCTAAAGGTCAGAATAGCAGCAATCTTACTTTTTCTGGCTTTTCAATCACGTTTATCCTCAGACTTTATTAGCCAAGAATGTCCGTGCTGTTATATAAGTTTGTTGGTCTGCTGTGAGTTAAAGCACTGCAGACAGGCCTTTGTGTTTTTCCTGCTGCAGAGGCACAGAGGACGTCCGGACTGAGCTCAGTTTATTTATAGGGCAGGGAGGTCTTTCTCCTCACTGCACAGCTCTGGAGCACACGTCCAGAGAAGGGCTCACAAATGATCTGATCTCTGTGCCTGGGGATCAGTTTTACAGATTTATATGGCTTTAATATACCAAAGGTATGGCAAAGAATGTTTACATGGCTACTTTGCTCTGGGGAACCCCCCTCTTCTGCAGCGTAGGTTGTTAGTGCTGCCTACACAGGCCTGCTGTGAACTGTGATGCCTCTATGCAATCCCAAAAGAACTAAAAATACATGGACCCCTCTATTTGACTTTGTGATGAAACCAAACCCCATGCTGGCAGGTGTGCATGTTTAAATTGATTATATTGTACTGGTAGACATGCCTTCCTCAGCCAACAACTGTCACCGTGACAACAACCCCATTGCGTTTTTGATGAGTTTTCAGATGCTCACTGAGCATTAGGAGTGGCATGTATTGAACCTTAAAGAAATTCTTTAAGAAACAGATTACCAAATGATTTTCCACCAGGCAATTTCAGACAATCTGCGTCTCACTCTATGTTTTCCTCAATGCCTGGGTTTGCATCATATGTACTTCTAAATTAAATCAGGTTGAAACTGTTTGACCCAAACTGGCCTTTATGAAGACACTCGCTCTGCTTTAGTGTCATACTTTATGGTGTTATGACACTCCCACAGCCTTCCACATCCAGCAATACATATGCCTGTCTATTAGCACATCATTTAAAATGGTCTGTTGGTTACTGAATGAAATCTGTTTGCAGGGGGTGGCATCATTAGATAGATCAGCTGTTGCCCACTGTTTAGGGGTTCATCACAAAGCCAAATTTTTACATAAAAACCAATTGTTCTTTCTGACTCTACGATTTAATTGACAGCGCTTTGCGAAAGCTCTCCCTTCCTGGGTGTGGCCTTTGTTGCTGAGTCACGCTGAGTCATGCTCCTCCTCCAGAAGATAGAAAAGCTTCCTTATCAATAGAATGCTCCATAACACCTTTGAGACTTCATCTTCAACATATCTGTAGCCTCCTATGGCCCTGCCGTGTGCAGCGCACATCTTAAAAAGCTGCAAAGAGCTGGAAGCTGAGCATGGCTGTGGTGTAAGGTTATCAACTAGAGTCTTATCTGTGCATTTGCATTGTGTGGACACAGCCACCATATTGTACTGAATTAACTGATTGCTGGTAGTGAGATGTTCCTGTTGTTGTTCTGCGTGGATGGTTGTGGGGTGAAGGGACAGGAGAGGAGGAGAGACGCTGAAAGGCCAAACCATTGTCATGGATCAAAGCCCAAAGATTGTCCGTGTGATGACGAAAAGCAGTTAAAGCAAACAAGCGCATGAACATTCAGGGAGCAGCCTTTCTGCCCTCAGGCTCTGAGGCCATTTGTGAATTTTCTTCATTTCTGTGTGTGAGTGTGTGTTTGTTTTAAAGAAATCTTGCCACCTAAACCCTTTGTGGCAATTATGTTTTATTCATCTAATTAAAGTGAGTGGTTCATTTCAAAACACACCAGTGACGGTTGTCACTCATTAAAAAATTGATTTATTTTTTCTGAATTTCAGTGCATGTTCATGCAATATATATAGACAGCATAAATATATGTGTGTATATATATATATATATATATATATATATATATATATATATATATATATATATATATATATATATATACAATTAAAGCATAAAATGTAACAAATAAATAAAAAAAACATAAAAAACAAAAAGGGGTTTATACAAATTTACACCATGGTTACCTCTTTTTGTAAAAGTAAAACCTGTCCAACACAAAAGGCCTTCATCTGTTCGCTCAGTTGTTGGATGGAACAAGTTGGAAAAAAAATAAAATAAAATAAAAAGAATTGAGTTTGAGGCTAATCCACCATTGTATTGAAATGCACACTGAAAAATTCAGTATCCTGTTATGTATGGTGCTGATCTCAAGATTTTAGAAGAGAAAGAAATAAGAACCAAGAAAATGCAGAAAACAGGGTTAGATGCCTGGAAAACATTGTTGACATTAAAAGGAAAGATTAGTTAAGACCACTGACTGTATATGAGAACTCGACCGAGTTACCCCTCCCTCCTCGTGTTCTAAACAGGAAGTGCCTGCTGGCTCCAAGAAGCCAAAATCCCATAGACTTCTATTGAGAAATAAACAGCTATTACTCAGTCATTATTCTTGACAGAATAACAATTTTTGCTTTACTTGCTCTTTAAGAAAAAACATCTTCTTGCTAATCCTAACTTAAGGTTATAAACTGACCAATCAGATGTTTAAGACCAGTATGTGGTACATGCTGGCCCCCATGATGAACGTTTCAAACATTTGATGAAATTATCTTCCTTAGCCTGCTTTCAAGTGGTAGGGGTGTGGACTTCCAACAAGATCTGCTGATTGGGGGAGTGGTTGCCATAGAAACATTGACTCAGACCAACTCAACCAATCACTGCTTACTTGGAATGTCCGACTCCAACATGGTGGCATCCGCATTGTCCGTGTTGACTTAATTTTGTTGGACCTGGAAGTAATCCAGGACTCATATACTGTCTCAATGGTTAAGACGTATCTTTTCACATACAGTTTACATTTTTGCTTAGAGCTAAAATAACAGATCTGTAATGTCACACTACTCTTTAAGCTAGAAGCTACACCTTCAACATGATAGCTATTTAAGTTATGGCTATCATGACAAATCACTGGGTTATAATTTTTGCTGTTCAATTGTCACTTGATTGTCAACACTGATAAAGCTTTTGCCATGGCATTCAACATGCACAGCTTGCAGTGCAAGAAAATTTTGGGTTCCACACTCATTCAAACTGATAGGTTGCTTCTGGTGTGGATTTTCATTTGCAGTTACAACTGCAAGAGTCCAGAGTCAATTTTCTGACACCCTTTTGTTTCAGACGCACCACAGACACAGGTAATCCATAGTTTTTCCTGCTGTAGATTCTACATTACCCCAATGTCTGATTGCGATTGCCGTTTTCATTCTCCCAAAGGTCTGGATGTTTCTATGGATTAATAAGAAGTGGCAATGGCTTTAACCATGTGGGGAAACTGGACCATTAAGAAGACTGAGGAGTCCTGTGGGATTCTTTGACAAAAGCTATCTGATGCAAACTGTGCTAACTTTCCTTGCCTTCAGCACATCATTGATTTAACATCAGTCGTGCTGGTAGAGTTGGTTAAAGGAAATAGAAAAGACCAGCAGTTTTAAAGCTCAACTATCTTTCTTTATATACTGCAACAGTGGAACAAGGGTTGGGCGATGTCCCCTAAATTGGCAGTTGACGATGTTTGCAGTCAACAATCAGGATGGACGATGATATCGTCGGGGGGGGGCTATTTTAAATTTTTCGTTCTTATATATATAATTGCCATTCGTCATTTTACTTTATTTATTTTATTTCCCTAATAATGACTCATCCGCGATGATCCAGTCTAAACTGAGGGAAGTGACTTTAAAAAAAAAATCAAACAAAATAGAAAAGAAGTGGTCCGGTCCTGCGTTTGACCGGTGGAGCGAGCGACCGTGTCTCTAGCAGAGCAGACGGACTTACAGTTTTGTGTTTTAGGGGAAGTAAGGATGCTTTGTTACGTGTGGGAGATTTAGGACTGTGATCCGTCCCGCAGCTCTACGTGAACGAGCAAGAGGAATTTAGGAGAACCGGGTCTCCCGGTAAAAGTGTGTCGGGGTAGAGCTCGGAGCGCTAGCTAACGCAGTGTGTAAGCTTCAAAGCAGAAAGGCCGCTCAGTCCTTAGAAACCGTTCAAACATTTGTGTTTCCAGTCGTGTCCCGACAAAATAAAGGCTGATGTTATTTCCACATATTTACGTGCAGCCAATATGCAGATTGCAGCGTTTCACGCATGGATTTATGTTCATGCTAATGTTGTTAGCCCGTGTTAGCATTCTGCCAATCCTGGCTTCCGGCTCCATTTTTCAACAGAAAAAGCACTGACCCCACGGATTAAAATTAAAATGATGCGCGAATAGACGCTTCATAATAACCGTAACATTAATAAAAGCACGTTTAGGAGATTATCTTGTATAATACCGAGCTGACGTATCTATGTATGTAGCCGCTCGGCGGAACTAAGTTTCGCTTCCGGTTTTTAAAAACACTGCTGCGCATGTGCGAATGATTTATTCCGACCGAAAGTGCGACCCATGTGAATGTTTTTTATAATCTGAAAAAGTTTTTCTGGGCCCATCTACACGGTTGCATTCTAATCCGACCATTGATCCCATTAAGATATTTTGCACATGTAACCGCGGGTTATAGGGTCGACTCGCACCTTGGCGGGGCGTGGCATCACGATGGTGTCTCTCCATCGGGATGTCAGTCAACCATCACGATGGACGATGGTATCGGCACAACCCTAAGTGGAACAGGTGCAGATCGTGGTATTTTTTTGCCACATTCTTTTTATTGAATTTTCAAAGTAAAAAAAAAAATTCAGAAACACAATTATATGTAAATTATATTTACAATATAAAATTTTAGATGGTGGTATTTGACAAAAAGTAAAGCTTTTGTTTTTATTATACAGGTAGAGTAGTGATTAGTCACCAAGATGTATAGTGTGTTAATAAAATTGGTAATAAATTAGTAACAAGTAATATAAAAAAAACAGTGGCCTATCAGCCTTAAGATCAATGGATCAACTTGGTTGTAACTTGTGCTGAGCCTTGGTAGAGCGCATCTGTTTGTCTAATTCTGGCCAGTGCTGACATGACCCATAACAATCTAGGCGTGAGGGCAGACGCCACTGTTTCACACAGCCACAACAATACGTGGCATTATGGTTTTCATTGGAGCTAAAGGTCTTGTGGAGCAAATTGGTTTTGACCATTCTTTTGGGTTCTTTTTTAAATGTAACTAAACTTTCAACAAAGGAGCAGCTGGTATTGCTATTGGCTTGCTTTCAGGCAAAAGATCGATTGTACAAGAACCCTCTGTGTGGAAAGATGCTTAGTCTAATTGAACATCCACAGGATAATCAATAGTGTTCCCTAACTATTATATTAAGATTGTTCATTGTAAAAAAAAAAGAAGCAAAATACAAGCAAAATGTGCAACCACCTTTTGGATATTTGATTGTATACTGGTAGTTCTTGCTGAATATACACTCAGGACCATAAATATTTGGACAGAGACACATTCTTTCTAACTTTGTTTCTGTACATTACCACAGTGAATTTTAAATAAAACAACTCTTTCAGCTTTTATTCCATGGGTTGAACAAAAAGTTTGCATACAAATGTGAAAAACTAAAGCGTTTTTTAAGCACAATCCCTTCATTTCATGGACTCGTAAGTCATTGGACAAATGAAATAACTGAAAACTGAAAACTCTCGCAGTGAGGTAATAGCTTTCTTTAACAGCTGTTATGGTGATTTGTTGGTCTTCAGTTTCCTAAGGCACGGTCTCACTTTTGCTGGTCGTGGTAACATTTTTAGGAATGTTTCTAAAACCCAATACATGTATAGATTTAGTTATAAAAAGTTCTTAGAATCTGATGAATTATTGTCATACAAACTCCTGGCAATATATGGTAAAACATTCGCTTTGACGTATAAATCACATCCAAAATAAAATTTAAAGCAATGCCATTCAAAGTAAATATTTATTTGTCATGCTTAAATTAGTCCTGGGGCTCACGACTACATATTTTTGAGCAGTTTAAACATTTCATCAACACAAAAGCAACAGGATCCTACACAAACATAAAATTAAATAATACACCCTCTCTTATGTTGTTTGCTTGTTATATTTCTAAAACAATATTTTTTAACTATGAACGGTTTGAAAATCCAGAACCTTTTCGGGATCAAACATATCTAAGATTTTTTCTCTCTAACTTGAATACTCTTGACCAGTCACTTGCCAGATTGGCCTCTAAAAAAAGAGTCTTGACCTTACTAATGACTGCTAAATAGTGTACATGGATTCTTTCACTTTTCACTTAGTGTATTTCTGATGAATAAAACTTAACTTCTATTATGTGCTGTTGGGATTTTTCTGCATTTTGATTTCCAGGGCATATTTTATTTTTTTTGCACATCACCACCTGGTTTAGTTGGTTTAAAGTTCAATTTGAATAAAACTTTTTGTTTTTTACTACAAAATGTAGTAAACCTTTGACACTGTTGTTATACCAAAGATTAATTATAAGACAAACTTCACTGGAGAAAAGAAACACTTTTGAAAATTACTATTTTGTTTTGAAGTGAGAACAGTAAACGAGATTTCATCATGTCTATACGTGTGTACTGCAAGTATTTATTATCACAAAGCTAAAAGGTATTTTAAAGCTGAATACGCTGAAGTTTGAGTCAGCTAAAGCTTACAACATAGAATTTTATTTTCCCTTGTTGTGGAATAGAAAACTTGCTATAAATCATCAGAAATCACACTTTTGATTAAAACATCTTTTTTTTCCCCTCAAGTGAGATATATCTTTATTTAACTAGTACGCATTTTTTCATCACTTTGACACAAGACCGAAGTTTTCCAGCCGGTTGCTAGACAGCGAGAAAGATGCCGAGACGCAAGGAAAGAAGGAAGTCACGGCTGTGCACACAGCAATTTAAATTTTAATTGCCTAGATTTATCTTCCCCTTACAGTGTGACGGGATGATAACTAGGGCTGATAGCACACAGCGACTGTTTGTTAAGGCTTGGCAACATCCAGATAACTGAGCTGAGGCCACATGGAAGAGCAGAATGGATTTACTGCAGCGTTTGTAGCATCTAACAAACATCCACTCTTACTGTACAATGCACAGAGCAGCTGAAGCCGTGGATGCAGCGAACACTGTTAAAGCTGAACAAACTGCTCGATTTCACATGTCTCAGGCACTTCATCAACCACAGTCAGGAACAATGTAGATTTTTTTTTTCAGCAGTCTGATAGCAGGACAAACTGGAGAGTGAAAATATGCACTACTTTCAGGTTGCCCAGACAAATATTAATTCACTTTAGTTTATAGCTGTAATCTGCTCTGTGTGTTAAAGCTCTCACACCTCACGTGATTTCCTGACAGTGTTGGTAATATTACTTTACTGTTGTTTTGTTTTGTTTTTGACCTGTGGAATCATGCAGTTTAAAATGTTGAAACGAAAAAAAAAACAACAAGCAGACAACAAGCAAAAAAAACTGTTTCTTGGTTTTTTGAGTAAAAACACCTTCAAAAATTTAACCAAATTCTAGATTCTTGAAGAACTTTGTTTAACACAGAAATAGGGACCGACTTTGAAGACAGAAGAAAAAATCAATATACTCGACTGATAAAGACTAACCCTGTGTCTGAATTTAACAAAGGCTCCATTACTTGTGCTGTACTAAAAGGTTTAATTGTTTGGTGTCTCATCAAGAGAACTGTTCAGTTGTGTCTGTAGTATGTGAATCTAGTGAAGTTTGCTTTTGTTTATTTTTTATTATAGGTCCGGTTTTTTTTATGATAAATGGTAAAATAAATAAATAAATAAAATAAAATACAACATATTAAGTGGTTAAAGACCCACTCCAATGAAACCTATGTTTTTAACATGCTGTAAGCTAACGGGAGGGTGTGTAAATTGAGAGCTTTCAGATACGGGGAGGGGAAGGCGGGGCTCCGCACCAATGGTTCTGCCCACAACTCCGCAGAAACTATGTCCTAAAAATGACGCAGGTTTTTGGATTTTAGCTAAAAATAGCATAATCATCATTAAGAGACCACTGGGAACACTTTTACAATGGATAACACGATGATCGTAGTGGGATTTGCAATTGAACTTGTTCAGCATTTTACAGTTGTTTACCCATGGTGCCTGTGTTGCAGTGAGCTACAATTTTTCTGTAGAGAGAATATTTTGCGCAATGCTTTGTGACTGATAAAGACATAATAAATTTTATGGCCAAAGTTATAAATCCCTGTGGCTTTAAATTCTTACTCTTTCACATCAAGATTTTTGCACAGGCAGTTCAATATGATGAATCCATAAAATCTAGAAACTCAAGAATTGGTATCTGATACTAAGAGTAATTTCAAAAAGTCGCCTCTAAAATGTGCAGATGTAAGGCTTTGGTCCTAAATCGTTAACTTCATAAACTCTAGATTAAATCAAAGTTACTTAGATGATGTATAACCTTCCAGCCAATGAGTACACTTGGTTAACTAAATTGTTTTTTTCTCACCTCCTTTTCAGCAAGCTGGTTAGGACCAGGTTTGTAGGTCAGAGCCATTAGATGATAAAGACATTTAGTGATCTTTACTATTTTGTAAAGTAGTAAGTTTGTATGCAGTGGTCTTAATATATTTCCCACAGGTTTCCTGGAATAGTGTTGAAATCATCAGCTTTATTTTGCCCTACATCTGAGGCCTGATTAAACATTTAAAACTCTAAAAGTTTAGAAAGTCCTGCAAGTGCATATTAGCTCTGCCAGCTTACTTACTTGAGGCTAATAATTCAGTGTTTCTTTCCTGAATCCCCGGGAGATGGCTAATACATCTCTGAGGCAGTACCAGTTCAAGTTAAGAGAACCTTCCATGCAGTATTGAGAACTAGACATACGTGTCTTGTCACACAGCAAAAAATATCATCAATTAGTCCCACTTTTTCCCTTCCCTGCCCCTCTGATGCATTCATATTATTTATCATCATCTCCCTCTTTCATCACGCACCACTTATTTTTCCACGCCTTTCAGCTAGCCGTAAATCTCGACATCGCTCACATTTTGTAAGTCAGTTTGAAAACATAAAGATGCTCGACCTCCATCTTTGCTTATTTCCCCTCCTCCTTCTTTCTTTCCTTTTGTTAATGGTCTATTCCCAACTGCCACGGAAATTCATTTCCAGGCAAACTCGCTTCAACAAACGCAATGAAAGTGTAATTGAATAATTTTCTTTAGGGACACAGTGGCATAATGTGTAATTTCACTGTGACGCCATGCTGTTTTGTAATATGCTTTCGCTCTGTTGGCATCGTGCCCTGGAGTTGCATTTCAGATTGCTCAGTATGAAACAGCAACCCGACTGGAGCAATGGTGACGGATGTGAACAATCAAACGTTCTGCTTTTCTTGCTATTCCCTCTGATTTTTATCCAGTCCTGCCAGGGCAAAAACAATTAAAATCTCACAAAAGTACTTAATTAACTATCATAACATGCAACACGCATTTAATAAATTTTACTAGAAGAGTAACAAACCCCATTGATGCTCCTAAAAATGGAACAAAATCAAGTTTAGTGCATCAGCTGTTTCCTTCATTTGCTGCAGAGCTTTTGTGAAAAATGGACGAGGAAAGGATTGTGAAAAGAGTTGAATGTGCTTTTCCTGTGATTGAGGGCTCATCAGGTAGTTAATGTAGCGACTCGTGTGCCTGATGGACACAGAAAGGTAGCTGAAAGCTGAAAGGAATAAGGATGATCTTCTGTGGAGAAATCCTATTATCATGCTGTCACTAGATCCATGGAGCTCATTTATAATTAGCAACGTCAAAATTTATGACTGTTGACTTTTTTGATTGCTAACCTTTCTGTTGTAGAGAAAATAAGAAGTTTGTCCCCAATAATGGCTTTGGGATTGTTCCATTAAATTTCAGCCTGAATAATAAAAAGTACAACTTTCATCATGCACATTAGAAGCTGAAAAAGTATAATCATTCTATTTGTTGTCTGGATACAAATGTAATCTAGCTGGTTTCCTTCAGCAAACACAACTCTGGTAAAGTTGGGATTTCATTATTTGGCGCCCTGCTGCTTGATGGATGGTTGGACAGTAGTTTATTTCTAATTATCATTAGCCTCCTGGAGAGGAAAAATCTGTGATAATAGGAACTCCTATTTCTGATCAGCAGATCGCTGTGCTCCTGCTGTGCTCCCTAGACGAAATGGAGATGACTGCATGCTTTTTATAGTGGTCCTCATATCGGCTTGATGTCGATGTTGTAGTTTCAACTGCTTGCTTTGAGAAGCATGTCTCTGTTTTTGTTAGCATTGTCATCATAGTCAACAATTTAGAGACTGTAGGTGGAACCTCATACTTTTGGATTTTGTGGGATAAAAACCAACCAGTTTCCGTGTTTCTCTTGCTTGTACTACTTTAAGTTTATATGCAATCTGTGGCTTTTTGCTTTGAAATTGCTGTTATCTCGCTATCTCGCTGTTCACCTTTCGCTGTTTTGCAGAATTTCATTAGTGCAATTTTGCATATTTAAAAAAATGTTAACAGTTTTTTTTCAGTGCATTATGTTCTGTGTCCTTATTGGCTGTGGACCTTGTCAATCAACTTCCTCCATGCCATGTCTCCTGAACAGAAAGCGAATTATTCTATAAAACTTTTAAAGTTTAAACTAGAGATATTTTTTTATCTCTGTCTGGGAAAATTGTAACAAAAAAGTGGGAAAATTAACTAGCAATCGAACAATTATTGCTAAAAATATCTTTAAAACAGGAATAAAGGTTAATGTTATAATAAAACTTGTTTGTCGCCTTTTTTACTTCCCTTGTTTTCTTCTATACAAAAGAAGGAGGTTTGAATTGAATGTTTTCAGGGATTCCTGCTGTTTTTAGTTAGCGCCTCCACGCAGCACTGCCCTGCCTAAGAGACCAAGTAACTTCCACATTTGTTCAGACCATCTGTCCGAAGAGGTTGACTGCCTGTTGTGATTAACCCCAACATCTCTGCTTTCACTGCCACTGTGAAAGCCATCAGTTGCACTCGCCACTGCCATCCCTGTGCTGGGGCTTTGGAGCACATTTGTCAATGTCAATAGACGTCACATAGAAAACACTGAGTTCATCTGGTGTATAAAGTCTATACTGTGCTTATTTTCAGGTTTATAAATCTCTTTTGGGATGGATGTCCTGTACTAGGTTTATTATAGCTCACAGCAGTCCTGTACTACAAGGACCAAAGTGTTTTCCTTATTTCTTTTTTCTGCTGCGCCTTTGAGTGAGAATTTTGCACCTGCCACATACTCAAATGGGGCTAAAATCTCTTATGGGGTTTAAAAATAAGTCAAACTCTGGGAACTACAACAAAAAAAGCGTACGTGTCAGGGAGACCCCCAAAGAAAGTTTTGGAATTAAGATGGGATGGCCACAAAACCTTATGACATGTTGGTCATTTTGTGGCAAAGCGGGAAATTTGGCCATTTTCACATTTTCCCACAAAAGGAGAACAGAAAACTTTTGTTTGAGCCAACTTCAGAGAAAATTACACACACAGTGCCAGTTTAAGTCAACATCCGCAGCCAAAGTTTCATTGACCTTTGACCTCAAGGAGAGGCCCCAATGTTAAATTTTCCAGAAAAAAATCAAACATAGGACAAGCTATAAATGTAAACGTCTCCTAGAGATTTCAACCTATCGCCTCAAACTTCTCAAGCATAATTTGGAAGCTGCTTGGGAAAAAATGTTGGAAATTAAGCCATAGATTTTGTAGACCGCGTTAACGGGGCGAGCTCCTAAAAGGGGTGTTCCTTTGTTGCTCGCAGATTGTTTACCATAATATTGAGAACATTTAATCCGTGAATCGTTAGCTTAATCTTTTGCTTAACTATTTTTTAATGAATTTGTCACGTGGAACTCTGACCAAGGTGGCAGAGGCAGAGGGGGACTGTGAGCGGCATTTAGCAGCGGCTTAGCCAGTGAGGGTGTGTCAGTAATATAGTGTCGACACTACATTAATACTCAGATCTCCTCATCAAAAAGCCTAACTTTCTCAGAGATTTAGTTAAAATCTGCCAAACTTAGGAGCAAATATCAAAAAAGGTTTTATGATAATGTCATTCTGCAATTGTGTGCAAGTATATACACATTGTTGTGAATTTTCTCCTCTATAGACTCCTGAAATTCTGCAAGCCAACAAACAGCAAACAGGAGGATGGAAGAACCCTGGAGCACGATCTGACCTCTTTTAGGGTTCCTTGCCCATCAACAGCTTTTTATCACTGCATACATTTTCCAAGCTGACATTTCTTCACCCCTTAAGTGGAGCCAGATGCAAGTCATTTAACCTACGTGTGTGAACGTGAAACTGAAGTATGCCTAAAAGCTGCATGTATGACATACAGATACATGCCCTGTGTAGTAGCTCGTGTGGGTGTTCTGTGGCTCGTCACCATGCTGCTTTACTAAAGCGCACATTTCAGCTTCCATTCTGTCATGTTAACATGGCTATGATGCATGAAAATCACAATTTGCTTCACAGGAGGTTCAGCTATTCATTGTGACATGTTTGCTTAGTCATGTTCTAAGCTGACATTTCAAAGAAACAGTCATTGATGATCCACTGAAATCAGTGCACAGCTGTGCAGAAAAAGACAATCCTGTGTCCGTGCCACCACATACATGAAGCATATTTTTATCAAACCTTATTTTAAAAGTACCTGTTCGTTGTTTTGCATGCATTCCCTTCATGAAGGCATGCGAGCTGGGCCTGCTCTCTGTTGTTCTATCCAAAAGCATATCAAAGAAAAGTAGGTGCAAAAACTTTCCTTTGGGATGAGAGGAAATTCACCTGCTGGTTGTCAGGAGCATGTTTGGAATTCTTCAAATGCTTTTTGTTCTCTTTACTAATTCAGAAAAGGGTGGATTCCAGAACTATTTTGGTATTTCGGAAAGTGTTTTGAAATGCAGCCCGCCCTGGAGCTTCTCTTCCCATTGCAGTTTATTCTTAAAAATCACATTCCTTTTCTATCTTGTAAAGCGTGATTGCCATAATCTGCCCCTCACCTCCAAAATGTCAGAGCGATTGTGTTACATTATTTTACAAGTGGTTTTACCCTCTTTAATTTTACAGTAAAAGTTATGTGTGTCAGCATATCAGTTCAGCTCACCTGAGTATACATGTTCCTGCTATATCGACCGTTCTATTGAGTCATTAAAGAGCTGAGTTGCCTGGAGGGTTTTTTCTGAGCTGTGGAGTGTGTGTGTGTGTGTGTGTATATGTGTGTTTGGAGGGGATAAAAGTCTTTCCAAGTGTAGCGTTTAGCTGTATTGAGATGGTATCTGGGGTTTATTTGACTGTATATTTTTTTCTCCTCGTCAGCACGATTGCTTCTCTGATAAGGCTAAATAGACTGTTTTCTTTTAATGTTATCTCAGTCACATAGCAGCCGACCCACATGCTGTGTACAAACCTGCCAAGAGTTTAGTACACTCGCAGCGAAAAGACACAACACAGACGAGCATGTACACATGCACACATTTGAAGCTTTGATTTGAGATAATTTAAAAAATCTTGGCTGCCATCCTGCAGAAATAATCAGCTGTGGAAATGTAGTTTCATTTTGATTGATTTGATTAAAGCAAGACACTAAGTACAAAAACCCTAAATTATGAAATCGGTTCTTGTTATTGACCATATGGAAACAATGGTTGGTAACTTTTACTCATTAATTTAGTTTTAACCCCACCGCAAAGAGATCACAATCTTCCTTTCTGCCCTCAGAGCCTGATTTTGTAGCAGCACGCTTGCATGACACAAGAAAGATACTTGATGTTCCAGTTCTTCCAGAGCTTGAATGGGATGATTTGCGCTTTTGTGGGTTTTCCCAGTCAGGTGAGATGGGAAGGTTGCAACTGCAGTGTTGAAAGTAGCTAAATAAAGGGCAACAATAGAAAGTTTTCATCATTTCATCTTGAAAAGGGTTTTGAGGGGAAAAAACAAGGAAAAGGAAGTAAAGGAAAGAGATCTTATTGTTGCAATAGTTGTACTGCAGTGTTCAGGTCAACTGCAATCTAACATACCCTAAAGCTTTAGTGCATTAACAGATTTATGCCACAGCAATTGAATGACAATCAGGCATTTTATACTGAGCTAAAGCCAACTTTATATTTATAACTTTATATTTGTGACTATTTGGACTTCACTAACAATGACTCGTAACACAAACATATTGAGTTAAAAAGTTGAGCGCCTCCAGCCTCTAATAGATCCTGACTCTGCTCTAAATGCTTCACTGTTCCTGCCTCCTGGTTTGACCTGAGGGCAATAAGAATTGGCTGTTGATGCAGAAAGACAGAAGTCTGTAAGAATAGAGACCAGGACCCACAAATTAAAAACTACTCTCTGCATTTGTAATTACAAAGAATGATTTAAGCATTTATAATGCTCCCAGAGTTGCATATTTATTACAAACTAAATAATTTCCTAAATATCCATTAACCAGTAACCAGATTTCTTAAATACCCACTCCAGCCGTCTTTTGATCTATTGTTAAAGAGTTTAATTATAATTATACATTTTTCAGCCAAAATCTAAAAACCTGTGTCATTTTCGAGGACATAGTTTCTGCAGAGCGGAAGTACTTCATCAGAAATTGGCCTCTGAGTTGTGGTTGGGACCATTGGCACAAACAACCCCGCCCCCTTCCTCTCCCCGTTGCGGAGTGGAACAGGGAGCTCGTGGCCTGGCCAGTGCATTTTCTATGTAACAAACAAGCTCTGTTTCAAACTGGATTTTTTTCATCTGCTCCTAATTCACCACAATTTGAATAAAGAAAATTTAGGAAAGCAATTTTGAGCTTCATTTCCTTTAAATATGCCCTGCATTGTGGAAAAAAATGCCACAAAAACAAGTGAAAAGTACCACAAAACACAATTTTTAACTGTCTTGCAAACTGGAAAATTGATGTTCAAAAACAGAGATAACGACAATCGCATACTTTAATGGCCTTGACAGATTCAACTAACCCTCTATTGGAATTTCCTCTATTTTAAACTCTATTTTGTTCATGCAAACTAAAGTATTGTGACTGCTAAAACAAAGTCCTTAAAATTACAAACTCAATTTGATCAAACTCACTTAATTCTTGATTATATGATGTTCGTATCTTTCTTTGTTGTGATAGCTTTTTTTTAGTAAATAAATTAGGCTGCATATTGTTGTCATCAAGCTGAGTTGAAACATGCAGCAGCTACTATATTCAAATAAAAATTGCAGCAAGGACTCAGATCTGGTCATGTGGTTATAAACAATTGAACGATGCAACAAAACTAGTAAGAGAAATGGCTTTGCAATAAAAAAAACTGATTTCCTTTATTTGAAATGGCTTTGCATTGTAGCAATGCGAATAGAAGTTGGAAATGGTAAATTCAAAAAAACCTTTAAAAGGTTTGAGTTGTAACTACAAAAAAAACCTCTGTGCTCTGTTTGACCTTTCACTTCCCTTTGGTTTGAAAACGTGGCCCAACCTTGAACTTGAAGCAACTTCTGCATAGTTTATGAGGAGTTTTTTTTTAACCAGAGCTCTAGACTAAAGCACAAAAGTTTAGTGACATGATGACTTTTCTTTTTAATTCTTATCAATATCAGCATTAAAGACTTCAAAATAAAATGATTAACATACAATCTGGTGAACATACAACCCTTAATTTGAAACACAATTCTACAATAACGATAAATTAGATGAAAAAGTAAGTATTTAAAGACCCACTCTCATGAAACTCTGTTTGTCCACTTGTGGACAAACAGATAGATCCATGTACGTCTTTGTTTTCCTTGTCCTAGCTGGCATCTGGTTGAAAACTGTATGGCCGGTGTTACGCCCCCTTTGTGTCTAGGGGCACCGAGGCGGCATAACATAAAAAAAGTAAAGTTTTGGCTAATAATTTAACTGTAACAAAAACACCAAATGAATGTCTCCATAAAAATATGACAAAATTTCTTACAAATAAACAACCAACAAGAACTAAAAGTGAAGCTAAAAGGCTTCAGGGTGAACCCAGGCCAAAATAACAAACAAAACCCCAACTAACTGAAACATATAATCTTACCTGTACAAAGGAAAAGGAAAATAAAGACAAAAACTAACCTCCTTAACCTAACAAAAACAGGAGAAAACATGTACTAAAGAAAATGGCAGTTCACCCCTACAGCTTCACTTAACAAATAACTATAAACCAAAAGACTAATCAGAGTGGGCACAGACAAAACTACAAAGGACTACGAATACAAAATACAAAAGTGCAACACACAACTAAACAAGAGGTGAAATCAAAAACAAAATGGAGAAGAGTGCCAAGCTGCAGTGGAGACTGCTGCAGCAAGGCTCCCTTCCCACGGTGTGGAAGTCCAAGTGGTGGCTTTAAAGGCTGCCTCCACCAGCTAGTCCAATGGGAGGCCACACCCTTTCCACCACACCTGAAAATAATCACAAACAAAAACATACAAACCCAAAGATCCACAAAACACAGAAGTCCCACTCCGATACAAAAATACACAAAACACACAAAACACAGAACAAACAAACAAAACAAAATCAAATACGGCCACAGCCGTAACACCCCCCTACCCAAGATAAAACTTCTTTTCAAAAGAAGTTTTTACCCAAAGTGGAGCACACAAAAAAAAAAAACAAACAAACAAAAAAAAGTGGTAGCTCTCACAGCACACCACACAAACTCAAGATGGGCTTGAGACAAGTCACACAAACTCAGGACACCACACACAATACACCACACAAAGCTAACGCACAACACAAACTTAAGATGGCCACATGATGCGACACACAAACGCCAACCGGCCACACAAGACACGTCACACAAACTCAGGCCGCGTTCCTCTTGAGACACGCGACCGTCTACTCGGGACGCGTACCCCCTTGGGCACGCGACCGTCCAACTCTGGGTGCGCGCCCCACAAGACACGCACCCATCAACTCGGGGTGCGCGCCCCAAAAGACACGCACCCGTCAACTCGGGGTGCGCGCCCAGCAAGACACGCACCCGTCAACTCAGGGTGCGCGCCCCGCAAGACACGCACCCGTCAAGACTAGTCCCACTAGTCACACAAGACAAACTCCAAATTAGCCAAACAAAACGAATGTGTTGCACCAAACAAAATTCAACGCAAGTTTGGTTAACAGTTTTATTTTTCTTACAAAAATGTTGGCAATGTGCGCAAAGCACTGCATTCACATTTTCTTCGGCCAAACCAAAGAGGCCAAAATGCACTCAAAAGTGCTGTTAAAAACTATGCCGGTTTGGTGACTTCTGTAAGAGCAAGGGGTTTACTCACAACCTTTCTGGAGCAGTGGACATCCTCTGTGGCAACCCCAGTCTGGAAGAATACAGTTGGGTCAGGCCCCCCTCCTTAACCGGCTACGGCAGCAGGAACCTCCGCACCTGCCTCCGCCCGAGTGGGGTTAGTGGCATTGGCAACACCTGCAGTAGCCTCCACTCCTACATTGTCACCTACACCACCTCCAACTGATGTCTCCAGCCAAGGTCTGCCTAATGGGTTGGAGCATTCCCTGCTCAGACAACAACTGCTCTTCTCAATATGCTCTGTCTCCAAAGCCAAACAGGTCACAAACATCAAATGTCATTGGTATGGCCCAAAAAGAGAAAGAAAAACTGGTAACCAAGTGAACATAAAACTGTTAACCAAAGTCACCAAACAGTCAAAACCCCCAAAAGCAAATCACGAATGGTTAACAGATCCCGGACGAGCCCCCAATTATGTTACGCCCCCTTTGTGTCTAGGGGCACCGAGGCGGCATAACATAAAAAAAGTAAAGTTTTGGCTAATAATTTAACTGTAACAAAAACACCAAATGAATGTCTCCATAAAAATATGACAAAATTATTTACAAATAAACAACCAACAAGAACTAAAAGTGAAGCTAAAAGGCTTCAGGGTGAACCCAGGCCAAAATAACAAACAAAACCCCAACTAACTGAAACATATAATCTTACCTGTACAAAGGAAAAGGAAAATAAAGACAAAAACTAACCTCCTTAACCTAACAAAAACAGGAGAAAACATGTACTAAAGAAAATGGCAGTTCACCCCTACAGCTTCACTTAACAAATAACTATAAACCAAAAGACTAATCAGAGTGGGCACAGACAAAACTACAAAGGACTACGAATACAAAATACAAAAGTGCAACACACAACTAAACAAGAGGTGAAATCAAAAACAAAATGGAGAAGAGTGCCAAGCTGCAGTGGAGACTGCTGCAGCAAGGCTCCCTTCCCACGGTGTGGAAGTCCAAGTGGTGGCTTTAAAGGCTGCCTCCACCAGCTAGTCCAATGGGAGGCCACGCCCTTTCCACCACACCTGAAAATAATCACAAACAAAGACATACAAACCCAAAGATCCACAAAACACAGAAGTCCCACTCCGATACAAAAATACACAAAACACAGAACAAACAAACAAAACAAAATCAAATACGGCCACAGCCGTAACAGCCGGTTAGCTCCAATATTGCTTGCTAATTTTGCTGCATCGTTAATGTTAGGTTAGGGGTGTGAGGGGTTTTTAAGCTAGTGGGAGACGGTGTTAAATATTTCATTGGATATCAGCGGAGGGTTATTTCCACACCAACAGACTTTTTTTCATTTACTCCAACTGCTGCCAACACGGGGCTCGTGAGCACAGGGTGCATGCCCACGGACCCAAACCCAACGGCACAGATGTACATTCCTCTAAACATCTCATTTGTTCAGTGTTTAAATCTTACAATCTCTTTGTCTTGTTCTTGAGTTTCATTTACAAGTTCAAATAATATTTTCTTAATCAGCACTCATAAACTCAACTGGACGGGATCTGTGAGGAAATGAAAGTGTCAGCAGCTAAGCAGCCTCTTACACAGATGTTCTTTTCACAGCTGTCAGCCTGTTGCAGAGGCAGAAACATCTTGTTATGCATTTTTCAGTCCTGTTTCTGAGGGACTTTCTCAGGTGTTATCGGTGGACCGCACAGACAGCAGCTCCTCCATCATGAAAGACCTTTTTTTATTTTTATTTTAACCATGCTGGCTGTATTCTCTGTCAGATGAATGTTTTGCTTTTGGACCCCACATTGCTATAATGCAAAAAAATAAAAATAAGGCCATTCGGCCTGTGTGGAATCTAAATATCAGAGCTGCTGTGCTGAAGTTGTTGCATCTGTGTTGTTCAAATATTCCATTATTCTGCCAGCTCAGTTGTATGTAATAGAGTGGACCTGATCCACGTTCAAATAGTATTAGTCTCTCAACACTCCCACTTCTGCAACACTATCCAAATAATTACCTCTCCCTGCATCTGCTCGCCACAGCTCTGGCTTGAGCCGATGTGTCACTGTGTGTGCACGCTTGGCTGATGGAAATCACTGCTCTGCTGTGGTTTCTTTGCACTCTGTCTGCCAGGGCTTCATTGACAATATTGCTCCGTCTTTTTTTTTTTATTTCTTTCATCATGAGCTGTCGATGCTTAACTTTGTTTTTGAAGAAAGCAGTGGATTTCAAGGGATTTAGGGGAGGGGGGTGCTGGCCACAGCAGAGTTGTTGTTTTGGACCACTAAGCGGAGAGGATGATTCATTGATTGTGTTGGAGAGATCCCCTGGAGCCCATGCTTACAGGGTCAGAGAGTCAACTCCAACTGTACCCATTATTTCCTACTCATCTGTTTTTTTCCTGAAAAGAGGATAAAAATGAGCAGTTGCGTGATCACCCTGGATTAAAAAAAAGCTGACTGTTTGATGGTGAATAAGTCAACACTAATGTTTTGACAGATGACTGATGAATCTGCTCTTTAAAGACCCACTACGATCTATTTTAGAAGTGTTCCCAGAATTTTATTTTATTTTTTGTAGTTATGATTATGCCGTTTTTCAAAACATGTTTCAAAACATGTTAAAATGCCCAGCATATTTTCTACAACACAAACAAGCTCTTTTTCAAATTGCGTATGTTTCTCTCTGCTCCTCAGAAATACAGTTTCAATCGTAATTTTCTTTATACGTGTTCCCCATCATCAGAAAAATGGCTCCAGAATATGTTGAAACTACCAAAACAGGATTTTTATCTGAGTGGGTCTTTAATTCTATAGCAAAGACGTTTTTGTATTTCTTTGGCCTTCAGATTTGATTTGTGAGAATTCACCTTGAAATGTAACCGTAACCGTCATGTGGCACAAAATAGACGGACAAGCTGACTTTGAGATTTGCAAATAATAACAGTTAATTTTCCTTGGTTGCACATTGACCAGAGTCTGATGTTTGCAGAATCATTAACCCAGTGCTGTATTGTTCATTGAGTACATTGTTAATTTTTTATCATGAAAAATCAAGGTGCTGACAGCTTTATGGGACGTTGTGAAGTTGCAGTTTGCATGTGGATTCGTTCACTGCGTCTTGGCCTAGTTTGCAGTTTTATCCCTTTTCTGGCTGATGTTTTGGTGTAGCACATGAGGACATCATGTCACAGATTTGTTTGATTACTCCAAGAGTGAGGGAGTTCACTCAGCTCGGTAGGTATTTTTACAGACAGATTGCCCTCCTCTTCCTCCTCCCCCCCTCAAGCCCCCTTTTCTTACATTTGTCTCTGCAGCTCCCCGTGTGTCTCATACCCATCATTTCCCATCAGTTTGTGACTGTAAATGCTGACATATGGAGGAGTTTTAAAGATACATTCACTAAAGGAAGATCCCATATGGATGTTAATGTTCATACTGCATCATAGGAACGGTTAGATAAGACAGCTTGCTCGTAAGTCAAGTCAGGAAAAGCATGTTAGAAAAACACCTCAAGGACTCTGATCATGATAGCTGGTCGCATGATTAATGATTGTCCTTGAAAGACCGCCAGTTTGGGTTATGATTTTCCATACTGGCTGTGCATTAGCCAAACCGGCTGTGGACTTGCAAGCTAATTAGTTACAAAAAGCTTGAACACGGTCGTTTGTTTTTACATCCTTGTATGTGGAAAACCTGCTTCTGCCCTCTGGCACAGTGAGGTCTTGATTTCAGAGCGTACAGTGTTTTCATCTGCAGCAGTTGTTTATACCACATGCACTCATCCTAAGGACTATCTTACCATTCTATCTCCTCGAACCTTCTTACTTCTTTCTCAGAATCAATTTTGATTTAAATTGATTTTTTACTCTTAAAATTCCACTTTTAATAACCTTTAAAAGTATTTTAATAATGCCATTTTTAGCCCAAATCAAAAAACCTTTGGTGTTTTCTAGAACATAGTTTCTGCAGAGCAGCAGAAGTTCATTAGAAATTCGCTTCTGAGTCGTGTGGGCTGGACTGCAACCCCGGCCCCTTCACATCATCCATCTTTTTACATGCTCTCCCTCTAGCTTACAGCCCCTTACAACCCCAACATAACACCACCAGTGTAAAAAAGATAGCGAGCGGAATCAGAGCAATCAAGTCGTCATAGTAGCTTAGTAGCTTCTAGTAGCCGTAGTAGCTTCTGTGTCACACCTACAAGCTTTTTCCAATGGCATTTTGCGTATGCTCCTGATTCCCAACAACTTGAATAAATAAATTCGCAGAAATGCAGTTTTTCCTTATTTATGTCCCTGTGTATGATAAATGCCTCCAAGTAAGAGCTGTGCAGCTGAATAGATGTTTAAGCGTAAAACTTTTCCAAATTACTTGTCTGTGAAGTTTCCAACTTGAACACACATTTAATAACTTCAAAGAAAACTATCTTTTTTTAAATAAGGAAGCTCTAATCGGCTTTAAAACATCTGTGATCTGGGTTTCTTAGGTCACCGTGGTCTCCATACCGCCTTTTCCACACAAACCTCTCCACTCTGTTATTCAGCGGCTTAGAAGATGCCCCTCCCCTCTGTGTTCCCTCCTCTCACTCTTTTTCTGCCATCTGCTTTGAAATTAATGCACATGTTGGAAAGTAGGCTAAATCGAGAGTGACAGCTTTTTCTCCCTCCTCTTTGAAAGAGGTGCTGAAGGCCATGACTAAACTTAAATAGAGATGTGTTTTTTAAACTGCTTCACAAAGCTTTGCGTTACTGCCACTTGCTGTTGTTCCATCACCAAGTTGTCAGATTATTATCTAAAACCTAACTGTCTTCAATCATTAGCGTTTAATCATTACCTCCACATATTTATTGTAAACCTTTCACTTAACCTTGGCTATTTTCATTAAAGTTCTCTATTCATTATATAGAAAATAAATGAATGATCTGTAAAGTACCATGCCATTTGATTTGAAGTGTCTTTAGTCTTAGTCAGGTTATTGTGTCATTGGTTTTTGTGTAAGAAGCTTGGAGCCTGTGTGGCTGAGCAGGAAACCGAGTAATCCCACCAACAATAAGCCTGCAGGTTAAGAGCGGCTGCTACAAAGCTAAAGAACACAGTTTTGTCAGGTTGATAAGGAGGACTTTGCAGAAGCTCAAGAGAAATCATTTCTTACATATCTGGATTTTGTTTCCTTGCTTTCTGTTTCCTGCATTTTATTTGCAAATGCTTAGATGTAAAGCTATGAAAAAAATCCAATAAAACTACATAGATCGCAAAACCTAAATCTTAAGAAAGTAGAAAGACCCTTGTCTTGAGAATTTTTTTTTATTCAAATCAAACTTAAAATATAAAAAGCACTTCTCATGCATAGCAAAGCTGAAGCGCAAAGCATCTTATGAGAAAAATATTCTTATTAAGAAAGTTTTTATAGCAAAATAATCTAAGTCTTCGTGTCTAGAATTTTTTTCTTCAAATTAAAATTCTTGGTAAGACCATTTTTCTTACCCCATTGGCAGATTTGTTGTTTATTTAAAGAAAAATGTTTTTACTTATAAGAAAATTTGACTTATTGTTTTTTCTTTTGGGGGGGGTGTTTTGAGTTTAAACTCCGCAAAATGTCAGTTTTTGTGTAAAAAAAAAAATGGATGTGGTCATCACTGGATAAAAGACACTGGTCACATTGTTTCTTGAAAAATCTGCTCGAGAAATGAGGTGATAATTGGAAAGATGGTGTGTGTGTCAACAGAATTGTGTATATATAATACAAATATCCCACCCCCCACCTGATCTTCTCACTCTTCTGGGGGGAGATTATCTGCAAAAGATTTGGATGTTTGAATCCGACTTGCTTTTTGCTGTGAGATCTGTTGATTGCCACAGATATAAAATTCCATTTTTGTTTTTTACATTCATCTCTCGTGTAATTTGTTTGCTTGATTCAGACCAATCATTTGACGTGTTTGACACAAATCGTTTCTTAGACCGCAGAATGTGCTTTATGTCATTGTTATTTTCATGAATAAATGACTGTTAAGTGCATCTGAAACACATCAACTGCTGCAAAAACTTTCCAGCAGAAGTCTCATTCCTTGCTTTCTTAGTCTAAATGGTAACTTTTGTGTTTGTCCTGTTTCAGATTTCCTGCAAAACAGCAAAATGTGATTCCCTATATTATTTCTGCTGCTTTGTACATGTCACAGATCTTGACATATTACCCCAGGGTTAAAATACTTTAAGTAGAGTGTCCAAGATGAACCTTTTTCAAGCTTTCCATCCCCATGTATTGGTGCTGCCTCGTGGTGGATTTTAGGTTAAAACCTAACGAAGAGCATCACATCTAAAGGCAAAAAGAGTTAAAGGCAGGAGTTTGTGCTCTCCTTCTCTCTCCTGACCTTGCACACTCTCACACACAGAAATATCCACATGGTGTTTCCATGCTCCAGGCTCACGGCTCTGATCTTTCCGAAGGTTTCCTCCTGCGGCCCGTGTGCCAGACTGTCTGGAGAGCTGTGGAGGGGCTGGCGTCGCCTGGCCTGCTGGCTAAAAAAGCCAGTAACATTTACTTTCTCTGGCCCAGCAACAACACCCACCCCCCACCTCATCTTCTCACTCCTCTTGGGGAGGATTATCTGGTAAAGCTTTGTACATTTGATCCTGACTTGCTCTTCAGTGCCTCAATATCCACCTTACAAGGCTCTTTCTGATGATCTGTTACAATTTAGTTTCTTACTTTAGCAGTTAAAAAAAAAAAGATAAAAGTTGAGCTTATTTTGGTGTTCAACCTTGACAATGAGGGGCTGCATGGTGGTGTAGTGGTTTAACCTCACAGCACAAAGGCCCTAATTCAAACCCTGGCTGGGACCTTTCTATGTGGACTTTGCATGTTTTCTTTATGTATGTTAGTTTCCAGGCACCATGGTTTTCTCCCCTAGTCCAAAAGCATGCTTCATAGATCTATTGAGTGTTTGTGGCTGTGTGGCTCTGCAATGTCCATGGTGTACCCCGCCTTCACCCGATAGTAGCCGAGTGGGCTAAAGCCTTTCTGTTACACTGATCTGAACAAAGTGGCTTTAGAATATGGATAAATGGATGGAATGATGATGCAACAAAGCTCTCATCTGCCTTGACGGAGTCAGGATGGCTTTCTCCCAAACGGGCAATAGGGACAGTTCACAGAGCCATGTTTGGGTAATAAATGCATGTTTCCTTTGAAAACATTTCTTTAAAATTGTAAATCAGAATCAGAATAGTTTATTGTCATTGTACATAATAATACAATGAAATTGTAGCAGCCTTGGAGTCGTAAAAATACGGTAAATCAAATCAAATGTGTACAAGAAACAATTAAATACAATTAAATGGATGATAACCTATCTTTAAGGTGAAAGGGGCACCTTTTAACCCTCCATAATAAGGTTAAAAAAAGAAACACAAACCCATCATAACTTTTGAAAATGCCCCCTCCCCTTTATTTTCTCTCAAATGGCATCTCTATCTTCAGAGCGAGTAATTGCAAGGGACAGTGCCAGCAAGCTTTCCGATGCAATTTGCAGAAAAGGATAAACAGGAAGCATACTCCCAATACATAATTTTGGTGATGGAGGCTGCACTGTGTGATAAGACCCAAAAAAGATTGGGTTCATGAAATGGAAAGTGACAGAGGACGGCATTCACTGACCTTAAGCTGTCAAGCAAAAGTCTAAACAAAGCTTCTTCATTTGGGCCGAAGTGATGACGTGTCGGAGGAAGCCTTCCAATAACATAAGTTGCCCTCGTGTTGAGAGTGATTACTGGGTTGTAAACTGGTTTAGAAAGACCAGTCAGGTGTGACCTATTTGTACCGACACAAGTCACAGAGGGTTTTGGAGTGCAGAACAGCCGTGTTGTCCAAAAACAAGCTCAAAGGTGGTGTCCCCACCAGAGTAACATTTTCATTACTCAGTAGGGATAGACAACACCTATCCTTTTGTCTTGCAACTGTCTCTTTGTCAAAAACTAATACGTGAGAAAATACCCACAGTGTGGCTGTAAAGCTGCAAACAGCTGTTTGCTAACAGAGAAATGTAAAAAAAAAGGGCAAAATATGTACAAGGTCCAAATATATTTGAATTCTTTAAAACAACGGACAACAATGAGGTGCTTTTCAAACTTTAGCAAAAGAACCTGGCGTATCTGTTGGGGAAGCTGAGCCTCATCAAGTTTGTGCCGTTATTCTGATGCGGCACACATCTTTACCATCAATTTTTCACCATTTCAATGTTTTTCAAAGAACAATTAGATTAAATGTTAATATTCTCTTCAAAAGCAGCACATGATGATGATGATGATGATATTTATTTCCGACATAAACTTTAAAATGAAAGTTTTCTTCTCTTTTAATGAAAAATCTATGAACATCTATCTATCTATGTTTCTATGCTTACGAGTCATTCCGTGTGTCCCTAAATGTAATCATGGACCGGTTTAAAGTCAGACTTTATCTTCATAGAAGATAACGTCTGTAAGATAATAAGAGGCACTTTGTATGGAACTTCATTAGAAGTGCCTTTGTAACATTACAGCTCACAAAACTAGTCATTAAGTTTAGTGGAATTGTTGAAAAAGATGTCATCTGTATTAGAAATACTGAAGGTGTTTAGCAAATTGTAATAAGCTTGCGTTTTTTCCACTCTAAATATAACTTTTTCTATTTTATCCAAATACCAATAGGTCTATGGTTAAAGATGCAGCTTATTGTGGGTCAGAATTTCCCTGGTTAAATGACTGCCTCTCTTCAACACCCCCTTGTGTACATAAACTGTTTCTGTATGTATTCAGCCGTCCAATCACTTCATCTGTTAATTGGTTGATTGTTGTATTGTGCGCTGCTGCAAAGCCGAGCGAGGATTGAGTGCTTGTTTATTCGAGCTGCATGATGATTAAAGCAGGCCGAGCTCAGCCCCAGAGTCAGTTGAGTAATTAAGAGGCTGTTCTTCATGTTAATGGCATTAGTCACCTTGGAGATAATCACCGCCATCAAGAGCACAGAGCTGCATCCCTTCTGTGTACCTGATAGCCTCCTCAAAACGAAGAGCTGGCAAACACCGTCTTCTATCAGACCTTGGAGGCTAAGGCAAACCCCTCAAACAGTAGACTAAGGGCCTACTGACAGCTTGGCCATGCCAGAGTCCATCTGGCTCTTTTGGTAGCTGTGGTTGGTCTGGTGCTGTTTCTGGAAGGTGACCTCTATACTGGATGGGATGTACTGCTGGTCACAACGCACAGCACTAAAGACAGCATGAAGACTGAAGGTCACATTGCTTGGATACTGCTGGAAGAAAATGGGTTAAAACTCCCATGAGCAGACCGAAGATAAGCACGCTGTAGTTTTCGCACCATAAGTATCTATGGAATATAAGTTGCAGCAGCCATAAAATGTGTAAAAAAGAAATCACATGTAAGTCATACTGGAGTATAAGTTACACTTGGGATAAATTTATTTAACAACAAACAGGAACAGGAATGCACTTTTTATTTTGAAAGGCACATCATAATAATGGAATCAATAATGATAGTGGACTGAATGCACGCTTCACTGCCGTAACACAATGATTCTTATTTAGCTCCATGAAACATAGGAGGAATCTAGTATATTTGGGCAAGACACGAGCAATTATTCAGATAACAATAACATAAAGAACATGCTGTCAAGTCAACTAAGCTCTTTATAGCACTTCAGATTACTAAATCCATTGAAATCTGTTGCTTCTAAACAACTCTGCCGAGGCCAGCACTGCTTCTTCTGCATTGCTATCAGTAGCAAATAGTGATACAAACACCGAAAGTCCTCTCTATTTTTTATAAGTGTGAAAATAAAACACAAATGGGCCTATTTATAAAAAAAGAAAAATCGCATATAAGTCACACCCCCTGCCCAAACTAGGCAAAGAAATAGCCACTTATACTCTGAAAAAGACAGTAGTTGCTTTTTAGGAACAAATACAAGCAATGATATGCCTCATGGAAAATGAAGATTGGGATTATGGACGTCCTATGGCACTGTTGGCACGGCGTTGTCCAACTAGTCTGTTATGAATTACATTACATTTTGACTACCACAGTTACCCAAAAGGGACATGATGATATATTTTTGTTGTTGTTACTTAAATCACCTAAAGTAATGATAAAGACATTTATATTCACGTCTTTTTTTTAGAATTTAATGTGAATAGTCCAATAGACAAGTTATCAAAGTATTTTAAATGACCATATACCACATGCTGGTCAAATAATGGACAGTAATCTGTGGTAAAACGTTTTCTTTTGTTTGTTCTGCATAGTAAATGTGTTTTGAATGTTAGCAACAGAAGAGTCACTCTTTTTGATGAAGCCACAAGGGAAACATTTCTCTTAATAAGTCAGGTCAGTTTGTCATCTGGATCAAAACATGTAAATACATGCAGGCTTTTGCTCTCATTACTTTTTTGCAGCCATGCGTGTGTACCCCTCATCTAAATATTATTTAAAACTTCCCATCATCATGATCTGTGTCTGTATTCCACGCAGCAGGGGATCTATCCATCTAAATGATTCTCAGCGTATTAGGACATCTGCTTTCTGTGGTAAAAGGTGAGAATAAATGCATTGCTGCGACTCTAAATCACCACCAGTCTTAGGTTGTGAGAAAAAGTCAACAGCGAAAAAAGATAAATGCAGTCTTCCTCTATCTGGTCCCGTGTCATAAATTACCTGGCCATTGATCCATGGGTGTCTGGCATTCTCGGTGGACCTTCTTCCCACATTTATCACGCCTTGCATGTGCAGCTAAGCCTGAGTGAAAATGCCTTAAACACATAGTTCTCTCCTGAGGCTCAGCAGCATGGCCTGTTGCTTGGATACAGACGCATTTAAACGAAGAGTGGATAGAACCTACAGGACTGCATCATGCACCAAGATGTTTCAGCGTCTTGGATGTGGTTAGATTTGTTGTGATGTATACAGCTGTTGAAAAATACATAGTAATAGACTGCCAGCCTTCTCTCTGTTCCCTGTCTGATTGTTTGAGACTCCACAGGAGGCAGATGCAAACTCGTCCATGCTGATGATGATCATTTATACAAACCTAAGTGTAGCTGCCTCCTTATGACACCACACTGGAAGATGAGGATAGGTTGTATGAGGGAAATCCTCTTATGCAAAAAAAAAGACAAATTGTAGCATAATGCATGCTATTTTTTACCAACTGTGGGAGGAACATAGACGGGTTTATGAATTATTACTTGTGCACTGATGCAGAAAGGAAACAAAACCTATTAAAGGTCAGAAAAAAATGAACAATCTTGTGATGTGGAAGTAAGATGAATATAATTAAGATGCTTTGAAGTTCTTTTACATGTTTGCACATCTCAGCGTCTTATGCATGTTTTGAAATTGGTCAAATTCAGAGCAGTTTAACAAATATGCACAAAACTGGCAAAATATTGAAGTTTTCCAGTTGTGCTTGATTTCTCAGAATCAAAAGTGTGAGTCAAGATGTCAAGAAAAGAAACCTAATAAATGTGCTGAAAAATAGAAAATTAATGAGATTATTAGTTCAAATTTAATTCAAATTAGAATGAAAAATGTGCCTCAGGAGTCAGTTTGAGGCACAATAGAAAAAATTTTAAGATGATATCCGATATTTATTCAATTAAATTACACATATATTTTTTTTAATTGGTTTGTATAGTTAGATAAGTGCAATTTTAGGTCATTTATTATCCACAAAAACAATACTACATGACTATGGTCACCAGCACAGTCTAATTTTATCCTTAGGCGACACTGGATGTACATATTTTATATTTTTATATTTTACCTTTTATATTTAACATTTATTTCATTTCCAACCCTGACTTTTATATTTTCTTTTAAATACCTAAAGAGCATCATCATATTGTAGTGCATATAATGACAATAAAGGACATTTATATTCTCATTATCTAAATTTTACAGCAATGATTAAATATATGCAATAAAAAAAAATTCTGCAAATGGTGAAGTTTTCACAAAAATGATAAATGGAGTATACTTGTATAGCACATTTCTACCTTCACCAAAGGCCCAAAGCGCGTTACAGTTCAGTTCACCCATTGACACACACACACATTCACACACTGATGGTGACTCCACTGTGGGAATGTACTTCTGCGAAGTGTATAGAAGGCCTTCTGTCTACTACATATTTTATTTTATGTGTAAAATGAAAATAAGGTGTTTAATTTAAAATACTAGTAAAAAGTGAGAAGAATAAATGAAAAATAAATATTCTCTTTATACCCTCAATAAAAGGGATGTGTGACTGAATCTTTGATTTTTGTTTGTGTTTGCCATATTTCTTCCGCTCAATGTAGTTTTTTCTCTCCCTAGTTTTGGTTGCAGTTTGCAGTTAAGATTTGTCACACAGACATAGTCATGTAGAATCTTTTTGGTCAAATTTAAAACCACACATTATTTTTGGGACCACTTTGTTTCACTGTCTTCCATGCAGCTTCTTTTCCTTACTCGAGGAGCTCTTCTTTTTAAGTTTTCTTCCAGTTCATTGCTCATCTGTTCTCATGCACGACCTGCGTGTCCGTGTTGCAAGCATGTTACTGATTGCATTTTACTTTGCTGCAGCAATTGCATTTTCCCTCATGGTGTGATCTTAGGCCAACCCTACATAGATTTTTAGGGCTCTATACAGGTGTAGAGTTTAGTTTTTTTGTTGTTGCTAAAAGTCGTGATTTCTATATTCTAAGAGCTGATTTCTCCTCTACTAAAGATGAAGATTACCCTCACAGAAAAGCTACTTAACCCATCTCACTAACTACTAGAATGGGCGCTTCACTGATTAGGCTCAGCTGCTCTGAAGTTTTACAACATGTTTTAATTTTTTTATTTAGCCAATTCTTTCCTGCTTTCCGCTTTTAGGGTTAAGAGGAAAAGATTAACACATTTGAGTGTTGTGCCATTAATAATAATTCTTTGCTCTCCTAGCTTATTAGCAAAGGCGTGACCTTTTCATCTCTGTAACTAGAAGATCTGGGTGCCCTTGAAGCCGGGCAACAGAGCACGGGTGCTCATCAGTCTGCTTTAGGTGCCAACAGGCCCAGGAGACTGACCAAACCCGATGTGCATTCACTAACAAAACATACATGTCTTAGTTTCTGCAAAAAATACCTGTTCTACCTCAAGTAGTACCAATTAATTTTAACAACAGTAAAGTGTGCCACAGTAACAAGTTTTAATTTAGGTATTTGTGATTTACAATTTAGTGTGAGAAACCTGTATATCACTTAGGATGTATGGAGCTGCACAATGGGAATGGGAAATGTATCTTAAAAAGAAATAGAAATAGAATAAAACCGTATTTTCCGCTCTACTGATCACATCGGATTGTAAGGCACAGGTCGGAGATATGTCCGTCGGCTAGTCAGACTTTAATAACTGCGTTCCCAGTAACTCCTGAATTTGTTTGTTAAATGCTACACATTAGCCACACTAAAAGTGTTAGCGGCATTAGCGTATTCACAAGACCTGAAATTCCCAACCTTGTCTGCAACACGTAAAAAAACAGACTGATACAGCTAACAAACATTACTGTGACTATGCTAACTCAAAATTCTTTTAAAAAAAAAAAAAAAACAAACAAAAAAAAAACACACAGTCCGACACAGCTGCACATTAGCTGTGTTATCATATTTATTATATCTGTAACTCCCAACTTTGTTTGCAACATGTAAAAAACAGATTAATACTGCTAAAGCTAATGTTACTGTGACTATGCTAACTGCCAACCTGGTTAGTAACATGTAAAAAAAAAAAAAAGTGCGTCACCTTAGCGCATTTATAACACTCAACCTCGTTTGCAACTCTTAAAAAAAAACAGACTGGTATTTTGACACCGTCCACCTCTCAAGTCAAGGCAAGGTAATTTAGAAGATAAATGAAAGGAATTAACCTATGCTAATACCTAACCCAATGAAAGCGTTGGGTATCAACATAGGTATAACTAATGATAGTTTTGCTAATGATACTGAGACTGAAGAAGGAAAAGTCATGCAAAAGGAATAACAGGTTTCAGCTGCACCCTGACTGGTCTAATGAGTGATTTGTTCTTTAAGCAAAGATTTATTCTGTGCCTCAAACAAAACTAACTCATTTGCTGTAAAACAATCCAATCGTTTTTTGCATCAAATCAACAAACACATTTAAAAACCAAAATAACCATAGGGTTATAGAAATGGAGAAATCAATCCAAATGTTTTTACAGTGCAGACCATGTTCTCTGAGCTTCAACAAATAGTTAGGGTTATGTTTTTGCCTCTAATTAAAAATGATTACCATCATTTTTCTAGATTCTTTAGTTTGTGCACTTTATTGATATTTTGCTGGTTTGTTTTGAAATCTTAAACATAACAAAATTATGTTCTATTTTGTATGTATTTCTAAATGCTTGTTAAATTAATGACTTTAAATGATACAACTCAGATAATAAAAAAAAGTGCTAACATTTATCCAACCATCACATCTAAAAAGAATCTTGTGAGAAATAATAAAAAAAAAAATCACAAAGACACTTATAAAGTGCTTTTTCTGTCAAGGCAGATGAATGTCAGTGAAACAGTTATTCAGTTATGACACTTTATTAACACTTTTGTGAAGTAACACATTTAGTTGACATTTATTTGGGAGACAGGTGCAGAAACATGTGCATGGTCTGCCCCTCACTGCTGCATTATCATTGTCCAGTTCCTATGTCAATAATTAGCACATCTATGCAGGTTTTAAACTGAGCCAAGGGAGCCACAAAGTAGTGCATGAACTGATCTCGCTGGTGTCTTTTTCCTCTTCCACATTGTTTTTCCTGTTTTTGGTTGGCTTTAAAAAAAAAAAAAAAGCTCTGTAAATTTGTTTAGTTTTTTCTTGTTTAAAGGACAAACAGTCTGATTAAAATCTTTACATTTCTTAAAGCTTGTGTTCGTTTAAAACTGTTTGGTGACAGAAGGATGCATAAGACAGTAATGCCTTACTCACAGCTTACTCACAGCTATCTGCAGACGAAAAATGAGCAAACCTGTACAGGGCACTCAGGTGACCCACAAGAAAAATCAAGGCCGTTGATTGCTCGGTGAGCCTGTACAACAAGACTACTCTTTCATGTTTTTCTTAGGGCATGCTGCATGAAGGAGATAGGGGGGTGGGGGTGGGGGGGTCCTCATCTCTAGTCTCACGTCTGAATGAGCCATATGTTGACATGCTTACTGTCTGTCACCTAATAGCGTCTCGGAGGAAACTCACGGCCAACATTACTTCCTCTGCGCAAAGTTAATACAGTGGCGACCTGGGGGTTAGCCCCGCCTATAGCCACTAAGACTCATGGGAAGTGTGAAATCTTGTGTGTTGAATTCTTCACCATCACTGAGAGAGCTATGAAGAGAAGTGATGTTCATGTTGTTAAGCTGTTCATGTGTGTTCCTAACAAATGAGTTTTAACGCCGGACAGGAGAATGAGAAATCAGCTTCTCTGTCTACCTCTCCCTCTCAGAGACTGTTTGAGGGCGTGTGGAGGACGAGGCAAGGAGAGCCAACGTAGCTAGTTAATTGGCAACTCAGCTCTCGATTCCTCACTACAAGTGACAAAGCAGCTGGGTCGTTACAATGCATATCCGGAAAAAAAAGAAAAAAACGTACCGAAACGGTACAGCAGTGAACCGAACCGAAACTGCCGTACCAAAACGGTTCGGTTCAACTACGTGTATCGATGCACCCTATGGACAACACATAAGAGTGAAGCAGGTGAGACGCAGGTGGGCCGTACAGATTTTTTATATGTTCAACCCCCCACATCCTGCGCATGGAGCCTGTTGGTGTTGTTCAATTGATAAATGCACACTCCTTGATGTTGTAGCCTGACCATTAAATCTGAGAGCAGCATTTACGTGCAGTCAGTAAAGAGCCAGTACACGCATCATAATAAATTGGAGTGAGGTATGAGGGCGCAGTACGACCGCATCACTCGTACGTCAGTAATACGTGAAACTTGTTTCATCCTTTCAAATACTTCACGATAAACGCTCCCGGTTACAGCCCTTCATGGTCTCAGACCACCCTAAAAACTTGCAGCACCCGTAAGGATCAACCCCCAGCGGGTAAAATCATAAACTGCCTCTTTGGAAGATGTTATTGATGGGGAAGCACCATTAGAAAATGAAAATGATCCGTGTTAATATTATACATAATTTTAAGTTAAAAATTGTTGGGGGGAAAAAATGACTTGATTTTATGTACAAAGCAAGAAACAACATAAAATGTCTTTTTTTTTTTTTTACTGCCTTTACCTGAAGGGGGTAGGTGTGAGTGTGTGTTTTGAGGTCACCAGAGTTGTTCATCTTCTGCTTTCTGACCTGCTTGGAACCCCCTCCTGATGTTTTTGAGGGACTGCAATGATTCATGGCTCCTAACTGGATGGGGATTTCATCTGTGATTGTGTGGGTGTCTCCCTCACAGTTCCCAGACAAGCATCAGTCTCTTACATCGACTCTCGCTGTCTGACTAGCAGTCTGAGGATCTGATCTGACTCACCTCTGTGCTGTTTGCACCCCCACTCGCCTCCCTGCTCCTCCCTACTCTTTTCTTCATTGTTTCACCTTCAGTGGTAATGTAGTGATTCTCATGAGAGAAGGCTTTCAAATGGACAACAATGATGCTCTTTTCTGTTTGCAATGATTTAATACATTTTATTGGATTAACACTAACAGCTTATTTCCCAAGATAATGGCCATATTATCACCAGTGTGGGAAATAAGGTGAGCCTGAGCCAAATGCCTGCTTCTCCATTGGTAGCCTTATCTGCGAGTCACGGATGAATGCTTAAGGCCTTTTTTTCTCCTTATTTGCAGACTTTCCTTGTTAGAGCATCGCCTCGTGTTCTACTGTTTACGCACCGATCCTGCATCAACTTTTCTTTTTTGCCATTTGCATATGAACTGGGACCATTTTTCTCAGACTTTTCTCACAAAGCTGCCTCCTTCTAAAGCAGATTTTGAGCGCTGTGCAACTCATTTGTGTGCAGCTGTCTTTTCTTTTTTGGCTTTTACCTCCTCAGCACCCTGTCTTCCATGACACCAAAGAGGTTTCTTGGCAAAACAAGTCTAGATCCCCCTCCCTATAACCCCACCCATCTCCTCATCTGTTCAGCCACAACCCCTGTTTTCTCCAGCATTTCTTTAATCTGCTGTTCAGGTTTCAGAGGCAGCTGTTCATTTGTGCCTTTCTGGGAGTGGGAGTGTGGAGGAGTGTATGGATAGGGACCACCCTCTAAGAGGAATAAGGTATTATTCTTTGGGGGATGTACAGTGGGAATTCGACAGAAGAGCTTGTCAGGGTGTGATGGGTCTTTGTTACCTGATTTTTTTGCCTCTCTCCCTCCCTCCCTCCCACTCCTTTCTCTGTCTGCACACTTTTTCTCACCCCGCCCTGTTGACAGCCCGTCTGCTTTTTTTTAAGAGCTGTTTGTTCTCGAGTGGGAAGTCAAAATGTTGCACACATGCCCTCCTGTAAAACGCCTGCCACCAGACTACAGATGGAATCGCTTTTCCTTTTTATTTTCCGTTCATGTCTCCTTTTCTTTTGCATGTTTGCTCAGTTTTTTTCAGACGTGGAGTGGATCTTTGAGGAAGGAATCAAATTAAAAAGTGCTTATAAAAGTACATCAGAGTCAAATATTAAGAGCAATACAATATTTTAATCTAATGTTTTTTTTGTTGATTAATATTTATACCTTTTCAACTTGCAACAAGTACGATAAACACAAATGCGTGCAAATACCTGACAATCAAGTTGAAGATTTATGCAAATGAGTTTTCCTACAGGGTTTAGTTATAGAACCACAGGTGGGGGGTATTGTCTTCGAGTTGTAAGAAACAAAAACTCCACGCTCTGCATAAAGGAAACAGGATTGAGAAGAAAAAATTCCAGTTTGCAGCACTACAGAGCACAAAGAAAGTTATCTTTGTTGCAATTCAACTGCTTCAAAGAAATCTTTCTGTTCAAGGACATCAAAAATATACTTTTGAAAGACATTATTATTCACTTATATACACATTTTGCTCATAAAAGATTATTTTAACCAATAGTAGCTTTAAATAAACGTGATTCAAGCTTTACCTTATTATGAAATCTGGAAGTGATTTTTTTTTTTTCAATAACCAACGTAATTAAACAATTTGAATATGTATACATTGACTTTAACCTTGTAGTGACCCACTCAAATGAAAATGGTGTTTTTGGTGTTTTTAACATGATGTTATGGCATTATTCTGATGATAAACATATATTAAGAAAATTAAAGTTAAAATTGCATTTCTTTATTCAAATCGCTGTGAATCATCTGAAATGGAGAGTAATTGTGACTTAAAAAATACGCTGAGCTTTGATTTAGGCAAAAATGCTATTAAAATAGTTTAGAAGTGTGTCTTTAAATTTTGTGAATAAAAGTTATTTTAGTCTTTAGCTGTTGTCCTGCAGCTTGTTGCATTAGAAAGAGTTTTTTTATACAGAATAAAGTGAGACACACAGCAACAACTAAGTATGGACCTTTTTAAAAGTACAGATTTTTGCATTTCTGTTGGTAAAGGTAGATTTATTTAACACAGAAATGAGAAGGCTTTGCCCCTGGATCTGGGTATAGGTGGTTAATCCAGACTGATTGGTGCTTTTGCGTGGATCAGAGCCTTTGAAACAGACCTTTTCCTGATTTTAGTATCACCAATCAGGTATTCGAATGTCAACATCTTTGTCCCTCTTGATCCATATCTGCAGAACTCCACTTTCTCTTTTACCGTCAGCCTCTCTACCAAATGTTACCTTTTCAGAACTGCTCTGGGTTTTTATTTTTGCCGTCCCTCCGTGCTACATGAGTGGATCTGTAGACTTGATAACCTTCCTCGCTGAACTGCAAATGTCACTTAGGCTTGCAGACCAATGGCGTTTCTTTTCACTGGCCTTTGTGGCTCTCTTATGGGGACACTGACACCGAGCAGATGTGCGCACATGAATAAGAATGAGTCAGCAGGGCTCTCAGGTGTGACCCAGGAAAGCTGACTGAAATATCATAAAATAGCAGGAAAAGCAACGCTGTGCCATTTGAAAGCTAATTATTACAGCAGGCTGATGTGGGCGACCGTGCATGCTTCACTGCAGCATCAGGCTGCTGCAAAGTTACAATGAAAACAAGCGCCTCTCACTGCCTGGAGGATGCTTTTTCTGTGCTCTACCTGCTGTTTCTTATGTTAACTCGACTTGATATGTGACTGAGGAGGCTGCTGGCCATTCAGTGGTCTTACGCAACAGCCCAGCCAAAGATAATGGTATGTTGTTCAGGCTTTTTTTTTTTTTTTTTTTTTTTTTTTGCAGAATGAAGGCAATCAGGCGTTTTGCTCCATGTAGGCTTTTTCCATCAATTCTCTTTTGTGTGCGTTCAGCCTTGCAGGCCAGCAGCTCCCACACAGAGTGATCTGGAGGGGCAGATCTGAGCTGCCTCTGAATTTGCATTCTTGCTAATATGTGTTTCACACACTGAAAGATGGGAAAGAGGTGAGGCGGTTTTGATTAATATTTCAGTAGCTCAGTTATGGGCCTTCTCCCTCAAGGTTTATCTATGTGATGGCATATTTAAGGGTCTGAGACCATCAATATTCGTGGCATAGGGGTTTTACAAAGGTTTCTTTTTGGATGCTACACCCCTGTAGGCTTCTTGCTATAGAGGCTGATATTGACAGCAATGCATTCATTCTTTTTTTAAAGACCCACTCTAATAAAAATTGTTTGTGTTTTTAACATGTTCTTATAGCATTTTTTCTGATGATGGAGGACATATATAAAAAGATTAATATTCAGATTGTATTTATGAGTATTTCTTTATTCAAATCTCTGTGAATAAGGAGCAGATGGAAAAAAAAGAGCTAATTTGTTACATAGAAAACACAAAGGGCGGCCCACAAGCTACCTGCTCCGCTCTGACCTAATGCACCCACTTTCATGTCTTTGTTTTCCTCGTCCGAGATGGCATCTGGTTTAAAACTCTACAATCGGACCGGATAGCTCTGATATTGGCCATCATTTATTTTGCTCTGCTAATGTTAGGTTTGGGGCTTGAGCGGCTGTAAATCCGTGGGAGAGACTGTAATCTCGGAGGTGAATTTCTAATGAACTGCTGCCACTCTGCAGAAACTATGTCCTAGAAAATGACACCGTTTTTTGATTTTGGCTAAACACGACATAATCATAATTAAAAGGCCAGTGTGTACGCTTTTAAAATAGACCAAAAGATGATCAGAGTGGGTCTTTAAAGCCATCAGAGGAAGTCTTATTCCTTCTTTTCTGTTATACTGATTATCTTAAAATGGTTCAAATAGCAAATACATCCCAACAGAAGTAAGGTATTTGCTATTTGAACAATTTAGAGTTAATCAGTAATCAGAGCTAATAAGTAAAGAAATGCAAAGTTTTAATAACTGACTGCAGCTTTGCTCCTTTGTGCATCTTCATCCTGGTTTGTTTGCCGATGTTTTTCTTCCTGAATATTTCACCATGAATACAAAATCTTTTTAATGATTTAAAAGCCCTCTGTCTATGGTTCAACATGAATTTCTGTGGCTTTGGTTTGACAGGCTTACTTGCAGTTTGACATCAAAGTCTCAAGCCAACAGGAGGCCACCTGGACCCTGCAGAAAGGCCTTTGCCGGCATGCTTGTGTAAAGACGACCTGTTGGTTGGAAAGAGCAACTCTTTGGCTCTCCTTATCTGTGTCATGGAAACAGACCATCATGCTCATCCCATTTCACCTTCTGGTGCTGCATAATAATCCACCCAGCAGAAAGAAATGAACTGGAAAGTAATGCCATCATCAACCAGGAAATTAAATATTTACATAAATGCGGTGGCAATGATGCAGAATATTAAACACTTTTCCAGTGACTGATGTTCTACTGGTTTAATCCGGCGGTCATGGGACTGTTATGAAAGCCGGTAGCTTTGCATTGCTGCTTGAAGAAATCTAATCATCGTTATGGCAGTTTACACATTCATTAAATTGTCTTTGTCCCCTTTCTTGTCCTTTGCAGTTTCTGTGTCTGAAAAACATCCGGACCTTTCTGAAGGTGTGTCACGACAAGTTTGGCCTGAGGAACAGTGAATTATTTGATCCCTTTGACCTGTTTGATGTCAGAGACTTTGGGAAGGTAAGTTCAACTCTTTTGCCCAAATTCTGGCTGCTCAAAGTGAAAAAATGTTCAGATTTTGGATCTTTTTGGATTAGCATTATTTAAAAAGTAGCAGCTTTGTTTTCTTATTGTTTTGTAGAAAACGGGATGTTTTCTTCATGTTGGTTAGTTGACATTGTGTCTTTGCACAGCTGGTTTGTCTCCATTATGATAAAAGCCTTGCAAATGTGAGTGCATTTGTACAGCTCAGCACAGCTGTGTGCTGCTATGACTTCAAGTGTATCTTAAGTCTAATTTAGTCAGTTACACTAACTGGCATCTTAGTGCATGGAGCTCAGATGAGCATTTGGTGTGACCCCTGGGGGTCAGAAATCTCATCTCATGTCACTGAATGGGTTAAAGGCTTCCGCCAATGAAAATTAGGTTATTGACCTTTTTCACATGTCCATATGGTGTTTTTCTTCTTTTGCTGAAGAAGAAAAAAAAAAACACGAACAAAATAAGCAGTTAAATGATGCTAGCTGCACATTCCTAATGACAGTTTGTTGATTTCTAGTTTAAAATTTCTCTGGAATAAACACTGAAGCACGGCAGCTCTCTTTGATTTTCTGTCAGTGATGATCCGTTTCATGGTAGATGAACATCTGAATGAGCTGGACAAAATTAGATTATAAAATTCAGAATTACTTTTACCTTATTGCTGTACAAGTAAGTCTAATTTGAGGGTTGTGCCACCATGACAGTAAACACTTTGACAAAATATTTGATATCTTTGGAGATGTTAAAAATATAGTGGTGCCTGTTTTTAATCTGAGGTCCACTTTTCCAGGAAACCTTTACCCCAAAACTAAGAAAGGCATTGTCTACCAGGGATGCCACGATTCTGGGTTTCAAACTGAACCATAGGTGCCACCATTGAATTGAATCATGGGAACAGTGAATCATTGCATCCGTATGCAGTATGGATGTTTTAAGTGTCAAACAAGCATTGCGGTCATTTCAGGAAGGATTTATTCTTTTATTATATTACACCAGGCTTAGTATAAGACAATTGAAGGATTTTTTTTTCATTGATCATTGCTTATTGAAATTGAAAAAAATAAATAAAGTTTTTTATTTTATTTTATTATTCAGTGTTTCCTCACTTGTTGCAGGGTTTAGGTTGTGAAAATAACCCGCAATATGGCAAATCCATGACAGGAAGCCAGGAAATGGCTCAGGACAGTCCCAGTCGGTTGGTTGACTGTTCCCGGGAGAAGCACATCTGCCTATTTTTCTCCATATTGTCTGTTTGAGCCAGATCCGGATAAGTGGTGGAAAATGGATGGATGGTTGGAAATGGGTCATTGGTTTAACCTCAGGTTTGTGATTGCACATGCTGGATGTGTCTTTAATCCATTCCGCTCTGATGGAGCTTTTGAACAGCATAATCAGCACACGCACCGTGACTCAGTCTAGAACAGGTCGAATAGGGCAAGCAGATGCTAAATGTGAATAACAATGTGCAGATTTGGTCTAAAGCATCAATAAGGAGGCAATGAAAAGGGGCCTCAGGATCGTCTTGTAATATTGTCATTGCTTTCAGCTAAAAACAAAGATTTTGTCTAATTAATATGTTGTAAAGAGGCATGTTAACTTATTTCTCCTCATGTACGTCTTTAACCAGAAACAGCTGGATGATAACATAAATTTAATGATAACGGCTGATGCCATTTGGAATGTTAATAATATGTCTCATGAGCTGATTGAGCATGTTGTGTGTGAATTAAAGTGTATAGATTATTATGTAGAGGTGGTATAGGAATAAATCCTATCATGCACAGTGCTATCAACTCTAGTGAGGGTACATTTGTAGAACACTTGTGTGTCCAACATACCTAAGGTAATCGAACACATGTACTCTCCCTAGCATGAAGTGAGAAGAAAGGCATGAAAGACGGAGGAGAAAATGAAAAGAAAAAGGAGACAAGGACTCACTTGGCAGTTTGTAGATAAACCACAAGACAATGTATGTAAGTCAATGAGTTTGCAGTGAACGGTATTAAAATCCATCAGCAGTCAGAATCAATCACACAGACCCTCCATATGTCAATTTAGAAATTGCTTTTGTATAGTCTCAGCCGTGACGGGCTTGTCTCACTATTGATTTTCCATTATGGCCTAACATCACATTATAATATATTGAAGAGTTTAGGTCCTACATAAGTAGCATACATTTAAATAGTAAACAGGCTTTTTAAAAACAATAAAAGGGGGATTGAATTTTTGGTTTCTATAGTTGCTTTCCCAACTTTTCTTTTGCTACACTGACACAATAAAAGTTAAATTTTTTTGTAATCACTGTTCTGAGTTTTTTACTGTCACGTCACATTTAGAGAAATACAGGTTTTTAGTTAAAGAATATGGAAACATCTTTAAATTCAACAGAATTGAAACGTTTTTGTCAAATATTACATCTTGTTGTATCTTTGGAAGGAGGACTAAAATAATACACATTTCTTCAACTACTTTTGAGGCAGTTTTTGTTTAAAAATGTTTGTCATTTTCCTAACGTAACAGCACTATGGAGAGAAGTTCAAGTTATTTCTCAAACTGTCATTTAGGAGAAGAAAACAACCTCAAGGGATGTTGTTGTAAATGGAACATACTATGGAGAGAAATTAGACTCAGTCCGATTTGTGCGTGCGTAATTCTTGATTTCTGCGTAAATTAGGATTTGTGTATGCATATTCTTGCTTTGTGCGTGCGTAAATTAGGATTTGTGCATACATTTGGATTTGTGCGTGATTTGTTACTCACATAATACGTTTTGTGTATAAGTTAAAAAAATATAAAATGAAAAAAATACAAAATGCAATTTACGTATGCACAAATTAAGATTACAACAGCTTGAAACTACTTACACACACACATCTTTAAAAAAAACACGCACAAATCCCTTGTTACGCACACACGAAGCCAAAGTTACGCACGGATCTACCGTGAGACTGTTTTCACGTCTCACAAATCCGTCCGTAAGTGCTGCGTTTAAATACCAGTGGAATGCTCGGTCATTAGAACTTTCCTATCAGCCTTCCCTTCTAAACGTATCCAGACAATGACTCAATCAATACATGAAGACAGTAGATGTTAGTGTTGAACATAGAGGCTACTTACTTCGGGGCGCTGACCACCGAAATGGGCCGCCATTCTTCCCGTGACTCTCTCAGTGTGACTGCCTTTGATTTTTCCGGAAGAAAAAAAACAGTGCCCCTTACTGGTCGTTCCTGTTACGCATTTTACATCAATTCGGTGTCTCGGAGAATAACATACTTTTAATATATATATTAGCGTTTAAAAGTGAACGTCATATTCTCAGACGATAATTTTTATTTTCCTTCAAAGTTTTTTAAAGCCCTGCTACACCCACTGAAGGAAATACGTTTAGAAGGGAAGGCTGATAGGAAAATTCTAATGACCGAGCATTCCACTGGTATTTAAACGCAGCACTTACGGACGGATTTGTGAGACGTGAAAACAGTCTCACGGTAGATCCGTGCGTAACTTTGGCTTCGTGTGTGCGTAACAAGGGATTTGTGCGTGTTTTTTAAAGATGTGTTTGTTTAAGTAGTTTCAAGCTGTTGTAATCTTAATTTGTGCATACGTAAATTGCATTTTGTATTTTTTTCATTTTATATTTTTTTATCTTATACACAAAACGTATTATGTGAGTAACAAATCACACACAAATCCAAATTTATGCACAAATCCTAATTTACGCACGCACAAAGCAAGAATATGCATACACAGATCCTAATTTACGCACAAATCAAGAATTACGCACGCACAAATCCGACTGAGTCTAATTTCTCTCCATAACATACGATTGTTGTGCTGGTGGTATAAGTGGATTGTGAAGCATTTGTAAGGGTACTGAAAATTGCACGCACTTATGACGTACTGGCGATGCCGTTGTACAGTGCCCTTACGCCACAATCTAGTTGTTAGTATGGTGCGAGTACTGGCCCCTTAGTGACTATATACAAATGCCGAAAGCACGGACACGTAAGTGCCAGTCAGACACCTGTAGGATACCCATACAAACTACCCTCTGATTGTCCAATGTACTAGTTTGGAACAGTCTGGCTACACACAAGGAGCACGCTCTTATCCCGTGAACTACACTCAGGAGCCCCTTGCACAGTCCGTAGTATTTAGGAGGGAGTAGGAAAAAATGAAAAATTAGCACAACATGCCTTACGTTTTGTTGAAGTGTCCAATAGAGCCGGTCCGTGAACATTTTTGCTCTACGTGCTCACCAAGTGGTCAATAACCTTGATATTTTGTGGGGTCCACCTTCGTGCCCCATACAGATGTGCCCATTTTACATCCACAGATATCCCGGATCCACCTGTGAGGGCAGTTATGACTTTGGCTTTTAAACAGACGATTGATAATTTTCCATAAACTTGACATAAGACCAATTCAAAGTTAAGAATAAAGATTTCCTTTTTGCTTACTTTTTTCTTTCAAAGATGCTTCAGTGACATATTTTGGCCAGTCAACCTAATGTATGTGAACTCTCCTTTGAAATCTGTCTCTAAATGTTTGACCTTTTGTTTCAGAAGTCATGAACAGAAAAGCTGTGTTGTAAGAGATATTACTCATGAAGAAAAAGTACACAGCACTGTTAACATGTGCAAGCACTATTAGCTGAGAAACAAAACTGAGGGAAAGAATATACCTACAAAATAGGGCTGCACGATATGAGGAAAACTCGCGATATGTGATATTGGTGATTAATATTGCGATAACGATATAATTCGCGGTATATAAACAAATAGCAAAACAACCAAAAACATAATTTCCATTTCACTGCAACAGTTTAAGAATTAGACTCCAAATGACCCTCGTCGACGTAGGAGGCAAACATCAAACATAAAAGGGCTCATCTGATTGATCAACAACGTAAACGGGTCCTTCTGATTGGTTAAATGCATAAAGGGATTTATTTCATTTGTTCAATATTTCAAGCTGCCATGAGATTGTTTTAGCAAATTTAAGGTAACCATTTATTGCGATTTTCGCCGTCTTTTGCGGTATGCATATTGCACAGCTTAATGTCCCGATAACGATAAATTTGCGGTATATTGTGCAGGCCTACTACAAAAGTTATTTTTTAAACGTTTTTCAGTCTAATGCCTGCTGTATTACAAACAATAAACCACATGTTCTAACTACTTATACCCCCACAGTGGCTCCCAAAGAAACCACACTTCAGTTCCTCTGACTCCATCCTCAATGCTTCTCTCCAGGTCAGGGGGAATACTGACTGAGTCCAGGGCCAGTGCTAATAAAAACTATGCATGGAGAACCTCTCTTCACACATTTCTTTGATACTCACACTGAAACAGATGGAGTGCATAACCTACTAGACATCCTCTACTGATTTTTATGACTTAAATCATCTCTTCTAGGAGCACTCAATTCTATGAGCTCTATTTTCTCCAGCCCCCTTTATAGCTCTCTTCTGCAGATGTAAACTCTTTGGTTTCATGCGCCTACCTTCACTCCTCTTCTCTCTGCACCCAAACCCATCCCCCATCATTAGAAATTCATTATGACATCATTAAACCGATGAAATACAGCTTATTACAGTAGACCCCAGAGAAGGCTTTTCATTTAAACACCTCCTTCTCTCCAAACCCAACCGCCTTGTTTCCTTTCTCCCAACCTGTTTTAATTAGCCTCCAAAGGAACATTGCTGTCATTTAAATGAACATGGCAATCAGTTTATTTGGCTGTTGCCATGATTAGCATAATTAGCCTGCACCTGTTAGCCATCTATCAACAGTTTGGTAATTTTATGTGTGCGGCTGCATAGCAGCAAAGGAAGGAAGCTTTCCGACAGATTTGTCGTCTTCATTAAAGTGAATCGCATCATTTGTTTGAAACACACACAGAGCGGCTGCCACCGGTTTCAGCATTTTCTGAACAGTTTTTTTGTGAAGTGATGATCATTGACTTGATAGGACAGTGATTGGTGCTTCCTTCACAGGCCTTTTTATTACATCTGAACAGCTGCCATGTTGCCGAACTGAGTCAGGTGACACTGAACGAGTTTGGCAGCAACCTCATATCAATTATTACACGTTTGTTACTCACCGAGTCTGCCTCTTGGAACACGTTAGATTCTACTTGATATATTTCCCCAAAAGTGACTTTATCTCAGGAATTTGGATATCCAATAAACAAAACACAGATCTTGACAGGTGGAGAATAGTTGAGGAGTCTCTTTTCAAACACACCAATCATCTAGTTCAATTTGTACCAGCCTTTTCATCTTCACCTGATTTTCGTTCACTTCTCCCACCCATCTCTCCTCCCCTTTCCACTTATTCATCTCAGACCACTCACCATGCCAGTGAGCTGTGATAAGACACAGCTAGAGGCAGGCGAGCCACTATTGTGTCGAGACGTCGCGATTGCCGTTGGACGGCAGTGTTTGATTACCCTCCTGAAATCTGTGCAGGCTGAACTCTGCTCCTTTCATTTCCTCTCTGTGCACTGTGGCCAAAAATAGCTACTCTCTTAGCATCCACACCCTTTGCTTCAAACATCTGGAGCAGGGGTGGCGAACACGCGGCTCTCGAGCCGCATGCGGCTCTTGGCCAATGAGCGTGCGGCTCTTTGCGTCTCAGCATATTTTCGATATACTGTGCCTCATTTCATAATTTGTTCCCTCTTAAACCACACTCAAACCACCAGAGGGGATTAAAAACAAATAATAATAAAATTAATTTGGCATTGTGTATGTTTGATGCTGCTCCCGACACATACGTGACCGTCAACCATTTGCACAGGTTACGCCCAATGCCGGAACACATAGATACAGATCTGATGTGCGTGCAGACTGTTACCCTCATGGTCAAAACGGTGAAATTCAGAGTATAAAGATAAACACAGGACGTGTCTGGAAGATTCCTACTTTTTTACTGAACAGAATGGCAAATCTTTATGTTTATCCTTATGAGCTTTTGGAAGCAGTAGTTCATGGCAGAAAAGAACAAAACGTTTCTCATGTTTCCTTTTCTCATGGATCCTGTAATGCAGACACTGACTGCCTGGGATCCCCGCTTGTCACTGATGAGGCAGCGAGAGAAATGGAGATGATTGAGCTGAAATCTCTTTTGAAAGAAGAGTTACGTTTTGGAAAACTGAGAAATACCCGTGTGTTAAAGAGCTGCTCTCAAGCTGCTGTCGAAGTTCTCCTCAATATATGTCTGCGAGTCCCTGTTTGTTACCTTGAAACACGTGAAATCAAGGCATCGGACCGTTCTGACCGACACTCACGTAAAGAAACTGATCAGAGAGGCTATGACTGTCCTGGGGGTTAGCCCCGCCTTCAGCCCCAAAGACTCATGGGAAGTGGGAAATCTGGGGTGTACAACCATGAGCCAGGGGGCTGTAAGCAGAAGTGAGTTCCATGCTGTTTGGCTGTGTGTGTTCAAGTTAATGTGCTCTTAATGTGGACGGGGGAGGTGTGAATAACGCAGTCAGTTTAATGGTGACTTAGCACTTGTTTGCATACTGCGTTGAAGAATAAACGGAGTCATAGCAATGTATTAACAATTAATATATTATTTGCTTTTGATGCGAAAAGTCAGTCATTCCATTTTAAATAAAAAAACATAAAAAAGCAAGATATTCTAATGAGGGTAAAAATTTATTTAAGTTGCACACAACTGAAATAAAATGTATTTAATGTGTTTATTGTGAATATAAATTATTCAGACACCAGAAGGATGCTCTGTCCAGATCTTTGTGTATTTCTTGGTGTAAGGGTCAATGAAAGAGGAATGTTGAGATACAAAGAATTACCAGTTAAATACTGTTGGATGGTGATATATTCAGTTTTTATCATCGTAAATCTGACTTCAGAGGAGTGTATGAGATGAGAGAGAGGTGCCTGTGTTTGTGGAGGGGGTATCTGACCTCCAGTGTAGTCGCTGTGTTAACTCTGGCTAAGCTGCATTTGATGTCTGTATTGAGGGTGGACACTTTCCTTAAAATAAACACAAGTACAATACTTGCTGTTGTGTTGTAGGGAGAGGAGTGTTTTATGGAAAATAATATGGCTTTAATTGCGTGTTTGTGTGTGCACGTCTTGTCAGTGTGTGGTGTGGCTCTTTGACTCTCAGAGTGAAAAAATTCGGCTCTTGGTGTCAAACTTGTTTGCCACCCCTGATCTGGAGCATGCCTCAGTTTTTGTTTGAACAGGGCTTTACCTCACTCGAACACACCCTTGGCATGGCCTTTCGCTCATTTGTTTTCACACCTTCAAACATGAGAATTGCTTTGATTGCACATAAAAGTCACTGAAATTGGCCTTTTAGCTGTATTGCACCGTTAGACTAGCAGTATGCCATGGAAACCCATCCATTGTTGTCAAGACAGGTCTAACTACTTTAGAAATAGTTGTAGGTTCTTGGACCATTAGTAAATTGGAAAATTGCACCTTTCACCCAAACGTAAATACTTCAGGTATCTACACAATAAAATAGATTTATTGTGTACTAGCAGACAAATTACAGATTAGCCAGAATGCAGATCTCATGAGTGAAAGTATGATCCCTTTATTAAAGAACAGACTAATTTAAAATGCACCGGCCACTTTCCGAGGAAGAAAAACATTCACGTCACGTCAGGCCCTGTATTGATCCCCATAATCGGAGAAAAAGGCAGTGATCCATACCTGCCACACTGGAGCTGGACAGAGTGCTGTAAGTGATGGAGGAAGGTTTAAGGGTCAAGCAGCCCGGGTAACACGTTCAGACGGAAGTGTCCCGTTTCATCAGGGATCACGTCCTCATCTGTAATTCCTATTGTCTAGACCTGAGTGTTTTTCTTTTAAGTAACAGTTTCTGTCTTAGAAGAGTGGCACTCACTTTAAGATTTACATGAATATGTTAAAGCTTAAAATAACACAAAGGTGTTAATGAGGTGTCAATCTTTGACCATTTTGATGGAATGTGATGATTCTGTGATCTTGATAGCAGTGATATCCATAAATGCTCTGCTAAATTTAAACTTGGTTATGAATATCTAATTTTTGATTTTCTTAAAAAGACTCAGTTGAATGTGTTAATTTATCACCATTTTGACCCCTTCTGAATAAGCGTCATTCAACATTATGTCTTTTCTTTTTTTCTTTCTTTGTTCCAGAAGAAGCTTTAGGTGAGATTGGGGACTCATGAGGGAGTTCATGTCTCTATGGGTTGACTTGGGACCACTTAAACATGTCATATAGTTGGATTTAAAAGAGGGTAGTCTGAGGATGTTTATAAGAACCTGTGCCTCCACAACCTGGAACAGGAAAAGGAATTGAGAGGGACAAGAAGTGTTAAAATATTGATCAAGTCATCTTTTAAGGTTTTATCCAAAGAGAAAATGCTTCACCCTTCCTTCAGAGAGGATTTACCTCCACTCACCGAGGACACTTCTTTGTGGCTCTGCAAACAGTTTTGTCGCTTTTTGATCATATTCCTGTGCCCTGCGCCTTTACTTCACTGTCCATCAGAACCTCCCCAGCCGCAAGTTTTTACATAAAGCTTCTGAAACACTATCAATAATTCATCCCAAAATGCCACAGTGCTGATAATATTTCTCTTGACATGAATTATAAATTGGAATTTCCTCCCTCTTCCTGTGTTTAGGCCTCCCCTCATCCCAACCTCGCTCCTTTCCTGGACCCTTGTTATTTTGCTGCTCGTCGCTGTGACACCCTCAAAAACAGGTGGTTGTTGTGCTGTTCAATAGGGATCTGAAGGCCTATGAAGTAGGAATTAGTTTTGGTTAACACCATGGTTAGTCAACAATTGACTTACATTTTACTGGAAAGCCTTAGGTATTCTAGATCTATCAGTTGCAATCTCCCTTCTACATATTTTTAGAGGTAATATATGAAATAAAAATACTATATTTTTTGACTAAGATTTTACCATATTTCACTATTTCACCCTCTCAGTATAGGAGATCTTAGCAGCAGGAGTCTTTTCTAACCTGCTAAAGGAGGCTCATTTCTGCTGCCTGTGCCCAAGAGCTTCTCCTTCGTATTTTCAACCTTCTGCCTTGTGCTTCAGGAGAGCTCTGCTTTTTTTCTTGTGCAATGTGGTAGCATGTTGATTCCATAGTCAGTCTCATATTTCATCCTTTGCTTGCTTGTGAACAGGATGCTAAAATACGTCTACTCTTTACTTAGAAAAGTGACACAATATCAAGAGGGAATAAGACATTTCACCTTGTTGGACTTGAAACAATGACCTCAGACTTGCAGGTGCTGGTCTTCATTCCACCATTGATTGTTTATGAGAACTAGACTAAGTGACTTCTCACGTTCCAAGTAGGATGTACCCACATGTCCCAAAAAATTCCATAGACTTTTATTGAGAAATAAACAGCCAATACTCAGTCATTATATTTATCAGAATAAAATTCTGGCTCTGTCCCTCCTGATTGACTCAGACCGACTTGGACCAATCACTGCTCGCTGATGATTTCTGATTCCAACATGGCGATGTCCATACAGCAAAAACAAGGGCAACTGAATTGACTTCATTTCGCTGGTCATTTTCTATGGGTGACGTCATACTCACTCGGTCCAGTTCTAATACACAGTTGATGTATTCCACCTGCTTTGCTCAGGAGTAAACTGCTCTAGCAAGAACTGGCAACAAAAAACCACCTCGTCAGCAATGAGAGGTGGGATTGGTTACCAAAAACCCAATTTCGTCACCTATTATCTCCAGTAACAAACAAATCTCTGACCAATGTTGGACAGCTTACTTTTTTCCTAAAGAAAAGAATCCATAGAGATCCATCAGTCCATTTATATTTACATACAAAAGGCAATCCAAGCTATCATTGAGCAAGAGGGGTGCTACTCCTGGATGACCCCCCAAGATCATGTTAAGCTGTTTACCAGTGGGAGTCACTTTGAGTGACACAGGCCACCACTTTACCCTTGACTTGTACACAGAATGACTTTACTACAAAACAGGTTAGCAAAATCAATACATTTTTCTCTCTCTGCCACCCATTTTATCATGTTGTTATTTCTCTTTGTGGGGCACTTTTTCATAAAAAAAACTGCTACCATGGTTTAAAAGATAAAAGACAAAACTTCTCATTAAAACCTAAAACCCATTCTTTTGGTGGAAATGATCTATTTATTTTATTTGGGAGGAAGGAAATACTGCATCTTGCAGTTAGAGCCAGTGACAGACCGAGACAATGTGATTTGGTCCTGGCTCAGTGCTCAGCTTCTCTCCTTGAAGTGTCTCAGCTCGATGTCATGCAGTGCCAAGCACCCAAAAGGCTTCTGATGTGCAATTGCCATCCCCTTGTGCTTTTAGTTTGGGAGGCGTCAGTCAGTGGAAGACATGCCCCTGTGGTCAGGGCGGTGCTTTTGACCACGGCACACCCGAAGTTGAAGGATAAAGGGGTACACTCCCTGCAGAGCAGAAGTCTGGGAGTTCTTTGCAGCCGGTGTGAGCTCTCATTATCTCCCCTCCCCCTTTACAGGCCTCTATGGTGCAGATATGATGGGCAGGTGCACTCTACAGAGAAATCAATGGCACTAAAACAAGAATCGGGAAAAACAGTACATCTTCTCCTTCCTTTTTTAAAATGTTTTTCCCTTGCAACTGGCATTGAGATGGCTCACACGTAAAGCTCTACGGCAAGCCCATTGGGCTCATAAATCATTTTTTTCTTCCCCCAGATCAATTGAATGAGCTTTTCAGTGAACAAATTGCATGTAGTTATGCCATATTTGTGCCATAATTGATGCTAATTTCCCAAGTGTTCATCATGATGCTGAATACTGCTGCTTGTTATTGTGGAGGCAGTCTTGAAGCGAGCTAACATGGCAGCTTCCTCATTACAAAGAATGTCTGTCAAGAACTGTGCCTGAATCAGGATTTACCAGCTAAAAGAGCGTTCCCATAAAACGATATCCCAGTCATCAGGGATAGAGAAGGAAGGAAAACCACCACAGCTTTACAATGCATCATTAGAGCGCATAGACGAGAAAACGTGGCCAGGATTGTTAGAGTGACAGCAACACTTCAGAAAATCATCGTTCATCTGGAAAAAAAAAAGGTTCATTCATGCACATACATCTTTCATTATCACCTGCTAGTTACGAGTGTGTCAGATATGTAGAACTGTGGAAGTGGAAATTACCACTTACTCGATCGAAACATCGACAGCCATTAAATTTATCATTGCTTTCTTATACGGTCCAGTTCATCTGAAGGAGCACATTAGAGTTCATGGGTAGGGGTACACATAAGCACAGAGACACTGAAGTCGTTGACCGTAAAGCCTCCTGAGCTTGTGCTCCATGATTACCTCAATCAAAGGCCTGTAAAATGGAAATTAAACTGAATGGATGGCGTGCTCTTCTATTACACGCGGCATGTGTTAGGAAAGTTGAAGACACACCTTGGAGTGTGATAGCGGCAGACTGATAAGGCTTCAGAAAACTCATCTTTGTGTGTTCCATTAATCCTCTTCCTCTCTGCTGTGTCTTGTCAGATTCTTTATCGCTGGTTGATGATGTTCCCCAACCACAGCTTCATTTTCTCCATGTGTTGCTCTCATTTGGTTGATGCTCTCACGTCGTACCTCTGTCTCACCTTCAATCTTTTCTCAGTCAGATTTGCTGGTTTGTTTTCACTCCTGGGTGTCGCTTTCGCTCAGTGTGGCATGCGGCACTCTAACTCGATACAGATAATAAAAAGCTGCCAGCCAGGTTGCTTAATGTGGGGTTGCCGGGTTATGACCATCCCCTGCAACAGCCAATAAAGCAGTTCCCTCTTGAGAGTGTCCTCTCATTAAGTTATCTGCAGGTGCTTTGCAGCAGGTAGCAATGATGCTCAGCTCCCATGTGGACTCCCTGTTGTTTAGCCAAACTGAGACCTTGGATCTTTGTCCAGAAACCTGAGGTGGGCTGGGAGTGCTGAGATTGAACTTTGGGGGACAGTATTTTTCTTTCACCCCTTTTAATTTAGCCTTGGTGTTCATGCTTTCATTCTGGCAACGAAGAGTTCATTTAGACTGAGGAACATTTAGAGCATTGTCATTCCTCCAACACAACATTAACTCTAAACTTCAACTCAAAATCTAAAAGAAACTAAATTTAGAAAAAACTGAGTCTTTTTTTAAAAGTAAATATCAAAGGTTGTACAATTAATTTACCGGTATATAATATATGATAAATTTTGGTATTTATTCTTGGTTAAAATATTCAAATGCAAAGTTTTTTATACTGATAAACACATTCACTTTCTCCGCGATTTGTTTCAAACCACAATTTTTGGGTCACGGTTTTGCTTTGGTTCGATATATGATTTGTGTATTATGAAACAACAACAAAAAAAAACAAATTAAAAAAAATTTGTATATCTTAAATAAGCAAGTAGCAATGAGGAAAAACCTTTTGTTGACCTCCTGACCCAATCAGACCTCTCCGGTCATCTGGATCTAGTCTTTTGTCAGTTCCTTGGGTCAAACACTGTCATGGAAAAGCTGCGTTCAGCTTCTATGCTCCACAGATCTGGAACAGACTTTCAGAAACCATTAGATCAGCTGAAAAACTCAGTTTATTTAAATTCTGGTTTAAAGACCCACCTGTCTGAGCAGCATTTCATTTGTTTTTATTCATAATTTTACATTTATTCTGTCGGTTTAAGCTCACTTTAAATTCATTTTTTTCTTTATTTTTTAAAAATGTGTACTTTAGTGATTCCACTTTAACTAAACAAAGTGTAATATAAACTAACAACAGTAAATACATTAAATTTAGCACAATACATGGGTTTGACAGTTTCAGTGTATGCAGTGGGGATGCATGCAATTATCAGTATACACTTTGCCCATGATTTGGCTAATAGAGAAACATATGGTTCGATTTTAAACTGAGAATAATAGCATCCCTAGTTTTTCACATGTTTTATAGGCTAAAAATGATGTTTATTGGAGTTGAAGGGGAACAAAACGCACTAATTTATTCTGTCCTGTTAGCTGAATGGATGTCTGTTTGAACATGTAGTTGCTTCCTTTCTTCACTTGTTATATTAGACATAAACCCTGCACTTTAAGACCTACTGATGATTGCATAAATGAGTTATGAAAAGATAAGCTGTTTAACATTTGTTTCATTTGCTAAACCAGTGAGGCAATTTTTCTGGAAATAATTCACAGCATTTTGGAACAAATGAGTGCACACACATGCCTTGTCACTGCATCCTGTGCTCTGTCTGCCATGCTGCAATTACCAGCAGATAGAGTGCCCATATAGCTACCTGCTCATCATCAAAGAGCCAGCCAGGGCCCGACCCCAGACAAAGCTAACACTGCAGCTGCTGCCAAAGACTGCATGATGGAGATCAGGCTGAAAGACGGATGTAGAATAGACAGACTGGCCTGATGAGAGCAGCTAAGTGTCAGGGGGGTAAATTAGCTTGTTTCTGGATGCTCCTGTATGGCTCATATAAAATAACAGGGGGGGGGGCAACAGGACTTAAAGAAAAGGAAGCTAGAAAAGAATAATTGCTGAAATCACTAAAAAGCGAATTAATACCATTCTACCTGTTTTAGTTTTCTAAAGCGTAACTAAAATAAATCCTGTGATTGCATGCTTGTCCTTATCTCAAATGGACTTTTGTGCAAACACTTCTTCCCTTTGAGCCTGATGAGATGAGAAATCTGAGTCTGAAAGGTTAAGACGGACAGACAACGTGATGAAGCGAGAGGGCATGAGGGGACATGAAGTTGGCACACAGGTTGAATACATTGCTAGGAAAAGGTCAAAGTGTTTAACAAATTGTTTAAGAACAACAAAATGCCAAGCATTCACCAGAAATCTTTTACAGATGCGGATTGTAACAGACACAGAGATGTCCAAAGCAAAAGAAGCTTAAAAAGTGTGTTAGATCATTGGGTATTGAAAAAACAGTGAAGAAGAGTGACATTGCTGTCATTTCCTTTGTGCACAGACTGTGTTCACTGTCGGGCATCGCAGTGCCCTTTCTGATAAAAGAAAATAGTCTCAATGGGGTCAGTGGCTGGAAGGAAAGCAAGCTAATGGGCAGAGTTGTGTCAGACTAAATGGCAACGATCAATAACCCCCTCACTTACACCCTGAGAGACCTAGAGACTGAGCTGCTGCCACGTCAATCATTGCATTTGAATTCTTTTCATGCATCACATAAATGCTTTTGTGCTACAGTCAGGACCCTACATGAGGCACCATGGCATGTGTGTGGTTGATTGTTAGAAGTAAGAAAATGTACTTGTGGTACTGCTTCTTGTTGTATTCTAAATTTTATTTAAAGTATGACAAATTGTTTAGAAGGTCCAGGGCCTTAGTCACAACTCCCCTTACGGGTGAATACAGATTGTCTGCGGACAGAAAAATGGGCAAACCTGTACGGGGCAAACAGGCAAGAATAAGTTGTATGGATTTTTTATTCAAATCCCCAAACCCTGCGCACTAAGCCCGTGCTCTTCAAGTGAAAGATGTACGCCCTTTGCGCCTAGCTTAGCTGTTAGAAATGAGAAAATTAGACAATCAGAGTGTAGATTATTTGGGCATCCTAAAGGCGTCCTGCGGGCACTTTCTTGTTAAATGCACACCCTGTGCGTAAAGCATTTCCACGCAGTCAGTAAGGAGCTATTGCTCACCTTACTCACTGGAGTGCTGCATAAAGGAATACATATAACAGCATCACCTGTACATCATAACTGTGTCAAATTTAGATTATCCTTACAAATACTTCATGAGACACTCACCACATGCATGACAATGGTACATTCCATTTTTTATGACATTCCGCAGGAAACCCCTGCGCTCACCATAAGATGGAGCCCCTCCTCACTACGACCATCCACGGGCTTGGACAACCCAAAAACCTGCAGCACCCATAAGGGTCACCCTCGTATGGGTGCAAGTGACTGCAGCATTAATTTATATTAATATAGAAACTTCATTTTAAAAACATTGTTTCTGTATAGTTTAGCAACAATCTTCTTGTTACTTGATTCTAACAACCATCACTGGCTTTAAGGCATGAAAAAACTTTTCCTATTTTCGAAACAGTAGGAAATCAACAGTGTGAAACCTTTGCAACAGTTATCAGTTGCAAAAAATGTAGTTCTTGGTGGCCTAGTCACATTACATAGGTACTGTTTCCAGTATTCTTGTGGGAAATAAATAGTCTACCTTTGGTTCTGTCTTAGTCAATGGTTGTGCGTGTCAATGATATTAAAGAAAATGCAGCAAAGTCCTGGATATTCTTGCTGTGGTTGAAAGGATCTGCACTCAAGTGGTTTATGTTTTTCAATTTCTTTGGAAGGAGAAACATACGTTAGAAAGGTTAACACAGTAGGATTTGCTCTTTGCTGCAAAAGATGCCAAGCTGTGCACAACATTAAAGGCCAAAGTGAAATTGCAGACTGCCTACACTTGAAGCGGTGCACCAGAGTGGAGGCGCGAGTGTTTTAAGACTCACTTACACACTCTCACACACATACAGACTAACAGTAAGCACTTTGTGAGGTGACAGTCAGACTTCCCAGTGCAGGGTTTCCCTAATTATTGCCCTGAACAGTGTGACCGTTGTGTGTGAGGATGCAACATTGTGCGGACACATGCCATACAATCAAGAGCCACACTGTAGCGTATTCATTACCGGGAGGCTTTCAGTTGGTCGTTCAGTTCAGTTTGTGTCACTACATTTCTGAAATGTGCCAGTCTCTGCTTTACACTAAACGTTTTTAAAATCTTCTTTCTGCTTCAAAGTGTTATAAAAGGCTATCTATGTTGGTCTGTGGTGTTCATCTGTTTGCTTGAATACAACTTCCTGCTTGAAATGACATATTACTGTGAGAAGATGGTAAACATTGTTCCATGGATTGTTTCAGCACATTATGCAGCGCCTAAAAAAAAGAATGGATGTCCCTAACAGCCAAGCCTCTACCGTAGAACAGTGAAAGTACGGTAGGTGTGCTCCATTCTTCTGTTGGCAGGGTAATTTATCACCTCCCCCATTTGAGCTTTCCTATATCATTTGATTCTGTTGTTTCTGGGGGTTTCTGAGCTCGCTCTGCGCACTGGGGGGTTTCGGCTGCATCTAAAAAGCCCTGAACTTTTTTTTTCTAAACTGTTGTAGGATGTGCCCTGTTCCCAGAAATGGAAAATCGTTTCATCTCGGAAAATCTCAGGGAGCATGAATAGTTGTTTCTGTTTTTTCTCTCAGTGTGAAAGTCCTGGCATTGATCTGGCACTCTGGGTGTCCACACTTCATAAGAAGCAGCCGGAAGTGAGACGGGAGGGGATGCTCGGCCTCAAAAACACACACATACACATCCAAAGCTACATGCCTTTATTAAAACACACCAGCTACGGAGATTTATAGTTACTTTTTCTGACATATCGCTTTTGACACAACTTCACTCAAGTAAGTCAGCTGTGGAGAACATGATGTCTTTAGCCGGGGGGCTGTGTGTCAGTGTGTGAATGACCTAGATGGGCTTTTTATGCTATGCAACTCGGCAAGTACCACTGTACAGTGAGCTTATAGACTTAGAAACAGACTGTTATGCCATAAATCACATGGAGTGTGGTGGAGGAAGGAATTATCACTGATATTGACTGACAGAGATCAAGTGAATTACAGCTAATATCATCTATCCATGACATGCAAACAGGATTTATAAATAGTTTTTTATTTTTTTGAGGGACAGATTTAGGGAGGACAGCTGCTCCGGGCTGAAGGAGTTTTCAGCAGAGTGAGAATCTAATAGTAAAATGTCTTTTTCTTTGTTTTTAGTGACACCTTTGCATTCTCAAAACAGAAATTCTACTTTGTTGTTCAATACCCCTGGGTTTTTGGGAACTTACCAATCAAAGACATCACTGATTTTTTTTTTATTTAAGAGACTTGCAGGAAAATCTTGACAGTAATTAAATAAGTGATAAATCTTTTTAAATACCCACTCAAATGATAATTGTGTTTTTTGTGTTCTTGTGGAATTTTTCTCATGATGGAGGACATATATTAAGAAAATTAGGCTTAAACTTGCATTTCTGAGTATTTCTACATTCAAATCATTGTGAATTAGGAGTGGATGAAAAAAAAAACCGGTTTGAAAACGACAGCTGTGTAGCTTTGTAGCAAGCTCCCTGCTCCGCTCCATTCCGATTCATCTACTTGTAGACGACTAGATCCATGTAAGTCTTTGTTTTCCTCGCCTGAGCTGGCATCTGGTTCAAAACTGTACGGCTGCATGGCTCCAATGTTGCTCGCCATTTATGTTGCATCAGTAATGTTAGGTTGGGGTTGTGAGGGACTGTATGCTGCCAGGAGAGAGAGAAGATGCTGGTGACGGGAAGGTGGGTGGGGTTGCTCTGCGCCAGTGGCCCCGCCCACAAGTCAGAGGTGAATTTCTAATGAACTACTTCTGCACTGCAGAAACTTTAAAAACAGCACTGGTGTTTTGACTTCAGCCAAAAACGGCATAATCATAATGAACATTTGATGATCAGAGAAGGTTTTTTGAAGAATTTCATTAAAGTGCATTTCAAACCCATTTGCTTGTGTTGTATTATTTTTGTGCAGATTTATTTTGATCACATTTGCTTGTCAGGGAAGGTTTTTCAAAGCTAACTCAGACCTGTAATGCATGGGGTAGATACTCAGCAAAAAACCATCTGAAACATTTCTGATGCTTTGTAAAACATTTATTGAAGAACACTGGAACATTGCTCAACATAAAGAGTTATTTTTTTTTAATTCAGACCAATTGATGGTACTGTAGCGTACTTTAGAACCTACATTAGGGGTGTCATTCTGTCTCTCTGTCCCTTAAAACAAGGATCCCGTGCTTCCTCCTTCATCTTCTTTCAGAAAAAGCCAGTTTCATCCATCATTCGTTCTTCCTCAGCGTTTTCAGGATGTTTTCCGGCCGCTTTGGAGTTAGCTGATGCCCTTTCTCCATGCAGGGGCGCAAACTTTGGTTGATAGCGATTCAGGAACTGGGTGAACACTGTATTTCCATTTCTATACTGCATTTCTCCACTTTCATAACAAATAAACGTTTTAACTGATGTTTACTGCTGCCCAAAAAGAAAATGGAGTATTGAGTTTTTTTTATTACTAATGACTTGGTTAGGTGTTTTTAAGAAATAGCTGTTTTCCTTAAACGGAACTCTTAACTTAACTTTTTGGTGGTTTTTCAATTTTGTGCTTTTTGCTTTGCTGAGCTGAGCGTTTTCATTTGCCTAGAACAAAAGCATGGGGACCTTTTGATTACTCAACATTTTGGTGGTAAATTACTGTGGTATTTTACATTGTTTGCTGACGTAATACGGTAGAAATTAATACGATTTATACCACTTTGAGCCTTTGTGGAATGCGTTGGTTGTTGCCATTCCACCCCCCCCCCCTGCTTCTATGTTTCCTGAATATTTTCTATTACTCTTTTTTTTTCTCACTCTTCTACTTTACCATTCATTTTAGATGTCCATGCATTCTAACAAGGTTTATCCATGTTTGTCTTTGAGTCAGGCTGATGTTTGTTGTCCTTGGAGAGAGTTTGATTTGCATTTAAATGTCTGTGAGAAATGCGTGTTTTGGTCGTCTGTTGCTGGTCTTTGCAGCTCATTTGTTGCATCTCTGGTTGCAGAGTAAGGTCAATCACGGTCAGCTAAACCTAACTGATCTGTAAGATTATTCAAGCAGGAAGAGAAGCAGGCCTTTTCCAGAGGTTTGGTCTCTCTGCAGCTCCGTGCACTGCAATCGCGGTCAGCCAGAGAAGATCCAGGCTGCTGTTTGGTTTTAAATTTCTCTTTAGCTTGATTTATAAATGTTAATATATGGTTTAATGAATAATTCTGAGAGATAGAACAACACTCATATAAACGATGTTAGCCTGGTCGAAATAAGTAAAAGCAAATGTAAGACACTTTCAGTCATATTAAAATGTTTTAAGGTTCAAATGTAAAAGGTAAAAGTCAGGCAGTGATTACTCATACCATGTCAAGCAATTTGTCTTATGTTGTCATTGCAATAGGATGTAAAACATGGTGGGATATTAATTATGTCCAGAAATCATGTTTTTTTCAAAAATATAAAAAAGTGCATCTCAGAACCATAACAAAACACAAACACATTATTACCTGCAGCTTTAACACAACTGGAGTTAAACTATTCATCAAGCTTACAGGAATATAACTGCAAACTGTGAATTAGGTAATTAATAATAATTAATAATAATTAAAAACACATTTTTATTTAGTGTTTTTGTTTAATTGGAATAAAAACTAAATAAAAAAAACACCATCAGTTTTAGGTGTTGGGAACTGGTGGAGCAGAACCACCAACCCTATCTAACATTTAGCGAGCCGCTGTCAGAATGCTCCTCCCATTAAAAAACAACTTCTTTAACTGCATTATTTTTCAGTAACTTGCTCTCTCACAGTGTTAGTCCATGCCTCCAAACTAAACATGGGTTCCAGAACAAAACTGCTGTGATGTTAATCATATATGTGGTTTCATGTAAGTGGTTTGATGGTATATGTTGTGCTGTACGTGACAGCTGAGTCACATGGATGTTAGTCTGGAATCTGATGTGTAGGCCTTATGCAGACAATGACTAATGGTAATATTTGCCCAAGAAATTAGAATCTTTTTGTTTTTTGCTTTAAAATAAGTTACAATGTTTGAGTGATTTTCTATGTTTAACTGTACTTTCAAATAAGCAAATAGATATTAACATGCTGATACATGGCAGTATCAGGCCAGATTTTTGGAAAAAAAAGAGACATTTGAGACCTTTACAAATTTATTCCACTTCTTTTCTGTCTTTTAACCTTGTTGGCTTTTCTTTTTCACGCTTCTGACCTTAATTGCAGAGTTTGTCTCGTACAACTGGGAAATGTGCAGTCCCATATCTGTAGCTCCCTGGCCCTGGGTGGGACTGTCTTCTGCACAATATCCCACAAAAGTGCACACATATGGAAGTTAATACAGCATGTACAGTGAGTTTCTCAGCAATCTGCCATCTGAGAGCCTGTTTTAGCGCTGCATCATCCTTGGTGAGAGTGGCGCACATCAGGACAAATCCTTCAGGGAGGAGGGCCCTTTTGGCATCCTTATTTCAGTTGGAACACATGGAAAGGGTCTGCTTGGGATGTTTCCTTTTCCTCATCAGCTCACACTTCCCGCAGATGGAGGATGTGCTTTCTATTTATATAGCCTCTGGTTTCTGCTGTTCTGACTTTGCCCCCTCTCGGTCAAAGAAATGGTTAACCTTAAAGGGCCCTCTGCCATCGCTCTGGTTTAAAGCCAATCATTCCTCACAGCACGTCAGATCCATTTAGCATAATCTGGAGTTTTATAGCGCTCCCCATCCCCCTAAACTGCAATCTGATAATGAGGGGCCGCCTCTTTTCTGTTTTCTGCAGCGCCTGCTAGGTTCCAGCTGATTGAAGAAAGAAAGGAAAGAAAGAATATGGACATATGTGTAATTTAGTTATACAATGTGCTTTTAGATTTGTGACACACATTAATGTGAGGAAGCAACATTTTCTGTGCCACCTCATGCAGAAAAGCTTTGGAATAAAATGACAAGCAACATATATGGTCAATAATGGTAAATATATCTGATAGTTTATTAAAATTCTAAGAAGTTATAACTTACTGTACACAGTTTGAACTTTTAAAAATCAAAAACCAACAAAACACATGATTTTAAATTCAATACAATCTTAGACTTCAACAATACTCCAGACATCCCACCGTGCGTTCTTTGGGAAGCAGCAAAGGCAGTCATGAGAGGGAAAATCATTTCTTATTCAACGCACAAAAAACGCAAAGAGAAAGCAGATTTATTAGAATTAGAAAATAAAATCAAAACCCTGGAGACTGCTTATGCTGCTTCTGCACAGGAACGCATTCTGGGAGATCTGAAAAATTTAAAGCTGCAGTTAAATGACATCATTAATAAACAAACACAATTTCAAATACAAAGGCTACGACTTGAAAGATTTGAAAACTCTAATAAATCTGGCAAATTTCTGGCTAATCAGCTTAAAATTAACAGAGAAAAATCATCAATCACCTCTATTATGGACCAAACAGGAAATGTCACCCATGACCCGGTCAAAATTAATAACGAATTTGAAAACTTTTATAAAAACCTGTACACACCGCAGATCAATCCGTCAGAGCAAAGTATTGACTCATTTCTTAATAATGTAAACCTACCCAGGCTAAATGAGGATCAAATCACAAACTTAGATTCTCCGCTCTTGCCGTCTGAACTTCATGAAGCTCTGTTACTTATGCCCAATGGTAAAGCACCAGGGCCTGATGGCTTTCCTGCTGAGTTTTATAAAGAATTCTGGGAACAACTGGCACCAACATTTTATAAAACTGTCACATCTATTAATGAGAGCCAATCAATGCCACCTAACATGAACTCAGCCAACATAATTCTTCTTCTAAAACCAGACAAAGATCCCACTAGTCCTTCAAGCTATCGCCCCATTTCTTTAATCAATGCAGATGTAAAAATTATCTGCAAAGCACTAGCACAGAGAATAGAAAAAATCACTCCTCACATAATTCACTTCGACCAGACTGGATTCATCAAAGGCAGACACTCGGATGATAATGTCCGTAGACTAGTTAATATAATAGACTTTGCCACCATTAAAAACCAGGAAATGACGGTACTATCGCTGGATGCTGAAAAAGCCTTTGACAGAGTTAATTGGAAGTTCCTTATTGCTGCCCTCCATAAGTTTGGTTTTGGAGAAGCATTCATCAATTGGATCAAAATATTATATCACAACCCCAATGCATCAGTTAGAACTAATAAACAGACTTCAAACAGGTTTTTTCTTGGAAGAGGAACCAGACAGGGCTGCCCACTCTCTCCTTCTCTTTTTGCTATATTCATTGAGCCTTTAGCTGCAGCAATAAGACAGAATGAGAGCATTATAGGAATAAAAACCAAACACAGCCATCATAAAATTAGTCTTTATGCGGATGACATATTACTGTTTTTAAGGAATTTACATTCTGTAAATGAAACAGCAATGATCATAAATGAATTCTCCTCCATATCAGACTATTCCATTAATTGGAATAAGTCTGTTTTATTACCACTCAACAGGAATATGGAACAAAGACTCACAATTCCAGTTAAAACAGGAAATATCAAATATCTGGGTATCTACTTTTCCCCCAAACTATCAGAACTGGTGCAGCTAAACCACACCCCATTACTGAAAAGCATACAGGACGATCTAACACGCTGGACCAACCTGCCTCTGTCCCTTATGGGCAAGGTAGCCACGGTTAAAATGAAAATCTTACCCAAGGTTAATTATCTCTTCTCAATGATTCCCACACAACCGCCATTAAAATGGTTCAAAACATTAGACTCATCCATATCAAGCTTTCTATGGAACAACAAACCTGCAAGAATTAGTCTAAAAACTTTAAAATCTGCAAAAAGCTGTGGAGGATTAGAACTACCTAATTTCCACAAATACTTTCTTGCAAATAGATTACAATATATCTTAAAATGGTTAAAAAATAATCCAGAAACCAACTCATGGTTAGACTTGGAACAGGTGTTATGTGGAAAGATCAACCTGTCACAGCTACCATTTATTAGCCAAACAGTTAAAAAACAGGATTGTTTCAAAAGCATTAATATAAATGCCACCTTAACAGCCTGGTGGGAATTTCTCAAAATATCAAAATCATCAATTCAACCGTGCAAAATGACACCCATCTGGAACAACCCGGACATCCTTATTAACAAAAAAATGATTCACTTCCCAGCTTGGCAAGCAGGGGGCATAAAACAACTAGAGCACGTAATTATTGATAGAAGATTCATAACCCCCCAGGAACTTCAAGACAAACATGGAATAAATAACTTCTTGGAATATCAGCAACTTAAATCAAGTATTACTAAAAAGTATAAAATTAAAGACGACGATTTAAAGCTACCAGATGTAGTTACCACTCTGATTAATTTTTCAATGAATAGAACTCTCTCCAAAATATACAAACTTTTATGTAATTTAGATAACAATATTGCCCTTCCAACAAAAAAATGGGATGCAGATTTGAGCATCAGCACAGATGAAAGCTTCTGGTCAGAACTTTGTCTAAACACCTTTAAACTGACAAAAAGTCCAAATCTGCAGCTAATCCATCTCAAAACTCTTCACAGAATTTACTACACTGGACAGAGGATGTTCAAGATGGGTCTCAGTAACTCAGACATTTGCGAGCACTGTGATAATAATCTACCCGACAGCTACATGCACGCACTGTGGTTCTGCACTCCTGTCAGGGCTCTCTGGCAGCAGGTATGTGCCGATTTATCAGTCTGGCTTAAGGTTTCAATCACTGCCTCACCGTCACTTTGTGTGCTTGGTGACATGAGTGCCATCGATATAGAAGAAGGATTAGCATCTATCATTTTCATAACTCTTTGTATTGCCAAAAAAACTATTTTAATAAATTGGAAAAACAAGAAAAATATAAACATAAGTCAACACAGAAATCTGCTGTTTGATCATATCAGCTTGGAAAAAATGTCAGCCCAAAGCTCAAGTAACTTTGAAAGAATTCAGTCTCTCTGGTCTCCTGTGGTTGACTCCATGACTTAGGGGGTGGAGGGCCTGGTCGTCGCTGCTCCTTGCCCTTCTGCCGTGGTTTGGGGTGGGGGTCGGGGCTTCCGGTGCCTGGCGGGGGCGGTGGGGGGGTCCGTTGGTCGGGGGGTCGGGTCCGGTGCCTGGGTGGGGCGGGCTGGGGCGCTGCGTGGTCCTCTGGGCTTGGGCGTGGGGGTGCGTGGTGGGGGGGTGGGGTGGTGGTCTGGCTTGGCTTGGGGGGGTGGTCCCTTTGCCTGTGCTGGGGGGGGTTGGCGGGGGGCCCTGCTCGGGTGGGGGGGGCCCAGCGGCGCCGGATGGGCTGCCCATCTGCACCTGGGGCTGGGATCGGCCCTTCCCTGGCTCTGGGACGGGACGGGACAACCCTCTCGGGGCCCCCGGTCGCTCTGGGTGTCACCCGCTTCGGCTGCGGGGTCTGGGGTGGGGTGGGGTGGGGGGCTTGTCGGCCCTGTCCTGTGGGGGGGCGTTCTGGGGGGGAGGGGGGGCCCATTATTAGTACGGGTCGGGGGGGCTAGCGGGTCGGGGTCTCCGCTGAGGCAATCAGTGGTTGCCTCGGCCGGTTGGCCTCCTCGGTCCCGTCGAGGCCTGACCAGAGCTCTTCTAGGGCCGGCGTCTGGGGGTGGGGGCCTGGGCTTGCTCCGGGGGGGGGCGACGCTTTCTGGCTCCTCTCTCTCTGTGTGGGGTGGGTGGTGCCGGGCCTGGGGTGTCGGCGCCTCCGGGGGTGGGCCCCTGGGCTGGGTGGCCCTGGCCCCTTTGCTGGGGGTGGGCTGGGGGACGGCTGTTTGACCACCGGGGGACAGTCTACCAGCTGTCCCCAACTTACCCCCTTCCTTATATAACCTCATATTAGGGTGAGGGGGTGGGGGGTTTAGCCTGCGATGCGCCTTGGGGGGGGGCTACTTGGGAGTGGCCCCCCTCCTATGGTTGCCGTATGGAGTGGGCCCCCCCTCTTTCGGTTTTATTTGCACCTTAGACACGTAGGGTCCTTGGTAGGGGGGGTGCTTGGACATCACTGCCAGCAAGCAGCAGATGTCCTCCTGGCACCCTACCCGCCAATTTTAACCGCACCTTAGACATTTAGGGCCCCTTGGTGTGGAGGGTGAGGGGACATCACTGTGAGTAATCAGGAGATGTCCCCTTAGTGCCCTACTCGCCAATTTTAACTGCACCCCCCTTAGTACACACACCCCTCCCCCTTCAATATATACATTCAAACATAAACACACACACATGCACACAAACACCCTCTCAAACACCCATACACGCACACACATTTTACAAGGAAGGTGGGACCTGGGTCCATCTGTCCCCTACCCCGTCCCTGGTGGGGGGTGTGGGCCCCTTGGCGATGGCGGCCGTGTCCCTTGGGTGCCGGCTCCCTGGGCCCGGCGGTGCTCTCTCCGCACGGTGGGGGGGTTCATATTACACCTGAGCCGGGGGTGTTCGTGTCCCTGGGGGGTGGGTCCTGGTCCTTGCCCCTGGGCGCTGGGCCCCGCCAAACTTCCAACATGGCCGAGCCTGGTCGGGCCATATTTATAACATCCCTTATGGGCCGCCCTTTTTTCCCCGGGGTTCCCCCCTCCTGGGCGGGGGCGGCGGGCCCCTGCCTTGCTCCTACCTGGACCAACCGTGGGCCGGGTGGGTGGCTGCCTGGAGTGCGGAGCGGGTCTCCCTTGGGGGGTCCTGGCTCGTACCTGGGGTCGGGGCGGGGGGATGCCCGGAACTCCTGGGTGGTGGTGGGGTGCTCGTCTGGGGCTGTGGGCGTCCCTCTCCGGTGGGGCCCTGCGTTGGGCTCTTCCGGCGCGGCGGGGGGCTGCTTTCCTGGCTGGGCTGGGGCGGCGCTCTCTTTCCCTCTGCGCCTCCCTGCTCTCTGGCTCTGGGGGCCTCGCGGCGGTCCTGCTGGCCCTGGCCTGGGTGGCGGTCTTGGTCGCCCGGGGGGCGGTTGTTCCCTGCCTGTTCCCGTGTGGCGCTGGGGGAATTCCGGCTGCCGCTGCTGCTGCGGCGGGGGTATGGGTGTGGGGGTGGCTGGGCGCTCCTCCTCCTTCTTTTCACATTCCACCATCCATTTTAGAAGAACATAAACACTCACCTGAGCACAGGTGTTAGCTCACCTTTGCACTAATAGTTTGCATGATTGAATGAATGAAAGATTTCACACTAGTTGGTTTAAAGGCATAAGTATGCGTTCGTGAACACTATCTGTTTTGTGTGCATGTTGACATGTGGACATTTCTGCGGCTAGCAGGTGTGTTGATAATATTTGAGTGTGTGTGAACAGGCCCCGCCCTTTTTGTACTACATTTGAACCGTACCGTAACGATAAACAACCAGTAAACCTGCCTGCTCTATGCTGCTTCATGGTCTTACCCCCCTTCCCCTCCTATTATCACCCTCCTACCCCCCCCTCTCTCTAACGTCCCTCTCTCTTGTTCCCCTCTTTCCTTTTCCGTCCGGTCCAACACCAAAGATTTTCAAACATGATTGAAATTAATAAAGTTTGGCCTCAATTACAAAAGGGGTTTATTCAGACATACCTTTGGTTTGTCTGAAGATGAATAACCCCTCTTGTTAGAATAAAATATGTCCAACACAAGAGGCCCTCAGCTCTCATCTGTTTGCCTAGCTGTTGGACAGGACAAGTTGAAAAAAAAAAAAAAAAAAAAAAAAAAAAAAAAAAAAAATTCAATACAATCGAAAAACATAATTTTTTATGGATCCTGTCTTTATAACTTTGCAAAAATAAACACCTTTAGCAATAATGCCTTATTTGCTATTTTTAATATTAAAAAGAAAACATATCTGTTGTTTTTGAGGGAGAGAAAAAAGACACCGGACGAGCCCCAATTATGTTACGCCCCTTTTTAGGTCTAGGGGTAATTGGAGGAGCATAACATAAAACGTAATTGTTTTGGCCACCAATTTTAAATGAACAAAAAAACCAAACAAATGTCTACATAAAAATATGACAAATGTATTTATAAATTAATAAATAACAAACAATAATAACTTAAGGTGAAGCTAAAAGGCTTCAGGGTGAACCAAGGCCAAAATAACAAACAAAACTCCACCTAACTGAAATCTGTTTTCTTACCTGAACCAAAAGAAAAAGGGAAAACAAAGACAAACGCTAACTTCCCTGGACTAACATGAACAGGAGAAAGAAGTACTAAAGAAAATGGCAGTTCACTCCTGCAGCTTCACTTGATCAAAACTACACTATACAAAAGACTAAACAGAGTGGGCCTGGACACAAAACTACAAGTACAACTAAGTGCAACACACAAACTAAAACAAATGGAGAACTACAAAACAAAATGGAGAAGAGGGCCAAGCTGCAGTGGAGACCGGTTGCAGCCAAGCTCCCTTCTCCCGGGCTGGAGGTCCAAATGGTGCTGCCTCCATCAGCTTGAGTCCAAATGGAGGCCACACCCTTTCCAGCACAACACCTGAAAATAATCACACAGTCACACACAAAGATCCACAAAAACAACAAAGTCCCACTCTGATAGAAATAAAATACAAAAAACACAGAACAAACAAAACCAAATACGGCCACAGCCGGAACATATATACCTCCCCTTTCATCCAGACCAAGTAAGCGTTTTCTTGTCGCGTTACAATCATTTATATGAATGATTCTCTCCGCTCAAAGGCAGACAGATGAGCTCAGAGATGCAGAAGGAAAGAAAGCTGCCGATTAAATGGAAACACACACACCTATAATAAAAAGAAAGAACACACCATATCTCATTTTGCCTTGGATGCACAGAGGCTCACACCCACAGATAAGGCCTCCGGTGGGTTGTTCTTGACACAAATGAATTCAGAATCAACAAAGGCTTTGGCTTGTTTAGTGAGGATGTCTGTTGTGGAGGTGGCGGTCTAAGTTTTGTCTTCCTTTCACTGACAACATCTTTCCTTTTGTAAACTTTGAGCTGGGAGAGACAAACATGTCACAGAAAATAACCTTGTCTCATACTGTTTCAGTAAGGAAAAGGGAAAACTAAGCTCTTTATTCAAGAAAATAAGCTTTAGAATGGCCCATTTTGAAAAGATATTCTTAGGATTATTTATTTTATCTGTTCAGTTCTGATGTAACACCCAAAGAAGCATGAATTGGTCCTAAATGTATTCTGTAAAAAGCATTAAAAACAATAAAAGGAGCGCCGCAGTGGGGCGTTGCTCTATAAGCTCAGCAGTGCGTGAAATGTGGGGGAAATCAAAGATATCTCAATGCTGCAGTTTTCATCAGACACATTATTAAAACTCGTCTTCTCTAATTTTAACTAATCTGGCCTGAATTGGGCAGGTTCACTTGGGAATTGATTTGTTGAGCCTGGGAGCTGTCCCATAAATTGCAATGCTAATGGAGGGACTGTGTTGCCCTCCATCCCTGATAAAGGCAGATTTAAAGAAGATATTTAACACAGAAACATTTATCAGGACCTGACAGGCGGGCAAATTAAAGTCGGTGTTCTTGCTTGATTGGCTTGATCCACATCTTCCCTTCTGGTGGTTGATGCGTGACGTATTTTATCTGACCTAAACTGATTTGACCACCTGGATGTGGAGGAAAAAAAAAACTTCTGCTTGGAGGAGTTATGGCTCTCTTTCTGAACCCACAAGGGACAAATAATATGTCCTTTTTAAGTTTTCTTCATAAAATAGCTTTAGCTGACCATTGAACAGTAATCCCCCATCCAGATAGCGATGATTTGACTTTGACTTGTTTTTGTAGCTGACACATTAAACTGAAACTTCAAAACAGCTAAATGTATTTAGTAGATTAACGGAAGTGGAAAAGTGCTGCCTAAATCAAGTCAATTTGCCATCTTAACTCACGATTCACAAAATAATAGCTTAACAACTGGGCCATATCATTCTTCCATTCAATTGGGCAGCAGTGGCTCAGGTGGTTGAACAGGTCTGCCAGTTATCAAAGGGTTGTCGGTTTGATCCTCGCTCCTCCCAGCCAACTGTCGTTGTTTCCTTGAGCACGGCACTTCACCCTCCCCGCCTCCAGCATTGCTCCACTGGTGTATGACTGTGTATTATTGTCCCAGTGTCAGAAGAACAAACCACTGTCCACACAAAAGGTTAAGGTGCTCTTATTCTTTATGTCATTTCCAGGCAAAGTGTGAGAAACATGCATCCATTGACGACACTATAATAGGGAAGCAGCCTACGATGCAGCACCATGGAAGCCAGACAACTAAAGGCACCCCTCCATCTTGAAAAGAGATGAAACCAACCCAACTATCAATCAAAATCAAACGTATTTCCTAAGAAATAAAAGAACATTCACATGCATTTTCCTTCTAACAAATGCAACATGAATAAACAAAAAATATCTTCAATTTAACAACAATCTTTAAACAAAAATGCAAAATAAAAAGAAATCATTTTGAATTTAAAACAGGATTGTCAAAGGAAATCAAAACAATAGGTGGGTCCTCTGGACCCCCTGGATACAGGAAGTGCTCCTAAAAGACCAGGAAGTAAACAAATAAAACACTGAGAACAACTAAAAGCAGGTGACTACAAAAACTAAACAAAGTGAATTGCAGTAACCGTTGGAACCTTACAGCTGAACAGTGTGTGCACCCACTGACGCTGTCAGAAACAAATCCACTTTATCAGATTCTCACACCGTGACAGGCGTGTGCTCTGTCACACCCAGTGATGGTCAGAGCGGCCATAGGCGTGTACTGAGAGCCACGCCTTCATCAGTCTGCCCCAGGGCAGCTGTGGCTACATCAGTGGTTTACCATCACCAAGTGATGAATGAGGAGTCAACGAATAATGGACACAATGTAAGCGCTTTGAGTGTCTGGAAAAGCACAGAAAAAAAGAAAACTGTATAATAGCACATGCTATAATACTATGTTGGTTTACCAACAGTTATTGGTAAAAAAAAAAAAAAGACAATTCATGTGTATAAATTAGGAAAACGTCTGTTGTGGCACATCATCAATAGAAGAGAAATATTTTCATGATGAAATGAATAATCTTGATGTAAAGTATGCTTTATAAAAAGACAATTCTGATGATTGGCTGAATTGAGAAACTCGGATGAAGAACAATGGTACATAAAGAAAAATCAAGAGTCTAAACTGACATGTGGGTACCTTTTAAGTCATTGGGCTACAGAGATACAGCACAGAAAGGTGAGATTAGAGGCACCAGACTTGAGAGATAAAGATGGGGGGGGGGGGGGGGGGGGGGGCAACGCCTGAGGATGTCTTTGTTGTCCTCCACATGACCTCACCTGACTGGCGCTGCCACATCCTCCTTTGTTGGCCACATGTCTGTTAATGGTACTCCCATGGGGACTGACGGCTCTATGTCCCTCTGTTGCCTCCATTCAGTTCACCTCCCTCCTTTGTTCACCTCCTACCCGCCTCATCTTTTTTGCAGAACTGGCGATTTGATGAAGAACCAGCTCAGTGGATAACTGCCTCTACTTTTGGAGGTTACTCATATTTTTTCTGTTTTGTGTTCATTGTTTTTTTTTTTTTTTATTGGTGTTCTAAAATGCTGCCACCATAATTCTATAAATACTGGACAGAACTGACAAACAATAAGTCAGGCAAATTTTTATCATTTGAAAAAAAAGGTCATACTCACGCTTATCTTCTGAGTCCGTCTGCAAGTAAAGTGATTTGTTATATTTCCAGAGCCCCTCTGTTTTTATCTGCAGAGGGATTTCATGTCAACTGAAGCTAACAAAAAACTCTGAGCTGATAAATGCTGTCATTTAAGTTCCTCATGCAAGCATGGTGGTAATTTTATGTATGAAATAACATGTCTGTCATGTTGTTAAGCTGTAATTACCCTTCCAATGTTGCAGGATAATGTGATCCGGCAGTATTTACCTGAAGTGCTATCAGTCAACATCATGACGAACACACATGGGTGCATTTTAATACCGATAAGGAATTTGTTCTTATTTTAACCTACAAGATTGTAAAATTAAACATCTATTAAGAGAAATGAAAAAAACAAAAAAAGGCCACAAGTTTCATACTCGGGTATCATCAAAGTTGCATTTATGCATCAATTAATAAGGCTAAACCAATCTTTACATAAATTATATGATACTACATCATGAAAATATGGATGGATTATGTATTTGAAACAGTATTAAGATTATTTCAGGTTTTGTGCTAATTCTTAATGCAATTATTTGACTTTCTAGCAGTGATGAAAGTCTTCCGGGAATTCCCGGAAATCCGGGTTTTTGAGCAAACCGAACGTACTTTCCGGGAAATAAAGACCTGATCTCTACGGACAAATCGCTTTCCGGATTAAAAAATGGTCTGAAATCAGCTAATTTTAGCTTTATTTTCTATATTTCTCCGCAGATCGCTTCCTCTATGGTCGTGGCCATCTCTCGTCTTCCCGGCCTAATTGACCAATGACGGGACCTTTTAGTTGCTTTCGGATGCGTCGATGGGTCTGATTGGCTCTGTCTGCACCACGTGGTCAGCGTGACTTGCTTCCCTAGAGACCAAAACTGGCGGACCCACGCTAAACTTTCACAAACACATCTGAAGAGTTTGCGATCAAATTTGTGTTAAAATAATGGCAGGCATCGTCATTATTGAGCGTGGTCACGACCTCAGTTGTGAGAAGACGATAAAAAACAAATTGAAGTGGTCTTGGCTGGAAAAAAAAGATTTTTAAGGTAGTGTAGGTCAAATACTTTTTTGTGTAAAATAATCTCAAAACCACATTTTGAAATAATTTCAATTTTAGTTTTGAGTTTCAGTTTTTATTTTGAATACATTTCTTTATCTAATTTATTTGTATTTCCTAATTACCATGATTTAGTTCAGTATAGTTGACATTAATTATAAGTATTTGATGGTTTGGACCCGCACTCCCTTAAAAAATAATGTTTACAATGTTTAGCTTAGTTTGTATGTTTGTTTTGATATTTCCCAGATTACTTAGTATTGGTGTTAAGGAATTGATGTATTATGTTATAGAATTAAAGTTTAAAGCAGATCCCATATTTTGATGTAATTATAGTTTGAGAAAACAGTGCAAGTGGATGTTGTACATCAGTCATTTCTAAAGCAGAAATAATGTATAAATAACTGAGGTATTTTCATAGAATATCATAGTTACTGGTGTTCTTTTTGCCATTTGGGGCTTTGATGTTACTATATTTTAGCAATTGTATGTTTTGCAGCTTTAAGGAAAAGCGTAGATTGTAGGATTGTGTTACTTTGAGCAATTTTCCAAATTCTTTTTTAGGACCAGCAAGTCCTTAATGGAGAGTCAAACTAGGGGTTTGAATGACAAATCATGATGCTCCAATTAGTCTTAGTTTCTTGATAAAGAAGTGAATAACTAGTTGCCAGAATGCACCAGAATGCATCTAAGACCACGTATTTTTCCAAAATTTCGCTCTGTGCCCGCCATATCGCTCAAAGAAAAGTTCAGGGATTTTTTCCTTACCTGACTTTCATCACTGTTCTAGTTTAAGGTCCACTCCCATCATCATTTAAGCTATTCTAAAAGTATTTCCAGTGATGTTTTAATTAGGTTATGTTGTAGTTCTGTATTGTTTTCTAGGGCAGTGCTTTTTAACCGGTTGTGTGCCGTGGGAAATTACCAATTCACTGATCTAAAAACATTTACCATCTCCATGCAGGATATCAGCTCTGTGTTCGTCCAAACAGGCCCTAAGAAAACACTGAGTGGTTAGGAATATGAAAGATCATAAAATACTTTTTCCTTTGGAACAAGTGAACAAAACAATGAAGCTAAGAGAAGCGAGTCTGTCTTCCCTGTTAAACGTCTTGAAACCACAATGAACACGCATCAAACAGTTTTTAAATCTTCTTGATAAAATCAGAGGTCAACAGTTTAGTTCTCCTTCAAGGTTTGTGTTTATTAACAGCCAAACATCCCAGATTTTGGTCCAAGTCATCTTCCTAACTTAAACACCTTTCTAAAAAAGAATATGTTTGTTTTTTTGTAAGGTTAGATAAAATTGCATGTTAATAAACTATAGGGTAAAACAACTACCAGGGTAAAATTTCTAATAATTTAGTTGAAAATTATTACTGAAAACTAACTTAACTTTTATTACATCTTTTAGAAAAAACAGCTGCAACTTCCAGCTTTTTCTGCCACAATTATCACAAAAATGCATGTGAGATTGCGGCGGGACTGTACATCAATACAGACTATAAGTTTCTCCTTTTTTAATTTTTGGATGCTGCTGTGCCGCGGGATTTTTGTCAAGGATAAAGTGTGCCTTGGCTCAAAATAGGTTGAAAAACACTGTTCTAGGGCATAGTTTTGGCAAAGTGCCAGTAGTTCATTAGAAATTCTCCTCTGAGTTGTGGGCGGGACTGTTGGCACGGACCTACCCCTACCCCCGACCCCTACCCCAAGCCTGACCCCTTCCCCGGTGCTGAAAACTCGGAGCAGAGAGATGGTACCCTGCAAACCATATTTATGCGTCACAACTACAGTACAATCTTTTTCATCTGTTCCAGATTCACAACGATTTCATTCATGCATTCATCTCCTTTACCGTTTTATCCCTATCGGGGTTACGGGGCTGCCGGAACCTATCCCGACTACAACGATTTGAATAAAAAAATACACAGGAATGCAATGTTTCCGTTAATTTTATTAATATCAGAACAATTATGCAAGAACATGTTGAAAACACCAAGAAAACACAATTTTCATTGTAGTGGAACTTTAAAAAAATGGATTTTTATTTTATTTTAAAATACTAGATATTCACTACACTTTTTAATAGCAAAATAACATGATGAATGAGAGTAGTAGGATTTTTTTTTTATGAAATAGATTGTCATGACAAACGTTTTAGGAGTGTTGCTACATTTGGGCCTCAGGTTTCTCATTTGATTATATTATTAATTCAATTCAATTCAATTTTATTTGTATAGCCCAAAATCACAACAACAGTCGTCTCGATGGGCTTCGAAGTAAAACATGAAAATGGACCTCCAGCCTATGCTCACACTAGAATTGAACCTGGGCAGAGCTGCTAAGCGCTTAAACATGTGCATGTTGGTGCTTGACGAGGCTGCATGGCCGCAAACCTGTGTCCAACATGCTTCATGCAGTCACATTCCTCCACTGAGAAAACCAGAAGCCTAATTGCAATGGTTGTCTAAAGACAGTGAACTTTGTATTTTTGCTGAAAACCCAGTTAAAAAAAATCTTGGCTTCTAATTTATTGTTAAATTAAGCAAATATCACATTAGCGTGTGCACTATAACACCCAACCAAACATTTTGACAGGGCACCCTGTACCTCTTAAAATTACTTCAATATCAGTAAGCACAACCAGAATTAAACCGTATAATAGTTGCTCCAGTTTATAAGGGGCGTTGTCATGTTGTAAAAAAAAACCAAGGCTTTTAAGTGCACCTTTTAGTTCTGAAAATAAGGTCCACATTTTTTTAAACACCTGCTTCAATAAAATAACTCCCTTTTCTTTTGTTTTGGCTGAGGGGATTAGTAAGGAAGCAGGAAGACGTTTGCCACCATATCATCTTCTTTCTTGACCTTATCTAATAATTTTTTTTAACAGAAATAATTCAGATTGGGTCTTGAAACGGTTGCAGTAGCTCTGACACAAAACATTTTTATATCTGGAGGAATTTGCAGTTAGGTTTTTCTCCAGTGTTCTCACAGTGGATTTTTCCAAGCCCAGAAGTCCTAAAAAAAAGCCCCACAGTGGTGTCATCTCTGAGGCCTGTCAGGCTTTCATCAGCAGACCACAGAGGACAAACCTGCAGGGATTTTCAGAGCCATCTCCACTGTGAGAAAAAGATGCTGATTAGAGAAAGGCCGTGTTGGATTGACAGTGAACGGTCAGCTATGTCAGCTCACACCAACCCCTATAAATTGCCAGATACAGATCCTAATGTAGCTGTCTTTACCATTTCCAACAATGCATCAGCTGAAGTCCCTCTGGGATCCTGCGCTCTGAGGAAGTTTAGAGTGGGGGGACGGGATTGGAGGCGGGCAGGCCGGAGCCTAAAGCAGAGAGAAAGTTCTGTTTGAGAAACAGAAACAGCAATGGCGAGTTGTGTGTCTGTCATTCCTGCATCAGAAGCAAAAGGACAGAATGGAGTGACAGGCATCTTAGTGGCGTTTTATCCTCTGGATAAAATGTGCCCTATCTAATGAGACCACACATATGCATGCAGGCAAATGCATAAAATGAAGTCCGCATGTATGGGCCTGCATGTTAAACAACTAAACAATCACATGGCTGTATGCACATAACCAATATGGTCACAAAAATGACTGTTAGCTACCAAATTTTATTTACGCTCAACTTTTGTTGTCCCTTGTGTGCCTCATTCATCACATTTATGCAGCTTGGCTTTTTTCATCTAGTTATACCACACGTCCACATCCAGAATCTGTCAGTCATGGTTGTAGAAGATGGAGATGAAAATTCTCCCAGCAGAGGAGGTCTGCAAAATAGCTAATTTCCACCTGTCCTCGAGACACAGATCTCTGACATTTCTGATTGACCTCCGTTTGCCGAATCAATCAGTTGTGAGTTTCCCAGAGCTTTGTCACTGACTGCTTTGCCTTGCAGGCTCTGGTGCCACGTTTATGAAGACCATCACTTAAATGCTGATCAGATTTTGCACCTCTGGCGGTTGGGGATTATCTCTGAGTGCGTGACTGTGAATGTATTCACTCGGCCTCTTTATTTGCCGGCATGTGTAATTTGCGAGGTTCCTGGTGGCTGAGAATGAATAGATATTTCTGAGGCGATAACCTCAGGCTTACCCAACACATAGTGGCTGCATTTGTTTTGCTTCACTTTTATTTTCTGTCTTGGAGATAGGGGACCATTGTGTGTGGAAAACTATGAATTGGAGATCAATGACACACTATAATTTTCAGCCCCAAGAAAAAGGTCCACATAGATTTATATGCTTTGTTGCTGTCAGTAATAATACGGTTAATGTGTATTTTTCAAGCTTGTCAACAAGACTTGTGCTTTTTTAAGAATGTATTAAATGTTACAAGATGAAATTTAAATTGCCAGATTTTTAAACTTAATCTTTATGTGGATGCATATTTTCTTAATCATAATGCAGCAATATTAGTTTTTTTTCTCTCCAAAGAATAGATGTGTAATGATTTTCAAAGATACATAAATCAAGGTTTGGAATGTCTTTTAACCCTGTTTTTCCTGTACATTAGCCTCAACGTTCTCACTGCATCCCGGTGTCCTCTTTTTGTGTGAACACACTTTGCATGGCCTAGTTTTGCCTAGGAAAACTGCAGAAGAACCTCAGGTGTACATAAAGGGATGACCTCACTTGGGGCTTGTCCTTGTCATGGAACAAGAGCAGAGTTCAGTGTCTCTCAGTCTGCTGCCTCCAGGGGAATACGCCAGCATGGGCTGAGCTGTAGGATCCGCCGTGCCCTTTCTGGCCTAAAACTGTGACGGGCCTCTCTCATTCTGTTGTCACAGAAGCCCCCGGTGAGCCATGGTTACCCCTCGTGTGCTACATGTTGTCTGTTGACAGCTGGATACTAATGGCAGGCCTCACACGGGGGACAACAAATACGCATTGTGCAAAGTCTGTTGTAAATTAAATAAAAAAGAGGTTCTAACTGTACTATGAGGAGGCCACAAACTTTGTCCTAATTTAAAACAGGTTTCTGTGTATTTCTTTGGTCATAATTTGAAAGTAATATTGACAAACTTTTCTATTTTCACAAATAGAAAACTTTTCACAACTTTTTTGGTATTTCAAACTGTTACATTTTCACAGAAATGAAGGTAAAACTGAACTTTTTCTTTTTTCTTTTTATTTAAATGAAATTTAAATTAATCTGAATCGTGAATTAGGAGCAGACAAAAAAAGGCTGTTTGAAAAAGATTGATCTAAACTTAATTGATGCATAAATGCAACAGTGATAGTACCTGGCCAGGCCACAAACTCCCTGCTCTTCTCCATTCAGATGCATCCACTTATAGACAACTAGATCTGTGTACGTCTTTGTTTGAGTTGGCATTTGGCTCAAAACTGTACGGCTGGATAGCTCTGATATTATTTGCCATTTATGTTAGCTAATGTTAGGTTAGGGGTTTGAGGGGCCGTAAGCTAGCAGGATAGTGTGTCACACATGGATCGGGACAGGGATGCTGTGCAACTCAGATGAATTTCTAATAAACTACTGCTGCTCTGCAGAAACTATGTCCAAGTAAATGACAGTTTTTTTTAATTTTGACTTATCATAATTAAAAGACCATTGGGAACACTTTTACAATAGATCAAAAAATGATTGGAGTAGGGCTTTTAAACCTTTTTCTGAGATCTGCTAGAGTAATCTTGTTCTGGAATTTCCTTATTTAAAAAAATATTTTTTTAAATATTATTTAAGTATGTTGCAGGAATGCCACTTCCTTCAAATCTGGTGAGTTGTAGCACTTTTGACCAAAAACAAGCTCCATTCCGTTTGTGAGGGCGGTTAGAAAATGCTCTGCAGCACTTTTTTCTGCAGCCTGCGTGAAATGGATCCAGAGCGGCGCTGCCTCCTGTCTGCTGTTTGGTCTTGTGTTGATTCAGGATTAACACATAAATGACCATCTAAATGAGCTGTAATAGCGGAATAATCTCTGTGACCTATTAGAGAAATGCAGTAATAAAACAAACAGGCACACACAGTTCTTTAAACACTGAGTGCATCTGTAAACACAGCACACTCTTAATTGATTTGCGAGGTTTGTTTGCTTTGTCGCACGCTCACTTAAAGGGAGAGTGTTGAAACGGACCTTTCTATGCAATACCATGGTGGGTTTTGTTTTCAGATGAATACAGAAATACAACAGATTCCACTCTGGCGACAAAAGTGTTTCACCAAAACACTTAAAGAGATTATGTTGATCGCACTCAGAGCGAAACCCTGCAGTGAAATAAAGCTGCAGCCCTTTTTAGCCAATCACAGAGATAATGGAGATAATGGAGAATATTACAGGAGGCAATGCCATTCCAATTGCCATCTTCTATTAAACAGCAAATTTGTAGTCATAAATGCAGGAGATACATGATACATTTTTGTTAGGTTTTGCAGGGATGAAAATGATTTTTTTTTTTAATTGTCTTTGCTTTACAAGCCAGTGTAACTGTTAATCCCTTGTTTTGTCACTTGAAGTAACATTCAAAATAACTTTATTTAGGATTGCAGTTGTTGTTCTCCCTTTAATTGCAGGGTTTTAATTAGTCCCAACTTCAAATGTCCCTTAGTTTGCTTTTATCCAGTTCAATCAAGCTCTGGCTCTGCTTCACAAACAAACATTTACACACAAAACCCCGATGGTGAATCTGTTTCCAAAAGCAAAGCCTTTTCGTGCTGGTAACTGTATCGATTGAGCAGGGCACACTGGGTGAGGCCAATATTTTTCCAGCTCAACATTATGGTCACCCAGGGTCTCATTTTCTCTTTTTTATGACCTGAGATATGATACTCTGTCAGCGATAGCCACCCTTATCCCCTCTGTCTGATGGAGGGCCTGTGCAGAGGATAAACACTCAACAAAACATGCCTGAGGCTTGCCTGCAAGCCCTACTGGAGAGAATATCAGGTATGTCACTGTCATAAAGAAATGTTCTCACCAAACCGCTCTCTGGTGACATTCAAAAGTGTGCAGATGATGTAGGACATCATCTGCACACTTGTCAGAAAAAGTATTTCTGTCTCATTAATTGAAGTTGTCGTCCAACACAACGTTAGATCTTCATGTTTTTCAGATCTTAGTCACCATAGAAACCCGGGATGGGTGCCAGCCATTGCACCATAGAGTCTGAAGTCTCTGTCTAGTGAAATGATCACTTTATTAATTACTCAGCTGTTGATGCTGCACAGCTGCTTGTCTTCTACACCGCATTAGTAAATGCAAGCTGGCTGGATCTGTAGCAAAGTGGGTCTACTATGTGGACTGTCTGCTTTCAGCCTGTCCCGTTTGCCTGCATGAAGCGAATCTGGGTGTCAGATGATGTTGTAGTTGGACAGAGAGAGCAAGAGGAGAGTGCAGCAAAGGATAGGAGTGAAGTTAAACCAACAATGGAGCATAAAAACAAATCATCTATGTTTAATGACTGTCAGTCGACTTGAAGGAAACTATAGAGAGTCTGAGGAGTTACAAAGAATCTGGGTACAACGTGGGAAAACAAAACACACATGAGGAGACTGATTTTATAAGTGCTTTTCATTAATATGAAACATCTGTTAAATCTACGATCAATCTAAGATGGATGTGCATATTGTGCATATAAGCTAGCCAGAAAAAGTCCTCAAAGAAAGTGGATGTTTGTGTTAGCCTGGGGGTGGTGCTGGCAGTGTAGACCCTTTCTGGAAGGGGCTGTTCCTCACTTTCATATGTATGAATGTGAAAACCCACTCATTGTAGAGGAATAATCAGAAATGCATGAATGGATCAAAATACAGCTTTTGAGAGGAATTAACATTATTATACACTTAAAAGATTAAAAGTTGATTTTTCATGATATAGGCCCTTCAAGGACTAACTGAGCATCATAATGACACAGCGAGTCATTTTCTAACTGAGAATAATATGAAAAAAACCAACAGCACTTGATCTATTTTGTCTCGACCGCTGCCATAAATGTCCTGAAATGTTTGTGGGTTTTCATTTTCAATTTTCTGGAAAAGTCTCTGTGCCGCTGGAATTTTTAACATGTTAAGTATTTTTATTAGGCATGTTCACTTGGAAAAGTTATACAATAATGCAGAGCTCCTCAAACTTTTCTCCAACTATTCTAACCAGTAGTTTAATTTCTACTGTGCCCCTAAAGGGCCATTGATGGAAAAAAAAATTAAAAGTAAAAAAAAAAAAAAACCTAACCGGTGTGCACCTGTTAATAACTGGTGTGCACCCATTAGTTGTTTTTTTTTTACTTCAAAGCAATTTTTTTTAACTTCCATTTTCTTTTCATCAATGGCCCTTTAGGGGCTCCGTAAATTTCTCCTAAAAGAAAGGAAAAACAGAACAGAGTCAAACTTGTTGGTGGCTGACTGAGTTTGTTTAGTTTGGTTTGCTTCGGTTGTCTTGTTGAAATGTTCATTCTGCAGTGTCCAGTCCATAATCTTCCTGGTTGTAATGATTCCACGGTGAGCCTGGTGTGAGGATGTGCTTGACTCTGTCCTCACAGTCATTATAGCATCAGTACAGACTTTCCGTGTTTCTGTAGCTTAAAAGCCAGGGCAGCTATCAATCTCAATATTTTCATGTCTCTGCATCCATCTCTTCCCATCACAGTTTTTTGTCAGTCCTCCCCTCAGTTCACAGCTTCTAAACATCCAGCTTTTGTCTCCTGTTATTCAGCTTTGAAATGGATCGATCGTTGAACCTCTAGAAGATTCAGCTCCAGCTTTCTACTGTCTCCATTCACTTCCACAGAGATGAATGCTAATCAATTGGATGTGCACAGGGGAAAGGTGTCTAAAGCCATTATGTCCCCATGTGAGATGTGCATTACCTTGTTTTTAGACATAACTGAAATTACACAGTGATATTAGATTCTTGCTTACATGACAGAACTCCTTGTAGGTAACAGTTTCTTTCCACATTTGCTGCTGGTTTTTCTACACTTGATGTCTGTAAAATCATGACAATTGACAGTTTTTGGCCAGAAATAAACTGTTAGACTAAAGTAGGATTTTGAATCTTGCTAATTTAGCAATTGATAACTTTAGTTTCTCTCACAGTTTTGTTGTTGTTGTCGTATTGCTTTATTTAAAACATTGAAAATCAAGGTTATCAGTCTGAAATTAGAAAAGCTTCTGCCTGTATTTTTGGTCATATGCTTTGTTTTTTTCTTAACTCCTTTATATCTGTTCAGTTTATGTGTTCTGACGTTTAGTCTCTCCTTCACTCAGCATAAACTGATGACACAGTCATGATTTCTTTGTACAAAAGATTGATATTTTGCTTTCTTTGAACTTTGTCTTAAATAAACCAAGCAGCCCTCCAAAGGATTATATCAAAGCTTTTCCACCAAAATCTCACAGACATTCTAGTTCTAAATCCTCATTTTTCGTCTCTCATCTGAGTAAACCCGTCCTCCATCATAGGCAACGAAGGCAACTTCACCCAAGATGAGTTTATTGAAGAGGAACATTTTGGATTTGATCTTTAATCAAAGCAGATGTGATGGCGTGAATGTCATCACACAGAAGAGGCAGTGGCTGCTGCATTACCAGCCGGATCATTAACAGATTCTAATAGAATTCGAAAGACGAGGACTCAAAGTGAAAATGGAGAGAAAGGAGTTGGTGCTGTGTTTGATGCCGGCACCTTTCAGTCTCATTAACTGGGGCTATTGGAACTCGCACCCGTGTGGATCGGTGCTCGTATCTGAGGGACGTCATTAACGCTACACACCACACGATTTACAAAGGTATTAAGAGATTACCGCAGCAGAAGGGATCGCGTTTTACAAGAGCACATGGAAAATGGATTTATCCTTTCATGCTTCTCATCCAAACTTTGTCATTACTATAAGTTCCAAGAGAAATCTAGAAGCGTTTTTCTTATCTGACTCACATCTCTACAAATGATGAACATATATACATACATATGTAGACAAAACCAAAACTGAAGGGACAGTGTAGTACAGTTTTTACTGAAATGACTTGAAATTGACAAAGTAAAGTTAACTATATGTTTACACCATGCATGTGACGCCCATTCTTTAACGCGCTAAACACTCATTCTTAAATGTTTAGCCCATGGTGTTCACACTGAACTGTAACTTAGTGTGAATTGTTAAAGCGGTGCAAATCTTGTAAATCTCGCTTCAGGCTTTTTCTTTTACAGCTCTATTCCAATTGAAGGACTCTTTGTCATATATTGTCACAAACCGCAATTATTATTTTTTCCTCTATGATCAATTTTTAAATGGTTGGTACTTCCGTGAATTAAATAGGATGTCACCAATTTGTCACTACCAAATCCGAGTCCTTGAATGATCAAAGTTTGACCTGGTTTTCAATGCGCGTTTAATGGCCATGCATTTTGTACCTAGAACCTGAAAGCAGTCTACAGAGTTTGAAATGCGGAAGCCCAAAATGCACATTTACATAGACCTTTTATTTAAGTGTTTGCTTGTGTGCGCATTACTGAAGGCAGTGTGAGCGCATCAGCATCATCCATGAAAATTCCAAAGCAGTGTCTGACTTTTACTGTTTGATGTTCTGTGAAGTTGTCATACTTTTGTCACTTTCTAGTTGTTTTAGGGACCACTATGGGTTCCTCTTTTATTCACAGACGAGCGGAAGCAGACTAGGCAGTATATCACACTGTTTTAGTTGCATCTATAGGTAGGGATTTTAATGAAAGGGTCATCTGTGAACCACAGTTGTGGTGATAGGGGCAGAGGCGCATTAAATTTAATGCCAGACGCTCTTAAGAGCTAATGGAGCGCCGCAGAGCTGGATGTAATGCAGCATAGAGGACAGGACAAGACATCAGGCAAACACAGCAGTGAGGCTAATGCCGCATCACATCATCAGATCAGTGACACATTTGAGAGACAGAATGAGTCATGACAGCTGGATGTGTGTTTGTGTGTGTGTGTGTGAGGACCACGCATTCTTTTTCTTTGGCAAAAAAGTACAAAACAGTGGTCTGTATTTTTTTCCTTAAATATCCTCAGAGCCAAAGGTAATGCACAGTGCAGACGTGAGAGATCATATCCTTTCTGTCCTGGATCTTTTGGTAGAGCAGCTGCTCGATCAGACTCCACTGTAACTCCGGAATTGACTTTCCATTTGATATGAAAACAAAGACAAGAACAGAAAAGAAACTCTTGTAAGTGAAAAGCCTGGCACAACATGTAATTTACTGGCGAGCGAACACGTTCTGCACACTGCTGTGGCCTAGGGGCAGAACTGTTCATTTATGGCAACATGTCTGAGTGCAGCAGGCCGATGCCATCACCCCCCCTACTGCCTTTTTTGATGTCAGGGGTGCAGAATAGCAGAGTTTGCAGCAAGACATGAAAAAACAAATCAATCAGCACCCGCTGTGGTTGTTCTTCTTATTTTCCGTTACCTGTTTCCTTCTCTGTCAGAGGTGCTCTGTAGCTGTGTTGATGATTTAAAAGATTAATTGTCCTCTGTGTTTAAAGGAGAAAGAAAATCACGTTTATGAAATGTTCTTGTGCTTTTTCTTTGATGATGGAAAACAGAAGGAAAATTAAGTCTAAACTTACATTTCTAAGTATTTCTTTCTTTAAATCATTGTAAAACAGGAGCAGATGAAAAAATGCAGTTGGAAAAAAAGAGTGTATTTGTTATGTCGAAAGTATGCTTGGCGGGCCTCAAGCTCCCTACTCTGCTCCATTCTGATGCATCCACTAGTAGACAAATAGATCCATGTACGTCTTTGTTTTCCTCCTCTGAGCTGGAATCTGGCTCTAAACTGTACGGCTGGATTGGTCCAATATTGCTCGCCATTTTTGTTGCACCATTTATGTTGGCTTGGCATAGTGAGGGGCTGTAAACTCGTGGGAGGAAGTTTAAATATACGGGTGATGGGAAGTGGGGGTGGGCTTGTTCCGTGCCAACACTCCCACTACAAGTCACAGGTAAATTTCTAATTAATTAATGCTACGCTGCAGAAAATATGTCCTACTAGACGACAGGTTTTTGGAGTTTGTCTAAAAACGGCATAATCATCATTAAAAGACCACTGAGAACACCTTTACAATAGATCAAAAGATGACCGGAGTGGGACTTTCACTTCATTGTGAAACAGAATTTTTACCGTATATGCATTTCAACCGGATTTTCTGTTATAATGTTGACAATTACCTCTAGGCTGAAAAGCAGAGCTGGGATCTGACAGCCTCCCATATGGACCCTTGTCAGGTTTCTCATGTGGTGCTCCCCCTGGGAATCGCTGAAATTCACCAAAGTGTCAAGATCCAAGAAATCCAACTTTCATACCCAACTTTATCACAGAAATGCCCAGGTCCCTCTGCATTCCTGTCATAGACACATTGCAGATTTTGGAAATCTTTGAAACGCATCTTTCCTGAGATGAAACCTTTTACTTTTTTGTCCTCTTGTTATGCTTCATTTTACCTGCCGATTTCCTCTTTTTGTTGTTTTTAGAGTGTATTTTGTTGTTTTGTAAATCTTTAACTTTACATTTTCTTCTTGTTCAAAGGTCATTCAAAGGTTGATACAATTTATGATTATAAACTCATGTGATTCCTCAAGTCCCTTCCAACCCTCTCTGCTGCATTGTAACCTTAAACAAACCACAGCGCTTGTGCATAACCTCATCACTGTCATAAGACTGAAACAGCTGACACAAACGTCTGAAACGAATAGATGCTGTCCATCAACACTCACTGCATAATGCTCTGGGCAGACTGCTTTCCTTAGTTGCTGTGCTTTGTGTTCTGTAACTGACCTGATGCAGCACCTCTTATGAGAAAAAGGGCTTGCAGCTCAATGTGGTTCTGGAAACCAAAAAATACAGTCTTCCCCATGATCCGCCTCAACTTCCTCAAGGTTCTCAGGCTTGATACTTTGAAATTGTGCTTTGCAGTAAAGCAAAAAAAAAAAAAAAAAAAAGAAGACACCCTTTGCAACTCAAGTTTTTCATTATATTTTCCAGTTTTTTGAATGTTCACATTAAGAAAAGACTAACCAAACCCACACATGGATCCAAAAAAGAAAGAAAAGACAGTTTAAAAGTCTAAACACAACACTAATTTACTCTGTGTTGAGGTCACCAAAAAGAAAAGGATACGATAAAGTGGTTGTCAGAATGACTAATTTCCCTGATGAAATCCATCCTGTTTAACCTCGTGGAATAGACTTTAGTGCATGGTGGATTATCATCTTCTGCTATACATAGCCCTGGAATCCCTTTAGACATCAGTAGCCCAGTTTTAGCTCATCAGAATACGTGATTTGAACAGATTGTGCACATCCCCTGATAATCCTCTGACCTTCTTGTTTGTACCTGATAACTCATCTAAATTTCCTATGTATGCTTTGTATACAGTAAGTATGAACGTGACCTAGAGGAATGGAGGCATTATTTTTGCCCTTGCTGAATAAAACCTGAAGGTCAACTTTGCAGGAGGGAGGGAAGCCCACACCGGCATTTGGATTTATCCTTTTACTGTTTTGTGTAGACTCCCTAACCTCTCTCCATAATCTGAGTTTTAATACTCTTCTCCAGCCCTTGAATCTGGAGCGGCGTTTATGTGTTTAAGCTTTCTTATTTCTGTGGGTACCCATGGTAAGTGCTCCCCTATAGCGAGCAGGGCACTTCTGATTGTATGAAGCCTGTTGGAGCTGCTCCACCGCCCTCTTCCTCTTTACCAATCAATTGCTGCTCCTAGCCGGAGTTCACGTCCTTCCTTTCGACCCCTACTACTTCCCTAAAGATTGTCTGTCAGAATGAAAAGCAAGGGAGGAAGACAAAAAAATTAGGGAAACAAAGAGAGCTGTGTGCAAACAAAGGGTCTCAGTTATGGTCCAGAGTGAGACAAAATGAATTGAGAATGTCAGGGCAATTAAATAGCAACAGATAAGACTTGCCACAGTTATGAAGTCATGACTGACTGCTAAATGGTTATTGATTCAAAGAATGCAACTACAGTAGCAGAGACTGGTGAGCAGCACCACAGTTCATCACCAAATCTGCTTTCTGTGTCTTTGTGTACCAGAGCGTATACAGACGTAGAAGAACACAAACCCCAGCATAGTCTTCTCTACACACACACACACAAATACTCACACACAGGCAGACCTGCCCTGTGACACCCGCATTCACCAAATCTGTCCTTCCCCACCTTAATGAGGAAGCTCATTATGAGTAAACAAGCTGCTCCTGCTCTGAATAAGTAACTAGGACAGCCTTGCTGTTCGTTGAGGTGAGGAGCAGCAGGCTGAATATTTTATTGATCCTGCAGGTCCAGCTGCTGATCCATCATGTGTACCCGTGTCTTTAATATAGTGTGTGCAGAACAAAGCACGTGTCTTAGAGTTCATCGGGTTTCAGCAAATGTTAAGTGGCTGTGTCGGTGCACTGTTGCTGGTGGTCAAAGACCTCTCAACTGACTGGACCTCCTTCTTTGATGGTTTCCTTTCATTTAGCCATCAATTTGTTTTGTTCCCAAGGAGGCATTTCAATAGTTAAAACTGCACTGAATTACAGTGAAAAACACCAAGCTGTTGAGATCATTGAGATTACTGTTTATACAACAGATGCTCTTAAATTGAGTTTCTCATTCAGGCACAAATAAAATGTTATCGTCTAAAACTGTCATCATTACACACATTTGTGTTTCTAACATTAAAATAGGTGGAAAATACTGTTAGCTGTATTAGGGTAAGTAAGGCTGATTTATTTGGTTTGTTTTACTGGCCTGCTACATAACTTAATATTGGAAGCATTTTTGTTACAGCTGCTCCAATTATGTGTTTTCAATACGACGACAGTTTTCTCCAGCAAATTCCAGCAAATTCAAATCTTGTACTTAAAAGTAAAGGATGATAGGAAGAGAAAAAAGCCTAAATCCCTTACTGAGCTGAGCCCCAACAGTAGATTCGAATAAAGACTTTCTTTTAAAAAAAAAAACAGGAAACACTTCAGTGTTTTCATTTGGACAAACCACCTTCCACAAGAATGTCAAGTAAAGACTTAGTCACAACTGCCCTTACAAGTGGAAACGGGTCGTCTGCAGGTGAAAATGGACACGCAGAAGGACTGCAGGACAAATCAAGATTGCAAGCCGCTTGTGGATCCCAAAGGGTGAAAATGTTCATGCTGATTTTTTTCTGCATGCATGCTGCGGGTGACAGGTTGTAGCGAACACTTAAACATATAAGCCTAAGTAAGGGTGAAGTGGGTTGGACATAGGCGTATCATGTGGTTTCATTTTTCCATCTTCCCCAAAACCTGCGCACTGTGCAAGGAGCCCAATAGTGCTCTTCAAGTGATAAGTGTGCTCTCTTTGCACATTTTTTGTGTATTCTGTGTGTGCAGCCTGTCTGTTCGAGTTCGTTTGAGCGTCCTACGCGCACTTACATATCATCTTTACTTCCTGTGAGTGCAGCATTTAATTTGGTAAGGAGTCAGTGCATGCATCTTACTAACAACTAGAGCAGGGGTAGGCAATTATTTTGACTCGCGGGCTACATAGGGTTCTAAAATTGGATAGAAGGGCCGGACCAGGAGCAGATGCGTGGAGTGAGAAAGAAATAACAGAATCTGGATTAAAACATTTGGATTGAAAATTATATTTTAAAACAGAGCATTTTAGAGTTTTTAGGTTAAAACTTTTGTTCTCAATTTAGAGCCAATTGCACCAATGGCTTGATGTACCTCGTGTAAAACTTAGAGAAATGCTACGTTCATGTGATGTTTGAACGACAGGAAGAATGAAAAACAACAAATCTTCCAACACCACATGGATGCTAGAGCGGGGCCCCCAAACTTTTTCTTGTGAGGGCCACAATAACTCTTTTTCTTTAAACTTCTTCGATCTTTCTTTTATTGTAAAGCCCTATAATAAAGTTTTATTAATGGAAAAAAAGGAAATTTTTCTTCTTCTGCTGCAGCTACGCATATATCCGCGTTATATCTTTTCACCAGTACAGTGTTCCCTTGTTTATCGCAGGAGTTACGTTCTAAAAATAAACCGTGATCGGTAATATCCACGGAGTAGGATTACTGACGTTTATGGCAGTAAAACTTCTCACTGCACAATTTATACACTTTTCTCAGACAGACATAAACATTTCCACCCTTTTCTCTTGTTTAAATTCTCAAACCTTCATAGAAATTAGCTCCAGGATCTTAGAATGAAAACAAAGATCTGAAGAGCTCCGCGTTTCTGTACATGAGGCATGGCACGGAGGAGATTGATTGACAAGCTCTCCAGCCAATCAGGACACAGAGCAGTGTGCGCTGTTTAAAAAATGCAGCATAATCGCTAAAAAAATGAGCTAAACCTGGAAAGATAAACTGAGACGTAGAAAGGGAAAACTGTCTTCTGTTCTGTTTGACAGGGATTTTAGAGGGTTTCAGGTTGGAGCACAGACTGCAGAAGGTTGAAAGATAATGTCACGTTCTATGCGGGTCTTGATCGTTTGCCAGATAAAAATAAAAAACATGGGTTTCTAATATTGTTCAGTGGGCCGGACCAAACATGGAGGCGTGACGGGTCCAGCCCGCGGGTCGTAGTTTGACCACCCCTGGACCAGAGAGTGTCCAACTTACATAATCCATACAAATACTTTACGATAACTGGTTAACTGGTGGAGGATAAATAATTTGGTTAATCTCAAAGTGATCGATAATTGTCAATTTTTTGGTTATAAAAGGAAGAAAAAAATATGTAACTTATAGATCTGTTTTTATATTTTTTACATGTATCTTTTAGGATTGTGAGCAGAGTGCTAAATTGCATAATTTCGATGGATTTCTACAGTGCAGTGTATTAATTGTGTTGTACTTACCAATACACTAGCTTAGAAATTGTTGACTGTGATGTCTATAGTCTGGCCACCTCAGTCTACATGTGGAAGTGTTTTTAGATAAAACACTGGAGCTCAGATTGGTCATAATTTATGCATCTGCATCAGTCTGTGTAAGGCACAAGAAAGCACATCCTATTTTTTTCCCTGAGTATAAAAAGATGGAAAAGACCAGTAAAGTGCCGTGCAAATGTGTGTTAGGAAGGGTAAGTGTTGCTTTTGGTATTCAAGTGCTGTTTTCAAATTTGCACAACCACTCAGAGGAACACACACACATACACACGCAGGCCAACATGTGTGTTGCTGAGAGGATTGAGAAAGATTTTTATCTTTGTTTATTTCTTTTATTGGGTTACCTCTTTAAAATCTTCACTCTGACTCTGCTGCTGTAACAAATCCCCTCACTTGTAGGATACAAGCCCACAGATTTGTGTGGTTGTGCCTCAGTGGAGTAAAATAATCTGCCGGTCACTGGTGCATCTCTAATTAGCTGCGTTTGGATAGGACTTTGCCTGGCTATATGCTTGCCGTGAACCTTCTATGACTTTAGTAATGGATTATAAAAAGACTGTAGTCATGTCAGAGACATCCTCCTACAGTGTTTGAGCTGCAACTGTATCTGATCTGGTGGGAATAGCTGCCTCAGCAACTTTAGTTTAAAGGTACCTTTTTAAATGAATATTTTCTGATTATTTTTTTTAAAGCTGTAGAGATGTAAATATCCACTTGAACTGTCAGGAGGATGAGCAAGAAATAAATCTTAAGGATTAGGAAAAATATCCTCAGGAGGAATTATTCCAGTATTCATGAACTATGAAATAAATAGTTTTAAGATTTTAAACTAAAATATACCATACTCACTTTCACAGAGAAAGGGTCCCCTGATGGTAAACACAAAAGAAAAGAGTCATAGTTATTAAAATAAACCCACAGTGCGCCTGTCATATACATTTTTAGCCAATCAGGGCAAATCTGTGTTGTCAGTGGTGTTTCCCAGCAGGCACAGTACAATGAGTTACTGCGACATCTGACAAGATGGTGTTTTTCATCCCGGGATGCAGTTGGGCAGAATTTTGGGAGCAGCAGACACCATGCATAGACAGATCTGCATAGTTAGATGCAGCTCTCTGTATTTCTCTTTGTTGCACCGTATAACCCAGAGTAATTGGGTAACTCATGTCCTTAGAAATTATAGGAAACTCTCTCAAGTTCAGTTTGTTAGAGAAGTCATTTTAAACACAAAAAAAGGGGGGAAAAACTTGTATTTTTAACCCTAACCCTAAACTTGTTTCAAGATAAAACAATAAGTTGTTTTTACTCTTATTGTCTTAGTGTCAGGAAACAAAATGAATGAGAGTACATTCCTGTAAAAAGCTACATTTGGGCCAAAAAGTGCAGATCAAATGCATAGAGCATGGACATGCAGAGAATTAACATCTGGTTTACCAGATAGATGAATTGAAACATTCCTTCTGAGGAATTGCCTCAAATGCATTTACTCTACTCTTCCTTAGTCTCTTCTCTGCTTTATGTTTGGAATTTAAATCGAAAAACTTTCCATAAGGCAGTGTGTTAGTGAGGTGGTCAGAGGGCAGCATGGCACCGCTTCCTCTGCATTCTCCTCGCCTCATTTGGCAGTCAGCCCCTCACTTGGCTGCTACCTCTCTCCCGGGCTGACAGCAACAACTCCCATATTTTGATGCTGCATCATATTTTATTTAAAGTGTGTTATTTCTGTCTACACCTTATTAATTAAAATATGTCGGAAATGTGCCCTGTTCTGATATACCATTGATGATGTAAAAAATAGAAATATATTTTGACTATGTGTTTTGGTGTTGACTTTATTCTCTAGTTTGATGGCTGTTTCTGCATTTCCTGCTTTCAAGCCTGAAGCCACAGCTCTGTCTGAGGGAATAAGGGGAGTTTCAGCAGCCCCTGCTTCAAAGTAGTTGCTAAATTATCCACTGTCATAGAAAAATCTATAGATGCAGGCTTCCACTTTTATTCTCCTGTTCAAAATATAGTTCATAGTGTTTGTGGGTCTATCCAACTTGAAATGCTTGCTGCCTCTGGTATCGGGGTGCTTCCTCTTTATATTGAGTGGAAATATTTCCAGTAAAAAAGCTAATGCAGGTATAAAAAACAATTAACATAGCTCCTTCTGTACTCTTCTGGACCTGTATGCATCCAATCTGCTGCTCGCTGACATTTGACACAGTTCCCTGAACTTGCAGTTGTATTTTCTAACAAAAAATTAGCAATCCCTGAGACAAAAATGATTTTTTCCAGTAATTTTTAACACTTCAATTTCCACTATACCAGTAGAAATCATTTGTACTGATCTATGCAGCTGTGCATCTGTAAAAGTTTTTTTACAGACCATTGACTTTATAAGAGAACTGGACAGAGTTAGTGTGACGTCACACATGGAAAAAAGTTTGCTTCTGGTTCCAACCAAATGAAGTCAATTCAGTCGCCATATTTTTGCGATGCAGACACTGCCATGTTTGAGCCAGACGATGTCAGAAAGAAGGGATTGGGCCAAATCAGTCTGAGTCAACATTTCTATGGCAACCACTACGGCAAGTCAGGAGTGAGCTGGCCAGAGTGGTAGGGTGGGAAGTCCACACCCCTACCACTTGATTTTTGATTTGATTTGATTTTTGATTTGATTTGATTTTGATTTGAAATGGTTTATTTCAAGCAATTAAGTAGAAATAATACACAACAGCAATATAAACATCAGTTATACATTCATACAGTAACTAATCAAACTTAGGATAATTAGACATATTAATAAATATTGCTTGAAAGGGAGTGGGAGGAAGCGAATTTATATAATCCCACCCTGATTATACTGTAACCATTTTATTACATGATTTATCAATATCCGGTTCCCAGTTTTTATCAGACAGAATTAAAAATCATAAGATATCGATAAAGCACATGACAAAGATGAATTACTTAAGTATTACGTCAAAAATAACTATTTTAGAAATCAACATGGCAAATGCAGATCAGTCATCTGGAATATATGCAGATTATGTTACTTTTAAAAGCCATTCATATGAATAAAACAATACTATATCAGTAAAGCAGACAACACTGTTTCAGGAATTTTCATAGCAAAAATTTCATCAAGTATCAAAAGTTAAAAACATGTGCAAAATTATGCTACATTAGGAAAGATTTTTGAATCAATTTATCAAGTTTTGGAGAAAGTGAAGTAATATCATTAAAAGTCAATCAATTTAACAATTTTCAATAAGTGATTAATCATTTGTTTTACTTTTTTTAATATTTTTTTTTATTTTTTTATTTTTTATTTTTTTATAATAAAGTAATGCTGTAGGGGAAAAATAAAAAGGGTCCATAACTGTCGATTGTCCAAGGTTGGTATTTCTTCTTTTACTGATAACAGCTGATCTCCTGGGTTCAAAACAGAGTTTATAGTGGACTTGGGAGAAGTCTATGATTTGGTTTAAAGAAGCCAAAATCCCTTTCCTATTTGGAACATGAGGGGGAGGGCGGTTATTCAGTCCAGTTCGCAAATACAGTCAATGGTTCAAACACACCTGTTTTAAAACACTTTGTAAAGAGGGTGTGAAAAGATCCTCATGATGCTGTGTATCTCATGCAACATTCTTGTACCTCTTACTACCCCTTAACTCACTCTAGGCTTAGAATTGATTTTGTTCCTGTTGTTTGTGTCACTGGCTCTTACAGGTGTCTGCACTCTTAACCACATACTTGTAAACAATATACACTAAATACTTTCTTTTCCAAGACATTTAAGATGAGGTAGATAGTTTTCACTCTATACTATAAAGTGGTCAATCACTTCTGTCACCTGGGGTATTTAGATGCTACTGAGCACCTTTACTGGCTCACATTCTACAAAACAATGGCTGATTGTGGGTTCAATGCATTGAAGAAATCAAAGAACATGCATCATAGTCCGGCAATAATTTTTCCAGATCAGAGTGGACTTTTTAAAGCAGGAATGTGGTGGCATCTTCAGAAGATACTCAGAAATCTGCTTCTGCAGAAAATCTACTTTTATTACTTGTCCATTTTGACCTTGACTCCAGTTCTCTAGAAGAAGCTTACTTCATGTGGGAACAAGGCGTGGACACATATGTATGTCAAAGCGCAGTGGGGGCCATCAAGCCTTCTGCTCTAAAATTAGTAACAGTTCCAAATATTTTCTTGGGAACAAACATGCATTAGTTTTAAGGTGATGGTCAAGATTATGTGTGTTAGAGCCTCCTAATGAAGTTCCAACCTCTCATGTAATTAATTACAGCACTTATCTGACCAGACAAAACCCATCTGATGGATTATATTAGGATGCTACATCCTGGCCCTGGATGGCTGACTGGGAAATGGATCGTGATTATCTCGCAGCTGGAACAACAGAGACACACACAGGCCCATCGCCTCCTATCAGATCAATTAGCAGTGGGGCTCGCTCTTGCTGATATACTCAGCTCTGGGATGGCGATGAGTTCTACTGTGCAGTTCAACAACTTCAGATGTTGCTATTTAGATTCTGAATGACAAATAAAACGGTGGCAGCTGAATGTTAAATCAATATAGACATCTGAAAACTATCAAGTGAAACATATGCTTATACATAGTATTCGGTTTCATGTTAAGCCAGTGAAAAGACATCAGCAGACAAGTTTGAATCTGAAAGTGCAAGTTAAGCAAAGACCATTCAACCAGTACATATCAGCATTGTTATGGACTGTTCTTTCAAATCATAGCTAACAGACCTGACTTTGTAAATGTTTTTTTGTTTGTTTTTATTTGCTTATTTTCAATTCAGATTTATAAAGAATTCCCAAACTGTATCTAACTTTTATTCTCTCCTTCATTGTGCTTTGTGAACTGGATGGTGGAATCAGGCAAAGGGAGTAGTCAAATGGATGTGATGAATGTGGTAGCATCAACTGTTCCCCATAGTCAGTCGGTAGATTTCGTAACCACTACTTTGATGTTTGTAAGGACACAGTCACTATCGTTACATGCACCTTTTTTATCAATAAAGATGTTGTTCTCAAAATTTTTTTTTCCTAAAAACCTTATTTTTCAGAGTATAAGTTGCAGTTTTTTGTATAGTTTGGCTGGGGATGCGACTTACACTTAGGTGCGACTTATATGTGAATAAAACAAAATTAATGGCAACAGCCGCTAGAGGGCACTATAGGTGTGTTTTTCAGTATTTGTTACTGAAAGCAATGCAGAAGAAGTGCTGCTTAGTCTTATGGTAAGTGACATTGGCGATTTTGTGATTTTAAGTGATAAAAAGAGTTTAGTCGTCTTGTTAGCATATTTTGGTTATGGTTATCTGAATAATTGTTTCCCTTTAATTGTGCCACTAATATACTAGATTCCTCATATGTTTCATAAAGACAAATAAGCATCAATGTGATACGGTAGTGAAGCGTGAATACAGTCAGTCTATTATTGTTATGTGTTCTATTACAATGATTGCCTTTCAAGCTGGAATGTCCCTTGTTGTTCCTGTATTTTGTTAAATAAATTTCTCCAAAATGTGTAAGGCATACTTCAGTCTTTGATGTTGCGACTACTACTCTGGATCGACTTATAGTCAGAAAAATATGGTAATTATTTTTATAAATAGAAATATTCTGTAAAGGAAAAGCATAAACGGTCAAGGCTTTTTGTCAACATCTCCAGTTCTGGACAGAAAAATCATAATCGTTTTGGGTTTTCGCAATTTTGAAATTTCATTATTAATAAAAATTGTAATGGAAAAAAAACATCTTTTTTTTATCTACAGTTGAAGCCTTTAAACTTTACAGGTTGCTAATAATTTTCAGATCACCTTCGAGATTTTTCAATGTTCTGAATCTAAGTTAAGAATTTTGTGAACTCCTTCCAAATGTGCTTTGACTTTACCAAAAGTAAACAATATTTGCAGACGTTGTAAATGTTCCTGTTTTAAAAATATAAAATACTTTGAACTCCATTTTCCCCTTAGAGTTTTTAATCTACATCTCCAGTTAAAATGAAGTAATCTAGTGATTAAGTGAATGATAAACCATTTTTTCAAATTGTAAATATTTACCCTTTCTGAAACGACATCCTCACATACATGAACATTAAACCTTTAGAAACATGTGATTCCCATCAGTTTTCCATTTGATTTTCTGATTTATGAGTTTTTTTCTGCAATTATTCAGATAAGATCTATCTGTTACATCCACCTGTATCTGAGTGTTTATGCCACCTACTTTGGGAGCTGACGCCACTGTTTATCTCAGGGTGCCTAACCTTTAGAATTTAATCCACTTTATTCCTATGAGCTCTTGTTATTCATAAATGCAATCCTTCAGAGTCTAACAAGCTTTATGAGTTTTCAAATAAATTAAAAACAAACAAAACAATGAATCTCACTACTCAGTAAAAAAACATTTTCTATTTGTTTTTAACTTTCAAAGGAAGCCTCATCTGTATTTCACACATAGTTACATAAAAAGTGAGAAAAATAATCTTAAAGTCAATCTATGTATAAATCAAACTCCTCTGATGCTTCATACCTGTTGTCTTTAAATAACACACTAAAAGTTTGAGCTGTAAAAATATTACAAGTGTGTTATAATTTAGTTTACTTACACACCTCTTTACAATTACATTGTATCACACTCAAATGTTGTTAAAGCTTCACAACAATTTCTCCATAAGTTAAAGAAAATTAAAAGACAGCCACAGATTTTCTTGTGCTAATACCTACATTAGCTTTAGCACACCACATCAGCTCCTGCTACAACAAAATTCCACATACTGTCACTCAGTGTTTGTGATTATAATTACAGAATGAAGCGAACACAAATGCACAAGCAATAGGGCAAAAGCAACTTCAACTTCTTTTCACTTCCTTATAGGTTCAGTTATTTAACATAAACTTGCCTATGGTTATGATCTCTTTTTAATCATTAAGATCCATTTTTGTGGTGATAAATATTATTTCGTAAAAAGCTGTTTAGTTTCTTTCATTCATGAGATTTAGTTTTGACTTAATCTTTTTGTGAAATGCAGTACAGATTAAGAATTTCTCAACCTCCAGCATTATGATACATTTTAGTGAAATCTTGCTCTGTTTGTGTTGTTACCCTGTTGCCGTCAGGCCCCATGAAGAATTCAGCCTCTCTTCAGAAGTCACGTTTTGTCTTCATGTCTGTCTATATTCAGCCGTGGCAAATGTAATGAGCAGCAACTTTGACATGACAGCTGATGAGGTGCAATTTGGAAGTTTAATACGACTAAAGGTATATAGCTTTGCAACCACCAGCACCTTCTCCCATAGCCCGTCTGAGAAAATGCAATATCGTTCTTTTTTTTCCCCGTCCTCAGGGAAAGTCGCACTGGCATCTTTATCTCCCAGGAGCCGACACTCTCCATATTCGGGCTGTAAATTACTTCCTCTGCCTTGTGTGATGGCAAAGTAAAAGAAAACGATAAGTCTGAAGGCGTGAATATGGAATTTATAAACTGGTATAAATGGCAGTTTCTTGTTGGAAACCTTTTAAAGGGAGCCCCCTCTTAGATTGGAGAAATGACTCTTTGGAGTCTTGCGAGAGCTGATAGGCAGAGAATGATCTCCTCTGTGAAGGAATGAGAGGCTGCATGGCACACAGCCACTGTTATTCATCCCCATCACTTTTTTCAGGCAACACAGTAAACCACAGACTGTGTGTTTTTGTATGGCAAGTGTATAAACTATTGCATAGAGACTCTGGGTGGGGGTTAAAGAGCAGTAAACAAAATATTCCCTGCAGAGCACCAAAAGACCTCAGCAGCTAGAGCTTTTGTAAAAGCTAACCGAAAGAAAAGTCTACTCAGCAAAGTACAAACTCAGCTGGATTTATCCACTGTATAGTGGATAAATGATTTGTTTAATCGATTCTTGACTTTAGTGTTTAATTTTGAGATGAAAGCATCTGTAAATGAGAAAGTTTAAGCCAAACTGCCTCACGTTTTAAAAGAAGAATGACAACAAGACTGACATTTTAAAATACAAAATTCCCATCAACAAAAAGAAAGCCAACTCGTACTTTTGTCTTTTTAAGAGAAGCTACAGTCACAGTGTCTGGAATACTTTGTCTCACAGTGTTTTCTAGCTTGTTGTTTGGTTAGCTGAGGCCTATGACTCATTGTATCTGGGTGTTGCTGTGGAGGCGAAAGCCATCTAAACCTATTCACTGAGTCCTATTGTTGTTTCACTGTAAGTACAGTGGGACATTTCTGAAAGGAAATCACGTTTCCCACAAATCCTGGTCGCTTATTTTATCCAGATGTACCAGATTAGTTGAAATGATTTAGAGACTGTTCTTGCATAAACAGAGCAGTTGGGTAATTCGCATCTGAGTGAGATGACCAATCCCACAGCATTCTGTCAGACTGTGTTGTCATATCTTCTGAGAAAGATGATGGCAATGCCTGAGCAGGTCAGATCAAAAAGAGGTTTTATGAATAAGTGTATTAAACAGATGGCTTTACATCAAGGCTGTAGAATTTCACAATGTTAATGTTCAAATGTGCCATTATTTTCACAATTTCTTTTTCTTTTTTCACATAAGAACATTAACCCTTTGACACCTGAGTTTTTGCTCCTGAGTTGATGTTCTTTTGACTACGATAACTTTTCAAACTTTTTCACAATGAACGTAATTCCAGCGGGTTTGAAGTGGAGAAAAACAGTCTTGCAGTCCTTACGCAATCAGCGTTAATTAGCTGATTCTGTCGCGGAGAAAAGCAGCATTGCACCATTATGCAACTCTTTGTTAATAATATGTTGCATATCGGTGCTAAGCCAATATGAAAAGCTACTTTTCTCCACGGGAGAATCAGCTGATTCAAGCTGATTGCATGAACGGTTAAGGAGTTATGGCATGTCAGAGATTGTGTTATTTGGATGTCGCCGGCGACATCTGCGATGTTAAAGAATTAACAAACATCACTTTAAGAAACATATTTCTGATAGTCTTTCATAACTTTGGAAAACTTCAAGATACCAAAACATTTGAAATGGCAAAATATAGGATTCTAGTTCAAATGTGATAAAGACTCCATATCAGTTTAGTTTAATTCAGTTTGAATTAATTTGGTATGCTGCATCAGTTCATATCAAATGTCATTTTAGGCCATTCCAGTTCAAATTTACCATCTGAACCAGTGCAAAACACTAAGATGCTGATACATGACATGAGTGACTGTCAGAATAAACAAATGCAAGGACAGTGGAGTATAAAAGTTCAGATAAATGTAACTTTTGTGTCTAAAAAGATTGTTTTACATCTAGGCATTGGGAAAGCAGCCTGTGTATGATTTAGAAAGTAAAAAACTTTGATAAAGTATTTATGTGTGTTGATGTTTCAAATCAATTTTCCCATTGTGGGGTCAATAAAACTTCTATTGTATTTTAAACAACAGTTCTCACTATGATACCATGACTTGGCAGTTCTTCCTGAGAGGTAGATGAGCCAAAATTGAGCTATTTTGACCTATCTTGATGGACCAGCCCATTTACAATCACTGCTTGGGGTTAAACACATCAGACTGTGAATGTCTTCATCTAACTGCATTCAAGAGTCCTCAATAACCGTTATTTTTCCCCAGAGGTGACAGAGGTTTTCACACTGTTCATGGATGATTGCTTTTCACACTGAAGGAATACAGTTGGTACTCAGTCGCCCAGCGTGACCCCCAAAGGTGGTGATGATGAGGAACAGCTGCCTTCTTTGAATCTTTCACTTTATGCTGTCATCTGTACAAGCTGGTTAACGCTGGTCCTCACCTCTCAACAGATGTGCTCACAGGGGGGTTCGGTGTAACATGCTGCGGGCCATTGCCCACATCCACTCATCTAAAATACCAGCCAATGTAGCGTGACAGTCTATCTCATGGTTGGGAGTAGAGAGACATCGTCGGGGTGGGGGAGGAGAAACATCACCTCAATTTGTAGCATCAAGTCCAACTTTGGCAAATGTTGACCAGCAGATTTGGACTGTAGACTAACAATAAGTTGTTTTGACAGCAGTGACCAGATTCAAATACTGACTTGAAGTTGGTTTTATTTATGTTGCGTAGATAGATATTCAGAAATAAAAATGAATACATGAGTATGTAGAATGGTGAACATCTACTAAGGGGGTGGCCATGGTTGACCTCTGATAGGTGGATTGCAGGTTTGGTTCCCAACTTGACCGCCCGTATGTCAAAGTGTCCTTGGGCAAGACACTAAGCCCCACAGTGCTGATGGTTATATAGGTTGGCACGAGTGTAAGTCTGCTGAGCGGCCATCAATGTGTGAATGTGTGGGTGGATGGGACTATGATTGTTAAGACTCTTGGGCCTTAATGCCAAATAAAAAGCGCTAAATAAGTAATGCATCATTTACTGCCTATATAGGTTGTAACTGTTGTGCACAGTTTTTTTAATTCTATAAAGTTATGCAAAATCCTTTCTGTTAAAATTAAATAACTAGGGTTTAAACATAAAAATAAAACCATATTATGTAATCTTTGTAGCAAAATGCTTGAGTGTGTATGACACAAACTTCAGACGTTGGTGCATACTTGCAGTGGTTTCATTTAGCCGTCTAGTGACAGAAGCGAGCTGTGTCAACATTAGTTTTTACTTCATTATGCTTCACTTAAAATGTGCAAAGTAATTTTCTTTATAGCGGTGCTTGAGGCAGTGACATTTCCCTGAGATGAAGTGACTGCCAGAGGACAGGAGATATTACATGCCATGCAGATTGGAAGACCTTTGAGGCAAACCTTTACGGCAAATACATAAAGTGCAATCGGCTAAAGTAAAAATACACTTTCACACCTGGCTCTCTGCAAGCTAATGTTTTGCTTTATAAAGTTCTGTTTATTTTAACTTCACCTAGACTGAGCGCTTTTTGAACCAATGTCTTTGTATCCAACCCACAAGGTTTTATGCGTTGTTTTGTGGGAGCAAGGCATGATGGGTATGTAATGCTTTTCACTGAGCAGTTTAACCACGCCCAAGCTGTTATGAATTCACGTTCTTTCCCAGATTGGTTTGTGTGTTCATAGGTTTGTAGACTATGTTGGCAATTCAGCACATGAGGCAATATGTGATGTCTCCATTTACAAACTTGTGAAATACTAATCCCACCTCAGTCTCTTTGGGTTTAACTCGATTGCCTCTTCAGGAGGTGTCTGCGCATTTATGTGCAGCTCCTCAACATGTGCGACTGGAACTGAGACAACGTTTGATAATGCCTAGATTAATTTTCCATGGTTCATCTCACTTGAGTATTAATGTATTCTTGTATGCTTGTGTGCTATCGGGGAAGCTCATCTCTCAGGCATCAGTGCTTGTTGTGTTAAACTATATCTGGGCGAAATAGATTTTTTTTTATATCACGATAAAGTTTTTTTTTCATTTCAGCCGATAACGAATTATGTCACCATATATTCTGAATAAAAATATTTGTCACATTTAAACAGCGTATTGTTTTGATTTTTCCTACCATACTTTAAAAGGAACAGATTTACTAAGGAAACATGAAAAAAAACATTAATTTTACAAAATGTTTTACAGAACAAACATAAAGCTGACAGACATTTTTTGTCAGCATCCCGTGAATAAGCTAGGAACTTTTAAAAGCAAATTCTCAGAGTTTCTTCTGGTAGTTTAGACTGTTGCTGCTGTGCAGGTCTGACCTTTGTGATTGAACATGCATGGTGGTTCTGCTTCAGGTGATAAAAAAGGTTGGTGGTATTTCCTGTTTTAGAAGAAACATGCCTTCCGGACAATGTGTGCAGTGCTCGTTACTCTGTTTTTTGTCAGATTTTAATAACAGTAATACGCCAAGTTGGCCAGTAGATTAAAGAAAATCTATCAGCTAAACATATTTTTTACCGGCCAAATTCTAACACTATTTTACACAGAAATACCTTCTACCTTGTGAGTTTTTTAAGAACATTGAATTGCATTAAAGTAATTTAGAAATAAACACGTCTTTATTGTCATCTAACTGTAAACTCGAATGCAAACACGCTGAGAAGACAAGGACATGTTTAATAGAAATTTCCTAATGCTTCTTCCAGGTGATTATATTTTATATTCATCCTAAATCATAAAAACATCCTGAAAATAGTATAACCTTTTTGATCATTGTTATTAAATCATCAATATTAAAGCTGCAGCGCTTTCACGAGAGAAGCGGGCGGAAGGATTCAGCACAACATCTGACAGGTCAAAGATGTTGGTGTGACACCGGCTTTGGAAAGCTACAAAATCGCTGCCATATGGCGACTAACCCTCTTACTTTTATTCGCCAAAGAGGAGAAAATGCTTGAGACTGGCGAATGTTCAAAATAAAAAGTCTATCACGATAGACTCAATCTGCTTTAAAGAAAAAGTTATATCCTGATATGTTTAACGTTGCCTCGCCCAACCCGTGTGTGTGTGTTTACGTGTTCAGGTAGCATTTAAGTGCAGATTTTCACGGCTGCTGTGAGTGGCATTGAGGACACAGTTGAGGAACAAAAAGTACATAGAACTACCACTGTCCCCTTTGTCAGATATTAGAGAAAAGGCCGTCGAAAGAAGGAGGAACTGTGTTTAGTAAAGTCACCTAGTTTATCAGATGTGAAGCTTCCTTTTTCCTTCTACAGATAGTGCTAAGGTTAAGAGTTACACCTGTAAACTTTAACATGAATACATTTTTGAAAATTGTAAAATGTTCTTTTAACTGAAGTCTAGAAAAGCTTTCTCCCCTTTATCTTTAGCACTACCAAGAGTAATGCTGAGCAATGACAAGGAGAAACATTTCAAAAGCTGGTAAAGTTATTTTTCATAAAATGTTTAAATTCCAACCGATTGTAAAATAAAGAAAAGCAGCCTTGTGCTTATATGCAACACTTTACAGTAGTGAAGTGTTTTCACACTCAATGTAAATCAGCATATTCTGTCATGGCGAAAAGCGATGAAAAGTTGCTTTTCTCAGAAACATCATCAGCTGATTTATGTTGATTGTGTAAACGGTCGAAGAGTTTCAAGACGTCAAAGGGTGTGTGTTACTTAGGTGTTACCAGGACATCTCTGGTGTTAAAGGGTTAAGCTTTGCTCAAAGTTTGTGTCAGAAAAATGTAATATCATCTAAAAAAATATACTTGTGGGGGGAAAAAAAGTGTTTTCTCAATAAGTTCAATATTTCCCACACTGAAATAAAGCTCTTTTCTCTCCACTCTAAGTAATGTGTTTTGCGCCACTCCACGTGCTCCCAGGTTTTTCCAGTAACAGTGTGTCCACTCCCACTGTGAAAGACATTCAGCTGAGTGGCACTTCAGATGCTTTAGGATGTTCCTCTGAAATGATTTTTCTTTCTCACTAAATAAACTGTAAAGTTGACTTAGGTAAGGAAGGTCAGCGAATGCCGTCTGTCCTCTGCATCGTCCTGCATCTTCTTTGGCAGTGGAAGTCGTCAAAAATCCTGTGATTTCATTCATGTTCTGCTCAACATTTTTCCCCGGCACAGCATGAAATCAGCTTTAACTCTGAATGTTTAAAACATTTATTTATGGTGACACTGACAGCTTTTGTGTATTACAGTGCACTGTAGTGTATCAAAATAAGAGGAAGTGATGTGTGAAGGCTCATAATGGAAAGATATTATACTTACAGACAGGAGGCACTTGACTCTGTCATTCTACACAAATGGATTTAAGAATTTATGTCCCGAGTGGAATCATTTTCATTTCTGCAGATGCAAAGTCCTGACAGAAGCAGAAGCTGTCACAATTTTAATTTTGCAGAAGCACGTGAGGCACGCATGCAAACAGTTTCTTCAGAGGTTTTCTGCTGGCGGAAATCCTCCCGGATCACACAAGCAGGCTCTCAGTGGTTCCGCTGCATCGCCACCTTTTCAATGCCTGACCCTAGATTCTGTTTCTGGCACTGTGAGCTGTGTTCTGTTCAACAGCCTCTCCTTGGTGTCCTCCTTCTTCTCCTCAGCATCTGTTTGATCTTTTAATTTGTTCAAACAGACTTTGGCTCCCAATGTTTGTTCAAGCAAACTTTCCCATCCAGGGGTGGCCTATCTGAGTGTACTTTTCATTTATTCTTAGACATAGGGCTTTTCAGAAATTACACTCTTCAGTCCCTTTTTCCCTCCTCCTCTGATTCTGGGGACATTTTCATCGATGAAGACTCATTTCTTTCTGTCCATCCAAAGGCTGTTTGAAGGCAGAAGGTGTCATTAGAACTGACTGTGACTTTTTAGAAAACTCCTAAGCAAACACAAAATATTAGATCTCATTGGAGTTTTAAAAATGCAAACATAAAAAAGCAAAATTCATCTAATGTGCTGTTTTAAATTCTTGTTTTTTCTTGAGTGTTTGATCAATATTTTTGAATTTTAGCCTGTTGACTGAGCAAGGTGATTTTGGTTGTATTTATAACTATTCTATATCTAAATCCTTTTAATATCTTTTTAATCTAGTTGCAGTTATTGAAAGATGAGACATGGAACGTGTATTTTTAGATTAAAAAATTATATTTAGTTTGTTTAAATCTCAAAGGGCCTAAATCTCTCTAAAGAAGTTTGAGTTATCTTTTGCTTTTTATTACCATGAGTAGACAAACCTTTATTTTTAATTTATTTCAATCTTATTTAAAAAATACATTTTTGTCATATCATTTAATCTAACTTCAAACCACAAATGCCTTCATTGCAACATTTAGGCTTTATTAAGTTTGAATGTTTTCAGCCTTTTTTATTGTTACAAACTTTCCATAATTTGCAATCTTTGAGTCATTTGGTGCTGAGCACAAAACATAAAGTGTCTGTGTTCATGTAAAAATCATTAGCTGCAAGACCGCTACACCAGGAAACAATACACCATTTGTGGTCTATCTATACCTTTATTTGAGGTGTTGGGTTGTAAGAATTTTGTCAGTTGAGTATTTTGATCTGTTTTCAGATTAACTTACTGCTCTCAACATTATGTTTATTTTTTAGTAAACGTCCTACTCCTTTTTCAAAAAGACTATTTGTACTTCTTTTAAAAAACAATTTTGCAATATATTCATCTAATCTTCAGTCTCTGAATCACACATGAGTGATCTGTTACAGTGGATGTCCAGTGGAATGTACCAACAACTCGTACTGCTGTGTCAGTCACACTTACTGTGTGGAAGGTCAGCTCTTAAGCTAAACACATAAAGCAGGTTCTGACACTGGCGTCTCTGTGCCAGGGCAGCGGGTGCTGACCTTTGCTGACCCCACAGCTGTTCCACACTCACGCAGTTATGCACACAGATGCTTTTTCTCTCTGGTTATTTTCCATTTGTTTAATCGGATTTGCATGGATGCATACGAGCCAATGGCAGATTAGTTTAAAAAAATAATACATGTTGGACTATAGCTCTCCATCCAAAAAATCACCACAATTCAACTTTTGGCTCAATGGTAAGAAATCTGTTCCTTACATGTTCATTCAGTTCCTTTGAGTAAAATAAGTTATAGAGAAGTCTTGATTGAACAAATCTTTTGATTATACAAATGAAATTCACTGTATGAAAAGATATAATGTTACTGTTTGGGTTATAAAAGTGTGTAAACTTGCAGGTCTCGGCTATTTGTGTTATATCTGCATCACTCATGTAAAAACAAAACTCTTAGTTTCTTAATAATAAAAAATACCATATCCTAAAATGGTTTAAACAAGTTTGAGATGTTTGTGCTTTTTTTCTATTTAATTATCTTGATTTCTTCAACACAAACGCCTCTCACAGAAACTCAAATCTTTAATTGCTGTCTTTGTACTCCGAGTCATTCAGATGAGCTTTTAATAGGAGTTTTTGGTGTATTATCTGAGTAAAACCGTTGAGCTCTGCTCCTCCAACAAAGTGCCTTTTTACAGGGAGAAATTGAACAGGAGAGAAAATGCCCTCATGAATGAGTTAGTGATCTGCAACAAATTATAACTGCAGTAACACAGCACTTATCTCCCAACGACCTTAGCGACCATGGATATGCCCTATTGACGTTTGCAGCTACTTTGTTGCATTGCAAGTAGTAAAAATGTTCATGCTGCTTGATTGTTTTTATTTTATGTTTGAGCACTGGCCTTAAAGGCATTCTAGTGTGTAGTAATCTGATTTGTATTTGTATTTAGGGATTACAGACAAATGATGGAATGCTGCTAGTCTTGTTCAAGTGTCTTCAGTGTGTGACTGGCTCACTCAAAAATTTACAAAGCTCATTGCATGAATGCCTGTTTTTTTATGTTTTGCAAATTGCTGTGGGGCAAAAACGGATTTAGGCAGCCACTAGTTGTGCAAGTTCTCCCACTTAAAAAGATGAGAGAGGCTTGTAATTCTCATCATGGATATACCTCAACTATGAAAGACATAAGAAAAAAAATCACATTGTCTGCTTTTTAAAGATTTTTTTTATAAATTAGGTTGGAAAATAAGTATTAAGTCAATAACAAAAGATCAAGTCAATACTTTGTTATATACCCTTTGTTGGCAATAACAGCAGTCAAACGTTTTCTGTAAGTTTTCACAAGGTTTCCAAAAACTGTTGCAAGTATTTTGGCCCATTCCTCGATGCAGATCTCCTCTAGAGCATTGATGTTTTGGGGCTGTCGCTGGGGAACATGGACTTTCAGCTCCCTTCAAAGATTTTCATTAGGGTTAAGATCTGGAGACTGGCTAGGCCACTCCAGGACCTTGAAATGCTTCTTAAAAAGACACTCATTCACCCAGACAGTGTGTTTGGGATCGTTGTTATGCTGAAAGACCAAGCTATGTTTCATCCTCAATGCCCTTGCTGATGGGAGGAGGTTTTCACTCAAAATCTAACGATACGTGGCCCCATTCATTCTTTCTTTACATGGATGGATCAGCAGTCCCAGTCTCTTTGCTGAAAAACAGGCCAAAACATGATGTTTCCACCCTCATGCTTTACAGTACATTTGGTGCTTTTTTTGGATGCAACTTAGCAATCTTTCTCCTCCAAACACAACGAGAAGAATTCTTACCAAAAAGTTCTATTTTGGTTTCATCTGACCACAGGACATTCTACCAATCCTCCTCTGGATCACCCAAATGCTCTCTAGAAAACTTTAGACAGGCCTGCACATGTACTGACTTTAGCAGGGGGACACGTATGGCACTGCAGGATTTGAGTCCTTGGCGGCTTGTATGTCTTACATTTTCAAATAATTGCTCCCACAGTCGTCCTAGCCTGGTGGAGGTCAACAATTTGATTTCTGGTGTTTTTGACAGCTCTTTGGTCTTGGCCATAGTGGAGTTTGGACTGTGACTGTTTGAGGTTGTGGACAGGTGTCTTTTAAAAACAAGTTCAAATAGGTGCCATTAATACAGGTAACATGTGGAAGACAGAGTATCCTTTTACAGAAGAAGCTACAGGTCAGTGAGAGCCAGAAATATTGCTTGTTTGTTAATGACCAAAAACTTATTTTGCACCATAATTTGCAAATAAATGTTCAAAAAATCAGACAATGTGATTTTCTGGATTAGTTTTGTTCTCATTTGGTCTTTCATAGATGAGATTTGTCTATGATGAAAATTACAGGCCTCCCTTTTCTTTTTAAGTGGGAGAACTTGCACAATTTTTGGTTGACTAAGTACTTTTTTACCCCACTGTATGTGAAAATTTGTATATAATCTTAAAGGGCCTATATCATGCAAGTCAACTTTTTTGAGCTTTAAGTGTATATTTATAATCATATATTTGCTCCACTCACATATCTCTGGACATTTCTGGACATTCTCTGCACTCCCAATCCACAAAAAGGAGTGGCTCCTCACATTGTGACGTCACATAGTGAGGAACAGCCCCTTACAGAAAGAGTCTGTGCTGTCAGCACCGCCCCCAGGCTATCACACCCACCCGCCTTCGACGCAGAACTACCTTTTGTAAGGCTCCACAATAGGGCTGCACGACATGAGGAAAACTTGCGATATGCGATATTAGTGATCAATATTGCGATAACGATAAATTTGCGCTAAATAAACAAATAGAAAAATAAACAAAAACATCATTCCCATTTCATTGCAACAGTTTAAAAATTATACTCCAAATGACCCTCATCGACATGGGGGACAAACGTCAGGATGGCTAACCCTGGTCCTCAAGAGCCTCAACCCTGTCTGTTTTCCAATTCTCCCTAGACTGCTCGATAATGATAACCAAAATCAGGTGTGTTCAGTCAATCAGGATGTGAAATCACTTGAGTCAGCCAATCAACAGCAAGCTGGTTAAGGAGAGCTGGAAAACAGGCAGGGTTGAGGCTCTTCGGGACCAGGGTTAACATAATAGGCCTCCATCTGATTGGTCAACAATGGGAAGGCGTCCATCTGATTGGTCAAAGCATAAAGGGATTTATTTGATTCGTTAAATGCTTCAAGCTGCTAGAAGATTGTTTTTACACATTTTGGGTTTGCGATTTATTGCGATATCCGCCGTCTTTTGCGATATGCATATTGCAGAGCTGGGTATTGCGTTAACGATAAATTTGCGGTATATTGTGCAGGCCTACTCCACAATATGGGCATCTATCTTTGCCAAAGTTAAGATGTTTGTTTTCGTGGGAGAAACGCAAACACACTGCCGAGGCCGGCTCTAGTTTGACATCATTAAATGGGCGGCCCCCTCAGGGAGCCAAATCCGGTGCCTCAGAGATCGAGTCGTATTACTACCGGGGTAGGAAAATGAGCAGCGAAAAATTACTCATATTTGAAATAGATTACTCTGAAAGGCTTAAAAATAGCATGGTTCAGACCCTGTAATTTTAAGGATTTTAAAAATTCTTTCTATATAGATGTTATGTTTACATATTACATATGTGTAATGCATTTAATGTATTGATAAATGTATATGAGTGATTATTTACAAAATTTACTTGTAACTGTTCTTGAAGAGTTAGATAAAGGATTGATAACCGCAAAATTAAAAATCGATTTTATATAATTTTTTTGTACCACTATCATTATTAATTGTATTGATAATACTATTGTTGATTAAATGTATCGATATGAGTGTCAATTACTTGAATATGTAATTTTTAAAAAATAATATAATACAATAGTGTATGTTTGTATTGATTTATTGTTGCTTAACCTTCTATGGGTTCACTGTTAAAGAATGTATTGTTATGTTTTGTTTTTTATACATGATATAAATATCAATCTAATTGATTATACTGTATTTGTTACTTTCAAACCTATTAATTGTCATAAAGTCAAACTGACAACTAAAGGACAACTGTAGCTTGGGTTATTTATAAACAAATAATACTTCAGAGATACAGTGGGGTGAAGAAGTATTTGTTAGTCACAGATTTTGCAAGGTCTCCCACTCAAAAAGATGAGTTTGGTCTGTAATGTTCCTCGTAGATAACACTTCAACCGTGAGAGACAGAATGTAAAAGTGTCTCAAACCCTTTCTGTGTTTAAAGTGCAAATTCTATAACCTGTGTAGAGCTCCTGGCAGAAAACTGTATGATCGTTCAAGGAGCACAAATATCCCCATGCTGCAGAAGCAGTAATCATTTTCCCCTTTGCAGCCTCTCACTAGCTTTCCCAGTAATCTGTGAGGTCCACAATGCAATGAATAAAGTGTTGGGAAGAGCATGCATTATGTGTGCCGCTCACAGTCGTTTAGGGCCTGTGTGCTTCCACAAGCCTGGATCTGTCATCTACTCTGTGCTTTTCTGACGAATCCCATTTCCTGGACTCTGCTTGATCAGGATGCAGCATCTTCCATTATCAAAAAAGAATAAAGCAAACAAAACCCACTGGCTGCTTTTATCTCTGCTGCATTGAGGGGGAGGATAGAATAATGCAGTAAATTGGAGGGAAAAAAGGCAATTGCAGAAGGTTGTAGATCCGCTATCAGGACAAACTGATTTCATATTTTCTTTTCTTTTTTTGTCCATCCATTTCAGGCTCCTATCAGCTAGAACTCCATTAACCAATGTAACCCCTTCCCTTTCTTAAGGTGCATTAAGATTATTACAATATTTAACAAAATAAAAATCTTAGATCATTGCTATTGACAGCTACACGATAGAGCAGGAAATTCTCTTTAAAAACATCCCCTTTTCTTGTGAATACTTCCCTTTGACTTCCAACATGTTTGTTGGTAACCACATTTAATCTTTTGTTACGCTTCCATTCATGCCACCGTTTTTTCTATTGGAAGATAGTAAGTGCTTGCCAGGGACAAGGACAAAAAGAAGACCTAATTTCATAACAGCTTTTTTTCTTTTTTTATCATTTGGACAAAAATACATTAAACAAATTAACTCTCATCCTATCATGGCAGATATTTTTCAGGTGGCTTTATCAGTTTGTATTGAAACTCCATGATTATTGAAAGCAAAGGATAGGATAGAAAAATGAACAATGTGTTGAGGGGATAGGTAACCTTTTTAGATGTCCTTCAGATTTTTTTATACCACATCTCAGCCATAAAGCTTGAGATTAGCAAAAATACAACCAAACCCACGAGTCTCTTCATTTAGTGGAGGATTGTTCTAGTTAAAAGGTAGCTCTCCACATTAAGCATGAAAGAAAACATTTACTTCAATCAATTAGTGTCCCGCATAATTTAGACTCAGTATTTTATTTCTCCCGTAGAGATCGTCTGAAGTAAACCAAAATAGGTTTAATTGGAGTGCCTTTAATTAAATTTAACTTGTTTACCTTTCCTTTTTGGGCCCTTTAAGTACTTTTGTTTTTAAATCTAAAGTAAAGGGGATTGACTGCTTCTAACCATCCAAGAACTTAGTTAAGCTTTCCTAGTTACTATAGTGCTCTGTTCAGCCTGCAGGGGAAAAGCTTTAAGAGTAACCTGTTTTGATTTCATTTCCAAAGTTGTCTGCCAGTACTGTATGTCTAATGTAAGTAGCTATTTTGTTTGAGAATAATTTAGATTAACCCAGGCAGAAATTTCTAATGCTGCAGGGTTTGATTTTTACATAATCCAGTAAACGTAAAAAGTACATTATGCTGGTCAGCTCTACTTTTAGATCTTATTCTGTGGACGTTTCTGTATCAGATTTCACAAATAAAATCTTTACTGGAGTCTTTAAAAGACAGAAGTAATGCATGTCCTCATTAAGCCCCTCTGTGGTTTCCTTCTTCCCTCTCAGTTTACATCCATGTTTGCAGTTGAATGCAGTGACTTGGTTTGTGCATCTGGGCCAGACTTGTCCACCAGTGTCATGTCAGCATTGTTGGGGTGGATTGCATCATCTCAAATGTTGTAAAAGGTATATTTCCCATTATAATAATATGAACATTTGGTTGAGAATGGAGATGAACATAACTAGCTGACCCACTGAAGAGGAAATGGACTGATATAATACTGAACAGATGTGTCTCTACGTTTGTGGGGTGTTCCTCAGATGCTGATCTGAAGGACCAGTAAAAATTCTTGAATTGCATAGCGTCTAACCTCCACAGAACTCCACTGGTTTCAAGGATGTTAAATTTGTCATTGTCTTTTTGTCCTTATATGATTGTGTGAATATATATGGCTATATTCTCTCTAATGTTGTGTTGAGCTCTTGGTTTACTAATTGCTTTTGTGCTGGAGTACTTTTGACCCCAAAGTCAGCTCGTTTGGCTCTTGTAACTGCTGCCATATTGCAGCATGAAAGGCTTGGCCTGCTTGCAGTTTGGTTTGTTTTGCGAGACTCTAGAACCTTGTAGTTGAAGTGAGTCCGAATTGTGACGGAGTAAACTATTACATTAGTTTTGCAACAACACTCTGCAACCCATGACCTGCAATCTATTGGTCCTTCATTTGGAAAAAAAGCATAGGCTATGAGACTGTTTGGATTGTAACCAAAAACCTGACTTAAATTGGCTACAAATGAGTAGACCACAAACAAATAGCCTCATGGGAATGACAAAGGCGAGCTTTGACATTACTTGAGGGGACAAGTCATATTGTTCTGGCATACAAGATGACTGTATCAAGGTCCAAATAGCAAAGGCGTTATTTGAGTACAGCCAGTGAAGATGAACAATCAATCTGCCTTCACATTTCTGGCACACTGTGGTACAGGTGTTGTGCTTTGAGTCAACCCTTAGTCTATTTTTGCTCCATTGTGACGGCTCCTGTACCTTTCTTTTTACTTCAGGTCGTTGTGACTTGTGTTGCTGTCAAGTGACTGACAGGTCAGTCTTGCCCTCACAGGGATGAGCCATCGCATCAATAAGAAGACAAGCTGTCAAAATTAATTGTTCGGTGTGTGAGAGCAACCCTATCGATGGAATTCTTGACATCTGTAATGTCATTAAGGTGGCCATGTGAGGGCTATTGCCTTCCTCATGATGGGCACTACTGCCGTGAACATTTGATTTATTGTTTGGAATCTTGACAGAAACTGTGAGTGACATGTTTTGATGGCATTAGTAAGTGTGGTCGATACAGTGAAGAGGAGGGCATGTCTCATTCCTCTAGTACCGTATTAGATTTGATTATGGGAGCCTCACAACTAGTTCTCTTTCAGGTATCAGTATCAGTGTACAGGTTTACAAGTGTGTTTATGTCTTCTGGCAGAATTGTCAATATGCAAAACAACAGAGTATTTAAATTAGATTTGTAAAAAATTGGTGAAAATTTTTTTGCACTGTACCAAGACCAAAAACAAGCTGGATTTCATGGATTTTTAAGGCTTGTATGAAAAGAAGACATGGCCATTGTCTGGACTGTAACTGCGCTTCCCTCTGCTTTTTTCAAAACTAAAATCCCTTTGAGTAATGGAGTCCTTGTCTGACTTGAATGCAACCAAGCTGAAGGAAAAACTGAGTGAGTGCCACTGAGGAACAGTTCTCTGCATTTTCAGTTTTACAAGAGGGCAGAAACGATAAGAGCAAGCATGACAGTGGAGCTTGTAAAGAGACATTTACTCCCATGAGGTCCCATGAGAAAAAACCCAGTCAATATGTCTTCGACCAGATATTTTTTCCCTTTGAGGAGAATATTTGCTTGTTCCACTCTATTGTGCAAAATGTCCTGCATTAATAATTGAAACTTCCTTTGGTACTGATGCAACCAAGCTAAATCCATCACTGAAATCTGAATTGAATGTACTTGAATGTTGTTCAGTATATTATCAAATATTATGCACGATATAGATGGGTTTTTGTCAGGTTAAAAAGCCTGGTCATAGCAAACATTGATTTAAGTGTAAAATTCTTATTGTGTGCATTGCACCTGACCAGAGCTATACAATTCAATTTGTTGAGTCAAAATAGTTTGGCAGCCAAAAACTGATTGAAATAAACGAAAAAAATTCATTCTGTGTAAAATTTGACAGTTTAAAGAAAATAATATTGATGGTATAATAGATATTGATAGATTACATTTGTGATGTGTGATGAGGATTTAGTGTAAGCTGCTGTTCATAAATTTGCTAAATTGCCAAGATTATTGCAACTCTGCTTTTTTCTTGTCTGTTATCCTCCAAAGAATGTCTGCATTCTTATTTGAAATATCTGAAAGAAGAAAAAGAAATTCTGACGGTGGTTCCTGGTGTCTGTGTCCCCTCCCCCGTCTGTTTCAAGCTGTCCCTGGTGAGACATGCTGAATGGAGACCCATAATGAGCCTCTGTCTGTTCCGCACAGTGAGCTGTCTGAGGCTGTGATGTGTCACTTGTGCCACATGCCTGAGTGCAGAAGAAAGGGACTCCTCCCAAAAATGCCTTCAGTTGGGGGGAGGACCTCACACCTCGCTGAATGAACTCATGTGGCCCAGACTTATAATGCACAAGTTATCACACTTTTTGCTTCACTGAAAACAAGGATTTCCTTTTGCATTGGCTCGTCTTCTGTTATTTTATGAACAGTCAATAAAAAACAGGTGAAGTACTGAGGCTTTGCTTCACAACAGGAAGGCTTTTATTTGAATTTGCCTGTTTATAACAACCTTTGCAAATGATTTTGTCTGTCGGGCCTGTTGCACCTTAAATGGTTTTATTCATTCTTTTCAATGTGTGCATGGTTTGTTTTTAATTTGGGCAAATAAAGCAGTTGGCAAGAGCGTGTGTGTCTGGCGCCCACAGCATGGAGTATGACAGCGGCTGCCTGGAAGCAGAAAGTCTGTCTCTGCATCTTTGGGAGCATACTGACAAACCTGGCTGCTTTTATCTGAAGTCACTGCATGTTTCACAACAGAGAAGAGAGTCTTTTTTTAAAAACTTTTGTGTGATCATTTCTACGTTTAAAGCCTAAAACATGAGCGTAAATTTAATCAACATGTATCTACTTTACGAGTTTTTTTCTCCTAAATTTACGAGTTTTTATCTCCTAAATTTACGAGATAAAATCTCGTAATTTTACTTTTTTTTTTTTTTGGGTGGCTCTAATTTTTTTTTTTTTTTTGGTGGCCCTAATACTCCGTCGTATTACGATAACCCTCCAACTTAATTGTTTTACCTTTCCCTCTAGAAATATATACAGTATATATAATATATGCATGGAAGAAACCAGTGCACTCAGCGCATGAGTACCCGCTTTACTGTGTGCTTACCCGAGCGGGTCCTTTCATTTCCTCCAAAGGATTCTCAGATTTTTGCACTTATCTAGTAACTCTCTGCTTATTATGGCATGGACTGAAGAACACTCCCCTTGACTCTTCCTCACCTTTCCTGAGAACTCTACTCCCCAGGCCTTTTCTGACTTCAAGGATTTTTAGACACGGACCTCCTCACCAGTAAAATACATTTGAATATGAGACAACTGACACTTGTGTATCTATGCTATAGTGATGTGCCTGAATAATTGCACAAACAAGAAATCATCAATGGGTAAATCTTGTTAAAAGCAAATGTTAAAAGCAGAAAAATTCCATAAAGTCATCCACACCTGATTATTTAAGCTCCTGACCCTTCCGAAGCAGTCCTGATGCATTGCTCCTGCCGCTCAAAACATTTGTTGGAATTTTCCCTTTAGAAGCTCAAACTGCACTCCCTTGTAGCTCGTGTTTGATCCATTCAGCTTTGTCAAAGTGACGCCCGTCAACCTGCATTTCAGGCAGAGAAAGTGACAAAACACATCTGGGAAGAGTTCTGGGAAGTAAAAAGAGGAAACATCATTGGTACATCAAACAAACTCTTTTATGACTCTGCTTTTATGTCATTTGTCAGGCGGTAATTTTTTATCATTTGTGTCAAACATTCCCTGTAAGATGACAGTCAGACTCTATTGGAAGATAAGTGGAAGACAATGATCTTGGGAGCTTGAGTGGGTAGGAACTCTGAAAAGTCAAAGATAGGCGTTTCCTCACATACCTGCTTGAGTGGCATAACATTTTGAGTAGAGTCGACAACAGGTCTAGATGATATGACCCAACTTCAAGCCAATGTCAGCATGATGCAAGAGAATCTTAACTGACATATTGCTACGCTAAAAATGTTTGAATTTTATTTTATTTTACTTTTTTAATTACCGTAATTTTCAGACGATAGAGCACACCGGATTAATAATCCGCACCCATTACATTTTTAAAGGATAAACCATTTTGTACATACATAAGACGCACCTGTCTATAAGCCACATGTGCCCACATTGAAACATGTGTTTTAGAATGAGGATGTATATGTGCTGAAACCGCATGCCGCCTGTGTAAGAGAGAGGAAAACGCGCGTGCAGCAGAAGAAAAAATTCACAAATTTGCTGCATCATTGAATAAGCCGCAGGGTTGAAAGCGTGTGACAAAAGTAGCGGCTTATAATCTGGAAATTACGGTATAACTATTGAGCTCCAACAAAGTCATTGACGACACTCAGGGGAAAGTCCTATCACCTTTTGCTATTTTAAAAGCCTTCCCAGTGGTCTTTTAATTATAATTATGCCGTGGTTAGCCAAAATAATAATTTAAAAAAAAACTGTCTCGTTTTCTAGAACATAGTTTCTGCAGAGCGGCAGTTGGACATCAGAAATTTGAGTTGTGGGCAGATGTCAGGCTTCATCTTGCCTGCAGCCAGGTCCCTGAAGGCGTACATGTCTTTGTTTACAGGTGAATGCATTAGAATGAGGTGGAGCAGGGAGACCCCAGAGTATTTTCCACATAGCTCTTTTAAAAAATGCACTTTTTTGTCTGCTCCTGATTCAAAATGTTTTATCTAAAAGAAATACTGCAATAATGCAATTTTAATTATAATTTTCTTTATGGAATTCCTCCATCATCAGAAAAATTCTACAAGAACAATTAAAAAACAATTTTCCTTTGGAGTGGGTCTTTAAGTAATTTATGTACTTTTTAGTAATGATTATTGTTCATTGTCCCTTCACTTAACCTATCTCCTTTTTGTTAGCCCTTGTAATTTTTTCATTTATTAAACCCAATTTTCCATTTGTTAAATGCCGTGTTTTGTGACATACTCAGCCTTTAATAACTCAGTAAAAAGAAAACAAATCAAAGCTATACTGTAACAGATGGTATAACCTTATAATTATCTGCCGTTTGTGTTTGTGACGATAAAAAAAAATGAACTGTGCTTGAAAGCTAAATGCCACACTGCTTCAGAGTGACACGCTGCCACTAACCCGCCGCATGACAGGGAATTATTCACCACTGTGCAGACGTACTGTGGCGGCCACCTAACTTTCAAGCCTTGGCCCAGCCCTCATCAGCATGCATTATTCTTTTTTTGTGTGTTCGTGGCTGTTCACACTGGCTGGCGTGGCTTTTTGGTTTGCGTCGCCTGCAGCTCCGTCACACGTGCAGTGCACGGCGTTCCATCACTTTCTCCCTGTCGCGCAGGCTGTTAACAGTGTTAGGGAATTGGAAAATATTCAGTGAGAAGTGGGGGGAGAGTAAGGAGAAAAAAACAAGAATGGGGGGTTGGGGGACTTGGAAGTGTTTAAGTGCGACACCCACATGGACTTGGCAGTGTTGTCGGCGCTTCTGGCCATCCTGAAAGGTTAACAGGCACCAACCTCCTCTCTGTCCAATTTGACATGACACTCTTGTCGCTGAGTTTGATGTGTGGTTCTTGAGCTTTGGGGGGCTGAGGGAGCAGTCTTTCACTTTTGTTTGGGCACCATACAGTGTGGCAGCACAGAGAACCCAATTAATTCTTTTTCTGGATTTATTTTCCTTCTTTTGATCTGTCACAGGCCGGCACATGAGAGTGTGATGGAGAAGGCACAGTTGCACATTTGCGCAATTGCTTCACACACGCTCACAAAGTGTCACACATTTGGCCACCCCTGTCTCAACATAGAACAGTATTCTCCCCCTTCATTAATAAGAAATGAGCTTGTTTGAAGTCTGGTTGTTAGATCTAAACTGACATAATTGTATCCAAGAATAACCTCCTCCTATTCTGTAACAGAACCGACTACATCTGCAGCCTCTTTCTGTGCATATGGAACTCAGTCTGTTTCTATAGGTGTCTATTCTAAATGCAAACCAAACAACCGTCATCCCAGTCTCTGTTATATTCTGCAGCCCCCCTCATGTAGTGTATACTGAATGTGAGATAGCACCCCTCCAGTTTCTTCTACATTCGCACAAAGACAGGAGAAACTCCCCCTCCCATCATTTTATCATCTTTTCTTCTGCAACACCGACTTCTCTTTGTCTCTCAGCTGCTTATGTTTACAACTGACATGAAGCAACTTAGTCAGCGATGTTCAGCCTTTGTATGAACCTCAGTCTGTGAGTTCACTGCCATAATTCTGGGAATGTGGAGCACCCAGTGCCCTCTCTATCACCCCACACTGTCTGCTCCTGACTCAACACTCTTACAAATGAGGTGTGATGATTCTTAACAGAAAGCTCCGAATTCCCCCTGGTGTGATACAGTAGTTACTGCTCCTCACACCTCTTTTATTTCCAGTTTCCGTGTCTTCGTTGTGTGACTCTGGAGGGAGGGCGGGGTGCATGTGTCTTGTAAGGTCAAGTCCTTCACTACCAAACTGGTACACCACAAGAAATCTTTGTATGCAGAAAAGGAAAATAGTCTTTTGTAAAATGAGACTTGTCATGCAAGCACTGGCCTTTAATGGGAGTTTTCACATTCAGACACGAATCATTTCATGAATCATGAAGTATAAAATTAGGTTTCAAAGTCAAGAGAAAATGAGTTTTTCTTTCTGCTCTGTTAGACTTGGTGAGTGTCTAATAAAGACACTGACAGACAGATTACAGACAGTCAAAACAGTGCAAGGTCAGTCATTGGAGTTTATTTTATACCTTAGTCACAACCGTCCTTATAAGTGAAGATGGGCTGTCTGTATGCGAATAATGGGCAAACCTGTAGGGGGCTCTGAGGTGGCCCGCTCAAAAATATAAGTCCGTAGCAGCCCGATGAGCCCGTAGAGCAAAGATGTTCATACACATTATTTTCTATGGGCACGCTGCAGGTGGAAGCTTGTAACAAGAATGTAAACAACATCAGTGAACAGGTGAGATGCTGGCTGTTCAAGGGATAAGTGCACGCTTCTTGCAGCTTGACTGTTATAAATTTGGAAAATCAGAGCATGGTATGTGTGGGCATCCTACTAGCATCAAATTTGGCACTTACACATAATGTGCACACCCCATGCATGCACCATTTGGGCGTGGTGAGCAAGGAGCCACTGCTTCACCTCACTGATGACTAAAGTGCGGGATAAGCGCATCATATGGCATCATCACCCGTATGTCATAAGTGCGTGTAACTTACAATATGTTCACAGATACTTAGCGATACACTTACCACACCCACAACAATAATTTGCTCCATTTTTATGACATTCCTTAAGGTAGTCACACAAGCCTCAAGGCAACTGCAAGACACCCAAAGGAGATCTGAGCAGCTCCCTGAACATGCTGGTCATGAATCCATGTGTTTCAGACCAGTTAAAACCAAGAACGCTGTTGGCCCTTACATTGCATTATGTCCATAATATGTCACACCATTCTATCATTCTGATAAATGAAGAAAGACTTGGTGTCTCACTTCTGACATACCCCTGGCTCATTTCACACTTAGTGACTTCTGTGCATGTCTTCCAGGCATGCCTTTTAAAAGTGGGGAAGACCCATCCTCCTTCCTCCTGTGCTCCTACTTAAAGCTTCACCTCCTTCTGCCCTTGGTTTGCTCACACTTCCTTGCATCTAATTATCTAGTTTTTAAATTTCCTCTAAATATTTCCAGTCTGCTAGTTTACTAAAAGAATAAAAACAGAGTTAAGTCTGGCTGTGTGAAGAGCACCTTTGGTGATATGTATATTTACATAGTTGCACCTTTCCTAAGTTATCTTATGAGCCTTCTTCTTTTTTTTAAGTGTCATATGTTAGTTTAGAATAATTTCAGAGGACTAAACTCTAGCTACAGTTGAAGAGTTTGAATTAAATGAATCAGAGGAAATGTGTTTTGCTTTTTAGATGTGTACTTCTTAGGATAAGAATCAATGGCATTGGCATTGGGATGCATGTAATTAGAAAATGGTCATGAATATGAAACATATCCATATTCAGTTTTTTTTCCCATCACTGAGAAAACTATTTTTCAGTCTGCTGCTTCTATCACAATTGCAAAGTGTAAATTGCTAGAAAAGTGCACTCTCATATGACAGAAGTAATGATGATTTCATGGATTGGACTGGATTGCCCGACCAACACAGTTTTCTCTCCAGTGGATCTTAATGTTAGTTTCAGATTTTTATTTGGCTTGTTAAGATCTTAAAAAGCCAAATAAAGATAGATTTTTTTAAAGATCGATTTAAGCTTATTCATTCATTAGTTTTTTAACAATTTAACACAGGAGATGTCATTGGTGACACCTAAATAACACACACTCTTTAAGGTAACGTAGCTCTTTGGCTGTTTACATGATCAGCGTAAATCAGCTGATTCTGACATGAAGAAAAGCGTTTTTTCATATATGCATCGATATGCAATTCTTTACATTAGTTAACAAACAGCTATATTCTATGAGGTGCCGTGTAGGACATTATTCAGAATTAGCATTCACATACACATGTGAAATCTCTCACACACACTAGTGAAATGCTTGTATACATACAACTGAAAATGTATTCATTCACATACACATGTGAAATCTCTCACATACACATGTGAAATCTCTCACATACACATGTGAAATCTCTCACATACACATGTGAAATGCTCTCACACACACTACTGAAAATGCTCTCACATACACATGTGAAATGCTCTCACACACACTACTGAAATCCTCTCACACACGCTACTGAAATCCTCTCACACACACTACTGAAATCCTCTCACTCACACTACTGAAATCCTCTCACACACACTACTGAAATCCTCTCACACACACTACTGAAATCCTCTCACACACACTACTGAAATCCTCTCACACACACTACTGAAATCCTCTCACACACACTACTGAAATCCTCTCACATACACATGTGAAAATCCTCTCACATACACATGTGAAAATGCTCTCACACACACTACTGAAATTTTCGACAGAAACGGAAGGCATTTCAGTAGAAACGGAAGTTGGCTGATTATCGCGAGATAATCATTCGTCTGAATCATTCGAAAATGGCAGCCGGTTGCGCAAGGAAAACCACCGAAACGTGTAAGTATATTAAAAAACATCCAGTATCTGTTGTAAAATATATTTGTAAATACTTAAGATGATGTGTTTAATATGTTATATTCCTCAATCAACAACCTAGATTGTTTTGAAGCTCATCAATTTCAGTAATGCTAAAGCTAACGCTAACGCGAATTAGCGCCGAAGGCTAAAAACAAACGCTAGATATTACATCAAAAAGCAGTGACTTCTAACCGTAGTCACAAGTTATTAACACATGTTTTAAATGTGTTCATATATGTAGGGACAGACGAGGATGAGGAAAATCCGATCCATTTGCGGATGGAGAAAGATAGCCTGTTTGTTTTCAAGCTAGCTCGTGCCAGATGGGTAGAGACATATGATCAGATTTGACTTCATTTTAATAAACGGTTAATCGTTGTCGTACTGGGTTAAAGGTTTATGTTAAAGACCCAGAAGAGAGAGGAGGAAAGGGCTAGAAGGGAGGAACAGCGACAGGAGAGTCTGTTAAGTTTACTTGAGTTGAAATTATTGTTCTAAAATGTAATGCAGCCATTGTTTTTCCAATTTGTTTAATAAATGTATGAACAAAAATGAATAATTTACATGTATTATTTAAATCTGAGCTATTTTTAACAATCTTAAAAGGATTTTCATATAAATATCAGATGTACATATTTAGAATTTCGTTTTATATGTTAATATTTATTTTTATACATGTTAACAATAATCCTGGTCTTCTAGAGTCATGTGTGTCACAGTTGGAGCTGAAAGGAAAGCAAAGATTTGTCCTTGCAGACAGACGTGACTCTGCTCGTCCTGCATGTTCCTGGTGTTGTCCTGCTGTGGCTCAACATCTGTGGCTAAGCAGTCGCCTTTGCTGATGCACAGAATGTGCAGAATTGAACTGCAGGCAATGATTTTCATTGCAAAGGTTGGTTTTACTTCCAGTGCCCCCAGAAATATTGCTCTCCTCCTCATCTTTATCATGCCAAATGCTCTCTTCACAACAGAGCGTGTTCTGGAGTGGTTCTGGTTGTAACTGCCTCAATGGCATTCCTCATGGGTTCCCTGTAGGGTGTCAGCAGCATGATGGGATGTGCAATGCAGGGATACCCACCATCACCCAAAAGGATCCTTCAGGTGGGTTTGTTTGATTTACATAAATTGGGCTTTTACGTAGAACCTGTGAATCATGGATTGATCCTGGATTCTCAACAAAAATATCTATAAATTTGGCATTAGAGTCACATACAGCATGCATTTTAATGGAATAAAAAAGCTTCCTGTTAAAATAACAAGCTGCATTATCTTTTAGGGCCTTTATTCTTATGTGGCAGCCATCAATGCTCCTTGTGACCCTTTGGAAGGAGAAAGACCAAGCGAGCTGCTAAAATCCAGAGGCGACTTATGGTAGTTCATTCCCACTGGGAAGCTGGGTGACCCTGCTCATCAGCTGGAGGATGCGGTCTGCCGTCCTGTGGACAACATCGCTCACGGTGGACCGTGTCATGTCAAAGACTCTGGCTACCACACTGTAAGATGTGCCACACGCCAGCCAGAAAAGAAACACCAGGACGTCAGTCTCCTGTGACCCCCCAGAGTGTGAGGAACCCGAAGCTGATGCTTCAGGACCATCGACCCAGATGCTCGATGGTCCTGCGGGTCAACCGAAAATCCAGTCTTGTGTCGGACTGACCGTCAGCGTAAAGGGCCAGGACAGACACCTTTGTGTTGGTAAAGCAGTAGAGACGTGGAAGACCCTGGAAAATGCAACATTAATTATTTCATTGAGGAAATTAAATCACATTTTTTTAATGTTTCTATTTATTTTGATGTCTTACATTTTAGATTATGAAGTATTTATTAATTCTGGAAAATTCGTGGTTTTTATTTGGCTGGGTTTTTGGATTTTCATTTAAACTTTTAAAAATGAAAGTTTTTGTTTTGTTTTTGTTTAAAACAAGTGATATGGTTTGACTCTGAATAAAAAATTCTAAACTTTGAACTCACAAGTGTTTCATGTAATTGGACTACACAAGTCACTTGAAAAAGAATGTTAAACTCTTACTCAGCAGACTGTGTAACCTTGAGCATGATTAGTAACAAAGTTTAAGTTAAAGTTTAGGTTTAACTAAAAAAAAAGCTTTAAGTTTAACTCACAAGTTATTCTGTCTGGTCAGGGCATCCAGAGGAAATCTTCTGAGATGTCTGCTTCTCCTTGCCGTCCTGTGATGCTGCATATCTGCTCGTTTTCAGTTTGATCTCACGAAAAACGGTTGAATTATTGCCAGGAACACGGACAGATTCATTTTCAAAGCCATTTTCAGTAAGGTGTAAGAAAACTACAGAAAAAAATGCCTCCTTGCAAGAGCCCGTTAATCGTTCAGTGGCACAAAAACAAAATAAATATTGGCATGAAAAAATAACTTGGGGGTTTATTTATGAACAAATACATTAAATCAACACCAAAGTGTTTGTAATTTAATTATTTATAAATCAGTCACGTTTTCCATGATCAGAACACAGCAGATTCATAAATAGTCTCTGTAAAATGTTCATATTTATTATGTTTTTACTCTGACAAATAAGTGTCATTCTCCGCGTTAAATAGGAGTAGTTCGCCTCCAGACCAGGTGGTGGCGGTAATGCGCCACTTTGTTTCCGTGTCAAGCGCGTTATGAACAACACCCAAAAGAAAAAAGTACTGAGCACGGGTGTCTGAATTGCTTTTAAATTCAGAGAACTATATATAGTTCTGCACTATAGGGTTTTAGTAGTTAGGGATCAGGGCAGGAATTCGGACACAGGTTCATTTCCACTGAAATGCCTTCAGTCGAGCAACTTCGTTTCTAACAATAAAGTAAAAAAAAAATGTTGTTTCTACTGAAATGCCTTCCGTTTTTATTGAAATTTTCACATGTGTATGTGAGAGGATTTTGGATAGTGTGTGTGAGAGCATTTTCACATGTGTATGTGAGAGCATTTTCACGTGTATGTGAGAGCATTTTCAGTAGTGTGTGTGAGAGCATTTTCAGTAGTGTGTGTGAGAGCATTTTCAGTAGTGTGTGTGAGAGCATTTCACATGTGTATGTGAGAGCATTTTCAGTAGTGTGTGTGAGAGCATTTTCAGTAGTGTGTGTGAGAGCATTTTCACATGTGTATGTGAGAGCATTTTCAGTAGTGTGTGTGAGAGCATTTTCATTAGTGTATGTGAGAGCATTTTCAGTAGTGTGTGTGAGAGCATTTCACATGTGTATGTGAGAGCATTTTCAGTAGTGTGTGTGAGAGCATTTCACATGTGTATGTGAGAGATTTCACATGTGTATGTGAGAGATTTCACATGTGTATGTGAATGAATACATTTTCAGTTGTATGTATACAAGCATTTCACTAGTGTGTGTGAGAGATTTCACATGTGTATGTGAATGCTAATTCTGAATAATGTCCTACACGGCACCTCATAATATTCGGCAACTTTGCTGAGCGTATCTGCGCAGACCTTAAGTATGGTAATGTCTTTAAAAGGCTGTGTATTCATTTTACATACTTTTTCAAAAAGGCTTGTAATTCAGTGCAGATTTTTCTTGCATTTGTTTGTTCATGCTTTTGACTTCCATCAAAACTCAGACAACATTTGGACATGCCCATCTGTAGATACAGATGGCTTACACAACCCACCCACTCTTCCAAGCAAGCAAAAGGGAAAAGTTTTAAGGTTACAGCCTTCACTTTGTATTTTACTAATAATAAATACTGGAAAAAACATTATATTCTTACTAACGTATGATTATTATTATACGCAAGTTTTGGTTCTTCTTTCCTGTGTTTCAGGTTTGGTGTTTTTTCTCATCCTTAGAATAATTCAGTGGGCAGCATTTTGTGGGTTAGCAAAAAAAACACATTCCTCTGAAGACAGTGAGGCACAAAGTCTGCATTTGAAAAGAGTGAATCAGCCAAGTCCCAAAGAAAACCCTTAAGGGTTTTCATAAAGTCTTGGGAATTGTGTAGGATTGCTCTGAAGGAATCCAACCATCTGGCTTTTTGCTGGTAAAATATAAGCAAATGAAAGTAGGCTGAAGATTTCTGAACGTTCTGTGTGAAGCTGAAGCAGTTTTCTTAAAGTGACAAATTAAAAATACTGCCTCTGCTGGCTAACATTTCTATCTGTGGCTTACAGTACCTGGCCTCTTAAGGATGATATTTGTCAACAGGTTGCAGTATAATGTTCTTTTATTTGAACATTGTTTTGAACTGTCTTGTAGTAGGGGTGTAACGGTACATGTAGTTGGACCGAACCGTTTCGGTACACCAATTTCGATTCGGGTCACTTTTGTACCATTTTGGTTTTTCGTTTTGTTGGTTTATCCCCCTCCCCCCCCCCCCCCCCCCCCCCCCCCCGAATGTATTAACTTGTTCTAACCGCGAGTTTCTGCTGAGATGCTCAATGGTGTCTGCGCTCATGCATGTTTAGGAAGGGGGTTGCAAGCGTATTAGCGCGCAGCGCAAGAGTGTGTGTGTGAACACACGTTCAGCGTGTTCTGCTCAGTTTGCCGGAACAATAATAAAAACGGTTTCCTCTAAAAGAACGGAGACTGGTTCTTTTATTAACTCGCTCTGGAGGCTCTGAGGGTCCGAACGGGGAATTGAACCCCGAAGGAAGATCCGCCTTGGCGGAGAGGATCTCCCCTGTGTTTTCTGACCACGGTAAGAAACCTCATTGCGGGAGGTTTAACAGCTATTAGGTGATGGAGGTCAAAGTTGGCATGTCAACAGTATCATGCGGACGCGAGGCCAGAGCTGGAGGAACACCCCCCATCTCCTCACGCTCTCCTCACGCTCTCCTGTGTGGGAACACTTTGGATTTGTTTGGATGAAAGGAAAGACAACTGGATAAGTCGAATGCTGCATTTCGACATTTTATTGTTACACAAAGATAGCATATGCCACAGATAACACATCTAATCTGTTAAAGCATCTGAAACCGCGTCACCCAACTGTAAAAATCGGGTCTACAAGAAAAAAAATGCGCAAGTTAAAATGTTTTTGGTTTTTTTAGGCCAGTATTAAGTATCCAAAGTTTTTGGTTCCTGATAACTAACAATTGTATTATTTTATATAGCAGATCACTAACATAGGTTAATTATGGCCCGCAGCAGTCATAGACTGCAAGGACCATATTGTAACTGGTACGAGGGTCGAACACTCAAAAAGGTCCAAAACGTCAAAAAAAACGCGTCAAAACGCCAAAAAATGGGGTCAAAAGTCGCCCAAAGCACAAAACGACACGGCAATTGTGTAACGCAACAAAAATACACACACACACGCACAACACCATTGCACAAACGTTAAAATTGTAGTCGCAAAAATGACGACAAAAACACAAAAAAGCCCCAAAAAGCCCTCAAAAGACGGGTTTAAAGCCAAAAAGACATGCCCAGCCTATAGTAAAAGACAGGCTGCATTGAAATACATAGGCCACCTGACTGCAAAAACTTCTATATTGTTTCTGCTTTGTTTCATTATTATTATGGCCCGCAGCAGTCATAGACTGCAAGGACCATATTGTAACTGGTACGAGGGTCGAACACTCAAAAAGGTCCAAAACGTCAAAAAAACGCGTCAAAACGCCAAAAAATGGGGTCAAAAGTCGCCCAAAGCACAAAACGACTCGACAATTGTGTAACGCAACAAAAATACACACACACACGTACAACACCATCGCACAAACGTTAAAATTGTAGTCGCAAAAATGACGACAAAAACACAAAAAAGCCCCAAAAAGCCCTCAAAAGAAGGGTTTAAAGCCAAAAAGACATGCCCAGCCTATAGTAAAAGACAGGCCGCATTGAAATACATAGGCCACCTGACTGCAAAAACTTCTATATTGTTTTTCGAAAGTTTTTTTATTATTATTATGGCCCGCAGCACTCACAGAGTGCAAGGACCATATTGTAACTGCTACGAGGGTCGAACACTCAAAAAGGTCCAAAACGTCGAAAAAACGCGTCAAAACGCCAAAAAATGTGGTCAAAAGTCGCCCAAAGCACAAAACGACACGACAATTGTGTAACGCAACAAAAATACACACACACACGCACAACACCAACGCAAAAACGACAAAATTGTAGTCGCAAAAGCGACGACAAAAACACGAAAAAGCCCCAAAAAGCCCTCAAAAGACGGGTTTAAAGCCAAAAAGACATGCCCAGCCTATAGTAAAAGACAGGCCGCATTGAAATACATAGGAAATCCTAACCGCAAAAACTTCTATATTGTTTCTGCTTTGTTTCATTATTATTATTATTATTATTCCGCTTTCTTATCGCGCCTTTGAGCTCAAATTTGACCCCCGCCACATACCCGAAAACTCACCAAAATTGGCACACATCTGTGATAAATTGAAAATGAATTTTCGGCAAAGAGAACGTCACCCCCCCCCACGACGATGACATCACGGCGAGCGTTCCCGTAAAAAAAATGAATGGGCCGAAAATCGCTTATGGGGCCAAAAAAAAATATTTAAAAATACAGTTACGAAACCAAAACACGGGTGTTGGAGATATCCCAAAGAAGTTATGAAATCATTATGGGATGGCCACACGACCTACGGCTTGGCGGCCATTTTGTGGCGAACTCAGAGAAATGGCGATTTTCGTGTTTTTTCACAATATGGGAAAACGACACTTTTGTTCAAGCGATTTTCACGAAATTGCATACACATGCCACAAACACGATTCTACAACTACCAAAGAAGTTTCGTTGACCTTTGACCTTGGCAATGGGCGGCCATCTTAAATTTTCATAAAAAAGCACCTTTAGTAACGGATACAAACGAAAACTCGTCCTAGGGATTTTTATCGATCTTTTTGAAACTTCTCGGGCATCAATGGCAAGCTACTGTGGACAAAATGTTGGAATTAGAAGTTGTAGAATTTGAAACGCGTGCGCGTGGCGAATTCGCAACCGTCGCCATTTTAGCTAGCTCGCACATATTTTATCGGAATAGCCTTAAACTGAAATATGCGATACCCTGGCCCACACTGAACAAAACGATGTCACATACGACAAAATCGATAAAGGAATGTGGCCGTGGTAAACAAAAAACGATCGCAAAAAAAAGTGCTGACTCGGCAAAAAAAAATTTTTTCGGATTTTATTTTTAAGAATCGGCTAACGAAACCCAGATAACTTTGTCGGGTATATCCAAAGAAAGTTTTGAAATCATTACGTGATGGCGACACAACCTACGGTTTGGCGGCCATTTTGTGCCAAAATCTGCCATTTTGAGTTTTTCGCGTTTTTACACAATATAGAAAAATGAAGTTTTTTTTCGAGCGATTTTCACGAAATTTGACGTGCATGTCCATAGCGTAAGTCTACAATCACCTCTGGAGTTTCGTTGACCTTTGACCTCGGGAAAAGGCAGCCATCTTGAATTTTCAATAAAAAACACCTTTACCACCAGATTCAAATGTAAACTTGTCGTTGGAATTTTCATCGATTGTCTCGAAACTTTTTTGACATCAATGGCAAGCTACTGTGGAAAAAATGTTGGAATTAGAAGTTGTAGATTTTGAACGGCGTGCGCGTGGCGAGCTAGCAAAGTGGCGCAGTATTATAACTCCCATGTATTTCAATACAATACAATGAAAATTGAATGCATGCATTAATGCCTGAAACTGAATACATTGAAAAACACTGGATATGGACATATAAGGAATGTGGGCGTGGTTAGCATAAAACCACTGTTGCTAAGGACAACAAAAAGTTTACTTTTACCGATTTGTCCGAAACTGACGTCAATCTGTTCGTCCTCCCGAGGGTACCAAAACATAAAATGGTTGCTATGGAGAAAAAATCAACAGAAAAGCCGCCATTTTGGAAAAAGTAGGTTTTTTATCAACTTATGACATGTAGCTCTCACCAATGGAGGAATGTGTTTTTCTGAGTCAGTTGATGATGCAGATCGCTATGCTAGCAATTTTAGCTATATTAGCATTACTAGCATAGTTAGCATAATTAGCATTTTAGGTAATGTGTTTTCCTGAGTCAGTTGATGATGCTGATCGCTATGCTAGCACTTTTAGCCACATTAGCATAGCTAGCATAGTTAGCATAATTAGCATTTTAGGTAATGTGTTTTTCTGATTCAGTTAATGATGCTGATCGCTATGCTAGCACTTTTAGCCACATTAGCATAGTTAGCATAGTTAGCATAATTAGCAAATCCAGCCTTGACTAGCTTTTAATTTGCGGGCTGTGAGGGCGGTGAGGTCAGCGGTGGTCCATAGAGTTGGGCGTGGAGGCGGGTTGCGTCTGCGGGCCATACAACGCCGCTTGCGGTTTTAATTATTCTTCTGGTTTCTAACGGACAGTTTGAGCTCAAATTTGACCCCCGCCACATACCCGAAAACTCACCAAAATTGGCACACACCTAGGATAAATGTGAAATGAATTTTCGGCAAAGAGAACGTCACCCCCCCGAAGTTGATGACATCATGGCGAGCGTTCCCGTAAAAAAAATGAATGGGCCGAAAATCGCTTATGGGGCCAAAAAAAAATATTTTGGAATACAGTTACGAACCCAAAACACGCGTGTTGGAGATATCCCAAAGAAGTTATGAAATCATTATGGGATGGCCACACGACCTACGGCTTGGCGGCCATTTTGTGGCGAACTCAGAGAAATGGCGATTTTCGTGTTTTTTCACAATATGGGAAAACAACACTTTTGTTCAAGCGATTTTCACGAAATTGCACACACATGCCACAAACACGATTCTCCAACTTCCAAAGAAGTTTTGTTGACCTTTGACCTTGGCAAGGGGCGGCCATCTTGAATTTTCATAAAAAAGCACCTTTAGTAACGTATACAAACGAAAACTCGTCCTAGGGATTTTTATCGATCTTTTTGAAACTTCTCAGGCATCAATGGCAAGCTACTGTGGACAAAATGTTGGAATTAGAAGTTGTAGAATTTGAAACGCGTGCGCGTGGCGAATTCGCAACCGTCGCCATTTTAGCTAGCTCGCACATATTTTATCGGAATAGCCTGAAACTGAAATATGCGATACCCTGGCCCACACTGAACAAAAGGATGTCAGATACGACAAAATCGATAAAGGAATGTGGCCGTGGTAAACAAAAAACCGTCGCAAAAAAAAGTGCTGACTCGGCAAAAAAAATTTTTTTCGGATTTTATTTTTAAGAATCGGCTAACGAAACCCAGATAACTTTGTCGGGTATATCCAAAGAAAGTTTTGAAATCATTACGAGATGGCCACACGACCTACGGTTTGGCGGCCATTTTGTGCCAAAATCTGCCATTTTGAGTTTTTCGCGTTTTTGCACGATATGGAAAAATGAACTTTTTTTCGAGCGATTTTCACGAAATTTGACTCGCGTGTCCCTAGCGTAAGTCTACAATCACCTTTGGAGTTTCGTCGACCTTTGACCTCGGGAAAAGGCGGCCATCTTGAATTTTCTATAAAAAACACCTTTACCACCAGATTCAAACGTAAACTTGTCGTTGGAATTTTCATCGATTGTCTCGAAACTTTTTGGGCATCAATGGCAAGCTACTGTGTAAAAAATGTTGGAATTAGAAGTTGTAGATTTTGAACGGCGTGCACGTGGCAAGCTAGCAAAGTGGCGCACTGTTATAACTCCCATGCATTTCAATACAATACAGTGAAAATTGAATGCATGCATTAATGCCTGAAACTGAATACATTGAAAAACACTGAATATGGACATATAAGGAATGTGGGCGTGGTTAGCATAAAACCACTGTTGCTAAGGATGACAAAAAGTTTACTTTTACCGATTTGTCCGAAACTGACGTCAATCTGTTCGTCCTCCCGAGGGGACCAAAACATAAAATGGTTGCTATGGAGATAAAATCAACAGAAAAGCCGCCATTTTGGAAAAAGTGGGCTTTTTAGCAACTTATGACATATAACTCTCACCAATGGAGGAATGTGTTTTTCTGAGTCAGTTGATGATGCTGATGGCTATGCTAGCAATTTTAGCCACATTAGCATAGCTAGCATAGTTAGCATAATTAGCATTTTAGGAAATGTGTTTTTTTGAGTCAGTTGATGATGCTGATCGCTATGCTAGCACTTTTAGCTATGTTAGCATAGCTAGCATAGTTAGCATAATTAGCATTTTAGGTAATGTGTTTTTCTGAGTCAGTTGAAGATGCTGATTGCTATGCTAGCACTTATAGCCACATTAGCATAGTTAGCATAGTTAGCATAATTAGCATTTTAGGTAATGTGTTTTTCTGAGTCAGTTGATGATGCTGATCGCTATGCTAGCACTTTTAGCCACATTAGCATAGCTAGCATAGTTAGCATAATTAGCATTTTAGGAAATGTGTTTTTTTGAGTCAGTTGATGATGCTAATCGCAATGCTAGCTCATTTAGGCACATTAGCATAGCTAGCATAGTTAGCATAATTAGCATTTTAGGAAATGTGTTTTTCTGAGAGAGTTGATTATGCTGATCGCTATGCTAGGACTTTTAGTCACATTAGCATAGTTAGCATAGTTAGCATTATGAGCAAATCCAGCCTTAATTAGCTTTTAATTTGTGGGCGGTGAGGGCGGAGAGGGCCGCGGTAGTGCGTAGAGTTGGGCGTGGAAGGCGGGTTGCGTCTGCGGGCCATACAACGCCGCTTGCGGCTTTAATTATTTTTCCGCTTTCTTATCGCGCCTTTGAGCTCAAATTTTGACCCCCGCCACATACCCGAAAACTCACCAAAATTGGCACACACCTGGGATAAATTGAAAATGAATTTTTGGCAAAGAGAACGCCACCCCCCCGAAGTCGATGACATCACGGCGAGCGTTCCCGTAAAAAAAATGAATGGGCCGAAAATCGCTTATGGGGCCAAAAAAAATTATTTTGAAATACAGTTACGAAACCAAAACACGCATGTTGGAGATATCCCAAAGAAGTTATGAAATCATTATGGGATGGCCACACGACCTACGGCTTGGCGGCCATTTTGTGGCAAACTCAGAGAAATAGAGATTTTCGTGTTTTTTGACAATATGGGAAAATGACACTTTTGTTCAAGCGATTTTCACGAAATTTCATACACATGCCACAAACACGATTCTACAACTACCAAAGAATTTTTGTTGACCTTTGACCTTGGGAAGGGGCGGCCATCTTGAATTTTCAAAAAAAAGCACCTTTAGTAACGGATACAAACGAAAACTCGTCCTAGGGATTTTTATCAATCTTCTTGAAACTTCTCGGGCATCAATGGCAAGCTACTGTGGACAAAATGTTGGAATTAGAAGTTGTAGAATTTGAAACGTGTGTGCGTGGCGAATTCGCAACCGTCGCCATTTTAGCTAGCTCGCACATTTTTTATCGGAATAGCCTGAAAATGAAATATGCGATTCCTTGGCCCACACTGAACAAAACGATGTCACATACAACAAAATCGATAAAGGAATGTGGCCGTGGTAAACAAAAAACGATCGCAAAAAAAAGTGCTGACTCGGCAAAAAAAAAAAATTTCGGATTTTATTTTTAAGAATCGGCTAGCGAAACCCAGATAACTTTGTCGGGTATATCCAAAGAAAGTTTTGAAATCATTACGTGATGGCGACACGACCTACGGTTTGGCGACCATTTTGTGCCAAAATCTGCCATTTTGAGTTTTTCGCGTTTTTACACAATATGGAAAAAGGAACTTTTTTTCGAGCGATTTTCACGAAATTTGACTTGCATGTCCCTAGCGTAAGTCTACAATCACCTCTGGAGTATCGTCGACCTGTGACCTCGGGAAAAGGCGGCCATCTTGAATTTTCTATAAAAAACACCTTTACCACCAGATTCAAACGTAAACTTGTCGTTGGAATTTTTATCGATTGTCTCGAAACTTTTTGGGCATCAATGGCAAGCTACTGTGGAAAAAATGTTGGAATTAGAAGTTGTAGATTTTGAACAGCCTGCGCGTGGCGAGCTAGCAAAGTGGCGCACTGTTATAACTCCTATGTTTTTTAAAGGACTACTGTGAAATTTGAATGCATGCAATAATGCCTGAAACTGAATACATTGAAAAACACTGGATATGGACATATAAGGAATGTGGGCGTGGTTAGCACTGTTGCTAAGGACGACAAAAAATTTAGATTTACCGATTTGTCCGAAACTGACGTCAATCTGTTCGTCCTTCCGAGGGGACCAAAACATAAAATGGTTGCTATGGAGATAAAATCAACAGAAAAGCCGCCATTTTGAAAAAAGTGTTTTTTTTATCAACTTATGACATATAGCTCTTACCAATGGAGGAATGTGTTTTTCTGAGTCAGTTGATGATGATGATCGCTATGCTAGCACTTTTAGCCACATTAGCATAGCTAGCATAGTTAGCATAATTAGCATTTTAGGTAATGTGTTTTTCTGAGTTAGTTGATGATGCTGATCGCAATGCTGGCACTTTTAGCCACATTAGCATGACTAGCGTAGTTAGCATAATTAGCATTTTGGGTAATTCGTTTTCCTGAGTTGGTTGATGATGCTGATCGCTATGCTAGCACTTTTAGCCACATTAGCATAGCTAGCATAGTTAGCATAATTAGCAAATCCAGCCTTGACCAGCATTTACATTTTGGGCGGTGAGGGCGGAGAGGGCGGCGGTGGTGCGTAGTGTTGGTCGTGGAGGGCGGGTTGCGTCTGCGGGCCATACAACGCCGCTTGCGGCTTTAATTTTATTATTGTTATATAAAACCAATAAATGCATTTTGCAAGAAATTTTTATCTGCCTTTTTTGTACCAAGAAATACCGAAAATGTATCAAACCGAGCCCTGTGAAATTCTGAACCGAACCGATTTGAGATTTCAGTGTAGCGTTACACCCCTATCATTTAGTATTGAAGCTGATACTGTGTGAAATGAATAGTTTTTGTGACATCTTTTGTGTTCAAGGAGTGTTGAAGGTATTATTTATGAGCGGTGATGTTTCTTGAGATCAATGTTTGCACATTTGAGATTGATGTAATCTTTTAATCGAGTGTTTTAAAGGAAAGCTCTTATCAGACATCATTAAAACTCCACTCCACTCCACTCTGGGTGCTTTATTATGTCTTATCGTCTTATGTGTGGCATAATCTTTTCTTTGTCTCCTTTTGACAAGAAGTGCTAAAATTGGCCACACAACTGTGTGACTTCAGTTTCTTACCTCTTTGTGACACTGAAAGTGTTATAATCTTTGGTGCTAATTTGCAGGGTTTGAAGATTTGGGGTATAATCTCCCGAAATCACTTGACAAAAGTCATGAAAAGTAACTTGCTTTCTGTCTTTGTATTTGTTTTGTCATTTGATCAGTAGGTTTCAGTCTGTCTGAGCTCTGGTGCTGAGGTGTTGCATGTTTGTTCTTGGTATTATTTTGACATTTACAAGTGAAGGGAATCGCTCCCTGTTGCTTTGTGCGCCTCTTCATCTGTCAGGGGCTTTAGGTGTTCCGCAGACAGCATTTTAATAGTGGCAGATCCAAGGGGACAGGACCTCTAATGGAAGCCTTTTGTTCTGTTGTCACTTCCCCTGATCACATGGAAACGCTTTGACCACCAATCAGACATGGCCTCTAGGTAGTGCCTACATCTTTTCTGTTTCAGTTTGACTAAAGGCGTCTGTCACTGGATTGTCTTCAAACTTCATTTTCTGTCCTTACTCTTTCCTTTTGCATTGACATGATCTGCTACAGCCTGACATACTTTATTTTTCAATGATGGGAAGAAATATACTTGGTGTTGTGTGTTCCTTTAAGCACACAACAAAACAGGCAGAGCTGGGCTATATGGCCCAAAAATAAAATCTCAAATTTTTTATTATAAATCAAATTTTCAGTTTTAATCAACCCCCCCCCCCCCCCCTGCTTATACTGTCTTTAGCAAAATTTACAAACAATGGAATATATTTAACAAAATCTTGTTTATCTCACCATCTCCTTTGGAAATTGGCTCCAACACAAAGTTCTACTAAATACAAGCTCTAAAACTGTTTGCATATCAATGCAGAAGATATTTTGAGAGCTGCCGCTAGCTTTATCATCTCTTAAAGAGAAATAGAACGCACTTGGCAGAGCATTTTTGGTAGCAACAGTCTCAAAACGGATTTGGCTGCATGTGCTTTGATGCTCCAAGGTTGAAGTCACAACCCCAGTTACCAAAATCAATTTTTTGATGCATCGGTCTAGTTGGCTGGTAGATAAAAATCCACCAACTCAATTAATTCCATTATTTTCCAAAAAAAAAAAGAGAAACTTCAGGTGTTATTTTAAAAGATGATATTACGTTAAGTAGAAAGAGGAATGCACCCCTGCGGCTGTCCTGCAAGCCCTGGTCTCGGTGTCTGACTGGATTTCCCGACAGGCCTCTATCTGCTATACGGTGTGGTGTCGGGGGGCCCTGGGAACTGCTACCGCTTCGGCGGGGGTCTCGGTGTGGGGAGAGGCGGGCACTCTCCCTCTTTTTGCATTCCATCATCTCCCTCAGCAGGACATAAACATCTACCTGAGCACAGGTGTCAGCTCACCTTTGCACAAATAGTATGAGTGACAGATTGAAATGCTTTATATGTGTTGGTTTGTGTGCATATGTGCGTGTGAACTGTAGTTGTGTTGAGTCCATGTGGACAAGATTATATGTGAATATTTTTGGAGCCAACAGGTATGTTTGTAACACTTGAGTATGTGTGTGGACAGGCCCCACCCTTCTTGACAAACATTTACACCAGACATAGTAGTAGGTTTAGGGGCTGTCATCTGGACTTAGTTTTTAAAGTTAGAAGACGTTTCACCTCTTATCCAGGGTGGTTTCAGGTTTATTCTTCCATCCATCTAGGGCAGTGTTCTGAAACCCAAACAAACAGAACCAGTTCCACCTGGGTCGTTAACAGCTGAAAGAGATGACCAGTTTGGGGAGGGAGTCACTGGTTCCCCAACCCCCAGCTGAGGACAAAGGATTCTTAACAACCCGAAACCATGTAGGCTTAGTTGACAATACCAAACAGTTTCAGGTCTGACTCCTCCTCATGAGTGCATATATACCAGCTCTTTTACCAGCTAATTCAGAATTGACAAAGCCTCATGGATAAGAGGTGAAAAGTCTTCTAACTTTAAAAACTAAGTCCAGATGACAGCCCCTAAACCTACTACTATGATTGAATCAATCTGGATGAATGAGTCTTCATAGACATATTTACACCAGACAGTAATGATAATAATCCTCCAGCCTCTTGTTGGCTGGATGATTGTATACCCTACCACCTCTGTAGTCATCCTCCGGATTTCCTTAACTCTCCTTTTCCCCCTTTCTTCTGTGCGCCTCCCCCTGTCTCCAACATCCCTCCCTTATTTCATCTTCTTCTTTTCCGTCGAGTCCAAAAAAAAATACAAAAGTGATCAATATAAAAATGTTTTAACCTAAATTACAAAGGGGATTTAAACAAATACACACCTAGTGTGTCAGAAGATCCACAGCCCCCTGTTGTAACAGTGAAATATGTCCAACACAAGAGGCCTTCAGCTCCTATCTGCCTGCTCAGCTGTTGGACAGGACAAGTTAAAAAGAAAAAAAAGGCATCTAAAAAAACAAACTTGAATTAGTCGAATAAATCGATTAAGTCCCCAGCCCTAAAAACAGGGTTTCGTGACCTTTTTCCAAATGTGTGTTTAAATCGTGTAAAGATAGGCATGAGTCTAAGATCAATTATCCGTTTGTGTTTTGGATGCTAGAGTTCATGGTTGATCCTCACCCTCAAGTGGTTAGGAATGCCTCTCACTCGACTTTACTTGTCTGATATGTGGTTGCCCCGGCTACGTGCATCTCTCCCACCGGCTAGACTCTGCAGAGTGTGATAAGAGGGAAGAGAGAAGGGAATACAGGCAGAGTTTAGAGAACAGGCAACACAAGGATCATGCGTATCTCTGATGTTGTTTAAATAAAGCACCAGTGGGCTGCTTCTGGTTTAACATCCTGCCACTATATTATGGCGACCAGTGCATCAAAAACAGAGAGGGCCTAAAACTCCAAGACATTTTGATAACATTTACATAGAAGGATACTATTGAACAGAATTAAGATTATGCTTTTCTCCAAAGAGATGCGCTTGTGTCTTTGTTTGTGGCAAGATATACTTTGTGGCAAGATATAGTTAATGTCAAGTGGCCTACTCATGGATACTTAAATGTTCATTAAGAGTTGGCCGATCAAGCCAATAAGCTTCAAATTGATAACCAAAAACATAACTTCAAACATTTGACTCATTTTTCATATTTTACAAACAAGGAATGCTCTTTCCAAATGGTCTGTCCATTTCCTTTTATTGTGTTTATGATGGTTATGCTGCTTCCAGACAGACATATTTTCATATTGGAACATATAACTAATCGTATTTCAGCTGTCCTTTGTTGCCAGGCAGGGTCAGACCTAATGAGGCCTTCACCATCCGTTCTACAGGCCTCTGTTGGCCTCCCGTCCGGCCTTCGTAGATTCGAATCATCGGTTCACCTCAACACCTCCTTATGCGAAATCAATGTTGGACATTCATTTCCTTCAACCAATCACATTTTGAGTTGGTGTCAGCAGGGTCTTCTAGCAAGCATAGGCGACTTCACAGTATTCTGACCTTACTCAGAAAAATCTGAGTGAGATCATGAAGGTGCCGTTTGGTGCAGACCATCCCCTTGTCCACTGCTTCTATTGAGCGGACATTTTTGGCTCTAAAACGAGTTAAAACCTACGCAAAAACACAACTGGACAGTGTGGCGGGGTCCCGCCGAGAAAGGATGCAGAGGAGCCAAGGTGAGGAGGTTCAGTGTTTAATTCAGACACGGTTGCTACACGCAGGGCCTTGCAGCACACAGCACACACCGTCACTCCTCTCGTGTCACCACCTGCAGTGCTCCCTCTTAAATGGGACGCCACGCCCACGGGGCGTTGCTCTCAATTCCCGTCCAGGTCGCACCACAGGTAGCAATCAGAAAATACAAAACACATTATTACACAAACAGTAAAACCTGGTGTGGCCCCCCCTCGGCATCTGACGGTGCCACACCGTCACACCATCCCCCTCCTCTGAGAGATCGACGGTGTGCGGCGATCCCCTCAGCAGTCCGCCGCCGCGCATTCCCCACGCCGATCCGCCAGAGACGCGTCCTCGCGTCGGCAGAACGCACGGGCTGCAGCTGCTTCAGGACGGCGACCCCTCCGATCCGCTCCTCGGTTTGCCGCTCCGGTCGTTCCCAGCCCCGGCAAAGGCCCTTCCATTGGCCACACGCCCCCGCTGGTCTCCTCCCGGATGGCACCTCAGCCGATCGGAGCCGCCGACAGCAGGTTACAGGCGAGTTGTGATGCCTCTCCCGGAGCACTCCCCTGACGGCCCAGTAGACGTCGGTCCGCCCCCTGTCCATCACCGCGCAGGCCTCCAATGCCTGCGTAGGCGGCAGTGGAACCGGGCGGTATGCCCGTCCCGCCTCCGGCCGTCTCTGTGCTCCGGCGGTCCGCCCCTGCTGTCCGCGTGGTCCGCCGCTCGCCATGGGCACCGAGTTGGACGCCGTAGTGTTTCTTTCCCCGGCCCCTGGCCAGGCCTGACGCTCCGACGAGGCGACCCGGATCCACCCCCTCTTCCTCAGAGGATGGTGTCAGAAGTGGGATCGCAGAGGGGCCACAAAAAGGTGAGGACGCAGCGGCGTGGTGGGGACGACCATTCCCCGGCAGCTCAGCGCCTCCTCCAGGTACTCCATCCTCTGAGGAAGAGGGGGTGGATCCGGGTCGCCTCGTTAGAGCGTCAGGCCTGGCCAGGGGCCCGGAAAGAAACACTACGGCGTCCAGATTGGCGTCCATGAGCGGCGGACCTCGCGGGCAGCAGGGGCGGACCGCCGGAGCGCGAAGACGGCCGGAAGCGGGACGGGCGCGCCGCCCGGTTCCACTGCCGCGGATGCGGGCTTTGGAGGCCTGCGCGGAGTCGGACGGGGGTCGGACCGACGTCTACCGGGCCGTCAGGGGAGTGCTCCGGGAGAGGCGTCACAACTCGCCTGTAACCTGCTGTCGGCGGCTCCGATCGGCTGAGATGCCGTCCGGGAGGAGACCAGTGGGGGCGTGTGGCCGACGGAAGGGCCTTAGCCGAGGCTGGGAACGACCGGAGCGGCGCACCGAGGAGCGGGTCGGAGGGATCGCCATCATGGAGCGGCCGCAGCCCGTGCATCCATCCGACGCGAGGACGTGGGTGGAGGAGCACGCGCCGGAGGACAGTCCCGCTGATGCCTGCGGACCAACCGGACAGGGCCTCTACATTAGGCGAGGGGCGCCTGCGGAACGGGTTGGTGGCTCGGCGTGGGCTTGCGCGGCGGCGGAGGGCTGGACTGGATCGCCGCACATCGTCGATCCCTCAGAGGTGGGGGATAGTGTGACGGTGTGGTACCGTCAGATGCCGAGGGGAGGCCACACCGGGTTTTATTGTTTGTGTACTGTTGTATTTTGTTATTTAATGATTGCTACCTGTGGTGCCACCTGGATGGAATGGAGAGCAACGCCCCGTGGGCGTGGCGTCCCATTTAAGAGGGAGCACTACAGGTGGTGAGACGAGAGGAGTGACAGTGTGTGCTGCATGGCCCTGCGTGTAGCATCAGTGTCGGCAATAAAGAAAGATCCTCCTCACCTTGGCTCCTCTGCATCCTTTCTCGGCGGGACCCCGTCACAGACAGACTCGGCTCTCAGCACTGGCCTTGATGGACTAGAAAAGGACTTCTTGACTGAACTGAAGCACGAGAGTCTACAAAACAGGATGATGGAACTGTTTTTGAGAAAAGAGAGGAGCATGGATTTTGTCTTCAAATAATCCAACTTTTGATGATTGAATTGATAAATATCATAATAAATAATATTCCAAATTTATGTGGTTATTTTCCATGTTTTTTCCTGGATGTAGTTGCATAACGAGATTTCTTTACTGTTTTGTGTATTCAGTTTCCTTAGAGGCATTTATTGTGGCTACGGTAATTTTCAATATGCAATGCAAAGCTTGTTTCTGGATCGTAAAATGGTTCATGAGGGGTTGAGTGATTCAGACAAAGCACCACCAAACGCCCAGGTGTGTAATGCACGGTCCGTCACTGCCTTTTGATGTGATCTGTTGGTCACCTATTTAGGCCATTAGCATAAATTTCGTTTAGTGTGACTGCTGGAATAATCTGGACCAGGGATGCTCACACTTTTTTGGCGTGTGAGCTACTTTTGAATCGACAATGTCTTGACGATCTACCTATATATATATATATATATATATAAAGTACTAATAGTAAATGTTTGTTAGTTATGTTTATTAGTGACATTATTAGATAGATAGATGACTTTATTAATCCCACAATGGGGGAAATTTCATTTCTGTGGCAGCAACACGACATTCAGAAATAATCTATATAATATAACATAAATATTAAATATAAATATTACATAAATATTGTTTATGTACTGATGATTAAAAATTACACAGTAAGATTACACAAAGATACTTTTGTATGAACAGATGAGGCGTTTTATTACAAAGACAGAAAGCAGCAGCCATCATATTTCATGCTCTGCTGTAAACCGTGCAATGGGGGGAGCATCATGGCTTTTCAAAGGCGCTGCTGGCTCCGTACGAAGTAAAAAAGAGCTTCCTAAATGAGCTCGCATTTATCAGGCGAGAACTGCAGAGCTGATAGCAGGAGGAAAACGCGGGGCGGCTTCAATAAACACTTCGCTTGCGCGGAGCGGTCTTCTGCCGGGAACTTGACGTGACGCGGGGCAGAGAGCAACTCTCTTATGACAGAGAGTTCGCGCTCAGTGTTTTTAAACACACGTCTGCAGCGACGTACGCGTCAGAGGATGTCCGATTGGCCGTTCTGCATGTCAATCAAGTCCCGTACTTCTCGGTGAGGATTTTGATTGGCTGGTGGATTTTAAGAAGTACTTTTTTTTTTATCTTCTCTGTCCCGCGATCTACCCTCATGTCCTTGACGATCGACTGGTCGATCTCGATCGACGTAATGAGCACCCCTGATCTGGACAGAACTGGATTATAACAAGGGTAAAATATTAAAAGCTTATTTTGATGTTTTTTCTGCCGTTTGTGTTTAGGTTGACTGTCTCGATTAGGAATAGGCACCCTATTCTTCTTCTTCCACTTTCGGCTTCTCCCATCAGGGGTCGCCACAGCGAACAAGTCGCATGGTAAATTTGGCAATGTTTTACGCCGGATGCCCTTCCTGACGCAACCTTCTCAAACCGGGCTTGGACCCGGCAGAGGTAGAGAACGGAACAGGGAGCAGCCTGAAGTCGAACCCTGGTTTCACGGATGGAAGGCGCCGCAAACCAGCACGAGCTAAACCGGCTCCCCAATAGGCACCCTATTAGTAAATTGAATATAACCGATGTAGCAGAAAGTAAGTTGAGGGGGATGTGATGTGGGCCTGGAAACACTGTTTTAAAAGTCATGTCAGAAAACTCCTCTTATTTAGATGGGCAGTGATGCATGACTTAAAGACTTGTACATTTCAATGGAAGAGAGCAAGAAATCTTGGTTTGTTAAATCTCCCTCCAAACACTCTGAACTCCCCCACTTACTTATCTCATCTAGCAGAGGGGTGGGACCTTCCTCCCACAGGCTAGCTGGATTACACGATGGTCTAATCCCACTCTCAGGATGCGGTGCCACCCGGCCATGCAGTGGTCCGTCGCATGCTTGAACACACAAACATATGTGCACGTACATGTGGACTCAGGTGCTGGTGTGTGATAAGGGGCTGTGTGGAGGCATTAGCCTCGTCTGCCCAGCCCCATCCCAACATGGGAAATGCCATTTCCTACCCAGGATCTCCAGCTTCTTCTTATCACCGCGACCTGCTCCAAAGCCCTAAACCCTTGTGTCACCACACGCCTTCAGCAGCTTTGAGCCATGGATCATCTCTTATGTACACTGAGGGGCGGATTAACCGGAACATGTTGTTCAGTATGCAGCAGCGTCTTTTAGAATAATTTTTTAAAACGTGTTGTTTACTCTTAAGAAACTCAGTCAGTTTAGAGGCCACATGTTTGCCCAGTTCTGTCATTGTTGTGGAATACATTTTTACATTCGTGGAATATAAATTTAGCCACCTTTTTTATCTTTACTTGTATGTGTTGGTGCATTAACCTGTGTTCTTGATCTGTGTATCAGTAATAAAAGACAACAGAAAAAGTTACTGCCTTTTTTGTTTTATAAGTCGCTCTGGAGTATAATTCTCAGGAGCAAAAAAAAAGCATAATAAAGAAAGAAAAAAAATCTCACTTTTTGGAGAAATATATTTAACAAAAATACGAGACCAAGAATGGACCTTTCATCTTAAAGGAACATTATAACAGGATAGATCACAATAATAGAATGAAAATATATTCATGCTTCACTACCTTAAGACACTGATGCTTATTTAGCTTTATTGAACATAGGAGGAATCTAGTATATTGGCACAACATATACACAATTATTCAGATAACCTTAGCATAAAAATATGCTAACAAGTCAACAAAATTCTTCTTATCACTTCCAATCACTAAATTTGTTGAATTCTTCATCGCCCGTGTCACTTTGAGCTCTGCACACCAATCAGAGAGAAGCAATGAATGAATGAAGCAGCAATAACAAATACCGATGTGCACCTAAAGTCCCCTCTAGCGGTTGTTGCTATTTATTTTTTTAAACAAGCCGCACCAGGGTATATAACTCACACTCCTGCCCAATCTATGCATAGAAGCGTGACCTATACTCTGAAAGATACGGTACACATAAAATTGTTTTTAAAATGCTGAACATACTTGCTAAAAACGGGTGATTTACTATTTTTATTTTTTACTTGGTAATCACTTAGTTTCAGCCAGTTGGGCTTAATCTCTTCTCCAAAATTCATGGTTTCCTCAGCGATGTAAAGAGAAGTTAAAAACATTTTTCTGATCCTGTGACTCTGTTCTAATTGACACAATTTGCTTCACTGCACAAAAGTGCCTCTTAGCATTTTTTCATTGAAGCTCGAATTACAAGGCTCAACTTAGTGTCTCTTTTATCTTAAAGACACTAAGAAAGCCCGCTGCTGGGCAGTTTCTAACCCAGAACCACTGATGAAAACCAGAGAAAACACTAGAGAAATCCCACGCACACGTTTTTTTGCTTGTTTGGTTCAGACTTTAAAGGCCCTTCATGAAGGTCATTTTTCTTTTATAAAAACGTTCCCTGTGGTGGTTTGAATATGATTATGAAGTTTTTAACCAAAATCCCACAACCAAAAACCAAACTTCATGTTTATCTGAAGCCTCTGTTTCCAAAATCTCCTCTACTTGGGCGTTGCTGTTGGTGCTGAGCTGAGTAGGTTCGCCCTTGATCCCCCCTTTCTACAAGGTGTGTTTGACACAAGGTGGGAGGGGGTACAAACAACACCGACTGACAGTCTCTATCCTCAAAAGTTAATCTTTAGCGATAAAGATACAGTGAAAAATGACAGGCTGGTGGTTTTCTACAATCACACATTCTCTAGCATGACAATGTTTTAATGCTATCAGCGGACGAGTCCGTATTTGGTGGTTCATCCTTAAATGAGACATGTCGGGGTCATAGCACAAAGAAAGGTGTGACTAGGCAGAAGCGATCTATGGAGGACAATCTGCGCGTTACCCACTGTTGCTCTTTTCCTTCAAGCAGCACAGGTTCAGATCAAATCAATGCTCAAGGTCCTAAAGCTAAATAAGCTCTAAAATTGATCTTTTGCTACATATCCATGTCAATACTGTGTCGATGCTTGCAGGAAATGCATTGAACAGAGGCTTAAGAGCTCTCCGCCAAAACTGCATTATGTCCTGCTAATGCACACTTTTGATCATTGATGTAAGCAGAACTCCAGATAAATTGTGTGATAAATGTCTCATGTTGGCTTACAGCTGTAGAGTGTGGCAGATAGAGCAAAAAGGTCTTCAGGTCAGCAGCAATCTTCTACGCGACGCTGCAGGCTTTCCTTGCCTGCACATATGCAGCGAAATCCCCTGTAATCAAGCAGCTGGAAGGTCTGCTTTTAAGGGGATTTATTGCTGTGTAGCAGGTGCCAATCTGACTGCAATCCGGATTTGAGCAGGCCCAGCTCTTGATAGGATCCGGCAATTTGTTTCATGAGGTTTTTTGCAGTGTTCATTGTTCGAGGACATAAAATGCAATCCATGAGATTTGGTTGGATTTTCTATTTATCCTTTGCTTCTATCCAGGATATTGAAAGTTCTTTTGCCTCTTTATACTTTCATTCAAACTCATCAGAGATCCTTTAAAGATTTCTTAGAACAGCCTCGACTTTCTGAATGTTATTCAAAAAGCCAACTTAGTTATAATGTCATTTCACTGTTTTTATTTTTATCATAAAGTCACATCATCAAGTGAAATCCCGGTCACGTCTCAACTGATACTGTAAGGGCTAACAGAAGGTCAGAAGTAGCCAAAGATCTGTTCTTAAACGGAACAAAAATTACAGTGTATATTTTACTTTAAATCATTTATCGCATTTGAATTGATCACAATGAATATTATTTAATCACAACCTTTTTTGTTTTTTTTACTGATCACTGTTGCAGTTGGGGGCTGCAGATTTTTGGGTTGTTCAGGCCCGTGGATGGTTGTAGACAGTAGCAGGCAGCTGCATCCTGTGTCTTGCAGTTTCCTTGAGTCTCGTGCAGGCACCCCAAGGGACTTCATGAAAAGGGAACATACAGTTGTGTCATGAAGTATATGTAAGGATAATGTAAGTTAAACGCAGTAATGACATATAGGCGATGCTGTCGTACGTGCCCTTACACCTCTCCATTCGTTATACTAAACTCAGAGATCCCTATCCACCTCTCCAACTCAGTTCCTTATTGCTGCTTGCTTTCCTTTCTGGGATTAACACCTGCCATAAAAGAATAAATACTTCATACATATATTAGGACGTAAGGGAATTTACTGTTAAACATGAAACACAGGCAAGAAATTGAGAAAAGCTAAGGAATAATGGGGCACATTTCCTATTAGTCTTACTTTTGTTGGAAGATTTCCAGTAAATGCATTGATTTGCAGCACAAGCTGTAAACATGTCATGACTGCATCATTTTTAAACAGAATTGACATTAGGTTGTGCTCTGTGATGGATTGACCTAATGTGCATGTTTTCAGATCCTAATCCGGTCGCAGCCACACCCTTCTGCTGTCAACAGCATATGGCTGCACTTCTGTTTTGATGACTGGTAATTTATGAAAATGCATAATCAGGCCAACCCTGGTTGCCAGGGGATACCAGGTCCTTATGGGCTTTTATATCCGCTGCAGGCTGGAAACATGTGGTGAGACTTGGTGCCCAGCTGGGACAGGGGCTGCATGTCGCCAGTGGAAGGGTGTCAGGCATTTGTAGGTGTTTAGCTTTCAGTTATTGCATACACACAACTCATTGTTCAACCTCCGGATTACAAAAGTGACATATCTTTATAAATGGAAAAGATCAGCCATTATGTGTCCTTCTGACTGACAGGGAAGCAGGTCAATGATGGGTGAGGAGGGGCCAGGAGGTGTGGGGTAGTGATTAAAGTAAGACATTGGTTTGGGGCTGCAGGAGGTTATCACCCCACTGTCTCACTTGTCTTTTTTATATTCCTAATAGGGTTAGAAAGGCTTTTTTCTTGACTGGCCTTGAGTTAGGAGTCTCTTGAGAGAAAGAGATGAGAGAGAAAAGAATAATATGTAGAGATCCAGAGGCTCTAACTGCATCAAAGAATCAGTTCAGGACATGGGGAGGTAGGTGCAAGCAGTTCAGAAAATAAGGAAAACAGTGAGTTAAAAAAAAGGCATAATGAGCCTCCTTTGAGCGACAACTAAAAGAAAAGAGGATTGTCATGAGCTACACAGAATTATGTTTTAAAAGTCTTTTAAAATCTGCACAATACCTAACTGGAAGACTCTTTATAATCAAATTATGCTTTTAATTAACCCAGAGGTTCAAAGTTGTATTTATAATGTCTTTTTATTTTCTGTAAGAAAAAACAACATTTTGAATGAGAATTTTCAGCAAAACCCATATTTGTTCTAAACCCAGCCTGTAATGTTACTATGAATACATATTTTCACATAATTTAAAGTGACAGTAGTGTGAACTAAAAAAAATGACAGCAATGGAGGAAACTCAATATTAATAGTCTTTACTCATTAACGTGTGAAAGTCAGATTAACACCCACAGGGCTGGCACACTTTTGACCGTCTCTGCAGGCGTCTGTCTTACTGCGGCCTGTGTTGCCAAGAGCCAGCAGCTCAGCCGTGCTGTCCAGGGCTGAAGGGGCTGGGCGCGCCGCAGCTGATCACACAGGGCACCATTAAATATTAATTGCTCCTAAAAAACAAATTAAACTCACAACTTCATTTGCATTTTATGTTTTTTTTAAACAGTCATTGTTTTTAATGCTTTATTTAAATTCTGTGAAGGTAATATAGACACAAAATGTAAATAATGTGAAATATATTAGCAGGAATAATGGCTCTGTGTTGTACATTATTATTCCCGGCAGCATGGCAGCATGGAAAAGTGGGCAGATTGCCACCAAACATCAGAATGGATTTAACCGCTTTGACTTCTTAAACACAATGACTATTGGCTGGATAAAAGTGCTAAGCTGGACTTGCACTCTACTCCTCTGTGGGTTGTTTTTCTTTTTCTTTTTGAGTCATATCAACAGTCAGAAAATGTCAGGAGGAAGTGAGCAGCTCTATAGTGAACCCAATCAACATAATTCATGCATTTAACATGAGATGTGATTGTTAATCATGCTTTTACAAAGGAAGGATTTAAATATATGTGATGCATGTGGACTTCTATGTGTTAACACCTTAAATGGGTATAGAGAAAGGTGCTGGTCAACAGCACTTGAGGAAAGGGCTTCATCCTCTTAAATAGCTGTTTTTGTTATCATGAGAGGCATTAGCACAGGTTCAGCTTGAATGATAAATACTACTAAAACATGGCTGTCAGAGAGAGTTTGATGAGAGGCTTAGACAGCACACCTGCCATAGGAAGAGGGTTCAGATAACCCCCACCCCCCTCCCTTCCAGGGAGACATCTGGCATTGCCACGGTGACACAACCCCAAATACAGCCAGGAGTGGTTAATGAGGCGAAAGAGAAATGGTTTGTGTTTAGGGCACGGTGATTACTTTGTCTACTTAAAACGCTATGCCAGAATGCCATCTTCAGAAATCTACAACAAAAAGACTCAGTCAATCTCCAAAGGGAACCGTTTTGGAACGTAGTGGCCTTGACTATTGCTCACCATGACACTTTTCTTTGAAAGTTTTGCTTTATCTTTATGAAATACAGACAAGCGAATGGTGCTAAAGATGAGGGTCCTGGCTGACAGGCAGATAGATAAAAATATAAAATCCAGCTTTGACAAATGCAAAGGATATGTAAAATCTAAAGTAACAGTCTTTCACTGATCCAAAATTGTAGCATCAATGTCTTTAAATGTCATTATTGTTATTGTTTGGGTGGGGCAAAAACAGACCACTATGTGCAGCTGAATATGCAAAAGAAGGAATCATAGAAATGTTCATTTTTCCTCACCATGGAACTTCCAACACATGGAAAGGCTTTAATAAATGTGGCCTGTTTGGTTCAGACAAAATTTTGTCAAAAGTCTGCACTGTTATTGGAAAGCTCTTCCAAACTTTTGTGTAGATCAACATTCAAGTGAACCGTAAAGCAGTTAACTTGTGCCTTGGTCACAGCTACCCTCATGAGTGGTCACTCCTGGCTGTTAGAAATAAGGAAATTAGACAATCAGAGGGTAATTTGTGTGGGCAACCTACAGGTGTGTATGGGCACTTAGTTTCACCGGCACACCCTGTCCGCTCAGCAAGGAGCCAGCGTGCACACCTCACTAATGACTGTGTGGCGTAAGGACACTGTAAGACACATGTACGTCATAAGTGTGTGCAATGTACAAATACTTCACTGTACACTTACATGTGACTAAAGCTTTAAGTGTGAAGTCAACAATCCATCAATATGTTCCTCAATCCATCCATATCTGTTCGTCTGTCCGTTTGTCCATCCATCCCTCCAACTGGTCATCCATCCATCTATCCATTTTCCACACCATCTTAAACTCTTTTTGGGGTCATAGGGTTGCTAGAGCATGTTCCAGCCACTGTTGTGTGAAGGTGGACCACACCCAGTGCAGGTCACCAATCCGTTGCAGGGCTCCAGTAAATCAATAAGAAGAGATGATATCGTTCTGTGCATTACGGTTTAAAATGAATCATGTTGACATCAATGCAAAGGAGGAGTGAGCTAAATGTCTTGTATGCACTAATGGACTGGTGCAAAGATCCAGACAACGTATGATCACAGAATTACTTACTAACACAATGTACTTGACACATTTCCCTCGTCCCCAAATCCTTTAGGTAGTCAGCAGTAGTGCCAATACTAAAGTAGATTTAAACTTTTTGCTAAATGTGTTTGTTTCTTTCATTACAGGTGATTTCTGCTTTGTCGAGGATCTCCCATCACAGCATTTCCCAAAACAAAGGCATCAGGTAGGATTTTAACACAACACTTAACTATTTTAGAAAAGTCGTTTTTTTGAGCTGTGATATAAGTGAAACAGGCTGTTCTGGTGGAACTGTTCAGTCCATTTGTTCCCTTTGGATCTGTTTGGATGGAAATTGATGATGCTATTAACATTAGATGCTCATTTGAAAGTCAATTACTTGCAGCTTTTAGCAAACATTATCTTTCAGAGTGAAGTTGTCAATGACAGATTTCCCGCTGTCACTCAAAGCAGTTCTGCATCATTTTGGCTCAGAAGGGGTGGTCATTTTTCACAAAAAGGCTCGCATGAGAAAAACCTTCACACTTCTTTATCAGGGCTGGAACGGCCCTCTGATCTCTCTTCATTTTCTCAATCTGCTTGCAGCTTGGTAGCTCAGAGGCAGCACATAAAAAGTCATTTTATCCTCTAAGTAATACGTTGATGGAGGACTCCCATTAGGAGTCCTACCAGGAAATGAAAAGAAAGAAAAAAGAAGAGGAGTGGATCCCCTGTCATTAATAAAGACAACCGAACGTGCTGACTGCTGGCTTTAAAGCTGCATGTCCTTGCTGACCGTTTTAGTGTGAGATAAATGCTCATTTTATCAGGGAAGTTAGGACCTTAGGTCTAAGCATTTAACTGGCTTTATGTAACTTTCTTAATCTGTATATTTATTTTCAATTCATACAAGATCTAGTTGAAATACTGCCAGATTAAAATGAGTGTGGACTAAGGGTCTATTCAGACTGAACACATTTGGTTTGCCGTAAGTGAATTAGAGTTGGTTTTCCTCAATAATCGGGAGCAAATTTTCCGTCTGAATTCATCCAAGTGGACCCTGGTCCGGGACCAGGAAACGCTCTTTGACCCATCTTTTGACTTCCTCTCGGTTTATTTCCAACTGGACTGAGCTATGGTTCGCTCTGAGATTCTTCATTCTGAATACAATCCGTTCTTGGAGCGGAACAACTGAACCAAAACATTCATCGCAGCCGACATAAACAGAGTAGGAATGTAGCGACAAATGAGCAGCAGACAAATATAATGCAACGATTGTCGTTTTGTCAAACAGAGAAAGGGTTCAACTGTTTACTTGTTAGAACGTTTATTGTAACACAGCTGAAAACGCTTCTTGCATGCTTTTCTGTGTCTCGTTACGCGACACGTGCCCGATAGATGTTGCTGTGTCGTCATCCATTAAAGCTACTTTGTGGTTCCTTACGAATTCTCTTAGAATAATGCAGTGTGTTCGGATGAATTCAGACTCATTAAAACTATTTTGAACATGATCCACATTGCTTCTCACTGTTTTCCTGACAATCTATATGTCAAACACTGATCAGCGTGCCTTCTTAGCTGTTCTTCTTGCCAGTAACCGCCCTGCAGGATGTCTATGCCGGACCAAAAAAGCGAGTAAAACGTTTTGAGCCTGACCTTCTTACAGACGTTCAAGACTTGTGAGTGAAATATAAAGTTTGAAAGAACAGAAAGCGCAGGACTTCCATAATTTCTGCCTCTAGTTGCTTTGCCCCGCCCTCGTAATTCCTGACAATTAGTGAATAGATCTTTAGTCACATGGTTATGTTTACAAGCTTTAGTCTGGAACAGGAAAGACCCCTTAACAGCAGTCAGAATAAAGACCAAACGCAAGGTTCAGGACTCTATCCGGACCAAATTAAGTCCAGACCAAACGGTTTTCCTAGTCTGAATAGACCCCAAATTTGAAGTTGCCTCTAGACAGGTTCTGTAAGATTGCTCTGGTTTCTGTTTCTCAACACAGATGAGATGAAACAAGTTCAGAACACAGAATTTTTGAACATAGAAAATAGTTGTATGAAAAAGATTCTAGTTAAAAGATGTTTTGAAGATGTGTTCTAGTATGTCTCGCTGTGCTTAGGTATTAGAGCGACCTGGTGACACTTGAGTGAATGAAAACAGACTGTAAAGTAAATGCAAAAGCCTTCTGTCATTGCATTTTTCTGTTAAGTGTCATACATTCGTACTAAAAAAAATCTGTTTTTGGATAAAACAAAATGTTCCATTAATAATGACCAATAAAATAGCGAAACAAACAAAAAAATGACTCAACCCACTGTATGAGTGTTATAAGTGCTGCATTATAAGTGCTATAAAGCAGCACTGACTGTAAAAGCCGTAGGCAACAAATGATGAATAAGAGTTGTCTTTATTGACAAGTCATTTTTGATTCTGGATCTGAACAAAAGCTCAATGTTGGTCTAATTAACGGGAATTCAACCATATCTGCTATAGGGGACAGCTAAGTAGAAAGGCTCTAAGGCTATTCTTGGTAAAGTCAATACAACGTTTGGTGTTTTCAACATATTTATTGATCTGCCCTTTTTTTGCAGCATTTTAAAATTGCTTTCTTAACTTTAGTCTCTGAAAAGTAGACATGTCTGATAGAGACAGTAGATGCACTGAAGAATTTCCACTCTGATTATCTTCTGATCTATTTTCAAAGCATTCCCAGTGTTCTAGTAATTAGTATTACCGTATGTTGTCTCAGCCAAAATCCAAAAACCTGTTTCATTTTGTAGAAAATAGTTTCTGCAGAGCGCCAGTATTTCATTAGAAATTTGCTTCTGAGCTGTTTGCAAGGCCCAAACCAGCCTCCCTTCCCCTCTCGTTACAGAGCGCAGTGAATCAGGGAGATTGTGGCTCTCCCATTGTAATTTCTGCGTCACAAATAAGCTCTTTTTGAAAAGGCATTTTTGGAATGCAATTAGGAGTCTAATTTTCTTTATATGTTTCTTAATATCTTTATGTATATTTCTTTATATATGTCCTCTATCATCAGAAAAATGCCACAAGAACATGTTAAAACACCGAAAACACGATTGGGTCTTTAAGGTTTATCAACTCTTCACTATCCTCCTCACTGTAAAGCATTTAGGAAACAACAGTTTAGAAGTAAACATAGAAATCAGCAAACTGGAGGGTCTATGAACTACCAGCAACAGCGTGCCTTTCCTTGTCCTTTTTGAAACATGTTTAGGTCCTTGTCAGTTTTCTTTGGGTTTAGTTTTTTACTGTCCAGCATTCATTGAGGGCTTATTGGTCTAATGCAACCTTCAAATATTTCCTGTCTCTTGTTGCTTCCACAAGCTTTTAGGATTTGCAGGGGAGTATGTCATTGTAAAGGAAAGAACAAACTACAGAAAGAGGAAGCAACTAATCTCTACAGTTGCATAACAAAAATATGCACGGACTCAAGCTAGCATTTTAAAAAACAAGCTAATCACTGTAATAGGGCTGCACGATATGAGGAAAACTTGCGATATGCGATATTAGTGATCAATATTGCAATAACGATAAATTTGCGGTAAATAAACAAATAGAAAAATAAAAAAAACATCATTCCCATTTCATTGCAACAGTTTAAAAATTATACTCCAAATGACCCTCATCGACATGGGGGACAAACGTCAGGATGGCTAACCCTGGTCCTCAAGAGCCTCAACCCTGTCTGTTTTCCAATTCTCCCTAGACTGCTCGATAATGATAACCAAAATCAGGTGTGTTCAGTCAATCAGGATGTGAAATCACTTGAGTCAGCCAATCAACAGCAAGCTGGTTAAGGAGAGCTGGAAAACAGGCAGGGTTGAGACTCTTCAGGACCAGGGTCAACATAATAGGCCTCCATCTGATTGGTCAACAATGGGAAGGCGTCCATCTGATTGGTCAAAGCATAAAGGGATTTATTTGATTCGTTAAATGCTTCAAGCTGCTAGAAGATTGTTTTAACACATTTTGGGTTTGCGATTTATTGCGATATTCGCCGTCTTTTGCGATATGCATATTGCAGAGCTGGATATTGCGATAACGATAAATTTGCGGTATATTGTGCAGGCCTACACTGTAATTAAGATAAATCAGTTGCATTCAGTGAATCTGGGTCCTTTTAAAGCTCTGCTTAAGTGCTGTGTGCAAAATAGGCACATAGGTAATGTCTTTGGTTCCATTTTCAGCCTGTACTTCACATAAAGGTTGCTTTGTTTAACCTTGTCTTTGTAGGACTGAAAGAGTGTAATTATTAATGAATATGTTTATCGCTGTGTTATATTATACAAATGAGCTAGAAACATGAGAAAACTCATAATTTATTATTATTATTTTTCTCTTTTGTGATTTTTGAAAAAGTTATTATGAAAGTTAAACATGTGATTTTTTTTATCAGGTTAATTACTCTGTTGTAATGTGACGAAGGCCTAATGCCGCGTCTTACTTTGTTTATACCGTTTTTTTTCTTCTATAGTTTTAATTGATTTGATCAAAGAACAAACTCAGCTTATTCTCTTTCATTCTTTATATTTTTCACCAACACTTATTCTGTGACTAAAAGGGCGGAGCAAGTTGGGAGACTTTTAGAAATCAGTTCAAATATCTTTTCCCGCTCTTTAATCTGCTTATGATGTTGAAATCCCAAGCACAGAAAGCACATTAAGCCATCCGTTAAGCAGTTAAACAGTCAAAACTTTCCTCAGTGTATTGAAATTGAGATATAATCGTTTATTCTGTCTGATCAGGGCTTTCTTGTTCCGGCATGGCACTCATATTTGTTTGTTTTTGAGTGCATCCAGGTCATTTTGTTCTTTTCGTTCTAGCTTCATTTTTACACCCTCTTTTCATGTTTTTACCCATTGTTTTTTCTATAACACTGTTAAATATTGACTTTTTTATTTATTACACGTTTTGCTTGTGTTTATGCCCGCACATTCATCTGAAAATATGTCATGTAGTAAGTGCTAGTTTGGATTTAATATAGTGTGGCATCACAGACTCTAAGCAGAGCACTATTATTCAGCTTCCACGTCTTTGTCAGCTCATCTTCACATCATTTGTTATCAGCAGTGAGATGTGCAAAGATTTAATTCTGGTATTAAAAGAAACAGCTCAAAGAAAGGCAGTCTTTTTTTTTCTGGTGCAGCCGTCAAATGGGCTGCTATGAACAGATGTGTAAAAATGCAAAGAGGAATTGTACTTTTGGCCTATGTCTTAGGGACTTCTTAAAAATTTAGTTTGCATTTTTTTTTAAATTCTAATAATACACCTCTGAAGAAAGGACGACAAACGCGAGGTTTAATTGTTTAATTTGACTGTTTTCCGTTTTAGAGTTGAATGAAATGTCATTTCCTAAACGATGTAGCTTAAGTTTGTCTTTTCCTTTTTCTCATCCCCTGACTTGACCTTGTGTTTGCCCCTGTTCTTTCACGATATAAGCATGTGTTGTCCTGTTATTCAGGCCTCTCCTCTTTCCTGCTGCTTATCTTTGCTGTTCTTAGCAAACCTCCACTGTCGCCCTCAACCTCTCCTTTGTGTCTTGTGTGAAATGTTGACCTCAAGTCACCACTGAGACAGGCAACAAATGAGAAGCACTTCTACAGATGTTCTGGGATAATGACTCGGCTGTTTTATTTTCAGATTCTCTCGTATTAATTGTTAAGCATGCTTAGGTGAAAATAAAGCACAGATGGTCCAACAGCTTCCCTTCCCAGTAATGTCTTGAAAGCTCTTTTTATGCAATAGCTGCTAGTTTCGAGCCACATGTTGATCCCTTTTGAAATGCATTGCAATGGAAATGTTATCTTAAAAAGGTTGGATTTCCCTCACTTGCTCTTGAATCCCTGATATTTGTTTAAAAAAGTAAATTGCTAGAACACAAGACTGGGTTCCTTAACCATGGGCCCTAAATACATTTTCCATGCATGGTTGGTATACTTTTTTACTTTGACAAATTTGATCCTAATCAATGTGATCCATTATCGAGAAAAACCACGCATGCCCAAGGAGACAGACAGGTCCCTGCTGGGATTAGAACCAGGGCCTTCCCGTAGCGAAGCAAAAGGGCTAACCACTACACCAACCGGAAGTAATCTAATTCAGATAAAGTTTGTCAAAAAAATTTACAAGTATTTTTGTTTAAACCAGGGGTGTCAAACTTATTTTCACCGAGGGCCACATCAGCATAGTGACTGTCCTCATAGGGCCAGATATAACTTATACATGTAACTAAATGTAACGAAAAATAAATGTAACTACTCCTTAATGTTAAATAACTCATTATTTATTTATTATAACTTTTTTAAGTGACAATTACAGTTGCATAGAAAACATATGTTTGCTTGTTTCTCTAGCATAAATCCTTTTTGATATTTGATTCTGTCAGGTTAGGTTATATTGACAGTGTTTAAGCCCAATCATATATTTCAAGTCCGATTCCCCTTAGATATGAATAAATACACACCAAATCTTTATTTTATTTAAAGAAATTAAAAACTTTTATGCTCTCGTGGGCCACATAAAATAACATGGAGGGCCACATTTGGCCCCAGGCCTTGAGTTTTACACATGTGGTTTAAACAGTAGATTATCTCATAGACTTTTTTAACATAGATTGGGATATTTTATTTATATTTAAATAATGTAAACATTGACAATTATTTACAGCTAATGAAACCCATCGTCTTCATCCTACCTCATCATGCTGTTTAATACTACCTTTGAGGGAGTAACATCACTGCTCTCCCTGTGTTTATGCGTGCCCTATCATGGACTAATTTTACTCATAACATTATTAATGGAACCTAAACCTGCAAAGAAAAAAAGAACACTCATTTATCACTCTCCTACACTTTCCTTCCCCAGGCAGACCAGCTTTATAGACAAGCATGGTGCAATAAGTGGCAAAGTGCACTCACTAGCAGGAGTTCCAGCAATTTATCGACCACTGCAGAGAGGAAGCGGTGTCCTGGGACGGAAAGTGGCTTCCAGTGCTGAGCATTTGAACCTTTCACGGCTACTGTTGTTCTGCTGTTTGACAATAGTTGATCAATGGGACCTGCCTGCTGCCACTTTGTAGAGCACACAATGTGCCAACAAGTCCCTTCCCACCCCAGCCTGTCTGTAGAGTGTGGACACGATCTGAAACAGGATGAAGCTTGTTACAGTAATGCAGAAAATCTAGAAAGCAGAGGTAGGAATGAATAAGTAAAAAGCTGAATGAAGGAAAAAAGCATTTAGTTTATTTTAACTTCAAAATTTTTTTTGCTTGGACTATGTTGCATCATGTCCTTTATGCTGCAGCTATCATCCAACCCCCTCCATGCAGTCTTTCCAATTCATTTATTGCCTCAAGGATCAGTCAATGGAAATTCATTAGAAATTGGTTTGGAATCTCTAATAATATATTTGTTCTTACCTTTGCCTCGCAGAAGTGCTTTATTGTGTTTCTAATTTAAATCCTGATATAAACTGGGATTCTTTCTTCAAAATGAAGGGTTAGGGTTGATCCACTTGTAACAATTTGGTTTTAGGAAGATCCTTCAGATCTGGGAATATCAGCCTTTGGGGAGCCACAGTGAAAGTGTTAGATTGCTTTATAGTAGAGTAAATGGATCATTATTTGATTGTGTAATGAGTCAACAAGCTGTGACTTTTAACCAGGCTCCAGTTACTTTATTTACCATATCTACTTCCAACAGGAAGTTTACGTGTGACCCTTAGTAACCTCCTAAAGTCTTAGTCACATTCACTCGTACAGGAGGTTGACCCGTACTGGTGCTATGGGCTTTTGGGTTGTCCGGGCCCATGGAGGGTCGTAGACAGGTGCAGTTACATCTTGTGGGGGGTGCCGGTGTGTCTTGCAGTTCCCATGAGGGTCATATGACCACCTCACTTCATGAAAACGGAATGTATGATTGTCCTGCGTGTATCAGGACAATCAGTGTATCATGAAGTATTTGTAAGTATAATGTAAGTTCCATACGCTTATGATGTATGGGTGATGCTGTTGTTTGGTGTCCTTTTATCGCACTCTAGAGCAGTGTTTTTCAACCTTTTTTGAGCCACGGCACACTTTAACCTTGACAAAAATCCCGCGGCACACCAGCATCCCAAAAAAAAAAAAAAAAAGCAGAAACTCATAGTCTGTTTTGATCTACAGCCCCCCCCCCCCGGCAATCTGACGTGCATTTTTGTGATAATTGTGGCAGAAAAAGCAGGAAGTTGCAGATGTTTTTCTAAAAGATGTAATAAAAGTTAAGTTACATACAAACTGTATGTCGTTGTGTTTTCAAGACGCTGTCCCTTTAAGCCAATGCATCATGGGAGATGTAGTGTGAAAACTGCGAGAAAACGGCAGAAAGACTCGCGTCTCTGAGCTTCATGGTTTTGTTCACTTGTTCCACGGTCTGATACCGGATTCTGTGGAAAGTTACACCGCTAAAGACGAGCTTTAGCTGGTGTTTTTGTCGGAACTGACTGAGTTATGAGCTAAATTGGAACAAGGAAGTGGAGACTTTAACCACTTCTGATTGGTCAGACTGATGACATGTGATTAAGCCTTCAAGAATGATTGGTGGAGTCGTGGAGACAGTAAAAGCTGCGGGACTTTTCCTTACACAGTTATAGCTGCAGCTATTTCGCGTTACCGTCATTCTTATCAAAATGTCTTTAATAGAATCAAATAAACACAACGAAAAAAGTATTTTATGATCGTTTATATTCCTAACTACTCAGTGTTTTATCAGGACCTGTTTGGATGAACAAAGAGCTGATTTCCTGGAGATGGTAATTGCTTTTAGATCAGTTAATGAGGGCAATTTTCCACGGCACACTTGACCATCTCCCACGGCACACTAGTGTGCCGCGGCACACTGGTTGAAAAACACTGCTCTAGAGGTTAGTAAGGTGCGAGTACTGACCCTTAGTACATAAATGTTGTATATAAGTGCCTGCAGGACGCCCATAGGATGCCCACATAAATTGTGATAGTGCCCCTTTAACTGTGATTGTGCCCCAGTAAACTCTGGGCCCTATAGAGGTTTGCCCATATTTTCCCGCAGGCAGCCCATATAAACCCATAAGGGTAGTTGTAACGAAGGTTTAACATGGTTTGTGCTAAACAAATTATGTTGTTTCCCATTTCCTGCACAGTCTGATGTGAACAATATGAATGAAGCAGCGGATTATACAGAACGACTCATCAGCTGTGCTCTGATGAAATTATGAGAGTAGTTTAATGACACCTTGTTGCCCCATTTAAGGGAAATAAAGCAACAACACTGGACCCTGCTTGGCTTTGCAAAACAACACAGACATGATGGATATGTGCCTGCTGTTTCACAAACTACTGCGTAATTAGATTTTGCCCTGCGGGACCCCATTTAAAACTTAAAATATAACACACACTTCATTGGAGGGGGTCTATCAGATATTGGCAATTTATTGGACTCTTAAGGGAGAGATTTCATAACTGTGAGAGAGGTTTGCATAAATCAGTGTGAGTCAGGGTTTTGTAAGTAATCCTTTGAAAAGGAAGGAGTGAAGCAGCAGAATACTAGTGTGTGGCTGTATGCTGACCTTTCACTGTGTTGCTGAGCATCCATTAACCTGAAGGCTGACACTTGCAGTTTGACCTATACCTTACTTTCGACCATGCTGCTGGAGATCACACAGCTTTACACAAAAGGCACCACTAAATGTATGTCCAAAGCACGATAGCAGTGTGGTTTTTTGCCGCTCGCCTAACGACAGCCAGCCACTTCAGTGGCCTGTCTGGAAGGCTGCACTGCAAAGAAGAAAGATATTTGATCACATCTTGGGATTACTCACAATCAAAGGCTTTCAAAGCTGAGCGCTGACAAGAGACTGAAGTACTTTAAAGGGAGTTCTGAAAGGCTCATGTGTGACACTAAACTGTCTGCGTCGCCTGCTACAAGACAAAAAGTCAAAGCTAAAAGACACAGACAGATGGTTGTTACTTTTTTTTCTTCTCACCATTTTGCTGTTACGCTCTCTGCACTACACTCTGAAATATTTATTTGCCCTCCAATACATTTTATTAATTAAGAAATGTTGTAATAAAAAAGCCTCCGCAACATTAAAAACAACATAAAAAATGGGGGGAGTTGCTTGGGCTAGAATCTTGTACTGCAAACTATCAAACATAAAAAAAAATATCTTCTACACAAAAATACATTCATAGATCTTCTTTATATCTATTTTGAAAGCATTCCTAGTGGTTTTTAAACTATGAATATTCCAATTTTAGCCTGTATCAAAAAACCTGTATTGTTTTCTACTACATAGTTTTTGCAGAGCGGAAGTAGTTTATTAGAAAATTTACCTCTCACTTGTGGACGGGAACAATGCCGCAGATTAAGCCTGCCCCTAATTTCCGTCATCTATCTGTTTACATGCTGTCCTGCTAGTTTACAGCCCCTCACACCTCAAAACATGGATTTATTCGTCTATAAGGGGATGCATCACAATGGAGCGGAGCCGAGAGCATGTGGCCCTTCCAGAGTATTTTCTGTCACAAATACGATCTATTTCAGACAGCGGGTGAAAACATTTTCAGATATTTTTTTTCCTGTGCTCTTGATCCATAACAATTTGAATGAAGAAATACTCAGTCTTTACATTATGTTCTCCATCATCAGAAAAATGGCACAAGTTAAAATCACCAAGAACGTGTCAAAAACATTTTCTTCAGAGTGGGTCTTCGTTTTTTATTGTGGCCTTTAAAATACATAGTATGTGGCTTGACACGTACATAGTATGTGTCAAGCCACTGTCATCTACACTTTATTAGCTGTTGCTGAGGTGATGGTGAACCGAAAGCATCATGCTCTGATTTTTATCTTGTTTTTAACAATGCAAAACACTTTGTGAGTCACTCTCTAAAAAAGTGCTATAGAAATAAAGATTTACTTTCTTACTTATTAATTGCTGACATAAATCAGCTAGTTAGTGGAGACCATTTGCCCACTCTAAGCAACTTGAATAATATACAAAAAACCTGTTGCTGCTTGTGATATTTAGAATATCCGATCTGCCCCCCCCCCCATCCCCACCCACCAAAAATACAACAGTTATCATCATCTGCTGGTATCTAATCTTCATTTTCATCAACCATCCCCAAGAGACATAATAGATGTTTTCCTTTTGTAGCCGTCCCTAATGTTTACCTTTGTGATGAACTATCACCATTGAATGTATATGAAAACTGGACTGAGTGACTCTTCCACCTTTGCCTTCCAGATAGAAAGTACCGGCTGGCCACCAAGAGGCCAAAATCCCATAGACTTCTATTGAGAAATAAACAGCTATTACACAGTAATTGATTTCACCAGAATAGCCATTTTTGCTCCTCTGCCTTTTTTAAACATGTTCTTGCTAATCATACAGTTTTTATATGAGATTTTGTTCTTTATAAAGTCATTCTAGTTATAAACTGACCAATCAGATGCCTCAATAGAAGTATGTGGTGCCCGCTGGCCCTCAACGTCCACCGTTCAAAACTTCCAACAGGCTTGATTCCATTTGGTGAGAATGGTTTCCATATAAATGAATTAGACTAACCAATCACTGCTTACTGGCGAGTTGTGGTTCAAACATGACAACGTCTGTATTGCGAAAAAATGCTGACTGAATTGGCCTCACTTGGTTGGAGCCTGAAATATACCATTTTACATAGGTGACGTCATACTCACTCGGTCCAGTTCTCTCATACAGTCAATGACTACCACCCTTTTTCTTGTGTGTATCCATTTTCTGCCCCACCCTGTCTTGGATCTGGATGGGTCAGAGTTAAAGAGATATTTATGAAGAGTGATCCCACCATTACATATTGGATCGACTTGCTCTTTGTGTGTGCTTGTGATGCTGTGATACGGGTTTATTTTACAGCAAATATATCCCAAGAGGTATTTCCTGTTAGTATTTATTGATGTCAGTATCAAATGGATCAGAGATGCAGATCTATAAAAAGCTGTTTTTGCTCATCATCATGGCAGGGTCTGTGCTCATTTAGAATACATGACCTGTTCAAGTGTTCTATCAACTAAGAAACTATTGTATTCTTAAAACATACTACGTGTTAAACGGCAGAAATTATTTACCTCTCAAAATCATTTATATTTTACTTGGTATACAGAAAAGAAAAAGTGAAATTTGTGACAATTAGCTGCATAGAAAATATTAAAGTACTTTACACAGTCTGCAATTTAAGGCCTAAATGCTGTTTTTGAAAAACTGCTTTGAGAAAATAATATCTGTAAAAGCATTGGAGATAGATTCAATCAATTTGACGAACTATTTGATTCATCATCCTTTTTTTCTGCATCCCTGCTTCCCAGGAGTGGTATTTGTCGGTGCAGCATGGGAAGGAATAAAACTTTCAAGAGGCGGATCAGTGTGAATCACTTTGATTGATTAGCTGACATAAAATCAGTTATTTGTGTTGTTGCTGTTTTCTGTTTGTCTTACACCTGCACTCTTTGTTTCCTGTGAGCAGTCAAGGTTATATTCTGTCAAAAAAAAAATTACACCTGTAATCTTTGTCATTTCTTATATTTGTCTTTGCTCAAGATTGGCCTGAAAAGTTAACGTGAGCCCTGATGGGCTTTGTGCGACATCTGTCCATCCATCTGAAGGAGTGCTGTCATACTTTCTGAATTGCTGTGAAAACTTGTTGTGGAAGCGGAGGCTCCTTATCTGCCAGCAGCAGAGTTTTGATGTGTTTCATCTGTGTTGTTTATGACTGATGGGGTCCCTCTGTTGAGCAGATCCTGGTGTTTTGCTGTTGAAGTGATAAAGCGAAGAGTGACAACCTGACAGATGGAACAAGTTTCCAACCCTCTATCCTTCCACCTAGGACAATGCAGTGTGTGTAGTGATGAAGCACTTTGTAAGATGGTCCCTGACTGTGTGTGTGCTTTCTGTGTTTGCAGGCCTTTCCCGTCTGAGGACACAGCTCTGAATGAGGATGATGTGTACCGGAGCCTGGAGGAGCTGGCAGAGTAAGTGTGCAATCTACCAAAAAAAAAAGAATTCAGCCCCACTGGGATTTTTATTTCCAAGGAAAACAATGAATTATTTTCCTTCAGGCTTTCCTTGACCTCATGTAACCTTTGCCTTTTCTACACTTTAAGGTCCACTTAAGAGTTTTAATTTTTTTTTCAATAAATTATTGTGCACCTTATAATCTGGAGTGCCGTATATGCGGATTAAATCTGGTTGTGCTTGCTGATGCATGTCTATGTATGTCTTACTGATGTAGTGATTTTGAGAGGTACACGGAGCTTTGCCAAAATGTTTGGTTGTGTATTATTTAATCATTTTTCTACTTATTATTATTTTTTTAATATACTACCTGTTTGTATTATTATTACATTCATAATACTTAAGATTATGATTTCGTCATTTCTACTGTCTTTTTTAAAATCTATTCATTTATTTTAATTTTTGATTACTACTATTATCTTTTATTTATTTTATTTTATTTAACTTTTTTATTATTATCACTAATTTGCAAATTCTGATGTTGTTTCTTACTCGGCATTACCGGCACCACCTGTAGGGGGTGCTGTTGCTGTGGTGCTCGTTCTCATTTGGCCGGCTGGGGTCCCGCTCTGTGGTCTAATAGCCATAGAGTGGGCCCTGAGCTGCTGTGTGGCAATGACCTCCAGTTGTCGAGCTGGCCCTTGGAATAAATGGATCCCCATGATATCGTTTCTGCACAGCAGTACAGAGCCAGACTGTTTCTTTAACCCTTGTGCTATCCTAGGCACTTTAACATTTGGAGTTGGGTCATCTAGACCCACTAGACAGTGCGCTGAACCTTTTTTCTTCAATGATTTGTGAACCTCACTGGTGTCCATTGATTACATGAAATCTTTCCACCTTTATCCACCTTTGTCATGGTAGGGGGAACACGTCAATGTAAGGGTGGGGTCATCTAAGATAGCACAAGGGTTAAGCTGCAGTTCTTACATTGTTGTTCAGGGTCATATTGGGGAACTGGGTGGGTGGAGGGAGGAAGCTGGTGAGGGAGTGGTGCCAACTGTGTGTGATTGTCTTCTGTTTTCTGTTTTAATTAATTTTCATATTTTATGACTATTTTATTTGCGTTTATGTAAAGCGCTTTGTGCTGTCAACTGGTATGAAAGGCGCGATACAAATACATAAAGTTTGACTTTGAGTTTATTGTGAATAAGCTAACGCAACTAACATTTAGCGGCGTCTGACTGTGCTTTTTTTACGTGTTACTAACGAGATTGGGAGTTACCTTAGTCACAGTGATGTTTGGTTTAGTGGAATTCAGTCTGTTTTTTTCTACGTGTTGAAAACAAGGTTGGGAGTTACTTTTAATAAATTTTGTTCCAGTTACAGTTAGTAAATTCTGACCAACTGGCAGACTTATCTCTGACTTTTTTGTCTTGCTAAATGCACCTCACAGTTTTTATATGAGATAAATTCAAAAATAGACCATTCATAGACTATTTACCTTATAATCCGATGCACCCTATATAGTGTGGAAATTATGGTAACCCTTATCTTCAAGCATGTTTTTTAGACATTTATTAAGCCAAAACCTTTTGGAAAATGGGTATTTTTTTTTTATATAGCTCACTTGTTTTAAAGCATCTGTAAATACTTGTTTTCATTTTACTTCTCGTTTCTGGATGAATTTTTCACATGAGCTACATTTATAAACCCAGGTGCTGAATTTGTAATGTTAAACTGTTAACAAGTGAACTGTGATTGCCACCTCTTCCAATATCTGTTAATTGCTTAATTTCATAAGCACGAAGCCCTATGTCAGTGCTCGTTACCATGGTGACACCAGCTCTGCTCTGAAGTTAGGCTTTCTTGTCTCAGTGGCTGCATGCCGGCTTTGGTGGACCATAGGTGGATTTTTTTTTTCTGTGTGAAAAAGAGAGTTGCAGGATCTTGGGGCAGCTCCAGTAGTGACAGCAGCTGCTCTGCTCAGATTAATGGAGAGTGATTAGTTAGCGTCTCTGAAATGGGTGTCATACATCATGGGAAGATAGGAAGGAGAAAAGCGATGGGTAGAAAGAGGGACATGAAGGCTGTAGATATATTCCCACTGAATACATGATTGGAATATTCTTCAGTTGGAGATGCTGCCAAGCAGGCTAATACTAGATTAGAATCCATGTATGCAGCTTTGCACTCTTTGGATGAGGGCCAATACATTCATGACGCAGAGTTGAGTCCTGAGGTTAGGTTTTTCTAGAAATAAAAATGTATGTAAATAAAAGTACGTAGCTATTAAAAGTCTTCTATTAGTGTCTAAATATTTTCATTGTTTAGGTAACTCATTTGTAGACACCATCAAATTATTTTAATCACAGATTTCAAGAGAAAATAAAAAATCCATCACAAACAATTAAGTGAAGCCAGACTGACTTGGAAAAGTTAACATTATAAAATGTTATAAAATTACATTAAGTTAGGGATTTAATAAAACATTATAAAATCCATTTTTTCAGTATAACCTTAGCCTTTTTAAAAATGCATGGAGGCTAGTGGGATAGTAGGGTTGGACATTTGCACCTGGTAGAAATAGTGACAAGCCCATTTGGTCCAGCTTTTGGAAGGAGACTGATGGAGCAATCTATCAAGGTCAAAGGCCTTGTAAAGCACAATTTTAAGGTCAGAGAATTATGTCCATAAAAATCTATCCCAGTTAGAGTCAAGTATAAAAGGATTTTCCAAACAGGGTGTAATTATTTTAAATTATTTTTTTCTATTTTATAAAGGTGAAAGTGGACTACCTTTATTGTGTAAAAAGTCCTTAGTCCAATTTCTCACTGACATCATTGCAGTAGGAGACACAAAGTCTAAATTCATCCTTCAGAAAAAAAGGACGGTGATTTGTTTTCATACAATTGTTGCCATCCATCCATCCATCCATCCATCCATCCATCCATCCATCCATCCATCCATCCATCCATCCATTCATCCATCAATCCATCCATCTTTTTCCACTTATCCGGGACCGGGTTGCGGGGGCAGAAGTCTAAGCAAAGAGGTGGGAAACCTGGTCCACTCAGACTCAAGTTAAAGACATCCCCGATGGAGGGCTCAGGCTTTCCCAGCAGACCCTCACAGAACTTTTGGTCTCCCAGGTCTTTCCGGCCTCTTTCCCCGCTGGCGAATCCAACTCACCACCAGGTAGTTATTGGTGGACAGCCCTGTCCCTCTCTTTACCTGAGTGTCCAAGAAACAAGGCTGAGGGTCGCCTGAAACAACTACAAAGTCGATCATCGATTTTACTGCCTAAGGTGTCCTGATGCCACATGTATTGATGGACACCCTCGTGCTCGAACATGGTGTTGGTTATGGACAAACTATGACGAGCACAGATGTCCAACAACAAAACACCACTCTGTTTCAGATTAGGGAGGCCATTCCTACCAATCACGCCCCTCGAGGTCCCACTGTCGTTGCCCACGTGGGCATTGAAGTCCCCCCAGGAAGACAATGGAGTCCCCCGTTGGGGGAACAGCAGTTTTATGTTTTAAGGTCCAGTACCCCTTTGAGAAACACCAAGAAGACAGGGTACTCTAAACTCATGTTAGCAAGCTCGTAAGCCGAAACCACAGTCAGAGACCTGTCCCCCACCCGAAGGCAGAGGGACATGACCCTCTCGTCCACCGGGGTGAATTCCAACACTTGGCGCTGGATTCTTCACCCACTAATAGTGAACGTGAGCTGGGTTTAGGCTGTCGTGAGACAGGTTAGTTTTACCCTACTAATGATCTCTTGTTGCAACGGTAATCCTCAACTCCTCTCGTCTCTCGAGGAGAGAGGTTGGACTAGGGTTTGGGCTCGCAAGCGAGCACCTGGTGACTGGAGCTCTTCCCACAGGCCCCAGTTGGGCCCAGCCCAAAGAAATGATGTGGCCTCACTCTCCCATGAACCCACAGCTTGTAGAAGAACTCAAAAGGGGCTGGTGCAATGTGGTTTGGGTGGCAGTCGAAGGCAGGTGCCTCGGAGACTCAAACTCTGGACATGGAACTTGGCCTTTGGGAGTCCATAAGTCCCTAACTATAAACTTAATAACCCCAATCACAATTGCTTCTTTCCAACTGTGATGAAATGGCTCAGAAAAAAATATAAAATAATATATACGTTTATAAGTCTTACTGCTTTTTTTAAATGCATTTCTGGTGGTTGCATTTGAGGAGATATAAAGGAACAAAAGTAGCAGAATTTTTGTTTAGGAAAATATTAAGAAGTCTGAGCTGCTGGTTCATTGAATTTGTTAAATGATGTAGTAACGGTCAGGAGTTTTTCCCATCTTAACCTTGTGTTTTCAGTCATTTCAGGGATGGACAGGCATTAGTTGTGTGTCCACTGACAGGTGAAGCGAGCGTTTCTCATCCACCTTTCATGGCTTTTCTTAGTGGGTTGGAGTTTAGACAGTTAATGAGCTTGTTAAAATAAGCAAAGTTGGCAAATTTAGGTGTAAATAAAAAAAAAGGTAACATTTTAATGGGGACATGTCTGTAAACAGCCCACAGTAGCTGAAGTTTTGATTCAGTCTGCTGTTGTCAGCATTTATTAAAGATTGTCCAAGGATCAGTGGTCGTGAGAGGCTGACAGAAAAGCACAATGAAGACTTTAGTGATGGTTCTGATAAAGTTGTCAAAAGACAGATAATTTTGAGTGCACTTTAGCTAATGTTCATTCCTGTTCTAATATTGATTACTTTTTTTTAAATCCTTTATAATAATTTATAATTTGGAAAAACTTCTTGTTGAAAAAGCATTGTTTTAGGTTTTTTTACATCAATTTTGTCAAAGACAACTGAAGTATTACAAATATGACCTTTTTTCAGAACCCAAACATTCATCAGAGGATATGGCATCAATAGATTTTTGAAAGCAAAGAAAAGTCCAGTTGATGCAGTGAGGGCATGTCTCCATGGAAACAGGTGTCACAAAGCGAGCTGTGAGATAGGTTTGAGAGCATGTGGAGTGAACTTATGTTTGCCATCTTCTGAGCTATTATTTTAGCAACCTTTGACATCTAGACCCTCGTCTTTTCACTGATTGAAATTGACCTTTGGAGCCATGGCAGCATGATCTCTGCACCCAAGAGCTGGGTTCATTTCCTTAAAATGCTCAGTAGCATTGTGACTCTGCAGACGGAGGGATTTTATTAAATTAATCATGCTGTTCTGCAGTATGGCTGCTCTTGACCTTTTTACAAGGAGTGTTTTGTTTCACCAATGGACAGACGCATAATTGATTCATCAGCAGGTCCCTGACTTAATACAGTTGGACACACTCGGCATATAGGTCATGCTTGCACTAACACTACTCTCAAAGGCTCATTAATTAGCCTGAAATATTGATGCATGTGTGATTTATGATGGGTGCATGACTGAAATGCAAGAGCAACAATGATAATCTTCTTGATAGCTATGGCGTTCATGTTTTATGGATGTAAAATCATCCAGTTTCCCAAAGGAAGCAAACAGTACAATAACAGGACATGTGGCCTGTTAAAAACAACAGCATGTAGGAAATAAAACTGCATTATTGTCCCAACAAATATCAGAAAAATCTGCAGTTTGAAAGAGCTTTATTGCCCTTTTATGGCAAATGATAAAAATCTATAGTAATTGGATCATTAAGTTTGTCAGCATGTTAAGAGAATAGACCAGTTTCATGATACTAAATGCTTTAAAATGGTTTTTGACTTGAGGGTTCGAAAACAGATTATCCAGGCAGACCAAATGTTAAAGGACCATTTAAAGACATACAGACAAAGTATTGATCTACCATTTATCTTATTGAGAAGTGTTGAATCTCAGATCTCTGCCTTCTCTTGTGTGCCCAAATAATAAATATCCACGTCTAAGCTAAGCAAAGAATAAGGAACAGAGTTGACCCAGAATGCTGAAATTTGTAAGAATGCTTACAAATTTTAAATGCTTTTCTCATTCAAGTTTCAATAAAATATTGAGTCAAGGGGGATTTGTTTTGAAACTGAGTTTGGTTTTATAGTTAGTGAGCATCAATTCATGACTTTCTTTCACATACAGCACTAATATTTAATTTTACAAAAGAACCCATAGTAATCCGTTAAAGTAACAAACAAACCAAAACCCCTCCCCCATAACCATTCATGTCATATTTGAACCATGCATTTTAAAGACCCCTATCTCATTAGAATGATCTAAACCATTGGTCTTCAACTAAAATGTAAACAGGTCCAGTCGAAAAGAAATGGTTAAGATCTGGCCAAAAGTATGTGAAGACTCTCATTCATCCAGGTTGATTCCATCGCAGTATTTTGTCAATTCTGAATTGACAAAATTGACAAAGCCTTTTGGATAAGAGGTGAAACGTTTTCAACTTTAAAAACCAAGTACAGATGAAAACTTTTAAATCTACTATTGTGGTCCAGCAAAAGAATTATGTCTAAATATTCAGTGCAATATGTTTTTAAGCAGCTATGGATTGGTGGCACATCTTCATGTAATTAATATCTATCTTTCACTTTAAATTCAGTACAATATAAAACTTTTTGACAGTATTTAATGTCACATAACTTAAAACACATGGAACTGTGTAACACACATTAGCTTCTTCCACAAATCAAACACCTCTCTGAAAAAAAGTACATTGGAACAAATGTTTCAAGTTTTTCAGTCTATCAGGGTTGCATTTCAAAACTAAAAAATTCTTGCTTATTTCAACCTTTATGTAGGAAAAATTCCTAAATGTCCCTTTTTTTTAACAAGTTTCCTATGTTCAGAAACATCTTCAGCGGGTTGGGCACTTTATTTGATTGAATCTTCATTCTCTATCAAGTATTTACTGCTGGTTTAAACTTAGACTTTGTCATAAAGATTTGGTCTTTTACGTCAAAGTAGATGCTAGCAACCGGATGCTAACTTCAGCTGTGTCCAACTTTTAAGGTGTGACGGATAAATAAAGCAAAATAAACGACACAACCATCGTAAAACTGTTTTTTTTCTATCCATCATGTCTGCATCTTTATTATTGTGGAATTATACGAAACATTTGAGAGTCAGTCACCACACATGGAAGCATTTGTGTAGCATAATTAAAAATAAAAGTCAAAACCAGAAATGCCTTTTCATTTTCAAAATGAAGCTGCATTTTTTTACTAACTTACTTAAAATGAAAAAGCAATCCGCCAAAATGCTTTTTCATTTTCTTCTTCAACACTGCTTATTCTGTCATTTAGTTAAAGTGATAATCAAAATGATATTTGACATTTTATTTTCAAAAAGTTCTCTGGTAAATGTGTAGCAAAATTATTTTAGAAATGTCTAATCTGACAATTAAAATGGATTAACAGAAATGCTTTTTCATTTTTAAAATGTAACTGCATCAACAGCCAGGCTTGTAGCCTTGTGTTAGCGGTAGAGGAGAGTGCTTTGTGACAGTTTTGCACTCCTGATGATTGTACACAACTTCTCAGGACTACGTAGCAGCGTTTCTGTCGAAACTTCCCCCGGGACTAGCTTTGTCTTCGGACCGGCAGCCGGATCGCTGAAGGCGGAAGTGCTGCTACGCAGATCTGAGAAACTCTAAATCAGGGGTCCCCAAACTTTTTCCAGTGAGGGCCACTTGACGTTTCCATTCTCTGATCAGGGGTCAGTCTGGAACAGAAAAAGTGTGATGATCGCAGAGGTGCCTAAATGTAAACTGAAAGCCACACATAACAAAATATTAATAACCTAATCTGATATCAAATAGTTCTCTCTGGGTTCTTCACCACAAAAATGAGTATATGAGAATCAGCAAATATATAATAAGACTCTGTATGAAATCAGTAAAAAACAAATAACCCTCTTTGGGTTCTTTACATAAAAAGTCAAGAAATATATAGTAACAGTATTTTAGATTTTAGAAAATCAATAATAACCAAATAAATCTCTGTGGGATCTTCACAGAAATAAAGCTTCTGTTGTCCATGAATAATCTTATGTAAATGTTCAACTTCAGTTGTAGAGCAGAATCTCTTAAATGACTCATATAAGAAGTCTATTAAGGTTTTTGTTTCTTTCCTTATTAACCAGTTTTTTAGGTTTTCTGGAGGCTAGCCTAGTAGACACCACTGTTTGCTCTCTCTGATCAACTTCCTACGTTACACACCATGCATTCTGAATCAAGAAGTCAGACCTGAAACTACATCTACAGCAGTCTTCTGAAACCCAAACAAACCGAACCAGTTTCACCTAGGTCATTAACAGCTGAAGGAGTTGACCAGGTTGGGGAGGGTAGCCACTGTCTCCCCGACCCCAGCTGAGAACAAAGGACTCCTAACGACCTGAAACCAATGTAGTCTACAGAAACAATGCTATCCAGCTTTTAGGTCTGACTCCTCTTTTACCAGCTATTTCAGAATTAACAAAGCCTTTTGGGTAAGAGGGGAAACGTCTTTAACTTTAAAAACAAAGTCCAACCTTTAAACATACAGCCTAAAAAAATAATTATACAAAAAAAAAGGTCTCATTGTTCAGGGGGCCGGGTGAAATGGGTGTGTGGGCCAGGTCCGGCCCGCGGCCCGTAGTTATGGGACCCCTGCTCTAAATCATCATATGTTTATGTGTTTCCAGTGGTGTCAAGACAAATTAAAGGCTGATATAATTCCCACATATACACAGTAATCCCCCCGTATTAGCGGGGGTTACGTTCCTCACCCCCCCGCGAATAACGAAAATCCGCGAATAATTGACGCTGTTTTAAAACTCCCAGAGCCTCTGCAGAGTCAGAACCCTTTTCTGCCGTTTGGGTTCATTTCCAGAAGCTGGAGATGATGCAGGGCATTTGGATGGCATCTTAAACGCGTAAACAATACTTTACAGTAAAGTACAGAGTAAATCGTTTATCAAAATTTGCGGAATGAGCGCTGTTCTGCGCCTCACGCTTGTGACGTCGCGTCATCTGGGGCCACCTGCGAATGGGCGGGGCACAAATATTAAACCGCAAATGGGCGGGGGATTACTGTAAAGTACATCCAAGATGCTTATTGCGGCATTGCCCGCACAGAGTTTTAAGCACGCAAACTTTGAGTGAGCAGGCCCTTAATAATAATCATAACAGTAATAAAAAGACATTTAGAAGATACGTGTTGCTCCAAACGGCAAATAGGAAACATTTAGCATGGCGAAATCTACTAGATGATGGGGCTCCAGCTGTCCTCGAACAGCAAAATCAGCGCAGAAAAGCATATTTAGGAGAAAGTCTCCTGCAGCTATGCGCTGATTTTGCAATGAGCATCTTGAATGCAAACATTTGGGAATTACATCAGCCTTCATTTTGTCTGGACACCGCTGGAAACACATAAAAAACACATAGAAAAGCATTTTGAAGTATTGATTTTTCATTTTAATTTTGAGTCATTTGATGCAGTTACATTTTGAAAATGAAAAAGCATTTCTGTTAATCCATTTAACTGTCAGATTAGACATTTCTAATTGAATTTTGCTACACATTTACCGGAGAACTTTTTGAAAATGAAATGTCAAATGCCATTTTCATTATCATTTTAATGAAGTGACGTGAAGTAAGCAGTGTTGAAGAAGAAAATGAAAAAACATTTTGGGAGATTGCTTTTTCATTTTAATTTTGAGTTAAAAATGCAGCTTAATTTGGAAAATGAAAAAGGTTTAAACTTTTATTTTTGATTATGCTACACAAATGCTTCCATAGCCACATACTATGCAGAGTGACTTGGTACTTGGAAACAACTGTTTCCATAAATCTATACGTTGAGGGAGACTCCTGGTTTTGTCTGTAAACATTAGCTTTATGTTTCTTTGAAGTTGAAGCTCTTCTTCAGTTTCCTCACTGGCTTTTTTTCTCCCCAAGGAAACTTTCCAAACACGTCTTTTTGTTTGGCTTTTGTTAACTTTAAACTTTGGGCTAATGACTTTGCTAGCGCTCCGATCGAGCAGCCGCTTTATGTCATGCGACGGGGCAATAAAGGCAGATGTGGTGAAAAGAATCTGGTAGTTTTCCAAAATAATCTTCATTCTAAATCAGAAAATAAAAAGGGTAAAGAATCAGACTTAGCGTATGCATTTTTTTCCACTATCTTGGGAGCCAAATAGCCCTCGAACCTGTACTGGTTGGGGACCCCCTGATTTATTGGTAACAGGCAACATGTCGAAAAGCGGCGAGTTGGGCACACCAAAAATGTCAAAAAGTGGCGCGGAGCAGCCCCCAAAAATACGTCTACATATTAGAAGTTGGGAGTGAGAATGTTTTGGTCGCAACCTCAAGAAGAAGTGCACCATTTAAAATAGAGGCAGCCATTGTATCAGTATTCTGTCAAGTTCAGATCTGGGTCTGGACCGCGGTCAATCATAATTCCACTAGGGGCAGTTGACGGGCTTTTCCTGCTCGTTTCAAAATTAGTTTCTTGGTTTGCCAAAGGCTATATATACATATATATATATATATATATATATATATATATATATATATATATATATATATATATATATATATATATATATATATATATATATATATATGTATATGTATATGTATATATATATATATATATATATATATATATATATATACACATATATATATATATATATATGTACATATATACATATCTATCTATCTATCTATATATATATATATATATATATATATATATATATATATATATATATACACATATATATATATATATATATGTACATATATACATATCTATCTATCTATCTATATATATATATATATATATATATACATACATATATACATATTTACACATATATATATATATATATATATATATATATATATATATGTATTCTGTCAAGTTCAGATCTGGGTCTGGACCGCGGTCAATCATAATTCCACTAGGGGCAGTTGACGGGCTTTTCCTGCTCGTTTCAAAATTAGTTTCTTGGTTTGCCAAAGGCTATATATACATATATATATATATATATATATATATATATATATATATATATATATATATATATATATATATATATATATATATATATATATATATATATATATATATGTATATATATATATATATATATATATATATACATATATATATATATATATATGTACATATATACATATCTATCTATCTATCTATATATATATATATATATATATACATACATATATACATATATACACATATATATATATATATATATATATATATATATATATATATATATATATATATATATATATATATATATATATATATATATATATATATATATATATATATATATATATATAGCCCCCGCTCCCCCCCCCGGTGGCAGAGACTCTCTGGCGATGCAGCACTAGACGTTTTTTCGCCTCGACTTTGATGTCTGACCATGAAATGAATATTCATTTGTGGGCGTTTCACGGACTATTTATGGGCAACTATGGCCGTGTCATGAAGCCGCAAAAGCTGCTCTGCATTTAGAATTGGTTGTGATTTATTAAGGGAAAGATGCGTAGGATGTGCGTGCGCACGGTTTTATAAATCCGAATATTTCTGTGCGTACGCACGTCCTATGTTTCATCCTTACGCCACTTCTGACGCAAATCCTACGCAAAGTTTTATAAATGAGGCCCCTGGATCCTGCATGAATGTGAGTGAGGACTCTTGGTTGGATTGAGTCTTATTGAAAGGTTAAGTGGGGGCCACACTACATGCATGATGATTTTCATCTTCACTATATAATGTCCAACTAAATCTTGTCAAGTGAAGTGGTGTGAGGCTGTAAGCGCTCCCTGAGAGCTTACCAGGAAATTCTTGCTGGAGATCCATAGAATGCATATTCCAAGCCAAGACCAAGAATAATTGTGAAGTACATTATGGTTTGCAATATGCCAAGCCATATCTCTGTCTTTATCTAATTGAGGTCTCGCAGGTTAATGCGGTAAACTTAGTTTGGACTTCATCCTTCCTCCTGGCCTTCTTTACGTTGAGTTTTCACCTCACCTAGCTCTAAGTCCTCCTCATCTGGAATGACTCCATCCCGGAGTTGACAAAGCATGTAATAGGAGGAATTGGTCACAGTTGCCAGGGGACTTTTTCTCTTGCGAAAGGCAAACATAAATTTCCATTCTGAAGCAGGAACTGTCACAAGCTCTTTGTGTCACTCTCCTGCAGTTTATTTAGCTGAATTATTCTTGTGGGTAGGTTAGTCAAAACCATGTAAAATAGGAATCATAAAAATGTATCAGTCATTATTTAGTTTTTTTTCTCTCTCTCTTTTATTTCATTGAAGCAAAATTTGTTGTCAGTTGTTAAAAACAACAAAAAAACCCACCTGGTTGCTGAGAGCTTGGAGCAGCGTATTTTCTACGTCACAATTGATCTCCTTTTGAAAACTATTTTTTCGTCGGCTCTTGATTCACAATGCTTCTAATAAAGAAATACTCGGAAATGCAATTATGAGCTGATATATATATATATAATATGTCTTCCATCATCAGAAAAATGCCACAAGAATATTTTAAAAACAACAAAAACACAATTTTCATCAGAGTGGGTCTTTTAAGTAGAAGTTTTTTTTTGAAAGAAAAGCAAATTATCATTGGACTCCATTGTCTTTGCGTTTAACTAATCCGGAATCTGTGAAACTACAGAACGGTTAAAGTGTCAGCTTATTAATGTAGTTCTTGTCTGTGTGTAATGTGTTACTCCATTGCAGTGGACATCAAGTGTGCTTTGAGGAGCAGCTCATTACCTTCCTTTTACCACTACTACCTGCCAAAATATCTAAAAAATGCCCGCCAGGCAAACATAAAAGCTTTTTTGTGTCTCATTTGTAACAGGAGAGATCAGATATCTAACAGATTATGTGAACACCATTGGATCACTGACAAAATGCAGCAAAAGTATTTGAAACGCAGTATTGTAAGACAAAGTTTCAGGAAGGAACCCTAGGCCGCAATGTTCATCAACCTCTTTGGTCACTTAAGTGAACAAAAGAGGAAAAAAGTGAAAGGAGAGCAGACTGTAATGCTTGTTTTAAAAAAAAGGTGGTGTTATCCTGGGCGTGAAAGAGCAGATCTGCAGCCCTGTTATGTTGCTGAGGCAGCAATATTCCAGCCGGGGAGTCCAGGGGATAAACAGGTTTATAAAGACGGCTGTTTCTGTGCCGGGAAAGCGTGTGGAGACAAGTCTGCTGATTCTAACAACAAAAATATGGCAACCACACCATAAACAACACTGCTTTTTTTGTATGTAATATACTGTGATAGTAGTCTGAAGTGACTGACTGCTGCTGAAGATTACTGACACCTCCATCATGACATAGAGAACAAGCAAATAAGCAAATTCTTCATTTAATGAAAAACCTACTTCCCAATTAAATTAAAGATTTGTTTTTTAATTAATAATATCAATTGCAGTCAGACTCTTTAAAACACTTAATAACTGACCAGGAACTATTTCAAGATTCTTTGTCTCTTTGCCCTTTTTAATGTAACTAATTCTAATGGTGGCTTTCAAACTTATTTTATTCCAATTTCTATTTAGTGAATTTTTTAGCTTCTTTTTCTGCACATTTATTGTCTGTAGTTTGTATTTCTTGCAATTTCTGTGCTTTTAGTTTTGTGTGTGTTTGATACAGTGATAGGATTTCTTGTGGAAAACCTAAATCTGCATATACAGAATAATTAAATTGATTGAACCTGTTAGGTTGTTGTTCCTTTAAATAAGTGAATCTCTAAAAGTTTACCGGTAAATACTTTTTTGAACTATTTTTCAGACTTTTCTTATTTCGACTGGAAAAAATATTCTTGAACTTTTTCTGTGTTTAAAAAGAGAAATAAAATTAAAGAATTAATTATTTCAATTGATATTATATATCTAGTACTCATTTATTAATTTGTGGCGGTCATTTCCAAGCTTAGACCATTGTAATACAGGTCCTTCTAATCATTCGTGATTCGTATTGCAATGTTTATATCTCCACTTCATGCCTGAAGTCTATTTTCCTGTTTTTAGTAACTGAACACCAGTAAAGCTACCCCGCTATGCAGAACTTTATTTTTGTTCTTCTGATATGATGAGTCATTTATAATTCCCCCCTTCTTACAGATCTTTTTTTGTTTTTCACTGTGGCCGATTCCGTGCGCAAACGTTGGCCCCCCTATGGTTTGACGTTGCGTTGTGAGACAGAAAATGAAACCCTCATCCATGAGTCCTCCAGTCTTCCCCTCCCACTGTCGGTCCTTCTGATACTTTTTGAAGCTCATGCAGGCCCACACAGACACACGTCGGAAACAACCGCATTAGAGAAGTGGTTAGAATTCACTTTATAGGATAAAGACAATGATTAAGTCATTAAAAAGTTTAGTAACATTCTGACTGTTTATAGTTTTTATTATTTAAACGTCATTTTAATCATTTTAGTGATGTTGTGGTAAAAATTAATAATGCATTATTATCAGTACAAGTTGGTTTTGCTTACATGCAGTCGAATTTGTGTGCAGGGTGTTTTGTGTCGCCTTCCAGAACCTCTCAGTCATCTTCTGGATATCTATTTAGCAACCTTTTTACTTTTTTTTTGTTTAATTACATTTTTAAGGAAAGAACAGTTTATGTAAGTTTAATAATAGATTAGATCTGACTTATACACATTGGAGTCGCATTGGATGGTGACGTGTCTTGCCCAAGGACACAACAACAGCTGGCTGGGGGGAGCAGGGATCAAACCGAGTCTTCGATTATTGGACAACCCGCTCTACCGCATGAGCCACTGCCGCCCCTTGATATTCTGACATGTTTAACACATGCCAGTGAAAGATCTCGTAGCAATGGTGACATGAAGCCCCATGAAGCACTGAAGCATTCCAGTCAATTGCTCGATTCTTGAGGTGATGCCATTGACTGTTTATACAGTCATGGCTAAAATTTTTGCTGAGTTTCGTAAAGTTTGCTGCTCAACTTTGATCTAAGCTCGAAGATCTAAGTTGCTGCTTAGATCTTTGTTTTTAGTTGTTTCTGTGATGTACTGAAATATAATTTCAAGCATTTCATACGTTTATTACGTATGAAGTGCTTAATAAACGTATGTTACCGACAATTACATGACATTTGTGCAGAGAGTCAGTATTTGCAATGTCCCATCACTGGGATCTAGTATAAAATACGTAATTTACGAACTAAAATGTATAGAATCAGTAAACCTGCTGCTGCTTTTATATTCTTCCCAGTTTCTGACACTCCCATGTTTTATATAAAGTAGGGGTGTTAAATATGCCATGACTGAGCATCATAATTTTATGAGCATATGCGATGAGATCATCAGGTACGTAATAAAAATAATAAAGATGCAAACAGTAATGAGACTTTTTATGGGAGAAAGTATTAGGTAAAACATGAATTTAAGGGACGTTTTATTTGAGGAGGAAAAAATATGTACAAGTCTTTCAGTGATGGACTACTCACAGGGGGAGGTGGTGTGTGAATAAAACTGAAAATCCAGTGTAACTACATTAGAATAAAGCTGTCAGCAATCACTCATATCTTAAACCACCAAAAAACTCCACCTTCTGATGCTGGAGGCTCTTAAATGGCATCACTGATCAATAAACCTCCTGGAGTCAGATAAGTCATCACTAATCACCTCAGGTGATAATAACCAATCAAATCATGAGAAGCGAGAGTACGTATTGATTCTCCGAGCTCATGTTATGGTTTAATGTTGATCTGTTCTTCTATTCCTATAACGTGTAGTGCAATAGAAAATCAAATCTTACTCTAACAGCCTCATCATTATCACCATGGAGAGGATCCTCTTCTCAGATCTTTTCATAGGTCACATTTATATGCCTGCTTAAAGCACCCTTGATATTGAAGTCTCAGGGGATTTACAAGAAAATGGAGTTCAGCATCAGCTTTCCCTGTTACCTCGAACTACAACCCCATCCGTCTGTGAGAGATGGACTGTGGTCCCTCAGTAGTGAGACAAGACAGCGTCAATGTGCTGCAGTCTTCTCAATATGCATGTCATCTGTGCTTACTGAATTAAAAAAAAGAAAGCTGAGAATGAACCATGCCACCTCAATTAAAACTTCAAACAGGCTTTGCAGAAGTATTCAGCTGTGAAGCTGAATATTTGATTGAAGCCATTGAATCTTTTTCTGTCATTTTTATTTGTACATTTATGCAAGGAGAGGCCTGTTTTTTCTCTGATGGCAAGTTTAGAAGGTAATATGCGACAAGCCAACATGACACAACACACCATTCTTAAATAATACTTAAAAAAAAATCATTTTCTTTTTACAGTAAGGTGTAAGGTGAGGTGTAAAGCCACAGAAAATGATAATTTAGCTGCTACAAAAAATAAAATAGTGGCAGCTTCATGTTCAACGCAATCGGAGGACGCACATTTCTTTAAAACAGAAAACTCTTTTCGGGTCAGAGTGCAAAGCCACATGCTTTAAGGAGCTCAAGGACATTAAAACAAGGATTTACCTTTAGCAGCAGCTTGCAATGGCTTTGCCATGGGGTGCTGGAAATGTTATTCCGTGGCTCTTAGGCTACGTTCACACTGCAGGGCTTAATGCTCAATTCGGATTTTTTGAAAAAATCGGATTTGTTTGCTAGACCGTTCACATTTCCAAGTAAATCCGAACTTTTGTGATCTCCAGTGTGACCGTGACACGACCCAAACGAGACCCGCATGCGCAGAAGCCAGAAGAATACTCAACGGTGAACGACGTCACTTGTTGTTTGACGAGCAAACGTTAACATGGATGTCAACAAAAGTGTTGTCAAAAGCGGAACTCTTTTTGTAATATTAAATTTATTTTCACGAAGGAGCAGCACAATTACAATCTTCTCATTTTAAGAAGGCAATGGAGTCGGGATCGTCTGTACCCACTGTAGTGGAAGAGGAATGTGTATGTGTTGGGCCCGCGCGCCCGCGTGTTTGTGTGTGCAAGCGCGTGCCGCGATAGAGAATAGGGGGGGGGGGGGGGGCAGTGTGTGCGCGCATTCATGTTGTGTGTTACGGATGACGGTAATAAAAGAAGGTTTCCCCCAGAATAAATGCTATGGACTCTTTATTAACCTGTTCTGGAGAATCTAAGGATCAGAACAGGGAGGAGGAGGAGGGGGATCGCCTGGGTCCCCCGCGCTTCTGAGCACGTCGGAAAGGGGAGAAAGAAAAAAAAGTTATCGCGGGAAAGGTTCAACACCACGCTCTGCCATTTAGCTGGAAATTTTTTCAAAAACCGCCCAGCCCTGGAGTTTGGCCTGAATAGAGCGATTACCCCAACTATTAATCCAATCGGGGATCTCGCTTCCCTTCCACTGACTGGTCTCAGCAGCATCGTCCACCATGGTTGATGTTTACGTTCTCGTTCCCGCCTACTTCAACGCAAAATGATGACGTTTGTTGCGTGTCGATGACGTACGATTCGGAATCAAGTCGCCTGGCCGGTCGCAATTGAAAAGAACGGCTACAATTCGGAATCAGGACGGCAAACCCACGGGGCCTGGGTCGCAATTGAAAAGATCGGATCTGTGTCATTCAGACTGTCATGAAAAGATCGGAATTGGGCCGCTTAGGGGCAAAAAATTCGGAATTGGGTCGTTTCAGCCTGCAGTGTGAACGTAGCCTAGTCTCTTCTCAGTGACCTGGTTTCAATCAGGAAAACTCCTTTTCGGTTGATTCTACTCCTAATAATTTACTAGTTGTCTGTAAAACATTTAGCAGAGAAAAAAATGGGTTTTAATTTAGCTGCATGACACACAAAGTGACGCCTAAAAGAATCCAGCATAAGAGATGCTTTAAGTCAATTTTTATTTTTTTTTAACCTACAAGTGATCACTGTGGTTTTAAGGTTTGAGTCTTTTTTCAATTGCATAAACATAAAGGGTTTTCCTTATTGTTTATGACGAGTGAGTGTGATGTCACCTATAGAGGATAGCTTACTTTTAGCTGCAACCAAATGAACTCAATTCAGTTGCCATTTTTTTGTGATGCGGACACTGCCATGTTGGAGCCAATCAGGAGTGAGCTTGTTGTAAGTCCTGACCTCTCCTCTTGAAAGCGGACTTGGGAGAATCTGTCAATCAAACGTACCTAATTTTATTGAGGCATCTGATGGCCATTTTGTCACTTGAATAACTTGCAATGAAAACATATCATGAAATCATTAAGCTTAGCAAAAACATGTAAAAAAAAAAAGTATCAGAGCAAGAATGGGTAACAGCTGTTTATTTCTCTGTAGAAGTCTATGAAATTTTGGCTTCCTGGAGCCAAAGGGTACTTCCTGTTTGGACTCCCAGGGGCGAGGGGTCACTCAGACCAGTGCTCTGTTGCAGTCAGTGGTTTTCCTGCTACAGCTTCTCCTTTGTCAGGTTCAGTTTCCCTACAGAATAATTGGTCTTCAGTGCAGAGAAGGTTAGGGAAGTTTACTGTGAGAGCTCCCAGAGTGTGATCTTCAGAGCAAGCTCCTCACCATGTCTCTTCTCTGCTGGCTGCTTTCCTAATTAAAGGTCAGTAGCTAGCTGGGCGCCAAAACAATATAAACAGATTAAAGGAAAATGCCTCTTAATAGTTCAACCCATTGGAGGTTTGTTAGTTCTATGTGGGATAAAAGAGGTGAGCTTTTTTTATTGTATGCAGAAAAAGATAATAAGCAATAAGGCCTTTCATCTTTTATTTTTTTCATCTTTCGTACTTTCTTTGGAAATGTGTTTAACCTTTTTAATGTCTTCCTGTGTTTTTTAGTGAGCATGACTTGGGTGAGGATGACATCTATGACTGTGTGCCATGTGAGGACGATGGCGACGACATCTATGAGGACATCATTAAGGTGGAAGTACGACAACCGATGGTGAGAACTTTTTAAACAGTGATCTCGTTGTCACAGATGTTACCGCACAAACTCTTAACTCTCATGAATGAAGCATAAATTCTTGACTGGATGCATGGTTGTGTTTTTACAGAATGATGATTGCTTTATGAGAATGCATTGCACCAACAGTTTTGAGGAAACATCTCCCTTCATTTTTAAAAGCATTTTAGTGGGCATATGTTTGTGATCTGCATTTTCATACATACATTCTCTGCATGACATTAGGTCTCTGAGCTCATGTACACTAGCTGTCTGTTTCATACTCTGTGATAAACTTGACCTCTCACTTGCTTTGCCCTCCTCACGCTGCAGATCAGATATATGCAGGTGAGTGCTGATGTGCTTGTGACTCACTCCACCCTGTCGGCCAGCTCTCCCCACCACTTCATTCTAAACAAATTCATAGCATCCTAAGAGAATGACCTGTCGATTGGGTCAGTGACCCTTGCATGGCGACAGAGAAGAGACCCCATCTGGCTCAGTGTCTGACTCAGAGCTTGTGACTTCAGCTTGATGGCGGCTGTGTTGACTGGTGTCAGCAAACGCCACCCGCTTCTGCAACAGAGCATGAGTGAAATAATGTGTCACACTGGCTTAGCACCTCTTGTTTTCTGATATTTGCTTCGGTGTTAATCACAGCTGGAGCAAATCCCATACTGGACATCTTAAGTTTGTTAGCTTTAGGTTTTGTGTTAGTTGCACACCACACTCAGTTATTTGTGTACTGAGCATACCTTTTTAATATACTGCAGCAGTTTTATTTCAACCATAAAAATCAGCGCATGCATTACATTGATCAAAAGCTCTGGTGCATCCAGTTCCTATCAATAGTCCAAAAAAAGGAAGTGGTATATTGGTCAGGTTTTGTGGTAGCCTGAAGATGGAAGAGCCTTTTAAACTGAAGAATGAAATCCTTTTATCTGATCAAAATGACAGTATAGTCTATTTTTGTGATAATGTGTGCCTTTATTAGTGGTATTCTTGCAAACACTATATAAACAGAAACACTCATACCGCACCACGTGAGTAATTATGCATGAAAAGCTGTGGGGTACGTATTGCTGCCCTTAAAAAATGACATAAAAGCTCTTAGATGGTTAGGTTTGGAATGCCAAACTGCACCAAGGTTCACTTGCAAGTGAATAGAGATCCTTTTAAAGTAGATTTTGAAAAGTAATTCAAGTAATCATAACTTGCAAAAATAGCCAGGACATCTCCTTTTTTTAGCAATACAGAACAATAACTATTGCTTTTTTCCCCACAAATTGCATGAATAAACTAAAATATTTTATTAATAATGTTATATTTGATTGTGTCTCTCATCCTCATTCTAGAAAATGGGAATGACGGAGGAGGACAAGAGACACTGTTGCTTAGTAGAGATCCAAGAGACCGAGGCCAAGTACTACAAGACTCTGGAGGACATTGAGAAGGTGAGTCTCAGGATGAAAAGGAATGTTGCACTGGAGCCTTCATCTAAGTTTATAGTGTGTGTTTTTTATCATCAACTGTTGGTTGTCACAGCATGGAAATGTCAGGTATTGACAGATTCATCTGGGAGCACAAATGTCATAGGAGATGATCAGTACAGTGGTTATTGACGGAAGCCTAATGGGAAAAGCTGATCCCTGGAGATCATTAAATGTGCCAAAAGCTGCCGAATAATTCATTAGGAAGGTAACAGAAGGTGGCTCTGTATTTTTACTTACTTAGAAGTATACATGCATAATAATTGGCTATACTGTTCTAGCTGGGGAGCAGTAGTTAGTTCAAGCGTGAGTCACAGTTGCCACCAATGGGAATTTAGTGCATAAATAAATGCTATCACTCCAATAGTTGGAACATCTAAAAACAAGGAGCAATGAAAAATGTTTAAATAATAAGAACTTTACAAAGGTAACTCGCACTGTAAAAACCTTATCTTAAGAAAGTAAAAAGACCCTTATTTCAAGACTGAATGGTTTAAGTTTTTGGCTTACAAGAAAATTTAGACGATCAAGAAGGTTTTTCAATGGCAAAATAATCTTAGTTTGCGAAAACACGTCTTGGTGACTAGAATTTTTTTATTAAAAATAGAATGTTTCTCCAACTGTGGCCGAGCCTGGTCGGGCCAAGTTTACAACACCCCTGGTGGGCCCCCTTTTCCCCCGGGGTGCTCCCCTCCTGGGCGGGGGCGGCTGGCCCCTGCCTTGCTCCTCCCTGGACCAACCGTGGGCCGGGTGGGTGGCTGCCTGGAGTGCGGAGCGGGTCTCCCTTGGGGGGTCCTGGCTCGTACCTGGGGTTGGGGCGGGGGGATGCTCAGAACTCCTGGGTGGTGATGGGCTGCTCGTCTGGGGCTGTGGGCGCCCTTCTCGGGTGGGGCCCTGTGTTGGGCTCTCCCGGCGCAGCGGGGGGGCTGCTCTCCTGGTTGGGCTGGGGCGGCGCTCTCTTTCCCCCCTGCTCTCTGGCTCTGGGGGCCTCGCGGCAGGCCTGCTGGCCCTGGCCTGGGTGGCGGATTGGGTCGCCCGGGGGGCGGTTGTTCCCCGCCTGCTGCCGTGTGGCGTTGGGGGTTCCGGCTGCTGCTGCTGCTGCGGCGGGGGTCTTGGTGTGGGGATGTCTTGCCACTCTCCTTCCTTCTTTTCACACTCACCTGAGCACAGGTGTTAGCTCACCTTTGCACTAATAGTTTGCGTGATAGAATGACTGAAATATTTCACACTAGTTGGTTTAAAGGCATAAGTATGCGTGTGTGAACACTATCTGTTTTGTGTACATGTTGACATGTGAACATTTTTTCAGCCAGCAGGTGTGTTGATAACATTTGAGTGTGTGTGTGGACAGGCCCCGCCCTTTTTGTACTACTTTTGAACCGTACCGTAATGATAAACAACCAGTAAACTAGCTTCTCTATGCTGCTTCATGGTCTTATCCCCCCTCTCACTATCACCCCCCCGTCTCTAACATCCCTCTCTTTTCTTCCCTTCTTTCCTTTTCCGTCCGGTCCAACACCAAAGATTTTCAAACATGATTGAAATTAATAAAGTTTGGCCTCAATTACGAAAGGGGTTTATTCAGACATACCTGCGGTTTGTCTGAAGATTAATAACCCCTCTTGTTAAAGTAAAATATGTCCAATACAAGAGGCCGTCAGCTCTCATCTGCCTGCCCAGCTGTTGGACAAGACAAGTAAAAAAAAAAACAACAAATACAATGTTTGATTTATTTTTATTTTTTTCACCTTTCAACTTAAACCTTTACGGGTTGCTACAGCGAATGAGCTTTCACTGATTCACACAGGTGGTTTGGCAGAGAGTTTTTACCCCGGTTGCCCTTCCTGACACAAACCCATATTTTCAAGGCACAGGAAGACCCAGATTGGCAGCAGCACGAAGGGTCTTGCCTAGGGACCCACACTGGATTTTGGCTCATTGCACACCCTGGAAATCAAACACAGGTTTCCTCCAAGATTGTACGCTGAAAGGAGTAGGATTTTTTAAAATTTGTTTCTTGGTTATATCAAGACAATTTTTCAAATTATTACCATTTTTGATTTCCTAAGGGGCTGTTTTTGCAGTGCACAGACCAGGAAGTTGGACTAAATCAGCATGGGTCGCTGAAAAAAAAAGCCACTTTGTTGTGGTTTAATAAAAATTTCACATCTAGCTCTTAAAAACAAACAGTGCCAAATCATGCCAGGGTTTACTTGCAAGTAAATGTGAGACTCTAGAGTTTTAGTTAGACAAGGATTTAGTGGGCTTTTTGCGTCAGATTTCTAATGAGCCTTCACATCTACATACATGCTGCAGACTTATTGTGGAAACCAACTTTAGTCTGGACCTCAGGATTAGGTCTTAACAACTTACAACTCATCTGTGTCTCAAAGTTAAGTAATTTAGTTACATTTGACCTTTAAATACTCTTTTGCCTCTTGGCAAAAAAACGCTGTCAATGTTAAGCAAACTCTGTGGCAACAAAGTGCGACGTGAACCCGCACGTATCCCAGCTCTTAGTGTGATAACAAACCACTGTTGACATCAAAGCTGCTAACACATCAGTTTCGCTGTTGGCAGGTTTCATCTGCAGTTTGATGGAGCGTCACAAATCATTCGCCCCGCTAATTTCATTAAACTAAATGTGCATCCTGTGTTTCCCACATCAGACCAACGTGAGAGTAAATGAGAAGGAATATCCCTCCGATGATCAGAAGACTCATAAAGCTTAATTGAGTTGGGGTTAATAAAGTCTGCCGTCTTTTCGCCGCTTCTTTGTGCATATATTTGTTATCGTTATGATGATGAAATGTGACAGCCATAAAGCGGAGTTAGAAAAGAAAAGCAGGCAGATTTTTCCCACACAACAGCTGTGTACTGCCTGAAAGTTGGTGTATTGTTGCATCCATTGTTCAAGGCAGATCTTTGTCATCTGACAAAACTAAAAAATATATTGTTTACCTCATATGCAAAAAATGAGCAAAGACATTTTTACTTGACAAATTAGTCAGTAGCTCGTGTTCTTCTTCTCAGAACTACATGATTCCACTGAAGCAAGTCTTAAGCCAGCTGGAAATGGAGAAGATTTTTGTCAACCTTGAGGTGAGTAGAGAGTGAAGCAAATGAAACCCTCTCTCCACATCACTGAATGTTAACATGCTTCATGCTGTTCTATATGTATTTAGCAATAAATAGGTAACTTTTCAATTAGAAAATAAATCTTGGTGTTTTGATTGTCACATTTGCATCCCTCCTGCAAAAAACCCTGACGATTTCATACGTTTATCTAAAAATGTATGATGCATGAATCTAAAGTAAAAGAAATGAAGAAAAAAACACTTTTGATATAGCAATACTGGTCCTAAGCTAGCTTGAAAAACCAAGCACCTTCCGATGCGAAAAGAACTTAAGGAGCAACACTAACACTTTTGGGAGAAATGTATTTAACAAACCAGGCAAGCCATAATGACAAAATATATAACAATAACAGACTAAATATATAAGCACACTTTATTACAGTAATACATCGACGCTTTTTTAGCTATATGAAAAAACAAAGGAGGACTTTAATTAAATAAGTGTCTGATTTTTGATCAATTCAGGTAACCTTAAGATAAAGAACATGCCAACAAGACATGCTAAATCCAGTGAATTCTTCATTCTCTGTGTCGCTTTGGAACGATTCTGCTCCCCGCACAAGACTGAACAGCACTTGTTCTGCATTGCTGTCTGTAGCAAATACTGACACACACACCTACAGTGCCTTCTAGCGGTTGTTCCAATTTATTTTTAGAAACTACACATATAAGTTGTATAAAAGTTGCATCCACGGAAAAATAATGCAAAAAAAATGCACCTTATATAAATATACAGTACACTACAGAAAAATACAGTACACTACAAGTCCTTTGTAACACACAAAATGTCAAAAAATACTTACCAAAGTAGCCAGGTGTTAAAGGAAGGCTTTAAATCTTAATATTTGTGTAAACTTATTTTATAAAACATGCATTTTGTTGTTTAAAATGTTTGCTAGGATATTATCAGAGTCCACTTTGGTCTCTTGCGAGCCATTGACCTGACCATGGTTAGTGGAGGAAGTGGCCTCGGAAAGATCTTCATCGACTTCAAGGAAAGGTCAGTATCCTACAAACTCATGCTTGATGTTTGTTTTATTCACAGCATGCATTAGCGTACACTGTTAAAAACGGTTTTGAATTTAAACTTGGATGCATTTTGGCAGAGGCAGCATGGAGCTTCATATTCACAGGTCAGATTGCCAGGTGTATTAGATTTTTTGTTTCATACGAGTTAAAATAAAACATATGAACGGAAAAGTAAAAAAAGCTACTTTTCAATGTTTATCCAAAACCATTATCAGTGCATCGGGCTGGCCACGGATTCTTATAAAGTCTTAGAAGGTCCTAAATTTAACAAAGAAAGCCTTATAAACGATTGAACTGGCATAAATTCTGGTAAGTGGGTTTTAATTTTTTTCTCTTCAGTGTCATTTGACATCCTGTCCAAAAAAAGGGGGATTAATTGAGGGGTTAAAACGGGTTATCGGAAATTCTTATGAAGCAAAACTACACGGTATGTCAAAAGGCGTTTAAACTTGGCATAATGGGGATCATGGTGACCGAATCGCATGTGTAGAACAAGACACAAACTAGCTGTTTGTTTCATTTATTTTGTACATACAGTCTTTAATGAGATTTTTTTAGTCATTTGACCGACGATCCTCCTTGCACGTGTTGCTTTTGTTCTAGATTGTTGTCTTTTGTTTACAGCTACAGCCACTCAGTTATTCTAGTTGTTTATTTAATCTGAAAATGGTCAATATTACTAAGTGGTTTTCCATGTTATTGTTTGTTCTTTTTTAAAACAAAAACTATCTAAATAAGCAGTACCTCTTAGAATTGTGTAAAACATTCTCAAAGGATGTTGAAAGTAGACCTCAATTTGGAAAAATTGGTCTTTTGAATGCAAGCAGTGTGCTGTTCAGATGTCATCTTAATTTGAACGCCTCACACAAAAGGGACAAAGTTGACTGTTCTGTTCAAATACGTGTTTTTTTTCTATCAACTTCCATCTTGCACAGCTGTACAGCAGCTCGTGGTTAATTTGCATCTCTGACGGGAGCAGTGATTTGCCTCCCTGCTGAGCAAAGTGCAGCAGCCTTATAGGTAATAATGGTGATGATAAGTCCCGCCCTTGACTCTGATTCAGTCGTTTGGAATTATGCAGCCATTATGGCGAGAGTGAGTCACTATGCTTCATGTATGCATATGTGCATTTTTTTCTTGCAAACATTAGTGGGTATTGTGTTCCTGCACAGGGACATTTAGAGCACAGATGCTCTTTTCTACCTACTGATGTTTTCCAGCTAAAATGGTCGATGCAGATTTGGATAGGTAAGGTCATTGTAGCTTTCTTTCCTGAAGCCCGGAGGCCTAAATAAAGCAAAATGGGTTTGACACAGGAGACTAATAGACAGAGACTGGCACATGCTCTGTCTCTCCATTATGCATGTGTCTTTGGGGTTCATCTGACTCTCAAATTTTATTGAGTACCACTTAAAAATAGTTTTTGGCACATAAGTACAAGATGCTGATAAACAATAATCCCCACTCAGGACAGGAAATTTACAGACATGAATGACACTTTGTCACTCATAGGCCTTTCTTTGGGCACAATGCTTAATTGTTTGATAGTAAATAAAAAGAAGAGTGCTTTACAGTTTACAGACTGGGATTTAAACCTGTTCCGACCTCATTGAGGACTTGTATCCTCAGTACACGGAGCACTGCAGGAATGTCTTAGTCGCATGCACCCGTACAGGAGTTGACCCGTATGGTTCTTTAGGGTTTTTGGGTTGTCCAGGACTGTGGAAGGTTGTAGAAAGGAGCAGCTGCATCTCAAGAGGAGCGCAAGTGTGTGTTGCAGTTCCCTTGAGGCTCATGTGGCCACCTTAAGGTCATGAAAATGGAACATACGATTGTTGTGCATGTGGTAAGTGTATCGTGAAGTATTTGTAAGGATATTGTAAGTTGCACACTCTTATGACGTACGGATGATGCTGTCGTACGGTGCCCTTTATGTACCCTTTATGCCCTTACGGTGCATACAGTCTGATTTATGCAGTGCTCCAGTTGTTGGTAAGGTGTCCACACGTGCTCGTTACTGACTGTGCGTAAATGCAGCACACACAGGGTGTTTGCATGATACGTTACTTACTGCCTGTAAGATGCCAGAGGATGCCCACACAAACTGCATTCTGGTTGTCTAATTTCCTGATTTCTAACAGCCAAGCTGCATGCACCTTTCACTTGAACCGCACTAATAGGCTCCCTGTGCAGTGTGCAATGTTTGTAGGGTTGAAAAAATGAAAAGTCTGGCTGCGTTTCATCTGATTCAACCTTAGTTACGCTTGCGTGTTGTAGAAGTCTTCGCCACGACCTGTCACCCACAGCATGCCTTTAGAAAAAAATGTGCGTAAACAGCTGATATTTCCTGTGTGCCCCATGCAGGTTTGCCAATTTTTTGCCTGCAGACGGCTTGTATGTACCTGGAATGGCAGTGGTGATTAAGGCTAAGCTGTTGTTTGAAGTTTAGAGGTTGCTTGTGTGTGAAAACCATTTTAACATTTACCTTCCATTCATAAACAAATTTTTGCTGATGACATTCTGCTCTTTGTTGCTATTTACCTTTCACTGACATTCACCCAAATGTGACGCAGGGTTATTTTAAGGAAGCAATTCATTAGATTTGCAGATGCTGTGCTATCTCTGCCTGGATGTGACTGGCACATATTCCTTCCTCATTATGAGCCATTCTTGCTTCTTGAGTCTCTGTGGACATAAACAACTGTAACCAAGGGATTTGAAAGCACACAACAAAGGTCTTTTCAGAGAGCCAGATATATTTAATGCGGACCAGAATCTGGATAATTAATGTGGTTATCTGTGCTTGTTAGGTCCTTGTGACCTTCACAACAATCAACAATCTGCGTATATCTGTTTTTTTTTCACATATGAAAAGCTTTTGTTTTTGAACTGAAAGTTGTGCTAAAATGTCACTTTTCTTGGTTCTCATACACCCAGACCCAGCCTTATATTCAGAGGGAGCCCTGAAAGCTTCAACTGAGATACAAGTGGTCTCTTGTTGATGTAGTCTTTAAAAAATTCCTCAACTCGTTACTAGAGTAATCTGGTTGCCGTACACTCAGACACTTCCATAATCGTTGTCACAATGAGCCTCTTAAAAGAAGATCTTTGCTCTTGTTCTCCTCCATTTGCTGTGTGCTGGATATGTTGAGTGGAGGTGAGCGGGTCCCAATGCCACGTGTCACAGAATATTAGCCAGCTCCATAGCCTGTCACTTCAGATTTGCTCTGAGATTTCCTTCGGTCGCCTGACTCAGCTCACACCACTCCACCACCCATTGGGGGGGTGAATACCCAGGGCAGTATTACCCAGAATTGTATTTCCTGTGAAAGGATTTTGCATCAAAAATTATGCAAGTTTGTAATAAATCAAGAAATCCTTCAAATAAAAGGAAACCATTTTTCTTTGTCTAATGGACAGCTGTAGGATTTTTAAAAGCATGTGAGTGACTGCCAGTTTACTGTTCTGTCCTTCTAATTTCTTTGTATACAGTTTCACAAGATTCTAATTTTGACTATATTGCCCTATTCGCATGCTATTTTACTTACTTATAAATATACATTTTCCTTTTTATTTTTTACAAAACTATATAAAAAAGGCAGCATGCAAGTTTAGCATTTAGGAATTGTTATTTTTTTAACTGCTTGTGAATGCAAGTAGAGCAGAAATGCAGAAAGGAATGAAGAAGTGAGCTATCAGCTTCCATAGTGAGGTGAACACTCTTACAGTCAAAGAAGAAATCGACTATGATTTTCACTGAGCAATCACTGCTGACTGAGTGGAAACAGTGGGAGCACTCTACAGTGCTTGTCATTAGCTGTTTAGATAATGCTGCCTGTTTTTAAGGAAAAGGAAACAGGCAAACAGTGTTCTTTTCCCAAAAACAAGCAGCGTTAACTAAACAACTAATGACAAGCACTGTGGTGAGCTCCCACTGTTCTTACTCAGTCAGCAGTGATTAGGAGTAACAACTATCAAACATTCTTGCTGTCATTTTTAACATTCCATGTTTATACTGATAATACATTATTTTTAAGCATTTGATCAATTGTTTTGCTTGCAGTAGCTGGTTTACACAGCTACAATTTTAATTTGCTTTGTCGTTTTGTGCATGTGCATGACGCAGCTCCAAAAAAAGAAATGGCGGCCTAGTGCTATTTACAAAAAAAGTAAAAAATAGAAATAGCATAATTTTCCAATCCAGTTGTCCCTTGTTTATTGCAGGGGTTACATTGTAAAACCAACCTACGATAGGTGAAGTCCACAAAGTATTATTATAGATGTTTTAAAGCTGTAAAACTCCCCACTAAACACTTTATAACCTTTTTTAGACAGACATGAATATTTTCACATTTTTCTCGCTTGTTTAAAGTCTCAAAGCAAAATCTTAAAAAAATGTGTCCAGTATTTTTGAATGAAAATCAAAGGTCTGCTAGCAATTGAAGATTCATGTAGATTTGGCAAACTAAACATATTCTGTATAGGAGACACGGCAGGGAGGAGATTGATTGAAAGATCAGCAGCCAATCAGGACGCAGAACCAGTGTGCTGTAAAAAAAAAGAATGCAAATTCCACTGAAAAAAGAATTGGCGAAACAGTGACATCGCGAAAGGTGAAACGCGATATGGCGAGGGAACACTGTACATAAAGCTTTGCTGATGTGCTTAAAATAAAAACATAAATAAAAAAAATGTATTCAACTGGTTTTCTCTCTTTTTTCAGTTTTCCAATGTGAGCATGCAGATGTCAGATGCTATTCTTTTATTTAATTCATTTTTGCATTTTTATATTGCATCTTATCATGTCTGAATGAGTGGCTGTCATAATTGTCATGCCGACAGCAGAAGCCAGAGATCTTGGCATTCTAGTCTTGGTGCATCTTCTTAAAAGAAGAGCTTCATCTGTCATCATGCGGCTATAACTCATATTGTTTGTCTTTGGAACACGTCAGTATGCCTTTTCTACACTGCTTGATCTGTTTGGTGTCTTATAATTGATCAAGGCCCCCCGTTAATCTCAATCATTTTGTCACTCTGGAGAAGTGGGAAGTTCGGGAGCTGTCTCCCTGAGTGTGGATCAAGGCTTAATCAGGGACCTGTTAGCCCAGAGCTTAACGAGCTTAACCAAAACGTGAGTCTTGCTGCAGGGGGGGTGGGGTGGATCAAATGAAGCCTCAGGGATCACCACTGTGGACTTTGGGACAGTCATGTGATGAACTACTTGCTTCACAGTCCCACAGTTTGACAACCTCAATATTTGTGAAACATTTCATCAATGAATATGTCTGCTTTTCATTATTCTATCAACTGATTCTGTTTTTGCAGCCTAGTCTCAGTTGGCATTTCTGCTCCACCGTCCAGACTTTCTCCTGCTGCTTTCGCCTGCATTGCAGATCTATCAGGGCTTGTATTAGAGTTGGGGGCGGCTTTACTTGCTGCCTTGCTCCACTCAGAATTCAGATTAACACGAGTGCCAACTCTCTCCGTACCAAGCGTGCCAATGTCCTACTTAGACTGAATGAGTGAGTGAAAGGAAAGTGTGCCACGTGCCGCTGCATCCTCTAGGAAAGATGACTTTGAACTGTCTCCCAGCTGAAGCCCGCAGATCTGTGTCAATGTCCCACTGTGATATCTGATGAACTCGCCTCTCATATCATCACTGCTCGAAATGAAGAGATTCTTTCTCCTCTTTGCATAGCAACTGATACCAAGCTGTTTTTCATTAGCGCTCTGTGATTACAGCCTATTGACAGGAGGATGTCGGCCTGACAAACACCGCCCTGGGATCAGGCTTCTGCACATTTTCTAATCATCACACATTTATTCACATATTCATTTATCTGGCCCCTGTGGTGCCAAATGACTCTTACGCTGCCCTTTCAGATTGTGTTATTAATCTTAAAATTAGCGTGCAGCACATCACCTCAAGGCTCAAAAACACTCAGCAGCTAATTGTTGACTTCGAAATAAATTATTTTTTTATGTTTGCTTTTGAACATGTATCGTGTATCAAGATATAACACTTTCAGACGAGCCCTGTTAGTTTACATCAAGCCTTGTCTTTAAAATTCATTTCCAGTTTATACAGATTTAATGAACCTGCCATTAATTAAAGACAACAAACATCTTATTGACAATCTCAGCCGTAAAAAGCTTTTCAAGGATATTTTAACACTCATATGCATCATTAGTTCCTTGTAAATTACTGAGTTTTAATATTTGATACATGATTAGCCAAAACTCAAACAAATGTGTTTTTACTGGTTAAGCTAACGGCTCAGTTTGCTATGAAATCTGCTTAAAGGACATTTCTCTTTCAATGTAAGTAAGTGACAACATTGATCAGATAAATAACTTATTGTGTATATATATCGTGGTTGTTGAGCATATAAAGGGTGATGAGGTTTGTTAGATTGTTTGAGTTAACGGTTGGAAGTTTTCCTTCTGTAGGCTGTTGATCTATGGTCAGTACTGCAGCCACATGGAAAACGCACAGAAGACACTGGATGATCTAACAGCAACACGAGAGGACATCAAGATTAAAGTAGAGGTTGGTACCACTCACCCAGATCCATCCAAATACTGATGTTATTTCTTTGTGTAGCCTTTTATATTCAGTAAAAGTAAGTATAGGAGACATTTCTTATAAAGTGGTAAAACTTTTAAACATGTTGCTTGCTTATATCAGGATTTGTAGCACCAATGACAAAACCGTGTTCTTTTTACTAAGCTTTCTGGATAAATTATAATAGCAAATATGAACTTTACCAATAGGAACTAGTTAAAAAGTTGAAAGAGATAATAAGGACTAAGCAACCGAAGAATAAGAATTCAACCAGCCCATTTGAATATCTTGCAACAGACTGCAATATTGGAAACTCAGTATCTTGATGAGTTTGATCTGACTGCAGACTCCAGACAGAGCCTAATGATAGGAGAAACAAATAAAAGGGAATAGGAAATGAATGGAAGGGAAGCAGATCAGGATGAGGACTGAAGAGCGTGTGGGTACCGAGAATGAATGAAGAAAGAAGGAACAAGCATAGGTTAGGAAAAATGAGTTTGAGGACAGGATGGCTGTAAGAATTGGACAAACTAAGGGCCATAGAGGTAGGAATAGATAAAGAGGAGAGGGTGTGGGTGAAAGATAAACAAAGAAAACAATTTGTTGAAAATATGAAAGGATGGTCTTTGTGAATTATAAAATGATATTAAGATATTTACTTTCTAAATCAGATGGAAAGTGTAACGAAGTGGTGAGATCCAGGAAAATCAGCAGTTTACTGCTTATCAACAAGATATAAAATATATCAGAGAAGAAATGAGGTGATCAAAGCCCCAGCAGTTTCATACTCTTTATCACAACTGAATTTTTTGCAAGCAGCTAAATAACATTTTCTCAAGGTATTGAAATCAAGCCTTTATTGTTAAAAAAAAATGAAATAAAGAAGGTGTGCATTCTTGTCATTAGTGCATTGTAAATTGAATTCAGAGAATGTTTTTGAATGATAAAACAATAGACCCTTTTTTGTGGAGTTTTTAAAAATGTAGTTGTGACTCAGATGAATTTCTCAGTCAGCATGGAGGATAACTGTCACACATTCTGGCACAGCCAGAGCGGTTGTGCCCTGAAAGAATGAACTGGCCTCATTGTTGTTAGCAGGCTGTTGTGAATGCTTGGAAGCAATGGCACAAGTGCAGCAATGAATTATTAAACAATAAATGAATGCTTGTCAGTGGAAAACTTACAATTCCTTATTATGCAGCGTGTAATGACTGTCTCTGTGCTTTTTCCATAGGAATGTACGCTGAAGGTGCAAGAAGGGAAGTTCAAACTGCAGGACTTGCTGGTTGTTCCCATGCAGAGGGTGCTAAAATATCACCTACTGCTGAAGGTAAGAGTCACCCCCATATCCAAATGTTGCACATTCACACCCTTGTACTTAACTGAATTTCGATTTGGGCAGTTTTGTAGTCAAATAAAGTCGCCAATGTAAAGTGTAGCCAGACAGCATGACAGCATGGTGGTATGAAGATGACTCTGGTGGTAAGTAAGATGAAGAAGACAAGGACCTTTGTTTGACCTTTAGGGAAGAGTTAAAACAGGCTTTGGGGATACTTGGAGGTTCTTCCCAGTGACTGGACAGGACAGGTACAGCTAAAGTGACTTGGCTACTTGGTGAGTCATCTGGAATGAGGAAAGCAGAGAAAGAGACATACTAAGGAATGAAGAAGTCTGAGAGTGTGTAAAGTGAAAAAGGTTGACTTAGAAGAATTTGTAAACAGGAGAGAAGAGAGCAGAGAGGAGCACAGGACAGAGAGCTCAGAGCAGAAAATAAAACCAAGTAAGGATAAATTGAGGAAGGTATTGAAGAAGATGAAGAGTGGACAAGCAGTGTGTCCATAGCTGTTGAGATTTGGAAGGATTTAGAAGAGTGGGGAAGAAATAAAACATTATTAGGATCAATAGTCTAGAACAACAGAGGGTGGGAAAAAGGGGAAGAAGCATGTGTAAGCAGGTTGGAAAGGTGGAACAAAGGTTTGTATGGTGATATTTGACAAAAGAGTGTCACCAAGAATAAAAGAAGGGTTTTCAAGACGGTGGTCAGACTGTTGGTGTAGAGATGGAGTCTTTCAGATATAGACAGAAGGCAGAGCTGGAGGTAGCAGAGGTTGAGGTTCTCTTTGGGAGTTGTGACAATGGATAGAATCAGGAAGGAATCCATTAGAAATACAGCTCATGTCAGATGTTTTGGAGATAAAGCCGTATTCCCATGCATCCATATAGGGCTTGATCAGTATAGGTGCTGCAGGTTTTTGGTTGTCCAGGCCCATGGATGGTCATAGAGAGGAGTGGCATCATCTTAGCGGGGGGACTCAGGTGGATCTCAGTTTCCTTTTCTGTGCGGCCACCTCAAGGGACTTATGATTGTCGAGCATGTTGCAAGTCTATCGTAAAGCATTTGTAACGAGAAAGTAAGTTACAGGCACTTATGAGGAATGGGTGATGCTGTAGTTGTGCAGTGCCCCAAAGCCACACTCTAGTCATAAGTAAGGTGCAAGGACCATCCCCTAACTGACCCAGCATGATTGTGCATGCACCGGATGGGCACTTTATGTGCAAGTGCCTGTTGGATGCTCACACAAACTACACTCTGATTGTCTTACTTCCTAATTTTTAGTTTTCATGCTAGGAGCATGCATGTATTGCGTGAACAACAGGTCCTTTGCACGGTCTACAGGATTTGGGGGGGTTGAATAAATGCAAAATCACTACGACACGCCTGTGTCTCACCTACTTCACCCTTACTTACCCTTGCATGTTGTCTAAGTCTGTAACAACTTGTGACTTGCAACATGAAGAAATGCTAATCAACAGTTTTGCTCTACGATTGACCAGGCTATCTAGAACCTTAATATTTTGTGAGGGCCACCTACGTGCTCCATACAAATTTGACAATTTTTTGCCCACAGACAACCCATCCTTACCAGTAAGGGCAGCTTTGACGAAAGCTTGTATTTGTAGAAGTCAGACTGCGATGGTAAAAGGTTGCTATGAATAAAATTAGTTGGGGGCAGATTTACTGTGGCTTTGCCTAAAGGAAAATGCCAAAAGGCAAAGAAGACAAGAAGCAACACTTTACTTTTTGAACTCAAACTAGTGAAGAATTAGCACTTTAACATATGAAGTAAAATAATTGTTAATAATTAAGCATTAGGTGATAAACTGTGAAAAGATACAGCACTTTTTCTGTTAACTATAATATTGTTTTAGATTTATTTCAATAGTTTTTAATGCACCATAGAAATGTATTGATGCTGGTGGTGTTTTAGAGTTTCCCTGCCCTGTTTTAATGCTGACTGCAAATCAGTAGGATACACATGGTGTAAAAATGGTTATTGCAGCAGGAAAAAAAGTAGGAAACATTTGCACCATTGGTGGCTCTTTTTCTCTAGAGCAGCAAGCTTCTCTATATCAGAAAATGAGCAAAACTCAATTTGAGCAGGTTGTAGTGAGACATTTGCATATCCCACTCAGAAAATTTGAAGGTCAGCCATAAGAATAATAAAAAAAACATAATTCATGCCAGCAAATACTTGTACTGCTCTGTTTAGGATTTTCAGCAAATAGCCAGCACTCTGCAAAAGAAAACCCCAAATACTAGACCAGGTAAACAAATCTGGATAACTCGCATTGCATCATTTGCCAACATTTTTTATTTTTAAATTAGCAACTCAAGTGAAACAACAAAAATATTTTAAGTGTAGTTTTGTTCATACTATTTATTTACACAACGGGGTGGCCTTTGGAATGTTCCCTGTAATTAATTACCTCTGCCTCTCAATTATTCATAGTGAACAGGTTTATGCTGCAGTGGGTAATGAACTGGGGTTGAGGGGAGTGTTTGTGCAGGTGATTGCAGGTCCACACAGCGCACTGTGACTTCTCTATTAGTTCCAATCGAACCCCTACAGGAGTCACAGCAAGTCTCTCGGGTCAAATCAGCCATGCACTAATAAGATTAAACACACCTCATTTCACAGCCTCCCACAACTTTGCAGAGAACAGTGGTGCACGCTGCAGCCTCAGGGCATGTTAGACTGACACGTCCTTTTTGTGTGTGTGTGTTTGTATCTGCGGGTCCAATCACGCCTTAGGGCACTTTTTTCACTTGATGTGGCATAGATATCATCACAGTGGTGCTCTGTGTTTGGTCATAGTGTGAGCAGTTTTCACATCTTTTATGAAGCCCATCTGCACTCTAATTGGAGCACATTCAGCACAGTCATCAGTGATGCTATTCCCCACATGCTGGAATTAAATATTTGATGAATGTACTGTATTCTTCTAAAGCCATATAATTATGTAGCAGTTTACTGCATTTTTTACTAACTTGAGTGTTTAGCTAAAAGCCTTTGCACATGACTACATTTTGGAACCAGAAGGGAGTTTTAGATCTATTGAGTCAGACTTAATGTTATAAACTCTGCTGTCTTGTGGCCAGATTCACTTATTTATACTTGGTCCAAACACTGTTTCTGGGATTAAAAAATATGACTATAATAATGTTTTTTTCTGTATGTGGCAAATCTACATATCCGACTTGGAACCTTAGTTTAAATTGAAATTGTCTACAGGTGCCCATTACGAGTAGAAATGTGTGGAACAGAGTGATTTTTAAAAACCCTAAACCACAGAGCTGATAAAAAGAGGTGAACAGGTGAAACAACTGAGGTGGGCACAAATTTGCTTTTTTATTTGATATTTTTTAAAGATGATGTACGTCATGCTCTATGGTTACAACTTTTAGTTAAACGATTACGATAATCTAAATTGTCAGTGGTCCATGTTAGTGGTTTGCTAATAAGAAAAGCCTTATTTTTTAGAAAGTATGATTCAGAAACAGTTTTTACTTGAAATACTAAATTTGCCCTTGTAAAAAAGCAGGGATCCCTGGTTAGCCTTTCAACCTATAGAACAATAGGTAACTTGGAACTGCTACAACCATTTTGAGACATTCTTGATAACATCCTGGGTTATTTTATTCACTGATTTGACATATGGATAACATAAGTAATACATGCATACAACACATGTATGTGTGACTTCTGCACAAATAATGCTAATATTGCTTTCAGTCTAGTGGGAACTTAATCCAAACCAGAGTTGTTAGCAGTTTTTTTTTTAAATAAGAGTGTTGGGAAAGTAGCTGAGGGTTTTGCAAATTGGTAATTTAAGATTCTAATCATTTTTTTAGGAAGGTAAAATGTAAACGTACCTTTGAGCTTGCTTCCTCCTAAAAAACCTGAAGTTTGATGACTCGGTCAGTAAACCCGCTATTCTGATTTGTCTAAATCTTCATTAAAAAACATGCAAAAAAGAGAACGATAACCCTACTTTATAATTTTAATAAAGATGTGACACGACTAATGCATGAATAAATCAGCCTGCTTATAAATGATCAGGAATAATTCTCTCAACAGGAACTTCTGAGTCACTCAACTGACCGACCTGAGAGACAACAGCTCAAAGAGGCTCTAGAGGCCATGCAGGTTTGTGTTATGTGTTTGTTTGCATGTATCCATTAACAGCAATTAGAATCTTCATTTACGTTAGGAGGGTAAATGCTTAACATGTAAGTAATAGACATGCAAATAGGTAACATGTCCAGTTAAGCTCAGAAATGTTGTCTTTCAGGACCTGGCGATGTATATAAATGAAGTCAAGAGGGACAATGAGACGCTAAAGAAAATCAGTGAATTCCAAAGTTCTATAGAAAATCTTGTAAGTTTTCTGACTCCTGTCATTTTGCTGTAATGTCTATAATTGCTCACCTTTTCTTTCATTTTTAGTGGAACTTTATGACATAATTCATCAGGGATTAAGTGCCTTTAATCCTTCTGGGCCTTTGTGACCTAAACAGCAGGTGAAACTGGAGGAGTATGGCAGGCCAAAGATAGACGGAGAGCTGAAGGTGTCTTCTATCATCAATAGAACAAAACAGGACCGGTGAGGCCAAATTTGGAGTGAAAATGAGATTAATCCACATCCAAAAGCTGGATTTTTATTTTATGCCATTAACGGATAAATATGTTTCAACGTTTCCAGGTATATCTTCCTCTTTGACAAAGTGGTCATTGTGTGCAAGAGGAAAGGCTATAATTATGAGCTGAAGGAGATTATTGAACTGCAGTCGTACAAAATGTCAGATGACCTCATGAACAACAGAGACATGAAAAAGGTAAGAAAAAAACATTTGCTTTGTTTTGACCGGAGAAAAGACAAAGGAGATCTTGCACAGAAGGTCTTTGTAAACGTAGCTTCGCCGGTGTAAATGATGAAACGGCCCGTGCAATCATTGCAAATATTGCTCTTGCACCACAGGAGCTTGTTGATTGTAATTTCAGATACCAAATCAAATGTGTAATGCATTGAAGTGCAATGTGTGCTCTCTGCTTGCTTGGGAATCCTGAATGCATCAGACGTGATTCGGAAGTCATGAAAACGTTGGGCAGTGCATCTCATGACTGGTCTAACATGCTGCTTTATTTTAAATCTGCATGTCTATTTGTTTGCATGAATAACTGGGTCTTTATCTGGTGTCTTTCTTTTTGCATGCTTACCAGTCGAGTGGAAAAATGGTAAGCTCAAGTGAAATCCTTTATTTAACTCTCCCCTCTCATGGGGAGCTCATTTTAGAAGTTGTGTACTGTGGGTGTCGTGCTGTGATTGCACATCTGCCTTTTGGTGCTTTAATTGTTTTCCCCGGTTTTCCTCAAGCGCATGTAGACTTTCAGTTATGAGTTAAATGTATTATTTGTTAGCATTCCTACAACACTGTTGAAAGGGTTTTGTTCGCATCTTTCTCTTACGTCAATCCAAAAATCTTTCTGACATCTGCTCATTCTTCTCCCTAGTGGTCCTACGGTTTTTACCTGATCCATTTGCAAGGGAAGCAGGGTTTCCAGTTCTTCTGCAAAGCTGAAGACACAAAGAGGATTTGGATGGAGCAGTTTGAAATGGCTATGTGAGTATGATTGCATGGGTTAAGTACTGAAACTGTTTTAAGAAGCCAGTTTTCTTATTAGCTTTGTGTTTTTGTTTATCTATCCTTGGTGTTTGTAATTTCTGTTATAATTTATATCAAATTTGGTATTAGCTGCCTTTTTAGATAATTAATGAAACAAATTTGTCCTCATCCAGGTCCAACATAAAGCCAGAGAGAGCCACCGCCAATCAGCACAACTTCCAAATGCACACGTTTGATAAGAACACCAACTGTCGAGCTTGCAAGAAGCTCTTGAGGTAACCCAAATTAAATAAAATGAACACAGCCTAGGCTCACATTCTGAAATAGATTTGCTCGGTAAATTCTTCCAGCTGTCATGTATTAGTTTTAAGGAGGAACATGCTTGCTTATGCAGAATGTGAACAAGAACAGTAGATGTAATACACAGACAGGTGCTGTATCCAGCCCTATACACTTTTTTTTTATTGATGAAAAATCTGCCAAATATATCAAAGCTGTTATTATGAACCAATTTTTAAGAATCTGAAGGGTTTTTCTTAAATTTTAGATCTATTTTACAAATATATAAAAATAAAAGCTATTTCAGGTCCTTTTTTAGCTTTGCTTAGTTGTGTATGTATATGAGTTGGGAAAATAGGTATCCACTGATATCAAATTCTGCCTTCAAGCAATCCCAAAGTTACATGAATGTAATTTCTTATATAATTAATTCTGCATGTTCAGATAAATGGATTTTGCTGCCTCTGGCGAGGCCCATGCTAGCACATTGACTTCTTTGTGCTAACACTTAACCTGCTGCAAAGCTGTGGGCTTTACCCTCAGTTAAATAGCCTTTAACAGTGAAAAAAAGTATTGTCCAGACTGGCTAAATTCTTCTATCATATATATTTGATTCGTATTATCATTATAACAAATAATTCAATGTTTTGCTTGTCTTAATTAAGCTAATTTTAGCTTGTTGGGAAAAAAAATGTCTTTTTTGTTTTTTTTTTTATGTGGAGCTAGAAGGGACTTTACCAAAATGTCTGTTTATTTAATTTTTGTTACTTTGTTTTTGGTCAAGTTTGAAATTTGTGGCTGAACTGTATGAAAGCACTCAAATGCAGGAAATATCTAAAGAAAAATTAAGAATTAAACTGCTTTTCTCACTAAAATGGTGAATGAGGAGCAGATGAAAAAAAAAGCAGTTTAAAAAAGCTTAGAGTTGTTATGTATAGACTACAGTTGGCGGGTCACAAGCTCTCTGCTCTGCTCTATTCTGATGCATCCACTTGTAGACATATAAATCCGTGTACATCTTTTTTTTTCTCATGTGAGCTGGTATCTGGCTCAAAACTGGACGCTGGATAGCTCCAATATTGCTCTCCCTTGTTGTTGCACCTGTAATACTTGGTTGTGGTTGTGAGGGGCTGTCTGCTAGTGGGAGAGAGTGTAAACAAAGGGATGATGGGAAATCAGCGCAGGCTTGCTCTGCACCCACAGTCAGAGGTGAAATCCTGTCACTCTGCAGAAATCATCTCCTAGAAAACAAGACAGGTTTTTTGATTGTTACCTAAAACAGCATAATCGTAATTAAAAGACCACTGGGATTGCTTTTACGATAGATCAAAAGATTATAGTTATAGTTTGTACGTTTTTTTCTTCTTCTTTTTTCCCCACAATCGTTTTTCGTGACAGTTGCAGATAGATCAATATAAAAGCTACATTTTCCCAAATGTCTGCATAAAAACACTCCTTCTCAAATGAGAAAATCACAGTGGGTTTACCCAACTCACACCATGGATCACTTTCACCTCTATTACAGTGAGCTGGCTAAACAGCCCCCTTGTATTGACCCCAGAGTTTCATGGCATTGCTGACCTAAATGCAGTGCTGGTAGAAGCAGGGACCAGTGTTGTGGATGCTAATTAGTGCTCCAGCCCCAAAGGATTGTGATTTATAGCACTTACTACTGTACATGGCAGTGTGCAATGCACGCTCTATTACAAGCCCCCGTTACAAATACTCTCTCTACTCTTACAGTAGAGCAAATTTATTTGGGGATTTCATAGAATCAAAGAAGAGGGAAGGTTGTAGTGTGTTTCTGAGGCATTTCCTTTTGCTTTGCAGATGTTTAAATCAATGTGTGTGTTTTTCAGAGGCATTTTCTATCAGGGCTACTACTGCACTCGCTGTGGAACCGGAGCTCACAAAGAGTGTCTGGAAGTGGTCACCATCTGTAAAATCAGTAGGTGTTTCCTTTTCACATGCTAAGCAGTTTAGTTTTCTAGGTCAGGGAGCAGGGCTGCGCAACATTGAGATGAAAACTCTGCAACATTCATCATTGATATGTGAAACATGAATGATGACTGCTCTAATTATCCACAAGCTTAACCTGCTGTCAAAGAGCGCAGTCCCTCTTTACCCAGCAGGAAGGTAGAAAGGTGGGAGGGTGGGACTAATTCATTTTGTCATGGATTTGGTAACAAAGTAGGGAACAGCTACTGGGAGTCAGGAGGAAGCATCTTTTTCATGTCCAGTTGTTCTGTTTTTTTGTAAAAAAAAAAAATCACTTGAAGGGCTGTGACCTTAAACACAAGTCCATTGAAAATAACACTACGGTGACATTCTTTACTTGATGTTTTATCTATATTTTGAAAAATAAATTGATAATTTTCCTAAACCAAAACCAATTCACTACGGCTAAAGAAGCTTAAAACTAGAATTTTATATATTTATGAGCTCTTTTCTGATTTTATTGTAACTTTAAGCTAATAAACTTTCTTTCATCTTTTTCAACTACATAAAGTGCAATAGTTCGTGCATGCAAAACAAAGACTCTTGACATTCAAATCTTATTCTGGAATTTTCTTTTGATGTTTTTTTTTCTCATAGTGGTTCTGCTTTTTGTTTTTCAGACCCTCATGACTTGGTAAGTAGTATCTTCATTAACCATTGATTTCCTTTTCAGCATGTGTCCTCATCACATGCAAACAATAAGTGAAAGTAAAGCTTAAACTTTTTAACAGATGTTTGATTCCTTTTTTGCTTGTTTGTTTTTGTTTAATTCCTACAGGAACCTGGATTGTCACCAGGTAAGAAGTCCTCTTGCTTCTTGAAGTGTGAGAAATGCTCTCCAAGCTGTCAAGCAGGGATCACAGCTTTATGTTGCCATCTAGTGGAATTCTTCATTAAAAGCAGTTGATTAAGAAATTTGATATATTTCTGTCAAATGTTCTGTTGTGTTTTAAAGTAAGAAAAGTAATGTATTATATGCTTATAGGCAGAAACAAGGATACCTCTTAACGTTTGACTAAAACATGTTTTTTCATCTCGTCTACCTTAACTTTTGTTATAAGTCTCAACTATTTACTGACAGCACTGATCTGTTTTCCAGGTCCAAAGATGGTGGCAGTGCGGAACTACCATGGCACATCACCTCCTCTAGGGAAGACCCCACTGTGTTTCCAAACAGGAGAAATTATTGAGCTGCTCAAGGGAGATCCAGACACCACATGGTGGGAGGTACTTCAAGTCAATCATTTGGCGAGAAACCTCTCAACTGCTTTGAAAAGGAAGAAATGAGCACCGTTAGTTGCTAGTTGGACAGACTGCATAAACAGTTTCCAAGAACAGTTAATTAGGGAAACATAAAGGTCTAACGACTTTTTGTTGTTGTTTATTTGTTGTCGACCTATAGTTGGGATCACATAATTTCCCATAATGCCAAGAAAGAAAAAGAGAAAGTTATTATTTTTCTACAAAATTCTTATTTATGTAGGGCAATGCACATTGATAAACAATTACGCAGACTGTAAATATACCAGACTGTAGCATTATTTCCTGTTTCTACTTGATGCTTTTAAAAACATAAACAGCCTATACAGAAAAACTGTTATCTTAATCTCCCCCACCTGACAAAATCCTCTCCATCCTCCTCACTCACACCAACCATCCTCATGTCATCCTTCTCTACATCCATAAACCTCCTCTGAGGTCTTTTCATCAAATCAGAGGTTTTAAACTTTTTTTGACACCGGGGCCCATTTTTCCCTGTGCAAAGTGATTCGAGGCCCATTCAAATATTCACATGTTAATTTAAATTGATCTATGTCTTGTTTGATTTGTATTTAATATTTAAATCAAGTCCTTTTATGGTTTATCAAAGTAAACCTTGTGGGGAAAAAATATGGTGCAATGTGATCATCTCTAAGACATTTATAGTCACACTGAACAGGTAAAGCAGGGTCGTCATGCTTAATAGAAATTAGAAATCCAAAGATATTTATAAGGTATTTTGATAAATAAAATGTTGTGGTCATAAAACAAGCACACTTAAAATTAAAGTTTCAAATTAAATAAACTGTAAATGACATTTAAATAAAGTGCTAATTAAAATGTTAACTTATAACCTGCTGATGAACTATACAAAATAATAGTCTAAATTTTTGTGCTTGATGTTACCTCTCTATCACAAATTAACAACAACAGTCTGTTTTTAAACCAACTAGATGGTTTTAATTTCACAAGCAAACAAGTGACTGAATGATCCCGGTGATGGTCAGAGGGACCGTAGGCGCGAACTGGAAGCCACGCCTCTACCGTCACCAAGTATGAATGAAGACTGAATGAATAATGGACACATTGTAAGCGCTTTGAGCATCTAGAAAAGCACAGATAAATCCAATCCATTATTATTATTATAACTTTCAGATTGTGATGCAAATCCTAGTCTTCTCATTGTATTTGAGCTTTTACATGGCAGCTGCTCATTACTTGACCATGTGAACTAGGTTTGAGTACGGAGCCTTGTACATTTTGTAAGTAAAAAAAACAAAACAAAATGTGGTTTAGACATGTCCAGGAGACCAATAAAGGATTTGTGGGATTTGAACCTGAAGATCAGTTCAGAGGAGCATTTTAAATAAGCTGCCTTGGGAGACGTCATGTTGTAATTTGTCAGATCACTCTCCCCCTCTCTGCACCATTGCCCATTTTATTGATTGTCTGTTGGTCTAACATTAGCAGTGCTGTTCCTGCAGACCTTCTGGTTTATTGTTGTAGATGATTAAAACTCTACCTTGCTTCAGGGTCTGTCAGTGCTGAGTCACAGGTTTTACACACTCATATGGAGCTCACTCTTCCGGGGATGATTCAGGGCAAATCTCTGATGCCACAAATTTATTTTAGCCATTAAACTCGACAGGATGGCATTTTAATACCTTTGTGTGACTTGAAAGAGTGAACTGTGTCCCAAATCAGCTGCTCCAGGCAGCAGGAAGTGAAGACACTTCAGCTCCGACACTGACCTGTAATCTCGACGAATGTGTTCCTGCTGAGAACATTAGAGATCACATTAAATATATTATACATTATTTAACATATAACAATATGGGACCTCTCAATCTTTCTTTATTGTCCTGGTATTTCCTTATAGAAGAAGAAGAATCCCTCCTTTTGGTTAACAGTGGTAATTTCTTCTTTAACCTCCTGAGAACCGAGGAAAAAAAGTGTCTTAAAATTTCTGTGTTTTTGTGATTTCCTATCCATTTGGGCCTAAATAATCACCTTACAATTTTAATTTTTTTAAAAATGTTTTTTACTTTAATTTCCCAACACGTCCACTGTAGAGGACAACGGGACGATATTTCTGTGAAAATAGAAGTCAATTTGGAAAATCAGAAAAAAGGAGCAGACTAAAACTTTAGAGTGATATTTACCCAAAAACATTAAATTTTGTTCTAAAACAATAAAATTCTGCATCACTCTTTTGTTACTTGTTGGACCATCTGCTACAGAGGAAGATCGACCGGTAAATTGAGAGCTTTGTTTTTCGGCTCAGCTCTCTCACCACAACGGACCGGAACAGCAACCGCATAACTACGGACGCTGCCCCGATCCGCCTGTCGATCTCATGCTCCTGTCTTCCCTCACTCATGGACAAGACTCCAAGATATTTAAACTCCTCCACCTGGGGCAGGGACACTCTACCCACCGAGAGATGGCAAACTACCTTTCTTTGGTCGAGAACCATGGCCTCAGATTTAGCAGTGCTGACCCTCATCCCGGCCATTTTACACTCTACCACAAACCACCCCAATGCATGCTGGAGGTCCCGGCTTAATGAAACCAACAGGACAACATCATCTGCAAAGAGCAGAGATGAAACTGTGGTCCCCAAACCAGACCCCCTCCGGCCCCTGCCTGTGCCCTAGAAATTCTGTCCATAAAAACTATGAACAGAACCAGTGATAAAGGGCAGACCTGCTGGACTCCAACGTGCACCGGGAACAGGTTTGACTTACTGCCGGCTATGCAAACCAAGCTCTTGCTCCGGTCATGCAGAGAGCGGACAGCCCTCAGTAAGGCTCCCCGGACCCCATACTCCCATAGCACCCTCCACAGGATACGGGGGACGCGGTTGAACGCCTTCTCCAAATCCACAAAACACATCTGGACTGAATGAGCGAACTCCCGCATTCCTTCCAGCACCCTAGAGAGGGTGTAGAGCTGTTATACTGTTCCACGACCAGGAAGGAAACCGAACTGTTGTTCCTGGATCTGAGGTTCGACTACCGAACCGACTGTCTTCTCCAGTACTGTGGCCTATAGACTTTCCTAGAGAGGCTGAGGAATGTGATTCCCCGGTAGTTGGAACAAAATTAGATCAAAAACAGATCCTCAAAAATGTTATCAATGTACTGTGAAAAGTACGAGATTGAACTCCGGTATTCACAAACTTTGGTGTCATCTTGATAGGCAGGGCGCCCTGGTAGCACAGGTGTAAACCTGTTATGATGGACAAAAAAAAATCATTTTCATTATTTCTTCCTGAATCTCATCCTTTTTATCATCTGAAAGCTCCAAATCTGAATCTCTCTCAACTATCTGGTATAGAATCCTCTCTGATTCACTTTTTCATCCTAAAATCATGTACAGTCATTAAATACATTAAAATGGTCCCGGACATTCATTAAATGCCTGCTGTTTTAAAACTGAAAACATGAAACTTTTTTCAGATCTAAAAATATTGTTCCTAACATGTTTATGACCAAGAATATATATAATTATCATGGTAAAAAAAGGAATAGATACATAATATTTGACTTGCCTTTCACCTTTCCATAAAATTAGGTAAATGGCATGGAAGCCATCTTTGTAGAGGTAAAACTTAAAGTTCCCAGCATGCAAACTCATCACATGACACATCAATGGAAAGCCCAGGAAAGGCATCTTTTAATTCCTTAGAAATATACAAGTAAACAAAATGTCCATTATAGAGGACATAAGTGAATGGGCCGGGTCTCAGGAGGTTAAGACAGTTTTTATTCCCATAATATCACCAGCAGGGGGCAGCATAGCTTTACAGTTTAAAATGAAACAAATACTAGGATCAAATTAAAGCACGGATTTATTTATTTGTTTCTTTGGCATGACAAGGATATATATGTTTTGAGTTGCGTTCTGAAGAGCCTCTTTGTACCTTGTTTTTAACTTGCAGGGAAGGCTTATTCAAACACAAAAAAGTGGATTTTTCCCCAGTTCCTGTGTAAAACCTTGCTTGGATCCAAAGGTACAGTTCTCATGCACAGCCGGAGCTCAGGCATGGCAGCTGGTCTTACCATCTTTGACTTTCTGTTGCATTTTCTGTTTTATTATGACAGCCCTTTCAGTCAATATCCTACAGACAGTCATCAAGGGAATCAGACTACTATGGATATCCTTGGTAAGACCCTGAATCTCATTGTGTGTTGCTCTGCCATTAGCCCAAGGTTACAATCCAGTAATTTAGTGCAGGTCTGTTAAAGCACTTTAACCATTTAAAGGAGTTGTTTTACATTTTCAATTTCAGGGGGTGTTCATTTTGTCATTTGGTAGCATGAACTCAGAGGTCACATCTTTAATTTTGTTTCTCTGAAGGTTTGCGGGAAACATGGAGCGCCAGCAGGCAGACAACCTTTTAAAATCCCACAGCAGCGGAACCTACCTTATCAGAGAGAGGACAGCTGAGGCGGAGAGGTTTGCCATCAGCATCAAGTGAGCATTTCATATCCTACTGAACAGAAAAATGTCATGGCTTTTTTTTTTTTTATCCATTCTTCACAAAATGCCTCAACAAGCCCCATTCTGCTACTTTCTAAGTATCTCTTAGCTGCAGCCAATTATTATTCCAACACTGTCTTAAAATGATTTCTGTTGGCAGAAATCATTTTCAAATTTCGAATGCGTTTCTCTCCCCTGAGAGACGCATTCCAGAGATCTGGAGAGAGTGGATCACAGGTGCAAGTGAACTATAGTTGGTAACCGTCATTTTATTTTGATAAACAAAAGTGACAACCAGCTCTAACTGTTGGAAAAGAATTTATTTATAATCCATGTTTTATGCAGAAACATCTTGAGCAACTGATGCTTAACAGGCCAAATAGAGTGTGCAGTAGTTTTAGATATAATTGCATTAGATGGACCGATTTAATCAAAAGCCTTTCATTTCTGAAGGTTCAATGATGAAGTAAAGCACATCAAAGTCATAGAAAAGGACAGCTGGATTCACATCACAGAGGCTAAAAAGTTTGAAAGTCTTCTGGTAAGAAATGTAGCAAAAATCCAACAAGGATTAAGAACAAAATGTTAACTTTTTAAAGCAGATGAATTTCAGTATATTTTGTTGTTCTATCCTACAGGAGCTGGTGGAATATTATCAGTCACACTCACTGAAAGAAAGCTTCAAACTGTTGGATACCACACTCCGCTACCCCTACAAGTCAAGAGAGCGTTCGCTAACACGGGCCAGCACACGCTCACCAGGTAAACCCACAGATGTTTCACTGGTTTGTGGTTCTTTCAGTCACTCTGCCAAAAAACATTTGGCAGCCACCATCACTCTGCTGTGTAAACGGACAAATGATGCACAAATCATCCGTCAGCCAAAACTATTACATGGATTCTCTGTTGACAGCTTTGTTTAGGCTCTTTTTTAGAAATCTGGCACCTTAACTAACCATAATGAAGACTTCATCACATACCAATTATATTCTGTTGGCAGAAATGTCCTATAGGAAAGTGAGATAGCATACATGTTGAATCATATGCAGCCGGAAGGGTAGAATCTGTCTGCTGGTAAGAGCCTGAGGCAAATTGCAAATGTCATTTTTTTAGGGGGTCTCCAATATATCACTGAGCATTAAAGGTTCTCCATTTCCTTGCATGATTTCTCTTTTGCTGTAGAAATTTAAAACATTTGACACACAAGAAAACTTTGTGAGCGGTTGTCAATTTAATTACAAGCACACTGATATTTTAAAGAGCTGCCCAGTTGATTTGGTCCTTAACTTTACCAAAAAACCACACATTTCCATATTTTCATGTGGTTTTGTCTCAAACACAAGCCTACTGTAAACGAGTTGCAGCATATTCACCAGAAACTCTCTTCAATTTCTCCAAATTTTTGCTTCCTTAGCATTTTGACCTCTTTTTATGAGATTTTAGGATCTTCACGAAAAAATTGGGAAAATCCTGGTGTTTTAATAGATCTGCAGAATTGCTATGTCTCAAATGCCCTAAATCTTTCTCAAATTCTTTTAAACAAATGTAATTTTTCCAGTAAATGTACGGTATCTTTTGGAAAAACAAGGAGGGATTGGAGACAAAAGACAAGTGTCTGAAATTCTCTTCAGACGTTGCTTAACAAGAGAGATTTGTGCTAATGTCTCATATGTCCAAATTTGTCCCGGATGTCACTCAACATTTTTTTATATGAATTTAGTAAAATTCAACTTGAATTAATATGCATTTTTCCTACTCCAGCATGTTGTAAACTGTCTTAGCTCAGTAAGATATTATTGAAGGACAATATAATGGATTGCTGTACAAGTTGCAACAGACTTATTTAGCAAAAACTAAATGTTTTAAAAGAGCTTCAATAAACTGGTTAGAATTACATCAATTTTCAGATCTGGCCAAAAAAAAAGACCTTGTTGCTTTTTTTATTTCTTTTCTTTTTTATCTCAAATGTGCTAATGTTTACCTAGAAATTAATGTTGCTGTCTTTTTTTTACATCTCTTTCATTCTAAACTATGACATTCTGCAAGTCTTTCAAAGATGAAGAAAGACAAAGAGAAGGGAAGGAGCACAAACATCTTCAAGATATTCCTGCAATTTCTTTTTGTTTTTAATCTGTGAAAAGAAGTCTTTTTTTCTAAGCCAAGGGGGGGAATGCCACAGATGAAACACGCAAAGGAGGGATGATGCTGCAAATTCAGCCAAGAGCACCTAAAATCCTCCAAATGCAGCTGGGGATAAGAGCAAGCAGGCTTTAGGTGGGAGACCCGTTGTTTCCATTATAGATAAATGTGGAGAAAATGCCGCTGTCAGTGTTTTGGAGTGGGACTGCTCTGCACACAGCTATAATAAATCCACTTGCCTCCATGACTGATTACGACCGTTCTCATTTGACTCTGTTTCGATGCTGCTATATACAGGTCCAATTTACAAGCTTAGTCCCTTGCCATGCTGGCGTGCAAAAGTTGCAAGCGAGGGCAGACTAACAGACTGCCTACCTCCCACTCCTTTGTGTCCCCTGGCTGTTTGTTCCTGCCGAGGCTCAGAGAAATCAAGACAAACCAAAGGAGGGAAGAAGGGAACTGGGCAACTGTGTTAAATGGTAAATAGGAAGCGACAAAGGGGAAGTGGGCTAACTCAGAGGTTTGTGGAGCCTGAATTGGTCTTTGTCTCTGTTCATTAGACGGTATGAATGCTGGCCATGACCCTGAACAGGCTTATGTCCTGCTCTGGCTTTAAAGAAATTACCAGCAACCCCTGGAACAGAATTGTAAATTTGACACTGAAAGTTTGTTTTATTTATTTTTTTTCACTGTGGAAGAGCAGTGGGTTTTCTGTTTTTTTTTTTTGTTTTTTTTTTGTCTTACTATGGTGACAGCTGCCTTGCAGGCACAGATTTTCATGAAAAAAACGTGTGAAATTATAAATTTGAATTGAAGCAGCGAGCAGCATTGAATGGCCAGGTGCCACCCGCCCTCACTGGTTGAGCTGCTACTATACATCCCTCACTCTCTCCCTCTGCCCCTGCCACTTCGGTCATGTGTTTTCAAATTGGTGGCTTTTAGGTTGGTTTTATCTCCATAGCAACTGTTTCATGTTTTGGTTACCTGGGGGTGACTAACAGGTCTATGGAACTTTTAGAAGAATTGGCAAAACTAAACTTTTGATTTCCTTGGCTACCGAGTTTTTTTTGTTAACCACGCCTACATTCCCAATAAGTTCATACCATTTGTCATTTCATTAAGTTGGTGCACTCATTCATGTCTTAAATTTTTTTACAATATTCCAGTAAATGGAAATATGCGTCCAACAGCTAAACCCCCCTTTTGGGAGCTAAAAATGACCAAATTTCCAAATTTCCCAAAAAATGACCATCAAGCTGTAGATTTTATGGCTATCCCATAATAATTTCAACACTTCCTGTAGAAATCCCCAACATTTCTGTTTTGGTTTCTTTAGTGGATTTAGAAAAAAAATTTGAGCTCCATAAGAAATGTTTGCCTCTTTGACAGTTTGACTGTGATGTCATCATTTTGGGGTAGGCAGTTCACTATGCCCAAAGTTCACTAGGTGCGTGCAAATTCTGGTGAGTTTTTGAGTATGTGGCGGGGGAAAGATTATTGCTCAAAGGTGAAGCAAAAAATAAGAATTGCAAAAACAATCTGGTCCATATAGTCCAGGGCTCCTGTAAGACATAATAATCTCATCGGAGCTTCTGTCTTTCTCCTTAAATTCAGTCTTTCTGCTTCACTGCTTTGAAAGGTTGGTTGTGACATGATTCCTCTCAAAGTTTGTGAGGCTATGTAACGATGCAGCTTCCAAAGGTATGCTCCACAGAGGAAGAAAACGTCATTTAGCTCATAAATAGAACTGTCATCTCTCATCTGGCTGGAAAGGGATGGTAGAAGTTCAAGAGAGATTAACTTATATTTTCTGCTGCAAGTTCATTTCACATAAACCAAAATAGACTGTTTACATAAATGGGCTCAGATTAAAGAAAGATGCTCACTGGATCCCTCTTTATTATGCTGCCTCTCAGGCTCCAGTTCTGCTTGCATGCTCTCCATCATTTCCTTCTTTATTTTCCTGCTTTCTTTCTCTTCTCCTCCTCTTAGCAGCCACCTCCGCCTCCTACAACTTCTCCTTCCTCAGTCCACAAGGCCTCAACTTCTCCTCCTCTCAGAGCTCAGCTCCCTTTTGGTCAGGTACTTTTCTGCTGTTCCTTTCTTTCCTCACCCTCCTTGCGTTGCACATCATCTCCGGTAATTATTTAATAAGCCTCTGCGTTTTCAACCTCATTATCGCTTCTCTGCGGAACTCTTTTCATTTATGACATTTCTGCTCTGTCCAGGATGACATTTCCTGTCGTTAAGTTAAAGAAACCACTTTTTTCTCCTTTAAAGTAAATATTTGTTATTTTTTTATTCCAACTTCACAGATTGTCATTACAATCTGCCTTGTTGATTATTTTCTTTGCTAACTCGTCAAGCACAATAATAATCTTCTATTCATAGAAGTCGTTTTTTGTGATTTGCTGAAACCTAAAGGACTTATCTTACAACTCTTTCCATTTTCAGTCTTTACTCCTCGGGTGGTCAGCACCGCAGTGGCCAGGTATAACTTTGCTGCACGGGACATGCGAGAGCTGTCGCTGCGAGAAGGAGACATTGTTAAAATCTACAGCAAGATCGGTGGAGACCAGGGCTGGTGGAAAGGGGAGGCCAACGGAAGAGTAAGTGTATATTTCATATAAAGTCAATGCTTGGCAGACACAGATGTAGAGAAATCAGGTTGAAGAGCTCTCCAAAAGCATCGATAAACACATCTCCATGTCTGGGTTCATGAGATCATTCAGAGACAGTACAGTACGGCGAGCTTCACCATCTACTGCAGGAGCTGCGTCTGAATGACGGCTGCTTTCAGCGGTACTTCTGTCTCTCTGTGACCCAGTTTTGCTGTCCCGCATTAGTCCGAGGAGGGAAAAAAGTAAAGATAAGAATAGAATTAGATATCCTTTTTATTATTGTTTCCTTACAAATAAGAAAAATATTATAAAGTTCAGTAGGAGAACAATCAGATTCACCTCCATGTTGATTTTGGACTCTACCCACTGAACACATCATCATATATCAGATTAGAGCCATGAAAAAGAAAGCCTGGAGCGAGATTTGTGGCGCTTTGACATTTCCCACCAGGCGTCTTCATCACGTGCATCAGATGCCTGATGTGAACGTAGCATCAATACAGATGAGAGGCAACAAACCTGGCAGGAGTGCATGAGGCTTTGAACAAAGACAATATTGTCACAAATGACAACATAATAACACACCAAATGTGGTTTTATTTTAGTGTAAAAGAAAACGTTGGAGCAAAAAACATGATCATTACAGGCTCTTATGGGTAAATATAACCAAACGTCAATGTTGGAGCCAAAAGAATTATGGTTTGTACCTTCTATGGTTTATTTGATATGTTAAAAAAGATACCAGTCTGAAGAACCAAAATATCATAACCACTGTTCGAGCAAACAGCCATGTTTTCCTGAAGCTGCCACTTCATGTAAAAACCTACCACTGTTGAAGCTGCAGGACTGGGTTTTGGTTTCCGTCTGTGATTTTTCTCATGATTGTTGGGATTTCCACTTCCACTACATTCAAGTAAGAACAAAAGTGCTAGTGTTGCTGGGAACTTCCTATTATTTCTGCTACATAAGAACCTGCCTCACTATCCCAAAAAGCCAGAGATGTAGTTGCCAAGCAACAGTTAAAGATTCACTCCAATCATCTTTTGATTTACTCTAAACGTGTTCCCGGTGGTCTTTTAATTATAATTATGCCGTTTTTAGGCTAAATCAAAAAACCTGTGTTGATTTCTGGGACAGTTTCTGCAGAGTGGGAGGAGTTCATTCGAAATTCACCTCCAAGTTGTGGGCGGGACCATTGGCACAGTGCAACCCCGCCCCCCTTCCCCTTCCTGTTGCTGAGAGCTTGAAGCAGGGAGTTTGTGGCCTACTCAGCATATTTTCTACATCACAAATACAATCTTTTTTAAACAGCATTTTTCGTCTGCTCCTGATTCACAACAATTTACATCAAGAAATGCAATTTTGAGCTTGATTTTATTTATATATGTCCTCCATCATCAGAAAAATGCCACAAGAACATATTAAAAACATGATTTTCATCAGAGTGGGTCTTAAAAGAAGCATTTGAAGTAGTCTTAAAGAAGATATTTTTTGGGCTAACAAGAAGACAGAGCCTTAGGATGTAAAAATAATACTCATGTTTTGAGGAGTGTGGACAAATAAACTTAGAGTCTCTGCTTAATGCATGCTCAGGTCTAACCTCACCTCTTTCATCTTCCTGCAGGTAGTGTGTTAAAAAAGACAAACAAGTCTGTTAACATCCAGCGTTTTATCTGGCTAATATCAAAGAGAGCCGGTCTTTGATGATCACTGTTTCATGTTGCAGATTGGATGGTTTCCCTCAACATACGTGGATGAAGAAGGAGTGCAGTAAGGCGTGGATGTTGGTCGACCAGCTCCTGTGAAACGGGAACCTCAGTCTACTGTACTTAGAGAAATGTGACTCCCTCCACCAAAAAACAAAAAAGAACACAAAGAAGGAATTTTTTTTGTTGCTCTTATTGCTGGATGCCCATTTTTCTGTGAGAATTTCTTTCTCTGTTTCTCTGTCTTCAATTATGCATCAGCTTTTGTTTTTTGCAGGATGTCCTGTTTTATTTATGTACAGGAAAGAAGAAAAACAAGTGTCTGCTGACCTTTCTGCGCTCTGCACAGACTTGGCAGAACGAAGGGCAGCACAGAAACTGACTGTTGATAGCTTTACTTTGAAAAAGTATCCCCTCTGATGCAGGTCTGTGCAAGGTGAGCTAATTGTACAGCATAGATAATTTATTGAATAGAGATTATTATCATTACTAATGATTATTGCGGGGAAGTTGGGTTAAACAAAGACTCAGATCAGACGGGCTAGGAGAAAAAAAAAAGGTGTTTTCATGTCCAGAGATTTTGCCTTAGTTGTCATGGTGATGCCTTGTGGGCGGACACCAGTGGAGGGATTCTAATTTGTGGACTGGTTTTACTTCTCTATGTATGCATGTGCAGCCCACACACACACACATACATGCACAAGCACACACTCCAATGTACAGTACGGTGCCTTCGAAGAATGGTTGAACCTCAGCATCCACAAAAGGACAGCCCATCCACACTCAGAGGACTTCACTGAAGAGAGCAGAGAGGCACTGATGAAACCCTGTGGGGACAGCTCACTCTCTGAGACCTCCAACCCCATTCCTCCACACTACTGGAGGCTGGATGGGACAGCTGGAGGGGTCTTTTTTAAGCCAACATCACATCTTGGTGTCAAGTCTGTGGGAATGCTCAGTTCAATGCAAAATGGAGTCATCAAGATGTTCCCACTCTTTTTGTTTAGTGTCATTGATTTGTTGGTTCCTACACTGAATCTGTTTCTGTCTGAAAGTTCAAACCAATTTTCTTTTCATTTGAAGCCAAATTTTCAGCCATGTGTCTGGATAACATGGATCATGGATCTGATAACATGGATCTGAAAACCTGTTATGATCTTGCCTTACTTGTTTAGTTTTTACAGATAATCAGGTGACTTGCTGTTTCATTCATTTTCTGTGTTCAGTTCATTTTGGTTCAGCATTGAAAGCTTTTTTTTTTTTTTACTTAAAAGGAACCTTTGTGGGCTCCACCTAAATCCACCAACTGAGTTTTTTAACTGTTTTCATTGTGTTCTCGTTTTATTTCCCTGCTGTGGTTGAGAACTTCACAGACGCACTGCCGTTTACACCACAGTGCGCTGCAGACCGTTTTTTCGGCTGAAAGCATATTCCGTCAGTTGACTTTTTCATTCCAGAAACTCTACATGAATATTCAATTTCATTTCCAGCTCCGGTAATGTGGCCTTACCTCCAACATTCAGATTTTCCACAAATACATTTCCACCTTGATGATACGTCATGAAAGAAAAGGAAGTTAAACTACTGTCACACATCCCCTTTGAGAAGTAAAGTGCACATCCTGTCAGTTCCAGCAGGTTTAAGGTGACAGGAGAAGCACAAGGTGCTGATTTGTTTAGTTTCTAAACTTGTTGAGTCGTGCTCCTGCACCGGCAGAGTCCTGCCGCTGTGTGTGGGGGACACACGGGATACTTCCATGTTGTCTGCTATGGTGGTGGGGATTCAGTCGCTTTTTTTATGTGGTGGATAAAAACCCATTGCATGTGATTATTGATATGTCAAATCCTGTCAGTTCATCCTTGGAAAAAATGTGTACTTGATCGTGTACATTTTTTTTGAATGGTTGAGTATTTTCAAATGAGGTCTATCATGAAAATAAATATCTCTTTTTGAATAAACTGTTGTCCCCTCACTGTTTCACCCGCTAAGTCCAGGTAATGAACGTATAAAAATTTCACATCTCGATTTATAGATGAAAAGTCAGAATCTTTTGACTCTCAGATTAAAGCTCATCTAAAAATGAAATTGGAGCCAAATCTGTTTATCAAGAATCTGGATTTAATCCAAGGAAAAAAATTCCAACTTTTACTGCAAACTCAAACACCTTTGTTCTAAAGGCCAATGTTTATGCCCCTCAATTGTTTTCTTGTATTTGAAATTCAAATTAAGAACAAGAAGAGATTTTCTTCTTAATTGGCATCTATAAATTTTTCAGGTTCAGCTCAGCCTTGCTGAAAAAATTTCCAACAATTGTCAGACTGTCTATTTTTTCTTCTTCATTTTTCAAGGGGCCATGGTTCTGCGTCATGACATTTTTGAGCAAAGAAAAAAATCTGGCTTTGCATCAGTCACTAAAAAAAAAAATGGATCTTTACACTGTAAAAACGGAATCTTACAAAAATAAATAAGACCCTCGTTTTAGAAAAAAACGATTTTCTGTCTTGTTAGAAAAACTCTTTTCTGTAAGCTTTAGTGCCTCCGTTTTTCAATAGCAAAAGACTGTTAGTTTGAAAATATGTTAGTGATTAGAGTGTTTTTCTTTAAAATAAAAAATCTTGGTATTTTTCTTACCACGTTGGCATATTTTGCTTATGTAAATCAAATCTGCAAAGAGGTAAGAATCTTTGACTTGTTTTTAAAGGGCCTCTTTTCGCAGTGCAGCCACATCCTCCTACAGGTGTTTTTTTACATCTGTTTTTGTTATTACGTGTTCAAATGAAAATCAAAAGGGTCTGATTTTAGGGCAACTTATGACTTTAACACCAAGGATTCACTTGAAAATCGTAACAATTACACACTCGAGAAAAAAAAGAAGAAAAAAAATTATATGGATGTGTATTTTTTTTCCTTCTTTAGAATATTGTTCAATTGTTTCTTTTCTTCTTTGACAAAGTGGTCCAGTTTTGTTGACTTCCAAACACCCTGAAACCTCATTTCATTGTGACACATAAAGGCAAAGCCTTCATGGTTTATGTCTGTTTCTGATCACACTGCAAATCCATACTTGCTGTCATTTTTCAGTGCAGTGTGTTTGACCGGAGTGTCATGGCTGCTGCTGGGGGGAGTTCGTGTGCTTCCCTCATCAAAGGGGCTTGCGTCGTCAGTGTACACCTCAGAGTAAGGCACCGAAGGTGGTCCACTGGAGGTCCGTCCTGAGTACACACTCACCGAGCGCCTGTCAGGAGGCAGCGCGTCCTCCCTGTTGGACATCACAACAGAAACAATTAGGATTTGAGTTATTGAACGCTGTTCAAAAGCATGACAGAAGAACAATGAAACTAGCGAGGCTTTGGGTCCATCTTCACTACATACGGTACCAGCTTTCAAAAATGTTCATGCTTAGAAAGATTAGCACATTTTATAATGATGCAGATTTGCAAAGCTGGGAATTGTTTTTATTAGCATTAATTAGATTTAATCTATTTATAAAGTACTAGTTAGGGCGGCAGTGGCTCAGGGGGTTGAGCAGGTTGTCCAATGATCAAAAAGGATTGGCGGTTCAATCCCCGCTCCCCACAGTCCTCTGTCGTGTCCTTGACCCTTCACCCTCCAGTGTGGCTCTACTGGTGCGTGAATGCGTATGAATGTCTTGGTGATGGTCAGAGAGACCGTAGGCGCGAACTGGCAGCCTCACCTTTGTCATCACCAAGTATAAACGAGGAGTGAATGAAAAATGGACACATTGAAAGCGCTTTAGGCATCTGGAAAAGCGCAGGTAAATCTAATCCATTATTATTTTTAGTTTACAACTGAAATTGTCTTGAAGTGGCACACAAAAAATAAAAAAACAATGGACAAAGCTTTTATTATTATGATTGTAATAATCCAGTTTAAAGATCAAAGTTTTCTGTGTATTCTTCTTATTAACAAAGCAAAGCTGCAGTGGAAAAATGGAATGAAGTTGTCCTGTTCAGCAGCTGAGCAAACATCAGAGCTGAAGGTCTCTGGTGTTGGACAGATTTTACTGTTAGGTATTTGTAACATGAATATATTTGTATAAACTCTCTTTGTAGTTCCTGTTTGAAACATGAAGGGGGAGGAATCACTAATACATACTGATTGTGTTTTTATATATAGTAAATGAACCGCATGGATGAGAAAAGAGAGAATATGGGATATTATAGATGGGGGGGCATAGGAAAAAGGGGGTCACAAAGTTAGAGGCTAATTACAGAAACACATAGGAGAGGGTAGGAGTAAAAACAAAAGAAGCTGTAAGTTGCATGAGGTTAATTATTCTAACTTTCACATGTTGATGTTTGCCAACAGAGCTGGGCTTGTCCACAGACACACTGATCCACACACACTCAAGATGGCAGGTTTGGTTTTCTGCCTTGCCAACACTTGTGTGTTGAAGTGTCTTTGGGCAAGACACTGAACCCCACATTGCCTCCTATGGTTATAGGTTGGTGCCAGTGTTTAGCATCGGAGCTGCCATCAGTGTGTGGATGTGTGTGTGAATGGATGAATGGGACTGTGACTGTAAAGTGCTTTGGGAAGGTAGAAAAGTTCTTTACAAGTATACAACACCTACTATTTACCATTTACTTGTCAAGCATAGATCATGTCCGCACACATACAAATATCCTTTTGGGGGGCTGAGTAGTCCTACCACTGTGTCCGAGATAAAGGACAGGACCCCACCCACCCAAGAATCCCCCAAGCCTCAGACAAGAGGCCCACCACCACCCGGGAGACCTGAGCACCCCGATCCCCCGACCCCAGACACAATCCACGGCCCGCAAGAAACATCTGCATCATAGTTTGTGCCACCATCCTTCTGTCCCGCAGAGAGCCAGGCAGGGCCAATGCCTTCTGCCCAGGAGGAGGGCCCCAGCACGGGGTCCCTGAGAAGAAAGGAAAGTGTGGACCGACCAGGCATCCTGGTGTTGGAAAGGCTAAGGAACATGAAGGTTGCTGGGACCCAAACCAGCAACAAAGGGACACGGACACCCCCAGCCTCAGATGTAAGTGCCAATAATGTCACTTTATGCGCGCTTGTCACGACTAAACAGAACTGGCCCAAACACAGAGTCCACACCATGCCTGTTGTGTGAGAAAAAAAAAAACAATTTACCTGTACAAATTAAATCTGTTACAGAAGATTAATACCAGTTTAAAGCTGTTCTTGTGATCCCAGTGACATGTTCCAGTCTCTGCAATAACATTTTATGATTGTGATTAATGCAGCACTGAGGTCCAAAAGAACAAGTTCAGACCCAAATCCTCTGTCTCACTGATGTCCTTCAGAGAAGCTGTTTCAGCGCTATGATGTGCACTAAACCCTGACTGAAACTCTTCAAAGAGATCATTTCTATTCAAACAGCCAGTCAATATTTTACCAATGTTCTAAAGAACTATAGAAAAATAGTGGGATTGAATGTAGGCCGGTAGTAGTAAAAGACCCCTCTCATCCTGGACACTGCCTTTTCAGCCTCCTCCCGTCAGGGCGGCGCTTTAGGACAATGCAAACCAAAACCACTCGCCACAAAGACAGCTACTTCCCCCGAGCTGTCACTCTTATGAACTCCTGACTCCAGACTACTCAAGGACACTGTACAAGCACAGAAACTGTCAAACTGGAATTACTGCTGCTGCATTTTTGACTTTTTTATTTTAATCTATTTCTTCATTTAGTTATGTTTATTTATTCATACAGCTACCTTACATCTACCTTCTTTTTATTATTTATCTTTTTATTATTTATCCTTTTACCTTGCTAGTTTGCACGAGAGCACAAGTAACCGAAGACAAATTCCCTGTACGTGCGCTGTACTTGGCAAATAAAGTGATTCTGATTCTGATTCTGCTTGTAGATCAAGGCTAGACGTTTTAAGTTGAGGGTTAATTACAACAACGGTAAAATCTTGAGGAACAGAGTCTGTCAATAAGGACGTATTAATCAGATGAAATATTGATTTCAGAGAAAATCTCCCCAAACAATTGAGTTGGTATTAAACCCAAGAGGCAAGCTGAAGATTTACAAGTCATTACCTAGAGCTCAAGAGGTTCAGTGATTACTAAAACGGACTCCTGAAAAACTATCAGCTGCAGTAGTTGAGAGGTTGGTCTTGATTTTCTGTCTGATTAAGCTTGGTTTATTTGTGAAGATCTAAAGCAGGGGTCTGCACCTTTTAACACTAATAGAGCCATTTGGGCCTGTTCTCTACTGGGAAAAAAAAAACCAAAAATACAACACTTTATTTATGGTTATGAGACCATAAACTAATTGTTTGTCAAGTATAGCTATACATATTTAAAATCATTGCATTTTGGGGTCAAGGGGCCTGTCCCGCCCATTGTTGGGTGAAGGTGAGGTACGTCCTGGACAGGTTCTCTGTCTGTCACAGGTTCACTTTCTTTTTTAAAAGAAATTTAAAAGAAATTACTTTTACTTTTGACTGCATCACATTAAAAGTATTCCATTCTATCTCTAATGAGATCATCCTGCTGCAGAAAAATTACTTAAATTAAAAATATAGAAGCCAAGTCAAAAACAGCAGTTTCTATTATTATGACTCAAGTCAACTTCAGTGCTCTGTCAGGCTTTTCCTCCAATTAACATTGAATATAAACAGGATCCAATCTAAAAATAAATCTATATACAGCACAGAACAAAAGTTTGGACACACCTTCCCATTCACTTGAATGAGAAGGTGTGTCCAAACTTTTGGTCTGTACTGTATGTAATTACAATAAAATACTCTAAGGACTTTGCTTCGGATTTTGCTATGCAGCAGAAGATAAGGATATGGGCTTTAAATTGAGTCTAATAATAAACAGTTGTTACAGTAGTTGAACCATTCCCATCATTTTGTTCAGTTATCTGACACAGGTGCATTTAGGAACAGTTGTAAAGCACACCATACCTCTTGACGTAGCTTAATCTCAGCAACTACCGGTAGTTCATTTTAAGAGCACCTCAATTCAGAAATATAAAGGAAAAAACCCAACTAACTAAAAAAATTAAACTAAGCTGAGTCTTTATTGTTTCAAATTAATGACTTTTTTCTTCAAACTCATAGAAGCACAGGTGAGTGATAAAAAAGCCACATGTGGCTCAAGAGCCTAGTTTGGATGACCCCTGATCTAGAAGAAAACATGGTTCAACAGAACTCTGACCTACAGTCAGTCTGACTCCTGCAAGGTTCATGTTTGCTCCCATCATGTATGAATAATGGGAAGTTCTAGCATTTTGTTGGGCCTTCTCACTATTCATCAATAAAGAGATGTTAGTGAATGGCAAATGAATAGAAAGAAGGTATTTGAATCCTTTTTTCTTTGAATTAAATATTGGTATTTTCTGACATAGATTGAGTTTATGGCGTTTTGCTTTCAGGTGCTGGATAGTCAGCCAAAGTAAATTTAAAAACTGTTAAAAGAGGTTCAGATAGTACAGGACAGGATGACACATATTTTCCGGCCAAATGTTAGAACAAGATCAAGCATTTGTATGGGTGAATGAGTAGATCAGTGCACTACTAGAGAAAATGTAAATGACTTTAATGTGGAAGTTTAGGGTTTTTTAAGCTATCATTTTCACATTTACATGAATCCCCCTTTGTAATTAACACTAAATCATGTTTTTTAAAACTAGTGACAGTCAACAGTGCTTTTAAATGAAAAAAGTAAATCTCAGACATTCAAATAAGCTTAACCAGTTTTGGTTCAATGACTTTACTCTATATCTGAATTTTAAATTGCAGCAACACCCTTTACTCTGTTGTTTGACATTTAGCACCAAGCCTCTTGAAACTGTAGGTGGCGGACATAAACCTGTAAACAGTAGAAAAATTAAAAAAAACCTTCTCTGCTTGTCTAGTGTGAATACAATAGGCTAGAAGTGCATTCAAGAACCCACATTTCAGACATTCTTGACCTTTCATCACATGCCTAACGTGTCAGCTTAACACATTGCTCATGGTGCAGCCAGGTCTCTGTTAGACAAAACAGATCAATCCAGTTATCAGCTGTCAAATCCTTTTATCAACAGAAACTTTGAAGAAAGATCTCTTATAAACCCCATTTTATTGCTTTTTAATCCTCTAAAGTTAAATCCTTTAGTCAGTTTTAATGAGATTTGTATTATTTACTACTTTTAATTACATTTTAGTGATTTGAAAGCAAACTCAGTTTCAGTGGGGTAAAGAGCAGATGGCCACTGGGCCATCGGGATAGTTGGTACCGTGCAACCTCGCAACCAATACTCAGAAACACAATTTTCATCTTAATTTTCTCTATATATGTGTAAGAAAAATCCCACAAGAACGTGCTAAAAACATGATTTTCATCAAAGTGGGTCTTCATCAAGCAACTGATGTTGAATAGGATGATCTGTTTTTTTTTTTAAACAGGACAGGACTTTATTTTCTCTATATTCATTAGTTCATTATTAGTTTTAATTGAACTTTTGATCTTGATCTGATTGGACAAACGTTTAGATCAATGTTTGTAGGTAAAAAAAAATGGAAGTCAGAAAATGAGAGGAACTTGATCTGTCCAGTAAAACACTGCATTCACATATGACCGATCACTTAGGTTTTTTTTGTCAGTCCTCAATTACCTTTTAAGTCATGTGCATGTTAGAATTTAACCCTTGTGCAATCCTAGGCACTTTAACGTAGGGAGTTGGGTCATCTAGACCAGTGTTTTTCAACCTTTTTGGAGCCACGGCACACTTTAACCTTGACAAAAATCCCGCGGCACACCAGCATCCTAAAACAAAACAAAAAAGCAGAAACTCAGTCTGTTTTGATCTACACCCCCCCCCCCCCCGGGCAATCTGACGTGCATTTTTGTGATAATTGTGGCAGAAAAAGCAGGAAGTTGCAGATGTTTTTTCTAAAAGATGTAATAAAAGTTAAGTTACATACAAACTGTATGTTCGTTGTGGTTTCAAGACGTGTAACAAGAACGACTCATTGTACGCTGAGGCGCTGTCCATTTAAGCCAATGCATCATGGGAGATGTAGTGTGAATACTGCGAGAAAACGGCAGAAAGACTCGCGTCTCTGAGCTTCATTGTTTTGTTCACTTGTTCCACGGTCTGATACCGGATTCTGTGGAAAGCTACACCGCTAAAGACGAGCTTTAGCTGGTGTTTTTGTTGGAACTGAGAGACTTTATGAGAGGAATCGGAACAAGGAAGTGAAGACTTTAAACACTTCTGATTGGTCAGACTGATGACATGTGATTTAGCCTTCAAGAATGATTGGTGGAGTCGTGGAGACGGTGAAAGCTGCGGGACTTTTCAGAAAACAGTTATAGCTGAAGCTAAATCGCGTTACCGTAATTCTTATCAAAATGTCTTTAATAGAATCAAATAAACACAAAGAAAAAAGCATTTTATGATCTTTCATATTCCTAACTACTCAGTGTTTTCTCAGGACCTGTATGGATGAACAAAGAGCTGATTTCCTGGAGAGGGGAAATGTTTTTAGATCAGTTAATGAGGGCAATTTTCCACGGCACACTTGACCATCTCCCACGGCACACTAGTGTGCCGCGGCACACTGGTTGAAAAACAATGATCTAGACCCACTAGACAGTGCGCTGAACCTTTTTTCTTCAATGATTTGTGATCTTCACTGGTGTCCATGGATTACATGAAATCTTTTCACCTTTATCCACTTTTGTCATGGTAGGGAGAACACGTCAATGTAAGGGTGGGGTCATCTAAGATGGCACAAGGGTTAATTAAGGTGTGACACTACAAGTGGGTTTGGTGTGTGTTTTTTTTTCCATGCCTGGTTTTAGGCCAGGGCAGTCTGTTAAAAAGAGTCTGAGTCCTGTTTTTGAAGGAAATACTCAGTGGAGTGTGAGAGATTTGAAATCCTTTCATACAGCAGAGGGTTGGTTTTCTGCTAGAACTGATCCAGAGAGGGGCAACACGCTTAACCCGGTCACACACCTCTGCATCTGCGATCCTGTAGAATTCACTTCAGTAGAAAGAGGAAGATGTGTTTTCCCAGGCATTGGAAATGCTGCATCAGAGTGATGGTTGCGCTACAGCTATTAACTGTTTTGACAATCTTTTTTTTCTTCACTGACTATTAATCAGGCAGCACTGAAGAAGAGAGAGGAAGCTGGGATTTCAGGTCAGTTAGCACTGTCTTTAAAGATAAATAAACAAGCAAAACAAACCTGGACAGAGCATGTGAGGAGGAGGGAAACACTGAAGCACTGGCCTACTTTACAGCAAATGATATGATGACTTTAACAGGAGCTGCAGAGAGACCCAGGGTTTAAAGTATTGATGAGATACTTTTTTAAAGATGTTGTTTCAGTCTTTGCAGTGAGCTGATGACTGCACCATGCAGACGTCTACCTAGATGATTACTGCTTTACTGATTGACTCAAGACGAAGTTCTCTTTTTTTAAATTTTTTTATATCTATTCCAAGTTTACTGAAGGTTGTGCCTGAGACACTTCCCTGACTTGTGGATATAGGCTGTCTGTCTGCAAAAAACCTGCAAACCTGCATAGGGCACACATTAAAAATAAGGAATTAGCCAAGTGGTGAGAGCCAGTAGAGAAAAAGTGTTCACGCTCATTATTTTCTACGAGCTTGAGGAATGAGGAAGATCTACTGGGTGATTATTCACTCCACACGGCACTCATTAACCCTTGTGCTATCCTAGATGACCCCACCCTTACATTGACGTGTTCTCCCTACCATGACAAAGGTGGATAAAGGTGGAAAGATTTCATGTAATCCATGGACACCAGTGAAGATCACAAATCATTGAAGAAAAAAGGTTCAGAGCACTGTCTAGTGGGTCTAGATGACCCAACTCCCAATGTTAAAGTGTCTAGGATAGCACAAAGGGTTAATTAGTCCTCACTCTGAGCCATTAGTGCACTTTCTTATCAGCCATGATCGAATTCCTGCCTTTAAATTCATAGAAGTCTGTTTATTCGCATTCCAGACATTTTGCTGGCTCACATTCGCTCCGTTCTCCCCCTTGCTCTTTGATTTGAAGTGGTCTGGGCTCAGGGGTCTCTTCATTTGGTCCGAGGTCAGCCCAATCATGCAAGACGTCTCCGCCACAGAACCCCAGAGGCTTTATATATCACCTAAACACCCTGTGTGTGCAGCATTTGCATGCAGTCAGTAAGGAGCCAGCACTTGCACCTTGCTAACAACTTGAGTTTTGCGTAAGGCCCTGTACAACATCAACTGAACATCAGTAGTGCATGAAACTCACAATATCCTTATAAATACTTCACGAGATACCTACCACACACACATCAATGGTATGTTCTATTGTCATGACGTCTCTTAAGGTAGCTGTACAAACGTCAAGGGAGCTGTAAGGAACTCCTGCGCTTCCCCTTAACCCTTGTGCTATCTTAGATGACCCCACCCTTACATTGACGAGTTCTCCTTACCATGACAAAGGTGGATAAAGGTGGAAAGATTTCATGTAATCCATGGACACCAGTGAAGATCACAAATCATTGAAGAAAAAAGGTTCAGCGCACTGTCTAGTGGGTCTAGATGACCCAACTCCCAATGTTGAAGTAGGATAGCACAAGGGTTAATTAGTCCTCACTCTGAGCCATTAGTGCACTTTCTTATCAGCCATGATCGAATTCCTGCCTTTAAATTCATAGAAGTCTGTTCTTAGTTCTTTGACAACCATCACGGAAAAAGCCACTGTACATTTATAAGAGGAGTTATTTATGTATCAAGCAACTTCAGCATTATGACCTTAAACATCAAATCAGAGCAAAAATTCCCCTCACTGGATAAGGATTTGCAGATACCTTGAAAGAATTCTATGAAGGCATTGATGACGTCTGTATTTGTAAGACATGAAATTAAAGCTGATTGGGAGTAGAATACATTTTACTTGGTTGAAGGCTTGTGCCATTTTTCCTTAATAATAAAACTTACTTATAAATATCCCTGGATTTAAAGGATTAATGTATTTCATGTTGTTAAACACAGTTTATTTTAAAACATCTACATTCGGAATATTTGTGGTGTTGCACTGTATTCCCATTGTCGACTCAAAACACTTTCAAGGTTTGACTGAAGAAGACTGCTGACTTGACTGTTGTCCTGAAGATGATCACTGCCACCTCACACCAAACACAAAAAGTCACTGCTAAAGAAGTTGGCTCTTAACAAAATGCTGGATTCAAGCACATTGACTTACGGAACAAAACCTGTGAAAAAAACTTCTGACTCCAAAAGAAATAACATAATGGACCTCTGCTGTAGTCAGAGCTTTGAGAGCCAGTATCCAGGTTACAGACTTTGATCGTCATTTTTAGTGTCAAGTTGATCCTGAACCAGAAACAACAGGTGGGTCATACCCGGCGAGGAAAAATACAAACAAACCTGTCGCTCAGAGAATCACCATCCTTATTTCATGTAACAGAAAATACTGCATTTCTTTTGGAAATTAAGGTCCCAAATTTCAAAAGAAGAGGAGAGATACACAGGATCCAAGTTGATCCATTTTCTTAGTGGCAGTTTGTGCAGTTACCTTGTCCAGTGGTGTTGCTCCACAGTGTTTTACCAGCTTCAGGGTCAGTGCATTCATCTACCAAAATGTTTTTAGAGCAATTCATACTTTACTCTGCCGGCCAGATTCATTAGGATGGATAGTTTTATTTCCCAGCAGTACTTGGTATCTGCCTTCTCTCCTAAAGTGCAATCCTTGTTTTAGGGATCATGGAGTCCTTGTAAGTGACTGGCCAACACTAACGAGGCAGAGGAGCTGAAGGAAGCTATCAGAACATTCTGGCAGCTTTAGCTGACCTTGAAACTGCATTTTAATAATACAACTTTTTCTAAAATACAATCCAATAGGCTTTTATGAGTTTCAATACACATCAATAAATTATTCAAATATTTAGACTTATATAGACTAACAATAATAATAGTGACGGTAAAGATTTTGGGTCCAGTGTTTGTTTTTTTTTGTGGTTCAGCCAAATCTTACCTGATCTCGTTGGAGAACTCTTTCTCATTGTAAAGTCTGTTTCTCAGCTTCCAGTAAAGAAGCACAAGGAAGACGAGCAGGATGAAGATGAGGAGGAGAGAGCCAACAAGGGTGCCGACGATCACCCCAGTTCTGTTTGGAGCTAAAAAAAAAACCCACAAAGAACAGAAAATCAACGACAAAAAAGCAAAACTGTGTTCCATTGCATTCACATAATTCGTTTTTTCTGCCTTTTATTGCAAAAACCGACAAGATGTCAACAATGATGGTTGAAAAGCTTCTTTTTAACCCTTGTGCTATCTTAGATGACCCCACCCTTAGATTGACGTGTTCTCCCTACCATGACAAAGGTGGATAAAGGTGGAAAGATTTCATGTAATCCATGGACACCAGTGAAGATCACAAATCATTGAAGAAAAAAGGTTCAGAGCACTGTCTAGTGGGTCTAGATGACCCAACTCCCAATGGTAAAGTGCCTAGGATAGCACAAATGTTACACATTATATCAGCCTTTATCCTGAGATCCTGCTTCTAATGTCCAGTCATTTGTGCAGAAGCTTTTCTTGAAATGCAAGCATCCATTACAGAAGAAGTTTCTTTAGATGTTTGTTGGGGAAAATCTAGGTTCTGTCCTTGTTTGTCTGTCGAAGATTTGTTGCTTTCAGCTACACTTTGTGCGAGTGAAAGACCCTGGCATTCAAAATTGTGTTTTCTGCTATTGTACGTGTTTCATAGAAAGGAACAAAAGTAAGGAAATATATTTGACACTCAATGAACTCAATGAATGCTTTTCAAGGTTTTCTGCTTTGTCTCTGCTTTATACAACGGTTTGTATTGCTAAAAAAAAAGTATTATCACAGAGCACGACTGTGGTGCAAGAAAACTGCATAATAGATCCCTTAGAACATAGAAAGTGTGAATATTTGTGGCTGCATCTGTCAAAATAGCAGATCAAGGACTGGGTATTTAAAAAGCAAGAGAAGTTGCGCAAATAGGAAAGTTTGTCTGAAAGATAACCTGATCTATTTCATCAATGCAAATCCTGAAGAATTTTAAATAAAAAGATTCAATTCTGTCTAAATCTCTGCCGTTCTTGTAGTGTTAAATGATTTTAATCAGGGTTTTTTCTTTGAAATAGACTTTAATCGAAATAATAGACTATCCAATGGTTAGTAATGCATTTTTTTTAAATGAACAAATGAAAAAGGATTCTTTTTTATTTTGGGTCAATAAGTTAATAATTTGGGTTAATACGTTTTTTTGTTTTTTTTTAATCAAGTCCCGTTAATGTATCTGATTTGTATTATATTATTGCTATTTTACTTTTAGGTTAACTGCAAATTTTACTGAATGTATTGTTCGATATATATAATCTTGTTTTTATCTTTCAGGGTGATTTTAAATTCTACCTATAAAGCGCCAAAGGAAAAATAGCCCTTTTTGGCTAACTCTGGCGTATTGACAGGAGTGTTTATTATTATGCGCTGTCCCTGTGTCAAATAAATAAATCAGTAATAAATACACATTCCACTCCAATCATCTTTGATTTATTTCTTAAGCGTTCCCAGTGGTCTTTTAACCCTTGTGCTATCTTAGATGACCCCACCCTTACATTGATGTGTTCTCCCTACCATGACAAAGGTGGATAAAGGTGGAAAGATGTCATGTAATCTATGGACACCAGTGAAGATCAAAAATCATTGAAGAAAAAAGGTTCAGCGCACTGTCTAGTGGGTCTAGATGACCCAACAACCAACGTTAAAGTGCCTAGGTTAGCACAAGGGTTAATAATGATTACTTTTAGCCAAAATCCAAAAGTCTGTCATTTTCTAGAATATAGTTTCTGCAGAGCGGCAGGAGTTTATTAGAATTTACCTCGGAGTTGTGGGTGGAACTGTTGGCACAGAGCAAACCTGGCTCCACTTTCTGTCATCCATCAGTTTACATGCCCTCCCACTAGTTACCACCCCTCACACGCCCATTCTAACATTAGCGGTGCAACAAAAATGGCGAGCAATATTGGAGCTATCCAGCCATTGAGTTTTGAAGAAAACAGTTTTGAGAAAAAGATGTTCCGGCACATGCATCTAGTCATCTGCAATTTAATACATTGGAAGGGGGCCCGCCCAGCATACTTTCTATATCACAAAAATTATCTCTTTCCGATAGCCTTTTTTTGTCTGCTCCTGCTTCACAACCTGCTGTTTTTTTTTAAATTCTATCTTTCATTCATTCATTCATCTTCTAAACCCGTTTTTTCCCTTTTGGGGGTCACAGGGCTGCTGGAGCCTATCCTGGCCACTCTTGTGTGAACGCAGGGGACATCCTGGACAGGTCGCTAGACTGTTGCAATGCCACTGATCACATACCAGTGTACACTCACATTCAGACCTATAGAAACAATTTAGAGAAACCAATTAACATATGAAGTATGTTTTTGGACGGTGGTAGGAAGCCGGAGGCTCTGGAGAAAACCGACGCATGTACAGGGAGTACTTGCAGACTCCACATAGAGAGATCCCCCACTGATGTCCCAAAATTGGATGTCCACACATGTGGACGCCAGGTTTTCATTGGTTAAAGCAGCTAGTTTTATAAAGTCCTCAAAGGTGCAGTTCTTCATTAGTAACAACATCATACAGGTATGGACTGGTTGTATAAACTACAGCTTTGCTGCTCTGTCACTGCAGAGCAGCAGATTAATGTTTTTTTAAACCATTAATGGTTAAAAAAAAGAAGTTTGTGCTTTCCTCTGATGAATCCTTTTCATGAAATCTGCAGCTTCTTTCAAGAAATGAAGCCCACTTAAAATAAAATCCTGTTTTTCTAAATTCATATCAGACACATTGTGCAAAATTGTTCCATAACCAGCAGTGAGTGAAAGGACAAATTATGGATTAACAAAATTTGGTAAAATTAAAAAAAGAAAATATAAAAAACTGAATAAAATGTTGTTTTGGACACCAACCCACAGTATCACAGTGGATGCCTTGAAAAAAGTCTCTTATTTCTGTCAAGGGGATCAAAATAAAAATAAAGTGTTATTCCAATTGAAATATCTAGTTAGAAGCTTTTCTTATAAATACCAAGGAGAAGAAAATGATGGTGCACAGCTAAAACTGGATCCATCCTCCTCAGTTTGCTTTAATGTAGCAATCTAGACACAGCAAGGTACAACAAGCTGTACCCAAAGTTTTTAAACTGTTACTCTTTCCGTGGAAGCAAACTCATTTTCCAGATCTCTTCCCCCTTGTCATAGCATAAAACAGAATAAAATGTAAGTAGAAATGAAATAAAAATCAATAAAATAGCTTCCATAATCTATTAGGAGATTGTCTGACCAAGAAATCAACAACTTAAAAGCTCATATTATTAATTAGATTTAAAATATATATATATAGTCAGGGTCCTGTTTAAAATAAATGCTACTATTTGAGATTAATAAAAAAGTTTAAACACTAAAAAAATTAAGTTAAACTAAGTTAAAAAGAAGTCAAACAAATTTACGGTATTCTATGATGCCCTGGTGATTATCTTTCAAAGATTCTTGTCTTTGTGGCTGAGCCCCAGGGCAACAATCTTTGGTCTGAAGCTGCAGCTCCACTTGAAACAGAAATGATTCATTTGCTGCTCAAAGCCACAAAATTTCTGAATCAAGGAGCTGTGGGCTAGCGCTAATGTGTGTTCAGGGCTTTCTTATACAGAGCATGAGGCGTGCAGAGACTAACTCATTAATGGATCCAAAGAATGTCGTTTTCTTCTATAAGCATGGATCCGAGTGCAGATTTTTCTTTCTCTAATAGCCCGCTGAACCACTGGCTGCATTTCCTGCTGGTGCTTTTATAGCTACCTCATTCATTTCATGCGACACAACTTTCCGATACGTCTACTTTCCATTTTTGCCAGAGCAGCTCGGATCTGCTGCATTAACTCATTCTGACAGATTGTTTAGTTTAAAAAGCCTCCTAAAGCCATTCTGGGAAAACAATAATATGTGTACCTTTATTCTGCAATTTGGTGTCAGAGTTGATTTTACACTGCTCCCAAAAAATAAAGGGACCCCTAACAAAAACACATCCTATACCTGAACAAATGAAACATTCTTTCTTAGTGCTCTATTCTTTACATAGTTGCATGTCCTGACAACACAGCCACCCAAAAATTATTGTTGGAAATTAAATTTACTAGCCATTGGAGGTCTGTTGTGGAATGATACGCAAAATCAAAGTGAAAAAACGCACTACAGGCTGATCCAACTTCGACAAATCAAAATGAGGCTCAGTAGTGTGTGTGTGGCCTCCACGTGCCCGTATGACTTCCCTGCAACACCTGGGTATACTTCTGATACCTTTGTCTAGCAGTATCTGCTGACACACTCCTGCCACATGAGGTCTAGAATTGTCTTGCATTGGGAGGAACCCAGGGCCAATCACACCTGCATGTGGTCTCACAAGGTCCTGAGAATCTCATGTCAGTACCTAATGGCAGTCAGGCTAATTTTGGTCAGCACATGGAGAGCTGTGCGGTCCTTCAAAGAAATGCCACCCCGTTCTCCACGCTGTCACGTCTGTCACATGTGCTCAGTGTGAACCTGCTTTCATCTGTGAAGAGCACAGGACACCAGTGGGGAATTTGCCTATCTTGGTGTTCTGGTAGGGCCTCGATACTCTGGACACTACGCTGACAGACACTGCAAACCTTCTTGCCACAGCTCTCATTGATGTGGCGTCCTGAGTTGTACTACCTGTGCCACTTGTGCGGGTTGTCGACGCTGTCTCATGGTATTGCTGGAGTGACAACACTGTTGGCATTCAAAGTTACCAAAATATCAGCCAGAAAACACAAGGATGGAGAAGTTGTCTGTGGTCACCACTTGCAGAACTATTCCTTTATTGGAGGTGTCTTGCTGATCACCTATTATTTCCACCTGTTATCCAGGCAAATGCACTCATAGGGCCCTAGGGGTGCTGTCGCACCTGCCCTTTATGCCTTGTATTAAAAAAGTTCCCTAATGCCCACTTTTTATAATTTTTTTTGTGTTAATATTAATAAATTCCTGTTAGAGATACCAGAAAAACTTGTCCGTACAAAACCTCCCCGGTATTCTATCGGACCCATTTTCTTGTCATCCGGATTTTTTTTATCTGCCGCTTCTGTCTTAGCGGCTCCGTTCGGACTCAGAGAGGGACAGCGAGAGAAACTGTTGTCCTACAGAAAACTGAAGGTGTACAGTGAAATAACTTGAACCTGTGAGTTCCGGTCTAACTAGTTGCTGTTTTGAACGAGCATAAATGTGGTTCATATTACAGAAAAACGGTCTATATTAGCCAGGGAGTCCGTTTCTGCCAGACGTCAATTCAACACAAAGCAGATCATGCAGGGACAGGAACCTGGGTCCTTAGTACAAAATAAAACACTAGTGGAATTTTCAAAACAATTTAATCGTATTTAGGGTGTGTTTATAGCTTCCTGACTACAAGTTACTCTAAATGTATCTGTTTAATGTAATACTTTCTGAATAAAATAGCCTTCTTTAAACTCTGCATCGTTGTGTTTCATCATCTTTTCTATATTAACATATTGTAAATAAAACAAAGCCTGTGTTTAGAAGATAAGATAAAGTGATAAACTGAAGGAAATCATGTTGAGAATAATTTGTTAACCGGTAGATAAAAAAATGACAATTTACCTACACAGGTCACTTGCCAAGTATTTATCTATTAGTACTTTATTTTTAGATGTTACTAAATTTCCACAAAAACAATGTTTGTTTTTGCTGCCCTTTTCCAACTTGGAGCCCCGGCCCCTCTAAAATCATGTTCCCGTCCCTGCTGTTGTCTATTCCACCTCCACAAAAACATGTGAAATTGATTGTCAGTCAGTGTTGCTTCCTAATTGGTCAGTTTGATTACACAGAAGTGTGATTTACTTGGAGTAACATTGAGTTGTTTAGGTGTTCCCTTTATTTTTTTTGAGCAGTGTACTTTTGGCAGTTAAAATCTCACTTCTTGATTTTAACGGATATTTGTACGGTAAGTGCAGTCTTTTTGCGGCTTCATGTTTGCTTTTCATTTATCTAGTGTATCACAAACATGTAGATAACAATCCTTACAATTTCAAAACACTATTTTTTTACATTTTTTATTACCTTCTTCAAATTGTCAATGTTGTTTATCTGTTTTGTGAAGAAAGTTGTGACTTTAAACACAGGCAAATGTGACCTTTTTCTGTCAACACAGGGGATGACAGAAGATGATGCTTAGCATACGTGCTGAAATGTGATTCGTGAAGTAACGGGTTGGGGTCGTGACAGGACTACAAACAGAGTGAAATCCAAAATTTGGGTCTTTTTCCCCCCAATGTGTGCCATGCAGGAGCAATCAGTGTGCAGATTTACTCTCTTACGCTTGTTGGCTTTCAGGTTGATCCTGCAGCGCTGAGCTCCAACAGCATTGTTCACCTCACAAAGGTAGGTACCGGCGAAGCTCTGTGAGAGGTTGCTGAGCCTCAGCTCGCCAGTAACGCTGTCTGGGGGAACATGCAAAAAAACATACTCAGAAATCTTTAGAAGATGATACGGACATGTGCTGCTGTGTTCAAAAGCTATCAAAGATGTTTTGTCTTTTTGAAGCCTCATTCTAATCATCTTTTGATCTCTTTTAAAGTGTTCCCAGTGGTCTTAATTATGATCATGCAGCTTTTAGCCAAAATAAAAAAAGTGTTTTGTTTTCTTGGACAGAGTTTCTGCAGAGCGGCAGAAATTCATTATACATTCATTAGAGTTGTGGGAAGAACTGTTAGCGTGGAGTAAGCCTATCCTTGTTTCCCATCATCCCTTTGTTCACACTTTGTCCGGCTGGCTTACAGCCCCTCACAATCCCAACCTAACATTACCGGTGCAACAAAAGTGGCGAGCAATACTGGAGTTATCCTGCTTTACAGTTTTGAGCCAGATGCCAGCTCAGACAAGGAAAATGAAGATGTTTATGGATCTAATCATCTACAAGTGTAGTTTGTACATAACAACTCAAAGTTATTTTAAACAACATTTTTTGTCTGCTCCTAATTGACCACCGTTTGAGGAAAGAAATACTCAGCAACGCAACTTAATGTCCTCAATCGTGAGAAAAATGCTACAAGAACATGTTAAAAAACACCAAAAACATAATTTTCATTGGAGTGGGTCTTTTAACGGCTGATGTGCCATAATTCTTGTTGCATTTTGGCGGTTTAGTTGTCATTTTTGCCCTCAAAAGCAACAGAAATGATCTACACACAAAAAAGCTTTGATGTGTAGTACTGTGGTGATGTCAACAGAGGTCAGACTTACTCTGCGTGGCAGCAGCAGGCATGGGACCCATGCTTTCTCTCCTCCATGTGTATCTTAAGGGAGTGGAGCCTTTGGCAGACTGGCAGTGCAGCGACACGTCTTCTCCGAAGAGCTGCTCGCCCTGTAACCAACACTCTGGCACAGATGGCTTCACTGCAATCATTAAAAAACAAATGGATGAGTCTGGACATTTTTAGCCATTTTTTGCTCTAAAGATATGGTAAGAAACAGCATAAAAACAATGTAAAGCATCTACAGATATATTTTTAATAGACATTTGCTAAATAATTAACAGAATTTTAATGCACATTTTCTATATCAATTAGAGTATTTTCTTAATCTAACGAGGGGAATTTCCAACACGCATTGTTGCATAACACAAATAGATAATCTAGCATTAAATTTGTAAAAAAATTAAGTTTAAATAAATAAAGCTGCAGGATGAATCACTGGAATTCAAACATTTAACATCCACCTTAAAAAGACCTTCTGCTTCTCCACACTATTTGTTGTTTGCTGCTTTAAAGTAACACGAACAATTCACTAAACAATGTGCCTTTTTTTTTAAGAAGAGATCATTTCTTGTGATTCATTTTTTATTGCAAAAGCTAGCTGGAAGTTCTGTTGAGAAGAGAAACATTGAGGCACAGCTTTAAATCCTAGGGCTCTAACTCAGCTAAGTGGTAGTATGATGACAGGAGAGATGATGGGTGAGGGGTGGCAGCGGGGTTGTTTTTTTTATCACACTAAGCAAACACAGTTAAATGGAATAAATCTCTTCACTGAAAACCAGATTAACCCTTGTGCTATCCTAGGGACTTTAACGTTGGGAGTTGGGTCATCTAGACCCACTAGACAGTGCTCTGAACCTTTTTTCTTCAATGATTTGTGAACCTCACTGGTGTCCATGGATTACATGAAATCTTTCCACCTTTATCCACCTTTGTCATGGTAGGGAGAACACGTCAATGTAAGGGTGGGGTCATCTAAGATGGCAAAAGTAAACGGAAAGAACGCCTGATCGGAAGAAAAATGTGTCGTGTAAACACGCTCTTCGGAATTCTCTGCCCCGGTCAGATTCGTTAGGATCAAAGTTTCTTTCCGATCGAGATAGGTGGGTTATGCCGATTGTTGATCCGATCGTTGTTCATGTAAACGGTTCATTCCGATCGTGTGTCACTGCTGCTCTGGTTTAACGTCATGCATAGACGATGTTTCGCTCCAGAGAAGGCTTTGGAGCTCAAACAGGACCGACCAGCTGCTCTGCAGACGCCCGGTGTGAAGCGCCGCTCTGCCCTCGCCCCGCTGGCTCTTTGCCTCTCCGCTCTCTTGCACCCCTCATGAGGGGGTTGGGGGGGGGGGGGTGCGCGTTGTGCCCCTTGATGTCTGGACCCTGCGCGGTCCGGACTCGGGTGCCGGTGGACAGAGCGAACTGTGTCTCTGAGCAGAGCAGTCAGACTTATAATTTTGTGTTTGAGGGGAGGGGAGGGTGCTCTGGCTCGTCCCTGCTCCTGCTCCTACACTTGGCTGTGGACCCTACTCTGGCTCGTCTTGCGCCCCCAGTTCTTCCCCAACTCCATCTGGATGAAGCCCATCTGCTACACTATTAAAACATGTAGTTGTAGGTTTAAATAAGTTAATTCTTCTCTTAAGAGTTCTGGTACATCCCCTGTCCATCCTGGGAGAGGATCCCTCCTTCATGTGTACATCCCTGAGTTGTATTCTTTTTCCCCCCAGAATCCATTTTATCTTACTGAAAAGGAGGGTCTAAGGGCAGCGATGCCAGTTTAGCTTAGTATGTTTAGTCTAGTTTAGCAATTACTTTTTGTATTTTATCACTGATTTCATGTTCTTATGCAATTACCGGTATGAAGCCCATTGAGACAACTATTGTTGTAATGTTGAGCTATATTAATATAATTGAATTGATTCAGTATGGGGCACGGGTGGACTGCACATCATTGTTGACCACTTGGTGAGGTTGGAGAGTGAAAATGTTGATGCACATGCCTGAACAACCCAAAGAACTGCAGCCAACAACGCCTGTATGGGTCAATCCCCATTGCATGTGGCTAAGACCTCGCTGAATTCTTACTACAATTTACTAATATTTTTCCTTGTTTTTTTCCATGTTATTACACAACATCCCAGACAGCGCAACTAAAAAGGGCAAGCTTTAACAGTGCTAAAAACTAAGTGGAAACTAAATGATATCAAGTCTATTCTGTGTAGTTCCCATGGTGAGCATGAACCTGAAACACTTTCTAGAATGGAGTCCCCCAGAATTTGACCCCAGGACGACTGGACATTTCACCTGCACAACTACCCTAAAATTATGTAAACAGATAAAAGAAATACATTTAAATGTCATCCAGACAACACTTAACTAGCTGTTTTTACCAACTACCCTTCATGGAGTCAAATGACTTTCAGTTAGACAATGAAAAAACAGAACTTATTGTTTCTTTGGAAACAGGAAGGAGAGTTACAAAAGAGCTCGGCTCCAGAACAACTAAGACAAAACTAATATGAAAAAATGCCATTTGTAACAGTTGACCCAGAATTGAGCATCACTGCTCAAAGACTATTAGTCAACCAGCTTTTCGTCATCTTAATTAAAAAAAAGAAGAAGCAATTCAGTGGTCCTGATCTTCTGCATGTTGGACTACTGTTCTCTGTCTGTTCTACAAAAACAGCTCAGATTCTGAGGCTCACATTGCTTCTAGAAGTTCAAATTTTTCCTTCTCTCATATGAATCACTAAATTGTTTGGCACCTAAGCACATGTCTCTATGTGGAACACAAACCCAGCAAGACTCTGGGATTTCCCTGCAGCAGGCAGCTGGTACAACCTCGAGTCAGAACCAGACAGTGTGAAGAAGCAGGGTGGAATCCGTTTTTCAATGTACTCAAATGTCTGCTAAGTTTACAATGAAGTCTAAACTATGTTAGATTCACTGCACTTCCCACACTCAAGCTGCTTTTTCTGTCTTTGGGTATTCCTAAGCTTTTTTCAGTTTTTATTTTTTAGTATCATCATTGCTTCTTATTGTGTGTTTTCCGATTTTTATGTTTGTTTTTGTTCCAACATTCAATTTCCCATATCTTTTTTAAGGAATTTAAGTGTTTCTCTTTGGGCTAAAGGGTCCAGAGGTAAAGCGGTGATCAGATTGGCGCCATTGTTAGGCAGTGAAACTGCCGTCAGTGTGTGAATGTGTGTATGGGGAGATGGGATTGTGACTATAAATCACTTTGGGCCATTAACGAAGGTAGAAAAGCGCAATTAGCCATTTGCCATTTGCCATTTTTAAATTACATTTAAAGCTGTCTAAATTTGATTTGCATTTGAATCAACTGATACAGCATCTTTATACATAGTCTCTAGTTAATTGCAGAGAGTTCGTTAAATGTTGGGACTTCAATATTTATTTAACATCATGATACATTGTGATAAAGTTCACCAGCACCATTCGCCTAGCAGGGCTGCTCGTTCCTGGTCCTGGGGATCTACCACCCTGCCTGTTTTCCAGCTCTCCCCTGCACTGCTTGCTGCTGATTACCTGGATCAGGGGTGTTCATTCAATCAGAATCTGGAGATATGATTGAGCTAATCAGCAGCTAGCAGGGCTTGGAGATCTGGAAAACAGTCAGGGTGGTAGATCTCCTGGACCAGGAATGAGAAGCCCTGGCCTATAGTTATCTGGGCTGAGGTCAGCTACAGCTTAAGCTAAGAGTGTTTTTTATCGTGTGTGGATTGTGATTTTAAGAGGAAACATGACAAAAAGAAACACTTTCTAGCAGTGCTTCATCTTAACAGAGAAAATTGTTGCTTTCTTTCTGACCACCTATGGCTGCAAGTTGCCACCCCTGCTGTTGAGCAACTCTATGCAGGAAAGTGGACTCTTTATAGATATCCAGCTGAAGAAAGTAATTAACTCACTGATCACAACTACTCAAAATACAGTAGATGTGACTATCTGTTTTATAACAAAGTTTTATGTCTTAAAAGATTACCTTTTAAAATCATTCATTCATTCATGTTCTATTCCGTTTTATCCCTTTCGGGGTCACAGGGCTGCTGGAGCCTATCCCGGCCACTCGTGGGCGAAGGCAGGGGACGCCCTGGACAGGTCGCCAGTCTATCACAAGGTCTTTTAAAATCAGATTACAGAGTTTATTTTTACTTCTCTTGGTGAGCAAAAAGTAGTACACTTGAAGTTTATTTTATTAAATATACTTGAGTATATGTATAGCTAGTATATTAGACCATGTATTTGTAGCTTTTATGTAGTGTAGGAAGTATACTAACTAAATCCATCTTTAAACTAAATTGGAACATTCTAAGTTTACAGATAGTATACTATAGATAGTTTATAAATAATACTGTTGAAGTATACTGCCTCACTTTTAGAATAGGTTATGCTTGTAGTACGTACACTTAAATAGACTAATTTTGCTAAAGAAGGTAATTTTTCATTTTGAAAGGAACATAAGTTATGAAATTATTGTCATATTACTAAATTTTGATCTAAATTTAATATAACTAAAAAGACAGTTTTTTACAGAAATGCTATACTACGTAGGAGGTTTACCCTGAGAATAAATAGGATGAAAGTCAATGAGTAATTGGGCCTAATCTCATAAAGTATGGGGACAAAGGTGTAGAGTGTTGCGAGATACTCTTGAGACAGAGGAGCAGGGTGTAAGAGTCAATGTGGGAGATGTGAAGCTAGCTGAAGTGGCTGAAAAACAACAAAGCCCAGATCCCTTGAGAGCTCAAACCCCAGACAGTCATGCAGTTCCAGAAAAACAAAGACATAGCTCTGTGGTGATGGCAGAGGAGAACCAGCAGACAATAGAGTAATGGAGTAATCAGGATACTGAAATTGCCAAACGCTGGTCCGGCACGAACAGAAGTGGCGTGCGACGGTGACAGGAGGAAAGCAAATAACAATTGTTCGGAACGTTTTTAAAAAATAGAGCACAAATGTTGTGTATTCCTATAAAAAAAACTACATGCTGCATAAAATGTGAGCCCCTCAGGAGTTGGTAAACACACATCAGTGGCACCAGGAGTGACAGGCTCTAACAGCAGAATGGACCAGCTTACCCATCACCACCAGTGACGTCTTCTGCATGTCCACCCCTGGTAACTTCTTCACTTTGCACTGGTAGGTGGCGCTGTGAGCAGGTGACAGCTGGTCGATCAACAGAGAGGCATCACCCTTGGAGGGGTCACCTGCAGCGAAGCTCAGTCCCCCTGACAAGGGACGGTCATCATGCTGGTACTGTGTGCTGCTCCCGTACGACAAGAGCTGCCAGGAAAATGAAGACAACCGAACGAGACTTCAGCAAATCACTCTGAAAGGTGCAGTTAGATGCAGAGTAATTTCTCAATTAGAGAACAAAATGCAATGTCAACGCCCCCCTACGCCTGTGACCACACTCAAATCACACCCCCAAGTCAGAAGCTTTAATGAGACTTTGTTTTAAATCGTTCAAATCCTGTTAGTCTAGTTTTTTTTTCTGTAATGTGCAGTTCTGTCTTTGCACCATCACTGGCCTTTTTCCAGCAGCAACAGGGAGCATTTTTCCAGAAACAGTGACAGACTCAGTGCGTGACTCTTGCCAAGTACTATGAGGCGGGGCAGCAAAATGAGAAAGTATTTGGAGGAGAATGCACTTAGACAGATATATTTCTCTTAATTAGCACAGGCCCACTCAGGGGGACGTGCAGTCTGTCTGCAGGACGGAAACACAATCCAAAAAAGAACTGTTAATCGCTGTCTGTGCATAATTAGCTTCTCTTTTTGTGTCTCATGAATGTACAATTGGGCAAATGTTTTCTCACATATCAGCATAATAAGTGTATTAAGCTGTCAGGATCGCCTGGTTCCAGCAGTTTACATTTAAATCTTTCAAATATGTCAATGCTAAATTGATATAAAGTTCAGCCTTTTGTGTCGGGTCAGTTCAGGTGTAACAATCAGGTTAATATATGAGTGTTTATTTTCCCTTTGTACACAATCTGTAATTATAACTTCTCTAAAGCAGCACAAACTGGATCTTGTCAGTTTTTGCACTCTTTCACTTTACTTGTTATCTAACAAAACAAATGTTATGCAGTTTTGAAGCAAGTTTAAAAAAAACTCCAATGAAAATTGTGTTTTTAACATGCTTTTAACATATTCTTGTGGTAATTTTCCGATGATGGAAGACATATGTACAGAAAATGAAGTTCAAAATTGCATTTCTGAGTATTTCTTTATTCAAATCGTTGTGAATCAGGGGCATAGAAAAAAAATGCAGTTTGAAAAAGAGCCTATAGCTGATTCATCCACTTGTAGAACACTAGTTCCATGTACGCCATTTTTTGAGCTTTTGTGTGGCTCAAAACTGTACAGATGGATATCTCCAATATTGCACGCCATCTTTGTGATACCAATAATGTTAAACTGGGGGTGTGAGGGGCTGTAAGCTAACCACAGAGTGTGTAAACACATGGATGGTGGGAAGTGGGGCAGACTTCCTATCTGCCAATGCTCCAACCACAAGTCAGAGGTGAACTTCTAATGAACTACTTCCACTCTGCAGATATCTCCTAGTAAATTACATAGTTTTTTTTTATAAAAATGGCAGAATCATAATTAAAAGAGAACTAGGGATGCTTTGAAAATATATCATCATGATCAGAATGGGACTTTAAAGAAATAACCTTGTTATAATCTTGAATATGTGAGAAAAAAAAGTGTTAGCAATGTTTCAATTTCCCTTTTTATGTCTTTTGTTGACTGTCATGCTCTTCTCATCCAGGTTTTCTAAACGCCAGTGTGACCACAGACTTTAATTTCATGGATGAGCTCTTTTTAGATAGTTTTCTTGTAAATACGGATGTGTCTTGGAAAGACGAGTGGAGAAAACATTAGCTTTATTTGCTCACCCAGTCTTGGCTCATCATCAGTGTGCTGCTCAGCAAATCAATAAATAGTGAGGAAACTTGTTTGCTGTTTTGAACTAAATTTCACAGCAAAACCTTTAGTTTTACTATCAAAAACTCCAAGCGGGCTTGAATCTTTTGACAGGTTTATGCAGTGATCTACTTCTTTCTAACTCTTCTTACCATTTGATCTTTCTGCGTGCTGTCCGGACTCACCACAGACCATTCGATGTCAAGCTCTCCAGTGTCTAATGGACCTGGAGTGTAGCTGCAGTTTAGTATCATGCTGTCTCCGGCAGCTTTTTGGATGGCCTGCAAACCCATAGATGTCACTTTCATCGCTTTAGCTCCTTCCAGACCTGAGAAAATGAAGTCAGTCCTTAAAATAATTAAGCCCATCACAACAGTTTCTTGTTTTCTTTGAATCAACAAAAACTCCTTTCTTTTAATATGAACTAATAGTGGAGCCGGTTAGGTTGATATTTCCGACGACGCATTTTGTGGTACAAGCACCAAATTTGACATGGTAGTAATTTAGGATCCCCTTTCAGAAAGGCATGTAAGCCACGAGATTAATCCTAAAATCCTAAAAATCCACCATTTGTAAAGATGGTGGCCATACACTTGATTGTAACAAAAATATTCAGCCCCCGTCTCAAAAATATGGGCCATTCATATATATATTTTATACAGTGGGGCAGAAAAGTATTTAGTCAGCCACCAAGTTCTTCCACCTAAAAAGGACGTTATGACATTTTTAACCAAAATCCCACAACCTACGTAAATGTCTTAAAAACCATATTTCATGCTTATCTGAAGCCTCTGTTTCCAAAATCTCCTCCACGTGGGCGTGGCCGTTGGTTCTAAGCTGTGTAGCTCCGCCCTTGATCCCCCCTGTTTGCAAGCTGTGTCTTGCATGGGTGAAGAGCTTGACACAAGTGGGGGCACAAACAACACCGACTGACATTCTCTATTCTCAAACATTTATCTTTAGCAATAAAGAAACTGGGAAAAGTGACATATTTTTGGGTCCAAATCAACACTTTTTAAACAATGTGCGGAGTTACAAAACAAATGGTTTACCAGACCCTGCTGTTTAATAAAATTACACACGAAAAAGATCTTTGATAAGCCCATGAAAAATGCTTTAAATTAGATTATAATTTAGGCTACACTGCACCAGCAAGCAACACTGGCTGTGTCTCAGAACTGATCTGATGCTAGCACATGCAGATTGTTGAATTCACAGCAAATAAGATAAAATGCCATAAAGAAAATGAATTGTTGCACGTAATTTTTAAAATACGTACAACCAGTGCTGAACATTTTTCTTAGTGGTATGGTTGCACAGGAAAGGTTAAGTTTAGGATTATAGATAAGGGTTAAACTGCATTCTCACCAAACGCCATTTGTGTTAGAGGCGGCCAGTTTCAATGTTACGTCTATGCTACAGACGCGACCTGATGTCCAGTGGGCAGGTGCGATGCAAAGGACTGGCAGCATCATGATTTCAGTGTGACGGTGCAATTAGGTACCTGTCTGAACCAAATTGCCCAACAGTAGCCGGGACGGGTACTATTGGGCGAAAGTGGGTACACCCTGAACAGTCTGTCATAGGGCCGATGGAGCTGAAGCAATCCTGATCACTATGCCAGCTCCCGTCAGGCGAGCTGGTGGCCAGACAGAGAGGGATGCTGAGGGATGAGGAGCCAGCCTTTATGAAATCTTTCTTATGTTTATCTAGGCAACAATAAAAAAAAGGTCCCCTTGGACAGATTTAAAATGTGTGCTAGGGAATGCAGCAATGTGCCATCTTCATTTCTCCCACACCTGAGCTGATTTGCACAAGGGGTGGGCAGATCGATCTGAGCATCGATAGTATGGATATTTTGGTCCATTCCTCCATGCAGTTCTCCTCTAGAGCAATGATGTTTTGGGGCTGTTGCTAGGCAACACAGACTTTCAGCTCCCTATAAAGATTTTCCATGGGGTTGAGATCTGGAGACTGGTTAGGCCATTCCAGAACCTTAAAATTATTCTTATGAAGCCACTCCTTCGTTTCCCAGAAAATGTGTTTGGGATCATTGTCATGCTGAAAGACCCAGACACGTTTCATCATCAATGCCCTTGCTGATGGAAGGAGTTTTTCAATCAAAATTTGACGACACATGACCCCATTCATTCTTTCCTTTACACAGATCAGCCTTTTTGCTGAGAAACAGCCACAAAGCATGATGTGTCCACCCCCATGCTTTACGGTACGGTGTTCTTCGGATGCAACTCAGCACAGTAGAGTTCTTACCAAAAAGTTCCATTTAATTTCATCTGACCAAAGGACATTCTCCCAATCCTCTTCTGGATCATCCAAATGCTCTCTAGCAAACTTTAGATGGGCCTGCAACATTTGCCACATGGCTAATGATTAAACTAGTCTTGTTAATTGGCTTATTGGCAGATTTCCTCTGAGCTCTTCTACCGTTCTCATAAATACTCTCATATATGCTTCAGATGCAATGTACACAATCGTTTGTCTTTTTTTTTGTTCAGTTTTATGTGACACTTACGCACACAAACAGAAGAATTTGTTCTTTACTTTCCATTGATGTTCATTCATGAAGCCAACGGAAATGACTGGAATTTATTCATTCATAATTCATGTTAGGGTTGTATTCACCTCAATTAAAAAAAAAAAAAAAAAGGAAAAATTTGGCAATTTTTACCAGAACCAGCCAGCCTTCAAAAGGAAAACACAAACAGGTTTTTGTTAAGTGTGAACTAACTTACATACAACTTATATACTAATACTTATGAGATTATTAATGTAAAATAAAGTAATTTATTTTGTTCTTGTGTTTGCATGTATGCAGGCTTTGAGTTACTGAGGGCGGGGCTAGAAAGGGGGGTGGGAGCATCATCCAGTGTTTTCGGCCAGGGTGTCAAACTAGGCAAAACTGCCTCTGTATGTAGCCAGGGGACCCAGGTCTGGGTCTCCCTGTGCCGTTCCCTGGCCCGCATAAATTAAAGAAAAAAATTTAAAATCTTGAATTTACTTGTGGCTAACATGCTTTTCTGAAAAAAAGGACCCTAAGTTACATCCATGCCAAAGTTGGTGCTTGTACCACAAAATGCACAATCTAATGACCGTTTCCATTATAAGCCCCAGTTTACTTAATTCATGCACAAAGCCTCATTACGCTGTCATGGATTTTCTGAGGGTTTTTGTTCCTAAACTAACAAAAACAGAGAGCAGCCTCCAATTGAGTTGCAAGGATTAAATAACAGTTTAAGATTAATTTCAGAGCAAAGTTGGAGAAAGAAGCAATTTAATAAAATGGGGTTTCAAACGCTAAAAGAGTGCAGCTTGTAGCGAAATAAAGCTGCATCTGCTTCACAAAAACATAATCTCAACTAACAAATCAGCTTCTGCACAACACACCACTCTCATCATTTCAATGGAGAACAACAAAGGATAAACTGATATATTTCTTTACTTCATCTTGACTAGAAACAAACTAATTCCTATTACAAAACAAATATTCTTCCTTGCCTGTGTTTTCTTTATTAAATATAAAAAAAGGGTGATCCAGGAAAAGCTGTGGCTAAACGTAAAATTGCCTTCCAGCTGAATCTAAGCCTGAACAATAAATAAGCTCTTCAGGGTTTCAAGTTTTTCGCTTAGTCCTGTTATAACAATCCGTGTAATGCTTTTATTCCACTTGGAGCCTGTACACTTCTGCATTTATGGGCATGAAATGAAACAACATTTAAAGTTGTGTGTACTTCCTAGAGAAAATATGATGTGCTGCTCGATCTGTAGGGAAGCACAGCCTAAAGGAAAATAAAAAAAGACAGAGAAAAAGATAGCTGAAATCCCCCAAACACTGGGGAGTCAACAATCTTCTTGCAAAATAATCTTCAAACCTCTGTGGACAGGCTGGGACTAACATGGTAACATGAGGCAGATCAACTACTGAGGCCCGCTTCTCAGCAGCACGCATAGAGGTTACAGACACAGCTTTGGAAATAACATTTTATCTTGCAATTTAGAATTTCACACTTTTACACGTGTTTATGTGTGGACTGACATGCTCCTGTGTCGGACGTCTTACCTGAGCTCAGCAGTGCTGCTGTGCTCAACCAGCAGAGGAGGGAGGAGGATTTCCAGCCCAGGCTGAGAGACATCCTCCCATGAGCACAGCTTTCTCTCAGCATTCTGGTCCTCTTCAAAAATGAAGTGATGGATCCTCACAAATACACTACAACTGCTTATTAAAATGTACAAATATGGGTTTTCAATATAACCGATTTAATGGTGTTACCTACTTCTTCCAGACAGCTGTCCATGAACTACAGAGCAAACATCAGTGTGCTGCTGCCTGTTGCTCCTCCTTCATTCCTTATTAGCATAAAGCCTGCTGAGTGTATGCTGGCTTTACCAGTTTGACCTGTTTACCACAAAGTTCACTTTATACCACTTCTAGCCTGTTAATATGACCCTAAATCTGTCCATGATTGTTGAGCCTTGCACAAACCAAACAATGCACAATGACCAAAATAAAAATCTAAATGCGTTTCAGAAAAAGTACACATTCACTTTAAGAAACAACACCTCGATATCATCTTTTTTTTTTTTTTTGCATTTGAGAATAATGAAAAAAGTTCAAAATGAATGTTGTTTTTCTTTGAAAGAAAACCAACTCCTTATATCTGTTTTATTCAGCAGGTTAAAATTATACGGAGGAGGTACAGGTACCGGATCTCAGGTGACAAGAGAGAGTTTGTTTTAGCAGACAGAAAAAAAAGGTTTAAAGAAGTTTCAAGGGTTATTGTCATAAGAGTCTTTGTTCAAACACATTGCAATATCTTCTTACATGTAAGCGTTTAAATGAATTTGAAGAACATTGGACTCTGACTGTCTTGCATTTGTATGCTGTTGCAAAAAACAGTTGTTTTTTTTAAGTTTCACCCCTTAAGTTTTCATGATCTTATTTCAAGAAAGAGAATATTTGTTTTCTTTTAAATGCTATAGCTGATAAAGAACAAAACTCTGAGACATCTGAGAAGCCAGAACTCACTCCAACCACACACTCCCACTCCTTAAAAACAAAGAGCATGGCAGATCAGTCCACCAATTTAATTATTCAGATGACTTGTGAAGGCCTACAAAACAAAAGATTTAAAAACTGTTGTTTTTTTTAACATAATTAAATGTAAAAAATTCATTTTACTTAGTATGCAAGGCACCACCCAGGCCGGGCAGCCTTCTACCACAGTGCAAAATGGGTGACTGGTTACTAAGTTACCCTTTGGTGTGAATGTGAGTGTGAGTTTCTGTTTGTCTCTGTGTGGCCCTGCAATGGACTGGCAAACTCCTTCACCTCAAAAGTCAACCCCATGACTCTGAAATAGGAACAAAGCAGGTTTCGAGGATGGATGGATGATGGATGGGGCCAGGGGTGGTTCACCAATCATCGACTGGGGACTTGATACATGAGCAAGCCACTCTCCATTCACACTAGTTTTAGAACAGAGACATGCATTTATTTTGCCATCCAGCCATTTTCAGGAGCCATTGAATCTCTGGGGTGGCTAAATCCAACCAAGCTGCTGTTGGGCAAAGGCAGGATAGACCCTGAACAGGTTGCTAGTCAGTTGCAAGGCCACACAATCACCCCGCACACTCTCGCATGCATACATAGGGGCGATTTGAAGACATTAATAAAACTACAAATTATGTTTTTGGATGGTGGGAGGAAGCCAGAGTGCCCGCAGAAAAGGCGGGCTCTGAGGCGAGACTGTTCACCACTGCATCGCTGTGCCGCCCTACCGGTGCAACTAAAATGGTGAGTGATGCAATTTTGGAGCTAGAGTATGCACCGTACAGTTTTGAGCCAGATGCCAGATCAGACGAGGAAATCCAAAATATACATACTGTGTAGATCTGTTTGTCTACAAGTGGATGCATTAGAATTTGAGCAGAGTAGAGAGCTAGTGGCCCGCTCATTGTGGATTTTACGTCATAACTACAAGCTTTTACGAATGACATTTTTTAATCTGCTCCAGATTCACCACAATTTGGCTGGAAGTGAGGAATCCAGCTCCAAGATAAAAAAAACAAAACAATTTTGTACAATTCCATGTCTAATTGCCACTTCACCAAATCTTTGAGTTAGATTCAAGATGTGGCATTTTTAACTGACATACAGGAGGGAAGATATTTTCTTTAAAAAAATTACTTTCCAACTGTTCATTAATTACAGTTTGGATCAACCTTTTTATAACTTTTTGTTCCACGTTAAGGTGAAAAAACACAGTTAAAAATATGTTTAATGTTTCAGCATTCTGTAAATCTTAACATTAATGTACACTGTTAACACTGCACCACCTGAAAAAAGCTCACTTGGCTTTGTTTGCAGCGTGTTACATAACTGGATTTGTGCTTTAGAGGGTTGGTGCTCACAGTTCCAAAGTCCACTCTTACAAACACTACTCAGGCTGCACAAGATGACCTCAGTGATAGCCGAGAAAGCGAAGAGACTGGATTTGTTGGGCTCGCTCTTCAGTCTGTTGCCTGGCGTGCTCCTGCTTGTGCTGCCTTTACTACAGTGGATTATTCTGACTTTCATCACAAGAGACACTGACGTCAAACAACAGGACTAACTGGAGATTTTATATTCTCAATCATTTTTCAGGTTTTACAGCTTTTTTATTCAAAAGGGAGAATTGTTTTTATATTGCTTCACTTTGTGCTGCAAACCAACTTTTGACAATCTGTATTCAGCAGAGCATCAGTTACAAGCAAACACCTGCTGAACAGAAACCGGACTGTCACCCGATAGATTTGGCGCACTATGACTGCAGACATTTGGGATGTTCTTATTGTAGGCGCTGGGCTTTCTGGGCTCAGTGCAGCTCATTTGCTCCTTAAGAAGAATCCTAAACTGAGAATCCTGATCCTGGAAGGAAAAGGTCGGTGAAAAGTTTAGAAGAAAAGCATACCATTTTCCTCTGAACTGAGAGCAGCTTTGCACACTTTTCCAATCTAAATGAGTCTCATATTGTTGTCTCTGGAAGATCGAGTTGGAGGTCGCACAGTTTCCTATGAAATACCTGCGGCGGATGGTGCTGATCGCTGGGACTTTGGAGGACAGTGGGTTGGCAGGTGACTGAGACACACTTCAGAAACATGAATATGGAGTTCTGACTCTGTCTGACTCTTGTCTGCAACAGATGTGCTTGTTCAGTGATCAATAAAACCCCAACAGCAAAGCCACATTGACACCTGCTGGCTGCATAGAGTTGTAACTGTACAAAAAATAATTTCTCAAAATACCAGAATTACAAAACAGAACATACATTTATAAAACTAAGCTTAAACTATTTGTGTGATTTATGTTTTGCTCTAAATTTATCTCTTTGCATGTGAGTACAATCATGGGTAAGAATTGTTTTTTTCACTTCTTTAATTTTTACATGATGCCAGAAACAGTCATTCAAGTAAGATTTAACCATTCCTTGCTAAATTTTCACCAGCTGTCCGTCTGTCCATCCATCCATTTATCCATCCATCCATCCAGCCAGCCAGCCAGCCAGCCAGCCAGCCAGCCATCTTCTTTGCCAACCCAAACTACTTTATTTTTCAATCGTTATGAAAATTTTTATTGTAGAAGCTCAAATTAAGTCCAGGACAAGCAAGGATGCGTCATTACTCGATTCTGGAAAGTTTTTTGGGGTTGTCCTTGTCTATGCAGGCTGGACATGGTGAAGAGAAACTAATATTTTCTAAGAGGATTTATTTTGTTTATAAATTTAGACTGAATTCTATGGGTCGCAAAGAAAGTTTGCTTTCGTAATTTGCTTTAAAGTTAGTGGTTGTGCTCAAATATGCCCTAAAAGATTATCTCTAATATCACTTATTATTCTTTACCTCATATTGCACTCAGAGAGAGAAAGTTGCAAACTTGGTGATTGAGGTTCTAACCTTCAGTTACTGCTCTAAAGGAAAAAGTTTATTTGAAAAACACATGATAATCATTGTTTAAAAGCATTTTTCTATATATCATGCCTGCATTTCACAGCTTTAAAAAGTAAAGTTAATTTCATTTCTCAAGGACCCTGCACTAAATTGATGCTTAACGCACCTAACGGGTCATAAGGGTGAAGTTTTTTTGTTTTATCTCTTTAGTTAATCCCTTTTAAAAGCTACATTACATTATTATCATGAAGTTAGAAAAATGCCTGTTTTTCTCTTGCAGAACACAAAGACATGTCTTGGAGCTCATTAAAGAACTGGGCTTAGAGGTCTACCCCCAGTTTAATGATGGTAAGAAGGTGCTTCATGTCGGCGGGGCGGCTTCCAAAGTCCGTGCATACAAAACCAGCATTCCTGCTCTGTCACCACTGGTGCTTCTGGACATGAGTCAGCTCCTGTGGAAGGTGAGACCACTGCCACAAACAAAATGCTGTTGCTTGTTTGTTACTGTCTACACCACTCTTTCTAGGTCTCTGAAGAAATTATAATAGAGATGTTTTGATGAACTGGTATAAATAATGTGGCCTTCTGAGCTGAACTATCAAGGAGGAAAAGACTAGGGTGTGACTCATCTTTTGGAACAATTTCCAATAATTCCATGTCTGATAAAAAATACAGACATGCAAAAATAACTTATTTGATTAAACATTATTATGGGTTAAAATGCAATCAGTGGTGGGAAAAAGATTTTGCAAATGCTAACACACACAACGATTTTATTTAAGGCTTGATCAAGATGAAGCAAAATTTGACAAAACGTTTAGAACACAAAATAAACCCCGACAATATAAAATAGATGCTATGCACAAACATACAGAGGCGGGTAATATATGAACATCAGCCTTTACAAGATGAAAAAAGACATACATGACTAAACAGGCTGAAATACTATAGCGCTTCAAGAATTAAAAGACCCATACAAAAATAAATTTTTAATTCAGCCACTTAATATTTTGTCTAATGTATGTTTTTTTTGCTCTCTAATCTCGAATCTTAATCTCAAAAAGTTCTAGGAAATTATGTAACCTCAGAAAATGAATAGCTCTGATATGCCCTCCATTAGACTGATAAGTTTCTGCCTCACAACTGAGAAAAATGTGCTTTAGTCATGAAATCTTGCCTCAGTTGTCATGCAATGATCAACACTTTTTCCTTGGCCAGGGGTGCAACCTAAATGCCAAAAGTGTAATTTGGTCCCGTTTCTTACCGACCGTGTCTTTGTACCAATTATGCTATTAATAAATTCACACTATTCATATATGAAATGTAAAAACACAAATCTACTGTAACGATAGTTTACAGATTTACAGAATTGAAAAGATGAATTTTCTATCATTATGATTTTGGTTCACCACCATCTTTTTTTCCTTTTTACTAGCCATTACAGACATGACGACATTGGTGTAGAATCTTTATCTATAAATATAAATGCAATTGTTTACCTAAAGAACTTTGCCTTTGAACACCAACTACCACTGTTGTACTGCAGAACAGAAGGATATTAGCTTTATGTGCACCAATGTGTGCACTGGACATCTCAGGTAAAGCAACTTAACTAAAACAAAAGAAACAAAACTATAAAAGCACTATTTATCAAATTTTTTGTTTTTTATTTCTTCAAAGACAAAGAACCACAATAGAGGATTAAAACAGACGCAATAGAGTGATAAAGTAGCTTCATGTGGCACTGGATCCTCAGGTTGCAGACTCCTGTCCTGTTTTTTTTTCTTGGAAACTCCTTTTAAATCTCAGTTTCAAGAGTTTATCGTCTTATTTTGAAGTGAAGCAGTGTGCCCAAACCCCTAGATTCTCATAAGTAAATGAAAAGATATACTGCCCCCAGTCTCTGTCTTCATCAACAGGAGACCTTGTTGGTTCTCAGTGATAAGTTGTCATGTGAGGGTTGTGTGTACTCTGCACTCAGATTGAAAGGCTGCGCAGAACAGTGTGTGTCCAGGATCCCTCTAAGACTCCCAACGCAGATGAACTTGACAGCATGACTCTCCACACGTACATCGAGCAAAATGCATGGACTGCAGGTCAGTGTCAGCCTCAGCCTGAGTTAGCCTCCGACTCTTCCTCAGCTGCTCTTTCTGTCTGAGGAGAACTGCCTGAACGACACTAGCCGACATCTCTGCTTTGAAATGACAAGACAGCATGCAGTCAAACACTGTGCCTGCTGCCCTACACTGTAATGTTTTTATAAATTAAATTTAAAAACATTTTGTGTTCCCTGACAGTAAACTAAGCGATTATGGGGTCTCATGCCGTGAAGCTCAAAGTGACAGCACTAACAAAGTCACCTCCAGAAATCATTAAGTCTTTGTTTGACCTGCCATTGAGCACTTATCCACCTGACGAACAGAGTTCTGTTGAAATGTTGTGACCCAGATGTGGAGAAGACTTTGACTTTGTTGGCTATGATCAGACATTTTGTGTGGAGTGAAAAGACTCTCCGGGGTTTATTGACTTCCCACTGAAAGAAGTTGACATTTGACAGGATGATTACAGATAATGATCATCCTCTCAGGTGGAACGGGGGCTCTTGTGGTGGGAGAGCAAACAGTTTTTTTTTCCTTGACAGCATGAGACAGCCGTAAAGACTACTGTCTGTGCTGGGAAATGTTTTGGACTGGTTTGTGTCTGAAAGCAAGCATGTGTCTCCTCCCCTATCTTGTAGAATTAAAAGAGCAAATTGGAGTGAGCAGCAGATCTGTCTTTGGCATGGAGCCAGCCCAGATGTCCTTCCTTTTCTTCCTCATGTATGCTGCAGCAGCTGGAGGACTACTGGCACTTCTGGAGAGCACTCCCGGTTGTGCTCAGGAGCTCAAAATAAAGGTACACCACTCCAATCATAATTCCCTTGGCTGCATATTGTTGACTCAAGTGTTATGTCAGAATGAAGGAGCCAGTCTCTCCTCACTTGAATTAAACTCAGTCCCTTAAGACATCCTGCTCATCTCCCATCATGTAAAAGAATGCATTTCTTTATCTGTACAGCATTGATTTGGATTATCTGATCACCCACGGTTTAGCCTCTGTATTGGATTTTCATCATGAAATCTGTTTCATTGATTGTGTTTTAACATCGACACACCTTTTACCACAGCAGTTGAATTGACTGAGAGTGAGAAAAGTTATTAAACAGAATTCATGAACTAGTCTATTCAAAGAGCATTAACAATGCCTTTTTTGTAAGAAGGCACTATTTTTTTTGCTGTTTTTTCTTTTCTATCTGCGTCAGAAAAGGCAAAGAAGAGACTGCTGTTAGCATGGCAACAGCAAAACTCCCGAAGGAGCTTTACTTTAACTGATCTGCTATTACCTTACAAAAAACGCCTTAATAAAACAAACTTGAAATCTTGTATTGTTTATTTACCCCTTGCATTGTCCCACACTAAAGAAGCAAAGTAAGAGTTTTAAATTCCATGCTGAAAAGAAGAACATTTTTATAACTTTTCTATTCAGGTTTAATTTCATGTCCTTTGCAAAAAAACACATACAGGAGATATGTTGTTTACAGTTCATTCTAAAATAATCTAATAATATAATATATATATATATTAAAAAAATATTTAAAAAACGCCCCTCTCACCCTCCGCGGGTGGTTTCTCCTCCAAGCTCGGGTCCTCTACCAGAGGCCTGGGAGCTTGAGGGTCCTGCAGTATCTTAGCTGTTCCTAGCACTGCACTATTCTGGACTGAGAGGTCTGAGGTCTTTCCAGGTATCCGTTGTAGTCACTCCTCCAGCTTGGGGGTTACTGCCCTGAGTGTTCCAAAAACCACAGGCACCACTGTCAACTTCACTTTCCATGCTTTCTCCAGTTCTTCTCTGAGTCCCTGGTATTTCTCAAGTTTCTCATGTTCCTTCTTCCTGATGTTCCCATCACATGGCACTGCCACATCCACCACAACGGCTTTCCTCTGTTCTTTATCCACCACTACAATGTCTGGTAGTGGTGTTTCGGAGGTGTTTCCCATTTTGACCTTGGGATTTCCAGTTCATATTCTGCACACATGCTCCTATATATTATTCCAGCCACTTGATTGTGGCGCTCCATGTATGCCTACCCTGCCAGCATCTTACACCCTGCAGTTATGTGGGTGTAAGATGTGTAAGAAATGGACTAGATGTGAGATATATATATAAATATACATACATATATATATAGTGTACACTGATCCTCAGGGTGGCTGTGGTTTTGTAACTTTGCTCAGTTGGTGCTAAGGGGCCCAAAGTGTGCCAAGAAATATATTCCACCCCATTACACCACCACCAGCCTGAACCATTGATAGCAAATTCCGCTTCAAGGTTGGATGTGTTGTGAATTCACATATGCTCTTTTGCAGGCCTCGGTTATAACCAGTGGTTGTTTGAGTTACTGTTGCCTTTTTATCAGCGGGAAACAGTGTGGCCATTCTCCTCTGACCTCTGGCATTAACAAGGCACACAGAACTGCCGCTATGTGGATATTTTCTCTTTTTCTGACCATTTTCCTGATGGTTGTGGGTAAAAAATTCCAGTAGATCAACAGTGTCTGAAATACAAAGACCCACCTGGCACCAACAACCATGTCAAGTTCAAAGTCACTTAAATCACCTTTCTTCCCCATTCAGATGGTCGGTTTGAACTGCAGCAGATCATCTTGACCATGTCTACCCGCCTAAATGAACTGAGTTGCTGCCATGTGATAGGCTAATTAGAAATCTTCATTAACGAGCAGTTGAACAGGTGTGCCTATTAAAGTGGCCAGTGAGCCATGGGCTTTTCAATCGTTTCTGCTTCTTAAAGCTACTAAAGTCCTGGATGAATTTATTTAAAGTAAATAATAACAAGGCAAATATGTGTTTATTTGTTTGTGGAAGCAGAAAAAGACAATCAAGCACCAATAAGGAGCTGTAAGCTCCAAAGGAATGAAGACAAAGAGTTAACTCATGTTTATCAACTTTCATCTCAATTCCAGTGACTGAATCTGCTATTTCCCCATCTCAGTCAAAGCTTCCTGTCCCAACAAAATGTAGGTTTTCCTATTGACTGTTTTTTTCTCCTGGGCTGCACATTGGTATTGAGATTTGCACTGTTGTTTCACACCAAGAAAGCCTTAACTGAGTTATTTGTGTGGAGTTTGTATATTTTCCCCACGCAAGCCCCCAAACACTTATTTCACAATTTGATAGGTGATTCTAAATTGTCTAAAGTGTGTCTGTGGCCTTGGTATGGACAAGAAAACTGTCCATGCCTTTGCCCTAAAGTAGCTGGAATTGGCTACTGGAACCCCTGTGACCCTGTTCAGGGCTAAGTGAAAGAAGAAGATGGATGGATTTTTATTATCTCCTGTAAGCTGGACTGTTATACCATTTTTTCAGCTTTTCCAAAAACAGTATTTAAAAAGTTGCAACTCATGCAGATCATACACTTAAAAGCTAAATTTTTTGAATGGTATAGGCCTTTTAAAGTTCTGCTGGTGTCTGTTTTTCAGACTAAGATTTATAAGAGGCATTCAGCTTGTAGAACCCGAGGTTAGAAGTAATTAGATTGAAGCTCATTTTAGCTGCTCTGCAGGGAAATGACGCAACCAGGTCCTTTCTGAGCTCAAATGTACTCCAACTCTGTCTATCAAAACAACCATCCAAACCGCTGAATCCCTTTTGGGGTCTAACAATTTTTTTTCACTGTCTTTTATTGCTTGAAATATAAAGCTTTTGGTATCCTTACAAAGGGCTGTATTTCACACAGAAACCTTTCTCCACTCCAAATCTGTTTTTGAAAGAAGTTATAATATTCAATAATTTTTTCCCCTTGATTGCAGAGCCTCATATAATTTTACTTTAGCTTTTTCTTGTTTTTTTTTTTACAGTTTTTCTCAGTCGCTTTAGTACAATTCTCAGATCAGAATTGAAGTTTGCAAATACGTGTGTGCATTTCTCAAAACAATTTGAACAAACAGCAAAACACTATTGATTTCTGGCAAAAGCCTGTAACTTGCTCAAAATCTTTAGTTCATCTCTCAAAACTAAGTCTTTATGTCATTGAACATGTCAGTGCCATCAGAATGTCAAGTCCTTGTGTCATTGTCTACGAACAAGACAGTCAAATTATTTAGTCATGCTGTCAATATAACTGTGTACTTTAGCGGGAGGTTCTGATGTAAACTATGGCTAAAGTTCTGATGACAATTATTGTAAAATGTAAGTTACACCTTTTTTGTTTGATTGCAAGAGACTGGACAAGATTCACATTTACACTTTTATTGTTCATATTGTAATTTGTTGATAGACCATGTCATACCAACATAGAAAAAACCCACTGCAAACAGTAAAACAAAGGGGAAAAAAAGATAGGACAATATTCTGTACAACAGCACAGGCAGTGCAGTAGGAATTGGTGTGGTCTTCCTACACCTCTTGTCTTTCCTGTTTGTTACAGTAAGCTACAAATTCTCATCCACATCACAGCGAATATCCTGTCTTGTAATGCAGCGAAATATGTTTGTCACATTATGACAACTTGGTCAACCATTTTGCAGTTAATGACTTATACGATGAACTAATGACTAGGTGTTTTGAGGAGTAAGACTATTGCACAGTGAACTATATACCGGTAATACATTTTGATCAACATGACATAAACAATTGATAATGTAGCAAATAGCAGAGAATTGTACATAATCATTTGCATGGATGTACCAAAGCAATTGCAACTTGTTCAAAGAAGTGAGAAACTGCTTATATGATGTGCACAAGTGACATCATGATGTGAAGATTGAACAAATAGTTTTGGGAATTTCATTCTGATCTGAGAATTGTACTAAAGCGACTGAGAAAAACTGTAAGGATGCCTCTCCCTTATTTGTTTTTGGCATCCCAAGATTGCATCAGCATACCAGATAACTTTTAGCCCATATCTGTCTCTCCACAGGGAGGCAGCCAGCAGCTTTCAGAGTGTCTGGCAGAACGTGTTGGGTGGAAGAATGTCCGGCTGGGCTCTGCTGTGACGGCCATATGGCAGGTAGATACAGTAATGTCTCACTCAGGGACTGATGAGGCGTGACTCTGAGATAACAGCTTCCTCACTGGAGAAACAGGCCGACTCCTGTGAAAGCACTGTCTGTTCCGCCTCAGTGTCCCCTTTATCTTCGGTTCACAGACCAAGAGACTCCTTTCTATGCTGAAAATTCATAATCAGGATTATATCAATTTCTTCTTCCCTTAGGCCAATAAAATTTTTAATGATCACTATATATACAAATACATTCTATATGATTATTTTGATAAATAGTTTTTGGCTCATGATTTAATTTTATTTTTTATTCTAAAACTATCAAATTCACCGTTTAAATTTATTCAAAATTAACTTATGATAGTGCTTTAAATCTTTAGGGGGGCCGATTTAGCTCGTGCTGGTGAAACCAGCATTCAAATCCAGGCTGCTCCCTGTTCCCTTCTCTGCTTCTGTGCCGGTCCCAAGCCCGGTTGGATTGAGAGGGTTGCATCAGGAAGGGCATCCGGCGTAAAAACATTGCCAAGTTAACTATGCAACTCATCCTCGAGGGAGGGTTGTTTCGCTGTGGCGACCCCTGAAGGGAGAAGCCGAAAGTGAAAAAAGTGCTTTAAATCTTTAAAAAACATTATTATGATTAAATATGATTTAAAATATTTTAGAAAATTCTTAATTTGTTCAACTTATTTCAAAGTTTTAGCAACACATTTTGGAATAAAAGCATTTGCTGAATAGAAAAAAAAGAATCCTTTTCAATATTTTCAATTCAATCATAATAAAATGTATGAACTAAAATTATATCAATAACAAATTAACAACAGCAAAACGTGAACATGTATTATTTATTTGATTAACTGCCTCCAGCAGTTTGCATGCATGAATTTAAGCACAGCTGCATTCCGATTCATGCATAACTTAGTTAGATTAAAGTTTGTCTCAATATATCTGAATCATGTCTTTTTCAGTTGGGTTGTCAAGCTACGTTCACACTGAACGTGATTCGTGCGTCAGGGGCGTCCAGTATCAATGTTTAGTCGATGTACAGACGTGATCAGAGGTCCTGCGTTGTGATTGGAGCATCAGGTGTGGTGGCAGCGCATTTTGAGTGTCATGTCGTAGGTGTTGCAACATGTCCAGAGTTCAAATATTTAATCTTTGGTAAAGAATTTACAACGTGTCAACCAATCAGGGTTCAGCTTTAGCCCATGACATGCCGAGGACATGATCAGTGGGTGGAGTCAAAAACCAACATGAGGGAGGGTCGGATTACTTTTCTCCAGACCTTTATGACATTTTTATCAGAAACCTGTGAGTCTGCTTTTTGAGTGTTTCTATTTCTCTTACCTGTTAGGGGCTCAAAACATTTACTGTTAAACATGCATCTCTAACTAAAATTAATCACTGTTTCATTGGATTGAATTCCAGTTAGTTTTTCCTTTGTTTACCTTCAAGTTAAGTAAACTTGAAGTTCTCATGTCACTCCAAATGTTCAAGAGGCTGGGTACGTCTTTGACATTTACACAGTCTGTCTAAGTGCTAACACATGCTGGTAGACACAAAAACATTCACACTGACATTCACAGCTACAGGCAATTTACAGCTCACCTCAGCTGGGGAGCAGCACAGGCTAAAACCCCGAAAAGATGTCCCAGATGGTGGGGTTGCATTCACAGGACACAGTCTGAACTGCTGCCTGTTAAAGGAGATGGAGCCGTTTTTAATTTAATGCTTCTTTAGAAGTTCAATCAGGACTTTTTTTAGGATATTTTTTAGATTTTTGTCCATCCTGTTCGGCAATAATCTGCAAAAAGTCTTCTTCTATCACAGTGTTTTTCAACCTTTTTGGAGCCACGGCACACTTTAACCTTGACAAAAATCCCGCGGCACACCAGCACCCCCCCCCCCCCCCCCCCCAAAAAAAGCAGAAACTCATAGTCTGTTTTGATCTACAGCCCCCCCCCCCCCCCCCCGCCAATCTAACGTGCATTTTTGTGATAATTGTGGCAGAAAAAGCAGGAAGTTGCAGATGTTTTTTCTAAAAGATGTAATAAAAGTTAAGTTACATACAAACTGTATATTCGTTGTGGTTTCAATCCGTATAACAAGAACGACTCATTGTACGCTAAGCCGCTGTCCCTTTAAGCCAATGCATCATGGGAGATGTAGTGTGAATACGGCGAGAAAACGGCAGAAACACTTGCGTCTCTGAGTTTCATGGTTTTGTTCACTTGTTCCACGGTCTGATACCGGATTCTGTGGAAAGCTACACCGCTAAAGACGAGCTTTAGCTGGTGTTTTTGTTGGAAATGAGTGAGTTATGAGCTAAATTGGAACAAGGAAGTTTAGACTTTAAACACTTCTGATTGGTCAGACTGATGACATGTGATTAAGCCTTCAAGAATGATTGGTGGAGTCGTGGAGACAGTAAAAGCTGCGGGACTTTTCAGAAAACAGTTATAGCTGCAGGTAAATCGCGGTGCCGTCATTCTTATCAAAATGTCTTTAATAGAATCAGTTAAACACAAAGAAATAAGTATTTTATGATCTTTCATATTCCTAACTACTCAGTGTTTTATCAGGACCTGTTTGGATGAACAAAGAGCTGATTTCCTGGAGATGGTTAATGTTTTTAGATCAGTTAATGAGGGCAATTTTCCACGGCACACTTGACCATCTCCCACGGCACACTAGTGTGCCGCGGCACACTGGTTGAAAAACACTGATCTATCAGACTAACAGTTGATCTCATTGCACTGAGAAGTTTCTATTAAAGCTTTTCCTGGGAAGTCCATTTTCTCAGAAAAAATTGAACATTGTCATGTCTGTTAGTGGAAGACCTGATTCATCTTTTATTATGGGCAATAACACTGATAGGGGTAGAAGGGTAAGTAAATGCACTCATTATGCACATTTATTGAACAAAATTTCGTAGGAAAACTGTAATGAATGTTTCATAAACTCTGCTTTACTGACATTTGATCATTAGGGTGCATTGGGCTGCATGCATTATTTTACATGGATACCATTTATGTCTATGGGTAAGCAGCAGGAAATCAACGGGACTTTCCCCCCACATTTGCTCCATCTGATCATCTGAGCAGACTACTAAACCAGTTTCATTTGTGTGCTAGAAACCCTGCAGAACCTTTGGATGATTAATGAGTTCAGAGTATGCACTAGCGAGCAACTCACATTTAAATGAGTGAAGCATAATTTTTTAATCCATTATGTAACACAGGGTAATGCAGGGGCTGACACGTCGGCTGTCAGATTCAGACTATACATTATTGGAGTACAGGTCAGAAAATGTGTATTAGACAAGACAGTCTGTCACATTTAAGGATTTGCACTGGAAGAAACTGATGAAACTTATTTTTGAACACAAAGACACATGTGTAACACAGGGATGGGCCTTGGTTTTCCCAAACACAACTAAGGGAAATAGCAGATAACCCCTCTGAAGAAAAAATTCCAATTAAACATTACCATAGATGGTAACACTTCCTAATACTCCTGCTTTTCAAAAATGGTCCAAATAAGCGCATGTGACTGCACACGATGCACACTCCTGTTTGATGTACAACACATTTAGACAAAACAAGATCTTTAAGAAGCAAAGCTACTGTAGATTCTGTGCTGTGAGCAGCAAATGAACTATGATTGACTCTGACGTGTGTCAGTGGGTCTTCAGACCAAAAATAGAGACTGGGATATCTTTGCATTTAAATTATTAATGAGAATTAGTAGGAGAACTGATGAGAAGTGTGTGAGAACATGGGTACTATTTTTATAATCAGAGAGGTAAAGTGCTAACAACACTACTAGATATGATTTTTTTTAGTTTATATGTCTCAAAATGATTGTCAACATCAAACACAAAGGTAATTGATTTGAACTCAAAGTCAAAGTCAACTTTATTGTCGATTCTTCACATGTGCATCACATACAATGAATCGAAAGATCACAAAGACAATAAAAAAGCAAAGCAAATAAAAAAAAAAAATTACATTGTAGAAATCAAAACAAAATTCCAAAAAAACAAAACAAAACTGAGCATGCATTAGTCTCCATGATCCCCTGGGTGTACTCTGCTCTTTGCCTGATGACAGCCAGTTCCAAGGCCGAAATGGTTTTGTATGGTTAGAAGTACTTTTTGCACAACAGGCAACATTCAAATTGATATAGATTTGTATTCTGACGGAAGCAACTGGTAAGAATATCGAATTCCAATACAATAGTAATGAAACAACAAAATAAAAGTACCGGTAATGGAGTCAAACTCTACTTGACTTCAGTTTATAATCATTATATTTAATAAATCGAAAGTGACCTATATGTGTATTTGCAAAGCTCTCTATTTATGCTTATAAGTAATTATATTGCTAAGAGGATTGCATCTTCTTCTAACATTTTGTCCATTTATCTTTGTTTCTTAATCAATGTCTTACTTTATTTCTAAAATGAGTTTGATTTATCTGTGTGGTATCTTGTATTGTCTAAAAATAATGCTTAAAATCAACCAATAATTCAAATCAAATCCAACAAATAGAGCACAATTTGAAAAGGTTTTCCAGATAAGTCATTAGGTTTCTTTCACACTGTTCTTAACAACAAGAAAATATGATTTCAGTGAGAAAACAGAGCAACCTGCTAAAAACGTCCTTTTTAAATTTTTTAAATGTTTGAACAGGATGCAGAATGGGCCAAAGTGATGACATCCAGCGACACCTTCCTGTGCAAGGCCGTGATCATCACTTGCCCCCCTCATTTGGCAGGTCAGTGTGCTTCTGCCACTTCTGTTGAGTTGCTGAATGAAATTCTCAGTGATGCAGAAGTCTGCTAAATGTGGCAAACTGGTCATCCAAGCAGATAAACTGATGAATTTTCTGAATCTTTTTTTGGCTTTGGGGTGTGGGAGTCACTTTGACTTAAGTATGTCCTGCCTGACTTCAGACTCCTGCCTCATGAGTTGCTTGGATTAGATTTTTGAACCAGCGCAGGAGTCAAGGCCAAAACTTTAACTTGGGGCTAATGTGACATTTGTTATGGTTGGCTGTGGGAAGCTGTAAGCGGTAAACGCGTCACTACCAACTTCTCTGAGAGTAAAGTATGGATCCCTGTGGGCTTGTAATTTCTTGGGCTAGTGCCTGAAAGCTTTAACTGTACCAGTTAACATCACAGTGATACGGCACATGATGCAGAAAAATAAAACTTTGAAGGCATCAACAGAATAAATTTTGTTAAAAAAATAGCTTACATCTGATTATTGCCTTGCAAGCAAACTGACATCATGATTTGATATTTCCCTTGAGCTATGTATACTTTAATTGAGTTTTTTTTTCTAAAGCCTGCTCTCTGGTTTCTAATTAACTTCAAGCCAAAACTTTGCTGACTTTGATTTTGATGGGGATTTCATTTTTCCCTTTCGGCATTTGTGTAGTCAAGGCTTATTTCTCTGGTCTAATATTTGCGTTTTCATCTTTCCTCCATAATATCCCCATGACTCAGCATGTTTCTGCCTAAGACAGCCGCCAGGAGGTTTGGTGGAGGTTTGGGATGCATCATGCTGAAAGGTGCAATGATTTATAAGTAGATTGTCTAAAATCATACCTCCGATATCAAATGCCCAGTGAAATACTGACATTGTGAGCTTCATTCCATCTTTGCTCTCCCGCCCTTTTTTAATATTAAAATTACAACCAATCCTGCACCCTGTAGACAAACAAAACACCTGATGCTGTAAACACACCTTAATTCACGCAAAAGCTCTTTTGAAATGTTTTTACAGAATTGGCTCATCTTTAATGGTTTTGCTGGATTGACTGACAGACTCTCCTCAGGAGGAGAAAAGTGAAAATACTGATTGGATAAATGAGATAATAATCACCCCTGGCTGTTTTCTGCCTGTTTCTGCATAATAACTGGTTGTTCTTTTTTATTATGGTAAATTCAGAACAAAATTACTATTAAACCTAGCAAATAAACGACATTTGAACCAAAACATGTGCAGTTTCCTAGTAATGTTTTTAGGTTACAGATGAAGTTTCCTGCTTGAGATCAATAAATTTACATTAAATTCTCACATCGTTTTAAGTGAAAGAACTTACTACAGTCACAGTTTCTTATTGACTAAGACTTTCCTTCATCAGTGTATAAGATGAGATAAGATTAGATAAAACTTTATACATCCCACAATGGGGAAATTCTTTTATCTCCAGCAGCAAAAAAAGACATATAGAAGTACAAACAGCAAACACAAAATAACTAATTAAAGTATTTTTGTATGTATGTATGTATGTATGTATGTATGTATGTATGTATGTATGTATGTATGTATGTATGTATGTATGTATGTATGTATGTATGTATGTATGTATGTATGTATGCATGTATGTATGCATGTCTATCTGTCTGTCTGTCTGTCTGTCTGTATGTATGTATGTGTGAGTACACATACTCATGTAGACATGAATACACATAAACTGACAAAAACTACCAATTTATTTTTCAGAATTTTTTTGGAAGATGAGAAGACACAAGTTAAATTATGTTAAAATGATTCTTAAAGTTTCTTACTATTATAACAAATTATTTAGAATTTTGGACTAAATTTGATTTCCCGACATGTTGAAAGTCCTACTCTGATCTTTTTTTTTATCTATATTCAAAGAGTTCACAGTGGTCTTTTAATTATGATTAAACTGTTTTCAGCTAAAATAAAAAAAAACTGTGTTGTTTTCTAGAACAGTGGTCTCCAACCTTCTTTGGGCCATGGACCGGTTTAATGTCAAACAATACTTTCACAGAGCGGTTCACACGGGGCTGAAACTTGCATTTAGTATTTTTAAACTTCCGGTTTCAGATAAACATATTTACCAAATTAAAATAGTACTACAGAAATTTAGTCTGAATCTGAAAACATTTGTAGATTTTTTCTTTTTTTTTTACAGATGACAAAGATTTAATGAAACATAGTTGTAAGAAAATCTTTCTGATTTGTAAAAAAAACTTAGTAAAAGAAACATTACAGTTCATGTTTTCATGGAGTAACATTAGAACAATGAGAACTGAACCCAGTCCTAGGTCATCTTTTAGAGCAAAAACATTTTTATTTATTTATTTATTTACATAATTCCTGATTCATTGTGTATTTTTTAACACAGAAGAAAATTTTCTTTGCTCAAGTTTCTTAATAGCTGCCTGACTTATTCTTCCTTGCTGTAGGAAAATTCATAAATGTCCTTTTCACAAGTTTCCACAAATCAGCAACTTCATTCTTCGTAAAACGGTTATGGTTGGTTTAAACTTAGACTTTGTGATGAAGATGAAGACGTCTAAATGGATGCTAGCAACCGGACGGTAACTTCAAGCCGTTTATAAATGACATAAATTTATAAATTAATAAAATGACAACTGTCGTAAGACTGATATTTTATTAATATAATAAACACAAAATTCATCTTCATTATCTGCAAGTGAGATACATTAAAGTCATTTTCTACTGCATATAAATGCAAAGCGGCTTCTGTACGTCTGAACAACTATCTCAATAAGTCTGTATTTTGAGGAAGACTTCTGGTTTTGTCTGTAAATAACAGCTTAATTTTTCTTTAAAATTGAAGTTTTTTTTTTTGCCTTCCTCACTGGATCTTTTATATCCCAAAAACTTTCCAAACACATTTTTTTGTTTGTTTTTGATTAGCTTTTTAGCTTTGGGCTAATAACTTAGCTGTCTGAGTAGCTGCTTAAAATCACCTGACACGTCAAGACAGACGGATGTGATGAACAGAATCCAATAGTTTTCCAAAATAAAACTTTCTAAATAAAATGGCAATAATCTTAGTTGATGAATTTTTTTTCTTCCTGCGGCCCCGTACCATGTGACCCATGGACCTGCATCTGTCAGCAGCCTGAGATTTGGGGACCACTGTTCTAGAACATAGTTTCTGCAGAGCGACAGGGGTTCTTCAGAATTTAATTTTCAATTTGTGGGAGGGACCGTTGGCGTGGTGTAAGCCCACCCCCACTCCCCATCATCCACTTGTTTACAGGCTCTCCTTCAAGAAAACAACCCCAACCGAACATTAGCGGTGCAACAAACTCATGAGCATATCGGAGCTCTCCAGCCATACAGTTCTGAACCAAATGCCAGCTCAGACAAGAAAAAACAAAGACGTACATCAGGGGTGTCAAACTCCAGGCCTCGAGGGCTGGCCTTCTGCTGGTTTTCCAGAAATCCTGTCTTATCTCCTGCTGATTACTTGGATCAGGTGTGTGTGGTCAATGAGGAGCTTCAATGACAGGTTGGTTGGAAAACATGTTGGACATCAGAAACGAGCAGAGCAGGGAGCTTATGGCCTGCTGCTGTAGCTTACATCACAGCAACAAGGTTTTAACAACAGAATTTTCTGCTCCCGATTTACAACAATTTAAAAAAAGACACACTCAGAAATGAAATATAGAGCTTAATTTTTTTAATCTAAGTCCTCCATCATCAGAAAAATTCCACCAGGACATGTAAAAAACACCCAAAACATGATTTTCATCAGAGTGGATCTATTTTATAAAAGCCCACCAAAGTAAGGTCAGGTTTTTCCACTATTCAGCTTCCGATCTATGCTACTCTCAAGTCTGGGTTTTGTACTTCTCATTGTGAGCTTTAAATAAGGCCACATACTGGGTTGCATTTTGTTTGTGAGTGCCTTTAATTTGACAGAATGATAGATTTAATCTAAAGTGGGGTGAAACCTCAGCGTGTGAGCTAAATGAGTAATCAGAGCAGATGGATGGATGCATTTCTTTTTTTTATTATTTAGTAAAACACAAAATGTCAAATCGCTCCAAACACATATAAATGTATGTATTTTTACACTTCACTATTTTTATGTCTAACAAGGGATTTCAACATCCAGCATCCAAAAATTGAAAACAGTTTATAATGGTAAAAACACAGTTTCCCAGTAGAATCCAAAGAAAAAAAGGGAGTATTGCTAAGAAGTCAAAGCACTTTATTCAAACACACAGAAAAAATCTGTCAGAGGAAAAAAAATCCAATCTGTGCTGATTTGCCAGGTTAGCAAGATGTTGGAGCTGAACCTAAAGATCAGTCATTCAGTCTGTCCTTTTTTTGGTTCTAACCTGGCAGCAGATCTGTCACTTAAAGCTTCATATTAAAAGCCAGGGTCCTTAATGAGACAGGTCTGAGAGTAGTGTTCAATAATGCAGTATGGATTGCTTTAACTCCTCTGCCATCATGAAACACTTTGGCTTTAAATCAGTGACGGGAGGTTGGCTAAGACTCATAACCCTTGTGCTTTCCTAGGCACTTTAACATTGGGAATTGGGTCATCTAGACCCACTAGACCAGGGATCACCAACCTTTTTGAGACTGAGGGCTATTTCATGGGCATTAAGTGGTATGAAGGGCGGCACAGGACCTGTTTGCTAAAAACCTCCTAGCCCCCCCCATACACACCCACACATTTGTGTGCCCTATTTCTATTTGCGCATTTTACACACAAGAACATGCATGAATTTTCTTGACTCTTATTAAAGGGGGGGTCAAACTCAATTGCAGATGGGGTCTAAATCCAAAACACACTTTAGGTTGCGGGCCGAACAAGATAAACATTTATTGAACACACTAAAGCTAAACTTTTGAACCTTTAAAACTTTAACTTAACTTTAACTTTTTAAACATAAATGTGAATAAAAACAGACAGGAATATTAATTCAGAATAATAAATATATTCTGTCAAAATCATGCAAATATGAACATACAAAGCCAGGAAATATTAATAATTAGACAAAATAAAACAAATTATTCCGTTTTCTTTGCTCATTTGTCATTATTTTTACAGCTAAACTCCTGTCATCATTTTTAGCAATACGTTTATTTCTGCTTGGTGTGTGATTTTCTGTGTGAGTCCTTGGTCCTGTGTGTGTGTCTTTAGTCCTGTGTGTGTGTCTTTGGTCCTGTGTGTGTGTCTTTGGTCCTGTGTGTGTCTTTGGTCCTGTGTGTCTTTGGTCCTGTGTGTGTCTTTGGTCCTGTGTGTGTGTCTTTGGTCCTGTGTGTGTCTTTAGTCCTGTGTGTGTGTCTTTGGTCCTGTGTGTGTGTCTTTGGTCCTGTGTGTGTGTCTTTGGTCCTGTGTGTGTGTCTTTGGTCCTGTGTGTGTGTGTCTTTGGTCCTGTGTGTGTCTTTGGTCCTGTGTGTCTTTGGTCCTGTGTGTGTGTCTTTGGTCCTGTGTGTGTGTCTCTGGTCCTGTGTGTGTGTCTTTGGTCCTGTGTGTGTCTTTGGTCCTGTGTGTGTGTCTTTGGTCCTGTGTGTGTCTTTGGTCCTGTGTGTCTTTGGTCCTGTGTGTGTCTTTGGTCCTGTGTGTGTGTCTTTGGTCCTGTGTGTGTCTTTAGTCCTGTGTGTGTGTCTTTGGTCCTGTGTGTGTGTCTTTGGTTCTGTGTGTGTGTCTTTAGTCCTGTGTGTGTGTCTTTGGTCCTGTGTGTGTGTGTCTTTGGTCCTGTGTGTGTTTTTGGTCCTGTGTGTCTTTGGTCCTGTGTGTGTCTTTGGTCCTGTGTGTGTGTGTGTCTTTGGTCCTGTGTGTGTGTGTGTCTTTGGTCCTGTGTGTGTGTGTGTCTTTGGTCCTGTGTGTGTGTCATTGGTCCTGTGTGTGTCTTTGGTCCTGTGTGTATTTGGTCCTGTGTGTGTCTCTGGTCCTGTGTGTGTGTGTCTTTGGTCCTGTGTGTGTGTCTTTGGTCCTGTGTGTGTCTCTGGTCCTGTGTGTGTGTGTCTCTGGTCCTGTGTGTGTGTCTTTGCTCCTGTGTGTGTCTTTGTGAAACGTATCAGAGGGATTTGATTATTTAAAAACCTGTTAATGTGAAAATCATGTTTAGGTCTCATAAGACATTAAAAACTAAATTACAGAACTTATTACTGGGATTGCTCCAAAAATATTTGGCATTTTTCTAATTTTGTGCAACACAAACAGTAAAAATCCTCCAAAAGCCTCTTTTTCAAAGGCGGGAGTGCCGATTCGCAAGTTTCAGGCTGTTCCATACTCTGCCATATATTTCACAATAGCAGAACTAAAGTGCATCAATTAATAATAGCCAGCACTGAATCACCACCCTCTACAGTCCAGGCATTCACCATTGTGCCCGAGTCTTAATTCACTGTCCTCTTGCTTAGTAGCGACCACACTGGATATGTCCCAATCTGCTACCCGTGCCCCATGCAAAGCACAACCTCGGTTTGTTGAGAACGACACTCACATACGTTAGTGGACAATAATCTTTGTCCGTTTATTTTGAACACACCCACTGCCAGCCAAAAAGCATTAACCTCACTTCTGCTCACAGCTCCCTCACTATGGCGAGCGATTTAACACAACCGAGATTCCCCACTTCCCATGAGTCTTAAAAGCATAAGGCGGGGCTAACCCCCAGATCACCACAACATATTGTTCTGCTATATGAGCAGTGCTATTTTTGGAGCATTCCTGTTAAATGATATTTACCCTTCCAATCATTTATTACATTCTCGATTTAACTGGGATAGTGATCTTTGTGTCTTTTGTGGAAATGATGTAGAAACTGTAGAACATCTATTCTTTGAATGTTTTCATGTAAAAGAGTTTTGGTCTTCTTTCCATAATTGGCTCAAATCCAAAAATATCATCATTAACCCTTTAAATTGGAATACAATTAAAATTCGATTACAATCCATTCACAAAAATCTGGACTTTCTGATTAATGTACTGATTGTAATTTCAAAGGATTTTATTCATACTTGTATATTCTTAAAGGTGAAACCTCACATTAATGGATTACTCAACCCTCTCAACCTATTCTCTAAATCTTTACATTACATAAATCATAAGAATGCCCAGACATTGTGTAATTTATTTGATCTATTTGAACTTTTGTAATAGACCCTTATTTTTATTGATTATTTTTTTAAGTTATATTTGTTTTCATATTTTTTTTGTCTACCTTTATCTCAGAATTGATATTGTTGTCAATAACAGACATGCCGTGATTGTTTGTTGAATATTTGCTTCAATTAAAAAAAAAAAAAAAAAAAAAAAAAAAAAAAAAATGTGGGTGCACTCCCTACGGGCGCCACAAGGGGTGCTCGAGGGGCCATGGGAGCCCTCGGGCACAGGGTTGGTGACCCCCGCACTAGACAGTGCTCTGAACCTTTTTTCTTCAATGATTTGTGATCTTCACTGGTGTCCATGGATTACATGAAATCTTTCCACCTTTATCCACTTTTGTCATGGTAGGAATAACACGTCAATGTAAGGGTGGGGTCATCTAAGATAGCACAAGGGTTAAAAAAGCCAAAGTCAGGTAAGTGAATGAGAGGTCACTGCTCCAAAAAAAAGTTTGAGATTCACAAATGAGTTTGTGAGACACAAACTCGATGTCTGAGCGGGATGCTTCACTTTAATGTTTAATTTTGTAATAATGTTCCACAATAAACATAGTGTTAGGCTTCTCCTGGATGGTATAGTTGTGTTCTCTGTCAACTTCTCATGCTTGGCTCAGGCATTGTGTAAACAGATGTCAGGTGCTGGTGTCCAAATTCAGAGTCAAGAGACTGGGTGTTAAATAAATGAAAGTGTTGCTGAATTAAACACATGCACTTACACAAACACGCAAAGATGATAGTTTCAAGGTTTAGAAGTCTACTCTCACTAAAAAGACCTCATCTTGCGGTTTAAAAGCTATTTTCAAAGTTAAAATGTCCTTAAAATAGTTTTTTTCATTTTGCATTAGTTAAAAACATGGATTAAAACACATGGGCAGTAGACAAATCTTTTCTGCTTCTTTTCTCACTCCTCCTTCCCAAAACCTTAGTAACATGGACCTGTAGGGAATGATGTGTAGGGGTGCTGCAGGTTTTTGGGTTGTCTGGGACCTTAGAGGGTCATAGAGACGCGTGGCTGCACCTTAACCCTTGTGCTATCTTGGATGACCCCACCCTTACATTGACGTGTTCTTCCTACCATGACAAAGGTGGATAAAGGTGGAAAGATTTCATGTAAGCCATGGACACCAGTGAAGATCACAAATCATTGAAGAAAAAAAGTTCAGAGCACTGTCTACTGGGTCTAGATGACCCAACTCCCAATGGTAAAGTGCCTAGGATAGCACAAGGGTTACAGGAAGCGCAGGTGAGTCTTGCACCTCCCTTGAGGCTCTTATGGTCACCTCAAAGTACGTCAGGATAATGAAAAGTACCAGTTTCTTGTGAGTTTAATATGAAGTATTCATAAGGACAATGTAAGTTGCTTGCACTTGTACGGTGCCCAAAAATCACAATATAGTTGTCAATAGGGTCAATAGATACTTACTGATCCCGCACGCATGGGGTGTGCAAGTGATACTTAAGTGCCCAAAGGATGACCATAGGATGCCCACAAAAACTACACTGTCTAATTTCCTTATCTCTAGCAGTCAGGGGGTATATAAAAAGCGCACACTTTTCATTAGAACAGACCTATTGGGTCCCTTGAGCAGTGTGCAAGATTTGGTGGTGTCAAGAAAATGATAAATCCGTACAATAACTGATTTCATCCTTACTGTGTGTGTATAAATGTTCACTACGTCCTGTCAACCGCAGCATGCCCGGAGAAAAATTGTGGATGAACATTTTCGCCCTCACTGAGTGGTGTACGCCCTTGATATTTCATGCATGGTCTAAATTCAGGTGCCCTATACAGGTTTAGCCATGTTTTGCTAGCAGACAGACCATATCCAACCATAAGGGCTGTTGTGATGATGGCTGGCCCATATTAATAGAGGGTTACTTCTAAAGCCTGGCAGAGTAAATCAAAACTAAAGCTATCTTTTGGATACAGAGACACTATTTGCTATATTTTTCTGCAGTTTCAGATCAACCTTTTCCACCTTGGCTTCTTTTACACAGTGAAGTTTTATGAGTTTATGTGCCTCTGAATATACACTGAACAACAGTTTCTTTAAAAATAAACATGTTTTTTCTGCAGGCGACTGGCCAGTAAAACCATTCAAGTTACTTAGTTTTATTATCAAAGCTGTTTTTTGTAGCATAAATAAAAAAACACACTAAAGCTACATTTCTGCTGCTTACTGATATAAACATTCTCTAAAAGAATATACTACTCTGCAGTCCTTTCCATCCAATAACACATTCCTTGAGCTTATTGATAAATCCAGGAAGTTGTTGTATCACTCCATGTCATGATCTGCCCTCAGAACTCTGGAATTTGGTCATCCTTCACTTTTCATAGCCTCTATGCTCTGGCTCTTCCCTTCATTGACTGCATCTGTGACCTGCTGTGTCATTCTCCTGTCTCCTGGCCAGTTTGCTATGCCCAGGTCCCATGCATTTGTATGATACAAACTTGTTTTTTAAGTAATCAAGTTTGTGGATCCAGTTGCTGGATTTGATGAATCTCTTTTTATTCACTTGCACCCAATCTTGATAAACACATGATATTGGAGAACATAAACTCAACCTTGGACTTGTCTACCTTCCAGCTGCACTAACTGTTGTGCATCTAAGATTTTTATACTGCTTCTTTGTGACATTTCTCCAATCTTCCAACAGGTTCTATTTTCATTTATTCTGCTGAATCTGTCCTGTTTGGGTGGACTAATTTCCTCTCAAGACATCCTAAAAAGTATGGCAGAAGCATTTAAAATTTCACCAACCATGTACTGAAACTTGGTTCATTCCATTTGGCTTGCTTGTTTGAAGTTAGTTTTTTGCTGAAGTATTGTCCGTCTATTAAAAAAGTTTTGTATTAGTAGTAAGAGATTTGTTTGAGATTATTGTTATTGTTATTATGAAGTGCCTGCATGCTCATCATTTTATTTGTAACCCTTCTATCTTAGGCACTTTAACATTGGGAGTTGGGTCATCTAGACCCACTAGACAATGCACTGAACCTTTTTTCTTCAATGATTTGTGATCTTCACTGGTGTCCATGGATTACATGAAATCTTTCCACCTTTATCCACTTTTGTCATGGTAGGAATAACACGTCCAAGTAAGGGTGGGTTCATCTAAGATAGCACAACCCGTGTGGTCAGTGCTTTTTTGTGGCGGAACGGAGCTGGAAGAAGCCAGGGTTAGGAGTAGAAGGCTAACACGTGCTAACAACATTTAGCCTTGGATGAACAGAAAATCCATGCGGGAAATGCCGCAATCTGCATCTTGGCTGCATGTAAATACATGAAAATAACATCAGCCTTTATTTTGTCGCGACACGACTGGAAACACAAATCCATGTGATTGTTTGAATGGTTTCTAAGGGCTGGGGGGGATTTCTGCTTTGAAAACCTCACACACTGCCCCAAAGCCGGCGTGTGCTCTGCTCTGAGACACAGTTCTATCGGGAGACACGGTTGTCCTGAGTTCGTCAGCTCGGTCACCTACAGCTGCGGAACGGATTGCGGTCCAAAGCCTCCCACACATTTCGCACACGTTACAAAGCCTCCTTCCCTCCCCTCAAACACAGAGCTATAAGTCTAGCTTCTCTGCTCAGAGACACAGTTCGCTCGGTCCACCGACAGCTGAGCCCGGACCGCGCAGGGTTCAGATATCGGGGGTCCGCGGATCACCTGGTCGGTCCTGTTTGCGCTCCAAAGCCTTCTCTAGAGCGAAACACCTCCTATGCATGACGTAAACCAGAGTAATAGTGACCCACGATCGGAATGAACTGTTTACATGCACAACGATCAGATCAATACTCGGGATAATCCACCTATCTCGATCAGAAAAAAATCTGATCCGAACAAGTCCGATCGGGGCAGAGTATTCTGAACGGCGTGTTTACATGACACATTTTTTTCCAATCGGGCGTTCTTTCCGATTACTTTTGTCCATTTAAACGCAGCTAGTGAGAAACTAAAAAAGGCGATTGATGCAAGAGCGCTAACCACTGCTCCACCGTTCAGCCGTGCAGGTGGGAATCAAACCTGCAATATCCCGATCAGGGGTCGACCGCCCTACCACTGCACCACGGCTGCCCCAGTAAAAGGCTGTTGATTCGTTGATTTGTAAAGAAGAAAAAGTAAAAAATTGTAAATTTTAACTTGGTCATTGTAGATCAATGCACGTGTTTGTACGTGTGCATGACATTTCACATACAGACAAAGCATTTTTACAGACACACATGTTTCTTTTTATGGTTACAAAACTTTTTTACAGAAACACAAATTTTGTTTACAGGTACAAAGTCACACAAGTTTTACTACAAGTATAAAACTTTTTAATAGAAGGACAAGACTTTAGCAACAAATTTAACTTCACATGCTTGGCTAAACATATTTCAAGATTTCCTGACATCAAAATGTCTTTAAAGACCCACTCTGATGAAATTCGCATTTTTTTTTTTTATTCTTTTTATTTGGGTAGTGGAAACAGTCAAACATGAAAAATAGAACATCAAGATGTTTACAAACCCATATTTTCTTTTTAACATCACAACCTAACATAAACAGGCAGCAGTTTAAAAAATAAAATAATAAAAATAAATAAATAAAAAGAACAAATCACTAATCAACCTTCATCACCAGCGGCAAAAGACTATTACAGGGGTTTTTTTTTTGTATTTTTTTCACATTTCACCAGAACAGAGTTCAATCCAAAGAAAGATTAGTCTTATCCAGAACTGGTTGCCAGACTTTGTTGAACTCCTCAATGTTGTCATGAAGGGTATGCGTTAATCTTTCCAGAGGAAGAATCCTCAGTACCTATGTGTACCAGTCCTCCATGGTCGGAACGTCCTTGGAAATCCAGAATTTCAGAATAGTTTTTCTTGCTACAAACAGAAGAATTTCAACCAGCTTGGCGTTGTGTTTGTACCTAGTGCCATTCACTTTAGTGCCAAGAACACACTGAAAGGTTGAGAGTTCCACACCATATCCCAACAGTAGTTTCACCTCCTTCTTAATTTCAATCCAGTATTTTTGTATCCCACTACATTTCCACAGCATGTGTGCATATGTACCTATTTCACTGTTACACTTGCAGCAGAAGGGAGAGTCTAAGCCCAGCTTGCTCCTCAACAATGGTGTAAAATGGAGCCTGTGTGATATTTTAAATTGTGTTTCTCTATGTGAGTTTGAGGTTAAGAGTTTTAGCGTGTTCTCTATCAGATGGGTCCACTCATTGTCACTTATTTCTTTTCCTAAGTCAGTCTGCCACTGTCTTTTGAGGTAATCTGTAGAATGTGTAATGTTCGAAGAAAAGTTTCAGTAAATGTGGGAGATAAATCTTGTAGGTTGGGGTTGTGTAAGAATGCGCTTAAAAAATGTGAGTTTGGGGGGATGTTTTGGTTTGGGTATGTAATGTCTGATCTTCAAGTACCGAAAGAAGTGGGACTGGGGCAGAGAATATTTATTCTTTAAGGCTTCGAAGGATTCCAATGCATTCCCACCATAGAGTTTGGCAAGCTGGTCTAAGCCCTTTTCATGCCAGAGTTTGAAGCCAATGTCTTGACATGATGGGATGAAATCTGGGTTCCTAAATGTGGGGGCTAATACAGAAAAGTGTTTTTTTTAGTTTAAAGAAAAGTAACATTTTGTACCATGTATTCAAAGTGTTGGAGACAATAAAGTTGTTTTGTACTTCTAATTTAACCTTATTGTAACATATAAAGGGACAATACTTTAATGTTACAATTCCACAATTGCGTTTTTGTGTTTTTAACATTATGTTGTAATGTTAAAAAAATAATGTTATGTAGCAATTTCTTAAGGAGGACATATACTATGGAGGTCATGTACTAACCCTTTAAATGTGACCTGCATCACCTAAATAACACACGCTCTTTGACATATCATGAGTCTTTGACATTTTACTTGATTAACCTGAAACAGCTGATTCTGACGTGCAGAAAAGTGGCTTTTCCTATTGGCTTTGCACCCATATGCAACACATCACTAACGTAAAGTGTTGCTTATTGGCGCAAAGCCACTTTTCTCTGCAACAAAATCAGCCGATTCACGTTGCGTAAGCACTTCACTACTATAAAGTGTTGTATGTTTGCGCAAGGAATAATGTTAACTTTGTAAACAGTTAAAGGTTTATAGTAATCGAAAGAATGTAAATACTATGGTATTTATTTATTTAAATCATCGTGAATCAGGAGCAGATGAAAACAAGGCTGTTTGAAAAAGAACTTATTTGTGATGTAGAAAATAGACTTTGCCGCCCCCCCCCTTCTTGCAGCTCAAAACAGCTGGATAGCTCCAACATTATTTACCATTTTTGTTACAGCGCTAATATTAGCTTGGGGTTGTGAGGGGCTGTAAACTAGTGGGAGAGAGTGTAAAGAGGTAGGTGACAGGAAGTGGGGTTGCCAATGATTTCCCCCACAACTCAGAGGTGAATTTCGCTTAGCTGAAACTATGTCTTAGAAAACAGCACAGTTTTTTTGATTGCAGCTAAAAAACAGCATATCCGTAATTAAATGGTAAATGGCGTATACTTATATAGCACTTTTCTACCTGCAAGGCCCAAAGCGCTTTACAGTCACAGACCCATTCACCCAGTCACACACACATTCACACACTGATGGCGGCTCCACTGCCGAACACTGGTGCCAACCTACCACCAGAGGCAAGGTGGGGTTCAGTGTCTTACCCAAGGACACATCGACTCATGGGCATGCAAGGCGGGAATCAAACCTGCAATCTTACGATCATGGGTTGACCGCTTTGAAAGGTACGCTTTGAAAATAGATCAAAAGATGATCTGAGGCAGAGTTAAAAAAGAAATGACCAAAAAACGTAATCATGCAACACTCAGAATGAAACCAGTTTGGGTTTGAAAAATCAGGCATTCTTTCTTGGTAAAATAGTTGACAAACTGTGATGATAGGTCCAACTTTTGAGACATATAGCTATTGATAGCTATATGCCATTTATATTTATTCATCCATCCATCCAGTTTCTGCACCTGCTATATCCCTTTCGAGGTCACGGGGTTGCTGGAGCCTATCCCAGCTTCAGGCGAAGGCGGGGTACACCCGGGACAAGACGCCAATCTGTCGCGGGGGACACAAGCGCTCCAGCACACACTCACACATGCACACCTAGTGACACTTTAAAGTAACACATTCACCTATGAAGCATGTTTCTGGACTGTGGGAGGAAGCTGGAGTGCCAGGAGAAAACACGCTTGCACGGGGGGAACATGCAAACTCCACACAGAAAGGCCCCAGCTGGGATTAAAACCATGGCCTTCTCACTGTGAGGAGAAGGTGATATTAACCATCTAAAACATGTATCCCCCAATTATTTTTTTTCTTCATCAATTCTTTATAAATACTTGTGCAATCTTTGTTACCAATCTTGCTCTTCCATCGTTCATTGCCTGAAGTATCGTTTACATTTTTAAACCCGTTGAATAGGGCAGTTTAAAAAAGTCAAAATACTTGACTCACATGATCCCAAGTAAAAATGACAATTAGCCAAGCAGCAGCTATTTAATAACCTTCTTATTCATGGAGGGAGGGTGCGGTGTGACTGCAGCAGACTTGGGCAGTGGTGAGAAGGTGATTACAACTGCCACTCACGCTTCAGTGCAGACGCTTGTTTACAATTGTGAGAAACAGGTAAGCATCACATTAGCAATGATTTGTCAACTGACACTGTGTGAAGGAGAATTCTGGGTCAGTAAACGCTGTGCAGTGATTTAAGCTAATGGGGCCTAATTTAAGGATTAAACGTGAAGTGGGAGCTGGAATGACAGCAAAGATAATTAACGCAGTGTGATTCTTATCTTGGAGAGTTTAAATACAGTAGCAGGAATGCACTGGGCATTTGTGCAGATGCATTTTGGAGCAAGAGATAAATATAGTAAACATGTTTATCCACACTTCACTTGTCATTAAAAATTGTCAGTTGCCCAAAGAAGTAACTGGTTTTTACTTAGCAGATGGATCAGTAATTGATTTTTCTGCTCATGCCGAGCATTTGTTATGCATTCAAGAACCTTCATGCTGGACGAGCAGGGAAGGGTTTCTTCTTCTTTTTCTTTTTGTACTGTTTACTAGCTCATGTCTGCCAGCTATAGTTGGAAGAGGCTTGGTGCAAAATGTTGAAGCAGTGCAAACTTCGCTAACTTTGGTCCAGCCTTTTTTATTTCACAGCTCTGTTCCGATATATGAAAGACTTTGTATCATAAAATTATGGCCGGGCACAAACCAGAACTATTAATTTCTCCTCCATGATCAGTTGGCTCTTCCATAAATGAAAAGGGCGCCATACATATGTCACTACCAAATCAAAGTCGCTGATTGGATAAAGTTCAACCTGGTTGAACTTTCAATGTGCCATCAATGGCTGCGCATTTTGTACATGGAGCCTGAAAACGGTCTTAAAAATGTGCGTAGGGACATGTAAACGTGAGCGTTTTTGATGCAAAAGCCTGAAATGTGCATTTGCATAGACTTTTCATTGAAAGTGGTTGCTTTACTGCGCGTTGTAGAGGGCGGTGTGAATGTAGCTTGAAAGTTTCAGATAAAATAGCACCTTATGGTTAAAGTGTTTGTGTGTTTCTTGATATTTGAGCATCAGTTGAGAATGCACAATAATGTAGAGGTCAGAATGCTCTCCTCACACTCAGAAGGCACTCCAGTTTCCAAAAATGTCCAAATATCCAAAAATGTGCTTCATCTGTCAAATGGTTGCTTTAAATTGCCCCCTAGATATGAAGTGAGTGTGTGGCCCTGCGATGGACTGGCGAACCATCCAGTGTCTACCCCGCCTTTACCCAACAGTAGCTTGGATAGGCTTCCAGCCACCCCATGACCCTGAAAGGGGTTGAGCGGGTTCAGAAAATGGATGGAAAGAACATCAGTTGGACATTTGATGGGCAGTTGAAAACATTATATGGTTTTATGATATGGACGAAAATTTCTAAAAGTATCAGTATAGTAAATAAATAATTTCAAAAAGTTTATAAAACGTTTTTCAAATAATCATAATTGATGGTATTGCTGTTGTACTTTTATTTTCAAGCCATTTGTTATTTGTTGAAAAAAAATCAAACGTTGGGTATTTAATGTGTATCACAACATTAAGTTCAGCTTTGTTGGCATAAGCATTTTCCAGTCGTGTGTGTTTTTGAATGTTTTACTGACTGTAAGGCAACAGTTAACATATACAAACATTAGTAAGTCTGACTCGAGTGCTCTCATGTGCATATGTTTCTACGGTTCACATCTGAGCTTTAATTTTAAAAAGTGTGAAATCTACAAACCTCACAGGAAAAGACTCATTTTTGCATAAAGACACACATTGCTCTCATTTAACATAAAACAGCATGTTTTTTCCATGAATGCTTGTGTTTGCTTTCACTCGGAACATTACATTTTTCATATGGTTGGCTCTTCACTGTGTCCACTGAGGCATGGTCCACCTTAAAAGTGGTGTAAAACTGTAAGGGGAGTTGATAGTGCGTGTGCTGACCTGAAGGATAAAGCGTAGATTTCAGATGACGGCTCAGGACTTACTCTATAAAAGTTTCTCAGTTTTCAGATGACTTCGTTAAATTACCTTCTAAGTAGGTAAAACTAAAATATGAAGTGAAACTTAAAGGTGTTGTGACTTGTGACCTATTTATTGCACCTGTCCAACTATTCAAACAGCCAGGTCCCTTCCTGAACTAGATGGAGATTATTTAAATGTATCTGCCAAAGAAGTCTTGAAACTGCCTACTAAAGGAAAGTGAATATATGAAAGAGTATTTTTTTAAGATTTTTTTGATTTGGATAGGTCAACAGTGCTAATTTTGGGAAGTAAAAAAGGAAGAATTTTTTTTTGGAAAAATGCAAAAATGAGTGCTAAAGCTCCTGGATAATAAGTATTTAAGATGTATTGCTACCTTCAGGGATATTATAGCTAGGGTTGTAGATGAATCATTTATTACAAGATTCTATTCATCAAACCCTTTTCTGCTTTTAAATGTTAGCTAAAGTTGAGCTGACAGCTTGTGGATGAGTAGATTTATGTCTCTTATTTAACACTTGGATATTTTATACTCACAAGAAAAGGTTTTTGAAAATCCCATCCCTCTGTATTACGTGTCACATGAACATTTGGTTATATTTTACCCCACATAAATTCTTAAAAAGTAAAAATACAAGAACAATTTCCACTTTTTTTTCATGATAAACTTAGAAGCTAAACTAAAACTCCTACAGTGTTTAATTTTATCGGCGTCCATTGTTTCATGTTTTTCTCTGACTGACTTCAAAAATGGTGGATGCAATATCATTAAAATGTGTTGGACTTTCAGTCAAATCAGGAAGCACTAATTATTGGAAGATTAATTACTGTTAATTAATTAATCACTGATTAATATTTTGATTTATTTTCATTGGGTCTGATGGTTTTTAGATGACTTTTGGGCTGGAAAACCGTGACTCTATCTGGCAACACTGGCAGAGATTAAGTGATGATTCAAATAGAAAAGTGGTTCAAATGAAGCATAGAGATGCGAGGGGCTGGGAAAAAGAGGAAAAGGCAAAGAGAAAGCAAGACATTTGCTGCCAAACTTCCGAAAATGCTGGAAGACATAGAAAATACAAGAACAGAATACAAACTCTGTTTCTTTTGCCCTCTTCTGTAAAACCTGACAAATTAAAGAAAAAAAAGGAAGTCCTCAAATTTTCCTTCCAGAAAGGGGGGGATTAACAAATTAGTGCATTTATTAAATGTAAATGTTTTCCTAAAAATAATGTACTTAATATGAAATGCATTTCTTTAACATGTGACCCTTGTGCTATCCTAGGCACTTTACCATTGGGAGTTGGGTCATCTAGACCCCTGCACTAGACAGTGCTCTGAACCTTTTTTCTTCAATGATTTGTGATCTTCACTGGTGTCCATGAATTACATGAAATCTTTCCACCTTTATCCACCTTTGTCATGGTAGGGAGAACACGTCAATGTAAGGGTGGGGTCATCTAAGAAAGCACAAGGGTTAAATGTAATTTCAGTTTTTAAATTTCTACCAAAATATTTGGATTCTTGAAAATTATGTTGTCTAAAAGTTTAAATTTAAGGAAGTAATTCGATATTTCGCTATAGGTAAGTATAAAAAAAAAAAATTACAACTTCTGCAGAGGGCCCCACGTTATTGTTCGCCTGGGGCCCTAAACTGCTAAGTCCACCACTGAGTTTATTAACAGATGCCAGCCTTATTAAACTTTGCTGTAGGATATATCTTTAAAGCCCTTTCACAGGTTTCCACAAATCACCAACCTATTTTATTTAATCTTAATTTTCTGTAAAATAATTGCAACTGGTTTAAACTGTCTTTGTTTTGTGTTGGACCCAATAAAAAGTTAAGTAAATTTTCCCTTAAAGAGCCACTCCAATGAAAATTGTTTTTTAAGCTCAAAATTGGATATCTAAGTATTTCTTTATTCAAATTGTTGTAAATCAGGAGCAAATAAAATATGTAGTTGAAAAAGTTAAAGTACCATTAGCTTAACATTCATCTCTGCATTTGACCCATCCCCTTTACCAAAAGTTTGGACACGCCTTCTCATTCAAATGAATGGGAAGGTGTGTCCAAACTTTTGGTCTGTACTGTACTGTATATGGCTGGATAGCTCTGTTATTGCTCACCATTTTTGTTGCACCAGTCATTTTACTTTGGGGTTGTGATTGTGAGGGGCTGTAAGATAGCAGGAGAGAGTACAAGCAGATGGATGATGGGAAGTAGGAGCGCGTTTACTCCGTGCTCAGGGGAATTCCTAATGATCTACTGCCGTTCTGCAGTACAGGTTTTTTGATTTAGTCTAAAAACGGCATAATCATAAACAAAAGACTACTGGGAACACTTAAAAGAGTGATGATCGGAGTGGGGCTTTAAACATCAAAGTGGAGAACAACAATAAGACCCCAACTTTAGTCTCACATGACTTTTAATGTACGGAGTATAAATACTACAAAATATAATAAAACCATCAAAAAAACTATTATTGTTCTACATAATAACAATAATAATAAACCTAAATCAACAGCCTACCCATTCATTTGAATGGGAAGGTGTGTCCAAACTTTGGTTTGGTGTTGGCTTGGTGCGTGGGAACAACTGTTGCAATAAATCCACATTTCACGGACATTTTTATGATAACCCTTGTGCTATCTTAGATGACCCCACCCTCACATTGACGTGTTCTCCCTACCATGACAAAGGTGGATAAAGGTGGAAAGATTTCATGTAATCCATGGACACCAGTGAAGATCACAAATCATTGAAGAAAAAAAGTTCAGAGCACTGTCTAGTGGGTCTAGATGACCCAACTCCCAATGTTAAAGTGCCTAGGATAGCACAAGAGTTAAATGCAGATTTCTCTCTCTTTGAAGTTGTAGACTCATCTATGGTTTTCTCACTGGCTTTTTTCTGCCCAAAGAAATTTTTCAAAGACCATTGTTTTTTATTCACTCGAGGCTTTTAATTTAGCGATTGGAGCAGCCGCTTTAAGAAAGTAGCAAATGTATTTAAGACATGATGAACAACTTGACATGCATCAAGAGTCATGGACGGATGTAGTGGAGAGAATCTGGTAGTTTTCCATATAAACCTTCCTTCAGAATTTGATAATAAACAATACGGTACTAATGTACATTTATTTTTTTGTTTGTGGACCGGTACCAAGTGCCTGGGACTTGGGGACCACAGTTCCAGGGGGCATTGTTCTTAGAATGTGATGTTACAATGGTGCAGTAGCAGATCGATTTCTATTTTTATTTTATTTTATTATTATTTTTAATATTAAACATGTTTATAATTGTTCTGATACAAACCTGTTTCTTTGAGGTCCCTCTTTCTAAACTGAGTCCCACTTCAAGTTAACTCTTCAAAACCCTAATCAAACATAAATGATTAGAGATCCCCAAAGCCTCCTAAACCTTTGGTCGTCATCCTCAGCTAATCTAGGTTTCCTGACATTTAAACCAACATCCTTTGATTCAAATCCCAGCTGGGATCCTCCTGTGTGGAGTTTTTATGTTCTCCTTGTGCATGTGTGGGCTTTCTCCATGTGCCCCAGCTACCTCCCACTGTCCAAAAATATGCTTCATAGGTTAATTGTTGGCTAAATTGTCCCTAGAGGTTGATATGATGGATGGTGTGGCCCTGCTAGAGATCTATCCAGAGCATACTCCACCTTCACCCAACAGCAGCTGGGATAAGCTCCAGCAGCTCCATGACCCCAAAAGGGATACAAAGGCACAAAAATAAGTAAAGTTTCTTGACGTATTGTTTGAAAGTAAAATTCTTAACGTCTTCCCTTGCGGCAGACATCTCTGACCTAAAGGCAAAGAATCTGATTCAAGCAATGATGGAGGATCATTAATCTCTATCTACTTATGTCAATTCTTTTGGGCTACTTTTTACCTTCAAGTTTTTTTTTCCTAAAGCCACGACTTTGAAACAGACAAGGCTCCAAGATAATAAAAATACTCAAAGAAGTTAAATTATGACCTTGTGATGAATGGTAGCTATTGGCACATATTCTAAACGCCTTTCTTTAACAAGCACCATAACATTCTTCTCAGTTGGAGAGTGCTGGCCTTTTTTCTAGTGCTTTTATAACTGATGTGACTCACTGCATGTATGAAGTGAAATGTATGCCAACACATTAAATTGCTACTTAAAATTTTTTAAGTAGCAATTTAAAAATTATGAAATATATGCTTTGAAATTTTTTATTTTTATTTCAAGAACTATTTTTGCGTTTACAACACAAAAGTTTTCACATGCCTTGTCTCATCTCGCTTTCTCCCTATCTTTTATTTGGGGTTTATAAGTCTCTGCGAAAAACCAGTGTGCATCGATGCTCAATAGATCGGCGAAAATAGAATCAGAAGAATCAGAATCAGAATCAGAAAGCCTTTATTGTCATTGTTACACAAGAAACTTGTGACAACGAGATTACCGGTGCTCTCCAGCTGCTTAAACAATAAAAATAGATAATCTTCTAAAGAACAATAAGATTGTGTTTCACTGAAAATATACATATGTACAAAGCTAAATAACTATTTTAAATTGCATTATATTGCACTGGGAATTGTTAATATTGCACATTGGTTTCAGTTATTGCACGAAGTTACAGCTTTTTGTGGGATTCACATTTATTTATGAGGTTGACTGCTCTGGGGAAAAAACTGTTCTTGAGTCTATTTGTGCGAGCCTTGAGCGATCTGTACCGTCGGCCTGACGGTAGCAGTTGGAACAGGTGGTGGTTGGGATGGTGGGAGTCCTTGATGATTTGCCTGGCTCTGCTCGTATAGCGAGAGCCAGCAATGTCCTCTAGGCTGGGCAGGGGGGAGCCGGTGATTTTCTGGGCTGTGTTGATCACCCTCTGCAGCGCCTTCCTGTCTGCGGCCGAGCATCCTGCATACCAGGCTGTGATGCAGTACGTCAGGATGCTCTCGATGGTGGCTCTGTAGAAGGTCACCAGCAGCTTCTTGTCCAGGTTGTTCCTCCTGAGTATTCTCAGAAAGTGGAGACGCTGCTGGGCCTTCCCTACTGCCGCAGTGGTGTTTGCAGTCCAGGAGAGGTCCTCTGTGATCAGCACACCTAAGTAGCGGATAGAGTGAACCCTGTCCACGCTGACCCCATTTATATAAAGCGGGGGTGGGTCCACTCTCCCCTTTCTGAAGTCCAGGATTATTTCTTTGGTTTTGGTGGTGTTCAGGTGGAGGTTGTTTCCTGAACACCACTTTTCCAGTCTGCTGACTTCATCCCTGTAGAGAGTCTCATCTTCCCCTGAGATGAGCCCGACCACAGCGGTGTCATCAGCAAATTTGATGATTGTGTTGCAGGGGTGGGTCGGCGTGCAGTCCGATGTGTAGAGTGTGAAGAGGAGTGGGCTCAGTACACATCCTTGTGGTGATCCTGTGCTGATGGTGATGGTGGATGAAAGGTGGGGTCCAAGTTTAACAGATTGTGGTCTTTCTGACAGAAAGTCTTTAATCCATGAGCAGATGGGGGAAGAAAGGCCCAGGTGAAGCAGTTTCTCTGTCAGGATGTCTGGGATGATGTTGTTAAAGGCTGAGCTGAAATCCAGAAAGAGCAGCCTAGCGTAGTTCCCTGGGTGGTCCAGGTGGCTCAGGGCAGAGTGAAGAGTGGTGGAAATAGCATCATCTGTTGAGCGATTTGGTTTGTAGGCAAACTGGAGCGGGTCGAGGGTGGGTGGGAGATTATCTTTGATGTGTTTTGCTATCAGTCTTTCAAAACACTTCATGATTACAGGCGTGAGGGCGACTGGCCTGTAGTCGTTGAGGCTGTCTGCTGCTGGCTTTTTGAGAACCGGAATTATGGTGGAGGTTTTGAGGCAGGCTGGGATGCTGCACTGTTGTAGGGACTGATTAAAGATTCTGGTGAAAACGTCTGCTAACTGGTCGGCGCATGCGCTGAGTACTTTGCCTGGTACTCCATCTGGTCCCGTTGCCTTCCTGGGGTTGGCTGATTTAAGCACCCGTCGTACTTCCTGCTCCTGGAGTACTAGGGTACTGTTGGTGTGGGGTGGTGATGATTGTGGCGTGTCTGCTGGGGGCCTCTGCGTGTCAAACCTGGCAAAGAATGCATTGCATCTATATTTTGGCCCAAAAAATGTTTTAAAATGTATTTTTTAATAAACCATTGACATTTTTATCTTTATAAGACATTAGATTCACAAATAATCGTCGCAAAATGCTTATATCAATTACATTTTAACTTCACGAAATCGATGACGTCATATTCGCCGATTTAAAAAAAAGTAGCGAGCATGGTGTCCGAATTGCTTTTAAAATCCAGAGGACTACATAGTCCTGCACTATATAGTTTTTTAGTAGTTATGGAGTAGGGTGAGAATTTAGACACAGCCAGAGACACTTGATTGGTTAGAATTTGGACCAATCAGCAGGCTATTTGATGGCAGAAATGTCACGCTAAAATGAAACTTATAAACACCAAATCAAAGATGGGGAGAAAACGAGATGAGACACAACACATTTGTGAAAGCATTTGTGTTGCAAACGCCAAAATAATATTTAAAAGCAAAAAAAAGTTTTTAAAGGAAGGGCAAAGAAAGGTTTTTGAAAGCAAATATTTAATATTTTCATTTGCAATGTGAAATACTTTTGTTTTGTTCGCAATGTGTTGGCATGCAGGTTAAAACTTTCTCCCAGATAGACTGAAAAGTGCAAAATGAAACACCTTTTTATCAGGATCCTCACTGACATGTCAACAGCATGATGGCAAAAACCTCCTTCTGCACAGTTTGCAACATGATTTCCAACTTTCTGTCCAGATCAAACTCCTAAGAAAATGAGTGTCAGATAAAGTTAAAAAAAAGCTTGCTGTTTTTTTCACAAAATCTGGCAACTGGTTCATTTTGAAGGTTGAAATAAATCAATGGACTTAAATTTGCAGCTTACTTCCTAAATGTCATAAAAACAACAAAAACGGCAAATTACTTCTTAGAGATCGATGCAGGATGGTTATATAATGGGTAATAAAACATGACATTTAAAAAAGTTATTTAATTGGTTTTCTTTCTTGTTAACTTGCAACAACTAAATAAATAGAAGGGATGTTTCTAAACTGATCAGACGAATCTAAGGAAACTGCAACTAGAGAAAGAGGTTTAAGCAACCGTTTCTTACAAAACGTCTTTTTTCAAAAACTTTTTTTTTTATTCTAGCCTGTTGAAATAGATATAAATTTTAACAGCTTAGGTCATTTGACTGAAAACTTGTATTTTTGAGCTTCTTTACTTGATTGGCAGGATCAGTTTGATTGAGGAATGTCTTCAAAACTATAACTTGTGGCTAAAGTTGTGGCTTGGTTGCACTAACTGGACAAATTTTCTTTGTGTCGGAAAAGGTGCAATCACATGGCCAAAGCAGCCTCCATGGTGGTGCAGTGGTTAACACTCACAGCAAGAAAGTCCTGGTTCAAATCCTGGCTAGTACTTTTTGTTTTGAAGTTGCTCTCCTCCTGCATGCGTGGGTTTTCTCCATTCTACTTTCCCCCACACTCCAAAAATGTTTGAGGGGTAATCTGTGCCTACATAGTCCTTTAGTCCTTTAGGTGTGGGAGTGTGTCTTCAGACACAATTCCATTGACTATGAAATTGCACAAATTGTATTTGCAATAATTTTTTTTGCTGAACGGGAAACACGACAAAACTTGCAGTTATCCAAAAAAGTTATTGCGCTTCGAGGAAGTGTTTTTGAGGCGTATTAAAATGGTCAAATTTCAAAAACTGCATTGGAAACACCTTTTAACGAATTAAATGATTCACATGACCAACAACTCTGCACAGGTTGCCAGTTTGCATCCATTTTCTTAACCCACTGAGGCCAAAGAGTTGGCAGAGACTGTTGGCCAAAGAATGGATACAACCTGGACAGGTTGTCAGCCTGTCACAGAGCTCATGGAGCTGGGGCGATCATGCTGGCTAGGCCAGGCGGCCCATCGGATGCTGGCTGGATGGCAGACGGAGAGGCGCTGCGAGCCTCTCTGTCAGCATCTGGCTGGGCTGGTTTGCTTGCTTAAGCGTAGCAGGAGTGAAGTTCAATGTACCGGTAAAGACTCTAAACAATCTCAAGAACCCAGGCATGGAGACTAGTTACCAATCCGTGTTTTTAAATAAGTTGGTTTGTGTTTCTTTGCATAAATGATTCAATGCAAACAGTGTAATTCAAAATTGTGTCTTTATTTTCATTTCTAGAATTTCGATAAAGTTTTGCACATGTGTAATGGAAACACATTCAATTGTCCTTCTCAGTGTGCCTTGCAGGGAAGTGGTAAACAGTTCAGGGTGCGCCCATCTGTGCCCGAACAGTAGCTGAATAGGCTCCATCATCTCTGCGACCCTGAACAGGAATAAACAGATTTAGAAATGGATGGATGGATTTGCAGAAATTGAAAGGTCTTTAACACCAAACATTTTTAGACTGGAAAGAGTTTGAGATAACCATTAAGATGTTTTTTCTTTTGTTGAAGGCCGGAGCACTCATTAGGTATCGTTATACCGTGTGTGCACAGAGAAAAGTTTTTTTTCTTGTTCTTTTTTTTACAATACAGCCTTCAATTTAAAAGTGTCAGGGTGCTGCGTGGGAAACTCAGGGATGGCTTTGAATTGTAATACCTCTCTGGATACTGTACAGTTTAATCTTTGACATTTGTTTTAAGTGCTGGATGAAAAGAGCAGCTCTGTCTGACGGCCAAACACTCTAAGTTTCATTTTCTTTTTAATGGTTACCTTGAGCATCATTGTCATTTCCTTAGCTAAGAGCTTTGAGTATAGAGACCATATACCTTGTAATATTTTGGAACTTTTTCTTCTTTTGTGCGAATGCTAAAATGTGAAAATGATGTTATAATTTCACAGCTATGAAGCTTCATTAAGGGTTTAAGAAAAAAAGTCATCAGTCCCTGGAAAGAGTCTCTTTTTGGCAGTAAAGTTAACAAAAAGTACAACTGGTTCTAAAAAAGAGAAAATGTCAAGGAAATCTAACTAAGATTGTTTGGCTGGAAGCTAAAAGACCTTTTGACAATAAAACACAGTTTTTATGCATCCTCATACACTAAACAAAAGCCTCTTGCGGAGATTTCTGACTAATTTGAAATTGTGTTGTTTTTATGTCTCAACCATTCAGAAAGCAACAAGAAATTACATTTGCGCGGATCAATTTCCCATTGGTAGCTTGTCAGATGCAATTAAATGGATGGAAATAAAATGCCCCATCACAATGCGTAATGACGCTCAATGGCTGATCTTGCGCTCTTAGAAGATGTGGCAAATGGAAGAATTCGGAGTGAACGCATCTTTAGACAGCAAGGAGAGGACGAGTGGCTTATGAGCCGGTTCCGACTTCCTCGAGCCGTCCTATTGGACCTCTGCGGGCTTTTGGGCCCGGCGTTACAGAAGAGCACTCGGAGGAACCACGCGTGTCACCCGGTGCATCTGGCGCTCCGGGTGACACTCCCAAAAGCACCTTTATAAGTCATGTGATCTCAGTTGGTGGTGTTCTGAGTTGATGTCACCGACGTACATCTAGCATTTATTGGGGAATATCCGATTTGTGTGCTTACATGGCACACGCAAATGCACGTATCCGATTCGTTTCCACATTTGAATGAGGCCTGAATCCAATCTGAGAAAATCGGAATTATGGTACTGATGCGATCTGAGGTCCTGTGGTGTGATTTGAGCGTCAGGTGCAGCGCTTTGATGTGCCACGTCTAACAGCAGCGCGATTTGAGAGTTAAAATATCTGAACATTAGCAAGGTTGCCGCGTCACATGATCAAATCATGAACTCAGCTTTCGGCACGTGACGTGTGCAGTGACTTGATCAGTGGGTGGAATACATAAAGGATCAATCCAAGCGTTCTCATCCAGTCCTTCCATTCATTTTCTGAAACTGCAGTATCACTTTCAGCCGTTGCATTGCTGAAATTAGGCAATTCTGAGGCTTCAGTGAATACACTTCACATTAAAGCATTTTTCTGACATATAAACCATTATTTTTTGCAAATTTAAAATAAAGGCCTACAAAATATCCTTTGTAAGGAATCGTAAGTTGAGATTTGAAAGGGCAGATTCTTTCCAGACAGTCGAATCGAAAGAATCGGAGTGCCCATAACTACTGGTTACCATTCACTGGCTACCTGTGTATTTTAGAGTTTATTTTAAGATTCTTTCATTTGTTTTTAAATCTTTAAATAATTGTGCACTGCAGTACCTCTGAGTTCTGTCTCCCTAAACCCCGTCTCGGTGCCTAGGCCTGCTGGTCAGATTCCCCTGGATGTACCAAGGTCCAAGAGGAAGCTCAGGGGGGAACAAGCTTTTTTACTGTGTTCTTCAAAGCTGTGAAACACATTACCACCAAAGGGTTTGTCAGGCATTTTCAATATTCATAAAAAAGAAAAATAACAAAAAGTCTTAAATCTCATTTTTGCAGCCTGGCAGCATAAGACTCTGCTCTGTTGGTGTTTTGTTTTACTTCTGCTTTTTATATGTGATTATTTTTACTACGTCATACATTTAATATTTTGCTTCTTGACATTTTAATTGTTTTAACATTTTAATTGTTTTATGCTTTTGAGTTTTAATGTACACCTTGTTTATCTCTGATCATGTTATGGCACCATATAAATAAAAGTAGTTTTTAATTTGATTGACTTTATCAGTCAGGGTTTTGGACACATAGCATCAGTTTTTAAACACACACAAAATACATAAAAAATCCAACAAATGATTAAAACTAATTAAAAACATACAATAAAAATCTAATATCTGAATGTTAACTTTCCAATATTTAAAAAATTTGAGTAGGTCAAAATGTTGTTGTCAACAACAAAATACAATGTCATACTCTAATTAGTGATTGATAATTTAGATCAATCAATCAATCAATCAATCGATCAATCCTCTGTGCTCAGAGCGGAACAACTGAACCAAAACAGCCACTGTAGTCGGTCTTTGCGTGATGTAAGCAGAGAGCTGTGGGCAGACATGGAGGAACGATGCAACAGCAACTCATTAAAATGTGGATGAATGCAGGTTCATTAAAACAGCTTTTGACATGCTACACATTGCTTCTCACTCTGTTTTTTTGACAATATATATGTCCTATACACTTACCAGTGTACCTTCAGATCAGACGACTACTTAGTAACTGCCTTGTAGCATGCTTCTGCCATACCACAGTAGCTAGTAAAAACGTGTTGTACCTGACATAGGTCATTCAAAACTGGTCAGCGAAATATAAAGTTTGAGTAAGTGAACTGTCCCGACAAGGATTGCAAAGTTTAGGACTTCCATTATTCTTTCCCTCGTTGCTTTGCTCCACCCTCGTGATTCACAGTCAATGACTGAAGAGATCTTTAGTCATGTGGCTTTGTTTAAAAGCTTCATTTCAAACAGAAATCTCTGCCAGTCTGAATACAGGCCAAACTCTGTGGAACAGAACCAGTAAATGCTTGAAACAATTTCCAAACATAAAAGAGTTTAAGTATAAATACAGAAATTTTATCATTGATAAATATGTATATAGACAAAACAAAACAGAACAGCAGCATTTGTAAATTTGCATGCGTATAATAAAAGATTGTGTTATTCATTTGGGTGTTTTGGGAAATGAGAATTGGATGTGCAACAAAATATACTCTTTGCTAGGGCACTGGACTTTGATGGTGGGAGTGTTGGGTTTTGGAAAGTAATGACTTAAGGTAAGGGGGGTGAGAGTTTATAAGATTTTTCTTCTTCTCACTCCCTTTTGGACTTATGTTGTTTATATAATTATGTCTTGTTTATTAAATGTTTTCTTGTTTTATATAATTTTGTTTTGTCTTGTCTTATTTTTTTATTCTACATTTGTTTTCACTTGTCCAAAATATAAAATTTTTCGTACTTGAACTTTGAACTCAAGGTTCAGGACTCAATCAAGTTTAAGGTCACAACTTATCTTACCAAAACTTTTTATTTTATTTTTTTCTCTCTCCACTGCTACCTAAATCATGTATAAACCAATTTGATTGAGATTAATGGAGTTCTGCAAAAGTGCCACAGCAAGTCTCTTTGTCTGTGAATGGATGCTTGTGTTGCTTTGCTGCACTACTGTTTCCAGAGTGCATCTCCAGAACACATTCCATTTGTTCATCTACAGCACATAAATAAATAAACAGGAGGCATTTTTTTGTAATCAGATGACAAAGCTTTGAGATCTCAGATTCAGTCTTGCTTGGCAGGTCCTATGTCACGCAGGTCGTGTTGTCATTTGAGCTTTTAGGCAAACATGTCAAATTAGTTTTGTGTTTATGTCACTGTTACTCAATTTTACTCCTGCAGGCTCATAAATTTTGTTTAGCGTTAAGGGCATTATTTTTTGGGTTGCTGACAGACTCTTGACAGTTTCAAAAATTATGTTTCAAATATTCCACTAGTTCATTTGTTAAAAGCCTGGCTCTTTGCCCAATTCTGCACACCAACTCGATCAGGTACTCCTGCTGAAGCTGCTTTACGGCTCCCACATCACTGAGATGGAGCTTTTACAGATGTAACTGCTGTGATTAGTACTCTGCAGCCAGAAAAACAGGCAGAGCAGCTTCAGTTCAGAAGGGTTTATTTGCAAAGCCATTAATGCCACTGTGATCAATGGAGGGATTAGCTTCAGTGTGCTACCTGTCCTCAATATATTTAGCTTTTATTTCTGTCCTTTGCTGGGCATGTCAAATAAACCACAGATAAGCCCTGCAGGTCGAGTAGTACAACATATTACTTTAGGAGAGTGCAGGTAAAGTGAGTGTTAGAAAGAATGTGGTGCATTTAAGATTCACACTCTTTTGTGGTTTCTTCCATCAGCAAAGATCAGCTACCAGCCAGCTCTGCCCAGCATGAGAGAGTTCCTCACCCAGAACATGCCTGTGGGTCACATGATGAAGTTTATCATCACATACCAGACGGTGAGTGCAGAATCGTACATTTACTTGACAAAACTCTCATTTCAAAGAAAAAACTTTTGTGATTGTTTTTCTAGTTTCATTGTAAAAACATGTAATAATCAGACTCTGTACCTGGTATATTTAGGGTTCTCCATTATTATAATATTATTTCTTGCTACATTCAAAGTAGTTTTGAAGCAACATATTTTGGAAAAAAATATATAGGTTATTTCTCATGCAAAAGAATTGTTTAAGAAACCTGCTTATAAGTATTAAATTCATTCATTCATGTTGTATTCGGTTTTGTCCCTTTCGGGGTCACGGGGCTGCCGGAGCCTATCCTGGCCACTTGCGGGCGAAGGCAGCGGACATCCTGGACAGGTCGCCCGTCTGTCACAGGGTCACCATTAGGTGTGTTCTAAAAAAATGATCCGGCAAAATATCGCGATAGTTCATTTGGCGATACCTGTATCAAGCCAAAATGCTGCCAGGGTGATATTTATTTAATTATTTATGAGCGTCCTTCAGTGTCTGACTCTTGTTTTCCACTTCACCCTCTGACCGCTAGTTAGCTGCAGAGCACACAGAGCCACCTTATAGCAGCTCCACACCACACAAGACAACAGGAAGACCTCACACAGAGGCAGCTTTTCTCGTTGATATGAGACATAAACAACTTAGTTTTTACTTAGGATGGGTACCAATCCAAAACTCTGTGCAATGTTGCTGCGAGCAATATATAAAGCGACTTGATGGATCAGAGTGATGTGTACAACACTCTGAAAAAAGGCCAACATTGTGGCAATCAGCGTTACTGTTTTTCTTCCGTGTGTGTGAGAAAGCGTGGCTGCAGTGGTGCAGTGCAGACGAATATGTAAACAAAGTATCTTTGCCACATTAAAGCGTCTCCTTCATCCTGTCATGCTGCTGCATCATCATAAAACTTTATTGTTTCTGCAAAGAATTAATGTTTTTTTTCCCCCTTTATTTTTGAAGTACCATTCAGGCTCCTGTTTCACGCGGCGTTTAAAAGTACTGGAGAAGCTACATAAAGCAATGTTGAAAACAAGCAGCCCTTTATTTCCTCAATCATACCTTTAGAATCTTATTGGTTAGGGCACGTTCATTTTTTTCCCCCTAAAATATATTTTGTTGTGGAAATCAGACAATGTTGACCTTACCTTTATATATTTTAAGTTACCACAGTAAAAGCACTATGAATTTGGCTGAGTAAAAGCAACATATATGTGAGATACAGTTGCACTGCTTCATATTGTGATCATTAAAGAAACTGAATTTGACAATTTCATTACAATGGAAGACGTATTGAGTCTTTTTCTAAGTCATAAAAAAAGAAAGAAAATGTGTTCCGGTACAATATGGGGATACGTATCGTACCGCCAGACTCTTGCCAATACACACCCCTAGTCACAATCACACACCTATGGACAAGTATTAAACTGCAACCACAAATGTCAAAAGTCTGACTTGACATGTTTATCAATCTTAACACTTTGTGGCTTTGAGCTAACTTAACATGATTTGTGTAATATTCATTTTGCATTTTACATGCAAACACCTAATTAACAAAATGCGTTTGCACCTTGTTAGTGAATTAAATTTGTCATCCATAATGAACGCAGAATCATTAGTGCTGGTACAAACATTTATTAGAGCGTGGTAAGATGCATTTGGATTCTGATAAATGCATAAAATATCTCATGTGCTCACATCAAATAAGGCTTATTTGATATTCCCTACCTCTTCCTGTATTTCTCTGTGGAGTCAGCACTCTTCTGCATGATTGAAGAGCTTACTTTTAGCAATTACAGTTATGAGTTATGGCCCAGGAGGCAGGACCCATACAACTGAAACACAAGTCAAGTAAACAGCCCAAAGGTAACTCTGAGTTCACATTTTTTTGTAAGTAAAAGGAAAACTTTTGGGAAAAATTGGACACTTCTTTGTTTATGTCTGGGGTGAAGCGTGGTGAAATACAAGATGCTGTTAAGACAAAACAGAATGCAAATCGATGACAAGATCAAAAGGGTAACTCCCAGGTAAACAGCCTCAGAGATAAAATGGAAAAAAAAATCTATATTTAAAACGTCTTAGATCCATCCAGTTTTTTGCCTATTTTTCTTGGCTAAGGTCATGGGGTCAGCTAGAATGTATTTCAGTTAATACAACCACACACTCGTGTTTACCTCCAAGGAAAGTCTTGAATCTCTTCCTAACTTTGACTAACCTATGTTTGTAAAGAACTAAACTGAGTTTAGGGAGTAATTTTGCTGTGCTGAGTTACATCTGCATGCCAAAATCACAAAATAACTACAGTAAAAAGTGAGCCATGGTGTTGTATGTTTTATTGGATATGAAGTGTAGATTTACAATTCATTTTAGTCAAATAATTTTTTTCCTATAACTTGGGGCATTGCAATGTAAGTATGGTTCTACTGTATTTTCCAGTCACTTACTGTAAAAGCCTAAATTTTTTTCAAAAATCTACAATTAATTCTGGTTGTCTTTACTGATGTTGAAGTGTTTTTGAGTACACGGGGTTCTGTGAAAAGGTAATTTTGGGTGTAATTGTGAATATGCTAATGCAGCTAACATGAAGCTTCTATTTTTTTATATGCTACTAAAAATGTTAGTCACAGTATCATTTGTTTCAGTGTCAGTCTGTTGTTTAGGTGTTGCAAACAAGGTTGGGAGTCACAGGTATTGTTACTACAATTACGCAGCTAACGCTACTAGCGTGGCTAACGTGCAATGTTCTAGATGTCAGAAGTCAGAACTCTGTCTCCCCCTCTGGTTATCGACGGGAACCATCTCCAGAGTACTGAATGCACTTCATCTCCCAGCAACCCCAGGATGCACTTCCTGGATGCCACACACCTGACTCATTCACTCAATCACTCACATTCTACTTAAGAACAGCACTAAGCCTCACTCAGTGGGAAGCATTGTTGATGCCACTCTGCCTTCCTTACCGAACGTTATATTTTTACCTGATCTTCTGTCTCCTGACCCTGTCTCTGTTTGCCTGCTGCCTGCCCTGACTTTCCCTTGGATCATGACTACCCTGTCTCTTCATTGATGCTTTTATGCCTGTTATCCACCCCTGCCTGCCTGACACTGATTTACATTTGTGGACTTTTAGCTGAGCTAATAAACCTGCTGCATTTGGATCCAGCTGTCTGCCTGTTCTTGTGACACTAGAGTTACTGTGAAAGCAGGGACTTCCGGTAGGATGGCATAGAGGAGAAACGCTAAGTCTGGAGCTCCCACACTTGGTTTACCAACAAAACTCCACAAATAAAACGTTAACAAAAAAAAAAAAATACAAGAGAAGACATGAGTGGAGGAGACATGCTGCTGAAAAGCCAAATAGCAAAAAAGGAAAAGTCCGAACTGTCCGGACCAGAAAACAGCGAGCAGGAGAGGGAGGAAGCGGCTAGCGAAGCTAACAAAGCTAGCTGGGACAACAAAACCCAGCACGGCTACAGCGACACAAAGCTAATGCTAGACGGGTTAGCAAAAATTAGCGGTCAGATCCTCGACTTAGACACGCAACTGCGAGGAGTAAAAGAGGAATTGAAACAGGAAATATCTTCCCTCAGACAAGATATGGACTGACAATTCAGGGAACATCACAATATGCTGGAAAATCATGAAGCAGACCTGGGGGAGGCCCAGTCAAGCATTGCAAGCCTGGAGGAATGCAACACGGAGGCTAATGGTGAGCTAGAAACAACATCAGAATCTTCGGGTTACCAGAAGAAGTAGAAGGGGATTCGGTTGCAACTTATCGGAACGAATTGTTTAGAAAAGAGCTTCTCATACCTGCAGACTTTGATCTCCAGAGTTTTGAAAAGAAAGACATGATCCTGAAGAAAGCCTGGCAAGAGAAAATAAAAGTGGATGACCAGCTAATTCTGTTTGACCATGATTACCCAGCAGAAATTGTAAAAAAAAGACTCTCATACTCGGACATTAAAAAAGTTTTGTAGGAGCGGGGAATCCATTTTCAAACCCCATACACCAGGCTGAGGAGACATCGGAAAGAAGGCGTCCAAAGTTATAACAGCGCGATGGAAGCTGCACAAGACTTAAAGAAGAGAGGGATTGATGTCAATCCACCAAGCAGCGAAAGCACCAGGGGACCATGCCGGACCCAAGCAGCAGAGGGATGGCAGCGTGTCAGCAGGACAGCATGGCGTGCACAGTAGAGGCTTTAGGAATACCAAAGAAAATAAACACAGGGAATCTGCAAATGGAGCCGATTTAAACAAAAATGCAGAGGCAGAGCTCATAGACTGAAGATCGAGGAATGTTGGACAATGCTAGATTTGTGTTGAGGGGCAGACCCCCATCTGGACTGAGCACTTCCTGCCCACCCACCAACAGGAACAAGAGAGGAGAGATGGAACTTTTCTTCATGTGGAAGTCACAGTTCAGTTTTATGTTCAGGTTGTACATTTTTTTAATTTGTTTTTGAGTATGTCATTATCTAGGTGCATGGATATGATGGCTCTAATAAATGTGTAGTATTGCCTCGCTGAATGTGAATGAGCTAACCACGCCAAACAAAAGGGGAATAATTCTACAAAAATTAAAAAGGAAAAATATACAATTAGTTCTATTGTGAGAGACCCATTTGAATGATCAAGAACATGAGAAACTTAAAAAACTAGGATTCAGAAATACATATTACAGTTCATATAAACAAGGTTGTAAACAAAGAGTTGCTATTTTGATATCAAACAAAAATAAATTTGAGATTGACAACGTGATAAAGGGGAAGGAAGGACGGACAGTACATTATAGTAAAAGGACGAATGGGAGATGCAGTTTTAACAATAGTCAATGTATATGCCCCAACCGAAAGCGATAAAGAAGTTTTTAAATCTCTGTTTAATGTAATTGCTGTGGAAGCTGAGACTTCAATGTAGTCTTAAGTTTCAGGGTAAACACAACTATTATACACAAACATAAAAAAGACTTTCACCAAATTTGTCAAAATATCCAAAGGAGAATTAGGATTGATTGAGGGCTTTAATTCTCCATTAGAAAGATTATACACATTACTCCGCAAGTCACAAAGTACTTTCACGAATAGATTATTTTTTTATTTCTAAACCCGATATTAGCAGAGTTGAAGAATGTAAAATTGAGTGTGCAGATGTGTCTGAACATAATATTCTACACATGAAAATAAATATTTCCAACAGGAAAAAACAAACAACATGGAGACTGAATGTTGGAATTTTGAATATTGAAGTGATTTTAAAATACATAAAAACTGACTATATTCAAAACCAACTGCTAGAAATAAAATAAATGGGAATTTAAAAGGAAAATTTAAATTGGATAGATCTACTAGGCAGGGTGGTGGGCTCTCCCCGACTCTGTTTGCTCTTTTTATTGCGCCTCTGTCACAGGAAATACATGAAAAACCTTAAATTAAAGGAGTTTCACTGAATGGAGTTGAACACAAATTAGGATTATTTGCCCATGATTTAATAGCGTACCTTAAACAACCAGAAACATCAATTGCTCATTTTATGGAAATATGAGAAACATTTAAACATTTATCTGGACATAAAATAAATATTCTTAAAACTCAAATATTAAACTTCAACTATGTTCCATCTGAATGTATTAGAAACTACTTTAAATTCAACTGGAATAGGAAAAGTATTAAATATCTAGGTGTGGAAATAACATTAGACTCATTCATCTTTAAAAACTATTCAGTAGTACAAGAAAAATACAAAAAGACATTGAAAAATGGTTAACACTAGATTTCAGCTCTAGAATTGAAGTAGTGAAAATGAACATTTTGCCCCGGTTTCTTTTTATAGTTCAAGATCTACCAAAGTCTCCAACACGCAATTTACAATGTGGGACATAACAACAACTATATTCATATGGGACAATAAAAGATCCATAATAAACTATGGCACCCTCCAGCTTCCAAAGAATAAAGGAGGTATGGCACCTGCAAAGCCAGAAGAATACTATATCGCTTCACAACTACGATACTTATACTGTTGGTGTAATCCCCAGTATACTGGAAGATGGAAAAATATAGAAAGTGAAACTTTACAAGAACCCATTCAAAACGCTACTCGAGATAAAGAATTATATGAAACAAAAAAAAATGCATCTAGATCCCATAACAAATCATACACTAACTATATGGTTCAAACTACTGCAAAAATACAAAATCTTAAATAGTGCAAAAAAAATTAAAACAGCTAGCATATGATAAGCAATTTAAACCAGCAGAATATGATCCAACTTTTAAATATTGGACTGCAAAAGGAATAACAGCATTGTGCTTGATAGAAAAAGACAGACAGCTGGAGAGTTTTGAGAATTTGGCTAAGCAATTTCACCTTGAAAATCTGGATTTTTTTTAGATACTTACAAATGAGAAACTATCATAAGACTGCAATACACAGTGGCGCTTCTGGGGATGAGGGTGGGATTGTTCAAACAATAATAAAGGCATATAAAGACAGCAATACTAAAGTGATTAGTATTTACATCTTCAATGGAGTTTGACGAAAACACAACTTTTAACGTAAAATGTAACTGGGAAAAAGAATTGAACATAAAGATAACTGAACAGGATTGGTTAGACATGTGGAGACACCACCATAACACCACTGGATCTCGAACATGGAGAGAGTTCGCCTGGAAGAACCTTATAAGATTTTTCATAACACCGAAACTTAAGAACTGTCAGGTCTCATCAAGCTTCCTGTTGTCTTGTGTGGGGTTTCCTGTTTTATTTTGAAAGTCAAACCTACCTCTCGTTCCAGACCTTCCCCTTCCTGCTTTGTCTGTTCCCCACACCTGAGTCTGCCTCATCCTCCCTGATCATTCCCACCTGTGCTTCCCCTCCTCATGTATTTGTAGCCTGTGTTTCCCTTTGTCCTGTGCCTGTTAGTCATGTGCTATCACCTGTCAAAGCTAGCTCTTCTCTTATGTCCAAGAATTAAAACCTTCTTAAGCTCTGCATCTGAGTCCAGTCCTGTGTTCTGCCTTGTCAAGAACAAACAGTTAAAAAAAACAAATCAGAGCTGTTGGCGTGAATGTGGAGAAATAAATGTAGACCATTCTCATGTACAGTATTTTGGAAGTGTTCGAATGTAGCAGGATTTTGGAAGATGGTGTGTGATATAACATGCAAAGTGCTGGGATATACAATTCCTCTGAAACCAGAACTGTTTTATATCTACATGTTCTCAGGAAACTCTGTCCACCAATGTGACAAATACTTATGTAAAGTTATGTCACTAGCCGCTAAAAAAACATTGACCAGGAACTGGGGCACTACGTCGATCCCATCAAAGGAGCAATGGACATCAACAATTAACGACATCTATTCAACGGAAAAAATAACATACAGGCTAAGACTGCAAGATGCACAAGTACACCGCAGGTGGAAAAAATTGACACTTTACAACACAAGAAGCACCTAGAATTGACCCTTGTTTTTGATTGTTGTTGTGGTTTGTGTTTTGTTTTCATGTAACAAAAACTAATAAAAATAAAGTTAAAAAAAAAGAGTTACTGTGCAAGCAGTATGATTCTGACTGATGGATTTGTCTCTAAATCTTTTGTCTCACATCATGGACCTTAAAGTTCGGTAAAAAATTTTTCAACGGGGTGCTTTATAACCTGATGTCCCCTGTAATTCAGAAAATACATTCAATTTAGGATGGTTTTCAGAAGTAGAGAAATTTCTATTGGAAAAATTCTATTATTGACTAAATAGGTAAAACAACACTATCATGCTGGAAAATTAGGAAGATGAACTTGTAAGTACCAGGCTTATAATGAACAATTGTCATGCGTCACTTGAAGAGCTGGGAGGATTACTTCCTGTAGCTATGCCAGAGGCGGCGGCTGGCAGTGATATCAGCCCCACTTTGTATCCCATCTGGAAAAAGCACTCACTGTTTTGTTCTGCAGTAAGATCCACTTTCTTCATCCGCACAAACAGCTTTCAAGCTCCAAAACAAGTAACATTTCTGCAACTCAGAAGAGAGGTGTCAAAAAGTACTGGAAGGCTGGACTTTGTACAACCTCGCACATTAGAGTGGATGTAGGAAAAAAAGAGCAAGACACCGATTACCATCTGCTACACCCACGGGCTGTGGCAAGTTTGACTTCCTCTCTTTATCATTGTTCCCTTTTTTTAAAATTCATTTTCATACTGACAAAAGCTTCCACTTTTCTTTCTGTATTTCTACCATCTCTTCCAGCATTAAAGCACAATGATAATCTGAACAGTTAAAAAAAACTCACTTCAAAAGCATATGCATACAGTATTGGCCTAAAAATGTGTGCTGTGTGAAAGAAATACATTATCAATTGCTGGTAAGGGTAGTTAGCACATTTTGTATCTATTTGGGCGGCAGTGGCTCGGGTGGTAGAGCAGGTTGTCCAATGACCAAAGGGTCAGCGGTTCAATCCCTGCTCCCCCCAGCCAGCTGTCGTTGTGTCCTTGGGGAAGACACTTCACCCTCCCTGCCTCCAGTTTGGCTCCATTGGTGTGTGAATGTGTGTGAATCTCCCAGTGATGGTCAGAGGGCCGTAGATGCAAACTGGCAGCCACACCTCTGTCAGTCTGCCCCAGGGCAGCTGAGGCTGCATTAGTAGTTTCCATTAATAGTTAGTAGTGTTTTTTTTACATTAAAAAAAAGTCAGTGAGTCTCTGGACCTTGACAGATTTCCGCACACTTCATCTAAAACTCAACAGATTTTTCTTGACTGAGTGACAATAAAAGCAAAGCATGAGCAGAAGTAAAGACACACATGGATGTTTCAACTTGACTTTAATTCAGAAAGGAATAGAACGTATTGGCCACAGCACACAAATGTGTAGGATTTCCATGGTTCAATATCATTAAACCACTATGTCGTTCATAAAAACTGTGGGTTTGTAAATTTTTGAGAAAAGAATAGTGTTCCCTTGTTTATCGTAGGGGTTATGTTCTAAATATAACCTGTGATAGGTTAAATATGCAAAATAGGATTGTAGAAGTTTTAAGGCTGTACAATTCCTCACTACATACTTTATAAACTTTTCTCATACAGACATGAACATTTTTACACTTTTCGGTCTTGTTTGAACTGTACATGTCCACTATAATAGAATGAAAATAAAGATCTGATCGCAATCAAAGATTTATAAAATGTTAGCACACTGAACACATAGGATACAAATCCTTCTGTACAGGAGAGACAGCACAGACTAATTGGCTAGCTCAACAGCCTTCAGGACACAGAACAGAGTGCTGCAAAAAGAAATAAAAGTATGCAAAATTGCACTGAAAACAATCAGCGAGACCCTGAAAGGTGAACAGGAATATAGCAAGGGACAACTGTCAACAACCACAAAATAACATTTACAAAATCATTTTTTCTTATAACATTTTTCCAAACTAATAAAGAAATTCACTTCAAATTTAATAGGAGATTTTTGTTGTGTATTTGTTACTGTATGGTGATGCATGTTAGAAACCAAGTTTTCAGTTTTTAATTTGAGGAAAAATTAAAATGAGAGCTGCTCTTTTAATGCGGATTAAAACATGTGCCTGCTGACCTTAAAGCCGGGCTGCATACAACATGACAGCAGCCTTCAACGGTTCAATACACAGCTGTGAAGCACTCATAGCATGTCACTGTGCTGTCGTTTCAAGTTTCCCGTCACTGTCTGCTGAATGTCAAATAATAGCAAAATGCCTGCAAAGTTTTCCCACAAAGAAGAGCACATTCCTGTGGATCTCTTTAGCGGCAGACACACATGCTGTAGCCGCTGCCTCATGCTGTGCATTCTCTTTTTTTTCAATCAAGTGAGCTGCTGCACTAATGTCAATTTTGAAAGAGATTTTAAATGTCTTTGAGAATCATAAAACTGTTCTATCGCTGTGAAAAGCTTATCTCCTTTCAATGAAAGTGTCCTTTTCTGTATTGTTAACATCTATCGGTTAGGATAGTTTCTAATTAATTGCGTTCTTATCTGTCGTGATTTTTTATTCCATAAATTTGATCCCCACAACCTTCAACATGCTGGGTTTTTTCCATGTTGAAAACATCACAAGCTGTTGTTGATGCTATAAATAGCCAAATCTGCTTACTGTGACTTGATGTCACAATCTAGATTCTTGGTATCAGTATAAAGACTGACAATTTAGAAGGAAAAAGTGCACTGACCATGATCCCCCTACGGAAGCCAAAAACGGCCTGTCTCACTTTATTTTTTGACCGTTGTGAAGAAACTGGATTCTCTAGGTTTTGTGTCTTACACACAGAAATAAATGAATAATGACTCAGAGACAAAACTTATCTTTTGTAGGTTTACTCCGCACAAGAGCACAAATTTGTATGCAGGGTTACAGACAGATGAACAGAGTCGTTGCATCAGAGTCCGAACAAAGGAACTCAGAAATAGGCTTGGTCTATATACTCATGGTGTGAAAAACCCACCCACAGACTGTTGCAGGCTAGATGTTCGAAGGTCAGAGAACCTAAAAGTGTCAGATCTCTCTGAGGTTATCACAGACATTTGCCAGACCGCATACACCGGGACACACAAAGATGAACGGAGAGGATGCTGAAGGAATGTTACGAGACAATAGTCTTGGTTGTGCTCTGTAATATAATTTTGAGATGATAATACATAGTGAATCAAGTTTAAACTATTAATGTGGTAAAAGTAAAAGTTAGTGTAATAAGATGTAAAAGGGAGTTTCTAACTATTCTGTTTCCAATCACTCCTAACAACCGTTTCCTCGGGATAACGAGATAAACGAAAATTGTTTTCTTGTTAGGGTGATGACATAAAGGAACTTTAAAAAGAAAGTCTCTGCGTCTCAGTCTCACTGTATAGTCTTCATTACAAGAAAGCAAATTTTATTTTCTTGTGATAGCGAGATAATGGGTCTCGTTATCATGAGAGATCATAAAATACACTTTACCTTTACTTCATTTTTTCTATTCCTCACTAGTGGTGTGACGATAACCGCATCACCGCAGTGTGACCTCATCACCGCATCACCACACTATTTCTTTTTTAAAGTTTTTTTTTTAAAAGTTCTGCATATGGTGCGCAATTGGAGCTATAATAATAAACACATTAAACACATTAATCTTTGCTGATAATTTACTTTTTCTGCTAGTCCTGTGTTCAGACTTCAAGGGTTTCTGGGGGAAACCTTTATTACTGTTCTCCTTCACTCCCTGCGCCTCGGCTCTCACTCCCTCTTGCCGCGCACGTCACTCCCTCTACACTGCACGCGGCGCGCTCCCTTAAACACACGGGCGTGCGGTTTCAGAAGCACATAGACATCCTCGTTCCTCGACAGAAGTTTCCGTCTCTCGAGGAAATACGACAAATTTACTGCGTTATAATTATTCATTTCCATTGTATTCATTTCCATTACAAGCTGCGTGCGTTCTTGAGTGCGCGGCACTGCCACCCGCCGGAGGATTTGTGTGTGTTTGCGTTTGTGTTTGTGTGTGTGGGGGTGGGTTATTACTGTTCTCCTTCACTCCTTAACACCAAACATGAACGCGCACTGTTAGATTTTGGTGAATATCACAGCATGTTTTGTTTGGGAACTATTCTGAGCAGCGCAAAGTTACATGTCTGTATAAACAAAGGCGGAGCCTCATGCCCCGCGTTCTTCATGGATGTCAGGCTCATGGCAACCGGAAAGGTGACAAAGTGTCTGCAGTCTCGTTTATTACTGGGCAATATATAATATTCTGAGAAGATGTCTGTACCAGAGAGCACAGGTGAAACTCGCTTGCAGTTCGAGAGTGGTCTGCTGCAGAAGAATCAACACGCACTCCCAACACACTTGTCCACGCTCCTTCCTGCTACACACGCAACGCGCTGACACACACACAGTCATTCTACAACACCTATATAGTTAGTTCATTAGTTAGATAGGTAGTAGTTAGTTGTTACTGTTATTTGTTAATAAAGAATACTGCATTGTAATTGTATTCATTTGCGACGCGGCCGCTGGGGGATTTTGTGTTTGGCGGCGGGGTGGGGGTTGTCTGCAGTTAACCGCGATACCGCGCCCCCTGCTGGTTCATCACAGCGGTGATCAAACATCCCACACCATCACAGCTCTATTCCTCACCATCTGTCTGATTACATTGGTGCCAGCTTGTGACACATGTAGTCTTTTTATCCGCTAAAACTGTGCATTAGAAACACACTAGGTAAGACCCGCAGTACACATGCCTCAAGATAGAGGGCGCCGGTGATTGCAGAGAATGAGACACCACGACTAGAGGATAATAGAATTAGTGGTAGAAAGTCAAGTGCAGCCGTCCAGTTCTTCTTTGATATTGTTTAGCATCATTTTATAAATGGAGGATTACATTTCTAAACTCCGGAATTTGTTCAGACATGTCACTGGCCGTGATCTCCAATAAGACAGAGAGACTTTTAAAATTGAAGAAAGAAAAGGAACACTTCTACAAAAAGGGTTATTTCTTTGTTTCTTCAGGAGGAGCAGCACATGGCCTTATATTATAAGTAAAACTGAGTCAATAATAACATTTTGGGTGCTTTTTTTGTATGGTACAGAAAAATGTTGAAAGGAAATTTTAAACAACACACACTACCTGTTGCCAATCAAATGGGGAATAAGCTACTCTGTGCAGTTCATTTGTTTGTGGATCTGACTGAGGACGTCAGTGCCTCATCAGCCATGAACCTCATCTCACGTCACTCGGACAAACTTACTTATGTAAATAAGTGAAAAACAAAAAGGACTTCTGATCAAATGTATAACATGCATGAGGTAGAAGAAGATACTTCAGTCATGGCTGACTGTTTAATATGAAAAATAAATGAGAGGACATACCCTTGCACTCTTTATGTGTATTGTTTTTGGAAAACTGTTTTTATGATGTCAAGTCAAGTGTACTATGACTGCTTTTCTACAAAGGCATGCATGGTGTAGGCCATGCGTTTCATGAATAGTAATTTTTTTTTTTTATAGATTTTGTTTATTAAAAAAAACGTTTACAAAGTTACAAGAGATATCAAAGAAACAAATACCACACAAAAAAAAATTGGTATCGCTTTCTAACTTTTATTTGAAATTCAATTTGGCCATTAGGAGTGAGGGACAAAATAAAAATAGCAATTTAGGGGGTACTCCAGACTTATTTATCATTTTAAAAACAGATTTTTTTATTTGACCTTAGGCCAAGTGAATTTACTCAAACAGCATATGTAGTATTTTAAATGTGAAACATTTAAAATGTGTTAGGTGGGATTAAAAATTTCCTCCGCTTCTGGAATGATCAAAAACCTCTTTGTATTACAAAGTCTGGTAAGGTCTTTTACTTCAAATTTTATTTTAAGATGCAAATTTTGTGCATTAAGCTGAATAGGTAATAGTTGACATGGTAGGAATGATATCATTTCAAATGATGCCCATTCCCTTTAAATGTTCTTGGATTGGGGTTGATGCCAGGATACACCACAAACAGGAAGCCAGTCCATTACAGAGTTCAATACTGTTTACTTTCAAGGTGTAATTTAGAATGTCTAATTAATCTATTAAATTTTTTTTTGCTGTGTGAGTGAATGCTGGTCTACCCAGTGGAAACCCAGGCTTGTGGATTTGTTACCTAAATTGTCCATAAAATAATCTTTTGCAAAAGTTGATCTTTTTTTATCTCCAAGCAGTGTCATTATTGGGTACCTGTGCTGCCCAGTGACTAGCAGAGCAACCATGTAATACTCTTCCAATAGAAAGCTGGTAGGTAATTGTATTGTCATTTGGGACAGGAGAGTTAGTGGTACATGGGGGCAACAGGTGGCATTGACAATGGCCTTGTGGCTTGCCAGCAATGATGGAGTAGTTTTATAACATAATTGGCTGTGGTGCAGAGGTAGAATGGTCGACCTCTGACCAGAAAATTGCAGGTTTGGTCTTGCCTTGCCAGCTCCTGTACCAAAGTGTCTTTGGGCAAGACATTGAACCCCTTGCTCCTGGTTATTATGGGCTGGTGCCAGTGAAGCCATCATCAGTGTGTAATGTACATTGGTGAATGGGACTGGGACTGTGAAGCAGTTTGATGCTTTAATGAAGGTAGAAGAGAGCTAAATAAATATTGGTCAATACCATGAAAAAGGCAAACTCTGACCGGGGCCCTTGAAAGACTTGCAAGAAGGGGTGAATGGAGGTTAAAATAAAGCTAAGACAAAATCTTGTAACGAAACAATACAACACAAGATATGTTGCCCTTGGATTTGATATCACTGCATGAGCACTGACTACTGCGTTTAGTGAAAAGATGTCCAATGGTGCTATAATCTCAAATAAGCTTTAACCTCGTCTTCAAAAAAAAACAAAAAAAAAAAAACTGTAGAAAACCAACTTTGTGTCTGCACGTCTTCAATTAATATCAGAAAATCAGCTGAGTGTTTATCTAAACAGCCCCAGGTTTCACAGTATGTTAGAAGAAATATCAGAAAAAACTTTAACTGTTGGTAATCACAAGGCATTGTTTTAAGATCAAAACCTGTTTACATAATATTGTTTACATAGAAGTGAAACAGCCGTGGATTTTCATTGTGTTTATTATTTACCAAGGCACATAAAATACCCTCATTCGGTTTGCATTTAAAATGTAATCAGAGGAATAAATATAATTTTTTGAGAAGGACATCAAGAACCAGCAGAATTCCATTTAGTGCCAGAGGTTTAGTTCAAGTCGTTGAAATCTTATTTCTAGACTCCTTGGTAAAAACCTACCATGGTGGCTGAAAAGTCTCCCATAAAAATGTACAACCAGAAGAAATCTCTGTGAGTTTATCTTCTGTTCGTTGCAGACTTTTCTGAGAAAAACACTTCTCAGTAGTTTTCTGGATAAATATTATTACAGGCAAACTCAAGTATTTCTAAAATTTCCACTATAAATGGTCAACTTTGAAATCTTGCCTACCAATATATCCACATTTGTGGACCATCTTTAAAGCACCAGCTTGTTCTCTAAGTAGTTTGAGGGAGCCTCACGGTGGCTCAATTACATCCGTGTCTTTAGGTATCTGGTGTAACGCTCCCCAGCTGGAGGTCATTTGCAGCTTGTATCATGTCCACAGTACATAGCCCTGAAAATCTGAACCTAAAATGCATGAAAGTGAGCAAATTATTGAGACTATGACATGACTTAAAGGTTAGGGGTGCCACTATAAACGCCACTATAAAATATGTCCTTTGCCATAGTTGATGGTATGCTGGCATTTCAAAGCTGGGTCGGAATTGATCACAAACACACATATATAATTTTATATATAGAGAGACTGGGTTGGAATTGATCTCAACACCTCAAACACCAACAAAAATAAAACCCTGTTCATATATATATTAGAGAATATTTATGCTTTTAACATTTATATATATCTTTTTCAATCAACCTAAACTTGGTTTGATAAAAGTAGCTTGCAAATTAGTTTCTTTCTGCTGTTGCTTAAAATAACATTTCTAATCTTGATTCTGAAAACAGAAACCTGTTTTTTGCTAAACGATAAAAGAATAGGTTCAGTATTTTTTGGAAAGGACCACAGGACGCATCCAGTCACAAAAGGATCACCACAAACAAAGAGCCCACACTTCTTATAGTCATAACTCCTGTTTACATACATTTCTAGGTGCTTGTTTATTCAGCTCTGTTCATATAATTCCGGATGGTGCACAAACCACAATGATTTATTTCTCCTTTATGATCATGTTTACAACAGTTGGCACTTCCATGTTTTGAAAAAGACGCTATCCACACGTCGCTACTAAAACTAAGTCACTGATTGATCAAAGTTTTGCGTTTTCATGACTTAGCAGTCAAAAGTTCAACCGTTTGAACTTCCAAATACCTGTTTTATACATCGAGCCAGAGACAAGACTTAAAAAGTTGCGTAGCAACATGTGACACAAATTACTGCACACCAATTTTTTAATATCCTTCTAACAGCCCGACTACGTGCACATCTGTAGGACATGTCTGTGTCTCGAGTACCACTGAGGGTTTCCAACACCAATGGTAGGTCCAATTAAAGAACGCTAGACTTGATTTGGAATCTCAGTCTGCGGACCCCCTTCAAAAAAACTGCACAGCCGAAGGATGAGCACCATGAGTCTTCTTGTCAAAACTAAGGTGACAAGTTAAAATTGCAGCCAACTAAACTTTGATTGTGGATAAGTAGAGACCTTTGTCCAGGAGATCCTTTAGAAAAGTCAGCATATCCGCTGTGGAACACTGAAAAGGTACAACAGTTTTGCTCCTGCCACCAGTATTCAAAGGCTTGCCATTTATAGGCCTTGCATGGAAGATGTTGACGCACGTGGTGTGCACTTGGCTTTAGGGTTTACCAGTGGGAGGAGAAAGCATAGTTAGCTGCCTTAAGTAAAACTATTTGATCTGTATTTATAGGACTCTGGATCTGAGTAACTTGTTGGGATTTTTACAGAAGGAAGGTAAGGAAAATGAGTCAAAGTTTGGCATCAAATTTTTTAAAAAAGTGAAAGGAACATTTATTTCAAAGTAAGTCGTGTCAAAGACAGATTGGGAGATATTATGAGGTTTAGAACTTTATGCCAGCAAGCACACCGAAAAACGAACAAGGAAACCTGGGCTCAGTTTAATACTTTTAATTAAAAGTAATTAAAAGAATAAAAAATGAATAAATTTATATCTAAAATATACCTAAAGATCAATTTAAAAATAAATAAAAGTATTCTCACGAATGGAAGATAAAAGGAATCTTGGACTGAATTTTGCTTTTTGATATTTTCCTGAAATTCTTCTGGTTTAGTTTGGCATAAATATATAAAGAAAATGGTGTACAACCACTATGATCTCTGTGTCACAGACAATCCCAGACATGGCTGCATAATTGTAAGCAGAGAAAAACAGCTTGAGGTTAGCACGCCAGAGAATATGCGAACGAATGGTTTGCATGTAAAGTTGTAATTTCCACATGTTATAAAGTGAAAATCTTTAAATAATAGAAGACAAAGCATGTGGATTTTGCTGAAGATTCAAAACAATTTACAGCACAAAGCCTTTGCTGCTGGTACATTTAAGTCACTTATTATTACATGAGATTGCCAGCAGGCGACACACAGCGTGTGCCAGGGAGCGAATTCTTCATTTTTTCATGAGGCATTAGTATAACATTTCCTGGTCCAAGGAGACAGATAAGCATGATCCTTTCTGACAAACGCTCTGCTTAATTAAGTTGACAGGTTGACAGTATCTCATCCCATCTCAACAGCTCAGAGGGTTCTCACTCATTCAGACATCATTCAGCTCAGCCGGCTTCCTCCATCACACTGAGCTTGGATGCAAACTAAAAAAAAAAAACAGTTTTGTCACTAATAAAAAGAAATTAACTGACAACATTTTTCCAAATTTGTGAGTTTGCAAGTAAAAAAAAAACAAAACTTAATGAGAAAATAACCAATTCTCTGAACAAAATCCACCATAAGCTAATGCAGCTTTGATGTTACAGACTTTTCTCTACACTTGGACATTTTTAAGTGCTTTTCAGAAGTTTAATTAGTCAGTTATTAAGCAGTAGGCACAGATATAAAACATCCAAAAAGAACACAATAGAACATAGCTGGAAGAGATGAAGTTTTTAGTGTAGATTTTAGTGTGAGTTTATTTCAGGGACCATTTGAGCTCATTAGAATGCTGTGCAGAGTAGCAGGTAAAAACACTTTCACCCTGTTTGGTTCTGAGGCAGGCTTTGGAGACCAGCTTTCAGAGAAAAACAATGACTTTGGTAAAGACCCACACAAAGGAAAATCCTGTGGTGGTGTTTTAAAATCTTGTAGCATGTTTCTTATGATCAAGGGGCTTAGAGAAAATTTATCTTAAAAATGGGTTTCTTAGTATTTTTTTTAATCAAAGTGCTGTGAATCAGAAACAGACGGAAAAAAACGCTGCTGGAAAAAGCATCTTGTAGTTAAGTAGAAGCTACTATGGCAGCCACGAGCTCCCTGCTCTGCTCCATTCTGATGCCTTTACTCGTGGACAAATGGATCCATCTACGTCTTTGTTTTCCTCCACCGCGCTGGTATCTGTACAGCTGGATTGCTCCAAGATTGCTGGTCATCTATGTTGCCTTGGTGATATTACCTTGTGCTATCCTATGACCCCACCCTTACACTGATGTGTTATCCCTACCATGACAAAGGTGGATAAAGGTGAAGAGTATTTCATGTAATCCATGGACACCAGTGAGGTTCACAAATCAATTGAAGAAAAGAAGGTTCAGAGCACTGTCTAGTGGGTCTAGATCAGTGTTTTTCAACCAGTGTGCCGCGGCACACTAGTGTGCCGTGGGAGATGGTCAAGTGTGCCGTGGAAAATTGCCCTCATTAACTGATCTAAAAACATTAACCATCTCCAGGAAATCAGCTCTTTGTTCATCCAAACAGGTCCTGATAAAACACTGAGTAGTTAGGAATATGAAAGATCATAAAATACTTATTTCTTTGTGTTTAACTGATTCTATTAAAGACATTTTGATAAGAATGACGGCACCGCGATTTACCTGCAGCTATAACTGTTTTCTGAAAAGTCCCGCAGCTTTTACTGTCTCCACGACTCCACCAATCATTCTTGAAGGCTTAATCACATGTCATCAGTCTGACCAATCAGAAGTGTTTAAAGTCTAAACTTCCTTGTTCCAATTTAGCTCATAACTCACTCATTTCCAACAAAAACACCAGCTAAAGCTCGTCTTTAGCGGTGTAGCTTTCCACAGAATCCGGTATCAGACCGTGGAACAAGTGAACAAAACCATGAAACTCAGAGACGCAAGTGTTTCTGCCGTTTTCTCGCCGTATTCACACTACATCTCCCATGATGCATTGGCTTAAAGGGACAGCGCCTTAGCGTACAATGAGTCGTCCTTGTTACACGGATTGAAACCACAACGAACATACAGTTTGTATGTAACTTAACTTTTATTACATCTTTTAGAAAAAACATCTGCAACTTCCTGCTTTTTCTGCCACAATTATCACAAAAATGCACGTCAGATTGGCGGGGGGGGGGGCTGTAGATCAAAACAGACTATGAGTTTCTGCTTTTTTTTTGGGGGGGGGGGGGGGTGCTGGTGTGCCGCGGGATTTTTGTCAAGGTTAAAGTGTGCCGTGGCTCAAAAAAGGTTGAAAAACACTGGTCTAGATGACCCAACTCCCAATTTTAAAGTGCTTAGGACAGCACAAGGATTACGCTTGGGTTGTAAGAGGCTGTAAGCTAGCAGGAGAGAGTTCACACTAAGGAATGATGGGAAGTGAGGAGATGCTTACTCTGTGCCAATGGTTCTCCCCATGACTCAGAGGCAAATTTCTAGTACTGCCGCCCTGCTAAAACGATGTCCTAGAAAATGACACAGGTTTTTTGAAATTTGGCTAAAAATGACACAATCATGATTAAAAAACTACTGGGAACACTTACAAGAGATCAAAAGGTGATCAGAGTGGGACTTTAACAAGCTGAAAGTAATATTTTCTCCGAAAAAATTCACAAACTAAAAAAAATTATAATTAAAATTGTATCCTGCTACAGAAGACCTCAAAGATCTTTATGTAAAATAAATAAATAATAATAAAAAAGCAGTAAAAAAAAACAGTATTTATTTAAAAAAACAACTACAACACACACATTCTACAAAAACAAATAGGGAAACACTGTCCATAAATTTAAATTAAAACACAAGAAAATGTAAAAACGACTTAAAAGCTAAGCTAAAAAGATGAGTTTCTTTCTTAAAGACCTCTACAGTAAACTAGAAGGAGCTGCATTTCCAGAAGAAAATGCAGGGTTGAATGCTGTATTGCTGAATGAAAGCTTAATGTGTAAAATAAATGGCTGAACTGAGCTGAGAGAGATCAACATTTTAAAAGTAAAATGGTTAAAAAAAGTAAAAACCTGTAAAAGAGGTTAAGCACAAGAATTCCCTATGCATTTTAATGGAGCAAAAATCCTGGAAAATCTTGGAATATCTTGAAAAGTTCAAAGATTTGAAAGACTAAAAGTCGTAGCTGAAAGGAATAAGCTGAAAGGGTTGAACATTGTAATAGTAGAAGGATTAAACTACGTGAAAGTTTGAAGAAGTTTAAAATTGCCTCACATTTTGGCACAAAATGGCCGCCAAACTGTAGGTGGTGTTGCCATCCCATAATTATCTTGAACCTTATGTTGAAGTCCAAAACCTTGTGAACATTTCAAAATTTGAACGGTGTCTCTAGCCAAAAGAATGTAAAAGTTACAATTGTTTAAAGAAGCAAAAGTGTGGCCAATGGAGCAAAAAGATTGGAAAATCTGGGAATATCCGGGAATATCTGGAAAAGTTCAAGGATTTGAAGGACCAAAAGTCATAGCTGAAAGGAATAAGCTGAAAGGGTTGAACATTGTAATAGTAGAATGGTAAAAATAGGTGAAAGTTTGAAGAAGTTTAAAATTGCCTCACATTTTGGCACAAAATGGCCGCCAAACTGTAGGTGGTGTTGCCATCCCATAATAATTTTGAACTTTATGTTGAAGTTCAAAACCTTGTGAACATTTCAATATTTGAACGGTGTCTCTAGCCAAAAGAATGTTAAAGTTACAATTGTTTAAAGAAGCAAAGGTGTGGCCAATGGAGCAAAATAATTGGAAAATCCGGGAATATCCGGGAATATCTGGAAAAGTTCAAGGATTTGAAGGACAAAATGTCATAGCTAGAATAAGATGAAAGAGCTGAACATTTTCATAGTCAAACGGTTAAAATAGGTGAAAAATTGTAGAAGGAGTTTAGCTGTGAACTTCTGCACGAAAAATTCTCTATGTATTTCAATGGAGCAAAAATTCCCGGAAAACCTGGAATATCTTAAAAAGTAAAAGGATTTGAAAAACCAAAAGTCATAGCACAAATAAGCACAAAGAGCTGAACATTTTAAAAGTTGAATGGTTACAATCGGTTAAAAATTGTAGAAGGAGTTAAGCGGCGAAAAACGGCGGAAGATAGGCGTAAAGAATAATAAATAAAGAGAAACAGGAAAACAAAGGGTTGAATGCTTTACAGCATTCAACCAACTAGAAGGAGCTGCATTTCCAAAAGAAAATGCAGGGTTGAATGCTGTACTGCTGAATGAAAGCAGAAATATGATGAAAAAGCTGAACATTGTAAAAGTAGAATGTCTAAAATAGGTCAAACATTGTAGAAGGAGTTAAGCATGAAAGCTAAAAAATTGTTGAAAAAATGGCTGAAATGTCCTGGAAAATCCTGGAATATTTTGAAAAATTAAAGGACCAAAAGTCAAAGGTGAACATTGTAAAAGTAGATTGACCAAAACAGGTCAAAATTTGTAGATGGAGTTAAGCATGAAAGCTGAAATTGTTGAAAAAATGGATGTACTGTTGAAAATTTGAAGATGATGCTAAAATGGCTAAAAGTGCTAGCATCAGCATCATCAACTGACTCAAAAAACCACATTGTTTAAGAGTATCATATTGGTAAAAGCTACATGTTCTAAGTTGACAGAAAATCCACTTTTTTCAAAATGGCGGCTTTTCTATTAATTTTATCTCCATAGCAACCATTTTACGTGTGGGTCGCCTGGGGATGACGAACAAATCGACGTTAGTTTCAGACAAATCGGAAAAAGTAAACCTTTGGACGTCCTTAGCAACGAAGTTTGTTTGCTAACCACGCCCACATTCCTTATATGTCCAGATCCAGTGAATTTCAATATGTTCAGTTCCAGCCATGGATGAAGTTTATTGCAACATTTGCTTCAGATTTTGTCAAAAAATGCCCACCAAACAGTAGGTTGTGTTGCCATCCCATAATAATTTCAAAACGTATGTTGAAGTCCAAACCCTTGTGAGCATTTCAATGTTTGAACGGTGCCTCTAGCTGAAAGCATGTTAAAGTTATAATGCTTGAAAGCAACAAAGGTTTTCAAGGATTCTCCATGTATTTAAATGAAGCAAAAATCTTGGAAAATCCTGGAAAATCTTGGAATATCTTGAAAAGTTCAAAGATTTGAAAGACTAAAAGTCGTAGCTGAATGGAATAAGCTGAAAGGGTTGAATATTGTAATAGTAGAAGGATTAAAATACGTGAAAGTTTGAAGAAGTTTAAAATTGCCTCACATTTTGGCACAAAATGGCCGCCAAACTGTAGGTGGTGTTGCCATCCCATAATAATTTTGAACCTTATGTTGAAGTCCAAAACCTTGTGAACATTTCAATATTTGAACGGTGTCTCTAGCCAAAAGAATGTTAAAGTTACAATTGTTTAAAGAAGCAAAGGTGTGGCCAATGGAGCAAAAAGATTGGAAAATCTGGGAATATCCGGGAATATCTGGAAAAGTTCAAGGATTTGAAGGACCAAATGTCATAGCTGAAAGGAATAAGCTGAAAGAGTTGAACATTGTAATAGTAGAATGGTAAAAATAGGTGAAAGTTTGAAGAAGTATAAAATTGCCTCACATTTTGGCACAAAATGGCCGCCAAACTGTAGGTGGTGTTGCCATCCCATAATAATTTTGAGCCTCATGTTGAAGTCCAAAGCCTTTTGAACATTTAAATGTTTGAACGGTGTCTCTACCTGAAAGCATGTTGACGTTACAATGGTTTAAAGAAGCAAAGGTGTGGTCAATGGAGCAAAATAATTGGAAAATCCGGGAATATCCGGGAATATCTGGAAAAGTTCAAGGATTTGAAGAACAAAATGCCATAGCACATATAAGCACAAAGAGCTGAACATTTTAAAAGTTGAATGGTTACAATCGGTTAAAAATTGTAGAAGGAGTTAAGCGGCGAAAAACGGCGGAAGATAGGCGTAAAGAATAATAAATAAAGAGAAACAGGAAAACAAAGGGTTGAATGCTTTACAGCATTCAACCAAATAAAGAGAAACAGGAAAACAAAGGGTTGAATGCTTTACAGCATTCAACCAATGAAGCCCTCACATCCTCAGGCAGGCTCATCCACAGGCGAGGCCCACAGTGCTGAGATGTGACCTCGCTGTGGATTTTTGTCCTGACCTTAAGGGCAAAAAAGCCATATGAACAGTTTTCTGACAAAAAAATGGACACTTGCAATATAGCATTTAAGAAGAACTATGACAGTATTCTATTTCATTTCTTTTATTTGCTTTGACTAACTAAAAGAGATTTATATAGGAACTACATAGAAATGTCTTTTTCCATTGACAGTTTTGAACTTTTATCCAGACTTTTGACCCCAATGGAGTGCTAAAAAGCTTAAAATTTGCTTTTAAGGGTAAAGCCGTCTGAACACCAATAATAAAAAAAAAATGTATTCTCACAGATGGAAGATAAAAGGAATCTTGGACTGAATTTTGTTTTTTGATGTTTTCTGAAATTCTTCTGGTTTGGTTTGGCATAAATATATAAAGAAAATGGTATACAACCATTATGATCTCAATCCCAGACATGGCTGCATAATTATATGCAGAGAAAAACAGCTGGAGGTTAGCACGCTAGAGAATATGCGAACGAATGGTTTGCATGTAAAGTTGTAATTTCCACATGTTATTAAGTGAAAATCTTTAAATAATAGAAGACAAAGCATTTGGATTTCACTGAAGAATCAAAACAACAGCACAAAGCCTTTGCTTTGAGGCCCACAGTGCTGAAATGTGACCTTGCTGTGGGTTTTTGTTCTAACCTTAGGGGAAAAAAGCTACATGAACAGTTTTCTGAAAGAAAAAGGACAGTTGTAATATAGCATCTTAAAAGAACTGACAGTATCCCATATCGTTTCTTTTGTTTGCTTTGACTAACTGAAAGATATTTAAATAGCAACTACATAGAAATTTCTGTTTCCATTGAAAGTTTTGAACTTTTATCCAGACTTTTGACCCAAATGGAGTGCTAAAAAGCTTTCCGACAGAAGAATTGATATTTGCAATATAGCATTTTTAAAGAACCATTAGAGTAAAAACGGTTTTACTCTCAGAATATTTATGTGAGGGCTTCATTCACAGACTTAACTTTTATGCTTTTACACTTAAAGATGTCTTAAACATTCCAAGAGTAAGGAAGTCATTTTCCTCAAATACAGAACATTGATAACAACTGATACTTGCTTTGTAAAACAAAAAAAACAGCAGGTCAAGATTTCATGAGCCACTGATTTTCATCATTTTGAATGTGTTAAAAAGCATTAAAACAATTCTATTAAATTGAAATATTGTGTTTCTGGAGTACATGCAAACACATTTTTTATATCAGCCTATTTAGAATATACTCTTCATGGTCTGAATACAAATGCAGTCGTGTCTATCCAAACACAAATACAATAACTGGTACTGTTAACGCTTTGAGAGTAGTTTCAAGGTAAAAAATGTTCAGACTAAGGTGTCACTATGAGATTGCAACAATATCGCTGAAAGTGAAGGTAATCAGAAACTCTTGAAATAAGTGCCTGCCTTAACCGTTGTGCTATCCTAGGCACAAAGACATTGGGAGTTGGGTCATCTAGACCCACTAGACAGTGCGCTGAACCTTTTTTCTTCAATGATTTGTGATCTTTACTGGTTTCTATTTTATAAATAAAGTTTGATTCTATGGATTACATGAAATCCTCTCCATTTCCTACCTTTGTCATAGTAGTGAGAACACGTCAATGGTCATCTTGACCATCATCGGATAGCACAAGGGTTAAAAAACAATGAGAAGTTCTCAACTCTGTATCAACAGTCATTGCTACAGGACTATTTTGTATATTTTACTGCCAGTGCAATAAGTTTCCTAGTACGACTTCTTTCACTGCTCTTTAGCAAGCAAAATGCATCTCCAGATAAAAGATGAAATAAAGATTATAAAATGGCTACCTTAAGCAAGGTGAATTTAAAAGTTAATTTGTTCATTTGAGATGGTTCTATATGATCTTTCCTTAATGTTTTCAGGACCCAGTTGTGTTTCTTTTGTGCAAATATTTGCTTAGCTAGAGGTCCACTGCTATGGTAGTAACTGGATAAAATCGTTTTTATATTTGTTGAAATACAAATGGCCTTTTAAAAAGTAAAACTATTTTTTGTTTTTCCTGCTTATCATTTAATAATATTTATCAGACATGTTCAAATGTTCAAAACCCTGATGGGAGTTGCATAAGTCGCTGATCCAAACCCACTGAAAGCAAAAAAATGAAATAAAGAATGTTTTCTTTTTGTTTGTTTTGCTTTATTGTCATTGGGATCTTTAACATGTTTCTGGAATTTGTTGGTGTGTTTTACAATTCAGAGCCACCGTAAATTGCGTTTTGCCAAAAAACCCAATTGTTTGTGCAGGTAATCAAATTTTAGTTGTTATCTACTTGTTTATTAAAAATGTGTTTTACTGTCACACAAGTAATTGTGTGAGAAAAAAAAATCAAAATGGAACTCATCTTTGAAGTGTCTTTTCCACCTTCTTGAAGCTAATTATTTTAATTTTGGTGGATATCTTGAAGTTTATTTTTTATATTATTGTTCTGCACAAGGTTTTCCATTGCCAGAAACCAAAACAAAGAGTTCTTTTTCTTAGACTATGAAGCACAGAATGAAAAACCCCTTGGCTGCATATTTTGGTTTAAAAGACATCAGCTTTGAGGCAGCCTTTATTGCTTTCTATTTGTTTATCCGATGGTCCTTGAAATTCAATTCTTTGCACCATTTAACCACCCTTTATGTAAATATCATATTTTGTAATCCTTGTTCTTCAGACCTGCACCATTGAGGTTAGAGCTGCAATGTCACCTCTTCCCTGCAGGCATTCTGGAAGGTGAAAGGCTTCTCTGGGGAAATTGTGGCGGGAAGCTCCACTGACTGTCCATTCTGTGTCACCTTTGACGCCACCAGCCCGCGTGGTAATGCAGCTCTCGTGGGCTTCCTTGCGGGTCAGCAAGCTTCCCACTGGGGCACTAAAGAGGTAATACTGACATGTGCTAAGACTGCTCCAAATTGATTCTTTGTAAATCAGAAATTAAAACCTAAAGGCATCAGTTACAATGAGATCGACGCAAATCATTTTGCAGCCATCAATAAATGTTTTAGCCCATGCAACACTGCATTGTTTTTACTTTAGTTTAAACAAAAGTTAAAAAAATCAAGAGAAGATAACTTTTCCCAATTTTGAAAAAAATAATAATTGTTTCCAAGGATTTTTTTTAAATAAAATAATTTTTTTAATTTATTTTTCTATACACTTATGTTTCTTAGTATTATTTGGACAATATGAAAGGTTACCTTAAGCAAAGCATGGATTTTCCTTCGCTATAAGAGATAAAATGTTGCTGGACTCTACAACGTGCAGCGAGTGGACCACAGTGGAAACAAAGGCTTCTTCATCTGCATATTGAAAAAAAAAAGTTATTACTTGAGAGCAGCATTTAGAAAATTGCATTGAAGATTGGATGCACAGGCAGCTGCCAGCTTCCTTGCAAAGTTAAAGTTTTTTTTCTATCAAAATAAATTAAGGAAAAAACATGACTGGCATTGTAAATTTATTTTGAGTTAAAAATATAAATGGATTTCAGGGTGAAAAGCAAAACTCTTTCAACATTTATGAATGCACCAGTAACAGTAAAAGTTATAATTCATATACCTAAAAACATTGTAACACTATCCTTCTATAAATGTAAAATTTTTATTTATTTTCCCTCAATACACAGGATATAATCAGTTTGCTACAAAGCTTCATTTCCCTTTCTTTATCAATAACTTAAAAAAACTGTAAAAACTGTAATCTCCATATTGTAATTGATTGTATTTTGATTATCATCATTTATCATAATAGATATTTACAAAGTCCTAAAGAACACTTTGTAAAACAATAATCAGGGTTGTCTCATGGTGTTACTCAAAAACACATTTTAGTTAGACATGAAAATTGAAATCCAATTTAAAATCAATTAAGTCCAATTCAGACCAGATTTATAAAATGAGGCTGGATTTGAAATATAGCGAACATTAGTGAATAGATGAATAATTCAGTGTAACTCTCATACTGATCAAGAACTTCATCAGCTATGGTAGTTGGGTGGTTGCCCTGCGCCTTAGCTCCAATGGAGACCATTTTGTCATTGAATAAGCTTTTGACATTATTGGGTTTCTAAAGAAATACAAGGCTCAGAACTACAAACAGAAAGTAGATTTTGGCTATGGCAGTGAAAACACATTGGGTTGTTTTTGTTGGCTTCAAATAATTATGAACAGTAAGAAGTTTAATCTGATAAATGCTGCTCTTTTAGCATCAATGTGTTCTTGACTTTTTTTTTTTGTTTGTTTTCTTAGCTAATGTATTTATTTTAGACATTTTGCTCATAATTTCTATAGCAAAATGAGATAACATTAATGTTATGAAATACAATTCTAGCTCTGAGCAGTTGTGACCTTGCAAAAAAGTATTCAAAGTAAAAGACTACCCCCACCCCCACAAAAAAAAAAAAGAAATTCAGATTCAGATTTTACCTAACCAAACTAAAGCTCCATGAAAAATAAATAAATAAAAATAATTATTCACAATTTCAACGTTTATCCTTGTAGTTTTTAGTGAAGAGTGGGAGTAATGAAGCTGTTTTTTTGTCTGGTTGCAGGCTGAACAAAGAAAAACTGCTGTCATTTCCAGCCTGGTCAGATATCTTGGTCCTGAGGCTGCATCGTTCATCCATTATGAGGAAAAAGTAAGTACTTAAAGGGCAGATGTCTGTAATGATATCACTGTCTGTCTGACTGCAGAACTCTACAGAACTGTCAGGATTTCTTTTTTTTTTTTTGTTATGTCCATTTTCTTCCAGCAGGTTGTTCTTCAGAGGCTAAAGAAAAAACCTGATTGGATCCTCTTCAAAGTTGCAAAAGTATCAAGAAACAGAGTAAAACTTGATTTAAGTCAAAAATAGCACAACAAATACAAATTAAAAAAAATATTAACACTCCTGAAAAAACTCTGGAAAAAAAGTTTAAATAAATAATGTTCAAAGGTAAAACACAACACTGCTGCACACACATTTTTTAACATTGGAGAGATAAAGAAAAAAATCTTTTTTTGTTTTTCATCAGGTGAATTATTGCATTCATTAGGGTTGAAAAGATTCCACACGGCAACATCTTATTTTGTTTTTTTTTAAATAAGTTCCTTTTTAAAATCTGACTTTAATATGTGAACTATTAGGACATTTTAAAACCTGCGTCTATGAGCTACATTCTTAAGCAGCTACTCCTAATGAAAAATCTATGTAAAGATGCCTAAACATGCATTTTGGGCTTCTGTGATCAAAACTCCTGCATTTACACATTTCACAGTCATTGAATGTGCGTTGCCAGTTAAACCAGGTCAGCCTTTGACCAATCAGGCAGTCAGATTTGATTCTGAAGTATGGTTTGGTTTATCCGGTGGACCGAGTCACAACAAAATCTAGGTTTGTTTTTCAAGTGAAGATAAACCAAGGCCTCTCTGCTGTCATGATGGTAATCCATATCTGCCATTAAAAGGACACTGGCTGTGATCTGAACTATCTGTTTTGTGCCCGACATTTCACACCAAGCCTCTTCCAACTGTAAGTTGGGGACATGCGCTAGTAAACAGTACAAAATCTAATCTGACTGGAGGTCTCCAGAAGAACAAATGTCAAATGCTGTTTGTGTAGCTCAATGGTATTTGGAGGAACTGTAATATATGGTGCTTCTGGATTTAAGTCAAATTTGACAATGGAAATCGAGGTCTTGCTTTGATCTAAGTAAGCCTTTTACAATACAATGTTCCCTCTGTATAACACGGTTCACCTTTCCCAGCCTCGCTGTTTCACTGAGTTTTTTAGTAGGACTCTGGATGCGTTTTAGTAAACAGCATCCAGAGTCATGGAGTCCAACAGTGTTCTGTGTCCTAATTGGCTGTTGATATTTCCAATCAATCTCTTCTGTTCAGCACTCTTCAATGACAAGCAAATCTTTGTTTTCATTCTATTAAACTGGAATTTTTTTTTTCTATTAATTTTGAGAGTGAAACCCTTGTGCTATCTTGAATGACCCCACCCTCACATTAAGGTGTTATTCCTACTATGACAAAGGTGGATAAAGGTGGAAAGATTTCATGTAATCCATGGACACCAGTGAAGATCACAAATCATTGAAGAAAAAAGGTTCAGAGCACTGTCTAGTGGGTCTAGATGACCCAACTCCCAATGTTAAAATGTCTAGGATAGCACAAGGTCTGTCCGTCTGAATATTTGATTTTGATTTTATTTTTATTTGAAATGGTTTATTTCAAGCAATCAAATAACAATAATGCACACTTAGGATATTTAGACATATTAATAAATATTGCTTGAGAGGGAGTGGAAGGAAGCGAACTTATATAATCCCACCCTGTTATGCCATAAGCATTTTATTACATGATTTATCATTATCCGGTTCCTAGCTTTTATCAGACAGAATTAAGAATGCGGAAGTATCAATAAAGCACATGACAAAGAGGAATAACTTAAATTATTATGTAAAAAAATAACTTTTAGAAATCAACACGGCAAATGCAGATCATTTATCCAGCCACACGCGTCCATGCTGTAATCAGGGAACCGAAACTAAATAAAGTGTATAAAGTGTGTAGTGAGGAGTTTTACGGTCTTAAAAGATCGGTAGTCTTACTTTCATCTATCGCGAGTTATTAATGGAACGTATCCCACGCGATAAACGGGAACTCTGCATTACAGAGTCCCAGTGCGTTATTTACAACCTTCAACACTAGAATTTCCCTACAAATAAGCAAAAGATTGCGACAAGAAAGTGAACAATGCCACCACAAACAAGTTTCAAAAGGTAAACGTTCCTGTGATAATGACCACATTTAGTTAAAATATTTTCCACCTTGTGGTTTCACACATACACAGGTAGGAGTCACAATTGCTTCCACAACACAAGTAAAAGAACAAAAACAAAGAGAAAAATGGTGTGAATCTCATGATTGCTTCAATCATGCAAGCACTTCTAAACAGAAATAGCTGTTTGACTTCATCACTTGAATGAACTCTGAAGGCATACATTAATCATGCAAATGTTGCCTTATTGGTCTTCAACTGACTTTCATGTATTGTGTTATTAAAAAGCAACATGCAATAGAAAATGCCCTCCAGACAGCTTAAGGCAGTTTTTTGGAAAGTATATATTGTGGCATAGTTGTGGTAGTTAATTATGAGTAGTTTATATCCTACCTGCAGTGGGAAGCTGTCAGAGTGCTTCAGCCGCTGAAATCAGGGGAAGATTCTGACATGGGAACCTGACTAACATCTAATCTGACTGGAGGTCTCCAGAAGAACAAATTTTCATTACTTCATTCATCTTAGAACTTAAAATTTGACAGGGTCAATACAAATCCTACACTGCAATACTTGTGCAAAAAAAGAGGAAGAAATAAAGACGAAGAAAAGAATTATGTAAATATCCATAATCACCTGTTTCTTAAGCCCCCCCCCCCCACCCCCCACCTTCAGCTGTGTAACAGGGAGAAGGACAGTGTGACATAATCTAATTAATTTACTGTTGCTTGTTTTACTAAATTTACCAGTTTGGAAACAATACACATACAAAAGTGAATTGTGTAAGTTGCCACTTTAAATGCCCAGTTCAATACCTGTTCACACATTTTTACGTAAACATTTAAAACACACCGTTCATCATGCATGAATACTCAGCTCCATCATTTTAACAGAAAATCAATTTATTTTTATTACACGATGCTTGCAGAGTTCAGAAAACTAGACTAGTTTCATGTGAAGTTTTACTTCAGACTTTTTCATGGCCATTTTTTCCAAAGTATTCCCAAATCTTCCCACCCTGCTTGTCTATGCTTTATTTTATTGAGTCAATGAGGGATCACAACTCTGAACGGTTAGCCAATAAAAAGACAGCATATCATACTTTTGTCAAATAATAAAGGGGACTTGTAAGAGGAGGTGGAAAAACACTTGAACTGTTTTATGATTTATTTTATTATTTTTTACGCCAATAAATGTTTTTGATTTTAACTGATCAATGTCTTCTTTCTGTTATTCTCAACTCGAGAAGAAATACCAATTTTTTTCATTTTATTTGAGCGTCGCAGTCTAAACGCTTAAACTGTTTTTGTTTTAAAGGATTGGGCAAAGGAGGAATACAGTGGAGGTTGCCCTGTCAATGTCATGGCGCCAGGTCTGCTGACGTACTATCATCCCAGTCTGAGGACGCCCTGTGGCAGGTAACACAGCCCACCTTTTCCTTTTAAGAAAAATTCATGAACCCCTTTTTTTTTCCACAAATTTTTTTTATATTTGGGAACAATTCAATACAAATATCAAATTCAACTGTTAAATGCACTGAAAAAAATCCAAACCATTGTGGGGGCATGTAGTCTTAATACAGTAGGTGCAGCTAATCAAAATCCACCCTGTGAATACTTTTAAGACAAAAACGTAAGAATTATTTGTTCATGAACCACTCCAAGCACTACTACTAGTACTACTAGTACTACTTGAAAAATATATATAAAAAAAAAAATTAAGAAATTACTTTCTGTTTTTATTAAAGGTGTTCTTAAGCAAAGACAGCCTCCAAAGCCCTTTTCTGGTTGACCTAAAAAAAGGATGTTAGTTATTTTGCATCTGAACACTAGTGTGTTCAATAGCAGTGCAAACACTAGCTCAAAAGTTTACTAAAGCTAGAAGTGATTTAAGTGAAAGTATTAAAAATAAAAAAATTGAATTATAAAGCTTTTGGTGAATGACTTCTGGGTGAATATTGAGTAGAGAGCGCGTAGAAGCATTTGCCAAAAGTATCTCACGCTGAAGGGGTGGTACAACCTGTCAGTATTTTTCCTTGTCCTTCTTTTTTGTCCTCATCAGAACCGTTTCTGGGCAGTAACGCTTAAAAACTAGCAGCTGTTTTAATCTGTGTGATGTTTCCTAGTCACTTTGTCTGATTATGTATTAAAGCAAAATACACAAACATGAAAATGGAACAATGACAATTCATGCAAAAATCATGCACTTTTTTATTCATATTTATGGCCTCTACAAACAGTTTCATGTTTTTAATCTAAGTGTGCTTTAAACATATGTAATCCTCAATTGCAACTATTGTACATGAATCATTAAAGTCAGTCATAAAAAGAAAACAAGGTTGTCCAGTTCTTCAGTAATAGCAATAGGCCATCAGGAGGACAAATGAAAGAGAGAAGGGCTGCAGGGAAGAGGAGTAATGCATTCCATAATGACATGTAGCCCCAGTGAGTGAAAGAAACTCATTTTATAACACGGCTCAAGCAACAAGAGCATGGTAGCTCTCGTTCACATTCCTTGATCTCATAGGAATTAGATCCCCAAAGACAATAAATGACCTTGAAACGCATCTAGGAAATTCAATTGCAAGACAAACTTTGGTGCTTCCACCATGTTGTGTTTAATTAAGCAGAAAATCAGAGTCAGTCTGTAGATTACTAGATTTGATAGGAGATTGGTTAGACCCCACTGTTATAAGCTTTTAATAGGAATTGCTCTCTCATCTAAACAATGTTTCTTAATTGATCATCTTTAAATGTACCGGTAATTGAAGATTGGAGAGAAAAGAAGTAGGATAGGAATCTAATAACTGTCCTTATCTGCACTTCAGTGCAGATCTTGAATGTTGAATGATTCTGCAATATACACAGATGATAGGGTTAAAAGCTACTACATTACATAAGAAAAAACCGTGAAACATGATTGTGCGGACACAGTGCTTAAAAGGTTGCTCCTCCTGGAGGCATAGGGAGCCTTGGGTGCAAATGTCTAAAATACTTCAAAGTTTGTGAAGGGCATCAGCAACGAGGCCGTGAAAGAGCCCTTTTAGAGCTTTTAGGAATCTGCAGGAGAGCTCAAGGTTAATTTATACGAGTGGAATCCATACAGTAAAGAGTCGACTAAGATACCTTTAAGAGACATTTGCCACTTCAGAGATAACATTTTATTCGTATTGTCTAAGTACCAGTCAGAAGGTGACAACAGTTGTGTGGTAAACACAAAAATAAAACTGTACAAGTATTCAAGTATTAAAGGTATATATTTTTGAATAAATGTGAAAAGCACAAATTTGATTTATGTTTATTTTGGGCGTTAATGAATGCAGAACGCATGAGCATCTCAGATGCAATCTGGACGGCTAAAGAGAAGCATCGTGTGTTCATTGTCGTTGGCATTTTCTTGAGTTTTCAACAGAAAATCTATTTTGTTGCTTTGACCCCCACTCCTGGTGTTGGTAACGGGTGCCATTGACTATTGAAGTTCAAGAGTGTCAGGAAAGTTTTCAATAGAAACTGTCCTTTTACTTTTGAATCACTCTGTTAATTTGTGAAAGAAGGACATTGTTCTACTCTTTAATATGTGCACAATCAAGTATCAGCTTATAAAAATAAAGCTGTGCCAAATGAAATGTATCCAAAACCATTTAACATTTGTTGAAAATTCTTATGGAATGCAAGAGACACAGAGGCCCGTAACGATGATGAAATGATAAAACAGAAAAAATAATTTCAGAGTCATTAACCAATATATATTCATAAATATTTCATTTTCAATGTCATGGTAGCAATATTTTTTTTTGTTTTGGAAACTTCAACGTCTGCAGCGCAGGCACACGGTTTGTGACAGACAGGGCAACAGTGTGTGAGATAAAGATGACATGCCTCAAAAATCCGGATACCAAAAAAAAAGAAAGGAGGGAAAAGAAATTAAGAGGAAAAGGAGTTGATGGATGGAAAATGTGTCACCCAGTATTTCAGAAAAAAGGTGAGTTTGTGTCAGAAAATGATGGAATTTACCTAAAAGCTAGCTCCTTTCTCTCACCATTGGTAGCTCAAGCAAAATAGATTTTTAAATGTCACTAATATATTAGTTAAATAATCAATCCATTCAAACATTTATCAAGCTGCTCTTATTCAATAAGACCAGCTTTATCAGTGGAAACAGCAGCTGCAGCATCAGTCTGTCAACCTCCAACTGCCCCTCCATCATAATGCATTATCAGCATCAAACAGCTGCTGTGTTAGGGGCCCTGTAAAAATTCTTTACATGGAGTCCAAAATCCATTGCGGTGCCCCTGGTCACAGTACCATTCACCCATTCACACACACATTCATACACTGATGGCAGCTCCACTGCTTAACCCTTGTGCTATCCTAGGCACTTTGACATTGGGAGTGGGGTCATCTAGGTCAACAGTGCGCTAAACCTTTTTTCTTCAATGATTTGTGATCTTCACTGGTTTCCATGGATTACATGAAATTTTCCACCTTTATCCACCTTTGTCATGGTAGGGAGAACATGTCAATGGTCATCGTGACCCCATAGGATAGCACAAGAGTTAACACTGCCACCAGGAGGCATGTGGTTCAGTGTCTTGCCCACACGCTGACACGAGTGGGGGCAAGAAACTCTTCCGATCACAGGTCGACCGCTTTACCTCATAGTCCCATAATTAGTATTGTTATGGTTGGTGACATTTTCAGATAAAATGTGAACCAAATGGTGGGTAGAATGTTTTATTTTCTACTAATGTAGGGATGTCACTGTAACACAAGACCCCGAAAGACACAAACATGCAATTTCAAGGGAAATGAAATCACCATCATAGTGAGTAAGTGGAAATGGGGAAAACAGATCCTTGTGCTTATTTTGTTTTTGAAGCAGCAAAACAATTCAATCAAGAACACCAAACGTTTCAAAGACACAATTATTTACACGTGATTAATATAGTGATAGCTTGTGACTAAAGTTTCATCATTTCAGCTGCTGAACAATAATTACATCCAGTTACAGTCAGTCAGAGAAAAAACAGGAAATAATGGACTACATTTGAACTTAACTAACAAACACAGATGTTTTGCATAAGAACCACAACAAAAAAAGCGAGTAAAAAAAAACACACAAATAATTTAACACTATAGGAGTTCTAGTTTAACTTATTAGCCTATAATGAACAACAGTGGAAATTGAAGCAAATGTCCTGGTAATGCTTCCTTTTACAGTACAGTACTTACAGTGTACTTAAGTGGTATTTACATGGAACTTATTGTGTAACTACTGGGTACTTTCAGGGTACTTACATGGTACTTTCTATGGAATTTACTGGGTACTTACAGTGTGTTTACATGGTACTTTCTATGGGACTTTACTGGGTACTTACATGGAACTTTTTTGTGTCTACTCTGTACGTACCCTGTATTTATATGGTACTTTTTGGTTCATACCTATGTTGTACATACTGGGTATTTATAATATTCTTACTGGGTATTTACATTTTGTGCAAAGGTGTCTTTTTATGGTACTTACCACATGTATGAACAAGGTAAGTACAAATAAAGTACCTTGATATTTAGGTCTGCACTAGCTGCATGTTTCATGGTATTTACCATGAATTAACTACAGAAAGTACCCCTCAAGTACACTAAAACTGTACTGTAAAAGAAAGTCAGCCCTATTTCCACTCAACTACATGGTACTTTCATTACTAAATACTGGGTATGTTCACTTGAATATTATTTGGTACTTACCCCTTAAGTACAATGAAACTGTACTGTAAAAGAAAGTCAGCCCTATTTCCACTCTATTACATGGTACTTTCACTACTAAATACTGGGTATGTTCACGTATTACCTTCCTGTACAGTGTACATACCGTATTTTCCGGACTATAAGTCGCCCTTTTATTCATAGTTTGGCAAGGGGTGCGACTTATACTTCGCAGCGACTTATATTAGAGATAAATTGAAATAAATACATTGTTAACCCTCCTGTTATGTTCATTTGTGAGGAACAGAGATGATGTTCCTGGCTAAATTTGATGTATGAGGTATGTTAAGTGTTAAGAGTATGTTAAGTGACTCAGATAATCAGCAAACTTTTTTTACAGTAAGATCTTGAAGGCTAACAACATAATATTCTATTTTCCAATGATTTCATAGATTCAGAAATGCAATAAAAATGACAACTGTTTCTACAAATACAGGATGAAAACAGAGAATTAGTTGGACAATGATGCTTCATTAAAGGAATAAATAAATAAGTATGAGAATGACTTACTGTGAAATTATGAGATAAACAGTCTGCTATGATTGTGTCATGAGGTTGTGCAAGTTATTAGTTCTTGGTCTCAGATTTTGTCAAATAAATTTCCCGTCAAAATGCGACTTATAGTCCAGTGCGACTTTTCTGAGTTTTTTTCTACTTTATAATGCATTTTTGGGCTGGTGCGACTTATACTCCGGAGCGACTTATAGTCTGGAAAATACGGTACACACTTGGTCTTCTGACATTACCAAATGAGACAATGCCAACTTGTTGGTAAAGGTCAAATAACTGCATTGTAAAAACATATTCCTACTTCTTGTAACATGTGGCAAATTTAAAGAGAAACAAGACAGCAGTGAAAACAACAATCTTTAATATGAAACATGTCTGCAGCATACAGTGTCATCACAATGAAACATGTTTTACGTACAAAACAGTACAAAGGAGCATTCCAAAAAACACATTATTGGCCTGAGGGTCGTGCTTTTTGTCCGTCAAAGTTCTTTCAGCAGAGTTTGGTAACAGTGCAGGACTTCTTCAGGGTTTGTAACTGCAAGAAAATTCACAATATGAGCTCAAATGAACATAAAAAGCATAACGACTTTGATGAAGTACAAAATAAATTTTACTTATTTAATCATTTCTGTAATGAGTTTGATAAATCTATGTGAATTCCTTATTGCTTTGACTGAAATGTTTGAAATTAATCAATTATCCTCATTTATAAACATGATAATAAATTATTCAAAACTTGACTTTTTTAAATATTGTTCTAAATATGAACTTGTTTTAAAATATAATGTCAGGAAAATATGTAAAACAACAAGGCTAAATATTTACTTTTAATACTAAAAACACCCCGAGTGTGTATTTTGTTAAGTAGGTCGGGGCGAGCAAAGTTGCAAATTCCCAGCGCACTTGAATGCAGCATGACAAACCCCATGGTAAACGTGCATTAATCCGGAGAGCCTCGAGGCGCGCGCAACAGTTTGAATTTCTCTTCATTTTGCAGGTAAGCCAATGTTTTTGTTTTTGTAAATATTGGATACATTATATAAAAATATTTAAACTGATCAGACTTTATAAAGAAGCTAACCTCGCTCTCTCTGTGTTTGAAACGTGACGTAAAGAGCACGTCTGCTACTTTACTGCAATAATTCAGTTCATGTATAAATTTTCAAAGTTTGTAATGAAAATCTACAAACATTGTTGTTACTTACCAGGAGAGGGGCCACTGTAAAACAAGCACGTAGCCTAAATGATAAAGTCTGTTGTTCTGTGCTCGTTTGACTGAGCGCACGTCTTTCTGGGAAAATCAAAGAAAGGCGTTTATTTAAAATAATGATGACGTACTTCCGTCTTTTTACCGCTTTAGATCAGCTATGGTGAAGAAGACATCCCAGACGAATCCGTGAAGCCACAGGAGAGTAAGCAAAGTAAGTTAAATCCTCCAAGTGGACATATTATTTACATTACTAAATAGTTTAACTGCATTTTCCCCATTTTCTTTTCTTTCGCCGTTTTTATTTTAATTTAATTATTTATTTTCAGATATGACAGAGACAACAATACCACCCAACACAGTGAATGTAACTGTTTGAAAATTTAAAACATATTTTTGAGTAACTGTGTGTTGAATTTGAAATTGCCTATTTATTGTAGGTGCGAATAATATTTATAAAGAAGAAATACACACAGTAATTTCCAATTAAAACATTACTTTGACATTCTTTGTCTAAACAAATTAGATTTTTTATGGCAATTTTGATTTTTCTTCCTTTGATTTCTTTTTTGTTGTTTTTGTTTATGTAACTAAAATATAAACTTGTGAATAATCCATCATGTTTATAAATGAGGATAATTGATTAATTTCAAGCATTTCAGTCAAAGCAATAAGGAATACACAGAGATTTATCAAACTCATTACAGAAATGATTAAATAAGTAAAATATACTTTGTACTTCATCAAAGTCGTTATGCTTTTTATGTTCATTTGAGCTCATATTGTGAATTTTCTTGCAGTTACAAACCCTGAAGAAGTCCTGCACTGTTACCAAACTCTGCTGAAAGAACTTTGACGGACAAAAAGCACGACCCTCAGGCCAATAATGTGTTTTTTGGAATGCTCCTTTGTACTGTTTTGTACGTAAAACGTATTTCATTGTGATGACACTGTATGCTGCAGACATGTTTCATATTAAAGATTGTTGTTTTCACTGCTCTCTTGTTTCTCTTTAAATTTGCCTCATGTTACAAGAAGTAGGAATATGTTTTTACAATGCAGTTATTTGACCTTTACCAACAAGTTAGCATTGTCCCATTTGGTAAGGTCAGAAGACCAAGTGTGTATGTACACTGTACAGGAAGGTAATACGTGAACATACCCAGTATTTAGTAGTGAAAGTACCATGTAATAGAGTGGAAATAGGGCTGCTTTCTTTTTGCAGTACAGTTTCATTGTACTTAAGGGGTAAGTACCAAGTAATATTCAAGTGAACATACCCAGTACTTACTACTGAAAGTACCATGTAATAGAGTGGAAATAGGGCTGACTTTCTTTTACATTACAGTTTTAGTGTACTTGAGGGGTAGTTTCTATGGTACATTCATGGTAAATACCATGAAACATGCAGCGAGTGCAGACCTAAATGTCAAGGTACTTTATTTGTACTTACCTTGTTCATACAGTACCATAAAAGACACCTTTGCACAAAATGTAAATACCCAGTAAGAATATTATAAATACCTAGTATGTACCACATAGGTATGAACCAAAAAGTACCATATAAATACACGGTACGTACAGAGTAGACACAAAAAAGTACCATGTAAGTACCCAGTAAATTCCCATAGAAAGTACCATGTAAACACAATGTAAGTACCCAGTAAATTCCATAGAAAGTACCATGTAAGTACCCTGAAAGTACCCAGTAGTTACACAATAAGTACCATGTAAATACCACTTAAGTACACTGTAAGTACTGTACTGTAAAAGAAAGCGTTACCAATGTCCTTTTGAAACGTAAAAAAGAGGTGTTTGATTTTCCAAAACCTTTTCTTAGGAGTTTAATATTTTCCAAGAATTAATAAAACATCTGGAACTAAATCAAATATCACCTGAGATGACTCCAAAAAGTTTTTGTTGTTTTTTCTAATTTTGTATGAACAGGGTTAATTTTGTGCAACACCAACAACAAGAATCCTTTCAAAAACACATAGTTGGATTCATAGAACAAAGGCTCTATTGTTTTTATATTAATATCATAAAAAGCTCAGTTGGCAATGCTGCCTCTGCTCGCTAACTTGCCAGTTGACTGGAATATACCATTGCTTCAGAAATGGAAGAAACACTTTTACAGGATTAGTCTTATGCAAGTTCAGTGTTTTCAGGTGTGTTTTTAGGAAAGAGTTAATGAATGATGGGCATAAAATTTATTTTAGACACTTTTATTAAGTTTTCAGCTAGGGGCCCCTAGAATGTTGGGGGCCCCAACATTCTAGGGGCCCCCAAGTTGTGCCCCCAACATTCTAGGGGCCCCAGGCAATTGCTCAATTTGCGGTAAGTGCACCCCTGCCACCAGCAAACAGTGATACAACTGTCATTACTGTGCACAGCTATGGAAGCTTGGCAGCATCACACTTACTTTCAATTAACTCATTTACAATCACTTTCTGTTTGAGACTTTGCTGCTTTAAACTAAAACACAAACTGCTGGATGACCAGAATGATAGGAAAAAAAAGATGTAGGTACCAACAAAGCAGGTATAAAGACACACCTTTTTTTGTGTTGTTTTTTTTATTTTCTTTTTTTTTTTTAAATCAGTTAAAATATAAAATGGAGTTTTAGGGTCAGCTTACAAACAAAAAAGTTTTTTTATTACAACTTTAAAGTCCTAAATTTAGGAGTAAAAAGTCCTAACTGTTAAATTACTAGTATATTGTCATACATTTATATTTTTAAAAACAACAGGACTTTTCTCATAAAATTGCGTTTTTAAAGTCATACATTTATGAGAAAAAACATCAAAGTTGTCTGTTTGTCAGAGCGGTGCTCAAACATGAAAGATGTGGGGCATTTTGTGAAGCTTTATTTCCGGTTAGGTTTCAGCAACAAAGAATGAACCCAGAAGAACTCAAAACCAAATTTTAGTTAGTTTAGTTGTTCAGTTTTGTTTCGGGGTTCAGTGTCGGTAATGCGGAGTTTCAAATGTAAAATAGGGAGCTCAGAGAAATGTTTGGGTGTAGATGACTGCTACTTTATTCTCCCCTTTTCATTTTCATACTCAGAGGTCCATATGCCACCTTACATCATCTAACTGTCATTTCACAAGGAACCCCAAAGGGGAATCAAAATAGTGTTACATACGTTCCCTCCTCCACATTAAAACTCTTGTTTTAACAGAAAACAACAAAGAGGAAAGAAAATAGTCTGTTGCATTACTGTAGCATAAGAACGTTGAAAAACTGGATCTCTTCAGACGGGAGCATCACACAGACTTGGAGATCTTGTCTTTTGTGGAGAAAAAGAAAACCAAAATAGGGAAATAGGGAAAAAGAACTGGAAATGGACAGCTTGCAGGAATCTTGCAAGCCACCCATCATTGAATAAAACTTGAATAAATCGTAAATAAAAAAGATCAGCTTCCCATCAGTTGTTGGTCTTGTCTGCAGCTGCGTGGTATTCTTGCCCCACTGTATGCTCACTTCAACTTTAATTTTGTAAGTTTACTCTTAAGATATAAATATATATATAATATGTATATGTATACATATATATAATATGTATATATATATATATATATATATATATATATATTTTGGTGGCCCTAATACTCAGTCGTAAAAATCATTTTTTTATCTAACTTATAAAAAAGATATTTTACTTTACTTCAGTAGTTTTCCTCATCTGACGGTAAAACAGTGGGTGTTCATATGTTTGCGTGGATTTGGGGTGACTCACCTGTAAAAGGTGCCTCAGGTCTGTTGTGGCTAACAAAGCCTCTTGTTTTCCTTGACATCTTATGTGACATTTTGAACATCTCTACTCCTAAGAATAGCTCTGACTAGAAGGCTATTGTTTTCATGTATTTTTGAATGTGACAATATATTTCTTAGCATCTAATGGATATAAAAGATTTGCATCAGTGCAGACATAAACCCTCAGCCCTTATGTCAAAGTCAAACTTTCTCTTACTCCTGCTAAAGAACAAGACCTATTTGAACTAATTCTCATAACCAAGCTTAATTTAATTAGAGATGTTTTTATTTTTAAGTAAGTCATGGTCTCTTGGAAAGGGAAGGAAAGGTTTTGAACTTATCACTCAACTGTAATTTCCTCAGTGCCTCTTAGTCTGGTATCCACTAACCCTAAAGGGCCGCATCACTGCAATAAGCAAGTATGCAAACGCCTGCTGACCAAGCTGAAAATCTGTCAGCCTCCAACAGCACCAAGAAATGCGTGACACAGAGCAGCTCTGGCAGTGTCCAGGATTAACTGGAATGGAATCTGAATAACTTCAATCAATGCAAACTAACATGTCACTTGGGTTTTAAAAAGACAGACCACCCTGTGCCAAAGGACATGACAAGGCAGATGTTTCTGCAGGGCTAAAAAATATATAGACTCGTAACTAAGAATCCTTCACTAGTTTGAGTCGAACATTTGTTGGAATCTCAAAAGTGTGTTCAAACCAGGGCTGCTTGGGCCACACCACAATTTGTTTTTTGAGCTAATCAAACAGATAAATGAAAACAAAGGACTCAACTAACTTACAGGGGAACCATGTTTGGATACGATAAAAGTGTGAATGCAAACAGACTAAAACCAAAGAAAAGAAGTAAACATTGATGCAACAGAGATTCAAAACTCTCCAATTTTGGTTAAAAAGAGAAAATGTCAGTTACATTTCAAAGAAATGGAGTAATGGTGAGAGGACCACAATAGCTGCTTTCTTCTGCCTGGTCAGTGCTTCTTCCAGATGGTTCCACTTTGAAATAAGTATTTGCTGTAATGTGACAAGGCTACACGGTGGTTAGCATTCTCACCACACAGCAAGAAGGCCCTGGTCTGAATCCCGACTGGGACCTTTCTGTACGGAGTTGCATGTTGCCCCAGCACTTATATCTCCAGGCACTCAGGCTTCCTCCCAGAGTCCAAAAACATGCTTTATAGGTTAATGGGGTATTCTCAAGTGTCCCAAGTGTACAGTTACAATTCCCAGGTGATTGCAACTTAGTGCACATTTTTGTAAGTAACTAATGGCTTGTTTATCCTGCACAGGAAAAAAGACAAGCTTCCCCACAGCTCCAGATTTGACATTTTTACATCTCACTATTGATGCATCACCCCTGTCTACCATTTATCTGTTTTTTCACTTAAGAACTAGTTCAAACCAGTCAAACATTTGAAGTGAATGTAATAACCGTAGAAGGTGGAATGCTGCATCGAGGTTCAAGCTGAATGGGGGGTTGAATGAACTTGAATATAAGGAACCTCAAAGTTCTGTCTCTTTCTGGATTTCAGCAGCAAGTTCCTTTATAACCCTTGTGCTATCTTAGATGAACCCACCTTACATTGACATGTTCTCCCTTACATGACAAAGGTGGATAAAGGTGGAAAGATTTCATGTAATCCATGGACACCAGTGAAGATCACAAATGATTGAAGAAAAAAGGTTCAGAGCACTGTCTAGTGGGTCTAGATGACCCACCAGATGTTAAAGTGCCTAGGATAGCACAAGGGTTACACACACTTTTGTTCAGGTTCTTCCAATTTTATCTCACATTGTACATTTAAAAAAATAAGCCCGTGGTGAGGCCTGGTCTATCTCCATCAACATCCTTTAAACAGGTCGTCACTTCAAACACATATTCACAAATTGGAACACTAATTGAAGCTTTAACATTTCTCTTTTATTTACTACCATGTTCTCAGCACTATGATTGGACTATAAGGTGTCTGAATATTTTTGTTTTGAATTAAACTTTTTAACTCACAGTCAGAAATTCGCTCATCATGGCAGCTCAAAGAGAAAAAGACAGGTGGTAGTATAATTACAACCTACTAGATATTGGATCAAACAAAAAAACAAGTAAATAGATACATAAAAACTGTGCATAGTAATAATAGGGTTTTCATGCATCAGATTTTGATCAGAGGGTCCAAGCAGGGGGAGGGAAAGGCAGTAAGGCTGAATCAAATTTTTTCAACTACCCCTATGGCTTCTCCCTGCCCCTACATTTAGCCCTCCAAACAGAGAGATAGGGAAAAACAATGTCTTCAAATTCGGACGGCACTAACACTCGATGACGTCATAAATATTCGCCAGTCATCTACGTCAGCGCCTTGCTCGGAAAGAAACACATCAACATTGGTTTTATAACTTTAAAAAGTCATGCTAAAACGATTGGTCACTACTTACACTTTAAATGTAAATGTCTGTGCTTCAGAGCACAGAGGGAGGGATGCAGAACTTGATGTCCCTTCGCTCTACCCTTAAAAAAGACAATTTCTGACACCCCATCCCTTCAAATGCCTAAATTGGAGGTGTAGGGAGAAGCCGGAGAGGTAGGGGAAGAGTATGGATTCAGCCTAAATCCAGCATCTTCTTCCCCCTGGCCTAGCTCTTAAAGTACTGGATGAATGTGGGGAGGGTGGCAGTAAGGGGGGGGGGGGGGGGTAAATGAAGTCCTCACTGTTGAGCAGGAGGGACTGCGGGTGGCACGTCTTCATCGTGGAAACTCATTCACATACACTGGGAGTCCCCTGCCTTTCTTCTTTCCACTCTCCGCCTCATGTATGTCCGTGGGGGAAAGTTTAAATTCCTCCAAGGAAACCATAGAGTCCAAGGTCAGTCCACAGGGCTGAACTCGGGCTGAAGCCTGGTCAACGCCATCAACTCATCAGTTTTCTTGAAGAGGGAACCAGTGTTGCCCATTGTGACGGATGGTATGAATGGCTTATACCTTTGTTTCCTGCCCTGGAGCTTTCCTCCAGCCCTGCAGCCTCTTCTTCTCCTTCGTATTTCTTTAGAAATGTCTGGTTTCTCTGCGTAGAGAAGGCTGGAGCTGCGGCTTCCTAAAGGAAGCTCGGAAAAGTCCAGAAAAAAAAAGTCAAAAATCCAAAGAACTACAAAAGTAGTCCCCCCATGTGAAAAACCACACTAGGCACTGGCAACTCCAAAGGGCAAACACAAAGCACACTTGTAAACAATGAAACAAGGTAAAAACAGGGCTCTAAAGAGCTGAGTACAGCGCCCACAGCAAGAGAAAAATGCAAAAAAAACCAATTGTCATATATACTGAACTATGTGACTCATTACGCAAGACAAAGGAGTCAGAGATAAGTCAGTCAGTCAGACTTTATTAACTGTGTTCACAGTAATTCTAAGTGGGCCTTATGGTGCGGAAAACACTGTAGTAGAGTTTTTCTTATGTATTGGTTTCAGGCACAGCAGCTGTTGACCCAATTTTCTCTTTACCCCAAAAAATTACGACTACTTCAATTTAAATCACAACCATAAAATCGGCCATGTTCTAGCCAGAACATCACATACTTGTTAGTTTAAGGTTAGGTGGATGCCAGTTGGTCTAAATACTTTATCTACAACATGAACGTATGCTGACACCAAACCAGTTGCTTCTCGTTTAGTTTTTTTTTGGAACTGTTTGTCTTATGTCAACAAATGGAGGAGAAGCAAAGTAGATGAGGAGCACCATGTGTTGTGCTGTTTGAGTGAACAATCCCTGCAGTGCTAAACAACAGTGAATCATTTCTTTGTACAATTCTCTGGTCGTTTCCAGCTTTTGCTTAAGACGGCATGACAGAATGAAAAAAGTAATTTATCTTCCACGATAAGCTCTACGGTAGGTTGTATTCAGTTCCCCGCAGACTACACTATTTTGTTTTAATCTGTAAACAAATGGTTTATTTTTTGTTTTAGACAGTTCCAAAAATGGTACAAACTATAAAATATTCAAGCTTACGTTCTATCCTTGAAAAAAATGCAAGAAAAAGAATAGTTTGTTCTTGCATTTCTGATGTGCACGGAAAACACTCAAAACAATCAGCCCCATTCAATGAAGTGAGTATGAATTGAGAAGGGGTTTCACGCACTACCCTTGGTCATGGGAACACTGGACATTTGGCGAGATGTAGAAAGTTGCACACAAGTTTATATTTATAAAAAGTATTATCTAAGCATTTTACCTTTTAGGTAACAAGGATTATGTTTTTTGCTGCTGTTTTACAGGATCTTCTGGGCAGGAACAGAGACAGCCACACAGTGGTGTGGCTACATGAGTGGTGCAGTGCAGGCTGGTCAGCGAGCAGCCCTGGAAGTACTGACTGAACTCTGGCATGTGGAGTTAACTGCAGAGGAGATTGAAGCTCTGCAGCACAGCGTCAAGAGCTCAACAAACCAAGTCCCAACATCTAAACTCAGTTTTCTGTTCTCAGGAAAATCTGCAGTTATTGCTGCGCTCACAATAAGTGGTGTTCTGCTCCTGACTCAGCGTCAAAGTGTTTTCACTAAGATAAGCAATAGCTTGTCAAATATTCTGTCACAGAGCAAAAATTTCATTTAACACAACCTCCAAACAATTACATTTCTGCAAAACCCTAGGATTTTTTTTCTTGTCCAGATCACCAAGGTTCTCTTTGATTTTTTTCTTTTTAGATTGTAAAAACGCTCTTTCAGGTTACTCAGGCTAGAGTTCCGGCTTTAGTGTTCATGTTAAGTTAAAAATGATTGTCATGATTCCTGAACACACATAACATCGACTGAAAATCTTCTGATGATCCATTTGCACAACAACAGTGCTCCACAATATGCTACTTAGTTGATATCATTCAATTACAGATCTGATAAAAGGGATTTGATTTGATTTTGATCACTAGATCTCTCTCAATCATTTTTTTACTTGATTCAGCTTTTTTCAAAAACCATTTTGCACTGGTAGATACATCCTGTGTCTTTAAAGTTAAATGCAACTTCTTGCGCAGTGCTAATGAGTAATGGTTCAGCTGAAGACCTCATTTTCTGAGCAAGTTAATTAAGAAATGAGAAAACAGTCTAATCCATCTGGTTGTCTCATTTCAACCCCACTTGGATAAAAAAAGAGTGAAATTGTGTTCTTTTAATGGCCACATGTGATAAAAGCTTTTTTCCCATCAAATGCTGTTTTTTGTCATTGTGTGCAGCTCATTACATATTTCAGTGATGGGTATAACTTTACTCTGAGATGTAAATTTTTACATTCTTAATTGAAATTCAGAGACAAAAACATTTTATTTCAAATTATTAAGATTATATACGCTATTGATGAACGGCAAATTAGGTTGCATATTCTGCGACAAACAGGAAAAAGTGGACAATTAAACAAATAAATTCCATATGGCTTTGTGTTTTTCTTAGATTCACTTAAAAACCAAAGGGCAGCCAATGCAATGATGAAGTGGTCTTTGCCCAGAGTCACTAGTGTTCATTAGTAATTCAGAAGGAAAACTGCTTTGATTCTCTTAAGATTAGGATGAAACACAGTCATACATTTTTAAGGCCGTGACAGCTACCAAGCCCAAAAAACAAAAACAAAAGGAGACATTTTTAGCATTTTTTGCCATTATACTTGTGTTTACTCTGAAAGCTACAACAATATTGCGTATTTTTTTTCTTATTTTCAGTGAAGGATCTCTTGTAAAAGTTGAATCATGCTGCTGTAATTACTGTGGTCTCTTGTTTACACCTGCCGAGGCACTTGCACTTCACTTAGAGTTTGCCTTCAGGCAACAGTGCTGGATAAATAATTCATTGTTTCCAGTGTAATTTGGGCTTTTGACCATAAACAACTCTATACACAGAACTACGCCACAGCCTGTTTATCCCTTGTGGTATCCTAGGCACTTTAACATTGGGAGTTGGGTCATCTAGACCCACTAGACAGTGCGCTGAACCTTTTTTCTTCAATGATTTGTGATCTTTACTGGTGTCCATGGATTACATGAAATCTTTCCACCTTTATCCACCATTGTCATGGTAGGGATAACACGTCAATGTAAGGGTGGGGTCATCTAAGATAGCACAAGGTTACAGATGCACATGAGACCTCAACATATTATTTAAAACTTCAGACATCATTCTAAAACAAAATAGTATAGTTTTTAAGGCTTTTTTTAACATTCAAAAAGTTATATTATTTAAATACAGTGATCCCTCGCTATAACGCGGTTTACTTTTCACGGTTTCGCTACTTCACAGATTTGCATCGTGCATTGTGTTCTGCATTCTGATTGGCTAAAAAGTCACTCCGCTTCTTCTCTACCTGTGCGTCAATAACGTTGCAGTTTAATGTGTACACGTACGTAAAATGAAGGAGAAGAGGAAGAAGAGGACACAAGTGTGGCGAAAGATGAGGAAGGACTAACACTTGGTCGCTTAGCAACCATGGGGAGAATGGCCACTGAACTTCAGCGAGTGGCTCAGGAATGGGACCCTTTGATGAGCCGTTCATTACAGTTCTCCAACATAATCGATGGTGGCATGTCGGTGTTTAAGGATCTTTTTGCAAAAAAGAAAAAATAGTGACAACAACTGCCTATCACTATGTTCTTCTCCCGAACAAACACAGCTGCACCGCGGGCTTCAAAAGAAGAAAACACTGCAGAGCGGAGTCAGGATGCAGCGGTTCAGTCTGAAGAGCAGTGAAATACACCTGAGTCACTATTTGTCAGACTGTACTTTGTATTTTTATCATATTCATTTTACATTTTCTCCCGTTTAATCCAATTACTCAGGTCTCGGTGGGCGGGGCTAATCTCAGCAATTTAAAGCCATCTGTTCACATTGATGATTAAAATTATTATTTGACAGTACAGTACAGACGTTATTTGTTGAAAAAAACGTTTCTAAAGTACTTTGATTTGTGAAACACATGCTTGAGCCTGTAAAATGGTTTGTTCTGTCTTTTCAATGTATAATAGAGTATTTGATTGTATAATAATTGTAAAAAAAAAAAAAATGTTTCTACTTCACGGATTTTGCCTATCGCGGGTTCTTTTTGAAACGTAACCCCCCGCGAAAAACAAGGGTTTACTGTACAAGCAAAATCAAAGGTCAAAAATCCTTAAACTCACCTAAATCAATATTTAATTGACACCAAAAAACAGATAACATGATGTGAAAAATGAGAAACGTTTAAACTCATATAAGCTAATTTGAAAACTGGTCTTGCTACACATTTCAATGTAGATGACATATAATCAAAAAGAGAAAAAGATTAAAATTCCTGCTGCATCATTGTTTATTTGGGTATTCAATATTAAGTTTATAACATGATAGAGTTGACAGGATGTAGAGAGAAGAGCTGTATTTTAGATGAGGAAGTCTGGATAGGCAGAGGAGAACATTGGAGTTGTTGAGGACATGGATGAGCGCTGGAAGACGGTGACGAGATGTTCTATAGGTGTAACAGTGAAGATCGGTGGAGCTCGGACTACACAAAGGATCAGGTTTGAGCTCCTTCTTGTTTGCTGTGGTGATGGACCGACTGACAGATGAGGTTAGACAGGAATCTTTGAGAACCATGACGTTTGCAGATGACATTGTAATATGCAGTGATAAAAGGAAGCAGGAGGAGGAACATCCTGAGAGGGGGAAGTTGGCTCTGAGAAGGAAAGGAAGATCAGCTGCAGCAGGACAAGAGTCTGCATAGAAAGTAGAATGTTGAGGTTACAGGGAGCAGAAGTGAAGAAGGTTAAGGGCTTTAAGTATTTAGAGTTACTAGTCCAGATAAACAGAGAAGGTGGAAAAGAGGTGCAAACGTGTGTGCAAGCAGGTTGAAGTGACTGGCGGAAGGTTTTAAGATGTGATATGTGACCAAAAGGTGTCATCAAGAACTTAAGGAACGTTTTTTCCCCCAAAAAAAGTTTATTAAAGTCCACAGAATGTCGCGGCATACAATCCTTCAAAACAGCACATTAACTTTACAAAGGCAAACGAACCCCTGATTAACAGAACATTGGGGAATGAGAGGAAAGTTGCAGACGACTATGGTGAGAGCAGCCATGTTGTTGGTTTAGAGCAGGGGTATCGACAGAGGCGCCGCTAGGGATTTTGGGCCCCATGGAGATTTTTTTACAGGCCCCCTAACATAGCGGCCAGTTTTTTGGACGCTTTTTTACATACAATTATTATAATAATAATAATGGATTGGATTTATCTGCGCTTTTCAAGACACTCAAAGCGCTTACAGTGTGTCCATCATTCATTCACTCCTCATTCATACTTGGTGATGGTAAGCTACGGTTGTAGCCACAGCTGCCCTGGAACAGACTGACAGAGGCGTGGCTGCCATTTCGCACCTACGTCCCCTCTGACCATCACCGGGACATTCATACACATTCACACACCACTGGAGCCACACTGGAGGCAAGGAGGGTGAAGTGTCTTGCCCAAAGACACAACAACATTTTTTGGCTGGTGGGAGCAGGGATCGAACCGCCAACCCTTCGGTCATTGGACGACCCGCTCAACCACCTGAGCCACTGTCGTCATTGTGCATTATGATGGTATTTTTCACAATCATTATCATCTTATCATCAACACAATGTCAACTGACAGTATGTAAAGAACTGAGCACTGAATACAATAGAATTTATTGTGTTTCATATATTCATAGCAAAACTGATTCTTAAATAGCGATGGGTATCGTTAAGATTTTAACGGTACTACTACTCTTATTTATACTGCTTATCGATCCAGTATTTTAACGATACTCTTATCGATACTTTTTGAGGACCAAAATTAAATAAATAACAAATTAAGAACATAAAGAGTTTTATTTCCTCAGTATGCAACAATGTTTTTTTAACAAAACATTTTATTTCATACATTTTTCTAACTTGAAAAGTAAAATACATGAAAAAAGAAGTTATTTAAAGAAAAATAAACAGCAATGTTTTGACATATTGCTGTCATGATGTAAATATAAAACAAATTAAATGAATGTTTGAGTTCATAAGATCATCCCAGAAAGAGTCTCTGCTTCAACTCCCGCAGTGAAAACTGCATTTATTTCTGACGTCCGTGTTTCAATCTCTTTGGCTATGTTCACACTGCAAGGCTTAATGCTCAATTTTTTGCAAGACCGTTCACATTTCCAAGTAAATACGAACTTTTGTGGTCTCCAGTGTGACCGTGAGACGACCCAAAACTGACCCGCATGCGCAGAAGAGTACTCAACGGTGAACGACGTCACTCGTTGTTTGCGGAGCCAACGTGAACGAATGAGAGTTGTATTTTCTCGTTCCTCCCACACAGAGAGCGCTAAAATACGGTCATCATGCAGCAGGTTGACATGATAGTCGGGCTGTCGGGGCGCTCCAGCGCAGATTATATTAATTTTACGCACACGCCGCGTGCTGTCTGAACAACAGCCCCGCCCCCCGCACACACAAATAGCCAGACAGACATCTCCTCTTCAGCGAGAATACAGAAATTAATATCATCATTAATTAACGGAAAATTGACTGACTTGGTGAGTTAAATTTGGCAGATAACGTTTTTATTTTGTGAGACAAAAAAATGCGACTTCTCCAGTACCGATAGCAGAACCGTTGAGGTCAGATCTTAATGATACTGCGGTCTTGAAGAATGTTGCCACGGTGGCTCGTTCAATATCGGGGCTCGGTAAATAAGAATAAGTTTTTCATGAAAGAAAAAACCTAATCAGTGGAGATTAAGATTATACTAATTTGAAAAAAAGAAAACACTTAAAGAAAAATCAGTCAAATGTGTTTTCGTTTGTCATTTTAAATATAAAAACTATACACAAATTTTTAAATATTTCAAAAGATATTTCTTTCCATCAAAATTTATCCTGTCAATATTATACTTATATGAACACCATACATAACATCAACAACAACAAAAAGCCTGAAAATTTAAATAAAATTTGTGCTTTTCAGCAAAAACAAATTAAATTATTCTTGTTCTTTTTTTTACTCTTGTGTCATTTCATCCGGGCATTATTTCTTTTTGCATCAAGTTCATTTTTGTTTGGTGTGTGAGGTCCTGTATCAGAGTGGTTTGATATTTAAAAACCTGTTATCATGAATATCATTTTTCAGGCGTTATTGAAACATTAAAAATATGGGATCAAATAACTTATCACTTGAGATTACTCCAAAAACATTTAGTGTTTTCATAAGTTGTTCAACACCAACAGTAACAATCCTCTAAAAAACTTACATCATTTTATAAACGATTTATCGTTTATGTATTTGTATCTCAAAAAGTTCATCTGTTTTATTGCTGGCATCTACTTCTGTCTTTCCAGTGCAGCTTTGTGTCAGATATGCTACTAACACCAGAAACGATAGACAAAATGTAATTTGTCTAGACATAGACAAATGACAAATGTCTACAATGCATAAAACATGAATAAAGTATTACATAATTAGCATAAACTGAGCAAACTAAAGACATGTAATCAACCCAGTTTACAACTGCAGTGCGGCTTAGCTTGGTGCGCTTTTTCACCTTGCAGCCTGCGCTATAATTATAAAAGAAACACGCACAATACAGAGATTTTGTGTATAAAAATTATTATAAGTCATTCACATAAGTTACCTTTATAGAACAGATTAGTGGACTTTTTTTTCAAGGATATTTGAAACATGTCTCATCCCTGTTGAGACGTGTTTCAATCAGGAACCAACAAACTGATCCCAAACCCGGCCAAAGCAATTTTGCCCGCAATCAAGAGAATTAACGCCGCACAATTGGGCAGGAAACCGCTCAATCTGGCAACACTAGTGTTCAGCAAGGCAGCTGAAGCACTGCATTATCTGATATGTAGTTAGTTAGTTAACAAAACTACATATTGCTGGGCCAATTATAACAACATAAGATTATCTAAATTGATATAATAGCACAGCAGGCTGGATGTGGCCCGCAGGCCTTGACTATGACACATGGTTTAGATACTCTGATGCAGAGACTGGAAACAGAGCAGGAGGAAGCAGAGATGAAGATGTTGAGGTTCTCTTCTGTCATGGTGTCGATGACGTAGGAGACCCAGTTGCTGAAACCTGGAAGTAAACTCAGACTCAGGAACTTGGTTGTAAGTTTAATCACAATTAAATGTCCAAGGAATAAGCGTTGAGCTTAGAAGCAAGAGAGTGTGGCATGAAGCTCCAGTGGGGAATCCGGAAGACCGTCTGTGGATCTGCACCGGGAACTCAGTGAGCGCGAGGACGCGCAGTGGCGAGCGATCCCGAGCGCAGCGAGGAAGACTGCGTGGATTGAGCGGCTTGAGGCTTGGAGGAACCAGCGGTACCCGTGGAGGAACAGACCTGAAGGCGTAGAACAAGGCAAGGTAAGTGCGTGACTTGACTTGGCAAAACCGAGACTCAACTTGAGGCCAGGCGTAGGCACCGGAGAGAGTGTAACGGACTGGCGTAGAATGCTGGGGTGGATCTCCTTAAGAAGGTCTGCAGGTGAAGAGCTGATGAAGGGCAGCTGGTTCCAATCAGGGAGCAGGGAGGGGGAGGCAGCTGACGGAGGCACCGTGACACTCTTCTGGAGTAAAGAGGATGAATAGGGTCAACATCCATTACCTCAACGATGTCAGTTCAAGTAAAGCTTTTGTGCTTGGTCTTGACTTGTGCAATAATAAGCCTAGATGGCTTCTCTCATCCTCAGACTTGTAATGCTTTGTGTTATCATGTAAGATTCTTACATCATTTTTCTTAGAGCATTTACTCATTCTGATTTTCCCCCCTACTCTGCTCCATCTCTATCTTCCATTCCGTCTTTCACATCTAACTCCTCGTTTTCTTCATTTACTACCATAGCTTCCAGCTACCAGCTTGAACCACTGCACACTATCCTTGTTAAAGCCACAGCTCCCTCTCTTTGTCCTCTCATCACCAACATAATCCATGCTGCCCTCACCTCTGGAATTATTCCTTCTGCTCTGAAAACTGCTGCTGTCGATCCCATACTTCATCCCAGACCTCAGTAATTTCTGTCCCGTTTCCAACCTTCTATTCATTTAAAAGATACTTGAGAAAATTGTATAATTTCAACTTAATGCCCATCTTTCTTCCAATAATCTGTAAGAACTTTTAAAATCTGGCTTCTGTCCCCTTCATATACTGAAACCGCTCTTCTACAAATCACAAATGACTTGGGTTGGGTGATGTCCATTAAATTGGCAGTTGACGATATTTGCAGTATACCATCGTGATGGACAATGATATCGTCGGGGCGGCTAATTTTTAATTTTTCGTTATTATATAATTATTTTTCGTTATTTCACTTTATTTATTTATTTCCCAACTGATGACTCATCCACGATGATCCAGCATAAACTGAGGGAAGTGACTTTAACCAACAAAATAGGAAAGAAGTAGTCCGCTCCTGCACTTGATTAGTCAAGTGGACCGAGCGACCGTGTCTCTGAGCAGAGCAGACAGACTTACAGCTTTATGTTTGAGGGGAAGGGAGGATGCTTTGTTACTTGTGCCCTATGTGTGGGATACTTCGGACTGCAATCTGTCCTGCAGCTCTAGGTGAACGAGCTACAGAACTCAGGAGAACCGGGTCTCCCGGTAAAAGTGTGTGTCCGGGCTGAGCTTGGACCGCCAGCTCACACACAGCGGCTTTGGGGCGGTGTGTGAGCTTTTCAAAGCTGAAATGTCGCTCAGTTCTTAGAAACCATGCAAACAATCACGTGGATTTGTGTTTCCAGTCGTGGCCCGACAAAATAAAGGCTGATGTTATTCCCACATATTTACGTGCAGCCAGGATGCAGATTGCCGCATTTCCCGCATGGATTTTATGTTCATCAAAGGCTTAATGTTCTTCTCCTAGCCCTGGCTTCTTCCGGCTGGGTTCTTAAACGAAAAAAAGCACTGACCACACAGATTAAAATTAAAATGAGCGAACAGGCGCTTCGTTATAACCATAACAACAATAAAAGCACGTTTTAGAAGATCATCTCGTATATTACCGAGCTGCCAGATATCTATGTATGTAGCCGCTCGGCGGAATTAATTTCCTCTTCCGGTATTTCAAACACTACTGCGCATGTGCGAATGATTTATTCTGACTGAAAGTGTGACACTGTGAACGTTAGTTAAAATCGGAAAAGGTTTTTCTGGGCCCATGTCCATTGATCCGATCAAGATATTTTGCACATGTAACCGTGGCTTATGGTGTTGACTTACAGCGTGGCATCATGATGGTGTCTCTCCATCGTGATGTCAGTCAGCCATCACGATTATTATCCATCATCCTTTTGTTTGATCCTAGTTCAGCTTTTGACACAGTTTCTCATTCCATCCTCCTGAACAGTCTCTCTTCCACTGGCATCTCTGGCTCCATCCTCTCCTGGTTTCATACCTGTCTGACCAAAGTCAGTTTTTTTTCTTCCACTTTTGGCTTCTCCCATCAGGGGTCGCCACAGCGAAACAACCCTCCCTCGAGGATGAGTTGCATGGTTAACTTGGCAAAGTTTTTACGCCGGATGCCCTTCGGCACAGCAGCAGAGAAGGGAATAGGGAGCAGCCCAGATTCGAGCCCTGGTTTCACGGACGGAAGGCGCCGCAAACCAGCACGAGGTAAACCGGCCCCTTACTGAAGTCAGTTTATTCAACTGAAATCTTTCACTTCTCATTCTGTCCCTATCACAAATGGTGTTCCTCAGGGTTCTGTTCTTGGTCCACTCCTCTTCATCATCTACCTTCTCCCGCTTGGTCATAATTTCCAAAAACACCACATCCATTTCCATTGCTATGCGGATGACACCCAGCTCTATCTCTCCAGCCAACCCAACTCCACACTGCCTCGATTAGCGCTGGTTGACTGCATCAATGAAGTCAAATCCTGGTTCACCTCAAACTTTTTAAAACTCAATAGCAGTAAAACAGGCACCAAATCCATCCTGAGCAAGACCAATCATTTTTCTCTTTCTATCGAAACCTCCATCATCTCTCCCTCCCCTCAGGTAAAGAGTTTGTGTGTCATCCTCGACAGCAGTCTCTCCTTCACTTCTGACATTAACAACATCACCCGCTCAGCCTACTTCCATTTACACAACAAACGTCTCCGGCCCTCCCTCACTCCTCAGTCCATTGCTGTCCTCGTACACAGCCTTGTTACTTCTCGCCTGGACTACTGCAACTCTATTCTGTTTGGACTGCCAAAAAAAAACCTCCATAAACTTCAAAAGGTTCAGAATTCAGCTGCTCGTATCATCATACGCACTCTCTCCATCAATCACATCACACCTATCCTTCAACAGCTTCACTGGCTCCCAATTCCATACAGCAGTCAATACAAAATCTTGCTCTACACATTCAAAGCCTTTCACAACCTAGAATTGCAGGGATTGCACTGCTGAATATGCAAAATCCTATGTCACAAAACATGTACAGGAGGAGCAACAAAAGGTGCTCTCACCATCTCCATTTCCAGTGTCTACTCCTCCTTCTTGAAACAATGAGTGAAACCATCTGAGTGTGAATTCTGCCAGTTTACAGCTGCAAAGTATAGACGTAAAACAGCAGCTACAGCCCTGCTTCACATTTGATAAATCACATTGCGTGTCGAAACTTGATCTATTTGCATCGACTTTCCCCAGTTTTCAAGGCGTTCTGCCAGAAATGCCAAGATTGCATATTATTTAACAGCAAACACACAAAATTGAATTGGGGTACTATTTTGCCTGTTTAATGCACAGAATCCAGTTAGCAATTCAAGTGGAAAGGTGTTTTTCATGCATGTCTTCCAGTTATGCACGCTAACCTTGAGTAAATATGTATAACAGAGACAGTTGGCAGTGTACTGATAGCAATGTCAAAAGTACTTTGGGAACTAAAAATATTCCTACAGTTTGTTTTTTTTCCACCTGCATTAAACTTCATATTATTTGTCTTTTGCTTTATGCGTTCTCTCATTGATTCAACTCTCGAGTTTAAATCAGGGCTGCATTGTATTAACGTCCCCCATGACACTTTTTTTAAAATAAAAAAACGTTCCCAGTTGTGTTCTGATTATGATTTTAACATTTTTAACAAAAATCCTACAACCTAAATGTCTTAAAAACAACTCTTCATGTCTACCTGGAGCCACAGTTTCCAAAATCTCCTTTAGAGGGGTGTGGCCGTTAGTGCCGAGTTGAGTAGCTACGCCCTTGATTCAGTCTTTTGTGCATGTGTCTTGCATGTGTGAAGAGCTCGACACAAGTGGGGGCACAAACGACACCGCCTGACAGTCTCTACTCTCAGACTTTTATCTTCAGCGATAGAAAAACGGTGAAAAGTGACATATTGTTGGTTCCAAATAGACACTTTCCGAACAATGTGTGGAATGACAAAACAAATGGTTTACCAGACCCTGCTGTTTGATAAAATTACACATGAAAAAGAACTGTGATCAGCCCATGGAAAATGCTTTAAATTACATTATAACTTATGCTTTGCATCAGTAAGCAGCACTGGCTGTAAAGAAAACTGTTTAGTTGGTGTGGGTCATCGAACATCTTAGGTGGGGTGCACATTCAAACACTGAACTCCCAAATCTCCACAGGCATCTTATTTATTTGGATTGAACTGATGAGTTGGGGGTGATTTTGCCTGTAATTAAATGCAGAAACAAATGAATACAATGATACATCATCCATTGTTGGTTGAAGATAATAATAAAACATACATCTATGATGCATCCACTTAGCTGGACATGGAATGATCTGTGGGAGCATTTGGCTGGGACTGCTTCTTCTCCTGGTAGAGGTTGGAGGGGGGAAGGGAATGCAAGCTGGCTGAGTTAAGTAAGTTCCTGGCTGAGTCTCACAGGTGCTCACTATTGAGCTGATAGTGGGTGTGGCCTGCTGGTGGTGCTGGATGACAACTAGTATTTTTAACAGGCTGTGTCTCAGAAGTGATTGGATGCTAGCACAAGCAGATTGTTGAATTCACTAGCACAGCAAATAAAATGAAATGCCAGACAGATAGTGACTTTTCGCACAAACTTTTCCAAATAAGTGCGGCCAGTGCTGAAGTTTTTTTTCTTGGCTGGATGGACCCAGATAAAAGGTTAAGTTTAGGATAACGGGTCAGGATTTAGCTACGTTCACACAGAACGCGTTTTGTGGCTGAGGCGGCCATTTTCAAGGTGAAGTCGATGGTACAAAAGCGATCTTAGGTCCAGTGGCACGTTTTGAACAACGGGTGTGGCACAAAGGTCTGGCAGCAGTGCGGTGCAACGTGGCACCCGTCTGAACCATCTGAAACAAATCGCCCAACAGGACGGGTACTGTTGAGCAAAGGCGGGTACACCCTGGACAGTCTGTCGCAGGGCTCATGGAGCCCGATCACTAGCTGAAAGAAACCCGCTGCAGGGGGGGGGGGGTTAACCTGCTGGGGCCTATACAGCTCAAGGACCATAGGAATGTTTTTAACCCTTGTGCTATCCTAGGCACTTTAACATTGGAAGTTGGGTCACTAGACCCACTAGACAGTGCGCTGAACCTTTTTTCTTCAATGATTTGTGATCTTCACTGGTGTCCATGGATTACATGACATCTTTCCACCTTTATCCACCTTTGTCATGGTAGGGATTTTATGTCAAAGTAAGGGTGGGGTTGTCTAAGATAGCAAAAGGGTTAATAAGAAAAATGCCACATGAACATGTCAAAAACTTTGGAGAGGCCAAATTCAAATAACAAATGCATATGATCAGAAATACCACTGCAGGTTCTTTATTAACAACAGAAAAGCTATGTGAAGGAAACAGATGCAATGTGCTTATAAAGTTTATATTGAGAATGGCCCATCTATTGTTATTAATTTTTTAAATGCCTATTTGTTGTATTGAAGAAATGCGAAGTTTTGTTAGTTAATTATTCATAATACAGTAGGCTAACGCCACATGTGTGGATCAAATTTGAAAAAGTTAGTAAATAAGGTACTTTCCCTGAACACTCATGTCAATATGTTTGCATCTTAAACTAACATTGTTCTGAATGAAAATGTAACAAATTACCCAACATTTCATAATTCATACTGTCCATATCTCCTAAATTACATGACATTGCAAATTGTTTTTTGTGATTTTCATTAACGGGTTGAAAAACGTCTTATTTAAAAAATAATATGTTTTCTGTGGATTTTCTGATGCTTTACATGGTTAAGGCACTGAACGTGTTAGAACTGCCAGCAAGAAAAGGGGGGGGGGGGGGGGGGGTAAGAAAAGAAAAGAAAAAAAATCCCCAAAAAGATTCCAAGGCCAATATAGTTTAACATATCTGAAAAGTGTGGGTCTGATTCCTGCAAATTCATGCATCTGTTTGAAGAAAATAACAGTGACAGCTATGAAGGTGCAAGATTCTACCTGAGTGTGACTTCTGTGCCACCAACAATTTCACAAAGGAAACTTAATATGACTGTGGCAGTTCAGCTGTTTATCCTGTTCAAGACCATTTACTTTGGTAATGTGAAAACAACATGTAGAGTGATGTAAATCCCCAAATAAACTCATGCTTCTCTTTCAAAGGGCATGCACACGGCATAGGAAAATGTTGATCTTCCTCCTACTCAATAAAGCTGCTGCTGCTTTGTAAAGTTGGAGAAGGAACTGTTCTTCTTTTCCAGGAAATTCCCTTTCTGATGGATTCTAGAAAATTTGTGTGACTTGGTAATGCTGTCTGTCATCCTATAAACAATGGATCAGATTTCAGACAGTAAACATGCAACAGAGACTTATTTTTACCTGTGCACAGAGCTGTCTTTGCCTCATCTCATCCATACCTCCATACACGTTATATTTCCTTGACTATCTTTGTTTTCTGGTAGCAACAAATAAAAAATGAAGACAGGGAAAAACGCTTTCTTTAGCCATGACTTAGAAATCTTTTTGTCTTCAGTGAAATACAATTGCTGAGGAGGAAGATGAAGCCCAAAGGTATGAAACTGTCTGTAAGAACCTATTGATCCAAAACTAGTAAAAGATGACCCAAAGCAGGAGCAGTGATACAACGGAGGGGATCATCATTGACAAGCATTAACAAAAAAAGATTCACAGTAATTCAGAGGTTTAAAAAGAGATGCTGATTCCAGAGAGAACAGCATCTGCAACTAAAAAAAAACATTAATCAAAACACAACAACAACAACAAAAGGGAAACTATACAGCTCAAGGACCATAGGAATGTTTTAACCCTTGTGCTATCCTAGGCACTTTAACATTGGGAGTCGGGTCATCTAGACCCCACTAGACAGTGCTCTGAACCTTTTTTCTTCAATGATTTGTGATCTTTACTGGTGTCCATGGATTACATGAAATCTTTCCACCTTTATCCACCTTTGTCATGATAGGGAGAACACGTTAGTGTAAGGGGGGGTTCACAGGATAGCACAAGGGTTAAATTGCAAATAAAAAAAAAAAGTTTCAAAAGGGTGCCTAAAAAGAACAATATTTGACATATTAAATAGAAATCTGCATGATTATTGTTTTTTTACTTTATTGACTGCTGTTGGATTTTCACTATTGAATGTATAAAAGAGCTAGATGGAGTGACCCCTCCCCCTGAGTTTCCAAACAGGAAGTGCCCGCTGACTCTAAGACACTAAAATCTAATCTTTAAGACTGCTATTGATAAATAAACAGCTATTACTCAGTCTTTCTGTTTGGCAGAACAACCATTTTTATTGTGCTGTTTTAAAAATGTTTTTATGTTCTTGGTAGTCCTATTTTTTCATTTATGATACTTTGACTGTCAGGTTCTTTGCTTTCTCCAACTCTGTAGTGCAAGTTATTCAAGCTATAAACTGGACAATCAGTTGCCTCAATAAAGTGTGGGGTGCCCTCTGGCCCCCACATCAACCGTTAGAAATACTTGATTGACATATTCTCCCAAGACCTCTCTTGAGTGGTAGGGGTGGGGCCTTCCAACAAGCTCACTCCTGATTGGCAAGAGTGGTTGCCATAGGAAGGATGACTCAAACCGACCTGGACAAATCACTGCTTATTGACGATGCTAGTCTCGAACTTGGCGGCATCTGTATCATAAAAGTGGTGACTGAATTCATTTTATTTGGTTGTAGCCGGAAGTAAATCACTTGCTATGGGTGACATCACACTCACTTAGTCCAATTATCATATTCAATCAAGATCTTTGCATGAGGTTTAGACTTTTACTCCCACCCGCACTACCAATGTACCTATTGAATGACTTATGAATCAGTAAATTGTATTGTAAAATAAATGAAAGTGCACAATGATCTTTTTTGCTTGGTTTATTTTTTTCTCTTACAGCTTTCTTAAAAGAGTAATTCAAAGCTTACTGCCTAAGTCCCATTCCACTCATTGGTAATGTGTCATTCACAGTCCGAATGAGTGGGCTAAGTGGTTTAATACACTTCCTTGTATCCATCAATACAAAAAAGACATTCATTTTTTAACTTCAAGCCTCCTGTAATCATGGTTACTTCACATTACAACAAAGAGCTCCAGACAACTGCAACTCTTCTGGTCATAGTTTAAATCCACTCAACCCATTTCTCAAAAATAGCTTTCTGTCATCAGCACAACAAAATATCTTTTTTTTCATTTCACAGCCAGAGATCCTTTTACAGATTTTTAGTATGATAAACATTTTTCTGTAATAGATTGTACCTGCCTATCTAAGAAATCGCTGACATTGACAGCCATACGTGATATTAAGAAAAAAGCATACCACTCACATGTTTGAATACCTCCTCCAATCCACTGAAACATTTCATTTGAAAGGAAGAAAAAACAGCCTGTTTATGCAGTGCATTTAGGTGTATATATTTTAAACCTTCCCCTTAAAGCACGTCTGTTTTTCATGGTAAAATGAGCTGCATTTATACTTTATTTTAGGTCTCCATCAAAATCTATATTTACATTAATCTAAAATAAAGAACTATTAAAAAATCAGCAAACTAGAAAGATACTTAGAAAGAAAAAGACGTCACCACACTGCTTAGCATTCACATTAATTCAGACAGCTAATTGCACATTGCCATAACACAGAAATCAAAACACACATTAGATCCACATTCACAGTTCAATAAAAGCTGCATTATTACCGCCACAGCCTGGCATCATGAATGGCACATTGTTAGTTAGACAGCAGACAGGCAGAATGGAATTGAGATTGGCTGTGTACAAATTAAGCTGCAGTGGAACAGAAGCACAATATCGGCACAGGTTGACAATAGGATTTACTCCCTAGCTTGGCCTTTGGTGAATCAGTAGGGCTTCATGATATCCAGTTAATGAGCTACAAAAAAGAAAGTAACAAACAAAAAGTTTGATTTTATAAGAAATTTAGAGAATGTAAAACACTCCACAGTATAACAGAGCAATGCAATTAACAAGGAAACAACATGCCAGTAGTGGACTTAGCAGTTAGGTGTTCCCCAGGTAAACAGTCACATGGGGTTATATTATTATTATTTTTTTAAATCCTTACTTATAGGGTAAAATGTCAAATAGCTTTCTAACTGGTCCGCTTTTAGACAGCATGAATGTAAAGAATCCAAATGTTTTTATAAGAATTTTAAAACTGACACACATTTAAAGATTAAAGACATTTATTTTATAAACATTAGTTTTACTTGGAAAATTGTTAAATGTATTAAATTCACACTTTGTTCTAATCCCTCACTTCCTAGAAGAAACACATGATGATTTTCTGTCTTCTTTTTAATTTGTCAGGTTTAACTAAAAACCACCAGACCCAACATAAATAAAAACCACCCAAAATATTAATCAGTGATTAATTAGCAGTAATTTATCATCCTTTCAATCAAATCTTTCTGATTTGATTAAAAGTCTAACTTTAACACATTTTTAATGATATTACATCCACCATTTTTGCAGTCAGTCAGAGAAAAACTTGAAATAATAGACTCCTATTTAACTTTACTAATAACCACTGATGTTTTGGTCAAATATTTAGAACAATAAAAAGGAAAGTGAAAACACCCCCCACATATAAATAAACATTGTAGGAGTTCTAGTTTAACTTTTACGCTATCACGAACCAAATTGGAAATTGTTGTTGTATTTTACTTTTCTTAAATTTAGGTGAGGTAAAATATAAGCAAAATATATAAGCAAATGTCCGTGAAACGTAATAAAGAGGGATGGGATTTTCACTGAACCTGTTCTTGTGAATATAAAGTTTTTTAGTATTCAAGTATCAAAGAAAGCCTTGAGTCAAATATCACCTGATGGTGTATTAAGAGGGACACAGACACTAAAATTCTCCCAAATACTTATACATGCATTCTTAAAACAAATAATTTGTCGTTTATATTAATATAACAAAAAGCAAAGTTGTTTTCCTGCCTCATTCTGTCTTTTCAACGCAGCTTCACATCAGATCTAAAGTGAAATACATGACCTACTATATAGAAATGGGGAAGACATGGAATAATGTCTAGAATGTAAAAAAACAAAACAAAAATAAAACTTTACATTATTAGCATTTGCTGAATAAACTAAAGGAACAATCAACCTGACTTCACTCAGTGATGTGTAATCTCTCATGCAGCAGAGTGTGCAGCCTAAAATTGAACAGGAAAATATACAAAATACAAACAAAATTTGATGATAAGAATTAATGAAATTAATTAAATCTAACATAAATTGCATGTAGCAATACATTGCATTAATGGAACAGGTTAGTGGACACATTTACATTATTATAAGTAGACTAAATCTTAGGTGGAAAACAACAGGTGAATCGCTGTCACCTGCCTCTCCTGAGACTGCACATCCCTGCTTGAAACGTATTTCATTCAGGAACTAAAAACCCCTGGACCGATCCCAAACCCGCCCAAAGTATGTCCATCCTAAAGCAATTTTTTGCCCCAAAGTCACAATAAAAACCACCCTGTTGAGCTGGAAACTGCCCAGTTTGGCAATGCTGCCTCTGCTCGCTAACTTGCAGTCTCTGGACATGTTGTTTACTGGAATATACCATTACTGTAGGATGGGGGAAGACCAAACACTTTTACATGATCAATCTTATGTCAGTTCAGTAATCGTATGTGTTTTTTTCATGACTTAGTTAAAATATCTTCTTCTCTTACTGCCCTTTACGCCCCAGGTGATGGCCTACCTTTGCCTGATGGTATGTCTGCCCCTGCAGCACGCCACTGTCACCCCTGACTGTAACACACTTTCTCTACAGTTCGTTTATGGCCAAATATTTGAATTCCGTCAAACATCTTAAAACAGGCAAATATAGGCTGCAAATGGCTTTTTAGAAGACCATAAAACAAACATTTTATGCACAGGATTTCTCCACTGACAACCACCTGCTCACTCTTTAATAGACAACTTGACAGGAACTGCTAATGTCTTCTTAAAGTAAAGCCAAATATACCAATGCACTGTGACATTTTCAAGTCTTTCAGTGTGAAAAGGTCTGACATTGACACATGTAAAATGCCAAGTTTGTAGAGTGACAGTCGAAGAGATAAAAACATATTCAGTATGCCAAAGACCAATTGGGAAAGGAAGAAAACGTCTCCATAGCTCTGGAATAGTTACCAGGATGTCACCTACCAATCTGGACAAAGGTCTGGATTCAACGTTGAATATCTTAACCCCTAAAAACTCCAAAGACAAGGTCAAATGTCCAAACTTTAGCCCATGCTGCCTTCCTCACAGCTGACCTCAGAAATAGAGTCAAGAAAACCAGAAACAATCAGGACAAAGGTTGTTCTAAAATCCACTGTCCTGGAACAACAGCAAGTGCTTAATTCATTTTAAAAACTGACTAGACATCTAAGATAAAATAGTAAAAAGATGCCAGTCATTCCCAGTCATACCAGTCATTCCCTGCCTTACACTGTTATAGGAAAAGTTGCTTGTTGAAACCAGAACCAGATCTCCTTGAGGCCCATCCCACACTGCAGCTATAAACGAGTCAGTGGGGTTGTAGTTTGAAGGCTGCTGTCCTGGAAACGACAGTCTCTCCAGAGGCGTTATTGCATTAACCAGATCAATGGGTTTGGAAAAGGACCTGGCGCTGCCTGCAATTGCGCGATTGTGGACCAGAGGTCAGGGTAGAGCACTGTGCTGTAGGCGGTGCCAGGGGTGATGTTGCTGAGAGTTCTGAAAAACTTTTATAGAAAGTGATGTCTTAAAAATGCACATTTAGACTTTTTTTTATTTTTAGTAATAGGTTAGAACTGTCATGGTCCTCGGTCAGTCTCCTCCCCTTCCAGCTCTGCTCCACTCCTAACCACCACCAGCTGTCGCCACTCAACCTCATCCGCCCTGCAGCTCAAAAGGAGACTCAACCCAATCATTCAACACCAGTTCGTTGCCCCTTATGGTGACTAAGCCTGGTCTCGTCATGTTATTATCTGGTCTTGTCATCGCTCTCGTTCTGGCTCTTAACGCTGATCTCCTGCTTCAGGAAAACCACTTCACGAGTGGCGTCAGTTGGACTCCCTATCATCCCCTTGGAAAACCTGCGGACCTCTCGGCCTACGCCGACCGCGCTAGCACCTCCAGCCACGCCACAAGCCACAGTCTTATCTGGACCATCGCTAACTCCAAACCCCACTATCCTGGAAGAAATAAATCTATTCTTACTTGCTACTCACCTGTCTTGTTTCTCGGTTCAAGCACCTGGGTCCGCCACGCTAGGAAAATCATGACAAGAACGTAACCATTCAGTTCTTTAGTGCATCAAAATAAACCATTAAAATCTTAATTTTTCAGGACATATTTATTTAAGAAAGTGAAAAAAAAGTTTTTACTTGAAATTATTCAAAATATAAGATCAAACAGGCTAGTAAGAAATCTCTGATGAACCGGCATTCTACCAGCATTTACGCAAATCATGTACGCACAGATCTGGAGAAGTGAAAAGAGTTTCAGACACTTGTAACTCTGATCTGTGCTTAAATGTGGGTTGTTTTGTACGTATCAGGCAATTGTATGTGCAGGAGCTATTTTGAATTCCTAGTGAGTTTTAAGCTGCTGCAATTTTAAGTTGTGAGTACGTAAATTGTATTTTTGTTATTGTACGTTTTTGGTATTGGAGTGTACATGTGAAAAGACAAGTGCACGTACAGTCACGCACGAAATGTATTGTGTATGTTGCAAATCAAGTATTACACACACACAAATGTTTTGAGACTATTTTCTCTCCATATTAATTCAACCTATTAATATATATATATATATATATATATATATATATATATGTATGCATATATTTTTTTTATGAATCCAGTGCTTTCTAATCAGCGACGAAAGAAAGGGCACAAGATTACTAGCAATCAGGACGCCTACCCTCTGTTGTAGCAAAAACAACATCCATTTAGAGAGCGTAGTGCAAACCTTATCCAATAACCCATCCCAGTTTTGCATCTGAACTCAACAGTTTAGCCCCAAAATACCCCAAAAACTCCTCCTAGTGCACACCCCATTCCAAAAAAATTGTGAAAATGTTTTAGCTTCTAACATTCGTAGTTGTTTTTTACATTTTGTTTTCCTTGGCTGACAATGTTTTTACACCTTGAGAGCCTAATCGTTGTCTTCATAAGTCCATAAAACAATGACATCATCAAAGTAGGTGCTAACCACCAAACGAACCATCAGCTTTAACCCAGGCAAAAAAGCACTACAGATTCTAACCCAAAAATTGCTTAACAAAGGTTCAATTGCCAAAATATACAGCTGCCCAAAAATGTAACAACCTTGCTGCATCCCATGGGATGCTAAATTAGTCTTTTAAGACCACCACCCACCTTTAACATGCATCAAGTACCTGGATAAAACAGTTTCTCCTAGAAAATGTATTATTTTAATAAACCAAAAGCTCCCATACAGATAAAAGTAATTGGGGTCAACTTCATCAAATTTCTTCATTTTAAATTTCAGCGCATAAATGGGAGAGAGTGAGCTTGGACCATGATATCCCTCTATCCATCTTCTTCCTCTCATCCAGGACCGGGTTATGGGGACAGTGTAAAAATGCCCAAGTGGCCCCTGCCACTTCCTCCTGCTCCTTGGAGGGTGGGGGCTGTTAGACATACAACCTTTCAATCTGCAAGCAACAGCTTTGTTGTACACATACAATACAAAAGACCCATATGTATCCAATTCAGTAACAAGGTTAAGGTCCCACTTCTTGAGAATAAGAAACAAAGCTGCCTGGTGGATGGTCTCAGCAGTTAACCCACAGATAGCAAGTCCAGAGGCCGTCTCTCCTAAATCATGTGAACTCCTCCTAAATAACCGTTTTATCAGCAGCTTCGCTCTCTCTCTCTCTCTGCAGTAGATCACTCAAAAGTTTAACAGCACTCGCCAACACAATTTTGAAAACTAGTATAAAAATCGAAGGCACATGGTTGCATTTCTTTTTGATCAGTTGTCCTTTTGACATCTTTAGACATGAAAAACCTGCTTCCAACAGCTGGTTGTTTGTTTCTAAATAAAGAAGAGCTTGATACAAACTTGTCCTACAGGGCCAGGAAATGAAACTTGATGAGAACTCCCTTCACTTTCTCCATTATGCGAAGCAAATATTCAAGTAATTTTTCATGAAAGCACTGGCAAAAAAAAAAAAAAAATTCCTGTTTTCAATACTGTTCTGAAGTGCCTTTTAATCTCTCAGTAGAACGTGAAGTAAAAGAATATCCCAGTATCCTTTCAGCCTGTCAGGTTTGGACAGAAATTTGGCATCTTCATCAACACAGACATCCATGAGACAGTGTGGAACTTTTCCTCCTTGTCAAATACAATGACAGACTTGCATGAAAAAGAATGAAAAATGAATGTCCTGTTGAGTAGCCTTTAAACCCAATAGAAAGTTGCAGCTCCGGGGCACATCATTAGCACCGTACATACCTGTGATAGATAAAGAGCTTAGCTCAAAAGAAAAAAGTTGATTTACTATCTGATCTTAAAATTTGGTCATGAGATTTGTGGAATGTATATTTTCAGGGCACAAAAATACCTTAAAATGAACATTATGAAAGTGGTGGTTGGACTCATGTTTTAGGAAACAGCTATGGTATACATTTATTGGATGAAAGGATGAATGCATGGAAATAAAGGATGAATGGACAGATAGCTGGAAGTCTAAGGAGAAATTTGGTTCTTCTGGGGGAACCCCGGGGCTGTCCTAGGCCAGCAAAAATAACAGAATTCCACTAGCATGTCTTGGGTCTTCCCTGGGGCATCTTCCCAGTGGGACATGACAAGAATACCTCAGAGGAAGGCATCCAGGAAGCATCTGTAATAGATGCCTGAGCCACCTTAACTGGCCTGTCTTGATGTGAAGGAGCAGCAGTTCTACTCCCAGCTCCTCCCGGGTGATAAAGCTACTCACCCTATCTCTAATGGAGCTCCCAGCTAACATGCTGCAGAAACTCGTTACAGTTGCTTGTATCAAGGATTTTATCTTTTCAGTCATTACCCAGAGCTTGAAACTATAGATGAGAAGAAACAGATATTCACCACTGAAGTAACTGGTTTGCCTTTTGGATTAGTTACTTTTTCATGACATTTTCCAAAATTGTTGCTATTACTTTGACCAAATATTTGACCCAATATCCCAATATTTCTGTGGTGAGCAGAGGACACAGCCGGGCAGATGAAGGGATCTGAGAGGGGCTGTGGAGGGGGTCAAAAAAAGTCACGAATGGCATTTAAAGGGTGTGAGAACATTTTAAACTGAATTCTGAAATGACCGGGAAACCAGTGGAACTCTTTCAAGATAAGGATGATGAGGTAAGAATTTATGGAGGAGTTGGAAGAGAAGGGAGTGTCAGGAATCAATGCAGCAAGTGACAAGCCTATGAAGAAGTACAGAAGCATAATGCTGGTTGAGAACGGAGACTTTGAAGGAATCGGCAACATCAGATCAACTTTAGAGAGTGCGGATTTGATTCCAAAAACAAACAAGGTTTTATTGCCACTTGACTTAAAGTAGTTTTAAGCATTTAGAGTTAACTGTAAAAAAGAGTGGCACAGCTGCTGGAACGCCACCAGCAAAACAGTAAAAAGGGTGTGAAATGTATTAAAAAACGTCGCCAAATAGGGGGATGATGATAAGTAGGTGCTCCAGGACAGAGCCTTCAGGCCCATCTAAAGGGACAGGAGAAGTCTCGATTTTGAGATTTTTGAAATGGATGACCCGGAAACAATCTGACAAACATGAGTAAATTCAATGTCGAGAGCCGTGGGTAATGTCAATAAGAAGGGAGGCAATGGATAAGGACAGTGTGACAGATGGTGTGAAAAGTGACACTGGGGTTGAGAAATGGAGAATAAACCGGAATCTGCTGCTAAGGTTTTTTTAGGGACATTTCTGTGCTTTCAGTTTCAAAACTAGACAAGAATTACTTATAAAGAGTATTTTTAGTTAATTGGGATTGCATTTCTTTTTACAGAATTTGCAAATATAAGGCAGGTCTGATATGGGACAAAGATCAAATCAGCGGGATATGAGCTTTTGTTTTTAAATATAAGAGAAACAGTTCCTTTTTTGAAGCGGGAGGGAATAAACCAATGGTGAGTGAATTTGAAAAATAAATGGAGCTAACAAGTGCAAATGTTTAAATTATTGGTGATTTATGTTAGAAATGTCAGCAGAATTTGGTGTTTGACACCAGAGGAGGTTCAGATGAAAAGACAGAAATGAACAGAGCAAATGTGTTGGTGAATTTGATTAACTTCTTTATTGAAAACAACTATAATGAATTGTGTGTGCCATCTGAATAAAGGTGAGATGGAAAGGAGTTTACTGGCTTGAATGTATTATTTAATAAAGGGTAGAGCATTCTTGTGTCGTCTTTTTTAGAAATAATGAGAACAGAGAAGTAACAGGATTTGCTCATTATGATAAAGTCTGTGTAGTAACTGAAGTGGGAATTATGCTTTCTTTATGAATAATGAGACTCGTTTTCTGACATAAATTCTCCAGCTGATGACATTTTGCTGTAACACTGTTCAGAGTTCAGAGATAAAACAACGGGCAATGTGGGAAACAGACAGGGATTTCACAGGAGCAAGAACATTCATGACAGAGCTTATACTGTTAATCTACAGAGTAACCAGTTCATCAGAAAAGGACACAGAATCAGGGAAATAAAGAATCAGGGAAAGAAATGAGAGGAGGAGGTATCAATTACAATGTCCCTAATATTTCAAAATGAGAAAAAATTTGAGCAACTTTCGACATGGAGACAACAGAGTGGGACATTATAGGAGATGAGATAATTGTCTAAAACATGAAGATCCTCAATGTCCTTTAACATGGGTCGCAAAGCCAATGTGTGGCTGGACTCCAAAGCTATTAAGGCAAAGAAGGGAAGACAGGCATCCTCAATATGTATGTTGAAGTCTCACTATGTTATTACATTTGACAAAAAATAGTTGAGAAATAAGTTAGTAAAGCTGATAAATCATTTTTTGAAGGACGATAAACTGAGGCGACAGTGGTAGGACTTGGTCCAGGAGGGCTAAGCACTTCGGTGAGTGAACAGATGTTCAAGAGAACAAAGTTGATGGTGGCATCATCCTGCTTGACTGTCATGTTAGCCAGCCCAGCCAGGATTTTTGATAGCCCAGGTGCTGTTCTGAGTCTAGAACAATTCAAATCAAATCAAAAATCATTTTTTTTTAAAATAGTTTCCACTTTGGAAGTTTCTGTGAGACCTACAATGGACATATCTCAGCCGAGGCAGAACACCAATTTCCTGGTGGAGATACAGCTCAGTTGGTGGTCCAGAGCAGCGGTTCCAGGGGAAGGTTCTACAGCCGAGTACTGATCTGAATCAGGCAGAAATTGATTAGAGCTGGACAGAACCACAAGGTAGGGTGCAGTGATGGCTGGTGAGGCACCGACTCCTCTGGAGTCAAATTTACAATTGCAAGAACTGAAAATGTCACCATTTATCCAACAGCAGGTAACAGTATAGAATATACACACAAGAACATGTTTGTCCTGTTCCAGTGAAAGGAACTCTGAATGCAAAACCTTTTGGACAATTCCATGCTCCCAACGTTGTGGGAACAGTTTGGAGCGGACCCCTTCCTCTTCCAAAATGACTGTGCACCAGTCCACAAAACAAGGTCCATAAAGACATAGCTGACAGAGTCTGGTGTGGATGAAATTGATTGGCCTGCACAGAGTCCTGACCTGAACCCGATAAAACACCTTAGGGATGAATTAAAGCAGAGTCTGAGAACCAGGCCTTCTCGACCAACATAAGTGTGTAAACTTGGAAGAATGGTCAAAAATTTCTATAAACACACTCCTCAACCTTGTAGACAGCCTTCCCAGAAGAGTTGAAGCTGTAATAGCTGCAAAAGGTGGACCAATATATTGAACTCTATGGGTTAAAAAAAGGAATGGCACTTCAGTTCATGTGTGAGTCAAGGTAAGTGAGTCAATACTACTGGTGATATAGTGTATAAAAGTCAGGGTCTTAAATATGTACAGATAAAATATGTACATCAATTGCACTTTTCTAAACCAAATATTGTACATGTTGGCAAAGATCTAATAATGATTAAATGAGGTTCATTGTGTCTATAAAATTATACTGCATATTTAAATTATTTTTTTATCTGACACTGGTTTGTTTCATAAAAACGTACCGACATGTTTCGGTGGAATACCTTCCGCATTCCACCAAAACATGTCGCTACGTTTTTATAAAACAAACCAGTGTCTGATAAAAAAAGTAATGTGTACACAAGTCTTTTGGGTTGAAATAAAATCTATTTACTTCACGCTGCTAGTTTTACTGTGTATTTGACCCCTACGACATCACGTTGTCTGTGACGTCACATGATGTCTGTCAGACACTGCCGGCTAGCGTGGTCATAGACATTTACAAGAGCGTGATGGCTGCACTAAAAGTTGGGAGAAAGCGGGTGAGTCCTATTTGGGACTTTCTCGAATATAACAGCATCGAAAACAAAAGTAAGTGCCTTGTAGTCGAAGCAGGAGACAAAATTTGTGGAACGCTCCTCAAAGGGAAAAACCCTACGAATATAAAAGTACATTTACAAGCGCACACAAAAACGCAAATCAACAGTACCTAGACAAGCTAGCCTGTCGCCCGCCCTCCCCCGAAAAAGAAGCGAGAGCAGGTCACGTAATGCTGTTATCAGCTGTTGTATTTTAATTTAAGGATGGTTGTCCTTGTGTCCTCTGAATAATAAGTGTTTCATAATGTATCTTTGATTGAGTTTTTATTATAAAATACTTATTCTGGTGATTTTGAATCATGCACCTGACAAATATCCTAATTTACAAAAAAAAAAAAAGGAAAAAACTAAAACTAACACTAAAACTAATAAAAACTAAACTAAAACAAAGCAATTTCAAAAAATAAAAACTAGTTAAGCTGCCTCTAAAAACTAATTAAAACTAAATAAATTTAAAAACAAAAATTCAAAACGAAATGAAAACTAAAACTAATAAAAAATCCAAAACTATTATAACCTTCTGGTGAGCACCAGAAGAAATCTGTGCCAGCGTACACTCAACCGGAGGTAGACGTCTCTGGAGTTGTTAGAACCATCCAAATTACTTGTGGCAGTTTTTATACTGAGTTTTGTGCACTCCATGAGGGCATAGAAACCTCAGGCAAACTCTGCTGAGGTCATTGTTACATCATCATGCAAGCACAGAGCAGAGAAGGTTACCAAACTCAAGGGGGTGAAACTAGAAAGAAAAGAAGAGCGATTAAGAAAATCCAATTACAAAACAACTTTGAAAATGCAACCAGTAATAAAAAGGGTGTAGAATAATACATGTATGTAAAGACAGAGGTCTTCTTATCAAATTTAAGACTAATGTGATGCAGCTCTCTTAACCAAAATTGCTTTTACAAATGATTTTTTTCAATGTCAGTATTTCTTAATTAAAGAATGAATTATGCAATTTTTTTATTTTAAAATGTAATTTAAAATATGGAAAACACTTAGAAGCATACTTTATTTATTTGTTAATTGTTAAATTAAATATTTTCTTAAGAATCTATTGCTGGTCATCAAAAAGCTGTGTTAGCATCTTAAAGGGGGCTGCATGGTGGTGCAGTAATGAGCCTCTCAGCGAGAAGGCCCTGGTTTGAATAACTCCTGGGTCCTGTCTGTGTGCAGTTTTCATGTTCAGTAAATGTGTGGGTTTGCAGTGCAGCTTCTTCCCACAGTCCAAAACATTTTTCATGGATTGGTTGACGTCTCAGAATGTTCCTCATGGAGGGAATCTCAGTGAGTATTGTAATGTGAGTGACCCTGCAATGGATGAACCCTGCTTTTGTCCTAAAAGCTTTCGGGATAGCCTTCAACCTTTTATAGCAGTGGTCTTCAACTAAAATTTAAAGAAGTCCAGTTAATTATCTAGTTCTCACTTCAAATTAATTCAGTATAATTTAAAACTTTTTGACAGTATTTAATGTCACATAACATAAAACACATGGAACTGTGTAACACACACTCACTGCTGACATCACCAAAAAAACTGAATGAGAGGAGGATCCACTAGCCCTCATTCGCTTCTTCCACAAATCAAACACCTCCCTGAAAGAAAGTACATTGGAACAAATGTTTGAAGTTTTTCAGTCTATCAGGGTTGCATTTCAAAACTGGAAAATTCTGCTTATTTCAACATTTATGTAGTAAATGTCCCTTTTACAAGTTTCCTCAGTTCAGAAACATCTTCAGCAGGTTGGACACTTTATTTGATTAAATCTTCATTCTCTATAAAATATTTGCGGCTGGTTTCAACGTAAACTTTGTGATGAGGATTTTCCCTTAATGTTAAAGTGGATTCTAGCAAATAGATGCTAACTTCAGCTGTGTCCAACTTTTAAGGTGTGACAGATAAATAAAGCAAAATAAAACGACACAAATGTTGTAAAACTGTTTTTTATGTCTGCATCTTTATTATTGTGAGATTTAAAAAAAAGGATCAATGCTAGCGTATGCGTTTTCTTAACCCTTGTGATATCTTAGATGACCCCACCCTTACATTGACGTGTTCTCCCTACCATGACAAAGGTGGATAAAGGTGGAAAGATTTCATGTAATCCATGGACACCAGTGAAGATCACAATTCATTGAAGAAAAAAGGTTCAGAGCATTGTGGGTCTAGATGACCCAACTCCCAATGTTAAAGTGCCTTGGATAGCACAAGGGTTAATGTCTGCAGCCAGGTACCAAGCGCCCCTCGGACTGGTAAAGTTTATTTTCGTCCTCTGTAAAATATCTGCACCTGGTTCAAACTTTAATTATAACCCAGATTTGGTGCAGGAACAACTACAATGGGATATAGACTTCCCCTTAGCCCATAACTGTAAAAGTGAATGTGGAAAAAAAAAACAGACACTAATTTTAGCTTTGTCTGACTTTTAAGGTGTGACAGATAAATTAAAAAAATATAAAGTTTACTAAAACTGCTATTTTCTACTTTTTCCTGAGGATCCATATGTCATAAGCACTTATTCTAAGAATGTTCTGCATTATTATTATTGTCTGTGGGAACAACTGTCACAAATCCACATTTGGAGTAAAAACTCCTGTTTTTTGTCTGTCAAAAGCAGATTTCTATTATTTTGGATTTCTTGTTTTCTCACTGGCTCTTTTCTGCCACAGGACAGAGTTTTAGGGCCAGTTTACAAACACATTTTTTTTTATTTCGACTTGGAAGTCGTACATTTACGAGAAAAAAGGTATAACTGTTGAACTACAAGATCCTAATTTATGAGAAAAAATCTTGTAAATTTACGAGATAAAAACTCGTAAAAAAAGTTTTTAAAAAATTCATAAATTAACGAGGAAAAACACCAAAGTTTTCTGTTTATTGAAGCCTAGCTTGAAGATGAAAGATGTGGAGCATCTTTTGAAAACCGCGACACAAACGTAGAGATCTTGTCTGTCGTGGAGGAAGAAAGGATTGAAGTGGACAGCGCAGGGATACCGATGTCTTCATCAACAGGCGGCAGAGATCCTGCAAGCCACCCATCAATAAATAAAACATTAATAAATCCTAAATCAAATAAATGAGCTTCCAAACATTTGTAACGTTATCAATAAACTTCAGCTCATCTGTTCAATTAAGTTTAGTCGGTCTCCACTGCTGCGCAGCGCTCACTTGCTGCACTGTATGCTCACTTTCACTTCAATCTCGTAAATTTACGAGTTTTTTCTTGTAACTTTACGACTTTAAATCTCGTAATTTTACTTTTTTTTTGTGGCCTTAAAACTCTGTCGTACTCCAAAAATAATTTTTCCAAATATTATTATTTTTTAAAAATTTGTTAGCTTGGGGGTTTCAATTTAGTGTTTGTTGCAACCGCTTTAAGAAAGTAGCGGATAGATTTTTGACCCAACACGGAACAATTTGACATGTGGCAGGTCAAGAATGAGTCAGATGTGGTGCAAAGATTTAAGACATTTTTCAAAATAAAACTTCCTTTAGAATCTGATCATTAATGAAACAAAAAATATTTGTTGGTTGTGCTTATTTTCTCCGGGCCAGGTACTAACTGTACTGTACTGTCCCACAGGCCGGTATTGGTCCATGGCCCAGGGAACAGTCCTTTTATTGGACAGAGTGAGAATGGAAGATGGAAAAATGGACTAATTCAAAGACACTCATAGGCCATCATGGTACTGAGTACTGGTTCAGATAAAATGTCAATAAAATTGGTTTTAAGTGTTCAGCAAGGCTAACTATGGAAACTAAGAAAGGTCCTTCTCTACGGTTATTAGGAGAGTGACTTTTAGGTTTTGCAAAAACCCTTTGCGTTTCAAAAACAGTTAAAGTGTTTGGCATGGCTTCTGCATCACCTTCTTTGCCAGTGCTAAAAGCATTCTGGAAGTTGATTTGAGTGGGAGGTGTTAATTTGCAATATACTCAGCTTGAAATAAACCAGCTATAAATGCATTGCTTTAATCTTGAATGCATTATAGTAATTAATTCAAATTGTTACAGATTCAGATCTCTTTAGGATGATTTAAAAATCAGTTTCTAAGGATTATTGCAGAAAATCAAAACTAATGATGTCTTTAAGAACACTTGTTTGTCTTGCTCTGTAGTTTGAGGGAATTATAGCTACAATACATGAAAATGGAAAATCCCTCCTTAGAACACATAAAAAAAAAAAAAATCAAGCCTCGAAACATTGTTGTGAGAGACAACTTAATGGAATTGTACACATTGGTTTAATTGTTTTTGTTCGCTAAAAGTAATTTCCTTTGTTTATATTAAGATAAGAACATCATTATATGGAGTTTACATCTTAAATTGTTTATTAGCTTTAAGTTTATCAGATCAGCATTTTGCTGCTTTCATCTTTAGCCTTTCTTCCTGGCAGAGGAGACACAACCAGTTGTAAAAGTTTCTTGCACTGCTATTTTTCTCTTTCAAGTATAAGCTAATTTCAAAAAAGTGGAAAAGGTCTCTATCACTCCAGAAGATACCTGAGCTTGAGCTTTGTATCCATAACTGCAGGTTTGAGGATTTGAGTGTTAGCATTTGACCTGTCAAGTACAAAATACAGATTGGTTGCAAAAGGTAATAATGTGCGGAGCATAATGATTTTTGTATGGCGACCTTGGGTTTTAAGAAAGACAGCAAAAATAAAGTTTATTATTATTCATTTTGATTATTGTTATGTGTAGTCATATCACAAAATATTTCATCAATATTTTATGTCTTTTTAAAAATTTAATCTTAATTTTTCGGTTATAAATTGTGATAATAGTTACAGTAAAGACATTATGTTCATGGATTTCACACGCAGACTGAATTCTTGTCCAAATGAATGATTCTTTAATGAAATATCCTCACATCCAGGCTGTACTCAGACACCTTGACATCCATGAGATGATAATGATCAGCTGTTGCCACAAAGTGCGGTGCTGCTGTTTATTGCACAGGGATGAAATGTGGGAAGCTGAGATTAACCACAGGCAAAGGAAGCACAAAGTGACACATCCCGTTGAACAATTGGGCCTTTCATCAACAGTCAAGTCATTGCTGCTCTAACTTCCTTTGTTGCCCTGGAATATATAGCACAGGTCTCAAATAACTTATGTAAACTATAAATATGCATCTGTCTCTACTTTTCTGTACAACAAATTTTTGTTTTTCTCCAGCAGGTCTGTAATGTTAAAGTTATTTTGTTCATAGTCCAATAAATCTAATCCATGATATGTTTCAAACTCAGTTAATATATAGGGCAGACCATAACAACAAAACTGTGTGTGAAATGAGTAGGGGATATTACAAGTTTGCCCATTTTTTTGTCTACAAACAGCCCATATTCACCCAAAAGGGCATTTGTGTCTGAAAGTGTAGTCAGACTGGAAAAGCCAGTGGGTCCGTACCAAGCCTGCTCAGTTGGTTCGGATTGAGTCCTGCACCTTGTGTTTGGTCTGTATAAAAGAATGCCTTTCAATCTAGCACTTTTGATATGAACCAAAGCTTATAATCAAAACCACGTGACAAAAGATCTTTTCAGTCATTGGCCAGGAATTACGAGGGAGGGGGGAAAACAAGAGAAACAAGGGGTACCCCTTCCATCCTTATTGGGATAATCTTTATATTTTGCTGACCAATTTCGACCAATTTTTGCTTACCAATTTTAAGGAGTAATTGGATAAGAAGGTACACAATTAAGTGCTTTTGACATATGGATCGTCAGGACAAAGTGAGAAGCAATGTGTATGATATTACAATCTGTTTAAATATCCTGCATTTAGCGGACCACATTTCAATTAGTTGCTGTGTTTTGTCATTGCTCCGCTATTTTGTCTACATCCCGTAAAGCCTGGCTACGGTGGCCGTTTTGGTCCAGTTGTACCGTTTCAAGTACAGAGCCTATTCAGACTGAGGAATCTTAGAGTGAATCGAAGCTCAGACTGATTGGAAACCAACTGAAACCACCACAAAAAGGTGGGTTTGAGAGCGGTTCCTGGTCCCGGACCAGGATCCTCTTGGGTCCATTCAGACTGAAAATCATTTCTGGGTTTTTAGGGCAAACAAACTGGTTCACTTTAAGCAAACCAAATGTGTCCAGTCTGAATACACCCTAAGGAAATGTGAGAGTACATTTGGGCAATTATGTAGCCACACAACAACTAGTGCATGGTACAACTATTTAAGGCTTTTCTATACGTTTAACTCAATAATGCCAAACGTAATATAGTAATGTATCATATTTGATACATTACTTTGTCACCCCTCCACAAGAGTAGTGTTATATATTTTTTGCTTGTTCAGAAGGATCAATAAAGGCTCCAAGTTCAAAGAATTGGAACTTTCGGTCAATTATTTAATGGTTCAGGCTTTACAGGGTGTTGATTAAAAAAAAAAATCTTAATTTTTTAAACAAAAATATATAACACTGAACTGATAGCTAAAGTCAAAATGTTTTTATAACTGAGTGATCAAGTGTGCACTGCTTCTCTTTGAGGGCAGCCATTTTTTATCGGAGTTCCATCCTTTGCACTTTACTGTTAGCATTATCCTTCATATAAGAAGATTCAAACGTTCCTGTTTGAATCATGGCTTAGTTTTCAGTGAAGACTTTGCCTGGAGAAACTGCAATTTTATGCATCTCCTTAGCTTGATCCCACAGTCCAAATCAAGCACATTAGGATGATTGGTGAAATTAAACTTGAAGGTTTGAGTATGAAAATGTATTTCAACTCCTGAACCAAACAGACCAGATAAGATCCTAGAAAAAGGAATGAATGAAGCATGATTTCTTTCTTCTTGCTGTTAAGCTATTATATGTGTATCGTGACAAAAATTATTTAATGATGTTGTGGAAAATTGCTTTTCTGTTGTAAAAGGAAATTGCGGTAAACATGTCTGGTCACTGGTTCAAAATCCTCAATTTCTTTGTCAATTAAAATTTGTTGATAAAAGTTTGACATTTTGTAATTTTACCTTTTTTTTGTTATATTTAACTACATGAATTTACATAAATCTCAGATAATCCAATGCAAGAAAAAAATATGAAATCAGTATTTGCACAATAATTTATGTTACATGAATGAAAAACTTGCAGTAAAAATACTTTTATAAATTTATCAATAATACCTATAAAAAGGCAGTAAAGTTAAGCAAAGTAACTTTGTACTTACATAATGCAAATTCAGTATTTCTTTTTGTTTTAGAACCCTAATTAAAGTTAGGGTTTATTCATATTTGTTTTGTAAAACCTGATCTCAGAATTATCACGTTTTTCCCTTTTTTTTAATGAATCCAAAGATAAAAACTTTTACCTGCTCCACATTTTTGTCATGAAAATACATACTATCAATTTTAAGTTGTATATTTGCTATCTTTATAAACTTTTGATAACAGTGGTCATTAGCATAACATATTGCAATTTTACTACATAAATTTGCTTTTGAACAAAAAACTAAAAAGCCTTTTTTTTTTTTTTTTTCCTTGGTTGAAACGTTCAATAAAACTGGGGGGCATTCCAAAAAGCAGGTTATGCTAGTTACCACGATAAGTTTGAGGCTAAGGAAGTTGATAACCTCAGCTTTCGGTCCCAAAAATCGAGGTATGTTTCAGGGTATGTCAAGTTGCCATAGCAACTCATGGTCTGAACATAACCTGGTCTGGAGCAGGTTTAATTGAAGGTTAGTTTGTTTTCAGAGAGGTGAAGCAGCATGGCGTGTCCATTTGAAGATGATTTAGTGGATGAAGAAGCTCAGATAATACTTTTTCCACCATGAGAGGGTGATAAGACCACATATGGATGTTGGAAAGATAAACTTTTTTACATTGATCTAACTTAATTATTTGCTTTAGTTAAGATTAATCATTTTTTTAGCTAAGTTAGCTTAAAAATAACACGTAGTTATCAGACAGTTATTTTGCTTTCATTCAAATTAATTCAATTAAGTAGGTGTAACTTTGGTGCTGCTGTTAGATTGGCACCGCAAGGAATTGTGGGATACCATTCCCTTTGACTGTCTGGACGGATTTGGGTTTAAGTGTGGGTTTTTGACCAAAGGTGTTTAGTTGTAGCTGTTAGTCCTGTTATGTTTAATTCTTTCTGCACCATGATTGAGAGGGAGGGAGAGGATGATGAGGTTATTTAGCACCCCTACTGGCTTGCAATGTAATGTCACAGTCAGAGAAAAAATGCATGCCAACAGTCCCCAAATTGAGAGTCCATTTTGTTTGATTAATTTTTTTGTTATAAAAATGAGAATATCTGCAGGCTCAAACTTAGACATATGAGAGTTCAACAAGGAAAAATAAATTAAGATGGAAAAACATTTAATTGAATTGGAGTACTATGACATTTAGTTGGATACATATGTAAATTTGAGTTGTATAGAGAAATATTGAGTTGGATAGACATAAGAAATCAGGTTGAATCAATTGAAGTGATTCATTTAAGTTGGATATATATATATATATATATATATATATACCGGTGTATATATATATATACTGTATATATATGCGTCACAATGAAAATAGAAATTAGATAGAAACTCGTGCGTTTACTTTGTCCGTTCTTTTTCTCAAAGCCGAAACTCTTTCTTTTGCTGATGCAGCCGTGTTACTTTTTTGATGGGCGAATAATCTTCATATGCCGTCATTAAAGCCTCAGACTCCAACTCACTGAAGTGTAGCGCTCTCTTTTTTTCTCCACGGGTTTCCATGGTGACTCCAAAAATCGGCGATCCATTGAGAATGTCTTTATGCACTTGCTGTGCACGCGCATTAACCCAGGGTTACCAAGTGGAGCGTAATTACGCCAACTCATATCCGGTCTTTTGGAACCGACACCCAGAGTAAGCAAGTTCAGGCGGATTTCAGCCAGAGTTCAGGGTTAAAGTCAGAGTAGTTTTAACGTGCCTTCTGGATAAGCCCCCTGGAATATGGCTTCAAACATGTTTTTATTCTGAGAATACTGACCTTTTTTTTAACAGAAACACAAGAGGTGGAATCAGAAGACAGCATCATACTAGCAGTTGGTAGTGATCATATCAGAGATCAAATCAATGCGAACCTTGCAGATCCTCTGTCAGGAGCAGATGGCTGAAGCAGCTGATCTGTGAAAGTCCGGTCCTGCGATGTGTTCTTTTTAAAATCACTCACACCAAGAGGAGCCATTTCTTCACTGCCAGAGCTGGGTAGTTTAGTTTCCTAATCACTGCACATGAGCAGTCATTGACTAATTGCTACAGCAGTTTGTAATTAAAGTGGAATCGGCACTCTAAAACTGCAGATTACCTGAGGTAATGAAGGATAAGGAGTCCTCAGAGAAAGCACTAAATTCCTGAAGAAAGGTCCTTGTTAGCTGTAAGAACATTTATCAGAAGAGAAGGGTAGGAGAATGTAAAAAATAGGGATTAAAAGGTTTGTTTCAGGGGGCAAAACAATCTATAGAAACCAGAGATGCTGCAATTATCTGGATTTATTTGTATTTTTTACAAAGTTTGTCTCCCTGATCTGCACAGACCTGCTGTTCATTTATTGTGAACTTTCCAATTCCAATTCCAAAAAACAATGAAAAATTACTTTTTTCTGCTTGAATTTTTTTGTGAATATAGTATGCCCCCTTATCCGCGGGGGTTAGGGACCAGAGACACCCGCAGATACGCCGAATCCACGGAGAACCCCTCCCCACCCCCTCGGCCAAAGAATGTCCATCACCGATCCTTACTCATCCAAAAACTCTTCTGAAACATTTATGATGCTTTGTAAAACATTTATTAAAGGAAAATTGGAATAGTTCTCAGCATACATTTTTTTAGAGCAGTAGATTGTGCTGTAGCATATGTTATAATGCACATTAGGAGTGTCAGTCTGTCACTTTGTGCCTTAAAACCAGGAGCCCATGCTTCCACCTTCATCAGTTAGGTGCAAGAAAAGGCTGGTTTCATTTATATTAAAAACCTGCCCCGGATGATAATTATTTTCCGCAGTTTCAGGATATTTTCTGGCCACTTCTGAGTCAGCTGATACCATTTTCTCCGAGCAGGGGCACAAACTTTGATTGGTAGCGATTCAGAAACCCCTGTAATAGCTGTGAAATGTTCCTTAGCAGCCGGCAAGGAACCCGGCGTCTTCTTCATCTCCACTCCCTCCTTCCCTCGCAGCACCTCCTTCAGATGCAAAAGTTTCATTCAAGTGTCTTGAGCTGAGTTTGCATTTTACTTTTCATGAAACCGCGAATAGTGAAACGCAAATACGGGAGGGGAACACTGTATATTATTCAAATAGGGTCACTTCTTTCCAATCCATTGTACGCCGATTCTGTCATTATTTAAGCACCATATTAAGAGTGCATTCATTGTTGTCTATGTTATTTCAGATGGAAATTATATCGAAACGTTTTTAGGGGACCAAGAGAATGGCTTGACGGATCTTACATCAGAGTGATTTCCAAACAGATGTAGGCCTACATCCTCTTTCCGAGGCCTTTCTGTGCATGAAATGTAGACTGCAAACTGTTTGGACTCAGGTCAATAGGGAGTATAAGTCACATGAATTATGCATGATGCCTTTTCTCAGGCATACAGCCCTGCCTGCTGTCACTGTTCATGCAGACAGAGTTGAGGCAATCAGCTAGAACTATGGTGGATAAAGCAGATCGGGCGGCAGAAGAAACATACTATGAACTAAAGTGGTCACAGTTGACATTATGACCGACATAGGAACAGGCAGGTGCTATTGCATTGTAACCATTCAGTGTGCTGCACAACACACACATAAATATAGCTACACACAATACGCAGGGGTATCACAAATGAGTAGATTCAATTTTGATTTTGTGGCTCTTTTGCTGTCTAAAAGACAGTGGAAGTCTACATGCAAAAGAATAATGACTGAAGGATTTTCCCTAAGTCACAAAGCATCTTGCAGAAGTCAAAACATCACATACTGAAGGTTTTGCTTAAATTATGATGACCTTAAAAAAAACAGCAATGTTAAAACCTAATGTTTTAAAGAGAATTGAAAGACACTAGCTGCGTTTAAATGGACAAAAGTAATCGGAAAGAACGCCTGATCGGAAGAAAAGTGCGTCATGTAAACACGCGGTTGGGAATACTCTGCCCCGATCAGACTCGTTTGGATCAAAATTTCTTTCCGATCGAGATAGGCGGGTTATCGTTTATCCGATCGTGTTTCATTTAAACAGTTCATTCCGATCGTGCGTCACTACTGCTCTGGTGCTTCAGAGAAAGCTTTGGAGCGCATACAGGACCGACCGCAAGTCTTTATCCGCGCGAGTGAACCGTGACTGCAGAACAGCCGGACTTAAAGCTTTGTGTTTGCGGACAGGGCAGTGGTCCTTTGTTACGTGTGCGCTCCGGGGGGGAGGCTTTGGGGCGGTGTGTGAGCTTTTCAAAGCAGAAATGCCGCTCAGTCCTTAGAAACCGTTCAAACAATCACGTGGATTTGTGTTTCCAGTCGTGGCCCAACAAAATAAAGGCTGATATTATTCCCACATATTTACGTGCAGCCAAGATGCAGATTGTGGCATCTCCCGCATGGATTTTGTGTTCATCCAAGGCTAATGTTGTTAGCGCGTGTTAGCCTTCTCCTAACCCTGGCTTCTTCCGGCTCCGTTCTCCCACAAAAAAAGCACTGACCACACCGAATAAAATAAAATAATGAGTGAACAGGCGCTTCATAATATTCATAACATTAATAAAAGCACATTTAGAAGATCATCTCGTATATTACCGAGCTGCTGCATAAATATATATGGCAGCTCACTTTGTTTACAGTGGGACTCCTTTCCTCTTCCGGTATTTTCAATACTACTCCGCATGCCCAAATGATTTATTCCGACCGAAAGTGTGACCATGTGAACGTTTGTTCTAACCGGAGAAAAGTTTTTGGACATGGTTGAATTTATATCCGACCATTGATCCGATCAAGATATTTTGCACATGTAACCGCAGCTATTGTCTTGGCATACATTTGTACTTGGGAAAAGTATCAAAACAAGTTTTTTTGACAAATTTTTTGTTCTTTTTATCTGTATTTTGTTAATTTTCTGTTTTTTTTGAGTAAAGATCCAAAGACCTTCTCCAATGAAAATAGTTTTTGGGGGGGTTTTAAGATGTTCTTGTAGTACTTTTTTTTTATGATGGAGGACATATATGCAGTAAATAAAAACTGTATTTCTGAGTATTTCTTTGTTCAAATCATTGTAAACTAGGAGCCGATGAAAAATTGCTGGATGAAAAAGCTTGTAGTTATCACATACAAACTACAATCAGGAGGCCACAAGCTCCCTTCTCCTGCTCTTGGAGACTAATAGATCCATGAATTTTTTCATTTTCCTCATCTGAGCTGGTATCCGGATCAAAACTGTACGGCTGAATAGCTCCAAAATTGCTCGCCGTTTTTGTTGCAGGTTAGGTTGGGGGCGTAAGCTAATGAGACTGGTGATGGGAAATGGAGACATACTCTGGGGCAACAGTCCCGCCCACAACTCAGGGGTGAATTTCAAATGAACTCGTGCTGTTCTGCAGAAACTATATCCTAGAAATGATTTTTTGGGATTTTAGCAAAAAATGGCTTAATCGTGGTTTCAAAGACCACTGGGAAGACTTTGAAATTAGATCAGAAGATGATTGGAGTGTGTGGTGGACCGAGCAGTAGAAGGCAAGGACAGCAAACAATTTAATCAAAAATATTGAAATTTAATTTTCAAAATGTGTTAATGGGCAAAAATGGGCCCTTAAAAGAGGTCAAAGCAACAAAATTAACTCAAGCTTTTAAATGTAACAGAGGACAACTGAACAAACAAACTTAATCAAACTGACCTCCCTAATTGGAAACACAAGGGAACATATATAGTGGCTGATCAAACCAACTAGACACACAAGGGGGAACTTAAAGAGACTAAGACAAACCACAGAGAACAAACTAAACTAATGCCCAACATGTGATAAATTAACATACACAATGAATGAAACTAAGGACCATCAAAATGGAAACTAAAGTAAAGAAACACAAAAAGAGTTCCGTGTCCACTGGGTGATGGTTCAGTCCAATTAGCTGCCTGCTGAATATAAGGCCTCTGCTGACTGGCATGCATTGTTGTGTCTGTTGATGTTGATGTTGTTGATTGTTGTGACTTGATGGTTCCAGCAGCAGATGGCAGCAGCAGCAGCAATGGTTCCCTTTAGCACTGGTGACTCAAAGCATAACATCAAATTAATAAAGCAAATTATAATAAAGTAAAGTGAAACATGTTGATAAACTTTATGATCAAATGTGTGTTATTTTTGAAAAAGAAATCTAAAAGTATATGCAAACAAATAAAGTGAACAGATATATGTAGGGTGTGGTGCAGGAGGTTACTGCCCTGATGGTGTGGCAGCGTAGGCAGCCATCACAGAGTGGCACTTTAAGATTTTTCTTATTTTTGACACCCTTTGCATTTGTTTTTGTGTAACTTAACTGTACTATCTATTGCACCAGTATAGAAGCACTTGGAACTAAATCACAAAAGACGTGTGATCTCTCTATCCAATAGTTTCACAATAACCATTTGCAACCCTAATACAGAGAAAGTCCGATATTTTCTTTTTTTTTTAGGTTCCCTAAGCCAAAAGTTTCTTTAAAGCAGCTGAGTCGCATGTCCTTTCAAAAATGTATTTCACAGGCAGCTGGATATAAAACAGCAGCCATCTGTGGCCCGGAAAGAAAGAGGATTAAAATCTCCTCCAGGTCACAGTAAACCACCCTTTAAGAACGAGTGGGGATATAGCATGGAGACAGACCTAAGACCAGGCAAAGGAAATGTCGTTATGATGTGAAAAAACCCAAACGGAGAGTTGGAGACCAAGCAGAGAGGAAGATCACAGAGGGAGAAACAAAGTCGGGAAGGGACATAGGTGAGGAACAGTGTATGAAAAACACTGTAGTGATGGCCGTGTTGATTGACCATCTGGACCCCGGAGCTGACAGCTTGACGTGTTCTGAGAACAGCTGACATGCAGGGTATCGACTAAGCATGGCCCCCTCTTGATATGTGCAACACACCACGTAGGAAGCATAATTAGAAGACTGGTGATTCCTGCAGAGAGTGTCAACATGAACAGAACGGTTGAACAGAGATCAATGTTCTGCTCTCTAAATTAATGAGGCTAATGATGATGTGACAGCCCTGTCATGGCGGATCTGGAGGGAATCCGACAGATTTCTGCCAGACTTGGGACAGAGGGCATCAGAGAGTGCACGCACAAAGTCACAAGACAAAAACGTAATTAATGAATAGTTTATTAGACCAATTCATATTGCTCACTGTCTGAGTCATCATTTTTATTAAAAAAACATACTGTTTAAAGTGAACAAAGAGTACAGCTGCTTATTAAATAGGCCTACCAAGAAATCCATGAGGGAAAAGCGAGAATTTACAATAAAAAAGGTTGCGTTTTCTCGTGTAGAAAGATTGGTTTTTAAATGTTCAAACAAACAAACCACAACCCGGGGGGGGGGGGGGGGGGGGGGGGGGGGGGGGGGGGGGGGGGTCCGTTGGATTCACAAACTAACACAAGCACACGCAGAGCCACACATTTGCAGTCTTTGCTGGGGAGGTGGGGGCAGGAACAGGCTGGGGTTTTGGAGGGTAGGAAAGTGAAGCATGTCTTTGACAAATGTTTTACAATGTAAAGTAGTGCCCAGAGTAAGCATTCAGACAAGACTTTCCCGCCATTGCAAGATCACAAGGACAGACACTTTACACAGAAAGAAGCTGTTCTGGCAAAGAGCACTGCTGGATGGAGAAGTCCAGGCTCCCTCTGGTCTGTCATGGGTTTCTCAGAACAAAATTAATCCTGGATTCTTTATGTACGATGTTTGGATGAGCCAAAAGCCGAGAATATCTATAGGCTCTTTGGTATTTGGTGCTGAAAGTTACAGAAACACTTTTTCTTCAGAAGGAACATTAATATCACAGAAATAAAAACATAAGAAACACTTTTCCATTGTCTTGAGTCTCCGCCCCCTTTCATTTACGTCTCAACCACATCAAAATTTGAGTATTGTCAGAAACACTTAAAAATATTCTACAAGAAAAGCAAAGTGACATCTAAAAACTTCACAAAATTCATTGGTCGGCATGGGGGGGGGTTAGTTTGCCTGAAACAATATTCCATTGGATGATTCCTGCGACTTGTGTAGTTCATCCTTCATAAAAAAACAGCATTGAAAGGTTACAGAATGATGCTTTAGATGAACTCAAAATATGCAAACCATCTTCATATTTTAAACAGCTATAACCGCAGAGCAGGCAGGGATACACGTCCTTGGCAGTTCCATCAATGATTCAGTGCTTTTACACATTTGTACAACGCCTTGTTCCCAGGGATCCATTTCCTTTTCAAGTCTTAGAAAATGTTCCTGTGATATTTTGTAATCGGCTTTTAATTCTTATAAGTCCTTTTCCAAGGCATTGTTGGTCTTCAGTCAGTGGGACTGCATATTGTAAAAAACTGTCACTGCCGGAAGTTGCATTGTAACCGAGCATGATGGGATGTAGGAAAGCAGTGGAGTACAGACCAAAACCAAAAAAAAACCATTAGGAAATCAGAAGAAAAAGAAAAATGATCATCATCCTGCATTGGTCCATTGTTGTCTTTGCTTCCATGGAGTGCAACTCCAATGTGTCTTTGAATTTAAATGGTTGGGTCCTCATGGGCTTCATTGCCCTTTTCCCTGTTTCAGTATGGTCCATGCACAATCCAACACGCTTTGTCTTTGAGAGTTAGTGGATAGTGTGCACATCTCCCAGCCAAGCACCAGGTAAAGGGCGTGGACACGTGTATTCATTCTGCAAGATAGAAAAAAAAAACAGATAGAAAGATGTTAATGGTATTTAACAGCTGAAGAGTAAAAGTTACAGAGGTGGTTGTTACAGTGAGAAGTTAATCAAAGAGCTGAGTGATTTTACACGAGTTCAATGTGGCTGTGTGACAGTGCAAGTAAAGCAAATTAGGGGAAGCAATTAGGCACGTGATAAAATCCCAAGTTGTTTTTAGGGACTGCAGTGGAGGAGCATTACTTTTATATCATAGAAAAACAAGAGAAAGCAGCTTAGTCAAAGATACTTTTTATGAAAAATAACAAGGAAAAGGCAAGGCAGCTTTATTTGTACAGCACATTTGATACACAGAGACTGTATAAAGGGCTTTACAGAGACACACGTAAAGCTTTGAAAGCATTAACCCTTGTGCTATCTTAGGTGACCCCACCCTTACATTGATGTGTTATTCCTAGCATGACAAAGGTGGATAAAGGTGGAAAGATTTCATGTAATCCATGGACACTAGTTAAGATCACAAATCATTGAAAAAAAAAGGTTCAGCGCACTGTCTAGTGGGTCTAGATGACCCAACTCCCAACGTTAAAGTGCCTTGGTTAGCACAAGGGTTACACCAACAATAGAAAAAAGTAGTTGGGGAACATCTGAGCTCATTACAAAGCTGGTTTTATTTGTGTTCAGCATAGTAGCTGAAATCCACTTTATCCTGTTTTGCTGGGATTCAATGTTCTGCCAGCTGAATGTTACCTGTAGATTTCACAGCTTTCCCAGGAGTGCACCCTAAAGTAGATCTGATGAATATTTGATTATCACACCATTGGGCTAAACCAGCAGATTAATTCTACACTCAAAAGTCATCATGATGTGATCAGTTCCTCAGGTCCAGATTAAAACCCTACCAGCAGGTTTCCGACTGAGCTGCAGCCTTCAAGCGGTCTTTTTTTAATTTATTTTTTAAGTAGACAGATGTTACAGTGGTCTGGCCTGCAGGTGATGAAGGGGTGACCCACTTAAAATTTCTTTTTGTCTAAGTGTTGCTATTGATTGAAATAGCTTCAAAAACTGACTTGACTATTGATTAAATTAACATCTCTGGATGTATCAATGCTTTTCTTTTCTTTTTTTTCTGCTGTGTTATTGTTAACTGCAAAACACATCGTCTCACTAAGTAAACGATTAAACTTAAATTATCAAACGATAAAAACGATTCTAAGAACCAAAGCAATATACCAAAGTATGGGTGTTTATAGCTACTTTCAAGAAGTAATATTGTATTAAAAGGGAAACATATTATATCCTATATTTTAACCAGTTTTGAGACAGACATTTTTTCCAGTGAAGGAGTTGGACGGCATGCAGGAGCTTGATAGCTCCAAGCATCAGCAGAGAGAGGCCAGTGGATTATGGTGACAGAGAAAGTTGAATGTCATACAGAACTGTGATGTGAAACATTATTCGAATCCTTGATGAGAACCGGAGGCAGTGTGCATTAAACAGCGGAGGTCCAAGAATTGAACCCTAAAGGAACCCAATTAAAATGATTAGAGGCACACGATGACTCGATCAGATTTATGATCGCCAATGGAAACAACATTGTCCTCAGGATAAAATCCAACTCAACTGTAGACCGAACCTGATAATTCCACACATTTTTCTATGACAAGAAGGACTTCATGGTCTACAGTATTCATTGTCTATTCAGCTCAAGCTGCACCAAAACTCATGTTTGTCTAGAGTTGTCTATTTAGTAGAAAAGTTGTCAAAGTTCTCAGATATTGTTTAGAGCCATTAAAATTTGTCAAAAAGAAAAAGACTAAAATTATAATACACCCTTAACTATCATGGCAAAAACATGTCACTTATCTTTTTTATTTTTGTGATTATCATTTATTGTCACACACATGTCTGTAGCCAGTTCTCAAATATGCAATTTGACTTTGCACACTGCCAGATGCCCCATTACTAGTGAATTTTGGTTTTGAAGAAATCAAGCCTCAAAGCTGACTTTTTGTAGTAAGGCAACCCAAAACACAGTGGCAGTTCCATGGTTTTTAATGCGTGCAATCACAATAATGGAGAAAATCGAAACAGAAGTGGTGCTTTCAATACGGCGGTGAAACTAGGCGAATAATATAAACATGGACCTAGCTGCTCCGGCCTGCGTTTATTTATAATCCATTACGGAAAAAAAGAAGGCTCCAGGCAGCTCTATACTGTTTCAGTTTTGGAGGGAAAATATTCAGATTTGTAGTTCTCCAGATTACAAAGAACAGACATTTTTGTGATGTCTCTCTATGGCCTATCAGAGGCCTGGAGTCTGGTAATCCAGCCCTAGTCAGCACAGTTGGACCTACAGCCTTGAGCAAAGTACGGCACAGCATGGAACAGCACAAGATGTAAACACTATAAAAACCACCGTAAAGCAAGACTGTGAAGTACAGTTTAGAGCTGATAAGGAGCTTAAGTGAACACCAACAAACCCATTTCCACTGCTTTGTAAAATAATGTGACTGGCAGATAAGATAAATGTAAAAGGGGGGGGGGGGAGGTACTTATAGTATTTAAGTACCTTCTTAGAAGGTGCAAAGAGTTTAACAGTCACAATACCATTGACCCATGCACACACACATTTACACACTGGTGGCTGCTGAACAGTGGAGTCAACCTATAACCACCTGGAGCAATGAGGGGTTCAGTAGCCGCGGTTACATGTGCAAAATATCTTCATTGGATCAAAAATCAAAATAGAATGCAACCGTGTACATGGGCCCAGAAAAACCTTTTCCGATTATAACAAATGTTTACTTTATATGCCCCGCACTTTTAGTTGGAATAAATCATTTGGACATGCGCAGTACTTTCTAAAATACCGGCAGAGGAAATGAGTTTCACTGTAAACAAACCGAGCTGCCACACACATATCAGTGGTAGCTCCGTAATATACGAGATGATCCCCTCAACGTGCTTTTATTATTGTTATGGTTATTATGAAGCGCCTGTTCGCTCATCATTTTATTTTTATTACGTGTGGTCACTGCTTTTTCTGTGGTAGAAAATGTACAGCTTTACATTTAAAGATTTTCAATTTTTTTGGCAAACAATAGAATCTTTAAAAGCAATCAAAACAATGAATATATATGTATTTTTACCCTAATCATTTCGATCAAGGTTTGGGATTTTTTTTTTGATAAATCAATTAAAAATTATTCAAGGCAACATTGGATCAATGTGTTTAATCTTAATCCCACATTTACATTGTCACTGTGGAGTAAAGCTGATCTGACAAGCTTTTCTATCACACAGCAGATTTGATTCACCCCACAGAGCAAATAAGTAGAGATGGCAGGTGAATAGCACGAGACCTTTAAATGTCACGGCTTTCCCACAGCTGACACAGAGCTTGTTTAAATGTTGTTGCAAATTAGTGCAAAGGTTTGACATTATCCTGTCACAGAAGAGCAACAAGCATTGATACCCGCACTGAAAGAGGCAGGTGCACTTTTTTGCCATAAAACATTCATTTGTTTTCTTTTTTTGGTTTTTGGTATAACCTTTAAACTACGCTATTTATGACACGGCAGAAGGTGAAATAAAATTGGCACAGGTGTTCAAAGTTAATGATATTTCAAATGTGTTTTAAAGCGGTGCTGGCCTGACTTTTTGTTGCTTTAGCCTCATTTGTTTTCGAAATTCAGAGAAGCCCGCTCCAAGCAGATATTTGATTTAAATTTTATTATACCCTGGTCCATCAAGTATCCGGGTGAATACTTGATTCGGATTGGCTGCAGGGTGTGAAATAAGTAAGGGATAATGTCCAACGAAGTGTCCATTATCAGAAATTAATGGACAACGCGGAAGCCTCAACAGTTGCTTCTGTGAAACGGGCTTTGTGACCAGAACTTCTTTTTAGTTGGGGAATATCATTGTGGTATATCACTTTTTAATCCACACCCTGCAGTGAATCGGAATCGAGTATTCACCCGGACATTATATAAATAGTGATAATTTACAGTAATAATGCATACCTAGAAAAGACGTTCTGGTCACATTGCCTGAGTGTTCTATATTACTGTGTTGGCCTAAATGCCAATTGGTAACCGAAACAGCAGAAACTCAGAACAAGTTGACATATGTTATCCCACAGTTTATCACAACAAGCCAGTAGAAAACACATGAGGGATTTTATGGTTTTCTTTAACCTGTTTGGTGAATTTGATCATTTCGAAGATTGGGATGCAGCAGAAGAGAAAGAGAGAACAAAAGAAGGAGGAAATGAGACACGAGGAGGTGGCACCGCAGAAATTGAACTATTAAGATATGTTTCTTTGAAACTGAGACCAAGAGTCTCAGTTAAATTCCCCCATCAGGTGATGGGTAAAAATAGCCATAGCATTTTTTCCACAGTAGCATCAAAATAATAAGCTGTTAGGCAAACCGCAATAAGTCATTTTAAGATTTCTCTATGTTATCCCACATAGGCCTACTGCATTTTTTATATATTTCCCCACTTATCATCTTAAATTTTATACACTGTGCAGAATAATCCCAGCGCGCAGCCAAATGCATTGATGCTGTTGCAGCCAGAACCTCATTCCAGTTACATCTCTTCCATCTGTATTCAAGAGATGCTCTTCCTATGTTTTCCTAAGTGGAGGCAGGAGAGCTTTGTTGTTTGACAGTGGTCACAGGACAACCTGCCTGGTTGTCATAGGCTCAAAAGTCCACAGTATTTACCTTTCTTATTATTTCTCAACAAAAAGCCAGTTTTCATGTTGTTGCATAAGGCTGATCCATGCTTCGTTTTGTCTGTTGCTTGTCATTGTGTCATTATATTGACATTTTACCCAAAGAATTTCTGTCATCCACATTACAGGTCTTGCTGACACGCCTCACCACATAAGACATCTGTCTTTTAAGGAATGCTGACAGGAATTTTCCAGAACATGAGCACTGAACAGCCCTTTAACGCTGACTTGATATTTTTATACATCTGGTTTTGTCATGACTTTGATATTTCGCTAAATCGAACTCTGTGACCATGTTCCAGGTATATTTATGGCAATATATCCATGTTTAGAAAGTTATATAGCCACAATATTAATTATAAAATGTTGAGAAAAAGAGTCTGAACTTGAATGAGATTTCCACGTGTTAGATTTTAGACTGAAACAAGATATTCTACCAAATACATCCAGTTTTGTATTTCTTCTGTTATATTTTTTTTACTCTTACTTGTAAAAACAGGCAACTAAGACTTTTTTATAACTTCAAAGAAATCCATCCTTAGACGGAAACACTTGTAAGAGCCAAAGGGAAACCACTGACTGGCAGGCATTTGTTTGAAGTAATGCTGAAAGAGCATGAACAAAAATTAAAAAAGCCTGTGTCGTTTTCTTAGACATATTTTCTGCAGAGCAGCAGGTGTTCATTGTAAAATTGGTCTCTGAGTTCTGGGCGGGACTGTTGGGGTAGCAGTAACCCTACCTTGAAATTCCAGCGTTCCTTTGTTTACACAGACCTTTTTCAAACTGCTGGTTTGTATTTTGCTTCTGATCCATCACAATTTGAACACGTGCACAGTAGGTGTAGGAAGGAAAAAAAAATCATGGGTAGGAGAGAGCATTAGAACACTGTCATAAAGTCACAAGCACCTGTTAGAAACGGGGTTTATTGGAGATCGGCGTCAATTAGAGACCAGCGACTATTGGCAGATATATGGTATTTTTCTATAAAGGTTACAAAGGTTTGAACTGTGAGATTTTAGAGAGGAGAGAAAAGTGTGAAAATGTACAGGTCTGTCTGAGAAGTCTATACATTTTGTAGTGAGGAATTTTACAGCCTTGAAACTTCTGAAATCCAAATGTGCGGATTTCAACCTATGGTAGGTTAGTTTTAGGAACTTACACATAAAGGAACACTGTACTCCACAACTATACTTTTTCAAAAACTCTTTCTAAAACTCTTTCGAAAACTGCAATTTATCAAATGAACCTAAAGATACATTAATCTTTCTAATTTATCTTTCTATTGACAGTTATATACAATTATATACAAACATATTTTGTCCAGTAGAGTAACTTTCAGTTGGGTTATCTGTCTGTCAAAACTGAAATTTCCCACCATGTAACGTTAGTCAAATCTATTTAAAAAGAATGTGCACCTCTACCTTCACATTCCACTCAAATTGGATTATCAAGCAGACACATTGTGCATCTCTAATTTATGGCATTTGCATCCTAAACTAAAAATGTATACTATCTCCAGAGATGGAGTCAAATTTCAGGTAGGAGGTACTGCTGTGCCATGTTGACATTTCTGCCTTTGAACTTTTACAATCTATGCTGTCAGTGTGCCAAGGATCTGGGAGGAGCCTCCTGCAGCCCCAGCATGTCAAATGCAGGCTTAAGCCACAGTCAGTAAAAGGAACACCATGAAAAGCCAGCAGATCGTGTGGTTGCATTGATATAGACTTTAAGCTATTAGAGCTGCCTGCTGTGACCCTGAACAGGATTAAGTTAGTTTAGAAAATGGATGAATGTTATATTCATTCATCTTCTGAACCCGTTTTGTCTTTTTGGGGTCTCGGGGCAGCCGGAGCCTATCCCGGCCACTTATGTTGGAAGGCGGGGGACGTCCTGGACAGGTTGCCAGTCAGTGGCGGTTCTACCCTGAATTACTCCCCGGGCGAGACCCTCCTCTGCCCCCCCCCCCCCCCCCCATAGAGTCACTTTGTCCATTTATTGTAACTGAAAATACAGTTAGGAAATATTTAATCAAACACAAATAATCTGAAATAAATATTATAAAATACAAATCACACTAATAATACACTAGAATAAATGTAACTGCAGCACTAAGAACAGAAAACACTAACTAAAGGCCCGTACACACCGGGACGAATATTCGCCAGGCGTTATTCACCAGCGTTTTTCGCCACGTCTTTTGTGTTCACACCCAGGCGATTTTCGCTGACGATGAGCCGAGCGAACGTGCATTTCCTTCCCTGACATTAGATGGCGCTTAATGTAAACAGAAATACTCCTGTACACAAGGTGGCGCTGCGCAACTTTACGATTCTTAAAGTCGCTTTTCACTCAGAAGAAGAGAGCAAGTATTTACGCGCTTGTCAGAATCATACAAAGAAAACATGAATATTTCAAGCATCAGTAGCTCCAACTGGTACTTGGTAAGGGGATATTTAAGAATGTCCGTCATTATTTCTTCGCGGCAGTGTAGACGCTACTTGGCGTCTAATTTCTTCGCTGGTATGTGTGCTCAGCAAGGCAGTTTTGTGTTTGAGCGCCCCCAAGTTGTGTTTTACTGTAACTTCAGAAGCTCCAGACACGTGTGCAAAAGCGCCATTCTCATTGGTCGAATAGATTTCGACGCGACACGTCGAAAAAAAAAAACGAACCCGAGGCGTTTTTTTTTTTTTGACGCTTGCCGTTTTTTCGCCTCGGTGTGCACACTCTCATTGGTGCCCTTTGTTTAGTCACGAGGCGTTAAACGTCGGCGAAAATCGCCGGCGAAATTCGTCCCGGTGTGAACAGGCCTTAAAACCTAACCTTTGTGGCCTTCCTGATGTAAGCTTGTCAATAACGTCATCATATGAAATCTGCTCCCCCCCTGAATGATTGATACTAACAACAGCAGGTTAGTGAGTTGCTCCTGAGACATTGGTGATCTCAGGTATGACTTGATCAACTGGAGTTTTGAAAAGCTAACAGCAGCAGCAGCAGCAGCAGCAGCAGCATGCTACCATCACAGCTTATTTAACATTATGAACTAATATACAACAATAAAACACAACAAAAACTTTGTGTTACAGCAGAGCAGACAGACACACGAATCATAACTAATGTTACAAGTTAAGGCAGAGCAAACATTTAAGAATAAATATCTTAAAAATGACGTTATTTGCAATATTTGGGCCTACTTCAGTTGTGGTCATGATAGACCAAACAAGAGATTTTTCCTCTGCAACGTTGTTGTTGTTGTAGGGCAGGTAGCATTCGAATTTAGAAAACGTGCATCTAGCTATGCGATAATACCTTTTTCTTTGTCTCTTTTCTCCTCTTCTTCTCTTTTCTTTCTAAATTGGGCACCACCTTTGACCTTTTTTCTCCATATTTCAGATGTTTTTGCATTTAGCATAAATGTCCTGACATAGGTATCAAGTCTGTCGACTAAACCAACTGTCATCTAAGTGAAGAATTTTTTTTTGTTTTCCCATTTTTTATTTGGGCATTTCACACAAAAATAACCAAAAAAGCATGATTTTTTATACCTATTTTTTATACCCCCCCCCGTTCGTCAAACATTTCCTGCAGGTGCGCGTGCAGCTGCATCCCAGGGGCGCCAATTCGCTACATGGCGGCGCAATTTTATTTTTGTTTTTTCATCAAGCACTGAGCCGCGGCCCGCGACCGTTGCCCCCCTGGAAGAAGATCCAGCCAGGTTTGCGCATGCGTTTTGCGCTCCGTGCTCGCCTCGTTGTCTCAGCCTGCACCCTTCACCCCGCGCCCCCTCCCTTCTCCTTCTCACACACATTTTGCGTCTACTTCTCAAAGACAGGAGAGAGCGCAGCTGCGGGGCGGGGGCGCCGCCAGGTTTCAGGCTGTTACAAACTCTGTGATATAAGTAAACCAATAGTGGTGAATAAATTTTTTTACAAGAGCTAAGCCGCTGGCGCCGCCCCTCCGTCATTTTTCCGCCCCGGGCGATCGCCCGTATGGCCCGTGCCTAAAACCGCTACTGTCGCCAGTCTCTTGCAAGGACACAAGTCACACACCCATGCACACTCACATTCACACTTAGAGGCAATTTAGAGTAAACAATTAACCTATGAAGCATGTTTTTGGATGTTGTAATGCATCAATATTTTTTTTAATCACAGATCTTGAAACACTCACATGGACAACTAAGCAAGACTTTTCTCATAAGGCAGGAAGTATCAATGAATTCTGATCACTTCACTTAGCAACCGTTTGGCTTTGAATTGCTTTGAGACACTTGCAGGAAAACAGTTCTCCTTATATTCACATGCTGTGAATGAATGTTTTTGTCCCAAGTCTCCACAAGTCCTAGCTGCAGTCTCAGCCCCTCGCTCCCCAGTGACACACTATAAGAACTTCTGTTACATTTAAATAGCAAAGAGCTTTTTTTGTAGCAGCAACTTGGCCATATCCAACGTGTGGGAGTTATGACAAGCAGCAAGTGCCAAGGATAAACTTGGCAAATTTAATGGTCAAGGGTCTTTTACTCCCACGAGGGCTGTCATTTACTTGTTACTGAAGAACTTATGATGCTGTGGCGAGGATTGCTTTTTACCCTTAGAAATCAGCACAACTCCATTTTAGTTGTCAAAGTCAATATCCACAAACAAGCCACAAAGCGACAAAATACCCACATAATATTTAAAGCTTTGACCAATGCTGCTGGTTGCTGACAGAATAAAAACTCTGCATCCGTCGTCAACTCTTACAGATTTCAGCAAGACGACCTCTTAACTGTTAGACATGACTTGGCTTATGTTGCACTGCTGTCATCAGTCTCCTAAGTCATAGCCACAGGCAACATTTATCCAAGTTAGGCAAGTACAGAAGATCAGCATAAGTTAACAGCTGTTCCAAGTGATATATTTTCAAACTATGTTGTTGGAAGACTAAAACATATTCTTAATGTCAAGATGCACCAGTTTGTGGCTGAAAATATGAAGAAATGTGGTAGAAAACATAGAGAAAAAGAAAAAGGATAATACTGATAAAATAGGTACAGGGAATTACTGAATTGAAGTTGTTTTTCAGATTTGACAGGAACATTTTTAAGATGATTGTATGGTACCAGAATGTCAAACTTCTGGATTTATGTAGTTCTGGATTACATCAGATAAACTGTGAAAATACACACATGGACAAATTATTACACACTTAGATACAGTACAGACCAAAAGTTTTGACACATCCAAATGAATGAGATGTATATGAGATGTATCGCAACACATCTCATAGACAGGATTAAGAAATGGTGTGTACGTGTGTGTGCTTGCATACGTCAATGTTTCTTTGTGGGGGCGACAGTTAAAACAACACATGACTGCAACACATCATGTGTCGTTGAAGACATATTATGTGCAACTAACATATAGAGACCATCCTCAACATAATTTTATATCCTAATCACCCGAACATCTTACTTTGAGTGTTTGGATTTGCTGCCCTTTCTGTTTAATTTTTTTTAGCTTTGTATTGTGTTTGTGTTGTAGATACCTGTAAAAAAAATACTACTCTAACTTGTTCTGCCTTTTTTCACAATAACTAGTTTTAAAGCTACACAAATACAGCAAAACATGGTGACAAGGTACGGCCTTGTTTTTTTTCTGCAGAAGGTTCTAGTTAAATTAGTGTTGTTCGCACGTGCAGGGTGCCAAGTTGCAGGTACAGACCATGAGGCATTGCTGTGGGGTTGCAGAAAAACATTTCAGCTTAGGTTTGTTCTGTTGTGGCTTGGATGAACTTTTTGGAAAAATGAGCTTTCGGTTCAAGCTGGTTGCTTTTTGTGCTTTTCCTGCTTTTCCTGTTAATTGGACAAAAGGGAGGTAGATCACACCACCCAGCATCCCACCAGAAGGAGTTTTTTGGTGAAAACCAACCTTCTCCTGTGATCCGTTTGTACGTTGGTCATACGAAGTGCTGTGTCGCTCTCTCAATACTACTCTGTGTTTGAGATTTGACACACAGATAAAAAAAAATTTAACCTTTAATACCGGAGCTTTAGCTCCAGTGTTGACATCCTTTCGATTACTGTAACTCTTCAGCTGTTTACGTAAATAACGCATTTCCAGCAGAATCTAAGAAAAGCAGCCTTGCGATGATATGCAACACTATAGCAGTGAAGTGTTTATGCATTTGACATAAATCAGCTGATTCTACTGCAGGAATAAGCGGCTTTGTGCTGTTATGCAAGACTCTACGTTCGTAATGTGTTGCATATCAGCGTAAAGCTAACATGAAATGTCCATTTTCTCCAGCTGATCCACCTTGATCAAAGAGTTATGGTATGTCAAAGGGCGTGTGTTATTTAGGTGTCACCTGCAAAGCTAGATGCACACTCGGTTTAGGGTTGAAAAAATACAAAATCTGTATGATGAGTCTGCATCTCACCTGCCTCTCCCTTACTTTCTCTTTTGTGTTGTGGAAGTGTTTTTTATGACCTGACGCCTGCAGCACGCCCATAGAAGAAAGTGTGCTTGAACATTTTTGCTCTACCAGCTCACCGTGTGGTCTACGACTTTAATATTTTTCTTGTGGACCACCTTGCATGCCCCATACAGGTTGGCCCATTTTCACCCACAGACAGCCAATATCCACTAGTAAGGACATTTGTGACTTACATTGGTTTAATATAAGTTACATTTTCTTTGCCATAGGGATAGAATTTTTGCTGTGATGTCATTGTGAGTCATAAAGTTATGTCATTTATGGAGCTATTTTTTTGTCAGCTCATGAGAGTTAAATTGTTTGTAGAAAGTTAAGAGCTGGAAAAACGTTTGTTCATAGTGGTAATGTCAGACGTTTTCCAAAACCAAATGGAAAAAAGAGTTTTGCTTCCTTTAAAACTCCCAAAACTTGATTTTTTGAAGCATCTGGGCAAGGCCATCTGAATTCATCTTAGAAATGAGGTTTTAGAGACAATGAAAGTCAATGAACACTTTTTTTTTGTCTTCATTTTCAAGTGTCTTCAACTAGTGATGTTCACAGCAACCTCAACATTCAGTTGTAGAGCAAAATGCTAGAATAGCAGCACAGAACCTGAAGAAAATGGAAGCAGGGGTAGGAAGACAGCAACTCCTTCTGGTGGTCTCAGTTTCAAGGAGACTGATCCTGCTGTCACATCACGCCATCTTCACCCACCTGGCAGAACAAGTGAGTCACAAACAGCGGCTCTGTTTTTCAGCTTTAACCCAAAGCATAAAGAGAAACTGAAATTTTTTAAATTGAATATAATAGTATTTCAGATGTCAGGATACTTTCTGACCAAACTTAATACTTTTTTTTCTAATGTTTTCTAACAATATTTCTTAATGATTGTACAGTTAAATAAACAAGATTTGTGTAGTTTTGGCATTCTTACAGGAGACATGGCATAGAGGAGCCTGACTGTCAATGGTCAACAGCCAATCAGGGGTCATTACCTGCAGAATCACTGAGTTGTAAAAGAAAAATTTCAAGCAAAATTCCATTAAAAATAATCCAGGTTCCTTTTGGACAATCCGATTCACTGACCTAAAATGGATCCAGAACATCTTTAGCCAAAACTTCAACCAGTGTGAGTCAGAGGTAAATACCTGGTACTAAGCAGAACAGGTGAGGTTTTCCTGATTCCTTTTTTTCTCCCAAGACAATCAAGTGTAAATTAAATATGTGTAAAAACCAACAAGTTAACAATAATTAAAGTCAAATCCATTAACATTACATTTTCATAATGTTCAGCAGAATACAAATGGAACATTATTAGAACATTAAACCACACTGTATGGTCAGGTCTTTACAAAATTCAAAGTGTTTCCCCACGTTGGACTGTAATGATGGCAGATCTTTTTTTGCAGCCATTACATGTTTGTTGTCTGCTGTGATGCACTTGGTTGTTTTTACATTAAGGCAAAACAAACCTACCATACCTCAATCCAAATAGTGTTTCATTTAGAGACAATTTCATAATGGTATTGGTCGATTCCGGCTGGACGGTGGCGCAGTGGTTAGCGCTGGGGGACCTGAAACAGAACACTAATGGGTGACCTTTCAATGTGGAGTTTGCATGTTCTCCCCGTACATGCGGGGGTTCTCTCTGAGGACTCTGGCTTCCTCCCACTTTCCAAAAACATGTTTCATAGGTTAGTTAGTCTAAATTGTCCCTAGGTGTGAATGTAAGTGTGCATGGGTGTGTGATTGTGACCCTGTGACAGACTGGCGACCTGTCCAGTATGTCCCCTGCCTTTGCCAATGAGTGGCCGGGATAGGCTCCAGCAGCCCAGTGAACCCAAAAAGGGACAAAACGGAAGATGAACGGATGTATATTGGTCGATTCAATTAACAACTTGCCTCAGAAGTCTGGTTGTATCATAGGAAAATAAATCAATCAAGTCAGGGGTCGGCAACCTGCGGCTCTGGAGTCGCATGCGTCTCTTTCATTCCTGTGCTGCAGGCAGGAGGAAGAGAGCAGCATGAAAATACGGAGGGGGCTTTTCTTCTGTCTTCTAAAAAGACAGTACATGTTGAATGATGTTTAATGAGAAGTGAATAAAAGCCTTATAGTCAACGCCCAAAGCCAGCTTCACGAGATTTGCAGCACTTCGACATTTCGAAACCAAGCCTCTTTCAACTGTAGTAAATCCGCTAGTTTCGGATAACGAAAGTCCAAGGTGAAAATTGTCTACTAGATGCGCCTTCATGACTGCTCGGTGTGAACGTAGCATCAGGTTCTCTAAACTGTTTTATGGTTTTGACATGTTTGTTTGCTTTTTGTTGAATGTTAAGCTGAAATACAACTTTGAACATTGTTTTACATTATTATATCTATTGACTGGAAATATTATGTTGGTTTGGTGCAGCAATCAGTGGCCTATAGTGAGCCACTGTGTTAAATGGTAAATGGTAAATGGCGTATACTTATATAGCGCCTTTCTTCCTACAAGGACAAAGCGCTTTACAGTCACAGACCCATTCACCCAGTCACACACACATTCACACACACAGTCACACACTGGTGGTCGCTCCGCTGCCAAACACAGGCGCCCGCCTACCACCAGAGGCAAGGTGGGGTTCAGTGTCTTGCCCAAGGACACTTCGACTCATGGGCGTGCAAGGCGGGAATCGAACCTGCAACCTTACGATCATGGGACGACCGCCCTACCGCTGCACCACGGCCGCCCCGTGTTAAAGCTGGACACTAGTCTATCTGATGGAAAAAGTACCAGCACATGTTTGGCTCTACTCGGTGTCCTTTGTTGTTAATATTGATTGTAAAAAAACAACTTATTCATTGCCTGCTGATTAATTTTTTGAAAGTTTATTGATATGTTTTATCAAAAATCATAAAACGATTCTTCAGAACAAAATAAATTCTCCATACAAGATGATAATAAGGGTGTCACTTTTTCATGCCTCAATATAATTTTTAAAGTGGCCTGAAGTCACCTGACCTGGTGGCTTTGCCCATAACTCAAAAGAGTGTCTTATTGCGTGAAAACAGATTAAACGAAATATAATGTCAATATTTCACAAACCAATACTTTCGAATGAATGCATATTGCCAGAGTTTCTTCTGTGTGCCAACATTTCCCCTTTATTCAGATAACTAGATTTGTTGTAACACAAACATGATATAGGAAAATAAAGTCTCCTGCCTTCTTCAAGACATTTGAATCAATATCAAGTAGCTCCATCCTGTACTGTGGCATGGAGCAGTGGTTTCACCGAACAAATAGCAATCAGTCCAAAGAGTGCAGGATTAATGATTGCCCATTAGCACAGGCAGGGCTAACACTGCTGTCGCGCCGTGTGCAGGAGCCAAGCGGGAGTAATGATATCACATTCTCGTTGAGCAAATTTATCCCCCTTGGATGGTGTGGATCTCTAATATTAAGCAATATTGCCTTTTGTTTTTGTTTAGGAAAGCTCGTCAGTTTGGCATGGATTGGCTGCAGACTTTGAATATGGAGTGTAGGTGGACACATCTGTCTTCAGTGGTGGTTGAGAGAAAATCAACACCTTTTCTTCATAAATATTATTTGTGCTGAGGCAATATTGGATGGAATATGGAAACGGACTGTAACATATTGACAGCTGTGGATGCTGATCTCATAACAGGGAACCAAGAAAGTGTTCTACTGTGGACCTTAAAAAAATGTAATAACTCCAGTCACATATTTAAAATGCAGGAAAACCTTGAATCTTGTCCACAAGGAGCTCAGAATGCAATTATAACACACTTTCTACTATATTTTCAGCACTGAAAGGCACACTTAAAAGCCTTCATTTGTTTTAAAAAACAAAGTGCGCCTTATTTATGGATTCTTTCTGGTTGCGCTTACGGCGCTCTGTCAACATGTTTGATCGGGTGTTTTTGTCAACATCCTCACAGGGCTAAAGTGTAGTGGTGTCAGTGTTTTTTATGTATGCGCTATTAACAAGGTTGGGAGTCAGTGTAGTCACAGTAACGTTTGTTTTAGCTGTATCAGTCTGTTGTTTATATTTTGTAAACAAGGTTGGGAGTTATAGGTATTGTCAATATGCTAACGTGGCTAACGGTTCTAATGTGGCTAAAGTCTAACATGTTACAAAGAACTTCTAGAGAACACAGGTAATACACTCTGACAGATTTATCTCTGACGCTTTAGTCTGGCATAATGTGCCTTATATTGCGGTTTCCCTTATATTTGGCAGTAGTTTCAAACTCGCAGATCCTTGACAGCACGTTTTATAAACCAGTGTGGTACGTTTGTAAAGTGTATCGGTGCAAATTCGCTACAAAAAGCTGCTTTTCTCCGTGAGAGAATCCGCTGATCTATGTCAACTGCAAAAACACTTAATTACTGTAAAGTGTTGCATATCGGCGCAAACTAGCTTTTCTCTGCTTCACAATCTGCTGGAATTAAATTAAAGGGTAACCCAAACAGTGAATTAACTTTTTTTAGCTAATTTCCTGTAGACATTGGGCTTTAAAAGTCCTGACTAATGGTCCTTGCCAAATTTTTGATAATTTAATATAAACTTTTTTAATTCTGTGTGCTGCCCCCTAGAGGATGAAACAAGGTAGTAAAGTTGAATTTTCGTGATTCATCAACTCATGTAAATCCCATGTAATTTCAGAAGTTTCACAGTATGCTCTGCAGCCTCAGTATAAACGCCTCAACCATCTTTAAATGTGTAACAGTCACAGTGATTCCTCTTACCTAGTCCGGCCCCTCAGACTGTTAGTATTCAGACATTTGATCATTTATTCTAAAGCTGTGGTGTAAAAGAGTTGACATGTTAGTAATGCTTGAGTGAAGTTGTGCCATTCTCCTCCTCACTGCATCACCTGAAAAACTCTTCCAGCATCAGATTATGGTTAAGCTGCCTCTATGTCAAACCCGATTTTACGCATGTCCACTGCCGCTGGAAGCTCAAGTCCCTGTCCCACACAGTGGGGTTTAACTATTTTACATTGAGCCACCAAACATGCAGGATTCAGTAACGCTTCCAAAGTACTGCTTGATGTCTCCATTCATGTTCCCTGGAACATATATCATACCTTCATCTGCTAGCACCTTCAGAGAAACAATGCATTTTGGTCTTCCATTGTTCTCAAGAAAGCTAAACTTGATACCAAGTGTCATTGACCAGAAAGGTCTACTGGAGGTCTGGGAAACCCAGTTTGAAAACCAACACTTTAATGGACACTGCAGATGCCACAATTTGTGATTTAAAACTGAACCGAATGCTACACCACACAACTAAATTGTGGGGAATGGAAATCGTTGCATTCCTACCGTATATTATTGTGGATGTTTAATTTGTCAAGTACATATTGTGCTAACTTTAAGAAGGATTTATTATTCGTTGTCTTATTACATTAAACTATGTTTAGTATATGCCAGCTGAAAGTTTCTGCATTAGTTAAAGTGTTTAAATGTAAATTAAAGACGCTTTTTAGCCTCTTTTTAGCCTTTACAAACCTCATTTAATTAACTTATTTATTCATTTCTTTGGTTTTACGGTATTTTATGTCTTTTATGGTTTATCATTTGTACATTTTTTCCCTTACTATCTTTTAATCTGTGGCTCCTAATAGTATTGTTTGCCATTTTTCCTTCCAATATATTAATCTTTTGATTGTTTTTGCTCATAATCTTTTCTATCTTATTACTTTTATTGTTTTAACTAATGTTTATTATGTCGAACACCTTATGTTCCACAGCATTTTGACGAGAGGTGCTGAAACAAATAGGTTTCTAAGCCGAAAGGTTTTTCTTCATTATTTGCTTGTTAGCAAATAGAAAATAGGATTGTTCTGAATTTTTTGGTTTCTCTGTTGTTTTGTAATACAAAAGTCATAAACCGAACGGAAACCAAACTGTGACGCAAAAATCGAGGTTTGAACCGAATTGTGAAGAAAGTGTATTTCTGCATCCCTAATGGACACAGATGCATTGTTGGCACCAAAATCACTGAGCGTGGCAAATTCACACAAAAACTCACCCTGCTGTGCTACAGTGACACAGAGAAAATTGTAATAATTGCAACTGATGGGTGCTTAATTATAAATGCTGGTCTCTCAGGGGGGCAGGTATTCCAAAGGAGAAATTATCAGTATAAAGACAAAGCTGAGGCTTTTCAAGAACACAGGTCACACACACTGAGCTATTTGCACTTTTGTCCACCCCCTCTCATACGTGTATGTGTTCTTAATTAGGAATATAATTAGTATGGTGCAAACATGATGTAATTAGTGTTCTCAAAGTCAGAACAGCTGAAACTAACACAGATACAATGAACGGCTGCTAACTCAAAGAGATCGCCGGCTTCATTCTCTTACTGATCCACATGCCCTGCTAAAAATTCTCTGCCATATCTGTGTGAAGTGTTATGTTCCCTCTTTTCCCCAAAGGCCACCAAAACACATAGACACAACACAAAAACACCAGCGCCGTGTGGAAAATATGTCAATTGAGACAAATGGAAGGCAGAGTTTTAGGCACATCGAGGTCTGAGATTAAAACGACAAACCTTTCGAAGTTCCCGGGTGATCCGATCTCAGCGAACCAATTATTCCACATCAAAGTATGAAAAGTAACGACACCTCCAACTGGGTCTCTTTGTGCTCACACAAAAAAATTAGCTTTGATTTTTTTTCTTTAGCTCTTAATCTCTGTAGGATGCTTAGACATAAAAAAAATAATCTTGCTTTCATTCCATTTTAAGGAACTTCAAGTGCTAAAATATGCAAATTTCTATTTGGAGCAATCATCTATCCCCTCTTAAATAACAAGACACTGTTCAATGGACAGGAAATAAAGTAATGAACTCCCTGACATCTATTCTCAGAGACATTTATGGGAATTGTCAAAGGAGCCATGCCTGGGTATTATCCTAAATATAATACTGGTACAGATACATGCATCATAGGAAAATTACATTATCTTAATTGCCTTTTTAAATGTCACTTAAGGCTCTGAGTGTTTTATTTTCTTTTTTTCTACAAATACCCGGAAGAATAAGGACGGCAGGCATGCACAAGGGAACCAAGTCAGACAGGGAACTTTTTTCAGTGCATTAAAAACGATGTACCCAGATTATTATTAGTGCTAAAAGCATGAATATATGAATATATAATCTTGACAGCATGTGTACCATTTTGCCTTCAGCCAGACTCTGCAAGTTAGAGTTAAACTGCTAACATCTCAGCGACAGCCTTCGTAGAGTTGTAGGATATCAGTACAGAATGCAGATGGTTGTGTGGATGAAGGTCCATGAATGCATCAGTGCAGGAAATCACATTAAGGAAATCTTATATTCTCAGTGAAGGATGAAAAGCATTTGAACATTTAAACAAAAATACATTTAACCTTAGAACAACTCCATCGAATTGTTTCAAATGCTCAGTTTAAAATATTCAAGACTTTATTGTAATAATCATTTCAAAAATGAAGTCTCAAATCTAAAGCTACAGACACACCAGGCATGCCACGGGCATTCAAGAACACGCTAAACGTGGGTTCTTGAATGCTAATGCTGCCAAAAAATTCTCATTGGCATAAAAAGTGACATCACTTGCTGTTTACCAACTAATTTTGGATTTTTTAACCTGCACTTGAAGCAGAAGCATGGTTACAGTCATTTTGAAGCTAAAATACTTACTATGGTTTAAGTAAATAACAAATAGAAAGCATAAGAGTTGTTTAGCTATAAAGTTATGTACACAACAGGCATGTGACTGCACATTTAACCAATGATATTCACACTGGACAAGCAGAGCGGGGCTTCTTCTCCTTTCTTGTGCTCAGGTCTCTGGACTGGCTTCCTGTAGCTCAAAGTATAGACTTTAAAGCAGCTCTGCTCGTTTACAAGTCTCTCCATGGCCTTGCACCAGAATACATCTCTGACATGTTAGTGCCGTATGAACCATCTCGGACTCTGAGGACCTCAGGACCAGCCTCCTGCGGGGGCCCAGAGTCAGGACTGAACAAGATGAATCAGCATTTTTAATCTTATGCAGCTAAAAGCTGGAACAGTCTCCCTAAGGTTGGGAGACAGGCCTCTACTGTGCTAAGGTTCAAATCTAGACTCCAAACTTTCCTGTTTAACTGTGTATATAACTGAAGGGTCTTTACTGACCCCTCTTTTCATTTTTCTTTTCTCTTTCCTTTATTTTAAAGTAAATTTAATCATGATTTTTGTATGGTTTCAATCTTTCACTGTTCAATCTTTGTGATTTTAATGCATCTTCCTGTTTTGTAAAGCACTTTGATTTACTTTCTGTACGAATTGTGCCATACAAATAAACTTGCCTTGCATTGTTCTAAATTTATTACTGTATATCTGCCACATACAGTTGGAAGAGGATTGGCGCAAAAGGTTGAAGGGGGGCAAATCTCCCGATTCTGGCTCCAAGGTGTTTCTTTCATAGCTCTATTCTAACATATAAAATACTTAGTTGTATACTGGTTGGGCATAAACTGCAATTATTCATTGAATCCATTTTAAAAATGGTTGGTACTTCCGTGAATTTAGAGGACGTCATTCATACGTCACTACTAAATACAAGTCTCTGGTCAAAGTTCGACCTGGTTTAACTTTCAACATGTGAACAATGGCTGCATGTTTTGTACATATAATCCAAAAACAGCTGTAAAAACCTGTGTAGCTACACCGAAACACGCATTTACATAAACCTTTCATTTGAAGTACCTGTTTGAATGCAAGTTGCCGAACCCAGTGTGAACGGAGCGAACGAAGACTTAGCATATGTGAGCCTGTGAAGAAATAACTTACTTTAACAGCTTTTGATTTTTACTCTCAAGCCCCCCAATTCCACAAACACAAAATGTGTCTCACTCAAGCAAAGATGTTGTGAACCACAGCTAAGTGGGCCAGTGAGAATCAGCTGCTCTCTCATCATTTGAAGCTGGAAAATAAAGCAATTTTCTGTGTTTGGATTAAGTCAGACATGAAAACTGTGGTCTAAAGGTAGTGCTCCGAGATCTCCCAGAGGAAATCTGGGCCAGTGAGTTGTGGCTGTGAGTAAACTGAGTGCATCTCTGATGAAATGGCTCGGTGTGCTCACATATTTATGCCAATGCATGCTTATGCATGTTTATCTGGGCATGAGCTTTATGATTTATGGTAGTTGTGATTTATGTTGGTGATGGATGAGACCATTAGGAGCAGCAGATTTTTCCCTCCAAGTCTCTTCTAATATATATTATCTTGTGTGCACTAAATTCACTGTCTTGCCTTTGACAAAAGACGTAAAAATAAGTAGGTCATGCAACACTTTCTTACACTTATTTGTGTAAATATATTGTATCAAGGCTAATTAAAATACTGTCTACTGAGGAATATTCTGCTGGTGTGCAGTTTGTGTCTTTGTTATATTGTTGCATGACATTTTCCTAAAAATTTTTAACAGTTTGGCATACTGTACACTAACCGTTTATACTTTCTTTTTTGATTGCCTTTAACAAAATAACTGTTTTCTGCAGTTGTGACACAGAAGCAATACATAGCATGAGTGCAGTAGGCTATATTCTTCAAAGATTTGGCTGTAAGAGCTATATATATATATATATATATATATATATGTATATATATATATATATATATATATATATATATATATATATATATATATATATATATATATATATATATATATATATATATATATATATATATACAGTATATACAGAAGCTACGTTTTTTCAAAGTGAAGGTAAATATTTGAGGGTCTTTTATAAAAAGCATATATTTGTGAAAAATTAAAAACAATATTCCCTTATATTTCTCTCTGTTGCAGGCATTACATTTTTTTTTAAAGAGCAACATATTTTGGGTCTAAACACATATTATTTCTGTTTGGTTGTGAATAAACCCTGCTCTTTGTGAGGTAAAAGCTAGATCCTCCCATTCAAAACAAGACACTTCAACTTTTCCAGAATTCAGGTGGCGTGCATTTAATTTTAGTATAAAGCTAGTATTACGCTGACCTATGCAGAATGTAATAAAAGGTTACATTTTCTCCTAAATTATCAGGGAGATTGCATTAGTAATTTGCCTTTCGTTTTTCTTTGGGAGCCGAGCTGCAATACTATGAGGTGCATCTGAATCTATTTGTCTGTGTGATTTTAAATGATGCTTTCCATCCAGCCATTTTCTGCAAAATAATACAGCATTCTTAAATGCTTGGCAAAAAAATACATGGCATGATGACAAGATGGGTGAGTTTTGGAGCTTATTTCATAGAGAAGCTGAAAGAGAAAGTTTTGTTCAGTTCCTAACTTTTTCCTCAGTTTGGTGTGAAAAACTCCAGGAAAATGTGTTTTTATTCTCTAGGCATAGACAATTATAAAGTGAAATTTCTTGTTTAAAATGTCATTTTTGATTTTTTAAACCTCCAGTTGAAGCAGAAGTGTAGTTATTCTGCAGCAATTTGACACAGGTTTAAGTAAATAAATATGCCGTTTAATTATTAAGCTACACATATCGGCATTTGAAGCATGTTCTTGAATGTTTATTTATTCCATGGTGGGATTTCTTTACTTTTTCTTACTGTTTTTTACTATGATCGCCATTTGCAGTTGTTAGCGTGACATATCAAAATGGTGCAAATTTCCTGAATTTTGTCTCAGGCTTTTTCTTTCACAGCTATATACCTATACATAAAAGATTTGGTGTTATTTAATTCTGGTCGGACACAAATTGCAATTATTCATTTCTTCTTCATGATCAATTTTCAAACAGTTGCCATGAATTAAGAGACGCCATCCATACGTTACTACCAAATCTGAGTCTCTCATTGGTCAAAGTTTGACTTTTCTGAACTTGCCATGCATGTTTTAGAGCCCAAAAATGGCCATTGAAACTTGCGTAGCTACGAAGAATTTTGAACACAGAAGCTGAAAAACTCTTTCACGCTCGTTTTTATCGAATATTTATTGGAAGTGGCCACTTGAACACGCATTGCCGAGGACGTTGTGAAGCAGTGATGTGCGGTGAGGTTGATGAGTGGTGAGGCACTGAATCCCCTGGAGTCAGATTTACAATGAAAGAACTACATATTTAACCTTTCATCCAACAGCAACTAACAGCTTATAAAATGCACACAAGAACATATTTGTCCTACAGAGCATACTTCTTTCATAGACATGGATAGAACACTCTTATTTTGTATAAATTATTAATATGTACTGTAAGCAAATTATTGTATACAGATGTGTTCAGCACACATTTGACCCTTAGTAACTATTTCTGGTATTTTTCCAACTTCAAATTCTGGTGCTTAATCAGTGTTATTAAATGTTGTCTGTAAAAATGATCATAAACATAAAATAAATTATTTTACTTACATTTTTACCCACTTACTCCAATGTTATTTAAAAAAAAAAAAAACATTGAAAAAAGTTTTTTTTTGCCATACTTTTTGAGTCCATGTGTCGATCCTTCTCCACAAAAAGCTTCAAGATCTGTTGGAAAGTTTTCCTAATTTTCCTTTAGTTTATTTGAGTTTCTTCTTTCAATGGAGACAGACGTCATTAGTCTTTTTCTAAGGCACCAGTGTAGCTACAAAGCAGCTGTCAGCTCACGTCTGCCCCCTGCTGGTGAGACATGCCTCACCCGAAGCCTTTTCTGCAGGCCTACAGCGCTGTATGGAGCGTACGTCTCTGTTAACATTGAGTCTTGTCGTCAGACATGAGGCACAGCGCTTCAGAGCCTCACCCGGAGTTTCAGCTCCGTCTGTGATCGCGCAACGCTCAAATTCAGCAATTTTAACCTCAGAAACTGTGGGAAACATGTTGAGTTGATTATAAATGTATATTTAACAAAGATCAGTGGACAATAATATTTACTTAATTTACCTTTTTCTTTTTTTTTTTCTTTTCAACTTGTCCTGTCCAACAGCTGGGCAGACAGATGAGAGCTGAGGGCCTCTTGTGTTGGACATATTTTACTTTAACAAGAGGGGTTATTAATCTTCAGACAAACCAAAGGTATGTCTGAATAAACCCCTTTGTAATTGAGGCCAAACTTTATTAATTTCAATCATGTCTGAAAATCTTTGGTGTCGGACCGGACGGAAAAGTAAAGAGGGGAAGAAGAGAGAGGGATGTTAGAGAGAGGGGGGGTAGGGGGTGATAATAGGAGGGGAAGGGGGATAAGACCATGAAGCAGCATAAAGCAACAAGTTTACTGGTTGTTAATCATTATGGTAAGGTTCAAATGTAGTAAAAAAAAAAAAAAAAAAAGGGCGGAGCCTGTCCACACACACACTCAAATGTTATCAACACACCTGCTAGCCGCAAAAATGTCCACATGTCAACATGCACACAAAACAGATAGTGTTCACGAACGCATACCTATGCCTTTAAACCAACTAGTGTGAAATCTTTCATTCATTCAATCATGCAAACTATTAGTGCAAAGGTGAGCTAACACCTGTGCTCAGGTGAGTGTTTATGTTCTTCTAAAATGGATGGTGGAACGTGAAAAGAAGGAGGGAGAGTGCCCAGCCATCCCCACCCCAAGACCCCCACCGCAGCAGCAGCGGCAGCCGGAATCCCCCCAACGCCACACGGGAACCGGCAGGGAACAACCGCCGCCCGGGCGACCAAGCCCGCCACCCAGGCCAGGGCCAGCAGGGCCGCCGCAAGGCCCCCAAAGCCAGAGGCCAGGGAGGCACGGAGGGAAAGAGAGCGCCGCCCCAGCCCAAACAGGAGAGCAGCCCCCCCGCCACGCCGGGAGAACCCAACGCAGGGCCCCACCGGAGAAGGACGCCCACAGCCCCAAACGAGCACCCCACCACCACCCAGGAGTTCCGGGCATCCCCCTGCCCCAACCCCAGGTACGAGCCAGGACCCCCCAAGGGAGACCCGCTCCGCACTCCAGGCAGCCATCCGCCCGGCCCACGGTTGGTCCAGGGAGGAGCGAGGCAGGGGCCCGCCGCCCCCCCCCAGGAGGGGGGAACCCCGGGGAAAAAAGAGGGCCCACAAGGGGTGTTGTAAATATGGCCCGACCAGGTTCGGCCACAGTTGGAAATTTGGCGGGGCCCAGCACTCAGGAGCAAGGACCAGAACCCACCCCCCAGGGACCAGACACCCCCGGCTCAGATGTAATGTGAACCCCCCCACCGCGCAGAGAGAGCACCGCCGGGCCCAGGAAGCCGGCACCCCGGGGACACGGCCGCCGTTGCAAAGGGGCCCGTACCCCCCACCAGGGAAGAGGCAGGGGACAGATGGACCCAGGTCCCACCTTCCTTGCAAAATGTGTGTGCGTGTATGTGTGTTTGAGAGGGTGTGTGTGTGCATGTGTGTGTGTTTATGTTGGGATATATATATTGAGGGGGGAGGGGTGTGTGTACTAAGGGGGGTGCAGTTAAAATTGGCAGGTAGGGCACTAAGGGGACATCTCCTGATTACTCACAGTGACGTCCCCTCACCCTCCCCACCAAGGGGCCCTAAATGTCTAAGGTTAATTTAAGATTAATTTAATTTACCTTTTTCTATTTTATCACGATTATGACAGGTGAGGCTCTGCCTCACTTACCTCACCTGACCGCACGTCACTGTTGTCAAAGTACCTTCAGACCACCAAAACCTATTGTCAACTTTGAAAGAATTGACAATTTTCTAGAGCCATGTCCTTGCAGCTTAAAACTTATTCCACCTTGGAATCAATGTTTTATTTTCCCTCTAAACACAGGAAATTCCAGTCATGGAGAGCCACAATCCTATGTCGTTATGAAAGTCCTGTTCACACTCATACTGATTATTTTATTTAAGAGGGTTCTTTCAATTAGAAGTAAAGTACTAAAAGTCATTTGACAGTCTCTGAAATTACATGTGCATGCTTTTCTTTTCAAATTGGAATCCTTTGAACAAACGAAATATATAATAATTATTCTACATCATAGAGTGAATTATAGTTTCTAAATTTTACTCTGGAAAGGAAATAGCAAAATATCTTTATCACAGATAAACCCTTTCCTGGCCTTCTCCACTCAATGACTCACAAAAAAGGCTAATGACATTGTCACATTTTCATTTTCAAACAAGCTCTGTTTCATAAAAGAAATAAAAAAAAAACAAATTTAATTAAAGTTTAATTGAAAATAGGATTTTTAAAAATATTGGAGCCTTGGATGTGTATTTCCTTGGAACTCATGCATTATTCCATTTTCCTAAAAGCATGTGAGGTCTGAGGACAGGCAATTAATTGGATGGCACGGTGCAAGTCAACGTTTTCAATCAGTGTGATGGTGATTACATGCGGCTGGAATACCAAAACTGATCAAATTCTGATCCCCACATTATTCTTAGTGAATATAATTAAAAAAAACATAGCAAGGATATTCACATCTCTTCTTAGGAGCATCTAGAAAAAAGGGTTTTATCAAGCACAACCTAATCCACATTTAGACAAGAAAAAATTTGACACCACGACTACCTTTCCATGGAGAGGCCGACTAACAAAGCTCTGTCCGACAGTGAGATGTATAACTGCTTGCGACGTCCAAAAAGAACAAAAAGAAACTAAAAAAAATAACACCTGAAACTTCAAACAGGAATCAGAAGACGTCAGGGAAGCAGAAGGTGACAGAGAAGACATCCAAGAAACACAAGTGTTAGGAGAATATTACTACAAGGAGGTCACCAGAAGGTTAAAGTGAAGTTTTGAAAACTTCTGAAGCTCCAAAATGGAACAATTCAAACTTTCCTATAAGTATTTATTAACCATTTAACACCAGAGCTTCAGCTCTAGTGTTGACATTCTTTTGACTACCATAACTTCTTCTACCATTTACTCAATTAGCATAATTCCAAGTGATTCTTAAACGGGGAAAAGCAGCCTTTTCACTGATATGCAACACTTTTTAGTAACAATGTGCTTACACGGTCAACATAAATCAGCCGATTCTGTCGCAGAAAAGCACTTTACTAACGCAGCGTTGTATTTCGGAGCACAGCCGATATGAAAAGACGTTTTTTTTTGCGTCAGGATCAGCTGACTCATGGTGATCGTGCAAACAGTCAAAGATTTAGAGTATGTCAAAGAGCGTATGTTATTTAGATATCGTCAACATCTCTACTGTTAAAGGGTTCAATTTTTTAAAAATCGGACAAAGTAAATTACTCAAAAACACACTTATTGTTGAAACACTGTTATAGCATGCTAATAGCAATTTTTGTCTCTCACTTAAGGCTCTTATCTGCAAAAATTAATGAATACCTCATATTATATAAAATGAGGAAAGAGAGCACTGCTGCAGGAATTAGAAAACCTGTCACATACATACGTTTCTGGATTTTTGCCATGAAGCAAAGGAAAAAAATCCTCTAATTAGACGCGACTGCAGGGAAAACAGGCAGGCCTTTACATGTCAATACAAGGTTTAATTAGCTGTACAGGTTCTCAAAGAGATCAGAATATGTTACTTTTCAGGTTCTAACTTTCCCCCAAAAAACAAATTTATCAGATTATGTGATTAACCCTCACATCTGGTGTCAGCCAATCTTGTTGGAAAGTCAGAAATTATGCCGTGAACAGAATGTGATAAAGACTGTTAATGGTCCAAGAACACACAGAGTGACTTGTCCCAAGTGTTGCTGCAAGAACACAGCACATTTTTCAAATCTATCGTATCAAACACAACTATTGTCGTTAATATTTTATTTTTCACTCCAAGCTAGCGCAAAGGTATCCTCAAAAGAATTATGAATATTTTAATCATAGAAAAAATTTTAGAAAAACAATAAAAGACCTAAATAGCAAAGATTTCAAAAGTATTTTAAATGTTACTTTTGTTAGTGCTTTAGATGCAAAAAGCAAAAACAATGTGTGTACCTTATGAGGGCAGTTGATTTACTGTTTTGGGATTTTAAGGTACTTTATAGTTAAGCTAAAATATGCAGGTCCATGCATCTTTGACAACTTGCCCCAGTTCTTCAGAGGACTTCAGATGTTTCAGTTGGAGTTGTCCTTTCATGCAGTCTCATACAGACTATATAATTTTAGACACCATGTCTGCATTGGTCCAGCCATCTGCTGAATAACTTTGTACTTACTTTAAACTTACCTTCACTGCTGAGTGAGGAGAGCGATCTATCACATTTTTCACACCATGAGGTTTTTATTTTTTTCAAAAACGTTAGTGCAGTGCGCCCTATTGTGAATCACCTTGTACGTGTTAATTCTAGTTGTGCTCACTGATGTCAAAGCAATTTTAAGAGGTACACTGTGTTCTGTCAAAATGCCGGTCATTTTTTGTTTATTTTTGTTTTGAGTTCTAAACAAGGTTGAGTGTTACAAAAAGATGACATTTTCACTTTATCCGTGTAAGACAATGGATATAAAGATAAACCAGGAAATCACATTCCATGATTTGTACAGAAATGCTTTCTGTAATACCGACTAAAAGCTTAACATGCTCATGTTACATTCAAGAGTGTACATAGCCCTATTTTTCTCTGTACTTTAGCTTAGCTTAGCTACATTAGCTCTAGCTAATGCAGCTAATGTGTAACAGGATTGGATTGTTTCTTTTATGGGTTACTGACAAACAGTTAGGGTAGTCACGGTAAGATTTATTTTAGCTGTATCAGTCTGTTTTTACATATTACTAACAAGGTTGGGAGTTAAGGGTATTGTGGGTACTGCAGCTAGCTAGCTCTTCTAATGTGGGTGATGTGTTATAAAACAAGTTTTAGAGTTAAAACGCAGGTAATAAAGTCTGACTTACTGAGTGGACTGACTCTTTGTCTCGCTTTATGCATTATCTAGTTGGTCTGCCTTATATATGACATAAGTTCATTTGTAGAACATTTATTGACGATGACCCTTATAATTCCGTGCACCCTATAGTTTGGAAAATACGGTATGTTTATAAATGCACAGGACATGCTCTCAACTGGGCAGCTGTCACTAAAGCGAGCAGCCCGGTGCCCTACTTTGCCTCTACCAGAACAAAGACTGTGTTCCTGTGTGCTTAGATCAAATAACTTTTTGTTGTTGTTCACATCGTCTGGGGCCTGTTTGGAAGATAATCAGCACAAGGGCTCACACTACTTAGGTCATGTAAGCTCCCTTTGGATGTCAGCTTACGACATTCCCTCCTCACTTTACTCATAACCACACTTATGGTGTGAACTCTGAGATTTAAATCAATTACTATTCTTCAAAACGGTTTTAATTTTACTTTTGGAGTTAGATCAATGCCTTTGATGAAATGTAAGGACTCACAGTATGAAATATCGGTACAAAATGAAATAAATAATAATTACCAAGGGAGGCCAAGTGCATCCCAAATTAGAGTCTATGGGTTGTTCCTCTGTGGCCAGAGACCATTCAATTAATCAACATTTTATGAGCATGAATAACTCATTACCAAAGGCGCAGAGGGAACTAACAGTCTGAACTGTGATTTCATGTAATGTGGTGCAAAACAGTGCTGCTACTGCTGCAAGATCCTCACTCTAAAGAAATATTTCCAAAGACAATGTTGGGAAAAACTTATTTTTGGAGGTTTTCTTCAAGACGTGCCAAGATAATCTCTGCTCACTGCATTAATTCAGCTAACTCTTGTCAGGATTCAGCACAAAGCAGTTTGTGAAAATTAAATACAATGGCAAATGTTAACACTTCTGCTGCTCTCTTATTTCACTTAGACAGTATCTTGGACACAGCGCCTGGAGTAGAGGGGCTATTAGCCACTGCTGAAAAGAACATTTTAATTTCCATCACCATTTCATAATGTAGTTATCATGATTGAAAACTTTTTAGATTAGTCATTTTGTTCAGTTTAGGGTCAAGAAAAAAAAATATGATCCAACTATGTATAAGTCTCAAGAACAAGTCATTGTGTAATTGAACTTCCCTTTTCCTTTGTTTTTGTTTTTTTTTGTTTTTTACTGACTATTGACCTATTTTCGGTGTGGAATCACTTCTAAGTAGATTTTTTTTCCCGTTTCATCACCACAGTAACTAACAAACCAATCGAAAAACAGGAACTTACAAAATAACTGGCTAAAGACCCTTGGTTCCAAGTGAAACAGTGGGAGAGAAAAGGTGGTGAACTCAAGAGAACCAGAAGAAAGGCAGCCTGGTGTGTGCATAAAAGCAGTTTTTAAACGGTTATGCCTTTTTTCATACAAGTCGGTTAAACAATCAAACAAGCTGATCAAAAAATCAATTTCCTAAAAATATAATAACTCTTTTTTTCAGCACAACAGTGTAAACAATACATTAAAATGACACAATTTTTTTTACCACAGAGAACAAAACCGTCTAAAACACCCAAAATGTCAAGTTTTTATGTTTGAAGCTGAGATGTCAAAGATATTTTGCTTTTGTTGCTCTAGGAAAGGTGCCAGTATTAAGAAAAGTGTTTGTCTATTCAAATGTACATTATTTTCCTTTAGAGTGTAAAATGCCAAATGAACAATAGTTACCTAGATTGTACTCCTTTAGTTAAAAGAATTGGAGAGTATCCTATCGGCACAAAATCAGTTGGCTGTTTTCTGAATCAGTTCGATGGACCATGTATTGTGATGAGTATTGAATCCCATGAGAGGGAGAGATGCATACCTGTAGTAAGAGCATTTTTTTTTCTTGAATGTGTGGCAGTGGATGATTCTAGTTAATATGCTTACTCCAGTTAAAAATATGTATTCATTTATTTTTTAATATCAATTACAGCCATCCATTATTTACAAATGCTCAAGGTCACAGGGTCGCTGGAGCCTACCTAGCCACTGTTGGACAAAGGGGGTGCACCGTGGACAGTTCAGCAATCAGTCGAAAGGCAATATCAATACATGTTACCGTTACAGATGCAAATTACATATTTACTATGTTTCATTTTAAAGTTTAAGAATCATTAGTTGTCGTACACCTTGGTGTGTGAAATTTGCTCTCCACATTAGACCCATCCCCTTGGGGAGACGTGAGATGCAGACTCAGTTGCACTCAGGAACCATTTGGTGGTTTAACCCCCCCAAAATCCAACACCTTTATTAATGCTAAGAATCAAGCAGGGGGGCTTTGGGTCCCATTTTAAGAGTCTTTAGTTTGATTCAACCATGGATTTAAATACACAACTTTCCAATGTCAAGGCAGACACTCTGTCACCAGGCCACTGTATTGGTCACTGTGCAAAATACTTCTGCATTCTATCTGTATACCTGTTTTTAACAGTTTTTCTAGAGGGAAAAGCTAAAAAGTGAATTCGCTTTCACTGGGTTCCACAGGTGGTTTGGCAAAGATTTTATGCCAGATGCTCTTCCTGGCACAGCCCTGTATTTTATCTGGGCTAGGGACTGGCACAGGGGGCCTCCTTGTGGCTACATAGGTAGTAGCACAAAGGGTCTTGCCCAAGGACCCACACTGGATGAAGTTCACCCCCCACCTCACCCCGAGAAACGAACACTGGTTTCCCATGCACCAGTCCTACATGCACCCAACTGAGCCATCCAGCCGCTAATTTCACCACATGGTAATTATGTAATTGTCAATTGAAATTAAAAGTGAATAACAAATTATTTTGTTGATGGAGCTGTCAGCATATTGGTGTCACAGGATTAATAAAGCAGAACTCTAAAAACAATAAAATGTAATGTTTTCAAAAGGTGTCTCTAAAAAGACAGTTTGAAACCAACAACTACTGTGTAAAATGATTTTATTCTGCCAATTAGAGGAATCAGTATTTGATGGCCAATTCATGGAACCAGTTTAGCTCATGCTGGTTTGCAGCACCTTCCGTCCGTGAAGCCAGGGATCAAATCCAGGCTGCTCCCTATTCCCTTCTCTGCGTCTGTGCTGGTCCCAAGCCTGGGTAAATTGAGAGGGTTGCATCAGGAAGGGCATCCAGTGTAAAACATTGCCAAGTTAACCATGCGACTCATCCTCAACAGAGAGGTTGTTTCACTGTGGCGATCCCTGATGGGAAAAAGCCAAAAGAGAAAGAAGGAGGAGTATTGGATAGCCGATTCCATGCTTTGGCTGACAAAATGTTTATAAAAGACTTTTATAAATGAAGAACTCCACCATACTCGCTTTCATGGTAGAATAAAACCATTTTGCTCACTGCTTAAAGCAACTAGTCTAATCAAAACTGATTTACATAATTCATTTGGACTTTTTTGGAAACACAAACCAAAAGACAAGTCAGAAAAGAGAAACAGATCAATGCAGAACAAGAGTATTGTTAACCTGAGGGGATGTTTAAGGTTTGAGTTTCAGCCTGACAACCCAAAGCACACTGGTACTTCTCATCCCACTTGGCAAAGCATTTCTTTCAACAACTGAAAAAGCTCAAAAGAAGTATCTCTGCTTTGTGAGATAAATCAGAAAAGATTTATTGCAGCTCCGGCTGCCAAAGCTGCTTACTGATGGGCAGAAATACTTGTTTGTTAATTTAATTCACTTCCAATTCAAACATGCTTTATTGATCCCTGAAGGAAAGTTGAAGAGAGTCCAAAACAATGAATCTAAAATACAAATGTATTTTTTTGGAATATTCTTTAAAACCATTTGTCAATGTGCAAAACTATGTGCCGAGTGGAAATGAATATACCCAAGTTAGGAACACTGAAAGTGGTGTGAATATCTTTCAATTTAAAATATCTTTCAATTTACCTTATTTTCTCGACTATAAGGTGCACTGAAAAGTCTTAAATTTTCTCCAAACTGTAGGGGCGCCTACGGAGCCCGTGTCCTGACATTAAGATATAAAAATATATCTTGTTCCCACAGATTAATATCTTGTTCCCACAGATTATTATCTCATTCGCACGAAATACTATTCCGTTCCCAAAAGATACTATTGCGTTCCCTCGAAATACTATTGCGTCCCTCGAAATGATTAACTCGTGGGAACGCAATAATTATGTCGTTCGAACGCAATAATTAATCCGTTCGAACGCAATAATTATTCACGTCATAAGTCATTCACGCGGATATGCTCTCTGTACGCCGGCAAAAGCCGCTTTCAGCGGTAACTTCTGTGTCTCTGTGACCCATATTCGTTCAAAAAAGGAACATGAAAAACAAAAATGATCACTTTATTACCGTCTCAATGAATATAAGAAAAATATCAATAGATTTATGATAACTAGGCTGCTTTGTCATACGATAGCTCCTGCTAGGCTACTACTAGCCCCGCCGCAGAGCTCTTTGATGTATGCCGGCATTTGGGCAACTGGCTGGTCGGTTGACAGACAGACAGCTGATATTGTACTTTAGGGTCGAATAGGAATAATAATATTCAGGACTTGTCTTTTATTAACTTTAGCAGTCAGTCGCTTTACATTCGAAGGCTATTAGGCTACATGCTAACTGACTAGCCGATCATATCCTGTTATTAATTTACGTCATTAGATTTACAGCAGAGACCTTCACATTTCTGTCTGTGTGTGTCTCATTACATTGCATTGAAGACACGGAGGATGTTTAGAGAACAGATTTATTTATTTTAAAAAGCACAAAAGCATCCATCGTATTCACGTTCATTCACATCTGGTACGCCCTCCGTCATCTTGCTGCAAAAGCCGCTTCCTGCCGCTACTTCTTTGTCTCTGTGAGCATTCAATAGGGGTAAAAATAAAAGCAAGAATGGTCGATCTGTTATTGTCTCGATTAAAATCTGAAAAATATCATATTAAGCTGGCTGCTTCGCCTAAAGCACTTACCTTTAGCTCGTAGCATAACAACAATAGCAGTGTGTTACGTTTCCCAGCATGCTCAGCGGCCAATCATTGGTCTTGTTGTTTAACCTTGGTCACAGGGACACGGTGATTGGCCAATGATTGGCTGCAAAGCATGCTGGGAAACGTGACTTACTGCTATTGTATTGATAGTCTGTATTGATCTACAGTCCCTCCACAATCTCACATGCATTTTTGAGATAATTGTTGTAGAAAAAGCTGGAAACTGCAGCTGTTTTTTTCTAAAAGATGCAATAAAAGTTAAGTTAAAAGATTTAAAAACAGTTTGAAGTGTGTTCTTTGGTTTCAAGACGTTTAACAACAGATGTGCACTGTCACTCTCACAACCCAATGCATCATGGGAGATGTAGTGCATAAAACGGCCGAAGATCGCTTTTTGGAGCTTCATTGTTTTGTTCACTTGTTCCGCGGTCTGATACCGGATTCTGTGGAAAGCTACACCGCTAAAGACGAGCTGTAGCTGCTATTTTTGTTAGAACTGAGCGACCTTACGAGCTAAGGTCGCTCAGCCAAGGAAGTGAAGACTTTAACCACTTCTGATTGGTCAGACCGATGACATGTGATTAAGCCCGCAGGAATGATTGGTGGAGACAGTAAAGGGACGGGAATTTTCCTAAATACAGCCGAAGGTGCAGCGGGAGCCGGTTTAGCTCGTGCTGGCTTGCAGCGCCTTCCGTCCGTGAAACCAGGGTTCAACTCCAGGCTGCTCCCTGTTCCCTTCTCTACCTCTGTGCCGGTCCCAAGCCCAGCTTGAGAAGGTTGCGTCAGGAAGGGCATCCGGCATAAAACATTGCCAAGTTTACCATGCAACTTGTTCGCTGTGGCAAACAAGTCTCTGATGGGAGAAGCCGAAAGAGGAAGAAGGCAGCTGAATCACGTCATTCTTATCAAAATGTCTTTAATAAAATAAAATAAACGCAAAGAAAAAGTATTTTACGATCTTTTATATTCCTAACTCCTCAGTTTTTTATCAGGGCCTGTTTGGATGAACAGAGAGCTGAAATCCTGGAGATGGGAAATGTTTTTAGATCAGTTAATGAGGGCAATTTTCCACGGCACACTTGTCCATCTCCCATGGCACACTAGTGTGCCGCGGCACACTGGTTGAAAAACACTGGTCTAGATGACCCAACTCCCAACGTTAAAGTGCCTAGGATAGCACAAGGGTTACACACACATTAAGTGTTTGTGTGTGCTTAAGCGGCCTCTTCGCTAGCGCGTGTGTAGGAAGGAGGAAAACAGAGCTACGGCTCCCGCGCACCCGTCTGAAGAACAAGGAGGGGGTCAGGCGCTGAGTGCAAGTAAGTCTGTGAGCGCACATTCAGTTTGTGTTACCCAGTTAGGGAGAACAGTACAGTTTTCTGATGGACTTTCTAAAGTTCTGACCAGGTTTAGGATGTCAGGATTTTAATATTTTCAATCATGAAAGGTGTCCAGGTTTTCTTTGGTGAACTTATGCTAAATGATTTTAAAATTAATGCCATTTTAAAAATACTGGACCCCTAGTTATAGGGCTAATTGTGATATGCTCGACCATTTTGACAAAGGGGAACTTAAGAGATTTATATAAGTGATTGATCATTTAAAAGTATTTTGAATTTTGTGTACTTGTTTGGCACAAAGATATTCCAAGAGGCTACATGTTAATGAAGGGTATATGGGTTACACCAGCTAAACAATTATTTTGGTGTTTGACAAGGTTGGAATTTTCTCTTAAGGGCTTTATCAGTCTTACTGAAAATCATCTTTCTTTTGAAAATATAGCTTTAGGTTTTCCGGTGTGTTATCAGCTCTCTTACATCAACATAACATGGCTTAGTGACCAAGTGGAAAATCTGTATCTAGACTTCAGACAAACCACTGAAAAAAAGATCCACATGTAACAACATAAAGGACATTTTATGACATAAACAACAAACATTTGGGAATTTCAGGAAATGGTTTATTAATATAAATTATTAATATTAATATGGGGAAAATGTTCCATCTAGATTCAGTGGACAACTTGGTCTAAAAACATTAATACTAAAAGTTTTCGGGTTTTAAGTACAAACCGGGTGTTCACTGAACACAGCTGAACTTTCAGCATGCTTGAACACAAAAAACAGCTGAACTTTGACCAATTAGGGATTCGAATTTGGTATTGACATGTGGATAGTGTCCTTTTCAAGACACAGAAGGGCCAACGGTGATAAACACGATCATGAAGGAGAAATTCCATGACCCCATGTCTTTTATATAGCCGAATAGGGCTGTGGAATAAAAAACGCTTGGGACGAGATTGATGAGATTTGCACCACTTTGACATTTTGCATTAAGCCTTGTCCAACTGTAAGTGGCAGACAAGCGCTACTACACAACAGAAAAACAAAAGAAGAACCAACCCCCCCGCCACTCCGTGGTGCTAGTACAGTGTGAAGACCACGGGCTAAAAACGCAGGGTGAATATAGCATTGCTGGTGTTGTGAAACAGATTTCGTTTTTTTGCTAATTTTTAACTGCTTCCAGTTTAATAGATTGTGGAAGTTTTGGGGGTATTTTCCATTTATGATTCATATGGTATTTCAAAGTTTTTTTTCTTTGGTGACAGAAATCTTTGGAAAAGTATTGCATGATTGTTTTTTTTTTCTTTTATCGTTCCACTCTTAAAGTAAAAAAAAGAAACATCTGGCTCCTTTTTGTGAGACATAAACTTAATTTTTTATCATTAATAATGCAGTTGTTTTCTAAGTAGGAAAAAATTGCATATATATCCTCTTTGAAAGCTTTTTGTGTTCTATGATCTGTCTTTTTTATGATTATCCTCATTTAATTATGTATCTGAATGTGAAGCTTTTTAGAAAAATGCCAAGGCTTTCTGGGTCAAGTGGATCAGCTGTGCCCACATTTGAACCAGTACTCTGTCCTCCATCAATGCAACACCTCCACATTTGAGATGATTTGGTTTTTCAACCCACGGGGCTTCTGAAACAACCATGCGGGGGGAACGTTAAATAGATATTTTTGTTTTTGCAAAAGGGAAAAAAAATGACAATCTTTAAATGAAACCTTAGAAAAACAAGAGTGAGAATCTGTTATTCAAACAAGGAAACAATTATAGTAAAGTTATTTATCTTTTAATTTAAGATTGAGTTTAGATTTTATTCCTATTCCATCTCTGAAGATGTCTTCCCCGGCAATAGTCTAAGCTCATAAGAGTGCTTGCTGTAGAGTCACTGCCTTGATGATGCAACTCAGTTGGACTGAAATTTAATGACTGAGCTTTTACCCATAAAGTCTCTTTGGGGGCCTCAGATAGATGCTAGACAGCTGAGGCTATAATGGGGTCCAATAGATATAAAAGCCCTTTGCTGACCATGAGCACACACCTTTGCATTCCTTTTGTGACTCCCTTCAGCTGTGCAATCTTTAATAAATGCCAGTGTGCCAGCCCCATCAACAGCCAACCAGGTCTGTGTCATAAGCAAGCCACCCCCGTGAGTGACGGATGCGGTGCCACAGCATGCTTTGGGCCATGTGTTCTTCCTGCTTTATCACGCAGTCTGTCAGAGATAGAGAGATCCTGCCACAGTCACAATGCTGTTTCAAACCATCCAATCCAGGCCAGTCAGGCTCATTTACAATCTGAAAGATCACTTCCTGTTAATCTACTATAACATTTTTGAACGCATACTTGACCCCCATCTATATGAAAACTTTCCATTTAAAACTTTCATCTATTTTCTCACATATTTTGACAAAAAAAACAACTTCTTATGATATCAATAGTCAACATTCACAAAATTACAAGAGTCCAGGCTTAGAGTGAATCACCCCTATTTACAGTACAGACCAAAAGTTTGGACACACCTTCTCATTCAAAGTTTTCTTTATTTTTATGACTATGAAAATTGTAGAGTCTCACTGAAGGAATCAAAACTGTTAAATTAACACATGTGGAATTACATACATAACAAAAAAAACTGAAACAACTGAAAATATGTCATATTGTAAATTCTTTAAAGTAGCCACCTTTTGCTTTGATTACTTTATACTATATACTTTTATTCAGTACATTCTTTCAATGTTCTTTGCTAGCTTGTGTAAAAGAGACAAACTGTAGGTCTCTTTGTGATGTAGTTTTCTTTCTTTCACAACCTATAGTTGTTTTTTTTTTCTCATCCTTTTTTGCCGGAGAGAAAACACAGCTTGCTATGAAAAAATAATGCAAACGTGGAGAGTTGACAACCTAAAAACATTTAAGCTGCTTAACAAAGTGATGTTTTTACTTGTGTTGTGACAATTCTGACTGTTTTCCTGTTGCAGGTGTCAAATCAAGTTATTCTTGCTTTGTATTTTTTGTCTTGTGAACTAAAATAAAGAATACTTTCATAAATCTTGCATTGTACAAAAAAAAACCTTTTATAGAGGCAGATTCCTCTGACTGTAACACATTTCCTCTGAACAGCAGGTAATATGAATACAGCTGACCTTCTTTAATCTTAGTTAAAGGGCAAAGAAGTAATGTGATTTTTTTACATTTCTTTGTAAAATATAGGTAGTATTATCATTTAAAAAATATTGCTTTGTTTGAATTCCCGCTCACCAAAAGACAAGGCTTGCGATCCCTGTGCTTAGCCTTCAGTGACTAATGCAAATTGTGCTCATGTGTTCCAAATCAAGTTTGACTGTCTGACATAATAGAACTTGATATCAAAGAACTGCCAAAGAGCTGCAGGAAATAGAGTTAGCATCTCCCTTGTTTTTGCTTTAGAGGGCAAGTTGACGCTTGCCAGAGGGCTTCAGAGTGCAATTAGCACGCTGATCGCAACTACAAGAGACATTTTCATATGTGGCTGTGAAGGCTGCAATGTGACATGCCACGCATAGTTGAATGTAAATGATAAGACGGTGATGCAAGTCTTTGAACTTTTTTAGATGTCCCAAAAGAAATTTGCCGCCCCAAAACACAAAAGGAAACCAGATTTCCTGTTACACGCTGTTCTGCAAACAAGATGAATTGTTGATGTAAGGTGGAGGCAGTTCAGGGTTGAAAACTTGGATAAGCTGATGGAGCGCAAGTAAGCAGATGAAAAATAAATTAAAAAAGTGGGTCTACAATTGGGGTTCCGAGTGGCTGTAAGCTAACCCATCCTTTCTACATCTCAGATGAAATTGTAATGAACCACAGCCGCTCTGCAGAGACTACTTCTTAGAAAACAACTTTTTTTTTAATGTAGACTAAAAAAGGAATAATTATAAATAAAAGACACATAGAAACACTTTGAAACTAGATCAAACATCAATAGGAGTGAGACTTTGACATAGACCTACAGTAATAGTTGAATGTTTCTTCATTTAGTACAAGTCTTTCAGAACCTTTAAGTCAAGTATTAAAATATCAGTGCTGAGCAGATCTGAATTCTGACAAAAAGAGATTTACTTAGCATTTTCCTATTTTAATTCTGTATAATAATCTCTATGATTACATGATCTATTTTTAATGACAGTAACCTTTATTGCTTACATTTTTGGCATTTGACCACATGACTCACAGTTGTTTTAAAATCTTGACATTTTTCATTGAGGTAAATAGACAACATTGATTCAAACATTTATTTGTTAATTGTTAACTTTAAGCAAAAAAGCGACAACATTCAAATAGAATTCATTCAAGCACATTTTTGAAAGGCTGACTAAAACAAACACAAACTTTGAGCACTTTAAAAGAAACATAACTTTTCGAAACCTGTGTGTACTAAGACCTTGATAGATGAAACAATGGTCTGTGCTTTTACTGCTACATGCAGTGGATTCTCAAAGTTCTAAAATGGCACTGAATCTTTTTTGAAGTACTAACTTCTGGCATTTTCGAGAGAACACAAGTCTGGAATCTTCTCACTCAGTGGTTGTCACAAATGAGATTTTTTAAGATGCTAGACGTTAAATAAAATCTTCACAAGGGGCTTAATGATTATAAACTTAATAATAATAGACCTTCCATTTGAAAAGGCTATGCATTAACCTTTGAAGAGCATCTTTTTTAAAATATTCAAAAACAAATGGTTGGGTATCCCACTATATAAAGATGTAGTGATTTTCACTTTACAAGCACAAATTTAAATATGTTCACATTTGTAAAAGAGAGAAAGCATTGTTATAGGAGACATGTTGCCTACAGACAGGTGAATACTTCCAACATAGTTTCATACTCCAGCTGTCAGACAGGCCAGTGCTTGTAATAAAACTTGTGTTGCTCATTATTGGGATTGACTGGTGGAGGAGACCAAATCCATCCCATTAGTCATCCCAACACTTTGAGTAAAGACATAATAATAGTTAGAGCAGAATAAACTCAGACGATAATCAGATAACCCCAAGGGTTGCTGGAGCCTGTCCTGACTACTGTTCTGTGAAGGCAGGGTACACCCTGGACAGGTTGCTTGTCTGTCTCCAGGCCACACAACCACACACACTCACACCTTGGGACACTTTTAGAGTAACCAATTAAACCATGTGGCATGTTTTTGGAGTGTAGGAGGAAACCAGGGTGCCTGGATAAAAACCACACATGCACAAGGAGAACATACAAACTCCAAACATTAAGGTCCCAGCTGGGACTCAAACCAGGGCCTTCTTGCTGTGAGGCGAGAGCGCCAACCAGTACGCCACCATGCAGCCCCTCATTTGTTTAGTATTTTTTTCCTCATGTGGGACCTCTCCCTCTGGGTCAGCTGCTGTTCAGCCACTGCAGCTCTAGATGGGGACCTGCATCACTGCTTAGTTGTGGTGGAGCGGTCCCCGCCTGTGATGCTGCATTTGGCTGGTTATGCGACTGTTCACAGAGAGGGAGGTTCCAATTATTAGCGCTTCCAACAACAAATACCTTTTTTCTGTGCTTGGTCTATTTCTCATTGTCTTTCCCCATCAGTTAGGGGGTGGGAGGTGTGAAAGAAGTGGGGGATTGTGTGTAGATACAGGGAGGGGAGCCCTATTTTTTAATTTTTGTGCTTGTTTATTTTAATTTTCATGCTTGTTTTTTATATTATATTTTTTGTATGTTTTAATGTAAAGTACTTTGTGTGATTTTTTTTATATGAAAAGTGCTTTAGAAATAAAGTTTGATTGATTGATTGATTGATTGTTTTGATACATTTTTTTTGTCTCTAATCGTTCTTTTACATTTGTAACCGTTTATGCCGGAATGAGTTTGCAATACAAACTATCGGGGTCTGTAATTGTCTGCAGGCAGCATCACACCTCAATATAATCACACTGTCCAGTTCATGTCAAGATGGTTAATGCAGCACATTCTACATCGACACGTTTTAGTACATGTGCCATGAAGTAATTACAACTGGTAGGATGGGAGGTTTGTATGTTTTCCAGAGAACAAGTGAGTGGGTTAATGCCAATGTTATCTAAGGACTAAGTACATCCAACAATTGTCAAAGCCAGTAGCAAGAGGATCTAAAAGGGGGGAGCAAGTAGAAGATTTGAAAATTCAGTTAGGGGCAGAAGAGGGGGTGGCTCTTTTATATAAGATGCCACAGAAATGTTTCCCTCTTTTTCTCTGGAAGACACAAACCCACATGAGCACACTTTCACTAATCTGCAATGGAATCTTCTCTCCTTGTTTTGGTTGTGCTATCCATTAAAACATCGGATCCCTATTTGTCTTAGCTGCAGGCCAAACCCAGATCCAGATTCCTCTAAATATACACAACTCAATGTGGTTTGTGATGAGTCCGTATGACGGTGTTTATGTGTGTGAAATAGAGGAGAGCCTGGGGGAAAAAAAGCCACGTTTACAACTTTTCAGTACATGCGTCATCATCCAGCACACCCTCAGCTGGAAGACCCGGGAACGGAGGGATGAGGGCATGAAATTGCCCCCGTGACAGAGTGCAGAGGCTGCTGCACCGAAGAGACAGAAACACATTTCACCAAGGGCTTTTTTTCAGCAATGTCATCCAAAGGGCTCCTCTTACCATTCACACTTTTAACTGATATGGAATATTTTTACAGTTTTGACCCAGGGACAGAAAGTGAAGAATCTATTGTCCTTAAACTGACCTTCGCTACTGTTAATGACAGGTCAATCACTCTAAGGCAAACCAAATCAGCCCAACCTCATGTTCTGATACATTTGAAGAAGTAGGCCTTCTTAGGCAGCTCTGACATCAGATTTTCATGAAGCAATTGGGTTTGTATTTAGTATGAGCAACATTTGACCTGACTACAAATATAATTCATCTTATTAGACCTGAACACCTTGTGACTATAATGCTATAAGGTTCCTCAACGCTTTTTTTTTAGCACACAGTGTTCACACTAGAATGTCGCTACCTGTTACTAGCGCATGTACTCACAGCTGCAAAATGTCAAAGTGGTGGAAATCTCCCAACTATTTCTCCAGGCTTTCTTTTCCCACAATTCTGATGTATATTGGTGCCGGGCACAAATTATAATCATTAAATTTTCCTACTCGATCAATTTTAAAACAGATAATGAAAAAGAACACCATCCATACATCTCTACTAACTCCAAGTCATTGTCACGTCAAAGTTTGATTGGTTTAACTTGAAATGTTCTGTACCTAGAGCCCCAAAACGTTCTTAAAAACGTGCGCAGCGACACATGGACAAGAGAAGTTTTCAACATGTAAGCTGAAATGCGAATTTAGGCCCGTTTACATAGCCTTTTCATTGGAAGTGGTAGCTTGAACAAACATTGCAAAGGCCGGTGCGAACGTGGCAAAAGAATGGACTAAAATAAATCATAAAGAGACTGTTCTCCCATTAACACATAAACTTAGAACCTTTGCTGCCTTCAAAAATGGCAGAAAATGAATGTAAGTGGACGTGATTACTGTGGCAAGTAAACAGCCTAATTTAGCTCAAATTTATCATTACTTGCCAATTACATCACGCTTTCATTTAGTATCTTACCAATAGAGCCAGTGGAAATGTCATTGTGTGATGTGGGTCACAACACTTGCACAAATCTTTTTCTTCGGAAGAATCGACAAAGGCTGGAAGCTGGTGTCCAATTGTAAGCACCTAGATGTCAATTTTCTAAATTGAACTACTTTTCTATTTTGGACACACTTTTAACCACAGTTGGTTTTTCTTTTCATTATTCCTGTTATTCTGTTAATATTCTCAGCCCCATGTCTTAGAAAAAAGTGTTTCAAACCAATGTTTTCGATGTACTTACCAAGCTTTAAAAAAAAATAAACAAATAAATAAAAGGGACACAGGGTAAAAAACGTTTTATGGGTTTTCACGTTTGGTGGACCATGTTTTGTTTTCTTAAAAATGAGCAGCAGCTGTTTACTGTTCCATTCCCACACACAGCAGAGGCTGACTCATTTAAAGATGTCTGCTGGTCAAGTTGCAGGTGGAAGAAAGGAAGGTTCATTCTATTGCTAATGATGTTTCATTGACTACAACACTCTAGTCTTAAGTTGAAAGTACTAAAATAACAAAAACTATTTTTTTTGTTCGTAGCAAAACTCTCAATACATAATACTGACATTACAATATGCCATGCCATGTTCAGTGTGCCTCCACATAACCTCAGCTTCGTGTTTCTTGTCTTCTTTTTTCTTTGACTTCAACAATGCAGTGGAAGTTGTTTTCAAACTGTTTTTCATCACTTACAAATTGTTGTCTTTCAAAAGTATTCCCCTACATTGAAGTATCTCTGTCGTAACCCTGCTAGCCTAGGCACTTTAACGTTGGGAGTTGGGTCATCTAGACCAGTGTTTTTCAACCAGTGTGCCGTGAGAGATGGTCAAGTGTGCCGTGGGAAATTGCCCTCATTAACTGATCTAAAAACATTTCCCATCTCCAGGATTTCAGCTCTCTGTTCATCCAAACAGGCCCTGATAAAAAACTGAGGAGTTAGGAATATAAAAGATCATAAAATACATTTTCTTTTTCGTTTATTTTATTTTATTAAAGACATTTTGATAAGGTACCGCCATTCAGCTGCATCTTCGGGTGTATTTTGGAAAAGTCCCGTCCCTTTAACTGTCTCCACCAATCATTCTTGAAGGCTTAATCACATGTCATCAGTCTGACCAATCAGAAGTGGTTAAAGTCTTCACTTCCTTGTCCCGATTTAGCTCGTAAAGTCGCTCAGTTCTAAAAAAAACATAGCAGCTAAAGCTCGTCTTTAGCGGTGTAGCTTTCCACAGAATCCGGTATCAGACCGTGGAACAAGTGAACAAAACAATGAAGCTCCGAAAAGTAATCTCCGGCCGTTTTATGCACTACATCTCCCATGATGCATTGGGTTGTGAGAGTGACAGCGCATACGGAGATCTGTTGTTAAACGTCTTGAAACCAACGAACACACATCAAACTGTTTTTAAATCTTCTAACTTATCTTTTATTGCATCTTTTAGAAAAAACAGCTGCAGTTTCCAGCTTTTTCTGCAACAATTATCTCAAAAATGCATGTGAGATTGCGGAGGGGATGTAGATCAATACAGACTATGAGTTTCTCCTTTTTGTTTTACATTTTTGGATGCTGGTGTGCCGCGGGATTTTTTTTAAGTTTACTTTAAAACACCTGCAGAGGAAGAACTTAACAATCTCGAGTGACAATTGGGCCACATAGTATTGACATTTATATTAGTGATTTGTGGTTTATTTATATATTACTTAAATTGTTTTGGGGCTTTGTCTTGGTAAAATGGTTAATAGCGTATTCTTATACAGCGCTTTACTACCTTCTTAGAAGTTCCAATCCCCCATGCACACACACACAGACATTCACACACTGATGGCCGCTCTGATGCCGAACACTAGCGTCAACCTATAACCACCAGGAGCAACGGGGAAAATACATTTTCTTCTCCCTATAATGTAGATAACATTTGCAGTCTCCCTAATAAAGTAGAACTTCAGGGAAGGATCATGCTTTTGTCAAAGTCACATCCAATTCCTCACTGGATTTCAAGGGGAACTATTTAAATTACGCAGGTTTAGGGTGAAATTCCCACTTGTTTTAGCAGTCATACTTTAAATTACCCTATTGCTCTAAGTTGCTGCTCATGTAAAACTCCAACAGGTCACCTTGACCATGTTCACAAGCACTGAGCTGCTATGTGGTTGCCTTTTCAAAAAGACTAAAAAATCAAAGGAGTAACAGTAATACATAAGAATGTTTAACTGCTTTACTCAGGCTTTAAGGACAGTTCTCAGACAAAGGGGGGTTTTCTTACAGTAAAACCTTTACGCTCGTTTCTTCTTGAATAATTGTTGTTTCAGTGATTATTGACTGAAAGAGATTTCATGATCCAGCTATTGAAAGCTGTCTTAGTGCCTCCGAGGAAAAGTGGCAGAGGAAATTAATAAATGAAGTTTGAAGGTTTAAACCTACCATGCATTAATTCAAATCTTTCTCCACAGTGTAGGATTTTTTTAAACTTAATCTGCTAATAGTTTTTCTGCAGTAAGGAGGAGAGGGAGCAGAAAATGAAAGTATATTTCTAAAAGGTTTTTGGAGGAACGGCTGTCAAGTGGAACAGGACTGGAAGGGAAATTAGCCAGGAGATGTGCAAAGTGAAAACTGTGTGTCATGCTTCACTCTCCAAAACCGTCTGGGGAAGGGGGTTGGAGCACTGGCACCGCACAGTATCTCCAAGCTTTAGGTAGAGCTTAGAGGAGTGCAGGAGAGTGACAGCAAACTGGAAAATATATTACACTCCATCAAATAAAACACAGTTAGTACCAGATAGGCATGTGTATGCATTTTTCACAGAGGAATTTTGTGAATATACAAAAGATAGTAGACATTTGAGTCTCCCCCTACCCCTGAATCTGAGTTTAATATGATGTGATTTCCATGATTTCATTATCCTTCAGCAGTTAAATGTATGGCTAGGGTTATATATAATTATACACACAAGACAAAAAGAAAAACGGACTGGTAATCTGGACTGAAGCCTGACAGTGTTCACATAAAATATATGTGTTTTTTTTTTTTTTTTTGGGGGGGGAGGTGTTTTGGATATTTTACTGATTAAACAGTTTCTAACTCATTTAACTGAAAGTCCTTATTAGTGAGCAATAATGACATTACTGCATTCTATAATATTGTTTTATGGTAAATACCTGTGTCTGATCCAGCACCTCTTTCTCTTTTTTCTGATAAAACATTAAACAAAACAAACAATCCTTTAAATGAAAATCAATCAAAAATGTTTTTAAATGGCCTTTTTAAATTGGAGTCATTTTCTTGATGAATAAAATCACCACCAAATATAAGTGGGTGAATGGAGATTCTTACCCTTTGATGTGAAATCTAAAATCAAAGCAAAATGTAAAACAGTTGGTAAACAAAAAACTTAAACTGCCTGAATCAAACTCTGCATGAAAAAACTGCAGGTAGGAATACCCTTTCTTTCTGCTATAAGTTTACAATGAAGACAAGTAAACCTTCTTGAGTTGTAAATATTGAATTTTCAAAAATGTAATTAATTGAATATTAAAAGGTCATCTTCTCTATAAATGTTGTGGTGGTGTTATCATGGTTTGGGACTTTTTGCTAAATTTGGAATGGTCTTCTTTTTATTTTACCAACTGATGAAAAATGCATTGTATACTAAATACTTTATTTGACAATAACAGGGACCTGTGCAACTTTCTGCTTTTGCAGCTTTTGGCAGATTCCAGTAACACTCACCAAACAAACAAAGGATTTTCTGCTTGAGGTCTGTCCTGAGGTCACACAAAATGCTAAACTGCCAAACATCACAAAACCAATGTCTTTAGGCCATTTTTTTAAAGACAAAAATTCATTTGTTTAGAGTAACATTAAAGCCAGTTAAGCTAATCCTCATGTTGCTGGGAGAGCGCTTGCAAAGTTTAAAGCTAAACTAGAATCCAGCCACTTCAGTCATTCCTGTGTTTTGTCTCTTACTAAATGTGTGGGTGTTTACACACTCAGCTTTACTGGCATTTTCTGAGCACCGCAGGGGGAATAAAGAACACAGCTGGTTGTTAAGTTTGGCATTTGGATAAGTACAGTTTTTGATTTAATGTTGTTGCCCTGCTAATCAACAGTAAACTAATGACATATACATGGAAACCTCGCAAGATGTTTGGTTGTAATCAATATAATCCAAGATAAAACAAAGTCTTCACACACAGACTAGGTGTTGCCCTTTTTATTCAAACACATCAGAGTTCATACGTTTATGGTGCATTTGTTCACACATTTTTAAATTATGCAAGGATATCAGGTAAGTAAGAGTCTCAGAGTATTTAGGCTTACATGTGCTGTAACCTTGTTTTTACTTTGAATGAAGTAGCTTTCTTTTATTTCAGAGTCAGACATTTAACGGAGGAATCCTGGAGGCCCAGGTTTAAATAGGTGTTTATTGCCATAAAGTAGCATTCTGTGCTTGAATGTTTAAGTAGGACATTGTGTCAACTGTGTTCACAAACTGCAAATCATTTGCACTGGACAGCTGCATAGCCACTGGCTAGCAAGCATTTACACATAAATAAACACCTCATTTGCTGCTGCTATTCATAGCAGAGGAGGCAACCAAAGATACTAATAGTCGTCACTTTACAAATACATCATTTTGTGGATCATTTTTGCATAACGCATTTGTGAAACATTGATGTCCAAACATTTGTTGTTGTGGACGTTGAAGGGATTCGGATGATGAGGTTTTTTTTCAGAAGACTCCCCTCGGCAAAGCTGGACTGCATCAATGCACACACACTTGCGTGAGCTGCGCCTGCTGTGAGTGACCTAATCAAATCATAACACAGCGCACCAGATGGTTTGTTACATATAACCATCTGGGGGCGCCTCTGCAGGAGAACACAGAAGAAATAAGAAGTGTGTTTAAGTCTGGATTTTTTAAAAAGTCTACCACCTCGTGTGGCAAAGTTCATCTGTCAAACGCCAGCAGCCAAGCCCAAACGTGTTCCACACTTTTTAAAGATAGTAAACAATTTCCACAACTTGACAGCTATTGTGCGGAAACTGTAATGTAATCTAAGAGACTGAAAAGTAATCAGCAGGCAGGAGGATTCTACTCACTTTAAAGTGGATTCCGTCAATGGCTGATCCAATGATCCAAGCCATGCCTTCATATTTTTTGGTCAGTCATTATAGGCATTCTCTATTTAACAGCAAAATCTAGAATATAGGACATTGTTTTTGTCATTCCATGAATTTGATTAGTAAACATTACTTAGTAGTAAATCACAATTTATGAATGTATAATTCTATAGAATGAGAACAGCATATTTGGTCTCTAAGCCTAAAGTTACGTAACACCGGCAACTCTACGTTTGACCAACCGTTTTCAATGAAAAGTCTATGTAATCGCCCGTAAACTCGTGTTTACCACACACCAACACCTCTAAGATTTCATTGATAAAAAATACTAATAGCAGAGCAGTGATGTAAGGACATTTTAAAATTGAGCTTACAAAAATTACATTTTCTTTATTTTTTAGCCTTTTCCTGTTTTTTTATGTTTCAACTAAACCTCCTCTTATAAGGTCACTTTGTTCCACCCCTAAGGAGTCTTCCATGGGGCTCCCTGTGCAAAATGACTGTTATGTAACATTTTGTTTTGTCCCTGACTCCTCCAGAGTTAGTCACAGAACCGAACTAGAGGCGGAACAGGTGCTGTTTGAAAGCCTGAGACAGAACGTCACAGAGTGATGCTGCAGTGACAAATGATGCTGGGATGGCGCTCCTCTTTCCAACCCGCAACTGTGAGAGCTTTTTATAATAACCAACACAGTTCAAACAACAACAATTCTTATGCTCTGTTTATGTTTATTTGAAATTCAACACAGCTCATAGAAGTAATTAATAATAAAAGCTTTTAAAAATGAACATAGCAGAATAACATGGCAGTTTGTTTGTGCTTCATGTGCAGCATCAAAAAGGCAAAGGATGTGAAGGAGATGTGAAAGAACAAAAAGGAATGAGAGAAAAATACTTGTGTGGTGAGGCACACAACCATCAAGAAAGGATTTTAGCGTACTTTTTCATTTGACTGAAGAGACTTACAAGAAGCAGAACACCTCAAGTGTGTTCCTCAGTAAGCCTTATGCTACGTTTACACTGGGCTCAGAAAAGACTACTTTCAATGTAAAGTCTACATACATTCATTTTTCGTATTGGGCTTTCGCGTTAAAATTCTCACATTTACACATATCTACAGAAGTTTTTAAGTCCATTTTCAGGCTCTATCTACAAAAAGTGCGGCAATTTAGATGCCGTCAGAAGATAAACCAGATGAACTTTGACCAGTTAGGGGTTCGGATTTGGCAGTGACATTTGGGTAGCGTCCTTTTCAAAAAAACGGAAGTGCCAAGCAGTTCTAAACTGATCATGGAGGAGAAATTAATAACATATGCTAAAGGCGCGTTCAAGAACCCATGTTCAGCGCGTTCTTCAACGTGTCACACATGCCTGGTGTGTACGTAGCTTTACTTTTCCCAACTCCACTTGACTTTCACCTAAAGTAAAATCCTGACAGAATTCTGTTGTCCCCAGACATCCAAAACATGTAAAATTATTATGGTACCAAGAACTTTGTCTAAGTGGAAAAGGAAGTATGTGTGTGCTTTTGTTACTATTGCTGTTAAGGAGTGTTTTTTTTTCTCTGCCTTCTTTTACTCTTGTGCTATCCTAGGCATTTTAACGTTGGGAGTTGGGTCATCTAGACCCACTAGACAGTGCGCTGAACCTTTTTTCTTCAATGATTTGTGAACCTCACTGGTATCCATGGATTACATGAAATCTTTCCACCTTTATCCACCTTTGTCATGGTAAGGACAACACGTCAATGTAAGGGTGGGGTCATCTCAGATAGCACAAGGGTTAAGGGATCTCATGGGTGACATAGGACCAGGTGTTCCAAACAGGAAATACCCGGTGGTTCCAAGAAGCTAAAATTTGCCACCTTTTTTTAACAATATTCTTGCTAATTCAAATTTTGTTTTTCATGATATGGTTTCTCGATTGCAGGTTATTCCAGTTATAAACTGACCAATCAGATGGCTCAATAAAAGCAGAATGTTTGAAGCATTTGACGGTCTTTCAAGACCACTTTCAAGAGGTAGGTGTGTGGATTTCTAACAAGCTCACTCCTGACTGGTGAAAGTGGCAGAAATGTGGGCTCAGACCAATTCAGATAAACTACTGCTTACTAACGTCGTCTGGCTCTAACATATCTGTGTCCCCCCAAATAATGGTGATTGAATTGACTTCATTTCGTTGGAGACTTCACACTCGCTCCATATACAGTCAGTGGTTACAAAACAGTGCAATTCAAAATGAACATGGAAACAAAGACAGCAGTAATCAGTTGTTGAGAGGGCTGTGTGAGTGCACATCAAGAATGTCAAGTTGGAACATTGAAAGAACTTAACCCTGCCTAAAACCGTCTGTGGTCATCTTGACACTGCTTTGAACTCCAGTCTGAGTTTTCTGCTGTGAGGGATTTTGAAAGGATACATCATTGTCTTTTTTGTTTTGACTTGTTACTATTGGTGGCAGAAATACTTTTGCTGAAGCAAAAATTAATTTTAAAGCAAAACATATAGGTTTTTATCCTTAATAGTTTTGTTAGATGTGCTTCTTTTTGCCTAAATGTAACAGTGTGGTCCATCAAGTAGAAACAACAAAAGCAGGGTAGATAGAAAACAAGCAGAACCAAGAGTCCTCAAGTAATGTTCCCGTATGTAATCTATGTCCTTCCAGTCCTCCCATTTGTTTGAAATTTTAAATTTAACGCAAATCAGCACCGTTTTTGGCAATGACTCATAAAAGGCAAAATTACAAATTAAACAATGCATCAATCAGTTTGACAGTAAAAGTTTTAACATGTATTGAACAAAAATCATCAAAATGAATGTAACGATACATTTGCCTTATAGTGCATGGTCTAAGCTTGCATTCTCAATATTCTTATCTTAAATGTTTCAGTGTTGATAGTGGCTGTTTCTGGCCTTGAACTCATTTTTAATGGTTCTTTGCCATATTCCTTTTAGAATTTGTGATTTTAATATTTCCCCACTTACTGCACCGCACACATTTACATTGTTCAGCACATGTGACATGTCATGTAAGTATTTTTGAACCTGTCAGTGCCCTTATAGTTAAAGCACACAGCAGGACATATCTGGATTTGCAAAGATGTCTGTTTCAGAAGTTTTCTGCCACAAAAAGTTGAAGTTTAAAGTGAAAGAGACAGTGCACTGTTTCCTGCTGTGCTCACAAATCACTCTGTGTCAGTCTTTTCAATACCTCACAGAATTTAAACCACAGCAGGGTAAATTTGTTCTGCTGGCTTTTGTTCCTACTCATTGACATCTGCAGGGACTGCTGGTGGTTCACAGAGCCATAATAAAAAGCCACACAGCCGACTGTGGAGACCAGCTCAATGGCACTTTCATCAAACCAAACCAGGCAAACTTCTCAATTATTAAATGCTTGAAAGAAGCAACAGTGTTGAAGACTTTGAATAAGTGACTGTCACATTCATCAGTGATGTCTATGAGATGTTTTTTCAGATGACGAGGGTGGGATTATGGAAATGGGATGCAGAAGCAATCCTTTAGCAGTGATTGTCACTGAAATATTTGCAGTTTACCACACAGTAATAACAACGCTTTCATTATCTGGCAAACTGCAGTCAAGCTGTAGCAACTGAGAAATACTATGGAAGCATGAAGGAAGCGAGAAAAAGCTGAAGTAATCTTATTCTTACACCTCATCTATTAGGCCACATCAATCATTTCAAAACTTTTACCAATGGTAAAAATAAAATAAAAAACACTTTGCTATAAAAAAACTACTTCTATTAAATATTAAACAATGTTCTTTGCATTGACAATGGCTGACAATATGTACCAACAGATGCCCAGTTTGACAAAAGAAATCATGTAGACTGTAGTATTATGTACAACCTTAAAACTGGTTGCATTTTGGAATAAACTCACATCAGCTCATTTTAGCCTCTTTGAGGATTTAACCTAAACAATTTATTTAAGTTAAGTTCTAATTCAGGGTTAATAAACTCTTTTTTAAATGTATTCCCTTATTTTCAGCACTATAAGGTGCACTTAAAAGTCTACATTAAAAAAAAAAACAACAACAACAACAGTGCGCTTTATATGTTTTCATTCCGGTTGTTTTTACTGATGTTGCAGCGGTTCTTAAAGGTACGCGGTGCTCTGTCAAAATGGTTAGGTGGATGTATTTGTGAATATGCTAATGTGACTAAGCCAGCTAAAGTGTAGCGTTGTAAGGCTGTTTTTTTTTTTCATGTTACTGGAGGGTGGAAGTTAGCATAGTTGCAGCAACATTTGTTTTAGCGGTGTCAATCTGTTTTTTTCCATGTATCAAAGTTGGGAGTTGCAGGTTTGTGAATATGCTAACCCAGCTAATGTGTAGCAGTGTCGTACAGTTATGTTTCTGTATTTCTAGCAGGCTTAGAGGTTAGCATAATCATATTGATGGTTTTTATTTGCAGTAGTAGTTTTTTTTTTACTTGTTGCAAATAAGGTTGGGAGTTACAGGTCTTGTGAATTTGGAACACACTACACATTAGCCATGTTAGAAGCACTTGCAGTATTAGCAAACATGTTCTAGAATTACTGTGAATGGAGTTAATAAAGTCTGACTTGACAGATTTATCTCTGACTTTTTTGTCTTGCCTAATGTGCCTCATATTTCAGCGCGCATACGTTTGAAAATTGATCATGCATTGACGATGTGGATTTTAATCCGGTGTGCTCTTCAGTGCGGAAAAGACGGTAAATTAAATAAAACCTGGCAGCAGCTCTTAATGTAATTCCAAAGCTTAACTATCATGCAGAATTATTCACATTAATCCTGCAGTCCTGACCCAGAAAAAAAAGAAAAACGAAGAAGGGTTACCCTAAATCTTTTCTAAGACATACAAGTCATGTTATGAGTCCAGCGATGATAACACAAGTTGGCCATGAGCTGCATTTACCATCCTAAAAACATTGCCAGTATCAAACATACACTTTCTAAACTACAATTATTAGCATCTTCATCTCCAGCAGGTTGGACTACTGTAACAATCTAATTGCTGGACTGTTTGAATTAACCTTCACAGGTGTGTCTGGTGAGTCTGGTAATACGTGACGTCATTTCCGGGTGAGCTATTCCCAGTGCTAGTCGTGTATGACTGCTGTCCTCTTGTTTGGCATTAGCCTTACTACTATTGCTTACTCTAAGGGTTATCTGGGTTAATATTCACATCTAGTACCTTTTATTAGCGAATTCACCACTGTTAAACCGCTTGCTGTTCACTTTCTCATTTTGCTAAATAGACCACTTCTCTTTACCTAAACACCGCTAGCCTTAGCTTAAAACCTAGCATGGCCACCACTCCTTCCGCCTCTCCTCCTCTCTCCTGCCCCATGTGCCATATGTTTAGTGATGATCCTGCCTCCTTTAGTGAAAATAGCGGTAGGTGTGTTAAGTGTAGTCTTGTGTTAGACTTGGAGGCCAGGCTGGAGCAGTTAGAAGCGCGGCTCCGCACAGTGGAAGCTAAGCCGGCTAGCCAGGTCGTTACTCGTAGCGCGGGCCGCGCTACCAGGGCTAACTTAGCTAGCACCCCAGCGCCCTCCCAACAGCCGGGAGACAGTCAGGGATTTGTACCGGTTGGGAGGAAACATAGTGCTAAACGCAAAAACTTAGAGCACCCGAGACTCCACGTTAGTAATAGGTTCTCCCCCCTCGGCGACACACCCGCTGAACACTCAACTCTGGTTATAGGCTCTTCTGAAGTTAGAAACGTGGAGCTCCCAGCGGCTACAGTCAGGTGTTATCCGGGGGCCAGAGTTGGTGACATCGAGGGGAACCTTAGGATGTTAGCTCAGAATAAGTCCAGGTTCCGTCGAGTCGTGATTCACGCAGGCGGTAATGATGCCCGACGGAGACAGTCAGAGGTGGTTAAGTTAAACGTAACTTCGGTGTGTAAACTGGCTAAGACGATGTCCGACACTGTAATTTTCTCTGGTCCCCTGCCGAACTTAGTGATGAAATGTACAGCCGCTTTTCATCATTTAACTGCTGGCTTTCTAGATGGTGCCCAGAAAACGGCGTTGGTTTTGTGGATAACTGGAGCGCGTTTTGGGGGAAGCCCGGTCTCATGCGGAGAGACGGCGTCCATCCCACCCGGGACGGTGCCGCTCTTCTTTCTAGAAACATTTCTGCTAGCCTTAGTCTGTTAACCTGACAATCCAGAGACGAGACCCGGGCGCAGAGCAGCAGTGTAAAACGCTCCTCTGAGCCTCCCTTAGGGTCCGAGCTTTAGCTTATGTGCTGAAAGACAAATGAAAGGAGCGCGTCATAGAAACCTTAAAGTGACAGACAGCAGTTCTCACAAGCAGAATTATGATGTAATTAAATGCGGTTTATTAAACATTAGATCCATTTCATCCAAGTCCCTCTTAGTCAACGAGTTAATTACTGATAAAAACCTTAGTCTTTTAGCCTTAACAGAAACTTGGCTCCATCAGGATGACTATGTTAGATTGAATGAAGCAACCCCCCCCACTTATGCTAACTATCAGAAATCCAGGATTTCAGGTAAAGGAGGTGGTTTGGCAGTAATATCACAGTCTAGCTTACTTCTCAGCCCTAAAGTTAAAAATGCTTATAATTCATTTGAAAACATCATATTGTCTTTAAGTCACCCAAACAGGAAAACTCCAAAACCTGTTTTACTCATAATTATTTATCGCCCCCCCGGCCCATATTCAGAATTTTTAACTGAGTTTTCCGACTTCCTATCGACTATTGTCTTAGATTCTGATCAAATTATAATATTAGGGGATTTTAATATTCATGTTGATGACCCCAGTGACTGCCTAGGAAAGGCTTTTGCAGCTTTATTAGATGATGTTGGTTTCACCCAAAGTGTGAATGAACCCACTCACTGTCATAAGCACACCCTGGACCTTGTTCTAACCCATGGTATAGAGATCAGCCAGCTGAGTGTCCTTCCTCTTAACCCCATCATTTCTGATCACTTTATGATTACCTTCCAGCTTACACTGGAACATCCTTCTGCACCAGTGAATAAGAAACAGCTTAGAAGAACCTTAACTGACCGTTCTGTGTCTGAGTTTAAACACACAGTTCAGCCAGTACTTAGTGATATTCTGAGAAAATACTCTGAGACCAGCTCCCATAGTATCAGTCCTAGTATAAATGACCACTTTGTTAATGATGCCTTACAAGCCCTCAGGAGTACACTCGATGTTGTTGCCCCCTTGAAACCTAAGTTCGTCAGACAAAACCGAGTAGCACCGTGGTTTAACGCTGAAACTCGTTCTCTTAAACAAGAAACCCGTAAGTTGGAAAGGGAATGGCGCCGCTCCGGTTCAGAGCAGTCTCTGAATACCTGGAAACATAGCCTTTTAAATTATAAAAAAGCCCTGCGTAGAGCTAGAAGCCAGTACTATTCAACCTTAATATCAGAGAATGGAAATAATCCAAAATTTCTTTTTAGCACTATTGCTAAATTAACTCACAGTCAGAGCTCAGTAGAACCACATGTTCCTGTTTCTCTCAGCTCTGATGATTTTCTTACATTTTTCGACAGTAAAATCTCAAATATTAGACATAAGTTAAATCAAGTTATTCCTACTATCAGCCCAGAGCAGGCTGAAGCGGTAGAAGTGGAGGCATCCATAGAAAGCTCTGTAACATTGGACTGCTTCACTGCTGTGGATCAAGCGGAAATAACATCAATTATTACGTCCTCCAAATCCTCAACGTGTCTGTTAGACCCAATTCCCACTAGACTTTTTAAAGAAACTTTTCCCCTAATTAATGATCCCATATTAACAATGATAAATGCCTCTCTGGAAACGGGTTACGTGCCACAGTCTTTTAAATATGCAGTTGTTAAACCTCTTCTGAAAAAGCCCAGTTTGGATCCTAGCATCTTGGCCAACTATAGACCGATATCAAACCTGCCCTTTATTTCTAAAATCCTAGAAAGAGTTGTAGTTAAGCAGCTTTACTGCCACCTACAGGACAACAGCCACTTTGAAGACTTTCAGTCGGGGTTTAGACCTCACCACAGTACGGAAACTGCACTAGTTAGAGTCTCTAATGACTTGTTATTGGCCTCAGAAAAGGGACTACTTTCTATTCTGGTCCTGTTGGACCTCAGTGCAGCCTTTGACACTATCGACCACGGTATTTTACTCCATAGATTAGAGCAGGACATAGGGATCAGAGGATCTGCTCTCCAGTGGTTTAAATCCTATCTGTCCGATAGGTATCAGTTCGTTAATGTAAATGGCCATTCCTCTCAGTGCACTCGAGTCAACTATGGAGTCCCACAGGGCTCAGTCTTGGGACCGATCCTGTTTACGCTTTATATGCTACCCCTAGGAAACATAATCAGGAAACACAGCATTAATTTTCATTGTTATGCCGACGATACGCAGTTGTATTTATCCATGAAGCCTGACCAGAATGACCAGATAGAGAAACTGAACGCCTGCATCAGTGACATCAAGACCTGGATGACAATTAATTACCTCCTCTTGAACCCAGAAAAAACTGAGGTCATTATACTTGGTCCTAAAAACCTCAGAGATACTCTGTCTGCTCAGATAGTCTCCCTGGATGGCATAAGTATAGCCCCCAATTCCACAGTTAGAAACCTTGGGGTTTTACTTGACCAGGATTTATCATTTAAGGCTCACATATCTCAGGCGTGCAGAACTGCCTTTTTTCACCTGCGGAATATTGCTAAGATCAGAAATATACTTTCTAAGAGTGATGCTGAAAAACTCATCCATGCATTTGTTACGTCGAGGCTGGATTACTGTAACTCCTTGTTAGCAGCGTGTCCTAAGAGTTCCTTAAGAAGTCTCCAGCTTGTTCAGAACGCAGCAGCTAGATTGTTAGCTGGAACTAGCAGAAGAGATCACATCACTCCTGTGTTAGTTTCGCTCCATTGGCTCCCAGTTGATTCCAGAATCAAGTTCAAGATCCTCCTGTTAACCTATAAGGCCTTACATGGATTGGCCCCGTCCTATATTAAGGACCTCATAGTCCCTTACCATCCAATGAGAACACTTCGCTCGCAAAATGCAGGACTGCTTGTGGTTCCTAGAATTAGTAAAAGTACGGTTGGAGGTAGAGCTTTTAGTCACCAAGCCCCTGTCTTATGGAATAAACTCCCAGCTCATGTAAGAGAGGCCGACTCAGTTTCTACATTCAAAGCTAGACTGAAAACATTCCTCTTTGGACAGGCTTATTGTCAGACTAGTTAGTATTCAGAGATTATTTAACTTAATGTTAATTTGTTTAAATTAAACTTAATAATAACTATTTCTTTTAAAAGGCTGCTAGAAGTTGAAGCTGGGGTAACTATGGTGCACTGGGGTTCTGTCCTCTTTCCTTTTTTTACTTCTACCCTTCCTCTCCTCTATTCTTGATCATAATTCATGTATTGTCCCTCTTTTCCTCTCCCCTCCTGGGGAGTGGGGGTGCTTCCAGACTCCAGTTGGCTTATCCGTGCTCCAGTTCCTGACCGTTTACCTCGCCTTTGCTCCTGCTCCTACACCTGGCTGTGGATCCTGCCTCTGGCTCATCTCTGGCTCGTCTCTGCTCTGTACCTGACCGAGTACCTCGCCTCTGCTCGTGCTCCTACACCTGGCTGTGGTTCCTGTCTCCGGCTCGACTCGCGCCTTTGACTGTCCCCACAACCACGGCTGGATGAAGCTCGTCTGCTGGACTTTTATATGTGTAGTTGTAGATTTAGATAAGTTAATTCTTCTCTAAGATTTCTGGTAAATCGCCTGTCCGTCCTGGGGGAGGATCCCTCCTTCATGTGGGCACCCCTGAGGTTTCTTCGTTTTTTCCGGAATCCGTTTTTTTTGGGAGTTTTTCCTTACCGCGAAGGGGGGTCTAAGGGCAGGGATGCCAGTATAGCTTAGTCAGTTTGTTAGTTCATTTTAGTATTTTTCTATTGAACTCTTTGTATTCGTGATCCTTTTGATTTCATGTTTTACTTCGAAGCCCATCGAGACGACTGTTGTTGTGATTTTGGGCTATACAAATAAAATTGAATTGAATTGAATTGAATTGAATTGAATTGAATTTGAAGGCAGCTGCAGTTCATCCAGAAAGCTGCTGCTCAGGTCCAGACAACAACCAGGAAGTGCAACCACATTGGTCCTGTCCCCAGGTCTTTGCACTGACTTCCCGTCGCTCAGAAAATTGACTTGGAAACAGCTCTGCTTGTGTTCAATTATCTCCTTGTGTAGCACCAAAGTACTTCTCCGGCATGTTGGTTCTTTATCAAGCAGCTCAGATTCTGAGAAGCTCAAGGACAAACTTTCTGGTAATGCCAGGGCTGAACACACCAAAGTTTTAGTTTTACGCTGCTGCAATCAGGAACAATGTTCTTGGTGATGTGAGACCAACCTCTACTCAGACAATGTTAAAGCCCAGCCTAAGAACAATTCCTTTTAGATCAGTGTTTTGCATTAGAAGGTCTTTCATAGGAACCCTTGCCTCTTACCTTGGTTTAAAATAAAATGCTAATAGTAATTTTTTTTTTTATTGTATCTTTTTTTTTCTGCTTTTATTTATCTGTAAAACACTTTGAGTTTACGTGTTTGCAAAACCAGAATCATAAAGTTAAAAGATCTTTGTTTTAAGAAAAAGTGTTATTTTGTCTTATAAGAAAAATAATCTTATCAAGTAAGTTTCTCAAAATCAACATAATCTTATTTTGAGAAAATTTGTCTTAGTGACTAGATTTTTTTGTCTTAAAATAAAATTTTTTGGGTGTTTCTTACCCCCATTGACATATTTTTTGGCTTATTTAAAGAATATCCACAAATGGGGTAAGACATTTTTTTAAGGGTCCTGTTTTTGTAGGGTGGATAAACTGTGCTGCACAAAAGCCTTGCCCTCATGTTTTAAGAACCTGCCATATGTATCACATACTCAACAAAATAGAGACTGATTGGATTTGTTTTCTCCTCCACATCGATTCTAACTTTGATTACACAGAGCTGACTCCATATTTGCTTCCATTGAACCGGCGGTCAGAAAGGATCAAATGAGGCTCTTTTTTGGTGAAGCAAAGATATCTCTTTTTGTTGTTTGACGAAAAAATCTTTAGTTTAGTAAAGTATTTTTTTTTTCAACATAAAAACCTATATAGAAATGTATGACAAAGCCACATCAAAGGCAGGTATTCTTTTGAAAGACCTTAATGCTGCGTGGTTGAATAGGTTTCTAATTGGCTTTAGTCTGCGCAGTGGTTAGGTCTTCTAACCCCAATTGAACAATGGAAGTGCACCTTGAGTCAGAGTTCTCTGATGTTATGTTCACACCAGGCATGTGATTTGCATTCAGGAATACGCTGAACTCGTGTTCTTGAACATGCTTTTAGCATGTGGTGCTGAGACAGTCACTTCCCCATACTAGCGCATGTACTAACAGTTGGAAAATGTTTGGTGCAAAATGTCAAAGTCATGCAAGTCTCATAAATCCTGCTCCAGACTTTTTCTTTCACAGCTCTATTCCGACACATGAAAGACTCGGTGTCCTAAAATTCCAGCAGAGCACAAACCGCAATAATTCATTTCTCTTTCATGATCAGTACTAACGCTAACCATATGTCACTACTAAAGTTAAGTCAATGGCTATACGTTTTGAACGCAGAGCTAAAAAACTTGCATAGCGATGTGTGAACATGAGTGCATGTGCGCTTCTGAGGGCGGTGTGAACGTAGCATAACATCAACTGCCTCTGGTCACTAATTTAGTATGAAGACCATGAAGTCTCTGCTTCATGGTTTCTTTGCATGAGGTGTGCCCAATACTGTTTTTTTTTGTCCTGCAGGTGTTTAGCCTTTCTTTTTTTTCTTCACAACACAAATAAAAAATTGCTTCAAATAATGATTCCTATCATATTTAAACTCGTCACATCTTTAAATGACCCTGCAAAAGAACGGAAGCACTGTCACTTTTTAAAGTCAAGCTGCATTGGAATAAAAATGTTTTTAAAAGACCAGAGAAAATTATTATTATATTAATACAATTTTCTACTGATTTACATAAAAGCTGCCAGAATGATGGCTCTGAAGTGTACCACCAACACAAGAACATTACCAGTCCACAGTTTGGAGCTTTTTTGTAGTAACCCACCTACTTAAAATATGGTGACAGGTGATTCATCTGACTGCATCACTCTGTTGCATTACTGTTGGCCGGCGTGTTATGATTTATGCAGCAGAGAACTCCCAAATGTTCATTCATCTTTTTTTAATGAGGAGGTTTATGCACAGCAGCTTTACTGTAAAGGCCCTTCATCTAAGGGTCAGTGGACTGTTCTTGATGACAATATCCAACCGCAAAAGAAGTTCTTCATCAATCACATTCTTTAAGAAGGAACTGTCATCCATGAAGAAATTGTCCATGAAAAATAAAAAAGTGTGCACAGCAGTTCTAATTATGGGTTTTGTGTAAACCAAAACAATAAGTGCTTCCTTTTTTTTTAGACGTTAATGTTATTTATAAAATATTTAAATACTATTTTTTTGAGGGGAAAGTTCCAAGTAAATTAAGTCCTTTTCTGTACTGTGAACTCTGTGGACTCAGTCTGAATGGGCAGGGAGTGTCAAAAAAATCTATATCTTCGTTGATTTATGTTTGGTTTCACTCAAATCCTGAGATCAAACTGCTTGGAAACCTCACCTTGTTACAGCAACTGCCTGTTTGTGGGTGGAATAGCCTGAAACAAGCATTGACCATGAAGAAAAAACCATTGCAAGAAGAAAATCAGCTCGTACTACTAGTACTTTCACCTTTTCACTATGACACTATGACAGAACAAACTGTGATTCCTGCTTTATCTGTTGTGCACAGCTCTTTCATCTAATTGCTCTGTGGGCTGCTGGACAGTTTGTTTGCATTTACAATGTTAAATCACTTAAGAGTTTACTTTCAAGTGGAACAAGACCAGCTAGTTGCATTCAAAGTTCAGACAAGCTTTAACAGCCACCAGAGAAAAAGAGAAATAGTCGAAACAAGGACTGAAAAGGTCAGCCTGACAGACATAGCCATTTAGCCTTCCATTAAATTCTTTGAATCTTATTTAAAGTGACATTTATTTAAAAAATCTGGATTTAGTCACTGACAAACATGTTTAGAAGTATTTTTTCTGCAGTTTTTATGTAAATTAAAAACAATTGTATCGTCTTATTTCAAATTTAAATTCCTCTTCTTGTGTACAGATCATTGACTGTATATGAGAACTGGACTAAGTGATTGTGACCTCACCCATTGAAAATGACATGCTTCCGGCTCCAACAGGATGAAGTCAATTCAGACCCCTTTTTTGCTACATACTTGTGGCCATGTTGTAACTAGAAAGTTTTAGAAAGCAGTGATTAGTCCAAGTCAGTCTAAGTCTACATTTCTATGGCAAACACTCTCTCCAATTAAGAGTGAGCATGTTGGAAGGCCACACTCCTTACACTGAAAGCAGGCTCAAGATAATCTGTCAATCTAATGCCATCAATGTGTGAAGGAAGACTATATGCATTCATTGATACTCTTATTAACTTGAATAACTTGACCTACAGAAAAAAATATGAAAAAAGGTTAGGATTATCAGGAACATGTTTAAAAAAGGCGGTAGCTGTTTATTTCTCAATATAAGTCTATGGGATTTTAACTGTTTGGGACCAGCAAGTACCTCATGTTTAGAACAGGAGGGGAAATAGGTAACTCAGTTTAGTTCTCATATACATTCAATGGTATAGACTCTTTTTTTTATTCATGCAAAAAATAATCTTTATATAGACAGCTGGATAGCTCAGTTAGTAAGAACTGGCCCACAGGAAACCAGGGTTCGATTCCCAGGGGCGGAATAAACTATTAATGAGGTAATTACAATAACAATGATCAGCTATTAACATAATCTAATAAAGGCCCTTGGGCAAGAACCTTAACCCTTGTGCTATCCTAGGCACTTTAACATTGGAAGTTGGCTCACCTAGACCCACTAGACAGTGCGCTGAACCTTTTTTCTTCAATGATTTTGGAACCTCACTGGTGTCCATGGATTACATGAAATCTTTCCACCTTTATCCACCTACCTCATAACCCATGACAATGAAACACATGTCATGCCGGCTCAGACGTTGCCTGGCAAACAAGGTCTGCTTGAGGTGCTGGGAAACCAAAGCATCCTGATGGAAAGTAAGCTACTGGAACAAGACGGAAATGGACTAGATGTGTAAATACGGTTCTGTTGGAATGCTGCTACTCAAGTAACCCTACTCAGAGAGGTTACATTCTGAGAATGTGTAGTGAATGGATGCTTTGAAACCCACAATCAAGGCTAGCTGCCAAGCAACTAGCAGCTCAATGTTCTTTTTTTTCTTTTTCTTGCAATGCACTAACATCCACAAACGGCAACTCCTATCACAACTTGAAAGTGAAGCGGTACAACACAATTGCAACACCGCAGGAGACCCAGAACACCAGGTTAGAGAGGAGGCTATACCTGAAAGGCAAGATCATGTCTAGAATGAATACCAGAAAACTCCGACACTATCTACAGCGGTAAAGTGATGTACCTCCTGGAAACTCTGAATGAAGCATTGAGGGAAATCCCTACCTCAACAATCACAGAAACCAATGAACTGGTTTACTCTTCAGCAGCAATGATCCTTGAGATGCTTGGCCATTAGAGCAACCATGGGAGAAAACAATACCCACCGTGGAAGCAACAGTTGGAGGCTAAAATCAAGGCAGCTCGGAGGGATGTGAGTCCGTTGACAGAGGCCCAAAGAGGTACAATGAAAAGGCAAGTACCTCAGACATACAGCCAGATTCCCATGCTTGAAGCAATGGAAACTGCCAAACAAAAGCTCCTGGACCTGAGCAGCCGCCTAAAGAGGTACACAAGACACAATAAGGCCAGACGGATGAACAGGCTGTTCGCAACTTAACCTGTGAAAGTGTACGCTCAGTGACAGGATCAAAAGAGCAGAGCAGACCCACCAAGGCTGAAAACTGAACAGTACGGGGAAAGTATATAGTAGAAAGAAGCAGCACATAACAGCAATGTTCAATGGCTGGTCTCTCTGAGAAATGAACATAGCACCCTCCCGGAAAAGAAATCCAGTAACCATCACAATGGCAGATATTGAAGAAAGAGTCTCAGGTATAAAGAACTGGACAGCACCAGGCCCTGACATTATACCTGCCTACTGGCAAAAGAAACTTACTGAACTCCATGAGCGCCTGGCAGCACAATTGAACCAGCTGCTAAGAGATGTGACTCACCCCTAATAGCTAACGGAAGGGCGAACGATCCTGATCCAGAAAGATCCCTCAAAGGGTGCAGTACCATCCAACCATCGACCAATAATCTTTCTCTCCACAACATGGAAGCTCCTGTCAGCCATCATTGCAGCCAAGATAAATAGACATATTGATCAATACATGAGGAAGTCACATAAGGGCACTTAGGTAGAGATTCTAGAGGAGCAAAACTCAAGCTTGCAGGTCACGGCACACTAACCTGGGCACAGCTTGGATTGATTACAAGAAAGCCTATGACTCAATGCCACACACGTGGATCACTGAATGCTTGGCTCTACAAAATCTAAAGAACTCCAAGAGTCTTTATCGGAAACTCGATGAAGCTGTGGAAAACCCCCCTTGAAGCCAATGGGAAGCCACTTCCCAATAAACAGTTATGCACTGCCAGTTATCCACGGATGTTAAGACACGAAAGCTCCTCACCTTAAGTGGAGGGTTTCATCACAAATCCATCATCCTGAGACTGTACGCTAGCCACAAGGCAGGAAGCTGAGGACCAGTGAGCGTGGATGCTACTGTCCAAGATGAAACATCCAAGATGCATGAAAACATCAAGCTCAAGGCTCCAACTGACAGTGTGCTCAGTGAATGTCTCAGGCAATGGAGGGCAGAGGATGCAGTGTTGGAGGACAGATCCTCATGGGAGGACAAACCCCTGCACGGGATGTACCACCAGACCATAACTGAAGTGGCTGATACCAAGGAGTCCTAGAAGTCCTACCAATGGCTAAAAAGGGCTGGCCTACAGGACAGCACTGAAGCACTCATCCTGGCACCTCAGGAACAAGCCCTGAGCACCAGAGCGATAGAGGCTCAGATCTACCACACCAGACAAGACCTAAGGTGTAGGCTGTGCAAAGAGGCGCTTGAAACAATCCAGCAGCGTGTAAGATACTGCCAGGGAAAGCATACATGTAGCGCCAACAACCAAGTGGCTGGAATAATATACAGGAACTTGTGTGTAGAATGAGAATGAGAGCAAAGATTCTGTGGGACTTCCAGATCCAAACTGATAGGATGGTAATGGTGAACCAACCAGACATTGTAGTGGTGGATAAAGAAGGGAAAGAAAAAGGAACAAGAGAAACTGGAGAAATACCAGGTACTCAGAGAAGAGCTGGATAAAGCCTTAGGCTCTAATATTTTAGTTTTATTTGGTCTTTTTAGCTAAAACGGATGCCAATACTATTAAAACAAGTTATGTCAAAGTTTCTTTTTTTCTTGCCATTTTATCAAAAACGTGATTGATACACTTTAGGGCTCACTGATGAATATTTCAAGCGCTTTAAGGCTGTATTTGCAAACAGAGATCAAACGTGTTTTTCAGAGGTTGACTGCAATAACCCTGCCTTAGAAAAATACTCTTTTATTACAGCAAAGAGATTTAAATTTAAGCCAAATTAAAAGCTATGCAATTACTAAATTGCCTTTTCGCTCTGCAGATTACCATAAGGCTTCCTCAAACTTTGAGGATCAGCGAAAGGCAAGTTATTGTGCACAAACATAACAATCAGGTCACCTGTAATAAATAAAGAAACTCAAATGTTTCACACTTCTTAAGTCTTAAAACTCAAGATTAAAGCAAAACATTATTCCAACTATTCTAACTATGATTCCACACTATGATGAAGTTACTTCCTTTAACATATTCTGGCTTTTTTGGCATACAGTGATCCCTCGCTATAACGCGGTTTACTTTTCACGGTTTCGCTACTTCACGGATTTGCATTGTGTTCTGCATTCTGATTGGCTAAAAAGTCACTCCGCTTCTTCTCTACCTGTGCGTCAATAACGTTGCAGTTTAATATGCACACGTACGTAAAACAGCTTGTCAAATTTAAATTACATACGTGCAAATTCTCTAACAATTTCGAGTTTCTCTTAAACCCATAAAAAAATAGCGACAACAACTGCCTATCACTATGTTCTTCTCCCGAACAAACACAGCTGCACCGCGGGCTTTATAAGAAGAAAACACTGCAGAGTGGAGTCAGGATGCAGCGGTTCAGTCTGTAGTGCAGTGAAACACACCTGAGTCACTATTTGTCCGACTGTACTTTGTAATTTTTTCGTAATCATTTGAAATTTTCTCCCGTTTAATCCAATTACTCGGGTCGCGGTGGGCGGGGCTAATCTCCGCAGTTTGAAGCCTTCTGTTCACATTGATTTAAATGATATTTGACAGTACAGTACAGAAGTTATTTGTTGAAAAAAAAACGTTTCTAAAGTACTTTGATTTGTGAAACAAATGCTTGAGCCTGTAAATGGTTTGTTCTTTCTTTTCAATGTATAATAGAGTATTTAATTGTGTAATAATTGTAAAAACAATTAAGGTTTCTACTTCACGGATTTTGCCTTCTTTTTGAAACGTAACCCCCGCGAAAAACAAGGGTTTACTACATTCAACATTCGTACTGCAAAAAATTGTTACAGTTTTTTAAAAAACAATCAGTAATTCACTAGGTAATACGTCTTTTTACATACACACAAGCAACACACAAGCCAAAAAGAAAAGAATGCTGATTTAAAGTGGAGGGTCAACAAAGTAGTGGGGGGGGGGGTCAACATATTAGTTAGAGTTTCCAATTATTCATTCATTAAAATCCTTTTCAAATAAAAGCTTTATAAATAAGTTCAGAAAACTCACGTTTTAATTTCTGCCACTGACTACGTTTACATGCCTACTATATTCTAAAAAAAATAAATAAATCATATTCTAGATAACGTATAGTTCAAAATAATGCTTTTTTATTTGTCACAGTAACAGAGTTTCTTTATTTACAAGTTCCGCAGAAATTGAAATAATACACAGTCCCATAATGTCAGGGTCATTTTCCATCAACAACTCCTATCTACCCACAGAAAATAACCACTCCTGAGATTATACAAAGAATTGTCTGCATGATGTTTTTTATTTTCTAAGTTGAAAGCATGTTTTTAGTTAGTCAGCAAGTGGAACCATTAAGCCTATTAGCCTGCAGATCCTCTGCTTTTGACTGCAAGTAATGTGCAGAGCAAGAATGTTTCAAATAAAATCAGCATTCTTTATGTTTCTTTGTGTGGCTATCTGAAATATGACTTCATTCCAAATAACATGATTAAATAAGTGCATTGACATGACTGTGCTTTATCTTTTCTGTAAGGTTATATGGGATAGGACTGGAATATTTGATAGCATGTAAATGTAGTCACTATCATGACATTGTCTAGTTTCATGCTAAATGTTCATTTCTGTACTGGACCAAATGTAAACACAGTTGTTCAGCTACAGTGTGATATCTGGAATAATTGGAAACATCTAACCATTCAGATTGGGGCGTAAAGAAAGAGTCAAGGGTGCACAGGTTAACGTAGGTTAAAAGTGTCTTTTTAAGGGGGCATACATGATAAATGTATTTACCTCTCTGATGAGCCTTGTAATTTGATTTAGAGTTTTTATTTTTAGGCTGATGCGGGGGATCATACCTCACACTCCCTGGAGCCAGAAATTGTGCAGGTGCAGGAACCAGTGCCGTTGCCTAGCACCTCCAATGCTTCTGGGGTGGCAGCGGGGTTGTAGCTCATGTAATACTCTTGAAGCTGGGAGCTGAGGTTTTGTTCTGGTTCCGGACTCTTTTTGCGGCGCTTTCGTCCCACCATGGATCGCTGCTGGAGCAACCTAGTTGCACCTGGGTAGCGCCGCCACAGTACATAAATTATTGTCAAGATTAGGGACATGGTGAAGAAGAGGGCCACACTACCCACCACTACTTTGTGCAGAGTCATATGCTCGATCACTGGGGGGGGTCTGTGAGTAGGTCGAGTGCGCACTGGTGAGTCTCTGGGATTTTTGCTCATATGCCCAGGAAAGGTAGGGTGAGGAATAGGTCGAGGTCTGAAAGGAGAGAGGGGGCCCAAAGTGTTGGTTGGTGGCATTGGTGGAGAGCTGGTAGTGGGGGCAAAGGTTGGTTCAGCAGTGCCCTCAGAAGTTAGCTCCAGTGTAGGTAAAGGTGTTTCCGTCAAAACATAATCAGTTTCCTCACAAATGGCATGGTTCCGTGTGACTTCCATGATTTTTTCTCCCTGCATATACTTGGGGCTGCTGCATATCATTGTAGTGTCTTTACTGCCCCGGAAATTTCTCAGCCAAGCTACAATTGGGCAAATGCCAGTTCCACAATCCCACATGTTGCCAGCTAAGCTTATGGAGGTGAGTGAGATCCACGCTGACACAGCCTCCTGCGACACATTGGACAGTTTGTTGGATTCCAAGTTCAGGACTTGAAGGTTGGGCAAACAGTGGAACACAGCTGGGTCCAGGGTCTGAATTTCATTTCCAGATAGGTCCAGTTTTTGCAGGGTATACCAAATCCAAGGAAGGCCCTGATTGACCACTCTAATGCGATTCCACTGCAGGTAGAGTGACCTGAGATTGGCTAAGCGGGGAAACAAAAAAAAGTTGATCCTTGTGAACTGGTTGTGCTCCAGATGCAACTCCATCAGCCTCTGTAACCCCAAAAAAGTGGTGCGGGTAAGAGCCTTGATCCGATTGTAGCCCAAATCTAGGAACTCTAAACTTCGACACTCCAGAAAAACTCGAATCGGGATATTAGAGAGACCATTGGAGCGCAGGTGAAGGTTTTGCAGTTTACGTAAACCATGAAATTGACCAGGTTGCAGGATTTCAAGCTTATTAAATGACAAGTCCAGACTGCGAAGATTGGGGATGCCATGAAATGTTGAATTGTGTAGGGATGTGATCCTGTTAGAGCTGAGTATTAGCTCTTTCAACCTCCTAACCCCTTGAAATGCTCTGCTGTCAATAGCTGAAATCTGATTGTGGTCGAGGTAAATCCAAAGAATCTGGCTGAGGTGAGCAAACTGATAGGGTAGCAGGGTGTGAAGTTCATTGTAGCGCAGAGAAAGGCCCTGGCAGCCCACCGAGATGTTTTCTGGCACTTCTAAAAATCCAGAAGAGTCACAATGGACAGTTTTTCCCTCGCAGCGACAGCTGTTGGGGCAGGTGCGCTCCCCGAAGCTGAACAACAGCGGAGCTCGCAGGAGGAGGAGCAGAGGGAAGAGGATGTGCCTCAGTCGTCCATCACACAAAAGTGCACCTGTAAAGGCAGAAAAATGGACAGGGTGACTATCAAGTTGCATGTCATTACTTTCCATTCAGTCTTTGATTTAAATCAATGTATGGTGAGTTTGATAAATTCCACAAAACTACTAAAATAGAGGTACATTTAGTAAAATTTGACATTGTTCATATTTGAAACGTGCATTTTTGCTGGGCAGTTTTCTTCAGCAAGTAAAAACTTTTGGTCTTTTGCTGTAGTTGTAGCCAATGTTGGCGAAGGCTTTGCTTTCTTTAAATATAACCCACAAAACAGAAAACAACTGAAGTATTTCCTCCTCTGGAAAGAAAGAAAAAAACAAACAAGAAAAGCCACATCATTGCTTTTTTAATCCACAGGAATCCAAACCAATCCAAATCCAAACCTGTTTCTCCAAGTCCCACTTAAATCGTTTTTTGATCTATTTTCAAAGCGTTCCCAGTGGTCTTTTCATCGTGATTTTTTTAGCCCAAAAACCTGTTGTTTTGTAGGACATACATAGTTTATGCAGAGCAGCAGGAGTTCATTAAAAATTCACCCCTGAGTGAATACTCAGAAATAAAGTTTTAATCTTAATTTTCTTTATATATATCCTCCATCATTAGAAAAAAGGACACAAGAACATGTCAAAAACAAATGTAAAAACACAATTTTTATTAGGGTGGGTCTTTAAATAGAACATTTTATGAAATATACCACAGAACAAGTGAACCATATAACACATTTCAGAAGTTTTCACTAATTTCACCATTGATTCTAATGGGTTAAACAATAAGCCCCTCCCACTGGGTGCACATTCAATTAACCAATTTTGGCCAACCAATCAAGGTTTACAATAACACATTTTTCTTTCATCAAAAACATTTCCATCACAATAATTAATATTACAATATGATTTATTAGAAGAGAAAGCTTTATAAAATGAACTCAGTTTCAAATAAATCTATAAGGAAGTTGGTCATGTGACCAAAACACTGCTGGGCACTGGTCAGCTTCTATTGGCCAACTGTAAATAACACTGGACAAAGTTGATATCAGTATCAGCATGCTCCCATGGATGCCCACATGACTGGGTACAGGGGAAAACAGGTAAGTAGAAAATAGCGTGTATGGTAGCATGTGCCGAGATCAGTAACAGGTTTATCGACTTCTTGGTTTCTTTCTGGAGGTATTTTCTGTGTCATGCTGTCTGCACAAACCACACAAGGTCACAAGAAGAAATCCTAATGTTTTCCTGGGAGGAAGAAGGATCAGTGGTTATACTGAGGTCAGTTATAGCCAGCTAAGATGTCTTTCTGAAAATAAAAAAAGTCAAGGTGAGATATTTTTTTAATAAACACAGCAGATGCTTTGCCACTGAGCCATCTGTTGTTGTGTAGGAGTGTAAAAACAGTAGATTTTCTTAAGTGATATTCATGGAGGCCTGCATGGTGGCTTGGTGGTTAGCCCTGTTGCCTCATGAGTTTTTAGTGACGGATGAATGGTTTACCATGGAAAATCACAACCTCAGCCCCCCAGAAAACGATTTGGAGATAAACAACAAGAGAGCTCAACATTTCTCTTCCTCCCTGAAGTCTGACCTTATGAAAGAGAACAGAAGAAATGAACACAATGTCACACAAAACCAGCCCTGCAAGATTGCAAAAAGTTTGAAAGAAAAACAGGAGCTTTATACAGTTTGGGCATTATACAATCAATGAATCAAACTTTATTTAGATAAAGTGACTCCCATACTTTGTGCAGCTTTATGATAAATAAAAAAACAGACATCTAAATCCATGGCGTAAATAATTCATTTTACACTGCAAAGACTGAATCTTAAGAAAGTCAAAGAGCTTTGTTTAAAAAAAATGCCTTACCAATCTTGATAATCTTCTCAAGACATTTTTCAATGGTAAAATAATCAAAGTTTGGGAAAACATGTCTTTGTGACTAATTTTTTTCTTAAAAAGCCTATATCATGCTTTTCTCAATCAGAGTAAACTGTATCCATATCACAATATACGACTTTTAGCAAACTAAAGAACGATTTTTTGGTGAAATGCGAGTTATTTTCTCTGCTCGTTTTCCAACCTGGAAGTAAGACAATTCGATCTCTGAGGCTCCGCCTTTCTCTCCGTGTGGATGCCGCTTAATTCATGATATCAACCTAAAGTCGGCGCTGGCAGTGTGACTGCGCTTCGCCCACAAAAACCATCAACATCCAAACTTCTGCAAAGATGGATGTGCATATTGTTCATATAAAAGAAAGTTGTTTTTGTCAAACACCGTTCGCTCCGTGGAGAAATTGGGTGTGTCTGTTAGCCTGGGGGCGGTCCTTGCTGCGCAGACACTTCCTGAAGGGGCTGTCCCTCACTTTGTGACTTCACAATGTGAGCACCCACTCGTCTTCGTGGATTGGGAGGGGCTGGTGCTCAGTGTGCAGGTTTTTAGAGGGATACTCAGAGATGACTGAATAGATCAAAATACCGCTTTAGGGTTGTTGTTTTTATAAGGAACTAACAGACTCAAAACCTTTATTTTGCATGACAGGCCCTTTAAAATAGAAATTCTTGGTAATACAATTTTCTTCCCCCATTAGCAGATTTCTTTTCTTTGCTTATTTAAAGAAAATCTGCCAATGTAGTTAGGATTTTTGACTTATTTCTTATATTTATATTTCATAGGACAGCAAAAAAAGTAATTACATATTTCCTCTTGGTGAGATATCCAGCCAGCTGAAATAAACAGACCAACCACCCTCATAATGTTGATATTGATTAAAAGCAAGAAAGAACCACCTCTGTGAGCACAGCGGGCTGAAAAAAAAAAACCCTCAAAGTGGAGTCATTTTTAAACAAGCCTTCTATCCAGCTTATAGATCTATTGATCTTCATCCTAGGAAAAAAAGAGTGAATCGGAGCGCCATCCTTTCTTTTTTCTCTTGACAGAAGTTGTTTACCCTGCTTAAAGTTGTCCATCAACTGAGAAATAAAATAAGCTCCGAGAGAGCATGTGCACACGTACAAGCAGCTGTTCCAGCTGCCGCAAGACAAAACACTTGGGCTCCAATTACAACAATGAAAAGCAATGTTTTTTAATACAGAGGGCAGTGCAGTGCTCACATGTTAAATAGTAAACAGCTTTTGATCTAAAACGTACAGTGGCCAAGTAGTGTACTTCACACCAAAAGATCAATCAATTTGATTTTTGATTTGATTTGAAATGGTTTATTTCAAGCGATCAAATAAGAAATCAAATTTAGGATAATTAGACATATTAATAAATATTGCTTGAAAGGGAGGGGAAGGAAGCGAATTTATATAATCCCACCCCATTATACCGTAACCTTTTTATTACATGATTTATCATTATCCGGTTCCAAGCTTTTATCAGACAGAATTAAGGATCCTGAAGTATCAATAAAGCACATGACAAAGATGAATTACTCAAGGTCATCGTAGTCATGTTTTTTCTTAGGGGCCATGGTCAGCTCTCTTGCTTTGGAGTAAAATCAACTTTTAAGTCACTTGAAGATAGTTGTGTAGCCGCGGTGAGCCGCGCTGTCACCCGGAACCGGAAAAAATGCAAAAACATGCTCACAGCAATTAAAAAGGCAAAACAAATAAAAACAAATAACATTACATTTTAGAAATTAAAACAAATTTACAGAAACAAGAAAAGTGATTTAAAAAATGAAACAAAATACAATCAAAAATGTTGAAAAAAAAAGTCCAAGATGAACAGGACAATTTGAGTTTTGATGATTTGAGTTTTTTCAAATCTCTTTATGTCTGCATACTAATTATAGTTTTATGATTAATATGGAGCATATCCAGTATCACTTTATGCATAATAACTTTCAGCTGAAATGATGGACAAACATCATCATCCAATCAGCAATGTCAAAGTGTCAAAGTCATTTCCAGGAATCAAAAGGAAATGTTGTCTTTTCATGATTTTTGGAATTGTGTTTTGTTTTTTGGAATTTTTTTTATCTGTTAACTTTTTAATTGTAGTTCTAAACGTTAATATGCTTGTGCGCTGACTGATTTATTGATGTGATTCGCAATTTTGGGCTGCAGTGCAAACATCGATAACAATAAAAAATGTTCACTTCTACTCCTCACAGTGAAGGTATAATGATAGGACACTTTAAAGCAGGGAGAATGACAATACTGTTATTCTTTTCAATTTTCTTTTTTATGATGCATTATTTTCAAAAAGACCTAATAGTAATCAAATGTCTGATTAAATGCGACTTTTGTTGTATTAATTTGGCTCTGGTTGAACTAAAAGTATGTAATTATTTGTGATGCTCTGACCTCACATCTGCATTGATTGCATTACCCGCAGCACTTTGCACCTCACCTGTTCAAATGAGCCAAATGCTCCAACTTTAGCAGCTGTCACTGCCTGCAAACCTCAGCATGCTCATTATCTCATCTCCTGCTGTAGCCTAGGCTAATGGGCAAAAGAAAAACCTCACATAGGAGGTGTAGCTGTGCTGCACATCTAAACAGACGTGGGATCATGGGGGCTACACAGATTGCATTAATACATAGCATTATTTTTAAGAATAATGTCTTGAAAAATTGTGTCCCTGGAAAGATTTATCTTTGTGGAGGGAATAGCAGAAATCTTTTCTGTGGCTCCTTCAAAGCTTTAGCCTCTGTTGATTTACTGATTACTAGACTTCCTGCCCTTTCCTGGCAGCTTTGCTGTGGTGCCATATTTATTCTGTCCTCCAGTATACAATTAGAGGTCTTCAGAGGAATTTTTTTATTTATCTGTAAACATTCTCTAATATTTGCTCCAAGAGGACTTCCCATCTGACCTTTTGGAGAAATGTTCAGTTCTTGAACCTCAACTGTAGTAAGTAACATTAAAGAAAAGAAAGCCCACAATGCTCACTGAAATTACTTTAAACGTTCAAAAGTAACAATAAATTAAAATTTATTAAACATTAAATAATCCAAATCAGCCATTACTTTTGAGTTGTTGATTAACAGAACTATTTAAAAAAAAATAATGACATAGGGCTGGACAAAAATGATGGTACCCATAACTTAATATTTTGTTGCACAACCTTTTAATGCAATTACTGCAATTAAATGGTTTCTGTATTTGTCAATGAGTCTTCTGCACCCGTCCACAGGTATTTTGGCCCACTCCTCATGAGCAAACTGCTCCTGTTGTCTCAGGTTTGATGGGTGTCTTCTCCAAATGGCATGTTTCAGCTCCTTCTACAGATGTTCAATGGGAGTCATAAACATAACGTTAAACCTTAGTGGTCATTACTTGGGAATTTAAATCATTATATGCTGGAAATAATAATAAAATGGCCGCATTTGCAAAAATGTAAATGTAGCACCAAATTATAGGCCTTTCCTTCTTTAAAACAACAAAAACAGCAGAAAAATGAAGAGTGCATAACTTTAATGTCTCCGCTGCTTAAGCCTTAGTCACATGCGCCTGAAGGGTTGTACATCATTTATTATTATTTCTTGCTTTCATCATTTGTCGATGTACGCAGATGTCCATCAAAGGTTTAGACTGACGGGTCTTTACATGAATTTAATTTAAAGCTGTTCAAATTTTTTGGCGGGCTGAAAATTACGCAGGTTATGCGTATTTAATTTTTTTTCATTTATACAAAACTATTCTGTAAATCTTACAAAGTTGTGTGTTATTTTTGTGAGATGCATACGCAAGTTTGTGGCTTTCCCAACTGTCCCATGAATGTCCACATATGTCCAATTTTAACATTGCGTATATGGTCCACATATCAGGTTAAAATCACATAATTGATGCCCGAATCACTAATAAATTGTATATAAACAGCACAATAATCACGTACGGTTATTGCACGAATGGCGTACTGTGTGAAAGGTATATTTATAAGTCGATCTTGGCGTGCATACTGTTCATATTAAATTCAAGCTTTTTTGCCAAACACCGCTAGCTCCACGGAGAAAGTGAGTGTGTGTTAGCCTGGGGGCGGTGCTGGCAGTGCAAACTCTTCCTGGAAGGGGGCTGTTCCTCCCTAGGTATCTACGTCACAATGTGAGAACCCGGTAGTTTTGCGTGAATTGAGAGGGGCTGGTGCTTAGAGCTCAGGTTTTTTAGAGGAATACTCAGAAATGCATGATTTGCTAAGTGCATTATAATACACTTAAAAATACACATTATAATACACTTAAAAGCTCAAAAAGTAGGTTTTGCCTATTTTCCGTTTATCAATCAAACCCTCATTCCTAATTCCAGATGTGTTACGCGTGTTTCATGCCCTTTGAGTGCTTTGGTAATGCACACAACCTATTCTTATGGCGTTCTGAGAACAGCAACACTACATGGAACACATTTATGATTTAGTTTTCTGACTCATCTCTGTTGTCTGAGTGCTGTACTCTCAGTAGAGTCTGTGAATGAATGAAGCCAACAGTCAAACCAAGCTCTTACATTTATATCAGCACAACATAGAAGTGTTTTTTTTTATCACAGAAAAAAATTAGGTTTTCTGTGAAATTCTTGCTTCAGATTCTGCTCATCGTGATTCACTAGAGAGCTGTGTGGCCCCCTCCCTGACTTAAAACACACCAACAGAGTGTTTTGTGCTGGGCGGGGTATACTCTAGGCTGGAGATGGTATTGCCAGGGTTGATGGTAGAGTGACCCTCTTCTGCTTTTTTCACATCTAATTCTAATTTCCCCTCAGGGATTAATAAAGTATTTTTAATTGAATTCAATCTTCAACAAAGCAATTAAGTAGCAGCAATTATGCCCCAGTGAAAATGTGTTGCTGTGTCCCAAAATTAATCCCTAGGGACCACGTTTGTCAGAGGCAGGGGCACATTCCAGAGACGTGAATGGAATAATTTTTACATTTTTGCAATGCCACATGTGGAGAAGGGATTATTTTCCCATTAGCTTTTAATGCATTAACTTCCTGTTCACGGAGTATCTGATTCCATATGGCATGGGACACTTAGCCATCCTAACATTTATCCAGGTTCAACCAGTACACTGAAATTAGAGCTTTCATTTTAACTTAAAGGCTTTCCTTTACCTGCACTGTTTCTCCAGAGCCAGATATCTCAATCTGACAGACCTGGGAGATAATATGTGTTAAATTGGATTTATATAAATTGTAAAACCCTATGAAATATACTGCCTCTATGGGATGTCTACAACTGTTTTGGCTTACACTAAATCTAAAAGTATGCATCAGTCTGAGACCTCCCACGAGGATGACTGCATTTTCCTGTGGTGTCAGATTGAAGCCAAAATGCACATTAAAACAGAAATAATAATAGAGATAAATGCAGCTGTGCGGCAGGCAGTACAGAGACAGGCAAGCATTAAAAGACAGTTTGCATCAGTGGAAGTCAGGACATTAAAACCCAAAACCCTCTTCCAGGCAAAGGCCGAACTTCAGGGTTGGGCAGAGTACCAGGCTTCAAATGAATGCAGACTTTTAGGAGTTTGTAGAATGCAAACTAGACAAAAATTAAAGAGGAGTAATTTTAATAAGGAGCCAAAAAGAGACTACATGTCATTATATATGTACAATATGTTTTTTCCTTCACTAATTCACCGGTTTCTCACCCATACTTAGAACTTTACATATTAGAAATGTTGCATTTCGAAAACAAGTAACCCAGTACAGATATTGCAAAAAAAAAGGTTTAACATCTAACAGTGTGTGGACATATAAGGGCGGTTTTACGCAGATAACTAATAATTTTGCTCCTCACGTTTTCATGTTCAGCATAGACTCACACACGTTAAAGCAGTCAAGCTGTGAATCAAGTCAAGTAGAGACTCCACATCAGATAACATTAGGTTAGCTGAAATCTGTTAGTCATATCAAGTGGGTGAATGTGAAGACAGGAAAAAAACAAGAAGTAAACCGACTAGAAGCATAAGTTTGTGAGTGAAGCAGGAAAATTTGCCCTCAAGCCTTTTCTGAGTAAGGATGCAAATACACGAGATAAGTCCAAGGGTTTCCTGCCATGAGATTGAAGAGAAATCCCTCCAATAAATACACAAATGCATCCAAATGTACTTTTTATTATTTTAAGCTTCAAATTTAACGTTATATAAAATGGCACAGAGTCAAAATTCTAAATCATATTTCTCTTTAAAAACACAAGCCTAGTGCCTTGGAAAACCCCCGTTCTGCATTCTTAACATTTCGGTTAATGTATTTGTGGCATATAAGAATTGTGAAAAAAAAAACACCTTGAAGTCTTAGGTTAGCATAAATTATAAATGACAAGTCTGCAGTTGATTTTCTTTAAGACCGGAAGGCATCTACCTCCCCAGAGGATATTCTCTTCACAGCTGAGACTGAGGGCTGGCTTCCCCGCATGAGCCCCCTTCTGTGTTTAACATGAGGAAACTTACAGGCAACATATGTATCCGATGCAGAGATGCACATACAACCAGTCCATATAAGGAGACATGCATTACTTAAATCAGTTGTGGCAAACATGCGGCTCTTGGCCTATAAGAATGCGGCTCTTGGCCTATATAAATGATGCACATAGTGTCTGGAGCAATATTTTAATATCCCATCAATTATCAGTTTTTAATGCAAATAGTCAATTATGAGGTTTTTTAAAAAAAAGAAAAAGAAGTTAGAAAAGTAACACATTTTTACTGAAGGTCAAAATTAAATTTATGCTTCACATATAGGGGTGTGACGATAACCCCATCACCGCGGTGATGACCTCATCACAGCATCACTGAACTTTTTTTTTTAAAGTTCTGCATATGGTGCGTGATTGGAACTATAATAAACACATTAAACAGACTCATCTTAGCTGATAATTTACTTTTTCTGTTCAGACTTCAAGGGTTTCTGGGGGAAACCTTTTATTACTGTTCTCCTTCACTCCCTGCGCCGCGCCTCTCACCCCTTGCCGGCGCGCGGCACTCACTCCCTCTACGCTGCACGCGCTCCCTCTTTTTGCACACACACACGCGCACGGTTTCAGCATCACACACACATCCTCATTCTACAACAGAACTTTCCGTCTCGCAAGGAAATATGACAAATTTACTGCGTTCTACATATTCATTTCCATTGTATTCATTTCCATGACAAGCTGCGTGTGTTCTTGAGTGCGCGACACGGCTGCTCGGCGGAGGATTTTGAGTTAGGGGGGCATTTATTCCTGTTCTCCTTCACTCCTTTACACCAAACATGAACGCGCACTGTTAGATTTCGATGAATATCACTACATGTTTTGTTTGAGAACTACTGTATTTTGTGCAGCGCAAAGTTACGTGTGCAAAGTTACCGCAACACTGCTGTGATCAAAAATCCCACACCGTCACAGCTCTATTCAAGCATTTGAAATGTAATGTATTTAATGTCTTTCTTGTAAATATGAATTATTTAGACACCAGAAGGATGTTCTATCCAGATGTTTGTGTATTTGTTGGTGTAATTGTCATTGAAAGATGAATGTTGAGATACAAAGAACTACCAGTTATTTACTGTTGGATCAATGGTGAAATATTCAGTTTTTACAATTGTAAATCGGACTTCAGAGGAGTCAGTGGCATCCATGTGCCAGCAATCAACCTCACTGCACGTCACTGAGTAGTTGTGTGTGTCAGAGAGAGGCAGAGAACTAGACAGTGAGAGAGAGAGAGTGTGTGTGGAGGGGGTATCTCCAGGGTTAATGCTGTTAACTCTGGCTAAGCTACATTTTATTTGTGTATTGAGGGTGGACACTTTCCTTGAAATAAACACAAGTGCAATACTTGCTGTTGTTTTGTAAGGAGAGGAGTGTGTTATGGGAAATAATATTGCTTTAATTGCATGTTTGTGTGTGTGCGTCTTGGCGGCAGTGGCTCAGGCGGTAGAGCGGGTTGTCCAATGATCAAAAGGTTGATCCCCGCTCCATCCAGCCAGCTGTCGTTGTGACCTTGGGCAAGACACTTCACCCCTTCCTGCCTCCAGTGCAGCTCCACTGGTGTGTGAATGTATATGAATGTCCCGGTGATGGTCAGAGGGGCCCAGGGGCCGTAGGCGCGAACTGGCAGCTACGCCTCTGTCAGTCTGTCCCAGGGCAGCTGAGGCTACATCACCAGTTACTTTCACCAAATATGAATGATTATACCATGGTCCGGTTGAATACTCGATTCTGATTGGCTGCTGGGTATGCGTTAAAACCTGATAACCGCACGGTGAAAAAAGAAGTTCCGGTCGGCTAGCTTAAATGATTTGTATCACTGCGCCGGCTTCTGTAAAACAACCTTTTGCTTCATCATCGGGGCAAAAACAAGCGGTAAGCGATTAACTTTCCCTCTGAATTGATGCTTTATTCAACCCATCGGGACGATCAGCATATATATATCGCCTAATCTTAACTGCAGCGGTGGTGCTGCGCGACGCGGACGATGCGCCGCATCACGTAACATATAGTACGCTGTTTATGAGAAAAGTGATACAAATCGAAAAAAAAAACAAGAATTAAGGACTAAAACCTGGTTAATATGTATTGCTTTTGTAAGTGACCATGGTATAAGCGGGTTAATGGCCTTCGAAGTGTGCGGTTACTACTTTTTAACGCTTCGCGTCGGATGGTTCAGGCTTCCACGCCGTGCGTTAAAAAGTAGTAACCGCACACTTCGTCGGCCATTAACCCTTACATAATGGACACATTGGAAGAACTTTGAGCACCAAGAATTCTAAGCTTATTATTATTATTGGCAGGTCAGTGTGGCTTTTTGACTCTCACAGTTGAACATTTTGGCTCTTTGTGTCAAACTTGTTTGGCAACCCTGACTTAAATGATAAGCTTTTTAGGAGTTTCTGTCAGTTAATGTAACACTATTTACATTAAGCTTTCAACTTGTTTTTTAAGTTAAATCCACTTTATTCGCCTACATGTGGTCTTTGTGTTTTACAGTGGCAAGAACTCATCCAGTACTTACAGAAGAGGATTAGGGCCATGGAAAAAGAAAATAAAAGGAAAAAACAATTATGACTTTAATTTCAGAATTTCGAGATTAAAGTCAGAATTTTCAATGCCTTTTATTTTCTTTTTCCAATTCTTGCTGTAGAAGTGAGTTCAACAATCTGCACGTGCAAGCATCAAATCTGTTCTACGCCACAGCCAGTGCTGCTTGCTGCTATGTAGCCTAAACTATAATGTAATTCAATTATAGTTTAGGCTACATAGCAGCAAGCTATGTATGGGTTTATCAAAAAAAATTGTGTGTAATTTTATTACACAGCAGGGTCTGGTATAACATTTGTTTTTTCCATTCTACACATTGTTCGAAAAGTGTCTATTTGGAACAAAAAAACATGTCACTTTTCACAATTTTTTCATCGCTAAAGTTAAACTTTTGAGAATAGAGACTGTCAGTCGGTGTGATTTGTGCCCGCACTTGTGTCAAGCTCTTCACTCATGCAAGACAGAGATTGCAAAAATGGGGGATCAAGGGCGGGCTACTTAGCACCAACAGCCACGGCCATTGAAAGGAGAGTTTGGAAACAGTGGCTTCAGATAGACATGAAGAATGGCTTTTTAAGACATTTAGATTGTGGAATTTTCCTTAAAAACTTCTTAACCATAAATAAAACACCACTGGTAAGGTTTTTATATAAAAAAAGAAAATTGTCATAAGGGAACTTTAAAGACCCACTCAGATGAAAATGGGGTGTTTAAAATGTTCTTGTGGCATTTTTCTGATGATGGGGGCATATATAAAGAAAGCTTAAAATTGCATTACTGGGTATTTCTATATTTAAATTGTTGTGAATCAGAAGCCGACAAAAAAAAGCCATTGGAAAAAGATCATATTTGTGATGTCGAAAATATGCTGGGAAGCCAAAAGCTCCTTGTTCCGATCCATTCTGGAACATCTACTTGCAGACAAATACATCCATGTCCGTCTTTGTTTTCCTTGTCTGAGCTGGAATCTGGCTCTGATATTCCATTTTTGCTGTTCGGTAATGTCAGGTTGGAGGTGTTGGGAGGTGTTAGTTAGCAGAAGAGCATGTCAATTAAACGATGATCAGAGTGGAACTTAAAGAAGTTTAAATGGAAGGTGTAGGACAAAAGGTATTTTTAAGTCCTATAGCATTTAGCTACATCTAGTACATCTTTGAGGTGGAACTCAATGAGAAAGTGTCCATGTGCCACAATAAACTCTTGGCTGTTTGCTTCTTTCTATATTGTCCTCCAAAAAAAGTGTTTATTTAGGTGGAGGTTTCTATCCCACCATCGCCTGCTGCTGCTGTTGCATAAGCTGCATCTGCTCAGCTCTTGCCAGGCTTCAAAAGCTTCACTACAATAAATACAAGTATAATCTCTGGGGATTTTCAAAACGCCTCTCGCTCTCCTACACTTCCAGTTATCCAACAGTTTGCCAACTGATTTTTTTCTGTGTTCTTTTATTTAAACATGTAAACACTTTAAAATGCACAAACACTATTTGACTAATGCAATATTTCATGTAATCCTATACATAGATTTTAAGGGCTATCAATATTTTCCGGGTTCTTTAACAAAAAATCTTGCAGTTCTAGATGTTGGTCTTACAATGGGAAACAGTGTGTTGTGTTGCTAAATGTGTTTCTGAAAGCCATCACTGAAGCTGTTTCATTTCAGTTTGACAAGATTCTTGTGGATCACAATCCTGAACCTATGTCAGAAAATCTTGAGTTGGGCAGACGGTGTGTCTTGGAAGAAGCAACATCACAATATTTTGGACTTAATGATGCCTTCGGCACATGCATGCGTACAAGGGGTGACTTGTGCGGGTGCTGCTGGTTTTTGGGTTGTCCAGGGGCCTCATTTATAAAACTTTGCGTAGGATTTGCGTCAGAAGTGGCGTACAGATGAAACATAGGACGTGCGTACGCACAGAAATATTCGGATTTATAAAACCGTGCGCATGCACATCCTACGCATCTTTCCCTTAATAAATCACAACCAATTCTAAATGCAGCGCAGCTTTTGCGGCTTCATGACACGCCCATAGTTGCCCCTAAATAGTCCCTGAAATGCCCACAAATGAATATTCATTGATTGGGAAACCATGGCAAACACCGAGAGGAAGTTAAAAAAATGCAACTTCACTCAATGTGAAGTATAAGTTATCGTTGGCGAGGTGGAAAAGAGGAGAAGAATGTTGTTTGGAGGGCACAGTGTGGCCATTACTATAGCACGTGAGTGGCAAACGGCAGACACCGTCATGCTGTAGCCTCACAACCTCGGACCGTGGCCGTAATAAAAAAGAAATGGTCGGACATCAAAGTCGAGGCATAAAAAACGTCTAGCGCTCCATGGGGGGGGGGGGGGGGGGGGGCACCGGGGCGCCAAATGCAGCGGGTGACACGCGTGGTTCGTCCGAGTGCTCCTCTGTGACGCCGTGCCCAAAACAGGACGGCTCTAGGAAGTCGGTACCGGCTCATAAGCCACTCGTCCTCGTTTGCCAGCAAGTCTTCTTGCTGTCTAAAGATGAGTTCACTCCGAATTCCTCCATTTGCCACATCTTCTAAGAGCGCAAGATCAGCCATTGTGCATCATTACGCATTGTGATGGGGCATTTTATTTCCATCCATTTAATTACATCTGACAAGCTACAGATGTCGGTAATGATCGACGTGGAAATGGGAAATTGTTCCGCGCAAATGTAATTTCTTGTTGCTTTCTGAATGGTTGAGACATACGCCTTACATTGTTTTATCAAAAATAAAACAAACTAAAGTTAAGGCATATGCATGAATACCATAATTCCATAGCTTATGAAGAAATGTTTTAATATGAAGACAACTTTCCCCAGTGGACAATTACGCCTTTCCGTCCGTCCGCACCTATGTCTGCTCCGCCAGACGGACACATTGACGAGAATATCAGTTTTGTACATTATTTCGTTCTGTTAACTATATTATTTATGAGGATGAATTGCACAACATGCCAATATTGCAGAACATATTTTACTTTTCGTTTTGCAAATATGTGTTCATTTGAATTTCTGTTGTAATTTTCGTTTGATTTTTTTGTTTGTTTCACTGCTGATCGATCAAACGGGTGTACGTGTAGGCTGTTAATTGTAAGACTTGCTTTGTGAAGTCTTCATGTTATTTATGAGAGGCAGTATTGTTATTTTCACTTTCACGTGTTTCTTCCATCTGCCGACGGTGTCGCCTTTCTCATTTCACCCGTTTTTGTGCGTAAGCCTGGGTCAGAGCTTGCGTGAAGGACCGCACATTTTCCCGTCAAGTTTGCTTTTTGTAAATATCAACTATTGCGTAGAGAGTGGCGTACGCCTTCTTTTGTGCATACGCAACGTTTATAAATGAGGCCCCTGGTCTGTGGAGGGTCGTAGAGAGAAGAAACTGAATCTCAAAGGGAGCGCAGTTGTGTCTTGCAGTGCCCTTGTGGTTCAAGCGGCTACCTCAAGGGAAATCATGAAAATAGATTGTCGTGCATGTGGTAAGTGTATTGTGAAGTATTTGCAAGAATGATGCAAGTTACATGCACCTGCGATGTAAGGGTGATGCTGTCCCTTCCACCACACTCTAGTCATCAGTGAAGTGTGCGCAATGGCTCCTTACTTATCGCGTGCAAATGCTGCACACATGGAGTGTGCAGATGATATGTAAGTGCCTGTAGAACGCCTGTAGGATGTCCACACAAACTACACTATGACTGTCTAATATATAATTTCCAACAATCAGGCTGCAAGCAAGGAGTGCACATTTTTAAGTGAACAGCACCAACGGGCTCTGTGTGCAGTCCACAGGTTCGGGGGTTAAAAAAAAGAAAATTCTTTACGATATGCGTCTAACCTACTTTACCATTACTTACCTTTATGTGTTAAGTGTTTGCAACGGCTTGTTGCCCTCAGCATGCCCATAGAAATAAATGTGCATGATAACGTTTGCTTTACTAGCACCAAGTAGTCTACAATCTTAAAATTACATACAGCATGATTACACCATTATAAAAAGCATACAGGACAAAGTATTTACCCAGACAGAAGGTCCAGAATTAACATTTTGATTATGGATTCCAGTTTTATTGGCTAATTTTGCCTGTTGAGCCAAATTAATAGGAAGTCCTCTCTTTTCTCTACAAGATTTCTCTATAAGAAAAGAGGCTTAGCTTTTTTATGAACTATATTTGCAGCCATGGTAACCCGCTTTAGTCTCAACCCGCACATTTTGCCTTCCAAACTCACTGAACAATATAGGTTTGTGCAGGCTGACAAGAACTGAACCATGACTATTGGTGTGAAGGTCAAGCCTTCTGTGTGTCTGTGGGCAGAGCTTAAAACAAGTGGAGCTGCACATCCGACCATCACTCATTGCCAATGCAACAGCTCATGATAACACAGACCAAGGCGGCCGTCACACAGATGCGTGCAGAGGAAATAGGGCTGTCGCTCATCTAGAAATTCATTTGAACTCATCATATTGATGTGTTCAAATAACTTCCTGTCACTGAGGTCCTGTAGAAAAAAAGCGTCCCTGACTGATATCAGAAGTTTAAAGAGAAATATGTGAATATTTGTAACACAACCAATGATTCTACCTGATAATTTTACCCAAAAACGATTGGGCTAGCATATTTTTTACAATCACAAATTTGATCTTTTTCCAATTTTTTTCCAATGGTATTTTTTTGTCTGCTTCTAATTCACAACACTTTACATAAAGGCAAGTCCTAAGAAGCCAGCTCAATGGCAAGAACAAGACCCGGGCAATAAACAGCTACGCACTGCCGGTTATCAGATACCCTGTAGGAATAATCAGATGGCCAAAGGAAAAGATACAGATCACAGATGTTAAGACATGAAAGCTTCTCACCATACATGAAGGGTTTCATCCTAAATCCAGCACTCTGAGAATGTATGCTAGCAACAAGGAATGAGGTCGAGGACTGGTGAGCGTGGACAGATCCTCATGGGAGGATGCACCACCGGTCCATAACTAAAGTGACTGATTTCAAGAACTCCTGCCAGTGGCTAGAAAGGGCTGGCCTACAGGATATCACTGAAGCTCTCATCCTGGCAGCTCAGGAACAAGCCCTAAGAACAGGAGGAGTACTAGAGCGATAGAGGCTCAGATCTACCACACCAGACAAGACCCAAGGCTGTGCAAAGAGGAGCCTGAAACAATCCAGCACATAACTGCAGGGTGTAAGATGCTGGCAGGGAAAGCATACATGGAGCACCACAATCAAGTGGCTGAAATAATATACAGGAACATGTGAGCAGAATATGAACTGGAAACCCCAAAGTCAAAATGGGAAACACCTCCAAAGGTGGTAGAGAATGAGAGGGCAAAGATCCTGTGGGACTTCCAGATCCAGACTGATAGGATGGTAATGGCGAACCAACCAGACATTGTAGTGGTGGATAAAAAACAGAGGAAAACTGTTGTGGTGGATGTAGCAGTGCCAAGTGATGAAAACATCAGGAAGAAGAAACATGACAAACTTGAGAAATACCGGGGACTCAGAAGAACTGGAGAAAGCATGGAAAGTGAAGGTGACAGTGGTATCTGTGGTTTTGGCATCACTCGGGGCAGTAACCCCCAAGCTGGAGGAGTGGCTACAAGAGATACCGGGAAAGATCTCAGACCTCTCAGTCTAGAAAAGCACAGTGCTAGAAACAGCTCAGATACTGCGCAGGACCATCAAGCTCCCAGGCCTCTGGTAGGGGACTCGAGCTTGGATGAGAAACCACCTGCGGAAGGGTGAGAAGGGCGTTTTTTTTTTTTTATATATATAATATATATATATATATATATATATATATATATATATATATATATATATATATATATATATATATATATATATATATATATATATATAATGTAATTTTGTCAAATAAAATTTAATGACAGTACTTTTTTTTATCAAAGCAAAGTTTTAATGTAACTTTGGAAATGTTTTTAAAGAGAAATCCAAAGATTCAAAGGTGTAAAGTTGCTATCACGCTTGACAAAAGGGATTTTTTTTTAAAAAATGTATAGATATCCAAACTACAACCTCATGCCAAAGACACGGCTAACAATTGATAAAAGGGTGTTTCACAGACAAAGTAAAGAGCCTGACTGTCAACTCAAATAAAAGCTAACAGAAGTTTTCCTTGCAGGCTCCTTTGATTCAGATGCCACATAATGCAGTACAAAGCTAACTTGTGAAAAGATGCATCACTGTCCTAACACATTCTGACTACACTTCATATAAAGGACACATGTCTGGGACCCATGGTTCTCCTTCACATTCTCCTTGATGAAACTGTTCATACTCGTCCACGCTTCAAAACTGAGATCACTGCAAAAATATTAGCATATTTATCATCAAGGTGAAAAACCTAAGGACAACTCTAACAAAGAAGTGCCTTCAGTGCAAGCATAACTACACCAAGGCTTCTGAGTCAGACTTTATGAAAGTTGAAAAAAAGGTGGATGCTGTGCAAATTGAGAAAACTCATTTTGGACAGGGTTCAAATCGCTAAAAGTACTAAAAGGAGGTTTCCACCCGGGGACAAAGCAACATTCTGTGCAATATTGCACCTACATTTGGTTTTATGACTTTATTAGCTACAGCTCATTACGCACTTAGTTATGTTTCATTTCTTACAAAGAATATTACATTTTACTGGAAAGATTTTTTAACGCTACAGCTTAAAACTCTTTTCATTAAAAAAAACAAACATGCAATCTTCATAATATCTTTTTTAAAGATGACAACAAAATGATAATTAAATATTAAATCAATTAAATATTAAAAATAGATATTATGATGACTTTGGACTTATTGTCAATATCACATCAAATTGGTCACAGTGCCTCATATCTGTAATTACAGTTTCTCTATATTTATCTGCACAAAGTCTTTTTCATGCAATTTTCTGTTGTATATTAGTATTTTCACAGCTTTTTTATTTACCTTTATTTAAAGTATCAATATTTAAATTAAATTGAAATCAGTCTTTAAATAAGAAAAAAATAAGTTTTATCAAAATCATGTGTACAATGTCTTGAGAAAAGATGAGACGAAAAAAAACTATTAGTAATAAACAAATTAGAGAGAAAAAAAATAAATATAAACCATAGAAGTACATTTCAGGAAAAGATGTGCTTAAAATTATGGTTGATATTCGACAGACGGAAAAACGTTCAGCCTTTATCTCGATGAGAGTCATGTATTTATTTGTCTGTATCACCATGACATGACTGCTTTTTAAAAAATAAATGTTATATAGCTTTTGAAAAGGTATATTGGGCACAGTTTAAAGAGAAGTAAAGGGACTTTTTTGGTTCTTAATGTGTTGACAGCACTGTTCAATTTGAGATATAGAAGGGGCTGAGATGGCGACTGCAGCACCTTCTGCTTGTTAAGAACATTGAAAGCAAAACAAGCATCCCATCACTGCCTGAACGATTCTGCAGTCACACCAGGGGGGTATTCCAGAAAGCAGGTTATGCTAGCTCCCACGGTAAGTTTGAGGCTAAGGAAGTTGATAACCTCAGTTTTTGGTTCCAGGAATGGAGGTATGTTTCAGGGTTTGTCAAGTTGCCATGGCAACTCATGCTCTGAACATAACCTGGTTGGGAGCAGGTTTAGTTGAAGCTTAGTTTGTTTACAGAGAGGTGAAGCAGCATGGCGTGTCCATTTGAAGATGATTTAGTGGCCGTGAGAGGGTGATAAGATCACGTATGGATGTTGGAAAATTAAACTTTTTTACTTTTATCTAACTTAATTATTTGCTTCAGTTCAGATAAATCATTTTTTTGTTAAGCCAGCCTAAAAATAACACATAGTTTTCAGACAATTATTTTACTTTCATTCAAATTCATTCAATTAAGTAGGTGTAACTTGGGTGCTGCTGTTAGAGCGGCACCACAAGGGATTGTGGGATACCATTCCCTTTGCCTCTCTGGACGGATTTTGGTTTAAGTGTGGGTTTTTGACCAAATGTGTTTAGTTGTTTAGCTGTTTTACTGTGTTTTGCCATGTTCTGCCGAGTTATTTTGTCCTACTTTGCTCAAGTCTCTGCACCATGAATGAGAGGGAGGGAGAGGACGATGAGTTTATATAGCACACATACCAGTCAGCATTGTAATGACAATGACTGAAAATTATTTAATGAATTTATGCGAAAAAAAATTTCCCGTCCTTTTAATTGTAATAAAATTGAGTATATCTGCCGGCTCATACTTAGACATATGAGAGATCAAGAAGTATAATTAATTAAGATGGAAAAAATATTAATTGAATTGGAGTAATATGACATTTAGTTAGATAAATACATACATTTGTGTTGTATAAACAATTATTGAGTTTTATAGACGTAAGAAATTAGGTTGATTAAATTTAACTCAATTATTTGTTACCAATAGAAGTAATTCATTTACGTTGGCAAAATTGGATAAGTTATATATATATGCGTCACAAGGAAAATGAAAACAAGATCAGAAACTCGTGCGTTTACTTTGTCTGTTCTTCCACTACAAGCAGAAACTCTTTCTTTTGATGATGCAGCCGTGTTACTTTTTTTGATAGACGTATAATCTTCATACGCCGTCATTAAAACCTCAGACTCCGTTTCACCGAAGTATAGCGCTCTCTTTTTTTCACCACGCGTTTCCATGGTGACTCCAGAAATCGGCGATCTATTGAGAATGTCTTTATGTACCGTGCGTTAACCCAGGGTTACCAAGCCGAGCGTAATTACGCTAACTCATATCCGGTCTTTTGGAACCGACATACCCAGAGTAAGCAAGTTCAGGCGGATTTCAGCCAGAGTTCAGGCTTAAAGTCAGGCTAGTTTAAACATGCTTCCTGGAATACCCCCCAGAAGAAGTTGTTAGCTAAATAACTACCTGTGCTTTTTTCAAAGACGTTCTATATGGTCTGAAAAGATGCTATACACTGTAGAAGAATATAATTAAAAAGTGTGAAGATTGTACACTTTAGTTGGGTAGGTAGGGTTATTGTCTTGATTTGTGTTGATGATCCTCAGTGTACATAAGTATCTTGTTTGTCAGTTCTTCATGGTCAGGTCATCTGCTTTGTCACTTTTTTTTTGTTTTTCTGCGGGTTTTTTGCGGGTTTTGTCATGATTAAGTTTTTTAATTAAATCTTTAGGTTTCTGCCATCAAGACAGGTCTCCTGCATGTTTGGTCCCACACCACAAGTTTGCTGTTTTGTGGGTTTTTTAGAACAGCTTTGAAAGTGTTTGTTGTTGTTGTTTTTAACCACACACTGCGCTCTGATTGGCTGTGGAGCATTGTCAATCAGTCTCCTCCATGCCATGTCTCTTGTACAGAATGCTTTCATTTGCATAAATCTTCAATCATCCGATACTTGTTTTTAATTCTATAATACTAGACTGATTTTTCTAGGATGGTTTGACCTTAAAAGGTTTGAATTTAAACAAGACAGAAAAGTGTCTAAAGTGTGAAGTGAAGCAAAGTGAAGTGAAGGTGCTACAGGAGACAGCTTCCCCACCATTTTTTTTTAGTCAATAACAGTATCATTATTGACAAAGAATACAAAATCATCAAAAGAAGCTTCTTTAAGCATTGCTAAAATAAAAGCAAAAAATGTTGTGATTACATCTTGGTCCCCTCAAATGATTTTCTTCACCCCTGTACCGGGCCTTTGTTGACGGCCCATCTGACCTTATCCACAATCCTTTCCATTTCCATGCTATGGCAAGAAGAAACAAATGAATAAGGAAGCTTTTATTAAAAAAAAAAAAAAAAAAAAAAAAAAAAAACTATTTAGAGAATATATGGGCATTTAAAAAAATGTTGTTCATGTTGATGTGAAGGTTCATAATGTGGGTATGTTTGATCTCTCATTGTGCTTAAAGTCCATTTTAAAGATGGATAGCACTTCACATTATAACCCTCATTGCTGAAATAACTGCTGTTATAATAATAACAAATAATAAAACTGTTTGAAATATGTATTTTTGATCCTCTTATTTGTAATGGCCGTTCACTCTGTTGTTCTCATTTGCCATCCTTCCAAAGTGTCCCTCAACTATTAAATGTTCTAGCTCCGCCACTGGGTTTACCGCCTTAAAACATCTATAATTATTGTAAAATAATGGACTACCGTATTTTCCGGACTATAAGTCTCTCCGGAGTATGAGTCGCACCAGCCCAAAAATGCATTATAAAGTAGAAAAAAAACACAGATAAGTCACACTGGACTATAAGTCGCATTTTGACGGGAAATTTATTTGACAAAATCTGGGACCAAGAACTAATAACTTTCACAACCTCATATGATACAATCATAGCAGACTGTTTATCTCCTAATTTCACAGTAATTCTTTCTCATACTTATTTATTTATTCTTTTCATGAAGCGTCATTGGCCAACTAATACTCTGTTTTCATCCTGTATTTGTAGAAACAGTTGTCATTTTTATTGCATTTCCGAATCTATGAAATTATTGGAAAATAGAATATTATGTTCTTAGCCTTCAAGATCTTACTGTGAAAAAAGTTTGCTGATTCTCTGAGTCACTTAACATACTCTTAACACTTAACATACCTCATACATCAAATTGACCCAGGAACATCATCTCTCTTCCTCACAAATGAACATAACAGAAAGGGTTAACAATGTATTTATTTCAATTTATCTCTAATATAAGTCGCTGCAGAGTATAAGTCGCACCCCATGCCAAACTATGAAAAAAAGGGCGACTTATAGTCCGGAAAATACGGTAATTAGCAGATTTCACCTATTGCCAGTTAATTTTTAGAATGTCTCTCCTGCAATAAATGAGGGAATACTACACAGTGAAAAGCAATATATAATGTTGCACTCCTAAACTGTCTTAATCCAATGAGATTTTGGTGAGGGCCCAACTGTGGGCAAAATTGCATTAATCTGAACACAGAGATCTGCAATTAGATGCCATTTAGTATAACATTTCTTGATAGCCCAACACATTGTACAGAAATGTCTCCATATGTACTCAAAAAAAAAAATTCTAGGTCTAATTTCAAGAGTCTTAACATGAATCTCTTGGCAATTACGATTCCGTACATTATGGTACTTTGGAGACAAAGGTTGTGGTTTTGTAAGTACAGAAATTATCCAAACAATGCAATCACTCGGTCAGGAGTAAACATACAATCATTTACTTCAGAAAACCTCTTGCATCCAGGAGAGATTCTTGGCAGATCTGCATCAATCACACAAGGGAGGCTGCTGGGTAAATTCTAAGTATGCTTTGTTTTTTTTTAGTCATTTAAAAAGGGAGAAAAAAGATGCAGGTGACCAACTCTAAATCAGTCAAATAAAAGTGTGTGTCTATAGCTTGTTGATACATTGGACAAAAAGAACATTAATGCACATTCTGCAGGCTGTGGAATAACCGCTCTGTCCCTAATTTAAAACAAAACTGCCTTTGCGGTCGCATTTTGTGTGCCTTTCATTCAAATATGCTGACCTGCTTTTACAGAAGAGACATTTTAAAATAAACTGCAGCTCCGTGGATGAGCAGAAGATTGTCTGCCCTGTGACTGTGAAAATGGGTTCTACAGCACAGTCGGGTCATACCAAACACTCTAAAAGTGGGACTTTATGGCTCCCTGTTTGACACTCACCATCAAGGGTTGAAGTGGGACCTTAAACCACCACATGGTTGATGAGTGACTGCAGCTCACTACTCTCTCAGGGGATGAGTCAAATGCAGAGAGCACATTTCACACACTCGGCTGTGTGAAAACAAATTGAACTTCACTTTAACTAAAATGCACCACGCTATGTGTTCTGCAGGTACATTTCACATCAAGTGTGATATTGCCAAAAAGCAAGGTCACAATTTTCTACTTCTCTTATGTTCACACCTCTCTTGGCAACACTTGTTCAAGCGACCACTTTCTATGTAAAAATGGGTTTCCACGTTCAAATCTCTCATGTTCACATTTCGCTACGCAAGTTTTTAAGTCAATTTTTTAGGCTTCAGGAACGAAAAGTGCGGCCATTGAACATGCCTTGAAAGTTATAAACCAGATGAACTTTAAACAATCAGGGACTTAGATTTAGTAGAGATGTATAGAGGTGTCTCCTTTAATTAACAGAAGTGTCAGCCGTTAATAAAATTCATAGGTTTATTTGTTACTCCAAATTTTCTTTAGGTGTGAATGTGAATAGGTGTGCGACAGACTGGCGACCTGTCCAGGATGTCCCCTGCCTTCGCCCACAAGTGGCTGAGATAGGCTCCGGCCGCCCCGTGACCCCGAAAGGGACAAAATGGGTTTAGAGGATGAATGAATGAATATTAACTGTTTGAACATTGATCATGGAGGAGAAATTAATAATTGCGATTTGGGCATAATGATTAAATACAATATATAAAAGACTTACATGACACCAAGTATTTCATATATCAGAACAGAGCTGTGAAAGAAAAAGCCTGGAGCAAGATTCGGGAGATTGGCAACGGTTCAACATTTTGCACCAAGCCTCTTTTAACTGCATGTACATGTGCTAATATTAGGTAGAGACAGTCCAGTGTGAACACCATATGCTGAAGGCACATTCAAGAACCCGCATTCAGTGCTGGTCCTAAGGATCCAAACTTTTTACAGAGAAATAAAAAGCTATTATTCAGTCATGTCAGAATCACCATTCCTGATCTGCCACCTTTTTTTAACATGTTCTTGCTAATCCTCTTTTTTCATAATAGTTATTCAAGTTAGAAACTATGCAGCATCAGGTTGAATATTCAAAATGTTTGAGAGATTCTCCTGAGCCTGATTTCAGGGGTATGGGCTTCCAACATGCTCACTCCCAACTGGTGAGAGTGGTTTCCATAGAAAGGTTGACTAAGACCAATCACTGCTTGCTGACGTGGTCTTGTTCCAACATGTCAGCATCCGTATTGTAAAATAATAGCGACCGAATTGATGTGATTTCTATGGGTGATGTCACTCGTACCAGTTCTCAGTCAATGATCCTTCCTAACATGTAAAATGTGCCAGTCTCTCTTACATCAACTTCTGTAACAAATAATACATTTAGCTATTTTCTGATTTACTTCATGAACTGATGACGGTACAGAAAAATGTGTCACTGTCGCCTATGTAGATAAGAACCCTTTCTGAACATCCCCAAATGTAAGAGAACAGTTATGCAGCCATTGGGAAACTAAGAAGTAGAAGTTAATGGAGTGTGAGAGCAAGTACATGAGAGCGAAGATGAACACAATGGAAACGTCTGTGCTATAAATCAGTCCCTTAAGTCGTCCACAGTCAATTCTGTCACCTTTGATAACGATACTGTGAGCTCAGTACGGATCCACAGCCATCGGTTTTCCCTAAACGCTAAGTCAATTGAATCATTCAATAGGTCTTTTCTAAACCTCCAGGGAAGCCTCACTACTAAAATGCTATCAGGCGTCTGGTTATATGTACCCAAAAAAAAGCGACATTTCAGGGTTTATTCATATTTCAGATGACACAAACTCCAGGCTGCACAGACATTCAGCTATCGGCTCAGCGACACCTCCACATGACAGCATCTCAAATCAACGCTCACTGCTCCAGTACACATCCCTGTGTGGACAGAGCAGCAATAAATAAAGAACAAGGAGGCATGTGCTCACTGGATTCCCATGGGAGCAGACAGGAAGTGAGACATTTACTCCACAAGGATTGATTAAGCAGTCATTAAATCAGGTGATATGTGGTGACATAAGTCAGACCCCTCTCTGCCTCCATTCAACTGTCTCAAAATATCCTAATCCATTTAGGTAATTACCAGGAATGTTACTGTACATTATGATGAAAAACGGATCTGCGTATTGACATTGTAATTAACGGAGAACATTGAATTAAGATGAGGCAGGAACAGGCATCCCATGTGATCCCATGTGGTGAGGCTGGACACATCTGTTTACCTGTCTGCTTCTTTTTAGTAGAGCGTAAACAATCACAGCCTAAAGCTCCTGAGGATATCCAATTATATTCAAAACCAAAGGTTTTGTCCAATTCAGCAGGAACAACACTGTAACCAATGTAGTGGAGCCTGTTATTAAGATAATTGTGCATTTTCTGGTACAAGTACCACATTTGGCACAGATGAAACTTAGTTAGCCATGAGAAAATCCAAGATATTAGAGCATTTATGATAAAAACAAAAAAACACCCCTCTCACCCTTCCGCGGGTGGTTTCTTACCCAAGCTTGGGTCTTCCGCGAGAGGCCTGGGAGCTTGAGGGTCCTGCGCAGTATCTCAGCTGTTCCTAGCACTGCGCTTTTTTTTACTGAGAGGTCTGAGGTCTCTCCAGGTATCTGTTGTAGCCACTCCTCCAGCTTGGGGGTTACTGCCCCGAGTGCTCCGGGGGTGGGGGGTGGGGGTGGGGGGGGCAGTGTAGACGGAGGCGCCAAGTTGGATCCAGATTGAGAATGAAATATAGAAGAAGAAACGTTCTCTGGAAATGCAGTCTGACCAAGTTAACTCTGCTCTCTGAGTTATGGATCTAATTTGCCACCTTTCTTTAACCTGCTGATCCACATTACCAGTCATGGATATAGAAACCTGCAACACTTTCACCAACACTTTTCCAAAGGCCAGCGACAGTTCACAAGATGCCACCCAAACTGTAACCTTCCACATAAAAAAAATAACCTGTTTCTCTCTCTATGTATCTCACAGTTTTAATCCATCCTCATTAGCTTTGGGATCATTTCCATGGAAACAGCGGAGAAAAGGCTGTCTCTGCTTAAAGGCCGTCTCTGCTTATTCCATGTAAAGCACAAATATCAGGAGGTAAAACACCAGTTGTCATTAAACAAACCTAAATCCTGTGTGAATAGTACATATCGTTAAAATGAAAGACTGTACAGCTTGCTGCTGTTTAAAATCTCATTTTCCTTGTTGATTTACAGGAAATCCGAGGACAGGCATTGAACATTGAACACTCACACCATCCTCATATGTCCAGTCCTGTGCAATATTCAATATAAATTCCTCAACAAACTGAACATTTTTTAAACCCCTTCACAATATTGCTATGTTGCAGTCGCACCAATTCATGCAAGTTCAACCAACACCTACATCTTTTTTTTATTTGGCATAGCAACAATCACTGCAACTTTGCTACAACTATGGCCAATCTCTCTTATTTTGAAAAAGATGTAACCCCACACACTTCCTTTACCAATCAATAAAGAATATCAGCCTACGGCAGAGGCAGCTTTACGGCAGAGGAAAAAACATCTGTAGGTGATGCTGTAGTATCGCGAGACCCAGCGAGACGAGTGTGGTGAGTCGACTTGGCGGCGCGTAAGCATTTGAACAAACATTTTCGATCTTGTTTCATTTTTCCGCCATATTAAAACATTTCCTGCTAACTAACATAACCTGTTAAGAGTATTAAGCTTCTGTCAGCCTGGAGGACCTGGAGAATTTCATCGACGAGTGTTTTAATACCTGCAACATGGTGAAGCCCAGAACCGCCACCACCACCCCCTCCGCCAAGCGTGAACGGCCTGAGGACTCTCCCGGGGCTGTGTCCTCTCCAGGCAGCGGAATGAGCGATATCCTGGATTCGATTGACAAAAAGCTCTCCAGCTTTGATGGCCGCCTCAATCTGCTGGAGATCCTCCATAGAGAATTTCAAGGTCTGCGGGAGTCTCTGGAATTCAGCCAGCAGCAGGTGCGGGAGCTCGCAGCGGAGAACCAGGCCCTCAGAGAGACCGTGAAGACCCTGAGCAGTGACACCGCCCGTCTCTCCGAGGAGAACCGATCCATCAAGGAAACCCTCCTGGATCTTCAGTCGAGGAGCATGAGGGACAATCTAGTGGTCGCGGGGGTTCCAGAGGAGGTAGGAGAAGACCCCGAGGCCACCGTTAGATCCTTTTTACAGGTCCACCTGAAGCTCCCCAAGGAGGAGGTGCAGAAGATCTCCTTCCACAGGGTTCACCGCCTCGGAGGAAGAAGGTCCGACCACCAGCGCCCGCGTCCTATTGTGGCTAAATTCGAACATTTCAAACAGAAGGAGTTGGTGAAGGGCCGCGGACGGGAACTGAGAGGCACGCATTACAGCGTTAATGACCAGTTCCCGGCAGAAATCCTCCGTAGAAGGAAGATCCTGTTCCCGCTGAGGAGGAAGCATCTTGCTGCTGGTTCGAGAGCGATTGTGGCCGTTGACAAACTTTACGTGGACGGCCGGCTGTTCCGGGACCCGGAGATCACCCCCTGGCTGTGCTGAAGGCTTTCAGATCCGCGCTGAGAACATCTGCGCTGCCCAGAAGAAACCCGCTAAACTTACTTCAATGAATGGAAAACCGGATCATCAATAATCCACACCTCGATCGCAGGAAAACAGTCTTTTTTTTTTCTTCGTCACCTCAGTCCCACTGATGTTTCTATTGTTGTTTTGTTGTTGTTTTCGTCTTCCCTTCTATCTCTTTTTTTCTTTCCTTTACTCTCCCCCCCCCCTCTCCCCCCTCATTATATGTAAATCACCTGGAAGCAACTCATCCTCGGTAAGTATTTATTTATGCACGGAACGGGCGCGCGCACACACAAGCGCACACAGGGGCGTGCACATGCGATCCCGCACACACACGCCGACATACTGCAATCACCTCACACAGGCTCTCATAGGACGCACGCGACACGCAGCTCACATAACCAGAAAACGTTCACGCGCACAGCGCTTCTCAAATGCGGGCACGCGCACACGGACTGGCACACAAGCACTACTTAGCTTTACACCTTTTCAGTCAGAGCAGTTATGAACAGTCTTAACATCGTTAGCTGGAATGTGCGTGGACTTGGCTCTGAGCCAAAGAGGCTGAAAGTGTTAAATCACCTGGATGGTCTAAAAGCAGATATAGCTCTACTGCAGGAGACCCATTTATCAGATTCTTTGAATCACCTTATGTGCTGCTTACAATTTCCAGTTATATACTCTGCCAGTTACAACTCCAAACAAAGAGGAGTTGCTGTTTTAATTAATAAAAATCTTAATTTTACTCATAAGGATACAGTTACTGACCCAGAAGGCAGATTTGTAATCATTAATATATCCATTCAGAATAAGGACTATTGTATAGTGAGTATTTATGGTCCTAATGTTGACGACTCTTCCTTCTTTCACAGATTCTTCACCTCACTCTCAGTTCACTCTGACTCCACAATCATTATAGGAGGAGACTTCAACCTTGTTTTGGACCCTGAACTTGACAGACTCAGCACAGCAGCAAACCAGCGTACATGGCGGTCTGCAAGTATTCTAAAGCAGTACATGAATGATCTGGGTCTCTGCGACGCGTGGCGCTCATGTCACCCAAGCACTAAAGGGTTCACCTTTTTTTCTCCAGTTCACTATTCACACTCCCGTTTAGACTATTTATTAATCAGTAACTCTCTTTTAAAAAATATTCAAAGCTCCAATATCCATCCAATTATTATCAGTGATCATGCACCAGTCTCTGTAAACATTTCTAGGGAAAAATCCACACCCTCTGGTACAACCTGGAGGTTTAATACGTCTCTGTTAAAGGACCAGGAATTTCTTGAATTCTTTAAAAAAGAGTGGGTAACCTTCTTAGACTTCAACAATACTCCAGACATCCCACCGTGCGTTCTTTGGGAAGCAGCAAAGGCAGTCATGAGAGGGAAAATCATTTCTTATTCAACGCACAAAAAACGCAAAGAGAAAGCAGATTTATTAGAATTAGAAAATAAAATCAAAACCCTGGAGACTGCTTATGCTGCTTCTGCACAGGAACACATTCTGGGAGATCTGAAAAATTTAAAGCTGCAGTTAAATGACATCATTAATAAACAAACACAATTTCAAATACAAAGGCTACGACTTGAAAGATTTGAAAACTCTAATAAATCTGGCAAATTTCTGGCTAATCAGCTTAAAATTAACAGAGAAAAATCATCAATCACCTCTATTATGGACCAAACAGGAAATGTCACCCATGACCCGGTCAAAATTAATAACGAATTTGAAAACTTTTATAAAAACCTGTACACACCGCAGATCAATCCGTCAGAGCAAAGTATTGACTCATTTCTTAATAATGTAAACCTACCCAGGCTAAATGAGGATCAAATCACAAACTTAGATTCTCCGCTCTCGCCGTCTGAACTTCATGAAGCTCTGTTACTTATGCCCAATGGTAAAGCACCAGGGCCTGATGGCTTTCCTGCTGAGTTTTATAAAGAATTCTGGGAACAACTGGCACCAACATTTTATAAAACTGTCACATCTATTAATGAGAGCCAATCAATGCCACCTAACATGAACTCAGCCAACATAATTCTTCTTCTAAAACCAGACAAAGATCCCACTAGTCCTTCAAGCTATCGCCCCATTTCTTTAATCAATGCAGATGTAAAAATTATCTGCAAAGCACTAGCACAGAGAATAGAAAAAATCACTCCTCACATAATTCACTTCGACCAGACTGGATTCATCAAAGGCAGACACTCGGATGATAATGTCCGTAGACTAGTTAATATAATAGACTTTGCCACCATTAAAAAACAGGAAATGACGGTACTATCGCTGGATGCTGAAAAAGCCTTTGACAGAGTTAATTGGAAGTTCCTTATTGCTGCCCTCCATAAGTTTGGTTTTGGAGAAGCATTCATCAATTGGATCAAAATATTATATCACAACCCCAATGCATCAGTTAGAACTAATAAACAGACTTCAAACAGGTTTTTTCTTGGAAGAGGAACCAGACAGGGCTGCCCACTCTCTCCTTCTCTTTTTGCTATATTCATTGAGCCTTTAGCTGCAGCAATAAGACAGAATGAGAGCATTATAGGAATAAAAACCAAACACAGCCATCATAAAATTAGTCTTTATGCGGATGACATATTACTGTTTTTAAGGAATTTACATTCTGTAAATGAAACAGCAATGATCATAAATGAATTCTCCTCCATATCAGACTATTCCATTAATTGGAATAAGTCTGTTTTATTACCACTCAACAGGAATATGGAACAAAGACTCACAATTCCAGTTAAAACAGGAAATATCAAATATCTGGGTATCTACTTTTCCCCCAAACTATCAGAACTGGTGCAGCTAAACCACACCCCATTACTGAAAAGCATACAGGACGATCTAACACGCTGGACCAACCTGCCTCTGTCCCTTATGGGCAAGGTAGCCACGGTTAAAATGAAAATCTTACCCAAAGTTAATTATCTCTTCTCAATGATTCCCACACAACCGCCATTAAAATGGTTCAAAACATTAGACTCATCCATATCAAGCTTTCTATGGAACAACAAACCTGCAAGAATTAGTCTAAAAACTTTAAAATCTGCAAAAAGCTGTGGAGGATTAGAACTACCTAATTTCCACAAATACTTTCTTGCAAATAGATTACAATATATCTTAAAATGGTTAAAAAATAATCCAGAAACCAACTCATGGTTAGACTTGGAACAGGTGTTATGTGGAAAGATCAACCTGTCACAGCTACCATTTATTAGCCAAACAGTTAAAAAACAGGATTGTTTCAAAAGCATTAATATAAATGCCACCTTAACAGCCTGGTGGGAATTTCTCAAAATATCAAAATCATCAATTCAACCGTGCAAAATGACACCCATCTGGAACAACCCGGACATCCTTATTAACAAAAAAATGATTCACTTCCCAGCTTGGCAAGCAGGGGGCATAAAACAACTAGAGCACGTAATTATTGATAGAAGATTCATAACCCCCCAGGAACTTCAAGACAAACATGGAATAAATAACTTCTTGGAATATCAGCAACTTAAATCAAGTATTACTAAAAAGTATAAAATTAAAGACGACGATTTAAAGCTACCAGATGTAGTTACCACTCTGATTAATTTTTCAATGAATAGAACTCTCTCCAAAATATACAAACTTTTATGTAATTTAGATAACAATATTGCCCTTCCAACAAAAAAATGGGATGCAGATTTGAGCATCAGCACAGATGAAAGCTTCTGGTCAGAACTTTGTCTAAACACCTTTAAACTGACAAAAAGTCCAAATCTGCAGCTAATCCATCTCAAAACTCTTCACAGAATTTACTACACTGGACAGAGGATGTTCAAGATGGGTCTCAGTAACTCAGACATTTGCGAGCACTGTGATAATAATCTACCCGACAGCTACATGCACGCCCTGTGGTTCTGCACTCCTGTCAGGGCTCTCTGGCAGCAGGTATGTGCCGATTTATCAGTCTGGCTTAAGGTTTCAATCACTGCCTCACCGTCACTTTGTGTGCTTGGTGACATGAGTGCCATCGATATAGAAGAAGGATTAGCATCTATCATTTTCATAACTCTTTGTATTGCCAAAAAAACTATTTTAATAAATTGGAAAAACAAGAAAAATATAAACATAAGTCAACACAGAAATCTGCTATTTGATCATATCAGCTTGGAAAAAATGTCAGCCCAAAGCTCAAGTAACTTTGAAAGAATTCAGTCTCTCTGGTCTCCTGTGGTTGACTCCATGACTTAGGGGGTGGAGGGCTTGGTCGTCGCTGCTCCTTGCCCTTCTGCCGTGGTTTGGGGTGGGGGTCGGGGCTTCCGGTGCCTGGCGGGGGCGGTGGGGGGCTCCGTTGGTCGGGGGGTCGGGTCCGGTGCCTGGGTGGGGCGGGCTGGGGCGCTGCTTGGTCCTCTGGGCTTCGGTGTGGGGGTGCGTGGTGGGGGGGTGGGGTGGTGGTCTGGCTTGGCTTGGGGGGGTGGTCCCTTTGCCTGTGCTGGGGGGGGTTGGCGGGGGGCCCTGCTCGGGTGGGGGGGGCCCAGCGGCGCCGGATGGGCTGCCCATCTGCACCTGGGGCTGGGATCGGCCCTTCCCTGGCTCTGGGACGGGACGGGACAACCCTCTCGGGGCCCCCGGTCGCTCTGGGTGTCACCCGCTTCGGCTACGGGGTCTGGGGTGGGGTGGGGTGGGGGGCTTGTCGGCCCTGTCCTGTGGGGGGGCGTTCTGGGGGGGAGGGGGGGCCCATTATTAGTACGGGTCGGATGGGCTAGCGGGTCGGGGTCTCCGCTGAGGCAATCAGTGGTTGCCTCGGCCGGTTGGCCTCCTCGGTCCCGTCGAGGCCTGACCAGAGCTCCTCTAGGGCCGGCGTCTGGGGGTGGGGGCCTGGGCTTGCTCCGGGGGGGGGCGACGCTTTCTGGCTCCTCTCTCTCTGTGTGGGGTGGGTGGTGCCGGGCCTGGGGTGTCGGCGCCTCCGGGGGTGGGCCCCTGGGCTGGGTGGCCCTGGCCCCTTTGCTGGGGGTGGGCTGGGGGACGGCTGTTTGACCACCGGGGGACAGTCTACCAGCCGTCCCCAACTTACCCCCTTCCTTATATAACCTCATATTAGGGTGAGGGGGTGGGGGGTTTAGCCTGCGATGCGCCTTGGGGGGGGGCTACTTGGGAGTGGCCCCCCTCCTATGGTTGCCGTATGGAGTGGGCCCCCCCTCTTTCGGTTTTATTTGCACCTTAGACACGTAGGGTCCTTGGTAGGGGGGGTGCTTGGACATCACTGCCAGCAAGCAGCAGATGTCCTCCTGGCACCCTACCCGCCAATTTTAACCGCACCTTAGACATTTAGGGCCCCTTGGTGTGGAGGGTGAGGGGACATCACTGTGAGTAATCAGGAGATGTCCCCTTAGTGCCCTACTCGCCAATTTTAACTGCACCCCCCTTAGTACACACACCCCTCCCCCTTCAATATATACATTCAAACATAAACACACACACATGCACACAAACACCCTCTCAAACACCCATACACGCACACACATTTTACAAGGAAGGTGGGACCTGGGTCCATCTGTCCCCTACCCCGTCCCTGGTGGGGGGTGCGGGCCCCTTGGCGATGGCGGCCGTGTCCCTTGGGTGCCGGCTCCCTGGGCCCGGCGGTGCTCTCTCCGCACGGTGGGGGGGTTCATATTACACCTGAGCCGGGGGTGTTCGTGTCCCTGGGGGGTGGGTCCTGGTCCTTGCCCCTGGGCGCTGGGCCCCGCCAAACTTCCAACATGGCCGAGCCTGGTCGGGCCATATTTATAACATCCCTTATGGGCCGCCCTTTTTTCCCCGGGGTTCCCCCCTCCTGGGCGGGGGCGGCGGGCCCCTGCCTTGCTCCTACCTGGACCAACCGTGGGCCGGGTGGGTGGCTGCCTGGAGTGCGGAGCGGGTCTCCCTTGGGGGGTCCTGGCTCGTACCTGGGGTCGGGGCGGGGGGATGCCCGGAACTCCTGGGTGGTGGTGGGGTGCTCGTCTGGGGCTGTGGGCGTCCCTCTCCGGTGGGGCCCTGCGTTGGGCTCTTCCGGCGCGGCGGGGGGCTGCTTTCCTGGCTGGGCTGGGGCGGCGCTCTCTTTCCCTCTGCGCCTCCCTGCTCTCTGGCTCTGGGGGCCTCGCGGCGGTCCTGCTGGCCCTGGCCTGGGTGGCGGTCTTGGTCGCCCGGGGGGCGGTTGTTCCCTGCCTGTTCCCGTGTGGCGCTGGGGGAATTCCGACTGCCGCTGCTGCTGCGGCGGGGGTATGGGTGTGGGGGTGGCTGGGCGCTCCTCCTCCTTCTTTTCACATTCCACCATCCATTTTAGAAGAACATAAACACTCACCTGAGCACAGGTGTTAGCTCACCTTTGCACTAATAGTTTGCATGATTGAATGAATGAAAGATTTCACATTAGTTGGTTTAAAGGCATAAGTATGCGTTCGTGAACACTATCTGTTTTGTGTGCATGTTGACATGTGGACATTTCTGCGGCTAGCAGGTGTGTTGATAATATTTGAGTGTGTGTGAACAGGCCCCGCCCTTTTTGTACTACATTTGAACCGTACCGTAACGATAAACAACCAGTAAACCTGCCTGCTCTATGCTGCTTCATGGTCTTACCCCCCTTCCCCTCCTATTATCACCCTCCTACCCCCCCCTCTCTCTAACGTCCCTCTCTCTTGTTCCCCTCTTTCCTTTTCCGTCCGGTCCAACACCAAAGATTTTCAAACATAATTGAAATTAATAAAGTTTGGCCTCAATTACAAAAGGGGTTTATTCAGACATACCTTTGGTTTGTCTGAAGATGAATAACCCCTCTTGTTAGAATAAAATATGTCCAACACAAGAGGCCCTCAGCTCTCATCTGTTTGCCTAGCTGTTGGACAGGACAAGTTAAAAAAAAAAAAAAAAAAAAAAAAAAAAAAAAAAGAATATCAGCCTAATCAATTGACAATGTTTCCACATTTTCTTGAGCTCACATGGCTTATAAAGTCTGTCAGCTCCCAACAAATGTCCCAGCTAAAGGTCGTCTTTTAGCTGGCTTCATGTAGGTTCTAATGTTAGCCAGAGTAAAAAGGTGCATAAAATAATGAATCTCAGAAACGTGACTCTTTTCGGCATTGGGGTCATTGTTATATTACAACTCACCAAACACAGAGTGTAGCTGGTTTAACTGGTGAACCCAGACATGGCGGCGAGTCTGACAACACCAATGGTGTCCAGCTTGAACACCAAAATCTGCATTCAAGAACCCATGTTAAATGCCTGTATAAAGCTTTACTGCCCTACTGTAACTATATTACAAAAATGAACATCAAACATATTTTTTTTCTTTTTTTTTCCAGAAATGAAATGAAGGGAAGAAGAGAAAAGGATGTCTGGGGGGTAAAAGGGAGTTTAAGAGGAGGGGGGTGGAACCATGAGGCAGTATAAAGCATCAAGTTGCTGGATGTTTATAATCATCCAGCAACTTTTAAAGTAATATAAATTTAAAAGGGGGAAGGGCCTGTCCACACACACACTCAAATGCCACTGTTGGCTCCAAAATTGCCCACATACAAAACATGTCAACATGTACACAATACAACTTTTGTTCACACACACATACTTATGCATTCGGACCGACCCATGTGAAATATTTCATTTAATCACTCAAATTATTTTTGCAAAGGTGAGATAGCACCTGTGCTCGAGTGCATCTTTACGTTCTTCTAAAGTGGATGATGGAATGTACAAGGAAGGAGGGAGAGTACCAAGCCATCCCCACACCAAGACCCCTGCTGCGGTAGCAGGGGCTGCCAGGACCCCCCAAACACCCGTACGGCAGCAGATAAAAAACAACTGTCCGCCGGGCAATCACCTCCGCCACCCACAGAATGGGGAGGTACCGGGGGACAGAGGGTGCAAGCCCCAGTCCAACCAGGAGAGCAGTCCCCCCCCCAGGAGAGCACCCTGTGCCCCAGACAAGCAAAGCACCGCCACCAAGTAATTCTGGGCATCCCACCAACCCCGGGCACAGGCCAGGGCCCCCCAAGGGAGACCCGCCCTACGTTCCAGACAACAACCCACTAAGGTTGGGCGATGTCCCCTAAATTGGACGTTGACGATGTTTGCTGTCAACCATCGGGATGGACGATGATATCGTCGGGGGGGGGCTATTTTTAATATTTCGCTCTTACATAATTGCTATTCGTTATTTTACTTTATTACTTTATTTTATTTTATTTCCCAACTAATGACTCATCCGTGATTATCCAGTATAAACTGAGGGAAGTGACTTTAACAAAAAAGTAACAAACAAACTAGAAAAGAAATGGTCCGCTCCCGCATTTAACTAGTCAAGTGGACCGGCGGAGCGCGGACTTACAGCTTTGTGTTTGAGGGGAAGGGGGGGGGGGGGGTGCTTTGTTACATGAGCGGTAGTATGTGGGAGATTTAGAACTGCGATCCGTTCCGCAGCTCTATGGGAACGGGCTACCGAACTCAGAACCTGGTCTAAAAGTGTGTGTCTGAGCAGAGGATCGTGAGCACACACAGCGCTTTGGGGTGGTGTGAGTTTCAAAGCAGAAAGGCCGCTCAGTCCTTAGAAATTGTTCAAACAATCACGTGGATTTGTGTTTCGAGTCGTATCCCGACTAAATAAAAGGCTGATGTTATTCCCACATGTTTACATGCAGCCAGGATGCAGCGCCACCCAAAGCTAATGTTGTTAGCCCGTGTTAGCATACTGCTAATTCTGGCTTCTTTCCGGCTCCGTTTTTCAACAGAAAAAGCTCTGACCACACGGATTAAAAATAAAACGATGAGCGAACAGGCGTTTCATAATAATCGTAACATTATTAAAAGCACGTTTAAAAGATCGTCTTGTATATTACCGAGCTGACATATCAATGTATAAAGCCGCTCGGCAACATTGTTTTGTATTGAATTGTTACTTTCAATAAAGTTTGAGAAAAAAATAGCCGCTCGGCGGAACTGATATCCGCTTCCGGTTTTTCAAACCCTACTGCGGATGTGCGAATGATTTATTCCGACCGAAAGTGTGACCCATGTGAACATTTGTTATATTCTGAAAACATTTTTCTGGAACCATGTACACGGTTGGATTCTAATTCGACCATTGATCCGGTCAAGATATTTTTCACATGTAACCGCGGCTTATGGTGTTGACTCCCAGCGTGGCAGGGGCGTGGCATCACGATGGTGTCTCTCCATCGGGATGTCAGTCACCCATCACGATGGACGATGATATCGTCCATCGGCACAACTCTGCAACCCACCCAGCAAATGGTTGGTCCAGGTGAGAGCAAGGTAGTGGCCAGCCAAACCTGCCCAGGAGGAAGACGAGAACTGTGGGATCCACAAGAAGTGTTGTTACCATGGCCCGACCAGGCTCACCCATTGATGGAATTTGGAGAAGGCCAGCGCTCGAGAGCATGGACTAGAACCCACACTACAGGAACACGGACACCCCAAGGCTCAGATGGGATGTTAACACCAGCCCCCAGTCTTGCCAGAGAGCACAGGGATCCCTCTCCCCGTGTGGAGAGAAGGAAACCCCACAATGTAGGAAGCCAGCACCCAAGCAACACGGCCACCGTTGTCAAGGGCCTGGTACCCCCTACCAGGGATGGGAATAGGGGACAGCTGGTCTGAGCTCCCATATTCCTTTTATAATGTATGTGTGTGTGTTTGTAAGCATGTGTGTGTGTGCGTGTCTGTGTGTTGGAGAGTATATTTTTGAGGGGTAAAGGGTGTGTGTACTAAGGGGGTGCAATTCAAATTGGCAGGTAAGGCACTGAGATGACATCTCCTGATTACTCACAGTGATGTCCAAACACCCTACCCACCAAGGGGCCCTAACATTAACCTGGATGTGTGTGAATGCAGATACACGCAAGAAATGAGGGACAATAAAAAAAAGTTCTTTAAAATTTCTACATCCTACTTTGAGTTGAAAATTAAAGAAATGTTTCAATGTTTTAGAAAACACGCAGCAACTTCAGGCTTTTTGTGTCGCAGTAATTACAAAAAAGGTTCAGAAGATGCATTCTGTAGAAGAGGACATGAGCGCAGATGGATGATCACAGGAAATAAGCTGTTAATTGTTAAGAAATGGACTTAGTTCAATAGAGGGGAATATTTTACCAGATGTTTCCACATATTCAGTGTCACTGGACGGCTGCAATCCAGAATTACCAGATAAGGGGCAAGTCACACCATGCTTGCTAGTCCAAGGCAGGGTCTGTTATGTACCATTCAGGAGATCTGAATGTTACTCAGATTATGCTGTGTACCATCACAGAAGCATGGCATCACATGGGCTCCAGCCTTCTCTACCAGCCTGATGACAGATGAAAGAAGCACCACCAACCACAGGAAATGTGCTCAGCCCTGTTGGGGACTGCCAAAGAAAACTGTGGAAACTTTTACTGAACTGGATACACCAGTAATAACACTTTGGCTGCAATCTTGGGTTATTTCTTGAACCCAATTCTTGGGTTAATCATGTTCGGATATCTTTTTGGGTTACTTTTTGGAGGAAGACTACTTTTTTGGGTTATAGTGGTTTCATTTTGACTTAATTTGTTTTCTTTCCTGATGTAAAATAACAGAAATAAATAAGTTGATTTTCACGTCAGAGTTGGGTTCAAATCAACCCAACTTGGGTCATTTTTTACTAGTTTTTGGTGCGTAGTAGTTTTTTCTTGGTACACTTTAAGCTTAGTTTCTGTTTACTGCTTTTATCTGAGGGAATATTTGCATTTTTTCTTGTCATATTCATTATTAAACACCAAAATGTTGTAATGTATCCAACTCCAGACTGTTTAAGGGTAGCATCTGTGGTCCAGTATAGTAAGGTGTTTGCTAACAAATCAATTGGATTTAAATGTCTAAAACATCAAAGCTCTATAAAACCCTAAAACAAATCTTTTCCCCTGTTACATCTCTTTCATGATCAACTTTCAATGGAAAACTTTTTTGAAATCACATAAAAGTCAGACTGCTCGTCCCCACAGGACAGAGAGTGGATTCTGGCAAGCTCAGCGAAGTCAGCGGTCCTCTTCCTTGGCCATGCGACAAGTGGATATTTCATTTAAATGCACTGATGCAATTACCTAGAGTGCCCAAGTTAGTTGGCCCAAGGGTGCACACTGAGGCACTTCAAAGAAATGAAAAGTGTGTGTGTACACATATGTTCTTTCTTTTATCATTTTGTCGCAGCTGGACACTCATGGCATATTCCACTGATTTGATTGTTTAGAGAGGACCTATGCCTGCAGAAGGACAGACCTTTCAGAAGAAAGTTCAGATAAATTGCATGTTTTTCTATACAGCCTCTACAGACATTGAAGGAGACAAGGTGGTGAAGGACTTTTGTTCCATGTTAAGTAGGTAAAAACCTTGGATGCTACGGCACATGTGGCTATTGTAAGATTGCAGACCTACAGACCTGTTTTGTGGCATTGGTTTGATGATGGTGAACATTTAAAAAGAAAATTAGGCTATAAATTGCATTCTTGAGTATTGCTTTATTTAAACCGTTGTGAATCAGGAAAAGGCAAAATAAAGGGTGTTTGACAAAGATTGTAATTTTTAAGCAGAGAGTATGCTGGGCAAGCCACAAGCTCCCTGCTCCGTTCCATTCCGATGCATCCACTTGCAGAGAAATTGTTTCATCACCAATGTTAGCTTGAGTGTGTGATGGACTGTAAGCCAGCAGGAGAGCAGGTAAAAGACCTCTGGGAACACTTTTACAATAGTTAAAATGATGATCAGAGTGGGACATTAAGGCGGTTCCTTCAAATTTAAGAAAAATAAAATCTGATTTTTCATTGCGGAAAAATGCATTATATGTCATATTAGTCATGATGCAACAGAAGTAATAACTCATAAACCCTTACCTTTCTGAACTAAAATACTCTTTAGACAACAAAAGCCCATTATGTTTCATAAATTAATTGGAAAATTTGAAAAATGCAGAGGCAAAAAGTGCTGATTCATGATAAAAGCATGTTACTACAGCAGGAGCTGTTCCTCTTGGAACCCTTACTGTACATTGGAAAGAAAAAGACTGGAACTATTGGGCCCAGTTGGTTAATGTAGGCTGGTACTGGCCAAATACATCTTAAATGGAACAGCATCTTTTTAAAAATATAGGTGAAATGAAAAGTCAATTCTGTTAGCGTTTTTTTTTTTTTTTTTCATGGTAAAGTGGGGGTTGTAGTATCCATAGTCAACTAAAGCTACTCAGGCGCAAAAACAAGAGGAAAATAAGGGCAAACAGAGTCCCAACAGGACTTTGGATTCTGCTGCATGCAAGAGTTGAAGCAAACTGGAGTGGCACAAGCATGACCTCTGCAGCAGACCCACCCGCAGAGTAACATTTGAATAACATGTTTATGGCCTTTTTTGCTATCTGGAATTTAAAGAAAATGACAGCAAGTGATATGTCAATTATTATCAAACTATATTTATAGAATGTTTGGTCAAAAGGTTCTCATTAGTTTATTAATAATACTAGTTCCAACAAGCTCTGACAACAAAATAATGGTCACAAAAAGAGAACACGTTTGTACACGTTTTAAAATAAAGCTTTGTTTAGATAGCATCACAATCTGCTGGTGATAGTACCATTGCAGCAAGGCAAACTCAGAACTATACAAAAAACCTTCTCTGTATCCAATGAAAACCTCGGAACATCTTAAAATCGCTGCAAATTTAAGCACGTAGCATTTTGCTTGCATGGTTGCGGACAAGTCTGACATAAGAAACATCTTACGAGGAGAAAATGGACACGCTGCAACATTAACTGCTGGACATAGACATCAATTAATAATAAACCCATGTCAACCTGCTGCTGAACACTTTCATATTTTTGTAAAAAAAAATTCCTACATGAAGGTTTTGTGATGTGCAACCTTAATAGTTGTGAAATGCCAACTGGTACATGCTACTCCATTCAGATTAGGTATACCAAAGATCTTGTGATTTATTGTACCTCCAATTTTTTGGAAATCTTTCCGTATGTGTAAACGTCTTTGATTGGCAAAAGTCCCTGAAAAACCAAAATACTTTAGATGCCACTTAAAATTCCAAATGATAATTCATGCAGAGGTGATCAGCTTTATTCCAAGAGAATAAGAGCAGATTTAGTAGTTGAAGTGGATAACTTCCTCTGTAAAGCTACCCACACGCTGGGCATGTGTGTGGAAATGGTGTTCACGCAGGTCTGTTCCAACCCAATACTAGCTTAAGACTTGCACAAGTGGTGCAAATCTTACTCCAGGCCTTTTTATTTCACAGCTCTATCTTGATATATGAAAGACTTATAACCCGGCCGGGCACAAAAAGCAATTATCAATTTTTCCTCCATGATCCATTAAAAGGCGACGTCTCTCATACATCACTACCAAAGTCCTTGATTGGTCAAAGTTTAACCTAGTTTAACTTTCATCGTGCTTTTAATGGCCGCGCGTTTTGTACCTAGAGCCTGAGAGCCTGAAAACTTGCATTGCTATGTATGAACGCAAGAGTTGGAAGCCCAATACACACTTATGTGTGTTTACATAGACTTTTTCTTGTAAGTGGGTGCTTCAGCCTGTTGCCGAGGGCAGTGTGAAGGTAGCTTGTTAGAAAAAACAAAGGAGGTGGATTGGAAAATCTCCAGGGGTCATAAAAAACATGAGAAAATTAAAGCAAGGCAGACCGATTTAGTCCACACCTAAGTGTCCTTCATTCACACAGGTTGCTATGGGCAACAGTTCGTGAGATTTTAGGCTTATTCATTTTCTTTATGTAAAAAACCAATCTAGTCAGATGTAAAATGTTTGGTAAAAACTGCAGGGCTCCCATCTGTAAAAGTTCTGTGGCTTTTTTCCAGTCATGCTCATAAACGGATCAGTTTATAGCAAGCCTCAGTGGGGAAAGTTAAAAATACACTTCTTTTTGTTTTGTTCCTGTCATATATCTAATGATGCTTAACAGCACAGTGAGTAATTGGTGTGTTTGTGGAGACACTACGTGTGAGTGACAGTAAAAGGAGATCCAAAAGGACTGTGTTGTTGCCGTAACAACAGCAAGTTAAAAGGACAGCGATCACCTCTCCTTCTTATTCAGATGGTGTTTAACTTCAGGAAGCTGCATTCACCATGTCTGACTTTATCTGTGTTTTTAAGCAACACTCAACTTGTTGAAGTGACGCAGTTTCTCTTCAGTGTGATCGCATTGCAAAAAGATATATCTAATTATATTTTGGTTGTTGATTCTTTATTTTATAAAACCACTTTGTTAATGGCATCCTAATAAGACTTGCTTTAACATAGTATCTCGTGAGGGTTTCACTAATGTACTCACTTGATTTCCTCTCACACTTTGATGGGGATGTGTGACAATGTGGGAGATTTATTTCCTCACCACTACTAGCACAGCTCAGTTTAGATCAGATGAACAGAGCTTGAACTGCAAGACCTTTGCAGGTGGTTTGGTCACTCTGGAAAAAAAAAATGACCAGGCTTCCTAGGGGTAGAGCAGTTTATTTGGTGAAAATTGTCACAAGTTCCTAAATCCTTCTTCAGTTGGAGTACAAGGCTCTACCAAGCATGAGGAGGTTTTGTCCATTTAAAATGAGGACAGAGTAGAAAATAAAATATGATAAAACGATGAGTCACTAAACTTCTTCCTCTTTCGGCTTCTCCCATCAGGGGTCGCCACAGCGAACAAGTCGCATGGTAAACTTGGCAATGTTTTACGCCGGATGCCCTTCCTGATGCAACCTTCTCAAACCGGGCTTGGAACCGGCACAGAGGTAGAGAAGGGAACAGGGAGCAGCCCGGAGTCGAACCCTGGTTTCACGGACGGAAGGCGCCGCAAACCAGCACGAGCTAAACAAAACGATGAGTCACTAAACGCTCTACCAAAAACATTAAAACAGACCTTGGAATAAAAAAAAAAGGGCTTCTCCAAAAGCTGGTGAAATAAAGCTCTTTTTTTACTATTCTAATTAAGATATAAGGAAGGGCAGAAAGCGGTAATCAGCTTAAAGAGGAGTGCATCACACTCTGCTGATTCACTCCTGCTTCCCTTTCTTGCTCTCCATCCTAGTGGTGTGTCTCCCCTCCAGCGAGATTGGCATCCTCAACTGTCCAGCTGCCCCACATTCGTTGTTGTCTCGCAACAAGGTTTCTCCTTGGTTCCGCCTACGGCAAAGGGATTCCGCCGCTGCTACTACTGAGTCGTATTCTGTTTGAGGAACCGGTCACTCCTGTCTTCATCCTCTCCTGGAGGAGACTGCCCACACCCCACTCCCTGTGCGGTACAGATCCGGGAGGCAGGCAACCCGTGTCCTGGAATCCTCTTTGTCCTCCTCTTCTGTTTTGGTGCACCTTTCAATGTTCTTGTCTTATTAAAGCCGGTCCCTTCAAGGCACACACCTATTGCCTGTTCTGTAATCATATCTGTTAAGGGTTCAACTTTTTCCGAATTTCTACTCACAACGTCACAGTGCTATCAAAAACACACAAAGTGTATTTGAAAGTGACATCTATCCTTCCTTTATTCCTACCTTATCCTGTCTAGGGTCATGGGGTTGCTAGAGCCCATCCTGGCCACCTCTGACAGTTTGACAGTCTATTTCAGAGCTGCACACAGACACACATATTCAAACTTAAGAAACCGTTAGAGTCATCATTTAACCTATAAAGCATGTGTTTGGACTGTGGGGTGAAACCTGGAATGCCTGGAGAAAACCTCCACATGCACAAGGAGAACATGCAAATCCCACACAGAAAGGACCCAGCAGGGATGTGAACCAGGGCCTTTTGTCTATGGTGTGAGGGTGCTAGCATCTACCCCACTGTGCAGCCAACGCTTTTAAAAATGAAGTGACCAAATGTACATCTGAAAAGGGGTACATTTAATTCAATATGGGCGAGAAAAGCAGGTGCTTTCCTCTGCATCAGAATCCATTCGAATTACGTTGCATGTATTAAGAGTTCAGAGAGCGTGTCGCTAAAGACAGCCCTAGTGTTAAGGATCTGCTTTGATCATCTTTTGAGCTATTTTGAAAGTGACAGAAGTCACTTCCCCAATCTCAAAGGCTTAACTAAAATGACCAGAGAATACTGATGAATGATATACCTTCATGCACATTTGATGTATTCATACAAGCTAAAGGCTAAAGAAGACCAAATGGCCTAAACGAGTCTTGCAGTTGGAAAAAGCTGCTTATTTCATGACAGAATTAATAAATACACCCACAGACCAGAAGAAAAAAAAACAGCCAGGGGTTTCCATTGTTGGCTGTTCTGTTTTGTTTTGTCTACTCATTATACACCGTACTACATTGATTCTTTAAATTTTTTGGTTACATTCCCAGGGAGACCAAGTACTTGTTTGGTCAACGGGCCCAGACAACACAAAAACCTGTATGGCTCAACCCCCCTGAAAGGTGCATGTGACTAAGAAATTAACTGCAACCAAACTTAAGCACTCAACCATGACACAACTAAAAAGAAAAAGGTGACAAACATCCATCCATTTTCTTGAGCTGCTGTATCCCTTTCAATGTCATGAGGCTGCCAGGGGTACCAGAGGTACACCCCGGACAGGTCTCCAGCTGATCTTAGGGCCTCACAATCACACAGTCACACATAGAGACACTTTAAAGTAATCATTCAACCTATGAAGCATGCTTTTGGACCGTTGGAGGAAGCCGAAGTGTCTGGAGAAAACCCACAGATGCACAAGAACATTTAAACTGCATAGAAAGGTCCCTGCTGGGATTTGAACCAGGGCCTTTTCATTGTAAGGGGGAAAGCACTAACCACTGCACCACTGTGCAGCCCAGTGACAAACAATGAACTAAAAAAAATAACAGAAAGAATGAAATCAAACAAGCATTGGATGATTGACAAAACAAAAAGAGCTGTGATGAAGGAGATCCGATAGCAGGTGCGAATATCAACGTTAAAAAGTAGAGCACTAACGAATAAACAGTTTAACTAACTAAAAAAAGTCAGTAAAAACAGCCAAATAACAGGTTGTCTGTGTTACCGGAATGGTAAAAAGTGGTAACACGGAATGGTGCATTAACAGCTGATAAAAGATGGTCAGAAAGCAGATGTAAGGGTGGTCGTTTATTGAAAGTTTGTATTCAGGATGGAAGAGATGGTCAGTTGTCAGTTATATTGATAGTTGGTCATGTAAAGTTAGTTTTAGCAAAGTTCTAGTCATGTTACAAACTTGTAGTGAAGGTTTATTTGTCATTTTTTGGACAATCTGAGTCAGGAATCTGTGGGTGTGTTTGTATAAAGACAGTTGCCTTTACAGGATCATCCTGGAAATTACACTGAAAGATTTGTCTTTTCAAGTTTATACTTCCAAGTAAACCAAAGCAAGAAGTAAACAGAATATCTAAAGACTGCATGATAAGCTAAATCCAATGCGTTGGCTGTGTCAGAACCTAATTTAATCTTTCACCGAAATGACTTTTGGGGGCGCTTTCTCAAGACAGATCAAAACATTACAGCCAACATTTAACAAAAGTTTTGATCAGACTAGACATTTACAGCAGAGATTCTCACCATTTGTTTGAATTATTGAACGCACATGTAATGTTTGGGATGGTATACTTCTGAAAGCGACAGAGGGCTGCGCAAGCATGCAAAAACAAAAGTGCGTATGTTCTTGAATATTTATGAAGCACGAAGTCACTCTGTTATCAGGCAAACCATATGGCTGAAAAGAACAAACTGAAGGCAGGAAACCAGAATGAGCTAACTAAAACCCCTTTAACAAAGTCGTTTTTCTGCACTGAGCATCTTGCACAGGTTTACAAAAACTAATGATGCAGAATTGAAGAGATGACTGACAAGTATTAGGCACAGAGCATTTTAAAATGATCTGCATGCTGCAGTTTCCTGACTAAATCAAATTAACCTTTTTTATTTAATATCATGACATTTTACCTTTTTTAAACAACAACTTTGTTTCTATAATTGTCTACCACACAACATGCCAGGGGTTGGCATTCATAAATTCTGTGACCCATGGAGTTGGTGACTTCTGCAAATTGTCACTAATGGGATTTAGCTTCAGTGAGACAACAATCAGTTCTTCCAAGTGGCTTTTTAGCCATCACTCCTCATTATAACTGACTGTTTCCACAGCTGGTAGCTTTTGCAGCCACACAAAAACCTGCTGCTTGACGCAATGTGTGGGATATGAAATGACTTCTTAACCTTTTAGCTATAATTAACTTCAAGAAGTCCACTTGCCGACAAAGTGGCGAATGGTGCAAACATTACTTATTATGTGTGGCCTGTTCAATCAAGTCTCTGATTAATTAAGTTTAACTGTAACAACAAGAATAGAAATTAATGAACTATTAAGTTTTTAGCCAAAATCCATAACCTCTGTCATTTTCTGGGACATCGTTTTATGCAGAGCGGCAGGAGCTCTTCAGAAATTCCCCTCTGAGTTGTGAGCGGTACCGTTCCCCTTCCCTGCCCTGTTGCTGAGAGCTCTCAGTTTACACCCTCAACTTTACATTACCAGTGCAACAAAAATGGCGAGCAATAGTGGAACTATCCAGCCTTACAGTTTTGAGCCAAATGCCAGCTCAGATGAGGAAAACGAAGACGTACTAGGAATCTGAAAGTGGATGCGTCAGAATCAGAACTCCAATTCTGGAAGCACCATCCTCAAAAAGTGTTTCAGAATAATCTGCTCTGAAATTTTTTTCACAGTTGCCTTATCTCTGGTTTTCATGTTTGTCACTTAGCATGGATTTTTTCCCACTTCTGACCCCTTGTGACTGAATGGCGGAAGCAGCTGTGCTAATTTTTTATTTTCACAGTCCAACATGTTCACAATATAAAACTCCACCCATCTCTCTCTTTCACTGAGCAAACACTTCTGCTAATCTAGCCTCATGCCAATTGGTTCAAACCATTACAGAAGGAATGCAGGGGTTAACAACTAAACACCTCTTTCAAAAATTGTTTCAACTGGACATTCAAAATGGCTGCCAAGCAGCTTAACAAACATTTGTCCAAACATGCCCTGGTAAGGAAGTTGGTAAGCAAAAAAACAGATATATGTAGGTGTAGATACACGTAACAAATGCCACTGTGTTATACATGTCGAACATCTGGGCACATTGCCTATATGGCAGATCTGGGCCAGAAAAGAAACATGTTCCTACTGTCAAACATGGTGCAGGCTGGCTAATATTCTGGGGCTGCTGTGTTGAATCATTTAATCTTTGTGAGCAACAATTAAATCTTGCCTCAAGGCTATTTTGAAGGGAAATGTGCTGCCCAGTGTCCGAAAGATAAATCCAGCCATAAATCTCTTGACAGGATAATAAAAACACAGGTAAAAATACCAAAGAATAAATAAAAACGAAACGTTGGATAATAGTGAAAGCTTTCTAAATCCTAAAAAGCATCTGGGTAGCAGGCTAAAACATGGCATATAAATTACGGATGGGTACCAAAACTACCAGAACATACAGTATTCCCTCATTTATTATGGGAAACATGTTACATAAATAACCTGTGATAGGAGAAATTCGCAATGTAAGAATATAGATTTTTTATGGCTGTAGCTTCACTACACACTTTATACACTTTTCTCAAACAGAACATTTTCATACTTTTCTCTCTGGCTAGAGCTCTCAAAGTTAAAACCTTCATAGAAAAAATGGCCAGTTTTATAGAATGAAAACAAAGATCTGCTCGCATTAAGGATTTATGTAACTCTCTTAAGCTACACATAACATGGAGACTCAGCATGGAGGAGATTAATTGACAAGTTCAACAGCCAATCAGAATGCAGGACACAAAGTGCTACTTCAAAATATAAATAAAAGCATTAAAAGTTGCACTGTAAAAAATCTGCAAAACCACAGAATGTGCACCACGACATAAGGAGGGAACACTGTAAACTAAGGCTGTGTATTGGCAAGAGTCTGGCAATGTGATACGTATCCCAATACGCGTCCCACCTTACGATACATATCCCAATATTGTAGCGGAACACATTTTCTTTTTCTTTTCTTTTTAAAGTATGACTTGGAAAATACTCTACCTGAATATCAATATGTCTTTCATTCTGACAAAATTATAAAATTCAGTTTATTTCATGATCATTGAGCACAGCAGCTGTATTTCATTTACAAGTTGTACCGAGGTGATCATCCGAACTGTCTCTGAGCAGACCAGCTGGATTAATAACTTTGTGTTTGAGGAGAGGGAGGATGCTTTCTTACGTTTGCGTTTTGTTGTTTTGTTATGTGTGGGAGAATTCGGACTACGATCCGTCCCGCCGCTCTGGGTTAGCGGCTGCCGGACGCAGGAGAACCGTGTGTCCGAGCAGAGCTCGGACTTCCAGCTCACACAGCGGCTTTGGGGCAGTGTGTGAGCTTTTCAAAGTAGAAATGTCGCTCAGTCCTTAGAAAGCGTTCAAACAATCAAATAAAGGCTGATGTTATTCCCATACATTTACGTGCAGCCAAGATGCAGATTGCGGCATTTCCCGCATGGATTTTGTGTTCATCAAACAAGGCTAATGGTATTAGCGCGTGTTAGCCTATCTTAGGAGCTCCATTCTTCCACAAAAAAAGCACTGACCACACGGAATTAAAAATAAAATGATGAGCGAACAGGCGCTTCATAATATTCATAACATTATTAAAAGGACGTTTGGAAGATCTTCTCGTATATTACAGAGCTGCTATACACCAATGTTTGTTTACTGTGGGACTCATTTCCTTTTCCAGTATTTTCCTCACTACTGCCCATCCTTGCTCGACAGTATATTGCTCCAGAACTGACAAAAAACTCACTAAATGTTTCAGTGCTGAGTTGATTCAACTCAGCTGCCCTTTCTCACTGATATTGTGGCATTTCTGCAGCATTCCCCACTGTGCAGTGGCCAACAAAGCTAGCGTAGTTCTGTGTAAATGTGAAAAGGTCTCATTGGGCCTATGAAAACCACCAACTATTCTTACATGGGCTGTTTTTTTTCCACACCTGGGCTTAAACTGACCTTTAATAGCAACTGAATCTGAATTTTCTCTTGTGTGGATATGATCAGACCCCATGTTCAAGGATATGTAAATTTTTGATCAGGGACATTGTGGAGGTGAGGGAGGCGTGGGAGATGTGTGTGTGTGTGTGTGTGTGGGGGGGGGGGGGGGGGGGTGTCTGTCATTATTCTTTAAACAAGGCATGCATAATTATGTGAGACTAAATAACGTCACCTGAGCACTTTTTCTGAGTGAAAGAAAACTTTTCTGCTTTATCTGCCACTATAGCAAAACACGGATAAATATTTCATGTGTTCTGAAAAGTTTTAGCAAACATATAAATGCCTTCTGTCAAAGCCCTCCCCCCCATGTAAGGCCAGAACATATTCCCAGCAGAAAACTGTAGCTTATTTCTGGAGGTTCACACATGTTAGACCCTTTTCTTGCCATTCTGCAACCCCCCCTCAGGGTTTGTTTTAATCAGTGAATGTGGTTTTGGATGACTTCCCTGCAGCCTTTTACAGGCGCTATTAAGCTGTTAGACTGCAAGGCCTTCGTAACTGCTCCATTTTTTGTTGTTGAAAGTTTGACGTCTACAGTTGGGATCACCTTGCTTCCCTTTTAAAATGTTCATGAACATTTATGAGAATAATTTGAGTGACAGCAGCATATTTGCTGAGACAGTACACCATCGAGCCACTAAAAATTACACAGCAAGCTCTCCTTAATATATACTTGCAATTAGGTACAATCTAGAAAAATGTTTCAAAGTGGAGTGGATGCATTTCTGGCATTTTAGTGATTTGAACCTTCCAAAAGCCACATGTGCAGGATCACTGCTGATTCTTTCTTGGAGTTGGTCCAAGCATTGCACAGATTTCAGCCTTTTTTCCACAGATGCACCTTCAGACAGAAATGTTTCAAACACTGAAAAATAATATTCTAAGGGAAAAAATTATACTTACATGCTGGTATGGAATATCACTGTCTAGTGTAAAAAAACCACTGTGTTTTCCTCACTATAGAGCACATTGGATTAAATGGTAGACCGTCAAAAGCGCACTGTGAAGGTCTGTTCTTGAAAGCGCATTTAGCATACGGGTGCTAAATGCGCCCCTCCTTGCTTATTTCTTCTTCTACTGTATAGAAGTGCATGTCCGCCACCTATAATTGGAAAAGCCTTGGTGCGAAATGTTGAAACGGTGCAAATCCTGCTTAAGGCTTTTTCTATCTCAGCTCTATTCGAATATATGTCATAATTCCGGCCGGGTACAAACCGCAATTAATAATTTCTCCTTCATGATTAGTTTTTAAATGTTTGGCACTTCAGCGAATTAAAAGAAATGTCATCCATGCGTCACTACCGAGTCCAAGTCCTTGATTGGCAACAGTTCGACCCAATTTAACTTTCAACGCACATTCAATGGACTTTGTTTAGTCCGAAAATTAGGCCTGCACAATATATCGCAAATTTCTCTTTATCGCAACATACAGCTTAAATGTGCTAAAACAATCTTATGGCAGTTGAAGTATTTAACGGATCAAATAAATCCATTAATAAATTTGACCAATCATCGACGAGGGTCATTTGGAGTATAATTTTTAAACTCTTGCAATGAAATGGAAATGTTTTTAGTTGTTTTGCTATTTGTTTACATATCGCAAGTTATATCGTTATCGCCATATTGATCATTAATACCGCATATCACAAATTTTCCTCATATTGTGCAGCCCTACCGAAAACAGTTCTAGAAACTTCTGAAGCAACGCATGAATGCGAGAGTTTTGAACGTGGAAGCCAGAAACACTCATGTACACATGTGGACTTATTACTGACAGTAGTTTTTTCAGAGTAAGTCCGTGAGTCAATCAGACAACGGCATTTACAGTAATTCTACAAGTTTCTTTGTAATACTCTTCATTTTAGCTATGCTAGAAACTTTAGCTGCGTTACCATATTTACAGCCCATTTATAGCCCCCAACCTTGTTTGAAACACAGTAAAAAACAAACTTACACCACTAAAACAAATGTTTCTGTGACTATGGCAACTCCAAACCTTGTTAGTATCACATAAAATACACAATCCGACACAGTACAGGTTAGCCACACTAGGGTATTTACAAGGACACCCAATCTTTTTTGCAAAAAAAAAAAAAAACGACATTTTGACAGAGCACTGTGTACCTCTCAAAATCCAGAGGTACACTATAAGGTGCTTTTAAGTGCACCTTGTAGTGGTGAAAATATGGTATATTACTGAGTAATTTTCAAAGCTTTATATTTTTAACATAGTGAAATCGTATTTTACAGAAATGCACAAAAAAAAGAAAACAAAAGAAAATACCTGCATATTTTAGTGCTGCAGATAATACTGAAGTGACCATTTTTTATTAATTATAATCCGTCACACAAAATCTCATGGTTTCAAAGCATATATATATATATATATTACATCACAGCTTGGTTCTAAAAAGAAAAGAAAATAACATGCAGACTTCAGCATATAAAAACAAGGAATAATAGAAAAACAAATAAAAGTTTAGAGCTGCAGAGATGGGAACTATTCTTTCGCTGTGCTGACTTATTTTCTTGACAATTTCAGGCTGTGCTCAGCAGATTTTTCTTGTTGTTCCCCACATGAAAATCTTTTTCACTCTTCAGACCAAAGCTGGATTATAAAACAAAATAAAAAGAAAAACAAGCGCAATTTCCCATGTTACCACAGGGGGTTCTTTATATATGCATGACGTTTTCACTCTAGTGAAAAAAAAGCACGTTTACTTTACCCCTGAGACAAAAAAACTGACTGATCCTTGCCAATTGGTTTTGTTGTTTTGACATGTCTAGGGTTGATTTGTCTGTGTGTGAAAATCTTTTTATTTACCAAATTGCTCACAGAGCTTTGATTTTTTTTATAACTGATGTGACTGGCAAACTGGTGTCAAAACCCAATACCTAAAGAAAACCTTTTCCTAATTTACTCCTTCTCAACCAGTCAATCAATCAATTGATTTGGTTAAATAAAGTCCTTAAAATTGCCTCTAACTTTGAAAGGTGCGACAAAAAAGCTGCCTTGCTTTTACCACCTTTGTTTAAAAAAAATCAAAACCCCAAATTGCCTCAACGGGATTCTGGATAATTTTCTAATCCCATCATCTTTAAACATGAGGTGTTTAAAACTATTTAGCACTCTCTCTAATATTTCCTGTTTTTTTTCTTCCCACAATGTAGGAGCCTGGGTATCACCCTTGTACGGTGGCCCTGAAGTGCAAATCTGCAAATCACACCAACAAGCCACTCGACACAAACATTGTAAAGATCACAAAGACAAAAAAAAAAACATTTCAGAAAACTAAAGTCATTTACAGAAAACAAAATTAAATGTTAAAAATGAAAAACATTTCAGAAAAATAACATTTATTTACAGAAAATAAAATGAAATATTAAAAAATTTAAAACATTTTAGAAAACAAAATTAAATGTTGGAAAAACAAAACACAGTGAGAAACCAGAAGAGGTAGGTACTATGAATCATTTTTCAACTTATAATCCAAAATGAAAAAAAAGCTGTTTTATTTAATTATGAATTTATCAACTACTAAAACCAAATCATTTTTAGATTTTTGTCCTTTCCTCCCTTCCATTATTAGGAATGAAGGAAAGGACAGCACAGACGTCATCCCCAAAAACTACTTCCGGATGACCATTCTGTTTCAGAGGTAAAAAAAAAAAAAAAAAATTAAATGTTCTTTCTCTGTTTGCTGAAGTTAAAATGATCGACAAATGTCATCATCCAATCAGAGACATCTGTCAGTACCTACCTGATGATGACATTAGTCCATCATTTTAACTGAAAGTTATTTGACATGAAGGGATACTGGACAACCAATCAGCGATGTCCCATAGTCCCTACATTTTCTGGTTTCTTGTTGTGTTTCATTTTTTTTTTAACATTCTACTTTGTTTTCTGAAATTCTTCTGATTTTTGAACATTGCAATTTATTTTCTGGAAATTAATTTTGTTTTCTGAAATGCTTTTTCCTTTTTGTATTTTACTTTTTGGCTTCTGAAATTTTGTCGTGTTTTCTAAAATGTAATGCTGCTTTTTAAAAAAATTTTTTTTGTTTGTTCTATTGTCGTGATAGAATCAGCTGCTGTTTGCAGATGATACTGCACTAGTGGCTGACTCAGAAGAGAACTTGGGACGTCTGGTTGAGGAGTTTGGAAGGGTGTGCGACAGAAGGAAGTTGAGAGTGAATGTGGAAAAGAGTAAGGTGATGAGGTGTACGAGGTTAAAGGGTGAACGTAGATTGAATGTGGCATTAAATGGGGAGTTGTTGGAAGAGGTAGAATGTTTTCAGTATTTAGGGTCGTGTGTCTGTGTGGATGGTGGAATGGGGGGAGAGGTAGAGTTTAGAATGAATGAAGTACGAAAGATATGGGGGGGAATGAAGAGAGTGTTTGAATGTAGATCACTGGGAAAGGATGCAAAAAGGAGATTGTATGAGGGTGTGGTGGTGCCTGCAGCGTTATATGGGGCTGAAACATGGAGTCTGAAAGTGGCGGAAAAGAGGAAGCTGAATGTAATTGAGATGAGATGTTTGAGGAGTATGTGTGGTGTGACGCGTATGGATCGTGTGAGAAACGAAGTCATCCGAGAGAGAACTGGTGTGACGCGAGAGTTGGCTGAAAGAGCAGAGCAAAAGGCACTGGGATGGTTTGGACATGTTGAAAGAATGGAAAGGGAGCGATTGGTGAAAAAGGTATATGAATCTGATGTGAGTGGAGTGAGAATGAGAGGAAGACCGCGAATGGGATGGACAGAGGGTGTAAAAAGAGCGTTGAATGCAAGAGGGATGACTGTGGTGCAGGGGAGAGAGGCTGCTCAGGACAGGGATGGGTGGAGAGAGTTTGTGTATGGATGAATGGATGGGTGTGGTAGAGGTCTGGTCTTGGGATGAAGCGGCAAGGGGAAACCAGCCTTGGCTGAGGCCCTGCAGTGGAGGTGCCCACACTGGGCTGTGCAGCTGACCCTGGTGCAGTGTGGTGTGGCTTAGACCAGATCTCAGACCAGTCGCACGCACATACGCACACACGCACTCACACACTGAAGGAGGAGGGTTTGGGGAAGAGACAGAGGGAGCTAAAATTGTGTGCCTTGTCTAGGCTACCCCACCTTGGTGGGACACAGCCTTGGTAAATAATAATAAAAATTGTCGTGATCACTAAATTGAGTGATTCCTTGATTTCCACGTCAAGGCCACCCTACCCTTGAGAGGAGGGCTTTTCTTTTTTTCCACGCAAACGAAATTTTTAAGTCTGCTAGATACATTAACTGCCTTTGCCCCCCCCCCCCCCCACACACACACACGCACACACACCACTGACGCTTTGTCAGTTCTTGTCTGGACTCCTGGAACAGTTTCTACTTTGGTCTCATTATTAAATCCTCCCATAAGCGTCAATCATCTACTCACTCAATGCACCACATTAATCTTGTTTTCAGATTTAACATGAAATAAAAAATAAAAATAAAAAACTCTGCCAACTGTCAAGGCTGGTCACAATCTCACGTCTCCATATTTCACATATTTTCTTCTAACATTGCCACTCCCTCCTGTACCGCATGATGGTCCTCCATTCGCTCACTCTCCATCCATCTGTTTAACTTCAAGATCTTAAATGAAAATGCTCTTCATGTTGTGTTTAAGGTCTTAACAGATTTCAGGCACTTTTTGGTCTCTATTTTTGATTTTTAAAACACTTTACAATGTCTTTGAGTGACAGATATGCCCCCACAAAGATTTTCCTGTTCCCTTCAGAAGTCCAATCGTGTATTTGGTCATTTCTTGGCTGCACCCCAGGAGGCTTTGTGCTGTGCAGAGGCAGATTATTGGAAGGTAGCAGTAGTTCTGTAACAAACCGATCTGTTCTGGCTTGTTATTTCAAAAAAAAGTATACCTGACGGGGTGGGTCCCATCTTTGAGGAGTTGTGTCACATTCACAACTAAGTGCAACGTGGTTCAATAAGGGTCCTAGATCAAAGGCATTTTTGTTTTTTCCCTTGTCCTGTCCAACAGCTAGGCAGACAGATGAGAGCTGAAGGCCTCTTGTGTTGGACATATTTTACTTTAACAACAGGGGTTGTTAATCTTCAGACAAACCAGAGGTATGTCTGAATAAACCCCTTTTGTAATTGAGGCCAAACTTTATTAAGTTCAATCATGTTTGAAAATCTTTTGTGTTGGACCGGATGGAAAAGGAAAGGAGGGAAGAAGAGGGAGGACGTTAGAGAGAGGGGGGGTAGGAGGGTGATAATTGGAGGGGGGGGGGGGGTGTAAAACCATGAAGCAGCATAAAGCAACAAGTTGCTAGATGTTTATCATTATGGTGAGGTTCAGATGTAATACAAATCTCAAAGGGCGGGGCCTGTCCACACACACACTCAAATGTTATAAACACACCTGCTAGCTGCAAAAATGTCCACATGTCAACATGTACACAAGACAGATGGTTTTCACACACGCATACTTATGCCTTCAAACCAACTAGTGTGAAATATTTCATTCAATCACGCAAACTATTAGTGCAAAGGTAAGCTAACACCTGTGCTCAATTGAGTGTTTATGTTCTTCTAAAATGGAATGTGAAAAGAAGGAGGGAGAGTGCCCAGCCATCCCCACACCAAGACCCCCGCCGCAGCAGCTGCAGGAGCCACAACCCCCCAACGCCACACGGCAGCAGGCAGAGAACAACCGCCCCCCCTTGTTGCTTTGTAAAACTTTGACTGGTGTCATGTAACCCAAGGCTTTCTCCAGTTCCCTGTTAATAGTTCCAACATAATTATGCTTTATGCTTTAGACACTATAAACAGATTAATTTGTTGTTCAACTTTCAGCATATCCCTTCAGGGGTCGCCACACTGGTGGTTTGGCAGAGATTTCTACACAAGATGAGATGCCCTTTCTGAAACAATAGTGTATTTGTCTGGGCTGTCAGCAGTTATCCAGGCTGGGGCCCACCTGTGGCTACATAGGTAACACACCCTGGATGAAGCTCATTGTTCCCCCTGGGAATTGAACCAACTGAGGCATCCAGCTTGTAAACAGATGAAGATACCATCAAACATCAGGTAAAAACTTGAGATTTTGGTATTTTTAGTCAAAAATGTTCTTTATTCACATCAAAATCAAACTCATTTGATAGACCATATGTTCCGCACTTAAAAGACTTTTTTTTTTGTAATTATTTGCAATTTGGAGCGCCTCATTTCTGGTTGTAATTGCCGATTAACGTGTAGCAGTATAAGACTGTATTTGTTTTTTACGTGTTACTAACCATGTTGGGAGTTAGCATATTCACAGTAATGTTAGTTGTAGACGTATCAGTCTGTTTTTTAAGCAGTGCTACAGTTTGGAGTTACGAGTTTTGTGAATACGCTTACGCGGCTAATGCTACTAACGGCCGACACATTTTCTACATTCAAAGTAAAAACATTCCTCTTTGGACAGGTTTATAACCAGTCAAGCTAGAAATCAGAGAATACTTAACTTACTATTAACATGTTTGAATTAAATAACAGTTAATTGCTAGTGGGCTGCTAGAAGTCAGAAGCTGGGGAAAGTATGGTGCACTGGAGTTCTGTCCTCTATTCTCATCTGCTTCTCCTCTATTCTTGATCATTTGTCTATCATTTGCTCTCCATGCTTGATGCAGTGCGATTCATGCATTGTCCCTCTGTCCCAGTCCCCTCCGGGGGAGCGGGAGTGATTCCATGTTCCAGTCGGCTCATCCGTGCTCCTGTCCGTGGACCCTACCTCTGGCTCGTCTCGTTCCCCAGCCGTCCCCCTACTCCAAGGGTCGACAACCTGTACCTCTCAAAGAGCAATTTTGATCAGTTTTCCACTGAGATGAAAGCAAAGGGAGCCGCAACAGTAGGGGTGTTAGAAAAAAGGTTTTTGCTGATATGTCGCGATAGTTCATTTGGCAATACTTGTATTGATTCAAAATGTTGTCAGGATATTTATTTAATTATTTATTTTATTTTATTCTTTATGAGCGTGATGTTTCCTTTGATCTTTTGTCCCTTTTCCACAACCTTGAATCTACCCGTTCATTGTTTTCCCCCTGTGTGCACGCTAGAGGGGGGCTCCAGCGTGTTCTGCACAGACAGCGCAACATACGGTCATTGTAGCAGCAAGGTGACAGGATAGTAGGGGCGCCCTAACGCAAATTTAATAAATTTTACACGGAAATGGATGGTTTTAGTCTAGGGGCAAAAAAAGGCTTTTTTTGGGGCGTTCATGTGTCCGCTACGAGATCACCACTGACTGTCTTTCCAGAAAAACTTTCCATCCCATAGCAGACTCTGGTCATGGCTGCAGATACGCCCCCTCTGCGTTCACGGTGCTCTCTTCCTCCTGCCAGCTCACGCTACCTGACTGTGTTAAAGGCACCACGGCAACCTCAGAACATGATAGTTATTTTATACAACACAGAGAGCCGCAGCACAAGGAGGAAAGACTAGCATGCGGCTCCGGAGCCGCCAGTTGCCGACCCCTGTCCTACTGCATCTGGATGAAACTCATCTGCTGGGCTATTTAAACATGTAGTTGTAGCGTTAAATAAGCTAATTCTTCTCTAAGTGTTCTTTTACATCCCCTGTCCGTCCTGGGAGAGGATCCGTGGAAATCCCCGAGGTTTCTTCTTGGTATCCGTTTTTCTTAAAGAGTTGTTTCCAAAAATATTTTTTCCCAGGAAGGAGGGTCCAAGGGCAGGGATGCCCAGTTTAGACTGGGCTGTTTAGTTTAGTCATTACCTATTGAATTCAATGACTTCAGTTCCTTATAATGTCGTTTATTTTACAATTACCAGTATGAAGCCTACTGAGACAACTATTGTTGTAATATTAATATTGGGCTAAATAAATAAAATGAAATGGAACTAAATTGAATTAACGTGGCTAATACTACTAACGTGGCTAACATGTAGCGTGTTACAAAACAGTTCTAGTTACTGTGAACACAGTAAATAAACACTGACGGACTTACCTCTAACTGTTTTGTCTCGCTTAATGTGCCTGATAATTAGGTGTGCCTTATTTATGGATTCATTTTTAAAATAGACCATTCTTTGATGGTGCGCCCTATTGGCCTAGTGTGGTAAATAGGGTAAATGATAATACATGTAAGCACCACTTTGTGTAGTATTTTATCTTTCATCTAAAAAAACTGTAAGTGCAAGAAAGCAGGTTAAGGGGTTGCACTAATTACTTAAAGGAAATGATGAAAAACAAAGAAATCTTGATTTTGTGTTTGTCCTTATATAAAGTGTTTAATCACATTATCAATAGAAGCTGCAAATTTGTCAAAACAAGAAATCTTGATGTTAGAAGTTATTTTCCATCAGTTTTCTTCCATAAAAGAGCACTATCTGAGACATTTGTAGCTTTTTCAGGTTTCCAATGTAACGGTTCCTACTCACACTCAACCACTAGATGTGACTGGCATGCACACAGTGTCAAAAACACCACAAACCAAGATGTGATTGCAAACACAACCTCGATGGGATAGAGAGATGACTCACTTTATGAATCTAATACCACTAACCTTGAGTCATCTGTTAGATCAGACTTTGAAGTAGCTGCAATTCATCTCTCGAGTCGTCTCTGAACTCGTTACAGTTCAGGCAAAATCACCTCACTCTGGATGAAACAAGCGTGAATGAGTCACATGTGGACACCTTATTTAATGGTATTAGATGCGGTAAACTCGATGTGGGAAAGTTCAAGTAAAATATAATTTTCCCCATTTTCCTTTTCTCAAAGCCTTTTAAAAAATATCAAAGCTATTGCAGAGCTTTTTGTATGTGACTCCTACAAAAGCTAAACTAAGTGAAAAAAAAAGTTGTTGAGTTATAAATATCAACTGTAAAAAAAAAGAAAGCCATTCTTTCGTGCATCACATGATGATGAATGAGTATGAAGCAATTATTGAGCATTAATCAACACTACCATTCGTAACTACATGAATCGAAGCTACCATGCAAAATCCAAATTTCCAAAAAAAAACTTGTTTTAAATAAATTATCTGTGATTTGAATAAAAAACGTATTTAAGATTCCCCTAAAATTTTGATTGGTTGTAGCACCAAAATATTTATGACAGAAGCAATTCCAGCTCCTTGTCTGAATGTATCATCCGCTGGAATTAAAAATAGACGTTTATGCTTATTTTTAATGCGTTTTTATTTTTGATCCTGAAAACAAACAGAAAATAAAGCCATAGTTGGTATATAAAAATGTTTTTTTCTTTACCATTAATCTAAGTTGTCCTCATCTTTTTAACCCTCATATTATGTTTGGGTCAAAACTGACCCGTTTTCCAAATGGGTCAATTTTCACCAGAACATGTATACTAATATAACCATATAAGGTTTAAGGCAGCAAATAACTGACAGAGGAGACATCACATTGCTGTTATCATGGATGAAATACTATCACCTACATTACTTTCCTGTGTGATTGATATGATAACATATTAATGTTCAAGATATCACAAGCAAATGCAAAAACATGGGCTCTAACAAGCTTTAACGAGACAAAACATGTTTTCATTTCCTCTAGAGCGTTTTTTCTTTCTTTTTAACTGTATGTTTTTTCTTGAACGCGCCTGATGCTGGGATAAGACACATTCTTCTGGTTAATGTGCTCTGTTGTAATCAATAGTATTCTAAGCCAAACCAAGAAAAATTAATGGACCTTGATACAAAGTCATGTTGGGGAAATCATAATCCTCATTGATGACCACAACTGCTTTCAAGATGCAGCATTTGAAGGTTTATTTTCCTTCTTTCTTTACCACAAGCTGTGTTAATCCCTAATCTGTAAAATAGAAAGACCTTGTTTTTTTTAATTTAAAAAGTAGGCCTAAAGATCCCATTAAAATTCGACATTGCAGTTAATGATTAAAAAAAAACAAGAGGGAAGATCTCTGTAAATTAATTCTCAGGATTTGCAAGAAGAGTAAATGGTTTTGTGCCGGGGGCAACTATTAAACTATGCAAAAACTCCTAATTATCTATGACATCAAGCTTTAATATGTTGAAAGGTAAAAATGCATTTGTTTTATTTAAAATGTTGTTTTTGGGTTTTTTGTTTTTTCCAAAAAAGAAAGGCTCTATGGACCAATTAGTGTCTGCTTTGGGTAACTGATGGATCCCGGAATAAATGAAACTTTATCTGTGTCTAATCTTCTTGTGCTCCTGCAGAGGCAAGAGCACTGCAGCACAGGAGCGTGCTCTGTCACACTAGAGAGCATCGCGCCAATTTCTGATTCCTGGATTATTTATGCTCTTACTTTGGTCCATCTGGAAAATGCACACACTTTGTTCTTTGTGTGGTTTGTTGCTGCAAGAAAATGAATTTGAATAAATCCCACAGTTGAGGATGCAAACTGGTGATTATCTTTGCTAAAAGTGAAACAGTAATTTGACAAAATTCTCTGTGCTCTCATGCTGGCTGATTTAAACCGTACCGGCGATAGATCCTCCTGCTGTTAGTTCAGCAGAAGAATGCATGGAGACGAGCTCATTCCTGATGACTAATCTGTACGAGGAAAACAAACCGATGGATGTGTGGGCTGCACGGAAAGAGTGTGGATCCCCTAACAAATGCAACCACTTATTTTGACTTGTAGTAATACTTAGCGCATAATTAAAGCTGTAATATAGAGCTGCACCAAGCTGCTTATTAGAGGAAAAAGCCATAACGACACAGATGTGTGGGCTGCATGCATCCAAACTGACTTCCACTATTTCAATTTAAAAAAAAGAATCTATTAACACCAATACATCTAAATAAATGAAAAATACATTTTTAAAACCACCATAAATGATGAAGAAATGGCACGAAGGAATGTTGGAAATCGTTCGTTTAAGGGTTTCAACACAGAGGAAGATGCTCTTTTGTGAATATGATGTCCTCAACTGATAATTCTAAAAGAAAAAAAGTTGCTTTAGAAGAACAGCAAATCAAAAAATAGGATCGTAGGCTGACAGTCTCCATCCTTCCCTGAGTGGGGAACCCAAAGCTCCTGGAATACTGAGGAGGAGAGAGGATTTGAGGTGAATTCAGCTTTAGAGCAGTAAAATGGAGGAGGCGGTGGGCAGTGTGGGATGAGATTGGAGGTGCCCAAAACTGTCAGGGAACAGAGGTAGTGGTGGGGGGGGCATCGGATGGAGTCAAAACATGTCAAACTGCTGGAGGGACATGAAAGACAGGAGGGATGCCAGGGGGCAGGTCAAATTAGAGAGTCACACCTCAACATTTTGACATATTCTAAGTCACTTCGACTGTAAGAATATACACTTGTTCTTGCAACTGCTTTACATTTGGTTTTCTACCGCATTTTATGAGCATTTCAGTCCAAGGAAACCTAAGGATCCAAAAGCGTTCACGGAGCTTGTTTTAAGGGTGGAATATAATGATTTGCTCCAAACATCCTCACACTCAAAGACAGAAAAAATCTTTGCAAACTTAAAAAGTCATCCTATGACTTACCCATGTTATCTCATCCAGTCTTTCCCCCTCCGTCCCCCTCAGAACAATCCGTCGCACAGATCACGACTTGGTCCGTCTGTGTCGCCTTTCTTTCCCAATACCTGCGGAGCAGCGGAGCCTTTTTACGCGCCTGATTTCATTCTAAAAGGACCAAGACTTCTAAAGAAGCAGTTTAACCCCCAAAAAATAACAACAACGGGCTTTTAAAGTTTACGCTCGTGCTCCATGACGCGCTGTAACTTTCCAGACCTTGAGCCGGTCTTTGCAGGAATCAGGGTTCAGTCACCCCGTCAGGAGCACAGTGGTGAAAAGAGCGCCTTCAGCACAGAGTCAGAGGTGAGAAGGAGCCTCTGCGCTCTGCGGGGATGACAGAGGAAGCTGGGGTCCTCTGCGCAAAGATCCAGGGGCGCAAAGCCGGGGATCACTGTCTCTGTGTCGGGAGCTTTCTGCGCCGCGCCGGTGAGCAGATTTGCGTCGAGCGCGCGCTTCTGCGCGCAGGAAGGATGTTCCCAGCGAGTGCACAAGGGATGCAAATGGGAGGGGGGGGGGGGGGCAGTTTTCATTTGATGCTGCTCTTAACAGCAGCAGACAGATCCTTCCAAACGTGCTCTGAACGGTTTGGTTGCGTCTCCATCAGAAAGTGAGCGGCGCTGCAGACGTCCCCACTCGTGTCCTTCCCACGTAGGCTAAGTGATGTTATGCAGGTGCTGAGGAGGATATGCAGCGAGCTATATGTGGTCATCATTATACTGTGAGTGGGTAGCCTGCCCGATCCCACCTCGTGTTGCATAATTATTACAGATAGGAGGGCGCAATTCCAGCGTGCATGAAAAAACAGCTCCAAACAAGAAGTCTGCAGAACAAAACACGTCATGCTGGGTTGGAAAAGACAACTGAAACCTTTTACAATTAGTTCTCTACTAGAATGAGAAATTTAAAGAAATACCAGCAGTTCTTGTCCCTTTGTGGTAGTTATCATCTCCATATTGGTGTTTGATGACCAATAAGTACATTTGATGACAATATGTATATACAGCAAATCAACAGGAGCAACTGTCAAAATGTTGCCATGATAGATGAAAACTGCAAAAGACTGCAGACTTCAATAGATACGTTTAAACATTGTCAAAACACCAAACTAACTTTTAAACATGAAAAAACGAATGTTTAAAACCAATGATCAATTTGGGGGGGGGGAAAGAACTGACAATGAAAATTTTAAAACCAGGGAGTAACGAGACAAAAGCTGCGATTACAAGGACAAAAATAATCAGAATAAATGCCTGATTAAAATAAAAATGTATCATGTAAGCACACCCGATCAGACTCATTCTGATCAAAATTTCTTTCCAATCGAGATAGGTGGGTTATGACGATTGTTGATCCAATCGTGGTGCATGTAAACAGCTTATTCCGATTGTGGGTCACTCCTGCTCCGGCTTTTACATTATGCGTAGATGGTGTGGCACTAACAGGGCTGGTCGTCTGCTCTGTCGAGCGAACCATGTCTCTGAGCAGAGCAGCAGGACTCGTAGCTTCGTGTCTGCGAGCAGGGGAGGGTGTTTTGCTACGGTGTGCGCTCCAGCGGATGCTTCAGGCCGCACTCCGTCCGGCTGCTCTGCGTGAGCGAGCTGCAGGACTCAGCAGTGTGTCTACGTTTCGCCCACAGAATCAAACAACATCCGAACTTTTGCAAAGATAGATGAGCATATTTTGCATATAAAAGGAAAGCATTTTGCCAATTATTAGACAAAGTGGCTGTTTGTGTTAGCCTGGGGGCGGTGCTGACAGTGCAGACTATTCCTGGAAGAGGCTGTTCCTCTTTTATCTACATGGCAAAGTTAAGAACTCGCTTGTTTTCGTAGAATGGGAGGGGCTGATGCTCAGACTGCAGGTTTTGTTTTTCGCGTGTGCTCAGAGATGTGTGAATGGAGCAAGGGCCTTTTTTGTGAGAAATGAACATCATAATACACTTAAAAGCTCAAAAAGTTAATTTTGCATGATATAAGTCCTTTAAAAGATGATTGGAATGAGACTTTAACAAAAATGTAGAAAAGCTTGATTGAAAACGCACAGATCCTAAATGCAAATCTTGACACGAGATAAATATGAAAAACATTTGAAATTAACATTATAAAGTCATAGACCATAAATGTATTCAGTATCCTTCAGTGAATTTGTCAAACTTGTGTTTTCTTTAGCCTAATATTTCTTTAAAATGAGCTCTCTTTGACTGCATTTTTATTTTGCTGTAATTTGCTGTGAAGCAGTCAGAATAAAACCTCCAATAAAACAAAGCAGGCAAGTAATCGCAAGGCAAACGCAGCCAAACTGAGACACAAACAGCATGTTTTCTGACCTTGTTAGTTGTTTTCCTGCTGTGGGGAAGACATTGGCAGGATCTGGCATTGCAAGCTGACACACTAATTCTAATGGTTAAAACTTTCAAACACAAGCTGGCCAGCCAACTTCATTTTTCTCTTTTTTTAACCTTAGATTTCCTGAAGCTCTGTGAGGAAAATCTGATTTCTACAGGAGTTACGAGGACTACACAATACATTTAACAAGCAGAGGGGGAAATGGAGAAATCTTTTCAGAGGTTTTGATGTTTCCGCTCTCTTCCGGAGCCCCTGTAGGTTCATTCACAAAATACAATGCCACTGGCAAAAAAACATGCAATCAATAAAAGAAAAATTGGTGCTTTCCACTCCAAATTTTAAATGTTATCATGGGCAACAGTAACTATGATTCACAACAGACGGCTTGTGAGGCAGACGACCTGGATAGACATGCAGAATGATGGTCACAATGGAACTCAAAGGTGCTTTTGCCAAACATGTTCCAGCATTTAGAATGCCTTTAAATGGAAGTTATAGTCCAGTACGTCCTGAAAAAATGCTCCACCCTCTTGTCCCTTTTCCAATAAATGTCCCAGCAGGCAAAAATGCTCAGGCAGGTAATCTGCCAAACCCAGGCTCTCCCATTTGACTGCCAAACACAGCCATGTGATTTGTGACTCCACGGACCACGTTTCCATCAATTTCTTGGCATTGGACTTGGTGATGTGTGGCATGAGTGCTGATGGTCAGCCATGAGGGAAAATTTCATGACTCTTCCACAACACAGCTTGTGAGCTTTTATTAACACCCAAAAAAATGTGTGGAACCATCCAGTAGTAGTTTGTGCAGAGCACTGCAATCTTATGACGTGGTGTACAAGTTTGCAACTTGGGCAAAGACCGTGTCCTCACTTTGGTAGCATCTAACTGTGCTGTGACGTTTCAAATGTAGGAGACACAAAAAAAAAGGCTTGAAATTGGATTGTTTCTTCTTTAGAATTCCATTTTTATTTTTTATGTCTGGAAAACCTTATTTACCAACATGCCTCTAAAAATATGGATAATGTCCTAAACCTGGCATGTCCAAAGTCCGGTCCGAGGGCTACATGCGGCCTGCGATTATATTTTATAACAATTGCAATCTCCTTTTATAACGACTGGCTGCCCCCAGCACTTTCAAAAATTGCGTGTGCTATTTCTTGATTGAGTTTGGCTAAATAACTTTTTAACTCGTTAACTCTGTCGTGCGACCCTTATGTGAGACTTTCTATCTCGCTTCTAAAAAGTCAACAGGAAAATAAAAAGGAAAGCTGACAGTGAGGGACAACACCTGCTGGACAAGTGAAATATGAAACAAGTGTGTCTGCCAAAGGTGTTTTCAAGGAGTTCAATATCCAGAGGCACTACCAGACGAGGCAGGCTAAGCACGACAAGCTAACTGAGAATCGACGGTGCAAGAAATGGACACATTGAAAGTAATTTAGGTAAAAATGTATTTAAATCAAACTAAATCAAACTTTATTTGTACAGCACTTTTCGAATGAATAGTACGGAGCCCGTGTCCTGAAATTAAAAAAATATATCTCGTTCCCACACATTATTATTTTGTTCCCACAAATTAATATCTTGCTCGCATGAAATAATATTCCTTCCCACAAGATAATATTCCTTTCCCATGAAATACTATTTCGTTCCCTTAAAATACCGCCAAGACAAGCTAAAGAGTTCTGCGGCGGATCTAGGTGCTATGTCCGGAGAATCGCTGCGGTGTGGCGAAACAGCAAGGTTAGGCATCTAAATCTTATCATATTTTCTTATATTTATTGGGACAATAATAAATTGATAATTCTTGTTTTTCTCTGTCCTTTCTTGAATGTATGTGCGTCACAGAGACACGAATGTTACCGCTGAAAGCGGCTTTTGCGGCAGGACGGAGAGCATATCCGTATTTATGAATCAATCAATTAATCAATCAATCAAACTTTAGTTATAAAGCACTTTTCATATAAAAGAATAACACAAAGTGCTTATGACTTATGACGTGAAAAAAAAATTTTCCCGCATGAATTAATTATTTCGAGGCAACGAAATAGTATTACGTGAGAACGGAATATTATCTTGTGGGAACGGAATATTATTTCGTGCAAAAAAGATACTAATTTGTGGGAACGAGATATATTTTATTCTTTTAATATCAGGACATGGGCTCAGAAGTGTTAACATAAAAACAAAATCTAATTTTAAAAAGCAAAAGCAAGGCATACAAATAAATAAATAAACAAATAAATAAACAGATAAAAATAAAACCCATGCCCACAACCCACAAAGTAGAAATCTGGCTTTGTACTGAAGTGAGGAAATGATCATTTGAGAACCGTCCCTATCAGTGACCCCCCCATCAAGTTCACAGAATACTATCACGGGATCCTCAGATCTAAACAAGGAGCCAAACCTTGGAGTTCCCACTGCAGCAGCCCTGTTTTTACTGAGAAGGCTCATTCAATTATGTGATTTAGATGTATTTGTGTTATTTGTTAAAGAAATGAAAAGTGTAGCCATTGCATTATAATATTTCAAAATAAGCAAAAGCAAAAAGTCTTTGCAAAAAGTTTAGACACCCCTGCCTTAAACAATCTGCATTATTAAAATGTGAAACAAGGAAAACACAAAAATCAAGTATAAACAAACACAATGCCTCAACTATTGTAGGGTTATATAAATTTTAAGTTACACAATCTACTTCGAGCCAAGTTTATTCTGGTTTATTGATTTTCTTTTTATATGCACATTGTTATTTGAGTTTAGTGGGTTCATGGCATGTAAAAAGTGGGAGTTGCTGTGCCCAATTCACGTTTGATGTGCTGCATTGCTTCTTGTTTTTGACCCAGGCAGTACTCAAGACAAGATTAAAAAAATTACAAGAAATATCTGAATATTTTTTCTCCAGGTTATCACACGCTTATTGTATTTTTTAGATGAAACCAAATCCAAAATAGTTCAAAACTTTAAAACACCCCAAGGACCTCAGTGACAGCTTAAGGTCAGGGGTCTAGGACCTTAAACACTTAAAGAGCCCTTCAGATCGATTTCTCACTGACTACAACCCAGGAGCCACAAAATCTGACTTCACCCTTTAGAAATATGAAACACTGATTTGTGTTTATGTTACTTTTACTGTTATGCTAAATTTAAATGAAAATTTTTTTGGCATGAAAAAAATCTAAACATGCAAAGAAAATAGCCTTTTTTTCAAAATATGAAGTAGTTAATAACTTTTGTCCGGAGTTCACATGACATCCTTTCTAAGTTTAGCATCTCGAAATCAGCCAATGCTGTAGTATAGTGTAATGTCAGCAGTGACTTAAAAACAACACATTTGTTTTACTGTTTGTGGTGCATTTCAGCTAGAAATATGTAAATCGAACTAACCAAAATTAAATGTGAGCTAATTAAAGACCCAATCCAATGAAAATGGTGATTTTTGTGTGTTTTTAACATATACCGCATGATGGAGCAGGACTTAAAGTGACCCTTACTGTTTTTTTAAATGATACCATTCTTTGAGTGGTACAACAATAGAAGATGTGCCTTATAATCCAGTGCGCCTTAATTCTGGTTGTGCTGACTGGCCTCTAATTGATTTTCTGTTGTACACAGGACCCACAGAAATCGTTCAAAATGTTTTGATTCGACTTGTGATACGTACTGTCCTGCATTTATCTCCAAACATCTATTTGTCTGCTCATTGCGTCAATCATAATCAAAGAGTGCATGGGTAGTGTGGAGGTGTACAGGGGTTCCATCACATTTTTTATGCTCTTTTGATTATTCATTTAATGGATTCTATATACCCTAAATTTCCGGACTACAAAGCGCACCCGATTACAAGCCGCATCCACCCATTTTCACGTGTTTAGCTGCTTTTAAACATACACAAAACGTGTCGGAGTAAAAGCTGCATGTATTAGGCAACATGGTAAACCTGACCTGTCGTAAACCTGTTGTCGCTCTTTGCTCTTTGTCTATGGGTTTTAGAGAAACTCAAAATTGCAAAAGAATTTGCACGTACGTAATGGAAATTTGACAAGCTGTTTTACATACCTGTACATATTAAACTGCAACGTTATTGACGCACACGTAGAGAGGAAGCGGAGTGACTTTTTAGCCTATCAGAATGCAGAACACAATGCACGATGCAAATCCGTGAAGTAGCGAAACCGTGAAAAGTAAACCGCGCTATGGCGAGGGATCACTGTATTGTATTGCAGAAATATGCTTGTTTCCTGCCTGCAGTAACAGATAATATGTGCAGAGGTCAGTAGGCCTGTCTGCGACTTTTGGTCTTTATTTTCTTTCTGTGCTGGAGTGTTTAGGGAGGCACGACACCTTGGGGTTATTCCGAAAAGCAGGTTATGTGAGTTACCACACTAAGTTTGTGGCTAAGGAAGCGGATAACTTCAGCTTTCTGTGTTTTGCCAAGTTATTTTGTCCTACTATGTTCAATTCTTTCTGCACCATGAGTGAGAGGAAGGGAGAGGATGATGAGTTTATTTGGCACCCCTAGTGCTACATGTTGTTACAGAATCTGAAGTTAAAGTCAGAGTAATGATAAGTGAGCTACCCTGGAAGTATTTCGGGCAGACAACTTGAGCAGTGCGTTTACCTGGTTATTCCTACCTGCGGGCAGCTTAGTCTAATCCACTCACCTGTTCTGCATCCTACTTAAGTTCCAGGTGTGCGGTCCAATCTTCTTCTTCCCTTTCCGCGAGCTCTGCGTTCATCACCCCACCCTCCTCCCCAGCTTCCACCTGTGAGCTCCGTTAGGGGTAGTTTAATACCCAACATTTTCTGTGGAGATCTTTGTTTTATGTATCTAAAGAGAGTTTTCTGCCAAACTAAAATAAATAAGGAATACATCTTCTTTACTGCATGAGTTGTCTGACTGAAATGGACACATGCTTCATATTGCAAATCCACATTGAATTATTCATTTTAACCCCTGTGCTGTCCTAGGCACTTTGACATTGGAAGTGAGGTCATCTAGACCCCACAAGACTTATTCAATGATTTGTGATCTTCACTGGTTTCCATGGATTACATGTAATCCTCTCCACCTTTATCCACCTTTGCAAGGGTTAACACGTCAATGGTCATCTTGACCCCATAGGATAACACAATGGTTATTGTTATAAAAATGAGAATATCTGTGGTCTCAAACTCAGACATGTGAGAGTCCAAGAAGTACATTAAATTAGGATGGAAAAACATTTAATTGAAGTAATATGACAATTAGTTAGATAAATATGTAAATTTGAGTTGTACAAACAATTATTAAGTTGGATAGATATAAGAAATTAGGTTGAATAAATTTAACTCAATTTAACTCAATTACATATATATATATATATATATATATATATATATATATATATATATATATATATATATATATATAAATATATAAAGTTTTTAATTAACACATCTGGAATTATATGCATGACAAAAAAGTGTGACACAACTGAAAATATGTCAAATTGTATATTCTTTATTTTCTTTTTAAATAAGGTTCGACACAGAAAAAATATTTAAAGTTGTTCTATTTTAAGAACAATAATATGGTTTAGAAAGTTTTTCAAGAGCTAAATAATCTTAGTTAATAAAAACATGTCTTAGTGACTAGAATATTTTTATTTCAAAATAAAAGTCTTGGTAAGACCATTTTCTTACCCCATTGGCAGATTTATTTATTTTTTCATATTTAAAAAAAATCTAGACTTTTTGACTTATGGGGGGCTATTTTCGTAGTGTGTTCAGGGGTTTTCAGAGATATTTGAATATAACTGATTTAAAAAATATATGTATTTCATTATTATAAATCATACGAGAAATTAAAAATATATATATATATATTGTCATTGTGGCCTGTCAGACTCCTCTCCCTCCAGCTCTGCTGCTCATTCATCTCAACTGTGACTACTCAACTCATCAAGCCACCTGCTACAAAAGGAGACCCAGCTTTATCATTCTTCGCCAGTTCGTTAACCCTGATGGTGCCTAGTCTCCTGAAGCTCTCTACATCTGGCCCCTTGTCTCGTTCTGAGCTAATCTTGACTTAGGTTTCCATCTCATGCCACGAGAGTCACCTGAGTTTTACCACCTCGAGCAGCAGCTGCCACAGCTCTCCACCGCTGACGCCGCCTGCCAATGTGAGCCACAGTCTCCGTGCTCCTCAAGATCTCCAGCCACGCCACGCATCAAGAACCCAAGCCACGAACTCTGTCCCGCTCCTCGTTCAGGGAGTTCGCCACGAATGGTACCAAAGCCTCCAATCAAGGGCCGCAGCCACAATTACCCACAGCTTCGTCAGGACACACCAAGAACCCGAATAAACTTCTTACTTACCTTTCACTTACCTGTCTCTGCCTTCTGGGTTTCAGCATCTGGGTCCGTCCCGCGTTCTAGTCAGTGTCTTTGTGTTAGAAACAATTTTTTAGAGGTGATTGGGATCAGGGTATGTTCGGTTCTGCTGTTATATACAAAACAAGTTTAGGTGCGTTGTGAAAACTTTTAGTCATATCTAGGACAAGAAATCCTGTAGTGAATTGTTGTCACCCTATGCCAATGAAATAACAAATGCTCGAAATTAATGACCAAATGTAGCAAAATCAGACCCAAAAATGTAAAAATTCTAGTTAAAAATAAAAAAAAGAAGATGGAGATGCCAACAGCACAACCTTTTACTGATAGTGAAAAGGCTGTAACATAAAATAGATTCAGACATTTTGTAACAATTCTTAATTGTTTTTTTCATACCGGCATAATGTCAGGAACTGGTGGTAAAGGACCCAACGTGCATGAGACCAAGTTTACGGCACGATGGACCGGTACAGTGACCACAAAACGCCTCTCAATCTCACGCTCTAAACTTCCTCACTTTTGAACAAGACTCCAAGATACTTGAACTACTCCCCCTGGGGCAGGAGCACTCCACCCACCCAGAGAGAACAAACTACTTTTCTCTAGGTCAACAAACGTATACAAGACAAAACATGAACTTGTTTTATCCCCGTGCCACAGTCTCACCTGGTTTTATTCATAATTATTCAAAGTATCCTAATTTAAATTAATCCTCCTCAGTGTGTTTAAGTAACTTTTTTTCAGTTTATCCTTCTCAATTCATCCACTTTGTCACCCTTTTTGTTTCTTCTGTAATTTGTGTCATTAATTTATGTTTGACTTAACATTTTTTGTCAGGTTTGTTTGATTTGATTTGATTTATTGATTTATTTCAAGCATTGTAGTCAAAGCAATAAAGAATTTACACATATTTATCAAACTCATTACAGAAATGATGAAATGCATAGATTAAAAAGACAGAAAATAAAACAAAACAAACACATCACTTACACATCATATTTGCTTAATTAAATACAGTGATCATTAACTAAAGAATAAGTAGAGCTTGATTTATTGCTTGAAAAGCAGTGGGAAGAAGCAAGTTTATATAATCCCACCCCCTACTGAGTTCAATCATTTGATAGTTATACAGTTTTTGTAATCCAGTTCTGATCAGATAGATTCTCTTCAAGTAACAAAATTCAGTGCCTATTAATGATTGATGATCTTCACAAAACATTCATTCATGTTTTCAGTAAACAGTAACGGTACCGATATGTAATAATCATTGATTATCATTAGAACACATGATAACATTAAACCAGAAATTATTGCTACACATTGCAGATCAAGTAAAGAAAATCAATAGCTTATTGATTGTAATTAATACCTTTCAGTAATCATAAATGCACATTGCAATGTAATACTCATTGGTTGTAATTAAAAGAGCTTTGATTATTTCACCACAATCAAGTTTACACATGTATATGGAATTATTCAAACACCTGTTGATCCTTAAATCCTCCTATCTTCATATCCTGAAATAAGAGTTTCTTTATACATTTTCTTGAATATTTGAACATTTTTTGAGCTCATTACTTAAACCGTTCCAAAGTTTAGTGCCACACACAGAAACTTTTCTTTGTGGTTCTTATGAATTTGACCTTGAAGTTCCTACATCCCCTCAGTCTGTAGCCTCCTTCATTTCCTAAGAACTGTTTGGATATTGAATAGTAACGATTTCCCACTGGCTCTGTATAAAAGTTGCGCAGTGTAAAAATCCACAAGGTCATACAGTTTTAAAAGTATAGATTGATAAAATAGATTGTTATATGATCAAGATATCCGGCTTTATGTACAATTCTGACGGGTCGCTTTTGAAGTAAAAAGAGAGGATGTAGTGAGCTCTTATAATTATTCCCCCAAATTTCTATACAGTAGGTGAAATGTGGTAATATTAAGGAGCAGTACAATATATATCTACTGTTGTATCCTAATATATGTTTAGATTTATTGACGATTGAAATACTTTTTGAGACTTTAGTTTTAATGTGTCTGTGTGTGGCATCCAACTTAGATTGTCATCGATAAAAACCCCTAAGAAATTTATTTATGTAACACTTTAAGACATTAATTACTTCAATTGAAAGCTCTTTATTTGCGTTGTATTTTCCAAAAAACATCACTTTGATTTTATCTAGGTTCAAAGATAATTTGTTGTAATCCATCCATAATTTTATTTTGTTTAACTCTGTGTTCACCACCTTGATAAGCTCCCTATGATTGTCTGTAGAATAGAATATATTTGTGTCATCAGCAAATAATATGAGTTTCATAAGCTTTGAAACATTGAATTTGTTTATTAAATGTTTAAGTTTCTGGCACAAACCTGATCTGCAATTTTGGGTCCTTCACCTTCGATTCATTACAAAGGCCTTCAGAGTCTCAACTTACCTGCTTAAAACTTGATTAGCTTTTGCTCAAATAAACAGAAGCCATTCTTGTGGAGAAAACCTTTTCCTTTGCTTGCTAACTATCTTGGCTTTGGTCACTTTTGGTTTGAAAAAATCTAAAGTCCAAAAGCAAAGGAGTTGATGTTTGATATACATCTGGAAAAAGAAGTGCCAGAATTCCAGGTGTCTAAAAAGTTCAATGATTTGCAAGCAACTGTGAGTGCTTAAAGACCAGTAAATATACGTGTTTTTGGTGTTTTGAATATGTTCATGTAAAGAAAATAAAGATTAAAACTAGAATTATGAGTATTTGTTTATTCAAAATGTTTTGAGTCAGGAGCAGATTAAATAACTCTGCTTGAAATAACTGTTGTGTAGAAAATACAATCGGCGGGCCACAAGCTCTCTGCTCCCCTCATTCTGATGCCTCCTCTTGCTGATGACTAGATGCATGTTTGACTTTGTTTTCCTCGTCTAAGCTGCTATCTGGCTCTAACCTGTATGGCTGGATAGCTTCAATACTGCTTGCCAATTTTGTTGCACCAGTGATGTTAAGTTGGGGGTGTGAGGGGCTGTAAGCTAGCAAGAAAGCGTGTACACAAAGGGATGATGGGAAATGAGTGCATTTTCTAAAAAACAAAGTTTTGATTTTGGCAAAAAATGGTGCAATCATAAGTAAAAGACCAGTGGAAATGCTTTTACAATAGATTAACAGATGATGTTGTGGTTCCGTGGGCGTGCCTCCGCAGTGACTACTCCTCACCTGCTTCTCATCATCTCGTCACCTGCAGCTCATTACAGAGATTATTTATTCAGAGATGGAGCCGTCGGCAAACGCCAGATTATTGTGCCTCATGAGTGAGAATCTGCCAGCCCGTGTATTTGCCTCCCTGCCTATCAGCAAACTCCGCCAGTCTGCTCATCTGCCTGTCTGCCTTCCTGCCAGTCTGCTCACCTGCCGGCCTGTCCTCCTCTCCTCCATTCATCCCGTCTGCCACATAATAAAACCCAGTTCGCCACTCCATTTTTGTGTACGCGCTTGGATTCTGCAAAGCTCCTCCCGTCTCACAACAGATGATCAGAAAGGGACTTGAACAGATAGATATGATTGCTCCTAATGTTAATGTGTTCCTTATCAAATTACTGCTACACAGTGCGGACATGCATCACCAAAAATGGCAAAACTACAAGCAAAACTAAAAAAAAAGCACATTTTCGGAACAGCAAAACTCTCCTCTTTTTGTCTTTCAGAATTGGATTCTGTCTAGTATAAATATGTCTATGGTTACACCCAAACCAGATCTCTGCTAAGAGAAACTCTTAGCAGAGATCTCAAATAAGTCAAATGCTCATCCATTTGACTTATTTGCTTTGACTTTATATGTTGAAAGAATTTTCCATATTTTTTAGACAAGTTAAAGCAGATAAGAGGCAGGGTGATGTGAGGCTTTAAAGCCTAATCTACTGATTGATGTGTCTTTACAAGAAATTAGTAAATAAAAACGACTCCAGCTTTAGAAAAAAAAACTCCTCTGAAACAAGTACCAGAAAAAAATCATGTAAAACACAATGTACTCCAATTAGCAGCTTGTACTGGGAGGTTCTGTGAATAATTTATACTAACCAGGAAACATTCAAATCTGTCACTGAAATGTTCACAGGGGCTGCCACTAATTGTGAGAACACAGCAACAGGAGGCCCAGATGTTTATTACCAAGCAATACCTAAAGCCAAGATATTTCTAATAATAATATTCTCTCTACATTTTAGTTTCTGTGCAAGATAACCATAGAAATATTGACACAATCCAAAATAATAATAATAAAAAGTAAGAATGATATGTTCATTTTTTTGTCAAAATCTAATAGGACATCTTTGCAGAGAGAATGTCGCTCAGATTTACAAAGTACTTAATTGTTAACATTTTATACCCCTGGTCAAAAACGGATCTTTTCTTCCCTTCTTTTGATGGTTATGCATTGAAGTTTGAAGGAGCAGCAGGTCTTTAAACACAGCAGTTTCAGATCTCAGTTTTAACACAAAAGCTGTCGAGATCCAAGCTCCAGCTGGATTTTCACCCCACCGGGATAATAATTACATTTGTCTTGTTTCAAAGGTCTAATATCAAAGTCAGAAATGAAAGGGTTTCAAAGATAATAAACAGACACTGCTCTACAAACTGCTCTCTGCATGTTTCCATCTTCTTTTCTTGTCCTTTTAGTCTCTGCTGTGGTCTGCCATTGATCATCTTTTCTTATTGGTCACGTCGAACGACAGACTTTTCAGTAAAAAAAACCCACATACCTATAATCAAATAAATTTAAATGTTATCATCCAAGTTTGTCAAACTTCAGTAAATGTGAAAATTTGCAGCACTTCAGATGCACTATTTCGAAGCATGCACAATTTTTTATGTTAATTTTAATTTAATTTTAATTTTTAATGTAAGAAAAAAAGGATTTACACTTTAAACAGCTGCATCCATATAAAAGAAAAACAATGCTTTGTGACATCTTTCATGCATAATTCCTGCCAATAGGTTTGCATTAAAACAGATGACCCCCCTAGGCCTTTTGATTTTGCAAAATGGAGCATGTTAAACTTGATATAAATTGAAAACACGCATGTGAATGATTCAAAATTAAAGGCAAAGGTCAAGCGAGCAGATAAGGTTAAGCTGATGTAAATGCCACCACTGATTCCAGCAACAATTCCTCAAGGAACAACACCGAAGGCTAGAAACAAGATGTCACATTGTTGTATAATGTAATCAGGCAGCATGAAAGCACGTGCAGTTTTTCTCAGTAAAGTGTGAAAGCAGGATCAGCAATTTTCTCTGGGATCTAAAATTACAAACCAGACGAGGAGATGCTTTTGAACCTGGAGATCATGGAGACAAAAACAGCTTTTAAATTGAGCTGAAATTGTATTCAAATCAAAACATTGCCTCATTAATAACAAATAAATTGCATACTTTCATTTAATGAGTGAGCAATTATTATTTTAATGTGATGTCTAGTCTTTATAAATTAACCTCTTTCCTTTTTTTTAAGCGTTGATTGCATCCATCTATCCATCTTAAAACATGCTGAGTCTCTTTTGGGGTTGCTGGAGCCTATCCCAGTCATTGTTGAATGAAGGCTCAATACACCCTGGGCAGTTCACGACGTCCTCCAGGACCACACAGAGACAGACAACCACACACACTCACAGATCAGTCTGTATTTGTCTTTCACCTTGTTACTTTACATAATGATGCACTAAAAACAAGGCCTGCAGTTGTGACAGCCGCTTGGTGTCCTTTTCCATTGCTTTGCTAAAATATAGGCAAAATGTTATTTATCAACAAGACTTTAAAATCCTATGTGTTCTTAAAAAGGAAAAAGAAATGATCATCAAAAATCTTTTCACTTTTCTTGTTTTAAAGTTTTAGAACTGGTTTCACCTCCTCTTTAAGTGAGTTTTAATGCAAAATTCATTGTTGAATATATAAGCTGTCTCTATGAAAGTATAGAGAACTTTAAAAAGTCACATTTCTTCTTTCATAATCCACCACTGATTAAAAGTGTTTTTTTCCCACCCAAAATACATTTTGTGTATTGCAGACCAATATTTAAAGTTGGCATAATTAGATAAGGATTTGTCCTCATACAGAAACGGGAAATGAAACATCTTTAAAAAAAAAAGATATTTAATCATAATTGATCCAATTGTATTTGTTTGTAAGGGAAACCCACGACACCATGGCTTTCACAAATTTACAGAGAATCCAATGTCTACATGTGAAAAGAAACTGATAAATAAATCAATAAACAGGCAACACTTTGTGCTAAAATGATGGTTTGCAATATTCCCAGGCAGCTAGGGAATATTTGTCCCCCTTCATGCAATATTCATATTCATTGCCATGTTGTCATAGGTACAGGAAACCGAGATTGAACCAAACAGCCCATTCCAGCATGTTGCAGCTGGTGGTTTTCTTTTCGGAAGAGCAAGAAAACGTGTGATATGACAGAAATGTGCTCTGGAACAAAAATGCTGTATGCCTCGATTGCATTTGTCTTTCACATAGAATGCTGCATCAGTACTGTATGTGTGAAAATGATTTGTGCATTCAGTCCACATTTTTGTCCATGAGAACATATCTGTTTGATCAAATGCGATGCAGATTCCTGCACAAATGAATGAAAGAAATGAAAAAGGGTATCTTAATTTTTCCAATTTTTTGTGTTTCTTTTATGTTCTTTTATTCTTTATTTTATTTTCAACATATAACCCATCTCCTTGATAAATTGACTCTCAGCTCATTGTCATATTCATACATTTATTGCCTTAATGCTTACAGTAATACTGGTCTTTTAATCTCATGTTAACATGTATACTTTCACCTTCTAAAATTGGAATTTCCACAGACTGCAAAACACAGGCAACTTGTTGATGAAACTAAAATTATGATCAATAATAAAGGGTTTTGTTTTGTTGCAGATTCTGAAGGATCCAGATAGACATGACTTTGCCTAAGGTAAAAAAATGACACAAATAGTTGTTGATTTGGGCAAATCTGTATCAGAATTTGGCAACAAGTAACCTGAAAGTATAGTCAGCATGGATTTAAAGACTTGTTCTTTTTAATGGTTTAGGCATTTGTCTTGAAATGTCTGTAATTGTTGCATTCAATTACATGTGCTCATACTTGACTGGAAAAGTTGTATGTGCAAGTTTGGTTTTGTTATGAATTTAGAACCGTTTTAGACCCATTTCATGATCTTTTTAAAGCTTGTTTCTTGTTGCCTTTTATCTGTCAATGTCAAGGCCAGTCACAGTAGTATTTATCTTATAAAAATTAGATTTTAGGTTTAAAGAAACTGCAGGAAAAATGAAAAGATAAGTAAAAGTGCAAGTTCAAAGTATTTCAAATGTGCTATAAAACTGAATAGCCATTGACGCACAGTTTTAATAGTGTTCCCTTCTGTAATACTGTTTCATTTTACTTGATAGAATGATGTTTTTGAAATCAAGTGGAATAAAGACACATCCCACAAGGCTTGATTCTTGAGCCGCTTCTTTTTACCATCTATTTAAACGACCTTGATAAAGGTACCATCAATAACTTGCACCTACATGCTGATTATACCATCTTGTAGACTTCAGCACTTTCAATTGTGCTTGTCATATCAAAGCTCCATTCCGGTTTTAATCAATTGCAGAACACCTTTTATCATTTAAAACTGGTTTTGAACTCTAACAAGACTAAATATATGCTGTTCTCTAAAAGCAAAGCCAAACTCCAAAACCAGCCCCCAATTACTACAAAAGAAGGACATTTAATTGAACTGGTGACAGAATACAAATACCTTGGTATTATAATTGATGACTGTCTAACTTTTAAACCAGATTTTCAGAAACTGGCTCTGCACAGGCTGAAACTAAAATTATGCTTTTATTTTAGAGTCACATCATGTTCATCATTTGAAGCCCCTAAGAAACTTGCCACTGACACTTTTATGGCTGTCCTTGATTTTGGTGATGTGGTTTATATGAATGCTTCTGCTGATGCTTTGGACACTGTTTTTCATGGTGCAATGCGTTTTATAACAAACATGAGGTCACTAACCCATCACTGTGTTCTCTATGCTCGGGTAGGTTGGCGCTCCTTATCCCAGCGCAGATTGAAATGCTGGTACCTTTTAATTATCAAATGCATTCTTGGGTTGGAACCTTCTTATCTCCGGCAGCTCATAGAACTGAAGAGCAGCAGCAGCTACAGCCTGCGCTCTCAGGACATACTCCTGCTCTCTGTGCCCATGAGAGTGCGCATGTTAAAAAAAGGCTTTTAGATTTGCTGCAGCACAGTTAGCGAATGAACTCCAGAAAGAGTTTAAATTGACAGAATTGATCTCCCTGGGCTCTTTCAAAAAACTTTTATATGATAGTGAGACAAAGCTTTCAAACTGTAAATGCTTTATTCAATACTGTTTTCTTTTTTATTATTGAGTGTGAGTGTAAATGAGGACTGTACGTCATTGTTGATGTCAATGAGTTTTTTTTATCCTGGTCAAATAAAGGTATAAATAAAAACAAAAAAAAACAATAATTACCTGGACAACACACAACTCCAACTATTTATTTTCAGTGTGGTCTTGACCTCAAGTTGTTAAAGAAAAATGTCAGAAGACATTTTTTTATGCAGCCTTTTCCTATTCTTCAACTTTCTGTTCAAACCGAAAAGAAAAGCACATTTTCAGTAAATCAAAGATTTCTTTTTCACACCTCTAAGTCAGTATTTCCAAAGCGGCTGCCCCAAAACTGGGTCTTGTCCCTCTTTTTTTTTCTTTTTGCTTGTTTGTTTACATTTTGAACTCCCTTTTAAACTCTGTTAGTCTGTTCAACACCAAAAAACACTGTCATATTAAGAGATCAATGCATTACCTTCTTTGGAGCATTTTTATGCCTGTTTCATTTTCTGCAGATCCAGTTGAAAATGTCCAAAATAACTTAATGTCAATCCCAAACACAGCAGGGCAATGTGTTAAAGAAAGAAAAGAAAAACAAAACCTCGCTTTCACCCCTCCGCGGGTGGTTTCTCTTCCAAGCTCGGGTCCCCTACCAGAGGCCTGGGAGCTTGAGGGTCCTGCAGTATCTTAGCTGTTCCTAGCACTGAGCTTTTCTGAACTGAGGTCTGAAGTCTTTCTATGGATCTACTCTTTTAAACTATTTTTATATATTATATTGTATTAACCTAATAGTGGCAGGAAATCCTGAAAGGTGAACATTATATTAAAATAATAAAACCATAACCAAAGAATTAATGCACTTATCTACATACTTGATGCTTTTTCCTGTTCTAGCCATCAAGACATCAGCCTGAACAAAAAGACCCAGAGGCTATGACATCTTCTCCCAAAAACCCAAATGGACACACTCTAAGCCAAAACCCAAAGCACAAGAAGAACAATTTTCTTCATGCATGTATCCATGCAGCTCCACTATACATGTGTTGGTAAAAAGTATATTTTAGGTAATAAAGTGCTCAAATTTAGCTGACAAAACTTAAATACATTTTACAAATTCATCAGAAATCTTCATTAGCATTGTAAGCCTTGTTGTGTCAGAGGTGGCAGCAGTGAAATAACTTAACTTGCAGGTTAGTTTTGTTGCAGTCTGAGGTTTATATTACTTTTAATTTGGGTGATTTTTCTGTGTTAGTCATACCTGATGCATGACTTTTATGGTCTTTGTGCCACCAGATGTCAGTTCACTCCATTCTCTTATTGCTCTTAGGCGAGACGTAATTGTCAGTGATGACTTGAACTTTCTTGCAACTGTGTTATACAGTGGAGCACACACAGGTGAAAGAGAGGTGAGGACGTGGAGCAACACTCTGCCAGGACGTGCAAGGATGTCGCACAAGCAGAGCTACACCTCTGTCTAACACCTCATTATGTAGATACCTGAAAGGCCAACTGACCTGATTCCCAGAAGCTTCTCACCCTGTCTGTAATTGACGGAGTAACTACAGAAAAAGCACTTCATCTGTTATGTCAACTTTTTTCTTCACAACTTTAAAAATACAACTGCAGGGAAGGGAATAAAGACAAACATGGATGTAGAGTTTCTACTTTTGGTGAAACCACTGAAATGCCCAAATAACTCCAACTTATCTGTTGACATCTCAATCTCTCTTTGCTTTCCCTAAATCGCACCAGAGAAAGTTCGGAGTAATGAATCACTACACTCAACAGAACCCCATCTTCCTCAGAAATTTAGGATGGCAATAGCTTCTCAACGGGACTTTTCTGTGAGGTTTTTGATGAAGCGTTGTTCATTGACGTACAGTGCCCTTACGCTCTTCTACTGTAATCTTCTGCTTTAGAAATTAGAACCAGCATCCTAGTTTGTCAGCACAGAGACACAGTTAACTTTCACATGATGTTTATAAAAACACTGCCTATAAATAATTGACAGCCTAATGTCTAATTCTGGCTGCTCGTCCACAATGTTCTTTAGACCACTGAGCCCATCACCTAATGCCCTAGTCACATGCACTGACTGTACATAAGCTGCAGGTTTTTGGGTTGTCCAAGTAGACAGGTGCAGCTGCATCTTAAAGGGCAGGTGTGTCATGTAGTTCCCTTGAGACTTGCGAGGCCACCTTAACAGATGCATCAAAATGCATGACGGTAATAATGTTCCATAAAGGAGGAGCTTGTAGATTTTATGTGAGGACTTGTAACATAGAATGTGAGAACATGCTCACCAAAGATCTGGATCTGTGTGTAAAAATCTTCTGCTGTAAAGTCTGACAAACAAATTCAGAACTGACAGATTCCCATTTGCAAGTGTTCATTTAGTTACAACCTCGAATCTGTGATTACAACTGCTCAGAGCTGCTTCTGCATCTCAATCCTTTTGTATTAACACAGAGAGTGGACTACAAATGCATTTCTAAAGAAAAAACATAGTTTTTTTCTGCTTTTTAATGAGAAGTCTAGCTGTACATGCAGACTGCAGCAGCGACACAGCCTGCAAGGGACCGTCAAAGTGCAACCTCCAGAAAAACATTCTGTAAAAATCAATCTCTCAAAAATGAATAAAAGTCTACAGTTATATGAGCTGGTAATGAAGACTTGTCAGCATATTAATGCTACAATAAATATTTTGTGAGAAATTCCATCTTTAATATATACGTAAATATTTTTTTCACATTTTAAGAGATGTGGTTCATAATATAGGAGCTCAATAGTTCTAAAGATACTGAAGTTATTGTCACCAACCTTTCTGTAGTGACTAATCACCCTATTGTCTTACTACAGCAAAGATTATGTCAGAAAATTACTTTGTTAGCTTTAGTATCTTTATTGAGCATTTTTGACCAAATATGATTCATATTTAAATTTTAAAAAATTCTTAAAAATAAAAATGGAATTGTCTGATATAATCTTTAGTTGAATTTATAATCTTTTGTTGAATTTAGTCAAATATTATTACTGAAAACTAACTTGACTTTTATTCCTGTCATGGCTAGCAGGCTTAGCAGACCCAAGTGCTGGAACCCGGAAGGAAACTTGGCAGGCAATGAGGTAAGTTGTAATAGGTTTTAATGTGGCAGCAAGGATGGAATTGAGTCCCAGGTTCTTCTGTGGTAGCCAGAGGTGGTGGTTGGAAGGTCTTGACGGCGACAACCGTGTGATCCGAGATGGGAGCCAGAGGAGCGTTGGAACGAGACGAGCGAAAGGTGAGCAGCAATCCGGAGTGTTCCATGTGAAGGCGAGATCCTGGAGTAGTACAAAGACAGGGTAATTAGTCGAGAGAATAACAGGCATGAACGAGAGTCAAGGTGAGGCCAGGAAATGCACCGTAAGAGTACAACGAACTAGCGTCGATTACAGGTCCGTGGTCTCCTTAAGAGTCTGCAGGCTGATGAGGATGAGGGGGCGCAGCTGGTGGTGTCAGGTGTAGCAGATGAGGGGGAGGAGTCTGCCAGAGGCACCGTAACAATTCCACCTTTTAGAAAAAACAGCTGCAACTTCTTGCTTTTTCTGCCACAATTATCACAAAAATGCATGTGAGATTGTGGAGGGACTGTACATCAATACAGACTATAGAGTTTTTATTTTTTTTTATTTTTGGAAGGTGGTGTGCCTTGGGATTTTTTTCAACGATAAAGTGTGCCTTGGTTCAAAAAAGGTAAAACACTGCTCTAATCATTAGTAAAGTGCCTGTAAAGACTCCTTACTAACTGTACTTAAGTATCACGGGATGTGCAGGTGATTCGTAAGTGCTCATAAGAAGTCCATAGAATGCCCACTGACTAAATTTTTTCTAGTTCTAACTGCCATGCTGTGTGCATAGAATGTGCATTTCTTACTCTAAAAGCACTAACAGACCTTTAAGCAGTGCAATTCATACAACACCCTGGGTTTGCTACGTATTGTCGCCTGCAGCTTGCTCATTGAAAACAATTACCTTCAGCATCTTTGCTCTACAGGCTAACCGAGCGCTTTACAATGTTAAACTTTTCTGAATGCCAGCTGTTTACCTTGTACAGGTTTACCCGAAGAAGTTTTACATGGATCTATTTGTATACAAGTGGATGAATCAGAATGGAGAGGGGCAAGGAATATGTGACCTGCCAAATATACGACTACAAGCTTTTTATAATTGTATTTTTTCACTCCAATTTGAATAAAGAAATACTCCAAAAATGCCTCTGGAGCTCTGTCAGATATGAGGGATGAGAACCTGTCTGAACAATCTCCCTGACACAGTAGTGGATCCACTTTAAGCTATAGTCACGTGTGCCAAAATGACACCGCGCAATGTCCTGGATGCCAGTTTTTTAGCACGGTGGCCGTGAAGTGGCCGAGTACGTCTGCCTTGTGCTCGTTAGGACCAGCATCTGCCTCTAAACTGTACACCGAGATATCTCCCATATTGCTCGCCATTTTTATGGCAACCATAATGTTAATTAGGGGTGAGTGAGGGGTTGTAAGCTAGCGGGAGAGCACGTAAAATTAAAAGACCACTGGAAACGCTTTTATAATAGATCAAAAGATGATTGGAGTGGGTCTTTGATTTACTGGAGGGTTGAAGATGGATAAAACATAGCACATAGCAACTTTCCTATTTAACAGGAGTCCCCGTATTGTGTGGAATAAAACACACGCAGTCACGGCTGTCTGGCACCTTCTGCTCCCGCTGGTCATCACCTTGCTGTTGACTGACATCCTATTCTTCAACCAGCTTTTGTCACATGTCAGCCAGCGTGGTTGCGTGGGTCACTCTGAACTCACAAGAGTTCAAAGTAGTTGAGGTTCAGACTGCTGTCAGGTCACTCTGTTCCCTCCATTCGATAATCCAGAGGAAGCCTTTGATAAAGCTCTCTCTGTGGGTCGGGCATTGTCATTGTGGAAGATAAAGTTCAATCCCAGACTAGTGTTATGGGATTGCCACTAGTTAAAAAAAGCTCATCTCTCTTTATTGAGTTTTTCTCTGTTGTGACAGTTTTCATCATTGGAGTTTATCCAGTGGGGGAGACTCTACACGCAGTGTTGTGCAGCCTTCACCAAAGGATGTTTCTGTTGGTGCAGCAATTGGTGAAGATTTCCCTGTGTTCTCCTCACTAAATAAACTGCAAAATGATTTTCAATTTGAAGAATTGAAATAGGAAATTAAATAGTATGTTTATAATTCTGTTTTTTAATCAATACCACAAAATTATATGATTATAATTCTGTTTTTCATCAATACAATAAAATTACATGAAATAAAAAACTAACCGCTTCATTACAGTGTCATTAGGGATAATGGATCCCATTTGTTTGATGCCTAATCATAAAAATAATGGCAGAACAAAGAGTTTGTTTTCCACACTAAGGGTGCTTTCATCTGAAGCAGTAGGTGGACACATTTCATTGAGCTGTGTGTATATATTTATACAATATTTTTGCAACAGTGTAAGTCAAAGAAAATTCCTCAGAGGATTTCCAAAACAACCTGAAATGTCAGATTATTAACCTGCTGATTTCTGGAAAATAAACTGGATAAATGGATACATGGGTGGATGGATAATATATGGATGGATGTGTGGATGAATGGATGGGTGGTAGGATGGATGAATTGATGGATAAATGAACGTATGGAGAAATAAACTGATAGATGTCAGAAGTGAGACAACATTTGTTAAATACCCAATCCGGTGAACATTGTGGGGTTTTTCCCATGTTCCTGTAGCCTTTTTCTGATGATAGAGGGCATGCACTATATTACCAAAAGTATTTGTTCGCCCATCCAAATGATCAGAATCAGGTATCTAAATCACTTGGCCTGACCACAGGTGTATAAAATCAAGCACTCAGGCATGCAGACTGTTTTTACAAACATTTGTGAAAGAATGGGTCACTCTCAGGAGCTCAGGGAATTCCAGCGTGGAACTGTGGTAGGATGCCACCTGTGCAACCTGTCGCTCCTAAATATTCCAGTCAACTGTCAGCTCTATCATAACAAAATGGAAGAGTTTTGGAACAACAGCAACTAAGTCACAAAGTGGTAGGCCATGTAAACTGATGGAGAGGGGTCAGCGGATGCTGAAGTGCATAGTGTAAAGAGGGCGCCGACTTTCTACACAGTCAATTGCTACAGAGCTCCAAACTTCATTATTAGTCCAAGTAGAGTTCAGGGAATGGGTTTCCATGGCTGAGCGCCTGAATCCAAGCCACACATCACCAAGTGCAATGCAAAGCATCGGATGCAGTGGTGTAAAGCACGCCGCCACTGGACTCTAGAGCAGTGGAGACGTGTTCTCTGGAGTGATGAATCACGCATTTCCATCTGGTAATCTGATGAACGAGTTTGGGTTTGAAGGTTGCCAGTAGGACGCTACATTTAGGACTGCATTGTGCCCAGTGTGAAATTTGGTGTAAGAGGATTTATGGTATTGGGTTGTTTTTCAGTTACAAGTGAAAAGAAGCGAGGACTTCTCGACCAACATCAGTGTGTGACCTCACCAATGCACTTTTGGGAGAATGGTCACTTTTTTTTCTACTTGTCCTGTCCAACAGCTGAAGATAGGAGCTGAGGGCCTCTTGTGTTGGACTATTTTACTGTTACAACAGGGGTTCTGGATCTTCTAACACACTGGGTGTGTATTTGTATAAACCCCCCCATTTGTAATTAATGTTAAACTTTATTTACTGTATATTGATTACATTTGTATCCTTTTTTCGTTTGACCAGACAGAAAAAAGAAAAGGAAAGAAGCGAAGGATGTTAGAGACAAGGGGTAAGTGCACACAAGAAAGGGGGAAAAGGGGAGTTAAGAAAATCTGGAAGATGATTACAGAGGTGGTGGGAGGGGTACAATCATTAAGCAACCAGGGACTGGAGGATTATCATCATTATTGTCTGGTCTAAATGTTAGTAAAAAGATCCACATACACTGTTACTCACAGTGTTACAAACATACCTGTTTGCTCCAAAACCTTCACATACAATCATGTCGACATGGACTCAATACAACTGCAGTTCACACGCACGTATGCATACAAGCCCACACATGTAAAGCATTTTAATCGGTCACACAAACTATTTGTGTAAAGGTGAGCTGACACCTGCGCTCAGGTGGGTGTTTATGTTCAACTGAAGTGGATGATGGAATGCAAAAAGAGGTAGAGTGCCTGGCTTTCCCCACACCAAGACCCCCGCCGAAGCGGTAGCGGTCGCCAGGGAGGGAACCTGGCAGTCCAGCCAGAGACCCAGACGAGGCAAGCAGGACAGCCGCAGGGGCCCCCAACGCCAAAGAGCAGGGAGGCACGAAGAGTGCAGGCCCCGGCCCAGTCAGGAGTCAGGAGGATAGTCCGCCCAGGGGCCCAGCCCATAATATATATATATATATATATATATATATATATATATATATATATATATATATATATATATATATATATATATATATATATATATATATATGTATATATATATATATATACAATGCCACGGGAGAGCCAGAACAGTAGGTCAGAGAGGAGGTTATACCACACTCCCACCCTGAGATTGGGTACACAGCCCCAACAACCACAATTACGCTGAGCAAGGCAGCAACTGACCTGAAAGACAAGATCATCTCTACAATGAACACTAGGCAACCCCGACACCAGCTACAACGGTTAAGTGATGTACCGCCTGAAAGTCTACTGGAAACTGTGAATGAAGCATTGAGGGCAATTCCTACCACAACCATCACAGAAACCAATGAACTGGTTTACACTTCAGCAGCAGTGATCCTTGAGATGCTTGGCTACAAGAGCAACCATGGAAGAAAACAGTACCCACCATGGAAGCAACGGTTAGAGGCCAAAATCAAGGCAACTCGGAAGGATGTGAGTAAGCTGACAGAGGCTCAAAGAGGTACAATGAGAAAGCAAGTACCTAAGAGATATAGCCAGATGCCCATACCTGAAGCACTGGAAACTGCCAAACAAAGGCTCCTAGCCTTGAGCAGCCGCCTAAAGAGGTACACAAGAGACAGTGAAGCCAGACGAATAAACAGGCTCCTCGCAACTCAACCTGCAAAAGTGTACGCTCAGTGGCAGGGTCAAAACAGCCGAGCAGACACACCAAGGCTAGAAACTGAACAGTACTGGAAAAGTATATGGGAGAAAGAGACAGCACATAACAGCAATGCCCAGTGGCTGGTCTCTCTGAGAAAAGAACATAGCAACCTCCCTGAACAGAATCCAGTAACCATCACAGTGGCAGACATCCAAGAAAGAGTCTCAGGTATGAAGAACTGGACAGCATCGGGCCCTGACATGATACATGCCTACTGGCTAAAGAAGCTTACCGCACTCCACGAGCGCCTGGCAGCACAAATGAACCAGCTGCTAAGAGATGGGACTCACCCCGAATGGCTAACGGAAGGGCGAACGATCCTGATCCAGAAGGATCCTTCAAAGGGTGCAGTCCCATCCAACTACCGGCCAATAACCTGTCTCTCCACAACATGGAAGCTCATGTCAGGCATCATTGCAACCAAGATAAATAGGCACATGGATCAATTCATGAGTAACACACAGAAGGGCATTGGTAGAGACTCCAGAGGAGCCAAACACCAACTCCTGGTCGACAGAACAGTCGCTCAAGACTGTAAGTCACGACACACCAACCTGTGCACAGCCTGGATTGATTATAAGAAGGCCTATGACTCAATACCACACACATGGATCACTGAATGCTTGGAGCTGTACAACATCAACAGGACTCTAAGAGCCTTGACATGGAAACTCAAGGAAGCTGTGGAAAACCACCCTTGAAGCCAATGGGAAGCCACTTGCACAAGTGTCCATCAAATGTGGTATATACCAAGGTAATGCTCTGTCCCCACTGCTGTTCTGCATAGGTCTGAACCCCCTCAGCCAAATAATCACCAAGACTGGCTATGGATACCGACTCAGAAATGGGGCCAACATCAGTCACCTCCTCTACATGGATGACATCAAGCTATATGCTAAGAACGAGCGTGACATTGACTCCCTGATCCACACCACCAGGATCTACAGTACTGACATTGGGATGTCATTCGGGCTCGAGAAATGTAGCCGGATGGTGACTAAGAAAGGCAAGGTAGTCCACACAGGAGGGGTCTCACTCCCAGAAGGAACAATAGCAGACATCGAGGACAGTTACAAGTACCTTGGAATTCCACAGGCAAATGGCAACCTGGAGCAGGCAACAAGGAAAGCTGCAACAGCTAAATACCTCCAACGAGTAAGGCAAGTCCTGAGAAGCTAGCTCAATGGCAAAAATAAGACCTGGGCAATAAACAGCTACGCACTGCCAGTTATCAGATACCCTGCAGGAATAATAAGATGGCCAAAGGAAGAGATACAGACCACGGATGTTAAAACACGAAAGCTCCTCACCGTGCATGGAGGGTTCCATCCCAAATCCAGCACCCTGAGACTGTAGGCTAGCCGCAAGGAAGGAGGCCGAGGACTAGTGAGCGTAGAAGCCACAATCCAGGATGAAACATCCAAGATGCATGACTACATCAAGCTCAAGGCCCCAAATGACAGTGTGCTCAGTGAATGTCTCAGGCAATGGAGAGCAGAGGATACAGTGCTGGAGGACAGATCCTCATGGGAGGACAAACCCCTGCATGGGATGTACCACCGGACCATAACTGAAGTGGCTGATATCAAGAAGTCCTACCAATGGCTAGAAAGGGCTGGCCTACAGGACAGCACCGAAGCGCTCATCCTGGCAGCCCAGGAACAAGCCCTGAGCACCAGAGCAATAGAGGCTCAGATCTACCACACCAGACAAGACCCAAGGTGTAGGCTGTGCAAAGAGGCGCCTGACACAATCCAGCACATAACTGCAGGGTGTAAGATGCTGGCAGGGAAAGCTTACATGGAGCGCCACAATCAAGTGGCTGGAATAATATACAGGAACATGTGTGCAGAATATGAACTGGAAACCCCAAGATCAAAATGGGAAACACCTCCGAAGGTGGTAGAGAATGAGAGGGCAAAGATCCTGTGGGACTTCCAGATCCAGACTGATAGGATGGTAATGGCTAACCAACCAGACATTGTAGTGGTGGATAAAGAACAGAGGAAAGCCGTTGTGGTGGATGTGGCAGTACCAAGCGATGGGAACATCAGGAAGAAGGAACATGAGAAACTGGAGAAATACCAGGGACTCAGAGAAGAACTGGAGAAAGCCTGGAAAGTGAAGGTGACAGTGGTGCCTGTGGTAATTGGAGCACTCGGGGCAGTAACCCCCAAGCTGGAGGAGTGGCTACAACAGATACCTGGAAAGACCTCAGACCTCTCAGTCCAGAAAAGCGCAGTGCTAGGAACAGCTAAGATACTGCGCAGGACCCTCAAGCTCCCAGGCCTCTGGTAGAGGACCCGAGCTTGGAGGAGAAACCACCCGCGGAGGGTGAGAGGGGCGTTTTTTTTTTATATATATATATGTGTGTGTGTGTGTATAATCTAGTATATATGAAGAAAATTAAGCTCAAGATTGACTTTCTGATTCTTTTTATATTCAAATTATTTTAATTCAGGAACAGAGGAAAAAAATGCTGTTTGAAGAAGAGGCTAAATTGGGATTTAGAAAATATGTTGGACGGGCCACAAGCTCCAGGGTTGCCTTGCACTACCAGTCCTACCTACAACTCAGAGGTGAATTTGCAATGAATTGCTGCTGCTTTGCAGAAACACAGGTTCTTTTATTTAAAAGAAAGGAAATCATAACTAAAAGACCACTGGGAGCACTTTAACAAAGATCAAAAGACAATCTGAGTGGGTCTTTAAAGACACTGGAAAAAAATTAAAGGTGAAGGTACATTTTCCTCTAAAGTAAGTAAATAGTCGGAAATCTAAAAAAATCGATAAAAAAGGAAGAAAAAATACAATAAAAATAATTTGTGTTTCTTTGGTTTGGATTTATACAAACAAAACAAACAAAAAAAAACCTCAAGGACCTACGAGAAGTGCTCTCTCTCCTGTCCTCATCGGCTTTTTTCTATTTCTTTGCGTTCCATTCTTTAGTTCGTATTTGTCCTTGAGGATTGGGAAATGTACTGACACAATTTATACATGTCTAACTGAATCTTTTTTTAAAGTAAAACAAAGAGATCCTTGTCAACGGATCAGCCGTAGCAGCTTTGCTTAAAGCACAGTTGCATAACAATGTTAAAAGAGTGGAAAACACATGCAGAATATGAGTCCAAAAGGTTTGAGGAGATATTTGCCACAGTGACAATGATGAAGTTCAGTGCACTTATCAGGTTATTTTTGATGAAAATATCCGTTTTAATAAAAATAAAAGACTTCATTAAGCTTTTCTCGTCTATCTTATGGTAATCTTAAAAGCTGCACCACTATTAATTGTCCAAGGCTCTAGAGTCCTTTCACATCTCCACCCTATATGAAAAATTGGCTGTTTTGAACTAATTTTCCACCTCACTGTTGTTTAATTGGATTACTATTCAAAGGTGGCCACCCTATGTTATTTCACAGAAATGAAAAAGCTCAGGGGGAAAGTTGTAAACATTCAAGAAAATACTCAAATATGAAAATTACCCCATGTATGACCTGCAGGTATATTTATAGGTGGGCAAAAAAACTTTTAGCAGTGACAACCCTCTAAATTGGCTCACTTAAAAGGATGAGAGAGGTTTCCTAGTGGAGCACCTCAAAAGTAAGACAAAATCCAGAAAATTGTATTGTTAGATTTTGAAGAAGAAGAATGGTGCAGAAAATAAGTAAAGTTCACCTCAGTACTTTGCTATGTAACTCTGCTTGACAGTTTCCTCCATCATCAGAAAAATGGCAAGAACATGATAAAAACACCCAAAATGCTGTGTTCATTAGAGTGGGTCTTTAAAGACGAAGTAAATCTTTGAACAGAATTCTTGTTTGTTTGTCGGAGCTTAATACTTCTTTTCTGCACTATCAACCCTTTAAAATCAAACAATGTGATTTCCTGGATTCTTTTTTTTATATTCTGTCTTTTAAAGCTAAATTGTATCAATAATGAACACACAGACCAATCTCATTTGCAAGCGGGACAACATGTAGAATACGTGAATAAGCCCTACTGCTATGTGCAGACACCTCAATGAAAATCCCCACCACTTCTAGGACATGGTGAACGTGTCTACTTCCCATAGAGATATGGTCTTTGTTTCTGGTGAAAATAGCCTTTATGGCTGCCTGTATCAACTAGTGGTCTCCCTGTTAATGTGAGAGGAACAAGTTATTTTTGCTTACAAACTGTAGCTATGTAGAGCAGGTTGGCAAGCTTGGAAAGAGCGTCAAACCCATCTAAGAAGAAAATTGCAAACAGTTTTGGAGAAGTTTGGCTGTGCAAAGTAAATGTATCCACCTGAAACATAAACTGCAGAATTTGCAACAAACTTTAGGGAAGCAACACATTGTGATATTAAAAATGTCTTGCATGAGATGTTTGGGATTCCTCACATTTTAATATTTAAACTTCACCAACTTATTCAGTAGCAACAACAACATACACAGCTGGGTGTGCAGTCATGAACTTGCCAATTCAATGCTGTCAGCTGGCGTGGACTTAACATACTTCTAAGGTGTATGTTTTTCTTCAAACTGCTAAAGCCTGTGGGATTTGTTTTTATGTTCTACTCCATCTATTGTGTCTTTTATCTTTCTGAGAACAAGGAGTAAAGGCTTTCTTTTCCAGCTAACGGAGAAAATGATGTCCATAAGTCAGTGAACATTTTTCAGAGCCAAAGATGGAGTTTCAGTTTTTCAGTTTGTTCAGTTTTATAGATGTTAATCTTAATCGAATCTTCTCATTGTGTGCTTTTCACAAGTGTTTGTGTGAGTGCGTTTGAAGAGAGGAGACAGAGGGACCCGCTAGAAGACAGAAAGAATAAAAAAGGAACATCCCTTCAGTTGAGGAGACCGTCATCAACATTGGTTTGTATAGTTGGTTTGTAGAGCTGTGAAAATTGGTCCAATTGTATTTTTGCTGCAGAGCAAACAAAGTTGGGAACAAAGGCCGCTTCTGCTGTTTGTATGAGATCCTGTCAAATAGTTATCTGATTGCATTATCACATGCTCTAAAAAACCTGCAGGTGAGAAGACCCAGACTGCAACCAATTTTCAGCCAGTGAGTTTTGTATTAAAGACAAGCTCCCTTTTCTAATGTTAGAAATATCAGTTGTACAAAGAAACAAAATAAAACAAAAGAAAAAAGATTTAGTAAATGTTCTGGAAAAATAGATTTTTTGAACCTATTTCACCTTTATTGACTCAAGGTCTGCTAGATTTTGTTTTTGCTCTCAAGAGGTAAATAATTGGTCAAACTTTGTTACATGGAATTGTGAAACATCTATAATTTCTCAAAGCATGTAAACATTGAGAGATCCCGGCAAGGTTTTGAACATTGTGCAACTGTACGTACTGAGCCCTGGAGATAACTTCAAAAAAAAGACGAAAAATAATGTTTTCCTCAAACTAATTATTTGTGACCATGAAATGCACAAATTCACATGTTGTGCATACAAAATAGTAATTTTTTTATTATTTTGGGCAAAGGGAAGCCGGTTTAGCTCGTGCTGGGTTACGGCGCCTTCCATCCATGAAACCAGGATTCAAATCCAGGCTGCTCCCTATTCCCTTCTCTACTGCTGTGCTGGTCCCTAGCCCGGCTAAATGGAGAGGGTTGCGTCAGGAAGGGGATCCAGCATAAAACGTTGCCATGGTATCCATGCAAATCATCCACACAAACTGGGGGATTTGCTGTGGCGACCCCTGATGGGACAAGCTGAAAGAGAAAGAAGAAAATTATTTTGGGCAAAAATTAGCATGCTTGCTTAGCCACCTTTTTTTAGCATGTGCTCCATGCCAACAGTTTCGCTGACAACTCAGAAGCAAATTTGTAATGAACCACTGCCACTCTGCAGAACTTATTTCCTAAAGAAAGAAACTGTTTGATTTTAGTTTGGCTAAATTCTGCATCATCGTAGTTAACCCTTGTGCTATCCTACGCACTTTAACGTTGGGAGTTGGGTTACCTAGACCCACTAGACAGTGCGCTGAACCTTTTTTCTTCAATGATTTCTGAACCTCACTGGTGTCCATGGATTACATGAAATCTTTCCACCTTTATCCACCTTTGTCATGGTAGGGAGAACACGGCAAAGTAAGGGTGGGGTCATCTAAGATAGCACAAGGGTTAAAAACAAAACAAAAAACAGTAGGAACGCATTGTAAATAAATCAAAAGTTGATCAAAGTGGGTTTTTTTTTGTTTTTTTTATCTTGTCCTGTCCAAAATCTGAGCAAACACGTAAGAGCTGAAGGCCTCTGTGTTGGACAGATGTCACTGTTACATTAGGGAGTTACAAATCTTCTGACACACAAGGTGTATATTTGTATAAACCCATTTTGGTTTTTGAGGCCAAACTGTATTTGTATCGATTATGTTAAAGTACCCTTTTTTTATTGGCGGCAGATAAAGGTACAAAACAAAGGGAAAAAAGGGGAGGGCAAACAAGATTGGAGGATGATTAACCCTTGTGCTATCTTAGATGACCCCACCCTTACATTGACGTGTTATACCATGACAAAGGTGGATAAAGATGGAAAGATTTCATGTAATCCAGGGACACCAGTGAAGATCACCAATCATTGAAGAAAAAAGGTTCAGCCCACTGTCTAGTGGGTCTAGATGACCCAACTCCCAATAGTAAAATGCCTAGGATAGCACAAGGTTTAAAGAAGTGGAGAAGGGGGAGAATCTTTGCCACTGTCTTACTGAAAAACACAATGCAACCAATTGTTCTCACTGTTTTCCAGTATTCATGAAGAATTCATCAAGTAAAACAAAGATAAGCATCCATGTTTTCAAGCAGGAAAACTCTATCTTAAGGACTAATGGGTAGATATCTACTGTGTGCAGCTGTGCAAGTTCACTTTCACTATTCAGGATGTTTTGTCAAGTCAGTGGTGATATCAATTCAGAGCAAAGATGTTGTAATGTTTTTACAGACTTTTCAAAAAATCTATTACTGCTGGAAATAAGATATATTGAGATTCAGTCTCAGCATTGTCAGAGAATTCACGGCCCTATTTACAAATCAAATCAAACTTTATTTATATTCCTGATAGGGTGAGGAAAATAGTCAAGACCCTAGGGTCATGGAATATTGTGTGCCAACTTGATAGCGTACAAAAAAAACATTCATTTACAACAGCAGTTCAATTACTGTGGGAGCGATCGCATCTGTTAAATGGGAAAAATAATGCATGCAATTGATTAGTACATTTACCTTTGGCGTGAATAGAATTAGCATTTGTAAAGCATTTTTCACAAATATGAGTATGTTCCAGACTCTAGGAATATCGTTAAAAAGCTCAATATTCTTTTTCAGTCAATTCAACAGAAACATTATATAGAATAATTACACATAGACTGACAAAATTAGTTTATGTTATTTTGATATTTATAGCTTACAAGTCATAGAAAACCCAAAACTCAATGTCCAACTTAAATATTGTTCATGAAAACACACACAGTCAATGTTAATTGATGTTTAGTGTGATGTTTCCATAATCAATAATGCTTTGGGGTGCCATATTATGTGGGGGTGTTGGCCCACTGTCTTTTATGAGGTCCATGCAGCCATTTAACCACAAAATTCTAGAGCTCTTAATGCTGACCTCGGCTGATAAGTTACACTGAAATGCTAATTTTACTTTTTCATCTGGACTTGACATCTGCCTACAGTTTAAATGTACCAAAAGCTGGACTTTCTGTGTTTGATGGGCCAGCAGACTCACCTGACCTAAACCTTATAAAAAATCTATGATCTATTGACAAGAAGAAGATGAGACACCAGAGCCAACAACGAAGATGACCTGAAGCCAATATCAAAGTAACCTGGGCTTCCATTACACTTCCACAGAGCACCCAAGCTGAACGCCTCCACGCCACTGAGCAGCGATGCACTGATTCATGCAAAGGGAAGACCAGCCAAGCAGTGAGTGCATAAAAATGTGCATAATATTTAAAAAATCAGATATTTGCCTTAAAAACAGAATTTTTTTGTATGATCTGATGTTATTCTTATGTTAGATTTTAATATTCTGAAAAACAAAATTTGTGATATTTATAATCTAAAGGCCATAAACACTGTTGAGGCTTGATTCCCTATCCTTGAAAGTTTCCTTGTGTTCTTTTTTGTTAAAGGAGAGGCATAATTCAAGAGGTTAGATTAACCAAATTTATTTGAAGATGGAGAAGGCTTGGAGACCATATTCCCTCCAACCCACCCACATGGTCTGAATAAACCCCCCTTTGTTCCTGGGTCTTGCAGGCCCACAGGGGTTCTTACCATCATACACACTAACGGGTCATTGGATACCTTCACACCAGAAGCCCACTTTTGACCATTTTGGAACAATAAACTTCTGAGTAAAAAATGAAAAGAGTAACAAGTAATTAGAAAGCAAAGTAATTTAAAAACAAGTAAATAGAAAGCAAGTATATAAAAAGCTTTAATTAAACAATGTATAAAGGATGCTTACAAATGAAATCTGTATGTAAAACCTTTATTAAAAATAATATATGATGAGTTTTTACGAAAATACTTTAAAAGTAATTTGATTGTAAAAACACAGCTTAACCCCTCCCTTCTCGTGTTCCCCAATAAGAGACACCATTGCTGCTGATACAGGCGCCACTGTATTGAAACCAGTCAACAGTGAATGGTCCGAGTCGCTCTGAGTCATCATATCTATGACAACTACTGTCCTCATTGCCATAGAGTATGGGGTCCGGGGAGCCTTACTGAGGGCTGTCCGGTCTCTGTATGACCAGAGCAAGAGCTTGGTTTGCATAGCCGGCAGTAAATCAGACTTGTTTCCGGTGCATGTTGGACTCCGGCAGGGCTGTCCATGGTCACTGGTTCTGTTCATAGTTTTATGGACAGAATTTCTAGGAGCAGCCAGGGGCCGGAGGGGGTCTGGTTTGGGGACCACAGGATTTCCTCTCTGCTCTTTGCAGATGATGTTCTTCTGTTGGCTTTATCAAGCCGGGACCTCCAGTGTGCATTGGGGCGGTTTGCGGCAGAGTGTGAAGCGGCTGGGATGAGGGCCAGCACTGCTAAATCTGAGGCCATGGTTCTCGACCGGAGAAAGGGAGTTTACCATCTCTCGGTGGGTGGAGTGTCCTTGCCCCAGGTGGAGGAGTTTAAATACCTTGGGGTCTTATTCATGAGCAAGGGAAGATTGGAGCGTGAGGTTGACAGGTGGATTGGGCCAGCGTCTGTAGTTATGCGGTCGCTATACCGGTCCGTTGTGGTGAAGAGAGAGCTGAGCCAAAAAGAAAGGCTCTCGATTTACCAGTCGATCTTGGTTCGTACCTATGGTCATGAGCTATCATGACCGAAAGAACGAGGTCCCGAATATAAGTGGCTGAAATAAGCTTCCTCCCTAGGGTGGCTGGGCGCTCCCTTAGAGATAGGGTGAGAAGCTCGGTCACCCGCAGAGAGCTCGGAGTAGAACCGCTTCTCCTCCACATCGAAAGGAGCCAGTTGAGGTGGCTCGGGCATCTAGTCCGGATGCCTCCCTGGGGAGGTGTTCTGAGCATGTCCCACTGGGCGGAGGCCCCGGGGAAGACCCAGGACATGCTGGAGAGACTATGTCTCTCGGCTGGTCTGGGAACGCCTCGGGGTCCCCCCAGAGGAGCTGGAGGAAGTGGCCGGGGCGAGGGAAGTCTGGGTATCTTTGCTTAGACTGCTGCCCTCTTGACCCCGTATAAGCAGAGCAAAATGGATGGATGGATGGATGGATGGATGGATGGATGGATGGATGGATGGCATGATAAATGTGCACTCCTTGTGGGCGCCTTGCGTGCCGCCTGACTCTCTACAACGCCCCATGGTTTCACACAAAACAAAAACCTGCAACGACAGTATAGGTCAACCCCTGTACAGGTGCACGTGACTAATGCTTAGAAAGGAGTTAGACATGAGTAGAAATTGGAGGAAAACTCTAAAATGGATCAAAATGACTTCATATCTGTGTGCTGCACAGTGGAATTTTTCTTTTTTCTGTATCTTTGATGTCTGATCGAGCAGTACAGAGGTCAGCTTATATGAACAGGCGCTTGATTCTCTTTTTCACTGTTTCACCCATTTTTAAAAATAGTTAATGAGGTATTTTGAAATCAAATCACAAAACAAAGGATATTTTTTGTTTAAACTGTATTTTTTTTGTTAAATGATGTCATAAAATGTTATACATACAGGAAAAAAAGGGTCAACCAATCAAGTCAAAAACTACAGTACACAACGGATCATTGTTAAAGCATCATCTGTCTCTACAGTCACCAGGATGATATGCTGTTTTGTCTTACCCTTGCATGGTGCCTGATGTACCATTTGGCCTCTGAATCCCTGCTGAGACTACCTTTAGAGACAGATCAGAAGTGGAAGAAAATATTAAAGCTTTGTGGAATGAAGAATTTCTTAGTGCAGAGAGAGACATAGTGGAAGCTGACTTTCACACTGCCTCTGATGGATCCTTTAATGAAAAATTATAAGAGTCATGTTAGTTTTCGAAAGGAGCCAGCTGAGGTGGATCGGGCATCTAGTCCGGATGCCCCCTGGACGCCTCCCTGGAGAGGTGTTCCGGGCATGTCCCACTGGGCGGAGGCCCCGGGGAAGACCCAGGACACGCTGGAGAGTCTACGTCTCTCGGCTGGCCTGGGAACGCCTCGGGGTCCCCCCAGAGGAGCTGGAGGAAGTGGCTGGGGTGAGGGAAGTCTGGGCATCTCTGCTCAGTCTGCTGCCCCCGCGACCCGGTCCCGGATAAGCGGAGGAAGATGGATGGATGGATGTTAGTTTTTACTTCTATTGTTTATTTTCCTAGTTTCAAAATGTAATACCAAAGTAAAATTCAATTAAGTTCAATTCAATTCAGTTTAATTCAGTTTTGCTTATACAACCCAATATTACAACAACAGTCATCTTAATGGGCTTCATACCGTTAATTGTATAAGAAAAATGAAATCATTGGCGAAACTAAACAGACTGGCTAACCTGGGCATCCCTGCCCTTAGATCCTCCTCAGTAAGGAAAAACTCCTAAAAAGCGCATCCCGGAAAAAAAAGAAGAAACCTCAGGGATGTCCACATGAAGGAGGGATCCTCTCCCAGGACGGCAAGGCGATGTACCAGGACTTTTAGAAAATAATTTGCTTATCTAACTCTGCAACTACATGTTTAAATAGTTCTGCAGATGGGCTTCATCCAGATGGAGTTAGGGAAGACAAGCTAGAGGCAGTCCACGGCCACGGTCCAAGGATAGACACTGGCAAGACTTTTAAAAAAAGAAAATTACCCAGCCTGGAACAAAAAAAGATGCAGAATAACTATATCAGATGTTTCTTAAAAAATGCAAAACAAGGGTTATTCAACATTTTACCGTTCTTTTACTGAAAACAGGAAAAGTTCATCATTTTAAAAGTAAATGGGAATCTGAGCTCAATCAGAAACCTACAGAAGAAGACTGGTTTAAAAAGTGTCTCACACAGAGCTCTTCTACCAGCTCTCAAATATGGTAGGAATTTGCATGGAAGAATCTTACACGGTATTTTATAACACCCCAAATCAAAATGAAACAACTAAAAACTTCACAGTCTTGTTGGAGCTGGCTCTCACGAGATCTAGTAGTTGTTTTGTGCAGTGTAGAAGTACTCAGAGGCTGTGTGCTGTGCTGCCAACTAGAGGTCTGGGGTTTGAGTAGTAAACAGGAGTCAGACGCTGAAGTGCGCGCATAAATAATTAAATGAATATCGTTCTGACTGCATTTTAAATCGAAAAAATTATTTTTAAAATGAAATACTGTCTAAAGGATTTTTCCCTATACCACTTTTTAACAGCGAGCAACAGTTGGTTCCACCAGTTCCTCAATCACTGTAACCAAAGTCTGTGCCTCTGCATGGAGAAAGGGCACTAGCTGACTCAGAATTGGATGGGAAATATCCTGATACGCTGAGGAAGATAATCGTGAAGAATTATCATCATTATGGATGAAACCAGCCTCTTCTGGAAGAAGCAACGCTCAAAACATGCTTCTGTCGGACTGAGTCGCCGTATCTGACGCTCAAATCGCACTGCAGGATCTCTCATCCTTAACTCTTGTGCTATCCTAGGCACTTTAACATTGGGAGTTGGGTCATCTAGACCCACTAGACAGTGCTCTGAACCTTTTTTCTTCAATGATTTGTGATCTTCACTGGTGTCCATGGATTACATGAAATCTTTCCGCGTTTATCCACCTTTGTCACGGAAGGGAGAATACGTCAATGTAAGGGTGGGGTCATCTAAGATAGCACAAGGGTTAACTGATGAAGGACTAGGTACTGGATCCTGGTTTTAAGGCACAGAGGGGCAAAGTGACACTCGGGGGTGTGTGGGGGTGGTTCTCTGTATTCGCGGGTGTCTCTGGTCCCTAATGCGTGCAAATTTGGGGGGAATACTGTATTTCTTGAAGGAACATTTAGCAAATATGTTTACAGTTTTAAAATTAGTTTTACTTGTATGAGAGAAATTAAATATAATCCTAAACACCTGATAGTCTGTCACCAGCTGTATTTAAGAGTAGCATAACTCTTTCCCGTTTTAAAAAAAGATGCCTGGTGCACTGAAAAGTTACCTAATGTGTCTACTTTATATATGCTTTATGTAATGGCCTTGGCCGACTTAATGTATTCAAAATACTTTATTAATCTCTGAAGGACAATGTATTAACACCCTTTGCTCTTGCAAACTACAACACAGAGAAAACATACAAGGTAATCCAACACTTTTATTTATCATCTAAAGCAGGACAGAACATTGGTGCTGCATTTCAGAAGACTGGAGCAGACAGTAAGGGTAGGTGGCCTGGGTACACTTAACACCGGGAAAAAAAGAATCCCTTTCCTGCACTTAAAGTGGTGGGGAGAAAATGGTTTAGATGATTGTCACAAGACTAAATGATTGCTCACAAATGTAGGTGCTGCCAAACAGAGATAGCATTACTTGTGCATTGTTTTGTCATCTGTGGGTATACCTTTGTAGTAATACATGTGGATAAAAATCATTCAGGGGTAGTGATGCACATTTTCTTTTTAGCTCTGAGTCACATTGAAACTCAATCAACTCCATCTGCAATTGTTCTGGAATGGAGAGCTTAGAAAAGATCTCCATGTCATCTGCAGTCCTCTTGTCCACAAAGCGCAAATTAAGCTCCATATTTAAGTTGCTGAGAAGTTCTGAATAGTCTGGCAACCTATGCATCACCACATTCACTTCTCTCAGGCTAGGGAAGTGTGCCAAGTTTTCTAGAGAGAAAAAGTCAAATAAGAATTTGTCCATTATCATTAGCACTACTCTGAGGCCACATAAACTACAGGACACAAAAGACAAAAAAGAGAGCAAAGAAAGCAGCCCCAAAAAGACAAACAAAGACACGTTTTCTGTCAAACAGGCGTAAGCACCATGGACAGCACTTCGTCACAGCGACACAGCGAAAGACAAACATGGAGCAAACCGTGTAATAATCGCAGATAACAAACAGACAAAAGTCTGTGTGCTGCATGTCATTGACTTACCTGCTGAAAGATGCCGACAGAGTAGTTGTAGCTTCATTTGGAAAGCCTTGATGTGGTCAAACAGCTCCGTTAGGATCTGTTCTTTGCCTTAAAACTGAACATTCAGATTGTTAAGCAGGGGGAATTTCAGAGGGAATTTGTGTCTCTCACACTCGAAAGAAACTCAGATGGCGCAACTCCAAATATTTTGATTACCGTACATTCACCTCTTGTCGTCCCTCGCAGCGTCTCAAGTACCGCCAACTCTTGTGTTATTTCCATGTCATTGGTAATTCCACGAACAAAAATCAAAAGCTGCGCTGAATCTGAAGTGTTTGTGCTCTCATTGCATGCCAGTGACAAACCAACAAAGTCTTTTTTGACTCTTCAATGCGGTGTTGCGCAGAGTCTGATTTGGGAAAAAACTCTTTCTTGGAAAGGACACGTTATTGAAGCAGGTGTGGACAAAAACGATCTCACTCACCTGGCAATTAGCACCAAAATTTTCGTAGCTTTCGTGTGGCGCAGTCCTGTGCTGTCGAGGGCCTCATAAGGGTGGCTTGCTAAGACCAAAGTGTAGGTAGTAGGCTCTGGGGAATTTGTAACACTAATTTGGAAAAGGCCGAAAGTATATTACAGCCGTAGAGTTTTGGAGCACCATGAACCTGAATGGGAGGTTAAGGGTTTTACATAAAAACTCCGCAGCTTCCCCAGACACGACTTAGCGGGCCAAAAGATAACCTTTCGCGGGCCCCACTTTGGGCACCCTTGATCTAAAGCAAAAGTGTTTCACTTCACAGAAACCTTGTTTGTTTTTTTTAATCTAAAACATATAATCTAGGGGTCTGCAACCTGGGGCTCTGGAGGCTCTTTTATCCCTTCATTTGGCTCTTTGGCTTTTCAGAAGAATGCTCAGTTTAGTCATTTTTGTTTAGATTTTTTTTACACTGAAGTGATTTTATTTTAGAATAATTAAGTATAATAACTTTTTTACAACCACTGGTGAAAATAAACTTAAATCAAGAGGTCTTGCGTGCTTTAGTACTCCTCATAAATTTAAATATGTCACATAACTGAACAAAATGATGGTAAAAGGTTTAACCTTTTGTAAGATCTGTTATAATACTATTATTATACTATAAGATCTGTTCATAAAAAATAAAAAATAAATATGGGGCAAACATTATCTTTACTGCACAGTGGTGTCTAGTTGCTGTTCAGAGGCAAAGCTCTTAAGGTTTATAAATGAATTTGCAAGTTCACGGGATTTAAACAAATCAGATTCTACATTAATGTTGTCATAACTGCCTCCAACAGTAAAAAAAGTTAAAGGATGGAGGTGCACCAAAGTCTTGAATATCATGTTTGACTTTCTTTTGCAGCAGGATAATCTATTTTACACAAAGTGTATTCTATTTTAAAAGGAGCTCATCTACCTCAGTCTAAAGTAAAATAAATTACATTTAGTTTATACAGAAAAATAATAGTATTGTAATAATTTCATTATTGTAACTATTTAAAAGCTAGATTTTATAAAAGTTTTATAAATAGCTATTTATAGCTATTTATATTTATATGTATTTATATTATATAGCTATATAGCTATATAATAGCTAATATAAATAGCAAAAAACATAAATAAAGTATTTTTCAAGACAATAAAGTGGGGCTTTGCTGCTCTGCGTGGGTTTTGGTCAGTAAGAAACTGGTTCAAATGGCTTTTTTTTAGCATTAAAAGTTGCAGTTCTCTGTTCTAAACCTTCAAAATCATGTATTTCTTCTTGATGCATACTATAATATAATGTTTAAATTTGCATTGTTTTTGTCTATTAATATTAATAGGATCTATTCTGGCTTTTTAGTCTTGAGTCCAGTCCAAAATGTCACCAAATACTGATGAGCTACCCTTAACTTTGCCACAGGGCTTATGATTCATGTATTAATAAGAAAGAAAACTTAATTGCTTAACTTTTTAATTCATAAATGTCTTTTTAGTTTGGATCCTTGGAAATATGGGAAGGAAAAACTTTAATTTTAACTGCTCACATGTGACATGTTTTCTTCTCACCCGATATCTTTGTCCATGAACACTCCTTTCCCCGGCTTTGTAAAGAATGACCTTTAGAAAATCATTCACTTACAGTATACTATTGTCTAAGCTAACAGAAAAATCTACTTCATGAGACCCCTTTCTTTCAGTAGGTGTAAAAAACGTATTTTTGAGTTTTCACTGCTTTCATTGACAAATATGTATTTTATATTATCAAATCACTTGTGCCTTTTATTTGATTTAATCCGTACTTGGTATCATTCTGCTTCTAATTTTAAAAGTTAGAATTATAAAAAAAAATGAATCATTTTAAAATTGCTTACACTTGTCTTTTGTCTTACTGAAGCTTTTGCGTTTTTCATTTCAAGTGACTAAATGCATCTTCTTGTTTGAAATTTTATTACAGACACAAAAAATACACAAAACCAGGTTAAAATAAGTAATTTCACAAGACAAACAAACAAACAAAAAGAGATAATTTAAAACAATTTTGGCCCTTTAGTAGAACAGCTGCCAAAGGGCAAAACAGGCTAAAATATAATAACATCTTTGCAGGCTCAATAATTATCCTATATCACCGCAAAGGTCAACATTCTCTAAATGTAATTCTTGAAAGGCTACTGTTATTTATTGCTTGCGACCAGCACAAAAAGTGATGGAAATTTATGTTGGCCACACGTTATACGTGCAGCCGAGATGCACATTGCTGCATTGCCCACACCTATATTAACCCTTGTGCTATCTTAGATGACCCCACCCTTACATTGACGTATTCTACCTACCATGACAAAGGTGGATAAAGGTGGAAAGATTTCATGTAATCCATGGACACCAGTGAGGTTCACAAATCATTGAAGAAAAAAGTTTTAGCTAACTGTCTAGTGGGTCTAGATGACCCCACTCCCAATGGTAAATAGCACAAGAGTTACATAAGTCCAAGGCTGCATTTTGTTGTTGGCTGCACGCATTTAAAATTAAACTTAAAGATAAAGTCCCATTAGCTGTGCTCAAAAACTGTTCTCCACATTTGATCCGTCTCCTGGAGGATGGTGAACTGCAGACATAGCCGCGCTCATGAACTATTTGGTTGTTTAACCCTGACCGCAACTGTAATCCTAAACTGAACTATTCCTCTGGGTTCATGCAGTCAAGAAAAAGGTTTAGGGATGGCCGCTCGTATTTCGCAAATTACATGCAAATAGATACTTTCTTCATTAAAAACTCAATGTTTTGATACAGCAAAACGTCCAACCAAGTCTTCACCATGGAATGAAATTCCCTAGCTTACTGTATTGTACTTTTTGCAAACTTTTTAAGGTGATAAGGTTCACACACACAACTGCTGTTTCAGACACATTTTAAAAAAGCAGCATCAACAGAGGTGCCAAAAAATAATGCAACATACTGTGGTTTTGTTTTTTTTTTGTTTTTTTAATTCTCAATCTAAGTCGTTACTATAAGCTCTGCTTCTACAATCCTCCCGCTTTTTCCATGTTAAACAGTTTTCCGTAGAGCCTATCTACCGACAGCTTCTCCTATTTTTTTTTTTTTTTTTTTTTTTCTCACTTGTCCTGTCCAACAGCTAGGCAAACAGATGAGAGCTGAGGGCCTCTTGTGTTGGACATATTTTATTTTAACAAGAGGGGTTATTCATCTTCAGACAAACCAAAGGTATGTCTGAATAAACCCCTTTTGTAATTGAGGCCAAACTTTATTAATTTCAATCATGTTTGAAAATCTTTGGTGTTGGACCGGACGGAAAAGGAAAGAGGGGAAGAAGAGAGAGGGACGTTAGAGAGAGGGGGGGGTAGGAGGGTGATAATCGGAGGGGAAAGGGGGTAAGACCATGAAGCAGCATAGAGCAGACAGGCTTACTGGTTGTTTATCGTTACGGTACGGTTCAAATGTAGTACAAAAAGGGCGGGGCCTGTTCACACACACTCAAATATTATCAACACACCTGCTAGCCGCAAAAATGTCCACATGTCAACATGCACACAAAACAGATAGTGTTCACGAACGCATACCTATGCCTTTAAACCAACGAGTGTGAAATCTTTCATTCATTCAATCATGCAAACTATTAGTGCAAAGGTGAGCTAACACCTGTGCTCAGGTGAGTGTTTATGTTCTTCTAAAATGGATGGTGGAATGTGAAAAGAAGGAGGAGGAGCGCCCAGCCACCCCCACACCCATACCCCCGCCGCAGCAGCAGCGGCAGCCGGAATTCTCCCAACGCCACACGGGAACAGGCAGGGAACAACCGCCCCCCGGGCGACCAAGACCGCCACCCAGGCCAGGGCCAGCAGGACCGCCGCGAGGCCCCCAGAGCCAGAGAGCAGGGAGGCGCAGAGGGAAAGAGAGCGCCGCCCCAGCCCAGCCAGGAAAGCAGCCCCCCGCCGCGCCGGAAGAGCCCAACGCAGGGCCCCACCGGAGAGGGACGCCCACAGCCCCAGACGAGCACCCCACCACCACCCAGGAGTTCCGGGCATCCCCCCGCCCCGACCCCAGGTACGAGCCAGGACCCCCCAAGGGAGACCCGCTCCGCACTCCAGGCAGCCACCCACCCGGCCCACGGTTGGTCCAGGTAGGAGCAAGGCAGGGGCCCGCCGCCCCCGCCCAGGAGGGGGGAACCCCGGGGAAAAAAGGGCGGCCCACAAGGGGTGTTATAAATATGGCCCGACCAGGCTCGGCCATGTTGGAAGTTTGGCGGGGCCCAGCGCCCAGGGGCAAGGACTAGGACCCACCCCCCAGGGACACGAACACCCCCGGCTCAGGTGTAATATGAACCCCCCCACCGCGCGGAGAGAGCACCGCCGGGCCCAGGGAGCCGGCACCCAAGGGACACGGCCGCCATCGCCAAGGGGCCCACACCCCCCACCAGGGAAGGGGTAGGGGACAGATGGACCCAGGTCCCAAATTTCCATGTAAAATGTGTGTGCGTGTATGGGTGCTTGAGAGGGTGTTTGTGTGCATGTGTGTGTGTTTATGTTTGAATGTATATATTGAAGGGGGAGGGGTGTGTGTACTAAGGGGGGTGCAGTTAAATTTGGCGAGTAGGGCACTAAGGGGACATCTCCTGATTACTCACAGTGATGTCCCCTCACCCTCCACACCAAGGGGTCCTAAATGTCTAAGGTGCGGTTAAAATTGGCGGGTAGGGTGCCAGGAGGACATCTGCTGCTTGCTTGCAGTGATGTCCAAGCACCCCCCCTACCAAGGACCCTACATGTCTAAGGTGCAAATAAAACCGAAAGAGGGGGGGCCCACTCCATACGGCAACCATAGGAGGGGGGCCACTCCCAAGTAGCCCCCCCCCAAGGCGCATCGCAGGCTAGACAGCTTCTTCTAAATGTATGTATTTTGTTTAAATTCTTCTTCTTTTATAGTGAATTGTAGCTGTCAATTGGTAGATTCATGTGTAAATCATGTCTTTGTTGTGGATGAGATTTATAGTCTTAGGAGATTATTCTGTATAAATAGAGGTTTGTGAATAATAAAAAAATGGAGCTCAACCCCACTTCACACAGATAAAAAAATTTGACCTTCAAGGACTTGAGTTGAATTGATTTCACTTCAGTTTATTTTTACGGTACAGTACCAGTTCAGAACGGAAGCTGTTGAAAAATAACAAGCGGTGCAGAGGTAGAGTGGTCAACCTCTGATTGGAATGTTGCTGGTTCAGTTCCCACCCTTCAAACTCATATGTTCAAGAGGTTTGGGGTTGAGACCCATTGCATATCATTGTCTCATATCAATAAAATAAAATAAAAAATGAACATACAGATCATGTTTTGATGAAGTTAGATGAAACATAAGTGAAAGTGCATGGAAGTGCATTTGTGAACCAGCAGCAAACATCTTGAGTGTAGATTGAATCTCTTTGTGAACAACTGTACAAATCATAAAGTGGTTTCTTGACAGCATCATTGATGATTCTAGCAAATTGATTCATTAATTGAAATACTGTCTGAAGGATGGCATGGAGGCTAGAAGATTTCATCTCATTTATTGGGACTGTTTTTTTAAAAATAATATTAAATGATATTGTCTTCAGATTGAACACAATCCCAGCTAATTCACAGTTGGTCACGGTTTCTCTCAGTGACACATCCAGAAAGATCTTTAACACCTTGATCAGACCAGATAATCCCCTTTTGATTGGTTTCCTTTTGGATTTTTTTTCTTTTTGTCCATATGATCTTCAGAAATATTACTTAAACAGCCGGTTTTGCATGACTTATCATACCAAAAGAGCTAACTATCCAACGTCAGCATAATTCCTCCTGTTATTTACGATGGATCCCATACAGAAGATAACATTTCAAAATTCAAAATAGATTTATTTCTAACAATCAAAACAGAATAACTTTGGACTTATTAGGAGACTATTATACAGGGAGAAGAAAATTGAGAAAAACTCAGCTAACAACCTGTATTAAGGCAATTGAAATCCTTAGCAATGATTTCAGTAAACAACTTGTTTTGGAATACTTTTAAATAATATAACCTGGTATGGTTTAAAAAAAAAAAAAAAAAAAAAAACTTAAATAAATTTTAGTGACAATTTAGTCCCAAAAGGAAAGTATTTGCTTGGATATTTTTATATTAACATCGGAGCTGTCGCGGGCAACACCTAAATAATGCACACTGTTTGATAGAAAGAGTTTACGCCATCAGTGTGAATCTGCTTATTCTGCAGCAGAAAAAAGTGGCTTTTGAAATGGGCTTTGCATCCATATGCAGCACATTACTAGCAGAAAAACCGTAACGACGCAAAGCCATTTTCCCCTCGCAACAGAATCGCTGATTTTTGTCAACTGCATAAACACTTTACCACTAAAAAGGGTTGCAAAGCAGCAGAAGGCTGCTTTTCTTCGGTTCAGAATCTGCTGGAATTATATTAACTGGTTAAAGAGTTATGGTATTGAAAGAATGTAAACAGTGGAGTTTAAACTTTGGTGTTGAGAATGGTTGACTTTTTACAAATTATTTTATAAATTGGGCTAATTCCCTATGAATTGTTGTTTTTAGTTCTATTTTGATCAGGTGTGCCAAAAATATATATATATTTTTTTTGCGTAACAGGAAGAGAAGGCATAATAGAATGTGATTTTTTTTAATGTTTTAATTTCCTCAATAATCAATAACATTTCCTTAGCCCTTGTACTTGCGAAATTTCACTAAGTTGGGACTTCTTTAAGAGTTTTTTAGGCTTCTTCCGCCAGAGTGGACCCTTAAGAACACCTGAAGAAAAGCAGGAAGTGGCTGCTTAGTGAGTGCTTTGTAAAGTTATGAGTCATACATCACCTTTCTGATGCCATTGTGCTTTTTTTTATGTGGACCTGAATGAATTGTTCAGATTTACTCAGTAAACTATAAGCTTATCAGAGTACAACCATTTTTTTTAATATCCTTTGATTACTGCAAGTTTATCTGGTCATCCATTCAGGTACAGACACTATTAACCAAATCCCTATAAGGGCTACCAGTTTCAAGCAAGCAAATATTCTATCCTGTCCTTTATTTCATCTTTCTGCACATGTTGGTCTGGAAGTTTCTGAGTAAACCTGGCAATGTTTTCTTGCTTTTTGTACCGATTCACTTTTCAGTAAATGGTATAATTTAAACCCTCTGAATGTGTTATTATTTTTATCTTCAGTTTTGCAGGATTCTTCCTTCTGGAAACAATTTTAAAAGTCAAAACAATCTCTATTGACGTGCACCAATGAGGACCATTAGATTTGTCATTCTTTCTGATTGTGTCAGCATAGAAAATTCTCAAAAGATGCAAGCAAATGCTTTAACTCTGCTTCTTAACATTGATGGTTAGCAGCACATGGCTGACCCTTGAAAAAGTCTGTAAAAGTTTTAACTAAATTCATGTAATTCAAGCAATAGCATCACAAAACAGAAGTTTAATTTTGTATTCGTCTGTTGGGACATTAGCATTTCAAAAAGGAAAAATCTTAGGAATTTCAGCAAAGTAATGAATTATTTGTCATATAGAAGGATGTGGATAAAATAAATACACGATCTCTGGGAATATGACGCCTTGTGTGTTTGGGATTAGCTTGGACCGTAGATGAACACATCCAATAGCCTAGTTGCCAATAGTTAATTAGGGCCGAACCATGCCAAAGCATCGTTCCAGATAGAGGAAGGTTGGCAAAACCGTCTAGACTGCAAAGACAATTATCCATGAATTTAAACGCAAAAAGATGATTGTGATTGGCTATTTGTGCAAAGTGAGGCCAGATTGATGAATTGAGTGTAGAATGAAGTGAAAGAGAGCAGATCTTTTTCTTTGAAATGGAGTCTTTGCACAGGACTGTGGGACATATTTCTGGTTAAAAATAAGATAGGTGAGTCACTTCTGCTTTAGACTAACTGTATGCGGAGATTTCCTGAAAACAGAGATGTGTCTACGTATTGATTGATGTTTGTTTATGTTTTTTGCTTTGTATGATCATTTGTTGCTGTATGTTTACACAATGACATCAAAAACACAAAGTTTGCTTTCCATAAAGGAGAGGACGGAACATCAAGCTACCATTGCGGAGTCCCAGAATACACAGCATCAGCTAAATCTAATTCCTCAATAATTTTCTACTCAACAGCATTTTTTGAAAAGCTAAAGGTCTACATGTCACATCTGTTGCTGTTGGTTGTTCGTGTCAAGACTGGTTTGTTTACATGACTGTGGCTGACATGAACACTGCAATCGCATATGTCCTTAACATAGGTTTGCAAGTTATGCTCACCTGATGTCCTTCTGGGGCCATATATCACTGACTCTAGGTAGCTCCAGAAGACATCAAGTAAACTTGAAAGACTCAGCTATTTTCATGTAAACAATACCGTTCCATTGTTGACTCTTCAAACTGGAAATGACTAAGCAGTCTTAAGGCTGCACGGTGGCTCTTGCCTCACAGCAGGAAGGCCCCCGGTTCAAGTCCCGGCTGGGGGACCTGAAACAGAACATCAACGGGGAACCTGTGTGGAGTTTGCATGTTCACCCCGTGCATGCGTGGGTTCACTCCAGGGTCTCCGGCTTCCTCCCACCGTCCAAAAACATGCATTAGATGGCAACTCTAAATTGTCCCTAGGTGTGAGTGTGGATGGGTGTGTGATTGTGACCCTGCGACAGACTGGCGACCTGTCCAGGGTGTCCCCTGCCTTCGCCCACAAGTGGATGGGATAGGCTCTGGCACCCCCGTGACCCCGAAAGGGAAAAAACGGAAGAAGATGACAATAAGCAGTCTTACATCAAACATGGAAGTTAGATGTGTACACAGCCCATTACTCCAAAGCTTAACACACACTGACTTAACACAACATTCACAAAATAAAATTGATTCAACAACAAATCATTTTCTATTATATTTTTCTGGAAAACCATAAGATAGGTTTATCCCAAGTTCTACTTCTTCTAATGTTACATTTAATTAGGTATTCTTCGGAAGGAGGTTGTCAGTCTGTAGTTCACTTTGGGAGTTGGAAACCTTCACATTGATACTTCTCACCACACTACGAGAAACTTTGGACAGGGCTGTCACATTGGCCATTTTGGCTCCCTATTCTCCTGTAGAAACTCACTCTGGATGTTGCTTTGCTTTCCTGAGCCTGACCACGTCAGGTTTTGCTGCTTCTACCCCATTTGAGCGTCAATCTTTTCCCTTTGTCGGAAAACCGGTCAATGAGATCCATGGATTGCCGTGCCAGCATCTTAAGACAGTTTGCCCCTCATGCTTTACGCACACCAGGCCTGTGCGCTTGAACGTGCTTTTTGACACTGCACTATCTTTATCCGCGATTCTAGCTCATGCACCTACAGATGGAGCGAAACGTTGAAGGAATTGAAATCTCGTGAATTTTACTGCAGGCTTTTTCTTTCACAGCTCTATTCCAATTACATGAAACACTTGGTCTTGTATAATTTCGCCGGGCACAAAAAAAAATTAAAATTATTACTTTCTCCTTCATTATCAATTTTCAAACGGTTGGGCCTTCCGTGCTTTGCAAATGATGCTACCCATACGTCACTATCAAATCAGAGTCCTTGATTGGTCAAAGTTCAACTGGTTTAACCTTCAGCGCTGATTCAGTGGGTTCAAATTCCATACTTAGAGCCCGAAAACAGTCTTAAAAACTTGTGTTGCTATGCATGAGCGTGACAGTTTTGAAGCCCGAAACACGCATATACACGTGTTTACATAGAGTTTTTATTAGAAGTGGGTGCAGAACAGACAAAGCAGAAAAGATTAAGGATAAATTACAGGCACATTTTTCAGCCTTATTAATAACCATCTATTCACAATAATTTACTCAATCAGAAGTGAAGCACTGACATATGTTTCATCTTTTGAAAGCTACGTCTTCAATTTCAAAGTCTTGTTCTAAGTTATAGTCATCCTAAAGGAGCAACCTACAAACATGTCATCACTGAGTGTGACACGTTGACTTATATGTGACGTCAAGAACATAAAATTCAATGTATCTAAAGACACGCAATTAATCATCAATCTGCAAAAGATCATGAGCAGCAGAAAAAAGGGTAGCCTGAAGAGGAACCTATATAAGAAGAAGCAAAGAAAAGTAGCTAAAGAGACCAAGAGAAGCTCTACGGGGAAAAAACAGAACAATGGTCAGAATGTGTGGCTTTTAATTAAAGTGGCAGGATCAAAACAACTCAAAGAGTGCAAAGTCATTAAATATGCTTTTAAGAAGGTTCAGCTCAGGATGAGAGCTGCCTGCAAATAGAAAGATCTCTGTGTAGTGAAAAAATCCATGGTTGTTCCACCACCAGTCCTCCATGCGCCCTCGGCAACTGATTAACATAACATCTCACTCTGTGAAACTCAATGCAAGTTAAGACCTTTCAGGATTTAGCGTCAAGAGCACGTTGCAGTAAAGGACCAGAGCAGAACTGAGCGTGGCAAGGTGAGCTCACAGGCTGTGGCATAAGCAGCCATAAACAGTTTTCTAGTTTGTGATTTGTTTTGACAGCAGACACATAGTTCTGCTCTGCCAAAGATAAGCTTTAAGTTTCCTGCAGCGGCTAAACCGTGTTCATAAGATTAAGCGGACAGGAAGTCAATCATGTAAATCAAGAAAAAATGAAGAGAATCCGGTTATTTTATAATTTTTCTTTTTAAAAATCTCATTCACATTTGGGTAAACTTGGATTTTTATGAGTCCTGCTGGATGAAAAATTTAGAACTCACTCTAATTTTGAGACAGTATTTATAAAGGAGGCAAAGCTAGTTCTTTAACACATGTTCAAGTTACAACTTTAATGAAAAGATTACGCAAACGCGCTTGAATGCATGTTTTTGTTCTGATTCTGTTGGGCATGCCTCCTCCAGGGGCACTACACCTGCTGCTTATTCCCACAATCAGCACCTCCACACCTGCTAGCCATCAAGGACACTATTTATCCCCGAGGAAGACCTCCAGCCAGCGCCAGATGATTGTTTGCCTTGTAACACTCGGTGGATTCTAATGCTTAACTGCACCTAAGATCTACTGACATCTAATCTTTTGCATGATCCCTTCCAGAAATCCTACTGTATATCATTAGCCTGCCTGCCTGACCCCCTGCCTGGCGTGTCTCATCGTCTCTCCAGCCAAGACATAATTAATCAATTCACTTCTACCAGTTTGTGTCCGCACTTGGATTCAGTCATCCACCCCCTTCTCTTATCAGTTTTGGGATTCCGCTTTCAAAACTCTCAAGTTAATGCATCACTACGCAAGTTAACGCATCACTACCCATTGAACGCGCTTTGAAAGCTCAACCAGATTGAACTTTGACCAATCAGAGACTCTGCTTTGGTTACAACATATGGATGGGTGTTGTTTTAAGTTTACAGATGTGCCAACCATTCGAAAATTGATTTTGGAGGAGAAATAATTAATTCTGGTTTGTGCCTGCCTGAAATGTAGCTGTATAGGGAAAAGCTTGGAGCAAGATTTGCACTACTTCAACATTTCGCACCAAGCCTCTTCCAACTTTAGGTGGTGGACATGCGCTAGTAGAAACAGGTGAAAAAAAATTAGACCCTCATTGTTGGTCCAATGTGGACAAAATGGACAAAACCTGTGTTCAAGAATGCGTACCTTGTCAAGAAATACCTAAAGGACTGCTAAAACAAAATATTCTAAATCTGAACATCAAGAACTAAACTCAATGTTTTAGTGAAAAACATTTTTGAAAGTGATGCCTTTAACAGCAGGTGTGATCATTTTAAAGGTGTTTTTAGCTGTTTGGATGTCTTCATGTCAAAACTTCATCACTGATCTGTGTAAAAAAAGAAAAAAAAAACATTCTTAATGAATAAAACAGTTTTTGTTTTTTTGAAGTGAGGGAAACAGAGGTTTAACAGATGTTCTCCAGATGCTGGTAATGGCAACTGTTTATCTGGTGTGAAACACTGTTAGTTCCACTGCACTGAGTTCACACTCTGTGTGGGTGGAGGCACGAGTGGGTTTCTGATTATAGCCAGGGAGAAGACAGCTTGCATAGATGATGGTCATTATTCTAAATATACAGAAATTTGTGTGAGTGGCTGGTAAACAGTTCTGATGTGAAATGTTGGTTAATTATATACTTTTAGCTAACAGTGTGCCCAAAGTTCAACTTTTTATCCCCACCGAAAGTTGCAGTGTTTCATTGCATTGCTCCTACGGTGATTCGTTCACGGTTGCACTACAGACGTGGTTTTGTTTTATGTGAAAAACAAGAGCATGTGCGTGTGGAGTGCATTCTGTTTATGACCAATATGAGCATGGCCTAAAGCCGCTAAGGTGATTTCTTTTTTTTGACCAATCTGAACACCAGGTGAATTTAATTCACATATATCACATTCAGTGTAGAAGAAGACACCACTAACAGTGTTCTACTCATCTACAAGCAGTCATCCATCTTCTTTAGGAATTGTACTTTATTAAAACCTGTTTCACAATGCATTTTTGTGTGAGGTTGTTGAGAGAATGATATTCATGGCATAATAAAACATAATTAATATATATATATATATATACATCAATTCCATTTGTTGCATTTTTCACTTTTGCAACACATGTCCACCAGTATGTTCAGAATTATGAGCAGGGCAGTCAATAGACATACAATCTGTTATGGCCCAAAAATTTGTTTTTAGTTTAAATGATAACAAAGAAGCCATAATTAAGAAACTATTTACTTTTTTTTAATCAAGAAATTGCTGGCCCATTCTTTAACAAGAGGCCCATTTTGATAATTCACCAAAAGACAGTCAACAACAGAAGCTGATTAATGCTACCAGTGAGTGAAAGGGGAATCACTCCCCTGAGGAGTTTGTATTCCTTCACCCTTCGAATATTTCGCTCAACATTAACTCTGAGTCTTGCTGTGGACTAGGTTCACTGACTTCTGCCTCCGACAGTTGGGTTGTGTTCTTAAGGAAAGCAGGTATGTGGACTTTCAATTCAATTCTATTCAATTCAATTCAATTTTATTTATTTTATTTATGGGGCGGCCGTGGTGCAGCGGTAGGGCGGTCGTCCCATGATCGTAAGGTTGCAGGTTCAATTCCCGCCTTGCACGCCCATGAGTCAGAGTGTCCTTGGGCAAGACACTGAACCCCACCTTGCCTCTGGTGGTAGGCGGGCGCCTGTGTTTGGCAGCGGAGCGACCACCAGTGTGTGACTGTGTGTGTGAATGTGTGTGTGACTGGGTGAATGGGTCTGTGACTGTAAAGCGCTTTGTCCTTGTAGGAAGAAAGGCGCTATATAAGTATACGCCATTTACCATTTGTATAGCCCAAAATCACAACAACAGTCGTCTCGATGGGCTTCGAAGTAAAACATGAACTCAAAAGGATCACGAATACAAAGAGTTCAAAGGATTTTTCTTACACAGGTTCTAAACATTATTAATGACTAATTTGCATGTGAAAAAAAGAAATACATTGTGACTTAAGGAAGTAAAGACTCTTACAGCATGATGAACATCTGTCTGGGTTGAAGTCTGTGCACTTGTCACACAAACTATATTGTGTGTTGCTGGCTCTATCTGACTCCAGAAAGACATCAGGTGCGCATACGTTAACTTGCGGAAACATGGTTTTGAAAATATACATACCAACACCTATTTAAGCTAAACATTACTGCTACATTATGCACAATGTCACAGGAATCACATTTCACTTCATTCATTCATTCCTTTTCTAATCTGTTTGTTCCCTTTCTGGGTCACAGGGCTGCCGGAGTCCACTTGCGGGCGAAGGCTGGGCACACCCTGGACAGGTCGCCAGTCTGTTGAAGAGCCCATTTCACTTCAGAAATGTTTATAATTGTATTTCTGTATTTCTATTGAAGATGAATTTCTGTGAGATAAAAAGGAGTACAAATGTAAATTTTGGAATTTTTGCACTTTAAAGGCACTTTTGTTATTAGCTTCTGTTAGCACACATAGGTAATGCTAATTGTTTTATGGGTTATTTCTGTTTAGAAAACCACAAATTTAAAGCTTACTTTGTTTAAAACTGATGTCTTCATCAGAGGAAGCAAACGGCTCCAACCCAAACTTTTTGCTCAGAGCCATTTCTTTCATTTGTCTCCGGAGTCTTGCTATTTCCATCTGCAGATCTTCATTTTCACACAGTGCCAAATCAAGGGCAGCCGGCTCAGCGGTGGAGCAGTAGTCATGTCTAGAACATCTAACATCCATTGCCTGATCTTCACAGTCTTCACTGGCTGTGTTTGGCCGCTCTCTTTGTTCCCAGATGGCATGATGTGCTGGAGGAAGCGAGTAGTTGTTCCACTCAAACCAAACAGAAATGGCTCCTGTCAAATGCTTGTGCCCACCAGGATTTGATCAGGTCTTCAGGAACAAAATGATGCCTGCAGACCCTTATGTGGTCTGTCACTTCAAAGCGATCTCGCCAAATTGATTATTATTTACCCACTTCTTACGTATGTCACTATCTTTAGGAAAAGTATGGAAACTTACAAATAAATTACACTTAGCTGTAACGGAGCCTTTTGGCACACAGCAATGAAAGCTTGTGGTCTTGTCTGCTTTACATTTTTGGAAATTATTGTGTATACACACAATGACAAGTTAACATAAAATCTAAGAAATAATAAAAATCAGACCATAACAGAAATATCACACAGAGATTTGCTAAGTTGACGTATACAGTTAACCACAAATGGAACTAAAAGAGCGGTCTTATCTTAAACAGCTCCGTGAGTCCATTGAAACTTATGAACGGAAAGTCAAAGATAGGGAGAAAGCGATATGACAGACAATGCCACTTAAACCTTTTGTGTTACAAACAAAAGTTTATTTTTTTCATTCATCTTCTGCCGTTTTATCCCTTTCAGGGTCACGGGGCTGCCGGAGCCTATCCCAGCCACATATGGGCGAAGGCAGGGGACACCCTGGACAGTTCGCCAGTTTGTCGTAGGGCCACAATCACACACCCATCCACACTCACACCTATGGACAATTTAGATTAACCAATTCGCCTATGAAGCATGAGGTTTTTTTGGGGGCGGTGGGAGGAAGCCGGAGACCGCAGAGAGAACCCATGCATGCACTAGGAGAACATGCAAACTCAGAGAAACACTCACAGAAAGGCCCCCCATTAATGTTCTGGTTCAGGTCCCCCAGCTGGGATTTGAACTGGGGGCCTTCTTGCTGGGAGGCAAGAGCCACCGCTAACCACTGCGCCACCCTAAAAGAGTTCAAAAGTTTATTTTAAAAGAAAAAAAAACAACATTAATATTTTTTATTACCAACTAGAACGTTTTATTTTTAAAACCCAACATTTTGTTTGCAATTTAGGACATTTTGATCTCAAAACTGTGACCTTTGTTCGCAATGTGGTGGCACAGATATCACTTAATACCAGTCGAGGAACAATGTTGTCTGAAGCCAGTTTCTCCTGTTGATGTGGACTAAGTCAAAAAAAAGTGTGACAGTTCAAAAAAGGGGGTTGAATGTGTCAGGACAAACACCAAAACTGGGTAAAGTGACTGCCATCTGGGGCAATGCTGTTGACCTCAAAGAGCTTTTAAACTCAGTTTTAGCAACAGACACTGAGGTTTCAACCTTTTCAGTCTGCTCTTTATTTCTATCTTCTTCTCATTCCTCTTTCTTACACTTTTAAAAGATCAGACTTGATATGTGGTGTCTCAACAACAAATGCAGACTGGATAGTGCACTTGTGCTTTTTGGTATTGTGCTGAAAAAAGAACATTTGCTTCCCTTCTTCTAAGGTCAGCAAAAATAAAGTGATAAATCAGAGATTCTTCATCATGCAAAGGGAATTTGATGAAAGCTTTAAAGCTCTTTCTTGCATTGATCAACTATCTGAGCAGGTAGGTAAAGGTCTAAGTTCATTCAGCACTCACCTTAGGAAAATGAAAATTTCACAGGGTTTCAACACTTGTTATAAATCAACAAGAATGTCCAAAAAAGGTGGGAGGGGATTCATTTGTTGTCACCTGAGCAAATTTGTCTTTCATTGTTCGCTCTTTAAGTTGGCACAAAGCTGACTTCTAACCCACGCGTGAAACATTTTGCAGAAAATGGCTGCCCTGCATCTGATCAGCCTAGTCTCACTTCCAAGGTCTGTCACATGTATAATCTGTCCATCAAACAGATTCAAACTGCTATTTTTTTGTAAAAAAAAAAAAAAAAGTCCCTCTGACTTCTGAGTGTTTTTATGTCAGCTCCAGGATTAAGAAAACCCATTTGAATCCATTTCATTTTTTTTAAGTTAGCTCTTATGTCAAAACTTTAAAAATCCCAAAACCCAGAAAGTTTCTTTGTACAAAATCTCTGGGTGTAGGAATGTATGCATCCTCTCATGCCATGCACCTTTACTTCACATATGTCATCATAAATGAAGTGACAGTAGTGGCACGGTAAACCTGGACCTTCCTATCTTCCCCAGTAGCTATGGTACAAATGATAATACAATGTAGTAGGTTATAAAATAGTAGTTCATTTTTGGTCAATAGTTGTTAAAAAAAACCTCAAAACATAAAAAAGAAGCATTTTCACTGTAACTGGCCTCAATATAGTGTTATTGCAGATGGAAGCAGGAAAAATCTATAGCAGAGGGAATAAGTCGGTAAAGGATCTGGCCAATGAAAGGCTGAAATAATTTAAGACGCGCCTGATATGAGACATAACATTAAACAAAGACATCCGTGGCCTCAGCTCGCCTCCAATGCACGTATTTGGGCTGCAGGAGATGATCCAGTGAGGCAGAAGCTAAAATGATGAACGAGCAGCGTCACCGTCTGAAGAGATTCACTTTATAACATCGTGCCAGCGCATGAGGAGGACTTGGCTATTCAAGACAACACTATTTGCTTTGTCACAGCATGAGCAGCACCACTGAAAAGCATCCACCACCACAGATCAGCTGTTGCAAACAGAACTGTATTTCTGGGAGATCTGCACTCGGAAACACATAAAGGGGCTCATAACTGAGGCGCCGCAATCTCTATGGAAATGGACCAACACTCCACTGTGATTACAGTGACAAATATATCCATCCACACACTTCTTGCATCCTTGTAGGGGTCATGAGGTTGCTGGAGCCAACCCAGCTACTGTTGGGCAAAGGCGATATACACCCTGGACAGGTTGCCAGTCAGTTGCAGATCAGATCGCCTATATGCACTACATCAAAACAAAATGGTTTATTGGTAAAATAAACAACTGGTAAGAAGATGCCAAAGAATGAAAAGAGAATTAAAGCTGCGAGCGGCGTTGTATTGGCGTCTTTCTACTTGCTGCCCCCTCCTGACATAACTTCACTGGCTGAGCGGCTGCTGTGCACCCCTCACTCTCCTCTGGAAGTCAGAGCTGCATGTGAAAAATTCACCCCCCCACACACACTTTTTTCAAAGTGCCGGAATTTATATTGGTTTTATCTCAATAGCCACCTTTTTATGTTTTAGTTGTCTGGAGGACAAGTCTTTATAATTTCTAGAAAAATCTGCAGAAGTAAAATTTTGGATTTCCATGGCGATGAAGATTTTTTTTGTTCTCCACACCCACATTCATAATATGTTCATAAAGTATTATTTCATTTAGCTTGAGCCAACAACTCATGCTAAATGTTTACAATATTCCAGTAGAAAATGTTCAAGCAACAGGGAAACGCCACTTTTGTGAGCTCACCTAGCTAACGTTGTTCAAGATCTACAACTTGTAATTCCAACATTTTCTCCCAAGTAGCTTCCCAATTATGTTCTAGGACAGGGGTCACCAACACAGTCCCTGTGGGCGACCATGCGCCCACGTGGACCACTTAAAGTGATCGTAAGGCAGATTATAATCAAATTGTAAATAAAATTGTATATCTAATTGTATATTGTATATATGTATAATATACAAATTGTATATTAGGGGTGCAACGGATCCCTAGCCATAGTTACGCACACACGCGTACTGTGGATTACATGCCCTTCTCGTTCCTCGTGCGCACTTTGCGTGTGCTTCACTTAAATTAACTGTCCTAACACAATTTGTTCCCGTTCACAGTCTTTTTTTAAACATGCACCAAAGTTGCTGCTCAACTCTTGTCCTAAATGGTGTAAATGGCGTGTACTTTTATAGCGCTTTTCTACCGTCCTTTACAGTCATAGTCTCATTCGCCCATTCACAGACTGATGGTGACCCCGCTGCCGAACACTGGCGCAAACCTTCCATCAGAGGCAAGGTGGAGTTCAGAGTCTTGCCTGAGGACACTTCGGGCAAGACTTAGCTAGGTGGGAGGAGGTTTATAGCAGCAGGGGACACAGTGAAACGCCGTAAAGGACTGAATTCTGACATCCCTCTAATATTTTGTTTGTTGTTTGTTTTTTAAGTAAAATGTCTCATTGCAGAATTTTTTAATGAGGCCTATGAAAAGATCCCAGGCAACTGAAGCTTCGTTTAGAGCTGCACCTTTTTTTGATAAAGAACAAGAAAGCCGTGAGGCCTCTTTGAAGGCCTCCCTCCTACATAGTAAATAACTGAGACTACTGATAAAACTAAAAGTATTAAGCTTAAAATGTTGCACAACATGTTACATTTGCATTCATTAAGTGTTCAAATAAACTCAAAAACATGTTCAGACAAGAAGATTTATGATTTCCTTGGCTTAAAAAATGTTAGACGTGACTTTTTTGTACCACCAATGCAACAAGTGTCTCTCCTGACTTTCAAATGTTTGAGCAGATATACATAAATTAATCAATATTTCATGTTTATACATGTTTTTCTTGTCAGGAGTGTTGTGTGAATCATTGATTTGAATTGTGGAAAATAATTACTATTGATATGTGAGCAATCAGTTCATAGTGTTAAAATAACTACTTCTAATTATTATTATCATATTATCATCACCTCCTGAGGTCAAAGGTCAGCATTACTACTTGTATGGTTGTAGACTTCAGAAGATCAAAACACAGGAAAATTTTTCTTTTCCCACATTAGGGCAAATGTGAATATCACCAAATTTCACACTTTACCTCAAAAGTGCCGCCAGGCTTTGGGTCCTGTGGCCATCCCGTAATAATTTTAAAACTGGATATCCCTGACATGTGCATTTTGGTTTTTGTTAGTGGATTCTCAAATATGGCTTTGAGCCCCATAAGAGATTTGTGTCCATTCATTTGGACTTATTTTGTTGATGTGATGTCATAAATTTTTTGGGGGGGGCAGGGCGTTCACTATGCAAAAATTCATATTACCGGGTTCTAGGTACATGCAAATTTTGGTGACTTTTGGTGTATGTGACAGGGGTGGAATTTTCACTCAAAGGTGCAGTAAGAAAGGAGAATTCCATACCAATACATGGTCCCTGCAGTCCAGGACTGCTGCAGAACGTAATGAAAATGGCCTGTCCACACACACACTCAAATGTTATCAACACACCTGCTAGCTGCAAAAATGTCCACATGTCAACATGTACACAAAACAGATAGTGTTCACACACGCATACTTATGCCTTAAAACCAACTAGTGTGAAATATTTCAGTCATTCAATCATGCAAACTGTTAGTGCAAAGGTGAGCTAACACCTGTGCTCAGGTGAGTGTTTATGTTCTTCTAAAATGGATGGTGGAATGTGAAAAGAAGGAGGGAGAGTGCCCAGCCATCCCCACCCCAAGACCCCCGCCGCAGCAGCAGCGGTAGCCGGAATCCCCCCAACGCCACACAGGAGCAGGCAGGGAACAAACGCCCCCCGGGCGACCAAGCCCGCCACCTCAGCCTTTGTGCCAGTGTGGCTTTCAGCTACTGCTCAACTGCTGAAGCTGTCATGATTCGGTTTATTGATTTAGATTAAAAGCAAAAAGTTTACATCAGATCTCTGTGCATCAAATTTCCATCTTTCCTGTAATTAAATCATTAAATAACTAATAGTATAATTTCTAATAAAGACTGGAAATTAAGGTGTGATGCTACATGCACACTGTGCATGTGAAACTTTAGAGTACGGTGTTCACATTGGACTGACGCTACCTGATAGTAGCACATGTACCTAAAGTTGGAAGAGGCTTGGTGAAAAATGTCAAACCAGTGCAAATCTGGTGAATCTTGCTCCAGGATTTGTCTTTCGTAGCTCTATTCCGATCGATGAAAGACAAGGTTTCATAGAATGCCGGCCAGGAACAAACCGGCCGGATCACTTTTCATAATCACCTTAAAAACGGTTGGCACTTCTGTGAATTAAAAAGTAAACTACCCATTCGCCACTTCCAAATCAGAGTCCATAACTGGTCAAAGTTCAACCTGGTTTCATTTGTTTTGTACGTAGAGCCTAAAGACAGACTTAAAAACTTGATGCATGAACACAAACGTTTTGAACGCGGAAGCCCGAAAGGCACATATACGTGCTTTTACTTTGACCTTTCATTGGAAGAGCCTGCATGAACACATACTGCTAAGGGTGGTGTAAGATAGAAAGAGATGCTGTTTGTGTGGAGGAATAAGTGTAGATGCTTTTGATTTTGCTAATTTGATAAACACCGTTTGTGCATGAATAAATGGATTCCTACTCACTAAACGTGAGTTTTAATACTTCCTAATTTGATACTGTCAGATACCACCGTTTTTATGGAGCTAGATGCATTCTTCCTGCAGCTCTCAGATTTTTGGAGAGGCGAGCACAAGTCCCCCACAATGCTGATCTTGTAGTACAGGGGTGTCCACACTTTTTTTGGCATGTGAGCTACTTTTAGGATGACAATGTCCTATATCAACCTATATGTATCCCTTGTGCTATCTTAGATGACCCCACCCTTACATGGAAGTGTTCTCCCTACCATGACAAAGGTGGATAAAGGTGGAAAGATTTCATGTAATCCATGAACACCAGTGAGGTTCACAAATCATGGAAGAAAAAAGGTTCAGCGCACTGTCTAGTGGGTCTAGATGACCCAACTCCCAATGTTAAAGGGCCTAGGATAGCACAAGGGTTACATATATATATATATATATATATATATATATATATATATATATATATATATATATATATAGAGGTTTGTTCCTGGCCGGAATTCTATGAAACCTTGTCTTTCATATATATATATATATATATAAAAATCTACCCTCAGGTCCCTGAAGATCGACCGGTTGATCCCGATCAACGTAATGAGCCCAACATGTGCAGACTGTAAACTGGTTCCCAAAGGGTATGGAAATGCACTTACTGTTTGATTTGTCTGTGCATGTTGACGTGCCAGGCTATTCATTCATCCTGATTGCTTTCAAGTGTTTTGAGCTCCAATGATATAAATGCTGTCTTTTCTTTTGTTCATCCAGTCCCTTTTTAAACAAAGTCTCTTTGAAGTTTTTAATTTTTACATTTTTTTTTCATTGCCACCATCAGGATGCACCATTTTAGCAGTCCCTTTCTTTAAAGTTAGCTAAGCACCATTGTTCCCGTGTGGTCATCACCCAATCAGTTTATTCTTCACCTTTGGAAGCAGCTTCCCTCTTGACCTCTGGTTTACCAGTTTAAAAAAAATACCATTCTTATTATTCTTTTCCGATGCCTTGTGGGTGTGCTCCCATGCTGCTTTGTGGACAGTTTTCTATGGGCCATCTTAACTTAGCCCACCCAAGCTGTCTTATCTTGTGTTGCAAACTCAGGCCGTTCCGCCCTGATGTTGTAAGCCAGTTTCTTGAGCTGTGAAGATTGGTGCCTTCACGCTTTTTCTTTCACATCATCTTTTTCTTGCCTCTGGTTGTTATCCTTGGATTTGAAGACTTCTTTCAGCCTGCGGGTGGTCTCCTTTCGGCTTATCAAGCTTTGTGCTGCCTAAAGACATTTACTTAGCAATTTATACCAATTTCCTTCTTCCACTTACAGCACAGTGTCCAGGTGAAAGACTTGGGGTTAAACTCACAATAAGCCTCTAGATACTTTTTTTGGGTGACATAGTTGATTTCCAGCTTCTCCTGCTGACTTTTTTGGCCTGCTAGCATCTTCACATCCCACTGGTATAAAAACGATCTACTATAATCTTCAGGAGCTTGCCAGCATCCACATTGGCCATTTGCCAGAGGGCCAAGGCAGTGCAACTGTCACAGCCACTTTGTTGCCTTTCTTGAGTTCTGTCTGTTTACTCATGAGAGCCTTATTTAAAATTGAGAAAAGCATTGTCTATTAGATAATCAAATCATGAAATGTGTAAACTTTTTACATTGTCACAAAATATGCTTAATAAAATGTATAGGATAAGCGATTAAAGTATTAGATGATGTATAACAGGGACGTGCACAGGATTTTAGAAGGGCAGGGGCTCAAAGTCGGAAAAGGGCAGCAAAAACACTCTTTTTTGCCCTTTAACCAATATGGAAATTAAACAAAATTTTAAAATGAACTATAATAGATGACTGCTAAGCTATAATATCTGTGTAGGGGAAAGTGATACAATTGTCATTTTTACATATAAACAAATTCTTGTTAACATGAGTTCATTCACTTTTTAATAGACTTGGAAGAGGTCAAAGCAATACAACGATGGGAGTTATTTATATTGGCACAATGTTCTGCAGTCACAATCAACATAAGTCAAATTTAATACAAATGGTAATGCTTTAAAAACAAACATTACAACTTTTATCCCCAAATTACTGAGATTTTTAATAATATTTCCTGATATCATACTGTTGCTGTGAAGATTCTGTGGTTTAGTTCTGTTTTTCAGTATTGTTTTTTGGCCATGCTCTGTCCTCTGGTCATGCTCTAAACTCCTGGTTTATGTTAATTACCCACAGCTGTCTTCAATTCTGTTGATTGCCCTCAGTGTATAGAATTGTCTGGTTTTCAAAACTACATTGTCAGGGGGGTATTCCAGAAAGCAGATTATGCTAGCTCCCACGGTAAGTTTCAGGCTAAGGACGTTGATAACCTCAGCTTTCGGTTCCAGAAATGGAAGTATGTTTCAGGGTAGGTCAAGTTGCCATGGCAACTCATGCTCTGAACATAACCTGGTCTGGAGCAGGTTTAGTTGAAGGTTAGTTTGTTTTCAGAGAGGTGAAGCAGCATGGCGTGTCCATTTGAAGATGATTTAGTGGATGAAGAAGCTCATATAATACTTTTTACACCATGAGAGGGTGAAAAGACCACATATGGATGTTGGAAAGATAAACTTTTTTACTTTGATCTAACTTAATTATTTGCTTCAGTTAAGATAAATGATTTGTTTGTTAAGTCAGTTTAAAAATAACACGCAGTTTTCAGACAGTTATTTTACTTTCATTCAAATTAATTCAATTAAGTAGGTGTAACGTTGGTCCTGCTGTCAGATCGGCACCGCAAAGGTTGTGGGATACCATTTCCTTTACCTGTCTGGACGGATTTTGGTTTAAGTGTGGCCTTTTGACCAAATGTGTTTAGTTGTTTAGCTGTTTTACTGTGTTGTGCCATGTTTTGCTGAGTTATTTTGTCCTACTGTGTTTATGTCTCTGCACCATGAGTAAGAGTGTAGGAGAGGATGATGAGTTTATATAGCTCCCCTACAGTGGAAAACAGGAATGACAATGATGGAAAATTCATTTAATGTATTTATGCGCGACGTGCATTTTTTCCGCAGTCCTTTTCAATGTTATAATACTTAGACATATGAGAGATCAAGAAATAAAATTAATTAAGATGGAAAAAATATTAATTTAATTGGAGTAATATGACATTTAGTTAAATAAATACATAAATTTGAGCTGTATAAACAATTATTGAGTTTTATAGACGTAAGAAATTAGGTTGATTAAATTTAACTCAATTATTTGTTACCAATAGAAGTAATTCATTTAAGGTGGCAAAATGTGATAAGTTATATATATATATATGCGTCACAAGGAAAATGGAAATAAGATCAGAAACTTGTGCGTTTACTTTGTCTGTTCTTACTACAAGCAGAAACTCTTTCTTTTGATGATGCAGCCATATTTTTTTTTGATTGACGTATAATCTTCATACGCCATCATTAAAACCTCAGACTCCATCTAACCGAAGTATAGCGCTTTCTTTTTTTCCACGCGTTTCCATGGTGACTCCAGAAATTGGCGATCCATTGAGAATGTCTTTATGTACTTGACATGCACGTGCATTAACCCAGGGTTACCAAGTCGAGCGTAATTACGCCAACTCATATCCGGTCTTTTGGAACCGACATACCCAGAGTAAGCAAGTTCAGGCGGATTTCAGCCAGAGTTCAGGCTTAAAGTCAGGCTAGTTTAAACATGCTTCCTGGAATACCCCCCAGATCATTGTTTTTTTTTGTTTCTCCACGTTTTTTTTCCTGTTTAGGTTCATTTATTAAATGTTCACATTTCTGACATCAAGCCCAGTTTCTTGCATTTTGGCAGCCTCGGTGCCTGACAGTTGCATTAAATGTAACTCCTGTTCTATGTTGGGATTCACAGTCAGCTAAACCCTCTAATCCTCTGAACACACTCTTTTGCTGTGTTTAGAAAGATTTGAATACAAAAGATGATTAACCTGAATGATAATGAGTTTAAAGAAACCAATTTTAATCATAAAATGTTACGTTAAACAGATAAATTAAGTGTCAGAGACGTAGTGAGGAAGCTATGAAATCTCCATAAATACTATTATGAAAATTTTCTTTTGTACTTAGTATGCAACTTCCTGTCCCTGCGCGATTTGCTCTGTGTTGAAGAGATACGCCGTTCAGACATCTGGAAAAAGTGAATTTTTGACTAATATAGAGCATTTTTCTGAAATTTAAACCATATTGAAGCTCGTTAAATCAGTGGACGGCAACTAGTTGGACCAGAACTTACAGGTTCCAGTTACTTCACATCTCTTCAGTTCTCAGTGGGACAGTAGATCATCCCACTGTCTCTCTACCTCTCTGAGTTTGAATGGAACCACAAAGACAGAAACAGCTCAGAGCCTCTGTATTACAAGAAAATGGGGGGTGGGAGTGTAGCCAGATTTTTTTCTTCTAACTCTGACAGAAATGTATTAATGTTAATACAAAAAATAGAAAAATAAATAGAGTATAACAAATCCAAGGATTATATAAGAACTGAAACAACTCAAACAAGTACAAAAACATTAAGGGACTGAATTTTTTTTTTAAAAAGAGTAAACAGAAAAGGTCGATTTATTATTTTTGATTAAATCAAAAATAAAACCTTAATTAACAACTAAGGAAACATTCATACAGACATGCCGAAAAAATGTCAAAGACAAAGATTAAACAAAATAAGACTTATAAACAAACTTGATTCAAACTGATTCAAAATGTATTTGAGCAACTGTGGAGTGGAAACATCCAGTAGAACCTGATTCAGTAAGGACAAGTATGTTTGTTATCAGCTGGACAGACAGTAGCAAAAAGACACAGATAAGCAAAAAAACACACATCGCGGGGAAAAGAAGAATTTCTGCAAGAAACCTATTCAATGACGATCATGATGATGATAACACTTTGTTCCAGACATATACTCCAAAAGGAACAATAGGACAAGAAAAGAAATTCTATAAATACAAATAAAAGAAACACAGAACAAGAAATGTCTGAAATGGAGGGAGAAGTAAAAGCCTTATTGTTCTCACCCCCATACCCTAGACCAGGAATGTCCAAACCTTTTGCGAAATGTGGTGAGGTGAAAATATGTTAGGGCCAACCATTCTGTGAATTTGTCAACTTTTTGCACTAATCATTCCCGGTTAGTTTGTACTAAGCCTGTCTCATCTGTTAAAGCCTGTAAATATTGGACTTCTTGAGAATAGGTTCAGTTTCTTGGCAAATTTGGCAGACATAGTTGTTTCGTATTTTTCTGAAATAAATATGCCAATTTCCACATTTGTCATTTATAAACAATCATTTGATTGAAATCTTATTCCCCAACAAACCCTAATGCATCACCACTTAATTTCAAATTTATATTCATAAATATTTACAAACAAATCCCAGTTTATTTGTTTTGTATAGGTATATATCTATCAATAAATATATTTCTATGTTTTTTCCTTAAACTCCTATATGTGTGGACATTCTTTAAAGTAGGGCTGGATATCACCAACATTTTCCATAACCTACCAGAGCCTGGATAAATTCTGCATTTGATTCACAGTTTTTTGATTCTTTTGATCCACTCAATTCAATTCAATTAATTTTAAATGTAAATTGTTTACACAATTGGAAATATTTGTATAGAAATAGCCAACATTAATAATTTGTATATGTTTTGAAGTTATTCACATTAATCTGATACAGTTCACATACTGTATGTGCATTAGTATTACTATAAGTGTATTAGTGAAATAACAGACCATTGTGATTGTTAACACCATACAGTGTTACATGGTTTCTCAAACAGAAACACTACAAAAAAAGGTGCAGATCATTGACATTGTAAATACTCTACACTAGCTCATATTATTAAAAAAAAAAAATGTTTTTGAGTCTTCTCGGGTGCATTTCAGTTTGGCCACTAGGTGGAGCTCATCCTATAGCATTACACTTTATTATTAAAAAAATGTTTTCCTAAAAGAGTTTGGAAAGTTCATGCCTGTGAGTCTATAAAGCTGTCCATTTAGTCAGCAATGTATGTTTAAGTCAACCGAGCATTAGCGTTAGCTGTCCTATGCGAAATTCCATTATACGTTAGTATCAAGCTAGTGGACGTTTTTGATCTATTGAGCTTGGATCGATTCAGATTGATGAATCGGATTTATCAACCTTATCAAATTCTAATTTGATAAGGTTGATAAAATTTGCTTTTTTCCTGTGAAATTAAAAACAATTGTATTTGTGTTTACATGTACGCTAGAGAAAAAGAGTAGACTAATGATAATAGTTCAACCGATTAACACTGACTACACCTAATTAACTCGTGATCTTTGACATACCTCTTTGATCGTTCACACGATTGAGAATCAGTTGATTCGAACTAAAACAAAACCGCCTTCGCATCAATATGCAACATATTACTAACAAAGTTTTTCCATGTTGATGCAAAGCCGTTTTCTCCGCTAAAGAATTTACTGGAATTAAATTATTTGTGTAAACGGTTGAAGAGTTACGGTACCCAAAACAATGTCAACACTGTCAAGGGGAACTAAAGCTCTGGTCTTAAATGAATTGATTAAAACAGTGCATCTTGAACACATGGATCAGCGTCAGCCAGGCCAACTTTAACTTTTAATCCAATCTTAAAGGTAAATTTCAAGGGCATTTTAAAGAACAGTTGTTCTAAATAAGGAGGTTAACTGACTTCACTGATACGAAGATTGCCTTTTCCTTACAAATTAACAGAATTCTTTGCTGCTTTCCTGTGTCAGACTAAAATGACTCTGAATGACATAACTTCAAAAAAGTTTTATTAGAGGAATGAATTACTTGAAATCATGCAAAAATATTACATTTTTAGTAGTTATTCATTTACGATTTATGCTGTCAAATGGAATTAAAGCAATTTAAAAGTGTTGAAATTAAAGTAGTGACAAAACAATATCAAGGAGTAATCAGTGATTTAGTAAAACATCATAGTACACCAGACCAGTTTTTGAAGTTTGAAAGTGTGGATATGACAAATAATTAATATATTTCATTTAGAAAAGGGTCTTTTAAAACACCCAAGGACTCTATAAAGCTCCCTTGGTGCTGTGCCAGAGAGACGGAGGAGGGTGGAAAGGATCCATGGGGAGGTCAGATGAATATGTAGGGGATGTGTGGTGTTCTGTGAACAAATCTGTGACAGTTTGCGTTAACAATGTTTTTATTCTGGAGAATCGTTTTCTTTATCCATACCACCGAAAGAGCAAATCAGATAAAAATAGTGTTTTTAGTGTTTTAACGCAGTCTTGTCCTATTTCCTTCATGTTGGAGGTCATATATTATAAGAAAATTAGTCTTAAAGTTGCATTTCTGTTTCCTTATTCAAATTGTTGTGAATCAGGAGCAGATAAAAAAAATGCCATTTGACAAAGGTTGTGGTTGTAATGTAGAAACTCTGGGGCGGAGATTTAGAATTCATCAATACAAGCTTCTTTAAGCATTGCAATAATTACAAAAGCAATATTTTTTAAATGAAATGAAAAGAATAATGATGTGAAAACTCGTAAAAATATCTATTTTTGATCCTTGCATTTATAACAGCCTTCCCCGGTGCTGTTCATTTGCCACCCTACCAGAGTTTTCGGCCCCACTCCCGCCCACCCATATAAAATGTTCTAGCTCGGCTCATGTAGAAACTACATTTGGTGGGCCACAGGCTCCCTGCTCTGTTCCATTTTGATGCATCAACCTGTAGACAAACAGATCCATGTACGTTTTGTGTTTCCTCGTCTGAGCTGGTATCTGGATCAAAACTGCACACTCTAAAAAGTTGATCCAACCTAATTGAATCACTTCAATTGGTAACACCTAATTGAATTAAGTTTATTCAACTTATTTTTTTATGGCTATCCAACTTAATTTGACAAGTTTGATCTAATTTAAAGAAAAGCTTTTCTAATTTGTTAAAACAACTTAAATTAACACATTATTCTAAAGTTCCCACAAATGGGCGTGGTAATTTTCATATTAAAGACATGAATGACCCAGGAATGTCTCGCATTACAAGGCATGAGCTCACATGTGGTGAAATCTGTCTTTAATATTAGGGACTTATGGTGTTTTACCGCACAAGGAGTTGGTCATCATCCTCTACCAAACTCTAACTCTTGGTGCAGAAATAAATATACATAACAGTTTAAATTACCAGTTCAAACAGAGTAAAACAGCTAGACAGAGTAAAACACTTAAGCCCCAATCTGCCCAGATAGGCAAAGAAAATGGTATCCCATAATTCCTTGCTCTGCCTTACGTTATGACATCATTACGCATTGACAGCTTCACACCAAAGTTACACCAACTTAATTGAATTAAGTTGATTGAAAGTAAAATAACTATGTCTGACAATTACGTGTTGTTCTTAAGTTAAATGAACTCAAAAAAAAGTTTTATTTTCACCAAACTAAATAATTAAGTCAGAACAACGTAAAAAAAGTGCATCGTTCCAACTGCAGCCCAAATACTCTTTTTAGAGTGCACAGCCGGATAGCTCCGATATTGCAGGGTTTGATTTAAGGCACTAATGTCATTTTCCCATGTTGTGTTTGTCACTGGCGTGGTTTTTGAGGTTCTATAGTGAAAGTCTTTCAAAAAGACCATTTCCTATCCTGGAACCTATCCTTGACCTTGTATATGTTTTTTTCCACTGAGCTGCAGGTTGCTTCATGCTTTTACAGCATTTTCCACTGCCATCAAATTTTCTAATGGTGCTTACATTTCCACTCACAACCTTTCCGTCCTGTGGGTTTTATAATTTGATCTAGCAGGATATCCAAAGGCCACTAAACATCATCTAGTACAAGGAGTGACCTGAAGGTGGATGAGGTGCAGTGTCAGTTGAATACTCCCCATTGAAGATGCTCTTACCAGCAGAGCTTTTGTTCAGTTGACAGTGTGCAGAGTTCATGAAAGGCCCTATTGATTGAGTTCACGCTTGCCACCTCCTTGAGGCTGACAAAGGCGTAATTTTCGGCTACAATGCCTTTTTTTTCTTTCCTTCCCCAACTGATGAATGATTTTGCTTTCAAAGCTATAACCCCAGTTATCATACAGCCCGGACAGCGACCCATATTTATATTTCTCCTTTGTGGTTTAGATCAGTGGTTCCCAACCATTTTCACGTCATGGACCTGTATGACGTCACACACATTTTCACGGACTAGTCTTTCAAATGTGGGCGGATGATTTTTTTAGCAATACTAAGATGAGGGAGGATCAAAGACGTGACAAGATGAACCCTAAACCTTTATCTTGATGCGCTTAATATTGTACATCGCACAGGTGTCATCATCCTCTCCCCTTCCCAAACTCATGGTGCAAAATAGAAGTACTGTCCATTAAATGTAGCTTTCTTTTTTTGGAAGTCGAAGGCTCCTCTTCTTTCCCTTGGCAAAGAAACTTTCCAAAGAAGTTTGTTTTTTACTCATTTTGCCCGCTCCTGGGTTTTGTTGTAGCGGTGATCTATCACGTGACCGAAACGAGCGCCTTGGCATGCGTCAAGGGTGACATAGACGGATGCAACAGAGAATCGGGCAATTTTTCAAAATAAAACATCTTTCAGATTCCGAAGTAAATAAGATGGATGTAATGTAAGTTGTTTATTCTTTCTGTGCGGCCCAGTACCAAATGACTCACGGACCGGTACCGGTGCGCGGCCCGGGGGTTGGGGACCGCTGGTTTAGATGGCTGTTCAAATACTTGTTCTCTGCAGGAAACAGCTAAGGTTAAAAAGAAAAAAAAACACTGATCAACACCACCAGCTTGCTAGACACATAAGGAAATGATCATTGAGCCCAGCAGATGACCCAGGAGGGAAATCCCTAAAATTTCATATCTGTAACTCAACACCTATGTATGTACTCCATTCTTAGGAATGTAAAGCAAAATCCTTCCACTGTTGGAAATTATAGACCTACACTGCAAAAAATAAATCTTAAGAAAGTAAAGAGGTCCTTCTTTCAAGAAAAAAACATATATATTACTTACAAGAAAAATAATCTTATCAAAAAAGATTTTCAGTAGGAAAATAATCTTAGTTTAAGAAACACGTCTTAGTGACTAGAATTTAAAAAAAAATATTTCTTGGTGGGACCATTTTTCTTACCACATTGGTAGATTTTTTTTTCTGCTTATTTAAAGAAAATCTACCAAAGGGGTGGGAATTTCTGACTTACTTTTAGGGTCCCGCTTTTGGAGTGTACTCCTTCATCTCCCTGATAGAGGACTTATTTTCATAGCAACCACAGCTAAGTTCCATTTTTTCAGCTATGATCAAACGGTTAGTTGATGTGGGAAATCATCATTTTACAGCATTTTACCAAGTGCGGAAGGTTCATTTTTTTGGCATTTTAAGTTGGCTGTAATGGTGGCAACAATACATTTGATATAACGTCAAGTGAATTTCTGCACATTGAGCTCATTGCATGCCTCTATTTAATAACAAGATCTGTAAACTGAAAATATTTTTTTTCTTTCTTAGTATTAATTATAACTACAAGTTTAGGTAACATGAATTGTTAGGACAGATGAATTTCTGCCCCAGATAAAGAACCGGAATTCAAAGCCTCTAAGGCTTGATCCAGTATTTAGATATTAGCTTTGGTTCCACACTCATGACAGCCTGAGACAGATGATCTCAAGTTTACCAAAGCCTCAAAGGGTTTTTGCAGATGTTTTCAGAAATGTGATGTATCAATCAATCAATCAATCAATCAATCAATCAATCAATCAATCAATCAATCAATCAATCAATCAATCAATTAATCAATCAATCAATTATGTGTAGAGCACTTGTAAAAGCAGAGGCAGCCAAAGTGCTGAACATAAAATCAAATATTAATAAAGAAAGAATAACAATAAAACAAGAAAAGCAATTAAACAATAATTAACAAAATTAACAGGCTGGCCCACTAGATCTGCTCGCTGGAGTTAAAACAACTTAAGTAAAAAGACGTGTTTTTCAAAAGTGACTTAAAATCCCAGAGGGAAATAGCAGACCTCACAGACAGGGGGAGAGCATTTCAGAGTTTAGGAGCTGCAACGGAAAAGACTCCGTCTCCCCCAGTCCTTGGGGCCGTTAAAAGCATTTGATCTTTAGATCTTAGGACTCGACGTGGACAATAAAGATGTTAAAGCTCAGGAAGCTACTGAAGTGCCAGACGATTCAGACATTTAAAAATAAGGGAAGAATTAACCACTTATAAAAAAGATTCAAAAATACACAGGCACCCATTGAAGCGAGCGTAACATTGGAGTTATATGCTCACACTGTCTGGGTCCCGTTAACAGCTGAATTTTGAACCAGCTGGAGACGGCGGAGCAGAGACAGGTCAATTCCACTGTACAAAGAGTTCCAGTAGTCCAGTGTGGAAAAGATCAAAGCATGGATTACTTATTCCAGAGCATTAGGAGGAATTTACAATGCCTGTTTACCCCAAGATTCCCAATAAAAGAAGCATTTGAAGGGTCCGGGGGGAATCAGCACTACAGCAACCTGTCAGTTTGTCAGTCTTTCCAAAAAAGAACACCTCTGTCTTGTTTTCAGTTAAGCTCCATCCAAGATCTGATGTCTGCTAAGCACTTCTGTAAATTGTCGAGACACCCAACTTCACCAGATTTTAGGGGAAGATAGATCTGGATGTCATCAGCGTAACAGCAGAACAACACATTGTATTTCCTAAAAATGGACCCACTGGCAGCAGGTAAAGCGAGAATAAAAGCAGTCCTAAAACTGTGCCCTGGGGTACACCATGTTTGAGTGAAACCTCTGAAGAAGAACACTGTCCAAGTTGGTCAGAAAAATCCCTGCCACATAAATAAGATCTGAACCAACTGAATGCTTTGCCCTTCACACCAAATGACTGCTCCAGTTGGGATAGTAAAACACTGTGATCCAGCAGCAGTGAGATCTAAAAGAATCAACATTCTAGATTGTCTTCCAGTTAAAGATAAACCACCATCTCTAAAATTTTAGAAAGAAAAGACAACTTAGAAATTGGCCTGAAGTTTGAAAGAACATTAGAGTCCAAGCTATTCTTTTTCAAAAGGAGTTGCACAACGGCGTGTTTGAAAGCAGCTGGATAACCCCCTGAGACAGGAAAAGAGTTATTGAGACCAACTATCCAGGGACCTATGGCATTAAAGACCTCCTTCAGGAGTCTGGGGACAAACAGTCACCTCAGGTGCTGAACTATCTCAGAAATCTTAGAGGAAGTGACAGGTTCAAAATGATCTAAAACAGCAGGTGCTGATGTTAAAACAGAGGGGTCAGGAGTTGCAAAAAGAAGGCAAAAACCTGAGAGCACTCACTTTGTCAGTAAAAAATGTTAAAAACTGTTCACAGAGTAAAACAGGAGTCAGCCAGGAGAAATCACAAGGCCATACAACAGATTTTAAAGAGTTAAAAGAATCTTAAGCTTGCTGATATTCTCAGAGACAACATTTGACATGAACTGAATATTGGAACTTTTCACACAAGCCTGATACTCAGTCAGGGAGTTTTTAAAAATCTCTAATGAAACGTGATGCCTGTCTTTTTTCCATTTACGCATTGCGCAACGGCAGGAACATCTGAGCGCGCGAGTGTGTTCATTGATCCAAGGATCTGGGGCCAGTTTACATCATTTAACCTTCAAAGGGGCAATAACATCTAAAATGCCCATACAAACAGAGCTAAAATCCTGCAGGAGCTTATCAACATTTCCATACTGGAAATCCAAGTGAGAAAGCTCTGAGGCTCAGAAAGCTGCTAAGAACTGCAGCGCCGTTTGTGCGTTCATCAGGCGGCAGGGGCGCACAGAGGCGCGTGAGTCAGGCGGCAGCGTTACAAGAATAAAGTCAGATCAAATGGGCAGATGATCAGGAGAACAGGCATCAACGATCTCCTTGACATCTCAATATAAACATAGATTTAAAAGCAGATCTGGGATGAGCTCTTTCTTGTGTGTTGAGCTCCTCACTAACTGCTGCAGGTTAAAAGCGCCAATCAAGTCCAGAAAGTTTTTCATTAATGGCTTGGTCTCAAAACACACACAAATATTAAAATGTTCAACAATTAAAATACGGTCACAATTTAAAATGATCTCAGACAGTAAGGTTGCAAAGTCCTGAAAAAAAAGCCCCTTTTGAATTTGGGCGGCCTCTGGATCAGTACAGGACGCACAGAACCGGAGATTGACATTTCATTTCCATTAGCTGAACCTTGAAGAACTGGCAGCTGCCGACATGAGAAGTGTGATGGGAAAACCACAGCAACTCCTCCACATCTACCTGCAGCTCAAGGAGAACTAAGGGATCCACAACCCAGCAGGAAGAAGTACTAAGAATGGCGTGAAGTCTCCACCCTGAATCTACGTCTCCGTCATGAACATAAAAATTCAGCTTTGGGGAGTGAAAAATTCATTCAGGATAAATGTTTTGTTTGTGACAGATTTGGTACTGATGAGGGCCCATCTCACAGAGACCTGATGCATGGTGGAAGATTAAGAGGCCTGACTTAGTAGATGAAGATTCCTGAGCTCCACACTGCGTTTAGAGGCCTGACACCGGCGGAGAGAGAAAGCCGGGCCAGCAAGTCCACCGCTGCTCCAGGAACAACACACAGGATCCAGCGCAAGGAAGTAGAATAATTCTGTTTAGAAGATAATCCTCAGCAGAACCCCATCTCTCTTTCCCCGTCTCCTTGGACGCTTTCCTTGCTGACAGCTGGGCGGGATGCGACGAGAGGGGCTTCATATTTCTGTTTAAAAATAAATTCCTGTTAATGATCAAATTTTAGTAGAGCTTGGCAATCATAGACCAGGAAAGAAGATATAGGGTGCCAGCTTATTAAAAACAATAAAATAGCAATAAAACAAAAGTAGGAGCAGAGCAGACAGACAGCAGGCCACATGTGCTGGCGCCATCTTGTCAGTGAGAAAGCGGCAGGATAGGCACCGGCCCCCTTTGCCTCCCTACAATCAGGGATGTAAAGTTTTGTCTAAGCCTTTTTCCCATCTTTGAAAATGTCCAATGCAGTAGAATAATACTAAAAAGAAAACAATTTCACACATTCATTGCAGATGTCCTAAACCCATTTTAAGCCATAATCTTTCTTTCATCTGTAAAAGTTAAGGATAACAAAACACAATGGAGGAAAAACGACATCTGGTTACATAAATGTGGCACAACATTTACGTTTATATACTAAGTAAAATATGGACTGTAATTATGTTGAGAATCTGCACAAATTTTGTTGTTGACCTTTCGGCTTATCGCTTCAGGGGTTGCCACGGCGAATTAGCTTTCACTGTTTTCCACAGGTGGTTTGGCAAAGATTTTCACGCCGGATGCCCTTCCTGAGACATCTCTGTTTTTTATCTGGCCTCTGAGAATCTGCACAATTACTGTTTTTAATACTACTTGTTTTGTATTTCACATGATTTTCTGGATATTTATGTCAAAAAAAGCTGTTATTGCCTGATAATCAACAACCAAATAAAAAATGAAGGTTTACAATAACTATTCCTATAAAAAAATGGATGAATGGATCTCACATAAGACATCCATCCATTAATTTTCCCAAGGGTCAGGGGCACATGCTGGAGTATATTACATCTATTGTTAATTAAAATAAATAAACTGATTGGATACATTTGGAAAACTGGGGTAGAATATAGACAGATATTGTATTTTTGCTTAAGAATTCATGTGAAATGAAGCCGTCGACTGAGGTCAAATCAGAAACAAATACATTAAATGGTTAAACTAAAACATATTGCAGCAACTTTTGTCTTCAAATAGGAACTTGGCCTGTGAACTTGTAGATGGCTTGAACTTCTTACCCATGTGTGTGTGTGACTCATGCATAGCAAAAAAAACATTCTGTCCCTTGAATTACAAAGACCAGACCATTATCTGGGAAAGAGTACACATTTTTACATTCATTCCAATTCACGTATGTAGAGAAATGCAAATCTGAATTCTTATGTCCAAATAAATTAAATGTCTGTATATTGCACCAAGCAAGATAAAGCTGTTTTATAATCAGCTGTAAAACTGATTTATCTTTTTGCACTAGAAAAAAGAAATAGATTTTCCATGGAAAGTTGTTATTCCTAATAAGGAAATGTTTAGCATTAGTGCCAATAGGACTGTTCTGAAACGCTTCATTAAAGCAATTATGTTCTAAGCATAACTTAGTAGGTCTTATTATGTGTGTTTGTGGAGTTTTAGTTACATCCATGTGAATTTTAACCAAAGATCAGCCACAACACAGACTACAAGACATTACAATGATCTACATAGGTTTCCCTGTGAAAATAGTGAAGAAGCACAGACTTATCAAAGCAGTGTATGTAGCATAACAGGTGATCTTATGTTTTTGTTTTTCAGAAATGTCAGAGCCTGTAAAAAATCTAAATACATCTTGCCTATAGAAACATGTTAAAATGACAATTCTTTCCCATTTTAAACAGACACATCACGCTATAGTTTCATTCTGTGGTCAGCCTAATTTGAATAAACTCCTTTTTCTGCTGATCTAACTCCATTTGTGGATTCATCGGCAGCTGCACACAAGCTCAACTGTACGCTAAACATAATGTTTCCTCATTAGGCCTCATAACAGCATAACAAACAAGCAGCCCCTTGGTTACAAGATGAGGCCCACCTTTGTATCTGCTTTTTCCTTTAAAAAAGGTTGACATTTAAACTAAGAATAGGGGAAGTTAGTTTTCGTACATTTCCAAGAATCCTTAGTTATTGAAGTATCGTGTTGAATTTTACATTATGATAAACAGTTTTGATCATTCTTTTTGTACAACTCTTAGTGTAGACGTGTGTGACAATTCACCCAAAAACCAGGACAATGTCAGTTTGATAATAAAGCAGAATATGATACAGAATAGGTAATGAAACTTTAAAAAAGAAATCTGCCATAGGGGTTAAAAAAATGCTCCAACCATAAGATATATTAAAAACAAATTGTCTTGCAAGACAGAAAATAAGAAATTTTTTGAATAAGATACTTTTTATTTTCTCAAGATTTAGTTTTTGCAGTGCATAGGAAACTGCAACTGGCCAAAATTTTAAGGGAGCTTCAGTGATTTTCATTAAATGTAATTCATTACAGCAATACCTTAATGTTTTTTTCAGTTTTTCTAAAACTGTTTGACTTTTAACTCAGTCTTATATATATTTTTTAGCTTTGATTATTTGTCTAATAATTTGTAATAATACTCATACAACCTCCACACACTCCCACATACCAGAGCAATTCAATAGAGCTATCAACTGAACATTTAAAGAAGCTTTGTCAGCCCTAAAACGTCTAGAAGCAGTTGTAGCTTTCAGGCGATTTCAGGGAAGTTGATAGGTAAGACGTTTTAGTGTGCGCACAGAATTGAGAGTAAGAGCTGTCCAATAGCTGAGCTTAAAAGTGAAGAGCCCTTTCTCTCAAAGGAAAGAAGTGAGTGCTTCTGATCAAAGACCCTAATATATAAGTATGATGAAATACATCAAGAACAGTTTGCCACATTTCCAACATTCAAAAGGTAGCCAGGCCAGTGCAATCAATCATAAGCAGCATCCTTTGTTATAGAGTATGTTAATGTGCAGAAATTTCATCACATCTCCCTCTGTGACATAAAACAGATTATTCTGCTATATTCTGTCCCCATAGTCCAACAAGATGCTGAACGAAAAGATTTTTTCTCTTTTTTGCACTAAGACACAGCTTCTCCACTCCATGCTTCTATAACACTTTTCTCTCACGTTGTTTTGCTCCCGCTCTGCTCAGCTGTAAAAGCACCATTAGTGCCTTTGTGTACCTCACTTCTGCTGATCCATTAAATCGTTGTTTTTTTTCTTTTCTGGAGAGAATGCAATCTTATTTTTTTTTTATTCTTTCCATTTTCTGTTTGTGGGTAAGATCCAAACCATGAACCATTTCTGTCCCAAAAAATGCACTAATGCTATTGGTGTCTAACAAAAGAATAAAACTAGTAAGGGTTAACGGCAGACGAAGTGTGTATTATCACTTTTTAACGCACACCGTGGAAGCCTAAACCGTTTGCGTCCGCGTGCGTTAAAAAGTGATAATGCATACTTCGAAGGCCAGTATACCATGGTCACTTACAAAAGCAATAAATATTAACCAGTTTTTAGTCCTTAATTCTTGTTTTTTGTTCCGATTTGGATTGCTTTTCCAACAAAAAGCGGACAATTTGTTACGTGTCGCGTCTCACCATTAACAAATAGTCTGCGTCGCGCCGCACCACAGCTGCAGTCAAGATTCGGCGATACAAAGCGATGTGTATATGCTGATCTTTCCGATGGGTTGAATAAAGCATCAGTTCAGAGAGAAAGTTCACTTCTTACCGCTTGTTCACCCAGTCACTCACACATTCACACCCTGGTGGCGGTTCCGCTGCCAAACACAGGCGCCAAACTACCACCAGAGGACACATCTGTTATGGTGCCTCTGTCAGTCTCCTCCCCCTCCCCTCTCTGCTTGGCTCCTGATTCAACTCAGCTGCGACCACTTACCTTATCTCACTGCCTGCCTTCTTAAAGAGCTCCAGGACCAGTATTCATCGCCAGTTTGTTGCCCCTGATGGAATCCATAGCCACGAGTGGTCGCATGAGCCTGCATCAGTCTGGAACCTCGCTCTGTCTGCTTCATCCGGTCACACCACGAGCCTCTACCGATTCACCCCTCCTCACAAGCCTCCACTGATCCTGCCATTTGTCGGATCCTGTGGACGAATCCACCAGTGATGCCACGAGCCTACAGGAACCGTTCACCCTCGTTGTGGACCCCTCGGAGTCTGCTGCCCTTCATATTTACCTGAATATTAAATCCATTCTCAACTCGCGCCCGTTCTCACCTGTGTCTCCTTCTGGGTTTCAGTGTCTGGGTCTTTATTGTTGTGTAGCCATGACAACATCGACTCAATGCCAGGCAAAGCGGGAATTGAACCTGCAATATTACGATCATGGGTCAACTGCCCCACCGCTGCACCACGGCCGCCCCATTCAGACAGAATTACATGTGATGCTAAGTACACACAGAGCAATTGACTTGGGTTCTTAAACATGCACACAGGACTGTAACTACCTGATACTAGCGCATGTACTCACAGTTGTGAGATGTTTGATGCACAGCGTCAAAGCAGTGCAACTCTGGTGAATCTTGTTCCACGATTCTTCTTCTTTCACAGCTCTATTCTGATATAAGAAAGACTTGGTGTCAATTTCCAGCTGGACGCAGACCGCAATTATTTATTTCTCCTTCGTGATCAATTCTGAAACATTTGGCACCTGAAAAGGACGCTACCCTGATTAGTCAAATTTCAACAGGTGTAACTTAAAAACTTGCGTAGCAATGCGTGAATGCAAGAGTTTTTAACGCTGAAGCTCAAAACGCTTGTTTACGTGCGTTTCCATCGGCATTTCATTGGAAGTGGTCGCTTGAACACGGGTTGCCAAAGCCAGTGTGAACAGAGCTTGATGGGATCAAAAATTCAGCCTCCGACAAAACAGAGGTCTTGTTCAGACAACTGAGTTTGTAGAAATCAGTACTGGTCAAACACTGGTCAGGACCTACACTGCCAAATTACACTGCAAAAACAGGCCTCTTAGACATAAGCCAAAATTTGAAATAATTTTTTTTAAATAAGTTTAAAAAAAAAAGAATTTGTATTATTTAGAAAATAAAATCTAGTCACTTAGACATGTTTTCTTAAACTAAGATTATTTTGCTACTGGACGTTTTTTTTAAAGCAAATTTTCTTGCAAGCTAGAAAGAAACAATTATTTTTGAAACAAGGGTCTTTTTACTTTCTTAAGATTTACTTATGCAGTCCAAGGAGTATATTGTGCAGTGCTTAAATACTTTCCCTCCTCTTGTTCAATTAAATTTTTGTTTGCACAATATTGGCTTCAGAAGGTCAAGCACTTTCCTCCAGCAAGAGACTCTTTTAGACTGATTATTGTGTTACTCAACATTTAAAAAGTTCCAGCAAACCTTAGCAGTGGGAAGAGACTTGCAGACTTTTATAATGTCATATGGAATTAAAGCAGTCTTACTAGACCATCAAACTGAGTGTTTCCCCTTTATATTATAGGACATCTTTTTCAAGTATTGGGTTTGATTCTGGGAAGTCTACTCTGCAGAATTACATGGTAAATTCTAATCTGAGGTAATAAAGAACAAAGTCCTTTTCATAGACTTAAGAAGGACACTTTACAGTCTCCCACACTCCAAAAAAATGTAGTTTTAAGGGTATAGACATATACACACTTGACCAGTAATCTCTGACATCACCCATTGGATTTTGCATGACAAAAACAAACAAAAGCAAAGTGTTAAAAATGTGTTGCTTTTCTGCATACAATTTCAGAAGAAGTAAAAATATAAGCTACAATAAAGTATAAAATGCAGTCTGGTTTTCCAAAGGTCAATTAGGATTACTTTTGTCACGTGCTGATAGTGATATTGAGTTGCCCCAGAGCTAGTCGTAAACTACAATGTAACTCTGAACTTTTATCCATAACAGAAGAAAGTTTCTGCTTTGCCCAGATAAACCCAGGATTTCAAGTTCTTATGTTGTTGTAAAGCTCTTAGGTACAGTCATGCTTCTGAAGCTTTCTGTTGGGACTCAACCAAAATGGAGCTATTTGTTTATTCATCTGTGAGTTCATAGATGAGTCAGTCTGCTACTGTCAGTCTTCATTCTGCTAACAACGGTTCATTTGTTTATCAGTGTGATATCAAAACTATTAAAGAGTGGTGCAAAAATATATTCTACTTTCTTAACAAAGAATAAACTTTATAATGATCTTTGACCCAAATTTAGTGAACTCTTGACCCTGTACCTAGCCTTTAAGTAAATTGAGCATGTGCACACCTACTAGCACCTTAACATAAATTTTAAATGGAGAACATGCATAGACCATTTGTGTGCTCAACTTTCTAGAGGATGTACTTTTTTGAGGATGTGGGTAAGAGTGAGCAGAAAAACTATGGAGATTTTCTTACACTTCTGTTCATGACATTTTTACAGTTGAGCTGTAGCTCCATTCTTTACATTCTTTTCGCCAATGTAACTCAGAAATTGTGTAATTAATGTAATTCTATCAGATTGTGAAGCACAGAAATACATCACTATAAAGTAGTAATTTACTTATGCAATCAACATAAAACAGTTGACTCTGTTGCAGAGAAAAGTGGGTTTGGGCCTTTATGCAACACTTTACGCTAGTAAGGTGTGGCTTATCGGTGCAGAGGTGATATGAAAATGTGCTTTTCATTGCGTTACAATCAGCTGATTCACACTGATCTCGTAAACAGTCAAAGATTTGCGGTGGCTGGGCGCTCCTCCTCCTTCTTTTCACATTCCACCATCCATTTTAGAAGAACATAAACACTCACCTGAGCACAGGTGTTAGCTCACCTTTGCACTAATAGTTTGCATGATTGAATGAATGAAAGATTTCACACTAGTTGGTTTAAAGGCATAGGTATGCGTTTGTGAAAACTATCTGTTTTGTGTACATGTTGACATGTGGACATTTTTTGCAGCTAGCAGGTGTGTTGATAACATGTGAGTGTGTGTGGACAGGCCCCGCCCTTTTTGTACTACATTTGAACCGTACCGTAATGATAAACAACCAGTAAACCTGTCTGCTCTATGCTGCTTCATGGTCTTACCCCCCCACTCACTATCACCCCCCCCCCCCTCTCTAACATCCCTCTCTTTTCTTCCCTTCTTTCCTTTTCCGTCCGGTCTAACACCAAAGATTTTCAAACATGGTTAAAATTAATAAAGTTTGGCCTCAATTACAAAAGGGGTTTATTCAGACATACCTTTGGTTTGTCTGAAGATTAATAACCCCTCTTGTTAAAGTAAAATATGTCCAACACAAGAGGCCCTCAGCTCTCATCTGCCTGCCGAGCTGTTGGACAGGACAAGTTAAAAAAAAAAAAAAAAGATTTGCGGTGGGTGAAAGACTGTGTTTTAAGTAGGTGTTGCTGGTGACATCTTGGGTGTTAAAGGGTTAAAAACCTGCTCAATTGCTGTTTGGTAGAGTGTGCCTTGTGCAATGTTTAATTTTTCCCCAAAAGAATCATAGGACATGTCACTGAGTCTACAAAAGAGAAGCAAATTCTATGGTGGACTCAGTTGCTGCCTCTTTAGTCAGAAAATACCCCTTAAGATTTGATCTAAAGACTTCCAGCTCCACATTTTTACACTGGATGGCTAAAGACTAATGGTACATCTTCACTCCTACAACGTTTTCCCCTTAGCCATATTTTGCAAAAATTAAAACACTGGATGAGATGGACAAAAAATGAATGAAACATAAACTCTTCCCCAAGTAATGTTTGGATTTGAATTGATCTCCTGAGCCGTTTAAAAGTTAAAAAATAATAGAGAAAAAAGAACCGGTCTTTTAAATGGCTCTTTGAAATGAACTGATCCAAACGATTTGGCTCCCTAAAAAGAGCCAAAAATCGCATCACCAGAAGGAGTATTGACTTTCTGCCTCCTGATTGCCACAAACAACCACTAAAAACTACTGCTGAAAAATAAGAACGGTAGGGGGGGCATCAAGCATTGTTTAATGCTTTCCTGAGTCTCCTTTGACTGTGAGAATTGTTCTGTTTTGTTGCTTTTGTTTGATTTCAATTAACTTTTCTAGGTTTTCGTCTTGCTTTCTGTGTTCTTCGGTCACAGTCACACCAGGTTTAAGTTGTTAATTATCCACAGCTGTTTTCATTTTTGTTAATCATGTATTTAACTGTCTGGTTTTCTGTTCCTATGCCTCTGTCACTGCTTTTATTTTCCTTTTTTTTTTTGCCTTTGCTAACATCTTCATTTTCTCTGTCACTGAGATTGGTCATCAGTTCTCTCATGATCATAGCACCTGTCTGTACACACATTAGTATGATTAATTTAAAAAAAAAAGAAGAAGAAAAAAAGCAGTAAACTATATACTGTACTTGTAAAATAGGCCAAAGCCGTCAAGTTATTGGGGGGCATGCAAGTTGGTTCTTGGTGACTTGTGGGAGAGAGCCAATGTTTCAGAGGTCAGGGGGAAGGGAGTTCTAGAGCTGGAGAGCAGAGCTGCTAAATGCTCTCCTCTCCATGGCAACGAGGCGAGCAGTGGGGACATCCAGTTGAAGGGAGGAGGAGGATCTCAGGGAATGGGTGGGTGTGGCAAAGGGAACAAGGTCTGACAGGTATGGAGGGGCAAGATTGTGTATTGATTTAAAGTATTTTGTACATGCGTGTCTGTAATAGGTAGCCAATGGAGCTGCTGTAGAACAGACGTGAAGGGTTGGATAGATAATATTTGTGTGAGGTTTCTTGCAGATGAGATTTGAACTTGTTGATGTTTACGGAGTGTTTTCTGAGAGAGTTACTTTCATCAATGGAAATATTCAGTCGGATGCCATTTTAGTTTTTCTGAGTTTTTTTTTTGCTTTCAGTACAAGGAAAATGAATTTTCTGCTCCTGTAATATAGTTTAAGCTCCTGCAACTCTAGAGGGAAAAATGATGATGCAAAAGTGAGGTTAAGCCAAATGATCAAAAATGTTTTGAAGCTAAAGTTTTGTCATTTAAGGATTCTTCTTGAATTTTAGCATTTGTAGGATACCATACATCAAATTCTTAAGGGAATTAAACAAAAAGAAATGGTTGTTAATTTGGATGTGTGGACACTTGAAGCATGTTTCTTATTTACAGTTGTTTTGTTTGATCGTAAAATTCAGGGCCTTCTTATTCCATAAAAATGAACAGTTTCAAATTTTAAATTTAGGCTTAATGACATATATTATTACTACATGATGACATTATTTATTATTATTTTATTTAAAAACATGTTGATAATAGAACGCACTCACATTGCCAAATATGGTAGATAATAATAATAATACACTTAAAAAATAGTTAATTCAGATATTTATAAAAATGGACACACACAATCACTTAAACAATTCTTATTTTTCTACAAAAACAGTTCAATCATAAAGTTCTCTTATTAAATGAAATGTGTAAATATTACGGAGAGGTTTTTCTTATTCCTATTTTTTTTTGTATTTGCATTTGTTTGCATTTTGTCCTAGGCACTTTAAAATTGGGAGTTGGGTCACCTGGACCCACTAGACAGTGCTCTGAACCTTTTTTCTTCAATGATTTGTGATCTTCACTGGTGTCCATGGATTACATGAAATCTTTCCACCTTTATCCACCTTTGTCATGGTAGGAAGAACACGTCAATGTAAGGGTGGGGTCATCTAAGGTAGCACAAGGGTTAAGGTTGTCAAGCTTTTGGATTTTTTTATTTACCACACAATTAACTCTTGATTAATGCACCTTGTGTCAAGGTTCCACTCTTATCAACTCTAGTCAACATCCATTCTAGTGTTTTTAGGTCTGTCAAGCAAAATCTGCTTCATATGTCCAGGTCGGGAAAGAAACACAGGGGTGATCGTCCTTTTCCTATTGTTGGCCATCAGTTATGGAACAACATTCCAGCAGAACTGTGCTGCTGTGTCATCAGAACTTAACAGTTTTAAAAGTCAACTAAATTTTTACTTTCTTTTATTTACCTTTTATTTATTGTACTGCTAGTTCTTTTTTGTAATGTTATTCGGTTTTCAAACTTTTGTTCTTAATTTGTCTAATTTTAAACTTTCTTCTTTCTTTTACTGTGAAGCACTTTGGTACACCTAAAGGAGTTGTAATGTGCTATATAAATAAACATTCATTCATTTTTACGAAAAAAAAGAAAAAGAAAAAAAGAAACATCAATACCCCTGCCTGTATTTACAAGACTATCTATTTTGGTGTTTAGATCTGGATTATGGACTTTGATGTTTGTGAATAAAAACAAGTATTTCTGTAACTTTAAGAAGATAATTTTCTATAAATAAGTACCCCATATTTCTGAGTTGTTGCACCTCTGAAGTCCAAAGTTTATGATTTGTCCAAACATCTTGTACCTTTAGGTAATTTTACATTTGCAATGTTTTTTACTTTCATAACTATGTATAACTATATATCATAGAATCCCAGATATGACCAGTTTCTACTAAACATGGAATAACCACTGCATTTTATTTTTATTCTCTTTTTTTTCTTTTTCTCTAGCAGCTATGTAGGCTTTGCCAACCCTGATGACCCCGCTGGACAAAGTCAGAACAGGAGATGGTTGGTTTAAATGTCTCAGGATGATCTTTTTCTACAGAAATTTAGAACATTTTAGTATAGATTGGAATGTTTTACCAGTATTAAATAATCACAATATCTTGCCCTTATAACCTTATGTTACCCAAGCATTTATGAAACGGTTTTGTAACTTTTTGAGGTTGAAGAACTCCATGAACCAAAAACTTATTTGTTGATTATTTTCCATTTGAAGATCTTATTGCAACTTCACTTTAAACATTCAAAGATCAACTTTTTGTTTATATCACTTTGAAAAGTTAAAAAAGTTTCATCTAATTAGAGTGCAATGTGTGGCATCCATCCTTTGTTTAAGTCCTATATTAATCTGTGCAATGAGGCACAAATGATTGAAAAGTTTTCTGTTTAAAAAGTTAAAGTTAAATTCAAAGAGACAATAGATCAGTCTTCAAATCATACCTGATACTAGCGCATGTACTCACAGTTGGGAGAGGCTTGGTGCAAAATGCCAAAGTGGTGCAAATCTTGCTTCAGGCTTTTTCTTTCACAGCTCTATTCTGATATATGATCAATTAAGTGTCATAGAACTCCTGCCGGACACAAAACATACTTAGTAATTTCTCCCTCATGATCACTAACAGTTGGCACTTGAGTGAATTAGAAAGGACACCGCCCATATGTCACTATAAATCCAAGTCCCTGATCGGTCAAAGTTTAACAGTTAACTTTCAACGCATGTTCAATTGCCACAAGTTTTGTACATAGAGCCTGAAAACTGACTTAAAAACTTAAATACAAGAGTTGTGAAAGCACAAGACCCGAAACACGCATAGAAAAGCTTTTACATAGATTATTTATCGGAAGTTGTCGCTCGAACGCATGTTGCCTATAGGGCAACATTATGCTCCGTTCACACCAAACCCACTTTGCACGTCAAATTCGAGTCAGCTGCTTCTCTTTCAACATGCAGCAAATTTTCTGCTTTCGGCAGCAGAATTTTACTTGTCCAAAAATGTGTTCACAAGCTTGACCTCCCAAATGTATGTGGTAGAAGCTAGCACCAAATGTTTTTAGCCTGGTCGCTACATGAAGCAGTGACTGTGTATATCCCATTTATAATACATGGAAGACGCAGATAATTTTGAGAAATCAAGTTTATTTATTTAGAGCTTTTCAAAAGCGTCTGTAATCATGTCTCCATGTCTGGGTTCATGAGACCATTCATAGACTCTCCCAGTACAGTGATCTTCCCCCTTGCAGCAGGTGTTGCATCGGAATGACAGCCGGATTCTGATGTGTTTCCATGTCTCTGCGACGCAATTTAAAGACTTGCTGTCCCACATTAACCAGAGAGAGGGAAAAATTAAAACAAGAATAAAATTAGATGACCTTCTTGGATTAAATGACCTTGTTGTCTCGAAAGTAAGAAAAATATCATACAGTTCAGGAGGCCCGAGCAGTCTACCTCCCCATGCCAGAGCTGCTATTCCGTCTGCCAGCCTACTGGGGGCCGGCGTAGAGAGCGCGATCGCTTCAGCTCAGTGGGCTTTGTGACAAGCTGGGACAGTCCCCGGGAACCCTGTGGTGGGTTTAAAAAACTGTATGGATGGTTAGATGAGAACAGTCGGTTGGATTGTCTATTTTGGATTAATATTATTCTTTTTATTATTGGCGATGCAGCAAGCTCCCCAAATATCTTGCCCTGATAACCTTTTCAGACCGAATTGTATTCAGTGTGAAAGCAGCTTTAGAGTCAAACGTATGCTGGTTTACCAAAGAAATCATTTTCTACATTAAAACTAAGGTCATTAAATCAAACCAGTCGTTCATTTTTTAAAAGAAAACAGCTAAATGCATTTTAATTCAGGTTTTACAATCTAAAATCTTCCAAGTTCCTATTCCTAAAATTGTTTCAGAATCAAAGCCAGAATGGGGGTGCCCAGATTTAGAAGAGGTGGTTTCAAAAAGTGCAGAACAGTGATGTTCCCTTTGGTACGATGATGGTGTATCTATTTGCACATTAGACCCTCCAACATTAGTTTCTGCAGTCTTTCAGAATAAAACCTATCCTTTTTGTGTTTATTTCAGTTTGTGCTAATTCTGCTTTCAAAGAAGACTTTTTTTTAACTCATTAAAATGAAAAACCTCATACATTTTGGCCACAATTGTGTTGGATGTTAATTTTTTTATCAAATCTAAGTTTTGTGTTATTAGTAGCTGCTTGCCTCTATTATGTATATTTGTTATTAGACGTTGATTTGTTTTTTTACATCCTAAATTCCCAATGCTAAGAAAATATTTCTAATTAAAAAGAAAGGCCTTTTCGTGTGTAAACGATTGAACAGATATCTCAAGTACACAAAACTTTGTTTAATTTTATAAAAAGAACACGTTGCAACTCAAATTAACTCAAGTTGATTTTAATCCAAAATTATGAATTAATTTTCATTTTTAATCGTTAAAATGAAATAGAAATGCAAACATTTGATAAAAAGAATTGTGCACATGGTTTCTTTTGTTTCGATTTTCTACAATCTACCTGATACCAACAGTTTCAACGAGGATGACAGGACGACTTGAGTATGAGATGTCAGCCAACAGAGTTCTTGTATGTATCTTCATTCAATGGGTCACTGTGGAGCTTCTCTAAAAGGGCACAAATTCCTATTGAGCACCCTCAGCAAGAACAGTTTTTGGCAGACTTTTTTTTTTCAGCTTAGAGGTGTTCTCCAAGGTTATATTTTTTATTATTACATTTTAATCAACTTTTTAATTCAAATTTAAGTTTAAATTTATTTTATTTCTGCAGCACCTTTCATGAAACATTGGCTGGGTTGTCAGCATCTAAGGCTACATCTACTCTTTAAAGGTGCTTGGATGTTCACTATTATGATTCATTCTTATTTATAGCTCAACCTGATGGACAAACGTGGATCACAAGTTCGAGTCAGATCCCATATCTAAGACTTATATTGTCAGTAAGCAGTAATTGGTCCGAATCAGTCTGAATCAACATTCCTTGCAACTTGCTACTTTCGAGATTGTTTTTGAGATTATAATAACAATTTGCCTTACAAAGATTGATCTGGTTGGATCTTTAAAAACAAATCCATTCATTGATAAATAGGATTCATTTAAAAAATTAGTTGATTCATATTATAATTTGTGGTAGAGGATACAATTTTTCTTCAATATTTTATTTTGAACAATCTGATTTGATCCGATTAACTGACATAAATTCATCCAGGCCATTTTTAGCTGAAAAATCAACCAGTACCCAAATACTTGGGTAGTGAACAGTTTCCCAAGTTTCTATGGAGTGATATTTCTGCCACCACGTTGCACACAAAACATTTTTAGTTGCAAATAAAAATACTAAATATTTGCTTTTCAGTTATTTTTATTTTGCTTTCAAAAAACTTTTTTTGCGTTTGCAAAACACATGTTTTTGCATGCATTGTGTCAAATCTCGCTTTTTTTCTATCTTTATTTTGCTGACTATTGTGAGCGGGACCTGGCGTGATATTACTGCCACCGCCGAAAAAGTTTTTGCATGCGTTATGTGTCATCTCACTTTTTTCCTATCTTTGATTTTGCTGAGTTAAGTTTCTGTTTAACGTTACAAAGCTGCCATACAACAGCTGCTGATTGGTCCAGATTCTAACCAATAAAATCGCCGTATTTGTTTAACATGGTGTCAGCTACCGAGGCTCAGAGGCTGAACCAGCTCTTTTTACCCTCGATTCTTTCTCTCTGGATGAAGACGTTATCATTTTTTACTTTACTTTACTTCTGTTCGTTAAAACAAAACAATAAAAGATTTAAAGCACATATTATTTTATGCTGCAGAAGTGTTTGGGATTAGATGAACAGCAATAATAAGCAAACTAATGATGGCTCACCTCAGTAGACTCAATGTATTTAGCAGAAAAAGCATTTTTACATTTTATGTTAATTTTCAGTGTCTTGTGTTTTAGAACTTGTGACCGTTTGTCTAAATTAAAAAAAAATAATACTCATGAAAAAAATGCTATTTTCTCTTGACATTTCAACATTTATTGATTAAAATAAAACAATAGTTCAGATGCAAATTATAAAGTGTTACTGCCTGCTGCAGACATTTTAAACACGCTGGTCACTACACTGACATAAATAAATAAAAAACTTCGGTTTTATTTTAGCTGCTTTGCTGCTCCTTCTGGGTTTAACTATGAGAGAAACTGACCAGAATGGTTAAAAACAACAGAATCCCGTTAGAACAGAACCAACACAAAGTCCATGGCTGTGTCCGAATTCCTACCCTAACACCTAACTACTAAAACCCTATATAGTGCGGCACTATAGCAATAGACCTTTTTCGCAAAAACCGGAAGTACGTCATCAACGTGTAAACCTAGTTCCGGTTTGTGCTTCGCTTGCGGAGGAATGGCAGAGCCTAGAGTGTTTTCGAAGAGCCTGAGTTGTGTTCCGAAGTTCACCAGCACCGATGTGATGAATAGTGTGAAGATGCATTCGTCCACTAAAGGAAACAAATTGGACAAGGGATATAAATTCGTCCACGAAGAGTTTATCCACCATTACCAAGGTAAGCTTCAGCTAGCTTAGCCATAGCCGCATCACCGCTAACTCTTTGTTTACGTCAACTGTAAATCCTGGTGTTATTAATTTGTAATATAAGGCATAACACATCGCAGTGAATATGTTGTGTGTATGTTTAAGTGAAAAGGCATGAGATTAACATAACACCCAAAAATTTGGTGAAGCTGTAAATAAGAAATGTTAAGTTGCCCAAATGCGTCTTCATTCTTTTTGCTGCGGTTGCGGCACTTTCTTCACTTACTAGTATTATTTTTCTGAAAGTATGGTGAGCAGAAGTCCTCTTTTCCTGGACATGTCCTCTCTTTTGATACTTATATAATAAAATAACATTGAACATAGATGAAATGTAATTATATTTGCTTCATTTATGCAGCTCTGAACACCAATTACTCTCGATGAAATATCTCACAAACTCACTTCACTCCTCTTTTTTACAAACTCAAATCTGGTCACCCTACTGAAAGTTATAGTTTCATTTTACATTGATGTAGCAACATAAGTATGTCTTAATTTCAACCTATTTAATTTATTGTGTCTAGATATCACTGGATGCAGAATGTGCCAACCTGAAAGCTTTCTTCTGCAGTTGTGTGGCTGCTAAAGGATTTTGCAATCACATAGTTGCCATCCTGTTCCAGAGCGCACATTATTCTAAGCTGGGTCTGCAGGCTGCTCCACCCCCCCGGCCTGCACGAGTGGCTTGCAAAGATGGCACAGACCAAGAGCACAGGTGGGTTTGTGATCATATTGTCATTATTTTTTAAGAACGGATGTGTATCCAGAACAACTCTAAATTATTATAAAAACACCCCAAGTAGTGACTACAGACTGTAATTGCTTTTTGCCTTTTACTTATAAGGGAATCCATCCTGAACCGGTTAGTGAGCTGGTGGTGCAAAAGCCCAAAACAGTTGGCAGGGACGGTCAGAGGTCCACACTGTACAAGGCATTTACAGGTGATTCACTTTTTGTTGCTTTGTGAGCAAGTTAAGTTTGTTTTTTTTCTAATCTTATGACTAACCAAATTATGGTTACAGCAGATATAATGAATTAAATTGAAATGTAGTTATGCACTTATCAAATCAAATCAAATCAAACTTTATTTATAAAATAGCGCTTCTCATGCACTTTATTGCAGCTCGAAGCGCTTTAACACTAAAAACAGTAAAACACAACATTACAATAAAAACCCCAACCCACCCTTCACCCTTCCCACTCCCCTCCATTAAAGCACATGACCCATGGCTCCCACGTACAATGAAATATGACTATGTAACTGTAAAAGAATAAATAAATAAATAAATAAATAAATAAATAAACAAACAAACAAGCATGGCTTGGCTCTGCTGTGAGGAAACAGTATCTGGGAATCCTTTCATACCAGGAGCCAGCCCGGCCACCGGAACATCGCCACAGCGCCCACCCAGACCGGGACAACACCGGGGTCCCCCTCACACCCAAAAGCTGTAAAATTAGACCCCAGCCGCCCCAGCAAGGGCAACAACTGCAGCAACAACCGCTGACCAAGCCGGCAATCCCTGGAGGAAAAGATCCCCTCAAGAAACACTGGGGCTAAAATCATAAGATGCTAAAATTAAAAACATAAAAAAGAAGAAAAAAAAATACATAAAATTGAGAATAAGATGCATAAAATTAAAATAAATACATAAAATAGCATATATTAAAACTAATAGAATAAATTAGCAGTTAAAATCAACTAAAAGCTAAATTAAAAAGGTGAGTCTTGAGCCTCTTCTTACAAACCTCTACTGTCTCTGCGGCCCTGAGGTTCTCCGGCAGGCCGTTCCACAGGCCAGGACCATAATGGCAGAACGAAGCCTCACCATAAGTTTTGGTCCTCACCTTGGGAACAACTAAGAGGCCAGCACCGGAGGACCTCAGGGTCCGCGAGGGCTCATATTTTAAAAGAATATCATTTAAATAAGAAGGCCCAAGACCATAAAAACATTTATAAACCATTAAAAGAACTTTAAAATCAATCCTGAAACGCACAGGGAGCCAATGCAGCGATTTTAAAACCGGTGTAATGTGTTCCCGCCCTCTGGTCCTCGTCAGAACTCGTGCGGCTGAGTTCTGTAGAAGTTGTAAGTTTGAAAGAGACTTTTTGGGTAAACCAGAGAGCAGGGCATTACAATAATCTAAACGACTGAAAATAAAAGCATGCATTAGTACCTCTGTGCTGGCAAGAGAGAGGAACGGGCGACTCTGGCAATGTTTTTGAGATGATAAAATCCTGTCTTAACGACATTTTTAATGTGTGGGATAAAATTTAGCTCAGAGTCAAAAAGTACGCCCAGGTTTCTCACACATGGAGAAGGTTTAAAATTATGAAGATGTGGTAAAATCATCTCTCTCTTGTCTTCAGAACCGATGATTAAAACTTCAGTTTTGTCCTGGTTGACAGTTTATGTCTAACTTTTGTGTGTTGTGTTTCTCTTGTGTAGGACCACAGCCAGATCCATATCTGATGGCATCTGGAAGCAGATTATGCCAGGTGCAGCCCCAACCTCTCATGGCTGTGTTGGATGGGTTTCTGAGATGGAATGAAAGAGAACTTGGATATATATTGTGGCAAATGCATGAATGCATACCTTAAATTACACTTATCTTGTCTTTAACAATCAGTTCAGCCTTCTGTCTTACTGTTGATCTGTAATGTTATTTTTTATTGTAAATGTTTGATGTTATTTGCATACCAAAAAATTAAATGAGGCACAATTTTGACCAAAATTGTTTTATTTGTTCCTCTAATTTTTTGTGTAGTCAGTCACATTTCAACAGAAAAATATTACGAATATAACATTTATATTTAATTAGATTTTAAGAATATGTGGAAACACTAAATTTTTCCATACTATTTGAACATTATACATTATTTACATACCAAACATTAATTCACTCTTCAAAACAAAAAAGTCCTTGATAATTTGCCAAAACACGGCGGTTAAGCCAGATCTGATTCACACCGCCCATCAGTGTGAGCGGCACAGAGAGTTCCTGATGTGGAAGGACTTTATCCTACCGATCACTCTTTCCACCATAATTCTGAGGCGGGTGATGGCTTGGATTTGTTCATTTTCCTCCTTGCTGAATTGAGCTGAAAGCTTAAAAGGTGGAATGATGATCTTAGATCCAATGTCAGTAAGGAGGTCTTGAACGAGGAACTTTTGTCCGCCATGACATCGTCTCCTGGGTCCAGCAAAGGAACTTGGCTTCTAAGTCATGGATGTAATCCAAAGCCTCATCCAGAGCACATGTGAAGATAAAGAAATTAAAAATCAGTCTTAATATATTTATGCTACCTTTCAACACAACACAGTAATCATGTTTTGAAAAGTATGTTAAGTATTTAATTACAAATACATTTAATTTATTTTTGTTAAGGAAATTACAAAATGACAAAATGCTCAAAAGTGATTAAATACATGTAATTAAAATAGGTGAGAGCATGAACATCTTTTATTATAAATATTAATTTTTTCAGGTAGAAATGCATTTATCCAATAACGGTACACATAGTTGACTAACGTTAACCAAACACATTATGAACAACCTTACCTGTGTCACGTAGTCCTGATCCATCTTTACTGCCTTAGCTTAGCCACCGTATGCTAGTATCTTCACAGCATAGCTGCATAGACTGACGTCTGAGGTTCTGTCATATACTGACTCCCTTCTCAAAGGAGCAGTAAAGTTTTTCCAAGGGAAAATACTCCGGACGACACCACTCTTCAGGCGACGAACGACGCAGCCGCACCCCATCCGGAGCGAAGTTAGTAAGTGCCGGCAGCAGAGGGTGCTACCTGTGTTTACATTAAAACTATGCCCTTCATCTCTTCGCATCGCCTATATCCATTTGGGTTTCAGGTTTGGATCCACAGGAAAATAATGAAATGAAAGGTAAGGCTGTTTTTGGTAGGAAGACGAACAGCCTGGAACGCAACAGAGACTGCAACTCTTCGACTCTGCCATTCTTCATATCTGCTGCTACGCTAACAGGAAGTTGTTTTACACGTCATTGACGTATTTCCGGTCGAAAAATGCGGAAGTGTGAAAAAGGTCTATTCGGACACCCGTGCTCACTACTTTTCTCTTTCGGGTGTTTTCATATGGCGCTTGACACGGAAACAAAGTGGCGCATTACCGCCACCATCTGGTCTGGAGGCGAACTACTTCTATTTAACGCGGAGAATGACACCTATTTGTCAAAGTAAAAACATAATAAATATGAACATTTTTACAAAGAATATTTATGAACCTGCTCTGTTCTGATCATGGAAAACGTGGCTGATTTATAAATAATAAAATTACAAACACATTGGTGTTTATTTAATGTATTTGTTCAGAAATAAACCCTCAAGTCATTAGTCCATGGCAATATTTTTTTTTGCCGCTGAACGATTTACGGGTTCTTGGGAGGACGTATTTTTTACAGTAGTTTTCTCTTCTACCTTACTGAAAATAGCTTTGAATATGAATCTGTCCGTTTCCTGGCAATAATTCAACCGTTTTTCGTGAGATCAAACCAAAAACGAGCAGATATGCAGCATCACAGGACAGCAAGGAGAAGCAGACGTCTCAGAAGATTTCCTCTGGATGCCTTGGCCAGACATGTACAACTTGTGAGTTAAACTTAAAGTTTTTTTTAGTTAAACTTAAGCATTTTTCACTAATTGTGCTCAAGGTTACACAGTCTGCTGGGTAAGACTTTAACATTCTTTTTCAACATTGGATTATGAGTTCTATAGTCTAACTACATGAAACACTTGTGAGATCAAAGTTTAGTATTTTTTATTCAGAGTCAAACCATATCACTTGTTTAAAACAAAAATACTTTCATTTTTTAAATACTTTTCATTTTTCACCCATTAAAAAAACACGAGATTTTCCAGCATTTAAAAATACTTCATAGACTAAAATGTAAGACACCAAAAATAAATAGAAACATTTTACAGGGTCTTCCATGTCTCTCCTGCTTTGCAAACATAAAGGTTTCTGTCCTGGCCCTCTACGCTGACAGTCAGCCTGACACAAGACCGGATTTTCGGCAGGACCATCAAGTATCTGGTGGAGCAGCTTCGGGTTCCTCACACTCTGGGGGGACAAGAGACTGAGGTCCTGATGTGTCTTTTCTGGCTGGTGTGTGGCACATCTTACAGTGTGGTTGCCAGGGCCTTTGACATGCCACGGTCCACTGGGAGTGACATCGGACCGCAAAGGTTGTGGGGAGCATCGATGGCTGCCACATAAGAATAAAGGCCCTAAAAGAAAATGCAGCTTGTTATTTTAACAGGAAGCTTTTTATTCCATTCAAATGCAGCCTGTATGTGATATTTGCTTGGGAATCCAGGATCAATCCATGATTCACAGGTTCTATGTAAAAGCCCAATTTATGTAAATCAAACATTACCCATCTGAAGGATCCTTTTGGGTGATGGTAGGCATCTCTGCATTGCACATCACATCACGCTGCTGACCCCCTACAGGGAACCCATGAGGAATGCCATTGAGGCCTGTTACAACCAGAACCACTCCAAGGCACGCTCTGTGGTGGAGAGAGAGCATTTGGCATTATAAAGATGAGGAGGAGAGCAATAGTTCTGGGGGCGTTGGAAGTAAAACCAACCTTTGCAATGAAAATCATTGCCTGAAGTTCAATTCTGCACAATCTGTGCATCAGTGTGGGGGACTGCTGGGAGCCATAGCAGGACGACACCAGGAACATGCAGGACGAGCAAAGTGGCGTCCGTCTGCGAGGACAAATCTCTGCTTTCCTTTCAGATCCAATTGTGTCTCACATGACTCTGGAGGATTACAACTATTGTTAACATGTATAAAAATAAATGTTAACATATAAAACGAAATTGTAAATGTGTACATTTGATATTTAAATGAAAATCCTTTTGAGATCGTTAAAAATGGCTCAGATTTAAATTAAACATTTAAACAATTCATTTGTCATGCATTTATTAAACAAATTGAAAAAACAATGGCAACATTACATTTTTTGAACAATATTTTCAACTCAAGTAAGCTGAACAGACTCTCCTGTCACTGTTCCTCCCTTCTTGCCCTTTCCTCCTCTCCTCTGGCTCTTTCAACAAAAACCTTTACCCCAATATGACAACGATTAACCGTTTATTAACAAACAAAGACAAATCTGATCATGATCAGCAAGTGACTTGACTCCCATCCGGCACAAGCTTGCCTGACAACAAACAGGCTATCTTTCTCCATCCACAGATGGATCAGATTTTCCTCATCCTCGTCTGTCCCTACATATATAAACACATTTAAAACATGTGTTAATAACTTATGACTACGGTTAAAAGTCAATGCTTTTTGATGTAATATCTAGCATTTGTTTTTAGCCTTCGGCGCTAATTCGCGCTAGCGTTAGCATTACCGAAATTGATGAGCTTCAAAACAATGTAGGTTGTCGATTAAGGAAAATAACATATTAAACACATCATCTTACATATTTACAAATATATTTTACAACAGATACTAGATACTTTTTAATATACTTACATGTTTCGGTTGTTTTCCTTGCCCAACCGGCTGCCATTTTCGAATAATTCAAACGCAATGCATTGTGGCTCATACGCAGTGCATTCTGGTAAGAACGCAGTGCATTCTGGTCAATATTCGCCAATCGAGTGAGCATCGATCCACACTGGTTTTTCGTAGAGACTTCTGGGAAATTTCCAGTCCACTCGATTTTTGAACTGTAGATTCGGACAACCCTACAAAATGGCGACCGCACTATATAGTGCACTATATAGGGGTTAGGGCGGTAATTCGGACACAGGGCATGTCTGCCTCCAAGCACCGCCAATATGAGACAGAGACATCTGATTGGTTAGAATCTGGACCAATCAGCAGGCTGTTTGGTGGCAGCTTTGTCACGCTCAACTGAAACTTAACTCAGCAAAATCAAATATAGGAAAAAAGTGAGATGACACAAAACGCATGCGAAAACTGTTTTGGCGGTGGCAGATATATCATGCTAAGTCGCAATCAGAGTGGTCAGCAAAATCAAAGATACGAAAAAAGCATGATTTGACACAACGCATGCGAAAACATGTGTTTTGCAAATGCGAACAAAGATTTTGAAAGCAAAGAAAAAACTTTGAATGCAAAAAGAAAAAAAAAAATTGAAAGCAAAACAAAAATAATTTAAAAGCAAATATTTTAATTTGCAACTTAGAAAGTTTTGTGTGCAAGTTAGTGGCAGAAATATCACTCTATAGATTCCAAGTCAACAAGAAGTTATGGAAATTCCATTCACATTTGACTTTCATAGGTTCAGCCCACTGTTGTTTTTTCACATCAAAATAAAACCAACCGAACAGTATCAGAATTTTTTACCACACTGTATTGTCTCATGTCTTTGAAAAATTTGAAGTATTTCCACACATTAGACCATTGAATGTAGAAGAGAACTGGACTGAGGGACCCCTCCCCCTTGTGTTCCAAATAGGAAGTCCCAAAAAACCAAAATCCCATAGGTTTTTATTTAGTTTTTTTTTATTTAGAATAACTAATTTTGCCCTACTTCCTTTTTTGCTAATCCTGACTTTTTTCATGATATTCTGTCTATAGTGCAAGTCATTCGAGTTATAAACTGACAAATAAAATGTCCCAAAAAAACTGTGTTCACACAGCCAACGTTTGAAGAGTTGGATTGACAGATTCTCCAGAGCCTGTTTTCAAGTGGTAAGGGTGTGGCTTTCCAACAAGCTCACTCCTGATTAGCAAGATCGTTTTCCATAGAAATGTTGACTGGGACCGACTCGGACCAATCACTGCTTACTGACAAATTCTGGGTCCAACATGGCATTGTGGGTCTGGAAGCAAGCCATTTTCTATGGGTGACATCACACTCACTCGCTCCAGTTCTCGTATACAGTCAATACATCGGACTACAATGCTCATTTTTTGCAGCCATCACGTGTGTTGTCCGCTGTGATGCACTTAGTCGTTTTTATGTTACAGTAGAATAAGCCTTCTATGCCTCAATACAAATGAAATTCTCTAAAATTGATATATAATTGATTCACTTCACTTTGAAATGATTTTATAATGGTTTAGGTCTAATTTATTAACAACTTGCCTTAAAAAGATAGATTTGGTTGGATCGTAAGAATATAAATCCATCCATCGATTAAATCGATTAGCTGTTACAGCCCTATAAATAAAGTTGCGAGAAATCATGCAATCATCACTGTTACTATTTAACAAAAGGGTTAAAAAGTTTTCAAACCAAAATATGAGTGTTTTAAGATTTTTTGTGAAGTTGGACTGTTTAATACCGAAATGTACCAAGCCATCAAATAGTTACATGGTGAAGCAGCAGTTTCTTACATTTTCTACCAGCTTTGGAACCCGAAGTGCCAGAGTTGTCATTTGGCACACTCAGAGTATAATAAAGGATCAAATAAGACGGCTTTAACTTTAGAAAGTTAGACTTTTAAAAAAAAAGATCCATATTTTAGAGAGGGATCCTCTTTTGGCTTATTTTTTTCTTTGTATTACCTATTTTCTGTTTTTTTTTTTACTCTCGCTCAAATGTAGTGACAGGCTGCACTCGCTCCTCCTTTTACTTTTTCAAAAAACTCAGACACCCTCGCTGCCTGTCCTCACTGCAGGAAGCTGACGACTGTTGGTGAACAGTGTATTCACCACTTCAATTTCATTCCCACTGCAGCTCCAATAGCACAATGGCAGTTTCCATGGAGGGAGGGTGTGTAGGAGGAGAGATGTTTATGTGGGTGTGTGTGCGCTTACATGCACTACTGTGGCTGTATTTGTGAGGATTGAGGACATCTCCTCAATCCAAATCCATTTGCCTGTGCACACACGGAAAAATCAGCATGCAGAGCCTTGACAGAAAAACCACAGAGAGCCAGCATTTGCAGTGCACTGTCTATTTTTTTTTGGGGGGGGGTTCTGCACTTCATGCTGCTGTTCTGTATCCTTTGCATGGTAGCAGAATGTTGCCCCTGAAACTCTATGACAGTGGCATCTGGAACAAATGCACAACCTGAGAGATGATTTTTCACCTTAATGTAATCTCTAGATTGGTGTGGAGGTGAAGCACCATGGTAACAGCAGCAAAGGCAAGTTAATCACTTGGGAGCTACCCTATATGAAACATAAAAGGATGAAAAACGAAACAGATTTGGAATCCTGAAATGAAAACTTTTTCAGGATGAACCAAATGCAATGCAAGTTTGATCATTTTTCTAATCATAATGGATGTTGGTTCAAGCTCTAGTCTTCCTGGCTAAACAGTTGCTTTGCAAACTGTATGCTGCTGAGCGGCTCCCAGTAAGCTCACTGCACTCATGAGTCTTTTAATGAATACTGCTGTCTGTTCTCTGGAGAAAGCGCCCACTGTTCCTCTGCATCGCAGAGGATGGGGAAAGGTGCTGCTGCTGCCTCCCTGATATCCATTGAATATAAACCTCTGCAAAGCTTCCCCAAAGGGAAATGTTAATTTTTGTGTTTTTAAATTAAGACTAATTCAACATGAAAAAAAAAGTTGCAATTTCTTTAAATAGCATGGTTTAGGAAGTCAAAGCTTTGTGGAGAGAGACAGGACTGTCTATGGGTAAATTAAAGAAGGTGTCAGACCCTTCTAAGGCTGAAAGAAATGTTGTTTCCCAGGTCTGGTTGAGCAGTTACGAGACAGAGCTGGAACTAAACAAAGAGACAGCTGCCGTAGTAATGCAAGCACAATCAAGCTGCAAAGATCTGAGGCTTAAAAAATCTTAATTAACCTGTCCATCTGCATGCCAAACCACCGCTGCAGCCACACACTTTCTGGTGACTTGCGATCATCTTAGACCCCTCCTGCAGAAGGAAGCCACAGCTTCTGTAGACAGAAGCAGAAACGACAGGATTTCCTGAACTGCGCACCGGATTATTAATGGTGTATTTTAAAACTTACAATGTAATATTAGGTGCACCGAACTGCAATGCTACTTGCACACCGGGCATGTGACGTGCGTTCAAGGACTTCCGCTACCGGCTTCTGGCGCATGTACTCACAGTTGGAAGAGGCTTGGTGCAAAATGTTGGAAGCGATGCAAATCTCTTTTGAATTTTGTTCCAGGCTTTTTTCTTTCACAGCTCTACTCTGATAAATAAAAGACTTGGAGTCATAGAACTCCAGCTGCGCACAAATCCAAATTGTTATTTTTTTCCCCAAGATCAATTTTCAAATGCCTGGCACTTGCATGAATTAACAAAGGACGCCGCTCATATATCACTACCAAGTCTGAATCCCTGACTGGCCGAAGTTTGACCGTTTTAACTTTCAACAGGCGTTCTTTGGATGCGCCTTTTGTTCATAGAGCCAGAAAATTGACTTAAAAACTTGTTTAGTGACACGTGACTGCAAGAATTTTGAACGTGGAAGCCCAAAACGCGCATTCAAGCATGTTTATTCTTATCATTAAAAGTGGTCACTTTTACGTGCGTTTCTGAGCCTGGTGTGAATGTAACACAAGGCGCATTAAGCGAAACAAAAAGAGATAAGCCTGCCAGTCGGTCATCTTTCATTTACTTAGTTTACAGTATTTCCAGAACTAGTCAGTAAGATGCTACACATTAGCCATGTTGTCAGGATTACCCTCCTCTATGTCCCAACCTGTAACTCTCTAACTCCCAACTTTGTTTGTAACACGTGAGAAACAGACTGATAGCACTAAAACAAACGTTCTTATGACTATGCTAACTCTTAACCTTGTTAGTAACACGTAAAAACCACAGTCCGACACGGCTACACATTAGCTGCGTTTGAATATTCACAATAACACTCAACTAAACATTTTGACAGAGCGCAGTGTACCTGTTAAACCTCGTTTTGACATCAGTTATCACATATAAGGTGCTCCAAATTATAAGCCACAATGTTGTTTTGGGGAAAAAAATGCATTTTTGTTTTACAGTATGGAAAGTACTGTAAATTTGATTTAACAATCTTCTTTTAGAGTGGACACAAGTTTAAGGATTTTTATTTTATCACAGATTCTCTTCATAAATATTTTAGCCCAAAAGAGACAGGATGTGATTTAAGATGACGTGGCTGTTGTGCTGCCTTAAAGATGCCGCATTTCCAAATGGATAACTAAGTTAAGTCATAGCCTGTTTGAGAAGATATTTTTGATGAAATTGTAGGATGGCAAAGTGAAATAAATTACTACCAACAGCAGGGACTCACATGATGTGTATGTTTGTTTGTTTTTTCTTACACAGAAAGTAGTATAAAATGAAGAATTGATTAATTCATGTAGTTATGGACAGAAAAAAATCTTAGTTTATTGATCAAGAAATGGAGAAAAGGCTTATTCTTGCAAAAAAAAAAACACTGGCAGAACTCTGTCTCTGCATGAACAGCTCAAAACAGATCCAGGGCAAATACACATTTTCATAATATGAGCTGGACTGGATTTCTGCCAGGTACTAAAGCAGGTCCAAGAGGGATGTCAGAGCTCAGATCTCAGGCTAAAGCATGCCAACTGAACGATGGACAGCTTACAGTATTCCTAGGAGGACACTGCCACCCCTTAACCAGCAGCACTGTTAATATTAACATCATTGATTCGGCATTAAGAACTCTTGGAGATAAATGTTTTTCGGTGCTATCGTTTTTATTCAATTTTTTTAAACATATTTTTCAAAAATGCTGCTAATGCTAATCCAGAAAAACTTATGAGTTTAAAGTCAAACTGCACGATTCCTTAGTGGCCCAATCAAATGTCTGTTGTGATGCTGAGAGCAAAATCCTTATTGAAGGTTCTTATCTGAGGCAAAGGCATTAAGAGAATGTTTATTGGACTGAAACTGGGTCTGGGTTAATCTTTTGTGGTTGACTGGATCACTCAGCAGGACAACATGCTTTAACAAGACTTTTGTTTGGATGCAACTGCCTGAAGGTGAGTGCATGTGCCTTCTGTCTTTTCTCAAATGTGAGGGGCAGGAGACTCATTAGTCTTAATGCTGCGTTTTGTCTTTTTCAGTATTACTTGAGCTTCCATGTTGCATCGATGGGATATTAGCTCTAACTGAGGACCTTGGTTTTTAATAACATAAATAAGAGAAAAAATTAATGACTTTCCTAATGAGCTTTTACTGCATGAGTGAAGATTTGTATTCTGCATGCAGAGTTCATTTTACCACCTGTATTTAATTAGTAAATAGAACTTAGTTGAAAAAAAATCAATAAATAATAATGAAAACATTCATTCATCAACGTTTGCTTTATTCCTGGTCACAGTGTTACACACTTCAAAGAGCCTCTAATGTCCTAGGAAATAAGGTAATTACTTAATGCATAAGAAGGAAAAATGAGGCCATTAGATCAAAAAAGTGTAAAATAAGCTGCAAGGGAGAAACGCTTAAAACGTTTAGTACCATAAGAAATGCTTAATATTTATTGTTGAGTAGAAATTTGAAATCCGAGCATCTTATTTATTAGCAGGAAGATTTTTTTTAAACATTGTCCTCTTCCTTTCATTTAACATGAGTAATAAAGACACAGGATGAAGTCATAAACAATTTGGCTCTGCGATACTTCATCTTTAAAATTAATTACCATTACCCGAACCCTGCAAGCTTGTCTTAACACTTGCCTTGCTAAATTAGGGCTGACAATTAGCATTGTATACATTTAATGTGAAAGCATAGTCTTGCATCCTTAGAATCTATGATTACAAGGGAATTAGGATCTGTAATTTTGACAGTGACCCTCAGCAAAGCACACAAAATTAACTTGACAGATCATCTAACAAAGTAAAATAGGTATTTTTTAATAAATTACCAGAACATTAACATTGGTATAAATACACAAAGACCAATGTCAACTTTTTGAATCTATTTAGTAGCTCTTTAAAAAAGGTTATAAGGTTTATGAAATTGATTGAAATTTTTAGAGACTAATGTAAAGCAGGGTGGGTTTTTTTCTGGACGAGCTGCAACACCTGCTACCCCAGAAGAAAAACACCCGGATGATCATATCTGATCTGAGCACACTCACATCACAGATTGCAAAACTAAAAGCTCACAGACGATTAGTATTCCAGAAATTATTTGGAAACCATCCCAAGTTCTTACCTGCAAATGTTGTGAATCACACATGTATAGTAACACCACAGGGTAATTCTGGTTCATGTGGCATTTAAAGCCGTGTGCCTTAGTCACATGCACATGTGCAGTGGGTTGAACTGTGCAGGTGCTGTAGGTTTTTGGGTTGTCCGGCCCATGGAGGGCTGCCATGGAGGACAGGACCAGCCGCATCTTTAGGGGAGTTCAGGTGTGTCTTGCATTTCCCTTGGGGCTTGTGAGGCCACTTTAAGGGACATTGTGAAAATGGAATGAACCATTGTCGTGTGCGGTGACTGTATCATGAAATATTTGTAAAAAGCAGTGTCACACAGCCACTTGGTACATTTTGCACATATTGCAGAGATGTAAATTGGTCATACACAAATCTACATGGAAAAAGTGGGAATAGTTGTGGTCATTAATTGATATTTTCACAGATGTATCATGAATAAACCATGTTAAAACCATGTAAGAAGTTCAAATAAACCGGGTGTATTTCAACCAGTGTGCCGCGGCACACTAGTGTGCCGTGGGAGATGGTCAAGTGTGCCGTGGGAAATTGCCCTCATTAACTGATCTAAAAACATTTCTAATCTCCAGGATATCAGCTCTTTGTTCATCCAAACAGGCCCTGATAAAACACTGAGTAGTTAGAAATATAAAAGATCATAAAATTATTTTTTCTTTGTGTTTATTTGATTCTATTAAAGAAATTTTGATAAGAATGACGGTACCGGGATTTAGCCGCAGCTTTAGCTGTTTTAGGAAAAGTCCCGCCCCTGTAACTGTCTCCACCAATCATTCTTGAAGGCTTAATCACATGTCATCAGTCTGACCAATCAGAAGTGGTTAAAGTTTTAACTTCCTTGTCCCAATTTAGCTCAAAATGTCGCTCAGTTCTAACAAAAATACCAGCCAAAGCTCGTCTTTAGCGGTGTAGCTTTCCACAGAATCCGGTGTCAGACCGTGGAACAAGTGAACAAAACAATGAAGCTCAGAGAAGAGAGTCTTTCTGCCATTTTGCGGCAGTTTTTACACTACATCTCCCATGATGCATTGGGTTAAAGTCAGAAGGATCGTGAGGCCCCGCTTTCACGGTCTGTATTCATACTGAAAATCAAGATCAATGGGTTGTCCTCGTTAAACGAACACATATCAAACAGTTTTTAAATCTTCAAACTTCACTTTATTACATCTTTTAGAAAAAACAGCTGCAGCATACTGCCACAATTATCACAAAAATGCATGTGAGATTGCAGGGGGGGGGGGGGGGCTGTAGATCAAAAAAGGTTGAAAAACACTGAAATAAACCACGAAAACATGTAACTCTATGTAGAACATGAACACTGCGTGATTATTGCGTTGATAATATGCAATTCATTAGTGATTCGTGTATCAATTACGCTATTTTAACAGGACATGTGTGCCGTATACCTGATATAAAATGCTACGTTCACACTGCAGGCTGAAACGACCCAATTACGATTTTTATCCCCCTATGCGACCTGTATCTTATCTTTTCATGACAGTCTGAACGACACAGATCCGATCTTATCAAATGCGACCCAGGCCACTTGGGTATGTGGTCCTGAATCTGATACGTATCCGATCTCTTGAAATTCCATGTAGCCTGTCTGAATGGACAGGCCACATGGCATCATTGATACGCTACAAACGTCATAATTCTGCAATGAAGTAGGCGGGAAGGAGAACATAAACATCAACCATGGCAGACGATGCTCCTGAGATCAGTCAGTGGAAGGGAAGCCAGGTCACTGATTTGATTAATATTTGGGGTGACAGCTCCATTCAACCGGGCGGTTTTTGAAAACATTTCCAGCAAAATGGTCGAGCGTGGTGTTAAAACTTTCTCGCGATGACTTTATTTTCTTTCTGTCCGTGGTCAGAAACGCAAGGGAGACCTTCTCCAGGGCCGAAGGCGGATCCTCCTTTGGGGTTCACTTCCCTGTTCTGACCCAATGCCTTCTTAAAATGAGAAGATTGTAATTGTGCTGGCTCCTTTGTTAAAATAAATTTTATAATGCAAAAAGAGCTCCGCTGTTGACAACACTGTTGTTGTCATCCATTGTTAACGTTAGCTACTTCAGCAAACAAAAAGTGACGTCATTCACCTTACTCTTCGGCGCATGCGGGTCACTACTGGATCATTGCGCGTTCACACAGGAGATTACAAATTTCGCATTTAATTGGAAATAACAATAGCACTACGTCACGTTTCCCAGCTTTGCTGCCAATCACTGGCCAGTCACCGTGTCCCTGTGACCAAGGTCTAACAACAAGACCAATGATTGGCCAGTGATTGGCAGCAAAGCACGCTGGGAAACGTGACGTAGTGTTATTGTTGTTATGCTACGTGCTAAAGGTAAGTGCTTTAGGCGAAGCAGCCAGCTTAATATGATATTTTTCAGATTTTCATCGAGAAAATAACAGATCGACCATTCTTGATTTTATTTTTACCCCTATTGAATGCTCACAGAGACACGGAAGTAGCGGCAGGAAGCGGCTTTTGCAGCAAGATGATGGAGGGCGTACCAGATCACCATGTGAATGAACGTGAATACGATGGATGCTTTTGTGCTTTTTGAAATAAATAAATCTGTTCTCTAAACATCTTCCGTGTCTTCAATGCAATGTAATGAGACACACACAGACAGAAATGTGAAGGGATCTGCTGTAAATCTATGACGTAAATTAATAACAGGAAATGATCGGCTAGTCAGTTAGCATGTAGACTAATAGCCTTCGAATGTAAAGCCACTGACTGCTAAAGTTAATAAAAGACAAGTCCTGAATATTATTATTCCTATTCGACCCTAAACTACAATATCAGCTGTCTGACAACAGACCAGCCAGTTGCCCAAATGCCGGCATACATCAAAGAGCTCTGCGGCGGCGCTAGTAGTAGCCTAGCAGGAGCTATCGTATGACAAAGCAGCCTAGTTATCATAAATCTTTTGATATTTTTCTTATATTCATTGAGACAGTAATAAAGTGATAATTTTTGTTTTTCATGTTCCTTTTTTGAACGAATATGGGTCACAGAGACACGGAAGTTACCGCTGAAAGCGGCTTTTGCCGGCGTACAGAGAGCATATCTGCCTGAATGACTTATGACGTGAATAATTATTGCGTTCGAACGGATTAATTATTGCGTTCGAACGACATAATTATTGCGTTCGCACGAGTTAATCATTTCGAGGGAACGGAATAGTATTTTGAGGGAATGCAATAGTATCTTGTGGGAACGGAATAGTATCTTGTGGGAACGGAATAGTATTTCGTGCGAACGACATAATAACCTGTGGGAACAAGATATTAATCTGTGGGAACAAGATATATTTTTATATCTTAATGTCAGGACACGGGCTCCGTAATATTACAACAACGGTTGCGTTTTGTTGGTGCTGCTGATCAGTTAGAGGGCCCACAAATTAAATTTCGCTTAGGGCCCCCGGAAGACCAGGGCCGGCCCTGAGTAAAACACACTATTCAAAGACAATAGAGAAATAGTGTGAATTAGTGAACCTGAATAAATTTTTGCTTCACAGCTGATAACAAGCAGAGATCACTGCTTTGTCCTCTTGGAGCAGTGCCATGTAAATATCCAAAAACATGTTTAAAGAAAGTAATCTCTGTTTTTTTTAAAAGTAGCATTAAGCATACTGGTTTACAAGACCCATTTGGACAGTTTTCAACAAAATTAGCGTACAATTTGATCATTTGTGTTGTTCATTTCGGTGTAGGCAGCGCAGCTCAGAATTAACACGGTCCACTTACTTTATCTATGAATAATCAGTACACAGTATCTTAATCTTATCTGAGACCCTCTGGGCTGATTTTCTTTTTTTTTTTTATGAGTTTCGCAGCCTGTGGATAAAATCCCCTTCCAAAGCAGGTGGTGTGTGAAACTCGATAATGTGCAAATCCTTACATGATTACAATGTAGAAACTAGATGAGGACTAAGATGACTGTTATCCGTAATGAATGAAATTATCCTGAATTTTTTTTTTATTCAACAATAAAGAAGTTAGTGAGAAAATAATACAGCATACAAGTCTGGAACAGAGATCAGGGGTTCAATGTCTTTTCTGCAGTGTTAATGAAGTGCAAATCCCACCAACACATCACTCAACTCAAAACCTATTAAAGATCACAACAATTAAAAAAGAAAAAAAAAATACTGTAAGAAAAAAAACTTTTACACGTTACATTTCAGAAAACCAAACAAAATTCCAGAAAGCAAAAAACATTTCCAAATAATTGAAACAAAATAATATTAAGATGTTTCTGAAAACAAAAGTCATTTTCAGAAATCAAATGAAACTTTTAAAATAAATAATTGGAAAAGGTAAAAAATATGGGACATCACTGATTGGTTGATGACGTTTCTTCATTATTTTAACCAAAAATTATCATTTAGCATGAAACTAAACTGGATCTGCTCCATACTAATCATAAAGCTTGTATTAGTATGCAGACATTAAAAACACATTTAAGAAAAATTCAAACGTCCTCCTCAAATGTTGAGGTGGCTGTGGTGCAGAAGCAGCTGACCCTGATCGAAAGATCACAGGCTCGATTACAACCTTACCTGCCCATGTTTTGAAGTGTCCTTGGGCAAGACACTTAACTCACGATTACCTCTGGTGGTTATAGGTTGGCGCCAGTCTTCGGCAACAGTGTGTATATGTGTGTGTGTGGCGTAACCCTTGTGCTATCCTAGGCACCTTAACATTAGGAGTTGGGTCATCTAGACCCACAATGCTCTGAACCTTTTTTCGTCAATGATTTGTGATCTTCACTGGTGTCCATGGATTACATGAAATCTTTCCACCTTTATCCACCTTTGTCATGGTAGGGAGAACACGTCAATGTAAGGGTGGGGTCGTCTAAGATAGCACAAGGGTTAAAGGGACTGTCAAGGTAAATAGCAAGGTTAAGTGCTTTATAAGTACATGACATTTACTGATATCCCATGTTATCTACCTTGTCCAACTTCTTATGTTTTGTTCTTCAACATTTCATTTCAAATTTTTTGAAATTACTTTTGTTTCATTGTAATTTTGTTGCATTTGTTTTTTAGAAATGTGTTTTGGCTTCTGGAATTTTCTTTTGATTTCTAAGATGTAATGTTTTTTTTGTTTTGTTATTTTGTTTTGATTTTTTAATTTTCGTTGTAAAATACTGCTTTTGCATTAAGTAATTTGTTGATGTGATTTGCATTTCAGGGCCACTGTCCTTTTCTGAGGTTATGCCCTCCTTTGAATAGAATTAGAATGTAGACAAATGATGCCCTCACGTATTTAAATGTTATGTCTTTCCTTTAAAAAAAAAAGTTTAACTTAAAATTATAAGAGAAAATTTATTAGAGGTCAACTTGTATTTTTTTAAACAGTCAAGTTTGGTTTTGACAAGTTGCGCTATTTTTTCACAGCTCACATGACATTCCTGCTGCACCATTCTGCAGATGCTACATAGCTTCTGTGTTATCAAGTATTAAATGACTCACTATGGGTTGCTAGGATGTGGCTAGAGTCAGTGTTTGGCTTTTTCCCATATTGGTTTGTCATGCCTTCCCTCCCATCTATTTTTGTCTCAATCAGTGGCACTGCAGCAAAAAACTGATGATGTTAAAACTGTGCCTTTTGTCTTAAACACAAAGTAAGTGGCCCTCCGAATGAATCGTAGGGTGGTCCATTCTTGGAGTTTATCTGTATGGACAAACCAACTGTTTATCTGGATGGCAACAGTTGGTACAGGAGCAGAAGAGCAAAAAGAGAGAAAAAGATTATTCTCTCACATCTTGAAATATCTGAGTTTGAGCTACATAGCAGCACTTTAAGTAATGCTTGATGGATTCCCATTGGCCGGACAATTTTTTTTCACTCTACCCATAATTAGGGCTCAATGCTCTGTTGATGTAGATTTTAGGCTTATCTGGCAAAACCTCTGTTTCTAAAACACAAAGCTTTCCACTTACATTAAATCCTGTTGTGAAGCAAAAACAGTTTTTTAAGATCAAAATCAGTCTATAAGCTACAGGAGTAAATAACATAAAAAACATATAATTTTCAATAGACATTGATTGCAGCAATCCAGAGATCAAACAGAAAACAAACATTTTTATTTTCTTTAATAATAGCTTCAATAAGCGGGAAAATATAATTGGAAATAGGCCAGACATGCTGAATTGACCTTTATTGTTTTTGTGCGATCACTTAAAAATCGGTTCAATAATAAGAAATCCCAATATGGCATATGAACACTTCAGAGGGATCATGTGTTCTTTATTTTCCTTTCTCTAAAGAAAAAAAAAAACAGGTGGCTCTAAAAGCTAACGCTTAGCGTTGTTTTTTTTATTGGATTTTCAGTCTACAATATAAAGAAAGCATATTGGATTTGGAGAGCATCATTGGGCTGACTTCATGCTCCATAAGTTAAGTTGAATGGTAAAATGGCGTATACTTATATAGGCCTTTACTACCTTCATAGAAGGCCCAAAGTGATTTACAGTCACAGTCCCATTCACCCATGTACACACACATTATCACAGTGTTGGCGGCTCCACTGCCCTAAACTGGCGCCATCCTATAACTACTAAAGGCAATGTGCGGTTCCGTGTCCTGCTTAAGGACACTTCGACACATGGATGGGCAGGGCAGGAATCAAGCCTGCAATATTCCTCTGACAACAACCACGATTTGTGTTATAAAAATGCTGTAAAAAAAACTTGCATTTATCGGGATTAGCAACTGAGCATGTGGTTTGCTCACAATAAAATCGCAAAACATCTGCCATTGCCAAATAGCTTAAATTGATTTTTTAATTGACTCTCACTACATAGTGGTGAATATATTTTTCCCAAAAAAGGAGGACCCACTCCTCCATCGAATCTTATATAAAAATGGAGGAAAGAGCACACCAGTTGGCTATACCTTGTGCACATGGTAGAGATCTGGTAGAGATCAGCAACAGCAAAGTTGTAGCTGGTAAAAGTGTTGAACACCAAAGGATGGTGGTGTGTGGAATGACTGGTTGTGGGAAAATAGAACAGAAATAGAAGCAGAACAGTGGACCAAGTGGTGGAATCTGAAACAGGGAGAGTGCTGTGTGACTTTTTAGATGGAATTGAAACAGGCTTGTGAAGATGAGATAGATATAGATAGATAGAAGATTGAAGAGACATGTTAACTATTTGAGTAATTGGTGGCAACATACTGTTCAGGACAGACTTTAGAAATCTAGTGGGTAACACATCAAGGCAGCATGTAGACGAGCTCAAACGGGTGATGGTCTCTTGGACAGTTTGGTCAGTGACAGGTACAAAGTGAGTCAGCCTAGAGTGAATAGGTGGCCGTTGGATAGTTATATGTATTGTGGAGTTGATGGCTTTTTTAATCCCCTGAACCTTGTCATTAAAAAATACAGCAAACTCATCACATTTAGGTGTGCAAACCAGGTCTATTGGTAGCTGGGTTGGAGGGTTAGTTAATCTGTTTATTGTTGTGAACAGGATACGAGAGTTGCTGCTGCAACTTCAAATGATTTCAGAGAAGTACCTTTCCCTTGTTGACAGCATCTCAGCGTAGAATGAGTCTTCCCTGTTAAACGTCTTAAACCACAACGAACGCGCATCAAACAGTTTTTAAATCTTCTTGATGAAATCAGAGGTCAACAGTTTAGTTCTCCTTCAAGGTTTGTGTTTATTAACAGGCAAACATCCCAGATTTTGGTCCAAATCATCTGTCTAACTGAAAAACTTTTCTTATAATGTCTGGATTATTTTAAATGTTAAACTTAAGAAGAAGTAAAATAACATTTAGGAAACAGAATTAATGTGAAGTGGCCAACAGATACAATTAAACTAAATTGAAACAATTTAATCATCTAAAAAGAAATAAAACATTTTTGTTAAAGTTTTCAAAGACTTCATCTTTGATTAGTACAAGAGAAAAACTAATAAAACTTCAACATGTTTACTTTCTGTGTAGCTACAGAATACATAAATATGTTTTTTTTGTAAAATTTATCAAACATATTGTGATCATATTAAAATGATAAAAAATTACAGTTGCCTTTGCACCAACATTGAAAAAAACATTAAAAAAATAAATCACAATTTAGAAAGAATATATCTGTTTTTTTGTGAGGTTACATAAAATTGCATATTAATAAACTGGACGAAAAAACAACTACCCGGGTAAAATATCAAATAATTTAGTTGAAAATTATTACGGAAAACTAACTTAACTATTATTAATTATGATTAAAAAAAACAGCTGCATCTTCCTGCTTTTTCTGCCAATTTTATCACAAAAATGCATGTGAGATTGCGAAGGGACTGCACATCAATACAGACTATAGAGTTTCTCCTTTTTCAATTTTTGGATGCTGGTGTGCCGTGGGATTTTTGTCAAGGATAAAGTGTGCCTTGGCTCAAAAAAGGTTGAAAAACACTGACTTAAAGTAACTGAACGACCCTCTTTTTGGCCACAATGCTTTTCTCAAAAACAGAGTCAAGGCAGGGTCTAAAACGTTGGTGCCCATTCCAATCTTCTTGAATGTAAAATTACAGGTTCACACAAAGGTCTCTTGCTTCCTGACAGATTTTACATTGTGTAGTACTCAGTCTGCACAAAATCAAAAATATATACTGGGAACAAATTTCGTTTGACGATAATGATAGTCAAACGGCTGCTATTAAAGCACAATCACATTTGCAGTTTCTTTCTTGCTTTAGAGAAATGAAAACACTTCGTTAAATACATGAAAATTCAACTCTGTTAAAACTTCTGCCTTCAGCATTGGTTTGCTGGCCTTGAAGTACAATGGGAAAAACAACAAATTACAAAAACACAAAAACAATTTCAAACCCACCTAAAGAGAAATGCTGCATGCACTTTACCGAAATAATGTCTTTTGTTAGATATGAGAAATTATTTAGTTTGTGCAACTGTTCCTTTGTGTATATGCAAATTGGTGAGGAAACAAAACAAATTTTCTATCTTAGCCATATTCTTTTCTTATGTTCTTCATCAAGAATAGGTATTATCACCTCTGCTTTTAATTTTTACCAGTATTGGCCATATAATTTAGGAAAAAAACGAGTTATTCTACTTCTCCAATGTCCAGAACGCACTATTCCATTGGCACTACAATGTTGGACATATTTCTTTAGACTTAGTTTTGGTTTAAGACAATCATCCCACACAATTTCCAGACAGTCCATCACTGATAAGTCCTTGCTTCAGTATGACATGATCCCCCGTGTCAAAAACTCTTGAAAAATCAATACAAAGGATTGCAAGTAAGTATTGCTTTTTGTCCAGAGAATAGTAAAAAAACAACAACAATAAAATTGGGCCTCGCTGAAGCCAGACTGAATGTCTGGGAAATAACAGACTTCTGATAACTTGCAAGAATAAAAAACTCTAAAAAATAATATGTATAATTCTGTATGTTTGTAGAAAATATGATAAGAAATTCAGAAAATCTGATCTTCAGACAAAGAATATTAAAATGTGTTTCCAAGTACTTTTTTTTTTTAATAAATCTGAGTCTCAAAATCTCTGGATTTATATGCACGTCTGAGACTGGATTTCTATTTGGTTGGGGTCTGGAAACTGGCTAGACCACTCCAGAACCTGATATGCTTCTTATGGAGTCACTCCTTGGTTATCCTGGCTGTGTGCTTTGGGTTATTGTCAAGTTGGAAGACAATAAGCAGGGGAAACATCTGTTCCATGAATAATGTCAAACCATGACGTCTTAGTGTATTACCAACAGTAAACTTGGAAACTGTGGACCCAGTTCTTTGCTTGTCATAATCGGCTCCTCCTGTGTTGTTCTGTAGTTCCCAGTCTGAGGGAGATTGACAGTCACGTATAGCGTCTTCCATTTTCTAATAATTACTCTAATAGTGGATCTTATTTTCACCAAGCTGCCTGGCCATTCCCTTGTAGCCCTTTCCAGCCTTGTGAAGGTCTACAGTTTTGTCTCTGGTGTCTTTGGAAATCTCTTTGGTCTTAGCCATGTTAGTGTTTGGAGCCTTGGTGATTGCAGGTGTCTTTAACCCTTGTGCTATCCTACGGGGTCAAGATGATCATTGACGTGTTCTCCCTACCAGGACAGAGGTGGATAAAATTGGAGAGAACTTCATGTAATCCATGGAAACCAATAAAGATCAAAAATCTTTGAAGAAAAAAGTTTTATGAGTTCCAGATGACCTTATTCCCAATGTCAAAGTGCCTTGGATAGCACAAGGGTTAAGCAGCTCAAAGTGGTGCTTCTAATTTAGGATAATAAGTGGAGTGGAGGTGGACTATTTAAAAGCAGACAAACAGGCATTTGAGGTTCAGAACTCCAACTTGAACAGGTGTTCAAATACTTATTTGCATTAGTAGCATACGAATAAATTATTTTTAAAAATCATGCATTGTGATTTCCAGATTTTTAGATTATGTCTCTCACAGTGGACATGCACCTAAGACGAAAATGTCAGACCCTTTCATGATTTCTTAGTGGGAGAACTTGCAAAATTACAAGGTGTTCAAATACTTATTCACCTCACTAGGATGCTCACACAAGTTAAGTATCTGTACAACACGCATGTGTCGTACCTACTTGAACATTTTCATCTTATGGGCTCACGGGGTTGTGTATGATCTTAAAATTTGTTTGGGCACAAGTGTGCCTCGCCCATTTTTCCCCCGCAGACAAGCCTGTATCCACCTGTAAGGGCAGTTAGGGCTGAGACGAAAGATTCCAGCTTCAGGCTTTAACCCTTTAACAGTAGAGCTTTAGCTTCAGTGTTGACACTCTTTGGACTCTTTGTCCCTTCAACCGTTTACACAAATAATGCATTTCTAGCGGAAAAAAAGTGGCTTTGTGCTGATATGCAATAATTTTCTGCATTTAAGCGTTAACGCAATTGATGTAAATCTGCTGTTTCTGTTGCAGAGAAAAGCAGCTTTGCACCGCTTTGGAACACTTTACTAATAGTGCAAAATTGCTTTTCTCCACAACAGAATCTGTTGGAATTATGCTCATTGGGTAAACGGTCAATTTTTCACCCACAAGAACCCTTGGTGACATCAGTGTAACAGAAAAACATCAGTAACGGATTCCGTGGTCCACTGGGTTTGTGATAAAATACACTTTTTATTTATGTTATTTTTAAGAAGAAAAGTGTTTACGGTGTCCAAAGAGTGTGTGTTAGGTAGGTGTCACAGGCGACATTTGGAGTATTATAGGGTTAAGACAGTTCTTCTCCTGCTATAGTCACTTTTATCTTTTTTTTTTGTACACATTTAAATAGCTGAACTACCTGGACCTAAAGCACCAAAGTTTTGGATTTCAGACTTGTGTTGGGTTCTGACATTGTTATGTTACTTAATTTCAAATTTAAGTTTACGCATATTGACTTGATTCTTGAGCGGTCTCTTTTAATGGATGTCGTGTTCTGCGACAGGATACAGGCAGATTGTCATAGAGATGGAGGATGTGAAACATGGTTACATGATGCTTAATAGCCACACAATCAGCTCTTATAAAGCTGTTTTATTTTATTTTGGTCTCCCTCATTTGAAATTCATCTTCATCTAATTTCTTCAGTTCATGTATGTCACAGAAAACTAAATTTTTTTCCCAGATTTTCCATTTAAAATAGGATTGCTACTGAACAATGTTCCGTTGAAACATTTAAGGGCCTTTTGCCCTTTCCAAAGCTTTTATCTTTCAGTTGGGAGGCAGGAGCAAAACACTCAGATTAAAAAAAGTATAAATGTGTGATAGAAGATAATGCACAGATTAAAATAAATGCTAAAATAATTAGTGCTACTTCAGAGGTTTTTTGTCAGATACAACTAATACCACTTATGTCTAAATTAGGGTTTGAGAAATCAATATTCTACAACTTCTGTTAAACTTAGAAAAATAGTTTAAATAAAATAAATCTAAATAGATTAAAAGATTAAAAAAAACATGGTGTTTAAAAAAGAAAAAAATGACTGAAGAAATTCGTTGTTAGACACCTTTTTTAGTAGCTAAAAGTCTAATGATGGGAAAATATTTGTCAGATAAATTGTAAATGTAATGACCAAAAGAACGATCTCCTGAATACAAGTGGCTGAAATTAGCTTTCTTTGTTGGGCTTGGGCACTTCCATAGAGATAGGGAGAGGCGCTTGGTCACCCGCAGAGAGCTCGGAGTAGAATCACTTCTCCACATCGAGAGGGACCAGTTGAGGTGGCTCAGGCATCTGTCGATCTTCGTTACAATACTCACCTATAGTCATGAACTCTGGCTCGTGACCGAAAGAACGAGGTCCCAAATACAAGTAGCCGAAATGTGCTTCCTCTGTATGGTGGCTGGGCGCTTCCTTAGAGATTGAGTAACTGAGCTTCTCACCTTAAGAGAGCTCGGAGTAGAATCGCTGCTCCTCCACATCGAAGGAGCCAGTTGAGGTGGCTTAGGTGTCTAGTCCGTATACCTTCTTGACGCCTCCCTAGAGAGGTGTTCCGGGTAAGTCCCACTGGGCGGAGGCCCCGAGGAAGACCCAGGACCCGCTGGAGAGACTATGTCTCTCAGCTGGCCTAGGAATGTCTCGGGGTCTCCCCAAAGGAGCTGGAGGAAGTGGCCAGGGTGAGGAAAGTCTGGGCATCTTTGTTTAGACTGCTGTCAAAGATAGATAAATTGTAAACTTCTTCAAAAACATTGTTGACTAACAGCTGATCCTCTAAGTCATAAATCCTTTGCATGATTACACAAGAACAGTTGCACAGGTGAATTGTCTGACTTGAGGCAGAGGACAGTTTTTTCAGCAAAGTCCATTAATTTTTGATACTGAACAACTCGTCATGGTGTAACACGACATATACCTGGTGGATGAGGACTAACCAGTGGAGGAAAGTGGTACATATACTAAACATTATGTTCAGTGTTTCAACGTATCGTTTCAGTGGGAAAGCTCATCTGTTACTGCTTGTTTTTGTCCAGATGAAGCAAAAGTTGGCTTCAAGGAAACAAAATATACAAATAGTTTCCCTAGATTGCTTTCATTGAAGAAAAAAAACACCAATAACTGATTATTCACCGTGTATCAGCAATTACTTTTGTCAATGAATGATTACATTATTTATAAACACATATTTACTTTGTATCAAGCAATAAGTGAGACAGAAAGACAGGGATTAAACTATTTAAATTAAAGGCAACATTGCTGTTGATGGTCAAATTTAATGGGGATACTGTCTTGCCCATCATAGGACAGACCGATTGATTTACAATCTTGCTGTTGTGATAAACTCTGGAATAATGTATGTCAACCCATGTTCTGAATATCTGGCCTTCGGGTTACCAACTGGGGTTGAAGCCAGCGCAATGGTGAAGAACATTCAGGCTATGTGATAAGAATTTCTTTATTAGGTGTCCATCACCACTTTTTAATGGACACCCTCAGGGCTCCAGACTGCGAAAATTTGAGAGTGTGCGACTGAATTTTATATCCAGTCGCACATGTGCTACCAGTAAATTTGCCTCCCTCACCCTCCGTATTTTTTATACATTCTTATACAAACGTTGAATGTCAATGATCAATGAAATGAGCAATGAAATAATCAATGAGATGCGAGCGCACATGCATGCAAACACACTCACACACACACTCGCACACATACTCAATGAAACGCGAGCACACACTCGTGTCTCATTGAGTGATGCCTGAGGCGGTCAATACGTGTGAGAAGAAAAGGAAATGGCCACTGTAAGTAGCTAAAATGCGTGGAAGGGGAGGGGCCTAGAGATAATCGACCGCGCGTAAACATCTATGGGAAGGAAACGGAGACAAATATCATCACAACCTGATATGTGCGTGTGTCTGAGCTCTGAGCAAGTAAACTATTGATTCGTTCTTCCGACCTGAAGCTAGTGTACTAGTGCTAGAGTCTACAGTCTCACCATCGGATGATGATGCAGCAGTGACGTGCAGTGAGGTGAGGCAAGTGAGGCAGAGCCTCACCTGTCATAATCGTGATAAAATAGAAAAAGGTAAATTAATTAAATATTTCTTTTCCACTGATCTGTGTTAAATATACATTTTCAGTCAACTCAACATGTTTTCCACAGATTTTGAGGTTAAAATTTGAGTGTTGCGCGATCACAGACGGAGCGGAAACTCCGGATGAGGCTCTGAAGCGCTTTGCCTCATGTCTGTCGGCAGGGCTCAACGTTAACAGAGACGTGCAGTGGAAGAACTGCTATAGACCTGCAGAAACGGCTTTCCACCAGGGGGCAGACGTGAGCTGACAGCTGCCTTGTAGCTACACTGGTGCCGTAGAAAAAGACCAAGAACGTTTTTCTCCATTGAGAGGAGAAACTCATTTAAAGAAAAATAAGGAAGACTTTTTAAACAGATCATAGAGGTTTTTGTGCTAAAGGATCAACACATGGACTCAAACAGTAAGGCCAAACACGTTTTTCAATGTTTGTTTTTTAAATGACATTGGAGTGGGTAAAAATGTAAGTAAAAATTGTAATTACATGAATTTTACATGATTTTACTAAAATCATTTATATTATTTTTTATGATGATCAACATTTAGTAACACTGATTAAATACCAGGAATAGTTACTGATGGTCAAATATGTGCTGAACACATCTGGATTCTTTAATTTGTTTACAGTACATGTGAATAATTTATAAACAAGGAGAGTGTTCTATCCATCTATAGAAGAAATAATCTCTGTAGGACAAATATGATCTTGTGTGTATTTTATAAGCTCTTAGCTGCCGTTCAATGAATGGTGGAATAGTTAGTTATTTCATTGTCAATCTCCACCCCAGAGGAGTCAGTGCCTCACCAGTCATCAACCTCACCGCACGTCACTGTGATGCAGAGTCAGACGTTGGTGTGGCGAAAAAAGCCCGCACTCACCATTTTTAGAAAGACTGGCTGAAAGAATTCAGCCTGCTGAGGTATTATAAGCAGCCGAACTATGTGAATTGCGAATACTGCAGCAGCTACCCCAGAACGGCGGGGAACACAAAGTTTGCCGATAGTACAGGCACTTCTCATTTTAAACACAATACAATGATTAAACACAATCTCAGCCTGAAACATCGAGTATGTCGTGACATGTATATAAATCAGAATACAACGCCACTGTCGGTTGCTTTTAAAAGACAAATGTCTGTAAATCAGAGCACAGATGAGGCAGAGGTGTAATTTAACACGGCCTACTTGGTTGCTAAAGAGGAACTACCCTTCACCAAATACAAAAGCCAGCTCGACTTTCAAAGGAACAATGGCTTAAAACTTCACAAAACATACAACAACGATAAAGCATGCGCACAATTCGTTGGAGTAATTGCGGATACTTCAAAGGTGAAGACTTGCACTAAAATCAAGGATGCTCCGTATTTATCAATTATGATCGATGGGGACACCGACATTAGTAGATTTGGTTAGCATGTTGATTTACGGTATGCGCCCCTAAATTTTCTGGTTGTGCCCCTAAAATTTTCAGTTGGGGGCCACTGTGCTCCTAGTGAAAAAAGTTAGTCTGGAGCCCTGACCCTGCTGTCAATCAGAATTGAGTATTCACATGGACCATGGTAAGTCAGCCAATGTGAGATCATTTTAAGTTTCAAACTTGGTTATTTCGGCTCTGATATGCCACTCCACTTCTCCATAATTTTCTTGCTCATGGTGGTATCTTATTGGTTAAACGTACCTAAACATAGGTAAGAGTGAATCATAGGTGGAAGCTGCTTTAGCAAAGGTAGGAAGGTCAGAAGTGGAGTTCTCACACATCAAGGAAAAGATCATTTTACAGTTGGGAGGAACTGTAGAGTAGACACAAATTATGTGTTGAAGCTTCATGTACTCTCCAAAAATTGTAATAAATGTTCCAGTCCTCTACATCTTAAAACTGCTAGTAGCATTACTTAGGGGTTGTGACGTGATAATTTAAACATTAGCATTATTATAAATTTTGATGCCAATATTTTTTCTTTTATCGCAAATAAATATCAGCCACAAATATCAGTTTCTATCCTCCTTCACTACTAATAATTGTTATCAGATCTTAAATCAGTCACTAATTCAAAATTCTTATATATTACAACAGAAAATCTCACTGTTTGTGTGTTTAAGCCTATTCTGAATAACACACCATTACTGGCAGATCTTGCAGCAACATCATAACTATTGTTTTTCTTTCATTTCTTTCTTTAAAGATCAGTAGTCACTCAAAATGACATGTGGAGCCATGAGGCTTGTTAAAGTTCTGTTGGTTTGCAGATTGCTCAGGAGAGTTTGACTAAAAGTTCCCTGAAGCAGACTGGTGAGAACATTTTGTTATTCAGCAAAATCTATTGGTGTGTGGAAAGAGTTGAATCATAGGAACACAAGGTGAGTACTCTCTAAGTCTTTCAACAGTACTTTTTTTAAACCAAATACCGGTATGTGTAGTATCGAATCAATTTTTTAAATCATTGCAAGGAGAAAAATACAGAACAGAAAACATAATCCAAATGCTCTCACACACACAAACAAATGCACACACACAGTATATCAAAACACAAAGAAAAAGAGTTTTACTTAACATAATTTAGAATCCATATATATATGTATATATTTTGTATTAATGGAAATGGGTCAATTACAATGGAAATGGGGCAATTACCATAACAATGGCGAGCAATTAACATCACCCAGTGAAGGTCCTTGGGCAAGACCCCTAAATTCTACTGCCTACCTCAGAACATGAGAGACAATGAACCACATGTCATGCCGGTTCAGACGTCGCCCGGCCAAATAAGGTCTGTGTCAGGTGCTGGGGGACCAGAACACCCTGATGAAAAGTGGGCTACTGGAACAAGAAGGAAATGGACTAGATGTGAGAACAAGGCTCTGTTAGAATGCTACTACTCAAGTAATCCTAACCAGAGGGGTTACATGCAAAGAATGTGGAATGAATGGATGCTTCGAAACTCACAATCAAGGTTAACTGCCAAACAACTGGTAGCCCAATGCTCTAACATCCACAAACGGCTATTCCTATCACAGCTTGAGATTGAAGCGATACAATACAATTGCAATACCACGGGAGAGCCAGAACAGCAGGTCAGAGAAGACGCTATACCACACTCCCACCCTGAGCTTGGGTACACAGCCCCGACAACTACAGATATGCTGAACGAGGCAGCAACTGACCTAAAAGACAAGATCATGTCTAGAATGACCACTAGGCAACCCCGACACCAGCTACAACAGTTAAGAGATGTACCGCCTGAAAGTCTTCTGGAAACTATGAATGAAGCATTGAGGGCAATTCCTACCACAACCATCACAGAAACCGATGAACTGGTTTACAGTTCAGCAGCAGTGATCCTTGAGATGCTTGGCTATAAGAGATATCATGGAAGAAAACAATATCCACCATGGAAGCAACGGTTAGAGGCCAAAATCAAGGCAACTCGGAAGGATGTGAGTAAGCTGACAGAGGCTCAAAGAGGTACAACGAGAAAGCAAGTACCTAAGAGATACAGCCAGATGCCCATACCTGGAGCACTGGAAACTGCCAAACAAAGGCTCTTAGCCTTGAGCAGCCGCCTAAAGATGTACACAAGAGACAACGAAGCCAGACGGATGAACGGGCTGTTCGCAACTCAGCCTGCTAAAGTGTACACTCAGTGGCAGGGTCAAAACAGCCGAGCAGACCCACCAAGGCTGGAAACTGAACAGTACTGGAAAAGCATATGGGAGAAAGAGGCAGCACATAACAGCAATGCCCAGTGGCTGATCTCTCTGAGAAAAGAACATAGCAATATCCCTGAACAGAATCCAGTAACGATCACAGTGGCAGAGATCCAAGAAAGAGTCACTGGACAGCACCGGGCCCTGACATGATACATGCCTACTGGCTAAAGAAACTCACCGCACTCCACGAGCAAATGGCGCCCCCCGAGGCGAATGTGTTTGCTCGGGCTGCTCTAGAATGCCGGCTTTTTGTTATTTTTTGCGTATTTATTTTGTTTACTGCACTGCACAGATGCCATGCAGGACTGGCATACCACAGGCAGACACTGCTTAACATTACAGACCTGCATCATTTAGGATATAATGGATTTATACCTCCGGACCTGCAATTCATTGTGCGCCCTAATGACCACCACCGCCACAGCCATCGGGATGCCCCTGGCGCGCCGGCCTCCTGCGAACCAGCTGACCTGAGGAGAGTGCTTCAATTCAGAGACGGCGCTGCAAGAGAGGGAAGAGGGGGGGCTCCCCGCTCGGCTAAAAGCCCGTGCAACTCGACCACCGCTAGCCAGCCTCATGCTAGCCAACGTGCTGTCTCTGGACAACAAACTGGACGAACTAAGAGCCATGATGACGACACTGCGGGAAATAAGAGAGTGCTGCGCTCTGATTTTCACCGAAACGTGGCTCTCAGAAAACGTCCCAGATTCCGCTCTGCAGCTACAGACGCACTCCATTCAACGGGGAGACCGGACAGCAGCCTTCGGTAAAGCGAAGGGGGGCGGTGTGAGTGTGTTTATCAACAACACGTGTTGTGGGGACGTACGGACTGTTCACCAGCACTGTTCGCCTGTTGTAGAGTTTTTGTTGCTAAAGTGCCGTCCCTACTACCTCCCAAGGGAGTTTACAGCCGTGATTTTAGCTGCTGTTTACATTCCCCCGCGAGCCAACTCTGCAGCTGCTCCCGGCAAGCTCCATGACGTCATCAGCGTACTAGAGACGGTTCACCCTGATGCTCTTTTTATTGCTGCGGGTGACTTTAATCAGTGCAATATTCGAACCGTATTTCCCAGATATTACCAGCATTCCCACTCGTGACGAGAACATCTTGGATCATGTTTACACCAACATAAAGGGTACATAAAGGGTCGCCCCCGCCCCCACTTGGGACACTCGGACCACATCTATTTGTTTCTGTACCCATCCTACAGACAAGACTCAAACAATCTAATCCAGTCACCAAACAGGTTCAGCTCTGGACCCCTGAGACGGAGAGCAAATTGCAGGACTGTTTCATGACAACAGACTAGGATATGTTCAAAGCTGCAGCCACTCTGGAGGACTCTTCTTCTTCTGTCAGCATACAGGATTGACTGGCATAGGCTGACTATGTGACTGGATACATCAGCACTTATGTGGAGAACATTGTGTGTGTGGGGAACATTGTGCCCACCATCCAAGTCAGGAAGTTTCCCAACCAGAAGCCCTGGATAAACGGCCATGTACGTCACATGCTGCGTGCTCGCTCCACGGCATTTACATCTGGCAATGAGTCTGAATACAAAGCTGCGAAGTACGGCCTGAGAAAGGCCATCACAGCAGCGAAAAGACAGTCAGAGAGAAGTTGGATGGCTTCTATTCCACTGCCGACTCTGGCCACATGTGGAGGGGTTTGCAGCACATCATGGACTACAGAAGCAGCACCAGCACCATCAGTGCTGCAGACAACCTGCCCGACGAGCTCAATGCATTCTACACCCGCTTTGAGACGTCCACCCCCACACGGAGGGACCATTACACTGTTGGACCATCACACCCCCCTCACCCCCACCAGTCGTCTCATCAGCCTAGGTAAACAAAGCCCTGAGGAGGATCGACACCCGCAAGGCGACAGGTCTGGACAACAATCCTGGACGAACCCTCAGAGCATGTGCTGACGAGCTGACAGACATTCTCACCTCCATATTTAACCTCTCTGCCAGAGAGTCGTCCCCTCCTGCTTCAAGACCACAACCATTGTTCCCCTCCCCAAGAAGAGCCTTCCCACCTGCCTGAATAGATAGATAGATAGATAGATAGATAGATAGATAGATAGATAGATAGATAGATAGATAGATAGATAGATAGATAGATAGATAGATAGATAGATAGATAGATAGATAGATAGATAGATAGATAGATAGATAGATAGATAGATAGATAGATAGATAGATAGATAGATAGATAGATAGATAGATAGATGACTTTATTAATCCCACAATGGGGAAATTTCATTTATCTGTGGCAGCAACACGACATTCAGAAATAATCTATATAATGTAACATCAATAAAGGACATCACAAATTACATTTATATTAGATAATTAAAAATATTACTAAAATTATTATGAAAAATTATTATCAAAAATGAGATTCTTATTAAATAAAGAAATAAATATTAAATAAATACAGCTGCAAAAGTGTAAAAAACATGCGGTCTGCAAAACATGTAAACTGTAAAAAAAACATTACAAATTTTTTTCAAAATACAGAAATAACTAATGAAGTTCACACCAAGAACAAAAACAAACAACTGTTCAGGAACAAAAAAACAATTTAAAATTGAAAAACAACAACTACAACAAAAGTAAATGAATCAATGACTAAACAGAAAAACACCCCTGGGACCGTGGAGTGTCACTTTGACATGGTGTTGTACAGTCTGATGGCTGTGGGGAGGAATGACCTGCGGTAGCGCTCCTTCTTACACTGAGGGTGCAACAGTCTTGTGCTGAAGGAGCTGGTCAGCGCCTCTACAGTTTGGTGTAGGGGGTGGGAGGGGTTATCCATGATGGATGTCAGCTTAGCTAACATCCTCCTGTCCGCCACCTCCTCGATGGACTCAAGTGTGCAGCCCAGGACAGAGCCGGCCCTCCTAACCAGTTTGTTAAGCCTCTTCAAGTCTCTGCCTGCACTGCCCCCCGCCCAGCACACAATTCCATAAAGAACCACTTAGGCCACCACAGTGTCGTAAAAGGTCCTCAGCAGCTGTCTGCACATGCCAAAGGACCTCAGTCTCCTCAGCAGGTGAAGGCGACTCTGGCCCCTCCTGTACAGAGCATCCGTGTTGTTGGACCAGTCAAGTCTGTTGTTCAGGTGAACACCCAGATATTTAAATGTGTCCACGACCTCAATGTCTGAACCCTGGATGTTCACCGGTGACTGTGATGGTGAGGACCTCTTGAAGTCCAGTATCAGCTCCTTTGTCTTGCTGGTGTTAAGCAGCAGGTGGTTAACTTCACACCAGCTAACAAAGTCAGTGATGACCCCCCCTGTACTCCTGCTTATCCCCCCCTGATACACAGCCCACAATGGCACTGTCATCTGAGAACTTCTGCAGATGACAGTGGTGGGAGTTGTAGGTGAAGTCTGATGTGTACAGGGTAAACAGGAATGGGGAGAGCACAGTCCCTTGAGGTGCCCCCGTGCTGCAGACCACCACATCAGACACACAGTCACGCAGCCTCACAAACTGTGGCCTGTCTGTGAGGTAGTTGATGGTCCAAGCAACCAGATGTTGGTCCACACCTGCAACCTCCAGCTTCCTCCTCAGCAGTGATGGCTGAATTGTGTTGAAAGCACTGGAGAAATCAAAAAACATGACTCTCACAGTGCTCCCAGGGGCCTCCAGGTGAGACAGGGCCCGATGCTGCAGGTAGATGATGGCGTCATCCACCCCGATGCCTGGTCGATATGCAAACTGCAGCGGGTCCAGTGCTGAGCTCACCTGAGTGCGGAGATGGCTGAGGATGATCCTCTCCATAGCCTTCATCAGGTGGGAAGTCAAGGCGACAGGTCTGAAGTGGTTCGGTTCCGTAGGACGAGGTACCTTTGGAACCGGAACCAGGCAGGAAGTCCTCCAGAGGACTGGTACCTTCTCCAGTCTGAGGCTCATATTAAATATGAACAGCATCACCACACAGAGCTGGTCTGCACACTCCCTGAGGAGCCTGGAGGTGATGCTGTCAGGGCCTGTTGCCTTCCTGGCCTTTGTTCTCCTTAACTCCATCCTAACCTGATTCAGGGTGAGGCAGAGGGGGGTTGGAGGATGGGTGGGCGGTGGCTGGTCTGGTGCTGTGAGTCGTTGGGGGGGTCCCTTTGCTTCTGTTGGAAGAAGGGGAGAGTGGACTGTTTGGTGCCGAGGTGGTAACAGCTGCAGCTGGGAGGAGACGCCTGAGCTGGAAAGGTGTGAAGAGGGGGCCGAGTGGGTGGAGACTGGGGGCTGGGCAGAATCAAATCTGTTAAAGAACAGGTTCAGTTCATTTGCCCAGGCTTTGTCACTTGTGACCTGGCGACCATTTCCAGCCTCAGCATGTCCTGAGATGTGTTTTAGACCCCTCCACACATCACGGATGTTGTTCTGTTCCAGGCGCTGCTCCAGCTTCTTCCTGTAGCAGTCCTTGCACTTCCTGATCTTATATTTCAGGTCCCTCTGTACTCTGCGTAGCTCCTCCTTGTCCCCAGAGAGAAAAGCCCTCTTCTTCTCATTTAGGAGGGTCTTCAGCTCAGGAGTGACCCAGGGCTTGTTGTTGGAAAAACACTGCACTGATTTTGTTTGAACTGTGTTTTCCACACAAAAATTGACATAGTCCGTGATGCAGTCAGTAAGACTGTCAATGTCCTCCCCGTGTGGACTGCAGAGAACGTCCCAGTCTGTGGTGCTAAAACAGTCCCTTAGTCGCTCTGTTACTTCCTCAGTCCAGATCTACACCGTTTTAATCTGTGGTTTCTGCTGTTTCACCACTGGAGTGTACGCAGAGGAGAGATGGACCAGGTTGTGATCAGAGCGTCCTAAAGGGGGGAGGGGGGCAGAAGCATATGCATTCTTGATGTTAGCATAGAAAAGGTCCAGAGTTTTTCTGTCCCTCGTATGACAGTTCACATACTGGGTGAAGTTGGACAGGGTGGCGGAGAGGGGGGTGCATGCATGGTTAAAGTCCCCAGAAATCAGGATCAGGGCCTGCGGGTGTTGTGTCTGCAGCTGGGACACGGTGCTGTGCACGCGCTCACAAGCGACAGCAGCGTCAGCCGACGGGGGGACGTAAACAGTCACCACCAGCACATGGGAGAACTCCCGTGGAAGGTAGTACGGCCGAACGCTGACTGCCACCAGTTCAATGTCCTTGCTGCAGTGCTGTTCTTTCACAGTGATGTGGTTCGGATTACACCACCTGTCATTCACGAACACCGCCAGACCACCGCCTTTCTTCTTTCCTCTCTGCGCCGCGCTCCGGTCCGCCCGCACCTGCGTGAATCCAGTAACTGAGACCACGGAGTTTGTCATGTCCTGGTTGAGCCACGTCTCGGTGAAACACAGCAGGCTGCTCTCACGGTACACCCGCTGCAGACGCATGAGCGCTGTTAACTCGTCCAGCTTGTTAGAGAGCGCGCGGACGTTTCCCATAGTAACGGATGGTAAACATGGCTTGTACCTCCGTCTTCTCTCCCGGCGTTTAACTCCAGCTCTGCAGCCTCGTCGTTTCCTTCGTATTTCAGCTGGAACATCTGGCTTTCCAGCGAGGAGAATCTCAACTCGTCCAAGAGCTAACAGCTGATCTCGAGTGTAAACAATGGAGCTGCATTCTAACGGATCCCCCGAGGCCGGTTCAAAAAGTTGAGAAAAAATAAAAAAAACAAAAAGCAAAAGTAATGATGTTCCTGTCCTTTGTCGCAGAACTTTGTAATAGTTGTTGAAAAATACAAAAAACATAAATAAGTTGGAAGAAAATATTAAAAAACGCAAAGTAAGGAACGCAAAAAGGTAGAGCTGCCCAGATAAGCTGCCACACACGCTGCGCCATGGTAACGAATGACTACAGACCGGTAGCACTCACTCCGATCATTATGAAGTGCTTTGAGAGAGTGATGCTGACCCACTTTCAGAGCAGCATCTCAGACACACTAGACCCCCTGCAGTCCGCATACTGGCCCAACAGGTCCACCTCAGATGCCATTGCCGCAGCACTGCACACCTCCCTCTCACACCTAGAGAATAAAAACTCCTACATCAGGATGCTCTTTATTTACTAGAGTTCTGCATTCAACACGGCCGTTCCCCTCAAACTTGCCCACAAACTGTTCTCCCTTGTAATACACCCCCATCATCTGTGACTGGCTCCTGGACTTTCTGACTGGCAGGCCTCAGTCTGTCAGAATAGGGAACAGGACTTCAGCCAGCATCATCACAAACATTGGAATACCACAGGGCTGTGTTCTCAGCCCGTACACCCTGTTCACCCATGACTGTTATGGCAGGTGGGTGGAAGATGGAATCCAAATGCAGACCTTACGTTCCAGGTAACAAGTTTTATTTTGACCAGAATGAGGATGGCAGGCTGGCAGTTTTGCAGGCAGGCAGGAAGGAAGGCAGCAGGGCTGACAAGCGGGCATGCAGGCAGGTAGATAGACAGATCAGCTGGCAGGCAGGATCTTGGGAGGGAGAAACAGTCAGATTAGGACACGTAAAAATTACTGGGCTCTGATTGTACTTGCCAAAATTGTTACCAGAGGTGAACATTAGTCTGGCGTTGGCTGGAGGTCGATCAGGCATTTTAAGTAGAGTGGCTGACGAGGAGCAGATGAGGAGCAGGTGCGTGACCAGGTGCCGGTGTGGCTCAGGCAGTGGATGACAGCATGCCCACAGGATCACAACAACGACTGTGTGGCCTCTCATAAGGATAACATCATCCTGAAGTTCGCTGATGACACCTCTGTGATAGGGCGCATCACTGGCGGGGACGAAGCACCTACAGGAGGGAGATGGCCAGTCTGGTGACATGGTGTGAGGACAACAACCTCACCCTCAACACAGACAAGACAAAGGAGATGATAGTGGACATGAGGAAGGAGACAAGGAACCCTCATCAGCCGCTTCTTATCCAGGGTCTGGAAGTGGAGAGGGTGAGCAGCTTCAAATATCTGGGGGTCCACCTCAGCCAGGACCTCACCTGGACACTCAACACCTCACAGCTGGTTAAGAAAGCTCATCAGTGGCTGTACTTCCTGAGGAGGCTGAGGAAGTTCGGCATGTCCCCACAGATCCTCAGCAGCTTCTACAGCTGCATGGTTGAGTCCATTCTGACCTGCTGCATCACTGTATGGTACGGCAGCTCTACCTCCATGGACCCCAAACGCCTGCAGTGAGTGGTGAAGACTGCGTCCAAGATCATCAGGACTCCTCTGCCCTCGCTGCAGAGCATATACAAACGCAGGGTCTGCAGGAGAGTTGCCTCCATCGTCAAGGACCCCACCCACTCGCAACAAGGTCTGTTCACTCTCCTCCCCTCAGGATGGAGGTACAGGAGTGTGAAGTGCAGGACCACCAGACTCAAGAACTCTTTCTTTCCCTCTGCCATCAGACTCCTTAATAGCTGACAGGAGTCTGAAACAATAAACTGCACCTTGCACACCCTTGCACATCCTCATCGTTCGCAACTGTTATTATCACTTTTTGCACATTTGCACTTTTAGAATTTGCCATTCGACATCTTGTGTTTTTGTGTGTATGTTGTGTGTGAATTTTTTCAGTTTCCTCTATACTTTTTGGCATTCGGAGCAGACAGCGAAGAAAGAATTTAATTGTGCAGGGAAACCAATTTCTTACTGTGCATATGATAATAAACCCTTTGAATCTTGAAATGAACCAGCTGCTAAGAGATGGGACTCACCCTGAATAGCTAACGGAAGGGCGAACAATCCTAATCCAGAAGGATCCCTCAAAGGGTGCAGTCCCATCCAACTACCGGCCAATAACCTGTCTCTCCACAACATGGAAGCTCATGTCAGGCATCATTGCAACCAAGATAAATAGGCACATGGATCTATTCATGAGTAACACACAGAAGGGCATTGGTAGAGACTCCAAAGGAGCCAAACACCAACTCTTGGTTGACAGAACAGTCGCTCAAGACTGCAGGTCATGACACACCAACCTGTGCACACCCTGGATTGATTACAAGAAAGCCTATCACTCAATGCCACACACGTGGATCACTGAATGCTTGGAGCTGTACAACATCAACAGGACTCTAAGAGCCTTAACATGGAAACTCAATGAAGCTGTGGAAAACCACCCATGAAGCCAATGGGAAGCCACTTGCACAAGTGTCCATCAAATGTAGGATATACCAAAGTGATGCTCTGTCCCCACTGCTGTTCTGCAGAGGCCTTAACCCCCTCAGCCAAATAATCAACAAGACTGGCTATGGATATCGACTCAGAAATGGGGCAAACATCATTCACCTCCTCTACATGGATGACATCAAGCTATATGCTAAGAGCGAGCATGACATTGACTCCCTGATCCACACCACCGGGATCTACAGTACTGACATTGGGATGCCTTTCGGGCTCAAGAAATGCAACCGTATGGTGACAAAGAGAGGCAAGGTAGTCCAGACAGGAGGGGTCTCACTCCCAGAAGGAACAATAGCAGACATTAAGGACAGTTAGAAGTACCTTGGAATTCCGCTGGCAAACGTCAACCTGGAGCAGGCAACAAGGAAAGCTGCAACAGCTACCTCCAATGAGTAAGGCAAGTCCTCAGAAGCCAGCTCAATGGCAAAAATAAGACCCCGGCACAAAACAGCTACGCACTGCCAGTTATCAGATACCCTGCAGGAATAATAAGATGGCCAAAGGAAGAGATACAGACCACGGATGTTAAAACACGAAAGCTCCTCACCATGCATGGAGGGTTCCATCCCAAATCCAGCACCCTGAGACTGTATGCTAGCCGCAAGGAAGGACGCCGAGGACTAGTGAGCGTAGAAGCCAATATCCAGGATTAAACATCCAAGATGCATGAGTATATCAAGCTGAAGGCCGCAACTGACAGTGTGCTCAGTAAATGTCTCAGGCAATGGAGAGAAGATGATACAGTGCTGGAGGACAGATCATCATGGGAGGACAAACCCTTGCATGGGATGTACCACCGGACCATTACTGAAGTGGCTGATATCAAGAAGTCCTACCAATGGCTCGCAAGGGCTGGCCTACAGGACAGCACTGAAGCGCCATAGAGGCACAGATCTACCACACCAGACAAGACCCAAGGTGAAGGCTGTGCAAAGAGGCGCCTGAAACAATCCAGCACATCACTGCAGGGTGTAAGATGCCGGCAGAGAAAGCATACATGGAGCGCCACAATCAAGGGGCTGGAATAATATACAGAAACATGTGTGCAGAATATGGACTGGACACCCCAAGGTCAAAATGGGAAACCCCTCAGAAGGTGGTAGAGAATGAGAGAGCAAAGATCCTGTGGTACATCCAGATCCAGACTGACGGATGGTAATGGCGAACCAACCAGGCATTGTAGTGGTGGATTAAGAACAGAGAAAAGTCGTTGTGCTGGATGTGGCAGCACCAAGCGATGGGAACATCCGGAAGAAGGAACACGAGAAACTGGAGAAATGCAAAGGGCTTAGAGAAAAACTGGAGAAAGCATGGAACATGAAGGTGACAGTGGTTCCTGTGGTAATTGGATCACTCAGGGAACTAACCCCTAAGCTGGAGGAGTGGCTACAACGGATACCTGGAAAGACCTCAGACTTTTCAGTCCAGAAGAGCGCAGTGCTTGGAACAGCTAAGATACTGCAGGACCCTCAAGGTCCCAGACATCTGGCAGAGGACTCGAGCTTGTGTGAGAAACGGTGAGAGGGGCGTTTTTTTTATTTTTTTTATCTGATTCGTGAATGTCTGATCCTTTGTCTTGATCTTATTTTTTTAAATACATATCTATTAAATATATATCTTCAAAAACTTTGCTTATATCTTTTAACTCAATATATTCCAAAAACAATATGTATTATGGTGCATTGCATCTTGGAAAAAACAAAAAAACAAAAGTATAAATAAATGGAAAAATAAGACAAGCAAAGCAAAACAGAATTTACAACTTTAAATTATTTCTCTTTTTGGCCACTGTTTTAAAACACCCTCCCACTGGGGACAAATGTACCAACGTCTCTGTTCTGCCAATGCGAGACAGCTCACTGATGCCTTTGTAGAGCTCTTTAAAATAAAAAATAAATCTGATATTTCTACTTCCATGATGAAGCGATGAGGTCTGGTCAAGTAAAAGTTTTGTTGGTAGCTTCTCCCACACACAAGTCGATGAACACACTTTTGGACAAGCATCCAGCAGTGAATTTGACACATGTAAAAAAAGGTGGCGGGTGCAAATTTGATGCGCGAATCAAGCCATTGTCATTTTGGTTGAATAGAAAAGCAAAGTACTCCGACACGAATGACCAAAATACCATGTACGCGCAGGTGGGTGGGCGGTGGATCCACGGTACTTGTGTGTTTTGAATCGTAGCTACTGAGCCGTAGCCATGATCCGCTGCACCCTTAATGTTTAGACATAGTAATATTCTTCAAAAAGTATTGGCATCTTCAACATGTCTTCTGTAAAGGATTTTTTTCTGATTCACCCCAATAAAAAGAGTTTCTGGCATTGTCTTATTCAGGACTTGAGCTTACGTGGTTGGACTTGGTCTTTGCTGAAACCTGCAACAAAAGCTAAGCACAGGTCTTCTCTAACATCACACTTCCTGTGTTAAATTGCATACAGCAGCTGCATAAGCTGCCCTTGTTCAGTTAGTTTACATTGAAAACATAAAATAGGCAGTTTTTCTCCCAACAGTTGAAAATAATTGGAAGAAAAATTGATCTTTTTTGTTTTGGAATTGGTCTCCTGATGAAAGGACACAAACAATGAAAGAATGTTGCTGTACAGATGTAAAGAATTTGTAACAAAACCCAGAAACTACACATGGAAGCGCCTTTATGGATTATTTAAACAAAAGCAGAAGGAGGATTACATTTGTTTTTAAAGCGCAGCTTTATCTACTGTAGCTCTGGAGCATAATCAGACAGGTTGGTGGAAATGCATAAAACAAAGACCTGTGCAGCACATAAATCTACATTCACATTAGTCCTGTTGAGTCCTGACTAAGACAGGCAGCACATCAATCTGGTTCTTTTTACTTTCAAGTGATCTCACTTTCTCCTATGCAGATGGATAGGGTAAGGATGATATCACCCTTCATTCCTGCTGTCTTTTCTTTCCATCATGACAGCAGCTCAGTCAGGAGATTCCTCTGGTCTCGGCAGGCTGCCAGCATCAGAGCAATGAGGTGCTGCCTGGAGTAAGAAGTCTGGAGAGCTGAGATATAGTGTCCATTGTTCAGAGAGTCCCTCATTTGTCCAACAGATTGGACTTGCAGTGCATGAAGTTTTTATTTACTGGCCCCAGAGATCAACAGACATGAAATGTGACAGGTAAACAAGACAGGTTAATTATCAGAGCTACAGATACAATATGTCCTGGATTGAGTTTTAACAGTGGCTCCTTTAACATTTAGCTAATGCTGTGCATTAACATTTATTTGTTAAGTGCTGAACATCATCTGCCACTTCTACTTTAAAGATTTTGTCCTGAAGACCTTCTAAGACCCACTCCAATGAAAATCCAGCTTTTGGTGTTTTCCTTTGATTTTGTTTTGTTTTGGGGAAATAAAATAAGTATTGGTTAGGTATTGCACAGAAATGCAAGAAAAAAAAAACCTTCAGTAGTAATCATTAAAATGTGTTTGAACATTTACTGGAAAACGAAGTAAAATATCTGACTCATTCCACCTTTTTTCTTTTATGTTGGCCTTAGGATTTGCTCTATCCATCCTCATCCACATGAAAATGTATGTCACAGTGCTTAAGTTGCACTGTTACATCTAACTGTATACCAGTAAACACAGCTTTTAAGTGGTACACATTTGTTTTATGCCTTGATGGTTCAAAAGCATTTGCTGCTGTGTGTTATCTTCCCTGGTGTGCTTAAGGGCTTGGTGTGCAGCAAGTTTTCCTACAGCTCTGACAGGTAATCTCATGACAGGTGTCTTGTGCAGGTGAAGCCGCTCTCTCAAAGACATGAGAGGAAACTTTCTCACCATGCTGCAACGACAACTGCTTCTTTCTCAAAGCTGTTGAACTCGAAGGTTCGGCTAGGTCTCATCTAAAGCTGCTGATTCTACAGTCTTGTTCTGATTCATGCAGCAGTGACATCAGTGGGAGTTTGCAGTCTTTCGAGTTCTTTGATATTATAAGCAAGTAAATGTTTATATGTGGAAAAAAGCTAATGAGAGTCTTTCCCACCAGTAGTTTCAGCAGAAAAGACTTAGCACAAAAGATAACTGTTCTGGTCTGGCAGCTTACACCTGGAGAAAAAAGTTAAAAAAATATAGCGTGCTTATGGTTCAAGTTCCTATAGCGTTCCATAATAATATAATTGTAATCATTTTAATTGTATTTTTTTTTATTTTTGTAGCACATGAACTTTACATTCCCTGAACAGCTGTGATCAACAAACGCTTCCATTTTTTATGCACATTATGCACATCCATCTTTTCAAAAGTTTGGAGGTTGTTTGCTTTTGTGGGCGAAACGTAGACACGCTGCTGATGCCAGCTCTAGACTGATGTCATGAAATGGGTGGTACCCACAAGGAGCGAAAGTCAGTGCCTCAGAAATCGAGTTGTCTTACTTCCAGGTAGGATTATTGGCTGCGAAAATAAATAATATTTTATAGAAATTCATTTTTTGCTAATAGTCTTAAGCCTGGATGGTTTAAGAAAAGCACGATATGTACCTTTTAATGTTTCTGTCCCAGGATGAACTTGATTCATGGGAGTCCGCTAAACTCCTCCTCATCTTTTGATTGATAATGCAAGTGTGGATGCTGTAAGCGGAAAGTGGTCGCTGAAGGCACACTTATGATTCAGTGCGCCCCAGATTCTGGTTGTTCTTGTTAACCGTACAGGTCTCTCAATAAAATCTAAAATGTTTTAATTCAACTTTGGTCAACAACATGGCTGCACTCCTTGATGGATTTCATGGAGCACTATAACTGTAGTAGTCGAGAGTCTGGTGTAGTGATATGAACTCTGCTTAAACAATATATTATGGTGTGCCAAACTGTTAAACTCAGACAAGCTATCCAGCTGTTTTGTGGATTTGTGAAACAGAAATGAGCAGAAAAAGTTAGTGTACAGTTTTGTATTGTGAAACTACGTTCATACCAACCTTAGCAACGTGAGTTCAACTCACCACTTTCAAAGAAAAGTCCATTTAAAAATGCATCTATGCGTGTTTTGGGCTTCCGCGTTCAAAATTCTTGCGCACAAACACCGCTACGCAGGTTTCTACGACTGTTTTCAGGCTCAACTTATAAAATGTGCATCTAATAAATGAGCATTGAAAGGTAAACCAGCTGGAGCTAAGAACAATCAGGGACTCAGATTGGGTACTGATGTATGGATGATGTCCTCTTTAATTCAAAGAAAAAATACCACAAGAACATGTTAAAAACACCAAAAACATTTAACAGAGTAAATGCTCGGTTAAACCTTACTCTAAATTTGGTTCTACTCACCGCATATAAAATGTTTGCCTTTCTCCAAGCAGAGTCAGAACAGTAATTAGCCTCATCATCCTCTGATCTGACTTTAAGGCAGTGGGTTAATGATCGTTCCACCACTAAGATAATAACTGTAGATGGTAAATGTCCTCTGACCTGTTGAATATTAATAAGAAATTTGCAGACATTTGTTTTTAGTTATAGAATTAAGAGAGATAAAAGTTTCAAGGTTAAAAAAGTAAGAAGTTCGAGTTCAAGTTTGTGCTCCCTTTTTTTAGGAGACAAGGCAATTTGTCTTTAAATCCGCTTGGCCTTTGTGATGATGGCTGCCTCTGACGAGGTTAGTCTCCCTTTCTGTGGCTTCAACTCTGTAAGTGTCCTTAATTGCAGTAGCAGCTCCTACTGAGTTTAGGTCGATTCCCAGCTTCAACTCATTATCCACCTGCTCTATAAATAGCTGCTTGCTGCATCTCCATGACTGTAGAACTGCCAAACATAGACAGTCTTAAACAGGATTGCTATAAATACTACTCCTTGTTGCTACTGAAATTTTTTTTTCTTTTTATGTGTGTTTTCTCCGACACCTGGGCTTACAAGCACCTGACCAAGCCACACGCTGCAGATTCCACTGACATACAGCAAAGACCCAACACTGAACACAACACAAGCTATTCTAAGCTCTGAACTTTAGGAAAAACAAGTGTTTCCTTCAAGGCTTTGACTGAGTTTCTGACAATCAGTATTCAATAAGAATTTTCTAAAGATTTGGGTTTCAGACTTGTGATCCTGGCTGTCCAGGATATTGTTTGTCTTCACCCTCAAATGCCTGGGATAAGCTCCAGTTACCCTTCAGAGGATCAGGTAAGAATAGATTATGAAAGGATTGGCTTGGGTTTTAAAGACCCAGTTGAATTTGAATAACAGGTAATAGTGTTTTCTGCTATAAATGGGAATACCGGTAATTCTGTGTGACGATAACGTTCACATCAAACATAGGCTGCCATGGTTGTACTGTAACCATTGACTGTATCTAAGAACTGAACGCAGTGAGTGTGACGTCACCCACAGAAAACGTCTTACTTCTGGCTCCAAAGAAGTGAAGTCAATTCGGTCACCATTCTTTTGCGATACTGACATCACCATGTTGGACCCAGATGACGTCAGTAATTAGTAAGTGGTCTAAATCGGTCAAGTCTACATTTCTATGGATTAGGAGTGAGCCTGTTGGAAGGTCACACCCCTACTACTTGAAATTAGGGGTGACGCTTTCTTTTACAGTAAAGTACTTACAGTGTACTTAAAGGGTATTTATATGGTACTTATTGTGTAACTACTGGGTACTTTCAGGGTATTTACATGGTACTTTCTATGGAATTTACTGGGTACTTAAAGTGTGTTTACTTGGTACTGTTTATGGGAATAACTGGGTTCTCACATGGTACTTTTTTGTGTCTACTCTGTACTTACATGGTACTTACTGTGTATTTATGTGGTAATATTTGGATCATAACTATGTGGTACATACTGGATATTTATAATAAACTTACTGGGATTTACATGTTTTGCAAGGGTGTCTTTTGTGGTACTTACCACATGTAAGAACAAGGTAAGTACAAATAAAGTACCTTGACCTTTAGGTCCGCACTCGTATGTTTCATGGTATTTACCATGAATTTACCACAGAAACAACCCTTAAGTACAATGAAAATTGACTGTAAAAGAAAGTCAGCCCTGTTTCCACTCTATTACTTGGTACTTTTAGTAGTAAATGCTGGGTATGTTCACGTATTACCTTCCCGTACAGTGTACATACACACTAGGTCTTCTGACCTTACCAAAGGAGACAATGCTAACTTTTTGGTAAGGGTGAAGTAACTGCATTATAAAAACATATTCTGGCCTGATTACTTCTTGTAACATGTGGCAAATTAAAAAAAAAAAACAAGACAGCAGTAAAAATAACAATCTTTAATATCATACACTTCTGCAGCATATAAAGTGTCATCACAATGAAATTTGTTTTAAATTCTCAACAAAACAGTAAAAAGGAGCATTCCAAAGAAAACATTATTTTTCATATCATTTATCTTTTCTTCCAGAGTTTTGTGTTGTTCCAGGAATGATTCGCACTCCTTTGCATAGCTCATGAGTTTGTCACCCACCGTGAAAACAGGAAATGGCCCCGATCCTCACCTTCTCCAGTAAAAGTAATTTCTGCAATAGTTGCAGTCAAATCTACTGTATTTTTGACTATATTACACTGATGATATGTGAGGGTCATGCTCTTTGTCCATCGAAATTCCTTCAGCAGAGTTTGGTTACGGTGGAGGACTTCTTCAGGGTTTGTAACTGCAAGAAAAATCAATACTAGCTCAAATGAACATAGAAGGCATAATGACTTTTATGAAGTACAAAATATATTTTAGTTACTTAATCATTTCTGTAATGAGTTTGATAAATCTCTGTGAATTCTTTATTGCTTTGACATCATCTATAAACATGATAGATTATTCACTTCACTTTTTTTTAGCTTTTGCTATAAACATGAACATGTTTTAATATAATGTCAGGAAAAGATGTAAAACAACAAGGCTAAATAGTTACTTTTAATATTAAATACACCCCGAGTGTGTGTTGTCGTTGAGTAGGTTGGAGCGAGCAAATGTGCAAATTCCCAGCACACTTGAATGACTTTCTTTTATAGTCCAGTTTCATTTTACTTAAGGGGAAAGTACCAAGTAATATTCAAGTGAACATGCCCAGTATTTACTATTGAAAGTACCATGTAGTTCAGTGGAAATAGGGCTGACTTTCTTTTACAGTCCAGTTTCTGTGGTAAATTCATGGTAAATACCATGAAACATACGAGTGCACACCTAAAGGTCAAGGTACTTTATTTGCACTTATGAACCAGATAGTACCACATAAACACACAGTAAGTACCATGTAAGTACAGAGTAGACACAAAAAAAGTACCATTTAAGTACCCAGTAAGTCCCATAATGAGTACCATGTAAACACACTTTAAGTACCCAGTATATGCGATAAAAAGTAACATGTAAATACCCTGAAAGTACCCAGTGGTTGCACAATAAGTACCATGTAAATACCACTTAAGTACACTGTAAGTACTGGACTGTAAAAGAAAGCGTTACCAAATTAGGCTTGGGAGAATCTGTCAATCAAACGTTTCGAACGCTGATGCGAGTTTGCACACATCTCACGTTCCAAATGGGAACTTAAGATGTATGCAGATGGGCAAGGTCACTCAGGGTCACTCAGGGTTCAGTTCTCTGCAAAGTCAAAGATTGCACTGCCCCTGCACACCTGCTTGAGGATCCAGTTTCTCATACCTGTTCGGCATCCAATCAGTCAACCTATTTCAGTCCATCACGCCCTCCAGGTTTTGTCTGTTTGTCTGCTTCTTTAAAGGACTCTCCGATCAAAGCCAAGGCCTAAAGCCAAAGCTCACACCTAAGCCTACGTCCAAGCCAACGCCACAGAACCAAAGCCAACGCCATAGAACCAAAGCCAAAGCCACAGAACCAAGGCCGAAGCCACAGAACCAAAGCCAAAGTCACAGAACCTAAGCCGAAGCCACAGAACCAAAGCCAAACCTCTCTTCCTCGTTCAATAATTTCATAACTCCAATACTGAATCCCTGTCTGCATTTTTGGGCCCAGCTTACACCAAACCTAACAGAAGTTGGGGGACAGTAATATAAACACATAATCCAATCTGCCACAGCTGAATCACATGAACTGTCATGAATACAGTCGAGTGTATAGGCAAAAAGGGAGCTATAGGGGGGAATCCCAAAGGCACAATCTTTATTTTTTTGTCAAACAAAACATCATCAGCAGACTTTAATTTTGTTAAAAATTTAATTTTTAAATTTTTAAATTTTAAATTTTTAAATAAATCATCAGAAATTTGAGCAGCAAGTTCCTGGTGCCCTGTGGAAAAAATTTGAAAAGTGCAAATTGTACTGAAAAAATCCATGAAACAACTAGGTGAACCGTGAGTTTGCGCATTTATAAATATTTAAGTATTTTAATTCCGAATTTTTTTTAGATCCTCTAAAGGAAGAATGACTAAAGTCTTAATCATCATGCTCATGTCTTTAACCCTTGTACTATCCTAGGCTCTTAAACATTGGGAGTAAGGTCATCTAGACCCCACAAGACAGTGCGCTGAACTTTTTTCTTCAATGATTTGTGATCTTCACTGGTGTCCATGGATTACATGAAATCTTTCCGCCTTTATCCACCTTTGTCATGGTAGGGAGAACACGTCAATGGTCATCTCAACCCCATAGGATAGCACAAGGGATAACCAAATCTCTGCACATGGTAAAATGTTTTTTATACATTTTTATGATATGCACACAATTAATGGAGTCTGTTAGGTGTTACAAATTAGAATAAAATGACAGCTCAAATAACTTGTAGTTTGTTTCCCAATGAGTGTAAAGACATTTTTCTGTTTGGTAAAATTCACCCTTAGCCATTCTAACCAGAAACTGTATCTGTTTCTACACAGCATCAAATTTATTACAACATTCACTATGATCACATTTAGTCATAACATCATGATGCCCTCCAAAGTTTTTATAAAAATAATATTTTTTTAATTTTTCATTTATACATTTCATATTTTTTTATTTTTAATAAACTGTCAATAAAAAAATGATGTATTATAAAATTGGGCCTAGATTAAGTTTGAACAACTGATCAAGATGACTATTTTTAGGAAATGGGAAATATATTTTCCAGGTTTTTTGTGATTTATTTTGTTTTAAATCAAACTCATCTGACCTTTACTAAGTGTATGGTGTGTCTGCTTTTGAGCATGATATACAAACTTAAAGTCCTAGTTTTCATCATATTTATAAAACACAATACTATCTTCAAGTTACAAATAGTGCTGTAGTAAAAAGCTGTGATGCAAGCAACACATTTACATTTCAGTCTTGTTCAAGCTGCAAAAAGAAGCCCATCATATTCGTATGCATGGCACATTAACAATTCAAATAATGAATCTAAAAATACAAAATGACTTTGGAAAACATTAAAAAGCAACCAATCATGTGTTATGTACTGCAAACTGTAAGTCAGTGTGCATGACAGCAGAAATGGCAGTTAAAAATTAAATACTATTTAATTTAGAAGAGATTCCCACAAGTGCTGGAAGATGATGAGGCTTTTGTGCTTTGGAAAATTCCCAGTGTTTAAAAGAAGCGGGTAGCGAAAGGACAGTAACAAAAACACAGCATGTTTCTAAGGACGGCACAGTGTAACAACGCTAATCTCAGATGTCAGTGTTAGATGCTGGCAAGCAAAGAAAAACAGGCTCAAGGAAACACGTGCACAAGTTACATGACAATGCTGTAGAACTGCTGAAAGCTTTTTGTAGTCATTATGTATACTATCTGATGTACAGAAGAATGTAACTAAGCAATTGCATCTGTTTTAAAGGAGAACAAGTGTGCCCAAACATAACCAAGTTGGTGGATGAACAGAAGTTTTTGTGCAACTGAATTAACCCAAAAGTAACAATAAAACCAGTTTAGCTGTACAATGGAATTTTGAGTGGACATGTGAGGATTGTGCCCTTTTGTTTGGGTTCTCTGTTCTGTTTTCTGGCTTTTTTTCCCCCCTGTCACAGTCTCACCTGGTTTCATTTTCATTTGCTAATTCCCCACAGCTGTCCTAATTTATCCACCATCTGTGTATTTACGTGTTTAGTGTTCAGGTCATTTGTTTTGTCACCGTTTTATTGCTCAATTTGTTCATGGTTTTGTAACGTTTGAGCTTATTGAATGCTTAAATTTCTGCCACCTAGCCTAGTCCCGAGCGTTTTAGGTTCTTCACCAGCTACTGACAGAAAATCTCACTGCACCAGGAACAGACTCCATAGTTTCTCCTTAGAAAGTAAAACAAGTTGTACAACAACCAGACACACTCTTAAAAACTAACTAAAAAAAAAATGCATTCAAATATTTGTTCAGTGTGGTTGGATGCTTCAGGGCAAAATACTGATTTCACTAAAAGGTAAAAAGGCATAAAATTGAAATGATATTGGGCATTATAGTCTCTGACATTGCTGAAAAGGAATTCAAACTGAAATGTATGAAATTTATGTTAAATGAGCAGCTGTTGCTGTTAATAGGAGTCAAGCTAGATTCACACCACACTCAGAAATGCCCTTCCGAGCAACCACAATGGTATGTAAACACGCGTTAACGGCTTCCGCGATCAAAACTCATGTTCACGCTTTGCTACACACAGTTTTATGACCGTTTTCAAGCTATGCATACAAAACGTGCTGCCATTAAAAGCTCTTTGAAAGTTAGAACGGTTCAATCAATTAGGGACTCGGATTTGGTAGTGATGTATGGATGACCATCCATACATCCAACCTCATCCACTCATCTGGGACCGGGTCGCAAGGGCAGCTAACTAAGCAAAAATGCCCAGACTTCCCTCTCCCCGGCCACTTCCTCCAGCTCCTCTGGGGGGACCCCAAGACATTCCCAGGCCAGCCAAGAGACATAGTCTCTCCAGCGTGTCCTGGGTCTTCCTCGGGGCCTCTGCCCAGTGGGACTTGCCCGGAACACCTCACCAGGGAGGCGTCCTGGAGGTATCCGGTCTAGACACCTTAGCCACCTCAACTGGCTCCTCTCGATGTGGAGGAGCAGCGATTCTACTCCGAGCCCTCTTAAGGTGAGAAGCTCAGTCACCCAATCTCTAAGGAAGCACCCAGCCGCCATACAGAGGAAGCACATTTCGGCAACTTGTATTTGGGACCTTGTTCTTTTCGTCACGAGCCAGAGTTCATGACCATAGGTGAGTATTGTAACGAAGATCGACTGGTAAACTGACCCTGTACAGCGACCACATAACAGTGGACCTGCGCCAATTCCACCTGTCAATCTCACGCTCCAATCTTCACTCACTTGTGAACAAGACCCTGAAATATTTAAACTCCTCCTGGGACAGGAGCACTCCACCCACCCAGAGAGGGCAAACGTATGGATGACGTCACTTTCAATTCATGGAAGTGCCAAATGTTTGAAAGTTGATTATGGAAGAGAAATTAATAATTGCGGTTTGTGTCCAACTTGAATCGAATGGCACCAAGTCTTTCATATATCAGAATAAAGCTTTGAAAAAAAAAGCCTGGAGCAAGATTCAAGACATGTGCACCACTTCAACATTTCAAACCTCAACATCTTCACATCTACCTCCAGCTCTGCCTCCTGTCTGTGCATTAGAGTCTCTTCTACACCTTTCCTGTCACTCTTGATGACATTTTTTTTGGTCTGCTAGCAAAGACAAACAACCACACACCAGGGACATAGAGCCACCAATTGATGATGCATGTTTTTGGACTTTGGGAGAAAGTCGGAGTGCCTGAAGAAAAACCACACATGCATAAAAGGTAACATGCAAGTTCCACATAGAAAGTACTCAGCCGGAATTTGAATCAGGGTGTTACGTCCCCAGGCCTTATGGTGTGTATATGTCTGTGTGTGTGTGAGTGTGTGTGTGTGTGTGTGTGTGTGTGTGTGTGTGTGTGTGTGTCCCCTTTACAGAAGCTTCCACCACACCATCTGACTTCACCTCCTGTAGGTGATGATTGTGGCTTCCTTCCCTCCTCCAATCACCAGGCTGGGCGGGAAGCAGAAAAGCTTCAGCAGCTGAATTCCTGGGAAGAATCTGTTTTGTCAGCTTGCCCCTGCATTCGGACTTGGCATTATGTTACGACCCTTGTCGTATTTGTATGTTTTTTTTATTTGTATCTGAGTGTTTGTGTAAGGGGGGTGAAAGTTCTTTTTTATGTGTGTAGGTTCTGTTTTCTTTTCAGGTGACCTGGATTGCTGCACTAAGGCCTTGTGGCTGCCCTGGGTATGAGGATGAGTGGCTGGTGCTGGCTCAGGATTGGAGGGAGGAAGATCGGTGGCTGCTCGTGATTGGAGGATGGGACTTTAAAACCCTGCCATCTCCACAGCCCCATGAGGGACGAAGTAGCTTCCAGCTATCCTTCCCCCCATTGACATCACTTAAGTGTTTTTGTGAGGCCTTTTGGCTGTGTAAGCTTCATTGTGTAACTTTCATAGGGTGCATTACACATTAGAAGCCTGTGGAAACGGCCAGGTTGTTCTTGCATGTGGTCTTTGTTTTCGGTTATGTTTTGTGTCTTGGTGATGTCCCTCTAGTTTAAGTCCCACTTTGGTTTTGTTATTTATTGCAATAGTACCTGTGCATTTAAATGTATTACCTTCTTTCACCTTTGCAGCTGTCAACCAAACAAACGGCTGCACTCACAGCCCTGACCGGCTTAACTTTATTTCTTTATGTTACCTATTTTCTCCCTCCCTTGGGGTGGGATGTAACACAGGGACTTTTTGCAGTAAGGTACTAACCACTACCCTATATGTATCCATATGAATAATGAAAACTGAAGCTTCAGGTTGGCCATGCCTGGTTTGAATAAAAACCAATGTACCTATCCATTGCCCTATTTGATGGAACAGGGGTTTCTGGGGTGTATTTCACTGTCTTTGAATGGCAGATAGGTACAAGCTACTTAGGCTGAGTAACAGACATTCTCTTTAGACAAAACTCCTGCAGACAAAACCCAATACAGAATTTCATCACATTTCAAATCTAGCCCATTTAAATTGATAAAATTGATGCTACTCTGCACCACATCAAGGCTGTGAGAAAAATTATAATGTAAGAATTGAATTAGCTAGTTAGTTGCCTTGGCAGTGAGTCACCTCAAATCTATCTGTTCTTTCCCATCTCACCCCTAAGGCAGCTTTACAAGTTTAAGAATCTATGTTCTCGAGACAATAGAGGGTTAATTAGTACCACTTTGAAAAATAAAATAAAACCTTGTGGTAGATGGTCCTTGAAAACACTTTGTGGATCCGCAAACATTTTTTAAGAAAATGCTGCCCAGAATCTTGGTAAGTTATGTCCAAATGTCTACAGAGCTCCAGCTCTGATGGAGCCAAACATCTCCTAGCTCCTCAAAAAGTAATGAGGCTTGAGTGCATTGTAATGTTGTGGTTTTGATAAATCAGTGCTCTTAGTCCTTCATTTGGAATAAATCCTGTCCCTTGTTTGTTTCTCTCAAACAGCATCAACAGTAACATCCAACTGTTGACGGAACAAACATCTTTAAGTTTATTGCTTTACTTGTATGCATGCATCATTCATTCTCCTACTTCCCTCCCATTCCTAAGTATATGCTTCTTGCCCTCTCAAACCTGTACCCATATTCAAACAGAGAATAGCAAATTACATCTAAAAACAGTTTTGTTGTTAGTTGCTGGGAGTATTCTATTTTATATTACAGTGATGTCAATACTATAGAGAGAAACCTTGACAACAAAATGCACTCACCCCATAATTGCCTCTTCATTAACATGCTTCTCAGCTTTGATTACAATGTGCCAGGCAGTCAGTGAGCCTTCACAATCCACTAATTCACCATGCAAAGCACAAGTTGTGCATAAGCCAAAGCTCCTGACAAACATCCTGTGAGGTGGATTTTTATAATTAGCAGAGTAAATGTGCTCGTCCAGATGACTCAAAAAAAAAAAAAAAAGAATAATCATTGCACGACACAAACCTAAATGTTTAGTTGATTTTTATTTTTTTGTCACCTGTTTGGCCGCAGGGTGAGTTTGTTCATTTGTGTGACAAAAAACTGCAATGCATTTTTCAGTCCTCAACGCAGAAACACAAGTCAAGCTCTCACAACAGTGAATCAGCTTTAAGGGGACAATCAGGCCTCCTTTGCTGCCAAAGAAGCCCAGCTCTCAAATCCACCAACATTTGGTCAGTAAAGTATGTAATGAAAGCCTGCATAGCCCAGTTTTAAATGGTTAAACAGCAAACACTATTAACCCTTGTGGTATCCAAAGCACTGAAACATTGGGAGTGGGGTCATCTGGACCCCACAAGACAATGCGCTGAACCTTTTTTCTTTAATGATTTGTGATCTTCACTGGTGTCCGTGGACTACATGAAATCCTCTTCACCTTTATCCACCTTTTTCATTGTAGGGATAATGCGTCTATACAAGGGTGGGGTCATCTGGGTGGGGTCATCTGGGATTGGGCGGTTTGAATTGTGCTGCGGGCGGGAGCGGGCGGTAAAAAAAAAACCCCGCGGGATCAGTGTTGCCATGAATATCTCAGGAATATATAATAGCGGACGTCGTTAGGCTGTGCGGTTGTTGGATTCTTATGTGCTGAAGCTCCGTGAAGGCACCAGGTAGAGATGCCTAATGGCCTCTGTCATCTAACCTGTTTTTGGGGGTGTGCAACGCCCCGCCCCGCCTCTTAGAAATTGTGTTCTTTAAAGCCTGATAACGCGGTCGCGTGTGGGCGGAGCTACCAACTAAAGTTATGTTCTGATCGCTACATGGAGCGATGTCTGTTTACATCAATGCATGGTAGACACGGAGAATGTGGGGAGATCAGGTTTATTATTTTGAAGAGTTCTGCATGGTAGTTATGTTTCCATGTTTGAGTGCTTAAAATCATCGCAGAGAAAGTATCTGCTTCAACTCCCGCAGTGAAAGCTGCGTCTGAATCTGATGCCGTGTTTCCATCAGTGACAGAGTTTGAAGCCAAAGCCCCTCCCCCGCCTCTCTACCTGTTCACCTGTTCATATCCTCTGTAGCTGAGATTTGTTTTTCCCCGCGCTCCCAGTGTATTCTACACAGAGAGTGCAAAATACGGTCATAGCAGGGTGACACGATAGTCGGGGCGCTACAGCGCAGCACAAGGATGAAAGAGCTGTGAATCTATCCGGCAACACTGCACGGGAAAGGAAGGAGCAGGTTTCCTGGCAGGGCATGATGTCAATTGATGAAAAGAACCTCAAACGAGGTTCATCGTGAGACACGCATGGTGTTCAGGTCTGGGTGCCGATGCCCCACTGAGGCGCAAAACAGCAAAAACTGGAAAAGGCTGAAGCTAAAAAAAAGTATTTTTCCGTCAAGAAAAAATTAATTCATAGATTTTCAGCTCTGTTACCATTACAATATTTTTTTCTTCCATAAATTCAAATGACTTTGACCTGCATCTTTACCAACTGGTTCAGTGCGCTCGGACACACGCACACTTTTAATTGAACAGGATTTGTGAAAATATATTTAATAATTAAGTTGCACATTACACAAAAGAGGAATGCATGAAAAGATGAGGCTGGAGGAGGGACATGAATCTCTTTAATAATATCAATACAAATACGTGTTTTTTTTCCCTGCGGGACGGGAAACGATACAAAATCAATGCATCTCTATTATTGTGCAGGAATAAATTCTCTGAGTTTTGCGGGTGCGGGCGGGAGTGGACATACATATTGCGGGTGCGGGCGGGAGTGTAACGCATACGTTGCGGGAGCGGTTGGAATTGGTCAGAAATTCGGCGGGCGCGGGCGGGAGCGGGATGAAGAAAATAGTCCCGCGCAGGGCTCTTATCTGGACCCCACAAGGTAGCACAAGGGTTATGATCTTACCGTTGAAGCAAAAGATGAACCATCAGCTCATACGGGCAGCCATATTAACCCTTCTGTGATGTGGGCAGATTGCGGGCCATCAAAAATAAATAACTACGAAAAACATGTTTTTTTTAAAAAGTCCATTAGCGAATCATCATCACCAAGAAGTACGTAACTTGATTGACATGCAGAATGGCCAATCGAACATTCTCTTATACATATGTCACTGCACGAGAGTGTTTAAATACACTGAGCGCAAATTCCTTCTTCCATTGGAGAGCCGCAAACGGCTCTGCTGCACGCCGAGTCCCCTACGGAAGACCTCCCCCTCCCAGCCATGCAGGAGTGTTTATGGAGGCCCGGGTCACCCTGCGTGCCTCCTCGATCTGGAGCAAGATGAAGACGCCCTGTTTGACCCAACCGTCCTGCCATGGCGCCTGCCACCAGCGCTGCGCTTCCGTCCCGGGAGCAGAGACCAATGATCCCTCAGCTGTTGGTAAGCCAGACGTGCTTTACAAATGTCATGCCCCCCCCCCCATTACACAGTTTACAGCAGAGCATGAAACGCGACCGACGCTGCCCTCTGTTTTCATAACAATATGCCTTATCTGTTCTAAATATGTATCCTGTGTAGTTTTTGAGGCATGAGTGTCCTGGCTTGCATGTAAAACAACGTTGGTTCCGTCTAGTGGGTCTTGATGACCAAACTCCCAATGTTAAAATGCCTAGGATAGCACAAGGGTTACGACTACCATTCTAACTTGAGTATAGGTGTCTAATGTTTGGTTTTTTTTCTGTAACAGTGTTTTGAAAACTAAACCACATGTGAAACAAACCACAGGACGTATTCACGTACACTTCTTGAACACATCCTTATCAAAGTCTGCATTGTCTGCAGTTTGAAAGAAATAACCCAGACACAAGACAAAATACAACTACCAATGTAATGTACCATTGCAAAGACCTTAGGTAGGTGGTCTCCTGGCCACCCCAAACCAAAACGCCTTTCATTCTCCTGCTTTGTACCCAAATAAGCTTAGAACTCAGAGTGAACACTCTCTGTGTCGTCTTTGGTTCTATCTTTGTGCAGATTTTCTGCAGAACATCAAATGTATTTTAATCTAAATTATTATTAGTGTGAGCTCATAAAGGAGAACTTGTGGAAGGCAATTTTGGAAGATGTCAGTGAGTTTACTCAAAGAATAGTGAACAATTAGGCAAATCTTATAGTGATGACGGCAATGTCAACACAAACCAAGCCCATTCAAAGTCAACGGTAGCATTAAACTTGCAACTATTTTCTGGCAGAACCACCCATCTTTTTGTTTTTTTTTGGGATGACCTCAGGATTTGTATGCGTGTCCGACCTCAGATCAGACATGATGACCCGCTGAATTTAAGCATGTTACCATGCGGAGGGAAAGAAACTAACCTGGATTCCATCAGTAATGGCAAGTGAAGAGCCCAACGCCAAATCCCCTTCAGTAGACATACAAGGGAGATATACAGAAGACCACCTGCCCGGTGTTGCGTGGGTGCTGAGTCCTTCTGATAAAGGCTGGGGGACAGGCAAGGTTGGGACCCCCTGCCCAACCTCATCTACCCCCCACCAGGTGCTTTTCGCCCCACGGTGGTGTTTGCGAATGGCTCTGGCTCAGCAAGCTCTGCCCACTGCTCGTTTTACAGCGCCCTTCACCCAGACCTCAGCGTGTCGGGTCTTTGGACTAAGGTGCCCACTGCGCCCTCCCTGCTGTCTGCTCCTGGAGCGACTTTCAACCAGAGCACACTGGGAACAGTGGATCCCCAGGCAGGGACCAGCCCATGTACAACGGGGGCAAGGGGTCTGCAGTGATGTTGGCTACCCACACAGTTTGTGTAATAGTATGTCTGCAGATTTGACTATAATCACAACCATGCGTCAGCTATGCAATGTGTTTCCTATTTAATAACGTATTTGTTTGTAGAAAAGTTGTTCAATTCTTGCATGTTATAGAATAACATTGATATCTGGGTCTTATTTTTGTGAGGATCAGAGTTTTGTTTCTTTTTTAAATCGGACCAAACTTAAGCATGCTGGGGTCATTTTACTGCATTTGACAAGCCATGTGTCATTATTCACTGCCCTTCCTATTTTGGATGTGGATTTTAAAATGGTTTATTTCAAGCAACCATCGCAAGTATAATGCACAAAACAACACAATCAACAAGTTGATTGTCCGTGTAGACGCTACTTGGCGTCTATCTTCTTCGCTGGTATGTGTGCTCAGCAAGGCAGTTTTGTGTTTGAGCGCCCCCAAGTTGTGTTTTACTGTAACTTCAAAAGCTCCAGACACGTGAGCAAAAGCGCCATTCTCATTGGTCGAGTAGATTTCGACGCGACGCGTCGAAAAAAAAAAACGAACCCGAGGCGTTTTTTTTTTTTGACGCTTTAACGCGTGGCGTTTTTTCGCGTCGGTGTGCACACTCTCGTTGGTGCCCTTTGTTTAGTCACGAGGCGTTAAACGTCGGCGAAAATCGCCGGCGAAATTCGTCCCGGTGTGAACAGGCCTTTAGGATTGATTTTAAAATTCTTTTAATGGTTTATAAATGTTTTAATGGTCTTGGGCCTTTTTATTTAAGTGATCTACTTTTAAAGTATGAGTCCTCACGGACCCTTAGGTCCTCCCGTGCTGGACTTATTGTGGTCCCTAAGGAGAGTACCAAAACTTATTGTGAGGCTTCGTTCTGCCATTATGGTCCTCGCCTGCGGGACAGCCTCAGGGCTGTAGAGGTTTTTAAGAAAAGGCTCAAAACCCACCTTTTTCATTTTTGCTTTTGGGTTGACCTTATCTGTTTATTTATTCTATTCGTTTCAAAACATATTATTTTATGCTTTTAATTTTATTTTATGCATTTAATCTTATTCTCAACTTTATGTTGTTTCTTTTTATGTATTTAATTTTAACATCTTATTATGATTTTAGCCCCAGTGTCTTGTGTGGATTTTTACTACCAGGACTGCTGACATGGTCGGCTGGAGTTTAACATTGCAGCCTCGCGGTTCAGTGGACCCTGTTGCTGCCCCGGTCTGGGTGGGCACTGTGGCGATGTTCCTATGGGTGAGCTGGCTCCTGGTACGTGGAGATTCCCAAATTCTCTTTCCTCACTGCAAAGCCAAGCCTTAAATTTCTTTATTTTTATAAGTATTCATTGTGTGTAGGGTCATGTGTCATATGTGTTAACAGAGGGGAGTGGGAAGGGTTAAGGGTGAGTTGGGATTTTAAAGTAATATTGTGTATGTCCTTTTTTTATGTTAAAGCACTTCAAGGCATGAGAACCATTTTGTTTTATTTCAAATTTGATTTGAAAGTTTAAAAATAAACTTGCTGGTGGGACTGAATAAAGGTAATATGAGAAACAAGGGTACACCCTGAACAGGTTGCAGTAATACACAACCGCACACACTCACATTCATACCCTATGAAGCATCTTTTTAGACTGTGAGAGGAAACTGGAGTTCCAGAAGAAAACTAAGACATCCAACATTAACACACACACATGCACACACACACCCTCACAAACACACACACATGCATTTTGCAAGGAAGGTGGGACCTTGGACCATCTGTCACCTACCCCATCCCTGGTAGGGGGTACTGGGCCCTTGGCAAAGGCGGCCGTGTTTCCTGGGTGCTGGCTTCCTGGGCCCGGCAGCCCTCTCTCCACGCAGGGAGAGGGATCCCTGAGCTTTCTGGCAAGACCAAGAGCCGGGGATCACATCACACCTGAGCCGGGGGCGTCTGTGTCCCTGTGGTGTGGGTTCTGGTCCTTGCCCAATTTCCACTGTGGACGAGCCTGGTCTGGCCATGTTTACAACACGTCTTGTGGACCCCCTCTTCTCCTGGATGTCTTCCTCCTGGGCGGGGGTAGCTGGCCCCTGCCTTGCTCCTTCTTGGACCAACCGTGGGCCAGGTGGGTGGCTGGCTGCCTGGAGCGCGGGGCGGGTCTCCCTTGGGGAGTCCTGGCTCCTAACTGGGGTTGGGGCGGGGGGATGCCCAGAACTCCTGGGTGGTGATGGGGTGCTCGTCTGGGGCTGTGGGCACTGTTCTGGGGCGGGGCCCTGCGTTGGGCCCTTCTTCTTTTTACATTCCATCATCCATTTTTAGAGGAACATAAACACTCACTTAAGCACAGGTGTTAGCTCACCTTTGCACTAATATTTTGCGTGGTTGAATGAAATATTTCACACTATTTGGTTTGAAGGCAAAGTATGCGTGTGTGAATATTATCTGTATTGTATACATGTTGACGTGGACATTTTTGGAGCCAACAGGTATGTTTATAACATTTGAGTGTGTGTGTGGACAGGCCCCGCCCTTATAGACGTGTATTACATCTGAACCTCACCGTAATGAGAATAACCATCCAGAAACTTGTTGTTTTATGCTGCTTCATGGTTTTACCCCCCCCCCCCCCCCTTTTTAAATTCACCCTCATATCCCCCCTCTCTAATATCCCTCTCTCTTCTTCCCCCCTTTCCTTTTCCTTCCGGTCCAACACCAAAGATTTTCAAATATGATTAAAATGAATAAAGTTTGGCCTAGATTACAAAATGGGTTTATTCAGACATACCTCCGGTTTGTCAAAAGATTCATAACCCCTGTTGTTAAAGTAAAATATTTACAACAGAAGAGGCCTTCAGCTCTCATCTGTTTGCCCAGATGTTGGACAGGACAAGTTTCAAAAAAAAAAAAAAAGACTTGCACACTCCACACAGAAAGGACCCAGCTGGGATTTGAACCAGGTCTGTCTTGCTTTGAGTCAATAGTGCTAACCACACAGCCCCTGATTCAGATTGTTTTTTGTCAAGAAATATCATTTTCATTTGTAACACCTTGTTACAAGGTAACCCCCCCGTCTAGTGGCCCAAAAAGGACGCAACACAAAAATGAAGCCCCATCTCCCTCCAGTCTCAAAAGCCAGCACACTTAAAGCAGGTTAAGATATTTTATTTTGATTGAAACATTAGAGATAGAGTATTTACTTCAGAGTGGACCCAGGGCAAAATAACAAACAAAAATTGGCTTACATAACAAGAACCCAAATCTTACCTAATAAAACAACATAAACCAAAAGACAAGAACTTACCTCCCTAACATAACATAAACATGAGGAAAACATGGGTCAAAGTAAATGGCAGTCCACTCCTACAACTCTAAACTCCATATAGCTGGTTTTGGGAGAGGTGGGAGATGTCAAATGAGCCTCCTTTGGTCTTCTTCCTGGTTCCTTTTATAGCAGGTGTGATTCCAGGTGCGACTTCTGGCAGCTAATCCACTCATGGTGTTGGAGCACCACACCAATCGCAGCCCGGCACCTGCACACTGACATTTGCAAGACACAAAAAGAAAACCACACAAAGAAAAACGTCCTGGGACGTAACAACCTACTGCAAGAGAGGTTTGCATGCTTTTAAATCATTTTAGTCATTTCCTCTTTGTTTTCATGAATACAATCAAAGAATTGCCAGACTTTGATAGGTCTTGTACATTTAAAACATTCTTGGAGGCCTGCCTTCTTCTTGGATTTAATCATCTAAGAAGGTCTCCGTCTAGGAATGCAAGCACGTACCATGTCTGAGCTATCTGAGAACAGCTTTCAGAATACAAATGCAGAAGTTGTTGTCGGTTGTGAGAGCAACAATACAGTTCTAGCAGCAAGCTCTTTCTGTCCTTCTACTGTTTGTAATCTGGACGGTGTGAGGAAAAAAAAATTGTCCAAATATCAGGTATTTAACTTCTTTAAGGTGACATGGGGAAATGGAAAATTTCTATACTCATTTACTGAATAAGGTATGTTTTGGTTAATTTTAAAACCTACATTTAACTTAAAATCCGTCTGTCCTCTTTTTTTTTTTAAACCACAAAATATACCTTTCAACAATTTGTTATTAACATGCAAAAAAATGTAACTGTAAGGACATGACCTTAAAAAGTCTTCGTTAAGCAGAGAAGGCTCTGATGTATCGATCTTCTAATGGTGTGGTCACTTAAAGTCTGCCAGATCGTGCTTTGGATACAACTGATCCATTTTCCACAAAGCTATTCAGTGAGCCATTGCTCTGCCTGCTCATGGACCTTTATTTTTACCATGATTATAATTGATCATATCTGGACCTGCCAAACAATTACTACCAAAGCCAACTCTCTTATGATGACATCTCTTCGTATTAAAGGTAGATGTCTAAGACCAGAACATAAATAAATGTATCTGTCTATGATTGGACCTTTCACACTTTCACAAAAAATTCTGCGTCACACCAGTGTTTCTTAAAAAACTTTTCAGAATCTAGTGAAAATAAAATTAAAAAAATCCACGACCTGAGTTCTAAAGTTTTTGAGTATTTAAATCCTAAAGAAAATAATGTTTTCCAGGAAACAGACATTCAAGTAGAAACAATTGTCACAGTCTGCCCAGAAGCACAAAGCTCTTCTATCATTACAGCTCCACTCAAGTTAAAGTCCTTTTATAAGTGTGTGGCTTCTCCCATTACCCTTACCATAATAGTTAACGATCCTCTCGAAAAACATAATTTACACAAACACAGTTAACTAAAGTCTTACAGCAAGAGATTAAAAAAAACAACCATATGATTCATTTGATCATATTCAGTCCATCACATACTTACACCATATTCAGAAACATGATCACATTTTCACAGACCCCAGGAAACTAACATGGCTGAAGTAAGAAGAAGTAAATCTAAATTCATTTTAAACCTTTTTTTCCTAAACCCAATTGACTTGTTTGTAGTTCCAGATGATGTTGGGTGATGTGTTTTTGAGGCAGTTGAGAGCCTAAACCAACACAAACCTGCAGTAGGTCAGTCCACCACCACGGACATAAAGGATGACTAAAGGACACCAGGCCAGGTGAGCGTCTATAAGGATCTAAAGAAAAATTAGGGTCTAAAGAAATGCAAATTTTTAAATCAGCTATGCAGAGCTGAACCTAGCTGCTATCTAAGACAGTGGTCCCCAACCTTTCTGGACCACAGACAAGTTAATTACCAGACCATATTTTCACAGACCTCCCCTGTACAAGGCTGTGGTTGAGTGGAATAGGGAAAAGTTCAGAAAAATCTATTTGTCACATTAAAATGGTCCTACAAATCAGCAAATTGTTTATGTATATTATTCCCAGCTGTTACATATATGCACTTGTCAAAGTGTAGGCAAAAATACGGACGTCAACTTCAACTTTGATGACTTTTAAGGTGTGAATTCAAATTCGAATTAATTTTATTTCTACAGCACCTGCTGTACATAAAAACAAACAAGGATGCAAAAACACCAATGCAAAAAGTAAATAAATAAGCCCCTCATAATAAAATACACAAAACAAGCACAAGTAAAGAGAAATTACTTAATAAAAAAAAAAAAAAAACTTAAGAAGAAAGAACCAAGAAGGCGCCATCTGCTCTGTCCTCCAGTTGGCCTGGGTGTCAGCATAGACACGAACACCCCAGCCAAGGGTGAGAAAACACTTGTGAACCGTCCGAAATGTTAAAGTGATGAATAAAAAGTTAAAATATAAAAACCGCTAAAATATAAAAATTAAAATAAAGTTAATGCATAAAGAGTCTAAAACACCTCAAATACAAAAAGAATAAGGTAAGATATTAAGACAAAAAATAAATAAATGAATAAATAATAATAATAAAAACACACATTAAACAAAAAACTGTAGTAAAATATCATAAAATATAACAGTAAAAATTGCAAAGATTTTAAGATTGGTGTAATGTGCTCCCTCTTCCTGGTTCTCGTTAAAAAGCGAGCAGCAGAGTTCTGAACTAGCTGCACGCGATTTAGAGTAGTTTTCTTTACACCAGAAAAGAGGGCATCACAGCAAATGTAATCTTGATGTAAGTTTTTCATTTTACTTTTAGTTTACCTTATCTGTTTATTTATTCCATTAGTTTTAATAAATATTATTTTCTGCATTTAATCTTATTCTCAACTTTATCACATATGGTCATAAATGTGGTTGACAGATAAAATTGGACCTTTAGGTGTGGGGATAAATACAACAAAAACAAATGATATGACTGTCATTAAACTGGTATTTTCTAAAAATATTAATAAATGTGGATAGGCAACTTTATTAATAACATCCTCGTAACATTAGACGGTTGGTCTTATGCAGAGCGGGCATTGTACATATGAAGTACTCCATATTTTGAGTCAAGACTTTTATTTTTGTATGTATATGCAGACTTCTTTTATCTTTGAAGTTGAAGGTTCATTGTCTGTTTTTGGCTCTTTTCTGCACAAAGAAACTTTCTAAAGACGTTTCTTTTTGTTTGCTGTGCTATCTTGGGGGTTTCAATTTAGCTGTCGAAGCGGCCGCTTACAGAAGGTAGCAAACATTTTTAGGGACAAGTGACCAATGCTAATGTATCCACGTCCATCAACAACTACTCATAGTTAGATGTGGTAGAAATAATCCAGTAGTTAAAAACAGTAATAAAATATCATTCAGAATCAGATAATACATCAAATGAAAATAATGCAAGATGTGTTTTTTTCCCATCAAGGACCTGTACTAGTCTAAGGCCGGACTTGAGAAAACTGACAGCTAGGTAGCTTAAAGTATTTAGTTAGATCTTGCATTTTGAGTAATACATTGAAGACTGAACTGTAAAGGAAAATGGTCATCAATCATCACAGACATATTATATTTGTCAGCATCTTGGACAGATGATGACAGAAGAACCATCACTGGAATTTGTAGCTCACTTCCAAGGGCTCTTTCTTTGCCCCGTTAAGCTTTTATTTTCCAAAATAAGTTGTAAAACAACGACTAATTGTAAAGGTTTTTTTTATCTAAAAACAAATGGTATGTATGGTTTACTGAATTAAATAACCTGTTGTTTTTTTTTTTAAAGACAAAAACAAAAAAAGTTAAGCCATAATAACCATGTTGAATTATTTCAATTCTTAGGATATAAGAAAAACGTATTTATTTATTTATTTATTTAAATATTATTTATTTTTACTTTTAGGTGCCAATCTAGTTTCTTCTCTCTTTTGATGCATCTTCTGGTTTTAAAAAAATGTTCCCGGTCTTTCATTTTTTTCATCTTTACATGTTTCTCATCTCTGCAGCAATTCTCTTGTCTACTTCTCTGAACTTCTGTCACTTTGTTCACATCTGCTCAGTGGTGACACACAAATATCCCCAGTACATATCATGCCATTGACGACTTTCTGTGGTTTAAAAAAAACAACAAATGTCTTCTGGTACTGAGACAGCTCTTATTCTTCAATTCAAAGAGTCAACCCTAAAAACCTTTCAGTGCTTCAGTTACTGCATTTTAGGACTAAAACCTGGAGCTGTAGATATTCTGCATAACCCAGTACTTAGAATACACAGAATACCGTGTACCCCAGTGGAGAACTGATATGGAATTTTTGTCTTTTCATGTTTTCAGTCAGATTTGATTTAACTTTAAAAGTGTGTTGCAGGAAGTGTATAAATCACAGAAAATGGATCACAGAATACTGTGGCCAACAGCCAAAGGCAGCAGAGGCTCGGCAAGACCAGAGCTGAGGAGTGACCAGCAGCTTCTGCTAAAATTACTGCAAAGACAAAACAGCTGTTTTTGTGGAGGAACTGTTTTTGAACTCTAACTTAAACGTGTCAAGAATGTTATTTAGCATGAAAAAACTGAAATATATGATTAATAACTGCTTTTAATGAACCATAGACATAAATAAGATAAACAACCCAAGGTTAAAGTCCCATACCGCACCCCATTCCCCATCAAGCAAGATTAGCAATGAGTTTCGTGGGTTGGGTAAAATAGTCACCTCTTTACACAGAATCAACTTTTGTTAAAAAAAAAATTAAAAACTGCAGCTTGGCCATAAGTGGAATTCTAAAAGGAATCTTTGAAAACATCCTTTTAGCTTTTGCCAGTAACCATGGAAACAGTTTAAACATCTTTAATGCTTAAGATTTCTCCCTTGTTAGCTGTGTTAAACAAAAACCAGTCACTTTATTGAAGCTGCAAACAATATAAAAAGATTCATGTGAATAAGAAATGCAAACTCAGTCTAGTTTTCATTTACAACAGACTGGATTCTAAAGCCATTTCATTTTACAAAGGGGCTAAAAAAGGGAAGGCAATACAGTAAAAACCTGTGAACATTTAACAGTTTAAGAAGCATCTGCCTTCTGCAGATGTGTGCTAAGTTAATGGAAAATGGCGAATACTTGTACACCATTCTTTACCTTTTTTGAAGGCCCAAAGTGCTTTACAGTCATAGTCCCATTCACACACACATTTAACCCTTGTGCTATCCTAGGCACTTTATCGTTGGGAGTTGGGTCATCTAGACCCACTAGACAGTGCTCTGAACCTTTTTTCTTCAATGATTTGTGAACCTCACTGGTGTCCATGGATTACATGAAATCTTTCCACCTTTATCCACCTTTGTCATGGTAGGAATAACACCTCAATGTGAGGGTGGGGTCATCTAAGATAGGACAAGGGTTACACACTGATGGCGGCTCTGCTCCCACCAGCAGAGGAAAGGAAGGGGTTCAGTGTCTTGCCCAATAACACTTCAACACATTGGAGGGCAATGTAGGAATCGAACCTGCAATCAGAGGTCAACCCCTAAGGTCAGCTAGTGGTTTCACATTTTTCCAGCTTCAAGTACAAGTTTGAGTTTTAACTTTTAGTTACTGTTCAGTGGAGCAGCCTCTAAATACCTATCTCGACTTTACTGGGCAAAAAATGTGCAAAAGTTCCTGCGGAGTACTGCAGTGTTCCGAGGATCTTCAGTCTACCTGTCTGCAATGTTACCATCTAGGAAAAAGGTTTTGTTTTATTATTTGAATTCTCTGAAAAATTACTAAGAAATTATAATTTCTTTGAGGTATATTACTTTAAGAGCACAACTTTATGTAGCTGTGAATAAAAAAGTAAGTGTATGTATACTAGAGAGATTTTTACATGCAAACGCATTTTTCTATTATTTTGTTTGAATGTAAACACATAAAAAATATGCCAGAACAGACTAGAAATCCAATACCAAAACAGACATGGTTGAAGGTGAAGTTCATTGCTATGACTTAAGCTTGTTTGTTTATCTCTGAATAGAATTAGATTGTTGGATAAATATTTTCCTCTTTATCTATACAGAACTTTACTTCTGAATTAGAGCTGTGACCCTGTATCCTTTGTGGATACATATACCACCAAGCTCCATTGGTGATATTACAAAAGACATCAAGTGAGGTTTAACCCCAATTGAAGAATAGTAAAAGTAAAGGACTTTTAAAATTGTATTTACATAATGAAAGTAATTTTCTTTAAAGAACTCTCTGAGTTGTGGCAATTTCCAAAAATCAAAGGTATGTTTTGTTATCAAAGGGGATGGAAATGAGATAAGTTTGAGCCAGAGAACAAAGAAACACTTGATTGACTTATAAACTGCTTTCCACCTCATCCAGTATGCACAGAACTGGCATCATTTTACTGACGATCTGAATGACAACATTCATGACCTCTGTGCATTCTGGAGGAAACGTTTGTGCGCACAATGCCTCTTGGTGCAAGATGCAGTGAAAGGTCAGCAGCTTTCTATCCAGTGACCTCTGCAGCAAGGCCACAAAGCCCCTGTGCACTCCAGTCATACCCCATCAGTAGCCACTGACACTATGCGTGTTGTTTTTATTTCTTGGGCTCGTAAACACTCAAGCACAGCCTCACAGACGTTCTCCCCTCATGCCTGGCATTTTAATTAATATGTCTAAATATCCTAAGTTTTATTCCTCATTGTATGAATGTATAACTGATGATGTATTGTTGTTGTGCACTATTCTTATTTGATTGCTTGAAATAAACCATTTCAAATCAAATCAAATTTTAGTGGGATCAGCTCAACCATTTCTTCCTGTGGTCCAGCAGAGTTCACATATCGGCAGAGCAGCACTTTTAGTTCAATATCACTTTTGTCTATGGACTCATCAGAGGCGATTGAGTACGCTGTAGCTGAATTGATATCTTTCATTTCCTATTTTGTGATATTGTTTGCCATTTTTATGGTTCTATCTTTGACAGTCTTCGCAGAGAGAGACATGATTTGTTCACATATTCTCCATTTTCTCCATCTGTGAACGGTTTCCCATACCTGACAATATCCTGAGCGGCCACAGAACTTGCATATGTAGATGAATTTGCAGATTTCACCCACTTCGTGAATAGATTTTTCGTCATATCGGCCTTTCGCATCAGTTCCTTAAAAGCTTTTTTTTCTCTTCTCCCTCTGGATATTTTTCAGCAAAGGCTCTGTGTGTATTGTTGAAATGTCTTGCGGCATTTGACCGTTTATTGTTGGCCAGTTTTTCTCCACAAATAAGGCATACTGGTAGGCCACTCTCGTCAGAGGTAAATGCAAATTAATCTGCCCAGGTATCACTGAATGTTCTATTTTCCTCAGATACATTTTTCTTTTCTTACATTTCTCCATACTTGGCCTTGCTGGGGTTGAAAGTCGCGACAGATGGACGGCGTTCTGGCGGGTATACAGGCTTTCGCGAGTATGACGTTTATTTTGAGCAATGAAAAACAATAAATTATACTCATTTTATTAATATTTTAAGATCACAATAATCTTCCAATTTAGAACTAAAACAATAGAAAAATAATTAACACAAATCAAATACACTTAAATAAATTACCGGTACCAAGCCACTCGTAGCCGCAGGTTGCCGACCCCATCTAAAAAGATCAACTTTACTCAACTGAACCAGGGGCCGCTAATATAACCTTCCATCGGTCTACAACAGTCTCCTAAAACCCAAGCAGGATTAGACAGTTTCACCCAGGTCATTAACACTTGCAAATTTAACCTAATCTAAGGCTAATCAGGCAGTACAAGGTAACACCTGTCCCTCACCTCCTCACTCCCGCCAAAAACAAAGACCCTCCTAATGACCCATAGCAACTCAAACATTGCTGTCAGTGAATTGTTGATTGTTTATCTGATTGTGGTGCATGTGAACAATTTATTCCGATTGTGGGTCATTACTGCACTGGCTTTTACGTCATGCATAGACAGTGTGTGCTTTGAGGGCGAACAGGACCGGCTCAGCAGAACCTTGTCTCCAAGTAGAGCAGCTGTAACTTCATATCTGTTAGCAGGGGATGGTGCTTTGTTACAGTGAGCGCTCAAGAGGAGGCTTTGAAGTGTGGTCCTGCTTTGGAGAACGGTCAGGCTCCTTGTCTCCGAGCTCCGGAGGCGGCTTTAGAATAAGGAAATGCTGCTCCATGCTCCGAGCAGTCCTGTGAAACCGTGCAAACAATCATGTGAATTCATGTCACCAATCTTATCCAGAAAAAATAAAGGCTGATGTTATTTTCATGTGTGTCCAAGGATAAAGAATGTTGTTGTTGGTAGCAACTATTAACCTCAACCTAACTGTAACCGTAACCTTTCTTCCAGGTGTGTGCAGGCAAGAAAAAAAGTTCAGCACTGGCTGCACGTATTTAGAAAATTGCATGCAAATCAGTTTCAAAATAAATAAACAAAAGCATGCTCAGAAGATCGTCTTCCTTCTTGCTAACCACAATCATGTTTGTTTACAACAGGACTCCAGTACTTCTTCTTCTACGGCCAGTTCTGCGCATGTCCAAATTATTTAGTCTTTTTAGAATTGGATAAAGTTTTTCAAGGATCAAGTACACGGTTCAATTCTAATATGATCTTTAATCAGATTAAAGACATTTTGCACATGTGCACACAGCTAACATTATATTAATCCTGCAGCCAGGTGTTTTTGCTCTAAAAAAAATCTGAAACAAAAATGTCTAAGACTGAAACCACAACACATGTTTTTTTGCCAATCAAAAATACACAAATATTTATGCATAAACTTGAGCACTAATAAAATAAAATAAATATAATTTTTTTAAAGTGCCTTTTTACAGGGGTCATGACTAGTGTCGAGTAAAAAGTCATATACTGTATTACACTACCAATTTTTTTATCCTCTAACAAAAATTTCATTGTTTCAAGCAGGAGGATCACCTGGCATTAAATGGGGAAAAACTGCCATTACATCAACTCTTCTGCTAGTTTAAGCTTTTTTTTTTTTAATTTTAGCTTAAATCACTGAGCCAAATGCCCAGTTATGCGTAAAAGACCCATCCAAATGCTAAACCCGCTTTATGTGGTTAGGGTCATTGGGTTGCTGGAGCCTATCCCAGCGACTAAAGAGCAAAGGTGGGGTGCACCCCAAACAGTTTGGCAGACCACTGCAGTACAACCCAAACACAAATAGTCTCACAAACACACACAAAAAAATTTACATCTAAGGAACAATTTAGAATCATCAACTGACCGATGAAGGTTTGTTTAGACTGTAGGAGGAAGCTGAAGTGCCCTGGAAAAAAAAATCAAAGAGAAACAGGCAAGATAACATGTAAGAGAACATGCAAACTCCACTCAAAAAGGTCCCAGCGGAGATTTTTAACCAAGGCCTTTTAGCTATGAGGTAACAGCGTTAACCACTACATCAGCCTGCAACCTGCTCCAAACACTTTGTTTTATTGTTTCTAATAAGTTTGCTAGTTCTGTTTTTTTTCACATAGTCAATATCTGTCTGTATTGGTGTTGTACGCTAACAAGTGTGGTAATTTAACATGTTTTAATTAGGTTGCATTTGTTTTAGTCTTCCTAAAGCACATCGACCGCAGGTTTCCTACTTGGAATTCTTTGTTTTAATTTTAAAAGAATGGACTGACTAGTAGATGATTTTTCAATTGTTCTGTGTTTTCATTTTACCAAAACCCATTATGCAGTTATGTGCGTAATGCCGCCTTTATCCGCATCAGAATCAGCTGAATGACTTTGATTGTGTCAATGTTTAAAGAGTGAGCAGTCCAAAGAATGTCAACACTTACCATGAATTTTACATTTGTCTGTCTGCGGTGCTTGTGCACATGGGGAGTCTGTTTTATGACCATGAAACTACGCTACATCTTCTATCCCCTCATATACCCCTGGGTCCCGGCGGTTTGTCCTGTCACCCCCGAGCTAAGTAGTTTGTCCCGGTCTCTTCGCTCATCTCATTAAACGATCAGACCCCATCCTTCCTAACTGAGTCCTTGTAAAATACATGATATACAAGTTATGTTTTTAAACCTTCACATTTAAACTTTAAAAAACTTTAAAATTTAAACTTTGGTTGTCCATGGTGAAGTTATCTGCCATGTTAACGTGCGTTATCGAGCACGTCACCATAAATATGAAATGATGTCGTATAAAGTTTTAGCTTGAAAGTACAACAGAGGTTTTCATTTTGAAACCAGACCGGTTTCCGGTTCCCCGGTGTTTAGCCGCGCAATTGACGGACTGAAAATAGAACTCCTGCATAAGTTTGTGTTGTGGTGCGGAGAGCCGGATGTGGACCACAGGTATGATGGAGGCAATGTAAACATTCTGATTGGTTAATGAACGTTCTATTTTTTTAGTGTCAACGCAGCGGATACGCACTGCAGACGGAACTGTGTAAATTCGTTGTTAAGCTTTGGTGCTAAAGGGTTTAACAATGCTGTTTATCACATCAATGAAAAATACTCAGCAGTAAATTTTTCAAAGAATTTGTTTGATGTCTTCAGTTTTAACAAAATGTTAACTTAAAAGTACCACAATGTTCACTTGACACAATGAGAAAGTAAAATTATAAAGTTCAGGATTACTTTTAAATGTAAAAGTAATCTGTGATGTATTACAATTTTTAAGAGACTTACACGATACTGGTCATGACTAAAAAAATAAGGTAATAAACATAAAACATCTAGATCTAAAGTCTTTGTTGTTGAAACCTTTCACCAATCATCCAACGGTCTTCATTAGTCTGCGTTGAAGCCATGGCAGACTACAGGAAACACGTATCAATTCATTTAAGATGCAGACAGTCTCAGAAAGAGAATGTAAAGTCCAGATGCCATTACTCAACATCAAGACCTTACCTGGATCAATAAGAAGTTACACCAAACATCTGAAATGTTGTTGTAACCAGACCATAAACAAGTTTGTCTTTTTTAAAATATAAATGAAAACTGAACCCTTAACTTCCTTGTTAAAAATGTAAAACATATAATTAACATACTTTGAGTGTAAAGTTGGAATTTTAGATTTGGAAGCTAATACAAAAAAAATTCCCAGTTTAAAACCAGCTTCTAGTGGTCATTTGTGGAACTGCAAGATTCGCCATTGAGTCAGCTTTAAACTTGGGCCTGGAAAATGAGTGCTTGTAGGTCAGCTTAAGGGCTTTAAACTAAATTATTTTTTAAGAGCCTTCAATCTTCTTATGAAGACATCACTACAAACCTTTCTATAATCAACAAAAAATTCCAGTTTGCAACACAAGAAAGTACTATATTAACTCAGCTGATGCTGCAACAAGTGACTGCTGCAGAGGGAGAAGTTACATCAACCTATTTGTCTTCAACATGTTTACTTCTTGGAGTTTATTTTAAATGTAAGCAGTAAGGAAGTAAAAGCAGCCCAGAGTTTAAACCAAACTAAAAAAAGACTCACCCTTTAGATGAGCACTGTTCTGTGTCTGTTTGAGTGTCAACAACAGAACTAGCATCAAAAAGTAACCAAAAACTACTACGCCTGCTGTTTACATAAAAAGATGTTCTGTCAACCCCTTTAATTAATATCTATTGATTAATATTATTTTGTATTTATTTACATGCATTCCACATTTTGTCTTAAGAAGTTCCCACAATTTGTTGTGAATATTTAACCACAGAAATACTGTAATATTTTAAAATGATCAATATTCTCAAACAAAACTCAGTTAGTTAAGGACTGCAAAATGTTACTTAACTTAAAAAAATCATAAGAAAACTAATATTGTTTGATGTTTTTGCTTTCCATTTCAAACCCATTTCTCTACCTGAAAAAAAGTTTGGATTAATAAGGTAATCAAAGTTTTATGAACTATGAAACACTGTAACTACAAGAAAACTATGTTGGTTATTGTAGAAACTCTGAGCACAAACCTAAAGTTGCACTGAATGTACAGCAGTAACAATAGCAGATGCTTATCAAGGACATGTAATTCAATGAGACAGTACAAGTCTTTGAAAGGCCATACATACTGATAAAAATTTTCCTTTTCCTTTTTTGCTTCCTTTCAAATTGCAGTATTCTCTTTTGTATTCGCCATATTTGTAAGTTTTATGTAAATGTTCTGGTGTTGTTTTGTATTGTGTTCAATAAAAAAAAGAAAAAAAAAAGAGAAAAAAAAGTCTTTGAAAGGCTTATTCAAAAGAACAGCTCATTCAAAACCCCGCCCCATACACCCAAAAATGCACTGTGAAAGTTAAACTAGAAATCACATTTTTTGAAAAAAAAGAACACGGAGAGTTGCAGCACAGCAAAAAAAAAAAAAAAAAAAAAAGAAATCCAGACAAGACTTCATTTTTTCTATTCCGTTTTGTCCCTTTCAGGGTCACGGGGCTGCCAGAGCCTATCCCAGCCACATGGGGGCGAAGGCAGGGGATGCCCTGGACAGGTCCCCAGTCTGTCGCAGGGTAGAATGTCCACAATCACACACCCATTCACACCTAGGGACAATTTAGAGTTGCCAATTAACCTATGAAGCATGTTTGTGGATGGTGGGAGGAGCCAGAGATCCCGAGAGAACCCACACATGCACGGGGAGAACATGCAAACTCCACACAGAAAGGTCCCCCATTGATGTGTTTTTCATATCCCCCAGCTGGGACTTGAACCAGGGGCCTTCTTGCTGTGAGGCAAGAGTGCTAACCACTGCACCACGGTGCAGACAAGACTATAATTATTCATATTTTGACTTAACATTTTTTACTTAAAGTTACTTTAATTTATCCAACAAGTTTTTTCTTGCTTGGAAGTGACAAACGTGTCTCCCAGATCAAGCGATGCAGAAGGGGCATTATTCTGAAAAAAAAGTTACATTTCCAAAAACTCCCATCATTTTGGGATTCACAGAAAGTAAAAGCAAATTTTAGAATATTAAAAAGGAGGGAAAATGTTTCATTGTGCCTCTGGCAGTCTACTCTCCCCCCTCCCTTCTCTGCTATGCTGGTTGGAACCAGCTGTGGATACTTCCCTCATCTCGCTCCAGCCTTCGTAACCCTTGTGCTATCCTAGGCACTTTAACGTTGGGAGTTGGGTCATCTAGACCCACTAGACAGTTCGCTGAACCTTTTTTCTTCATTGATTTGTGATCTTCACTGGTGTCCATGAATTACATGAAATCTTTCCACCTTTATCCACCTTTGTCATGGTAGGAATAACACGTCAATGTAAGGGTGGGGTCATCTAAGATAGCACAAGGGTTAAGGGGATCTAATCCCAACATTCATCGCCAGTTTGTTACTCTTAATCGTTGCTTATGTTTGGTCGCCTAAGCTTAGTCTTATGGTTCAAGTCTGCCCACGTACTTACCTCGCTTTGTCTCTCAGGTTTTCGTCAGCCTCCACGCAAGCGGCTCTATCTGTCCTGTTTCCTTCACGCTAAGCCACGCTCCTGTCTCTCGCCGTCCTGTCCTTCAAGACTCCAGTAAAAAAACCTCTTCGGGATCGGAGACCATTTGCCTTGCTTCGGTTCCTACTGCACCGCCACGCAGTATCGGCAAGAATACTGAGGTCATCGTTCCTGCCTATGAACAATACTACACCGCTGAGAAAGCATTAAATCTGTTGGAACTAAAAATTGCCCCGAGTTTTCTTCCGGGTCTGGGTCTGGGTCTGCCACGTCATACGTAGTCATGACAAAATGTTTGATAAAAATATGTGATAAGAAAAAAAACAAAATGGTTTGTTGAAAGGAATAAATGAGCCCTGGATGTGTGAATAACAATATGTTACTTGATTGAATTTATTTTTCAGATATATATTGAAAGGCCTTTTAACCTTGGATGTGTTGCTCAAACACTCCTAGACCCTTAATCAAAAGAAAGGGAACATTCCCACACCCATGAATGATATCATTTGCACAAAACAAATGAAAACAAGAAATTAAAATTCACAGTAAAGACCCACTCCAATGAAAACAGTTTATTTTTATTTATTTTTTTCGTTTTTCTGATGATGTAGGGCACAAATGAATAAAATTAAGCTTAAAATTGCATTTCGGAGTATTTCTTTATTCAAATCGTGAATCAGGAACAGATAAAATAATGCTGTTTAAAAAAGATTGTAAACACGCTGGCCACAAGGCCACAAGCTGCCCGCTCCGCTTTATTCTGATGCATCCACTTGCAGACAAATAGATCCATGTAAGTGTTCCCAGTGGTCTTTTAAGTATGATTGTTCCGTTTTTAACAAAAATCAAACGCTGTCATTTTCTAGGACAAATGAGAGCTCTTTGTTTACAAGCTCTCCCACTAACTCACAGTTCCTTACAACCCCAACCTAGCATTACTGGTGCAATAAAAAATGACAAGCAATATTGGACCTATCCAGCTGTACAGTTTTGAGCCAGATCCCAGCTCAGACGAAGAAAGCAAAGACAGGTGATCAGAGTGGGGCTTTAACAAAATAAAAAGGGAATATAAGTGTCCTATTGAATCTGCAGAGTGTATTTTTGACCATCCTGAGAGTGGAGACAAATATTCAGCTCCTTTCTGCTCACATTAATGAGGCTCACCTATTAATATATGTGAAGCACAAACACTTTTTCAGGAGATTTTATTAAGTTCCTACCAAGATAACCTTTATAACTGCTGCAAATGAAACATAATTAGAATGACGAGTGTTTTTTTCTCCGTTTTATTTGGAGAGGGGGTATTTATAAATACATGGCAAATGTCTAATCTGCTCATTTTTATTTCCTGCTTGTCTCACAGATCAGCGAGCATCTTTGCAGCTGACAACACCTGGAGAAAAACATATACGTGAAGTGCAAACTCAGCAGATCCTGGAGTGGGTGACAGTTTTGTTTTCACTGCTATTAGCCAAAAAAAGCATTCATTCACCCAATGCCTTACAGGATACAGAACTGCATCTGTCTCCTTAGGTGGGGAAAAAAGGATCTTTTCCTTTTTCCAAGTAAATGTGTCTCAATATTTGCAAAATCCTGCTCCAAGCAACATTTTATCAGGGAATCTTTCTGGAGCTCAGAAGAGGAGCCTGGAGGGCATTTCAAAGACATCAATCTGTTTCCTGTGTTGGAGGGATGGTGTAGGATTGAGCTCTGAATCTCCCAGAGGAAGGCAAACAATTATCTTGTGGTGTGATTTCACTCTGGCACTCACCGACTACATGCAGCCATATGCAAATGAGACAAGCATTATATAAAATGTTGCTAAATGCAAAAGCAATCCCCTTAGGAAAATGATTTTACAGTTTCCCAGGAACAGAGTGCCCGGAAACGTGCAACATTAACTGTGGGAGAAGATGGGAGCTGTTGTTTTAGCTTGTGAATTTCTGAGGGCATGCTAATTTAACTTTAATGTACCCATCTGTGCATGCACAAAAAAGATGCAACAATAACTGTGGACAATCGTCAACTTACCCATTATGCATTCATGTAAACAGAAAACAATTAAAGTGAAGGTACAAAAGGAATACATGAATTCATGTATCAAAGTGTGCAACCTGAGGACAGGGAAGTCAAAACAAAAACAAAATGTTTTCACCATTTTCGAGGCAGCAATTACAAGACTCAACTTTTCTTCTTTCTTCAACCCATCTTAAGTGAACGCTGCAGTTCTTTTCAAGTGTCTTTGAGTTCAAAAACTTCTGCTTTTGTATCCTTAACTGAGAAAAGTTGCCTTCTGAAAAGAAAGAATGTGTCATTTTCAAAATCTTCCTGACTGTTCAACAGACTTTTGATCAAATCAAACTGTTGATCCAGTTGAATATTTGACTACATAACTTGAAAATGTCCTAAATTTAAACAAAAAAAAATTACATTAAGGATTGCCATGATCATTAGGGGATCTCATATGAGCTGTTTTGGTATATCCTTTCAGGGGTCGCCACAGTCAGCTTTAACTGAATGGTCTTGCAGAGATTTTTACGCTGGATGCCCTTCCTGACACAACCCTGTATTTTATCCGGGCACAGAGTTGGACCTGTTGCACCAAAATAATGTGCTGTGTAGAATTTGCCTTATCTAAACAAAAGTCATAATTCAGAATGGGGTGTTCACGCATCATTAACTGCCTTTGAGTAAAAGTCTTTTGTGATTTCTTGTTAAATGGCCCTAATGAACGAACATTAACTGAAAAGTTTATTTGAAACATTCATTCATTCATCTTCTAAACCCGTTTTGTCCATTTCAGGGTCACGGGGGGTCTTATCCCGGCCACTTGTGGGCAAAGGCAGGGGACACCGTGGTCAGGTTGCCAGCCTGTCACAAGGCTTCTTTGAAACATTTTTGGTTAAATTAAGTTTTCATTTCAATCATTTCATTTTTAATAGCTCAGTCTCATTTTGATCCGCAAAACATCTTATTTGTTTTAGCCACACATGGAAAAAAATTTCAATTAAAAATATTCACATATTTTCATGATAAATGACTGAGACAAATATAACTAAAAAGGGACCAGTGTCCCTGCCCTGCGTTGGGCTCTCCCGGCGCGGCGGGGGGGCTGCTTTCCTGGCTGGGCTGGGGCGGCGCTCTCTTTCCCTCCGCGCCTCCCTGGCCTCTGGCTCTGGGGGCCTCGCGGCGGTCCTGCTGGCCCTGGCCTGGGTGGCGGTCTTGGTCGCCCGGGGGGCAGTTGTTCCCTGCCTGTTCCCGTGTGGCGTTGGGGGGATTCCGGCTGCCGCTGCTGTTGCGGCGGGGGTCTGGGTGTGGGGGTGGCTGGGCGCTCCTCCTCCTTCTTTTCACATTCCACCATCCATTTTAGAAGAACATAAACACTCACCTGAACACAGGTGTTAGCTCACCTTTGCACTAATAGTTTGCATGATTGAATGAATGAAAGATTTCACACTAGTTGGTTTAAAGGCATAAGTATGCGTGTGTGAACACTATCTGTTTTGTGTACATGTTGACATTTTTGCAGCTAGCAGGTGTGTTGATAACATTTGAGTGTGTGTGGACAGGCCCCGCCCTTTTTGTACTACATTTGAACCGTACCGTAATGATAAACAACCAGTAAACCTGTCTGCTCTATGCTGCTTCATGGTCTTACCCCCCCTCTCACTATCACCCCCCCCCCTCTCTCTAACATCCCTCTCTCTTCTTCCCTTCTTTCCTTTTCCGTCCGGTCCAACACCAAAGATTTCCAAACATGGTTGAAATGAATAAAGTTTGGCCTCAATTACAAAAGGGGTTTATTCAGACATACCTTTGGTTTGTCTGAAGATTAATAACCCCTGTTGTTAAAGTAAAATATGTCCAACACAAGAGGCCCTCAGCTCTCATCTGCCTGCCTAGCTGTTGGACAGGACAAGTTAAAAAAAAAAAAAGGGACCAGTGTTCTTTTTTTAGCCTTTAACATTTATTCAACTAAATTTGACAGACACCTTTACCAAGATGTTCTCTGTAATTATGAAATTATGTAATTAATTATGTTATTATGAACATTATTCCACAGGGACTGAGCTTTCTCATGGTAGAACGTAAATTTTCTTGTAAATGTATTTACAGCTGTAGCTTTATATTTTTCTTGTAATGTTCACTTACCATTATATACATTTCTTGGCCGTCTCAACCTTTCCTGAATTTTTTTTTTTCAGATTATCATATCACCTATTTTATTTATTCATCCCATCCTATTTTATACCGTGTTTGTTTTTTTATGGCAGCATAGATAAAAATCTCCTTCCCAACACTGGGGGTAACATAAGGACAGTCAGTTGACTCAGAGGGTGAGAGGGGGGCTTTTGGGTACTTTTTGACAGCCGTCTGAAAAAAAGTGGCTTATTTTAAATATTTGATTATTTTACAAATTAGAACGATCCAGATTAAAATACTAACTCTGCATTAATCTGAGATTTTAAAACATTATTCACTTCCAATTTGTAGACAACAAAAACGTTGCAGTTTTAATTTCAGATATTTTCTGTTTGGTCATAAAAATTATTTGTCAAGGAATAATTTTGGTCATAGTATTTGCTGTCCATATGACCAATGCTAAAAGGAAATGACAGGAGCAGCTGGTCACTCTGTTATGAGTTTATTAAACGTCTAGCTGCCTTTTGGATTGTTGCCAGATTCCCAGAACTGCAACATTTCCATCAGTCATTTTGGTTTTTGACTGCAGTGGAAGTGCAAACTGTGGCCTTACACGTCTTGCTGTTGACTACTGACAGAGGCCCATTTTTGCTCCAGTTCTTATCAGTACTGTCTCAGGATGATGTAATCCTCCGCTAAGCTCCAGAAATCCCAAATAACTTTTCCTTCTTCACACTGGTTAATACGGCTGGAACAAGATGAAACTGAGCAGTTCAGTTTTCCTGCAAAATCCTGTAATGAAATTGGACGGAATGCATCTTTCTCAAACAAAATATTACAAAATCAAAGTACAACTATCACATACTTGTAAAAGAAAAAAGGAAGATGTTTGTTCCCATAAAAATTGAATCTGCAGCCCTGTCCAGCCATGCAATTTGCACTCAATTGGTTTGTATTTTTTATATATATACCTTTGCTAGATGTAACAGCCATGCTTTATATGTTCCTATTTTAGTCTCCACCGGCTGCAGAGAGAAACGTTACATGCTCATTAGCTGGTAGCTAACTTCTCTGCCCGCTGTGTGAAACTGGCAGCTAACACTCTTTGCTGGTACAAATGACAGGCTTTCACAGTTAAAAAAGTCATGTGTGAGAGCGGGGAGTCAAAGATAAAAATCTGCAAAAAGCTTTGCTAATGAAACTGGAAGGAAATGAGCATAAAAAGGACAAAGATGTCCTAGGAGCATTTTGCTTTTCCTTGTGTGGCGCTCCGAGGTCACAGCTGCATTTATCTGCCTTGTATCCTTAAGACGCACAGCAAAAAAACGCTCTGATCTTTTCCAAACTTACTGCATCATGTATTTATATAAAATACTATCTTTAGGATGAATATACCTGTCAACACAACTGATCTCAACATTTTTCTAAGAGACATGTGTGTAGGTAAAGTCAACCACGTTAGCAAATGGAAGTGGTTTGCTTAGGGGGGAAACAAACAAACCCTGCAAACGCTCAAAGAAGGACAAAGTCCTCACGACAAATACACTTTTCTTCAGAAACTCATACAACAGCTTTTTCAAAGCAGAGAAAATGACGTTCCACCTTTAGCACTGAGGTTTCACAGTATCTTTTCTGGAAATATTAGGCGTAGTATGATTCATTTTAATGATTTGATTTATATCATAATCTGTGGTTGACAATGTAATTCATAGTCAATATTGATTCATTTCATTTATTTTTTTATCTAATCCGATTCACTGATTAAAAAATCAATCATTTATTTTTCTGTTTAAAGCCCCGCTCCAATCATCTTTTGATCTGTTGTAAAACTGTTTCCAGTGGTCTTTTTAATTATGATTTTGCCGTTTCTAGCTAAAATAAAAAAAAACTGTACCGTTTTCTAGCCCTTGTGCTTTCCTAGGCACTTTAACGTTGGGAGTTGGGGTCATCTAGACCCACTAGACAGTGCGCTGAAACTTTTTTCTTCAGTGATTGTGAACCTCACTGGTGTCCATAGATTACAGGAAATCTTTCCACCTTTATGCACCTTTGTCATGGTAGGGAGAACACGTCAAAGTAAGGGTGGGGTCATCTAAGATAGCACAAGGGCTAGGGATGTATTCAGACTGCACACATTTGGTTCTATTAAAAGTGAACTAGAGTTTGTTTCCCTCGATTCTCCATAACAATTTTTCTAAATACACCCTAGCATAGGCTGATCCAGGACCGGGAATTGCTCTCTGGCTCATCTTTGGAGGTGGTCTCTGTTCGTCTTCAGTCGGACTGAGCTTCAGTTTGCTCTGACTTTCCTCAGTCTGAATACAATCTGTTCTCAGCTGAACAAAAAGCGGCCACCGTAGCGGGTGGTCACGTGATGTAAACAGAGTAGGAATATGGCAACCGATGAGCCGTGAACAAAAGTAAACCAACGATTGTGATCACAACGTCAACGATTGAGAAAAAGGTAAGTATCTAACTTACTTGTTAGAATGTTATTGTAACACTGCTGCAAATGCTTCTTACATGTTTTTCTGTCTCATTAAGCAACACTTAACAGAATTCTCTTAAAAACAGTGCTAAAACACCACAACAATGAGACAACTTATTAAAATTTTGTTGGATGAATTCAGGTTCATAAAGACAATTTTTAAAGTGATACACATTGCTTCTCACTGTTTTCCCAACAATCTATGTCATAAACACTAAACATCAGTACCTTCTTAGTCATCTTTTTGCCAGTAACTGCCCTGAAGCATGATGTCTCCTCCATAACAAGAAAAAAAGTGAGTAAAAAGTGTTGAAACTGACATTGATACAGGCGTTAAAAATTGGCAAGCGAAAAATAAAGTTTGAATCAGTTAACCATCCTGACGAGAATTGCAAAGCACAAGACTTTCATAACTTCTGCTTCTAGTTGCTTTGCCCTGTCCTCGTAATTCCTGCCAATGACTGAAGACATCTTTAATCACTTGGTCATGTTTACAAGCTTTGGTCTGGAACCGGAAAGTCAGCTTGACGGCAGTCTGAAAACATACCAAACACAAGGTTCAGGACTCGATCCAAACCAAATGATTGCTACAGAAAAGCAGGACTTTGTCCCTAGGTTGTTGGTGAGACTCTTAGCGTGTGTCACCCATCTGTTGACACGCTGTACCACTTGCTTACAGCCCCCACAAACCCAACCTAACATTAGAGCCAAATGCCAGCTCATCCGAGGAAAACAAAGACGTACATGGATCTATTTGTCTGCAAGTGGATGCATCAGAATGGAACAAAGCAGGGAGCTTGTGACCCGCCGATTATAGCACCCACATCACTGCCAAAGCTTTTTCAACCAGCATTTTTCAAGAGTCAAAGGATTTTTTCTGCCAGTTTAATTCGTTGAGGAAAGAAAGAAAAAAACTACAGAAATAAAATCTATTCCTGTCAACTGAAAGCACTTCTATGATGAATACTTGAATGTTAAGATGCATTTTTATTATTACCAATATTGCTATCAGTAACAGCAGTAATAGACCTAAGTGGGGAAGCTAAACGAAGCAGTTTCAGGAACTTCAGCTAAAAAGCGTTTGAGTCCTTATAGGGCTTCATGGGTTTAGGCGCATACACCTGCTGTTATCGTCCACTGAAAGCTTTCATGGGAAGATTTTCTTGGACTGCAAAGTGCTTGCTCAGCACTTTCCTTGATATAGGTCCAGCTCTTCTTAAGCTTATAGAGATGTCAGCAAAAGCCCTTTTTAATAGCCCACTACTCTAGATTCATTACTAAATGTAAAATTTTCTGCAGCATAGTGGGACGGGCTGGGAGATAAATCAAAGGGTGTATTCCACTCAAATAATTACTATGTTCTATTCCTCCCTCCCCACATGGAGAAAAATACGTAGTATGATGTCTGTTCAAACTCAATACAAAGCCAAATCTTTTTTCTTCAGTTTATTTTATTAAGAAAAAAAGTTTTGCATATAACCTTTCTGCTGTTCTCTTTTTTAAGAAAGAAATAGTTCAGTGTGAATCCGTTGACAGAAAAGAAGCTTCCAGCTGACAGCCTTTGCTTTAATGATGCTACCATGACGACGACAACGTCCAAAAGCACAGCGATCTGTTAACTTGCAAACTATGACTAATAAAGTCTTTTGTGGAGTCTTGTCACCCGGGGTGCAAAAAAAAAAAAAAAAAAAGGAAGTGGTTGAAGACAGAAATCCGTTGGAAATGAAACCTTAACTTGAAACAACACAGAAGATGGAATAAGCCAGAAAGAGTGCTGCTGCTGCTGCTGCTGCTGTCTGTGACTTAGATCAGTGTTATGTTGACTGAAGAGACAGATCGGGAAAGCCAGTGACCCCTTCCATGTCCAGGCTACCGCACACACCCACGCACACACCACACACACAAAAACTATTTAGGAGAGACTAGGTTTCCATAAATTCTCTCTGTTTCTCCAATTGAGACTGACTAGTGAGTGACTTCCATCTGTCATCAGGTGAAAAGGAAGAAACATTCTGGACATTTAGCAGCATTTACCAGCAGCATAAAGTTAGAATTTAACAGTTCTTTTGCAGACCCTCCAAAGAGGAGAGGTCCAAGAATTGTTTTAACTTTTAACAGAGGTTCACATGACTTCTTTTCAAAATAAGCTGTACCAAATGTTCCCAGATAGTCACAGTTTTCCAGCCCAAAAAAACAAACAATCCAGTGATTAATTAGCTGTAATTATCAGTAATTAATGGTCCTTTATTTGTTACTTCCTGTTCAGATCATCTCAATGAAGGGAATGTAGTAGAAGTGCGATGCTAGCAGTGATTAAAAAAAAAAAAACTTGAGATACACTAAAATAAAAATAGTATCAAATGGTTACCAAATACTTATTAAATATGGATGTTGCGTTTTTCATAGTGTCTTAAATGTTGTAGGTAAGAATACAATTTATACATGTTTTTTCAAAGAAATTAAATGTTTATCAGAACAGTAGATGGATATGCAACAGAAAACAAACAACAGAGAACGTTTATCCTAGAACACAACACAACCCATGACCGGGACAAATTTGTCAATAACAGTTATTTAGCTTCAAAATAAAAAAAAGAAAAGAAACCATGACAGCTGAGATACAACACATTCATACATCTCAGGCAAACACACATCCGAAGAACACCTGCTATGTATCGTGGGGTTTGATGTACTCCACAAGACTACGACAGCCAGTGCCTTCTACAACACTAAGCTGCTGGTCACCTAAAGCCATAAATTCTATTACACTATTTATAATTCTGTTTGAACATCGGCCACGGACGGAATGCTGCTAGCTTTCCTTCTAGCTGCGGCAGTCTCTATCTCATTTTCGTTGTACTGTTCCGGGTGTTTGGCCTATATATGACATATCAATGCAGTGGTGCTAAAGGTTTGAATTCACATTCAATGCAAATTGCATTTCTTTTGTTGCTCTCTGTCACTATAAAATGCATCAACACAGCCAACATTTTAAAGAAGGTGCTAGATCATCAATGCGCATTGAACCAAACTTGCTTCATTGCGTCATAACATCACATGTCGCTATTCGGCTTCACTTAAACTGGCTCCAACTGGAGGCTGAATGAAACTTTTTTGCAATATTATGCAGAATATATTCAGTGGTCGGATATTAGGTACATTCCTTATAAACTGATACAGTTTTTAAACCATTTGTGGTCCTTCACAGCCAGAAATTTGTAAATTTTACTAAATTAAATCAAAGTTAGTTTAACAACCTTAACCAGATTTTTCAGACCATAAGTTGCACTTAAAAACCTTTACTTCTTCTTAACTTTCTGCGGTGTGCTACTTCTCAAAGTCAGTGAACTTTTGTAAACTATGAAGCTTTACCCCTTGATAGATAGTTGGAGCATTATGGGTACTGTAGTCAGGAGCCTTGCATTGCTTACTGTGCCTCAACTGTTTGTGAATAAGTGGAATGAAGTTTGATTTACAGTGTTCCTCCGCTTATTTGCATTTCACTATTCATAGATTTACGGGTGTCTCTGGTCCCTAACCCCAGCAAATAAGGGGGGAATACTGTATTTGACTGTTTAGTTTTACTTGATGCACCCTGTGGTCCCCAAAAAAGTTTGTTACATTTCAAAATTACTATCATTTTGATTTTCCTTCAACCTGAGAGCCACAATGGAGGGGTAAAAGAGCCACATGTGGGTCCGGAGCCTCAGGTTGCAGATCGCTGCTCCGGGCAAAACAACCCAATCTGTCCTGAGAGGACAAAACCCTTAGAAGGAACACATCCCAAAGATCCTAACATTTACCCATAGCATTTAAATAATGATGCTTTTACATGATACATATGACCGATTTGTTTGTCAAAATGCAGAAAAGTTGGGTTAATCTGACAAAACTGGCAGCCAATCTTTATTTGCTGAACCTTTACATTTCGTGTCCACATATTATTGAGACTGCTGTTAATGAAGTCTCTGGGTTAATTTAGCTCAAGTTTAAAAGTCTGACAAGGGCTAGTTTCAGCTCAGTGCTTAGCTGTAGGTGAAGACAGGACGACTTGCAGCATTTTTACTACCAGTTTGTGTTTGAACAAAAGCTATGCTTATCATACAAGTCAAAGAAAGTGCAGTGATGTTTATTTAACAACAGACTTTCCCTGCATGCATGGCATGCAAACATGCCACAGTTTGCTGCAATTTCAGGTCACAGCACAGGTCAGCATTCACAAATTATTAACTCAGTGGTTTAAATATACATTTATTTGCTGTGCATTAAAGTAGAATACTCTATGGTTTCTCTATGAGAAATTTTTCTTATTTACTTTAAGTAAAGCATAATGTTTTTAAATGATGTTGAAGTAGATTTTTAAAACGACAGTTTATTTCTGCAAGTATGTTTTATGTACTACAGTACAGGTATATGCAATCTTTAATACATATATACATATGGCTGGGTCCTTTCTGTGTGGGGATTGCATGTTGCAAAGCTGAACATTTTTATTTAAAAAATCCTTAAAGATTACAAATAATAAAAGGTTGAATGACAGAAACTTTCAAACTACCAAGAGGCGGGCACAAAAATGTTGTTTGGGTCCAGAAACAAGGTCAGGCTAAGAAGGCAAGACAGAAACACGAAGTTGGTGTGAAGGGCTGGTTGCTGTAAGCTAAAGGCTGAGATGTCCTGGCAGACACTGACTGGTAAACAGGAATATATGCTGGCAAAAATATACACAAAAAGTCAAAGGTGACTCATATGCGATGAAAAAAGGGAAAAGCATGGCCAGAAAAGGCAGAGAATAATGACACAGACATGATGATCATGGAAAACGATTTTGGTGACCTGCTGTCAGCTTGATATTCTTGGAGATACACACACGCAGACAGACAGACAGACAGACAGACATATACAGTACTGTCACCTTCACTTTCCATGCTTTCTCCAGTTCTTCTCTGAGTCCCTGGTATTTCTCTAGTTTCTCATGTTCCTTCTTCCTGGTGTTGCCATCACATGGCACTGCCACATCCACCACAACGGCTTTCCTCGGTTTTTTATCCACCACTACAATGTCTGGTTGGTTCGCCATTACCATCCTATCAGTCTGGATCTGGAAGTCCCACAGGATTTGTGCTCTCTCATTTTCTACCATTTTTAGAGATGTCTCCCATTTTGACTTTGGGGTTTCCGGTCCATATACTGCACACATATTCCTGTATATTATTCCAGCCACCTGGTTGTGGTGCTCCATGTCTACTTTCCCTGCCAGCATCTTACACCCTGCAGTTATGTGCTGGATTGTTTGAGGTGCCTCTTTGCACAGCCTTGGGTCTTGTCTGGTGTGGTAAATCTGAGTCTCTATCGCTCTGGTGCTCAGGGCTTGTTCCTGAGCTGCCAGGATGAGTGCTTCAGTGCTGTCCTGTAGGCCAGCCCTTTCTAGCCATTGGCAGGACTTCTTGATATCAGCTACTTGCCATGCAGGGGTTTGTCCTCCCATGAGGATCTGTCCTCCAGCACTGCATCCTCTGCTCTCCATTGTCTGAGACATTCACTGAGCACACTGTCAGTTGGGGCCTTGAGCTTGATGTATTCACGCATCTTGGAGCTCACTAGTCATCAGCCTCTTTCCTTGCGTCTAGCATACAGTCAGATTTAGGATGGAACCCTCCATGTATGGTGAGGAGCTTTTGCGTCTTAGCATCATTGTCTCCATCTCTTCCTCTCTTTGTCATGATTCAAGTGCATTTCTTGAGCCTAAATGACATCCCAATGTCAGTACTGTAAATCCCAGTGGTGTAGATCAGGGCGTCAATGTCGTGCTCACTCTTAGCATGTAGCTTGATGTCATCCATGTAGAGGAGGTGACTGATGGTGGCCTCATTTCTGAGTCAGTATCCATAGACAGTTTTGTCGATTATTTGGCTGAGGGGACAGCAGTGAGGACAGAGCGTCACCTTGGTACATGCCACATTTGATGGACAAGTGGCTTGCCATTGGCTTCAAGGGGGTTTTCCATAGCTTTATCGAGTTTCCTATGAAGTCGCTTAGAGTCCTGTCGATGTTGAACAGCTCTCTCTCTCTCTATGTATATATATATGCTGTATGTAGTTTTTTTATTAGAATTTTTCTGTTTTTTTTTTATCTAAGGATGCAGTTAACTTGGACTTTTCTTATTGAAGAGCATTTTTATTCATATATATGTTTTTTTTTTGCTTCTGTTTTACCAGTTGGCAGGTTTTGTTGACAACTATTGCCACTTTGCAAACAACCTATTTGTTAAAGCATTGACTCTATTGCAGTAGCATGACATCAAAGATGTACTTTCCCCTGTTTCCTGTCATCTCCTCTTTCATGTTTTACATCTTTAGCAATGCCCAGGATGCCTGATGTAGACTTTTAATGGCAGTTTGTTCATCTAAAAAGATGTCTCATTTGCTGCAGTATTATCACTGATAACACCTTGCGTGATGAGTCATGCCGCATGCAGAGTGTATGAAGCTGCTGTCGCCAAAGGAAAAGAAGGGATGGAAGAGGGGTGGGTGGAGGTTTGGAAAAGACTCATCATACTGATGTTAGCAGAGACGCCTAGTCTGCAGTAAATTACCACCTGCTGTGGAGGGAAGGTGTCTGTGCTTCTTTGGTTTGTGATGTGTAATCACTCCAACCCTTTTCTGCCTATACAGATGGTCAACTAAGGATGGAGAAAGACAATGAGTTATCACTAGCTGAGCAGCAACTCATTGTGTGACATGAAGAATAGACAGCAGAACCAACCTGGGTTGGAGGTTATAACAGCAAAATCTACAAAGTCTCCAGAATGACAGTAGAGCCAACAAAACAGGGAAAGGAGATGTATATATACAAGATGCTAGTTTGTGATCTTGCTTTGTGCCAAAAAAGAAGAAAACCTGGGTAAAAAATTTGCCAAATAATCTCAAACATCTTATTCTGCCGTTCACTCTTCTTTGGTTACTTGGATGACTAACGTTTAGGAAGTAAGCAATATTGGTGAGTTGCCAGTGTCTGAATACACAAACTGCACTCTAATTTCCCCATTTCTAACAGCCAGGCTGAGCACAAGGAATGCCCAAGGAGTCTTCACCTTTCTCTTAACCGGCATTAACAGTCTCCCTGTGCACTGCGCAGAGATTGGGGGGGGGGGGGGGGGGGGTGAAAGAAAATGTAAAATTTGTACGACAATCCTGCGTCTCACCTTCTTTACCCTTACTTACCCTCACATTTTGCTCAAGTGTTCACTACAACCTGTTGCCTGCAGCATGCTCATATGAAAACTGTGCATGAACATTTTCACCTTTTGGGCTCATCAGGTTGTCCACATATTTAACATTTCCAGCTGGCCACCAACATGTCCTACACAGATTTGCCCATTTTCACCTGCAGACAGCCCGTATCCACCTGTAAGGGTAGTTGTGTCTAAGGTTTTACAAGTGTAGCACTATTTGAGAGAGTAAGGTACAATCTTTCTAATGATATGAGATTTGTTACGTTAACATTATTACAGCTAAGAAGTAATCTGCCAAACCCAAATTTCAATACTTTTGTTCCAAGTCTCCCTCTGCTGTTACTGCCAAAATCCCACTTTTTACCACAGATTTGTCACTTAATTGGAATGCAGCAATGACACCATAAACCACATATTTGCCTGTAGTTTATGATTTCCACCAGAGTCAAGTGCCTTGCTCATCGGGACCACAGAAGTATAAAAGGAACCAGAGACCATCCACCTAGACGATCAATCCCTTACCATTAAGCTACTTCCACACCACCCGTGATGCATGTTAAGAATGGACAGTGGACTGTTGCTTCATCATACCAGTGCATGTTCGCCACCTAGAGTTGGAAGAGGCTTAGTGCAGGACAAGAAAAGTTTTTTTTTTTTTGCCATGCTCTATTCTGATATACACTATATTACAAAAAGCATGCGGTCGCCCATCCAAATAATCAGAATAGGGAGTCTTTTTTGGCCTGGCCACAGGTGTATAAAACCACATCCTGAGGCATCCAGACTGTTATCACAATCATTTGTGAAAGAATTCCCTGAGCTCTCAAGAGCTCAGAGAATTCCACTGTGGAACTGTCATAGAATCCCCATCATGAAATTCCATATTTCATATTTCATATTCACAAATGTTTTTCTCTTTGTCTTCTTTTCTTCACAACGTCCTGTGTAATAAAATGGATCTTCTTACAGCCTTACCCAAATGTTCAAGAGCTGGAGCTCATAAACCAATAACCACATATCTAATCAAGACATTGACACCTGTAACATACTTTAGCCGCAGGTCACAGATCACGGCTGTGAGTCGTGACTCAAGTCTTTTGAATCATGACCCACAAGATTTGAGTCGTGACTCACTAAACTCATTTAAAAAAAAAAACGGAACTCTAATGGAAGACATTTTTACAGGTTAGCTACATGTATCTTTACATTGTTTTCTGGCTTCTTACATGACCTCCTTCACGAGTAATGCTTTAATTACAGGAACCATTACGGTTATTTTCTATTCACAACACAAGAGACACACAAAAGTAAAATAAAAACATATTAAATAAAAATGGTGGCGTTTAGTTGAAAGGTAAAGGAAAGTTCAGTGTCTGCTAACCAGTAGTGTGCGTTTGGGTCTTTTTGCGTTTTTTCCACTTTAAAAGCTGTGTTTAGAATTGGATTGCATTCATTTAAATGCAGGAAATAGAAAGTTTCCATCTGGTTCAAACCTCAGCTGGATGTTTCTGTTTGGGATTTGTATCCCTTTCTTCAGAAATGACTGTTTTTTTGCCGAATGATATTATCGCATGAATAAAAATGAAAATGCCTGACTGCTAACCGAAGCCAATGAAACAACAACAAAAAACATGTTTTTATTCTATTTTTGAGAATATAGGTTTTGTAGTTTTTTTTTTTTTTTTCAGACAAGTAGAAAGACCAGAAAAAGCTTCTGTGGTGTGCAATCCCATCTGTCTCAGTCTGTTCCTCGCAGACATAATCTTGCTGCTATTGTGAGCTTGAAGTATCCCAAAGAAAATCCATCTGGAAAAGAACACAGACACCCTGACAGCCTGCAGCTTGATTCTGATACTTCAACAGGAACCTCTCTAAGACCACAAGCTTATTTTTACAGTTTTGTTGCACTCTGACAAGATCTTCGTTTAATTTTTCTGCTTTCGCACAAACAGAAACTTCATTTTCACAGCAATTCACGGAGAAAAAAATAAGTCAATAAGTCAGACTTCTAACACCCACAGCTGCTTCTTTCCTCTGCAAATCGTCTTTTTTTTTAAAAGGCTGTAAGGTTTATATCAAGCCACTTAAACTATCTGAGCTCATGAAAGAACAAGCTACAGTATATTAATTCCCATTTATGTCCTTCCCTTGTTCCTGTTTTCTCTGCAACACTGCATTGGTGAGCAAGCTCCACGAAATAATAATTTGTAGGAACGAATTAATTATTACACGGGAATGAAATAATAATTAACGTAATAAGTCATTCAAAAACATGAATATGAGCAATACTTGGATATACAGCAGATACCGTTACATTTCTGTCTGTGTATATCTCATTACAATTCACGGAAGACACAGAGGATGTTTATTGATTTATGTATTTATTTTATTTATTCTATTTCCGTGTCTCTGTGACCCACATTATTTATTATTGTCTCGATGAAAATGAGAAAAATATAAGATTTAGGATGCCCGAGCTGGCTGCTTCCTCATACTGCAGCGGCTCTCTGTCTGATGCCCATGACAAGCATGCAAGCTCCGGCTGGCCGCGGAGCAAGCTATTCCCGGCCGCGGGCGAGCTCCGAAGCTCCGGCCACGGAGCTCTTTTGCTTGTCATGCCGGGATCCTGGCAGCTGGCTGGCCGGCAGAAGGACAGCCTTCTGCCGGGATGGGATGTTGTACTTTAGGGTCGAACAGCAATAATAATAGCAATAATAATATTTAGGACGTGCTGAGGTAACTTGTCTTTTATTAACATACTTATTTGCACTCACTTTACATCTGAAGGCTACATGCTACGTATCCCATCATGCATCACACGTATCCCATATTGCATTTCGACCAATTAATGTGTGCCTGTAACTGTGGTGCATTGCATACAACAGTATAAATGTATATCAGAATATTATTTTGTGGTAACGAAATATTAATTTATGGGAAATAATAATTTATTTATCTTACCCATGTCAGATCCCGGGCTCTGTATGTTGCTGTACTTTGTGGTGTGAGTAATGTTCTGCCAATTAAGATCTTTGAAAGACTTTTAACCTCAAATCAGCACAGGTTTTTGATTCAACTGTAATCCTTATAAATCTTAATGAAAACCTTTCTTCTGATCCAACACACAAGATAAATAAATGTTTAAAATGTCATATTCATCACTCTACCAAAGAAAAACTGCAAAACGTCAGTTCTCTAGATTGCAATATTTCATAATTAGCAGCTCTGTCTTCTAATGGTTTTGAAATATTGAGTTTTTTACACCAAGGAGACATTTTCCTGATAGTATTATTGTGAAATGAACTAGAAGCTTACTTTACTGTGAAATAAACCTGCCTTTTGAGAGAAGCAAAGCAACAGAACCTATTATGTAAAGGTCTAAAAGGACATCATCTATGTTGTCAAACCTCTAAATGAAAAACATTAAAAAATCAAAAGAAACAAGATAAAAGGAGAAAGAAAGTAATGTTGTAATCTTTTTCTGGCTTACGTCAAGTTGTAAAAAAGAAAGTTTTCAAAATGTTTAAAAACATTAGTAGAGACTGTTGAGTTGTTCACAGGAGTTTGAAGATTTGAATGTCTTTGGTTTTTTAAAATAATGCAATTGTTCCAAGCTGCTTTTTCTTTCACAGCTCTATTCCAATAAATTAAATACTTTGTGACGTAGAATTCCAGCCGGACAGAACACAATTAATAAAGGGCCTATATGATGTTTTTCTTAAGCTTTTCAGAGTAAACTATTTTCTATGGAGCCCCAAAGAGTTCATACTTAAAAAAATAAATATGACCTTGTGCAATCACACAATCAACCAATACATTTCTCATAAATATATAAAAAGATCATGAAATTGTGAAAAACCTGCACACAAATTTTTAATTAGCCTTTATATTATTAAATATATTTCATTTTGCTTAAAAATCATGTTCATTATTTTAAAACATCTTTTTAAAATATTCATGTATAATCATGTTGATTGTTGTTATAATTCTAAGGCTTTTTTCCGAAACTCAGATTTCAAAATCAATGTCTGCGACATCCGCACGGCTTTGCTCACATTGGCTGATCAAATACAGACAAACAATCTGTCTACTGCATAAGATGCCAACATCGACGACACAGTTTTTGATTTTTGAGAGCAAATGAGCTCCGGGCTTATGTGGACCACACCACAGAGGAGTTTTGTTTAAGCGCCGGTCGTCCACCTCTTGAAGTGCCTGTTGAAATACTCAGGACTCTGGTTCTCTGTGCAGTGTTGCCAGACAGTGTCCCAGTTCTCCAGCCCAAAAGTCGTCTTAAAGTTATGTTTGCTTTTTCTGTATTTAACACGTACAAAAGGCGCCACAGGTTTTCAGATGCGGACACGTTAAAACGTATCGATAAAACATGCATGTTAGTGTGTGTTTGTAACCCTTGTGCTATCCAAGGCACTTTAACATTGGGAGTTGGGTCATCTAGACCCACTAGACAGTGCGCTGAACCTGTTTTTTTTCAATGATTTGTGATCTTCACTGGTGTCCATGGATTACATGAAATCCTCTTCTCCTTTTTCCACCTTTGACATGGTAGGGAGAACACGTCAATGTAAGGGAGGGGTCATAGGATAGCACAAGGGATATTATTCCAGCCACTTGATTGTGGCTCTCTATGTATGCTTTCCCTGCCAGCATCTTACATGCTGCTGTTATGTGCTGGATTGTTTCAGGCGCCTCTTTGCACAGCCTACACCTTGTGTCTTGCTTGGTGTGATAAATCAGAGCCTCTATCACTCTGGTACTCAGGGCTGAGGTTCCTGGCAGCTCAGGTTCCTTCAGAGATGTCCTGCAGGCTAGCCCTTTCCAGTCATTGGTAGGACTTTTTGATATCAGCCACTTCAGTTATGGTCGGGTGGTAGGCCAGCAATTACCAGAATAACAAAACTTTCATCCTCACCTTTGGAAAATGATTGGTTTAAGATGTACATCTGCAACAGCTTAAGCTCCTCTGCCTCACACACTGACTGATTTCATCAAAATGACAGTGGAAATGTGCTCATTTACTTCATGCTATATTGTTATGTTGAATTGGATCTGTACCACATTTAAGTTCTGGCACTCCTCTTGCCCAACACAGACCTGTGATTCATCACTAAATGTCACTTTCATCTAGTCATCCACAGCCAATCGTTGTCTATTTTTCACCCACTCGAAATGTATTTTCTAAATTTCAGCTTAACCTTTCTATTTGACTTGTTTCTTTGCTGATGCTTTAGTCAGTTCTTGTGTTAACAACGGTTTCAAACTTCCCTATGATGTTTTTTCCTTGTTCCCCAATATTTACATGTGCGTGCACTGTAACAGTATGATGATGGAGGCTTTACAGAGGCCATGAGACTTTGTAGTGTGAGTTTAAATCAAAGGGGACCACTAAAAGCCCTCTTTAATTGTTGAGCAGAGAAAGTGTTCTTGCTAACACATCAAAGGTCACACTGGAACGTTTGTTACTTGATTCCAGCTTCCGTGATACCACTTGAACGTGAGGAAAATGAATATCTTAGCACAGTAATGCTGTTATGTCACTATAATTTGATAACTTTGTTATTATGAGCTAGCCTCCTCTGAACCTCAGAGCTCCCTTTAAATGTGTGCTTGTCCTTATATTCACACTTTGAAAATGTAATTCATTTAGCAGATTTTTACGCTCCAGTGTTTTTCCTTTAAAGGATTTCTGATGCAAATGTGCTTGACATGGATGTAAGAGCTCATGCTGCTCTGTTTTCATTTACAAGACAGAAGGGACAAACACAGATGATAATTTTAAGACAAGGTCAAAAAACCCACGCTTACTTATCAATTTTAACACCATCTCTATTATATTAAAACATCACAGAGTTTGTTTTTTTTGTAAAGGCCGTGTCACACTGGCGCTAAGTAAAATTTGCACATGGATGAAATGTCGGACTTTCGTGATACATGCCCAGTATATGTAAGTCATAAGTGTTTCTTGCATTCGTCGATGCGCGCAGATGTCCATCGAGGGTTTCGGCTGATAGGTCTTAACGTAAATTTGGTTTTGAGCTTTTAAAATGCTTTGGTCGGTTGAGAATCACACAGTTCATGCATAGTTTAGGTAGTTCATATGGAATTATTTTGTGCATCATGCAATTGTGCGTGATTCTTGCGAGATGCATACGCACATTTTTGACTTTCCATGACCGTTACAAGTATGTCCACGTATTTCTAACTGACCTATCATGCCTGTCCCACGTATGTATAACTTTTAAATTGCGTATAGAGCGCACATATATCAAAATTGAATAATTGACGTGCAAATGACTGCTAAATTGCAAAAAACAGCACCATAATAACGCACGGTTTATGCGTTTAGATCCACAATTTCGTTATTTTGTTTAACCCTTGTGCTATCCTATGACCCCACCCTTACATTGACGTGTTCTCCCTACCAAAGGTGGATAAAGGTGGAAGAGGATTTCATGTAATCATGGACACCAGTGAAGATCACAAATCATTGAAGAAAAAAGGTTCAGCGCACTGTCTAGTGGGTCTAGATCAGTGTTTTTCAACCTTTTCTGAGCCACGGCACACTTTAACCTTAAAAAAAATCCCGCGGCACACCAGCATCCAAAAAAGAAAAAAAGAAAAAAGGGGAAACTCATGGTCTGTATTGATCTACAGTCCCTCCACAATCTCACATGCATTTTTGATATAATTGTGTCAGAAAAAGCTGGAAACTGCAGCTGTTTTTTCCTAAAAAATGCAATAAAAGTTAAGTTAGAAGATTTAAAAACAGATTGATGCGTGTTCGTTGTTTCAAGACTATTAACAACAGATCTCCTTGTGCGCTGTCAATCTCATGACCCAATGCATCATGGGAGATGTAGTGCATAAAACGGCTGGAGATCGGTTTTCGGAGCTTCAGTGTTTTGTTCACTGGTTCCACGGTCTGATACCGGATTCTGTGCAAAGCTACACCGCTAAAGACGAGCTTTAGCTGCTATTTTTGTTAGAACTGAGCGACTTTACGAGCTAAATCGGGACAAGGAAGTGAAGACTTTAACCACTTCTGATTGGTCAGACCGATGACATGTGATTAAGCTCCCCAAGAATGATTGGTGGAGACAGTTAAAGGGACGGGACTTTTCCAAAATACAGCCGAAGGTGCAGCTGAATCGCGGTACTGTACAGTCATTCTTATCAAAATGTCTTTAATAAAATAAAATAAACGCTAAGAAAATGTATTTTACATCTTTTATATTCCTAACTCCTCAGTGTTTTATCAGGGCCTGTTTGGATGAACAGAGAGCTGAAATCCTGGAGATGGGAAATGTTTTTAGATCAGTTAATGAGGACAATTTCCCACGGCACACTTGACCATCTCCCACGGCACACTAGTGTGCCGCGGCACACTGGTTGAAAAACACTGGTCTAGATGACCCAACTCCCAATGTTAAAGTGCCTTGGATAGCACAAGGGTTACAACACACTTGCAGTCCTTTACAATACCCCCATAGCTGTGCATGTGTTTTTAACCCTTTATCACCAGAGCTTTCAGTGTTGGCAAAACTTTGCAAAACTAATCTTTGCAATACAGAGTTTGCACTTAACTGTGGAACGAGCAAACTGTGACTTCCAAACATCTAAAGGAGCATACTCTCTGCAATTTCCAGTTTTGACCATTTTGCTGTGGTGAAACTTTCCCTGACTTTTAAGATTTTTTTAGCTTCCAGCAACAAAATAAAAACTGTCTTTTGCAGATGTATAATATTGCTTTTTGCAGCACTTAGTATAGCCAGCCTACAGTTTGAGATTATTCCCCTCTTTTAGCCTCACGCTGCTGTCAGAGATTTCAGCACTATGTGACAACAAATACAAAAGCTAATTGCAGGCTGTCACAATCATGGCACCTGACATCTCATTGCTGGACAGATGTGTAGCAGCTGAAGGTGGCCATTTTCATGACAAAAGAATTGTAAGCCAATGTAGTTCATTTTGAAATGTGTATGTGTAGACATTAATATGCACATCAGCGTTGGTATCAAGAAATGGCCACCCTAACATTTAGGAAAAAGTTATGCTTGAAATCCCACAGATTTTTTGACTTTATGAGTGTTCACTTCAGTTGATCCGTGTTATATCTGTTCATGGGAAATCTTTGTTTTAGATTTGCATGTTTGACACTTTGAACTTTCGTGCTCAGGGCTGCAGTCAGAAGTCCATAGTTAGTGTGCATAGTTGGTGTCCTTTGGGTCTTAACCTTTCCATATTGAAGTTTTATTGGCTTTCACTCAGCTGCAGTTGTGCATGAAGATGACTGCCGACTGAGCGCGTTTTGAAAACAATTTCAAAAGCCAGCGATGATTTTCTCCTGACCACTCTTTTCAAAGGTCAGGTCATCTTACAGATCACACCCTCGTGTCACGGGAATGAAAGAGACTGGAAATGATATTTTGCTGGCTATAATGAAATCAAAGCTGAATTGTTGATCAAGGTAATGACTCCCCTGTTGAGCTCCATAAAACTTCTGTAACTGCAGGTCTGCTTTGTAAGTGAGAAGTTTGTCACAGACGGAGCTTCTTTTCTATCACATTACAATGGGGGCTGATTGCTGAAGGACAGATCAAAAATAGCCATAGAAAAAAAGCCTGTGGTTTAATCCTGTTGCACTGGGCCATGCGATTTACCCTTTACTCATGGCAAACAGATTTTGTCTAGTCAGCCAGTAGATCTAGCACACTGCAGATGGGGTCAATTACAAAGAAAATACACTAAAGTTACTTACTCTAACTAGTTAAAGCAATCAAACTGAAGTGTTAGCTAAACCGTTTAAGAGCCTATAAAAGTATTCACACGAGTCCAATGTCCTTGGCTGTGAACTGCCAACTGTACTGCTCAGGAGCGATGTCGCTGTCAAGGACACATTTCCCAAGTGATGTTTGAACCTTTTGACAGAGATGTTTAAAAGGACATAAAGGAGACATATGCCAGCATCAGCTGGGATGGGATCATTGAAATAGGCAGAATGGGCAAACTGAGTTGGCCTGAAGGGTTAACAGCTGGAAACAACAGATGGAGTCTGCAAACACAGATGTCAGGCCTCATTACACAGTGGGCAAGATCAGCCTGCAGATGTGAGCGCAGCTTTAAGGTAACACAAAAAACAACCTTCAGTCACCAGTGATAACACCCACAGGAGTATAAACCACACCAAAGCCAGGGAACCATCACAATCACAGCATTATGCTGTGATAAACAGTAACAAAGGTGAACACTGGATTAGTAGGTTTTGAACTCAGCAGACCTCAGCTGGTCTGTCCTCATTGCTTTTACTTTTGATCTAATTTACTGTTTGACCAGCATGGCTGACCTCTCGAAGCTACTTTAAATTATTCCCACTAATGCAGTCATCTGCTTCTGTGGAACCAAGAAGGGATTCCTTGTAAAAACAAATGAAGCTTAAACAATAAAGTTACTAAAATTGGAAAACAGCAAAGACTTTGTAGAGAATGTCATAAAATAAAAAACAACAACTCTGAAACTGTGCTTGTGGTCAGAACAGACCCGCATTTCACATTTAAATTAATCCCAGTGACTATATTGAAAGGTCTGGAGATTTTTAGATTGTGGTTAATATTCCCTCTGGCATAGAAATAAAGAGTTTTCTTTGCTTATTTACAAAGAGCTTCATATTTTTGCTGATAACTGACAGCTCTTAATGACATTTTTCCACCATTTTTATGTCAACACTTTGTTTACATCTTTATATTCCTCAGTGGAATGAAGGAGGTTAGCTTTTTATGAGGTGATAACTTTACATTGTCCTCTCGTAAGCAAAAAAAAAAAAAAACAATGTCCCTTAAGTCTGCTGTGAAGTAGTTTGAATTACACAGAAGCAAATGCACACATATAACAAGGAGTCTGAGCGGATGTGTGATTTTTTGCAGCTGCTGTGATTGAAATGAACAGCTGTAGGCAACATTCATCTCCTCTGATTGCAAGGAAATCATTTGGGAGTCACAAATCACAAAGGATCTTGTAAGACCTGAAGCTGCAAACAGGAAACCTGAGAATACTTCATTCCCTATGTGACTTTTTTTATTTTTATTGTAAAGATTATTTTTGTCTCTACCGTCAAAGTGTGGCCTGTGTAATGAAAAATACAGAATACACAAATACAGGTGGCAAAAAAATCGGATAATATTGAAGTGCATCTGTGCCTGAAAGCAAAATGTCGCAAAGTTTAATATCTTATTCCCACTTAAGAAAGCTTATACCTTACAATGCTTATATTTGCCTTGGGTGTAGGGATTTCTTATATTTTATTCATCCTAAAAAAGTTGAAAAACATGCAATCAAAAATCTTCTGATGAGACTTGTGCGTTTTTGAAAAGTAAGTTCACAAACACTGAATCACTGAAACAGCAGGTTTTAAACAGAAAGACAAGAAAAAAATGTGACAAAAATGTTAACGTTTTTTACACCTGTAACTTCCAACCTAGTTTGTAACATGCATTAACCCTTGTGCTATCCTATGACCCCACCCTTGCATTGATGTGTTGTCCTTACCGTGACAAAGGTGGATAAAGGTGGAAAGATTTCATGTAATCCATGGACACCAGTGAAGATCACAAATCATTGAAGAAAAAAGGTTCAGAGCACTGTCTAGTGGGTCTAGATGACCCAACTCCCAATGTCAAAGTGCCTAGGATAGCACAAGGGTTACACAGACCGTGCTAAAAGAAAAGTTACTATGACTCGCTAACCTATAACCTTGTAAAAAAACAAACTCCTTACTCCGCTTCCTCCCAGCACATTTATTATAAACACAGCTAAACATTAGCCGCATTAGCATATTTACAATAACACCCTTTCCTGTTAGTAACATGAAATAAAACAGTCACACACCGCTACACGTCAGCCACATTTGAATTAACACCCAACCTGGTTTGCAATTTGTTAAAAAAAACAGACTGACTTATTGACAGAGTGCCGTGTACCTCTCAAAAGCGCTTCGACATCAGTAAACACAACCAGAGTTAACCCCTAGATAAGGCACTCTGGATTATAAGGACCACAAAATGAAGGCCTCAAGGGGGGCCTTATAGTGTAAAAAACACTATAGTGACTGAGCTGCATTAGCTTGTGGCTTCATGGAGAATTACAGTTTTCTGAAGGCGCTCAAATGTTGCATTAATGCTGCATGAGCTGCTGAAGAGATGAGGCTGGAGTTTGATTGACACTTGACTTGTGTCTCTTACTGCTCACATCTTGGTTACATGGGTCCCCAACCTCCTATAAAGTTTCCTCCTGTTTTATTTGCACTTTCTGACTTCTGGAAACTATTGATGACCGATTTGTGATGCGTTCGAGACACCCACAATGACACTGGGACTATTTTAAGCAAAATTATTAATGTAACCCTTGTGCTATCCTAGGCACTTTGACGTTGGGAGTTGGGTCATCTAGACCCACTAGACAGTGCACTGAACCTTTTTTCTTCAATGATATGTGATCTTCACTGGTGTCCATGGATTACATGAAATCTTTCCACCTTTATCCACCTTTGTCATGGTAGTGTAAGGATTTAGTGGTTTGGTTTTGTTCTTGTTTTTGGTTTTCTTTTTGTCAGTCACTCCAGTTTCAGGTTCATGATCCACAGCTGTCTTTAGTTCAGTTATTTCCCTCAGCCTATTTAAGTGTCTTGGTTTCTGTTCATCCTTGTCAGGTCATCTGCTCTGTTGTGTCACAGTTTTGTTTCTCCCCATAGTTTTGTCATGTTTCAGTTTGCTAATTAAATGTTTTATTTCCTGTCACCAATCCTGGTCTCCTGCATTTTGGGTCCTCCACCACCAGTTCCTGACAGGTAGGGAGAACACGTCATTGTAAGGTAAGGGTCATCTAAGATAGCACAAGAGTTAAAGGTGGAGCAACACAGGAGCAAGATAGAAGAAGAGAGAGGGATGTTAGAGGGGGGGGGGATAGGAGGGTGATTATCTTCTAAAGTGGATGATGGAATGTAAAAAGAAGGAGAGAGAGTGCCAGTCATCCCCACACAAAGAACCCCCCCCCCAGCAGCAGCAGTGGCAGCTAGAACCCCCCAACGCCCGCACGGTAGCAGGTTAGAGAACAACCGCCCCCCGGGCGACCACATCCGCCACCCAGGCCAGGGCCAGTAGGACTGCCACGGGGGCCCCCAAAGCCAGAGAGCAGGGAGGCATATGGGGGACAGAGAGTGCAAGCTCCAGACCAACCAGGAGAGCAGCCCCCTGCCGCGCCGGGAGCCCCCCATGCCCCCCCCCCCATGCCCCCCCCCCATGCCCCCCCCCCCAGCATAGGGCTCAGGTCCCCTCTGCCCAGGGGTCCCATGATCCCATCCCCCGAAGTGTCGACTCCACAGGCTCCACACCACCCACCCCACACAGGCACCGGCCCAAGGAGAGCTCTTCTCAGGCCTCGACGGGACCGAGGCAGCCAACCAGCCGGGGCGACCGCCGATTGCCTCAGCGGAGACCCCAACCCGTCATACTTCCAAGGTCCCATACAGTTTTACAGCCCCCCCCCCCTGTCAAACTGTAAAAAACTGTACAAATAATACTTGTGCACAGACATTTTGGATGCTTCACACAATAAAATGACAAGATAAATATCTGCAGATATAAAAGTTTCAGTAAGTTAGAGTTTCAGGGTCAGGGACTCCATGAAGAGCAGGAAACGTTGAAGCACACAAGTCATGGTGTGTTAGGGAGACAAAGGAGGAGGAAACATTATCAATGGTTCTCTCTGCTTTTTTTCCGAGGCACAAAAAAAAAAAACCTAATCAAGTTTGTAAATATGAACAGATTTTTTCCTTTGGTTACTACGTGGGTTTCAATGACAGCTGACCCTATGAGTGGGTCATCTTGATCAAGCAATTTTCTACAATACCTTCCACATTTGGGTGCCAACAACAACCTAAATCTACACACTCTAATTCTTTCAAAAAATGTATGTTTCAAACTTCAGCTTTGTACACGTTTGCATAGAGTGGAATTTGAAATTAAATCAATTAATCAAACTCTTTATTTTTGTAAAGTCAGTCATAACCCTGACCCAACTTTCTTTATTTCTCTGTATTCACCGTGGTCAACAATTAAACTGAACACTTTCACTTTATCTTTCTCATATAAATCTCAGCAGGAGCTGTGCTACATAAACAAAAAACGATTTATTTATTTTTTGTTTACCCATGGCTTCCAGATGACCTGATGTCATCGCTGATTTATTGATGTCCTCCAACATTACAACACTGAGACACTTTAATTAATCTCAGAAACCCCTGGTAATTTTTTTGATTCAATCTTTAGTCATGTTTACGATAACATGTTTGTGTCAGTTCTAGAGCAGATTTTCCTGCATTAGATCTTCCTTTTTTGTCTCTTAAAGTTGAAGGTTCAAATTTATTTTTTTAATAGGTTAAATATTTTTTTTATTTTTGAGTAAAATAAGATGGATTTTCTCCAAAAAGTGAGAAAAATCTCCAATGAGATACTTTAATATATTCTAAAAATCAGCCTGCTGTAATACACCACATGTTGAGGTGGAATTCCTTTACCGTTTTTTTGTGGGTTCCTGTTTTTCAGCAAAATAAAACTGCTGAGCAACATTAAAAAAATGAAGGAAACCATTCAGTTTGTTAGTCATGCTCCCTTATTATTGCATTTAGCCCACAGTGTTCACACTAGCCAAACAGGGAGGGGCTTCTTCTTCTTGTTTGACTGTTTACTTGCACATGTTGCTTGAACGTGCATTGTAGAGGTGGTGTGAGCATCGCTTCGGAGAATCCGAAGAAAAATGCTCCAATTAAACAATCATTTTGATCCAAAGATGTTTTATTTAGAAACGAAAAAAACATTTTTAAGGTACACAATTATAGTGTTTCAGATAATAATTTGTTAAATGACTTTATAAATTCAGAATTCTATTCAAGTTAAAAACAATTTACAGTGACAGTCTTCAACTGAAAGAAAAGAAAACAATGTTTTAAAAATGTTTCACACAACAAATGATGAAAAGAAATAGAAGTTAATTTACAAACAGACAGCAAGAAATATTTGACATAATTATCAACATTTCAAAGGAAAAATAGGATTTAGGTTAAAATTGTATGAACCTGAATTTAAAAAAAAAACATTATGAAATACATGATTAACCTAAATCCTTAATATTATTATTATTTCTTTGCGGATAAATGCTAATTTATTTGGAGTCACAGTTAATGTTTTGTAAATGAGATACACAAAAACATTTATGAATAAACACAAAGAAAAAAAAATCTTGATACAAATATATTTAAATCATTATCTTTACTATTCTTTACATTTTAATTGTATATAATTATTCTATTTTTCTGGTAAAAAAAATCTATGTCTAATATTACTATTGTTAAGACTTTTCTTTAGACTTAAAACTTTTGCCTACAGCTTTTTTATGTGTGTTTGTAAAAATAAAGCCATTTCTGCTCTTCTAGGATACATTTCATAAATTAAAAGCTGGAGTGTCACGTCTCTCTGACATGTTAAGCTGTGCATCTGTGAGTTCACGCACATTCTCAAGGACACGCTAAAACCACCCAATATAACAAGGTTATCAATTCTGGCCGAACACAACATAATCAATGCGGGAACAAGAAGCGCACTTATCCAAGGTTACGGCCCTACGGGATAACAAGCACAGAGATGTTTTCAAAAAAAGTCTCTCTTGGGCAAATGCCTAATTAAAGTGAAATAGGGGTTAAGAGAGATGGTTCTGTACTATAAAACCATTACAAGAGAAGAAAAGTCATTGTCTCTCCTGATGCCATTATTCCATTCTCTGCTGAGAGGCATTCAGAGAGGTAATTAACTTTGCCAACATGTGAGTTTCTGCCTCTCGCTCTAAATGCTGCATGTGCAGATGGGCTGATTGAAAAACGCCCAGGTTAGGTTCCCTTCTCTAACTGATCCACGTCCGACCGTATTTCCATGGTAACCTACAATAATCTCTCCAATTTTACCCTTGGTCAGAGATTGTAATTGAAAGTAACCCTCGGCGACAGTCACTTCTTGGTATATTTGTGCTTCCTGTCATGGAAAAAAAAAAACTCTTGCAAAGGATATTGACGCTTGAACGATGGGAAACAAAGGGAATTATCAGTGAGTGCACGGCTGACATGAAAAGGTCACCACTGCAGCTAAAACGGAATCATTTATGTGCTATTTTGAGCTGACAGTTGATTATGCATCTCATTATTTCACAATGGAATAATCGGCTTTTTTACTCAATCTAATAATAATGTTGAAAACATGAGTTTCAGCTCTCAGTGGGAGATGTGTATTTAATGAACGTGGATTTCTTTATTTTACTCCAATCAAATGTGTAAAGTATTCGTTGAGGTGAAGAATAAAGTCTTTGTCACATGCACCTGAGTTTTGGTTCATGCCGCCACCTCGAGAGACGTCATGTAAATGGAACAAACAATGATCATGTGTGTGGTAAGTTAATCGTAAAATTGAAAAGATGATGTATGTCACACACATATGACGTCATACAGTGTCCACACTCTGGTTGTTAGTAAGGTGGAAGTACTTGACTTTATTACTGTACTGTAATCAGTTATCACAGTTATCACGTGAACAGCACTAACAGGCTTCTTGAGAAGCCCATAGGATTCAGGAGGGTTGACAAAATGAAAAATCCCCACGATACCCCTGTGTCTCACCTACCACGAGTTGTTTAAATGTTTGCTACAACCTGTCACTCGCAGCATGTCCATAAAAAATTGTACATGAACATTTTCTATCAAGGGGCTCACTGTGTGGTCTACCATTTTAGGATTTTATGCAGGCCACCTGCATGTCTCAAACAGTTTTGCCCATTTCTCGCCCACCAACAGCCTGCATCCACCTGTAAAGGCAGCTTAACTTTGAATGGCAGGTTTCTGGTACTTCAGGTGTTTGCCAAAGAACTCTGGTTTGAGGAGACATGATTCACAGAAGTAGAAACTCATGTTGGAATTTTGCATCTCAATGACAAAGAAATAATTTTTATTCCATCTTTTGTGCCTTTTAACCTTTTGTATCTGTTTAGATGTTTGTTCTGGGAACATACATAAGTGGGTTAAACTTGCAGCTCATCCTCTCATGGGCTGTTTTTAGCCAGCTCTCCTTCCAGCTCCAGCAGAGGTATGGACACTCCACATGCTGGAAACTCCCTCAAAATGACCTTAAAGAGGAAAATTAGTCCATCTGCACTCTGATAAGGGCATAAGTGTAAATGATTTGTGCAAATTATAAAATAAAATCACCTCCTCTGGTTTGCTGTGTTGCTAATAATAAAAAAAAAAACTCAATTATGTTCCAGTATTTCCTGTAAAATATTTCCAAGCTGTCATTGTCATCCCCAAGAAAGGTACTATTTTTCACTTATGGGATGGCGTGGGTTCAGATAGCTTTTTTTTGCTCACATTAATTCCCTTACAGAGTCGGGTCACATTCATTTTCTAACATAATAAATTAATCACAGCTTAAGCAACAATTCACGAAGAATCATAAAGGCAGATGTAGACGTATCTAAAGTGGCTGCCCTTGAAATTCTGGGCAGCTTAACATAAACCTAACCTGGCGTTACCATGGAAATAAGAGATGGGAAGAAGTCAGGGTTAATTACCACAGGCTTTAACCATAATCTCAGACCTAAAACGTACATATCTGGTTCTTATCAGCATCCCTGCGTGGAACTGCATACAAACCGGGTGAATTAAAGGTGTCAGTTTGACAGAATAAATGTGCAAAAGGCACGGGGCCTGAGTTCATAAGATGTGAGCTGAAGAACAAAGTGGCGAAGGAGAAGGGCGAGGATTTATAAGAAAAGATGACAGTTATGGTTTACAGGCTGCATGCAGCGCTGCATCACTACAAGCGCGGTATAATTAGAAATTACTAAGACAAATATTTTTCAGTCAGTGAAGTCTCCCACCCACTCAGTGCTAAAAGAGCGGAGTCTCGCTGTGCGCCTGTACACTCTGACAGACTGCTTGTATTCTCGTTGTTAACCCCTTCAGAGCTAAAAGGAGGCAGAGATAAAAGATGGAAAAAGCACTGAAATCAGGATACAATTGGGACTGAGCTGGAAGAGTCGAAATATAAAGTTCATGAAATAATTTCTTATAATTTCAACAGTTTATGTTACACACCAGGCAAGCGATGCAATTATTAATTTATAATAATTTTCAAATGATTGGCACACCAATCAATTAAAACTCACACCATCCATACGTTACTATCAAATCCATCTCTGATTTGTCAAAGTTCTACTTGGTTTAACTTTCAGTGCGTGTGCAATGGCCGTTCGTTTTGTAGGAAAAGTTGTAGTTTAAACTTCTGAAGGAACCTGGAAGCCCCAAACTCTAATTAAAGCGTGTTTACATATTCTTTTCATTGTAGGTGGCGGCTGTGAGAGCGTACAATTCCTCTATTATTGCTGCAGATTAAAAGCAGGAAAACAAATAACTTCTGACTTTAAAATACATTAAACTTCTTTCCTCCTGTCAAACAATAAAAGTTCTTTGTGGAATAAAAAGAGGCTCCAGGTAATAATTAAATTGAGTTTAAAACATAATCGTGTTAACTTGAGCACCATATGTTTGGTCTTTTCAGTTTGTAGATGACATTTCTTTTGTAAGTCCCTGATTGGTTTCTAGTGACATGAGTCACTTCCTGGCATTTGAAAATAACTCATTGGCCGCCTAATGGAAAAAATGAAAGAGCGAATGCTTTGAAGCTAATCCCCTAAGTACACACATCCAGTAAAACAGGTAGCTGAAGAACAATCATGTTTTTTAGCTCCCGCTGCCGCCGTAAACAGGTTTCTCCTGAGCCCTTTTCTTCTGTCCGCCTGACATCAGTGGTTTTTCTCTGAGCATCCTTCAAAGCTAAAACCTTCAAAGTCCTTCCATGTAATACACCAACATTCTCTATTTGATTTGGCTTTCCAGGAGCTCATCCAATATCTGGAGAAAAAATGTGCAGCTGTGATCGTTGATAGATGACAAACTCTACATTAATATCAGATTAAAAATATATATATATATATATATATTTATATCCATCTGAACAAAAACTATTTATAAACCTCATGTCTGGCCTCATATATACAAACATGTGGAACCCTGAAAATGAAAATGTTCTCCACTGATTTGTACTTAATGAAGCAAATTAAACGATGGATAAATCATAATGCTTTGATGCACTGTGGAGTCTGCAGTTTATTATTGGTTAGAACAACGGGTTGCCGTACAGCTTCTATTTTCCTTCCTTTTTTTTAGGTTTAGCTTGAAAAAAACATGTGAGGAACGAGCATTTCTCTGCTGGGTTTATGGCAGCAGGTTTTAGGGAATAAAATAATGCTCTGCTGATAGCTAAAAGGCAGAGGGGGTTTGGGAAGTTAAAAAGCTGCTTTCAGTTTTATTTTACTGAAGCTACATTTAGTAAAATCTATACTGCTTTGAAAATATATACCGTATTTTTCGGAGTACAAGTCATGTTTTTATGCCAAGTTTGTTCGGGATGCAACTTATACTCAGGTACGACTTATATGTGATTTAAAAAAAGGCTCATTTGGTCTTTTTTTTTCAACAGCAACGGCTAGAGGACGCTGTATGTGCGGCTACAGTATTTGCTCCTGACAGCAACGCAAAAGAAGAAGCGTCTGCCTCAGTAGAGTTTTCCAAAGCGACACAGGGGATGAGGAATTCGATGGATTTTGATTTGATTTCTAAAGACACAAAGAATTTAGTTGACTTATTAGAACATTATTTATGCTATGATTATCTGAATAATCGCACATATGTAGCGCTAATATACTAAATTCCCCCTAAGTTTCATGTGTAAAGGAAGTGAAGCATGCAGATGTTCAGTCTATTGTTATCTATTCTTTTATTATGAGTTGCCTTTCAAAATGAAATATCTATCTTTTGTTAAATACATTTCTCCAAAAGTGCGACCTATACTCTGTAGCGATATATAGTCCAAAAAATATGGTAATAGGTTACTTAATGGATAGCTTAGCATTAACACTAGAACGCCCAGGATTTTTCACTCCCCCTGCAGCGTCCAGAGCACAGCCAAATGGCTGGGTGGCTCGAAATGACTGATTCAACAGCCTTCAATTAGCCACCTTTCATTTGTAAATGCAGCACCAACTACCTGATCATCTGGATGAAGACATGTCCTAGCTAACCACATTCTTTACTCAGATCAGGGTGGGGGAGGTTTTTCTGCTTCAAAAGAGCCTCCAAGCTCTGACAAACATTGACTCCCAGTTTGTCAAGTGAAAAACCAAGATGCCTTAATTTTACAACAATGAGCAGACATTGAAAATTATCCTGGAGCAAGTCAACCCATTTGACTCTGAGGGAGAAGAGATAGTCCTTTAGCTGGACTCAGACGGATATTTCTTTTGATAAGATTTCATGAACATCTTGTTCTCATTTGCTGATTCTAGCAGTTGTCTATCCATTTATTTTCTGTGCCTGCTCATCCTGGTCAGGTGAACAGGGGTCTGCTGGAGCACATCCCAGCTAGTCACAAGCAACTGGGGAGGGGTACACCCTGGATGGGTCACCAGTCCATTGCAGGGCCACATAGATAAATAACCAGGCACACTCACATACACACCTGTGAGAAATTTAGTCATTTAATTTAACCACATGTTTCTTGGACTGGGGAGGCAAAGGAGGCCTATTTGACATGTTTTGGAATTTATGGTTTCAACTAGAATTCAACAAAAAACAAAAAAAATAAAAATAAACAAGTGAAACAACATATCTTTACATTGTTGAAGGTTTTCATTGCTCAGATCTCAGAAATCAGATCACAGATGAGGAGATTTCATTGCCATCAGAAAAGAGAGGACGACAGAGAGGAGACACACTGTGCCAACAGAAAAAGCAAAAGATGGCACAATGTGGCATTCAGAAAAGGTTGGAAGGCCTCTCCATCACAGCCCAATTGAATGTTACACTGCTGAGGAAGAGCCAACTGCTTTGGTCAGAAGTACGGTGTCGACTCGCTTACAGAGTTTCCTGTGTTTCCTCACTCTGAACATGATTCAGACTATTCGGGACTGTGTTGTTCAGCATGAATGTCAGACAGAAGATGACAGCTGGTTCATAACCCTCCCTGAATGAATGGGGTTCATTGCCATCCTCCTTGTGAGGGGGGGATAAAACTTCCATCCATGCAAAACGCAAGATGCAAGATGGTTGGCGAAAATGGGAAATCCACTGATCTAAAAAAACTATGGTCATGAACCACTTCAAAGATATCATGCGGCATTTACACTTTGATGTCAAGGGCACGCACATGGAACAAGTTGGGACTGACAGGTTTCCTGCAATCTCCAATGTTTGTGGGTTTGTTGTTGCCAACTGCATCAAACTTTCAACCCAGGCAAAATTCACTGGGAGCTTCCGGAATCAGTAAAAAACCTTGCACAGGTACATGCGGGAGCTGAGAAGGCGAAAAAGGAATACCGTGTTTGGTGACAAGCTCCCATACCTGGCAAAGGGAAACGGGCAATATGCCAGGTGAATAGTCAGTACAAGAACAATAATTCCAGAGTGCGCTTTGTTGATTGCTACAAGTATACCATGTGGAAAATGCAGAAAGGAGATTTTGGGGCAGTACCAAGTATGCACAGAACAGTAGTGGGTTGAAGATATGACTTTGACCACATGATTTCTTTGCTTGAACATTTCAGTATTATGCCGGTAAAGAAGTGTAACTTGTGCATGAACGATAAATCTCAGCCAAAAAAGAAAAACCAAACTGTGGCGACCTCTTACTAGAAGTGACAGAGGTGAGGGGAAATAGTGAAAACTTGCGCAGCCACTTGGCTCGTCCTTTTTGCATGCCAAAAGAACAACCTAATGGCTGCGCTCTTCATGTGCAAACTATCTTGAAGGCTGCTCTTAGGGCATGTAAATTTCAACTAATCCAGCCACTTGGCTGTCCCTTGGACATTGTAGGTAGAAAAGCCAAATGGCTGCCCTACGGACGTTCTAGTGTTAAAAATATAAAAAATATAAACTCTTAGCCCTTCAAAAAACCTTTATAATTGTAAATTTCATAGTATTTTACATTAAGCAAATCTACTTCAAAATAATTTTTTTTAAGCTTAGTAAAAAAGTTCAAAAGCTCATTAAAGTCTGCATTTGTGACATCACAGGGGATTTATTCTTCATGACGTGGTTGCATAATCCAGCAGAGATGGTCAGAAGGTTCATAATAATAATGCTGAGCAGGTTGAGGGAAGCCGTTGATTGACTGGTTGTGCAGATATTTCATATATGATGAAAAAAGTCAGCTTCATGAGTCAGACTCTTCTTTCTATTTCCTCAAAGTTCGACACAATTAGCCTGATCTGGTTTGGGTCAGTGTTTGACAAATACGATCACTCAAAAACGTAGAGACTTGGATGGTGGAGGGGCTTGAAATGTGGCAGGACACATCCATTCCACGACAACTAAAGCAACTAAAACAAAAAATTCTCACAGTAGATTGATGTTATTTACATCCTTTTGAGCATGTTGAGATTTTTCGAAACAGAAACTAGAAACGTATTTCACATATTTGGTCACATTTCACACAACGATTCCCTGAGAATGAGAAAACAAAAGGCAAAAATCTTCATAGGAACTGCTAAAATAAAATAAAAAAAAGCACATAAAGGATTCTTTACACTGCAAAAACTCAATCTTAAGAAAGTAAAAAGACCCTTGTTTAAAAAAAATTATGTTATTGAGAAAGCTTTTTCAATAGTAAAATAATATTAGTTTAGGAAAGCTAGAATTCTGTTCCTATCATTGGAAATCTTGGGAAGACCATTTTGGCAGATTCTTTTGCTGTTTCAAAGAAAATCTACCAATGGGGTAAAAATGTTTGACTTGTTTCCCTGAGGGCCTTTTTTTTTGCAGTGTACTTCTCCCAAAAAAGCTGTTTTAATTATAAACATTTGATGTTGAACCCAAAGATCAAGGACAAATTCAACCTTGAAATTCTATGAAGGTTTCATGTGCTTCAGGGTCACAGCGACTGAAGCAAGCTGCCAGGCTCCGCTGGTGAAGAGGCAAGGCGGAGCTGGACCTGCTGCCTGGCAGTGATTGATAAAATCTAATTGCATATCCATGCACGGCGTGGACCAGTCCGTTTGTGATGACTAAGCTGTTCCTGTCGTCTGTGGCTGTGAAGTCATCTCTAGATGATGAATTGTCAACCTGCTCGACAGAATGTGGTGAATCCTTAAACACGCTGAATGCTTTAGGGATCAGCACACTCTCGCATAAAGAAAACAGCCAGTGAGATGCGTCAGAAAGAATCACGTAAAAAAAGGTAATTTTTTTCTTTTTTTTCAACTCTACTACAAACTTTTGAGCTAAAACTTAACAAAAAGGCAAAGGAAGATAAAGCACACGCTTCTGTGTCTTTTTGTCTCACTTTTTCCTTAAAGTTTGGGGGAAAATTGAGTTTTACTGAAGCTCCTTTTGTGCCAAACGCGATTTGGTCAGGCAGTGATCCGTGTCAATATATGAAGGGACACACCAGGTGATACAAGCCGAGGTCGGTCCTGTCAGAACAGCACGGCGTCTGGTTCAGCCTGAGCAGAGCTGCTTTGATGCCCCGGAGGTGAAGGCAGCTGTGCGCACTTCTTCTGTGCTTTAGTGGAGCACTGCATGCTGGGAGGACTACAAGCTGAAACGATCTTCTGTAGCTGCATTAAAGGAAAAGTGCCTGCAAAAGGGAAAAAAAAGCCACATAAAGACCTTCAGAGAAATGCAAAGTTTTTAATCCTCATGATCTCCAACATCCAAAGGTGTGAAAGAGTCACGGGTAACAAACAACAGCTCCTGATGTGTCCCTGAGTCTGCTCCAAAGAATGCACTCACTTCAACATGACTTTCTACCACATACACTGCTGCCTACACATTATCAGCTACTCTTTTTATTCTATTCAGTTGCAGCTTTTACCGAGTGTTTAAAAAAATGAATGGTAGATCAATTGCTGACGAGCAGAAGCAGCACAGCGCCGCCTTCATCGCAAAGTCAACTTCTGCTTTCCCTCATTCACAGACAGGAACAGCAACCCTAATTATTCTGAGCAGTCTCTTCAGGATAACACTAAAATAATGACAGGGAGCTATAATTTCTTGATATAATAATAATTGAAAAATAAAGGCGATTTAAAAATGTCATTTAAAACCTAGGACGAAGAAACAGATGTGCGTAAGTTCCCCTGTAGCTTTTGTAGTATACAGAAACTGCAGAGTAAGTCAAAAAAAACAAAATGCTCACCATCCTGGGCACCTGGCTGTGTGCTGAAATCAGCAGCATCCCACTCATAACTCTCATCCACAGAAACCTTCCTCCTAAAGAAGGGAGGAGATTTTTTAGCGCTAAACGTAATGAAAGTTCAAATGTTTTTTACTCTTCACTATGCAAAACCCTCAATGCAGAGTATAACATTTTCATTCATCTTCTACCGTGTCTATATTATGTTGGATGAATCAAATTAGCCTTATTGATCCTTGTCAAACATAAAGATGCTTTCACAAATAACCAACCATTCTGCCAGTAAATGACGATATAAGAGGCACTAAAAAGCCTTCATTTTTTTTCAAAAACAACAGTGTGCCTTGAAATCTGAAGCGCCTTTTATGTGGATTAGACGGCCTAAACCATGCAATTCTTAAGCCTTTCAGAGTGAACTGTATCCATGTTTATTACTTTGGCACACCAAAGAACAATTTTTTAAAAGAAAATTTTCGCCGCTCATTTTCCTACCCGGAAGTAAGATGACCTAATCTCTGATGCACCTTTCACTGCTTTTGGGCGTCGCCCATTTTATGACCTCAACCTAGAGCCGGCCTCTGCAGCCTGTCTGCGTTTTGCCCATGAACACACACAACATCTGTACTTCCAAAAGAGACTAGCCGATCACCGCTAGCTCAGCGGAGAGTGGGTGAGTGTGTGTTGGCCTGGAGGCGGTGCTGGCAGTGCTGCTGGCAGTGCAAACCTCACCTGAAAGGGGCTGTTCCCCACTTATTTACGTCACAAAGTCACCTGCTCGTTTTTGTGAATCAGGAGGGGCTGCTGCTCAGAGCACAGGTTTTTTAAAGGAATGCTGAGGGATGCAGGGATGGATCAAAATACCGCTTTGGGGATGTTTTTCATGAGGACTTAACGTTATAATACCCTTAAAAGCTAAAAAAAAAGGTTGTTTTCTCATGATGTAGACCCTTCAATTCTGGTTGTGCTTAATGATGTCAAAGTGATTTTGATGTCAATATCTCAGTCAGTCTATTTTTACCAATACATTTTTTACTGAAATTCTGGAGCTGCTGTGAACACATTTAATAAAGTCTGACAGACTGACTGATGGAATTATGTCTGAGTCTTTTGTCTCACTTAACCCTTGTTATATCCTAGGCACTTTAACTGGGAGTTGGGTCATCTAGACCCACTAGACAGTGCTCTGAACCTTTTTTCTTCAATGATTTGTGATCTTCACTAGTGTCCATGGATTACATGAAATCTTTCCACCTTTATCCACCTTTGTCATGGTAGGGAGAACACGTCAATGTAAGGGTGGAGTCATCTAAGATAGCACAAGGGTTAATGCGCCTTGTATATGACATACATTTTAAAACAGACCATCTATTGAAGGATCACCATATAATCTGGTGTCGTCTTTAGTGCAAAATATATGGTGGTTTTTATTAATTTTCTTTTGTCTGCAGATTGAAGTTGGTAGAGCTTTTTTTATCTACTTATTTCTATTTTAATATCTACATCTGTCTCTGCTTCAGCCTGAAAGTCACAGAATGATGTGCACCTCAAACATCTCAAAAGCTTCATCGCCTTGTGTGCAGTAATACCTTTGGTTTGGTATAGCTTGTTTTCTGGAGTTCCCCGAGCTCCCCGTGTTGTCCTGCACAGTCTCCGGTGAGCTGATGGGGTTAGAAGGATCCATGCTGCCTCGGCCGCTGCTGGCATAGCTGCTGTAGCTGCCCCCAGACTCCGACGCTCTCTCGTAGTTTCCTACCACAAGTTCTAGTTCCTCCTCCACAGAGTGAGGCGGGGAGATGACAGAGACTCCTTTAACGGCGTACCTTTTAGTTGCTTCTCTAGAAGCCTCTTGATTAGCTGTGGCTTTGGTTGAGAAGGACACGTGTCGCTTTGGCTCGTAGATAAAAGCCAGGTCAGTGGTTGGTGCCAGCCTCTTTGGACTCCTTAGAGTTGAATGGTCTGGAGCAGGAGGGCAGTGGTGGGAAGTTTGGATGGCTGCAGGTGAATTTGCTGCATATTTGTGAACATTTCGTTGAGGAGACCTTTGAGCTTTCCAGAAGACAGGATCTGGTCCAGGGGATGAAGCAGCAGAGCAGTCTTCCTGACTGAGAGATTCTATCCAAGCATCTGGTGCAAGAAAGACGGGTTTGTTTTGACTCCTCAGGTCCAGACTCTGACTTCTCTGCTTAGAGTTCCATCTTTTTGACCCTTGTTCTGGCCGGGTTTTGTTGTCAGCAGCATCTGGGATGGAGCAGTTAAAGCTTCTGCTCCTCTTCATGTCTTGATGTCGGACATTTTGGCTCCGAAGGCGTCTGTACTGCACATGAGAGGACACCTCGTGGTGCACTGTGGGCTTTGGAGGCTCCAGTTCAGTCACCTCAAACTCTGGCTCATCAACACTCATCTCAACATCCATGCCTTCATAAGGGGACTTGGGTTCCAGCCTTGATAAGGTTGATGAAGCATCAAGAACGGACTGATAGGTTTCTTTGCATTTGGTGCGACAGGGCGATGATGTTGAAGAGCTTTCAGTACTGAGATGGTTCTTTCTCTTTGCTTCAGAGAATGAATTGCTGGTTTGAGTGGTAATGACTGAAACATCTTCAAGCTCTTGGTTCTTTGTGGAGAGATGTGAGAAAGCAAAGGGATCTTTTGGAAAACTGCATGTGTCCTCAGGCTGATGCAAAGATAGAGAAGGATTAATGCTCGACTGAAAACAAGAATCAGTTGACGGTGAAGATGAACTCCAGCTATTTTTTGGGTAAAGAAGACTCGGCTGGGACACAAATGGATGGGCCTCCCAGAAGACAGAAGATGAGGACAGGCGTGATCCTTTCTGGGCTACCTGACTATATTTGTAGGGCAATGTCCTGCTTTTGTACTCCCAGGTAAGCTCTTCCCGACCCTGCCTTCTGTCTGAGTCTAAGGGGAGCATCGTGGTTCCTCTCCATGAGTTTCGCTGTAGCGTGTACCTCTGAAGCTCCCGCTCCAGCTCCTCCCTCTCCTGAGCAAGCTTCAGGCAGCGACTCAGGTTCCCTTTTTCTCGCTCATGTTCCATTTGAAGCACCAGGGAGCTGGCTGTCGTAGCTGCCTGATGCAGGCTAGACTTGATATGGGGGAGGACTGGAAAGACTGGGGTTATTTCTCTGCCTTGATGCATGATAGCGAGACTGCTGTTGGAGCAGAGGCTGCAGAAATCAGCAGAGCCTCCACAGCTTTCCTCGTCCTCCACAATAGCACTGTGGTGCTGCAGGAGCTGAACTGTGTCACCCACCGGTGTGTAAGGTGGAAAATCCACGGAGAGAACAAATGGCACGTCTTTTGTGTCTGAATGCAACGACATAGACCTTCTAACTTTGGCGGGCTGGTCGTGCCTTACATTTGCATTACTGTTAGCACTCATAGCATCGTAGCTGTAAGCCGGGACAACAAATCGTCCATCTGGACCTCTTGAGATCAATTCAATGGAAGGCGACAGTAGGGAAGCTGTCTTTGTAAGGCGGCGCCCAGCATCATTAGACATGAGACTTGTGCTCCGAAGAAGCTTCTCTGTGCTCGTAGGAACGCAGCCAGTCTGTGAGGAGGATGAGTTGATGGTAGACGAAGGTGTGGGGTAGACGGGGCTGGCTGGAAGAAGGCTTTTCTTCAACAAACTGTCTGAACTGCTGTTGCCTGACGTCTTCCTGTGAGAGGGAGGGAAAAAGGTGGCAAGAAAAATTCTAAGAAAAATCTCAGGTGTTCGAAAGAAAAACAGAGGTGGCAAACTAAGTGAAAGAGAGGGTGAGAAACGGAGAGATGTTGACAGCAGCAGGCGAAGCAATAGATGAAGGTAAGGGTAAGAAAAACAAGATATAGGAGCAAAAACTTCTGGCATTTTCAGCAAATTCGAAGGAAAGCAGAAGGAAAGGTCAATCGGAGGAACACAATGAAATGATAGAGGGGGACTTACATTGACTGGGAGCATTTATAGATGGCAGAAAGGGACTCTGAAATGGAGGGAGAGGGGCAAAAGGCCATCTGATTTAAAGAAATTCAAACAGACTGACCATGAAATAAAAACATAACCAACCATAAAAGAGAGCCCATTAAAGGGTCCCAGGCACCAAACTGTTCCAAAGTTTCTACAATTACATTCATCAACTACTAATGAGAAATGACCTAAATTAAAAAGTCATGTAAATGTCATCAATAACTTTTACGGTTAAATGGATAGAGGATGGGGATGGTAATGTATGCAGAAGGGACAGACCTATGTGATGGCTAAGAAGTGACTTCAATATTTCAGTGAATAAATGATGATATTCGTGACACAATTCATCCACGGCCAGACTCATTTCTTACCATCTTTTCTCTTGCCGCGGCGTCGCTTCACCATGCGGTTGATGACGCAGGCGGAGCCAAGCAGCAAGACCAGCGCCAGGCACATGAATCCGACCCCACCCAGAACCCCGGTGAGCAACGGCACCGGGACAGACTCCTCCAGGTGCCGGGATGTGGCTGGGACCATCCCCATGCCTGTGAGGTAAACAGAAAACAATGTCCATGTAGTAAGACTGGACAATATGAGGAAAACTTGTTATGTACAATAGCAGTTGTCAATCTTGTGATGACAATCAGACTTGTAATACAAGATCAAAACAAGCAACAACTAATACATTATTTCCATTTCACTGCAGTTTAGCTTTATTTAGTGCTGTCATGCCATTCATTTTTTGAGGAAATAATTAATTATGGCCTGTAATTAATGTTTCTATTTAATCTATTTGAATCTAACCCTAATAAAATTAAAAAAAATCATTTAAATTATTTACAGTGTGGCACAGCAAAGGATGAAAGTACAACTAAAAAGTGGTATTATGAAGTTTTTTACTGACAGACTTCCAACCTTTACTTTTACACCACCAAAAGGGGATTCTTTTCATTATCAAACAATTAAGAAAAAATAAAAACATCAGGTCCAGAGCGCTCTAAGTTAACACATCAAAAACAGTAGGAACACTTTTCTGAACAATCCAAAAATATTGACCACAAACTCCTTACAATACCTGAATACATATGTTGACATACCTTATTCCACAGTTTATCACAACAGCAAGTCAGTAGAAAAGACGAGGGTGATTTTAAAGTTTCCTTTAACCTGTTTGGTGAATTAGATAACGTTGAAGACTGGGATGCAGCAGACGAGAAAGAAAGAAGAGAAGGAGGAAAAGAGCCACGAGAAGTGACACCGGGGGAATTGAACTATTTACAGGAAGAACCCGCTCTACACGGTTTTATGAACGTACATCCAGCTGGTGGTGTACACACTGGAGCAGCACCAGACACGCAGGTAGAGACAGAGGTAAGATTCTTATTCTTTTTTTGTTTTTACTGTTTACTAGCGCTGGTCCGCCACCTTCTCACTCCTCTGTTAATTTTAGCTTGTATATTTTCATCCTCCTTTGCAATCTTTCTCTTGAACAATCTTCCCTGCATTGTTCTTTTATCAATAACTTTTTCAAATATAAATGAATTTCTTTGCTGCATGTTTCTCGTTACCATTGCATTAGGTTTTATCTTGGACTATTAATCTCAATAGTGTTCGGAAAACTGTAGGAAACTGTAGGAACCTCTTTGACTGGGAATGAGTTGAGCTCTCCTGTATAACAAATCTAACATACTCTGGTTGTAACACGTGCATGCTCAGAGTGTTTGTTTAGGGAAGCAGCAGAATTAGCGGATAACGTGAGAGGAGTGAGGGACGTAAATCACATTACGCAGTGATGATAAGACACAGAGATGTTAAAATGATAAAAGTGCTGCCTGGTTCATAGTTTTAGCAGCATTAGTGGCAGTTTTAGCCTGCAGCTGCTTTTGTATGTGTGTTACAGCAGCAAAGAGAGGCCACACAGCCCTCCGCCAGATCCTAAACCGGGACCGGTTTACTTTCAGCCCTGGTCACAACTATCTAAAGAGAGTGACTCTTTTTTTCCCTTCTCCTTTTTTTTTTTCAGTGGTTGTCATCACGCGTGACTTACATAATTGTGGTTAAAAAAGAAAAAAAAAAGAATTTTAGAACAGAAAAGTCTTACAGAAAACGTTTTAAATTGCACTCTTTTTAAGGTATTAAAATTTAAGACTTTTTAAGACCATGCAGGAACCCTGTATTTAGACTTTGCTCCTTTAAAAAAAAACGTCTGCCTCATCATCTGGGCTAAAACAAGCTGGTAAAGAGGCAAACGTTCCATCTGAAGTGATGCTACTTATCATTACAATTAGCATTTATCACATGGTCCGGGTGAATTCTCGATTCTGATTGGCTGCTGGGTATGCATTAAAAAGTGATGTACCACAGGAGAAAAACACGGTAAAAAAGAAGTTCCGGTCACCTAGCTTAAATGTTTTGTATCACTGCACCGGCTTCTTTAAAACAACCTTTTGCTTCTTCATTTGGATAAAAACAAGCGGTAAGAAGTGAACTTTCTCTGAACTGATGCTTTATTCAACCCATCGGAAAGATCAGCATATATATATATCGCTTTATTTAGCCGAATCTTGACCGCAGCGGTAGTGCGGCGCGACGCGAAATATTTGTTACGTGGTGCGGCGCGGTGCCACGTAACAAATAGTTCACTTTTTGTGAGAAAAGCGATCCAATTTGGAAAAAAACAAGAATTAAGGACTAAAAACAGGTTACTTTTTATTGATTTTGTAAGTGACCATGGTTTAAGCGGGTTAATGTCCTTTGAAGTATCCATTATCACTTTTTAACGCACTTCTCGGAAGCAACCGTCTGACGCAAAGGTTTAGGCTTCCACGGCGTGCATTAAAAACTGATAATGGATACTTCGTCAGCCATTAACCCTTACTTATGCCACTTTCCTCCGCTGCTGCAGAGCGAGGTCAGTACAGGCTCGGTAGACAATGCGTCGCACTAAGTATGAAATAAAAACAATTTAAACATATACATTTAAAAAGATTGAAGTACTATGATGATGTAAAACTAATTATTTCTTTCATAAGTGATCATGGTTTAAGCGGGAAAATACTCTTCGAGGTGTGCATTTTCAGAAACTTGTGGAGTTTACAAAAACAACCGTCCGACACGATCAGGCCGACTGACAGCTCGGGCATTAATCCTCACATTATAGATAATAATTAAAGATTAAAAATGAGATAAACGTGATTTAGAAAAAAGAATGGGCTAACTTGTCTATAATCGCGATAATTTGACATCCCTGGTGTTATTTAAGTAAAAGTCAACATAAATTATATTGCAAAAACTCGTATGTTGGGGAAACACATCAAAGAACAATTATCTACCTTTCTGGTATTACTGGCCAATAATATAAACAACAATTATGAAAAATGTGTGTAATGTTTGCTTGGGCTATTTTAAAACATAATGGTTTCTTTGTTTATGCATGTGTGCAAACATTTAAGGTAAGCAGTCATTGCGGTTTACATTGTCTTTTGTTATATGCGTAGTGCACAAACTAATATCAAAGCAAATTTTCTACTTATTGTGCAGGCCTACTATGAAGTTGATTATTTTAAACAATACAATGTTTAGTTGTGAGAAGAAAAAAAATCGCCCGGATTGGAGGCTCCAAGAGCCTAAAAAAATGAAATAAAAGATAAGTTTGAAATTTGCTTTTGATCTTCCAAGACCAAATGCTGTGTCAGACCTGTCCATCCTCAAACTGACTCTTGTATAGTCATGTGTGTATTTCACGCCACTTGCCTCATGCTGTTACTTTATCATTGAAAGGTGGATGAAATACGTTATGGACTTCCCAGAAGCGCCCCATCTTCATAACAAAACTGGAAACTTGTTTGTGTTGCAGATTGGTTTGAGTCCCACAACAAACGGAGATCATCAGCAGCACTGTGTAAAACAGAATGACTACAGCTGCTGTGATGTTCTTTGGGCAACACCCCAGTGGAATTGTGCAACCCCTCACAGTCACGTCCTGCACCTAATTTAGCATTCATGTCACATTTGTATGAATATTTCTAAGACTTTCACAGAGTTAGCAATGTCTATCACTCAGCCTTCTAATGGGCAGCTTCCCGGGAGAACTGTTCTAATTTTGGTCTAATGCTGCTAAAAGAGAAGACATAAAAAGCCATAGAGAAAAGATTTCAACAAGAACGCTGAGAGGGGGAGACGGATTGAAACAGAAGGTGGGGCAACCCTGTTAAAGGGCAAGGTAGCTTTCCAACACCTACCACTGATGTTGACATTGATGGATGGACTGGGCTCGCTCAGCATCTCCCCGCGACGAGAGAGCAGTCGCAGCTCGTGCACGCCGTCCTGAGGCCAGCGATGACACACATAGTGGAGAGGATGAAACCACACTTTGTCAACACACAACTGCGCTTGCAATGCTAATGAAGTTAATCTGAATTCATGCAGGCCGATGCGGAAGAGAAAAAGGGGGACTTCAAACAGGGAGAAGGCAGAAGAAGCAGCACAGAGTCTGAGTAATGGATGACACAAGTGATGACTGGCATGTAGAGTGCTAATTAGAAGTGTTCTAAATAAAAAGCAAAAAGGTATCAATAAGATGAGAATCTCCAAGGCATTTAATATCAGACAGAAGGAGCAGTTCCACTGGTTTTACCTTTTGGAGACCCTGAATCAGGATTTCACTGCTGTTGGCACTGATCTTCTCATCCAAATTAAACCAGTCCCCTTTGTCGGTTCGGGTTTGGAGAACAAAGCCTGTGATGGGGGGGTGCTGGGCTTCAGGAAGAGACCATTGCAGAAGAACACCTGCTGAGCCCTGATTAGCTGAGAGCGGCACAGGCGGCTTCAGTTTGGTTCTTCTCTGTGGAGGATCTTACGTGAAGAGATTAAGAAAGACTTTTAGTCAATGAGGCTGAAACTTTTTGACAAGCAAATTAAATTACTGCTGAAGAAAAGGCTGCTTATGCTAAAGCTGATAACACTTCTGATGCTCTCAGCTTGGACTGGCAAGTTGCATTCGGGCCTGTAGAGGGTCGTAGACAGTGCAGTGCTCAGGATTTGGGAGTTTAAAAAAAAATTGAAAATCCACACAGCGTGCGCATAATGTAAGTAACACACACTTCTGGCATACGGGAAATGCTACAATACCCTTCCATCACACGCTAGTTGTTAGTACTGGCACCTTACTGACTATGCGCAAATGCTGCACACACGGTGTGTGCACGTGATACAGTAGTGCCCGTAGGATGTGCTCACAAACGACACTGTCTAATTTCCTCATCGCCAACAGTCAGGCTGCAAGCAAGGAGCACACACTTATCACTTGAACAGCCTGTTAGGGCTCCTTGGGCAGAGTTAAAGGGGTTGAAAAAAATCTGCACGGCGTGCCTGCATCTCACCCACTTACCCTCACATATTGCGTTCACCATGACCTGTCACTTGCACCATGCCCTTAGAAAAAAAAGTGCATTAACTTTTTTTTTCTATGAGAGGTCTACAACCTGGATATTTCATGCGGGCCCCCTGCAGGCCCCGCACAGGTTTGCCTATTTTTCCCCATATCCATCTAAAAAGTTGTGACTAAAGCTGCGTTCACACCCAATGCAATTCTCACCCGTCCTGGCACATGAGGGAGGAGCTACTTCATTGTTTTCAGCCTCATTACTACACAGAGGTGCTGACTGTATATTTCATATAAAGTCAATGCTTGGAAGACACGGATGTAGAGAAATCAGGTTGAAGAGCTCTCCAAAAGTATCGATAAACACGTCTCCATGTCTGGGTTCATGAGATCATTTAGAGACTCTTCCAGTACAGTGAGCTTCACCATCTACTGCAGGAGCTGCGCTTTCAGCGCTACTTTCCTTTATCTGAGGCCCAGTTTGATGAATTGCTGTCCCACATTAGTCAGAGGAAGGCAAACTAAAAACAGGAATACAATGAGAGGACCTTTCTATTATTGTCTCCAAACAAATTATAATAAAAATATCTTAAAGTTCAGGAGAACAATCAGATTCCCCTCCATGTTGGTTTTGGACTCCACCAGCGGTCACATCATCAATATGTCACAAAAGTTGAGTTCCTGATTGAAGTGATGTGAGTTCTTTGCCAAAGTTTAGGTTTTTTAACTTGATAGCCCAAAAATTTGCAGTTTGTCCCCAGACCACCGCGCTGCACTCAAATTGCACCGCATGACCTCTGATCCCATCTGTACAAAAAACTAACGTTGAAACTATCCGTCCCTGTTGCGCGAAGCTTATTCAGAGTGAACTCCAGCTAAAGGCTTGAAAGTTTGGGGCACCGTAATGTTTTGCTTCTACATTTTCTAATAAGCTGGCTTGATGATCAGACCATCCTTGTGATTCTTTCTATTTTTAAGAAAACCATTCAGTATTTTCTTTTTCAAAAGCAAATGAAAAAAAACAGTGAAAAATATGAATGAAAAAAAAAAAATTTTTATTAAGATTATTAAAAATAAAATGTTGACTTTATAATAACTATCAGAATGAACTTAAATTTATTAACGGTTTTTAATTAACGGAAATATCCCTGTTCCATTTTCCCAAAGGAACTGTTTTCCTCTAATAATGTAATGTTTGAAGTTGTGTTGTTTCTTCATGACAGTATTGTTACTGTAGTCAGACAACAAAGGACTGACTCATAACCCGTCTGTTTTGACTCAATCTCTAATAGTCCAAATCAGAATGAGTGTTTGCAAATGAAGATAGAGTCCCCCCCCTGTCTCCTGTGATTGATACTGGTGCATGAAAGGTGCTCCTGCTGATGAAATGCACCTTTTAACTAGTGACAATGCATAAAACTGAGAAAGTGCCTCATTACTTCCTTAGATTTATGCACTCTTTATTGTCTGCATATAGGAGAGATGAGGAGTGTAGTTTCTGAATCTGGCAGCCCTGCAATGAATTATTCTATCAAGCTTATCACTTAAGTCTAAATGTTTGCCTTGAGAATAGAATAAGGGAAACACAAACAAACAACTCACTTTGATTTTACCCTGAAATAACAAAAAAAAGAAAGGTCAGAGTTGCTAGATTGGATTACAGCAAAGTCTGCTGCTGGACCCACACGATCTCTGACCAAATACAGCAGTTCTAAAGAGGAAACTGGGAGGTGGTACTGACCCAAAGTCCTTGTTGTGACAATCTCACTGAAGGGACCAGTTCCAAATTTATTCTGGGACAGGATGCTGAACTGGTATTCTGTGGCAGGAGACAGATCAGAGACCTGAAGCGTGGTGTTGGAGGAGGGGGGCACCGGCACAGAGAACCATTCCTGCTTCCCTTCAATATCACCGGCTGACATCTTCTTCACCCTGCAGAGGAAGGGGAAAAGAGTGAAAACAACAACAAATGATCATCATTCATACTCATCGTCAGATTCAAAAAATGTGACAGAGAGGAACACTGTAAAGCCCACAACATCCAATTATTGACAGAAAATTCACATAATTTAGAATTAGGATGTTTTGATGAAGTCCTATATATATAAATTAAAACTGAGCAAAAACCTTTTTTTGCTCAGTTTTAGTTTACAATGTAAACTTAAGATATCCGACTCAGACAATTATGTTTTGAAGAGCATAAAGAAAGAATTTCAGTTATAACTGTGAATACAGCACTTTGTTTTTCAAATGGGGACTGCAGAGCCGGATCTCAATCAATACTGTAATAAAGAAGAAAAAAACTAAAACAAGACAAGTTCAACTTCCAAGAAAAACATTAAAGAGCTCCAGGAATGGTTTGATATATTGGTAAAAAAAACATTTTCTCTTCTGAGTGGGAGAGAAAAAGTGCCAGCACAGCTATAGTATCTGACAAGCATTAGCATTATCACGTTTCTTCCATTAACTGAAATCCATTAGGGTAAAAGAACAGATGTCAGTTCAGTTTTCTCCATCAAAAAACATAGAAAAATTACATTTTATGAACATGTTAAGAAACAATGTTTATCTTTTCTAACTTTTAGTAGTTTCCAGAACAAAAAGTGTTCTTTTTTCTTAACTGTTCTTTTCTATTATGATCAAAACTAGTTGTACTGGAATGTGTGGCTCTGATGTTAGTGGTCGCCAACCCTCGGGCCGCGGACCGGTACCGGTCCGTGCGCCACTTGGTACCGGGCCGCAGACAGAAAACAAATGCATACGTTAACTTTGGTTATTTCCGTTTTCCTTTTCTTTTTCCGACACTGACGGAAGATTTATTTGGAAAACTACCGGATTGTGCTCACCACATCCGTTTGCTGTCATGTGACTTTAAGCAGCTGCTCGTAATGCAAAGTTAGCAACTCTAAGCTAAAAAACAAGCAAACAATAAAATGTATTTGGAAGGTTTCTTTGGGGAGAAAAGTCAGTGAGGAACATGAAGAAGATCCTTCGACCTTAAAGATACATGAAGCTGCTGTTTACAGACAGAACCAGGAGTTTTCCTTTAAAAACTGATCTATTGAGACAGTTGTTCTCATGGACAAGAAGCTGGAGAAGCTGCGGTGATTGGGTCTCGAATGTTTCACACATGGAGATAATAAAATTGCAGAGACCTGAGACTATTATAGAGGCGGTGGAGATCCAAAAGCGAGCCCATACCTCCATGAACCGGGATGAGGGGGCCTTCCTGCTCTCTCATACCTGGAGTAACATCCTCCAGCAAAAAACGAACATCAGGGGACGGAGGCACTTGTCAAAGTCTGACAGGCGACTCCGCCTCAGTCACAACCATCTGTTTTTAAAGACGTCACACACTACCACCTGATGATAACTCTGATGAAGGTGGAAGTGATTCCACAGAAACATGTTGGGTATGTTCACAAGCACAAACAGTGTCTGAAAAAAATAACTTCACAACTCTGCAGACATTCATGTTTATTATTGTTTTTGGAAAATGCCCTTTTGACGGTGATTGTGTCATTTTATTTTGCTTTATTTATTCATCACACCTTAAAAGTCAGATGTTGTTAAAGTTAGCGTCTGGTGGTTAGCATCCAGTTTGACGTCTTCATCTTCATCACTAAGTCTAAACCAACAGCAAATATTTGGCAGAGGATGAAGATTCAGTCAAATAAAGTTTTTAAACTAAATTTCTTGTAGTAGAATTTTAATGTGAAAAATATTTTTTCTAGAAACCAGTAGCAAAAAATGATCAAAGGCAAATTTTTGCTTCGTTCAGACCGGTCCATGACCTGAAAAAGGTTGGAGACCACTGCAACACTAAAGAGACACTTCTTGTTTAACTCCTCCATTTCTGATGTTAAATTGGATCTTAAAGTTTCATTGCAGTAAATATAAGCAAAAGAATTCTGAACATCTTTAACACCCAAAGCAATCTAAATAAAGTATATTTGTTGGTTTGCCAATAAGTGAATAAACAAGTCCAATTGCTGCATTTTAACTGCTTTGTGAGTCTGTTTTTTCCCAGTGCTTGAAAGTATTTCCATCAGTGGGGTTTAACCAAGCCTGTAAGTGAATTCTAAATGTATAAAAAAACCAACCAACAAGAAGACTTTGGTTTGCAATGTTTTTAACATCTATTGGGGTCACTATGTTAAGATGCTTTGATTTACAGTAGCTCTTTTTTTCACTTTTCTCGTATTATTGTAGCTGCCAAGAGATGATAACAGATAAATGAATTCTTCATCCCAGAGATCAATAGAGTAATGCCTGTGCTGTCGATGGCTGTCATGGTTACAGCCCCAGAAGAAAGTGGGAGGTGTTACACCCACCAAACTGAAAATGTCTGTGCTGATCCTCCATCAAAGCCTGCTTCCCAGGATACATTGGCCTGCTTCACCCCCGGAGAGACGGACATGGAGGAAGCTGCATGGGGACTGGTGCCTGTGATGGAGGAAGTGGAGAGGAGTTGATGGAAAGTGGCCAGTATTTCAACTACCTGAAACAGAACAAGTTTAGAGGCCAGCTCTTGATGTACCGCATTTATACATAGGAGGCGGCGTGGAGGCTTGCGCTGGGCAGAACAGGTACACAGAATAATAATAATAATAATCTGGGAACCAGAAGTACAAACTAAAAATGAAGAAAGCTCATGTAATCCCTGTCTTAGTGTGGTTCTGTGACATAACACTTACCGAGGACAAAGACCTGAGTCCAGGCTTTCACTGTGGCCACGCGGTTGGAAATGCTACACTCCCATTCCCCATGGTGCTCCTTGATAAGGGGCTGCAACAGCAGAGAGCCGTTGGGTTCGATGGAGTATGAAATGGGGCGAACGGGGTCCACCTAAAAACATGGAAACATTCACATGAGGGTAAAAATGAGTGGAGAGTACACTTATGCGTAAGTCACAACTGCCCTTATGGGTGGATTCGAGCTGTCTGTGAGCTAAAAGCAGGGCATGAGTGGCCCGCACAAAATTTGGCCCAAGGTCTCTGTATTTACATCGTAGTCCACTCGGTGAGCCCATAGGATTAAAATGTTGATGAACATTTTTCCTACGGAAAAGCTGCGGGCAACAGGTCGAAAGCAAAAATGTAAGCAACACGTAAGGGTGAGTAAGGGGGGGAAGTGGGAAAGATGCAGGCACGTCGCATGGATTTCTTCATTTTTTAAATCTCCTCGAAGCCTGCACACTATGCAAAGTGCCTTTTAATGCTGTTCACGTGATAACCGCTAACTTCCATGCATACAGCATGACTGTGGATGGGTCAAATGCAGAGAACAAATTTCACACCGCTAGGTGCGTGAAAACTAATGGGACTTCACCGTTAGAGTGTGGCGTAAGGACATCGTACAACATCATGACTCGTTCATCATAAGTGTGTGTGACTTATATTATCCTTACAATTACTTCACGATACACTTACCACACGCACAACAATGGTACGTTCCATTTTCATGGCGTCCCTTTAAGGTGGCTGTACAAGCCTCAAGGAAACTTCAAGATGCACCTGTGCCCCCTCTCTATGACCCTCTATCGGTGACAACCCAAATTCCTGCGGGACCTGTGCGGTTCAACCCCTATACAGGTGCAAGTGACTTAGGCATAATCAGAATAAAGTAAGCTATCTTCAGTCCAAGCAGGAGCAAAATGACCATAAATCCACATGTGAACAATGGGTCATACTCCCTGCAAAAACACAAAGCAGAATCTGCGATGGCAGGATGCTCAGAAACCAGAATGAGGAGTTTTATGTTACAGTCTCCTGTTTGATTCATGTATTGCTGTGAAATGGGGAATGAAAGGACCTTCAACACAAAAAGCGGGAAACAAACTGTTTAAAGTGACTTTGAACATGACAGGATGAGGGTTGGAGTATTTCGGAAACTGCAGGTGTACTGGGACTTAAATGCATGGTAAAGGGGGAAAAAAGAGATGCAAATGTCACATGTAAACCCAGATTAGGGTTGGACCAGCTATGGGGGCAGACATTTAATTTGAATTATCCTGTTTTTTTTGTAACCCTTGTGCTATCCTAGGCACTAACATTGGGAGTTGAGTCATCACAGTGCACTAAACCTTTTTTCTTCACTGGTGTCTATGGATTACATGAAATCTCTCCACCTTTATCCACCTTTGTCATGGTAGGGAGAACACGTCAAAGTAAGGGTGGGGTCATCTAAGATAGCACAAGGGTTAATCAGACAGGCCGATAATGAACTGGTTATTTCAACTCAGATGTAGCCCCGAACTCTTGGTTTACGGCATTGTCCCGCCCACTGCGTAATCTGATTGGTTATGTAAACCATGCATTTGTTTGAGGCAGAACCAATCAGAGGCAAAGAAAGTTTTCTTGTGTGAAGAAGCTACGTACATCCGTACACCCTGTATGTAAACACAGAAAACTCTCTTGAAGTAGTAACACATGTAAACATCTCATTCCTCTGCATGTCACACTACTAGCAACTATGGCTGTGACTTTTCCACACGTTAACACAAATGTGTCTAAACGCCATTAATTGTAAGTTAAAAAGTTTAGGTTTGTGTTAGGTTGTGTGGAAGGATCCCAAAGCAGAGTCTGAAGCCGAGGGCAGGTTAAGAGTTTATTTCTCAAAAAACAAAAACAAAATCAGACAGGAAGCTGAATCACAGAGCTAGACTGACAAACTAAACTGGACAGTTACTAAGAGCTACTGAATAGTAATCATCTGGCAGAGAGAAACAGAAAGGTGCAGGCTTTTAAAGACAGTGCTGAGATGAGGATCAGGTGTGCATTGCAGGGAGGCAAGTTCAGCCACGCCCCCCTGCTCTACACTGATGATAATAGTTTGTCCTCCTCATACCGAGAAAAAAACAATGCGAGCTTCTCAGCTGCTTTGTGTGCAGGTACAGCTGTGGCCCCTCCCTCCTCTGCTCAACACCAAGACAAGACACAAATCCCCCTCATCAGTTCCGACGACGGCATCTACAGCGAGCTCCCTGCAATTTCAGAGCCCAAGAGAAGCCATCTGGTTGGAGAAGATGCAGTACAACTTTGCATTTTTTCGTGCTGCTAATATGAGACTACTGACGATTTAAAAGTAACAATCTTTTTTCAATTGTTTTTAACTTAGTTTGAATTACTTGATACAAAATAGGGAGCTATGTATTTATTTAGCTTTTGGATTTTGTTTCAGCTTATCACAAAGAAAAAACATTTAATTTAAGTTGAAATTTCCCTTTATTTAGACTCCCTGTGAAAGCAAATGGAACCAAATCCTTAGTCTTTACAGCCATGGTGAGCTGGAGACCACATATGAATGCCCAACAAAAAAAAACCAGGAAGCGTGTCATGAAATGTGTGATGCTCAAGGATTGAGCTTCTATAGTTTTCAAAGGTTTTCTAGAAAAAAGTCCTCAGCAGACTGTAGTTCAAATGTCTTGGTGGTAAAATGCTAAAGCACCCTTTCTCAGCTGTCATTACCCGTCTAAATATAGAAACCAGACCACTACATTTGTCATTTCTCAGCAATTTGTATGCTGTTAATGTTAAAGATATTGAAATAAGTTAAAATATAACTGTGGTAAGTAATCAAGGACTTGATGAATGTATTTTACAGAATAATTACAAAGTGGTCTGACTTCACAGCTTCAACATGCTGCTGAGGTTCAGATAAACATTGACGCCTCCTTGCCTGAATGAGGAGGTGGAGGAAAAGTTAAACTGAATAAATTAGGACCTCACTCACTCTCTTTTGGCAAGCTACACACTTCTTAGCTGTGTGCTGTCAAAACACACCACCTACAACACACTGCACTGACACATGCTACTGCCCACAAGCAAAGGTCAAGTGCTGTTTGCTTGCATGGGAGGGGTTGCCTAGTCACCCAGAAAATGCATTTGATTGGTTAAATAAATGTGTACATGCCTGAGTGCTGCCTGAGTCATGGAGAGTCAAATGAAGTTAGGACTGGAAAGTGGAAAATGTCTGTTTCATTTAAATAGGTGCCACAGAAAATCCATAAAACAAATACAGATGGGTTTGGAAAATGAAAAAGGGTCACAACAGTTTGCACTATTTCTTTAGGTACTTTTTCAAACTGATCCGGTGTGGACTCTCAGGTCTGCAACCTGAGGCCACAGAGACACGTCTGGCTGTTTGACCACTCCTTTTAGGCTCTCTGGTCAAAGAATGTTAAAATGTTTTGAATTTTAAAAAAGTAACATATTCATCAGAGAATACGATACATCAAGCAAAACAAAAAACTCATATAAGTACATTTTTTAACCAAATTCACAAATAGTTGAAGCACAAAACCGCTCCACCAGGCTCCTGACTACAGTACACATAATACTCCAACAATTCGTACTGCTGGGCGACTCACAACCAGATTTCCTACTTCAGGTGCACCAGATTTTACGGTGGACTGTCTGAAAACAGAATTAAAGGTTTTGAAGTAGGGTTAGGCGATATGGCCTAATCTCTGATATTTTTCACACCACAATTCTACTTTTAAGCAATTTCTTTTCCTCCCTTTACTTTCTTAGTAAAAACTTTTATCTTATCATCTCCTTTGGGAGTTGAGCAGAATTCAAAGTGCAAGTAAATGCAAGCTTTAAAACTGCTTTTAAAACAACGCAGCTGATTTGTAAGCTGCCACTAGTAAATCATAGAGAGCAGCGGTGGCATTAATTTCACTAAAGATCCCATAGTGCAGCGCTTCATCTGCCACGATGCCAAAGAGAAAAAGTTGATTCAGAAAACAGAGCCTTTAAAAACCGACTGGAGGCAGAGTGAATGTTTACTGACATTACTGGTAATCCCGAGTGTCTCATCTGTGGCTGTGATTAAAGAATAAAATCTAAGACGGTGGTATCAGACAAACATCCAATATCCAATTTGCTGAGAAGCTGAGCAGACTGGCGCTTTGGTAACTTTGAGGAACAAAAAAGCAATTTTCAGTTGCTTCCTAACCCGTTTGCCGTACAGTGGAAACTACACCCGCGGATTCAGATGGAGCCGATTGAGCTGCAGTGTTTTCACACACTGAAGGCCAAGTATCACACTGCAGAACCGCACAGTTTATTCTCTCCATTCCTGTAGAAATGCCCCAGATCCGTCTACATGTGCTTCAAACCTTGTGCATGTTTGGTCGCACATTTCTATGTGAGAAGCTCTTCTCAGTGATGAAGACTAATAAAACATCACACAGGTGTTGTCCACTGATGACCTCCTGCGGTCCACCCTGAGAATCTCCACAACAGGACCTCACACCTAACACAAACCAACTTGCTGACATTAGTAATGCCAGGCATCTAGCACTGATAAAGTGACACAAGAGCAAAGAAAACAGAATTTGATTTATTGTTGTAAAGCACACATTTTATTCATATTTCCAGGTTGTATTTGTTTTATTATGCAGCATATTCCTATTTTGAATTTGTGTCATTTTGACAGGATATATTTTTATGGAGAGAAAAATATTTTTATAAAGTTATTTAAGGTTTAAGTTGATTTATTCCAGAGTATTATTTTCAGTCTATTTTTATTCATATTTATGTTTTAAAAAGTTCAGTTTTTAAAGGTTAGTTCTAGTGTGTTGAAAAAAGTTGATCCTCTCGGCCAAAAACCTTCAGCGTCTTTTGGATTTGGCCCCTTGAGAAATCTGAGTTTGACACCCCTGGTCTAAAGAAATATGGTAATAGTTACTTAGTTGGGATTTAATTTTAGTTTACAAATTCCTAGCTGAGATGCACCAACAATGGTGAAATAAACTGTATATCGTTTTTTTAAATCCCCGCCAATCTAATACCTTCTACTACTTACCTAAAACTGCATTTGCAGAATTGATATGATCCTACGTGACACAGGGTTCTTTTATCCCTAGTGCTATCCTAGGCACTTTAACATTGGGAGTTGGGTCATCTGGACCCCACAAGACAGTGCGCTGAACCTTTTTTCTTCAATGATTAGTGATCTTCACTGGTGTCCATGGATTACATGAAATCTTTCCACCTTTATCCACCTTTGTCATGGTAGGGAGAACACGTCAATGTAAGGGTGGGGTCATCTAAGATAGCACAAGGGTTAAAGCAAGCAGTTTGCAGCTCTGAGACCCAGCTGGGTTCTTCTAAGCAGAGTTTCATGGTCTCGCCTAGATTGATCCAGCAGCTCAATGTGCACGTGTTAGGTGGACTGTAGATTCTCGACTAATTTCAGGAAAAAAGATGGGACCATACGGGCTTTTTGTTGCACAACGAGCTGATGATTTTCCTAGGATTCATGTGCACATCTCAGAAAGTTTCTGATAACTCCTAGCTGTATGCAGCACATGTAGTTAACCTGAGGATTATAATTAAGTATTTAAAAGCCATGTAAACTGAAGCTTACTATAAGTTCTTTTAACAAGCAACTTGATGACATTTTTTAAATAATCTACTTCATGTTAGAATATCTCAAGTGTAATTTAACACATCAGTTCTTTCAAGTTCAATAGTCTGCGATTAAAAAGATACTTTTTTTTTTAGGTTTGCTGGTTGAGTCCACATATCTGTGGCTCATCCTTATTCTTCCTCTGCTCAGGTTCACAACTCTACAGTTCATCTGTCCACCTAATAAGGTTCACAGCAAGGTCAGACGGGAAAGAAGCTGAATCTGTGTCCAAGAATTAAATGTAATCACTGGTCTCTGTCTGTCATGGCCTGCTCTGCTCCATAGTAAGGATTTCTGTGAGGAGTTGCAGTCTGCCCGCTTCAACCTGCGTCAGTTATGTGGAGGATTTAGCTCACGTACATATAGCCACGTCATGTTTTAGGTTTAAAAAGCAAACGTGTTGAACTGTGCCTCTTTTCCTGCATCTGCTCAAGGGAACAGAGCTGCACTTGACAGCAAATATAATTTAAAGATTAATCATATTCAATCTAATACTGAGAGGATTTTTTTCCCCTGAAATAAGTCTGTTTTTCTTTTAGGAAAATTATCTGTGTTACGCTGACGTGTGCTAAGTTCAGGATCATTAGGCTCCTCATTACTTTACCATCTAGATGACTCGTGAGGAGATAAGAAGGGAGCTGTAGATGAATCCCTGAGGGCTTTTAAGGCTGCGGTGCAGATTTCACTCTACACCTCTGACATAAAACTCATCTTCTACTACTTCTGAATGAAAGTTCCAAACACAGACACATTCAGCGGTTTGCAAACAACTATTTTTAAGAGTGGGTCAACAGCATAGACTGTATATGACAACCTGGCTGAGTGACCTCTCCCCTTCCAAACAGGAAGCACCTGCTTTCCTGGAAGCCTATGTGATGCCTGCTGGCCCCCACGTCCAACTTTTGAAACGTTTGATTGAGATTCTCACACTCGGTAGGGGTGTGGACTTTCAACAAACTCACTCCTGATTTGCAAGAGTGGTTGCCATGGAAATATTGACTCAGAGCGATTTGGACCGATCACTACTTACTGATGTCATCTGGTTCCCACATGGTATATGGATGTGGCAGTATCCATATGAAAAAATGGCGACTGAATTGATGTCTTTTTATTAGAGCCGGAAGTAAGCCATTTTTTATCTGTCCAGTTCCGTCCAGTTGTTCTCTGCATTTGACCCATCCCCTGGGGGAGCGGTGAGCTGCAGACACAGCCATGCACGGGACCATTTGGTGGTTTAACCCCCCAGTCTAACCCCTCAGTGCTGAGTGTCAAGCAGGGAGGCAATGGGTCCAATTTTTTAAAGTCTTTGGTATGGCTCGGCCTGGATTTGAACTCATGCCCTTCCAGTCTCAGGGAGCCACTGATAGAGTGATAACAATGATACTGAGGTTCTGTCCAACTTTAGAATAAATAAAATACCAAGGTCATTTTATTATTTTCTAGGCAGGGAGTCTTCACTACATTATTTCTTGGTAAATAAAAAAAGGGAATATTAACACCAAACATATTGATCAGACACATTTACCTTCCTCCAGGCCGCTTTGCTCATTGACTCCACAGTTCCTTGACAAGGAATAAGCAGCGTTCTGCCGGCCTCCTGTTTGTACTGCTCCTCAGGAGCCATGCTGAATGATGGGGGGTCCTGTAAATTGCCAAAGCAAATACAGCTAAATCGAGGCGAGATTGCAGCGATGCCAACAGTGGATTTCAAGACTGGGTTACTGCTGGCTTGGACAAGATTATCCTAATAACAAAAGGATTAGCAACACAATTAACTCCCCACCAAGTGCCACCATTGTAGTAAATCTGGGCTGACTTCTATTAATATCAGAGGGCTCACACTTGAGTGGGGAAAGGTCAACAGAAAGTCTTTTTTTGTTTCCATTTGCTTTGACTGACACAGTTACGGTTCATTAAAATACAGTCAATTATTAACAAAACCAGAAGACTTCGAGTTTCTGAATGTCTTACAATATTTTTGTTTTCTTGCATAAAAAAATTCTGGATCCCATTTGTTCTACATTCTGTTTAGCATTCATCCTGGTCACGAACCTGCAGAACGGCTCTGGTTGGCTGGGATGATCCCATGCTGCCATAGCTGTTGTATGGAGTGCATGTGTATGTGCCGGCAGCATCCTCATTAACGGTCGCCATGACCAGGGTACCTTCAGCTTTTAGGGACCATCCTGGATACTTTATGAAAGAAAAAAATGGAACGAAAAAATAAATGAATTCAATCTTGATAGAGAGAAAAAGAAAGAAATCCATTTTATAATTGCACATTTTTTAAAGAACAAGAAAACGTTAGCAACATTGGGACACTTCTGCTTTTAAAGACTTTCAATTTCTGTCTGGCTTCATTGTAAGGATATCATAAATGATCTAAAATGGAGAAAGGGATAGAAGGATGTTTTGTTGCACTTTTTTCTTTCCTTTCTAAGTGTCTCCAAACACTCTGAGCATAAATGCTCTTTATAGTTTCAATTTCTGCACTAAAAGCTTTTAAACTTTTGAATTCAGTTTTTCTTCCATCAAGCGGCAGAAAAAAAGGCTAATGTTGTGATTTAACTGCTCCAAAGGCTCCCACTCAGTTTAATGAAGTCAAAATTGCCATAATTCTGGACAGTTTGTGTTGCTGCGAGTCTGCTGGCTTGCACGGCTGAATTGGAATAATTGGCAGAATAACAGCCTGACTCCAGCCCCTGAGTCCTACACTGGAGGTCCTACACTACAGAAATCTATCACATCTCCTGCAGAGCATCTCAACCACCACCTCGTTTACATCTCCAGCCAGGTTTAGAAGGGGATGGGAGGTAAGAGGTGGAGGAGTGCAGGGAATTTCCTGCATGCTGAAATGTGAAAAGAAGTCAAAGGGCTTCCAGGGTGGGCTTTTACTTTGAAAGAAGTATTTATAAAGAAGTTTGCTTCTCCAGTGAGACAGCAAAAGGACAGAGGTTAAAAGATGAGGGGAGATGTGTCCGGTTCTATACTATATAGAGCTACCTTCGTTCATCTCTTTAATAAGAGGATGAAAAGATCAAAGTGAAAAAGAGCAGGTGGTGGAGAATTCCTGAGGGCTTGCCTCTCAAGCTTTTAAGATCGAACACATTAGCCATGTCCATTAAAATGTAAATGATTAAAATGCCTTAATAGAAAGAAATGAGAGCACACTTCCACCAGTGCTTAGAATAAAATGTCTTGTTAATGAGAAACATGTGCCATGTGTAAAAGAGTTTTCCAATGGTACAGTATTCCCAAAATTTGGAGTGTTCTTTCATGAAAGAAAACTACGGTGGCCCAGAAGAGCAGATCACACCAACAAATCACTGAATGCAAAAAAAAAACCAAGACTGTTAAAGATCAAAAGGGCAAAACAAATAATGAAAAAAATAAAAGCCTATTACCTTTTAGAAATCAAAACAAAATTACTGGAACCAAAAACACAATTAAAAAAAAGGAACGAAATAAAACATGAAACAAAGCAAATGTAATTTCCAGAAATCAAAATGAAATGTTCAAAAATGAAACACAATTAGAAACTGGAAAAAGGTGGCACTATGGGACATCACTGTTTGGATAAAGACCCTTGATTTTTGAGGTTTAAGTTTTTTTCCAATTCACCTGCATACTTATTATAGAAGCTTTATTATAGAAGCCTTATTGAGTAATATATCCTGTGGGTGTCGCTATTGTCATCTTTGCTGTCTATTATAAATACAGATTGATTAGCTAACCTACGACAGTTCAGTTCCAGCCAAAAGATTTTCGATCGGTGTTGCAGAAAATGAGAGAATAAAAGGGAATTCCATTTTTGATATTTTTAAAAATAAAAGCACAACTTATCTGCAACATTGATTGCACTCAGCTCGACAGCCAGGTCACTCTAGCATCACCCACCTCAGTAGCTTGAAGTACTAGAATTAGCTCCTTGAGTTCTAGACTTAGTTCCTATACTTCTAAATGTTTATCATTAATACGGAGCAAATCCAGTATCACTGAAATGATGGATAGATATCATCATCCAATCTATGTCCCATAGAAACCTACCTTTTTGGTTTCTTCTTTTGTTTATTTTTTGTTTTTTATATTTCAGTTTGATTTCTGGCAATTTTTTAAATGTTTTTTATGGAAACCAGAAAGGTAGGTACTATGGGACATCTATGATTGGATATTGATGTCAACTGGTTTATTTAGCATGAAGTGATACTGGTGATGCTCCATACCAACCATAAAACTTTTATGCAGATATTAAAGATGAATTAAAAAAAAAACAACACAACACTCAAACCTCATCATCCAATCACCAATGATGTTTTTTTTTTCAACATTTTCATTTTGATTTCTGGGATATGTCTCTGTTTTCCAAAACGTTTCATTTTTTCTTGGTTTCATGTTTTTGAAAATTTGTTTTGAATTCTAAAGTGTAGTGTTGTGTTTTTCTTATCTGTTTTGCTTTTTCGATTGTCCTTGCGATCTTTAAATGTTTTTGAGTTGAGTGATTTGTTGGGTATGATTTACACTTCAGGGCCACCATAAAAAAACCCTCAAGATTTTCTTTTCTACTCTGATTTTGTGATGCCGCTAATATCAACTTTAACATGAACTAAATCGCAGAAAATTAGGAGCAGAGCTGAGTTTTTAAAGAAAATGAGGGTCATCCTTGTGTTCATACCAAAGAGAGGTCCAGAGGTTCTCCATCCTTTGTCCAGTCCACACGAAGCAGCGGCGGCTGGGCTGCCACCAGGCAGGTGATCAGCCCCGCCATCCCTGTGGGAAGGTATGTTTCCTTGGGCATGTGAATAACTCGGGCGGGGTCTGAAGACAATGACAAAACAAAAGTTCCTGATTTTGTGTGAGCCATGATTAGATTCAAACATTTTTGTGTTATATTACAAAATAAAGAAAGAAAGAAAGAAAGAAAGAAACAATCCAATAGCTAACTATATGGTTGAGATTCTGCAGTTTTCTCTGAGACTGCTCCTTTGCTTTAAACTTATATTTACAGCTGGAAGAAAATTCTTACAAAAAAGGAATAAAAGGTTTTATGAGAAAACAGCTGATTATACCAGGATTATGGTTAAATACTTGCTTTCTTTCTGATTATAGAAATGTTACACTTAAAAAAATGAAAGGAAAACTTTTAAATGATCAAATAGCAACTAGTCAACAAGATCTCACATTTACCCTGAGATAACGTGATTTAAAGTTCACATGTCATTTTACTTTGAATCACCTCTTCCTTCTGGTTAAAGGCTTACTGTTTTTTCTGTCCTGTTTGTGAAATAATGATGCATTTCTGTGGCAGCGCTGCAACCCAAGCGTTTGTGAGTATTTTTAGAGCACCAGCGTAAGGTGCTGCTTGTGAGATGCTTCTGAAACATAAAGTCTGGTGTGGCCATTAACTGGACTGAGTTGTGTTTCCCGCTGTAAGGTCCCACTACCACAATCATTTGATAGTTTGATGCCACTGACATGTCTTCCCTCCTCATCATTCCTAGTTGTTTTTTTGTTTTGTTTTTACTACTTTTGCATTTGCCCAAGGTCAGCGCCACTACTGTGAAGTGAATCCTGGATGCTGTAGAGGCTGCAGTGGTAGCTCGGCTCCTTCAGGAGATGCACCAAACCCAGTTTTCTTTATGCCATCAGTAAGAGGAGCATGAAGACTCACAGAGGTGGGATGTTACTCTAACAAGGTTCTGGTGGTATCTGCTCCTTCTGTGTAAGTCTCTGAAAATAACCTCCAGCAGATCAATGCAGTAATAATTCTAGAAGTAGACCAGGGTGTACTGCATCCTCTAGGGGGCCCAACAGTGGTTGGGTTTGCTTTTGCCACAGAATACTGGAAACTGCAGGTCCACCACTATAGAGTAATTTGTTTTCACAGAGGAAATGGTTAAGCTAAACAGAAGTTGAAGATGTAAAAAACATCAGGAGAAGATATGAAGGGTATTACACTGATTAGATCACTAATGGTTTGGGGAAACATACTTATAGAGGAATGCTCAGATCTCTACTTTTTATTAGGCTTTAGGAGGAAAGACCCTATACTTGTTCAAAGGCTCCCAGGTTCTTCTTAGTATAGAGCAGTGGTTGGTCTTGCTTGTCTAGAACACAGGGGCATGTCATGGAAAATAAGATAATTGCCATCATTGACAAGCCCTGACAATGTTCTGACCTGAAGGCACCAGGTGTGTGATACGTTTTTATCAACATTCGTATCGAAAAACTGATCGAGTACTGGGAGTAACATTATCCATTGAAAATCACAGATCTAAACAAGATTATGTTGTTAAAAAGGTATAAAATCGATCAGACAGTAAATAATCACCTTCTGGTTTCTCTTTCTGTTGTGCTCTCTACTGTCTTTACCTTTTTATGTGCATGTGATGGAAACAAAAACAAAAAGCCTCCAATCACAAGCTTCTCGGGACAATTCCAACTGGCCTAAGGTGAACCACAGTAAATGATGTGTGTTGTCTGCACTAAACATTTGATAACCTTTCTTTTTCATAGCACTGAAAATAACACCTGAATATGTGACTTTCTCTTTTAACCAGAAAGAAAAAAAGCCTAAAAGACCCAAAATGCAGGTGTTATGTTGGCTGTTATGTTGAGGACCTTTTGTTTTGGTTGCTTACAATAAAAAGTGCCAGTAAGAAAAATAAGAGTTTCGGTGTTAAAAGGAATATAAAATTATAGTTTTAAATGCCAAATAAATACCATATATCTAGATTTAATCAAGTTTGGTAAAAGAAAAGGACGGTATTGTATCGTTTCAAAGTCAGTGGAATCTTTTATGTTTCGATTCATGGACCTTGTATTAAGATGCGTATCCTGTGAGAAGGAGAGATACACAACCCAAGTATACTGTTTAGTATATGCTTGTGTTCAAAAACACGACATCACCCAGTGTGGGTATAGATTACAACCAGCGGGGTCTCTTCACTTGGTTGTGAATCAGCTGACAGCTGGGTGACTCTTGTAAGAAGCAACTGACAATGTTGAACATAGCATCTGTTTATAAATGTGCATGGCTCCCCGCATAACCAGAAGAGTATCAAGGATACTATAAGAAGCATACGAGTGTGGGGAGTAAAGGCAAATTTTTTTAAACATCTCATTTTTATTATTGCTATTTTACGTACAAGACACTAAATTAAACACATTTCTGAATACAACGTGAGGGTTAAGTGTATTTGTATCTGCCTATCTATCAACGACGACTGTTTTACATTAATAAAAACCTTTGCAGGTAATGTGTAGGTCTATGGTGATTTACAACAACATACTGCAGGTTTGCATTACATACACATCACTGTGAGGATGGCGGAGGCAGCAGGCGGAGTCAGGAGGCCATTAGTCGGAATGCAGGTATAGTTCCCAGAATCCTCTGGGATGAGCCTGGAGATGAGCAGAGTTCCATCCACCATGATCTTCACGCGTGACTTCAGAGACCTTCACAAACACAAAAGGGAATTCATCAGCATGGAGAGAATCGACCTGATCCTTTAGAACCTGATGGAAATTATTCAGTTTTCTCACTCAAGTCAAGTCAAACAGGATATCAAAGCATCACCACGTGTAGGAGGTTGAGTTATTCACTACTGCAGCACGGAAGGAGGTTAAGGATATTGCATTTCGGTTTGAGTGGGAAGAGAGGAGCCCACACGCTCTATACATTCATTTACAGAAAAAAAACCAGACAGAGACAAGAAGACTTAACCAGCCTCCTTTTTCACTCACATACTTTGTCTTGATTGTCATGTTTTTAAGGGAACACCCAGCAAAGGTTCAGATACCTTTGTGCTGCAAAAAGCACGTCACTATTTAAAGAGCAATTACCAAATGTATTAATAATTTGATCAATCCTTACATGTGTTGCCAAGCTATTAATAGCATTTTTGAGTGGATTAGCTCCAAAATATCTCTGAGATTTTATCCCCTCTTAGCAGGTTGAGTACTAAGCAGACTGACATCAGCCAATTAAGCTTCCATCTGCTCAAATACATCCCAGGCGCTGTTTCCTTAAAGGGCACTTAGCTGCCTGCTAGATGATGACATGCTGGCAATCATGAACCATTTGTCTCCTCTGTTAGATCTTTTGTCTTGCACAGAGCACGGCTTTTGTCAAACCTGCACAGAAAAGCTCATTCATTCAATAACGCTCTTTTTCTGCTTTTGAAGTGACTTGACTGACGCTTCCACAAACAAGATGCATAAAGTGGTTTGGATGCACATGTACAATCGCAAAACAACAAAAACAACACTGACATTTCTCCAGGAGTGTTGTTGTCTGGCTCATATAGGAAAACCAAATATTTCAGTTTCATGGAGTGGAAATCTGTATATCAGACAAGCTTCATTCTGACAATGCTCAGTAGGGCTGTGTATTGGCAGGAGTCTGGCGGTACTATACGCATCAGGTTACACGTCACAATATAGTATATACCCTGATGTATCCCCAGATTGTACCAGAGACAGTATATCCAAATTTTTTGAAAGAGTATGACTTTGAAAAAACGTTGTCTGAATACCAACACACATTTAACGTGAAATTTCAAAATTCGGGGAAGAGCTCCTGCAGAAACCAGGGGAGATGAGAAAGCGTGACTCGGCGGTCACAGGTCAGCTCTTTACAGTAATGAGGGCTTCACTCACCAATCTAAAAAAAAATCTTCAAAAAAGAAAAGAGAACGTGTGCATCTGGGGCCTCGGGTCCCCCCAGAGGAGCTGGAAGAAGTGGACGAGGCGAGGGAAGTCTGGGCATCTTTGCTTAGACTGCTGCCCCCGCGACCCGGTCCCGGATAAGCGGAGGAAGAAGGATAGATGGATGGATGGATGGATGGATGGAGGGAGGGAGGGAGGGAGGAATGGATGGATTTTACATGAATAAACTCGTATAAAATACAGTTTGTCTAATTCAGAGCATTAAGCTCTGCACCAGTGTCTCACAAGTTGCTTTTATCCATGCAGGTTCATAGTGCGTTTCTGTTGGTAAGTTAGGAAATATTTTTTTCAAAACTAACCATTGTCTGGTTAGTTTAGACGGGATACACCCTGAACAGGTTGCCAGTCTGCCGCAGGGCCTATGGGGCTGGAGCGATCGCGGTCACTATGCTGAGCCCTGAGCAGCAAAGCATGCTACGCTGGATCACGGCAACAGAGCTCACAATGCCAGGCGACCCGAGCTCCACTGGACCCTGGGCGGCTGGCTGGATGGCAGATAGAGAGCCGCTGCGGGATGGGGAGGCAGCCTACTCTGGCCTCCAAAAACGTTATGATATTTTTCTCGTTTTCATTAAGACAATAAATCTTGTTTTTATTGTTTCCCCTCTAATACTAATATGGAACAGAGAGCCATCAGACTTGGTCACAGAAGTAGCGGCGGAAAGCGGCCATCGTTCAGAACCAGTTCATGCTGCAGCAGGAGTGAAGCTCATCATACCTGGAGAGACTCCGAATAATCTCATGAACCCCGACATGGAGACGTTTGTAGAGCTTTTTAAAATAAATCAGGTAGATTTTTAATCAAACATCTTTCATCTCTTCTATGCATTGTAAATGACACCGCTCCACGTAGCAAAAACACTTGGTAGCGCCTTGAGGCCCAAAGCACATTTTTGAACAGGCGTCGAGCAACGAATTTGACACGTGTCAAAACATTCCTTTTCCGTCCGGTCCAACACCAAAGATTTTCAAACATGATCAAAATTAATAAAGCTTGGCCTCAATTACAAAAGGGGTTTATTCAGACATACCTTTGGTTTGTCTGAAGATTAACAACCCCTATTGTTAAAGTAAATGTCCAACACAAGAGGCCTTCAGCTCTCATCTGCCTGCCCAGCTGTTGGACAGGACAAGTAAAAAAATAAATAAATAAATAAATAAAAACCTAGGCGTCCGATGCGAACTGCATCTGGTGTGAATCCAGAACTAGCATGGTTATAAAAAAAGGCTTCCCATATTGATTGAATATACTTTAACAAATGGCAGCTTGAATAAACAACTGAAGAAACAACGAACAATCCCCAACATGGCAATCTGATTTTTCAGCTGACATTGGGGATGAGTAATGCGAGGATTTTATCTAGTGCCGGTGCCGAACCAGTACTTTTAAAATGGTTCCGGTGGCTGAATGGTTCTTGAGCCTCTAAAATTAAGAAAAAAACACAGCAATTTTCCCATAAACATTCAAGTGTGACGAAGCTGCATCATAGGGAGAAGAAGAGCACTTGAATGTGGAAACGATGCTTTATCACCTTCTTTCTGACAGCCTGCACTGCAGCGCTCCATTTCCATTTTCACACATGCTGAAGTAAACACGTATTTCACCCCTTATCGCCACGACAACAGTCTGTTTTCAGAGTTGGACACGTCACTCGGATCCATATTCCCTGAATTGGAATCTGTTGCTGGGAAGTACAAACAAACTTTGACTTGCTTTGCCTTCAGCATCTTCACAGCCTCACTCATTCTAATATGAACCCACCCCCAATCGCTGGAAAGGCAAAATGATTGGCTACAATTGTACAGCAAAACTGAATAGAATGCATGTTTTTGAATGTTAGAATTGATGTTTTTTCGGTGAAGAGCTGCTGAAAGAGGCTTTTTGTGCTGTGCTGCCAACTAGTGGTCGGGGTTTTAGTACAACACAAAAGTAAGATGCTCTACTAAATGTTCCCTTATTAATAACTGTTGTTATTGTATAATTGTTATATTTCACAGAATTGGTGTTCTTTCAAAACCGCTAATGTTTAAGTCCAAACAAAAAGCTTAGCGTATGACAGCTGAAAGTCTTCGAGCCGCACTCTTCTTTTCACCTTGTTTGACAAGGACTTTTCTCATTTATTGCTGGTTTTCCTGTTGGAACTGGGATTTTTGAGATTTTAATCGAGAATTAGCTGTCCTAACTTTGACTTCTGTCTGTTTTGAGTGTGTCTTTTTCTATAAAGCACATGATATTATGCATGGATTGAGCAATACAAATAAACTCGCTTTGCCTATTTTGGTCACAGCAGGGCAACAGGATCTCTGCATGACATTTAAAATGATGACACGTCATGGCCGGATTTGCATTTATTGAATTTTGATGGATTACTACTGCGCAGCAGTGAATTTAAAACAACAAATCAATTATTTTACAGTTTATTTCTGCAGGTCACTGAGCCTTCACATTACTTGAAGTACAGTATGTTTTTCAGCAAAGACAGCACAGTTAACTTGTTTTTTAGACCTTAGTGTAGCCTTCTGTCAATTTATTTTGTACAGCTTTATACACTAAACATCAAGGTGAAAATCTTTTTGTGTGACTTCAAATACCTTAACCTAGAAGAAGGAACCTTGAAGTTTTTTTCTCTTCTTTCTTTCGTCTTCTTTTATGACAATCTGAATTGCACATGTTAAGTAGCAGAAAAAAATCCACTTCTCATTAAATCCTCAGACTTGTCCGTGTACATTTCCCCCCGGTCTCCAGAGCACACAGCCAATGAACAAAGCTTCCTTTCATTAGTAACAGGACTGGTTTTGGCAGAGCTGTTTGCTTCGGTCTACCAAAGAAACTTTGGAGCGTTTACCAGTAACACTGCCATTAAAGGTTACAACAGAAAAGTCATTTCATTTTGAGTAATTTAGCTGTATATCCTTTACTTATCACTACAATGCAGAAGGACATTTAATAGAAAAGAAAGCTGGAAAACTGAGATTGCTTGAAAATCCCAAACTTTGTCTTCATCAGTTAAGAATGTGCTCTTCACTTCTGCACAGAGACGGTGTACAACACATCATATAAAGCAAACATTTAAAAAATACATAACATACAGACGAGTCTTGTTAGAAGCTGCTGCATCACTGTCAAGGTGTCAATTTGTCAAAGATCCACTCCAATGAAAATGATGTTTTTTGTGTTTTTAACATGTTCTTGTGGTATGTCTCTGATGATGGAGGACATCTAGAAAGAAAGCTGAGCCTAAACGTGGAATTCTGTGTAGTTCTTTATTCAAATCATTATGAATCAGGGGCAGATGAAAATATTCTCTTTTTTTTTTTTTTTCTAACTTGTTCTGTCCAACAGCTGAGCAAACAGATTAGAGCTGAAGGCTTTTTGTGTTGGACAGGTTTTACTATCACAAAAAGAGGTTATATAGCTTCAAGAAACTAGAGTGTACATTTGTATAAACCCCTTTTTGTCGTATTATTTTTTATTTATTTGTTACATTTAGTGTGTGTGGGAAGGGAGAGGGGAAGAATGTGAGGGGAGGGTGGAAGAGAGTAAAAGGAAGAAAGGTGAAAAGGTGGGGGATACAAGCACTGATTTGAATAAGTTATTATTTTAAGCTGTAACAATTATACCAGATCTGCTGGAAAGACGAATGTTACATAAAAGGTGAAAATCTGACACTAAGATGAGCGAAAAAAAATCTGTCCATCAATACACTGTAGGTAAGGAGGAGGGATGAAGCAGACAGGGAGCAGTGTGGCAGTCTGCACGTGCACGTGGGGGTGGAGATACATGATGAAAATATTCTCAGCGATGGGAAAGGGGCGGGCTTACTCTGTGCCAAAGGCCCCGCCCACAACTTAGAAAATCTTTTTCTAATTAACTCCTGCTACTATGTAAAAAAACGATACAGGTTTTTGGGTTTTGGCTTAACATGGAATAATCATAATTAAAATAGCACTGGGAAAACAGGGAAATGTATTTGCTTTGATTCTTTTGCAAACTAAATTAACATTTGCTTGATGAGTGGAATCCTTAATGTGCAACAAATCTGAATAAACAAAATTGAATTTAGGTCACAGGAAATTGGCTTTTTCCTGCTCTGCGTTTGCTCTGCTTTTGTGTAGTTTGTGCTGAACATCCCCTCTCTGCTTGGCTGCACTGCAAAGTCTGCAACAAGTGTGAGCAGACAAAGGTGACACTAGTAAATAATTGAACAGAAGCAGCTCTGCAGGACAGACCATATGATGACAAGGTTTCTGAATCACCTCAGGCTTCTTTTTCCTCAGACCTGCCCGGTGCCCATCACATGATGGCAGCTGGGATATCCTGAGCAGCAGGAGGGGTTTAAAAAAAGATGCTATTTTCATTTGACATTTGTAAAACCACCATTATTACTTTTGCATAAACGGTACAATGAACCTAAAATGCTGCTTTATGCCAGACAGATTTCCCGAATCCCGAAACCAAAGGCTTTACAGAAAATTCTGTGCATTTTTGTTTGTTTAGGAGACTTTTTGGTCACACATGATCAACAGCACTTGTTTTGAAATCTCTCCTCTTTAGCTGGAGTAAAAGCTCCATGCTGTCAGACCAGTTTGCGGCCATCTGCATGAATGGAAATCAGGCTTTTAGGAGTTGCTTTTGTTAAAATAGGGTTTTGTTTGGAGTCTGGCTTTCATGCAGCTGTGCCACATATTATTAAAACCTAAGTGAAAAAATAAAAATAAAAGCACAGACTTCAGCCGCTCCACATTCTTTCTGTGCAGCAGCCTCTATGATGACATACAAGGAAAATAAATGTATATTTCAACATTAAAAACCTTTTTTTTTCTTCAAATTTGAGCACTGTTATCATATTTCTTTTTATTGTGTTAATGCTTGCCATCTTTGTGTGTTTAGTCTTCTGCCTCTCTTATAGACAGAAAATGAAAAGAGGTGAAATCTGTTGAAAATAGTTCAGATTAGGACAAAACTGTTTAGCTGCACTTACTCTATGTGGTAAACGTTTTCTCCACCTTTCTGCCACACATATGTCATGTTGGGGGGGTCAGCCACTGCCTGGCACTGAAGAAATGCATTCTGGGACATGTTGAGGGAGCTACTTTTTGGAGGAACAACGATCACCGGCGGACCTGTTGATAAAAAAAGAGACAAAAACATCACACTTACTTGGTTATTCTGATAAATTGCTTGATCTTTTATACAAAATGGTGATTGTTAAATATGTTCCTCATACAGAAGTGAACAAATATGTGTTTTACTCTTTAGGGAAATTCAGGGATTTCATAAAACTTTCTCCTAAAGCCACAAAGTAAGAGTGAACGCCTGAAAGAGACTCGCATCCTTGCTGCTCCTTGAGGCAGAAAAAGCCTGTAGGTGATTGCAGGAGCCCCATCTCTCTTGTCTTTTCACGCATTCAGCTCCGCCAGATCCAGCTCATATTTTTATAGGTCGATTCAACATGTCAGGTCAGTCAGTGAGGGAGATCACTCATATTGGCTGTGCAGTGAAGTGCATAAACGAATGAGAAGTGAGGCGGCAGTGACAAAAGACAGTAAGAGACCAACTGAGCATGTCACACGCTATCTCGTCTCATACGGAATCTTCCTCTGTCCAAATCTACCTCCAGATGTCAAAGCAAAATAGAAAAACCAAATTCTGACCTTTCCCATACTGGAGAGCTATACTTTGATGTGCAGGTAGAGAGAATGTATTTTGCCATATGCGGTAGGAATTTTGCTTTATTACTAAAATGAGAAATGACACAGCATATTTTAAAGACCCACTCCGATCATCTTTGGAGCTGTTTTAAAAACCTGTGTTGTTTTCTAGGACATAGTTTCTGCAGAGCAGCAGCAGTTCATTAGAAATTTGCCTCAAAGTTGTGGGTGGGACCATGGTGCAGAGCAACCCCCCCCCCCTTCCCCTCCAGTGTATGTTCTAAATCACAAATAAAATCTTTGTTGAACATTTTATTGTCCTGATTCATAACGGTTTGAATAGAACGAATTGATTAGAGTAGAAGTACTGATTTTCCACTCTATAAGGAAAAGTTTAGAGTCTCAATTTTTTTTTATAAAATGACAGTGGCGCCTTGTAATCTGGACCTTCTTATATATGGATTAGTATATAAGAATATTTTAATTTATAAAGAGGATAATGGCTGATGAGGTGTCCATCATCAGAAACTAACGGCACTCAAGGCCATAATCCCACTTATACCATAGTCACTTGCAAAAGGAATAAATGATCAATCAGTTAATATTCAATAAATTATTAGTGCTTTATTCTTGTTACATTTTGGTTTAAATCGCTTTTTCACAAAAAGCGATTTAAAGTGTGGAAAATACGATACTCAAAAATGGAATTTTAAGCTTAACTTTCTTTATATTTAGACATGTTAAAAACACTAAAAACACAATTTTTATTGGCGTGGGTCTTTAAATATTTCCCATGATGCTCTAACCTCATTGTTTACCATGTCTGTTGCTATTGAAATTACCAAGACCGTGTTTACCACTCTTAGATTCAAAAAGTTCATCTAAAAGTTGAACAAAGTTTATATTCTAAAAGTAATAAACACCTGCTGAAATATCTTACATTTAACTTAGTTTGCATGAGCATCAACTTGATAAATGAGCTCATATGAGCCGAGGCAAAGGTCAAAAACTAAAAAGCAACTAAAAATTCTTTTTCAAGCATAACCTTTTAAGCAACAACAATAAAAGGAATGCAACTATCTCCCCCGGTCCCTGTGTCTTCAGTTTTAACAACATAATTGCCTTGAAACCTAATCAAACACAGCCAGTGCAGAGTGCTGTTATGATGGCCCATTTATCTGCTGCACAAACCTCTGTGAGCTGTGTGCTAAGAGCTAATATAAAAGTCCAGACACACAGCCTTTCTTAGTTCTTATGAACAGCAACATAATCTCTGATACGGTCATTACAGATTTGGTTCGTAATCATACATGTGCAAAGTGTTTGAGTGAAAGGTTTTAGAGGTTACTACAGGCTTTTAGGTTAAACTAGATAAACCATTAGTCTTTACTAATCCATGCATGTGGCAATGCCGCAGAAAAGAGGGGCCAAAGCTCAGATGCATGTTTACATGGACTGTTAGACCAAATGCTGCAAATATGAGCGTCAGATTTCCAAATATGTGAAAACATTGGAGAGCTTATGCCTATATGTGAACTCCTCATGCTACAGGAAGAGAATCCGCGGAAAGAGTTGGATTAGGAGTACAGAGAGAAGTCAGAAATAAATTCTACAGAGTATTATGCCGCACAGTGTTGGTGTAATCCAATGATGCACAGCGTCATATTAGTATAATCTGTGTGTAGTCGACCGACAATCTGGAGCCAAAAAGCTCACAAATCACCTGAATCAGATTTTTCTGAAATGTTTTCCATTTTGTCAACAGAAAATATTTGTATTTTTCACTCCAACTGCCTCCAAAAAAATAAATAACTCTGGCTGCTACAAGGTAGTTTTAGTCACTGCAAAATAGTTGCAGTTGTTTGTAAAAATAAAGTTTCCTCCACTTGCAAGGCTTTATGAAAAAAAGCAGTAAAGCACATGCAGTAAAAGTCTGAAAAACTAACATCCCAAGATTCAAAGGATTCACTTTTTTTTATGTATACTTTTCTTTTTTCAAACAGGCTCCTGCCCATTGTGTTCAAACTCTGCTCAAGCTCTCATTTAAAAAGTTTTGCAGGTTGTTCAGATCTAACTTTGTAAGAGTAAATGTTTCATCTTCCTGAGCCTCTACTTTTAGAAACAAACTGTGAACAGCATTTAAAAGATAGTTTCCAAAACGTCTCTGTGAACTTTAAGGCTTTTCCCTTTTCTATATGCGGGTTACTTTATTGTGATTTTGCCAAAATGTCAGATTCAGAACGAGGAAAATCTATGTTTTCACTGGGTCACAATGGCTTCAGAGTATCCAGGAACACACCATTGCAAAAATATGCAAACTTGTAACATTTACAGACCCAATCCAATGAAAACTGTGTTTTTGGTGTTTTAAAATGTTCTCATGATGGAGGACATGTAATTGCATTTCTGAGTATTTCTTTATTTAAATTGGGTTAAATCATTAGCAGATAAAAAAATACACAGTTGGAACAGTTGGCCACAAGCTCCCTGCTCCACTCCATTCTGATGCATCCACTTGTAGATAAATAGATCCATGTGCATCTTTGTTTTCCTTGTCTGAGCTGGAATCTGGCTCTAAACTGTACGGCTGTCGCTCCTCAGCATTGTTGCACCGGTAATGTTAGCTTGGGGGTGTGGGGGGCTGTAAGCTAGCGGGAGAGAGTCGAAACAAAGGGATGATGGGATATTAGCGGAAGCTAAGCTTACGAGAACTCAGAGGTGAGTTTCTAATGAACTTCCTAATGTCCTAGAAAACAACAGGTTTTTTGGATTTTGGCGAAAAACGTCACAATCATAATTAAAAGTCCACTGGGAATGCTTTGAAAATGGATCAAAAGATGATCGGAGTGGGACTCTATTAAGATGTTTTTGGGGTTGACATTAAGAAGTACATTAAATAAGATTTGTTTTCATTCAACAGAAGTGTATGGATCCGTTATTACATGTGATTACACTTCATGTTCGTAAAGAAACGTTTTTTGGATCTCTAGGGAGCATGTTAAGATATGTTTAGCAAAATCACTGCTTAGGTTTTATTTAGAAAACTTCGAAGACTTCATCAGTAGCAGCATAAGAATTTCAGCAATTCTTGTGCTGGCCAGGACAATAGATGATGGTAGTGGGTCTTTAAAGGGTTGGAGTATAAGAATCTGATGTTTCCATTACATAAGAGTTGTACAACTATCCCATAGTATTAAAATTTGTTTTATTTAACACCTATGTGGATCCCAGTGCAAATACTAAGCAAAACTTAATGAACCCATTGGTGCAGTCTTCTTGCTTTTCTAAGTCAGTGTAATCTATAAGGGAAATTTGTCACAAATCGGCATCCTTTTTCACGATTTAACAAGCCGCAGGAGCCCAGTGAAATGTAACCTAAGAGTAATGAAGATTAGTTACTGTTTCTTTAAGATCATTGCTAGTGTTCCCTCTGTTTCGTCTACTCCTAAAGCCTGAAAATCTGCAGAAAAGCCGGATGAAGACCAGTACATGACAGACAGTTATCACCGTCTGTCACAAAACCCCTGTCTCTGCTCCTTTTTTCCTAAATAATGACACTGTGTAAAATTACATTTTTCTAATAGTATACCCAGACTGCCTTGCTATTGAGTCCTTATTTATACAAATATTTCTTATCTTGCATTCACGCTACTGTACGTCTCTAAAATTGAGCAAAACAGAAAGCTTGAAAGCGATAAGACCGCACTCCAAACTATCAGATGATATCTGGACTCATATTCTGACACTGAAAATATTTAGTAAGTTAAAAGATAAGGTCTGAGTTCAGTTGGAGTTTCTTCCACTTCTCTGTTGCATGATGCAAGGCGGAGAAAGAGACATTTAAATGATGGTGGCTTTAGGTCAATCAGAGACAGGAAGATCACAGGCGGCGTGGAAACAGGCAGGCAGCATCCAGACAGACAGCCAGACAACAGCTGACCTTTGATCTTCACGTTTGTGACGCGAGTCACGTTTCCCTCAGAGTTGGAGGCGTGGCAGGTGTACATCCCCGCTGACTGCGTGCTCACTGCAGGCAGAGATAAGACTCCACCCTGGAAAATTTGATATGACAGATAAAGTGAGGAGAGGGTGAGAGCAAACAATAGAGAGGTTATAAAATAAACTACAAACATCAACAGGAAGGAAGGTATTTTATATACTTACAGAGGAAATATAAAACAATGTTTAATAAAGGTAAGAACTGATTTGCCTCACAACACAATAACCGTTTGAACTCTTTCAGATCTCTGAAAACTTGATTTAGGAGTTGGTGGCTGTTGTTTCCAGGGTCAGAAACACCTCAGGAGTTTTTGTTGATTCTCTTTTCAGATCCTCTCCGAATTATTAGAGTTTCCTGGGTGACATTTGGAAACTGCAGCCTACAGTTTTCTTTAAAGAGTTTTCCTGAGATTAAGATCTAAAGATGGCCAGGTTTCTCCAGAACCCCGTGGAACTTTTCTTAAGGGAGTCCTTTGTTTTTGTAAGTATATTTATGTCTTTTGAAGAACAGAGTTTCTAGTCCAAGATTTGATGGTACATGGCCCAATACATCCCTTTGATGTGGTGAACAGTCTTAAGCATTGACTCCACATCTGTGTTTGATCCAGAAAAGGTGTCTTTTGCAAAGACACTTTTCCAAAGACCTTGATGTTGGTCTCACCACTTTCATCCAGGTCTCACCTGAATCCTTCAGAGGTTCATCGGCAACCTTCATGAGTCTGTAAGTGTGCTTCAGTAGAGGACCTTGTCATTACACATTCACACTGGGCATGTGTCGTGCAATCAAAAAAAGCGCTGAACACGGGTTCTTGAACGAGCTTTTAGCATATGATGTTCATACTGGACTGTTGTTACTCGATACTAGCGCATGCACCTTTGGAAGTGGCTTGGTGCGAAAAGTTGATGCAGATAAGCAGCAAATAATCGTGTATGTTGCCCCAGACCTTTTGTTTCACAGATCTATTTTGATATGTGAAAGACTTAGAATTTCCAGCAGGATACAAATCTAATCTAATTACTAACCTCTCTTTCATGATCGTTTTACAAACAGTTGGTACTTCTATAAATTTAATTGGACGCCATCTATATATGTCACTACCAAATCTGAGGCCATGATTGGTTAAAGTTCAACTGGTTTCAACTTTCAACATGCATTCAGTGGCCACCCATTTTGTACGTGAAGCCCAAAAACAGACTTAAAAAGGTGCGTAGCAACAGAGTTGTAATCGTGGAGGTCCAAAATACGCATATACGCACTATTACACAGACTTTTCATTTGCAGTGGTCGCTTGAACACGTGTTACTGAGGTCGGTGTGAATGTAGCATCAGAGCTGCAGGATGTAAGTCCTTCATGGCGCCTGAGCTGATTCCTCACTGTACTTGTGATCACTGGTAAACAGTTTGTGTAGCTGTCACGAAAAATGTTTTCATTTTGTAAATGTTCTATATGTTCAAATTTTGTGTCTCATTGCTGACCCCTTGTGGTGAACTGAAAAATTGACTGTGCATGCGCTGTCCATGCGTTTGGTCATAAAGAGTCTGATGGGGCAGCATTAGCGTTATAAGAAAGAAAGCAGAGAACAAGCTGGAAGAAGACGGAATATAGCACGGTGCAAAGACTATGAAATGGAAAAGCAACTCCTTAAAATGTGATCAGAGGGCACACGGTAATATTGTTTCAATATATTGTAATTTTGTAAATCTTTATGCATATGTGTATTCTGAAAAGGGTAATTTGTTTTTCTTTAGTTTTTCATGGTGATTCGTTTGGTTACGTGAAAATAAACTACCAAAACATCAGCAGTCGGAGCGTGGCTTTTTCCTGATCATATTAAAGAACTTAAGGAGCAGCTACAGTTTGACTTTTCTTTGTTTACTTGATTATCTATTACAAATTATTGAATCAGTGCCATCTAATCATACTGCTTGCCAATAGTCTGAATCGCATCTTTGCGTATGTCGCAATCTTGCTCCTGACAATCTTGCAGCTCTTTTGTTTTGGTGGAGATGAAATGTCATTGCTTGATTGCTTCAGTGGACCTGGGAGAGTACTCCTAATCTCAGTTTGTTATCAGGCATTTTGCTGATTGATGAGCCATTGAACACTTGTTTCACTAGAATCTATACCTGTTGGTTTTTTGTTTTTTTTTTGTTTTGTTTTTTTGCTGCTCTCCCCATTTAAATAAATCCATACTTAAAATGATTAACTAATAATTTATTTGTGCTCCTGTCCTTGGCCTTGGACCTCATCTCGTGCCCCCAGTTGTTCCATCTAGATCCCAGTTCCATCTGGATGAAGCCCATCTGCTACACTATTCAAATATGTAGTTGTGGAGTTAGATAAGCTAATTCTTCTTCAACAGTCCTGGTACATCACCTGTCCTCTCCTTCATGTGGACATCCTTGAAGTTTCTTGTTTTTTTTTCCTTTCCTTGACCAACTGTGTTGTAATATTGGGCTTTATAATAAAAACTGAATGGAATTTTGTTGTCAGTTCACTAACATCTGAAACTAGTACTTCTCTGCGCTGGTGCAACAAGATCCACAACAAATCTTCTGCATTCCAAAAGTTCAAACCTCAACATGCTGAAACGCAGCAGAAAACATTCTCCCCTTTAATCACGTAGAGCCTCCAACATGAATGGCTGCATTTTGTATTTCCGTCTGGCTCTTGACATTTAGCAACATATTAGGCTTTCTCACTAAAACCCTTTTCCATCATGGCAGCCAAATAGCTTGGATAGGTTCAGGGTCTCTATGGGTTATTCTGGTGGTGCTTTGCAGATTTCCCAAGCTGAATTTTGTAATGAGGTCACTGGCAAAGGTTCAGTTTAATGACTCTTCCATGTGGGGCAGCTCAGTGTGCGATGGTTGGCACTGTCGCTTCAAAACATGAAGGTTTCTGCATCTGTGTGCTGGAACGAGCTGCAAACAAACCACCAAGCTGGGAAGAGCAGGTGCAGAAAGTGTATTTGTGCATTTCTAAATGTGATGTAAAAATCTATGTGTGTCTAAAGAGGACAGCTGGATTGACTAGCCAATGTTGCCATTGATTGTGCAGCATAAATGTCTAAACATTTTTTTTCCAGAACTCATTTACTATTTCAGCTGATCAAACTTACAGCAGGGCAAAAACCTATTTGTCAGTTGCAGATTCTGTAAATTGTCAAATTAAAAAGGCTGAGAGGTCCTTAATGCTCATCATACATACACTTCAACTGTGAGAGACCAAATGTAAAAAAATAATCCAGGAATTCACATTTTTTCACATTTTTTTCAAGAACTGTTTGTGTAAAACCAATCCCACTGTGAACCATAGGGATGGAAGCCTCAATCTTTTGGGGCTGCTTCTCTGCAAAGTGGACAGAACGACTGATCTGTATGAAGGAAAGGATGAATAGAGCCATGTATGGAGAGATTTTGGGTAAAAACCTCCTTCTATCATTGAGGATGAAACGTGGCTGGATTTTGTAGCATGGCAGTGATCCCAAACAAATTACCAGGAAAACAAAAGAGTGGCTATGAGCTCTTGAGAAGACCTTTGATAATGGACCAACATAGTAGCCACAGCGCAAGGTGAAGGCTTACCGATGCTGCATTCATACCCGGTTTGGAAATGTGCGTTTGAGTGACTGCTTCCAAAGAAAAGTCGTTGTAAACGTGCATCTGCTTGTTCCGGGCTTCTGTGTTGAAAACTCTCATGCTCACGCATTGCTACGGATGTTTTAGGGTCCATTTTGCTTCTACATAAAAAAAAACTGGCAGCCATTGAATGTGCGCTGAAGGTCGAACCAGTTGAACTTTGATCAGAGACTCAGATTTGTTTGTGACGTACGGGTAGTATCCTGTTCAAAACACGGAAGTACCAACCAACCGTTTGAAAATTGATCATGGAAGAGAAATAATTATTGCAGTTTGTATCCCACTAGAATTATATGACACCAAGTCTTTCACGTATCGGAATAGAGCGATGAAAGGAAACGGCTGGAGCAAAATTTGCAAGACTTGTACCGCTTCAACATTTTGCGCCAGGGCTCTTCCAACTTTAAGGACATGCACCAGTATCCTGTGTAAATACCACATGCTAAAAGCGTGTTCAGGAATTCACGATAAGCACATTCTTAAACGTGCCACACATAACCGGTGTGTACGTAGACTTATAGAAAACTGACCTCTGTCATTACTAATCAAGTATGGTTGTCTTGGTTACAAAGTTTGAGAGGATCTTTTGTAATGGACCAAAAACCTATTCTCTGCTGCATAAATAAACTCTTTAAAAATTAAAAATGTGATTTCCTGGATTCTTTTTTTACATTCTGTCTTACAGCTAAAGTGGCTCAATGATAAATACTACAGGACACATGTATCTTTTTAAAATGGACAACTGGTAGGATTGGTGACTTCCAGTATCTTTTTTCCCCCACCATAAGTTGAAATACATGAGAATATCTGATAATCTTTATAAACAAGAAGATTGTTGAATTAAATAAATATTTTGTTTAACTATTTGCACAATTTTTTTTAATGTTACAAAATATAAACAAAGTACAGATTTGTGATATTTTATTAACCTGTATTTAAGAGATAAAAAGAGCTGTCTAGCTTGCTTTATTTAGGATAAAAATCTATATTGATAATCTTCATGTGAAAGAAAACGTATTTCTTCATTCCAACTAAATGTATAAACTATCACTAAAAGGCTTGAACGTCTCTCATTGGGTATATCAAGACTTTTTGCATTCAGTAAAATATGTTAGAAGATACAGCTTTAAAACAAATGTCCACCACAGATGGTTTAAATGATCAGGTCTATTCTGATAGAAAATCAACACTAACAGCTTTGAATCGGTTTCACTGCTATTTAATGTAATGATGACCTTAATTGGTGTAAATAAATGTCATTTCTGAGATGCAGTTTCTTTTTTTTTTTCTCCTGTGCTTAGTTGCCTTTTTGTGTCGCTTTCTGTTTCTGTGTGGAGTTTCTGGGATTTAGTTAATGATTGCCACTCAGCTGTTTTTCACCCGTCATTAACTCCCCACAGAACAGATGCTTGCAAAAGCTTTTTCTGTCTCTTTTTGTTCCACTCTTTTGTTTTGTTTTGTGTTTGACCAGCCGCAACAGTACCTTTTATTTCCGGTAATGACAAGATTTAATTTTGATCATCTGCCACTGTCCACTGCTGGCACCTACAACATAATCTAGGCCAAAGCTGTATGTTTCAGTTATATTTTTGTGCACTCACACGTACCTGATAGTGGATGTTTTGAATGACAGTGCCATCCTTCAGCCATGTGATGGTTGGTGTGGGGTTTCCAATAGCAACACAAGAAAAAGAAAGATGAGTTCCAGCCAGTGCCTCCAATACAGGGAGTGGGAATTCTGTAAAGGTGGGTGGACCTGTGAAGAAAAAAGAATATTTAGACATCTGTTTTCATCCCTGCCTTCCGATCAGGCACATTACTTTTCTAAATGTGACAACCTCAATTATACAGAAAAGCAACTTTCTTGGAGATATTAAAGAATAAATGATTGCCGCTCCTGTTTTCCTAACACTACTGTTTGGCCTTGATACAGCAAACTGAGCAAAGTTTAGCAGCATCATAATCTATTACTTTTAAAACTAAAGTGCAAATATCAAATCGAACCTCCTCCGACTCAGATCTCATCAATGGACGTTCTGATCATCTGCAAACCCTCCAGTCACAGGCAAACCACAAAAACTCTGATCCTAAACACATTTCTATAATAGATACAAGTTCATTTCTCTCCCTCTGTAAGTATAAGGTCCTATAAATTGCAATATGTTTGTTATTGAGTTATTTTATCTGTGATTTTGCAGCCTTTGACAGTCTCATATGTTTAGGAAAAGAGCACAGGATAGGTGAAAGAGAATACCTGCAGGGCATGCTACAGCAGGCCTCAAGTACACAGTCAGAGCCCATTATCATCCTCATCTCTAACCTGACGCCTGGCTTTGATCTGCAGCCTGCTGCAGGTTTCTTCTGTACATTTGTGTGTGGAGTCATGGCAGAGGCTTTACAAACTACAGATAAACTTCAAAGCTGTGAAAATAATGATGCATATTTCATATCAGAGTTTAATATTTAAACCTATCAACAAGTGTGATAATAAATCAACGGCAGGCAGCCATTATTCCTTACAAAATCTGTTCTGATAGTCAGCAGTTCTTACGTTTCTCCATATTACCCAATCCATTTGAAAAGTTTACTCAGTTTGAAAAAGTTTTAAGGATGTTTTTGAAGTTTAAAGACTTCTTTATAGTATATGTCAAAGCATAGCTTTGCACAACAAATGAAATATGAGATGACTTAAAGTTATGGTGAAAGTCTCCATAAAGAGCAGAATGCTCTTAATGAGGCTGATAAAACACTTCATGGATAGTTGTTGTCTTTTATTTCAAATGAGCTACAGTTGTGTGTTTTGTAAAGTAGAAAACTGGCATCAACCGTGAGAACTTCTGAAGAGCAGCAGAAGGATGGCTCCAATTAACTGATGTCTTTTCTCAAAATATTTCCACTTAAATCCTCACACTCAAGCCACTGTCAGTCATTCCAGGAGAGTAAAAAGCTGGAGGTAAAATGATAATTTTAGGATAAACACATCTTGTCTCCAAGTTGGTATCCTCATGGCGCCAAAGAGATGGATGCGAAAAGCAGCAGAAGTGCAGCAAAGAGTGTCAAAATAAACCAATCTGGAAAAGTTTCAGTTTTATTTATCTGCCAACTGAGACAAATCCCACCGGATTACTGTTGTATGGGCTGTGAATGGCTTTGTTTCTGAGAGGCCAATGAATGTGCAAAGCTATGTTCACAGTTGCCTCTGCAATGCGCGTTCAAGCAACCACTTCTAATGAAGTCTATGGTAACACACGTAGATGTGCCATTTAGGCTTCTGTGTTCAAAACTCGATCGTTCAAGCACATTAGCTACTCCGTTACAGTTGGAGCCCTATTGCTCCAGCTGTAGGGGCATTTGAAGCTGTACTGGTGTCCAAAAGTCACTTTTTGGGGAGGAGCCGTAGGGTCTTAGGGCTGGCTATCCCTACACTGGTAGGGTGATCTGCTGATATTGCATGACTTTTTAAAGTTATAAAGCCAATGTTGTTATGCATTTTAGAGCACTGGCAGCTATGCTAAGTAGATGTAAACTAGATGACCTGTAACTATTGGTGACATCATCAAACGGCAGTAATGTCCAAATTTGAAGACACTATTCTTTCTATATCTCTACACTTGTGGGGGGCAGATGTAGGGATAGGGAGAAGCTGCGGGGGTAGGTAAGCAATTCGGATTCAGCCAAAGTACTAAGCATATTGAAAGTTAAACCCGGTCAAACTTTGACCAATCAGGGACTCGGATTTGAGAAGTGCCAACCATTTGAATATTAATCATGAAGGAGAAATAAATTTGTGCCCGAACGGAACTATACGACACCAAGTCTTTCATACACACGGTTTCACGTATTCGCAGATTTGTTTTTCAGTCACATGACTCCTCCAGTTTACCTTAGGGTGAAGAATATTTTACAGCGAGCAGGAGGTGGTTTCACCGGTTCCTGAATCGCTATGACCAAAGTTTGTGCCTCTGCATGGAGAAATGCCATCAGCTGACTCAGAAACAGCCAGAAATATCCTGAAATGCTAAGGAAGATAATCACGGAGAATAATTATCATCCGTATGAATGAATGATGGATGAAATCGCGTCTCCTGGGAGAAAATGCCATCTCGGAAGCACGGGGCTCCTGCTTTTAAGGCACAAAAAGAACGAGTGACACTCATAATGTGTGTTATAAAGTACGTTAGGTCTAATGCTCTGAAGAACAAAAAAAACTGCATTGAGCGATATTTATTAAATATTTAAATAAATGTTGCATAAAGCATCAGAAGGGTTTTTGATGAGTAAGGATGGTGACAGACATTCTTTGGCCGCAGGGTGGGGGGAGGGGTTCTCCGTATTTACGGATTCTGCCTATTCCCGGATGTCTGTAGTCCCTAACCTCTGCGAATAAAGGGGGAATACTGTATAGGAATAGAGCTGTCAAGTAAAAAGTCTGGAGTAAGATTCGCGAGATTTGCAGAGTCTCAACATTTCGTACCAAGCCTCTTTCAACTGTAGGTGGCTGAGATGCGTAGCATTGGGCAGCGAGTAGCAACAGTCCAATGTGAACACTGTATACTAAAAGATACTTAAGCTGTGTAGATACTACGCATGTGACGCGTGTTCAAGAACGCACTGAGCGCAAGTTCTAGAACACGCGTCACATGCCTAGTATCTACACAGCTTCAGTATCAACAGCAGACCATCGAGCCAGATTTATGCCAGTTAATTCCCACAGTCCAGTTTTCTTCAAACGGAACCCAGTTCTGTGTGTTGGCAGAGGGTTCTGGTTTAACAGAATTCTGCTTTATCTAAGCTGGATCTATAATATCAGCGATCAGAAAAACACTGTACAGAGCGAATCTCAACAAACATTTGGCTTCAGTTCTTTCTTATTTTTTCTCAGTCAAAGTTTCGAAACAGCTGCTGGCTACAAAAAAGCACTGAGCTTTAATAACCAGCCAAAGGCGTGTTAGCTCTGGTAATATGTAGCAGAATCAATGCGGAAAAATAAAGTAATTTATCATAACTTTTGTGTTTGACTGACAAAATTGGTGAAAACAATTGTGTGGACCAAAGGTGCAGCCCACTTGTTTATGGCTGGATTGATCTTTCTTTTTGTGCTGCTCACCATAGTCTGCTTTGAAAAATCACAGCTCTGTAAGGAGAACCTCACCAGACACAGAGAGCAGAGTCCACGAGCTGTTCCGCAGCTCATCTGAGGGCCTGTCCAGTAAGAGGACCCGACAGTCGTACCATCCCTGGTCATCAAGTTGCAGGCGCTCCAGCCGCAGGGAGGCGTTCTTCCCCAGAGACACTCGCCCTGCAGGCACACAGTGCATGTGAAAAAAGGAGCGGGCAAGCTACACAAAGACTATAAAAGAGGTAAAATACTGAGAAAACTGATTTATCATGTCATTTTGCAGCTACTGTGGGTTTTGGTGTGATGCTCGACTGGGAAGAAAATGTTTAATATCATCAAATGTTGCTTGAAAATATCATCGTATGCTCAAAGACACTGACAAAACAACACACTCATGTGCACGCAGAGTTTGAAATCTGATCTCCTGGTTGCCAGGTGACCGTTCCCTCAAGCCTCTGTTGCTTTGCCACATCAGCCCTTTATTTCTTTCCACTCTGCAGCCTACAACTGCCAATCTAGCTTTTAAACTTTAACAAAAACACACTGGTTCAGCCCCTCAGCAGCATGCACTGGCATTAAAAAACAGATACAAGTGAGCAGCAAAGTACACTTTAGCTCAGTATGCCTCAGTTTGGAACAGTATAACTCAGTATAGCCCAATATTTCATCACATTGTATGGCCCACTAAAGCTCAGTATGGCTCATATGATGGAGTTTGACTTATTACAGCTCAGTTTAGCTCTGTTTTGCTATTATAGCCCAGTATGGTCCGGTATAGGTCAACATAGCTCAGTATGGATGAGTACTCAATATGGTCTAGTATATGCCTGTAAGGCCCAGAATAGCAAAGTATAGTTAGGGCCAGTATAACTTAGCATGGTCCCAGTTTGGCTCACTAGCGCCCAGTATAAGTCAGTAGGGACCAGTGTAGCACAGTGTAGTTCTGTGTGGCCCAGTATGAGTTAGAATGACTGTGCTACAGTCGGAATAGTCTACAGTCTGGTTTTCAACATCACAGATGGACAGTACCCATCACAGTGGGTATGCTGGCAGTGATAACGCAAAGCATTTACGTTCTGAGCTGCTAAAGTTAACTAAATCCACAGAGTGCGAGGAGTGTGGGGTTAATGTGAAGCAAAACACATGGCAGAATACACTCAGGGGATTAGCACATTTGAAAATCCCAACCATTGACCCCCAGAAGGTCTTTTACTTTTTTGCGCTTCTTGCATTAGTGTGGTGCAGGTCACTGCAGCACCTTGGAGTTCAGGTTGTGCTGAGGCAGGGAAGCTGCATGAATGGATCCGTCATCAGATAAAAGGGGTGGGGGTGGGGTGGAGGCATGAGGGTGACCACATGGCGCAACTGCTGCTTTTAAAAAAGTGCATTATTGCAAGTGATTTAAGTGCAAGCTAAATTGAGCGAGAGGTGAAATTCAGAGCAGCTGTGCTGTTCTGCAGTACAAAATGGATCTGCTTTACATGAAAGCCTGTAGAACTGATGGACACACACTGGGGGGGGGGGGGGGGGGGGACTAATCACCATGTAAAGCAAAGAAAATTAGAAACTGCATTACCATATATTAACATTTATGTTTTATACCAAATTCCCAGTGAATATGAGTGGAATTTTCCCCACAACAAAACTAAAGCTGACGCAAAATTTGTTTTACATTATTGGTAAAGCCAATGTGAAAAGAGTACAGAACAACTATCTATGACTAGTTGTTTGTATCATTTCCATCCCCTAAAAGAAGGGAAAATATAATCTGTGAATGGATGAAATGCAAGGTTTAAGGAGCCGTCACTGCAGATATGTCATAACTTAAGAGGAATAAGGTACGTTGATGCAAATATATAAATAGTTGAAGGCCACATTTAGATGATCTCAGGCTGGCTGCACCTTTGAAAAGGACACATCTAGCAAATGAAAGACTCTGTAATGTTTAACCAGCAGCTGTGTAGCTGATTTGTTTTTTATGTTATGTCACATTCTGACAGTCTAGTATGAGGTACTGTGAGCAGCCAGCACATTGGTTTTTGTTAGTCTATATTTCCTGTGAAAAAAAAAACTATTTTGGAGGTGCCCCCATCCCCTCAAAAAGTCTCTTCTGATTTATCAGCTGCAGTGAACCAAGGACACACCACTCCATTTTGTAAATGATTCTTAAATTAGACAAAAAAAAGTAGGTAAAACATTTCTGATGAAGTATTGCGCTCATGCCTCTGGTAAAGGACAGGTCATGAACTTCTTTAAATTGTTTTCTATATAAAAGGTGATTTTTAAGCTCAGATGAAAAACAGACTTTTTTTGTTTTTTCCTAGACAAGAACAAACACAAGATAGGATCCATGCAAACGTTCCTCAGCAGGTTTCCAAACATGAGCTCAGGGAATTCCAGCTCGGAACTGTGAAAGGATGCCTGCCACCTGTGCAACAAATCCAGTCGTGAAATTTCCTGGCTCCTAAATATTCCACAGTCAACTGTCAGCTCTTTCATAACAAAATAAAAGAGTTTGAATCAACAGTTACTCAGCCACAAAGTGATAGGCCACGTAAACTGACTGAGAGGGGTCAGCGGATGCTGAAGCGCAAAGTGCAAAGAGGTTGCTGACTTTCTGCACAGTCAATTGCTACAGAGCTCCAAACTTCAAGTGACCTTCAGATTAGCCCAAGTACAATACACAGACACTTAGAATGGGCTTCCATTGCCGAGCAGCTGCATCCAAGCCACCCATCACCAAGCACAATGCAAAGCGTTGAATGAAGTGGTGTAAAGCACGCACCCGCTGGCCTCTAGAGCATTGGAGACGACTTCTCTGGAGAGATGAATCACGCTTTTCCATCTGGCAATCTGATGGACAAGTCAGTCTGGGTTTGGAGGTTCATTTTGGACTGCACTGTGCCGAGTATGAAATTTGGTGGAGGAGGAATTATGGTGTGGGGTTGTTTTTCAGGGCCTGGGCTTGGCCCCTTAGTTCCAGTGAAAGGAACTCTGAATGCAAAACCTTTTGGACAATTGTATGCTTCCAACCTAGTGGGAACAGTTTGGAGCGGGCCACTTCCTCTTCCAACATGACTGTGCACCAGTGACCAAAGCAAGGTCCATAAAGACATGGATGACAAAGTCTGGTGTGGATGTACTTGACTGGCCTACACAGAGTCCTGACCTGGCCTGCAACACCCGTATGGGTCAACCCCCCATCTGAATTCAGCTTTAAATGTCCTAGAATAGGGCTTCAAATTGCTGACAAAGTCTACAAGGATTCTGCTTCTGGACCCTAAAACTGAGTTCACACTAAGGTGACACAGACACTTAGAGATGCGTTCAGTGCTGTGAGGAAAAATTATTCCCCACAAATGGTGAATTAGGAGTGAAATCCCATTATCTTTAAAGAGAGAAACAAATCATAGAAGAAATTTTAATCAGTTTTCTGAAGCCTTAGGACCTTCACTGGATTTTACTTGTATCATATTATACTATGGTGAGTTTCTTGCTATTACTCTTTGACCTTATTTTTTCGTTTGTTTGGAAATCGGCTTGTTTTTACATCCACATTTCTCATCAGTTCAAGTTTGAGGTCCTGTCCTGTGCAGAGCTAAAATGGAAACGCTGCTGGCAAGAACATTTAGAAAGCAAAGTTATCAGCTTTGCTCATTTTTATTCAGATTGAAAGATCCACCAAAGTTATTGATTTGCTTTCTTCTGAAATGAATGTATAACGTTGTTGGTAGATTAAGCTTTCAAATTAAACTACAAAAAATAAGGAAAAAGCTCAGGAGAAGATCGTCTAAAAGGGGTCTTGTTTGGTTTGACAAGGGTCTGTATAAAAAATTATTTAAATTCAATACTATTTTGTGCAACACAGACATTTATGTCCCTGAAAATGTGATAGTCACGGGCAGCACGCCCACATCGTTTCCAAGGCATGTCGTCAGCTCTTGGCGGCAGTGGGGAGGTTTCTGTTGGAGGCAGGAGCAGATAAGGATGCACTCTTCATGCCTTCTGGCTTTATTGAGCTCAACTGTGAGCCGGTTGGAAATGTGGTGCTGTGTGGCTCCACACTGCTGTAGCTAACAGGACTTATCCCTTGTGCATGCTCTCATGTTTGTGCACATGAGAAAGGAAGCACAACATCCATTTATGCAACTCCTGCACACTGACTAATTATGATAGGGTTAAACAGAAAACACATGCAAACCGTGCATTTATACAGACTGATGGCTGCTCAGGGACTTTCTATCCTGGGCGTGGAGGAGACATTAATCCTTTGATCTTTTTGCTCTATAACAACAAATACTTTAAAGCCCCTGTTAGCTCCTAACAGTCTCAAGGGAGCATTGAGAAGAAAATGAAATGCACAGTCATGTGGAAAAGAATGGACTTTTTCTTACAGGGTTTTCTGTATCAAGAGAAAAAAGAGAAATCATCCCAACAGCACATAAGCACACATCAGTCTAAATCAAGGGTCTGCAACCTTTAAAGACCCACTCCAATGAAAATTGTTTTTGGTGTTTTTAACATGATCTAAAAGCATTTTTTTTATGATGGAGGATGGTTGAGATCTGAGTATTTCTTCAAATCGTGATGGATCAGAAGCAGACAAAAACTCGTAGTTTGAAAGAGCTCTCAGCTGTGACGCAACAACTGAAATGGGCGAGCCAAAGTTTCACTGCTCGCTCCATTCTGATCGATCCATGTACGTCTTCCTTTTCCTCATCCAAACTGGTATTTGGGTCGAAACCTTATGACGAGATAGCGCCAATATTGGTCGCCATTTTTGTTGCTCCGCTAATGTTAGTATGGGGTTGTGAGGGGTTGTAGTCTAGCGGGATAGAGTGTAAACAAAAGGGATGATGGGATATCAGCGCAAGCTTACTTCTGTGTTAACAATCCTGCCCACAATTTTGATGAACTCCTGCCGCTCTGCAGAAATGATGTCAAAGAAAATGACAAAGGTTTTTTGATTTGAGCTAAAATATGATTGGAATGGGACTTTAACACCTTAAGAGCCATTCAGATTGATTTCGTAAGGGTTAATGGCCGACGAAGTGTGCGGTCATTACTTTTTAACGCACGCCGTGGAAGCCTGAACCATCCGACGCACACTTCAAAGGCCATTAACCCCCTTATACCATGGTCACTTACAAAGGCAATACATATTAACCAGGTTTTAGTCCTTAGTTCTTTTTTTTTTCCGATTTGGATTGCTTTTTTTATAGTCCGCGTCGCGCAGCACCACCGCTGCAGTCAAGTTTCGGCGATATATATATATGCTGATCGTCCCGATGGCTTGAATAAAGCATCAATTCAGAGAGAAAGTTCACCTCTTACCGCTTGTTTTTGTCCAAATGATGAAGCAAAAGGTTGTTTTAAAGAAGTGATACAAAACATTTAAGCTAGCTGACCGAACTTCTTTTTTCACCGTGCGGTTATCAGGTTTTAATGCATACCCACCAGCCAATCAGAATCGAGTATTCAACCGGACCATGGTATAATTACTGATAACCCATACGCTCCAGAAACATAAAACTTAAACATGAAGAAAAAGTATAGCTTTTTAAAAAAATATTATGTTTAAAACTTTTGACAGCGGTTCACAAGAGTTCCTTTCAAAATAAAAGACATCCTGCAACAAATGGGATCATCACAAACTAAGGTTGTGTCTGAATTCCTTCACTACTTTGTGCACTTTATAGTGTGTTGCCATTTTTTAGAGATGTAAGCATCTATAATTCCAAAATTGAGTGCCCAGGGGCCTCATTTATAAACGTTGCGTATGCACAAAAGAAGGCGTACGCCACTCTCTACGCAATAATTGAGATTTATAAAAAGCAAACTTGACGGGAAAATGTGCGGTCCTTCACGCAAGCTCTGACCCAGGCGTACGCACAAAAACGGGTGAAATGAGAAACGGCGACACCGTCGGCAGATGGAAGAAACACGTGAAAGTGAAAATGACAATCCTGCCTCTCATAAATAACATGAAGACTTCACAAAGCAAGTCTTACAATTAACAGCCTACACGAAGACCCGTTTGATCGATCAGCAGTGAAACAAACAAAAAAATCAAACGACAATTACAACAGAAATTCAAATGAACACTTATTTGCAGAAAGAAAAGTGAAATATGTTCTGCAATATTGGCATATTGTGCAATTCATCCTCATAAATAATATAGTTAACAGAACGAAATAATGTACAAAACTGATATTCTCATCAATGTGTCCGTCTGGCGGAGCAGACATAGGTGCAATTAGACAGACAGACAGACGGACATATTAATTGTCCACTGGGGATAGTTGTTTTCATAGTAAAACATTTCTTCATAAGCTACGGAATTATGGTATTCATGCATATGCCTTTAGTTTGTTTTATTTTTGATAAAACGATGTATGGCATATGTCTCAACCATTCAGAAAGCAACAAGAAATTACATTTGCGCAGAACAATTTCCCATTTCCACGTCGATTATTACCGATATCTGTAGCTTGTCAGACGCAATTAAATGGAGGGAAATAAAATGCCCCATCACAATGCGTAATGACGCTCAATGGCTGATCTTGCGCTCTTAGAAGATGTGGCAAAAGGAAGAATTCGGAGTGAACGCATCTTTAGACAGCAAGAAGACTTGTTGGCAAACGAGGACGAGTGGATTATGAGTCGGTTCCGACTTCCTCGAGCCGTCCTCTTGGACCTCTGCGGGCTTTTGGGGGGGGTGTCACCCGGTGCATCTGGTGCGTCGGTGTTCCCCCTGCGCCTCAGTCACCACTCCACTTAAGGGATTCCCCAATTATTGCCGCCAATAATATTATATTAATAATTTTTTTTTTTTGCTGACATTTATAAAGTTGTATTTTCATATTGGGATCTTTTGTATCAGGACTTGCTGGTTTGGTCTGGGGCACACCACTTGATGGGTTGTTGGTGCATTATGGGTAGTAGGGAGCGTTGCGGAGTGATCCATACTACTGTATGCTTTAGCTGTTTGTCACTGAGTTTAATGTCTGACTTATATGATTGTTTTGTTTTGCTTGATGCACTTTGAAGTTAAAAAAGTATGTTACTTCTTAAAATTAAAAAACATTTGTATTTTTCTTTGACCTAAGAGCCACAATAGCGGGATAAAAGAGCCACATGTGGCTCTGGAGCCTCAGGTTCCAGACCCCTGGCATAAGGCAACTCTAATCTTTGTTGCTATAAAATGTTGTCAAGCACTTCTTCACGCAGCTGCTTGAAGTCACGGAAGTTTGCATAAATTTGTTTGTGCCAAACCAAATGAAGAGTTCTTGGACTTCAACTGATACGCACCGTCCTGCATCAAACGAACTAAGGAGCAAGGGAAATGAGCCTGAGACGACCAAATCACTCGGATAACTCGCATTAGCATCCCAGCACCTGAACAACAGTTGGGAGTCTGGTTCTGAAGATGAGACACCTGAGAGCCCGCTTTAGCCTGGGGGGTGAAATACACACCGCTCCTTTCAACTCTGCGAGTCTTAGTTTCCCATCTTGCACCTGTTACTAACACAGCAACCTGTGAGGAAGCCTGAGCTCAAAGCCTCTTTTTCAGACCTGCTGTTTGGCTGAAGAACTAGCTTCCACTCCCAGCAGGAGAGACAAGTCATTAGCATACCTGCCTAAAGAAACACAAGCTTTCCTCAGCGCACTGCTGAACGGCTGAGAGGAAGAGGGGGGAAAGTAATTCAAGGCTTCCAGCACAAGTAAATATTAGGGTCCTGACTGAATTTATATGGTCGTGCATAGTTTCAATACATCATGAGGTGTTGCATCAATGCAGGGAATTGTCTTCTGAGTCAGCAACAAAAGCCTGCTCTCTTTTTATGAGCCTGGGCAGGAATTAAAGTCTGCCCTGCCCTCACCTTCAACAATTCATCAGCTAGGATTGGCAGTGAATTTATTGCTATGTAAATGTCAGTATCACATTCTGTGGTCAGGTTGGGCAGGGAGTGGCAGAACAGCCAGATGTAAAAAGGCTTTGACCTGGAGGAAAAGCAGGTCCAGATCCTTTGACAAACAAGCTTAAAAGCAGATTACCGCTCACGACGGCATCGGCCATGAACACCATGCCAAATAGGAGAATACATTGTGCAAATAAAGTATAATGACATGCTAAGGATTATGTGGGGAAAATGTATCATGAAAATATAACAGTTTCTGAGAATGATGCAGTAAAATAGAAATACATTTCTGTAGTTGCTTGAAATGACCTTTTGAACTTCAGAGGTTTTAGAACAGTTACTTTTGAAGGGCCAATGGATTACCTTAAATTATTTTTAACATTTGTGAAAAATGCAAATTAAAACAAAATCTATATCCTTTTTAATTATTGCTACTGAATGAGGATGTAACGAATAATCGATGAATTGATTAATCAATTTCTATTCCTACGATCCAACCAAATTGATTTGTCTGAGGCAGAATCGAATCAAATCAACCTATTAAAAAATCATTTCAAAATTAGATAAATTGATATTTGAATCAATAGTGGAAAATACCACTTGGACTGAGACTTGTTAGTTTTTTATTTATTTATTTTTTTACTTTTATTTTACCTTCATTATTGTTATTTGTATTTATTTGTTTCTTTTAACTTATTTTAGGAAAAAAAGACCAAGTGCCATTGCATTGGACAACACAAATGTTATGGCAGCAAAAAATGATCAAGCCATCATTTTGGTCCAACGTGTGGAAACACTTTGAATTAGCAAAGTCATGTGACCAGTCAGTGTGCTAGAATGTTCTAATAATGTTCCCTTTGGATTATTTTGTGAACTTAAGGAAACTAAAGTGTGAATGGATTTGACATTAATTCTTGTTTTTTTGTTCATATTGTTGTTCATATTGTTCAATTTACATTTGATTATCTTGCAAGAAATACAAGGAATTTGGAAAACTTCACATGCACTGTTCAGTACCAGGTGTTTATCTCTGAGTCACACTGGTTGAAGTTTTGCCTAAAGGTGTCTTAAATCCATTTTAGGTAAGTGAATCAGATCGCTCAAAATGAGCCTAAATCGAGAATGTATTAAATTGGCAATCACAAATACCAAATTGAATTGTCAAATGAATCTTTAGATGTTATGATGTTTTAATTATTTGGGTAATTTTAATCTTTATCCTTTGATGTTTGCACTGTTAAAAACCTTGCATTAAGTTGACAATTGTTCATTCCTTGCTGACTTTTTAACTCATCAACTTCAAGTCTCACTCCGATCATCTTTTGATCTATTTCCAAAGTGTTCCTAGTGGTCTTTTAGTTCTAATTATATCACTTTTAGACAAAATAAAAAAAGTACTGTCCATTTCTAAAACATAGTTTCTGCAGAGTGGCAGGAGTTCATTAGAAATTTGCCGCTAAGTTGTGGGCGGAGCTGTTGGTGCGCAGTAAGCCCACCCCTACGTCCCATCATCCATCCCACTGGTCAACAAACATTTTAAACAAAAACATTATTTTCATCAAAGTGGGCGTCTCATTTAGAAAATCACCAATATCTTAACTCTGTTTTTAAGAAGCTAATATCCAGAATAACACATGATCATGTAAACATGCCCTTGTGATTATCCTCTCCTGAATAAGGTAACATTCCACACTAGTATATAAAATACAAGACAGGTGGGATGTGCTTATATTTCAGCATGGAAGCAACCAATTTGAAATCACACTGAGCATTTAAAGTCAAAGTCAAAGGCAGCTTTATTGTCAATTTTTCACATATGCATCACATACAATGAATCGAAATTCCGTTTCTTACTCTCTCATGCCTCTCCAAGAGAAAAAAAATTAAATAAAATAAAAATAAATAAATAAAAAGCAAAGACAAGAAAGACAATTTACAATATTAGCCAATAAAGTGCGAGTGCACTTTAGGCAATATCTCAAGGCACCGGGGGGGTTCGTTTGAGCACTGTTCATGGGGGGAGATGGGTGGTGGGTAGGCGGAGAGGGGAGAGGGTGTTTAGCATCCTGTTGGCCTGGTGTGTAAAGCTGTTTCTGAGTCTGGTGGTGCGGGAGCGGACGCTCCTGTACCTCCTCCTCGAGGGCAGAAGGCTGAACAGGTCGTGTGCAGGGTGGTGTGCATCCTTGATTATTGTTAGTGCTTTGCGGGTGAGGGGGGTGATGTATAAGTCCTGCAGGGAGGGGACTGGTGTTCCAATGATTCTCCTGGCTGTGTTGACTATGCGCTCTGCAGGGCTCTCCTGTTGCTGTGTGTGCAGCTACCACCCCACACAGTGATGCAGCTGGAGAGGATGCTCTCAGTGGTTCCTCTGTAGAATGTGGTCATGATGGCTTGTGAAGCACCTGATCCTTTTAATTTCCGCAAGAAGTAGAGACGTTGCTGACCTTTCTATGCCAATGATGTGGTGTTGGCGGTCCAGGAGAAGTCCTCATTGATGTGTACCCCCAGGAATTTTGTGCTGATCACTCTCTCCACAGCAATACCTTCAATGATCAGTGGCAGGTGTTGAGTGTGGCCCCTCTGGAAGAGACAACAATCTCCTTTGTCTTGCTGACATTTAGCAGGAGGTTATTATCTCTGCACCATTTTGTCAGCAGATGTACCTCTTTCCTGTAGTTGGTCTGATCGTCCTTGGTGATGAGACCCACCTGAGTTGTGTCGTTTGCAAATTTCGCAAGGTGGTTGGTGCTGTGGGTTGTTGTGCAGTCATGTGTCAGCAGGGTGAAGAGTAGCGGACTAAGCACACTGACTTGGGGTGCCCCGGTGTTGAGAATGATTGTATTTGAGGTGTTGTTGCTGGCACGTACTGTTTGTGGTCTTCGGCTGAGGAAGTCCAGCAGCCAGTTGCAGATGGGGGTGTAAACACCCAGCTTGTCCAGTTAGCAAAAGAGTTGCTGTGGTATTATTGTGTTAAATGCAGAGCTGAAGAGCAGAACAGATGGCGTCCTCTGTCGATCGTTTGTGTCGGTATGGAAACTGAAAGGGGTCAGGATGGGGGGAAGGGTGGATTTTATCTGACATGACTGGCCTTTCAAGCACTTCATGATGATGGGCTAAGTGCTATGGGGTCATTGTCATTGAAGCAGGATGGTGATGGTTTCTTTGGCACAGGTATGGTGGTGGTAGCCCTTGAAGCATGATGTGACGATCTCTTGCTCCAAGTAGATGTTAAAGATGTCTGTAAAGACATCCTTTGGCTCTTCTCCGCAGTCCTTCACCACACGGCCTGGGATATCGTCTGGACCCGCAGCTTTCCGTGGGTTGATGGTGGAGAGTGTCCTCTTCACACTGGCAGTTGTCAGGTGCAAAGTTTGGTCGTGGGGGGAGGGGGGCGTTTTCTGTGGGTGTGTGCTATTTAGTCCTTCAAAGCGTGAAAAGAAGCTGTTCAGGTTGTTGAGAAGGGGGGTGTTGTTCTCACAGCTCTGTGGTGCAGGCTTGTAGTCTGTGATGGCCTGGATGCCCTGCCACAGGCTCCGTGCATCTCTGCTGTCGTTGAAGTGAGAAGATACCTTGTGCATGTAATCCATTTTTGCTTTCCTGATGCCCCGGGAAAGGTTGGCTCTTGCTGTTATAGGCCAGCTTCATCCCCTGCTCTGAAGGCATTGTCTTTGGCCCTCAACAGCCCCTTGACTTCCCCTGTCAGCCATAGCTTCTGGTTGGCTCGAATGATGATGTTTTTTGTGTGTCACATCATCAGTGCACTTTATGATGTAGGAGTTTACTGTGTTTGTGTACTCCTCGATGTCTGTGAGGTTGTTGTAGGTGGCAGTTTGTTTGAACATGTCCCAGTCTGTTGTTTCAAAGCAGTCCTGAAGGGCAGAGGATGCTCCCTCTGGCCACACTCTTACTTTCTTCAAGACTGGTTTTGCTAGTTTCCCCCTTTGTCTGTATGCAGGTTAGCATAACACTGATGTGGTCTGATGCTCCGATGTGGGGGAGGGGGGTTGCTGTGTAGGCTGTTTTGTGAGGAGTGTAAACAGGTCCAGTATGTTATTTCCTCTAGTTGGAAAGTGCACATGCTGACGAAATTTTGGTAGGACTGTTTTGAGATCAGCGTGGTTGAAGTCTCCGGCGAAAATGATGAAGCCATCTGGATCTGCTGTCTGTTGTTTGCAAATGGCCTGGTATAGTTCATTTAGCGCCGCTTTCCTGTCACCGTTGTTTATTGTTGGGGGGATGTTTACTGCCACTAATAAAATCGCAGTAAACTCCCTCGGCAGGTAGAAAGGACGACACTTCAGGATCATGAACTCCGCCCGCGGTGAACAGTGTTTGCTTACCAGCTTAGCATCCCGGCACCACGCGTCACGGATGTAAACACAAACCCCGCCGCGGCGAGTTTTTCCTCCGTCTACGAGGTCTCTGTCCGCCGATAGCATGTTAGCTGTTCCAGTTGTTTGGAAGAATCGGGAATGTTGTTGTTTAGCCATGTTTCCGTGAAGATGACCTCACGTTAGCTAGAAGTATACAGTAGATGGAATGGCTGGGCGAGTTGGGTTAGCTGCCAGTCGGGCTTGGATACCTCCAACAAATTCCCCTCTTCCTTGTCCTCGCGCACTGTTTTCGGTGTGACCTTCTTGGGGTGGGTGTGGTTGGCGAGTTCTGTGTAGTGATTTCTGGCTGGTGTAGTAATCCCAGCTCTTCCAGCATCTCTGGCTTAGTGTCCAAAACGCTGCATATTTTGCTATTTCTAATTTCCAACAGTCTCTGTCGACTGTACATATGTTCTACTGTAGGCTGGCGGGGAAAAAGCATCACAGACAAAATAGAAATAATAAACAAAAAGCAAAAAAACAAACACAGACACGCGCAATGAGAGAGCAAGGGGCCGCTGCGACTGCTCGCCCCTCCTCCTAGTAGCATTGGAGGAGTCAAATCATATTTTCTGGCTGTTTTATGCCTTTCCATTTGCATAAGACAATTTTCTTGACAGTTTATATTTTTAACTTTATAAAGTTTTTTTCAAACTCTGCTGGATGGGAAAAAGCAAACTAATATTTTTTATGTCCCCACTTGCAGAAAAACCTGTTTGCTTGTTTTCTTGCTTTTGCTTAAAATGGCATATAAAAAAATATAAAAAATACAAAAGAATCTGTGAATAACCTTGACAGTCATTGCCAAGAACTGCTAAAATCCTTGTGCTGCTACTGATGAGTTACTTGAGGTTTTCTAATTAAAATTTAAGCTCTAATTTCCCTGTTGCTCCAAAATATCTTAACATGCGCCTCAGTGATCCAAAGAACATGTTTCTTTCAGAACATAGAGCGTAATCACACTGATCAATAAGATTTCATTGACAGAAAGCAAATGTTTTTGATTGGACTTCTTAATGTCAACAGCAAAAACATCTTTTTTTAAGTCCCACTCCAAACATCTTTTGATCTATTGTTAAAATGTTACCAGTGGTATTTTAATTATGACGTTTTGATCCAAAATCAAAAACCTGTGTCGGTTTCTAAGACATAGTTTCTGCAGTGCGGCAGCAAAAAAATTGCCTCTGAGTTGTGGGCGAGTCTCTGAGAGCTCTCCATTGATGTGCTCTCCTCCGAGCTTACAGCCACTCACACCCCCAACCTGACACCAACGGTGCAACAAAGATGGCGACCAGTATTCGAGCTAAGCATCCGTACAGTTTTGAGCCAGATGCCAGCTCGGACAAAGAAAACAATCTTCATTAATCTATTCGTCTACAAGTGGATGCAGCAGAATGGAGCGGAGAAGTGACCTTGTGGCCCGCCCACTGTAGTTTCTGGACGACAAATCAGCTCATTTAAACACACTTTTTTGTCTGCTACTGATTCACAGGGATTTACAATAAAGAAATAGTCAAAAATGCTATTTTAATCTTAATTGGCGTTTTATACACTGACCAAAAATAAAAACGCTACACTTTTGTTATTACTCCCATTTTTATGGTATGAACTCAAAGATGTGAAACATTTTCCACATACACAAAATAAATAGTTCTCTGAAATATTGTTCACAAATCTGTCTAAATCTATGATAGTGAGCACTTCTCCTTTGACAAGACAATCCATCCCACTTCACAGGTGTGCCATATCAAGATGCTGATTAGACAGCATGATTATTGCACAGGTGTGCCTTAGACTGGCCACAAGAAAAGGCCACTCTGAAATCTTCAGTTTTGTTTTATTGAGGGGGTCAGGGGACTCAGATAACCAGTCAGTATCTGGTGTGACCACCATTTGCCTCATGAAGTGCGACACATCTCCTTCGCATAGAGTTGATCAGGTTGTGTATTGTGGCCTGTGGAATGTTGGTCCACTCTTCTTCAATGGCTGTGCGAAGTTGCTGGATATTGGCAGGAACTGGAACACGCTGTCGTATATGCCGATCCAGAGCATCCCAAACATGCTCAATGGGTGACATGTCTGGTGAGTATGCTGGCCATTAAAGAACTGGGATGTTTTCAGCTTCCAAGAATTGTGTACAGATCCTTGCAACATGGGGCCGTGCATTATCATGCTGCAACATGAGGTGATGTTGTTGGATGTACGGCACAACAACGGGCCCCAGGGTCTCGTCACGGTATCTCTGTCCAATCAAAATGCCATCAATGAAATACACCTGTGTTCTTCGCCCATAACATATGCCTGCCCATACCATAACCCCACCACCACCATGGGCTACTTGATCCACAACATCAACATCAGAAAACCGCTCACCCACATGACGCCACACACGCTGTCTGCCATCTGCCCTGAACAGTGTAAACCGGGATTCATCTGTGAAGAGAACAGCTCTCCAACATGCCAGACGCCAACACATGTGAGCATTTGCCCACTCAAGTCAGTTACGACAACGAACTGGAGTGAGGTCGAGACCTCGATGAGGACGACGAGCATGCAGATGAGCTTCCCTGAGACAGTTTCTGACAGTTTGTGCAGAAATTCTGTGGTTATGCAAACCGATTGTTTCAGCAGCTGTCCGAGTGGCTGGTTTCAGACGATCTTGGAGGTGGACATGCTGGATGTGGAGGTCTTGGGCTGGTGTGGTTACACGTGGTCTGCGGTTGTGAGGCCGGTTGGATGTAATGCCAAATTCTCGGAAACACCTTTGGAGGCGGCTTATGGTGGAGAAATGGACATTCAATTCCCTAGCAACAGCTCTGGTGGACATTCCTGCTATCAGCATGCCAATTGCACGCTCCCTCAAAACTTGCGACATCTGTGGCATTGTGCTGTGTGATACAACTGAAGATTTCAGAGTGGCCTTTTCTTGTGGCCAGTCTAAGACACCCCTCTGCAATAATCATGCTGTCTAATCAGCATCTTGATATGGCACACCTGTGAGGTGGGATGGATTGTCTTGTCAAAGGAGAAGTGCTCACTATCACAGATTTAGACAGATTTGTGAACAATATTTCAGAGAACTGGTTATTTTTTGTATGTGGAAAATGTTTCACATCTTTGAGTTCATACCATAAAAAATGGGAGCAATAACAAAAGTGTTGTGTTTATATTTTTGGTCAGTGTATGTCCTCCATCATGAGAAAAACGCTACAAGAACATGTTAAAAACACCAATAACACAATTTTTACCTTTTTTACCGGATGGGGTCTTTAAAGCTGCTACTAGCATATAGGCATGATTCCTGCTGCAAAATGTTTTGCACACTTGTGGTAGAAGAGAACAATAGAGCTAGAAACAGCAATTCAGTGAAAAAGAGAAACAGAGAAAGGACAAAGAGCAAAAGCAACATCTTATATTTGACAGATAACAAATCTAGAGATGTGTAGGAAAAGCTTCATGAATTTCATCAACTTTGTGCCAAATATATTTAAATATTCAAGGCTTCAGTCTAACTAAAAACAGTAGCAACCGATGACAAACTAAAACTGTTGTTTTTTTTCCAAGGGCATGACTAATGCACTTTAAATCCCATTGCAAACAAAATGGTCACTGCAGTCTGCTGATGATTTGGGTTTATCCGTCAAACAAAAATGTGTTCCTGCAGTTGAAAAACACTTGGAACCACCAATTGCTTAAATTGAAATAAACAATAGATCAAACTTTTGCATACACAGTGTTCCCTTATTATATTCTGGTTCATCTTTTGTGGTCTCGATGATTCACTGATTTTTTTTCAGTACAATTTTTCATGCTTTTATTTACAGCGCTCTGTGTTCTGCGTCCTGATTGGCTGTTGACCTTGACAATCAATCTGCTTTGCACCATGTCTTCAGAATGTGTTAAATCTACATAAATATTCATCCCAAGCAGATCTTTGTTTTCATTTTATGAAACTGGATTTATTTTTCTTTGAAGGTTTGGACTTTCAGAGTTTAAACAAGAGAGAATAATGTGAAAATGTTCATGTCCGTCATAAAAAAATGTAGAAAGTGTTTATTGAGGAGCTTTACAGCCTTAAATCATCTGTAATCCTACTTTGCAGATATCACCTGTCTCAGGTTATATTTAGAACATAACATCCGTTAAAAACGAGGGAACAATGTATTTATTCTGCTGCGTTCAGTGTTTTCTGTTGTTTTTTTGATAAAAGAATTAAAGAAAAAATCAATATCTATTGCCACAACAATTGTGACTTATAATTTAGGGATACAAAACATATAATGGCACCAAAATAAACGTTTTTAAGCAACATTTTTTTTTATTCTAACTGGTTTTAAACAGGCTTCAGTTAAAAATCTTCTAATGACTAATACAACAGTGAGATGGACGGGAAGGTTCACACCCTTGGTAATCGTGTAAGAAAAGATGATTCCTAATGCCCTGCATTCAAAATACTGGTGGTAAATGACCAAGTTAAGCACCAGTATGTCGCCTGCTAACTCTCACTTATAATAAAAACAAGCTAATCCCTGTCACTCTAAAGTGGTTTACCTACACAACCAGCTTCTTTCAAAAAAGCACTTTGGTCGAAGCTCCACATGTGGCTCCAGCAGCATTTCAAATAGGCTGGAAAATTCCAGATTAAAATCCTCTCTGACATCTCTCTGGGAAAAAAAAATGGTTCTCACAAGATGAAAATTTGAGCCACCCAGACATGTTTTTTTTTCACCTTTCTTCCATTGTTTGTGACTTTAAAGGGTAACTGAAGCCACATAAAGGTAGTTTTAGCCCATTGAGGATCTTTCCTTTCACTCCAGACCATCTTTGTTCTTTGTGCTGAGGGCAGAGAGTGCTCAATAGATGATGATGCAATGGGAGAGGTTCTGCTCATTTAAACTAGCGAGTTTGAAAAGAGAAAGAGGCGGGGCGCCGAAAAAAACCCTCTGAGACCCAGATACTGATTACATTTTCCCAGCAGACTTAACTGAAACTCTTGCTAACCGTCTTTTTGTAGTGTTTTTAAATTCAAACTTTACGTGATAGGGTTATGCTAAAATGCATCTATCATTATGTTAAAAAAACAGGCAAAAAGATTATTTCATTTAAAGACGCACTCTGATTATCTTTTCATCTGTTGTAAAAGCATTCCCAATAATCTTTCAATTATTATTACTATGCCATTTTTAGCAAAAAAAAACTGTTTCGTTTTCAAGGACATAGTTTCTACAGAGCGGCGGTAGTTCATTAGAACATTTATCTCTGAGCTCTGGGACTGTTGGTGTAAAGCAACAGCTCTCCTGCTATCTTACAGCCCCTCACACCCCAACCTAACAGGTGCAAAAAAAATGGCGAGCAACATTGGTTTTGATCCAGATTGGAGTGGAGTAGGGCGCTTGTGGGCTGCCGATTGTAGCACCAACGTCAGAAGTACAAGCTTTTTCCAACAGCCTTTTTTTGCCTGCTCCTTATTCACAACGATTTGGAAAAAGAAATACTCAGAAATGCTATTTTACTATCCTATATCATGCTATTCTTAAGCCTTTCAGAATAAACGTTATCCAAATATATCATTACATATTATCTTTGTCACACTAAAGAAACTTTTTTTTAATGGTTTTCCCCAGCTCCTTTTCATTCATCTTCTAAACCCGTAATTGTCCCTTTCGGGGTCTCAGGGCTGCCAGACCCTATCCCGGCCACTTGTGGGGGAAGGCAGGGACATCTTGGACAGGATGCCAGCCTTTCAACCCATTTTCCTATCCGGAAATAAGACGACTCGATCTCTGAAGCACCGGCTTTCGCTCCTTGTGGGTGCCGCCCATTTCATGACGTCATCCTAGAGCCGGCCTCGGCAGCCTGTCTGCGTTTCGCCCACGAAATTAAGCTACATTCGAACTTTAGCAAAGATGGATGTGTTTATTGTGCAAATTAAGGAAAAGCGTTCTGCTGATCAAATTTTAGATGACGTCTCTAAGAGTAATTATTATGTTATGCGCAACATCTTTTGAGTGTATGAAGGATGAAATACTGCCTCAAATTTTGCAGTGCACTGTCTATGAATCCAACCCACCTTTGAAATTGACAGAAGTAAAAAGTACTTATTTTTACCAAAATATGGTCCTTCAGGAAAAATACCACATATAAACAGTCAAAGGAATGGTAAGGATGCTTGTGTTTATTTTGATAACAGATACTCACCCTCATATTGTGGGTGGACACGCGGTGTGTGGGATCCAAATTTAATCAGGACAGGGATGTCAAGTCCCTGTCGTACCCATTCCAACACATGCATGGATGCAGAAGATGCAGCTGCTGGCTCTGACAGGGGAAAACTGCACTCCAGATCCACCCAGCCACCGACCCGTCCAAGGACCTCAGACGCCACACCATCATTGGTTACTGGTGAGATTTCCAACAGCAGAATGAGGAATCATTTGCAAAAGTATATACAGTACTATTGTCTAAACACCAGCATTTAGTGAATTGTCAAACTAAACAATGAACAATACTTACGCAAATGAAAAATAAATGCCACCACAGTAAAAGTGTGCCAACTGGATCTTGTTGACCCCATTTCTGTCACTCACACAACCAGCAGCATGTTGGGTCTGTTGGCAAAAGAGACACAATTGTCACATTCACATGACTCTCTTGGCTTCACATATCAAAACAGCCATCTGTGACAGATTTTTAAGATTGAAACACCACGTTGGTAAAGCTGCCTTTTCTGCATCCATTTCAAAGAAAGTAAAAAAAAAAATTGGTTTAAACTTTTTCCTCCAAAAAACTCCATTCCATCCGCCGCCATTACATAAATAGGCAGAGCCGCATGTGCAACCAGGTCATATAAATGCTTCTGTAGAAGTAAATGTCATAATTGTATAATAAATCTTTGGGGAGGGGGGGGGGGTCACTTGGGGGACATCATCTAAGTGCTTTATTTATAGTACATCAATGGAGACATTTGGCCAGAGCTGCCGGGATACTCAGCACTCAAGGACAGAGACCATCCGACCTGATGGGATCACTAAAGTGAGACATCAAACCGGAAAAATTAACATCAAAGTGAAGCAATAACTTCAGTCTGTTTGGAGGAGATTCTCCTACAACAATTCAATCTTAGTTGCAGAAGATGATTTGTCCGTTTCTGGATCAAAACTTTGCGTCATTTTTAAACTATCATAGATGAGGCCATCTCTTACTGTTATGAAAATGAAAAAGAGAATGCAACCACAAGGGGCCCAATCCAGAGCCTTCTTTGTGCTGGTTCCAAGAGAGGTAAATCAGGTAGGGCATCTGACATAAAACCAGTAGAAAAAAAATAATGTGAACTTTTAAACTAGATCAGTTGTGGCCCAGGTTATCAGCAGCCGTCAGCAGTGCTGTGGACCACTGGTGCTGTTGACCAACAGCACTGGTGGAGGGAAGCTGTAGTCTGCAATAAGCAAAGCAGATAATGGGATTCGATAGTGGAATGAAGAAGTTCAGAAGAAGAAAAAGTTAAAACATTAAAAGGACAGAAAACAGCAGAGAAAAGACCAGAGAGATGCAGCACAGGGGGAGGGTGTTGATGACTTCTGTGAGATGTTGGACACAAAGGAGGAAGAGTCAGGTGAGGCAGATATGGAAGGATATGCAGCAGGTTAGGATGATCAAGGACAGGAATGGAAATGTGTTGACAGGTTCCCCAAGTGTGGTGGAAAGATTGAAGAACTTTGAAGACCTGATAAATGAGGAAAATGTTAAAGGCACAGATGAGAGGAATGGTGAGGTTACAGGCAGCAGAGGTGAAGAAGGTAGAGGACTTTAACTTATTTGGGTCAACAGTCCCAACAGAACAACAGAGTGCGGGAAAAGGGTAGAGAGGTGTGTACAAGCAGGTTGGAATTGAGAGAAGGACCAGTGATGATGTTGGTGAAAAGATGCTGAGGTTGGAACTAGAGGGGAAGATGCCTTGAGGAAGACCAAAGAGGAGGTTCATGGATGTAGTCAAGGAGAAGATGAGAGTGGTTGGTGAGTGAGGAGGTTAATTAGGACAGAGATAGATGAGGTAAATTATTTGCTGTCACAAGGTAAAAACAGAATATTATTAAAATGAGTTATTATTTATTTATTGCAATATTGTGAGAAAAAAAGACTTGAACATCCATTCTTTTCTTTAAATTATACAAATGGAGTGCAATAGTCTTTTAGGCAGCAGTCCTGGTGGATTTCTCAAAGGCCTTTCAAAGTTTGTTTTTGAAAATTGGATGCCTTTTTTCTCAGTGTTAGTCCTGTTTCCAACCACTTTTAAAGAATGTTTTTTTTTTCTAGTTAACTCCCACACGGGAATCTCTAGCATCAGAAGAAGTATCTTACAAAGTGATAAACCACTTTGCTTCTGAATACAGCAAACACATTTTAATTATATCTTCATGCCCTTCACCACTTGCATCTGTCACAAAGACATATAACTATATTTTTTTGTCATGTTTGATCAAACATTGCCAGAAAAAAAACATGTTCTGACAGAGAGCATTTTCACAAAAACACAGTGATTATCTAGAAACAATATGCTGAAGCTGCCACTTGCGGACGTGGCGTCTCATTTGCTCTTTTTTTTAGGCAAATGGAGAAGTGGATAGTAAGTATAAGGCAGTGGGGCTTTAGGTGAATTTAAAGATAAAATAGTGCTCTGTCCCTTAACTCAGACGTTTACATGATTTCAAAGACACATAAAACCCCTCAAAGTGAAGCATAATGTTTACTTTTATTCCAAAAATCCATGAAATCAGAGTTCGATCTATGGGTGGATCAATTGTAAAATGTTAGCACCTGTTTCTTTAAAATAGTAAATATATCCTACAACCTAACTGTTTAAAAGCACTTAGTAATGTCAGTTGGAAAATTGTTATAAAAAATAAAGTTTGATTTGAATCAATTTGAAAAGTCTCATGAAACTTAAAGGCATTCACACTGGAAGGATAATCTTTGGCATCAACCTTTGGATTCTGAATTGTGAAAAATAAAGCCTAAAGTGGGAAAAACTGAAAGAAATGTTACTTTTTCGTTTTAATTTCCAACCACTCATAAACGTGTCACACATTTTTAACAACTGACTAAACTGAAACCAAACGGGACATGTCAAAGTAAGTTCAAGACACCAGTAAATGTTTTGACTGTCCTGCTAGTGGTTGGAATTATAATGAGCACTTGACATTTCAGCAATGATATGGTGACTGAAGCTGCAACTAATAAATCATTTCACCCTTTGTTTTGGATAAAATGTTATTTTGATAAATATCTTTCATAATAAAAAACTGTTACTGTCAATAAAAAAAACAATAAAACACAATTTTACTTTAGACATGTTGATACAAGTTTTAACTTTCTCTTCATGGAGCCAAAACAGTTGTTTGGACCTAAATGTGTCAAAAACCAAACCGCTGACCATGCTTTTCCATTGTGGATACGCCATTGCGCACAAGTTGTATGTTAATAATGAAATAATTAAACAAGTTAAATGATATGAATATCTCAATTGACCACAAACTCACATTTCAGTTTAACAATGAATATCTCTTTGGTAAATGACAACATCTTTTTTCTTTGTAAACTTCAATAACTCCAGATCCACCAATCCTTCCCGGTTACTTTTTATCAATGTGTCATTGAAGCCATCCTTCATTTAACATAGGCCTTTGGTTTAGTTCATTTACCCTTGGTAATTGCAACACTATTAACAGGATCATTTAAATCATCAGTAAAATTCTGGGACAGGAACATGAGTCAGTCATGACAATTTACAATGAAAGAGTTAAACGTAAGGCTTAGTGATCGCCACAGATACCATACACACTCTGGACAGCCATTGCACTTTGTTACCCTCAGAACATGAACGCAGATCCATAGGAAAAAAAGAGCTACTTAGTTTTGTACCAGCCTCAATTAATCTGTTAATTCTGCAGCAACGACGGCTTTTAGAAGTATTTTATTTACGTTGTTTCAGCGGGTCTGAGTACAAATTGTTGCTTACTTTGTTGATTTTACTGTCCCACCAGCAACGGAGAAAAATTATTTTGATTTGATTGATTGATTGATTAGTTCTGCAAGATTTCTTTGTACTTGATCCCTCTCCCATGGGTATCACTGATGTCTCAGTTACTCCCTGACAATCAACATGTTAATTTAACTATTCTAAGCATGTTAAATGTTTCCCTGGCCATGTAGTCTCTGACGCATGATTGGTTGAAGGACTTGTCTAAAGGAACATCATGGAGATCTCTCATTGTGAATATAAAACTACATTTTATGGTAAAGCATCATTAAACGTGTCCTTTGGCATGATACGACACACTGAAAGCTACCATGACCGTCATTCCCTACTTTTTGCTAACCTAGTTAGATAAAACACAGCAATGTTTTATGATTTACAGGGTTATCATAAATGTAAGAGACTCCTTTAATGCAATCTCTGTACATCAGTAGTGATTTCATCAAGAAATAAATTGTTAAAAGGCCAACTTTAATAGATTTGCAAACCTTTATAAAGTCCTTGACTGGCCTCTGCCCTTCCATGTAATGAGCACTGAACTTCTTTAAGCCCAAGCACTCATATAAAGCCCTGAGCTGTGTGCCTTTAGCACAAGTCCTTTATGGATTTATTTTTGTTTTATGGCTGGGCAAAGTCTGAACGGGTGGAAAACAATTACACAGGCTGTCAGCAGCTGCTGTGCTCGGTGCAACACATTCCCATGCTTCAACAAGCTGCACAGCATGCACAGATTTAGACGATGTTAAAGTCAAACAGAAAAAGAACTCAATCGGCAGCACGCCTGTTAACAACAGTCCACTGGAAAGTAAATGTTCTTTATCCGAGTGGTGCAGAAAGTTTGATGCAGAACTTCCACACCTGCTTCAGGTCTTCAGTGTTTGAAACTGAACAAGGTCAGTCCAGGATAATGTTCCACATTCTTCTGATTTTTACTTTAAGAAACAAATGCAAATCAAACTTAGTTTGTCTTTTCCATCCTCATTAGGCGCAGTCTGAACAGATGCTCAGCCTCTTTTTTTTTTAATCTCTGTTCTCTCTTCAGAACAATGGAGATGTCAAGGACTGCATAAACTTGAAACACATATAACATCATTACAAAACACTACAGTTGACATCCAAAGCAGCACATGAATAAAAATATGGATTATACCATTATTGCACTGACAACGTCAAACTTGTTTATGGGACTTGTGAAATGTGAGGCTATAAAGTGGACCAACACTGGTAAACAGAGAAACTTTGGTAAACACAGCTAGAAGAGAGACGAAGCATAAAAAAAAATCTCATTAAGCAGCTGGATATTTTCTGTCATTTACTCAAAACCAAAGACAAAGCAGTCAGCACAAGTGAGACTATAAACCGAAGCATCTCAGTTGGTCTCTAGACATTTCACAGACACATCCTCTCAGACTCCGACGTTGGGGATGTGCGTAAACATAGGCACAGTTACTGCACAGCACTCTGGGAAAAGTCAAAGCTGCAATAAAAGAGCCGGCACTTCTTTACAAAGGAAGCAACGCTGTCTCACACAGATTTATCCGCAGACAGAAATAGAAATTTCAGTGACAGGCGAGCTGTTGACATTCTCTTCTTCCCATTCTCATCTACACAATAAATGAAAAATGGGGGATTGGCTAATTAATCAGGACCAAGATGGGTAACATATTTATCAGTGGCTCTGACTTATTTTACCACCTCTGGTAAAATCCAGAGATAAAAGAGCTCCTAGATAAATGCTTGTTCAAACTCTATTTCCCTCTATCCACAGATCACATCGTTGGGATCAAATTAGGTCCTGTATGTGTTCCTTTCCATTTATTGATTAAAAGGCTACCTGTGCTGTACACTCTCAGGAGCATGAAACATTTGTTTACACGGTCCAGACTATTCCAAGGCAGTTTGTTTCCACCAGCAACACAAATTAGTTATTAATTTATGACCAGATCGCAAATAAAAACAGGGTAAAAGGTCAAGTAAACAACTTGGTGAGTGTACAAAGACAAACTTAATACAGTGTGGTTCTTGAACAACTTGAAAAAGTCAATAAATTTCATTCAAAGACCCACTCCAATCATCTTTTGATCTACTTTCAAAGCATTCCCAGTTGTCTTTTAATCATGATTATTTTTAAGCCCAAATTTAAAAAAAAACTGTCACTTTTCTAAGACATGGGTTGTGTCTGAATTCCTTCCCTAACCCCTAACTACTAAACAACTATGTAGTGCTCTGAATTTTAACAGCAATTTGGACACCATGCTCACTACTGTTTTTTTAAACAACATATATGACCTCAACGATTTCACAAAGTTAAAATCTAATTAATATGAGCGTTTTGCCTTTTGTTTATGAGTCCACTGACTTCTGAAGATAAAAATGTTGATAATTTATTTAAAAAATACATTTTTTTGGCAAAAAAATTTACAACGCAATGCTTCGTGGTTTATATTTGTCGATCTAGTGAGCATTGATGCACACTGGTTTTTCGCAGAGACTTCTGGGAAATTTCTAGGGCACTCAATTTAGGAATTATAGATTCGGACAGCACTACAAAATGGCAAACGCCCTATATAGCGTACTATATAGGGGTAAGGGTGGGAATTTGGACAAGTTATAGTTTCTGCAGAGCAGAAGTAGTTCATGAGAAATTCACCTCTCGAGTTGTGGGCGTTGGTTGGGAGCAACCTCTCACCTCTTCCCATCATCCATTAGTTTAAGCACTCTCCAACTAGCTTACAGGCCTTCAAAATCTCAACTTAACATTACAGGTGCAACAAAAATGCCAGTAATATTGGACCTCCTATCCAGACGTTCAGTTTTTAGTCATATACCAGCTCAGAGGAAGAGCTGGTATCAAACATATCTTTTGTGTGCCAAAGCTCATCAATAGAATGCCAAGAGTGTGCAAAACAGTAATCACAGCAAAAGGTGGCTACTATGAAGAACCTACAATATGACATATTTTCAGTTGTTTCAGATTTTTTTTAAGTATGTAATTCCACATGTGTTAATTTAACAGTTTTGATTCCTTCAGTGAGACTCTACAATTTTCATAGTCATGAAAATAAAGAAAACTCTTTGAATGAGAAGGTGTGTCCAAACTTTTGGTCTGTACAGTACATGGATATTGATTACTATAAAGGCATGGTATAGGCCCTTTAAAAATATCGGATTGGGTCTTTGACTCAAGTTGATGGATGGATAACCACTTTCTTTTCCTTCTAAGTAAAGCTTCTGTTACTTGAGTATTATTTTTGTAAACTTTACCCACCTCTTTCCCCAACATAAATTAATAAGATACATGTTTAAAACCAGAAGAAATTAATTAACTTGATTTCATGAGGAAACCAGGCCGCCTGCAAGCTCACTTCATAACGAGGGGGACGCAAAAATACCTCAAGAGCCCAGCAGGAACAGCTTCAATGAATAAACACTCAGACCAACACATTCAGACCTTTGAGGCCATTTTCCTTCATTATTGCTCAATTGCCATGGATCAAGCATAATTAAATTGGAAAAAAACACATAGCTTGGCAAGCTAAAAAGAAAAAAAGTGGTGCTATTAACATAATCTAGACTAGATATAAATGCAAAAGGTTAGTGCAATAAACAGTATTCTCTTAGCTAAGCTTAAAAAAGTTATTATATTTAGTTTAGCGTTCATCCTGCTGTTCAATACACCTCCCAGCAGGGATCCTAGTATCTTTATTGAAATCCCAACATGGTTAACACGCACACACACAATAGTGTTGCATTGCAGCTGGGTACTTCACAATAAAACATGGGCCTAGCGAAATGTCACCCACAAGAAACACAAAGTGAATCTATTTTTCTAAAATATATAGAACCTCCAAGAAAAACTCAAAAATGCAATCAGGTGAATGACACTGGAAAAACCCAATCGTGACGCCATGGTGACAAGAATGTAACCTTGTGCTGAAAAGCCGACTCGCTATACTTCTGTTCATCAGAGTAACTGGATTATTTATCTCGAAGGCAGCTTATGTCAGTACCTTCACGTTGCACAAGACATCATAAATCTCAGTTGTTACATGAATAGATGCAAATGTAATGATCTGGCGCTGATCAGAATGGTAGAATAATGTTCATCGTTTTATAAGCGTCTTCATGATAAAATGATGGATGGTGAATACTTATACAGCACTTTTCTACATTGCTTTAAGGCCCAATGCACTTTACAGCCAGAGTTCCATTTACCATATACACACTTAGGGCTGCACAATATTAATGATTAGTATTGCGATGACAATTTAACTTGCGATACATGAACAAATAGCAAAACAACTAAAAACATAATTTCCATTTGACTGCAAGAGTCAACATAACTTAAATTGCACTCCAAATGACCCTCGTCTACATGGGAAGCAAGCATCTAACACAAAAGGGCTCCATGATAGATGGTCAAATGCATAAAGGGGTTTATTTGATACGTTAAATACCTCAGGCTTCCCTGAGATTGTTTTAGCACCTTTAAACGTACTATTTATTGCAATTTTCACCGACTTTAGGGATATGCCTATTGCACAGCTTGATATTGATATTTATTGATATTTATTGTGCAGACCTACACACAGTCAATGATGGCAGCTCCGCTGCCATACAAGGGACCAATCCATAGCCAACAGGAGCAATGTGATGATCAGTGTCTTGCCCGACAACCCTTCATCAAATGGGCAGGGAAAGTGGAAACTGATTTTGTGATCTTCCAATCATCTAAAGTCCTGTTGCTCTGATGAACAGAGATCCTGTGATACCACGACATGGGAGAATGATAACTTTCACAAAGATATGGAAGGCAGAATGTTTTCTACCACTGGGGGCTAGAAAAAAAAATTGTCTCAGTTTTCAAGAATTTACCACACAATGAGAAGCTTTCACTTTATCTGGATTGTTTTCAAGCACTGCACCCTTAAACCAAAGACTAAAGAAGAGTCCAGTGTAAAAGTCACTAGTCACATTCCATTGACTATGAAATTGTGCAAGTTGGATTTGCAATAATAAATTGGCCTAATTGGAACAGGTCAATTAAAAAAAACTTGCATTTATCGAAAAGAAGCTTTAACACTACGAGATATGACGCTTCTTAGATATCGATTGCTATGCGCTTCTTGGTAGGAAATGGCTACCTGAATTGAAATGCTGAATTGTTGGACCCACAGCGTCGTCTGCGGCAGCCGTCCATCTCGAGAGACGATGGTGTAGCTCCTTGTTGAATCTACCTGCACCGCCGGGAATGGCTGTGCAGTCCGATTCAGGAATGGCAGTCCCTGCCACACTTAGTACAGGTGAAGGATGATGGCTCTTACAGCTGCTGCTACTGTTGCTTCCTCCTGGTTCTTTTCTTTACAGCATTCTCGTTCCGCTTGGCCTCTGCATCTGTTGTATTCACCTGACTGCGAGTCTCCAGATGGGGCGATCGTCTGCTTGACTTTCCCATGTGTTGGGGTCAATGGAGCACCGCCTCATGTCCTTCTTGCAGACATCTTTGAAGCGCAGTTTTGGACGCCCTCTTGTTCTATAGCCTTTAGCTAGCTCGCCGTAGAGGAGCTAGCTAAAATTTCAGAATTTTGATAACGTTTAGCGGATATGTGTAATGGAAACGCAGCTACGGACACACACAGCTGCTTCTTTCAAGGCTGTACAGCGAGGGGGTCAAACTCATTTTGGTTCGGGGGCCACTTTCAACCTCCTTTAGTGGGCCGGACCAGTAACATTAAAGCAAAAATACTTATGGCCAGCTTGTTGTCTGTAGTTTTGTTTTTGTTTTGCTTGTTTTTTTCTCAGTTAGGAAAAAATGCCTCAACTAACCTCAACTAACTACGAGCCCCTGGAGCATCAGATATCAGTAAGCAGACTCTTAAGCTACAGACACATCTGACATGTGACGCGCATTCAAGAACGAGCTAAACGTGGGTTCTTGAAAGTGCATTTAGCCCATTGTGTTAACACTGGGCAAGCAGGGATGAACTTCTTCATCTTTTTCTTTTTACTAGCCTATGTCCACCATCTACAGTTGGATGAGGCTTGGTGCGAAAATGTCAAAGCAGTGCAAATCTGTTGAATCTTGCTCCAGACTTTTTTCCTTTCACAACTCTATTCTGACATATGAAAGACTTGGTGACCGTGATCATTAACTTCTCCTCCATGATCAATTTTCAAATGGTTGGCACTTCAATAAATTAAAAGATATACCATCTAAAGATCTCTGCCAAATCCCTACCGAGTCCCAGATTGGTCAAAGTTCAACCTAGTTTAATTTTTAAAGCGTGTTCAATGGCTGCGCATTTGGTACGTAAAGGCCATTTTTCATAGAAATGATTGTAGAAACTTGAATAACTAATCATGAACGCAAGAGTTTTCAACGCAAAAGCCCAAAACAAGCATTTACGGATGTTTACATAGACTTTTCATTGGAAATGAATTGAACGTGTATACATTCTTTCAAAAGGTTTATTTTAAGCAATTAAAAAGAAATAATACACAAAAACAATACAATCATCAGTTATACATTCATACAGTAACTAATCAAACTTAGGATAATTAGACATATTAATATTGCTTGAAAGGGAGTGGAAGGAAGCGAATTTATATAATCCCACCCCGTTATACTATAACCATTTTATTACATGATTTATCATTATCCGGTTCCTAGCTTTTATCATACAGAATTAAGAATCATAAAGTATCAATAAAGCACATGACAAAGATGAATTATTTAATTATCATGTAAAAATAACTATTTCAGAAATCAACATGATTGATCATGATCAACATTCTTGACAGCTCTGTGAGCGTAGCTTTACAATCACTACAATACAGTCACCTGAAGGGGCAGTCCTTTGACTTCTTGTAAGGACCAGGGTAAACGCTGGAGTCAGGTCAGTTTTGGAGAGATTTTTCGAGGGTGATGGGCTTTCTGCATGTCACCTCTAGAATCTCATTCACTTTCAGAGAAGTCAGCTTTTATTTTGGATTGGTTAAGTCAACCAAGTTAAACCACTGTGTACAGTATCAACTATAGCCTGTCATGTAAGCTGAGAAAAATGGTCTGGAGGGTAGACTTTTGTTCATCTATCTATGATCCATATTAGTTTTAACCTGCACACATCCAAGAGGGTGTCTGAAGCCTTTCCCAACTACAACAGGACAAAGGCAAGGTACCTCCTGGACAGGTAACTGGTCCTGACAAGGGCTGCTTGCCCATAAGCCCTACTCTTACTTTCATAGTCCTCTCTGTATTTCTCCTTTTTTTTTTTTTTTTACTTTTGAGGCTGTAGTTCCAACAGTGCTGACTTTGGATGAATTGCACAAGTGACCAAGCCACCGATAAGTCAGAGAATAACATCACAGCACATGAGATGTTCTTTATTTTTTATGATTTGAAGAAATGCAATTCTGGGTGTTTTCCCTCCAAAACAGAATTGAAATAGTCACATGAAGCCCTTTTGGCTCTCTTTTTCCTTAATGGCTTTAGAATAGACACAGACCAGAGCAACAGGGTATGTGTACAAAATAAGAAACAAGCAGCACTACCTCTATGCTTCCCATTGTTGTGATGAGACACGTTAAAAAAAAAAGATGGAAGACGTCTGCGGTTTGGGGACACTTCACTGCAATAAACTCACTTTTGTCTAGCAAGGATATAAAACCAAATTAAAAGAACGGTTTTACTTTTTTGATGTGCATAAACAATAATACAACACAGGACAAGAGCTATACATATTGAGAAAATGTTGGATTTCATTACCAGTTTATAGTCAAGTCTGTACAAGCTTTTTACATGTACATGTGTTTACACAGCTAGAGTATCTGTCATGAGCAGTTTGTTTATTTATAAAAACGCATTATGTTTGCAGAACGTTTGCAAAAGCTATTTCCAAATGAAATGAAACATTTACGTTCAAAAAAAACAAAGCAGTGTGACAGCACTTTAAGTTCCCTCACAATAACAGCCACTGTGAGCAGTAATTGCTCTTTAACAAAAACATGTTGAATGTAGGTTAGCAGATATCTGTTTAATGAACAGCAGATTTATCCCCAATCATAAAAAACAAGAAATTTACCAACTGAATTCCTTAGAAGTTATCAAGCAATGACTTCTAGTGCTGAATCCGGCTTTCATTGTCAGTTGTTGCCTAAGCAGATTTTTAAAGCTTAGGTTAAAGTAGGAAGCAGTATGAATAAAACCTCGACTTTATTCAGACTGGGTTGAGGCTCTGGGTACAGTTAAAGGGCAGAAGCTTTAGATAAGGAAAAAGCAACTCCCCATACTTTAAAAGAGGATGCAGTGCTACAAGGATGAGTGGGAGAACACCAATAACAGCTCTGTAAGTGAGAAAAGGTCAGGTTTCAAGTTTACAAGAGCACAAAAGGGACCATCCACTAAACTACATACCAGCTTAAGAGTTTAATGCTGGTGAGGACAGTTCTGATCCATATGTGGTCTACATTCAGTGCTTACAATAAATCAAAACAAAAAACAAGTACCATATTTTTTGCACTATAAGGCCTTAATTTTTTCAAAAAACAAAAGTGCCCCCCAAAATCCGGAGTGCATTATGAATGGATTAATTCTGGTTATGGTTACTGCTACCGAAGAGATTTTGAGCGGGACATGGTGCACTGTCAAAATGTTGATCTGTTTTTTTATGAGTCCCAAACAAGTTTGGGTGTCATTATTGTGAATATTAAACCGCTTCTGATGTGTAACGTGTTACAAATAAGTTCTACAATTACTGTGAGCACAGTTAATCACATTTTTGACAAACTTGATATTTAATAGTTTCATTGTGTCTTTATTGTGTGTCTCTTGTGCACATTAGCACATTAGCGAATGGGTTTGAAAACAGCTGTGATGTCAATTAAAGGACATACATGAGTTCATCATTACCCCCTGGGAAATTAGTTCTCAGTCTTTTATGGAGGTACCATCATTTTTGTCCAGCCCAATTTCATTAGTTTGTTTTTATAAATAATTCTGTTAATAAACAACTCAAAAATAATGGCTGATTTTGATTATTTAATTTTCAATACATTTTAATGTATTGTTACTTTTGAACTTTTCAAGTCATTTCAGTGAGCATTGTGGACTTTCTTTCCTTAAATGAGGGATACCAACAATTATGTCCACCGCTGTAGATGTAAAGGATCAGCCATGCTAAAAGCACGCTCTTGAATGTGCGTTTTAGGGTCTTCACACTAGACTATCGATTCCCAACACCAGTGCATATCCGCCACCAACACTTGGAAGAGGCAAGAATCTTTCCGAAGCGGAAAGAAATCTCACAAATTTTGCTCTAGGCTTTTTATTCACAGCTCTTTTCTGATATATGAAAGACTTGGCACAAAGTGAAACTATTAAGGCCCGTTCACACCGGGACGTATTTCGCCGGCGATTTTCACCGACGTTTAACGCCTCGTGACTAAACAAAGGGCACCAATGTGAGTGTGCACACCGAGGCGAAAAAACGCCAAGCGCCAAAGCGTCAAAAAAAAAAACGCCTCGGGTTCGTTTTTTTTTTCGACGAGTCGCGTCGAAATCTATTCGACCAATGAGAACGGCGCTTTTGCACACGTGTCTGGAGCTTCTGAAGTTACAGTAAAACACAACTTGGGGGCGCTCAAACACAAAACTGCCTTGCTGAGCACACATACCAGCGAAGAAGTTAGACGCCAAGTAGCGTCTACACTGCCGCGAAGAAATAATGACGGACATTCTTAAATATCCCCTTACCAAGTACCAGTTGCAGCTACTGATGAAATATTCATGTTTTCTTTGTATGATTCTGACAAGCGCGTAAATACTTGCTCTCTTCTTCTGAGTGAAAAGCGACTTTAAGAATCGTAAAGTTGCGCAGCGCCACCTTGTGTACAGGAGTATTTCTGTTTACATTAAGCGCCATCTAATGTCAGGGAAGGAAATTGCATGTTCGCTCGGCTCATCGTCAGCGAAAATCGCCTGGGTGTGAACACAAAAGACGTGGCGAAAAACGCTGGCGAATAACGCCTGGCGAATATTCGTCCCGGTGTGTACGGGCCTTCAATCCTCAATCATCTTTTTCCAAACGGTTAGCACTTCTGTGAATTAAAAGGGACGCCATCCATACATCACTACCAAATCCAAGTCCCTAATTGGTCCAAGTTCAACCTGGTGCAACAAGCGTTCAACGGCCGTACAATTTTAGCATAGCTATGCACCATAAAAATGTGCATAGCTATGCCTGAAATCGAGCATTTAGAACGCAGAAGTCGAAAATGTGCATTATGCGCGTTTTCATCGAAAGTGGTTGCTTGTGAAAATAGCACAAAACAATACTGATTGCCTTAGTTTTAAATGAATTTCAGACTTTGAAATATGAGTTTGCTGAAACAAAAAAAAATGACTAGTAGCAACTTTTATGTTGCTACAACAGAACAGAACTTTCCTTTTCAGGATAAACAGTTTTTATGTCAGAGGTTTTGGAGATAGATTGAGATGGTTGGGACATGTGCAGAGGAGAGCCAGTGAATATATTGATGAAGGGATGTTGAGTCTAGAGCTACTGGACAAGCGGTCAAGAGGAAGACCAAAGAGGAGGTTTATGGATGCAGTGAATGAAGACGTGAAGGTAGCTGGTGGTAGAGAAGAGGATGCCGAAGACTGGGTTAGATGGAGGAAGCTGATTCGCAGGGGTGACCCTGACAGGAAAATATGTTCCCACTATTTAAAAAAAATTGATTTTTAAAGTTTTTCTTTTATGAAAATTCTGATTGTGATTTTTATGACTTACACTAATCAGTCCCGCTAGTCATGTCAAAGACAAAATATAAAATTCAACTGGCTCCTGGTTGTTATTATGTTGAGTTCACTTCAGGGGTGCTTTTCACTTGAAAGCTTTAACTGTTGGTTTTGCACACCTGGCGTTTTACACTCTGCTTCCATGATCTGCACATGTGCGAGAAAAGCCTGTTCCTGAAATTTGGAACGCGTCCTTTCTGTGGTTTTGTGGACAACACTTGAGGGGAGTACAACAAAGGTCACAAAAACAGTGAACATGTAAATGTAGAGCACAAACACGTGAAAATCTTTCCTGTAAATCAAAGCCAATCTCATCATCTTTTGTTGGCTGAAAGTTGGAGTGTTTTTGGTCACAGCAGCTTTCGTTTTGCAGCAAAACAGGCTCTTAAATTCTGAATTAAACAGCACAAGGCGGGATGTGCCGTTTCTTTGCTCTCACTGCACAGCTGGATGCAGGGCAATCATCCACAGAGCAGCTTAGAAATTTTTAAAAATAACCCCCATTTATCTTTAATCTTTGAACATTTCAGTAAAAAGATAAAATTTGAAATGAGGAAAATGTGAGCCAGTTGCAGCTACAGGATAACCATGTACATCTTAATCACATTATTCCACGTAAAAAGGTTCACTAAAAGCTGTGAATGAAGGTGATTTGGTTACTCATTTGTCACACTATCGTGGGTGGGGGTGGGTGTGGCTCAGGTTTTTCAAAAAAGGGGCATATCGTGTGCACTTGGTCCATAAAACCGGATCCTTTCATTCCCTGAATGACCGTTGAACGCATCTTATGAAATGGAATCAAAGGAGTTTTTAAACTTGAATTAAGATTCATTAAAAAAAATTTGTACATACATGTTTCAAAATGTAGGTTAAATTGCGCTGAAATCAAGCCGTTGAAGGCTTTTTAAACATTTTTTAAAAGCACATGGTTCTTTGAAGAGGCCTCTGTGGGAGTGAAGTGAGTCTTTTCTTTCTGCTCCACACAGGTGTCAGATGTCAGGTGTTCACCAGACGGTACAGACCTTTAAAAATGAACACCCTATTCGTTTTAACTGGAGTCTCCCTAATGATTCCATCTTTATGGAAAAATTAGTGAAAAGTGATGGTGCCTAAGCAGTGGTCCCTAACCCCAAGGCCGTGGACCAATACTGGTTGGTGGGACAGCTGGTACCAGGCCGCAGACAAGAAAAACACGACACACATTTTTTGTTTCCCTTTATATTAAAATTTGATTCTGAAAGTGATTTTATTTTGGAAAACAAACGGATTCTCCCCACCTTATCTGAATTATTCTTGATGCATGTCAACTCGCTCGGTCACGTGTTGAAAATCCAACCGCTGCTTTCTTAAAGTGGCAGCCCAAAGCTAACAATGGTGACAAAAACAAACATATTTGAAAAGTTGCTTTTGTCAATGAGGAAACAGAAGAAGAGCGTTGAACTTCAAAATAAAATATTTCTGTATTTAACAAACAAATACCAGGAGTCTTTGCTCCAATAAATATAGATATTTCTGTGACAGTTGTTCCCAGACCATAATAATAATGCAGAATATTCAGCAACCAGCTAACCAATGTTAAAAGGATGCCAATAATAAAGCTGCCCAAATGGTGGATTCATGTTTATTATTTATTATTTAGAAAATACCAGTTTTAAAGGACCGTTTGTGTTTTGTTCCGCCTTTGTATTTATCCGTCGCACCCATTGACCATCTGTAACAACTGGACCAAGGGAGAAATGTAGAGAATGTAGAAAAGGACTTCCTGTTCCAAGAAAATGAAGTCATTTCAGTCGCCATTTTTTCATAACAAGGCCAAGTTGGAGTCAGATGTCAACAGGAAGGATAGCGAGTGTTTCGAGTTGGTCTGAATCAATGTTTCTATGGAAAATATCAAAACAAATATCAAAGCGTCTGAATGGCCAGTTTTTAACCTTTATAAATTGTAATAAACAAAGAATTATCAAAATATTTTGGATTAGCACAAACATGTTCAAAGCAGGCAGCAGAGCTAGAATGATTATTCAGACAATTAATGACTGAGTAATAGCTGTTTATTTCTCTGTGGAAGTCTTTCAGATTTTGTCTTCTTGGAATAAGCAGTTACTTCCCGTTTGGAACAAGGGGATGAGTCACACTCCAGTCCTCATATGCAGTCATTAGTCATACCTATAAAAATCGATATCATTATTGAATTGGTTCCTACATGAAATCTAGAGTACAAACTAAGTTGAACTTTCAAAAGGAAAGGTAAACTGGAAGCTTTTTTCTTTTTAATTCTCCAATCTCAATAACCAAGAAGAAACCTCAATAGCAAAGTGCTAAACTAGGAAATGTCTTATATTTTGGCTCGGGCCTCTTCATAGCTGTTTTGAAAAAAATACCTACAATGTAACATAAAAGCAGAAACACCTTAAATGCGCTGAGCGGGATAAGAATCAAGTCTTATCAGCGCACACTCAGCTTCTCTTTATGTGAAAAGTTTTAAAATGAATTAACGGGATTAAAATAAAAAAAAGACAACTGCAGCATTTTCTCCAAGGAGCTTTTTTGAAGCCACGGCTTCCCATTACCGAGCGCGCGCGCACACACATACATCACTACACATGAGCGCGCGGCTGTTAAGGTCCAGAGAGCGAATTAACACGTTATAAAGGATGGCACCCACTGAAAGCAGAGAGGAAAAGGCACGGAGGCCTTAATTAAAGCACAGCTACTTTGCATTGGGAGATTTGAATTGACTTCAGTGACTTTCAGCCAATTTAAGAGTTTCACATGAAAGTCCCCGGTGGAAACGCCATTAACGACTCAACGAGATACTCCGTCCCCGTAAAAGCCGCTCAAAGTCCAAAACTTGGTCTTACCTGCAATTCGGTTACTGACAGTTTCCTTCTGAAGTCCTCAGCATATTTACTTCATGCCGGCCTTGCTAGTCTGGGTTTCCCCAAACCTTCTTTAGTCCGGTTGAAACACGACCCCCTTATTGTCCTTTAAAAAAAAACAAACACCGGCAACAGGTGTTCACGTACAGGTGAGGAAGGAGGAGACGCTGCGGTGCTGCTCTCAGGCTTGAAGCAGCCTCCCCCTGGCTGCTATCCACCCCTCCTCCCTGCTGCGTTCAAAGGCCTCAGGACAAACCAAAGCTGACTCCTGCATCCCAGCCCTCTCGCTGAATAACGTTAGGGCCCGAGCTGATCCAAAGGCTGCGTCAGTTTGGGATGCCGCCCATTCCTCCTCCACTGGAAGGAAACCACTAGAGGGCGTCTTTCCCCGTCAAACCCGGGAGAACCTCCCTGTAAGGCCTACAACTCTGCTTTAAATACATTTTATGTTTCACTGTTTTTCAATCAATAAAAGCAAAACCTTTAATGTCAAAAAGCTTCTTTTTTCACTTATTGTCCTTTATTTTTTACCAAATCAAGTTAAAATACTGTCTTACATTCAAAAATGACAGTTTAGGCTACAAACAAAGAATAATTCAATCAAAAATATTCATCAGTCACTTAATCTGTTTTAAAGTAATACAGTCCAAGCTCTCATACATATCCGGATACAACATTGTTGTGATTGATTTTCATAGTAATTAAAACTGCTGTGCAAGCAGCATACAGATAATCAGTCATGTAGTAAATTAAAGCATTAATATGAAGGCTAACAAGTTTCCATGGCTGAGTGTTGATGTGAGTTTTGCTACTTCTAATCGTAAAGTGAAGCAGCTAAAGTTTGAAGGAGGGGTGGGTCATGATCCTGGTTACAGCTGGAGGCTCAGCTCAGTCTCCAAAGTCTGGGATGTCGTCGTAGGAGTATCCTCTGCAACCCTTCGCGGCGTAGCAGGCGATCCTCAGATGGTAAAACCCAGGAAGAAAGACGAGAACGCCAATGATGATGAGGGGAATGGTACGGTCGGGATGCTGAGGACACAACACAGATCGACAGTTTTTCTTCCTGTTTCACAACGTTCACCACAACCACTGTTGTTAGTCTGTGACTTGTTAATTAAATTTTTTTCATCTAAGTTAATATTTTTGAACTGAAGTGATCTTACATGAATAAAAATTAACTGTCCTTTTTGTTTCACTGCTGTTGACTAAATCAAGAGGCATTGAGAGCTTTACCAAAAAATACACACACGTCTTTTCTCAAGAATACACACATTTTAAAAATTGACTTTTGATCAACCCACCTCCGTTTTTAACTAACAGCATCAGCTCCGTCTGCTACCATATTGTAATGTTAGTTTACTTCTGTATTCTTGGTGTGATCGCCATCGTAGTGTCTGATGCAGTCTGGTGTCAGAACAGAGATGTTTAAAGACCTTAGTGTCTGACTTGAATCAGATTTTTCTTCTAAAACACATATACAAGCTATCACACACAAAAAAAAAACATATCTACCATCTTAAAACAATGTATGTATAAATCAATAAGTTCATTTAATTTCCATGTTAGAAAAATAATTTCTCAACTTCTGCTCCCTATACTTGATAATCAGAATTACTTCATTACTTTAACGGCCCAAGATTTTATTTGATAGAAATTCAGGAAAAAATGCTTTTTGAATTTGCGCTCCCAAAAAAATGGAACTACCTTCCCCCTTCTGTATGTTCTTTTACATCCATCCATCCATGTTCTTAACCCACTATATCCCTTTCAAAGACACGGGGTTGCTGGAGCTTTTCCCGGCTACTGTTGGGTGAAGGTGGGTTACACCCTGGACATGTCGCCACGTCTGTGTGTGTTTGTGTCAGTTATATACTTAACCTGTATCATAATGTGTATTTTCTTGTGTTGGTTACTCTTGGTTTGTTAGTCTCTTAACTCTTCTTTGTCATATTTTATTTTTTCCATAAATCTCAGCCCTCAAAAACTAGATTTGGCATCTCAAGGGACAAATCCTCCTATCAGTTATCAAATGTTAAAAAACAAACAAATAAATCAATATAATTAGGTTTAAAGGTCTATTTTCAGAGTGGTTATTGTTAGAATAAGAGTAACTTCATATTCCCATATTGTCTCGGGAAAAAATAAATGTACTGCATCAGAATTTGATTTGACGGGGTATATTTTATTTTGAAAGGAACTTGCATTTGCTGTCAAAAGTAATATGATATAAAATATAACCCTGTTATAATTCAATTTTTGTAAATTTTTGTAAGGTACATTTTATAAATAAGTGAATGGCTTGATGGCCCAAAAAATAAAAAACACAAGTTTCTTTTTTTCAAGGCAGTTTGAGGCTCTCATTGGGTTTTGGTCAGTAAAACACTGGACCAAATTGCTTCTGTAGTGTTAAAGGTTGCAGACCTCTGCAAAAAAATACATGAGACATTGGAATAAATAATCTAGTCAAGGATGAAAGGAAGAGTCTGAAGTGATCATGCTGTGATGTACATAACAAAAAACTAGTAACATCCACTTCCTGTAGTAGGAAAGGGTGGAGGCGGATGTAAATCAAAAGAGTCTCCATGCAAAGAGCAGCTGACCCCCTGGGAGGCAGAGACTACTTTATTAGCGCAACCTCCACTAGATGGTGGTCTTGCGCACTAAGTTCCAGCAGATCTTGAGGTTTTGAAAGATGCACTGCAGCTTTACCAAAGGATGAAGGCTTTACAAATCGGTCTTATCAAGATGGCCACGAAAGAACCAGGAAAAAAAGCTGGAGCATCAAATAAAAGAACTCGAAATCTTGAATTCTTTTAATTTGTCACTCCCCTGTTCAAACTCTAAAAAAAACCAAAAATCAAACGACTTTCTTCTAACAAACTCCTTCATTTCTCAGCATCATCTGCTTTTTGAGCCTTACCTCATGTGGGCTAATTGGCAAAGACTGCAGCCTTAAATAACGCCAACGCTGCTTTCATGTCAGATCAAATTTCCTGCAAACACAACCTGCAGGCTGGCATTCACATTAGCCTCCTACTGATAAATACTAATGTAAAACACGAAGACCTAGTACTCTCCAAGTTGCTGTTGTGAATTGAAGTTGCAGAAAAACACAGCAAGCAATCCACTTAAGCTGGAACTACTTGTGATTAAAGATCCAAATCATTAGGAATACGAAAACACTGTGAAAAAAAAGGCAGGAAAAGATAAAGCATCGCAGGAAACTGGCACCAGAGCTATAAAATGTCAGGACACTCATTGGATACGGCAATTATTATTAGCAGGCATGTGGGAGTCTTTACTGCAGACTGAGCTGGAATTTTAGACCATGGCTTCTCTCTCTAAATGAGAGTAAAAACCACCTGCAGCTTTAGCTTGTCAAAATAAAGAGTAACATTTAAGAATGAGGCCAATTTGTGCTCAGTTTTACTCATAAATTTCCATATTCTGCTATAAAAATGGTCTTAGACGATGCACAAATCAAGAAATTCAAGCTGCCACAATATGTGATTTTATTAAAAATGAGGGTCTCTACAGAAAAGTTTCTTCACCTTCAGAAAGAACCTTGTACGCATTCTTCGCTCAAACTGACTTGCTTAAATCTAGAAAGACATTAAAGGTAATTTTCCACACCTGTGACGTGTCGGGCTGTAATCTGGCTGTATAAAAATAGCTGCTGAGGCAGCCACAATTAAAGCCCAACATGCTTCACTGCATGCTGGATGGAGACGCTCAGTAAATCACAAACTGATCAACAATTTCAATCCAAAGACTGCAGGAAATGCCATCTAAACGTATTTCTATTTAGATAAGAAGCAAACTGCACCGCTCAAAAAGATAAAGGAAACATCTAAACCAGTGTTTTTTAACCAGTGTGCCGCACCGTGGGAGATGGTCAGGTGTGCTGTGGGAAATTGCCCTCATTAACTGATACAAAAACATTTACCATCTCCTGGATATCAGTTCATCCAAACAGGCCCTGATAAAACACTACGTAGTTAAGAATATGAACGATTGTAAAAACTTGTTTCTATTTCTTCTTTCCCTTTTGGCTTGTCCCATCAGGGGTTGCCACAGTGAAACAACCTCACTTTTGAGGAGGAAAGGCAATTTTTTATGCTGGATGCCCTTCCTGATGCAACCCTCTCAATTTATCTGGACTTGGGACTGGCACAGAAGGGAACAGAGAGCAGCCTGGATTTGAGCCCTGGTTTCACAGACGGAAGGTGCTGCAAACCAGCACGAGCTAAACAGGCTCTCCGTTTCTTTGTGTTTATTTGATTCTATTAAAGACATTTTGACTAGAATGACGGTACCGCGATTTAGCCGTAGCGTCGGCTGTTTTCTGAAAAGTCCCCCCCCTTTAATTGTCTCCACCAATCATTCTTGGAGGCTTAATCACATGTCATCAGTCTGACCAATCAGAAGTGGTTAAAGTCTTCACTTCCTTGTTCTGATTCTGCTCATAAACTCGCTCAGTTCCAACAAAAATAACAGCTAAAGCTCGTCTTACTCAGTTTTTATAGATACTAACCTAATATATTGTCACCGCGCGGGTGTGTGTGTGTGTGGGTGTGTGGGTGGGGGGGGGGGGGGTTGCACGAAACATTTCTATTTCCTAGGGGGGGCCTGGCAAAAAACAATTGAGAAGCACTGCTCTAGGGAAAGTAATCCACTGTTTTACGTTTTAAAAACTCTCAAAGGGATGTTTTAAAGCCCTAAAATATCTCTTTAGAGCAGGGGTGTCAAACTCATTTTCACAGAGGGCCACATCAGCATAGTGGCTGTCCTCAAAGGGGCAGATACAACTTATAAATCCTTTTAAATTTGATTCTGACGGGTTAGGTTATATTGACAGTGTTTAAGTCCTAATGTAAAGTTGCCCAATCCCATATTTCAAGTCTGACTCCCCCTATATATGAATACATACACACCAATTTTTCTTTTTTATTCTAAGAAATTCAAAACCTCTATGCTCTCGCGTGCCACATACAATGACATGGCGGGCCACATTTGGTCCGCGGGCCTTGAGTTTGACAGATGTGCTTTAGATGAATGCATGCCACTGACTGACTATCAAGACTATCTTTTGTCTTGAAGTTGAAACATGGCATCTGGACATGAAGTCTTATTTCTTTGTAACAATTAACCATTCATCCAAGAGGCTGCATCAGTCTGAGCATTTATGGTTGAAATTCAGCAAAATGGCAGCATGGTGTGTTGTTTTGATTAGATCTTTCTGTGCTCTTCTGTTTGTCAGACGTCTTTTGTTTCTGACATTAACCAGCCCTGAAAGTTCCCCCTACACCTTCTCCTGTACTACAACATTTTAGCTCATTATTGTGAGAATAAAACCAATGTTTTGCAGGAACAGAATAGATGTAACGATCAAAAACTAAGATGTGGGTCACATCAGAACACAGTTTCACTACCTGCACCATTTTCATTTTAACTATTGTACAATGCAGTAATAACGATGTTAAATGGTGTCCAGGGTTGAAGGCATTTGTTTCAGACATCCCTGTCTCTGCAGTTAGAAACATCACTTTCTCCTTTCATTCTACTTTTCAAGCTGAACTAACGAGCAGTTGGCTCATATTTCAAATTGCTAACAACAACAAAAACATTCTGTGCCTGGTTTGACTCCTTTGGCTCTATTTTTTTTTTTAAAGACTTGAGGATATTTTTTTCAGACCATCTAAAGCTTTTCACTAAAACCATTTTAATTGAACTACATTTGAATGAAAACCAACAGCAGATTTTAGTGTTTGGAAAGGGTAAAACTTTGGCTGCAATTGTTTAAAGTTGTATTACTTGAACTGTCAGGACAGTGTCGCGTCAGGTGGTCCACAAACACACACACACACACACACACACACACACAGACAAACAGAGATCTTCCAGTTAAGAGTCACAGAACAAAGAGTTCAGCTTTAACAGAAGTCTTGTTAGTTTCCGCTCTTCACAGCAGACTGGGGAAACATTCACATCAGAGCTGTTTCATTCAGGAATTAGTTTGCTTCGTTCAAAAAATTGACTTTTTCAGGTAACTGTTGAAAACTTGTGAAAGAGTGGATCTGGGTTGTAAATGAACTCTGGTGCAGTTCACTTTGAACTTAATGTATGGAGAGAAATTAGACTCAGTCGGATTTGTGCGTGCGTAATTCTTGATTTGTGCGTATATTAGGATTTGTGTATGCATATTCTTGCTTTGTGCGTGCGTAAATTAGGATTTGTGCATAAATTTGGATTTGTGCGTGATTTGTTACTCACATAATACGTTTTGTGTATAAGTTAAATAAATTTAAATGAAAAAAATACAAAATGCAATTTACGTATGCACAAATTAAGATTACAACAGCTTGAAACTACTTACACACACACACATCTTTAAAAAACACGCACGAATCCCTTGTTACGCACACACAAAGCCAAAGTTACGCACGGATCTACCGTGAGACTGTTTTCACGTCTCACAAATTTGTCCGTAAGTGCTGCGTTTAAATACCATAGAATGCTCTGTCATTAGAACTTTCCTATCAGCCTTCCCTTCTAAACGTATCCAGACAATGACTCAATCAATACATGAAGACAGTAGATGTTAGTGTTGAACATAGAGGCTACTTACTTCGGGGCGCTGACCACCGAGATGGGCCGCCATTCTTCCCGTTACTCTCTTAGTCTGACTGCCTTTGATTTTTCCGGAAGAAAAAAAACAGTGCCCCTTACTGGTCGTTCCTGTTACGTATTTTGTATCAATTCGGTGTCTCGGAGAATAACATACTTTTAATATATATATTAGCGTTTAAAAGTGAACGTCACATTCTCAGATATTAATTTTTATTTTCCTTTAAAGTTTTTTTAAGCCCTGCTACACCCACTGAAGGAAATACGTTTAGAAGGGAAGGCTGATAAGAAAATTCTAATGACCGAGCATTCCACTGGTATTTAAACGCAGCACTCACGGACGAATTTGTGAGATGTGAAAACAGTCTCGCGGAAGATCCGTGCGTAACTTTGGCTTTGTGTGTGCGTAACAAGGGATTCGTGCGTGTTTTTTAAAGATGTGTGTGTGTAAGTAGTTTCAAGCTGTTCTAATCTTAATTTGTGCATACGTAAATTGCATTTTGTATTTTTTTCATTTTATATTTTTTTAACTTATACACAAAACGTATTATGTGAGTAACAAATCACGCACAAATCCAAATTTATGCACAAATCCTAATTTACGCACGCACAAAGCAAGAATATGCATACACAAATCCTAATTTACGCACAAATCCGACTGAGTGTAATTTCTCTCCATAGTAATGCAAATAGACTGAGCAGTGAAACTAAGACAGGAAGGAAGTGATGAGTATAATGGAACAAAAGGACTTTGGTTTGCTCTCAAAAGTGCATTGTGAAACCATGTGGACTAATTTTCCATTTACGGATTAGGGAGTACTGGTAACTTCTTCATAAAATAACCACCAAGTGGTTACTCTGTGAACTGCTCTGCCTCTAGTCACTCTGACATTTAAATTGGCCTCAAAATGACATAATGGCTCCCTTGAAAGGATAGAAATCTGACAAAATAACTATTTATTTGAAAAAAACGTGTGACATTATTTCAATAAAAACGTACCTCGACCTCAATGGTTCCTGTCAGGAGAAGAGTCCCAAAGATGATCAGGACAGAGCCAATGAGAAACAAGAAAATTGCCAGCGCAATAGCATTGTATGGGATCTTTGGTGGACTTCTCTGGAACTGTATGGAAGAAAAAAATCATCAATACAGAATTTTACATTTCTTTAATTTTTTTTTTATTTCAAAAGCAAAAGCTAAGTCCAATTTAATGCAAACATGGATGAAAAGGCTTTGACAATTACTATAATTTCAGTCATTTCTGTCTGTTCCTCATCAGGAAACATTTGCTTAGGATATATCAGGAAATAATCAACTTTGACAGTAAAGGTTTACATGATTCCCAACAAGTTACCGATTTTGTAAGTTGTTCCACTTAGAAAAGTGAGTTTGGTCTGTAATGGTCATCACTGATCTACTTTCACTTTTGGCTTCTCCCATCAGGGGTCGCCAAAGTGAAACAACCCTCCCACGAGGATGAGTCGCATGGTAAGCTTGGCAATGTTTTTACGCTGGATGCCCTTCCTGATGCAACCCTCTCAATCCAGCTGGCCTTGGGACCGGCACAGCAGGAGAGAAGGGAATAGGGAGCAGCCTGGATTTGAACTCTGATTTTATGGCTGGAAGGCGCCGCAAACCAGCATGAGCTAAACCGGCCCCCAATGGTCATTACTGATGGAATGTAAAAAATAATCCAGGAAATCACATTGTTTGATTTTTAAATAATAAAGCAGAAAACAAGTTTTTGGTCCATGACTAAAGTTTTACTTAATACTTTGTTTTCTATTGGGTCAGCAAGACCACTCCAGAACCTTGAAATGCTTAAATCCCTCATTCATCCTTTCCTTCCTACTGGTCAGTCGTCAAGTCGTCTTTGTAGAAATGCAGTCCCAAATCATAATATTGTCACCTCCATGCTCACATGGTGTTCATGGTATGTAACTCAGCATTCATCCTCCAAAAGAAAAGAAAAAAAAGGCCAGTGGGGTTTATCTGACCACGACATTCTTCCAATCCTCTTCTGGATGATCCAGATGGCCTCTGGAGAACTTCTGACGGCTCTGGACATGTGCTGGTTTAAAATATAGACTAATTATACTTGTAGTATACTTACTATAGTAACCTTTGTTTCTGTGGTCCCTGCTCTGTTCATGACCAGTTCCCCTGTGTAGCTCACGGATGTTTCCTCAACATCCTCAAGATAATTTGTTCCACCAGGTGAGATCTCTCACATTTCTTCGGTTTTCTAATCCTTGCTCCAAAAGTTGATCTCTTCTCATCAAGCAGCTGCTTATTGTAGATTGGTTCATCCCAGTCTGGTTCAGGTCTACAATCTTGTCCCTAGTGTCCTTCGACAGCTCTTTGATCTTGGTCATGGTAGAGAGCTTCTTAATGAAGTAAGAGGTCTGTCAGTGACAGACATTTTGTTTGCTTACAAGAGATAAATGCTTATTTTCTGCTCCATTATGCAAAAGAAGTCTTAAAAAATCAAATAATGTTATTTTCTCAATCCTTTTTTTTTTACTTTCTGTCTCTCACAGTTTATCTATGAAGAACATCAAAGCTCAAACTCAGCTTTTTAAGTGGAACAACTTGTAGAATCGCTGACCCGCAAATACTTTTTTGCCCCACTGTATTTGTGATGTGAGTATTTTAACAAGGACCCCTCACCTGTAAATCAATATAACCATCATCACTGGCAGCCAGCCGTGAATACTTGGCCTTGTTGTTGGATAATCCAGCAGCCAACATGGTACTTCTAGCTGCCTTCATTCTGGCATGAGGGCTGTCTGGAAAAAGAGAGGTGTATGAAAACAGTAATTCAACACAACCCTCCAGTTGTTTGTGTTTCCTCAGCTGTATTGTTGTGCAAAGTGCCTCAAATCCACAACATGCTTCAAAAATAAAGCCATCAAGGCAGGGACCCAAAATCCAATCGTGGTGCTTTAGGATCAAACTGTGATAGCTGGCAAAGAGGATTTTCATTTTCTACAAGAAACACTCCAGGCTCTCTCTATACTGACTGTTTATATGAATAAATGGCCAAATAAAAACACTTTTTCATGGTCTTCTCAACAAAGCTGCTGTTCAGAACGTAAGGAAGATTAAAACATCCACAAAACAAACTGCTCACACTACAGCTCGTCTCCACAAGGTTATTACAAATAACAATAATATAACATTAATATAAAAAACACCAATTATTAAGCTCAGTTTTAACTCTGTGCTAATAGAAAACATAACAGCATGTAAATAAATGGAATGAAATTGGTCTAAAGGGGACAAATATGGGTTTAAAAAGAGAACAACTGTAAGAGTTTTAAAGGACGAATCTATGAAAATATGCTCCAAGAAACGGAAATATTTAGGGGTCTAATGATCAATCAGCTGAATTAATTAATTGATTCATATTTCTGCGATCCAACCAAATCGATCTGCAAGTTTTTTATCAAATTAACTATTACTATTATACAATCAATCCAAAATTAAATAAATCTATTAAAATGAATATTGGAAAAGACCGTTTGGTTTGAGGCACGGTAGGTTTATTTAACTATGATGTAAAAGCAGCCAAGTGCATCACAGCAGATAACAAACATGTGATGCAGCAAAAAATGATCAGCCATCATTCCAGTCCAACGTGTGGAAACACTTTGAATTTAGCAAAGTCATGTGACCAAACAGTGAGCTAGAATGTTCTAATAATGTTCTGTTTGGATTATTTGGATGTGGAAAAACAACAGTGGGCTGAACTTTGGGAAACTAGAATGTGAATGGATTTGACATTCATTCTTGTTTTTTTGTTCACATATTTAATTTACACTTGATTTTCTTGCATGAAATCTGGAAAACTTCACCTGCACTGTTTAGTATCAGGTGTTTACCTCTGAGTCACTCTGGTTGAAGTTTTGCCTAAAGGTGTCCTGGATCCATTTTAGATCAGTGAATTGGATCAAATCGGATCGTTCAGAATAAAACAATACTCATTATGAATCATATTAGTAACCACAAATTAGGATTATGAGTCAAAACATTGTTAGGGGGGGGGGGGGGTCTTAGGGCAGGGATGTCCAGTTTAGTTTAGTCAGTTTGTTAGTTCAATTTAGTATTTTCCTATTGAATTCTATGCATTCATGATCCTTTTGATTTTATGTTTTAATTTTTCAATTACCGATATGAAGCCCATCGAGACGACTGTTGTAAATTTGGACTTTACAAATACATTTGAATTGGAAAATTGAATTGAATTAAAGTGAATTGTCACTCCTTATCAGCAGAACATTGTTTTTCTATTTTTGCATTTCGAGTTCTGTCTTTCTAAAGGAGTTAAAATCTTTTTTGAGAAGCAGAAGAGGTTTAAAGCTCTCCCTTTTAGCCATTTAAACTGTAGTCTTGAATCATCTCAGATTCTTGTTAACAGTCTTCAGGAGCCTAAAGAACTGCATCTGTCGGAAAAACAGGCCCGACACTACGTACAGTAGACACACAGATCCAGGATGGCACCCTCGACCTGGTTGTGGCTCAGCACCAAATTCTGGATCTGGTTTCCATCAGAAGTCTCTGCGTTACAGTTTTCTTTTTTTTTTCTGTCTCCTCAAAGGGGACAAAATCCCAGAATCCACCTCTCTGCTGCAGCACAGCTGGGGTCAGAGGACACTTCTTTAACTCATATCTGACCAAAACAAACAAGTTCCAGCCTTTGCTGAAGCTACCATCAGCAAAAAGTAGTCTCTAAGTATACTACAAGTATACTTAGTCTATATTTTTAAAAAAAGTGAGACAGTATACTTAAAGTTTACTTTTTATTTACCATCTACAGATTGTAAATTGATGGTTCCATTTAGGATTCAGTTAGTAAACTTCCCACACTACACACGCAGGGTCTACGGCATACTTATACTCAAGTAATACGTATACTTGATTTTTTTTTAAAACAAAGTAGACTACTTTTCGTTAATGGTCCGGGTCCAACCTGACGTTCTGCGTACAGACAGCAGACGTCTGCAAATGTAGGTTGCGAATTCAATTACTCGTGTTTTCACTGTTTACAGATAACATCCGTTTATTTAGATAAACAGAAAAGAAAAAAGGAAAAACGACGACATCAAACCCTTTCCTCGTAAAAAGATAATAAAAAATAACAACAATTGGTTGAAACTTTTTGTCATAATTCTGTGTTAAACAATGTACACTGGGATAAAAATCTTAGCGGGCTAAAAGTTAGACATTACCTGTAGGAATAACCTGTCAGCAGCTGTAAAACTGCTTGGACCGCATTTATCGTTGCTCTTTATCGACACCATAAATGTTTTATGGCTCTGCTGCGTGTCCACTCCGAGTTTGTTTTCATTCATGTGAAATTCCGTCTACTTCCTTGTTTTTCCTATACGGCGCATGCGCACGAGGGCGGGTGGGGGGGGGTGGGGGGGGCTCGCTTTTTTTGGTCATAAATTTGTAGTTTAGTTAAGAAAATATTACTGTACTTCAGAGTCTCATGAATGAGCATTGTAACATATTTATGTGTTGTTTAACGTAAAAAAGTTAAAGCTTAAACTTTTTTTTTAATTATTGATTGTTTGTTTGCCTTTATCAAAATTTTTTGTTTTATCTCAGAAATATTAATGAGTTTTTTAAAAAATTATACTCAAACCTGCATTCCATATTCCCTTATTTCCAGAAGCTTAAATCGATCAAAAGAGATCATGCATTATTGGTCCTTTCTGAGCCTCAACATTTCAATTAAAAATTGTATAAAAAGGCAAATATGTAAAAAAAGTTTTTCTGTATTTGGTATAACTTGTCTGTGCAACTTTTCAGTTGTAATATTTGACTCATCTCTATTCTACCTTTGACTCAAGAATGGCAGTTTTGTGATTAATTCAACAACCATTTATTCTGTTTATTAAAAAAAAAATCAGTTCAGGATTCCTTCACATCTTTCTGTTTTCATCCCTAAAGTAGCTTCCTGTGCTGCTGAGTATCTTTGGAAGTGTAGGGAATAATAAGTCAGTCTGGTTGCACTGGTGGGTTATCTCATGTTTCAGAGTGAATTAAAAAGGTACATTTCTGGAGAGGCCAAGCTCAAACACAACAACACAATCTTTCTGTTGGCATTTTTTGTTTGTTTGTTTGCTTTGGAACAAATATGGCTTTTATGGTCTCATTTGCCTGTAAATGTATGTTCCTGCTGCAATAAAAATGTTTTTTTTTTAAGTATTTCATCCACAAAAATAAAAAATGGTCTGCAGGAGTAAGTTTACATGGACGTTTGTGTCTCTGCTTGGTGCTGTGATGGACTGGCAGCCTGTCTGGTGTGGACCTCCCTTCTCTCCTGTAGCTCACTGTAGGCATCAGATGGTAAATGGCATAGACTTCTATAGCACTTTTCTACCTACAAGACCCAAAGCACTTTACAGTCACCCAGTCACGCACACATGGCAGTTCTGCTGCCAGACACTGGCACCAACCTACCACCAGAGGCAAGGTGGTGTTCAGTGTCTTGCCCAAGGACACATTGACTCATGGGCGTGCAAGGCGGGAATCAAACCTGCAATATTATGATCATGGGTCGACCGCCCTACCGCTGCACCACGGCCGATCCTTTTTCTGACATACAGGAGATTATAGTGGGAATAAATAGATGAAATTCAGAAGTATCATTTGGCTATTGGGCATTCACAAAAAAACAAAAAAAATGAAAATTCCAGATTTTTTCTTAAAGACCCATTCCAATGAAAATGGTGTTTTTGTGTTTCTAAAATGTTTTTGTAGCATTTTTCTCCTGATGGAGGACATATATAGAGAAAATCAAGACCAAATTTCTTTGTTTAAATCATGCTCAACCAGAAGCAGATAAACAGTTTTTTTTATTTTGTCTAAAAACGGCGTGATCATAATTAGAAGACCACTGAAAAGGCTTTTACAATAGATCAGAAGATGATCGGAGTGTAAGTTGAATGTCAGCAAACTGCTGAAGTTTGAAAAAGCAGCCTTTTTTACTGCAACAATTTCAAACAAAGCTTAACCTCTATTAGCACCGGTAGTTGACGTGTTAAGAAATTCATTTAACTCTTGAAAATAGACTGGTAAAAGAACATTACATTATTTAAATAACATCCTCTGGTGTACTGCAAAGTGATTTGCCTTGAGGGGGTCAACAAACACACATCCTCCTTTAAAACCAGCAGAAACCCTGAAACACTGTGGAGGCGAACTGGCAGCAGTCTTCACAGACATTTTTAACACCTCCCTGGACTCCTCCCACGTCCCGGCCTGCTTCAAGCTGTCCACCATCGTCCCTGTCCACAAGAAGCCCTGCATAACTGGTCTTAATGACTACAGGCCTGTGGCACGTACGTCTGTAGTCATGAAGTCATTCGAGCGCCTGGTCCTCCCCCACCTCACGTCCTTCACCTCCCCCCTCCTGGACCCTCTGCAGTTCGTTTACAGAGCCAACAGGTCTGTTGACGATGCCCTCCACTTCATCCTGCAGCATCTGGATTCCCCGGGTACTTATGCTAGGATCCTGTTTGTGGACTTCAGCTCGGCATTCAACACCATCCTCCCCTCTCTGCTCCAGGAAAGACTTCTCCAGCTAAACTTGCCTGACTCTACCTGCAGGTGGATCACTGACTTCCTAATAGACCGGAGGCAGTGTGTGCCAAATCTATCAGCACAGGATCTCCATAGGCCTGTGTATTTTCTCCTCTGCTCTTCTCCCTGTACACCAACTGCTGCACCTCCAGCCATGAATCTGTCAAATTGATCAAGTTTGCGGATGACACCACCCTCATCGGACTCATCTCTAATGATGATGAGTCTGCATACAGGAGGGAGGTGGACCGGCTGGGGTCGTGGTGCAGCATCAACAACCTGGAGCTGAACACCCAGAAGACAGTGGAGATGATGGTGGACTTCAGGAAAGTCACAGCCCCCTCACCCCCTCTCATCCTGACAGACTCTCCCATCACCCTAGTGGACATTGTCCGTTTCCTCTGCACCACCATCACTCAGGACCTCAAGTGGGAGCCATCCACCAGCTCTCAGCTCAAAAAGGCCCAGCAGAGGATGTACTTCCTGCGGCAGTTGAAGAAAGCCAAGCTGCTTGCCCAGATGATGGTGCAGTTCTACACAGCCATCATTGAATCCATCATCACCTCCTCCATCACAGTCTGGCACGCCGAAGCTACAACCAGGGACATAATAAGACTGCAGCGTATTGTGGACTCAGCTGAGAAGGTAATTGGCTGCAACCTTCCATCTGTCCATACGTCTCCAGAACCCAGGCCGTGCAGGCCAGACAGCAGCCGACCTTCTCACCCTGGACATGGTCTACTTAAACTACTCCCTTCCGGCAGAAGGCTAAGGTCCATCCGGACCAGAACCTGATGACACAGGAACAGTTTCTTTCCCTCTGCAGTCTGACTCTTGAACACTTTTTCCTCCCCCCTTAAACATTTTCACTTATATGTCCAGTTACCAATCCACTACCTGCACCTTAATCATCTTCAGTTTGCACTGTTTGCACAATTTATTTCCATTTATTGTTCTGACCATTGTCATTTTTTTAAAGTTTTGCTCACTGTTCTTCATTTTTTCTATTCTTAAGTGTTTTATTTCACACATTAGCAAATTCCTATTCTGTTAAACTGCTCTGTTCACTGAAAATGGCAATAAACACTCCTTGAATCCTTGAATCCTAAAAGGATCTCACAAAAAACAGAACCTAAGAACACAACAACAAGGTTTCTGACCTATTTCAATATTTAATAGCACACAGCATTTGCAGTAAGATCAGGACGGTTGACTAATATTAGCTATATTTACATTTATTCTTCAAAAAACCTTGTTGGCTGACAATAGAGCAAGTTGATTTGGTCTGCATACAAACACCTCTTTGATGTTTGTCGTTTTTATTCTTTTATTCTTCTCCAGTTTATGAATTGAAAGATATGAGATGTCATTTCTTAACATACTTGCTGCTCTGCTAAATAATATTTCCTACCGTGGCTCCAAATGGTTCTTTTTCCTCTTATTGCAAAACATGAGCTATGATGAGGGAGTGGAGAGAATCTTTTCTGATTCAGGAACACCCAATGCTTTGGACAATTTCTCTTGTGAAATCATTAAAGAAAAAAAACATTTTAAATTGAAGACATTCAATATATTTTCCTAAAGAAACAACCCCAGTTGTGTTTCCTTGATTTTTGTGCTGCTGGTTTATTTTCACAGGCAGCTCATCTTCTGCAACAATCAAATAACTCACCATCTATTAGTCAGGAGAAAATATTCATGGGAGACAAATCCAGAAATAATCCAGTATTAAGGAATCTAAGCTTCTTAATCATCTAAAGAGCTCAAAGCTAAATCCAGCCAACAAGTGCACAATATTGACCTTAGCAAAAGGATTTATTTCATGGTTTAATGTTGACTTGAAAGAATTACATAAAGCAGTTGTGCTTACTCCAGTACATGAAGTAATCCCTGCTTTTGTGAGTTCTATTTATTCTTTAGTATAGTTAGATAAATCCTCGTCACTAACTACCTTCCTAATGATGTTTTTTTTCTTTTTTTTTCATTTACTTCTATCTTTCATAGCTGATCTGGACATCCAATCTGTGTAATTTCATTTAATAAAAATTTCCTTCATTTTAAATTCCACTGCTAAACTCCTTCCTTGATTAGTAGGATCCACTCTATCTGTTTCTCTGATATGTCCCTGCAGACATGCTTTTGTGTGTGCTGCCCTGTGCAGGAAATTAAATTAGAATTGGCATCGTTTCTTCAAAGCGTCTCTGTTGCAATAATGGGAAGGAATAGTGGTTTGACAAGGATTCCCTTCTCTGCTCTCACGGCTGCAGCTTATTTAATGTGTCTGACAACAGGTCACGGCACTGAAGCTGCAGAGAACGTCATTGGCTGCACCACTGAGCATCTGATGCTACAATAAAACACTTTGTTTTTCTGTTACCTAAATCCTGAGACCGCCACTAGGAGGCAACTATGTGCCGGTACCAGACTGATTAAATCTGGAAACGTTGCTCCAGGCAGAGATCCAGAAGAACTGCTGGAACAAGCCACTTCTGCATGTAAATAAAAGATCCACTCATGCAGATAAAAACTGGCTCATATTCAGAGGATTCTATACAAAAAGGGTGGATGCAGAAGTAAACACTTTGACCAAAAACAGAAAAACAGAAAAAGCTCTGCAGTGTGCTTAAACGTTGTAAAAAAATTTAAAAAACGGACACATATTTTTAAGCCTTTGATTAAATCCATAAAAAAATGTTGAAATAACATTTATTTCATGAGATGTAGATAGTATCAGTAAGAATTATTGGGTAATTTGGTACATTTTTGCTCACAACAATGTTAGTTTGAGATGCAAAAATATTGACTTGAGTGTTCAGGAAAACTGTCTTTAATTTGTCCACACATTTTGAACATGATGTAACTGCATTATAAAGAATTCATGAACAGCACATTATGTATTCTTTTAATACAGCAAGTTGTCATTTAACAAAAAAATGCTCACAAATTGAGGAGTTATTCTCACCATAAAGTTTTAAAAATCAGCTAAACTTTTCCCGCCCAAAGTGTTTTTGGCCATGTATGAATCCCCAACCTAATCCATCACAGCTAAAAAACTATATAGTGCGGGACGATGTAGTGCCCTGAATTTTAAAAGCAATTCGGACACAATCTGATTGATATGAGCATTTTGCGACAATTATTTATGAGTCCACTGTCTTCTGAGGATAAAAACGTTGATGGTTTATTAAAATAATACATTTAAATACATTTTTTGGGCAAAAATTGTTCTGACGCAATGCATTTTGGTCTATATTCGTCGATCTTGTGAGTATCAATACACACTGGTTTTTCACAGAGACTTCTGGATAATTTCTAGAGCACTCGATTTTGGAATTGTAGATTCGTACAGCAATACAAAATGCCGAACACACTATACAGCGCACTATATAGTGCAGGGGTGGCGAACAAGTTTAACATAAAGAGCCAAAATTTTTAACTGTGATGGTCAGAGAGCCACACCACGCACTGACCTGGCAAGAGGTACACACGCAAATAAACAATTAAAGCCATACCATTTCCAATAACACACTCCTCTCCTTACAATACAACAGCAAGTATTGTTCTTGTGTTTGTTTCAAGGAAAGTGTCCACTCTCAATACACACATCAAATGCAGTTTAGCCAGATTTACACTGCAGCTACCCTGGAGGTCAGATACCGCCTTCACACACACAGGAATTCATTTTATTATTATTATTTAGTAATTGTTTTTAATACCCTCTGATGGATTTGAGTGTGGTTTAAGAGGCGAAAAAAAAAATGAAATGAGGCAAAGAGTCACAGTACATTATCATCACGACCATAGAGCGCACTGGGTTATATGGAGCAGTTTCAGTTATGGGTGCTTTTTCTGTATTTAACACATACAAAAAGATGCACAGAGTGTTAGGGCGCGGGCGGGCATGTTAAAACGTACCGGTAAAACATGCATGCGCGTGTGTGTTTAAAAACAGGCAGCTGAGTTGGTTAATTTTTCAGTCATCAATCAGCATCCAAAAATCCATCAAAGCCCTCATCTTTTGTATCTGAAATGAACATCTGGGCTAAATTTCTATCAAACACGCCAGGTTCCCTTTTGCCATTGTCAGAGTCCGTTGTTGTTGCCGTGCGGCTCCTCAAGAATGATGCTGGCTTTTGCCAAAGCTTGAAGAACAGAGCAAGTAGACACGTCAGCCCAAGCATCGACAATCCATTCACAAATTGTAGCGTAACTGCGTCCCAGTAAAACGAGCGGAAGATGGACAGCTTTTCATTGCAATCCGGTGGAAGTTTCTGTTTTTGCATGATCTATAGTTTCCACATTATAAAAGGATCTCATTTGATTCTGGACATTATTTTTGGAGGTTATTCTGAGCGCGGGGTTTCAGCTGATCTCAAACTGGGCCGAGCAGTATCTATGGGGGCAGAATAGCAGTGCACAGCATGGGTAATGGCCTTTGTTTTCACTGGTGGTGTTGATTATCGGTAATGTCTTCTTTGTACTGCTTCGAATGAGTCTCTGCCCAACATCTTGGATATATTCAAATATTCAATAAGTACGTTTTTGGATGAAAAAAGGCAAAGTCATTGTCCGTTCCCAAAGCATGTTTCTATCAAGCAGCACTGGTTGCAGTTTTATTCCCCTGACAAAAATTTCAATAAGTCTTGTTTGTTCATACTATCTAAATCCCTCCTTTCACCCATTTTCTTAACTCGATTTATCCCTTTCGGGGTCACAGGGTTGCTGGAGTTTGTCCTAGCAACTGTTGGGCAAAGGCAGGGTACACCTTGGACAGGTTGCTAGTCTGTCGGGATTCAAACAACGGCCTCTCTCGTCTCCTCTCAGGCAGTCTACTGCTTCTTTTTAAGCCAACAACTTTGATGGGATCAACTTTATGAATACCATATATACCATTATAAGACCAACACAGACTTTATTCATGCCACTTCATGGAGGACGGAACAAAACCTGTTGAAATATTTCAAACTTTTTTAAACAAATAAAATTCTGAAAAATTGGGCGGGCAAATTTATTCAGCCCCCTTAAGCTATGATGTAGAGTCACATTTTGCTTTGATAACAGCTGTAAGTCACTTGGGGTATGTCTCTATCAGTTTTGCACACTGAGAGACTGAAATTTTTGCCCATTCCTCCCTGCAAAACAGCTCGAGCCCAGTGAGGTTGGATGGAGAGCATTTGTGAACAGCAGTTTTCAGTTCTTCCCACAGATTCTCAATTGGATTCAGGTCTGGACTTTGACTTGGCCATTCTAACATTTATTTGTGAACCATTCCATTGTAGATTTTGCTTTATGTTTTGGATCATTGTCTTGTTGGAGGACAAATCTCCATCCAAGTCTCAGGTCTTTTGCAGACTCCATCAGGTTTTCTTCCAGAATGATCCTGTATTTAGCTCCATCCATCTTCCCTACAATTCTAACTATCCTCCCTGTCCCTGCTGAAGAAAAGCAGGCCCCAACCATGATGCTGCCACCACCATGTTTGACAGTGGGGATGGTGTGTTCAGGGTTATGAGCTGTGTTGATTACATGCCAAACGTAACGTTTTGCATTGTTGCCTAAAAGTTGGATTTTGGTTTCATCTGACCAGAGCACCTTCTTCCACATGTTTGGTGTGTCTCCCAGGTGGCCTGTAGCAAACTTTAAACAACACTTTTTATGGATATCTTTAAGAAATGGATTTCATCTTGCCAGTCTTCCATAAAGGCCAGATTAGTGCAGTATACGACTGGTGTTGTCCTCTGGACAGACTCTCCCACCTCAGCTGTAGATCTTTGGAGTTCATCCAGAGTGATGGGCCTCTTGGCTGCATCTCTGATCAGTCTTCTCCTTGTCTGAGCCGAAAGTTCAGACAGACGGCCAGGTCTTTGTAGATTTGCAGTGGACTGATACTCCCTCCATTTCGATATTATTGCTTGCACAGTGCTCCTTGTGATGTTTAAAGCTTGGGAAATCGTTTTGTATCCTAATCCAGCTTTAAACTTCTCCACAAGAGTATCTCAGACCTGCGTGGTGTGTTCCTTGTTCTTCATGGTGCTGTCTGCGCTTTAAATGGACCTCTGAGACTATGACAGAGCAGGTGCATTTATATGTAGACTTGATTACATACAGGTGGATTCTATTTATCATCATTAGTCATTTAGGTCAACATTGGATCATTCAGAGATCCTCAATAACATCTGGAGAGAATTTGCTGCACTGAAAGTAAAGGGGCTGAATAATTTTGCAAGCCCAATTTTTCAGTTTTTTATTTGTTAAACAAGTTTGAAATGACCAAAAAATTTTGTTCCACTTCATGGTTGTGTACCACTTGTTGTTGATTCTTAACAGAAAACTATGGTTTTAAATACTTATGTTTGAAGTCTGAAATGTGGCAAAAGGTATAAAAGTTCAAAGGGGGGGGGGGGGGGGGGGCAAATACTTCCGCAAGGCACTGTATATATATACAGTATACAGACAGACAGACACAGACAGATTACAAAGTCTTGAAAGAAAATAAAGAAAATCCTTTATTCTCTTTAATTCTATAGTTTAAATAAAATCTGGAGTACTTGAAATATTTTTGAAAAAGTTGATGAGTTCAACATGTTGCAAAGAAAGCACAGAGCACTGACTGAGGCATTTTGAGCAGCAATAACGCTGTTTAAATGGGAGTCAGAGAAAGTGAACATATTGAAAGGGTCAATCCCTCTAAGTGCAAGAGCAGAAAAAAAAGAAAACGCTGTCCATTTTGCAAATGGATTTCAGATATGACAATTACGCAGTCAGTTACATGGATGCATGTGCGCACGTCTTCCTGATCTGCACTCTCTTTAAGTAAAAGAAAAAAATTGCCTTTTATGACAGAAAGATGGTGCTGCAAAGGCTTATTCCTTACTTGATGATTTCCACTCTTGCCCATCGTTCTTAATGGACTGGATCCATTAAATCCTGAGTCCAAAGCGTCAGTGGAGATTTTTTTTTTAAATACAAATATTCTCAGGGCTGCACGGTGGCGCCTCACAGCAAGAAGGCCCCCGGTTCAAGTCCCAGCTGGGGGAACTGAACCAGAACATCAAAGGGGGACCTTTCTGTGTGGAGTTTGCATGTTTTCCCTGTGCAAGTGTGGGTTCTCTCTGGGGTCTACAGCTTCCTCCCACCGTCCAAAAACATGCTTCATGGGTTAATTGGCAACTCTAAATTGTCCCTAGGTGTGAGAGTGAATGGGTGTGTGATTGAAGACATTCTACCCTGTGACAGACTGGCGAACTGTCCAGGGTGTCTCCTGCCTTTGCCCACAAGTGGCCGGGATAGGCTCTGGCAGCCCCGTGACCCCAAAAGGGAAAAAACGGAATAGAAAATGAATGAATGAACAAATATTCTCTTTTAGCCTCAAGAACTAACAAGTTTACTAAGAAAAACATTAAATTTCCTCCTCAAGTTGAGATTTCACCTCTGTCATTAAGCCGGTGTCCACTCCTCCCCGTGTCATGAGAAAAGTGTTTAAGAACATCACAGAAAGTCTCCTGGACAGTGGGAATTTTGAGCACACCTGAGGGGTATTTCAGAAAGCAAGGTTAACTTACTCTGACTTGAACCCTTAACGCTTGCTTAAGTAATCCTAAACTTGCTCACTCTGGGTATGTCAGTTCTTAAAACACTGGTTATGAGTTTGGTTAAATAACCTCCTCTCTGTAACGCTGAGTTAATGCACGTGTAAGGTGAGTACAACAAGGCATATTCAATGGATTGCCGATTTCCGGAGTCACCATGGAAACGTGGAAAAAAAAGAGAGCTTTATACTTCAGTGAGACGGAGTCTGAGGTTTTAATGACGGCATATGAAGAGTATACGCCCATCATAACTAAAACAAAAAAGTAATACGGCTGCATCAGCAAAAGAAAGAGTTCATGCTTGGGAAAAATAAATGGACAGAGTAAACGCGCAAGTTTCTAATCTTATTTCCAGTTTCATTGTGATGCGAAATGCTTATATATATTTATGTGTATATATACAACTTAGATAAATTACTTCAATTAGTAACAAGTAATTGAATTATGTTTATTCAACCTGATTCCTTATGTCTATCCAACTCAATAATTTTTCATACAACTCAAATTTACATATTTATCTAACTTAATGTCATAATACTCCAACTCAATTTAATGTTTTTCCAACATAATTTAATTAATTTCTTAAACTCTATGTCTAAGTTTTAGCCTGCTGACTTAATATGATTTTTATCATATTAAAATATATGACCCTGTCTGGATTTGCACTATGGAGCCTGAGTTTACGGTGGCCCAGAAGGGTCACAACACAACACATTAACTTTACACACAACACATTAACTTTACACACAACACATTAACTTTACACACAACACATTAACTTTACACACAACACATTAACTCACAACACAACACATTAACTCACAACACAACACAATAACTCACAACACAACACATTAACTCACAACACAACACAATAACTCACAACACAACACAACACATTAACTCACAACACAACACATTAACTCACAACACAACACATTAACTCACAACACAACACAATAACTCACAACACAACACAATAACTCACAACACAACACAATAACTCACAACACAATAACTCACAACACATTAACTCACAACACAACACATTAACTCACAACGGAAGTAAAGCTGCAATGGAAGTGCTTTTATTCTGAAATTTCCACTGGGCTGAGTGGCTAACTGCCTAACAGAAAGTAACGTCACAGTGAGCTGTGGAGGGAGCATGATTTTCTACAAGAGAAGCTAGCAGCAGCGTTGCCAGATTGGGCGGTTTTGGGTGTAAATTTGCGGTCAAAAATGCATAATTTGGGCGGTTTTAAGGTCGGTTCAGCGGGTTTTTTCCCACTCATGAATATATAATAGCGGCCTACGTTAGGCCGTGTGGCTTTTGGAGTTCTACTGAAGCTCCGTGAACGGCAGAGCTTAATGGACCGGGGTCTGTCATCTGTTGTTGGGGGGAGTGCAACGCCCCGCCTCTTAGAAATTGTGTTCATTAAAGCCTGACAGTGCGATCTCTCCACATTTGTCGTGTCAAGTGTTGGGGACCGCGTGCGTGTGTGTATGGCAAGCCTTTTTAACATTTAAAAGCTAGACTGGATGTGTGTTGCAGATATATTTATTTGAGTTTTGCCTAGTCAAAAAGAACGTTTCAGATATCCGCAACTACATTCTTCCTATCCGTAATCGTAATTTCAGATATCCTCAAAGATATTATTCCTAGGACAAATGACATCACTTTCACCATTCATTTGTATGGGGTTTACAATTAAAGATATCTACAATTCAGTTGCAGATATCCACTTCATGAATTACGGATATCTGTAACTGAATTGTAGATATCTGTAATTCCAGTTTCAGATGTCTACAATTCCATTCTTACTAGTCAAAACTCAAGTTAAAGATATCTTGAATTCAAGTCAATTCAAGATATCTACATTTTCCTTTTCAGATACCTTAAATTAAGTTTTGACTAGGCGAAATGACGTTGTAGATATCTGTGACTGGAATTACGACTAGTCAAAATGACGTAGTAGATATCTCCAACTGGCGTTAGGGATAGTCATAATTTAATTGTAGATATCTTTAATCAAGTTACAGATATCTTGAAATGAAATTTGAATAGAGATATCTGAAACTTGAGATATCTGTAATGTTTGATGGCTGCTGCTGCTGCCTGCTGCTGCTAAATGGCCTTCTACAATCATACTAAAATCTACATGATCCAATGGAATTACACTGATCTACAGCCTTCAAGTGCCTAATTTACAAACTCTTAAAATATCTGAAGAATATTCCGAGTTAAAGCTGGATTTTCGGTGGAATATTGGGGAATCAATCCACAGGCCTGTTCAGCCTGAAGAACACCTGAACCATCAAGACAAAGCAGCCTCACCAAACCTATCTACTAACTTGGACACGTGTGAGTAGTTTGGACTGTAAAAACAATGGCAACCAAAAAATTGTCAGAAGAGATGGAGGAAATTAAAAAATCACTATCCTTTATGAGTTCTGAGATAAGTAAAGTTGTGACTCAGCAAAAAAGTCTCATGGATCTCCCTGAGGATATCAGGCAACTGAAAGAAATAATTATTCAAAAAGACCACAAGATTGAACTCCTGGAGCAAAGGATTGATGATCTGGAGCAACTAGCAAAAAACAAAGATGTTATCATCACTGGATTTGAAACTAAACATCGCAGTTATGCCAAAGTAGCATCTGGAGTGGATGAAGGTGAGGACGCTCCTACAGAGGAATTAAAGTCACTGGAACAACAACTCCTGCAATTTCTGAACACAAAGAATATCACTCTGGAAAAGCAAAACATCTCCAGCTGCTACACGATTCCAAACAAAAATCCTAAAATGAAACCATCTGTTGTTGTGCAGGTAATCTCTGTAAAGCAAAAAATTGAGCTACTGAGACAATCAAAAAAATTAAAAGGCTCTGGAGTTTACATAAACGAAAGTCTTACAAAAAAAAATGCAGAAATAGCAAGATGTGCTCGACTGCTAAAGAAGCAAAACAAAATTCAAGCAACTTGGACCAGGAATGGGAAGATTTACATCAGACCCAACGGGGTGGAATCTACACGCTCAATGATGATAAGGAACATGAAAGAACTGGACCGTTTCAAATGACTGACATAAGAAGGTATGCTGGGATCGGGTTTGGGACTGTTCAAACTGGACTGGATGCCTGATAATTATGACAGACAATACAATGAAAAATAAAACAAGTTGCAAAGTTAACTCAGCTACAAAGGATCACTTATTGCTGTGTACAGAAAATCAGTCTGATTCATACATCCAAGATCAATCTGAAAACACAAAGCATGACTTTGAAAATGACATTGACCCGGACTCAAACTATTATAATGATCTTGAAATTAGTTGTAATTATTATACAGTGGAACAGTTTAACAGTAATGTGGACATTCAAGAAGGCTTATCAGTTATTCACTTCAACAGCAGAAGTTTATATAAGAATTTTTCTTCTATAGAATTGTTTCTTAAATCTTTAAAAAGATTTAATGTGATTGCTGTATCAGAAACTTGGCTTGATGATAACAAGATGGTGGAAGTCAACCTTGAGGGGTACGAGCTTTATACTACCAATAGAAATAAAAGAAAAGGTGGAGGAGTGGCTCTATACATTGAACAAACAATAAATAGCAAAATTGTCGATGAATTATCTTACACTATTGATAATGTTCTGGAATGTATCACAGTAGAAATAGAAGATGGTCTTTCAAAAAAGATATGGATTAGTTGTGTGTATAGACCACCGGGAACAAATATGGCCAACTTCAATGAAAAAATGTCTGAAGTTTTAAATACTATGGGCACAAATAAAATAAAAATAGTATGTGGTGACTTTAACATAGATTTAATCAATCCAACTGGTTTAAATCAAACAAGAGAGTTTATCAACTCAATGTATGGCAACTGTTTATGCCCAATAATTAATAAGCCTACACGTATAACCACAGAATCAGCAACGTTGCTAGATAACATATTCACAAATAGAACTGATAAAGAAATTTTGGGAGGCCTTTTGTTTTGTGATATTACTGATCACTTGCCTGTGTTTGCAGTGTTGAAAAATGTGTCTTCAAAGAAAATGTATACACAGACCCAGGGAAAATGGATAAGGTGTTGCAGTTCTGATAACATTGATTCATTTAGGAGGGCTCTATGTAATCAAACATGGAATGAAATCTATGCTTCTACCAATGTGAATGAAGCTTATGATGCCTTTCTGCATCGATACATAGAGCTTTATAATTTAAACTGTCCAAAAATTAAAATTAGTCATAAAAAAAATAACGAAAAGCCTTGGATAACCAAAGGTATTGAAAAGGCTTGTAAAAAGAAAAATGCACTATACAGACAGTTTGTAAGAGAAAAAAGTAAAGAAGCAGAAAATACATATAAAAATTATAAAAATAAATTGGTGAATATAATAAGAAATTCTAAAAAACAGTATTATCATAAGTTAATTGAGCAACACAAATTACACATGCAAGAGACTTGGAAAATAATAAACAAATTAACCAAAAAAAACAATAAGAAACAAGAGTATCCAAGTTATTTTAAAAAAAATGATATTCAGATCAGAAACCCAATGCTTATTGCAAATGAATTAAATGAATACTTTGCTAATGTTGGAAATAAACTTGCAATGGAAATAAAAGAGCCAATAAAGAAGTTGAAAGAACTTAGTATCCAATCAAACAAGTTCTCAATGTTTCTGTCTGAGGTTAGTTCAAATGAAATACTAGAAATTGTAAGAACATTTCAAAATAAAAGATCCAAAGATTGGAATGACATTGATATGTCATTAATTAAAAACACAATTGAGTTCATTGTTGAACCACTAACTCATATATTTAACATGTCTTTTAGGGAGGGCATTTTTCCAAATAACATGAAAATAGCAAAAATTATTCCCATTTTTAAAAATGGAGATCGCCATATATTTACAAATTACAGACCAATTTCATTATTATCCCAATTCTCCAAGATATTAGAAAAACTTTTTGTTAAAAGAATGAACAATTTTATTGGAAAGTTTAATTTATTGCATGAGGATCAATATGGTTTTAGGGCTGGTAGATCTACTTCAATGGCGATAATGCATCTAGTTGATCATATTTCTTCCTCGATAGAGAAGAAGAAATTTACTGTAGGCGTTTTTGTTGATCTTCAAAAAGCATTTGATACATTAAATCACACTATCTTACTTAGTAGGTTACAGAAATATGGTTTTAGAGGAATAGCATATTCCTGGTTAGAAAGTTATCTTATTAACAGATGTCAGTATGTTTATTTCAATAACGAAAAATCTGATATGTGTCCTGTTACATGTGGAGTACCCCAGGGGTCCCTATTGGGTCCTATATTATTTATTTTATACATAAACGACCTTTGTAAAGTTTCTGATTTGTTAAATTGTGTTTTATATGCTGACGACACTACTTTGTATTTATCTGGAGATAACTTGGAAAAGCTTCTTTCAGACATAACAAAAGAATTATCCATAATCAAACAATGGTTTGATTCAAACAAACTGTCTTTAAATCAAAATAAAACCAAGTACATTATATTTGGCTATAGAAAACGGGAAAACATCTCTGAGTTAAAAATTGAGGATGTTGTTCTTGAAAGAGTAAATGAAATAAAATTTCTGGGAGTAATCTTGAATCATACATTATCATGGAAACCACACATAACTTATATTCTCTCTAAATTGTCCAAATCATTAGCCATCCTACATAAAGTCAAATATTTTTTAAACACAGCTACATTGTATATTCTATATTGTTCCTTCATGATTCCTTATTTGACCTATTGTTTAGAAATCTGGGGGCATAGTTACAAGTCAAATACAAAACCTATTTTTATTCTGCAAAAAAAAGCAATTAGAATTGTAAACCACTCTTCATACAATCAATCCACAAAACAAATATTTCCTAAATTAAGAGCAATAAAATTTTATGATTTAGTTTATCTTAGTACTGGAATTTTTATGTTTAAAGTTAAAAAACAATGTGTACCTGCCAAAATACTGAGTTTGTTCGAAATAAAAGTTGATAATTATGATTTTCGAGGTAAAGATATGTTTAAAAAGAAAGTGGTCAGAACTAACGCATTAAGAAATAGTGTTTTTGTTCAGGGGGTCAACATGTGGAATTTATTATCAGACGAACTGAAAAATGCAAAATCCATACTGCACTTTAAGAAAATGTATAAAGTTAAAATGTTTCAAAAATACCTTCTGGACTGAGAGACTTTGGTGGTTGTGAGGTCATTTTGAGAAGTGTTTGTTTTGTTTTTGTTTTTTGGTTTTTTCATCTTTTTTCTTCTCTGATTTAAGGTTCTAACAGTTTGTAGGTAGATGTAATGTTTGTATTCAGGGTTGGGGAAATAAGCCTTGGCTTCACCCAACACCTTTTTCGGTTAATTTTGTTCAATGTTTATGTTATGTTTATTTATTTATTATTATTATTATTATTTTCAATGTTTATGTTGACATTGATCAGTGTCAATGTTTATGTTGATGTTTTTAAGTTTGTTTGTTTAACTTAACCGAAATAAAGTTTCTCACTTTTCATTCAGGATAGTCAAAATGTAATTAAAGATATCTTGAATTAGAGTTTTGACTAGGCGAAATGACGTTGCAGATATCTGTATGCAAATTAGGTCCGCATCGCACTTTAGGGGAGGAGCAGAGCGTGTTGTTCTAATCATTCAAATCGCACCTGCTAACTTGTAATTACCACTGATTAGCACCATGTCGGAGCAGTATGACGGGGTTTTTTAGGGCCAGTTTACAAAAAAATGTTTTGTTTTCTTTAATTACGACTTTTATCTCGTAAATTTAGGAGATAAAAGTGTTGTGGAGTGTCAGTGTGTGTGTGTGCTGAGATGGGGGTGAGCACGGAGCGGAGGTGTGTGCGTTGATACAGTGTGTTCGGAGGACGGAGCACCGAAATAAAAAGGTGTCCCCCTCCCAGAATAACTGTTTTGGAGTCGTTCTTAATCCGCACTGGAGGCTGAGGGTTCCGATCAGGAGTGAACCCCGAAGGAGAATCGCCTTCGGCGGAGGAAATCTCCCCTGCGCTTCTGACCGCAGTCGGAAAGAGAGAAAAGAAAAGGGAAAAACACCAAAGTTTTCCGTTTATCGGAGCCTAGCTTGAAGATGAAATGTGTGGAGCCTTTGGTGAAGCTTTATTTCCGGATAGCTTTAAAACAAAGTGATTCTGAATCTTTTGGCGACTCAAAATCAGATTATTGTCAGTGGAGCCGGCTTTCCGGGGTTCGGTGTCGGTAAAGCGGAGTTTCGTATGTAAAATGAGGAGCTCAGAGACACATTTGGGTGCAGAGGACCGCTGCTGCCTTTATTTTCCTTTTCATTCACCTAACCTGCAGTTCATCTGTCACCTAATGTCATGAACCTGTCATCTGAACACCAATGCGGAAGTAAACAGTGTTAGATACACCTCTCCTACAGATGAAGCGTCTCGATCCAACATAAAACAATAAAGGGGAATGAAAATAGTCTGTTATATTAGCATTACAACGTTGAAAATGCCAAAAAAAGTGCTCATCCTCGGACGGAAGCGTCACAGAAACGTAGAGATCTGGTCTTTAACGGAGAAAGAAAGGATTCAGGTGGACAGCTCCAGGGACACCGACGGCTTCATTGGGGTGCTGGGATCCTGCAAACCACCTGTTACGCCCCCTTGTGTGTCTAGGGGTGCTAGGGGGGGGCATAACATAAAAAAGTAAAGGTTTGGCTACCAAAGTTGACTGTAACAAAAAGCACCAAACAAATGTCTCCATAAAATAACCAAATTTATTTACAAATTAACAAACAACAACCAACAAGAACTAATAGTGAAGCTAAAAGGCTTCAGGGTGAACCCAGGCCAAAATAACAAACAAAACCCCAACTAACTGAAACACGTAATCTTACCTGTACAAAGGAAAAGGAAAAATAAAGACAAAAACTAACCTCCTTAACCTAACAAAAACAGGAGAAAACATGTACTAAAGAAAATGGCGGTTCACCCCTACAGCTTCACTTAAACAAATAACTATAAACCAAAAGACTAATCAGAGTGGGCACAGACAATACAAACTACGAAGAACTAAGAATACAAAATACAAAAGTGCACAACTAAACAAGAGGTGAAATCAAAAACAAAATGGAGAAGCGGGCCAAGCTGCAGTGGAGACTGTTGCAGCAAGGCTCCCCTCTCACGGTGTGGAGGTCCATGTGGTGGTTTTGAAAGGCTGCCTCCACCAGCTTGTCCAATTGGAGGCCACACCTACATGAACCACACCTGCAAATAATTAGACACAAACAGACACACAAAGATCCCCAAAAAACACAAGTCCCACTCTGATACAGAAATAATACAAAAAACACAGAACAAAACCAAATACGGCCACAGCCGTAACACACCCAACAATGAATAAAACATGAATAAATCATAAATCAAACTAACAAGCTTCCAAACATTTAGAACGTTATCAATAAACATTCAGCTCACCTCTTCAACAAAGTTTAGTCGGACTGCTGCTGCTGTGTGGCGTTCACCTGCTGCTCAGCATGCTCACTTCCACTTACGAGTTTTTCCTCATAAATTTACGACTTAAAATCTTGTAATTTTACTTTTTGGGTGGCCCTTAATCTCCGTCGTAGAGCAGCCAGCGGGTGAAGCGATTTTTAATCGTCTTTTTAATCCTGCAGCCCGTGCAAGACAGAAGGAGCTAGTGATGATGACGTATGAGAAATCTTTAACTATCATTCTGCCTAGGCAAAACTGAATTACAGATATCTGCAATTGTCATTTAAGATGTGTGACGAGTTGAATGTCGTTTTCAATGACGTCATTGCAGATATCTATAATTCAGTTTTGACTAGGCAAAACTGAATTACAGATATCTGCAATTGTCATTTAAGATGTGTGACGAGTTGAATGTCGTTTTCAATGACGTCATTGCAGATATCTATAATTCAGTTTTGCCTAGTCAAAACTGAATTATAGATATCTCTATCGGTCGTTTCGACTAGTCACAATTACATTACAGATATCTTGAATTACAATTCCGACTATCCAAAATGTAATTACGACTAGTCAGAAATACGTAGTTGATATCTACAATGTTAATTCCGGATAGTCAAACTTAGCTTTTAAATGTTAAATTGGCCTGCCATATGTGTGAGAGGAAGAGGAAGAGGGAGCGGAAGAAAGGAGAGGAGCGCGTGCAGGGACTGGGAGGGTGGGTGGGTGGTGTTAGGGACTGAGTGAGTGTGAGAGGAGGGGGCTGAAGAACGGAGAGGAGCGGAGCACGTGCAGCGACAGAGAGGAGTGTGAGTGCAGCACGGAGGAGTGTGCATTAACATTGTGTAGCTTCTTTTGTAGAAGAAACATGCTCCCTCCACAGCTCACTGTGACGTTACTTTCTGTTAGGTAGTTAGCCACTCAGCCCAGTGGAAATTTCAGAATAAAAGCACTTCCATTGCAGCTTTACGTCCGTGGTGAGTTAATGTGTTGTGTTGTGAGTTAATGTGTTGTGAGTTATTGTGTTATGTTGTGAGTTATTGTGTTGTGTTGTGTTGTGAGTTAATGTGTTGTGTTGTGAGTTATTGTGTTGTGAGTTAATGTGTTGTGTTGTGAGTTAATGTGTTGTGTTGTTAGTTATTGTGTTGTGAGGTAATGTGTTGTGTTGTGAGTTAATGTGTTGTGTGTATTTGGTCAAAAACCCACACTTAAACCCCTATCCGTCCTGACAGGCAAAGGGAATGGTATCCCACAATTCCTTGCTTTGCTGGATCTAACAGCAGCACCAAAGCCACACCTACTTAATTGAATTAATTTGAATGAAAGTAAAATAACTGTATGATAACTTTGTATTATTTTTTTAATTGACTGAACTAAAAAAAAAAAAAAAAGTATTTTAACCGAAGCAAATAATTAAGTTAGATCAATGTGAAAAAGCTTAGAGCTTTTTCGTCCACTAAATAATCTTCAGATGGACATGCCATGCTCTGTTACCTCTCTGACACCAAACTAACCTTCAACTAAACCCGCTCCAGACCAAGTTATGTTCAGAGCATGAGTTGTTATGGCCATGACATACCCTGAAACATACCTCCGTTTGTGAAACCAAGTGTGGACGAAAATGAAAGTGAAGGCCTTCCAGTTGAGGCTAAAAGTATTTTTAGATTCTCATTCAAATAAAACCTACAGTGCTCAGCCTCAGTCAAAGAAAGGACACTTGTCATTCCAAAGGAATTTGGTTTTGCACAGTGGCCATTAGTGAAGGAGCTGTGACAGCATCCCTCTCCATCACTTCACAAACACAAAGAGAAACACCAAGGCACAGCTGCACAAAAGCATTCGTTAGGATTTCAAAGTAGCACACCTTAGTCTGGTCACTGGTCCATCACACGATCACATGCAAAAGGTACCACACACTCAAACCCGAGGACAATTGAAAATGTGCAGTTAATCAATCAGACATGTTTTTCTCTTGCAGGAGAAATAACGCAAAGAAATCCAAAAATCTAAAGAAGGAAAATGTTAAATCCACACAGAAATACTCCAGCTGGGACTAAAGCCAGGATGTTCTCGCTGTGAGGAACTGCTGTGAAGCTCCATCTCTCCACAGCTTGTGTATTTTATCCATTTTCTGTCATCTTTTTCTTTTAAAGTTTCTCGAAAATCATAAACTTTCACTGGCTTCATATTTCAATAATGAATGGAAACTGGAAAAAGATTCAGCCTTCTTTTTTATGCAGAAAACAGGGTCAAAGTGTATAAATAGTGCAACAGCTTTTTATCTACTTTAAAAAGAAATGTATAAGCTCTTTGCCAAAATCAGATATCAGTTATTCCACAAAACAGTTTAGGAAAACTGACATGAACTTTTTGTTTGTGTCCATAAAGAAACTGTTGGCTCTGGAAGGGGGACCAGCAGTCAGTGAACGCATCATTAAGCTGTCAGATGGTTCTAAAGAGTGAGACACAGATAGAGAATGATGCTTAGAACGGTTAAAAAACACGATTCATTTGTTATTCATGTGGAAAAAAAATTTCTAGACCTTCAAAAAAGATCTTAAACACAACAAACTCTTTTGGCTTTTCCCATCAAGGGTTGCCACAGTGAAATAACCTCTCCTTTGAGGATGAGTTGCATGGTTAACTTGGCAATGTTTTATGCTGGATGCCCTTCCTGATGCAACCCTCTCAATTTATCTGGGCTTACACTGGCACAGAAGCAGAGGGAATAAGGAGCAGCCTGGACTTGAACCCTGGTTTCACGGACGGAAGGTGCTGCAAACCAGCACGAGCTAAACCGGCTCCCTGAAAAAGCTCTTAAACATTTCCACAAAAAGGCTATCATTATTTGCAATTGTTAGACATTCTAGGTTAGGTACATGTTGCTACAGTGGAGGAAAGACGTATTTAATCCTTTGCTGATTTTGTAGTTTTGCCCACTTAATAAGAAATGAACAGTCTGGTTTATCTGAGCAGTGAGAGATAGAAAAATCAAAAAATCCACTTCAAAGAATGTACATTTCTACAGGATTGAGGTCCAGAGACTGGCTGGGACACTCCATGACCTTGATGTGTTTCTTCTTCAGTCATTCCTTGGTTGCCCTGGCTGAATGTTTTGGGTCATGGAAGACCCATCCACCACCCATTTGAAGCCTCCTGGTGGAGGGAAGGAGGTTCTCACTACCCATCCTCCCAGTAAGATGGTGGAGTAGCCCAGTGCAGAAAAAGACCCCCAAAGCATAATATTTCCAACTCCATGCTTGACAGTGGAGATGGGGTCATAGGCAGAATGAGATTCCTCTAAACATGAGGGGCTGAGTCAATGCCAAAGAGCTCTGTTTTGGTCTCATCTGACACAGCTATTCTCTGAAACTCTGAAAGTCATTGGGAAACTTCAGGTGGGCCTGCACCTGTGCCTTTTTAAGCAGAACTTCTTTCCAGGGTCTGCAAGATGTTGAACTATTGCGGTGTGAAGTATTACAAACGATTTTCTTCGTGAATGTGGTTCCAGCTGCTTTGAGATCATCAAAGAACTCCTGCTGTCATGGAAACCTCACCAGGTGAGATCTTGTTCGGAGCCCCCGACTTATGTACAGATGAATTGATGGTCACGTTGTTGCATTTTGTTCTGGTTGCACCAACAGTTGTCACCTTAACCTCCAGCTTCTTGCTGATGGTTTTGTAGTCCATTCCGGTCTGGTGCAGGTCTACAATCTGCTGATAGCTCTTTCGTCTTTTCCATGTTTTAGAGTTTGGAGTTTAGAGTTTAGAGTCTGACTGATGGACTGATTCTGTGGACAGGTGTCTTTTCTACAAGTAATTAGTTCAAACAGGTGTCTTCAATTCAGGTGACTGGTTGATTAGGAGAGTCTGACTAGTCTGTATGAACCAGAACTCCTTATGGTTACTAGAGGATCAAAAACTTAATTCCCACAATGAAGTAGAAAAATAAATGTATGCAAATTCTTTAAAAGGGATATCTTGATTGTCTTTGTGATTTCCTATCTTTCACTGTTCAAATGAACCTACCATTAGTGTGACACACTGTCCATTTCTTTTTAGGCAGGCAAAGCTACAAAATCAGAAAAGGATCAATTACTAGATTCATTCACGTAAGTTTCTACCTGAAATATTTAAATCTTAATTTTTTTTGCAACTTCAGTTGGATGAACAAGTAAAAACGCCTACTCCTACCTAAAGGTTTTTCTATTCATGATTTTTGTACTTGAGTGCACAAAACATTGAAGGAAAATAGAAAAAAAAGCCACGCTGGTCCAGTCATTAGCGATGCTAGCTTTGTGCCCACTTAAAGCCTGGAATGTGCCAAGCAGGATAACCTGCTCCAAACTAAATGTCTAAATTGCAATAAGCTGCATTTTAACTTCTTTTTCAGGGAACTATTGACTTTATTTTTTTTCTTTTTTACTGCTGAAGCGAGGTAAAAGTACGGAGCCCCTAAAGGGAAGTAGTAAAACAAAAAAACTAATTGGTAAGCACCAGTTAGTTTTCTTTTTTTTTTTTACTTCAATTGTTTTTTTTCTTTCTTTAAGGGGCTCCGTAGTAGTCTGGAAAACGTTTCTATGCCTACAAAAAAAACATGAAAAAAGTGCTATTTTGTTATTGATGTGTATTTTTGAGGCCAGCCTCCCATCAGTTTCCTATTGAAGCCATCTCATATTAAAGCAGTTTCTGTGCCACATGCAAAAAAAAATTGCAATTCTTGTTCTTTGTCTATTTTTAGACATATTATATAGCTTTTTTGAGTTTTAGTCAGAAACGGCATAACTGGGCGGCAACTCCAGACAGATTTATTGTCAAAAGAGGGAATACAACTGTTCTTATTAAAACTCCTCATTAATAAACGTCCTAAAGCTAGACTAAACACAGATGTGTGTGTGTTTTTTAAGATGGTAATGTTCCGCCTTGCCCACAGATCTTAGGCTGGTTCTCATTTCGCAACTTTTCAGATCCAAAAGGAAGTATTCATCCTTCCTTCAGTTTCCAGGCTTCTCTCCAGCAGCCAGACTAAAGATGGACTGCTACACTACTGCATTTAACAGGAAAAAATTCCGTTGTTATTCATTTATCATTCATATTGTTGGATCTAATTCTTTTATCTCCAATGTTGCTGTCTTTTTTATGTTTTTTTTAAATCATAAAATTGATTGATAAGCTGAGTGATGATGTTTGAATCCTTAACCCAAACAAGTCCTCTGGTTTATTGATGGGATCACCTTTTTGCCAATTGAACCGATAGCTGCACATATTGCTTTTTTACTTGCTGTCAAAATAATGAATGTCCACGTCCTAAAGACACATGCACCAAGAAATTCAGACTCAGCCAGATGGAGGCCTAAATGTTATGTTTGGTAGGACTGAGCACTTACCTTGGCAGGAGAGTCATGGACAGAGGAAAGTGAATTTCTGTTCCTGCTGCTACAGCAATGATTCTCTCTTCTTTGCTCCTTTTCTAGTGTTTTACTGTGTTCAAGTAAAAAGAAAAATAGGAAGAATGTTGGTTCCTTGATTTGTGCCATTATACCTGGAATTATTGTTGGGACTTTTGATGGTTTTGGGTGTTGTGTTGCATATTGAGTGAGTTTTCATATTTTCAGACCTAAAAAGGCAAACAAATGTATTTTATCAGCCTGTACTTAATGGAGGTAGATGGCACCAATCATCTTTTGGTCACCTGTTTCTGAAGGCATTTACACCAACAGTCCCAACCCCTGTCCCACGGACTGATCTGTGGGACAGTTGGTACCGGGTTGGTCCAGACAAAAACAGAAATATGAAGTATTTATTTATTCTGTTGTATTTAAACTCTGATTCAGAAAAACTATTGAATTCTCTTCACCACGTGACCCATTTTTGAAGCATATCAAGTCGCTCAGTAATGAGTCAAAAACTCCTCCTCTGCTTTCTTAAATTGGCTACACTTTACAAACTGACTTTAACTTAAACCCCCCCAAGCCAGCAAGGTTAGCAAAAAAAAAAAAAACATTTGAAAAGTTGTTTTGGCAGAAAAGTATGGAGTTATTTCAGTCTCAATAATCAGAAATGCACACAACCGGTTTTACAAATACACACGCTCCGATTCACAAATGTCATTTTATGCAAACGTGAAAAATGAATTCGGAAATACACACCCTGTGTTTCACAAACACACACATTGTGTTTCACAAATGCACACTAAATGTTTTACAAATGCACAATAAGTTTTTCTCACAAATGTGCACACTGTTTTTCACAAAAACATTTTAGAAATTCACAATAAATGTATCAGAAATGCACAGTAAGTGCTTCACAAACGTGATTTTTAGGTACACATGTGATGTGAACTCACAGATCATTCGAATTGCAGAATGTGCATTCAAAATCCCGTTCTCGTTTGTGAATCTCCCCGTGTGTGTGAGAGATTTTTCTACGGTGAATATTGAGACTCATCTGACGGAGCAGGCTGACTAATGTCACCATTGGCTAGTGAATCTGTCAATCAAACTCATCGGCAAAGCAGGCGGGTTCGCATTTAGCCAATCGAATGGCCCCTTACACTCCTCACTTTCAAAGTGACGAGGGAGGGAGCTGTTCAGCACAGCAGTTGAAAGGACGCAGGCGGCAAATATGGCGGAGAGTTCTTCCGAACGGGATCAGTCTCAGCCCGTAAGTAATGCACTTATTTGATCATTCCCTCGTTGTACGTCCTGTAATGTTATTGAATACTAAGTTGAAGCGTTCTCCTTGGCCAAGTGACATGTGTGAATGCTTTATGAACATTTCAGCCGAGTCGTTTGCAAAGTAACCCCACCGCATATTAGCTTAGCTTAGCCTGTGCGGTCATATTTTTTATGAAAGCGGGGGAGGACTTATGATGGTTTTGTCAAGTTTTATACTTGGCATACCAGCTCTTCACACAACACGAGTAACTACAACCAACCAGGGGCCTCGAAACTAGCCGGCTTTCGACTCAAATTGTGCTGCCTGCCCTGTGAGTGAGAGGGAAGTTTAAGCCGGTGTCGGTTCAAGCTAGATATACAACCAATGTAGGTTCTTAACATGATTCATAAGGAACTAAGGGGAAAAACATGCCGGATTTACAGCAGCACAGAAAGTTTAATAAAAAGTATTGATTTGGAGACGGGGATTTGTTTAAACACTGATGCTATGCTATGCTAACTAGCTAGTAAGTTAGCTGTTCCGTGTGCTGCCTTTGTGTAAACGCGATCCGGGTTAAAGTTAGACACAGTCTTTTCACAACCCAGACTTTAAGACGGGGTGGATATGTGCAGCAAAGTTAATTCATATGACATTCATGAAAAAGGCATTTTTTTAAATATAACAGACGTGAATCCACTGTTGAGGCTGCTTTCATTCATTAGTTTCTAACGTTAGAACCCGTATTGTGCTAAAAAGCCCTGTGAGATTGTGTCAGAGTGACAGCCACTAAATTCCCCCTATCTTTACTTCCAATGAAGTAATGACAAGAATCCCAAACATTATGTTTTTAGGCTGTTTTGTAGTCGATAAGTAGTCACAGAAAGGGCGGATGGGAGAAATCAGCTGTCAACAGTGATTTGAGTAGAAGTTACTGTAAGTATTACACACAGGCTTCCTGTGATCAGTGTTTTGTCTCTGATTTTTTTAAAGCTGTTCTTTACTACAAGCTCAAATTATCATAGCAAGAGTGTTTAAAAAAATTCCCTTTCTAATATTTGAAAATTATGTAATTTAATCTCAGACAGCTAAATTATCTAATCCATGTTTGTCGTGTTTTTATTTATTCTCTAGGAATTGCTGAAGCGTGACATCCTAAATACTGTAGCGTCCCACTGACGCAATAATGAAGCGGAGGCGACCGTTTCTAACCGTGAGGCTTTTTAATGACTTAGGAACAGTTACTGTCGGCCGTAACCACGCCAAATACAGCACAACGATAATCAGAACTTTCCATCAAAGCATCCATCCTCCCCAACCCCCTCATGCACCCGCGACCCCTCCTTTATTGTCTGCTCCTCCGCCCATTCTCCCGCTCATCCAATCACACTGGAGCAACGATGTAACCCAGAACACATTAACAGAGCCCCAAAAACGTTAGTCGCTACAATACCTTTCTATTCTATTCTATTTGATATTTTATCATCCTATTGTATTACTGTTTTATCAATTGGGAATTTAGCATTTTTGCCCCTGTAAATATCTGTCAGTTAAAAGTATTTGTACTTGTATTCCATAGCACTTGTACCTGAAGATGGCAGACAACAACTGTGCAGACTTGGCCTTCTTCAGCGACACTGTGAACGTGTATGGCTTTTCTCTGAGGTATTCATGTTGTTCATAAAGAAATCTTTTATTTACATATCAGGCAGTATAAGCACTTGGTTATTTGTACAAAAATAAAATAACTTTTTTTAGACTCCTCTGAAAACAAAGGAAACTCTAAAACTCTTTCCCCTCATCAATAACATTTTACCCCCCCTTAACAGTCTCTCTCACCTCAGTTTTTTCCCCAGTGATACATGTAACCCACTCCTGCAATTTATCTAACCTAGAAATTCTACTTATTGGCATCATACATAAGAACATTACATTTTAAATTGATGTGTACCATATTGGCGATGCATTTGTAATTATTTGTTTGAGACATGATTTTCATGTTATTGTCAGGATGAGAGGAGAAAATGTGGGCATAGCCGAGTTAATGCTCACAGTACGTAGAACTGACACAAACAGCTTCATTGCAGGAAAAGTGTACACGCGATCAACGGTGAGTTGAACCTAGTTTTAGACGCTTTAATATATACATAAAAGTGAATGATGTATTAAAAATAAATCTGACAATATAATATTTCTTTTTGCTTTTATCCAAATACAGGATTGAGCCCCTCTGGTGTGATGTCTTCATGAGTGTTACTGGTTTATATTACAACATCCTGCACTCTCCTGAGGACCAAGACTTGCCCAATATCAGTAACATCACGTATTCTGCCGCCATTGCATTTTCCTACCACGCATTCAGGCCAGTTTGGATGTCTTTAGTGACGCGTGGGACAGCCATCCAATCAGGACGGAGCAAAGCATGACACCAAATCAGCTGTGGCAGTTGGGCTTGACCCAGAACCCTGTTTCTGATCCCCGGGTAAGTGCTTTATTTCAGTGTTTTTCAACCTTTGTTCACTTGTTCCACGGTCTGACACCGGACTCTGTGGAAAGCTACACCGCTAAAGACGAGCTTTAGCTGGTATTTTTGTTATAACTGAGCGAATTTATCAGCAGAATTAAGAACAAGGAAGGGAAAACTTTAACCACTTCTGATTGGTCAGACTGATGACATGTGATTAAGCCTTCAAGAATGATTGGTGGAGACAGTTAAAGGGGCGCGACTTTTCCTTACACAGTTATAGCTGCAGCTAAATCGCGGTACCGTCAACCTTATCAAAATGTATTTTATAGAATTAAATAAACACAAAGAAAAAGTCATTTTAAGATCTTTCATATTCCTAACTTCTCAGTGTTTTGTCAGTGCCTGTTTGGATGAACAAAGAGCTGATTTCCTGGAGATGGGAAATGTTTTTAGATCAGTGAAGTAGGGCAATTACCCACTTCACACTTGACCATCTCCCACGGCACACTAGTGTGCACACTAGTGTGCCGTGGGACACACTGGTTGAAAAACACTGCTTTATTTAATCTCACTGAACTGGACAACTGATTTGTGTGCAGTTCGACTAAAGTGGAAAGTATCAAGAACAGTATAATAAAATCTCAATGACTACAAGGAATTTTCATCAAAAATGAATGAAAAGTATTATTGTTGTGTGGTGCAAACTATTTCCCTAAATTGTTTGGTTTTTAAATAAAGTAGGAAGAATAGCACATCCGCAAGTTCAAAATGCATCACAATGCATGGCATTATGAGCTATCAGATGTACTAATCTCACTACTTTGTTAAGAGTCACTTATTTGCAACTTAAAAACAGTTATGGAGATATGAGGTCTGCCTGCAAGCAACAATATAAGTAATTATTAGTGGGTCTCTGTTCCTACATAATCTAAAACATTTAAAAAAACAGTGCTGTTCATAAACAGCATCTTTTTTTTTTTTTTTGTCAGGGTATGCTGGTTCCAGAGATTGAATGGGAGGAGAGTGGATCCATGGCTGAACCTCATCCTGGGATCAATGTCCTGGTATGGGACAGTCCTCTTTTGGGTCCACAAATGTTGGAACTGCAAGACGACATCAACCCATTGTGGAATTCAGACCGTTTGGGAGTGGACCTACATCTTTACTGTCCAGTGTGTTTAGAACTTAATTTAGGTGACATAATTACATACAGAAGAAGAGAGACTGAGGGGAGGAAGACAGAGTTCAAATCAATACTGCTGTATTGTTCAAGGGACTTCATTGTATGTAAGGATGTTATGAAAATTAGTTCCAGTTTAAATAAAATTCAAATCAGTAGAGATCCCACCTTTTGCTTAAATTTTGATGTTTTAATCTGTCCATGTTTTCACTGAATTTTACTCTGCAATAAAGGGTGAATGTTTGCACTTTGTTGTTCTATGACCATCTTTTGTTGTGTAGTATTTAACTATCTATAAAACCCAGAAAGATGAGGATCTTTTTTGCAAGGGTGACCTGGCCAAGAGGTGTATATGTATATGGTTACAATATAAAATCAATGACATTTGAGTTATTAAAAAAATAAAATTAAGGTCTGGCAAAGTGACTTTGGGCTGAGCAGGGGAGGTGTATTGGGTATCTGTGATTGACAGTGAGATGAACTCGAGGTAATGTAGTCCCACTGCGTGATACGGAGCAAAGTGATGCCAGTTTCTCCACAGAACCTACTGTGGAAGTTAAAGATTTTTCTCCTCCACCTTCAGATGATCAAGACCGAAGGGAACCGTGTCTGAGTGTTGAAATGACGCTAGCATGAAAGCTAAGAGAATAACGTACAAACAATCCCGAGTGAAACGTTCATTGTAAATCTCATGACCAGGACAGAGTTCGATGGATTCAATGTCAACTACATTCAACCACTGTTGCCTTGCTTCCAGGTCCACTGAAAAGTTGCACAAGCCAGTAATTTTTGACAACCGAAGGCAAATAAACCGACAAGCCATGCTAAAGCTAACACGCTAACGACCGACTGGTACAGAATCAAACATGGGCGGAGCTTTTGCCACCTGCAGAAAGCATAGAGAAAGTGTAAGGGGCCATTCGATTGGCTAAAAGCGAACCCGCCTGCTTTGCCGATGAGTTTGATTGACAGATTCACTAGCCAATGGTGACATTAGTCAGCCTGCTCCGTCAGATGAGTCTCAATATTCACCGTAGAAAAATCTCTCACACACACGGGGAGATTCACAAACGAGAACGGGATTTTGAATGCACATTCTGCAATTCGAATGATCTGTGAGTTCACATCACATGTGTACCTAAAAATCACGTTTGTGAAGCACTTACTGTGCATTTCTGATACATTTATTGTGAATTTCTAAAATGTTTTTGTGAAAAACAGTGTGCACATTTGTGAGAAACACTTATTGTGCATTTGTAAAACAGTTAGTGTGCATTTGTGAAACACAATGTGTGTGTTTGTGAAACACAGGGTGTGTATTTCCGAATTCATTTTTCACGTTTGCATAAAATGACATTTGTGAATCGGAGCGTGTGTATTTGTAAAACCGGTTGTGTGCATTTCTGATTATTGAGACTGAAATAACTCCATAGAAAAGAGCCAGTTAGTATACAGAAGAGCCTTTGAATTTATTGAAAAAAGAAATCAGCATTTAACAGGAAAAAACAAGGAGTCTTAAAAATATGGATTTATTGAGTTGTTTCAACACACCATAATGATATTGCAGTACATTCAGGAACAAGCTGTCAAATGTTACAAGGAGGCTGCTGATCAAATTGTGGATTTACATTTATTATATTTAGAAAACATAGTGACTGTTATCTACTATTTATCTGTCCCACCTTAAAAGTCAGCGTCTGATTTTTTTTTAGCCGACACTTCGACAGTTAGATTAAGGGAAAATCTATTTCACATTTGCTTGTTTTTTAACTTGTTCTGTCCAAAAACTGAGCAAACAGCTGAGAGCTGAAGGTCTTTTGTGTTGGACAGATTTGACTATTACAATAAGGGGTTGTGCATCTTCTGATAGCTGAAGTGTATATCTGTATAAACCTCTTTTGTTTTGTTTTATTATTTTTTATTTGTTTATTACATTTCATGTTTTGTATATGTTTTTCTTTTTTTTACAGAGGGAAGAGAGAGGGGAAAGGTGTGAAAAAGAAGGGGTTCGAAGAAAAAAAGAGAGGGGGGGAAAAGTAAGGGGATATGAGTGACAAGCTGATAATTTCAGTAAGTTATGATATTAAGTCTCTCAACATTAAGGCTAGATCAGCTGGAAAGAAAAATGTTACATCCAAGAATGAAAACCTTACACAAAGATAAGCTTTTGTAACCGACCATGGGTCATACTTAAGGATATCTGATGTGTCCATCAATACACTTGGGGTTAGGAGCGAGGAATAAAGTAGACAGGGATCACTGTGACCGTGTGCAGGTGCAAGCAGGGGCGCAACAACCGCTACCTAATTTCATAGGGGTATGCTGCCACGTAATCCCCTCCACCACCAACACACACACTGACATAAATGCGCATTATAAAACACCCCATCCACCACTCTTAAAGCTACACCTTGTGGAAGTGAAATGTTTTGCACTGTTTGTGTGTTTCCTTTTATGTCCTTTTATGTCTTAAAATAGCTTTCATGTTGCTTGTGGTGCTGTTGCTGTTGGATGTAGTAAATCATTAGACCAGTAAATTCATTCTGCGGTTCCCAATGGTTAATTTTTAAAGTTAAAAGCAACTTAAAAAATATTCAGGTTTTTCAAAACAAAATGCAATCTATTAAACACCTTCCCCACTGCACCTCTCTGTTCTTCTCCCTCTTCATCATCAGCTGATCTTGTCGCTTTCTGTCTATCGTTATCGTCATCTGAACCTCTCTCCTCGTTCCTCTCTGTTGGGACTGACTTGTCATGGATGTCTGCACTTGTTTTCCCAAAATAAGTGAACAGGTGGTCAAGCAGAAGTTCAAACCAGAGTGAGCATCTAGGTTATTGTGACTTTAATAGTTTAATGATTCCTACCTGAAGTCAACTCTGCTCTCTTTTATATCAGATGCATCACCAACCTCATGTCTGTCTCCTTCACCTCCTTCTGTGTTCTTCTCCACTAAATCATATAGCCAAGCAAGAATTGTTTAATGTTTTAAATAAATTAAACATTTGCTAGTGCATTTTTTTTTTAAACTGAAGAATACTATTTAAAAATGACTGACTTAGTATTAACTGGTTTTGCCCTGAGCGTCCACCAGAAGACCAACCTGCTTCTTTCCTCCATCTGTCCTGATTCTTTTTCTCTCTTTTGTCATCATTCTCTCCATCTTCACAGCTGTTTGATATTAACTTTGTGTTAGGCAGATTTTAAAAGAATACAGAGACTAAACTATATGTAAAAATAGAAACATTTTTAATTTTAAATTATATTTTTGTTGGATATCACTTAGTGGTGGGATAGAATAGAATAAATTTCTTTATTGTCAAACATTTCCAAATGTTCAACTGAAATCCAAAATTTCGCTGAGCCAAAGTGATATTAAAAGCAAAAGCCTCTAAACTAAATAGTCACTCACAAAAAATAATTATCCAAACTTTTAACATAAAAAGAAACAAAAACACCATCTAACCCACCATCACACATATTTCTCCCTTCTGCCCATAGGAGCAGCTTTTATCATCATTTAGTGCTGTTACAGTCATGAGATAAAAACTTTTTCAGTATTTGATACATCAACTTAAAGAAATTATTTATGTCTGTCTGAAACAAACTCAGTACAAACAAGCTCCTTTATTTTTTCTTCATGATTGTGATGATGCTGTAAATCCTGCCTCAGTACAGCTGATGACCATAGTAGCTTTAGCCTGAATGTTTTTCAAGCCTGTTTTCATCACGGTTATAACGTACCTGCTGTCTCTCAACCATTTAGAGAAACTTTTCTTCATTCACACCACATCTTTGTCCCTCGTGCGTTTTCTGTTTTCAGCCCCAGATTGTTTTTTCCTTTGCCTTTCCATTTAACCCGCACTGTCATCAAATGATCACACAATTCAAATCAAAACAATCAGACGCGAGGGAGAGCACGCTCCAGCACGCTCGATTACGCTCTCTGTTCAAGACCCGAGTGAGGGAGGGAGGAGCAGCTACAGCGGGGGGCCGATCAGTTACGACGTGCTTCTGGTACTGATCATATCGTGCAAATATATGTCCACAAAGAGCTGTGAAATTAAAAAATACGGACTATACATGATTTTCACAACTTCAGTTTGGCGCCCCCTTTGGCCGGTGCCCCTATGCGACGCACATGCTGCACACCCACTTTTTGCGCCCCTGGGTTCAAGTGGGGGTGGAGATGCAAGCACACTGCTGAACTGTACCATGTGTTCATTAGGGGGAGCAGATCCTCCCCAGCTTGATTGGCTGGACCAGGAGTGTGGGGGCAGGAGACCCCCACTGTCGCCAGAGCAAGGGGAGATCGCCCACCCACCCGGCCAGGTGCAGCCCCCTGGCACAGCGGAGCACGGGTCCCCAAGGGAACAGGCAGGTGCACTCAGCCGTACCGGACGGCAGACGTCGCGGCCACTGGGCGCTGGACACAGAGACGCGGGCCAAAAGGACCCAGGAGCCGCCTACCAGCCAGCCGGAATCTCGGCACCACAGGCCAGGGCAGGCCCAGGGGCCCGACCCAGGCAGCCCAAAGATTACGACGCGACCACAGCTCCACCCCCTACCCCCTACGACACTTCTGTCCTCTACTACCCCCCTCACCTTACACCTTCCTCAACCCCTCATCCCGTATTTGCTTTCATTGCCCTCCCCACCCTGCAGAGGGGAGGGTGAGCCCCAGCAGGCCCTGGTAAGGCAGGCCCCTGGGCCTGTCCCCACCCATGCATTCTCATACACAATCTTCTGGTTGTAAATCTATATCACATTTGAATGGTTTCTACACAAAATGTAGTGAACAAAAAAAGTTTAAACCAACTGCTGATATTTTATAGAGGATGAAGATAAACTTTATTCTCAAAAGGGAAACTGGAGGCAAAAAAAAACAGACGCCCACTTTAGTTTCATTCAGGCCGGTCTGTAAAAATATTGTGTGACATTGAATCGGTCTGTGGCCTGAAAAAGGCTGGACACCAATGATTTACATCTCCCCACACTTCTGTTTGGCCCTTCTCTGGGCCACCTCCTCCCACCCTTTTAACCCTTTAATGCAGAAGATGTCGTCGGCGACATCTAAACAACACACACTCTTTGACGTACTGTAACTCTGCGACCGTTTATGTGATCAATGTGAATCAGATGATTTTGATGAGAAGAAGCAACACATTACATTAAGTAACATAAAGTGTTGCGGAACAGCTCAAAGACGCTTTTCTCCAGAATCAGCGGATTTACTTTGATTGCGTTAGCACTTTACTATTGAAAAGTGTTACATATCAAAGTGAGGCTGCTTTTCCGCTGGAACTAAATGCAGTTGAAGAGTTAACGGTAGTCGAAATAATGTGAACAATAGAGCTGAAGCTCTGGTGTTAAAAGTCAAAAATAGAATTGTGATGATTGGTGCCAACTTGTTCAGTTTTTCTTGTTTGCTTTAGTTCTTCATTAAAGCCTGACCCTCCTTTTGGGCCCTCCTCCTTCTCCAGCCCCCTTTAATGATGGCACCAACACATGGTGGTTCCTGTTTGGCGACATGGGAATTTTTCAAAGCACTTTCTTTTATGTTAGGATCAATGTGTTATTTTGCTACATGAATAAAAAAATAAATAAAGATGATTCACCATACGTCTCCCTTCTGAAACTACTGATTTTCAAAAGTGCTGGTATGCAAGAACTTTTATGAATTTGACAATTTAAAAAGGTGTTGCAAGCATCAGCTGTCACTTCTTTCTTTTTTCTTTGACTAATGGCTGGATTTCTCTGGATGGATGTTGCTATAACCCTGTGTGTATCCACACAAACTATTTGCTCTGACTTGCCATATCAGCGGGTATCAAACTCTGTTCATTTAACAAAAAATACCAGTCTCACCAATGAGGCAACAGAGGCCCTTTGCTTGAAAATACATTTCAATACAAGCAACATTCATCATTTTGCTAAATATAAATGAAATGTTGAGCTCCACATTCTGAGTTCCACCAAACTCATGTTTAATTTACTTCTAATTTTCAAAGAGTGCAAAGTTGGTCGAGTTTATTTAAAGTTAATTAAAAGTTCCAGAAAGTGTGTGTGAATAGTTTCTTTTTCTACTCCAGGATTGAAGCGTTCACACTGTCCATCATCTGTATTCAGGCTGCAAGGTGGGGGAACAATTAGGCACACTAATCTCATGAGGGCAAGCATTTACCTCCCTATGAATAATTTAGCATTTAACCAACTGAAGCAGATAACAACTAAATACATTTGAGTCTGCCAAGAGGAGGCAGAAGCAGCAAGTGTTTGTATTACTGTGGCAGAGGGAAAAAAAGGAGACGGGGAGTTTCTTCCAAAATGCAATCAGCTTAATGTGTGGAGCTGGCAAATGTGGAAGAGCATCAATTGTGAAAAGGACCATGAGCTCCATTTCAGCTTTGTCTCTGTTGGGCTTTTCTATGGGAAAGTAAACAATATAAATACATTTTTACTTTTTTTTGTGGTATTTTTAACATGTTCTTTTGGTATTTTTGTGATGATGGTGAAAACATATAAAGAAAATTAAGCTTAAAATTGCATATCTGAGTTTATCTTTATTCAAGTTGTCGTGAATCAGGTGCAGATGAAAAAATGCTGTTTGAAAAAAATGGATTTGTGACGTCGAAAATGCACTAGGCGAGCCACAAGCTCTCTGCTCTGCTCCATTCTGATGCATAGATCATGCAGAGAAATAGATCCATGTACGTCTTTGTTTTCCTCGTCTGAGCGGTATCTGTCTCAAAACTGATGGACAGCTCCAATATTGCTCAATGGTTAAGTGTGAGGGGATGTGAGCTAAGTGTGAGGGGATGTGAGCTAGTGAGAGAGAGTATAAACAGACTACGTATTGTATAAACGCAATGCAACTGTTAACATGTTTTATTCCACTGTACAAATACGCCAATAGGTGGGGACTATTGGTGTAAATGCCTTCCAAAAAGTGTCAATATTTTAATACCAGTGTGGTAGTTATTGTATTTTTGGGGACTGTATTGCTAATTTAGTAAGTGGATGTCTATTTATACAGGGCCTTTCTCAGATCAAATCAGAGAGTGCTTCTCAATAGTAAAAGAGAGCATATAATCAAACAGAATATAGAATCAAGACTTAACAATCAGCCCATTCGTAGGAGAAACTCAAACAAGGATTTAGTCTCCATTTCAGGACAACACAAAGCTTTCCAAATAAAAATGCTTGACCTGTATTTTAAAAACACTCAAAGGAGTTGATCTGTCATAATGATAAAGGGAGGGCATTCATGTATCAACAGTTTATCAGAAATTTGCCACTGTGTTGTGGACGGGACCTTCCTACCCAATCCTGGGAGCTTAATGCTTTCCCACTGATTTTCTGCATCACAAATACATCTACTATTGATTCTCAATGAGTTGAATAAAGACATACTCGGAAATGCAATTTTAAGTTAAATTTTCTGTAGATCTGTCCCCCATCATCAGAAAAATACCACAAGCACATGTGTAAAACACACAAAAGAAAAACATAAACAACTCAATAATTTTAAAGTGTCAACTCAAATACAAAGAAATTCCCTGTTTTGTTTAGGAAACAGATGAACTTCTTGGAAAGTATGTCCCGTTACACCAAAGCAAAAGAAGCACAAAATTCCACACAAAGAACACCACAGCAATAGCCAACAAAATGAGAAATTAAAGCAAAGACACAATGTCACGTCAGTGGCTTTCAGTTAGAGGGAAATAGAAATCAGAAAACGTGTTGTTGGCAGAGATGTGAGCATGTGGAGATGCTTATTGATACATACAAAGGTAGACGTGGAGCATTACTTTCCAGCTGTGGAAAATGTTCTCTTTTCTTTGTCATGCTTTCCTTTTTCTGATTATTTTTCTGGAGATTTTCCCAACGAGGAAACAGAGGTTGTAACTGCAGGATGCCTCACACTCTTATGAGTGCAGTTTGGAGGACACCAAATTGATTGAAGGCCTAAAGGTTTGGGGTATTTTATGCTATATCACATCTATCAGAAAATCCTGTTAGTTCATGAACTGGAGTTCAAGGCACATGGGTAATGCTGCAGACAGGGTCACAATCATTAATTGTAAATCCTGAGCAAGCTGTTTTTTCCTAGCTCAGAGGAGTCAGTAAACACTTCAACAAAGGAACAAAACACTTTACTAAGATATTTATATGTCTGCTTTTTACAGCCTGGGTTGAGATAGAAAATGACTCACCTCTGGATTCAACCAAATCAAATCAATATAGTCTCCATTCTTTTTTTGCAATCCTTCAGGACAACATTACAATATTCCTCCACCCACAGTCGTGACTTTAACTGATGCTGTAACTTTGGCCCTTAACTCAAACTGTCTTTTTTCTGCTGAGTCAGGAAAGTCCAAAATTTAAATCATTACTTTCAGCCATTTCAGCAAATCTTCATGGAAAAGCACAGTTTAGGTTTAGAAAAACTTTTGGATGAAAAACTGGTAAAAAGAAAAGTTTATCACAACTTACTGCTGGTTATTGTAACTCTCAGTTTAACAAAGGGTGGCACAACAGGAAATAAGGTTAGGCAAAATTTCACATAGAGCCCCGCAAACTTGAATGATCTTTTTTATATCATGAAAAATGAAATCTAATAATTAAACGTGTTGGGTTTTGTTCCATGAAATTTACACACGAACACATGCAAGCCACATGCAGTGCAGAACACAATAGGCTTTCTTTGTAAACTCCACTGTAAAATATATATATATATATATATATATATATATATATATATATATATATATATATATATATATATATATATATATATATATATATATATATATATATATATATATATATATATATATATATATATATATATATATATATATATATATATATATATATATATATAAAGGCTCCTAGCCTTGAGCAGCCGCCTAAAGAGGTACACAAGAGACAATGAAGCCAGACGAATAAACAGGCTCTTCGCAACTCAACCTGCAAAAGTGTACGCTCAGTGGCAGGGTCAGAACAGCCGAGCAGACCCACCAAGGCTGGAAACTGAACAGTACTGGAAAAGTATATGGGAGAAAGAGACAGCACATAACAGCAATGCCCAGTGGCTGGTCTCTCTGAGAAAAGAACATAGCAACCTCCCTGAACAGAATCCAGTAACCATCACAGTGGCTGACATCCAAGAAAGAGTCTCAGGTATGAAGAACTGGACAGCACCGGGCCCTGACATGATACATGCCTACTGGCTAAAGAAGCTTACCGCACTCCACGAGCGCCTGGCAGCACAAATGAACCAGCTGCTTAGAGATGGGACACACCCCGAATGGCTAACGGAAGGGCGAACGATCCTGATCCAGAAGGATCCCTCAAAGGGTGCAATCCCATCCAACTACCGGCCAATAACCTGTCTGTCCACAACATGGAAGCTCATGTCAGGCATCATTGCAACCAAGATAAACAGGCACATGGATCAATTCATGAGTAACACACAGAAGGGCATTGGTAGAGACTCCAGAGGAGCCAAACACCAACTCCTGGTCGACAGAACAGTCGCCCAAGACTGCAAATCACGACACACCAACCTGTGCACAGCCTGGATTGATTACAAGAAGGCCTATGACTCAATGCCACACACATGGTTCACTGAATGCTTGGAGCTGTACAACATCAACAGGACTCTAAGAGCCTTCATAGGAAACACAATGAAGCTGTGGAAAACCACCCTTGAAGCCAATGGCAAGCCACTTGCACAAGTGTCCATCAAATGTGGGATATACCAAGGTGATGCTCTGTCCCCACTGCTGTTCTGCATAGGTCTGAACCCCCTCAGCCAAATAATCACCAAGACTGGCTATGGATACCGACTCAGAAATGGGGCCAACATCAGTCACCTCCTCTACATGGATGACATCAAGCTATATGCTAAGAGCGAGCGTGACATTGACTCCCTGATCCACACCACCAGGATCTACAGTACTGACATTGGGATGTCATTCGGGCTCGAGAAATGCAGCCGAATGGTGACAAAGAGAGGCAAGGTAGTCCACACAGGAGGGGTCTCACTCCCAGAAGGAACAATAACAGACAAGTTGACAAGTTGCAAAGACAAGTTGCTGCACCAAGTTTTTGGGGTGCAAATCTCAGAAGAGCTGTCATGGAACCACAACACTGTCACTGGCCAAGAAAGCCCAACAACACCTGTACTTCCTCTGCAAACTGAAGGCTAGAGCTCCTTCCACATCATACAGACCTTCTTCAGTGGTGCCATCCAGAGCGTCCTGACCAGCTGCATCACTGTGTAGTACAGAGCCTGCACCGCTTCCTGCTGGAAGTCTCTGCAGCTCATTGGAGATCAATTGTGTCCCTCTCACTGGCCTTTTGGACATTTACCACTCTCCCCTCACCCTCAAAGCCATTAGGATTGCAGGGGACCCATCACATCCATCCTAGAGCCACTTCAGCCTGCTGCCATCAGGGAGGAGACTTTTAAGTCACTAGGCCAGAACCAGCAGACTCAAGGACAGTTTCCTTCACCAGTCAATAGGAAACTCAACTCCCGCCCATGCAGCCCTACCCCCTCTGGCCCCACCCCCTACTACTTTGAACTTCAACTGAAAAACTTTTTTACCTGCATCAGTACAGCATCTTAACCAAATACTGCAATCACCCACTCCTCAAGATACTATCTCTAGATCTGTGGTCACTTTAAACTATCGCTTTAAACGATCTCATTGCCACCTTTGCACTGACCTATTTTAGTAATTGTTATTATTATTTTTATTTTATAGGCTGTTTGCACTGTGGGTTAAGAGAAAAGAAATTTAATCTGTACTGTGTATCTTGTGTATTCAGTATATTATTTGACAAATAAAGCTAACTTGACTCATGAGCTAAATTAGACCACAGAATGTATTATTCTCTTCCTGAAGCAGAGTGATTCTGTTTGATTATTTTTATACTAAATGCAAATACAGCATTATAAACACATATTTTCTTTTAATTAAATCACAGAAACTGTAATGAAACACAGGAGATCAGCTGTGTTTTGTTTTCCTTCAAAGCTTTTCTTCAGTGACTGAGAGGTGAGACCAAAGTTGGGAAGAAAATAATAAAGGACGAACATGCAGTCACCTGGGGAATCAATCTCAGGCCTGATGAAATTTTCTGTGAGTTTCCTTTACAAGGTACTTCAGCCTCAAAGGTGGAGAACATAGTCCATCCTTTTTGTTTTCATTTGTGGATTCTTCCCCAAAAACATAACCCAATCAAATGAATCAATACTGCACGGCTCTGGTAACTTAAGATAAGTTGGACATAAACACAATTATGTGACTTTTTTGAGCCATTGAGAAACGTTTTTTGGACAGTTATTGGTCAAATGGATGAGCTGCTGTTGCATGGTTTGTGTCTTAAATGAACAATAAAAAACAAACTTGAAATACTGCAATCAATATAGTCTGACATGCAGAAAAAAAACTAAATAAATATACAAAAACTATTGATATAATAATACAAAACATAAAAATAGAAGTTTTTAATGGCCATTTATTGATTTTATGCCTAAATATTTGTTCGGATCCCAGGGCTGCTACCACAGCAACAAAATGAATCCTCTGGAAAACAGAGGTCAGAGTCAAGCAACAATCAATATTTTGCAAGAAACATTTTCTGTGTTCCCATTTGTTTCAATTCACTGAGTGCACAACGATGTTTAATTAATTCAAGTACTGGTCTGTCACTTTATGAACATTCACATCACAAAAAGAAATCAACATAATATTTTGTCATTGCTTCAAATAGAGTCCAAACAACTGTCATATCAACAGTTTAAGCATTAACTGTCGCAGCTCTGGTCACACACAGTTTATTTGAAGCTCAAATATAACTTGTGAATGAAATTTTAGCCATATAAATTCCCATTGTTACATGTTTACAAAAGAATAATTTAATGTTAATTTTTATACGTGCATATAAATAGACTTTTCTTTGAAAGTGGTAAGTCGAACATGTGTTTTCAAGGCTGGTGTGACTGTACCACAACATCTAACAAAATGGTTTAAGACCTTCCTCTTCCAAACATTCCTAGACTACCAGCCTAGAGGCACTGTCCCCGACTGCCACGCAATGTGGCAAAACCTGAGTCCTCACTCTATACTTCCTCAACAGAAGACGTGTTGGCGAGTTGAAGGATACCTTTAAAGTATTTCTTTTACCACTGTCATCTGTTGAGGTCAAGAGCTCACCATCCGTACTGTATCATTGGCAAAGAACTGCTTACTATTCCTATGATGCTGAATGATTGCCAGAATATTTTGATGCCAGCCAAAAGTCCTTTTCCATGGCCTTCCTAAACTCCTCCCAGAAGTAAGTTTTTGCCTGCACACCAGCCCCCGCAGCATGCTACTCAGACTACCAATACCTATCAGCTCTTCTGGAATCCTACAGGCTTGATATGGATCCTTTTTTGTTTGACGGTGTCCCTGAATTTTGGCGACTACATCTAGGTTTGTGGATTGTAGCCCCACACGGCACTAGAGACTTTATGGCCACAGATTCGAAGATTTGAAGATTTTGCTGTGAACAGACAACATGCGGTCAAAGGAGCTCTCCATGCAGGTGAAAGGAGCCACTATTAAGCTGAGAAAACAGAAAAAAACCATGCCAGAATTTGCTTCAGTATTAGGAGTGGCAAAATCAACAGTGTGGTACATCCTGAGAAAGAAAGAAAGAAAGCACTGGTGAACCCAGCAACGCAAAAAGACCTGGATGTCCACGGAAGACAACAGTGGTGGATGATGACAGAATCATTTCCATGGTAAAGAGGAACCCGTTCACAACAGCCAACCAGGTGAACAACACTCTCCAGGAGGTAGGCGTATCAATATCCAAGTCTACCATAAAAAGAAGACTGCATGAAAGTAGATACAGAGGGTAGACTGCAAGATGCAAGCCACTCATAAGCCTCAAGAACAGGAAGGCTAGATTGGACTTTGCTAAAAAGCATCTCAAAAAGCCAGCACAGTTCTGGAAAAACGTTCTTTGGACAGATGAAACCAAAATCAACTTCTACCAGAATGGTGGCAAGAGAAAAGTATGGAGAAGGCGTGGAGAAGCTCATGATCCAAAGCACACTACATCATCAGTAGAACACTGTGGAGGCAGTGTGATGGTCTGGGCGTGCATGGCTGCTAGTGGCACTGGGACACTAGTGTTTATTGATGACGTGACACAGGACAGAATCAGCCCAACTAATTCTGAGGTGTTCAGAGACAGACTGTCTGCACAGATCCAGGTGAATGCAGCCAAACTGATTGGGCAGCATTTCATAATATAGATGGACAACGACCCAAAACATACAGCCAAAGCAACTCAGGAGTTTATTAAAGCAAGAAGTGGAATATTCTTGAATGGCCAAGTCAGTCCCCTGATCTTAACCCAGCTGAGCATGCATTTCACTTGTTTAAGACTAAACTTAAGACAGAAAGGCCCACAAACAAACAGCAACTGGAAGCCGCTGCAGTAAAGGCCTGGCAGAGCATTCAGAGGGAGAAAACCCAGCATCTAGTGATGTCCAGGACTTCAAGACTTCAGGCTGTCATTGCCAACAAAGGGTTTTCAACCAAATATTAGTAATGACCATTTTGTTTTCAGTTATTTCATTTGTCCAATTACTTACGAGCCCATAAAATGAAGGAATTGTGTTTAAAAAATGCTTTAGTTTTTCACATTTTTATGCAATATTATTTTTCAACCCATGGAATAAAAGCTGAAAGTCTGCACTTCAATGGCATCTGAGTTGTTTTATTTAAAATTCACTGTGCTAATGTACAGAAACTAAATTAGAAAAAAATGTATCTCTGTCCAAATATTTATGGTCCTGACTGTATTTACTGTTCTGATCTAGTATGATCACATCTACTTTTCACCTGGCCAATCAGCAGTCTTCTCCTCTCTCTTTAAAGTCTCTACTGTCTGTTCTGTCTTTTGAGCACAAACTCCCCTTTTGCTTCTCCTCTGTTTAGTCCCAAACTCTTCAGCCATCATCCATGCCACATCCTCTGCCAGTGTCTAGATTCCAAGGTCTCTTCCTAAACTTTTTTCTGTTGAAAAGGTGTGCCTTGATTTCCCCCAAAATTGACAGATGGTTGTAACTGTTGCCTGTTTGGAGCTTGATCAGTAAATTGACAGCTTCATTTTCCTGACTCTTTTCACCACACTGAGGCATCACAATGTCTACATCATTGCAGACACAACATTGGGCCACTATTTTAAAACAAACAACTTAGACTTTGTGTTTAAAGACTCAATGTGAAATTAACCCTTATATGGTGTTCGGGTCTGTGGGACCCGTTTTCATTTTTTATTAAAAGAAAAATGAAAGGAATAATTACTTTTTCAAACTCAGACTCACTGGCCTTGGCTCATTTTCTGTGAAGAACAGATATCAGAATACATTTTTAATGACCACACACCGTACACCCCCTCAACACATTTCTATTACATATAAGATGTTCGGGTCCACTGGACCCGGGGCTAATAGAAGTGTGGAAATTGATGTTATGTGTACATATACTCTGTCCTCCACCTGTCTGGGCCTGCTGTGTGTGTGTGTGAGTGTGTGACCAGTGAGAAAGAGAGAGAGAGACTGGCAGAGAGAGAAAGATTGACTGTAAATGTCAGTTCTGTGTTTCTGGACCTGCGGTTCCGCACAAGGTTATAACATTGTTGCATAATTCAAGCATCAACTCTATTTGCTCTCGTTCTCCCGCACATTTGACCATTTGACTTTCTTGCGGGAATCTTTAATTTCTCACTCTTTATCTGCTACAAATTGGAGGCGGGACACTATAAATATAGTTTGGCCAGTGTGGTTTCTTATCAGAACTGATCAAAATGGCCAAAAGACACTCTGCGCAGAGGGCCCTGGAATTGATTTTAGAAGAGAGAGCAGTTTTTGATGATGATGTAGAGGGAGAGGATTCAGAAGAGAAAGTTTCAGAATTAGAGGATCACATTTCTGAAAATTCAGAACAGTGTAAAACCCTGGGCCAAATGTCACCATTGATGAACAGCTGATGCCATTTAGGGGCCGCTGCCCCTTTCGGCAGTATATACCATCTAAACCTGCAAAGTATGGTATAAAGATCTGGGCTGCCTGTGATGCCACTTCCTCATATGCTTGGGATTTACAAGTCTACAAAGGGAAACCTGATGGAGGAGCCCCTGAGAAAAACCAAGGAATGAGATTTGTCCTGGACATGTCTCAGGGCATCAGTGGAAAAAATATCACATGCAACAACTATTTTACCTCGCACAAGCTGGGAAAGGAGTTCCTAAAGAGGAAGCTGACCATGGTGGGAACAATACGGAAAAACAAGTCATTAGTTTTGAAAACTCTTGCTTCAATTGAAAATTTGTTTCCTCTCATATCTTGATTTTAATTGATTTTCTTTATCACGTTTTAAATAATGAGTTATGAATGTGATCTAACAAAGGTAAAGGGCAAATATTGACCAAATATACTGCTTGTAATTGGATGAGGTAAAGATCTGTCGAGTATTTTAACATCAAAGTGTTTGATTGTGAGGCATTTAAAACCACAACATGCAACGGGTCCACCAGACCCACGAACACTGGCTGAGTAACAACAATATGAACACCACACAAGGGTTGAACACTTGATATTCCAGCCTCAGGGTGATCACCCTACCTTACCAATGAGTTGGTAATCTTTGGACCAGCTAACAATGATCACCTTTTAAACCGGTTGTTTTAGCACATTCGCACAGGATTCATTTTAGCCCTCAGAGGATTCCATTTGATAACTTTTATAAAATGTTTGGACGCCATGATTATTCCAAGCAAATTTTTACATTTCTAACTCTCACCATGTAGATTTGGTTCCCATCTTCTTCTTCCCAGAAATGTCTTCAGTTGTTCTGTCTGACACACAGAATTACTGTCATTCAAGCGAAGCAAAGCCTGGAAATTTAAGGACAATGTGAAAATGGCTATAAATGTGCAGTGAATGTTGCAAGATAACACCACAGAAAAGAAAAATCCATAAGTTTAATCAATACGGCCAGCAGCAGCAGACATATGAGACAACTCTGTCACAGAAGATGAATGCTTCGACCCTGCACTGAAGGCACAACTGTTGAAAGTAAAGAACAGAAGCCTGGGACCTTAGTGGTAATTGAGACAGCTATGTTAGGTTGCTTAGACGGTGGAGATGCCATAAATAAGTCAACCTGAAACAATAACCTGAAAGAACAAATAGCCTATTTATCATCTTTGAGATGATATTGATGCTCTTGACACCTCCTGCCCTGTAAAAGGTCTACCTCTGTAAATCTGTGCAGAAGACAACAATCTCAACAAAGCTTTACGTCATCGTTTCCACATATCTTTCATTTCCTGACAGAATAACATTTCTCATAAAGACTGCTTAGGACATCACTGTTTGAGAGAGCTGTAGGTTTTACCATAGCCTTGTCTAGTGAAGAAGTCAAATCCAACGGTGGAGTTTTGCAGTAGGCATAGAAAGTTAGGGCACTCCAGGTAAAATATTTTATTATTGTGCACAAAGAAGCTAAGGAAAAATGGAAAAATCTTCAAAAGGCATCAAATTACAGACAAGATATTCATGTGATCCATCAAAAACAGAAAGCTTTATTTCCATCATTTACCCTTTTAAAATAATAGAAAAACAAAATGCTGGCTTGTTTGGACACCATGCAGAATTTAGAATATACGGAACATATAGAAAAGCTGAGACCGGATAGTGTCATGGATTGTTCAAAATCATTGTTTACAATGACCAGGTGATTTCAATCTGAAAGATTTTAAATAATCTGAGTCATCTACCCCACCAATCAGCATCAATTGTTCTTTCAAGCAGTTGTCTGGAACACTGAAACAGAAAATAGTTGACACTTACAAAGCAGAAGAAAGCTATGAGAAGGTAGCAAAGCATCCTTCTCTGGCCCGGGGGCAGGGAGGGGCAACCCTCTTGGGGCCCGTGGCTGCTCCGGGTCACACCTTCAATGACTGCAGGGTTGGGGGGGTGGGGCTGGCCTTCTCCTGGGAGGATGTCTGTGTGTGTGGGGGGTCCACTATAGGTATGGGACCTTGGAGGTATGGGTCTCCACTGAGGCAAATGGTGGGGGCCCTGACTGGTCAGGCTGCCTCGTTCCTGTCGGGACCTTACTAGAGCGATAGGGGGGATCAACCTGCAATGTGCCTCTGGGTGGGATTCTTGGCTGTGGCCATGTTCCATGGTTGTCGCATAAAATTGAGCCCCACCCCTCTCGGTTTCAATTGCACATTAGACATGTAAACCCTTTGTAGGGGGGGATGTTTGGACATTACTGCCGGCAAGCAGGAGATGTCTTCTCAGGCTCCCACCCGCCAATTTTAACTCCACCATGTCATGGTGCCCGGATCAGTTCCCCTCCCCTCCTCCAGCTGCTCCTCTCCCAACCACCACCAGCTGTCGTCACTCAACCTCATCAAACCCTGCCGTTAAAAGGAGACCTCATCCACAAGTTCATCGCCAGATCGTTACCCCTTATGGTGACTAAGCCTGGTCTCGAGTCAGTTTATGTCAAGCTCTCTGTCTTGTTTCTCGCCCTTGACTTACCTTGCTCTCCTACCTCAGGAAACCTTCGCCACGAGTGACGGCAGTGGAACACGGGACCCGCTTCACGGAGCACGCCTGGAAACCTCAACCTACGCCGACCGCGTTCGAACCTCCAGCCACGCCACCAGTCACAGCCGCCTCAGGATCTCCCTCGGACCACCGGACCTCCTTGGAGGAAATAAATTACTTTCTTACCTGCCACTTATCTGTATCGTTCTCTGGGTTCCAGCATCTGGGTCCTCCACGCTAAGCAGATCATGACACACCAAAGACATTTAGGGCCTCTTGATGGGAGGGTGTTTGGACATCACTGTGGGAAATCAGGCGATTTTTACCAGTACCGCTTCAACTGGGGTCATGGTGTGGGAACAGGCGGGCACGGTCCCTCTTTTTACATTCCATCAACCATCTCGGCAGAACATAAACACCCACCTCAGCACAGGTGTCAGCTCACCTTGCAAAAATAGTACGTGTGACAGAATGAAATGCTTTACATGTGTTGGTTTGTATCCATACATGCGTGTGAACTGTAGTTGTATTGAGTCCATGTCGACATGATTGTATGTGAAGATTTTTGGAGCTAACAGGTATGTTTGTAATATTTGAGTATGTGTGCGGACAGACCCCGTCCCTTTTGACTAACACTTACACCAGACAGTAATAATGATTATCTTCGAGCATCTTGTTGTTTAATGATTGTACCCCCCGCACCTTTGTAGTCATTTTTCAGATTTTCCTTTTCTTCTGTAACCTTATTCCCTGTCTCCAATATCCCTCGCTTCTTGCCTCTCATTTTTTTCCTGTCCGGTCCGACAAATAAAAAGACACAAAAGTAATCAATATTAATAAAGTTTAGATTAAGATACAAAAGGGGTTTATACAAATACACACCTTGTGTTGGAAGATCCACAACCCCTTGTTGTTATAGTAAAATATCTTCAACAAAAGAGGCCTTCAGCTCCTATCTGTCTGCTCAGCTGTTGAACAGGACAAGTAGAAAAAAAAAAGAAAAGAAGATAATAAAGCATTTTCCGATGCCAATATCCTCTATTTGAAAGTTAATTTAGAAATGGCAGTCAACAGGAACAGTTGAAGTTAAAGCAAGAACTTAAAGACAAAGGACAAACTCAGAAAGAGCAGCTTGCAATATTGTGGTAAAAGCAAGTCAAAACTCAAGTTTGACTGTATCATCCCACCAGGAAGACCTGGCAGACTCTACTCTACAACTGTTAAGCATGGGAGGGGATCAATCAGGCTTTGGGGTTGTATTGCAGCCAGCGGCCTAGGAAACTTTTCACGAGTAGAAAAAAGGAATTCAACAATATTCTAGCAGATTTTGGACAATAGCTTGATGCCATCTGTGAAAAAGCTAAAGTTGAAGAGAGGAAGGCTTCTACAAAGGGATAATGATAGTTGCCACACCACAAAATCCACGCTGTCTTCCATTAAAAGCCATAATTTAAAGGTTTACCATGGCCTTCCGTATCACCGGACCTCAACATCATTGAAAATCTAAGGATAGACCAGAAAAGAGCAGTGCAGACATCCCAGAAGTCTTAAGGAACTGGCAAACATTTGTTAAGAAGAATGGATGACGATTCCTTAAACTATAATTGAGAGACTCTTGGTTGGCCACAAACAATGTTTACAAGCTGTGATACTTGCCAAGGGGGGCAGTACAAGTTAATAACTCTGCAGGGTGCACAAACTTGATCCCCACTGTATAGTCCAGGACTCCTGTGGGACATAACTATCAACCATGACAGTTTTTTTATTCTGATCAAAACAATTTGCTGTTGTCAGCATGCATATTGATATTTTGTCATTATTTCTTTACTGTAATTAAACAAAAATGTAGAAACAATGTGTTAAAGTGCACTGTAGTTAGGATTCTGGTGGAACCAACAATAGAAACACAGACAGAGAAATAAAAAATATTTAAACTTTTAAATCACTTTGAAGGAGTGTTGTTCTATTTCTCCTTAAATGTTTGCTTTAGGTCTTTGTGGTTTGCAACGATTGGTGTCTGCAGAGCTTTTTACTGCTACAATCTTTGGTTTCCAGAGTATCATGACAGATTATTGTTGCCCCTCTCCCCCTCACAGGCAGACATTTACAGAGGTTAATGTGTCAGGAAAGCATCACGATGGGCCCCTAACATTCATCCTTTCGTCTCTTTGAGCCGCTTCCTTCCTGATCCAGACTGTACTGCAGCATTTTCCTGCAAACAATCAGAAAAATAGAGTAACACAAACACTATCTCTATTGTCCTCCTGAAACGCTGCAAGGAATTTGATTGTTTTGGAAAACTAATAAGATAAAACAGAACTTGCTATTTTTTCTAACCACAGTTGATGTTAGGGTTTCTTTTAAGCCATTTTATTTTAAATTTTTTCAGCGCCCCTGTGTTACTTCGTTTTGGTGTATATTTTTTTTCATATCTTTTATCTCTACTATGATTAAAAAAGTGAGTGTGTGCTAGACTTTTCAGACAGAGGTTAGTGTCCGACTTACTCATACGATATTTTTCTAAGTATAATCATGCTTTTATGCACATTTTAGCCATGGGTGGAACTCACACTGAGGTGCTGATTAAATTGTGATATTTTTTTTAACTAAATAGATTCATGTGTTCTTAATTTTCCACTAACAACTAGAGGGGGCTGTAGGTTTGTGTATCAGTATTTGCTGCTGACAGCAATGCAGAAGAAAAAGCATCAGCCTTGGCGGAGTTGTTCCAAAGTGACAGAAAGGGTGAAAAATTAAACAGACTTAGTTATTTAACCCTTGTGCTATCTTAGATGACCCCACCCTCACATTGACGTGTTCTCCCTACCATGACAAAGGTGGATAAAGGTGGAAAGATTTCATGTAATCCATGGACACCAGTGAGGTTCACAAATCATGGAAGAAAAAAGATACAGCGCTCCTTTTAGTGGGCCTAGATGACCCAACTCCCAATGTTAAAGTGCCTAGGATAGCACAAGGGTTTAAGTGATATAAAGAGTTTAGTTGACCTGTTAGCTTGTTCTTTGTGCTAGGGTCATCTTAAAAATTATTCAAATGTTGCACTAACATACTAAATTACTGCTTTGTTTCATGAAGCATCAATGTGTTACAGTAGTAAAGCAGATATTCAATCAATTATTGTTATTTATTCCGTAATTATGACTACCCTTCAAGATGACATCTCCGTTCTTTTTTCGGTATTTTGTTGAACACATTTCTCCACGGTCTGCAACCTATACCCTGGAGTAACATAGAGTTTGAAAAGTACGATACTAAAATAATGTCATGAATGTCGACATAATAAACTGATTCTCAGTCTGAACTTCATGTATTTGACCTCACATTTAAACCAGTAAAAGTTTACCATAAAATCAAGGTAAACATGGTTATGTAGTGTGAGCACTCTTACCTCACGGCGATAAGGGACACTCCCACAGTCCAAAAACATGCCTCTTAGGTTGATCAGTGTCTGTGAGTTTTACCTACCATGACAAAGGTGGATAAAGGTGGAAAGATTTCATGTAATCCATGGACACCAGTGAGGTTCACAAATCATGGAAGAAAAAAGGTTCAGCGCACTGTCTAGTGGGTCTAGATGACCCAACTCCCAATAGTAAAGTGCCTAGGATAGCACAAGGGTTACGTCCAGATGTCATGAGCCAACTTCAAGTCTCCTGTCACCGAATCAGGTGAGAGAAGTCTGCACGCCTTGGATCTGCGTCTTTATGGAAGAGCTGCCATGTTGTTCTGTCACCTTTTTGATCAGTATGCTGCAGTCGGATCAGCACTGATCCAAGGCTTTCCTCACTCGTTGACAATCTCACTGTGGAACTCTGTGGAAAATACTTTTAAGTTTTTCAAATAAACTACTTTTCTCATCCCAGTGTTTAATTTAAGCAACATGTGTCACAGGTGACAATTTTAACACTTTTTCAGCTTGTAAAATCATTCTGATTAAATGATTACAGTAAATTGAGGAGTGTGGTTAGAAATCAGCCCTGGGTGTCTTCAGTTCTGTCCCCACCTGCTATCAGAGAGCTTTGATTAGTCATTGTTATCAGAGAAACTAATCTGTGCTCCACCTGAGCAGTCAGTCTTTGTTAGGCCATGTCTAGAGCAGCTGAAGGGTGCTAAGATTGATCAGTTTGCTGTTTTTGCTCGACATTGTTCCCAGTCCCGTGGGGCTTTGGGTGTGCTGGTGTGTCAGGTGAGAGTTAGCGGCTGTCAAAGACTCTTTTTAATTGAATGTGACTTCAAATAACAGCAGGGATGTCTAATCTTGTTAAATGCCTGTTGCCTCTGCAGAGGCAGGTTGTTAAAGACAGTCAAGCATAAAATTAGGGAATGTTCAGATTAAACATTGAAAGAAGGATCTTGTCTGACCTCTCCTAATAATTGATCCAAGTGTATTTTTAAAAGTTATTATTCCTGTTCTTCTGTGTCTGTCGCCTCTTTTCATCTGTTTGCATTTAAATGCATTTTTATTTTGTTTTATTTATGATTTTCAAGTAACAGCAAAATGTCCCATTTGAACACTTTGTTTATTTAAACAGTAACAAAGTACCTCAATGAATATTAAAGATTAAATGTAAAAATCCAGGATAATAGTCACAGGCTAATTTTTATCTGCAGTCCTCTGGCAGGTTCAAGATTCAGATTTTAAGAGGAAAAAACTATGCATTATAAAAAAACAGAGGTAGAAGATCAAATACAGCATAAAACTAAACAAATATAACATTTTAAAATCTGTCTCTTTAGCAAGAAAATATTCTTACATTTCAGATTTCTGAAGCCACAGTTTCAATTGTCTTTCAAAGATGACAAAGCTTGTACTTTCTCTGATTTTATGATCACACCAGCCTCGACAATGCGCATTAAAGTAGGCACGTTTTAAAGGCCTATAGCATGCAAATTCTGTTTTATGCTTTAAAGTGTTTTATGATGTTCATTCCTTACGAAAATAAAAACAAACCCAAAGTGGTATTTTGATCCGTTCATGCATTTCTGAATATTCCTCTAAAAACCTGCACTGTGAGCACCAGCCCTTCCCAACCTACAAAACGAGCGGGTTCTCAAGAGCTGACGTAGACCAGTGAGAACAGCCCCTTCCAGGAAGAGTCTGCACAGCCAGCACCGCCCCCAGGCTAACACACACACACCCACTTTCTCCGCAAAGCTTTCTGCAAAAATTCTCTTGTTTTATGTGCACAATATGCACATCCGCCTTTGTAAAAGTTTGGATGTTGTTTTTTTCGTTAGAGAAACGAAGACACGCTGCCGAGGCCGACTCTGGGTTGACATCATGAAATGGGCGACGCCCACACGGAGCAAAAGTCCTCTTACTTCTGGGTTAGAAAATAATTCAGGATATATATATAATTTAAAGCTGCCCAACCCACACTGACTTACAAAGACACAAGCAGTAGACAGACAGGTTTTCCATCATTTTAAACAAGTCTTACACTGTTCCAAAGCTTTCAACAAAACAATTTCCGTTTTAAACACATTAAAGTTAAACAAATGTTTCAGTCTGTCTTTATCTGACATTGCAAACAAAAATGAACCAGAAAACAATTCACATCTCAGTTCGTGAAAGATGGAAAAATGAAACGAAAAATGGCAATCATTTTCTATTTCATTTAGGTGACAAACAGTACAAACATGGTTCTCCTCAGGCACACACAGACCTCTGACATCTACTCAGATTATGTTTAACAAAAAGTTCTGTACCGAAACTTTTTTTTATCAAAATATAAGTTCTTACGTTTGGTTTACATAAAACATCAGTATTCCATTTCAGTTTATTTAACTCAAAACATGCATTTCCTAATTTTCTGATATTGCAGATCAGCCTGTTTCTATAAATATACTGACATTCTAGTTCTGTGAAAATGTTCTTTATCTGCTCACTCCAGGAGGATTTAAATGATAAACTCCAATTAACTATATGTTTAGTCAATCTTTTTTCAGACATTAATGAATCCATTCCATAGTCTTACCATATCACTCCGATGTCTTATTTCATAAGGTTACCAGCCCATGTCTCCATACAGAGCTAGTTTGGAAGCCTTTTGATGTTCTCCTAAAAAATACCTCATAGCTCTGCATTGAACCTTTTCGCTGTGAATCTGCTTACAAAAAACCCAGACTCCAACTCCATAGTCCAGCACAAGACAAACACAGGACCTGTCTGTGAAGATTTTAAAGCCCAAGTCACAACATACTTTAGTTTTATTTATCACAGCTCCTAAGGCTCGTCTCGCTGACTCTGACAGAGCTTTAAATTCCTTCATCGAAAACAAGATGCTCATCTAAAATAAGTCCCAGGTTTTTATAGGTTTTAACTGAGGATAAAGTTGCTGAACCAAAGCAAAATTGAAAATTTGTTGGCAGTTGACACTTACTTCTGAAATGAATGACTTGAGTTTTCTCTCAGTGTATCTTTATTCTCATCTTATTGCACTGTATAAAAACCCGATTTGACATTATTTGAAGATCTGACACCGTGTCAGTTCTGTTGTCTGTTTGTCTTCCTGATTCTCGTGTTTCTCTGTGCAAGTTGGCTGTGGCTTTCCTGGGGGGACATTTCAGAAAGTAGGTCATGCTAGTTCCCACGGTAAGTTTGAGGCTAAGTAAGCGGATAACCTCAGCTTTCGGTTCCAGAAACAGAGGTATGTTTAAGGGTATGCTTGGTTCCCATAGCAACTCATGCTCTGAACATAACCTGGTCTGGAGCAGGTTTAATTGAAGGTTAGTTTGTTATCAGAGAGGTGAAGCAGCATGGCGTGTCCATTTGAAGATGATTTAGTGGATGAAGAAGCTCAGATAATACTTTTTCCACCGTGAGAGGGTGATAAGGCCATGTATGGATGTTGGAAAAATGAACTTTTTTACTTTGATCTAACTAAATTATTTGCTTCAGTTAAGATAAATCTTTTTTTTGTTTTTTTTTGTTAAGTCAGCTTAAAATAACACATAGTTTTCAGACAGTTATTTTACTTTCATTTAAATTTATTCAATTAAGTAGGTGCAACTTTGGTGCCGCTGTTTAAATAGCACCCCTACCTTGGTTCATTGTAATTTAGGGGTCTCAAACTTGCGGCCTGCGGTATATTTGCGGCCCCCAAGATGATATTTTGCGGCCCCTGCCTTGATATGAAAGTTTAATGTTAAGGTTATGGTTACGGTTAGGCGCGCGGCGGCGTATCAACCCCCACCAACGGTTCTCTCCGCTCCCGCAGGAGATGGGTCGCTGCGGAGAATAATTGTCCCACACCTACATGCGCGACAGCTAACGGGGCTCCAACATTAAACACGTACGAGCAACAACAAGATTTAGTCTTAGACACACTTAAAACACGTGGGGAAAATGCATCGATAGACGTGTTTGAGATGACCCAGTTCCTCGCCTGGATCGTTGGGGAGACCGGGGAGGGGGGGGCGGCAGACTGAAGGAGAACAGGAAGTTGGAGTTGTCCTTAACATTCAATTTAGTTTTAATCTGCATCTCCCCCTTAGTATGATCTGTGTTATGATATATTTTATATTTGTTTTACTGTTTAGTAATGTATGTAGCCTTTTTTTAATCAATATGTATTTTAAATTGATCACTCAACTACAAAAACCGTCAGAACACATTTCCCACAATGCATTGTTTTGTAGTCTGTAGGCGGCTTGCAGTCAGTGCAGTATTACATTTCCAGCTGCGTTCGCTCAGGCTGACGCCTTGCTGCTCCCGCCCCTTTTTGGTGATATTTTTTTGATGATTCACAGGTGATGTTGGAGCAAAAACATATGTCACACACCAGGTGATCTGCGCAGCGTTTCGTCCACCTTGGTGATCTCAAACACACTTATTGTGCATCTTGGCTGCACCTAGTACTTGGTGTCGCCAAGATGAATTTCCATCCGTTTTTTATAAAAATATAGGAGTGGCTGACCGGCTGCTCTACAATAACTTGTGACCGGGGTTTAAATGTGCAAAAAGTCATAAGAAAGAAAATCCAAAAATGGTTACTGAATTTTGTTTCTCCTTTATTGATTTGTTTTTTTAAAAAGTAAACTTAAAAAAAAACATTCAACACAGACTCAAAATTGGGAGCACATACTCTCTGACATCTCCACCTTAAATGTCAATAAGTCCAAGTACAGTCCAGATTAACTGACAATCATCTTCATCCACACTGAGGGTCTCAGCTGTTTGGGAGGAAGTGCTGCCAAGTGTCCATCAGTTAGAAGAAGACAAGAGAACCGAGTTCAGAAGAACCATTGGATGTTTAAATTAGAAAACAGTAGATATAGAAGACTAAATAAACAGAAATGTATGACTGATTTATTTACTTGTTGAGTTTTTTATTTACGTTTTTTATTTGAATAAGAGTTTTTGTACAGAAAATAGTTAATAATAGAGTATAGTAATAGTATAATACATGTTCCATACACATTTATTGGCTCTCAGACACTCACAAGTCGCGTGTGTGCGTTGAAGTTGCGGCCCCGCTTGAGCTAGACCCTGCCTTCAGTGGCCCTCAGGTAAATTGAGTTTGAGACCCCTGTTGTAATGGCAATGACGGAAATTCTTTAATGAATTTATGCATTCCAAGAAGGTTCATTTAAGTTGGCAAAATTGGATAAGTTATTCATATATGCGGAAAATGAAAACAAGATCAGAAACTCATGCGTTTACTTTGTCTGTTCTTCTACTTCAAACAGAAGCCGTGTTACTTTTTTGATGGACGTATAACCTTCATATGCCGACAATAAAACCTCAGACTCCATCTCACTGAAGTATAGTGCCTTCTTTTTTTTCACCACGCGTTTCCATGGTGACTCCAGAAATCGGCGATCTATTGAGAATGTCTTTATGTACCTGCCGCGCACGTGCATTAACCCAGGGTTACCAAGTGGAGCGTAATTACGCCAACTCATATGCGGTCTTTTGGAACCGACATACCCAGAGTAAGAAAGTTCAGGCGGATTTCAGCCAGAGTTCAGGCTTAAAGTCAGGGTAGTTTAAACATGCTTCCTGGAATACCCCCCAGATAATACTTTTTCCACCATGAGAGGGTGATAAGACCACATGTGGATGTTGTAAAGATGAACTTTTACATTGATCTAACTTAATTATTTGCTTCAGTGAAGATAAGTAATTTTTTTGAGCTCAGTCAACTTAAGAAAACATAGTTATCAGACAGTTATTTTACTTTCATTCAAATTAATTCAACTAAGTAGGTGTAACTTTGGTGCTGCTGTTAGATCGGCACCGCAAGGGATTGTGGGATACCATTCCCTGTCTGGACGGATTTGGGTACAAGTGTAGGTTTTTGTCTAAATATGTTTAGTTGTAGCTGTTTTACTGTGTTTTCCTAAGTTATTTTACCCTGTTATGTTTAATTCTTTCTGCACTATGAGTAAGAGGGAGGAAGAGGATGATGAGGTTATTTAGCACCCCTAGTTTGGCAGCCTGGTACAGGAACTGAAGTTACAGTCAGAGTCATGATAATTGAATGCATGGTATACATTGTAAATCGACACTTTTATCATTAACTTTTATTTGATAAAAATTAGAAAATCTGCAGCCTCTAACTCAAAAAGTACACCAAATTAATATGGAAAAACATTTAATTGAATTGGAGTATTATGACATTTAGTTAGATAAATATGTAAATTTGAGTTGTATAAAAAACTATTGAGTTGGATCGACATAAGAAATTAGGTTGAATAAATTTAACTTAATTACTTGTTACCAATTGAATCAATGTATTTAAGTTTTATAAGTCCAGATGAGTTGGCGTTATTACACTCGACTTGGTAACCCTGGATTTATGCGCGTGCACAGCATGTACATAAAGACATTCTCAATGGATCGCAGATTTCCAGAGTCACCATGGAAACGCGTGGAGAACAAAAGAGAGCGCTACACTTCAGTGAGACGGAGTTGGAGATTTTAATGACGGCGTATGAAGATTATACGCCCATCAATAAAGTAAACAGCATCAGCAAAAGAAAGAGTTTCTGCTTTGAGAACGGACAGAAAAAGAACGGACAAAGAAATAGCAGGAGTTTCTATCTCATTTCTATTTTCATTGTGACATATATATATATATATATTTACAAAAAACTAAATGTCATAGTACTCCAATTCAATTAAATGCTTTTTCTTCTTAATTTATTGTTCTTCTTGAACTCTCATATGTCTAAGTTTGAGCCTGCAGATTTACTCATTTTTATAACAATAAAATGAATGAAACATAACAAATTTTCATTTACCATATCTCTGAATCTATCATTACACCACTACACAGTAGGGGTGCTATATAAACTCCTCATCCTCTGTCTCCCTCCTTCTCACTCATGGTGCAGAAAGAATTAAATATAACAGTACAAATGGCAAAACACAGTAAAACAGCTAAAAACCTAAACACATTTGGTCAAAAACCCACACTTAAACCCAAATCCGTCCAGACAGGCAAAGGGAATGGTATCCCACAATTCCTTGCGGTTCCGATCTAACAGCAGAACCAAAGTTACACCCACTTAATTGAATTAATTTGAATAAAAGTAAAATAACTGTCTGATAACTACGTGTTATTTTTAAGCTGACTTAACTAAAAATAATTGATTTATCTTAACTGAAGCAAACAATGAAGTTAGATCAAAGTAAAAAGGTTTATTTTTCCAACATCCATACGTGGTCTTATCACCCTCTCATGGTGGAAAAAGTATTATCTGAGCTTCTTCATCCACTAAATCATCTTCAAATGGACACGCCATGCTGCTTCACCTCTCTGAAACCAAACTAACCTTCAACTAAACCTGCTCCAGACCAGGTTATGTTCAGAGCATGAGTTGCTATGGCAACTTGACATACCCTGAAACATACCTCCATTTTTGGAACCGAAAGCTGAGGTTATCAACTTCCTTAGCCTCAAACTTACCGTGGGAACTAGCATAACCTGCTTTCTGAAATACCCCCCCCTGGAAAGTAAATAAGGAAAAATGAAAACAGTGAGTAGTTGGCTAATATCTGTGCAAAAAGCTACAGGTCCTGCTCTTTCTTTACTACAGTGATGCTGAAAAAGCCTCACACTAATGATCTTCCAGTTTCTCCACAACATGTTTGGAAGAAAGAGTGCAATGTCATTGTGTTTGCAACTTTAAGCATTTCTTCTCCCAAAATCAGCTCAATATCCTGAACCCCAGTGCCCCACCATGGTTGCTAAATAAACTCATCATCCTCTTCCTCCCTCTCACTCACGGTGCAGAAAGAATTAAACATAACAGGGTAAAATAACTCAGCAAAACATAGTAAAACAGCTAAACAACTAAACATATTTAGACAATTCTTCATCAGCTTGCTCGGTAAGAACTAAATGAAAAAATATCATAAACAAATGTGTGCTGTCATGACATTTCTTTAAAAATGTGGGGAAAAAAACTAACCTGTGCTCTTGTGAAGAGATAAATATTTGCATTTGGTGATAAACTTCCGGGGGAAATCTGTTCATAAGAAAAAGCCCAGAGATGGATTTGGTCAAGATTCTTTTTCTTTTTTTTTATGCAATGGTTTCTGTGTTGCATTTGTTTTTGTTTTGTTTTTAAACATATTCTATTATATTTATTCTGTAAAGCACTTTGTGTTGCTGTAAAGAATGACATGGGTTATAGAAATAAAGTTACGTGGATTGGAAGGAGTCTGCACTGTTGGTGATGAAGACATGCTGAAGTTAAAACTTTAATCCAAATCCAGGTATATTAATGGAGGTAATCGTTCTCTTAATCGATCATTAATGACAACTGATTGTTAAAGAACAGATTATATTTAAAACTTGACCCTGATTTACAGTTTACAGTAACATGACCTACGAGCCAACCAAAAGAACAAAAGAGCATTTTAAGACTGGATTCAGGTTAATGGTTTCCTTTAAAAACTATTCCCATCATCTAAAAAATTTAATGTGATGATATGTAGATGTGAAGAGAAACTTTAAGCAGACATGTGTGACCCACCTCCAGCACATGTTGAACCGACCCAATCTCTTGAAACAACCAACAGAGTTGGTTAACAATATTGGAGCTCATGAGGTAAACAAAATGTTACTGGATCTATTTGTCTGCAAGTGTATGCATCAAAATGGAGCGGAGCGGGGAGCTTGTGTCCCGCCCGGCGTATTCTCGATGTCACGAATACGATCTTTTTCAAAAGGGATTTTTTTTTTTTGCTCCTAACTCACAATAATTTGAATAAAGAAATACTCAGAAATTATATTTTGAGTTTAGTTTTCTTTCTATATATCTTCCATATTCATAAAAATGCCATATGAAAATGTTAAAGAAAAAAAAACACAATTTTCATCAGAGTGTGTCTTTAATGAAGGTAGAGAAACACTAGAAAAATAAACACCAAATGTCACACTAAACAGGAATGCTTTGCAGGACAGTATTAGGGCTGTAGATAAATCTATTCATTAAGTAAATACCTAAGAGCTGAATGACAGAACCCTCTGTTTAAAAGCTTCATCAGCTACTTCTACAAGACCCCGCCAGCAGCTAGATTACAACTTAGTGAACATTGTTTTTGTATGTTGCAGTGATGAAATGATATGTGCATAAGTGTCCATCTCACACTTGTCCCTTAGTGTCTACCACCCTGTTTCTGGTTATTATCAGGGTCATAATTCTGTAAAGATTGTTTACGTGTGAGAAGTTTGCAGACGTCCAATGAAGGGCACTGTAACAGAAACTAGCAGGTATGTGTAGCGGCTAGACGCTAACACCATTTTCTGAGTGGCAGAAAATTACACTTAAAACTCTCATATGTTTTACTTGTTCTTATACCCCAGATAAATTTATTGGACTCCTTTTCAACAAAAAAAAAAAATATATAGTTTGTCTTTGTGTTTAGTGCATCCAATGGTGCAAAACTATATCTGGTAATTTCTCTATAATCAGCTCTAACAGCAGGTAAGTATACACAATTGTAGCTTTTCTGTCCACTAACAGAACTACGATTAAATGGCCTGATTAATGAACAGGAACCAGTGAAATAGAGTTGTCTTTTAAAGTTGGTCTTTCTAGAATGTTAAAACACAGTTGAACACCAGCTCAGTGAATCAGCTTCAGGAAGTGCTATCAAATGATCTAGTTACTGCAGCAGGTACACAGTGTGTGTGAGGAGCACAGAGCATGTTTGATTGCTGCAGAGAAGCCAGGAACAAAAAGGAAGGTGCTGAATCAATTTGTGCACAACGGCAGTGACAGATTCAAGGATTACCGCCAAGAACGCTCCTTGTTTTTAGTCTGAGTTATACAAACTTTCAGAGGAGAAAGCTGGAGTCAAGAGCCCACTCAAATGAAAATCATTTTTGGGGGCGGGGGTTTAACATGTTCTAATGGCATTTTACTGATATAAAGACAGTTGAGCTTAAAATTGCATTTCTGGGTATTTCTTTATTCGAATTATTGTGGTGAATCGGAAGCAGACAAAAAAAATTGTTGGAAAAAAGTGTATTTGCGACGTAGAAATAAACTGGGCGGGCCACAAGTTCCCTGCTCCACAGGGTCCACCACAGCCACAACAATGTCAAAGGTGCCAATAATGAAATTTAGGATATAAATGTTTACTGAACTGATCAATTATTGGTTGTTTTTTACGCATTAGGTAAATCTGTGGGTTGCAGGATGAAACATCAGCAATTCAATGCCATAATATTTTTAGAACATATTTACCATCATTTTTATAGTAGAGTTATAGCTGAATGTACGGTTATTGCTTTCTAGTAGTTTATTATTTCTTTGGACTTATCCTTGGTGGGGTGGGGAGTATAGGTTTGCGTGAGGGGGGCGGGACCATGCAGGATCAGGTTGGTGGTTCACAGTGACTTTATTTTCCATCAGAGGAGGCAGGAGGAGTGCAGGAGGGAGGACAGCACTTGACTGCGCTCCCGAGCCGCCTGTGGCAGCCACAGCAGCGAATGACTGCTTTCAGGGAAAATTAGCTGAATTCCTCTCTGGATGCAGCAGACACACACACACACACACTCACACAGAGACACACTCTGAGGAAGGTAAGACTTTTTTTCCCCTTTTCTCATGCATTCGAGACATTACTTCATTGCCTTGGTGACTTCCAGCTTTTTTCTTATCAATTGCGGTTTCCTGTTTTGTATTTTTAATCAACGAAGAAGGTGTCTGATTGAATTTTTTATGAGCTTTTGTGGAGTCTGTGAGATTGACGAGAGGCTTAACACTGAGAATACAATAGCATTGCAGGGTCGTGGATCTAAATGTCTATTCAAATTTAATTCACTTTACAAATTCAGAAATTAAATACATTTGAGGAGGGTTTTTTTTCAGTTTTGCCTCAAATATAGAGTGCCCTCTCCCCAGCTCCTCAACAGGTAGGCCGTATTTCATCCTGAAAATGCAGATGAAGTATGGGAGATACTTTTAGAAATGATCCAAAAAGAAATGATAAATGAGTTTGATTAAAAAGCTTTAAAGCTGACATGCATTTGGAGCTTAGAAGAACGAACTGAGCACAGCTTCTGCGTTCAGATGAAAGCAGAAGCAACACGTTTGTCTGAAAAGGTCTGTGTTGGTATGCTCAAGGTTCCATAATGATGGATTCCATAAAGGCATTGAATCACAGGTTTTCAAGCAGTGACTCATCCTCAAGGAGAATATGCTGCATTTTCAGAAATGGACTTTAAATGTGGTGTAATTCATCATGGAAGGGCTCTCCTCCAGAGACCTGACACTATCTGTTAGAAAACGCTGAGTGAAAAGCCCGGCAGAAATGAGGCGTCGTCATCTGATTGAAGAAGAGAAAGCTGAATAGTAACTGATGTGATGTCGTGATCTGACCAAGCCTGAAACTTTCTCCAGAGCTGCTGCAGCACAGGGCGGATCTCAGTCTGTTTTTAACAATTAAGACCCGAAGAAATCATTATGTGACCGTTTGGAAGTTTTAACCTTAGTTCAGAGAGCCTGAGATTGAAAAAAAAAACGAATCCAGATAATTTTTCACTTTCTTCTAAACCAAAAAGACACAACATCTGAAAAATGAAGAAGCCACATGTCACTTTATTATGATCGGCAGCCAGGTGCTGCTAATAAAATACAGTAGGTTATTTTTTAATTCAGGAGCATCTCTTTAAACGATGACATTTGGCAAACAGAAGTGACATCTGCAGTCATCTTAGAGAAAAACCTGTTGCATCCCATAAATACAGCATATGTCTGAAATAAAGAATTATCATCACATAAATCCAACAGTGTCTGCGAAGCTTCTTCCAAATACTACAGAGTTCCTCATTCTACTACCCACAATGCAGGATCTCAGACCCTGTGGGCAGCCTGATAAATGTTCTGAAAAACAAAACTGAGGTTTTTCTTGTTTGACGGGGCAGAACATTTGCTTATCAAATATATAAGCAAATCCAGCCACCTTTTGACGGCACCTTTCAGCATAAACTGACAAGCACAGCGGTGGAGAGATAATGTGGGCTTTGTTGAGTCAGATAAAATTTGAAACCGAAACTCAGTCAAGTACACTGTAAAAACATCATGTCCAGTCAAATATAATTCTAGATGAATAAACGTCTTATACCTACCTAATTTAGACACAATGATTTGCCGTGTTAGTAGGAGCAACTGACATGCTTTTAGGCCATACATTATTTTATGGCCTCCTTTTCTTTTTTTTCTCTTTTTTTACCTTTTCACAAGTAAAACTTTGCTTATTGTGTCTTATGAAAAGTGGAACACATTAAATGAGTTGTTGCACTTCTACATTTTGACTTCTACAGCTTTTATTCTGTAACCAATTAACCCTTGTGCTATCTTAGATGACCCCACCCTTACATTGACGGGTTCTCCCTACGATGACAAAGGTGGATAAAGGTGGAAAGATTTCATGTAATCCATGGACACCAGTGAGGTTCACAAATCATTGAAGAAAAAAGGTTCAGCGCACTGTCTAGTGGGTCTAGATGACCCAACTCCCAACGATAAAGTGTCTAGGATAGCACAAGGGTTACGCATACAATTATAGTCAGCCTTCAAACTTATTATGCAAATAAAATGTTTCTATGACTTTTCTGAAAAGTCGATGCAAAATTTCAAGACCCTAACTGTTAATCTACGTACACACCAAGCATTTGACGCACATTCACGAAAGCACTAAATGAGTGTTCTTGAACGCGCGTTTAGCCCATGGTGGTCACGCTGGACAAGCATGGAGGGGCTTCTTCTTCCTTTTTTTTCTTTTACGACCTTTTATCAGCGCATGTCCGCCATCTAAATTTGAAGGAAACTTGGTGCTAAGTGGTGCAAATCTCATGAACTACAGTTTTTTTTTTTTCACAGATTGCAGCGTTCCAATATACATGGATGACAGACTTGGTGTCATATAGTTCCGTCCAGGCACAAACCGCAACTAGTAATTTTTCCTCCGAAGGTAAATTTTCAAACAGTTGGTACTTCCGTGAATTAAAGGGACGCCATCCGTATGTCCCTACCAAATCCAAGTCTTTTACTGGTCAAAGTTTGACCCGGTTTAACTTTCAACGCGTTCAGTGGCCGTGCGTTTTGCGTAGCGACATGTGAATGGGAGAGTTTTAAACGTGGAATCCCATTAGAGGAGGCAGGAGGAGTGCTCATTTACACGAGTTCACAGAGAGTTTTCATTGAAAGTGGTTGCTTCAGAGCGGTATAAACATATCTTGAAATATTCAACTATTTTCTGCTTCTCAGCAGCTGAGATCCTTGTTTTTCCTATAATGTTTGAAAAAGTTGGTTTGCTTAAAAATGTGGAAGGTCCTTCTTCAGAGGTTTTTCCTTTAATATGGCAGAAAACTATTATATGAGTGTCTGAGATTGATATCAGTGATCCAAAGAGACACAGTACAATTCATGAGTTAAAAAAAATAGTAATCATTATCTTTTTTACTTAAATGCCACTTGCATAATAATTTGGAACTCAGTGTGCTGTTGTTTTTAGCATGCTTTATGGTATTCACACTGTTTTCTTGTGAAAAAGTTTTTTGAAAGCGGGTTTTAGATTGTATTATGGGGGATCCCAAAGCTTTCTGCTGCATGTTAACCTGTCATGGATGGAGTAAGAACATTTTCTTTCATGGAGCAGCAACAAGTATGTGTACAGCAGTGCACGGTGTGTGTTACCCTCGAGGCATTAATGTGCTCTCAAGCCATAAACCGCTCCCCTGGGAGAATGTGCCCACAAGTCAGGCTACATTAAGCAACCTAATTTAGTCTTTAATATTCTGCTCCCTCATACAAAACCCTAATTATGAATTCCACCTTACATTTAATTGGCTGACTTGCTTTAATTCTGTAATGGCCTCTCAGCCTCAAGGACACGGCGCCATCTTTCCATGAAACGACATGAGTGGACCCCCTCCTGGATTTCAGACGCAGATTGAAGATTGTTGGCTGAAGGTTTTTAATCAAACCTTATCTGCTCCGTTCCTGCGTCTGGCCAGAGAAATCCCTCGTGGTGGCAACTAGTGAAGCTTATCTGTTAATCTTGATATTATTTCAGAAAATGTTAGAAAGCTGGCTAATCTTAGGGCTGGAATAATCTGTCCACAGTAAGACCAAACGGGAGTTGATTTTTTAATAGGAAAACCTGTATTCTATATTCTAAAAACATAATTGCAGAGGTGAAAGAATGGAGTAAAAAAAATTGATTAAAAGACACTGTGTCAATGGATGCTGCAGTCTGGAGACAATAACTGGAGGACTGCACGGAAAGGTCACTCCACATATCTCACTGCACGTCATCATTTCTTCGCTGCTTCACTGTCCAGAGTCATAAATACATGAATTATAAAGTAGAGAACGGAAGCATTTTCCAGCAATAGGATGGCCTTCAGCATGCCACATGCAAATAAAGGCTCATGAGTCCCACGTGCCGCTGAGCAGCTCTGAGACATGAGCGTGTTGCCGATGCTAATGGGGTCACACCTCAGCACACTGCTGCTGGTCAGAAAGCCCCTGCATGACAGAGATGCCTCGGATTTTGTTTAGCCCCTGGTCTGAGGTAATTCATTTCCCATTTGACCCTTTGAATGTTAAAAAAGCAAACCGGAGAAATGCTGGTTCCAGTCACTGCAGTTAATCTCTTTTCACAGTCTCTCCATCACATGGAGAAATCCTGATGCGTTGCACAAATCCTTGCATTAAGTTGTTGCACTAAAGAACAGCTTAAAACTAACTCCTTCACTTCCCGTCATCCATCTGTTTATACGCTCTCCCGCTGGTTTGCAGCTCCTCACACCCCCAACCTAAAAACAGCGTCGCATCAAAAGCTGCAAGCAATATTAGAGCTATCCAGCCGTACAGTTTTGATCCAGATTCCAGCTCAGACGAGGAAAACAAAGACGTTCAGAATGAAGCGGAGCAGGGAGCTTGTGGCCTGCCCAGCATATTTTCCCATGTAACAAACAATCTTTTTCAAACTGCATTTTTTCATTTGCTCCTGATTCACAGTGAGTTAATTATAGAAATAATCAATAATTAAGATTAAAAGAAGACCTTTTATGTGTCCTCCATCATCAGAAAAATGCCACAAGAACATGTTAAAAACAGTAAAAACACAATTTTCATTGGAGTGGGTCTTTAAACCTGATTTTAGACGTTCAAGATTTTTTTACCAGTGTTCAAGTTGTTTAAACTTCTCTTTGCTTTAAACCTTTCCTATTTTTTTTTGAAAATCAGCACAGTCAAGATTTTATTTTTGCTTTGGTCACATATAGAAATGCCATAGAATCTTCAATATTAGCTGCCACCGCCCGATTTAAAAAAGAAAATTGTTGGCATGGTCATGAATGTAGATGGCAGGCGGTTGTCAGTCAGCAGTCAGGCGGGGATGATGTCAGTGCAAAATTGGGCAGCGGTGGTAGTAGCTGGATCACCGACCAGCAGCTGCTCTGATTGGACAATGAGTAAATATGTCCGGACGGCAGCCGTCCATATCAAGGGCCACTTGGGGTAAGGAAACTCTCTATGTGATGTCCAAGCAACTCTGAGCTGCAACCACTGCCTCACCCAACAACGTCTTCACCCTTCTTGTGCGTACAACTTTTCTTTATTGCAGCAAGAATTATTTTCTGTCACCTTTGCATTATTCTCAGCCTCAACCGTAACTCGCAGGTCTGGGAGTCGCTTTGGTACTATCAACGCCATGATGAGTTTTGCACAGCATCAATGCTCTCTCCCCATTGGACAAATGGTGACTGGAATCGCCTGATTGACATCTGCAGGGCACCTGGTCAACCACCCTCATCGAGAGCCCGCACTGCTACCGTTTTTAACAATCGGACTGTGGCAGTGGGACAGTTGCGTGGGGGGGCTGGATGGTCTGAAATCAGTCAATCATAAGACGATTTTGGGGACCTTGGAGACCCTCTTATTATTCAATTATTGCACTGCTGCCTTCCTGTCACTGGACAAATTTTTTGATTTATCTAGGATTAAGTGCTAGTTTAGACTTTATCAGAATGTATTAGCATGATGGCACAGTGGTTAGCTCTCTTGCCTCACAGTAAGAATGCCCCTGGTTCAAGTCCTGGTTGGGGGACCTGAACCAGAACACCAATGGGGGATCTAGTTTGCATGTTCTCCCCGTGCATGCCTGGGTTTTCTCCGGGGACTCTGGCTTCTTACCACTATCCAAAAATGTGCTTCATTGGTTAATTGGTCATTCTAAATTGTCCATAGGTGTGAGAGTGTCTGGGTGTGTGATTGTGACCCTGCTACAGACCGACCTGTCCAGGGTGTCCCCTGCCTTCGCCTGCAAGTTGCCAAGATAGGCTCCAGCAGCCCTGTGACCCTGAAAGGGAAAAACGGATTAGAATAATGAATTTATTAGGATGGAGTGGCAGTAAGATGGTTATTTAATTTTGTTTTAAAATGAGTCATTTCCACCTATTAAATTAGTTTTTTGTCACAGTAACCAAAATGAACTACTATTAGGTACATACTGTACAAACTCAAAAAACAAACTATTAGCTTAGAACTAGTATAAAAACATTTTATAGAACAAGTAATTTGTACATAGTAACAAGTTTATTTCAAATCAAATCAACATTTACCTGGAAAAAGAAAATATAAGTCAATACATGACTTGGAAAATAATAAAATAATTTGTAGTTATTCTATGTAACAGCTTATTTTTGCCTTTTTGAATACTAGTGTGGAAATCCTCACTACTAGATTTTAATATCTTATAAGATTTATTTTTTTAATTAAAAATTACCTATTGTGTGAACACATCATTTTACTACTTTCTAGGGATTTTCTTCTCAAGATTAGTTCTGTTTGCAGTTCTCCCAGTGCATGGGTGGCTTTGATTTCCTTCCACAGCCCAAAAAAAATGCAGATGGCCAGAGGTCCAGGTTGTCACTGTAAATGAGAATTAATTCTGAATTGACTTGCCTGAAAAAAACAAAAAGCATATATCTGTTTGTGTCTTGGTTTATTTTGCCCTCCAGCTGGTGAATTTGCAGCATCAAGCGACTGTGGATGTTCTTGATTCAGCCCCTCAAGGGGACGAGCCTTTGATCCCCAGGCTTTATCAACGCTTTCTCTTCTCCTTTGCTCTTATCTCCCTGAACAACATCCCGGCTCTTAGACAGAGAGGGGATGCTATTAGCAGCTAAAGCCTTCACTGGGGGGGTCATACATCGCCCTGGTACGGTTCAATTCTCTTCCTGTCATCTGGCAGATGAGTTAAAGCCCGGACCTTTGTGGAAGCCACTGCAGGTCCTGACTAAACGTCTGCCCTCAGAGTTGTAATTATTCCTGTTTTTATTTATCTTCCTGCTGCACGCTCGGCTGTGTTTACGCCATAAATGATTTTCCTTTTTGCCCCGTAAGTCATTATGTCCACCTCAGTGTCTCTGTGTTTACCCCTGATCTGCTTCTGATTCTATTGCATGTTTCTTTTCAATCCAAGTCCTCCCCGCCCTCTCTGAAGAGGTGTCCCACTGCTTAACAAAGGTTAAAGTAAAGTCACATCCTGCATTGTCTGCAGGTGCAGTTTCACTGAGTAAATTCTGGAAACTGCCAGCCGTTTGCTGAAGCATCCACTCCACTCCTGCTGCTGGAGCTGGGATGAAGTGAAAAGCAAGGTGGCATTGTTCCCCTGTAATCATACCTCTCTGATGCCTGATCTGTGTTTTGAGGACATGAGTTCCTCTAAATAAAATACTTTTTCTTTAATGCATGCACTTTAAGATAGATCCGTGTACGTCTTTGTTTTTCTCGTCTGAGGTGGCAACTGGATCAAAACTGATATTGGATAGCTCCAATATTGTACGCCATAGTCCTGGTACATCGCGTGTCCCTCCTGGGAGAAGATCCTTCCTTCACAGGGACATGCATGAGGTTTTTTCTTCTTTTTTTTTTCCTGGAATCAGATTTTTTTAGGAGTTTTTCCTCACCGAAAAGGAGCGTATAAGGGCATGGATGCCTCTGAGCTTAGTCTGTTCCGTTCATTTTAGCAATCAGCTATTGTATTGAATACCGATTTTTTTTGTACAATTACTGGTGTGAAGCCTGTTAAGACAACTGTGTTGTGATATTGGGCTGTATAAGAAAAACTAAATTGAATAAAAATACGACTTGTGTTAGGTAAAATCCGCGAAGTAAGATTACAGGTGTTTTGATCCTGTTAGCTATGTTCCCACCGCCCTCAGCAACGCGTGCTCAAGTGACCACTTTCAGTGAAATGTCTTTTTAAACACCAAGAATGTGCGTTTCAGAGTCCTGTGTTTAAGAATCTTGTGTTCATTTTTCACTACACACATTTTCAGGATAGTTTTTTAGCTCTGTATAAGTACAGAACATGCATTGCAAGTTAAACCGGGTTGAACTTTGACCAATCAGGGACTCAGATTTGGTAGTACTGTTTGGATGGTGCCAACGGTTTGAAAATTGGTCATAAAGGAGAAATTAGTAATTGCGGTTTGTGCCTGGACGCAACAATATGACATCAAGTCTTTCATAAATTGGAATTGAGCTGTTAAAGAAAAAGCCTGGAGCAAGATTCAGAAAAAATTTGCACCTCTATGACATTTCGCACCAAGCCTCTTCCAACTGTAGGTGGTGGACATGCGCTAGTTTCGGGTTTCTGATTTGGGTCAAAAATAGAATAATCATAATTAAAAGACCACTGGGATCACTTCTTCAATGGATCAGAAGATGGTCAGAGTGGGACTTGTGTTTATGGATCTGTTTTAAAGTTCTCTTTTTCCTTTGCTCCGCAGGAATTACATCAAAGATCCACCCAATGCCTCCCAGTTAAATTCAGTTTTTCTTTTTTCCCTTCACATTTTTAATGAATATTTACATATGAAGTGTGACAGACATTGGCAGAGTATCTAGTCAATGTGTAAATGACGGCCAAGGAATCCTGGGAATGAGCACCCTGGAAAAGTATGCGTCTGCTGTTTTGGATGGAGCTGAGAGATGCTGCATCTTTTGAGGAATGTGACAGAGGTGTTTTTAATGCACAAAACCCTCCAGGATAAGAAGTCACTGGCTGCTCATGATGGTTCCTGCTGAGAACATGACCATCTTCTCACTTGAAGATGCCTGTTTCAACTGCAGCTCCTCCACCCATATGGACGTGGACGTGGCCAAAGCGGTGGTTTTGGGGGTTGTGATGGTGGTCTTTGTAGTTTTTGGGGTGTTCGGCAACATTCTGGTCATCCTGTCTGTACTGCTGCACCACCAATGGCGCTCAGTGACTCATTACTTCATAGCAAACCTGGCAGCGGCAGACCTCCTTCTCAGCTCCGCCGTCCTGCCTTTCTCCGCCACCTCTGAGGCCCTGGGCAGGTGGGTGTTCGGCCGCTCCCTCTGCAATGTATGGGCTGCCCTGGATGTACTCTGCTGCACCGCCTCCATCCTCAGCCTCTGTGTGATTTCCATCGACCGCTTTTTGGCCGTCAGCTACCCGCTGCGCTATCCTGCCATAGCTACCGGCCGGCGAGGCCTGACAGCGGTGGCCGCCCTCTGGGGACTCTCAGCGGCCATTTCTGTGGGCCCTCTGTTCGGGTGGAAGGAGCCTCACCCAGAAGACGAGACGGTGTGCCGGATCACAGAGGAGCCAGGCTATGCTCTGTTTTCTGCTTTGGGCTCCTTCTACATTCCCCTGGCCATCATCCTGGCCATGTACTGCCGTGTCTACACTGTGGCCAAAAGAGTAAGCAAAAGCCTGCAGGAGAGCCAAAGAGAAGGAGTGGAGATGGAGGGGGTGATGCTGAGGAAACACAGAGGGAAAGCTGCTCACTGTGGGAGACAGGAGGATGAAGAGGAGGCCACCATGCACAAACGGCCCTCTTTCCCATTACCCAAGCTGATGAAGTTCTCAGGAGAGGTGAAGGCAGCCAAGACTCTAGGAATCGTTGTGGGCTGCTTTGTTCTGTGCTGGCTTCCCTTCTTCCTGGTTTTACCCATCGGTAGGTAACACCTAAATTCTTCTGAACCAATCCTATCAAGGCTGGAAAGCTTAAAAAAAATCCAACTTTGAATCCTTGTTAGACTAGGTCATGTTTATGCATTTCTAGCAGATTTGGGGAAAATCCATCCATCCATCCATTTTTGAATCTGCTAAATCCCTTTTTGGGGTCACGGGGTTGCTGGAGCCTTTCTCAGCGACTATTGAGCAAAGGTGGGGAACACCCTGAACAGGTCGCCAATCAATTGGAATTGAAAAATAGTTTCCAATCGATGACAGAGTTTTATGGCTGCCGTGAAGATAAGTAAATAAATAAATTTATGAGAACAAAAAAGTCAATATTTTTATACATTTATGAGCAAAGCATTGCTTTGTTCTTGTAAAAGTACGACCATTTTTTAAGCATATCTTAACAACGTTACTTTTGAAAACTTACAACTTTTTTCGGTAACACTTTATATTAAGATTCCTTAACAAGCTTTGTTAACACATTAACAAGCATTATAAATTAATTTATAGGGTGTTAGTAAGACATTTACTAGTACAATAAGTCTAATAAGGTTTATTAAATTACTTAGTTAACACATTTACAAGCATTATTATTAGGATGTTTTCAAAATGCTAGTGATGCATTTACTGATATTATAGGTGCCTAACAAATGTGTCAGTGTTAATAAGCTTAATAGGATTTATTAACAACCTTTGTTAACAAATTAAGAAGTATTATTATTGTTTGGGGTTCTAGTAAGATATTTATTAGCATTATAGATGCCTGACACAAGCCTAAGTGTTCATAAGCTTAATAAGTTTTATTAACTAACTCTCTTCTTTCTCTTTCGGCTTTTCCCATCAGGGGTCGCCACAGCGAATCATCCTTTTCCACCTCACTCTATCATGAACATCTTCTACCCTAAGTAACGTAACAAATTAATAGGCTTTATTAATGTGTCAGATGCTAGTAAGATATTTATTAGCATTATAGATGTCTTGCAAATACCTGAAAGTGTTAATAAGATTTATTAACATCTAAAGTCAGACCATTGTCTTCTAAATCCATATTACTAAACTGCTTATAAGCTTTACAAATGTATTAATTAACTTTGTTAATAGTTTATTAATTGTTTTGCAGCACCCCATCTAAAGTGTGGATGTTTTTTACCACAAAAAAACACAAAGCATAAAGATTGTAAAAAGAACTTTATGACATTAAAACAGACTAAACATACACAAATTGTTCTGTAAAAGATATATAAAAATTTAATTCAGACAAATAAAAAAATTTTAAAACATATATACTGTTGTTGGATGACTAGCATCATAGCTAATAAGGATAAACTATTAGCATCTATCCTGAGTGAAACATTCATTGCAAATTCCATCACCAGGAGACAGTTCTCTGCATTCAATGCCAACAGCATTCAACCACATTTGCCTTGCTTCAAAGTCCACAAGAAAGTTACAAAAGCCAGTAATTTTTGAAGAACGAAGACAATAAACCTACAGGAGCCATGCTAAAGCTAACACGCTAACGACCGACCGGTGCAGAATCAAAGATGGGCGGGGCTTTTTTTCGTCACCTGTGTGAAAGCAAAGTCTAAGAGGCCATTCAATTGGCTGAAAGTGAGCACGCCTGTTTTGCTGATGAGTTTGATTGACAGATTCATTAGCCAATGGTGACATTAGTTAACCTGCCCATCTTTGATTCAAAATCAAAGATGGGCAGGTTAGCGTGTTAGCTTTAGCATGGCTCCTGTAGGTTTATTGTCTTCGTTCTTCAAAAATGACTGGCTTGTGTAACTTTCTTGTGGACTTTGAAGCAAGGCAAATGTGGTTGAATGCTGTTGGCATTGAATGCAGAGAATTGTCTCCTGAGTCCTGGTGATGGGATTTGCAATGAATGTTTCACTCAGGATAGATGCTAATAGTTTATCCTTATTAGCTATGTTGCTAGTCATCCAACAACAGTATATATGTTTTAAAAAAATTATTTGTCTGAATTGAATTTTTATATATCTTTTACAGAACGATTTGTGTATGTTTAGTCTGTTTTAATGTCATAAAGTTCTTTTTACAATCTTTATGCTTTGTGGTTGTTTGTGGTAAAAAACGTCCACACTTTAGATGGGGTGCTGCAAAACAATTAATAAACTATTAACAAAGTTAATTAATACATTTGTAAAGCTTATAAGCAGTTTAGTAATATGGTAATATAGTAATATAGTAATATTTAGAGGACAATGGTCTGACTGTAGATGTTAATAAATCTTATTAACACTTTAAGGTATTTGCAAGACATCTATAATGCTAATAAATATCTTCCTAGCATCTGACACATTAATAAAGCCAAATAATTTGTTAAGTTAGTTAATAAAACTTATTAAGCTTATGAACACTTAGGCTTGTGTCAGGCGTCTGTAATGCTAATAAATATCTTACTAGAACCCTAAACAATAATAATACTTCTTAATTTGTTAACAAAGGTTGTTAATAAATCTTATTAAGCTTATCAACACTGACACATTTGTTAGGCACCTATAATATCAGTAAATGGATCATTAGCATCTTGAAAAATCCTAATAATAATGCTTGTAAATGTGTTAACTAAGTAATTTAATAAACCTTATTAGACTTATTGTACTAATAAATGTATTACTAACACCCTATAAATTAATTTATAATGCTTGTTAATGTGTTTACAAAGCTTGTTAAAGAATCTTAATATAAAGTGTTACCCTTTTTTCATATTTTTATGTCTTAGAAATGTTGACTCTTCTTCTTTTCTACGATGGCTGAGACGCTATTGCAGCAACAACAACAAAAGTAACCATCCAAGCACAAAAAAAGGAATTATGTTGCAAATGAAATAAAGAAACGAGCTTCAAATAAAAAAGCCAACTTCACATTCATCCAAATAAGTATTTATACCCATGCCTTAGATTATTGCTAGCCTGATTTTTAATGATTAAAAGTAACATAATGGTAATAAGTTCCCCTCAGTTGTTTCCACTCAGATGTATTTTGGTTCCAGGTTCTCAGTATCTGTCATTAGGTTTGTTTGTCTGGGGTAGATACTGCTCTAGAGTGAGAACGTGCGGTGGTACATGTAACTGTAATGGGTTGCACATCGGAGTCCTACAAAACTCGATTCTCCTCTCGTTTGTGGTCTTTCTGCACACTGGGTTTCTCTATGGTAACCAAAGCTAACAATAAACCAGCATCCTTCAGTTTACCTTCAACCTGGGGCCTACATGGCCTTTACACATAACACATTAAAAAGTACACACATTGAACACTAACATCTTCACTCACTTTCTTATTTGTTTTCCAATTCTTACTCCCGTTGTTTTTTTTCTCCTTCTTCTCACAGCGGTTCATGGGCCAGAACAAGCCCCAATAATCCACGTCAAATAATCAATTTAATGGTTGCTACTTCCAATCATGTTGATCCAACATGATACCATTAAATTGGATTATGCCCGGATAACCTCACGATATCACGAGATTGTGCGAGATTCCTCAACTACACCTGGCTGTGGCCTGAGGAACGCTCAACATCACGGAATGCCTGAACGCTGCAGAATGTTAACTCCACCCTTGTTGAGCCCGTCTTCTTCTTTGCATTTTACAAGTTTCCATGTGCAATATTGCCACCTTAGGGAAGTTAAGGAGTGCATAGTCTCATTTTGTTGAACCAACATCTTTTAAATTAGTTACAGCACTCTAAAAAGAGTATTTGGGCTGTGGTTGGAAAGATGAACTTTTTTACATGATCGACTTAATTATTAGTTTGGTGAAAATAAAACATTTTTTTGAGTTCATTCAACTTAAGAATAACACATCTGTCACGTCTGACATAGTTGTCTTACTCTAAATTAACTTAATTCAGTTAAGTTGGTGTAACTTTGGTGTGAAGCTGTCAATGCGTCATGACGTAATAACGTAAGGCAGCGCAAGGAATTGTGGGATACCATTTTCTTTGCCTATCTGGGAAGACTAGGTTTTAAGTGTGAGTTTTTGTCCATGTGTTTTGTTGTCTAGCTACTTTTACTCTGTTTGAACTGGTAATTTAAACTGTTATGTTTATTATTTTCTGCACCATGAGTTAGAGTTTGGGAGAGGATGATGACCAACCCCCTTGTGTGTAGAAGAACAGTACGTCCCATTAATGAGATCTGAGTTCATGACACGTGAGCTCCTGCCTTATAGTGCGAGATGTGGCTGGGTCAGTCATGTCTTTGATATGGAGACTACAAGGCCCATAGGTTGAAACTTTAGAAAAATGAACAAAATTAAAGAAAAAATGATAAAAAACTGAAGTTGGATCAACATTTTAAATTGAGTTGGATAGACATAAAAAACTAAGGTGAACAATCTTAATTCAATTCATGTTCCCAATTAAAGTGATTCCTTTAAGTTTGATCAACTTTTTTTTTTTTAAGTGAGCAACAATATTAAGTTAAGTTGGGTCCAACTGTAGTATTCAAATTGAATCAACTTAAATTTATTATGCTGAACCTAATTACATTAAGTTGACCCAAACTAAATACATTAAGTTGACCCAACCTAGATACATTAAGTAGGACCAATATGATTCATTTTTGTTCAAGTAAAGCTTTCTAATCAGGTGGAAATCCTTTCCATAATTTTTTTATGTTCATTCAATGTGAAAGTTTTTTCAGTGTAATTTTCAGACTTTTTAAAGTTGAAATAACTACTTTTTTCCTCATAGTTTTATTCGCATATTTTAATTCAAAAATTTATTATTTTTCTTTTTTGGTGGCCATAACACTCATTCTAAATAGATTTCTATCAATCTGTCCATTTTCTTGACCTGATTTATCCCTTTTGGGGTCACGGGGTTGCTGGAGCCTGTCCTAACTACTGTGGGGCAAATGTGGGGTTTACCCTGGACAGGTCGCCAGTTTGTCGCAGGGCATACAATCACTCCTGCGCACACTCACACCTAGGGACACTTTAGAGTCACCAATTAACCTATGAAGCATGTTGTAGGACTGTTGGGGGATGCCCAGAGAAAACACACACATGCAGGGAGAACATGGCAACTCCAAACAGAAAGGTCCCTGGTGGGATTTAAACCAGCGCCTTCTCGCTGGGAGATGAGAGCACTAACAGCTGCACCACATTGCAACCTGCAAACACGTTTTAAAACTTAATTAACTTAAATACAAAAGAGAATCATATCAATTTACCAATAATTGCTGATACTTTGTATTTTTGTAGTCAATTTCCATTCCTCTTTTTCAGATTCTATCTTTCTTTTTTATTAAAACACTTTCAAAATACTTTAGTTAGAAGCTCATTAAAGCCTTGTTTAAAGGTTATTTTCCCATGTTAACCTTTCATTTTTGATTCAATTAGCTGAAGTTATTTTCCTCTTTTTTTTGCTTTCTGAATTCAAACACATTCAACGCTTTCACCTTCTGGAGTTTCAGAAGTGCCATTAAGTCTTAAACAAAATATCTAATACTTCAGTAAATTGTAAAACACAAACGTATGTAACTGTAGTACTGATTCCAGCAAACTACTTGAGTAATGTCTTTTAAAGGAGTTGGAAGTCAATTGACCTCTCATGTAAATGTAATTTGATGAATACCTTTTTGAATCTTTCAGCCAGCCTCTTTATTAAGTCCAAGGATGAGAAAAAACGTCTTTCAGGTTGTTATTTTCCTCCGTTTTCCTCAGATTGATGAAAGTCTGCCAGACTTTCATCAGTAAATCTGAAATCCTGTGAACTGTTCCCTGACAATTCTAATGTACAATACATGCTACAGAATGTGTGCAGCTACAAGAGCACTAAACGTTTTATCAGCTAAAACCAGTTCATTTTGCTCCCTGGCATTAATTCAATATTTTTAAGGCACTAGCTAAACAAACCCAAGGGGCTGCTGTGAAAAAATTGTCTGACACACGTGATCCTGTCTGTTAGCAGAGGCTGGAATGTAATTTGCTGCTTTGTTTGTTTTTCTACCTTCAAGCACAGAAATAGAACATATAGAGCAAACAGCTTAAAGATAGGTTTAGATCGCAGAAAAATGAAAATGATATTTAATGAATATGTACATGCATGAATGCACATTTATCCCTGAAACTCAACACTAAATGACTCAACAATTTAAGTTTATCGAAAAAAGCTGCATTGAGCAATATAAGAAATTATTATTTTTTTAAATAGAAAAGAGTAATATGATATTTTTTTCATATCAGAGACACAAAATGAAAACATTTTCATGGTAAAACAAAATTTATAAAACCACACATTCTATGAATTGGAATGCGTGATTGAGCAAATTTACAGCCCTATTAAAACTAATGAAATAGAAAGAAGAAACTATATTGCTAGCTGGTCTTTATTTTGTAACAAAATTGTTTATTGATTTCTTAGAAGAGCCATTAAAGTTAATCCGTCCTCCAATAACTTGTTTAAGTTGTCAGTTTAGGTTAAATGTCTATTTTCTAACAACATTTTGACCCTGAAATTTACACTAATTTGACACATGCTGATCTAGCTCACAAACACTGCATCATCATCTCATAAAGATACACTTTAGCTCATAAACGATCCCATTGAGCTGCTAAAGATTAAGCAATTATGTTTTACGTGGAGAAGTTGCTGTTTGGTAGATTTTTTCTGCAAAAACTATGGATTCTCCAGATCAGGGATGAAAGAGGGCCAAAATCTGTGAGGCGAAAATGTGTGAGCACCAAACATTCAAAGTTAGATGCAAATTAACCAAGGTAAATGTTTGTGTAATGGGATACTTTTCATGTCTTTACATAAAACAGAAAAACATCTAAATACATTTTTACTTTTGAAGAACATAAATAATAGAAAAAACGCACTCTGGTCAACATCAAATCAGGTTTATATGAAATGTTACACATTTCACTAATAAAAGCTCACTGTAAACTTCTATATTTTAATCATGTGCACAGGAAAATGTCCATAGTAGTTTATCTTATTCAGAACTACAAACCTCTGTGTTTTTTATCACAGAAACAAAAGTGTTCCTCACATTTTGTCCTTAAGGCGCTGATGGTCAAGCAGCCAAAGGTTGTTGTTTACTACAGCTTATCTTGAAATTTAGCCAGTCACATTTAGGAATCGTTCACGGTTCATAGAAAGAATGTTCTGAATGTTATTGATTTTATGACAAATGCAAGGGTGGCATTTGGCCCATGGGCCGGAATTTGGATACACCTGCTCTCAATGAATGCAATACGATGCATTTTTTCAAAGATCAAAATGGCTGCTGAGTCACAGAGTCACTATATTGTCATCAGAATTTGATCGTGCAGATGAAAAGGCAAAACAATTCATAGAAAACAACATAGCAGTTTAGAAGTAATAATAATATTAGTAATAGTGGACTGGATTTATCTGTGCTTTTCCAGACGCTCAAAGAGCTTACATTATTCATTCATGCTTGGTGATGTCAAGCTACCGAAGTAGCTTCAGCTGCCCTGGGGCAGACTGACAGAGGCGTGGCTGCCGGTTCGCGCCTACGGCCCCTCTGACCATCACCGGGACATTCATTCACACACCAATGGAGCAACACTGGAGGCAGGGATGATGAAGTCTCTTGCTCAGGGACACAACAGCAGTTGACTGAGGGAGCAGCGATTGAACCAAAACTTCGATTGCGCCTGAGCCACTGTCGCCCATCAAACAATCAATCTCTCCTTCTTTTTACATTCCATCATCCATTTTAGAAGAACATAAACACTCAATGGAGCACAGGTGTTAGCTCACCTTTACATAAATAGTTTGCGTGATTGAATGAAATGTTTCACACTAGTTGGTTTGAAGGCATAAGTATGCGTGTGTGAACATTATTGATAATGTGTACATGTAGACATGGGAATATTTTTTGGAGCCAACAGGTATGTTATAACATCTGAGTGTGTGTTTGGACAGGCCACGCCCTCATAGACGTGTATTACATCTGAACCTCACTGTAATGAGTATAACCATCCAGAAACATGTTGCTTTATGCTGCTTCATGGTTTTACCCCCCCCCTCTATAATCACCCTCCTATCCCTCCCCTCTAATATCCCTCTTTCTTCCTCCCTCCTTTCCTTTTCCGTCAGGTCCAACACCAGTTCCGTCAGGTCCAACACCAAGTTTGGCCACTAAAAAAAATTCTTTTCTTTTATTGTAATTTTTACATAATTATATGACTATTTTCAAAAAGTTTTACAACTTTAATTTTTTTGTATTTATTATTTTTCTTGTTATGTTGAGTTTTTTCAATTGTCATCTTTTTTCTCATAGCTTTACAACTTTCATTTTTCATTGTATTTTTTTTGTAGTTTATTTTTTCTTTTTTTTTATTGTTTAACTTTTTTCTCATATTTTGATGACCTTACTCTTTTACATTTGCTTTCTTTTTTCTTCTCCTATGGCTGCCCTAATACTCTGTCGTAGTTCAGAAATCTGCAGAAGATGGTTTTGTGATGCATTCTTGGAAAATTGAACCAAAAATGAGCAACGAACCTGCTTTCGGTCAAAGGTGATGCTCCTGCTATAAGACCTTTAAATAATGTTGATGCTTTCTGCAAAAGGACAGACATGTCAGAAGCACCTTTGATGAGCAGAGACCAACACCCCAGCATTACCCATCATCTATCATCACATATCGGGATTTGACTCACATAAATACAAAACGATTTATTTTTTTAGAAACCTCAGAGGCTCAAATCATCCAGTTATTATATTTGGTCTAATGTTAGATTTTATTTGAAGTTAGAGTAAAGCTGAAAAAAAAACTAATTACAATTTTTTAAATTAAAACTGAACCACTGAGCTCCAGGATTTCTTCAATTGTTACACTTCTGTTCAGTCAAGGAGTGTTAAAGAAAAACACAACAACAAATTGGATAATGAATCATAAATAGGTCTTTTTATTTTACTGGGTCACCTGGATATGAACCTGCCAAGGATTTCTCTACAAAAAACAATTAAATACATTTTTATTATGTCAACATTTTATTATTTTATTAAGTCAAAAAGATGTTTGAAGAAAATGAAAGCAAAAATGTTGAGCAATTTGTTGTCTTTTTATTTGTACTTAAAAATTCAGAACCTGTTCCTGTTTCCAGATGTTATCATTCTCCCAGTCAGATGTGGTTGCTATGACGATGATCCTTTTGACAAGGAAAATGTAATGCAGCCTCAGTCTGTTGTGTTCTTCTTTTTAAAGTGAATATTTGTGGAAAAATTGTAAGTAGTTTATTTTATTTTTACAGAAAATTCCGAACCTTTCATCAGGCTAGAAACATTTAGTGACATTTATTAACACGGGACTACTCTGATGATGTCATTGTACAGTTTGGTACTAAAATGTTAGAACTTTATTCAAACTGAACCTTGGAGCTCCTGGATTTTATTCAAATTCTAGACTACTATTTGATTAAAACTACAGTATTACTTATTAGGGAGGCCATGGTGCAGAGGTGGTTGGAAGGTTTGGTTCCCAATCTGCCCACCCATGTGTCGAAGAGCCCTTGAGGAAGACGTTGAAGCCCACATTCCTCCTGGTGGTTATGGACTTGCAGCGGAGTCGCCCTCAGGGTGTCAATGTGTCTGTGAATGGATGAATGGGACTGTGACTGTAAAGCGCTTCGGGCCTTCAAGGAATATAGTAAAGAGCTACACAAGTACCATTTATTACACAAAAAAAATTAAATAAAACAATGTAAACTTCTACAGCATTTGTAGAATAGTAAAGTATGGATGTGATTGCTGCACGACTCACTATTTCTACTACTTGTATTTTAGCCTCACTTCCCATTTCTCAGCTTAGAGCCATTAGTATTATGTTGACTCAAACAGTCTTTCTAGTCTAAAAGCCTAAAAACTCGTGTGTTTTATTAGACAAATTCAAATTAAAAGATGTCCTATAAAATAGGAAAAATTTTCAGGACTTGTCTTTTATTAACTTTAGCAGTCAGTCGCTTTACATTCGAAGGCTATTAGGCTACATGCTAACTGACTAGCCGATCATTTCCTGTTATTAATTTACATCATAGATTTACAGCAGATACCTTCACATTTCTGTCTGTGTGTGTCTCATTACATTGCATTGAAGACACGGAAGATGTTTAGAGAACAGATTTATTTATTTTAAAAAGCACAAAAGCATCCATCGTATTCACGTTCATTCACATGATGATGATCTGGTACGCCCTCAGTCATCTTGCTGCAAAAGCCGCTTCCTGCCGCTACTTCCGTGTCTCTGTGAGCATTCAATAGGGGTAAAAATAAAAGCAAGAATGGTCGATCTGTTATTGTCTCGATGAAAATCTGAAAAATATCATATTAAGCTGGCTGCTTCGCCTAATGCACTTACCTTTAGCTCGTAGCATAACAACAATAGCACTACGTCACGTTTCCCAGCATGCTTTGCAGCCAATCATTGGCCAATCACCGTGTCCCTGTGACCAAGGTTTAACAACAAGACCAATGATTGGCAGCAAAGCACGCTGGGAAACGTGATGTAGTGCTATTGTTGTTATGCTACGAGCTAAAGGTAAGTGCATTATTATATATTATTATTCCTATTCGACCCTAAACTACAATATCAGCTGTCTGTCAACCGACCAGCCAGTTGCCCAAATGCCGGCATACATCAAAGAGCTCTGCGGCGGAGCTAGTAGTAGCCTAGCAGGAGCTATCGTAAGACAAAGCAGCCTAGTTATCATAAATCTATTGATTTTTTTTCTTATATTCATTGAGACGGTAATAAAGTGATCATTTTTGTTTTTCATGTTCCCTTTTTGAATGAATATGGGTCACAGAGACACGGAAGTTACCGCTGAAAGCGGCTTTTGCCGGCGTACAGAGAGCATATCCGCGTGAATGACTTATGACGTGAATAATTATTGCGTTCGAACGGAATAATTATTGCGTTCGAACGACATAATTAATGCGTTCGCACGAGTTAATCATTTCGAGGGAACGGAATAGTATTTTGAGGGAACGCAATAGTATCTTGTGGGAACGCAATAGTATCTTGTGGGAACGCAATAGTATCTTGTGGGAACGCAATAGTATCTTGTGGGAACGGAATAGTATTTCGTGCGAACGAGATAATAATCTGTGGGAACAAGATATTAATCTGTGGGAACAAGATATATTTTTATATCTTAATGTCAGGACACGGGCTCCGTACTCTTCTTCTGTTTCCTCTCTGGATCTTTTCTGCTAAAACAACATTTCCAAACACGTTTGTTTTTGTTAACTTTGCTAGCTTGAGTGTTTCAATTTAGCAGTTGGCGCTGTCACTTTAAAAAAGTAGCAGATGATTTGACATGCGTCCAAATTTCCAAATAAAACTTCCTTCAATGGACAAAATGAAGGTCATATGTTGTTGTTTTTTCCAGTGGCCTGATACCAACTGTCCCACTGACCGGTCCATAGCCCAGGGTTGGGGACCACTGCTCCAAAAGCAAACCTGCACGATAAAGGATTTAGTAAAACCGTCTCACAAAAACATGAAGGTGTCTTGGTGTTAAAAATTCCCCCTTATAGGATCAATTAAATTGAGTCTTAAGGTCTTTCTTTTACTCTGACAGTGTCTGAGATTTCCCTTCAGAAAACGGATTGACCCTCAAACGAGGAGCAAACAGCCGTCAGCAGAACAACACTGTTTCTAGTGATAAAAAAAAATCTAAAGCGATTCTTCAACATGAGGAGCCCAGACATGACTGAGCACTTTAAAATTGCATCAAAGCTAATTCTTTGGCAGTAAATCGCTGACCGTCTGTTTTGTTCACTGAGTATCAGGGACAGCCCTCTCCCCTCACTGCAGAACCTACAGCCTATACGGCTTCTCTGCAGGGGCATCAAGAAATTCAATTACAAGCAGCCACATAGAACAAACAAAATAGGCGAATAGGCTTTCACTGCGAGATGAAATGGAATGAACCAAACCATTGCTCCCTCCTAAGAAACCTATTATAGATAACAAACATGAGACCTAATGGGCTGTAATGCCAGGAGGCATCCACAGTCACCCTGCAGATCCCTGAGGCAGCCAGTCATAGAGAGATTGTTATGCATTTGAAATGAGACAGACCTTTCCGGCTCACAGCACACACGCAACGACGCCAAGATTCTCGGATTGAAGCCTTTGCAAATTCTCCAAATTATTCCTTTGGATTCAAAAACAATTCAGATGACGAGTGTCATCTGCTTTTTACTGCAGCAGAAAAGGTGGAACACCAGCAATAAATCTCTGCGTCCTATAGTGAGTGCTCACTTAAGTTCAGATAATAAGAGGTGACGGCCGATTCTGTGGAGCGGAGCTGTGAAAATCAACTGATGAGACAAATTAGACCTATTCTGGTATAAAAATGTGCACTTTTATGCCTTCATTAGACAATATGTTCTGTAAAATTTTTACTAAAAATCTCAAAGAACTTCTGAAGTTACCAGCCTTGGTAACGCATGTTCAAGCAAGCGCTTACAATGAAAAGTCTATGTAAGCGCACATGTATGTGCATTTTGGCCAGGACAAATTAATAATTGTAGTTTGTATCTTGCCGTAATTATGTGACACCAAGTCTTTCATAGAGCTGTGAACTAAAAAGCCTGGAGCAAGATTTACAAGACTTGCATCCATTTGACATTTCACACCAAGGCTCTTCCAAACGTGCTGCACATGCCCAGTGTGAATGTAGCACGACGGTCACGGGCTGTTTTCAACATTTTCTCTGTTTGAGTTTTGTGCCATAAAACAAAAGCAGAAATAGGGAAAAACATGAATAAAATAGCGAACGAGTTCGCCTTTCAGGCAGCCAAAACTCTGCAGTCTCTTCCCCCCCTAGGGCGGTAGCTAATTAACTCACCTGTTCAGCATTCTATTTAAGTCCAGGTGTGCAGCCGTTCATTCTCTTTCTTACCGCAGCGCTGCATCCGTCGGCCCACCCTCCTCCCCGGTTTCCACCTGTGGGCTCCGTTCGGGGTTTCTTACCCTAAAGTTTATGGAAATTATCTCCTGGAATTGTACGGAGCCTTATGCCAATCAAAGTTTGTTAATGCCAACTAAGATGTAAATTAAGTATGTGAAAATAAATGTATTCTACTGCAAGAGTTTTGTCTGGCTGAAAGCAAATTAAAAAAAAAACGACAAAACAAAATCCAACAGAACAGAAAGGAAACCTGAATAAACAGAAACCCAATAATTTCAATAAGAGTGACAGAGCGAAAATCCAGTAAGTGGTAGCCCTAAACCAAGTGTCATCATGACAGCAGAACAGGGGTGTAGAGCCACACAAATTGGCAAAATTGGCAAAAAAAAAACATCAAATGATAACCTGAGAGGAAACAAACAACAGAAGAAAACAAAGAAAACTGAAGGAAAGACACAGCTCAGCACAGCAGGGGCTTTCATTTCCTTTGTACTCACAGAGACTCAGCCTCATGGGAATTTAAGCGTGTTTAAAAGATTTCAATCTGACATTTATGCAGTACTGTTGTGATAAACTGTTATTTAACAACTCTTTTTCAACATTAAAGGTTTCATTTCAACCATTCAAATAACACAGTCTACCAGAGAATCCAAATAAATACACACATTTTTGATCAATTTGACTTGGAATCAGATTTTTGAAAATGTCTCTGTCTACTATGAGGAGGGTTGATTTGGAAGAAAGTCAAATGCAGAGAGAACAATGAAGTCAGAATACAGCAGTTATTGTAAATTAGTTCACAGCTTCAAACGATTTTTTTCTGATCAACCAGTGTGAAGACTGGCTAGCCGTCAGTCTTGTTGCATATTAAAAGCCTATGAGCATCAGTGTTTCAACATAGTTTGGGAAGATATTGTTAATAGGATTTGCAGACCCTTTGCAAACAAATTAGAATATCATAGAAAAGTTTATTCATTTTCATAATAAACTTTCATAGAATAGCTTTAGGGCCCACTGTTTTATTGACTTCAGCGATTTATTAGTTTACTTATAAACTGGGGTTCCAGCTCATTAAACCATCAAAAAATGGTAATTTCAAATAAATTGAATGTTGTGGAGACATGTGGCCAAATTTTGCAGTGTATGAATGGCTTAAACTAAGTTTCTCCAACTAATCATCTACCAAACTCACCAGAAGCTCCAAAAACTGGTTTGATGCCCATGCCATCATAGCACTGCCAAATAACTAGACCTAAACTCCACATAAAATACATAGGTATTATTAAGAGGGAAATGAGCGGCACCATACCACAAGAAAATCTGGGTTTCCTTGGTCCCAATGCAATGTTCAAGCTAACCAAAGCATTGAGGCAAATTTCAAGGCAAAAGGATTCCCATCAAGTATTGAAAATGGACATCTTGTTTTAAAAATACTTTACTTGGGTTGCTTTGATGTGCTCACAATCTCTGTCTTTATCTAACTTTTTTTTTAAACTCAGAAGTAAATGGTGACTTTTTTTTACAGTATTGCAATGATCTAAAATGCTGTTTTTATAAGTTTCATGAGCTGGAACCCAAATTTATGTAAAAGTAGACAAATAGTACTTGAAATAAAAATAAAAAACTGTATGCCCTGAATCTATATTCTATGAAAGCTTAATATTTTGCATGGAATTTTATCAATGAATACACTTTTCCGTAAAGTTGCAATGTTTGGGAAAGGGTCTGTAGTTCTATGGCGTCTGGTATTTTATTGGACAATAAACTATAACTGAACATCCTAAATGGAACCGTAAGTCTGTCTTTCATTTATGTTTATTATTTCTACATAGGGAACGTCATCCATGAATTTGATACCAAATGTTGCTAAGCAGTGAGAAAAATCTGGACTCATGATCCACTTCAAGTCAACCATCAAATGATTTCAAACATTTGAGTTTAAAAAAAAGTCAATTTTGTTTTTAAAAAAAATTCTGCAACATTAAGAACTTTAAACATTTGTGCCTCAACAAAAAAAATGAATGTATGTCTTCACTTTCTAAAAGAAAAGTTGTTCCTGATGTTCCACCATCATTACTGACACACAGAATATTCCAGAACACGCATCGATTTGTATGTCTATAACTCTGTGGCTTCTGAGGTTTAATATGAAACTGAAGTTCAGCTAAACTGGATGATCCTTCATTTCACTGCTTCACTACATCCCTGTGCGCTACAGCCGGCTCTGTTGTTCCTTCTGGTTGATTTGCTTTCTTTTCTTTGTTTTTTAAACTCAGATTTTTGTTGTTCACAAAAGTCTGTGGACGATGTGAAGGTGTGTCTCCATGACTGATGCTGTTGTGTGTTCTCCTCAGGGATCAGCAGCTACATGAATGATGTGCAAAGACAAAAAGTTCCAATCACATAGCCTGAGTATTTGAAATTATTGTGCTGGCCCAAACACCAGTGGGCAGCCAGAGCAACAGACACTTGGAACATATGTTGGCATACATTTTTCAATAGTTTATCACAATATCAAGAAGAATATCTCTGTGACGAACATGTTTATCAAATTTTGCCATCAAATACAATGTTGCATTTAATGTGTTTGTCTTTCTATCTTATTTCCTTAATGCCATGATACAGAGCAAATATGTGTTTGATGATGATATAAGTAATAATTAATGAAGAACTTGTTTGTTGATAAACATTTAATGATCAGAGTTATTGGTAGATATTTATCTCAATAAAAGCGATCTAGAAAACTAAATGTGGACTTTTGTTTATTTGAAACAAACCTTTGCTTCATTATCTGGACAAACAAGCAGTATGAGGTGAACTTTCTCTCTGAAATGATGCTTTGTATCCCGTATCATGACATTCAGCAGATACAGTTTATCATTTTCCTCCGCTGTTGCAGAGCGAGGTTGGTGAAGGCTTGGTGGCCATAATCATGACAACGCATCACAAGCGATTTAAACCTAAAACATAACAAGATTAAAGTACTGATATTTGAGTTAGTATTCATGTCTGTTGTAAGTGACCATGCTATAAGATGGATAATGCCCAACGGGAGGACCACTGTCAGAAATGAGTGGACCATTCTCCTCTTCACATCGGACGGTTCAGGCTGTTGTCCATTAATTTATGATGACGGAAACTTCATCCTTTATATCAACTGAAGAAGACATTTAAAAAAAGTTTAATTTATAAGGGGAAAAAAAAGTTTTCTTTTTATTTTTCTCTTTTTATCATTTTCCTTTGTGTGTCGTTTCCAGGATCCATCTTCCCGTCCTGTAAGCCTTCTGAAACCATCTTTAAGATAACCTTCTGGCTGGGCTACCTCAACAGCTGCATTAACCCCATCATCTACCCGTGTTTCAGCCAGGAGTTTAAAAGAGCCTTTCACAACGTGCTGCACGGCCGCTGTCTGAGGACCGCTGTTCCCACGCCCAAATCTCCAGGACACACCTCTGCCCACTTCTCCAGTCCAGGCCCCACGTCTAGTGCATCCACCACGTCGGTCCAAAGCCATGGTCCTGCTTCACCGTGGACTTGCTGCAGGCTGCTCTCAACCTCGTCATCATCGGTCAGCGGTTTAGATCAGGCTCAAAACGCACCGGCGCAGGGTAAAAGTCTGCTTAATGCCTGGTGTTTTTCAGCCAGACAAACACCGATTCCACAGGACTCCTCAGGCCCCAAGTCCAAGAAGATTCTTCGCCTTTCTCTCGCCATTACAGGGGAACCTGTTTGACTTCCTGCTTGGAAAAAATAAAAATGAGCACATTCCTAAAAGACGTTTGAGGCTGAAGTCAAATCCAGAGCAGCCAGAAGAAACCTGTGATGCCTCGAGGCTTTATTTTTGTGTGAAGAAAGAGTGTCAAGTTGAATCTGGTTTGGATGTGAATCTAGATCGCCCTGCTCTGCCTTTGCTGTGCTGCTCCTTGACTGGACCAAACTTGGAGAAAAAAATGTAACCTACGTTTTTGAAAAGAAACAAAGATCACTGCTCACCAAGGATTACAAGAATAATAGTTTGAAAGGAAATGGTTCAAAACAGGCATGACATTTTCTGCAGATTGCACTAAGCCAAATGCAGAACAAAATCACTACTAACTGAGATCTAAAGTCGATTATTTATGAACAAGGTTAAGTGTTTTTTGCTGAACCTTCAATGTTCTAAAAAACACTGGTGTTTATTAATGCTCCATTAAAGACCCACTCTGATAAAAACTTGATTTTTGATGTTTTTAACATAAACGAGCGGCATTTTTGACATGATGGAGGACGTATCCAGTATTTCTTTACTCAAATCATTGTGAATCAGGAGCAGATGAAAAAATGTCATTTAAGAAAGAGCTTATTTGTTTTGTAGAAAATACGCTGGGCAGGCCACAAGCTTCCCTCTTCCCTCCATTCTGACAAGTAGATCCATGTACGTCTTTGTTTTCCTCGTCTGAGCTGGCATCTGGCTCTAAACTAAACAGCTGGATGGCTTCAATACTGCTCACCATTTTTGTTGCACCTGTAGTGTTAGGGGCTGGAAGCCAGTGGGAGACAGTGTAAACAGATGGATGACAGTGAGGAAGGGCTTACTCCCCGCCAACAGTCCCGCCCACAACTCAGAGGTGAATTTCTAATGAACTCCTGACGCTCTGCAGAAACTATTTAGATTTTGAACAAAAACGACATCATTTTAAAAATCTTTAAAAATGACCGGAGTGGGTCTTTAAAAACATGGATTCAGATTTTTATGTCTTACTGCACATGTGAGAAGTGTTGGTGGAAAACAAAAACACATTGTTGTTTGTGATGCCATTGTAGAGTTCTACAGCTGCGCTTTCTCCACACAGACGGAACAGATTGCTGCCAATATGACACAGACACACGAGCAGTTAAAACTGCACCTGTTTAGCATGATTGTACATCTGTCCACTCAATTGATACAGTTCTCAATCATGCCTTTAGAATATTTTTTTTGTCAAATTTAGTTGGATCTGCTGTGATGCAGCAGCTGCTGCAGAGCTGTGAAATGGAAGGAAATGATTCCTCTGTGTGTCCACATAAAAGACAGAGAACTGGAATAAGCACAAAGCCAAAAAACAAGAAAAGTGACTGTGACAGAAAGAGACACAGCGTAATCTGCCTGTGACCTTCGTGTGTCTAAAGCAAAGAGGATTGTTCTGTGTCTTCACTACTTCCAAAAAGGAAGGCTTTCACCCTTTTTTCTCTTCATTATGTAATTTTTTGTTTGCTAGGAAGACCTGGACATATGTGAAAAAACTGATTGTTTCTGTGAATTAATAATTTTGTGGATACAACTTAGTATTTCATAAACACAATCACATTTTATTAGTATTTTGTGTGCACAAATTAGCATCATCAATTCCTACTAATAATCAAAATATACTTGGGGGAACAAAATAGTCCTTTGTCACCACAAAATGCTACTTTGATGGCAAAAAATAAAACTCCATGGCCCCAAATGATTAATTTCAGGGAGCAAGTTTTCCTTGTTCGATGATCATGTCCAGGGCTCTGCAGTTCCCACAAAATTTACACTTGCATAAAAATGTTGAAAGTCTACTAAATTTAAAATCAGTTTTCCATTCATTTAAGTTACAATAGGACAAAAAAGTATTTAATCAGTCCACCAATCGTGCAAGTTCTCCCACTTACAAAGATGAGAGAGGCCTGTCATTTTCATCATGGTATACCTCAACTATGAGAGATAAAAAAAAAATCCAGAAAACCACATTGTCTGATTTTTAAAGAATTTTATTGTAAATTATGGTGGCAAATAAAAAATCAGTCACCTTCAAACAAGCAAGATTTCTGGCTCTTACAGACCTCTAACCTCTTCTGTAACAGGATCCTCTGTCCTCCACATGTTACCTGTATTAATGACACCAGTTTGAACTCCTTGTCTATACAAAAGACATCTGTCCACAGCCTCAAATAGTCACACTCCAAACTCCACTATGGACGAAACCAAAGAGCTGTCTAAAAACACCAGAAACCAAATTGTTGACCTGCAAAAGGCTAGGAAGACTGAATCTGCAAACGGTAAACAGCTTGGTGTGAAGAAATCAACTGTGGGAGAAATTATTAGGACATGGAAGACAAACAAGACCAGCAAAAATCCCAGAACAACAAAGAGGGACCTAGTGAATGACCAAAGTGACAAAGGCTACTACCATCAGTAACACACTTCCATCAGTACCATTCTCCCAATGTCCTCCTGGACATTGGGAGAATGTCCTATGGTCAGATGAAACCAAAATAGAACTTTTTGATAAGAACTCTACTCATCGTGTTTGGAGGAGAGAGAATGCTGGGTTGCATCCAAAGAACACCATACCTACTGTAAAGCATGGGGGTGGAAACATCATGCTTTGGGGTTGTTTTTCAGCAAAGGGACCAGGACAACTGATCCGTGTAAAGGAAAAAATGAATGGAGCCAAGTATCGTCAGATTTTGGGAGAAAACCTCCTCCCATCAGCAAGGGCATTGAAGATGAAATATGGCTGGGTCTTTTAGCATGACAACGATCCCAAACACGCTGCCCGGATAATGAAGGAGTGGATTTGCAAGAAGCATTTCAAGGTACTGGTGTGGCCTAGCCAGTTTTCAGATTTCAACCCCATAGAAAATCTTTGGAGGGAGTTGAAAGCCTGTGTTGCCCAGCAACAGCCCCAAAACATCACTGCTCTAGAGGAGATCTGGGTGGAATGGGCCAAAATACCTGCAACAGTTTGTGAAAACTTTCAGAAAACTTTTGACTGCTGTCATTGCCAACACAGGGTATTGCCAGAAGTCAGAACTCAGTCTCCCCCTCTGGTCTTGGCTTCTTCTGTGATTGGGAGGGGTACAGCCCTGATCGATGACTTCCACTGATGCCACCCAGACAGACCTGCACCCACACCTCGTGGTCTTGGTGCAGCTCTTAGAGGGCTCCGTTCACAGTCGCTGGCAGGAGGGGGGCTCTGTCAGAAGTCAGAACTCTGTCTCCCCCTCTGGTCATTAGCGGTAGAAGCCGTCCCCAGAATTCTAGCCACTTTACAACCCCCAGCGCACCCTTCCTGGAAGCCGCACACCTGACTTTCATAAGTGAAGCTCATTGCGAATTGTTGTTTGTGCCACTCTGCCTTCCTTACCAAGTGTCATATTTTGACTTGACCGTTTATCTCCTGACCTTGTGTCTGACTCTGTTTTTGTCTGACGCCTGCCCCGACTGCCGCCCGGATTTTGACCCTGATTTAGCTATATGGACTTCTAGCTAAATTAATAAACCTGCAGTATTTGGATCCAGCCGTCTGCCCATTCTTGTGACAGGTATATATCAAAGTATTGTGTTGAACTTTTGTTATTGACCAAGTAAGTATTTTCCACATAGTACATTCTTAAAAAATCAGACAATGTGTTTTTCTTGTTTTTTTTTTTTTTTACTCATTTTGTTTGTAATGATCACCTATGATTAAAAAATTACAGGCCAATCATCTTTTTTAAGTGGGAGAACTTGCACAACTGGTGGCTGACTAAATACTTTTGAAGAGTTTCTCCTGAGCCCGCTTTGAACTGGTAAGGGTGTGGACTCCGAACAAGCTCAATGCTGATTGGTGAGAGTGATTGCCATTGAAAAGCTGACTCGGACTGACACTGCTAATTGATATTTTCTGGCTAAAATCATGGCGGCATCTGTATTGTGAAAAAATAGCAACTTCCTTGACTTCATATGGTTGGAGCTGAAAGTGAAACGTTTCCTATGGGTGATGTCACACTCAGTCCAGTTCTCATTAATGGTTTGGAGGATCAAGAAAATCTATTGCTCTTTGTTAAAGACAAACATTCTCTATTTAAAGGGTTTTATCCCAAAACAAATTGAACTATTGTTAAAAAAAATAGTAGAATTTCTTTATAATTAGAGTTTTTAAAAAATACATAAAACATTTTTTTTACTTATATCCAAAAAGGGTAACATATCATTGAGTGTGCAAACTTGTTTCGTACAGAACTGTGTGCAAGCTTGCCATAAATCCTATCAGTGTTTTACAATCACGCCCAGTTTCTAGTGTCTTTTTTTAAAGGTCGTCACAGTGCCTTTTTCGTGTGTTCACTCTTGCTTCCCTTTCAAGTGTTTTTCTCGACTGTGTTTGGATTAGAAGCTTTCTTGTGCCACATCCACACTGCAGCGGCAGCACTGACACGTCCCAGAGCATTTGTATCTTGACAGGAGGATGCAGACAGAAGTCCTGGAAGACAAATCTTTTGTCATTTATGCAATCTTCAAAAGGTCAGGCATGGAGAAGAAGACGTTCCTTCATCCTTGTGTTGAAGGAGATCTAAGTGACTTATACCTTTCTTCCTGGTGAAACCCTCAAAGTTTCCACTGAAATATTTAGTTTCAGCAACAGTTAGACAATCTTAAAAATTAGTTAAATTACTGATTTTATGCATCAGGAACCATTAAGAAATATGAGTCTATAGCCTAAAAAAGAAAGTTTATTCAAATAAAGGAGAAAATATTGAGCTATAAAAATCAACTGTTCTAAAAGCCGATATTAAACATTTTTATAAACAGTAATGTTAAAAATATTCCAATGGTTCTCTGTTTTATTCCTCCTTACTGGTTTAAACTGTTTGGGGTTATGGCCGACCCCTGCTAATGGTCTCTTTTGATGGTTTGATTGGTGAGTTCCTCGGGATACCACATGGTAGGAATACTTTGGAACGGTATCCTCTTTATGTCCTCTAAAAGCACCAAAACAGCCAATACGGGCAAATTTGTCGAAATACAGGAAAGACTTTAGATATGATTGATGTGAAGCTTAATAAAACTTTAGGTAATCCCATCTCAATGTGGTCTGCAAGCATATCTGCATAATACCATAAATCCTTGCTCATCCAGAACGAGCACCATGGGCCAAACGCGCGTTCAGGGACCCTTGTGAACATTTCTTGAATGTGTGTCACATGCCTGGGTATTGCTTGACTCATTGCATTTTGAAACAGAAGTGACCTCCTGAAATCTGGTGTCTGCAAAACAAAATATAGTGAATAAAACAAGCTTTGCCATCAATTTGCTGTGTGTAGTCTTTACTGCAGCTGTCTCCAGCTGCTGTTTATCTATTTGCCTTTAATTTTTTTGAAACTGGCTCATTGGGGAAAATCTCTTTAATTTCACTTATTTAGACATCTGAAAACTGCTCTGGCTTTTAAGAATCTGCATTTTAAATACACCTTCTTAGCTTTTTGGAAAGTTTTTGCCCCTCAATCCCTGGGATGGCTTTTTGGAAACATTACTGGTTATTATATTCTTTCCAAAATTTACCTGCATTAAAATATTTATGGAGTTAATTGAATTTAAATTGAGTGTTCTGAAAAAATGGCCCTAAAATCTTAATATAGCGTTGTTTGACAATAAATAAACAATAGCACAATGTCAGCTCAAAAAAGACAGATGAAGAGGAAGGAAAATCCTAACTTTCTTTGTTTTCTGCTTGTGTGATCGCATCAGTGAGTCTCTGTCCATCCATGCGTGAACACCGGTGATTCCTTTTCCAGCGTGGGCTGGTGTATTGAGTTTGTGCAAAGAGTATTTGTTGTGTCGCTTTCAATCAGAGGCAAGATTATTTATGGAAATAAATGCACCAGAGTTCCATTAAATATGCAGCTCTCATTTTCAGGAAGAGGCAGACGATCCAACTGTCCAATGAATGGATGCAGGCTGGAGTGACCATCTTTAACTTAATCAATTAGACTTGCAAATTGCAGTTCCATTACAAAGGGTGATCGTGATTAATAACATGATGCAGTGAAGTGAAGCGGAAAAAGAGCCGCATGAGAAAGTCAGAGAGACGTCAAAGTTCTTTAGAAGCAGACTGTGGTTTGTGTGAATATACATTTCAGAAAAGGTTCTTGTAAGACGCTTCTCTGCCTGCTTCTTGTTCTCGACATTGTTTAACCCTTTAAAATCACGTGTATCACATTTAATACATGCATTTCAGAGACCCCTATCTCATTTGCATGATCCAAACTTTCCTTAAAAACCATTGTTTATAACTTGGCCTGTTTCCTGGCCTGTAATTCATCATCATTCCACTAGGGGCAGTAGTAGGGCTTTTCTTGCTCATTTCAAAACGACTGCTTGCATGAAATCTCAAAAACACTTTTGGCAGGGAAAGTTTAGCTGATTTTTAAAAAGCTGACTTATTGTTATTAATTTTTTTAAATGACTACTTGATGAATCGAAAGACTGTGACATTAGTTAATAATTCATTCTTTATAAAACAGCTACACCGTGTTAAATATATGAGGATAAAATTTAAGACAGTATGGGGCTTTTTTCCTGCACAATCATGTCATTATTTTTGCATCTTAACCCTTGTGCTATCCTAGGCACAAAGACATTGGGAGTTGGGTCATCTAGACCCACTAGACAGTGCTCTGAACCTTTTTTCTTCAATGATTTGTGATCTTCACTGGTGTCCATGGATTACATGAAATCTTTCCACCTTTATCCACCGTTGTCATGGTAGGAATAACACGTCAATGTAAGGGTGGGGTCATCTAAGATAGCACAAGGGTTGCACTAACATTGTTGTAAACAACAATTTACCAAATCACTATGCCTATAAAACCAATGTCTACATATCATAAAACAAAGACTTCTGAAAACTTTTTGTGGATTTCATCAAAAGGTTGTTTTTTTTTTTAATCTTAATTCCAAAAAAAATAATTTTCCTTCTTATGATTTTCTGGGCTTTACGAAGTTACATCTGATTCTGCTGACGTTCCTGCTTCTACACCAAATTCAAATCCCTAAAACCTGAAATAAGCATCTTTGTGACCAATCTTTGTGATGAACTAAAGTGTCTGAACAATGTTTTTTTTCCTAGAATAAACTGTGTTTAATGTTTTTCCTATAGAAGTTGAAATTATTTTGAACTAATCAAGCCTAAAATGTTTTTACATATTTCATAAATTTTGTGCATTGAGGGAAAAAAATCAAGTAAGCAGAACACAAAATAAGAAAATGGATGTCTCGCCATCTGAGTGGTACATTGAAGTAACAGTCCAAATCAGAGTAGGTAGAATCCTTTAGCATGTCTTAAAATAAATGTTTAAGTTTCAGCAAGAACTGTAAAATGTCTCAAACTTATGTACAGTGTCTCTGAAGTGAAAATCACAACAAATCACTCAACGCAAAAACATTATAAGGATCCCATCAACTATCAAAAAGGCAATGCAAAGAATAAAAAAATCAACATTATATTTTAGAAATCAATCAGAATTCCAAAAAAATTGAACAACCAGAAAAGGTTTTATGGGACGTCACTGATTAGAAAATGACGTTTTGTTCAGGTATTTGGCATCGCATTATCTTCTGACAGAAGCTGCATTTCTTTAATCTTCTGGCAACAGCAACTGCAAAAGTTCTGGGATTGCTCAATCAACTCTTTACAGTAGTTTAGGTAAAACATCTGTCTGCTTTGTCTGTACTTTCATCATCCAATCAACCAGGTCCCATAGTACCCATTGTTACGGCTGTGGCCGTAATATAGTTTTGTTTAAATTTTTGGAACGTTTTTTCAGTCTGTTTTCTTTGATTTTCTGCTGCAGTGGGAGGTTCTGTTGCTATTGTTTTCTAAAACATTGTTTATTGGTTTCCGAAATGTATTGTGATTTATAAAATGTAACGTTATTTATTTGTTTGTTTGTTTGACTGGTTGGTTATGTGTTTGTTTACTTATTTAAGTATTTATTTATTTTTATTATTATTATTTTATTTATATTCATTGCATTGTGATCTTAAATATGTTTTTACGTTGATTTATTTGTTGATGTGATTCTCTCATCAGGGCCACCGTACCTATGGGTTGTAGTTCACAGTTTAAATTTTCTGTCAGCTTTTCAGGGACTGGAGCAGAGCTTTGCTTTTGCCCGTTTGTGTCTCTAATCCTCCTGGTGCTGTACTCGTCTCATTTTTCAGTGTGTCAGAATGTAAACTGACTCAAACTGTTATACGATCCAACCGTGACTAGAAACACAAATTACAGTCTGACATCTCAGGTGCACATTGTTCTCTGAACATTGCTCAGTCAGTCCAATTTCATCTCCTTTTGTAGTTTCAGGGGCTTTGTAACATTTATGCAACACAAGAGAAAACTGTTTATATTTTGCCAACTTTCTTTTCACATTGTTTCCCTAACTAAAATGGCAGAGAGACATTTTGGGAATACAGATTTTCCACAGCTTGATTTAAAAACGTGATGTGATTTCTCCAGGAATCATTCATTATGGTTCTCATGTGTATGTTTTTCCTCTTAGCAGACCTGGGGGGTATTCCAGAAAGCTGGTTATTCTAGCTTCCATGGTAAGTTTGAGGCTAAGGAAGTTGATAACCTCAGCTTTCGGTTCCAGAAATGGAGGTATGTTTCAGGGTATGTCAAGTTGCCATGGCAACTCATGCTCTGAACATAACCTGGTCTGGAGCAGGTTTAGTTGAAGGTTACTTTGTTTACAGAGAGGTGAAGCAGCATGCCGTGTCCATTTGCAGATGATTTAGTGAATGAAGAAGCTCAGATAATACTTTTTCCACCATGAGAGGGTGATAAGACCACATATGGATGTTAGAAAAATAAACCTTTTTACCTTGATCTAACTTAATTATTTGCTTCAGTTAAGATAATTAAAAATCTTTTTTTTTTTTTGTTAGGTCAGTTTAAAAATGACACGTAGTTTTCAGACAGTTATTTGGCTTTCATTCAAATTAATTCAATCAAGTAGGTGTAACTTTGGTGCTGCTGTTAGATCGGCACCACAAGGGATTGTGGGATATCATTCCCTTTGCCTGTCTGGACGGATTTGGGTTCAAGTGTGGGTTTTTGACCAAAATGTGTTTAGTTGTCTAGCTGTTTTACTGTGTTTCAACGTGTTTTGCCGAGTTATTTTGTCCTACTTTGCTCAAGTCTCTGCACCATGAATGAGAGGGAGGGAGAGGATGATGAGTTTATATAGCACCTCTACAATCAAGCAGTATATTGATAATGTTGGAAAATTCCTAAATGAATAAATGCACCAACAATTTACTGTTTTGTTCTTTTTTTTGTTATAACACTGAGGATCTGGCGGCTCAAACTTAGACATATGACAGTTCAAGAATTATAATTCATTACGATGGAAAAAAGATTACTTGAATTGGAGTAATATGACATTTAGTTAAATAAATATGTAAATTTGAGTTGCATTAACAACTATTGAGTTTTATAGATGTAAGAAATTAGGTTGAATAAATTTAGCTCAATTACTTGTTACCAATAGAAGTAATTCATTTATTGGCTAAATTGGATAAGTAAGATCAGAATAAATAAATAAGATCAGAAACTCATGCGTTTACTTTGTCTGTTCTTCCACTACAAGCAGAAACTTTTTCTTTTGCGGATGCAGCCTTGTTACTTTTTTGATGGATGTATAATCTTCATACGCCGTCATTAATCTCAGACTCAGACTCACTGAAGTATAGCGCTCTCTTTTTTTCTCCACGCGTTTCCATGGTGACTCCAGAATTCGGCGATCCATTGAGAATGTCTTTATGTACATGCTGTGCATGAGCATTAACCCAGGGTTACAAAGTCGAGCGTAATTACGCTAACTCATATCCGGTCTTTTGGAACCCACATACCCAGAGTAAGCAAGTTCAGGCGGATTTCAGCCAGAGTTCAGGCTTAAAGTCAGGGTAGTCTGAACATGCTTCCTGGAATACCCCCCCGGACATCTACTCTAACTGTTAATAGGTGCTAACAAGACTGATGTTAATATATGTAAGACCAACTTGAGGAATGTAAAACCAACAGCGAGCTCTACCACCTTTTATCCACAGATTTCTGGGATCAAACCCTTGCTATTGCAGAATAATGTCTTTTTAATAATTTTTAGACAGATAAACTCTGTTAGAACAAATTATGATGGATAGACAGCAGGTATCTAAATTCATTTATGAAGCACCTTCCACCACCATTTAAGGAGGCCCAAAGTGCTGCACACAGGAAAAAAAAGTAATTTGTCACGCCAATTTCTGAAGGTTTCTGTTTTGTGTAAGATTCATCAAAATAACTGGAGTGTAACTGACTGAAAGAAAAAAAAACAAATCTAATTCCATCAAGTTTGTCATTTCTATGGTACTGAATAAATCCATAGTTTTCAACTTTTTCAACTTTTGAAAACAAGTTTTACACAATTGTAAAATATTTGAAAGTGTTCCAGTTCGAAGTTAGCAATGCAAGTACATGGCTATAGCTTGAGACTGGTTTTTAGTATGGATGCTCAATTTAAACACAAATTATGTCTATGCTATCAATTCCTCAGTTCTCAAATCTTGTTAATCCCTTTTGGGGTCATGGGGTTGCTGGAGCCTATCCCAGCTGCTGTAGGTCAAAGGCAGTGTACCCGCTGGATGGTTTGCCAGTCCATCGCTGGGCCACACAGAGACAAATAGCACTCAGACTCATTTGCTCACCTGGGGGCAACGTTACCATTTTGCGTCCAGACCGGGACCGGACCGGAAATAGCAGCGGTTTTCGACTACGGTCTGAAGCCTGAGGCTAAAAGGTAACACAGGTGAGCAGAATGGCAAGGGAAAAGATGTAATAGGGAGGAAGCTGGAGTGCTTGAGGAGAACATGCAAACTCCACATAGAAAGGTGGGGTTTGAACCAGAGCCTTCTCAGAGTGAGGCAAAGTGCTAACAGCTACACTGTTGTGCAGCCTCATTTCGTGCAAAACAAATCCTCAAAAACAATCCTTGTCAATTGAGATTAAAACCTAACTAGGTGTGCTGCTTTGATGGGGGAATTCCAATTCCCTGAAACACAAAGTAAAGAATTCTCTTCTCTGTTCTTTAGGACACATTAGACTCCATAAACACAAAGGATGAGCCATACCAATAGTTTACAATTAGAGTCAAAAACTCCCAGCGGTTATATTTTAGAGCCGCTCCATTTATTGAGAAAAATATTCCTGCAAAAAAAAAAAAAAAGAATGTTCCAGTATCTGAGGAAAACATAGGAAAACCACAATGAAACATTTTTCTGGTTACTCAGCATCAAAGTGGAACACTTCCAAAATACTAAACTTGTGGCTTTTAGTTTGCTTTGATGATTGTGTCCCTGATGAAGTTGTCTGCAAAAACAAGCAAACAGCTGTTGACTTTTTGACAAATAAAATAACATATTTATGAAAAATGGCTGACTAAACCAGTAAAAAAATATTCCATCTTTGTAAGTAGATGTTATCTGTCGCAATGTTTTTGGAGGTTTAGTACAGTTCTGCAGTGTTCTGATTTTATCTGGATGAAACTATTAATTTCCTGTGAGAGCCTTTTTAATTTCCAAAATCTGCTGTGTTGCAAAGAAACGTTGAAATAGATGTTATGGTTGTTGTTTCAACCTGTGTTGAACCTGCTCTCAGCATCTGTTTACCTTCTAGTCTTGGCCAACTGACAGCTTCCCTGAAGCTGAACTGTTGTGGCCAAATAAGTCGTTTGAGCATCACACAAAAGCCATCAAATGTCTCAAAAAATAGTCATCATTGGTAGTCATGGCAGTTATCTTTGCACAACTTTGGACACTTTTTCCAAGATTGTGGTCCGAAAATGCAGATGCAGAACGGACTGGTCCTGGGAAACTAGAAACGGGTGTTGTTCCCTCTCTGACTTTTATTATTATTATTATTACTAATATTATTGGTTGCAGATGGTTTCCCAGGCATACATTCCAACTGAATCAGCTGGTAGATGAGGAATACGGACAGTATTTTGGGTGCAGAAGTGGATTGATGTGATTTCCCATCAATTGGCACCAAGTCCCACTCTGATGAAAAGGGTTTTTTAAACATGCTCTCTGACATTTTTCTGACAATGGAGGACACATAAAAAGAAAATTAAAGTTAATATTGTTTTCGAGTATTTTTTTGTTCAAATCATTGGGAATTAGGAGCAGACCAAAAAATGCAGTTGGAAAAAGCTTATAGCTGTGACGTAGGTGCTACAATCGGCGGCTTACAAGCTCCCTTCGGGTGCATCTTCTGACGTCTTTGTTTTCCTCGTCTGAGCTGTACGGATGGATGGCTCAAGATTGGTCTCTATTTTTGTTACACCGATAATGGTTGAGGTTGTGAGGAGCTGTAGGCTAGAGGAAGAGAGTGTAAAAAGATGAATGACAGGAAATAGGGCTAGGCTTACTGTGCCACAACAGTCCCGCCCAAAACTTAGAGGCAACTCTCCATATTTGAATCATTGTGAATCAGAACCAGATGAAAAAAAGGTTTGAAAACGATCTTACGTCGAAAATACGCTGGACGAGCCACAAGCTCCTTCTTCTGCTCCCCGACCCCACAACCCCAGCCCACTCACTTTCAGGTGTTCCAGGAGGAATAAAGAGATGATGAAGAATCAACACTTCTGTGCTGTACCAGGTTACAATTCTAAGAAGAAGATTAAAGAAGTTTGCCTTCATTTTTATTGAACCCAAAAAAAATTAGGAGTGGAAGGGGGGCGGGGTTTCTCCACACCAACAGTCCTGCCTACAACTCCGAGGTGAATTTCTAATGAACTCCTATGTCCTATAAAGACACTTTTTTATTATAACTTTGCCAAAAACTGGCATTATCCTAATTAAAAAAACACTGAGAGCACTTTTACAACAGATCAAAAAATGATTGAAGTGGAACCTCAAAGAGATGCAGCAAGAGTGCAGAAGTAAAAACCTAAAGTGGAATTATAAACTGTTATAAATTTGACTTTTTATGTATCCCAATACGAAAAAAAACCTCCTCTGTTCCTATATTAAGTATACAGTATTAATTGATACAACAAATGGAAATGTAAAAAACGTCAAAGTTTGTGCTCCAGGTACAGCCAAAATTTGCTACTGGCCCTGTTCAGCTGCAGAAACTATAAACAGCTGAATGTTAACTCAATTAAATTTTAATAGTCCATCTGCCCCTTTCCTGAATCCAAGAAATAATGGTGCTTTTCAAGTTATGTCAAAGTTTTCTTCAGTCCAGGAACATGAAACTGGCAGAGCAAGTTAAAATACTGTTTCATTTTCAGTTCTATGAACAGTTTGTCTACACCAGAAACTATTGACAAAGGGGTGACAGTTTGTGCTTTCCAAGCCTTTAAAAACAACTCAATGCTTTTGTCTCCAGTAAATAAAAAAACACTCACTATAGGCGCTGCCATCTGTTTTGTATATTTTGACACAAAGAATGTGTTTTCTGCTCTTTTTTTTAAGTGCAGAACAGTCGACGGCCCTGATTCTTGTCAGTGGCGACTGAACTGTCAGACGATAATCGTGTACTCGTAATTATACAAGCAAGCACAGAGAGAGGGGAAATGCTTGGAAAGTGTTGAGTGACAGCAAAAAGGGCTTCTCTTTTAATGAGAAACTAATAACGCTCTTTAAAGTTATCATAAAGAGATGGGAGGCTGAGTCATCCTTCCAGAGATGATATGCCTGTTTTTATTTTAGACATTTTTTTAAAGTCTTTCTTGTAACCATTTGACGTGTGTTCATGTCTATTCAACACATTCTCACACCCACCTCCTCACATATGGGCGCATAGGTAGGTCAGTATCACATATATAAAGTTGGACAAATTGGAATTGCGATAATAAATTTGCCTAATAGAAACACGACAATTTCGAAAGCTCGCATTTATCGGAATAAAGATTTTTCGGTTGAAGGAGGTGGCTTTTGAGGTGCATCAAAATTGACACATTTTGCAAAACTGCAATGGGAAAAAAAACTTTTTTCGAATTAAATGAGTCACATGACCAACAATCGGATGGCAATGTGCTTCTATGTAGAAACTGGCTGCCTTGAGCACTGCAGAGTGTGCGCCACAGGAGATCCCGCAGCATCCCACAGCTCATCAAAAGTTGACCGTGTCATACAGAATTTGCAGCTCCTTAGTAAATTCACTTTTTTTTTCATATTCTAATCCGTTTGTTCCCTTTCACGGTCACGGGGCTGCCAAAGCCTATCCCGGCCACTTGTGGGCGAAAGCAGGGGACAACCTGGACAGGTCGCCAGCCCGTCGCAGGGCCACAATCACACACCCATGCACACTCACATTCACACCTAGGGACAATTTAGAGTAACCAATTAACCAATGAAGCATGTTTTTGGACAGTGGGAGTCCAATCACCATTCCCCAAAATGGCTTCACTTGCAGCCGCTCCCATCCTAGAGTTTAGAACGCGGAAGCCCAAAACGTGTTTTTACGCATGTTTGCATAGACTTTCATTGGAAGTGGTCACGTGAACACGTGTTGCCAAAAACGATGTGAATGTATTTTACGAGTTTAGACACTCAACTAATGACAGAAAGTCCCAGTCTATACATTTTCTAAATGTCTGGTTAGCCATAACAGAAAATGTACGTCAAAGTCATTTACGCCTTCTGCTGAGTTTCTCCTTCGAAATTCTCAGATTATCACCTTCTTTTCTCTTCAATTGCAGTGAGACTGTTTTTGCACCGTGTTATTATACTCTTCTGTCCATCAATCTGTTTTCAGTTTGTGTGTCTTTCTGTTGCAGGAATTGTGGATGTCTGAAACCACTACCAGCCATCTAAACAAACAACATAATCATCTAAAAATATGAAAGAATATTTGTTACTGTACCAAGTACGAGTCTGGAAATAGATTGGTAAAAGATGCTCTGAGGGTTCAACCTAAAAGCTTTCCGTCATTACAATTTTTTTTGCTGTCACTTTATTGCTGTCTTACTGTTGTTCTTTGGCAGAAAAATAATGGCTTTAGCTGCGAGTGGAATTACCAGGACTTTAGACTTTTCTCTGAAAATGATTTGTTGGTTTTCGGGAGGAGAAACTTGGAATGTGTATAATTTCATGAAATTATTTGTGATGGGGACAATAGCAGCTGTCAGTGCATGCCCTGAAATGACACCAAAATAATGGGATGCCCAGCATCCATACAGGTTCCAATTTGTTGTGTTTGTTGGACAGCCTCTGCATGACTTAACAGCTCTGTGGGCTGAAGAATAGAAACAATTAAGTCAGTGCAAATGCTGCAACTGCCCCTCTGACTGTAAAGTCCCACTTTGATCCTTTCTGATTTATTTTCAAAGTGTTCCCAGTAGTCTTTTAATTATGGTTATGCTGTTTTCAGCTAAAAACAAAAAACCTGTCATTTTTAAGAATACAGTTTCTGCAGAGCGGCAGGAGTTTTTTAAAAATCCCTCTGTTGGCACAGAGCAAGTCCATCCCCTCTTCCTCTCCCCATTATGTTACATTCACACTGCCCTCAGCAACACCAGTTCAAACGACCACTTCCAATGAAAAGTCTACGTAAATCTGCAAAAATACACATTTCAGGTTTCAGCATTAAAAAAAGCATGACTGCGTACGTTTTTAAGTCCGTTTTTGAGCACAAAACGTGCAGCCATTGAATGTACTTTGATAGTTAAACTAGTTGACCAATCAGGGACTTGGATTTGGTGATGACGTATGGATGGAATCCTGTTTAATTCACAGAAGTGCCAACTATTTGAAAAATTGCTCATCAAGGAGAAATTCATAATTGTGGTTTGTGACCAGCTGGAAGTCTGACGCCAAGTCTTTCATATATCAGAATAAAGCTGTGAAAGAAAAAGGCCTGGAGCAAGGCTCACCCGATTTCACAACTTTGACATTTCACATCAAGCCTCTTCCAACTGTCTCGGGGAGGAGGAGTAGGATCTATTTGTTTATGATTGCATGCATCAGAATGGAGCGGAGCTGGGAGCTTGTGGGCCACCCAGTGTATTTTCTAGATAACAAATACGATCTCTTTCAAATGGCATTTTTTCATTTGCTTTGGATTCACAACAACTTGAATTAAAAAAAACAGAAATGAAATATTATTCCTAATTAAATGCGCTTCATCATCAAAAAAAGGCTACAAAAACATGTTAACAAACAACAAAAACCACCTTTTTATTATACTGGGACTTTAGGAAAGTTTGTACATGCGTTCACAGCATCCAAGATGAGACGAAGATTGCAAATCTGTTTCTTTTTTTTTTCACTACAGAGAGATCCTGGAAAAATACAGAAAATTATCATTCTGCTCCTTATTTTAACAGCTGAACATTTTAAATAATTAAACATTATAAAAAGTAAATAAATGGTTTATTTTGATGTTATTTAACCTAAAACAAGGAAAGCATAAAAACAAATCCATATGTGCACAGTAACACATTGGAAATTCTTGTGCTCACATCCTATTAACAGACTACACAACCACAATGAAAGAGCTGTCGTTTAAAAACGTCTTCACAAAGAACTTCACCACTGAGCGCGTCAAACAGCGTTAGATCAGGAATAAAGGACCATGTAGACGCCAGGTGTCAAAGTGTCTGGACAAGAAACTGAAAGCAACAAGCTCCCAGAACAAAAAAAGGCCGATCAAAGGAAAAGAAAACCAAGGAAGAAAAGGAGTGAACGTTTGTGACGGCTAAAAAAAAAAAGAATGGAGGAACTTTTGGAGTGTGGATGACTGAAATAAGTGAAATACACTGAGTCATGAAATAATGATGCAGGGTCTTAAAAGAGCAGAGCGGATGACGGGTTTAACAGCTTCAGCAAAAGGTCTCTGCAGAGATGACACTTACTTTTCATTAATGAAGGACTTCACTTCAGCAAAAAAAAAGGCTTATGAAACTGAAATGCAGATTTGTTTATTTACTTTTAACCCTTGTGTTATCTTAGATGACCCCACCCTTACATTGACGTGTTCTCCCTACCATGACAAAGGTGGATAAAGGTGGAAAGATTTCATGTAATCCATGGACACCAGTGAAGTTCACAAATCATTGAAGAAAAAAGTTTCCGCGCACTGTCTAGTGGGTCTAGATGACCCAACTCCCAATGTTAAAGTGCCTAGGATAGCACAAGAGTTACAGGAGAAATGTTGACGATTCACTTTGATGAAAATTGTGTTTTTGGTGTTTTTAAAATGTTCTTGTCGCGTTTTTCTAATGATGAAAGAAGAAAATTGAGGTTAAAATTACATTTTTGAGTATTTGATGCTGGTGATGCTGGTTGTTACAGGTGTAGCGGCGGTTCTGCTCCTGGAACTGTACTGTGAGGAAGTCAGGCCTACGCAGCATTTGGTTGAGTCCGAAATCTATGGAAGCGATTCTGTAGCATAAATAACCCTTGTGCTATCACAACCGCAACAGTTTCTTCAAAGAAATTCAGGAAAAAGCGAAACGCGGAATGACAACTCAACGATCAGCCAATGCTGTGGACTTCTGTTGGGTTCAGAAAGGAGTCTAAGATAAAAGGACATGTGGTTGAGTCAACTTCCAGAGACACTCTAACTTTCAGCAGCTTGGAACACCAGATCGAAAGTGGCCTCAGAAAAAGTTATTCAGAGATGGAAATAATAGAAGCTGTGATCGGAGATGCGAGCCCTGGCCTGAAATTAAGAAGCCATTTGGAGGGAAAACTCTAATGACTCTCAGACATATATTAAGAGCTCATTATGCAGAAAAGGATGCAACTGTGCTTTACCAGCAGCTGTCAAAAGCAACCCAAGAACCTAGTGAAACAGCACTTGAATTCCTCATTCGTGTACTTGATCTACGCCAAAGGGTTCTGTTTGCATCTGAACGTGCACAATCTGGCCTAAAATACAACAAAGAACTTGTCCAGAGCCAGTATTTTCAGTCAATTATGACTGGTCTGCTCAATGACAACATCAGGGCTGAAATGCGAATGTACCTGCAAGATGAAAACAGTAGTGATGAAGTGCAACTCCAAAAGATGCAAATTGCTCAGTGCAATGAAACCGAAAGAGTTCAAAAAGTAAAAGCTGCAAACAAACACGTTTATAAGGTCAAATTTAACACAATGGCACAAAGTGAAGCTGAAAAGTCTGCTCAAATCGCCCAAAGCTCAGAGAAACAAAATAAGCCAGTTGAAGAAAGTCCTCTGTTATCAAAAATAGAAGAAAATAACACAGCCATCAGAGAGCTCACAGGCCAAGTGGCTTCACTATTCCAAAGCATCCACAATGACAAGCAGTGTCCCCCCAGTAGAGCCCGTGCAACCTTTGTTCGTCGACCTAAAAGACAATGTGCAGCCTGTCAACGAGACAATATTGACTGCCAACATTGCTTTAAGTGTGGTAGTGAAACCCACTGGGCCAAAGGGGGCAGATTTGGAACAGAAAAGGTGCCGGGAAACGGGCAAAGGTTGTAGCAGAGGGACGTGCCACAGCCAGAGAGCCACAGTCCCAAAGTCTAAATCCCAAGTCCAGTTCACCAGCCAAACCCTTCAACCCAAACGTTAACCAACCAGTCAAAAGCAAAAGTCCTGTCTATCTCGCTTCTGTACGGCCAAACTGCAAACTAAAAAATCTCCAAACCTTGCCCTCTAGGCCTCTCTCGTTGCACATTTAATTGTAAAAAAATGTTTTGTTTGGTGCAAGGTGAATAACATAAAGACTCAAGCTCTGTGGGACACAGGAGCACAGGTCACAATGATAAGCGAAGCATGGATGTCCCAAAACTTGCCTGATTTAAAGATCCGTCCCATCAGCGATCTGCTAAATCAAAATGGGTTTTTGGACTTGGCATGTGTGAACATGTATTAGAGTGAAAATATGGTTATTTATTTTTGTTTTGTGCCATGTTGTGGACAACATTTAATTAGCAGGGGAGGAATGTAGCGGCATAAAAAAATGTTCTGTGTGTGTGTGTTCCAGCCGCGTGCCTATTGCAGGCGGCAGTTGGAAAGATTGGTTGGAAGAGGCTAGAAAAAGGGCTGTTAGAAAACTAACGGGTGGGGCCCCAGGGCTGGGTGGCCCTGGCCCCTTTGCTGGGGGGGGGGGGGGGGGGGGGGGGGGGACGGGGGACAGCTGTTTGACCACCGGGGGACAGTCTACCAGCTGTCCCCAACTTACCCCCTTCCTCATATAACCTCATATTAGGGTGAGGGGGTGGGGGGTCTAGCCTGCGATGCACCTTGGGGGGGGGCTACTTGGCAGTGGCCCTCCTCCTATGGTTGCCGTATGAAGTGGGCCCCCCCTCTTTCGGTTTTATTTGCACCTTAGACATGTAGGGCCCTTGGTAGGGGGGGTGCTTGGACATCACTGCCAGCAAGCAGCAGATGTCCTCCTGGCACCCTACCCGCCAATTTTAACCGCACCTTAGACATTTAAGGCCCCTTGGTGGGGAGGGTGAGGGGACATCACTGTGAGTAATCAGGAGATGTCCCCTTAGTGCCCTACTCGCCAATTTTAACTGCACCCCCCTTAGTACACACACCCCTCCCCCTTCAATATATACATTCCAACATAAACATACACACATGCACACACACACCCTCTCAAACACACATACACGCACAAACATTTTGCAAGGAAGGTGGGACCTGGGTCCATCTGTCCCCTACCCCTTCCCTGGTGGGGGGTGCGGGCCCCTTGGCGATGGCGGCCTTGTCCCTTGGGTGCCGGCTCCCTGGGCCCGGCGGTGCTCTCTCCCTGGACCAACCGTGGGCCGGGTGGGTGGCTGCCTGGAGTGCGGAGCGGGTCTCCCTTGGGGGGTCCTGGCTCGTACCTGGGGTTGGGGCGGGGGGATGTCCGGAACTCCTGGGTGGTGGTGGGGTGCTCGTCTGGGGCTGTGGGCGTCCTTCTCCGGTGGGGCCCTGCGTTGGGCTCTTCCGGCGCGGCGGGGGGGGCTGCTTTCCTGGCTGGGCTGGGGCGGCGCTCTCTTTCCCTCCGCGCCTCCCTGCTCTCTGGCTCTGGGGGCCTCGCGGCGGTCCTGCTGGCCCTGGCCTGGGTGGCGGTCTTGGTCGCCCGGGGGGCGGTTGTTCCCTGCCTGTTCCCGTGTGGCATTGGGGGAATTCCGGCTGCCGCTGCTGCTGCGGCGGGGGTCTGGGTGTGGGGGTGGCTGGGCGCTCCTCCTCCTTCTTTTCACATTCCACCATCCATTTTAGAAGAACATAAACACTCACCTGAGCACAGGTGTTAGCTCACCTTTGCACTTATAGTTTGCATGATTGAAGGAATGAAAGATTTCACACTAGTTGGTTTAAAGGCATAGGTATGCGTTCGTGAACACTATCTGTTTTGTGTACATGTTGACATGTGAACATTTTTTGCAGCTAGCAGGTGTGTTGATAATATTTGAGTGTGTGTGAACAGGCCCCGCCCTTTTTGTACTACATTTGAACTGTACCGTAACGATAAACAACCAGTAAACCTGTCTGCTCTATGCTGCTTCATGGTCTTACCCCCCCCCCCTCTCACTATTCCCCCCCCCCCCCCCCCCCCCCCTGACATCCCTCCCTCTTCTTCCCTTCTTTCCTTTTCCGTCCGGTCCAACACCAAAGATTTTCAATCATGGTTGAAATGAACAAAGTTTGGCCTCAATTACAAAAGGGGTTTGTTCAGTCATACCTTTGGTTTGTCTGAAGATTAATAACCTCTCTTGTTAAAGTAAAATATGTCCAACACAAGAGGCCCTCAGCTCTCATCTGCCTGCCTAGCTGTTGGACAGGACAAAAAAAAAAAAAAAAAGAAAACTAATGGGCAGATCAGGGCCAGCAGCTGGGATTGTTCATGCGTTTTTCTCATTACTTTGTTCTGTTTTTCTTTTGTTGTTGTTGAAGTTCTCGACTGAAAATAAATTGTTCTTTCTTCATCACGCCTTGACTTTTGACGGGCGTAACACTAACCCCTCTTTCGGGTCCTCCTGGCAGCGAAGAAAAAAGCACTGGTTGCACCGATTTTAAAAAAAATATGAGCGAGCAGGCCTTTAATAATAATTACAACAATAAAAGCACATTTAGAAGATAGATGGTTGGACAAACACGCACTCAGCTTCGCGCTGAGTTTTGTTTGTCCAACCAGCAAACGTTTAGCATGGCGAAATCTGCCATGGCTGTTGATGGGGCTCCAGCTGTCATCGAACAGGAAAATCAGCGCAAAGCTGCAGGAGACTATCTTCTAAATGTGCTTTTATTACTGTTATGATTATGCCGCTAACACAAAGCTCCACTGCTCCTAGCATGTGTCTCTTAGCAGATGGATACACAGAGAAAAGACTGACGTCATCGCCCCGCCTCCCTGCTGGAAATGCTTATTCGGATCGAATAATGCGACAATGTTCGCAGGGTGGATGTCACAATGAAAATGTAATCATCTCTTTGCATTTTCATTTTAATTATGACACAGAATAAGCAGTTTTTAAGTAGAAATGAAAAACAATTTTGAAGTATTGATTTTTCATTTTAATTTTGAGTCATTTGATGCAGTTACATTTTGAAAATGAAAAAGCATTTCTGTTAATCCATTTTAATTGTCAAATTAGACATTTCTAAATGAATTTTGCCACACATTTACCATAGAACTTTTGGAAAATGAAATGTCAAATACCATTTTCTTTATCATTTTAATTAAGTGACAGAATAAGCGGTGTTGAGGAAGAAAATTAAAAATCTTTTTGGCTGATTGCGTTTTCATTTTAATTTTGAGTCAAATAATGCAGCTTCCTTTTGAAAATGAAAAAGCATTTCTGGTTTTTACTTTTATTTTTAATTATGCTACAGAATTGCTTCCATAGGATTCCTTCACTACTCACTATATAGTGCATTTGCCGTTTTGTAGTGCTGTCCAAAGCATTGTTTAACTAAACCCACTCATACAGGCTTTTTTCTCCTCTGGAACTGCATACTGATGACCTGTATGACCTTCAGCTGTAGCTTCAGGAGTGTTTCCAACCTCTGTGGAAAAATAAAAATATGAGTTTATTCTCATCAGTAGTCGTTTGGCTGTGTGGGATGGTGAAAGACTCATCATGGACACCTTGTTAACTTAAAAAAAAGACTCCAGGTGATGTGGTCAGGTGTTTGACTAAAAAAAAAGAGTACAGAACTCACCTTTTCAACTCCAGCTGGGCATGGATAAGGCCGATGCTTATAAGACACGGAGCAACTCCCTAAATGTAAAGGAGAAGCATCTTTCCTCAATAAAAATCTGCAGTTTGGCCTTTAAATGCTTTCATTTGAAAAGGCAGGCCATAATAAACCTGAATAGGATATCTTCAGAGAGCACATTCACTCATGGCAGATATTTTTAGCCCCTTTTCCCACATTTGATTCCAGCATCTGTGAAGCACATGAAAGTGCCTCTGAACTCAAAGAACACTTTAATGTTGAGAGAATGACAGATTCACTCTAACCCTTTGGAGAACAGATGAGGCAGATTGATAGCGTTCACTATACAGTTGATTATCACCTCTGACTGTAAGGCGTCGCAGTCAGAGGTAAGTCCTTGTTAAAGTGCAACAGCAGAATGTGTTTTTCTGCCTCACATAAAAAAAACCTGACATCTAAATATCCAGACAGAAGTGGAACACAGGGCGGCACTGCCACCTAGTGTTAGAATATTAAATACATTCGTCCCTCACATTGAATCCAACCTTGACATGTAATGAATGTGCAGCTGCAATATGTTCATGCAGTCAACACACTGCAAAAAGAGGCAGGTAGGAAAAGAACACTGTTTTTTTTTTTAATCTAGAAAGTGGTAAATTTATCTGTTCAAACAGCAAGTCAATTTTACTTCATAAAAGATCTTGGAATAAAGTATCCTAATTTAAAACAAAGGAGTCCCACACAAGCTTTCAAAAAGGGAAAATTATGTAAGTGTTAGGCAGAATAACTTCAAATTGAATGTTGCCCAATAATAAGAATTCTTGCTGGTTCTAAGCAAATGGTTTGCATTTTTTGAGTTTTTGTGAACCTAATTGTTGTTCATTTTGATGACAGTGACAAAAACTAATACAATAAGAAATACATGCCTCATTTTAAAACAAAATGTGAACAAAAGGAACTACAAGCTTTTGTTTCAATAAATCCTTATAAAATCTAAAACTAGCTCTTAATGTTAGGACATAAATCTAAATTTCTGCTTACAAAATAATGAGAATGAATGCCATTCTAACTTGTCAGCATCTATTGAACTTTAAAATAATATACTTAAAATTGAACTGAAAAGTACAGAGCAAAAATTATAGTTTCTTTGAGTCTTCAATCAAGTTTTTCTATTGTCAAGATTTTGAAACAAAAGGATTTGAACTCATTTTAACATCCATCCATGCATCCATTCATCCATTTATTTCCCAACCCTTGTAATCCCTTATAGGGTTTTGGGTTGCTGGAGCCTATCCCAGCTACTGTTGGATTAAGGCGGGGTGCATCCTGGACAGGTCACCAGTCCAACAAAGGGCTACATAGATACCTTAAAATCAAAGCAGATGTTTTATTAACAAAATGGTAGTGAAGTCAAAAGTACAATATTTATCTTACATTTTACTTAAGTAGGGTTCTTCTGACAGGTAAAGAAAACTCTCCTCTTTTTAGCAGATTTATTTTCTACTTTTGTGGAAGTCGTCTGCTGATTATGAACTCATTAAGAGCTACTATTTTAAATTCTTGGCAGGTTTATATTCTCCTCATTCTCAGAGCTTTAAAGACCAAAGGATTTATTCTTTGTGGAGCTGTCCATTATGTCGTAATCTCACAATCATTTTAAAAAGCTTGTCTCTCTCTTTCCAGTCTGCTTTCTCTGACTTGTGTAGGTGTGACAAAACAACCTCAGCTCCAGCACACGTCCTTGCTGTGTTTCTATGGTTGCCACGGTCACAGGACCAATGCTGCTGTAATTAATGGCAGCTACAAAAGTCGTGGTTGCATCCAGCAGCACCTCTCCAAACCGCCACCGCCGCTCCTGCTGCCAAATATGGCAGCATTCATGTTTACCCCGCAGGGCTGTAAATAATGGAGCTGCTTTGTGTCTGAATTCTACCTGACTTTGTATTCTGATTTTTAGAGCAAAACTATGTTGTTTAGAAGAAGTTCAAAGAACAAATCCAAAGGTTGAAGGAAGGAGTGAAGACTGATAGTTTAAAACTCCAAAAACACATTTACTTCAGTGGGAAAAAAAACAAATTCGTTATTTAACTGAGCCTGAAGTTTCAGCACTATACAGGCTTTTTCCCTTTGAACATCTCCCGCTACGAACACACCTGCGACACGCATTCAGTAACAAGAGTAAAGTCCATGGTGTTCACACTGAACAAACAGGGAGGGGCTTCTTTTTTTTCTACTGTTTAGTAGCGCATGCCCTCCACCAGTTAGAAGAGGTTTGGTGCTCAATTTCAAAGCAGTGCAAATCTGGTGAATCTTGCTCCAGGCTTCATCTTTCCCAGCTCTATTTTTATATATGAAAGACTTGGTGTCATAGAATTCCAGCCAGGCACAAACCGCATTATTCATTTCTCCTTCATGATCAATTTTTCAACAATCAGTAATTCTGTGAATTGAAAAGGACCCTATCCATATATCACCATGCGCATATAATGGTTTTGTACGTAGAGCCCAAAAATGGTCTTAAAATGTTATTTATTATTTATAGCTCGTGCTGGTTTGCGGCACCTTCTGTCCATGAAACCAGGGTTTGAATCCGGGCTGCTCCCTATTCCCTTCTCTACTTCTGTGCTGGTCCCAAGCCCGGATAAATTGAGAGGGTTGCGTCAGGAAGGGCATCCGGCTTAAAACATTGCCAAGGTAACCCTTGTGCTATCCTAGGCACTTTAACATTGGGAGTGGGGTCCTCTAGACCAGTGGTTCTCAAATGGGGGTACGTGTACCCCTGGGGGTACGTGGAGGTACTGCAGGGGGTACGTGACGCTTTTCAATATATCTATCTAAATCAGTAGGCTACGGTGGCCCTGAAGTGCAAACCATTCAACAAATCACTCGATACAAAAACATTTTTAAGATCACAGCAACAATTTAAAAAGCAGTATTACATTTTAGAAAACAAAACAAAATTTCAGAAACCAAAACATAAAAAAGAAAAAAAGATTTCAGAAAACAAAACTAATTTCCAGGAAAAAAAAAGAAATATTACAAAATGAAAACATTTCAGAAAAAAAATAATTTCCAGAAAACAAAATGAAATACAAAAAAATGAAAACATTTCAGAAAAACAAAATGAAATATTAAAAAATGAAAAACATTTCAGAAAAAATGAAATATTAAAAAATGAAAAACATTTCAGAAAAAATGAAATATTAAAAAATGAAAAACATTTCATAAAAAAAATGAAATATTAAAAATGAAAAACATTTCAGAACACAGAATGAATTTCCAGAAAACAAAACGAAATCTTCAAAAATGAAAAACATTTCCAAACCGGAAGAAGCAGGTACTATGGGACAACGCTGATTGGATGATGATGTTTGTCAATCATTTGAACTGAAAAGTATTTTAAATGAAGCGATGCCGGATTTTATCGTCCAAACAACAATGTACCATAATAATCCACGTATTTCCCATTTACATATTAAATCAAAAATGCAGCAAACAGATAATGAAGGTTTAAATTATTTTTTGAATATTTCGTCTGAAGCAGAACGGTCACCCGGAAGTAGTTTGTGTGGATGACGTCCGTTCTGCAGGTAAACAAAGAAAGGGACGGTAAAACGTTAACATAAACGTTAATCTTTGAATATTTAGCGGATGTGATGACAGAACGCACGCAGAAATATCAACACCAACCAGGTTTACAAATGTTTCGAAATGTCGTGAGAGGATTCTGTCTAAAGCAGCAGCTGCGAAGAAACGGGTGTTAAAGACGGCGCACATCAGGAAATGCAGTCCCGCCATCCACAGATAAGGTATGGAGGCACATTTGTTTGATCTAATAAATGTAGCGTTAAACGTGATTTCTAGGTGGGTGTTTACAGACAGATCCAAGATCCTTCAGTCATACGTTAATGACAGGTTACCTCATCAGCTGGAGAGGGGGGTCACGTGGGCAGGATTCTCAGACAGGTGTACCAGCCGCATAAATCAGCAAAGCTGTCAGGTAAACTGCAGCAGTTTGTGTCTCAGAATAACATTTATGAATGCTTCTTATTCACACTATTAAGATCTGTGACTTTAGAGTGTGTCAGTGCACAGAAACATGACAGTAAATGACTGGATGTGCACATCAGACACGTCCAGGTGTGTAACTAAAGGTGGCAAAGTCTGTATGGTAAAAAAAATCTTTAAAAAAAAAGTTTTAGTCTTTCAGGCAGAGGAGGAATACCAAATTGTTTTAGAATGTATTTTTTATAAGACTGAAATAATGTATTTTATTCTGAGTTTGGTGTTTTGACCCCTCCCTAATGAATTTCGGGTTTAACCCATTGTCTCCTCATTTTGATGAACTCAACTTTTTCCTGAATGAAAGATGAACGGCAGCTAATGTTTTTCTGTCAGGGATTTTTAATTTATTTCTGTCAGGGATTTCAATGGAGCTGGAGTCCAGTGCAGAGGAAGCTGCAAGCATGTACGAGCAGGAACTGGGGTCCCTTACCTGTGCATCTTCCTCTGGATGTGATGCTGAGCAGCAATGTGGACAAAACTTCCCTGACATGACTCTTTGATATAGTTGTTAAGCACAAACAGACTTTTCCCAGATGCATTTTTTCCTCTAATAAATGTGACTGACAGGTACGCTGAGTAAATGCTGATTGTAAGCGCAACATTTGATTGACTGCATGAAGAAGCCCATAAAGGAAAATCCACAACCGTTTCTTTGTTTCTGTTACTGAGTAACGTTTTCATGTTAAGTTTTCAATAAATAAACTGCATTGCTATTAAACAAATTTGTTTATTTTCATATCCATTATTACAATCCTCACGTCAGCATTCAGTTTTTTCATTGACAAAAAAAACATTTCTAAACAACAGCTTTGAAAATCAAACATCATCTTTGTTAATAAAGCTTTAAAACCTAAAATGGTAAACATGGAAAAACTCCTAAATGAAGCAAGCCTAATATGAACATTTTAAACTGGAGTTTTGCTTAAAGGAACATTAAGTTGTTCGGAGTTGTACAAGTGTTTGATGTGATTCCTCATAGATGTGATTTCCAGATCATCAGCCCGACGCTAAAGCCAGGAATTGTGCTTCGTTTTTCACTCCCCACTGCATCATTTACAACTAATCAGGCTTATGCAGCAGGTTAAAGACTTTTTTTTAAAGGACCTGCAATTTAAAAAAAAAATTAGATATTAAGGTTAAATAATATTTATTGATTACATTGCACATAAATCATGGTGACTTGCCTTTACACTGCACAATGATATGAATGACTTTAGTCTTTTTGTATTCCCATGTAGAGCTGCCATCTGTTCTTCTGCAGCACAAACCTTTCTGGAACTTCGCTTTGAGAAACTTCACCTGCAGAAATATCACATGTTAATTCAATTAAGTATTTTATAAACTTTTAAAGTTCATTTTTAAGTTTCAGTATATGTGTATATGCATGGTTCAAAAATATACAATGCACTTAAATATTATTTCCCATAAGAACTTGTTTACTGATTTCAGTCTTAAAGTCGATTTTTAGCAACACTGATGCCATATAATTACTGTAATTACTGTATAAATCCCAGAATCAGGCTGGCTCGGAGCTTTTTCTCTCATGTCACCGAAAACGGGAACGGCTATCATGTGAAGACGGTTCGTCTCCATCGGGTTCCTTTTGCGCATGCGCAAGATAAAAAGAAATTATCTTTTCAAAGCAGCACTTTAATTAACATCCTAAAATTAACATCCTTAGAGACATGTGACTGACAAAAGAAAAGATCACAGAATTGATTCTTACCTGAAGATGATTGACAGCGTGAACCTCGCAGCCGTAGACATTAGCGCACAGCGTTCAAAGTAAAAGTGCTCACAAACTACTTCCGGGTGACCGTGTGTCAGGCGAAATGTTAAAAAAATAATTTTAAAGTTCATTAACAGTTTAATGCATTTTTTATTTGATATATAAATGGGAAATACGTGGATTATTATGGTACATTGTTGTTTGTACGATAAAATCCGGCATCGCTTCATTTAAAATACTTTTCAGTTCAAATGATTGACAAACATCATCATCCAATCAGCGTTGTCCCATAGTACCTGCTTCTTCCGGTTTGGAAATGTTTTTCATTTTTGAAGATTTCGTTTTGTTTTCTGGAAATTCATTCTGTGTTCTGAAATGTTTTTCATTTTTTAATATTTCATTTTTTTTCTGAAATGTTTTTCATTTTTTAATATTTCATTTTTTCTGAAATGTTTTTCATTTTTTAATATTTCATTTTGTTTTTCTGAAATGTTTTCATTTTTTTGTATTTCATTTTGTTTTCTGGAAATTATTTTTTTTCTGAAATGTTTTCATTTTGTAATATTTCTTTTTTTTCTGGAAATTAGTTTTGTTTTCTGAAATCTTTTTTTCTTTTTTCTGTTTTGGTTTCTGAAATTTTGTTTTGTTTTCTAAAATGTAATACTGCTTTTTAAATTGTTGCTGTGATCTTAAAAATGTTTTTGTATCGAGTGATTTGTTGAATGGTTTGCACTTCAGGGCCACCGTAGTAGGCTCATCCTAATAATAAATCTTGAGAAAAATTATTTTGTAAAAAGTTCGATAAAATATAAATATGCGTTCATGCACTGAATTTTATATTCAGTCATTAGTTTCAATATCCTTTGAAATAAAACTGCGCCCCCCCCCCCAACACACACACACACCAAGTTAGTTTGACCCACTGACGGCACGCACTCATCAACGACCTGTCGTGACCATAACGCTGTAACTATGGAGGCGTGGTTAAAGTGCAGCAGCCATGCTGCTGAAAGTACAGATGGACAAGTGAAAAAGAAAACAAAACAAGAGGCGACGAAGTCTAGAAAGTACAATGAAGATTATGTTTTAATGGGATTTACGTCCACGAGCTCTGACCCACCCCAGGCACTGTGTTTTTTTGAGGGGAAAAGTCAGCAAACGCTAGCATGAAGCCGGCACACCTCCAGCGGCATCTCACCACAAAACATGGATGTCACGTTGGTAAGGCACCAGAGTTCTTCAGGAGAAAACTTTCTGAGTTCAAGTCATCCCAAGCCACAATGCGAAAAGTCTCCACTACATCAGCCAAAGCCCTGGAGGCTTCTTACGCGGTGTCTTTGCTTGTTGCTAAAGCCAAAAAACCCTTCACCATAGCAGAAGACCTACTGCTCCCCGCCGCTGTGGTATTGGCCGAAACTATGCTGGACAAAAAATCAGCGGATACATTAAAAACGTTGCCTCTGTCCAATGACACCGTTTGCCGCAGAATAGATACCATGGGCACAGACATTATCGGACAAGTTGTGGGGAAACTTGGAGACTCATTTTCACTGCAGCTGGATGAATCCACCGATGTGAGTGGACATGCGCAACTTGTTGCATTTGTGAGATACATCGACACGGACGACATCTGTGAACACATTCTATTCTGCAAAGAAATGGAGGGGCGAACAACCGGAGAGGACATTTTTAATGTCGTTAACATGTTTTTCACCAGAAACGCTATCAGCTGGAAATCCTGCAGCAGCGTCTGCACAGATGCGGCTGCATCAATGACGGGCAGCGCGAAAGGCCTCATAGCACGGATTAAAAAAGAAAATCCCGACATCAAGTGGACGCACTGTGTGATACACAGGGCAGCGCTAGCGTCCAAGAAAATGAGCCCTGTATTGCACGATGTTTTGAACGACAGCATTAAAGTTATAAACTTTATCAGGTCAAGGCCACTCAATGTACGTTTGTTCCGCAGCCTCTATGAAAATACGGGAGCTGAACACACAGAACTGCTCCTGCATACTGAAGTTCGCTGGCTGTCCCGTGGAAGAGTACTGAGCAGGCTGTTTGAGTTGCGAGCTGAAGTTCACACCTTCCTGACAGAGCACGGATCTCCCCATGCCACCATGTTTGAGAACACGGACTGGCTTGCAAAGCTTTGCTATCTGGCAGATATATTCAGGAAACTGAATGAACTGAACATGTCCCTGCAGGGCAAGGACACCAGCATCCTGAACCTGTATGACAAGGTGGGTGGTTTCCTGAAGAAAGCAGAGATGTGGAAAAGGGCGTGTGATCAGGAGGATTTCACCTGCTTTCCTCAGTTGGATGTGTTTCTCTCTAATGAGGATGTGGCGACAGCTCCGGTGAAGTTAGTCATAGTGGGACATTTGGCTAACTTGATCAGTGGTTTTCACTCCTACTTTCCTGACATGGATGAGAAATCTGTGCAGCTGGATTGAGTGAGAAACCCATTTCTCTTGTCTGAAGCAAACAGAAGCAAGCTTCCTGTCACTCATCAGGAAAAACTGATGGAAGTATCATCTGACCGTGGCCTGCAGATGAAGTTTGGTGCATCCATTCTCACACAGTTTTGGCTGTGTGTGAGGCAGGAGCACCCTGAGCTGGGACAGAAAGCTTTGGAGCAGCTGCTACCGTTTGCATCCACATATTTATGTGAGGCCTCCTTCTCAGCAATGATGCTGATCAAAACGAAGCAAAGAAACAGACTGTGACTGGAGAAGAGCTTGATCACTGCAGTTGCCTCCTTGCCACCAAGAATGACAAAGATCCTCAGTGAGGTGCAAGCTCATATTTGTCATTGAATTGTATTGAGTACATTTTTTTCCTGTTCATAAATCAATGCCTGTTACATGTGGTTCAATTCAAGTCAAATGTTCAATGCAAAGTGATTCAAATGCAATCTTCTTTTTTTTATCCTTAAAGAGTTAACATTAATTATTATTTGTGAGCAAATCTTTATTTATTAAGTTAATTTATTTTGTAAACTAAATATTGTTTATTTATTATTAAGTTATAGATTTATTTCTGTGAACAGATTTTTGTTATTCATGTATATTTTTTATTTTATTTATTATTAGCAGCATTTTGCACATTTGAGTTTTAACTGGTTTTATGCCTTCTGGTGGTCAACGTCTTCTGTTTTTCTTTTTTGTTTGTACATGCAATGTTTGCCATATGAATGTTTTTGTCAGGTTCACTGTTGTTTGGCTTGAATAAATCTGACTTTACAGCACTGTACCTCTTTTTTCTTCCAAAAATGTTTTGCCCGTGTCAGGGGGTGCTTGACTAAAAATATATTTCTAAGGGGGTACATCACTGAAGAAAGTTTGAGAACCACTGATCTAAGATAGCACAAGGGTTAACCATGCGACTAATCCTCGCTGTGGCGACCCCTGATGGGTAAAGCCGAAAGTGAAAGAAAATGTACATTGTTTATGTTGCGTACATTTAATGAATTTTATGTACATTCAGTGCCTTTTACGTGATTTAACTCTGATGACAACAAATGCATAAGTGCCTTGTTATGAATTTTGGAGGACAGGGGGGTATTCCAGAAAGCAGGATATGCTGGTTACCCCGGTAAATTTGAGGCTAAGGAAGCGGGTAACCTCAGCTTTCGGTTCCAGAAATGGAGGTATGTTTCAGGGTATGTCAAGTTGCCATAGCAACTCATGCTCTGAACATAATTTGGTCTGGAGCAGGTTTAGTTGAAGGTTAGTTTGGTTTCAGAGAGGTGAAGCAGCATGGCATGTCCATTTGAAGATGATTTAGTGGATGAAGAAGCTCAGATAATATTTTTTTCCACCATGAGAGGGTGATAAGACCACGTATGGATGTTGGAAGGATGAACTTTTTTTACATTGATCTAACTTAATTATTTGCTTTAGTTAAGATAAATCATTTTTTTTTAGTTTGGTCAGCTTAAAAATAACATGTAGTTACCAGACAGTTATTTTACTTTCATTCAAATTAATTCAATTAAGTGGGTGTAACTTTGGTGCTGCTGTTAGATCGGCACCGCAAGGAATTGTGGGATACCATTCCCTTTGTCTGTCTGGACGGATTTGGGCTTAAGTGTGGGTTTTTGACCAAAGGTTTTTAGTTGTTTAGCTGTTTTACTGCGTTTTGCCTAGTTATTTGTCCTGTTATGTTTAATTCTTTCTGCACCATGAGTGAGAGGGAGGGAGAGGATAATGAGTTTATTCAGCACCCCTACTGCTTAATAGTGTAGGGGTGCTGAATAAGGGAGATGGTAAATGATACTATGCTTCATGTAGACAATGCAATTTAAGTACAATAAATTAAAATGGAAAAACATTTAATTGAATTGGAGTAATATGACATTTGGTTGGATAAACATGTAAATTTATTGAATTGGATAGACATAAGAAATTAGATTGAATAAATTTAACTTAATTACTTGTTACCAACTGAATCAATTCATTTAAGTTTTATAAGTTGTATCTATATATACATCACAATGTAACTGGAAATAAGATCAAAAACTTGTGTGTTTACTTTGTCAGTTATTTTTCTCCAAACAGAAACCCTTTCTTTTGCTGATGCAGCCGTATTACTTTTTTCGATTGGCGGATAATCTTTATACGCCGTCATAAAAATCTTAAACTCCGTCTCATTGAAATATAGCGCTCTTTTTTTCTCCACGCGTTTCCATGGTGACTCCAGAAATCGGCGTTCCATTGAGGATGTATTTATGTACTAGGTCTTTTGGAACCGACATACCCAGTGTAAGCAAGTACAGGCGGATTTCAGCCAGAGTTCAGGGTTAAAGTCAGGGTAGTTTAACTCTTGTGCTTTCCTAGGCACTTAGACATTGGCAGTTGGGTCATCTAGACCCACTAGAGAGTGCACTGAACCTTTTTTCTTCGAAGATGAGTGATCTTCACTGGTTTACATGGATTACATGAAATCCTCTCCAATTTTATCCATCTTTGTCATGGTAGGGACCATGAACACGTCAGTGATCATCTTGACCCCATAGGATAGCACAAGGGTTAAACATGCTTTCTGGACTTTTTGAAGTCATAAAACCGATGTTGGGGGGGGGGGGGGGGGGCACTATTGGTACGGGACATGGGGAGTTGACGGGTCGGGGTCTCCGCTGAGGGGCGGGCGACGCTTTCTGGCTCCTCTCTCTCTGTGTGGGGTGGGCGGTGCTGCGCCTGGGGTGGACCTGGCCCCTATGCTTGGGGGGGGGGGGGGGGGGGGGGGGGGGCTGGGGGACAGCTGTTTGACCAACGGGGGACAGTCTACTAGCTGTCCCCAACTTACCCCCTTCCTCATATAACCTCATATTAGGGTGAGGGGGTGGGGGTTTAGCCTGCGATGCGCCTTGGGGGGGGGGGGGGGGGGGGTACTTGGCAGTGGCCCCCCTCCTATGGTTGCTGTATGGAGTGGGCCCCCCCCTCTTTCGGTTTTATTTGCACCTTAGACATGTAGGGGCATCACTGCCAGCAAGCATCAGATGTTCTCCTTACACCCTACCCGCCAATTTTAACCGCACTTTAGACATTTAGGGTCCCTTGGTGGGGAGGGTGAGGGGACATCACTGTGAGTAATCAGGAGATGTCCCCTTAGTGCCCTACCCGCCAATTTTAACTGCACCCCCCATAGTACACACACCCCTCCCCCCTTAATATATACATTCCAACATAAACACACACACATGCACACACACACCCTCTCAAACACACATACACGCACACACATTTTGCAAGGAAGGTAGGACCTAGGACCATCTGTCCTATAACCATTCCCTGGTGGGGGGTACGGGGCCCTTAGCAACGGCGGCCGTGTCCCCTGGGTGCCGGCTTCCTGGGCCCGGCGGTGCTCTCTCCACGCGGGGAGGGGGTTCATATTACACCTGAGCCAGGGGTTTTCGTGTCCCTGGGGCGTGGGTTTTGGTCCTTGCCACTGAGCGCTGGGCCCCGCCAAATTTCCAACTGTGGCCGAGCCTTGTGGGCCCCCCTTTTTCCCCGGGGTGCCCCCCTCCTGGGCGGGGGCGGCAGGCCCCTGCCTTGCTCCTCCCTGGACCAACCGTTGGCCGGGTGGGTGGCTGCCTGGAGTGCGGAGCGGGTCTCCCTTGGGGGTCCTGGCTCGTACCTGGGGTTGGGGCGGGGGGATGCCCGGAACTCCTGGGTGGTGATGGGGTGCTCGTCTGGGGCTGTGGGCGTCCTTCTCCGGTGGGGCCCTGCGTTGGGCTCTCCCGGCACGGCGGGGGGGCTGCTCTCCTGGTTGGGCTGGGGCGGTGCTCTCTTTCCCCCTGTGCCTCCCTGCTCTCTGGCTCTGGGGGCCTCGCGGCGGTCCTGCTGGCCCTGGCCTGGGTGGCGGATTTGGTTGCCCGGGGGGCGGTTGTTCCCTGCCTGCTCCCGTGTGGCGTTGGGGGGGCTCCGGCTGCGGCGGGGGTCTTGGTGTGGGGATGGCTGGGCACTCTCCCTCCTTCTTTTCACATTCAACCATCCATTTTAGAAGAACATAAACACTCACCTGAGCACAGGTGTTAGTTCACCTTTGCACTAATAGTTTGCGTCATAGAATGAATGAAATATTTCACACTAGTTGGTTTTAAGGCATAAGCATGCGTGTGAACACTATCTGTTTTGTGTACATGTTGACTTGTTGACATGTGGACATTTTTGCAGCTAGCAGGTGTGTTGATAACATTTTAGTGTGTGTGTGGACAGGCCCCACCTTTTTTGTACTACATTTGAACCTTACCGCAATGATAAACAACCAGTAAACTTGTTGCTTTATGCTGCTTCATGGTCTTATCCCCCCTCCCCTCCTATTATCACCCTCCTACCCCCCCCCCCCCCCCCCCCCCCCCCCTCTAACATCCCTCTCTCTTCTTCCCTTCTTTCCTTTTCCATCCGGTCCAACACCAAAGATTTTCAAACATGGTTGAAATTAATAAAGTTTGGCCTCAATTACAAAAGGGGTTTATTCAGACATACCTTTGGTTTGTCTGAAGATTAATAGCCCCTATTGTTAAAGTAAAATATGTCCAACACAAGAGGCCCTCAGTTCTCATCTGCCTGCCCAGCTGTTGGACAGGACAAGTTAAAAAATAAATAAATAAAAAAAATAAAAAAAACGATGTTGCTATGTATTGTCTGAGCACTGGAGGCTATGTGCTAATGTAGAGGACCATCGACTATTCATGATGTCATTAAGTGGCAGTAACGTCCAGATTTAAAGACACTGTTTTTCCATAAATCTCTGCTTGGATGGCTAAATGACTTTGAATTTGGCCCTTGTCTAGGTATCTTTCCACTGTGCAGCAGGGTGACCTCGTTTGGCCTCATAACAGGAGCCAGGAGGAGAGAGCAGACATCATTGATTGGACAACACACCAGTTATAACATGAGCCACACCTCTATGACTAAGCCATAAAGTGATCGGCATACTCCTCCTCTCCTGACATGGGGCTGGGCTGGGAATCAGTTGTTCACTCCTTTTACTACTTGTGTGAATGCAGACAGGGAATGCCCCTGCTGTCATATAATTTGCCTATTTTTACTGCTCATCAGTTGATGACCAATGCATGCTGATTGACACCTGGAGCTCTGTACAACTTGATCTAACATGTAATAGCTTCAGAATAAATGGATTAATTTTCTAACCAAGTTTTTGTCAATTCCTTATCAACCAACTCAGGGAGGCTAGCAGTGATGGCAATCTCAAGCGGCGAGTGTTTTGAAAGTGAAAGCCCAAAAACACGTGTTTACATAGACTTTTCATTGGAAGGGGCCTCTTCAGCGCTCATTGCAGAGCGCTGTGTGAACGTAGCAAGAAAACGAGGAATAACTTTCTTTCTTTTTAATTTTTTATTCATTATTTCATTTCTGCATTGTTGTTTTTTCTTACATCACCATCCATGGGATTTGACACTTTTTCCATAACAAGCAAACATCCCAGGAACCCCACAGCCACCGAGACAAACACCGTCACACAGTTTCACTTTCACAAAAAGGGAAAGACTCATAGAGGGGCGACTAAAGAAGGTGTTCAACAGCATCGACTACCTCAGTCGGCAGCAGATTGTGTACATACATTTCACTCATATATCATTAGCATATTATGGGATAAGGAAAGCACTCAAGCAGACAGAGCATCAGGAGTATAGGTCTGTGCGCGCGTATGTCGGATGAGGAGGCATGGGACTCGGCAGGGATGCCAGCGAGTGCTGACAGGTGGCTTTTTAGTCAGTTCTTTCCACGTATGTGTGTGTGTGTGTGTGTGTGATCCGCCACTGCAACAGTTGTAATGTGCACAACAAATTCAGCTCTAGTGGATTCTTGTTGAGTCTTACGGAGTAGCATGATGCTGACAGAATAATTTGAAAAATATGGGGCCAGAGCTGCAATAACAGCACCAGGTCTGGATGGGTTGCTAGTGGCAACCTGTGATCCGTCAAACGTTGCCACGACAAACAGAAAATAAAAGGAATTACTCTGAGAGAGGAGGGATTGGTCACCATGGCAACAGGCAGAAACAATCAAAGATGCCTGGTGGGGAGGGGTAGTGGAGAAAAGGGGAGAGGATGAAGCGGTTATTGCCAAACTGTCCTAGTGTTGGTGACAATGTGCCACACTGCCCCTTAAAAAACACAGTAAGGAAAACTGGAAAATATTAAACAACTTCTAAAACTAAAAACCTTGTGCCGAGCAGTTTGATTCACAGTTGAGGTGGAGTTCTGATCTCCGCTGGCCACTTCTCAGTACATCTGCAGATTCATTATTCATCATTGCGCTACATTCACTTTGCCTGGGATTCTTTGAAGATATGTCCCTTTTATAACACTGACAGGCTTCGCCATCTACAGATTTCCAGTTAACTTTAAGAGAAGGGGGGCCTGAGGTTTACAGCAGAAGCATAGGTCTTGCATGTCACCACAGCTACTTTACTGTATTTGTGTATACATGTGAATGAGTCATGGACCAAACTCACAAAGAAACTCCCGCTTTGACACTGAAAGCAGAGCTGCGACTTTGGTCTCTTCAAACCGATGTACCGCTGAAATCTAGCCAGAACTCCATAAAGGAGACACTGGTGGTCAGCACCATGTTCGCATCAACAGGAATGCAGGAAGTTGGTTTGATGACTAATCAAAACTAAGAGGTGTAATCTGAGATCCAACACTGTTCAAAGTGTTGTGCAGGAGCTTGCTGTCCCATCCCTCACACATCAACACTGCACACGAGTCAAAAAGTACAATAGCTCATGAATGTCTACTTTCAAGCATAAATGAATAGTGCGCAGCCCTTAGGCATCTAATTACAGAATGACACTAAAAAGCAGTTTGACATCAAGGTAAAAACTCAAATATTAGAACATTTCAAGATACTGAGCATTTTTCGTCTTTACACGGGCTTTAACTGCAGTGCAGGCCCTACGAAAGCACAACATCTGGCACCTTTGAATCGGTTAATCCTGGCTATTTTACAACTTTTTATCTTACAACCTTCACTTACCCTTAAAAGAATAACAAAGTTAGAATAACAGCTGCATACAGCTCCTGTAGGTTCAGGCACATTAAATAGTAGAAAGCAAAGGCGGACGTTGATGAGCATAAAAGTCACATTAATGTAAAATTAAAAAAAAAACAAGGTTGTGTTTCTAAATGCACTGTGTGGTGATGGACTGCCATCCCGTGGCTTTGGAAATGTAAAGTCTGCTCTACAGAAGGAAAAAGTGAAGTTTAAAAAAAAAATGCAAAAAGGATGTTATGATATTTATATGGTATAAAATATTTACCTCACAGTAATAACACACAATGTTGATGCTGCAGCATTTCAAATATTCGCGGTTTAAGCAGTTTATGTTTAGCAAAGATGAATTAGGGAAAATTAGGATGGTTTACCATAATTTGCCAGATTCAATCAGAAGTGCTGGAAGTTTCTAGAAGCAGCGGTTAACTTGTAGAGATAGCAGAAAAATGCTAACGTTACAGGATTTTCCATCTATAAGGATAAGAAAGAAAGAATGTTTGCCAATACATGCTAATTTACAGTTTTAATAAAATTGTTTAAAATGTTTTATCTCTGTATTAAGTTTAGTCAGATTCTACGTCTGTTGTTAGCTTTTGTTTACCACACGTGCTATTCTTGTTTAAATTATCATTGTCTTGCACTAAGGCTAGCATACATAGCTAATTTAATAAATAGAAAGAACTGAATTTTTTAACTCTGAAAAATAAAAAAGTTAATTATGCAAATCAACACGTACAGTGAAGTTTTAGAAATGTTCTATTTGTCCTGTTAACTCTTTTTAAACCCTGCTGCTAAGCTACTTTATTTATCAAAGCAAAGGGCAAGGGCTAAAGTTTATTCATCACCTTATGTCAGCAACATCTCAGTTTTATGTTTTTTTCATAAAACAGAGTAACTGAAATTGCTTTTTGACCTTTGAAAGGCTTTTACAATGAAGATGTGCAAAGCTAAAACGTGTCTTGTTTTTGTCTTGTAATTTTCCTTAATGGATTTGAATTCATCGTAAAATAAAGCTAACAAATTGAAGTATTCATTTACCAAAATATTACAAATATTATGCTCATTACCCTAAACTTAAAACTGAGAAATTAAACATTGAGTTCTCTTTAAGAATACTTAATCCATAACCAACATGAAGGAGTTTTAATAGCAAATAAATGATCTTTCATTTGTTAAACCTTAAGGCAGTCCTGACAGCAAATTACTGTAAAAGAGAGCAGATAAAATCAAGTGTTGGCTACTTTTACTAGCTTTCACTCAAATGCAAAACTGTTGGTGTTTTCTAAGCTATCACATCAGTCCTGGTTTTGTACCTAAGCTAAGTTTAGTTTCTTGCACAATAAAAAGGAATGGAAATACAATGGAACTCCTGCAGCCTTTTTTCAGTGTCAATTCTGCTTAATGCAAAGAGCAACATCAAAAGGAGGTGTGATAGGAGGAGAGTAAAATAAAAACAGTTTATAAAGTAATAGTGTCAAAAGTGCAGACATATTTTCACTTTTTACCAACAGACAAGGCAGGCATTTTTTTTCTTCAGTTTTTTTATGTGTGCATTTAACTGTGTCCCTTAGCATTAGGTTGTGTTTGGACAGAGATTGTGAATATGTGCAGGGGAAAAAACGCAAAGGAAGAATGTCAGAGTTGTTGAGGCTGAAGGATGACTCGCTCAGAAGCCGTGAAGGGTTTAGTGTTGAGACTTCCAAGCCCCCTTCACAGCCGCTGAAGGCCACTCTTCCACAAATCTGCTCCTTCTCTTCCTCTGCAGCCTGGGCGGAGCACTAACCCAAGCTGGTGATGTTAGCCCTGCCGCCCGGAGGCGCCACGATGCGCTGAGTGTTCCGGCGAGGGATGTTATCATCAACCTGAGCACCTGGAAGACAAAAATTCTTTAAAGACCCAGTTAAATAAAAATTGTGTCTTTGGTATTTTTAACATGTTCTTGTGGCATTTTTCTCATGATAGTTGTGGTTGTCAGAGCCTGTAAGCTAACGGGAGAGCATGTTAACAGATGGGTGACGGTGTAGGTTCCGTAACCATTCGGCGTGCAATAACCGTTCGGGGTCCTTTCGACTGAGGATAACGTCACACTACGGTAACCCCACTTGGACAAACTACGTAGCGTGGAAATCTGCTTGGCCTCTACATATTTTCATTTCACGTTTCCTTTTGTAACCCAAAGTTCTTTTCCCTCATAAGTTGTGACTGACATTATTCTTGGTAATGTTTATAGAGAGATTTTGCCACAACCCACTTTGTAAAAAGATCTGTGGCTGTTAGAATGAACCTGCTGCTCCACACAAGCGAACCGTGTCTCTAAGCAGAGCAGCTGGAGTCTCGTAGCTTCGTGTTCACAGGCAGGGGAGGGTGCTTTGTTATAGTGTGCAGTCTGGAGAAGGGTTTGGACCGCAAATGCACTTAATAATAATCCTAACAATAATAAAAGCACGTTTAGAAGATAATCTCGCTCCATGTCGGAGCTCTGTTTGTTTACAACGGGCCGCATATCTTCTTCCATGGTAGTATCATAATTTGTCCAGACCAATCCCTATGTGATACGTCATCGGACCAACGGACAGCCAATCACATAATGTGATGTCAGCACTTGTCCAAGGAACCCGAATGGTTGTTGCAGGCCGTATGGTTATGGTACCTACAACGGGAGGTGGGGCGGAGTTGCCCTACACCAATAGTCCGACCCACAACTAAAATACTGCAGCTCCGCAAAAATTATGTTCTAAAAAATGACATAGGTTTTATGATTTTTGGCTAAAATCTGCATGATCACATAGTTGAAAGACCACTAGGAACGCTTTGAAAATAGATCAAAAGATGATCAGAGTGGGATTTTAAAAAGGTTGTAATATAAGGAATAAATCCATTATTTTGTTACAAAAAGGAAGATGTGTTTTTTTTATTGAGAGGACACAAGGTTTCCGTGAAAGTTTTTGCATGGAGAAACCTTCAAAAGTAGAAATTCTTTGATTTTACTTTGATGCCAGAGACCTTGAATCATATGAACCAAGGGACGTTTTGTCTGAAGTAAAAGGTAAAAATAATAAAAAGCAGTCAACTGGAGTTTTCTATTTTGGAGTGGAGGTGAAATGTTTTCAATAAATGACAAACAAAATTTATCCATTACTTTCATGTTGCTCAAAACTGTAACGAATAAGAAAAGAACACCAAAAGGCCACACTTGAGTCAACCTCTAAAGCCTAAATGATTTCATTTTTATTTCATTTGTTTTACTGCTGGATTAGTGAAACCTATCACAGTTGCACCAGATGACAAAAGTAAAGCAATAGAAGCTCTTATCTTACCAGATAAACTGAAGCCAGACTGGTGCAGGTTACGGACTGGCTGGCTGGGCTGCTTGGCAGGTGAGGTTTTGGCAGAGGAAACAGGAGTCATTGTTTTGGGAGTGACTGACACCTCACAGACTGGACCATCGTAGAGTCCTCGAGGTACACCTCTCAGCTCAGCCAGCTGTTTATGGGAAACGATAAATCGGTCAGCAAAAGCAAAGAGTCATTATCGCCCCTAAAGCTGCTGTAAACAACGAGGTCATGTACCCTGCTGCGAGCCTTTATCCTCTTGTAGACGTAGTCAGGAAACGGTTTGCGGGCCACAAAACGTCCGGAACCTTCGGTGACATGAAGGTTCCCTTCCTCCAAGATGATCTTTCCCTGGCTGATGACCACCAGAGGCCCGCCGCGCACCTCTGTGCCCTCAAAGATGTTGTACTCCACAGTCTGGGAGGAGAAAGAGAGGTCATACCAGATTATTATTTAACAAAAAACTCTAAAGACTCACATGAAATTGCTTTCATTTGCAGCTAAGTGTTATAGCTCTACAGAAGAACTAAATTCTTAATTTCACAATGCAAAAACTGCATCTAGAGTACTTAAAGACTTATTTCTAGGGCCCTGTTTTTGCAATGCCGAAGGTAAATAAGTGCTGTTAACTCAGACATTTTGGGGATAAGTAAAACTAAGATTGAATCCACACTTCAGATGAACTCCAGTTTTACTGGGAGGTTTCCTGTATTGACTTGAGTGAAGGAGTCCTGGATTAACTGGTATGTTGCATATTAGCAATATAAAATGCAAAAGGGTTAAACAACGAGTTCTACAATGACAATACTTCTTCAGACTACATTGAGACATTTTAAATTTACCATACACATAGTATATGAATAAAGTAAACTTCATGTATACTGCCTCACTTTTCTCATAGACCAAGTATAGTTGTAGTCCACTTAAATAGACTACTTTTTGCAAAGGGAGGTAGCTCCAACTCTGACGGCTCAAAAAATAACTAAAAAGAAGAAAAATGTTTTTCAAATATTGTTGAATCCATCAGTTAAGTATGGAGGGCTAAATGATTGTCACTTTTCTTAAGAAGTGTAAAAAAAAAACGACATTTCCTCGTGGGAGCAACATGTTGTGCTTTTACTGATTGTACTGAGTTTGGGCTTCAAGTTGCTGAGCATTAAACGACCTGTAATGGTTTAACTTTGGCAGAACCCAAGTGAACCTTCCGGCTCCAACTTATCAGCACTGCTTGTATTGATCACTTCGAAAGATTAACTGCTGTGGAACCAAAGCGATTTTCTCAGTACCGCTCTGTCAATATCTGAGCGGCCTGACCAGAATGAACCCAGCCTGTGGAGAAAAGCCAGAACATTGGGATTCCAAGAACAGCGTGTTTCCATGCATGTTTGAGAGCACACAGCTCATTGCTTCTGTCGCATGTTCAAAGATGCATTTAATGTTTATGAGTCCTTCAAAATAAAACTAGGATTACACTGTGCACACAAGGAGTCACGCTCCTTCTTATATTTAGACTTGTTACTCTGATCATTTTAAATTTTGATCATATTACCTCCTATAATGAAAATGTTTTTAGTGTTAATATTGACATAAAATGTATGAGCACAAAGGCGTTCAGCTGAAACCCCCAAAGATCTTAAAAACCTTTTCTGCAGCGTGTTGACAGATGAATGCAGCTCAGCAGTTTATTGTGCTGCACTTGTGCACTTTTCCTCCACCCCAGATGGCATGCGTGGATCTGGGTAAAATCTGCAGACTAAGCACATCTTCTAGCTGTCAAAGGAGCAATGGCGCCCTGTAATTGGGACATGACATCTGACTGTGCACTAGCTTTGATCGGGGTGGGGATACTGTGGTAGCGTCTTCTGTGAATGTGAGGGGGGGGGGGGGGGGGGGGGGTCGCTGGTGTGGACAGGTCCCCAAAATATCATTTCCCTCACCTTAGCCAGATTTCTGATTCACAGGGAGATTGTGGTAAAAGTTCCATGTACTCATGACGTACAGGTGATGCTGTCGTATGTTGACCTAACGCCACACTCTAGCCCAGTGGTGTCAAAGTCCAGGCCTTGAGGACCGGCCTCCTGATGAATTCCACAAACCCTGCCTTATCTGCTGTTGATTACCTAAATCAGGTATCCAATAAGAAAATGGCAGGTTGGTTAGAAAACATTTAGGCCTTCAAAGCCTGGAGTTTGACACCCCTGTACAATCTTGTTATGGTCACCTGTGTGCCCCGTACAGATTTGCCCATTTTCACCGACAGACAGCCCATATCCACCCATAAGGGCAGTTGGGACTAACACCCTTGTGTTACATAATTTGATTTGATTTAATTTGAATGACCAAAACAGGCTGGCTTTATCCTGGCTTTATTTTGGTGCGTATCCATGTGTTTACTTATTGATCATTATCTCAAAGATTCCATGTTACTGTGATCCTAGTCATCTCTGTTTTTTTAAAACATCTCTGGTTTTCTGCAGAAATCTGGTTATAAATCTTTCTTTTAGTTTCCTAAATCAAGTTTTGAACTCATGTTTTACACTTTTTAAACGTTCCCACTGATTTCAGCAAATAACACATTTTAGTTTGAACTCAATCTAAGTGTGATGATGAAAAATATCAAAAAATGGATAATAACATTCACCTTTCTTAATAGTTTTTTCCTTATATATATGGTTGACCTAAGTTTTGATCTCAGCAGAATAATGAAAGAAGCTAACCTTCATTCATCTAATGTTGATTTTAAATGGGGGGGGGGATAAGGAAGGTGGAAAGAAGGTGAGCTGATGTTGCTAAGAGAAATCTGTTTTAATGGCTGAATTAGGAAAGAAAGCTGGTTGGTTGCAGAGATCTGTGTGGTTTAGAGGTTCCTCTGTTACCGCAACCAAAGCTGAGCTCATGGCAATGTGGCAAACTCTGAAATCCCAAAATGAGATCACTAGGGCTATCTCCTAGCACACACACACACACACACACACCTAAAGTGCGCCATTCCTCCCTTGGTGTGTCCTCTGCATTGGGAGGGAAGGATGTGATGGGTTAAAGGAACTGAGTTCAGGAGCAAACAGAGCTTAATGCAGATGTGTGTTTCTGTTTTCTGGCAGAGTTTTAGGATGACATCAGTCCCTCGACAGTGAGAGGCCCACACCCTGTTCGGTGCTCACACAGCAGAAAGTGGGTCCAAGCGGGTTAACCAACCTCATGCTAGTCAGAGAACATGTACTATGGTTCAACTGACCGCCCTCTGTGGACGTGCAGAAAAAGAACTACACGGTGAGAGGAAGACGTACCGAGTTGTGGCTCTTGGCAGAGATTATCTTTGTGACGTCTGGGTCCCACAGCACCAGATCAGCGTCTGAGCCCACAGCGATGCGGCCCTTACGGGGGTACAGGTTGAAGATCTTGGCGGCATTGGTGCTGGTCACAGCCACAAACTGGTTTTCGTCCATCTTCCCGGTCACCTGGAATGGACCAGAACTGAGAGTGAGAACAGCCCAAAGCAATCAGACAGAAGTCCAGGAGGCTTTTTTATTGCAAATACATGCCCCTGGGGGGCAGTTATTCCCTTTTATCAGTGAGTGAATGAGCTGAGGTAATACTATATTAAATGATTTTCCTCACTAAGCAGGACTGCAGCAGACAAACATCAGATGGTAATTTCATCTCCGCTGGATGTCACACATCATTATAAAAGGGGACCAGCAGATCCTCTGTTGACATGGGAATGTGGTCAAAGCTCTACTGTTTCCACAACTGCAGACTTCCGTTTAAAGAAAAAGGAAAAAAAACTCTTCTCCCAGTTTTTATGCTTTTATTAATGATCTTGTAGTTTGGTCCTGGTGAGACTAGATGGGGTCACAACATATGGTCCCTCTTAACTAGTCTGGCTCTGCTGGACATTTTCCCTATTAAGGGAATTTTTTTCCAACAGTTGCCCAAAAGCAGACTCAGAGCATGAGATAATTCTAAAAATCATTAGTTTAATGTCTTCCACACTTCTTTAAGGGCACGTAAAATCTTGTCACCTTATACTTTGAGGCATTAAAACCAAACCTACACACTTCTTTGTTGAAACTGACAGTGGAAGACAGTTTTTCTACAGTATAACTGCACTTTAACGGTCACATTAGGACAGTAAAAACATGGCTGGATCCATCTATTTTGGATAACTTTCAGATCCATTACTCACCCATGGATCAGAGTTATAGTCCTACTGCATACCGATCATCCTTTGAACTGATTTCAAAGCGTTGCCAGTGGCCTTTGAATTATGATTAAGCCATTTTTAGCCTAAATCCAAAAACTTGTATCACAACCTCAACCTAACATTACCAGTGCAACAAAAATATTGGAGCTATCCAGCCGTAAAGTTTGGTTCTAGATGCCAGCTCAGGTCTTACATCCATCTATTTGTCTGTAGGGGGATGCATCAGAATGGAGCGGAGGAGGGAGCTTGTGAGTCGCCAACTGTAGCTTCTATGTCAGAAGTACAATCTCTTTCCAAGTGCATTTTTTTGTCTGCTCCTGCTTTACAATCTTCTTCCTCTTTCGGCTTCTCCCATCAGGGGTCGCCACAGCGAACAAGTCGCATGGTAAACTTGGCAATGTTTTACGCCGGATGCCCTTCCTGATGCAACCTTCTCAAACCGGGCTTGGGACCGGCACAGAGGTAGAGAAGGGAACAGGGAACAGCCGGAGTCGAACCCTGGTTTCACGGACGGAAGGCGCCGCAAACCAGCACGAGCTAAACCGGCTCCCCTCTGCTCCTGCTTTACAATGATTTGAATAAAGAAATACTCAAAAATGCCATTTTAATCTGGATTTCCTTTCAAAAACACAAATATCATCGGAGCGGGTCTTTAAGACTGCAAGCCAGGCTTTCCTGTTAACAATGGGCACCTGAACTTATAAACTCAAAGTTGGCATACATTTTCAAAGTCAAATTTCAATTAAGTAGGAAAATGTACGTACCACACACTTGTCCCAGATAATGGACATTCTCTCCTCTGTGCCATTGACGCCTTCAGGAATCAAGGTGAAGTCATCTTTCCCAACGGCGCGCTGAGCCGTGTTAAAAGGACAGTGCGCGCTTCCCGTCACCTGCAGATCACCGCTGCAGAGACAGAACTTTATGATCATCTTTGTGTTGTGGTCACACCCAAAAAAAAAAAAACTGCTTCAAGTGAGGCAGTCCTACCATGAAAGAAGAGAATTCAGATAGTCTGGGGTGGTGGGGTCGGGGCTCAGGGGCGGGGAGGTGACGTAGGCTGCTGCCTTGGCCCAGTTCTTACTCCAATAGTGGGAACCGTCCGTTCCCAGGCTGGCAGTTATTGGTTCTCCATAGACCACAGTGCCTGATCATCAAACATGACAGGAAATGAAGGGAGTTTCAGCCAAACTTCTGCTTCTTAACCTTCAGACTTTTCGTTTCCATTGAAATATTTTAGAAATTGATTGACTGTTTGAAATGTTCAGGATTCCATAAAAACAAAAAGAGTAAATAGTTCTGGTTTCTTACCCTTCTTCCTTGCCTGAGCAATGACATCAGCGGCACTCTTGCTCATCACCTTGGTGACGTAGAGGGGGCAGTTCGTCTGATTGGCCACAGTCACAGAACGGTTTACAGCTTCCGCCTCCACCTGACAACAAAAACAGAATATGTTTGGTTCTGATTCTAAACCCTAATTTCACCTGCTTTGGTATATTTGTTATATGATAAATTTTTTTGATCTGATGCAACAAAAGGTATTTTTGTGGTAAAGTTGGACATGGACTTATGACTTTGACCTGTCTGGTTGTATGTCTTTTCTAAGCTTTCTTCTGGTTTGCTTTGATAAAAGAAGCAAAAACCTTTATTTATAGTCTGTATTTGAATAATCTGACCAAATATTATAGTAGTAGGGCAACGTAAACATTTTTTCTCCCATTTGGAAATCAGTAATTAGATTTGAACAGACTTTTCTTGTACAGTTGAACACATTCAGTGTTTATCTTCTAAAAGGGAATCCTAAGAGGAAATTGTTTTGCATAGGCAGAGAAGTGTCCACTGCTTTGCACAAGTCTTATGGGGCCAAATCAGGATCCGCCTACAGAGACCCAGACTGGAAATTAAAAAAAAAAAAAAGAAAGTTGAAAACAGTTTAAAACTTGTAAACTTGAAGGAAAAATGGAAACTCTGAAAAGTGAACATTTAAATTGGAAATAAACATTTAAATAAAGTAAAAAATAAAATAACAAAAATAATTTAAATAAATAAATAAAATAACAAAAATATATATATATATATATATACACATGTAATTGAAACTTGAGTGCAAACGTATAAACCTAAAGCTGTGAAAGGTAAGTATTGTTTGTTTGTCATCAAACTTAAACGAGCATTACTGTGCGACATTTCACGACACCAACAACAGACGCTGATGACAATCATGTCCTGTTAGCCAATGGGCTCAAACCCCCGCCCCCATGTAACTTTGAAAACAGACAATCTCAATTAAAACTGTATATTGAGAACTGAAAGCAAAGACAGAGAGAAACAAAAAACAAAAGTTAAAAATACAAAAAAGCAGCAATTATAAATAAACATAATTTTTCATTCGATAACAATTTTACGTTTGTCTTTTTAATTCAAGTATCAAGTTTACAAAAATACTTTTTAATTTTCATATTTCTTTCATGTTTACCTTTTTTATTTTTAATTTTCCTTCAAGTTTTAACTGTTTTTTCCTCACTTTTTCTTTTGCTGTTTTTTTCCCCTTAAATTTACAATCAGGTTTTTTTAATCCACGTTAAACTGATCCTGTTTGACCCCCTAGAATCTAGAGGTGCTGACTGCGTCTCACCTCCTCGGGGTGACTCAAGACGTGCCCTTCAGGCCCGGTGATTCCTTGCTCCAAGATGCGGCGTTGCTCCTAAACAGACAAATGCACAAACAGCACAGACAATAATGTAGGAAAATTGAGTGGTTGTGCCGGTGCTCACATGTTCCTCATGAGCAGCTTTGTTAGGGCTGTGAAGACAGAGTTTGTGGTCATAAAATCACTTCAGTTTCATCTTAATACCGATCTCAATTTTGGAGTGACACGACCGTACCTCAGCAACGATGTCTCCGTTCTCAGCGTGAACCTGAGCGATGGCTCCCAGATCGCGGATGACGCTAAACACCTCATACACCTGTAACCCAGAACATGGCTATCATTTTCAACTATTCCTTCCTGGTACGTTTTTTATTGACGACAAAAATGATAAATTATTAACATTTTTAATTGAACTTTTAATTTTTGCAAATTCATTTAAAAAAGTTCCCTGAAACTTTCATAAAGTTCAAAAATCATTTTAGGGCCAACATACACCTAAGCTAAACCTGATAATGGTTATTTCAAGTTCCCAAAAGTCGTCTGTGACAAAAAGCAGGAATAATAGAAACAAACTATTGTTGTGATTTAACTTCACATCTCTGCCTACAGTGCAAACTCTCACTCTGGGGTGGGGGAGACAGAAAAATAAGACTTACAGACCGTTAATCCACTGTTTGATTCACAATTAACAATTGTGATAATTGTAAGGAAAAGGTGGTTGTTTTGGTTCAGTTGTTCCACTCCGAGCACGGATTCTATTTAAAACATGAGTCCGAGAGCGGTTCCTGGTCCCAGACCGGGGTCTGCTTGACTGAAAATGTGTTCTGGATTATCGGAGGAAAGAACTCCGCTTCACTTTCAGCAAACCAAATGTTTGTCTGAATACACCCTTAGATCGTGCATGTACAGCCCGCCTGTACTGTATATGCAGAGACATTACTGCCAGATTTGAGGGATTTCCAGGCTGCTGAACATGCAACCAGAAAAGAGCCATTAGGGTGACAGAAGAGAAGAATGATCAACAATGATCGTCCTGCCGGCATTCCTCACGCAGGTGCGAAGACCAAAGCTGATCTGTTTGAAAAACGTTTCAATGTGGGATTCATTTATTCTGATCATGAGTCACAGTGTTGATGCAAGGGACAAACAATAACACATGCTGTGAGACACGCAGAAAACTCATTCACCGCTGACAGTTTTATCAAATACAAACCAGAGCAAGGGGATATGTTTGCAGAAGGGCAAAAAGACACTTTTCTTGTTTTATTTCGGGAAACATTCACAATTTTTTAATGATAAAAAAAAAATGTTTTTTAATGTCAGAACTTTTTTTTGAATTAGGATGTGAGGCCCCTCAGCATTTGCTGCAGCAAAAACACCACTAACAGAAAATAAACCATAATCCTCCCAAAGTTTATCCCATTATCAGACAAATTAAGGCTTCATTTGTTAACTTGTGTCTGTGATGTTTTAAACTGCAGAAAAGAAATTAAGACAAAAGAAAAGTGGAACAAAATAATTGTTGTTGTTTTTTTAAGTGTATTTGTAGCATTCTCTATTATTTATCTGCTGTTCTTAATGGAGCTATGGTAACAAGTTCATTTCCCCTTTGTGGGATCAATAAAATTCTATTCTATTCTATTCCAAGAGGTATAGTTGTACCTGAGCATCAGTGAGCTGGAAAATGTCCTTATAAGCCAGGTAGACGAGGAACGAGTTGACTCCTAAAGAACAGGATGGGAAAGTTTTTAATCAGCTGTTGGATAACTTCTTACAACAACAAATGTTTTTTACATAAAGTTATGTTTAAAAATCACATATTATATTTAAATAAACTTATCCTACAATTTTTATTTTGAAAAATGCAAACTTAAAGATGCTGAAACCAATTCCCTTCTTGCTTCTGTGGTTTTTGTCAAAGCATATAAAGTATACATTTCACTTTTTTGTGTTTTCATGTTGTGATACAAGTATACAAGTGCCAAAGTATACATTATTCTGTCAATTACTCCTCAGATATCCTTGTTAAACTTATATTTGTTTGAATTTTTTTTTTTTTTTTTTTGCCATTCGGTCCTAATGAAATTGACCAATCACAGACCAGACTTTTTACAAGAATTGCAAAAATATAATTCTGATAAATATTCAATGTATTCGTCTGTTTGTACCATGATCCTTCACAAGCGTCTCCATTTCCTCCTGGATGCCCTTGTGCCACTCGGTGATGTCGATGTGCAGCGAGTAGTCGCAGCACGCCTTACTGTCAGCCCATTCCCGCCACTGCTCGAAGGCAGACAGGAGGCTGACTCCAGGCTCAGGTAGCACATGGTCGACTGAGAAAACAGACCCAGAGACACCATCAGACTCACAGAGTCTCTAGATTCTGCTGTCAGCTTGTCCATTTATTTTGCAAATATAAGAATACAAAAATCTTAAATATAACATCTCTTTTCTAGCTTCCAGAGTATCCTACTTTTACTTATTTCTTGCGGTTTTCAATTCATGCAGAGCAAAAGAAAAGCAACTTAAGAAAATCTAATAAACTTCTCTTCATGTTTAAAAGTTAAATTACAACATTAAGCTTCAAAATTCTTGATTACGTATACCAGTGATTACAAAAAGACCATTGTTTAGCAGTTTTTTACAGCATGTTATTTTATTTTGATTATATATTTTATTTTTTTGTTCATTCATTCAACTACTTCCGTTTTTAAAGTCTACTTCCCTTTCGGGGTCACAGGGCTGCTGGAGCCTATCCCAGCCACTTGTAGGCGAAGGCAGGGGGCATCCTGGACAGGTGGCCATTCTGTCGCAGGGTAGAGTGTCACAATCACACACTCACATTCACACCCAGGGACAATTTCGATTAACCAATGAACCTCTGAAGCATGTTTTTGGACGGTGGGAGGAAGCCGGAGAAAACCCACGCATGCCCAGGGAGAACATGCAACCTCCACACAGAAAGGCCCCCCATTGATGTTCTGGTTAAGGTCCCCCAGCCGGGTCTTGAACTGGGGACCTTCATAACCACTGCCCCACCGTGCAGCCTTTATCTATCTATTTATTTATTTTTGTATATTTTATATTTTACTTTGAAATTTAAAATTGTTAACCCATTAAAAAATTCAAAGCAACTATAAGGGGTGATATGATAATTAGAAATAAGAAAGTCAATCAAATTCACTGATCTGTGCTTTTTTCTAAAAACTTCACAATTGATTTAATTGATTATTTTCACTGTTTATTTCTTGTAATTCTATAAAAAATTGTTTCTATGAGTTTAGGATTTGGATCATTATTCATTGTACTTCTGTTTATGACAAATACTTTTCACTTTATTTAATCAAAATAAATGTAAAAAGAAGTATAATACGTTTTTGCTTTTTTAAAAGGGAAAGTGTTAAAGTCTAAATCAAACGTATTCGTTTTCATCGTATTCTTCCGCTTTCTTTGAAAAAAAGGTTTTTATTAGTTGCATGATAAAGTAGTGGCGCATTTATATGTGATTTCTCATCGATGCTTTGGAAATTGGACCTTCACATTTATGATCTCTAAGCAAATGGAACAAAGGTGAGAAGTCAGAGTAGTTTTAAAGGCATTTTAACATCAGGATTAACTGCTGTATATTTTATCTGTTGTCGAGGTATTGTCCGCCCCCAGTTTGCTCTGCAGCGCTAATCTTCAGCCTGAAGTGACGATGATGAGCAGGGAGGGTTTGTTTTTCAGCCACACAGAAGAAAGTGGAACTGCTGAGCCAGCACAACACAGAGGGAGGGAAGGGGGCGGTGTGGCCTCTAGTTCAAGCTTCACTGTAAATAACTGCTTTTACTGCTACTGTCTTTAACATAGCCATATTTATAGTACATTTCCAAAGACTACATCACAAAATAAAAACGGAATATTATTAACGTAAATTAAGACGTGTTTCCTGCCGTAGTTCCTATGAAGGGTCAGGCAAAAGCTTTAATTCTGAAACCAGATTCAGCCTTACGGATCATAGTGGTGCCACCAGCCAGAGCCGCCTTGGTTCCTTGGTAGAAGTCGTCAGCGGCAGTCATGCCCCGGTCGGGCATCTGGAAGCGTGTGTGCACATCTATGCCGCCGGGCATCAGCATGCGACCATGAGCGTCAATGGTTTTCACGCCACCGGGAACAATCAGGTTCTCCCCAATTTGTCTGAGAAGATCAGGATTTGCAAAAGGAGAGATTACACTTCTTCCTGGAGCAGCAGACACTCTTGATCAGTGGACAAAGATGTATCATTGGTACATTAGTAGACTACTAATAGTAGACTAATAGTAGACTTAGTAGGCCTACATCTGTGCATGAATGATCCCTGTGATGGTCAGAGGGGCCGTAGGCGCGAACTGGCAGCCACGCCTCTGTCAGTCTGCCCCAGGGCACCTGTGGCTACAACCGTAGCTTATCATCACCAAGTATGAATGAGGAGTGAATGAATAATGGACACAATGTAAGCACTTTGGGTGTCTTGAAAAGCCCAGATAAATCCAATCCATTATTATTATTATCTCAAAATGGCAGGTGAGGATCATGACAGGTGAGTTACTGCCTTCCCTGTCTGAACGTCCCTGGTTGAAATGTATCTCAATAGGGAACTAAAAACTGCCAAACCCAACCCTCTACCCACCCAAATTATGTCCATCTACCCCAAAGCAATTTTTGCCCGCAAAATTAGAATCAAAACCACCCAATCAACAGCAACACGGTATTTTGACTCATCCTGGGGATTTAAAAGCATTATCATGAACAACCAGAGTATCAGAAAGTTGCACAAACGTCTGGTGAAGTTTTAACAAATATTGAATTTATAAACGTGTAGTTTCATGCTGAGATTCTATTCTCATTTGTTTATCCAATAATTTTCCTTTACGAGCTGCTGACTCCTTTACAGAAATCTGTATCTCACTTTCAGAACTCACTTTCCATGAGTCTTTAAAATGAAAATGACACTTTTGATGGGATTACTTAGTGACAAAATGAAACCCTGACAATCTAGACACACACATCAGCAGTTGGTGCAGTCCTCATTCAGAGTGAATCCAAATAAAATTATGGCTAATTACAATTTTTTGAATTCTTTTTACACATTTCAGTGTCTAAAGTCAAAACACATGCCGGCAAGCTAAAAGTTGCTTCTTTGTGACTAATCTAACCTAATTCCAAACATTATGGCCCTTAGCCTCCCCCTCTGTGGAGTTTGGAAGCTTTGTTCCAAGTCTCTTTCTGATGTAAGACGAGGGAGAGCCAAGGGCTAGGATGTGGACGATGGCTCACTCCAAACAACATCATATCCCAGAATCCTTCTCAATGTGTGACACCCCCCCACCACCTGCACCTGTGTTCCAAACAGGAAGTACCCGCTGGTTCCAAGAAGCCACATCCTATAGATTTCTATTGAGAAATAAACAGCTATTACTCTTTCCATTTTCCAGGATAACATTCTCGATCTGCTACCTTTTTTTTTAACATTGTCTTGATAATCCAATTTTTTATTTTCATGATTTCTTTTTTATGTAGTACTAGCTATTTAAGTTGTAAACTGACCAATCTAAACGTTTGACAGATTTTCCTGAGCCCACTTTCAAGTGGTCCAACAAGCACACACCTGATTGGTGAGAGTGGTTGCCATAGAAACGATGAATCAGACCGACTCGGACCAATGACTGCTAACTGAGGTTGTGTTGTTCCAGCATGGTAGCATCCGTATCGCAAAAAAAGGATGACAGAATTGATTTTATTTGGTTGGAGCCAAAACTAAGTAGTTTTCAATGGAATAAGTCACCCTCACTCAGTCCAGTTCTCCTATACAATTAATGGTCTAAGCAGGGGTGGGCAAACTAAGGCCCAGGGATCCCAAGATATTTTACATGGCCCACCAAACTGGAATAACTTATATTTCCCTGTATGTCTGGTGTCTCCCCATAGATGGCACACTACAAATACGTTGACCTTCGTTGTGGTGCAGAAGAATAGTCTGCATTTACGTGGTTTTGGAAGATTTGTTGTTTGTCTGACGTCAAACAGTCATTTTTCCGATCATTCCAACACCACATGAACGCAGCATTTCTCTAAGTTTGCATTTGGCTCTAAAATGAGTCACAGTTTTGAAATAAATACTCCAACATGTTCTGTTTTAAAATATACATTTTCATTTTCAATCAAAATTAAAGCATGATTCTAAGTTGTTTCTTTTTTTTATATGAGATGGATAACCAACGGTCCATGCATCGGCTCCTCGTCCAGCCCTTCTGTCAAATTAGACACAAATTAGAACCCACGAGTCAAAAAGTCGACCATTCCCTGGATTATATTGTGTGACAGCTTTGAGAGAAATGTTTTCAACCACCACCTAAATTCAACTGATATGAGCGAGGTTTTTATGAGTTAAAAGGAGACAGATAATCCCAAATTAGAAAATATCTGAAAACCACTTCCTGGATCTGAATCTGTCTTCTTCTCTCACAGATCAGGGAGATCCGACAATCACAGAACATCAGTGCATTGAGTGAGACAAACACTGCCTTCACTCTCGAGTGGGATGGTCTTCTCTGTCCACCAGGAGGTTCACACACTGGTGCATTTTTATTTACTAATCTCTTCATGGACATTTACCTTCCTACATATGCAGCTTGATCAAGCTGAGGACTGTGGAATCATACGGACTGCGTTCCAATGACCAGCTGTTGCTTGCTGTTCCATTTGCCCGTACAGACCTGGGGAAAAAGGCTTTTGTCTTTTCTGCCCCCTCCACATGCAACACTCTACAAAAAAGCTATTCAAGGCAATTAAAAGAACTCATTCCTCAGATTCTTTTTTAATCCAGGCTGAGATTGGGGGAGAAAGTCACTTTTAACTGTACCTGTTTTACATAAGCTCTCATATTTATTTATTTTATGTTTTAAACGTTTACATTTTTATTGTAAATGTAATTTATTGTTTCCTCCTAGCCAGGACTCCTTTGAAAAGGAGATTCTTAATCTCAATGGGACATTTGCTGGGTATATTAAGGTTAAATGAAACAAAGAGATGTTTTTGTTTGAAGGACGCTAAAATTGGTTCCACAGAAAAATACTTCATTTTTAGGTGATGCAAAAAGTGACTAGAACAAATTCTAACGCAGGGGAAGTTTATTTAGTGTATTTAATGCCAAGAAATGTATTTCATATCAGATCAAGCATCTGGATATCTGTATTTCTACTATGGTTTGAGTTGCAACAATAAAAGTGAGAGAAACCAGATGCTTCTTTGTTGAGATAAGTAGAGTTTATTTTTTGCTTTGAGTTGGCAGCAGCTCAAAGAAACAGCAGTGAACTCACTTAATGACTCCGTCCTCCATGTAGACGTCGGCGCAGAAGGACTGGTCATCGTTCACGATCTTGGCTCCTCTAATCAGGAGACGGTCGCTCTGGAAAAGAATGAAGATCAGTTGCAGCATCTGTGGAGAATCTGGGAGACTCAGTCACTTCACTGCTTTCTGGGATTTCACAGACAGCCATGAACACACATTTATGGAGGTTCCGATGCGGGATTGGGAGCACTTGTGGGAAGTATTTCATAAAATAGAGGCTTGGCACTCACAGTAAAACAATAACAATCCAAAAGCAGCTAAATTTACACATCTTGGCTTTCTCAGGCTGATAAGAGGCACATGTCTGTGCGCTGCCTTTTGCTGAATCCATTCTTCTGCAAACACACTCAGATACCTTTACAGGCCACACACACTCAGTACTCCGAAGAGGCGCTGACACAGAAAACTGTAATGTTTGGAACAGGAGCCAGTTTCTCAAGGATGTTTTGGCATTGGCTCAGTTAAAGAGGAACAAAAATGGAAATAAAAGGGTTCGATTTCATTTGAAGACCCACTCCGATGAAATTGTGTTTTCACCTGTTTGTGTGGCAATTTTCTAGTGCTGGAGGACAAATATGAAGAAAGTTAAGCTTCAATACGCATTTCTGAGTATTTCTTTATCTAAAGCACTGTAAATCAGAAGCAAACGCAAAAATCCCGTTGGAAAAGCTTGTAGATGTGACTTACAAACTATCATGGCAAGACACAAGCTCCCTGCTCCGCTCCATTCTGATGCATCCACTTGTTGACAAGTAGATCCATGAACGTCTCTGTTTTCCTCGTCTGAGCTGGAATCTGGATCTAAACTGTACGGCTGGGAGCTCCAACATTGCTCGCCATTTTTAGCGGTGATGTCAGTTTGGGGTTGTGAGGGGCTGTTAGCTAGCAAGAGAGTATGTAAACAGAGAAAGTTGGGCGGGGTTGCTCTATAAAAGCAGTTCTACCCACATCACAAGCAAATTTCTAATAAACTCCTGCCGCTCTGTAGAAACTATGTCCTAGAAAACGACACAGGTTTTTGGAATTGGGGTAAAAACGGCATAATTGTAATTAAAAGACCACTGGGAAGGCTTTTACAATGAAAAGAAGGTCAGAGTGGGACTTTAAAGATCCAGCTGGAGGATTCTGACTCTAAAATGAGAAGAGCAGATCTTGTATGGGTTCATTTTTTCAGAGGCAGCTTGTTTCCATCAGCCCTTTCTTAAACCAGCACCTGTGACTGTTGGATCACTTCTGCTCTGCTGCAACATTTGGGAATGTATTCACTGTAGGAACAACAAAGGCAGCCCCCCCATCCCCTAATTTACCATGCACCCACCCCTCCTGTTTCCATGGACTGGATTTGTTGTCAGTAAGAAACACAAGAGCGAACCAATGGCAGGGCCGCCCAGGAAATCAATCACGCCTGTGGCTGCAACACTTGTTTCTATGAGTAAGGAGGGGGGGGGGGGGGGTGTCCACCACTTCCACTAATGCACCCTACACCCCACACCCCCCGTGCTCCAGTCTCCCAGGGGACCGGGCCCTCTCCCCAAAAGAAAGGGAGTGGCATCTCTGCTCACAAGGACTCCAGCGTGCCCGGCAAACAAAAGCTGCTCTGTGAGAGCTGCTGCCCGGCAGCCCCGGCCCCGAGCACAACTGCTGTGGGGCCCCCCTCCCCGCACCGTACACAGCGCTTCCTTTATGGACCTACAGTAACATTTAGGTTTGGTAGAGTTTATGTCAGACATCATCAAACTTTATCTGCTTTAGTAATCTGCAAAAAAAAGGGCTCAAATATATACATTGTTTGCCATTTGTTTTCTATTTGTTTTAAACTGTCTTAAAACAACTGATATAACTTAGCTTTTGCACTAATTCTGGCACATTTTCTGCTCTAGCTAAAATGTGACATTGAGTAAAATGCATTATACTAATCCAGGCATGTCCAAAGTCCAGCCCGTGGACCATATGTGGCCTGCGTCCAGATTTTTATCAGCCTCCCTTGATAAAAATCAATGTTCATTTTTCCCACAGCACTTTCTAAAAACTAAGAGTACAATTTCTTGCTTGTGGTAGGCTAAACTATGTTTTAAGACATTATAAACCTGTAGTGATGCTGTCATGTGACCCTTCTTTCCAGCTCATTTCCAAAATGTCGACTGGAAATAAATAAAGCTAACAGCGAAGGCCAATGCTTTCAGGACAAGTGGAAATTGGCAAAATGAAAAATACTTCAGACAAACAAGAAACAACTGTGTTGCCATTGTGTCAAGAGACTGTGGTTGTTTTAAAGTCTATTATCAAGAAGGACTACCAGACAAGACATGCTAACTAATAAAGAATGAGATGAAAAATTGACAAATTCACAGTAATTTGGACAAAAACATGTTTAGATATATTTGTCCTGTAGGTTAAAATGTTAAAAAGTAAGCTATTGCAATAAAATGCTTATAAAATTTGTATCAGATTTTATATCAAATAGCTCAAAGAATGTCAGACTTGCATTAACACATACATGTGTGCTGGCCCTCACAAATTTTCACCTCACCAAATCTGGCCCTCTTTGCAAAAGGTTTAGATAACCTTGGCCTTGATCTAAATATCTTGTTTAAATGAAGAAAAATATAAAAAATATATAAGTTACTCTCACCACACCAAAAAGTTTCAAAAATTAGCAAAACTTTTCTGAAATTTCAGCAGCTATTTTGAAATGAGCATGAAAACACCTTCTACTGCCCCTAGTGGAATGATGATGAACTACAGGGCAGAAAACACGGAAAAGGTTGTTCACAACGGGGTTTTAAGGAAGGTTTGGATCATACTACTGAGATAGGGGTCTCAGAAATGTGTGCATCCAATATGAAAAAAATGGTTATATAAAGTTAATCATACCCGTTTGTCAGTGATTTGAAATGACTTTATATTCTCTGTATGCATCACTTTTTTGATTATGTTTTCCTGTAGGACAAAGCTATTCTTTTTGTTTTTCATCCTATTAATTTTTCTTACACAAACTTGTTTGGTTCAGCAGAAATGTGCTGTCATGCTCACAGTGACACATTAAATAATTTTGATTGCAGAGGGAAGAATGTGACAGCGCAGTCAGCAGAAATCTGCGTCCTGTTGTCCCTTGAAGGTGTGGCTCCGCCCTCACTGCGGTGATGAACCTCTTCCAGCTCGAACCTCTCTGTAATTAGTGTCAGGATGAGTCGGTCCTGTTCCGGTCCTTTCTTTTTTCTGCCTTGAAACATGCCGCCCCCTTCATGCATCCCTTCATAACTGCCATTATCTCATTAGCTGCTGGAGCGCAGCAGGAAATTGCGTCTGCGACTAGAGCCATCTCCCGAAGACGTCTTAACTTCAGCTGTTTTCCACAGCTGTCACAGTGCACCATCCTGTGCCCACAGCTACTATGTAAAGTTCATTAGCACAGTGTGTCCTGGACTACCGCCAAACAGGACAGTGACCTGACCTGCATGGGAATTTTATCGGGAGCCCACAAACAGGATATTAGCAAACACTCAATGGATCCTCTGTTAACAAAGTACCAGGCCTTCATTCCACACTCAGAAGTGTGACCTCATGGATTCGCCATGCTGGGAAATGTTCTGCTAGATTGCAACACCAGAATAAAAAAAATCCCCTTCAGAAGTGCTCAGTTTTATGTCGGATCCCTCAGTTGTTCCAAAACTGACTGCTATCCTGCATGGGAACTATTTTTCATGAAAAAAAAGGACCCACTTTTGTGTCTTCCAGAGAGGTTGCTTCGAATGTAACCTGGTGCAGAAATCCCCAACCGTTTTAAGGCCACGGACTTAAAGGTAAACAGATCGACCTGTATGAGAATGGATTGGGTGTCCTTTCATTTTTATTTTTATCTACTAGCTTCAGCCTCATCTCATTTTTCCAAGTGTGCCGCATATATATAAAAAAATTCCAGTTTTCTTTTATTTTGAAGTTGAATGCTCTTCTTTTTCCTCACTAAATCATTTCAGTGAAAACAAACTTTCCAAATCTGTTCGTTTTTTTTCTTAACTTTGTTAGTTTGGGGGTTTAGTAACGGACGTATTTTAATATGCGTCAAGAATGAGTCGGATGTGGCAGAGAGAATCCACTCGTTTTCCAAAATAAGACTTCCTACATAATCCGATTGTAAATAAAACTGAAAAAAAGTTGGCCTTGTGTTTGTTCTCTGCAGCCCGGCACCAGCTGTCCCACTGAACCAGTACCGGTAAGTGGCCCAGGAGTCAAGGACCACTAACCTAGGGTATCCATAAGGATCTACTGGTTTGCATCTTAACTGAGAGAAGGGAGACTGAAAAGGACCTTTTACTATGTTTCCATGACAACAGCGCTAAACAACCAAAGATGTGCCTGCCTCTGCCTGTTAGTCACTCTGGTGTTCAAGCCAATTCAAACTATTTCAAATTTGGTAAATATTGGTCTCCCAGACTAATGAAAGTCTGAATAAAATAATTTAGACACTTCCTAACTTTTTTCACCCCCTTTCCTGTCCACTGCCTTCAGGTGTCTTGGCTCCCTTCTCTGCTCTCCTGCAGAACAGCTTCCCTGTTCTTCAGTCAGTTTGGGTAGCCCAGCAACATGGTTTGTTGTTGTTTGAGCCAAACACATCCAGGGAATGTCGCTGAAGTTAGGTGGAGACCAACGCCAGGTCTGACAGCCAGCACAGGGATTTATGAGAGTCCTGGATCAGGAGAAAACCTTCGAGCTACCAAAACCGCCTCCGTAGATGTTCTAACAGATGTTAGTGTGGAACTTTACACCACTAGCAGCAAAAGTTGAGTCCAGAAGAACAGTACAACTCAGACAAAGTTTAACCTATGAAACAAAAACATGGAGGAAGTTTTCCATCAAAGTGAAACAGTGATCTTCACTTTAAAGCTCAAAGTTTCTTCCAAACTTCATTTAGGAGATGAGTACTTCACTTCACTTACATTTGACACTTTAGACTTAAGATTTACATCTTAGTTATTGTTGTAGATTAATTACTTATTTTGGTAGCAATTACTTTAACCTTCACTTTTATTCTTTGTAACAACCAGGCTGTCTTTTCTGAGTTTTTACTGCAGACGTGAGATTGAGAGCTTCCTTTGTCTGTCACTTTTTTGTGGCTTCATTTAACCAGCACATGTACTCTGCATGTCCACATGTACAAACTGAACTGATAATCTCTGACGTCAAGAATTGAAGCCTGAAGCGGCGCTGCCATACTCACAATGACTATCTGGGAGAATGATCAGGATTGTGAATGTGCTTTAAGTTCTGTTAGGTTAATCTAACTGTCAATCCAAAAAAAAAAAAGTCCCACCCCCAAAAATGCCCATGGAGGTCACTTAAAGAACTACAACCCTTAATACTCCAAAATATTAACAGACCTTGGTTGGTATTCTATATGAGTCTGAAGCCTTGAAGCTTCAAACGCTCGATTTCAAAATCCCACACAACAGGCCGTCCTAAAGGCTAAACATTAGCATCGTCAGTCCCAGTTTCCATAGCACAGCTGGTAGTTGTAACTTCTCTTACTTCTTCTTTTTTTGCTCCAAACTGCATAAATAGCAAGAGAGGCATGTAAACAAGAATCCAACTGAGCAATCATCTCAGTATTTGTTATGTCACATCAACAACAACAAAAATGTGTCACTTTCCTGGATCTTTAAAGATCTTTTAGTCCACAAAAAGGGAGAAAAGATGTTTAGAGTTTTACAGCTTCATTCAGAGGCTTTTTGTAGGGGGTTTCAGGTCGTATCGATCCACAGCATCACTCAAGTTAAAACCTCTCTAGGTTCTTTTTCAACAATGTCTAACTCTAAAGTTAATCCACAATAATGCATCCATCCTTCTTCTAAAACCCTATAGTTAGGGGCTGCAAGCTAGCAGGAGAGGGTGTAAACAGATAGCTGATGGGAAGGGAGTTGCTCTGTGCCGGTGGTCCCGCCCAAAACTCAGTGGCAAATTTCGAATAAATTCATGCCGCTTTGCAGAAACTGTCATAGAAAACAGTTTTTTGGCTAAAAAAGCCACAATCATAATTTAAAAAATCCACTGGGAACACTTTTACAACCGGAGTGAGACTGTAAGTATAAAACTGACACTGTATTTGCCCTACTTTATAATAAGCTCGAACCTTTGAGTTTCAACTCTGGTTCTGACCCTTTCTTGACCTCTGCCTCTCTCCTTTACTCAGATGCTGATGGCAGCAGAGTTCATGCAGGCCGAGACACAAACGCTCGCTTATGCTGAGCATAAAATAAGAGGTGAAACCCGGGTGTGTGTCCGTGTGTGTGTTATTGGGATGAACAGAGCCTCCTGTGTTGATTTACACTGTGAGATAACAGTGTAAGCAGCGTGCTGCAGCACAACAACTGCACACACATGGACCTGTCACCAGGGACTGATGCTCACCTGCAGTTAAACCACTTAATGACCCCCCCCCCACAGAGGATTGTCAGCCATAGACTCCTTAATCCACCGCTGACTTTTAATAGCAGAACTCTATTTATAATTCTTATTACTCTCTTATTTTTCCCTTCATCTATATTTGTAACCTTCTTTTGGAGCTATAAATAACTGACAAATAGCAGAACAAACTCCCAGAATAATTTTATGTAACTGTTTCCTCATTTAATCTGATTGATTCACAGCCGACTTTTGATTATTACGAGACACAGCCTTCTTTTGAGTCTTTTATTTTATTCTAAACTCATTTTAAATGTATCTTTTATTTGTTTTTAAGGTATAAAACAGTCAGTAAACTTATGTGAATTTTTCTCTTCATTAACTTTGGGAAATTCCTGCATATTTTACATTTACTGAGCAATGACTGATCCGTTCTTGCACCCTGGCCTGAACACCGACATCAGCTGCTTTTCTCCGAGCTCCTGCTGCTCAGCGGGAGCTTCAGTTCCAGGTGGTGAACTTGCAGCAGTTCATTCATATTTAATGCAAGCAGCAAGAACTAGTTCCGCCTGCAGAGCTGACCTGACTCCACACGGCTCAGTGTCCGGTCTCTGGTTCTGCCATCATTCAGGTTGTTCACAGAAATCTATCAATCTAAATAATTTTAGCCAGTCAAATAAAACACTGAGTTGCTATCATCCTTCATGCTTGGGTTTTAAACTTAAAGTCCCACTCCGATCATCTTTTGATGTAACCCCGCCCCCACTTCCCATCATTCATCTGTTTACGCTATCTCCCGTTAGCTCACACCTCAAACCTAACATTAGCAGTGCAACAACAATGGGGAGCAATATCAGAGCCATCCAGTCGTATATTTTGATCCAGATTCTAGCTCAGACAAAGAAAACAAAGAAGTCCATGGAACTAATCGTCTACAAGTGGATGCATCAGAATGGAGCAGAGCAGGGAGCTTGTGGTTTGCTGCAGTATCTTCCATGTCACACCTACAAGCTTTGTCTAACGGCATTTTGTCATCTGCTTATGATTCACAACTATCTGAACAAAGAAATACTCCGAAATACAATTTTAAGCTTACTTTTCTTTATAAATGTCCTCCACCATCAGAAAAATTTTCATCAGAGCGGGTCTTTAGGCACTTCCATCCCACTCTTTCCAAACAAGGACAGCAGATACTCCAATGATAAGTAGGGGGTTTGGGAGAAATCCGCCGTGTTTGACCTACTTTTTCCCTTTTCTTTTGAAGACGGAGCAGTCTATCCACTTAGGCCTGCCTGCAATACCTCCTAATCCTCTGATCTCTCCACCAACCAGCTGTCACTGCTAAAGTCCTTGAGAGTGAAGAAGAAGAAACCCCCCAGAGATGTTCCTATCTTCACCATGTCCATGACATCAGCTCCGAATGATTCTAATTAGGTTGAGATCCACTCAATGCAACTCTGACACACGCACGGAAATAAAACAACCTCCTGGGGGGAAAAAATTTGAGTCAAATGGAATGTGAGTCCTTCGTTTTGCAGATAAGTGGCCTTCCATCTGCAAACATGCAACCTTCTGCTAAAAGCATCTTTGAGATACATTTTAGTGTGCATTCTGGCATCAGCAGAGACACTTTTTTGACCTGTCTGATTCCCAAAATACAATTTTTTTGACTAAAACAAAAAAATGGCCCCAATTCTGTCTAGGATCTATCCAATAACCCAACACTGGTGTCCGATGTCAGCCTCTTTGTTCGTTACATCATTCAGCCTCTTGCTTTCCTGACCTCTGGGCCCCCACACTGCTCCCCAGAGGCCCCCCTGGATAATGATGGTCAACATAATGTAGCTTTGGTTCCGCCTGTTCCGGCCAACTCTGGAAATGCCACTTTTTTCCCGCCTCACTGGCACTGCGGCGTAGAAGACAGTGGCCTCCTTCCTGCCCACATACATCCTCCCCTCATTACACAGCTGAGGAGGAAACATGGGAGGAACTCACTGCCCCCCTCCCTGTCCTCTACTTTCCATTCAAGCTCCATCCTCGCTGTGAACTCAGGGTAATCAACTTCACTGTGTCCAAATATAGCTCTCATTTATTAAAGATGGCTCTTCTGGAAGGAAGGTCTGGGTGAAAGGAGGCATTTGCTCCAGCAGCTGGTGAGCGCTGAGACTCCAAACAAAGACCCCCGGCGTGGACTCTCAGCTGCCGCAGACAGCAGGGACAAAAGAGCGCGTGGAAGGGTGTCACAAAAACTGATCCACTTGTCGCAGAGATGCTGGAAAAAACCAGACGTTTGGTGCAACTGCAAGTCCTTGGGGGTTGTGGGGTCCACTCTGGAGGGGTTGGATTACGCAAAAAAATGCCCCTCCAAACCGGTTTTAGGGAAAATGCGTAAAGCTGAGGCGGCTGCCTGGAGCACCACTGCGTTCCAGGCAGCCGCCCAGCTTTACGCATTTTCTGGAAGCCGCGTGAAAGCCCACTGCGCCGCCACGGTCACGTCCTGCGCCTGCAGGCCCACTCCCCAAAGCTACGTTGGCACCGACCCCAGCCCAACACTCACAGTGATGCGGGGAATGTTCTTCTTGCCCTGGTAGCCAGACATGTTTTCCGGTGCCGCGCTGCGCCCTGGACGCTGTCAGTGCAGGATGTGCGGTTCTCCGCCTGCCGCCGGGTCAGACTGATGATGAAGAGGATGGCGATGAAGAGGCTCAACTGAGGAGGGTCACGAGAGTTTAAAATAAAATAAAAAATCTTTTCCAAACCGCCTCCCGGTCTCCGCCGATGCGCCGAACCGCTCCTTCCCAGACGGAGTCAGACAGGAGGGAGGGACCGATCAGAGCCTCTTTCCCATAAAGGAGCTCCACGGAGCATGCGCAGAGCCTCGCCCTGCTCTATTGACAGGACAGAGCCGCTAATGCCATCAATTGCTTTCATGGATTAGTGGGGGGAGGCCTGCACACACACACACACCCCTCCACCCCCCACACCCCCGCAAAGAAACGCCATCTTATCTGAAGACGTTTGATCCAATGCCAGAAGATCCAGAGCTGTCCTTAGAACTGGTTCTGAGGGGGGGTTGAACAAAGATGTCTGATAGATCCACCTGATCATGGTTTAAACAGGTTTAAATGGAGCATCCACAGTTTTTTTTTTGTGGATTTTCAGTCAGTTATTGGAAAATATTCTAATTTTTACATTTCCTCTGAAGATCAGTGTGACGAAAGAACTGACAAGAACATCCCGTTAAGGACCCATTCCATCATCTTTTGATCTATTTTGAAAGTGTTCCAATTCAATTCCCAAATCAAACATGATTCTTGTTATTTATTCTAACAATGTCTGAGTATTTGCTACACTGACCAAAAATATAAACGCAACACTTTTGTTATTGCTCCCATTTTTTTGGGATGTTTGGGATGCTCTGGATCGGCATATACGACAGCGTGTTCCAGTTCCTGCCAATATCCAGCAACTTCGCACAGCCATTGAAGAAAAGTGGACCATCATTCCACAGGCCACAATAGACAACCTGATCAACTCTATGCGAAGGAGATGTGTCGCACTTCATGAGGCAAATGGTGGTCACACCAGATACTGACTGGTTGTCTGAGTCCCCTGACCCCCTCAATAAAACAAAACTGAAGATTTCAGAGTGGCCTTTTCTTGTTGCCAGTCTAAGGCACACCTGTGCAATAATCACGCTGTCTAATCAGCATCTTGATATGGCACACCTGTGAGGTGGGATGGATTGTCTTGGCAAAGGAGAAGTGCTCATTGATAGTGCCTCCCGCCAATAAAATCACAAGAAGAAGAAGAAGAAGAAGTGCTCACTATCACAGATTTAGACAGATTTGTGAACAATATTTCAGAGAACTGTTTATTTTGTGTATGTGGAAAATTTTTCACATCTTTGAATTCATACCATAAAAAATGGGAGCAATAACAAAAGTGTTGCGTTTGTATTTTTGGTCAGTGTATATGTGTGTCTTTTTACTGGATGAATGAAAATGAAAGTGAAGTGGATTTAATCACCATCATTTATACCTTTATCAGAGGAGATCAGAATCATCTAAACATAAAAATTAAAACGTAAAGATTTAGAAAGAAAGAAAAGATATTTGCCACTTAATGTCACACTTGAGTTTTTTGTCCACTTACAGTGGTGGATAAAATTGTTGGTACCCCTCAGTTAAAGATAGAAAGTCCACAATGCTCACCGAAATAACTTGAAGCGCTCAAAAGTAACAATTAATTAAAATTTATTGAAAATTAAATAATCAAAATCAGCCATTACTTTTGAGTTGTTGATTAACAGAAATATAAAAAAAAAAAAAAGAAAAAGTAATGAAATAGGGCTGGACAAAAATGATGGTACCTCCATAAAAGACTGTGGACTAATTGCCCAGGGGTCATGATAAACTCAGGTATGTCCATTAATTGACATCACATCTGTTTTTAACCCATAATCAGTCAGTCTGCCTATTTAAAGGGAGACAAATAGTCACGTTGCTGTTTGGTGAAAAGGTGTGTACCACACTGAACATGGACAAGATAAAGTGAAGGAGAAAATTGTCCCAGGACATTAGAAACACAATTATAGACAAACATGGTAAAGGTAAAGGCTATAAAACCATCTCTAAGCAGCTTGAAGTTCCTGTGACGACAGTGGCACATATTATTCAGAAGTTTAAGACTCACGGGACAGTAGCCAACCTCCCTGGACGTGGCCGGAAAGAGGAAAATTGATGACAAATTGAGGAGACGGATAGTTGGAACTGTCTCCAGAGAGCCCAGAACAACCTCCAAAGACATTAAAGGTGAACTCCTAGATCAAGGTACATCAGTGTCAGATCGCACCATTCGTCATTGTTTGAGCCAGAGTGGACTTCATGGGAGACGACCAAGGAGGACACCACTGTTGAAAGGAAATCATAAAAAAGCCCGACTGGAATTTGCAAAAATGCATGTTGACAAGTCACAGAGCTTCTGGGAAAATGTCCTTTGGACAGAGGAGACAAAACTGGAGCTTTTTAGTAAGGCACATCAGCTCTATGTTCGTAGACGCAAAAATGAAGCATACAATGAAAAGAACACTGTCCCTACTGTGAAACATGGAGGAGGCTCAGTTCTGTTTAGGGCTGCTTTGCTGCATCTGGCACAGGGTGTCTTGAAGTTGTACAAGGTAAAATGAAATCTCCAGATTATAAAGGCATTCTGGATAGAAATGCGTTGCCTAGTGTCAGAAAGCATGGTCTCAGTCGCAGGTCATGGGTCTTCCAACAGGACAACGATCCAAAACACACAGCCAAAAAACCCCAAGAATGGCTCAGAGAAAAGCGTTGGACTATTCTGAAGTGGCCTTCTATGAGGCCAGATCTGACTCCCATTGAACATCTGTGGAATGAGCAGAAACATGCCATTTGGAGAAGACACCCGTCAAACCTGAGACAACTGAAGCAGTTTGCTCACGAGGAGTGGGCTAAAATACCTGTGGACGGCTGCAGAAGACTCATTGACAAATACAGAAACCATTTAATTGCAGTAATAGCATTAAAAGGTTGTGCAACAAAATATTAAGTTATGGGTACCATCATTTTTGTCCAGCCCTATTTCATTAGTTTTTTTTTTAAATAATTCTTTTAATCAACAACTCAAAAGTAATGGCTGATTTGGATTATTTAATTTTCAATACATTTTAATTTATTGTTACTTTTGAACATTTCAAGTAATTTCAGTGAGCATTGTGGACTTTCTTTCTTTAACTGAGGGGTACCAACAATTTTGTCCACCGCTGTAACTTCAGCAGTAAACTAAACATAAATGTTACTGATACTTTAAATGATTTATCCTGAACATGTTCCCCACAGTTTTTCCATCCTCCTGAGTTTACCTGACAATAGTTCCAGTAGATCGATGACAAGAAGATAGTAACGAAAGACACAGCATAATAATAATAATCTGAAAAACCTAGAAAACATTCACAGGCCTTTGATCTAAACCGACATCACTGATTCCAATAGAAAAGTTTTATAAAATGACTTTTTTCATCTTTGTAGAAAATTGATTAAACGATTTTTGTAATAATATTTATCTTTTAATTCTATTCTATTTTATTCTAATCTTTTTATTATTTTTTATATATTTTAAACAAGTTCATTTTTAACAATGTCTTTGTTTGATAAACTGAACATCAGACTATTTTCTTTAATCTACTTTAATGAGAAAGAAAACTTGATAGTCTTACTTTGAAAATGAGAAATATCCCCAACACTACTCTGAAATTTTGTTTACTTCCAATGGCAGTAGCACATTCAGTTTGTTTAATTTATTTACTTAAATTTCAACATACTTTTTACTTTTAGAGCATTAATTAAATCATCTGAAGTGCATTGTTACTACACCACTATACTTATAATGATTGTTAATCAAAATTTTTGGATGCTGCAAATATTTGCACTACATTTTTTGGGAAGAGATTGCACATGTCTGGCCATTCGGATACTTGTTGTAGCCCTATTTGTTTTTTTAATTATAATTATCCCGTTTTAATGCAAAATGAGAAAACGTGTGATGTGTTCTTGGACATAGTTTAGTTAACTAGAAATCTGGTTTGTGGGCAGGGCCATTGGCACTGTGCAAGCACGCTCCACTTCCCGTCACCCATAACTGAGGGCTCTGATTACATGCCCTACTGCTAGCTTACTGCCTTTAATCCCAACTCACACTGGCAGTGCAACAAAAATGGTGAGCAATATCAAAGCCATCCAGCCGTACAGTTTTGATCCAGATTCTAGCTCAGACAAGGAAAATGAAGCCGTACATGGATCTGTTTGTCTGCAAGTGCATCAGAATGGAGCGGAGCAGAGACCTGGTGTCACACTCACCGTATTTTTAGCTTCACAAAGCTTGTTTTTGGACTTTGGGAGGAAACCCGAGTGCCCCGAGAAAAGCCACACACGGAGAACAGGCAAACTCCACACAGAAAGAACCCAGCAGGGATTTGAACCAGGAGCTCCTCACTGTGTGGGGAAAAAGCACCAGCCACTACACCACCATGACACCCTGGCACAAAGTTTTGTCATTTACTCAAAATTAATTTTTGCAAAGTACCGTGAATCTTTTTGACCCTGAAAACGTTCAGAATTTCATGTGCAACAACTGTGAAAGAAGCTCTTCAGCTGATACTGGAACAGCAGTGGACATTGGTTGGTTCATATCTACTTAGATTTGAGGAAATATCTTAATATTTCATCTTGTTTCATCTTGCAGAACTTTACAAACAGAATTGTTTTCTGTCTTTTACATTAGAACAAACTTTATTCGCACACAGCTAACTTACTTTGGCATCCGTTGTTCCCACAGTGCTGTAACATAATCAGTGATGTACCATGCAAATCAAACTAGCTAAAACCATCTCATACAATCGATGCATTTTATGAGGAAGATATTATCATTTAATTCCACATAGAGAACAGATGGGCCAATGAAACTGACAAGACAAGATGGAAGAGTAAAGAGACGACTGATCAATAGTTAATATGACACCAAAGGTTTTAACAATACTCGAAGTGCTTAACTATTTGGTGAAGGAAGTAACCATGGGTGCGGCTAGTGCCATGCAACCACCAAAATATGATTACAGGGGTGTAAGGGGGCAAAAGAAAAATGGATATGGTTTCCTGCAAGTCATGCATGCAGAGTCCTGCAGCAGCAGCTCCATCCACGCCCTGAAACCTGCTGCAAGAGGCAAACAATCGGAGAGAATCTGAAGAAATGAAGCAACTTTTTTTCTCTAAAATTGCTTCTGACTGGTTTTGGCCATAGCCCCTTGATGCCTATCAACGCAAATATACATCAAACCACTTCTGCTCCAAATTTACCTTAATTTAGCATTAATATGAAAGCAAGGACAGAAGTGACTTTTTTTTCATAAGTGGAAATAAATTCCGTGAGGAGTCAAGGTGTTAAGTTCATCCTTTGTTGAGGAAACTATTGGGTTCATGCAGGTGTTTGCTTCTTCAGAACAGCTGACAATGGTCAGCAGAACACCATAAAGCAGCATTGTGAGCTTTGCATGACAGGCCCTTTCTGTTAAATCCCAGTGCTTTCTGGGAAATGTAGGCATTTGCGTTGAATGGGTTACTGAGGCGCTTCTCTAACTCAAGAAAGTGGATCCAACTGACATCAATTTAAATGATGGATGCTCAGAACCAATGAGAGAGGGGTAAATAATTGAAAGAGTCAAACAAAAAAATTACCCGTTTGTCATCCAGGTTCTGGAGGGCTTCCTTCCCCGTGCTCTCCCGGATCTCCACCTTCCTGCGCTGAGAGATATCCGTCTGCCGGTCGATGACTCTCCCGCCGCCCCGGCACGCCGACAGCGCGTCCAGGTCCAGCGTCTTACCGTCTGCAGAGCCCTCCACCGGGCAGAACACGCCGCAGAATTTCTGCCGGGGCCTGGGGGGGCTGTCGGAGCTGACGCTCTGGAAGAAGGCTCCAGCGGTGGACATGCTGTCTGTCAGTTGGAGGGAGTCTCAGCTTCTGCTTCTTCTTGTCGGCTCAGCGCGTCTGGTCAGCCACCGCCTTTTTTTTTTTTTTTTTTTTTGAAGGTGCGCCCACTGTGACAAAAGAAACCAACCTGCGAGAAACCCCCCCACAGCAGAGAGGCAGACGGCTGTTTGATCTGCTAACTCTGACTGAGAAAAGCCCCCACAGGACTAAAATATCCGGCTGGCTTTGTCACAGTAATGATCCAATAAGAACGTCAGTTGATCTGAGTGTGTGGGAATGACTGCCTCCCCCGCCCCCCTGCCCCCCCCAACCACACACACAGCGCAGGTCCTCAAGCTGCAGGTGTTCAGGTGTTCCTGTCTGCGGGGAGCATCCCTGAGGTCCACAAGGGATCAGCACCAAGGAGAGCTCCTGAAAGTCACACCCTGTCCAACCAGGAGGGCGCTGAAAAGACAGCGCCCAGCACACACCCTCTGAATCTCTATTCACTTCAAACACACCCTATTTAGATTTCCAAAGCCCCCCCACCCCCGACAAAAAAAGACAACAGCATGTATTTATGTCTTGAAGCGTTTGACCTGCTGTGAAATCCTTAAGTCTTTTATTTACATTAGTTTTTCTTCCACTTTTTAGTATTCATTATACTCTAAAAATCTAGAATTAACAATAAAACAGTAATTTATGTCTTTGATCAGATTTCAAAGACATCAGTAAAATGTTCATTTAAGACCCACTTGACTAAAAAAAAATTATCCGAGTGGGACATTAAACAGCTTTGACGTTTTGTATTATCTGCAGCAAATGGTGGATTAAGTAAAACTAAGACATAATTAAAAGTTTGGAGGAGCACCAGATAAGTTTACTTAAATGTTTTTCATCATATTTCTAAGATGTCTAACTTAAAAAAAATCAATGTCCAAATGGAGAAACCTTCTCTCGTCAGAGGTGAGTCTGAGACATTTCCTGTGTCTCATGTTCAATCCATGTTCCACCCATTTCCCCCAGAGACCAGGATCCCACCGATGATGAACACTAATGACTGCCCCCACCTTTGAGACACACCAAGACCCCCAACTAAGAAACAGGACATCAGTCGACTATTCTGACAATCACCGGATTATAATAATCTGCTAACATTGTATTTAGTAAATCAACTTTATGCCACGCCTCCAAAGCAGTCAAAGCATAAAGGACCTGATTTCTTCATCAACCGTCAGAACTGAATGAAGAAGCTCCTGAAAAAAAGAGCAAAGCAGCTTCTGAATCAGGCCACAACCCCTTCATGTCATTTGTTGCTAATTTGGAATGTACCATCAAATCCAGGACTCAACTTAATTTAGCATCACCTTGAACGGGAAAAACACTGAAGAATATTTTTATACATTTACAAATAAAGCCCGGCATGACGGGGTTAAAGTCCACTGTCTCAGTAGAACAGAACTCAGATTTAAAAAACAAACCTGGCTCTTATCGAGAGAAAACTATCATTTTTCAGGTGGAATTTTCTGCAGATCCTGCAGTTGAAAGCAAATAAAAAATGTTTAAATTCTTTTTTATGTTCTGCAATCATGTACCATAATTGCAGCAAAAGCCTAAGTTATCACTGTTTTGTAGACAAGCACTACACTTGGGAAATCCTCTGAGTTTCTGAGAATTTGTTCCAGTTTAATTATGTGCCCCATAATTAAAACAAACAATGGTGGAGCTTTCTTGCCTCACAGCAAGAAGGCCCCCGATTCAAGTCCCGGCTGGGGGACCTGAACCAGAACACCAATGGGTGACCTTTCTGTGTGGAGTTTGCATGTTCTCCCCGTGCATGCGTGGGTTTTCTCTGGGGAGTCCGACTTCCTCCCATCATCCAAAAACATGCTTCATAGGTTCATTGGTCATTCTAAATTGTCCAAAGGTGTGAACGTGAGTGTGCATGAGTGTGTGATTTGTGGCCTGCGACAGACTGGTGACCTGCCTTCACCCACGAGTGGCTGGGATAGGCTCCAGCAGCCCTGTGACCCCGAAAGGGACAAAACCGGTTTAGAATATGAATTAATATAATAAATACATTTCCTTTCCGGAACAACCCCCGCATGGATGTGGAGAGGTCTGAGTGCCTGAATGATCTCTGTTGTCCACAGGGGTCTCAGACCCATTACATACTAGGGGGAGGGGAGTCAATAAAACCTCATGAGAAAAAAAATGACTTTATGAAAATTTTTGTTCCAACTGTTCAAGAAAGTCAATTAGAGGATTTTACCTTTTTTTCATTGTGATTTTGTCTTGTGCAACATTTCAAGTAGCTGGGGAGAAGTTGGCGAAAACAAAAAAACTAAAACTTTTCTTTGTCAGAGGCAAATTTTTGGAAGGAGCTTTCTGACCCGTAGGTTCAAACTCAGTCTGATATGAAGGGCTGTACATGACATACAGTATTTGGTTCTGAAGCACTCATATACACGCATTCTTATTTAAGCATACATATATACATATTTCCTAAAGGCAATATTTTTTAATGTGCGAGTGAGAATGTATTGATGCAGGTGGTTCAGAATAAAATACGTCTTGTACGGTTCCTCGTAGTCTGAAGTAGCAGCACGTTTTCCACCGTTGGTGGTTAAAACATAAAGATGAGGCAGAAATAATCTAAACTAGATGTTGGATCATCGGGGCGTTGCTGCTTTTTCACAAAAAGACTCCCAGCATGTGTGTGAGATTGAAGGGGGAGGGGGGGGGGGGGGGGCTTCACCCAAGTTCTGCCACCATACTTTTGGAGAAGGTTTGAACTGCCCTTAGCAAAAAGTAGTAACTGGAAGTTTATTTTATTAGGTATACTAAAGTACAAGCAAGTATAGTATAGATTGTGTATGTGTAGCTCAGGAAGTATACTAACTAAATACTTCTTCAGACTAAATTGGAACATGTTAAGTATATATAGTATATATAAAATGTAAATTTCAATTATTACCTCAATTTTAGGATATACTAAGTATACTTGTAGTACATTCAATGAGCCGGTTTAGCTCGTGCTGGTTTGCGGCGCCTTCCATCCGTGGAACCAGGGTTCGACTCCGGCTCCCTGTTCCCTTCTCTACCTCTGTGCCGGTCCCAAGCCCGGTTGCTTTGAGAGGGTTGCGTCAGGAAGGGCAACCGGCGTAAAACATTGCCAAGTTTACCATGCGACTCGTTCGCTGTGGCGACCCCTGATGGGAAAAGCCGAAAGGGAACACACACTTGTAGTACATTCAATGGGCTACTTTTTACTAAAGGTAGAGAGCCTGAATCAGGATACATCCCTACAAAAGTTGGAGAAATTCTGTGTTCTTCAGGAAGCGGTGAAGTTCACCAGCTTCACACTGTTTGGTTTGACCTCCAGCTCCTGCAGCTAATTCTTCCTTTCTTCTTTCCTTTGGGCTTTTCCCTTCAGGGGTCGCCACAGTGAATCAGCTTCCACCATTTAACCCGGTCTTCTGCATCCTCTTCTCTATCACCAGCTATCTTCACGTCTTCATTCACTATGTTAAATCCTGCAGAAAAGGCTGACTCAGCATTGTGTGCATTCCAAATGTTTCTTAAAAATGTGGCTCCATTTATATAAAAAAAAAAATAAATAGACTTTTTAACAATACTGGAAAAAGATCATTCTAACCATCTAACATTCCGGATTCCCAATTGGGTTTTAGGCCACTAAGATTCATTTTAATTGATTTTATTTAAAAACCTATTTTGAAAAGTTAATTTATTATTTTCTTGTGTGACATAATTTCTTAATTTTGATCAAATAAGATGCATTTTTTTTGTAAACTCACTCTAACATTCTCTCTGCCTGACTTGCATTAAGGCAAACAAAAGCTCTCCTGCACAACAGGCCTTGGATAAGCAGTTAGTGCCGAGTCCGGTTACCATAACAACCCTTTACAATTCCAGAAGGACCTTTTAGGGCCCCTGAGAGTGTGTCATCTCTTCAGAAGAGGACAGGAAAGTCTGCAGAGGAGATGTTTCTGCATGTAAACTCTGAATCAAATGTTTGAAAAATCACCCCACCCTCAGGGGGGTTTCTTGGTGTCCTCTGGCTGCCTTCTTTTTGCAGCCTACGGCTGAACTGTTGTCCCACTTAACAAAACACGCGTTCAGATCTCAGGCAGGGGAATGTATTGGATAATTAGAGGGGAAAGCTGGCAGCGTTTCTGACAAACAGTTGGACGAGGCCGAGCATGATCTGTGGGCAGGAAGGGCACTGATCAGAGCAGATGCAGAGAAGCAGAGAGATCAGCAACATGTGAGGAGATCCTCGTCCTGTGTCTAAACCCAGGCTTTCTGTTTTCTGCATCTTTTTGATGCATTACACACGAGGGTTTTGAGTTTGTCTTTTAATTATGTCTTTGGAGGAATATGTCATCTTCTGCTTTGAATTGATTTCTGTTGTCTCCATGATGATGTACCCATCTTCTTGCTTTGTTTCCTTTTTTTTTGTTCACTACAAAAAACAACAGACTCCTCATCTTTTTCTGTGAATTCTGCACTTCATCTGACTGAATGCTAAGGAGGTGAAGTCTCCTGAAGCAGAAGGCTAGAGAAGGAGCCAGCCACCACCCTGAAACCACCAGAAAACGACATCAGCTGCAGTGGGAGGAGCCAGAGCCTCCAAGCGTGGGGATTGGACAGGAACAGGTGTTCTGAGCTTCCATAAAGGGAAGACGAGAGAAGAGAGCAGGAAGTGCTGCTGTGGAGAGAGCACTGAGGTAATTCAGGAAGTCATAATGAAGAATAGAGACATTTACAGACAAATGCTAGTATTTAGAATGTGTCCTTTACTGCACCGATGCTGTTTGGTGTTGGTGGAACTGCTCGGCCATGAATGGATCATGTAAAAAAACAAAAATGCTGTTACCAAATGCTTAATTCTTACTGACAACAAAAAGGATAACTGTCATTATCTCGCTTTCTCCAATACAAAATTATCAAGATCAATAATCCTGATATTCACATTCATAGCAACTTCTTCCATCTTCTCTGATGATTTCATTGTGTTATTTTATATTCAAACTCACTGTAGAGTTTTTGAAGTCTCTGATTTGTTTCAATAACTGATTCCTTCTCGATTATCTCAATTTCTACCAAAAGTGTAGAACTCAAACCTTGAAACACCTACACCAGGGCGGACCAAGTCACCCTTCCTGTTTTCCATCCCTATCTGCACTCCTTGCTGCTGATTACCTGGATCCGGTGTTCAGTCAACCAGAAAGAGGAGACGCCTGAGTCCGCAGAAAGCAGAGAAAACAGGAAGATGATCTACATTCTCTAAACACTATGCAGATTTAAACAGAGGGAACTGAACAGAGCAATAAAGTTTTCAAAATTGTAACATCATCTTTTTATGTTAGTTAGAGAAAATTAAAGATTTCAGGTGTTGGACACATTTGAATTCCTTTTAATCGATAAAAAGGATAAATTCAACATTGTGGTCCTGATGGTGTGAGGTACTTCCCAGCTGTAAACCATTCCTGATAACTTTATTGTTATAGAATCTCAGACCTTGAATATGTCAAAGGATTAATGAAAGTAATAACCTCTATAAAATAAAAAACATCAAAGTACAAAAAAACAATCTAGACAGTTTTGAGAAAGACCATTATTAGATCCCATAGCAAAAAGTAGTACACTTGACGTCTATTTGACCAAGTATACTTGTACAAGTATACCAAGGACCATATGTAATGTAGTAAATACTTGTCAAAAAGTACACTTTAGGTGTATTTTATTAAGTATATTTGAGTGTAAATATAGCAAGTACACCAAACACCATGTATGTGTCATGTGGGAAGTAAACTAACTGAATACATCTTCAGACTAAATTGGAACATTATAATTTACAATATAGAATATAGTAAGTAAACTTAAAGTACAAAGCTTGACTTTAGGATAGACCAAGTTTATTGTTGTACACTTACATAGACTACTTTTTTTACTGAAGGATCATAGTGATTGTGGTACAACAACGACTACAAACAGTATCCAGTAGTTAATAGCTGTAAACCCGCCTGTTAAAAGTGTGATATATGCAAATTTCAAGGTAACTGCCTGATTTTATTCAGGTTCAACATATCTGAAAGTAAAATTATGATCATGTTTTTGAAATTATCTTGGTAGTTGTTCATATGTTTTACTAGAGTCTGCTGTACTGCTCAACTGCTCCCATGAACTGAAGAAACCTTTCTGATCATATTATTGTCCTTCATTTCTTTCGACTCGACTATGGATGTTCCCATCACTACACGACCTGTCTTCTCTACATCACACAACAGCTCAGCTTTACAGAAACAGAGCACGAAAAAGCTGGAAACATGGAAAAATCATCTTCTCAAAACAGCTGTAAAATTCCAGAATGTTCTGAAAAAGGATCCCATCTTTCTGTCTATACGTCCTAAAAATGATTTGGTCTTATTTAAGTATGAAGGTGTTTTTAGCTTAGAGTCAAGATTTTACCTTTCTAGAAGCAAAATTAACAAAAAGTTCAAAGTATTACAACCATGCAGGAAATAGGATAGGCTCCAGCAACTTTGCCACCCCAAAAGGGGTTAGGAAGAACAAAAAGTAGATTGAGAGTTTTGACCAAATATCCAAATGATAAAAAAAAATTGGAAGACTAACGAGGTAATTGGGCATGAAAATGTGTTAACAGATGCAGTAATGTTTTTGACAGAACAAACTGAAAATTTTTTTTGCTCATGTAAAACCGCTTCTCTCAGCTTGTGATATTTGCCAGTTCCAACAGGATTCTGTTGTTCACTTTTGGTGTAAAAAATTATTATTTTATATTCTAATAATTTCCTCTTTATCTAAAAAAATATCATTATTTTCTTGTACGTGAGCTCAAATGTCCCAAAAAACGACGAGGATTCAGATTTGTGCTTTTCCATGTCATGAGTGTAAATCAAAATCCCTTTAAATGAACACAGAAAAAACACGTCGTCTTTCAGGTCGTTTTTAATGACAGTCTTTATCCGTTTCTCCAATGTAGGGGGACAAAATAAAGCAAATACATTATTATAATAATGCAGATCAGCTGATCAGAGTCTGAGGGAACTCTTCCTACCAGTCATCAGGCACTGAAATCAACAAAGAGCTTCTGTGAATTTAGTCAAACTTGACTTTAAATCTGTGTGTTCGGTCTCACCAGGGGAGAAAAATGTTTTCAAAACACATGAAACACGACAGGAAAGATCCCAAATACACTTTCAAACTCTGCGTGTACAAAGACAAACGGAAAGCTCCTTTATGAAGAGGATCGTTTTACTGTTTCAGACGGAAATTTTCTATCAATCTGTGTTCAAAGTTTGACAAAGTCAAGGAAACAAGGCAAAGCCAGGATTTATTTGGATCACATGACACAGTTTAAAAATGATTCGTTCTCCTACCTAGAAAATGCAGCAACGTCCGCGTCACAACTAACGAATCTGTCAACACTGACCACTTGGATTTTCCTGCAGCTGGTGTGCAGGGCGCTCTCCAGGGGTCACTCGGACGTGCTGGATGCGGCTGAGCTTCTCCACAGCAAACCTCACTAATGGTGGGCCGGCTCACAATGAAACCCACCACACCTCTGCATTGGCAGATGCCACAACTCCCAAAAAAGTTGTCTCGCATCATCAACTCTCCCCTTCTCCTTCCAGAAGAAGCTGCAGTGAAAGTCCCACTCCCACTGGAGAATCATGGAGCTCTTGTCTTGGTGTTGAACACATTTTTGGCAAACATTCTGGGGTGAGGATTGGCTAAATGTAGATTTTAATCTTCAGAACTGAGGTTTCAAAAGCTTTTTCTTGTAAAAAAAACAAAAAGAAAATGTCCTTCCATCTGAGTTGTATTGCCTCAATTTTTACCAAAACATCTGACTTTTGGAAAACCACACACTGCAGATTTCCTGGACACGCATGAAACTCTGATGTATCAGAAGAAAACACAAAGGTTGATTGGTTTGGGTGAATTATGGACTCACGAGCGACACAAACGAACAGAGGACACCGCCCGCCTGCACACCTGCCACCTTTCCACCACCCGTTTGGGGGCTCTTGTGCGGGTGATGTCTCGGAGGCGGTTGGCCACTGAATAAAAACGGCTTAATAAACAAATAAACAACAATCCAGAACGGACGACAACAACAGAAGAAAACAAAAAAAAAAAGGCATGAGGACATTTTTAGTCGTTTGGATTCGGTGGAAGTCTCTGCAGGTGGAGTGCCGGGGCACAGCAGTACAGGAGTTTGGTTCAATGCTTTAACCCACCCACTAAACCCCCCATTCCGAAGGTTGAAACTCTGGAGAATTTGACCTCAATACTGTTTGTGAAAGATATAAGAAAGAATCAAGAAAATCGGAAGGAGGAAGAAAGACGAAGGAAAAGGCAGATGCGTTTCTCCTGAGAACATGTCATATCTCAGGCTGGGGGGGGGGGGGGGGGGGGTGCAGGCAGGACTGAGGGGGGAGAGGAGGGCATACTCAGAACAGCAAAACTTTTCTCCAACATCTCATGGTCACCTCCCAGGCACTTCTCTTCATTTTGGGGCTCAGAAGGAGCTGGTGGGGGGCGTGGTCAGCCTCTTTCCGATGTAGACGCTGAGAGGAGACAAGAAGATGTTAAAGCTAGAGAACTGCAGTCGATCAAAAAGGAGACAGACAGAATGACCCCCCCTCTCCTCCCGCCTTATTCAACTCCCAAAGAACTGTAGTTGGAGCTGGGGGGGCTTTGGAGTCCAGGACTGAGAAGTTCTGGTTCATGTGTTCCTCGCTCTGCTGAAAGGTACTGCGTCTCTGGTTGCACAGCTCCCCCTGCTGGCCTCTATCAACAACTGCTGAAGCATTAAAATAGAAATCTGGACCCAAGAGAGTTCCAAACCACACTTGTGCTGCAGACTAAACTCCGCCCGTCTGTCCTGCATCACTGTGACCCACAGTTGTCCCCACTCTCTGTCATTGTTCTGCAGGGATCAGGAGGAGACTCTGGGTAAGAGGAACTCAGGGTTGTGTTGCAGCAACAGTTTAAATTTTTCAGAGTATTTTTAGAAACATTTTAAGCCATTTGCATCATGTTCAGCAAACCATTCAGGGCCAGACCCTCCACGGGAGTTTGGATGGAAGTTCACATACTAGAGAGAATGTCAACTGATTAAAAAGGCAAATAAAATGTCAAAATACGAGGACAGTTTTCTGCCTGACATACTAGAAGGTTCTTAGAGGGATTCCTGAAAACCACAAAAGGGAAAATTTGTTACATTTTTAAATGCAAGCATTCATTAAGCTGCATTTTAAGGCAGAAATGGCCCAAAACTTCTCCTTTCCTTCTAGGTTTTTATTGATTCACAACTTTTTTTTGTTTTTTTGTGTGTGTGTGGGGGGGGGGGCAAAGCTTTCTGAAAGCATCGATCTGCAAGCTGATGTCTAAAGAAAACTTTTGTCCAAATATTCTTGATCAAATCCGTTTAGGTTTCATATTTTCATTGTTACCTAACCCTTTGTCCTGTCCCGCCCTCTCACATTCATTGGCTGCTGCATGTGTCCAGTTGGGTCGGTAAATATGTCGACGAAGCGACTGCATCTACCTTCAATGTTTGGGATTTCCGTTCCCACCCAGAGCAAACTCTCAGCTTTAGAGTTTGATCCGATTGTAAAAAACCAGAATAGAATGGACAGCGTGTGCTTTTGTCAAAACATCACCAGCGTTCTGGTTTTGTTCCTTATCTATGTTTACAGAGCAATTGTGGAGTCTGACAACTGCTGAGCACGGAAAATGAGGCAATCAGCAGCTGCTGCATAGACAAGGAAAGTACAGGAAAATAAAAATAAAAAAATATCAAAGATTTAGGAGGCATTTACACAAATAACTGGGCTGTTACTGTCGAGTTAAAATAAAAAAAAACATTTTGTGTAGATATTTCTCCTGATTTAGTTCTCATGCACAAATGTTGAAGGCTTTTGAGTCTCTGGGAGCAACCGAAAATAAATCAAGTCAAAAGCAAGATTTAAACCCAAATGGTTTCAAAAAAGGCAAAAAAAATGTGTTTTAAACACAGCCAGAAACCCTTTCCAAGAGGGGAGGAAACTCACCCGAGCCCCAGAGCGATTACGTGCGATAGCAGCAGCGAGGGGATGAAGACCTTGAGAAACTCCGCGGAGAAGATTCCTCCTTTCTTCATGACGCCAGTCTTCCTCATGCTGAGAGTTACGGAGCGCCGAGGGTGACGGAAGTGAAATTCCCTACAGAAAAAGAGAAGCACAGCTGAGTCTGCAGGTCAAATGAAAAACCCCAACAGCTCAAATCCTGTCAGACCATAAAAGACATCAGTTAAAAACCCAATCTGATAAAGATTGTGTGAAAAAATAGGTATCAAAGCAAGAACAGCCGCTGATTTATCTATAGACGTCTATGGGATTTTGGCTTCTTGGAGCAAGTGGGTACTTCCTGTTTGGTAAACTGGGGAGGGGTAAGTCAGTCCATCGCTTATATACAGTCAATGTCGATAACTGAACACAAAGCGCAACAACAAAGCATTATGGGTCACTTTTTTTATTCATTATTTCATGGTATTTTAGCCCCTCCTGATAGTTTTTTGTTTTTTTTTGTTTTATTTTAGTACTTTGGTTTTATTTTAGAAGACGTTTAACCAGGTTAAAAAATAAAATAAAAACAACTCCAGTTGAATGCCAAATGGGAAAATCTGTCCATCGGCTGTTCATTTCACCAAAAAGTCTCTTCTTTGCTGATGACTAACCCATTATCAGTTTCTTTCCAGTGCTGCTCTGTCAGGACAGATGGCTCCATCCTACTCATCCAAACATCTTCCCGACAACTAACCCCTTTCTTTTTTTTCCTGTTCAAACAAACTGAGAGTGTTCCGCTGACCTGGACAGAGAAGGCTCATGTTTACACACCACATACTCACTTGGGGGGAATGTTTTCCGGTCGACTGGACCAGTCGGCAACCCAATCTGCATCCTTCATAAGGATGTCCATGTCCCTCTCTTTGTCCGAGACTTCCTCTTCAGACTAAAGGGGAATAAAAACGGATAGAAAGTGTTCGATCGTAAAAACACCAAAATTGATGCATGTCGGAGTTATTTCTGACAAGGAAACAGTTTTTGTGTCTTGTAAGCGCCAGGTTTGACAAAAATAAGCAAAGAAAATTCCCCTTAAGAGGCAGCCGTCTCCATAGAAACTACAGGCGGGAAGCTGCTCATGCGGCTGCCATGGCAACAGGCGGATGGAGAAGCTGAGGGGACACGCGAGCGCTTACCTGACTGTCTCTTCTGGCGGCCATGTCCACGTCGAAGATGATCTGTCCCTCGTCCTGGGGGGAGTGTGGCCGTGGGGGGCTGGAAAGGAGCACAGACTTCTTTACACATCAGCCTTCTTTTTTTAAGGAGTCTGTTCACACCAAAGCCTAAAGTCCCACTCCAGTAATCTCCTGATCTATTGTAAAAGCATCTCCGGTGGTGTTTTAATTGCGGTTATGACGTTTTTAGCCTAAATCAAAAACCTGTCGTTTACTAGGACATAGTTTCTAGGACAAGAAAGCTAATCAAAAGCAAGTTTCAGAAAAAAAGAAAAAAAAATTGCCTCTGAGTTGTGGGCGGGACCGTTGGCATGGAGCAACCCCATCCCCACATGAAAACTCCCTGCTTACATGCTCTCCTGCTAACTTAGAGCCCCAACCTAACATTATGGGGGCAACAAAAATGGTGAGCAATCTCAGAGCTATCCTGCCATTTACAGTTGGGAGCCAGATGCCAGCTCGAATGTGGAAAATAAAGACGTACGCGGATCTAGACGCCCACAAGTGGATGCATCAGAGTGGAGCTTGTGACCCGTCCGTTGTACTTTTACGTCACATCTAGAATCTTTTTCATACAACAGTTTTTGTCTGCTCTTGATTTCCAACTATTTTAAATAAAGAAATACTCAATCATGCAACTTTAAGTTTAATTGCCAAAAGAGCCATCTTCATTTAGTCTTTAAACCACGAGATCAATATCCTGATCGGAAGCTTGGGATGGACTTCCGCTCCTGGTTATAAAAATGTATTTTAAAAAAGTGCAAAAACTGCTTCCTTTTTTCTGCTAAAGCCCGTCCTGTGATAGTGAAACTAAAACTGCTGCACTGAAACAGTAGTAGGTGTAGAAAAAAACAACAAAATCAGGTTTCTGATGAGAAAATGATCTACGGTCTTTTGCTGACAGATATCTTAGGAAAAAGTAGTCCAAGTATACTACATGTATATAGCCTATACTAAAAGTGAGGCAGTATCCTTGAAGTTTACTTTTTACAAACTTTCTATGTATAGTAAACCTAAAATGTTCCAATTTATTCTGAAGAAGTATTCAGTTAGTTTACTTCCTACACTACAAATGTATGGTCTAGAGTGTTTTTTACTATGCTTGTACTTATACTCAAGTATGCTTCATAAAATAAACTTCAAGTGTATTAGCAAAGGGATTACCAAAAGGTCAATAAAAAGCCTCCAGCTGTAATTCTTTTCCATGTTTGTGTCCAGAGATCCCGGCGGTTTGGTGGCTGGGATGTTTGGAAACATCTTGAGGCTCACCGGCGGCTGACAGGACAGCAGCTTATGAGATGTACTTTATCACAAAGATATGATGTGGCGACCGGAGAACGGGTCAGGGTCTTTCTGTCAGTTGAACGGTGATGTAAGCAGTTACTTCAGGAGCTATCTGCTCGGATTCAGATGAAACTGTGACTCGTCCTGAAAAAACAGGAGAAGCGAGTCTTCCTGGGCTCCAAAACAAACAAACTAAATCCACTAAAACTATTAATGCGATTTTCTAAACCAACTTCTTAAATGTGTTAGTATACACGTTTTAAATATGTTGTTTTCTGATCTCACACTTCTGTTTAAACTGGTGTTTTCAACGTGTTTTTTCTGATGAAGGACATACAGTATGTATTAAGGAAATTAAGCTTAAAGTTGCATTTCTGAGTATTTCTTTATTCAAATTGTTGTGAATCAGGAGCAGATGAAAAAATGCCATTGGCAAAAGAGATCATTTGTGAAATAAATATGTCACTCAGCAGCGGGAGGGCTAAATGTAGGGGTAGGGGAGGAATTTTAATTCGGCCTAAATGAATCGAGAGTTCTTCTGTACAAAGGCATGATGGGAAGTTGTTTCTCCACCTGTCACAGGAAGAGTTACTGCGACTCGACTCATGCTGGGCGTCCAACAGAATCTTCTCCATGTCTCCGTTGTGAATTGAGGAAGAGGACGGGACGTGTTCGAGCCCCCCCACTATGGCCTCTTCTTCCTCCACCTGAGGGAGTGGCAGTAGGCCGGGGGCCAGACCCCCCGTCAAGGATGCCTGAGCCTGATGAGCTCGGTTCATCTCCAACTCCACCCAGGACCCTGTGGACAAACAAGCACACAAAACAAAGTTCTTTTCAGGCCAGTTTGAATGGATTAAACTTGTACAATCAAGCCCGAAAATATCTGTCATCCATAGTAAGACGATGCACAAAAGACATCGTCGTGGAAACAAATGGTTCCACTTTTATTTTGAACACAATGTTAAAAGAATATTTGAGGTTTACAAACACATCATGGATTTATAATATTAAAGTTCGTTTATATAAGAAAGTTAATGAATAGAGAGAAATTAAGAAGACTTGTTTCATAAAAGATACCAACTATTTCCAATACACGACCCACTAAGTTCTCGAATGTGTAACAACTGTGATATTTCAGAGAGGTCAACAGAAATCCCTGTAGAAACCACGTCAGATGTTGGATCCATGGACATTACTATTGTGTGTTTCAATGCAGTAAAACAAAAAGGATATGCAGATGGTATGTTCACACCGCTACTCAAGTTTCTACTACCATTTTCCGGCTCTAAGTACAAGTCCATTGAACGCGCGTTGAAAGTTAAGCCAGTTCAAACTTTGACTACTCAGGAACTCGTGACGTATGGATGTCGTCCCTTTTAATTTATTGAAGTGCCAAATGTCTGAAAATTTATCACGAGAATGAAAAACTTCTGTTTTTTACCTAACTGGAATAATACGACACCAAGTCTTTCATATATCGGAATAGAGCCGTGAAAGAAAAACTCTGGAGCAAGATTTACGAAAATTGTACCCCTTCAACATTTCACACCAAGCCTCTTCCAACTCTAGGTGACATGCGCTAGGAAATAGTCACAAAAGAAGACGAGGAAGAAGCCCCTCGCTACACGTCCAGTGTGAACACAATGGGCTAAAAGTGCGTTCCTTAATGTGCGTCAAATGACCAGAGTGAACATAGCAAGAGATGTTTTAGGATTATGGTCACCTAAAATCCAACTCCAATCATTTTGATGTATTTTAAAACAGTTTTCAGCCAAAAAAAAAACAGTTGTTCTTTTAGGACATAGTTTTTGCAGAGTAACAGCAGTTATTTTCAAATTTGTGTCAGAACTGTGGACAACATTTCCCATCACCCATCTGTTTACATGCCCCTACCGCTGGCTTACAGCCTGTTACAACTTGAACCTAACATTACCAGTGAAACAAAAAAGGTGAGCAACGTTGGAGCTACCCGGCCAAACGGTTTAGATCCAGATTTCGGCTCAGACGAGGAAAACAGAGACGTACGTGGATCTATTCGCCTGCGACTGGATGCATCAGAATGGAGCAGAGCAGGGAGCTTGTGGCTTGCCCAGCGTGTTTTCTACATCACAAATACAATATTTTCACAACATCATGAAAAAAAATGCCACAAGAATGTGTTAAAAACACCAAGTGTGGCAATCATCAGTATACTAATTATAGTTATAGCAGTACTATAGTAGTATAGCAGTGACATGCAGTCCGGGGAGGCAGGTGAGGCCTTAAAAAAACCCACACAAATTAAATAAGATAAATATACGTTTTTATTTAAAAATAAAAATCTAATATTTTTTAAGAAAAAAAGTGTGTTTTTTTATTTCTCGCCAGCTGTCTGATTACATTGGTGCCAGCTTGTGGCCCATGTAGCCTTTTTATCCGCTAAAAATGCGCATTAGAAATACATTAGGTGAGGCCTGTAGTACACATGCCTCAAGACAGAGGGCGCCGGTGATCCCAGAGAATGAGACACCACTACTAGAAGATAATAGAATTAGTGGTAGAAAGTCAAGTGCAGCCATCCAGTTATCCATTTTGGGTGCTTTTTCTTAATGGTACAGTTTGTAAACAGAATAAAAATGTTGAAATGAAATTTTAAACAACACAGACTACCTGTTGCAAATCAAATGGTGAATAAGCTACTCTGTACAGTTCATTTGTTTGTGAATCTGACAGATGATGTCAGTGCCTCACCAGCATGAACATAGTAGTACTAGAAGATAAAAAAATATGCATAATTACAATAACATACAAGGTTAAAGCTCACTTTAATCACAAAGATCGAGGAAAATCTCCAAAATCAGAACAAGACGGAGTTTTTTAGAGCAACAGGTGGATAAAATCATCTGTGCGCAAAAAACAAATATTATTTTAATCAGGTTGTTCTCATTAGATGATTTGAAACAGCTGCTCTGATGAGCCAAATCTTCTTTAATGACATTTCAAAAAGTCTCCATGTCAGTCCCCTGGCAGGCGTCACGCAGACTCCAGGGACCTCACATCACGACCTGTCAGCTCATCCTAAACTGTGAGGAGACATAAATGAAAGTGTTTGTCAAAGAACCTGCAGAGTAAAGTTCTATTTATTGCTGTGTGATGTAATACACGCTCCACTGCGAGCGTGACCAGACGCTAGACCTCGTCTGAGAAATGTAACGCGGTCCCAGCTGGTACGTGAGCTCGAGCATCGCAACGCAAAAAGGTACACAGTGTCAAGAGCTAGCTTACATGAAGGGTGGGGGAAATTATGTTACTATCCCGATCATCCACAATCAAAACACTTGCCTCACCAAAATACACATACACCCCCCGATCCATGTCAGGCTAAGCAAACAGCACGTACACATCAACAGGCCGGTTAAAAGCTAACCCGAAAAGCGAATCCCACCCTCCACTAAACAGGCATGGACTCAGCATCCTGTGGATTACACAGCAGACTGCAGGCCAAGCCGCCTGTTTGCAGGCCTTTGTCTCCTCTGGCCGGACTAAAACCACGTTGCCATAGCGCCGGAGCTTCTGGCGGCACAGAGATGATCAGCTGTTGCGTGAGTTTAGGAAAAAGTGTTGCCACAAGAATGCTGATCAGACTGAGCCAGGGGTTAAAGTGGAGCTCCAGGACATATAAAGTGATATGTTCCAGAAATAAACTCTTTCTATGCAGATCTGTATGTTTTTAGCCCTGAACAAGGATTTGATAAAACTGCCTCACATAGAAAAACACTGAAATCTGTTTACAGTGAATAGTAATTAATGTAATCAGCCAATGAGTGGGTTAAAGTCGTAAAACAAATCCTCCAATAAAAGGCAATGTTTATAAATCGTCTCCCAGCAACAAATGAATTCAAAGTCTGTTAGACGAAATACATATCTATTGTATTAAATATGCAGAAAGAGAAGGCCTAACGTTCAGTTGGATGGCAGCAAACCTGTTGTTTTTGTTTTCAAACTGTCAGTAACTCAATACATGGATTATTCAGAGTCATGACTACATTTAAAGAGCTCCTCTTTGTTTTAACTGATGTGCTGTCATGGTTGAATGCTGGAACTTTACTCGTGTCCGTGTCCTTGTGGCTCTGCCATAAATAGACTGTAGTTGAACCCCCCACCTCTGCTCCCACCACGCCTGCATGCCATGAGCATGGCAGCTCTGTGCCCAGCAGCGTCATAAACGCCTCTTTGTTTACTTTTTCAATAGGGAGCGCAAATTAACTGCGTTTGAGTCAATTGGAGTTATTTTTCCCTGTATTTTTCTTTTTAGGAAAATGAAAAAAAAAAAAATCGATAAATAGTACAGTAAAATTACATAACGTAAGAAATAAATCAACCATGAAATCCTGTTAAATTTGGCAACTAGGTTGTTCTTATTACAAACAAAAAGTTTAAAAGCCTATGACCCACAATTTAAAAGTTAATCCGTAGCTATCGGGGGCAAAATAGTTCTTAATTTCGTCTAAATTAATGTTAAAAATAAATAGTTGATGCTTTGGTGAGGCATAGTTATGGTCATAGTTTTTAAAATGTCGTTTAACCTATTTTATCACTTCTTCAATCGGTCATTGTTGACAGCTCTTTCATCCCGCCTCCCTTCCTGGTAAACACTCACTGATTGGACCACGTGCCCGTCATTCAGAAAAGTCTCAATCTTATTGGTCCAAACGTTGTCAATAAACAGATAACGCTCTAATAACTCCCGCCTTATTTGCTGACGTGAGCTTTAAGAAAAACGACGAGGGATTTAGACTTGTATTATAGATAAACCATAGTTTTTAAATGTTTGTCAACATCAACTAAGACACAATTTAAGCGCGTAAACACCAAACTGCAGTAGTTGGCTAGGCTTGAGTTTACCGTTTAGCCCCGAGTCCCCGCCGTTGTTGTCTGTGGAGGCAGTGTTAGCAGCGTCAGACATGGTGGTTTGTGTTGAGCAGGGTGGGTTGCATTCAGGACTCGGATCAGTGCAAAGCGCTCGTGCCCTGTTCGGCATACATCCGGACGTGGACACTACAAGAGTCCGCTGCTCTAGTCCGGGTCTCGGCAGAAGGAGGGAGCAGCCGATCTGAAGTCCCGCTGCCGTTTGTTTTCCCACCAGCAGCAGCAGCAGCAGCAGCAGCGAGGGCACGCCTGCTCACGGCTAGGTGATGACGTAACATCGTTCGTTAAATACTCAATCGGAGGGGGGGGGGGGGGGGGCGTACTTACGTAACACTTTTTTCATACTGATGGAGTCTTTACGAAATATAGGTAACAGCTCACCTTACATCATTAGATATAGAATTAAATAAACAAATTCCCCTTAATTCTCAAAGTAAATGAAGTATCACCCAATATAGGTTAGATCTGAGGAATCAAAACAATCAAAAGGATGCAAAAGTAGTTCCTTTATTTTTTTATTCCTCTTCCGTCAGTAAAATTATAATTACACATTATCAGAGGCATCAATATCCCTAGTTTACAGGTAAATGTGGTGTTCTGGAGAACCGAGTGCCATCACAAAGCAGCAGCGACTGCAGTTCATCCTCACTGAAGACGCCTTAATGCCTCAAATAACGTTTTCTCTTTAAGTTGCAGTCATTCAACACAAATATCCAAGTACTTCCGTTGGTGCAGCAATAAAAGTCCAGTGTCAAATTCCAAGTTCCTGTTCAGAAGGGCTGCTTTAGAGAAATGGTTCACTATGGGAAGACAAACCCCCCCCCAAAACAAAAGATCTGTTTAAGGTCAGCTTAATATCCCAAAGAGGGACGGAAAGCCTCTTAGTCAAATTCTCTTTTCTTTGTATATAAATATGACAATCATAGTTATCTTTGTATAGGCTCTCTCTCATACCTGCCTATTGTTGAACACACACAACAAAATCAGAACTAAACCACAATGATTTTAAGACAGAGCCAACCTCAAAACAAAATAAATCTCTTGTGGAGCTTGGGAACGTCGCCCACCCCGAAGCCTGAGGCACAGAAACAGTGAGCAGGACGAGAACCTCAGTGGACCAGTCTGGACTCACTGTATTTAAAATCAACCGTCAGGTGATGCTGTGGAGTAGGAACAACCAGGAAGTGAAAGGAAATTTAAAAAAAAAAGGAGGACACAACTGTTAACTGCTGGATCCTCAAAGGAACAGACTAAAACAGTATTCGCATAGAGTCAAAAACTCCACATTTCCTTAGAAAAATAAACATCACAATGGCACAGGGCAATAAAGGGACACACTAAAGTGTTTATTTCTTTGTTTTACTACAGAACCATTTAGGGGAAGGTATAAAAATGAGCGTGCCTGTAGTCAGAAATGAAACTATTGCCCACAGTGGAGAAGCAAATTGTCTGAACAAAACAAAAACATTGAAGAGAAGAAAAAAAAAAAAAAATTGGCACATCACTTAAATAACAAGGCAGATGTGACTACACCCCCCAGACTGACTGATGATGGGCCAGAGCGTCTTCCTCTGTCCACATCCAAAACAAAGTGGCAAAGTCTGGTCACCTGGAGGTGACAGAGGGATGCTGGGAGTCTGCACCCCCACAGGTCATCCTGGGTGAGGCTGCCAGTGGTAAAGATGAGAATCTCTCCACCTCATCTCTCACAAACCTGCCTTCGTCTTAGTTTACTTTGTCTTGGAATATGTAGAGGTTGTTAGTCGTCGCCACAGCGATGATGTTGTCCTGGGGGTGCCAAGCAGTGTGCAGGATTTTTTTATTGAAGTCCAAGCTATCCACACTGATTTCATCCTTCTTGCGTTTGCCTCCGGCGCAGACCTTCCGCGGTTTTAGGACCTGCATGGGCTTGCTGTTTTCACGGGATGCTTCCAGCATGACATCCCGCCGCTGGCTGCGGTCAAACATCCGGAAGAAGTTGTTGTACGAGCCGGTCATGACCACGCTGGAAAAGGGGGGGTGACAACAAATGCAGGTGAGATCTCAACAAGAACAATCCAGGTCTAAATACAAAACCATTCTATGCTGTGCTGGTACCTGTCGTTGCCGTTCCAACAGCACTCAAACTTGTCGAAGATGCAGTCGTTCTCATAGAGCGAGCACAGCTTGCTCCTCAGGTATTCATGAACCTGTGCAGGTAAAGAGGGAGGTGTGACATCAATGCAAAGCCAAAACTCAACGGCACCACCATGTTGTCACAAAAGAACAAACATCAAGAGAAAATCTGGGACAAATTCATATTTTAGCCAAGATAATGTAAAGCCCTGGTCCAAATGATGAAGTTGTATTTCAGTGCAGTGTTCCCCCATCCCAGGCTATTGGGAACAATTGGTACCGGGCCACTGAGGCAAAACATCCCATAAACTTCATTTTTTACCCCTTTTATTTACAATCTGATTCTGAATCTGACTTATTGAAAAACTACTGGACTCTCAACCACATCCAACTCAGTCTTGACGCGCGTCAAGTCGCTCGGTCACATGTTGAAAATCCATCCGTCACTTTCTTAAAGCGGCTAAATTGAGACCCCCAAGCCAGCAAAAAAAAAAAAGAATAATAAATAAACTTATTTGAAAAGTTTGTTTAGGCAAAAAAGATCCAGTGAAGAAACAGAAGAGCCCTTGACTTCAAAATAAAAGATATCTGCATCTAACAGACAGGAGTCTTTTCTCAACATGTGGATTTATTGTGACAGTTGCTCCCACAGACCATAATGTTAATAATAATGCAGAATATTCAGCAACTGTCTAACATTGCTCAAACAGGGGATTCACGTTTACAAATATAGTGTGAAAATACTAGTTTAAGGGACTGTTTTTTTTTTTTTAAATCCGTTGCACCCCAAAAGTCTGACGAGGCTCCACTTTGACGGTTGTGGTCAAGGGAAAATCTGTTCATGTTGAATGGTTTCAACATGAAATCTATTGCACAGATGAAGCAGAAAACAGTTGCAGATATTTTACAAAGAATGAATACAACTTTACACTCAAAAGTTGAGGGAAACTGAAAAAGATAAAAAAATTGATAATTTGACGCCTGTAAAAATATTGTCCAACATTAAACTGATCCGTGGCCTGAAAACGTTTGGGGACCTCTGCCTTGGAGAGCCGACAGCAGACTGAAGACAAAAGGCGAGTCCATCGCTGGAGTTTGCAGAAAAACTGACAACGCCTTTTTGTTTTGGATTTACTTTCAGTATGGACACACCTGAACGATCAACTTTCAGTTGTTTGGATTTGGTTTTGTTGTGGATGCAGACGATATCTGGAGTCGGAGTGACTGATCTCTGAGGTGAAGAAGCGCAGTGCAGACTAACAGGTTTTGGTTGATGGAAAAAAACTTTTACATTTTTGTATCTTTGTTTTTTGTTATGGAATAACAAGCATTGAGTCAACCGGAGTTTGTTGTAAATGTATGAATTTAAAGAATCTAAGAAGCTTTACAAGCCTGGAGTCATCAGTGCTTTCTTCAAAACAGCGTCTCCTAGTGGCCATCATGGTATTTAATTCAACACTGGAATTACATACAACAATCATACTTCACACATGAGCGGACATACCGATGTGAGAATTTGTAAGTGAATTTAAGGAGGAGCTCCTGAGGTGGAATACTAAAATTATGACAAGACCGTTTTGTTTTATTGTTGTGCATAAATGACCAGAATTACGACTAAGTATTTGGGCCTCCATAAAAAACGAGAAATCCAACATTTTACAAGTAACATCACACTATATTGAGGGGAAGAAGTCAAAATTTTACCAAGGTAAAATGTATTCTTCAAAAAAATTGCCATTTTACAAGGTAAAAGTAATGCCATTTAAAACATAAAATGTCTGGTTATACAAGTTTATTATCAGAAAATTTGACTTTTTTCCTCATAAATGTACAACTTTATTCTCTGATTTTTTTATTTTACGGTGGCGCTAATACTCTGTTGTCCTGACTAAACTGAAACTACTTTTGTCAGTGTTGATCATCAGAGCTTATGAAGCTCTGTTCACATTTATGTAACCATCTCACTCAGACTCCTCACCTGATAGGTCTCCACCGGCCTGTTTTCCATGTTTAGGTCCCAAATCTTCACAGACAAATAGTCTCTGGTCATCATGTAGCGTCCGCTATGACTAAACTTGACGTCTGAGATGGAGGAGATGATCTCAGAGAAGAAGGAGCGGTTACTCGGATCTTCTGGCTCCTCGAACACTTTGAAAGCAGAAAAAAATTCAGAACTTTCTGACGGTCTGGAGTCAGAAAACATGAAATCTGCCATCATGGATGCTCACGCTTGGTGTGCCTGTCACACAGAGCTGACTCCCTCATGTCGCACAGACGGATGATGCCTTTGCTGCTGCTGTAGACGAAAGTGTTGCACTGATGAGGATGGAATTCTGCTGCTGTGATCACTTCTGTCAGCTCCTCCATGTTGGCTGGCTTAATATCAACAATATCTGAGAGGAAACGGTCAAGGAGAGCAAAAACTACCGCCTGGATTGTACCCATGCTGCTTAAACCGCTACTAACAAGATTTGACAGGAAGTGCCAGCACGTGTTTGAGGATACTGAAGCTGCGGTCGGTAATCTCCAGGTGCCAGAGGTTGACGCGCAGGTCGTCTGCAGACAGGTAGGTCTCGTGGTCGCTGTTCACCGAAACAGAGTTGATGTGGTAGGTGTGAGCATTGGCAAACACCCTCCGTGGGCTGGCTTCCACCATCAGGTCCATGGGTATTAAAACAGGTACCTGAATGAAACAGTAAAAAATTAAAATGTATTAAAAAGAATGAGGTCTAGAGATTCTCACATACACACTGGTTACGCAGCTTTATCCGCACTGGACTTTCTTTAAAACATGGATCCAAACTCGCGCATATATTTTTTACCATTCTTTTAATTTGCGAGGTCACACTTATGTTAAGCAGCTAAAAACTTTAAAACCCAAAATCCAATGTTTTGTTTACTCTGATTTGTGCCAACAGTAAACACAAACGTGACTCAAAGGCTTTCTTAAATTCTCATTCAGGTGTCTCTGACGCCTTTGACTCACCCGCAGTGATGTGATGGAATTGGGATCTTTGTATCTTCCATCATCTTCTTTCAGGTTATAACCATCAGGTCTCTTGTCTCGTTCACTGATTTTCCATAACTTAATGGTCTTATCTGAAATCAAAAACAAACAACTTTTTTAATCTACAAACAGTGTGAAAGAGACTCATGTTGAAAACTTTTTCTAAAATTGACAATATGTTTTTCAGAAATGTAAAAAAAATTTTTATTGACACTGCTAATATTTCCGACAAACTACTCAGACAATTTCCATTTGTTGCTTCTGAGATCGCCGATTCCTCCTATGTTTCATGAAGCTAAATAAGCACCATTGTGTTACGGTAGTGAAGCGTGCAGATGTTCCGTCTATTATTGTTGTCTATTGCATTGTTATGATTTGCCTTTCAAGATGAAAAATGTTTGTCTTTGTTCCCATTTTCTTAAATTTCTCCCAAAAGTGCTTCTTATACTGTGACTAACAGTCCAAAAAACAGAGTGAGCTTATTTGTACCAAGGGTATAACTCCCTATGTAATCACAGCTGTTTGGAGTCAATAAGTGACAGATTTACCATTTGTTGACAACAAAAACTGTGCAGCATTCTTCTGAGGAAGCCAGCGGATCTTGTTGATTTTCTCTTCGATCTCCAAACTCTTCAGGTAGTCGAACTCTGGCTCGTGGCTTTGGAAGGTGCTGTAAACATTGTACTCACTCCGGAACTGAGGCAGGCTTTTATTCTGTTGAAATTGACAAAAAAAAATGAACTTCAGCCTCAGATCATGTAATTATTCCCCTTGTTTCCTAAAAACAAAAAGAGGAGATTGCTTTCCTCTAAAGCAGATGCCCGTTGCACACATGTAGCTGTACCTCTATTTCCTGCTGAAAAATCACCACCCGCCCTCCTTTGTCTCCAGTAGCCAGCAGCTCTCCTGTATGGTTAAACTCAACTGTAGATATTATGTCCGCTAAAAAAAAAAAGAAAGACAGACAGGAGGAAAATGGATTAGTCTTTCATTTGAAAGTACTTTCAAAGTATTTGTTACTTTTTTGGTAACAAGTACAAATCAAATCAGCATGTTAATCCAAACTCCTCCAGGATTTCTGTCGGCTTGTGGGCCAGACAGAAAATGATCTGTAACCTAGTTTTCCCTTTTCACGCCCCCCCCAACCCCACTAACATCCAATTATCCTCTCTTCCCCACACACACAGCTGAACGATACTTAAAGTGCTGGAGCACAATCCCATACAGATGCGGAGTGGCTCAACCTTTTGTTGCCCATTGGAGCAGAAAGACAATGTCCAACATGGGGGGGGGGTTGTGTGTTGTGCTGCTGGAGGACACTGGCATGTTGTTGATGGTCTTCATGTCAGGTGAAGGCATAAGCCTGAGCATACTTTCCCTTTAGCCCAGAGCATTGATGAACATAGATTATAACACAAGAAAACAGTGATAGATTTAAGACAACAAAAACGGATTCATCAGGACTTAAAAAAACAAACAAACAGCAACTAGACTTAAGATGTTTGAAGGCAACAAGACAGAAAGCTTGGAGTCTGGACCTATTTTTAACTGTTTCAGACATTGACTAACTGGAGTGTACATGGCGTCATCCAAAGAAAATGGCTTACTTCTGGCTCCAATCACATGAAGACAACTCAGTGGCGCAATACGGACACCACCATGCAAGTATCGTTTAGTCTGAGTCATCGTTTCTATGGCAACAACTCTTGCCATTCAGGAGTGAGCTTGTTGAAAGTCCACACCCCTACCACTTGAAATCAGGCAGCACAAAATCTGTCAAATGTTTTAAATAGTTAACATGAGACCACATACTTTTATTGAGGCATCTGACTGGTCAGTTTTAGAACTTGAAGAACTTGTGATAAACAAAAAATATCCTAATTAGGAATAACAAGAACTTATTAAAAAGGTATCAAAGCAAGAGTGGTTATTGTTACCAATAGGATGACTGAGTAACAGCTGTTTATTTCTCTATAGACATCTATGGGATTTTAGCTCCTAAGAACCAGTGAGGGGGGAGGAGTGACTCAGTCCAGTTCTCCTGTACAGTCAGGTTCAGTATTTGAACTGCAGACGGCCTTCGACATTTTATCCAATGAATAGCACACAGCTGCTGACAGTAAAAGCCATCATTACATGTGAAGTGAATGGATTTCGTACACAAAACATTGAAAGGATTTAATTTCAATATGTAGCTTTTTGGTTTACCGGTATATTTGTCAAATGACGAAAGTGTCTCTTCTCTAAACACAACACAAAAAGCCACAAAACAATGCTTGTATGTTCAGTTTTGCCACTAGAAATGAATTCAGAGAACATCTGGACATTTGTTTCTTGGTTTTACATTCTGTGCTGCTACTTAAGGTCTGGGTCATGGACTGTCTTTGGGCTGTGCCCTGTTGATCAAGCACAGATCACGGGTTCTGCTTTGTTTCAGTCTCCATCTTCAAGAGTTGTGTTTTAGCATAAAGGAAGCAGCATGAAGAGACAAATCAGGAAGCTTCTCATCTCTGACAGCTTTGGTCCGTCATAATAAAGACATTACAACGTCTACCTAAATTATAGTTGTCCAGAAATAAATAGGCACAGCTTCTGAGCAGAAAAAAAAAAAAAAAAAAAAAAAAAAATAGTACAAAAGACGCTAAAATTCCTCATCAGTGCCTACGGGTATATGTAACAAATACATTTCAAATAAAAGAAGAATTTAGCCGTTTTGCTTTTTGTGGTCGTCAGCAGCATCATGAGGACAAAACAGGACGCAAAAGAATCCATTTCACTGGATCATCAGTCTGAAAGCCTACAGCCCACACCCATTAGCCTTATAATGACTACCCACGTGTTTAAAATGCATTAACTATTTATGGCTATTGAAAGTCACAATCCACCTGCATGGGATTGCTGCATAAATCAAGTCCAATGAAAAATTAGGGAGAACATTGCGTCACTTTCACAGGCATGCACAGAAAAAAGAAAGTTTAAGTAAAATACACCAGAGCACTGAAAATGTGACATTACACAAGGACACGCCCTAAACTGTCATTCTTCTGATGCCTCACACGTTCATTCCCAATCCATTTAAAAATACATTTGTTCCCGACTTTTTGTTGTGCAATTTTAAAATGACTTCTTCCTGATGAGGAAACATTGTCATAGAAAGCCAGAATGCTCCTTTTTCACAAGATCCAACATGGCTTATATTTAGTATTTCTTTAAAATCTCATTAGGGTAAGAATAGTCACTCAGCTAAAATCCTCAACTTCCCCTGTTCAAATACCAACACCACATTGGACTAAACACTCATGTTGCTTCTGGTTTCTAGATACAGTAGCTTTGAAATGATTATTTCTTATTAGAGTAACTGATACTGAATGTGTAACCTAAAGCCTGTGTTTTCCTTAAGGTGTGAACAAATTCTTCCGTTATATTTTTATGATAAATTAATTCTATCAACTAGGGCTGCACGATCTGAGGAAAACTAGCGAAATGCGATATTAGAGATTAATAGTGCGATAACGATATAACTTGCGGTATATAAACCAAGAGCAAAACAACCAAAAACATCATTCCCGTTTCATTACAACAGTTAAAAAATTATACTCCAAATGACCCTTGTCGACATAGGAGGCAAACATCTAACATAATAGGGCTCCATCTGATTGGTCAACAACGTGAAGGGCTCCATCCCATTGGTCAAAAGCATAAAGGGATTTGTTTTGGCACATTTAAAGCAACCATTTATTGCAAATTTCGCCATCTTTTGCGATATGCATATTGCACAGCTTGATAATATGCGGTATATTGTGCAGGCCTACTATCAACTATGAAAACAGATACAAAAGCAAAACCAATCTGTCACATAACTTAAAGGCCCACAACTAGTGGTCTTTTAGTATATTATGATTATGCCACCGAGCCAAAAACTGGAGAATAGTTACAAGGACAGTTTCTGCAGGGCGGCAGGAGTTCATTAGATAGTTGTGGGCAGGATTGTTGGCTTGGAATAAGCCCACCCCTATTTTCCATTACCCATCTGTTTACAGTCCCCCGCTAGCTTACAGCCCGTCACACTCCCAATCTAACATTAGCGGTGCAATAAAAATGGCGAGCAATTTTGAAGCTGCCCAGCCGTACAGTTTTGATCCAGATTCCAGCTCAGACGAGGAAAACAAAGACGTACATGGATGTATTTGTTAGGGATGGGTACCGAACCCCGGGGCGACATTCTTCAAGACCGCAGTATCGTTAAGATCTGACCTCAACGGTTCTGCTATCGGTACTGGAGAAGTCGCTTTTTTTTGTGACCCACAAAATATAAACGTTATCTGCCATATTTGAACCCACCAAGTCAGTCAATTTTATGTTAATTAATGATGATATTTATTTTGCTATTCTCACTGAAGAGGAGAGGTCTGTCTGGCTATTTGTAGGAAAAAACGACTCGCTGCTGCAGAGGATGTGAACAGGTGAACAGTTAGAGAAGAAAAGCAGGTAGAGAGGCGGGGGAGGCGCTTTGGCTTCAAACTCTGTCAGATGGAAACACGGCATCAGATTCACACGTAGCTTTCACTGCCGGAGTTGAAGCAGAGACTCTCTCTGGGATGATTTTATGAACTCAAACATTTAATTTGTTTTATATTTACATCATGACAGCAATATGTCAAAACATTGCTGTTTATTTTTCTTTTTTTCTTATTTTTCATGTATTTTACTTTTCAAGTTGGAAAATGTATAAAGTAAAATGTTTTGTTAAAAAAACATTGTTCCATAATGAGGAAATAAAACACTTTATGTTCTTAATTTGTTATTTATTTTCCGTCCTCAAAAAGTATCGATAAGAGTACCGTTATGATACCGGATCGATAAGCAGTATCAATAAGAGTAGTAAAACCGTGACGATACCCATCCCTACTATTTGTCTACAAGTGGATGCATCAGAATGGAGTGGACCAGAGCTTTTGGCCCGCCCGGCGTGTTTTCAACGTGACAAGTGCATTCTTTTCTTTTTTAAATCGGCTTTTTTCCGTCTGCTCCTGATGATATGCGATTTGAATAAATACTCAGGAACAGCAAACAACTCTCAGAGATCTGCCACCATAGAAATATACCTTCCCAACTTTTGCTCAAGCATCGGGTCACGCTGAAAAGCGCATCAGGTTCAAAACAGTCACCTAGAACTTGTTCAGATTAAGCCTGTAATTAACTGAAATGAGTCAGTTTTTTTGTTAAAGCAGTTAAAGGCTGCAGTTAGATTTCAGGTTTGACAAGTACTGAGCAACTGATTTATGTTGCATAATGAAAAGCATCCAATTCTTACATGAAGGAAACTACATTAAATCAACAACAGACAGGCGTGACAAAATAGCATTAAAACTAGGTGACTTTCAAATAATCTCAAACTGCCTTTAGAGCAGAGGATTAATGCATCGTCACCTATTCCCTACATTTGCTTGATAACGTGTTGCAACAGTCTTGCGCTATGTTGTTAAAAGAGGTGTGTTTGATTTTTTTTGTTTGCTGTTTGAATAATTTAGCGAAACTGTACAAAGAGATGATAGACGGCATAAGCAAAACAGTGTGTGGACACATTCCTTTTATCCATCGCCTATATATGATATAATTCCATAATCAATATTGGAAAAGACCATTTGGATTGAGCCATGATAAGTTTGTGCATTACAGCAGACAGTACACATGTGATGCAGCAAAAAATGATCAGTCCATCATTCTAGTCCAACGTGTGGAAACAGAGTTCTGCAAAGACATGTGACCACTCAGTGTGGTAGAATGTTCTAATCGTGTTCCTTTTTTATTATTTTGATGTTGAAAACAACTTTATGACAATGTGAATGAATTTGCCATTAATTCTTGATCAAATCGGATCATTTAAATTGAACAAATATACACTATGACTCGTATCGCAACTACAAATGATATGAATCAAATAATTGTTGAAAATAAATTGTTATACCTGTATTTTTAATTTTTCTAAACAAAACTGTATTTCAAATGGTTCTTCGTACCTTCAGCGACATCATCATCGATGGCTCCTTTCACCTGAGAGAAGCACCACTGCATGTCACCTCCAGGTGCTGTGAGAAGAGAAAAATGAGTGGATTATCTTCAGTGACTCTTCTTGCCGTCTGCTTCAAACACCAGAATGACTTAACTGAAGAAGATTTTATTGACTTAATATTGCTCTAAACCTAGTGAAAAATGCTTTTTAAGAATGACACACTTCGTTGTCATCTGCCAAGGAGCAAGACAGAATTGAAAGTGGCCAACATGCCAAAGTGCAAGAAAATCATATTAAAAACCAAAAAAGTACAAATCCATACATAAAGGGTGACTGGGTGTTGACAGTATCATTAAGGAGCCTGATGGAGCATGGGTAAAAACTTTTTCAAGTCTGTTGGTCCTGGCTCTGAAGGACCTGCATCTCTTCCCTGGTGGCAGCAGTTAGAACTTGTGCTCAATAATATTCATGAATTACTTCAGAAAAGATCAGTGTTGGGACCTGTCTGAGATCCAGGGTCTAACAATGATTCCACTGACCATTACCGCAATATTTTAATGATCATACGTGCACACATGCACCACCACTTAGGTAGAAAACTGTGCAGCATCTTTTTTAAGAAAGTGATCATTCACACAGAATTTTCAAAATACACGCAGCCAGAGCTGACTTTTTCTTTGGTTGCACGGACCCGGATGAAGGGTTAGGATTAGGTTAATACACGCGACCAACCACAACATTTAGACTTGGCCGTACTTAAAATTTGTGCCGGTAATGCAGGAATGTGCATCTGTCCGCTAAACATGCAGCCAACATGAATTTCCATCAGTTTTTTGTGTTTGGTCCCACATAAATATGTGCAAATAACATAAGCTATATCTTAAAACATTAAGATACACCACTATTACTCGAGACAGTCTACACCTGCAAAACCAGTTCTGTTCCAGTGAGTCAACTCACAGCTATAAAACTACATGATCTTTTAATTACAATAAAAGTGGGTGCAGTCAGTAACTGCTAGACTGTTCTCTTCATCTTAGGTCTTGTAGCTGGTTAACAGCGGTCATGCTGAGGCCTGGTTTAAGAGGAACTCAACATACATGAACAATTCTGGCACTGCAATCATTGTGGCCACTTACAAAACTGAAACCGAATGTTTCCAACAGTCACCTTAAAGCAGGTTGACGTAGCAGCACATACTTTAACAGAGTACATTTTGTAGGATAAACAAGCCCAAAGGAAGCAGGTACAATCATTTCTGTGCATACACACCAGAAAGAGTCAAAACACTCACTGGAGGAACAAAATATCTCAAATGTTTTATTGGGGAGTCTTGTGCAATGCATTTGTCTAAAAATGTGAGTCACTCAAAAAATGGACGACGTGCAAGCATTCCACACTTTCCATGATTGACGTTTCTGCTATGCCTTTAAAACCAAATTTAAAATCAAAGTCTGCTATAGGGGTGGGGGGTGAGGCCCCCCCACCCACTGGAATCACAATACTTCGCTACTAAAGTAAAGCTAACAAATGAATGAAAAACATCGCAGAGAAAGTCTGAGCATTCTCTACAGATGAAATGGTCGTTATCCCGCGCCTCTTGTAGCCTTTGAAGCAGAAACTGCGTGAACATTTCCCTCAGAGCTCAGTGGGCCCGCCTGCTAGCCTGCATGTGAGCAATGTCAAAGTTTGCGCTAAAGCTAGCAATGACGGCTTGCCAAGCTAGCCGATGCATGTTTGAGAACTGTGGCGCTACTTTGAGCTTGCCCTAACGTTTGGGTTAATAACTCGCAGCCTTGTGTGTTGTTATTCCATTAAGAGGTTTGCACAGAAGTATACCAAAAGAAAACCTCCGTGTACGAGCGAAATACTCGGCCATTAGCTACAAAAACTTAACACTATTTCATGCCGGTGCCACAAAATTATTAACAGATTTGGCTAAACTGCCATGCATATCATTATCAGGTTAGTAATGCAACCTATTTGTGTAGATAACAGCAAAACAGCTGTAACGGTAACTGGTAAGCTAGCTTTAACCGGCAAATGTTTCTGTTGTTGCGCGAGGACAGTCGAGTTCTGTGAATAGCTTAGGTTAGCACTAGCCAAGTTCGGCTAACTAGCTATCGTTAGCTAAAACAGAAATGAACTGGTGGGTGAATAAAACCTGACTCCCGGAACGCAGAGACGACCAAGAAACGACGTTTTAACAATGAAAAAAAACATTTTTTTTCAGAACGTTTAACACAGTCCAGACGAATTACCTGCCATGGCGAGACAGACAGTGGAGCTTGCCTCAGTCAGTTGGTCACGATCCTGCTTCCCACTCCCACGCGCTGATTCGTGGGATCTTAACTTTTTTTTCCTCCCTCCCCCCCCTCCTCCACTCAGCCTCTGTTCACCGAGCAAAGCAGAACAATGTGTGTGTTTAAGTCAAACTGCGCGGTTCGGAGTTCCCGCTCGTCTCTTTGCTGCTCCTGGAAACATTCACTCCCCCGCGGTGGTGCTGGTGTCTCGCGCTCTCTTGCCGCCGGCTGCTCCGCATCCCAGAAGTCAATTCTTCAAACTCCCCTCGAGTCTCTTCCGCACGTGAACCAAACCCTCTTTATAATGTGCACGCGCATGACGGATGTTTTGTCAAAGATTAGAAAGGCCTAAAAGCAGGGCTCTGCAACCTTTAATACTTAAACAGAACCAAAAAATATGACTTCATCGTTTAGAAAAAATAGGACACCGATATGTATTTATGTTATTGTTATGATAAACATAATTTTTTTTTGCATACAAAAAGATTAACATACAGAGAAAATATATATTTTTCAAAATATGAAATAGTTTATAACTTTTGACAGAGGTTGACATGACATCCTTTCAAAATAAAAGACACCCTGAGGCCTCATAATCCGGTGCACCTTAATTTTGGTTTTGCTCACTGACCTCCAGTTGATTTTCTGTGGTACATGGCGCACAAAAATCTGGCATAACGTTTTCGTTCAACCTGTTAATGCGTACTGTTCTTCAACTGTTTGTGTATGAGGTCATTTAAGTCAGTTTGCTTTTTTTCTTTTTACTTTACAGTTACTTATTTAAATTAAAAACGTTTTATTTTTCTGTAACCAGAGAGCCAAATTCGTTTTGGAGCTTCAGTCAGCAGACATCTGGATTAAACCAATGGTCACACTGACCTGTTTGATACTTTTACTGCTCCGTTATACTTTAGCATGTTCATGCTTAACATTAGAAAAACTAAGTTTACTGCAAAAACGTCTTTGATTGCATTTAATTAACCTGCAAGATATTTAACAGCTAAGTTTAAAAGTTTAAGATAAATTAGCAGAAAAAAGTAAGTTTTTAAAAATTAGAACTGGTCTGATGGTATAAAATATAATATGCTAGCTGAGCAAATTAAATACTTTAAATAAAATATATAATAGAAAAATTTAAAACCTAAAAAAGGTTTAGCCTTGACCACACAGCTACATTTTTCTGGTCTCAAAAGTCAGATTTTTGTTGTTGGTAATGTTGGCTTTGTTGCCCCTCCAGATGGTTCTACTAAAAATGTGAAGGTGGTTCACAAAATCTGCAAAATCGAATTTGTTTTTAAGGTGAAGTCGTTACCCCCAGAAACCCCCCACAATTATTAATTATTTTTCAAATATAAATATACCCATCACAAACCTTTTTACCCATTTTCTTTGTGAAATTGCAAAGTAGGATGAATCAATTAAAAACTCAAAAGGAATTTATAGGTTTAAAAACTTGGAACCCATTTGAAAAATACAATCTGCTGATGCTCTTACTTTTTCCTCCCCATGTTTTTAAGTTTCTAATTAATAGGAATATGCTTTGTATTTTTCTTTTTTTATACGTGATTTCTTACTGTGGGTCCTTTTTTCTTTTTAATTTTTTTTTTATTCATAAACATCATACAGTATGCAACAAAAGTGTGAATGTCAAGGGGGGAAAAAAAGTACATTTTCAAAAATTACATTGGTTGAAATTGCATTTTTGTGTTTTTTTCTTTTTGTTTGATGATTACCATGTTGCATTCATTCGTGCAAAAAAGGTTTACAATGAAGTTTGAAGTTTTCCTTTTATGAACATGCAATTTCCCCCAAAAACGAAATGATTGTGTTATTAAAAAAACTCCAAAATGATGTATTTTCTTTGACTGCTATTTGTGCCCTTTGTGTTGCAAAACTATGTTTTGATTCCCAAATTGTTAATAAAGATTATTTTGAGGAGAAAAAAAGTAGAACATTAAACTGAATAATGACATCTAGTAACAGTTAAAGTGTATTGAAGTAAATTATAATAAGGAGTGACGTCTTTGAACTGATTAAAAGATAAAACACACATAATCCTATAGACAGAAAACCAAAACAATCACATGGAACATTGATTAACACACCAAATTAATTTAATCTGAATTAATAAATGAAAATACCAATAGAAGACAGACCAAAGACGATTTGATCTGTTGACCTCAGACTATATGTTTACTTTATAACAAAAAGTGTGTTTTCTACATGCTTGTTAGAGGATCATTGTTAAAAATGAACTGAGTTCGTTTATGGATTTAGCAAAGACGGAGGAACTTCCAAATATTCTGAGCAGCAAAAGAATGCAAGCCTTGACTTGGGCAGGCAGGAGCCTCAATTTCAAGGAGAACATGTCAGAACCTTCATCTTCCTCAAAGAAAGCACTCACATTGAACATGGGGGGGGGGGGGATTGCTGCACATCACCTGAGACACAGGAATGTGAGGAATGCTGTTGGGTTTGGAAAAAGAGGCAATCATAGTCATTAGCCCTCTTGGCATGTTGATCAAAGAGCTTTCTTTTTTTTCTTTTTTTTTTTTTTTAGCAAACACGGCTCATATTCAAACAAGCACTCTCACTAAACGTTAACGTGATGACATCACACACGTCCCTGACCTCCAAACCTGCAGAGAAAAACAAGTATTACATTACAACTGGCAGTGATGACATTTCAAATTTGACTAAACAATCACATTTGTCAGGATTTGCAGTCCTTAAAGCAGCTGAGGGTGAAACGTTTTTCAGCAGAAACTGCCATCTGCAGCATTTTACTGTCAAATGGCATTCCCTTCTAAAGCATTGCTTTCTTATTCCCTCCATGTATCACCGAGGTCATATGTACAGTGGGGATTGAAATTTTGGACACCTCAGGTAAAAAGCTGTATTCATGTTCTTAAAGACGCCAAGAAAAGATGGAGAAATCTCCAAAAGGCTTCAGATTAGATACAGAAAAAAAAGTAGGCTTTATTTCCATCATTTACCCTTTCAAAATAACAGAAAACAAAATAATGGCGTGTGCAAAAGTTTAGGCACCCTGCAGAGTTAGTACGGTACCCTGTAGCCTACACATTATAAGAATGTCTGATCTGTAATCCGATGCTTTTTGGAGATTGTTCCATCTTTCCTTGGCTTCTTTGAGCACATGAATACAATTTTTTACCTGGGGTGCCCAAACTTTGGATCCCCACCATGAGATCCAAACCCGCGTTTCACAGGGCAATGACTCATTAGAAACCCTCTGGATGGAGTGGTGGAGATCCCTCCGAGTTAGCAGTTGGCAGTGTTATGTAAGACTATCTCCAAGCTCAATCCACCATTCCCCATCTTCAACTGTTGGGTCTGTGTCTGAAATGCTTCCCTGTCAGCTGTTTCCATGTGGGTCTTTGGAGAGAAACCAGGAGGCCGTTTCTATAAATGATCTCAGATCAGATTCCAATTTACATGCAGGCTTTGAAAATGCGGATGTTTCTGTTTTTGGTAGCGTGTGTCAGTAGGTCAGTCATACTGATGACGGTAGAGCCGGTTGTGCAGCAGATGAGTCTTCATTTATTGGAAATATTCGACTCCGACCACGTTGTTGTGCCATGTTGGAACTAGCTCCCCTGGAAAAAGAGCTCAGTGTCTTCAGCTCTCTGTTGTCTTGGCAAAACCTTAACATTCATCCTGTGAATTGCAGAAGGTAGTTTGGGAAAAGGGTTTGCATGGTATGACAGAGGGATTCATCCAATTCACATCCAAAAACCTTTTAGAAACTAAAACATTAAGTAAAGGGTCATTTGTTTTACACTGAGTGAAAATGACCACTTGTTGGATGTACTTGAGAAAATGTTGCTTTGTTAATACCAGGGCCCATCAACTGTCCAGAAAAATGTCAAGACTTGAAGTTTTTCACCTAAAATGTAAAAAAATATGTATAAATATAATGAAAACTGTAATTATATAACGATTTTGCACAACCATGAATCAGTCCATCCAAAACCAAATGAGATACGTGCTTGCAATCAAAAATCATTTTAGAAAGACTAGCTGTTTGAGGAATGACTTTACGGCGATAGCACAACATCAGATATCACATTAGCGCCGTTGGTTAGAGTTATTGGATTCTGCAGGAAGCGAATATGCCACAATCCAAGAAAAAAATATATAATTTTTCTGTTTGTTGTCTTTCATGACTCAATTCCTTTGTTATGTTCATGAAATCAGCTACAGGCTTACAAAATACAAGAAAAACCTCTTTTGTCAATTACCTCCAACAACTTGGGTTTTCCAAATTTGAGAACTTGTATCTGATTATTGAATAAAAAACAGAATTTAAAAGAAAAATTTCCAATCTCTTCTGTGTTTAATCTTGGTTCATGTTAAAAGGAAAGTTATTAAAAGTGCTTTGTTGTTATTTTCTGCTTCCGTCAGTCTGTCACACCCCCTGTTGTTCTCCCTTATGGCCACTAGAGGGCCACCAACTACAGAAGACTTGCAAAACTGTGAAGTAGATTGTCAAAATGGGACATTTTTTGATATATATTTTGCATCTATTCATCTCATTTCAAAAACTGACAAAAATGCATTAATGCTTAATACTTAATCGATTCAATAATTTTTGAAAATGACCGTTTTTACCATGTGCACAGTGCATTTTTGACATTATTTCATTTTGTGGAAAGATCTAAAGACCACTGGTGAATTCTGAAAATGTCCTAGATACATTAGAATATTCTCACTATTTAAAAAAATGTACCTTTTTACTTAAATAGATAATTTAGATAGATTGCAGCTGTTTCTGCAATGAGTTGTTAGTTCAATTTATTTAAACCTTTTTAGTTGTTGACGTAACCCATTCAAGCTACTGGTAGACGTATTCTGGCCAAATTAATATGAAGATTCAATAGATACATACAGAATAAGTGTTCATAACAGCAGATGCTTGAGGATTCACATTAAGATACCAGAAGAGTTTTTTAGACAAATTATTATCACTTTTATCAAAGTCAAAAGTGAACACACGCTAAGATCACCATGCCTTTAAACAATTTTGGAAACTCCAGGTGATGATGTCATCTCTTTGGAAGCTTCTGATACGTTTATTGACAGCATTTTGACTTTGATAAAAGTAGTACAAACTTGTACAAAAACTACCCTAGTTTCATTATTCTGACATTTAGCAAATAGAAATAATTTTGTTTATTGTAATTAACCTAAATCTGCAAAGTTTACTTTTACTTCATGTGTGACGGTGAGAGAGAAAAAATACGTGTGTTTTTGAGTGGTGTATTATCTGAAAAAAGTTACCCATTAAAATCAGAATAATTCATGTTAGCACTGACTATTGCTCCATTTTCAGGGACTATGCTGGCTGCTGTTTTGCAATCATTTGAAACACAATGCAAGGATGAGGAAGTCTATAATGTGGTCTAGTCTCAAGTCTTTGCCTGCATAGTTGCAATAGTCTCTGGCCAGAACCTGTCATGTTTTTAAATATTTGTTGCTACTGTGCTATATCACCATCCTTCTTTGTGTTCCAGTCAACTCTATCCTACATGCTGCTGATTATCTGGATCAACATGCTAAGTCAATCAGATCCTGGAATCACCTTATCCAGGTAATCAGCTGCATGTGGGACAGAGATGTCTGGAAATTGTCGGGTTGGAGGACCACAATTCTTAGCGCTGCTATGAGTAACTGCTGAAAAACAGAAGAGTGATGAAGCAGTCATTCACACACAACACAGCTTTTCTCATCAACCAGTTTTCTTTAAATGTCTCACTGATCACAGCAGTTTCTGGTTTTAGACCAAAAACCACAAATGCTCCTCAGCAAGTCTATTTAGAATCAAACAGGGCAGGCCTTGATGAAAATCTGTTTTTATCATGTTCTTGTTGCATTTTTCTAATGATGGAGGTTAAAGTATAAATCAAGAAAATGCAGTTTAAAATAGCTTTTGTGAGTATTACTTTATTCGAATCGTTGTGAATCAGGAGCAGACAAACAAGCTGTTTGAAAAAAGATTGTATTTGTGATATAGAAACTAAAATGGGAAGGCCACAAGCGCCCTGCTCAGCTCAAATCTGATGCATCCACTTGCAGATGACTAGATCCTGTCACGTCTTTGTTGTCCTTGTCTGAGCTGGCATCGGGCTCAAAACTTCAATATTGCTCACCATTTTTGCTGCACCTTGGGTTATGAGGAGGTTTAAAGTCCCACTCTGTTCATCTTTTGTAAAAGTGTTCACATGATATTTTAATTACGACTATTTCCTTTCTATGCAAACTTAAAAAAAAAAACTGAGTTGTTTTCTCAGACATATTTTCTGGAGAGCAGCAGTAGTTCATTACAAATTCACCTCCAAGATTTGGGTGCAGCTGTTGCTGTGGCGCAAGCCTGCCCCCACTTCCTGTCATCCAACTGTTAAAACTCTCTCCCGCTAGCTTTGAGCTCCCTAAACCCCCATCCTAACATTAGCGGTGCATCACAAATGTGAGCTCTGGTGGATGAAATCAGACAAAACATATACAGAGCTTTTTCCAACTGCATTTTTACGTCTGTTCCTGATTCACAACTATTTGAATGAAGAAATACTCAGAAATACTATTTTATTTGTCCTCCATCATGAGAAAAATGCAACAAAAACATGTTAGAAACATTAAAAAACAGGATTTTTATTGCAGTGGGTCTTTTAGGGAGAATGTGTAAACAGAGAGCTCTCGCCACAGGGGAGGGGAAGGAGGGGAGGGGTTGTCAAAGTCCCGCCCACAACTGAGAGACAAATTGACTAATGAACTCCTGCCGCTCTGCAGAAACTATGTCCAAGAAAACAACACAGGTTTTGGCTAACAATGGCTCAATCATGACTAAAAGACCTCTGGGAACGTTTTTACAACTGATCAAAATGTGATCAGAGTGAGAATTTAAGATTGAAAAAACAAACTCGACATGAAACCATCTTCTGCAGGTTAGATGCATCCACAGAAATTAATGTTGCAAATCTGCATTTCTTTCATGCAGAGACTGCAGAAAGTGCTGCTATGTGGAGATTGCAGCGTCGGCCGCCCCCTCCCTGTGCAGGCGGTGCTGCTCCAGGTCGGGAAGGGAGTGTCCCGGACGCACGGCCCCCCCAGCCACACTGCGGCTCTTCTCTCCACCGAGTTGACGCCTCTCCGGTCCCGCTGCAGCTCGGAAGCCTTAGCGCTCAGGTCCAGACCCGTCCACCCAGCTGTCCCACCACCACCTCCACCTCCAGGTAGGCTGGGGGGTCCGTTACTCGGCTCCGTCCGTCCGTGTGCTGCGATTGAATCTCGGCTAACGGCTCATCCAGAAGCCGCTAGTCTATTCCGGAGCTGCGGATCCGGGCCTGACTCACACAACCGGGTCCCGAGAGAGATCTTTGGACCTCTGTGTTTTCTGAAATGGTTTAAACCGCGATTTCGTATGTTTTCGTGTGACGTAGCCTCTGTGGAAATCCTGACGTGACGTCAGATGTGGATCTTCTTCAAACGTTTTTTTTTAACGTAAAGCTGCATTCGCAGATGACTGCAGCTCTCTGTGGAGATCAGCTCCTCACAGACGTCATGTGTGGTTGTCATGGAGACTGTTTTGAGGACGTTCAGTCATAACATCCTTTAGGTTGTTTACTGCAGCTTTCATCAGATGAAGTGTCAGATTATCCCCATAATGCATAGACTGCATGCATTGTCTGTTGGCATGAACTCACCACAGATCCCAGACTCTTCAAACCAGATCCTTCTTTATATTCATCCTCCCTTTAATTGATTTCACAGCCAATGCAGGAAAAAAACAAAGTATTTTGTTCACCTCAAACATTTTTCTGTTTACCAAACAGTGACCAATGAGTGGCGTGTTGACCCCTCACCCTTTAAAACCTTTTCCATGACGCTTTTCATGGAAAAAACTTATTGAGGGTTTTGAGTTTTCAGTTTGCGCTCTGATTTGATTTAGAAATTAGTGAGTCAGATGATTTAGTTCAACAAGGACAAGCCGATGCATAAAAAAAGAATCTGTCCATATTTGGAGACACAGCAACAGCACTTTTTAAAATAGCAGTTTATGTAGAATAAATGAGTAATTACCATTGACTGTAAATGAGAACTGGAGGAAGTGAGTGTGATGTCAATCATAGAAATTGACTTACTTCCAGCGATAATAAAATGTCAATTCAGTCTCCATTTTTATGCGATTCATATGCCACCATGTTGGATTTAGACAACATCACTGAGCAGTGATTGGTCCGAGTCGGTCTAAGTCATAATTTCTATGGCAACTGCTCTCAATCAGGCAACCAATCAGGAGTGAGCTTGTTGGATGGCCACACCCCTACCACTTAAAAACATGCTACACGAAATCTTTCTGGGGGCGTGCGGGCACCACCCACGTTTATTGAGGTGGCGGATTGGCCAGTTCATAACTTGAATATCTTGCAATAAACAAAAAAGTAGGTCTATGGGAATTTGGGTTCCTGAACTGAAGTAAATTCAAAATCCAGAATTTATTAATCATAATTTTGTTTAGGGAATTAGAAGAACAGTTTAAACCTGTCTGAACTAGATAAATAGTATTTGCTAAATCTTGAGTGACCTGTAATGAACCGTGTTCTTGGAAAGCTAAATTCAGTTAAACTTGCCACACCCAGGGCTGCTCCTTCCCTCACCTGTTTACCTGTCTGACAGCGTAAAGCACACAATATGATTCTTGAAAGCAGACATTATTGTGGTCTTCTAATGAAAGTCAAAAACTTCTGTCAAGAAGTTACAAATCCATTCACAAAGGGGTCCAGGGGTCCATAGTTTTGAAAACCTGCAACAGTGGTGCACCATAAGTATCCTCAGAAGATCCACCCAGACGGTCATAAAAGTACCAGAAGGACATGTGAAGATAATAGGTAATAATACAAAAAAAGGAAATTTTCCACAGAAATCCCAGACATGCACGCTCTGAGTTTGGGTCACAGTTCAGCAGGATTACTCTCCATATTGTCTGTTACATCCACAGCAAACTTTTGTTCAGAGCAGCTGGTTTTGGCAAGGTGTGCTAAAGCTATTATTGCTGCAAAGCATTGCTTTCGGTTTGAGGCACAGCTAAATCATCTTCTCATGATTGACATTTTTAGTTTTTATTTGAATCCTGTTCTATCCCTGTGGGTTTAAACTGTATTTTAATTCTCAGGAAGCAATCGAAACTTTTTGACACTAAAGTTATGATCTTATGGGTGTCCCTTCAGACAACCACAAATCTAAACCATGAAGAACTGCTTTATTTTAATGACTTTCTAAAGAGCCACTCCAACAAAAGTCATGTTTTTGATGCTTTAACATGTATTCTCATGATGGAGAACAATTATAAAGAAAACTAAGCTTAAAATTGCATTTTTGAGTATTTGTTTATTGAAATTGTGAATGAGGAGCAGACAAAAAATATTTGTGATCTAGAAAATATGCTGAGTGGGCCACAAGCTCCGTGCTCCGCTCCATTCTGATGCATCCGCTTTTCGACGTCAAGACACATGTTCGTCTTCCTCATCCTCATCCCAGCTGGCATCTGGCTCAAAACTGTTTGGCTGGATAGCTCCAATGTTGCTCATAATTTTTGTTGCACTTGTAATGTTAGGTTTGGGCTGTACGCTAGCAGGAGCGCATGTAAACAGAGAACTCTCAGCAATGGTGAAGGGAAGGAGGGCGGGTTTGCCCTACACCAACGGTCCCACCCACAAAACAGAGTCTGATTTCTAATAAACTACTTATCTCTTTCTGTTCCAGAAAAAAACAACACAAAAATATTACATAATCATAATGAAAGATCACTGGGGAAAGTTTTTAAAAGGTGATCGGAGTGGGAGTTTAAAAGAATCAAAACCACTGATGCTTTGCAGTGAAGCTTGGAACTTTTACAGTTGACTGGATCATTGTCTGTGTTTCGTCAGCTGTGGAAATCTAAAGCCACACCCTAGGATTTAGATGGCTTTTACCCAGGACAGGGGAGAACTTCAAATTCCATTTACTATTTTTAGTGTCTGAGCAAGATTCTTTATTAATTTAAGCAATGGCTTGTTTTTCCTCGAGTTTTCAGATACATACTTTCTGAATTAACCGTCTCCTTAGATATCTATTCATCAGTAACTCTGTTTGCAAAGCCGTGCAGTTTGCTGCTCCTTCTTCTAGTTGTCAGGGAGGCTGTTAAATAGTCTGTGCAGACGTCGGATGTTTCCTGGCCCAGCAGCCCACCAGAGGCCAAGAGTGGCATGCATGGAGAAAATGACTCATCAGAAAGTTGCTGTCTTCCTCAAAAAGGGATGTTCTTCTAAAAATGAGTGTGGGTGGTAAGAACGAGAAGATCTCTGCAGACGGTAGTTCAGGTTTGCTTTGGAAAGCTGAGGCGTTACAGTTGTTACACAGCAGATCACGTTTGGGTTTGGGCCTCAAGTGAAGCTAACAAAACAGAGCAACTGGTAAAAGTGGGGGAGGGGGCCGCATATCTGAGGCTGGAATGGCACCCTCACTTTGTTTGTTTGGAATGGAAGGGGTGGCAGGTGTGCCCACTGATGGAGGGAGCCCAAAGACCACCATTGGCTGTGCAGAGCAAGGGAGGGAGCAGACGGCAGCCTCCATCTGCTTTCCCAGCATGTCTGTGAATAAGCAGTAACCAATCATCATGTGACATGTTCTATTTACGCCCGCTGCTGCATGAATGTTGAGTCAGAGTCAGAGCCCCCCCCCCACCTGAGTCACTTTAACCATCTCTGACAGCCCAGGATGTGGTTTATGCCTAAGACAGTCTGCTGTCATTTTTTTTACTTCCTTTTGTTTAAAATGCATAATTGCATTCAAACATACTCTGTTCTCTCTCTGTGTTAACTTAAAGAAAAGATAAGAAAATGACAGTCACAAATGGTTTAGAGCCTGTTGATTATAAACCAGAGAGACACTTACATCACACTGTCTGGATTACTTTTAACAGATGATACTGATAACTTTTGTTTTGCATTTTGTGTTAGTGGTGCTTCTTTAGTTTTTTCCCCTTTCAAGATGTCTAAAAGCTAACTGTTAGGCATCTTTTTAGCAAAATAGCTTTCTTGAAGTTTGTATAAGACTGTGCTGCCTACTAAAAAGGCAAAGTTATGCTAAAATAGTATCTTCATTTGCATAAGAGCGTGTTCTGAGTACACTCTTCTGTACTGGTAATGATACATTTTTAATATGTTACCAAAATGCAGAAATAATAAATTGTGGTTTATCAAGGTTTATTGTATGTTGAGTGATAATGGTTATGGTAGGCTGGTCAGGGAACAGGAAGTCAGTTGTTTGATGATGAATAAAAGCAAAGCAAACACTGCATCACATTAAAGTAGTTGAGCTTTGAAATGAAACAGACATGTTTTACTAGACAACAACTACTTTGCACTGACAGAAAGAAAGCTGTTATATTTTAGCAAAGCAAAATAAAAATCTGACTGTTTTGTATTATATATTATGTTAGGGTTGAAATCTATTGCGATATAGTCTCACAATAAGCATTTTGCTTATCATGCCTTGAGCACAATCTATCCATCAATCTATCTTCCATTCTGTCTTATCGTGTGTAGTCCATTGGCCCTGCAGCTCGCGTGACTAGTGGGTGGTAGTCAGTAACAGAAGCTTCTGATACCTTCAGTTTCAACGCAGCTTCAAACTGGATACCCCATAGTCAAAACCACTGACTGTATATGAGAACTGGACAGAGTGAGTGTGACATTATCCATAGAAAATGCCACACTTAAAAGCTCCAACCAAATGTCGCCTCTGCTGGAGTTTGTATTTTGTTTTTGAAGAGTTTACTTAGAAAAAAAATGTCGCCCTTTTTTTCGGTATGGACATCGCCGTGTTCAAACCAGAATTTATCAGTAAGCAGTGATTGGTCAGTTAGTTTGAGTCATTATTTTTATGGTAATCACTCTTGTCAATCAGGAGTGAGCTTATTAAAGGGCCACGCCCTTACCACTTGAAAGCAGGCTCTGGAAAATTTGGCAATTAACTTTTTTTTAGACGTGAGACCACAATACTTTTATTACAAGATGCTTTTTGTGGCGCATCAATAGATTAATCTATGCTAGGAGGAATGACATATTTTCTGGTCATCAAATAATTTAGCAATTTGTTTGACAGAATTTCTGAACCTAGTTGTATTTGTTTCCAATTTTGGACAAATTTTCATGTTGGGTTTAGGCTAAAACGGACTAATGCTGGGCTAAGTAGCTAACCATAGAAACAAGCTAGGATGTTTCTACTTAAATAATTATTTTAGAGCTCGAAAAAAAACTTCTCTGTACTGGTAATAATATGTTTAATTTGTTACCACAATGCAGAAATAACAATTTATACTTAATCAAGGTTTATTGTGGGTTCAGTGAACATGGTTATTGTGGGCTAATCAGCGAACAGGAAGTCTCTGTTGTTTGATGATAAATAGAAGTAAAACGGACTCTGGATCACATTAATGTAGTTGAGTTTAGAAATGAAACAGACAAATTTTAACAGACAACAACTTCTTTGCACTTACAGTTGAAAAGAAAATGTCTATTTTGTGTTATACTCTAGGTTTGAAATCCAATATGTTGATGTAGTCACATGTTAAATTTTTTTAGAGCTTTGTCATTGGAAAACTATTGTTTTGACTCAACCTAACTCTTAAGTATATTTCATAATTCTAAAAACAATTCTAAGGGCCTTGTTGCCCTTAAAGTTTACACCCCTGCAGCTGGTGACTCCAAATTATCATCTTAACAGGTACACAGTGAGATTTGAACCGTGTAGGACTACTTTGCATTTGACATTTTTTAGCTCAACCACCTTAAGGTGCACCTACAAACTTTGTTAAACCAATTTTCTGTCCCAGTTTTGTCTTTTTCCATTAGCATTCACAGAACTAACATGCTCCATGGTGTGCAGACGGTTTGTCCTCTTACCAGTCCTTGTTAACTTTATTATTTGTGTAGATACTCAACCTTTAACCATTTATACTTAAAAGATATTGGTCACCGTAGAGGCTTGTAAGATCATTACAGTATACAGATGCTTGTGGATGATCACAGGTCTTAACAGGAACTGATCTGGTGCTTTTCCTGATTTTATATTATGACTTGTGTCCAGACAGGAACTTTGGAAAACCTATACAATACAACTTGTCTGTGATTATTTAATCCATGTGAAGAACTGAAAAAAGTATATATAATTGCACCAATATTTAAAGCTTCTCAATTCATTTGTGTTCATGCATTACATTAACTTTCAATACAGCACTAAATCTGTTTATTTGTTACTAAATGATCATTACACATAATAGAAGGCCTTGTTTGCATTTTGGATGCTTCTTCAAAATAGAAAACAAGTTTGATGGTTGTCAGAACTTGCTCTGTGAAAGTATTTTGCTTATCATGCCTTGAGCATAATCCATCCTGTGCAGTTCATTGGCCCGGCAGCTCACCTGGCTAGTGGGTGCTGGTAACAGACAGTTACAGAAGCTTCTGATACCTTCAGTTTCAACGCAGCTTCAAGCTATAAGTAAAAGTGTCTAAGTCAAAACCATTGACTGTACCGGTATTTGAGATCTGGACAGAATGAGTGTGACATTATCCGTAGCAAATGGCTTACTTCCAGCTCCAACCAAATGAAGTCAATTCAGTTGCTTTTTTTTTTTTTTGGCGGTACAGACATCACCGTGTTGGAACCAGAAATCATCAGTGAGCAGTAATTGGTCTGAGTCATCATTTCTATGCTAACCACTTTTACCATTCAGAAGTGGGCTTGTTGAAAGGCCACACCCCTACCACTTGAAAGCAGGCTCTGGATAATCTGTCAACAAAATCTTTTGAACGTTGCAAACTTTTACTGAGACATCTGATTGGACAGTTTATAACTTGAATAAATTGTGATGAAGAAAACTGTAAAAAAAGAGGATTATCAAGGACATGTTTAAAAAGGTAGTGGATCAAGAATGGGAATTCTGACAAATGGAATGAGTGAGTTATAGCTGTTTTTTTCTCAATAGAAGCCAAAGGGATTTTGGCTTTTTGGTACCTGACTTCCTGTTTGGAATGCTGGTGGGGAGGGGACACTCAGTCCAGTTTTTTTATATGGTCAATGGTCAAAACAATGGTTGCGTTTACTTGTGCAGACTATAATTACATTTCCTGACTGCATGGTAGAGTAGTGGTTAGCACTCTTGCCTCACAGCAACAAGGCCCCTGGTTCAAGTCTCTCGGCTAGGGGAGTTAAACCAGAATACCAATGGGGGGCCTTTCTGTGTGGAGTTTGCATGTTCTCCCTGTGCATGCATGGGTTTTCTCTGGGGACCCTGACTTCCTGCCACAGTCCAGAAACATGCTTCATAGATTAATTGGTTGCTCTTAATTGTCCCTAGGTGTGAAGGTTAGTGTGCATGGGCGTGGGATTTGTGGCCCTGCGACAGACTGGCAACCTGTCCAGGATGTCCCCTGCCTTTGCCTCCAAGTGGCTGAGATAGACTCCAGCAGCCCCGTGACCCCGAAAGGGACAAAACGGGTTTAGAAGATGTTTCTTTTTATGTCATAGCAACCTTTTTGTTGTGGTATCAGGGAAACATGGTCTAAAAACAGATTCCTGCTGCAGAAATCATTTGACAAACCTAATTTTCTAAAGAAAAGGGCAGCTGGATAAAAGTTGCAGTACTGTAAATGGGTTACAGGTGTTTAACTAACCTGCTTTCTGAGGGAAACCGGACTACTTGACCACTTATCTGTTTAGATATACAATACATATACTTGCATATTAAAAACCTGGTTTTCACAGCTCCACTGTATTACATATTACACTTCTGATCTTTTGTCAATGCATTAAAAAGCAGCCAATGTTTATTTTCCCTATTCAGCTGATATAACACCATTGGAGTTGAAGACCAACTCCAATGGAAATGGTATCTTTTGTGTTTTTAACATTTTCTTGTTGCACTTTATAAAATAGTATAAGATTAAAACTGTGTTTTTGAGTACTGTATTTCTTTTTTCAAATTATTGTGAATCAGGACAGACAAAAAATGTAATTTCTACGTGACTGAAATGGGAGGGCTAAAGTATCTCTGCTCCGCTCCTTTCTAATGCGTCCACTTAAAAAAAAATAAATCCATGTACGTCTTTCTTTTCCTCGTCTGAGCTGGCATCTGGCTCAAAACTGTACGGCTGAATGGCTTCAATATTGATCGCTATTTTTGTTGCACCGCTAATGTTAGGTCGGGGGTGTGAGGGACTGAAGACTAGTGGGAGAAAGTGTAAACAAAGGGAAGATGGGATGTCAGCATAGGCTTAATTCTGCACCAACGTTCGCACCCAAAACTCTGAGGCCAGTTTCTGATGAACTATTGCTGCTCTGCTCATGATGATGTTCTAAACGACACCGATTTTCTTTTGCCTGAAAACTGCATAATCATAATTAAAAGACCACTGGAAAGGCTTTGAAAAAAGATCAAAAGATGATTGGAGTGAGACTTCAAGGAATAAGGTTACTCTTGTGTATGTACACGTGTTAGCTGGTTTCTCTGGAAAATAGATTACTTAAGTGCATGTAAAAACACACTCATTGGGGTTAAAGGGGTGGCTTTGGTGCAGAGGAAACCAAATTGACTGAGCTCATGTGCCTAAGTGTCCTTGGGCAAGACAGTCAACTCCACATTGTTCTTGGTGGTTATAGGTTGGCGCCAGTGTTCTGCAGCACTGCCGCCATATGTGTGTGAATGGGTGTGTGTACAGGACTGGGACTGTAAAGTGCTTTGGGCCTTCTAAAAGGTAAAGCACTAAATACATATACACCATTTAACATTTAAAGAGTAAATGAGCATTTTGTCGCTGAATCTTCTGGTCTTAACATGAGACGCTGGTGTTCGTTTTCCCAAAAGGAGAGCACACAGAGAAAAGACATCCCAACGCTGTTCGCATCTTTCCTTTTCCAGAGTGAGGAACAGACTCCTGCCGTGTTTGTGGGTCGACACAGGCCGAGAAAGAATGGCCGCCTCTCGTTGAAGCGGGGATGTTAGTCATGCAAACTGGAGGGCAGCCGCTCCAAGAAGCCTTCCTGTGGAAAACCCAAACTGTTCATGTTTTGAACTGCATGACCTCCAGTTTAACTAGCTAATAATAAGTCTTCAGAGCTCAGTCTCAAAGAGTTTTCCATGTTTGAAGGCCTTTTCAACCCGCGTGTAAGCAAACACAATTTAAACCATTGTTGAAAGAAAAACATTGTTTACAGACTCTGTTTACCGTCCAAACTCACAGTTAATGTGGTTTGTGTGGGCAGGATTCTATATGCAAAAGCAGAGGAGGAAAAAATAAATATTTAGGAAAAAATTTCTGGAACAAATAGTTATAACTTACCTGTTTGCTGTGCCCTCCATGAAAAGTGGAGTGAACAATAACGCTGACTCTGTGCCGCAAATCCTCATTATGCATCCGTATAACCCGTCCTTAGAAGATAAACATCTCCAACATGTCAGCATCAGCTGACGTCCCACTTTTGTTGCTCGTTATAGAATTACAGTCTCCTCAGACACATGACAAAAAAGATAAATCAGATAAATCTGAGGCTCTTAAGGTGGTGATTCACAGACACCTACTTGAAGCCCCTTGACTTGGCGCCAGCTGTCTTCCTTGCTGTCAGATATGGTTGAAGGGTGTTGTGGTTCATACATTTATCAGGGCGTTTGTTATACAGGTTAATAATTAGCAAAATTTCTTGGAATTTCGTGGAAGACAGACAACAGCATAAAGCTTACATTAGTATTTCTAGTTGACTGTAGGTTTAATGCCTAAAAGTCCCAAACTAACTCACCATCACCATGGTCTTTTGTCCTTTGCCATTAAAGACAAGGATTTAGCCAAATGACAAAATGCAGAAACATCTGTTTGAAATCTTTTTATATTTATTTGCATGTTTTATCTGCCAACACAGGATTTCCTTGTGCTGCCCTACAGGGGAAATGCCCTTTGCATAGGGAATTGGTGAATCACTCTCATGTATTAATATCTAACTTCCACCCAAAGGTTTATCATTGTATCCATGACAACAGATGACTACTGAGAGGAGTGGCTTTGCTTTTCATGCCAAACAGTTCCGCAAATATTACATCCCGGTCTCACTTTCTCGCTGCTCTTCCACCCATGTGCTGCTCAGCTCTGTGACTTCTCCACAGGCAGGATGGCAGCACAGCACCCAGAGTTTGAGCGGGCCGGTAAGAACCCAGGCCTCCAGGTGTGGCGGGTGGAGAAATTCAACCTGGTGCCCGTTCCAGAGAACCTGTACGGTGGATTTTACACCGGAGATGCCTATCTGGTTCTTAACACCATCAAACAGCGCTCTGGCCAGCTGCAGTACGACCTCCACTTCTGGCTGGGTGAGTTCAGTGAGACACAGAGAAGTGCATTCTGGGATAAATGTTTTGCATTTTTGTTTGTTGGAACAAACTTTTTGACTTGCAAAGCAGCTCTGGAACCGTTTCCTTATGAACTGCATCTATGAGACAAACAACAGGAAAGACTTATGAACTATGAGATGAAATATATGAGTGCTGAGGACAAGCCTTAACCCTTGTGCTGTCTTAGATGACCCCACCCTTACATTCACATGTTATTCCTACCATGACAAAGGTGGATAAAGGTGGAAAGGATTTCATGTAATCCAGTGAAACCAGTGAAGATCACAAATCATTGAAGAAAAAAGATTCAGCGCACTGTCTTGTGGGGTCTAGATGACCCAACTCCCAATGTTAAAGTGCCTAGGATAGGACAAGCTTTAAGTAGACTTGCCGGAGGTCTTACAAAAAGAAAAAACACCAAAACGTTTTAGGTCACATCTACAAAGCCTCAGGTCATAGGGTAAAAACCCAGTGCACTCAGTCGGTCATGGCTTCATCTTCATCTTTCATTTATCAACATGCAGATGGTATAATGCCTATTTTCCAAGAATTCATTTAGTGACAAATAGTTTTTCATTAATTTTAAATTCATTATTTCTTCTGAAACCAAACATCTGAGCTGTGTTCACTAAGCTGCACAGCAAGCAGGCTCCTGGTTTTCCTGGTGTCAGTGACTTTGATGGTTCTGTCCAAGCCCGGTGTCACCTGGTCTGAGTCCAAGTCCTGCAGTGAAGTGCTGATCAACTCGAATTGGGATCTATCAGTGAAGCATTGTGCAGATAAGCTGTTCACGCAAAAAAGGTTCACACAGCAAAAGCAGAAGTCAGTCAACTGTCATCATTCAATTCTTTAGAAGTGTCCATACAGTCGACTCTAGATTGACTTAAAACTGCACTTTTCAAAGGTTTAAATGTTTTACACATGGAAAGAGGTGTTGGAACAACACAGTCTGTAGTTAAATTTCAACACAAAAGTGTGACTTTTATCACAGTAGTGTTTAGTGTCAACAATAAACACAACCAGGGATTTTCTTACCGGTCTGAATAAAGTTTAAATAATTTTAACACTATAAAAAGGGTTATATCTAATCCCACAGAATAATGCTTGACAGTTGATTTAAAATTAAAATGCTACTATAAGTTATAAATTAATAAACACATAACATCAGCCTCATAAAACCACGCAAAAATGGTAAAATAAGGTGTTCTTAAATATGCTTACATAGCGCTTTGCCACCTGCTCTAAGCCCAAGGTGCTATACAGTCTCGGTCCCATTCACCCACACACACTCACATTCTCACACAGATGGCGCCAACCTGTGACCACCAGGAGCAACATGGAGTTCAGTGTCTTGCTCTAGGATTCTGACATATGGGCAGGCAGGGCAGGAGGTTAGCTGCTTTACCTCTGCACCACGGCTGCATCCAAAACTTGGAGCTTGACCTGAAGTGTAGTGGTAACTGTATTTTTGGACTTTGAGCCACATAGATAGTTTCTTAAGCAATGTTTTCTGGGATTGTTTGCGATGCTAAATGCAATGCTAGCAATAGAAGCTATATTATCTTTTTTTTAAATTTTTTGTAACAAGTGAGGTGAAGCGGTTACTAAGTCATTGAAGGCGAGTAAAAAGGTTTTGCTTTGGGATGGTGAGGGCAGGAGCGGGTATAGAGGAGGCCGCAAGCAGGGGTGGGTAGAACCTCCAACACCGCCCGCGGCTTTAATTGTCTTTATTCCTGAACAAAAATACCCACTTCATCATTATTTGTGAGGGGATAGATGAATCTCTGATGCACCTTCAATAGCTAAGCTATGAACTTCTAATAGTTTTTCAATTCTGTTGTAGTTTGTCTTTAGCATGCTATCTAACATAGTTCGATTTAAATCGACTAGTGTTGATTTGATTCTAAGCTCTTACCACACAACACCAACAAGAAAATTCTAATTCTTACATGTATCAAATCAAACATTTAAATGGTGGTCAGCAAGGACATGGTTCAGATCCTTTCAGGTGGTGGATTTGTTGTTGAACATTTTCATTTATTTAATTTATTTAACCTTTATTATCAGATTTAAAAAAAAAACATGCTGCTTCCTGTCACCTTTCAGGTGACTCCTGCTCTCAGGATGAGAGCGGCTCGGCGGCCATCTTTACCGTCCAGATGGACGACTTCCTGGGGGGGAAACCCATCCAGTACCGCGAGGTGCAAGGACACGAATCCAAGACTTTCCTGGGCTACTTCAAGTCAGGAATCAAATACATGGTGACACGATTCATTCTGAACCAAAGGAGAGGATTCCTACTTTTAAACATTTGAACTCAAAGGTAAAATGAACCGTCTGTGTTCCAGCAAGGAGGCGTGGCATCTGGGTTCAAGCACGTGGTCACCAACGAGGTGTCGGTGCAGCGATTGCTCCAGATCAAAGGTCGTCGTGTTGTCAGGGCAACAGAGGTGGCCGTCGGCTGGGACAGCTTTAACCAAGACGACTGCTTCATCTTGGACCTGGGAGATGTGAGTTCAATTCCCCTTCGTTCAGTGTGTTTTGCAGCAGGGAGTGTGGCTGATGCATCAAATAGGAAAAGAGCAACACTGATTGTTTGTCGGATGTTCTCTCCTCAGGAGATTTATCAGTGGTGCGGCTCGCAAAGCAACCGCTTCGAAAAGCTGAAGGCAACTCAGGTTGCCAAGGACATCCGTGACAACGAGCGCAGCGGGAGGGCCCGCGTGTACGTCTGTGATGAGGGGATGGAGAGGGAGCAGATGCTGAAGGTGACAACACAAAAACAAACCTTTGCAAACTGAGGACTGGGATCGTTTTGTTCCAATTGAGGCTTATGTTTGCAGGTTTTGGGACCCAAACCAGACCTGCCCGCTGGTGCCTCCGATGACATCCATGCTGATGTTTCCAACAGGAAGAGCGCCAAACTGTACAAGGTGAGAACGTAACGCTCTTTATCAAGAACTCTAATGCGACTTTCACTCGGGGCTTGGAACCCCGCATTCGAGCGACCACTTCCAGAGAAAAGTCTGTGTAAACGCGTGAATCTGCACATTTCAGACCATGTTCAAAACTCTTTCGTTCGCAATGCAAGTTCTTACGGTCGTTTGCTTGCTACATACAAAATGTGCAGTTGAGCAAGCGATGCAAGTTAAAGCAGTTGAACTTCTTCCTGTACCAGTCCCCAGCCTGGATAAAATACAGGGTTGTGTCAGGAAGGGCATCTCTACCAAACCACCCATGCAAATCAGTAACTGTGCGAAACTTCAAAATTCTAGAAATGTCAAAAAATAACAATTTCTTTATGACACGGTTTCTATTACACCATAATTACACGAATAAACACAAACCAACTCAAGCAACAAGTCATCCAAAAACATGGTGATGGATGTGAACAATACTTTCATTTACAGCAGATATGTTTACATTTAGTGCTCATCATCATCTATCAAAGGAGACGTTGGCGTCTTGTAAAGGCCATGGAGCGGCGAGCCCCTTACACGTGGGAGCGGCTACGGATTTCCGTTAGGCAAAGTTATTGTCTAAATCTAATTTGCGCTATTTCATACTCAATGGAAACGCAGGCAGTGAAAACTGATTTCCTGTGCCGATTCCTGAAGGGATATGCCAAAAAGTGGACAACAGATTTTTACCAGCGCTAGCGTGGCGAGCTCGCAAAAGTGGTGTTCCTTTCTTACTTGCTCATTTTACCGGAATATCGTGAAAATATAACAAACGAATTCCTGGCTCAAGCTGAACGAAACGAGATATCATAGGATATGAACCCATCAGGAATGTGGGCGTGGCTAACAAAAAACCACGTTGCCAAGGAAAACCAAGAATTTACTTTTGCCGATTCTTTTAAAAATGACATAGACCTATTCGTCACCCCCAGGAAACCAAAAAATAAAATCGTTGCCATGGAGATAAAACCAACAAAAAGCTGCCATTTTGAAAAAGAATGTGCAGCTCTGATCCGGGTGGCTGGGAAAGAAGGGGGAGAATATGGACTGTGTAGCACAGCTACTTTTTTTTGTATTTGGTTTAGTTAAGAATATTTTAAAATATAAATCAATGCTTTTGTTCATTTTGTTCATTCAGGCATTTATAGAGAAGGCATTTATAGAGAAGTGAACTAATGTAAATCCAGGCTGTGACACACAGTATTTTTATGGAAAAGTTATTTATGTTTTTGTAAGGGTAAAATATGAAATCATAAAGCTCACTGTTAAATTGTTGTAAATCACAAGTGAAATCCAGCTGTTCCCTGCTGCAGGTGTCCAATGCCAGTGGAGGCATGACCATCGCCCTGGTGGCAGCAGAGAACCCGTTTGCCCAGAGTGCCCTGGAGTCCGGAGACTGCTTCATCCTGGATTACGGCTCAGATGGGAAAATCTTCGTCTGGAAGGGTAAGTTCAAGGTGGTTCAGGCTAGCAGCAAACCCCCAAGGAACTGAAAAAAAAGTACTTTACTCTCCATCTTTCAGGCAAAGATGCCAACATGGACGAGCGGAAGGCGGCACTGAAGGCTGCAGATGAGTTCATCAAAAAGATGGGTTACCCCAAGCACACTCAGGTCCAGATCCTGCCGGAGTCCGGAGAGACGCCTCTCTTTAAGCAGTTCTTCAAAAACTGGCGGGACAAAGACCAGACGGAGGGCATGGGTGTGGCCTACATCGCCAACAGCATCGCCAAGATCGAGAAAGTGGCTTTCGATGCTGCCACCCTTCATGAGTCCCCCGGCATGGCAGCCCAGCACGGCATGGTGGATGACGGCAGCGGGGACAAACAGGTGTGAGAACCTCAGGCCTTTTATTCTAATCTGAGGACAGAAAACGCTGTTGGTGGGGAGAAAGGGAGGGGCTGGTTAACCTATTATATTTGACACCCAACATGGATCTCTTCCTGTCCTTTTCAATAGATCTGGCGGGTTGAGGGATCTGACAAAGCTCCGGTGGATCCGTCCACGTATGGACAGTTCTACGGCGGAGACAGCTACATCATCCTGTACAACTACAGGCATGGAGGGCGTCAGGGACACATCATCTACCTGTGGTGAGACAGCCTTTAGGAATTCAGACTGCAATGAGCCTCTTATTGTTTGTTTCTTTAAACAGAAAAATTACAAAAACTCTGTGAACTGCAGGCAGGGCATGGACTCCAGTCAGGACGAGAAAGGCGCCTGTGCCATCCTCGGCGCACAGCTGGACGAAGAGCTGGGCGGCGGTCCCGTGCAGGTGGGTGTAATCTGCTTGCCCTGCTCATTTTCTCATCTGGTTTAATCATTTGTGGTGTCCGGGCTCGCTCAGCTCCGCCCCACTTCAGTCGCCTTACATCCTGTCCCTCTCTTTATCCTCCCCCTCATGGTTTCCTCGCTGCTGCTGCTTCCTCCCTCCTCCAGTTTTCTCAGGTGGTTGGTGCTCCTATAACCACTCAGGTATTCTCCTTCAGTCCTGTCCAGGCTTACTGAGGGACTCCTATGACTTGTGCAGAGCTGCAGAGAAATGCACAAAGCTGTTCCTGCTGCTTTTTTAACCATCACAAATGACTCGGCTCCGTCAAACAGGGCATTCCTGGCTGATGTTAACAGGACACTTCCTGCTTCTCTGATACAGAATTCTGTACTCTCGACATCAAATGAGGTCTGAGCCACAATGACACCATGATGTAAAACATGAAGCAAGCTCTGCAGTTATGAGAGTCTTTCATACTAAGTTCTCCTCTTGCATGTGCGGCTTCCGTGTTCTTGTCACATCCATTAACATGTCTGCATGCTTGAGTCCATCAACTCATGTAGAGACTTTAACAACTCTCACATTAAGACCCACTACAATAAAAACAGTGTTTTTGGTATTTTTAACATGTTCTTGTGGCCTCTTTCTGATGATGGTGGACATTTTTGAATATAATGAATCTCAAAATGAAGACGTTCATGGATCTATTCGTCTAGTCATCATCTTTTTCAAACAGCATTTTTTCATCTGGAAGTTGAATAAAGAAATACTCAGAAATGCAATTTAAGCCTGATATATGTCCTCTATCATGATAGAAATCCCGAAGAAACATGTTAAAAACACCAAAAACTTCATTTAAGGTGGTCTTTACGTTCCAGTTTAACATCTTTCCTACACGTCACACGAGTTCTTACAGTAAGAACCATTTGATTTCACATTGTTAGACCAAAGCACTGTCACAGCCAGTGTGAGCTATAGCAGCGTATCATTGTATACTTAAATGTGCAATTATTAGATTGATGTTGTTTTTTATTACAAACACTGCTTTTCATCTGTCAAGACAAGATATCTATGTACCGGTGGATTTTAATACTCCCACTTAGATTCCATCAGGGTAGTGGGTAAAAACTGAGAAAATTAAACTGTTGACTGCTAATGATAACTGGAATGTCCAACATAATGAACAGAAATCCAGCAGAATTTTGCTTGGAATTGATTAGTCATATAAAAATACCCCAATAATCAAAATCTCATTTTCATTTAGGGGAGTAAATTGTGTCAACAAACTATCTGTTGTTTTTCCTTTTAGTTTGCGCAGAAGTGCAACGTTTAGGATTTCAGACTAAAACCGAGTTCAGCATAACTTACATTTTCTGTAGCGATCGAAAAAAGTTGCATAGCCCTCTGCTGCCACCGTGTGTCGGAAAAGTAGATTGCAGTTGAAACATGTGTTTTTGGTGTATTTAACATGTTCTTGTACCATTTTTCTGATGATGGAGGATATATATTAAGAAAATTATGCTTGAAACTGCATTTCTGAGTATTTTTTATTCAAATTGTTGGGAATCAGGAGCAGCCAAAAATATTTGAAACAATCCTATTTGTTACGTAGAAAACAAGGATTTTGGCTTAAAACGGTATAATCATACTTAAAAGACCACTGGGAAGGCTTTTAAAATAGATCCAGAGGGATGCATTTTATACCCATTTGATGGCGCCACGCTGGATTATCCACAACATCAGTGTTTGTGCTTCAGGTGAGAGTGATCCAGGGAAAGGAGCCTGCTCACTTGATGAGTCTGTTTGGAGGAAAGCCCATGGTGGTGTACAAAGGAGGAACCTCCAGGGAAGGAGGTCAGTCCGCCCCTGCAGAGACCCGGCTCTTCCAGGTGCGCTCCAACTCTACAGGCCACACCAGAGCTGTGGAGGTAAGAGAAGGTCTCCTTTACATATTTGGGTCCACATCTGCTGTTGAATCACCGGAACCTTTTCTGCCGTCATGCAGCTTGATGCAGCAGCGTCCAACCTGAACTCCAACGACGCTTTTCTCCTTGTTACACCTAACGGCACCTCCTTGTGGATGGGAGCAGGCGCCAGCGAAGCGGAGAAGCAGGGAGCGCAGCAGCTGTGTGACATTCTGGGCGTGTCAGCCTCAGAGCTGTCAGAAGGAGGCGAGACAGGTGGGTGGACAGCTGTTTATCAAATGTGTTTGTCCTTTATGAATCTAAAATCAAATTCAACCAATCACTACCGCTCATCTGCACAACTGTATGCAGTTTGGAGAGGATAGCAGCTTATGTGGTTGTATAAGCCGTGGCAGACTTAGCAGTTTGGGGGCAACAGGTGAAGAGTGACATGTGACCCAGCAGTTGTATTAAATCCTTACCAATGAGGTAAAACGTCCATGAAATGACTTCTTCAGTGGTCCACTTTTAGACAGCTTCACTGCCAAGAATCTAAATAATAAGAATTTATAGAGTGAAATCCCATTTACATGTTAAAGAATTGTATCTTATTCTAGTGTTTGACTAATTATCAGCAAGGACAGATTATTCAGCCAAAATGTGTTATTTTGAAGTATATTGGGCTCTACCTTTATTTTATCTGACGGGCCGTTATTGAACTGGTTATTGTGGCTCCAACATTGACTGGTGAGGGAGGGGTCCCATCTGTGTGTGATTGTCCTGTATTTTTCTGTTTTTAATAATTTTCATTTTTTATGATTATTTTATCTGCTTTTATGTGAAGCGCTTTGTGTTTTTAACTGAAATGAAAGGCGCTATGTAAATAAATAACGTTTGAGTTTGATTGTATAGAAATGATGCAACCTGAATGCTTATGCAGCTATGGCTGTTAGTCATTTTTACCTTGTTAATGTAAGTGTTTGTTAAAAAAATGAACAAAAAGAATTTGTTCTATTTTTTATAGTTAGATTTTGTGTTTAAACTAATTAATTGATATTTATTGTTATCTGTCATATTTTCTCTTTTAAAGAAAAGATACGTGTAAAAAAAGAGCACCAACGGCTTCATTAATGAAGTAAAAGGGGCAAAAATAATAAGTTTCTTTTTTTTTTGTTTCTCTCTCATTGACACAAAAAAGGTTTTTGTATCGTTTTGTTTTTTAATTGTTTTGTGGAAATAAATAAATAAAATGAATTAATAAATTAATAAGCTTGAATCTTCTTTTGGAAGATTTAAATATGAACTTTCCTTGACTTTGTTTTTCCAGCTCAGTTCTGGGGGGCTCTGGGTGGAAAGGCAGATTACCGCACGTCCACCAGGCTTAAAGACAAGATGGACGCCCATCCACCTCGACTCTTCGCCTGCTCCAATAAGACGGGAAACTTCGTCGTGAGTCTTCATTTGATCTGAACGAGTCTTTCAGTTGGAAAATACCACAAAGGATCCATTAGGAGTGTGTCATAAATGCGATGCTCAATCCTTCTCCTCTCGTCAGATCGAAGAGGTTCCTGGGGAGTTGACCCAGGACGATCTCGCCACCGATGATGTCATGATCCTAGACACCTGGGATCAGGTAAAGAACATTCCTGGGAGGGCGGGGATATTTCCGACCTCAGAGCAGAACCGAGTGAACGCTTCTTTCCTCTGCAGGTGTTTGTCTGGATCGGGAATGAAGCTCAGGAGGAGGAGAAGACTGAAGCCATGGCATCCGGTAAGAAAACAGGAAGAGGAGCACCAGGTTGTCTTGTTGCTCTTTTAGGCGGATATGGGCCTTCTGCCAGGCATGCAGGTGGCCAGCAGGAAACATCAAGCTTAATGAGCCCGTAGAGAAAAAATATCCATGCACATTTTTCTACGGGCATGCTGCAGGTGTCAGGTTGTATCAAACACTTAAACAACACATATGGATGGGTAAGTTAGGGTGAGACACAGATTTGTTTGTTTTTCAACCCTCCAAATTCTGCTCAAAGAGCGGGATAGTTCTGTTCAAGTGCAGCCTGACTGTTAGAATTTAAGAAATTAGACAGTCAGTGTAGTTTGGTGAGACATTTTACAGGCACTTATGGACCACCTGCACACAGCATGCATGCAGCCTTTACACGTGATCAGTAAAGAGTTGTTGCCTGCGCCTTACTAAGGACCAGAGTGCGTTGTTAGGGGGAGCATACGACAGCATCATCTGTACGTCACACGTCATGATGCACAATGCTCCATTTTCATGACGTCCCTTAAAGACCCACTCCATTGAAAATAGTGTGTTTAACGTCTTCTTGCGTGACCTTCAGTCACAACAGCCTGTGATGTCATGGTTATGCTCCTCCTCTTCCTCAGCGGTTCGTTACGTCGAAACCGACCCAGCCAACAGAGACCCCAGAACGCCCATCGTCAAAATCAAGCAGGGTTTCGAGCCGCCCACCTTCACCGGCTGGTTCCTGGGTTGGGACCACGATTATTGGGCCAGCGACCCTCTGGAGCGCGCCATGGCGGAACTGGCCCTGTGATCGGCCCCCGCCACCGCTCAGCCTCTTATCTTTGCTTTTGATCTACTGCTCTGCACTGTGATTTCAGACCTTGAAGACATCGATCCACCATTTGAAACACAAATTACAATTTTTAGTTGCTTGCTGCAATAGTGCCTTCACAGCCACAAACAGGGCTTTGACTAACATTAGTGTTTGAAGTGTTTCTTATTCAACTTCTTTATTTTATATATTTTGTAAAGTCTGCGCAAACTTGCAGCAAGATAATTTTTAAAAAATAATGCACTATTACTAAAGTCGCTGCCAAGAATCTGTGGCTCACAAGGCATGTCCTTCAGGGTACAGACAGCCTTCCTTCTAGAGGCTTTTTTAAGTCTAAGAAAGCTTTAAGACTTGAAACATCACTTATTACTCACATATTTATTTTGCCCCACAACTCTACTTAGAAGGTTTTTCTATTCTGCTGTTACTTTTTCCTCAGAGGATGATGCTATGCTGCTTTAAAAACCTGTTCTTTCAATAAAAATACACAAAACGGCTTTCTTTTCTGTGATTGAAGAAAAAAAATACAAGACGGGATCAAAACACATTAAGGTATCCACTTTATTTGAGGTCTTTCAACATTTATAAATAAGTACGAGGTGGTGTTAGGACAAAGTCGAGAGTACAAAACCATACTGTTAGCTGCAAAAGCAAACTAGCATTAGCCCTGAAAACATTTAGATAGTGCTTTGCTCTAAGCTGCTGCCGCTCATGCCACCGACAGTTTTAACAGTCAACATGTAACAAAAAGGAAGTGACATCATCAACGGAACATTGGCGAACCGTTGTTGAGGAAACACAGACTTGGCATCAGCAGAACAAAAAGTGCAGGTTTCACAATGACTTTTTTTGTTGCCAAGGTTTTATTTAAAAAAAAAAAGTAGTGTTTAATTCACAAATACTGCATTTTGTAACATAAAATACCAGAAAAGTTGGGTCCGCTACTGATCTACAGCAAACTACTATAATTGTCAAATGGCTACACTGTAGTAAAGCTATGAACTCCAACACTACTAACACTCTGTTTTAACAAAGATTACTACAAATGGAGTATATATTAGTATCATATATATGTTACTGCTTTATATTTGGCTTGTTACTCAGAAATAGCAAATAATTAAAAAACCTGGTAAAATTTTAAAAAGAATGAATTTTTGAAGATCCAATCTAAGGACAATTGTGTTTTTAACATGCTTAGAGGAAATTAGGCTCAAAAATGGGTTTCTGAATATTTTTTTTCCAAATTGTTGTGAACCAGGAACAGATTAGAAAAAGCTTCTAGTCGTGTCCAAACTACAATCAGGAGCCCTCAAGCTTCCTGCTCTGCTCCATTCTGATTCATCCACATGTAGACAAATAGATCCATATTCGTCTTCATTTTCCTCGTCTGAGCTGGAATCAATCAATCATCAATCAAACTTTACGGTGGACAGCTCAGATATTGCTCACTACTTTTGTGGCACCGGTAATGTTAGGTTGAGGTCGCGAGGGGCCGTAAGCTAGCAGGAGAAAGTGTAAACAAAGGGTTGATGGGATATCTGCGCAGGCTTACTTATGTCCAACAAAACTACACCGTTTTTTTTATTTTGGCTAAAAACGGCATAATCATCATCAAAAGACCACTGCGTGGATCAAAAGCTGATCGGAGCGGGACTTTCTTCTGAGTAAAGATGCAAAGATGGCAGAAAGTTAAGGCTTTTGGCTGTCAACCTCTGAGGCCCCTGAAAGGGGATGAAACAAAAGGCACGACCAGACCGATATTCACCTCTGCTGCTGCTTGGAGGGAACTCGGAATGCGTCACGTGATTGAGGTGTTGAGAGGTCATACAAACTGTTGACTGAAGCTAGAATTTGATCGTAAACGAGTAGAAAGCTGACTAAAGCCGGCGTCTCAAAAGGTCGTTCACTGCTGCATCGTCCTGATGCCCAAATTTACGAAGCAGTCCTTGAAACCAGCATTTATTTGGAAGGAGCAACGAGTCAGCAGCTTATGGACACTAAGGAAGAACTAAAAAAAGCTGGATTTCAGTCAAAAACACAAAAAACAGTGAAAATAATGCATCCAGTGAAGTTTCAGGGATTCCTGATAAGATATCTGCAGCAGAGTGAAATAAAAGAATCTGTTTGCAGCACTATGATCCCAGCTGTGTGACATTAGGAAATCTCACATACACAGAGATAGGTAAAAGATGTGTGTGCATGGGAGTGTGTGTGTGACTGCATGCGGGCCACTCATCCAGCAGCCACTTTAGTTTGAAAATACTTTGAAAACTGAAGGATAAATGAGAGCCTTGCTAATTTCTGGTTCTGTAAAACAAGTGTGTGATGCTTCATGGCTGCTCCAGCTGAAGAGAGCGGCAGGAAGCGGCGCCGCTCGTAAAAAGAACAGGAAGCGGCCAGATTCTGCGCCATTGACACAAATTGTTTCGGTAAACCGGCCTGCTGTGAACGCACCGGTGGTGCTAAGTGGCAGATGTTGGGTGAGTGTGTGAACAAGGTGGAGGTTTCTGCAGGATCCTCAGTTCTTGATGAATCCTTGCATCATCTCCAGCGGCAGAGGGAAGATGATGGTAGAGTTCTTCTCTGCTGCGATGGTGTTGAGCGTCTGCAGGTAGCGCAGCTGCAGGGCTGAGGGGGACTCTGCGATCACCAGGGAGGCCTCCTTCAGCGCCCGTGATGCGTTCATCTCCCCCTCTGCTGCGATCACCTGAGAACAGGAACAAAGACGGCCTTGAACTCACACAGCAAAGGAAGAGAAGCTCACAGCAAGTGTCAGATCTACTTTATCTCCATAGTTCCATCTATGCTGCTACCTTCAGGTTGATTTATGTGTTTCATATTTGGTATGAAGTATTCACTGGATTAAACAAGTAAAATATGACTTGTCCAAAGAAAACTGGGCTTTACAAATACTCCAAAAGTCAAGTCCGATAATGAGTGTCTTTGTTGGACAAACAGGGTCAGAGGATTCCTGTCTGCGCAGTTTCTGCTTCCCGACCCAACCTGGACCCTCACTTAGAGGGTCAGAAACTGTTCTGCTGAGTGAGGCTCATCGCTCTCATCGCCCTCGGCAACGTGCCTTCAAGCGTTCAGTGCCAATGAAGAGTCTAAGTAAATGTGTGGTACGGGCTTCTCGTGTTCGCACGAAGCCAGGCAGGTTTCTACGACTTTTTCTGGTTTCAACGCTTGCCGGTTGAAAGCTCGTTGAAAGTTAAAAGAAGTGGAACTTTGACCAATCAGGGACTTGCATCAGGTAGTCGTGTATGGAAGGCGTCCCGTTGAATTCACAGGAGTAGCAAATGAATAATTGCTGTTTGTGTCAGGTCATAAATTACGTAACACAAAGTCTTTTATTTATCGGAATAGAGCTGTGAAAGAAAAAAGCCTGGAGCACGGGGCCCAAAAGATTTGGAGGTGGACGTTTGCTAGCAAACATTTAAAAACTAGGAAGACGCCCCTCCCTGCTTGTCCAGTGTGAACACGAGGGGTTAAACGCACGTTCAAGAATGCAGATCACATGCCTGGTGTGAACGTATCATGACAAAAAAACTCTCCATACTTTTGTCACTGAAACCAGTGCCTTTGTCCCTGAGGAGGAAACTGTCTGCAGACGGGTTTAGAAACATCTGTTTCCTTTTGAAATAAATAAAAACCGGTACAGAAATGTGCAGGTGAGTGCCAGTTATACTGAATGTCTGTGTTAGTTTGAATGAAAATAGAGCAGTCCTTTTAAATGAAGGACATATCTGGGGGTCTTCGGCATAAAGTGGGCGTGGACGGCTGTCTGACCTTGGCTCTGGCCTCACGGGTGGCTTCAGCCTCGGCCGCCATCGCCCTCTGGAGCTGAAGGGGAAGCTTCACGTCTTTGATCTCCACCCGCTCCACCTTAATCCCCCAGGCATCCGTGGCATCGTCCAGAGAAGACTGCGGGGACAAAACACACCGTCTGGACCTGCTGCTCCACATTCAGCAAAAAAGTGGGATAAAAGGAAAACACGCGTGACTGTGCAGCAACGTGGAAGAAAACCCGAGAAATGCAAACACTTGGAACAAAATGAGGCAAAACTCCCACAAATAGATCACACAGTGAACAACTGTTGTTGACGTTTAGAACAGAAGCTGTTGAATCCCTTATTTTATGTATGAAACACATGGAATTCCTGCTTTATTCCTGTAGGCTTTTATAAATTATAACCTGTAAGCTTTGTTGTTGCCTCCCAGAGCAGGCAGGAAGTTTGGAGATTTGGAACATACTAGGCCTGCACAATATACCGCAAATTTATCGTTATCGCAATATCCAGCTCTGCAATATGCATATCGCAAAAGACGGCAAATATCGCAATAAATCGCAAACCCAAAATGTGTTAAAACAATCTTCTAGCAGCTTGAAGCATTTAACGAATCAAATAAATCCCTTTATGCTTTGACCAATCAGATGGACGCCTTCCCTTTGTTGACCAATCAGATGGAGGCCTATTATGTTAACCCTGGTCCTGAAGAGTCTCAACCCTGCCTGTTTTCCAGCTCTCCTTAACCAGCTTGCTGTTGATTGGCTGACTCAAGTGATTTCACATCCTGATTGACTGAACACACCTGATTTTGGTTATCATTATCGAGCAGTCTAGGGAGAATTGGAAAACAGACAGGGTTGAGGCTCTTGAGGACCAGGGTTAGCCACCCTGACGTTTGTCCCCCATGTCGATGAGGGTCATTTGGAGGATAATTTTTAAACTGTTGCAATGAAATGGGAATGATGTTTTTGTTTATTTTTCTATTTGTTTATTTACCGCAAATTTATCGTTATCGCAATATTGATCACTAATATCGCATATCGCAAGTTTTCCTCATATCGTGCAGCCCTAGAACATACCAAACCGTGTGAATGTGGCAGACGTTTGCGTGTATCGGTCCAATTCCTGTTTATGCGTGAGGAGGGGCGTGTGCCCGTCACGGCTGTGTGTGTGAGCATTGCTCAGAGATCTGCGTATACATCTGTCTGCGCACGCCGGATCACATTTCCCACCAACATTTGCTATTTTTGCCTCGGCTGACTCTGACCAAACACAGGACACGGGTGTGGTTTTGAAGCAACGCGCCGCTTCGCTAGTCCTACTTTAAGTCCAATTCACGCTCACACGGTTAACGCAAAGAGGGAGGGTTTTCCCCTCCAAATGAAGGGACGTGTGTCATCTGCCGCTCTGAACGCTGACACTGACCTGGCCTGTTCTGCATCTCCACGGGGACCCAGCTCTGTGTAAAAATAGACGATGACCTTCTAACCTCGTCTTCTCTCTTTCTGAAAGAATCCGTGTAAACACACCTGTGACAGTTCTGCTTTGACGTGCCACTTAAAAACTTGAAATAGAATAAGTTTCTATAATCGGCACATTTCCCCCCCATCGTTATTCTCGGCCCGGCAGCTGCAAACGCATGCCGTGGCGGGAACACAGGCCGAGAAAGGGTTTCTTTGAGATTCACAAACAGAAGTTATCAGGATGCATCATCTCTTATCAGCCTTTGGGCAATTTCTAGGATTGCAGCCATCTCTTGATCAGTTACAAACCTTTAGATAATCTATTAATATTTCATCTTGTACAGCGGCTCAGCATAAACTGAAAGCAAAACATTAATGGGGGGGGGGGGGGGGGGGACTCAATAATTAAAGGCAAAAGCAGTGTGAAAGGAACGCAGAATTTCAAGCAGCCGCGTCAGCCTCGACACACATTTGAAAACAGGTACGATGCTGACAGCTGACTTTAGCCTGCAGCGAACCCAGTCAGATGAAAGTGCAGACGTCCAGCTTCTGCATGAGCCAGACGGCTTCAACAGGAGCTTTCACACATGCAAACACTTTGGCTGGAGAGAGCTCTTATTTCAATTTCTGCTGCTCTTCTTCCTCTTAAATCACGCCGGTTGTTCAGCTCTGATCTGTTGTTAACCCTAAATTCACTGCATGTCTATTTTCTGTGAGGTTTGAAAAAAAAAAATCTTTCCACTGCTTCTGTAGGAAAAGGAAAACGTATTAGCAGAATCTGAAATGTAACCAATACAGACTCCATCTCCTCTGATAAACAACTCCAGCTAACATTTGAAAGCAAGATGCTGTGTTTTTGTATACTTTTCTGTTTTCCAAGTGTTCCCATGGGTCTATAATTATGATTATGTCCTTTTTAGTCAAAATCAAAAAACCTGTGCTGTTTTCTAAAACAGTTTCTGCAGAGTGGCATAAGTTCATTAGAAATTCACCTCTGAGTTGTGGGCGGGACCATTGGTGTGGAGTAGCCCGGCCCTTCTTCCCGACATCCATATGTTAGACTCTCTCCCTCTAGCTTACAGTCCCTCACTCCCCCATCGTAACATTCACAGCACAACAAAAATGCTGAGCAACACTGGAGCGATCCAGCTGTCCAGCTTAGATCCAGATTCCAGGAAAACAAAGACATTCGTTCAGTTTTAATCTTAATTTTCTTAATATTTGTCCTCCATCATGAGAAAAAGGCCACAGAACAAGTTAAAAACCCCATTTTCATCAGACCCGGTCTTTTTTTTAATTTATTTCTCTAACTTGTTCTGTCCAACAACTGAGCGAACAGATAAGAGCTGAAGGCCTTTTGTGTTGGACAGGTTTTCCTTTTACAAAAAGAGGTCATGTATCTTCAGATAACCAGGGTGTAGATTTGTATAAACCCCCTTAAAGGGTCTTTAAAGATGCGCATTGTCCTGCATTTTTCAAGTCCGGTCAGTAAGTTACTGAATCAGACGGAGGGACAGTCAGAAAGTGAAGATGTTCCACGTCAGAAACCCTTCACACGTGACCAGAGGCTGAGCTGGACCCGCACAGCTGCACTGCAGGGGGAACACGCCGAGGTGGAACCTTATGGAATACCAGCTTCTTCTCTGGTGTGAGAAAAGTCGAAGTAATCCAAAGTTTCATCGCCATATTGCGATTCCCCTTTTAACAGTCGCTGTTTCAATAACTTCTTCTGAACCCTTTTTTCTGCATAGACCTTCAATCCCCTCCATGCTGAGGTGTGAAAATGTTCATTTCTGTCTGAGAAAGTGTGCGATGAGGAATTTTACAGCCCTAAAACATCTGTAATCCCAGATTTCACCTACTGCAGGTCGTTTTTAAAACATAATCCCTGCTGTAATGGAGGGAATTCTATAGCAAACCCCACTGCACTCTACCTGCATGCTGTGTGCGATCTCCTCACGGTCAGACAGGATCTCCGCCAGGTTCTTGGTGCCCAGAACGTTCCGCAGGGTGGTCTGGGCCAGCAGCCGGGTCGCAGCATCGGCATTAGTGATGTTCGCCACGGCCAGCGTCGCATTCTGGACCCGGTAATACACCACTCCGTCCACGCTCACCGTCACCGAGTCTTTGGTCAAAATCTTAGCAAAGGAGAAGCATCACTCTAATTACACAACAAAAGCCCGTGTGGCGGGAGCAGAAGAAGGCGGAGTTTCACACACACCTCTTGTGGCGGGATGTCGAAGGTGATGGTGCGCATGTCCACGTTGATGAAGCTGTCGGTGCACGGCAAGATGAAGAACAACCCTGCAGAAGCACAGGAGCGCAAGCCGCTTCAATAAAGACTAAAGCCCGAGTAAACACAATAATGAGGAGGCTTCGCGCGAATGTTTGAAAACGCCAGGATGAATGAAAGGATGGAAGCAGGCCAAGTCAAACTCTGCTCAGACGCTGCAGCTGTGCAAAGCTGCGGATCTGTGCAGCTTTCATTAGCTGCTTCCCAGTCGCTGTAATTGAATTAGAGCGTCAAACAAGAACAGGCATGTGCCTGAGTGAAACAGACATGTGCTAGGTGTGCAAGCATTTAGCAAACATTAATGCCAGCGCAGCTAGAGAGGAGTTGGCCGCATTTCCTGCCCGGATGTTGTGAATTTAAACGGTGAGATTCAAACCATCTGTTCAGGAGGAGGAATGAAGACGACGGCGCTCGTCCTGCTACAGAGATGTCACATCTGGTCACCAGAAACCACAACACCCAAACTCCGCTCCGAAACCCCCTCACTCCACGAAAACCCTCCTTACAAAGCACAATCAGATCAAACAAATGTAAACACGCTGAGGATTGCAAACAGCGAGTGTGTACTCAGCGAGCCGAGTATTACAAGTATTTCAGCTTTGGCAAACAGCTCGTCGAGAATGTAAGGAACGTCTATAATTAACCCTGTGGGGTCCCGGGGGTCTGCTAAAAGATAACGCCGAAAAATCAGACAAAGAAAGTGTTGAATTGGGATGTGAATGGAAAAGATGCCTCCTGAGGGGATTTGTTTTCTGTAAACTGGTTTGCCTTTTTGCCTTTTCTGACATTAAAAAATAAAAAGTCCAAGCCAAGAACAGGAGACCTAAGGCGAACCTCCACTGGAGCATCTAGAACTCCAACACATATCTAAACATCTACGTTCTACTGGGGTTTCTAAGTGTGACTGAGTTGAATAGAACTGTTTCTCCGTATTGTTCCTTCACGCAGTGACCGGGATTCTGTTGGACTTTCTCTGGCAGGAAGAGAACGGCTGGGAAAAGAAAGACTTGCTTGACTTAAACAACTTTTTTCCCAGGGTCCTCTCTGTTCTCTTCAATGCCGTTGGCTCAGCTCTTGGGAAAATCCTGCTGGACTTTCGGGCAATTGGCTCATGACATTAGTGCGGACTGAAATATCTCAATAGTTTATAATATGGGGTTAAAAAATGTTACTTGTAAACTTTAGGACCCGTTAGGGTCCCATAAGAACTTCATTTATTAAAGTATTGGTCTTTTTATTGCTATCAAATCCTCATTAACTCCTCTGAAGTTAAGTGAATCGTTTTTTATATTTTAGTTCAATTTGAAAGAAAGTCTGTGGATGAACTCACTGAAACAAACCTTTTTTTGGTCCGGGTGAAGACTCCATTTTGATTGGCTGCAGGGTGTCCATTCAGTAAAGGAAAATCCATAATCCATTTTCAGATATTATGGACGACGCTGAAGCGTGAACCTTCTCATGAGAAGCGGGAAACGGTTGTTTCCGCAAAGTCCAGTCATTTTTGCCAATGGACACTTTGAAGGGTATTATCCTCTTATACAATGGACACATACAAAAGAATAACTACTAAATCAAATATTAGTACTTTAGGATTATTTCATAGAGGTTGTGAGGGGGATAATGCCATTTGAAGTGTATATTATCAGAAATTAAGGGACACCTCGTTACTTAGAACAATACAAAATTAACCAAAAATATTAACTATATACTAAATAAGTAAACCCCCAATTATTATAAGTATATACACAAAATAATGTTTGAAATAAAAAGCTAGCGCCTCAAAATGGGTTTTGATTTAAACAGCTGCGTTTTTTTTTTTTTTAGACATGGAGTTAAAGTGATTGGGAAAGCATTCTGGTGAACATTTAGCACAGAGTTCATGAGGAACAGAGTTTCAGATACACACAAGTGCAGCTCAGCTCTGTGTGACTGTTTACATTTGGGCTGTTTGGCACAGCAATCCAGTTGATCACATTGAAAAAGTACACAGTGACTCTGATGCTAACACTGATCAGACCCTTAGAGTCATATGAAGGCAGACATATCAAGAATGAATGATAGCAAACGACTTTCAGAGAAGACTGATGGCTTAAGCTGAATCCAATTACCATGGCAACACATTTAAAAGTTGCTCATTTAACCTTTGAAAGCACAGAAATATGAAGGCAAGGCAGTATTTCAGTTTCTACTCACATCAACTGAAGTGACTTGGAGCAGGACTCTAATCCACTAATATCATTGCATAGCATGTCTGCTGCAGGGCAAAGGCAGAGAAGCAAACCAGACGGCTCTGTTCAGACCATTATTGTCCAAAACTCCTTTCTGAGCCCTCCAGTTGCCGTGGCAACTGATGTCATTAAGCATGCTAAGAAAATAAGCCTTCAAGTCTGAGTAAATGGACTGCATCAGTTCCATCTCCAGATGAAGATCAATGCCGGCTTTCCTCCGCATCCTTTGTAGGAGCTGCTCACTAAATACCAGTCAGTGTATCACAGCTGCAGTAATGTAGTACTTATGTCAGAAAAATAAGTTCTACAGTCACAAAGAAGTCTGAAAATCAAATTACACTGCCGTTTTCTTTGACGAACGAAAGCTGCTGTTAAATCAGAGATTCTGGTTTTGTTACAACAACTGTGATCCCCACATCAGCTGACCTTTCAGGCAGCTCAGGAATGTTGCACTAGCTCAAGTCAAGCTCTCCAGTGTTGCTCCTTCTATCATGTTTTTTCCTAAAGAGGCTGTACCTGCTCAGCAAGTTGTGGACAGCTTTGTTTTCTAGCCTGCCAACAGTTAGCCATCTCTGCTGCTTTTTCTTACTTCTTTTGATTGAAATTTTTATTTAAATTTAGTGATAATTTCTTGCTATCAACCATTTTTTAAATAGCATGTAGTATTTCTGCTGATAAGATTACGTATAATAGTTGTAATCACTATAAAATATATTTGTGTCATTTTGAAACAATTCAAGCTTTAGATACATCAAATTTGTCAATAATATAATAGTCAATAATAAAAAAACAAGGTCCAGGTCTTAATAAAGAGCCCTGAGGGACACCAAAAGTAATGTTTAGTTTACTAGATATAAATTGACCAATGTTAACAAGCTGAACCCTTCCAGTTAGATAGCTTTTTAACCAGTTCTATGCCACTCCTCTAATTCCATATCAATCTAGTATATTGAGTAAAATTGTATGATTTATTGTAACAAATGCTTTTTTAAAGTCAAGAAATATACCAGCTGTGAGTTATTCAATATCTAAAGCCTTTGTTTTGCTTAAATGGCAACGATTACAGCCATAACTGTGTTTCTTTTTGTTCTAAAACCAGTCTGTCCATTCTGTCATTTAGTCTTGATTATTTGCCAGTTAGTTTTTCTAAACCTATATTGAACAGCTTTCAAGAGTTTTGGAAAACTGAGGTAGCAGTGAAATTGTTCTATCGTTTGAGAGCTTGTTTTTAATCGCAGTCTTTGTACATTTTCAGAGTAAAAGACACTCCACTTTAAAGCAGTTGTCAATCAAATCAAATCTGTTATCATGTCTGCAGAATAGGAGCAGATTTAGGGTCAATCAAGCAGACTTTAAACCCCCTCGGTGGTCCAAATAACACAGTATAGCAGCAGACAATATATCTTCAACTACCGGTACTCATCTAAATTTGTTAGTAACCAACATCTCTGCTGTCTAAACACTAGTGTTTGTTTTGAAAAGATTAATGGAGATATAGTCTTATCTGTTTCTTTAAGGAAAGTTTGGTAAGGACCAACAGTCAGCACTTTTAAAGCACAATTTGTGCAGGTTAACAGCCAGAAAAGGTTTTGGTTACACTTTAATTTGCATTTCAAATAATGTCAACAAGTAATGAATTGAAATGATAAAACCACTTGTTAACCATTTTTATTTAGTTATTTCTATTATCTGTCTATCTATCTATCTATCCATCTATCTATCTATCCTACATCTGTCCTAATCAGTTCATGTCTGCTTTGATAGTTGGATTATAATGCGAAACTTCTCTTTATGAATGTAAATACTAATTAAGTTCATGTTTTTGTTAAAGTTAGACCTCAATGTCCTCAAAAAAGGTTAAAAGTCTCCCACCTGGTCCTTTGGCTCCACCTTTCACAATGCGCCCAAGGCGAAAGATGATGGCGCGCTCATACTCCTTCACGATCTGCAGACAGAAAATACTGAGAGGTTTGCAGAAGCCTTGACATCTTTGTGTCATTGCCACTGATTTCCTCTGATCTTTGCTTGTAAAGAGGTGAACAAAAACTGAATGTGACAGGAGGCTGACCTTGATGCACATCCATACTGAGAGGGGCAGCGTCAACAGCATGAGGAGGATGGACAAGGCCACCAGCAAACAGCCACACAAGCCGATGCTGACGTCCTCATCCTCATACGCTGTGGGCCAGAAAACAGACATGGAAGGAAATAAAGATATTTTTAATGAGACTGGAATAAAACAATTCACTGTATATGACAACTGGACTGAGTGACACCCCCTCCTAGGGGTGTGACGATAACCGCATCACCTGATCACCGCACTCTTTTTTTTTTAAGTTTTTCTTTTTTTTGAAAGTTCTGCATATGGTGCGTGATTGAAACTGTAATAAACACATTAAACACATTTATCTTTGCTGATGATTTACTTTTTCTGCTAGTCCTGTGTTCAGACTCAAGGGTTTCTGGGGGAAACCTTATATTACTGTTCTCCTTCACTCCCTGCGCCGCGCCTCTCTCTCCCTCTTGCGCTGAGCGCTCCCTTTTCTTACACACACGTGCACGGTTTCAGAAGTACACACATATCCTCATTCTACAACAGAAGTTTCCGTCTCGCGAGGAAATACGACAAATTTACTGCGTTCTAATTATTAATTTCCATTGTATTCATTTCCATTACAAGCTGCGCTCTTGAGTGTGCGACACGGCCGCCCGTCGGAGGATTTTGTGTGTGTGTGTATGTGTGTGTGTGTGTGTGTGGGGGGGGGGGTTATTACTGTTCTCCTTCACTCCTTAACACCAAACATGAACACGCACTGTTAGATTTCAGTGATTATCACTACATGTTTTGTTTGGGAACTATTTTGTGCAGCGCAAAGTTGCGTGTCTGTATAAACAAAGGCTGAGCCTCCTGCCCCGCGTTCTTCATGGATGTCAGGCTCATGGCTACCGGAAAGGTGACAAAGTGTCTGCAGTCTCGTTTATTACTGGATAATATATAACATTCTGAGAAGATGTCTGTACCAGAGAGCACAGGTGAAACTCGCGTGCAGCTAGAGAGCGGTCCGCTACAGAATCAACACACATCCCCAACACACTTGTGCACGCTCCTTCCTCCTACACACACAGCGCGCTGACACACACACACATAGTCTTTGTACAACACCTATATAGTTACTTCATTAGTTAGATAGATAGTAGTTAGTTGTTAAAGTTATTTGTTAATAAAGAATACAGCGTTGTAGTTGTACTCATTTGCGAAGTGGCCGCCGTGGGATTTTGTGTTGGGGGGAGCTTAACCGCGACAACGCGCCCCGTGCTAGTTCATCACCGCGTGATCAAAAATCCCACACCGTCACAGCTCTACCCCCTCCTATTCTAAGGGTCCAAGAAGCCAAAATCCCATAGGCGTCTATAGAGAAGTAAACAGCTGTTACTCAGTCAATATATTTGTCAGAATAACCATTCTTGCTCTGCTACCTTTAATTATCATGTTATTAAAATCAGATGCTTCAATAAAGGTATGTGGTCTCACGTCAAACGATCAAAATGTTTGACAAGTTCACCCAACCTGCTTTCAAGTGGTAGGGGCGTGGCCTTCTAAAAGAGCTCACTCCTGATTGGTGAGAGAGGTTGCCATAGAACTGTTAACTCAGACCGACTAAGACCAATCAATACATCAACGTTTGTTGATTGGGTGAGATAAGATTGAGTGACATAAGATTTGTGCATGCGTGGAACCGATCGGGTAGCTGTTAATGCTGCATTCACACCGGACACGATTTGAGCGTCAAATTTGCGTGTGCAGCTTCTCTTGACACGTCTCAAATTTACTGCTCAACGCCTTGACTGTGGAGCAACCGCCAAGGTTTTTCTGGACTGCATTTGTTGCCACATCATTGAAAACACTGATGATGTGGCGTGAGTAGCTTGGGTTTAAGTGTTTTAGAGAGCTCTACAGAGGCAACGGCAAGCACATCGCCGTGTCTTGGTTCACCATATCCTACAGTCTCTCCTGCTGCAATGCACTTCCCTCTCGCAGCGAGAGCTGCGCTAAAAGGCCATTTTAAACATTACTTGTGTCTGATTGTGGCCCAGTTTGAGCAATTACCCGAGAGGGGAAAATAAAAATAAAACTGGGGGATCTTTTTTATTAATGTTTTGAAGAAAATAAGAATAATATCATAAACCAATGGAGCTGGAGTGATTGCGCCTGGTAGGACGGCAAGGAACCCTGCCGAACCCTGAGTGGCAATGCTTGCTTGCTCTGCTGGACCCTGGGCAGCGGAGCTCGCTATGCTGTCCGCTGTAGCGGGCTCGATGGCTCCAGTTCCATGGGCCCTATGACAGGCTGGCGACCTGTCCAGGGTGTATCCCGCCTTCACCCAACAGTGACCGCGGCAGTCTCCGGCAACCCAGCAGCCCGAGCGGGGGGTAAATCCTTGCGTTGAGCGGCCATATTGTATTTTTTGTTTTACCCTTTGATTAAGCCAAAGTGCATACAGACCTCGCGTTTAAGTGGCCACTTTCAATGAAAAGTTTATGAAAAAGCGTGTAGAGCAGAATTTCCGGCATGCACGTGATCGCGCTTTGATACACAAGTTTTTAAGTCAAGTCGCTCATACAGTCAATGAATACAACCAATAGATATGGCAGATATTAACACCAAAAACCAAGTATAAAACATTTGTTCACCCATCATACATCAAATATAGTTTAGACTTTAGTAAGACTTTAATTTTTGGTGTTTATCATTTTATCCAGCTGTGATCGTAAAGGATTTCAGAGGTATGGCTGCTCTACAGCTCTAACATTGATTGAAAGCAACCAATCCATGGATCAGATCAATACCTTCAACATCTTGAAAACTATCATGGCTGCTTGGACCAACACACAAAGTCAAAACGCCATTAAACAGGAAAACCATCTCACAGACAGCAGACATACATGTCGTCAATGCTTTGTTTGTTTGTTTTTTATCCAGAACTTATTAAAACTATCATGGCGTAATGAACGTTTAAGATGAACAAGGGCTGTGTGACGTCCTTCTTCTCGCCCCAGGACTAAAGGTGTGTCCACAACATTATCTTCAAGAAAGACTCATAAAAAATAAAAATTAAGTCCTCTTTAAGGCTTTGTCGCCTCGGTTGAAGTTACAACGCATTTTTTCGGTATCCGCAGAAAATGAAATGCCGTGTTTTCCAGACTAGTTCATTCATAGCAAACACAACTTCTTGCCCGTAAAACAGTAAAAACATTCTGTTGCACTTAAGTTTTACAAGTCTTTGCTTTTTTATATTATCGTTACTTTAACGCTTTTAGCTCTAATATGAGAAACGTGTTTGGTCTTGAAGGCCGCTCGTGTTAGCTCAGCATCCTCGACCGTTAGTTAGCCTGCCGCGAGGAAACAATGAGCTCTTCACTCACTCCGATATCAAAAACTCCACAAAAACAATGTTATCGCGTTTATTCTTTATTTTCCTATCTTTCTTATTAGCCATTTTGCACATAATTCAACAGCATCGTGATTGTCTATGTGATTTTGCCTCTTAAAAGACGGCATAGCTTGCATCTATTATAATTAAACTAGATTTAAAAACAGAAAGAAGACAGAGAGAAAAAGGTTGACCTGCTTTTTGCTCCCGCTTTTGGGATTCCTTCATCGGAACAACTTCGTTCTCTCGATCCATGCAGGCGGACAGAATTGGTGACAGTGACTGACTGAGTTTAACGTGAGGGGGTCGCACCGTAAACAACTGCACGATGCCTGCGACATCCCCTAAGCCCTGAATTTTACCTTGCAGGCGTTATGACGTAGAAGAAGGGGGCGCGTCACATGAGCGGGAAGCAAAACGGAAGTACATATTTTCAAAACAAAGGGACGTAAAACGTTTTCTGTATGAGGACTGTGTAGTTTTCAAATATTTTTGGAAAAATGGCATGGAATGTGTGTTATGCTATGTAGTACTATATAGTATAGCCCCGTGTTGTTGAACCACCAGTTTTGACTAACAGTCTATTAGAGTCAGTATGACATCAACATTTACTCTTTTTTAAGCTCAATTGCTAACTTGCATGAACTAAAATAGCTTTTAGTCCTGTTCTGCTGTAATGATTGTGTCAGTAAACAGATCCCGAAACCCACTCCCATGAAAATGGTGTTTTTGCTGTTTTTAACGTGTTATTTTGATATTTTCCCGATGATTGAGGACACATATAAAGAAAGCTAAGCTCAAATTTGCATCTCTGAGTATTTGAACAGTAAAGTACAGTTTGAAAAAGATCTTATTTGTGGTTTACAACAAATGCAAGGCAGGCCACAAGCTCCCGAAGGCGAAGAAGTGAGGTTGTTATGTACCAACGGTCCAACCCACAACTCCGAAGAGGATTTCTAATTAACTGTTGCCGCTCTACAGAAACTATGTCCTAGAAAATGAAACAATTTTTTTTTTAATTTTATCTAAAAATTGTATCATCATAATTAAAAGACCACTGGGAAAACTTTTACGATAGATTAAAGAAATTATCACTGTGTCTTTAATTAGTATAAATTATAAACAACAGTTAGTGTCTCACCCACCCTTAACCACCAAGGTCAGAAGTGCAGGGTATATTTATAACCTGTCCCTATGCTGATTTTGCAGTGGGGATTGCTAAAATTCCTTTTGAGTGTTCAATGACCAAAGGAGAAAGTAGGTCAAGATTTTATAATAAACTAATCTCCAAGGGTTATTGGGAAATAACACAGGGTTGAATGTCAGTGGCTCACATCGGCTTTCAAAATGTCTTTAATGTGGCAAGATATCAAAAATGTAGATTGAAGTTCATTACACAAACACTACTTTACTTTAGTAGGGATGCAACGATTTACTTTCCTGACAATTTGGTTCAAACTTCAATTTTTGGGTTATGGTTCTGTTTCAAAACAAAAATGTAAAAAAAAAAATTCAGATAAATCCGTTTTATTTAATTTGTTAATAAGCAAGTACCAAAAAAGAAAAAAACCTTTCAGCTTGCTTTAACTAAACAATATAAAATAGATTAATTTGGCACAATGTGTGTTTCACACTTTCAATGTAAACACGTTCAAATGTCTGCAGCAGGGGATGCAACAATTCAGCGTATGACATCATCCATAGAATGTGACTTACCTCCGGCTCCAATGAAAGGTCAAATCCGTCTGGATTTATTTTTTATTTTTTTGCCATACAGACACTGCCATGTTGGAGCTAAACGATGTCCGTAAGTGACTGGTCCCAGTTGGTCTAAGTCCTCGTTTCTGTGGCAACCAGTCTGACCAATCAGGAGTGAGCTTGTTGGAAGTACACACCCCTACCACTTTAATCCAGGCTTGGGAGAATCTGTTAATCAAACATTTAGAATGTAGTTTGTAAACTAAATATATGATTATATATTTTTTTCTGTAAATTAAATATTTTGCTTGCTAACTAAATATTTCGTTGGTATGTAACATTTATCAATAAATGAATTAAGAGTGGAAAATTTGCATTTGCAAAATGAAACCAGTTTTTTTCCCCCTAAAAAAGTCTAAATAAAGAAAAATAATGCTGTTAATATTTGACCTAGTCACGTTACAAACGGCACCCCATAGTCGAGAGACCAAATACTTTTATTGAAGCATCTGATTGGTCAGTCTACAACGCAAATGACTTGCGCCACAGAAAAAAATATTAGGATTAGCAAGAACATGTAAAAATAGGCATCAGAGCAAGAATTGTGATTCTGACAAATATATTGACGGAGTAACAGCTGTTTATTTCTCTATAGAAGTCTATGGGATTTTGGCTTCTTGGAATCAGCGGGTACTTACTGTTTGGAACACCAGGGAGAGGAGTCACTCAGTCCAGTTCTCTATTACAGTCAATGATGCTTTTTGTTTTGGTGTATTCCACACATCTAAATTGGTAAGACAAAATACAATTTCTGCAATTTTTTTTCTTTTGTTTACGTTTTTGAAATGACCACAAATACAATACTATAATTTAAAATTCTTTACAAACAATCTTCACTTCTTACTTTGAGGTAGAAAAGGCACTATAAGTGAACGTTAGAAAAGCATCTTGAATACAACATGTTACTCAAGCCTGCATATAACAAAGCGTAGAATCACACAGGATATGAGAATTTTTGTTGGACTTCAGCAGAAGGAGAAGCCCGTCTGAGCTGTCACAGAGGAGTTCTGCCTTCCCAGTGTATCCAGTCTGGTTTTATTGGTGGCCGGTGTGGGTACCGGATGTTCTCGGGTTGCCGGATGTTCTCGGGGTCCTTCAGGGTCCTTCCAATGAGTTATATCACTAGAGGAGACATCACGTGGTTCCTCATGGGAGGAGAGCACCGCCATCTTGGTGAGGTCAAGTTTTGAAGACCAAACCACTTTTTATAACATTTAACAGAAATACAAACTTCACGAGTACCCCTAACTTAACTAGTATTAGACTATTTAGATTTTTTCTATGTTCCTTTATTTTATTTTACTTATGTTTTTATTTATTTGTGTGTTATGTTCATTGTTTCTTTTTTCCCCTGTATTCTTTATTTTCTATGTTAATATGTTATGTTTGGCAATGGTGACTGATCTTCGAAGCAATATTCATTACATTGTTATTGTTCGTTGTTAACGTTAATGCCATTGTTAATGTATGATACCGCAAGTGTCAATAAAGTTTAAAAAAAAACTTAGCGTTAACTCACGTTAACTCCTTGGTCGTGGCAATTTACAGCCAATCAAATAGTGTGACGTCATCATTGGTCGAAGGACCCCGAAGGACCCCGAGAACATCCGGCAACCCGAGAACATCCGGTACCCACACCGGGATTTATAACATAAAAGTGGGTCATTCAATCAAGCAGTACAGGAACATCATATCTTGTATAATCCAAACTTTTCACGTCATTGTTTTCTTACTGAAAGATAGAACTGAGACAATCATATTATGGTGATAATAGCCTGTAAGCAAGTCATGATTACGTAACCCAAACACCAGCTAAATGTGATACAAGCATGTCAGCTGGCTGAAACAGCATATTGTGGCAACTTCTCCTCCTTTTTGGAAGATTACTTTAACATTTTCTTCTTCTTTTTCATTTTCTTATAAATTTTTTGTGGCCTTTCCGCTGAGCTGCCTTTAAGCCTAGAACCAACATTTAATTGTTTGTTTGTTTCACCACTGAAAGCTAACAAATACGTTTTTGAAACTGCCCAAGCAGTCCATTTCCTGTTATCTTTTTTTTCTCTTCTTGTTGATTCTTTTTCATTTTGTTTACAATTACTTACACTTTTAGTGCCTCCTTGGATCCTTTTCAAATCTCTTAAGTGAGCATGCAAATAAAGATTTGATTTCCATTTGGATTTGTTCTTCTACCCATGCTTTAAAATCAAATAATTATCTCACTGGTTTAGCTCTGCAAAGGATGACTCTTGAAGGGAAGCAGGCAGCACCGATGATGCACGGTTCAGTGGTGCATTACCAGCTCAGCCATCAAGCTGTTTGCTGGGTTAAGGGGCTGGCATGCACATAAACTGCAAACAATCTGAGTAAGTTTGGTTATCCTGGAGGAGGGGGAGGAGGATGATGGATCTGTGTGTTGGTCCAGAGCCTTGGTCCATCTCCTTTAATCCCCTTTTAATTAGGGTGAAAAAAATGTGGGAGCCCTGCTGGATTAGTCACAGCAAATTGACAAAGCACCATGGTGGGACCAGTTTATGATACTGGTGACCAGTGTGGCCAGTTAGGTAGAGCCAAGAGCCTGTGAAGCGTGAAGAAAATGCCCTCCCACCTCCCTCTGGCTACCTGGAGTCAGACCCTCCTGCAAATCAAACTGGAGCTGCAGAGCCGGTCCTCTTGGTCTCTGGTGAGCAGGCAGGATAAGTTACAGCATATGATTCGCCCATTTCCAGTCCTTGCCCCATTTTCACTCCCACTTGATGGGTTACTGTATTTGCAGTCACACTTGCTCCCCATTATCCACCCTTTTTGCTAATCCTACTTTGGTACTTTGGCCTCCTCGTTATCTTTCCTCATCCGCTATATCTCTTTAAGCTCTAGCTGCCCGTTTCTCCATCCCTGCTTTCCTCGGCTAATAATGTGGGTGCAGCTTCATGCTGATGGGGTTCAGGGTGAAACAAAAGAATCAATTAGGAGCCAGACAGTGTGTGCTGGCTGTGCAAAATTTCACCAAGGGCTGATGCAGTTTAGCGTTTACAGGATCTGCACATTTTATTGGTTACCTGCCTTTTATCTTATACTGAATCCTGAAGAATTTCAAAGACATTAAAAGTGTCTGCAGTGTTCCAGCTTTGAACAGAAAGACGTGCATCCATCATGTAAACAACATTTAAAAAGTCAGAGCTTCTTCCTTCCATTTTTTGGTTCAATACAGCTGATATTCTCCAGTCTTGTGGCACTCACAAGACTTTAATGTGGCTGTCAGATTTGTGATTTATACTTGAAGTTATATTTTTGTCTTGAACAGAATGAAACTATTTTACATCTAAATGCTCAAATTTCTTAAAATAATCCCACTAATAGTAACTTTCTGCAAGTTTGCATCTAAATAAAAATGTTTAACTTATTTCTTTATGATTTCTCCAGTTTTTTTTTCTTCTGGTTTTGCTGAAATGATTATTTAGAATAACAGAGAAGATGTCTAAAGTGAAAATCTGACACCCAAAATAAACCTTTAAAACGGCCTTTTTGAGAGCAGCTGTTTGTTCAGCGGTTGACCACTAGAGGTCATTGAGGTGGTTCCACTGAGACTCATGGTGTCACTGTCTGCACTGGGGCTGAATGTTCTGGCTGATGAACGAAGACAGTCAATATCAGACATCAAGTTACCTGATAAATCAATGCCTTTAGGGCTAACACCCTCTTTTTCTTGATAACATATAAACTGATCAAAATTCTTTCCTAAGCAACAGATGGCAGATTAAATCCTCATCTCTGTTTGTAACTGTTTCACCATAAAAATAACAAGGTGCCACCGTTTTTGCAACATCAGCTCAGTCCTGTCAGACGTATGGAAAGTATGTGAGGCAGCACAAAGCTGTGATACTGATGTGGAATGAGGCACACCCCAGGGTAGATATGAATTTGGTCTGAAACTGACTGATAACATGAAAGCAAAAACACATCTTATGGTGGTGCTTCTCGCTGTAGTTTGAACAAAATGAGGCGCATACGACCTTAGAAAAACTCTGAAAACATGGCTTTTCTTAAATGATAACTTCTGTCTTATTGCATTTCAGGCAAATTAGCAATTAGATTACAAAAGCAGACGTACTCTCACTTTTGCCTCAGAGAGCGTGTTTTCCTTCTGTTTGGAAGAAAGAAAAATCCCGCATACTTCCCTTCTCATTCCTTTAAAAAATCAAGAATGTTTCTTTTTTGTTGGTTAAATTTATCTTAAAAATGAATGACTGAACAGATGAACATAAAGCTGTTGTCATTGAGTTAAGTCCAGAGAAAGCGGAATAGTTGGTTCTTGCCTCTGGTTGTGCATGTCCTCACATCAGACTGACAAATTATTCTCTCCTAACCAGTCTGTACGCTGTCGTTTCAAGCTGCTGCTCTGGAACTGCTTTTTCACCAAAAGAAATTCAAAATAAGAAATTCCAAATAATTTTTATTGTATAATTTCCTTTATATACTAGAATAATCACCTTTGTTGTTACCTTTTCATTCTTCACTGTCGTTTCCTTTGTTTTTTTCTCTTTCTTCTGGCTGTGGAAGCTTGTGGGCTGCATTGATATCTATTGGGGTGTTTTTGGAAATCTCATAAAAATGAAAACATTGAGGTCAAATGTAGGACTTGGGATGATTGTACATGATTTCATGAATTTCTTGTAAAGATAATAAAAAAGGACATTTTACTTCTTTTGGGTCCAAAAAAACACAAACACCCCCTCATGCCGCAAAACAAAAGATAAAATCAAATCCGTTGCTACTTTTTTGAATTGATTTAAAGCAGGCATCGTTTAAGTTCTTCCTATTATTTTTTTAACTGACAGGTGATTTTGCCCAAGACTGTTTGTGTTTTTATTTTACATCTTTAGTGTTCTTTGTATTAAGTTCACAAATAAAAAGCAGAAGAACGCTTGTGTTGCTCACACAGATGTTGCAATGGTATATATTTTTAATATTATTTTCTTTTAATGATGTTTGTGACTTCTTTTGCTTTGTTTTTTTCCCTGCATGTTTTTGTTCTTTCATGCTTTAAGCGTTTATTCATTTATAAAGTCGGAAATATATTCACAGCGAGGATTCCTTAGGCTTGTATCTGCGGGAGAGTATAGAAAAACAATCAGTTTGCGCTAGTGAGAAAGATGGGATCTGTGAATGGGAGAGAAACAGAAGAAGTTGCTGCTGGCTCCAATGGACAGTCACCAGTGGACTTGCCCTGCCTTGGAGCTGGAACACTGGGTGGCAGTGTGTCCCCCTGAATAAAAGCAGATTTCACCATCTGTCCTCAGCAGAGCGGCTCAGTCTGTGAGAGCAAAGACCCACTGAGGTCTGACCAGCCTGCAGCTTAGGAGGCCTAAAATATCCTGCATCATGTGGTCTCATCCACGCTCCAACCAGACAATAAACTACATATTACTCTTTTATTTTCCCTTCATCTATACCGATTATTTGAACCAGATGTAGCTTAATTAGTTGTAGATTTTTAAAGTTCCCTCTTCACTTACATATCTTGATTTAAACATTTTCTAGAAACAAGTTCTAGAAATGTGTTCTTTGACCCATTTGGGAGTTTTTATTTTATTTTCTCCATGTTTTTGTTTTTGCAGTTTCTGCATTAGCAGCATATAAAAAGAGAAACTTCTCTTCACTTTGTCGGTAAAAATAAACCTTAAGAGGATTAAATCTCTGCATCACACAGCAAGTCGGGTCAATTATAAAATCACACTGTGTATTGGTTCTCTTGTGTTTCAGTCTGGGCACATTTCAGCAGATTCAAATGCACCTGCAAAGGAAATCAATTTCCATGATTAAAGGTAATTCCAGATGATCTTGGAACAGTTTGCAACAACTGAGAATAGAATAAGCCTCCGACGACTGATTTTATTCCAAAAGTTAACAGGGAAAATGGGGGTCAGGGGGGTCAGAGCGAATGAAAGCTGAGAACTTGCAAATCCAGTCAATCTGATTTGAAATTACTGCAGCGGCAGCGGCGTGCGAGGTGTTGTTTCTGTGTATTATGGTAATGTAATAGCTGCGGCAGGCCGCGGTCTGTTTGTTTGCAGGTACTGTTCCTGCCGTGTTTGGCATTCTGCTCCACTTCCTCCCACTGAAATGAGTTCTCTCCCTCAAACTTACAGAGGATGCAGCAGCACCCACACAGCTGTTCTCCCCCGAGCAGGCGTACATAAAACATAAAAAGCCAGCCTATATGAAAAATGCACAGAGTGCTGGAATATAATGTGCCTGATACCCCGCTGCTGTCGGGCAGGAGAGAGATAAAGACAGAGGCCTGCCCTGGATAGATTCCTTTTCCACAGAATTCGTTTGACTGAGGGCTTGGATGGATGCCTGTGCAAACATTTACTCACCGTGCTCACTCCGTGGATCACATTACAAAGATTGATTGTTCACTTGCTCTCACCCTCCACTGTTTCATTGGCCAATATGAAATCAAAGGCTTGTTTTTTTTGCAAGAGGAAAGTCTGAGAGGTAAAGTTGTCATGCACGGAAAAAGACAAATTCTTCCCACTGCTCCACTGATGAGCAGAAATGCTGCGAGCCAAGCAGAGAGAACAAGTCAAAATGATTGTTAGAGTGGAAACAGTGGCACACTGCGCCGTCTTCCCTTCTTCACAAATTAGCCGCACTGCCTTGTGAAGGCAAATAATTTGCAGATGCCTTGCTACCTGCTGGGGTGTGATTGCAAAGTTCAGAAAAGTGGAATTAAACAAAAGGGAACACAAGATTGCGTGTGATCCCTTTGGAGAATGTGCAGCTCAATTAAAGCTCGGTAGGTTTGCGCGCAGACACGGCGTGCTTTGGTCATGCCAAACCTTGGCTCATCATCATGGTTTCAAGCAAATATTTACTCAGTTGTTTTGGGGCCTCTGGGAATGATATCAAGAAGCCTAACTAAGAAAACAATTGTTCAGGAGGAAGAGCGAGGAGCAAAAATAATCTGCAAATGCCTCTGTTCTCGTGTTGCAGGAAACCAGTAAAACAGGGATTAGTTTGGTTTCAAGGTGATCCACAGCAGCCCCCGTATATTCAAACCCCCCCTGAGTTTTAATCAAATGGAACAAGTGATAGTGAGTAAAACATGTACTGAAGCAAGATGAGACATCACCGTCTTGTCTTCTAAACAGCTCAAGTGGAAGTAAAGAGCAAAGATCAGGTGGTTTGACCTCAGGCGACGAAGGTCAGCTTACAGAGCCCTGTGCTTTCTCCTCAGCTAACCTGCTTTCAAAATAACCAAACTGCTCCTGCAGACCTTGAGCTGCAGCAGATTAGCCCCCCTCTGCTGCGTCTTGTCCTCTCCTTCCAACATGTCCTCTTTTTCATTTCCCATCTTCCTCCCATCTTCATTTTCCTACCTTCCCCTTCGTCGCCCCCTCACATCGTTAGCATTTAGATAGTTGAGAGCAGAGGAGCTTGGGTAATAGGCTTTTCCCTTCCCTCCATCCCTCTTTCTGCTCCTGCTCAAATCAGCTGAAGTAAGAGGGATTAAATCAAAAGAACAACAATGATGATGAGAGCAACAGTGAGGGAGAGGAAGGGGAGAATCAGGGGGTGGTACGGGGCGGCGGCGCATAACGCTCCATCGGCTGTGAGCTCATTAACCCAAGCCTTGACAGAACTGATGTTAGAGGTGATTGGAGATTATCACATTTAGGAGATACTTCATCCCCTTATCTCTCAGCTTTCCCCCAACAGTCCTCCTCCTCCCCTTCCTCGTCTTTTTTTCTTTTCATTTTATCCCTCACAGTTCCCTTTCTCTCAATTTCATTCAGGTCAGCTGTCCACACTTGGATTCTCCTGAGAGAGGCGAAGGGGCCTCGCAGATGCCATCAACACCGGTTCCCCTGTCCGCTTGATCTGCTAATTCTGCTTCATTTAAACTTCATCAACTGTTCCACTGGACCGGAAGCAGAGAAGAATGAAAACAGCTTGCGTGGAAGGAGCTTTTTCTCGCTTGCGCCTCTTTTGTTCTTCGATCGGGTCTGATATCCCCAAAGCAGCAGCTGTAGTAACCCCAGCAAATGCAGGCAGCTGATTCCTTCACTTCAGACAATGTCTGGTAAATCTATAATGAGTTTTAGCCTCTAGAAAAAAGCACTCTTGATGGAGAACGTCAATATTAGGTGAAACATTTGATACTACTTTTGAGTTTCTGAAAGCAAAATTCACATGGAAAGTCTTTAAAAGTTAAACCAGCCTTTTTTTAAGAGTTAGAGGAGACTCGAGAAAATGAAAATACAATATATGGTTGTATGCGTGATGGAAGGGAAACGGATTTGACAGCTGATCGGTCTCTTCGGCCCCATTGGAAATAGCCTAAAAAGTAGCATAAGAAGACTAATTTGAGAAGAAAATCACTACAAAGTAGTCAACTGATCCGTCCATGCAACAAGAAATCTGATTTGAAAAAAAATACAAATAGAAACAAAGAGTTCCACATGAGCATTCAAAAAGGGAAAATAAGCTAAAAAATGTAACTGTAAAGATTTGTTCAGTTATCCAGCCCAATAATGAGTTTTTTGTTGTTGTTGCCACTTCTACATAAAAAGTTTGTGTTTTTTGAGTTTTATGTAGTTCATTTTGATGCTGGTGATGAAAAACCAAGTGTAAGAAGTAGAAATGACTCATTTTAGAACAAAATGTGAACAAAAGGACAAAGTACAAGTTAATCTTCATAAAACTCATAAATTGTAAAACTAGCATTTATTCTTAGAACATAAATCAAAATTTTTATTTCCAAAATAATAACAATGAATGTCAGTTTAACCCATCAACACTTTAACATAACATGCTTACAGTAAAATTACAGTAAAAATTGAAATTTTTTTTAGTCTTAACTAAAGTTTTCTTTGGTTAAGAGTATGGAGCAAAAGAACTTTGAACTCATTTTAATAATAAATTCCTTTTTCTAGAACACAGTTCTTAATGTGACAAAAGTGAGCTGACTTTAAGACCAGCTAGGAAAGGTGTGGAGCGAAGAACAACTTAAAAGCTGGTCCAATGTCCTAGATATCTTTAACCCTTGTGCTATCTTAGATGACCCCACCCTCACAATGACGTTCTCTCCCTACCATGACAAAGGTGGATAAAGGTGGAAAGATTTCACATATACCATGGACACCAGTGAAGATCACAAATCATTGAAGAAAAAAGGTTCAGAGCACTGTCTAGTGGGTCTAGATGACCCAACTCCCAATGTTAAAGTGCCTAGGATAGCACAAGGGCTAAACAAGGTTTTATATCTTTGCAAATAGTTCAAAGTGTAGTCAAACGACACACAATGTGAGGATTGCGAAACATCTGGACAACACAGAAAGTGATCAGCAGCATGGCTTTCATTTGGTTGGCTTTTCTTTCACTTTTTTTCTTTTATCTGTTCAAAATGTGGACAGTACTGTCCTCCAAATCCTTCAGAGACAGGCTGGACGGAAACAGCTCCACTGTGCTGAGCCAAAGTCAATGCTGGATTTCATGAAAGCACCATGGTCACATCCTGTCACAGAGCATGACCTTCTGTCTAAATAGGATACTCCAGTGACCCCAACATTGAAATATCTGAGTTGAATGCTCTTCCACATCCTGCTTTTTAGTAACTTTAATGCTTGTGATCATTGATGTTCAGGATTCTGACACAAAAAACAGTTTTTCTCTTCAACATTTAACGCTGTGCAACATGCAGGTTTAAAATTAAGTGACTAAAATATCAATTTTAACCAACAATCTCTGAAAATTGCACTGCAAGTCAAAGATTCTTAACATTAAAAAATCTATCTTTAAAAAAGCAAAGAAATCTGCTAATGGGGTAAGAAAACTGGCCTTCCTAGGAATTCTTATTTTAAGAAAAAAATTTTTAGTTACCGTTATCTGAAATAAGATTATTTTGCTGTTCAATCTTAATTAGATTATTATTCTTGCAAGACAGAAAATAAAACTTTTTTTCTTGAAAGTTTTTTTTAAGAATCAGTTTTTATAGTGTAGAATTCTTGAGAAATATCACAAGGAAAAGCTTTTTAAACTTAAAAGAAACTGACTGATCATTAGTGCCGTACTTGATAGTTCCTTAAAAAAAGATTTTAGTAAAAAAAGTCAAATTTGCTCACAGTTCGGTTTGCTTCTCCAAAGTTTGGTCTGCTTCCCAATCGACAGAAAATCACAAAACTTCTGGAACTTTACCGCTAATTAACTGAAATGAGTGTTGAAACTCCTGAAGGAGCTGTGATTGTACAGTGGGTCATATTTGAATAGAAATATGACAAACTTTTCTGCTGATAACTGTAAGTCTTTCTCACGCCGGCTGCATGAGTGACACAGTCATTTTTCTTTTGTATGTCGTGTTTTGAATGTCTCTGCACATTACCGTAAATAAGCACATTTCACTGAACCACAGAACAAATGTCAGAGCTCAAATGTATTTGCTCAACACTCCACAGAGCAGTGATTATTCCTGGTGAAGTAGAGTTTTGTCGAGTTCTGGTCGAACCCACCGACTAACAACAGACAGACACACACAGACTCACACAGGCGCTTTAGGGAATGTCTCTAATCCTGAACGTTATGCCCTCCCCACCAACCCCTTCCCTCATCCCAGGATATTTAGCATGCACCCTCGGCTGAGGCAGAAAATGAGATTACTGTATTTAAATGACTATGGTAATGGCGAGCATGAAGCCGGGCCCCAGTAGAATACGGGATTTCTCCTGCGCTCATTGTTAGCAGTTTTGCAAAGTGCCATCATCCTGGTCTGCCTCACAATGGGGATGTCATTTAAAAGACATTTTTCTTTCTTTCTCAGTCCACCCCCTCCATCTTGCTTCTTTTTAATGCCCCCCACCAGCACTGTGTAGCAGTCCCCAGGAGGGCCCGTTTCAGGCGGTGTGTGTGTTGTGTCGACCTTCCCAACCCACCGGTTCTGACATAAGGTGAATATTCTTCATTCAAAGTGCGTTAGAGTGATTGGACACGGTCAGTCTGTTTTGGAAGACATAATCCAATCCATGTTTGTAATGCAGTGTCGCCTCAGAGGACGCCGCCATGTGTGCGCCGTGGGTGCAGAGGCCAGGTGGACGGCAGGTCAGGTGTGTTTGTATGTGGCGCTGGGAGCTGTTGACAGGGAGGATTTTCGTCATTACATACCAACTGTTTACCCAGTTTAACACGATAAACACTGAAAGGAGGATTTATCAGAGAAAGTGGGACAGACACATTTGTTAGAGAAACGTTCTGCTGACCAGAATCCTGAAAGGCCTTGGCGGTTACCATGCCAACATCCAAATCTGCATCCATAAGAAATCTTGTCTGATTGTTTACTTGTGAAGATGCAAGGTAATGCAATTTAATTAGTAAATTAATCAAAAATATGACTATGTTGTTTAGTTGTTAAAAAACATCTGTGATCTACTGATGGTGACATTTAAAATGCTTCTTGTCCTTCTTAAGTCCAAGCAGGATGCACACTGCCAGATCATTTTTTTAGTCAGGGTTTCTGCTGCTAAGCCTGCTGATTTTAAAAGAGTGTGGTTTGATTTTGTTGACATGTCCTTGTGCAAGACGTCACATCTTCCTGCTGGACTTGCGGTCATGGGTCTGAAATCTGCTGCTTTATAGAGCACATAAAACAAAAGCATCTGGTTCATTGATAGAAACATGCAATGATTAAAAACCTGGTAATAAATTAGTAAAATGTTCAGCTGAAAAGGTTACCTGAGTGAAGTACTTTATTTTTTTTCGTATTTTATAAATGCATTTCTGAGACTCCTATCATGATCCAAACTTTCCTTGAAGGGCCTTTATCATGCAAAATTAAAAATTTTGAGATTTTCAGTGTATTAGAATGTTTATTCCTCACTAAACGACCCCAAAGAAGTATTTTGATCTATTCACGCATGTCTGAGTATTCCTCTAAAAACCTGCCTTTTAAAACACCAGCCCCTCACAATCCACAAAACAAGCGGGTCCTAATATTGTGATGTCACAAAGTGAGGAACAGCCCTTTCTAGGAAGAGTCTGTGCTGCCAGCTCCGCCCCCAGGCTAACACAAAGGCACACTTTCTCCACGGAGCTGGCGGTGGTCCGCAAAAACGCTTTCCTTTTATATGCACAAAATACACATTCATCTTTACTAAAGATTGGATGTTGTTTGTTTTTGTGGGCGAAACGCAGACACGCTACCGAGGAAAACTCTGGGTTGATGTTATGAAATGAGTGGCACCCACACGGAGTGAAAGGCGGTGCTTCAGAGACAGAGTTGTCTTACTTCTGGGTAGGAAAAAACATTGCGAAAATAATTAATATTTCATAAAAACGTTGTTATTTAGTGTGCCAAAAGTAATATATTATCACATATATAGAAATAGCTTCCTCTGACAGCCTTAAAAAGTATACTATTAGTCAATTTTAAAAATGACTACTTGCTGTATTGAAAGATTGCAAAATTTGTTGATAATTGTTTCTTTGTGTTACAGTTACACCATATTAAAAATGTGTGGATCACAGTTGAGACAGTGGGTCAATAGGCTGCTATTTTTCTGTACACTTCTGTCAATATTTTTGCATCTTAAACTGACTTTGCTGTGAACAAATGCTACCCAACGTATCATAATTGATACAATCTAAACCTCATGAAAAAATAATAATGCGAGTAAAATATGTCCAACACAAGAAGCCTTCAGCTCTCATCTGTTTGCCCAGCTGTTGGACAGGACAAGTTAAAAAAATAAATAAATAACTAAATAATGCTAATTTTTCATCAAAGGGTTTTTAAAAACATCCTAAATCCCCAAAAATGTAATTTTTTGTCAAGTCTTTGATGTAGAAGGCTATACAGGGTGAAGTACTTTCATTTTCTTAAAAAATAAAGTGTAGTAGACAAAATATACAAAAACTGTGTTCAAATTTAAGCTAAAAATCTCATAATGCAAAAAAAAACATAATTGAAACCAGTTTTTATAGGATTCTTGTAAAAAACAACAACATAAGTGTTGGGGGAGATTACTGTACATCCACTCACATAACAAACGGAGGCTCTCCTCCATGCGTTTAAGCTGCTGATCATTGCTAATTGTAGAAATTATCCCTTCACTAATATTGATATTCAGTCTTTATGGCGTACCAATGAGGGCTTTAATGAGGGGGGAGGTTTTTCACATGTGAAATAAAATGACCAGAGAGACGCAGGGGAGGACGGCACGGCTCAGAAATTGCTATGAAAGAAGAAAAAGAATGTGCTCAGGGGGATAGCAGGACGCCGACTGCGAGCTGTGATGTTTCTGTTGCATTTCCTCTGCATCATGAAGTACTTCATCAAAGGCGGGTTTTTTTCTTCCCGTCCACCCTGCTTCCCCTTCGTCTTCCTCCGTCCCCATCTCCTGTCCCTCCCTGCCTCCCGGGCCCCCTGCTGCAGGCCTGATCTATTGGTTTCCAGTAGCGCGTGGAGTGATAAATCACAAGAATGGGGCCTAGCGATGATTAGGTTGCAGGGTGCAGAGTTGGAGGGAAAAAGGAGAAAAAGATGGGATGGATGGATTGCAGGAGGAAGCGGAGGGTGAAGGTGGGCCTAGCAGCCTCGTGAACAGCAGACAGGTTATACGGATGGTGTTTGTTCCTCCAGACTCATACCTGTGCAGGCGGCCGATTCTCCTGGGGGTTACATAAAGGAGCTATGGGCCTGCCGGGGCCAGACGCAGCCTAGAGAAGACATAAAGTGAGCTGGAATTACCCACTGATGAGATATATGTGGGCACTGCAGCATCCCTTATTCTGGTCAAGCCGTTATAGCAAGGCTGCATGGAAAAGAAGGAGGGAGCAGGTAGGGACAGATGTGGGCCAAGGATAAATACTTCTGCATCTTTCATCACAATTAAAACTTCATCTTTCTAAATGCACCGACTTTAGCCTCATTTAAGCTTTAGATGCTCAGCAGTTTTTAAAAGAACAAACGAGGAGATGAAGCAGAAAATACCTGCAGCTCTGCTGAGATGAACACCTCAAGGGCTGTCTTTTATTTCTGTGACATTTTAAACCATTTTCTGCCCAACTCCTGGGATTTGAGCTCCCTGTCAATTAATGCTACCTGCTCTAAATCTGATTATATAAATACCGAGAGGGAATCCTGATGAGCAAAACTGGAGTTTGTTGCCTCATTGACAGAGATTTGCCAGTCAAGCATCACTTAGCTTGTCACCTTTTCCCAGGTAACAACCCCCGCCCCCCATCCATGCTGCCATGTCTGGGGCAGAGCAGGTGCAAAACAAACACAAGCAGGGATGATAATGAACAAGCTTGTGTGTGTGAGTGACAGCGTGATACACCAAAACAAGCCCCCCACACATTGTAAAAGTGGGTTTTTCCGCTCGCCCATTTAATGGCTGTTCTCTGTTACTGTATGTTTCATCAGCGGCGCAGGGTGGCAGGTGGGAGGGATCCCGCCTTTGGAGGAGAGGAGAGGGGCTTTGTTTGCTTTAGTTTACACGCTCGCGCGTTGTTTGTTGCATGTTGGTGCGCCAGCTTCTCGGCTGTCAGCCTCACTATCATCGAGTCTGACAACTCGGCGGCTGTGTTTTCGAGGGAAGGGAAGAAATTAAAAGATATCTGCGAGAGCAGAAGAAAGGATCCAGGTGTTGTGCTTTAACCTGCCAAGATCTTACAAAGTGATTTCCCTTTTAGGGTTGCTGGTTTGAGGTTCAGAGCATGGCTACAGAAGGCACCCTCAGAGCTAATGTGGGTGATTGTCTTCCTTTTCTTAGGGGCAGGGGGAGAGGAGGGAGGGCCTGGGATTACAGGGATGATCCTGCCATTCATCCTAGCTCTAAACAGAGCCCCGTCTTCCCTCCCCAAACCCTGCTAATTCCCTTTTGATGAGGCGTGCTAAATAAATCCTATTTCCACGCCTTTATTCTCCACCGACTCCTGGAGCGTAGATCAGGGACGCAGATTTTAGGGGCTTCTGCCACCGTTTGGGACCCACAATGGGGCCCGTCTGCATGGCGTCCCACTCGGTCCAGTCTGCCTCATTATGCTCTTACCTCCACACACACACACACACACACACAAAACACACACCCACACACACACCCACATACACATGCATGAAAATGTGCCACAATGGCTTTGTGCAATTCTTGGGACCAATGCTGGACCTCATGTCATGTACTTCACATTTGTGGTTGGGGTGTAATAAGATTCCCCAGCTGTCCAAGCTGATGTGTGAACATGTGTGTGTGTGTTTTGTACATCTTCCTCTTCCTCATCTTCCCCTTTTGCTCCTGCATGCTGAGCCCCTGCGCTCGGCTATGCGTCTAACAAGCTCCTCAGTCTCTCTGTGCCGTGGTCCTGTTATTAATGGGGACCAGCTGGGAGTGGTGAAGGTACACGCACAGCCAGACAAAGCCCCATATATAATCATAAAGTCATAACAAACGACCTAATGTAAATGAGGATGTGGGGGGGGTTCAAGGGAGAAACTAGGGCCACCGAAGCAAGGGTGCAGGAAGTGGATAACAGAGGTGTCATCGTTTCAAAAATGGGCCTGTGCCTCTCTGGACGGCTGGCAAAGTCCTGTCTATCTGACCTTTAACCTCACCCTGGACTCAGCAGAATGGGGGTCAATGCCTCCGATGGCTCATTTCTCTGCTGATGGGGCAGGTAAAACCCAAAAGGACAACAAAAGACAGCCTGTCCCGGCTTCTTCACTCCCTAAAACATATCAAAACCTGGATTTTTTACAGCTTCGCCAATCTTTATTTTGTTTTTAGTTAAAATAATAAATCTGACGTTACTTTAGTGGCGGTGACGTCACTCATTTATGGCATGCTCGCGCTGCTGAGACTTACCCAGACACATGCTTCCAATTAGCAGGGCTTCTTCATGTAAATGCTTCATAAATTATGGGTCCTGCCTTGGGATTAGGTGCTCATAAAGAGAGTTAGCATCTCAATAAACAGCAAAGCATGTGTTTGGAGAGCAAATTAGCGGTACAGTCGAAGGGCAGAAACATAAAGAGAAAGAGGCGGGGAGGCAATGGACAGTAGTGTAGCTGTAATCACAATGAGATTATCTACAAAGGAACTGAAAAAGTCATCCTTTTCGATCATCTGCTGCTCAGATTCAGGCCTGAAGAAGATGTCCATAAGTGTCATCTTACTAATGCATATTTATACAATCAATATTATTGAGCAAAGTCCCATTCCCAAGCCACAAATGAAGGCAAACATGTCCCCTCGGCACACTTTTGAATTACCTAAGATAAAATCATTTTCATTGTGATCATTAAAAGGGCATATTTGATTTAAAAGTGGATGTTTTTAAGAGAAAATCTTTTCTATTTTCTCAAACGGGCAGTGAGAAGGATGAAAAGAAATGAAAAGACTGTCAAGCTGAAGAGCTCAGGCAGCTCTGCAGGTCCACCTGTCTCTGTTGTGCAGCCTGGCTTCATGCTAAACCAAAGATCGGGTCAGATGTGAAAATTCAGTAAAGTCCAAATGTTCTACAGTCAGAAGAAAGGGATTCTGGTAATATTCCCATTTCACTCTTGGATGAAGCAAAATGGATGCACTGCAGAAACAGGCTCCTTAGAAATAAGTCAAAAATTCTTACCCCATTGGCAGATTTTCATTAAATAAGCAAATAAAATTTGCCAATGGGGTAAGAAAATGGTCTTGCCAAGAATCCTTATTTTAAGAAAAAATTCTAGTCACTGAGATGTGACAAGTCACCTTTGGCCAAACAAAAGATATTTTGATTTTGAAAGACTTTCTAAATATGATTATTCTTGCAAGACAGAAAATAACAAGGTTTTTTGCAGAGTAAAGATTAATTTATATAACATATTCTATCAAAAACTAGATTTCACTTCTTTTAATATTTGGTTTGTAATTCAGATATATTATTTTTTTAGATATAATTTTAAATAAAAGTTTTTTTAACAACAATCGAATACAAAAAATGAAATGAACCCTCAAATCCAATTTTTTGTTGCTGATGAGACCTAAGGTCAATTGTAGAGTCAAGGGTTGAAAAATGCGAGAGAGAGAAAACTATTTCCCAAAGGCAAATATCCTCACAAGCCGCAATGACTAGAATAAATGTTTGGAGTTTGTCTCATGAAAGAGAATCAATTATTGAAATCCCTGACAAACATTGATTAGCTGTTTGTCTGTTTTAGCCTCAGTCAGCTGAGGTCTCAGGATTGAGCAGAAGTCTCTGTTTCTGGGAACCAAACAATCTACAAAACTGCAACCTCTCCAACACAACTCCGACTGTCTGTGGGGGACACGCTGGGATGATTTAATAAAGCGGGGTGCCTGTGCTCAGTCTGACGCATAATAGCTGGGGCCTTTGGAGAACAGGCAAGTCTGATTTGTGCAAAAGTGTTGGGTGAGTGAGGGGCTCTTCAATTCTGCTGGGAACCCACTGCGTCTGCAAACACAAAAGCACGCAAGAGCATTAACGAACTAAACCTCAGGCCAACGGCCAAACAATGGACTGTTGAGAGTCATTTTTGGCAGGGAGGGGTCTGTTGAAAGACCCACTCTGATGAAAATTGTGTTTTAACTTGTTTTTGTAGCATTTTTCTGTTGATGGAGAACACACATATAAAGAAAATTAAGCAGAAACTTGCACATCTGAGTATTTATTTAAATTGCTGTGAATTAGGAACAGATGAAAAAATCCTGTTTGAAAAAGATTGTATTGGTGATGTAGAAAATATAGTGGGGGGCCATAAGCTCCCTGCTCTGCTCCATTCTGATGCATCCACTTGTAGAGAAATAGATCCATGTGCATCTTTTTATTACCTCATCTGAGCTGAAATAGGATGGCACCAATATTGCTCGCCATTTTTGTTGCACCACCGAGGTTACCTTGGTGTTGTGAGAGGCTTTAATCTATCAGGAGAGCATGTAAACAGACGGATGACGGAAAGTGGGCTTACTCTACAACAACAGTCCTGCCTACAATTCATACTGTTAACACCGCCCTCAGAAACGCTCGTTTAAGCGACCACATCCGATGAAAATTCTATGTAAACGCATGTAAATGTACGTTCTGGGCTTCATCTTGCTTTGGGGGAATCTTCATACTCCAAACTATGAGACAAAACTCTTGAGTTCAAGCGTTGCAACCCAAGTTTTAAAGTCCGTTTTCTGGCCCGATGTATAAAACGCACGGCCACTGAACACATGTTGAAAGTTAAATCAGTGGAGCTTTGACCAATTTGGGACATGAATTTGGTGGTGATGCATGGGCTATGCCTATTTCGAAACAATTGAAAAGTAAACATGAAAGAAAAAATAATATTTTAGGGTTTTTGACCAGCTGGAAATTTGTGACACTAAGTTTCTCATTTATCAGAAATGAAATTTGAAATCTGGAGAAAAAATCTGGAGCTAAATTAGCAACATTTTACCTTAACTGTACATGAGCTAGTATTAGGTCGTGTGAACACCGTATAAAAAGTGTGTTCAAGAATGCCACTTTAGTGAATGAGCATCACATGCCCAATGTGTCCTCAGCATCAGAGGTGAATTTCTGATGAACTACAGCCGCTCTGCAGAAACTGTCATAGAAAAACAACAGAAGTTTTTCATTATTTTCCAAAAAGGGTCTAATCCTAATTAAAAGACCACTGGGAAGGCTTTCAAAATAGATCAAAAGATGACTGGAGTGGCCCCGCGACAGACTGGCGACCTGTCCAGAGTGTCCCCAGCCTTCGCCCACAAGTGGCTGGGATAGGCTCCGGCAGCCCCGTGACCCTTGAAAGGGACAAAACGGAAGAAGATGAAAGAACGAATGGAGTGGGACTTTACGGAGTTGCAAGGAGGGAGTGAAAGATGGGAGAAGGAGCCCAGCATGACAGACACTTGTCCATGTAACAGCTCTGCAGAAACTCCCTCCACACTCTCAACAACACTCTGCTTCTCTGTCGATCACCAAGACTCTCAGCAACACCGGCTGTCACCCGCACATGTAATAAAATGCAATCTCACTTCTTTTCTCTGTGATGTATATCAACCAAACTCACAGGGCCAGACAGAGACTGACACACACTCTCACATTCGCTCAGTTTCGAACACAGCACCACACAAACAGTCAATAACAGAATGGGCTGTGAGATTAAGTCTAAGCCCACCTTCTTTTCATGTGGCAGAGCAGCCGCTGCCCTGAGATCTGGCACCAGATGGCGCTGTGCCGGTCGCTGCCAGGAGATAATCGGGACAGATCGGGCCGCATTACTACCCATTATCTTCTAATTATTCTTGTGTGGAGCGCTGATCCTGCCGTTTGTGTAAGTGGATGGCACGGAGAGCCTGTCGCCCCCGGCGTCACGAAAATCCTCCCCTCTTCCTTCGCTCCCTCTGGGGATGGAAGGAAGAGATTAGCCTGGGGAAGAAGGGAAGGAGAAGCAGGTGGGTAAGTTACCTGATAGACGGGTCTATGGCTTTGTGAAGTGAAAGACAGCAACCGCTTATGGGGAAGTGACACCAGAGAGGGTGGGAATAAGAGATCCCAGCAACTTTTGACCTCTGTCTTGGAGTCACTTTAAGCCCCGTCTCTGACAAAGCCGGAGCGAGAGGAACATATTTCTGCTCTGTTCAATAAAAACAGGACAAAGATACAGTTCAGGTCTCAAAGGCTCCATTTGCACTGTGCCTGAGCAGAAACAGCCCCCCCTCCTACCCCTAAGGATAGTGCTAACCATGCACAGGCATATGGCTTACCATGTGCTAGGTCCCACATGCACACTTTTAAGCACGATTCTACCCAGAACATCTTCGCTTAATTATCAGCATTTTGTTCAGCATCCTCCTGTTTTGCATATTAATATCTGTCAGCTCTGTCTGTAATATGAGGGGATAAAGATAAGGCTACGCTAAAATACACCCATCAACACGGGATTCACCAATCAACAGCGCTGCTGTTGAGCTGCACTTGGTCCCGCGGGGTGCAGAGTCGGGGTCGGTGTGTGCTTTTTCTTTACTTTGCTGGCGGGCCTCCGGTGTGATTTTTGGAGGTGAAATATGTGTTCCATGTATGTTTTATTTGCTAGAACGAACATGAAACGCCGCTTTCAGCCCCCTGAGAACATTTGCATGTGTGCCCATGGCGTGTTGTACCCATCTTTGCGACTGACATGTAATAAAACACGGCGTGGCGTTGTTGATCAATCTTCCCAGCCCACAGGCCGCACAGCGAGGGCATGTACATGCAAATGAGAATAACTAAATGCCACTGAGGGGGAAGAGGGGAGAGGCAATCACTTCAGCTGACAAACTGCACAGGAAGGGGTGATGCTGATGGAGGCAGGGGGTGAGGTTGCAATTGATAACTTATTTTTTGAATCCAAGGTGGTTCGAGAGAAGCAAACACAGCATAGGCTCAATTATAGAACACAATATGAGGTGTTGGTTCAACTCCAGTGACGCTGAAGAGATTATGACACTGCTCAAATGTTTTGTGTGCGTGTAGGTGTGTGTGGGTGTGGGTGTGTGTGTGTGTGTGTGTGGGTGGGTGGGTGGGGTGCAGCAGAAGCAAGGACTTCTGATTAAAATGTACAAGAGGCTTCCTTGAAGACCTCAACCATTCTTCCCCAGTCTTGGGTCAGGTCAGCTGATCTGGGGGCCACTTGGGCAAATCCCAAACACAAACACAGCGGAAGAAAGGCAGAGAAAGGACAAGGAGGCTGGTGTTAAAAAGAGTTATAGAACTGGTCCATGGGAAGATGAACAGCCTGGGATATCATGAAGGCAGAGCTGATTAACTCTCTTTTAGATCTCTGAGAAATGGCTGTAGGATTGTGCTCTGAGCTCCACAAATCCTGACCCTTAATGCTGAATCTATCAACCTTGTGCCCCCCGGAGCAACAATGAGAAGTCTATAAGCTGCTCCATTGATGGTTCATTAAGCAACAATAGGGAGAGATAACTAGTGCATTGCTGCGTTGACGCTTTTCGCTTTACACTCAGAGCAGAAAGAAGGCATCCCCAGTATGCAAAGCTGGGGATGCTACTTGGAGAAGGAGGGGGTAAAGCAGATGTTTTCTTTTTAGGCTACGTTCACACCTGCCTCAGCAACGCACGATGCATTTCCAAAGAAAAGTCTATGTAAATGCGTGGAAATGTGAGTTTTGTGCTTCCACATTCAAAAGTCTTGCATTCATGCATCACTACACACATTTTTAAGGCTCTACATACAAAATGTAGGGCCACCAAGTGTGCGTCGAACGTTACGCCAGGTCAAACTTTGACCAATCAGACACTCTGATTTGGAAGCGACATATGGATGGAGTCCCTTTTAATGCACAGATTCATGGAGGAGAAATCAATCATTTGTGGCTGGAATTCAATGACACCAAGTCTTTCATATGTCAGAATAGAGCTTTGAAAGGAAAAGCCTGGAGCAAGATTCACCAGATTTGTCCCGCTTCGACATTTCACACCAAGCCTCTTCCAACTGTAGGTAGATGACGACACGTTTAGCACATTCCTGAAGATGCGTCACATGCCAGGTGTGAATGCAGCTTCACACGTGTGAACGGCGAGCTGCATGGTGCAGCCGCAAACACGCTGCCATTGATTGTTTTTTATCCATGTTTGATGATAATTGGTGTGGACGACATCAAGAGCAGAGAGACAGGAGGAAATTTGATATTAAAACTTGGGCCCGGGGCATCATCCCACTTCAGAGGGCTCGGTCGGGATCAAAGACGGAGCAGCAGGTCAAAGATCAAACAGCAGCTGGGTGGAGGACTGGCTGAAGAATGATTGTCCTGTAAATGAAGCATGTTCAATCCAGGTTAAAAGTGGCATGCCAGCACATGGATGAAGCATTCCTGACATGTGGAACCAACATTGATCAGCATCGTGTTTTGGAGCATCTGCCTGGAACAGGCTGGTCTGTTCTGCGTTTGAGGAACCTCTGACTCAGTCAGCCCTCATCTGTCTCACTAACAGAACATGAAACCATTCACAGCTTTGGCTTTGTACTCTTCGGAGTTTGAATCCCCTTCTTCACCGCTGAACAAGTCAGAGAGAGCATGTGACTGTGAGTGAAAGAACATTTTTGGACCACAAAAACTGCAGAAAAGCTGGTTCCCTTTTTTGTTGCCTTTCGTTTCATTCCTGTTTCAGGATGTGCTGCCGAATCATTTAGGTTCAGGCTCCTGAACAAGACTTCCCCAGAATTCTAGAAACCCTTTTGGAGAATTCAGTGTGAGTGACACAAAACTGCTGCTACAAAAGTGTCTCTAGTAATATATCTAAAACTGTCTTTCTTGCTCCATGGTGTTTTTCAAAGCAGTTAAAGTAGAAAAAACAATGCAGTCTTTTCAGTAGAAGGCGTCTTCACGTCTGTTGTAACATTCTCAGTTTGAGTTTAAAGACCCTTTCACACAAGGCAAGATGGTTTTAACTTCTTTTCCACTTCTCAGTCCAGTTCTCCCATACAGAGATTGGTGTTTAGTAATTAACATGTGACCGATATCTGACAGAAATGTCTATGTAAGGGGTAAACAGGGTAAACTGACAGCTTCCTATGAATCTCAAGGATCAGTCAATAACACAGGTGGACTAGACACTGTCAGAATGGAACAAACCATTCATCTGACTTTAAAACAACGTTTCATGTTTTGTTTATGCTTCCTGTTTTGATTTTTGTTTTTGTGCAGGAGCTGATTTCCTAGATGCTCCGCCCCCTTCCTGTGGTTCTCCACAGAGCGGTCGGAGCTTACAGTGTGCGTGTGTGTGTGTGTACATTTTCTCCTAATGTTGATTAAAACAAGAGCTAATACTGTAAGTGCATCATTATTGTTCTCAGATTTTCTAAGATTTAAGCAGTTTGCCAATTGATTAATCACGAAAAAAAATCCAACGATGTGTTTGAAGAAATCTTTTATCTTTCACTTTGAATCTTTTCAACAAATTAATGGATCAAAATTCAGCCACAGCAGGAATACCCACCTACATATCGCTTTTTGGTAAAGCATGAAGGGGTTAAAAGTTGTGTTTTTTTCCAACCTAAAATAGTTATTTTCAATGTGTAACTTTGCTAAAATCCAAATGAAACCAGAAAAGGTAGATACTATGGGACATCACTGATGAATGATGACGTTTTATTTTTGACATTTGAACAACTACCTCCTCTGGTTTCTGCCTTTGCTTCATTTTTTAATATTTCATTTTGATTGCTGGAAATCACTTTTGTTATTCTGAGAAGGTTCGTATTTATTTTTTTGGATTGTATTTTGATTTCTGGAATTTTGTTCTGATTTCTCAAATGTAATGTTTTTTATTATTATTTGTTTTGATTTTTGTTGTGATCTTGAATACGTTTTTACGTTGAATGATTTGTTGGTGTGATTTGAGCTTCAGAGCCACCATAGATAACTGAGCAAACTGACAGTAAGGGGTTTAATCTACGGTAAGAGTGGTTTATTATTAGAATGAGATTAAAGCGGTTATTCTTGTCTTCTGCACGGTAGGGCGGTCGACCCATGATCATAAGATTACAGGTTCGATTCCCGCCTTGCATGAGTCAAAGTGTCCTTGGGCAAGACACTGAACCCCACCTTGCCTCTGGTGGGAGACTGGCGCCAGTGCTCGGCAGCGGAGCCGCCACCAGTGTGTGAATGTGTGTGTGACTGGGTGAATGGGTCTGTGACCTTAAAGCACTTTGGGCCTTGTAGGTAGAAAAGCACTATATAAGTGTACACCATTTAATTGCATTTACATGTAAGCTATAGATGTTTTCAAGACATTCTACATCAATGCTGTAATGATGTCATACGTGAAGTAATTTTCGGAGCGGTAAAGTGGGACTTTGTGGCTTTAACTGGGTTTTGGTGGGTAAGAAACTGGACCACATGGCACTTTTAGCGTTGACGGTTGCAGACTCCGACTTAAAGTGTTAAATAAAACTTTGGGGGTAAAATTTCACTTCCTAACAAGCAACAATTCTCTGACAAAATTCAACTTTTTAATGTTGTGTCATTCTGATGATAAACTCATTTGTCGTTTTTTCAGAAAACTTTTACATGTCACCCAATCCTGCCCCTTCTCTCAGAGTTCCCTGTAAAAAAACCTTTGTCGTTTGGACCATTGTCACAGTTTACACTCACAGAAACAAGTAGTTCACTTGACACCTGTGAGTTCACCGTCAGCAGCAGAGGTTGAAACCTCCCATGAGGCTTTGTGTTCTCCTTTAAGATGAGGGTTGGGGGGTCAGTGTGGCAACGACAAGTTTTCCCTACTTCCCCTGCAGCCTGATGGTGTCAGTCGTTGGTGATGTGGCACCCTGTGACTGAAATCAAAGTGAATGGAGGAGTGAGCCAGGTGGTAATTGTATATTATTCAACTTATGGAGACCATGCCACGCTGCTGCGGGTTGTTGATCTCTTATGTATAATTTAAAGGCATCGGTGCATGTATTATAAATGAAGGCGCTTTGCAAAGTAGCAGATAGACTCCAATTAACATGCTGGAGCTCACAGCGTGCAGATTGACTGTCTTTACCCTAATTTTTGTTGCTCATTTCTCTCCTTTTAACCCCGCCTCCTCCCATCCTCTTTCTTTCCCTCTCCTGTTTCCCAACCTCTGCTCTCCTTTTCTGTCTTTTTCTCTTGGAGTCAACTTTATAAAAGAGTATGAGTGAGAGCGAGTGAATGAGCACTCTGGAGGCAGTCAATACATTATCAACTCCTGCCGAACGCTGACACCCTGACGTCCTTGACAGCAAATTATTACTTTTTCATGACGCAACCAGGTGCAATTACAGCAACATCTTTGGGCTCTATCCTGCTGCTGCTGCAACTGTCAAAAGGCGTTCCTGGTGGGATCCTGGAGGAGCTGAGACATCAGTCTCTCAGTCCCTTCCAGATCTCTGCAAAGACAGACTGAAAGACAGGAACGATGTTGGAGGGAGGGGGCAAAGAGAAAATAGACGGAGCAATTCAAACATGCTCAAAGATTCAGTAAATAGTTGCATTCTACTCAAATTCCTTTTCTGGGAACAATCAGTCGTTTGTTTAGAGGGTGCCTGACTGACAGTGAGAATTGCGGAAGAGTTTTGTTGTTGTTGTTCGCTGGATGCTGCAAGCCTCCTCTGCTTCTAGCAGCCCGGTAAACAACCATGTTTGTAATGTCATCACACGCGCCTAGCTTTTTGTGCTTCACTGTAAACCCTGTAGGCTTGATTATAAAGTTTAACCACACTTTACCGCACAACAACACTAAGGAAAAAAACAGCGAGTAAACCTCAATTAAGACTTCAGAGTGTCACTTTTTTCCTGAAGCACAGCAGCAGAGGAGGAGAGCACAAAGAGCCCACAAGCCTGTGAAGCCACTCCTGCGAGGATGCCGGGTGGTGGGGGAGAAACTTTGCCATCCTGGAGGTGGATGTTGCCTCATGTCTCTTTGTGTTTGGTGTGTCCCCCCGGTTGGCATCCTCAGTGTGTGTGTGTGTGGTGGTGGGGGGCCTGACATGAGGGTGGCGGTGGCAGTGCTGTGTGTGTTTTGTCTCTGTGTGTGTCATGAAATAGAAGGACTGGTAAGAGGAAGAACAAACTGCGAATACAGCACGAGACACCTGAGAGTCTCCGCTTTCATCTCCAACTCATCATCCACTGATCCTCACCCCCCCACACACACACACCTACGCCTCCCTCCCTCGCTCAGCCAATTTCTTCAGTTTCCTTTTAACACGGCGAGTGCCTCGCTGAGAGTTTTTTCCGAGCACACACACATGTGACTTATGTAGGTAATGACACCTCCATGAGCTATTGGTTTTTCTCGGCCCTCTGTGTGTTTTTCTCCCACTCCCCCCCTTGTCCCCCCCCCCCCCCCATTCCTCTTCAAGCCTCCTCTCCTTTACTCCCAAAGGCCCCCCTTCTTCTCCTTTTCTTTTCTCCTGTGGTGTCAGACACAGATTTATTCTGCCTGTGATGCGTGTAGAGGAGTGTGAGTGAGCATTGGTGGGGGGGGGGGGGGGGGGGGGGGGTCAATAGGGAGGAAGGTATGTGTGTATGTGCATGTGTGTGTGCGTGGACAATAAGAGATAAGATTATGGCTCCCCCGGGGCTTGTTTGGCCCTGTACCCGATCCATCAAACGCTCGCTCCGAGTGCCAAGGTCAACTCTAATGAACATTTTCTGGGGTTTTATTCTCAACACTGAGAACTGTTTCCACCTGCACACACGCACACAAAGATGAGCGTGTGTGCTCTCTGGATGATCATCCACATACCTGCTAACCTGGAGAGGACGGAAAATGCAAGATGCTTGTAAGCAGCTCAGTAGGGATTTGCTGTTGAAGCCAGCATGAGAGGACAGAGGGTGAAACAAGAGAGAAGGCCCAAGGTGATGGACCCCTGTCTGGTTTGAACCGTTGACCGAAAATACCCCTGGTGGTGTAACACGCATGTCAGCGTGTGCCATTTTGGGAGTCAAGCACACATTATCTAAAAAAATAGCAACATCCACACCAGACATGTGTTGCGTGTTCCAGAATGTGCAAATCTCACACTCTTGAATGTGCCTTTAGCATATGGCGTTCACTCTGGTCTGTTACCCAACACTAGCGTATATTTTTATTTTATTTTATTTCATTTTATTTTTTATTTTATTTCACTTATTTAATTTTCTATTCATCCTATTCTTTTGCTATTTTTTTATTCTTGGATTGTTATTTCATTGCTTTTTTTTATTATTGCTGCTTTTTGCACTGTCATTCTAGTAAGAAACCACATCTCGCCTCACCTGTGTTGTTGTTGTTGTTTCCCTTTCGGCTTTTCCCATCAGGGGTCGCCACAGCGAACGAGTCGCACGGTAAACTTGGCAATGTTTTACGCCGGATGCCCTTCCTGACGCAACCCTCTCAAAGCAACCGGGCTTGGGACCGGCACAGAGGTAGAGAAGGGAACAGGGAGCAGCCCGGAGTCGAACCCTGGTTTCACGGACGGAAGGCGCCGCAAACCAGCACGAGCTAAACCGGCCCCCTATCTCGTCTCACCTGTGTATTTCTCTGCAAATACTATGTGTGGAACAACAAATCTTGAATCTTGAATGAACTTACAGTTGGAAGAGGCTTGGTGCAAAACGTCAAAGCGATGCAAACCTTGCAAATCTCGCTCCAGGCTTTTCCTTTCACAGACTTGGTGTCATATGACTCCGGCCGGGCAAAAACCTCAATTGTTAATTTGTCTTTAATGATCCATTTTCAAACGGTTGATACTTTCGTGTTTTGAAAAGGATGCTACCCTTACATTACTACCAACCCAGAGTCCCAAACTTGTCAAAGTTTCATGGTACATCATAGTACATACAGTCATTACTGTTGGTTGTCACAACAGAAATCTCCACATTCAAGCATCTCTTTTTACCGATTCCCGCGGGATAAAGACAGAAAATGATGGATCCAACAGTCAAACAGGAAGGGTGTCTGCCCACTTCAGACTGTAATGAACATTTTTTTTCATGTCAGCCTGTGGCTACATACAGTATTTTATTTGTCTTCAAAGTGATACATATGGAAGTCTATCATTTGGGTTTTATTCAGAACTTACTTATGAAAAGGTAACAGCAGAAACTTTTTGTTGTTGTTTTTAATTGAGTAACAGAAAAAACGTGCAAACTTTTCCCAAAAATATCCTCACGGCTGTGCATTGTGTTTGTGTATTGGTGGGGGCCGGTCTGTAAGAAGACACCAGATGTGGGTTCAAATCTGTGGCAGACCTTTATTTTTGTCAGCGTACGTATCATGAAAAAAAGTCAACCGAATTGACTTCATTTGGTTGGAGCCAGAAGTAAGTCATTTCCTATGAGTGATGTCGTAATCACTCTGTCCAGTTCTCATGTACAGTCAATGGTTTGAACTAAAGCAGGTCTGAGGCTCTCCGACATCTGCAGAGCTTACTGTAGCATTAGATATCAAAACGTTTGATTTTTTGATTGGAAATGGATTATTTCAAGCAATGAGAATAATACACAAAAACATTACAATCATCAGTTATACATTCCTATCAAACTGAGGATAATTAGACATATTAATAAATATTGCTTGAAAGGGAGTGGAAGGAAGGGAGTGGAAGGAAGCAAACTTATACAATCCCTCCCCGTTATACTGTAACCATTTTATTACATGATTTATCATTATCTGGTTCATTACTTTTATCAGACAGAATTAAGAATACTTAGGTATCAATAAAGCACATGACAAAGATGAATTACTTAATTATTATGAGTCAACAAACATCTTTTAATTTCACCAAGGGCACACACGAAAAAAAAAAAAAAAAAAACATGCCACACAACGGTTTGTGGTCGTTTCAGCATCAACACAATCCTGGGCCTCACACGGAAAAAAACAGGCCTCTGTGCAGGTAGGTGGGCTTTTACGGAACAGCGTCCCTCATCATCCCCTCATCACGTGCTGATCTGCCAAAACTAGTTAGGGTCTGAAGGCTGGTGGAGTGTGGGTGTGCAGCGGAGCATGTGGAGCATACTAATGAAGCAATAAAAGTCACGGTGGGAGGGGTGAGGGCACGGGCTGAAGGCACATTGGAGAGGAAGGGTGCATCGAGCGGAGGATTGGGAGCTGCTGACAGGAGGTGTGATAATTGAGATGTTGCGACCCCACATATTACCTGCATATTGGCCAAATTAGGGAGCAGGTAGTTTGAGGTCAGGATGGTGGGCTGGAGCCCACCTGCCACCACACAGCTGCTATTTGTGTGTTTGTGAGACACAACCAGACTTGTTTTACTATACCCTCGCTTTGTGAGTGTTAAATTGATGAGTTTAATTTGCATTTTTTCACAAACAGGAGATTAAATTTACCAATTGAGAGTAATCAGAATTTATAATCTCTGGGATTTGATTAGCATGTGTTTGTACATCTATAAATTAGACGGCATCACATGCTCACATATCTCGTTCAACATTCAACCTATCAAAAATGAGAAATCTGCTTTAATTTCATAAATGAATCATTAATCATGTTATACCAACTTTCTTGTGTGCCAGTAAATCCTGTTTTTCAGTTTTGGTTGTATTTTGGGGAGTTTGGACCAATAGTTGGACAAAGCGAGAAATTTAAAACCTTAATTTCAGTTTCTAGAAACTTGTGCATAGAAATGTCACTGCTCTCCTTCATTACAAATGATGAGGAAATAACAAAAATATATTTCTATCCCAAAGAGTAACATTCATCACCCGTTTCCTGGTTCAGAACAGCCTATTATCAGGATTTTTACAGGTTGCACCTTGTCGATCTGCCTTGCTGCTAAAGTGTGCGTTAGTGCTGTGTGTCCTATGAGGTACTCACAATGTGATTCATAGGTGTGGGCTCTTTGAAGGTTCTTTGCTCTGTGCATTATGGTGGGATGGACCCTTTGACCCCTCTCCTGCAGGAACGTGACCCATGGAGACGTTCTCCTCGCTGCCCACCAACATGGTTGTCTCTGTGGCAGCTGTAAGAGATCCCCTTACCAACGTGCGCTACACAAAGTACCATCATTCAAACGCAGTCTGATGGCAGACTAACATTGAACTTTGACATTCATGTAGAAAACAGCTCTTTGTCTGACCTGTTTAGATTGTAAAACCTCAATCGGTTAAATAAAAGTGGATTTTTATGAGCAGTTTTATAGTTTTTACATAAATTTACAGGACTTTTTTAAAATTTCTTTTGATTTTGTTTTCTGTTCACATTAAGGATAGAATAGAATAGAACATAACTTAATTGATACACAAAAGGGAAAATATAAAAATGAAAAAATTAAATAAAATTCTAAAAATAAAGATCATTTTTAGATTTACATGAAAATATTGACCAACTTCCTGTTTTTTTTATTGTTTTTGTTTATTTTTTATCTAGAGAACAGATTGAAGACTGGCATTTTTCATCATTGTTATACAGGAAACTCTCAGGTCAGACAGATTTCACTCAAGTCTGGTCCTGGAAAAAAGAAAAATAATTCCTTTCAAACTCCTATTGTTTTATGAATGGATTACATTTTGCGGTTGCTTTTTTGCTCTGCAAAACTCAGATTTAAGCTTGTTTTCAACATAGGAGGAATCTTTAACACAATATATGATCAACTATTAAGGTAATCATAACACGAAAAACATTCCAACAAGTCAACTAAACTCTTTATATTAGTTTATAATCACTAAGTCTGTTGAATTTTTCATCCTTTGTGTCCATTTTTAACTCTACATACAAGACGGGCGTTGGAAGTTAAACCAGGCCAAACGTTGAGCAATAAGGGACTCTGATTTGGAAGTGACGTATGGATGATGACCAGTTTAATTCACGGAAGTGCCATCCGTTTGAGTATTGATCATGACAGAGAAAATAGCAATTGTCTGTGCCCAGCTGTAATCCTATGACACCAAGTCTTTCAAATTTGAGAATAGAGCTGTGAAAGAAAAAGCCTGGAGCAAGATTCAGAAAATTTGCACCCCTTCGACATTTCACACCAAAACTCTTCCAACTGTAAGTACATACGCTAGTATCGGACAGTGACAGAACAGTGTGAACACCACATGATAAAAGCGCATTTGAGAGTGTGCATCGTATACCTGGTGAGTATGTAGCCATGTTTCTATTTCTGCGATGCTGTCAGTAGTAAATACTGACCTACAGTGCCCTCCAGCAGTTGTTGTTATTTATTTATTTAAAATCACATATACATGTAGGTTGCTCATGAGTATAAGTTGCATAGCTACCAAACTATGTAAGAAACCGTAACGTATACTCTGAAAAATATGTATAAATAAATGTAGATCTTACAAGCCTGAATATGTGAGAAAAACAGCTTTTTACGCATCTAATGAATCGATGATTAAAATAGAAACCCCTGTTGTTGACTAAAACAACTCTTAATGACAAATTATTGCCCTCAAAGCTTCTCCTGATGGACTTCTGCGGGTCCACCGGGTCAAAAGTCAGGAGAAGTTGGCCGTGAATTGTGGGAGCTGGCGCTCTTCATGAGGGACATTTATGATGGATGGTCACAGTTCCTCGTCCTCCACCTCGCCATGCCTCTCTCCACTGGCTGGGCGCTCACCTCTCCACCTCTTGGCGCTATCCCTCCATCGCCTCTTATCCTCTGACCAGATGTGTTCATTCAACTCTGTCAAGAATAATAAAATGCTGGCTACGGTGGGGAACGTGCACCGAGTCGACAGAGCAGAACGGGATGATGGGAGTGCATTAAGAAGTGGGTGGTTATGAAGCTGATCTGGGTAAAGATCCACTCCGACGATGTTTTGATCTACTGTAGAAGTATTCTCAGTGGTTTTTTAATTATGACTAATTATTTTTAGATACAATCAAAAAACCTGTGTCGTTTTCTAGGACATAATTTCTGCAGAGTGGCAGTAGTTCATCAGAGACTTACTTATAAGTTGTTGGCCTAACAGTCTGTGTGGAGTGAACGTGCCCCCATTTACCATCATCAGTGTATTTACACTCTCTCCTGCTAACTGGCAGGCTCTCACAACCCCAAAATGACAAAAGGGTGAGCAACATTGAAGCTATCCAGCCAGACAGCCAGATACCAGCTCAGACGAGGAAAACAAAGTCGAACATGGATCTATTTGTCTGCATCACAATGGAACAGAGCAGGGAGCTTGTGTCTCACTGATTATAGCATGTACGTCACTGAGACAAGCCTTTTCCAAAAGCAGTTTTTGTCTGCTCCAAATTCAATACAATTTAAATAAAGAAATACTTAGAAATGCAATTTTAAGCTTCACTTTCTTTATATGTGTCCTCCATCATACGGGATATGCCACAAGAACATGTTAAAAACATAAAAAAAACACCATGTTTATTAGAGCGAATCTTAAACTGCGGTCTTCGTGGGGGAAGAAAAGAGGAAAACAACTGATGGTGCTCTGTTATGACCTATGTGAAAAGGTCAGCTCCAAATCAATCAATCATTTGATCACTTAAAGAGTAACTTCCAAACTGGACCTCATTGGAACGTTCTCCTCACTGCTGGAAAGGATAAGCACATTGAATTCACATGACACTTCCATTCAAAGCCTTTTATCTAATTTCATCAGCATTTATCTGCTGCTCCTGGCTTCAGGCTCTCAGGTAGCACAGGTTTGTGACATACGCTTTCAGCACAACTTAAAGTTTGTCAGGATTTGTGGAACGGGACAGAGCCGACAGCGGAGCAGCAGAAATGTCAAACTTTGCTCATCCTTTTGTTCAACCCAAGTCAGTTGACAGAAGCAAAAGATGAAGGGAAAAGGGGCGGAGGATGAAGAAGAGGGAGAAAGTGTACATTCGGCTCTGATGCTGCTGCTCAGGGAGGCCTCCTGGGACGAAATCAAACCCCCGGCGCCAGGTGACCACTCACCTCCAGAGAGCAGCGGAACGGGAGGCAGGAGTGACGGCAGAGATGGAGGGGAGCCAAGCACGCTGATGGCTGGAGTGATGATTTCCTTCACAAACAGACACAAATGCCCCAGCAGCACTCTTCCTCTTCCTCCTCCTCCTCCTCCCTGCGGCCCTAGCCCTGCAGGCAACACACACACACACACACTCTATGGTTAGGCCTCCAATTAAATCAAAAGTGGTTTGTTTTTATTGGTCTTTTGCGCTGACAAGTGGGCTATCATTCTGACGGCCCTACCTGTCAGTGAGCAGCTGAAATTCCTCCGTTGACAATGCCCAATGCTTCCAATTAGGAGAGAATCAGACTCCTGGCGCGCTAGCCATCCTTCCTCCCCTCTCCCCACCCCCAGGCCCACCTTCCCTCCTCTCTTTTCTTCTACACTCACTCCACGATGCAACACAATTCCCCACTCCTTCCCTCTCACGCCGGCTCTCCTCCTCCTCTTTCCTCCTCCTTCTTCTCCAGGAGAAGGGGGCCTGTCTCCTCTGCAAATTACCGACACAAAACGAAGGTGGTGGCGGCGGCGGCGTGGGGAGCTGCCGGTCCAGGGCCTTGTCAGCATTAATGAGACGATGAAGGTTTATTTCGCCTGCATGCATGTGCTAAACTCTTTCTTGTGTGACAGCTGACTGGGAAATGTGAGTGTTAACCTTATAAAAGATTCAGGGGGTTCTCATTATTTTCTGTCAACTGCACTACCTGATGGCGTTAAGGTGCATCATTTGCATCCCTTACTGGCCCAAGGTGCAGCACCAGCTCCACAGCAGGAGCCTTTCTTCCCCACCTTAAGTTTTTTTCCCCCTCTTCAGTGCTGTTTGTTTGCTGAGCGGAGTCATCTTCTTTCACTTATCTCCTCTCTTGGAGAGACATGCTTTATTCCATGCACCAAAACGATAGAAATGCCAAAGTTTATTCAAGGGCGACACGCGTTTTTACTCATCTGGGTTCACATTTAACACCTTTTCTTGACTGAGCGGGTTAATAAAATGTGTTTTCTCTCTTGTTTACCCCCCCTCCCCTCCTCAAAAGCCTGAAAAGGCCCAGCAGGCATTATTAGAGGAAAAAGCTTGTGGACCAGGAGAGAAATATATAGAAATAAAATAAATCACATGTCTGCAGATGGATTATGAGCACTGACAGGTCAGTTTGGACTGTTAAACCACTGCCAGCTTTTCTTATTTCAGCCTTTATGGCATGCATTGAAAGGCAAGCAGCCTGATTAGAATTAAATATAAGACTGAAACAATCCGCATGTCATCTCAGCCACAGGAAGGGACTGTAATGACCCAAAGGTGCCAAGTTTGTTTTGGTACAAATCCGAGCTGAAGGCTGCTGGTGTTCAGAGTGGTGAGCAAACCTAAACGTGTGTGTGTGTGTCTGTGCGTGTGTGTGTGTGTGTGTGTGGTCATAAGCAAGGCTACATGCAAACACATGAGGGTTTCATCACTGAATCCCTCTTGATCTACAATTCTGACCACTTCTTAGAGAAAGAAATATACATTTACATTACTGACCACATACACTGAGCACCATTGTGAGCTACTTTGTTAATAACACAAATAAACACAAGTGCAGCTAAAGACCAGCAACCTAACCTCGTGTGCAAAAATTACTTTGACAAAGTACTATTTGGAGGTTTATTTATTTATGTTTTTATTTATTTGACTACATAGAATGATTGAAAATCCTCATATTTGAATGATTTGGGGTTAAAATAACATAATGTAAAGTTTGCTTTTGTTGCATTTGCTTTGTTTGTGGTTCATGTCTTGTAGTGAATGTTTTTCCCCTTTTAAAAATCATTTTCTTTTAGTTCTTGCTCCTAAAAATAAAAACTAATTAAGTGTTTGTGCACAATTTGAATAATGCGGCTGTGGTTCGTTTTTATGAATTTGAAAATGTTAAAAAGTATTTTCATATATTCCATATTTAATTTAAGACTGAAAAGTATTAGTCACTAACACGTTTTCAAGAACTCTACCTTTTCTTTTACATGCTTTTTCCTATCACAAAAAATAGCTATGTACACGCTTCTAATTGAAAATTATCCAAAAAAATGTAAAATAAAGGTCAAATGAAGGAAGAGTTTGGGTCTCTATTCAGACTCAGAGGTCACAGTAGAAAAACCTCTTTATGACTAATTCACAGCAGCACTGATCCGGTCTGTGGACACAGAAAAGAGAGTAAGAGGAGGGAAAAACCGTGAGAGGAAGCATCAAACCTCTGCTCTTTTTCACGCGCCAGCAGTGGAGAAAGAAACAGCTAAGTCAGGGTGGGTGTGTGCTGCTTCATCTCTGTGTTGTCCCCGCCTCGTCTGTGACAGCTTGCAGTCGTGATGGGACCCCATGGGAGCGGGGAGCGGATTCACTAACCTGCCGGTGTCTGCGAGACCGACGCGCGCCTCCAATCTGGTGGTCACATGGGGTGGAGAAGAAGAAGGAGGTGTGTGTGTGTTTTTTTGGACGTGAGTGGAGAGTGGTACGGGGGGAGATGATAATGCGGGGGGGAGATTATTAGGGGCTGTCGAGGCCGCCGCACGGGGTAAACTGTTGGGTAGGAGCTCAAAGTGTGCAAAATGTGCGCACAAAGGCATTAAGGTTGAAAGATGGAGGAAGGCACATTATTTAAGTTTTTTGGCAAAAAACAGTAGATATTAATAAAATGAGTGGACAATAAGAAGGTTTTATTTATTCCAAGCCTTTTTTTCCTAAGTGGAGAGCACGAATGAGCCGTCCATCCTAAAATAACAAAAATTCTGACGTGCGTAATTGTGTGAGCAAAATCACAATTTTCGAAAAAACAAAACAAAAACAACAAAAACGAAAAAAAAAACAGACTAAAAAATGTCGTAAAATGTTTTTGAAAAAAGAAAATTTACATTTTTTTAGCAATAACAATTTCATCAAATCATGGTTATTATTAATATTGTTTTAAATATAAAACATTAATAATTAATACAAGCAAAAGACAAATAATGTATTATTCTTAGAACAAATTACAAGTTGTTTTACATTTTGTTTACCAAATGACCCTTGAAAACTCAGCAATGTTTAAAAAGAAAATAAATAAATGTAAATATAAAAGTCAAAATTACACGACTAATAATTCATTTTTATTCTTGAGGTGGGGAGGTTAGCGGAAGAGCAGCGAAATAAATCCAGTGAAAGAAAGAGTGCAGGAAAAAAGAGGCACCGAGCAGCCCCATAATAACCCCATTATAAGCCTCATCAATGATGTAATGAAAGCAAACAGTGTGAAAATTGCCTGTAAACAGTTGGATCTGAGTCTCCTGATGAATTCAGTGTCTCTTTTATCAAAGTGAGGACGAGCCAGAGAGGGGAGGCAGGCAGAAAGGGGAGGGTGATAGGCAGCCGGAGTTAGGGGGCGTGTAGGGAGGTCCACTCCAGCCTCCCTCAGCCAATGAAGGCTTGTCACAGGGGACTCACGTGGACCAGGCGCTCTTAAAACCTAGCTTCTGACTTTTCCTCAAGTTCAAATTTTTGGGATTCCCTCCCACCCCAATCACATCTCGTCCTTTAACTCACCACTTCTGACTATTTAACCCAGTTTATCTCCCTCCCCCCTCTTTTTTCCTCTTCTTCTTCCGCTCCGCACCTTGCTCTCCGCTTCCTTCCTCTTGCAGCTCTTGGACGCTTTTCTCTCATCCAGCTTCGTGTTTTTAAAGGTTTTTCTGTCTTCCTCAAAGGAATGCCATCAACATTCGGTGGCCGCATGACGGGTTGCCCTGAAGACCATCCCCCGTTCCTCCCTCCAGCCCGCCGCGCCTGAAACTGTCCATGGTGCTGACGCGCCGAAGACTCGAGTTTTTCCTCTTTGCGTTAGATCAATTCGCTGCTTGCCGCTCCATCTTTCTGAAGAGAGCTTTTGAACTCAGAGCAAAGGAGCAGAACCTTCAGGAAGCCAGAAGGACCGACTTCAGCGTCTCTGAATCGCCAAAACGCAAGAAGATCGGATTGATGGCTTTTGCAACTGGGCTGGAAATATTTCATTCATAAAGAGTAAAGAAACCGGAAGCAGCGAATGAGTTTGTTGCACGCGTAACAACTCCAAAAGTGTTCGTGTTGCTGCGGAACCGACTGCCGTCTTCAGGATCATCTCAATCTAAAAACCACCCCGTTCCTCCCTGAAACAAAACTTGTCCAAATGGTCATTTGAGGAGGCTTCATCACAGCAATGGAGGCGTCCGCCAATGGGTCCAGTTTTGGCATCGACTCGCTGCTGTCGCACAGGCCCGGAAGCCCCGTGTCCAAAGGGGACAGCCTGGCGGGGGAGTGCCGCTCACCTCTGGAGTTCAGCCCCAGATCCGACGCGGAGAGCGGCTGCTCGTCGCCGCCGTCTCCGAGGAGGGAGTGCGTGGACGAAGTGGCGCAGAGGCAGGCGCACGGCGTGCCTCTGCCGCCGCACCTCCAGCACGCGCAGATCTCCGCGGGGTCGCAGCAGAGGACCGTGACCTCGTCGTTCCTCATCAGAGACATTCTTGCGGACTGTAAGCCTCTGGCGGCGTGCGCGCCCTACTCCAGCAATGGACAGCCGACCCAGGAGGCGGGGAGGCTGGCCTCAAAGATAGCAGACGACTTTATGGAGAAAATCCACAGCAACTCTTCGTCTGACAGTGAATACAAAGGTAAGGAGCAGGTCACCTGCAGCTGCAGAGGAGGCGCTTTTTCCACTGCGGCGACAGGAAAACTGCAGGGAAAAATATTTTCATTAAAGTTACAAATCAAAATAACCCTAAAAAAGCAGCTTTTTACATTTCAAATATATATTTTACATTAACATTTTTACTTTAATGCATTTTTAAGGAAAAATGTCAATTGATAAACCCCAATTTGTCCTTAAATGTTTGTGATTATTTGGGAAACAAATTAAAACACGTTAAATAAAACCTCCTAGAAATATTTATTATAAAATATAAATTAAATATAAATTTAATCTATTAGAAAAATTCAAAAACAGTAATAATATCCAGAATTAATGTCAAAATGTGATCAAAAGCGATTTTGTCTTTAAATTAACCGGAAACCAAAGGATGCTGAGGTGATTCTGCAGCACCGTGGCGGGTCAAACTAGGTCATTGTTCTCAAATTTTCGATGGGTGCGCGTCTGTCCAGCTTTGGCACAACGCTGGAAGCATGTGGGAGTGTCAGGAGATGACAGGGTCGGCTCTAGATAAATGCCATCAAGGGCCTCTCTGTTTCCAATCATGTCAGCCATAACAGACATGTCACCTCCATTGACAGTTTAATGAAGCGCTGCCTCATGGAAAGATGATCCATGCAACCAAATCAGCGCAGCGAGACCGGAAATGATCACTTTTCAACTTTTTTTTCAAACGTGGCAAAAGAAAATCTTAAGCTTTGTGTTTTGAAAGCTATAAATTATTTCACGTTTTCTATCCCGTGCAGACTGGGTGGAGAAGTCCATCAGATTTAATGAGAAAGCCGTGGGGCGCACGGAGCAGTTGGGCGCGCGCCGTAACTTTGATTTCTCGCGATTTCTGGAACATAGCACGGTTTCCACGCGCTTTTGTCCCCGGCTCTAATCAGATTTGTAGCCGCCTCTTCATTTCCACGCTCCTGTGAAGTTTCTGTGGTCGCGGTTGAAAGGCCGGTTCTTCCCTCGTGGCTCAATTAGGCGGATTATTGTGCGTCTTTTTGAGACGACTCGAGCGCGAGGATCACTCATCGTTCGTGCCATTTCAATCCTTTCTATAATTTTTTATGAGACGTGATGATAAGCAGTGGGTTCCTGTCCTGCAGGAAAAATGAGAAACGTCAGAAAGGCTCTGTGGGCATTTGAAGAAGTTTAACCATTTAAAACCAAACGTTTCAAGTTATTTAACAATAAACACCGATTTCTGCGCAGCGGTTTCTAATCAATCAAAACCTCTAAAGAATATAAATTTAGCTTAAAAACACTTTTAATAGTTCTAAAAGTTCCAACTTTTCGAAACTATTAAAAAAAATACTTTGAACCAGGTGGTGAGGTGTTGAAACCAGAAATTCTACAATTTGAATACTGACATTTCTTTAGTCCGGACTTTGTGCCATATCAAACAGATTTTGTATATACACAAATAGACAAAAAAATTAAAATGTAAGACAATTTCGGTATTTTTTTTAGAATTTTTCAATTTTACTATTTTGGAACAATTGAGCTTTTGTGAAAACATCAATAAATGTTGTATATTTTATGGTTTATTTTTGTCCTATCCACACACAAAAAAAACTTCCAGTCCTATTTGGAAAAAAGTGTTTAAATATAGATGGGTTGCAGCAAAGCAAGAAAAATTGAACTACCAATTATTGATCCCTTTCTTTACTGCAGACCCCCCTTCCATCCTCCTCCTTGCGCTGCAGCTGCGCATTAAATTACTGTTACACCTTTCCCTTCATATTCGTGGTCTGACTGAGGTTTCACCTTTCCCCTTAAATGTGTTTTCCTTTGTGTGAAATGTCTCTCCCTCTCGCTGCAGTGAAGGAGGAGGGGGACAGGGAGATCTCCAGCAGCAGGGACAGCCCGCAGGTCCGGCTGAAGAAGCCCAGGAAGGCCCGCACGGCCTTCACGGACCACCAGCTGGCGCAGCTGGAGCGCAGCTTCGAGCGCCAGAAGTACCTGAGCGTCCAGGACCGCATGGAGCTAGCGGCCTCCCTGAACCTCACCGACACGCAGGTCAAGACCTGGTACCAGAATCGGAGGTAAAGATGTGGAGGATGTAAAGAGGGTGACCCAAGAAGGCAGTTTTGTTATCATCACCCAAAAGTGAAATGCCAAGGGTTTATGTAATTTGTGCCCCCACACAATTTTTATTTATGGATCTCTATTTTTTTTCGGAAGGTTTGTTCGAAATTTTCTAGAAAATGATCATTTCTTTTGGTTTTTTAACGTTCTAATGTCACTGTTAAAAAATCAAATCTTTACCACACTTTTTTTCTATTTATTCACCCCATTTTGTTTATATAGCATTTTTAGAACTTTAACGTTTAAATAAATTTTCCATGTTTGGGCAGGTTCCTGGGGTAAAAAAATTATTTCCTGGAGGTTTGAATAACGTTCCAATCTTTTTGTATTTGTTCGGTTTTCTGCACCTTCGTTACTTTTTGGAGGTAATCAAAGTTAGATCTTACACCAGAGGAAAAAAAACAGATGCATTTTTGTGCGAACAAACAAAAACTGGAAAGTCTGTGCGCGAGCGCAAAGTGAAGAGATGCCACTGAAAGAAAAGGTGGAGGGAAAAAAATCACATTTTGACTGAGGTTTGGTGTGCTTATTTTTTATTTATTTATTTGCACCTCTAACTCTCAGGCAGCTAAATGACATAAATAAATATAAAAACACAATTTGAGTCGGAGTAGCCCATGAATTATGTATCGTTGCATGTGTGCATATTAATAATTTAGAGGAACTACTATATCTACTCAATTATATTTATTATGAATTATTCACCTGCATGGAGTGCATCGTTGGGTGTGAACTCAGGAGGCAGCCTGGAGATTTTCTTAAAAAAAAACCAAAAAGGAGGCAAAATGAGAAAAACATCCCAGACTTAATTGGATCCCAGGTTAACAGATGGGATGTGTTTTGGTGTCAAACACACTGTGCGGGCTGGCGGATCCAGATGTGCGCAGCACCAACTCCGGTTTTCCTCTCTCCTTCAGGACAAAGTGGAAGAGGCAGACGGCGGTGGGGCTGGAGCTGCTGGCAGAGGCCGGGAACTACTCCGCCCTGCAGAGGATGTTCCCGTCCCCGTACTTCTACCCGCAGAGCCTGGTGTCCAACTTGGACCCCGGGGCGGCCCTGTACCTGTACAGGGGCCCCTCGGCGCCCCCGCCGGCTCTACAGAGACCCCTGGTTCCGCGGATTCTGCTGCACGGCTTGCAGGGGGGCAGCGAGCCGCCGCCCGCGCCACCGCCGCTCCCCCCCATGTCCGGCGTGCTTCCCCGGCCGTCGCAGCAGCGGTGAGCGGGGCGCAGTGGACTCCTTTCCATTTGTTACGCAGGAAGAACAAAACAGAGACAGAAAAAGATAATAAAACAAAAGAAACAGTCGAAGAAGAGAAAAGAAGAATCGACCTTTATATGAAACAAACTCCAGGCCGAGGAGGAGGAAGAGGAGGAGGAAGATGGACACAGCCTTCAGACTGACAACCAGATTATGGATGTTTTTCATTCTCATTTGTTTTTATTTGTTCCAGAGAACATGAGCTTTATTTATAAGTTATTTATTTTTCGATATGAATCAAAGCATTTAAGTTATGTATTTATTTAAACCCAGACTCAGTATTAAGCGATTTTCCCAGCAGGCGCAGCTGTTGGAGGCACTTTGACCCAGACTTCAGGATTACTATTATTATTATTATTATTATTATTATTATTATTATTATTATTATTATTATTATTATTATTATTATTATTATTATTATTATATATTGGGTTCTTTTTGTTCACATAATTTACAAAAAAATGAACATTTTAAAGTTGTCAAATCCATTTTTTTCTTATGAATCCCCAATTAAGCTTATCAAGAAATATATTCAGAATATTTACATCTTCTTGTTCATTTTTTAACAGATATTTTCTCATTTTGGTGGTAAAATTTGGTATTTTGGCACTTTTTTAAACTAACGAAAAGAAAAATAATTCTAATAATATTAATAAAACAAAGATGAACCCGCATTAAGAACATATGAAGTTACAGGAAGTATCAGAATTACCAGGAAAAATATCCTTCTTTTTCATTTTTAAACTCTTTTTACTGATTTTTCTTCTTATGGGGAGCGCGCGCTTCCGCGCGCACCTGTTGATCTGCTCTCGTTGTATTTGACCAGACGTTGTGATTTCCTCATGTTATTTCATATGAAGCTGTGATAACTCCTAATTGTAATACTCTACTTTGGTGAAAATGTATATTGCAGATATCAAACTTGTGGAGTGTTTTTCGTAAATTTCATGGCTTTTTTTCTTTCGCTCTTTTAGCTTCCTCAGATCTTCCGAGCAATTTCGTCAGGTTATTATTATTCTTTTTTTTTTAGCAACGTTTACAGGCAAAAGATGGACAGAAAATATGGAGGATTTGATGTAAAAGAGAATTACTTTTTATAAATGTGGAAATAAAAGTCTTTCTTTTAACCACGTGGCTGCAGAATGTGTGAAAACGGAGAGGAAATCAACACGTGGACAGAGAATCTCTAGAAAATTGATTTCTGACATCACAAGGAGAAAAAAACCTAGATGTTTACGTGTGTCTGCTTGTGCAGCAAACAAAACACGATTAAAGCTGCTCTGACTTATGTGCGTTATGTGGATTTTTAGTTTTTTTCCTTATATGGAGTGATGATATCTGCAAAAGAACATTCAAACCATCTAACCAAAAATAATACAAATTTAAAATAAAACTAAAAGAAAATACGGATACAACTGTTATCAAGCTGAGATTAAACAGTCTTATGTATGTTGCTTAAAGGGATTTATTTTGAAGTAAGTTTTTTTTAAACTTGCTTAATTTCATCGAGGTTGATGCTCGTGTTGTGAGCGCGCGCACATACCTCCCTGATAATGTGTTTTGAGAGGGGCCAACAAAGCAGAAGGGCTGAAAATGGCGCAACTCCCGACAGGCCCCCCTGTCTCCTTCCGCCACCTTTCTGTTTTAACAGCAGTAACTACAGTTCGTTTTCCATAAACAATGCAGGGGATGAAATATTAATGTCATCTGCACCATTTTAAGTGCCTTAAATGATCTACCCATTTGGAGATTGATTGTTTCCATCCCTCTTTTTCCTTGAGGGCGCTGGATGCGCGCTCCTGCGCCAAACGGCTCTAACAGCTGGCGACCGGACTGGAGCTGACTGCAGGCCGGGGATCAGCGCGGGGACAGCTGGTCAGCGGATCCACCGCCAGCCCCCCCTCCAACCCCCACGCAAACTTCACCCGCGCGCCAAGCATCACTCTCCCTCCTCCGGTCTGCGAGGACCGGCACCCATGCGTGCACGGCGCGTCAGGGGTTAAAGGAGTTCAGACTGACAGACAAGCCTTGGCGTGTAGGATGTTAACGATTAGACAAAAGACTTTAATAGGTTTTAATTGAAAGTCGATTATGGGTCTGATAGCCACCCCACCCCCACCCACCCCTGCTGACACCCGCGCATGGCACCTGTTATTTGGGGGCCCCTCTTAGCGGCTGACCGCCGTGAAATATCAGACTGACGGCTCGATAGCTCACGCTTTTATGATGCGTAAAATTGCATTAAAAATACAGCGGAGCAGGCCAGGTTGTACAATTGGGAAAGTGAAGTGGCCTAAAGAGAGAGAGGGGGGGGGGGGGGGGGGGGAGTTGGAGATCACCTCCCAACTTGCCAAAAGATCATTATAGTCCCATCACGAAGATCCGTGACCGATTCAGATAAGGGTGACCTTTCTTTCTCTAATAAAAGAAAGAAAAACAGGTTTATACTTGCAAAGTGCACAGCTGATCATAAAGGAAGGGCCTCCATGTGTCTTGTTGGATGACCCGCAGATTTTTTTCATCTTTGCATGTGAAAGGGTGGTGGCAAATCCTCCGGCTCTTACCGTGGATTGTCCCCGGCTCAGGGTTAATGAAGTGCGGTTGGAGTCTGGTGGAGATCCCGAAAGAAAAAAAAAAGGATCAGTGACTCTTCATAATCCAATAGACCCCTATTAATAATAATTCAACTACGGAAGAAAAGAACATCAAGCTTTGATGCAATCACGCGTGAATGAAAGCGTGGTTTGGATTTGTTAGACTGAGAACGTTTTTTTTTCTTGTTTTTTTTTTCTTTTTACCAAATGCAGTTAGCGTAAAAATATTCAATCAGCCGTCCGCGTTTTATTTAAAAACCCATAATGAAAAGGAAAAATAGATCAATTTTAATATCGAAAAAGCAAAAGTCCTTTTTGTTTTTCCATCCAAACAGCAGCAGAAAAACCATCATTTCAAATTTTAACTCATATAAAAAGCAGCTTTAATGTTGTTATATTACACAAATAATTGTTACAAAACCTTTTTCAATTTCCACTATTTTTGGTCACTTTGGATTTTCGAAATAAAAATCCAAAATTTATCAAAAAAAAGCACAACACCCCCCTTTTTCTTTTAATTTTCTCCATGGCAATTTTCAAAATAAAACGCATTTTAAAAATGAAAAAACAACTGCTAAAATTAACCCCTTTGACACGTATTGATGCAAATATGCATCATACCACTTCAGCTCCTGCATTACCTCAATATAGCACCAATATAGCAAAAACATCAGTGAACGTTTTTACACAGCTCTAAAATCCAAATAAGAAAGTGCTACTTAGATTTATTTATTTGATAAATTTTAAGATAAGCAACTGAAAATAAAAAGTAAAAGTCAGAAAAAAACGTGTTTCATGCTAAACTGTTGGATGATTTAGCCTGAGTTAGTTGTGGAGAAGAGAAAAGAAGAGTTGCAACCAGGCAGAGGGCCGCAGGGTTGAAAGCCCGGTGGAGTGGAAGGGAGATAACCAGCATAATCATTTCCCCAATATGACGGGGAGACCTACAAACTTGGGATTGACATGCCAATCTCAGCAAATAATGAAAGCTTTCCTCTCAGATCACAGGGAGGAGGAGAGCAGAGGGAGAGCTTGGGCTAGGCAGAGGGAGAAGAGAGGTGCGATGCTGCCTCTCGACCTCACATAAAGCCAACTCTTGAAACATCAGATGCTTTTTTTGCTGGAAGGAAGAGGAATAATCCCCAATGACTGAGGTGGCAGCAAAAAAGAACTGAGGATAACAGTAAAAGTGATAGACATCACAACTGTTGTTTGATATTGTTTTATTTACCGAGCCAGTTCAGGCCTAACAAACTGCTGGCGTCTGCTAACAGGCAGAAAAACTGCACTAGCATTGGACCAGCAGAGACCCTCCAACTGCAGAGCTCGAAGGTGAAATCCACGCAAACACTCGCCGAAGTCTCTCCAGGACAAAACAATCGAGAGCCGGCAGTTTTTCAAACCAATCAGCCTCCTTTAGCACGTGGTGACAGTCATTAATGTCAGCTCCATCAGACCTGGTAAGTGTTTCCTCATGGAAAGAAACACTGAAGACTGAGAGATCTTCAAACTTTTCCCAAATGGCATCAGGAGGAGCTGGGATCACCAGCTGGCCTTCCTGGCAGTGCCTCCTTCATCTGATTGGTTGGAATCAGCTCAGGATGTACAGATGGCTCTACCAATCACCTGCCAAGTATTATCATTATTTCTCATTCTTTTTGAAGCCCTGCATTTGTTCAGGAGGTGTTTACTCCCCAGGACTAAAGATGGACATCTGAGGGCAACAAAACAAGGACTTCATCTGTTGGTTCATGAGTCCATTTAGCACCTTTTTCCTGGCGTAGATTAGGAATTTACTACTTATTCTGTAAATCGATTGTTTTCTAAATGAAGGACTAACCCCAGTAAAGGGGGGAGTGCCCAAAAATATCAATCTAGAAAGTTAAAATAGGTGTTTATAGTTGCTTTCTGACAAAACCTTCATATATTCTGTTTTGAAGTGGGATTTTTATGGATCATTTGCAACAAGGCCAGATATAGACATGAGCAAGCGGAAGGGCATTGCCCCCCTAAATGCTGTGATTGCCCCCCAGAATGTGATGGCCTACCAAAAACAAATTTAACTAAAGAAATACAAAAAAACAAAACAGAAAACCACGGAATAAAAAACAAAAAATAACAAAAATGCAAAAAAAAAGAAAAGACAAAAAAAACATAAGGATGGATGGATGGATGGACAGACAGACGAACAAATAGACAGACTGGCATAAAAAAGCAGTCTTAACTGGGCACAAATCAGTGTCCTGCTTGTGCCTGTCCCAAACCCGGCAAATGCCATTGTCAGGAGGACCATTCAATATAAAACTTGTAGACATTGATGTAAGGATAGAGGAACTGATACGATGACTGCATGGTTAGCCGTGCAATATATATATATATATATATATATATATATATATATATATATATATACAACATTTAAAGTTCTCGACCACTTATGTGACTCTCATCTCAAGAAGATTAATAACAAGATTCAAAAAAATTTGAAATATTGAAACAGGAAGTCCCCTTGAGATTCTCAATCACCTTTTCCAGGGAGACTAGGCCAAGGTGACAGGTAACAGCTGTACATTAATAGTTACATTCACACTTGCTAATCTTTAAAATGAATCAGAGAACAGCCATAATTAAGCAGCTCTGGTTCCTGCAACTAAGATGTCTTAATACAATTTCCTCAAAATTCTTAACTTCTGGTTTAAAGTGAGATTCCATTATTTGATCTCAAAGCTTAAGTTTCTTTCAGAATGAATACAAATGCTGTTTTCAGAAAAGTTTGCTGGATTTTGGATTTAGTTGTCTCAGGAAAGGTACCGTATTTTCTGCACCATAGGGCGCACCGTCAATCGATGGCCTATTTTCAACCTTATGTCAAGGCGCACCGAACTGTAAGGTAAATTAAGACAGACAAAAGAGTCAGAGATAAGTCCGTCAGTCAGTCAGACGTTATTAACTGTGTTCACAATAACTCTAGAGCTCGTTTGTAACACGCTACATGTTAGCGTGCTTACATGAAACCTGCAAAACATGCAAAAAAACAGACATTTTGAAAGAGCGGCATGTACCTCTCAACATTACTTTAGCATCAGGGAGTGCAACCAGAATTAATGGATATCAAAAGCACTCCAGATTGTAAGGCGCACTGCGGTATTTAAAAACAAATAAGGCTTTTAAGTGCGCCTTATGGTGCAGAAAATACGGTAACTAAAACTTAGCAATAAATTTAACCAGGTGCTACAATTAGAGCATAACAACAAGAATAGATTTCCTCTGTAAATATTTCATAGTTTAATGTCGTATCTATCATTTCCTGACACGTCAGTCTGAATCCAAACATGGGAAAGTCGGACACACTTGCTTTGACAGGAGGAAACCAAACCTTGCTTCCCTGCAAAGGAACTTCAAAACAATCAATAAAACCCAACAATTCATTCATGATTCTGGATGTTAGCCACGTCTGCTTCTCCCAGGGAGCTGTGAAGGCAGCACGGCCCCACGGCAGGGAGCCGCTGTGAGACACATTACTATATGAAGCAGATTACTCAATCAATACCCTGATGTGTTTCGGAACTGCCACGCTGCTCTCCCTGCAGCGACTCTGGTCAGATGACATGGTTAAAAAAAAAAAAAAACAGCCCGAGGCCCTGACCCCCACCGGCATGGCAGCACCGCAAATGCCTTTGGGACCTGGAGGCTACCTCAAACAATGAGCAGAGCTCGCCATGATGTGTCCATGACTGCCAGACAAAGACATTGAAGGAGAAAGCCAAGATAAAAACTCAACACAAATGATTGTTTTTCCTCTCCTCTTCAGCCTTGGCACATGACCCGTACACACCTGATAACTACACCAGGAAAGAGAAGCATAAACTGATGAGCAGATCCAAGTCAGCCTGACTGCCCTCTGCTCAGCAGCAGCATCTTATTCTGCAAAGTGTCCTTGAGCAGGGAGAAGGAATGCACTCTATGAAGAACTTTCCAAGTCATACATTTCAAATTAAAACTGAGTCTATTCACTTTTTTCCAGCTGAGGATAAATGCACTTTTATTAGCGAACCCCTCTGTGCAACTTATGAACAATGTCCACAGTTGAGCCTCCGTTGTGATTGAGCTCAATTAAAGGGAGCAGGCAGTTCCTGGGATCCTCTGGGTCACTGTTCGGTGCCAGGGAGGCCTCTCCCCTCATAAACATAAAGGGAGGAGAGTCCATCAATAAATGATGAGGAGTGGTGTACATGTATTTTTAACAGTGCCTCCGTGTGATGTCTGGCAGCTCTCTCGCACTATGTCTCCTGGTGGAGGCCAGAGAGCAGAGCAGGTCCACGCATTGATTGAATTAGGTTCTGTGTGTTGGTCAGTGAGATGGTGGGGAGGAGGAGGAGGACAAGGAAGAGGAGGGAGAGGGCAGGGGAGAACAGGAGCTCATGCTTCATAGCAGGAGTGTCACTATTGGTCTGTGTGAATTTGAAATGTTGGTTTGATTTCTGGACGACAATCAAACGCTGAGAAGAGCAGAGGGTAGCTGGCAAAGAGGTCAAGTTCTGAAACCCCTCCATCCTCAAGAAATCACAGAAATAACAGATCTTTTTAAAAATAAATATAAGGCTGTACAACCACAGCTGGGTCAATAGGGCTGACACAATGTTATTGTATTCTGTACATAAAGAATCACGAAAGAGTGAAAGAAAATCTTTGGAAAAACGCATTTTTACCAATTTACTGTTAATCTGTCGGTCATGATTGAAAGAGCGGGATAATTAACATAAAACAACAAAGCATAATGACTTTTTCTGCCAACATAAGTTAAAAATCAAAAAAGTTTTCTATCGTCACCTTCTTAAAATATTTGCCTAAGTCATTTTTTGACAAAAATTATTTTTTTTGCCTAAATCCTCTCCACATGATGCTGGCCACCTCTGATAAAATTGCCTAAATCCTCAGTTAAACAGAACATGCCATTTAACTCCTTTAGTATATTTGCATATGTCAAGAGTGTGACTTAGGCAGTTTTATTTTGCCTAAATCACGAGTCAATGTGATTTAGGCGCTTTTATAAGCATTTCATAATGGCTGCTGATTCAAGAAATAGAATTTTTTTTTTTCAGATTTTGAGGTCATTTTCATAATTCGTGGCTCCTTCCATAATGGTAGGTAAAAATGTTTACTATGCTATACACTAGGCTAAAAGTATTGATCCATTTTTTTAATTAAAATTTCAGTTTAGGTAGTCAGCTAAAAAACGAAAAAAGTAAAATGGCTTTTAATGGCTTTTAGAAGTGATACTATGTCTTATTAAACAATCTTTGAATGAACAGTAGGATTTTGATGTGTCATTCTCTCAACAGTCTATAACCCAGTTAAAATTTGGCACTGTATTGCAATCTACAATCTAAAAAGAATCCCAAAGGACACTCTTCACTTTTCTGATTTTTTAGTCAGATGTAATATGAGTTATCACAACATGAACTGACCACAAGATGTTTCTCAGAGTAATCATGCATTTTTGAAGAGTCATAGTCGCTACTTTGATCACGAAAAATTAACATAAAACAAAAAAAGTTGCTGAAAGATCCTGGTACAATTCAGCATTTTTCTTGCAACTGAAGCTTAAAAATTGAAAAGAAAAAAAAAGTGTTAAAGTGTGCAAGGCACTTTTTTCCTCTTCTCTTGGTCTTCCTGAAAAAAGACATTAAAAAATGGTTAAAAAATACCATTGACTGTGAAAAACATGCAGCAGCCTCATCTAAATCTGGACTTAAGGCTACGTTCACACTGCAGGCTGAAACGACCAAATTCCGATTTTTGTGCCCCTATGCGACCTGTATCTGATCTTTTCATAACACTCTGAATGACACAGATCCAATCTTTTCAAATGCGACTCAGGCTACTTGGGTATGTGGTCCTGAATCCGAAACGTATCCGAGTTTTTGAAATGCGACCGCCGTCTGAACGGCCAGGCCACATGTATCCGACCCGTACATCATTGATACGCTACAAACGTCATAATTCTGCGTTGAAGTAGGCGGGAACGAGATCATAAACATCAACCATGGCGGACGATGCTGCTGAGACCAGTCAGTGGAAGGTAAGCGAGTGTCACAAACTGGTGGTGGAGGACCCAAATGCAGGAGACCAAGCTTGATGACAGGAACTAAAACATTTAATTAGCAAACTGAAACATGACAAAACTATGAGGGGAAACAAAACTGTGACAAAACAGAGCAGATGACCTGACAAGGAAGAACAGAAACCAAGACACTTAAATAGGCTGAGGGCAATAAAATGAACTGAAGACAGCTGTGGATCATGAACCTGAAGGTGTGACTGACAAGGAAACCAAAAAACATGATAAAGAAAACCAAACCACTGAATCCTTACAGCGAGGTCACCGATTTGATTAATGTTTGAGGTGACAGCTCTATTCAGGCCAAACTCAAGGGCTCTTATCACAACCGGGCGGTTTTTGAAAACATTTCCAGCTAAATGGCCCAGCGTGGTGTTGAACATTACCCGATGCCCCGCCAAACTTCCAACATGGCCGAGCCTGGTCGGGCCATATTTATAACATCCCTTGTGGGCCGCCCTTTTTTCCCCGGGGTTCCCCCCTCCTGGGCGGGGGCGGCGGGCCCCTGCCTTGCTCCTACCTGGACCAACCGTGGGCCGGGTGGGTGGCTGCCTGGAGTGCGGAGCGGGTCTCCCTTGGGGGTCCTGGCTCGTACCTGGGGTCGGGGCGGGGGGATGCCCGGAACTCCTGGGTGGTGGTGGGGTGCTCGTCTGGGGCTGTGGGCGTCCCTCTCCGGTGGGGCCCTGCGTTGGGCTCTTCCGGCGCGGCGGGGGGCTGCTTTCCTGGCTGGGCTGGGGCGGCGCTCTCTTTCCCTCTGCGCCTCCCTGCTCTCTGGCTCTGGGGGCCTCGCGGCGGTCCTGCTGGCCCTGGCCTGGGTGGCGGTCTTGGTCGCCCGGGGGGCGGTTGTTCCCTGCCTGTTCCCGTGTGGCGTTGGGGGAATTCCGGCTGCCGCTGCTGCTGCGGCGGGGGTATGGGTGTGGGGGTGGCTGGGCGCTCCTCCTCCTTCTTTTCACATTCCACCATCCATTTTAGAAGAACATAAACACTCACCTGAGCACAGGTGTTAGCTCACCTTTGCACTAATAGTTTGCATGATTGAATGACTGAAAGATTTCACACTAGTTGGTTTAAAGGCATAGGTATGCGTTCGTGAACACTATCTGTTTTGTGTGCATGTTGACATGTGGACATTTTTGCGGCTAGCAGGTGTGTTGATAATATTTGAGTGTGTGTGAACAGGCCCCGCCCTTTTTGTACTACATTTGAACCGTACCGTAACGATAAACAACCAGTAAACCTGTCTGCTCTATGCTGCTTCATGGTCTTACCCCCCTTCCCCTCCTATTATCACCCTCCTACCCCCCCCCTCTCTCTAACGTCCCTCTCTCTTCTTCCCCTCTTTCCTTTTCCGTCCGGTCCAACACCAAAGATTTTCAAACATGATTGAAATTAATAAAGTTTGGCCTCAATTACAAAAGGGGTTTATTCAGACATACCTTTGGTTTGTCTGAAGATGAATAACCCCTCTTGTTAAAATAAAATATGTCCAACACAAGAGGCCCTCAGCTCTCATCTGTTTGCCTAGCTGTTGGACAGGACAAGTTAAAAAAAAAAAAAAAAAAAAAAAAGAACATTACCCGATGACTTTTTTTCCCCCCTTTCCAACCGTGGTCAGAAGCGCGGGGGACAGAAGGCGGATCCTCCTTCGGGGTTCACTTCCCCGTTCGGACCCTCAGATTCTCCAGAGCGGGTTAATAAAGAGTCAATGGCAGTTCTGCTGGGAGAAGCCTTCTTTTATTATCGTTCTCCTTCCTCCGTAACACACAACATGAACGTGCCCCCACTGCCCCTCTCATTTCCTACCTCCCTGCACGTGCTCTCTCCTCTCTTACACACGCGCACGGCCCCAGCACATACACATCCCCATTCCACAACAGTTACAGATCCCAGTTACATTTTACTTTTAAAGTTGTGTTTTTGTCATACTCCATTAAAGCTTTATATAGTGTACTAATCACTTTTGTATTGCTGTCTTTATATACCTTTATTATTGTTTGAACGATCCCACCCTCATGCACAGAAGAGCCACTGTGTATTGCAGTGGCGCAAATAGTTTCTCATTTGTAAGTATGTAAAAAAGTCCAGATTATCAAGGTGTAGTCTCTGACTTTCACTTCCTGTGTCACACCCATGTTCTGTTCGTAATTATCAAATCAGTTTTTGTTTCCTTATCAGCACTTTGTTTTGTTACAACATGGATTTATACCAAAAAGAAGAACATTCATTGCATAAATTGATTTGATTTGAAATGGTTTATTTCAAGTAAACAAATAAGAATAATACACAAAAACATTACAATCATCGATTATACATTCATACAATGACCTATCAAACTGAGGATAATTAGACATATTAATAAATATTGCTTGAAAGGGAGTGGAAGGAAGCGAACTTATATAATCCCACCGCTGTTCTACCATCACCATTTTATTACTTGATTTATCATCATCCTGTTCCGAGTTTTTATCAGACAAAATTAGGAATCATTAGGTATCAATAAAGCACATGACAAAGATGACTTACTTAATTATTTTGTAAAAATAACTATTTTAGAAATCAACATGGCAAATGAGGATCAGTTATTCAAAAAATATGCAGATTATGTTACTTATAAAAGGCATTTATATGATTAAAAAATAATATTATATCGGTAAAATAGACATAACACTGTTTCAAAAATCTTCATAGCAATAAATGCTCAAGTATCAAAGTTAAAATATGTACAAAATTACATTAGGAAAAATCATGAATTGATTTTTCAATTTTTGGAGCGAGTGAAGTAATATCATTAGAAATCAATCAATTTAACCATTTTCAATAATTGATTAAGCATTTTGTTTTCTTTGTATTTTTTATAATAAGGTAATGCTGTGAAATAAAATAAGATAAATAATAATAACCAAAGCATTCACAAGAAAGAGCTGGAATAAAAGATCACATTTAATTGGTTTATCTTCAAACAACAAAAAAAGTAAAACGTATAAATATGTTCATTAAAGACTTCCTTGTCTTGTGTAGATACTTTATTTTAATTTTAAATTCTAGATTGTGATGGTAAAGAATTGAATTATAATTTTATTCTAAATTATGAACCACAAGTGCTTGTTAATCTGTAGAAACTATATCATAGAAAACAACAGATTTTTATTTTGGTTAAAAATGGCATAACCATAATTAAAAGACCAATGGGAACACTTTGACAATAGATCAAAGGATGGTTGGAGTGGGACTTTTAATTATTCTAAGAAACTTTCATTTCTTAAAGAGTTAGTTAATGTTTTATGAATGTTTTATGGCACTTTTCTTTTATTAAATTTTCTTCTCAATTTTTAGTTTTTATATAAATCTTGTGTATTCAATTTCAGCATCTTACTATGAATTTAGCTCCAGTGTTTCTTGTTGGGATCTTTTGTACCAAGGCTTGGTCTGGGTTGGTCGGTGGTTGTTGCTGGGATTGTCACCTTGTTCAAATTGTATTTGCTCTCCAAGAATATTTGTCCTTGTAAAGATTTTCATTTGTGATAATTTTTTTTGCACTTTAGTCCTGAAACTGCTCATCTCAATGGCGATTCTACTCCCCCCAAAAGTGTGTGTTTTAACATGAATCGTGTGTGACTCGATTCATGGGTCGGTAAGCAATCACAGAAAGATTTTATCGTCAGAGGAACATGACTAATCCTGCACTCATAGCTGTATTATCTTTTTACCCAATAAAATAAGCTTTGAAGGGTTTAAATCAAAAAACAATGCTGGGGTTTGTGTAGATCACTAAGCTCAGGTCTGTCAGCTTTCATGGAGGTGGTGGTGATTGGGTGGAGGGGGGGTCCTCAGCTTCTGCTTATGTGAAGAGAGAACTCATAGAGGCAAACACTGCTGTGCAAACTGTTTGATGAGAACAATGTAAACAATGTAAATTGTCAAGAACCGGAAAAGCTCTGATTACATTCCAAAGCGATGTTTGGAGTATGCAGCCTATTAGCAGGTGCTAATTGTTCACGTCGCCTCCTTCGTAAGACGAAGAGAACATTCCATCTCTCCGGTTGCGTGTTTGTTGCCGGCCTCTGAGCTGCTGCAGGGTGTCAGCTGTGCTCATCTCAGGGACAAAAGTGTCACACAATCAAGTCAAGAGCGGGCCGGTCTGGGCCTTAAAGAGGGGCCAAAAAGTCCCTAATTGGACAAGTGAGAGTGGTGGCGGTGAGGCTGATGGTGGGGAGGACAATCTAGCTTCTGTGACCACTCCTTGACATGCCATTTGCCTCTGAGGACCCCCACGGCTGGCCAAGCAGCTGCCCGACAGAGCCATAACTCGACAGAGCACCTTGGGCTAACGAGCCCGGAACAGAGAACTAGTGAGGTGTTAGAAGGAGAGACAGCAAAGAGCAAGAAGACAAAAGTAGGAATAGACCGATAAGTCAAAATGTGCCGAGGCACTTTCCCTCCACCAGAAACTTTCGTCTGTGACTTGCAGATCTCACGCTGCAGAGAGGATGGCTTTAATCCCAAACGGAGCGCCGTGGTTTGCCTGCCTTGCTCTGGATTGTAATGCTCATTTCATCATCAGACAAACTGACACCGACATATTTACATGGAGAGGGAACAGCAGAAGAATTTGGAGGCATGTTGACTGGGAGATCAGAGGCCTGGTTTATAGAATGGAGGCAGCACAAACAAACAACAGCAAAGGCCCCTGGAGCTGCATGCATTCATAAACACAGACACCTGTATCCGACTCAGCGGAGGGGAAAATGCACTCTCCCAGGTTTGAAGTTTGTCTGGAGTGGCAAGCCGAATAAAGCGTGAGTGGTGCGATGCTAGGAAGGAGAGAAAAGCGGCTTCAAACGGTTATCAATACAATTGGTTGTGCCAGGCGCAGCAGTTTAACCTCTTTAGCACACCGGATGTCTGCTAACTGGATGTGACGCCTCCTCTGGAAGGCTCCGTCTGTGGTGTCGTCTTCACAGCGGCTCACAGGCCTGACGGCTGCCGAGAGTCCCAGTTTAACTGCGCGGCGTCCCCCAAACTAAAAAAACACCCCAAGAAACCACAACAATCTCTCCCACTTGCCTGAGAATAAACAACAAACAAACACACACACACATGGGCTGAAAATTTGCAAAGCAGTAAAAAGCAATTCATGCACTTCTTGCAACAAAAGTCTCAAGTTAGCCTGTTTATGGAAATCAACTTTTTGACAGCCCTTCTAACTCCCCGAGAATAACAACAGCGTGCACAGAAAAGGACAAAAACTCCATGCAAAATATTTCAAGGTACTTGTAAACATTGACTAAGCGCAAAGATAAACAGACTTCCCGTAAAAATCCATCACATCAAACACATTTCAACACTGCAGAACAAAAACCCATCGTATCTGCTTTTTTATCCTTTAAAAATACATTGTATGTATTTATACAAAGATAGGGCTTTAGTAGAGGTGTAACAATTAATCGATTAATTGATTTATGTTCCTACAATCCAGATAGATTTAACTGTCTGAGGCAAATTGTTAATCAAATTGAACTATACTATTATGAAACAGTTTCAAAACGAAATAAATCGATTAATTATAATCAATATTGGTAAATACTGTTTGGATTGAGGCACGGTAGGCTGATTTTACTATAATGTAAAAACAACCAAGTGCATCACAGCAGACAACACACATGTGTTATGGCAGCAAAAAATGATCAACCGTCATTCCAGTCCAATATGTGGAAACACTTTGAATTTAGTAAAGTCATGTGACTAAACAGTGTACTGGAATGTTCTAAGAATGTCCTGTTTGGATTATTTGGATGTGGAAAAACAACAGTGAACTTTAGCAAATTAAAATGTGAATGGATTCGATATTAATTCTTGTTTGTTAGTACACATATTTCATTTACATTTGATTATCTTGCAAGAAATACAAGGAATCTGGAAAACGTCACCTTCACTATTCAGTAACCAGGTATTTATGAGTCACACTGGTTGAAGTTTTGCCTAAATATGTCCTGGATCCATTTTAGGTCAGTGAATCAGATCAAATCAGATCACTCAAAATGAACCAATATATGAATCGAATCAGCAATCAAAAATTATAATCTGAATCAAAATGTTCAAATATTTTTCGTCTACTAATCCAACGTCAGCCAGCGAATTTCTTTAATTTATGTCACATGTCCTTGGAGTGAAAAGAAGGAAGAAGACACAAAATAAATTCATGAGATGAGGAGCAGGGAGGAAAAGGGCAGGCTTGCGGGCTGCCAAAGATGTAGCACAGGCCCCTGGGATGGTAGCAGTACTGTGCAGTCAGACTGGCTGGGTGTAGCAGCAGCAGCAGCAGAAGCAGCAGCAGCCTCTGCACCCCTTGATCCTGTGCAGAGGCAGGTTTCAGCAAAACCCGAGGGTGCCGAGACGACGCCATCCAAAACTGGAACCATCTTTCTCCGCATGGACATATGAAAACAGCAGGGAGGGGGGGTGCACAGGCAGCGAACGTGTCTGCAGGATGTATATAAATGCAGGCACACAAATATGATTCCTCCATGGTACAAGCACGCAGCTGCACACACACTCCTCTGACAGGCCATACACACATGTTCTCGTGATAACTATGACATTGTCAACACATACTGCTGCCTAGCTCACAACCTAAGTCATAATGAACTACATTCACAGAGCCTCCTTCTCTTTTTCTGGGCTTCTCTCTGACAATTTGTAGACTCCAGGTTAGATTTTGACCCTCAGGAGCAGAAATGGAAAGGAGGTCCCGATAAAAACAGAACCTCGGTCTGTGTGCTTTATATATATATATATGTATATATACACATATATAGAAGGTGATCAGAATGAAGTGTTGTGTCACCTGGTAACTGAGCCCTCCATTTTTACACCTCAGTGGCGTGCGACCCCACAGAGCTGCTGTCCCCTTCAATTAGACCTGGGAGGGGATTAGCAGGAAGAGGAGGCAGGAGGCGACGTAAAGTAGTGCGGAGATAGCTCCGAGAGATAGAGTAATTGGCACGGCTAACGGAGTATTAGAAAGGGGAGGTTGAGTCATAAGATGCAGCTGAGGGAAAGGTGAGGAGTCGCTGGGGGGTGGAGAAGACAGACCAGCTGATAGGAGGACTGTCAAGTGTGTATGAGGAAGAGGCACAAACAAGGATCCAGGTTCATCTTGTTGTGCCGAAGCTCTTTTGGAGGAAACTGACATTTGACTTTGTGATGTGGACATACAGGGTAATTTTTTTCTTTCAAACTATTTACTTTGGGAAGAAGGAGCTCTCCTATGACTAAATGAAAAAAGGAAACTAATATGTAGGACTTTTAGGTCACTGGGGGGAGGTGTAAGGAACAAATTGGTTTGCTAAAATCTAATCTTGTCTTGTCCAGGTGTCATTTTTAACCTCTCTTTAAATTCTCTTTTGAATTCTTGAAATTCCCTTTAAATTGTTGAATTGCCATTTTTAAATTCATCTTTTTACATTCCCAGGTGTCGTTTTTTCAAGAAGCCAATAGTTATTTTCCTTAATCTGGAATTCTTTTAACTTGTGCATAACATGCTAATGTTTCAGATTAAAGGGTGTATATCATGGTTTTCTTAAGCCTTTCAGAGTAAACTATGATAATATAGTACCTTTGGCACACTAAAGAACACCTTTTTTATGAAATATGAGTTATTTTTGTAGTTCATTTTCTTACATGGAAGTAAGACGACTCGACCTCTGAGGCGCAGCCTTTCTCGACGTGTGGGAGCCGCCCATTTCATGACGTCATCCTAGAGCCGGCATCGGCAGCGTGTCAGCATCTCCCTCATGAAAACAAACAACGTCCGAACTTCTGCAAAGATGGATGTGCATATTGTGCCCATAAAAGGAAACCAGTTTCTCGATCACCGCGAGCTCTGCGGAGTAAGTGTGTGTGTGTGTGTGTGTGTGTGTGTGTTAGCCTGGGGGTAGTGCTGACAGTGCAGACTCTTCCTGGAAGGGGCTGTTCTTCACTTATCTACATCACAGTATGAGAACTCACTAGTTTTTGTAGGTTGAGAGGGGCTGACGCACAGAGCACATATTTTTTAGAAAAACACGTGAGTGGATCAAAACAACACTTTTGGGTTTCTTTTTTTGTGAGCAATGAACATTAAAATAAACGTAAAAGCTCAAAAAGTTGATTTTGTTTGATTTAGGCCCTTTAAAGTTTAACTTTGCAACAAAAATGTAAGAGGATTACAATGCACAAAAATAACAATCAAAAACAAACATGATTATGGTGGTCTATTATTTCATTGAGAAAGTATAATAAATAAAATATAAAAAACATTTTGGTTTGGCTGTCAGCCATTATTGTGAAACATTTGTTTTTCCAGTAGTGCTTAAAGTACAAAACTAATGATCAAATAATATTAGGGACATGAATATTACATCAGTTAAAGTACTGAAGTGTTTTCTGTTTAAACACCACTTAATTGAAAGTCCTTAATAGAAATGTATCAAATAAATAAGTTGCATTGAAAATAAACAAAACCTGCATGTGAAAAAAAACGTTTTTATAAGCATTAAAAGTCAAAAGTTTATAATGCTATATAAAATCAAGTAAAATTAAAAATTTTCCCTTGAAATTAAGTTAGATTACAAATACTCAAACAAGTTGCTACTAAGGTACAGTACTTAAAGATTCTACACAGTTTTCTTTTAAATCTATTGGACAACAATCCTCCCAGGAGAATCAATATGTCGTTGCAAAAAACCTTCAGTTTCTATCTTTTTCTCTGAAAAGTTTCACCATTATCACTGAATGCGTCCATGCTTCACTTCCTTTCATGCAGATGGTTTTTTTTTATCACTGTAGCAAAACATGCTTCAGTACCACAGACTTAGTAAAGTAAGACAAAGCCTCTCCTCTGTGGTCTACTTGGCCTACACCCTACAAAACCTTAATGTTGAGAAAAATCTGGCAACTTAGTCGACAAAAGGACATGAAGAGGAATGAGAGGAAGCCAAGGAGAACGGTTACCGAGCTCCCCGCGCCCGCGATCACACACCTTTTACTTCAGATGCTCTTATCACTTTGGATTGCTCACCTGAGCTCCCCTCAAAGCTATTAATTTTAAGCCACAAAGTTTACTGCCTCCGCTAAAAGAGGAAAGGGTAGAGCAGGGGGAAAAAAGCAAAGAGTAACTTATTGTTTTTATGAGATCTATTCCCCTGGCGTCCTGGTCAATAATGACTTGATATATCAGTGCCTGCCTTGCTATTTGCACTGTTTTCCGTGTGTTTTCTCTGCCTGTGATTGAACGTAGCTATTTTCACACGTGGAGAGAGGTTGCTGAGGACCAGGGAGGCTAACGTGTGTTTGATCAAAGTTTATGTGAAATTTCCCAGGGCCTCCAAAGGAGCCGCTGTTTATGAACTGTAATAAAAAGAGTCATTTTGACTGTGTGACCCCCACTGCACAGGCAGAGGAGGAAGGATTTGGTTACGTGCCTGTTTGCGAACAAGAATGAGATCAAAGATGGCAGGGAGGAGTGGAAGGGGATGTGCTGGATGGTTTTTAGGGGATGAACAGCTGAAAGATGAAAATGTGCACCTGTGGAGCAAAAAAGAACAAGAACAGACTCCATCTTTAATGAAACACCATTCAGTTCTTGACTCTCGTGATCCACTTTGTCCCCTCTAAATTTAAAATACCACTCAGATAATCTTTTGATGTGTTATAAAAGCATTCCCAGTGGTCTTTTATTTACAATTGTGCTGTTTATATCCAAAATTTAAAAATCTGTGTCGTTTTCTAGGACATAGTTTCTGCAGAGCGGCAGAAGTTCATTAAAAATTCACCTCTGAGTTGTGCGCGGGACTGTTGGTGCGGGGTAGGTCCACCCCCACATTCCATCATCCATCTGTTTATACGTCTTCTTCTAGCTTACAGCCCCTTATATCTTCAACCTATAATTAGCCGTGCAACAAAATTGGCGAGCAATATTGGAGCTATCCAGCCGGCCAGTTTTGATCCAGATTCCAGCTCAGACGAGGATTTGTCTGCAAGTGGAAGCATCAGAATGGAGCAGAGCAGGGAGCTTGTGGCTTGCTGTCTTAGGTCCTACAACACAGCTTCAAGCTTTTTCCTACAGCATTTTGTCCTCTACCTGATTCACAAAATTTTGAATATAAATACTCAGAAATGCAATTTTAAGGTCATGTTTTTATATTTATGTCCTCCATCATCATAAAAATGCCACAAGAACATGTTAAAACCACAAATAAACACCATTTTCGATGGAGTGGGTCTTGTGAATGAGAAACCTATGTGTGCACTTGTGTAGACTCACTAACTCTGAAACAAAGACGGTGATAAATTACACCGTGTGCTCCCATTATGGGTGCTCAAATTCACTATGAGAAAACGTCTGTGGATAAATAGGTATAAATAGTAACCTTTAAGAAAATCAAACAATGTTGACCTTTTGCTGAGTCGATGCTGTAATCCTCTCTGCCTGCAGAGACGCTCCATTGGTATTACACCTTTAATGAAGAGATGATGAGTCTGAAAGGCTGGAAAGCTTACAGATTTGGACAGATGCTCTTCAAAAGAATACTAAATGATAGGTTAATATTACATTAGCTTGCCTGAAATCAGCCTGCCTGCTCACATATGACAGACCTAAAAACACACAGGCAGGGCAGCAGTCTGGTTCACATGCAAAAAACAGAAAAACCCACTTAAAATGAAAGAAATCAAAGAAAATATAAATGGGATTAGTCAGCCCTCCTTCCCATCATTCAGCTGATGTTTAGCGGAGGGGGAATTTAAAATATTTAAGAGTAGATGTAAAGCAGCGCTAACACCTCGCGGTGCCAATTCTGCTCCATTTCTCTAAATAAACCTCCCCGGGTCAATGAAATCACCGGCTGATCCACAGCTGCTTTGCTGTGACAACACTCCTGTCTAGTTCCTGTCTGAGATTTATCAGAGGTTTCGTAAAATCAATGCAACTCGCTGCAAAGAAAGATCACAGCAAACACCAGAGACCCATCAGCGGTAATAGCCATCTCGACACGTACAGTGAAAAAAACACATCTGTCAGAAGAGGCAAATTACAGGAAACACAAGACAATGATTTGAAATGTGCATCGTGTCGCTTCACAAAGCTTCTCTTCTTATAATAAAGGACTTTAATGTGGGAAAGGAGGAGAATAAAAAGCATTTCAAGGCCCGTGTGGAATTGTTTGTGCAACTATATGTTGCTCTTGGGTGATTAAAATTTCTATAATGTGTTATGGACTTCCTGCCAGTTCAAACATGAGCACACACATCCATCACACAGCACACCTATGGGCCTGTGGCTGGATGCCACACACACAAGCACAGGCAGGCAGGCAGGCAGAGGATTATTGAGGTAGTATCAAACAGGAATAATAAAGCAGGTTCTTAAGATTTTAATAAGAATAAAATGAAACAGTAACCACCAAGGGGCCAGCAGGGTTAATCCCTTCTATATTACTGAAAATAAAAAGAGGATAAAAACAGACAGAAGGGCAGAGCTGGTGCTGGAGGAGAGAGAAAGAGGGAAGGAGGAAGAAGAGGGGACCGTGGAGATGAAATGTAAGCGCAGTGGTCGGCTGCTATAAAAGTGGTACCAGTCGAAAGATATTGAAATTAACAAGCAGGTTTAAAATAGAACATATAATTTCCTTCACTCCTGTCATCCGGCTCTGTGACTCACAAACAAAGATGACACGGCTTGACTGTGTTTGGACTTGATGAAAGCCCAGTTCATTCCCCGTGAAACGTCTGCGGCGGTTTAGCGGCATATTTCCAATGTCAAAGCACGTGCACAGGCAGCAGATGGCAAGAAACAGTTGGCAAGAGTGAGCGAGCGTGGATATCTGTTTACTAATAACCCTTTAATTACTTCAGATGGGCAATGGGATCAAACATCCAGACCCACACAGGAATTAGCCTTAAATGAGACTGGACTGGAAATCTAGGCTAACGCCTTATGTTGCTGTAAAGACCTTTGCTGGGAAAAGTGCAGCATGGAAAAAGACTTTCACACACACACAAAAAAGGAAGTTTCAAAATTCTCCTTGATGCTTTAAAGATCCACTACAATGAAAACCATGTTTCTGGTGTTTTTAACATGTTCTTTTAGCATTTTTGTGGTGATGTAGGACATATATAAAGAAAATGAAGCTCAACATTGTGTCTCTTTATTCAAATCGTTGTGAATACGGAGTGAAAAAATGCAGTTGGAGGATGTGCTAGAATGACAAGCAACACGCTCCCCGGCTCCGCTCCATTCTGATGCATCCAACTGTAGACAAGTATATCCATGTGTGTCCTCGTTTTCCTAGTTCGCACTGGCAGCTGGTTAAAACTATATAGCTGGAAAGCTTCACTGTTTTTTCCTTTTTTTGTTGTACCGCCAATGAAAGGTTGTGGATGTGGAGGGCTGTAAGATAGGGGATTAGAGAGTAAACAGATGGATGATGGTAAGTGGCAAATTCCTAATGAACTCCTTCTGCTTTGCAGAAACTACATCCTAGAAAATGACAGGTTTGGATTTTGGCGAAAAAATTGTATAACTAAAAATCATAATTATAAATTACAAATTATTATTAAAAGAACACTGGGTTCGCTTTTACAATAGATCAAAAGATACCTGGAGTGGGACTTTAAGGACTTCCTTTATAATCACAGATGGCACATGTGGCAACATATAGTAGAAGGGAAGAGGAGAAATCGATGAATCGTTAAATCTGAAAAATGTCCAAAAAGGATGACAATTTACCCACAGGCATCAATAAGAGAGATATGGGATATGTGCTTGTATTCTTTTGTATACTAATATACAAAAGAAAAAAATTGTAAGAGCGATGCAAAAACACACCAAAAAAAAAAAGAGAAAATCAACATTACTTAGTTTTGATGTGGCAAAAATCGTTCATGAATTTTGTTTGATTTGCATAGAGAGCATGTTTTTAAAAAAGAGTAAAAAAAAGAACATCTTGACAAGGGATGTCACAATTCGGGATTAAAAAGCCAAATCCCATGCTACACCAGTAAACCAAATGGGAAAAGGGAATCGTTGCTTCCCTATTCATAGTATGTCAACGTTACAAGTGTTGAATGATTGTGGTGCGACATTTAAGATTCTTTTCTATTATAACATTACACCGGGCTTAGTATGGGCCAACTAAAAAGTTTTGCTTCACTGTCATTTGCTTATTAGCAAAAAAAGATTTTTCTGATTTTTTCATTCTTCAAAACATGTTGAACTAAAAAAAGAGGAGGAACATTTTAATGAACACTTTCCTAAGTGCAAAGTCCAGGTTAGATTAGGGGTCAAAGTTCAAGTAATATTGAAGCATTCATTCTGTTGCAAATACTGTTACGAAGCTTTTAAATGCATCATGTAGAATGAAATGACAAGTTTGTAGCAAATTACACACTGAGATAATGTGATCCCTGAGCTGAATACCTGTTGTCCTGATTATCAAGCTGTTTCTAACAGAGAAAGAGCTGCTGTGAAACAATTGGCTGGAGATGGTTTCATGCCAGTTTGTTCTAAGAAAAAAATCGTCATGACTTTTTGACAAAGGTTTCATTTGTGACAATTAAGTGAATGGAAGGAACCACATTAGACATGTAGTATAGGGTAGGGAGTGCTTCATAATATTTGTACAACATAACATAGACAGTATATGTTGCACTAAACGTTTGTTAACGTGTTTATTAGACCAAGAAACAGAAAACAGAAAAATGTTTTCCAAAAAGCAGCTTAATAATTGTGACATGGCATTGTTTGTACACCAAAGCAAGGAAATGGGCAGTGATGGTAAAGTATATAAAGCTGACAGCAAATGGTTTGAATACTGGCATTGTCCTTTACATGCTGTAATGGAATTTTTGGTCTGCTTATCTTTGCACAATTCAGCCACCATGACTTTGGCTGATTTTCAGTTTAAAGTCACTTTAGGCTGGACGTCATTACTCCAAAACTCCACATTAGCTTTTTTCCCGTCCACTAATGATGACCTGGCTGATGTGCTTGAATTATTAGAGAACGTTGATGATTTAGCTTTAACAGTCACAACAACAGAGTGTTCGGGAAAGAGGTGAAAAGGTGTGTGGAAGCAGGTTGGAAAGGGGTGGAAGAAGGTTTCAGGTTTGATCTGTGACTAAATAGAGTCATCGATATGATGCAGCTGGAGGTAGCAGAGATGAAGGTGTTGATGTTCTCTTTGGTAGTGATCAGGATGGATAGAATCAGGAATGAATCCATCAGAGGAGCAGCTCATGGTAGAGGTTCTGAAGATAAGTGCAAGGAAGCCGGCTGAGTTGGTTTGGACACATTACGAGGAGGAACAGTGATGATGGTAAAAGGATGCTGAAGTTGGAGCTACCAGGAAAGAGGACTAGAGGAAAACCAAAAAGGAGGTTCATGGATCAAGAGGGTGGTTGGTTTGAACAAGAAGAAAGCAGAGGAGGGGTTTGGATGCAGGATTTATGTTTCATTGAAATTGATTGCTGATCTGTAATATAGGGAGAAACCTTAGCAACCTAAGAAACAAACAAAATACGTTTTATAGTTAAAAATTTGTAGATCACATTTTAAAAGCAGAATATCAGAACAATTCACACAAAGACATCAACGAGTTGCTGTTGATCCAGGACAACAACCAAAGTCAACTACATCAAAGAATTGACAGAAATGTCAAATTTCTTGGAATTAAGATGTTTTTTAAACCATTTGAGGAAATCCACAAACAAACAGATTATAAATTCATTGTCAACAAATTTGTGTCATTACAAAGAATTACAACAAATGAGTTATTATAAGCATAAAGTTTTGAAAATTAGCCACCGGTAATCTTTTCCTGCCAAAAGTGTTTTTGAGACCTCATGGAAGCAGCCATGTTGGAATGAGCAGGAAAAGCCGCTCTACTGTCCCTTGTGGAATGATAATGAACTACAAGACAGAAAACATGGACCAAGTTATAGACAGTGGGTTTTTAAGGAATATTTTGTTTATGTTAATGAGATAGGGGTCTCCAAAATCCCAGTATCAAATATGACACGAATGATTATAAAGTTAAAAGATAAACAAGCTAATCCTGAAGCACTCTGGATATCTTGATACCAACAGTTTTTCAATCATCTTGTCTCTATCATTGATACATTTTGATCCTGCAAACCATTAAAAATCATTCTGCACCTCATCTGAATATGCGTCTTCTCTGTAACTCGGGAACAATTTTTATATTTTGTACACTTAATGCACATGCCACTGTTCATATACTGCCAGTGTTATGAGGGCGCTCTCCGGGAGAAAATCCCTGCTATGTGTAAATGTCAGGTAAAAAAAAATTCCCTCATCTGCCAGAATAGCGTTAACCTTCACCATTTTGTTCCACTGAGCCCAGCTCTCAGGGAAAAGCGCTGCGATGTGCTAAGTCTCCTCAGCGCGCCTCCTTTTTCCTTCACGCCTTTCATTACGGGAATGTGGAGTGAATGCTGCCCTTTTCTGTTGCAAGTGTGTTGAAGAAAGCATACATTTTAATGACAGGACCTTTACTTTTGAATATCAGAGACTAGGGAAGAAAATAAATCGCTGTTCAAAAGGAGATAACATTCTTGGCATTGTGGGATTGCAGGGGATTGGCCAGCTGTGTGGCAGCGACCTCCACGCTGAGACCAACCTGTATAAATTAAGATATAAATAGCCTCATCTAGTGCAGTATTACCAGGGGTGTGCTTGAGTGTCCAAGCGCATGTTTAATATATGCATGCAGGTGCGTGTTTGTGTGCATGCTCACAGTCGTGCAGGGAGCAGAGACAAAAAGAGCATGCATATGTCCTCAGTGCAATCTGGTTGCATGACAGCTGTGTGTGTGAAGACACACACTTCTGACAGAGTGCTGGGGAAGCCTAAATCCTGCTCAAGTGTAAGGCAAATAGTGGCGGCACTGTGTGGTTATTGTATTTTCTTAGCTGGGATCCCAGTAAAGACCCTCCGGCCTGCGCTGCCTGCCTGTCACTGCGGTCATGCTGCCATCAGCGGCCAGCTTCGCAATTCAGCCAGAGACCTGGCGCAGACCCTGCAAGGAAATTAAAAGGGGATTAAGGCTGGCTGACACTTTGTGGCCGATTACTCTCTCCCCCTTTTTTTCTCCTTTTTTTGCATGAGAAGCTGGGGCGATGGGTGAAGTGGCATCTAGACTTGGCTGGGGAGAGCTGGGCGTGGCTTGAAAGTGGGATTCAGGCAAGCGAAGAGCAATAGATCGCAAATTCTTCAAGAACTAGTCCAGTTTCTTTGTTTGAGCTATAGGTTAGGCTTGAGGTTTAGCACACACAGGCAGACTGAAGTCCTTTTTTTCAGTCATTGTCTGTGATGGGCTTTTAATAAAGGGGAGAAATCGGACAGCCATCACGTCTGTACAGTACATTGGATAGATTTTGAATCCTGTAAAATACACAAACCTGAAATCATGGAAAAAAAACATTCTCGACTACTTTTAGCCCAATTTTCCCTTCTAAAAATACTGGTATTATAACTCTCCATGTTTACACTTTTTTAAGTCAGAACTATTGTGACAAACTTAAAACCAAATGGGATTTTTTTATGACTGATCTGCGTGAAATTACCCAAAGCAACATGGTATTTAAAACTTTCATAAAGTTTAAATAAACGTGTAGCTGATTGGTTCATGAACTGCATTCTTTTTCAATAAATGTCTCAGTTTCTCTATTACATACACTCAACCTTAAACCTTCCAGCAAAATGAAATGTCAGTTTAACCCTTTCGTGCCTGAATTTACTTCCAATTATATAAAAAATTTATTCTTCAGTGTTTTTCTGTTCGATGTGATGGTAGATTAAGTGGACTCCTAGATTAAATGGGATGTTGTGAATCAGCGATGGCGTGAAGGGGTTAATGGCTAATCCAGTGGCGGTGCTAAAACATTTTATATGGGGGGGCAAGAGAGGGGCAGAAGACATTAGAAGGATGTCAAATTTAAACAGCAGAGTGGAAGGCTGTTAAAAATGAAGGCATCAAAAATAATAACAGTTTGAGGGGCTCGAGATTTGTATTTAAAGATTTTGCTTTGTTATTTTTTTTAATGCATAAGGAAGTTTGTATTGATTTTTCAATCTTTGTCAAAAACAATACTACAATTGACTCAAAAATTGGGAGGACAAGTGGGGAGGCAAAGCTTTTTGATGAGGGGACAGCTGCCCTCCCCCAACAGGCATGTAAGCAATGCGGAAAAATGATTAATTTCTGTTCTCCCTTACTTCCACCTCTGAACTTTGCTCCTCCTCTGGTCGTGGTCTTCACCCTCTGGTTGACCATTCGGGGGCGCAGTGTGTGAACTGTGCTCATGTCCATGCACATCAGGCAGCTCAGGTTTGCTGCCTCTTTGTGTTAAGACTCATCGCTGCAGGAAGAGCAAACCATACAGATGCCAGTGTTTGGTCTGCTAATTAGCAGTTTGTATTAGTAATTAATAGACATTACCAGTCAACCGGGCTCCTGCTTGGCAGCCTGTGAAGAAGATCCAGGCACTCTGAGCTTCCTGCTGCACGGCAGAGCCAGGAGAAATTTTAGCATTGCTGCTGCTCTTTGGTCTGACTACAGTCACTTTTTCCCAAAGGAGCATTAAATATACAGCTCGCAAAGTCTGATGATGAATCTCAGAAACCCTTTTTTAGAACAGCTGCCTGTCAGAAATTATGGAAAACAGTCAAAAGTGAGAAAAACATTTTTTTTTTCAATTTTGGGTTTTATTGACAATGATTGTTTTGCGTTGTTATATTGTAAGAAAATAATAAAAATAAAAAAGTGAACTGACGTGACGGTGTTCAGATTCCCTCACATCAGTGCTGCATGAATTAGACTGTGTCTATACTGGGACACAGATAATTTTCAAACTCATCCGCCCCTAAAGCCTTTAAAGTGAAAGTACAACAATTAGCCGAGAGGCTTTAATGCGCTAAACAACAATTTGTGTCAAAAATGAGCTGTGCTGCAGCGAGTGTGAGGTGAAGCAAGGTGTGTTGGGGTGGCAGAGTTATCAATTATCCAGTGCGCAGTGGCATTCTGGCTTCCTCCAGATCTGGTGTTAAATTAAGTTGTCAGTTCTGTCTCTCTGATTTCCCCCATCACATGAGCACACTGTGATGGTGCATGACGGCTGCTTGCCGGAGCGCCTCGCTGGCTGCCGCTCTGCATCTCGCCTGCAATTCATCAGCCTCTGAACAAACTGATCCAGCCTCGGCGTCGACGCCAGCGCATGCCGCGTTGCGCTGGAGCCAGCCAGCCCACCAAGCGTTGTGGCAGAGGAAAAAGTCTCGGATCACCTTCCAAAACCCGCCATAGAGGACGGATGGGCTGCAGTGGACTTTTGCCCCCGAGTCTAGGGCAGGATGGTGAGTGTTTGAACTTGAAAGGGTCCGTGTGAGTGTGTTTGTTGGTGTCTTTGCAAAAACAACAAGATGAAGGAGAAAAGACATGAACAGAGGAAGAGTGTCATCTTAGGAGCTGCACACAGCACTGCACTGCCTGTGGGCTTCTCTGTCCTGTTGGGGCAAGGCCTCAGGTGAGGGCAGAGAGTATGAGACACCAAGCAGGGAGGCTTGGCACATAGGCACTATAGCCACTAGCTCCCTCCCAGCACACTCCAGAGTTGAAGGACACCAGAACATTTAGTCAGAAAGGGAAGGAAATGCAGGGACAGGAGTTTACCAGTAAAAAAAAAAAAAACAAACAGAAAAAAACAGCTAACTGCAGAGCAGTGGGGCGCTAAGCTCTCACTGTTTAAGTATTTATTTGTGATGAACAGTTATGACAGCACACTTACAAAGCATGTGTTTAATATGGAGAGAGCTCACGAGGGACGAGGATGGTTCCTTAAACAGGGCCGGCACTCGAAGGAGACCGCGGGGACATGCCAAACTCTGCCTGGCCCTCCACCTCCCGTCTGCATTCAGAAACACTTGCCGTCCCTTTATACTTGCTCTGTCTCTGCTTTGAATAAAACATGAAACACTTTTTCTGCGATATTAACCTACTTATTGAAAAAAGACAGTGATTTATGTCGATTTGGTTGGCTTTCAGTGCTGCCCAGCTGTCACTGCCGCGCCTGCAGCCCAAATTACCCAGCAATGATCTTTCACTTCAGTTAGGGGAATAAGCAGTCCTTTAGCACTTCAAAAAGCCTGACTGTGCTAACCGAATGTTGTTTTCAGGCTTCTTAAGTTCACTAATTATTCAATCTGGGTAATGACGAGCGCCTTATTGACCTTGCGGAAAAAGGGTGTCTTCTTTTATCTTCATGCTTCATGTTTTTCAGGCTAATTTAGGGAAACAGTGCTTAATCTTTCACCAAAAGAGGCAAAACACAGCCGCAGCGGGAGGATCCCTGTGGTTGATAAGCACCATCCAGGCCCGGGTGTGTTACTGGCACCGGGTCCGGCTGCCATGGATCAAACAGTCATAACCTCCTGTTCTGAAGATAAGCTGCAGTCAGATCTGCAGGGGATCTTTAACCAGAGAGTAGTCTGTTGGGGTAAGAAAGCGGCAGAACAGACGGGGGAAGTAAGCATGAAAAAGAATGAGCGGGTGGGAGGAGTGAGGGATGGCATGAGTGTGTGGGTGGTTTGCCGGTGACGTGCCTGAACAGAAACCGGAGGGGGCCGCGGACGGAGCCCCTGCGCTTAATTGGGCACTCAAATGTTACCAGGTCCCTTCCCAAATAACTTGGAGGCGACACATGGCCGAAAGAGGGAGCATAGAGGAGCTTGTGGAGAGAGGAAATGGAGCAGAGGGTTTAGCACCTCCTGCGGCCAAGTGTTTTTTAATCTCTCTCTGGGTTTTTTTTGTTGTTTTTTTTGCTCGGGAAGGCTGACTGACTTGTGTATTTGCACTCTCACTGTGCCAAGGATGACAGGGCAAAATTAACCCCGCAGTGGTGGGAAAACTGAAATCTGTTTGGTATAAACAAAGAACCAAATGACCTTTAAAATATTCTCTTAGCGACTTGAAAAAATAAAAGAAGAGTGTTAAAATTACAAATGAAACAAATTTTTGTTAACAAGGATGTGCAAAGGACAAAATGGTTAATAAAAACAACTATTCACATTTGCGCTGGAACACAAGCTTCTTTTTCTTTCAGTGCATCAAAGCCTCCACCAGCTAATTCTTTTCTTATATAAATAGCTCTTGGTGGAGAAGGTAGCTGCCGCATAGAGCTCTAACCCTTCTGTCCCTGAAGCTACAGCCAGGATAAGCTGTGTGTTGGATTGGCACATCGGGCTGCCTGGGGCCTGCTGCTGCGTTGGCCGACCAGTACAGATGGAGGGCAGGGCTGCGCAATGCCAGCTTGTCAGTCGGATTAAAACGACTCATTTATTCACTGAAGTATCGTGCAAAGCGACCAGGCCAAAGCGAGGTGGGGCAAAAGGGGGAGGAGGGTCGAACAGCAGCATGAATACGAGAGATGCTGCTCTGCTCTCTGGGCATCAGTCCTCCCTTCTTGCTCATCCCACTCCTCTCCCTTTTTAGCGGTTACTTATTTTTTTGGGGCTGCCAGAAGCCATTACCACAGTGTACGGAAGGCGGACGGCAGGGTGGCATCTCCCAGTGCCCTGGTGACAGATTGCCGCTCGGCACTGGCGGCTAAGGGGGCGAGGGTGGAATGTGATTGGCGCTGATGGCCAGGAAGTGGACACTCAGGGCCAGAGAAGAGCTGGAGGAGGAGGAGGAGTGCAGAGAGTGTGGGAGAGGATGACAAGACCAGGCTGGGTGACCTTTTGCACATGCTACCTAAAGAGACAGAGGTCTGCTTTTAAGAGCATGCTTGGCAGTGGTGGTCGCTGCAGTGGTGCAGGCCGAACACGGATGCCAGGGCAAGAAGAGCCCTGATGCTGACTCCTCTGAGTCGGTCCAAAAGCCAGCTGTCCCTGCAAGACTTCGGGGAGGATAAGTAGAGGACAAATGGCAACTTTAGCTCCTTCATCCAAGATAGTTTACTGCAGATGAACTCAACTCTGTCTTTATAGGATGCTGCCAACATCAGTCTTTGCTCCCTCAAAGTCAAGAGGTTTTTGCAGGAACCCTTTATAAACATTGGTGATACAGATATTTCTGAGACCCCTATCTCATTAGCATTATCCAAACTGTCCGTCAAAACCCACTGTACATAACTTGTAATACATCCTGTAGTTCATTATCATACCACTAGAGGCAGTAGAAGGACTTTTCATGCTCATTTCAAAATGGCAGCCTCACTGACATCTGAAAAACACTTCTGGTGGGAAACCTTTGGCTAATTTTCTAAACTTTTTGGTGAAAATATCTCATCTATTGTTATTTTATTTTTTAAGTTCATGTATATTCCTATTCCTGTAATACTTCCTGTATTAAAAGAATGTAAAGTTTGCTTCATAATGCATCCAATCTGTCCTGACCACATTCATCACGGTCTGGTTTGGATCAGCAACTACACACAACAGGAACAGACTACAGATAACCATCAGATCTGCTGAGAGGATTATTGATTCCACTCTTCCCTCCATTCAGGACCTGTACCGGTCCAGGGTCAGGAAGCGGGCTGGCAGAATCGCAGTAGACCCCTCTCATCCCGGACACTGCCTTTTCAGCCTCCTCCCATCCGGGCGGCGCTTTAGGACAATGCGCACCAAAACTACTCGCCACAAAGACAGCTTCTTCCCCCGAGTCGCCACTTTAATGAACTTCTGACTCCTGACCACTGAAGAACACTGAAGAAAACCACAGAAACTGTCACACCGGAACTACTGTTGTATTTTTATTCAGTCTTTTTTTTATTTAGTTATGTTTATTTATTCCTATATCTCCCTTATATTATTTTCTTGTCTTACCCCTTTACACTTTTTTATACTTTGCTAGTTTGCACAAGAGCATAAGACACCAAAACTTTGTACATGCACTGTTCTTGGCCAATAAAGCTGATTCTGGTTCTGATTCTGATTCCAGCCGTGTTGAAAATGTATGGATCAAATGAGAGATAGTGTGTAAATAAGGAGATTTTTTTTTCTCTGAACACTCATGACAATATTTTTGGATCTTAAACTAAAATTCTTGCGAGGAAGAACTTACCAAATCAACCACATAAAAATTAATAATGCTGCAAAACTTACTTTGTGCATTTCATCTAAGGGTTTAGAACATCATCCTAATTCCAAATATTATAAATTCTTTTGTAAAGAAAAAGTGGGCATTACGGGGCTAAAGGTGCTATATTGTAAAAATAAACCCCATCCAACCATCCAACCATGCTTTGTATCGGCTTCATCTGTGCGGGGCCAAAGAGAGCCTGGAGCCTCAAGTATAAAACCTCATTTTACATTTTTGGGTTAAAACCTAAAGCACCACAGTTTGAACAGTTAAGGTCTGGAGCTCTCTATCTCCAAATGACACACATTCAGGTCACTGACAGAACAGAGCTGTGTGTGTGCATGTGTGTCAAGGAGGGGGGTACGGCTTGGAAGGGTTTTATCGGGTCTAATTACTCCAGATAGCTGTAATTTACAGGTTGACAGCGGGGAGAAATCTGCAAGATTCACACGTCTGTGGGTCAGCATCTGTTGCTGTTGCTGTGCACCGAACGTCGCCGGCCAGTCGGCGTGTGAGAAGAAGCAGTAAACAACAAACGGCGTGTGACAGATTAGCAGCGCCGGCTAAAGGACCTTCCACTGACACATCATTTCTCTCACTCTGCGAGTCTGTTTCGCGGCAGCTGTCACCAATGAGATAGAAAAAGCAGGAGATGGGGAGGGGAGTGATGGAGGTGGATTTTGTTCCAGATCCAGAGGGGTGGGTGGCGGAAGAAGGAGAATGAAAACAAGGTGGAAGAAAAGAGGAAGGAGGGAGAAATTGGAAAAGGATGAGTAGGAGTGACCCGTTTTAAGAGTCTGGCCTCACTTTCTAATTGAGCTTTAGTTTGAAAACCAGGGCAGGGCAACGTCAAACTGTGATTTTCACTCTTTAATTACACTTTTTTAGGTCTGCAGTACAAATGGCCAGTGTCACCACCATGGGGTAAATTTAGTCCTGTGTGCATCAGCCTGTGTGGGACAGTCAGTAGAGTGAGTAAACCATGTTGCATGCAAAGTGTACACAAACACATTTGTTAATGCCACAGTGCATCTCACATTCATCCGCCATGACTTTTTCCTCTGGTTCCATGCAGTTCAGAGCCAGATCGATAGAGCTTCTCCGCTCTGTGTCTCCACTTTAATGCTATAACACAGCCTCACAGAGCCAGCTCCTGCACACACACACACACACATACACACACATTGCTGCTTCCATCCTGGCAGACATGGTTTTCCTTGACCTCCATCTAGAGGACGCTTTCAAAGTTGCTGGCATGTTAATGTGAACCAGTGGGCTCTTCAGGAACAAAAATAAATCTGTTTTCTTCTAAGTGGAAGAAAAATATCTAACTGGAAAAGATTAACTGCGTGCAGATCACAGAAAATGATTTTTTAGGTGGAAAAAGTCAGAACTAAAAGTTTCTATATTTATCTGTAATCAATAGTGTAGTTATGAACCATGTTTGAAGCTTGCAATGTTTTTCAAGAAATCGCCAAACAGATTGAGTGTTTGAACTTTTCTGATCTTAGTGCCCTTTAAAATATTTCGGAACAAATGTGCACAGCAGCAACATAAGGATCTATCAACAAAATGCCCCTTTTTAAAAATACATTTTTTTAGAAAAAATTGTAACAAAAATCTGTTTATTTTAATTATGCTGGGAAATTTAAGAAAAAGAACTGAGGTTTTAAAACAGCCCACATTGTTAGGCTTCCACCTCTTTGTTTTACTGTAGGAATTCTAAAGTTTCTCCCTGTCTTCACCAAACATAGAGTGTGTATAAACACTTAAGTGGGTTTACAGGAGAAAAAATACACATTTCTATAAACAGCACTTTTCTACATGTTAAATATTAATAATATGTCATGTTTTGATGTGTCATGTGTGAGCAAGAATGGTTTCTTGATATTTCATGCAGCATTGAGGAAAAAATGGTTCATTATTTGTCATTACAGCAGTCCTTTACATTTGATCTGTGCTCGTACTTTTTCTTTAGTTAAAGGTACTTAGAAAAAGTGTAACAATCAGAAATGTACTGTAGTAGAGTGGGATACTTCCAAAAGTTTTAAACTTTAGATTATTCAAATTGTGTTCAAATCATGTTTTTGGTGTTTTTAACACGTTCTTGTAGCATTTTTGTCATAATAGAGGATGTATTTTAAGAAAATTAAGCTTAATATAGCATTTCTGAGTATGACTTTATTCAAATTGTTGAGAATTGGGAGCAGATAAAAAATGATGATTGAATAACATTGTATTTTTTAAATCCACTGGGTGGGTCATAACCTCCCTGTTCTGAATTCTCAGCAACAGGAAGAGGAAAAGGCCAGCTTACTCTGCACCAACGGTCCCGCCCACAATGAACTCCTCCCGCTTCATGTCTTAGGAAATGACATCGTCATAATCCTAGACCACTGGGGACAATAGATCAAAAGATGATCAGAGTGGGACTTTAAATTTGTACGAATGAAAACAAAAATTAAATCTAATTACAAAATATGTATTTCTTGTTAAGTTAATAACAAAATAAAAACAACATTTGAAGAAGCAGAAAGCTCTAGACCTCTCCTTTCTGTGGCTTATTATCTGATCACATGACCAACTGACTCATTTTAAAGACACCACGCACATGTAAATAAAAAAAAATACTTGAAACCAAAATGTGTCTAACAAAACATCCATGTATAAAGACGCTTTAACAAAATTGTTTTCTTTTTTTCTTTGGAGCACCTGCTTTGATGTCAATGACAGAAAAGATTACTTGTAATCAAGAATTCTAGATGGATTTTGTAAAAAGTTTAAGTAAAAGTCAAGTGTATTAGTGCCCTTAAAGTAAGGTCCAAATTCAGTAGTCGTAGTAGTTTCAGTTTCTTGATCAATATTAATCAAAATTCCTAACATTTATCATTGTTTTTACTATTTTAAAACTGTAAACCTTAATCCCTCCATCCTCATCCTTCCCTCAAACCTTAAAAGCATTTAAATCTAAAGACGGCGGATTGCAAAACATTATTTTTTCCAGGTGTATATAGATTTTTTGTTGCTGTGGTTCCAGATTTTTGTTGTTGAACCACAGCAGCACTGCATGACAGAGTGGTGTCTCATCTGTCTGTGTAATAACCTGTTATTACACTCACCAGCCCATCTATTTATAGGCTGTCAGTCAGAGACAGTAAGCAAGATGCCCGGCAAGAAACAGGAACATTTCTTCTGTTCAATCTTTACTGTCAAAGCTGCTCTACACTGAAAGTATGCGGCACACCAAGGTCTGCCTTGATAAAACCAAACACTATTTTTGCTTTGCCGTGATTTTGAAAAACAACAATAAACATCTTTTTTGCTCATTTTTGATTTTATCCCGACCTTATCATTAGAATTTCACCAACTCAACCCTACCATGAAAAGGTCTGAACCTGTCCCGTTTCATTCCAAATGAGAGGCTGCCTGGTGACTGTACGTGCCAACCTCCAGAGCCGGCGCTCCTTTTCAAAAGGGCCATATGGGCACCAAAGCCCTGTTCCATTAGTGGGGACCGAGCAGGTCTGGACCCCAGCCCTCCTGGCCTTCTCCTGGCATTGCCACAGGGCATGTCCTCCCACTGCCAGCTTCCCACACAGGGTCAGAGAACGCAACAGCCGCTGTCTACCTGAGTCTGGCAGCAGCCAGCTGCTCAGTGCAGCAAACCAGACGTGGATGTGAAGGAAGGGTCACAGAGTAAAGAAAGAGTGCACAAAAACACCAGCTTTAGGGTGTTTTAGCAGCCCTGACTGCAGAGCTTAAGCATTCATTCAGCGTTGACTGCAGATTATGGTTACTGGGGACAAAAATAACCTCAGTGTTAATCGTACATTGCGAAATAGTGACTTATTCAACCTAACTCAAGTTTATTTCTATGGCATGAAGAAGTTAAAAGCCATTTGTTTGTGAATCAAAATTACCCAAAGTGAGTAAAAGTTGTTCATTTATGTGTGGACTGGTGATAGGCTAGTTAATTTCACCCGTGGACCAAAAGGAATGACTTCCGGTGGTCCATTTGACGGGGAGCAGGTATTAAATGAAAGTTGAGTATAAATGGCCATAATGACTATTGCTTCCAAAGACCAGGTTACTATTTTCTGTCAGGTTTCTGTAGGGAAATACAACATGACTGCTGCTGTACTAAAGAAGAATTGTTCTGATTTTTAATTTGATTTGAAATGGTTTATTTCAAGCAATTAGATAAGAATAGTACACAAAAACATTACAATCATCAGTTATACATTCATACAAAGACGTATCAAACTTGGGATAATTAATTGTAATTTATTGTATCACTTTTTGTTCACTTAAGGACATTTTAGTCCAATTCAAAGATGCATTATGGGTTAAAGGATGTTTTCACTGTTTGACAATGAATTGCAAATGTTTGCATATGTTTTAGAAGTGAGCCCTTCTACCACCAATACAGTAGAGAACATTAAAATGAAATTAAGCAGGCCTACTATGTCCCACGGATTGTTAAAATTTAGGATCATACATAATTCATTTCTTCCTAGAATCTCATACATCACCTACAGCTAAGGAGTAACATGAAAACAATGACTTGACCCTGACTGACTTTTACAGATGATTACTGTGCGGCCATCTTTCTCCTCTTGTATTTGTGAGTCGGGTTAAAATGTCGCGTATGACGGCACGTAACATGTGTGAGGGCAGCGTCCCCACAGACGTGAGGAGGAAAGCCAGATGAGGGTGGTTGAAGGGAGAAACATCCTGCCTGTCACAGGGGAATGTCAGCGTGTGCCTCAGCAGCCTGAACCTGTCACAGGACCTGGAGCCTCCTTTAATTAATAATCACCCAGGATGAATAATTCAGCCATTATCGCACAGAATAAATAGAAAGGCTGGATTTTCTCTGGAGTTCAGCTCATTCTGTTTTGTTTCCCTTGATGACCTGATGATTAAGGGGGTAACACCATCTAGCCACTGGATAGATCTTATAAATGTATGCAGACCGCCTTTCTTTCAGCATTTTAAGGTGTTTCATCTCAGCAGTAGAGATAACGTGCTTTAGGAAACTCTGTGCGTAACCACAAGATGCAGCTAAAGTCAGCAGCAGAACAGAGTCACTGTTAAAATTTAGTTACAAAAGCTTATTTTTCGGTGCCAGAACTAGCCGGTCAAAATACAAAACAGATGGTAACTCTGCCTGATAAAGCACCAAGACACCTGGAAGGAAACCGCAAGAGCAAAAAAACGTGATGACATGGATTTCTGGGATCCAAGTTAACTACACATGCTTCTCTTATAAAGAACCTTTACACCAGATTTCCAGGGAAATGGAGAACCTCAGTGCCTGACCGAAAAATTTGCTATGAGGAAATGTCTGGACTTTAAAAAAGTTATATTAAAAGCGTTAGCAGCTATACAGATCAGGGTTGGCTGGGTTGTATTCTGGTTTTTTTCCAATATAAAGTAGGTTATAGTAAATATACACTCCTCACAATAAGTTAGTGATATTGTGAAAAACTCAGTGGATGTCGTAAACACAGTGTTGGAAGACAAAGATATCTGGGTGACAGACACACCTCATATTAGTGCTGTCCACATCATGGTCTCTCTGTGTACAGTGTGTCTTACTGTGGCCAAAACCCAAATATTCTAAAAGAAAAACCTTTTTAATGTGGCATCAATGTGGACATTCTGTGGGTATAACAAGCTGATTTTGCCAGTAAGTCATCCAAGTTCTTCATTCATACAGCCATGAACACACAACATTGCTTAACGAAAAAGCAGTTCTACCTGACCATAGCAGAACTTCAGGTTGGTTGTTGGCAGTCAGATGTTGCAGGTGAACTTGGTGAGTCTCAAGGTGTCATCAGCTGACTCGCATCAAGACACAGAACAACTAGCAGAGGTTGTGACAGACCGCAATCATGACCAGTACCTAAGGACCTCTGCACTCAGACATGGCTTTGCAAATACCGCAAGGCTGCAGGCCCGTTCACCAGATGTGAGGGGGACTCGACAAACCATTCACAACTGACTCCACTGCTTTAACTTGAATGACAGAAGATTGTTACATGTGACTCCCTTGATACCAAGACATCAACGTTTGGAGTGGACTCAAGACCATGTGACCTGGACAATGCAGAACCATCATCATACACCAATTCCACCAGCACACCCCCAACTTTCTGTTTAGGGGTGATAATGCTCTACCACGTGGTGCCAGAATTGTCACAGCTAGACTTGAGGAAGTGGGAGTGCCTCATATGGTATGACTGGCAATGTCCCCTAAGCCGAACCCCTGTAGAGCACGTCTGAAGCAAAGACTGGATGATCAGACCCCACCCCCAAGTGACCTGGTAAACTACATGTAGCACTAAGAGTGGAAAACATTGCCTCAGAGGAACATCAAGAGGCTAGTGAGGAGCATGAGAATGCAAAAGGGGGGAAATATTGACGTGTATATTTGTGTATATTTTTACTATTGTCTTTATTTTGGGGGTAATAAATATCAAACTAATAAAAACTGTGTTTCTTCTCATTTACTATTAATATTAAGGGGGACTTTTACATATTTCATGAAAAATATAGACCAAATAGGAAAAAGCACTCATAAAAAATAACAATAACCCTAATTTATTGTGAGTAGTGTATTATTTTTGATAATTGAAACTGGAATAACTTAATGTAAAAAATGAAAATATTTTTAAAAATCTTTAGGCAAGAGTCCATTAGGGAAAGGAAAAAAATACTTGTCTTTTTATATCACCAGTATGCCTTTGTTAAATGCAATCTGACTGTTTAGCAGAGCTCCTCAGATATGTGGTTTTCATCTTCAGTAGTTTATTAAAAAATATTTTGTTTTTTGTTTTTTTCAGAGAAAACTGCAACATTTTAATATTTTTTGCTGATAAAAAAGGACATGGTTCATCATATTGAGTCGTGTTTGACCACTGATTCTTAGTTTGGATTTGGTCTACAGTCTGTAAAAACGGTCTCCAGCATGTTTTCTGGCCATACAGCTCTCAACGATCCCGACATGTTCTCGCTGTGATCTTTCACACAACACTTAAGAATTCCTAAGAGAAGCTAATAAAGGCCACCTCTATGCTCCCCTCTGATTTTACAGATGCAATATCAATGGTTTTTCACGGAGGGGTAGGGGGGTTTCCTGTTGCCTTTTAGGTGTATAAGCGGACTGGCACACCTCTGCACTTCACCAGCGCAACAGTGTCAGAATGCATAAGGGCAAAAGCTGACATCCTCATCACCTCCAACCAACTGATTGAGAGCAACACCTGTCAGGTAAGGCTTTTGCAGTTGATGGTGCAGAAGGAGGGTCGTGCCGACGGCCATGACTGCTAATCTCTGATGTGATGACCTGCAGGGCTCTCTTGGTCTCCTGGGGGATAGTGCCGTGAGGCCAAGCACCAAGGCTTTTCAGAGCAGAGGATGCAGTCCTATTAACGCCTCTCTGAACAGAGCAAACCATGCTGATATGCTCTAAATACATTTCATTATCATCATCATGATTATATCACTAATTGTGTGTACTCAGTAATGTGCAGCAACAGCCACCTCGTGGGAGGAAAGACTGAATGATTAAAACATGTACCATGAACCATGCATCAAAACGTCCCTGTAGGCTTCCTTGTGAAATACATGTGAGCAGCCAGACAACAGCAGACGATGTGCTCTACAGAGGGCTGAGAAGCTGAGGAGGGACCTGCAGGCTGTAAGAAGACAGCAAGATGCAGACGATTGACCTGAGCTGACCTCGTCCGTGTCAGTAAATCCACATATACCTTCAGATAGCACCGCGAACATTTCCTCCACCACAGCACGGGTAAAACAAATACTTGGGTTCAAGCTCCGAGTGGGTTACTTTAGCCAGCGCAGAGGAGTCTCTCTGTCATTATGAGTGGTTGACAGGAAGGATAAAGTTTTTGTGACAGCATTTGATGAATGTTTCATCCAACATTCATGCTTCTAGAGCTGGGATTGGATCCCAAGTCAAAACCCACCAAAGACACACAGCAGGTGTGTAAAATATTCATTTGTTACACGCTTCATTAAGAATAAAACATACCGTGGTCCTCGTTCATTTATTTATTTCGATTATCGAAACAAAAGACAGAAAAATGAGAGATTAAAACGCACTTGGCGCCCTATTCTGTATTTGTCTCACAGATTTGTAACAATTTGTTTTGTGACAAATAACTCTGCCTCGTGAAATCCCACTGTCAGCTTGCTGAGAGTCAGGCAGCCCCGGTGCGAAGAGTTGTAACAAATCACCGTCTGCCTGGGACTGACACTGCAGGCAGCTTCAGCAGCTTCACTTTTGACCCATCCAGAAGCGTCCGGTTCCCGTCCTTACAAAAAGCCTGCTGATATCTACCCAAATCCTGAACGGTTATAGGGTCTGTATTAATGAATGAACAGTAATGATCTCTCCTGGTGACAGGTGGCTTCACCTGGACAGATAAAATGACAGATACTGGTCTTGTCTGCATTTCGGTTCATTTTTATTTTCTTCCTCTGGACTTGAAAAATATGTCACTGTGACTGACGATAACACCTCAACATGGTCCTGCCCCTTCTGAATTGATGTGTCAAACTGATGACATAATTTCCCCATGGAGATTATTAAAGTTTGATCTTATCTAATCTAATTACGGTAATGATGTTCAAGTCCTGACACAAAGTCCAGAGCAACCATTCAGAGACTTCACAAATAAAATTAGCTCAATGAAACTTTTTTATAGACAGTTCATAAATACATTTGTAAATCTACAGTGGGACTTCAGAAATCATGCATTCTAATTTTTACACATTTAGTTTTTTTATTAAATAAAATGTTGGGAACTAAAAATGTTAGCTTTACATACTTTATTTTAATGTATATATTTTTCATCACAACATCTATTTTGGAGGAAGTGATTCACCTGCTTCTCGTGCCAATTAGCCGAGTTTCTGCTCTCAGACGACACAATGTTTCAGAGCGTAACTGTGAATATAAAGAGAAAAAAATTAATTATCAGCAGCTCTATGCTGTTTAGACTGTTTTCCTTATAATTTATATTCTTACTGAGGGCTCATTGTGTAAATCAGGAGGATCAAGAACACAAAAGAGTTTTGTTTTGGTGGGTCAGAGCAGAGAAACCAGAAAATACACCAGAAAATCTAGCAGAGCCTGAGGCAATTCTGGAAATCCAACTATATGTTTGAACTAAACAAAAGAGAAACTGTCACCATTAAGAACAGATTTATGTTATGAGGCCAAGTACTATTTATTTTACACATAAATCCAAATCTAAAGTAATTAACTTAAATATGCACACTAACTGTATCTTTTGCATTAAACTCTCAGTGTTTTTCTACCCCTCTGTAACCAATCTCTGCTGTTTGAGCAAATGTTAACCCTGTTCAACAGGAAGAAAGAGCCGCCTTATTATAATGTATATGCAACAATTCATGTTAAAAAATTACAAAAATAAAACAATAACAAGAAATAGACAGACTGGCGAACTGTCCGGGATGTCCCCTGCCTTTCACCACAAGTGGCCGGGATAGGCTCCGGGAGCCCAAAAGGGACAAAACGGGTTTAGAAGATGAATGAATGAAAACATTTATTGTTTGTTGGATTTTGTGTGTGTAACATAGGATGTAACTGGTGCAAAAAAATTCCAAAAACTTCCGATCACAAAATTGTTATTCCATGAAACAGATGCTTAAGTCTAAGTTGAACAGTTGTAAAAAAGTTTGCCTTTTGAAAGTGAACGTCCATAATATTTGATCAAAGAAAATAGGGAAAAACATGTCACTGAGGATGAACATAGATTTTAAACACTCAAAGTATGTTTTAAAATACATTCTTGGCACCAAAGTATTTACTGTACATGAGAATTGAACTGTCAGAGTGTTTCTGTGGAGCTGCATGGTGGTTAGTGCTCTTGCCTCACAACAAGAAGGCCTCGGTTCAAATCCTGGATGGGACCTTTCTGTGTGGAGTTTGCACATTGTCCCCCCGGGCAGTCCAAAAACATAAAGTGTCCCTAGATGTCTGTTTAGGAGTGATTGTGTGTCCTGCGACGGACTGGCGACCCAACCCCGTAACCCTGAAAGGCGAAGCAGGTTAAGAAAATGGATGGGTGGAGTGTCTCAGCTCCAATGAAAGAAAGTCAATTCAATCGCCATTTTTTCCCAATACGGACGCTGCCATGTTAGGGCCAGATGACATCAGTAAGGAGTGATTGGTCTTAGTCAGTCTGTGTCAAAATTTCTATGGCAACCACTCTTGCCAATCAGGAGTGAGCTTGTAGGAAGGCCACACCCTTACCACTGAAAGTGTACTCGTGAGATTACGACTATGTCCAAATTCCCTCCCTACTGCCTAACTACTAAAAATCTATATAGTACAGGAATATCTAGTGCTCCGGATTTTAAAAGCTTTTCGAACCTCATTTTCTCTACTTTTCTTTTTTAAAACAGCAAACGTGACATCACTAATTTCCCAATGTAAAAATGTGATAAATATGAATATTTTATGAAGACTATTTGTCAATCCACTGTGTTTCTAACCCATAGAGCAGAGCTGGTCTCACCACTGTCTTGTACACCTTTCCTTTGAGTCTTGCTGGCACTCTTCTGTCACACAACACTCCTGACACTTTCCTCCAACCGCTCCAACCTGCCTGCACTCGCCTCTTCACCTCTTTTCCACACTCCCCATCACTCTGAACTGTTGACCTCAAGTACTTAAACTCCTGCACCTTCTTCACCTCAGTCCCCTGTAACCTAACGCTTCTACCTGGATCCCTCTCGTTCAGACACATGTATTCTGTCTTACTACGACTGACCTTCATGCCTCTTCTTTCCAGAGCAAACCTCCACCTCTCTAGCTGTTCCTCCACCTGCTCTCTACTCTCACTGCAAATTACAATGTCATCCGCAAACATCATTGTCCAGGGAGATTCCTGTCTTACCTCGTCTGTCAGCCTGTCCATCAGCATAGCAAACAAAAAAGGACTCAAAGCTGATCCTTGGTATAGTCCCACCTCCACCTTGATCTCCTCTGACTGACCTACAGCACATCTCACCACCGTCATACTTCTCTCATACATGTCCTGAACTACTCTGACATACTTCTCTGCCACTCCAGACGACCTCATACAGTACCACAGCTCCTCCCTCGGCACCCTGTCATACGCCTTCTCTAAATCTACGAACACACAATGCAGCTCCTTCTGACCTTCTCTGTACTTTTCCATCAACATTCTCAAAGCAAAAATGGCATCAGTGGTGCTCTTACGGGGCATGAAACCATACTGCTGCTCACAAATCTCCACCTCTTTCCTAAGCCTGGCTTCCACTACTCTTTCCCACAGCTTCATTGTGTGGCTCATCAACTTTATTCCTCTATAGTTGCTGCAGTTCTGCATGTCACCCTTGTTTTTAAAGATCGGGACCAGAACGCTTCTCCTCCATTCCTCAGGCATCTTCTCGCTCTCTAAAATCCTATTGAACAACCTCGTTAGAAATTCCACTGCTGTCTCTCCTAGGCACTTCCATACCTCCACAGGTACGTCATCAGGACCAACGGCCTTTCCGCTCTTCATCCTTTTCAGAGCCTTCCTAACCTCATCCTTTCCAATCTCTGCTACTTCCTGCTCCACAACAACCACTTCTTCCTCCCTTCTTTCCCTGTCATTTTCCTCGTTCATCAGCTCCTCAAAATACTCCTTCCATCTTTTCTGTACACTCTCTTGGGTTGTTAGCACCTTTCCATCTCTGTCCTTAATCACCCTTATCTGTTGCACGTCCTTCCCATCTCTGTCTCTCTGTCTGGCTAGCCTGTACAAGTCCTTCTCTCCTTCCTTTGTGTCTAACCTGTCATAGAGCTCATCGTAAGCTTTCTGTTTGGCCTTTGCCACCTCTCTCTTCACTCTACGCTGCGCTTCCTTGTACTCCTGTCTACCTTCCTCAGTCCTTTCTACATCCCACTTCCTTTTAGCCAACCTCTTCCTCTGGACGCATTCCTGTACTTCCTCATTCCACCACCAAGTCTCCTTACCGTCTTTCCTCTTTCCAGATGACACACCTAGCACCTTCCTACCTGTTTCCCTGATAATCTCTGCTGTAGTTTCCCAGTCCTCTGGAAGCTCATCCTGACCACCCAGGACCTGCCTCAACTTCTGCCTAAATTCCTCACAAGTTTCTTCATTCTGTAGCTTCCACCACTTGGTCTTCTTTTCTGTTTTCCCTCTCTTCTTCTTCCTGACCTCCAGAGTCATTTTACACACCACAATGCGGTGCTGTCTGGCTACACTCTCTCCTACCACCACTTTGCAGTCATTAACCTCTCTCAAATGACCTCGTCTACATAGGATGTAGTCCACCTGACTACTCCTACCTCCACTTCTGTACGTCACTCTATGTTCCTCTCTCTTCTGGAAGTAAGTGTTGACTACAGCCATTTCCATCCTCTTCGCAAAGTCCACCACCATCTGTCCCTCCAGATTCCTTTCCTTCACACCAAACCTGCCCATCACCTCCTCATCACCTCTGTTGCCCTCACCAACATGCCCATTAAAGTCTGCTCCAATAACAACTCTCTCTCCTCTGGGAAAACTCTCTATGACCTCATCCAACTCACTCCAGAATCTCTCCTTCACTTCTAACTCACAGCCAACCTGTGGCGCATACCCACTGACTACATTCACCATCACCCCTTCAATTTCTAACTTTAGGCTCATCATCCTGTCTGAGACTCTTTTCACCTCTAGAACACTGTTCACAAACTCCCCCTTCAGAATCACTCCTACCCCGTTTCTCTTCCTATCAACACCATGATAGAACAGTTTGTATCCTCCTCCAATACTACGTGCCTTGCTGCCCTTCCACCTTGTCTCCTGCACACACAGTACATCTACCTTCCTTCTCTCCATCATGTCTGCCAGCTCTCTGCCTTTCCCTGTCATTGTGCCAACGTTAAGAGTCCCTATTCTCAAACCTATGTTCCTGCCTTTTCCCTTCTCTCTCTGGCCACGGACCCTTCTGCCTCCCCTCTTTCTTCGACCAACAGTAGTCAAATTTCCACCGACACCCTGTAGGTTAACAGCATCGGTGGCGGTCGTTGTTAACCCGGGCCTCGACCGATCCGGTATGTCTAAAGTGTTGTGGATGATTCGCATGTTTATTTTGGCAATTTTTACGCCGGATGCCCTTCCTGACGCAACCCTCTCTATTTATCCGGGCTTGGGACCGGCACAGAAGTTACTGGCTTGCAACCCCTGTGGTGAGCAGTGAATTAGTTCAGACACAACCTACAGTAAGTCAATCAAATTTTTTGAATGTTTGACATGAGACATACTTTTATTGATTGTAACTTGAATAACTCACAAGTTCATAAAAAATGTTTGAAAAAAACAGATTAGCAAAAACATGATAAAGGTATCAGAGCAAGAATGGTTATTCTGAGCGATAGAAGGACTGAGTTATAGTGGTTTCTTTCTCTGTAGGGGCCTATAGGATTTTGGCTTCTTGGAGTCAGTGGGTACTTCCTGTTTGGAATGCCAGGGGGGAGGAGTCCCTCAGTTCAGTTCTCCTATGCAGTTAATGATTAAAGCAGTTTCTCCAAAAAAGATTACCTACAGTCTTTGGTACAATATCCTATAACATCATAATAATGTGCATATCGCTTAAAGACCCACTACAATGAAAATTGTGTTGGTGATATTTTTAACGTATTCTCATAGCAGTTTTTTGTTGTTGTTGTTGTTGATAAAGGGAATATTTAAAGAAAAATAAGATTAAAACTGCTTATCTGAGTATTTCCTTTTTCAAGACAAACAAACAAGGCTGTTGTAAAAAGGCCAGTAGCTATAATGCAGCTGGTACAGTTGGCGGGCCACAAGCTCCCTGCTTTACTCTATTCTGATGCCTCCACTTGCAGACATGTACGTCCTTGTTTTCTTTGTCCTAAATGGCATCTGGCTCAAAACTCTATGGCTGGATAGCTCCGATATTGCTCGCTATTTTTGTAGCACTGCTATTGTTAGCCTGGGGTTGTAAGGGGCTGTAAGATCGTGGGAGAGAATGTAAACAAAGGGATTATGGGAAATGAGGATAGACTTACTTCACGCCAATAGTCCCCCCCCCCCTAATAAACTCCTATCACTCCGCAGATACTATGCCCTAAAAAGATGTGCTAGAAATATATAAAAAATATCTTCTGAGCCACACAAACCCATGTCTAGTAAAACTAACATCCCAAAATGTTAAAGACACATTTTTAACACCTGCCCACCCGCCAATTGCGGGTAAAGCTTTGCTTTGACGGGTAGAGAAACAATTTCACTAGCCACTTTGGCAGGTGAAGCATTGTTCATCATCTCTGACAGGAGGCTCAGACTCACAACCATGACTTTTAAGTGTCTGCCTCCCCCCCAACTTGTCTACCACAAAAATCCATCCCAGACTTGGTTTAAACATTTATCTCTGACTTTATTGTGCAGATTTATTAATCACATACGTCGAAGCATGAGGTGCAGACATGGGCTGCATGGAATTTCCACACTTTTGTTCATCCATTAAGAGCTCACTATTGATGCATTCAGGTCCACTGGTAATTTCTAGCATTTGCTCACATTGATCTCAGCTACCACAAACACACAGTCATGTGTTGCTCCATGTCATTGTAACTCTTAGAAAAAGACTCACAACTACAACACAAAGCCTGCAAGAACGCATAATAATGCAAAAGTCTATGCATGATATTAAAAAAGAAAAACAACTTTGAAGTAACTGTTTCATTGTTTATCACTAGGTTTAATCATTATTGTTCTGTTTCAAATTAAAAAAAACATTTGTGATTTGAACAAAGTTAATTTCTAAAATTTTCAAGTTTTAAATAAATGACCATGAGTAGAAATAAACATTAGGGCTTTGATGAAAAGTCAATGCTTTAAAAATATGTGTTCATAAAAGGGTTCTGGGATCAGAGAGGTCTTTTGTGAAAATATCATTGCATTTCTGTATTTCTATAAAACCTGACTTACAACTACACTTTTAATAATTTTTTTGTTTCATTTTGGCGAGAGAACGGAAACTTTAAAAATATAGGGAAGAACTGTTTGACTTTCAAATACATAACTTTAATCTATTTTCCAGAGAAATATCTGGCTAGTAGAAATCTAATTTGACTTTAAACTCCGACTAGTAACCAAAAAAGTGAATTCCATCTAAGTCATAATACACTGTCTCCCGCTCTAAACACAAGAAAAAAATATACATAATAAAAAAATAAAAAATAAAAAAGGCGGGAGGCGGTGGGAGTGGCCAAACACCCTTTTGTTTACGTCACTTCCTCTCGTCAGCAAATATGGCTGCCGCCTCTCTGCCCAAAGCAGCAAAAGATGAACCCCAAATTATGATCAAAACTGAACCAGAATACGCGGATAATCATGATTTACTCACTGCTGGGCACGTCCCAACTAAGCGAGACCCGGTAGTCCCTCTGACGTCGCCGGTAAGTGGGCAGCAGCCCCTCGCCTGGTCGCCGGATCACCGCCTGTCAGTGTGTACCGCCAGTTCCCTGTCGGTGATGGAGCAGCTGTGTGATGTTCACAGCAACAAACAGCATCTGATGCTGCTCCGGACGTCCATCCCTGTCCCGGCCGAGCCAGTCAAAATGCGGGTAAATAACCGAGGTGGAAACACCAGACGCTGAACCCAGACAGCACTGGAACGCAGTTTTGCTTTAAAGTTATACTTTCATACTCTGACGTTTTTTTTCCCCCGATTTAATCAATAAAATAAAATGGTTTACAACAAAACAAAAACTAGTGGAAAACTGTTAAGCAATAGTTTTTTTTCAATAGTCGTTCCAAACTTGGTGATTTAAAATACTAACATGTAAGGATTTTTCTAAAAAAAATATACATCAAAAAGATGATACATCATTGTTGATAAGTTTGAACTAAGCTTTCTTTCCATTTTAAAGACCCACTCTGATCAAAGTTGTGTTTGGATGTTTTGTCGAATCAGGAGCAGAGGAAAAAAACGCAGTTGTAAAAAACTTTTGGGGTGCTGACGGACAAACTACAACGGCAGCCCACCAGCTCCCTGCTCCGCTCCCTTCTGATGCATCCACTTGCAGACAAATAGATCCATGAACGTCTTTGTTTTCCTCCTCGTCTGAGCTGGAATCTGGATCAGAACTGTGCGGCTGGATAATTCCAATGTAGATTATAGATTAATATAGATTATTCTTGGTCACAGAATTTGAAAAACTGTTTGGCAGATTTTGATGCAACGACTCATAAAACTTTTAGGTTCTGCAGATTTACTTTTGCCTTGATTTACTAAAACTAACGACCAAAAGTAGTAAATCTCAAATTGTTGTGTTTGTCCTTTAAAGGTGGGACCATCAGCAGAGCTGGCTGAAGCGATGAAGAAGTTCTCCACTCACCCTGACCTCACACTGAGGCAGGCATTTCTGACCGACAGAGTGATCCATCCGTCGGTTGGCTCCCACAAAGGAATAAAGTATGCAAGTTGGTCGCCTTTAGGTTGTGACGCCACCGGACGCTGTCTCCTTGCTTGTTTAACACTTGAAAACAGGCTTACCATCCATCATAACAGTAAGCGCCTAGAGTGGAACTTGCTGGTCGATCTCACCCAAAAGTACGGTGAGCTGCTGATAGAGCGAGGCTACGCCAAGAAAGACAGGCCGACCGAGGCCAACCTGTTGGACTTTGAGGAGTTTCAGCGGCGTTTCCGCATGCAGACGCCTGTGAGGATGGAGTGGTCAAGCACGTACACGTTCAAGCAGGTTCAACCGGATAACACCTGCGTGGATGTGGAGATGGTCCTCCTCGCCGTGTTGATGGAAAACGGTGACCTTGTTTTGTGGAAATTCTTGCTGCCCTTTACGGATGGCGAGGATGTGTTGTTTTTGGACCTCATTGAGTCCGGCGTGACGCGGCCCAGTGACTTGGCGTGGTGGGAGTACAAATATGAGGATCGTCAGATGAGCGGACTGATCATTGGCAGCGAGGAAGGGCCTCTTAAGATCTTTCCCGTCCCCCTTAAAAGCGTGAAAGGCTACTTCACCCTCAGACACCCAGTCATCCTGTGGAAAGAATGTGACAATATCGCAGTTGACAACATCCGGTGCGTTCCGCTGATGCATCCGGTCCATAAAGCTAGCTGCAGCCTGATCGTGGCGTCTCGAGGCTGCTACATTTTCTGGTGTTTGCTTGTGGTTTCAACCGCCGGGATGAATGTGTTCAACTCTCACATAGCAGGACTCCACTCGCTCTCTGTGGTGTCTCTGACGGTCGATCGACAGAGCATGGACTTCTACTGCTGTTCCATGGATGGCTGGATTAAAAAACTGACCCCGATGTTTCAGGGGAACTCTCTGACGTTCAAGCAGGAAGACATGCCGCGACTTGAGAACCTCACCGGCAGACGGATCCACGGGATAGCGGTGAGCCCCAACGGAGCATACATTGCTCTTCTTAGCACCCAGGGTTTCGTTGGTAAACATCACCCCATCAACAGGACTTACCAGGTCCACTTTGTGACTCTGAAATCAGCAGAGGCTGCTACAGAGCTGCTGTTAAAGTCCCCCTCTCAGAACTTGTATAAAATGATGGACCTGCTGGACTTGGTGAGGTGGCACGTTCTCAAAAGCAGTTGCATTCCCATGTGGCTGCAAGAGGCGCTGGATCAGAAACTCCAGGAGGCAGATGTACCCTACTTGTGGCGCTTCCAGCTCTTCTTGGTACGTGTATTGTACCAGACGGTACAATCTCCTCGTGGCAGTAATATCTGGAAACCTCAACCCAGGGAAGCCCAGATCGCTGAAGGAAATGCGGAGGAAGGCGTCAGAGAAGAGGGTGAGGCTGCGCAAACAGGAGCATGTGAGTGTGGACCAGTCAAACAGGTGAAGGAGGAGGAGCAGAGGGCTACGCTGCAGGCCAGCATCCACGCAGCCGAGGCCCACCTGTTGAGGGAGAATATGAAGAAAGTGTTGGGGGTGGTGTACCTCAACACCTCCGTCGGACAAAACACCAGCATCCCCACCTGCGGCCTGATGGAGTATCTTTCTAGAGGTGTGAACGACCGAGCGTCAGAGGTAACGGCCAAATGATAGCAGAGAAGGAAAAGTGTTTGCAAATTAAACAAATAATTAAACAGCTCCTGTCGTTGTAATTAAGCAAAAAATAGGGAAAAAGTTATCTATTTTTTAATTAAAATACAATTTCAAGAACTTCCTTTCGGGGTCACAGGGTTGCTGGAGTCTATGCCAGCTCCTGTTGGGCAAAGACAGGCTCCACCCAGAAGAAATCACCAATCTGTACACGTACACTCACATTCACACTTAAGCACTACGTACGCCTCAGTCACATGCACCTGTACAGTGGTTGACCCGGACAAGTGCTGTGGATTTTTGGGTTGTCCAGGCCCGTTGAGGCTAGTAGAGCGGGCCGGCTGCATCTTAAGAGGAGCACAGGTGTGTCCTGCAGTGTCCTTGAGGCTCATACAGCCACCTTAAAAGACGTCATGAAAGTGAAACGTACCATTGTCGTGTGTGTGGTAAATGTATTGTGAAGTATTTGTTGGAATATACTAGCACTCATGATATACGGGTGATGCCGTCGGCATGCCCATAGAGAAAAATGTGAATGAACATTTTGCCTCTATTGGCTCACCTAGTGGTCTACAACTTTAAAATGTTGTGGTGGCCACTTGGGTGCCCCAATACATGTTTGCCTGTTTTTTGCCCCCCTGTAAGGGCAGCTCTGACTAACGCTTAAGAATCGTTAGTTAACCTCCTGAAGAATGTTTTTGGATTGTGGTCCGGAGAAAACCCACGCATGCATGAAAACTCCAAACAGAGAGGTCCCTTCTGGGATTTGAACCACGGCCGTCTCCCTATGCTAACCTCTACACCCAAATGCAGCCCCAACTTAACAAACTTGAACAAATCATTCATTACTAATTTCCAGAACTTTTCTACATTCATTCTGGTTAAAAAAATGAAATATCTGATGGCTTTAAATAAAAAGGAAACATTTCCTGAATCCATAATTTAATCATTAAAAAAAAACTTGGTGTTAATTTACTGTTTATCAGCAAACATGCATCAGCAATGACATCACATTTATGTTTAAAAAAAATGTTTTATCATTTCATCTAATAAACAAGAACATTGTAAAAAATATCCCAGATTTTAGCCTGTTCCCGTCATTATCCGTGGCTTCAGCTGTTTGCGTGGCGTTTCTAAGGGGGGACGTCTGCTGCGGTTCGCGCTCCGTTGTAATGATGCTGTTCTGCACATGTGTTCATGCGTTCAGGCCTGAAGTCTGTTTCATGAGAGACGGAGCAAAAAAATCCAACGAGCAACGTGACAATCAAACCTGCGCCGCCGCCTCTGCTGAATTATTTCTGTCCGCATGTCGTCCCTCTCAGGTGCTGATCGGCCACATCAAGAATAAAATGAATAAGCAGGCGTTCTCTGAGCGCTGCGCCCTCTGTCAGGCCGTGCTGCCCTTCACCGACCACAAAGACGCCACGTGTGGAAATGGACACTTGTGGCACAGGTACGCACTCCTTTAGTATAAATCTGAGAGGATCTTGTTTTTCATACCTGTTGCTTTTTCTGCCTGTATTATTTCCAATAAATGAAAGTGTGTTTTCAGTAAAACCACGAGTTTTTTTGTCTTAGAGTGTTGTTGCTCTAAAGTTTTCCAGAACATTTTACAGGTTCTGGAAGGCTGCTTTTCATAGAAACTTTAGGTCATATGGGGTTAATATTTACCCGCGCGGCGCTTTCGTCGCCTCATAAATATTTTCTGTCAACCATTTCTCCTGTCTGCTCCTCAGCTGGAACGTGGCACCTCAGCTGGGCGCACATTTCCATGTCTGTGCCCGTCAGATGCACCTCAGTGCTGTTTCCTCTTAACTTTTGCATTGTGTGTGTGTGTGTGTGTGTGTGTGTCTCCCTGTCCCTGCCATCCTGATTTCTAATGCGCGTTTCTCGGGCTCCTCCAGGTGTGTGTTGTCATACCAGGCCTGCCAAACGCTGACGTTCAGACGCTGCCTCCTGCTGGATAGCATCGCCAGACTGCCAGAGCCTGAGGGTAAGCGCCGCTTTCCATCCACCTCCTCCTCAGTTTCCCAGCCACACTCTCCATCAGACATCCACTCCTGTCACCCCCAACATCAGCCATCAGCCCGCTCCGCCGCTCAGATCCCCACTTGACATGGTGGTTTTTCCGTCACCTATATAAACTTAGTGCGTACGGAATAGGCAGAAATAATGGTGGAAATGAGCTTTATGAGGTTAGTTGTTAACTCTTAATGGTTTGTTTGCTCATTAACTGGTCGCAGAGCTTCTGTCTCATTACACCAGCACTCTGGATGCACAGCTGGCTCACAGTTGTCACTGAGAGATTTGTGGCAGACGTGGATCATTTGGTATGGGTCATTAAAATACTGGATCTAATCAGAAAGGACATCTTTAAAAAGGTGATGAAGTGATACATAGATGTAGGTCTTGTTGCTGCAGGTTAAACTTTTTTTTTATCTATGCCACCAAGAAAACATACAAATATCTTCAATTGGAGCTCTGTAACATTTAGTAAAGTTTGCTTTGTGTTTTCTTCTCCGTGAACCTTGGACCTAATGAGCAAATGTAACAAAAACCCAAAGATGCAACCCGCTTTATTGTTTGTTTATTCATTATTTTTTGTGCCATTAGACTCGGAAATTTAGTACGGAAGATTTTCATTGCGAATAAAATTAAGAAACGTAGCATTATTTGATTGTATGCAACATGTCTGCAGATTTAATTTGATTTATTCATTTATTGTAAGCATAAGTTATGGAATAATACAATTTAAAAAAGAAACACAAAACACAGAAATAAAATAAGAAATTAGTTTAAAAATAAGATGTTAAAGAGTATCTTCATGTCATGTCAATTACTCATAATCATAAATAGACATATTTGCAGAAATGCACACGTCAGCTTAGATTAATTAAATATCGTGTTTATCAATTAAATTCAAATATAGTTTGATTTGTTTCTTAAAAGGGAGATGTAATAAGTGAAGCTATATAACCCCAGCCCTGTTGAGTTATTTCTTTTTATATATATTTTGCAGTTGCCATTATTTTGTCCTTATCAGATCAAATGCAGATTATAAATCAAGTCAATCTCAATGTTTTTTTCTGCAGATCCAGAGTGGATAAAGAAGATCCTGCAGGCGCCCTGCATGCTCTGTGATTCACCGCTGATGGAGAACTGACAAACCTCTCCGCTTCCCTTCCCACATCCTCACTTTGCAAACAACAAGTCGGAGCTACTAAAACTATTATTTGTTTTAATTAAATTATGCTGTTGTTTTTGTATTACTTTAGATGAATATGCTAAGGTGCAAATAAAACCCTTTTGCTACTCAATAGAAGTGTTACTGAAGCCCGAAGCTCCAAATCTCGTGGAGAAACTCCTGCTGTGCCTTTAAATGAATGTTTTATCTTTGTGAAACATTTCTGAGTCAAACTTTTCTTCATTCTAAATTAAATCCAAGTGAGGCGGGGTTTGTGCAGAAACAAAGATTAAAATATTGTTATATGTATAGACCTTTATTATTCAGTTGGACTTCACGTCTCCATAAATAAACTGCCTCATTTTCCTCATGTAGGCTTTACTTCAAGACCTTTGGTGTAGTTTATATTACGAGGAAGAGGAACTCAATCGGAGTCCTATTTTAGTTAGTTTTTCCTGTCTCTTTTTCACCGCAACAAATAATAGAGTGTGAATAATACATATTCTGGGGGAAAAAAAACTCAACATACCTACTTTAATTGGCACTGTAAAACAATTTCTAGGCTCTGGGAGGAGGAGGAATGTGCTGGTGCTCAGTCATTCTCTCAGATGAGGACTTCCGCTAATGTAAACGCAGAAGAAAAGATGCGGCGAAGCAGATGAAATAAGCAAGAGGCAGGAAGAAAGAAAAAGTGTGCTTAAAAACCCGGAGCGTCCCTCCCGCGGGAGCCGCTTGTAATGAGATTCAGCTGTAATGAGGGACAGAACTTGGAGCCAGATGTGATTCTAATTCTAATCAAGGAGGGGAGGGTGGCGCTCAAACAGGGGTTAGGGAGCATATTGTTAAATACAATTAACCCTGTTTTCATATTTGGAGCAAACAAGGGCTGCAGAGAGAGGCGCCGGGCTCATCCTCTTTGGTACCGTCTTCTTGTTTCCACAGAGGTCAACTGCCGTGATCAAACAGCCAGCTGGACCTGGGGGGGGGGCTACACCGCTCCCATCCTGGCCGAGGTACAGCCCCCCCCCACCTCTCTGATGTCACGGATGAAGGCCGGGCCTGGGTGAGGAGAGGGGGGCCAGCTCTGCTCCAACCTAGAGTCACCCGTTTATCAGACTGTCTGGTGGCACCTGAGAGTCCTCTGTGTGGATCAGCTGATTATCAGACAGTGCGTCTGGAAAAAAGCTGAAGATTTGCTTTGCAGCTGAACAGGAACGAGTGAAACCGGCAGCTTAGCGCACAATAAGAGACGTCAGGAGGTGTCACTATCACCACTAAAAATATTCAATTAAGATCAACTTAAAATACATAGACAGACCCTTTCCAAAAAATTAGAAAATCGTGGAAAAGTGTGTTCATTTCTATAATTCCATTCATAAAATTAAACTTTCATAGATTTGGGGTCCACTGTTTAACTTATTTCATGTCCTGAAAAAATATGTGCAGGTTTCTCCACAGTTCTGTTTTTGTGGGTTTATGTTTATGTAAAAATAAACAAAGGAATACTTAAAATATATTAAACAGTGGGCCTGAATCTATATTCTATGAAAGTTTACTTTTTGAATCAAGTTATAGGAAGAAATACACTTTTCCATAATATTCCGTTTTTTTGGAAAGGGTCTGTAAAGACACTAAATAAATTTAAAAAAGCTACGTTCCAACAGCAACACGTGTTCAAGCGGTCACTTCCAAATAAAAATGTCCATGTAAACGTGCACTAACGTGTTTTGGGCTTCCACTCTTAAAACAAGCGTTTTCGGATTCTGCGTTCAAAACGAACATCCATTGGGGAATTTTGACCAATCAGAAACTTGAATTTGGTAGTGACGTTTGGATGGCATTCCTCTTAATTCACGGAAGTGCCACCTGTTTGAAAATGGATCAAGAAGGAGAAATCAATAATTGCCTGGAGCAAGATTTGCACCACTTCAACATTTCACACCAAGTGTCTTCCAACTAATAACGGACATGTTCTAGTAAACAGTAGCAAAAGAAAAATAAGAAAAAACCCATCCCTGCTTGTCCAGTGTGAACACCATGGGCTAAATGCACTTTAAATGCATGTCCTAAATGCCCGTTCTTGAATTTGTGTAAAATGCGAATGAAGCATAAGGATGGAGTAGATGTTGGCTGGAGTTTGTGTACAATAAGCTTGTGGGTTAAAGACAAAGTTCATTCATTCATCTTCTTGACCGTTTTTCCCTTTCGGGGTCACGGGGTTGCCGGAGCCTATCCCAGCCACTTGGGCGTAGGCAAGGGATGGCCTGGACAGGTCGCCAGTCTGTCGCAGGGTAGAATATCCTCAATCACACATCCATTCACTCTCACACTCACACTTTGGGCAATTTAGAGTTGCCAATCAACCTATGAAGCATGTTTTTGGATGGTGGGAGGAAGCCGGGGATCCCGGAGAAAACCCACACATAAAGACAAAGTTTTAGCTGAAATTCAGAAATGTATGTCTCTTTTTTGTTTGTTTTACATACAGCTTCTGTTTGTTATTAATATGATATGGATCAGTTTGATTTTCTGAATTACAGTATAAGCGTTAACACTCACAGAGCCTCATGGACTGTTGTTTCAGTGTTTTGTTTAAAGATGAGCAGCAGCCAGGATTCAAACACACTCCCAGTGCAGGTTCTGTTCCAACTGCTAAAATGGATCATATTCTGTAATGGATGGAAGATTTCACCTGAGCTCTGCAATAGATCTGCAGAGGCTGTGCAGTTCAAAACAGCTAACTTTTATTACTGAGGAGGAGGCCTCAGGCTCTTTATGCAGCAGGTCATCCACTAATCAGAAGTTCTGCAGTCCAATCCCCTGACCTCGCGCCTGCAGACACATCTTACCGTGTGGTGCTGCACTGTGAGCTGCTCCCTTATGCAGGCCAGGTCTTTGTAGAGCATCACCGCTGTGTGAGACTCATCCTGGAGCTTTGTTGAGTTACTTAGACTGCATATGACAAACTTTTCCATGTTTGCTGGCGAGGAGCATTGCCGCACAATAAACTTTTGTAGATCTGCTGGTGAACAGGAACAAATCTTTGTGCAGCTTTTCCCTGCGCTGTGCTTCAAATCACACCGGGCCTTTCAAAATAATCAGATCTTGTTCCAGTCAAGCTTTTTCTCCTTGCCTAAGTTTTACAGTTGTGTCAGGAGAGTAAAGCACCTTTCATGAATCTGCAGAGTGAAACTGGCTTTTCAACAATGTAGGTCTCACACCCGCAGTGTAATTACACAGCTGTTTATGGGGAAATAGACAGAAACTAAAGCCGTTTTGTGTGTGTTTCAGCATCCGTCTACTTTGTTTTTCTCAGCCTGTGTTTGTCAGGTGGCTCCTTGGGTTGTAATGTTCCTGTCACTATTAGGTGGAGACCCAATACTTTTAGAGGTTAGCCGTGTTTGGTAGATCCTCCTCCTACTTTAGTGTACTAATCCGTCAGAGCGTTTCCACCAGTAATTACCTGCCTTCCCTCCCTTTCTCTCCCACCGTCTTTGCTTTTGAGACTTCAAACAGGGGATTTTCCTCTTTGCATACAATATTTATATCCTTTATGTCAGTGGCTTGAAGACATAAAACATTCATGGCATCTTCTTGCACCTTAATTTCATGTGATATTCCTTTTGTTTTGTTTAGAACGGGGTTTTGAACAAAATGTGTCCCACTGTATTCTCTTGAGGGTATTGACTCGTTGTGTTGCGGCAAAACTGTTTTTTGAAATGCGGGTACAGACCGTAGCCGCTGCTGCGAAGTCTGTATCGTGGGACGATGTTTCCAAGTGCAGCAGGCTCCTGTTAATTCTTTTGAGTGAGGAAATCTTTGGGAACCACCAAAAACAGACACTGGACCCTCTTTTGACATCACGAACATGAATGTATACAGTTTACAGGAAACTTAGGGTGTATTTAAACTGGAAAAACTGTTTGATTCAGACTGGGTCCGCTTAATTTGATCCGGACCAAGTCCTGATCCTTGCTGTTTGGTCTGTATTCAGACTGCTGTAAAGCGGCCTTTCCTGATTCGAACCAAAGCTTGTTAACAGAACCAGGCCACCGAAGATCTCTTCACTCATTGTCAGGAATCACGATCGCAGGGCTAAGCAACTATAGGCAGAAATGATGGAAGTCCTGCGTTTTGCAGTAACTTCCCTGATTCAAACTTTATATTTCGCTGATTACTTTCAAGGTCTGTATCAACATCAGCCACAACACTTTTTACTCGCTTCTGTGGTCCATTGGAGGCATCATGCTGCAGCGAGGTTACTGACAAAACGATAGCTATGATGGTACACTAATTAGTGTTTATGACATATAGATTGTCAGGAAAACAGTGAGAAGCAATGTGTATCACGTTAAAGTTGTTTTAATGAGCCTGAACCTATCCAATCACATTTTAATAAATTGCTGTGTCTCATCGTTGTGGTATTTTGGCATTATTTTCAGATAATTCTGTTAAGTAACTACAAGGTAGCCTTTTCGGGTTACGTCACAGCAGCACTAAGCGTGTGCCGCGTAACCAGACACAGTAAAGCGTGTAAGAAGTATTTCAAGCTGTGTTAAAAAAAACTTTCTAACAGGTAAAAAGTAAAAAGTTTGACAACACGAACATTGTTGCTTTGCATTTGTCGGCGGTTCATTTGTTGCTTCATTTCTATTCTGTTTCCGTCGGCTGTGGTGGCCGTTTTGGCTCAGTTGTTCCGCTCCAAGGACGGATTGTATTCAGAAAGAGGAATCTCAGAGCGAAGGAAAGCTCAGTCTGATTGGAAAATAAACCAAGACCACTTCCAAAAGTGGATCAGAGAGCGGTTCCTGGTCCCATCTCGTTTCATCTTTGAAACTGTTTTTGTGAATATGTCTTTTTTCTTTTTATTTTAGTACAGCCTTTGTCAATTTAAAACATTTTTGATTGTATTACACAATATTTCACAAAAACTGTTCAAAATAGTACATTTTGGCATTATTTGCGGCAAAAGTCACAAAAACTGAGATCCAAAAGTTTTAGCAAAAAGTCAAAAACTGACAAAATAAAAATGTAGAAATCCACAAAAAAGCATTATAACTATAAAACTAGTTTGTGTGGTCTAATGTTTAAGCTGCAACTAACTGCTCTGCACTTTTACCTTCAGTTGCTATATTTATGTTGCATGCAGACTGGAAGCAGCTGTAAACAGAGCAGAAATCCACCACAATAACCATTCCGGTGCAGCAACGACCCACAGTCGTGTCTGCCTCGCCCCCTCGAGGTTTCACTCTTCTTTTTGTAAAGTCTTCTAAATTGAGCCGCATCCCCCTAACTTGTCAGTGCTAATGAAGTCAGTATGCAAGGCTGTCTCCCGTTCTTTCAGAACTGATCGGCTGAACATGGTTATTCACCATCCCTGACTCCCCGAGGGAGAAGAGGGGAGAAAGACGGGTGGAGGAGAGGCAGTGACCCGAGACCATCCAGGAGGTTGTGTGAGCAGGGAGGGGTTGCATGTCCATCATTAGAGTCACTATTTGTTCCTGCCTTTGAGGGCGCTGAAGTGGAACTAATACGGAGCCGCACAATGGACGAGCAGAGGGAGGGCCACTTTTTACTGCTACATTAATTAAGCTCATTCTCAACATGCTCCCCATCTCCTCTTGCTCTGCCGTAATTACACGGAGGGGGCCACATTGAGCGTTTGACAGCCCTAACCATTTCTGGCGTTTAGCGCAGAAACTCTCCGTCAAATTCAGAAAGGATTTCAGGTGCAGGTCTACAGTAGTGGTTTTTAACTTTGAATCTTTGTTATACTTTCGTTCATTTCGCCAGACATATTTGAGAAGCTGTAACCCTGTAAAGACCGCTACATTAAAAAATGGACAGAAAATTAACATGTGTTGGAAATAAGATGTTGTTTTAACCCTGTTATAGATAGATAGATAGATAGATAGATAGATAGATAGATAGATAGATAGATAGATAGATAGATAGATAGATAGATAGATAGATAGATAGATAGATAGATAGATAGATAGATAGATAGATAGATAGATAGATAGATAGATAGATAGATAGATAGATAGATAGATAGATAGATAGATAGATAGATAGATAGATAGATAGATAGATAGATAGATAGATAGAATTTTTTTCAGACTCTTTGTCCAATCAGTAAAAAGGAGTACACAGACCGACTACATTAAAAATACACAGGGTCAACAATACACGAGTTGAGGTACAGTAAATAGTTAATAAAAATAAATTAATTAAAGCGATAAGAATAAATACCAGGATAAAAACATTATTTATACATACGATACCATAATAACATAAGTTACAATGACAGATAAAAGACAGTCCCTCCAGTGTTTTCATCCACTTATTTGTGGATGAAATCCACAAAATAAGTTTTGCAATATCAATTAATTTAAACGACATAGTATCAGTTATGATACGTTTGGTGGTTTGTTTTTTTCTCACAAAAATGTTAGTTTAAGATGCTAAGATATTGACATTAGTGTTCAAAAGAAGCACATTATTTACCCTGTCTCTAATTGATACACCTTTTTTGCAACTGTTTCATAAAGAATTTATTATCTACAAATTTAGCTTTTTTCAATACACCAAGTTTTCACTTGAAAAAAAGAATAACAATAGATGAGTTTTTTTTTACCATAAAGTTTTCAAACTTATCAAAACTTTTCCCGCAAAAAGTGTTTCTGTGATTTTTTTGGAAGCAGTCATTTTAAAGGAAAAGCCCCTATACTGCCTTTAGTGGAATGATGATGAACTACAAGGCAGAAAACATGGACCAACTTCTATTCAATGGACTTTCAGGGAAAGTTTGGATCACGATAATCAGATAGTGATCTCAGACATGTCTATCCCTAGCCCTGAATTTCTTTAAAATAACTGAAGCATAATAAAGATATAAAAACATTATTTGGACCTTGTTTTTGACGGGCCTACAGTTTCCCTATGAGGATCTTGCTCAAGTATAAATGTTTGTCCTGCAACTTGAAGACGGACGTCGGTGATTTGATTGATGAGGCCTTTAACAATCATATGCGATCAAACCACACTCGTCCTCTATTTCTCAGTATTAAACTTTACATAATTTATCAAAAAAATTGTAGAAATGAACAGAAGAGAGCTGAACAACGAAAGAAAGGGTTTAGAAAAGAAACCTCGCCGAACAATTCCATTTTCATCATTGCATTAAACAATAAATTATTCACAAAACTTGTTAGGAGTTCCCAGTTTTCCCAGAATGTTCACGCCTCACTTAGCATATTAAACACTGAATTTAATTTGCATGTAACTAGAACAAAAATGAACGGCTCTCTTTATGGTGCAGATGTTTGGAGAAACAGTTTTCCCTCTAAAAGGATCATGGATGCTGGGCCTGGATTTGCAAAGATGCGTCTGCAGAAAGCAGAACTAGATCTTAAGACAAACTCGAAAAAACTTTCTATGTCTGGACTTTAGATTTGAAAAAACATTGTTTGATCCATATAACAAAAAATTCTAAGTCTGTCAAAAACATGAAGAGTTTTATTCAGCACTGTATCTGGAACAGGTCAATTCACAGTCATCAAGTCTGTCATCACCTCCTCTCCTAAAAAAAATCACTTAAATGTCCGACACTAAAACAAAAATCAACAGATAACTTAGAAATAGAGAACCTGTGAGATATTTTCCATTACTATGTTGTTTAAAATATAAGTTGTAATTTTTACCAGAGTTTGGCCAGGTTTGGAACTTATACTCAGCTGCTACTTTCTGTATATTCAATTAAAAATAATAATACATGGCAACAACCGCTAGAGGGCACTGTAGGTGTGTGTTTCAGTATTCGGTACTGACAGTGAAGAAGAAGAAGTGCCGCTTAGGCTTGTCGGAATTGTTCCAATGCGACACAGAGGATGAAAAATTCAATGAATTTTTGTCATTTGAGGTGATATAAAGACTTTAGTTGACTTGTTAGAATGTTCTATATGTTATAGTTATCTGAATAATTGTTCATATGTTGCACTAATATACTAGATTCGTCCTATATTTTAAGAAGCTAAATAAGCATCAACTTGCTACTTCACACCACCGTCTGAAACGTGCATTCAAGCGGCCACCTCCTTGCTTGTTCAAGAACCCAAGTTTAGTGCGTTCTTGAACATGCGTCACATGCCACGTGTCTCCAGCTTTATGGTAGTAAAGCATATATATATATTGTCTGTTAATGTTATATGATTCATTAATATGATTTGCCTTTCATGATGCAATCTTTTTTCTTGGTCCTGTATTTTGTTTAATTACATTTCTCCCAAAAATACAACTCATACATGACTTTTTTTTCTTTATTAGGTTTGTTTTTTTGCTGCTACAATTTTATGCCGTAAAGACATTTACTATAAATGTTCATCCCTTAATAAATTGCAGTTTTGCAATGTTATAGAGTCAGACGACCCATTTTTCTCATGCAGAGGGGAGACTCCCATGATCCACGGAGCAGCATTTTCCTCCGTTACAATGAAACTGTAAAATAAAACGGTTGAGCTGTTTTTAAACACAACAAATATTCTTTTGTTCACTTCCTTCTACACAGTCCCTAAACCAAGCGCTACTCATCAGCATACATTCTGTATTTACCTCATCTACTCATCAAAACAGTTTAAAACCACAAGAGATTTTTATTCATACCTGTCATATTTTAATGCTTTCAATGTTTTTTAAAGTTCTATTTCTGGACATACTGCTGTTTTTACATGAAGCATTGAATCATGTCTTATTTTAAATAGATCTGATCTCGTCTGCTTCATTTCTGATTGATGGACAGCTGTTTTCTGGCTCCCTTTATTCAAGATTGAAAGGCTTTTTTTTTTTTTTTTTTTTCTCAGATTAAGATGACAGCGATCTGTGATGAAAAAAACGCTCCTGGCTCTGCTTGAGTATGTTTCAGCAGATCTTAGGCGGAACAAACTGTTCAGCAGGCCTCCAAGACATCACGGCGGGCTTGTAAATGCTGCGGATGACGGCTGTCTGTCTCCATCAGCGCTGGCGCACTGAAGTGACAGCTCTCTGTAACAGTGACAAGCCGGGTTCCAGTGGAGACAGATTGCCTTCAGGTGGCTCCGTTTTCAAAAAAATCTCACTAAGAATGTTGAGCGCTTAACTTTCTTTTGATGGCTGAAGGGCTCTTGGCGCCTTTTATTGTTCAAATTTCAGCTGGAAGAGATGGTGGCGAGGGAGGGAGGGTTGGGAGAAGGGGGGGGGGGCTCATTTGAGGCTTTGCTCTAATATCTGTCTTTCTGAGATCAGAGGACGTCACTTTTTCACACCTCATATTTCACAGCATCCATCACAGGCCATGTAAAATTCCCTTAAAAGTGCATTATGCAATATAAAAGCAGGTTTGGGTGACAAGGAGAGGAAGGCTATTACAGACCTATTGCCTTTTACAAAAGATATTTCATCATGCAGGGACTTTGAGAATTTCTCTGCTTTGTCTTGTGATTGGGGCCAAAGATGGGAGTTAGAAATGATCCGCTTCTCCCCCCCAAAGAAAACTGTGTTTTATTGTTAAAGCAGATAATTGCTGTTTAAAGACAAACATGTGGCAAAGAGGAGATTTGCGGAGCAGATCTGGTAACTTATTGCTGAGAGACCGCCTGAGCAGTTGATCTAGATAATTTTCTGTCTGTGTGGAGATGAGAACTTATTTCTGGGCCTGGTTATGCAGAATACTTAATGAGTATTTTTGTGTTTATGACTTTTTATGTCAAAAAAAAGAAAAGAAAAAAGGAAATACCGGTAATAACAGTGTGCAAAACTATTAGCATGAATATTTATAAGGCGTGTTATAAAATATTCATCAGGTCGGTGTAAAAAAAGAACAGCGAGGGGGAACTGGGAGAGGGTGTTTACTTCTGCGTATTTGTGTGTAAGTTGGAGATGGCGGGGCCTTGATCACCTATTGCACAAGAGTACTGACAAAACCCCCAGATCCAATAAATGACATCTCCTAACAAACGTGGCAGCAGCATGAGTATCATTTCTCCCCTGTTTCCTCTTCCTTTGACGCGGTTCTGGTCCCTCCATTCATTTGATATCCACCTTTCCCTCTTTCTTCACCTTTCATTCTCTTACTTCCCCATCATTCCATCCAACCAAATTAAGAAATTAATGAGGGATCGGTTCTTTACCAACTGCCCCCGCAATGTTTACCACTGATGAAATTATAATGTAGGCTCTGCTGTATTATTTATAAGCCAATTAGGGGAAGTGTTACTTGATTTGATGGGTAGCCGACACACAGAGTACATTTAACTAATGGAGACCAAGAGAGTAAAGGGACGGAGGGGAGGGAGGACAGCTGAGGCGGACTGTTCCGTACGATGCTCTCGGATTACGTGGCTAATTGCCCTGCTTTATCTGTCTGTCACGGATAGCCATGCATATTTTAGCGTTCCCAAAGACTTTGATTGTTTGCACTCGTGTTGGGGCTGTAACAAATAGAGCAGAGGCCAGAGTGGAGTGTAGTTAAAAACTGGCAGCAGGGGAGGCCGAGAGGATGGAGGATGCGGGGGGGGACAAGGAGGAGGAAGAGGAGAGGCAGGGAGGCAGAGGGGGAGGGAAACCGTGCAAACTCTCATGGTGTGACAGGTGGAGGAAGAGTTTTGACAAGCAGCAAAGGCGCGTCGTCGAGGTGGGAAAGAGTATCGGCATGGGGGGAAAAAAGCGTTGAAGCCGCTCTTGGAGGGGCTGCAATTAGATGGCAGCCCTAACAGGAATTCATTTCCCTTATTGTAACCATCGACCTCTTCTGTGCACGGTTAAGATATATAAAATCCTTTTTCTGTCTGTTTGCATGGCTCATTAGCAGCATGTTATGGCACACTTGTGACATCCAACACAAAAGTGTGCATGTGCACCAGCAGCCTGGAGCTGTAACCAAAACAGCAGGTAGAGTCATGTAGGATAGCTAAACAAATTGATTGGTTGGTTAAACTATTAATAGATCATCTCAAAAGTAAAGTAGTTAGAGTGAAAAACAGAAGAGTCTGTCTGCTTCTCATGTGTGAACAACATGATGCTGTTTATTCTGGTGTCATGTTTGGGAGGTTTTTCCATCCACTGTCATCCAACACTTCATGCAAGCTCAGATCAGACGTGAACTTTGGTTTTTCCTAGCCCAGTTACATTCAAATGAATTTACAAGACTTTAAATAAAATCAGTCATACAATAAAAACCTTGAATAAAGACATTATAAATTGTCAGTGTTTAATTTCTTCCCTTTATTTCAAAACCACCTGAGAGAATTTTTTTTGAATAGCTGTTTGGTAACCAATCGGATTAAATGCAGTGAATGGAGGAAAAGCAAACCTACAATAAAAAAGAAGTCAGCTTAAAACTCAGGTTAAAATAGTGCCAGGTTTGTTCTGCCGGGCTTTACTGAGCTCAGATGTTGTGGTTTGGAGCCTCATTTCCACTCAAGGAGATGAAGACTGAGGTTGCCGTCACTCATCATCAATACTGGAATATTGAAAAATTCAAAACATAAAAAACATAAATTTTTTGCTCTACAGGTTCACCAAATAGTTTATGACTTTGTTATTTACCACTGGCCACTTGCGTGACCAATACAGGTTTTCCCATTTTTTACCCGCAGACCCGTAAGGCCAGTTGTGACATGGCCTTCAAAGAGTTCATGATAATCAGTCAGTTACCTTACAAGACTGTGATTTTGACCAAATAATGTCCTGTTCATAACTGTTAGAATGATGTAGATCATTGTCGTGAATGTCGCGACCACCCACAATGCATTTGGCTCAGGCTGGCCCCATTCTGTAAGAGGTGTCTTAAACTCCTGGATTGAAGCTCTGACTGATGAGCTTTTTGAAAGTTGATCAGACACTTATGCAAAAAGGGGAAACTGGAGCGAAGGCATCCTTAATTATCTGATGGGGGGTACCTTATCTGAACGGTTTCTTTTTCTCTTCTCTTTTATCCAACTGGATCACATGGCATATGTTTACATAACAAAAGGAGCTACTTTGCCGGCCCTCCTCACTTAGAATCCTGCTCCAGACACTCTGTGCATGTGAGTCCAGGTCCTGGTCCGAGAGGGATTTGCTGCAAGTCCTTGCTTATAGAACATAAGGCGGTGGATTCTGAAGAACCCTGTTTAATGGCATTTTCCAGACTTAGCATATTGGAACATTTATGCTTTTTTTTTCTTGCCCTGCAATAAGTGCGTAATTAATTCACGATTAAAAGTATTAGCACAGGCTTTGTATGGTGATTTATTTAAAAGCTGGTACTACTGCTGGCTCCGTTTCCTCCTCTAGGAAATGGGTAATAAGATCTGATGCCAGGTCTTCTTTAGCATCCCTCTCCACATAGACACACACATAGACACACACCTCACACAATAGCATCTCTTTATTAGAAGCCCACACGTAGGCAGGAGCGGCCTGTCACCACCGGCGTCATCGTCACCATGTTAACTTATTCATCCCTGTTAAAGCCCATGTAACAGGAGAACTGTTAATTAATATAGCTGTCGGGTAAATGGTTGCTGCCGGACCATCGCCACCATCCATCAGTAACATTAGCTCGTGATTGTTTTGCTGCCAGGCCTCGGGCTTAATTAAGATAATGCTATGCAAACGAGGACTCTTGCCATTAGCCTCATCACTGAGGGGCTGTTAATGGCATAATTGGGGCACCCCGAAGAACAATTATTGTGCCGTCTCCTCCCCACCTATGAGATTGGCTGTCATTTGCGAGTATGACGGAGCAGGCCAGAGTCCTGACTCCAGGGCGACGGGTCTTGACTGCCCGCTGACCAGGGAGGACCGTAGAACAGCTGGGGAATGACAGCTGCAGCTAAAACTGCAGGGCTGTTGGCAGTCTGCTGATCTGTAAATAAAGAGAGGTGCTGAGAAAACCTATGTTCAAGTGAAGTTTATAACACAATCAGAGCTTTCATTTGTTTGTCGTCTGCACATATTGGATTGTGTTATTATAAATGATAGATGACTTTGGTTGTTGTTTTTAAAGTCCCACTCCGATAATCTTTTGATCTATTTTAAAAGCGTTCCCAGTCGTCTTTTAATTATAAATATGCCGTTTTATCCAAAATAAAAACCTGTGTCATTATAGGACAGTACTTTATCAGAAATTCACCTATGTGTTGTGGGCGGTACCGTTGTTGCCTTGTAAGCCTGCCCTTATTTCCCATCATCACCTTGTTTACATGCTCTCCCGCTAACTTACAACAGTGCAACAAAAATGGTAAACAATATTGGAGCAATCCATCTGTACAGTTTTGAGCTAGATTCCAGCTCAGATGAGGAAAACAAAGACAAGCATGGAACTATTTGTCCAAAAGAGGATGCATCGGAATGGAGTGGAGCAGAGTACTTTTGGCTTGTCCTTGTAGGTTCCACGTCACATCTACAGGCTTTTTCAAATGGCATTTTTTCATCTGCTCTTGACTTACAACAACTTGAATAAAGAAATACTCAGTACTGCAAATGTAAGCTTAATTTCCTTTATAAATTATCTCCATCATGAGAAAATGCTAAAAGAACATGTTAAAATCACCATTTTCATCAGAGGGGGTCTTCAAATAAACAGCAAGTGTCGCTTTCCGACTGTTTAGAGACAAAAAGTTTGAGAAATAAACCAATTTGTAACATTAAAACTTAGCATGCTACTTAATTTGCTGCACAGATTTTAATTCTCCTGATGTTCATATATGTGCCACTATATTATGACATCTACAACCAAACCAGCCTCCAGTGGTCATTTAAGGAACTACAACCTTGTTTGCTTTTCGAACAAAAGGTGGGGCTTGATTTTAATGAAGTAATGAATGAAACTCTTTCAAGTTGCCAACATGATTTAAAAGAAAAAGAGAGATAAAAAGAAATAAGAAACATCCACCCATGAATGGATGTTCATCTTCTTCACCCCTCCCCAGGGAGGCGTCCTGACTAGATCCCTGAGCCACCTCAACTAGTTCCTCTCGATGATGAGGAGCACCATCTCTACTCTGAGCTCTCAGCGGGTGACTGAGTTTCTCACCCTGACAGAGGAAGGTCATTTCGGCTGCTTGCATCTGGGACCTCATTCTTTCAGTCATGATCCGGACCTCGTGACCATAGGTGAGTGTAGCAATGAGGATTCACTGGTAAATTCAGAGCTTCGCTTGCTGGCTCAGCTCTCTCTTCACCACGATAAACCGGTATAGCGACCGTATGACCGCGAACACCACAACAATCCACCTGTCGATCTCACGCTCCAGTCTTCCCTCACAAGTGAAGAAGACCCCAATATTTTTAACCCCCTCCACCTGGGACAGGAGCACTCCACCCACCCAGAGAGGGCAGACTACCTTTCTCCAGTCAGAGGGGTTGGAAATAAGAAGAAAAAAAAACAGCAGCAAAAAATTACAAGAGGCAATAAAACATATGAAAGACAAATTGGACTTTAATAAAGCGAGTAAAAGAAAATAAGATAACAACAACTTTCTTCAGGAATATTATTTCATAACTGGTGGGGTCAGAAATGAAAAAAGTATGGTCACCCCAGTGTTTAACCTAAACTCAGCAGGCAGTCAAGCAAAAAACAAAAAAACATTCAAGATTTGGGTTGGTCTCCTTGACAAATACAGATAGTGATTAGTTCATTTATAGTCCCTAAAAATATTATGTCAGCAGACACTTTACTGTTTTTTTTTTTGCCTGTTATTTGTTTATTTTATTATTTTTAAGCAATGTTTTACTTTTAACAGCATGTTTTCTGCCCTGGAACTTCAACTGCCTCCTTAAGTTTCTTTTGTGGTTTCTTTTTAAGCCTTCCCCTAAAATCGGTAGTCCTATCAATTGTTCAATGGGGGCTGACTTTTCACTGCAATTATATTTCGCCAAATTCAATTCTTACCTTCTTGAAGGAGCTTTGAATTTCCTTTGGTTGACAGATATGTTGTTGTTTCTGTGTTTTCTGTCAATCAGGTGGAACATCTCATAAAAGACTGCAAAGTCTCTTTTAACTGTAGACTCATTTGCATCTTTTGTTCTGTTCTGGTATTTTTTAGAAATGCAAATTACAAGATAGTGAAGAAATTTGCTTTTGACTAAATGAATTCTCCTTTAGATACAGAGAAAAACCCTGCTGATTACAAATTTAGGTCTATTAAACAAAAATGAATGAATAATTAATATTACAAAATAAATAATAAATTCTAACAGCTATTAATAGATTGTCATTTTCCAGTTTGTTGATGCCTGTGTCTTAACTTTTTTTGCAATTAGATGCTGGCATCAAACTCAAAACGGGTTACATTTATTTCACGAATAATTAAAACCCTTTTTGAATGATAATTTTGCAGTCTGTTTTTTTTAGTTGTTATGTTTATATTTTTTCTGTTAGTTTTGTAAAAGAAACAACTTCATAAGAAACACATTGAACATTATTAGCGGAAAATATTGCCTGAATGCACAAAATAAGAAAACAAAACCACTGCATAAGTCATCACTGTGTTTCTCATCAGATCGATCCGACTGATTCTATCACAGATTTTGTGGCCTACACACAACGCTTCATAAAAACACAACATTTTTTTCAAACTCTACACTTAACGAGTTCCCGTTAGATACCAGCTGAACTGTGTGACCAAATTTAGGTTTTTTACTAGAAATCTGAACAAAAAGTTTCCAGTAATCCACCTGCTTTCCAACCTGCAAAAATGTCCAAACTCTGAACATCCTGGAGACGTCTTTGAGCTGACTCATATACTGCTTCCTTCACAACATGTTATTGATCTGCTGGTAGTTTTTCTTCAGCAAGAGAAACAAAGCTTCTCCTCTCCAACACTGACGTCCTTCTCATCTGTTGCCTTCACACCCCCACTTTGCCACACACACACCATAAGCTAGCTTCAGCTCTAGCACCAGCTATAATGATTCCTCTGACACACATTGGGGCGCATCATTCCACAACACAGCACAGCTTCGCAGCTCAAGGCCCTGAAACCTCGCTCACACCTCGCTGGCATGATGCTATCTGCTGGTGTGTGTGTGTGTTCGCGGCTGAGCGGTGAGCGGCTCCTTGGGAATTTTAAGAGTCAAGCCCCCCTAAATCTTCTTGTTTCAACTTGAGAAAATCAATGGGATAAATATCCTGTTTGCCCCTCTTGTCTTCAGCTGCCTACCTCCAGCTTGCTCTGGTTACTGGAGCGGAGAATCTCACTCTCACCTCAGGCTATGTTTAAAATAATCCCTGGTTTTTGAGCTCTGAATGGCCAAGGATCTCAGGTGCAGCCTTTTTATTTAACAGTGAACAAGAGGAAAAATCATGTTAACATATGCCATCAGAGAGCACCACTGGCTAAGTCCTTAGATCGACCTGCTTGCTGTGTGATTAGACTAGTGAAGCTGAGCCTGGTCCAGACGCAGATCGAAGCGGGTATGCTCTCAATATGGATGTGAGCGGCGCCCGCCGCCGACACATCCAGCTGCTCCTATTGATTCTTTTGGTCCTCAATTATATAATAGAAGCTCTGTTCTGGATTTAAACCTAAATCACTTAGTTTGGCGAGCGACCATGTCCCATAAATCAAGAGAGCATTTTGTCTCTTTGGAGAAGGAAGTCTTATTGACTGTTTTTGTGGGCAGCTCTGTGGAGATTCACAGACCTACAGTGAAAATGTGCCACACAAAAGTGCGTGTCTGTTGGATTTATTGTGTGTTCCAGGTGACTGGACTAAAGGCAAGGAAGCACTGGCACAAAACTTTCAGTGGGTATTTCAACACAGCACGACTCACAGATCTGTTTTGAAAAGCCCTTGGATTAGTTCTCCCAGTACACACTTGACTCTTCTAATTGGAAAACATTTTTAGCCATCCGATCCATTGGCAGCTTTGCTGAAATACATCCTCCTTTATCCTCTGAGGACAGGAAAACACAGGTTAGCAGCATCATCGTGGATCAACACACCACCACACAAACTGTTTTTGGACATTTTATCTTAGTCTTCATTAAAGACCTGCTCCAATGAAAATCGTGTTTTAACATTTAACATGAAAACACATGCAAAGAAAATTACACTTAAAATAGCATTTCTGAGTATTTCTTTCTTCAAATTGTTGTGAATAAGGAACAGGTGAAAGAATACCGTTGGAAAAGGGGCTTGTAAATGAGACGTAGAAGCTGCAGTTGGCAAGCCTCAAGCTTCCTGCTCCGCTCTATTCCGATGCATCCACATGTAGACAAATAGATCCATGTACGTCTTTGTTTTCCTCATCTGAGCTGAAATCTGAATCCAAACTGTACAACTCGATATTGCTCGCTATTTTTGTTGCACTAGTAATTTCAGGTTGGGGGTGTGAGGGGCTGTAAGCTAGCAGGAGAGTGGAAACAGAACTCCCAGCAACAGGGAGAGGAAGGGGGGTTGGGGTAGTTCCACGCCAACAGTCCTGCCCCACAAGTCGTAAATGTACGACTTTTTCTCGTAAATTCTAGAGATCACAGTCAAAATGAGCACACAGTGCAGCAAGTGAACGCTGCAAAGCAGTAGACCAAACCAACTGTACTTGAACAGGTGAGCTGAATGTTAAATGATGACGTTCCAAATGTTTGGAAGCTCATTTGTTTGATATGCGATTTATTCATGTTTTATTTATTGATTGGTGGCTTGCAGGATCTCTGCAGCCCGTTAATGAAGCCATCGGTGTCCATGCAGCTGTCCACTTCAATCCATTCTTCCTCCACAAAAGACACGATCTCTAAGTCTGTGTGATGCTTCCGTCTAAAGGAGGACCAGTTTTTGGCATTTTTAACGTTCTAATGCTAATGCAACAGACCATTTTCATTCCTCTTTGTTGTTTTGTATTGGAACGAGATGTTTGATTTGAAGGAGGGGACATATGTAACACTATTTTGATTCCCCTTTGGTGTTCCTTGTGCGCATGACAGTCACATGACCTAGGGTGACAAATGGACTTCTGGGTTTTTGAATGAACAGGAAATTAAAAAGTAGCATTCCTCTACACCCAGTCGTGTCTCTGAGCTCATAATTTTACAAATGAAACTCTGCTTTACCGACACTGAACCTCGTAAAACCGGCTTCACTAACAATAATCTGATTTTGAGTCGCCAGAAGGTTCAGAATTCTTTTTTTGAAACCCATCCGGAAATCAGGCTTTCACAGAACGCCCCACATCTTTCATTTTCAAGCACATAATTTCTCGTATATTTATACTTTTTTCTTCTTGTAAATTTATGACTTATAAAATGTAGCCTATGACTTTTAAAGTAATAAATATACTACTTTATGTTCAAAATTCAACAGTTATGACTTTGTACTTTTTTAAGCCCCAGGGAAGACCCAGGACATGCTAGGACGCTGTCTCTCAGCTGGCATGGGAACGTCTCGGGGTCCCCCCAGAGGAGCTGGAGGAAGGTGCCGGGGCGAGGGAAGTCTGGGCATCTTTGCCGCCCCGTTTTCCAGTCCCGGATGAGCGGAAGAAGGTGAATGGATGAACGGATGGATGAATAGACTTTTTACTCGTAAATTCAGGACTTTTAAGTCGTAATTAAAAAAAAGTTGTTTGTAAACTGGCCCTAATACTCCGACGAATCTCTGTTGTTGATCCAAAGTTTTTTAAAAAAAACAACACGTTTCTCACAGTGGATAAAGGACTGTTAGAGATGCTTTTCTAAGGGACCCGTTTTGCACGTCCTTAAAATCTTTTTGAAGTTAAAGAGCTTTTGAGGTCTTTTCTGAGGGAAACTGGAAACCACCACAAATGAACTTTCAGCAACATTTAGCGTCAAAATAGATGAAGGATTTACTTTACAAATACCTCTGGCACAAACAGACATGGTCCAGATACTGTTTACATCGTTACAGCGCCTTGCTTATCTCATAGTAACTCCTCTTATCAAACAGTCATATGACTGTCACTGTAAACCAAAGTATTTCATGCCCTACAGACCTTGTAAACTGACCCATTGCGTTTCAGCCTCGGAGTACAAACATCAACCTAATTTCCAGGGCCCTGTCCTCCCTGCAAACGAGAGCGCTGCCCCTATCACCAGGTGCCATCAGATACCTGGGGGAGGATGGTGAGAAGGCGGTGGCAGAAGATGGCCATGCGGTTTGGTGCAGTGGAAGGGAGCGTAACCTGAGATCCAGATCCTAATCTTGCTACGCATGGGCATTTTGGGGGATAATTGTAGCCCAGGCTGAGCTCAGGTGATGAGTTAAGTGCTGTACTTGCCTGTTTGCTCTGCTTCCACTCACCTACCCCCCCGTTCACTCTTTTTCCTTCCTTCATACACCCTCCTCACTCCTTGTGAATATTCTGCAGATAAACCTGCAGTAAGAGGTGGTGGGGAAGGGTCGTGGGTGCAACTTTAGCTGGAGTAATGAGGCCTAATCCCCTGCTGACTGGGGCCTGTTTAAACAGCTCCTGCCTGAGCCACCCAGTAATGGAGTAATTAACCCTGCCGCCCTCTTTTGCCCAGCAACTCTGCTCTTCCACTTCCAACCATCCTCACACTCAGATTGCTCTCAAGCTCTGTCACTTCCAGGCGTGCAGAAGAAGATTGGAAATTAAAGAAAACTTAAGATGCGGATCAGGGTGAGGCAAGGCCATCCCTTCTATGTCTTTATTTGATACGACAGGCAGCAACACGTGATGCATGAAAGTAACAGAAATGTAAGGGGACAAATCACCAAATCACTGCTGGCAGTCTGAAATTTAAGGTGTGAAACACATCTCTTGCAAATGATCTGATTTCCAGACAATCACATCAGGCAGATTTGTTGTATTTCCTTCAGGTGGTGTCAAAAAAAACAATCAGCACAATCAAATAGCATGCACTCCACACACAGGCATCCCATCCCGCCAATAGGAACAGCCTGGTATGTTCATGTCCTGTCTCTTGCCGTCTTCAGCCGACTTAATTCTGAGAGGCAGTGAAGCGTTTGAAGTGAGCAGCCACTGCACATTATGCCAGATGAAATGCTATCATGCGTGGTCTCTGAATGGTTTGTGTCATTAAGAGAATAAGGCAAACAGGGAGCCGGGTGTGCTCAGAACCTGCCTGCTTGCACGCCTTTCTGAAGGAAGGCAAGATTAAGGGGATGTTCAGAGGCTCTCGTCTGTCAAGACTTCAAAGATGCCATCGACACTCCTTGTTTCTGCAGACGCAGCGACCAAATCGCACACACTCTGCTGCCTCTGTGGCTGTCAAAGCTCCTCTGACATCCCCTTTATCAGGTGTACAGGCTTTAATCCAGACACAGATAAATAAATCAACACGCAGGGGTCCTGCTCTTCTCAGCGCCTCCTGGTGGCAGGGTATCTACACAGCCAGGAGGAAATCAAGAAGTCATTAGTTGTCTGCTGAGAAGTACAAAGCAAGGCCAATTATACGATACAGAAAGGATAATTAATGCACCATTGTCAAATTCAGACAAGGAAATAACAGAATTAACCAAAATGCATAGCACTTCTTCTCCTGGCAGTCCTGTCAGATGATTCGGGGAAGATAACAAGCCAGAAGTGAAATAAGCATCAAGGCAAAGGCACGCTCAACAGGGCTCATTGGCTTCTGCACGCCTGAAAGGAATTTCAAAGTCTGTCTCTCAGTTTCAGCAAACAGAAGTTTGTTGCTTTTCACCTCTGCGGGTTCCGCTTTGACACATCTGCCGTAGAAATGATGAGGCAGATGAGTTTGAATAAGAGCTGACATGTGGACATGGGAGCAGACACCAGCCCCGTCTACAGCGCGTCAGGCTGGACACACGTCCACATGTCTGTTTGGACACCGAAGAACCAAGATTGAAAAAAGCTAAAAATAAAGCAGAAGCCTATCCAGGATATTGACAGAGGAAAAGATAAATAAAGACAAAAAATCCAAAGACACAACTCTGTTTTTCCAATATTACTGCTTTAACCACAACGCCAGGAAAGGGGGGGGGGGGGGGGGGGGGGACTGCAAGAAAGGAAGTGTGTTGTTTCTGTCTGGGTGTATTTTCACTGGTTCTTTTCATTTTATTTTAACTGCAAAAGGGAAACAGGCAGAGACCACCACAAGAAAATATGATGTCTGAATCGGGAAGAGAGATCTGTTGCTCTATTGTTGTGTTTGTTTGTTTTGAAGACCAGTCTGGCAGCAGAAAGCACACCCCTTTCAGAATACAAAAGATGCCTTAGAGGCAACATAAGTGAAGTTTTATGCTCATAGCTGACTGACAAACATCGGGGTGAAACTACAGCTCTCTTCAGCGAGGAAGAGGGAAATAAAAAATACCAGGAGTACCTGAGTTGAAAGAAGAAAAAAAAGGGGCTTAAAATAAGGTAGAGAGACAAAAAAAATCTAATTTATATCCTATAAGAGAATTGTGAGGCACCCAGGGGGGCCCTGTAAGTTGTGAAAAATTAAAGGAGACGGATTCAAACTGTCCAATTTCCACATCAAACAAACCCTGGGCTCCATGCTCCTGGAGAGGCTGCCTCATATCCAACACATAGCCTCAGAAAAAGGTGCCCCCCCTTCCAACTCCTCCTTCCCCCCTCCTCTTCATCCCCTCCACGAGTCCAACACTGCAGCTGCCCGATTTGATTTGATTTGATTTTTTTCTTTACTAGTACTCTCCATTTCCTCAATAACCTCGCTCTGTAATTCCCATAAGCACTGTACTGGTTACACTAGCCACCGTCTCTCCCCTGCCTAATTATACCCTTGTGAGTCTATTAATCAACTTGTGAATTATTTAAGAAGGAGAGCTCTTCTGCCTGTAACTGGCTTTGACACTGTGAAGGAGAGATGGAGGAAGAGAAAGGCAGCGGGTGGATGGTGGGGGAGGCCAAAGCGAGGCGGGGAAGGCGGTGTAGGTGGGTGGATGGAAGGAAGGGAGGAGAGAAAAGAAAGGAAATGAGAAGAAAAAGGAGATGCAATCGGGGTGTTCGTGCAAGCGTCCCTGGAGGACCGAGCTGCCTGTGCAGCACTGCAACCAGACGAGACAAAAACCCCCATCAACATTCACTCTGTTTGTTTTGGGTTTTTTTCCCTGTTGTTTTCTCTTTTTTTTCATTTTCATGCATAGGTTTTCATGATAAACAGGAAATTCATGAATATATGGAGTGACACAGTGAAAAGTGGAGAAGAGGGAGGGGGACAGAGGGGTGAGGTGAAAAAAGAGAAGAAGTGAGCAGTCAAAGCCCAGGTGGAATTAGATGCACAGCAGGATGCACGCATGCACGCACACACACACACACACACACATTTATCCATACGCACAAGCAGATGCTGTAGCACACATTTACACACACTTCATGTTTGCAGGCGATGCAGGGTCCTTGCTCTGTTTGACAGGAGGCCGCATCTCCCCAGAGCTGCAGGAATGCGCAGCGGTGGAGGTGATGATGATGATGGCGGTGGTTGTTAACGTGTCAGAGTTTGTCCTTCTCTCCACCACCACCACCACTACCCCCCCCCCCCCCCCCCCCCCGGTCCCTCCTGCTGCAGCAACTTCTCCTCAGCAGAGAAAAGAGGCCGACCCCTTCTAATGACTCCCATCGACTCTGACGCCCGCTGTAAGCAGCCGGGGCAGGGAGAAACGAGCGTGAAAGTGAGTTCATTATTATTTTCATAATGTTTTTTGCTCTCAGTCGGACCCCTGGCGCATCTCTGGCTGCCAACAGAATCGTAATGAAGTGGAGCCGGAGGAGTGTTTCAGGGGAAGAAGATGAGAAGTTTGCATGGCATAGTAAAGAGCCATTTCTATAAATCACAAAGAGAACCTCTTTGGCATCTTAAACTGTACTTTTTGGGATGGAGTTATAAAAACATTGTATTCACTTCCGGTTTAAATATTTAAAAAAATCTCAACTTCATGAAAGAATCCGAAATGTGAAGTAAGTGTGTTTATTACCATTTACACTTAAGTGAAAGTGATTGCAAAATGACTGGAGTTTGGAAGTTTTATAAACGATTTATTTATGGTCACAAACAATCAAGTATTCAAAGTAAAACTAAAATTTTCTAACTTCTAAAGTCTCATTATTGATATTTTTGAACCTATTTAAATGCTGTTCTATCTAACTAATTAATTTTGAACTGTAAACTATTTGATTCTTGCAAAGATTGAAAAACAACTTTTTTTCAGACTTTCAAGATATTTAACCATGCAGGTTTTAAGTTGTTTTAACTTTTAATTGATCTTCACCTTTCCAAGTTTCTCTCAAAATCAGCACAGTGGAGAATTTCTTTAAGAGTTATGGAAATTAGTATAAAAATGTGTCAAAATCCCTTTTTGTTCTGTACTCTTGAAAATACAAAAGCTTGATTTAAGACTCAAAAAACGTAAATGGTAGTGTATTTTTTTGTTAACTGTTAAGGATGTTATTTTAAAATTTAGAGTTAACTGGCATTCATTGTCATTATTTAGGGGGAAAAGGTTTAGATTTATGCTCTAAGAATAGGTGCTAGTTTTGGATTTTATAATAATTCACTTAGATGGGCCAACTTGCATTAAGATCATATTCTCCTTTTGTTCACATTTTGATTTAAAATAAATCAGGTCCACTTATTACACTAGTTTGGTGTCCCTGAAATCAAAATGAAATACCCTTAGGTGCATACAAACTCAAAAAAATACAAACCATTTGCTTAGAACTATCAAAGCATACAAATTATTGGGCTGTAGAACATTCAGTTCGAATATCTAACAGCTTAATTTTCCCTTTTTGAATGCTTGTGTGCAACTCCTTGTATCTAGATTTTGATATCTTATACGATTTCTAGTTAGATAAATATGACTTCCTACAAAAACAGATAATTTGACTACTTTCAAGTGATTTTCTACTAAGATCAGTATTCTGGTTGGTGTTCTTCTTCTGTTTTTAGGCTACCTCTTTTTGCAGTATGGAAATACAGAATAATTTATAACACTCTTTCATATTTACAGGAAACTTGTTTTTTCTTTAAGTACTTTAATGCCTTAACGCCTGACTTTATTTCAATTACATTAAAGAATATACTTCAATGTTTTTTTCCACTTAACGTGATGCAAAATTAGTCCTGAATTTAACGGTACATTTCAATTTTGCAACATTGACGGGTTAATATTTAAAATGCTCTAGATGCAAAGGTCACGACCTCCCTGCAGATTTTCATGTCTTTACAGTTGCAGTTTTTATCATCATATACATATATGCATGAACATATATAAATAAATATGTATGTATGTGTGTGAGATTCTCCCAACAACCCTGCCAGATATTTTTTAGAGTAAAATAATTCAAAGCTGTCTTTTGTTTTCACTTTCATCCCTGGGGGCAAACAACAAAAAATAAATGTATTCTATACAAGCAATCTTTATGAAGATTGTGTCTTTATGAAGGCGTCGATGGTGGGTGCCGTTTCTTTTTTCTTTTTTTTTTACTATTTTCACAGAGGCAGGGGATGCACTTTGTGACTGGGGGGAAATGTGTGTGCAGTGCATGTCATGCGGTCCATCTCTGAGGATACACAAGTCCACCTAGTTGTGTTTCTGCGGGATGATTATTAAATTAATAAAATGTTGCTCAGGGCAAGCTGTACTGGGGAATGCTCTGGGCTCTGCTGTGATTGGCACACTCTGTCGCCCCGTGTCGTCTCCAGGGCTTGCCTGCGTTTGCTTTCACTAACTGGCCATGACTGAGGAGAGAGAGAGAGCAGATTGACACAAAGCTCTTGTTCTCCTGCTCTTTCTTATCCAGCTCACCCTCATATGTCTGGATGGGGTCTGATTTTTTGAAATGGGGTTTGTGGGAAAGGAGTGATGAAAGTTCCCACAAACCCATGATCAACAGGTCATTTATTAAACTCTTTTCTTAAGTCCATGAGCAAATCTCACAGTCCTCCAGCTGCTCTGCTTAGAGACACGGTTCGCTTGTGTGGAGCAGCAGGTTCATTCTAACAGCCACAGATCTTTTTACAAAGTGGGTTGTCTCAAAATCTCTCTATAAACATTACAAAGAATAATGTCAGTCACAACTTATGAAGGAAAAGAACTTTAGGCTACAAAAGGAAACGTGAAATGAAAATATGTAGAGGCCAAGTGGATCTCCACGCTTCTTAGTTTGTCCAAGTGGGGCTGCCGTAGTGTGACATCATCCTCAGACGAAAAGGACCCCGAACGGTTACGGTACCTACACCCTGTCTCATTGGCATGATCCAAACTTTCCTGTTTATAACTTGGTCCTGTACTTCATCATCATTCCACTAGGGGCAGTAGAAGGCCTTTTCCGGCTCATTTGATAATGGCTGCTTCTGTGAAATCTCAAAAACACTTTTGGCTTAAAAAAGTTTTAGTAATTGTATACTTCATGGTGATAATTACTATGGAGTTTTAGGACCACTATGAAAGAAAAATATAAAAAATATGAGAATGGAATCACAAAATGTATGAAAAGTCAAATTTCTTTGAGAATAAAATCATAAATCTGTGATTTAGAAATTCATCATTTTAAAAGGAAAAATCTTGCTTTGTTCAAAAACTAAGTTCTAATTTTTAATTGCATGACAATAAAGTTGTACATTTACAAAAAGGTAAAGCAGATTCAGTGATGTCCTTCCCATTTCTCGGAATCATCTGCAACATAAATTAAACAAGTAATGTTTAATGTAATTATTGACGCATTTTACAGCGAAATGCATTTTATTTAAATTGAAAAAAGCATGACTTTTACTTTGAAAACTTACAACTTTTTGAAGCATAAGTTTACAACTTTATTCTTGCAATATTTTGACATTTTTGTCATAAGTTTACAACTTTATTCTCATATAATTGTCTGTTTTTCTTCTTTACTGATCCAATGTTATTACTTTTTTCAAATGTCTAGTTTCTATATTAAAAAAATGCTAAATTTGTTGGCAATTAATACTTCTAAAGTTACTTCATATATGTGCGGATCAAATTTGAGACAGGGGGTAAATAAGCTGCTTTTGACACTTTTGTCAGTATTTTTGCATCTTAAACTGCCTTAATTCACCCATCAAAGCCTAATTGACTATCTATATCTAATTAAAAATGATATTGCAAATGTTTTTGTGGGTTTTATCGAAGGGTTTTGAAAAAGTCGTGATTTCAAAAAATTGGAAATTTCTGTCAATTCTTTGATGTAGTGGGCTTTACAGGGTTGAACAAAGATTATTTTGCTATTGAAAAACATTCTTGATGAGATTATAACTCTCGTGAGACAGAAAATTAGACTAGTTTTCTTGAATCAAGAGTCTTTTACTTTCTTAAGTTTCAGTTTTTCCTGTGTGTGTTTGTTTATCTAGGATTAGAAGTCCAACAGCTGAAGCTTTATTAAAGCTACAAACCAAAGTTCCCTTAATTTGCACATTAACAAAGTACAAAGTGTGAGTCAAAAGGAATTTCAACCAGATGAACTCAAAAAAGGGTCAATGTCTAAGGTTTTTGAAGTAAATTAATGACAAAACCTTTCTTTATTTATGTCACACTTTAAAAATTCTGTCTAATCTAATATCTAGATTAAATTAAAACGTACTTAGATGAAAGAATAATTTCTTTCAGTGAAAAGAAAAAGAAGGACATTTGAATTTGTTCTCATCTCTTAAGAATAATTCTAATCACAAACAAGGAAACATAAACACAACAAGAAAGCTGTGTTCTGTCTCTATGCATCCTTCCATCAGTTCAGCTCGATCTGGCTCTGCTGGGCGACTCCGAGGAGGAAGCTGGGAAAACTCATTTGCATCTAAACTGTGCGAAGCAGGGATTGTCAGTGCTGCATTAGACCCAAGTCCCACAAACGGGGAGGATTTTCATGTGCAAATTTCAGCCTTACCAACTCTGTGCATTATTATTTCATCAGCGCCTTAGAAGAGGAAACCCCTCTGTTCCCCTAAACCTCGCCACCATCCCCACAGACACCTCAAAATTGAGACCAAACCCACCCCGCAGCTCCACTTTCCCAAAAGGCCCCGCCACTGAATAGCTGTTTACACCATGGCCCACAACACAGGGGGAGTCAATCTGCCTCTGAGACAGATCAGATAAGAGGGAACTGCAGGGAGACGGAGCAGCGCTACAGCAGTTGTGACCAGCAACACTGGTGTTCTCCGGTATTAATTGCTTGTAAACTGCTGGGGTGGAGGCTTACTGGCTTTCAAGTTTAAAAAGGAGATTACAGCCAATTAGCAAAAGCTCTGAAAACCCTTTAGCGCCAAGGGAATAGTGGCTGATCCCATATATGGGACAGCTGCAAGCAACAAAAGAACAGTCTTCGGGCTGAAAACACACGCATGCAAGCAGAGCGATTTCAAAAACACACATGCACACGCTGCATGAACTCATATTTAATCTCACATGAAAACCCAACCTGATGGATAACAATAGCTGCAAAGAAGTGCCATTATAAGCATGAAAAATAAATGAGTGCATAAACGCACAATGAAAGTTCTCGCTTGCTCCCAAAGTGGCAAATCGAGAACAGGCAGGGAGGTAAATATGTTTTAAAAGGTGCGGGGAAAAAAACGTTTGTGGGTTGGGGAACGTATTTTATCCTTTTAAATCAATTTGTCAGGTTTCTCCTGGAGCCGCAATACCAAAGGAGTCGAGTGTTTCCCTGTAAACTGCCATCTTTAATTTCTTTGTCTGACGTGCTCCACAGTGCGACGACGCACCAGAGACCGAGCGAGAGGTGAGCAAAAGGTTCAAAGCCCAAATGGGAGCACAGCCTGTGTACCCCTGAGCACAGTGGATTACCTCATTCACTCTCATGTCAAACAGAAGCCAGGAAGAGGAGGAACACACGTCGAAAGATCTCCACAGGCTCCATAATCTACCACGATTTGTGCCAAGCCCCACAACTCCCACATTACAAGCCTTCCTCGCTCATTTCCTTCTTTCTCTTTCTCTTTTCTCCATGTGTTTTATCCTTCTTTCTGTCTGCTCTCTGTGTGTACCTTGCTGTCACACTTGCACCTGCACATCTTCCACCGCCCTGCCATCCTTCCCCCTCATCCCCGCACACACATTAGCAAAGACAGCTGTCTGCCGACTTTACTGACTTGACGTAATGAGATTCAGCTTCGCTTGACGGAGAGCAGGAATCCTGAGAGCGGCGTCATGATGCCAAAACAAAGCTTCCTGCTCAACAATTAAACCTGTTGTTGGGTTCGAAAAGACCTCCTACAAGAGAAGTTTAAACTATGTTGGTTTTCATTACAGTGGCCTTTGCTTCCAGCATTTAAGAGCTCTAATTTCATCTATTGCAGCACAATCTAGTTTTACATAAAGGCTGTTTTTATACTGGAACCCATAAGAGCCATTCCTTATTTAAAAAAACGGACGTCTGGCATGTTTAAAATCCAATAGTGGTTTTTTAGGGGTGTAACAATTAATCAATGAATTGATTTATATTCCTGTGATCCATCCAGATCCATCTGTCTGAGGCAAGTTGTTAATCAAATCGAATCCAATTGAACTATGCCATTATAAAATAGCTTCAAAATGAAATTTTTGACCTTTATCTATTTCAGAAAATACCATTTGGATTGAGTTACTATAACATTAAAACGACCATCCCATGTGTGATCAGCCTCCATTCCAGTCCAGTGTATACAAACACTGAATTTAGCAAAGTCATGTGAAGAAATAGTGTGCTAGAATGTTCTTATAATGTTCCCTTTGGATTATTTGGATATGGAAAAACAACAGTGGGCCAAACTTTAGGAAACTAAGTTATGAATGGATTTGCCATTAATTATTGTTTGTTTGTTTGTACACATATTTAATTTACATTTGATTATCTTGAAAGATATATCAGGAATCTGTAAAGCTTCACCTGCACTGTTCAGTAACCAGGTATTTCTCTCTGAGTCACACTGGTTGAAGATTTGCCTAAAGATGTTCTGGATCCATTTTAGGTAAGTGATTCGGATCGTTTAAAATGAACCAAAATTGACTATGAATGGCATCAGCAAAAACAGATTATGATATAAATCAAATTGTTAAAATGAATTCTCCCATTCCTGGCGGTTCTATGAAGAACTAATTTGTCATGAAGCCAATTTTACCTTCTGTTCTGTTCCCACCAGAAGAACCGCTCAGCTGGAACTTCAGCTGACCTCTGCAGAGCTTGCTATGAAAATTTAGGTTTAGGTAAAATGAACTCTGGCAAAATACAAAGTACTTCTATCATATCCTGTCTATCATATTCACAGAATCTACTTTTCATTTCCCTTTCTTTTTGTTTCACCGCACCAAATCACAACAAAAGCATTTGAAGGGGCAACTTTCCTAAACTGTTTTTACTTTAGTGAAAAATCCCATTTCCTTTTTTTGTTTTTTCCATCAAAGTATGTCAGTTCTGGTGCTGTGTGTTTGGCCCATGCCAGTAACTGCCCTCTCTATGTCCTTCATGAAGGTCTAAAGCAGATGAAGCAGACCCATCCAAAGGTTTGTTGCATCAACTGCCCACAATTTACGACGTACCTAAGAGTGCACACTTTCAAGATGGACCAAACAAAGACGCTGACCGGTTGGTTCTCCTGTCACCCATCCAAGCTGTGAAACTAGAAGAACACTGTAGAACACGCCTGTTCAGAACAAACGTGTTCATCAAAGTACAGAATTTTTTTATTTTTTTATTTTATTTATTTAAGCTTTATTTAATAGGGACAGTGCACATTAATGAACATCTACCAAACAATGATAGGCGTAAACATGCTGGATTATAGCAATGATGCTAATTTGCATCCATAGTCCCTAGGCAGGAAACATAAAACAGGACAAAACAAAAGACAGAGTCACAGATACAATAAGAACACAAGAAGGTGGTACATTATGAGAGTTAAAAGTCAGTGGTTACAGGACTGGTTTGCTTTCAGCCACTGCTTGAGCTGTGTTTTGAAGGTCTCTAATGTTTGACACTCCCTTATGTACAGTGGAAGACTGTTCCAGAGTTTACTGGCCTTTACAGAAAGAGCGTTTTGTCCAAAGGCTGTTTTTCTGTATGGAACCTCACAGTCCCCTCGAGACAAGGCCCTAGTCCTGAGAGCGCTGTGAGACCTTTTTTTAAAAAAGTCAGACATGGGAGGTGGAGCAAGTCCATGTAACACCTTGTACATCAAACAAGCGAATTTAAAAATTTTAAAATTCTCAAAGCTTAACAACTTGTACTTTTTCAAGATATTACAAACATGGAATGACATTGGTTTTCTATCTAAGGCCTTAAGTGATTTTTTATAAAGTGATTCTATGGTTTTGCTCGTATTTACACGTATTTACACGTCAAGGACAAACATGTAATGCATTATTCAATATGTGATAGTATCATTAAATCCCAAACATTCTAGCAGCTCCAGGTTTTATGAATGGTCGTATTTATTTGAAGTTATTCAAATTGAATTTTACTGTTTTCAATATTTTTTTAATATGGCTCTTGAAGCTCAGAATTGAATCAAGTGTCACACCAAGATACTTAAATTTAGATACAATTTCTAGTTCCCGTCCTTCCAAAAATATACCTGAATGCTTGATGTCCACTGGTTGCTTAGTGAACATCATATAAACAGTTTTAGTTGTATTTAACAGTAAGCATGGTTTAAAAAGCCATTCATTTACAGGACCCAGAGCTGAGGTAATTTTTTGCTACCTGTACTTCCAGCATATATGCATGATCCAGTGAGCATAAGCTGATCACTTAGTTCTGTCTGCTTGACCAGCAATATGCTCAGGTAACTGTTAAAAAAAAAGACATTGCTCTTTTTTGTAGGTGTTTTTGTTTGTTTTGTTTCTACATTTAATAACTATGAAAACATTTTTTTTTACTGATTTAAGACATCCTTAACCCTTGTGCTATCCTATGGGGTCAAGATGACCATTGACGTGTTCTCCCTACCATGACAAAGGTGGATAAAGGTGGAAAGATTTCATGTAATCCATGGACACCAGTGAAGATCACAAATCATTGAAGAAAAAAGGTTCAGCGCACTGTCTAGTGGGTCTAGATGACCTTACTCCCAATGTTAAAGTGCCTAGGATAGCACAAGGGTTAAGACATTTCCCTTCATTGGATCTCAATTCATGTAAAGTCTGTTGTGCCGATAAACAACCAGTTTCTGTTTCTAGTCATGAGAAACTTTCAACACCAGTCTTTGGTGATCTCTGATTCACAATCCAAATGAAAAATGTAAAGTAAATTTGAAATCACCTGTTTAATAATGGGGCTAAAACTGATTTCCAGCGTGGACCAAACAACAACAAAAACAAAAATATAATCAGGAATACAGCTCATTGATTAAAGATTAAAAACTGTTCAAAGAAAACCCAAGCACAAGGTCTAATTTACATGGAAAATAATTATTTAATAAGCAATAATGAGGGTAAGTACCATCATATTTAGAAAAACTAGCAGCTTGTGTTGGTTTAAATTAGCTTGAAACCTCTAACAAAACACATTAGGATTCTGTAAAATGACTGGTTTTGTCATGTTGGACACTAAACTGTAGCTCATCCTGATTGTAACTGATGATTCCTTCTGGAACTAATTGGTAAACCAAAGAGCAAGCAAGAAAACACCACTAGAAGGTCAGGAATTTAAGGATTAAAGCAAAGTCTGACCACATCATGCTGATAACCTTCATTTGAAACTGCATTTTTAATTGGAGATAATCAATATTCAAGGAAACAGATTTAGCACAGTTTATACATCTGTCAAGCATCATAAATACTTAATGGTTTAAAGAAAAAAAAACCTCAAGTCCCAACACTCCCAAAAATTTTTACTCCCCAAGTATATGGCAATCTGGTAAATCAAAGATGATTAATTATAAATTAAACTATTACAGCACGCTTAAGAAGCTCACGTTCACAAATTGCATTCGGCAAGTGGGGTTAAACATGAATTCTGCTCTCCTGATATTTTTGCAGATCATATGCAAAGTTGTTGGATCTAATTCACATGCAGAGTGTGTTTTTTCTCTCTACTCGGTAGTTTCACTTAGATGAAAAGACTTAAATAGACAGAGAATCACAGGATATCTAGAATATGTGATCATAACCTCCTTCACCTTACAGCTCACCTTGCCTCTGAAAATCTAAGCTGCTTCCAAGACAGGCTCATTAAAAAAGAAATGTAGGAACTAGAGGGAGAAATATGAAACAGAAAAATATCTTGCTAACGTGTTTGCTGTGAGGTTCTTCAACACGACCATTCACGGAGAACTGATATGGAGGCTTTGACAGCCACGCCACATTAGTGCTGGAACTGAAAGGAATGCGGGAACTTTCCCTCTCAGAAATACACACAAGTGGAAGATGGAGTCTCTCAAGAGCCTGAACTACAACTCTGCAGCCTGAGGACAAGGCAAGCAAAAGCAGAATAAAAAAACATGCCTCAAACTGCTACCATTACAGACTCAACATAGCAAATAGAGGAAAACAATACTGATTTCAGGGCTGAGTGAAACAGGACAGAGAGCATTGGCATCTGGGGGCAGAGGGCTGCAGGGCTGGGTGGGGGCCACTCAGGCAGAGGTGGAAGGGGAGATGCTCTAATGGGCTCAGGGAGCCCGGTGAGCCATGCTGGAGGCCCACAAGAGGCCCTAGCCTGTGGTCTTGCCTTGGGCAGGCCTGCCACAGCAGCATTCAGGTGGGCTGACAGACTGAGGCAGAGGAGGCCCGCCCCATGTGGCCTTCCCCTCCCTTTGCACAGATGTTCAGGGTTTGGGGAGCAACAAGCTGTGCAAAGACAAACAAAGCAGAGGCTTGACAACTTTGAGTTGCATCTGGAATTTCTTCAGTGATTGTAGTTGTAAAGTCTGACAGCCCGTCTGCAGCCATATTTGGACTGAGATCATAACAGGAGTTTTAGTTAAGATGCCAAAGTGCAAAGGATCACTTCTACACTGCAAAAACAGAATCTTATATTCCCATTCTGATCATCTTTTCATCTATTTTAAAATTGTTCCCAGTGGTTTTTTTAACTATGATTATGCTGTTTTTTAGACAAAATCTAAAAAAGGAGAAACTTATCTTTGAGTTGTGGGCGGGACTGTTGGCATGGAACCACCCACTTCCTATTAACCATCCTCTTTCATGCTTTCCTGTTAGCTTTCAGCCCCTCACATCCCCAACCTAACATTAGTGGTGCAACAAAAATGGCGGCTAATATTTGAGCTATCCAGCCGTTCAGTTTTAAACCAGATATCAGCTAGCCAGCACCAAGAAAACAAAGACGTGAGTGGATCTATTCATCTACAAATGAATGCATCAGAATGTAGTGGAGCAGGGAGCACCTGGCACGCCTGGCGTATTTTCTGTCACAAATAAGCTCCTTTTCAAACAGCACTTTTTCATCTGCTCCTGATTCCCAATGATTCATATATTTCCTCCATCATCAGTAAAGATGCTCTAAGAAAATGTTAAAAACACCAAAACAAGTTTTTCATCAGAGTGGGTTTTTGGCAAAGATAAAAAGACCTTTTTTCTGTATTGCAGGTAAAATTATTTTACCAAGAATGCGTTTAAATCCTTTGTAATTGAATCCTTTGTAAGAACAGCTTTCTGACCAAAACGGCAGGTTTGTTTTGCTTATTTAAAGAAAATCTTGCAGTAAGTTAAGAAGTTTCCACTTATGTAAGATACTGTTTCTGCAGTGCAGCTGAATTTTTAAACTAACACAAAACAAGAACAGATATAAAGTTTGGAAAGACTCCTAAACACAGAACACTAACATCCAAAGTATGCTGAACAAAACACACGAGTCACTTTTGATGTGATGCTTTATGATTTTTTTCGTATTACGACAGGCAACCCTTTGACCCCCCAGCTCCCTAAAGCCCCATCTATGCAGTTCACTGCAAGAGAAAACAGTCAGGCCTGTGAAGTGTCTGGCAAGGCGGTCAGCAAGGGACGCGTGGAGCTTTACCACCACTTTTCAAACATTCATAACACAACCTCTCCTGCTGGAAGCTCCAAAGAGAGAAGATAGCTCCTCCATGAATTCCCATCTGAAACGGCCGCTTTAAGAGAGCGGTGGCAGCTTCAAAGATTTTAGGAAAAGGGTCCATGCACTAAAGAAGGAGGAGATGGAGGACACTCAAAAAGAGAAGAAGCTTTCTCCAGTCAGGAGGGAGGTCATTATCAGGCCATGTTTATACTGGCACCGAGCTCACTGCTGCTGAGGTTTATATTAATTATATATATATATATGTATATATATATATATATATATATATACATATATATATATACATATATATATATATATATATATATATATATATATATATATATATATATATATATATATATATATATAAACACCCCTCTCACCCTTTCCGCGGGTGGTTTTCCTACCCCAAGTTCCTGGGAGCTTGAGGGTCCTGTGCAATATCTTAGCTGTTCCTAGCACTGCGCTTTTCTGGACTGAGAGGTCTGAGATCTTTCCAGGGATCTCTTGTAGCCCGTCCTCCGGCTAAACATAATTAATATAAATAAAGTTTAGCCTCAAATACAAAGGGGGTTTATACAAATATAAACCTCAAGTGTCTGAAGATTCATAACCTCCTATTGTAAAAGTAAAATCTGTCCAACATAAGAGGCATTCAGCTCTTAAATGTTTGCTCAGCTGCTGGACTAAAAAAAAAATAAACTGCTCCTATTTGATAGCTTTTCTTACACTCCAAAAATTTTTGGAGGCCAGCTTGTAATCTGACCATATTCCGTTTTATTTCTCAAAACAAATCTGTGAAAGTAGAGAGAAAATTTGTCGCATGTTGACCAAAACACGTCTTTAAAAAGCCATAGTTTCCTTCATCTGGTGAAGTGATTTGACACTTAACATTGAGTGTTTTAATAAATCACTGTATTTGAACCGTGTGATGATACTCAGAACCTAGTGGCAATCATTTTTACAAGCAAAAAACGTGTTAAAAGGTGTCGCTGTGTGGATGAGACAAGAAGTGGCTCTTCCGTACTCACAGAAAACACCACACCAGTGTCAAACAAAGCCACAGCTGTAATGTCAAGTGAGGTTAGAAAGCATATTTGATCTGAAAGTCTGATGAAGTGACTTGAACGGCGTTATGCACTCGCTCGGAAGGCAAGATGAGGGTTAGGCGAACAAAGCCTTAAAAAAGAGTCCAATTCTCCAGCTCCTACCCCGATCTTTACAGTTACCCCCACAACGTATACAAGAAAAAAAAAAAAGAAAATAGTATCATGCATATCATTCATTAGCAGCAAATAAAAGAAATTCTCTCTAATAGTGCCCCCAAATCCCTGAGCTCCCAGCCTCACGGAGCCGGGAACTAAAGAAAAGTGGGAGCGAGAGATGCAAAAGGAAGCCGTCTCCCTCAAGTGCTTGTTAGGCCCAAATGATTACAGCGATGAATAATTTTAAAAATAAATAACTAAATAAATAAAGAACATTTATAGATCTAAGTATTATCAGAGGAGGCGCGTATTTGTTGCCAAGCTCTCTGGGCCCGTTTGAAATCTGCCTTTGTTTTTCACTTTGATCTCTAACTGCTAACCTATCCACTGCTTTACCTGATCCCCTTGTTAGCACTTCTTCACCCACTTCCTCCTCTTTAACTTTTTCCATGAGGCGCAGTGCTGCCCGCACCTGAGCGGTTATCATGGTATCATCATCAGATTCGTCCTCCTCATCATTAACACAACAATAATTAACATACTGCACAGGGAGCCAGATTAGGAAGAGAGTTGCAGGAGAAAGTGAATATGGATCAAAGTAAGTGAGGAGGGAGGGAAGCCATGCTGGTGCAAGAAAGACACAAAGGGTGTAAAGAACTTTCCTGCTCTGCTTTAGGTTTGTCTCTCATCATTTCTTATGTCTGCCTTGTGTTTCTTTTCTTCTCATCTGCTCTCTTGTTGACCTCTCTGTATCTCGTGTCTCCTTTAATATTTCTAATGTCTTTCACTTTTCTGTTAAATGTTATTGTATCTCTGCTGAGTCACTTTCTACTTTCAAAAAGTTTTTTTTAATGTTTTTTCTGTACAATTTCGGGTATCCCTTTTACCATCTTCACCTATTATTGTTTTCCTTATTTGCAAATCAAAATATCTTCCTTTTAACAGTAGTTTTTTGTTTTCTATACATTTTGTTTCACTTTTGTCATCTTCTCTTCTAATTTTTGTTTTCATCTTCATAGATTTTTAAGTGGCTTATTTAATTTTCCATTCGTTGTACTTTTTACCAAGTAGATTCCCATAGTCTAAATATAATACATGTATACATTTATTTTTTTATTCATTCATCTTTTAATCCGCCTCTTGCCTCTCGAGGTCACAGGGCGGAGCCTATCCCGATAAATTGTGGGTGGAGGCAGGGGACACCCTGGACAGGCCGCCAGTCTGTCACAGGGCATCAATCATACAACCATTCACACCTATGGACAATTTAGAGAAACCAATTAACCTATGAAGCATGTTTTTGGACGGTGGGAGGAAGCCCCCAGAGAAAACACGCACATGAACATGGAGAACATGCAAACTCCACACAGGAATTGGTGATTCGGTTGCGAGAGGTCCCGGGTTCAGATCCCGGACGAGCCCCCAATTATAATACGCCCCTTTTTAGGTCTAGGGGTACTTGGAGAGGCATAACATAAAAATAATGGTTTTGTCACCAAATCTAAATTAACAAAATGCCAAATGAATGTCTCTGTATAAATATTAAATATTTGTGAACAAAAACCAACAAGAACTTAAAGTGAAGCAGAAAGGCTTCAGAGTGAACTAAGGCCAAAATAACAGACAAAATCCAACCTATCTAACCCCAGAAAGAATCTTACCTGAACCAAAAGAAAATGGAAAACAAAGACAAACACTAACCTCCCTGGACAAACATAAACAGGAGAAAATTAGTACTAAAGAAAATGGCAGTTCACTCCTACAGCTTCACTTAAAACATAACTAAAAAACAAAAAGACTAAACAGTGGGCTTGGACACAAAACCACAAAAATCCCCAAACTACAAAGTGGAACACAAACTAAAACAAGTGGAAAAGAGCGCAAAGATGCAGCGGCGACATGTTGCAGCCAAGCTCCCTTCTCCCAGGCTGGTGGTCCAAACAGTGCCAAACAGTTACCCTTGTGCTATCTTAGATGACCCCACCCTTACATTGAGGTGTTATTCCTACCATGACAAAGGTGGATAAAGGTGGAAAGATTTCATGTAATCCATGGACACCAGTGAAGATCACAAATCATTGAAGAAAAAAGGTTCAGAGCACTGTCTAGTGGGTCTAGATGACCCAACGTTAAAGTGTCTAGGATAGCACAAGGGTTAAGGCTGCCTCCAACAGCTTGGGTCCAAATGGAAGCCACACCTTCATGCACCACACCTGAAAGAAATCAGACAAACATACAAACAAAGATGCACAAAAATCCACTCTGGTCCCACTCTGATCAAATACACAAAACACAGAACAGACAAAACCAAATACGGCCACAGCAGTAACAGTTTCAGGTCCCCAGCAAGGACTTGAATCAGGGGCATTTTTGCTGTGAGGCAAGAGTGCTAACCACTGCGACACAGCCTATATATATATATTCTAAATATATATATTTAGATTTTATATTTAATCCAAGACAGAAGTCTGCAACTTTTAACACAAAAAAGAGCCATTAGTTCCAGTTTCTTAGTAAGCAAAACCCAATGAGTCACAAATTGGACAGTTTAAAAAAATATACTTCCTTTTTGTGTTTGTGGTCAGTAAGCCATTCATTTATGAAACACAACTTTTACATTTTTTAAAAATTGATTGATTTTTAATAGTGTCACAAGTACTGTGAATTAAGTCCAAAGATTTGACCCAACTGTCGGATTTTCTTTAAATAAGCAAACAAATCTACCAATGGGGTAAGACGAAATGATCTTACCAGGAATTCTTATTTTACGAAATAAATTCTAGTCACTGATAAATGTCTCTTAAACTAATTATTTTGCCATTGAAAAACTCTTGAAAAGATTATTTTACTTACAAGACAGCAAATAAGACAAGCATTAGCATTAGCATTAGCATTTTTGTTCAAAGTGAAAAACCCACAGTGGAGACATAAAAGAGCTTCATGTGGCCCCAGAGCCTCATGTTGCAGACCCCTGGTCTACTACTTTCTCATCCTTCCTAATACATATTTTTGTCTCCTTTGTAATTCTCATTTCATTCATTTCCATCCTTTCCTTTCATTCTTTTCTCTGATTTTATATTCTTTTTCTGTTGTGTTTTATGTTTTTTCCCTCTGGATTTCTCCACCTTTTTCCCTTTGATCCAAAGATTTTATTCCAGTTTTTTTGTCCAGTTTTTTCATCTTCTTCTGACTGATCTCTTTTCTTCATCTCATCTTTCTTCACATAGTCACCAAATTGTTTGCAGTTTTCCAACATCTTTTATTGGCTTTTACTAATTTTGGTTAATTTATTTTCACACCTTCCATCATAACTGAACACACATAGCCATAATTGGCTTTACTTTTGTGTTTTTCTGCCATTTTGCTATTCATGAACTTGTCTTAGTTTCTCATAGTTTAATTTCTTGTAACCTCATTTAATAATTTCCCCTAATTTTCATATTTTGTTTCCCTTTTTTATCATCTTTTTGTTTTCATTTCTTCTCTTCTCCAGAACCTTCCTCCACAGCTTCCTGACCTCCTCTGAAGGGACATCCCAACCTCATGGCGTGCTCCTTCCCTGTGATTCATAATATAATGAGACCTACCCTAACATCCCATCTTTGCTGCTCTCCCCTCTCAGCTCAAGCTCTTATCTTTCCTGGTACCCACAGTCGCCCCCTCTGCCTCCTGATCTCCCTGAGTCCCCGAGTGGCTCGCTGGATTCTGTTTCATCACACATCAAACGGGCTTCACGCTCTCCATGCAGGAGGACCCAGGGACCGCAGCATCTGCACAGGGAGGCATATGTGGGTGCAAACTCTGGCAGCGTCCGAGGGGGTTGGGGGGGGGGGGGGTAGAGAGGGGCATGCTGTGTTCTAAGCAGATGTCATGAGGACCTGAGCAGCAGGCTGGGGGGATGCCACAGGGAAAGAAATGCAGCAAGGGACCAACCCCTGCAGCCCAGCCTGCAGAAGGAGGAGAGAGGAGATGAACCTGCATCTCTCCATACACTCCACCTCTGCGCCCCCTCCTCACAGCTCAGCCCCCACCCCTGCTCCCCCTTTGACAGTACAATTAGATAATTAGTCATTTCACTGCTAATAACCCAATCATTACTTGCCTCTGTGCCTTGTCTCCTCTTGTGAAGCCTATAACCTCCACAGGTGCCCCCAGAGTTTTGATGCAGAGGGGCAGAAGCAGCTGTACAATGACCTGTGTCTGGCAACACGAGAAGCCGGGGCTCTGATCCCAACCAAAGACGAGTTGTTTTTAATGGGCACAAAAAGCCCACAATCTGGGAGGGGGTCAAGTGTGCGCTCACATCCATTAACACCAAAGCTGCTTCATCACTGGCTGGATGTGGCAGGAAGAAGCTGTGGGGGACTCTGATCAACCTTCTGCGAGCGCACGAGCTGACATTTCCACAGTTAGTGAAAGTGGCAATCTGCAGCTTCTGCTGTCAATGAGTCATCAAAGAAGTTGTTTGAGAACAGCTGTTGACGTCAGTGGGCTGACATGCGCCTTAACCCTTCCTGAGATAGATGAATGCTTTTTTTTCCCTGCATGGGCATCAAGTTGATCTCCAAGTTCACAGAAATGTTATCTGTCACCACATGGGGATCTCATCTGGGTAGAAGTTTTAAAGAAAAAAAAAAGGAGGACTATACTTGCCAAGCCTATCTTTGGTTTCTTTTTGATCAACTAGTAACTGCCTAGTATTACTACTACTAACTAGTTACTAAGAGAAACCATCCAACACTAAACCAAAGGGAATTTCTGAGTTGTTCAAAGGTTTTTATGAGTGTTCCATTTATGCCTCCAACAAACACACACATTATTCAAGGGTTATTTGCAGAACAGGAGCTTTTTGGTTTTTGCAAAAACACAAAATAATGATAGTTATCAATGCAAACAGTGTTTTTTAACCTCTATTACAATATTTTACTAACCAATTTAGCTGCTCTCACAGTTACCACTGAGAAACAGCAACAGTTTACTTCCTTGATGCTGAGGTAGAGCAGTCAACATCTGATCTGAAGGTCGCAGGTTCGGTTCCTGCCTTGCCTGTACATGTGTCGAAGTTCCCTCGGGCAAGACACTGAACCCTACATTACTCCTGGTGGTTATAGGTTGGCGCCAGTGATCAGCAGTGGAACCGCCATCAGAGAATGTGACTGTAAAGCTCTTTGGGCCTTCTAAGAAGGTTGTGAGTGTACACCATTTACCACTTCTCAATGCAAATACGTGGCATATTTTAAAAAGAGGCTGTAGTCTGTTACACTATTGTATATCATTTATCTTTTCAGACAAACACATAAACTTAACTTACAAAATGGGGTGCAAAACATTTAAAAAGCCACTCTGATGAAAATGGTGTTTTTGACATGTTCTTGTGACATTTTCCTTGTGATAAAGGTCATATGGAAAAAAAATTGAGCGTAAAATTGCATCTCTAGGTATTTCTTTATAAAAACTTGTTGTGAATCAGGAGCAGACAAAAATATTCAGTTAAAAAACAGCTTATCTGTGACGTCCAAAATAAACTAGGCGGGCCACAAGCTCCCTCCTCCGCTCCATTGTTATGCATCCACTTGTAGATCCATGTACGCCCTTGTTTTCCTCGTCTGAGCTGGGATCTGGCTCAACACTCTACAGCTGGAAAGCTCCGATATTGCTCACCATTTTTGTTGCATCAGTAAAGAGAGAGAACGTAAACAGATGGGTGACGGTAAGGGGGAGCATTTCGCTCCATTCCACTACTCCCACCCACAACTCAGAGACAACATATAAATGAACTACTGCCGCTCTGTAAAAACTAAGTCTGAAACAACACAGATTTTTTGCTTTTGGTTAAAAACAGCATATTCATGATTAAAAGACCATGCCGGGAAAGCTTTTACAACAGACCAAAAATGATCAGATTGGGACTTTAAAATAAATGGAAACTAAGCTTATTGTAGATTGATTAAACCCAGTCTTGTTCAGATCTACAATCTGGTCCCTGGTGCTCTTCGACAGCTCTTTGGTCTTGGTCGTGGTGAAGAGGTTGCAGTCAGACTGTTTAAGGTGTCATTTAAGCCTTGTGCTATCCTAGGCACTTTTCCATTGGGAGTTGGATCATCTAGACCCACTAGACAGTGCGCTGAACCTTTTTTCTTCAATGGTTTGTGAACCTCACTGGTGTCCATGGATTACATGAAATCTTTCCACCTTTTTCCACCTTTGTCATGGTAGGGAGAACACATCAATGCAAGGGTGGGGTCATCTAAGACAGCACAAGGGTTACACTGACAACAAGTTCAAACAGGTGCCATTAATACAGGTAACCAGTGGACGATAGAATAACCTCTTAAAGAAGAAGTAACAGGTCTGTGAGGGACAGAATATTTATTTGTGAGTATGTAATTACTATATATTTTATACAAAAAAAAAGAAATAAATTCTTCTCAGTGGAATTTCCTGGCTTCTGTTTCTCATTCTGTCTCATATGTTGAACATTATAGAAACAAACTCATCTTTTTAAGTGAGACAACTTGCAACGTACTGGTCACAAATACTTTCATAAAATCTATTTCGCTCCACTGTTTGTTTTTTTGTGTTCTGTACATATTTTTAGGCAGTATATCACCCCTGCACTGTTCAGGTAGCCCTGCAGCAGGCCTCTGGTTATGTGATGCTAATTTCATCTGATAAAACAAATAGCAAAACGTCAACAAGCTCTGAGAAACAGCTGGGGAAAGAAAGATGTCCATCTTCCCAAACTTTCAGTCAGTGGTGAAGCACTCTGGCTTTAGATGTCAAAAATTTAGCAGCTTCATCTCTGAAAGCAGCAGAATTCACTTTGCATGAGTTTGTAACATAGAAAAATATATTATTACTGGCTGAATGTATTTATTTTATTTTTGTTAAAACACAAAATGTTTTATGTTTTATTCATTGGAAAACCTAATTTATAGACAAGGAAAAAGTTCACTGCTAGGACTGCACATTAACAATTCCTCCTGTACGTTGAAAAGTGGGGGTTTACTGCATTTCTTCATCTGCAATTTGAGGACTAAAACATTCTTTTTCGGCAGCAACATGTACTGATGTGACTTCTGTCTTTTTCTGCTGTTTAAAAAGACCTGTCAATGTGTCACCTGAATGTCAGTCATGGCGAGCTCTGATTCAATCTGCCGTATAAAGCAGCTGTTTGGCTCCATGAAACCTGGATAATAACGAGGGGGGAACGACAGCTGTCGCTGCCGGCACAGCAGGTGATCCAAATTCCTCAAAACCAAAAACATGGGGCTACATTATGAGGAACGGATGAAGAGGGTTTCACTGTAAAAATGAACCGATATTTCAGCGCTGCGGGAAAACATGTTGGGATTTGTATTGTTGTCCAAACGTAAAGGCAGATTACATCTGCTGGATAGATTCTGCTCAGAGAGTGGAATAGATTTACAGGTTTTCTTGTCAAAATCAACAATTACCAAACTGTTTGAAATAACATCAATGATTGCTTGAATAATTTGATAAAGTATGGACGACATAAAGTGTTACTACCAAATGTGAGCAAAGGTGCAAAAAGAGGAAAAGAAAACACAATTGCACTTCAAAATAATATTACTTAAAGATGCAAAAGGTATTCATCCAAAATATTGGTACAGTGAAAATGAATAGCAGGAGAAAAGAAATTGCAAAATAAATAATGTGAACAAATCTTATTTATGGAAAATGTAGATAAAAACTGGTATTTCCAGATAACGGAATAAATGGTAAATTAAGTGAATGTAAAGTAAAATGATGACATTTACCGTCTCTTTGAGCCTTTAAAAATGTGCAAAATAAACTGTAGATATGTAAGGCAGGGTTAACTCCTCCCCCAGTGGGATCAGTGGCTGAATTCTCAGCTAGTGCAGTCACTTTTTGGAGAACCCAGTTGTCTGTGGTGGGTTTGATTACATATGGGAAAAGTGTTCTTGCCTTTAGATGAAAAGCAGAGTTTAGGTCAGGGGTCACTATCCAGCTCAGACCCAAACCCAGATCCAAACTTAACACAAAACAAATACAATGGGCGTCTCTATTCTAAATGGTGCGGCTCTTGTCGTCATTGCAACCAACATTCTTACTCCCAACTTGTCCTATATGGATGGACGTATTTTCAGGGCCCCCTCCATGTCACCTTTTGACATTTTGGATGTCCCTAACTCGTCGTGTTTCGACATGCTGCCTGATTCCATTAGATCAGGGGTCCCCATCTCCGGGTTGTGAACCAGAACGCCTTTCTGTTTTGGTTTTTTTCTGATTTAGAAGGACGTTTTATTTTGAAAAACTACGGGATTCTGTTCAACACATCTGGCTGACTATACTGTACTCAAGTTAAACGATAATATACTCTGATTGGTTTCAGACAATTACATGCAGATGTGCCACAAGTCCTTGGCTACTTAAAAATATATAGCACTAAGTATTTTAGCTTTGACTTCAAGAATTTTCTTCTAACTGATCCTCTTTAAATTTTAGTTGATTTATATGAAAGTGACAATTAAGTTATTTTACCATGCAGGCTTTAAGTTGTTTTAACCAGTCTTTGTTCTTTTCAAGCTCTTTTCAAAATCAGGACAGTCTCTTTTTTTTTTTTTTTTCATTTTTGTCTCTTTAAGAACTAGGATGTAGAAATGAGGAAATTATTATTAAGGTGACTCACAATCCTTTTTCTCCATACTCTTGACAATAGAAAAAGTTTATTTAAAACAAAAAAACTCAAGTTGCTTGATTTAGAAATGTTCATAAGACATCTAGACCACGACAAAGACTACGAAAGAGTATTAGGGTCACCATTGCATAAAAAAAAACAAATATGAGAGTAAATTTGAAACATTTAGAGGAAAAGTCAAAATTTTAGAGGAATAAAACTGTCAAATAGTAGGAAGCAAACAGATTGATATTTTATGAAAATAAAGATGTAAAATTATGAGAAAAAGTTGTCATTTCACAAGGAAAAAGTCAGATTTTTCTAAAATAAATTGTCACAGTGAGCTTTCTCTGTTCCTCTCAGAGAAATCAGATTGACATGATTTTGCTCAAGAATCTTACTGATTCTGGTGTCATTTTTTTAAAGTTGTACAACTTTGCTTGTGAGAAATCACAAAAAAACATGACTTTTTCATGCAAAGTTACAACTTTACGGATAAATTTACAAAATTGTTACAATAAATTATTGACTTTTTTTCTCAGATTTTTATATCTTTTTATTTTCTTTCATATGACCCTCTGTCATAAAAGACAATATGTGGTCAACAAAAATTTAGATTAATGTTCTAAGAATATGTGCTAGTTTTAGATTTTATGAGGATTTATTAAAACGGGCCAACAATATTCTCATTTTGTCCACATGTTGTTCTAAAATGTGTCATTTTCACCTATTGCACTAGTTTTGTCACTATAACCAAAATAAACTACAATATGATACATAAAGACTCAAAAATACATTTAATTTTGCTAATAACTAGCAAACAACATTACTAATTATTGGGCTGTATAAAATTCAATTTGAAGTAATTCTATCTCGAATGTTCTGTTTTGAGCTTATTTTCCAAGTGTTCTTTTCATATTTTGAGGCTACCTCTTTTTGCTGTGTACTATTAATCTGCTCGTCATCTGCTTTCAAAATTTTAATCAGATGTTAATGTCACACATGATTGGCTAAAAGAATAATCCTTAATGGGAAAAAAATACTCCAGTCATATTATTGAGTCAGATTACTGCGTAATTTTACTTACTGAAACATCTGTGCAGCGATGCATTCTGCATTGTGCTGCGTTGCTGCAGGCCTGAAATGGAGATAATGTGTGAAGATCAGCATCGCTCTCAGAGAGCTGAGTGGATGAGAGGTGATTGACAGGCAGACATGTTCAATGATCAAGGTGTGGAGAGCAGCGCGACTGCTTCCTGGAGTCTTCGTTTGTTGTAACTGACAGGTGCAGCTTGACATTCGTGGGTCCTGGAGGAGCCCTGCACCGTTTATGCAGATTAACACGTCGAAAGTACAAACGAATAAATAAACTGGTGAGCACAAATCAGGCATTTAGCCTGAGGGGATGCCATCATTAACAGATTAAACAAAGTGACTAATCACAAAAACAATCTGCTTCAGAAGTAGAGGAAGTTAAAAGACGCCAAAGTTTGGGGGTAAAAAGCTTAGCCATCTTAATTATTCAGTGGCAGGCAAACAAACAAATTTGTGAATTAATAATAAACAGAACAATGAAAATAAAATTATTATTTGTCAACGGTCCCTGAAGTTTAGATGAAAGGAAAAGCCTTCCTTTCTAGATCATCTCCATGACTATATGCGGGAGTATTAGATGTTCTTGACCATAAAATTCAAACAAAAAATGTTGCTTTGAAGACTTCAAGGGATCAAAAGGTCTGCACAAATTCCCCAAGCAGTCAATCAGTGTGGGTACCTGAGCTAAATGCCTCATGGGAATCCTGGTCAGGATAGCCACAACAATAGAACCAAAAATACCACCAGTTAGGTGGGTTAAAAAGAAAAGATTATAATACAGAGTGCAAGCAAAGGTAAAGTGATGGATGTTTTTTTCAGAATGATCTGATCTTTCCCACGGTCTACTTTGGAGCCTGTGGTTGCTTCTTTGAGGGATGAAGTTTCTTCACTAAGTTCTACACAGATTCAATTTCATTAATCTCCAAATAAAATGACCTCAGCCGATGACATAAACACAGACTACTCACAAGAGGTTAAGGATATTTGAAGAACTCAGTGGATGTTGTAATGTGACTTTAGATTTTCAGGATGGGGAGTCACTTGTATTGGACTAATAGACCTGCCTCCTTTTCTGTTTTCTTATGGTCTCACCGTGTTCAGTGCGTCTTACCTAATGTCGGGGCCAAAACCAAAAAGATCTAAAAGAAAAACATTTTCAATGTGGTATCAATGTCAACATTCTGTGGATATAAAAAGCTGAGTTTGCCAGTAAGTCATTCCAAGTTCTTCATTCATACAGCCATGAAAACTCAACATTGTTTAACGAAAAGGCAGTTCTACCTGACCATAGCACAACTTCAGGTTGGTTGTTGGCAGTCAGATGTTGCAGGTGAACTTGGTGAGTCTCAAAGTGTCATCAGCAGACTCGCATCAAGACACAGAACAGAGTTTGGGACAGAGCCAGGAGTGGAGTCCTGCCAGCGAAAGACCGCAATCATGACCAGTACGTAAGAACCTCTGCACTCAGACGTGTTTTAGCAAATGCTACACAGCCACAGGCACATTCACCAGATGTAAAGGGGACTGGGGTTTCCAGATAAACAATTTACAACAAACTCAACCGCTTTGAATTTAATGCCAGGCGACCGTTGCAGGTGACTCCACTGACATCAAGACATTGGCCGTGAACATCTGCAGTGGGCACAAGACCATGTGACCTGGACAATGTAGCAATGGGCTACCATCATGTTCGCTGAGAAGGCGAGCAACAGAGGTCAACGTGGTTCCCAGGGATCACTTTGGTGGCGGAGGTGCAACGTTCTGGGCAGGCATCACCAGTCAGGGCAAAACTAATTTGGTTATTGTAGATGGTCCAGTCACTGCATGTTCTTACCTCAGAGACAGCAAATAACCGCTTCATCGCCCAACTCCACCAGTACACCCCAACTTTCTGTTCATGGATGATTGATAATGCTCCACCACATTGTGCCTGAATTGAGTTATGGATCAAAAACATGATGATGCATGTAAACATCAGACTTTAAAAAAGACATTATTGTCATGTGACAATTGGAGCATTCAGTGATAAAAACTTTACCTTTTTAAAATGTATTTTATTTTGATTAAGAATCTTTCAAAAGCTCGGCAACTTTTCTGTCATGAGTACAAGATTCAAGAAAAAAATGCTGGAATTCTGATTCTGAAGACATGTCTGTTGACAATATTTTAGGTAAAGATTCAAGCATTGAATCTTCTGGCGCACTTTAAAGCTCTAATCTTTATTTTTAATTCGACAATGCACTTTATAATCTGGAGCGCCTTTCATATGGATTAATTCTGGTTGTGCTTACTGATGTTAAAGCAATGTTGAGAGGTACACTCTGTAAAAATGTTTGGTTGGATGTAATTGAAAACACACTAAAGGGTTAATGTGTTCTAATTTGTGGCAGAATCAGACGGTGTTTTTTTCAAGAATTATCAACAAGATTGGGTTTTAGCGTCGTCACAGTAAAGTTTCTTTAAGCTGTATCAGTCAGATTTTTATGTGTTGCATACAAGGTTGGTAGTTTATTGTGAATATGCTAACGTGGCTAACACTTCCAGGATGTAAAGTTTACAAATAAATTCTAGAGATTCTGTGAACGCAGTTAGTAAAGTCTGACTGACTGACAGACTTATCTCTGACTCTTTTGTCTTGTGTAATGCACCTTATGCTACATTCACACCAGGCTCAGAAACGCAAGTTTGAGAAATCACTTCCATTGAAAAGTCTATATAAACACGCAAATATGGAAACTGCTGTCCGGGTTCAAATTTGTGTAATAACATCACTACACTTGTTTCTAAGTCAGTTTTCAGTCTCTTAATAAAAAACGGACTGCAATTTTTCCCGTGCTGAAAGTTACACCAGTTGGATTTTGACACAGTCAGAGACTCAGCTTTAGTAGTGACGTCTAGTGTCCTTTTAAAAAATCTGAAGCACTAAATGGTTGAAAATAAATCCTGAAGGGGAAATGATTGCCATTTGTGCCCAGCCAGGATTATATGACACCAAGTCTTTCTTTCATTTATCAGAATAGAGCTGTGAAAGAAAAAACCTGGAACAAGATTCACGAGATCTGTACCTCATTTGCATTTCGCACCACGCCTCTTCCAATTGTGAGTACATGCGCTAGTAGCGACAGGCCCGTATGAACACCATGTGCTAGAATGCCAGTTTAGGATGTCGCTGAATGCTCATCACATGCCCAGCTTGTATGTAGCATTATAGTTTGGTGGCCTATGACATAAGTTTGAAACAAGAACATTTATTGAAAGTGCAATTTATAATCTGGTGCGCCCTACAGTGCGGAGATTTTGGTTGATAAAAGCTGTAATGAAAGCGTTAAACAGCAAATTCAGTTGGTTACCGGGAATTTTTTTCAAAATTTTACCTTTGAGTACATTCTACATCTAAAGCTAAATAGACTTCATCGCTTTTAACCTCAGCTTCATTCTCCTTTATCCCTGTAAATACATCATGTCATTTCAAACTGGTATGAAAGCAACCAGTTTCCAGACATGGCTCCACTGTGCGCACGCCAGCCTCCCTTGACCTTCACACCATGCCATGGCACAAAACCTCAGCTATTGATTTTTCTAACTGTTTACTCCTCGTCTGCACACTTTCCCAGCTGCTTGGAGAGCATCGTTTGCCCCAAGGCGATCAGCAGGGCTCAGCTTGTTCCACTCTTTGATCATCGTTCAGCCAGCGGATTAACATATGCACACTCTCTTCCTCCCTTTGTGGCTGAGCTTGATAATGAATCTACAGCCCGTCCTCTACGTCTCTCCCTCTCTACTCTCATGCTCCAATATGGGACGAGCCATGAATCAATCACCCCGCTTTACGCCTCGTGTCCGACATGGATGCAAATCACAGAAGGATCTGCGAGAAAAGCTCTGCTTATTAAAGCCCAATGCCTGTCTCATTACATTCCGCTCATGAACATGCATGTCGCCAAGATGAACAGCAGGTAACTCTCGAGAAAAACAGCAACACTGGTGGAGATAAAACACAGACAGACATGATGAACCAATTTCTAAGACTATTATCTCAACGGAGGCCAAAACTAAGCCATGATCCACTTTGCCAAAACTGAAGGAGAACTAAAAGCTAATGGAGTTAATTACCGAGTCATTGTGGGAGGTTAGAGCACGGTCTGAAAGAGGCTTAAGCTGAAACTGCGGAGCAGAGGCTCGAGCTCATACCTGCCCTTGCTGTGCAGTAAGTGCACTAATTAAGGCTGATTTCAGCCAACAACCATCTCAGTTAGCTCATTTTAAAGGGCCAGGGCTACTGGGGTTTACAATACTTATGAGGACTCTGCAAGTAGGACACTGTGTGGGAGACTGGAAAGCGTGAGCGTATTTCCAGGTGGACAGGTGACTGTTTTTTAAATCACAACCTTTGGGGTTTCTTAAGGACCATTGTTGAGGTGAGCCCTCCTTCCCTGATGCTTTTCTTATTTATTATGACCTAATTATATCAGCGTTTCTGCAACCAGCTCCTTGCCCTTAATGCTGCAATGTTCCCGAGGCTGACTATACAGTAGCGGACCTTATGTTTCCAAGCCATGCTCCACTTAACCCCCGCTTTCTGAAGCATGCAAGCTTGTTTAGCCAGCATTTTTTTTTTTTTATTCAATGCTTAGTCCATTATGGATGCAATGGACGATGCAGAGGAGCACCTGCAGTGAATAAAAATACACTAGCAACACGAGCTCGGGGCTGACAGGAGAAGGAGGTGAAGGGGAGGAGCCCCCCTCATCATCAGGCATCCTGAGCGGACTCACTGGGTGCCAAAGATGAAGCCCTATTAAAGGGGAGAAAAAAAGCCACAAGGCCAGTTTGCCATCTAAGACCCATTCTCTCATTTCAGACAACAGCAGCCCAACTCGTCCTGACAGCGAGACAATCAGCCGTGTGCTTCTCAGGGTGAGGCGTCGGTGACCTGGCATGCCAGGATGAAGCTGCTTCCACTTGCTGATGAGTGCTTTCACAGACATCAAACGGGAGCAGTGCAGACCTCCACACGACCTGCCTGTGCTGCCTCGTCTCCAGCTCTCTCCTGTTATTTGAAGCTGATGCCGGCAGACAGATCGGCAAATATCGATCACGTTGTGCTCAGTAAAATTCTCCCTACAGATTTTGGCAGGTGATTACAGACAGTGAAACCAGCTGACGACAAGGCCGGATATAGATATGGACGGGGGGGGGGGGGACAATGCCCCCCAAATGCTTTGACTATCCCCCCAAATGTGATCACCTGCAATCATTCAAAACTAACCAAAGAAACAAAAATTACAAAAAAAAAATAGAAAAAAAATACAAACGAATATAAGAAATATTAATTAAATTAAAAAATACAAAATAAATATAAGGATGGACAGACAGACATTAAAGGAAAAAACGAAATCAGTGCAAAATCAACAGGACACAAACCAGCATCCTGTGTCGGTCCCAAGCCAAGTAATGCAGAGGGTATGACAGTAAGAGTATTTAACACGAAACTTCTAAGACATTGATACATGGATAGATAAAAATATATGATGATAGCATGGTTTTCTATGCATTTTAGGGGCTCGGAGGGAAATGACACCCCAACCTCTCAGCACATCCAAACTTGCACCCCTGATATACAACCAGCAACCCATAGTAGGGCAGACTAAGTCCGGGCCCGGCTGACGATGGCTCTGTGACTGTTTGCCTAAGACAAGACAAGTAAAAACAGAAGACAAGTAAAACAGAGCAGCCTGAATTTTTCTACACAGACGGAGTGTCTCCAATCATCTGCAGAACAGACATGTCTTTTAAAAATGAAAGATACGAAAATAAAATAAAAATCCGGACACACTGTGCAACACAGAAAAAAGGCTGTAAAGTGAGCCGAATAATGCATGTGAGTTCCAGTCATCAAATTCAAATGATTTGGATGCATCCCCAGCCAGCCCTCCTCTCCTTATCTGCCTTCTGTTGAGGCCTCAGAATTCACCAACAGCGTCGAAGGGAAGCAGGCTGCACATTCAGAGGGTCTGCATTAGAAACGGTCCGTTATTAATTAAGCACGTGGAAAGGAGTTTTTCTGACAGCAGCTCCCAAAGCAGCAAGAAGACTGGATCTTGGCGCTGACCTGGCCCAGCAGGGGGAGAAGATGTGTCTTTGAGATGGTGGTGGTGGGGCAGCGGGCTAGAATGGGTGGTGGGTGGAAGAGAAAAGAGGAGGAATGGGGGGTGTAGGGGGGCTGGCTTCATGCCGACAGCCAGGCCTGCCACGTCTGCGTGCCCGCTTTGAAGTGTCACCTTGAGGAAAGAGCCGATGGCCGGGAAGCCGGGAGGGCGGGAGCTGCAGAGAGGAGTGGCACACTTGGCGTTGCCAGACATGAAGCTTTAATATTGCATGGGCTCCCGTCCATCTCTGTACGCACTCAGGACATTCCGTCTGCTTGATTTAGTTAGAAAGTAGATCTTTGTTGTTGTTTTTTATCCCCCTCCTCACCGAGCAATGGCTCAACACCTGTGCTGGTTATGTGCAAATTTCAAGGCTTGCAGACACACAAACTTCCGCTGAACATTGCTTTATGGGACTTCATATAGGTGCACAAAAGAATGTACGTGGCCAAATATGATCATCAAAAGAGAAAAAAAATGTAATTTTTCAAACTTCAAACCGAATCTTAACCCTGTAAAGCCCAACACATCAAAGAACTGAGAGAAAATTCCATTTTTTTTGCCATTAAGATGTTTTGAAACCCTTTGATGAAATCAACCCATTTTTTAAAAGATCTAGATAGTAATGTGTCTATTAAGATACTTTTAAGGATTAAGGTTTTTACTCAAAACAACGTTTGTTTAAGATGCTAAATGTATGTGTGTTCAGAAAAGAGGAACCTTTTCTCACTGTCTCACATTTGATCCACACATTTTTAAATTGGTGTGACTGTTTTAAAAATAATTAATCATCAACACATTTTGCATTCTTTCAAAGCAGCAATTAGGTCATTTAAAAAATTAATTTTTCTCACCATAAGTCTAAAAAATTAGCAAAACTTTTTCCTGCCAAAAGTGCTTTGGATATTTCACAGAAGCAGCCATTTTGAAATTTGTACAGGGCAGAAAACAGACAAATACAGATTTAACAGGTCTTTAAGGAAGGTTTGGACCATGCTGATGAGATCTCAGAAATGTATGGATCATATATAATACGAATGGTTAAGAAATTTTTTTTAAAATTGTCTTTTCTTCTGTCTTGCATGAAAATTTAAGATAGTTTTTCAATGGCAGAATAGTTTTAGTTTGAGGAAACATATCTTAGTGACTAAAATTTTTTCTTAAAATAAGAATTCTTGGTTAGCCCATTTGTCTTACCCCCATTTTATTTACTTATTTGAAGAAAAAAATTCTAATTTTAATATTTTTGCAGTGTGACAGAGGAAGTGCAGTAAATGACAATAAAGTAAGGATAAACTGAAAGATGATTTTTCTGAGCATCTTCTTATACTTCTATCAAATAAATCACATTTTTGCAGTAAATAGAGAAAAACAATGAACACCTTCTTACTTTCTCAATTGTTTTTCCCCCCATAAAGTGTCATAAAACTTTATTTTCACTTAATGAGAATCAATGCTGTCACTTCCTTGGCCAACTTTCACACTTCTTTTTTTTCCCTGCTAAATGGGAACTTTCATCACCTCTTCAAATGCAGTTTCAGTCTTTTAAAAAAGCCCCAAGGACCAAACCGAAGCTTTCAGTGAAGCTTCTCTAACCTGCTGTTGGCATGGCTTAAAGAGAGCCGTGCAAGAGTGTTTATCAACAGAGGACGCAAAAAGGAGGTGTTTTGAAGTGCAGAAAATGTATTAAAAGATAAAAAAAGAAACACTCACACTGCATGCACTTTCTACCCACTTTAACAACTGTCCCAGTTCACAAATAGCAGTTTTAACTCCCCTGATTAGCACTGACATCTGCAGCCTTTCATCTCTTCCTCCATCTTGTTTTTTTAATCAGATTAACCCAAACGGGCATACTTTAATGGCCTCTTTCTTTTTTTTTTTTTTTTTTTTTTTTTAGGGAGCCGAAAGAGAAGAGATAATTAAAATAATTAAACCGCTGGGACCGGCCTGTGCACACTCATCTCCAGCTCTTCTCTTTTCTTTTCTTTTTGCCTTTAAGTTTTCATTCCGGCTTGCTTACTGATTCAAGCAGCACACAGAGAAACACTCATCATCCTCACTTAATTGCATTAAGTTGACTCTCAGAGGTCCAATTTTTATTCCTTCAAAACAGACAGCCAGCGTAGGATCTGATCTTTAGGTGTATTTCTTTCTAAATGGAAGCGGGGAGGGGAGGGGGGCATGTTTTTAAACAGCCTTTATGGAGGATATTTATTTAGTCAGTGTTTATTTTGCATAAGGTCGAATATGGTTGAAAAAAGGCGAAAGTATCCTCTTTAATGATTATTTATTCATGGACTTTTAAGCTTTTAATGAGGACAAATGAAGCCGTTTTTCACAGTGTCAGTCTGCAGTATACTTACCAAAAATACTCTTGTTTAGCATTTTCCTTTTTGCACTGTGTGTCCGTGAGGAATAAACACTAACATTTAGTAGGAACTTTTGAACAAGACTTTCAAGCAATCAGTTTATTTGATCTTGCACAAATATTTCCCACAAGTTTTGATCAGATGAGGTGATGATGGTTATAATTTATTTATTTTTTCCCTTATATCCTTCTGATTGAGATTAATTTGTAAATATTTTGTTATAAAAACAGTGGAATTTGGGGGTTCTAGGGTTATTCTGTACATTCGATAATATTCTTCATTTCTTTTAAACTAGGAACAACTTTTTACTTTTTTTTCATTGTCTTAATTTGGGCAAAATGAGGGCATTCCATCAGTTTTTCACTTTGCTTTAGATTTATTCTCATTTCAGCAAAGGTGCACGTCAAGCGCTGGATTCATTCTACGCTGACAACAGAGGCAAAAAAGTGGGCTGCACCACAGCATTTGAAGCATATTTGACATTAGCTGTGTACACAGCTTGAAGAATATAGTTTCTCATCTTCTGATAAATTCAAACTTTACTTTCTGTCAAAAAGAATCTAATGAATACTTGCATGAAGCTTTTACTGGGAGCAACAGCCCAAACTTTACACAAGCTGGCATGTCTTTTTTCACCCCTCCGTCACACATTTTCACTTCATTCAGATCACTTTCACAGGGCTCCATTTCATGTTGGCATGGCAAAAAGAGAAGGATCCTTTTTGCTGGAAATGCTTAAGATTTATATTTAAATTTTCATCGAATCTTTGAGAACATTGAGGAGCAATTTCACATTTGCACTGACATCTAATTTCTCAAGTTGAGTCTGAAAGCACAAATTGCCAAGGATTCCCTGTGTGCCCAATTATCCTGCATCAATTTTCTTGACCCTGTGGAATGCTGGTAAATTAATCATACCACTTTTTTTTTTCTTTTTTCTAATGAAATACATATGCAGACGTTTGATAAACTAATCATATTGAAAATAGTCCCACAAAAAATGGGGAGGTGGATCAGTCCTGGAAGGAGAATGAGCAGTGATGCCCGGTGATTTAGAAACTAATGGATCACATGTCTGAGCTTGATTTACACACAAATGAAGAAAAAGATAGGCCTACACACAAGGCGACAAAAAACCTATGCTAAAAAGAAAAAAAATTATGTCTATCGTTCAAATATGAAAGAGGAATTTTTGTGTGTAATAAATGTTTCCTTTTTTTCAGGGTTTTTTTATTATCAAAATGTTTTTAAAAAAAAAAGGAAAATAAAATTGAAGAATTGCAGCTCCGTTTTGTAATACCAACATTAACCTACTAATATTTAAAATTGAAAAAGCTGTTTTATCAGGTAGTTCGGTGGCAGCATGTGTTCATGTCAGATTGCCTCAATCATCTTCAATCATCAGCTGTGGATCAGCCAAGCTGCCATACCTGTTGATCCCGCACAGGCTCCAGATTCTAAAGCTGGTTTGTGGTGCAACAGCGACCTCTACTGGAGAAAAGGCGAATCAAAGTGAGGACAAACATTTTTAAAAAGTGAATATTTACGCTTTAAAAAAAATTTAAATTACAATTTAAACGTTAAAAAAGCGCTTGCTTAAAAAATTCCTATGTCAAAAATTAAACTAGTATTTAATCGTTAAAAATGTAAGACTTAGTCTTTAACAAGATTTCAAAATAAAAGTCTTTATCTACGGCAACAGTTAAATACTTTCAATTTAATTACAGCATTTCCATAATTTTTTCTTTTCTTTTCGTGTAAAAAATTGAAACTACTGAATACACTTCAGGGTCAAATCTAAAAGAAAGAACAAATAAGTGTGACTAAAATTGCACTTATTGTTTTGCCTTAATTATTGTTCAAACTAAAGCTAAAATTAGCTTGGCTTAGGTGTCCAGGCAGATGCCTGATTTTCAGCCTGAAACTAAGATTAATGTAATTTTGATCTCAACCAGTTTTTAAAGACATGTCAAAAGCTATTTTGATAAAAGCAAGACTATTTTTTCTCTTTGATTTGTCAGTAAAATAAGCCAAAACATAAGCTTGTGGGAAAAAGTAAAACTTTAAAGTTAAACTTTGCAAACTTGATGTTTCAAATTAACAGAAGAGCAACTGATTTATTATGGCCCGCAGCAGTCATAGACTGCAAGGACCATATTGTAATTATACTTATTGCTTAGAAAGCAGTATGACAGGTGGAACTGGCCGGGCTTTGTCCTTTATTTGTTCCAGGAGAGAAATAAAGTAATCCCTTTAACGTGACACAGTATTCTTCTTTTTTTTATTTTTTTATTCCCATTTGTTCAAGTCATAAATTCAAGATTAAATATCCAAAATAATATTGTCTTTTTAAAGGCCTTTAAAGGTCATGTACGATATAAGTTCCTCAATCATTGCCTGTTGCATCAAAGTCCCACTCCAACCATCTTTTTTTTTCTATTGTATAAGTGTTCTCAGTGATAATAATTATGATAATTATTTAGGGAAAAATAAAAAACCCTGTAGTTTCGGCAGTAGTTCATTAGAAATTTGCCTGCCCACACTTCCCTTCATCCCTTTTGTTCACTCTCTCCCACTAGCTTACACCCCCCAAACTAACATTAGTGGTGCACCAAAGAGTCACATGCCAGATCAGAGGAGGAAAACGAGGACGTCTTTTGCCAATGGATGCATTAAAATGGTGTGGAGGCTTATGACACGCCCACTATATTTTCTATGTCACAATTAGGCTCTTTTTCATATTGTATTTTTTCATCTGCTCCTGATCAACAATGATTTGAATAAGGAATAATTAGAAATGCTATTTCAAGCCTTTTTTTTTCTTTTTTGAAATATACTCCTCCTGTCAGGCTGTGGTAGCGTGAAGGACCCAAAATGCAGAGACGGAAGCACACAGTTCCAGGCCAAGGGATTTTTTAACCTAACAAAAGGTGCTGCTAAGCAGGGAAACAAAAAACTAAACTCACTGTGGTAAACCATGAACACATGGCAGAAGAGAGTCAGGGTGGAGACGTTACAGACATTAATGGACCAGCACAAGAGGAAGGCAGAGACAAGACTTAAATACAAACAGGAATGACAAGACACAGGTGAACATGATCAGGGCAGAATGGGACCAAGGAAGTAAAACTCAAAAACATGACAAAACAGGAAGCCTTTCAAAATAAAACAGGAAACAGAACTCAACCATGACAGAACAAGACAGAAAGCAAAAACCAATACAAAGAAACCCAAACCATGACACCTCCATCATCAGAAAAATGGTAAATAGCGTGTACTTGTGTAGCGCTTCCTACTTTCCTCGAAGGCCCAAAGCGCTTAACAGTCAAAATCAATGAGTTATATCACTAGAGGAGACACGCCCGCTTTAGAAGCCTGGCCGACGGTGGCGGAGCGTGACGCCATCTTGGTGAGGTCGACGACGCCCACATGACAATGATTTCTATTGCTTTTAGTGGTGTCTAAGTAGCTTTTATATACTATATATGTTTTTACAATTTATATATATTTATACATATATGTAAATATATTATATTTATATATATAATATATATATATATACATAATTTGTTGTTGTTAAAGAAGAGAAACAGTCAGCCTTAAAAGCACAAACTTTAATGAAAAGGCATTTTTGCAGGACTTCTTACAAATAAAAAAATTATTACAAAGAATTTTAAAAAAATTATTTGTAAACATTTAGGAGTTTTAGACCTCTTTGACATGTAATTTAAATTATTTAGAAAAACCCAACAATAAGTCAATAATAATAATAATAATAATAATAATACATAATAATAATAATAATAATAATAATAAATCAATAGCAAGTCAATACAAACAATAAATAATAGCAGTACATACATAATAAGTCAATAAATAATAAAATATAAGTCTATTAATATTAATAATAATAATAATAATAATAATAATAATAATAATAATAATAATAATAATAATAATAATAATAATAATAATAATAATAAAATAAATATTCAAAAGAAGTCCAAAAGTGAACAATAGATTTACCCTAAAATAACAACAACAAAGAAAAATAATAGATTTATACTGATTCATGTGAGTGATCAATTTGTGTAACACAGATGCTATGGTGTCGGGTTTCAAGCAAACAGTCTGGCCTCTCATCAAAATGTGTTTCCACAAAATGTTTTGAACAGTCAGACTGTATTACTAGTTGGTACCACAGTGATCCATCTGGGTTAGCTCTTTTTATTGCTAAGATCCACTTTTTCCTTAAGTCTGAATAGTATGTATGTATAAATCTATATTTCTATAATAGCCTAGTATGCTGTATACAGGTTTAGCAAAATAAAATGTACATTTATGTTGACAGCAAATTCTCCGTACATCATGCAGCATGTTGATAATAACCCTGCAGCATCATGCATGTCAACATGTGTTCTATTAATAAAGCCCCTGCAGCATTAAAAGAAAAAAAATTATAATACTTATCTGTGAAATTATATACTTCCTCCTTCATGGACTCAGTTCTCTGATTTTAGCAGTTGAAACACAAACAATGAACTGGTATTATGCAAAAAATGTGTTCAAATGCATTCACTGCAGCAGTAACTTGACCTCACCAAGATGGCGGTGCTCTCCTCCCATGAGGAACCACGTGATGTCTACTCTAGTGATATAACTCATTGGTCACAATTCACACACACACATTCACACAAGATTTTATGCCAAATCCTGCTTGTGTAATCTGGACACAATGAAGACCCAGAACCTGCAGCTTTGAATTGATAGCTCAGCAAAGGGGTATTTTTTCTCATCCAGTCAGATAACCTCCGATACTGAGCTAAATAGTGTGTTGCTTTAACCCATTCTAATGAGAAGCACTTTGAAGGAAATAACTAGTTGATGCTTTGCTGATTTTTAGGTTTGCCCCTTTAAAAATAAGTTGTCTTTCATTCTTATGGTAGGTTCATTTAAACAGTGAAAGATGGAAAATCAAGAAATCCACTTCAAAGAATTTATATAAAATTATTTGCATTTCATTGAAGGACAGAATTATTTGAACCACTTGCACTACATTAAGCGCTCTGGCTCACATAGACCAGTTAGACTCTCATAACCAACCTGCCACTTGGATGCAGACATCTAAACTTATTACCTGTAAAAAAGACACCTGTCCACAGAATCAGTCCGTCAACACCAGCAGTTATCCGGTTTTAATTTCTTTGATGCTCCATCAGTCAGTCAGAATCCAAACTGTCCAACATGGAAAGACTAAAGAGCTTTTGGTGGATTTAAAGGAGAAGATTGTAGACCTGCAAAAGACCGGAATAAACTACAAAACCATCAGTAGGAAGCTGGAGGGTTAAGGGGACAACTGTTGGTGCAACATGACCAGTAATCGGCCTAAAACAACAAGGCAGGAGTTAGTTGATGATCTCAAAGCAACTGGAACCACAGTCACACAGAAAACCCTTTGGAATAACATCTTTCAGAGCTGGCACAGTTGCCCTGCTTAAGAAGGTACATGTGCACGCCTGTCGTGTTTGGAGGAAGAGAAATGCTGCTGATGACCCCAAGAACACCATCCCCACTGTCAAGCATGGAGGTGGAAGCATTATGCTTTGGGGTGTTTTTCTGCAAAAGACTACTTCATTGTGTAGATGGGAGGATGGGCGGAGCCATGTACTGTAAAATCTTAAGTGACAACCTCCTTCCCTCCTCCAGGAGGCTCCAAATGGGGGGGGGGGGGGGGGGGGGGGGGGGTGGATGGTTCTTCCCTCATCCCTAAGCTGGTTTTTAGTTTTCGCTATACACAAGGATTTTTTAGCTTGTTTTTTATTTTGACACAAAATGATGTGATGCCTGACCAACTCGGAAAGCAAAGCATTTTCAAATTAAGAGGAGACAAAAATCAATTCCATTGAATTTTTCCACTTCTTTTGAATCAAAAATAATGTGGAGTACTAAAGAACCTAGAGCACAAAAATAAGAAAAGTGAGGACAAAACTATATTTTGTAAAACTAGTGCCCTCAGAGGACCACCTTCCTTATCAAGAAGGAATGTTTTTCGGATATAACGTGCAGTTAAGAGTTTTAACCAAGCAGCGATTTGATTCAAAGGACGTCTTTAAAAATGCTTTAGGTGACATAAAAGACAAGAAAGGGTAAGAAAAGGGATTTTAATGGGTAGTTCATTTGCATTCCAAACCTTTGAGTCATCATGAATGAGCATTAGAGATATCAGTCTGATTACTACAAAAATATAACCTTTGTGAAATCCTCCTGCAGCATCATTGGCTGTTCGGTTCCTGTGCTTCAGACTCTAAAAGCAAACACATGAGAACAGATAACCAACAATCGCTGAAGGTAAAATCCATTAAAAAGGATCATTAAATGCTGACTTAGAACAGAGGCATAAAAAAAAAATAACAGCCTTAGGGAATTGGAACCACAAACAAGGCTCCTCCCATCATCCAACAATGACATAACACTGCTTTCAGCACCAACTAAAGCCAGACATTTGACAGCAAAAGGAAAACCGCTCACCGATTCCTTTCAAACAGCAGCAAAGAACAAAAGCATTTTCCGGTCATGCCTTGATCCGAGTGTCGTCCTTTTAAAAGTTCTAACATTATTAGAACATTCAACAGATTTAAAATGCTTTCAAACTTACTACACGTGGCTAAACCTTCAAATGTTTTCTAAATGACACAATTCTCTTTGAGTTTGCCAACATAGCATCGAGGACTGATGGGTCATTGGTACCAGAGAGATTAAAGCCTCGTCTAGAACTGACATGTAGATCCTGCTCTGCAGCTCAAACTGTCCCTTTAAAAAAACAAAACAGGACTGAGTCCGCGGTCAGAGCTGGAAGCTGAGGCGGCACTTCCTGTTCCACATGCTGCGGTCGCCGTGGGACCCCGGGAGTTTGCTGGCGGGCGTAGGGCGAGCCACACTAGAGAAAGGCATGGAGTTGATGCTGACGTGAGGCATCTCCTTCTTCAGAGACGGCAGCTGGTTGTCCTGCACGAGGCCGAAGACGTCCAGCAGGCGCAGAGAGGGCAGCGTCTGTCCCAGATCCCTGCAGGAAGAACACAGAAAGTTGAGTCTGCAGAACTTCAATTTGTTCAAACCAACCAGATTTTCACTTTTCAGCCAACAATCAGCATTTACACATTTCCACCCTTTTTCTGCAAAGAGCTTATATTTAAACAAAGAACAGAGCACATGATCCTATATGCATCTAAAGAATGATGAGTCAGGGGTTACTGAACTGTAAAGAGACAAAGCTACAGCCTTACGGCTTACTGTGACGATTACATTTAATCCCAATCAAATTTTAAAAAAGACTTAATTTTACCACCTACAGGTGACTGAAAAGAAGGACCAACTGAATATCCTGGTTCATGTTTAATGAGCATGGTCCATTGTGGTCCAATCCTCTCTCATTGCAATGATTCATTAGGACGGAGGACGCTGAAGATCCACCCTGCAGCTCCAGGTGAGGACTTACGTGAGAGCAGCCAGGTGAATGTGATAGCAGCGACTCAGGGACAGGTGCTGCAGATCCTTCAGCTGTTTGAGAACCAGGAAGCTGTCAGCCATCAGCAGGGTGCTGTCACTGAAACACAAAGACTTAGTGAAATTCTGATAGAGACAGAACTTAGGAATCCAGTTCATCTGAGGAGAACCCTTTACTTAAAGACCCACTCCAATTAAAAACTGTGTTTTTAAAATGTTTTTGTGGGATTTTTCTCATGATGGAGATATATAAAGATAATTAAGCACCAACAAATCCATCCACAACTCAGAGGTGGATTTCTATATAACTGCTCTGTGTCCTAGAGAACCACACAGGCTTTTGATTGTTGCTAAAAACAGCATAAGCGTACTTAAAAGACAACTGGGAACCCTTTTACAATAGATGATCGGAGTGGGACTTTAATGAAGAGCAGTTCTGAATGAACGCATCTGGTGTTTCTGTTTCTCTGGGCTGGAGCGGGACGGTACCTCAAATCCAGGTGTTGAACTTCAGGACATCTGTCAACCAGGATCTTTACATCTGTAAAACACGCACGCCATTCCCATCAGTGACAGCAAAAAGATTTCATGATTATTCCCAGAAACTATCACACTTGGCATTGCAGGAAAAGAAAATTGAAAATAAAACTAAAAAAATGTAATGCATAGAGTTTGGTCACACTTCCATTTCCCCCTGTATGCATTATCACCTTGAGTTTAAATGTAAAAATAAAGAAAGAACTTTACTAACAGGGGTCCTGATTACAGACTTTGTGGAAATCAGATCCGATTAAAAAGGAAAACACTAAACTATAACAGCATTAATCATTTGAACAGCACTAACAGGCTTTATGTGCAGACTGGAGGATTTGAAGATGGGCTATGGGCTCACTGGGTGATCTACAACCTTGACGTTATGTGCGGGCCCCCCCACATGCTCCATATAGACCCGTGAGGGCAGTTGTGACTAAGCTATAACAGCTTGTGTTGTCTGATTTCTGTTTCCATCCTCTGGATTGGTTGGTTAAGCAAACAAAGCCTCAAACAGCTTTGCTGTTGTAAAAACCAGTGTGATCAACCGTCAGTCGAATTTCTCCTCGAAGGCACTTCTGATGTAGAACTGATGGAGGAGTCCCCTTCCTATGGAATCAGGTTTCCACGGCTTACCGTCTAACGTGAGGCTCTCTCTGTACCCGCTGATGTTCAGGCTGACGACTCTGGGGCTGACATTACTAACAACACTTTTCACGTGGTCCTTGTTGAAGCCGCACCATGAAATGTTTAGCTGCTCTATCCTGCAAAACAAAACCCACGAGGACACAATGACAACACTAATATAGCATGCAAAATCAACTCATCACATACATGAATTAGTTTACTTTATTTTTAAGTTTTGTGCGTTTTTTTAGAGGCGTTCACTGACCTGCAGCAGGACTTGAGCATGTCAGCCAGAACAGAAGCAGAGAAGCCGGAGCAGCCGCTCAGGTTCAGCTGCTGCAGGCCGACGTTGTTCCCAAGACTCCTGCAACAAAGAGTTTGACATGAGTCTGATGACCAAACCAACCGTGAACGGCAAAGTAGCACCCGGAGGCCTTGAAGAGAAGCTCGACTCTGAAGCATGGTGGATATAAACCAAACTACAACCATTTGTTCACCTGATGATGTTGTCTGAGAGCTGCAGACCCTCCAGGCTCAATCGCTCCAGGCGGAGACAGCGGCAGGTGATGCTCTCAAGAGCTGAAATGGGGATGATGGAACTGGACAGGTCCATGTCCAGCAGCTGCAGAGGTCTGGACAAAAAGAGAAAAGGTCCTGCAGTGAAGGAAGGCGTCTGTGGCTCACTGGTGTGTCTTCGTGTCTAATCGCTCAGCTTGAGCATCTAAAAAGTGAGGATAGTGCTTGGAAAACAGGTCTGCAAAAAAAAAAAAAAAAACTGGACCAGATGGTTGTGGTCCAACTGGGGCTGCATGATATGAGGAAAACGTGCAATTTGCAGTATCAGTGATCCATGTTGCGATGATAATAGCAAGCAATAAATTTGCCATTTATTGTGCAGGCCTAGGTCCAACCATCTGCAAAGCTCACTCTGTTCCTGCAAACTGCTGCTCCTCGACGAAGGCGCGCGGGCAGCGCAGGCGGCGGACTCCGGTCCTCAGCACCTGCTGCAGAGCTGGACCCATGTTGGTCAGACCCTGCAGATCCACGCTCTGCCACAGAGACTCGTCAAACCTGATGAAAACACAAGCAGAGTGCTCTCACACCGGCAAACAATCATCACACACAAAGAGGCGCTTCTGGGGTTGAAGCTAATGAAAACTGTGTGGCAGACTGAACATCTGTAGTACTGAAGTCTTTCATGTTCATCAGAATCTCAAAACCTATTTTAAGTTAAAAACCCACTCCGATCTATTTTCTAAGCATCCTGAGGGGTCTTTGATCAGGATTATGCTGCTTTTAGGCAAAACAAAAGGACAGCAGGAGTTCATTCGAAATTCACCTCTGAATTGTGGGCGGGACTGTTGGCGCCGAGCAACACTAAAGCTATCGAGCCATACAGTTTTGAGGCAGATGCCGGCTCGCTCGGACAAAGAACAGAAAGACGTACATGGATCCATTCGAATGCATCAAGAATGGAGCGGAACAGGGAGCTTCTGGCTCGCCTGCAGTGCGTCACAAATACGATCTTTTTCCAACTGCATTTTTTTGTCTGCTCCTTATTTACAACAGTTTGACTAAAGAAATACTCAGAAATGCATTTTTAAGCTTGATTTTCTTCATTCATGTCCTCCGTCATCTGAAAAATGGCTCGAGAACATGTCAAAAACGGCATTTTCATCAGAGTGGGTAATTTAAAAAAAAGAGTGAAAATTCTGAAAAACCAAATAAATCTGCATGTTGAAACTGGGGCTAAAATAGAAAATGAAACTGGACTGCATATTTGTGTGACATTCAGTGACAGAGACTCACGCCAAACGATGCCAGCGTTTACAGACTAAAGAGACTCGAAGGAGGTCCTGAAGAGGAAGGTAGAAGTAGATCCTGAGCAGCAGCTCGTCTGGCAGATGATCCCATGAAATGCCTGTAGGATTGAAGGAGAACAGAGTGAGACAGCTGACATCCCAGCCCTGCAGCCCTCTGAGCAGCAGCCTGATCACCTCCTCTGAAGTCTTTCTTTCTCCTGGGTCTCCTGGCGAGGACAAACGTGTGCTGGTCGTTCTCCTTGCCCTTGCAGGCGGTTCTCTGGTGCTTCTGTGGGGGGGACCACTGCTGGATGAGCTCTGTTGGGGTGCACTCGGTGTCCAGGCCTTGGCTCAGGTGGCCTCTGGACTTGCGCTTGTTGTGCAGCCTGGCGGACTGAGACAGCGCGTGGCTTTGGAGGCCCGCGCGTGGCAGATCCCGCAAGGGCATGCTGGATGGAGAAGAGACAGTTGGAAACGATAGAGTTCGAGCCTTCGGATGAGTCAGTGCTGCGTGGATCTGAACCAGAAAACCTGCAGGAACAGATTCACCAGCTCCTTCAAGACGGGGATCTGTGCGCGCCCGCCATATTTGACGTGGACACAACAACAAGCGACGGGACCGCGCAAATTTTCAAACAAACGCGCCGTCATTTATCTTCCAAAATGCACAGATGCAGCACTGCTGGGGGTTTGAAATGGAAAATGGAATTTCAGCCACAGATGACCCCAATGAATAAAGTTAATCATGAAAAGAGTGGAGGCCTGCGTGGAGAAAAGCGCGGTATCGGTCATCAGCTTGAGTTTTCAGGCAGATCTCTTTGGATCAGCGACTCACTAAACAACAACATGATGTTAGCAGATTTCTCCACAAAAACAACCGCGATCAGCATCCGAGAAATGCCGAAAGATGATTAACACGAGCGATCTGAGCGACCTAGGCTAGTATGTCAACGGTGATGGGAGATGCACGCGCGAAAACATTTCAAAAGTCTAAATAACAGAAAGGATTGTAAATGTGTTTGATAGCGAAGCAGTCTCTTAGCTAAACGTAGCAGCTGTGAAGTCCGTACCTGTCGCTGGACATCTTCTCTGGCGCCTTAAACTGCGGGGATGGATGCCGCTCTTTCCAGTCGGGACTCTTTAAACTCGCCGCCAGCAGCGAGGCGCCCTCTTTCAACTGACGTCATGACGTTCCAGACGTCTGTCACGTCACGTCCTACGTTTTTTGCGGACGATGTGGCATTCAAGTTTAATTCGTTTTTTCTACTCTCTAGCCACATAAGAAAACCTTTTAATGACCTCATTTCGATAAAAAATTAAAAAATAAATTCTGATGGAGGATATTTTTATTTTAAATTAGGCTAAAAATTGTACTTCTGAGTATTTCTTTATTCACATCTTTGTGATTAATGAACAGAGAAAAATATGCTGTTCAGAAAATGTTTTATTTGTGAAGTAGAAAACAAGATGGGCGAGTATTGGGTAAGATAACTGTCAATACAAAACACGTGTATAAATACAAAACTAATACTTTGTGCACAACTTCAAATAAAAAAATATGAATACCACATATAATTTGACGTGTCTGTTTTGAACAGGATTAGTCTTTGTTTTGAATGCAACTCTTGCTTGTCTTGAATACGAAATTATCCCTGTTAACAAACTGTAAATATTCACGGGGTCGTAGGGATACGGAGCCCTCCAGGTGCCAGGGATTAAAAAAGAATTAAAATCTGATAAACCGTGCGCACGGATTAATTTAATTCAATTCAATTTTATTTGTATAGCCCAAAATCACAACAACAGTCATCTCAATGGGCTTCGTACAGGTAATAATAAGGTAAACATAAAATCAAAAGGTTCATGAGTACATGGGATTTAATAGGAAAATACTAAACTGAGCTAACTAAACAGACTAAACTAAGCTAGGCATCTCTGCCCTTAGACACTCCTGCGCAGTAAGGAAAAACTGATTTGAAAAAGAAGAAACCTCTGGGGTGCCAACATGAACGAGGGATCCTCCCCCAGGACAGACAGGCGATGTACCAGACCTCTTAGAGAAGGATGAGCTTACCAAACCCAACAACTACATATTTAAAGTCCAGCAGATGAGTTTCATCCAGATTGAGTTGGGGGGCGGATGGGGGCACGAGACGAGCCGGAGACAGGATGCACAGCCAAGTGTAGGAGCAGTAGTAGAGGCAAGCCCCAGACGAGGTACTTGGTCAGGTACAGGAGCAGGGATGAGCCAACTGGTATCTGGAAGCAAAAGGGAGAGTACATGAATCGCACTGCACCAAACAGAGGCATGGAGAACTAAATGATTAATAAGGATCAAGAATAGAGGAGAGATGGAGAGGAGATGACAAGAATAAAGGAAAGAACCACAACGCACCATAGTTTACCCAGCTTCAAACTTCTAGCAGCCAACTAAAAACTAATTGTTATTGTTAAGTTTAATTTAAACATGTAAGTTTAATATTCTCTGATTACTAGCTTGTCTGGCAATGAGCCTGTCCAAAAAGGAATGTTTTGGGCCTAACTTTGAATGTAGATTAGTACTCCTTGCGCTCGTATTAGATTATTCAATTGTGCTCGTACTGTTGTGCACTCGTGTGCGCAGTGGCGGTTTTTGATATGGGCGAGGTGGGCGGTGGCCCAGGCACTTCATAGGAGCAGCATTTTCTGTGCCGGCAATGTTACACAAAAGGGAATACCTAAGTCAAAGAGGAGTCTTTCAGCTTTTCTTTTGACATGCCTGCAGCAGTCAACACTTTACGCTTTTATTTTGACACGTCTGACAGAGACCGTTGCACCTATTTGTTAATCCTCTCCCCTCTCCACACTTATGGTTAATAACTAAGAGTGAAACAACGTAAAACATCCACATGAAAAGGAATTACGCAGAAGAAAAACCCGTGCTCAACCCAATTTCGATCAGAGCAGGCAATGGGGATTATTTCCCACAATTCCCTGCTCCGACACAGCAGACCCAACGTGCACGTGACCGCCGCCCTCCGCTGCAAGACACTTGCGCCCACACCTCTTTGCGGTAGGTTTTGGAACCTAACAAGTCAAAAAATTTGAGAGGGGGGTGCAACTCACCGGTGGCTGGGTGAATCACACTAACATAGGTGATTTGGTGTCTTTTTCACTCTAACAATCAACTCTAGGCCGCAGCTGCGCGCTCCTGTCATAGAGACGTGTGTCAGAAGCAAGGGGAGGGGTGGTGGGCGCAGGCTGCGAGGAGCGCAGCCCACCTTAACACCTGGATCATCACATGCTGATGGATCACTCAGCAGCTCATGTTAATAATGTCATTATTTACCAACTATTGTAGATATTTTTATTACGTGTCTTTTCTGTCATTTAGTTGGTGTCAGTATTTGACATAAAGACAGCAGGAGAACAGGTGCACTTTATGAGATCATAAATAAACTAATGGATTGAGGTTTATTGAGGATTTCTACTGTTGGTGTTGCACAAAATTAGGGAAAAGCCAAATATTTTTGGAGTAATCCCACTGATGAGTTCTATGATTTAGTTTTTTTAATGTTTTATAAGACCTAAAAATAATATTCACAATAAGTTTTTTTTTATCCAATCCCTCTGATATGTTTCATAAAGACACACACAGGACGTCACACACCAAGAAATTATTGCTAAAATGATGCAGGAGTCCAGCTCTAAAAAATGATAAAAGAGCAAAGAAAACGGAATTTTTTGATTTGTAATTTCTTATTATTAATATTTCCAGGCTTTGTTTCTTTTGTTCTACAGCATGTTCATATTTGTATAATTTTGACAGAATATATTTTTTTGGAGAGCAAAATATGATACGTTATTGAAGCTTTAACTTGAGTTATTCTGGATTAATGTCTCTGTCTGTTTTTATTTATATTTATGTTAAAAAAGTTCCGGCCGGTTGGCTGCCTCGGTCCCGTCGAGGCCTGACCAGAGCTCTTCTAGGGCCGGCGTTTGGGGGTGGGGGCCTGGGCTTGCTCCGGGGGGGGCCGGCGCTTTCTGGCTCCTCTCTCTCTGTGTGGGGGGGGGTGGTGCTGGGCCTGGGGTGTCGGCGCCTCCGGGGGTGGGGCCCCTGGGCTGGGTGGGCCTGGCCCCCTTGCTGGGGGGCGGGGGGGGGGGGGCGGGGGACAGCTGTTTGACCACCGGGGGACAGTCTATCAGCTGTCCCCAAATTACCCCCTTCCTCATATAACCTCATAATAGGGTGAGGGGGTGGGGGGCTTAGCCTGCGATGAGCCTTGGGGGGGGTTTACTAGGCAGTGGCCCCCCTTCTATGGTTGCCGTATGGAGTGGGCCCCCCCTCTTTCGGTTTTATTTGCAACTTAGACATGTAGGGCCTTTGGTAGGGGGGGTGCTTGGACATCACTGCCAGCAAGCAGCGGATGTCCTCCTAGCACCCTACCCGCCAATTTTAACCGCACCTTAGACATTTAGGGCCCCTTTGTTGGGGAGGGTGAGGGGACTTCACTGTGAGTAATCAGGAGATGTCCCCTTAGTGCCCTACCCGCCAATTTTAACTGCACCCCCCTTAGTACACACACCCCTCCCCCCTCAATATATACATCCCAACATAAACACACACACATGCACACACACACCATCTCAAACACACATACACGCACACACATTTTGCAAGGAAGGTGGGACCTGGGTCCATCTGTCCCCTGCCTCTTCCCTGGTGGGGGTTGCGGGCCCCTTTGCAACAGCGGCCGTGTCCCCGGGGTGCCGGCTTCCTGGGCCCGGCGGTGCTCTCTCCGCGCGGTGGGGGAGTTCACATTACATCTGAGCCGGGGGTGTCTGGTCCCTGGGGGGTGGGTTCTGGTCCTTGCTCCTGAGTGCTGGGCCCCGCCAAATTTCCAACTGTGGCCGAGCCTGGTCGGGCCATATTTATAACACCCCTTGTGGGCCCTCTTTTTTTCCCCGGGGTTCCCCCCTCCTGGGCGGGGGCGGCGGGCCCCCTGCCTCGCTCCTCCCTGGACCAACCGTGGGCCGGGCGGATGGCTGCCTGGAGTGCGGAGCGGGTCTCCCTTGGGGGGTCCTGGCTCGTACCTGGGGTTGGAGCGGGGGGATGCCCGGAACTCCTGGGTGGTGGTGGGGTGCTCGTTTGGGGCTGTGGGCGTCCTTCTCCGGTGGGGCTCTGCGTTGGGTTCTCCCGGCGCGGCGGGGGGGCTGCTCTCCTGGTTGGGCTGGGGCGGCGCTCTCTTTCCCTCCGTGCTTCCCTGGCCTCTGGCTCTGGGGGCCTTGCGGCGGCCCTGCTGGCCCTGGCCTGGGTGGTGGGCTTGGTCGCCCGGGCGGCGGTTGTTCGCTGCCGGTTCCCGTGTGGCGTTGGGGGGATTCCGGCTGCCGCTGCTGCTGCGGTGGGGGTCTTGGGGTGGGGATGGCTGGGCACTCTCCCTCCTTCTTTTCACGTTCCACCATCCATTTTAGAAGAACATAAAACCTCACCTGAGCACTGGTGTTAGCTCACCTTTGCACTAATAGCTTGCATGACTGAATGACTGAAATATTTTACACTAGTTGGTTTTAAGGCATAAGTATGCGTGTGAACACTATCTGTTTTGTGTACATGTCGACAGGTGGACATTTTTGCAGCTAGCAGGTGTGTTTATAACATTTGAGTGTGTGTGTGGACGGGCCCCGCCCTTTTTGTACTCCATTTGAACCTTACCATAATGATTAACAACCAGTAAACTTGTTGCTTTATGCTGCTTCATGGTCTTATCCCCCTTCCCCTCCTATTATCACCCCCTACCCCCCCCTCTCTCTAGCGTCCCTCTCTCTTCTTCCCCTCTTTCCTTTTCCGTCCGGTCCAACACCAAAGATTTTCAGACATGACTGAAATTAAAAAAGTTTGGCCTCAATTACAAAAGGGGTTTATTCAGACATACCTTTGGTTTGTCAGAAGATTAATAACCCCTCTTGTTAAAGCAAAATATGTCCAACACAAGAGGCCCTCAGCTCTCATCTGTCTGCCCAGCTGTTGGACAGGACAAGTTAAAAAAAAAAAAAAAAAAAAAAGTTCCGTATTAAAGGTTTAAAAGGTTTAAAAGTTTAGCTTTAGTGTGTTCAGTAAATGTTTATCTTCTTCAGCCCAAAACCTAAAGTGTGTTTTTAATTTAACCCCCCAGTGCGACTGATTTTGACCCCCCTGTAATACAAGTTTATGAAATTCATGCATTTTTGTGTAAAATGGCTAAATAGAAGATAGGGAACACAAAAGGATGTTGTCAAATTTTGTATGTGTGTGTGTGTGTGGGGGGGTTACTTGCCCACTGCATGTGCGTTCACACATTGCATGTGCATGTCTCTGAGCAGAGCAGCCGGACTTGTAGCTTCGTGGGGGAGGCTTTGGGCTGCAGTCCGTCACTCTGCCGGACTTTGGAGAACCGTGTCTCCCGGGAGATTCGTATCTCCAAGCAGAAAAGTGGCTTTGAGACAGGCGGAGGCGGCTTTTATAATTAACAGTCCTGAGAAACCGTGCAAACAATCATGTGAATTTGTGTTACCAGTCGGGACCAGACAAAATAAAGGCTGATGTTATTCCAGTTTAAGCTCATCCGCGGCTAAAATGTTGTTAGCACGTATTAACCTAATTCTAACCTTTCTTCGGGTCAGTTGGACCAAGAAAAATGCACTGGCACCACGGATATAAAAAAATATAAGCAAACATGCACCTGATAACATGCTCATGATAATTCTGACCAAGAATTGAATGTCTGTAACATTTCACTCTGCACAGATTGAAAAACACTTGTTACTCTTACATCTATTACCAACCACTTACCAAATAGTTTAAATCAGGAGGACCATGAGGCATTTAACATCAGAAATTTTCTAGCAAGATTTTGTGTATTGTCACTTGGAGCTTTTTTAAGTTTATGATTAAACCACATTTTCTGTGAAGTTTTGTTTTTTAGAACCATTAAAGACCACAGACTCCTCTTTCTTAGCTCTTCTAATGCACTTTGCTTTTTCTATTAATCATAAGCTACATCCTTTATGCTCACTTTGTGCTTGACCTTTTATGTTGACGTTTTCTACAACCCATAGGATTTTTAAAATGGCTACAGAACAAAAAAGAGGACTTTCTCATGACTTTAGTTGTTATTTATTTATAAATAGACCAGGTATACTCACAGTTAAGCCAGGCAATCATGTTGCATCTGTCATGACTTTTTTCCTGCAGTTTTTTCATGTGCTGTACTGTCATCTTGCTTTCATTTGATCCATTTTAAATTACAGCTTTAGGGTAGTCTGGACGTGCAAAAGTCACTATCACCCCATAAAACCTAATTTCAGAGACTAAGCAATTTGAGGTTTATGATGACCCTAATTCAAAAGTAATGCAAGAGTCAGATAATAAGTCATTTGTAATGTAAAAAAATAATTGTAGCTTTTAAGGCAATCTGTAAACACCTTTTTTACTTTTAGTAATTGTATGTCAGTTTGTAATCTGAATATTTTTTACTATTACACCCCTCCATTAACTTCTTTGTACTCTTTAGTATCGACAAACTGGAAAAACTTGTGTCAGGAATTGATGTTGCTCAGTGTAAAAGCAGAAAACCAGTGTTTCTCTGCCATTGTTTTTACTTCACCTTCCTTGAGTTTCTTGTAATTCTGACCATAAAACCAACCCCTTTTTTGATTATTTTTTCTTAACCCTCCTGCTATGTTCATTTGTGAGGAACAGAGATGATGTTCCTGGGTCAATTTGACCCGGTGCATGTTTTATTAATTAAAAAATGTCTGAAACCCAAAAAAATCCTAACAAGCAGTGTGAATGTTTCATTACTAACTCCATTACTAATTATTCTATACATGTTGAAACTTTTTTTTTCATTTTACACTACTGTATTACTTTTGAGAGACCAAAATATAAAATACAATAGTTTTATATAACATTGAAACATAATCTTGAAATTTTGTTTTGTGTACATGCACTGTGAACCAGAAAAAAACAAAATCACAATACAACAGACAAGCAATTGCAATATAAAGTCATGTGTGTGTGTCAGTGCACATCCACAGCACAAGAGTGAGCAGTCATCACACTGTGCCAAATGTGCAAATTAATTTTGCACATTTGGCACAGGTCATACTTGTCTTGACCTGGATCCTGTCTCCGGCTCGACTTGCGCCCCTGGCTGTCCCCCCAACTCCATTTGGATGAAGCTCGTCTGCTGGACTTTAAATATGTAGTTGTAGAGTTAGATAAGTTAATTGTTCTCTATGAGTTCTGGTAAATTGCCTGTCCGTCCTGGGGGAGGATCCCTCCTTCATGTGGACACCCCAGAGGTTTCTTCGTTTTTTCCGGAATCCGTTTTTTTAATTAGGAGTTTTTCCTTACCGCGAAGGAGGGTCTAATGGCAGGGATGTCCATTTAGTTTACTCTGTTTAGTTAGTTTGATTTAGTATTTTCGTACTGAATTCTATGTATTCATGATCCTTTTGATTTTATGTTTTACTTTGTCAATTATCGATATGAAGCCCATCGAGACGACTGTTGTTGTGAATTTGGGCTATACAAATAAAGTTGAATTGAATTGAATTGAATTGAATTGAATTGAATTGAATTGAATTGAATTGAATTGAATTGAATTGAATTGACATGGTCACATGAGTCACTGCCATCCTAGTGGGCCCTGGCACTGTCTTTATTATGTTTTCTGCAGACAGGTTTGTCTGACACATATTTGGGGATGAAGACCAATGTATTTCACCATTCTTTGACATGAATGTCTTGCTTGGTGGAACAGGAATATCAATTCCCTCATCTGGTTCAAAATCAGAATCATTAGAATCAGAATTTAGCTGAAGATAGTCTTCTTCTGATCATGATCAGTAATGACTTCCAGAGCCTCCTGGACTGTCATCGTTCTGCTTCTGCTGCTCATTTTGTAAAGGTCTGCCTGTGTAATGTTGGAAGGACTCCCATGCAGAGAATCTTTTATATGTTTTTCCCCCTCCCCTGTTGAGTTTTCCTGCAAGAACATAAATGGTTTCTGTCAAAAGTCATAACACCTATGCACTTGTGTGTGGGTGTGTTTGTGTGTGTGTCTATGTGTGTGATTAGGATGAAATATGTCTCACAGCTGCAAATAAAGGAAAACTAATAATAATAAGTTATCATTGTACCTCCAGTTTGACTGCTGGGTCAAACTGACCTGAACAGTATCTATGTGATATAAACATGCAGGGGGGGTTGCACATATGTGAGATGAACCATTTTCATAATATATGTTGATTATGCTAATTAAGGCAAGTAGAAGAAGTTTCATGCTGAAAAAATACTTTTAACTATTTTTGCTAGGTGTTCAAACTTTAAAACGGGTCAATTTGACCCAAAATAATGCATAGTTGTGTAAGTAACCATATCTTGCCTTTAAGTTTTTTTTTCCTGGTTGTTACATGTGGGTGTTCTAAATTGGTAGATAAAACACAAATTGCTCTATATTGAGACATCCAAAGATTATTCATTGAAAGGAATGAAAAACAATCAGTAATTCACGTTTTATTTTTGTTTTTTCTTGTAATGTAAATGACTGGTGCACTGGGAAGGATTAATGCAAAGATTGCATTAATTGTTACTGTGCATTTAAAAAAAATCTTGTTTGCTTTGTGGGTAGACTTTGTGTGTTTCTGTCATTTTTTCTTTTTGTTGTCTGATTATTTTTTCCTCGAGTTAAATCCTTTTAAAACTAAATCCAACAAATGTTTCCTGTCAGAGGTATGAAATGCATTCTGCACACAACACTTTCCTGTTAAAGACACAAAATGTCCTACTCTCCATTGTTAAAGTAAACACATGGATTTATGGGAATCCCAACAGAAAACTTGCATCATATATTTCTAATATTACTTTACTCCGGACCTTTTTATGTTTTTCTAAAGAAAGAAAATCCAACAAAAAGCAACTAATCATTTTAACAAATCAAAAACCTCTTGTGTAAAATAAAAATCGTTATCTTGTATTTCATTTTAGAAAATCAAAGATTTATGGTACCTGAAGGATAGATTTGAAAAATTTAACTTCAACAGGTTGACACATTTTAGTCTTTTGAAAATCCATCTAAGTTTGAACTAAGAATCATGGGTCTGATGCCAAACTGCAGCAGTGGCTCAGAATCAGATGGTTGAACAGGTCAATCAGGGGATTGGCTGTTCAATCAGGGGATTGGCTGTCCCCTCTCTGTCCTCAAGGCAAAAAGGCTTTTTTTATTATTCAGTGAGGGGAGAGGAAAACATACAAAATACGTCAATAGACTGGTGTGTTTTTGTTTAGTCTGCATTGCAGGTGTCGTGTCTCCAGAAACACTCCAGTACAGAAAGAAAACAGACCAAAAGTCAAAAACAGGCCTACTGGTGACCTCGGCACATATTATCTGCTACTAAGGGCAGGAATTAAGCATATATCTGAAATACAATAGACATGCATATTTATAATGCATTGAATGCATAATAACAAGAACATAGAAAATATAATAGAACCCCGGAAATGCATAATGAAAAGATCATAGAAAATATTATGGAAACCCTGTTGACCTCCACACCAGCCTACAGACAAAGACTCAAACGGGTTCAGCTCTGGACACCTGAGACTGAGAGCACACTGCAGGACTGTTTCATGACAACAGACTGGGATGTGTTTAAAGCTGCAGGCACTGTGGAGGACTCTTCTGTCAGCATACAGGATTATGCTGGCTATGTGACTGAGTACATCAGCACTTGTGTGGAGAACATTGTGCCCAGCATCCAAGTCAGGAAGTTTCCTAACCAGAAGCCCTGTATAAACGGCCATGTACGTCTCATGCTGCGTGCTCGCTCCACTGCATTTACACCTGGCAATGAGTCTGAGTACAAAGCTGCGAAGTACGGCCTGAGAAAGGCCATCACAGCAGCAAAGAGGCAGTACAGAGAGAAGCTGGATGGCTTCTATTCCACTGCCGACTCTGGCCACGTGTGGAGGGGTTTGCAGCACATCATGGACTACAGCAGCACCATCAGTGCTGCAGACAGCCTGCCCGACGACCTCAATGCATTCTACACCCGCTTTGAGATGTCCAGCCCCCACACAGAGGGACCAATACACTCTTGCACCATTACACCCCCCTCACCCCCACAAGTCGCCTCATCAGCCCAGGTTTACAAAGCTCTGAGGAGGATTAACCCACGCAAGGCGGCAGGACCAGAAAACGTTCCTGGATGAGCCCTCAGAGCATGTGCTAACGAGCTGACAAGACGTTCTCACCTCCATATTCAACCTCTCCCTCAGCCTGCTTCAAGACCACCACCATTGTTCCCCTCCCCAAGAAGAGGCCTCCCACCTGCCTGAATGACTACAGGCCAGTAGCACTCACTCCAATCATTATGAAGTGCTTTGAGAGAGTGATGCTGACCCACATTCGGAGCAGCATCCCAGAAACACTAGACCCCCTGCTGTATAAATAACGGCCCAACAGGTCCACCTCAGATGCCATTGCTGCAGCACTGCACACCTCCCTGTCACACCTGGAGAGTAAAGACTTCTACATTCAGATGCTCTTTATCGACTACAGTTCTGCATTCAACACGGTCGTTCCCCACAAACTGTTCTCCCTTGGAATACACCCCATCATCTGTGACTGGCTCCTGGACCTTTTGACTGGCAGGCCTCAGTCTGTTAGAATAGGGGACAGGACTTCAGGCAGCATCATCACGAACATTGGCGCACCACAGGGCTGTGTTCTCAGCCCCATCCTCTACACCCTGTTCACCCACAACTTGTAATGGCAGGTGGGTGGAAGATGGAATCCAAATGCAGACATTACGTTCCAGGTAACAAGTTTTATTTTGACCAGAATGAGGATGGCAGGCTGGCAGTTTTGCATGCAGGCAGCTGCATGGTTGAGTCCATCCTGACCAGCTACATCACAGTGTGGTATGGCAGCTCTACCCCCATGGACCGCAAACGCCTGCAGAGAGTGTTGAAGACTGCGTCCAAGATCACCAGGACTCCTTTGCCCTCGTTGCAGAGCATCTACAAGCATAGGATCCATTGTAGGAGAGTTTCCTCCATCATCAAGGACCCCACCCACCCCCAACGTGGTCTGTTCACTCTCCTCCCCTCGGGACGGAGGTACAGGAGTGTGAAGTGCAGGACCACCAGACTCAGGAACTCTTTCTATCCCCCTGCCATCAGACTCCTTAACAGCTGACAGGAGTCTGGAAGACAAACTGCACCTTGCACATCCTCATTAGTTGCTGCTGTTTATTATCACTATCTTAGCACATTTAGAATTTGCATAACATCTTGTGTTTGGTTTTTTTGTGTGTGAATGTTTTGTGTGAATTTTCAAGTTCCTGTATACTTGTTTTGGCATTCGGAGCAGACAGCAAAGTAAGAATTTCATTGTGCAGAGAAACCCGTTTCTTAGTGTGCACATGACAATAAACCCCTTTGAATCTTTGAATCTTTAATGTCAATGTTTGCCATTACGTTTTTTAGAGCATATCTTTCAATTACTTTCACACTCTAAGTAATCCAGAAAGGCTGGCAAAGTTTTGAGAAACAAATATTTTTCTTCAATTTAATGGGAGTTTCATAAAATACTTTTGTGAACATTACAATCTAAAAAACAGAGATGCCATGTTCAGTTCCCTTTTCATGTTTAGTTCCTGTTTAAAGTCATGTGAACCACTTTTTTGCCAGTAGAGGGCATTGTTGAACATCAGAAGCATGTGGTTTTGAAGGTAAATGCAGTGAAGCAGAATGAGATGTTTGAACACACTGAGGAGAATCAGTGATGATGTTGGTAAAAGGATGCTGAGGTTGGAGCTACAAGGAGAGAGGCCTAGAGGAAGACCATGAATTTGAAGTTCATGAATCTGAAGGTGGTTGGTGTGAGCGAGGAGTATGCAGAGGAGAGGATGAAAGAAGGTGGATGATTTACTGTAATGACCCTCAAAGGAAGCAAATGAAATCCAAAAAAGATGGAGGAAACGCTGAACTCTAAAATTGACAAGAACAAACACCGCATTTGTTTTTTGAAATGAGCAGCTTTATTACTACATGTTGAAAGAATCTAAATGTCAGTTCATCCATCCGTTTTCTTAATGGATATATATCCCTATCCGGGTCAGGGTGTTACCGGAGCCTTTCCCGGCTACTGTTGAGCAAAGGTGGGGTACATCCTGGACAGGTTGCCAGTCTGTTGCAGGGCCAAATACTCACACACACACCAAGGGGCGCTTTAGAAAAACCTATTAACCTAAGAAGCATGCCTGGAGAAAACCTATGCGTTAAACAAGGAGAAAATGTAAACTACACAGAAAAAAATATGTTCTTTTTCATTGTTCTGTTAAATGTGTATACTTTTGTATTATTGTTATTGCTCCTGTCACAGAAAGTTACTGTTTCTGAAACAGTTCCTTCCAATCAGCTAGAAGGGGTCAACCAATGCATCAGCCAGGCAGATACATCAAAGATAATGACAACACATGTGAAGACAAGCTGTGATGACAGAAATAGGGGAAAGAAGTGTGGTTCCAAGAGTAAAGAAACCGTAATTCTGCCTTGTTTTATACCAGGAAAACATATGAAGGTTATGGAATATGAGAAGCTGCTTAGCAGCAAAGCGCTGAAGGAAAACTGCAGGGCAGGTCTTTTTTCTTGTGTGTTGTCTGAGCTATCTCACAACACAAAAACCCCTGCCTTGGGTGGCTGCCTGGAGCGTGGGGCGGGTCTCCCTTGGGGGGCCTTGGCTCGTGCTTGGGGTTGGGGTGGTGGGATGCTCAGAACTCCTGGGTGGTGGTGGGCTATTCAATTTTTTATTCAATATTATAAACAATGCATCTGTTTATTATTTCTGTCTCTTTTTTTTAATTAAACATTTAATTGACAGTTTTTAAACTTAGGTGAGTGATGGAGTTTTTTAATTTTTTTTTATTTTGACGCATTTGGTTTTACCTAAAGTAAAAATCAACATCAACCACACATATCAGTCATAAGCCACCTAGTCTACCAATCACTGTTTGGTGTGAGCTCTGATATTTCAATTTCTACATTAGAATCTCTTTTAACCCCTTGACCATCTATTGACCCAAATATACATCAAATCACTTCAGCTCCAAAATTACTGTAATTTAATCTCTATTTCAAAGCAGAAACATCTGTGAGGTTTTTTTCAAAGTGGAGTTAAATCCAGGGGACAAGCGGTTAAGATGCTGAGCCTCTGCGATGTGTAAAATGTGTTATTTATGCAGCATGTTGCTTGCAGTCTGAAAACCTTTATTAAACCCACAATATTTTTTTTAGATTATGCTCTATTCAACTGACAATTACACACTTCTGAAATGAGTTTGAAAAAACGTTTCATTCAAAAAATGTATATAAATGCAAACAGAACAACATAGAACAAGAGTCACATGAAAACATGTCAAATTGTTTTTACTGAAGACATCTTGAGCATTTCTCTAATCACATATTTTCTCACACAAACGTTCCAACCACATTTTGAAATGTTCTTTGGTTTCTTTTGTTTTATTTCTGCTCTCTGCTATGAAAGCTGGGTATTATAGCAAGGAGCCTAAATCAGGTGATAAAGTAAGAAGATGAAAGCGCTCCTGGCTATAAGTACTAGTAGAAAAAAAAAGAACTGACTCTGTCTGAGGCAGTCACTGGTGAGTACAAAAGCTACATAAAGTAACTTAACTGTAGACATCTACAGAATTTTGTTTTATAATAAAGAGCTGTTAGAAAAAGAAGGGATGTGAGGCTGTTTGTTGCGTTTTTTGAAATGTTTGTTTAGCTGTCAGGACTCGGCCTGCTGTGTGGCTTTACTTTGTTAAATTGTCAATCTGTGACTTTTGTTGTATTAATTAATTTACTGGGCTTGGTGGTTTAATTTAGTTCTAGGGTAAAAGAGGGACGTTAGGTAGTTTGTTTTATTCTAAATAAATGTTTGTAGAGCTGGATCTCTTTTTGCTAGCTGTGTAGCTCTCCTTGTGCCTTTTCTGGGCTTTATGGTTTAACCAATAGGATCTCAGGCTGGTCGCTATTTTCTGTTAAAATTGTTAAAGACCAACTTCGATGAAAGTTGTGTTTTTAGTGTTTTTAAAATGTTCTTATGGCTTTTTTCTGATGATGGAGGATATATAGAAATCAATTTAGCCTAAAATTCCATTTTTGCGAATTTCTTTAAAAAAATTAACAAAAAGATGCAGTTGAAAAAAAGAGCGTATTTGTACATATGGAAAATACAATCGACCCCATTCGGATACGTCCACTTATAGACAACTAGATCCATGTATGTCTTTGCTTTCCTCATCCGAGCTGGAATCTGGCTCAAAACTGTATGGCTGGATAGCTCTGATGTTGCTTGCAATTTTTGTTTCAGCAGTAAGGTTAAGTTGAGGGTGAAAGGGGCTGTAAGCTAGTGAAAGAACGAAAATAGCTGAATTATTGGTGAAAGGAAGGGGGGCAGGGTTGCTCCACACCAATGGTATCCCCCAAAACTCAGAAGTGAATTTCTATGAAACTCCTGCCGCTCTGCAGAAACTATGTCCTAGAATATGACAGGTTTTAAAACATCATAATTATAATTAAAATACCACTGGGAATGTTGTTAAAAAAGATCAAAAGATGGTTGGGGTGAGTTTAAACAGGGTCACTTCTTGTTGGTTTATTATTTTAGCTGATTCGCTGGCTTTTACATCTATTCTATATTTTCATCTCTTCTGGTGGAGTCTGACTTAAACCGGATTGGTAGCTAGCTGGTTAATATATTGTCTTAATTAAACTTGGGGTATGGATGCAGACAAAGAAGGGAATCCGGAACATACTGTTGAGCTTTCTCACTGTTGTGAGCTAAACTCAACCAAACACAATCTGTTGAGAGGGTTCCCACCCGAAGACTAATGACCCTCTTGCACCCTCACTTCCAGAACAGTTGTGCATTATTTTAAGTTGTAGCTTACTATTGTTAGGATGTAAAATGACATATGACTTTGCAAGAAAAAATCCTCCTTTCAAGGTAGACAGAATCAAGATAAAATCTGAATATCTTTTTATGGATTTTATTTATTTTTTGAAAGTTTTGCATGATGTTTTGTAAGATATGAATTTTTCAAAATAAAAATCAGAAGTTGCAAAAACACAATGACAAAGAATACATCCTGGTTTTGTGACACTGTCTTTGCACAACACAATAAAAAAGGTCAATGCATTCATCAGTGTCCTGCACTGAACACAAAGAGCATCAACATGAAGTAAATACATAGAATATTAGCACAAAAACAGTTGAGTACTTTGGAGATTGTTTTGAATGACAGCGAAGCACCATTAGTACTACAACTATAAAAATAGTACTATAATGTAAGAAAATGTAGAAAAAGCAGTTTGACTTTTTAAGATAACTACTACGTCACATTTCTCTAAAAATTGAGTAAACAAATGAGTTACATTTAAAATAATCGTACCATCTAAGGTTCTGGCTTTGTCTTTCCAGAAAACCTTTGTCAACCCTTAACAATTTAAACCTGAGGACTTCTCCATTCATTATGGAAAATGCAGAGGAGTTAACGCACCACCCAGATGGGGGTGCATTAACCAACATCTCGATAAATATTTATCTGCTGTTAAAGTCTGAAATAACATGCAACATGACCTCTGATTTGATCACATCAGAGCTTGCACAATAACTCCTCTACTAAAAACAAATTAAAGAGCTTAAGACCAGACCTTAATGGCTTTGCAGAAAAAAGGTGCGTTCATGGCGGGGAGCCCGGAGAAAAGCCACACATGTACACTGAGACCTTTACACACAGAAAGGTCCCAGCTGGGGTTTGAACCGGACCTTCTCACTTTGAGGTGAGAGCGCTAACCAATGCACCATCATGTTTTAATGCAAGATTGTGTTTCCTGATACCAACCATTTAAGCTGGTTCCACATTGATATGATGATAAAAAGATAAACATTTTGGCCTAATGGGGTGTGTGCCAACTGTAATTTACAATAAAATGAATATACGGTAACATAAAATGTATATACCGGTATACATTTAAAAAACAACATGGAGAGCAGCAGGTAATGATTATGAAGTCCTTACCTACCGATGTCTATCTTATGCCTGTAAATAACAAATACATTAGTCTCCAAACAGCCTGAGAGGTTTTCATGGTGTTATACTGTCTGATTAATAAAGTGCTCAGAATCATAAATCATTTGTACAAAGCAGCAGAGCAATGAAAGAAGTCCATGCCGATTAGGCGGGGGTAACCTTCCAGCACCTTCAACGCCACAGGGTCAACTTTCCAGTAGTGCCGCCCACTCAGGAAATTAGCATAGCCTGTTAGAGGGTGACATAGAACAAAATAAACTATAAGCTTCTGTGTAACTAGGAAGTGAGGAAGTCAGAAGGGATGAAACCGATCCATGTCCTCACCGTTTTGATCAAGAAAGGCTCCATCAATGTGACTGGGCAGTCCTAGCCACTCGTGCATGCTGCGAGGACGGACGTCCTCAACTCTGTTTTCTTGGACATTGAACTTCCAATAAAAGGACGACTTAAAGAAGTAAACTTTCTCCACGTGATCCTCCTCCCACTTCAAAGCTGCATGGATGTCTGTCACAGGAAGACCCAACCGCTGGACCGAGTCGGGTCCAGTTATCTTCCTCTCAGCGTCAAACACCCAATACCTGTCACCTTCCACAGCCATAGGAAAAACAAATCTGATTAAAATGTGGATGATAACCATTAAAGTGACCAATTTACATTTTTCCACTGTAGCAAATCACACAGTATGGGTCTGGTTGGAAAATAATCATCTGTGCAAATCAAAAATTCCAGTATGCATGTAAATTCTTGAGAAATAGCTCAGCCTTTTTATACCAAGCTGGTTAACATGCAGTTGAACTCAAAAGAAAGAACATGCGATGTGTACAGAACAAATTCTAGATTAAAACATGACCTGCTGAACCGTTGAGACCCTGCTTATCCCAGTGATAACAGTTATCAAGCCTGCAGGGTTCTTTCTTCCAGGAGAGCTTAGCTTCTATTATGCAGTTATAAGCCACATAAAACATTACCACTGCTGACATTAACAAAAATACAAAGAGACTAAATCAGGGGTCTGCAACCTTTAAGGCTAAAAGAGTCATTTGGTCCAGCTTTTTACTGACCGAAACCCAGAAAGAGTATGGAAAGTTCAGGAAAATACGCTTTATTTATGTTTTTGTTTTCATTTATATAATGCGGCTTTTGAATGTTTGCAAAGAATTGAATTATGAAAGTATTATATTTTTCCATATAAAACAATTTTATATTGTATTTACTTTTGACAACAGCACATGCAAGTTCTTTTCAAAATAAAATACACCGTGTCAAAAAGTTCGTCCTGCTGCAGCAGGTTTACTTGAACTAAAAATGCAAGAAAGTCATACGTGGTATTTTCTATAATTATGACTTAGGTGCAAATCCATAATTTTTCTCCTTTTATTACTGAATATACTGTAGACGTGACAATATTAGTGTGGAATCCAATTTAAAAACTAAATCTATATTGTACATGGAAATGGAATTCTGTACTTTAAGAGATTTGTCTCAGAACAGCAACTGTGTTGTGCAGCAGAAGATTTAAGCTCAGAATAATTAAACTTAAATAAAACAAATTAACCAGAGCTACAAACTCGTTATTTATTTAAATTGTTAGCATTTTTCATTAAAGCCAAAGAGCCACAATGGAGGAATAAATGTGGATCCGGAGCCCCGGGTTCCAGACCTTTGGCTAAAGGTCTACAACCTTTGGATGACACCAAAGTTTCTGCTACCAAGTCCCCACCTTCCATTCCTAAATATGACACAAGCTAGGAAACACAAAAAGTTGTGGTTCCACCAAAGACAACTAGGGGCAGTTTGCTGAAAGAAATGATTTATGTCAACTCTGGGGGAGATCTCTTTTTTTTAATTCTGCCATTTGCTCAAGCCTGTATATTTCGGAGCATGATTATGTGATTAGCAGGTGGGATGTCTAATGGGTGAACCCAACAAATCATTAAACTTTGCTTTGTCTCACCCATTTCCATTTAAGTAAAACAAAAAAAAAAGCCCTGCTGGTAGAAACACGTGTCGCAGGCTATGAGGCAAATTTTCGTTGACAGAAATGTTGAAATTGTAGTGGCGGTCTTGTGCATTTTAGGTCTGTTAGCAGCAGGGGATTGTGGGATGTGGGATGATGATCTTCTTAGGGCTCAGCATGAGCGTTTCTGTTTGCCCACGTTTCTTTTCATATAGAAGTTTTGTTGTTCCACCTTAGTTTATTCTTCCTGTTATGTTGGTTCTTTATGTTGCACCATGAGTGTAGAAGGGAGAGAGGTTGATGACCGCTGTGCAATGTTCAATGTGGTGTGTGTTCAAAATAAATGGGCTTGATAGGCCGGAGAGATGTTGCGCTCTCAGCTTATCTTTTTGCTTCCACTTCTCTGAGACCGTTCGGAGTCGTGTGCTGTATGGCAGTGGTCCCCAACCTTTTTGTCACCGCGGACCGGTACAACGCAAGACACGTTTACCGCGGACCGGGGGGGTGCAACGCAAGGCACGTTTACCGCTGCCTGTTAAAGGCATATTTCCCTTTTTTAGCGGGTGCAGGTTCCTCTTCTGTCCCTTCATGTGACCGTTTCCCCTTGTCAAAGCAACTTTCTAAAGAAGTTTGTTTTTTTGCTCATTTTGGTTGTTTGGGTTTAATTTTAGCGGGGTGTATCACGTGATGTTTGGTGTCGCGACTTTGACGTGCATTAAGTGTGACGGATGTAACAGAGAGAATCCGGTCAATTTTCAAAATAAAACGTTTTTTTTCGAAAAAAACAATAAAATGGAAATTATTTTTTCTTTCTGTGCGTCCCGGTGACAAGTGTCCCGGTCCGCGGCCCGGTGGTTGGGGACCACTGCTGTATGGGACACGGACAGTTCTCCAGCGCAGCTAGTTGATTGACAGCTCAATATTTTTGACAGCTTGGCTCCCATATCATTCATTCATTCATTCATTTTCTTAACAGCTTTTTCCCTTTTGGGGTCACGGGGCTGCCGGAGCCTATCCCGGCCACTTGTGGGCGAAGGAAGGGGACGCCCTGGACAGATCGTCAGTCTGTCGCAGGGTAGAATGTCCGCAAACACACACCCATTCACTCTCACACTCACACCTAGGGACAATTTAGAGTTGCCAATTAACCTACGAATTAGTATTACAAATTTATTCTACACATTCTTACAGCATTGGTAAACGTTAAAAATGTTTGTGTCTTGTTTGTCCTCCTACAGAAACCATTTAAAACAAAAAATACATTTCTCTCCCCCATCTTTTTACATTTTCAAACATTTTTGAAAATGCTCCAGGGAGCCACTAGGGCAGCGCTAAAGAGCCGTGGGTTGCCGACCCCCAGGTTAACCCAAAAGTGTAGACAAGCCTGCTCAGCTGTAAAGCGGGCCACCTGACTCTTCCAGAATCTTTCAGCAGAAATAAATATGACACAATATACATATATATACACATATGACCTGCATCAACTTGAGAAACTTTGGGCATCAAGTTTCCTTTTTTACCTTGGAAAAACCAGATGTTGCCCGACTTGTCCTCATATGCTGCATCGATGTAGTCAGGAATACCTCTCCAGTGTCGTGAAGACAAGGCTGGATAGCCACCCTGTAAGTGTCCATGACGGATACGCCAAACATACTGAGACTTGAAGAAGAAGAGCTCTCCTCTGATCATGGACACTGCGTCAAAGTTGGTTCTGCAGGCATCCGGCTGGAGAACATCAACACATCCCACAGATATTTTTGTCTATGAACTTATGCATATTGATGAATAGAAGGCCGGTTCAACTTTTAGGTAAAATCTTCTCACCAGTTCAGAGCTGATGTCATTGGTCTCTGTGACCTCAGGCGGTCTGTGCACAGGCGGCCCATACAAATGCTGAATGCCTCTCTTATCATCATCACTAAGCTGCAGAGGGTAAGAGTCACTGTAGAAAGGACACATCACCGCATCGGGGTCCTGAGAGTGCTGAAGGCCCAGAACATGGCCGAACTCATGAGCAGCCACCTGCAGGAGATCAGTGCCTTAAAAAGAATGGAAGAGACGATGAGGTTAAGTCACTAAGATCATCTTTTAGTAAAGATTTCTGTTTGCAAAAAAACTAGATAAACTCACCTACACTGTTTCCCACTGTCCAGTGTTCATCAAAGTCAAAGTGGACTTCTCCTTCTCTGTGTGTACGGGGGAAGAAAGCATGGGCCAGTATTCCTCCAGGACCATCAAATGGTAAGTTGTCCCCATGCCAGTACCTGAGAGACAGACAGGAAATACTGGGTTCTCTCTTTGAACACCAAAGACCTTTGATAGTTTTCAAACCAAATTTACACCTTTGGTTCAACAGCAGAAAAACTCAGTCTAAATCTGAGGCTCAACTCTTGACCAGACCTTTCTTGTTGTCCTTGGTTTCAATGTGGTTGTGTTCTTTTTTTATACCAGTTTAGGTTCTGTTACTGCTCAGTAGATTTGGATAACTTCTTGTTGTCAGGAAGCAAAACTGGATTCTAGAGAAGCCATTAGAAATGGCTTTCCCAAGACCAAGACCATACCAGAAGGAACATCTCACGACATCTACTGGGGTCATTCAAAACCTTCTACCTCAGTAAAGAGGTGATTTGGGGGGTCTTTTCCCTTATGATTATCCAGCCATTCATTTTCCCATCGTGCATGATCCTTCTGGGGGTCAAGGGGTTGCAGTAGCTTATACCAGCAACTGTGGGCCAAAGGTGGGGTACACTCTGTGCAGGTCACCAGTCCATCAAAGGGCAACACAACAACACTCATATTCACACCTGGATTAATTTAGAGCAATTAGCACTGAGCTACAATGACCTACAATGCATGTTTATGGTCTGTGGGAAGAAGCCAGATTGCATGTTCTCTTCATGGATGCACAAGGAGAAAATGCAAACTCCACACAGAAAGAACCCAGCTGAGATTTGAACCAGAGCATTCCAGTTGTGAAGATTCATGGACCGTGTATCGAGATGCGTATCAAACCATGTGAGAGGGTGAGATTCATACCCTTAATTGAAACACATAAAATCATCATATCATTTTGTTAGCTTTCCAAATATAGCTTCTTAATGCCTGCCTGATTCAGATTTTTTGCATTTTGTTGTAGTTAGAATAAAAATCCGTGAAAAAAAAGGCAGGATGAAATGAAGTAACTGCTACAGCTGAAAAAACGTACTGGACACTAGAAAGCTAATCTTTATTGTGGGTTTATTTCATCCTGTAAAAACAGGAAATGTAGTTTTGGAATCATGGTTGTGTTTTGCAACAGTGCAGGAGCAAACAAGGAGAAGTTTACAAAGCATGCAAAAGCATTTTTTCAGGTAAAGGAATGATACCGTTATGCAGAAACAAAAAAGAATCTGAGAGCAGAAAGGAAGGCTTTTTTTCCATGTCTTGTTAGAAAAAAGCTAAATGGGGTATTGAAAACAATAAATAATCCAAGGCACAAGCTGTTATATCACGTAATCCAGAGCTAATGCGATGAGATGAGTTCAAATAACAATAAAAGTTGCAAAAGTGAGTCATGAAAATAACTTATTTCTAGATAAAGACTTCAAAGTGACGTATGGCTTTTTCAATTGAACTGGCAGAGGTAGGAAACCTGTTTTGACAGAGAGGTAACATGATCCTGCCACAGGGATTAATCAGACCATATAAAATGTCGCTGGAGGCTCAACATAAAAATTCAGCCTGGCTTTACAAAGCATTGAATCATTTATTATCCAGGCTAGTTGGCCCCTACAACTAGTAAAAGGAAAAGGCCACATTCCAGGTAACAATGTTTTGAATTCCATAACATTTCTCTGTTTTAAGTTAGACTAGAGATGTGATATGTGTTGAAAATTGTGCTGCATCCACCAAAACAAGCATTAACTTTATGCAATGTACATGTAGTTTTGCACCAAATGACCTAACTTCTGAATGAACAGTTTTAAGGGGTTTAGACTGCTTTTGATTAGAACAAGTCAGTATTTGGGTTGGGGGCAGTAAACTACACTGTCTGCAAATTGCAAACCTTGGCAGCACTACAAAGTTCTGCCCCAAATCTTTATGAAGAAAATCCGTGACAAGAGGAACTCTGAAGAAGTCCTGCATTCTCAGGCAATACATCTGACTCGCTGCCTGCAGTGTGGAGCAAACTATGACCCTGAGCTGCAGAACATGCCTGTTAACAGATCTGATCCAAAGACATGACATGTGAAAAGAGGACTGAGAATCCTGCACCTTATAGGGGACTTGGCTGAATCGCTCCACAAAGGTCACAAAACACATGTGAATGGGTGTGTAAACTAAAGATGCGTGTAGCCCATCAGCACTCAACAATAGTAGAGCTCTGTCAGTCACCACACAACTATGTGGTGGGATTCTGGGATTGTGGGCCAAAAGAACTGATCTCCCGATAAATAGGCTCCTAATGCAGAGCTTCATCCCAACTCAAAACTGAGGCTGGTTAGAGTGATGAAGGACTTAGCAAACACCTCAGGCAGCAAAAACCCGAAGAAAAAGCACATTGGAGGAAAATGTAAGTCATGCAAGAAATGGAGAGAGTAACAAATCCACCAAAACATGGCAGAAAAGAATAATGGGGGTGAAAAAATTTGGAAAAAATGAAAGCCAGAGAAACATAAGAATCTTAAAAGCAAAGACATTTTACATTCACATAGGACTTTTTTATTTAAAAAACCTGAGCAACAATCTGTTCAGTGACAGCAGAAAAGTGCAGATAAAGTTTTGTTGCTAAAGCTTACCGGTAGATGGTTTATGAAACATTTTCATGAGATCCTATGACATCTTTTATGTGACGTAGTGAATTTATCTAATTTCTGTATTTTCACCAGATAGAACAACCTTAACAGAAAACATAAATTAAACACATTCCTATTCAAATTTGGAGAGGTGACATTTAACTCCAAGTAATCTGTCTTTTGATGGAATTAATGTAAATCCTGTAACTAATAAATAACCTGAAATCATTTTACAATGAGCGAGAGACAGAAGAAGAATACCTCATGCAAAAAAAAATGATTGAAAAATGCACATAGCAGCGCAACAAGGAGGAGCTAATTCCCTAATTCTAACACAACATGACTGATCTTTATTAGTTTTTAATCTTTTAATTACTCTTTTACCATCTGTTGATGTGTTCCAATGTGAGATTGAGGCACCTGAGGTTTATTACCTTCTCATTACTTTGCCTGGATTCGTTCTGGTTTTTTTTACCCTCCCATGAGCCCATTTATGCTTTGTTTGTGCAGTAATGATAAGTGCACATTCCCTTCATCTTCTGCCATTATTTTAATGTCTGGCTTCTGTTGGACTCTTTGAAACTTAAAAACCCCTCCAGTGCTTTCAGGTTGTGATACTGACAATGATGACATGACATATTTTTGATCACATCAGCATTAATTGATTGTGTGTGATTGGATACCTGTTGAAGTCGATGGTGATGTCAGCTTTGCCATCAGTGACCTCTCTGAACCTCAGAGGCGTCACTTCGCTCCACACTCCAAATGCTTCCCGGAAGATGTCTCGAACCTTTTCCTCCCTCATCTGCCACGGAAACCGCATGATTCTGGTGCATGTGAAGGAAGAAAACAGCCTTTACCCAGTTCTGTACTTCAAGATGAAGTAGATTTCAATGATCTTCATAATACTTGTAAATAACAACTAAAGGTGCAATGATATGTCACTACCTCGTTTGTCAATGCTACATGTCCAATAACATGCCCCAAAACACATTTTAACCTTACCCATATTTGCATTTACTCTTTATTATATTTGTACTTTTCTATCTGTATTTTTACATTGTGCTTTTCTACTATTGCATGCAATGACTACCTTTCAATTACTTTAGAGTGTTTACAGTTCTTCTCATTCCAAGCATTTTATAGCATTGTTGACCTTGTGTTGATCTCGCATAAGATAAATAACCTCAAACTCAACTCCACTTTACAACAAAAGCTTTTTTAAGTTTATTTTTCATATTTTTTAGTTTAAGAAGTGTAGAAAGTAAAATAACCATAGTACATAAAATAGTTTAAGGCTCGAAAAAAACAATACCACTTTACCAGTGCTCGAGGGTTTGTTGTGATAACCTGCCCTCTGCCTTCTATTCTTTCATATTTGACATTCTTGCCCCTTCCCCCTTCATTGTCGGGTTAGGTTTAAATCCCTTCAATTAGAATTAGATCCCTGTGATGACCTGAGGTAACTTGTAAGCATAAAGAAAAAAGACCTTTAAAACTCCATCCCTACATTTTTACATTTTTCTACAGAATTCAGGCAAGAAAAATCAAGTTTGACTTCCATTAGTTTCAACTTTCTAGCCACGCCTGATAAATGAAGCAAACAAGTCAAGTGTTTCCTTCATAGAATGATTAGTAATTTTTATGTGCTCATGAAGAAATGAGCAATTCGATCATCTATTGATCTATGTTAAAACATTCCAAGTGGTCTTTTAATTATGATTATACTCAAAAAACCTGTGTCGTATTTTAGAAACAGGGTTTTTGCAGAGCAGCAGGAATTCATTAGAAATTCACCTCTGAGTTGTGGGCGAGACTGTTGGTGCAGACTAAGCCCGCCTTCCCATCATCCATCTATTTATGCGCTCTCCCACTAGCTTACAGGCCTCAACCCCACCCTAACATTACAGGTGGAACAAAAATCTGATCAATATCCAGCTGTACAGTCTCGAGCCAGATTCTGGTTCAGACGAGGAAAACACATTTGTCTACAAGTGGATGTATGAAAATTGAGTATGGAGCTTGGGGCTTGCTGTTGTAAGTTCTACATCACAACTACTAGCATTTTCCAACTGCATTTTTTTCGTCTGCTCCTGATTTCCAATGATTTGAAGAAATATTCAGAAATACAGTTTTACTCTTGATTTTCTTTATATATGTCCTTCATTGTGAGAAAAATGCTACAAGAAAATGTTAAAAACACCAAAAAAATGATTATCATTGGAGTGAGTCTTTAAGACCGGAGGAGGCTTTGAAATTAAAATAAGCTAATTTGGGGGAGAACTTTGGCTGAATGAAATATAATAATCCATATTACATAGTATTGTGATTTGGGAAAGTAAATGCACCCTTTATCTATACATTTGCCTCAAGCTGCCGCTTCTCCTTCTGATTTTAGACTCCTTTGTTGATATAATTTTTTAGAGCTTTGTAAAGGAATTTTGTGGTTTAGCTGTTCAGTCATTTGTCAAACATACAAATGAAAAACAGTGGCATACCTAAAAAGCCCAAAAGATAAAAGCAGCTTAGAATATGTACTAAAACTGCTTTTATTGATTGACCTTGATCTTAAAAATGTTCCTTCACTCGTAAAGTGGATTGTCTCAACCCAGTTTTCACAAGAACCAGTTTTAAGATCTAAGCATACAAACATCTGATGGACAAAAGCAAAATTGAAGAATCACAGCTTGATCTCCTTCTCATTCCACCAAAAGGTTTTTGCCTCCCTAAGTGTTTAAATCTGTGCAGAACAGAGTAAAAGTGGGTAGCACAAACATTTGAACAAACACACACAATGCAGAATGAGGGAGAGACGTTTTGACGTAACCACTCGGGTAAACACATTATTCATTTTGCCTCCGCTTTGTAGTATAATTGAAGGATCACTCTGCAGTTTCTGTTGTGGTGCAAACTGCATTTATTGCTGTTTTGACAAATTGGACCTTCAAATAATCTCAAAGTGTCATTTTTGTAGAAAGGGGTCAAAAAGGAGAAACATTTGGTAATTAAAGGCTTTTAAACAGCTCGCTGCATGTCTGAACGAACCAAACCACGGCATATTTCAGTCTCCTACTTGTAGCTGAGGTCAGTTTTCTCCCAGCGCCCTCCAAAGAGTGCAAACCGCTTGCTGCGCTCCTGCTTTTTCAGGCCTCCTGCTGTTCTCTTCAGGCTGTGATGCCGCATGTCGAGCTGGGTAACCTTGGGATAGTCTGGCACTCCACAGCGAGGACGATTCCAAAACTCTGTGTCATTCCTGGATGCTCTGACGGGCGGGAAGTGCTCATCTTCAATAGTTGTGTCTTGTTTGTGTCTCTGATTCTTCTTTAGCTCTATGTGGCTGTTGCTGCTGCTGCTGTGAGGCCACCCCTGAAAACACAGCACCATCCGCCAGGACGTTACTTCCAAAGAAATTCTTTTAAACTATCAAAAATAAGAATAACTTCCCACTCAAAGTCATCTTTACACTATTTTTGGTCTCCAAAAGAACTGCGAGCTTTTCTCCCCACATACATATGCTGTATGGAGAAATGATTATGACCACAGTTATAATAAAAAGTCATTAAAAGTTTACATTCCAGTATTTATTCTGAGGTTTACATGATGCAAATGCTGTTCAGTTGTGGTAAAACAAAGCTCTTATAGTTTAAAAAGCCTACAGTCCTTTATCTGTAGCAGATGTTTATCTACATTTATGTGAGCTCTGTGATTTATTTAACATTATCTGTTTGAGTTTAACAGTCTGAAGCAACTGCAGGCCTCACAGACAGTAACCGGTCCAGTTTTCACTAAGCAATGTAGGTAAAAGCTACAGACGAATAAATGCATTTTAGAGTTTGGCAATTACCAAAAATTCTGCTCTTTGGTCGGAATTCCAATCATGAAAATGTTTAATAGGTAAAACAAACATGTAAACATTTGGGCATAAATAATTTTCATGAAAGGAACAAATAAATAAATAAATAAATAAAATAAAAATTAGCACCTGCAAGTAACCCTCTGTTGCTGAAATATGACGGTTAATTACAGGTACTCGCCATCTCTGAAAAAATTAAAATAAATGTTGCCTCTCTGGGAAAAAAAGCTTAAAAAACCCTCTATGATCCAAAGATGACTGGAAAATTATCATGCAGTTCCAACAGCTGCTTGTTTGCAGGTGGGATTATCAAAACACGCTGTGGTCAGGAAGGAAAAAGAAGCATTAAGTGCCTGCAGTGAGGATTGGTACTTTTTCAAGGTTTTTAATCATCTGACATATTTTGCATTGTTTTTAGTTTAGTTTTCTCTCTTTTTCCTGTCACAGCACACCAGGTTTATACCATTAGTTACTCCGTTCTTTCTGTTTGTGTTGACTAACCTTCTTCCTCATATGTCAGAATCTCAAATCTTGACTGTATAATGTTTAGGGCTTGGTTATCACATGCATTCATGTCCTTCAAAAACCTTTATTCCTGACTCCTGCGCATTCTTAGACACCCAAGTAACCGACAGAACATTTTTCCAACATCTTTGTGATTCCGATTTAGTCACATTTAACCTGATTTTCTTCACTGTAACGCAGTGATCAGGCTTGCATCATATCATCCCTTGGTTTTGGTCCACTGGAAAACCTATGGAGTATTTAACAGCGAAGACATAAGACAATGAGAGGAGGTGAACTCTTGTGCAGGTCAAACCTGCCAGTCTAAATGTGACTTACATTGTTTTGCTGTTTCAGTAATCCTTGAAATATACCCAAGTCATGTAGCTCAAAATAATATTTAATTTAAAAATTTCAACTCTTCAAATGCATATGTTCCATTTTAGCCAGTAAAGTAAACAGCGGTTCATCTTCTATGTTTGTTTAATGCTGAGCTAACAATTTTTTTTCAAACTTGCATCCTTCAACTGCTTCCTTCTTCTGATGACTTCATACTTTATACTGCTGTTTGTCATCTTCTTTCTAGATAAATTTGTATTTTTAGACAACTTCCTCCCTAACAAGCTGAACAAAAGAGCTTCTCACCTGCATGTTGCTTTTTTTGTCCTCAAGCAGAGCATCGGAATGCCAAGAAAAACAATGATGTGTCTCAAAAGTGGTCTAACCTCTTTTTTAAAACTTATACAGTTGAATAATCTTTATTAGTAGGTCAATCTTTCCACCAATGGGTAATCTGTCCTGCTTAAAGATTTATTGTATCTCTTTTTTTAAAACTAGGGACACCTTTAGAGACACAAAGAACTTGGAAATAGTTAAATGATAACAAACAAGGTTCTAGATAAGCCCAGGATAATGTGTGCTGACTCAGCATGAGTTGAGAGGAAAAGGGAATAAAGGGATGCTGATAAGTGTGATGTTCAGAAGGTGTGATTATGTTTGCATGTCTTTTGACAGCAGAGCATCTGTCTGGGTTCATTTATCTGCATCAGCTTCATGTCTCCTAAAATTCAGAGGCATCTGTCAACACAGTGAGCCTGGATTGAAGCACTGTGTAGTGTGAAGTAAGAGGGGTTTTTTTCTCATGTTGCTTAAAACAAGCATTCTTAGATGCATTCCACAAGTTGCATTATAACTACCACTTACACTTAGTAGTAGCTTAGAATGCAGACTCAGCCATGTGACGAACAACTGTCTGACCTTTATACTTGTCTTGACTGGTTTAGTTCTATACATGACATCTTTTCTGGTGAAGCATTATCAGATCTCCTTTTACTCTAATCTATTGTCCATCTTTGTAAGCCAAAAATCCTGTTTTCATGGGTTTATGAGCTGGAACCATAATTTATGTAAAAACATAAACTATTAAATACTTGAATCAATTGAACAGTGGGCCCTGAATACACTCATTGGCCACTTTATTAGGCACGCCTGTTCAACTGCTTGTTAATGAAAATTTCCAATCCACCAATCTCATGGCAGCAACTCAATGCATTTAGGCATGCATTCACGGTCAAGGCGATCTGCTGGAGTTCAAACTGAGCATCAGAATGGAGAAAAAAGGGGATTTAAGTGACTTTGAATGTGGCGTGGTTGTTGGAGCCAGACGGGCTGGTCTGAGTATTTCAGAAACTGCTGATCTACTGGGATTAGAAAAAGAGAAAATATTCAGTGAGCGGCAGTTCAGTGGGCAGAAATGCCTTGTTGATGCCAAAGGTCAGAGGAGAATGGCCACACTGGCTCCAGCTAATAGAAAGACAACAGCAACTCAAATGACCACTGGTTCCATCCGAGGTCTGCAGGAGAGGATCTCTAAACGCACAACACGTCCAATCTTGAGGCAGATGGACTACAGCAGCAGAATACAACACTGGATGGCACTCCTGTTAGCTAAGAACAGCAAACAGAGGCTACAATTCACACACTCACCAAAATTGGTCAACAGAAGACTATAAAAATGTTATCTGGTCTGATGAGTCTTCATTTCTGCTGTGACGTTCGGATAGTAGGGTCAAAATTTGATATCAACAACATAAAAGCATGGATCCATCCTGCCTTGTATCAACAGTTCAGGCTGGTGGTGGTGGTGTAATGGTGTGGGGGATATTTTCTATGCACACTTTGGGCCCCTAAGTACCAATGGTTCCAACATCCATGGTTCCAACACCACAGCCTACCTGAGTATTGTTGCTGACCATGTTCCATCCCTTTAGGACCACAGTCTATCAACTTCTGATGGCTCCTTCAGTAAAGCGGGAATAATCTCAAACGGGTTTCTTGAGCATGACAAGGATTTCACTGGACTCAAATGGCCCCCAGGAGATTGGCATCATGGATGTGTAGCCAGAAAATCTGCAGCAACTGCGTGGTGCTGTCATGTCCGAATGGACCAAACTCTCTGAGGAATGTTTCCAGTGCCTTGACAAATTTATGCCACCAAGGATTAAGGCAGTTCTAAAGGCAAAGGGAGGTTCAACTCGGTATAGAAAGGCGTATCCAATAAAGTGGCCAATGAGTGTATATATAAAGCCTCATCACCCCAAACTGCCACCTGGAGACACCTGAAGAATGAAAATACATCCTCAGTACATTGATATAAAAACCAAGTACCAACAAACAGTTGCATCGGGTTTACTTCAACTTCCGCAAAGGAAAAATCTGTATTTGTAGTCAAGCATAAATCCATCTGCTGACAGCAGTTCAGAGGTGTAATAACTGCGACAACTACACTTAACGTCACACGCTGAAGTCAGCGGCTAATAACTGAGCATGATGTGTGTTTTGCTGAACTGACTGAACTCAGCACAGACAGCTGTCTTGTATTAACCTGTGACTGTTGCTACATCCAGGTAAGGGCTTGCTGAGTTGGCTATTCTGTAAGAAAGGAAGCTAAAGCGATATACAACCAGATGAAGTGTCTCATTGGAATGCTGTTTTGAAGTGGGATTGCAGCCGTGCACATAATTTAGTGACCCTCTTTGTTTTATGTTGTGTCAAAACAGAGGAAAAAAATTCCAGTCACAGTCAAAAACAGCCTCAGAAAAACCGCAGTGTATCATATTTTAACAGAGACATTGTATTGTAAAGGCTTTTTAAAAGTATTTGACTAAGTTTAATTATCCTATTTTAGGTTATAAAAGGGTAAGTGGAAGTTGTGTACTTCTGATTATCACACTTTAAGTAACTCATTAGTGAAACAAATGTCAGTTTGAAGGGCTATACAACTCTAGCGATGATCTCAAAAATTATTCTGCTCTTGAATCATTTAGAGGTTTATCATTTTACTATGACAACTGCGACCATTCATTATTTTAAAACAAAGAAAGAAAGAAAAGTCACAGTACTATCCTGAAAGAAATACATTTTGAAAGCTACACATTAGCTTTCAAAATCTTAAAGATGATCAAAGGAGAATAACACAATTAAAACTTTTTTGGAAGGATTGGAATGACGGAGTTTTGTCTGTTAAAAAAGATCACAGAAGCACACCACCCAGTTTTCCTCTGAACAAATCAGAAAATTCTTGGAAAACTGATACAAAGTTAAGATGTTTGCTAAGAAGACACTGCTCAAGTCCAAAACAGGATAAGCAGAAGCACGTCCTGCCAGCTTTCAAGCACAGTGGTAGGGAGTAAAGGTTTGTTTTGCACACACCAGCCAATCACTTGACAATTTACTTTTCTTTGTACCAGATAGAAAGTGTGTCCATCTGTCTCACGAGTATTAGCCATCAGCAGTCACTGATGTTAACAGAACCTTAAAGCTACAGTAAAAAAGCTTTCTTGGTGCCTCTCTCCTTGTGTGGGGTGAGGGGTGTGGGGCCTGGGGGCTTGGTGCTTTGGGGGATGGAACCCCTGTGCTCAGGAGACCTGGGCCCAATGCTTAGGGGGTCTGGGGGTCAGTTGTCTCATCACCCGGTGGAAAGTCTACCAGCTGTCCCCCATTTACCCTCTTCCTCATATAATCACTTATTAGGGTGATGGGGGGGGGGGGTGTCAGCCTGCGATGCACCTTGGGGAGTGACTTGGCAGTGGTCCCCCTCCCCTGGTTGTCGTATGGGAACGGGTGACCCCCTCTCAGTTTTAATTGCACCTTAGACATGTAGGACCCTTGGTGGGGGGACGCTTGGGCATCACTGTGAGTAATCAGGAGATGTCCTCTCAGTGCCCTACCCGGCAATTTTAATTGCACCCCCTTAGTACACACACCCCTCCCCTCAAAAATGTACTCTCCAACACACATACATGCACGCACTCATACATGCCTACAAACGCACACACATACATTATATAAAGAAGGTGGGACCTCGGACCAGCTGTCCACTACCCTATCCCTGGTAGGGGGTACCAGGCCCTTGGCAATGGCGGCTGTTTGCTTGAGTGCTGGCTTCCTGGACCCGGAGGCCCTCTCTCCATGCGGGGAGAGGGATCCCTGTGCACTCTGGCAAGACCAGGGGCCGGGGTTCACATCACAACTGAGCCTGGGGGTGTCCGTGTTCCTGTGGTGTGGGTTCTGGTCCTTGCTCTCGAGCGCTGGCCTTCTCCAAATTCCAACTACGGGTGAGCCTGGTGGGGCCATGGTAACAACACTTATTGTTGACCCCACCGCTCTTGGGTGTATTCCTCCTGGGCACGGTTGGTTGGCCCCTGCCTTGCTCTCACCTGGACCAACCGTGGACTGGGTGGGCGGTTGTCTGGAGTGTAGGGCGGTTCTTCCTATGGGGGCCCTGGCGCGTGGGTGGGGGGGCTGCTCTCCTGGACGGGCTGGGGCTTGCACTGTCTGTCCCCCGGTGCCTCCCCGCTCTCTGGCTTGGGGGGCCCCGTGGCGGTCCTGCTAGCCCTGGCCTGGGCGGTTGTTCTCTATCCACTGCCGTGCAGGTGTTTGGGGTGGGGGGGGTCCTGGCTGCCGCGGCTGTGGTCTTGGTGTGGGGATGACTTGGTACTCTCCCTCCTTCATTTTACATTCCATCATCCCCTTTATAAGAACATAAAGATCCACTCGAGCACAGGTACTATCTCACCTTTGCACAAATAGTTTGAGTGATTAAATGAAATATTTCACATGGGTCGGTCCGAATGCGTAAGTATGCGTGTGTGAACATCAGTTGCATTGTGTACATGTTGACATGTTTTGTATGTGGGCATTTTTGGAGCCCACATGTATGTTTGTGGCATTTAGGTGTGTGTGTGTGTGTGTGTGTGGACAGGCCTCGCCCCCTTTTGGATTTATATTACTTATAAACCTGCCCCCCTCCTCTTTAATCACACACACACACACCCCGGTATCCCTCTGTCTTCTTCCCTTCTTTTCTTTTCCGTCCATTTCAAGAAAAGACTGTTACACATATGAGTAAGATGAATAAAGTTTAGCCTCAATTACAAAAGGCGTTTATTTGAATAAACACCTAGTACGTCAAATGTTTCATAATCCCTATTGTAACAGTAAAATATGTCCAATACAAGAGGCTTTTAGCTCTCATCTGTCTGCTCAGCTACAGCAAGAACTACAGCAAAATGTTGAAGAAAAAAGGAATCAGGTTTTTATTGAAACCTTAATGGCTATACACAAATCTTAATGAAACGTGATTGGCGAGATGGTCTAAATTCCATTACACTGGTGTAAAACACCAACAACATCATATAGAAAAGGTTACTGATTAATTCCTCCAAAATGTTGATCTCTTTATTTTTGTAAAACAACATAAAAGGAAAAAAAAAGTTGTGTGTTAGCAGTCATGTGATGTTAATTGGCATCACCCTGGTGGCCATGGCTCTTGCCACAGATCCCAGGTGAACCTCCAGTGTGTTTTGGTGTGAAGCAGCAGGGATATCTGGCAAGTCTTAGGCCATTGTTCTTGACCTGAGAAAGGTAATTTGTCCACTTTGGGTAGGTGGAGAGCTCCTGCCCTTGGTGAAGGGTGAAAGTGGACAGGGCAACCACTAGACTGCTGCCCCCTCAAACTGGCCTTGGATGAGTGGAAGAAAGTGGATGAATGGATTTTTCCAAACAAATAAAATTCATTCCTGAAGAAAGTTGTTCACTTTTCAGCATATCCCTTAAATATGCACACGCCACAGCAAATCAGCTTTCACGGATTCACACAGGTGGTTTGGCAGAGATTTTTTACGCCAGACACACTTCCAGATTCTTGTATTTTATCTGGGGTGGGGACAGGTACAGAAGGAACCATGCTTGGGCTCCCTTGTGGGTACATAGTTAGGCAGCAGGAGAAAGCGTCTTGCCCAAGGATCCACACTGGATGAAGCTCATCGCACTCGCTGGGAAACAAACCCTGGTTTTCCAATGCGCCAGTCATACCCGGAGCTATCTGAGCCATCCAGACGCCTCATTGCTGAAGAAAGCAGAGCTAATTTGGGGCAGATGACTGTGTGGTTTGTGTGTAACAATTTATTTAGACATCGGCTAGATCCTTTATTCAGATTCAGAACTTAAACAGCTAGGGATATTTCATTTTCTTTACATAACAAACTTAAAATAAAAGTAATAAATGTAAAATGCTACAGTATCTACAGCTTCAGTGCTCTGAGGTTTTTAAAATACACTTTTGTGTATCTAGAGACATCTCACTCATCTCTAATCTGATCAGGAGACAGATTACATTAAAAAAAACTGTAAAACAAATTCTGAGTAAAACAGGTGTGCTCTATCCCTATCTAATTCGGCGTGAATTCAGACATGCAATAAAACTGTCTAGGAGTACTTGGTAGAATTTAAAGGTCTGCTCGGTCCCTGCTTGTTCTTTACCATTCAAAAGCAAATAAAACCACAAGCTAGAAGAATGTCAGATAAAAGCTTTCTCTTGTAAATAGATGATGGATTTACTGCTATTTAAATATGTAATGAAAAGGAGCTTTGTGAACCAAAAACAACATTGTCTCTGTAATGAACTCAGGAGAGTTCATTAGGGAAACAAAAATAAGTGTTCTGTTTTGTTTGCACCACTCCAAATTTGGAAGAGGGGGTTTGCAAAGTACATCAAGGTAATTTGAGCCTGATTGTTTGAGCTCCAGTTCTTAGAAACACACGAGCCTCAATTACACAATGATGATGTAGAGTCTGAAACATTTAGACTTCACAGTCCATTGACTTCAGCAATGTATACATTGAAATTTAAAACCTACCCCTATTAGATTCAGAGGAGAAGTTCATTCTCATCCGGCCACGTGCATCTGGAAGAAAACTCAACATACCCGGATGGGGGAATCCTACATTCATGCCAACATGTCACCACATGACTGAGAAGTTGTTGCAACTCATTTAACTCGAGAGAACTCAGACTTAACTGGGCATGACAACAGAGGGGCATCTGTGGAAAGAGCTTTAGATAGAACTCAAACATCTGACCACAATGTGCCAATGCAGGCATGGACATGCACGGAGAAACAGTTGTGCGGCTCACACACAGAAACTCCAATATATGACATAAAATTGCGTTGAGCAGATGCATGGAAATCCCCTACTCTGTCCTGATGTGAGGTCATGTTAACCACAACCTAGGAAGCAAGTTATGAGAGGTTCTTGTAGAAGCAAACCCAATATTACCAAGCACACACATCTTATATGTCCTGAATCAAGAAAAGCTTGGAGTCTCGTTTGAATTCTTTATTCAATAAACAAAGACGTCCTCCCCCAAACATGCTTTGCTCATTAAAATAAAGTCCAAACTTGGAATAGATGGTGCTGAGTAAAGGATCTCTCAATTGTAAATATTTAACAACAAAACTATCCAAATATCAGCAGGTACCTAATGTTTTGCAAACAGCTGATTATACCAAGTGAAAATAGTGTTTAGACGATGAGCTTTAGCAAGAAAAAGAAGGAAAAGCTTTTTAAAGGTTTAAACAAGACATTTGAAATGGCTCCACATTTGTAGGGAGCATGCATTTGTGGGATCAGCTGAGCTGAGTATGTGAGTTGTAGCTACCCATAGAAAATTAGCCAAAACTCTATCTGGCAATGCCAAGTAGTTCATATTGCAATTGACTCTGAGCACGGGCTCTGATACTGTGGTCATTAGGTGTTTGCTCCACGACTCTGCATGACACAAATGACAGCTGGTTGGGGCCAGTGCAATGAAACTATTTCTAGCTGGTGTTCCGCAAAACCAAGTTCTAGGATTGTTTGGAGTACCATCTCTAAAATGAAAGCCAAGTTCCACACAAAGGGGATGTTGGAGACAAGATACATAGTGGGAGGCCAAGAAGACGACATCCCAAGAAGACATTTACTTCAACCTGTCACTACTGGGTACTGTGGGCTGTTTTCTCCAGATTTGCAGTAAGGGCTTGGTGGATTTTGTGGCAGACTTATTTGCCCTGACATTGTGGAACAGACTGCACACTGTCAGATCTCTGGTCCCAAAAGGCTACCTGCAGGCACTACCACGCCTGCTGGTAGCCCCTTAACAGGCCTTGGTTGCTCATTTAAAAGAAATTATCATGAATTAAGAAAAACTGTATCAGCAAACTGTACGACTTTTGAAATAATGAACAGATTACATCTGGAGAAAGCCATTTCAGTAGAAACACTTCAACTGTTAAGCATGGGGGTTGTGGGCTGACTGTCTGGGATTGTTTTGCACTCACAGGGTCATGACTTTTAGAAATATTGGTTCAACCATGTGAATATCAGATAGTTCTTAAGTCAAATCTTTGGCAGCCAAGTGATACATTAGTATAAGATTTCAAGAACTGTCTATAACCAAACAAATGTTCAATTGTAAAGGGGCCGTGAGATTCAGGGAGGACCCTCCTCTTACAGGACTTAAAGGATGTCTTACTAACATCTTAGTGCCAGATATCACAGCCCACCTTCAGAGGTCAAAATGATTTGATGAGGTGGCTAACGGATGTTGAGCAGAAAAGGAACTGAAAATAATCACATTAACTCATAAATCAAAGCTTTTAGAACAAACATCATTTTGACACTGTCTTTGGAAAATGTTCATTAAATTGTAAAGATTTAGAAAACATCCCACTTTTTTTTCAGCCAAATATCCCTGGACTTAAAGAAAAATATGTAACACATGTGACAAAAAAATACAACTCCAATCATCTTTTGATCAATTGTAAAAGCATTCCCAGTGATTTTTTTTATTATGATAATTAGGTTAAATTAAAAAAGAACATTAGTTTTCTAGTACATAGTCTCTGTAGAGTGGCAGTAGTCCATTAGATATTTACCTCTATGTTGAGGGTAAACCCTGCCTCACCATCCCCATTGCTGAGACCTCTCTGTTTACACTCTCTCCTGATAGCTTACAGCCCTTCACACCACCAACCTAAAATTACTGTTGCAACAAGAATGTGACTCGTCCAGAGTATTTTCTACGTCAAAACTACAATCTTTTTCAAATGGCATATTTATCTCATCCTGCTTCCAAACAATATAAATAAAGAAATACTAAGAAATGAAATTATAAGCTTCATATGTTTGTGTCCTCCATCATCAGAAAAATACCACAAGAACATGTCAAAAACACCCAAAACGCTTTTTTTTTCAGAGTGGGTTTTTAAGCTGCTTCTCAGACTCTGTTTTTTCACTTTTATTTATAAATGTATAACACTTACATAAATAAAAATTAATTTGTGAAAAGAGGGATTGTGTCTCTAACAGTGTGTTAACATATTTACTAAATTTAACAAAAAAAATTAGCTTTTATCACAACAGAGAAGCTCTCACTGCAACAAGGGCTGGAAAAAACACTTCATGGCCAATTAGTCAAACAATTCCAACTACTGTGAATCACTGGGTGACCTAATGGCTTTACAGCTATTTTGATGTTGTCAGGAAGATAAATCTTTGACTTCAGTGAAAGGATTAAGCTCTTCAGTGTAGGATCTTAACATGAATGTGATTATGGTAGCTGTGTTGTTTGATTGCAGTCCACATGTTGCTCAGTGAGGTATGCAAACAGGATTCTTGGTGGAGCTGATTTCAGAGTCTTTGTCTCCCTCTTAATAATGATCCTGGTGTTTTCTCCTTTTTCCCCTTCAGTCAGCACAAGTTTTAACCCCCACCGGCTGCAACATGACCTGCCTCTGCCTGCACAATCTCAGGCTTTCACCCCACAAAGAGGGCCTGGCATCCATAAAATCCATCAAGCTGCAGAGAGTTTGGAAGAAAAGCTGTCTTAATTCCACAGAGAGCTGTGAGACCGTTCAAAGAGATGCCACAGCAGAACATCATAACCGATTGGATCATTTTTCTGCACCAAATTAAGAAAATTGCAGATAGAAGTTTCACCTGCCCACAAGGCAGCTTTTTATTCAACAAATATGAGCTTTAAAACCACCAGGCAAGAGAAATACGTTGAAAAAACATTTTGTAAAAACTTAGTTGACCTTGTAATAAAGAGCGGTTACAAAAAATGTTGTAACTAATGTAGGGAAAATATGAGCCAAACTTTGCAGAAAGGTGATTCAAAATGAATATTCGCCCGTCCAGCATACAAACACACGGCATCCTGCCGATCAGCTGCTGCCCGCTCGCCCAGGATTCCTCCGCGGTTTTCGGTCGGACTCACCTGCGGCTGCCGCGTGGGGCTCCGCTCGTGGGCCGGCAGCGGGTGGACGAACAGGCAGAGGTGGAGGGAGATGCCGCACAACAACACCGCCTGCATCATCGTGTCCCGCGCTTGGACGCAACTGAGGCAGCGGCCGCGCGATGGGCGCTCACGGGGAGGCGGGGAAAGGCGTCCCTGTCCTCCGCAGACCACATTCGCAATGACTGAGCCCCCCAGGTGTTTCTAGACCCGTCTGGCCCCATTCAGTCTTTGCTCCATTATCATCAGCGCAGTGTGTCAAATTAAACACCCCTTTAATGGCATTTACATTTATTTGAAAGTAAACGAATGGCCCACGCACGAAAAGGAAATCTCTGTGCACCCATTCATAAGAGTGAACAGAAAGACCTACATATCACAACCACACACAGATACTTATTTGCCACAAAAACTACAACCAGAAGGAAAATTAGGCAAATATATATGTATATACAGTATATAAGTTGCTCTAAGTAAACACTGATGAAATAAAGTTAAGGCTCATTAGACAAAAATGTGATTTGATTTGATTTTTTAGTTTATTCTAAGCATTATTGAAGACAATACAATGAAAAGAAAAAAATCACAAATCAAACTCATTACAGAAATAACGAAATGCATTGATTAAAAACAAACAAAGACAAATTAACACAATTGTAAGAAGAAAACAAATGTGTAATAATTACTCACAACCATTGGTGGAGATTTTTGCAATGAAGCAGACAATACACACTTGAGGTCACATTAGGTTAATTAAATATGATTATTAACTAAGATCAAAATTTATTCGCCGTTCCAGCAAATAAATATAAACAAAACTAACCTCTTAAGACTTGGGGTCCACATGTGTGGACATTAATTCAATTTAATTCAATTCCATTTTATTTATATAGCCCAATATTACAACAATAGTCATCTTAATGGGCTTCATACAGATAATTGTATACTAAACATAAAAATCATAATGAGCATAAAGTCATAGAATTCAACAGTGGCTAAACTAAACCCATCAGGTGAAGCTAAACTGGGCATCCTTGCCCTTAGACCCTCCTTCTAGGTAAGCAAAAACTCCTAAAAAAAAAAACAGATTCCAGGAAAAAAAGAAGAAACCTCAGGGGTGCCCACATGAAGGAGGGATCCTCTCCCAGGACGGACAGGCGATGTACCAGGACTCTTAGAGAGGAATTAGCTTATCTAACTCTACATCCCTCTACAACATCACATGTGTAGAGAGTTAGCTTGTATATTAGCTCATATATTACAGAAGTTTGAAAAAAATTTGAGTGGAAAGAAAAAAAAAGCTTTAATTGCACAACATTTGTGAGGATCGATCGTTTATGCGATGAGCTGCAGGGGTAAGTAAAGCCTTTGTCAGTCACAGATTTTATCGGACTGGTCCAATGAGTGACTAGCCCACTCCAGAACCTTAAAATATTTTTTTAATGGAGTCAGGTTTTTACCCAAAATCTCACTAATGGCCCCATTCATCCTGTCCTTCATACACATCACTCGTCCTGTCCCCTGTGTAGAAAACAACCACAAACCATGATGTTTCCACCCCCATGCTTCACAGTAGGTATGGTGTTCTTTGAAACTCAGAATTCTTCCTCCTCCAAAAACACAAAACTTAAAATTTTGTTTGCTAAAAAACGTATTTTGCACTTGAACAGAAAGAGGCAAAAGTGCTTTGATTGCACGTCTTTTTGAGATTCAAGAGCGAAAATTGATAGCATATTTTTAAGTTTGAGAGTACAAATGTTTTGTTTGCATGTATTTTTGAGTTTCAAGTGCATTCTTCGGTTTCAATAGCAAAATAATTAATTTTAACTTGTCCTGTCGAGGCAACAAATTATATCACTCAGACTATGATGTCAGACTTTTAAAAGCCTTTAGACAGTGTGTGATTGCTGAATGATGACACAGGTTTATGACAGGTTCAGTTTAAGTTATTTCCAGCAATAGATTTACAAATATTACAGAAAATTACGGTCAGTTTCTGAAAATCTCTACAAGTAATTTATTCAGTTAGTTTAATAAACCTTGAGTGGTCTTTAAATTTGTGTATTTATAACAATAAAATATCTGTTTAAAGTATATTTGAAAACAATCAAAGAAACTGTGAGACAACTGACCATACAATGTATGTTTAAAGCGAGAATAACATTTAGATAGTTAAAATAGGTCAAGATTATAGTCAAATTTTATAGAAACTAGTTCCTGAGCTAAAAAATGGAGCTGAGGTGGATGAAGGTACAGTGAGGTTGATGGAGGAGGTCTAAGGGAGTGGGAGGAGGTGGCAGGATTAGAACCAAATACAAATTAAATTGCCAGAACGTGGAATGAACCAAAACGTTCACAAAAGTTTTTTAGACATTAATTGGAAGATCAAATGGATTACGGAGAAAAGGCTGTGGGGAGCCTCTGTTTAGTTGCAACATTCCACACCAATAGGTGGCGCAAACGAGCGACTCCGTTTTCTGCAGCCGCTTAAAAATTGATCTGCAGCGAAAGTCCAACGAAGAAGTAGAGTAGCTTCTTACTGCTAGCTGGCTAATCGTCGTTTCTTTTTCGAGCTGGAATTATGGCACCTTTAGACCTCGATAAGTACGTGGAAATCGCAAAACATTGCAAATATTTGCCAGAAAATGACCTAAAGGTGAGTAGCAGATGCCGGAAACGATCAGATGGAGGGTTATTTTTTAAATGCGGGAAGCTAATGGCGGGCACATAAGTTTATTCGACAAAGTATACGGTACATTTATTAATGTATTTCTATTTTCCTGAAGGTGAGCCTTGTTTACCTTTGTTTCTGTTGTTTTTTTAGTTGTAGTTATTCTGACCTATTGAATATAAATTAAAGGAATCGTTTGTGGGTAAAGTTAGAGAGGAAGTAGCCGTTTGTCGTCTTGCTAACTAGCAGGACAGGGTCCAGGCAGAACCGTAGTGCAACAAAACTCTCAGTGGGAGAAAAAATAAACCACTTTAAGTAACTACAACAAAAAAAAAACTTGTATAGCAAGTTTTTTTAAAGAGCATTTTTTTCATCTGCTCCTTATTCACCACAATATGGAATAAAGAAATAGTAAAAACGCAGGTTTTTAATCTTAATTTTCTGTGTATCTGGCCTCCATGATCATGATAAAAAAAATGCCAGAACATGTTAACCACAACAAAAGCATTAAATTAACCAACAACAGAATTTTTATTGGAGTGGGTCTTTAATTAGCAAGCAACTGCTGATTTTCTGTTTTGCTATGATGAGCCCATTGAAGGTGTGTTATTTCCTGCTATCTGTGTGTGTTTCAGAGGGTTTCGTTAGCTTGATTCTCATCCTCTTCATGCATCAAAAAGGATTTTAGCTAACAGGCATTCAGATCATTTTTCCCCCTGTTGTATTTATAATAGTGTGACTTCATATACAAATGTTTTGTATTTTAATATGAAATGTGCAAAAAGGGAACTGTATCAGTGGTTGAATATATAGATGGTGTCATTTCTGTCGATCCTGAATAAAGCAGACATGCTTTGTAGCTTATTGTTACAGAAGTATAATGTTCTACTTTATGATAATACTTTAAAAACATATTGTTTTGTTGCTAAAGATGGCCTTTTATGTTGATGATTTTCTGTTAAATTTATGAAACCTTTATTTATTTTTTTCTTATAGAGACTTTGTGATTATGTTTGTGATTTGCTGCTGGAAGAGTCAAATGTTCAGCCAGTTGCGACTCCCGTTACAGTTTGTGGAGATATTCATGGTCAGGTAGGTCTCATGGATTTAGTTCTGTCCCTGGCCTGAAATCTTGAATCCTCGGTTTATCTTAAGTGCTTCAATATATGATTTAACATAACCCTCTGTTATATTTCTGTCTAGTTTTATGACCTCTGTGAACTCTTCAGAACTGGAGGCCAAGTGCCAGACACGAACTATATTTTCATGGTAAGAAATCAAATATTATTTCTCTTTTATTTCATTGCATGTTTCTAACTTTTTAATGATTTAATTGTAATTAGGCCTCTGCTCAATAAAAGAAAATCCCTGTAAAACGAAAAAGTAGAGCTTCCTCTTTTTCAGTCAGATAATATGGTGTATATTCAGGAATTAGTTGAATTAAATGAATGTTTATTCAATTAATGTGAAACCATTCATCCATTCATTCAGTCTGTTGCAGGGTCACAATCACACAACCTTTCACTCTCACAGTCACACCTAGGGACAATTTAGAGTTGCCAATTAACCCATGAAGCATGTTTTTGGACGGTGGATGGAAGCTGGAGATAACCCACGCACGCACAGGGAGAACATGCAAACTCCACATAGAAAGGTCCCCCGCTGATGTTCTGTTTCAGGTCCCCCAGCCGGGACTTGAACCAGGGGGCTTCTTGCTGAGGCAAGAGCGCTAACCGCTGTGCCACCGTGCAGCCCCACGTGAAACCATTTGGGTTTCACAGATTTCAAATTTCAAATGAACCCCTGCCGCTCTGCAGCAACCATGTCCTAGAAAACAACCGTTTTTTCTTTAATGTTGGCTAAAATGACATAATTATAATTACCCCCATGTGAAACCATTAGGGTAATTATGATAATGTCATTTTAGCCAAACATTGTTTTCTAGGACATGGTTTCTGCAGAGCGGCAGGAGTTCATTTGAAATTTGTGGGTGGGACTTTTGGCTTGGAAGTAACCCCACACTGATATCCCATGAAATCTTTGTTTCCGCTCTCTCCCACTAGCTTACACCCCTTCCCACCCCCAACTTAACATTACTGGTGCAACAAACATGGCGAGCAATGTTGGAGCTATCCAGCTGTACAGTTTATATCCAGATGTCAGCTCAGACGAGGAAAACAGAGACGTACATGGATCCATTTGTCTGCAAGTGGATGCATCAGAATTGGGTGGAGCAGGGTGACTTTGGCACACCCATTTCACCTGCTGTGTCACCAATTTGAGCTTTATTGAACAGCGGGTTTGCTTTGCTCTAATTTGAATAAAGAAATATTCAGAAATGCAGTTTTAATCTTAAATGCTTTTAAATGTGTGCTCTATCACGAGAAAAAATGCACAAGAACATGTTAACGACAACAAAGCATGAATTTGTTGTGGTTGAAAAGGTGGGTGCACCAAAATTTCATGCTGGTGCACCAGAGTAAAAAAGGTAGGCCCATCAGTGCAAGAATTTAGTCTAAAACCCTGCTTTCACTGGAAGGTATGTGGACTTCCTACAAGCTTACTCCTGATTTGTATTAATTGTTGCCATGGGCACGTCGATTCGGACCAATCACTGCTTCCTAAATTCATCTGGCTCCTAATGGTGGCGTCCTTATTGCGTAAAAATGGCCACTGAATTGACCTCATTTTGTTGGAGTGGGATTTAAAGCATTTTCATGGGCTACTTCACGTTTACTTAGTCCAGTTCTCTTGTACAGTCAATGGTAACATACAATCTTTTTTTTATTAAGTGAGTTTTTTGGTCTGCTCCCGATTCTCAATGATTTTTAATAAAGAAATTCTCTGAAAGTCCATCTTGAGCTTAATGTCCTTGTTAAAAACACCAAAAACAGAATTTTCATCAGAGTAGGTCTAGTTTAAGTGTTAGCTGGCCTTTTTATGGTTAAATATTTGTTATTATTTGTTATAAAATAACAGTCATTTGTTGTGTAGTGGCATCCAACAATTCAACAGACGACAACCTTTAAAAGAAATACTTTAATTGTTCAATTCTGCTGCACGGTGGCGCAGTGGTTAGCGCTCTTGCCTCACAGCAAGAAGGGCCCTGGTTAAAGTCCTGGCTGGGGGACCTGCAACAGAACATCAATGGGGGACCTTTCTGTGTGGAGTTTGCATGTTCTCCCCGTGTATGCGTGGGTTCTCTCCGGGATCTCCGGCTTCCTCCCACCGTCCAAAAACATGCTTCATAGGTTGATTGGCAACTCTAAATTGTCCCTAGGTGTGACTGTGAGAGTGAATGGATGTGTGATTGAAGACATTCTACCCTGCAACAGACTGCCGACCTGTCCAGGTTGTCCCCTGCCTCCGCCCACAAGTGACCGGGATAGGCTCCGGCAGCCCCGTGACCCCGAAAGGGATAAACTGAATAGAAATTGAATGAATGAATGTTCAATTCTGACTTCAGGATTTAAGTAAACAAAATCTAAATGTTCATGTTTCTGTGATGCATTCAATGCATCTAACGGCAGCACCAAAGTTACACCCACTTAATTGAATTAATTTGAACGAAAGGAAAATAATTGTCTGAAAACTACGTGTTATTTTTAAGGTGACCTAACAAAAAAAATGATTTATCTTAACTGAAGCAAATAATTAAGTTAGATCAAAGTAAAAAAGTTTATCTTTCCAACATCCATATGTGGTCTTATCACCCTCTCATGGTGGAAAAAGTATTATCTGAGCTTTTTCATCCACTAAATCATCTTCAAATGGACATGCCATGCTCCTTCACCTCTCTGTAAACAAACTAAACTTCAACTAAACCTGCTCCAGACCAGGTTATGTTCAGAGCATGAGTTGCCATGGTAACTTGACCTACCCTCAAACATACCTCCATTTCTGGAACCAAAAGCTGAGGTTATCAACTTCCTTAGCCTCAAACTTATCGTGGGAGCTAGCATAACCTGCTTTCTGGAATACCCCCCTGAACTACTTGGAGCAGATACTGGAACTAAACTTTAACGTGATGACGTAACACGTCTCTGACTCTCAAACTGGCGCCTCATAGTGGTAAAAACAAACATTGCATCATCGTTGGCAAGGAAACATAAATGACGTTTTTAACATAATGTTTATTAATCTCTCAACAAAACAAAGTGGCTGGCTTTCTGGCTCAAAAAGGGGAAATTTGCAGGAAAATGAATCGGAGGTTTTACATTTCATATTAAATCTATTGAGAAATATGATCTAAATATACACATTTATCAAGTCTTATATTTTAATCACAGGCAACCAACTGGCCTTTTCTGTTTTACAGAGAAGAAACATGCTCTGTTTTTTCAGCGCGTTTTATTAATCGTCATGTGTGCACACAGCATTACAGCGGAACTGACCCCGGATTGATTTGGTCGTCTGCATGTTTGTCTCAAATATCAGATGCTTTAAACTCTTTGCTGATCTTCTCTTTTTATGTTTTTTGCTTTATAGGGAGACTTTGTCGACAGAGGATATTACAGTTTGGAGACATTTACATACCTACTAGCTTTAAAAGCCAAGTGGCCCGATCGTATCACTCTTCTAAGAGGAAACCACGAAAGCAGACAAATAACACAAGTGTACGGCTTTTATGGTACGTACGACATAAATATGCTCTGAATGTTGTTTGGCTTGTTTGTTGTGTCACTGGATCAAACTGATTTCTGTTCAGATGAATGTCAAACAAAGTATGGAAACGCCAACGCCTGGAGGTACTGCGCCAAAGTGTTTGACATGCTGACTGTGGCAGCTGTAAGTTCATTTATGAAACTACTCCATATTTGCTAGATGCTTGTCTGCAGTGCATGTTTTCAGCTCTCCCCTGAATCAACATTTGTTTTAGCAACAGTTATATAATCAACTCATTCAGATTCTCCTAAGCAATGGTCCCTCGCTATGACGCAGTTTACTTTTCACAGCCCCCAGTTTGGCAGATGTTTTAGACCAATTCAGCCTTTTTTAAACTGTGCACTGTGTTCTGCATCCTGATTGGCTGTTGACCTTGTCAATCAATGTTCTCACTGCCATGTCTCCTGAACAGAATTCGTTCAGTTTGCCAAATTTATTGCGATCATATCTTTGTTTTTATTCTATAATCCTGGACTTATTTTTCTGCAAGGTATGAACTTTTAGAGTTTAAACAAGGCAAAAAAGTGTGAAAATGTTCATGTCTGTGTGAGAAAAGTGTATCAGGTGTGCAGTGAGGGGTTTTACAGCCTTGAAACATCGGTAATTAGTTTACTTTGCCTATTACTTGTTTTTTTCCCTTTAAAAAGGTTTAAAGTAAATGAGAAACGAGGGACCAGTGTGTAAGCCAGGATCATTACACAATTGCTGGGTTTTTGTTTTTTAAGAAAGCACACTAGTCCATTTACTGTCTTTTACCTTTATGATCCCTGGTCATTTCTGTTTACTGAACAGAAATGATCACCAATTGCTACATTAGGATCCATCATAAAGACCTCAAGCTGGTATAACCTGATTTGATCTGTGTGTCACATTTAATATTTGTGTGGCAAATTTGTTTTAGTTGTTTTTTTTTTTCAAACTAATGCGGCTTTTTCTTTAGAAAACTTTGAGATCATTTTTCAGCAAAAATATCTGTTTAATGCCCTGAAGTACAAATTGCATCAACAAATCACTCAACGCAAAAACACATTAAAGATCACAACAATTCAAAAAGAAAACGACAACAACATTGCAGTTTAGAAATAAAGGGGGGGGGGGGGCAAGAAACCAAAACGCAGTTGCAGTACAGGAAACTAAATAAAAAGGAAATGTTTCTTAAAATTAATTTCACAGAAACCAAAACAAAATGTTAAGAAAATAAAACAATGAGAAGGCAATAAGTACATCGTTGATTGGAGGATGTTGTTTGTCCATCATTTCAATAGGTTATTTGGAACGAAGCGATATTGGATAAAATCATCCAATCAGTGATGTCCCATAGTGCCGACTTTTTCTGCTTTCTTGTTGTTATGTTTTGTAATTTAGTTTTGATTTTTTTTTTTTTTTTTTTTTTTTTTACAAAATGCTTTGTCTTAAGTTTAAGAAAATTTAAATTGTCTTTTGGAGTTTTGTTTTTATTTCTAAAATTCAGTTTTTTATTCTTTGTTTGCGTTTCAAATTGTCATTATGATCTTTAACATGTTTTTGTGCTGAGTGATTTATGAGTGTGATTTGAATCTTCAAGGCCACCGTACTTTAATATGGAACAGAAATGTCTTTACCTGCAAACCTTCTTGACTTGTTTGACCTATTGACACCCCCCACCCCCACGTTGTTCTCAGTTAATAGACGAGCAGATCCTCTGTGTCCATGGTGGACTTTCACCAGACATCAAGACTCTGGACCAGATCCGAACCATCGAACGCAATCAAGAGATTCCTCACAAGGGGGCCTTCTGTGATCTGGTGTGGTCCGACCCGGAGGATGTAGACACATGGGCTATAAGTCCTCGTGGAGCTGGATGGCTGTTTGGGTCGAAGGTCACCAATGAGGTAATCCAAAGTAGTCCAATAGAAGGTGGTGGTGGAGCAGCATCTTCTGATCCTCGGCTCTGTCTCCAGAGTAACGCTGATCTCTGTTTTAGTTCGTCCACATCAACAGCTTGAAGCTCATCTGCCGTGCTCACCAGCTGGTTCACGAGGGCTACAAGTTCATGTTCGACGAGAAGCTGGTGACCGTGTGGTCAGCCCCCAACTACTGCTACCGCTGCGGAAACATCGCCTCCATCATGGTCTTCAAGGACGTCAGCAGACGAGAGCCCAAGCTGTTCCGCGCCGTCCCAGACTCGGAGCGCGTCATACCTCCACGGACGACCACGCCCTACTTCCTCTGATGACTGAAGCCCCAGAGATCCCTGCTCTTGAAAAATATTTATATGCAGCTGATTGAAATTAAAAATAATTTGTCATTGAGGGTCAACAGCTTTTTCTGTGGTGAAGAGTTGCTGATCCGGTGCTTGCACCACACCCCCCTTCCTCGTGATAAAACTTAAATTAGAGGCGGTAAAGTTGAAAAATGTGGATTTGGAACTACTGTAAAGGAAAGTTTTGTGCGTTAGCATAGACACGATTTTTTATTTTCTGCTCCCATTTCTCAAGAACTGTTTTGTTTTTCTTTGGATTATTCTTTTGAATTTGTGGAAAAGTGTTGTCTCTGCATAAACCCCTGCGGTCCACGCTGCAACACCCACTTAGCCCTCCACACTTTAGATATAGCTTTGTAATTTATTTGACGTCAAAATGAAGGGCACAATTTTTACCCTTTTATTTTTTATAATTGCCAAAAAGATGCTGTCTTATGCTCACATTTCTCTGAGCCTTTTTTTCCCTTCAGCTCATCCTGTGTGTGGATGTCACAGGGAGGATCCATGCTTTTTGGGGTTTCCTCTGCCAGTGCTTTGATGGAAATCTGCCATCTCATGACACGGCAGTCCGGCTTCATCTCTTCTTCCTGTTCTGAAATTTAAAAAAATGTTCAGTATGTTTTGTGAAAAGTAGTTGCTCGAGTCATGAAATGTGTCAGTGTTGTAACTACTGATGAAATGGAGTGATTGCTGATGTGAATGCATTGATCCAGTTCCTCCGTTCTGTTTTTTTCAGTGTCTTCTGTCTGAAAGTAACTTTTGACATTAAATACTTGGTCAACAAAAGTGTTGTCATTGACCATTTTGGTTCTTTTGCCTGCACAGCTCCATAGGGGAGTAACGAATCATTTTAACAACGGTCTGCTAATACGATTCACAGTCGATGCTAGTTCATTTTGAACGATTGGATTTGATCTGATTTACTCCCCTAAAATGGATCCAGGACGGCTTTGCTAAAACTTCAACCAGTGTGACTCAGAGATAAATACCTGGTACTGAACAGTGAAGGTATAGTTTTCTAGATTCCTTGTATTTCTTCAAGAAAATAAAGTGTAAATTAAATGTGTGTACTAACAGATAAACAAGAATTAATGATAAATCCATTCACATTTTGAAACCAAACAGGCCAGTTATTAAAAAACTAAAAATGAGAAACAAAAAACAAAAGAAGGTATTAAAACATAAAGGGATCTTTTGATGGTTCTGGATGTCCACTTTCCAAATTGAAGAACATTTTGGTTTTTTTAGCCAATGCAATCATCAATCATCATCCTAAAAGACACCAAAGTTCATTTGTTTTCCCCTCATGGAATTTCAGTCTCGTTATGGCAGATCTTGTTTGTTTCAGGAAAACTGCCCCGCTTCCTTCTGCTCACACTCAATATGGACTTCAAAGAAGCAGCAGACCAAACATGTGCTCCTTATGGAACACATAAAATACCTTTTTGTCAAATCATTGAAGAGTTTCCTGTGATATCTTCACATCTACGTAGTTTATCCTGACCCAAACCAAACTTCCAAGGTGAAACTTCTGCAATGAGAAACCACAGCATTCTTTTCAGAACAAATGACTTCACTTTTGCCTTTCATGTGTGTTACATTTTGACATTCCTCTGTTTTCTGACTTCAGCAATAAAGGAGAGGAAGTAAACATGTCCAAATACAGAGAGAAAAACAAAGGATGAGACTTTGGATGGTGGCCTTGTGTGGGACAAGGAGAATGGACGCTTGCAGGATGGGAAAAAAGAGGGACAACAAAACTTAAAATGGTAAAAAATAAAAAAGATTAATTGAATGGAATAATGTCCCAAAACTAAGATATGGTGATTAGTTTGAAGCATAGTCTGTCAAAATGAAATTTGCTGATGACGAATCTTAGGGACCCACCAGACGAATGAGGACAACATGGAAATGATCTAGAAATGAACATTTTATTTCTTTGAAAATCTATTTATTATGATGAAACTCAACAAAATAAAGTCAAGCAGTTCATCAAACTTCAAAATTAACAGACACAAACTGAGCTGCAAATGAAGCGGAATGGGAAACATTTTTAATGGCTGACAGCCCTTAGCAAAAAGTAGTCTATAGTAAAAGTGAAGCAGTGTACTTGATCTTCATATTGTAAATTTAAAATGCTCCAATTTAGACTAAGAGAAGATTTCAGTTAGTTTCCTCACATATCAATGATCTGTAGTAGACTCGCCAAACACACTTAAAAAATTAACTTCATCTGGACTACTTTTTGCTGATGGACACCACCTTGCAATCAACTCACAAATTCTACCAATTCAACAACAAATTCTGAGCATTAAGCAAGTTACTTCCTCATTGTAATAGATTACAGACTACTTGATAAATTGCTGTGAAAGAAGAGTTTTTACACCTTTAAGAAAAAGTAGTCTATTTGGGAGTACTAAAATTATACTTTTAGTCCATACGAAAAGTATACTTAAAGTTGTATTTTTAAATATTATTTTTATATTGTAAACTCAAAATGTTCCAGTTTAGCCTGAGGAAGTATTCAGTTGGTATATTTCCTACACTAATCATACATGGTCTAACGTATACTTGTACTAAAGTATACTTAAAATACACTTCAGGTGTAGTGCTTTTTGCTAAGGGGGGTGCCTTGGAAATGGCAGATATACTCAATGTAATCATTGACCATTGTGTCAATAATAATCAATCAATAATTGTAATCATTCACCAATCTGGTGCGCACAAATGTGCACCCTTATGGAAAATATTGTTTTCTGTTTAAAAAAATAAAAGGTGTGCAGGATTATAAATTTTCACTGCAACGTTGAAGCCCACTGGGTATTGAAAGGCTGCAAGAGTAAATTGTCAGAAAGTTAATTTTTGCGTTTTACAAACTTGTTTTATGCACTTTTGCAAACAAAAATAATCTGTGCCCAAAACAAAAGTCATACATTTTGTGCGCAAAAAATAGAAAGGTTAACATTTTACTATTAGTAGTAGAAAAGTCATAGATTAGTTTTATTAGGAGGCAACATAACCCCCACTGTTGATAATGCAGTATTGTCTTCTCAGGAACTTTTTGTAGACGCACACTGACGGGGAAGCGGGTTGCCGGTTCAGTCTGTGACACTCCCGCCGCGTTTGTGTCGAAGACGTTGACCCGGAAGCAGCTAGCTGTGGAGCGCAGCCAACCAGCGGCTGTCATCCGCCTTCCTCCTGCCGTCTTCTCGGCTGTCTCCGGACAACAGCGGCTCCTTCAGCCCACGCTCTCCGCGGCTCCGTCCCCTGCTGCCGGGACTCCGCAGGCACGTCCACACGGCGGGCTCCAGCAGCGGAACTGATCCACGCTCTCCCCGGGGATTTGGAGACGCACTCTCGTGGTTCGTTCAGAGAAGCCGACCGGAGAGGTGAGAGGATGCCTGGGAATGACAGTCTGCGGCGGGTAGCGTCGCTGCAGCCGCGGATGACCCGCCTACTGGTGCCTCACAAACAGCCTCCTCCAGCGGTTATCTTTGTTGTTCAGGCGGGGATTTGATGGAGTCATCGGGGACGATGAGAGGCTACAGAGACCCTCTCAGTGCACCGATTCATTCAGGCACCTATAAGTCAAATTGCTTCCCATTTATCAGTTTAAATGATTGCAGACCATTCTAGCTCATAGTAACCTGAATGAAACGGCTGCAATTACGAACAGAGGCTGCTGGCTGTGCGTCATTGTTGCGCATATGACGGCGCTCCTTCCACCAGAGCCCATTCAAGCTCGAGTTCTTCCCTTTCTGTTCTGACCCGAAGGCGTTAAGCGCTTGGAGGTCGGTTCGGAGGCGGAGGACACACGCGCCGCTCCGCGCCGCTGCAGAGTGGTGCCTGTGCGGTGCTTCCCGGCGCAGGAGCGGCGTGCCTGCCGAAGGTGCGAGGCGCTCGTGACGCGCGCGCGGCAGGGGCGCTTCCCCTGCAAAATCACAATGGAGACGTCGATTCTCCACCAGGTTCTGTTGCCGTGAAGTTCTACATTTTCGAAAAGAAAGAAATTAAAAAAAGAAAGAAATATTGAATAAAAATTGTGACTTTTTTCAACTTTTGTTGTTTTACCAACATTGTCAACATGTTCCCAGTGGTCTTTTCATGATGATTATGCAATTTTTGCCCCCCCCCGCCCCCCCCCCTCAAAAAAGTCGTTTTCTAGGACACAGCTTTTGCAGAGCAGCAGTTCTTCAAAAATTCACCTCTGAGTTGTTGGTGCCCCATCTCCTTCTCCTCCCCTTTGCTGAGAGCTCCCTGTTTACACTCTCTCCCACTAGTTTACAGCCCCAACCTAACTTTATTGGTGCAGCAAAAATGACGAGCAAAATTGGAGCTATCAGCCACACAGTTTTACGCCAAATGACAGAGGATGAGGAAAAGCTATGAACCTACTCACTGGGCGCGTCATGTACTTTCCAGAACGCGCTGAATGCGGGTTTTTAGCATATAGTATTCACACTAGACTGTGGCTACAAGATACTAGCGCATATACCTACTGCTGGAAAAGGTTTGGAGCAAAAAAGTCACAGCTATGCAAATGTGAGTCTTGCACCAGGCTGTTTCTTTCTCAGCTCTATTCCGATCTATAAAAAGACTTGGTGACGTATAATTCTGGCTGTGCGCAAACCACAATTATTAATTTCTCTTCTATGAATAATTTTCAAAGAATTGGCACTTCTGGGAGTTAAAAAGGAGGCTAACCATACGTCACTACCAAAAGTTCAACTGGTTTAACTTTCAATGGCTGCACGTTTTGTATGTAGAGATTATAAATTAACTTAAAAACGTGAGTTTTGAACGCAGAAGCTCGAAACATGCATTTACGCATGCTTACGTAGACTTTTCATTGGAAGTGATCGTTTGAACGTGCGTTGCCGAGCCTGGTGTGAACGTTGCATTAGACGTACATGGATCTAGTTGTCTACAAGTGGATTTGTGGAGGTGAGCAGCGACCTTGCGGCCCACCCAGTTTATTTTCTGTTGTCTGCTCCAGATTCACAACAATTTCACTAAAGAAATACTCAGACATTTAATCTTTAGCTTAACTTTGATGTCGTCCATCATCAGAAAAATGCCACATAAACAGGGGAAGCTATGAAGCTTTTCCTTCTCCCTAATTTTTGAGTCAATTTTGTTATCAATATTTACAAAGATTAAGAAATCATTGATACAACCTTCTTCAAGCATTGCAAATATAAAAAAAGCAATGAAATCTTGAGCCCTTCAAGTTATGTACCTTACATAGTTTTTTATACATCTTTTTGGTCCTTTCATTTGTAATTGCCTTCCCATATGAAATGAAATGAAATTTCATTTCCAGATGAAATTTCCCCATTGTGGGATTAATAAAGTCATCTATCTATCTATCTATCTATAAAATGAATGCACAAGACCATGTTAAAAACACTAAAAGCACCATTTTAATGTCAGTGGGTCTTTAAAGATTCTGTGGATCCTACAAATGTCCACTGTAACACATGGAGTTGGTGGTCCAGCCTGAGTTGTATTACAAGACAAGTTGTGCGCTGTATTGTTCTGTCTTGACTGAAACAAAACAGAAGTCTTAGACTTGTTGTTTGATTCTCCGTTTTGTTGAAAGTGATGTTTTGGGTGTGAAAGTGAGATATCCAAGGTGGGACTCTGCTCTGGAGGGGCAACGCCGCTGTTCCACGACTGCTTGATTTTGTTGCTCTGGCTAACAATTTATGCAACTTCTGCTGATTATTTTCTCTGTTTCAAAAAATCAAAATAGTCATTTTTTTCTTCAATTTTCCCAGAAATAAGTCCAGCAAATATTTAAACTTTGCATGTTTTCTTTTTATTCAAAAGAGAAAAGGAGCATTAATGCTTTAGACCAGGGTTCACCAACCTTTTTGAGACTGAGGGCTATTTCATGGGCACTAAGTGGTATAAGGGGGCAACAGGACCTGTTTGCTAACCCCCCCCCCCCCCCCACACACACACACGACATCCTTTTGTCTGGCCTATTTTTATTTGCTCATTTTACACAAAAATTCATAATTTTCTAGACCCGTATTACAGGGGGGTCAAACTCAGTTGCACAGGGGGCCTAAATCCAAAACACATTAGAGGTTCAGGCCGAACAAGATAAACATTTATTGAACACACTAAAGCTAAACTTTTAAACCTTTAAAACTTTAACTTAACTTTAACTTTTTAAACATAAATATGAATAAAAACGGACAGGAATATTAATCCACAAGAATAAATATATTCTATCAAAAAATAATGCAAGTATGAACAATCAAAGCCAGGAAATATTAATAATTAGAAATAATAAATCAAATGATTCTGTTTTCTTTCTTCTTTTGTAATTTTTTTTAGAGCTGAACTCCTGACATCATTTTTAGCAATAAGTTCATTTCTGCTTGGTGTGTGATGTTCTGTGAGTCTCTCTCTCTCTGGTCCTGTGTGTGTCTTGGGTCCTGGGTGTCTCTGGTCCCTTGTGCATCTCTGGTCCTGTGTGCATCTCTGGTCCTGTGTGCGTCTTTGGTCCTGTGTGTGTCTTTGGTCCTGTGTGTGTCATTGGTCCTGTGTGTATCTCTGCTCCTGTGTGCGTCTCTAGTCCTGTGTGCGTCTTTGGTCCTGTGTCTTTGGTCCTGTGTGCGTCTCTGATCCTGTGTGTGTCTTTGGTCCTGTCGGTATCTCTGGTCCTGTGTGTGATGTCCTGTGTGTGCGTCTCTGGTCCTGTGTGTAATGTCCTATGTTTGTCTTTGGTCCTGTGTGTGTCTTGGGTCCTGGGTGTCTCTTGTCCCTTGTGTATCTCTGGTCCTGTGTGCATCTCTGGTCCTGTGTGCGTCTTTGGTCCTGTGTCTTTGGTCCAGTGTGCATCTCTGATCCTGTGTGTGTCTTTGGTCGTGTGTGTGTCTTTGGTCCTGTCGGTATCTCTGGTCCTGTGTGTGATGTCCTGTGTGTGCGTCTCTGGTCCTGTGTGTGATGTCCTGTGTGTGTCTTTGGTCCTGTCGGTGTCTCTGGTCCTGTGTGTGTCTTTGGTCCTGTGTGTGTCATTGGTCCTGTGTGCGTCTTTAGTCCTGTGTGCATCTCTGGTCCTGTGTGCGTCTTTGGTCCTGTGTCTTTGGTCCAGTGTGCATCTCTGATCCTGTGTGCGTCTTTGGTCCTGTGTCTTTGGTCCAGTGTGCATCTCTGATCCTGTGTGTGTCTTTGGTCGTGTGTGTGTCTTTGGTCCTGTCGGTATCTCTGGTCCTGTGTGTGATGTCCTGTGTGTGCGTCTCTGGTCCTGTGTGTGATGTCCTGTGTGTGTCATTGGTCCTGTGTGCGTCTTTAGTCCTGTGTGCATCTCTGGTCCTGTGTGCGTCTTTGGTCCTGTGTCTTTGGTCCAGTGTGCATCTCTGATCCTGTGTGTGTCTTTGGTCGTGTGTGTGTCTTTGGTCCTGTCAGTATCTCTGGTCCTGTGTGTGATGTCCTGTGTGTGCGTCTCTGGTCCTGTGTGTGATGTCCTGTGTGTGTCTTTGGTCCTGTCGGTGTCTCTGGTCCTGTGTGTGTCTTTGGTCCTGTGTGTGTCATTGGTCCTGTGTGTGTCTTTGGTCCTGTGTGTGTCATTGGTCCTGTGTGCGTCTTTAGTCCTGTGTGTGTCATTGGTCCTGTGAGTGTCATTGGTCCTGTGTATGATTTTGGTCCTGTGTGTCATTGGTCCTGTGTGTGATTTTGGTCCTGTGTGTGTCTTTGGTCCTGTGTGCGTCTTTGTGAAATGCATCAGAGGGATTTGATTATTTAAAAACCTGTTATTGTAAAAATCATGTTTAGGTCTCATAAAACATTAAAAACTAAATCAGAGAACTCATCACTGGGATTACTCCAAAAATATTTGGCATTTTCCTAATTTTGTACAACACCAACAATAAAAATCCTCCAAAATCCTCAATACTTTCATAAACAAATGATCTTTTGTTTATTTATGGTCTGAAAAAACTCAGCTGTTTTCCAGCCTGCATTACCTGCTGTCTTTATTTTTGACGTTACTATCACCAACTAAACAACCGTAAAAATAAATGTATATGGAAAATACAGACAAGTATTAAAAATGTCCGCAATAGTTAGTGAAGTATGACTTTAGAATGAGCTGAGTAATTTAAGATAAGATATTCCTTTATTAGTCCCACGATGGGGGACTAATAAAGGAATATGGGGACTTGTTGAATTTTTACTTCAGGGGACTTGTTGCGGCAGCAGTACAGGTACACAGAGCAGTATATAAAAAAACAAACAAAAAACAAACTATTGAGTCAATATACATTTCCAAAAAATTTGCACAGGATGACCATATAATCAGTTGGTGCAAAGGGTAAAAGAAATATGACAGAGCCGATGATGTTGGTTAACGTGGTTCACTGGGAGCAGCTAAGGTTGTACAGTCTACCGGCAGAAGGTAGAAACGACCTGCGGTGTCGCTCCTTCAGACACTTAGGATGTCTCAGTCTGACGCTGAAGGAGCTGCACAGTGAGGACACAGACTCATACAAATTAAGCCACCCGATGATCCAGGTGTTGCGCAATGGTCTCCGTGCGCCGTTTTACCTCGCAACCTGCACTCACACTACCCCTCCCCCTTCTCCTCCTCACACACACGCGCCTCTTTCTCAAAGGCGGGAGCGCCAATTTGCAAGTTTCAGGGCGTTCCATACTCTGCCATATATTTCACGATAGCAGAACTAAAGTGCCACAGTTACTAATGGCAAGCACTGAATCGCCACCCTCTACTATCCAGGCAAGAACCGTTGTGCCCGAGTCTTAATTCACTACCCTCTTACTTAGTAGCAGCCCCACTGGACATGTCCGAATCTGCAACCCGTGTCCCATGCAAAGCACAACCCCGGTTTGTTGAGAACGACACTCACATAAGTTAGCGGACAATCATATCGGTCCATTTATTTTGAACACACCCACCACCAGCCAAACAGCATTAACCTCACTTCTGCTCACAGCTCCCTCACTTATGGTGAGCGATTTAACACACCCGAGATTCCCCACTTCCCATGAGTCTTAGAAGCTGAAGGCGAGTTAACCCCCAGATCGCCACAATATATTGATATGCTATATGAGCAGTGCTATTTTTGGAGCATTCCCTGCGGGTGCCACAAGGGGTGCTCGGGGGCACACGGGCGCCCGCGGGCACAGGGTTGTTGAACCCTGTTCAGAGTGATCTATGAAGAACATTTCTTTGTTTGATCTTCACACTGTTGTCTTTGTCTTGCTGTAAATTAGATTTATTTGTTAATATTTGTAAACTTCTTCACACTTGAATAAGCGAACAGATATACATCCCACCTTGGTCTGTCAGGAGCCTTGCTAAATACATTTCTGCAGAAATCATAGGAGACATTGTCGCTGCAGAATCTGCTAGTCACTTTCTGCTAATCAGGTTCTAACAATCCACAGCATGAGCTGAACATTTTGACCTGACTCTGCTGCTTGACCTGATTGCACAGTCGTCTCAGAAAATTGGAGATTGCAGGCGCAGTGAAAGTGAAATCTGGGACAGCTAAGGTCAACCTAAAAAAGGTGATCATGTGACACATTTCTTCCAAAGAGTCTTGTGTCGGCTCATGGTAAAGTAGGACACTTTCATGCACTTGGATGACTGACAGCTTCAGTTTTGTGTGGAGTAAAAAGTAAAGGCGTTACTCTTTGGCTGACTTTGTACCATGCTCGCCCTTTTTTTTCTGTGTCTGATCAGGTTTGAAAAGCCAGTGTCATGACTGGAGCTGAGACCGAGGATGACATCCCATTAGCCGAAAGAAAGACCGTCACCGATTTCTGCTATCTGCTGGACAAATCCAAACAACTCTTCAATGGGCTGAGGTCAGTTTGAACCCTTCGATGTGTGTTGGACTGCATGAACAACATTCAACCTGAGGAGCTTGTTATTCTGGACAGAAGGAGGCTGGGAGCATACAAAGTTATGTCCAAAATTTTAACTTAAAATAAGCTAAGCAGATAAAAGAGACTGGTTTGAATCAAAGCAGGAGAAACTTGAAGCTTTTGAAAAACCAGAACAACAAGGTACAGTATCTGACAAACGAGCGGGCAAATTATGGTAAAATACTTGAGAGAAATAAATGTGGGACACTTTTGACTACGCTTTTTAAGTGTTCTTCAGTTTCTTTAATTCATTATTTCCCAAAAGTTTAATCATTTCCTCTTAGAGTCCATGTGAGTCTTTCCACGATCTCTTCACATGGTCTTTAGAGATCTTCTCTTTAACATCATTTACCATAGTTTAGTTTTAATTTCAACTTTCTCTTTGTTCTTCTAAAAATTCCTCTTTCGACTTATTGACATAATCTAAAAAAAGTTTATTTTCATTGTCAGCCATTTCAGAAAAAAAACTTTTATATAGAATAACTTCTTAAGGCTCTTGTTATTTGTAGCTGGAAAATAAAACTGACATCTTATCAGCAGAGGAAAGCATGAAGGGCTTGAGAATCTCCAGGTAGATTGCTGCATTGAAATTATTATCTAGTATTTGGATTTAAAGTTCATAAATTGTAAGACAGCCCTTGCTAAACATTATTAGCGTAAAAGCCAAAGTTCAACTACTGTTGTTCAATTCCGATTCTTTGACTCTTTAGGTTCTGGTTATATTTTCTTTTGAGAGTTTTTATTGCCACCTTAAAGATCCATGAAGAAATGAAATAAGTGTAGAGAAATGTTTCCAGACTCTCTTCACCGTGAGAAGGTCCTGGTTCAAATCCCAGCTGGGTCCTTTCTGTGTGGAGTTTTCGTGTTCTCCCCATACATGCATGGGTTTTCTCTGGGCACTCCGATTTCTTTCCGAAGTCCAAAAATATGTATCGCAGGTCAATAGGTGACTCTAGGTTGTCCTTAAAGGATTTGATTGTGTGTGATCATTTGTCTCTGTTTGCCCCTGAGATGGACTGGAGAACCATCTAGGGTTGGGGTGTCCAATTCCAGGCCTCAGGGCTGGTGTCCTATATGTTTTCCAATCAACCTGCCGTTGAAGCTCCTAATTGGCTAAACACACCTGATCCAGGTAATCAACAGCAGATGTGGCAGGGTTTCTGGAAAACCAGCAAGTTGCCGGCCCTTGAGGGCTGGATTTGGACACCCCTGGTCTAGGGTGAACCCAGCCTTCCCTCAAACATAGCTTGGATAGGCTCCAGCAACCCTGTGACCCAAAAATGGATGAAATGTTTCCAGTTCCTGGTCTGCAGGGAACACGATCCTGCACGTTTCCGATGTTTCTCTCTCAACCACAGCTGACTTTACCAGCTGTTGGTTTCAGGTGTTTGCAGAGCTTGATGAGCTTGGTCTCAATCATTGTAGCTGACTGAACTGTCCGTCCGAATCAAAAACCCAACACTGTTGAAGTTCACTGTTACTGTTGAGTGTTTGCCTAAAGCCTTAGTCACAAGCACGCATCACCTGTACACGTCAACCCCTGCCTGGGTGCTGCGGGCTTTTGGGTTGTCTTGCCCTGTAGAGGGTTGTAGAGAGGAGCGGCTACATCTTAACAGAGCACAGGTGTGTCTTGGAGTTTACTTGAGGCTCGTGCCGCCACTTTAAGGGACGTCATTAAAATGGAACGTGCCATTGTTGTGTGTGGTAAGGATAATGTAAGTCACACACACTTACGACGTAAGGGTGATTCTGTCGTACAGTGCCCTTATGCTGCACTCTAGTCCTTAAAGAGTTGCATGCACTGGCTCCTCACTGACCACGCACAAATACTGCCCACACAGAGTGTGCTGGTGATGCGTAAATTCCCATGGGACGAACAGAGAAAACCCCCTTTAATTATGAAATATTCTCATTTCTAACAGTCTGAATGAGCGTAAGGGAGCTGCAAGGAGCGCTCACCTTTTACTTGAACAGCACTGACGGGCTTCCAGCGCAGTCAAATGGAAAAATCAGTGCGATGTGCCTTTACCTCACCTATTTCACCCTTACTTACACTTACGTGTCACATACGTGTTCACTACGACCTGACGCCTGCAGCATGCCTGTAGAAAAAAAGGAACATGAGTATTTTTTGCTCACCGAGCGGTCTAAAATGTTAAAATTTTGTGCGGGCCAGCTCCCATTCTGTACCCGCAGACAATCCATATCCACCCGCAAGGGCAGTTGTGACTACGGCTTTAACCATTTCAATAGCTGTCATTCAGGAAATTACGATGGGTTTGAAAAAAAAAAGACCCAAAAAAGCTGAAAAAAAAGCTGTTTTCATAAAAAAAAAACGTATTTAAATGTTGAGTAATGGGAAAAGGACAGAAAAACCTTTAAAATCATAAAAAAAAAGAGAACAGCCTAGTTTAGAAGAATTACTGAGTCAACTTCTCAGTGGCCGCTGTGCAGAACGCCTCCTCTGGTGTTCTTACAGTGAATTTCACAGGAGCTGAGGGCGAGTGTATACTGCTAACAGACGGCCATATGGAGAAGCAGGAGCTTCCTGCTGAGCTGGCGAGCCTGTCATCTGATGGTCACTAAGCAGCAGAGCCCTCACTAAATTACAGGAGAGAGCTTTAGATCAGCGCAAGATTGGGAGAAAAACGATACTTCCTGGTATTCGTCTGTCTGTGGAGGTAATATGCCACAGTTTTCCCCCAGTCTTTCCCTTCTGTCATTTGTTTCTTGTTTATCACAAAGAACAGACAGCAGAGCGGCGGACAGATTAAGCAGACTTCACGGGTGGATGCCTGGGCTTTAATTTGCAGTAAAAAGTGCTGACAGGTGGTGAAGGCAGCTTGTTTTCTACCTGTTTAGGAAGGCTCCTCTGCCAGGAGCCTGCACAGATTCATTAAGACATTTAAATAGATACTGAGATAAAAATTCAATCATTTTTATCATTTGTAGTCAAATCAAATTGGATTTAAAAGGCTGGTTTTTGGAATTGTTTTTTGCAAAGCTCTTTGTTTTGATTTCAAACTAAAAGCATCTAACTTTAGTGAAGCTTGATTCACTAACACACTACAAAACAGAATCTTAAGAAAGTAAAAAGACCCTTGTTTCAAGTAAAAAAATTCTCATTTTCTGTCTTGCAAGAAAAAGAATCTTATCAAGAAAGGTTTTCAATAGTAAAATAATCGTAGTTTGAGAAAACTTGTCATAGTGACTGAGGATTTTTTTCTTAAAATAAGAATTCTTAGCCCATTGACAGATCTGATTGCTTATTCAAAGAAAAGTTTTCAAACATTAAGAACCTTTGACTTATTTCTAGGAGACCTGTTTTTGCAGGGCAGTTCTGTCTCCTCAACAAACATTTTGGGTTTTCTACCGTGAGAAGGTTTGAGACTGCAGGTAGTGTCAGATGTTTCCTCCTCCCTGCAAGCTCCAGTCTGTTTCACAGTGAGAGGAAATTCACTCCAGTCTGCCAAGATTCACCTCAATAAAGCTTTAAAGTCCAAAAATCAATTCTATTGAGCCACCTTTTTACAGCGTTCCACAATTAAGCATTTTTCAGTTTATATCCTAAAATATAAAGTTATTCTTAAACGCTTTAATGTCTTTTCACCACAACACAAGTGTGTAAAGATAAAGAAATCAAAAATTTGATTATAATAAATGTCTTACTACAGTATATACCGGTAGCTTTACACAGGTACATTCCAGAATTCACTAAACCAGGTTGGGGAGGTAAGAAATATGTTTGAGGTACTAAAGGTAACTGAAAAAACATTTTCAGTCAAATCAGACAAAATCCAACTTTTTCTTAGCGTTGGTGGACAAAGATGAAGAAAACTAGCAGATGGGACTCGGCGTGTGTGAAGAAAGTTTCATTGCATTGTTGCCACCTTCACTTTGTCAGCTTGTGCTGCGCTCAGTGTGGTTCTGTTGCTGCAAAAAAATGTTTCTACACCAAACAATGTTTAATTTTACTCGCTGTAAAACCAAACTGCAAACTTTCAAACTGTAGAGTGGTCAATGGTGAACAGATTCAGGAAGCGGTGTGTCAGTTACAGCAAAGCAGTCCCAGACCATAAGCAAGCCTCCTCCGTGTTTTACAGTAAGGATAATCTCCTTTACTTGGAATACGTTATTTCTGCATCTGTGAACATAGAGCTGATGTGCCTAAAAGATGCACTTTGTCTCGTCTGTCCAGAAGACATCCCCCCTGGAGCCCCTGTTCTCCATGAGGTCCACTTCAAACTTTAGTTACCATTCATATCCATCCATCTTCACAATCCCACTGAATCACTTTTGGGGTCACAGGGGTACTGGAACCAACCCAGCTGTTGTAGGGAAAAGAAGGTAAACACCCTGAACAAGTAACCAGTCTGGGCCATACACACTCACTGTCATACCAATGGGCAGTTTATCTTATGAAACTTGTTTTTGGACTGTGGGAGGAACCTGGAGAGCCCGCAGAAAACTCACACATGCACAAGGAGAACATTCAAACTCCACACAGAAAGATATCGGTATCTGGGATTTGAACCAGGGCCTTTTTGCTTTGTGTCTACCTCTTAAAATTGTCATCAGTCTCTCCTTTAGATCCTGCCTACCTTTAAATCTCAACATAATATGTGCAGCTGTGGTCACAGGAACAGCAGGCTGCTTGGAGATGACCTCACAGTTCCATCTTTACCATAACTGTCTCTGATTTTTCTTCTAGTCTTTCAATCTCTTGACATACATCCCTTAAACAGGCAGACTGAGTGGTGAAAAAGAGAATGCATTAAAAAATATTGCATGTTTCTTTAAAGGTTTGCATGCTATAGTTGAGTAGCTTCTAAAATTCTATTTTGATGCATCTTCTGATAATTCTGCGTGGTTGATTCTGAGTTCATGTTAGTCATCCTCCCCATAACTGAGTCACACACAGCTGGACTTCATCCTCACCTCACAGCAGCTATGGTAATTAACATTCCTTCGGCATGTAATATCTCAAAAATGTTGCTTTAAATCATCAACATTTATGTATTTAAATCCAAAGAATCCTTGAAAAAAATCCTTCTTGACCGTGTTTCCTGTGGTTGCCAATCATTTGGTTCTTTAAATGTCTTTAATGATGGAACTAAAACAAACCAATGTTCACATTTTCACTCTTGAACTAGTGATAAATGTTAAAGACCCGCCCCCCAATTATCTTTTGCTCTGTTGTAAACACATTCCAAGTGGTCTTTTTAGCCAAAATTAAAAAAGAAACCTGTTGTTTTCTAGGACAGTTTCTGTAGAGAGCGGCAGTGGTTCATCAGAAATTCACCTTTGAGTTATGGCGTTGTCGGCGGTTGGGTAGCTGGTAAGGTAAAGGGCTGCTATAGGGCTGATATAAACAATGGTACTGGGTGCAAATACCATATCAATGGCAAGCAATTAACATGGAGCAATTAAGAGTTTGGGAGCTCGGCTCCCAAACTCTGGAATTCCCTCCCTCCTGATCTCCGTAACATAGACTCTCTTCCTACTTTCAGATCTAAACTCAAAACCCATCTGTTCAATTCTGCCCTTCCATCCTGATTCACTTTTAATTTTATTTATTATTTTTATTGTGCTTTAAACCTCTATTTTTAACCTTTGTTTTGGAAAGTGTCCTTGGGTTTCTTGAAAGGCGATTTTAAATAAAAAGTGGATTAAAAGGAGCACAAAATTGTAGCTATCCGGCAGTACAGTTTTGGGCCAGATACCTCTCAGATGAGGAAAACAATGTCGTTAATTAATTTGTCTGCAAGTGGATGCATCACAATGGAGCGGAGCGGAGCAGGGAGCTTGAGGCTTAGAGAAATAAAGAAATTAGTTTAAGTAAATCTGATTACATCAGATATGTAAAGTTGAATCACAGTTATAGTTTACATGTAAGGATTTCCCACGTGTTCATTGTATTTTCAGAAATAAATGTTTTTTTGTTTGCTTTTTACTTCAGACTGATCTTTTAAAACAAGGACGTCTGATTTTTCACATCTTTTTTAGAAGGGAAAAAAATCAATAAAAATGAATCTGGTTTTTTCCTGCTTTTTTTATTTGAAGCCAACTCAAATGGATCCATTTCATCAGTTAATATCGCATTAACATTGCATTTTTTGAAAACCGAGCTCTAGTATTCACCATTGCTAAAAAATAAATCGAACAAGTTTTACACTTTTTTATTATTGTTTTTTAACTTTATAATTAAAAGTATGTCTGGAAAATGACAGAATTTCATTCAACAGCTTTCTGAAACTCTGCATCTCATTGTGGGTCACTGCATTTTTGTACTCCTCTGCGGTTCTCTTGCAGGGATCTTCCACAGTATGGACACAAGCAGTGGCAGTCCTACTTCGGGAGGACCTTTGACGTCTACACAAAGCTGTGGAAGTTCCAGCAGCAACACAGGTTGTTACCATCTTATGCAGTTCAGCAACAAAAAAAGATTATGTTTTGCCTTCAATCACTTAGATTTCTAAACTGGTAATGCATATAAAGTGGGATGTGATTCATATAAGAACATTATAAATCATGTTTCAATATTTTGACCTTTTAAACCTTTTTCTCCATCTGCACAGTTTGCTGCAATCCAGGGGAAAAAATCTAAACTGTCAATTGATAATAAAAACCTCTTTGACTCACTCAATCACAGACATTTGCTCAGAAAAGATGCAAATACAGAAATGCAGGGGGAAAAAACAAGCAACAGAGCTTAGTTTTCATTCAGCTGATGACTTAAAGGATTTTTACTTCCATACTACTTAGTCTCAGTCTAGAGAAAACAACATTTTGTTTGATTTTAGTATGTAAAATAAATACCGGTAATTTAAATGTTGCTGTTATGTTCATGTGATGAATTATCAAATTATGGTGACGATACGGTAAAGTTTAAGTCCCACTATTCTTTGAGCAAGGATCTATTGGGTCTCAGTTTTTGGAGTCCAGTCTAAAGAACCGTCGCTCTGAAGAACTCTAACAGATCAGGAGACTAAGCAAAAAGAAGAAAAACAGACATCTAACGCTAGAAAGCTTGATTTTAAACCTTCTGATTTATCATTTAAAATGTGACAACTCAGCTGTACTTTTTCCTTAATTTGAATCCTTGAGGCTTAATAAACAGACTGGTTTCATTTCAAGAGACTAACACTAACAGTTTGCTCAGCTCCTGTCCGATGGGTTTTATAACCCTTTTGCTACATTATTGTGTATTTACATTTATCACAACCGAGATCCTCTGTATTGTATGGATTAAAGGGTATTTAATGACAAATATTTTTTCTTTGTACTTATTTGTATTCCCATCTATCTGTTATTTATTTTCTCTCTTAGATCACCAGGTATTTAAAAAAAAAAAGAATGCAGTTGATGTTTTGGTTTACAGACATACCAAATTTTTACAAAGCTTTTCCAGACAAAAAATACATCATAAATCACACTGCATGTAGATCCAACCGTAAAAGCAACACCCTTGTTGCAGTCTATTTTAGCCCTAACTGCACACACCTGTTGTGCATGGTGGTCTAAACTAAACCTTCTCTTGGGCTGATTCTGCTGAATGACCAGGCTGAAACTGTAAACATGTTAGCTGATCTTTCTTTAAACTACATTTAATACTTTTATTTTTTCCTAGTAACATTTGTTTGGTTTGTGTTGCCATGATTTCTGTTGAATGTGCCACCTGAGAGTCTGAGATGCTCTGACTTCCGGTTGAACCTGTTGGGACATGCTTACCCTATCTTTTATTCTTTTTGACAGGCAGGTCCTGGATAACAGGTACGGCTTGAAAAGATGGCAGATCGGAGAAGTTGCATCGAAAATTGGACAGCTTTACTACCATTATTAGTAAGTTGTGTCTGGATGTCCTGCTCCCTCGATTCCACTGTGACTGAAATGTGACTGATGATGGCAGGTATTAGACCCTGTAATGGACCCGCTGGTCCAAAAATGGTCTTATTTTCTGTCTTGCAAGAAAAATAATCTTATCAAGAAAGTTTTTCAATAGAAAAATAATTATATTTTAAAAAAACGTCTTAGTGACTAGAATTTTTCTTCAAATAAGAATTCTTTGGAAGACAATTTAGACCATTTTTCTAACCCTATTTGTCAGGTTTTATTTTTGCGTAGTTAAAGAAAATCTGCCAATGGGTTGAAAATGTTATCTGAACTTATTTTTAGGGCCCTGCTTTTGCAGTGAAGGAAAGCCATTTTGGGTGTAGCTCACATCCAATGCTTCCTAACTCTATATCATCCTTAAAAGTGGTCTTAAAAATATTTCTCCAGTGTCCCTAAAAAATTAAAGTACTTTTGCCGGCTGCTCACTGCACCAGTCATTTTAGTTCTTTGAACATTTTCTAAATTTGGGTTTTTAGAGGAACTTTCATGCAGTCAAACTCTGTATTTCCACCATTATGAGGATGATGATGAGGATGCTTCTCTTTCTTCTTCATCCTGGCAGCCTCCGCACCTCAGAGACCAGTTATCTGAACGAGGCTTTTTCCTTCTACTCGGCCATCCGTCAGCGCTCCTACTACTTCCAGGTCAACAAGGAGGACAGGTGAGTCCAACGCATCAGAAGGTGTCACTCCAGGGCTCAGGTGCTGTCACTGACTGTAAGAAAGACAAACAGCTGGTTAAAGTCTTTCTATAAAGAGTGAACCCCTAGTGTTTAACATTGCCTCTACGCCATAAGCTTTTTTTTTTTCTAGTTTGTTCATTTTATCTTTCTTTTGCTCTCTTCTGTTTTTTTTTTTGAGCAGGCCTGAGCTGGTGGTGAAGAAACTTCGATATTATGCGCGCTACATTGTTGTGTGCTTACTGCTTAACAAGATGGAATTGGTCAAAGTGTTGGTGAAGGTATGGAAACAAATGTTTGACAACATCATTTAGAACCAACATTCAGTTTTCATGCCCAGCCTGTTTCCTATTTTGTATCGTTTTTCCCCATCAGTTAGGGCGTGGGGGGTTGTGTGTAAATGTGTGGAGGGGGCTCTCTTAATTTTTGTGCTTGTTTTTATATTATTTATTTTGTTTTAATGTAAAGCACTTAGTGTTGTACTTTCATAGTGCTGTATAAATAAAGTTTGATTTGATTTGATTTGATCTAAAGCTCCACTCCACAATCACCTCTGCATTTTCATTATTGTCATTAATGACGATAAAAGATGATAAAAATCATCTTTTGACCTTTTGTTCATTACAAATGTGCCTCTAAGTTGTGGGCAGGACTGTTGGTACTGACTTAGCCCGCCTTCACATTCCGTCACCCACGTCTTTAAACGCTCTCCTGCTAGCTTACAGTCAACCAGTAGAGACTGTTTTGATATGATTATTTATGGCTAAATAGCATCTCGAAGCATAAAATGTTGTACTTTTTTTTGTCTTTTTTTAAACTCTTTTTATAAATCATTGATACTCTCGATGCCTTTCTGAGAAGCATTTACCCACAAAAACTGCAACAGAATTTGTTTAACTCTTAAAAAATGATGCGTTGTTTTTTGTTTAATTTTACATGGTGATTCCAAATTACACTAATATTTACTATATAGATCTTAGAAGGGAATGTATTTTTGAAAATGTTATTATGAAAAAGTAGAACATTTTTTAAAAATTATATATATAAAAAATTGTCTAAATTGTCTTACTAAGAATTCTATTGGTAGGTTTTAGCAGATTTTGCAAATTAGCACAGCGAAGCAAATTGAAAGCAGAAAAGCTGATTTTTTCTTTTTTTTTAGAATAATTAGTTTGATTGAATTAAAAAACATACTCGACAAAGCTGCGAGGAGCCTGCACTAAAATGTCACTGTGACACTGATGAAGCTAATCATTTACCTGAGAAGGCTTAATGAGCTCCACGCTGGGGAAGTAATCCTCAAATCCCTTCATTTGACGTAACTTGTAGCTCCAGACTTCCATCAAACTTGAACAGAGTAACAGCTTCTGGTAAAATTGCATTTGGCCAATCCCTAGCCAGACAGACAGGCAGGCAGACCTTCCTTCCTTCCTTCCTTCCTTCGTTTCTTCCTTCCTTCCTTCCTTCCTTCCTTCCTGTATCATTCCAGGTTTGCATGTAAAAAAAGAAAGCTCAAAAATGAGGTTTTCCCCCTCAGATGACAATTGTGTTTTTGGTGTTTTTAACATGCTCTTGTGGCATTTTTCCGATGATGCAGGCCATTAATTACAAAAATTAAGCTTAAAACTGCATTTCTGATTATTTTTGATTCATATTGTTGTAAATCAAAAGCAGATTAAAAAAATGCAGTTTATTAAGAGTTTCTTGGTGATATGCTGCATGGGTCACAAGCTCCCTGCGCCGCTCCATTCTGATACATCTACTTGTAGACGACTAGCTCCATCCGCGTCTTCATTTTCCTCGTCTGAGCTGGTTTCTGATCCGAAACTGTGTGGCTGGATGACTTCAATATTGATCACCATTTTTATTGCACCGATAATGTTAGGCTGGGCTTGTGAGAGGCTGGAAGCTAGCAGGAGAGTATGTAAACGGAGAGCTGTCGGTGCGAAATGAGGGCATGCCTCCTCTGTGCCGACAGTCCCACCCAGAACTTACAGGTGAATTTCTGATAAACTCCTGCCGCTCTGCAGAAACTATGTCCTAGAAAAGGAAGATTTTTTATTTTCTTGGTTAAAAACGGCATAATCATATAACTAAAATACCACTAAGAAGACTTTTAAAATAGATCAAAAGATGATCGGAGTGGGTTTCTAATACAAACAGGCCATGGGAGACTGAGCTGCAGTCACAAGTGCACTCGGTGACCATTTGGCATTTTACCCTCCAATCTAATACTTAATGTTTAATGTATCTAAAGGTAACCCTGGGGGCAGTTTTTAGTCTTTAGTATGACCCAACCACAACAAGTGGGGACTTAAACCTCTGGGTGGACCCTCTGCCCATAGGCTAATCATAGTTTTTTGTTGTTGTTGTTTTATTCTACTGAGACTGTTTTATTAGACTAATTCAATCATTTGAGTATCACGCATTGACTCTTTATGCTATAAGTTGGTCTTTCTGTGTTTCTGCAGGAGTTGTCTGAAGAAATCGAGGATTACACGCAGCGGTTCAACACAGAGGACCAGCTGGAGTGGAACCTGGTGCTACAGGAGGTGGCAGCTTTCATAGAGGTAACCGGACGCTGCTGCCGGATGCTGAGGATGAGAGCCGCCTCATCCAGCACCGCTCCTTACCGCTGGTTTGTGTGAAACAGGCAGATCCCACTGTGGTTCTGAACGACAACAACTCCATGGTCGTCATCAGCCACCGACTGCAGGATGAAAGCGCTCCCCCACTGGAGCAAGGCATGGTTGTTGGGCAGCTCGTCCTTGCAGACGCACTGATCATCGGGAACTGTAACAACCAGGTTGAAATCCTCTACTCCTGCTTTCTGAAACCACTGTAAAGTTTCCTGAAGGAAGCTGACAGCTGTTTCTCATCTGTCTGTTGTTTTTAGGTCAAGTTCAGTGAACTGACCATCGATATGTTCCGCATGCTTCAAGCCCTGGAGAGGGAACCAGTCAACTTGGCCACACAGACCTCTAAACAGGGAACACTGGTGAGTGTCAGATCCAGACTTTCCTTGCTAAGGATCTTCTCAGGTGCTGTGATCAGACATGGCAGACACCTTTACCTCCTCAGTCCATCTACACCTAAATATATAAATGCTAATAAAAAGGAGCCTATTTGAGACATGTATGGTACTGATTGCCTAAAATAGTGAGAAGCCCATGGTGTTGTGGAGTCGGTTCTAGATGGAATTGTTTTCTTGCAAACTTTAAATTCTCTTTTTCGCGTTATTAAATTGAAGTGGTTCTGGTTTGCTTCTTTTTCTAGTGTCACTCATATCTGTACGTTTTTGTGTGGATGTTGTCTCTTCTAGTCTTTCGTTGCCCCTGGTGCTCTATTCCATTCATGTGTTGCTGCGTTGCTGCTCATGTAATAAGCTTTTGCTCCCCCCTCCCCTGCACAGCACAAACACTTATTGACCAATTATGAGCGGCTTGAAGAGAAAAAGAAGTAAGAGACTAAAGGACAGTTTTTAAAAAAACGGTTTGCAGGGAGCTATTGTAGTTCACTTTAAAGAGCCAAATGATGGATCATCACACCAGTCGTATCCACAATCGTGCATTTAGTTCATATTAATGTTTGGATTTTCCTGCTACTGTCCACGAGAATAGAGTTGAACTTCTGAGCGGGTTTATTTATAACGTGGACGACATCCTGCTCATTCACTTGCTGTGAACACGCTGACGCAGAGGAGGGTGGTGTGTTCCTCCACTGACCATTCATGCACAGCAGCACAACGCGTGAGTGGAAGTGAGCACCAGGCGCAACAAAAAGACTTGAAGAGACAACATCAACACAAAAATGTACAGAAATGAGTGACACTGGGAAAAGAAGCCAAATCCGGAACCACTTCACTTTGATTGATAATACGAAAAGAGAATTTAGAGTCTGCAAGAAAACAATTCCATCTAGAACCGAATCCACAACCAACCAGCAGAGAATCTTCTCCTAAACAGAGCAGATCATTACTGACTGAGGAAACCAGATCAGCTTCTCAAAGCTGAGACACTTAGTATTTTTGAATCTCATCCTTTGCTGTGACGAAAAGTCATATACAGTGGGCGTGCCTCAACATGTTTAACTCTGCCCACGTTGAGGCACGCCTCCGTCTGCCGACTGCAGCCAGGGGCTTTTTCAAAATAGTAACAGTTTAAAGAGCTCACATTTTCTGCAAAACCTGATTTCCTAAGGTTTTTAAGAAGTTTTAAAAAATTACAGTAAAGCAAACACTAAATTAAAATTCAAGAAACTATTTTTAATGTAAAACGTCCTGTCAGAGATGAGAGATTGTAACTGTGTAAATTCAACAAAATATATCCCCAAATTGTTTAATAAAGTAATTATTTGAAATAAATTCTAGACTTGATGATCAGTAGTTATTGGTTTACTCTGAAAATTATCGTCTCTAAAAAAATTAACACTAATAAGAACGTGTTGTAAAGGTAACTAAAGATGTGAGAAAAGTCATTTGTTTACTATCTATATTGAAAGGGCGAGTTTGACTCTTACTTAAAAAGATTGTGCTCAGTGTCTTTATTTAAGGTTTCTTTACCATTTTATAGAAAGGGTGTCCTTATGACATGAATGCTTGCATTGTGTTTGTCATTTTAGTGTCTTTTATAAAGCTGCAACAGACACTTCAAAATTGGAAAAGGTGACCAGAGAGACTTGAACTGCAAATGTTTACGGATAAATAAGAGGATTTTCCAATTTGAACAAAAAAAACAAACAAACCGAAAAGTTAGCTGCAGTCTGAAATTTAAGGTGAAAGCTGGAATTTAGGTTTGTTAAAGCAAGAGATTAAAACTTAAAAAAAAAAAGATGGTGAGCTACATTTCAGCTTTAGGAAAACAGGTGAACCAATAATAAAAAGGTTTCCTTTAGTGTACACTTAAAACAGGCACAAAGGGGGATTATTTTTCTGGGAGGTTATTGCTGATTCTTGCATTTGTCATCTCTGCACCACTTTTTTTGTCTGCTGATTTGGTCTGAGCAAATATTGTCACATAAAAAAACATAAATACGTACATGTCTGCCCAGCTACTTTTTTCCTTGTGTTTTTTTTCTAATTGGATCTTTCATCTTATTCTTCCTTCACAGGAACCTAATGAAAAACCAGCTAAAAGAGAAAATCCACACAAATATCTGCTTTATAAACCAACTTTCAGCCAGCTGTTTACTTTCCTGTCTGCCTCTTTTAAGGTCAGTATTCCCATCCACTGCTGGAAAATAAATGACATTTGCAGCGGTGAATTTGTCAGCTCTGTTTGCCCATGTGCTTCAGCCTTTTACAGCTAACATGCAATAATATATGGTTTATTGTATATGGCTTTCTTTTGTTTGGGCTAACGCTCTCAATGGGAACATGGAATTCAGAAAATGTCAGTTTGACTCTAAATGTAAATCATTGACTGTATAACAGAACTGGACCGAGTAAGTGTGACATCACATATAGAAAATGGATTTCCTGTAGTTCCAACCAAATGAAGTCAATTCAGTTGCCAATTCAGTCACATTTTCTTTGCATTCGGGGTGCCGTCATGTTGTAGCCAGTCATCAGTAAGCAGTAATTAGTCGGTCTGAATCTACGTTTCTATGGCAACCACTCTTACCATGGCGTCCACTCTTACGGGGTGGTCAACCTCTGATCGGAAGATTGCAGGTTCGATTCCCGCCTTGCCCGCCAGACACTGAACCCAACCTTGCGTCTTGTGGAAGGTTGGTCTGACCAATGAAATGACTGAATCATACCTGTTTATTTCTCTATAGAGATTTATGGGATTTTGGCTTCTTGAAGGCAGTGGATTCTTCCTGTTTAGAACGTGGAGGGAGGGGTCATTAAGTCCAATTCTCATATACTGGCAATTTTGTGAACATTAACATTTATATGCATTATATATTCTATAGTGTGTGTCTGTGTTTAACTAAAGCGCAACAAAAAAAAGTATTTTGGATGGAAGTTCCATTATGACAGTAATAGCATGTTTTTTCCACAACACCCATCCTTATAATGTCTAAATTATTTTTTTAAATCAGGAGATCTTTGCTTGAAAATTCCCTGCAGCCCTCATGGTTGAAGTACAATTCCTCAACTTGTCGTTTCCTCTATTTTCAGGAGCTGCCTGCCAACAGTGTTCTGCTCATCTACCTATCTGCCACTGGAGTTTTTCCTACAGGTCATTCAGATTATGAAGGTAAATGCTGAGTCTTCAGCTGCATCATGAGATGTTCATGAACAATAAAATAGTAATAATGGTCTAAATTACATCGATTAGGTCTCTTGAGAGTTTTTTGTTTGTTTTCATAATTCTTCTTTCTTACTGCTGGGTGAAAATTTTGCCCCCGCAACATTATATAAAAAAAAAGACCCTTTTGGGGCAGCTGTGGCCCAGTGGTAGGGCGATCGACCCCTGATCGGAATGTTGGAGGTTCAATTCCCGCCTTGCCCACCCATGCGCCAAAGTTTCCCCTGGCAAGACCCATTGCCTCTGGTAGTCATAGGTTAACGCCGGTACCTGGCAGCAAAGCCGCCTTCTGTGTGTGAGTGGGTAAAGAGGACTGTGACTTTAAAGCGCTTTGGGCTGTCGAGGGAGGCAGAAAAGCGCTTTACAAGTATACGCAATTTAACCAGTGAAACGTAATTAATTAATACAGATGTATTAACTCATCAATACAAACTTATATACAGTAAATGTTGGGCGTAGTGAACGACCCCATTAAAAGCATTAGAATCTCTTCTGAGGCTCAAAAAGAAACGTTTAAAATCAACCAATGAACCCAAAGCAAATGTGTCAGGGATACCCACAGGATATTTTCAAAAGTATTTTGAGATGTTCACACGTTTTATGGCTTGGAGATTATTTTGTGGTGATTTTCACTTTTTTGCACAATATGGGAAAAGAAAATTTATGTTCAAACATCACTGAACTATCATTGACCTCTGACCTGATGAAGAAGCCACCATCTTGAGCCCTCCAAAAAAAATAAAATCACCTTTAATACCAGCTACAGATTTATACCCCTAATAGAGATTTTGATCTATCGCTTCCTAACTCATCGAGCATCATTGGGAAGCTACTTGGGAATTAATGTTCGTTTTCAAGTTTGTGGATTGGAGAGAGATTGGAGGATCAAGGAAAGTTGGAGCGCCGCGACTTGCTCATGCAAGTATTTTCTTTCCAGTGGGGGGTTATGACTTTGGAGGGGTTCTCACAAACACCAACAGAGACATAGTGAACGGTGAGACGGTGCAGAAGAGGATTCAGGCTCAGAAAGAAATGCACTGGTGAGTTCAAGCTTTAAAAAACCATCATAGTCAAACATTTTCAAATTTCAGTGTGTTGACAAAGACAGAAACACTGACTGGAGCGGGCATTTCTCTGACTCAGACACAGATGATATTTACTTGTTTACAATCTTTCAGCCTTCATCCAGGAGATTTATTCCCTTTCACTCGGAAGCCCCTTTTTATCATCGTGGACTCTTCCAACAGTGCAGCCTATAAGGTATGTGAACAGGTGAGGGGTTAACCCTTGTGCTATCTTGTGGGGTCATCTGGACCCCACTAGACAGTGCTCTGAACCTTTTTTCTTTAATGATTTGTGATCTTCACTGGTGGCCATGGATTATATGAAATCCTTTCCACCTTTATCCACATTTGTCATGGAAGGAAGAACACGTCAATGTAAGGGTGGGGTCATCTGGACCTCACAAGATAGCACAAGGCCTAAGTCTGTAGGAAACGGGGAACACGGGTCAGCTCTGCATTGTCTGACTGCACGGTGGAACATAGTGCTTCCCATCTGTATTGATTTATGAGTAATCTGCTGTTCTGAATTTCAGAATTTCACCAATCTGTTTGGCCAGCCTCTGGTGTGCCTGCTGTCTCCTACCATGTACCCTAAGACTGTACAAGGTGCGTGTTACTGTGTCTGTCTTTCTCCCCTAGGAGGATAAACAAAATCAAACCACATTTCATTTCCTCTGTAACAATGAGAGATTTTTCATATCGATTTATGAAAATCCTTTTATCAATGCTGGTGAGCTTTGCACAAAGGGACCATCTTCAATCTCTTTTCTTAAATTGTTTAAAATAGTTTGACATTGCACAGTGGTGTAGTGGTTAGAACTATTGCCTCACAATGAGGAAACCCGGCTGTTTGGAGTTGGCATGTTTTCCCCGTGCATGTGTGGGTTTTCTTCTGCTTTCTTCCACAGACCAAAGACAACTGGTCAACTGGAAAATCTGAATAGCCCTTATGTGTGCATGTGAGTGTGAGCGAGTTAAGAAATGGATGGAAAGGCCATCTGAATGCTCCACTACAAACTTGAGCTGTGTTCAATAATTCTGACAAAGAGTTGCTGTTTTCAGACAAAAAACAGGAAATTTGTATTCATGCAGTTCTGAAGTCTTTTCCTCAGACTTGCTTTTCAATTACACTACTTTAGGATGCGTTTATGTTCATAAAATGAAGTGTTTTTTATGTGCGGGTGGCCTACTGGACAGCAACGGTGCACTGGTAGAGCGGTGAACCTCTGATGGGACGATTGAAGGTTTCTCACCCTGCCTTCTCATGTGTCTTCATCAGTGTGTGATTGTGAATGGGTGAATGGGACTGTGACTAAAAAGCGCCTTGGGCCTTTAAGGAAGGTAGAAAAGCGTTATATAAGTATACACCATTTTACCATTTACCTGTTGGAGTTAATAAAGCACCCTGATGACTGTTGGTCATGAATTCTGTCCTGATCTTTCTTCGGTGTCTCCCTGTGACCGTTCAGATCAGTCCCAGCGCGGGAGTCTCTTCACGCTGTTCCTCTACAGCCCACTCCTGGCTTTCTCCTCTGTGTGCGGCCTCAGCAGCATCCAACGGGGGATTTGGGAGAGGGCTCAAGATTTTTTACGCAAAGTCTTCCGTGACATTGGGCAGATGATAACTCGCTCGCGGACCATAGGTACTTTGTTTCAAAACGTCATACCTTTCGAGCAACTTTTGTTACTCATGCTAAATGAGAATTCTTTTTCACGCTGATCAAACATTAAAAAAGTATTTGTGGCTGTTATCAAGTTTGATTCATTTAGAGGGTTAAACCCAGTTTAAAAGATTGGCTCTTTAGTAAAGAGTCGGAGGACTTCTTGTCATTGAAAAAGGAGATGAACCAGTTCAGAGTTCAGTTTTAACATGTCCTGCTAAAGACAAACGAGCAGAATCTCATGATCCACACTATCAGAGGAGGCATTTGGATCAAGTGTAAACAGTATTTCTGCTGTGCTGAGGTCGAATCCTGACTGAAATCCATCCAACATGATTTTCTATGTGGCTACAGCTGGAATAGGTTGAAGACTTTTTTACAGGACTTAGGCCAGGAAAGGCCGCTTAAAATAGCTCTTCATCATAGAAGGAACTTGGGTTTAAATTTGTTTTTTATGAGAGCAATATGGAGCTTTTACCCACAGGATGGTTAGCTTAGCAAAGTGAAAGATCCTCTTCAGGAAAGTAGCAGACAGTATTCAGTGGGGAGGCAGTGGATGGAAAAATGAAGTATTTTCAAGAAGGGATAGTTCTGTGTTGAACAGAACATTCCAGACAGACCCATCAGAGGAGTCACAGTAGGCCTGCACAATATACCGCAAATTTATCGTTATCGCAATATCCAGCTCTGCAATATGCATATCGCAAAAGACGGCGAATATCGCAATAAATCGCAAACCCAAAATGTGTTAAAACAATCTTCTAGCAGCTTGAAGCATTTAACACATCAAATAAATCCCTTTATGCTTTGACCAATCAGATGGACGCCTTCCCTTTGTTGACCAATCAGATGGAGGCCTATTATGTTAACCCTGGTCCTGAAGAGTCTCAACCCTGCCTGTTTTCCAGCTCTCCTTAACCAGCTTGCTGTTGATTGGCTGACTCAAGTGATTTCACATCCTGATTGACTGAACACACCTGATTTTGGTTATCATTATCAAGCAGTCTAGGGAGAATTGGAAAACAGACAGGGTTGAGGCTCTTGAGGACCAGGGTTAGCCACCCTGACGTTTGTCCCCCATGTCGATGAGGGTCATTTGGAGGATAATTTTTAAACTGTTGCAATCAAATGGGAATGATGTTTTTGTTTATTTTTCTATTTGTTTATTTACCGCAAATTTATCGTTATCGCAATATTGATCACTAATATCGCATATCGCAAGTTTTCCTCATATCGTGCAGCCCTAAGTCACAGTGAATCTGGAGATGCTCGAACAGATTTTTTGCACCAGAAAATTCTGATAAAATAAAATTTCTTAGCATTTAGGGGACAATTATCTTAGAAACAACTTTTTCACAATTGTGGGAAATGGGGGGAATTGGGGTACTTGTCTAAGAAAAATGTCTGTGAAATTGAATATCTTCTCCCCCATCCAGTCAGTGGCTGCTGAACTCCCTGAGCTACTTTCAGGTAGAGGTTGGATGAAATGAATGTCTCACAGGTTAGGTCAGGGGTTTGCAACTGAGGGCTCAGAGTCATATGTGGCCTTTACCCTTCCATAGGGGCTCTCTGGCTGAAGAAAAATATTTTAAGTAAGTGTCATGCAGATGTATATGTATATATACATGTTTGTGTATGTGTGTGTGTGTGTGTATTTTTACCACTCACCATTTCTTTTTGTAGGTTTGATCTTAACAATTTACCCCCAAACATTTCAGCTGTCACGTTCCAATATTTTGCACAATATTCTCAGCTTTTCATTTCCTAATTGTCATTTTTGCATCATTTTATTCTCATGAATATGTGAATCAATACAATACATTTGTGCACTATTATCTTTTCAGATCAAGCCTTTTTGCAGTTTTTCGGTGACGAGTTCCTGCGGTTACTCCTGATCCGTTTTGTATTTTGTTCAGCTGTGCTAAGACTTCATAAGCTTTTTCGGGTAAGTAAATGTTGCTGCAAGAATCCAGTTAATATCTGCTTAGGCCTCATTGAGCGGCAGCTGGGAGAGCTTCAGTCATGTTGATTCACCATGTGTGTTCCATTTCAGGAGCTCTTTAGCAGTTGGCCCTGCTGTGTTGTGGTATCTCTTCATATTCTTATTAAATTAGATCATGGCTATTTTTGAATCCTTGATCCACATTTAATTTGGAGGAACGATTAAAAACTTCAGCTCTATCTAGCTTGGTTTATTGTTTAGCAGAAATAAAATTCACAACAAAGGTCCATGAAAAGAAAATCAAGTACAGTTCAGGGAGAGGCAAAAAACATAAATGGCTTATTCAAGGCCTCCACCCAAAGCAATCAGACATATTTTGAATAAAACATTTTTTTTTAAATATACCGTAATTTCCGGACCATAGAGCACACCTGATTATAAGCCACACCCATTACATTTTTAGAGGATAAAACATTTTGTACATACATAAGACGGACCTGTATATAAGCCGCATGTGCCCACATTGAAAGGTGTTGTAGAATGAGAATGTGTATGTGCTGAAACCACGCGCCGCGTGTGTAAGAAGGAGGGGTGAGGGCGTGCAGCGCAAGAGGGAGCGCTCTCACTCAGTCTTGCACTGCACGTGCTCCTTCCTCTTACACACACAGTGCGCTGACACACATACACACACTCATTCTACAACACCTATATAGTTAGTTCATTAGGGGCGACAGTGGCCCAGGTGGTTGAGCGGGTCGTCCAATGATTGAAGGGTTGGCGGTTCGATCCCCGCTCCCACCAGCCAAAATGTCGTTGTGTCCTTGGGCAAGACACTTCACCCTCCTTGCCTCCAGTGTGGCTCCACTGGTGTGTGCATGTGCATGAATGATCCCTGTGATGGTCAGAGGGGCCGTAGGCGCGAACTGGCAGCCACGCCTCTGTCAGTCTGCCCCAGGGCAGCTGTGGCTACAACCATAGCTTACCATCACCAAGTATGAATGAAGAGTGAATGAATAATGGACACACTGTAAGCGCTTTGAGTGTCTTGAAAAGCGCAGAAAAATCCAATCCATTATTATTATTATTAGTTAGATAGTTAGTTGTGACTGTTATTTGTTAATAAAGAATAGTGCGTTGTAATTATTACTTGTACCGGTATTCATTTCCGTCGTGGGCGGCGGGGGATTTTGTGTTGGGGGGGTAAACCGCGACACCGCAACTCCTGCTGCTTCATCACCGCGGTGATCAAAAATCCCAAACCGTCACAGCCTTTTCCCAAACAGTGCCTGTGACGCGGCAGTAACACAGCAGCAATATGGTAGTAACAGCCCTAACAGGGCTGGTTAAAAGAAACATACTGGTAAAAGTCACTGAGAGCAGCAGTAACTTATAGCCTCTGCCTGGCACGCGCCTCCTGTGCACTGAAACCATGGAAGTCTTCCTCCTCAGTGTCGGATTGGAATAGCGTCAGAACGTCTTCGCCACACAGTCTCTCTGTGTTTCCTTCGTTGTAGCTGTCGGTGTCACTCTGAGGCAAATTCACTTCTGAGCTTGCGCTGTCCTCTCCGTCACGCAGCAGACCGGCTTTTCCAAATCCGTTGGTGATGGTGGATTTTTTCACACTGCTTTTAACGATTGCTTTTAACTTTAAAGCTGCGTCCTTTGCATTTCTTCTTGCATTTTCCATGATGAGGGTCTGTTCGTGCCATTCATTCACAAAGCAGCAATTTACATTAATTCCCCCTGTCTCCCTCTTACCCTTTCTGTTCGATCGCCCCTAGCGGCTGTTAGAAAAAATAAACAAATTAGCCACATCATTGAATAAGCCGCAGGGTTGAAAGCGTGTGACAAAAGTAGCGGCTTATAATCCGTAAATTACAGTAAACAAATTCAGAAAAAATAGACAAAGCATATACCAGTAGTTCACAAGTAGCAAAATATGTTTAAGAACAGAAATAAAATCCAATTAAGAGCAGAAAACATAAATATACGATCGATAAAATAATACCATTGAGAGAAAAGTGCACATAAGTGAGCGGGATTTTTAGGCCTAAAAACCAATTTGACCCATGAGAAACAGTCACATGTTTGTCAATCAAGAAGAAATTTATCAAACAAAATATGCTTTTTTGAACATCTTTTACACCACTTTCAAGAATTGCAGGTTTTTATTGCATGACAGAATTCGTTCCAAAGTCTTACTGCCAGAAATCTTATTGAGAACTGACCTCGAGAACTGAGAAACTTGGTAAATGAAGAGCTAAAGAATTATGGGTCAAATGAGAATGGAACCGTAAATTAACCATAAAATATGCTGAGAAATACTCAGGCATATCCCCTTCATAAAAAAGAATACTGTATCTTGAAAATGCAGATTTGAAAATGATTAAACATGCCTTACTTTATTTGCTTGTTCGTAACCAAAAAACATGAGATCTGCAGATTTTTCTACGAAAATTCTTTCTCTTAAGACTTTTTTTTGGCGGAGACATTTATCTGCAGAAGAATTCTGCTCACTCTATATTGATCCAGTTTTGAGAACTCAATTAAATGTAGCCCTGAATGGACCAGCCAACCGTCCAGGATGCAAACCGTCCCCTGAACCAATCAATCAATCAAACTTTATTTATAAAGCACTTTTCATATAAAAGCATAACACAAAGTGCTTTACATTAAAACAAAGCAAAATAATATAAAAACAAGCACAAAAAAAAAAAAAAAATAGGGCTCCCCTCCCCGTACCTACACACAGCCCCCCACTCCTTTCACACATCCCACCCCTTAACTGATGGGGAAAGACGATGAGAAATAGGCTGAGCATGAAAACAAGATGTTGGAAACGCTAATAACTGGAACCTCCCTCTCTGTGAACAGCCGCATAACCAGCCAAATTCAGCATCACAGGCGGGGACCGCTCCACCACAGCTAAGCAGTGATGCAGGTTCCCACCTAGAGCTGCAGGGGCTGAACAGCAGCCGACCCAGAAGGAGTGGTCCTAACTGAGGAAGCACCGGAAATAAGAAATGAAAATAAAAATGAGAATGAAAAAGTAAACATATTGATAAAAGCAATAAACAATAAAACATTGTTTTCTTACGTCTTAAACAGAAATCTAGTTTAAGTTCATAAAACAAGATCAAATGGATAAATAAATAAATAACAATAAATTAATAACTAACTAACAAAATAAATAAATACATACATACAAATGAATAACTAAATAAGTAAATAAAAGCAGTGAAAAATCAGCTACAAGCCAGGTTAAAAAGATGGGTCTTGAGCCTTTTCTTAAAAGCATTAATGCTCTCTGCGGCTCCCAGAGGACCTGAGAGCCGCAGAGGGGTCCATAGTGCTGAAAAGCAGCCTCTCCATAGGTTTTGATTTTTACAACCAGAATGGTTAGAAGACCAGTGCCAGAGGATCTCAGGGTCCGCGAGGGTTTATACTTTACTAAAAGATCTGATAAATAAGAAGGCGCAAGATTGTTAAGACATTTAAAAACTGTTAAAAGCACCTTAAGACTCCTGCAGAAACCTCTCTGAGCCTGCACAGGACAAACCTGGAATACAGAATGAATGGATAGATGGACGTTATTGGTTGCTTAAAAAGCTTTAGTGGATTGGCAGTCGGTTTGGTTTAATACAAAAAACAGCAGCTTAGAGATCCCCCAGTAAATTTTTAGAGCCATTGAAAAGTCCTACTTTTTAAATATTGAGGTGGAGCACTCAGGTAAAACTCATGCTACTTTCACACCAGGCATGTGGCACGTGTTCAAGAACATGCTAAAAGCACATTTAACCTATTATGTTCACACTAGACAAGCAGGCTTCTTTTTCTTTTTCTACTGTTTACCAGCGCATGTTGGAATAAACTTGGTGCAAAATGTCAAAGTGGTGCACATCATGGGAATTTTGCTCCAGGCGTTTTCTGCCACCGCTCTGATCCAATATACAGCATTAAAGACTTGGTGTCATGTAATTCCAGCTAGGAACAAACCGCAATTATTCAATTCTCCTCCACGATCAATTTTAAAGCAATTGGCACTTAAGTCAAATGAAAGGGATGCCATCCACAGGTCACTACCAAATCTGAGTTCCTGATTGGTCAACGTTCAGCCTGGTTGAACTTTTAACGCACGTTCAGTGGCCACGCGTTTTGTACGTAGAGCCCAAAAACGGCCATAGAAACATGGGTAGCTACAATAAACACATAGACTTTTCATTGGAAGAGGTTGATGGAACGCATGTTGTGTGAACGTAGCTTTAGAACAGCCCAGTGAGCAAAGATGCATTGTGGGTAAAACCCTTTTAGCAAAATGTTTGCTGAATGTTGCCTTCTTCAGTTGTGTTTTGTTAGCTGGTGTTGGTGATTGCTTTCAAACAGTATTTTTAAATTATTGACTCTAGAGTGTACACTGTTAGAAAACATGCACAAATGCTTTCAACAAAGTGGTGACGTCAGAAGATTCACGGACTTTGTGCATGTGTCATTCACAGGAGGCCCGGAGTTTCCCTGAGTCTTACCCGGAGCTGCCCAAGCAGGACACGGTGGAAAGCAGCCTGCTGCAGAAGCAAATTTTAGAGCTGGCAGCCATGCTGGACGTGCAAAGCTCATTCTGGGAGGATTCTTTGGAAGCCTACTGACCTCTTCTCAAAGGGCAGGAGGCACGTGTGTGCACACAGACTCAACTGCCAGAGCCCTCCAGCTGAACTCAATCCCGCTATTTCTCTTCCCTTTTGCAAAGGTAACCTAAAAACCTGTTCAACCCCCAAATCTCATCTAGTGAATTTTGAAAGCTACCATATCACATACACATAGAATGAGAGTTTATTGTAAAGAGAAAAAAACATTTTGACCACCAAAAAGTCAGCTCATAAAGAAAAATCAAAAGCTGCACACAAATTAATTTTCTAATTAGTTTAAAAACTGCAGCTTTAAATCAAATACATTTAATTTGGTCATTGTAAAGAAGTTGGTATCAATGTTTATGATGTTTAATTTATATTTGTTTATAGTGTCGAGCTTGTAAAATATATTAGATCCATAAGGTCACGAGCAGCCTGTAAGTCCTCTGTTCTCCAAGAATGGAGGAGAGCAGAGGAGCATCAAAACAAGCCAGTCAGTTTCTATGCCTATGGTTTATTATCTTATTTAACAGTGATGAGCACTTACACTCAGATCATGCTGGATCATTTCACCAGATCTATGATAATTATTATTTCAAAAGAAAATCAGCAGTAGAATGCGTTAAAATTCATGCAGTGACAGAAGCTGAGTGGCAAACAAACAGGGCAGCAGCAGCAGAAAGGACTTCATCCAAGAAATTACCCACAATTACTCAGTTCTCGTTGTGCTTACTCTGCCCTTTTATATTTCTAATGCACTGTATATCTAAAACTGTATGTAGATTTTTGTGCACTCACTCACTGGCCTCTGTAAGAACACCTGAGCAATCGAATGCTATACCATTTCCACACCCTGATTTCTTTGCTCCTAAAAGAGAAGTGATCAGTCGTTTCTTGATTTGTGGTTTTGAAGGGTTGGGGCCTCTTGTTGCTTTGGAAAAGGTTAGATTCTTTTAGTTTTGGGTCAAACGTTTCTAGAGGGACCACAGAGGAGGATTTCAGGGAAGGCTCAGATTGAGGAAACTGATCTTTTAGGTGAACAGCAGGTGAAACGTGACGGACATCCGCTTTCCTACAGTCCAGGAGTGACGAAGCAGTTCACACCTTTAGGAGAAGTTCAGAAAGTAAGCACACAAGCCCAGGAGGGCATCCAAGTCAAAGAAACACATGAAGTACTTTAGTGAAACTTTTGAGTCTAAGCACATCTTATTCCCACTGCCTTCCAAATAACAGCTAGAGCATATTGCTTATAGAGCACTTTCACTGAGCAATCATTTTGATCAAATTTTAGAAAATATTTTGAACCCATTTTATCCGTCAGAGCTCCATGAATGCTGCCCGAGACATCATGAAGAAAGAAAGCATCTGTTTGTGGATTCTAGTATTTGTATGCAGTTACATTACCTCTGTATCATAATTAGGCCCCCACATACTTCTGTAAAAGCATGCATCACATAATTTTATCAAGATGGTTCCAATTCTCTAGATTTGTCATTAGCTTCTGTCATCAGTCAAGTCTTCGCAATCCTCAACAAACATATTGCTCTTTTCACCTATTCCTTTAAAAAGTGATTTTCTTTTTTTAGTCCTCCTCATTTTCTGTAGGATTAAATAATTTGTTCTATTCATCAAAACATTCCTTATAGTGAACGTTCAAGTTCTTTTTGGGACCACAGTTCTCTGTTTAATGTGAAGATTTTATCTCAGTCCTTCCAGGTTTCAGGCATGTAAAGGACCATTTAAATGCACATTAGACACTGTAATGGTGCACTTGTTATTTTAATTCATTATAATATATATGCATATATAAAATATCTAATTGAGCCATCTCATAAAACAATTAATTCTGCACACTTAGTGAAAAAACTTCAGCTTTTGCAGAATTTGACCTGAAGACCCACAAGTCGGACTTGTGATCAATAGTTTTTCATCCTGTAATTCCTGTAGTTTTTTTATTGATCCTTTTTGAAATTTCCCTAAAATATTTACCTTAGGTATTTCATAAACTTTGTGTACAGATGCATCATGACAGAAAAAAATCAGCTGACCCTTTCATACATACATTTGCAATAATGATGTTTACCAGCTTCATAGACACATATCAACACAGCAGAATAAAATTGAGGCATGCCAGGAAACTTGTTATAGTTACTTCACATAAAAATGGATATAAAAAGAGAAGAGTCCAGCTTTGCTGAGAGTTATTGTATCATGTTCTAAAAATGACAAGACTAGAATACACTTTAGAACATGTTGAGCATAGGTCCAGATGGATCTATAATGCATTACAAATCATTGATCACAGAAATGAAGGCCTTCTTGTCTGTTTATTAAGCCAGATCAACACATTTCGATATAGTGGCTCTTTTTTTGTGGGTTTTTAAAAAGCTGAATTTCTGTTTTTTCATTGCATTCTAACTAGATTTCTGGCCCTGTATAATATCTTGGTTACGCCACCAACAGAACCTCCAACTCATGGCTGCTTATCAGTCTCTCTATACCGGTATATTATTTTTGCATCTGGTTTCTGGTTTCTGCATCTCAGTTGTCTTGTTTTTCTCAGATCCTCCTGCATCTTTCTGGCTTTCTTCATGATCAGCAGCATCATAATGACAAACCTGTAAAAATCTGTTGAGGTTACACCATTTTTTTCACATTCTGCACAGATTGAACAAATGAAATCACTGATCGTTGTAATGGCATCTCACTATACTTCTGACATGAGACGGGTTGGACCACTTTTGAACGTCCAGTGCGTGTTGTGCCCTGGCAGACCTCACAGTGGTTCGCTGTTAAAAAATAATGAAAAGTATCTGCAGTGTCACGGATTAAAGTTGAGTCTCAAAAGTTACGAGGTTCTGATCAGTTCACTTTGAGTTTTCGTCATTTTTCAAACCGTTTCTAGGGTGTTCATCACAGATGCAGACACAGATTAAACAAATCAAATTGTTCTTTTGGTGGAAGAACTGTTCTTCTTGGCTACAGTTTTTGGTGCTGAAGCATCTGTGGTGATGAAGGAATGCATGGCTCGAATGAGCAGTGTAGCTCTCTGAAGGAATGCAGTCGGTCGGATCATAATAGGAATACTTTAATTTATTTTTTTACTTTAATAGAAAGTCTCACCACCTCCTTATTTATCAAGCGCCAAATTTTAGAGCCAATATATTAAAAAACCTCATAATCACATGTGTTTATGTGATGGATTTTTAGCGGAGTCACAGCAGAGAGGAGCTTGCGCTCATAGAGGAGGTCACAAAGGTCAAACTGACTGCAGGCAGACCATCTGATCACTGTGTTGATCCTTATGCTGAAGCCCACCAACAATACTCTTATCATATGTTAATAACAAGCTGAAATATTGCAGCAACGCATGCACAGGTACGACCTAAGAGCATTTTTAGTGTTTATATTTGTTGACATGTTTTGTGTGTACATATGATGTAAAGTAATGTTTTGACACTATGTGTTTGTTCATTTTTTTAGTCAGTAATGTGTATTGAAAATATGACAAAGGGGGAAAAAAGGGAAAATGTCTATGAAGTCAATTTAGTTTCCAGATTGTTTTTTTTTCTCTACATTCCTTCAGTCTGAGGACTTAAAGTGAGCCGGAGGAACGTTCCACTGTGTTCTCCAGAGAGCAGCTCTTTATACATTCTCCTCTGTTCTCACATCCCTTGTGTGAAACCATTAGAGACTGTAGACTTGTTTTTACGCTACTTTTCTAAGAAAAAAAGGTTTTTCCAGGGTGCAGTTCATTTGAATGGTAAACTTTGTCACACAATGACTGATTTTCAGTTTACAAGCTGGCCTGTTTTCACTCTCCATCAGTCCCTGACTAAAATATGATGGCAGATTTCTTCTGAGAGTCATGAAGCAGTGAATTCAGCCTACATACAGTCATGGACAAAGGGTACAGAGTCCTATCTGAATTCTGTTTCGTTTTAAGTGAAAGTGTGCAAAAACCTATTTCAAATCTTATGATCGAACTGAGGCAAATACAAGATCAATAGGATGTAACTTATTGAACTATTGTTTATGTTAACCTAATTAAACCAGAAAGAGATAAAAATGCAGTTTCCATTCTTCATCTTTATCCTCAGGACAGTTTAAAGCACAAACCACAAAACTTCCGACAACATGTCCTGAAGGCTCAAGTTCAAGAAGGAGATGCACAGTTGCCATGCACCGCTTCATGTTGGTGAAAACCAAAAAAAACATACAAATACCTCATTACAACTGTGAAGCATGGCAGCGAAGGGCTGATGATGTGGGTTTGTTTCACAGCTCTGTGTCTGTAAAACAAGCCCACACTTCTTGGAAAAGAGCAATAGTTCAATCCCACCAGAAAACACGGAACTGGGTGTTTCAAAATGTTTTTGACCTTTGTTTGCAGTAAACAAAAGTAAAAATGCTATCATCCTTTGAAGGTTCTATTTGCCTGACTGAGATCCATGCAAAGGATATTAGTTTTTATGTTTATCACACCCCAAACGAATTGAATGACAAAATGGATACAAACCTTTGTCCATGACCGTGCGTCTTTCAGACATTTATGATTACTAATCTGTTTTTTATTGGTGGTTTTTTTATGCCAGTGAAAGTCCATAAACCTCCACAGAAAAGGGACCAGTACAGAATATTGCAATTCAAAAAAATCACTGACCAATCACAAAGATCGGATCACTTGTATAAATAAATGGTTTGGAAAATAGTGTAATTTAAAGATAATGCAGATATTTCTAAAATATATAAAACTTGATGTGGTTGGAAGGCAAATTGCAATTAGACACTCACAGAAATAGAACTAAACTCACTCAGCAACATTTTGTAAATCGAATCGGCTAGTTTTCAATCATTATTAGGAGGGCCCCAGCATCAGAAAAGTACAGATCATGCCTATGGAGAACAAATAAAAGAGTACTCTTCAACCAAGCAACCCTTTCCTCCCAAGATATGCACAGGTCCTTTCTACCTTTTACTATGTTGAACGTGTTAAGAAGGTTTTAAAAAAATATGTGACTTGCTTGTTGCCATTGTCAAATGTATTTTAATATTTCTGTTTAAAAAAAAGAGCAGATGGTTATCTGTAAGCAGCATGTTTGCTTAGAATAGAAAGTGCCAAAGACTGGTGTGCCCTCACTTTCCCATTTTCATGGTTGAAACAGTTCATGTCTCAGATGTTTGGTTTTTCTGTGTATTGCCAGATGGAGTAAATAAAAAAAGAAGATCTGGCTTCATAAAGAGTGATACTTGGCTTTTTTTTGCAAGGTGAAATATGCTTGCTTGATCTACACCCAACAAGAAAACAAAAGAAATGTATCACATTCTTACCTAAACAAGAATTTACACGAATATGACAAAATTGTTTCAGCACGATGATTGTCAGTGTCAACCTAATGTTCCTGAGCAGCTGTTTTGACCCCATGATTACCTAATTTACCAAACTTATGGAGATTAATGATGTAAAAATAATATTAATAATTATTAAATGTATAACGGATTATACATTTAAAGTCCCGCTTTGATCATCTTTTGATCTATAGTAAGTGTTCCCAGTGTTCTTTCAATTTTGCCAAAATAAAAAAAAAATCTGTGTTGTTTTCTAGGATACTTTCTGCAGAGTTCATTACAAATTCACTTCTGAGTTGTGGGCAAAATTTTTGGTGTGGGGAAACCCCGCCCCCACTTCCCATATTGCTTCTGTTGACACACACTCCCACTAGTTTATAACCCCAAGCTAACATTAACAAAAATGGCGAGCAAAATTGGAGCTATCCAGTCGGACAGCTTAAAGCCAGATACAAGATCAGATGATCTAGTCATCTCCCTGGTCCGCTCCATGCATCAGAATGGAGCGGACCAGGGAGACTGTGGCCTGCCCAGCGAATTTTCTTTGTCACAAATATGATCTTTTTTAAATGCCATGTTTTTCGTCTGCTGCTGATTCACAGTGATTATCAAAAATACAAAGGAAAAATGCAATCTTAAGGTAATTTTCTTTACATTTGTCCTCCATCACCAGAACAATGCCACCAGAACATGTTAAAAACATCAAAAACGCAAGTTTCATTGGAGTGGGTCTTGAAAGAACCGACAGTGGTTACAGCAACAGAAGATCACACCTGGTGCCGCTGCTGTCAGCTATAAACATGAAACTTAGGCTACAATTCACACAGGCTCACCAAAAGTGGACATTAGAAGATTGGAAAAATGTTACCCGGTCTGATGAGTCTCCATTTCTGCCAGAACATTTAGATGGTAGGGTCAGAATTCCACGCCAACAACATGAAAGCATTGACGTAGCCTCCCTTGTATCAAGGGTTCAGCCTGGTGGTGTAATGGTGTGGGCGAAAAGATTTTGGCACACTTTGGGCCCGTTACCTGAGTATTGTTGCTGAGCATGTAGTTATACATGTAAGAATGGCAGGGGTGACTGATGACGGGAGAGGCCTTGCTTTACCTGCCTCCCCTGACTGCACGTAATGGGTGAAACATATTTCAATAAGGAACTAAAAGCTGCCGTACTCATCCCAAACCCACCCAAATTATACCCACTCACCTAAAGAAAATGTTACCAGCAAAGTTGGAATACAAACCGATCAATTGGGTGGAAAACTGCCCAATCTGGCAACACTGAATTCTCTGCTGGCAAACTTGCCATTGACTGGAATATTCCATGGCTGCAGAGGGTGGGGAATGTCAAAACTCTCTCACATGATCAGTCCTCTGCCATTTCAGTGATTCAGGGTGTTTTTTGTTTTTTTTTTATGAAAGAGTCAAGTAATGATGGGTGAAAAAGTTATTTTAGTGTTCAGCTCAGGGACCCAAAGTGTTGGCAACCTTTGTCTTTTTTTATTTATTTTTTTAACTTGTCCTGTCCATCAGCTGGGCAAACAGATGAGAGCTGAAGGCCTCTTGTGTTGGACATATTTTACTTTAACACCAGGGGTTATGCATCTTCTGAAAAACCAGAGGTATGTCTGAATAAACCCCTATTGTAATCGAGGCCAAACTTTATTCAATTTAATCATATTTGAAAATCTTTTGTGTTGGACCGGAAGGAAAAGGAAAGAAGGGAGGTAGAGAGAGGGATATCAGATAGGGGGGGATAGGAGGGTGATTATCGGGGGGGGGGGGGGGGGGGGGGAGAGAAACCATGAAGCAGCATAAAGCAACACGTTTCTGGATGGTTGTAATCATTACGGTGAGGTTCAGATGTAATATAAGTGTACAAGGGCGGGGCCTGTCCACACACTCAAATGTCACAAACATACCTGTTGGCTCCAAAAATGTTCACAAGTCAGCATGTACACAATACAGATAATGTTCCCACACGCATACATATGCATTCAAACCAACTAGTGTGAAATATTTAATTCAATCACGCAAACTATTTGCACAAAGGTGAGCTAACACCTGTGCTCAAATGAGTGTTTATGCTCTTCTAAGATGGATGATGGAATGTAAAAAGAAGGAGGGAGAGTGCCAGTCATCTCCACACCAAGACCCAAGCCGTAGCAGCAGCGGCAGCCAGAACCCCCCAATACCCACACGGCAGCATATAGAGAACAACCGCCCCCTGGGCGATCACATCTGCCACCCAGGCCAGGGCCAGCAGGACCGCCTAGGGACCCCCCAAAGCCAGAGAGCAGGGATGCATGGGGGGGACAGAGAGTGCAAGCTCCAGCCCAACTAGAAGAGCAGCCGCCGGGAGGGCCCAGCGCGAAACCCCGCCCCAGAAGAGCGCCCACATCCCCAGACGAGCACCTCATCACGACCCAGGAGTTCTGGTTATCCCCCACCCCAACCCCAGGTACGAGTCAGGAGGACCCTCAAGGGAGACCCGCCCCAAGCTCCAGGCCGCCACCCACCTGGCCACGGTTGGTCCAGGAGAGAGCAAGGCAGGGGCCAGCCATCCCCGTCCAGGAGGAGGACACCCAGGGGAAGAGGGGGTCCACAAGAAATGTTGTAGTGTTGGCCCGACCAGGCTCCCTAACAGTAGCCCACCTATGTCTAATGGTAAGTCAGCCCCTGCCTATGTGATCCTACAGACATTGTGCTATGGAGAGAAAATAGTCTAAATAGGTGTGTGTGTGCGTGCGCGCGTGCGTGTCTCCAAGGCCGGAGGCGGATCCCCCTTCGGGGTTCATTTCCCCGTTCGGACCCTCATACCTTTCTCTGTAACACACAACATGAATGCGCGCCCCCAACACACTTCCGCTGGCCCCTGTCACGCTGCATGCGCTCTCTCCTCTTTCTTACACACATGCGCGCGGCCCCAGCACATTCACTTCGTTTCACCACTTACTACTCACCTGCTGCTCCAGCCGCCATCCTCGTCATTGGATCGGCATCCTGGAAAATGAATCTTGTAACTTTTCTATCTCCCGTGTTTCCTTTTGGGTTCCAGCGTCTGGGTCTGTCTCGGTTCTTGCAAATCATGACAAAGAAAATGTTATCTGGCAAACATGACAAAAACTTGCCAAACCTTTGGACAAAACTTCTTTTTCACCATTTTCTGTTCCTTACAGAATAATTTGTGCTCAATAGAGGTACTGATTTTCTATTATATTAAAATATGTAGACATTTTTAATTTTATATAAAAATGGCATATCGTTTTTATAGGATTTTTTTTAGGTTTTCAGACAGTAACCCTTGTGCTATCCTAGGCATTTTAACATTGGGAGTTGGGTCATCTAGACCCACTAGACAGTGCGCTAAACCTTTTTTCTTCAATGATTTGTGATCTTCACTGGTGTCCATGGATTACATGAAATCCTTTTCACCTTTATCCACCTTTGTCATGGTAGGGAGAACACGTCAAAGTAAGGGTGGGGTTATCCAAGATAGCACAAGGGTTAAACGTCTGAAAATATTTTCAATGATGAACACACAGAGGTTTGCAGACAATGAGTTTTAAAAGATTTGGACTCAAACATTTTACATTTATCCTTTGGTGTATTTTACCAAAACACATTTTGGTATGTTTCTTAATTTTCGTTTGTTTGACTTTTTCAATAGTCCTCCTCAGTACAGTAATCAATTTGTTTTCTCTTAGAGGACACAAATATTAGAATCATCTTACTGCTGTCAGTCACTGGGTCCAATGTTTGGTTAGTGCTGGACATAGAAAGCTCTATCATTTTCTTTGGAGACACCTCTTCAGGAGAGTTTCTTTGTCTAGATAACCCACCATCTTTGGGACAGGATTATGGTTGTTGGAGCACATCTTAGAAATGTTCTACAAAAAAAAATTAAAAAAATCAAAAACAATGACGAGGACTGTTAGGACAAACACCTGAAAATAGTTTCACTAAGGGGACATCTGGGTCAAAAGAACAATTAACCCTTGTGCTATCTTACATGACCCCACCCTTGCATTGATGTGTTCTCCCTGCCATAACAAAGGTGGATAAAGGTGGAGAGGATTACACGTAATCAATGGACACCAGTGAAGATCACAAATCATTGAAGAAAAAAGGTTCAGAGCACTGTCTAGTGGGTTCTAGATGACCCAACTCCTAACGTTAAAGTGCCTAGGATAGCACACGGTTTAAAGTTTACACAACTGTGTGATGTGAACGTATTATTTGTCATGATGATTGGACACTCACATAGTGTTGCTATGCCTTCAAAAGAAACCGTAACTTCCAGATACAAACAGACAGGATGGTAATGGTGAACCAAACGGACATTGCAGTCGATAAAGAACAGAGGAAAGCTGTTGTGGAGGATGTGGTAGTACCAAGTGATGGGAACATGAGAAGGAGGAACATGAGAAACTAGAAAGATACCAGGGGGTACTCAAGGTGGACTTCATCCACTCCCTGTGCCTTGCCGTGTGGGTACATACCTGTACATATACATGTATGTACACAGGTATTTGTATTTGTGTACATACATGTATATGTATGTAAACACACGATGAGTTACTGTGTGTGTGCGTGTACATACATATACATATATGTAAACACACACACACATCAATTCATCTCTGTGATTGACATGTTCAATTTCATTTTTTCTCTCACACAACCCTCTGCATTTATCCGGACTTGGGACCGGCACAAGAGAGCACTAGATTGTTCCCCTTTGTGGTTGCATTACTCATTCATTTCATCATTCACTCATTCATTCACACACTCTTTTTTAACCTTTTTTTTACTCATAGTCAACCTAAATAACAAATCAAAAACAAAACGTTTTTTTTCTTTTTTTTTTACTTTTTTATCTTTTAACAAAACACAACAACATTGATAAATGATTACATTTTTTTAGGGTGGACCTGAGCACCATTAGAAAACCCCACAAACATTAAATAAAACTTTTTTTTATCTTATTTATCCTTTAACAAAAAACATGAAACATTGATAAATGAATGGTAATTTTTTAAGGGCGAACCTGAGCATCAGGAGAAAACCCAAACAGATTTAACACAGCTAACAAAAAAAAAGTTTGTACCAAATTTGTTGTTGGTTATGACTTAAATGTTAATGTGTCTTGCACCTCGGTAATGCGGTAATGCCGCCTGGATTTCGCACACGCCACCGGTACGGATTGGATACCAATTTCTGCCTTTCCCTGCAACTGTGATCAGATTTGTTGAAGAATAGTGAAATGCATGTGTTGTGAGATGAGTGTGCGTGTGTGTGTGTGCTGAAACCAGGGTGTCTGATCTCGCATGCTGCAGGAAAGGGGGGGGGGTGAGTGTGTGGAGCGCATAGACGCCCAGTCAGTCACCCTTTTTGGAGTCAAGAAAAAAAGTAATTAAGAAAGTTTATCTTAAAGAACTTAGACTTTTTCTTTTTGTTTAACCCAATCTGGAGGCTCTGAGGGTTCTAATGAGGAAGTGAACCCTGAAGGAAGATCTCCCTTGCGGCCTCCGACCACAGTCAGAGATCGTACCCCCCCCCCCCCCCCCCCCCCCCCAGGGAGGAGGGCCACACAGTTTGAGAACATACAAAATGAATGTTCCTTTATTTAATTTATTTATACTTTGCATAAAGGATTATTCACTCTGTACATGTTTTCCCTGCCAGGATTCTTTCTCAAATATTTCCCAGACACCAGTGCTCAATATTTGGCTGAGAGATCCATTTAACACAGCAGCTGCTGATTTGAGCTCTACTGAGGAGGATCAGTTCATTGAAATCACGTCAGACTCCACCCTGAGGATGAAGTTTACAGCACAAACACTCCCTGAATTCTGCTGGGTGTGGTGAGGGAGCATCTTCTAATAGGGTAGAAGGCTGTGGACATACTGTGTCCATATTATGTCCTATCTTTCTGAGATTTTCTACTGTTGCCACTTTGAAAACAAAGAACAGAGCTAGGCTCAATATTGAGCATGACCTGAGAGTTGCAGTAACAAACTTGCAACCTGGTTTTGAAAAGATGTGCAGCACAAAGCAGGCATATTGCAGCCATTGACACACTTTTTGTTACTTTTTTGATCCTTGAAGCCAGTGGTAAGACTCTTGCAGAAGTGTTAATCAAATATGGCACGTACCGAGGCGACGCTCTGTCCCCACTACTGTTCTGGATATGACTTTACACCCTAAAGGCCTGTTCACACCGGGACGAATTTCGCCGGCGATTTTCGCTGACGTTTAACGCAATCTATTCGACCAATGAGAATGGCGCTTTTGCACACGTGTCTGGAGCTTCTAAAGTTACAGTAAAACACAACTTGGGGGCGCTCAAACACAAAACTGCCTTGCTGAGCACACATACCAGCGAAGAAGTTAGACGCCAAGTAGCGTCTACACTGCCGCGAAGAAATAATGACGGACATTCTTAAATATCCCCTTACCAAGTACCAGTTGGAGCTACTGATGCTTGAAATATTCATGTTTTCTTTGTATGATTCTGACAAGCGCGTAAATACTTGCTCTCTTCTTCTGAGTGAAAAGCGACTTTAAGAATCGTAAAGTTGCGCAGCGCCACCTTGTGTACAGGAGTATTTCTGTTTACATTAAGCGCCATCTAATGTCAGGGAATGAAATTGCATGTTCGCTCGGCTCACCGTCAGCGAAAATCGCCTGGGTGTGAACACAAAAAACGTGGCGAAAAACGCTGGCGAATAACGCCTGGCGAATATTCGTCCCGGTGTGTACGGGCCTTCAGCCAAATTGTCAACAGGACTTGCTATGGACAAAGTCAACATAGAGCAATAGCAGACATTGAGGAATGTTATAAGTACCTTGGAACTCCTCAGGAAAATGGCAACCTGGAGCCGGCAACAAGGCAAGTCTTAACAGCCAAATACCTCCAACGAGTAAAGGCCCGTACACACCGGGACGAATTTTGCGCGCGATATTCACCGACGTTTAACGCCTCGTGATTAAACAAAGGGCACCAATGTGAGTGTGCACACCGACGCGAAAAACGCCACGCATAAAAGCGTCATTTTTTAAAAAAAAGCCTCGGGTTCGTTTTTTTGGTTTGACGCGCCGCGTCAAAAACTATACGACCAATGAGAATGGCGCTTTTGGACACGTGTCTGGAGCTTCTGAAGTTACAGTAAAACACAACTTGCTGAGCACACATACGTCACGGCGAAGAAGATATACGCCAAGTAGCGTCTACACTGCCGCGAAGAAATAAGACGAAGAAGATGCACTCACTGACGGACATTCTAAAATATCCCCGAAAACGCTCATGATACATTTTCAGCTCTTGTACCAGTCGATAAAACTCCTCATGTTCTTCTCTTCTCGTAAGTATGGGATGTACCCAAAATCGACGTCTTTTCTGGCGTCTTTCATCATTCAACAGAACAATAATTTCTTCATCGCTGGAACTGGAGCTAGAGCTACTGGTGCTGGAAATATTGATCTTTTCTTTGTTTGATTCTGACAAGCGTGTAAATACTTGCTCTCTTCTTCTGAGTGAAAAGCGACTTTAAGAAGCGTAAAGTTGCGCAGCGCCACCTTGTGTACAGGGGGTATTTCTGTTCTACATTAAGCGCCATCTAACGTCAGGGAATGAAATTGCATGGCGAATATTTGCCCGGTGTGTACAGGCCTTAAGGCAAATCCTGAGAAGCCAAATCAATGGCAAGAACAAGACCCTGGCAGTAAACTGTTACACACTGCCAGTTATCAGATACCCTGCAGGAATAATAAGATGGCCAAAGGAAGAGATACAGGCCACAGATGTTAAGACGCGAAAGCTCCTGGGGTGTCTGCGCCTCCGGGGGTGGGGCCCCGAGGCTGGGTGGGCCTGGCCCCCTTGTTGGGGGGGGGGGGGGGGGGACAGCTGTTTGACCACCGGGGGACAGTCTATCATCTGTCCCCAACTTACCCCCTTCCTCATATAACCTCATAATAGGGTGAGGGGGTGGGGGGCTTAGCCTGCGATGAGCCTTGGGGGGGGGGGGTTACTAGGCAGTGGCCCCCCTCCTGTGGTTGCCGTATGGAGTGGGCCCCCCCTCTTTCGGTTTTATTTGCACCTTAGACATGTAGGGCCCTTGGTAGGGGGGGTGCTTGGACATCACTGCCAGCAAGCAGCGGATGTCCTCCTAGCACCCTACCCGCCAATTTTAACCGCACCTTAGACATTTAGGGCCCCTTGGTGGGGAGGGTGAGGGGACGTCACTGTGAGTAATCAGGAGATGTCCCCTTAGTGCCCTACCCGCCAATTTTAACCGCACCCCCCTTAGTACACACACCCCTCCCCCCTCAATATATAAATCCCAACATAAACACAAACACATGCACACACACACCCTTTCAAACACACATTTTGCAAGGAAGGTGGGACCTGGGTCCGTCTGTCCCCTGTTTCTTCCCTGGTGGGGGGTACGGGCCCCTTTGCAGCGGCGGCCGTGTCCCCGGGGTGCCGGCTTCCTGGGCCCGGTGGTGCTCTCTCCGCGTGGTGGGGGGGTTCACATTACATCTGAGCCGGGGGTGTCTGGTCCCTGGGGGGTGGGTTCTGGTCCTTGCTCCTGAGTGCTGGGCCCCGCCAAATTTCCAACTGTGGCCGAGCCTGGTCGGGCCATATTTACAACACCCCTTGTGGGCCCTCTTTTTTCCCCGGTGTTCCCCCCTCCTGGGCGGGGGCGGCGGGCCCCTGCCTCGCTCCTCCCTGGACCAACCGTGGGCCGGGCGGGTGGCTGCCTGGAGTGCGGAGCGGGTCTCCCTTGGGGGGTCCTGGCTCGTACCTGGGGTTGGGGCGGGGGGATGCCCGGAACTCCTGGGTGGTGGTGGGGTGCTAGTTTGGGGCTGTGGGCGTCCTTCTCCGGTGGGGCCCTGCGTTGGGTTCTCCCGGCGCGGCGGGGGGGCTGCTCTCCTGGTTGGGCTGGGGCGGCCCTCTCTTTCCCTCCGTGCGTCCCTGGCCTCTGGCTCTGGGGGCCTTGCGGCGGCCCTGCTGGCCCTGGCCTGGGTGGCGGGCTTGGTCGCCCAGGGCGGCGGTTGTTCCCTGCCGGTTCCCGTGTGGCGTTGGGGGGATTCCGGCTGCCGCTGCTGCTGCGGTGGGGGTCTTGGGGTGGGGATGGCTGGGCACTCTCCCTCCTTCTTTTCACGTTCCACCATCCATTTTAGAAGAACATAAACACTAACCTGAGAACTGGTGTTAGCTCACCTTTGCACTAACAGTTTGCATGACTGAATGACTGAAATATTTCACACTACTTGGTTTTAAGGCATAAGTATGCGTGTGAACACTATCTGTTTTGTGTACATGTCGACAGGTGGACATTTTTGCAGCTAGCAGGTGTGTTTATAACATTTGAGTGTGTGTGTGGACAGGCTCCGCCCCTTTTCTTTTCTTTTTTTTTTCTACATTTGAACCTTACCATAATGATTAACAACCAGTAAACTTGTTGCTTTATGCTGCTTCATGGTCTTATCCCCCTTCCCCTCCTATTATCACCCCCTACCCCCCCTCTCTCTAACGTCCGTCTCTCTTCTTCCCCTCTTTCCTTTTCCGTCCGGTCCAACACCAAAGATTTTCAGACATGATTGAAATTAATAAAGTTTGGCCTCAATTACAAAAGGGGTTTATTCAGACATACCTTTGGTTTGTCTGAAAATTAATAACCCCTCTTGTTAAAGTAAAATATATCCAGCACAAGAGGCCCTCAGCTCTCATCTGTCTGCCCAGCTGTTGGACAGGACAAGTTGAATAAAAAAAAAAAAAAAAAAAAAGACAGCTCCTCTCCAACATGGGGGATTCCATCTCAAGAGACTGTATGCTAGCCATAAGGAAGGAGGGCAAGGACTAGTTAGCATGGAAGCCACTATCCTGGATGAAACATTCAAGATGCATGAAAACATCAAGGACAAAGCCCCAACTGACAGTGTGCTCAATAATGTCTCAGACGATGGAGTGCAGAGGATGCTGTGCTGGAGGACAGATCGTCATGGGGGGACAAACCCCTGCATGGGATGTACCACCGGACCATTACTGAAGTGGCTGATATTAAGAAGTCCTACCAATGGCTAGAAAGGGCTGGCCTACAGGACAGCACTGAAGCGCTCATCCTGGCAGCTCAGGAACAAGCCCTGAGCACCAGAGCCATAGAGGCTCAGATCTACCACACCAGACAAGACCCAAGGTGTAGGCTATGCAAAGAGGCACCTGGAACAATCCCGCACATAACTGCAGGGTGTAAGATGCTTGCAGGGAAAACATACACAATCAAGAGGCTGGAATAATATACAGAAACATGTTTGGAGAATCTAAACTGGAAACCCCAAGTCAGAGTCTCAAACAGCTTCAAAAGTGGTACAGAATGGAGAGCAAAGATCCTGTGGGACTTCCACACACTGACAGGATGGTAATGGTGAACCAAACTGACATTGCAGTGGAAAAAGAACAGAGGAAAGCTGTTGTGGAGGATGTGGTAGAATCAAGTGATGGGAACATCAGGAAGAAGGAACATGAGAAACTAGAGAAATACCAGGGGGTACTCCAGGTGGACTTCATCCACTCCCTGTGCCTTGCCGCTTGTGTGTGTGTATATACCTGTACATACATGTATATGTATGTACACACACGATGAGTTAATGTGTGTGTACATACATATATAGTACAGACCAAAAGTTTGGAAACACATTCTCATCCAAATGAATAGGAAGGTGTCTGTACTGTACATGTATGCACACACACACACACACACACACACACATTAACTCATTTCTGTGATTCACATGTTCAGTTTGATTTCTATTCTCTCACACAACCCTCTGCATTTATCCGGACTTGGGACCGGCACAAGTGGGCACTGGATTGTTCCCCCTTGTGGTTGCATTACACATTCAAGCCATCATTCACTCATTCATTCCTTTATTTATCCATTCATTCATCCAGCCCATCACAACCACACACACTCTGTTTTTTTTCTTTCCTTTTTTCTTTTTTTTAAACGTTTTTTTTTTTTACTCATAGTAAACCTAAATAACAAATAAAAAACAAAACTTTTTTTTAAACTTTTTTCTCTTTTAACAAAACACAACAACATTGCTAATAATTACATTTTAGGGTGAACCTGAGCAACATCGGAAAACCCCACAAACATTAATCAAAACTTTTATTTTTTATTTTTTTTTATCTTTTAACAAAACACAACAACATTAATAAATGAATACAATATTTTTTTAAGGGCGAACCTGAGCACCAGGAGAAAACCCAAACAGATTTAACATAAAAAAGGCTTAGTTCTTCATCTATTAACAATAAAAAAAATAATAATGATGAAGATTTTTTTTAAAGGCGAACCTGAGCACCAGGAGAAAACCCACACAGATTTAACACAAAAAAATTAAAAAAAAGTATTTTTTCTTCATTTCAGAATCAGAATCAGAATCTTTTATTATCATTCTGCAGAGCACAATGAAATTTTTTCCAGCAACTCTCGATATAAAAAGGTAGAATAAAATAAGAATAAGGAGCTATATATTAACAATAAAACAAAATTTATAATAATAAAACATTTTTTAAGGGCAAATTTGAGCACCAGGAGAAAATCTGAAAAGATCAAACACAAATAAAAAAAAAAGGTTTTGTTCTTCATCTCTTAACAATTAAAAAAAAGATAAATGATGAATATTTTTTTTAAGGGTTAACCTGAGCACCAGGAGAAAACCCAAGTTTGTTTTGGCTAAAATCTAGATTTCCAGTCTATTTTTATTCCGGCGTTTGCTTGCTGGTGTGAGAGCCTTTTTAAATCTTCTCCACACAGAAATCCTCTGACCATGAGAAGACTCATCTTCCTCTTCATCTGACATTTCTTTCTGGTCATCTGAAGTTTCTTCCTCATCATCTGAAGTTTTTTCTTCTTCATCTGACGTTTCGTCCTCATCATCTGAAGTTTCTTCTTCATCTGACGTTTCCTCTTCAGTCAGTCCAGAATCAGTAGACAGAGAGGTGAGCGAGTCACTGTCTTGATCATCCACAGATGGACTTTGAAGCAGATGTTCAACGGCCTCTGCAGTTTCTGTCAACCTTTCATCTGGGATGACCACAGGAGTGTCGCTCTTGTACTTGCGCCAACTTGCAGGTGTGAGAGCCTTCTTGAATCTCCTCCAAAGGGAGATTTTTTCTTTTTTGGGTGGCTCTGGTTGACTGAAAGCATCTGCTTCTTCTCTCAGAGGTCCAGACACAACTGATTCCTCTGTTTCAGGGTCTTTCTCACTGATAAAGGTCCATGGCAGTCCTAAGGCAGTTTTGTCTGTTGTCTCCTCAAGTTTGGCCTTGACTGCACTCCTTCGTTTGGCCAGACGAGTCCTTACAAGGACTGGTTTACAGATCCTCTGTTTTTTGATGGGAGGACATTCTGTTGTGTCCATCTCCATAGGTCTCCTGCACTTTCTGGAAGGTTCTGCAGTCACTGGTTGTTCAGAAGCAAACACTTGGTCTGAAACTTGGACTTGGACTGGAGCCTGGTCCAAGTTTCGGTCGGTTTCCTCTGTGTTTATTTGATCCACACTGCTGTTGTCTGGAGTTTTTTGGTCAGCCAGAGGTGCGCTGACTGGTTCGCAGGTTTCCAGTTCCTCCGGGGCAGGAATTTTCTTTCCCTTCTTATTTTTACGCTTCTTGCGTTTCTTGGAAGGTTCTGGAACTGCTTGTGGGTCTGAAACTGTAACATCCAATGATGCATCTTTTGTCACATTCTCAGATCTTTCCAGTTGTGGGACACTCTCTTCAAGCAAACCCTCGGTTTGGCCAGCACACTCCACAGGTTGGACAGATGCTTGCAGTGTTGTCATTTCCTCAGAAAGCTCCTCAGCAACATTTTCCCTAGATTCTGTGACAGTCTCTTGGGGAAAGCACTCTGCTGCTGGTGAGTCGGTTTCCTCTGTGTTTATTTGATTCAGACTGATGTTTTCTGGAGTTTTTTGGTCAGCCAGAGGTGCGCTGACTGGTTTGCAGGTTTCCAGTTCCTCCGGGGCAGGAATTTTCTTTCCCTTCTTATTTTTACGCTTCTTTCGCTTCTTGGAAGTTTCTGGAACTGCTTGTGGGTCTGAAACTGTAACATCCAATGATGCATCTTTTGTCACATTCTCAGATCTTTCCGGTTGTGGGACACTCTCCTCAAGCAAACCCTCAGTTTGGCCAGCACACTCCACAGGTTGGACAGATGCTTGCAGTGTTGTCATTTCCTCAGAAAGCTCTGCCACCTGGGACTCAAGTTGGTTCGCCAGTGTCATCTCCAACTGCAATTTTGTACACAGTTGATGCTTGAAGCTGGCCTGTTCCTCCAGATCCTGCTTGACTTTTTGGGCTTTTGCCTTCATCAACCGTTTGCAATGTTGGAGTTCTTTTTCACGTCTTTGTCTGAGTCGGCGTTTTTCTTCCAAGGCCACTTCCATGTCTTGCAGCAACTCCCAGTGCAGGACACAGCTCTCCTCAGTGGCAATTCTTCTCTGTTTCAGTTCAGATAACTGCTCATTCCTGTCGTACAGTTTATTCAGTAAACGGTCCCGTTCTCGGATCAGAGCAGACAAATCCTTTTTGACAGACGGGCCTTTTGGTTTTTCCTCATCAGACATTTTCTGAACTTGTGGAACCTCTGGAGGTTTGGTTTCAGAGGCCACAGGTTTAGTCGATTTGCCCTTTTTTTTCATGTTTCGGAGGTGTAAGTCGTAAATGAAAAAATGAAATGAAGTGAAAATGTAAATGTGAGAACCGATTTAAAACCACTATGTGTGAAATCTCTTGAGATCTTTGAGTCTCTATTGAGTTCTGAAACAGGACTCTTGACTTATATTTAAGAACTTTTTGGCCACTGCCCAGTGATGTCATTTGATGATGTAATTACATCAAATGATGTCAGACGACGTAATGTGACGTCAAATGACATCATTGAGTCTTTCATCACAGATGATGTCATTTGACGTCATTGTGTCTTTCATTGGAGATGAAAGAGCCGACTCCTACTCAGGAGAACCAAAGCATTTAGCCAATTAGCCGAGGCCTGTACCATTACTTGAAATTTAGAAGGGGGGGGGGGGGGGGGGGGGGTGACCGTAGTGGTATAGTCCAGGTAAACATGTGGAGACTCGTATTGAAAAGCTCGCGTGTGGGGAAACAGCAGCTTCTGGAAGCATTTTGGTGATTTTGGAGATGAAAACGCTAAGCTGGGTTCGTGAAATGAAAACCAAACTTCTGGAAAGATTTTGGAACCGCCCATCCATCCATGCGGCTGCAGGAGAGAAGACAGGTGAAATGCAGCCATGCAGATTTCCTGAAAACTGCAGGTAGACCACGTTCTTCTGCGACACAAACTGGTCTTTTCCAGACCTTAAACCTCATTTTTAGAAGCCCCAATCAAAGAACCTGTTTCTGTTTTTAAAGGTTTCTATCAGTTTGTCAATTCTAAAGTCAAGTAAAAACTAAGACTTCAATGGAAAAACCCCAAACTCTGTCAGAAGCTTTTGCTTGTTAATCAGAAGATGAAACTAAAACAATTCGGTGCTTTAACCAGAAGAGAGAAGCATTTAGCTTCATGCAGTTGTCCTGAAGTTCTTATCAATATTTTTTTTAAGCTAAATAACACAAGCAAGGTTTTTTCAAATCGTGAATGAGGAGCAGGCGAAAAAACGCTGTTTGAAAACCTTTTTGTTGTGACGTAGGACCTACAACAACGAGCCACGAGCTCCTGGTCTGAGTTGGAATCTGGCTCCAAACTGTACGGCTGGATAGCTCCAATTTTGCTACCATGTTTGATGCATCGCTACTGTTAGCTTGGGATTGTGAGCGGCTGTAAGCTAGCAAAAGAGCGTGTGGGTCATTCCAGAATTGGAGGACATTTTGGCTTCAAAATAATAATTATTTATTTGGTGTGTAAAACATTTGATACAACCCTGTTACCAACACTGAACAAGCTAAAAAAAAAGTCCATTATTGATTCTGAAATGGAATTCTTTTCCCATTAAGGTCATTATAATATTCTCTCTGAAGAACTATTTGATGTCACCTATGACTTGATTTGAAATCATTTTAACAACTTTCCAAATCTGTCTCTATCAACTTTTCAAAAACAGCATGTTTGAGAAATGAATTGAGAATTATTATTGTTTATTAAAATGATGTAGTAACAGGGTTGAAATCAGAATAACAAGGCTGAGATCTGGGCACAAGAACGTATTAAAAACACCATTTTCATTGGAGTGTGTCATTAAAGACACGCCCCTCCAGAAAAACCGACTGCTCTTTGAGGAGCAAACAACAACCATGGTTGTCATGGAGGTCACAGCATCCAGCTAGTGGTCCGGTTAGCCTTGGGTCTTCAGCAGTGTGCAGCGATGCAGCAAAAACTTCAACTCCTTCAAAAGCAGAACGTGTTGCTGCTGGACCTCCAAAAACAGCAGCTTTCCTTCTTCTGACTGTTTCTTTTGATGTTTCTCAGCACTGAACCACTATTGACAACTCCACATAGATGAAGGTTTGGACCGATCATCAACGGATGAATCGCATAAACCTGGACTCAACTATATTCAGAAACCACTTTAAGAAATGAAGGCAGCTTGTAGGGTTGCGAGGGACACTTGGGCCTCCAGATGCTGCGGCACCATCTCCAACACCTTGCTGCAGCTTTCTGTCGCCGCCTCCATGTGGCCCAGAGCCTTCAGACACTCAGCAGCACAGAGGCAGAGAAGCTAGAACCTGATTCAGATCCTGGAAAGGGGCCAAAGAACTGTCACTTTGTTGTCAAACATGTAGTAGCATTTTTTCAGATCTTCTCCAGTGCTCTACTCCTGGACATCTCTGTTTTTTTCTTGACATGGCCCAAGTCTCCACTTTCCATTTCTGAACTCAACCCATACCAAACCCAGAAAGACCAGATGGAATTCCTCAAAAATCCACTGGTGGCAGAAGAGAGCAATTTCTCACCAACTCTCTCGTTAAAAACTCAAAAATTACTGCAAAATTAAACAATTTAAAGCCTAATGACATTTAAAACAGACATTTATTGCTTAATTTTCAATTTATGACAAGTTTTTCTTTCTTGATTAGAGCTCAAATTTGCTCATTAGTGCGGTTTTCTTTGATTGGCAGGGGGGTCAACTAAAATAAAAACTCACTTTGTCCTGCCCCCAATACTATTTGTGGAAGTGGGCGGGATAAAGTACCACCCCGCCCACTTCAAACTTCATTTCTTTCAGTTCAGAATGCAAATCATGAGATTAATGGTCCTCTGTGTACATTCCTATGAGCTGAGCCCCATTTCTATACAGTCTCTCAAACAAATAAGTAAACAGGATTTCTAATTTCATAAATATTGAACAGTTTGACTTTTTATTAAATGCAGGGAAGGTATTGTGTACATATGTAGTCCAGTTTGACATAATATTGTTTTCTGGACTAAAGTCAGACTGAAGAAGTCGTTTTTGATTTCTGAAGGGATTTAACTCAAGACAAGACGAATATTCAGTAACATTTGATCAGGTTTAAGAACAATAGAAAAAGCAAAGTAAAAAAAATACCACAAATATTTAAACTCTATAGGAGTTCTAGTTTAATGTATTAGCCTATCATAAACTAAAGGGGGAATTTCTCTTTCATTTTTACTTCTAATGAATTTAGATGAGATTTAAAAATAAAAATCAAATGCTCGTAATAAAGTTTTATTTACATTTACAAATATTAATAAATCATTAGGAACTAAATCAAATAGAACCAGAGATTACTCCAAAAAGTGTTTGTAGTTTTTCCAACACCAACAGTAAAAATCCTCCCAAAAACTTAAAGATGCATTCATAAAACAAATGATCTATTATATTATCACCAAAAGCTCATTTGTTTTCTTACCTCTTTTTTCAGTGCAGCATTACATCAGATCTAAACACTAAATAAACAACATACTTGACCTATCAATGGGAAGGGAAGGGGAAGACATGAAATAAAAATGTCTACAATGCAAAAAATAGCTTTACATTATTAACATGCACTGAATATACAAAAGGAACAATCAACCCACCTTTAACAAAACACCACAGCAGAAGACGGAGAAAAAATTAACAAAAACGAGCAGCTGCTAACGGAAAGGGAATTTTCTTACTACCTGATGTGACGTGAAACTTTACCTTGATAAACATTGTTGTCATTTTTTATCGAAATAATACAAAAAAAAAAGATTTTGGACTGTTTCATGTATTTAAAATGTCCACATAAAGAAAACTAATAAATAACTTTAAAACATCATACATTATTGGTTTTATATTTAGTCCCTTTCTGTTAGAAGCTGTGTCTCCACTTTCGTTGTTGTGTTTCTAGATTAATTCATTTGTACCGAGACTGTTTTTGTTATTTGGTATTTGGTAATTCGCACCCTTTGTGTTTCAGTATTTGTTCATCTGTTCCAAGATTGTTTTTAGTGCTTCATGATTTGTTAGTTTGTACCAGATTTGTTGTTGGTTATAACTTAAATGTAAATGTGTCTTGCCCCCCGTAATGCCGCCTGGATTTCGCACACGCCACCGGTACGGATTGGATACCAATTTCTGCCTTTCCCTGCAACTGTGATCAGATTTGTTGAAGAATAGTGACATGCATGTGTTGTGAGATGAGTGTGTGTGTGTGTGCTGAAACCAGGGTGTCTGATCTCGTATGCTGCAGGAAGGGGGGGGGGTGAGTGTGTGGAGCGCATAGGCGCGCAGTCAGTCACCCTTTTTGGAGTCAAGAAAAAAAGTAATTAAGAAAGTTTATCTTAAAGAACTTAGACTTTTTTTTTTGTTTAACCCAATCTGGAGGCTCTGAGGGTTCTAATGAGGAAGTGAACCCTGAAGGAAGATCTCCCTTGCGGCCTCCGACCACAGTCAGAGATCGTACCCCCCCCCCCCCCCCCCAGGGAGGAGGGCCACACAGTTTGAGAACATACAAAATAAATGTTCCTTTATTTAATTTATTTATACTTTGCATAAAGGATTATTCACTCTGTACATGTTTTCCCTGCCAGGATTCTTTCTCAAATATTTCCCAGGCAACAGTGCTCAATATTTGGCTGAGAGATCCATTTAACACAGCAGCTGCTGATTTGAGCTCTACTGAGGAGGATCAATTCATTGAAATCACGTCAGACTCCACCCTGAGGATGAAGTTTACAGCACAAACACTCCCTGAATTCTGCTGGGTGTGGTGAGGGAGCATCTTCTAATAGGGTAGAAGGCTGTGGACATACTGTTTCCATATTACGTCCTATCTTTCGGAGATTTTCTACTGTTGCCACTTTGAAAACAAAGAACAGAGCTAGGCTCAATATTGAGCATGACCTGAGAGTTGCAGTAACAAACTTGCAACCTGGTTTTGAAAAGATGTGCAGCACAAAGCAGGCATATTGCAGCCATTGACACACTTTTTTGTTTCTTTTTTGATCCTTGAAGCCAGTGGTAAGACTCTTGCAGAAGTGTTAATCAAATATGGCACGTACCGAGGCGATGCTCTGTCCCCACTACTGTTCTGGATATGACTTTACACCCTCAGCCAAATTGTCAATAGGACTTGCTATGGACAAAGTCAACATAGAAAGAACAATAGCTGACATTGAGGACAGTTATAAGTACCTTGGAACTCCTCAGGAAAATGGCAACCTGGAGCCGGCAACAAGGCAAGTCGTAACAGCCAAATACCTCCAACGAGTAAAGGCCCGTACACACCAGGACCAATTTTGCGCGCGATATTCACAGACGTTTAACGCCTCGTGACTAAACAAAGGGCACCAATGTGAGTGTGCACACCGACGCGAAAAACACCACGCGTAAAAGCGTCATTTTTTAAAAAAACGCCTCGGGTTCGTTTTTTTGGTTTGACGCGCCGCGTCAAAAACTATACGACCAATGAGAATGGCGCTTTTGGACACGTGTTTGGAGCTTCTGAAGTTACAGTAAAACACAACTTGCTGAGCACACATACGTCACGGCGAAGAAGATATACGCCAAGTAGCGTCTACACTGCCGCGAAGAAATAAGACGAAGAAGATGCACTCACTGACGGACATTCTAAAATATCCCCGAAAACGCTCATGATACATTTTCAGCTCTTGTACCAGTTGATAAAACTCCCCATGTTCTTCTCTTCTCGTAACTATGGGATATACCCAAAATCGACATCTTTTCCGGCGTCTTTCATCATTCAACAGAACAATAATTTCTTCATCGCTGGAACTGGAGCTAGAGCTACTGGTGCTGGAAATATTGATCTTTTCTTTGTTTGATTCTGACAAGCGCGTAAATACTTGCTCTCTTTTTCTGAGTGAAAAGCGACTTTAAGAAGCGTAAAGTTGCGCAGCGCCACCTTGTGTACAGGGGGGGTTTCTGTTTTACATTAAGCGCCATCTAACGTCAGGGAATGAAATTGCATGTTCGCTCGGCTCATCGTCAGCGAAAATCGTGTGAACACAAAAAACGTGGCGAAAAACGCTGACGATAAACGCTGGCGAAAAACGCTGGCGAAAAACGCTGGCGAATATTTGCCCGGTGTGTACAGACCTTAAGGCAAATCCTGAGAAGCCAAAGCAATGGCAAGAACAAGACCCTGGCAGTAAACTGTTACACACTGCCAGTTATCAGATACCCTGCAGGAATAATAAGATGGCCAAAGGAAGAGATACAGCCCACAGATGTTAAGACGCGAAAGCTCCTCTCCAACATGGAGGGTTCCATCTCAAGAGACTGTATGCTAGCCATAAGGAAGGAGGGCAAGGACTAGTTAGCATGGAAGCCACTATCCTGGATGAAACATTCAAGATGCATGAAAACATCAAGGACAAAGCCCCAACTGACAGTGTGCTCAATAATGTCTCAGACGATGGAGTGCAGAGGATGCTGTGCTGGAGGACAGATCGTCATGGGGGGACAAACCCCTGCATGGGATGTACCACCGGACCATTACTGAAGTGGCTGATATTAAGAAGTCCTACCAATGGCTAGAAAGGGCTGGCCTACAGGACAGCACTGAAGCGCTCATCCTGGCAGCTCAGGAACAAGCCCTGAGCACCAGAGCCATAGAGGCTCAGATCTACCACACCAGACAAGACCCAAGGTGTAGGCTATGCAAAGAGGCACCTGGAACAATCCAGCACATAACTGCAGGGTGTAAGATGCTTGCAGGGAAAACATACACAATCAAGTGGCTGGAATAATATACAGAAACATGTTTGGAGAATCTAAACTGGAAACCCCAAGTCAGAGTCTCAAACAGCTTCAAAAGTGGTACAGAATGGAGAGCAAAGATCCTGTGGGACTTCCACATACTGACAGGATGGTAATGGTGAACCAAACTGACATTGCAGTGGAAAAAGAACAGAGGAAAGCTGTTGTGGAGGATGTGGTAGAATCAAGTGATGGGAACATCAGGAAGAAGGAACATGAGAAACTAGAGAAATACCAGGGGGTACTCCAGGTGGACTTCATCCACTCCCTGTGCCTTGCCGCTTGTGTGTGTGTATATACCTGTACATACATGTATATGTATGTAAACACACGATGAGTTAATGTGTGTGTACATACATATATAGTACAGACCAAAAGTTTGGAAACACATTCTCATCCAAATGAATAGGAAGGTGTCTGTACTGTACATGTATGCACACACACACACACACACACACACACACACACACACACACACACACACACACACATTAACTCATTTCTGTGATTCACATGTTCAGTTTGATTTCTATTCTCTCACACAACCCTCTGCATTTATCCGGACTTGGGACCGGCACAAGTGGGCACTGGATTGTTCCCCCTTGTGGTTGCATTACACATTCAAGCCATCATTCACTCATTCATTCCTTTATTTATCCATTCATTCATCCAGCCCATCACAACCACACACACTCTGGTTTTTTCTTTCCTTTTTTCTTTTTTTTAAACGTTTTTTTTTTACTCATAGTAAACCTAAATAACAAATAAAAAACAAAACTTTTTTTTAAACTTTTTTCTCTTTTAACAAAACACAACAACATTGCTAATAATTACATTTTAGGGTGAACCTGAGCAACATCGGAAAACCCCATAAACATTAATCAAAACTTTTATGTTTTATTTTTTTTATCTTTTAACAAAACGCAACAACATTAATAAATGAATACGATATTTTTTTAAGGGCGAACCTGAGCACCAGGAAAAACCCAAACAGATTTAACATAAAAAAGGCTTAGTTCTTCATCTATTAACAATAAAAAAAATGATAATGATGAAGATTTTTTTTTAAGGGCGAACCTGAGCACCAGGAGAAAACCCAAACAGATTTAACATAAAAAAGGCTTAGTTCATCTATTAACAATAAAAAAAATGATAATGATGAAGATTTTTTTTAAGGGCGAACCTGAGCACCAGGAGAAAACCCACACAGATTTAACACAAAAAAATTAAAAAAAAAGTATTTTTTCTTCATCTATTAACAATAAAACAAAATTATATTAATAAAACATTTTTTAAGGGTAAATTTGAGCACCAGGAGAAAATCTGAAAAGATCAAACACAAATTAAAAAAAAGGTTTTGTTCTTCATCTCTTAACAATTAAAAAAAAGATAAATGATGAATATTTTTTTTAAGGGTGAACCTGAGCACCAGGAGAAAACCCAAGTTTGTTTTGGCTAAAATCTAGATTTCCAGTCTATTTTTATTCCGGCGTTTGCTTGCTGGTGTGAGAGCCTTTTTAAATCTTCTCCACACAGAAATCCTCTGACCATGAGAAGACTCATCTTCCTCTTCATCTGACATTTCTTTCTGGTCATCTGAAGTTTCTTCCTCATCATCTGAAGTTTTTTCTTCTTCATCTGACGTTTCGTCCTCATCATCTGAAGTTTCTTCTTCATCTGACGTTTCCTCTTCAGTCAGTCCAGAATCAGTAGACAGAGAGGTGAGCGAGTCACTGTCTTGATCATCCACAGATGGACTTTGAAGCAGATGTTCAACGGCCTCTGCAGTTTCTGTCAACCTTTCATCTGGGATGACCACAGGAGTGTCGCTCTTGTACTTGCGCCAACTTGCAGGTGTGAGAGCCTTCTTGAATCTCCTCCACAGGGAGATTTTTTCTTTTTTGGGTGGCTCTGGTTGACTGAAAGCATCTGCTTCTTCTCTCAGAGGTCCAGACACAACTGATTCCTCTGTTTCAGGGTCTTTCTCACTGATAAAGGTCCATGGCAGTCCTAAGGCAGTTTTGTCTGTTGTCTCCTCAAGTTTGGCCTTGACTGCACTCCTTCGTTTGGCCAGACGAGTCCTTACAAGGACTGGTTTACAGATCCTCTGTTTTTTGATGGGAGGACATTCTGTTGTGTCCATCTCCATAGGTCTCCTGCGCTTTCTGGAAGGTTCTGCAGTCACTGGTTGTTCAGAAGCAAACACTTGGTCTGAAACTTGGACTTGGACTGGAGCCTGGTCCAAGTTTCGGTCGGTTTCCTCTGTGTTTATTTGATCCACACTGCTGTTGTCTGGAGTTTTTTGGTCAGCCAGAGGTGTGCTGACTGGTTCGCAGGTTTCCAGTTCCTCCGGGGCAGGAATTTTCTTTCCCTTCTTATTTTTACGCTTCTTGCGTTTCTTGGAAGGTTCTGGAACTGCTTGTGGGTCTGAAACTGTAACATCCAATGATGCATCTTTTGTCACATTCTCAGATCTTTCCGGTTGTGGGACACTCTCTTCAAGCAAACCCTCGGTTTGGCCAGCACACTCCACAGGTTGGACAGATGCTTGCAGTGTTGTCATTTCCTCAGAAAGCTCCTCAGCAACATTTTCCCTAGATTCTGTGACAGTCTCTTGGGGAAAGCACTCTGCTGCTGGTGAGTCGGTTTCCTCTGTGTTTATTTGATTCAGACTGATGTTTTCTGGAGTTTTTTGGTCTGCCAGAGGTGCGCTGACTGGTTCGCAGGTTTCCAGTTCCTCCGGGGCAGGAATTTTCTTTCCCTTCTTATTTTTACGCTTCTTTCGCTTCTTGGAAGGTTCAGGAACTGCTTGTGGGTCTGAAACTGTAACATCCAATGATGCATCTTTTGTCACATTCTCAGATCTTTCCGGTTGTGGGACACTCTCTTCAAGCAAACCCTCAGTTTGGCCAGCACACTCCACAGGTTGGACAGATGCTTGCAGTGTTGTCATTTCCTCAGAAAGCTCTGCCACCTGGGACTCAAGTTGGTTCGCCAGTGTCATCTCCAACTGCAATTTTGTACACAGTTGATGCTTGAAGCTGGCCTGTTCCTCCAGATCCTGCTTGACTTTTTGGGCTTTTGCCTTCATCAACCGTTTGCAATGTTGGAGTTCTTTTTCACGTCTTTGTCTGAGTCTGCGTTTTTCTTCCAAGGCCACTTCCATGTCTTGCAGCAACTCCCAGTGCAGGACACAGCTCTCCTCAGTGGCAATTCTTCTCTGTTTCAGTTCAGATAACTGCTCATTCCTGTCGTACAGTTTATTCAGTAAAAGGTCCCGTTCTCGGATCAGAGCAGACAAATCCTTTTTGACAGACGGGCCTTTTGGTTTTTCCTCATCAGACATTTTCTGAACTTGTGGAACCTCTGGAGGTTTGGTTTCAGAGGCCACAGGTTTAGTCGATTTGCCCTTTTTTTTCATGTTTCTGAGGTGTAAGTCGAAAATGAAAAAATGAAATGAAGTGAAAATGTAAATGTGAGAACCGATTTAAAACCACTATGTGTGAAATCTCTTGAGATCTTTGAGTCTCTATTGAGTTCTGAAACAGGACTCTTGACTTATATTTAAGAACTTTTTGGCCACTGCCCAGTGATGTCATTTGATGATGTAATTACATCAAATGATGTCAGACGACGTAATGTGACGTCAAATGACATCATTGAGTCTTTCATCACAGATGATGTCATTTGACGTCATTGTGTCTTTCATTGGAGATGAAAGAGCCGACTCCTACTCAGGAGAACCAAAGCATTTAGCCAATTAGCCGAGGCCTGTACCATTACTTGAAATTTAGAAGGGGGCGGGGGGGGGGGGGGGTGACCGTAGTGGTATAGTCCAGGTAAACACGTGGAGACTCGTATTGAAAAGCTCGCGTGTGGGGAAACAGCAGCTTCTGGAAGCATTTTGGTGATTTTGGAGATGAAAACGCTAAGCTGGGTTCGTGAAATGAAAACCAAACTTCTGGAAAGATTTTGGAACCGCCCATCCATCCATGCAGCTGCAGGAGAGAAGACAGGTGAAATGCAGCCATGCAGATTTCCTGAAAACTGCAGGTAGACCACGTTCTTCTGCGACACAAACTGGTCTTTTCCAGACCTTAAACCTCATTTTTAGAAGCCCCAATCAAAGAACCTGTTTCTGTTTTTAAAGGTTTCTATCAGTTTGTCAATTCTAAAGTCAAGTAAAAACTAAGACTTCAATGGAAAAACCCCAAACTCTGTCAGAAGCTTTTGCTTGTTAATCAGAAGATGAAACTAAAACAATTCGGTGCTTTAACCAGAAGAGAGAAGCATTTAGCTTCATGCAGTTGTCCTGAAGTTCTTATCAATATTTTTTTTAAGCTAAATAACACAAGCAAGGTTTTTTCAAATCGTGAATGAGGAGTGAAGGAATTTATTTTTTGTGGTTCTCATTTCTCCTAGGTTTTTATCTTCATTTTATTTCATTGAAGGTTTTCTTTCTGGTTTACTGTGTGTGGGTTTCAGTCATTTCAATTAAAAGGGACTTCCTGATAATTGCATATGTAAAGAGGTTTCAGGAAAGCAGCTCCAACATCCAACCCCCTTCAGGAGAAAACGGTCTTTGATCTTCTGGGGCCATTTGGTTGTAGGTTTGACTTGGATCATAAATCAATCATCTCAATCCCTGGGAACCGCCACAGGCATCTGCTCCCGTGTGAAGAACAAAGCTCTAGGATCGACTTCCTGCGGTGACAGTTCCTGCCACCCATGGGGATTCCGTACCGTGTCTATCTGTGAGGTTCCCCCCTAGAGACCAGATGCTGTGATTCTAAGGATGGGCTGAAGGAAGAAGGCGGGAAATATTGTTAGGGAATAAATTTGTTAAACTTAATCCGGCCGAATCCCGTGGTTTTCTTCTTCTCGACTTTATTGAACATGCAACAAGGAAAGTAATCTCAAAGCGACAGATTATATTTTCCAACATTAATTGGTGACCCTGATGTGATAAGTGGGGAAGAAACGCGGAAGCGCAACGCGGGTAAGAGGACCGATAGTGGTTTATTATGAGATTTCTGGGACTTTCGGCGAAAAGTCGGTGACGCTCCCCCCACGTGCTTGACTTCCCTCGAGGCCTCACAAACAAAAGGTAAAGCAGGAACCTGTTCGTAAATCCTGCATATTGACCAGGTTATTCTCTTAGTGAATAACTCAAATTGTGGGGAAGTGAAGTATGTGGACGGCATAGCGCACCTGTATAAGTTTTGTGGGTTCACCCTCCTGAAACAGCAAATTGGACTGAGGAAATTTATGAAAATTAGAGCTGAGCAAATTGTGCAGGTTTTGTGTCTGTTTAGCCTGTCAAAATTGAATAAATAGTAAATTGGGAGCGTGTGATATTTGGATTACGTTAAAATTTAGTAGGTTTTGCGTCTGTTTGAGCCTGTACGAAATCCCGTACGAAAACAACAGTGTTACTATAGGAACTAATTTTGCGCGTTTTAGGATTTTCGGAAAAACCAGGAAGGCAGCGAACCTTCACAAATTATTTTTAATGCGTAGAGAAACCACAGAGGGATTCACAGTAAAAATGAAAGGTGCGCTAGACAGAAGATATGAGGAAACCGGTGAATTTTGTTTTGACGACAGACGACGCTGACGACTTGACTTGACAACAGCGGTGAAAATGGCTTGAATGAGAATGAATGGAATGAAATGTATGCGATTTTGGAAAGAATGGGATGAAAGAGTGTTTGAAATTTGTGCATTTTAACTGTATTTTCCACATTTCCCTGTGTATTGTCTGCTCTACGGACGCAGCCATCTTGTTCATCATGTTTACATCGAACGGACCAATGACGGGACGTTTTACTTGTTTTCGAATGTGTAGACGACTGTGATTGGTTTTGTCTGTACCACGTGGTAAGCGTGACGGAGTCCTGGCCAAAATGGCAACGGTGGCTGTGATTGGCTTTGTTTGTACCATGTGGTCGGCGAGACGCGTCCCTGACAACCAAATATGACGGAACGTGCTGAACTTTTTCATGAGGAACATTTGAAGAGTTTGGGATGTAATTTGCGGTAAAATCATGGTGGGGATCGTCGTTATCGAGCGTGGTAATGACCTCGGTTGTAAGACACTTTGAAAAACAACTTCCAGTGGGTTTTCGGTTCGCCGAAAAAGGTTTTTATGTTGCACAGCGCCTCCGACGGGAGCCTCTGCTGCAACGGCGAGATCAACGTGCATGGTTGCAGGGTCTAATACATTTGGGGTAAAATAATTTTGTAATTATTTCGGTTTTCTTATTGTGAATACATTTCTCTAATTTGTTTGTATGTCCTAATAACCGCGATTAAGTTCAGCTTTGTTTGAAGAAGTATTATTGACATTTTTAATTTGTTTAATTTCGTTTTTCTGTTTGTTTTGATCTTGTGCACTGCTGTTTGAATAAGAGGCGAATGAGTGGCGGTTTTGTTTGTTTGAATCATAATCAATAGTATTTGAAAATTGTTTTCAGAATGGGGAAAAGGACGAGGTAAAGGAAAGGGAAACATGGTTTTTGAGGATTTGGAAGGATGTTGCAATGTAGAGACATGAAATGTAAGGTGACAAGCAGGAGAAATTAAAAGGCATTGTAAGTAAAATGGAGGGTCTGTGGGCATGGAAAGGTGTGGTATGAAAGTGCAGGGTATGGTAGAACAGGAGAAGAGGGAACATGAATGTTAAAACGCTAGTTATGAACGATTCATTTCAGTGAAATGGTTTATTTTTATTTATGTGTAAGGTACCTAATTTGTTGTGTTATGTCTTTTGCAAAAACGGTTAAAAGTTATTGTCTTTGTATTGATTGTCTGTGTTTTAGATTGAGAATTGTGTTTTTGGTTAAATAAGGAAAAGCTTAAATTGTGGGATTTTGTGGGCTTTTAGCACTTCTCCAAATTCTTTTTGTAGGGCAACAACAGTCCTTAAGGGTAAGTCAAAACAATTTGTCTTTATTTTTTTGATTAAGAGTGAATGATTAGCGGGCAGAATGCATGTAATACAATATATTTTTCAAAGATTTTGCTCCAGGTCCGTCATTTCGGACAAAGAAAATTTTAGGGATTTTTTCCCCTTGCTGGCTTTCATTACTGATCAACTGACGGTGTTGGAGACGGTGAAGACTGAACATGACTAATAAATTTCTAAATCTCTTTCCAAGCAGAAGAGCAGCCCCCCCCCCCCGAGATCTCATAAAACTGAACTGGGCAGAAAAACCCCCTCTGTTTTGTGGGTGAGTGACAAAAGACGCAGAAGTTTACCATCCTCCGCAGTTCTCTACCTTCACAGGAGGGAGCCGAGTCAGCAGTGACTGACCCCCAGAGCACATTTGAAGAAACAGGACAGGAGAGAGGGGGAGGTTGAGCAGCTGAAGAAAAACAATTCTTTACCCTGCTGAAAAGATTCACACAGGATAAAAGGTGTTTTAAAAAAGAAAAGGAAACTAACATGAATTTTGACTTTTGATGCCCTCAGAGACAGCAGTAGTGACGTGTCATGCTCAGCCATTCGGAGGCCAAAACAGGAGGACGGGTGAAAAATCCTGGGAGAAGCAGGCCACCCAGGGGACCCCAGCAGCAGTTGGAAATGGCATCTATGGCGCTCTGAACCCTGACAACCCACAACGAGGTGCCCAACAGCAGAATGTACAGACCAAGAGGCAGAGGGTCTGGAGGAAAAATGAACAGTACCCATGACCACTCCAAGCCCTCCTCCACCGTGGCGAGGACCACAGGGCAAGTCGGACAACACCACTTGATGCAGGAGCCATTGTCTTTTTCAAGCTCAAAGGTAACCACTGATGAGTCTACTGGACACTCTACCTGCTCTGACAAATGAACAAATGACTCCTCAAAACCTGCAAAAGACCATCCGACTGACTTTTGACCAGATGGTGGAACATTCATGCGTGCATTCACCAAACACGCCTGTGAATCTGTTGGGACGGGACAGTCTTGTCAAAACAGGAGACAGCAGACTGGATGCCATGCCGGACACCACAGCCGACCCCCACTGCAGACATGTAAAGGGCCCTGAAACGCCAGGTGGTTTCGTTAATTTCAGGTTTGAAGCCTGGACTCCTGTGTTTGAAGCCTCCGAATGGTCTGACATGTACACTCCATTATGACAGAGAGCATGATTAACAGTAAGAAGTATTTCAGCAGGTAGAAGACCACACGTGGCATTTGAACTACACTGACATATATTAACCCTGAGGGCGAGCGGCTTATTGTGCATTCATACACTCACAAATGCAATGATACTAGCTGTCAGACACAGCTGTATCTCACATAGGATTAGACTAAGCAGGACATTAACAACACATTGGTTAAATTGTGTTTTTTCAGGTGTTCACTTTCCTCCCTCAATAAAAATGTACAGGTTAATTTTGCCGTTCAACAACTGAGCAGAGAGGAGACGGCTCATGAAGATGCAGAGGTGATGTTAAAACGCTCTCTGATGCTTCATGGTCCACAGGTTCAGTTGATGTTGGTTCATTCTTCATCGTCCCCCCGGTGGTGATTCAGGTAACTGCAGGAGCACAGATTTTTAGATCTCAGTGCAGCTGATTGAAAGATGCAGATGAAGGAAACTCAGTCTGGGCTGTAGAACTATAGTGTCATTGAATATTCGTATTCTTCATGGTGTACTTCTTTGAAACCGGTTTTAAAAGTAGATGGATTGCATATGATTTAAGCTAATGTTAATTTGAGTTGATGACGTCACCATTATTATAAAACCTATACGTCCCTGATCCATATTGCATGCTGTCACCTTTAACCTCACAAGGTGTGTTGTTTGTTGCTATTGACTTAGCACACGTTTTCTTTTAATGGAATCATTACATAAAAATAGCAGACAATTATTTACATTTTAGTACAGAGGGGTTCATAAAATCCTTCTTGCATTTTTGATCACTGTTTAAAGTCTCTCTGACAGAACATTATGCTATAAGAGGTTTGTGTTTTGCTAATACAGGTTGATGACATCTGCCTGCAATTAATGAAAGATCTTCTGTTGCAGTTGTATTATTTCTTCTTGTGACCTTGCCTTTTACAGGAACGTGGACAGGACGCCTCTTCACCTTATCGATGCACCAAACAGTTTATTGTTTTCATGATTTTGCTTTACATTTAATTCGTTTTGTGTTTGTGTCCTGGGGTTTAACCCCAGGCCAAGAGAGGGAGGTAGACAAAAGAGGTCTTAATGATTAAAAGAAGGACATTATTTTATCATTATCGTTTAAATGTATTTGTCTAGAAAGAATGTTTAAATAGTAACACAGATTGACCATTTAGAAAGAATGTTTAAATAGTAACACAGATTGACCATTTTTAAAATTTTAAAGCTTTGTGTGTCTGTTCATCTGATTTTCTCTCATCCACAGCAAGGATGAGTAGGTTCTACGACTGGGTCATTAGACAACAGCCCATAATAAACTTTTTTCTTTTTCTTGAATTTGTATTTTCCCCACTTGTGTTCTTCATAAAACAGCACGAGGGGAAGCAGACCTTTGAGAAGAGAAATGTGGTGGACCTTTTCCATCATATTCTCTCTTACTGCGCATGCGTAAATTGATTCTTGTCTCATTGTCTTTTGTGTTTTATTGTTTTTTATTTTTTATTTTTTAATTTCCTGACCCTAACACTAACAAAAACTTAGACCCACAGCAGAATCATCTTGGCTGAACAGTACCACAGCAGTGGACACCCCAAGTCCTTTTGCAGCCGTTCTGTTGTATCACCATGTGTCACATCTCTAATAACAGGCTTATTGAGAAGTCCATAGGAGGCCAGGTCCAAGCTTGCCAGAGCTTGTGGGACATGCAGAAGGAGGACGCGAGTGTTCGAGGCCCGGAATGACCTTTTTTGGACTTTGTTACATTTTATAAAATTGCTTACTGTTATGTTTGACAATTTTCTTTTCTCTTTTCATCGTCTGTGTGATTTTGTTCTGCTTTAACATTTCTCAATTCCCCCCCCTTAATTCCAGGTGTTCCTTTTCCTTACAGGAAGTGCTATTTTATTGTCTTTGTATCTTTTACTTTTTAGAATAATTGGAATTTTTATTTGTGCATTTTCTTTATTTACTATTTTATGTCTTGTTCTTTGTAAACGCCAATGTGCCAAAGATCCAATGAAGCATGAGTGTCCTTAGGGACGGTCGCCGATGGGGCTCGGGGCCTTAGCATGCATTTTTCCTGTCCAACTGAATGTTTCTTAAAGATCATTAATGCAAGCTCCACAGGTTTTTCGCTGCTAAACTCATAAACGGATCATCAACACCTTTGAAATGCACATTGGTTCTGTTTATATATTGTGAGGGCTCGAGACCACAGCTGTTTTGATTGCATGATGTGATAATGTGTTTTTATTTTTTGTGTGACCTCACTTCGTGAGGTCAAGAGAGGGAAACTGAAGGAATTTATTTTTTGTGGTTCTCATTTCTCCTAGGTTTTTATCTTCATTTTATTTCATTGAAGGTTTTCTTTCTGGTTTACTGTGTGTGGGTTTCAGTCATTTCAATTAAAAGGGACTTCCTGATAATTGCATATGTAAAGAGGTTTCAGGAAAGCAGCTCCAACCTCCAACCCCCTTCAGGAGAAAACGGTCTTTGATCTTCTGGGGCCATTTGGTTGTAGGTCTGACTTGGATCATAAATCAATCATCTCAATCCCTGGGAACCGCCACAGGCATCTGCTCCCGTGTGAAGAACAAAGCTCTAGGATCGACTTCCTGCGGTGACAGTTCCTGCCACCCATGGGGATTCCGTACCGTGTCTATCTGTGAGGTTTCCCCCCAGAGACCAGATGCTGTGATTCTAAGGATGGGCTGAAGGAAGAAGGCGGGCTGCTCTGTCAGCCAATCACTAGCGACCAGAGGCGGAGATTCGGCGGCCATCTTGCTCCCGGGGGAGGATGTTCTGACCACATGCTTAAAAGTCTGAACTCAAGGAACTTTCGTGTGTCTCCAGACAAGCTGCATGTGAATTCGGAATGTAACCTCTTGCGTATTGCAGGCCTTGATTTTGGACACCCAGATCGATCTGTTTTTACTCTGTTTTTAGAAATATTGTTAGGGAATAAATTTGTTAAACTTAATCCGGCCGAATCCCGTGGTTTTCTTCTTCTCGACTTTATTGAACATGCAACAAGGAAAGTAATCTCAAAGCGACAGATTATATTTTCCAACAGGAGCAGGCGAAAAAACGCTGTTTGAAAACCTTTTTGTTGTGACGTAGGACCTACAACAACGAGCCACGAGCTCCTGGTCTGAGTTGGAATCTGGCTCCAAACTCTACGGCTGGATAGCTCCAATTTTGCTACCATGTTTGATGCATCGCTACTGTTAGCTTGGGATTGTGAGCGGCTGTAAGCTAGCAAAAGAGCGTGTGGGTCATTCCAGAATTGGAGGACATTTTGGCTTCAAAATAATAATTATTTATTTGGTGTGTAAAACATTTGATACAACCCTGTTACCAACACTGAACAAGCTAAAAAAAAAGTCCATTATTGATTCTGAAATGGAATTCTTTTCCCATTAAGGTCATTATAATATTCTCTCTGAAGAACTATTTGATGTCACCTATGACTTGATTTGAAATCATTTTAACAACTTTCCAAATCTGTCTCTATCAACTTTTCAAAAACAGCATGTTTGAGAAATGAATTGAGAATTATTATTGTTTATTAAAATGATGTAGTAACAGGGTTGAAATCAGAATAACAAGGCTGAGATCTGGGCACAAGAACGTATTAAAAACACCATTTTCATTGGAGTGTGTCATTAAAGACACGCCCCTCCAGAAAAACCGACTGCTCTTTGAGGAGCAAACAACAACCATGGTTGTCATGGAGGTCACAGCATCCAGCTAGTGGTCCGGTTAGCCTTGGGTCTTCAGCAGTGTGCAGCGATGCAGCAAAAACTTCAACTCCTTCAAAAGCAGAACGTGTTGCTGCTGGACCTCCAAAAACAGCAGCTTTCCTTCTTCTGACTGTTTCTTTTGATGTTTCTCAGCACTGAACCACTATTGACAACTCCACATAGATGAAGGTTTGGACCGATCATCAACGGATGAATCGCATAAACCTGGACTCAACTATATTCAGAAACCACTTTAAGAAATGAAGGCAGCTTGTAGGGTTGCGATGGACACTTGGGCCTCCAGATGCTGCGGCACCATCTCCAACACCTTGCTGCAGCTTTCTGTCGCCGCCTCCATGTGGCCCAGAGCCTTCAGACACTCAGCAGCACAGAGGCAGAGAAGCTAGAACCTGATTCAGATCCTGGAAAGGGGCCAAAGAACTGTCACTTTGTTGTCAAACATGTAGTGGCATTTTTTCAGATCTTCTCCAGTGCTCTACTCTTGGACATCTCTGTTTTTATCTTGACATGGCCCAAGTCTCCACTTTCCATTTCTGAACTCAACCCATACCAAACCCTGAAAGACCAGATGGAATTCCTCAAAAATCCACTGGTGGCAGAAGAGAGCAATTTCTCACCAACTCTCTCGTTAAAAACTCAAAATTTACAGCAAAATTAAACAATTTAAAGCCTAATGACATTTAAAACAAAAATTTATTGCTTAATTTTCAATTTATGACAAGTTTTTCTTTCTTGATTAGAGCTCAAATTTGCTCATTAGTGCGGTTTTCTTTGATTGGCAGGGGGGTCAACTAAAATAAAAACTCACTTTGTCCTGCCCCCAAATAGTATTGGGGGCAGGACAAAGTGTTTCAATATTCTGCAGCTAAAATCTGGAACAGCCTCCCTGAAGGCGTAAGACAGGCCTCTTCTGTGTTCATGTTCAAATCTAGACTTAAAACATTTCTGTTTAGCCGTGTATATGACTGAAAGGTCCTATCTGTACCTTTCTTTCCTTCCTTTCTTTTTAAATCTTTTTTTTTTTTTTCTCTTCCTTTTCTTTTAAAGTAAATTTTATGTTGATTATTTCTATGATGTATTTTGATTTTTATGCATTTTTCTGTTTTGTGAAGCACCTTGAATTACTTTGTGTACAAATTGTGCTATACAAATAAACTTGCCTTGCCTTGCCTTACTATTTGTGGAAGTGGGCGGGATTAAGTACCACCCCGCCCACTTCAAACTTCATTTCTTTCAGTTCAGAATGCAAATCATGAGATTATTGGTCCTCTGTGTACATTCCTATGAGCTGAGCCCCATTTCTATACAGTCTCTCAAACAAATAAGTAAACAGGATTTCTAATTTCATAAATATTGAACAGTTTGACTTTTTATTAAATGCAGGGAAGGTATTGTGTACATATGTAGTCCAGTTTGACATAATATTGTTTTCTGGACTAAAGTCAGACTGAAGAAGTCGTTTTTGATTTCTGAAGGGATTTAACTCACGACAAGACGAATATTCAGTAACATTTGATCAGGTTTAAGAACAATAGAAAAAGCAAAGGAAAAAAAAACACCACAAATATTTTAACTCTATAGGAGTTCTAGTTTAATGTATTAGCCTATCATAAACTAAAGGGGGAATTTCTCTTTCATTTTTACTTCTAATGAATTTAGATGAGATTTAAAAATAAAAATCAAATGCTCGTAATAAAGTTTTATTTACATTTACAAATATTAATAAATCATTAGGAACTAAATCAAATATAACCAGGGATTACTCCAAAAAGTGTTTGTAGTTTTTCCAACACCAACAGTAAAAATCCTCCCAAAAACTTAAAGATGCATTCATAAAACAAATGATCTATTATATTATCACCAAAAGCTCATTTGTTTTCTTGCCTCTTTTTTCAGTGCAGCATTACATCAGATCTAAACACTAAATAAACAACATACTTGACCTATCAAAGGGAAGGGAAGGGGAAGACATGAAATAAAAATGTCTACAATGCAAAAAATAGCTTTACATTATTAACATGCACTGAATATACAAAAGGAACAATCAACCCACCTTTAACAAAACACCACAGCAGAAGACGGAGAAAAAATTAACAAAAACGAGCAGCTGCTAACGGAAAGGGAATTTTCTTACTACCTGATGTGACGTGAAACTTTACCTTGATAAACATTGTCATTTTTTATCAAAATAATACAAAAAAAATGATTTTGGACTGTTTCATGTATTTAAAATGTCCACATAAAGAAAACTAATAAATAACTTTAAAACATCATACATTATTGGTTTTATATTTAGTCCCTTTCTGTTAGAAGCTGTGTCTCCACTTTCGTTGTTGTGTTTCTAGATTTCTTCATTTGTACCGAGACTGTTTTTGTTATTTGGTATTTGGTAATTCGCACCCTTTGTGTTTCAGTATTTGTTCATCTGTTCCAAGATTGTTTTTAGTGCTTCATGATTTGTTAGTTTGTACCAGATTTGTTGTTGGTTATAACTTAAATGTAAATGTGTCTTGCACCCCGTAATGCCGCCTGGATTTCGCACACGCCACCGGTACGGATTGGATACCAATTTCTGCCTTTCCCTGCAACTGTGATCAGATTTGTTGAAGAATAGTGACATGCATGTGTTGTGAGATGAGTGTGTGTGTGTGTGCTGAAACCAGGGTGTCTGATCTCGTATGCTGCAGGAAGGGGGGGGGGTGAGTGTGTGGAGCGCATAGACGCGCAGTCAGTCACCCTTTTTGGAGTCAAGAAAAAAAGTAATTAAGAAAGTTTATCTTAAAGAACTTGGACTTTTTTTTTGTTTAACCCAATCTGGAGGCTCTGAGGGTTCTAATGAGGAAGTGAACCCTGAAGGAAGATCTCCCTTGCGGCCTCCGACCACAGTCAGAGATCGTACCCCCCCCCCCCCCCCCCCCCCCCCAGGGAGGAGGGCCACACAGTTTGAGAACATACAAAATAAATGTTCCTTTATTTAATTTATTTATACTTTGCATAAAGGATTAGTGTTAAAGAAGTGTTAATCAAATATGGCACGTACCGAGGCGATGCTCTGTCCCCACTACTGTTCTGGATATGACTTTACACCCTCAGCCAAATTGTCAATAGGACTTGCTATGGACAAAGTCAACATAGAAAGAACAATAGCTGACATTGAGGACAGTTATAAGTACCTTGGAACTCCTCAGGAAAATGGCACCCTGGAGCCGGCAACAAGGCAAGTCGTAACAGCCAAATACCTCCAACGAGTAAAGGCCCGTACACACCAGGACCAATTTTGCGCGCGATATTCACAGACGTTTAACGCCTCGTGACTAAACAAAGGGCACCAATGTGAGTGTGCACACCGACGCGAAAAACACCACGCGTAAAAGCGTCATTTTTTAAAAAAACGCCTCGGGTTCGTTTTTTTGGTTTGACGCGCCGCGTCAAAAACTATACGACCAATGAGAATGGCGCTTTTGGACACGTGTCTGGAGCTTCTGAAGTTACAGTAAAACACAACTTGCTGAGCACACATACGTCACGGCGAAGAAGATATACGCCAAGTAGCGTCTACACTGCCGCGAAGAAATAAGACGAAGAAGATGCACTCACTGACGGATATTCTAAAATATCCCCGAAAACGCTCATGATACATTTTCAGCTCTTGTACCAGTTGATAAAACTCCCCATGTTCTTCTCTTCTCGTAACTATGGGATATACGCAAAATCGACATCTTTTCCGGCGTCTTTCATCATTCAACAGAACAATAATTTCTTCATCGCTGGAACTGGAGCTAGAGCTACTGGTGCTGGAAATATTGATCTTTTCTTTGTTTGATTCTGACAAGCGCGTAAATACTTGCTCTCTTTTTCTGAGTGAAAAGCGACTTTAAGAAGCGTAAAGTTGCGCAGCGCCACCTTGTGTACAGGGGGGGTTTCTGTTTTACATTAAGCGCCATCTAACGTCAGGGAATGAAATTGCATGTTCGCTCGGCTCATCGTCAGCGAAAATCGTGTGAACACAAAAAACGTGGCGAAAAACGCTGACGAAAAACGCTGGCGAAAAACGCTGGCGAAAAACGCTGGCGAAAAACGCTGGCGAATATTTGCCCGGGGTGTACAGGCCTTAAGGCAAATCCTGAGAAGCCAAATCAATGGCAAGAACAAGACCCTGGCAGTAAACTGTTACACACTGCCAGTTATCAGATACCCTGCAGGAATAATAAGATGGCCAAAGGAAGAGATACAGCCCACAGATGTTAAGACGCGAAAGCTCCTCTCCAACATGGAGGGTTCCATCTCAAGAGACTGTATGCTAGCCATAAGGAAGGAGGGCAAGGACTAGTTAGCATGGAAGCCACTATCCTGGATGAAACATTCAAGATGCATGAAAACATCAAGGACAAAGCCCCAACTGACAGTGTGCTCAATAATGTCTCAGACGATGGAGTGCAGAGGATGCTGTGCTGGAGGACAGATCGTCATGGGGGGACAAACCCCTGCATGGGATGTACCACCGGACCATTACTGAAGTGGCTGATATTAAGAAGTCCTACCAATGGCTAGAAAGGGCTGGCCTACAGGACAGCACTGAAGCGCTCATCCTGGCAGCTCAGGAACAAGCCCTGAGCACCAGAGCCATAGAGGCTCAGATCTACCACACCAGACAAGACCCAAGGTGTAGGCTATGCAAAGAGGCACCTGGAACAATCCAGCACATAACTGCAGGGTGTAAGATGCTTGCAGGGAAAACATACACAATCAAGTGGCTGGAATAATATACAGAAACATGTTTGGAGAATCTAAACTGGAAACCCCAAGTCAGAGTCTCAAACAGCTTCAAAAGTGGTACAGAATGGAGAGCAAAGATCCTGTGGGACTTCCACATACTGACAGGATGGTAATGGTGAACCAAACTGACATTGCAGTGGAAAAAGAACAGAGGAAAGCTGTTGTGGAGGATGTGGTAGAATCAAGTGATGGGAACATCAGGAAGAAGGAACATGAGAAACTAGAGAAATACCAGGGGGTACTCCAGGTGGACTTCATCCACTCCCTGTGCCTTGCCGCTTGTGTGTGTGTATATACCTGTACATACATGTATATGTATGTACACACACGATGAGTTAATGTGTGTGTACATACATATATAGTACAGACCAAAAGTTTGGAAACACATTCTCATCCAAATGAATAGGAAGGTGTCTGTACTGTACATGTATGCACACACACACACACACACACACACACACACATTAACTCATTTCTGTGATTCACATGTTCAGTTTGATTTCTATTCTCTCACACAACCCTCTGCATTTATCCGGACTTGGGACCGGCACAAGTGGGCACTGGATTGTTCCCCCTTGTGGTTGCATTACACATTCAAGCCATCATTCACTCATTCATTCCTTTATTTATCCATTCATTCATCCAGCCCATCACAACCACACACACTCTGTTTTTTTTCTTTCCTTTTTTCTTTTTTTTAAACGTTTTTTTTTTTACTCATAGTAAACCTAAATAACAAATAAAAAACAAAACTTTTTTTTAAACTTTTTTCTCTTTTAACAAAACACAACAACATTGCTAATAATTACATTTTAGGGTGAACCTGAGCAACATCGGAAAACCCCACAAACATTAATCAAAACTTTTATTTTTTATTTTTTTTTATCTTTTAACAAAACACAACAACATTAATAAATGAATACAATATTTTTTTAAGGGCGAACCTGAGCACCAGGAGAAAACCCAAACAGATTTAACATAAAAAAGGCTTAGTTCTTCATCTATTAACAATAAAAAAAATAATAATGATGAAGATTTTTTTTAAAGGCGAACCTGAGCACCAGGAGAAAACCCACACAGATTTAACACAAAAAAATTAAAAAAAAGTATTTTTTCTTCATTTCAGAATCAGAATCAGAATCTTTTATTATCATTCTGCAGAGCACAATGAAATTTTTTCCAGCAACTCTCGATATAAAAAGGTAGAATAAAATAAGAATAAGGAGCTATATATTAACAATAAAACAAAATTTATAATAATAAAACATTTTTTAAGGGCAAATTTGAGCACCAGGAGAAAATCTGAAAAGATCAAACACAAATAAAAAAAAAAGGTTTTGTTCTTCATCTCTTAACAATTAAAAAAAAGATAAATGATGAATATTTTTTTTAAGGGTTAACCTGAGCACCAGGAGAAAACCCAAGTTTGTTTTGGCTAAAATCTAGATTTCCAGTCTATTTTTATTCCGGCGTTTGCTTGCTGGTGTGAGAGCCTTTTTAAATCTTCTCCACACAGAAATCCTCTGACCATGAGAAGACTCATCTTCCTCTTCATCTGACATTTCTTTCTGGTCATCTGAAGTTTCTTCCTCATCATCTGAAGTTTTTTCTTCTTCATCTGACGTTTCGTCCTCATCATCTGAAGTTTCTTCTTCATCTGACGTTTCCTCTTCAGTCAGTCCAGAATCAGTAGACAGAGAGGTGAGCGAGTCACTGTCTTGATCATCCACAGATGGACTTTGAAGCAGATGTTCAACGGCCTCTGCAGTTTCTGTCAACCTTTCATCTGGGATGACCACAGGAGTGTCGCTCTTGTACTTGCGCCAACTTGCAGGTGTGAGAGCCTTCTTGAATCTCCTCCAAAGGGAGATTTTTTCTTTTTTGGGTGGCTCTGGTTGACTGAAAGCATCTGCTTCTTCTCTCAGAGGTCCAGACACAACTGATTCCTCTGTTTCAGGGTCTTTCTCACTGATAAAGGTCCATGGCAGTCCTAAGGCAGTTTTGTCTGTTGTCTCCTCAAGTTTGGCCTTGACTGCACTCCTTCGTTTGGCCAGACGAGTCCTTACAAGGACTGGTTTACAGATCCTCTGTTTTTTGATGGGAGGACATTCTGTTGTGTCCATCTCCATAGGTCTCCTGCACTTTCTGGAAGGTTCTGCAGTCACTGGTTGTTCAGAAGCAAACACTTGGTCTGAAACTTGGACTTGGACTGGAGCCTGGTCCAAGTTTCGGTCGGTTTCCTCTGTGTTTATTTGATCCACACTGCTGTTGTCTGGAGTTTTTTGGTCAGCCAGAGGTGCGCTGACTGGTTCGCAGGTTTCCAGTTCCTCCGGGGCAGGAATTTTCTTTCCCTTCTTATTTTTACGCTTCTTGCGTTTCTTGGAAGGTTCTGGAACTGCTTGTGGGTCTGAAACTGTAACATCCAATGATGCATCTTTTGTCACATTCTCAGATCTTTCCAGTTGTGGGACACTCTCTTCAAGCAAACCCTCGGTTTGGCCAGCACACTCCACAGGTTGGACAGATGCTTGCAGTGTTGTCATTTCCTCAGAAAGCTCCTCAGCAACATTTTCCCTAGATTCTGTGACAGTCTCTTGGGGAAAGCACTCTGCTGCTGGTGAGTCGGTTTCCTCTGTGTTTATTTGATTCAGACTGATGTTTTCTGGAGTTTTTTGGTCAGCCAGAGGTGCGCTGACTGGTTTGCAGGTTTCCAGTTCCTCCGGGGCAGGAATTTTCTTTCCCTTCTTATTTTTACGCTTCTTTCGCTTCTTGGAAGTTTCTGGAACTGCTTGTGGGTCTGAAACTGTAACATCCAATGATGCATCTTTTGTCACATTCTCAGATCTTTCCGGTTGTGGGACACTCTCCTCAAGCAAACCCTCAGTTTGGCCAGCACACTCCACAGGTTGGACAGATGCTTGCAGTGTTGTCATTTCCTCAGAAAGCTCTGCCACCTGGGACTCAAGTTGGTTCGCCAGTGTCATCTCCAACTGCAATTTTGTACACAGTTGATGCTTGAAGCTGGCCTGTTCCTCCAGATCCTGCTTGACTTTTTGGGCTTTTGCCTTCATCAACCGTTTGCAATGTTGGAGTTCTTTTTCACGTCTTTGTCTGAGTCGGCGTTTTTCTTCCAAGGCCACTTCCATGTCTTGCAGCAACTCCCAGTGCAGGACACAGCTCTCCTCAGTGGCAATTCTTCTCTGTTTCAGTTCAGATAACTGCTCATTCCTGTCGTACAGTTTATTCAGTAAACGGTCCCGTTCTCGGATCAGAGCAGACAAATCCTTTTTGACAGACGGGCCTTTTGGTTTTTCCTCATCAGACATTTTCTGAACTTGTGGAACCTCTGGAGGTTTGGTTTCAGAGGCCACAGGTTTAGTCGATTTGCCCTTTTTTTTCATGTTTCGGAGGTGTAAGTCGTAAATGAAAAAATGAAATGAAGTGAAAATGTAAATGTGAGAACCGATTTAAAACCACTATGTGTGAAATCTCTTGAGATCTTTGAGTCTCTATTGAGTTCTGAAACAGGACTCTTGACTTATATTTAAGAACTTTTTGGCCACTGCCCAGTGATGTCATTTGATGATGTAATTACATCAAATGATGTCAGACGACGTAATGTGACGTCAAATGACATCATTGAGTCTTTCATCACAGATGATGTCATTTGACGTCATTGTGTCTTTCATTGGAGATGAAAGAGCCGACTCCTACTCAGGAGAACCAAAGCATTTAGCCAATTAGCCGAGGCCTGTACCATTACTTGAAATTTAGAAGGGGGGGGGGGGGGGGGGTGACCGTAGTGGTATAGTCCAGGTAAACATGTGGAGACTCGTATTGAAAAGCTCGCGTGTGGGGAAACAGCAGCTTCTGGAAGCATTTTGGTGATTTTGGAGATGAAAACGCTAAGCTGGGTTCGTGAAATGAAAACCAAACTTCTGGAAAGATTTTGGAACCGCCCATCCATCCATGCGGCTGCAGGAGAGAAGACAGGTGAAATGCAGCCATGCAGATTTCCTGAAAACTGCAGGTAGACCACGTTCTTCTGCGACACAAACTGGTCTTTTCCAGACCTTAAACCTCATTTTTAGAAGCCCCAATCAAAGAACCTGTTTCTGTTTTTAAAGGTTTCTATCAGTTTGTCAATTCTAAAGTCAAGTAAAAACTAAGACTTCAATGGAAAAACCCCAAACTCTGTCAGAAGCTTTTGCTTGTTAATCAGAAGATGAAACTAAAACAATTCGGTGCTTTAACCAGAAGAGAGAAGCATTTAGCTTCATGCAGTTGTCCTGAAGTTCTTATCAATATTTTTTTTAAGCTAAATAACACAAGCAAGGTTTTTTCAAATCGTGAATGAGGAGCAGGCGAAAAAACGCTGTTTGAAAACCTTTTTGTTGTGACGTAGGACCTACAACAACGAGCCACGAGCTCCTGGTCTGAGTTGGAATCTGGCTCCAAACTGTACGGCTGGATAGCTCCAATTTTGCTACCATGTTTGATGCATCGCTACTGTTAGCTTGGGATTGTGAGCGGCTGTAAGCTAGCAAAAGAGCGTGTGGGTCATTCCAGAATTGGAGGACATTTTGGCTTCAAAATAATAATTATTTATTTGGTGTGTAAAACATTTGATACAACCCTGTTACCAACACTGAACAAGCTAAAAAAAAAGTCCATTATTGATTCTGAAATGGAATTCTTTTCCCATTAAGGTCATTATAATATTCTCTCTGAAGAACTATTTGATGTCACCTATGACTTGATTTGAAATCATTTTAACAACTTTCCAAATCTGTCTCTATCAACTTTTCAAAAACAGCATGTTTGAGAAATGAATTGAGAATTATTATTGTTTATTAAAATGATGTAGTAACAGGGTTGAAATCAGAATAACAAGGCTGAGATCTGGGCACAAGAACGTATTAAAAACACCATTTTCATTGGAGTGTGTCATTAAAGACACGCCCCTCCAGAAAAACCGACTGCTCTTTGAGGAGCAAACAACAACCATGGTTGTCATGGAGGTCACAGCATCCAGCTAGTGGTCCGGTTAGCCTTGGGTCTTCAGCAGTGTGCAGCGATGCAGCAAAAACTTCAACTCCTTCAAAAGCAGAACGTGTTGCTGCTGGACCTCCAAAAACAGCAGCTTTCCTTCTTCTGACTGTTTCTTTTGATGTTTCTCAGCACTGAACCACTATTGACAACTCCACATAGATGAAGGTTTGGACCGATCATCAACGGATGAATCGCATAAACCTGGACTCAACTATATTCAGAAACCACTTTAAGAAATGAAGGCAGCTTGTAGGGTTGCGAGGGACACTTGGGCCTCCAGATGCTGCGGCACCATCTCCAACACCTTGCTGCAGCTTTCTGTCGCCGCCTCCATGTGGCCCAGAGCCTTCAGACACTCAGCAGCACAGAGGCAGAGAAGCTAGAACCTGATTCAGATCCTGGAAAGGGGCCAAAGAACTGTCACTTTGTTGTCAAACATGTAGTAGCATTTTTTCAGATCTTCTCCAGTGCTCTACTCCTGGACATCTCTGTTTTTTTCTTGACATGGCCCAAGTCTCCACTTTCCATTTCTGAACTCAACCCATACCAAACCCAGAAAGACCAGATGGAATTCCTCAAAAATCCACTGGTGGCAGAAGAGAGCAATTTCTCACCAACTCTCTCGTTAAAAACTCAAAAATTACTGCAAAATTAAACAATTTAAAGCCTAATGACATTTAAAACAGACATTTATTGCTTAATTTTCAATTTATGACAAGTTTTTCTTTCTTGATTAGAGCTCAAATTTGCTCATTAGTGCGGTTTTCTTTGATTGGCAGGGGGGTCAACTAAAATAAAAACTCACTTTGTCCTGCCCCCAATACTATTTGTGGAAGTGGGCGGGATAAAGTACCACCCCGCCCACTTCAAACTTCATTTCTTTCAGTTCAGAATGCAAATCATGAGATTAATGGTCCTCTGTGTACATTCCTATGAGCTGAGCCCCATTTCTATACAGTCTCTCAAACAAATAAGTAAACAGGATTTCTAATTTCATAAATATTGAACAGTTTGACTTTTTATTAAATGCAGGGAAGGTATTGTGTACATATGTAGTCCAGTTTGACATAATATTGTTTTCTGGACTAAAGTCAGACTGAAGAAGTCGTTTTTGATTTCTGAAGGGATTTAACTCACGACAAGACGAATATTCAGTAACATTTGATCAGGTTTAAGAACAATAGAAAAAGCAAAGGAAAAAAAAACACCACAAATATTTTAACTCTATAGGAGTTCTAGTTTAATGTATTAGCCTATCATAAACTAAAGGGGGAATTTCTCTTTCATTTTTACTTCTAATGAATTTAGATGAGATTTAAAAATAAAAATCAAATGCTCGTAATAAAGTTTTATTTACATTTACAAATATTAATAAATCATTAGGAACTAAATCAAATATAACCAGGGATTACTCCAAAAAGTGTTTGTAGTTTTTCCAACACCAACAGTAAAAATCCTCCCAAAAACTTAAAGATGCATTCATAAAACAAATGATCTATTATATTATCACCAAAAGCTCATTTGTTTTCTTGCCTCTTTTTTCAGTGCAGCATTACATCAGATCTAAACACTAAATAAACAACATACTTGACCTATCAAAGGGAAGGGAAGGGGAAGACATGAAATAAAAATGTCTACAATGCAAAAAATAGCTTTACATTATTAACATGCACTGAATATACAAAAGGAACAATCAACCCACCTTTAACAAAACACCACAGCAGAAGACGGAGAAAAAATTAACAAAAACGAGCAGCTGCTAACGGAAAGGGAATTTTCTTACTACCTGATGTGACGTGAAACTTTACCTTGATAAACATTGTCATTTTTTATCAAAATAATACAAAAAAAATGATTTTGGACTGTTTCATGTATTTAAAATGTCCACATAAAGAAAACTAATAAATAACTTTAAAACATCATACATTATTGGTTTTATATTTAGTCCCTTTCTGTTAGAAGCTGTGTCTCCACTTTCGTTGTTGTGTTTCTAGATTTCCTCATTTGTACCGAGACTGTTTTTGTTATTTGGTATTTGGTAATTCGCACCCTTTGTGTTTCAGTATTTGTTCATCTGTTCCAAGATTGTTTTTAGTGCTTCATGATTTGTTAGTTTGTACCAGATTTGTTGTTGGTTATAACTTAAATGTAAATGTGTCTTGCACCCCGTAATGCCGCCTGGATTTCGCACACGCCACCGGTACGGATTGGATACCAATTTCTGCCTTTCCCTGCAACTGTGATCAGATTTGTTGAAGAATAGTGACATGCATGTGTTGTGAGATGAGTGTGTGTGTGTGTGCTGAAACCAGGGTGTCTGATCTCGTATGCTGCAGGAAGGGGGGGGGGTGAGTGTGTGGAGCGCATAGACGCGCAGTCAGTCACCCTTTTTGGAGTCAAGAAAAAAAGTAATTAAGAAAGTTTATCTTAAAGAACTTGGACTTTTTTTTTGTTTAACCCAATCTGGAGGCTCTGAGGGTTCTAATGAGGAAGTGAACCCTGAAGGAAGATCTCCCTTGCGGCCTCCGACCACAGTCAGAGATCGTACCCCCCCCCCCCCCCCCCCCCCCCCCCCAGGGAGGAGGGCCACACAGTTTGAGAACATACAAAATAAATGTTCCTTTATTTAATTTATTTATACTTTGCATAAAGGATTAGTGTTAAAGAAGTGTTAATCAAATATGGCACGTACCGAGGCGATGCTCTGTCCCCACTACTGTTCTGGATATGACTTTACACCCTCAGCCAAATTGTCAATAGGACTTGCTATGGACAAAGTCAACATAGAAAGAACAATAGCTGACATTGAGGACAGTTATAAGTACCTTGGAACTCCTCAGGAAAATGGCACCCTGGAGCCGGCAACAAGGCAAGTCGTAACAGCCAAATACCTCCAACGAGTAAAGGCCCGTACACACCAGGACCAATTTTGCGCGCGATATTCACAGACGTTTAACGCCTCGTGACTAAACAAAGGGCACCAATGTGAGTGTGCACACCGACGCGAAAAACACCACGCGTAAAAGCGTCATTTTTTAAAAAAACGCCTCGGGTTCGTTTTTTTGGTTTGACGCGCCGCGTCAAAAACTATACGACCAATGAGAATGGCGCTTTTGGACACGTGTCTGGAGCTTCTGAAGTTACAGTAAAACACAACTTGCTGAGCAGACATACGTCACGGCGAAGAAGATATACGCCAAGTAGCGTCTACACTGCCGCGAAGAAATAAGACGAAGAAGATGCACTCACTGACGGACATTCTAAAATATCCCCGAAAACGCTCATGATACATTTTTAGCTCTTGTACCAGTTGATAAAACTCCCCATGTTCTTCTCTTCTCGTAACTATGGGATATACCCAAAATCGACATCTTTTCCGGCGTCTTTCATCATTCAACAGAACAATAATTTCTTCATCGCTGGAACTGGAGCTAGAGCTACTGGTGCTGGAAATATTGATCTTTTCTTTGTTTGATTCTGACAAGCGCGTAAATACTTGCTCTCTTTTTCTGAGTGAAAAGCGACTTTAAGAAGCGTAAAGTTGCGCAGCGCCACCTTGTGTACAGGGGGGGTTTCTGTTTTACATTAAGCGCCATCTAACGTCAGGGAATGAAATTGCATGTTCGCTCGGCTCATCGTCAGCGAAAATCGTGTGAACACAAAAAACGTGGCGAAAAACGCTGACGAAAAACGCTGGCGAAAAACGCTGGCGAAAAACGCTGGCGAAAAACGCTGGCGAAAAACGCTGGCGAATATTTGCCCGGGGTGTACAGGCCTTAAGGCAAATCCTGAGAAGCCAAATCAATGGCAAGAACAAGACCCTGGCAGTAAACTGTTACACACTGCCAGTTATCAGATACCCTGCAGGAATAATAAGATGGCCAAAGGAAGAGATACAGCCCACAGATGTTAAGACGCGAAAGCTCCTCTCCAACATGGAGGGTTCCATCTCAAGAGACTGTATGCTAGCCATAAGGAAGGAGGGCAAGGACTAGTTAGCATGGAAGCCACTATCCTGGATGAAACATTCAAGATGCATGAAAACATCAAGGACAAAGCCCCAACTGACAGTGTGCTCAATAATGTCTCAGACGATGGAGTGCAGAGGATGCTGTGCTGGAGGACAGATCGTCATGGGGGGACAAACCCCTGCATGGGATGTACCACCGGACCATTACTGAAGTGGCTGATATTAAGAAGTCCTACCAATGGCTAGAAAGGGCTGGCCTACAGGACAGCACTGAAGCGCTCATCCTGGCAGCTCAGGAACAAGCCCTGAGCACCAGAGCCATAGAGGCTCAGATCTACCACACCAGACAAGACCCAAGGTGTAGGCTATGCAAAGAGGCACCTGGAACAATCCAGCACATAACTGCAGGGTGTAAGATGCTTGCAGGGAAAACATACACAATCAAGTGGCTGGAATAATATACAGAAACATGTTTGGAGAATCTAAACTGGAAACCCCAAGTCAGAGTCTCAAACAGCTTCAAAAGTGGTACAGAATGGAGAGCAAAGATCCTGTGGGACTTCCACATACTGACAGGATGGTAATGGTGAACCAAACTGACATTGCAGTGGAAAAAGAACAGAGGAAAGCTGTTGTGGAGGATGTGGTAGAATCAAGTGATGGGAACATCAGGAAGAAGGAACATGAGAAACTAGAGAAATACCAGGGGGTACTCCAGGTGGACTTCATCCACTCCCTGTGCCTTGCCGCTTGTGTGTGTGTATATACCTGTACATACATGTATATGTATGTACACACACGATGAGTTAATGTGTGTGTACATACATATATAGTACAGACCAAAAGTTTGGAAACACATTCTCATCCAAATGAATAGGAAGGTGTCTGTACTGTACATGTATGCACACACACACACACACACACACACACACACACACACACACACATTAACTCATTTCTGTGATTCACATGTTCAGTTTTATTTGTATTCTCTCACACAACCCTCTGCATTTATCCGGACTTGGGACCGGCACAAGTGGGCACTGGATTGTTCCCCCTTGTGGTTGCATTACACATTCAAGCCATCATTCACTCATTCATTCCTTTATTTATCCATTCATTCATCCAGCCCATCACAACCACACACACTGTTTTTTTCTTTTTTTTAAACGTTTTTTTTTTACTCATAGTAAACCTAAATAACACATAAAAAACAAAACTTTTTTTTAAACTTTTTTCTCTTTTAACAAAACACAACAACATTGCTAATAATTACATTTTAGGGTGAACCTGAGCAACATCGGAAAACCCCACAAACATTAATCAAAACTTTTATGTTTTATTTTTTTTATCTTTTAACAAAACGCAACAACATTAATAAATGAATACAATATTTTTTTAAGGGCGAACCTGAGCACCAGGAGAAAACCCAAACAGATTTAACATAAAAAAGGCTTAGTTCTTCATCTATTAACAATAAAAAAATGATAATGATGAAGATTTTTTTTTAAGGGCGAACCTGAGCACCAGGAGAAAACCCAAACAGATTTAACATAAAAAAGGCTTAGTTCATCTATTAACAATAAAAAAAATGATAATGATGAAGATTTTTTTTAAGGGCGAACCTGAGCACCAGGAGAAAACCCACACAGATTTAACACAAAAAAATTAAAAAAAGTATTTTTTCTTCATCTATTAACAATAAAACAAAATTATATTAATGAAACATTTTTTAAGGGTAAATTTGAGCACCAGGAGAAAATCTGAAAAGATCAAACACAAATAAAAAAAAAAGGTTTTGTTCTTCATCTCTTAACAATTAAAAAAAAGATAAATGATGAATATTTTTTTTAAGGGTGAACCTGAGCACCAGGAGAAAACCCAAGTTTGTTTTGGCTAAAATCTAGATTTCCAGTCTATTTTTATTCTGGCGTTTGCTTGCTGGTGTGAGAGCCTTTTTAAATCTTCTCCACACAGAAATCCTCTGACCATGAGAAGACTCATCTTCCTCTTCATCTGACATTTCTTTCTGGTCATCTGAAGTTTCTTCCTCATCATCTGAAGTTTTTTCTTCTTCATCTGACGTTTCGTCCTCATCATCTGAAGTTTCTTCTTCATCTGACGTTTCCTCTTCAGTCAGTCCAGAATCAGTAGACAGAGAGGTGAGCGAGTCACTGTCTTGATCATCCACAGATGGACTTTGAAGCAGATGTTCAACGGCCTCTGCAGTTTCTGTCAACCTTTCATCTGGGATGACCACAGGAGTGTCGCTCTTGTACTTGCGCCAACTTGCAGGTGTGAGAGCCTTCTTGAATCTCCTCCACAGGGAGATTTTTTCTTTTTTGGGTGGCTCTGGTTGACTGAAAGCATCTGCTTCTTCTCTCAGAGGTCCAGACACAACTGATTCCTCTGTTTCAGGGTCTTTCTCACTGATAAAGGTCCATGGCAGTCCTAAGGCAGTTTTGTCTGTTGTCTCCTCAAGTTTGGCCTTGACTGCACTCCTTCGTTTGGCCAGACGAGTCCTTACAAGGACTGGTTTACAGATCCTCTGTTTTTTGATGGGAGGACATTCTGTTGTGTCCATCTCCATAGGTCTCCTGCGCTTTCTGGAAGGTTCTGCAGTCACTGGTTGTTCAGAAGCAAACACTTGGTCTGAAACTTGGACTTGGACTGGAGCCTGGTCCAAGTTTCGGTCGGTTTCCTCTGTGTTTATTTGATCCACACTGCTGTTGTCTGGAGTTTTTTGGTCAGCCAGAGGTGCGCTGACTGGTTCGCAGGTTTCCAGTTCCTCCGGGGCAGGAATTTTCTTTCCCTTCTTATTTTTACGCTTCTTGCGTTTCTTGGAAGGTTCTGGAACTGCTTGTGGGTCTGAAACTGTAACATCCAATGATGCATCTTTTGTCACATTCTCAGATCTTTCCGGTTGTGGGACACTCTCTTCAAGCAAACCCTCGGTTTGGCCAGCACACTCCACAGGTTGGACAGATGCTTGCAGTGTTGTCATTTCCTCAGAAAGCTCCTCAGCAACATTTTCCCTAGATTCTGTGACAGTCTCTTGGGGAAAGCACTCTGCTGCTGGTGAGTCGGTTTCCTCTGTGTTTATTTGATTCAGACTGATGTTTTCTGGAGTTTTTTGGTCTGCCAGAGGTGCGATGACTGGTTCGCAGGTTTCCAGTTCCTCCGGGGCAGGAATTTTCTTTCCCTTCTTATTTTTACGCTTCTTTCGCTTCTTGGAAGGTTCAGGAACTGCTTGTGGGTCTGAAACTGTAACATCCAATGATGCATCTTTTGTCACATTCTCAGATCTTTCCGGTTGTGGGACACTCTCTTCAAGCAAACCCTCGGTTTGGCCAGCACACTCCACAGGTTGGACAGATGCTTGCAGTGTTGTCATTTCCTCAGAAAGCTCTGCCACCTGGGACTCAAGTTGGTTCGCCAGTGTCATCTCCAACTGCAATTTTGTACACAGTTGATGCTTGAAGCTGGCCTGTTCCTCCAGATCCTGCTTGACTTTTTGGGCTTTTGCCTTCATCAACCGTTTGCAATGTTGGAGTTCTTTTTCACGTCTTTGTCTGAGTCGGCGTTTTTCTTCCAAGGCCACTTCCATGTCTTGCAGCAACTCCCAGTGCAGGACACAGCTCTCCTCAGTGGCAATTCTTCTCTGTTTCAGTTCAGATAACTGCTCATTCCTGTCGTACAGTTTATTCAGTAAAAGGTCCCGTTCTCGGATCAGAGCAGACAAATCCTTTTTGACAGACGGGCCTTTTGGTTTTTCCTCATCAGACATTTTCTGAACTTGTGGAACCTCTGGAGGTTTGGTTTCAGAGGCCACAGGTTTAGTCGATTTGCCCTTTTTTTTCATGTTTCTGAGGTGTAAGTCGAAAATGAAAAAATGAAATGAAGTGAAAATGTAAATGTGAGAACCGATTTAAAACCACTATGTGTGAAATCTCTTGAGATCTTTGAGTCTCTGTTGTGTTCTGAAACAGGACTCTTGACTTATATTTAAGAACTTTTTGGCCACTGCCCAGTGATGTCATTTGATGATGTAATTACATCAAATGATGTCAAACGACGTAATGTGACGTCAAATGACATAATTGTGTCTTTCATCACAGATGATGTCATTTGACGTCATTGTGTCTTTCATTGGGGATGAAAGAGCCGACTCCTACTCAGGAGAACCAAAGCATTTAGCCAATTAGCCGAGGCCTGTACCATTACTTGAAATTTAGAAGGGCGCGGGGGGGTCGACTGTAGTGGTATAGTCCAGGTAAACACGTGGAGACTCGTATTGAAAAGCTCGCGTGTGGGGAAACAGCAGCTTCTGGAAGCATTTTGGTGATTTTGGAGATGAAAACGCTAAGCTGGGTTCGTGAAATGAAAACCAAACTTCTGGAAAGATTTTGGAACCGCCCATCCATCCATGCGGCTGCAGGAGAGAAGACAGGTGAAATGCAGCCATGCAGATTTCCTGAAAACTGCAGGTAGACCACGTTCTTCTGCGACACAAACTGGTCTTTTCCAGACCTTAAACCTCATTTTTAGAAGCCCCAATCAAAGAACCTGTTTCTGTTTTTAAAGGTTTCTATCAGTTTGTCAATTCTAAAGTCAAGTAAAAACTAAGACTTCAATGGAAAAACCCCAAACTCTGTCAGAAGCTTTTGCTTGTTAATCAGAAGATGAAACTAAAACAATTCGGTGCTTTAACCAGAAGAGAGAAGCATTTAGCTTCATGCAGTTGTCCTGAAGTTCTTATCAATAATTTTTTTAAGCTAAATAACACAAGCAAGGTTTTTTCAAATCGTGAATGAGGAGCAGACGAAAAAACGCTGTTTGAAAACCTTTTTGTTGTGACGTAGGACCTACAACAACGAGCCACGAGCTCCTGGTCTGAGTTGGAATCTGGCTCCAAACTGTACGGCTGGATAGCTCCAATTTTGCTACCATGTTTGATGCATCGCTACTGTTAGCTTGGGATTGTGAGCGGCTGTAAGCTAGCAAAAGAGCGTGTGGGTCATTCCAGAATTGGAGGACATTTTGGCTTCAAAATAATAATTATTTATTTGGTGTGTAAAACATTTGATACAACCCTGTTACCAACACTGAACAAGCTAAAAAAAAAGTCCATTATTGATTCTGAAATGGAATTCTTTTCCCATTAAGGTCATTATAATATTCTCTCTGAAGAACTATTTGATGTCACCTATGACTTGATTTGAAATCATTTTAACAACTTTCCAAATCTGTCTCTATCAACTTTTCAAAAACAGCATGTTTGAGAAATGAATTGAGAATTATTATTGTTTATTTAAATGATGTAGTAACAGGGTTGAAATCAGAATAACAAGGCTGAGATTTGGGCACAAGAACGTATTAAAAACACCATTTTCATTGGATTGTGTCATTAAAGACACGCCCCTCCAGAAAAACCGACTGCTCTTTGAGGAGCAAACAACAACCATGGTTGTCATGGAGGTCACAGCATCCAGCTAGTGGTCCGGTTAGCCTTGGGTCTTCAGCAGTGTGCAGCGATGCAGCAAAAACTTCAACTCCTTCAAAAGCAGAACGTGTTGCTGCTGGACCTCCAAAAACAGCAGCTTTCCTTCTTCTGACTGTTTCTTTTGATGTTTCTCAGCACTGAACCACTATTGACAACTCCACATAGATGAAGGTTTGGACCGATCATCAACGGATGAATCGCATAAACCTGGACTCAACTATATTCAGAAACCACTTTAAGAAATGAAGGCAGCAATTTCATAAATATTGAACAGTTTGACTTTTTATTAAATGCAGGAAAGGTATTGTGTACATATGTAGTCCAGTTTGACATAATATTGTTTTCTGGACTAAAGTCAGACTGAAGAAGTCGTTTTTGATTTCTGAAGGGATTTAACTCAAGACAAGACGAATATTCAGTAACATTTGATCAGGTTTAAGAACAATAGAAAAAGCAAAGTAAAAAAAATACCACAAATATTTAAACTCTATAGGAGTTCTAGTTTACGGAGCCCGTGTCCTGACATTAAGATATAAAAATATATCTTGTTCCCACAGATTAATATCTTGTTCCCACAGGTTATTATGTCGTTCGCACGAAATACTATTCCGTTCCCACAAGATACTATTCCGTTCCCACAAGATACTATTCCGTTCCCTCAAAATACTATTCCGTTCCCTCGAAATGATTAACTCGTGCGAACGCAATAATTATGTCGTTCGAACGCAATAATTAATCCGTTCGAACGCAATAATTATTCACGTCATAAGTCATTCACGCGGATATGCTCTTTGTACGCCGGCAAAAGCCGCTTTCAGCTGTAACTTCCGTGTCTCTGTGACCCATATTCGTTCAAAAAAGGAACATGAAAAACAAAATTGATCACTTTATTACCGTCTCAATGAATATAAGAAAAATATCAAAAGATTTATGATAACTAGGCTGCTTTGTCAAACGATAGCTCCTGCTAGGCTAGCTCCGCCGCAGAGCTCTCTGTTTGATCATGTATGCCGGCATTTGGGCAACTGGCTGGTCTGTTGTCAGACAGCTGATATTGTAGTTTAGGGTCGAATAGGAATAATAATATTCAGGACTTGTCTTTTATTAACTTTAGCAGTCAGTATCTTTACATTCGAAGGCTATTAGGCTACATGCTAACTGACTAGCCGATCATTTCCTGTTATTAATTTACGTCATAGATTTACAGCAGATACCTTCACATTTCTGTCTGTGTGTGTCTCATTACATTGCATTGAAGACACGGAGGATGTTTAGAGAACAGATTTATTTATTTTAAAAAGCACAGAAGCATCCATCGTATTCACGTTCACATCATGGTACGCCCTCAGTCATCTTGCTGCAAAAGCCGCTTCCTGCCGCTACTTCCGGTCTCTGTGAGCATTCAATAGGGGGTAAAAATAAAAGCAAGAATGGTCGATCTGTTATTTTCTCGATGACAATCTGAAAAATATCATATTAAGCTGGCTGCTTCGCCGAAAGCACTTACCTTTAGCTTGTAGCATAACAACAATGGCAGTACGTCACGTTTCCCAGAATGCTTTCCTGCCAATCATTGGCCAATCACCGTGTCCCTGTGACCAAGGTCTAACAACAAGACCAATGGTTGGGGGGGTGAGTGTGTGGAGCGCATAGACGCGCAGTCAGTCACCCTTTTTGGAGTCAAGAAAAAAAGTAATTAAGAAAGTTTATCTTAAAGAACTTAGACTTTTTTTTTTGTTTAACCCAATCTGGAGGCTCTGAGGGTTCTAATGAGGAAGTGAACCCTGAAGGAAGATCTCCCTTGCGGCCTCCGACCACAGTCAGAGATCGTACCCCCCCCCAGGGAGGAAGGCCACACAGTTTGAGAACATACAAAATAAATGTTCCTTTATTTAATTTATTTATACTTTGCATAAAGGATTATTCACTCTGTACATGTTTTCCCTGCCAGGATTCTTTCTCAAATATTTCCCAGGCAACAGTGCTCAATATTTGGCTGAGAGATCCATTTAACACAGCAGCTGCTGATTTGAGCTCTACTGAGGAGGATCAATTCATTGAAATCACGTCAGACTCCACCCTGAGGATGAAGTTTACAGCACAAACACTCCCTGAATTCTGCTGGGTGTGGTGAGGGAGCATCTTTTAATAGGGTAGAAGGCTGTGGACATACTGTTTCCATATTACGTCCTATCTTTCTGAGATTTTCTACTGTTGCCACTTTGAAAACAAAGAACAGAGCTAGGCTCAATATTGAGCATGACCTGAGAGTTGCAGTAACAAACTTGCAACCTGGTTTTGAAAAGATGTGCAGCACAAAGCAGGCATATTGCAGCCATTGACACACTTTTTTGTTTCTTTTTTGATCCTTGAAGCCAGTGGTAAAACTCTTGCAGAAGTGTTAATCAAATATGGCACGTAGCGAGGCGATGCTCTGTCCCCACTACTGTTCTGGATATGACTTTACACCCTCAGCCAAATTGTCAATAGGACTTGCTATGGACAAAGTCAACATAGAAAGAACAATAGCTGACATTGAGGAATGTTATAAGTACCTTGGAACTCCTCAGGAAAATGGCAACCTGGAGCCGGCAACAAGGCAAGTCGTAACAGCCAAATACCTCCAACGAGTAAAGGCCCGTACACACCAGGACCAATTTTGCGCGCGATATTCACAGACGTTTAACGCCTCGTGACTAAACAAAGGGCACCAATGTGAGTGTGCACACCGACGCGAAAAACGCCACGCGTAAAAGCGTCATTTTTTTAAAAAACGCCTCGGGTTCGTTTTTTTGGTTTGACGCGCCGCGTCAAAAACTATACGACCAATGAGAATGGCGCTTTTGGACACGTGTCTGGAGCTTCTGAAGTTACAGTAAAACACAACTTGCTGAGCACACATACGTCACGGCGAAGAAGATAAACGCCAAGTAGCGTCTACACTGCCGCGAAGAAATAAGACGAAGATGCACTCACTGACGGATATTCTAAAATATCCCCGAAAACGCTCATGATACATTTTCAGCTCTTGTACCAGTTGATAAAACTCCCCATGTTCTTCTCTTCTCGTAACTATGGGATATACGCAAAATCGACATCTTTTCCGGCGTCTTTCATCATTCAACAGAACAATAATTTCTTCATCGCTGGAACTGGAGCTAGAGCTACTGGTGCTGGAAATATTGATCTTTTCTTTGTTTGATTCTGACAAGCGCGTAAATACTTGCTCTCTTTTTCTGAGTGAAAAGCGACTTTAAGAAGCGTAAAGTTGCGCAGCGCCACCTTGTGTACAGGGGGGGTTTCTGTTTTACATTAAGCGCCATCTAACGTCAGGGAATGAAATTGCATGTTCGCTCGGCTCATCGTCAGCGAAAATCGTGTGAACACAAAAAACGTGGCGAAAAACGCTGACGAAAAACGCTGGCGAAAAACGCTGGCGAAAAACGCTGGCGAAAAACGCTGGCGAATATTTGCCCGGTGTGTACAGGCCTTAAGGCAAATCCTGAGAAGCCAAATCAATGGCAAGAACAAGACCCTGGCAGTAAACTGTTACACACTGCCAGTTATCAGATACCCTGCAGGAATAATAAGATGGCCAAAGGAAGAGATACAGCCCACAGATGTTAAGACGCGAAAGCTCCTCTCCAACATGGAGGGTTCCATCTCAAGAGACTGTATGCTAGCCATAAGGAAGGAGGGCAAGGACTAGTTAGCATGGAAGCCACTATCCTGGATGAAACATTCAAGATGCATGAAAACATCAAGGACAAAGCCCCAACTGACAGTGTGCTCAATAATGTCTCAGACGATGGAGTGCAGAGGATGCTGTGCTGGAGGACAGATTGTCATGGGGGGACAAACCCCTGCATGGGATGTATTACCATTACTGAAGTGGCTGATATTAAGAAGTCCTACCAATGGCTAGAAAGGGCTGGCCTACAGGACAGCACTGAAGCGCTCATCCTGGCAGCTCAGGAACAAGCCCTGAGCACCAGAGCCATAGAGGCTCAGATCTACCACACCAGACAAGACCCAAGGTGTAGGCTATGCAAAGAGGCACCTGGAACAATCCAGCACATAACTGCAGGGTGTAAGATGCTTGCAGGGAAAACATACACAATCAAGTGGCTGGAATAATATACAGAAACATGTTTGGAGAATCTAAACTGGAAACCCCAAGTCAGAGTCTCAAACAGCTTCAAAAGTGGTACAGAATGGAGAGCAAAGATCCTGTGGGACTTCCACATACTGACAGGATGGTAATGGTGAACCAAACTGACATTGCAGTGGAAAAAGAACAGAGGAAAGCTGTTGTGGAGGATGTGGTAGAATCAAGTGATGGGAACATCAGGAAGAAGGAACATGAGAAACTAGAGAAATACCAGGGGGTACTCCAGGTGGACTTCATCCACTCCCTGTGCCTTGCCGCTTGTGTGTGTGTATATACCTGTACATACATGTATATGTATGTACACACACGATGAGTTAATGTGTGTGTACATACATATATAGTACAGACCAAAAGTTTGGAAACACATTCTCATCCAAATGAATAGGAAGGTGTCTGTACTGTACATGTATGCACACACACACACACACACACACACACACACACACACACACACACACACACACACACACACACACACATTAACTCATTTCTGTGATTCACATGTTCAGTTTTATTTGTATTCTCTCACACAACCCTCTGCATTTATCCGGACTTGGGACCGGCACAAGTGGGCACTGGATTGTTCCCCCTTGTGGTTGCATTACACATTCAAGCCATCATTCACTCATTCATTCCTTTATTTATCCATTCATTCATCCAGCCCATCACAACCACACACACTGTTTTTTTCTTTTTTTTAAACGTTTTTTTTTTACTCATAGTAAACCTAAATAACAAATAAAAAACAAAACTTTTTTTTAAACTTTTTTCTCTTTTAACAAAACACAACAACATTGCTAATAATTACATTTTAGGGTGAACCTGAGCAACATCGGAAAACCCCACAAACATTAATCAAAACTTTTATGTTTTTTTTTTGTATCTTTTAACAAAACACAACAACATTAATAAATGAATACAATATTTTTTTAAGGGCGAACCTGAGCACCAGGAGAAAACCCAAACAGATTTAACATAAAAAAGGCTTAGTTCTTCATCTATTAACAATAAAAAAAATGATAATGATGAAGATTTTTTTTTAAGGGCGAACCTGAGCACCAGGAGAAAACCCAAACAGATTTAACATAAAAAAGGCTTAGTTCTTCATCTATTAACAATAAAAAAAATGATAATGATGAAGATTTTTTTTAAGGGCGAACCTGAGCACCAGGAGAAAACCCACACAGATTTAACACAAAAAAATTTAAAAAAAGTATTTTTTCTTCATCTATTAACAATAAAACAAAATTATATTAATGAAACATTTTTTAAGGGTAAATTTGAGCACCAGGAGAAAATCTGAAAAGATCAAACACAAATAAAAAAAAAAGGTTTTGTTCTTCATCTCTTAACAATTAAAAAAAAGATAAATGATGAATATTTTTTTTAAGGGTGAACCTGAGCACCAGGAGAAAACCCAAGTTTGTTTTGGCTAAAATCTAGATTTCCAGTCTATTTTGATTCCGGCGTTTGCTTGCTGGTGTGAGAGCCTTTTTAAATCTTCTCCACACAGAAATCCTCTGACCATGAGAAGACTCATCTTCCTCTTCATCTGACATTTCTTTCTGGTCATCTGAAGTTTCTTCCTCATCATCTGAAGTTTTTTCTTCTTCATCTGACGTTTCGTCCTCATCATCTGAAGTTTCTTCTTCATCTGACGTTTCCTCTTCAGTCAGTCCAGAATCAGTAGACAGAGAGGTGAGCGAGTCACTGTCTTGATCATCCACAGATGGACTTTGAAGCAGATGTTCAACGGCCTCTGCAGTTTCTGTCAACCTTTCATCTGGGATGACCACAGGAGTGTCGCTCTTGTACTTGCGCCAACTTGCAGGTGTGAGAGCCTTCTTGAATCTCCTCCACAGGGAGATTTTTTCTTTTTTGGGTGGCTCTGGTTGACTGAAAGCATCTGCTTCTTCTCTCAGAGGTCCAGACACAACTGATTCCTCTGTTTCAGGGTCTTTCTCACTGATAAAGGTCCATGGCAGTCCTAAGGCAGTTTTGTCTGTTGTCTCCTCAAGTTTGGCCTTGACTGCACTCCTTCGTTTGGCCAGACGAGTCCTTACAAGGACTGGTTTACAGATCCTCTGTTTTTTGATGGGAGGACATTCTGTTGTGTCCATCTCCATAGGTCTCCTGCGCTTTCTGGAAGGTTCTGCAGTCACTGGTTGTTCAGAAGCAAACACTTGGTCTGAAACTTGGACTTGGACTGGAGCCTGGTCCAAGTTTCGGTCGGTTTCCTCTGTGTTTATTTGATCCACACTGCTGTTGTCTGGAGTTTTTTGGTCAGCCAGAGGTGCGCTGACTGGTTCGCAGGTTTCCAGTTCCTCCGGGGCAGGAATTTTCTTTCCCTTCTTATTTTTACGCTTCTTGCGTTTCTTGGAAGGTTCTGGAACTGCTTGTGGGTCTGAAACTGTAACATCCAATGATGCATCTTTTGTCACATTCTCAGATCTTTCCGGTTGTGGGACACTCTCTTCAAGCAAACCCTCGGTTTGGCCAGCACACTCCACAGGTTGGACAGATGCTTGCAGTGTTGTCATTTCCTCAGAAAGCTCCTCAGCAACATTTTCCCTAGATTCTGTGACAGTCTCTTGGGGAAAGCACTCTGCTGCTGGTGAGTCGGTTTCCTCTGTGTTTATTTGATTCAGACTGATGTTTTCTGGAGTTTTTTGGTCAGCCAGAGGTGCGCTGACTGGTTTGCAGGTTTCCAGTTCCTCCGGGGCAGGAATTTTCTTTCCCTTCTTATTTTTACGCTTCTTTCGCTTCTTGGAAGGTTCTGGAACTGCTTGTGGGTCTGAAACTGTAACATCCAATGATGCATCTTTTGTCACATTCTCAGATCTTTCCGGTTGTGGGACACTCTCCTCAAGCAAACCCTCAGTTTGGCCAGCACACTCCACAGGTTGGACAGATGCTTGCAGTGTTGTCATTTCCTCAGAAAGCTCTGCCACCTGGGACTCAAGTTGGTTCGCCAGTGTCATCTCCACCTGCAATTTTGTACACAGTTGATGCTTGAAGCTGGCCTGTTCCTCCAGATCCTGCTTGACTTTTTGGGCTTTTGCCTTCATCAACCGTTTGCAATGTTGGAGTTCTTTTTCACGTCTTTGTCTGAGTCGGCGTTTTTCTTCCAAGGCCACTTCCATGTCTTGCAGCAACTCCCAGTGCAGGACACAGCTCTCCTCAGTGGCAATTCTTCTCTGTTTCAGTTCAGATAACTGCTCATTCCTGTCGTACAGTTTATTCAGTAAAAGGTCCCGTTCTCGGATCAGAGCAGACAAATCCTTTTTGACAGACGGGCCTTTTGGTTTTTCCTCATCAGACATTTTCTGAACTTGTGGAACCTCTGGAGGTTTGGTTTCAGAGGCCACAGGTTTAGTCGATTTGCCCTTTTTTTTCATGTTTCTGAGGTGTAAGTCGAAAATGAAAAAATGAAATGAAGTGAAAATGTAAATGTGAGAACCGATTTAAAACCACTATGTGTGAAATCTCTTGAGATCTTTGAGTCTCTGTTGTGTTCTGAAACAGGACTCTTGCCTTATATTTAAGAACTTTTTGGCCACTGCCCAGTGATGTCATTTGATGATGTAATTACATCAAATGATGTCAAACGACGTAATGTGACGTCAAATGACATCATTGTGTCTTTCATCACAGATGATGTCATTTGACGTCATTGTGTCTTTCATTGGGGATGAAAGAGCCGACTCCTACTCAGGAGAACCAAAGCATTTAGCCAATTAGCCGAGGCCTGTACCATTACTTGAAATTTAGAAGGGGGCGGGGGGGGGGGTGACCGTAGTGGTATAGTCCAGGTAAACACGTGGAGACTCGTATTGAAAAGCTCGCGTGTGGGGAAACAGCAGCTTCTGGAAGCATTTTGGTGATTTTGGAGATGAAAACGCTAAGCTGGGTTCGTGAAATGAAAACCAAACTTCTGGAAAGATTTTGGAACCGCCCATCCATCCATGCAGCTGCAGGAGAGAAGACAGGTGAAATGCAGCCATGCAGATTTCCTGAAAACTGCAGGTAGACCAAACTGGTCTTTTCCAGACCTTAAACCTCATTTTTAGAAGCCCCAATCAAAGAACCTGTTTCTGTTTTTAAAGGTTTCTATCAGTTTGTCAATTCTAAAGTCAAGTAAAAACTAAGACTTCAATGGAAAAACCCCAAACTCTGTCAGAAGCTTTTGCTTGTTAATCAGAAGATGAAACTAAAACAATTCGGTGCTTTAACCAGAAGAGAGAAGCATTTAGCTTCATGCAGTTGTCCTGAAGTTCTTATCAATAATTTTTTTTTTTTGCCACATTCTTTTTATTGAATTTTCAAAGTCATAAAAAAATACATAAACACAATTTACAATTATAAATTTCACTTGAGTCAGACATTACAAAAATTACAACTTTATCAACAGTTTTTAGGTAATGCTTTCTCTTATTCACAGTCTTTTTTTAACCCCCCCCCCCCCCCCCCCCCCAATAACAAGAGTGGCTCTCCTTGGATATTGACAAAATGAAGAATATAACCTTAACACACTTAAAATTAAGAGAAGAGAAAATAATAAATAAATAAAAAAAAAAAAAAAAAAAACAGAGGTCTGTGTACCATCCAAATTAACAATCAACATTCTATTCCAGAGGATCCATATTCTTTACAAAGTGTATGAAAGGTTGCCATATATTTTCAAATTCTTCTACTTTGTCTTTCAAAATATATGTAATTCTTTCTAAAGGGACCCCTGACAGCATTTGTTGGAACCATTGGTTTATGCTTGGACTGTGAGTGTTTTTCCAGCGTTTAGCAATACACATTTTAGCATGAATCAAGCTGAGATTTATAAACGCCCTCTCATCTTTGTTGTAGTGATGTATTTTAGGAAATATACCTAATAAGAAAAGCTTTGGTTCGAGTGGGATCTGTTTTAAAGTAATTTTCTCTATTGTGACTTTCACCTCTTCCCAAAAAGTTTGTATACATTTGCATTCCCAAGTACAGTGGAAGAATGTTCCTTTCATTTCCATACATTTGGAGCAAACATCTGGTATATTTCTGTTATATTTATTTAAATCCGCTGGTGTTACATATGTACGCATCAACCATTTGTATTGTGTTAATTTTAGTCTTGAGTTAATTGACACCTTTTGAGCTGCAGCACAAGCAGCCTCCCATTCCTCATTTGTAATTTGTTTTTGGAGATCTTCTTTCCAAGCATTTACTTTGTATTGTGAACTTTCATTTGAATTTGACAAAAACAGATTATAAAACTCAGAAATGGCACCTTTTTTGGAACTGTCTCTCACCATGAACTTTTCTAAAATTGAGCTTGGTGGTTTATTGAGGGTCTTCTGTGTTTTCCTAACAAAGTTTCTGACCTCGAGAAATTTATAAAAATGTTTTTTGCTTAACTCATATTTATTTTTTAATTCTTCAAATGACATCATGATATCAGAATCTGGAGAATATAAGTCCCGGATGGCGGAAAGACCCTTTGCTGCCCATATTTTAAAGGTGGCATCCGCTCTACCTGGGGTGAAGAATTTGTTCCCCCAAATTGGGCTGTATTGTGATAGTGGTTGAGTTTGGTTCATGTAATTTAAGACTCTGAACCATATGTGTATCATGTGTTTAAGAATTGGGTTCTTTGTCTCTTTGCGCAGTTTTTTTGAGGTGTTTGAGTTAAGAAATAATGGGAGGGGCAGCTTTAGATCATGGGATTCCATTTCAACCCAATGAGGTGTATTTTTGACTGTAAAATGAAACATTATAGATCTAATCTGTGCAGCCCAGTGGTACCATTCAATGTTTGGACTTTTTAGTCCTCCTCTGTCAAAGGGAAGATATAGTAACGTCAGACGGAGTCTTGCTTTTTTGTTGTTCCATATAAACCTGGCGAAAAGTTTCTTTAGTTTTGAAAATAAGTCTAGAGGTGGTGGCAGGGGTATGTTTTGAAAAAGATAAATCAGTTTTGGGAGTACACTCATCTTTAATATATTTATTCTTCCCATTATTGAAATTGGTAGTGTCATCCATTTCTCTATGGAGCTGTTTATCTTTTCCATTAAAGGATCATAATTTGATTCTACTACCTGTTCTACTCTTGGTCTGATGTTAATTCCCAGATATTTGAAATTGTCAACTACATTAAATTGGATAATTTCAGAAGTTGGATTTTTTCTTTCTTCTTCATTAAGTAATAAAATAGAGGATTTTGTTTGGTTAACCCTGTATCCAGAGACATCACCATATTTTCTGATTATTTCCATTAAAGAAGGTATTGATTTTCTTAATTGAGAGAGAAACACAATCACATCATCTGCATATAAAGCTATTTTGTGTTCAACTGAACCCACCGTGATTCCATGTAACCCAGTGTGGGATCGTATTGCTACTGCTAGTGGTTCGATTGCCATTGTGAATAGCAAAGGTGACAATGGACACCCCTGCCTGCAGCCTTTTGTTGTGTTTATTGACTGTGAAGTGTTTCTGTTAGTCAAGATTTTTGCCTTGGCATTTTTATATATGATCTGGACCCAAATTTTAAAGTTGGTTCCACAGCCAAATTTGTCCATAACCTTAAAAAGAAAAGGCCAATGGACCTTATCAAAGGCCTTTTCAGCATCTAGTGCCAATAAACCTGTTTCTGCTTTATTTGTGTTATAATGAATAATATTTAAAACCCTTCTCATGTTGTGAAATCCTTGCCTTCCAGATATAAAGCCATTTTGGTCTCTATCAATAATGCTTGGCAACGTATTCTGTAGTCGTGTTGCCAAGAGTTTACAGTTTATCTTAAGGTCAGCGTTTAACAAACTTATTGTTCTAAAATTTTCACATTTATTTGAGGGTTTTCCTGGTTTAGGTAATAGAATTATCAACGCACTGTTCATTGATGGGGGGAGATTGTTATTTCTAAATGCTTCTTGGAGCATTTCAAATATGGGTGTTATTAGTTTATTTTTAAATTCTTTATACAAATCAACTGGGAGACCATCTGGACCTGCTTTTTTTCCTGATTTGAGACTATCAATAGCATGTCCAATCTCCTCTTTGCTGATTTCCAGATTTAAAGCCTCTCTTTTGTCATCAGATATAGGTGGAATGGTTAACTGATCTAAGAAATTGTTTATGTTTTCAGTATTTGTTTTCTCTTCTGCATTGTATAACTCACTATAGTATTCTCTAAATGCTTCATTAATTTCAGTGGGATTTACAAGAGTTGTGTCATTTGATATAATAGATGTTATTGGTGTTTTAAACTCCAATTGTTTTATCTGCCAAGCCAGCAGTTTGCCTGCCTTATCACCTTGATCATAGAAGGATTGTTTCAGCCTTAAGAGACTTGCTGCTGCTCGACCAGCTGATTGTTTATTATATTCTGCTCTTAAAGTTGCTAACTCGTTTATCAGTTGCAAATTATTTTCTTTGTTGACCTTTTCCTGAAGCGTTTTAATCTTGTGTTCCAACTGTTGTCTCTCCCCTCTCCACTTTTTTGATTTTGAACCTGTATAGCTAATGATGTGACCTCTAAGAACCGCTTTGAAAGCTTCCCATCTTATACATGCAGACGTCTGCGCCGTGTTTAATTTGAAATACTCATCAATATGTTTTCCTATATATTTGATAAATTCTTTGTCCTGTAACCATTTATCCTGGAAATGCCACCGGGGTGGGTCTTTAATAATATTTTTATCCATATATACTAAACAACATGGAGCATGGTCTGAGATCACAATGGACTCATAAAAACAACTGTTAATTTTATGACATAATTCTAAAGAGATTAGGAAATAATCAATCCTGGAAAATGTCTTATATTTACTAGAGTAGCAGGAGTAGCCCTTATCATTAAGATTTAATTCTCTCCATATGTCTAGTAAGTTCAACTCTTTAATATAACCTTGAATAACCGTTCTGCATTTATTGTGAGATTGATCTGTTCCTGTTGATCTGTCTATTTTAGGGTCTAGAGTACAGTTAAGGTCACCTGCTATGATATATTGTCCTGTGAGTGACGCTATTGTAAGAAAAACATCCTCAAAAAAATTAGCATCATCTATGTTAGGGCCATAAACATTTACAAAACATAAATCCTCTGAAAGTAATTAACCTTGAATGATTAGATATCTTCCCCATTTATCTTTTATTATATTTTTTACTTCAAAAGGAACTGTATTACGGATTAATATCATAACTCCTCTTGCATTAGAGGAAAATGGGGCTGTTATACACTGCCTTGCCATCTTCTTTTAATACTTTTCAAATCTTTATCAAGAAGATGAGTTTCCTGCAGAAATACCACCTGACCATCCATATCTTTTATTCTGTTCATAACTTGTTTAACTTTGTTTGGGTTTTGAAGACCTCTGCAGTTCCATGAAACAAACTTAATTTTTACTTCTTGTGTCATTTTCAACTACGACATACATATTAACTTGACACTTTTTTGTAGAGAGGCACAGAAAACCCTGGATGCTTGAACATGCATCAAAACAAATCCCCTTTCCCTTTGTTTAAATAAGAAAACCCTCCCCCTCCCCCCTGAAAGTCGTCTCCCGTTATCGCCTTGGACCGTTCCACGCCTGCGAGGATCGGTCCTTCCACTCACCATCGTCTTTGTTTGAACACTGGTGCTATCTCGTGTAGTAACACTCCATGATCTACCCTGAAATGTTCTCTAAAAGATTTATTCACTGATTATTTTCCACTTATCTTCATTATCTTCAACATGGTCTTTCCCTCCCCCGTTAACTGTTGCCACAAACTTTAAAGGTATCCCCGATATTACTTGCCTATTCACTAATAATACACATATATGACATCTCCGTGGGTATATATTTACGCTGTGTCCTCCTGGATATTCTCGACAAACTTCTGTGCTTCAGCTGGACTTTTAAAGGTGTGGGTGCGATCTTTGTAGGTCACCAGCAGTTTTGCAGGATGAATCAGCCCGTGCCGAATGCCCCGGTTACGCAGCTCCCGGCGCACCGGGTCAAACTGCTTCCTCAGCTGGTGAAGCCCCGTGGCTAAATCCGGGAAAAATCGAACCAGTTTTCCTTTATATTTTATGTCTTTGCTGTTTTTTGCTGCCACCGCGACCGCTTGCTTCTCCCTGTAATCGGCGAACTTCATTATTAATGTTCTCGGTGGCGCTCCAGGTTCCCTCGCTGGTCCGACCCGGTGTGCTCGCTCGATCTTCACCGTCGCTCCTCGCGCCTGCATATTTAATGCCTCCGGGATCCACTTCTCCAGGAATGTGTACGGGTCTTCTCCTTCGGCCCCCTCCGGCAGCCCGACCAGCCTCAGATTATTTTGTCTGGATCTGGTTTCCAAGTCCAGGAGTTTGTCTTCCATCCCTCTTTGTTTGGACTCCAGCGCGCTCACTTTGGCCTGTAGGCTGGCAACATCCTCTTCTGCACGTGATGTGCGCATCTCCACTTGCGAGATTCGTTCCGTGAACTCACTCATTTCTTTTTTTATATCTCCGATTGCGGTCCCGATTCCATCAAAACGAGTTGTGAACTCATCCCGCATAGCTCCAATGGCAGCCAGGATCTCATCCGCTTTGGATCTCTCCAACTCCGGGTTCCGTTCTCCTTTACCTTCAGCCATGTTGCCAGCCTCAGTTCTTTGGGAACTGCTCCGAGTTTGAAAGTCCGTCAGCTTTGGCTGGTTGTTGGTATCCGGCCTTTGTTTGTTGCCCCTCGGCATTCCTTTTATGTTCTCAAACCCCTTTACCTAAGTTTTGGGGGAGATTGGAGTATTTTCGCAGGATTTAAGTGTCGGGATAGCAGAGCAGTGACTATTGCGTCTGCTCAGGTGGTCGCCATAACCGGAAGCCATCAATAATTTTTTTAAGCTAAATAACACAAGCAAGGTTTTTTCAAATCGTGAATGAGGAGCAGACGAAAAAACGCTGTTTGAAAACCTTTTTGTTGTGACGTAGGACCTACAACAACGAGCCACGAGCTCCTGGTCTGAGTTGGAATCTGGCTCCAAACTGTACGGCTGGATAGCTCCAATTTTGCTACCATGTTTGATGCATCGCTACTGTTAGCTTGGGATTGTGAGCGGCTGTAAGCTAGCAAAAGAGCGTGTGGGTCATTCCAGAATTGGAGGACATTTTGGCTTCAAAATAATAATTATTTATTTGGTGTATAAAACATTTGATACAACCCTGTTACCAACACTGAACAAGCTAAAAAAAAAAGTCCATTATTGATTCTGAAATGGAATTCTTTTCCCATTAAGGTCATTATAATATTCTCTCTGAAGAACTATTTGATGTCACCTATGACTTGATTTGAAATCATTTTAACAACTTTCCAAATCTGTCTCTATCAACTTTTCAAAAACAGCATGTTTGAGAAATGAATTGAGAATTATTATTGTTTATTAAAATGATGTAGTAACAGGGTTGAAATCAGAATAACAAGGCTGAGATCTGGGCACAAGAACGTATTAAAAACACCATTTTCATTGGAGTGTGTCATTAAAGACACGCCCCTCCAGAAAAACCGACTGCTCTTTGAGGAGCAAACAACAACCATGGTTGTCATGGAGGTCACAGCATCCAGCTAGTGGTCCGGTTAGCCTTGGGTCTTCAGCAGTGTGCAGCGATGCAGCAAAAACTTCAACTCCTTCAAAAGCAGAACGTGTTGCTGCTGGACCTCCAAAAACAGCAGCTTTCCTTCTTCTGACTGTTTCTTTTGATGTTTCTCAGCACTGAACCACTATTGACAACTCCACATAGATGAAGGTTTGGACCGATCATCAACGGATGAATCGCATAAACCTGGACTCAACTATATTCAGAAACCACTTTAAGAAATGAAGGCAGCTTGTAGGGTTGCGAGGGACACTTGGGCCTCCAGATGCTGCGGCACCATCTCCAACACCTTGCTGCAGCTTTCTGTCGCCGCCTCCATGTGGCCCAGAGCCTTCAGACACTCAGCAGCACAGAGGCAGAGAAGCTAGAACCTGATTCATATCCTGGAAAGGGGCCAAAGAACTGTCACTTTGTTGTCAAACATGTAGTAGCATTTTTTCAGATCTTCTCCAGTGCTCTACTCTTGGACAACTCTGTTTTTTTCTTGACATGGCCCAAGTCTCCACTTTCCATTTCTGAACTCAACCCATACCAAACCCAGAAAGACCAGATGGAATTCCTCAAAAATCCACTGGAAGCAGAAGAGAGCAATTTCTCACCAACTCTCTCGTTAAAAACTCAAAATTTACAGCAAATTTAAACAATTTAAAGCCTAATGACATTTAAAACAAACATTTATTGCTTAATTTTCAATTTATGACAAGTTTTTCTTTCTTGATTAGAGCTCAAATTTGCTCATTAGTGCGGTTTTCTTTGATTGGCAGGGGGGCCAACTAAAATAAAAACTCACTTTGTCCTGCCCCCAATACTATTTGTGGAAGTGGGCGGGATAAAGTACCACCCCGCCCACTTCAAACTTCATTTCTTTCAGTTCAGAATGCAAATCATGAGATTATTGGTCTTCTGTGTACATTCCTATGAGCTGAGCCCCATTTTTATACAGTCTCTCAAACAAATAAGTAAACAGGATTTCTAATTTCATAAATATTGAACAGTTTGACTTTTTATTAAATGCAGGGAAGGTATTGTGTACATATGTAGTCCAGTTTGACATAATATTGTTTTCTGGACTAAATTCAGACTGAAGAAGTCGTTTTTGATTTCTGAAGGGATTTAACTCAAGACAAGACGAATATTCAGTAACATTTGATCAGGTTTAAGAACAATAGGAAAAGCAAAGGAAAAAAAAACACCACAAATATTTTAACTCTATAGGAGTTCTAGTTTAATGTATTAGCCTATCATAAACTAAAGGGGGAATTTCTCTTTCATTTTTACTTCTAATGAATTTAGATGAGATTTAAAAATAAAAATCAAATGCTCGTAATAAAGTTTTATTTACATTTACAAATATTAATAAATCATTAGGAACTAAATCAAATATAACCAGAGATTACTCCAAAAAGTGTTTGTAGTTTTTCCAACACCAACAGTAAAAATCCTCCCAAAAACTTAAAGATGCATTCATAAAACAAATGATCTATTATATTATCACCAAAAGCTCATTTGTTTTCTTGCCTCTTTTTTCAGTGCAGCATTACATCAGATCTAAACACTAAATAAACAACATACTTGACCTATCAAAGGGAAGGGAAGGGGAAGACATGAAATAAAAATGTCTACAATGCAAAAAATAGCTTTACATTATTAACATGCACTGAATATACAAAAGGAACAATCAACCCACCTTTAACAAAACACCACAGCAGAAGACGGAGAAAAAATTAACAAAAACGAGCAGCTGCTAACGGAAAGGGAATTTTCTTACTACCTGATGTGACGTGAAACTTTACCTTGATAAACATTGTTGTCATTTTTTATCGAAATAATACAAAAAAAATGATTTTGGACTGTTTCATGTATTTAAAATGTCCACATAAAGAAAACTAATAAATAACTTTAAAACATCATACATTATTGGTTTTATATTTAGTCCCTTTCTGTTAGAAGCTGTGTCTCCACTTTCGTTGTTGTGTTTCTAGATTTCTTCATTTGTACCAAGACTGTTTTTGTTATTTGGTATTTGGTAATTCGCACCCTTTGTGTTTCAGTATTTGTTCATCTGTTCCAAGATTGTTTTTAGTGCTTCATGATTTGTTAGTTTGTACCAGATTTGTTGTTGGTTATAACTTAAATGTAAATGTGTCTTGCACCCCGTAATGCCGCCTGGATTTCGCACACGCCACCGGTACGGATTGGATACCAATTTCTGCCTTTCCCTGCAACTGTGATCAGATTTGTTGAAGAATAGTGACATGCATGTGTTGTGAGATGAGTGTGTCTGCTGAAACCAGGGTGTCTGATCTCGTATGCTGCAGGAAGGGGGGGGGGGGGGGGGGGGAGTGTGTGGAGCGCATAGACGCGCAGTCAGTCACCCTTTTTGGAGTCAAGAAAAAAAGTAATTAAGAAAGTTTATCTTAAAGAACTTAGACTTTTTTTTTGTTTAACCCAATCTGGAGGCTCTGAGGGTTCTAATGAGGAAGTGAACCCTGAAGGAAGATCTCCCTTGCGGCCTCCGACCACAGTCAGAGATCGTACCCCCCCCCCCCCCCCACCCCCCACCCCCCCCACCCGGGAGGAGGGCCACACAGTTTGAGAACATACAAAATAAATGTTCCTTTATTTAATTTATTTATACTTTGCATAAAGGATTATTCACTCTGTACATGTTTTCCCTGCCAGGATTCTTTCTCAAATATTTCCCAGGCAACAGTGCTCAATATTTGGCTGAGAGATCCATTTAACACAGCAGCTGCTGATTTGAGCTCTACTGAGGAGGATCAATTCATTGAAATCACGTCAGACTCCACCCTGAGGATGAAGTTTACAGCACAAACACTCCCTGAATTCTGCTGGGTGTGGTGAGGGAGCATCTTTTAATAGGGTAGAAGGCTGTGGACATACTGTTTCCATATTACGTCCTATCTTTCTGAGATTTTCTACTGTTGCCACTTTGAAAACAAAGAACAGAGCTAGGCTCAATATTGAGCATGACCTGAGAGTTGCAGTAACAAACTTGCAACCTGGTTTTGAAAAGATGTGCAGCACAAAGCAGGCATATTGCAGCCATTGACACACTTTTTTGTTTCTTTTTTGATCCTTGAAGCCAGTGGTAAGACTCTTGCAGAAGTGTTAATCAAATATGGCACGTACCGAGGCGACGCTCTGTCCCCACTACTGTTCTGGATATGACTTTACACCCTCAGCCAAATTGTCAATAGGACTTGCTATGGACAAAGTCAACATAGAAAGAACAATAGCTGACATTGAGGACAGTTATAAGTACCTTGGAACTCCTCAGGAAAATGGCAACCTGGAGCCGGCAACAAGGCAAGTCGTAACAGCCAAATACCTCCAACGAGTAAAGGCCCGTACACACCAGGACCAATTTTGCGCGCGATATTCACAGACGTTTAACGCCTCGTGACTAAACAAAGGGCACCAATGTGAGTGTGCACACCGACGCGAAAAACGCCACGCGTAAAAGCGTCATTTTTTTAAAAAACGCCTCGGGTTCGTTTTTTTGGTTTGACGCGCCGCGTCAAAAACTATACGACCAATGAGAATGGCGCTTTTGGACACGTGTCTGGAGCTTCTGAAGTTACAGTAAAACACAACTTGCTGAGCACACATACGTCACGGCGAAGAAGATATACGCCAAGTAGCGTCTACACTGCCGCGAAGAAATAAGACGAAGATGCACTCACTGACGGACATTCTAAAATATCCCCGAAAACGCTCATGATACATTTTCAGCTCTTGTACCAGCTGATAAATCTCCCCATGTTCTTCTCTTCTCGTAACTATGGGATATACCCAAAATCGACATCTTTTCCGGCGTCTTTCATCATTCAACAGAACAATAATTTCTTCATCGCTGGAACTGGAGCTAGAGCTACTGGTGCTGGAAATATTGATCTTTTCTTTGTTTGATTCTGACAAGCGCGTAAATACTTGCTCTCTTTTTCTGAGTGAAAAGCGACTTTAAGAAGCGTAAAGTTGCGCAGCGCCACCTTGTGTACAGGGGGGGTTTCTGTTTTACATTAAGCGCCATCTAACGTCAGGGAATGAAATTGCATGTTCGCTCGGCTCATCGTCAGCGAAAATCGTGTGAACACAAAAAACGTGGCGAAAAACGCTGACGAAAAACGCTGGCGAAAAACGCTGGCGAATATTTGCCCGATGTGTACAGGCCTTAAGGCAAATCCTGAGAAGCCAAATCAATGGTAAGAACAAGACCCTGGCAGTAAACTGTTACACACTGCCAGTTATCAGATACCCTGAAGGAATAATAAGATGGCCAAAGGAAGAGATACAGCCCACAGATGTTAAGACGCGAAAGCTCCTCTCCAACATGGAGGGTTCCATCTCAAGAGACTGTATGCTAGCCATAAGGAAGGAGGGCAAGGACTAGTTAGCATGGAAGCCACTATCCTGGATGAAACATTCAAGATGCATGAAAACATCAAGGACATAGCCCCAACTGACAGTGTGCTCAATAATGTCTCAGACGATGGAGTGCAGAGGATGCTGTGCTGGAGGACAGATCGTCATGGGGGGACAAACCCCTGCATGGGATGTACCACCGGACCATTACTGAAGTGGCTGATATTAAGAAGTCCTACCAATGGCTAGAAAGGGCTGGCCTACAGGACAGCACTGAAGCGCTCATCCTGGCAGCTCAGGAACAAGCCCTGAGCACCAGAGCCATAGAGGCTCAGATCTACCACACCAGACAAGACCCAAGGTGTAGGCTATGCAAAGAGGCACCTGGAACAATCCAGCACATAACTGCAGGGTGTAAGATGCTTGCAGGGAAAACATACACAATCAAGTGGCTGGAATAATATACAGAAACATGTTTGGAGAATCTAAACTGGAAACCCCAAGTCAGAGTCTCAAACAGCTTCAAAAGTGGTACAGAATGGAGAGCAAAGATCCTGTGGGACTTCCACATACTGACAGGATGGTAATGGTGAACCAAACTGACATTGCAGTGGAAAAAGAACAGAGGAAAGCTGTTGTGGAGGATGTGGTAGAATCAAGTGATGGGAACATCAGGAAGAAGGAACATGAGAAACTAGAGAAATACCAGGGGGTACTCCAGGTGGACTTCATCCACTCCCTGTGCCTTGCCGCTTGTGTGTGTGTATATACCTGTACATACATGTATATGTATGTACACACACGATGAGTTAATGTGTGTGTACATACATATATAGTACAGACCAAAAGTTTGGAAACACATTCTCATCCAAATGAATAGGAAGGTGTCTGTACTGTACATGTATGCACACACACACACACACACACACACACACACACACATTAACTCATTTCTGTGATTCACATGTTCAGTTTGATTTGTATTCTCTCACACAACCCTCTGCATTTATCCGGACTTGGGACCGGCACAAGTGGGCACTGGATTGTTCCCCCTTGTGGTTGCATTACACATTCAAGCCATCATTCACTCATTCATTCCTTTATTTATCCATTCATTCATCCAGCCCATCACAACCACACACACTGTTTTTTTCTTTTTTTTAAACGTTTTTTTTTTACTCATAGTAAACCTAAATAACACATAAAAAACAAAACTTTTTTTTAAACTTTTTTCTCTTTTAACAAAACACAACAACATTGCTAATAATTACATTTTAGGGTGAACCTGAGCAACATCGGAAAACCCCACAAACATTAATCAAAACTTTTATGTTTTATTTTTTTTATCTTTTAACAAAACGCAACAACATTAATAAATGAATACAATATTTTTTTAAGGGCGAACCTGAGCACCAGGAGAAAACCCAAACAGATTTAACATAAAAAAGGCTTAGTTCTTCATCTATTAACAATAAAAAAATGATAATGATGAAGATTTTTTTTTAAGGGCGAACCTGAGCACCAGGAGAAAACCCAAACAGATTTAACATAAAAAAGGCTTAGTTCATCTATTAACAATAAAAAAAATGATAATGATGAAGATTTTTTTTAAGGGCGAACCTGAGCACCAGGAGAAAACCCACACAGATTTAACACAAAAAAATTAAAAAAAAGTATTTTCTCTTCATCTATTAACAATAAGACAAAATTATATTAATGAAACATTTTTTAAGGGTAAATTTGAGCACCAGGAGAAAATCTGAAAAGATCAAACACAAATAAAAAAAAAGGTTTTGTTCTTCATCTCTTAACAATTAAAAAAAAGATAAATGATGAATATTTTTTTTAAGGGTGAACCTGAGCACCAGGAGAAAACCCAAGTTTGTTTTGGCTAAAATCTAGATTTCCAGTCTATTTTTATTCTGGCGTTTGCTTGCTGGTGTGAGAGCCTTTTTAAATCTTCTCCACACAGAAATCCTCTGACCATGAGAAGACTCATCTTCCTCTTCATCTGACATTTCTTTCTGGTCATCTGAAGTTTCTTCCTCATCATCTGAAGTTTTTTCTTCTTCATCTGACGTTTCGTCCTCATCATCTGAAGTTTCTTCTTCATCTGACGTTTCCTCTTCAGTCAGTCCAGAATCAGTAGACAGAGAGGTGAGCGAGTCACTGTCTTGATCATCCACAGATGGACTTTGAAGCAGATGTTCAACGGCCTCTGCAGTTTCTGTCAACCTTTCATCTGGGATGACCACAGGAGTGTCGCTCTTGTACTTGCGCCAACTTGCAGGTGTGAGAGCCTTCTTGAATCTCCTCCACAGGGAGATTTTTTCTTTTTTGGGTGGCTCTGGTTGACTGAAAGCATCTGCTTCTTCTCTCAGAGGTCCAGACACAACTGATTCCTCTGTTTCTGGGTCTTTCTCACTGATAAAGGTCCATGGCAGTCCTAAGGCAGTTTTGTCTGTTGTCTCCTCAAGTTTGGCCTTGACTGCACTCCTTCGTTTGGCCAGACGAGTCCTTACAAGGACTGGTTTACAGATCCTCTGTTTTTTGATGGGAGGACATTCTGTTGTGTCCATCTCCATAGGTCTCCTGCGCTTTCTGGAAGGTTCTGCAGTCACTGGTTGTTCAGAAGCAAACACTTGGTCTGAAACTTGGACTTGGACTGGAGCCTGGTCCAAGTTTCGGTCGGTTTCCTCTGTGTTTATTTGATCCACACTGCTGTTGTCTGGAGTTTTTTGGTCAGCCAGAGGTGCGCTGACTGGTTCGCAGGTTTCCAGTTCCTCCGGGGCAGGAATTTTCTTTCCCTTCTTATTTTTACGCTTCTTGCGTTTCTTGGAAGGTTCTGGAACTGCTTGTCGGTCTGAAACTGTAACATCCAATGATGCATCTTTTGTCACATTCTCAGATCTTTCCGGTTGTGGGACACTCTCTTCAAGCAAACCCTCGGTTTGGCCAGCACACTCCACAGGTTGGACAGATGCTTGCAGTGTTGTCATTTCCTCAGAAAGCTCCTCAGCAACATTTTCCCTAGATTCTGTGACAGTCTCTTGGGGAAAGCACTCTGCTGCTGGTGAGTCGGTTTCCTCTGTGTTTATTTGATTCAGACTGATGTTTTCTGGAGTTTTTTGGTCTGCCAGAGGTGCGATGACTGGTTCGCAGGTTTCCAGTTCCTCCGGGGCAGGAATTTTCTTTCCCTTCTTATTTTTACGCTTCTTTCGCTTCTTGGAAGGTTCAGGAACTGCTTGTGGGTCTGAAACTGTAACATCCAATGATGCATCTTTTGTCACATTCTCAGATCTTTCCGGTTGTGGGACACTCTCTTCAAGCAAACCCTCGGTTTGGCCAGCACACTCCACAGGTTGGACAGATGCTTGCAGTGTTGTCATTTCCTCAGAAAGCTCTGCCACCTGGGACTCAAGTTGGTTCGCCAGTGTCATCTCCAACTGCAATTTTGTACACAGTTGATGCTTGAAGCTGGCCTGTTCCTCCAGATCCTGCTTGACTTTTTGGGCTTTTGCCTTCATCAACCGTTTGCAATGTTGGAGTTCTTTTTCACGTCTTTGTCTGAGTCGGCGTTTTTCTTCCAAGGCCACTTCCATGTCTTGCAGCAACTCCCAGTGCAGGACACAGCTCTCCTCAGTGGCAATTCTTCTCTGTTTCAGTTCAGATAACTGCTCATTCCTGTCGTACAGTTTATTCAGTAAAAGGTCCCGTTCTCGGATCAGAGCAGACAAATCCTTTTTGACAGACGGGCCTTTTGGTTTTTCCTCATCAGACATTTTCTGAACTTGTGGAACCTCTGGAGGTTTGGTTTCAGAGGCCACAGGTTTAGTCGATTTGCCCTTTTTTTTCATGTTTCTGAGGTGTAAGTCGAAAATGAAAAAATGAAATGAAGTGAAAATGTAAATGTGAGAACCGATTTAAAACCACTATGTGTGAAATCTCTTGAGATCTTTGAGTCTCTGTTGTGTTCTGAAACAGGACTCTTGACTTATATTTAAGAACTTTTTGGCCACTGCCCAGTGATGTCATTTGATGATGTAATTACATCAAATGATGTCAAACGACGTAATGTGACGTCAAATGACATAATTGTGTCTTTCATCACAGATGATGTCATTTGACGTCATTGTGTCTTTCATTGGGGATGAAAGAGCCGACTCCTACTCAGGAGAACCAAAGCATTTAGCCAATTAGCCGAGGCCTGTACCATTACTTGAAATTTAGAAGGGCGCGGGGGGGTCGACTGTAGTGGTATAGTCCAGGTAAACACGTGGAGACTCGTATTGAAAAGCTCGCGTGTGGGGAAACAGCAGCTTCTGGAAGCATTTTGGTGATTTTGGAGATGAAAACGCTAAGCTGGGTTCGTGAAATGAAAACCAAACTTCTGGAAAGATTTTGGAACCGCCCATCCATCCATGCGGCTGCAGGAGAGAAGACAGGTGAAATGCAGCCATGCAGATTTCCTGAAAACTGCAGGTAGACCACGTTCTTCTGCGACACAAACTGGTCTTTTCCAGACCTTAAACCTCATTTTTAGAAGCCCCAATCAAAGAACCTGTTTCTGTTTTTAAAGGTTTCTATCAGTTTGTCAATTCTAAAGTCAAGTAAAAACTAAGACTTCAATGGAAAAACCCCAAACTCTGTCAGAAGCTTTTGCTTGTTAATCAGAAGATGAAACTAAAACAATTCGGTGCTTTAACCAGAAGAGAGAAGCATTTAGCTTCATGCAGTTGTCCTGAAGTTCTTATCAATAATTTTTTTAAGCTAAATAACACAAGCAAGGTTTTTTCAAATCGTGAATGAGGAGCAGACGAAAAAACGCTGTTTGAAAACCTTTTTGTTGTGACGTAGGACCTACAACAACGAGCCACGAGCTCCTGGTCTGAGTTGGAATCTGGCTCCAAACTGTACGGCTGGATAGCTCCAATTTTGCTACCATGTTTGATGCATCGCTACTGTTAGCTTGGGATTGTGAGCGGCTGTAAGCTAGCAAAAGAGCGTGTGGGTCATTCCAGAATTGGAGGACATTTTGGCTTCAAAATAATAATTATTTATTTGGTGTGTAAAACATTTGATACAACCCTGTTACCAACACTGAACAAGCTAAAAAAAAAGTCCATTATTGATTCTGAAATGGAATTCTTTTCCCATTAAGGTCATTATAATATTCTCTCTGAAGAACTATTTGATGTCACCTATGACTTGATTTGAAATCATTTTAACAACTTTCCAAATCTGTCTCTATCAACTTTTCAAAAACAGCATGTTTGAGAAATGAATTGAGAATTATTATTGTTTATTTAAATGATGTAGTAACAGGGTTGAAATCAGAATAACAAGGCTGAGATTTGGGCACAAGAACGTATTAAAAACACCATTTTCATTGGATTGTGTCATTAAAGACACGCCCCTCCAGAAAAACCGACTGCTCTTTGAGGAGCAAACAACAACCATGGTTGTCATGGAGGTCACAGCATCCAGCTAGTGGTCCGGTTAGCCTTGGGTCTTCAGCAGTGTGCAGCGATGCAGCAAAAACTTCAACTCCTTCAAAAGCAGAACGTGTTGCTGCTGGACCTCCAAAAACAGCAGCTTTCCTTCTTCTGACTGTTTCTTTTGATGTTTCTCAGCACTGAACCACTATTGACAACTCCACATAGATGAAGGTTTGGACCGATCATCAACGGATGAATCGCATAAACCTGGACTCAACTATATTCAGAAACCACTTTAAGAAATGAAGGCAGCAATTTCATAAATATTGAACAGTTTGACTTTTTATTAAATGCAGGGAAGGTATTGTGTACATATGTAGTCCAGTTTGACATAATATTGTTTTCTGGACTAAAGTCAGACTGAAGAAGTCGTTTTTGATTTCTGAAGGGATTTAACTCAAGACAAGACGAATATTCAGTAACATTTGATCAGGTTTAAGAACAATAGAAAAAGCAAAGTAAAAAAAATACCACAAATATTTAAACTCTATAGGAGTTCTAGTTTACGGAGCCCGTGTCCTGACATTAAGATATAAAAATATATCTTGTTCCCACAGATTAATATCTTGTTCCCACAGGTTATTATGTCGTTCGCACGAAATACTATTCCGTTCCCACAAGATACTATTCCGTTCCCACAAGATACTATTCCGTTCCCTCAAAATACTATTCCGTTCCCTCGAAATGATTAACTCGTGCGAACGCAATAATTATGTCGTTCGAACGCAATAATTAATCCGTTCGAACGCAATAATTATTCACGTCATAAGTCATTCACGCGGATATGCTCTTTGTACGCCGGCAAAAGCCGCTTTCAGCTGTAACTTCCGTGTCTCTGTGACCCATATTCGTTCAAAAAAGGAACATGAAAAACAAAATTGATCACTTTATTACCGTCTCAATGAATATAAGAAAAATATCAAAAGATTTATGATAACTAGGCTGCTTTGTCAAACGATAGCTCCTGCTAGGCTAGCTCCGCCGCAGAGCTCTCTGTTTGATCATGTATGCCGGCATTTGGGCAACTGGCTGGTCTGTTGTCAGACAGCTGATATTGTAGTTTAGGGTCGAATAGGAATAATAATATTCAGGACTTGTCTTTTATTAACTTTAGCAGTCAGTATCTTTACATTCGAAGGCTATTAGGCTACATGCTAACTGACTAGCCGATCATTTCCTGTTATTAATTTACGTCATAGATTTACAGCAGATACCTTCACATTTCTGTCTGTGTGTGTCTCATTACATTGCATTGAAGACACGGAGGATGTTTAGAGAACAGATTTATTTATTTTAAAAAGCACAGAAGCATCCATCGTATTCACGTTCACATCATGGTACGCCCTCAGTCATCTTGCTGCAAAAGCCGCTTCCTGCCGCTACTTCCGGTCTCTGTGAGCATTCAATAGGGGGTAAAAATAAAAGCAAGAATGGTCGATCTGTTATTTTCTCGATGACAATCTGAAAAATATCATATTAAGCTGGCTGCTTCGCCGAAAGCACTTACCTTTAGCTTGTAGCATAACAACAATGGCAGTACGTCACGTTTCCCAGAATGCTTTCCTGCCAATCATTGGCCAATCACCGTGTCCCTGTGACCAAGGTCTAACAACAAGACCAATGGTTGGCCGCAAAGCATTCTGGGAAACGTGACGTACTGCCATTGTTGTTATGCTACAAGCTAAAGGTAAGTGCTTTCGGCGAAGCAGCCAGCTTAATATGATATTTTTCAGATTGTCATCGAGACAATAACAGATCGACCATTCTTGCTTTTATTTTTACCCCTATTAAATGCTCACAGAGACACGGAAGTAGCGGCAGGAAGCGGCTTTTGCAGCAAGATGACTGAGGGCGTACCAGATCATCATGTGAATGAACGTGAATACGATGGATGCTTTGTGCTTTTTGAAATAAATAAATCTGTTCTCTAAACATCCTCCGTGTCTTCAATGCAATGTAATGAGACACACACAGACAGAAATGTGAAGGTATCTGCTGTAAATCTATGACGTAAATTAATAACAGGATCAATGATCGGCTAGTCAGTTAGCATGTATCCTTATAGCCTTCGAATGTAAAACGACTGACTGCTAAAGTTAATAAAAGACAAGTCCTGAATATTATTATTCCTGTTCGACCCTAAACTACAATATCAGCTGTCTGACAACAGACCAGCCAGTTGCCCAAATGCCGGCATACATCAAAGAGCTCTGCGGCGGCGCTAGTAGTAGCCTAGCAGGAGCTATCTTATGACAAAGCAGCCTAGTTATCATAAATCTATTGATATTTTTCTTATATTCATTGAGACGGTAATAAAGTGATCATTTTTGTTTTTCATGTTCCTTTTTTGAACGAATATGGGTCACAGAGACACGGAAGTTACCGCTGAAAGCGGCTTTTGCCGGCGTACAGAGAGCATATCCGCGTGTATGACTTATGACGTGAATAATTATTGCGTTCGAACGGATTAATTATTGCGTTCGAACGACATAATTATTGCGTTCGCACGAGTTAATCATTTCGAGGGAACGGAATAGTATTTTGAGGGAACGGAATAGTATCTTGTGGGAACGGAATAGTATTTCGTGCGAACGACATAATAACCTGTGGGAACAAGATATTAATCTGTGGGAACAAGATATATTTTTATATCTTAATGTCAGGACACGGGCTCAGTACTAGTTTAATGTATTAGCCTATCATAAACTAAAGGGGGAATTTCTCTTTCATTTTTACTTCTTTTTTTTTTTTTTTTTTTTTTTTTTTTTTTAACTTGTCCTGTCCAACAGCTAGGCAAACAGATGAGAGCTGAGGGCCTCTTGTGTTGGACATATTTTATTCTAACAAGAGGGGTTATTCATCTTCAGACAAACCAAAGGTATGTCTGAATAAACCCCTTTTGTAATTGAGGCCAAACTTTATTAATTTCAATCATGTTTGAAAATCTTTGGTGTTGGACCGGACGGAAAAGGAAAGAGGGGAACAAGAGAGAGGGACGTTAGAGAGAGGGGGGGGTAGGAGGGTGATAATAGGAGGGGAAGGGGGGTAAGACCATGAAGCAGCATAGAGCAGGCAGGTTTACTGGTTGTTTATCGTTACGGTACGGTTCAAATGTAGTACAAAAAGGGCGGGGCCTGTTCACACACACTCAAATATTATCAACACACCTGCTAGCCGCAGAAATGTCCACATGTCAACATGCACACAAAACAGATAGTGTTCACGAACGCATACTTATGCCTTTAAACCAACTAGTGTGAAATCTTTCATTCATTCAATCATGCAAACTATTAGTGCAAAGGTGAGCTAACACCTGTGCTCAGGTGAGTGTTTATGTTCTTCTAAAATGGATGGTGGAATGTGAAAAGAAGGAGGAGGAGCGCCCAGCCACCCCCACACCCATACCCCCGCCGCAGCAGCAGCGGCAGCCGGAATTCCCCCAGCGCCACACGGGAACAGGCAGGGAACAACCGCCCCCCGGGCGACCAAGACCGCCACCCAGGCCAGGGCCAGCAGGACCGCCGCGAGGCCCCCAGAGCCAGAGAGCAGGGAGGCGCAGAGGGAAAGAGAGCGCCGCCCCAGCCCAGCCAGGAAAGCAGCCCCCCGCCGCGCCGGAAGAGCCCAACGCAGGGCCCCACCGGAGAGGGACGCCCACAGCCCCAGACGAGCACCCCACCACCACCCAGGAGTTCCGGGCATCCCCCCGCCCCGACCCCAGGTACGAGCCAGGACCCCCCAAGGGAGACCCGCTCCGCACTCCAGGCAGCCACCCACCCGGCCCACGGTTGGTCCAGGTAGGAGCAAGGCAGGGGCCCGCCGCCCCCGCCCAGGAGGGGGGAACCCCGGGGAAAAAAGGGCGGCCCATAAGGGATGTTATAAATATGGCCCGACCAGGCTCGGCCATGTTGGAAGTTTGGCGGGGCCCAGCGCCCAGGGGCAAGGACCAGGACCCACCCCCCAGGGACACGAACACCCCCGGCTCAGGTGTAATATGAACCCCCCCACCGTGCGGAGAGAGCACCGCCGGGCCCAGGGAGCCGGCACCCAAGGGACACGGCCGCCATCGCCAAGGGGCCCGCACCCCCCACCAGGGACGGGGTAGGGGACAGATGGACCCAGGTCCCACCTTCCTTGTAAAATGTGTGTGCGTGTATGGGTGTTTGAGAGGGTGTTTGTGTGCATGTGTGTGTGTTTATGTTTGAATGTATATATTGAAGGGGGAGGGGTGTGTGTACTAAGGGGGGTGCAGTTAAAATTGGCGAGTAGGGCACTAAGGGGACATCTCCTGATTACTCACAGTGATGTCCCCTCACCCTCCACACCAAGGGGCCCTAAATGTCTAAGGTGCGGTTAAAATTGGCGGGTAGGGTGCCAGGAGGACATCTGCTGCTTGCTGGCAGTGATGTCCAAGCACCCCCCCTACCAAGGACCCTACGTGTCTAAGGTGCAAATAAAACCGAAAGAGGGGGGGCCCACTCCATACGGCAACCATAGGAGGGGGGCCACTCCCAAGTAGCCCCCCCCCAAGGCGCATCGCAGGCTAAACCCCCCACCCCCTCACCCTAATATGAGGTTATATAAGGAAGGGGGTAAGTTGGGGACAGCTGGTAGACTGTCCCCCGGTGGTCAAACAGCCGTCCCCCAGCCCACCCCCAGCAAAGGGGCCAGGGCCACCCAGCCCAGGGGCCCACCCCCGGAGGCGCCGACACCCCAGGCCCGGCACCACCCACCCCACACAGAGAGAGAGGAGCCAGAAAGCGTCGCCCCCCCCCGGAGCAAGCCCAGGCCCCCACCCCCAGACGCCGGCCCTAGAAGAGCTCTGGTCAGGCCTCGACGGGACCGAGGAGGCCAACCGGCCGAGGCAACCACTGATTGCCTCAGCGGAGACCCCGACCCGCTAGCCCCCCCGACCCGTACTAATAATGGGCCCCCCCTCCCCCCCAGAACGCCCCCCCACAGGACAGGGCCGACAAGCCCCCCACCCCACCCCACCCCAGACCCCGCAGCCGAAGCGGGCGACACCCAGAGCGACCGGGGGCCCCGAGAGGGTTGTCCCGTCCCGTCCCAGAGCCAGGGAAGGGCCGATCCCAGCCCCAGGTGCAGATGGGCAGCCCATCCGGCGCCGCTGGGCCCCCCCCACCCGAGCAGGGCCCCCCGCCAACCCCCCCCAGCACAGGCAAAGGGACCACCCCCCCAAGCCAAGCCAGACCACCACCCCACCCCCCCACCACGCACCCCCACACCCAAGCCCAGAGGACCACGCAGCGCCCCAGCCCGCCCCACCCAGGCACCGGACCCGACCCCCCGACCAACGGAGCCCCCCACCGCCCCCGCCAGGCACCGGAAGCCCCGACCCCCACCCCAAACCACGGCAGAAGGGCAAGGAGCAGCGACGACCAAGCCCTCCACCCCCTAAGTCATGGAGTCAACCACAGGAGACCAGAGAGACTGAATTCTTTCAAAGTTACTTGAGCTTTGGGCTGACATTTTTTCCAAGCTGATATGATCAAACAGCAGATTTCTGTGTTGACTTATGTTTATATTTTTCTTGTTTTTCCAATTTATTAAAATAGTTTTTTTGGCAATACAAAGAGTTATGAAAATGATAGATGCTAATCCTTCTTCTATATCGATGGCACTCATGTCACCAAGCACACAAAGTGACGGTGAGGCAGTGATTGAAACCTTAAGCCAGACTGATAAATCGGCACATACCTGCTGCCAGAGAGCCCTGACAGGAGTGCAGAACCACAGTGCGTGCATGTAGCTGTCGGGTAGATTATTATCACAGTGCTCGCAAATGTCTGAGTTACTGAGACCCATCTTGAACAACCTCTGTCCAGTGTAGTAAATTCTGTGAAGAGTTTTGAGATGGATTAGCTGCAGATTTGGACTTTTTGTCAGTTTAAAGGTGTTTAGACAAAGTTCTGACCAGAAGCTTTCATCTGTGCTGATGCTCAAATCTGCATCCCATTTTTTTGTTGGAAGGGCAATATTGTTATCTAAATTACATAAAAGTTTGTATATTTTGGAGAGAGTTCTATTCATTGAAAAATTAATCAGAGTGGTAACTACATCTGGTAGCTTTAAATCGTCGTCTTTAATTTTATACTTTTTAGTAATACTTGATTTAAGTTGCTGATATTCCAAGAAGTTATTTATTCCATGTTTGTCTTGAAGTTCCTGGGGGGTTATGAATCTTCTATCAATAATTACGTGCTCTAGTTGTTTTATGCCCCCTGCTTGCCAAGCTGGGAAGTGAATCATTTTTTTGTTAATAAGGATGTCCGGGTTGTTCCAGATGGGTGTCATTTTGCACGGTTGAATTGATGATTTTGATATTTTGAGAAATTCCCACCAGGCTGTTAAGGTGGCATTTATATTAATGCTTTTGAAACAATCTTGTTTTTTAACTGTTTGGCTAATAAATGATAGCTGTGACAGGTTGATCTTTCCACATAACACCTGTTCCAAGTCTAACCATGAGTTGGTTTCTGGATTATTTTTTAACCATTTTAAGATATATTGTAATCTATTTGCAAGAAAGTATTTGTGGAAATTAGGTAGTTCTAATCCTCCACAGCTTTTTGCAGATTTTAAAGTTTTTAGACTAATTCTTGCAGGTTTGTTGTTCCATAGAAAGCTTGATATGGATGAGTCTAATGTTTTGAACCATTTTAATGGCGGTTGTGTGGGAATCATTGAGAAGAGATAATTAACTTTTGGTAAGATTTTCATTTTAACCGTGGCTACCTTGCCCATAAGGGACAGAGGCAGGTTGGTCCAGCGTGTTAGATCGTCCTGTATGCTTTTCAGTAATGGGGTGTGGTTTAGCTGCACCAGTTCTGATAGTTTGGGGGAAAAGTAGATACCCAGATATTTGATATTTCCTGTTTTAACTGGAATTGTGAGTCTTTGTTCCATATTCCTGTTGAGTGGTAATAAAACAGACTTATTCCAATTAATGGAATAGTCTGATATGGAGGAGAATTCATTTATGATCATTGCTGTTTCATTTACAGAATGTAAATTCCTTAAAAACAGTAATATGTCATCCGCATAAAGACTAATTTTATGATGGCTGTGTTTGGTTTTTATTCCTATAATGCTCTCATTCTGTCTTATTGCTGCAGCTAAAGGCTCAATGAATATAGCAAAAAGAGAAGGAGAGAGTGGGCAGCCCTGTCTGGTTCCTCTTCCAAGAAAAAACCTGTTTGAAGTCTGTTTATTAGTTCTAACTGATGCATTGGGGTTGTGATATAATATTTTGATCCAATTGATGAATGCTTCTCCAAAACCAAACTTATGGAGGGCAGCAATAAGGAACTTCCAATTAACTCTGTCAAAGGCTTTTTCAGCATCCAGCGATAGTACCGTCATTTCCTGTTTTTTAATGGTGGCAAAGTCTATTATATTAACTAGTCTACGGACATTATCATCCGAGTGTCTGCCTTTGATGAATCCAGTCTGGTCGAAGTGAATTATGTGAGGAGTGATTTTTTCTATTCTCTGTGCTAGTGCTTTGCAGATAATTTTTACATCTGCATTGATTAAAGAAATGGGGCGATAGCTTGAAGGACTAGTGGGATCTTTGTCTGGTTTTAGAAGAAGAATTATGTTGGCTGAGTTCATGTTAGGTGGCATTGATTGGCTCTCATTAATAGATGTGACAGTTTTATAAAATGTTGGTGCCAGTTGTTCCCAGAATTCTTTATAAAACTCAGCAGGAAAGCCATCAGGCCCTGGTGCTTTACCATTGGGCATAAGTAACAGAGCTTCATGAAGTTCAGACGGCGAGAGCGGAGAATCTAAATTTGTGATTTGATCCTCATTTAGCCTGGGTAGGTTTACATTATTAAGAAATGAGTCAATACTTTGCTCTGACGGATTGATCTGCGGTGTGTACAGGTTTTTATAAAAGTTTTCAAATTCGTTATTAATTTTGACCGGGTCATGGGTGACATTTCCTGTTTGGTCCATAATAGAGGTGATTGATGATTTTTCTCTGTTAATTTTAAGCTGATTAGCCAGAAATTTGCCAGATTTATTAGAGTTTTCAAATCTTTCAAGTCGTAGCCTTTGTATTTGAAATTGTGTTTGTTTATTAATGATGTCATTTAACTGCAGCTTTAAATTTTTCAGATCTCCCAGAATGTGTTCCTGTGCAGAAGCAGCATAAGCAGTCTCCAGGGTTTTGATTTTATTTTCTAATTCTAATAAATCTGCTTTCTCTTTGCGTTTTTTGTGCGTTGAATAAGAAATTATTTTCCCTCTCATGACTGCCTTTGCTGCTTCCCAAAGAACGCACGGTGGGATGTCTGGAGTATTGTTGAAGTCTAAGAAGGTTGCCCACTCTTTTTTAAAGAATTCAAGAAATTCCTGGTCCGTTAACAGAGACGTATTAAACCTCCAGGTTGTACCAGAGGGTGTGGATTTTTCCCTAGATTTGTTGTTGGTTATAACTTAAATGTAAATGTGTCTTGCACCCCTTAATGCCGCCTGGATATCGCACACGCCACCGGTACGGATTGGATACCAATTTCTGCCTTTCCCTGCAACTGTGATCAGATTTGTTGAAGAATAGTGACATGCATGTGTTGTGAGATGAGTGTGTGTGTGTGTGTGTGTGCTGAAACCAGGGTGTCTGATCTCGTATGCTGCAGGAAGGGGGGGGGGGTGAGTGTGTGGAGCGCATAGACGCGCAGTCAGTCACCCTTTTTGGAGTCAAGAAAAAAAGTAATTAAGAAAGTTTATCTTAAAGAACTTGGACTTTTTTTTTGTTTAACCCAATCTGGAGGCTCTGAGGGTTCTAATGAGGAAGTGAACCCTGAAGGAAGATCTCCCTTGCGGCCTCCGACCACAGTCAGAGATCGTACCCCCCCCCCCCCCCCCCCCCCCCCCAGGGAGGAAGGCCACACAGTTTGAGAACATACAAAATAAATGTTCCTTTATTTAATTTATTTATACTTTGCATAAAGGATTATTCACTCTGTACATGTTTTCCCTGCCAGGATTCTTTCTCAAATAATCCCAGGCAACAGTGCTCAATATTTGGCTGAGAGATCCATTTAACACAGCAGCTGCTGATTTGAGCTCTACTGAGGAGGATCAATTCATTGAAATCACGTCAGACTCCACCCTGAGGATGAAGTTTACAGCACAAACACTCCCTGAATTCTGCTGGGTGTGGTGAGGGAGCATCTTTTAATAGGGTAGAAGGCTGTGGACATACTGTTTCCATATTACGTCCTATCTTTCTGAGATTTTCTACTGTTGCCACTTTGAAAACAAAGAACAGAGCTAGGCTCAATATTGAGCATGACCTGAGAGTTGCAGTAACAAACTTGCAACCTGGTTTTGAAAAGATGTGCAGCACAAAGCAAGCATATTGCAGCCATTGACACACTTTTTTGTTTCTTTTTTGATCCTTGAAGCCAGTGGTAAGACTCTTGCAGAAGTGTTAATCAAATATGGCACGTAGCGAGGCGATGCTCTGTCCCCACTACTGTTCTGGATATGACTTTACACCCTCAGCCAAATTGTCAATAGGACTTGCTATGGACAAAGTCAACATAGAAAGAACAATAGCTGACATTGAGGACAGTTATAAGTACCTTGGAACTCCTCAGGAAAATGGCAACCTGGAGCCGGCAACAAGGCAAGTCGTAACAGCCAAATACCTCCAACGAGTAAAGGCCCGTACACACCAGGACCAATTTTGCGCGCGATATTCACAGACGTTTAACGCCTCGTGACTAAACAAAGGGCACCAATGTGAGTGTGCACACCGACGCGAAAAACGCCACGCGTAAAAGCGTCATTTTTTTAAAAAACGCCTCGGGTTCGTTTTTTTGGTTTGACGCGCCGCGTCAAAAACTATACGACCAATGAGAATGGCGCTTTTGGACACGTGTCTGGAGCTTCTGAAGTTACAGTAAAACACAACTTGCTGAGCACACATACGTCACGGCGAAGAAGATATACGCCAAGTAGCGTCTACACTGCCGCGAAGAAATAAGACGAAGAAGATGCACTCACTGACGGATATTCTAAAATATCCCCGAAAACGCTCATGATACATTTTCAGCTCTTGTACCAGTTGATAAAACTCCCCATGTTCTTCTCTTCTCGTAACTATGGGATATACGCAAAATCGACATCTTTTCCGGCGTCTTTCATCATTCAACAGAACAATAATTTCTTCATCGCTGGAACTGGAGCTAGAGCTACTGGTGCTGGAAATATTGATCTTTTCTTTGTTTGATTCTGACAAGCGCGTAAATACTTGCTCTCTTTTTCTGAGTGAAAAGCGACTTTAAGAAGCGTAAAGTTGCGCAGCGCCACCTTGTGTACAGGGGGGGTTTCTGTTTTACATTAAGCGCCATCTAACGTCAGGGAATGAAATTGCATGTTCGCTCGGCTCATCGTCAGCGAAAATCGTGTGAACACAAAAAACGTGGCGAAAAACGCTGACGAAAAACGCTGGCGAAAAACGCTGGCGAAAAACGCTGGCGAATATTTGCCCGGTGTGTACAGGCCTTAAGGCAAATCCTGAGAAGCCAAATCAATGGCAAGAACAAGACCCTGGCAGTAAACTGTTACACACTGCCAGTTATCAGATACCCTGCAGGAATAATAAGATGGCCAAAGGAAGAGATACAGCCCACAGATGTTAAGACGCGAAAGCTCCTCTCCAACATGGAGGGTTCCATCTCAAGAGACTGTATGCTAGCCATAAGGAAGGAGGGCAAGGACTAGTTAGCATGGAAGCCACTATCCTGGATGAAACATTCAAGATGCATGAAAACATCAAGGACAAAGCCCCAACTCACAGTGTGCTCAATAATGTCTCAGACGATGGAGTGCAGAGGATGCTGTGCTGGAGGACAGATTGTCATGGGGGGACAAACCCCTGCATGGGATGTATTACCATTACTGAAGTGGCTGATATTAAGAAGTCCTACCAATGGCTAGAAAGGGCTGGCCTACAGGACAGCACTGAAGCGCTCATCCTGGCAGCTCAGGAACAAGCCCTGAGCACCAGAGCCATAGAGGCTCAGATCTACCACACCAGACAAGACCCAAGGTGTAGGCTATGCAAAGAGGCACCTGGAACAATCCAGCACATAACTGCAGGGTGTAAGATGCTTGCAGGGAAAACATACACAATCAAGTGGCTGGAATAATATACAGAAACATGTTTGGAGAATCTAAACTGGAAACCCCAAGTCAGAGTCTCAAACAGCTTCAAAAGTGGTACAGAATGGAGAGCAAAGATCCTGTGGGACTTCCACATACTGACAGGATGGTAATGGTGAACCAAACTGACATTGCAGTGGAAAAAGAACAGAGGAAAGCTGTTGTGGAGGATGTGGTAGAATCAAGTGATGGGAACATCAGGAAGAAGGAACATGAGAAACTAGAGAAATACCAGGGGGTACTCCAGGTGGACTTCATCCACTCCCTGTGCCTTGCCGCTTGTGTGTGTGTATATACCTGTACATACATGTATATGTATGTACACACACGATGAGTTAATGTGTGTGTACATACATATATAGTACAGACCAAAAGTTTGGAAACACATTCTCATCCAAATGAATAGGAAGGTGTCTGTACTGTACATGTATGCACACACACACACACACACACACATTAACTCATTTCTGTGATTCACATGTTCAGTTTGATTTGTATTCTCTCACACAACCCTCTGCATTTATCCGGACTTGGGACCGGCACAAGTGGGCACTGGATTGTTCCCCCTTGTGGTTGCATTACACATTCAAGCCATCATTCACTCATTCATTCCTTTATTTATCCATTCATTCATCCAGCCCATCACAACCACACACACTGTTTTTTTCTTTTTTTTAAACGTTTTTTTTTTACTCATAGTAAACCTAAATAACAAATAAAAAACAAAACTTTTTTTTAAACTTTTTTCTCTTTTAACAAAACACAACAACATTGCTAATAATTACATTTTAGGGTGAACCTGAGCAACATCGGAAAACCCCACAAACATTAATCAAAACTTTTATGTTTTTTTTTTGTATCTTTTAACAAAACACAACAACATTAATAAATGAATACAATATTTTTTTAAGGGCGAACCTGAGCACCAGGAGAAAACCCAAACAGATTTAACATAAAAAAGGCTTAGTTCTTCATCTATTAACAATAAAAAAAATGATAATGATGAAGATTTTTTTTTAAGGGCGAACCTGAGCACCAGGAGAAAACCCAAACAGATTTAACATAAAAAAGGCTTAGTTCTTCATCTATTAACAATAAAAAAAATGATAATGATGAAGATTTTTTTTAAGGGCGAACCTGAGCACCAGGAGAAAACCCACACAGATTTAACACAAAAAAATTAAAAAAAAGTATTTTTTCTTCATCTATTAACAATAAAACAAAATTATATTAATGAAACATTTTTTAAGGGTAAATTTGAGCACCAGGAGAAAATCTGAAAAGATCAAACACAAATAAAAAAAAAAGGTTTTGTTCTTCATCTCTTAACAATTAAAAAAAAGATAAATGATGAATATTTTTTTTAAGGGTGAACCTGAGCACCAGGAGAAAACCCAAGTTTGTTTTGGCTAAAATCTAGATTTCCAGTCTATTTTTATTCTGGCGTTTGCTTGCTGGTGTGAGAGCCTTTTTAAATCTTCTCCACACAGAAATCCTCTGACCATGAGAAGACTCATCTTCCTCTTCATCTGACATTTCTTTCTGGTCATCTGAAGTTTCTTCCTCATCATCTGAAGTTTTTTCTTCTTCATCTGACGTTTCGTCCTCATCATCTGAAGTTTCTTCTTCATCTGACGTTTCCTCTTCAGTCAGTCCAGAATCAGTAGACAGAGAGGTGAGCGAGTCACTGTCTTGATCATCCACAGATGGACTTTGAAGCAGATGTTCAACGGCCTCTGCAGTTTCTGTCAACCTTTCATCTGGGATGACCACAGGAGTGTCGCTCTTGTACTTGCGCCAACTTGCAGGTGTGAGAGCCTTCTTGAATCTCCTCCACAGGGAGATTTTTTCTTTTTTGGGTGGCTCTGGTTGACTGAAAGCATCTGCTTCTTCTCTCAGAGGTCCAGACACAACTGATTCCTCTGTTTCAGGGTCTTTCTCACTGATAAAGGTCCATGGCAGTCCTAAGGCAGTTTTGTCTGTTGTCTCCTCAAGTTTGGCCTTGACTGCACTCCTTCGTTTGGCCAGACGAGTCCTTACAAGGACTGGTTTACAGATCCTCTGTTTTTTGATGGGAGGACATTCTGTTGTGTCCATCTCCATAGGTCTCCTGCGCTTTCTGGAAGGTTCTGCAGTCACTGGTTGTTCAGAAGCAAACACTTGGTCTGAAACTTGGACTTGGACTGGAGCCTGGTCCAAGTTTCGGTCGGTTTCCTCTGTGTTTATTTGATCCACACTGCTGTTGTCTGGAGTTTTTTGGTCAGCCAGAGGTGCGCTGACTGGTTCGCAGGTTTCCAGTTCCTCCGGGGCAGGAATTTTCTTTCCCTTCTTATTTTTACGCTTCTTGCGTTTCTTGGAAGGTTCTGGAACTGCTTGTGGGTCTGAAACTGTAACATCCAATGATGCATCTTTTGTCACATTCTCAGATCTTTCCGGTTGTGGGACACTCTCTTCAAGCAAACCCTCGGTTTGGCCAGCACACTCCACAGGTTGGACAGATGCTTGCAGTGTTGTCATTTCCTCAGAAAGCTCCTCAGCAACATTTTCCCTAGATTCTGTGACAGTCTCTTGGGGAAAGCACTCTGCTGCTGGTGAGTCGGTTTCCTCTGTGTTTATTTGATTCAGACTGATGTTTTCTGGAGTTTTTTGGTCAGCCAGAGGTGCGCTGACTGGTTTGCAGGTTTCCAGTTCCTCCGGGGCAGGAATTTTCTTTCCCTTCTTATTTTTACGCTTCTTTCGCTTCTTGGAAGGTTCTGGAACTGCTTGTGGGTCTGAAACTGTAACATCCAATGATGCATCTTTTGTCACATTCTCAGATCTTTCCGGTTGTGGGACACTCTCCTCAAGCAAACCCTCAGTTTGGCCAGCACACTCCACAGGTTGGACAGATGCTTGCAGTGTTGTCATTTCCTCAGAAAGCTCTGCCACCTGGGACTCAAGTTGGTTCGCCAGTGTCATCTCCAACTGCAATTTTGTACACAGTTGATGCTTGAAGCTGGCCTGTTCCTCCAGATCCTGCTTGACTTTTTGGGCTTTTGCCTTCATCAACCGTTTGCAATGTTGGAGTTCTTTTTCACGTCTTTGTCTGAGTCGGCGTTTTTCTTCCAAGGCCACTTCCATGTCTTGCAGCAACTCCCAGTGCAGGACACAGCTCTCCTCAGTGGCAATTCTTCTCTGTTTCAGTTCAGATAACTGCTCATTCCTGTCGTACAGTTTATTCAGTAAAAGGTCCCGTTCTCGGATCAGAGCAGACAAATCCTTTTTGACAGACGGGCCTTTTGGTTTTTCCTCATCAGACATTTTCTGAACTTGTGGAACCTCTGGAGGTTTGGTTTCAGAGGCCACAGGTTTAGTCGATTTGCCCTTTTTTTTCATGTTTCTGAGGTGTAAGTCGAAAATGAAAAAATGAAATGAAGTGAAAATGTAAATGTGAGAACCGATTTAAAACCACTATGTGTGAAATCTCTTGAGATCTTTGAGTCTCTGTTGTGTTCTGAAACAGGACTCTTGACTTATATTTAAGAACTTTTTGGCCACTGCCCAGTGATGTCATTTGATGATGTAATTACATCAAATGATGTCAAACGACGTAATGTGACGTCAAATGACATCATTGTGTCTTTCATCACAGATGATGTCATTTGACGTCATTGTGTCTTTCATTGGGGATGAAAGAGCCGACTCCTACTCAGGAGAACCAAAGCATTTAGCCAATTAGCCGAGGCCTGTACCATTACTTGAAATTTAGAAGGGGGCGGGGGGGGGGGGGGTGACCGTAGTGGTATAGTCCAGGTAAACACGTGGAGACTCGTATTGAAAAGCTCGCGTGTGGGGAAACAGCAGCTTCTGGAAGCATTTTGGTGATTTTGGAGATGAAAACGCTAAGCTGGGTTCGTGAAATGAAAACCAAACTTCTGGAAAGATTTTGGAACCGCCCATCCATCCATGCAGCTGCAGGAGAGAAGACAGGTGAAATGCAGCCATGCAGATTTCCTGAAAACTGCAGGTAGACCACGTTCTTCTGCGACACAAACTGGTCTTTTCCAGACCTTAAACCTCATTTTTAGAAGCCCCAATCAAAGAACCTGTTTCTGTTTTTAAAGGTTTCTATCAGTTTGTCAATTCTAAAGTCAAGTAAAAACTAAGACTTCAATGGAAAAACCCCAAACTCTGTCAGAAGCTTTTGCTTGTTAATCAGAAGATGAAACTAAAACAATTCGGTGCTTTAACCAGAAGAGAGAAGCATTTAGCTTCATGCAGTTGTCCTGAAGTTCTTATCAATAATTTTTTTTTTTTGCCACATTCTTTTTATTGAATTTTCAAAGTCATAAAAAAATACATAAACACAATTTACAATTATAAATTTCACTTGAGTCAGACATTACAAATATTACAACTTTATCAACAGTTTTTAGGTAATGCTTTCTCTTATTCACAGTCTTTTTTTAACCCCCCCCCCCCCCCCCCAATAACAAGAGTGGCTCTCCTTGGATATTGACAAAATGAAGAATATAACCTTAACACACTTAAAATTAAGAGAAGAAAAAATAATAAATAAATAAAAAAAAAAAAAAAAAAAACAGAGGTCTGTGTACCATCCAAATTAACAATCAACATTCTATTCCAGAGGATCCATATTCTTTACAAAGTGTATGAAAGGTTGCCATATATTTTCAAATTCTTCTACTTTGTCTTTCAAAATATATGTAATTCTTTCTAAAGGGACCCCTGACAGCATTTGTTGGAACCATTGGTTTATGCTTGGACTGTGAGTGTTTTTCCAGCGTTTAGCAATACACATTTTAGCATGAATCAAGCTGAGATTTATAAACGCCCTCTCATCTTTGTTGTAGTGATGTATTTTAGGAAATATACCTAATAAGAAAAGCTTTGGTTCGAGTGGGATCTGTTTTAAAGTAATTTTCTCTATTGTGACTTTCACCTCTTCCCAAAAAGTTTGTATACATTTGCATTCCCAAGTACAGTGGAAGAATGTTCCTTTCATTTCCATACATTTGGAGCAAACATCTGGTATATTTCTGTTATATTTATTTAAATCCGCTGGTGTTACATATGTACGCATCAACCATTTGTATTGTGTTAATTTTAGTCTTGAGTTAATTGACACCTTTTGAGCTGCAGCACAAGCAGCCTCCCATTCCTCATTTGTAATTTGTTTTTGGAGATCTTCTTTCCAAGCATTTACTTTGTATTGTGAACTTTCATTTGAATTTGACAAAAACAGATTATAAAACTCAGAAATGGCACCTTTTTTGGAACTGTCTCTCACCATGAACTTTTCTAAAATTGAGCTTGGTGGTTTATTGAGGGTCTTCTGTGTTTTCCTAACAAAGTTTCTGACCTCGAGAAATTTATAAAAATGTTTTTTGCTTAACTCATATTTATTTTTTAATTCTTCAAATGACATCATGATATCAGAATCTGGAGAATATAAGTCCCGGATGGCGGAAAGACCCTTTGCTGCCCATATTTTAAAGGTGGCATCCGCTCTACCTGGGGTGAAGAATTTGTTCCCCCAAATTGGGCTGTATTGTGATAGTGGTTGAGTTTGGTTCATGTAATTTAAGACTCTGAACCATATGTGTATCATGTGTTTAAGAATTGGGTTCTTTGTCTCTTTGCGCAGTTTTTTTGAGGTGTTTGAGTTAAGAAATAATGGGAGGGGCAGCTTTAGATCATGGGATTCCATTTCAACCCAATGAGGTGTATTTTTGACTGTAAAATGAAACATTATAGATCTAATCTGTGCAGCCCAGTGGTACCATTCAATGTTTGGACTTTTTAGTCCTCCTCTGTCAAAGGGAAGATATAGTAACGTCAGACGGAGTCTTGCTTTTTTGTTGTTCCATATAAACCTGGCGAAAAGTTTCTTTAGTTTTGAAAATAAGTCTAGAGGTGGTGGCAGGGGTATGTTTTGAAAAAGATAAATCAGTTTTGGGAGTACACTCATCTTTAATATATTTATTCTTCCCATTATTGAAATTGGTAGTGTCATCCATTTCTCTATGGAGCTGTTTATCTTTTCCATTAAAGGATCATAATTTGATTCTACTACCTGTTCTACTCTTGGTCTGATGTTAATTCCCAGATATTTGAAATTGTCAACTACATTAAATTGGATAATTTCAGAAGTTGGATTTTTTCTTTCTTCTTCATTAAGTAATAAAATAGAGGATTTTGTTTGGTTAACCCTGTATCCAGAGACATCACCATATTTTCTGATTATTTCCATTAAAGAAGGTATTGATTTTCTTAATTGAGAGAGAAACACAATCACATCATCTGCATATAAAGCTATTTTGTGTTCAACTGAACCCACCGTGATTCCATGTAACCCAGTGTGGGATCGTATTGCTACTGCTAGTGGTTCGATTGCCATTGTGAATAGCAAAGGTGACAATGGACACCCCTGCCTGCAGCCTTTTGTTGTGTTTATTGACTGTGAAGTGTTTCTGTTAGTCAAGATTTTTGCCTTGGCATTTTTATATATGATCTGGACCCAAATTTTAAAGTTGGTTCCACAGCCAAATTTGTCCATAACCTTAAAAAGAAAAGGCCAATGGACCTTATCAAAGGCCTTTTCAGCATCTAGTGCCAATAAACCTGTTTCTGCTTTATTTGTGTTATAATGAATAATATTTAAAACCCTTCTCATGTTGTGAAATCCTTGCCTTCCAGATATAAAGCCATTTTGGTCTCTATCAATAATGCTTGGCAACGTATTCTGTAGTCGTGTTGCCAAGAGTTTACAGATTATCTTAAGGTCAGCGTTTAACAAACTTATTGTTCTAAAATTTTCACATTTATTTGAGGGTTTTCCTGGTTTAGGTAATAGAATTATCAACGCACTGTTCATTGATGGGGGGAGATTGTTATTTCTAAATGCTTCTTGGAGCATTTCAAATATGGGTGTTATTAGTTTATTTTTAAATTCTTTATACAAATCAACTGGGAGACCATCTGGACCTGCTTTTTTTCCTGATTTGAGACTATCAATAGCATGTCCAATCTCCTCTTTGCTGATTTCCAGATTTAAAGCCTCTCTTTTGTCATCAGATATAGGTGGAATGGTTAACTGATCTAAGAAATTGTTTATGTTTTCAGTATTTGTTTTCTCTTCTGCATTGTATAACTCACTATAGTATTCTCTAAATGCTTCATTAATTTCAGTGGGATTTACAAGAGTTGTGTCATTTGATATAATAGATGTTATTGGTGTTTTAAACTCCAATTGTTTTATCTGCCAAGCCAGCAGTTTGCCTGCCTTATCACCTTGATCATAGAAGGATTGTTTCAGCCTTAAGAGACTTGCTGCTGCTCGACCAGCTGATTGTTTATTATATTCTGCTCTTAAAGTTGCTAACTCGTTTATCAGTTGCAAATTATTTTCTTTGTTGACCTTTTCCTGAAGCGTTTTAATCTTGTGTTCCAACTGTTGTCTCTCCCCTCTCCACTTTTTTGATTTTGAACCTGTATAGCTAATGATGTGACCTCTAAGAACCGCTTTGAAAGCTTCCCATCTTATACATGCAGACGTCTGCGCCGTGTTTAATTTGAAATACTCATCAATATGTTTTCCTATATATTTGATAAATTCTTTGTCCTGTAACCATTTATCCTGGAAATGCCACCGGGGTGGGTCTTTAATAATATTTTTATCCATATATACTAAACAACATGGAGCATGGTCTGAGATCACAATGGACTCATAAAAACAACTGTTAATTTTATGACATAATTCTAAAGAGATTAGGAAATAATCAATCCTGGAAAATGTCTTATATTTACTAGAGTAGCAGGAGTAGCCCTTATCATTAAGATTTAATTCTCTCCATATGTCTAGTAAGTTCAACTCTTTAATATAACCTTGAATAACCGTTCTGCATTTATTGTGAGATTGATCTGTTCCTGTTGATCTGTCTATTTTAGGGTCTAGAGTACAGTTAAGGTCACCTGCTATGATATATTGTCCTGTGAGTGACGCTATTGTAAGAAAAACATCCTCAAAAAAATTAGCATCATCTATGTTAGGGCCATAAACATTTACAAAACATAAATCCTCTGAAAGTAATTGACCTTGAATGATTAGATATCTTCCCCATTTATCTTTTATTATATTTTTTACTTGAAAAGGAACTGTATTACGGATTAATATCATAACTCCTCTTGCATTAGAGGAAAATGGGGCTGTTATACACTGCCTTGCCATCTTCTTTTAATACTTTTCAAATCTTTATCAAGAAGATGAGTTTCCTGCAGAAATACCACCTGACCATCCATATCTTTTATTCTGTTCATAACTTGTTTAACTTTGTTTGGGTTTTGAAGACCTCTGCAGTTCCATGAAACAAACTTAATTTTTACTTCTTGTGTCATTTTCAACTACGACATACATATTAACTTGACACTTTTTTGTAGAGAGGCACAGAAAACCCTGGATGCTTGAACATGCATCAAAACAAATCCCCTTTCCCTTTGTTTAAATAAGAAAACCCTCCCCCTCCCCCCTGAAAGTCGTCTCCCGTTATCGCCTTGGACCGTTCCACGCCTGCGAGGATCGGTCCTTCCACTCACCATTGTCTTTGTTTGAACACTGGTGCTATCTCGTGTAGTAACACTCCATGATCTACCCTGAAATGTTTTCTAAAAGATTTATTCACTGATTATTTTCCACTTATCTTCATTATCTTCAACATGGTCTTTCCCTCCCCCGTTAACTGTTGCCACAAACTTTAAAGGTATCCCCGATATTACTTGCCTATTCACTAATAATACACATATATGACATCTCCGTGGGTATATATTTACGCTGTGTCCTCCTGGATATTCTCGACAAACTTCTGTGCTTCAGCTGGACTTTTAAAGGTGTGGGTGCGATCTTTGTAGGTCACCAGCAGTTTTGCAGGATGAATCAGCCCGTGCCGAATGCCCCGGTTACGCAGCTCCCGGCGCACCGGGTCAAACTGCTTCCTCAGCTGGTGAAGCCCCGTGGCTAAATCCGGGAAAAATCGAACCAGTTTTCCTTTATATTTTATGTCTTTGCTGTTTTTTGCTGCCACCGCGACCGCTTGCTTCTCCCTGTAATCGGCGAACTTCATTATTAATGTTCTCGTGGCGCTCCAGGTTCCCTCACTGGTCCGACCCGGTGTGCTCGCTCGATCTTCACCGTCGCTCCTCGCGCCTGCATATTTAATGCCTCCGGGATCCACTTCTCCAGGAATGTGTACGGGTCTTCTCCTTCGGCCCCCTCCGGCAGCCCGACCAGCCTCAGATTATTTTGTCTGGATCTGGTTTCCAAGTCCAGGAGTTTGTCTTCCATCCCTCTTTGTTTGGACTCCAGCGGGCTCACTTTGGCCTGTAGGCTGGCAACATCCTCTTCTGCACGTGATGTGCGCATCTCCACTTGCGAGATTCGTTCCGTGAACTCACTCATTTCTTTTTTTATATCTCCGATTGCGGTCCCGATTCCATCAAAACGAGTTGTGAACTCATCCCGCATAGCTCCAATGGCAGCCAGGATCTCATCCGCTTTGGATCTCTCCAACTCCGGGTTCCGTTCTCCTTTACCTTCAGCCATGTTGCCAGCCTCAGTTCTTTGGGAACTGCTCCGAGTTTGAAAGTCCGTCAGCTTTGGCTGGTTGTTGGTATCCGGCCTTTGTTTGTTGCCCCTCGGCATTCCTTTTATGTTCTCAAACCCCTTTACCTAAGTTTTGGGGGAGATTGGAGTATTTTCGCAGGATTTAAGTGTCGGGATAGCAGAGCAGTGACTATTGCGTCTGCTCAGGTGGTCGCCATAACCGGAAGCCATCAATAATTTTTTTAAGCTAAATAACACAAGCAAGGTTTTTTCAAATCGTGAATGAGGAGCAGACGAAAAAACGCTGTTTGAAAACCTTTTTGTTGTGACGTAGGACCTACAACAACGAGCCACGAGCTCCTGGTCTGAGTTGGAATCTGGCTCCAAACTGTACGGCTGGATAGCTCCAATTTTGCTACCATGTTTGATGCATCGCTACTGTTAGCTTGGGATTGTGAGCGGCTGTAAGCTAGCAAAAGAGCGTGTGGGTCATTCCAGAATTGGAGGACATTTTGGCTTCAAAATAATAATTATTTATTTGGTGTATAAAACATTTGATACAACCCTGTTACCAACACTGAACAAGCTAAAAAAAAAAGTCCATTATTGATTCTGAAATGGAATTCTTTTCCCATTAAGGTCATTATAATATTCTCTCTGAAGAACTATTTGATGTCACCTATGACTTGATTTGAAATCATTTTAACAACTTTCCAAATCTGTCTCTATCAACTTTTCAAAAACAGCATGTTTGAGAAATGAATTGAGAATTATTATTGTTTATTAAAATGATGTAGTAACAGGGTTGAAATCAGAATAACAAGGCTGAGATCTGGGCACAAGAACGTATTAAAAACACCATTTTCATTGGAGTGTGTCATTAAAGACACGCCCCTCCAGAAAAACCGACTGCTCTTTGAGGAGCAAACAACAACCATGGTTGTCATGGAGGTCACAGCATCCAGCTAGTGGTCCGGTTAGCCTTGGGTCTTCAGCAGTGTGCAGCGATGCAGCAAAAACTTCAACTCCTTCAAAAGCAGAACGTGTTGCTGCTGGACCTCCAAAAACAGCAGCTTTCCTTCTTCTGACTGTTTCTTTTGATGTTTCTCAGCACTGAACCACTATTGACAACTCCACATAGATGAAGGTTTGGACCGATCATCAACGGATGAATCGCATAAACCTGGACTCAACTATATTCAGAAACCACTTTAAGAAATGAAGGCAGCTTGTAGGGTTGCGAGGGACACTTGGGCCTCCAGATGCTGCGGCACCATCTCCAACACCTTGCTGCAGCTTTCTGTCGCCGCCTCCATGTGGCCCAGAGCCTTCAGACACTCAGCAGCACAGAGGCAGAGAAGCTAGAACCTGATTCATATCCTGGAAAGGGGCCAAAGAACTGTCACTTTGTTGTCAAACATGTAGTAGCATTTTTTCAGATCTTCTCCAGTGCTCTACTCTTGGACAACTCTGTTTTTTTCTTGACATGGCCCAAGTCTCCACTTTCCATTTCTGAACTCAACCCATACCAAACCCAGAAAGACCAGATGGAATTCCTCAAAAATCCACTGGAAGCAGAAGAGAGCAATTTCTCACCAACTCTCTCGTTAAAAACTCAAAATTTACAGCAAATTTAAACAATTTAAAGCCTAATGACATTTAAAACAAACATTTATTGCTTAATTTTCAATTTATGACAAGTTTTTCTTTCTTGATTAGAGCTCAAATTTTCTCATTAGTGTGGTTTTCTTTGATTGGCAGGGGGGCCAACTAAAATAAAAACTCACTTTGTCCTGCCCCCAATACTATTTGTGGAAGTGGGCGGGATAAAGTACCACCCCGCCCACTTCAAACTTCATTTCTTTCAGTTCAGAATGCAAATCATGAGATTATTGGTCTTCTGTGTACATTCCTATGAGCTGAGCCCCATTTTTATACAGTCTCTCAAACAAATAAGTAAACAGGATTTCTAATTTCATAAATATTGAACAGTTTGACTTTTTATTAAATGCAGGGAAGGTATTGTGTACATATGTAGTCCAGTTTGACATAATATTGTTTTCTGGACTAAATTCAGACTGAAGAAGTCGTTTTTGATTTCTGAAGGGATTTAACTCAAGACAAGACGAATATTCAGTAACATTTGATCAGGTTTAAGAACAATAGGAAAAGCAAAGGAAAAAAAAACACCACAAATATTTTAACTCTATAGGAGTTCTAGTTTAATGTATTAGCCTATCATACACTAAAGGGGGAATTTCTCTTTCATTTTTACTTCTAATGAATTTAGATGAGATTTAAAAATAAAAATCAAATGCTCGTAATAAAGTTTTATTTACATTTACAAATATTAATAAATCATTAGGAACTAAATCAAATATAACCAGAGATTACTCCAAAAAGTGTTTGTAGTTTTTCCAACACCAACAGTAAAAATCCTCCCAAAAACTTAAAGATGCATTCATAAAACAAATGATCTATTATATTATCACCAAAAGCTCATTTGTTTTCTTGCCTCTTTTTTCAGTGCAGCATTACATCAGATCTAAACACTAAATAAACAACATACTTGACCTATCAAAGGGAAGGGAAGGGGAAGACATGAAATAAAAATGTCTACAATGCAAAAAATAGCTTTACATTATTAACATGCACTGAATATACAAAAGGAACAATCAACCCACCTTTAACAAAACACCACAGCAGAAGACGGAGAAAAAATTAACAAAAACGAGCAGCTGCTAACGGAAAGGGAATTTTCTTACTACCTGATGTGACGTGAAACTTTACCTTGATAAACATTGTTGTCATTTTTTATCGAAATAATACAAAAAAAAATGATTTTGGACTGTTTCATGTATTTAAAATGTCCACATAAAGAAAACTAATAAATAACTTTAAAACATCATACATTATTGGTTTTATATTTAGTCCCTTTCTGTTAGAAGCTGTGTCTCCACTTTCGTTGTTGTGTTTCTAGATTTCTTCATTTGTACCAAGACTGTTTTTGTTATTTGGTATTTGGTAATTCGCACCCTTTGTGTTTCAGTATTTGTTCATCTGTTCCAAGATTGTTTTTAGTGCTTCATGATTTGTTAGTTTGTACCAGATTTGTTGTTGGTTATAACTTAAATGTAAATGTGTCTTGCACCCCGTAATGCCGCCTGGATTTCGCACACGCCACCAGTACGGATTGGATACCAATTTCTGCCTTTCCCTGCAACTGTGATCAGATTTGTTGAAGAATAGTGACATGCATGTGTTGTGAGATGAGTGTGTGTGCTGAAACCAGGGTGTCTGATCTCGTATGCTGCAGGAAGGGGGGGGGGGGGGGAGTGTGTGGAGCGCATAGACGCGCAGTCAGTCACCCTTTTTGGAGTCAAGAAAAAAAGTAATTAAGAAAGTTTATCTTAAAGAACTTAGACTTTTTTTTTGTTTAACCCAATCTGGAGGCTCTGAGGGTTCTAATGAGGAAGTGAACCCTGAAGGAAGATCTCCCTTGCGGCCTCCGACCACAGTCAGAGATCGTACCCCACCCCCCACCCCCCACCCCCCCCACCCGGGAGGAGGGCCACACAGTTTGAGAACATACAAAATAAATGTTCCTTTATTTAATTTATTTATACTTTGCATAAAGGATTATTCACTCTGTACATGTTTTCCCTGCCAGGATTCTTTCTCAAATATTTCCCAGGCAACAGTGCTCAATATTTGGCTGAGAGATCCATTTAACACAGCAGCTGCTGATTTGAGCTCTACTGAGGAGGATCAATTCATTGAAATCACGTCAGACTCCACCCTGAGGATGAAGTTTACAGCACAAACACTCCCTGAATTCTGCTGGGTGTGGTGAGGGAGCATCTTTTAATAGGGTAGAAGGCTGTGGACATACTGTTTCCATATTACGTCCTATCTTTCTGAGATTTTCTACTGTTGCCACTTTGAAAACAAAGAACAGAGCTAGGCTCAATATTGAGCATGACCTGAGAGTTGCAGTAACAAACTTGCAACCTGGTTTTGAAAAGATGTGCAGCACAAAGCAGGCATATTGCAGCCATTGACACACTTTTTTGTTTCTTTTTTGATCCTTGAAGCCAGTGGTAAGACTCTTGCAGAAGTGTTAATCAAATATGGCACGTACCGAGGCGACGCTCTGTCCCCACTACTGTTCTGGATATGACTTTACACCCTCAGCCAAATTGTCAATAGGACTTGCTATGGACAAAGTCAACATAGAAAGAACAATAGCTGACATTGAGGACAGTTATAAGTACCTTGGAACTCCTCAGGAAAATGGCAACCTGGAGCCGGCAACAAGGCAAGTCGTAACAGCCAAATACCTCCAACGAGTAAAGGCCCGTACACACCAGGACCAATTTTGCGCGCGATATTCACAGACGTTTAACGCCTCGTGACTAAACAAAGGGCACCAATGTGAGTGTGCACACCGACGCGAAAAACGCCACGCGTAAAAGCGTCATTTTTTTAAAAAACGCCTCGGGTTCGTTTTTTTGGTTTGACGCGCCGCGTCAAAAACTATACGACCAATGAGAATGGCGCTTTTGGACACGTGTCTGGAGCTTCTGAAGTTACAGTAAAACACAACTTGCTGAGCACACATACGTCACGGCGATGAAGATATACGCCAAGTAGCGTCTACACTGCCGCGAAGAAATAAGACGAAGAAGATGCACTCACTGACGGATATTCTAAAATATCCCCGAAAACGCTCATGATACATTTTCAGCTCTTGTACCAGTTGATAAAACTCCCCATGTTCTTCTCTTCTCGTAACTATGGGATATACGCAAAATCGACATCTTTTCCGGCGTCTTTCATCATTCAACAGAACAATAATTTCTTCATCGCTGGAACTGGAGCTAGAGCTACTGGTGCTGGAAATATTGATCTTTTCTTTGTTTGATTCTGACAAGCGCGTAAATACTTGCTCTCTTTTTCTGAGTGAAAAGCGACTTTAAGAAGCGTAAAGTTGCGCAGCGCCACCTTGTGTACAGGGGGGGTTTCTGTTTTACATTAAGCGCCATCTAACGTCAGGGAATGAAATTGCATGTTCGCTCGGCTCATCGTCAGCGAAAATCGTGTGAACACAAAAAACGTGGCGAAAAACGCTGACGAAAAACGCTGGCGAAAAACGCTGGCGAAAAACGCTGGCGAAAAACGCTGGCGAAAAACGCTGGCGAAAAACGCTGGCGAATATTTGCCCGGGGTGTACAGGCCTTAAGGCAAATCCTGAGAAGCCAAATCAATGGCAAGAACAAGACCCTGGCAGTAAACTGTTACACACTGCCAGTTATCAGATACCCTGCAGGAATAATAAGATGGCCAAAGGAAGAGATACAGCCCACAGATGTTAAGACGCGAAAGCTCCTCTCCAACATGGAGGGTTCCATCTCAAGAGACTGTATGCTAGCCATAAGGAAGGAGGGCAAGGACTAGTTAGCATGGAAGCCACTATCCTGGATGAAACATTCAAGATGCATGAAAACATCAAGGACAAAGCCCCAACTGACAGTGTGCTCAATAATGTCTCAGACGATGGAGTGCAGAGGATGCTGTGCTGGAGGACAGATCGTCATGGGGGGACAAACCCCTGCATGGGATGTACCACCGGACCATTACTGAAGTGGCTGATATTAAGAAGTCCTACCAATGGCTAGAAAGGGCTGGCCTACAGGACAGCACTGAAGCGCTCATCCTGGCAGCTCAGGAACAAGCCCTGAGCACCAGAGCCATAGAGGCTCAGATCTACCACACCAGACAAGACCCAAGGTGTAGGCTATGCAAAGAGGCACCTGGAACAATCCAGCACATAACTGCAGGGTGTAAGATGCTTGCAGGGAAAACATACACAATCAAGTGGCTGGAATAATATACAGAAACATGTTTGGAGAATCTAAACTGGAAACCCCAAGTCAGAGTCTCAAACAGCTTCAAAATTGGTACAGAATGGAGAGCAAAGATCCTGTGGGACTTCCACATACTGACAGGATGGTAATGGTGAACCAAACTGACATTGCAGTGGAAAAAGAACAGAGGAAAGCTGTTGTGGAGGATGTGGTAGAATCAAGTGATGGGAACATCAGGAAGAAGGAACATGAGAAACTAGAGAAATACCAGGGGGTACTCCAGGTGGACTTCATCCACTCCCTGTGCCTTGCCGCTTGTGTGTGTGTATATACCTGTACATACATGTATATGTATGTACACACACGATGAGTTAATGTGTGTGTACATACATATATAGTACAGACCAAAAGTTTGGAAACACATTCTCATCCAAATGAATAGGAAGGTGTCTGTACTGTACATGTATGCACACACACACACACACACACACACACACACACACACACACACACACATTAACTCATTTCTGTGATTCACATGTTCAGTTTGATTTGTATTCTCTCACACAACCCTCTGCATTTATCCGGACTTGGGACCGGCACAAGTGGGCACTGGATTGTTCCCCCTTGTGGTTGCATTACACATTCAAGCCATCATTCACTCATTCATTCCTTTATTTATCCATTCATTCATCCAGCCCATCACAACCACACACACTGTTTTTTTCTTTTTTTTAAACGTTTTTTTTTTACTCATAGTAAACCTAAATAACAAATAAAAAACAAAACTTTTTTTTAAACTTTTTTCTCTTTTAACAAAACACAACAACATTGCTAATAATTACATTTTAGGGTGAACCTGAGCAACATCGGAAAACCCCACAAACATTAATCAAAACTTTTATGTTTTATTTTTTTTATCTTTTAACAAAACGCAACAACATTAATAAATGAATACAATATTTTTTTAAGGGCGAACCTGAGCACCAGGAGAAAACCCAAACAGATTTAACATAAAAAAGGCTTAGTTCTTCATCTATTAACAATAAAAAAATGATAATGATGAAGATTTTTTTTTAAGGGCGAACCTGAGCACCAGGAGAAAACCCAAACAGATTTAACATAAAAAAGGCTTAGTTCATCTATTAACAATAAAAAAAATGATAATGATGAAGATTTTTTTTAAGGGCGAACCTGAGCACCAGGAGAAAACCCACACAGATTTAACACAAAAAAATTAAAAAAAAGTATTTTTTCTTCATCTATTAACAATAAAACAAAATTATATTAATGAAACATTTTTTAAGGGTAAATTTGAGCACCAGGAGAAAATCTGAAAAGATCAAACACAAATAAAAAAAAAAGGTTTTGTTCTTCATCTCTTAACAATTAAAAAAAAGATAAATGATGAATATTTTTTTTAAGGGTGAACCTGAGCACCAGGAGAAAACCCAAGTTTGTTTTGGCTAAAATCTAGATTTCCAGTCTATTTTTATTCTGGCGTTTGCTTGCTGGTGTGAGAGCCTTTTTAAATCTTCTCCACACAGAAATCCTCTGACCATGAGAAGACTCATCTTCCTCTTCATCTGACATTTCTTTCTGGTCATCTGAAGTTTCTTCCTCATCATCTGAAGTTTTTTCTTCTTCATCTGACGTTTCGTCCTCATCATCTGAAGTTTCTTCTTCATCTGACGTTTCCTCTTCAGTCAGTCCAGAATCAGTAGACAGAGAGGTGAGCGAGTCACTGTCTTGATCATCCACAGATGGACTTTGAAGCAGATGTTCAACGGCCTCTGCAGTTTCTGTCAACCTTTCATCTGGGATGACCACAGGAGTGTCGCTCTTGTACTTGCGCCAACTTGCAGGTGTGAGAGCCTTCTTGAATCTCCTCCACAGGGAGATTTTTTCTTTTTTGGGTGGCTCTGGTTGACTGAAAGCATCTGCTTCTTCTCTCAGAGGTCCAGACACAACTGATTCCTCTGTTTCAGGGTCTTTCTCACTGATAAAGGTCCATGGCAGTCCTAAGGCAGTTTTGTCTGTTGTCTCCTCAAGTTTGGCCTTGACTGCACTCCTTCGTTTGGCCAGACGAGTCCTTACAAGGACTGGTTTACAGATCCTCTGTTTTTTGATGGGAGGACATTCTGTTGTGTCCATCTCCATAGGTCTCCTGCGCTTTCTGGAAGGTTCTGCAGTCACTGGTTGTTCAGAAGCAAACACTTGGTCTGAAACTTGGACTTGGACTGGAGCCTGGTCCAAGTTTCGGTCGGTTTCCTCTGTGTTTATTTGATCCACACTGCTGTTGTCTGGAGTTTTTTGGTCAGCCAGAGGTGCGCTGACTGGTTCGCAGGTTTCCAGTTCCTCCGGGGCAGGAATTTTCTTTCCCTTCTTATTTTTACGCTTCTTGCGTTTCTTGGAAGGTTCTGGAACTGCTTGTGGGTCTGAAACTGTAACATCCAATGATGCATCTTTTGTCACATTCTCAGATCTTTCCGGTTGTGGGACACTCTCTTCAAGCAAACCCTCGGTTTGGCCAGCACACTCCACAGGTTGGACAGATGCTTGCAGTGTTGTCATTTCCTCAGAAAGCTCCTCAGCAACATTTTCCCTAGATTCTGTGACAGTCTCTTGGGGAAAGCACTCTGCTGCTGGTGAGTCGGTTTCCTCTGTGTTTATTTGATTCAGACTGATGTTTTCTGGAGTTTTTTGGTCTGCCAGAGGTGCGATGACTGGTTCGCAGGTTTCCAGTTCCTCCGGGGCAGGAATTTTCTTTCCCTTCTTATTTTTACGCTTCTTTCGCTTCTTGGAAGGTTCAGGAACTGCTTGTGGGTCTGAAACTGTAACATCCAATGATGCATCTTTTGTCACATTCTCAGATCTTTCCGGTTGTGGGACACTCTCTTCAAGCAAACCCTCGGTTTGGCCAGCACACTCCACAGGTTGGACAGATGCTTGCAGTGTTGTCATTTCCTCAGAAAGCTCTGCCACCTGGGACTCAAGTTGGTTCGCCAGTGTCATCTCCAACTGCAATTTTGTACACAGTTGATGCTTGAAGCTGGCCTGTTCCTCCAGATCCTGCTTGACTTTTTGGGCTTTTGCCTTCATCAACCGTTTGCAATGTTGGAGTTCTTTTTCACGTCTTTGTCTGAGTCGGCGTTTTTCTTCCAAGGCCACTTCCATGTCTTGCAGCAACTCCCAGTGCAGGACACAGCTCTCCTCAGTGGCAATTCTTCTCTGTTTCAGTTCAGATAACTGCTCATTCCTGTCGTACAGTTTATTCAGTAAAAGGTCCCGTTCTCGGATCAGAGCAGACAAATCCTTTTTGACAGACGGGCCTTTTGGTTTTTCCTCATCAGACATTTTCTGAACTTGTGGAACCTCTGGAGGTTTGGTTTCAGAGGCCACAGGTTTAGTCGATTTGCCCTTTTTTTTCATGTTTCTGAGGTGTAAGTCGAAAATGAAAAAATGAAATGAAGTGAAAATGTAAATGTGAGAACCGATTTAAAACCACTATGTGTGAAATCTCTTGAGATCTTTGAGTCTCTGTTGTGTTCTGAAACAGGACTCTTGACTTATATTTAAGAACTTTTTGGCCACTGCCCAGTGATGTCATTTGATGATGTAATTACATCAAATGATGTCAAACGACGTAATGTGACGTCAAATGACATCATTGTGTCTTTCATCACAGATGATGTCATTTGACGTCATTGTGTCTTTCATTGGGGATGAAAGAGCCGACTCCTACTCAGGAGAACCAAAGCATTTAGCCAATTAGCCGAGGCCTGTACCATTACTTGAAATTTAGAAGGGCGCGGGGGGGTCGACTGTAGTGGTATAGTCCAGGTAAACACGTGGAGACTCGTATTGAAAAGCTCGCGTGTGGGGAAACAGCAGCTTCTGGAAGCATTTTGGTGATTTTGGAGATGAAAACGCTAAGCTGGGTTCGTGAAATGAAAACCAAACTTCTGGAAAGATTTTGGAACCGCCCATCCATCCATGCGGCTGCAGGAGAGAAGACAGGTGAAATGCAGCCATGCAGATTTCCTGAAAACTGCAGGTAGACCACGTTCTTCTGCGACACAAACTGGTCTTTTCCAGACCTTAAACCTCATTTTTAGAAGCCCCAATCAAAGAACCTGTTTCTGTTTTTAAAGGTTTCTATCAGTTTGTCAATTCTAAAGTCAAGTAAAAACTAAGACTTCAATGGAAAAACCCCAAACTCTGTCAGAAGCTTTTGCTTGTTAATCAGAAGATGAAACTAAAACAATTCGGTGCTTTAACCAGAAGAGAGAAGCATTTAGCTTCATGCAGTTGTCCTGAAGTTCTTATCAATAATTTTTTTAAGCTAAATAACACAAGCAAGGTTTTTTCAAATCGTGAATGAGGAGCAGACGAAAAAACGCTGTTTGAAAACCTTTTTGTTGTGACGTAGGACCTACAACAACGAGCCACGAGCTCCTGGTCTGAGTTGGAATCTGGCTCCAAACTGTACGGCTGGATAGCTCCAATTTTGCTACCATGTTTGATGCATCGCTACTGTTAGCTTGGGATTGTGAGCGGCTGTAAGCTAGCAAAAGAGCGTGTGGGTCATTCCAGAATTGGAGGACATTTTGGCTTCAAAATAATAATTATTTATTTGGTGTGTAAAACATTTGATACAACCCTGTTACCAACACTGAACAAGCTAAAAAAAAAAGTCCATTATTGATTCTGAAATGGAATTCTTTTCCCATTAAGGTCATTATAATATTCTCTCTGAAGAACTATTTGATGTCACCTATGACTTGATTTGAAATCATTTTAACAACTTTCCAAATCTGTCTCTATCAACTTTTCAAAAACAGCATGTTTGAGAAATGAATTGAGAATTATTATTGTTTATTTAAATGATGTAGTAACAGGGTTGAAATCAGAATAACAAGGCTGAGATTTGGGCACAAGAACGTATTAAAAACACCATTTTCATTGGAGTGTGTCATTAAAGACACGCCCCTCCAGAAAAACCGACTGCTCTTTGAGGAGCAAACAACAACCATGGTTGTCATGGAGGTCACAGCATCCAGCTAGTGGTCCGGTTAGCCTTGGGTCTTCAGCAGTGTGCAGCGATGCAGCAAAAACTTCAACTCCTTCAAAAGCAGAACGTGTTGCTGCTGGACCTCCAAAAACAGCAGCTTTCCTTCTTCTGACTGTTTCTTTTGATGTTTCTCAGCACTGAACCACTATTGACAACTCCACATAGATGAAGGTTTGGACCGATCATCAACGGATGAATCGCATAAACCTGGACTCAACTATATTCAGAAACCACTTTAAGAAATGAAGGCAGCAATTTCATAAATATTGAACAGTTTGACTTTTTATTAAATGCAGGGAAGGTATTGTGTACATATGTAGTCCAGTTTGACATAATATTGTTTTCTGGACTAAAGTCAGACTGAAGAAGTCGTTTTTGATTTCTGAAGGGATTTAACTCAAGACAAGACGAATATTCAGTAACATTTGATCAGGTTTAAGAACAATAGAAAAAGCAAAGTAAAAAAAATACCACAAATATTTAAACTCTATAGGAGTTCTAGTTTACGGAGCCCGTGTCCTGACATTAAGATATAAAAATATATCTTGTTCCCACAGATTAATATCTCGTTCCCACAGGTTATTATGTCGTTCGCACGAAATACTATTCCGTTCCCACAAGATACTATTCCGTTCCCACAAGATACTATTCCGTTCCCTCAAAATACTATTCCGTTCCCTCGAAATGATTAACTCGTGCGAACGCAATAATTATGTCGTTCGAACGCAATAATTAATCCGTTCGAACGCAATAATTATTCACGTCATAAGTCATTCACGCGGATATGCTCTTTGTACGCCGGCAAAAGCCGCTTTCAGCTGTAACTTCCGTGTCTCTGTGACCCATATTCGTTCAAAAAAGGAACATGAAAAACAAAAATGATCACTTTATTACCGTCTCAATGAATATAAGAAAAATATCAAAAGATTTATGATAACTAGGCTGCTTTGTCAAACGATAGCTCCTGCTAGGCTAGCTCCGCCGCAGAGCTCTCTGTTTGATCATGTATGCCGGCATTTGGGCAACTGGCTGGTCTGTTGTCAGACAGCTGATATTGTAGTTTAGGGTCGAATAGGAATAATAATATTCAGGACTTGTCTTTTATTAACTTTAGCAGTCAGTCGCTTTACATTCGAAGGCTATTAGGCTACATGCTAACTGACTAGCCGATCATTTCCTGTTATTAATTTACGTCATAGATTTACAGCAGATACCTTCACATTTCTGTCTGTGTGTGTCTCATTACATTGCATTGAAGACACGGAGGATGTTTAGAGAACAGATTTATTTATTTTAAAAAGCACAGAAGCATCCATCGTATTCACGTTCACATCATGGTACGCCCTCAGTCATCTTGCTGCAAAAGCCGCTTCCTGCCGCTACTTCCGGTCTCTGTGAGCATTCAATAGGGGGTAAAAATAAAAGCAAGAATGGTCGATCTGTTATTTTCTCGATGACAATCTGAAAAATATCATATTAAGCTGGCTGCTTCGCCGAAAGCACTTACCTTTAGCTTGTAGCATAACAACAATGGCAGTACGTCACGTTTCCCAGAATGCTTTCCTGCCAATCATTGGCCAATCACCGTGTCCCTGTGACCAAGGTCTAACAACAAGACCAATGGTTGGCCGCAAAGCATTCTGGGAAACGTGACGTACTGCCATTGTTGTTATGCTACAAGCTAAAGGTAAGTGCTTTCGGCGAAGCAGCCAGCTTAATATGATATTTTTCAGATTGTCATCGAGACAATAACAGATCGACCATTCTTGCTTTTATTTTTACCCCTATTAAATGCTCACAGAGACACGGAAGTAGCGGCAGGAAGCGGCTTTTGCAGCAAGATGACTGAGGGCGTACCAGATCATCATGTGAATGAACGTGAATACGATGGATGCTTTGTGCTTTTTGAAATAAATAAATCTGTTCTCTAAACATCCTCCGTGTCTTCAATGCAATGTAATGAGACACACACAGACAGAAATGTGAAGGTATCTGCTGTAAATCTATGACGTAAATTAATAACAGGATCAATGATCGGCTAGTCAGTTAGCATGTATCCTTATAGCCTTCGAATGTAAAGCGACTGACTGCTAAAGTTAATAAAAGACAAGTCCTGAATATTATTATTCCTGTTCGACCCTAAACTACAATATCAGCTGTCTGACAACAGACCAGCCAGTTGCCCAAATGCCGGCATACATCAAAGAGCTCTGCGGCGGCGCTAGTAGTAGCCTAGCAGGAGCTATCTTATGACAAAGCAGCCTAGTTATCATAAATCTATTGATATTTTTCTTATATTCATTGAGACGGTAATAAAGTGATCATTTTTGTTTTTCATGTTCCTTTTTTGAACGAATATGGGTCACAGAGACACGGAAGTTACCGCTGAAAGCGGCTTTTGCCGGCGTACAGAGAGCATATCCGCGTGTATGACTTATGACGTGAATAATTATTGCGTTCGAACGGATTAATTATTGCGTTCGAACGACATAATTATTGCGTTCGCACGAGTTAATCATTTCGAGGGAACGGAATAGTATTTTGAGGGAACGGAATAGTATCTTGTGGGAACGGAATAGTATTTCGTGCGAACGACATAATAACCTGTGGGAACAAGATATTAATCTGTGGGAACAAGATATATTTTTATATCTTAATGTCAGGACACGGGCTCAGTACTAGTTTAATGTATTAGCCTATCATAAACTAAAGGGGGAATTTCTCTTTCATTTTTACTTCTAATGAATTTAGATGAGATTTAAAAATAAAAATCAAATGCTCGTAATAAAGTTTTATTTACATTTACAAATATTAATAAATCATTAGGAACTAAATCAAATAGAACCAGAGATTACTCCAAAAAGTGTTTGTAGTTTTTCCAACACCAACAGTAAAAATCCTCCCAAAAACTTAAAGATGCATTCATAAAACAAATGATCTATTATATTATCACCAAAAGCTCATTTGTTTTCTTGCCTCTTTTTTCAGTGCAGCATTACATCAGATCTAAACACTAAATAAACAACATACTTGACCTATCAAAGGGAAGGGAAGGGGAAGACATGAAATAAAAATGTCTACAATGCAAAAAATAGCTTTACATTATTAACATGCACTGAATATACAAAAGGAACAATCAACCCACCTTTAACAAAACACCACAGCAGAAGACGGAGAAAAAATTAACAAAAACGAGCAGCTGCTAACGGAAAGGGAATTTTCTTACTACCTGATGTGACGTGAAACTTTACCTTGATAAACATTGTTGTCATTTTTTATCGAAATAATACAAAAAAAAATGATTTTGGACTGTTTCATGCATTTAAAATGTCCACATAAAGAAAACTAATAAATAACTTTAAAACATCATACATTATTGGTTTTATATTTAGTCCCTTTCTGTTAGAAGCTGTGTCTCCACTTTCGTTGTTGTGTTTCTAGATTTCTTCATTTGTACCGAGACTGTTTTTGTTATTTGGTATTTGGTAATTCGCACCCTTTGTGTTTCAGTATTTGTTCATCTGTTCCAAGATTGTTTTTAGTGCTTCATGATTTGTTAGTTTGTACCAGATTTGTTGTTGGTTATAACTTAAATGTAAATGTGTCTTGCACCCCTTAATGCCGCCTGGATATCGCACACGCCACCGGTACGGATTGGATACCAATTTCTGCCTTTCCCTGCAACTGTGATCAGATTTGTTGAAGAATAGTGACATGCATGTGTTGTGAGATGAGTGTGTGTGTGTGTGTGTGCTGAAACCAGGGTGTCTGATCTCGTATGCTGCAGGAAGGGGGGGGGGGTGAGTGTGTGGAGCGCATAGACGCGCAGTCAGTCACCCTTTTTGGAGTCAAGAAAAAAAGTAATTAAGAAAGTTTATCTTAAAGAACTTGGACTTTTTTTTGTTTAACCCAATCTGGAGGCTCTGAGGGTTCTAATGAGGAAGTGAACCCTGAAGGAAGATCTCCCTTGCGGCCTCCGACCACAGTCAGAGATCGTACCCCCCCCCCCCCCCCCCCAGGGAGGAAGGCCACACAGTTTGAGAACATACAAAATAAATGTTCCTTTATTTAATTTATTTATACTTTGCATAAAGGATTATTCACTCTGTACATGTTTTCCCTGCCAGGATTCTTTCTCAAATAATCCCAGGCAACAGTGCTCAATATTTGGCTGAGAGATCCATTTAACACAGCAGCTGCTGATTTGAGCTCTACTGAGGAGGATCAATTCATTGAAATCACGTCAGACTCCACCCTGAGGATGAAGTTTACAGCACAAACACTCCCTGAATTCTGCTGGGTGTGGTGAGGGAGCATCTTTTAATAGGGTAGAAGGCTGTGGACATACTGTTTCCATATTACGTCCTATCTTTCTGAGATTTTCTACTGTTGCCACTTTGAAAACAAAGAACAGAGCTAGGCTCAATATTGAGCATGACCTGAGAGTTGCAGTAACAAACTTGCAACCTGGTTTTGAAAAGATGTGCAGCACAAAGCAGGCATATTGCAGCCATTGACACACTTTTTTGTTTCTTTTTTGATCCTTGAAGCCAGTGGTAAGACTCTTGCAGAAGTGTTAATCAAATATGGCACGTAGCGAGGCGATGCTCTGTCCCCACTACTGTTCTGGATATGACTTTACACCCTCAGCCAAATTGTCAATAGGACTTGCTATGGACAAAGTCAACATAGAAAGAACAATAGCTGACATTGAGGACAGTTATAAGTACCTTGGAACTCCTCAGGAAAATGGCAACCTGGAGCCGGCAACAAGGCAAGTCGTAACAGCCAAATACCTCCAACGAGTAAAGGCCCGTACACACCAGGACCAATTTTGCGCGCGATATTCACAGACGTTTAACGCCTCGTGACTAAACAAAGGGCACCAATGTGAGTGTGCACACCGACGCGAAAAACGCCACGCGTAAAAGCGTCATTTTTTTAAAAAACGCCTCGGGTTCGTTTTTTTGGTTTGACGCGCCGCGTCAAAAACTATACGACCAATGAGAATGGCGCTTTTGGACACGTGTCTGGAGCTTCTGAAGTTACAGTAAAACACAACTTGCTGAGCACACATACGTCACGGCGAAGAAGATATACGCCAAGTAGCGTCTACACTGCCGCGAAGAAATAAGACGAAGAAGATGCACTCACTGACGGATATTCTAAAATATCCCCGAAAACGCTCATGATACATTTTCAGCTCTTGTACCAGTTGATAAAACTCCCCATGTTCTTCTCTTCTCGTAACTATGGGATATACGCAAAATCGACATCTTTTCCGGCGTCTTTCATCATTCAACAGAACAATAATTTCTTCATCGCTGGAACTGGAGCTAGAGCTACTGGTGCTGGAAATATTGATCTTTTCTTTGTTTGATTCTGACAAGCGCGTAAATACTTGCTCTCTTTTTCTGAGTGAAAAGCGACTTTAAGAAGCGTAAAGTTGCGCAGCGCCACCTTGTGTACAGGGGGGGTTTCTGTTTTACATTAAGCGCCATCTAACGTCAGGGAATGAAATTGCATGTTCGCTCGGCTCATCGTCAGCGAAAATCGTGTGAACACAAAAAACGTGGCGAAAAACGCTGACGAAAAACGCTGGCGAAAAACGCTGGCGAAAAACGCTGGCGAAAAACGCTGGCGAATATTTGCCCGGGGTGTACAGGCCTTAAGGCAAATCCTGAGAAGCCAAATCAATGGCAAGAACAAGACCCTGGCAGTAAACTGTTACACACTGCCAGTTATCAGATACCCTGCAGGAATAATAAGATGGCCAAAGGAAGAGATACAGCCCACAGATGTTAAGACGCGAAAGCTCCTCTCCAACATGGAGGGTTCCATCTCAAGAGACTGTATGCTAGCCATAAGGAAGGAGGGCAAGGACTAGTTAGCATGGAAGCCACTATCCTGGATGAAACATTCAAGATGCATGAAAACATCAAGGACAAAGCCCCAACTGACAGTGTGCTCAATAATGTCTCAGACGATGGAGTGCAGAGGATGCTGTGCTGGAGGACAGATCGTCATGGGGGGACAAACCCCTGCATGGGATGTACCACCGGACCATTACTGAAGTGGCTGATATTAAGAAGTCCTACCAATGGCTAGAAAGGGCTGGCCTACAGGACAGCACTGAAGCGCTCATCCTGGCAGCTCAGGAACAAGCCCTGAGCACCAGAGCCATAGAGGCTCAGATCTACCACACCAGACAAGACCCAAGGTGTAGGCTATGCAAAGAGGCACCTGGAACAATCCAGCACATAACTGCAGGGTGTAAGATGCTTGCAGGGAAAACATACACAATCAAGTGGCTGGAATAATATACAGAAACATGTTTGGAGAATCTAAACTGGAAACCCCAAGTCAGAGTCTCAAACAGCTTCAAAAGTGGTACAGAATGGAGAGCAAAGATCCTGTGGGACTTCCACATACTGACAGGATGGTAATGGTGAACCAAACTGACATTGCAGTGGAAAAAGAACAGAGGAAAGCTGTTGTGGAGGATGTGGTAGAATCAAGTGATGGGAACATCAGGAAGAAGGAACATGAGAAACTAGAGAAATACCAGGGGGTACTCCAGGTGGACTTCATCCACTCCCTGTGCCTTGCCGCTTGTGTGTGTGTATATACCTGTACATACATGTATATGTATGTACACACACGATGAGTTAATGTGTGTGTACATACATATATAGTACAGACCAAAAGTTTGGAAACACATTCTCATCCAAATGAATAGGAAGGTGTCTGTACTGTACATGTATGCACACACACACACACACACACACACACACACACACACACACACACACACACACACATTAACTCATTTCTGTGATTCACATGTTCAGTTTGATTTGTATTCTCTCACACAACCCTCTGCATTTATCCGGACTTGGGACCGGCACAAGTGGGCACTGGATTGTTCCCCCTTGTGGTTGCATTACACATTCAAGCCATCATTCACTCATTCATTCCTTTATTTATCCATTCATTCATCCAGCCCATCACAACCACACACACTGTTTTTTTCTTTTTTTTAAACGTTTTTTTTTTACTCATAGTAAACCTAAATAACAAATAAAAAACAAAACTTTTTTTTAAACTTTTTTCTCTTTTAACAAAACACAACAACATTGCTAATAATTACATTTTAGGGTGAACCTGAGCAACATCGGAAAACCCCACAAACATTAATCAAAACTTTTATGTTTTTTTTTTGTATCTTTTAACAAAACACAACAACATTAATAAATGAATACAATATTTTTTATATAAAAAAGGCTTAGTTCTTCATCTATTAACAATAAAAAAAATGATAATGATGAAGATTTTTTTTAAGGGCGAACCTGAGCACCAGGAGAAAACCCACACAGATTTAACACAAAAAAATTAAAAAAAAGTATTTTTTCTTCATCTATTAACAATAAAACAAAATTATATTAATGAAACATTTTTTAAGGGTAAATTTGAGCACCAGGAGAAAATCTGAAAAGATCAAACACAAATAAAAAAAAAAGGTTTTGTTCTTCATCTCTTAACAATTAAAAAAAAGATAAATGATGAATATTTTTTTTAAGGGTGAACCTGAGCACCAGGAGAAAACCCAAGTTTGTTTTGGCTAAAATCTAGATTTCCAGTCTATTTTTATTCTGGCGTTTGCTTGCTGGTGTGAGAGCCTTTTTAAATCTTCTCCACACAGAAATCCTCTGACCATGAGAAGACTCATCTTCCTCTTCATCTGACATTTCTTTCTGGTCATCTGAAGTTTCTTCCTCATCATCTGAAGTTTTTTCTTCTTCATCTGACGTTTCGTCCTCATCATCTGAAGTTTCTTCTTCATCTGACGTTTCCTCTTCAGTCAGTCCAGAATCAGTAGACAGAGAGGTGAGCGAGTCACTGTCTTGATCATCCACAGATGGACTTTGAAGCAGATGTTCAACGGCCTCTGCAGTTTCTGTCAACCTTTCATCTGGGATGACCACAGGAGTGTCGCTCTTGTACTTGCGCCAACTTGCAGGTGTGAGAGCCTTCTTGAATCTCCTCCACAGGGAGATTTTTTCTTTTTTGGGTGGCTCTGGTTGACTGAAAGCATCTGCTTCTTCTCTCAGAGGTCCAGACACAACTGATTCCTCTGTTTCAGGGTCTTTCTCACTGATAAAGGTCCATGGCAGTCCTAAGGCAGTTTTGTCTGTTGTCTCCTCAAGTTTGGCCTTGACTGCACTCCTTCGTTTGGCCAGACGAGTCCTTACAAGGACTGGTTTACAGATCCTCTGTTTTTTGATGGGAGGACATTCTGTTGTGTCCATCTCCATAGGTCTCCTGCGCTTTCTGGAAGGTTCTGCAGTCACTGGTTGTTCAGAAGCAAACACTTGGTCTGAAACTTGGACTTGGACTGGAGCCTGGTCCAAGTTTCGGTCGGTTTCCTCTGTGTTTATTTGATCCACACTGCTGTTGTCTGGAGTTTTTTGGTCAGCCAGAGGTGCGCTGACTGGTTCGCAGGTTTCCAGTTCCTCCGGGGCAGGAATTTTCTTTCCCTTCTTATTTTTACGCTTCTTGCGTTTCTTGGAAGGTTCTGGAACTGCTTGTGGGTCTGAAACTGTAACATCCAATGATGCATCTTTTGTCACATTCTCAGATCTTTCCGGTTGTGGGACACTCTCTTCAAGCAAACCCTCGGTTTGGCCAGCACACTCCACAGGTTGGACAGATGCTTGCAGTGTTGTCATTTCCTCAGAAAGCTCCTCAGCAACATTTTCCCTAGATTCTGTGACAGTCTCTTGGGGAAAGCACTCTGCTGCTGGTGAGTCGGTTTCCTCTGTGTTTATTTGATTCAGACTGATGTTTTCTGGAGTTTTTTGGTCAGCCAGAGGTGCGCTGACTGGTTTGCAGGTTTCCAGTTCCTCCGGGGCAGGAATTTTCTTTCCCTTCTTATTTTTACGCTTCTTTCGCTTCTTGGAAGGTTCTGGAACTGCTTGTGGGTCTGAAACTGTAACATCCAATGATGCATCTTTTGTCACATTCTCAGATCTTTCCGGTTGTGGGACACTCTCCTCAAGCAAACCCTCAGTTTGGCCAGCACACTCCACAGGTTGGACAGATGCTTGCAGTGTTGTCATTTCCTCAGAAAGCTCTGCCACCTGGGACTCAAGTTGGTTCGCCAGTGTCATCTCCAACTGCAATTTTGTACACAGTTGATGCTTGAAGCTGGCCTGTTCCTCCAGATCCTGCTTGACTTTTTGGGCTTTTGCCTTCATCAACCGTTTGCAATGTTGGAGTTCTTTTTCACGTCTTTGTCTGAGTCGGCGTTTTTCTTCCAAGGCCACTTCCATGTCTTGCAGCAACTCCCAGTGCAGGACACAGCTCTCCTCAGTGGCAATTCTTCTCTGTTTCAGTTCAGATAACTGCTCATTCCTGTCGTACAGTTTATTCAGTAAAAGGTCCCGTTCTCGGATCAGAGCAGACAAATCCTTTTTGACAGACGGGCCTTTTGGTTTTTCCTCATCAGACATTTTCTGAACTTGTGGAACCTCTGGAGGTTTGGTTTCAGAGGCCACAGGTTTAGTCGATTTGCCCTTTTTTTTCATGTTTCTGAGGTGTAAGTCGAAAATGAAAAAATGAAATGAAGTGAAAATGTAAATGTGAGAACCGATTTAAAACCACTATGTGTGAAATCTCTTGAGATCTTTGAGTCTCTGTTGTGTTCTGAAACAGGACTCTTGCCTTATATTTAAGAACTTTTTGGCCACTGCCCAGTGATGTCATTTGATGATGTAATTACATCAAATGATGTCAAACGACGTAATGTGACGTCAAATGACATCATTGTGTCTTTCATCACAGATGATGTCATTTGACGTCATTGTGTCTTTCATTGGGGATGAAAGAGCCGACTCCTACTCAGGAGAACCAAAGCATTTAGCCAATTAGCCAAGGCCTGTACCATTACTTGAAATTTAGAAGGGGGCGGGGGGGGGGGGGGGGGGTGACCGTAGTGGTATAGTCCAGGTAAACACGTGGAGACTCGTATTGAAAAGCTCGCGTGTGGGGAAACAGCAGCTTCTGGAAGCATTTTGGTGATTTTGGAGATGAAAACGCTAAGCTGGGTTCGTGAAATGAAAACCAAACTTCTGGAAAGATTTTGGAACCGCCCATCCATCCATGCAGCTGCAGGAGAGAAGACAGGTGAAATGCAGCCATGCAGATTTCCTGAAAACTGCAGGTAGACCACGTTCTTCTGCGACACAAACTGGTCTTTTCCAGACCTTAAACCTCATTTTTAGAAGCCCCAATCAAAGAACCTGTTTCTGTTTTTAAAGGTTTCTATCAGTTTGTCAATTCTATAGTCAAGTAAAAACTAAGACTTCAATGGAAAAACCCCAAACTCTGTCAGAAGCTTTTGCTTGTTAATCAGAAGATGAAACTAAAACAATTCGGTGCTTTAACCAGAAGAGAGAAGCATTTAGCTTCATGCAGTTGTCCTGAAGTTCTTATCAATAATTTTTTTTTTTTGCCACATTCTTTTTATTGAATTTTCAAAGTCATAAAAAAATACATAAACACAATTTACAATTATAAATTTCACTTGAGTCAGACATTACAAAAATTACAACTTTATCAACAGTTTTTAGGTAATGCTTTCTCTTATTCACAGTCTTTTTTTAAACCCCCCCCCCCCCCCCCCCAATAACAAGAGTGGCTCTCCTTGGATATTGACAAAATGAAGAATATAACCTTAACACACTTAAAATTAAGAGAAGAAAAAATAATAAATAAATAAAAAAAAAAACAAAAAAAACAGAGGTCTGTGTACCATCCAAATTAACAATCAACATTCTATTCCAGAGGATCCATATTCTTTACAAAGTGTATGAAAGGTTGCCATATATTTTCAAATTCTTCTACTTTGTCTTTCAAAATATATGTAATTCTTTCTAAAGGGACCCCTGACAGCATTTGTTGGAACCATTGGTTTATGCTTGGACTGTGAGTGTTTTTCCAGCGTTTAGCAATACACATTTTAGCATGAATCAAGCTGAGATTTATAAACGCCCTCTCATCTTTGTTGTAGTGATGTATTTTAGGAAATATACCTAATAAGAAAAGCTTTGGTTCGAGTGGGATCTGTTTTAAAGTAATTTTCTCTATTGTGACTTTCACCTCTTCCCAAAAAGTTTGTATACATTTGCATTCCCAAGTACAGTGGAAGAATGTTCCTTTCATTTCCATACATTTGGAGCAAACATCTGGTATATTTCTGTTATATTTATTTAAATCCGCTGGTGTTACATATGTACGCATCAACCATTTGTATTGTGTTAATTTTAGTCTTGAGTTAATTGACACCTTTTGAGCTGCAGCACAAGCAGCCTCCCATTCCTCATTTGTAATTTGTTTTTGGAGATCTTCTTTCCAAGCATTTACTTTGTATTGTGAACTTTCATTTGAATTTGACAAAAACAGATTATAAAACTCAGAAATGGCACCTTTTTTGGAACTGTCTCTCACCATGAACTTTTCTAAAATTGAGCTTGGTGGTTTATTGAGGGTCTTCTGTGTTTTCCTAACAAAGTTTCTGACCTCGAGAAATTTATAAAAATGTTTTTTGCTTAACTCATATTTATTTTTTAATTCTTCAAATGACATCATGATATCAGAATCTGGAGAATATAAGTCCCGGATGGCGGAAAGACCCTTTGCTGCCCATATTTTAAAGGTGGCATCCGCTCTACCTGGGGTGAAGAATTTGTTCCCCCAAATTGGGCTGTATTGTGATAGTGGTTGAGTTTGGTTCATGTAATTTAAGACTCTGAACCATATGTGTATCATGTGTTTAAGAATTGGGTTCTTTGTCTCTTTGCGCAGTTTTTTTGAGGTGTTTGAGTTAAGAAATAATGGGAGGGGCAGCTTTAGATCATGGGATTCCATTTCAACCCAATGAGGTGTATTTTTGACTGTAAAATGAAACATTATAGATCTAATCTGTGCAGCCCAGTGGTACCATTCAATGTTTGGACTTTTTAGTCCTCCTCTGTCAAAGGGAAGATATAGTAACGTCAGACGGAGTCTTGCTTTTTTGTTGTTCCATATAAACCTGGCGAAAAGTTTCTTTAGTTTTGAAAATAAGTCTAGAGGTGGTGGCAGGGGTATGTTTTGAAAAAGATAAATCAGTTTTGGGAGTACACTCATCTTTAATATATTTATTCTTCCCATTATTGAAATTGGTAGTGTCATCCATTTCTCTATGGAGCTGTTTATCTTTTCCATTAAAGGATCATAATTTGATTCTACTACCTGTTCTACTCTTGGTCTGATGTTAATTCCCAGATATTTGAAATTGTCAACTACATTAAATTGGATAATTTCAGAAGTTGGATTTTTTCTTTCTTCTTCATTAAGTAATAAAATAGAGGATTTTGTTTGGTTAACCCTGTATCCAGAGACATCACCATATTTTCTGATTATTTCCATTAAAGAAGGTATTGATTTTCTTAATTGAGAGAGAAACACAATCACATCATCTGCATATAAAGCTATTTTGTGTTCAACTGAACCCACCGTGATTCCATGTAACCCAGTGTGGGATCGTATTGCTACTGCTAGTGGTTCGATTGCCATTGTGAATAGCAAAGGTGACAATGGACACCCCTGCCTGCAGCCTTTTGTTGTGTTTATTGACTGTGAAGTGTTTCTGTTAGTCAAGATTTTTGCCTTGGCATTTTTATATATGATCTGGACCCAAATTTTAAAGTTGGTTCCACAGCCAAATTTGTCCATAACCTTAAAAAGAAAAGGCCAATGGACCTTATCAAAGGCCTTTTCAGCATCTAGTGCCAATAAACCTGTTTCTGCTTTATTTGTGTTATAATGAATAATATTTAAAACCCTTCTCATGTTGTGAAATCCTTGCCTTCCAGATATAAAGCCATTTTGGTCTCTATCAATAATGCTTGGCAACGTATTCTGTAGTCGTGTTGCCAAGAGTTTACAGATTATCTTAAGGTCAGCGTTTAACAAACTTATTGTTCTAAAATTTTCACATTTATTTGAGGGTTTTCCTGGTTTAGGTAATAGAATTATCAACGCACTGTTCATTGATGGGGGGAGATTGTTATTTCTAAATGCTTCTTGGAGCATTTCAAATATGGGTGTTATTAGTTTATTTTTAAATTCTTTATACAAATCAACTGGGAGACCATCTGGACCTGCTTTTTTTCCTGATTTGAGACTATCAATAGCATGTCCAATCTCCTCTTTGCTGATTTCCAGATTTAAAGCCTCTCTTTTGTCATCAGATATAGGTGGAATGGTTAACTGATCTAAGAAATTGTTTATGTTTTCAGTATTTGTTTTCTCTTCTGCATTGTATAACTCACTATAGTATTCTCTAAATGCTTCATTAATTTCAGTGGGATTTACAAGAGTTGTGTCATTTGATATAATAGATGTTATTGGTGTTTTAAACTCCAATTGTTTTATCTGCCAAGCCAGCAGTTTGCCTGCCTTATCACCTTGATCATAGAAGGATTGTTTCAGCCTTAAGAGACTTGCTGCTGCTCGACCAGCTGATTGTTTATTATATTCTGCTCTTAAAGTTGCTAACTCGTTTATCAGTTGCAAATTATTTTCTTTGTTGACCTTTTCCTGAAGCGTTTTAATCTTGTGTTCCAACTGTTGTCTCTCCCCTCTCCACTTTTTTGATTTTGAACCTGTATAGCTAATGATGTGACCTCTAAGAACCGCTTTGAAAGCTTCCCATCTTATACATGCAGACGTCTGCGCCGTGTTTAATTTGAAATACTCATCAATATGTTTTCCTATATATTTGATAAATTCTTTGTCCTGTAACCATTTATCCTGGAAATGCCACCGGGGTGGGTCTTTAATAATATTTTTATCCATATATACTAAACAACATGGAGCATGGTCTGAGATCACAATGGACTCATAAAAACAACTGTTAATTTTATGACATAATTCTAAAGAGATTAGGAAATAATCAATCCTGGAAAATGTCTTATATTTACTAGAGTAGCAGGAGTAGCCCTTATCATTAAGATTTAATTCTCTCCATATGTCTAGTAAGTTCAACTCTTTAATATAACCTTGAATAACCGTTCTGCATTTATTGTGAGATTGATCTGTTCCTGTTGATCTGTCTATTTTAGGGTCTAGAGTACAGTTAAGGTCACCTGCTATGATATATTGTCCTGTGAGTGACGCTATTGTAAGAAAAACATCCTCAAAAAAATTAGCATCATCTATGTTAGGGCCATAAACATTTACAAAACATAAATCCTCTGAAAGTAATTGACCTTGAATGATTAGATATCTTCCCCATTTATCTTTTATTATATTTTTTACTTCAAAAGGAACTGTATTACGGATTAATATCATAACTCCTCTTGCATTAGAGGAAAATGGGGCTGTTATACACTGCCTTGCCATCTTCTTTTAATACTTTTCAAATCTTTATCAAGAAGATGAGTTTCCTGCAGAAATACCACCTGACCATCCATATCTTTTATTCTGTTCATAACTTGTTTAACTTTGTTTGGGTTTTGAAGACCTCTGCAGTTCCATGAAACAAACTTAATTTTTACTTCTTGTGTCATTTTCAACTACGACATACATATTAACTTGACACTTTTTTGTAGAGAGGCACAGAAAACCCTGGATGCTTGAACATGCATCAAAACAAATCCCCTTTCCCTTTGTTTAAATAAGAAAACCCTCCCCCTCCCCCCTGAAAGTCGTCTCCCGTTATCGCCTTGGACCGTTCCACGCCTGCGAGGATCGGTCCTTCCACTCACCATCGTCTTTGTTTGAACACTGGTGCTATCTCGTGTAGTAACACTCCATGATCTACCCTGAAATGTTTTCTAAAAGATTTATTCACTGATTATTTTCCACTTATCTTCATTATCTTCAACATGGTCTTTCCCTCCCCCGTTAACTGTTGCCACAAACTTTAAAGGTATCCCCGATATTACTTGCCTATTCACTAATAATACACATATATGACATCTCCGTGGGTATATATTTACGCTGTGTCCTCCTGGATATTCTCGACAAACTTCTGTGCTTCAGCTGGACTTTTAAAGGTGTGGGTGCGATCTTTGTAGGTCACCAGCAGTTTTGCAGGATGAATCAGCCCGTGCCGAATGCCCCGGTTACGCAGCTCCCGGCGCACCGGGTCAAACTGCTTCCTCAGCTGGTGAAGCCCCGTGGCTAAATCCGGGAAAAATCGAACCAGTTTTCCTTTATATTTTATGTCTTTGCTGTTTTTTGCTGCCACCGCGACCGCTTGCTTCTCCCTGTAATCGGCGAACTTCATTATTAATGTTCTCGGTGGCGCTCCAGGTTCCCTCGCTGGTCCGACCCGGTGTGCTCGCTCGATCTTCACCGTCGCTCCTCGCGCCTGCATATTTAATGCCTCCGGGATCCACTTCTCCAGGAATGTGTACGGGTCTTCTCCTTCGGCCCCCTCCGGCAGCCCGACCAGCCTCAGATTATTTTGTCTGGATCTGGTTTCCAAGTCCAGGAGTTTGTCTTCCATCCCTCTTTGTTTGGACTCCAGCGCGCTCACTTTGGCCTGTAGGCTGGCAACATCCTCTTCTGCACGTGATGTGCGCATCTCCACTTGCGAGATTCGTTCCGTGAACTCACTCATTTCTTTTTTTATATCTCCGATTGCGGTCCCGATTCCATCAAAACGAGTTGTGAACTCATCCCGCATAGCTCCAATGGCAGCCAGGATCTCATCCGCTTTGGATCTCTCCAACTCCGGGTTCCGTTCTCCTTTACCTTCAGCCATGTTGCCAGCCTCAGTTCTTTGGGAACTGCTCCGAGTTTGAAAGTCCGTCAGCTTTGGCTGGTTGTTGGTATCCGGCCTTTGTTTGTTGCCCCTCGGCATTCCTTTTATGTTCTCAAACCCCTTTACCTAAGTTTTGGGGGAGATTGGAGTATTTTCGCAGGATTTAAGTGTCGGGATAGCAGAGCAGTGACTATTGCGTCTGCTCAGGTGGTCGCCATAACCGGAAGCCATCAATAATTTTTTTAAGCTAAATAACACAAGCAAGGTTTTTTCAAATCGTGAATGAGGAGCAGACGAAAAAACGCTGTTTGAAAACCTTTTTGTTGTGACGTAGGACCTACAACAACGAGCCACGAGCTCCTGGTCTGAGTTGGAATCTGGCTCCAAACTGTACGGCTGGATAGCTCCAATTTTGCTACCATGTTTGATGCATCGCTACTGTTAGCTTGGGATTGTGAGCGGCTGTAAGCTAGCAAAAGAGCGTGTGGGTCATTCCAGAATTGGAGGACATTTTGGCTTCAAAATAATAATTATTTATTTGGTGTATAAAACATTTGATACAACCCTGTTACCAACACTGAACAAGCTAAAAAAAAAAGTCCATTATTGATTCTGAAATGGAATTCTTTTCCCATTAAGGTCATTATAATATTCTCTCTGAAGAACTATTTGATGTCACCTATGACTTGATTTGAAATCATTTTAACAACTTTCCAAATCTGTCTCTATCAACTTTTCAAAAACAGCATGTTTGAGAAATGAATTGAGAATTATTATTGTTTATTAAAATGATGTAGTAACAGGGTTGAAATCAGAATAACAAGGCTGAGATCTGGGCACAAGAACGTATTAAAAACACCATTTTCATTGGAGTGTGTCATTAAAGACACGCCCCTCCAGAAAAACCGACTGCTCTTTGAGGAGCAAACAACAACCATGGTTGTCATGGAGGTCACAGCATCCAGCTAGTGGTCCGGTTAGCCTTGGGTCTTCAGCAGTGTGCAGCGATGCAGCAAAAACTTCAACTCCTTCAAAAGCAGAACGTGTTGCTGCTGGACCTCCAAAAACAGCAGCTTTCCTTCTTCTGACTGTTTCTTTTGCTGTTTCTCAGCACTGAACCACTATTGACAACTCCACATAGATGAAGGTTTGGACCGATCATCAACGGATGAATCGCATAAACCTGGACTCAACTATATTCAGAAACCACTTTAAGAAATGAAGGCAGCTTGTAGGGTTGCGAGGGACACTTGGGCCTCCAGATGCTGCGGCACCATCTCCAACACCTTGCTGCAGCTTTCTGTCGCCGCCTCCATGTGGCCCAGAGCCTTCAGACACTCAGCAGCACAGAGGCAGAGAAGCTAGAACCTGATTCATATCCTGGAAAGGGGCCAAAGAACTGTCACTTTGTTGTCAAACATGTAGTAGCATTTTTTCAGATCTTCTCCAGTGCTCTACTCTTGGACAACTCTGTTTTTTTCTTGACATGGCCCAAGTCTCCACTTTCCATTTCTGAACTCAACCCATACCAAACCCAGAAAGACCAGATGGAATTCCTCAAAAATCCACTGGAAGCAGAAGAGAGCAATTTCTCACCAACTCTCTCGTTAAAAACTCAAAATTTACAGCAAATTTAAACAATTTAAAGCCTAATGACATTTAAAACAAACATTTATTGCTTAATTTTCAATTTATGACAAGTTTTTCTTTCTTGATTAGAGCTCAAATTTGCTCATTAGTGCGGTTTTCTTTGATTGGCAGGGGGGCCAACTAAAATAAAAACTCACTTTGTCCTGCCCCCAATACTATTTGTGGAAGTGGGCGGGATAAAGTACCACCCCGCCCACTTCAAACTTCATTTCTTTCAGTTCAGAATGCAAATCATGAGATTATTGGTCTTCTGTGTACATTCCTATGAGCTGAGCCCCATTTTTATACAGTCTCTCAAACAAATAAGTAAACAGGATTTCTAATTTCATAAATATTGAACAGTTTGACTTTTTATTAAATGCAGGGAAGGTATTGTGTACATATGTAGTCCAGTTTGACATAATATTGTTTTCTGGACTAAATTCAGACTGAAGAAGTCGTTTTTGATTTCTGAAGGGATTTAACTCAAGACAAGACGAATATTCAGTAACATTTGATCAGGTTTAAGAACAATAGGAAAAGCAAAGGAAAAAAAAACACCACAAATATTTTAACTCTATAGGAGTTCTAGTTTAATGTATTAGCCTATCATACACTAAAGGGGGAATTTCTCTTTCATTTTTACTTCTAATGAATTTAGATGAGATTTAAAAATAAAAATCAAATGCTCGTAATAAAGTTTTATTTACATTTACAAATATTAATAAATCATTAGGAACTAAATCAAATATAACCAGAGATTACTCCAAAAAGTGTTTGTAGTTTTTCCAACACCAACAGTAAAAATCCTCCCAAAAACTTAAAGATGCATTCATAAAACAAATGATCTATTATATTATCACCAAAAGCTCATTTGTTTTCTTGCCTCTTTTTTCAGTGCAGCATTACATCAGATCTAAACACTAAATAAACAACATACTTGACCTATCAAAGGGAAGGGAAGGGGAAGACATGAAATAAAAATGTCTACAATGCAAAAAATAGCTTTACATTATTAACATGCACTGAATATACAAAAGGAACAATCAACCCACCTTTAACAAAACACCACAGCAGAAGACGGAGAAAAAATTAACAAAAACGAGCAGCTGCTAACGGAAAGGGAATTTTCTTACTACCTGATGTGACGTGAAACTTTACCTTGATAAACATTGTTGTCATTTTTTATCGAAATAATACAAAAAAAAATGATTTTGGACTGTTTCATGTATTTAAAATGTCCACATAAAGAAAACTAATAAATAACTTTAAAACATCATACATTATTGGTTTTATATTTAGTCCCTTTCTGTTAGAAGCTGTGTCTCCACTTTCGTTGTTGTGTTTCTAGATTTCTTCATTTGTACCAAGACTGTTTTTGTTATTTGGTATTTGGTAATTCGCACCCTTTGTGTTTCAGTATTTGTTCATCTGTTCCAAGATTGTTTTTAGGTCTTCATGATTTGTTAGTTTGTACCAGATTTGTTGTTGGTTATAACTTAAATGTAAATGTGTCTTGCACCCCGTAATGCCGCCTGGATTTCGCACACGCCACCGGTACGGATTGGATACCAATTTCTGCCTTTCCCTGCAACTGTGATCAGATTTGTTGAAGAATAGTGACATGCATGTGTTGTGAGATGAGTGTGTGTGCTGAAACCAGGGTGTCTGATCTCGTATGCTGCAGGAAGGGGGGGGGGGGGGGGGGAGTGTGTGGAGCGCATAGACGCGCAGTCAGTCACCCTTTTTGGAGTCAAGAAAAAAAGTAATTAAGAAAGTTTATCTTAAAGAACTTAGACTTTTTTTTTGTTTAACCCAATCTGGAGGCTCTGAGGGTTCTAATGAGGAAGTGAACCCTGAAGGAAGATCTCCCTTGCGGCCTCCGACCACAGTCAGAGATCGTACCCCCCCCACCCCCCACCCCCCCCACCCGGGAGGAGGGCCACACAGTTTGAAAACATACAAAATAAATGTTCCTTTATTTAATTTATTTATACTTTGCATAAAGGATTATTCACTCTGTACATGTTTTCCCTGCCAGGATTCTTTCTCAAATATTTCCCAGGCAACAGTGCTCAATATTTGGCTGAGAGATCCATTTAACACAGCAGCTGCTGATTTGAGCTCTACTGAGGAGGATCAATTCATTGAAATCACGTCAGACTCCACCCTGAGGATGAAGTTTACAGCACAAACACTCCCTGAATTCTGCTGGGTGTGGTGAGGGAGCATCTTTTAATAGGGTAGAAGGCTGTGGACATACTGTTTCCATATTACGTCCTATCTTTCTGAGATTTTCTACTGTTGCCACTTTGAAAACAAAGAACAGAGCTAGGCTCAATATTGAGCATGACCTGAGAGTTGCAGTAACAAACTTGCAACCTGGTTTTGAAAAGATGTGCAGCACAAAGCAGGCATATTGCAGCCATTGACACACTTTTTTGTTTCTTTTTTGATCCTTGAAGCCAGTGGTAAGACTCTTGCAGAAGTGTTAATCAAATATGGCACGTACCGAGGCGACGCTCTGTCCCCACTACTGTTCTGGATATGACTTTACACCCTCAGCCAAATTGTCAATAGGACTTGCTATGGACAAAGTCAACATAGAAAGAACAATAGCTGACATTGAGGACAGTTATAAGTACCTTGGAACTCCTCAGGAAAATGGCAACCTGGAGCCGGCAACAAGGCAAGTCGTAACAGCCAAATACCTCCAACGAGTAAAGGCCCGTACACACCAGGACCAATTTTGCGCGCGATATTCACAGACGTTTAACGCCTCGTGACTAAACAAAGGGCACCAATGTGAGTGTGCACACCGACGCGAAAAACGCCACGCGTAAAAGCGTCATTTTTTTAAAAAACGCCTCGGGTTCGTTTTTTTGGTTTGACGCGCCGCGTCAAAAACTATACGACCAATGAGAATGGCGCTTTTGGACACGTGTCTGGAGCTTCTGAAGTTACAGTAAAACACAACTTGCTGAGCACACATACGTCACGGCGAAGAAGATATACGCCAAGTAGCGTCTACACTGCCGCGAAGAAATAAGACGAAGATGCACTCACTGACGGACATTCTAAAATATCCCCGAAAACGCTCATGATACATTTTCAGCTCTTGTACCAGCTGATAAATCTCCCCATGTTCTTCTCTTCTCGTAACTATGGGATATACCCAAAATCGACATCTTTTCCGGCGTCTTTCATCATTCAACAGAACAATAATTTCTTCATCGCTGGAACTGGAGCTAGAGCTACTGGTGCTGGAAATATTGATCTTTTCTTTGTTTGATTCTGACAAGCGCGTAAATACTTGCTCTCTTTTTCTGAGTGAAAAGCGACTTTAAGAAGCGTAAAGTTGCGCAGCGCCACCTTGTGTACAGGGGGGGTTTCTGTTTTACATTAAGCGCCATCTAACGTCAGGGAATGAAATTGCATGTTCGCTCGGCTCATCGTCAGCGAAAATCGTGTGAACACAAAAAACGTGGCGAAAAACGCTGACGAAAAACGCTGGCGAAAAACGCTGGCGAAAAACGCTGGCGAAAAACGCTGGCGAATATTTGCCCGGGGTGTACAGGCCTTAAGGCAAATCCTGAGAAGCCAAATCAATGGCAAGAACAAGACCCTGGCAGTAAACTGTTACACACTGCCAGTTATCAGATACCCTGCAGGAATAATAAGATGGCCAAAGGAAGAGATACAGCCCACAGATGTTAAGACGCGAAAGCTCCTCTCCAACATGGAGGGTTCCATCTCAAGAGACTGTATGCTAGCCATAAGGAAGGAGGGCAAGGACTAGTTAGCATGGAAGCCACTATCCTGGATGAAACATTCAAAATGCATGAAAACATCAAGGACAAAGCCCCAACTGACAGTGTGCTCAATAATGTCTCAGACGATGGAGTGCAGAGGATGCTGTGCTGGAGGACAGATCGTCATGGGGGGACAAACCCCTGCATGGGATGTACCACCGGACCATTACTGAAGTGGCTGATATTAAGAAGTCCTACCAATGGCTAGAAAGGGCTGGCCTACAGGACAGCACTGAAGCGCTCATCCTGGCAGCTCAGGAACAAGCCCTGAGCACCAGAGCCATAGAGGCTCAGATCTACCACACCAGACAAGACCCAAGGTGTAGGCTATGCAAAGAGGCACCTGGAACAATCCAGCACATAACTGCAGGGTGTAAGATGCTTGCAGGGAAAACATACACAATCAAGTGGCTGGAATAATATACAGAAACATGTTTGGAGAATCTAAACTGGAAACCCCAAGTCAGAGTCTCAAACAGCTTCAAAAGTGGTACAGAATGGAGGACTTCCGGTGTTGTCGAATGGAGTAGACGTGTGTGTCCGAGCTCCCCACCTTTATTGACTTCTACTAAGCCACCTAACTAATTAGTTAAAAATTTGCCCTACAACAACTAATTCAACGGATCACCTAAGTAATCATGTCCAAAAAAACCAAAAGAGATGAACAGGAGAAGGAGGAAGCGGCCGGTATTAGCGCATTCACTGCTGTCCTGACTGCTAAGCTAGCGGAAACTAAGTCCGAGCTTCTTGCTGAAATAAAGGACACATACGCAAGGTACGAGGCCAGACTGAGCACTGTTCAGGCCGCAGTTGATGACCATACAGAACGCATTGCCCACTTGGAGCAGTCTGCAGACTCTACTAGCATCGACGTGACGGAGATGAAGACCACGCTTTCAGCCATTGCGGCTGAAAACGCTAAGCTAAAGGCTAAGCTGACTGATCTCGAAGGCCGGAGCCGCCGCAACAACATTCGGATCTTTGGATTACCCGAAAATATTGAAGGGCCTACACCAACAGTTTTTTTTTCGCAGCTGCTTTTTGAAGTGCTTGGTGCTGACGTTCTCTCATCTCCTCCGGAATTAGACCGTGCACACCGCTCACTAGCTGCTAAGCCAGGGCCCGCCGGTAAGCCGCGGCACGTCGTGATATGCTTTCACCGCTTTCAGACTCGTGAGCTGGTGGTGCGGACGGCTCGCAGACTTCGGGGCAATCTCTCCTACAAAGGCTCTCCGATCCATATCGTGGAGGATTACTGCCCGGAGGTTTTGGAGCAGCGCGGCCAGTATCGTGATGTTATGAGGAAGCTTTACCAGCTGGGCCACAAGCCTGCTCTGAGGTACCCAGCTAAGCTGTTTGTCGTGATGGAGGATGGCTCCAGGAAACATCTTCCCTCGGTGAAAGATGCTGCCGATTTTGTCTCTCGTCGCTGCCGAGATGATGGTGACCGGTCCCTTCCTGAATCCAACTAGTAACAATACGTGACCTGTCAAGAAGGCTGTTGCTACTGTCTAAATGACTGCCACCTCAGGACCTAAGCTAGTTATTATTTTTTATTGTATTTTTTATTTTATTTTATATATAAATATTTTTAATTGCTTATTTACTTTTTTCTTTTGAAGTAGCTATAATTATTTTACTCACACTTTTCTAAGGGTAATTTTGACTTCTGTTATTGGGGCAATTATAATGTGCCTTTAAACTTGGGGATTTGGAGGACTTTGGACGAAAGAGGGAAGTCCCGTGGTTAGGTGTTGACACCGTTGTGCAATGGACACTTGTTTCTTCTTTTCATGTATATATGGGGATGTTCAGGCCAAGCTTATTATTTCATTTTATTATTATTATTATTATTATTTTTTTTTCTTCTTTTTTTTTTTTTTTTTTTTTTCTTCGTTTCACTCAGATTTCCTTACAGAGACCAGCCGTGCTCTTCCAACCTACCATGTCCACGCCCATCACTTTAATTAAAGATCTTGTTTGAGGTATGTCTTCTATAAACATAAATAACAGATTCAGACTTATTTCGTGGAATGTGAAGGGGCTGGGGAATGCTACAAAACTGGGGCGAGTAATGACCCACTTAAATCGCCTTAACCCTTGTGCTGTCTTAGGGGGAAAGAAAAGCATGGATTAAAAAAAAGGTAAGGAGGGGGGGTCATTTTAAAAACGCATACCCCCCTTTGGTATTGACCCCAGACAGGTACACCCGGTACACCCTCCCGCAATCGAAGAGGGTCGAGTTCCTGAAAAATTTTTTTTGTACGTTTCAGGCACCCTCTATATCCCCGACTGGTAGAGGGCGCCAAACCCCCCTTTTCTTTTTTGTCCCCGTCCAGCAGAGGCCGCCATTTCTCCATTTTAGTTATACCCCCCGACCACCAGGGGTCTTGTTTTCCACCGTTCATTTCTATACCCTGCCTCTAGGGGTCACTAATACCCCATTCTCTTTTATTGCCCTCAGCCACCAGGGGCGCCACTTATTTAGCAACCACCTTCCTCCCGCTGGTTCGTGGGGTTCGATTGACCCCAAGTTTTTTTTTTTTTTTTTTTGTGTGGCCACTGAGGGGATTGGCGCTGGCTCATGGGGTGCGATTGACCCCAAGTTTTTTTTTTTTTTTTTTTCTTTAGCATTCACTCTTCTCTCATGGCCCACCACCTGGGGTCTCGCTTTACCGGTTCCCTTTCACCCGCTGGCTCATGGGGTGCGATTGACCCCAAGTATTTTTTTTTTTTCTGTAGCATTCACTCTTCTCTCATGGCCCACCACCGGGGGTCTCGTTTTTCCGGTTCCCTTCCACCCGCTGGCTCATGGGGTGCGATTGACCCCAAGTATTTTTTTTTTTTTCTTTAGCATTCACTCTTCTCTCATGGCCCACCACCGGGGGTCTCGTTTTTCCGGTTCCCTTTCACCCGCTGGCTCATGGGGTGCGATTGACCCCAAGTATTTTTTTTTTCTTTAGCATTCACTTTTCTACATCACCCTTGAGGCTTTTCGAAGTGTACTGTTTGTGTTTACGTTTCTTTTTTTTTTATGTGATCAAGAAAGGTCAAGAGAAACAAATGAACAAACCTAAATGGTTTTCTGCTGCTTTTTTTTTTAAAAAAATAACCGGAAGCAATTTCGGCTTCCATAGTTTTCTTCTTCCGTTACTAGCTAGTTAGTTCAAACCAATTTGGTCTCCAGAGAAGATGCTCTGGTTGTTTTTGCTGTCCTGCAGTCTGGTTCTGTCCAATTCCGGACAGACAGTCAACGGTGAGTGGCTCGACCCGTTTGACATGCTAAACTACGAGGCGAGGACCAAAACAATGAAGAACTCTGAGGTTGGTCAACGTGGGATGTTCGTCAAATCCAACTTCTTTGAAACAACTTATTTTTTTTGATATTCAGTTAATCTTACTTGCCCCACAGTCACAAGCCAGCAACACTGGTGCTGCTGATCCGCAGCAAAGGGAGAAGGTAAACCAGCCTGTGGCCCACTGTAACCCACATGTCATGGATCTACAGAAACAGGTTCGTGTTTGAGCTTTCAAAGAGAAACTGATGGTTCCAACTCTGTACGGGGTCTCACGGACCCCGCGAGACAGCGCGAGGTGCCACTGTTTGGTTCCAAATCGGTACGGGGTCGCTGGGACCGTGCGAGACAGCGCGCGGAGCCTGTGTTTCGTTCCAACTCTGTACGGGGTCTCACGGACCCCGGGAGACAGCGCTCGGAGCCTGTGTTTGGTTCCAATTCTGTTCGGGGTCTCACGGACCGTGCGAGACATCGCGAGGTGCCACTGTTTGGTTCCAACTCTGTACGGGGTCGCTGGGACCCCGCGAGACAGCGCGCGGAGCCTGTGTTTCGTTCCAATTCTGTACGGGGTCTCACGGACCCCCGAGACAGCGCGCGGAGCCTGTGTTTCGTTCCAATTCTGTACGGGGTCTCACGGACCCCGCGAGACAGCGCGCGGAGCCACAGTTTGGTTCCAACTCTGTTCGGGGTCTCACGGACCGTACGAGACAGCGCGCGGAGCCTGTGTTTCGTTCCAACTCTGTACGGGGTCTCACGGACCCTGCGAGACAGCGCGAGGTGCCACGGTTTGGGTCCAAATCGAGATGGGGTCGCTGGGACCGTGCGAGACAGCGCGCGGAGCCTGTGTTTCGTTCCAATTCTGTACGGGGTCTCACGGACCCCGGGAGACAGCGCTCGGAGCCTGTGTTTCGTTCCAATTCTGTACGGGGTCTCACGGACTCCGCGAGACAGCGCGCGGAGCCTGTGTTTCGTTCCAATTCTGTACGGGGTCTCACGGACCCCGCGAGACAGTGCGAGGTGCCACTGTTTGGTTACAATTCTGTACGGGGTCTCACGGACCCCGCTAAACAGCGCGCGGAGCCTGTGTTTCGTTCCAATTCTGTTCGGGGTCTCACGGACCGTGTTAGACAGCGCGCGGAGCCTGTGTTTCGTTCCAATTCTGTACGGGGTCTCACGGACCCCGCGAGACAGCGCTCGGAGCCTGTGTTTCGTTCCACTTATGTTCGGGGTCTCACGGACCGTGTTAGACAGCGCGCGGAGCCTGTGTTTCGTTCCAATTCTGTACGGGGTCTCACGGACCCCGCGAGACAGCGCTCGGAGCCTGTGTTTCCTTCCAACTCTGTACGGGGTCTCACGGACCCCGGGAGACAGCGCTCGGAGCCTGTGTTTCGTTCCAACTCTGTACGGGGTCTCACGGACCCCGGGAGACAGCGCTCGGAGCCTGTGTTTCGTTCCAACTCTGTACGGGGTCTCACGGACCCCGCGAGACAGCGCGCGGAGCCTGTGTTTCGTTCCATATCTGTACGGGGTCTCACGGACCCCGCGAGACAGCGCGAGGTGCCACTGTTTGGTTCCAATTCTGTACGGGGTCTCACGGACCACGCGAGACAGCGCGAGGTGCCACTGTTTGGTTACAATTCTGTACGGGGTCTCACGGACCCCGCTAAACAGCGCGCGGAGCCTGTGTTTCGTTCCAATTCTGTTCGGGGTCTCACGGACCGTGTTAGACAGCGCGCGGAGCCTGTGTTTCGTTCCAATTCTGTACGGGGTCTCACGGACCCCGCGAGACAGCGCTCGGAGCCTGTGTTTCGTTCCACTTATGTTCGGGGTCTCACGGACCGTGTTAGACAGCGCGCGGAGCCTGTGTTTCGTTCCAATTCTGTACGGGGTCTCACGGACCCCGCGAGACAGCGCTCGGAGCCTGTGTTTCCTTCCAACTCTGTACGGGGTCTCACGGACCCCGGGAGACAGCGCTCGGAGCCTGTGTTTCGTTCCAACTCTGTACGGGGTCTCACGGACCCCGGGAGACAGCGCTCGGAGCCTGTGTTTCGTTCCAACTCTGTACGGGGTCTCACGGACCCCGCGAGACAGCGCGCGGAGCCTGTGTTTCGTTCCATATCTGTACGGGGTCTCACGGACCCCGCGAGACAGCGCGAGGTGCCACTGTTTGGTTCCAATTCTGTACGGGGTCTCACGGACCACGCGAGACAGCGCGAGGTGCAACTGTTTGGTTCCAAATCGAGACGGGGTCGCTGGGACCGTGCGAAACAGCGCGAGGTGCCTGTGTTTCGCTCCAATTCTGTACGGGGTCTCACGGACCCCGCGAGACAGCGCGCGGAGCCTGTGTTTCGTTCCACTTCTGTTCGGGGTCTAACGGACCGTGCAAACAGCGCGCGGAGCCTGTGTTTCGTTCCAATTCTGTACGGGGTCTCACGGACCCCGGGAGACAGCGGTCGGAGCCTGTGTTTCGTTCCAACTCTGTACGGGGTCTCACGGACCCCGCGAGACAGCGCGCGGAGCCTGTGTTTCGTTCCAACTCTGTACGGGGTCTCACGGACCCCGCGAGACAGCGCGAGGTGCCACTGTTTGGTTCCAATTCTGTACGGGGTCTCACGGACCACGCGAGACAGCCCGAGGTGCAACTGTTTGGTTCCAAACCGAGACGGGGTCGCTGGGACCGTGCGAGACAGCGCGCGGAGCCTGTGTTTCGTTCCAATTCTGTACGGGGTCTCACGGACCCCGCGAGACAGCGCGCGGAGCCTGTGTTTCGTTCCACTTCTGTTCGGGGTCTAACGGACCGTGCAAACAGCGCGCGGAGCCTGTGTTTCGTTCCAATTCTGTACGGGGTCTCACGGACCCCGGGAGACAGCGCTCGGAGCCTGTGTTTCGTTCCAACTCTGTACGGGGTCTCACGGACCCCGCGAGACAGCGCGCGGAGCCTGTGTTTCGTTCCAACTCTGTACGGGGTCTCACGGACCCCGCGAGACAGCGCTCGGAGCCACAGTTTGGTTCCAATTCTGTTCGGGGTCTCACGGACCGTGCAAGACAGCGCGCGGAGCCTGTGTTTCGTTCCAATTCTGTACGGGGTCTCACGGACCCCGCGAGACAGCGCGCGGAGCCTGTGTTTCGTTCCAATTCTGTTCGGGGTCTCACGGACCGTGTTAGACAGCGCGCGGAGCCTGTGTTTCGTTCCAATTCTGTACGGGGTCTCACGGACCCCGCGAGACAGCGCTCGGAGCCTGTGTTTCGTTCCACTTATGTTCGGGGTCTCACGGACCGTGTTAGACAGCGCGCGGAGCCTGTGTTTCGTTCCAATTCTGTACGGGGTCTCACGGACCCCGCGAGACAGCGCTCGGAGCCTGTGTTTCCTTCCAACTCTGTACGGGATCTCACGGACCCCGGGAGACAGCGCTCGGAGCCTGTGTTTCGTTCCAACTCTGTACGGGGTCTCACGGACCCCGGGAGACAGCGCTCGGAGCCTGTGTTTCGTTCCAACTCTGTACGGGGTCTCACGGACCCCGCGAGACAGCGCACGGAGCCTGTGTTTCGTTCCAACTCTCTACGGGGTCTCACGGACCCCGCGAGACAGCGCGAGGTGCCACTGTTTGGTTCCAATTCTGTACGGGGTCTCACGGACCACGCGAGACAGCGCGAGGTGCCACTGTTTGGTTCCAAATCGAGACGGGGTCGCTGGGACCATGCGAGACAGCGCGAGGTGCCTGTGTTTCGCTCCAATTCTGTACGGGGTCTCACGGACCCCGCGAGACAGCACGCGGAGCCTGTGTTTCGTTCCACTTCTGTTCGGGGTTTAACGGACCGTGCAAACAGCGCGCGGAGCCTGTGTTTCGTTCCAATTCTGTACGGGGTTTCACGGACCCCGCGAGACAGCGCGCAGAGCCTGTGTTTCGTTCCAATTCTGTTCGGGGTCTAACGGACCCCGCGAGACAGCGCACGGACCCACTGTTTGGTTCCAGTCGGCGTTGGGTCTCACGGACCCCGCGAGACAGTGCGCGGAGCTACTGTTTAGTTTTAGTTAGTGTTGGGGTCGAACGGACCTACAAGAGAGCGTGTGGAACTATTTTTTTTTTTTTTTAGTATACATTTTTAGCAGATTTTCACTGAGACTCTTTTTGTGAGAGATTAAGGTCCAAAGCTTCCTCTGATGGTCTGAGTCTCAGAACTCAGGTCAGTGTCCCTAAACTTGGGTCGGAGCCTCTTTGTAAGCCCCCTTGTATCTAACGCTACAACTAATTTTGTTTCTTTTGGTATTTGGTAAGTAAATACCATCGACTTCTGCTGACTTTTCCAACACACTCTTGTTTTGTTTTTGTTTTTCTTTTTGAGTAGAGCTGCATGAAGGTTCTTTGGACCGTTTCATTTCCACCCCACTCTGTTGGTGCTACGGCGAGCGGGAGGTCTGGGTCATCAAAGTAACGTCACAGCAGACAGCTCTGGCTGCCATTCCTTGTATATGGTATTCACTTCATTTAACCTGTGTATATGCTGACCAAAATCATGTAACCTTTGTGTGTGGTAATCACTTTATCTAACGTGTATATACTGACCATTATACGATTAAAAATGTACACACCAATGTATTTTTTTTTTAATTTTTCAATCTTTAAAAACCGAGATTGTGTGATGTATCCAATAATTAGAAAAATATCTCTTCAAATAGTCATGTTGGGACAAAACCCATGAGCAAAAAAGAAAGCGAATATGCAACGTTGAGGTTCCAGTTTGACTTTTATTCGAACAAGGCAAAAAAAAACTGTACAGTAGGCATCAGGGAACAAGCTCTATTGAGTTATCATGGAACTGGCATCTATACAACATGAGCAGTTAGCCATTTTGTTCAACATCCTACATCCTACTCCGTTTTTGGGAGCTCTCCCTGACCCGGACGATGAGCTCCGCTCTGCGAGACCTCTGAGTGGCAACGAGCCTCGGTAAGTCCTGTCTCTGCGGCGATACTCCCCTGACGACTGGGAAGTCGGTCGAAGGACGGCAATCTCCTCCAGATTGATTCGAAGCCCTCGGAGCAGAGCGTCGCCATCGCCGGACGAAGCTGCTTTTCGTTTCCCACGGACGAGACGGACCCTCGACGGGTCGGCGTGTCGACATCGTGGGCTCGGGCCGCCAGAGCAGAGCCGGGCTCCGATTGCTGGAGATCCCCTCGCGTGGGCTTCGGGGCTCCAGCCGTGGCGTCGCCTTCGTGCGCCTCCGAGCCTCGCTTCAGCATCCAAGGGTGGGCCAGTATGTCTTTCAGCATCGGTCTCTCTTCGGGCGTCCTGCTCAAACACCATTTTATCAGGGCCACGCAGTCCTCAGAGAGGTCTTTTTCGAATCTAAGCTCGCCCAGTAGGAGCTCCCTGTCGTTTCCAAATGGTATGTCCCCGTGCACCATGTCGTACAAAAGAATCCCCAACGACCAAACCTCAGATGGAAGAGCTTTGTAGCATCCTTGTGTGAGCCGTTCGGGGGGCCCATATGCCGCAGTCCCGTGGAACATGTCGTACACTTTGTCGGGTTCAAGAAATTCGGCGGAGCCAAAGTCGATGAGTTTCAGCTCGAGCGTCGTCAGGTCCACCAGCAGGTTTTCGTCTTTTACGTCCATGTGCACAACACCGCGGCTGTGACAGTGGAGCAAGGCCTGGATGACCTGACCTAAAAATTCTCTGGCCGTGTCCTCGCGCAGACGCTTACTGATCGTGATGTATTCGTACAGATCTTGCGTGTTCTCTGGCTTCTCCGTGACTATCACCCAATTATACGGGGTCTTGTAAAAGTCCAGCATGCGGATGATCCCAGGAAACGGAGGGTCTTTGGAGACCATTTCCAAGGCGACAGCTTCGAATGGCTTACTGGTCCCATCAACCTCGCAGCATCTCGTACGCGAGAGCGGGATAATCTTCAGGGCCACGGAAATCCCGTCGCTTCGCCTCTTTCCCAGAAACACTTTGCCGAAGCCCCCCTTGCCCAGGCAAAAGCTGGTCTTCCAGTACTTTTCCATGGCAGAAGGATTGATTTTTCTCTCTCTCGAACTGTCGCGCTCTTCACGGAGCAACTTCCCTCCAGTCTTTGTTAAACTCGCGTAAGGTTACTATGACCTGTCTTGGTTTGCACGGAACAAGTTTTAAAGGGCCTGTGATCCAAATCTTCTGGTCTAGTTTCCGTTTCCGGTCCGCCGCACTCCCGTCAGACTTCAGCGAGGCAGAGTCAGACAGAGAGGGAGAAGGAGGACACTGGAAGAAAAAGAGGAAACGTTAGAAGGTGGGGCCTTCATTCTGAAGGAGGAGGAGGCTGATTGTAAGCCCCCCCACACCCGCTGCAGGGAAAGAGGGAGGGGCAAAGAGGACAGTGAGGTCCAACCACAGAGATTAAGACTCAGTGCAGCGTGGCAGATTTCTACCAAGGGCCCGTGCAAAGCCAGTTGTCACGCTGCAAAGAGCAACACAGAGGAGGGCAATCTTTCCTTTGCATACTCCCCTCTTTTTCCACTTTGCAGAATCTCACAAGGCTTCGTGTTGCTGAACCTGGATCGCACAGCTTAGAGCTCAGGACCACGTAAGTGAGTTCATACTTTAAATCCTAATTGATCAACGGTTGGCTTTTCTCTTTTTTTTTTTTTCTTTTACAAAACAGTCGCCCTTTTCGAGCACAGCTTATCGTACCTCGAAGAGACAAGAGTCTAAAGCTGCCTTTGTCCGGGGTGAATGAGGGTCACTGCTCCAGAGGCGTCTCTGTGTAACATTTCCAGCATGTGTCTCCAGTTGTAGTAGAACGCGGGCTTGTAGCTTCCCACGGAACCTTGAAAGTTGACAAGGAACCCTTGGTAGTCTCTCACCGATACCTCAGGCAGGCCCACGTCTGGTGCGAACTTCACGTTGAAGTAGTACACGGGGTCCGTGCGGGGGGTTTCGAGCCGGAGGCCCTGCGAACCGCACATCTGCGAGACCGCGGCGGACTGATTAAACAGCAGGCACAGGACGCAGCAGGAAGGCTGCGGCACGATGTTCGGCTCGCCGTCGCCCGAGCGCTGCACCTTATCTCGTTCCAGAACATATTGCTTGTAAGCCTCTGGGGACATCAGAGTCGTCAAGGGGCCCGTCCGCACGTTGACCAGCATTCCTTTGCAGGAGTTGCGATTAGCGCACCAAGGGAGCCCTCTGTCATTCAGCATCTCCGTGAGCAGGGCCCTGTCGTACGTGTTACGGGCCAGGGCTCGTCCAGGCACCGCGCGCTCCGCGAAAGATGCCATGAGCGGTTTCGGGTTCCTGGCCAGCAGCTCCAACACGGCCAGCACGGGGGTGCAGCGTGGGCACATGGGATTGGGGTCGCCGTTTGCCTCGCACGAGCATCTGCCCGGCCGAGGCTCGCACTCCGGGAAGAGGACGGCGAGGTCGGCAGACGACAGGTGTCTTCTCTCTGCCGCACGCTCCAAGACGCGAGCCTTGATCAGCTCCCTGCCGTCTGAGACTTTGCCCTCGTCCAAACATGGGGCGTCCGAGGGAGGCTCCGCAGCCCGTCGACCCGGATCCGCCGCTTCGCACCAGAGGGAGCGACGCGCGGATGGCTTCCCGCGAGGCACGGGTTTTGAGCACAGCGAGCAGGCGACGCCCTTCTCTCGGACCCCGTCCGAACAGCCCGGGCACATCCAGAGGCAACATGGTTTCTCGACGAGTCCTGCAAAACAGGCGCACGTGGAACAGATGAACCCGCGGAGGGACGGGCAGCTGCTGAAGTGAGGCTCCGTCAGGTACCAGTGTGGGTCATTCACGAAACAGGTCTCGCACACCCTGGCTTCGCAAGGACATCGGAGCTTGACGCCGGCTCTGCTCCTTTGCTTGCTGCCTTTGACCAAGGTCACCAGACACGACAGGCACTTTGCGCACCCCGACCGCTTGTCGACCCTCGCTCTGCCGACCTTGGACGCTCCGCCGACGTAGCTGATCGTGGAAACTCTCCTGTATAGATTCGTAGACTTGAGAGCGGCCTCCACTGAGGCCTTCTGACGCTTTCTTTTACACTCCATCAACAGTTCGACGGGTACCCTCCCTGCAAAGGCGTCGTGAGGGCCCTCTCGAGGAGCTTCCCCCTCTCCTCGCGACATCGTCGACATAACACCCGTGGCCCCCTCCGCCGTCCGAGGAAGCTCAGTCCACGATGGAAGCGAAGCGGGAGCTGTGCTGCTCCCTGTACAGGGCCTTGGCGCTAGACCCCGTGCCAGTGATCGGCGGCGTGCTGTACGCCCCCGGAACTGAAGGCGTGAGCCTGAGGTCTCTCGGAGAGGGCACGACCAACTGCTCCCACCACAGGTTCAACTTTAGGCATGCAGTGGACGCGTTGCTGCGACATGGCACGAAAGAAGGGCCCTGCACTTGCGCGCAACGGATTAGCGCGTCCGCGGAACAGCGCTACAGAGGGGGGGACGGCGCAGATGTTCCGAACCCCGAACGCCGCCGACGGTGCGCCACCAAACCGGGCGGGCAGGGCTCCTCCCGCGAAATCGCCAGAGCCCAGTCCCAAGTCCTGTGGGCGTACGAAATGGAGCCGGTGGCAGCGGCGTACAGGTGGCTGATGTGCAACCGGAGCGCGAGATACCCCAAATGCTGCGACTCTGTGTTGGTCTACCAGGTAGACCGTTCCAGGACCCTGCCTCCGGGACTGTACGTGTACAAATCACGCCCATCCCACTTCGGATGCACCGCAGAGAGACCCCTCTGTGTGGTGGACCAGTTTAATTTTCGTGTCCAGAGACGGGGACCGGTTTCGGTGGAGGAAGAGCCGCATTGCTTCGAGAGTGCGCTGCCCAAGGAGATAACCCTGGAGCTCTTCCCGGGCCGCGACAACTTCAGCGCCCTGTACGTGATAGGGCGCGCCATCACGGCACCCACGCCCGAATACGGAAACAGGCTTTTCGGAGAAGCCCTGGCGCTCGACCTGGTGTCTCCGGAGTCATGCGAGAAAGCCGTCGCCTGCAAGCACCACCTGATCGGCATGAGAACGGAGCAAGCCTGCGTGATAGACCTCCGCTGGAACTCCTTCGACGTGATGAGCGCTTGCATGAAGGCGGTTCCGAAGATCAGGGGAATGCAGGCGGTGGTCTGGTCCAACCACGTGCCCGACCCTGTGAAGATCGAGTCCGATGTGCTGGCCTGGCTCTTCGGGTACGTCACCGCGCTGCCCGCGGCCGTCCGCAGCGTAGACTACAAAAACGAGAGTCTCGGCGTGCGCTACATCATCGTAGACGTGGATGGTTTTTCGGGGACTCTGCCCGAGCCACCCGAGGGTGAAGCCTCCTGCTTCGCGCACACGTACTTCGAGGGAGATGTCGGGCTCGCCGCGGCGGCCATCGGTGAGCTCCCAGAGGCCTCGAGCAGGATGGGCTCCCCGCGGGCAGGATCTCCCGCTTTCTGGTACGAGCTGCCGGCATCCCTGGGCACCCTGAAGCCCACGCCTTTCAGCAGCGGCTCCAGGTCTCGCCGTGTGTGTGAGCCGCAAGGCTTTCGGGACCAGTTCAGGACCTGGGCTCTCGGGAAGACGGACGGGGCTTGCTGCCTCGCCATAGCCGTGCAACACACCCTGTACTACCACGCGAGAGACAGAGAGTACAGACTGATGGTAACGCACACAGTGTTGGACGGCGACACCTCGCTGAACATTTACAAACTGTGACGCCGAGTCAAGATGACAGGGGGGCGCTCGTGATGCTTACATGGCGGGCGTCACGTGAGGGATATTAACAGACTTTTCAGACTTTTCTTCGAAGCGCGAAGCGATCCAGTGAAAAGGACGAGGCAAAGTTATAAAAACGCAGTGAAAAAAAAAAAACTAACCGCGTCTGTGACAAATCATAATCATTATCATCATCATCATCATCATCTGAGTCCTTTCCTCTGTCTCTCACCCCTGCCCAACCATTCCTCTGTGTTATGTTTTTTTTGTCAGTTGCGCAGCTGAGCCCATGGATCCAAAGGACGGCGTCTCCAAGTGGCTGGTGGCAGCCGCAGCACTGCACGCAGGTGCTCTGGAACTCCACGTTGACCGAGACTGCTTCGACTGCGTCGAAGAGGCCATCTGTTACCTCTGCAATCGGGCTACGTGGGAGATTCCACCGGGGGAGCGGGACCGCCTCGCAGCAGAGCGCAGAGATTACTTCTACCACCCGCAAGACCTAAGGGGCTCGATCGGACTAAGTTCGTTTTTCGTCTCAGGCCAGTGCAAATATTGTCAACTGTGCAGAGGGGTGAAAATACGTTTCGAACCATCGTTGTGTCGCCACGTGCTGGAGGTGGAAGATCGCTGCGATAACCGCGCACCGCAAGAAGTGGGGCTGAACCTGCGGCGGTTGGAACACTTGGCCACCCTCCACACTCCGTACTTCGTAATGCTCTTCGTCAGCCTGGCCAAAAGGAGGCGCTACACGTTTTACAGATCCCCCGGCGAGTTGAGGGACGTCGCCAGGCACCTACTTCTAGCGCTAGGTCCCGACGCATCCCGGCGCTCGCCTCACGACCCAGAAGAGGAGCTTCACCTTCATGCCAGCATCCTCAAGCTCTGGTGGAGATATCAGGACAAGCAGAGCACCAGGCTAGGCGTTTCGATTCCCTACTACTTCAACCTGGGCTCGGAGCTGGAGAGCTGGTCGTGGACCCCGTCGACCGACCGCTTCGAGCTGAGGATGCCCGAACCCCTCTACGGCTTCGTGAGGAACCATTGCCTGTTTCACGAGCTGAGGGCCGCGCCCGGACCCGAAATGACGAGCCAAAGGACACAGAGTAAGCCGCTGGTGAGGGTGCGCGAGGTGCGCACCTCGCTCCACGGGGACGTCTCCGTCGTCCTGAGTGTGTTGGTTTCCAACAAACACCTGGAGCAAACCTTGCACGAAGCCGCGAGGGCTTACGAGAACCAATGCAGAGCGAGGCGGATGGTCAGGCTGAAAGACGAAGGACAGGTCTTTTCGCCGGGGGTCGGGCAGCACTACCCGCAGCTCGATTGCATCGCGCTGGAGCAAGCGGGAGGAGCGCCGTCGACTGTCATGCACGTGGTGACAACGTCGGGGGCCGGGTGGCTGCCGCTCCACAGCTGGCTGAGGGAGACCCGAGGAAAGCAGGTCCGCGACGTCGTGGTCCGCAGAGCGCTGGTCTGCGTGTTGGACTCCCTGAGAGACCTCCGCTCCACCGATCGCCATCCTTGCAGAGTTCTGTACCAGAACGCAAAGGATGACGACTCTCACAGCCGCACCTCCAAGCTCTCATGCGCCTTCGTCATCCACCGACACACAGGGGAGACAATGTCGCTGCTCCCCTTAGTTTCCATGCCCGGGCTTTACAGGGCCTCTGCGCTGACCGACGACGAAGACAGTTTTCGTGCCGCGTGCTCCAACTTGGCGCTGAGCGTGCTGCGCGCCGGAGCGCTCCCGGACGATGGCTCGACAACGGAGGCCGCCATCTCTGAGTTTTGCAGGACGGGCATGGCGGACGCTCACCTCTGGTCCACGGTGCTGGATTGCCTCGGGAGACCGCCGCGGTCCGAAGAGACGGGGCGCTGGCCGCGGGCCACGTGGCTGGGGCCCGGGTCCAGGGATCGCAGCTCTTTGAGAGAGCGGTTCGACTGGTTGACGCGGTGCGACGGGGCCGCAGCGGCGCCCGGGCTCGCCTGCATGATAGAGGTCCTGAAGGAGGACGAGTTGTCCTCGCTGGGGCCAGCGAGGAGGACACTGGAGCGCTGTAAGACCCTGGCGGAAATTCTGTCTTGCCAGGCTTCGGGACGCGCCCGTGCCACCAGTCCAGCCCGAACCAAGACCGGCAGGAGGAAGCGCAAGAGTAACACGCTGAGCAATCCGCACGTCACAAAAAGCATGACGATGGATCCCTGTCAGCCGCTTTTTCCAGAGGCATCCCAGTCCGCGAGCCAGCGGACGCTGGAAGAATGCTGCGGCCTGGAGCACATTATGAAGATGAGCAGCGATCTGACAAGGGAACTGGCTCTCTCTCGCGGGTCGTCGAGCGAACCTTCGAGCAAGCCGCGGACCGTGACCTACCTAGACGCGGACGTGAACCCCGTGAACGAGGGCCTCCTCTCTGCGGAATGGGAGAGATTGACAGACTGTGACAGAGGCTGCCACAGTTCGCCCAGTGCCAAGGTCGAAAAGCGGGACGCCCTCGCCGAGCTGCAGGACTTCGGACTTTGCGACGAGGACGAGGCGAGCTCCCTTCGCTCGACCGGCTCCCTCCACACGGCAGGCTCCCTCCACACGGCAGGCTCCCTGGACTGCATTGTGACAGACAACACTACGAATCTCTTCTTCGCCAGAACTGACATCGACAATTTCCAGAGCAGCGACATGGTGTACAGAGTCTTACAAGAGTCCTTTTACCCCGAGCAGAGCACGAGTGCGGACACGACTCTAACCCTTCTTCGCCTAAAATCGGAGGACCCCTTGCCAGAGACGACCCGGTGCGACGGAGAAGAGGCGCTCGTCGCTTCGGGAGGACTCAACCCCTCGGGAAGCGCAGATAGGCAGTCGCTTCAGGGCCCCATCCGAATGGAGGACAGTCGCGGCGAGGAGGACAGTCTCAGCTCGGCCAAACGCGAGCGGGTGCAGAAGGCTAATTGCATGAGATGGAGGTCCAGAGGGCTCTCGCGGCGGGAGAGGCAACTGTCAGACTGCGCCCGCTTTCACCCCGTCACTTACCTGGTTTCGAGGGACATAACCGATTTGATCAGCAACCTCACCGTGAAACGTCACTCAGAGGAGGACTGCGTCAGCAGGCCGTGCCACGGACTCAACAAGCCGGAGCGATGGGATGCGTGGGGCCCGGGCGCAAAGGACAAGCAAATGCAGCGGGGGCCAGCTGTATTGGACCTGGTACACGGATCAATCACTCGCCAAAGGTTTCTGTGGAGGATGGGCAGAGAGTACTCGCACAGGGACGGGGATATGACGAGACGGGGGCACGCCCGGTGCACGAAGCTCTCATGGCCCACAGGGTTTGCCTACGTGCCGGCGGTGGAGCGCACCGTGCTCAACTGCGAGCTCTCGGAGCAGTGGTACTTCACCGTGGACCTCTCTGCTCCGCCGGACCGGGGTTTCAGGCTCACGGAGATTCTCGTGGACAGTTTGCCGAGCTTGTGCAAGGAGGACACGCCACATCTCCTTCGAGTGCTCGGGAAAAAGACCAACTACCTGGGTGCCGTGTGCACCGTCCAGGACGTCCAGGGCTTGATCATACACAGGATTCACATGGCCTACGAGTCTCTGGTGAATCTGCTGGACATGCACACGCGCCTGCAAGTCCACTCCTTTGCTGCACGCACCTTCGCCCTACACTGCGTGACCAAAGACACGGAGGAAATGGCGCTCGGGGTGTTTGTGGGCGAGAGCCCCGGGTCTGTGAACCTCGGGTGCTCCAAGGGGTCGCTCGTGTCGTGGTTCTACGACGACAAGGTACTGCTGGCCTACCACGTGCTACAGTGCCTCCTCAGAGTTCAGATCCTTTCCCTGAGGGTTCTCGGCTTCACCATGAAGCGCATACAGCCGGCTCGCATTTGGAGGGTCAAGACGGGATTTAGGGTCGACCTGCTGGCGTGCCTTGTCGACACGCTGTACGTCTGGGACGGGAACGGGCCCGCATGGGGTGCTTTGGAAGGTCTGGCCGCCGTGTGGGAAACCCTCTCCCAGCTAAACCTGCGACAATACGTGCCCGACGCGGCAGCTGACAAGCTGAAGCGGGCGTACATCGCCGTTTTCGGAGCGTGCCCGCACTCAGCCTACGGCTCTCCGATGTGCTCAAAGGGCGGCCGCAGTAAGGAGCGCAGCTGCGTGTCGTGGCTCCAGGCCGGGGATATGAGAAACTACTTCAGAGAGTGGACTTTGCCCGAGGACGAGGAGCTCATCCACCAAGTGTACGGGCTGTGCGGCTTTTCCGAAAGAGCCACGGGACCGCGAAGCCCGCTGGAGGACGTGCTGGGTAGAGACGGACGATACGAAATGCTTTCTCTGCCCACGGAACAAGGCTTCGAGGTGCAACCCTACGGCCCGTTTGTCGTACGGATACAAAATCAAGTCATCAAGTGGAATCGGGTGATTGTGGTCGAGCCCGCTGTCGCCGGGCCCGTGACCCTCGCTCAGCTCAACCCGTTGGAGAGGTACGACCTGGTCACCAGAGCGCTCGCCGCCGCCTTTGCCAATCAGAACGAAGAACTCGACGGGGAAGGAGTGGCTGGAGACGGGTGGACCTCGAGAGGGTCTGAGCACACGCACGGTGACGGGGCGGGGGAAAGCTCTCTAGGGCTCCCTCAGCGGGAAGAGGACACTCAAAGCAGCATGTACTATTAGGTTTCATCCACTTCAATTTGCTTCAATTTGTAGCGCACGCACCGTCTCTCACTCGGCAACGGGGCAGTGTACCGAATGTTCCTTCTGACTGTGTAGTGACCCGTGTCGCTTCTACCGAGAGCAGTCGCCATGTACCATTTTTGCAGTTTACTTTATCTCGCATGAAGCAAAGAAACTCACCCTCTGACTGCATTGCGGTTGTGTTCATGTACTTGTGTTCATGTACAGTATTTCCAGTGTATTCCTTTTTCACAAAATAAAGAATTCAGTCGTGCACCACAGAATTTGGTATGTCTTTGATTTTTATTTCCATCACCTCATCGAAACAACAAGGAAAAATAAAAAAAAAACATCTGACAGAAAACAGCATAGCTCAGCATCGTAACACTTTGGGTTTCAAGGGCTCGTAATGGTTTCGGGTCCACACGATGTGAGCGCAAGCCCTATCGTAGATCGGGTACGACGTCTCCGTGAGGAGTCCCAAGCGTTTGCCGTGAGCTTCTAGCATGTATTTTACCTCCTGTACACTGAGCCACCTCTTCTCCTCAGACAAGAGTCGCTTCAGCTCAGAGACGTTTTTGGGTCCGTTGACTGTCAGGTACGTCTCTCTGACGTCTGCCCTTTCCGCGTTGAGAAACACAAACTCGGCCGTCCTCGTCACCAGGGACGCGCGGGTTTCCCCTCTGGCCGTGTCATTGAACAGGAGCTGGGCTACGCTGTGGAATCCGCAGTAACCGTCCGAAGGAACCTCGATCACATCGAGGTCGTGTAGCCTCGCGTAGGCGCGGAGCGAGCCCGCTCTGTGATTCGGTCCACTCTCGAACAGAAGTTCGATTGGAGTCGTGTGCGGCGGCAGGCCCCTCAGCTGCCACGATGATCCGTCGCATTCCAGAAAGCCCTGCACCCACGAGTTCCCGTGATGGCTGTTGCAAATGTGAAAGAAGGTCCCCTGCGAGCAGACCGTGACGTTGCGCCCGAACAAACCTGCCGCTATGGAGACGACGGGCAGAAACTGTTCCGGCGCTGCGTACAAGTCGCCGCACAGGGCCTTTATGTCTTTGCAGGGCCCTAGGCCTGAGGTAGAATTTCTATCGATGATTTTCGAGGCCAAGTGTACAACAACCGCGAGGGCTTCCACCGTCAGGGCAGCCGAGTCCGACTCTCGGCGTCCGTACGCGCCGACGAACATCAGCCAGAGCGCTTCCGCCAGGGTTTTGCACGGGCGCGACGCCGAGCTGCATACGGCAGGTTCTGAGCTCGGCACGGCGTCCCTGCGCGTCTTGGCGAAAGTCGTATTCCACACGTTCGTCAGGCAAGGCTTTCTCAGACTCGGAACCGAGCTCACCCCAACAAAGCCCGGCCATTCGTTCGCGTCCGCGGTTTCGCTGGGAAAAACCTTTTGGTGCGCAAAGCCGAGACTATCTGGAGAGTCCACCACCAGCAGCGTTTCCAGCGTCGACCGAGGGCAGTCACGCTGCGCGAGTGCCGCGCTCGGAACGTCTTGATCTCCGGAGGCGACCGGGGGGTCTCGAGGGGCGCTCTCAGAGCAGGTCGCTACTCGTTCCGTCCCGTCTGCAGTGCCTGGATGGCGAGCGGTCGAATCGACGTACTGGTTCCCTGGTTCCACCTCGTTTTCCCAGCAATCTGGGTCGCTCTGAACAGACATGCTCTCCAGGTCGCGCGTCGCGCAACTGAGGATAGAACCCCAGTCGTCGTCGCTCTCGCTCAGAGACAGGAGGCAGCCGTGCCAGGGGTCTGAGGCTCGAGCATCGAGGCTCGCTGGAGGAGCCGCGACGGGCCGCTCGTCGCCGCGATCTAAGGCGCCTCTCATACTGCTGCGAATCCCGTGGGCAATGTCGCCCAGGTAGGCGTAAGGCGGGTCGTTCGGAGACGACTCCGCGTTGCCTAGGCGGGCAGCGAACCACGAGTCGCGTGCCTCGATCGCGCTCTTCACCGTACAGGGAACGACGTTTAGGGCCATGAAGAAAGGCAGCTGAGCCGTGAGCTCGGGCACGTACAGCTGTGCCGCGCGCAGCACGGTTCGAGCATCGAGCAATCCCTCAAACACGATCAGCATGGCTCTCACGATGCTGCGGTCGTTGTACCCGTGGACAGAGTAGCGGCAAGACGGGTCTGGGCCGACGTCGTCCTCTCCCCAGTCTCCTGTCGTGGCGCGTCGGTCGATCTTCAGTTCCATGGCCGCACGCAAGTGCCTGTCTGCGTCCGTTCCTCCCGGGTTGCGAGCCAGAACCTCGAGAGCGCTGGGACGAGAGTGCAGAGCGTTACCGTACACCAGCACGTACCACGCCGCAAAGTACAACAGACCCGCCACGGTGACTCTCACCGCGGACCGGCCGTCCGCCTCTACTCCTCGCCGACCCCGCTCTACTCCTCCAAGGTGACGAGGCGCAGAGAGTCTCAACCCGCTGGCCGCGAACGATAGCGCCAGGGTGGAATTCACAAGCGCGTCGGGTAAGCTTTCCCCTTCGGCCGCGAAGCACGGCAAAACGCCTCTCGCCAAAGCCTCTTGCATCGCCTCCTTTTCGCTCTCACTCGTCAACCCTGCGCGCGTCAAGAGGTCCAGGGGGCCCTCGAAATAACGTTCGTAATGCTCGCGCTCCACAGCGACCCACCCTCCGGAGGCGGTGGGCAGAGGCGAGTCTGGTCGCACGAGGTCCTTCACCCGTCGCCATCCTCGCGCCAACGTTTCTAGCGCGTAAGCGGGACTCGGAGACGCGGGCAGAGCCAGGGCCTTGAACAGCTTGTGGCAGGACCTTGTGGGGTTGACAAACACAGGCCAGAACAAGCTGGCGTCAGCCCTGAGCGAGCTGGGTCGAGGCACTTTTAGGCTCAGACGGTCGAGAGCGCACGGCGACACTTTGGGAAAGTGAAGCGCTATGGCGGCCGCTATCGCTTCGGGATCCTGAGCCCGGGCCTCGGTGTGACTGGGGATCTCCGCCAGGGCGACCGGGGTCCCGGAACCCGAGCGACGGAATGTCCTCGGTGCAGGGAGCTCGTACAGCACTTCTCCGGCGGGGGGGACCCGCATGTCCCGCTCCTCGAGGCGATCCCTCGGGTCGAGCCCAGGAGAGACGAAGCCAGTGTTCAGCGCTGCCGTCTCAAACAGTCTGGGGTCCGGCGACACGCTCGTCGTCAGGATGCCTTGTCCCCGGGCGTCCTGATCGTCGAGGAGCATGGGGAGATGATCGTTTGCGTACAGCACCACGATCTTTTCCAAATCCAGCGAGCCGTTTCGCTCGTAGGTTTGAAACGCGACGCAGTGCGCGGCCACCGAAAAAGCCCAAGCGTACATCGCAGCAGCCCCTCCGTGCTGGCGCGTCTCGCAAGCCGGCAAATCCTCTTCTCCTTCCCCGTTCCCTCCTTCTTCTCCTCGTCTGGGGATTTCTCCTTCTCCTCCACCCCCATCTTCTGATTCTGCAAAGTTTTCCGATACGCAGCAGGCGCCCGAAAGGTCCGTCGCAGGGAACGCGGCTTGCTTCTCGAGCGGAAGGAGGGAATGAACGACCCAGCACAGTTGAATCACGGCCTCGTTGCGGACCAGCCAGTCGCGTTCCCGAGAAGCCTCGACCGCAGCGCACTCCATGAGAAATGCGCAATGGGTAAAAATCACCCGACGGCACTCGGAGCACGACAGCTCCAGCATGGAGCTTTCGCAGCGCCGCACCGCCTGCACAGCGGACCAAGGGGTGTATCCGCAGAGCCTCATCTCCCTCACAATGGCCCGAGCCACGACGCCAAGGTCCTTCGCCTCCCCCGGCTTGCAACAAGGACAAGTCGGGTGGCCCACGAACCTCATCTCACTGTCTGGCGAGCGCGGGACCTCGCGAGCGTCGTAGAACTCCTGAGCCCAGCCCGGTTTCAGTTCGTTGCAGGTGCCACAGTTCCGTTTGCGCATAACGAGCCAGTCAGATCTCAAGATCTTGTGAAGAACCGGCGCGAAAGCCACATCGACGAAAAAGGGCCCGAACATCTCGATCCCGACGGTTGCGTGTTCGCCCCGCCTGAGCCACTTGCTGGCGAGGTGCAGCAGGCCATCGTCATTTTTCTGCTCGAGCACAAATCGTTTCAGGTCGGGCAGGTGAGAGCAGACGTGAGCTGCGCTTCGCAACCGGCCGAGTGCCGCCGCACACTGGTCCACCTCTGACAGCCAGGTTCCGTATTCCGCCGCGTCTCTCAGGTGGACGCTGCCACGGATCGAGGCGAGGCAGTTCCGCACCGTGTAGTAATGCGCGGTCTCGTCCCCGTCCTCCGGGTCGATGCCGCGACCGTCCCTTGTCTCATGCAAAAGCACGTAGGGGACCATGCTGCCGGAAGAAGCCTCCTCGAAAGTGACCGGCCTGACCGAAATGGAAGCCGGGACCCCGTCAGATTCCTGGTGCGCTGGCTGGTACACCAATGCCCTGCGCAGGGAGCGCGCGGAGGAGCAATGCGGACAAGAGTCAATCAGACCGTCAGGTTCAGCGTCGACACCGCCGATCGTCAAGTAATCGCAGTCGACGTCCATGGTGAGGGGGATGGCGAGTTCGGCCCGTCGCCCTCCGCGTTAAGTATCTTACCGCGTCCCGTCCCACCCCCGTACGCGCACCTTCAGAACGCGGAGTAGGAGCTGGCGGCCTCGAGCTGGCGTATCGACGCTCGGGCCTCCGCGAGCTCGCCGCGTGCCCTGCTCAGGCTGAGCTCCAGAGAACCTTCGTTCCTCACGACCTTTCTCAACTGAGAGATCAGCAGGGATCTCTCGTAAAGCAGGCTCTTGACGGAGATGTCGCCGATGCCGATTAGGCTCTCGAGAACCGCCAGGTCGCTCCTGATGTCAAAGTAGGCATCGTTCGAGTGAAAATCCCAGCTCCACATGCCGGAGCCCGCCTCGTCGAGACGCTCGCGCACGTTCTCCACGTGCCCTATGAGGACCCTGTCCCGACCCTCTGAGCTCTGAGGTCTGGCTCTGGACAGTTCGAGGTCCAGCATCCTGAGCGTCCGGGCGCACTCGTCCCCGACGCGCCTGGGCACCAGCGAAGATGCCTTGACGAGCAAGCGACCCACATACGCTCTCGCCTCGCTCCACGGCTCACCGTGGCTCACCCCGGGCCTGTCCCGCACGATTTCCACAAACTCCAGTGGCGTGACATCCCTGGAAATCTTGGCGCACATCCCCCTCCACACCTCCATGTACCTCACGTACAGGTCGGTGTAGCGCTCCAGGATCATCCGCAGCGCCTCGCCGTCCGTGTAGCAGGAGTTCAGCGCTTCGCACACGGTCGCCGCCGCCGCAGACTCTCGACAGGACTCTCGACAGGACTCTCCCCGCCTGGATTCCCCGAGCGCGCGCTCGTGAGTCCTCCTCGCAGAGAGGCGGACCATTTCTCGGACCAGGTTGTTACGGCCCAGCGCGGCCTGAACCATGAAGTGCAGGCGTTCGTCGCCCGTGTCGACCCTGAGCTCGGGATACCTCTCCAGCACGGTCCTGAAGCCCAACATGAGCTCGGACACCGTTTTCGTGTAGCAGCCCAAGGTCCTTCTGTAGCTCTCAGCAGCGGACTTGCAGTGGGCGTCGTAGGCTTCGCACTTGAGGCACCGGGCGGGCCCGCACGGAGGATCTCCCGGACCGAGGCGTCCGTCGCTCAGAGAGTCTTCGCGCCAGCGTCTTTCCCGTCTCACGGGTACCCAGGAAATGCTGTATTCGCGTTCGTCCCCGGGTTCGCCCTCGGGTTCGCCTTCGCTTCCTTGAGAGAGCACAGACATGCTCTCTTCGCTTTCGCAGCGCCTCAAGTTCACTAAGCACCTCTCGGACGGAGAATCCAGATCGAACGACTCGTCCTCTGTGTTCATTTCGACCTCCTCCGGTGCGGACCATCCGGTTCTGCTCTCTCTGCGCTCCCCTCCGCTAGTCTCACGCTCCGTTCGTTCGATCTTCCTCCAAGCGGCAGCCCTTTCCTCATACCTCCGAAACGCAGACTCCACGGCCTGGAACAGCGTCGTGCGCTGCGATCCGCCAGCATGTCCGGCGGCCCGGCTCCACGCGGAGCAGAAAGATGGGGCCGCGCCCGTGTCCATGGGGTAGAAGTGTTCGAGAGCAGCTCCCTCGAAGCCCGTTCGCCTCCGAAAATTTCGGGAGGAGGCCGTTCGGGGCCCCCCGTCCGCATGTGTGATAAGTACATCCGCTACGTGTACGCATGCCTCCGCGCCGGCAAGGCAGAACTCTCGGAAGACGAGCTGGCCTACCTGTTTGGGACGCGGGGCCGAAACCTGCGAGCCCGCCTCCATCCGCAGTGGCTCGAGGGCTACCGGTCGAGGTGCCGCGACGCGTACGAGCGGGAACGTCGGCGGCGCCTGCGGCCTAGCCCCCTGAGCATCTCGAACGCTTCGTCGCTCTACGCTGCGAGGCTGGGTGACGGTGCGCTGATCACCGCCGACGAGGATGGAAGACTGCTGAGCATCCAGCGATTCGCGGAGCCCCGTCCTCCCAGGAGGCTGCGGCCCGCAGACAGCGCGTTCGCCGTGTTCAGGGAGACCCTGTCTGTGTTCTCGGACGTGGCCTTCAGGGCGCTCGCAGGCGGTGGGGCCGAGCCCGCTTTGGTGATCTCGAAGCGCTCAGAGATCGAATCGGGCGGCTCTTCCCACTGGTGGCCAGAAACGAGCGTGGGCTACGAGGTCGAGGAGAGGGACGTGAGCGGAGCCGAGGTCGTCCCGGGTATCATCTACGCTTCAGATGGCCTGTCGCTCTACCAGGTGGTGTCTTCTTGGAAGGCTCGCGTTTGCCTCGTCTTCTCGCCCGACTGCCGCGAGGAGGTTGTCCGCACGCTCTGCGCCCTTGCCTTGGGCGACTGCGGGCTGGGGACGCGGTTCGCCCTGCGGTGCGTGCTACCCGGAGAAGGCGACCGCGCGTTCGACCTGAGGGAACTGGAGCCGAAAGATCCTTGGTTCCCGGGGCCCGCGCTAGGCCCCGGCGCCAGCGGGAGGCAGGGATTTCTACGGGAACTGGACGGAACGGCGGAAAGTCGCCACGGCGCATTCTCCGGCCTTGCGGCTCTGAGGGAGGTGATCTCCACGCCACTGGCGTTCTCGGTGCTCGCCGAGAACGACCACGTCGCCGTGCTGAGGCACCTTCTCAGGGATGCTCTGGTGATCGTGCCCAAGTCGAGTCCGAACGCCAGAAGGGGCACGGGCCGCCAGGACATTGCAGGTGTGAGCAGAGGCGGGAAGACGACAGCACGGGAAACCCGGGAGGCCGAAAGCAAAAGCGAGAGCAGATTGAGGACGAGGACAGCTGCGGAAGGCCCGAGCGGACGGCTCACCGAATGGTTTCCCAGCGGGCACTCTGTGCTGGAGATCGAGACAGGCGCGCCAGGGGCGCCCCGCCTGCTGATATCCTCGCCGAAGGTCGTCCGAGGGAACTCTAGATCACCGTCTGCAAGCAGGACGCCCACGTTGCGTGTCTACAGGACCCCTCGGTACAGCGGTGTCATGCCGCAGGGCTTCAGGTCAGAGGCGTACCTCTTCGATCGGGCCGTGTGTCTGATCCCCGGGGGCATGGACGTGATCGCTCCTCCTCAGCTCGACGGCGCGAGCTGCGCGGCAGTGCTGTACGCGCTGGAAGTCTTCGCGAAGCTGGCGGGCCCAGACGTACCGACGAGCCTATGGTTCTCGGGGCCCTTGGAGTGGACAGAGGCGCGGGCACTGGTCCTTTCTTACCTACGCATGGAAAACGCGGGCTTCGAACGAGGTTCCAGGGAAAGCAGCATTCGCTTCGAGGCGAGCGACTGCTCCATTCTGTCGAAGCTCAAGCAGATCGTGTCAGAGCACGTACCTGGCACCTGTCCTCGCCTAGCGAGTCTTGGGCCGTCCGAGTCGCCCGAGCGCCCGATGCACGAGGATTTGGATGGGGACCTGGCTCTGCTGCGGGGCACCCCGAGCAGGGCGCCGCTCTCGGACGCCAGGGGCATCAAAGAGGCAGATCCGCCGGCCCGCGTGGATTCTCCGTCGATCTGCGAGAGGACCACGGGCCACATCGTCCTTTTCGGGAGGGGGCTCGGGCCGAGCTCTCGTTTCAAGTGGGTCACGATAGGCATACGCACGCTGGGGCCCGCCGACTTGAACATACTGAGGGTCTGCGGGGTGTTTCACTCGAGACGCGGCCGTCACAGGGCCCTCCTGAAGATTCCCGACACGCAGGGCGTGCGCCCGGGCTCCCGCGCATCAGGTGGCGCCCGTTGCACGAGGCTCACCGAGGACTTGCGCGAGATCGCCGCCTCCTCGACTATCCCGCCGCCCGACTGCTACTTTCAGCTGAATTACGCCCCGGAGACAGGGAGGGAACGTATCTGGAGCCGCTCCGGCCACGAACTGGAGCGCTTCCCGCTCACAGCAGACGCCGCGTCCAGCCTGGAACGGGCCGTGCGCAGCGATCAGGCCAGGGGTTACGAGGAGCGCAGGCTGTCGCGCATTTTCAGATCTTCCCGCCGGACGGCCGGGCGTTGCGAGCTGGAGCTGGCCGTAGACGAGCCTTTCGCTCGAGGCCCGTGTGGAGGAGAGCCCCCACACACGCGTTCGTGGCTCAGGTCGCCGGCGGCGGACCGACAGTGCCACAGCGCCATCGGGGACGGAGAGTTCTTCCCCACGGTCGAGGTGGCGAGGGCCGAGAAGGAGTCGAGCGGGAGCGTCTCGGAGGACGCCCTCTCCCATCCCCTGCGTGAATACAACCTGAACCTGGCGGCGAACGCGCGCCCTAAGCGCTTCGCGCTGGACAGGGCCGACAGGTGCCCCGGAGAGTGCGGCTCTGCGTACGAAGCCTGCCTGGATGAGGCTGTGATGCTGGGCCACTGCGCGAGAGTCCTGGCGACGAGGGGGGCAGAGAAGGACTTTGACGTGAGCGCCTGCCTGACTCGCTTCTACAGAGCCGTGCACCCTTGCGTGCCAGAGATGAGCCGGGGTGACGTGATGCTCGACTACGAGTTCGTCCTGCACGGACAGGGCCTTCTGCCCCCGGCGCACGCTCTCCTGGGCCACCTGGCCGAGAGCTGCAGACTGACCTGCCACCCGGCCTGCAAGCTGTTCACGCTGAGCAGGCACAGGGGTGCGTCTGCCTGGACCAGGGGAACGGACGCAGAGGTCCGCCACTCGCGCAGCCTCAGGGTCAACACAATCGGAGCCTTCCTCTGCTCCCGGGACCACAGGCTGGCTCCGCTCCTGGCCAGGTGCTGCGAGCCCAGACCCCTGAGCGCTTCCGAGCTCTGCCCCGGGAGCGAGCTGCTGCCTCGGGGGGATGAGGAAGACCTCCTCCTGAGGGCGTACTCTGAGACGCTGGGACCCGCGCTGGTGTTCGAGAGGGTCGAGACCTTCCCGGGCAGAGTTTCGACGAGCCTGGGGGACTGGAGCTTTCTTAGGCTGGCGAGCGAAGGGGCCTCGAGACCCGAGTCGACGGCGTCCGCCAGACGCCCCGGCATGTCCGTGATAGACGGGCACACGGTGGCGTTCGCTTCTGAGTCTCCCCTGTTCTACCTGAGGGGCAAAGGCCCATTGGTTCAGAGGCTGGAGTCCGTGGCCGTGGTCGCGGAGAACTGTTCGCTGTTCCGGACCGACGCGGTGACGAACGAAGACCCCGCGTGGCCTGCTCCCGAGCCGCTCGAGGCCAGGGCACGCATCAAGTGCCTGGACAAAGCGTCCGCCATCGACAAGATGTTCATGCGTCGGGGGCGCAGGGATCCGTTGGAGGGCTACGCCACGAGCGAGAGCTCCTGGGAAAGACTGAAGGACGCTCTGTGGACTTTTGCCAAAGTCCCGGCCGAGACCTCGCGCCCGAGCGACTGGGAGTGGGCGTCGTAGGCTTCGCACTTGAGGCACCGGGCGGGCCCGCACGGAGGATCTCCCGGACCGAGGCGTCCGTCGCTCAGAGAGTCTTCGCGCCAGCGTCTTTCCCGTCTCACGGGTACCCAGGAAATGCTGTATTCGCGTTCGTCCCCGGGTTCGCCCTCGGGTTCGCCTTCGCTTCCTTGAGAGAGCACAGACATGCTCTCTTCGCTTTCGCAGCGCCTCAAGTTCACTAAGGACCTCTCGGACGGAGAATCCAGATCGAACGACTCGTCCTCTGTGTTCATTTCGACCTCCTCCGGTGCGGACCATCCGGTTCTGCTCTCTCTGCGCTCCCCTCCGCTAGTCTCACGCTCCGTTCGTTCGATCTTCCTCCAAGCGGCAGCCCTTTCCTCATACCTCCGAAACGCAGACTCCACGGCCTGGAACAGCGTCGTGCGCTGCGATCCGCCAGCATGTCCGGCGGCCCGGCTCCACGCGGAGCAGAAAGATGGGGCCGCGCCCGTGTCCATGGGGTAGAAGTGTTCGAGAGCAGCTCCCTCGAAGCCCGTTCGCCTCCGAAAATTTCGGGAGGAGGCCGTTCGGGGCCCCCCGTCCGCATGTGTGATAAGTACATCCGCTACGTGTACGCATGCCTCCGCGCCGGCAAGGCAGAACTCTCGGAAGACGAGCTGGCCTACCTGTTTGGGACGCGGGGCCGAAACCTGCGAGCCCGCCTCCATCCGCAGTGGCTCGAGGGCTACCGGTCGAGGTGCCGCGACGCGTACGAGCGGGAACGTCGGCGGCGCCTGCGGCCTAGCCCCCTGAGCATCTCGAACGCTTCGTCGCTCTACGCTGCGAGGCTGGGTGACGGTGCGCTGATCACCGCCGACGAGGATGGAAGACTGCTGAGCATCCAGCGATTCGCGGAGCCCCGTCCTCCCAGGAGGCTGCGGCCCGCAGACAGCGCGTTCGCCGTGTTCAGGGAGACCCTGTCTGTGTTCTCGGACGTGGCCTTCAGGGCGCTCGCAGGCGGTGGGGCCGAGCCCGCTTTGGTGATCTCGAAGCGCTCAGAGATCGAATCGGGCGGCTCTTCCCACTGGTGGCCAGAAACGAGCGTGGGCTACGAGGTCGAGGAGAGGGACGTGAGCGGAGCCGAGGTCGTCCCGGGTATCATCTACGCTTCAGATGGCCTGTCGCTCTACCAGGTGGTGTCTTCTTGGAAGGCTCGCGTTTGCCTCGTCTTCTCGCCCGACTGCCGCGAGGAGGTTGTCCGCACGCTCTGCGCCCTTGCCTTGGGCAACTGCGGGCTGGGGACGCGGTTCGCCCTGCGGTGCGTGCTACCCGGAGAAGGCGACCGCGCGTTCGACCTGAGGGAACTGGAGCCGAAAGATCCTTGGTTCCCGGGGCCCGCGCTAGGCCCCGGCGCCAGCGGGAGGCAGGGATTTCTACGGGAACTGGACGGAACGGCGGAAAGTCGCCACGGCGCATTCTCCGGCCTTGCGGCTCTGAGGGAGGTGATCTCCACGCCACTGGCGTTCTCGGTGCTCGCCGAGAACGACCACGTCGCCGTGCTGAGGCACCTTCTCAGGGATGCTCTGGTGATCGTGCCCAAGTCGAGTCCGAACGCCAGAAGGGGCACGGGCCGCCAGGACATTGCAGGTGTGAGCAGAGGCGGGAAGACGACAGCACGGGAAACCCGGGAGGCCGAAAGCAAAAGCGAGAGCAGATTGAGGACGAGGACAGCTGCGGAAGGCCCGAGCGGACGGCTCACCGAATGGTTTCCCAGCGGGCACTCTGTGCTGGAGATCGAGACAGGCGCGCCAGGGGCGCCCCGCCTGCTGATATCCTCGCCGAAGGTCGTCCGAGGGAACTCTAGATCACCGTCTGCAAGCAGGACGCCCACGTTGCGTGTCTACAGGACCCCTCGGTACAGCGGTGTCATGCCGCAGGGCTTCAGGTCAGAGGCGTACCTCTTCGATCGGGCCGTGTGTCTGATCCCCGGGGGCATGGACGTGATCGCTCCTCCTCAGCTCGACGGCGCGAGCTGCGCGGCAGTGCTGTACGCGCTGGAAGTCTTCGCGAAGCTGGCGGGCCCAGACGTACCGACGAGCCTATGGTTCTCGGGGCCCTTGGAGTGGACAGAGGCGCGGGCACTGGTCCTTTCTTACCTACGCATGGAAAACGCGGGCTTCGAACGAGGTTCCAGGGAAAGCAGCATTCGCTTCGAGGCGAGCGACTGCTCCATTCTGTCGAAGCTCAAGCAGATCGTGTCAGAGCACGTACCTGGCACCTGTCCTCGCCTAGCGAGTCTTGGGCCGTCCGAGTCGCCCGAGCGCCCGATGCACGAGGATTTGGATGGGGACCTGGCTCTGCTGCGGGGCACCCCGAGCAGGGCGCCGCTCTCGGACGCCAGGGGCATCAAAGAGGCAGATCCGCCGGCCCGCGTGGATTCTCCGTCGATCTGCGAGAGGACCACGGGCCACATCGTCCTTTTCGGGAGGGGGCTCGGGCCGAGCTCTCGTTTCAAGTGGGTCACGATAGGCATACGCACGCTGGGGCCCGCCGACTTGAACATACTGAGGGTCTGCGGGGTGTTTCACTCGAGACGCGGCCGTCACAGGGCCCTCCTGAAGATTCCCGACACGCAGGGCGTGCGCCCGGGCTCCCGCGCATCAGGTGGCGCCCGTTGCACGAGGCTCACCGAGGACTTGCGCGAGATCGCCGCCTCCTCGACTATCCCGCCGCCCGACTGCTACTTTCAGCTGAATTACGCCCCGGAGACAGGGAGGGAACGTATCTGGAGCCGCTCCGGCCACGAACTGGAGCGCTTCCCGCTCACAGCAGACGCCGCGTCCAGCCTGGAACGGGCCGTGCGCAGCGATCAGGCCAGGGGTTACGAGGAGCGCAGGCTGTCGCGCATTTTCAGATCTTCCCGCCGGACGGCCGGGCGTTGCGAGCTGGAGCTGGCCGTAGACGAGCCTTTCGCTCGAGGCCCGTGTGGAGGAGAGCCCCCACACACGCGTTCGTGGCTCAGGTCGCCGGCGGCGGACCGACAGTGCCACAGCGCCATCGGGGACGGAGAGTTCTTCCCCACGGTCGAGGTGGCGAGGGCCGAGAAGGAGTCGAGCGGGAGCGTCTCGGAGGACGCCCTCTCCCATCCCCTGCGTGAATACAACCTGAACCTGGCGGCGAACGCGCGCCCTAAGCGCTTCGCGCTGGACAGGGCCGACAGGTGCCCCGGAGAGTGCGGCTCTGCGTACGAAGCCTGCCTGGATGAGGCTGTGATGCTGGGCCACTGCGCGAGAGTCCTGGCGACGAGGGGGGCAGAGAAGGACTTTGACGTGAGCGCCTGCCTGACTCGCTTCTACAGAGCCGTGCACCCTTGCGTGCCAGAGATGAGCCGGGGTGACGTGATGCTCGACTACGAGTTCGTCCTGCACGGACAGGGCCTTCTGCCCCCGGCGCACGCTCTCCTGGGCCACCTGGCCGAGAGCTGCAGACTGACCTGCCACCCGGCCTGCAAGCTGTTCACGCTGAGCAGGCACAGGGGTGCGTCTGCCTGGACCAGGGGAACGGACGCAGAGGTCCGCCACTCGCGCAGCCTCAGGGTCAACACAATCGGAGCCTTCCTCTGCTCCCGGGACCACAGGCTGGCTCCGCTCCTGGCCAGGTGCTGCGAGCCCAGACCCCTGAGCGCTTCCGAGCTCTGCCCCGGGAGCGAGCTGCTGCCTCGGGGGGATGAGGAAGACCTCCTCCTGAGGGCGTACTCTGAGACGCTGGGACCCGCGCTGGTGTTCGAGAGGGTCGAGACCTTCCCGGGCAGAGTTTCGACGAGCCTGGGGGACTGGAGCTTTCTTAGGCTGGCGAGCGAAGGGGCCTCGAGACCCGAGTCGACGGCGTCCGCCAGACGCCCCGGCATGTCCGTGATAGACGGGCACACGGTGGCGTTCGCTTCTGAGTCTCCCCTGTTCTACCTGAGGGGCAAAGGCCCATTGGTTCAGAGGCTGGAGTCCGTGGCCGTGGTCGCGGAGAACTGTTCGCTGTTCCGGACCGACGCGCTGACGAACGAAGACCCCGCGTGGCCTGCTCCCGAGCCGCTCGAGGCCAGGGCACGCATCAAGTGCCTGGACAAAGCGTCCGCCATCGACAAGATGTTCATGCGTCGGGGGCGCAGGGATCCGTTGGAGGGCTACGCCACGAGCGAGAGCTCCTGGGAAAGACTGAAGGACGCTCTGTGGACTTTTGCCAAAGTCCCGGCCGAGACCTCGCGCCCGAGCGACTGGGAGCGAGACTACCCGGTGTCCCGGAGCTCCAGGTCCGCGGGCCCGGAGGGCGCAGGGGTCGAGATCGTCAGATGGCTCTGCGGGGCTCCGCCGGAGGAGTTCACGCACCACGGCCGCCCCGGCGAGGGCCTCGGGCGTGTGGAGATGGCAGACGGGCACGCCAGGGCCCTGAACCCAAGAGAGTGGAGAGGGTTCGACGTGCTGCGATCGCGCGTTTTGACGTGCCCCTCGGAAAGAAGGTGGACCAGAGGCCTCTGCGTCGTCACGAATAGAGGCACCAGTCGGTTTCAGCGCGAATCTCGCATGCCCATCTCCAGCCTGATCGAAATAGCGGAGCCCGGAAGGTGGTACGCGAAGCCGGTTCCCGAGGACGACGGCCGCGAGCCGGAGGCCGACGGCGAAGAGGAGCTCGAGAGCTGGAGCTTTCGGGCCGAGGTGAGCTCGGCCGGAGAGTTCGCCGACTCGCTCGCGAGAGCCATGCTCTCGGGGAACACTCACGCAGAGCTGGAGATCAGATGCTCGAGACGCGGTCTGTACGGTTACCTGCAGCGCGCGGTGGCTTGGTTCGCGGGAGCCACGGGCCCCTTCAGGAGTCGCGCCGTAACTGTGTACACCCCGGAGGCAGACTCGCAGACTTTCGCCTGTCGCTGGACCCACGCGCTGCCGAGGGACTTGGACGTGCTGAGGAGCAGAAGGACGGGGTACCTGGTGTCACGTCCGGACGGCCCGCGGGAGGACGATGCTATCGCGCTTCTGGTCGAAAGGTCCAAAGGGGTCATACCGGTGAGACACTCTGGCAACTTGGTGCTGCATTCCGAGCCCAGGACCCTAAGGGCCGCAGCGATACGGGGCGATCCCGGCCTGCACGTGCTCGTCAGCGCACCCGAGGACGCCGAACCATCGGAGGAGCAGCAGGAGACTCTGCGAATGCGCAACAAAGATTCGCTCATGGCCTTCTGCGAAATGAACGGAGTGCCTGGGGGGATACGAGGCCCCGAGACCTGGAAGGACCCCTCGCCGTGGTCAAAGAGACAGCCAGGATCGTTTTGCTCAAAGGTGGCCGAGCTGAAGTTCAGGTGGGAGTCGGGAACCGAAGCGCCGCTTGAAGCGCCAGCTCGAGGACCTTGCGAATGGCTTCCCCGTCTACGTTCGAGCCCTCCGAGATGGCAGAGGAGCCCAGACGGTCGACTCGTGCTCAAGCGAGACAGGTTTTGGCATTCGGTGGACACAAAGGCGTCGCTCGTCGAGATGAGGCGCCGAGCTGCCTCCCTGACGCTCAATGCAGAGGCGGGAAATGCACAGGTGCAGACCGAGAGAGCTGAAAACGATGAAGACGAACGGGTAGAAGAGGAGGAGGATGAAGAAGAAGAAGAAGAAGACCAAGATCTAGAAGGGGTAGCTGTGGATGAAGGAGAAGAAGGAGACCCTGCGGTACCAACGCCCGCGCCCCTGAGAGTAAAGTGCGACTTTCGAGAGAGAGGCCTTTCGAGTATCCTCACGTTGAACTCTCGACTGGAAATCGAATTGGTTCCAGACGTCCCTGCCGTGGAGGGCCACGTTTTTTTCGCACCCGCTCCCAACCCGGCCTGGAAAAGGCATTTCGATCTGACGGAAAGAGGCAAGCTCGTACGCTATTACAGACCCTGTTCGTTTTCACCCCTGACGTATCACGTTCACACCGTTTTGACGTTCGGCTGCGGCCTCAGGCCAGTGTTTGAGCACGGATCGGCAGACCCGGCGGGGGATAAGATCTTGGACCTGGTCCTTTGCGCTCTGGCGCTGGGCAACGTGCTATCGACGGACGCGCCCCCGGGACTGTTCGGTGTCACGCTGGTGGTGCGCGGAGGCAGAGGGGAGATGCTGAAGCGCGCCCGAGAGCTCTCCCGTTGCGTGATCGTGACGAAGGCAGGGGCCTACGAGTTCGAAGAACTGCCCGAGAGATTGGACCGCGAGTTGGCCGCATCGCCGTCCTCGTCGAGCTACGGGGCGCGACCCGTCTACGGCGAACCCAGGCGGTTCCTCTCAGAGAGCGGAGCGGCCACGTTCGCTCAACTAACAACCCTCTGGCCTCAGGCGGGGCTCAGGTCAGACGTGAAGCACCCGTCGTGTTCGGGGGACCCGCGATGGATAGGACTCATGGTTTGTCTGGCCGAGTGGCAAGGTCACCGGCTCGTCGCGAACGCGCTGGTTCCGGGCGCCCTGGAAGCCCTGATGGCTCCAGAGATGAAGCGAGAGCCGTGACGGCTCGGAGGTCCGTGGCCGAGCTGTACGACAGAGCCTGTGCGGCGCGCCTGCTGGGCCACGCGGACGCAACGCTGCTAGAATTCGCGAGGACTTTCTCCGAGCCCCGCACGGCCGCCTCGACCCCAGCGGACCCGGGCGGAGAGCGAGTGAACGAGTTCACCCTGTGGCTCGCGGTGCGAGGCATAGAAGAAGGAGAAGCCATCGCCAGGCGGCCGGGCCAACCCCTCACGTTCTCCGAAGCCCTGGAGGTGTACGCGAGGCTGAGCAGGGAGTTCGGCACAATCTCGACCGAAGAGTCGTTGCTCGCGCTGGACTCTCTCAGGGACTTTTTCGCGTTGGTGCTGCGCTACCCAATGATTCCGAGGCTGGTCGCAGACACCAAGGAGTGCCCTGAGTGCTATTTCGAAACCGACATTACCCTGGACACTTGGGAAGAAACCAGGAGAATGTTTTCCTGCTGCCACTTCACGCTGAGGCACGAGGGCGCGGAGCCCCCCGTCGACCCGGACTCTGCCGCGTCGGCCGCGCTGGACTTGGGCAACAGCGAAGGCTTCGGGGAGGTGGCCGGGGCCAGGCCGAGCGGAGGCGCGTTTCCCGGGACGGAGCGGCCCGCGGAAGGTACGGGTGGTGGCCCGAGGTCCGTGAGGTTCCTCGAGCAGCTGGAGTCGATCAAGCGGCGGGACGAGATGGACAAACAGATAGCCCTAGGGAAAGAAGTGGTTCATCAGCTCCGATCGTACGTGCGCACGCTGGAGGAGCTGGAAGCCCCGAGGTACCTGAGCACCCATCCCGTGCGCTGGCTGCACCGCTTTTACGGTTCGCTGAACAGGAGCCGAGAAAGGGCCAGGCTCCTGGCGACGCGTTGCCCCGACCCGGCGAGGGAGGACTATCGCACGCGAGCGGGCCTCGAGGTGGAGCAGCTCAAGCTCTCTTTGGCCTCCGTTGCCTCAACGGGTACCAATGACAAACTGCTCTCATACGTGTGCATGGCCTCGCTGGACCCTGTCCGCAGATACACGGACAGGTACAACGGGACGGCCGAGAGGATCGTTCTGTTCAAGCACCTGGTGGCGTCGGGGCTGTCGGTGGAGACCTCGTGGAGCCTGGTGAGGAGCGTGTCTCGGGTAGCGAAGGTTCCGCTGATCGGAGCGACTTTGAGCGAGGGAGTGGACAGACAGCTAAAACACACGACAAGACCCACGTCCTATAACAGAAAGATCGCTTCTCTGGTCTGGCTGTTCGCTCACATCACATCGTACTGCACACTGCGCAAGCTTCCTCATGGATACGTGCTCATGGGAGACTCGCCCGAGGAACTGTCTCGGGACGGGATCTACGTGTTTGATGACGACCACGTTGGATTCAGGCTGTCTGCGAGAGGACAAAGAGGATCGGACTCGGCCCAACCCGTGGCCTCAGCCCACGTGCCCTTCGAGCGCATCGCGGAACTGCTTGCGATGCGAGATCGCGTTTGTGAGATTTTTCGCCGATAGGCTGGCGAGGGCCAACCCAGAAAGCTCGTACGACGCTTTGGTGCGATTCGGACACGCGCCGTTGACCGCCCTGGTCAACCTCCAGTGGAAGAGGGAGGCGCTGCAGAAGCTCAAATCGGATCGTGCTCTGCGATTCTTAGAGCTGCCTCTGGAGAGCGCGGCCCTACGGGAGCAGGACGCGTCCGGCCACGTGGAGACGAGAGAGGCGAAACGCGCGAGGCGCAAAGGGGTGGAATGGAAGAGACCTCTGTGCTCCAAGCGAAAGAAAGGGAGGAAACTGAAAGAGAAGAGATATGGGGATGTCTAAGGCCCTCCTGTGTCTTTGTGCTGCTGTGGAACGTGTGCGAGTTGCTGGTTCTATGTTTGTTGTTTTGTTTTGTTTTTTGTTTCGTTGTCTTTCGTTTCATCGTTTCTTTGTATCATTGGGGTGACATGGTTGGGAAAATAAAGCCGATACACCAAACCTGAATTTGAACAAGCGCTGTTTTGTTTTTTTTCCGTTCTTTTCTTAAGGGGGGATGAAGGGGTAGAAAAGATGGCAAGGCATGCAAACCAACACATCAGACACATTTTCGTTGGAGATTTTATTGAAGGTAGCGTAGGTACAACACAGCAGAGAAACAACAGCCACGAGGTACAATGTTCAGCGTGAGATGCGAAGACATCGGACGAAAGGTAGCATGTCGTCATCCCACGCGGATTTGTCTGGATCGCTGCGACGAGGGCGACTCGTCGCTCACGCGGATTCTCTTCTCCTCGACCCTGCCTCTGTGGACCTCGTAAAAGCCCGCCGGAGAGGGCATCCCCCTTTTGCCTCGGGAGCGGCATCGGAGCGCGTTTCCATTTTCTCCGAGCGAGGCTCGGACTGGCTCGCGGCCCTTACTGTGGCCGGGAGGCATTTCAGCTCGCTGCTCTGACCCGATAGAGAAACGTAGTCGTCCAAGGCGGCCCTCACGACCAGTGGCAGGAGTCTACCCGGGTCGGCGTCGGCGAGCGCTCTCTGAAACTGAGGCCGTTTCACGTGCAGGTGGACGTTGGTAGAGAGCATGGACCACTGGTTGTGCCTGGCGAGGGTCTTGTCGAAAAACATGAGCACCAGGGTCCTGTTGTCGAACATTTCGCTCAGCACGGCGAGTTTTAAGTAAGGGAAGAAGCAAAGAGAGGCCATGATCACCAGAGTGTAAAAGCCGTCTCTCCTCGAGTGCTTGTCGCTTTGCTTGTTCACCATTTTCTTCACGAAGCGCTTGATCCTAGCTTCGGGTGAGCAGAAAAGGGTGGACACGGCGGCTGCGCTTTTGAGAGCGGCGTCCCTCACCGTTCCCAGATCTCCTAGGTCCGCTCGGACCCGCTCGCCGACGGTCCGGAACTCGATACAGCCCGCGAGCCTGAACACTCGAGAGGTCCATCGGCAGCGCTGCGACGGGACTTGACCCTCTCCGCGCTCAACGGTCCGGTACTCGTCTGCAAATTCCCGCGTGAGGATGGTGGAGAAAAGTGCAATCATGGCCGGCAGGCAGGATTTCAGCACCCGCGCCGATACGCCGCACTGGTCTTCGACCCACGGACCTCCGCGAGGTCCGCCCGTCCGCGGGTCAACTTCCAATGCTCCGTAGCCCACCGTCGCCTCCGTCCCAGAGTACCAGGGCCCCCTGAAGTCAGGGTCCTCCCTGCGAAATGCGGCTAGCCCCACCACGGGGCAGGAAAATTCCCCCGACGCCGAGGCGTAAGAAACTCGGGCGGCCATAGCCCGCACAAGGGCGCAGTCGAATCCCGAGCACGAGTGCTTGCTGAGGTGCGCTGAGCATACGTAACAGCCCGGGATGTATCGGTCGTCAAAAGCGCATTCCTCCTCCACGCAGTGGCTCACCCACTGCGGATCGTCTATTAATTCTGAAGGCCAGCGGTCCATCGGCGCTTCCCTTAGCGTCTCTCGATTCTCCTCCTCTCCCTTCGTATTTCCCTTAGCGTCTCTCGATTCTCCTCCTCTCCCTTCGTATTTCCTTTCTCTGTGTTCTTCTCCTTTCCCTTTTCTTTGTTCCTTATCAATTTTTATTGCCTCTCTTCACAGGCGAGCAGGGGACAGAGCGCCGACCTCATCCTGGTGGACGAAGTAGGCTTCGTGAATTCCAAGGTGCTTCTGGCCGTCCTGCCCAACATCGCGTTCAGAGGACGGAAACAGGTTCACATCACCAGCCACGTCAACAACACGCCTTGGCTGAACAAGGTCGCGGACATCCGCGACGACCGGGGAGGCCCTGCTTACCACGTGGTGTCTCAGAGTTTCAAATGCGCATACCACGAAAGGGATCCGGGGCTCACCTGCTGCTGCCTCGGCGTCTACTGCCCGCAACACATTTCGGTGGACGGGCAGCTCAAGGAGCTCATGAACATGGTCTCACCCAAGGGTTTCGAGAGCGAGGTCACAGGCAGCAGCAGCACTTCGTCCGAAGACATCAAGACCGACACCACAGTCCCGTTCGAGGCTTCCGTCATCAACAGGTTCCTGTCCAACAACTGTTGGGCCCTGGAAGACGTGGCCCGATCGATCGTGACCAGGGCTTACTTGTGTCTGGACCCAACCTTCGGGGGAGGTTCCAGGTCCTGCGCCGGAGTTTGTTGCGCCGTGGAGATCGCTGGAGGCAAGCTAGTGGTAGGTCTCCCGCCCACGATCGGCGCCTCCCTCCTCTGTCCCCCCTAAACCGGACACCAGAAGATCTCTAAAAACGTACCCGTAATCGGGAGCCGGCCCGGGAAGAGCTCGCTCCTCGGGCCCGGGCTTCACGTCCATCAGGGTGCAGATGTACGCGCTTACGCGGTTCTCGTCCTGCACGCTGAGGGAGGTCTCCGCATCTGGCACGGAGCACGAGATGAGCTCCAGGGCCTGTTCCCAGACCCCGCACTTGCAACTCCCCGCGCTATGCCCCGACAGCTCCATCAGCCAGCCCGTAATGGCGAGCGCCACCACCGTGTGCAGAGAGGCCACGTTCCGGGAGCTGGCCTTTACCAGGGCCAGGTACTTAAGGGGCCCGCCGCGCACAGACTCTGCAGAGGCGAAGGCAGAGAGAACCATCTCCTCATGCCCACGCCACTCATGCTGGCTCATGCAATCGTGCACAAAACGTCTCGGCACGCTGTTTCCGAGGGCAAGGGTCACTGCCTCCGAAAGCTCCACAGGGACGCGCGGGGCCGAAGCCAGAGCTTCTCGCCCCGAGTGCTCGTTCCTCGAACTCAGCACGTAATGAGAGACGAGCGAGTCTGTCACCAGTATTCTCGCGGGCGAGAACGACACCACCTGACTGTACGCCGTCCTCAGTTGCCCGATGTCCATCTCGACGAACAGGTCCATGTTGCGGCGGAACGAAGCGAGGGCTACCATGAACTCGTACCGGGAGAGCAGCAGCTCCCACGGCATGCGCATGAGGCTCAAGAGTTGTCTTCGAGCCCTGCGGCACGCGGGACAGAAAGACATGTTGACAAAGCGTAACCTTCGTCTTACTCGAAGGGTGATATTGCAACAAGTGATGATGATGATGATAATGATGACGATGATGATGATGATTAAGAAGCGGAATGTGATCGTGTTGAGCAGCCAGCGGTTTCCTATGTGCAATTCGTTTTTCGCCACAAAGTACCTAAACCTGCTTTCTCCCCCGTCTCTTTGCAGATCATGTCACTGGACGAGCTGGAGATACGTGACCTAGATCAAGTCACCAGGGTGTACGCGGCCCTTTTGAGCGCTCACGTCAGGCTGCTCAAAGTCCTTTTGCCCTCAGCGCACTGGAAAGAGGTGCCGGTGGTTGTGGTGTTTGAGCAAAACACCTACGTGAACGCGCTGGCCGACCTGAAGGAGCTGCTCGAACACGCTCTGGCACGCGCTGGCTTCAGGGTTCTCTTTTACAGCAAGTGGTCCCAGGTCAACTCCAGGTACATGCTGGGGAAACACGTCAGTGCCAAGACCAAACTGGCCATGGTGCTCAGCACCGTGTCCGCCATAGAGAGGGACGATCTGGGCTACTGCGAGTGCGTCATGTCCCTCGGCTGGGCCGTGCTGGCCGAGGCTGTGGGGAAGGGCAGAGCCGTGGAAGCCACCCTGGGCGTCTCTCGGGGCGCCGGCTCCAGCACGAGAACCGGCTCCTCCATGGCCGTGCACATGTACAGGAGGTCGAGGAGCGGTATCAATTTGGCCACGGACGCGACCGCTCGAGCTCTGGAGATCCGAGACACCATCTCCCTACCCGACAGCAGGTTGGCCGACAGGTTGCACGCAGAGCACGGGAAGCGGCTCTTGGGCAAACTGAGGGAGGAAATGGCTGCCGTCTCGATCAAGGAGTCAGCCAAGGGCGGCGGGGGGACCGTGGTCACCGGAGGCAAAAAGTCCAAGGGGGGCGAATACACCAGGGACGACGTGCTCTCCGCGTTTCTGCTCCTTTGCCACACAAGAGACGAGATTCACGGGGGAGAGAGCTCCGTGAGAATATGCGGAGAGGTTCATTGTACGTGAAATGCAGCTGTGTTTTGTTTTGTTTCACCTCAATAAAATGAAAAGGGAAAAGGCTCAAACGCTTGCTGTTGCCGGTGGTCACGTTTCTTTATTTCATTTTATGTCCCCCATTTCAAACTCCCGGCGTTAGGGTTTCGAACCCATGCTCCCCCTAAACCTTTCACTGCACGAGCGTCGGGAGCTCTCGACAAACCCAAGCACACTGGTTATCAGATAGCAGAACCTTTATTGAGTCTCATAAGATAAAGATGGTAGCGAAAATGTGAACAGACACACACACAGCAAGCAGAACTTCAATCGTCGTCTTCAAACACGACGCCTTTAGGCTCAGAGAAGAGGGGGAAGGAACCCGGATCGAACCAGTATCCTTCTTCGTCGATGGCCAGGCCCAGTCCTCGCATGTGGTCTACAACGTCTGGGTGGTGCCACCGGAGTGCTGGGTCGTAGCGATCATAATTTTCTATGCTGCTGTCTTCCTCATCGTCATCGGAGGAGCTGTAGATCTCGCTTCCCGATGAATCGGACGGGGGCTCGAAATCGATCCGCGGCTCTGCGATCCCAGGGTTCGACGAGAGCTGGAGGTAAAGGACGCTGTCCGGTTCGGCCTCGGTCTCCTCAAGGCCCGAATCGCCGTCATACTCCGAGCGGGCCATCTCTCTGGGCGAGAATACGGGAACAACACCGTCTCCTTCGGGACTGCGGGCCGTGGTGAACGATTCAGTGTCCGTTGTGACCGTGAAGGACGATGCCCTGGTGCGCGTCACATCCGAGGAGTACAAGTCTTGTTCTGGAGTGGTTGACATTGCTGCAGTGGCGGATGGGCTTGTTGTATCAGACTGCTTTCGTGTGAGTGTACGCTCCAGAAACAGACAAGTAGACAAGACCGAGGCTTCGTCTCTTCGCTCTTATGCTGCTTATGGGCTCAAGTAGACGGGAAAGGCTCGTCCGACCTCGTTCATCTCCACGGAACATAGACCGGAGCTCTGAGGTGTAAAGTGGTTCCGATGAAAATGGGTAGAAAATGAAATAAAATTTAAAAAAAATTTATTACACACACTCTAAATTTCTAAATTCAGCCCCATTGCCTTGCGCTTGTACGGGTGCTTGCTGCGACGCTCAGGACTTGTTATCTCGGCAGCCCCACGAGTATCCATCCTCTTCGCTGTCGTACTCCGATGGACCTTTCGAATCCGTGACTTCCTCGTCACCACAATAGATCGAACGGATTCCCCTGGCGAAGAGGCGCTCCACGGGTTTCAGGTCTCGACGGACTGGAGGGGGGAAGCCAGGCCAGCGTCTTTCGGATGGGTCGAGGTCCCAGTTAGCCAGACTCGGGCTGACGGGGCGAGCGGCATGGCGGTGCTGGACTTTCACACGATCCGTTGCCCCGAGCCTGAGGTTGCCAAAGCTTTCCCGCAAGCGGTCTCGCTCATCGCCACTCTCGTCGTCCTCGGTCGATCGGTCGCCATCCTCGCATCTCCGCCCCGAGTTCAACCACCCCCCGGCCCTTCGATAGTCCCCGACGTCCGGGATCGTCTCTCCCTGGGGCCGGCTGTCTTTCTCGCGCTCCAAGAGCTTGCGTATCACTTCGTAGTCGTGCCGCGACGCCTCGTTCTCATCCTCGTTGTCCTCCTTCCCCACCACCTCGTCCTCCCGTTCGTCCTGTTCGGAAATCGTGTCCTTCACGCACAGCTTTATCACGTCTTCCGCCGACTCCCCCAATATTCTGGACTCGGATTTCGAGTAGGCGTACCACCCGGCCCCGTCCGGGCGCTTGCGCACCTGGTACTGGACCGTGCAATCTCTGCCTCGCACCCACACGTCGCACGCAGCTTGCTTGAAGACCACGCGGTAGCTGCCAAAGCGGGTGCTGAGCATGGACCTAATCGTTTCTTCCTTGTCTTCGAACTTGGGAGGGTCCATGTCTTCGGTGGAGCGAGAGCTGATCACGGCGGCCTTCGCGGGTCAGCGTCCAGGGTTAATGAGCGGCGGTTTCTGCGCCCAAAAGACCTGCCATGCTCAACAGTCGGAGAGAAAGAAAGCGCAGGCGAACGCCAATCTCGCGAACCGACTGTCGCGCAGCCTGACGGAGAGGCTCAGCTCCGAAAACTCTTCTCGAACCAGCCACCTCGCCCCGAGGAGATCCACTCTGCGCCAGAGCTCATCCAAAGCCGGGTCCCCCTCCACCAGGGCGAAATACGTGGCGTAGAGAGGTGCGAGGATCGAGAGCAACTCCTGACCAGAACGTATCTCTCGAGCGGAGACGTCGCATTCCTCGACGGGGGCCTTACGATTCTGGGGAGGTGCGGAAGCGAGGCCGCCTCTTTGCTTCTCCACGGGCAAAGGGTACCTGGCGTACAGGTTGTAGAAGCGGCCTCGGCTCAGGCGGCACGCGTCCCCGCAAAGCCCGATCAAGGCTGAGTGCGCAGCGCTCGAGTCCTCGGTGAGCCGGGAGCACAGCTCGGGCTGCACTTCCCAGAGAGCCAGGGCGTCCGTGAGATTGCGGTGCCTCAGCAGAGACAACTTGGCGTCTTCGAAAGGCGAGTCGACGACGACCAACCTTCCGTCGGTGGTGAGCCAGAAAGATTTCATCCCGAAGACGTCCGAGAGCCTTCCCTCGCAGCAGAATTCGGGATCGCCGTCTCCCGACATCATTACGCGGTTGAAGCGAACTCTTTCGAGATCTGTTAAAACTCCCGGCAGGCACGCGTCTCTCGGTCGCGCCGCATCGCTGACGGGAATCCCGGAGAAGAGCCAGCAGTACCTGAAGTGGATTTTGAGCGGCAGCACGAACTCGCTCACGGCGGCCTTGCAGGGACGTCTTTCTGCGTCGCGGGTTCGGCGAGCCCAGGCACTGTGCGCGATGAGCTCCGCCGGACACAGCGCCTCACCCGCTGCCCTCTCCTCGAGCAGCGAGCTCACGCGTGGACCTAGGCCATTGCGCCTCGCGCGCCCTGGCCTGTCGAGAGCTCCGTGGAGAACTTTGTCACCAGACCCTGATGACATCCTTTGGTTGCGAAGAGAAATCGTGCGCGATCCCGTGCCTGGCTCCAGGCCGCCGGTGCCTTTGGCTGTGGCTGTGGACTGCGTACGGCTCAGGCTCTACAAGGATCAGGTCGAGGAGGAGAGCAGGCGCTCCGAACGGGAGAGGGTCTCGGAATACAATCGGCTGATGACAGACCGAGTGGCGCAAGCCGTCTTGATTCGCGAGCTGGGTTTGGAAGGCGCGAAGGCGAGGGTGCGCGAGATACGGGCCTCTGGAAATCTAGAAGGGGACGCCTCCGATCGCCTCATGTATCGATTTCGGCGCATGGTAGAACGGGTGTTTGAATATTTCCAAACGAACGGCATGCGCATGGAGCCCTTTCAGATGGAGCTCTTGAGAGGAGTCGTGCTGGGCGTCACCGAGGCACAGTTCGGAGACGAGCTCTTCAGGCACAAGCACGCCCTGCTGAGCACGCTGAACCTCGCGCCTCTGGGTTCCGAGAGCTACGATTACCAGGACCCGGCGCGCAGCCACCTGCACGAAGTGGAAAAGGAGTTTGCTCGATACGCCAACCCGTACACCCTGTGCCTCGCCCCGAGGCAGTGCGGCAAGAGCCTGGCGATGAGGCTGATACTGGCGGCGGTGCTCTTGCACTTGGACATCAACGTCATGGTGCAGGCTCAGAACAAACACATGTGCACCACACTGAGGCTAGGGGTGGAAGCCGCCATGGAGGAACTCCAGAGACTCCCATCCTTCCTTCAGACCGAGAGGACCGTGAGCGTTCACGGAAGCCCCGAGAACCGGGTGTACAGATTCGATCCCGGGTACAAGGGCTCGTCCTTCGCTCACTTTCTGTCCAGCAGCAACGACGTGAGTGGGCACTCTTTTACTAGTCCTCCTCGTCCGTCCCTATCTATCTCATTCTCTGTCACCTCGCTCCTACTTCTTGCTGTCTTTGCTTTTTTCTTTCTCTCTCTCTCCTTTCATTTTATTTCGTAACACCAACTTCAGACATCTGTGCCAGGTAAGTGACTCTTTATAAGGCTCCAGGATTCTGTTTCACAAACATTTTGCAGCCAGGCTCGCATCAGGTGTCAAACTAGTCCAGGGGATGGAGCGACGACAGGGAGACGAACCTACGGTCTACAGCAACATCGTCCGCAGGGACGGCGTGTACGTGCCGATCGGCCTAGACCCGTACTTTGACGTCTCCATGTCGCGCAGGCTCGAGTGGTTGAACAGCACAAATGGAGGCCGAGACGTCCACCCGGACGACAATTCGTATTTTGCGCAAGAAATGGTACGGCTGGGAATGCCCAGAGAGAACGATGAAACGGGTATTTCGCAGGCCGCCCAAGGCCGTGCTCCCGCCGAGCCCACGGGGCACAGTCGATGTTTCTCCTGCGGCATGGACGTGGTCGTTGCGGCGCCAGGCGAGACCTATCTGAACCAGCACGCTTTCGTCTCGGGAGGCGCTTGCCCCGTCCTGACTTCAAACTACACACCTGAGCGCATCGCCATTGAGTTGGGCCAAGCCAGGTTCACTAGAGGCCTAATCGCTCACCCTCAGGCTGTGTGGGTGCCGGCCGGGACGGACATTTCTCTGAAAGTTCATCTCACCCACGGGTTATACGTAACGTTGTCCGAGAAACTGTGGTGCTACATGTGCGGCCGCTGCCCAGGGGAGCACGGGCCTCGCTGTTATCACAAAATAAGAGTGCTGGCGGGCGCTCTACAAGACACCCTCCTAAATTCGGTTCTGTGACGGGTCACCGAGCTTCGGAGGCGAGTTCTCTAGGCGCGAGCGAGCCTCACCCTGCGCCTCGTCCCCGTCGGGCCCGAGAATCTGAGACGAATTTCACTTTGTGGATTGTTACCGAAAGAGAAGGAAAAAAAAAAAAGTAGGAAAAGAATATCAGCAACATCGCACCCTCTTGCAGAACGTCAGTCACACGATGAAGCGTGCGAAAAGAAGGGTGAACACGGCAGAGCAGCAGCAGCAGCAGCAGCGCTCTGGTCCTCTGGGAGGAACTCAGAGGCCCTCGCCTGACCGCGTGTACAAACCCGTCTGCTACCTGACAAGAGGATCTGAGGAGAATGAGTGGAACGTGTGGAACGCGTCGTCCGAAGCTGTGAACCTGCGCCCCGGAGACAAATGCTCGGCGAGGATATTGGATCGAAACTTTGAGAGCTGCGCGAGCATTGTCGTGCAAGCACTCGTAGACCTCGTCCTGCTCGGGTGCTCTGGCAGAGCCTGCGCCCTCGATCGAGATGTGCGCTTTCACACAGACGCACGCGGCGTCCTTCAGTGCGCGGCGCGCCAGGACGAGCTCACGAGACTGTGCCTGTCCAAAGGAGTGGACTGTTCTCTCTTCCTGAATTGCTACGCGCAGAAGCCCGAGGACGAGAAGGGCGAGGACTCAAGGCTCGGAGCCCGGCTTCAGGTCTTGTTTGCGCGCTCCGTGAAGGAGATGCTCCGCAGGCAGTACGACGTGACGCACCATTACCCCCTGTTCCGTCGAGCTTTGAGCCTGCACTACACGTCCGAGGTCCGGTCCGGGCCGCCCGAGGTGGAGGACATGGTGGCGCCAGGGGGGCTGCTCGACCGTAGTGCGGAGGAGCACGTCACTCTGCACGGTGTACCACTGGTGGGTTCGGACCGCTTTTCGTTTTCTCGATGGAGGTACTACGAAGAAGACGAGGACCCTGCGGAGGACCACCGAAAGGGCGAGGCTCGGGACGGCTCTGTCGACGAGACAGAAGGTGACAAACTCGACGTCGAAGAGCCCGGGAGCGCAGAGGCTGAGGGGGAGACCCCTATTAGCGGAGGAAACGGGAGCTCCCGCGAAGAGGAGGTCGGCGGCAATGATGGCGAGGACCTCGCGAGCGGCGAGGACGAAGACGTGGCCGCAGTCGATCCGGGAATCGCTCACGGGGTCGGGGAGATCTATGCCGCCTTCAACAATCTGTCCGGAACGCTGACGGACGGCCCGAAGGGCTTTCCTTACGCGTTCACTGTGTTCACGGGCGCGGAGCTACGCTTCAACGACCTGGTCGACTACTGCCTGAAACGAGCCTCGGGACCCCTAGGTCCCTTGCCCGCGCGCTGTCACTGGGGATCGATAAACCCTGTGCTCCTCATGGAGGACCCGGTTGATCGCGACACGGGGAAGGTTTCGCGCAGGTACACCGTAACCTCCAGAGGCCACCTAAGCACCCTGATCGCAAGATCATCCTCCTCGTCGCCTTGCGACCGACCGCCTCCTTGTTACAACGAGGTCTTCCTGCCGGGCAGACCCGTCAGCAGGCTGAACTTGGACCTGGACCTCAAGTGCTGCCGGGGATGCAGCGAGAAGTTTTCGAACAGGACCGACCGAGCCACCAAGGCTCGCCTGTGTCAGAACGTAGTCTCGAGCCTCGTCCTCGTCGCCGCTGAATCTGTGCTCGGGCTGGCCGGAGTGAAGCGCGCGGAGGTCGAGGGAAACCCCGAGCTTTCGGGGGAACTGTGCCGATCGCTGGGCAAGTTCGCAGCGTACCAGAGGGTGTCCACGGCCAAGGCTAAGCTCAGCATGAGGATCCTGTGGTACCTGCCCGTCGAACTGTGCAGCTTCGATGGGATCGAAGTTTACGGGCGGCTGCTGAGAGAGATGGAGAGAAGGTCCCTGCGCTACTCTGTGCTCTCATACCCGGACGACCAGTCTCAGTGCGGGCTGTGCGATCTCAGAAGAGCGGTCGGTGAGCGGAGGGTGTCCGGGTCGGGATGGCTGAGGACCGAGGACCCGAACGCCGGCTCGCGCAGGCGCTCGGCGATCGACAAAGCTCCGTATTCTTGCAGAAAGTGCGTGAGACTTCCAAACTGCAGCAAGGACGGCTTCGCTTTCGAGTACGTGGACACCTTCAACGCTCGAGAAGACTTAGAGGATCCTCGCTTCGAGGACCCCTGCGCTCTCTCCGTGGGCCTCTCCTCTAACCCCATCGCTCCCGACGTGACGTCGCTCGGCGCACGCTTCGAGTGCGCAGTCGGGGCGGAGAGAATCTGGCCTGGTCCCGAAATGGAGCGACCAGGGGCCCCGGATCGAGCGGTGGCAGAAAGCGAGGCTCGGAGACTGTCAGATCAGTGGGGCGTGCCGGTGACGCTGAGGACGACCGGATCGGGGCTGGTGTACGTGCAAGCCGACGAAAAGTCTGAGACCTACCCGTGCCCCATTCACGGAAGGGTACATTCCAGGACCAAGCTTTGTGCCCTGGTCTTTGACTCACACACCAAAGCCAAATGTTTTGTGGCTTGAGGAAGGAAGACGGGTCAGACCTGCTTGTAACTGATGCTCTTAAGGGACTTACTGGGGGAAACTGGGGTTGTTTGACATCCGCTGCTTTTTTTTCCGTTTTTTTTTTTTCTTTTCTGTTCTGTTTCTCTGCTTTGAAAATCAGTGTCTTACAAATGGATCAATACATATGTGTGAAATAATAAAGTTTGCACCAAACCCCATTTGAGTCTTATATGTGTTGCTTTTTTTTTTTTTTTTGCTTGTTTTTCGAGTGTCAACATTTTATTTCGCCTAGGTTTGCACTTTGGATGCAAATGCATTGACCCTGTGAGCAAAAAATAAAAAAAAATAAAAACAGACGAGGTTAGACAAGAATCACAGAGGGTGCTGTTTTCTAGTCAGAGCTTTATTTGGAACGCTCAGCAGAAACTGAAGCAGCAAGCAAAAGAGTGTATGTGTACAATCGCCCAGACATCTCAAGACAGGAGACACAGAGCCTGTTGGTTTTTAGTTGGAGCTTTTGAAATGACCCACGATCGCACGGTCAGTATGGGCCCCCAAGATACACCATGTCAGCATATCTCATCCACTCATTCACATCACACATTCTTCTGGCGCTTCACCGGTCTCAAGACGGGCTCGGCAGTCGACGGGCTCAGTCCCTGTCGTACGCGCCACTCGGCCCGGCTGACGTGTGTGAATATCGCGTCCGCCAGTCGGGCGGGATAGGCGTGAAGCTCGTCCAGGGAGTGCCCCTCGCCCTTAGCGCCCCTGTCGTAGGGTCCCCGCTGAGCCGCTTCCGCGTGCTTGCGCTCTCTGAAACCCGAGCAGTTCTTTTTGCACAGCGAGGCCTCGAAGGGGCTGTTGGTCATCAGCCTCGTCCTCTTTCGGTACTTGGTGCCGTACATGCAGTAGTCCAGCCTGACGATGCGACTGTCTCTGCAGCCCGAGGTGAAGCTTTTGCGCTTGACCCAAGTCAGGTACTTGTAGCTCTTGGCGCCCCTTTTCGCGTCCATGTACTCGACAAAGGAGCTGAGAAAGTGCTTGCCGGGGTCCTCGTACAGCCGGTGAGAAACCCACCGCCTCCATAGCATGCTGGAATCCGGGTTCTCGACAAAGTACAGCATGCGAGGGTTTTGTCCATGAAAGTGTTCTATGATTTCCAGCGTCTTGGTCACCAGCGAGTCAGCAAGTCTCAGGTCCCTGGGCGTGCAGGCTCTGGTCCGGGCCAAGCTGTAGTTTTCGCACGGAGGCCCAGCGAAAACGACGTCGGGCGCGGGCCCCCGCCAGTCCCTGCTCGGGTCCCACTGCCTTACGTCCGTCACTATATCAGCCCCGTGTCTCCCGTCCATGTCGAGCCTACGCACCGTCCACCCGGCGGCAACGAAAGGCCTGCATATGCTGCCGGTCCCGTCGAACAAACTCAGGAGCGTCTTGGGTTTCGACACACAGCGTCGCGACGACGGAAATCCCTGGTCCAGCGCCATGGCTCCGCGAGCCTGCGAGCTCGTTAGGTGAATTAACTTATCCCCCGTTAGTCGAGAGGAACTCCGACCTCGGCGACGGAAAGCGAACAATTGAAAACTAAAAAAAAATAAAATAAAAACAACAGGGGGCCATGTAAAGCGAACCATTGAAAACTAAAAAAAAAAAAAAAAAAAAACAACAGGGGGCCATGTTTCCCAGTTGGCAAGTGCGGCTGCTCTTAGCGGTGGCCCTCTTGGAGTGGCGTACCGTCGCGAACCCGCAGCAGCAGCAGAGCCCCGGCTGCAACTGCACGAAGGACCTCCTGCGGTACAGCTCCCCCGCGGGCCCCTGCTCGCCCGAGTGCGCCCTGATCGGCCTCAGGCACGCTTACCACGGACTCGGAGGCAACGACTGGACGCTCGAGGTGTCCGGCCGGCAGTTCGCCATCGGCGCAGCACAGGGTAGGACGCTGTGGGGGACGACAACGCGCAAGACCGAGCGCCTCTGCCAGGCCACAAGCGCCGTGTTTGACGGCGCCCCAGCCCCCAGGCGCGACTCGCCGAACGCGCCTCTGGACGTCAAGAGCTGTGACGTGATGCTGCTCGAGGTACCCGTGCTGCTGCACAACGACGCGGGACGACAAGGCGGTCCCTACCTCCGTCTCCCCGCACGACAAACGAGCGCAAGGAGACAGAAGCAGGTCGAGACCGGCCCGAGAGTGCCTGCCGGGGCCAACGAGACCCTGCGCGAGATGAGTCGTCAAGGATGGGGAGGCGCGATAGGAGTGAGGCTCGTTCGACCCGAGCCCAGGAGCAGAGACCTGAGAGTCGAGGAGACAGCCGCCGTGCTGGATTGGTTATTGGGCGGCTGCCCAGACCTGAAGTTCGCCGTGTTGGACGCGGACCCGCGTGAACCCGGGTTCGGGGCCTACTTCGGAGTCGTGCGCGACATGTACGGGTCACGCGTGGACGTCATGCCCTCAATGTCCGGGAAGACCATCGCGCGCCTCATGTCGGCGAAGAACGATAACGCGACGCGCTACGCTTGCACCAAAACTTACTCCGAGTGCTCTGAGATCGGGACGCTGTACGGGGAGGACGGGAGGATGCTGCACCGAAGGCACGGGAGACGGCCTCTGCTCGAGTGTGGGCGCACGGCGCCCCACGGGCGGAACTGCACCATGTGTCAAGAGCGAGGCACCGTGTACGCGTTGTGCCCCACGGGTCTGAGGCCCGCGGAGGTCGCAGAGAAAGGATCCCGGACCCCCGGGAAGCCGGCCCTGTGGCTCGAAACGAGTCGGGCCGAGGAGGCCGAAGCGGCCTTGCGGGAAGCCGGGGAGGTGGCGGCTCAGCATGGCGCCTTGCTGGACCTGGATTCCTGGATGGAAAAACTGGAGGGCCCCTGCAAGTGGACTGAACCCGGGCGCTGGCCCCCGGAGAAGCACAACTCGGTCGAGTCGATCGCTGGCGAAGCGCCGCTTGGCCTGACGGGGCCGTCCGTTTTCCTGGAGCTCAGCCGCAGGTCAAACAACCGAGCGGGGATCGCTGTGACGCTGCCGACGGCCCGCTACGAGCCGGACGAAAAATGCTCAGCAATGAGGATGCGCAACAGACACATGGGAAAAAAGAGCTCAACCGATCGTATGTATTCGGCGGGTGAGCTGCGGGACATCGTCTCGGACATGGCGAGGTGGGGGGTGAGCCGGTACTCCCTGGGATACCTGGACCACACGTTCGGGCGTCCGGAGGGAAGTTCGCTGTTTGCAGAGCTCAGCACAGCGATCGACTCCGCCACCCGACGCTCCGGCACCCTGCACTACAGGTACACGAGGAGCTCCTCGTTCGACGACGGGGGCTCGTCCCACGTCGAGGTCGACGGCCTATACAAGCTACAGAGCGGGATATTTTTTCAGCGAGCTGCAGAGAACGCTCCGCTGGCCAAAGGCTTCGTGACGATCCCGGGTGTTCCCGGCTTGAGACTGGGCCTATCCTCTCGCATGAACATCGGTGATCCTCTGAAGGGTGGCGGCGCCCAGCTGCTGCGAGAGCAGGCAGAGATCGCAGAGTCCGTGCCTGTCGGGGCGCAGGTTGTGAAACTGACCTCGGGAGGGAAACTCGTGGCGTTCGTCGAGGCGGACAGGATCTACGTTCACGAGGCCAAACGGCAGGGGCACGCCAGACTCCGGACGCAGGTCTCGAGAGCGCGGAGCATGGAGAGCCCGCTTTGCCATCGAAGACCGCAGGGCGACCACGGCGAGCTTGAATGCTGCTCCCGACGAGTACGCGAGGCTCGAACGAGAGTGAAATTGGAACTGTCCGTGCCCTCGGCAACAAAGCCAGTGACCAAGGCCCGTCTCCGAAAACTGATGGACTCTAAGCGGTGGTTACCTCCACCGGTTCTCACGAGGCGAGAGGAAGAGTGGCTGTCGGGCGATGGGGCTTCGGAAAGGACACGACCAGCCGTCTCCTGGCCCTGGAGGGCACGCGACCAGCTGAGTCTGCTACTCGAGTGCTTTGGCGAGCAAAGCGGTTCGTGCCTGGAACTGGCCGACTCTGCGGAAGGAGACTGGCCAGAGGGAGCGACGGGGTACCCCGTGGCGGCGCGGATCGCGGTCGACTACGGAGACGACATCCTGCTCAGGATCCTGTTACGAGCGGACCACGGAGCCGTGCGTGCCGCAGTTCCTTGCAATTTGCGGCCCTTCTCCTTCGGCTCAGAGGGGCCCGGGGACGGCCCGCAGAGCTTCCCAGGGTTTTTCACGAGGCCCGGAGAGCGGGTCCGCTCCGCGTCGAGGGACTACGCCCAGGAAGCCCGAGCTCTCGCCCTGCTGGCCTACGAGTCGCTCGCGCTGCGCCACTGCGGCGAGGCGAGCTCCCCTCTCTCCCAGCTCCTGGACTGCCTTCGACAAGCCAACCAAAGTCTGGCGAGCCTGGGCTCCGAAGCTTCGCTGCTCGAGAGGCGGGCTCGAAAGAACGACGCACTGGAAAGCGTCGTGTCCGAGCGTCGAGCCCTGGCAATGGAGCGCTCCTACGCGTTGTGCTTGACTGCGGTGGCTGTCTCCGTATTAATCAATGCCGCCGCGATGGGGGCCCTTTGCGCAGTCTGCTCTCGGTCTCGGACTCCCAGGTACAGGAAACTGAAATGAAACGACCGACAAGGGCTGCGTGCCTTCTCTCTACGGTCGCCCTGACTCTGTTTCGCGTGACTCCGGGTCCCGAGGCGACTCGCTCGGAGGAAAGCGGGCCCTCTGCGCCTCGAGATCCAAGGGTCATACTCAGACCCGGGAGGTGGAAGATACTGCGACCGGGAAACAGTCAGACGTTCCTCTCGTACCAGTTCTACCTCAATTCAAATCTGACTTTCTTCGTTCCCTCGGACTATCCGGAGTGCGCCAAAGTCTCTTGCCAAGGCCTGCCCGACGACGGCGAGCGGCTGGGCTGCGACGTCCTCTGCGGCTCTGGTAGCTGGCGGGACGCGGACGTCGCCTTGTCCACATCCGTCCGCAGCCAGTATCGGACAGCGAGGGAGCTGCAGGCGGCCTTCAAGGACCTCGAGGCTCTGGCCGACGCGCACCTGGGCTCGGACCTCGACTCGGGAAGTCAGCCGTCGGCGACGGTGGACGTGATGGGCTACCACAGGTCTTTGATAGAAGAGGCCCGGGCGGCCGCCAAGGCCACAGAGGAAAAATTTCAGAAAAAGCGCGAGGGAGACTACGAGAACGACGACGATTCTCAGCTGAGCGGTAGCGCCTTCGCTGCGAGGATGAACGCGTGGAGGAGCGGAGCCCTGCTGCTCTCGGCGCAGCTGAACGCCGTCACCTTTGCGTTGGTCGGGGCTCGAGAGAGACTGGCGGTTTGCGCGCAGGGCCTGATGAGGGCCGACATGACGGGCTGCGCGCCCGGATCGCCCTCAGAGTTTCACACGGACGTTCCCACAGCCGCTCGTCCGATCCTCTCTCGTTCGACCCACGGTGGGCTGGCGCTGGACGTCGAGAGAAAAAAGTGGGAACCCGTGCTGCTGTCCCGCTGGTACATGGCCTTTGTGGACTCGTCCTCGGGAAATCGGACGTGCTGGCTGGACAGGGGCATGGTGAACGACTCGCGCTCCAGCTACAGGGAACCCAGATGCGACCGGAGAGGCCTGTGCGACTCGCTACGGGTCGACGGAGACACGCTATCCGCGTGCCAAGTGAAGCGTGGCAGCGACATAAGCCAAGATTGTCCATTGGTGTGCGGGTCTGCGTGTTTCGGGCCACTCTGCTACGACAGCCATTTCAACTCGTACACCCTGACGAAGGGGGTCGAGGCAGAGAGCTGGAGGGGTAGGTCGAGAGAGATACTGGTGGCAGGCGAACCCCAGACCCTCTCAGGAGCACACCTCGCGAGAGGTGAGGACGAAAGAGCGACTGTCCTCGAGATGCGAGCCCGAGCCAACGCAGCCCTCGATCTCCTCAACCGAGGGGTGTCCGTGACTCGAGCCGTCGAGACGCTGAACGCCACCTTCAAGGGTTACGCCAAGAGACTGGAGTCCAAGGCGGACGAGCGTTCACTAAGGCAGCGGCAGTGCGAGAAGGCGGCTGTCCGCGGAACCGCTGCAGCCTCGGTGGCTCTCTTTTTGTCGACCGTGACCTGCCCCGTGCTGGTATTGGTGATCGTGAAGATGAAGTGCTGATGGGATGCTTCCCCCCATCCCGGAACACCCCGAAGAGGAGGCTGTCGGCAGTGGGAGGCCGGCGCTTGAAGGCTCGAGCCCAGACGCCATAAGACCGTCGTCCAGAAGATCCGCGGCACACTCGTCCTCTCGACCAACGCGGTCAGCTTTACGAGAGACACACGCGCCCAGAAGCTCCTGGTCTTTCGGAAAGATGCTGTTTCTGACGGTGTTAGCCTACAGTGCCCTGGTCACGTTCTACCCATGCAGCGAGGCGAAAGAAGCGGACAAGGCTAAAGGCATCAGTGACAAGAAGTATGTGAAAGGGTGTGAGGTGGCACTGACTTGTCCACAACCGAATCCAGGACAGTTCAAGGGCTTCGCCTGGTTCGTGGAAGTACAAGGGACCAAGCACGGGCTCTTTCGCATCGAGAACGGGATTACCACGAACTACGACCACAAGGCCAGCGTCGGCGCCAGTCACTTTCTGCTCGGCTCAAATCTGCTCATCATGCCATTTACGAGAGGATACGAGAGCTCCTACGGCTGTTTCCGCTGGGCGATCGCGGGCCATCAAAGCGAGCAGTACACTTTCTTGGTTTCAAACTGCACCGTAACTTCGATCTTCAGCAATCCCTGCTCTTAAGGTCCCTCGCTCTGTTGACAGTGTCCTCCCTGGGTCTTCGCCACACGAATTGAAACCACTGACACTTATCCCTGCTACTGCCACCACCGCATTTGACATCACCGCCGCCTTCATTGCAGCCGCTGAACTCCAGGGAAGAAGCTAAACCATGGCCAGCTCAAAACCCTCCACACCCAAACCCCGCTCTTCGAGGTCGAGCAAGAACGATGACGAGGAAAGACCCGAGCCCCTGATACCCAAACGCAACCGGTACTCGCACAAGACCAGCCCCTCAAGTAGGGCAGCTCACAGCTTGCTCGAAGGAATTCTCCCGAGAGCTGCCAGGCGGAGCATCTGCGAAACTATGCCCGCTCAAGATCAGGAAGGGGTATGCAAACTGGTGCACGTGATGGCCAACGCAGCCCTTTTGAGGGAGCAGAAGGTGCTTCGTGCGGAAGAATCCTGGAACAGGGAGTTCGAAAATGCCTTGGCGAACTACCTTCCGGTGAGAGAACACCACGTCGCCTTCCTCACTCACAACATGGTCGTGACCATGATCGGAGCTGTGGTCGCCAGGGCTCTCGAGCAGGCGACCAGGAGCGGGGCGGCAAAGAGGCTGGGCGACGGAGCCGACGAGTCCGAACTGCGGGGTCTCACCCTGGACCTCTTGGCCGACCGACACTATGTGAGAAACATCGCCTGCCACGACTGCTCCAAGACCAGCGAGGTGGAAGACGTGGCGTACTCCGGCATCATGGCCGTGAACATGACAAGGGCTCTCCTGGAGGAAAGCTTCAAGCGCAGATGCAGACTGAGCGGCAGCCCGACGGGGAGCAAGACAGACGACTCCTACAAGGACCACGCCACCATGACCGCTCCGATGGCCAACATCGGCTTCAGGCACCACTATGAAAACAACCAGCATCACCCTGAGCACTACACCAACAGCGACAAGAGGATGCCAGGCGTGTATGTGGTGGAGGCCGTGGTGGACGGTCTGGCCTGCGTCTTCGAAAGAGTGAAGCCCCCGCACGTGAAGGCCTGGTTGGGGATGTTCAGCAAGGAGAGGTTTCCTCACCCGCAAAACAAAGACCTGGCTCGGATGGTGCTGGACGCGCTCCAGGAGTACATAACGGACGCCGACTACACCGCCCTCGAAGCCTTCAGGGCCTCTGTGTTCGCCATAACCGGAGAATCCTGCCCTTGGGCGCGAGTGTCCATGACAAGCTGCTGCGACCACAGGCCGCTTGAGGGCGACAGATACTCGGAAAAAGACCTCTCCACGTACTTCGAAGACCCGTGAGGATCCGGCTGACGTTTCAGACACCTGCCGCTCGCCGCAAACAGCCCAAGAGTTTAAAGTTTCATGGCTTATGTCGTTTTCTGTGAAATGTCAGAGAGGAAAAAATGAAGGTGTAAAAAAAAATGAAATAAAAGACCTGTCAACTCAGAAATGTGGTTTGCCTTGCTTTCGACCTCTGTGTATTTGTCAACCTAACAGCTTGCAAACAGTAAATGTGGGACCGAAACACACACGCTCACACAAGTCAGATACCACAGACGGTTGCGTTTATTCCAGAGGGTAAAAAAAAAAATCAAGTTGTGCTTGGTGCAGACATATAGGACGAGGACAAACGCACAGAGGAGCGGAGCCCTGTTGCCCTCGACCAAGCCGAACGCAATCACCTTCGTGCTGTCGGGTGGACGCTCGAGAGAGAGAGAGGCTCAAGGTTTGGGCACAGGGTCCGATGAGGTTGAGAGGCATTTTTCCCATCTCGGAATTCCCCATAGAGGAGACTGTCGGCAGCGGGAGGCCGACGCTAGAAGGCTCAAGCCCGGACGGTATAAGACCGTCGTTCAGAAGATCCGCGCCACACTTCTCCTCTCGACCAACGCGGTCTGCTCTGCTAAAGACACGAGGATAGAGAAGCTCCGGGCCTTTCGCGAAGATGCTGTTTCTGACGGTGTTGGCGTGCACCGCCCTGGTCCCGTTCCGCTCATGCCACGAGGTGAGAGAAGCGGACGAGGCTCACGGCACCCATGTCAGCGCGGATGGGGGAGAGTGTGCGGTCGCACTGACTTGTCCGCGTGAGAATCCCGAAAGGTTCATGGCCTTCTCCTGGTACCAGGTTGTACGTGGGACCAAGCGCGGACTCTTTTACATCCGGGACAACGGAACTGCCTTGGAGTACGAGCTCGAGGAGAGCATCAGCGCCACTCACAAGTTCCTGGGCTCGAACTCAACTCTACTCATCTCGCCAATTTCAACAGGATACGAGGGCTCGTACGAATGTAGCCGCTGGGCGAACGTGGGCCATCGCAACGAGCAGTACAGTTTCTCTGTTTCAAACTGCTCCGTGACGTTGATCGTCAAACCTCCCAGTCCCTCAGTTTGGGCCAAGGGGGGCTCGACGAAGCCCTCTGTCTCGTCCCTCACTCTGTTGACATTGTCCTCCCTGGGTATCCTGATACTGCTTTGACTTGAGCGGCAACAAAATTTTGCTGATGCAGCATCGCTCATCCTCAAACCTAACGACTTCATCCCCTACGAGCCCGGCCTTGTGCACGTACTGCTTGTTATACATTTTTGAAAGGTCCACACTTTTCACGGCATGTGTTCTTCTCAATGAAATGAAGTGAGAGAAAAATGATGATGTAAAAAAAATCAATAAAGTACCGGTCAACTCCAAAATGTGGTCTTGCCTCGCTTTCACCCTCTGTGTAACGTGTCAACCTGACAGCTCGCGAACAATGCACTTGTCACCGTGACACACATCCGCACTCAAGTTGTTGGGCTTGTGTGCTGAACATGTAGCTACATGAGCGTGTGTTGTTGAACGTGCTCCCTTGAATAAAATCATGTGGTCTCTCAGCTCACTTGGGTGCGTCTTTGTCTGTTTTCACTTCTCTCTCGGTCTAAGGGACTAGAGGCTCTGACTTTTCCTCCCCGCTTTGGCCTACGTGTGTTCCTAAGCGCCCCTCGCATATATGACAAAGGCACAAAACCCCAATGCGATACAAATAACAGACACAGGACAAGCTGAGGTTTTCAATGCTGTTTAATTCACAACAGTGAGCGTACAACGCTAGAGAGAACAATTGTGTTAGGGGATAAAGCAAGACAAGCGCCGTGATCACAACGGGACGGGGTGTGCGTTACGCTGACTGAAAAGTTTTTTCTTGATGCAGTCAGAAGATTTCGTCCGCCTTCTGCTGTGGGGAATCTTCGTTTTCAACGCAGGAACTCCGTGCCTCGGGATGGGCTGCTCCACAGGGGTACAAAAAGAGGAGGGCGGGAATCTCCGAGGCGAAGGTTCCCTCTGACTGCCGCCCATTCGCTCGCCATCGTGTTCCGTCGGCGCAGGCGAGCGTTGCACCGTCCTTCCCCGCAAAGGGCGAAGGGGAGTCGTATTCTCATCTGCAGAAATTCTGGCAGTCGAGCAGGTCAGGTCGTTCACTCCGGATCCCGTCCCGCTTCGGGTGCCGACGGCCTCGAGGCTCTCGCGGTCAACTTCGGTCGCGGCTGCGGAGATGACCGGAGACTTCTCCGGAGGTAGCTCGCGATTTGAGTCGTCCGTCATCGTTGCTCCCCTCTATCCGGGTGGCTGAGCGCGAGGTTCTGATGAGGTCTGGAGGACAAGGCGAAACTCTGTTGAGCCCGGGTAACTGCCGCTTTCAAACATGACTCGGAGGGGGTGATACTTGGGGCAGCGGTCGGATCCAACCTAGCGCCGCAGCCGGAACGACGACGCGTTTCGATCGGCGACCGGGTTAGGCTCTGGGCTCGCGGCTCTCACTCGCAAGCCGTCAGAGGTATTTTGTTGCGATCGTAGTTTCCGTGACGCGAACCCAGACTGAGCCGAGGTATACTAATTGCCCCGTGTCCACTCGCTGGACAATGAGACGATGGTGAATGAAAATTACAGTTTCTGGTGGTGGTACGAACGGAACGAGTGGGCGGCATACACCATGGTCGCAGCGCCTTTGATGGTGCTGGGCTTGGTGCTCATCATGCACAGGTTCTGCAAAAGGCCCGCTGGGAACATCTACAAGCCCAACGCTCAACGGGTCGGTGCTGTGTACCAGCCCACGACCGAACGTCAACCGTCCACCTTGTCGAATTGGCGTGAGACCGTCGAGACCTGCAACTGCCGGGGTGCAGAGCGAAGAGTGGCAGAGAGCCCGGAGCCCGCAGCCCTGAGTCGCTCAGACCAAGTTCTGGAGGTCCCGATCGATGAGAAATACCCCTCGGTTCTGTGAGGCAGAGCTAAAGGGGTGCGAGAATTTTTTTTTTTTTTCCTTCTTTCTTCTGTTTGTCTGCTTTGTTAAATAAAAAAAAAAAAAGAAAGCTGCACACAGCTGAAACTTGTACCCTTTTATCTCTCCTAGTTTACGCAGGTCTGCAGTGATAGCAGGAGGAGCAGCCCAGAAGACAACGAGGCCAATTTGCTGAGATCCTGCTGTGGACAGTTCTTCATTGTTTTTCTTTAATTGTAACTAGCGTGTTCACAATGTCAAGTTGTTGAGATCCTGCTGCAGACAGTTCTTCTTCTTTCTTTTTTCTTTTTTTTTTTTCATTGTAACTAGTGTGTTCACAATGTCAAGCTGTCGACACAATAAAAAATGCACAGATCCAAATTATGCTCGAGTGATGTTTTATTCTGGACAAGCAACTTCATCCATATCCCTGCAACAATTACAAAGCAACAGACGACACCTTGCCGTATCGTCTGCGCTTCTTGCCATAGGGGCAGAAAACACACAAAAGGTATGCCACTACGATGAGCAGAGCAGGCAGCCATGAAGACCAGACTCCGAGTGCAAGGCCGGTCCACGAGCGGCGGCTGAGACAGAGTTGAGTTGTGATGCGGAGAAGACTCTGAATACATTGGGGCGAACCTCCCCTCTAGGTTTTCTCAACCAGTGGGACGAGAAGTCTCACGACGTCCAGCGCACCCATTGCCGACGCGGCCTTAGCTGCCTTCTTGGTCTCACCGGTCCCTGTGTAAGACAACGGCCCTAGTTGAAACCCAAAAACTTGAGGGAAAACAAATCACAGTGTCACATCGCTGTTACCTGTCGCTTGCACATCCACCTTGGTCGCTCCGTCTAAAAAGATCGCAAATGCTGAGCAGAAGCAACGAAATCGGCCGGACGGAACCCACTGGTCTTGTGTGAGTTCCTCGAAGTTGTAGGTGGGAAAAGGCCAGTTGTACCTCTGGCATAATTCCTGTGAACGCAAAGAGAGTTTTTTTTTTTCTCATGCACAAACAGCGGCATTGGGTCACGTGAATAGGATACGCACTTGCAGTCGGCCGACGTAGTTCTCCGCAGTGGGCAAACTTGCGAACTTAGCGACAAGCTTCGATTCCCATTCATCTTTCGTAGCCTCCAGTGACGGGAGCTTGGCGTTGTCTGCAGCGGATTCTTTCAGCACCCCCAATAGCAAAGCTTTGGCTGCGGCTAATTTTGCCAACCTCTTTTGAGGTCCGATGCCTAGGGCGAGGGAATCTTCCTTGACGCTGCCCTCAGCGAAAAGCCGCGCACTACATTTGTACATCTCGAAGTCGTCGTCTCTTGAAATTATAGTGTCGTACACGACTGTTAAATTTCGCTGATCTGCGAAGGATTGAAGTCTGTCCACCCAATTTTCCTCCTTTCCTGCCATCTTCTCTACAGAAACTGAGACACGACGCGGTTCCTCCTCAGTATCCATTCCATTCTCTGGGTCACTTTCATTTTATACTGCCTACTCGTCGGACGGAGCATCGATGACGGTTAAGGTGAAGAGGCAGGTTTCGCATTGGAAGAGAGTCTCTGTGAAGCAGGGACACGTTTTTTTTTTTCTACATCTGTTGCTCGGGTACACAACAGACACACTCACACACACCCACACACACACACAAAAATACAGTGCAAAAAAAAGGACTCCAAGCTCCACCAAAGTCCACGAGCGCATTTTCACTGGGAGCCCATCATCGTCTCGTGGCACGTGAGCAACGCAGCCCTAGGGGAGTTGGTCGAATGATGGGTAGTAGATGTCTCTCCGCGGACTTTGGGTCCACGGGCATGGGGAGTTTTACCTCGAGCTTTACCCTTCCGGCACTTCGAACAAGTCTTTTTCGAGACGCTCAGCAGGCTCCTAGCCACGAGCAGATGGAGGTCCCCCGATCCACACACCAAACAGCGTGAGTTCAATGAAGCCTCGATCTCGCGGATGATGGATTGCGTCAATGATCCCGGCCGCAGGCTATCGAACAGCGCCATCAGCCCACCCTCGCCGAGCTCTCGCTCGTCCGGCGAAGCTCCGCTGACATCCAGGAACCCAATTAAAGAGCACACGGCCGCGAGCTGCCAGGTGCTCACTCGCGTCTTAAGCTCAATGTCCAAAGCCGCCCTGGTTAGCAAATCTACGGCTCGAGAGATCGGCGCTGCAAGCGGCTCGACGTCAGTTGGTCGGAGCTCGCTTAGTGGCTCTCGGAGCGCGCTCAGCGGCTCTTGGAATGCAACGCGCTTAGAACGCTTCAGCGCAAGAAACCTCACCAAGAGACGCACAATGTCCTCTTCCCTCACAGGGAACGCAGCTCCTCCGAGAGCGATCAATACGTCCTTCTCCGCTCTCAGTATCCCCTCACCAGTAGAGGATGCGTCGGCGACCGTCAGGTTCGGCCCCGGCTGGGATTTGACGGTGGAGTTGGCCCAGACGCGATTGCGGACGCAGATGTCGTCCAGATCGATTTGAGAGCACGTGGCGTGCATCTTCGCAGAGAGCGAGAAGCAGGCCGCTCGGACATTTTCCGAGTTCGTCAAAAGCTCCACGAGCTCGGACTCAGTGTCACGCGTGGCGACGTATCTGTCCATGACGTTCAACGAGCCCAAAAACAGTGAACGAACGTCTGAGGTGTCGACGTTCAGTCGCCTTATACTGTCCGCGAACCAGCCAGCAGCCTCTGACCTGCGATTTCGGTACTCCCAAAACAAGCCGGAAGATGACAACAGAAAGCGGTCAAGTCCTGCGCTTGAGTCGAACAGGTCGAGAAGGCGAAGCTGATCCTCCAAGCCTTTTCTGAGGTCTTTCGTGTCTGTCGCTGCCAAACCAAAGTCCAATGCGGGACACGACACGTACGTCTGCTGAGTAACTTCCATGATGAGTGTAAAGTGTGCTCAAGATCGAGTTCCAGGTTTCTAAGGGCCACAGCCAGCGCTCGCACAATAGGTTATCGAGATTTCGCTTGTCTCGACTGAGGCAAGAGGCACACAAATCGCCTAGACAAGAGCGCAAGACTTTGAGCAGCTATGGAACTAGAGTTAGCCAACTAGTTGGCTCCACACGCTGAGGTCCGACTCCGAGCTGAGTCGGCCGTACTCCGTTTGCTCCGTTCGGAGACTGAGTGAGGTGGGGGGAGTGTGGCTCGCCGTTGGATGTCCATACAGCAAGGCAGTCTAAGTCGGGGGCTTGGAGCTAGGGAGAGAGGAGCTTATTTCAGCACCACAAGCGTACGTCTCTCTGTCTGTGCTAGTGTTCACTGTCCCTCAGGTCAGCTGCGACGATGTTTGGCAAAAGGACAACGTACAATGCTACTGGCCCGTCACCAACCAACGCGTCCTCTCAGATTCACTCTTCGATCGCGTTCAGTGTGGTACCCATGCTTCACTTTGCGGTGATGGTGCTGGGCTTGATCGTAAACGTTTGCATGATAAACCTGGGATTACGGCTGTGCAGACCTCCGAAGGCTCGTTCGCGCTGCGATTACTTTTTCGTGGTCGTCGGGCTCTGCGACATAGGCACATTGTCCGCGACGCCGCTGTGGGTCATGCAGAACATGGCCAAAGAATGGATCTTCGGATATGTCGTCTGCAAAGCCACGAAGGGGGTGATAACTGTGAGTCGCCTTTGCTTTTTCCTGTTCTTTTCTCTATCCGGACAAATGAAAAACCTCTGCTTTCTTCAATCCCTCCTCATTACCTGTTTTGGTTTTTTTTTTTGTTTGCGTATTTGTTTCCTCCACAGTTCTGCCTGCAATACGGGGTACTCATGATGGTCTGCATCAGTGTAGAGAGATACAACAGGGTGGTCCTCAGAAAAGCTGCCTTCTCCTCTCTTAAGAGGGTGAAAGGAGAGTGGGCGAGGAGAGCTTTCCTGTCCCTGGTGTGTGCCATTCCTCCCTCCGTGTCAGCTCTGGTGAACATATCCAATCACGAAACCTTCAAAGTCGGTCTGATTACGCTGTGCGCTGACACCTATTCCCCGAGCGAAAGGTTCGTCATCACGTGGATCAGGATGACCATCTGTTTTATCGCACCCTGCATCATTCTGGCTGCTTGTTACGGCGCAATCTTCTTCACTGTGCGAAGACATGTTAGAAGGGGGTCGGCTCACTTAAAGAGAGAACAGCTTCCCCTTGCAAAATCCTACATCCTTTCATTGCTCACTGTCATAGTTTTTGTTTGCTGCTGGACTCCCTGGATCGCTGTCAGCATTTACTACTCTCTCACTAAAACCCTGGTACACAATCAGCTGAAATTATTCCTGGTGACCAACGTGAGCTTGGCCGCAAGGAACATGCAATGCATCACCACCCCAGCCCTGTATCTGTCCATGAGGACCCCCCAGTCGGTCAGAAGAATTGGGTCTACGAGCACCAAGAGTGGGTCGAACACCTGAAACTTTTGCAATTATTCTTTGTAGTTGTCACAGGCTGTAAAATATACAAAATAAAGACACGAATAAGCGAAACAATATCAAACCCAGATTTGTGTTTTGTTTTTGTGGGCGTACAACGGGGAACAGAGATGCTTCAGAGCAGGCTCAGAGACCCCGCCGAGCTTTGTCTCGTTTTGGGAAAGGTTTTTCTCTAGCTGTAAAACAAAAATAAAAATAAAAAATAAAAATAAACATCTGAAGCAATTGCAACCCGCCTCTGAGTCTGCCTCTCCTGACAGGACGCAGAGCTCCGTGGAGTGTTCCTTGTCTGAGAGGAAGTCTCCAGCCTGCCCCTGAGCGGGCCTCTCGTGACAGACGCAGTGCTCCGTGGAGTGTGAGTCGTGCCAGCGAAAGGCTCCAGCCTGCCCCCACCGAGAGGAAGTCTCCAGCCTGCCTCCTGAGCGGGCCTAAGCGGAAAAGCACAAGCAGCTCTGCGGCGAGTCACACCACAGAGCTGTCATGGGGGGCCGAAGCAGAGGAAGGCTGGAGCCTTTCGCGTCTGAGGCACACACGCGGCCCGTGCCTGCGGGGGAGCAGACCGAGAGGCAGGCTGGATCCTACATCGTCTGAGAGCGGCCCGCAGGCCGATCCGCTCCCGTCGGACGGAACGAGAAGCTCGACGGAAAGGCGGGGTTTGTCAAAGTCAAAAGCACGAGCGGCTCTGCGTGGAGTGTTGTGTCAGGCGGGACCAAGTCAAAGGCAGGCTGCAGCCTTACGCAACGCGAGCCACACAGCTGAGTCTGTCAGGAGAGGCCAACTCAGTGGCAGGCTGGAGACTTCCTCTCGGTGGGGGCAGGCTGGAGCCTTTCGCAACCAGAGCCACACAGCCTCGGAGCTCCACGTCTGTCGCGAGAGGCACGCTCAGGAGGCAGGCTGGTCGGATACAGGCCTCTCTCATATGTGGAAATAAATCAGAAACGAATCGACAGAGGCACGCTCAGGAGGCAGGCTGGTCGGATACAGGCCTCTCTCATATGTGGAAATAAATCAGGAACGAATCGACTGTGTGCATTTGCGTGTGCCACAAGAGTGATGGAGGTCGGAAAGTCCACAAGGTGGAGCGATGATGAGGTTAAATGCCTCTTAAGTCTGTGGGGCGACGAGACAATGCAGACGGAATTGCAGGATCATTATCATAACAAATTCTTGTTTGAAGACATTTCAACAAATATGGGGAGGCAAGGTTTTAAGCGCTCGTGGCTAGATTGCCGGCAAAAGATCAAAAACTTGAAATACAAATACAGATCGGTAAAAGACCACAATAATAAGAGTGGAAACAGCTGTGAAACATTCCTATTCTATGATAAAATGGAAGGCATTTTGGGTGACAGGCCAAGTTTCCGACCACCGGAATTACTGGATACCACCAGAGTTGATGATGTGCCGTCATCGGTGGACAGTGAAGAGCCGGAGTTTGAGAACAGTAACAGTACAGGTAAGGGCAAACGGAATTTATTTTAAATCTTCGTTTATGTTGTTAATGTTATTTTATTGTATTTATAATAGTATAGCAATTTAAAAGTTGTCTTAGTATTCGACAGATTAGAAAAATATGTAAGCAATTAAAATATTACAACTACCATCATTCATAACAAAGTATGATTGATAGCTAACAGGTATTTATAGTTCAAACAATGCTTCAATATTATATAATACACTATAGGCTATTACTTCCATTTTATATATTGCATTTCTATGTTTATTATCATAGACTCATGACAAACGTGATCACAGTTAGTCATACTCATTTTGTCTTTTACAAGTAGGTCATTTCATTTGCATTCACAGTGTTAAGTACTTTTTTTTTATTTACATAAAAATCAATATTACAGCAATACAGCTATAATGTTATTGGGCAATACTCATAATGTAGTAATTGATAAAGCACTCAACAAAGAAATAGCTCATTATGTAAAACATTTGTCATTTTACAGGTGCACCTACCACCCGTCAAACGCCCAAAAACAAGCTAGAATCCACAATGGATGTTTTTTCTAGGACAATCAAAGAAGCCCTGTCTCAGGCAGATGACACAGAGCTACAGCTGAAATTGCAAGCGGCCCAGCACGCCCACGAAATGAAGATGATGACAATGGTCACACAATTTCTTGCAAGAAGACAATCGTATCAGCCACCACCTGACCCAGACCAGGCCACAGGTTCAAGCTCGTACCAGCCACCACCTCACCCAGACCAGGCCACAGGTTCAAGCTCGTACCAGCCACCACCTGACCCAGACCAGGCCACAGGTTCAAGCTCGTACCAGCCACCACCTGACCCAGACCAGGCCACAGGTTCAAGCTCGTACCAGCCACCACCTGACCCAGACCAGGCCACAGGTTCAAGCTCGTACCAGCCACCACCTCACCCAGACCAGGCCACAGGTTCAAGCTCGTACCAGCCACCACCTCACCCAGACCAGGCCACAGGTTCAAGCTCGTACCAGCCACCACCTTACCCAGGCCAGGCCACAGGTTCAAGCTATTTCCCAGATCCGGTTCACCCAGGCCAGGCCACAGGTTCAAGCTATTTCCCAGATCCGGTTCACCCAGGCCAGGCCACAGGTTCAAGCTTGTACCAGCCACCACCTTACCCAGACCAGGCCACAGGTTCAAGCTCGTACCAGCCACCACCTTACCCAGGCCAGGCCACAGGTTCAAGCTATTTCCCAGATCCGGTTCACCCAGGCCAGGCCACAGGTTCAAGCTTGTACCAGTCGCCACCTCACCCAGGCCAGGCCACAGGTTCAAGCTATTCCCCAGATCCGGTTCACCCACATAGGTTCAGTCAGGATTTTTCACACCCAGGTCCCTTTACTCAGGATCACACACGCCTATGTTTGTCCCAAAATGATGACCACCCCTGTCCCCCCTTTTACCAGGATTATGTTTCTGCTGCTCCCTCTCACTATCCCCACCCTCCATTCATTTCAGATAATCTTTAACCACTTTACCTCTTGTAATGTCACCTCCAAATATCTTGACCACCCTTCAACCTCCACCCTCTCAACAGGTCCGCATCAGCCTTATGCCTGTCAGTTCCCCCAGTCCAAAGCTACTGGAGTAAAGGGACCCAACCCGGGGATGGAACCGAAAAGGTCCACAGCTCAGCGGAATGAACAAAGAGTTGGCTTTCCAGCCCCACATCTGAAGCTATTGCAGCCCACCTCTGAGTCTGCCCCTTTCGACAGGGCGCAGAGCACCGTGGAGTGTGACTCGTCTCAGCGAAAGGCTCCAGCCTTCCTCTGCGTCGGCCCCCCATGACACAGAGCTCTGTTGTGTGACTACACGCAGAGCCGCTCGTGCAGTTCCCTTCACCCAAACCTGAGCCTCTCCACGGAGCTTCATGTGCTGTCAGAGGGGAGGTGATCGGAACGCTCTTGGGCTGGGCTCTCTTGGGGTTGCTTTACATTTGGAACGTTGCATTTGGAAAGGTTTTCTCAATCGAGCTGTCAGGCATAAAAGCGGAGCCAGCCCGGAGAGGGAACTGAAACGGCCCACAGCTCAACAGCAAGGAGAGAGAAAGTCGGTCATCTAGCTCTTCGCGTGAAGCAATTGCGAATGTTCTGTGAGATTTTCACTGGCTGTAAAATAAAAAATAAAATAAAAATAAAAACAGGACAGAAAATCCAAATGAACACAGGAATTGTTTTTTGTATGACTTTTTTATTACAACATGTCCTAGGGATCCAACCCAGAGATGGAACCGAAACTGCCCAGAGCGCAGCGGAATTGAGAAAGAGTTGGCCTTCCAGTACCACACCTGAAGCTATCACAAATGTTCTGTGAGGTTTTAACTGGCTGTAAAATAAAAGTTAAAAAAAAAATGGGACAGAAAATCCACCTTGATTTTACACTGTGATTTTTTTTTTGTCATCACACGACCCGGGGGTTCCTTCTGCTTCATGGCCATCGCCGTCCCGTCAGCGCCCTGGACGTGAGCCGTGTGTTCACGAGGGGAGCCGATCTGGTGTGCGTGTTTGTGTGCGAGCCTGCCTTGTTACAGTCAGATGTGCGACCGCGAGAAGGTTAGAGGGGTCTTTGGCAGCGCCCAGGCCTTTCGAGCAAACTGGTTTGTTTCACACAGAGAAGCTGTCCAACAGGGCGGCAGCGGTCGCGATCGACTTTATTTTTCATCAAACGGACACAACGGAATGAAAAACGTTGCGCAGGTCAGCGTCTCTGTCGCGGGCCCCACTAGCATCAGAGCAGTTTTTGGTCATAGCACAGTATACAAACAGACTTTTGACATAACACAGCAAGACACTTCACCCCGGTCGATCCTTCGGAATCCAAAATCGCACTCGCAAAAGGAATCGCCATGCTCACACGATCAACGGTCTCGCGCAGGCGGAAGAGAGATCGCGGCGAGGGAGAGCAGGGTAGAGAAGAATCCGAAGATGAGGACGCTTGCGAATACCGGTGTTCTCACATGAACATGATCGCTTCGATGAGACGCGAGATCGCAGAGCTGAAGGGCGCTCTGGACAGAACGGAAAGGGAGCGGGATAGAGGAGCGCTCCATGAACGTGTCGACCTGCGGTCAGGCGTTCGAGAGTCGAGCGGAAACCTCGCGCGAGCGGGGCGCTCGGGCGAGGAGGCTGTCGTCCGCATGGCCTACGAGCTGGAGGTTTGCAGGAGGGATCTCGAGGAGGCCAAACAAGCTCTGCACCGCGCTTTGGAAGACCGCAAAGCCCTCGAGATCGAGCTGAGGGAGAAAGCCGCCCGGAGCGCGGAAGGCGAGGCGGGTAAAAGCGAATCGCCTCGCTCTCATCCTCACCTGGACTGGGTCGGCAGGCATTTCTTGGCGGTGTCTCTGCCCGAAGATCGCATGTTCAGACCCGGGGAGTCCGTGACGCCGGTCGGGGTGTTGCAGAAACTGTTCGAGATGAGGATGGGCGAGAGGCGATCGGCGGGGTTCAGCATACTGCTGGAAAACGTCAACATCGCGCTCTCTCAGAAAGAGCCGGAGTGGTACGCGAAACACTTTGGCTTCACGAGGCCCCGCGTCTACGCCAACGGCTACAGGTGCACGGACAAGGTGGACACGGAAGACTTCGCCTGGCTCCTGTTCGAGTACGGGGCGCAGGCTCCCTTCGTCGAGCTGCTGGCCGGGCTGTTGACCGTGCTCAACAGCACGGGGAAGGGCGGCGTCACCGCCGTGGCCGTGAAACTGAGCCAGATCCTGTACTCCTCGAGCGTGACGCTGTTCAGAGAAACGGTCGCCAGGGCATCCGAGTCTTTTCTCTGTGTTCGCGGCAGAGCCGCGCAGGCTCGCGAGTCTCTGGGCGCCGTCACGGTCCCGGTCGACGCGGGGCTGCCTGAGGAACACAGCGATCGCCACAGGGGTTCGAACCGCGCGAGGAACGGCGTACTCAGGTCCGTCCTGGAAGGCATAGAAAGCCCCCGTTTCGCGAGCTTTTCTCCAAAGCAACGGGAGGAGGACGGATCCCTCGGCGCTCGAGACTCCTTGAACATTGACCGTTCTCTGTCTGCCTTCATCAAACGCAGACAGAGAGACCCAGGAGAACTAAGTGGCGGGAACGGAGGCTCGAGGACCTCGAGGTTTGATCGAGCCGAGCAGCTTCGGGTTGCCGCTCCGCACCGCCCAGAGCGAAGCTCGCTCCTCGCGAAGCGGGTGCAGATCGAGCCGTTTCTCTGACGGTCACACTGCGCAGCCCCCGCACAGACAGATGGACGAGCCGGGGGTCGACGTCTCTCCGGCCGAGGGATTTGGCGCGCCCGGTGCCCGCAAGCGCGCCAGAGAGGAACCGCGCGTCGCCGACGAGGACCCCGCGGCTCGGGCTTTGCTCTCTCTTTCGGGATACTGCCAGGAGGAGTGGGTTCGACGCATGGTGAAGTTGCACATGTTTCGAGGCGATCGCCTGAAAGTGGCTTTGCTGAGCGGAGACGCGGGCTGCGGGAAATCGTACGCGATCGGTCTGCTGGAGAAAAAGCTGAAAGCCCTCAGGATCAGCGTCGCAGTGAGCGCCATGACCAACAAGGCGGCAGGAACGCTGATGGAGTCCGGTCATCTGGACAAGGTGCAAACGTTTCACAAGATGATGGGTCTCAAAAAGGATCTGCTGGACGATTCGCTCGAAGCGGACGCCTTTGTCGAGCGCTACAGGAGATGCTACCTGGGTGCGATCCTCGCCTTCCGGGCGTTCCGCCGGTCGAAGGTCGACCGGGCCGTCGACAAACACTCCTGCGAGCTGCCGAGGCCAGAGAGCTGCTCCGCCTGCAGCAGGATCTTCGCTCGGCTGAGAGGCCGCAGCGCCTTGGCGGACGCGCCTCCGTTCTTGGGCACGAACGTGCTGGTCGTGGACGAGTACGGGCTCATGACGGCCAGGCTTCTGGAGAGGATGCTCAGAATACTCGCCCTGTTCTACGGTCCGGACGCGGGTCCTCTGATAATCCTGGCGGGCAGCGTGTCCCAGTTGCAGCCAGCCGGTTCGGGCCCGCTCCTCTGGGAGACCGGTCGCATGGAAACGCTGCTGTGCTGCTCCACCCCGCTCTTTGTCAACAGGCGGCAGTTCGACGACCCGGGCTACGCCGAGACACTCTCCTACCTCCAGTTCAACACGGTGACGCAGCAGTCCCGGACCATTTTCAGGAGTCAGCTGCTCGTCAGCGAGAGACAGGCGATGGACCCCGAGCACGAGCCTCACAAGACTCGCATCTTCCACCAGGACCAACAGCTCGCTGCCTACACAAAGGCTTACGCCGCCAGGGCAACACGAAAGGCGGAGGTGTTCCTGAGCGTGACCAAGCACGGATCATCGAGCAAGGGACCCGCCCAGTGGTACAACGTCCTTCAGCAGGCGACTCAGGCTTTACCCAAACTCTTTGCGATGCCCAGGGTGTTTTTCAAGGGCGGCCAGCGCCCACGCGAAAGGGACTACCTCAGGAACCCCGAGCTCTGGGTCGGTTGCAAGGTCAGGATGCTTTGGCACATGGACCACAACGGCATACAGCCCGTAGAGGACGGACCGGTGCCTCGTAAAGCCCTTTCGCCGGCGGCCAACCTCGCCGGGGACCCGGTTTCGCCGCTCGAAGTGGAAGGCCTGATCAGCGGGATGGCGTTCCGGAAAGAGACCCAGGCTTACGAGTTCTACGTGAGAGGAGACAGGACCGGTCGTCTTTACAAAGTGGGACCTTCCAAGTGGCACTGCGAAAACTGGACGGTGACCACGCACCCGTTGGCCTGCATGCTGGCCATGAACACCTACGACTGTCAGGGCTGTACGATAAGCGGAGAGGTGCTGTACCACCCGCCGCGAAACTTTTCCATGTCCCCTATAAAACCATCGGTGTACGTGGCGCTCAGCAGAGTCACTCGGAGAGAAAAGCTGCAGATGACAAACTGCAACTTCGCAGAGTCTGTCGGTCGGGTGGGTTTCTACGACGAGAGGCTAGTGGCCTACCGCAAACGCGTGGAGATGAACTACTCGGCCTGAGCCCTCGGCCTAGCCAGAAATCTCCTCTTCTTTACGGTCGTCGCGACCGACCTTTCGCTCGAACCATGTGGCACGAACTCACGCTGGAAGAGCTGATACTCCTCGCTTCGCCAAAGTCCGCCGCTCGAGGGCCGAGCCGGGTCGCGGCTCGCGCGACGAACCCCCGAACGAGAGGAGAGGACGGCTCGGTGGAGAAGCCGGAGCCCCCTCGAGCGGAGTCCCGGTGTGATTTGAGATCTTACATCGTGACCAAGTGGTGCCCGTGGTTCTCGCGGACATTCGGGGAGCTCTTGGAGGAGAATCTCAACATGCTTACGGTCAGGCTGCTCAGAGTTCACGTAGAAGAGGGTCCTGTGCTACTGGAGGTGCTCGCCGCGGCTCTGATCGTCCTGAAAGCGCCCAACGCCCCGCACGCGCCCACCTGCAGAGAGCCTTTGCGAGCGCTCGAGTTTCTCTGTCGTCCGATCGCGGACTAGTTGTTGTCGTTGCTTGTTTTTTTTTTTTTTTTTTTCGTTTTCAGCCGCAAACGCAGATGTCGTCGACCAGGATACACGAGCCGATCCGCGCTTACACACACGGCTTGAGCGAGAGCAAGCCTCGCAGCCAGTCTGTCCCCTACGGAGCTTACAAGTACGACTCCTCGAAAAACTACCTCCCTCCGGGCCTGTTCCACTTTGTCAAAGACAGCAACCGCTACGTTCCCACTCTACACGGCCTCAGCCTCGAATCCGTTGGCCGCCTCAAGGAGGTGGCCGTGTGCTGCGCGAGCAGCTCCATCGTGGACAGACCGTTCCTGAACGCTCCCCACTTGTACGAAGTGGAGCTGATCAACACGGGCCACGAAACGTTGAAACAGGGCGACAGGTTCTCTGTTCAGCTCCCGGACAGAAAAGACGTGGCGGCGCAGCTCGGAGTCGAGGGGGACCCGGGCTACGATCTCAACGTGAACAAGGGCATCTGGGGCGGTCTGCTCGCGACCAGACGCGTAAATTGCGATTGCGGAGGAGATCCCGTGGAGGAGGTCGTGCAGGCGCTCAAGCATGACGGTGACTTCGACGTGTTCCAGCTGGTCTCCCCTTACCACCCCCAGAGCGTGCTGGCCATAATGACCCTCCTGGCCAACGGAGCAGACTACCATCGAGTGGACATTGTCACACGAAACGCGGCCGCGTCTTTGGTGAACGACAGATTCGACTCGAACCTGGCAGCTCGGCTAGTGCAGGACCAAGAGGCGAAGCGATTCCTCAAGACTGTGATCGGCCACGCGATGACCGTCGTGGAAAGTGTGCAGGGTTTCGCGGGAGGACAGGTGTTACGAGCTCGGAAAGGGCACATCGCCAGCTCGATCCGGACTGGGGATAGGTTCGTGGCTCAACTCGACATGCATAGGTGGCTGTTGTAGCAGCAGAGACGGAAGGAGTCCCGCACGAAGAGGGGAGGACGACTGTTACCTCGGACCCAGAAAGACAGCTTTGCTTGTGCACAATCATGCAGTTTGCTTGTTGAAATTGCTTGTGGAACAGATGTTCTCTCGTGTATGAAATTGTGCTGATGTGAATAAAAGACAACACACCTTGGTTTGAGTCACTGATTTATTCTCGTTCCACAACGATCCTATTCTGGTACGTGACTGTTTTAAACATAGGCATTCTGGTACGTGACTGTTTTAAACGTTGGCATAGATAATCACACCACATTCGTCTTGACCGTATTCCACCGTGCGGCCTGGTTGGACCGGGTAATGAAACTCTGAACGCAGTCTGAACCCTGTCCTTTTCAAGCGAAGGCTTCTGGCCTTGCTAGTACGAGGAATGTTTTTTTTTTTTTTAGTTGCGAGGACTGGCTTCAGATGTAATTCTTGCAGCCGGTTCGCAGAATTGTCTGGCTCCAGATATAGGTCTGACGGCTAATGGTTTGTCTGACTTGATGAACGATGAAGCACACACTTCTTTCAAGACAGAATTTTATTTCTTTGTTTTCACATTTCATCTTGTGAGAGATGTTTTTTTTTTTTCCCCCCCACAGGTTACACACAAACTTTTACTGTGAAAGCCATCACAGTGTTTTTCGCATCTCTTCTTCAAATTAAACAATTGGGACAGGCGGAAAGATCACCTTCCCAAACCTTAGACACAACTTCCAGCTGTTCGAAATCAATCTCCTCGGCCTCTGTCAGTCCTTCCTTGCTGACAGATTCGAGGAGATCTGGGGCTGGAGCTTCTGCTTCGAACCCAGGTCGACCCCGTCCTCTACGCTTTGGTGGCCGAGGTCCCGCTGCTGCTCCGATGCTCCTCCGCGAGCGAGATCGGACCACCATCGGAGGGATGCCGGGTCAGCCTCGGGGCTCGAGAACCCGAGGCGCTTCCGCAGAGCCCCGTCGTCTTTCGGAGAGGCGAGTTTCGTCCACCAGGCGCTTCCCGAACTCCCCGCGGTACCCATCCTCTCCCTTATTCCAGTCTTTGGTGTATCTGGAAGAACAACCTCTGCAACCACAGCACGATGTTGGCGATCACCAATGCGGATAGAAAGACCTCCAGGAGCACCTCCAGACAGCTCTCTGAGCGCACTGGAGTCCTCGGGTGCATCATCCTCTTCTCCCTCGTCCCGTTTGTAAATACCATCACGGTCAGAGTGCGAGCGGCGCCAACGCTGTCAAGAGAGCGCCAGCTGCGCGCTTCTGGTCACGCACCAGTAAAGCGCCAGTGCCGGAGCGCCACAGGCGAGGGGCTCGGGATCCGAGGCGTCGGTCAGCGCGATGTGAGCCGTGTTGTAGGCGAGCGCGACAGTCGTCAGCGCGCACCAGAAAGAGTTTGGCGCGTCGTATCTGTCGCGAGGGTGGAAGGGTGTGTCCTGGAGCTGCCCGAAGGCTCGCTTCCCGTAGCGAGCCGCGTCGTCGTCCTGAGGGGAGACCGTCGACAGCTTCTTCTCCCTGTACACTGCCACAGTTTCCCCTTTGCTCGTGTTTGAGAGGGCCAGGTGTTGCATGCGTCTGTGCGTTTCGATCAGGCAGGCGAACTTCGTGCACACACAGGACGCTACCGATGTTACGGCCGCCACCGCAAGTAGGGTCTCGTATCCTACGATCCACTGGAAACCCCGTTCCAGAGGGTTGCGGATGATCAGTGAACAAAAGATGAAAAAAGAAAGCCCAAACCTCGCCCCGATTGCGCACAATCCCATTCTCGCTTAGCACAAACGGGTCTGCCTGAGCAGTCCCAGCAAACCGACCGCATTAATCCACAGGAACAAGCCGACCGTGCAAGACCAGAGCGGCGGCCAGGCTCTACGGCCCTCTTCCCAGCAGCCAGAACGAGACGGGTCCGCGCAGTACATCCAGGTGTACGTGTAGGCAGAGAACAAAAGTGCGGACAGAAGGCATTTGACCCAGAGGGGAATGACCCGCAGCGGTTGAGCGATGACTTTGGGGTCCGCTCGAAAGACCAATGCTCTGGAACTGTTGGCGGCCACGGCGAGGCCTGCGATCAGAGCCCCGCAGACCGTCAGGGACCAACCTGCCGCGGTCGCGTCCAAGGTCGGGTAATCCCAGAGCTTCACGGAGTGGGATAAGATGGCTAGCATGCTCGCCGCGTTTGACGCTCCTTTCAGCGCGCAGACTGCAGAGCGCTTGGCCCGACGCGATCGCTCACGCGTGCGATTGAGCCAGCACACCACGGGGGATAGATATAGCGGGTGGACGCCGGAGGTCAAGACCGCTCCTCTGTTCAGTGCGGCCGACGCGATCAGGTCACAATCGGGCACGAAAGTCCTCGGCAGCATTCTCCAGCTGCTGTTCTCGAGTCCCCCCCCCCCCACCATCGTCCGCAGCGTTACGATCGTTAGTCGGTCAGATGCGCCGTCTGAAACCCCAAGCTCGAGGGACCGGAGGCCGTCAGCCTTCGCCTCACAGCTGGCACGCTGCTCTCACCGCGTCGGCCGTGTTTCCGGCCAGGTGCGAATCCTGCACGCAGGGCATCGACGCAACTTCTGCACCGAGCTCGCTCATCCGTTCGAAAACCTCCCGGTCGTGGGTGCGCCACGCGCAGTACCCGTTGCACCTGAACGCGTTCCCGGACTCTGTCCCCAGGTGGACGTAGTGGCAGCATCTCGCGTTGCGAAAGTGATCGAAGAGCTCGTCTTCGCTCGACGCCCAAATCAGACCCAGAGAGGCACCCGCGTTCTCGCCCAGCCGAGTGTCGTTCGCGCCGGCCGCCGACTTGGCGATCAGGTACAGCCTGGATGCGCTCGAGCCGTTCTTGCACGGAACGGTCGAGTTGGTCACGTCGCCCGTGCGATAGAGCGTGCCCGAGCACGAGGACACGCAGCCCACGAGCTGCAGCGCCTCTTTGACCAACGACGGTTTGGAAATCACGCAGTGTAGCAGGTACCAGAGGTGCTCGCTTCGAGCAGGCACGTCCCCCAGAGTCAGCGTGATCACGTTGTTCAGCAGCGAGGTTCTCACAGCCTGTGCGGGAGCAGCGCCTGTGCGCGCGTTCGTCCATTCCCTGTTGCACCTGACCATGTCGTGGAACCGTTTCAGGGACCTGTTCCATTCTGACACGAAGATGTGTATCGGTATCGCGGGGATGCACAGCTCGCTTTGGCTCCTCGCGAAGCTCCGCATGCACCTCACGGCCATCTGTGCGCTACCCTTTGCACAGTACGTGTTGTACAGATCCACTATCGACGCATACTCTTCCGTGCGAGCTGCGAGGGGAGCCAGCTGCACGCAAAGGTCTCCCACTTGAGGCGCCTGCTTTACCGTGGAAGGAATCATCTGCGATGCGACGTAACTGAAATCGACAGCGCCCATGGCCATGTTATCGCAGCTTCTCTTCCAACAGGACGAGGCGCCCGTGTGTACCGCGTCGTCGTCGTCAGCCTCTTCGCAACGCGAATGTTGCAGTTGCTGAACCTGAGCCACCGTCACAGAGGGCAGGTTGAGGGTAACGCAGATCGAGTTCGCCATGATGCACTTTGGCAAAACGTTCGAACCGTGAGCTGGTCGTTAGTGGAAAGCGTACAGATCCTGAGACCGAAGCCCAGGAAAGGCATTGCGATTGCAAGTGCTGTTATACGCAAACGTGTGTTCATTTTTTAATCTTATTCGAGCGGGAAGTGGAAAGAGAACAACAGTGTGTGGAGCGTTCAAAGAGTTTTTCTGCTTTATTTCTTGTAGGAAAAAAAAAAAGTAAAATAAAAAAGCAAGTCATACAAGCCTACAGACATTCTGAAAATGTGTACAAAAACATGTTATGCAGGGTCCCGGCCCCGGTAAGCGGAATCATCTGTGCACCGAGACCGCAGAAATGAACTCTTGCAGCGTTCCGTGAGAGTCAGAAATGCCGGGCACCTCTCCGGACGGCCTCAGAGTGTAGCCCGCCTGCTGCTTGTTTTTCGCCGCCGTCGTGTCTGTGCCGTTGCTGCGCAAGGAGCTAGTGGCCTCCGCGCCTCCGCCGGTGGGAGCGTCGTCGTCCGTGTCCATGGGCAGCGATCCTTCGCTGTCCCCGCTCTTTCCGGAGCTCCTCGCGAACGATCGCTGTCGCAGCTCTTCCAGTTCTTTCAGCAGCGCTGGGACGTCCACGGACAGGCTCTCGGGCAAAGGCCGCCGCCCGTCCAAGTTCCTAGGCTGCCTGTTGTACGGAGTGTCTCTCGCTAGGGTCTCCAACTCGGCGCTGGGCAAAGCTGACTGGGGTGCCCCGACCTCTTCAGCGGTCGCCTGGAACCCGCGCTCTTGGTGCATCGCATCCTTGATGCCGCTCTTGATCAAGTCGCCCATGCTCGCTTTGATCATTTCGATCATGGTCTCCCTCTTTTTCCGCGAGGCCTCCTCTCTCTCGGACTCTTGTCTGTTGTACTCCAGCGCTACCTCTCTCCTCTGTTGCTCCGTCAGGCGGTCGACCGGTGAGGGCTTTGTCTTCCCACTCTGAGATCGCGTCCGGGGACGACCTGACGCGACTTCGTTGCAGTCGTAGTCGTCGTCCTCGCAGTAGCTGTAGTGCGGGGCTCGCCGGGTCGACCCCCCCAGTGCCGCCAGAGCATCTCCCCCACGGACTCCGTATTGCGGCAGGCGCTGGCCCACTTCCTCCCCGGCTCGTCTCGAAGCGGAGAGTAGTCGCCTGACTTCTTCCAGTTCGTACCTCGACAAAGCTTGTTGCGATTGATCCTCGCGGGCCTCCATGTCCTTTTCGGACCCCCGACCCCCTCGGTCCGGTGTCGCGGCGTTAGTACGGGCTTCCTCGCCCGCACACAGTCTGTTGCTCACCCCGGTGCGCTCCGTGAAGTCCTTCGCCCCTCGCATCGTGAACAGAGTGTCGGGGTCCTGGGGCCATTTCAACCTTTGCGCGAGAACCCCGTTCTGTACCTTGATCGCTTTCAGGACGTCCTCGAGCGCTCGCAACTCGTCCGCCTGCTTGATCGCGAGCCGCCTCACGGCCTCGATCCCATCTTCCGAGCTCTCGCCCTCCCGGAGTCCGGGGTGTCCGGTCCCCTCCGGCTCCCGCGGGCTGCCCCCCTCGTCCGGGCGCAGCCCGGCTTCGAGGGCTTTGTCCTTCACCGAGCAAAAGCCCATCCTCGTCATGGTCCGAGACACGAGGTCCTTGTCCGTGAGCGCCACGCAGAAGCAGGCTGGTCGCATGGGCACCGAGACCAGGCTGCACTCCTCGACGACGGGCCCGACGGAGTTGTCTCCCACTGTTCCCAAGCTGAAGGCCGTACTCAGCGTCTCGTTTTTCCTCAGCTCCGAGAGCAACCTGGCGGTGTACTCTGTGCCGTCGCAGGCCACGCAGCAAAACAGGAAGGTCTTGTCCGCTGACCTGCTGTGAACGTGCCAGTAGCACTTTACGCAGCCGATGTCTCTTTCCGCGTCGTGCAGGAACACGGCCTTGCCGGGCTGCGGGTGGCAGGCCCCCGAGAATGACAACGCGTTCTCCACCGAGAACTCGGCCCTCGATTCGGGGTAAATCTCGTCGGGGGCCGCGCCATACACGCTGCAGACGCCCACGATGAACGAGTTTGTCCCGCGAGCGAGAATGTCCCGCAGAGCCTCCTCGTAATCCCGTGTCTCTGTCCCGTAGCACTCTCTGCAGAAGATCGGCACGAAGACGGACGGGTCAGAGCGCAGCTCCTCGCCCTCGCACTCGCCGCTATCGGCGTAGCCCACCAGCGTCATGTCGCTCTCGCTCAGCAAGGCCCTCTTCTCGTCCGCCTCGGTCATCTTCACGTACACGCTCTGGCCCTTAAGGCAGAACAGTGGTCCCGTCCGGGGGACGTAGGGGGATCCTCGGCAGTCCCCGCTCGGCATCCTCTCCCCGATCGCGAGGCGCCCATCTCATCGAGAGACGTAACCCGCCGCCGTATATAGGCGGGCTCACGCTTCGAGTGGCTAAGTGTGGCACGAGCGTGGACGGGCTCCCGCGTGGAAGATAAGATTGTCTCCCCAGACGAACTCGTCGTCGAACTCCATGAGTCTCTCCAGCGCCGGCCCCGAGATGTGAACCACGTTCTCGACGGTGCAGTAAGGCGGGGTGCCCGCGAACGGACAGGCGCCCTTCCCCTCGGCCGAAAGTGCAAGCTCCGCCAGCAGCTCCGAAAGACGACCGGCTTCGGCTGGCGACAAGCCGAACGTCCCGCGCAAGTAAGACCTCGTCCTGATCCGCTCGAACTCGTCCTGGTCGAAACGCGGCACCTCCCCGCGGGACGGTTTGCACCATTTACACCTCGCGCGGTCTATCACGGCTATCGAGCGCTCCGAGCTTGTGCGGAACACGCATCGCCTGTGCGCCGGGATACCCCAGAACCACGGGTTCGTGGAAGAAAAGAGCGCCCCACGCACGGTCGACCTGTCGCTCTCCATCACCCCCCAGACTCCTCTGGATGGAGCACCGGGCTCCTCACGGCTCGCGAACGATGGACTCTGAGCTCGGGCCCCGCCCGTCTTCACGCGGTGAAGCCTCGGGCCGTCCATGCCGGTCGACGCGTCACGGAGCGGAAGGCGAGGGGGAAAGGACCAGGGTGCCGCTCGGGGGACGGAGGGCCTCCGCGGTTAGTAATCGAGGCCGCGAGGCCGCTGGCAGACGCGGGCGGTACCCGGACGGCCCGCCGTCGTCGTCGTCGAGCGCCGAGAACGAAGCGTCCCATGACTCGCCGGGCTACTTGTCGAGCATGGCCTCCGAGGCCATCTTTCAGATATTTCCCGAGGCAGGGGCCTCTGACTTGACGGAGGGCGAGTTGCGCAGCGTCAGCGAAGCGGATCAGTTTCTCAGAAAACAGTATCCCATGCTTCACATGAACATAAGCGGAGGGGAGCACCCCTCGATCAGGAGTCTCTGTTACGAAAAGGAGCGCTCCAAGTGCCTCCTGTGCGAGAGGTTGGACAAAAACACCCTCAACTCCATCGGAGTGCTCGAACCGCAGGAGGTGGCTCCGTACTTGAAGTCGTGCCATCACGCTTTCACAAGGAAGCAGATCAACCTTCACTTGGCCCACTGCGCGAGAGACGACGAGAACGTCGCCGGGGTGCTGCGCAGCATGACCCTGGACCTGATTTCGGGCTCGTACTCCCTGGCGAGCCAGGCGTCCGTTCGCGTCATGAACCGCGTGCGCACCCACATGGGTAGACTTTTCCTGGTCCCTGACCAGGCCGTGGCCAAGGTTCACAACGACGCGGTGAAGCAGTTCATAGGCTTGGCCGCCACGTGCCAGTCGCTCATGAAGCGCAAGCAGACAGATGCGGACAAGGGTAACGGCGACCCCGCTCACCCTCTCCTGTGAAGAGCGAGGCCGGGCTTCCAGACTCCTCCCGGGGGGGGGGGGGGGGTGGGGGGGAGGCGTCGAGTATTAGCGCGCACCTTCTCGAGCCGGTCAACGATCGACCGCCTCGGAAGGGTGGTGACATGCTCGCGCTCGTCGCCACGCTTGCCGTGTGGCTTCTTTGCCGAGCCCGAACCCAAGCGCCCGCGGACTACGAACCTTACGGGTATGCTCCTTACGCGTGGATCTCCGTGACGAAATGTGGCGCTCACACCGGCTGGTGCATGGGCACCAGCCAGGGAGGCTTCGCCTTGCGCAGGATCGGCTCTCAGGAGGGTGAACGGGACCAGTGCACGCATTATTGCCCGGGAAGTATCGGCGCCCTGTGGAGAGACACGCGCGGACGCTCTCCCGACTTGACCAGGTACCAGACGGAAGGCGTGATGCTGGGAGCCTACGTGAAGAAGCTCGACAGGTCCTCGTGCGTCCCGGTCCCGGGGGGGTTCGGGTGCTCCGAGCGGGTGGTCCTGCACGCGCCGCTGAACAGGATATCGGCGATGCTGCACGCCAGCCCTCGCAACAGAGACTATTACTTCGGGGCGAACTCGTCGGCCGAATGCGACCCGGGAGCTCAGTGCGCGGCCTACAAGCTCATGAAGAGAACGCTGCGCGCGCCCGAGGCCAGCAGGCGGTGGCCTGACTCGGACGACGTCCTGGCCATCCGCAACTCGGCCTACGCCTGCGTGCTGGTGTACGTCGGCCTGGGGGACGCAGAGGCGATGGGCGCCTGCCACCAGCAGCTGGGAGACAACTGTTTCGAATCCAACGGCAACACGTTCTGCGTGAGCAGCTCGGAGCACGCGAGGCCAGGTCTGACCAACTGGGACGGCCTGGCCTCCGCTCCGTTGGCCATGTGTGAGATCTCCAGCGTCGACGACTTGGCCGCCCGCGGCCCGGATTACTCGCCGACGCCCGAGGATATCAGAGACTTTGTCGCACCCTCCATGTGTGACGCAACTGTCATCTCGGTGGAGCGCGCTCTGTACTCCTCGGCCGGAGGCTACTTAGCCGTAGCTCTAGACGCGGCCCTGTTCGCCACGGTGGCGCAAGCCGGCCACGTCGTGGCAAAGGTCCCGTTTGACGAGTGCGTGGTCCCCGTGTCCCCGGACCGAAAAGAGTTCCCCGCGGTCCTGGAGTCCGTGGCCGAAACCCTGGCGAGGGTCAGCACCTCGGTCTCGTCCACGGCTTTGCTCTTGGACGCCAGCCGGTGGGGGCTGACGAACTGCTCCAAGTCGAACTGGGAAAGGCGTCAGTTCGGCAGAGTTGCGAAGCTTGCCGCGTCCGCCCTGCACAGACGAGGCGTCCGCAAGTTGTTCCTCGGACTGCCTCCTTCTCGCGGGCTGCTGGCGAGCACTGACTTCTTGGACCTGGCCGAGTTCGAAGCGTTCGTGACGCCGCGGGGCCGCGCGGACGCGAAGGATCCCAGGCACTGCCAGAACGCGTGGGTGAGCCCGAGCGGACAGAGGACTGACGGCGGCGACGACGAGCGCTACGCCGTCGTCCCCTACCTCATGACTCTGCTCAGGACAGGAGTCCGAGCAAACAAGATCGTCTTCACCTTATCCCTCACCGGAGGACTAAAGCTCAGCGCTCCTGAGGGCGCGGGCAGGTGGGAGGTGGAGGGCGGTCTGCCTTTAGCGGACCTGGAGACCAACACAGCGCTCAGGTGCGAAGAAGACCTCAACACCAAGTGCTGCTCGGGCTCCAGCACCACGGTCTGGGCCAGGGGAGTGATGGTGAACGTGACCGTGTCTTCGACGTCTTTCGAGACCCTGAAGCGGTTTCCCGAACTCGTGGCCGTGGCCTTCGGCGTGAACCAGTTCATGATTGCCCCCGTGGACTCTGACTTCAAGCGTGGCGTGCGTTCCGACATGCCCGCGATACTGGGAATCGCCTCGGCCGTGCACAGGCTGAGGGACTGGAAGAGGCAGCAGATGGCGGCGGGCATATCCACCGCGAAGGCCGGAGCCGCGAAGCCCTCCAGGTTCGCGAGGTCCGCCGAGCTCCGCACGCCGCCGCCGCTGCCCTCTACGAACGAAAGACTGCCCGAGCTCGACGAGCTGGGCGACATCGTGATCACCGTCCCGGAGAGCGCGTACAAAGATCCGGCGTCGGGTTCCAAGAGCTCCCTGGATCCTCGGTACAACGTGGGTCTGAGCCACACTCTGGTGTGCCCCGGCCTCGTGGCCGTCCACGGAGCGCTCGGGGTGTTCAAGGAGCCCCACAGGGAGATGTACTCGACCAGCTACGACAGGATCTACGTGGGGAACTTGTACGCCATGGAGTCGTGCACCCCCGGGGAACCGGACAAGCGGGTCGAGTCGTCGGGCAGGCCTCCGCAGGTAGCGATAAACATCAACACCATGGTGCCCACGACCGATCCCAATCACTACACTGTGGGGATCCTGGACGCGAAAAGGTTCGTCGAGTACGCTCCGCCCGTGAGCAGGGTGTGCACCGCGCACAACACGGGAGAGAGCAGCCAGGGCCTGAATCTAGTCTCCGTGGACGACAGCTACGCGTTGGACAGGCCGGTGGTGGAGCACGATCGCGGGGTGATCGTGAAACCGGCGGAAGCCATTCACTTCGTGTCCAACTTCACCCCGGGCCTGGACTACATCAACCTGAACGTGAGCTGCGTGAACTACGACGTGAGCGCCCTCAAGCCCTGCCTGATCTCGGTCTGCGGAGGTGATGACGGCTGCCGGAGAGACTACGGCAAGCTGTGCGATTCAGCGCACGAGATCACAGACGATGCCCGCAGGGCCGGAGACCTGATGAGAGAGGGTCTGGAGGAGTTGGCCGCGCAGGAGCGCAAGGCCTCTGCGTACGCCCTGCCCGACAATGCACCCTTCCCGGCACTCGACGGGCCCGAGCGACGCCGCACGAGGCACAAGAGGTTCCTGGGCTCGTTGCTCGGAGGCGCTGCCCTGGGTCTGGCATTGCACGTGTCTCAGAGAGTGGATCGCTTGGAGGTCCAGATGGACTCCGTGAAGAACGCGTTCACGAATGTCGCTGGGCAACTGGTGGAGGTGAGCAACCGGCTCGACGCCAACGTGGCGCTGATAGACGGGAGGATAGACGAACAGGAGAGGAAGATGAAGCGCAACACCGAGATCGCCAACAAGAACTTTGGACTCCTCAGGGACGCGATGAAGCGCAACACCGAGGCAGCCCTGCGAGACACCAACGTCAAGTTCTCCGTGATGGCCAGCTACCAGATGTGGTACGCTCAGATGCAAAGCGTGACCCATCAGATGACGCAGGCTGCCATGCACACCAAGTTCATGGCCAGGGGGGTGGAAAACTGTCTGAGGCAAATCGCCTCCAAGCGCTCGGGGAGCTGCCCCAGTGGCATGACCGTGATGCGCGATCACCCGGGTCTGTCCGAGTTCCCGACCGTGGGCGCGGCCCTGTACAGAAATCGAAAGCTGTTCATCGTGCACTCGTTGCCGAACGCCGTGGAGCGCGCCGTGGTCCGAGGGATCATACCAATGCCCAAAATCAGCACCGATGGCGTTCCCTGTTGGCCAGACTACGATGTCTGGCTCATAGACGGACGGTTCTACGAGCCCTCCGAGTGCCACGGAAAGTACTGCAGGAGGCCCGAGCTTCACGAAAGGTACAGGAGGTGCGTCGAGGACCCCTCGGAATGCAAGACCGTGTGCGGAGAGTGCCACAGAAACATCTGCTACCGCGACAAGAAGGTAACTTGGATGGAGGGGTCGGTCACGGTCGAGATCGAATCCCCCCCGCTGAAGCCTTTCTCCAGGCCGCACATATCGGACGGGCCGGTGTCGTTCGCGGACCTGCTGAAAGACAGTCTGCCCGGGACTCCTGAAATGGAGCTGCTGCGAGCCGTGAACACGACGTCGAACCTGTTGTCCGTGCGTCAAAACCTGAACAACATCACCAGAGACCTGACTGATTTTGACGCAAAGTACAACGAGATCGTGGCAGGGAGAGTCTCTTTGGGAGGCTGGCTATCGGGGTTCGCCAGCAGCTCGGCTTTGTGGATTTCGATGGGCCTTCTCACGACCTGGTGCGGAGCGCTTTCTGCTGGGATCATCTACTTGGTGTACTGCGGAGGGGGAGGCGGAGCAGGGCCTGCGATCCCCAGATCCGCAAAGCTGAGGAGGACTAAGATGCTGTAGTTTGCGTAGTTGGATCGAATGTGTATTTTTTTTTTCATTTTGTCTGTGTTGCATGTGCACCATCCTTTGGATAGAAGCAGATCTATCTTGTCGTGAAACTGTTTGAAAAGCTCGGTGCTCTCTGAGATGGACACTGTGCGTTTGAGTGCGAAATAAAGGAGCTCGTTCAAAAATGCTCTCGTTGCTTTGAAGTGTTTTGCCACCGAACACAGCTTGCGCTTCATCTCTGGGAAAATACACTACACATTTTCTTTGTCAAAAAAAAAAACCAAAAAATGTGTTCACACGTTCACGGCAGTGCACCCTGTGCTTTATTCCTGCCGATCTCCGGAGTGGGAAAGAGAAATGTAGTTTGCGTAGTGGGTTTTCATGTGTATTTCATTTTGTCTGTGTTGCATGTGCACCATCCTTTGGATATAAGCAGATGTATCTTGTCGTGAAACTGTTTGAAAAGCTCGGTGCGCTCTGAGATGGACACTGTGCGTTTGAGTGCGAAATAAAGGAGCTCGTTCAAAAATGCTCTCGTTGCTTTGAAGTGTTTTGCCACCGAACACAGCTTGCGCTTCATCTCTGGGAAAATACACTACACATTTTCTTTGTCAAAAAAAAAAAAACAAAAAATGTGTTCACACGTTCACGGCAGTGCACCCTGTGCTTTATTCCTGCCGATCTCCGGAGTGGGAAAGAGAGAGGTTTGTAAGCTTGGCTTCTGCAAGCGTGAATTGACAAAACAAAAAAAACAAAACAAAAAAAAAACATCTGCGTGCACAAGCAGTTGCGCTGATCAGAAGTAATTTTATGGTCACCAACACCACTCTGCTCTCTTTTCTCCCCCCACCTTCATAGAGCATGGGCTTCCACTGCTCCTCCCAAGTCTCCACCTTCATCTTTTACTCCCTGCCTCTCCTTTTTTCCTATTGGTCCCAAACATTCTCCACCTTCCCCTGAGCACTGCTCCTCCCAAGTCTCCACCTTCATGTCTTACTCCCTGCCTCTCCTGTTTTCCTATTGCTCCCAAACATTATCTACCTTCCCCTGAGCCTACCAGTTTTCTTTTCTGAGCCCAGAACTTTTTGTGTTTCGAATGTCTGGGCTGCTCCGATTAACAGCGGATTGATGCCACCGTGGATGCTTGGCGTGCGAGATGCCGGTCTGACTTTTTGAGCTTCGCGGGAAGGTCGAGGAGGGAGGACAGTGACTGCGAGCATCGGTCGTATTCTATGAACTGCACTCGGCCGTTTTTAAGCCTGGTCGGAGGAGGCGAGTGGCTGTCGGACGGACGCTGTTCACATCGGTCAGACGCTGTAAACATCGGCCTGACTCTGACGGATCTCGTCCAACCCAGAGACGTCTTGCTGCGAGCGGAGTTCTTGCACTCTGGGGGAAGGTCAGACTCACTGATAGTGATGAGTTTTGTTTTGGCATGAAAGTGAGGAAGGTGAGAGTTTCTTCTGTTGCAGAGATTTCGAGACTGTCGAGGAGGGGCTATATAAGTGCTGCCAAGTTTGCTCACAGAGGACTGAGCTCACACCCCAGCGTTCGTTCGTACAGGAACACTAGAGATTCGCCCCTCGGCATCTGGGTGGAACTCGGCTCTCTGTTCTAACGAAGCCCGCGGTGCAATGAGGGTGATTTCGGCTGGATACGAGAACGAAAAGATGCAGAGGAAGGCCAGGCCCGAACAAAGAAGGATCGGCGGGGGCCAACGCAGATACACTACGCCTTCTCCCCTGCGCAACCTGCAGCAAAGGAGAAGGCACGAAACGGAGAAGAGAAGGAGAGAAAGAAAGCGCTTCGACTGGACGCCCGAGTGGGCCGAGGGCGAGATCTCCCGCCGCGACCAGAGGGATGGAGTCCGCGATCGTTACCGAGGAAGCGGACGCGAGCGGGCCCTCGGATGCGTCCGTCTCGACCGCGAGCCTCCCCTCTACCCGACACTCAAGAGGCAGGTTGGAAAGGAGCTCGACCCTGAATTTGCACCTCGTCGCAGAAGGGCAAACCCTGCGGGCGGTTGCGTGCGAAAAGGAGACGGCAAATATCACCGGAGCGAGAGGATCAAGCGCAAGCGGGACCCGAGCCTCAGCCCTCGCAGGACTAAATCCGAGATTCGGCTCGTGAAAAGGAGGACCGAGCCAGAGGGGCCCACTGGTGAAGAACCGTCGCACTTTGGCGTGGATGTCGGCGAAGCTCACGACGGCAGGCGAAAGGCAGTTCGCTGGGCTGTGCCTCACGCCGGTTGCAATTTTGACCGCGCGAACCCCCAATCGTCGTCCTCGCGGAGAGGCCGTCGCACGGAGCGAGACACCGCGACCAGGCCCTGGAGACTAGGGTGTTGTTCGACAAAGGAAGACAGCTCCAGCGAAGGCGAGTACAGCGAGGGCGAAGAAGAGAAGGGCGAAATTCGCACGGCCGAGTACGAGGCCAAAGAGCGCGCGTGCAGTCCATCTGATGTCAGCGCCTCCTCCTCGGACGAAGACGACAAGAGTCGGGGGCGCGTAGAAAACGAGGCGGCCTCTCCGGAGGAAACCGAAGACGAGGCGGAAGAGGCTCGCGGCGAGCCTCTGTGTCCTGGTGCTGAAAGCGCGGGGTGTCGCGAGGCCCTCGCGGATGGAGGGCGACAGCCGGTACCGGGAGGCGCAATCTGCGTTGGACTCGAAGCCCTGCGGAAAGCAAACCACGTCGAGCCCACTCCGGCGCCTCCGCCTAGCCCAGTGGACGCCACGGAGCAAGACCGAGGCGCGGAGAGCGAACGCTCGCTCCGCCCGGGGGAGATCGACGTCCCGGAGTCCGAGGAAGGCGTCGAGGTCGCGAAGCGAATGGACGAAGAGCTGCACACTGCCATCTGGAGCATCAGCGGCCAGCCGTGGGTATCCCCGTCGATCCTGGGAGGCATGGTTTGAAGGTGATATTCACAAGTTGTCTTTTGTGTCACTGTGGGTGCGTTACAGAAACCCCTCCAGATATTATTTGACTTCGACTGAGGACGAGGAGTACGGTACGCTGGAGGAAGAAGCCAGCGCCATGCTGTGCGAGAGCGTCATCACGAAAGCGTACGACGACATCAACTTGATCACGTACCCCGATTGCATCGAGCCGCGCGCGGCGGAACCCCCAAACGGTTACCAAGTTCCTCCTCGGGTCGCTTCGACTTGCGCGGAGACGATTGAGCTTCCAGGCTCTCTACTTCCGCCACCCGAGACGGGTGACGAAGATCTCGACCATGGAGGGGACGGACGCCCGAGCTCGCAGCCTGACGTCGAGCCGCCGAAAGACGAGCCCGGCGCAGCGCTGCAGAGTGAGTCTCCAGGGCTCTGTCTCTCCGTGGAGTCCAACCGACGCGAGCCCAGGACGCCCGCAGAAGAGGAGCTTGCGTGCTGGAGCGCAGAGGGCAGCGCGGGGCCGCGCCCTTGGGACGGCATCCCCGGCGTCTCCCTATCCACGCTCGAAGATCTCATCACTTGCCCATCATGCAGACGGGTTTTCAACCGTGCGCCGGTGTGCTGCGGGTATCTCCTGCAACTCAATCGACCCGTGCAGTGCCTCTGCGGATGCGTCCTGTGCACGCTGTGCATCAGAGCGCAGGGAGGCTGCCGAAAGCACTGGGTCGTCTCCGAGAACGGAATGGTGAACGCCACGGCAAACGCGCTGGCTGACATGCCGGAGATGGAGGCTGTAGGAGCTTGGGAACTGGAGCGAGAAGGTAGCGACCGCTTCATGACGAGGATCGAAAAAGAGGAATGCGTTGAAAGGATGTTGGCCGAAGGGTCGCCAAGTGACGAGGAACTTCAGCGAGGTAAGAGGCACACCCTCTAGCACCTCGACCTTGCACAGCTTCAAGAGTCTGACTTTCCTCTCTCTGATTTCTCTCTCTCTTTTTTTTTTTTTTTTTACGCAGCGTTCCAGACCCTGATAAAGAATCCAGCAAACGACATGTCTTTCACCTACTGGGAAAATAAGCTCTTGCCTGAGTATGATGCCTACAGATACGTTTGCATGCCTCACATCCCGGGGTTTTGGGACCGCGTGCTAGTGGGGAAATGGTGCCCCGAGAGCACCCAGGCGGCCATCGGGCCCGACGTGCACCTGCCGCGGCTGTTCGACGTGGACATGGGCACGCATTACTTTCACTGGTGCTGTTTCGTGTTCAAGGAACAGATCGTCTTGGCAGCGTGGTGCACCACCAGAGTGTGCCAGGGTGGGAGCATGAGAGTCCTCCCACTGATCGACAGTTCTTTGAGGGAGACGGTGTCCGAGGTCAAGTTCAAGAGGATGATTTTCCTCCTGCGCACGTGGTTCACCGTGCAGTACCGCTCAAGGGAAGGCGGCGGGAGCGTTGAAAGGGACATCCACGTGGTCTTGGACTGCAAGCCGCTCGATGGACCCACCATCGTTCAAGCCATCGCTGAGCTTGCCGCCCGAAGCGGAATGGAGAAAGCGGATCCCAGCTACGTACACAAAAGGGTACGACCCTTCGCCTTGGACGCAGATGTGTTTTCGGCTAAAAACGCAGCTGCGGCCGCTCTGTTCGACTACAGGCCGCTGTCTTGCTGCCAATCCCAGACGCTTTACATGAACGTGGCAGAGGAGTTCAGCGACTGCCACCGTAACTCGGAGACTGGAAATACGCTGACCCGACCCATTTGCTACGAAGGTGACAAAAATGTCTACGTATGAACATTTTTGCTCACAATGTTCACATTATTTCATCATCATTTTTTTATATTATATTTTTTTTTGAAAAAAACAGGTGTGTGGAACATGATTGCATAGGAATTGTCATCGAAGTGTTTTGCTTTTACTCTTTTACAATTTGTTTTCTTTACCACAGTTATCTCAGAGGTTTCTTTCGACAAGCAGATGTTATTCCTTGTGACTGCCATTGAAACAGCGAAGGCTTGCGTAGTTGTCTTTCTACCTCGTGCATTTCTTTTTCATAGCATGCAATCCAATCACATGAACTGTACCCTCAGCATGCAATCCAATCACATGAACTGTACCCTCTTGAAATGTAAGACTTATTTTCCTTTTGTACTTTGAATAAAATCATATTGCTGTTGATTGAAGTACGCCTACTGTAGTCTCACATCTTCTCTCTACATTTCTTGGCAAACAGAATATGGAAACAAGCCAAGCAGTTGTGTTTTCAGAAATTATTTTATTCAGAATTTGTTACAAGATCAACACACACAGACAGTCAAACACTGTTGCATTTGAAAACAAAACAAAAAAGGCAGCACAGCAAAAGAGACACACTTTATACAAAGGGCAGGTACACTAAGAAAGAAAAGAAAAGAAAAGCCCTGAAACCCCAACAACCCAGACCTTCCGGTAGGAATTTATATGCGTTCCCCATCAGAGAACCGTAGCGGGACTACCCAGTTTAAGGGCGGTCACACGAGCCAGTGAGGGTGCCTCTGAGTAAGATGGCCGTCTTCGTAAGCCCCGCTGGCATCTTCCACCGTCATTTTAGACACCGGTTCCCTCATGTCGTCGAGGTCCCTGTGGACGTTCAAGGCGAGCACCGTCCTGTTTATCTTGGCCGAAGCGTTGAGTTGAAGCCCCACGCTGTCTGACAGAGTGTCCACCGCGCCCACCAGCCTGACAGCATCGATCCGGCCCCTGAGCGCCATGAGCATGTAGCGGAGCTGGTCCCTCTGAGTCTCGGCCGAGCGCAGCTCGTTCACGTACTCGGCGGTCACGGCCCTGTCACATGACTCGGAGCCGATGATCCCCTTGATCATTTCTATGTTCGCGTCCAGGCCCGTGATGGACCTGGCCACTGTGTTGATGGCGGCGTCCACTTCGGCCTCCTCCCTCTTCCTAATCAAGGCGATGGCGCGCTCGCGGTCAACTGGGTGCATGTACAGGGTCACGAAGAAATTGACCCCGCACAAAAGCACCAATTCAGCAAAGGCCCAGAGTCCGCGGGCCACCTTGCGCGCTAAGCCGGGCCCCCTGACCCGAGGCATCCTTCCTCCCTGCTTTCTCTTCTCTCTCCTTTCTCCCGCGCGCTTCGCCCGTTTTACGTTCCGTTTCCTCCCTCACAAGAACAGCCTGCGACCATGGTTGGGGCTCTCGAATATCCTGCTGAATATGGGAGCTATCAACCGAGCGGTGGTCTGCATGGGGTTGCAAGCGAACAGGCCCGTGCCGCTGATTCTGGGCGCGAGCCTGTCGACGAGGGGCTCGCCGCCCGTCGCGGCGCAGGCGCTCATGAGCTTCCTGTCCGAGGTCTTCCCGATGCTGTAAGTACCGCAGAAAGCCACCCCGAGCGAGGGCTGCATGATGTCCGTGGCCCGCTTGTTCCCATTCGCTCTCTCCGTGGTGTCCTTGAAGAGGTCCCCCACGTGATCCAGCACGCTCTTTTCGAACTCCGCCGCGTGCAGGGCGTCGCAGAAGACGCTGTGGTTGCTGTCCTCTCCGCCGTCGCCTCTGCGTCTGCCTCGCGACCTGAGCGCCGAGCTGAAGGGCCTGAGCAGAGTGGGCATGCAGGTGTAGGCCTCCGAGCGCATGAGCGGATCCAAGGGCACCTCGCCCGTGAGTCCCTGCAGGCTCTGGGACCGGCCGGTGGTGAAGATGTACGGCCTGCGGTAGCCGCAAGCGCTGTCGGACTCCGGGCAGAAGCCGTTGAAGGCGTCCGCGATCACCATGTCGTACGGCCCTCCGCGCCCCTCCAGGTGCACGTCTCCCCCTCGCACGTCTTTCATGTACAGGTTGGGGATGTAAAGCCCGGGCGACTCCAGGGTGTCCGGTATCACCACCGACTCGCAGTACTGGTTCACGGTGCACACCTGGTGAGTGTTGTTCGCCGTCGGGTTGCACAGCACCTGCGTGCCCAGCGCGTACAGAGCCGACTTTTGCTGCATCAGGGACACTCCGCAGCCCGTGAACCTCACTCCCCTGAACATCAGGTAGGACAAGCCGGAGTAGTAGACGGTGTCGTAGTGATCCCTGACCACGTCGTGAGTGAGCAGGGTGCTGTAGTGCATGCCGAGGAGCGCTTTGGCCAGGTCGTTTCCGATGCCGGAGATCTTCCTGAGTCTTATCGACCACATGTACGTGACCACAGAGTTCCTGTGGAATCCCAGGTCCGTGCAGGAGACGTGGCGAGAGGCCGTGGGCTCGAACTGCTCGCTGGCGTCTTCGGCGAAGGCCTCGGGCGCCACCCTGGAGAAGACGCATTCCCCGGTCAGACGGGCGACGGTCAATCCTAGGTTGCCGTCGATGCCCAGCTCGAGAGAGAGGTTCGGCTCCCCGTCCCTGTACCTCAGCGGGTCGCGCACCGCGTGGGCTTCGTTTTCGACGACGGGTTGCCGGCGATACACCCTCGCCCCCAGGCTCGGTAGGATGATCCAATACATCAGGTTGCAGTAGTCCATGTCGTCCAAGGTGAACCAGACGGGATATCCGCGTTCGTTGACCGTGGCCTGGGACCCATCTATGGCCGCGTAGCGCCGGTGGCTGAAGCAGCAGGGCATGGAGGCCACGACAGAGTTCGACCTGTCCCCCACCACGTTTCTAAACAGTGCCAGCACTCCGGTTATCAACCCCTCGAGCTGCACCAGGACCTCCTGTTCCTCCACGGTGAAATCAGGCGCATTGGCGCCGATCTCCTTGGCCCCGAGCGCCTTTCGCATGTACACGGCGCATATGGGGTCCGCCATCCAGGACCAGAACAGGCGGCCCCTCGTCCACCCATCCACTTCTAAGTCACGGATGGGCTGGTTCGCGAGAATCTTGCCTCTCATCTCCAGCATGCGCTGCGCACCACCGCGGTAATCCAGGGCTTTGCTGAGAAAGGTGAGGTTGAGGGTCACGGTCTTGGCGTGCTCGCTGTCTCCGAAGCGGGCGAGGAGCTCGCTTCCGATCTGCGCGATCTCGTTGGAGAGGCTGTTCATGGCGGAGGTGTTGAACAGGGCCACCCTGGGCCTGACGACCCAGCGCACGGGCTCGACGGCGGCCGATCCGTGAGAGGCGTCGTCCGGGGCTTCGGGCACAACCATGTTTCGAACGTCGAACTCCAGCAGCGACGCGGGGTTCTTGATCTTCTGGTACCAGTCATCGCTGTGCGCCAACTGCGCCATGCGTCCCACGGCGATCCCTCTGGGTCCGTTCCTCATGAAGGCGTTCAAGTCCCCCTGCAGCTTGTCCCTGCGCTCCCTGCCGAAGAGAGCTCGAGGACTGCCGAGGCGGTGCAGCTCCCTCAGCGTCACGCAGACCACGGCGCCGTCGTACTGGTGCAGGTACGAGACCGAGGGCGATCGCTGGGCCAGCTGCTTGTAGCCGACCTCTTCGGAGTCAGTGGCAGAGAGCACTTTGGACGGCGATATCTGGCCGAGCGCCGGAGCCGTGCAGCCCACCGTGAAGTACTCCCACTTGAAACCCTGGGTGTTGCTGAAAGCTTTGTGCTCCGTGGACGTCTCCCTCCCGCATCCGTGTTCCATCTGCACGCCGTCCACCAACGCGATGGGAATGCCGACCGAACGCCCGCCGCCGATCAGAATGTGGTTCACCGGCATCTCCGTGACCTGGTCCCTGAAGCTGGAGTCGTCCGCGAAAGCCAGGTCCCCGTCGCCCAGCTCGCGTTTGTTGACCAACTCCATGGTGAACTCGTGGAGCCCGTCGCCCCGCGACTTCTCGTCGGCGGCGGTGTAGACGCAGAACTCGGGCGCGAGCTTCACGTTTTCGCAAGCGATGCGCGTCCTGACGGCGCTGGAGTCTTGGGACACCACCCTGAAGAGGGTGTCTCCCATGACGAGGACCTCTGGCCTGTCGCTGCAGAGGACCCTGCGAGCGTTCTCCACCACGCACACAAAAGAATCCGGATGCGCGTTCACGGTGCCGCACATGAGCTCGGCCATCGTCAGCACAGAGTCCAGCTTCTCCGCTCTGGGGAGGGATGCGAGTTTCTGGCAGATCCTGTCCGTGAGCGTGGGCTGAGCCGCGCAGTACTCCAGGACCTCTATGGTCTTGGTGAGTTCCCACGAAGTCCTGGCCTGCTCCAGCTCCCTGCGTATCAGCTCCTCCGCCACGGAAGGCACCGTGATGCCGAGCAGAAATCCAAACTGCATGGTCACCACTTTGGACGTGTGCTGAAAGACCTGGCTGTACTCCCTGGTCCGAACCCCGTTTCCCACCGTGTCATAGGTACCTCGCTGGGCCTCTCGCTGATCCGTGATCTTGTAACGCCTCGTGAACCGCGTGCCCGTGGGCACGGACTTGTCCGGGATCAACATCTTGTACACGAAGCCCGCCAGCAAACGGCTCGTGTCCTTCTGCTGCTTGAAGAGAGACACTCCCATGTGGGCCTGCAGTATCATCACGACCGCGTCGGCCGACACCGAGGTGTTGGCCGCGGACGCCCTGATCACGTTCTCCGCCACGAGCTCGGAGAACGCCCCGGTCGAGTCGGCCAGAAACCCAGGCGCTTTGACCAGTCGTTTGGCAGCCTCCAGAGATCTCAGCGAGTAAACGCTGGGGTCAGTCTTGACCACGCTCATGGTGATTTATTTCTTTTTTCTTTCTTTTTCTTTTTTCCTTTTCACCCCCCCCCCTCTTCGGCGAAAGGGACCCTTGCGCTCACACGATCGCTCCGTTGCGTTCGCTTCCGATGCGCGAGGCTGGCGTTATCCTGTAAGGTCTGTCGATCTGGGTCCCGTGCGCGTAAGGTGGGAGCTTGCTCAAAGCCGCCAGCAGTTCCTCGCGGCACCTGCCCTCGTAAGTTAGTAAGCTTGGGTCATTTTGACCGTGGCGTTCCAAGAGCCTCTCCGCCACGGACACGTCCGAGGCGGAGTTGATAGCTTTCAGTTTCAACCTGGTCAGACCGATAGCTCTCTTGCGCGTCAGCGCGAAGTCCCTGAGGCGAGGTTCGGCTTCGTCCGCCTCGTCGCCTTCCTCGACGGCGTACTCGTCGCTGCTGTCTCCGAGGACCTCATAACGGTACCCGCTCGGGCCGCGCGCCGTCCGCCCGTTGCCGCAAAGGCAGCAGAGCGCCTTGAACAGTACGCAGAACATGGCCGACGAGAGGGGTCGAAGACGCGGCGGGAGCAGCTGAGTACGGGTGAGGAGCTGAGGAGCGGATTCTCATTAACCCCTCCCGGTTACCGTCCGAAAGTCGAGTCGAACAGAATTGTGACGATGAAGGCGGACGAAGAACCGTTCGACGTCCGGGAGGCGGCCTTGGCCGAGTGCGCCTTGGCGGACAGAGGGGACGCGAGGGTTCTAGAGGACTTCAGGAACGGCCGTTGCGCTCATCGTGCACGCAACCGTAATCGCCCCCGCGGAGAGGCGCGCTGGGACTGCTACGAGCAGTGCTACGACCTGTTGCCGCTACACAGGGACGTTGCGTCTTGGGCTTTTGTGAGCGAGGATCCGCAGCTGGCCGTGGTGATAGAGGAGATCGTGAACACTTTCAGCCCGGCCCTGTCAGTGGAGTTGCTGCTGTGCAACGTGCTGGGCAGCAACAGCGAGAGCGCCGCGTGCCTGGTCCGCTATCTCGTCGGGCACTACGTGGCCAACCGCCCCTGCTGCGGGCACATCAAAAGCACCCTGAGAAACATGATCCGCTGGACCGTGCTGGCGGGCTTCGTGCCTTGCCTTTTCCTGCCGTGGAAGAAAATCCGATCCCTCGGCCTCGGCCTGTCTGGTAAAGCTGCCGTGATCAACATGGTTTCGGGCTCCAGCGGGCCGGACGCGCGCCCCAGCAAGCGATGCAGGAAAGATGTCGAAGCGGCCCCGCCCCGTAGTGCCGGACGCCTGTTTGTGGTGTCGCCGGACGGCCTCAGCCCTCCCGGGGCCGCGGCTGAAGCGATCCAAGAGAAGGAGGCTCACGACGAGGCGCTTCCTCGCGTGCTCGAAGTTCCCTTGGACAGTCTGGCGGAGACAGCCAAGTTGCTGATGATGGCGTCGGTGCCCTGCGCGCCGGCGGCCGTGGTGTGTAAGATAGTCGCGGACTGGGTGAGGGGAGAGCGCGAGGCTTTCGTTCGGAACCCCGTGAAGGAGACAGAGCTGAAGATGTCTGTGGTGACTCTATGGGGTGTGATGAAGACCTTCGAACACGGACGGTGCCCGGTGGTGCCCGAGTGCAGAGCCTCCTCGTGCTTGGCCTTCTACGACAAGCGCACCGCTCTCGTCACCACGGTGGTGGACGGGGTCCTCTACAGACGAGCGTCGGTGTGGGACAGCAGCTGGTCGGCTTCGGGTCCTTCCTTTTCCTCCTTGGCAGAGAGGGCTCACGACACCGTCAAGAACTGGAGGACGCTTTTCGGCAGGATAACCAGGGGTCTGAACGAGGCCGCGGCGAGGCACGTGTACACCAGCGCGGGGGCCGATCGGTCGTCGCTGGCGCGTGTGGCAGACGTGATGCTCTCCTCGAGGGCCGAGCAGCGGGACGCTGGCATCTCGGTGGTAGGCAACGCGACCGACAGACCTTTGCTGGACAACCTGTCGCGAGCCCTCGCCTGCAACCAACAGACGGACATGCTGGGACTGCTGAACGACGCCGAGCTGCCCGACTCCTTGCTGCAGTCGGGCGCGTGCGCCTCGGTGTCCAAGCACAAGTCCGCCAGCGTGTCCCACAGCCTCAGCAAGATGATGGCCTCCATGATATCCGAAGGCAAAGAGGTCCTGCTGGTGCGCGGATTTCTGACCGAGGTCACCTCTCGTCCTCGCGCGGCTCTGGAAAAGCTCAGGTCCGAGTGCGAGGATCCCGGGCTGCTGAGGATGGCGGAGAACGTGTCCAGGCGTCTGGAACGTCGACTCGCCGAGCGGGAGGACGGGGCCGAAGGAGACCGGGATCCCGTGACCGAGCTCGGCTCGGACGTGAGGCTGGTGTGCAGCTACCCGTCCTCTGTCAGCGTTGCTCACCTGGAGGAAACTCTGAGCATTTGGACAAATTTTTGGCGTAGCGCCTTGTCGGGATTCAGCCACTTCAACAGGAGACACAACACCATACAGTACAACCACAGGGACGGCGTGAGAGAACTGGAGTCCGGATCCCCCGTGCACATCTTCCACAGCGCCCTGGTCGCTCTCCTCAACACGTCCGGTGCCACGTTCGCCGACAGCCTGTCGGGGAGAAAGCCAGACGGGTCCCTCTCCGTGAGCGATATCATGCTCACAAAGGATTCCCTGCACCCGCCTGCCTACGGCCTGCTGTTGGCGAACAAACTCGGCCTCAGGCCCTCTGACGTGAAAAGCTGCGAAGAGGTCACGACGGAAGAGCGGGTCCCGGGTGCTCCGCACGACCCGTCCGCGCTCTACATCAGCCCGCAGCCCCGAGAAGCTTCGGACAAAACCGCCGTGGGCACCGGGCGTTGATGAGACGACGAGACACGGACTCTCTCCCCGGAAGGCGACAGACTGGTCTCTCTGGCCTGTCCGAAACTGGGAACCGAACACGGTGGAGACTCTCCGCCAAGCGCCCGGGGCTGCCTTTCTACTCGCCGAGACGAGAGGGACAAAGCCCCGAGCTCTCTTTCGGCCCGATCCTGCGCTTTGCGCGTGGGGGCCTTGACGGTGCCGTGACGGGGAACAGGATCGTGAGGACAAACGGGAGGCTGAGGCGGAGGAGGAGGAGGAGGAAGCGATGAAGTCTCTTCAGGAGAGATCGTGGAGTTCTCCCGTCCGAATCGAGCAAACGTCGACTCCGCTTCGACCCTCTTCTCGGCTGTCTTTGTAGCTTTGATTCTTTTTCTGATGAAACCTACCCCGGAGGACTGCGCCCGCCGTCGTATTTGTCTTTTCGATCTCCTGCACGGCTGGCCGTCTCTCGAATTCTCGGGTAGGCTGTGTGTTGGGCAGTCGCCAACCAGTCCCGTTCTGACCCTCACGCGCTTCAGACCGGACCGTCCGGGCCCCGACTCGTCTCGTTGTGTCGAGACGCGGGCGGCCTCTCGACTCGAGCCCTCTTCGCGCCGCTCTCCTCTCTCACAGGGGCTCAGGAGGCCCTCTTCGGCGAGAGCGGCGAGACGTTCCGCGTCCCTTTCGGATGCGGGGCACAGGGTTCGTTCGGCCGTCGGGCTCAGCGAGCTGGAACCCAGCGCGCTCGACTCCAGCCACACGACGAGGCTGGTCCTCTCCGCGTGAAGCCGCGCTTCGCCCTTGAGCATCCACAGGGCTTCCAGGCTGAGTTCTTGCACTTCCTCCAGCGCTACCCTTATCCACAGGGTCTTCCGGCGGCCCGGCTCCAACGGGCAGAGCGCAATCAAGGAGGTTTCAGCTGGCACGCCGCTGTCCCCTAACGACCTGAGGAACCTGTTGATCTGTTCCACTGGGGCGCTCTTCCGCCCGGCGCGCAGCTTGTGCTCCTCCGTCGGGATGTACTGCACGAACGTGCAGCCCCGCTCAGATCGCACCACCCCAGTCAGGCAGTCGAGCGTGACCACTTCATCGCTCGCAAGGGTCTCGTAGATCCCAGGAGCCGCCCGAGAAGGCCCGACCGCCGCGCCGTCGACCCCCTCGTTCTCCGAGCGGAGATCTTTCTCGGCCTGTCTCGCCACACCGCTGACTGTGGGCGTTGCGGCGGAGGGACGGGCTCCGAGCGGAGCCGAGGCGAAGGCTGCGCTCGGCTTGTAGGAGTATGAGAACATGGTGGCCGGTGGAAGCGGCTCTCGTCGATTTCGCGGGTAATCAACAGGTCTCTGGGCTTGTAAATAAGCGGGTCAAAATCGGAGCGTCCTCGGGAGTCCGGAATCTCGATTCGCTCTCTGCGTGCGCCGGGATCTGCACGCTCTGGGCTGCACCTACTGGCAGACGACGGTCACGGTCAAACTGTTGTGCCGGAATATCATTTCGCAGAAATTCGAGACGATAGAAAACAAATGAAACAGCTCTCGTACAATTTTATTCGCAAGCGTTTGCCTTTGACCACTTTCTTCGCGAAAAGTACCTCGGAAATCTCCGAACAAATAAAAGGACAAAAAAAAGCTCTCGTACAATTTTATTCGCAAGCGTTTGCCTTTGACCACTTTCTTCGCGAAAAGTACCTCGGAAATCTCCGAACAAATAAAAGGACAAAAAAAAGTCTTTGTCACACCTGAACGTACTTTATTTTGAAGGCTTGAGACATTGAGGCAATTAAACAACTTTCAGTTTTCTTCTCTCGTTGCTTTTCGTTTGCACACGTCTGCTTTCAACCACTATTTGTTGTTGTTCTTTTACAGCTCATTGCCCCACTCTGAGATTTCCCGACAGAAAAAGTCTTCCTTTTTCGAAAATACAAAATGTTTCGTCCAAGCTTCCCCTCTCCGACCCTTTGTCCCCGGTGGCTCTGCTTTGACAGTCGAAGCCTTCCTGTTCGCTACCAGGCACGATTGACCGTTGAGCACCCGCTTCGTGAACATCAACCGGCCTTGAGCAACCCAAAGCCCTCACGGTCACAGTGGAACTGTAACACCTGAACATACTTCATTGTGTATGCTTATGAAACCTTGACGCAATAAAACAATGAAACAGCACTGTGTTTGTTCTCTCACAACTTTTATTTTTATTCAGATGTGTTCGCTGTCAACAACTTTCTGCGTGCACACAACCGTTTCTTTTTCTTTTTTTTTTCTTCCTTTCGATTCTTCTCTTCATCTTTCAACCTTTTTTTTTTTGTCAACAGCCGAGTCGTCTTTGTGGTCTCCGTTAAGATCTCAACCTTAGAGCCAAGAGTTCGAAAGCGCGGTCCAGGGCCCCGGAGAACTCATCGTCCGAGAGAAAGTGTTTCAAGTTCAGCTGGGAGAGGCACTCGCCGATTTCGCACGTGCTCGTCAGGTCTCTGGGCCTGTAAATGGGCTCGTCCCAACCTTCGCCCTCTTGCAAGGTCCACCTCGGTCGCGGACCGTCTGAACGAACCGGGGGGCGGCGCGCAGGAACCCTGGCTCCCCTCTCTGCGATCTCATACACCGCGTGCCTCCAGAACTCCGAGAGATCCAGAGACTCGCCGCAGCGGGGGCACTCCGCTCGTCCTCGGGCGCTCCCGGACCGGCCCGTGGGGACGCGACGGGCCTCCGCCGCCACCTGTGTCGGGAGCGTGAACTCGGCCCTCTGCCCGCCGCAGAGGCTCGTGTCGTCCGCGTCCGAGGGGAGCCGCGAGAGCGTTTCGGGGATCAGCCTCATGTATCCGAACACATCTCCTCGGCGCGTGTAGACAAAGTGCCACTCTCCGCCGAGCGCCTCGCCGGCCCGCGCTCCGTCGGGCTGCTCGTTGCGAACTCCGCCGAACTCGAGGGCCTTGAGTTCCTTGACGCGAGCTTCCACGCGGTCGAGCCTCTCCGTGCAGGCTGCGGTCAGGTCACGCAGCTCCTTCGCCAGCGAGCTCACCCGAGCCGCGGCTCTACGAGAGGTGTCCTCTCGTTCGAGCGAGCTCAAGGTGGATTCGTAGTGCCGGTTCACTATCTCCCAGACCCTGAGGATGGAAGCTCGAGGGAGGCTCCCGAGTTCGGTGCCGCCGCTCACTTCGGTCGTCATGGTAGGGGGGCTCGCTATCGTGGGGACCGCGCCGGTCATTTAGCCCGACCGCCTGGGCGAGCGTCGTCGCTGGCCTTGGTGGACCTGTCCAGCGCGTGCCTCAGCGTGAGTTCACTGTAGCCGAGTCGCGAGAAGTCGACGTCCAGCAGGTCAGGGAAGCCCTCCGGGGGGCGGCGGGTCAGGTCGTTTTCGCAGTGGCAGACCACGGCCGCTATCAGCTCTGCTCGAGCGGCCTCTTTTCCCTCCTCTCTCAGGTAGGCTTCGTGGGCCAAGAGCATCTCCCGGTGCCGCACGCTCGGGTTGTCCAGGAGCCACGGGACCAGGTGGACGAACTCTGGGTTTTTCTGGTAGTAGTTGGAGAGGACTCTGTCCTGAAACGCCGTCAGCCGGCTCCCGTAGCGGCCGGCGAATGAGCCCCTCAGCGCCTCCCTGTAGCCGGGCCAGCGCGTGGGGTGGTTCCGGTCCCTGACTCGCAAAAAGTACATCTCCGTGAGGTACACCAGGCAGACCTTTTCCCTGGTCGTGAGAGTGCCACCTCGCTCGTGCGCCAGCTCGCAGCAAAGTCTGTTGAAGTGGCCGTGGAGCTCCACGAGCGAGGCCACGGATGCCAGGGCCCGGGGGAGTTCTTCGGCCGCGCTCTTCACCCTCTGCGAATTGATGGACATGGAGGAGAAAAGTTGGTGCCTGTTCTCCTCGCCCGTCACGTTTACCGAGGAGAAGAAGAAGGGAGTGTGAAAGTCCTTTTTGGTGTCTTTCATGCGAATCACCACGCTCGCGGGGTTCGCCACGCCGTACATGTAGCTCGTGAGGTTTTCGTTGTTCACCTCGAAGGGCTTAGCGGAGACCACGCAGGTGCCCTGGGCCATGGACACGGTCTCGAACAGCCCCCTGAAGTAGGGCTGCAGCGCGTGCTTCGCGTTGGACGTGTAGTTCGCGCTGCGGCTGGGGTTGGACGAGAACTCGATGCGGGTGTTCTTGTAGCCGTGTCGGGAGCTGAGCTTCTTCTTGTCCGAGACGAAGCGGAGCCTGCTCACGAGCTTGGTTTTCGTCGTGTTGGACTGCTGAAGGGCGTAGCGCCTGAGGCTTTCCGAGTACACCACGGCGCTGAACTTGCGGTTGCCCACCGTGTTCACGTGAAGCACGTGGAGGAGCACGGAGCCGTTCAGGTCCACCACGCAGCTGCCGGCGGCCCTGAGGGTGTCGTTTGTCTCCTGCGGAGAAGGGCGCCGGGGCTCTGGCTCCCCGCCTCGCCCGAGCACGTCGGGGCTAGGGACGACACGGTACGGGCCTACTGAGCCAACCAAGTTCGCTGTGGCATCGGTGCTGGTCCAGGAGCCACAAAACCGCGAGCCAGCACAGTCGAGACACTCGGGTCTCTCGCAACATTCCTCCCCCCCTGTCGGATCTAGGCCCTCGCTGTGCACGCGGGTCTGGTGGAAGAACGGGGCAGTCTCGCCCCTGCCACGCAGAGCCGATACTCGCTCCTCGCGCCTGACGGCGGCCTTTGCGCTGGGAGAAGGGTCCATGCTTGCCGTGCAAAAACAGCGCCTCCCTGAGCTCGCTGGAGCAGAGGGCCGTCGACTGTAGCGGCCTTGAGAAAAACAGCTCCGCGTTGAAGAGCAGCAGCCTGCGGTTGCCGGCGTAAACCAGCACCAAGTGGGACCAGAGCAGCTCGCTCGCGATTTTCACTTCGGCCGAAACGTCAGGGGAACGGCGCACGCAGTCCCACTCGGGAGGTGGAGCGGAGGAGAGGTTTTCCGTCAGGTACTCCAGGGCCCTGGTCTCGTACGCGAGGCTCGGGGGCGCCGCCGATCCCCCGGACTCGGCGGCCGCCGTCAGTCTAGACCGCAGCGTCCTCGCGGCATCCAGAGCCCTGCCGTGACAGTCGCAGAGGAAGCACAGCCTGCAGTAAACGGGCAGCAGCTTCCCCAGGAACCGCACGCGGCCGGCCGGTCCGGGCCTCAACCGCCCGAAAGAGCCGTGGACCTGAGGGTCGTAGCCGACGTAGGCGCGTGCCCTAGGAGACCAGACGTCAGGGCCGGAGACCAGCTCCAGATGCTTGACCAGGCACTCTACTAAAGGCAGGTCGGCGAGCGAGGCGCTTCCGAGTTCGTCGACCAGGTATCGGATCAAGTGGGCGCAGTCGGTTATGTCCACGCAAACGGGAGGTTCGCGTCCCGCGGACATCCCCGAACTTTTTTTCGTGGCGAGCGCCGTCAAAGCATGCTACGGCTCGCTCCCGGACTGGGAGGGCGAAGGCGAGCCGAACGATGAGCCTCCTGTGCCCAAGAGAATCAGGGAGGAGGACGACGACCGAGGAGAGAGTCCTATCGACGTGGAATACAGGAGGCTGTACGGCGAACTGAGGGCCAAAGCCCTCTCTGACATAAAAGACATGGTGCGCGAGCACGTGGAAAGGCAAAGCACGGCCTCGACCTCGTACCAGTTCATGAACATGTACGGGCTGTGCTCCTTCGAAGAGCCCCGCGACCCGCGCGATCGACACCACGGCAGGGAAGAAACGCCTAGGTGCAAGTTCACCAACCTCGCGTGTCCCGTGGCCCGCGAGCGGACGGCAAACTCGGAAATGCTCGTGTCGGTCTGCGGGGCCCTCAGCCCTCTGGTGAGCGCGCGCGTGCAGCCCGGAGAGCTGCAGCTGACCCGCTGCGGGGAGCTCGATTACAGCAGGGCCGAGGAATCCCTGCGCAGACTGGAGGCCCGGCGCAAAACAAGGCCTGTCGGGACGACGCAGGAGGGCCGCTTGGGAAACACCATCGGGAGCATGGAGTCCCGATTCGCTTTCTGCGTGCGACGGGATCTGCACGCTCTGGGCTGCGCCTACCGGCAGCTGATGCTCACGGTTGAGCTGTTACACCTGAACATACTTCATTTCTTACATTCGTGAAGACTCGAGGCAGCGAAACAATAAAACAATGAAAACGGCTGTGTTTGTCATGTCACTTTATTCTTTTCGTAGGCTTGTTTTCAATCACTTTCCAACCGCACACAAATCATCTAAACGGACGACGGAGCGGTCTGCGGCATGCTTTCTTGACGCCCCAGCCTTTTCTCCTGCTCTCTCCTCCCCGGCCGCTCGCCGTCGGTTTGTACACACTCTGTGTCACTCTCTAAATGAAAAAAAAAAAAGTCTCTGTACTCTGAGGCAGCCCGAGCGACACCTCTCGCCGTCGGTCCTCTCCTCAGCATTGGGCCTCTTGTCGTCACTTGAGCTCGGTGTCGCGGCCGAGGTAGAGCCGTCGCGGCCAAACGTGTTTCATTTCGTACGTTTGTGAAGGATGGAGACAAGAAAATGACCAGACGACTCTGTGTTTGTTCTCTCACAACATTTTTATTCGCACATGTTTGCTTTCAACCACATTCCAAGTGCAAAGTTTTTTTTTTTCTTCCTTTCCATCTATCACAGCCCACACACCCCACCATCGACTCACTACAAAAAGAAAAATTCTTCGTCCTCGGAAACCCGACCAGTCTCACAGGCATCCCAGCGACCTCTCTTGGCGTCGTCGGCGTCAGAGTGGTCCAAGGGGCGTTTCGCATTTTCTTCCCCCGCGCCATCCTCCTGCCACGGCTCAAGCTCAGCGTCGCCGTCCATTTGCCCGGTGACCTCGATGTTGCTGTCTTTCACCGCGGACACCAGGGCTGCAAACTCTGTCTCCTTCATCTCCGGGGCCATCATCCTGATACGGCCCACGTCGATCCTGGGCAACACGCGAGACACCTCTTGCTTGATCCTCTCCAACACCTCGTCCCCGGTGGCGCTGCCTTGAGAGGCGATGCTGTCAAAGCCCCCGTATCCGCGGTTCGTATACAGGGCCGTGTTCACGCAGCCGTTGCTCATGATCGTCACTCGGTAGTAGCAGCCCCACCTGCAGGCTTTGAGAGACCCGAACGACTTCTGGGTGTTCGAAAACAGCCTGAGGCTGGAGCAGATCGTAACCGGTGCGTGGATCAGGCAGTCCGCGTTGGCGAAAGCGTGGGAGAACAGCAACCGGCGCTGGCCATCGCTGAACATAACTCTGTTGTAGCAGAGTCCGTGCTGCCGCATTATGTCTCTAACTCGAGCCTTGGTGCCCCCTATCATGGCCAGCGATTTGCGCAGGTAGCAGGGGAGGCGGGGGTTGTCGGGGTGCAGCCACTCGACTAGATCTAGATCGTGATAGTTTATCGGTGCGTGCGGATTCGGTTTGCTGAACATGGCGCACGTCAGCTTCAGGCAGTTGCCGTACAACGCCTGGAAGACGTTCGTGTTGTCGCTGTCTTTCCCGTGCCTGAATTTGGCCACGGTGGAGAGGGAGACCAAGCGGGAGCACAGCGTACTGTAGTTGAGTTTGGCCCCGGCGTAAGCTCCGTGCGCGAGCTCCACGCAGAAGAACCCCAAAGTCATCATGACGGTCTGTCTCATGGTCATGGAAAGCGTGAGCGCGCACATCGGCAGTGCGCCGTGGGCGAGGGACAGGCGGTACTCGCTCTTGTCGTCCAGCACGTCCTTGTGTATCTGCTCGTTGAAGCCGGGCTCGCTCATGGCTTTCACGCAACCCACCTCGGTGAACTCTCCGGAGTTGAACCTGTGGTGATAGCGAGCGAAGAAAGCGACTTCGGTCACCACCCTCTCCGCGCACACGGGTTCCTGGGCCGTGGAGAGCATCTTTTGCATGCGGCCGCCGGCTTCGCGCCTCAATCCGCAGCCCGCCTTGGGCGCCTCGTCCCGTTCCAGCGCGACCCTGAGCGCCTCCAGCAAGCCCGTCTTGAGCGAAAGGCCCAGAGTGACGCTGGAAAAGTCTCCAAATGCCGTCTTGTACTTCCCCGGAGGCTTCCTGTCCTCGGGGCCGGTGAAGATCTTGCCGAAGAACAGGCTCCTGCCCTCGGACTGACCAGCGAAACTGACGCCGGACGTGTACAGGCAGTTGCCGGCGCAGGGGCCGCTCCACCCTTCCAGGCGAGAGAACAGCTCTCTGCTCTGGTGACGCGCCTCGGCCGCAAACCTCCTCATGGAGCCGTTCAGGGCCGCCATCACGGTCTCACAGAACTCGCTGTTGGCGTGGCAGGGCAGCATGTTGCGGATCGTGCCGAAGAGCGCGCACTGCACGTAGGCCATCACGTTGTCGCAGAGCAGGCAGGAGCGGATGAGGTTGACGTGCTCGCCCGGGGACACGGCCATTTTCCCGATGCAAGAGTCGCGAGTCATGCGCAGCCTGTCTCCGAACTGGGGGGCCACGAACCAGAGCGTTTTGCTAAGGCTCTCCTCGATCTTGTAGCCCAGAGTGCGCAGCTGCAAGCTGGCGCTGGTCCACGTGAGGTCGTCCTCCAGCACGGAAGAGACGTCCGCGCCATCGTTCGTGATCTCGTAGCCCTTGTACAGCCTGTAGTACTTCAGCTTGGCTTCGGGGTCTGCTTTCGCCTCCGGGCCGTCCGCCTTCCTGGGGAACGCTTCGAACCACGGGATGAACATGGGCTTCAGCAGGGTGGCGGCGCACAGGGGGTCGCAGAAGTTGCCCTCCAGGAACGGGGAGAGAGCCACGCTCATGAGCGTGGCGAGGCTAGCTTCGTCCAGGCAGGAGCTGAGGAACACGGCCGTAAGCTGGACGAGAAACAGAAACAACATGTGAGCCGGCTCCTCTCCCTTGACGTGGGGGATCGCTTTCTCTCTGAGATCCTCCACGTCGAACAACCCCGTCAGTTGGCTAGCCAGAGATGCGATCCGCCTGGCCTCCCGCGTGTTTTCTCTGCGAAACTTGACGAACACGGAGGGGCAGAGCTCCCCGTCGCTCATCGGCGGCTTTTCGATTGCTCCGCCGTCCTGGCTCGGGGCTCCCTCGCCGCCGTCTCCGACGTTCAGGGCCTCCCGGTAAAGGCCGAGGACTCGCTCTGTGCCGAACAGTCCACACAGACCTGAGAAGAGCGCTCGTTCCTGCTGGGGGTCCACGCGAGGCACGTTCCTCATCCCGGTGAAGTGACCCAGGTGTTCGGCGTGCACTCTCAACACCCTGTCGGGGAACAGGGCCGGGCAGTAGACATGCAGCGTGACGGGCGATCCGAGGAGCACGGGCGCGAAAGCTTCCACGGGGCACGGGTAAGCGACGGCGGAGTCGTGCGGTCCGGTTGCCACGCAAAAGCAGCCCTCGTCCAGGCTTACCTTGAGTGCCTCCACAACCACGCCGTGTGCCATAACAAAATTAGACAGGGTTCTCGGGACAGTTCGAGCGTTCGAGCTCAGCTGGTCAGGCTGCTGACGAGCAAGGCCAAAGCTCCGGTCGAGGATTACGGCGAAGCCTACTCGCTGTGCTCTAACCTTTGGGATTCGACTCTGCGCCCCGTGCTGGTCGGCTCAGACGGTCTGTTTGGAGAGGGGACTGTGCCCGACCGCGACAAGCTGTCCAAGCTGAGGGGGCGCGAGGCAATGCTCAGGGTGGCCCTGCTTGCTGACTTCTACAGGTTCCAAGCAGAAGATCTGTTTTTTGACGAGTCGCACTCTTCGCACAAGGCCCTGGCCCTCAGACTGGAGGCTTTTAGGCTCATCTCGGACCAGCGGGCAGAGGGCAGCTCCGTCGTCCGACCTCCCTCTCGGGAGAAATCAGGAGCGCCTCTCGACGGCGGAGCGGGCCCCCAGGCCAAGTCGCGGCGGAGCCGAGCGGCTCTCGGAGCGAACGAATGCGGGAGACGGGTGACACGTGTACTGCGCTCAGTGTCTCCTTTCGCCACCCTCCGGACGACCTCTGCTCCATTGAGCAGCCGCCCGGAAGGCGACGGGTCGAGCGGAGACCCCGTGAAGTGGTCTCGCTTCTGCTTTGCCCCCAGGAGACGGTCGTACCACTGCAAACTCGTCAGAGCATTTCAGTGCGTGAAGGCCTCGGGCCACTCGATGCTCGCGCTAAATTCGGAGTGGCCCTTGAGCTGCTATTACAGGCTGGCCGCCGCTTACACGACGGACCGGCCGCTCGAGATGGCCGCGGCGTGCATCCCGCAGCTCAGGGAAGCAGCGGACATGGTCAGCAGGGAGCAGTTCGGGCAGCTGCGAAGCCAGAGCCCCGAACGACGGATGCTGCTGTACGCCGTGTTGAGCTGTCACATAAACTGGATAGACTACAACCACAAACAGATACTGCTGGCACCCGTGGGGCTTCCGGGCCGGGACCGGGCTCGGGCCGCGGAGGGAGACCTGAGGTGCGTCAGGTGTCTGAAGAACCAGACGTTCCGATCGTCCGAAGTGAAAGGCAACCCCAGGAACATCGACGTGGCGTTCGATTTCGAACAAATGAAATTCGTCTCGTCCTGCTGCGCGGCCCCGGTGGCGAACGTGCCGCTCAGCACGTCGACCGTGAACACGTGCACCTTCACCGACCTGAAGCAGATGTACACCGTGTGCCCCGCTTGCAAACAGACCATTTTCTCCGAAGTACTAGTGGATTTGGAAACGCTCCACACGCGCTGCGTGTTTTGCGCATCAAACCGAATCGGCATCTGAGATCCCGTCGTGTCCTCCTGCCCCTCCCTCCTTGACCCTCCAGATGGACCGGGAACCGGGGACCGAGGCGTCAGTGTTTCGAAGCGTCTGCGAGCTGCCCGACCCGACGTTTCGGGACATAATGGACAGACACTACGGGAGCGAGGCCCACTTCGCCTCTTCTCGAAGACCTCGCGGAGGGCCCGCTCTGAAGACGGGCAAGTACGACAACCTGTCCGCGTACCTGGACACCGTGTATGTGCTGGGAAGGAGGGAGCGCGTGATCGAGGAGATAGTCCGAGCTCACAAGAGCTTGGCGGTCGTCGAAGAGGACCCAGCTCCGAACGAAGGCAAGATCCCGGAGGAGGCGTCCTCGGCAGGAGCGCCCGTTGCTCTTGTCGATCCTCTGCACGATTCGCAGTACTTGGACGGCGTGGCGAGCAACACCACTCTCAGCTTCTACGCGGAAATCGGAGGGGAGCGTTGGGACGAGGACCGCCCGGGAGGGTGTGAGGCATGAGAGCCTGGGCTCGGGACTCCCGATCTCAGGGGGAGAAAGACGTCAGGCTGACGCCCTGCGATATCACGACGCCGCGTTGGTGTCATTGTGTTTCTGTGTGCTGCTTGTGTAATTTTTGGTTGGTTTTGGAACACGCTTTTGATGGTTCGAGTCAAATAAAAGACACAACATTACAGTCTGTGTGTAGTTCACTTCAGTATAGTTCAGTGCGTTTCGAGTATGCTCCAGGGGCTCTCATAAACTCAGCCATTCAAAGTGGCAGGTTTCCTCGCACAGAGTGAGGTCACCACGTCGCGTTAGGCCCCTTTTTAGGTAAAATACGTGCCACTTAGTACGCTGACCTTCCCGGACCCGAAACCGTACACCGTCTGCCCCGCTTGCAAATAGACCATTCACTAGTGGACCTAGACACGCTCTACACACGCTGCGTGTTCTGTTCATGGAAACGAATCGGCATCTGAGATGTCTTCGCAACCTCCTCTCCGAACCCTCCGGATAGAGCGAGCCGTTTCAGCGCCCGAAGGCGGATGGGGACAGCGGTTTGTGGAGTTCGGGGTTCGTGGCTACTACGAGCCGTACGTCATGAGGTATCACGACAGAATGATCGCGACCCTGCCTCGCCCCATCTCGGAGAGGAAGGAACGAAAGCGTGATCGAGGAAATAGTGGACCCTCGCAAGAGTTTAGCGGTCATGGAAGAGGACCCCTCTCCGGGCGATACGACCGACGAAGGGGAACGCAGAAGAGGAGTCCGCGGCAGGAGGGCTCAGAGTGTTCCTCGATCCGCGGCACGCCACAGACCGCTTAGGAGAAGATCGGAGATCCTAGGCGATGCAATAATGGTGCGGAGAAGCCAAAGAACTCGGCGTCGTAGACCACTGATCTACAGAAGAATGGCTCCCACACAAAGAACAGCCCGAATTTCGGGGGTCGTGCGAGACAGCCGAGTCCGAGGAGAGGAACGTGAGCTCGGCACTCCGCAGAGGAGAGGAACATGAGCTCGGCACTCCGCATACGAGGGAGGATTTCAGGGGGGGGGGGGGGGGAGAAGGACATCGGGAGGCCACCCTGCTATAACGGTGTGGCGGTGCCATTATGTTCGTGTGTGCTGCTTGTGTAACTTTTTTTTTTTCCTTTGGCACTTGTTTTTGACGGTATGAGACAAATAAATGAACAAAAAAAAAGGTTGGTGTGGTGTTTAAATTGAACTTAAGCTCTCAAGTTGATCCGGGTTTAGACGGCATGTGCGCGACGGGGCCTTCCGAGCCTCAACTGGTTGTGGAGCTGGAGGGGTCCGATGCTCCGGTCCTTCTGGAGTACACGTGGGTGCAGCTTTACGAAATAGAGAAAAGGTTGCCCTCGAGCGTGACGCTCACCGGCCCGAAACTAGGAGGTCCCGTCTTCATCCCAGTCGGGCCCGGCGCTCTGCGAGGCGCGCGCTGCATGGTCCTGAGGGTGGTGTACTCGCAGGGGAGTGAGAGTTATGGTCTGGTGACGGACAGGCATTTCAGAGCCGCGAAGGGACATGCCAAGGGCTACCCGGTGAAAAGGATCTCCGTTTTGGCCAGCGCACCCCTGGCCTGGGTTGAGCTGCGCCACTCCGAGCACTACGACACAGCAGAACCTGGAGCGAGTCTGGCCTGCGGACATGGAACGGATAAGGCTGAGAAGCTAGTGTCCTCGATATATACCAGCTTGAACCGCTTCTCCTACTACACGGTCGCGGCGTCTCGCGACGGGGACCTGTCTGAAAGGGAGAGAGTTGCGCGAGAGGTCACGGTCGCGACGCTGGCCACGCTGGGAGCCCCGCTCGCGTTTAAAATCTTGCACGAACAAAGTCGGCTGACCGTGGCCCGCGCTGCGCTTCGTACTGACGGCAGAGCGTCAGACTCGAGCTGGCTCCCCGACCCCACGCAAGCCGTCTGGGGCACCAGTGTGCTGTGGCGACGAGAGGGTGACGCAGACCCCGGAGCCCTGTCCCGCTGGGTGGTCAACAGTCCCCTGAGGCCTCCTTCACCACCGAGCTCCGGCGTGTGGCTGCTAGCGCATCTCACTCGCTCGGGGATCGAGGTGGTCGAGCCCGAAGGCCCAGACGTCATTTCAGCGGACCGCCAGGTCCGCGCGCCGTACTGGGCCGTGGTGTTGACCGCACTGTGCTGCGGAGCGCTTTCGCGTTGGTCTCGCGAACTGGACCTGCTCTCGCGAGAGCTGCGGAGCGCTGGGATTTCCTGGGGGCGAATCTGCCAACGGTGCGGTTTCGCGAACGGCGTCTGCCCCTCGGCCTGCGAGCCAGCGGCCCTAAGGACTCTGGCTGTGTCTCAGATCGACGGCCTGCTCTTGGGAAAAATCTGCACGACCCTGTGCGCAACGGTGCCGGCGCAAGGCGGGAGGCTCTGCCTGAATCACCGTAGGACATTCGGAGTCAGTGCGGAAGAGCTGAGGGAAGGCGGGAGGCACGGCGGCGGGCTGGAAGGCAGCAGGGGGGATGAGCCGAGAAGCGAAGCCAAAGAACTTCACCGTCGCGCGGAGGCCGAGGAGGAGCCGGACGCTGGCTGGTGGATCTGGCAGAAACGGGCTCGACTCGAACTCAGGGAGAAGGTGCTCGGACGCTCAGTTGGAGAAGATCCCTCCTACCTCAGGTTGTGGAGCAGCTACTACTCGAACGGGAGGGCCGACGAGCTGCGAGCGCAGCTCGGGGGGGCTTCTCTCTCGTCAGACTATTGGAAAGGACTGTCTTGCGGAGTTCTTGGGTATCATATCGGGACTTGTCCGTTCGGGCTCTACTGCGACCTGCTCGACATCGAGGACCGATCCCGCCGTCTCAGCAGACCGCCCGTCGACGAGGAACAGCTATTTGGAGGAAGCCCTTGACGAAGCCCATGCGTTCCATAGGCAATTCGACGCCCTGGCCAAATGGTTCCACAAGAATCTGGCCTACGCCGAGGGCCAGGAGGCGATGCTGGGATTCGAGCTGACATCCGAACTCTGCGTCAGCTACGACGCGGCGCTTCACAGGTTGACGGGAGCAGTGCAGGATATGTTCCGCGACCGGACATTCGTGAGGGAACCTGGGGGACTGGCACTCGCGGACGAAACCCTGGGAGTCGTGTCCGAGATACTCGCCGGGGGAAATGAAGCGGAGGCCGAACGTGGGCAGCGGGCCCTGATGCGTGCCCTGGAATCACTTGAGTCCGCGTCCCCGGGCTGTGGTACATTTCACTGGCCTCAAGCTGAGCCACAGGGCCGCCTCAGTCCCTCACACGTTCGCGCCTGTTGGAAAAGTGTGGTAAGTGTTGGCTGGGTCCTGCATGACAAAGTCCAGAGTTTAGCGGAGCGTCTCCAAATCGCGTCAAGAGAGGCTCGCGACCAGAAAACATACGAGTCCCGCTTGGCTGAGCTGAGCGATCAACTGGGGCAGGTTAGCCTGAAGTACACCACGGACAAATCCGCCCATCAGCAGATGAAAATAGACCTCGCAAAAGAGCACATGGAGATGGAAGCCAAAGTTAGAAAAGCAAACTTGGACTTGTCTGAGCTGCGGCAAGAGTTAAGTTTCGCTGAAAATGTCATAGCCTCGTCGAAGAAGGACTTAAGCGAGAAGGGGCGAGTCCTGGAGAAGCTGCAGAACGAAGTGAAGGAAATGAAAGCCGAAAAGGAGACAGCCTTGATGCTCTCGAAGAAATCGGATGCCGAAATGAAGCGAAATGAGGCCGAGAAGAAGTCCCTGTCAAAGCGCGTAATTGAGCTGGAGGCCCATCTGAAGCAGAGCCGAGAGCTGGCCGCAGAACACTTAGATCGAAGCAAGGTGGAGGAGGAGCGCGCATCAAAGCTCATCGCCAAGCTGCAGGACCGAGAGAAGCAAGCGGAGGCCGAAAACGAGTCCCGGTCGAAACGCGTCAACGAGCTGGAGGCCGAACTGAAGCGGAGTCGAGAGCTGGCCGCCGAGAACGCAGCCGCGACAGACGAAAGTCAGAGCCAGACCAAGGCCCTCCTGACACGTCTGAAACGGGCCGATGAGACGATAGCCGGACAAAAGTGCCTCACGGAAAAGCTCACGTACGAAACGGAGATTCTGAAAGGTATCGTGGCCGTTGTGTGCCAACTGATAGGCGTGGAGAAAAGCGCAGTGGAGACGGAGCTGATCGAAAGAATCCGGTGTGCCGCGCTGTGCTCTGCGAAGAGAGTGTCACGGCTGCTCCGGCACGACTGCGTCAGAAGGCTAAAAGGACTCGACCGCAGCGAAGATGAAGCGATGGGATCCCCCGGAGGCTCGCTGTTCCAGGACTATGAAAATTACATAAGGACAACCGTGTCATCTCTGTGTACGGAGCAAACTCCGATGGAGCACACAGAAGCGTCCTGCAGCGACACCTGGAGAAGGGTGGCCAAGCGAAAGCTGAACCTGGGCTCCCGGCAGGTCAGCCCCACAAGCGAATTGACGGAGGTGGACGAAGGCTCGAAAACCGGTGCGTCCACGCCGACGAAAGTACACAGGGCCGCCTCGTCAGGCGGAGACGCGTTCCGATCAAACTGCGCTTCTTCCAAGCGCCCTGATTTTTTGAAAACGGAGTCCAAGTCAGAAAGATCGGAGCACCTACGTGTCCACTGCGTGCGACTCGGGGAGAGCTCGGCCTCCGTATCGCTGCCAAACATTGTGCGGCATTACACCCATCAAGACGTGAGGCTCATACACTTGGGTGAGAGCAAAAGCGCTCCGAAGACCCTTTGCGGGGTGCTCCAGACCACAGATGATGTCGCCAGGGAATGCAGCGCCGTGGATCTACGGTGCTCGAAAGCGTTCCTACAGCTATCGCAACTTCTCAGTTGCAAGCTGGTCGCTATCTGGTCGCCTTGCGAAGGATACGAGATCCACGGGGCGTCCACGGAGCACCTGTACGCCATCGTGCTGAGTAAAGACCCCGATCCGGCCCGCGAGACGAGGTGCTACATGGTAGCGACGCGTGAGGGAGGCGCAAACCCAGAGGAGCCGTACTTGTACAATTTGGCGAAGCTGACAAAGGTCAAATCTGCACAACCCGCCGCGGTCAACTGTTCAGATCCGCCGCATTGGGATCACGTAGATAAGGCGAGCAACGCTAGCGGCAGGGCGCCGGTGGTGGAGGTTTCGGAAATCACCCTGATCGGAAATTGAGCCGCTGTCACATGAGGGGACCAGTTCAGAGCATAAGAGCCTGGGCTCGGGAACGCTTGTTTGGGAGAGAAGGATGTGGGGCTGCCGCCCTGAGACATTATGTTTGCCATTAGGTTCATTGTGTGCTGCTTCTGTATCCTTTTATTTTTGGAACATGTTTTGGATGGTTGAAGTCAAATAAAAGATAAAATGCTGTAGTCTGTGTGGTGTTTAAATCGATTTCATACCGACGTCCTTGTGTCAAGCGGTTCTGTGCCTTTATTGCGTGCCCTTGCATTTCGAGTTTGCTCCAGATGCGATCATGAAATTCACTTTTTGATCAGACGGAAAGCTCTCCCGTCAGGGCCTTTTTCCTTTGACATACTAATGAGGCTGCGGCAACGGGAGGACGACCCAAGGGGCCGAGAAGAAGAAAGGCAACCTGACCGTTCTGAGATCACGGAGACTCACGGAGACCCTCAAAATGCACAAGCTCCGGTTGGGTGAAACCAACGGTCGCAGAACGCTGATCGTCAGAACCTCATCCGAGGAGACGACTTACGCGGAGCTCGAAGGAATGGGTGGTAGAACGGAAGATGGTCGCTACCCCCTTGGCCGCTGCGCTTGTCCAGACGAAGATTTCGCCGGTTGGGACTCTGACGTTGATGCTCTGAGCGGAGCGAATGCTTTGATAGCGGCCGGCATCGCAGCGTTGCCCGTACGGGTGAGGCGCGTGGGAAAGACTCACTTGTTCGTGGAGTACGCGATTGCAACAGAGAAGAACGGAGACCCGGATTTGCGGCGCATGGGGGTGGCGTGGCTCTGCACGAATTACTCCGGCGAAGGGACAATACTTGCCAACGGAATGCACGGCGTCATCCGCTGCTGTGAAAGAAGACTCTTGGAGGGCATTGCCGAACAAACACCCACCTGGACTTTGCTGCACGTCCCCCCTGACAGGGACAAGCACTGGGGCACAAGAATACAGCCTGTTTCTTTGGAGGAGATACGTTGCGTAAAACGCAAGTGAGCACGGCTGGAAAGTGCGTATAAGTCTGCACCAAAGATTTTCAGACAGAATACTGCGACGCCAAGACAACTCTGTGAATGTCCACGGCAAACGAATAAAGAGCAGAAAAAGTGAATGTGTCTGAGTCTTTTTATTTGCTTAAGAAGCTCAACGATATCAGGGTCAGCGAAACAACACGGAATAACACACTTTGAATCTTTTCAGATACAATGTAGTAAAAACACGTTGTTCTTGTCTTGTTTTATTTTTTATTTTAAACAAACACCACAAAAAAAACAAATAAAGACCTCGATGCCATAAGCCTTGTTGCGCATGACCACAGGGCCCCGAGAGAAACCGGGTAGACCGTTCAGGCCAGCGCGTCACAAATTTTGGACAAAGCCCCTCTTTGCTAGTGAAGCAGAAGAAGGCCGGGGCAGAGGTTACAGGGATTTGGGACTGTCGAGAAGACGACGGCGGGGACGGTGGGGATAAGGCCGAGGCAGGGGTGACAGGGATTTGGGACTTTCGAGAAGACGACGGCGGGGACGGTGGGGATAAGGCCGGGGCAGGGGTTACAGGGATTTGGGACTTTCGAGAAGACGACGGCGGGGACGGTGGGGATGCAGCAGGTGATGGCCCCGGCATTGACTGTGGAGGGTCCGCGATGGTTGAAGAAGCCAGAGGATGTCAGGCTCTGTGAGAGCTGCTGGGGTGGGGAAACGTCCATCTGTCGGTAGCCGTCCTTGTTCAGAGCGGCTCGGGGCTCTGATGTGGGCTGAGCGGGGAGCAGCTGATGGGAATTGTGAATAAATCCACAACTTCCGCCGTGGAGGCATGGGCGCCCCTTATAGAAATGGTGGCAAAGGTTCATTTTGAGCTGCAGGCTCCGCAGGTCTCCGTAGCCATGGGCGTACCGACATTTCCCTCCGTACTTGCAGACGCCGTTCTTCGCGAAGAACCAGCACAATTTAGTCTTGTAATTGGCGGAAATGTTCAGACAGTCAGGTTTCTGCTGCGGCATGCCGCCGTCTCTGTAGCAGCCCGATTTGCTCATTTTGTTGGTAAGGGCAGACGTGGGGGATCCGTGATGGTTGATGAAGCGAGAGGATGTCCGGCTCTGTGAGAGCTGTTGGGTGTTCAGAGCGGCTCGGGGCTCTGATGGGGCCAGAGCGGGGAGCAGCTTATTGGAATTGTAGATAAATCCAACCATTTTGTTGGTAAGGGCTGTGATGTCGATGTTGGATATGAAGGAAAGAAAAAAATAAGAATAAAAAATCCCCAACTAAATCCTTTCTACGTAGGAGCTGTGTCATAGAACACAGAGAACACAGCCGCTAAAATTTCCTAGTTCCAAAGCTGCAGACGAGAGATGGGGCCAGCTTTTCACCTCGCCAGGTCAGCGTCCAGACAGCCCGACCTTTTCTATTCACTCTGTCTGACCGCAATTGACTCTGTCCGACCGGCGCTAAGGGAGTCCGACAGTCATTCACTCTGTCCGACCGACCCTTAGGGAGTCCGACCACACATCACTGAGTCAGATGGCATCTTACGCTACCAAACCGAGATGTAGGGGAGGGACTGAGAAACGCTGGCTCCGACCTCAGCTCTCTCACACCGATTTCCACTCTGAGAATCCGTCCTCCGCCATGAGAGGCCGACCGAGGCAGGCAGACTCTGACGCCATGCTCTGCGTTCCTCTCCCCTGAATCACCCTGTTACGTGATCTCTCCTGCCTGTGAGCGAGGGGCGTGCTGGGTTTACGCGAGCTGACCGGTCGCGGCCTCTCTTTCGGGCTTGTGGTTGGGATTTGGCCAGGGACCTTTTTTTTTTTGGGCAGGGGGGATTAGAATCTGCACAGCGAGTGTTTTCTTCTGCAAGTATAAAAGGCAAGAGTGGAGAGCTGACAGAGGCAACCTCTTCAGGCGTGAGTTGTGTTTGCGCACTGCAGTAAGAAAACTGTTCTTTGTGGGGTTTTTTTTCTCTTGAAGACACAATGACTACCACTTCGATGCTGCATCTGACCCTGTTCGTGTTCGTGCTGTTGACATCAGTGGACTCTTGTGTTTTACATCACAGCAACGAGCCTTCTTACTCGGACGGCGTTCGTCGGCCTGAGATTCTCATGCCTGACCTGGTTCCAATGGAGCCCGTGATGACTTTCGGAAAACTCCACAACACGACAGACTGTATGTATGTATGTGTGCATTTTAGCTACCCGCCTATCGCAAAGCGCTTCTCTCCCAACCAGTGTTCGCTGTCTTCTGTTTGCAGTGCTCAGCAAGTTGAAGGAAACCGTGAGAAAGGCTCAGGAGGAACTGGATAGATGGCCTAGTCAGAGAAATGGAGCCAAACCTCTAGCCCTGTCTCTCGTCGCAGCGGCTGCCACTGTTGTTTTCGCCGCGCTCTGAGACGAAGAGCGGAAGCTGAGTTGAGCCCGAAGCCCTCAAAAGACCCGAGGGCCCTCGCGCAGTTACGAAACAAACTACGCCAAGTGGTGTTCCACGTTGAGTGCTACATCCCTTTTCATCTCCATCGCTACAAACGTGTAAGCGTGCTCCCAGAGCGGGCCAGTGGTGCTGAATGATACATCTGCTATTATGGTCAAACGTATTCAAAATAATAAACAAAATTTACACCTGTACGATACATAGAGTCTGTGGTCATTGGCTCATTTTTTTTTTATTGAAAAATGATAAACTCAGACATTGCAAAGCCTCTTGAACTGTGTATTTTTACATGACACCCGTGACGCATTGTTGCAAGACCTCAGCCTTTTCTCCGTCTGTCATGTGGGACAAACGCTTCCATTCCTCATCGTCCAACAGCTGGCGAGCCGTAAGCCTCTTGTCGTGCCTGAGAGCGATTAGGCGGAAGGCGATGCGTTTGGTGTGCTCACACTTCATAGTGTTGGGTATCAGTTCCTGCCTGGCGGGCGTCGATTCCTCCGCTCCCCCGTCGGGATCCGAGGCCGCCAGTGCCATGACTTTGCTCAGAGTGCTGGACCCACGCGTTGCAGCGAACACCACGGCGCCTTCCTTTGCGTCCAGTATCATAGCTCCCAAACTCCACATGTCTACGGCGCACGTGTACTCCGCGGCGTTCCCGCGGACAAACAACTCCGGAGCCCTGTAGGGCTCCGTCACCACGCAAAGGCTCATGCGTCGGGAGTACTGTCTGGCTAGGCCCATGTCGCCCACCTTCACCGTCAGATCTTCCTCGAGAAGCACGTTACTCGGAACCAGGTCCCTGTGTAAGATGTTCAGTCCGTGCATGTACTCCAGGGCGTTCGCCGTCTGAAGCGAGAAGCTGGCCACGAAGCTGAGCGGAGCCGGTGGCTGGCGGTGAATAGCTTTGGTCAGCTCGAAGGGCACGTGAGGCATGAGCATCGCCACCCGATCTTCGTCCATGAAACAGTCCAGGAGCTGTATTATGTTGGGATGACCTTTCAGCGCTGTCAGGCAGGACAACTCTCTCACAGTCGCGTCCTCTATAACGTCTGCCTGCTTGTGACATTTGAGGGCATATTCTTGGCCGTTTCTCACATCTCGCACCCTGTAGACAACTCCGTAGGTGCCTTGCCCGATCACTGGTCGCACTGGGTCTTTGTAGTACTTCTCCATGCGGGAGCAAAAGAAAAACAAGAAAAGGATCAAACGGGCTCCTGAGGAACGTCTCCTCGTTCCCAATGCCTTAAAGTGCGTGTCTAAGAAGCGTCCTCTCGTCCACACCGGTTGTTTCAGTGTCTGACACTGGCCCTCCAGACTTTAAAGCACTCTGAGGGCAAAGCCCCCGGAGGCTGTCAGAAAACAACCACCGGGTCACATCCCAAGGTGCGTGCACAAGAGTGCAGTTCCGACCGCAAAAACAAAGAGTCCAAGTGCCGGTCCTACAAGGTCATGGCACTTCGTGGCTTCAGGTGAAGGGAAAAAGTCAGCGAAGTCATCCTGGTCATGAAGAAAGCGTTAAAAAAAGAACAGAAAGAGGAACAGAAAAAAAAAAAGCAAAACATGAAGACAAATTGTTTCATAACAGCGATAGCATGAAGTTCAACCCCCTAGAGTACAGGCCACTCACCCAACACATCTCTTCCAGCCAGCCTCTGTGCTCTGTGAGCAAGTACGAGGCGATCGCCTCTGACACTGTGTCAGCCAAGAGGGAGCCAGGGCTGCCACTGAACCTGTCCTGATGTTGGCACACCGCGGCCCCCAAACATATCAGACTGACCACACGGCCCCAGTTGATGATCCCGTCCTCGAAAAGGCTTTTCGCGACGTTGATCATCGCGGCATCGGGAAATGAATCACCTAGATCTGAAACCATCTCTAAAGTGGGACACCGGACAAGGAGAGATCACGCTGAGCGTACAGATAACTCTGAAAAAACAGATCTGTTTGTGCTGCTCACCTGTGTATTTCGGTCTGTGAACCTCCAGCACTTCACACACAGCTCTCGTCATAGCATTTACAGCTTCCCGACAACGCGGCCTTTCGACTTCAAAGTCTTGGCGTCGTCCAACGAAGTGCCCCAGAACACCTTTGATCAAAATTCTAATTTCCTCATCCATGCTGAGCTCTGCTCCTCAAATCGCAAAGCCCGACGATTTTCTCTTTGAGCACAGAGGGGGGTAAATAAAAAGCTGTATGAGGAGAAAACCAAACAAACAACAAAGCTACAAGCAAGCCTAGGTGACTTTGAATTCAACCTAGGTGACTGTGATATTTCATTTTCATCACTGTCCGTGCACAAAGGCTCTCTCTGTAGGCTCCGTGTCACTGGGACTCCCTGAATTCAGTGTACACAGGGATCGGCGGTCGTACTCTGACTATCGGTCGGAGTCACTGAGCGACGGTCGGAGTCACTGAACGGCGGTCAGAGTCACTGAGCGGCGGTCGGATGTTCTGAGCAGCGGTCGGACTCCCTGCGCGACGGTCGGACACTGTGAAAGGCCGGCGGACACTGCAAAGAGCAGTCGGATTGTTTGTCTCATGACTGGCCTCCGTGCAAGTTGCTTGCGAGTGTGTGTGCAGTGGTGGTGAGCAGATTTCTCCACCCTATCCCTCCTAGCCTAAGGGTTGGGCCTGTGTGCAGTGGTGGTGAGCAGATTTCTCCGCCCTATCCCTCCGAGCCTCAGGGTTGGGCTGTTCAAAGCATCGAGGAGGTGGGAAACCCCAACTGGGAGGATGTAAGTGGCCTTCGAACCTCCCCTCTAAGAGCTAGAGAGAGCGCAAGGATCAGGGTTGGGCTGTTCAAAGCATCGAGGAGGTGGGAAACCCCAACTGGGAGGATATAAGTGGCCTTCGAACCTCCCCTCTAAGAGCTAGAGAGAGCGCAAGGATCTCGCAGGACTTAGGCTGAATTCACCAGAGTGGATTAGGAGAGCTGTTGCTGCTGTTTCCACTTTGTCCGTACGCGCATTCAACAGGTCTTGCTTTCGAAATGGCTACGGTATCGGCGACTGAGGCGGCCGCGTCTACAAATCAAACCTTCGTCGTTTCCAGCAGCCCTCCGTGGTACTTCGATACTGTGGACCACGACGAGGTCTTCACGTGCTCGCACCCACGTGGCGTTTTCGATGCAGTGGTAAGCATGATGACCCAAAAGGAACGGCGCCTGAGCAACGAAGAGCACCTGCGTTACAGGCCGAGGGTTCTGAACAAGATGATCAGAGACGCGGTCATAGCGGACTCTGGTAGGATACCCCAGCGTCCCTCTCGATCTCTCCTGCTCGCCCTTATGGACCTGGTGGACCTTCTGGGAGGCAGCGACTTCGGATCCATCGTCACTTCGGACAGAGCCGGCCTCAAGCAAGTGTTGCTGACGTGCGGAAATTACACGGCGTACTACCTCCCCGCCGAGGAGCTGAGGGGAAAGGATCGGACGGTGGTGCCCGTGGTGACGCAGCACTCGACGAAGGAGAACCTGCTGCGTTACGACCCCGCGAGGTCCATGGTCGGGACCTACATGACAGACATCCCCGGAAACGACGGCGAAAGCAAGGGGTCTTACTTCGTGCAAGAGGTCCTGTTCGCCCCGACCCTGGACAGCCTGAAGCTGCTGAGGAAGGTCGCGGGCCACGCGTTCGACTTTTGGGACATGTCGCTGGAGATGCCCACGCACGTGGAGGCGCTCTGTCCGTCCTTCCAGCAGATTCAGCCTTGTCAACTGCTGATATCGAACACACCCGGGTCCCCCGGCAGGGATCAGAGCAGCCAGGCTGCGTTGGCCTCTCACCTGGAAGATGTGGAGCCGATGTGCTGCGCGCCAGAAGTTAGCCACGCATGGGAGTCCTCGAGCGACAGGAAGAACGAGGGGGACGCCGGCGTTGACTGTTTCGGGGAGGACGCAGTGAAATGCGACCTGAGTCGTTTCACGTACAAAGCCAGCGAACCCCGCATGGTGTACTTCAGGTCAGGAGGGAAAGCGTCAGATGGGAGGCGAAGCAACCTGGTGCCGACGGTGGCCGTGAGAGCGGAGCAGAGACACTTGCCCACGCTGTACGTGTCCACCACGCTCCGGTTCTACAGGCTCTTGAAACGCAGCTGCGTGAAAGGCAACGGAGAGCTCGCGAGCTGCTGGAACGAGACGCTCCAGGAGATGGCCCGGGAGACGTATCTGTCGGGGCAGCTCACGTTCCAAGAAATCAACCAATGGGCGCTGTCTGCGTTCACCAAGCGCGTCGATCCGAACGGGTGGTGCGACCGCATACCCAGACACGTGGAGAGCAAGTTGGCGGACCCCAGGATGATCGAAATCGCTGAACTCGCCATCACGTTCATGAACGCCAAGATCCCAGGCGCATTCGCCGTGGCCGAGCTGCTGCACAGTCCACTTGGGAAGCTGCAGAGGTACTGCGAGTTCCTTAGCAGGTACGCCTCGGACGCTACGTTCAGAAAAAGCGAGCGGGATAGGTTCGCTGCCTCGGTCATGGAGCTGATCAGGAAGGAGTGCGGTTCGCTCGCTCGGCAGTTGCGCTGCTACAGCCAAAACCGGAAAGACGCCGATCCCGAGACGGCCCGCCGAGCGAAAGCCTGCGCCGAAATGGTGGACAGAGAGCCCTGGGAAGTGAACAAGATCCAGAAAGACTGGTACACCATGTGCAAACGCGACCAGTGCAACAAGGAAGACAAGGAAGCGCAAGCCCACGCCAAGGAGGTGAACGCGGCCGCCAAAGTGGCGTTCCTGAAGCTCAAAGTTTACTGCAGCAAGCTCAAGAAACTGGGGATCAACGCAGCCCGCTTTGACGGTGACATGGGCGGCAGAAATCCCGCTTGCGGAGAGCCGGTCGAGCCAGGCGAGGGATGTAGACAGCCCCCGAACGACCGCTCGGAGCTTTTCAACCCCATCCCAGAGCCCGTCCCGGTTTCGACATGGATGAAAAACTTGTCCGTGTTGCTCCTGAGCTACCCTTGGTTGCACGACTCCTTGGGGTACCAGAGAGAGGCCGTGTGCAAGCTCCTGAACCTGGACAGCGCTCTCCTCGGCGAGGCGAACAGGGAACTCTTGAGAGAATGGGTGGCGTACAACCAGGGCACGGTCAACGAGCTCCGCAGGCGCGGCATCAAGGATCGCCTGAGCCGAGCGTTGATCCAATGCTTGGAGTCCCAATCCACGCAGAGGTGGAGCGACAAGGTGGCCCGGTCCTTCGCGGCACTCCAGCGCAAGGCGGCGTCCAGGCGGGTTCCCCGAAGGCACCTCTCCCCGCCGCCGCCAGTCAAGAAGCCCGAGAGGAGTTGCCGCCAGACCGTCGGCAGAGCTCGACGTCGGTTGTCCCCCTGGGCCGAGAGCGTCCGAGCCTCGCGGTCTCCGGCGACCAAGAGGAGAAAGGTCGGGCGCCGCCAGAGAAACAGTTTTTTACTGAGCGAAGCCGAGGAAGACAACGGCCTGGAACCTCTCAGCTCCGAAAGCGAGGAAGAGCCGGAGTATTTGAGCGACAGGGACACGGAGAGCTCTTCGGATTGCGACAAAAGCTCAGACGACTACGATCGCAGCGACAGTTTCATAGACGACGCATCGTCGTCCAGCGAAGAAGACATCGAGGCGGGAGAGGACAACGTCGCCAGGGCCAAGAGACGCGAGGACGGAGTTGACCGTCCGTACTGCGTGTCGCGACCTTCCTCGCCCAGTAGCGCGTACAGACAAAGAGCTGGCGAGGAAGCGGGCTCCAAGGCCAGGTGGAACGAGGACGGGGTCGGCCGTCCGTATTGCGGGTCGCAGCCGTCCTCGCCCTCGTGCAAAAGCGACCGGCGGGGCTACAAGCGCGCACTCAGCTCGGACAGCTCGGAGACGGAAGGCCCATGGGCGATGCGAGTCTCCGCGAGGCCGAAAGGCAGAGGGTCGAAGTCGAGACCCTCGGTCGAGCGGGAAAAGAGGCCGGGGCTCGAAACCGCGCTCACGCGGCGACAACGCAACGACACCGAAGACCACTCCAAGACTTACTCCAGCGGCCGCAAAGACGTAAGACGCCCAGAGAGAGGGCTGCAAAAATCAGCCTCCGGGAAACCGCTGCGTTTCTCTGGCGAGAAAGGCAGAGAGGCCGACGGTCGAGGTTCGAAAAGGTCCGGCGCTCGGATCGCTCGTTCGCGCTCCTCCAGTTCGGAGAGTCGAGGGTCCGCGTCTGAAGGCAGCGGTTGGGAATCCGAAGGGGCCGACCTTTCTGACAAATCGACCGCAGGCCTCCGTTCACGCAGGGAGCGTGAGGCCAGGAGCTCCCTGAAGTCGACGGACCTGGGCAGGCGGTGCCAAACCGTCAGGTCTCGCGGCGAAAGGCGAGAGACCGACGGTCGAATTGTGACGTCGCCGGCAAAACCAAAGCCGATCACGCCGGTTAAACTGAGCTGTTCGCCGGGCAGCTCGGAAGCGAGCGACCCGCAGAGAAAGAGGAGCGCGGAGCGCGCGGGGTCTCACGCCGAGCACCCGCAGCTCACAGAGGACCCAGAGCCCACAGAGAACAGAGAGCCTGGAGCCGATTTGCTCGCAGGAGGGTTCGGAGAGGGACCCGGTCGCCTCTGCACAGATGGCAAGGACGAGCGCAAGGCGTCTCAGCGGCGGCTCTCGCAAGACGAAAGCGATGGAGAGGGAAGCGCCCCGTACACGGTGTGGATGTAGAAAAGGTCGAGGAGTGGCTAGCTCGAGCGGTGGGGGCGGACGAAGAAGACGAACCCGACTCGACCTCTTCGACCTCTCCGTTGCACTCCTGTCTTCAGCCAACCTTCGGACAGAACGCATTGGAGTCACGGTGGACAAAACTGGGGCTCTCGTTTGGGACATTAGTTCGATGCGACCGCAGACTGTCTGGTGCACCGCTTCTACATCCGTGGGATCTGTGTAATTATGTGTGATGAAATAAAAATCAAAGTAAGACGCTTTGCTTTGAGTGTTCTTTCTTTTTTTTTTCTTGTGCGGTCTCACGGTAAAACTCTGCAGCTCCGATAAGCGTAGAACGTCACACTGCGTTGCAGCAACGCGGAAAATGCCTCGAGGAATACCAGAGTATACCTCTCCGCTTTTACATTTATTTTTCTAAACATAACCTTTTCTGATCTAACTCTTCTTAGCACAGAAAATGAAAATTAAAAAAAAATGAAGCAAACAAAATACAGACATCATTCGGAGTCTACACGAGGGTCTTTATTGTCACAATGATCAAATGAACACAGTCATGGGTTTGCATCACCCTATGGCGCACTGGCAGAAAGACACATCGTGAATAAGCCTACGCCCAGGCGGGAGCTTGTCTCCTGTTTCCACTTCGCGTTCTCCAGATCCAGAGAGCCGTGCAAACAGTCAGAGCCGTGACACCGATGGATATCATGACAAACAGTCCTCCTGAGAAGACTGAAAGAGAGCGGGGATAGAAACAGTCAACAAATGGGTCCAAAAACCAAATTAAAATATTGTTTGTTTTTTTTAAAAAAAAAATACCACTCGCCTCGCTTAACTTTCACGGTCGCTTTCTTGCTGCTTTCGCCAGAGACTACGGTGCAGACGTAAAAAAAAGCCTGCGTCCTCGGGCGACAGTAACAAGGAGCTGCGGATGTCGTAGAGCAGCTGCGAGGTCCGCCAGACGGCGGTCGTGGCGCTCAGATTCCTGCCCGACGGAGGCTCGGTGGACCAGGTCAGCTCGGGTTCCGGGTAGATCCCCACCGAACTGCACACGGCGGTGTCACCCACCTGCTCCAGGTGGACTTCGGTGACCGGAGCTGCTTTGAAACGAAGACAGAGCTCAGCTCAACCTGTTTTCTTCTAGGCCCAAGCGGCCCCCTCGAAAGGGACCGCCGGCCCCTCTCACCTTCAGCATCCCTCGTCGCATCATTGTCTCTTTCGTGAGTGGCCTGGGTGTCGTCCAATGTCCACCTGGATGGAGGACGCTCCGTTGGCCGGGTCAGATCGGGTTCCGGATTGATCCCCTCATAACTGTAATTGAAGGCGTAGTCTGGGTCGTAATAGATGTCGTAGTACACCACCTCCTCGCTGACTTTTAGTGTGAGCGGTGAACAAAAACAAAAAAGAACTTTTAGTCAACGTCACGATACTGCATCTCAACCCGTAGTGTGGAATTCGCCATCCCCTGTTTTCGCTTTGCTCTAGCCGCGTTGCGCTGACTGTTTGGGTTATGACGATCGCGCTCGTACTCGGAAGAATGTCAGCAAGCTTACAGAGCACTCACCCTCCACGCTCTGGGTCCGCGCGACAGTCAGAAGTAGCCACGGTAAGAATGGGAGCCCTGTCATGGTTTAGCTGCTCAGATGGCCGAGGCCCGATCGAGTAGGGTTGGGGTCGCGGAGTCTGCTGCGGGAGACGCAGAAGGACCTTTCGACCGTCGTCGCTCGCCGTCTGCTTCACTTTCGTCCGAAGGGACGCTCGCAGAGCCCGGTGAAGCAGCAGCAGACGTTCGTTGATTGAGGCAAACACTATTCCACTTTGCACCACTCGATCACACCCGAAGACCGTTCCGACACGTCACGCAGAATTCCCCGAAGGCAGGTCACAAAGTCGGGTTACCCGGTGTCTTTTATAAATGGCAGAGGGGCGACAAGCTCACACCGTTGGAGGCAGACGAAGAAGACTCAACCCCTTTAACCTTTCCGTTGCACTCCTCTGTCTTCTATCTCCCTTCAGGCAGGGCCTATGGAGTCCCGGCGACCAGGGCCCTCGAAGACTCTCCGCTCGCACGGCGCACAGAGCTCTCGCATGATGACCTATTTGGAAGAGCTGGCCGACCACGTTGAAGTGCCTCGCTCGGGGGAGGCCTCCTCATCGAGTGGAAACCGAGACGTCGGGCTTGTGAGCGTCTACTCGCATCGTGGGCGTGCTGACGACGGGGCGAAGCGGACGAAGACCGAAAGCTTGTGCTTACGCTTCCACACTCCCTCGGTTGACGAGAGCACAGACTCTGACCTGTGCTCCGCCTCGACTGCTGTAGTGCCCGATGCAGCATCTCAGTGTGATCACGTGTGATGAGATACAAAATAAAATCATGTCAGACGTTTGCCCTGTGTCTCTTTTCCTTGTCTGCACCGTCTGAAGCGATCGGCGCGTCGGGTTTGCGCTCGGAGGACCCGAGTGACCTCAAGCAGAATCATTGGGGCCCTGCTACGCGTAGCCACATTGTTCAAAGTGCCTCATAGCATTTTCTTGTCCTTTATATAGTTTTTGTCCTAACCACACTTTTTCAGCACTGAAAAGGATAATAACGAAAACAAAACAGAGACATCTTTCAGAGGTGGACTCGATGGTCTTTATTGTAACGGTGATCAAATGAACACACACATGGGTTTATGTCTTATGAAGTAAGTCACTGAGGTTGATAGATGCAGGAGCCAATCCCCTTTTCATCTTTCGTCGCATCCTCCAGACGATCGCGCAAATCGCGAGAGCAGCGAGACCGATGGGGATAAGGACAAACAAAACACGATTTCGAAGTCGGCCTGAGAAGAACAAGGGAGATGTTCCGTTAAACCGAGAGTTGATGGTGTCCATCAGCTTTTGCAAATAATAAATTCAATTGTTAAAAATAAATAAATAAGAGCACCACTCACGTAACTGATATTAAATGCAAATGTTAAAGATAAATAAATAAATAAATAAATAAATGAATAAATGAATAAGAGCACCACTCACAAAACTGAATTTTCACTGTCGCTTTTTTGCTGTTTATGCCAGAGGCTACGGCGCAGCTGTAAACCAAGCCAGCGTCCTCAGGAGACAGTTCCACGGTGCTGCGGATGTCATAGAGCATCCGTGAGGTCCGTCGTACGGCGGTAGTGGCGTTCAGAGTCCTGCCCGACGGAGGCTGGGTGGACCAAGTCAGCTCGGGTTCCGGGTAGATGCCCTCCGAAATGCACACAACGGTGTTGTCAACCTGCTCCAGACGGACTTTGGTGACCGGAGATGCTGCAGAAACTAAAAGAAGAAAGAAACAAACAAATTTAAAAAAAAAAAATTGAAATAAATAAAAAATGGAAAGCCTCTCTCACCTTCCACCTCCCTCGACGCTTTATCGTCTCCTTTGCCAGTGGCCTGGGTTTCGTTGGGGTCCACGTCGACAACCTCGGTCGGTCGAACCCGGGAGTCGCTGATTGCGTGGACAGTCTGCGTGGACTGCTGGGGGGTGGTCATGGTGTGTGTCCGAGGAGGAGGCGTCGGGCTGGCCAGACTCGGATCCCGGCTGGACCCCTCTTCCCCGGCTGCGCCGCCGCCGTTCGACCAGCCAGGTGGAGGAGGAGGCGTCGGGCGGGCCAGACTCGGATCCCGGTCGAACCCCTCTTTGGCGTGACCGTCGGTGACAGGAGCTGCCGCGAGACAAAACTCGGACTTAGGGCCGCGTCTTCGCTTAACGGTCACAGGGGTTGACTTAATCACAACACTTGCGACTCTTACCTTGCACCATTACTTTGACGTTTCTGGTATGCCCATTTCTCGAGCTGACAACGACACAACGGTATGATCCCTGGTCTTGAAGCTGCACCTTTGACAGCAATATTGAAGCATTTCCTTCAAAGATCTGATCCTCGAACAAGGAGGTTCTGTTGTTGACATTCCCCCTGTCAGGGTTTGTTATACCATATGTGAGGAAGGGAACTATCTCTGGATCCTTAAACCAGCGCACTGTTATGGAGCCCTCCCTCGGAACACTGCAGGGTAAGATGCAGGTTTCCATGACGAGGCAGGTAACGTCGGTGTCTGTAACTACATGACAGCGGCTTAAGAAAAAAAAAACAAGAAAAACAAAACCCCACACATTTTCACAAAGATTCATCAAAGTTTCACCATCTGCCTTCCACAACACAACGAGTTCACTCACCCTCAGCTCTCAGTGTCCACGCGAGAGTCAGAAGGATCCACGGTCCCAATAGGAACCCTCTCATGGTTTATCCGCTCTGATGACTGAGGCCAGATAGAGTACGGTTGGGGTCGAGGGAGTCGGCGGTGGGAGACACAGAAGGACCTTTCGACCGTCGTCGCTCGCTGTCCGCTTCGCTTTCGTCCGAGGGGGCGCTGAAGTTTAATGGGAGCTCGGGGAGCCTGGTAAAACCGTAGCAGATGGTGGTGATTCAGTCAAACACTGCATTCACGGCGGAGTTATAAGGGCTTCGTTCGACCCGCCCAAATCCGTTCCGACGCTAGATGGGGAATTCCCTGAAGGCAGGTCAGGAAAGTGCGAGTTCGGGGCGCATCCGAGTTTCTCGAGCTACATATTCCAGAGAACTCGTAAGGCGAGAATCGAAAGGGCATGCTCATACAGTGAAGGCCGCTCGATTCAATGGCTGAACCTCTCTGCCATCTTTGTCTGTCTTCTATCTACTTTCACACGTAATCGTGTGAGATGATACACAAAGTAAAATCTAGTCAGACGTTTAACCTGGGTTTCCTTTCTTTTGTTTTTTGCGCAGTGTGAAGCGATGGGCTCGGAGGACCCTACCGACCTCGTGGTGAAACCCCGTTAAGCGTAGGACGGTCACCCTGGGTTGCCGCAAAGCGCTCGAAGGCTCATGGAGCATGCCCCATCCTTTTTATTTTTTCGTAACCACACTTTCTCATTACTGAAAAAGCAAAAAGAAAAACAAAATACAGACATCTTTCAGAGGTGGACTCTAGGGTCTTTATTGTTACGGCAATCAAACGAACACACACAAGGGTTCACGTAGCAAAAGTAAGCCTGTGAAGTTGGAACAATGCATGAGCAGGCAGATTGGAAAGGTCCGTCGCCGAGAGTCCCACGGTCAGGCGGGAGCGCATCTCCTGGTTCTCCCTAGCATGCTCCATATCCCGAGAGCCAGGCAAATTGCGAGAGCCGCGACACCGACGGGGATCAGGACATAGATCGTCAGAACTTTTCGGAGTCTGCCTGAGGAAAACGAAAAGAAATAAGCCGTGAAAGCGAGAACAGATTGAGGATAGTGACGCCTCTGGCGTTCGTGCATAATCTGAAGTCCAACAGTAGGTGCAAAAAAAAAGAAACTAAACAAATGAACCACTTGCTTCGCACACCTTCCACCATCAAAGTTGCTTTCTTGCTGTGCTTGCCAGAGGTTACAACGCAGCTGTAAACCATGACAGCGTCCTCGTGCGACAGTAACAAGGAGCTGCGGATGTCGTAGAGCAGCAGCGAGGTCCGCCAGACGGCGGTCGTGGCGTTCAGAGCCCCACCGGACGGAGGCTCGGTGGACCAGGTTAGCTCGGGTTTCGGGTAGATCCCTTTCGAGCAGCAGACGACAGTGTCGTCCACCTCCTCCATGCGGACTTCGAGGACCGGAGCCGCTGCGAGAAACGAATCCTGGGCTCAGCGCAACCCGTTTGCTTGGCGGGCCAAGCGTTCCCTCTCGACAGTGACCGTCGGCCCCTCTCACCTTCAGCCTCTTTCGTCGCCCCATCGTCTCGTTCGGGAGTCGCCGCTGTGCGGTCACGGTCCGCGTCGACGTTCTCTGTTGTTGGACCGTGGTAGCCGCCCTTGTTGGGAAACGGCTGCGTGGACCACCGGGGGGTGATCGCGGCGTTCAAAGTCCTGCTGGCCGTAGTGGGCTCCGTCGACCGAACCGGTTCGCGTTCCCGGCTGATCCCCTCCGAACTGTCGAGGACCGGAGCCGCTGCGAGACAAACTAGAATTTAGAGCCGCATTTTCGCTAAACGGTCACCTAAGTCACTCACCGCTCTTACCTTGCACGTTGACGTTGACATAAGTGTATCGCTCATTCTTACGGGTTGTAACGTAGCAGGTGTATCTTCCCTGATCGTGAAGCTGCACCCAGGACAACCGTAGTGAGGCATTACCTTTAGAGACCTGATCCGAGAACAAGAAACCTCTGCCCTTGACATTCCTGAACTGAGGGTTCGCGTTGTAATATGAAAGAAAGGGGGTGCCCTCGTTATCCTTAATCCAGTGCACTATCGGATTGTCTCCTCTCTGAAAACTGCAGGGTAAGATGCAGGTTTCCATGATGAGACAGGTGATGTTGGTGTCTGTAACAACGTGACAGCGACACAAGAAAGAAAGCAGAAAAAAACATTTAGCCGGCAACCCTCCCGAGTCCTTCTGCGACTTTGTAACCTGACTACACAGACTCATCGAATAGTCACGGCCTGCCTCTCAAAACACAGGCTCATCGATCGTACTCGTGCTAGGAACAGTATCAGCAAGCCTACAGAGGACTCACCCGCTGCGCTCAAGGTCCATGTGAGAGTCAGAAGTAGCCACGGTCCGAATGGGAGACCTCTCATGGTTTTTTTTTTTTCTGACGGGATACACGAAACTATCTGTCAGCAGTCCGAAAGGGAACGCAATATTTTAATAAGAACTGGCGGGCCCTAGTACCACTGGAGCCAACGGACGGTTACACTACCGTACCCCGTACCCCCGGTGGAGCGAGTGCACAGTTTATCTCACCTCTGAAAATAAAGGAGAACCAGACACCTGAACACAATACATTTTATTTTCACTCGACGATACAACAAAAAAACAAACAATGTGTAGGTCCCTCGAAGGACACCTGAAAACAATCAAACAAACGTGAAAAAGTCAAGTAAAAGTACAGAAACAAAGCCAGCCGAAGCAGATCTCAGTGTAGCGTAGCCGTGTCTCTGGGACATTCATCGACACACATACATGAGCATGTACGCTGGGCCTCTGATCGAAGGGCTCCTCACTAGCACCGCAGGTGAGTGGAGACGATGAGGGGCGAAAGTCTGGCAAAGAGGTCGACCAGCGAGCTCTCGGAGGCGCCGTTACCGCACAGGCGTACGAGCGCGATGACGATCCTGTAATACACTTTGGTGAGTTCGGGCACGGGGCTCCGTGCTGCGTGTTTGGAGATCATTACGACGGGGGCCCATTTCAATAGACCCAAGGCGACCCGAGGGTCTGCGTCGTGAGTGTAGCACCTGCCGTCTCGGGACAGCTGCACTCTGTCGGGGCTCAGTAGGTCGACCCCCGCGACGTCGCGCAGCCCGGCCCTGCTGAGGTCCACGGTCAGCGGGGCTCTCGTGCAGTTGAACGCGACCACTTCGACCTTGTGGCTCTCGAACACTCTGACCTTCAGTCTCAGCGTCAGGTTTCGTATCAGGGAAGAAAGCGACTTGGAATCAGATGGAGGCCCCGGCAACGTCTGTTTTCCCCTTCGCGGCGGAGGGTTGCCGAACACCAGCAGGCCGAGCCCGCGGGCCGACTCGTATTTCGTCCCCGTGAGGCTCGGCTCGGCCCGCCAAGTGGACCTCTCGGCCGTGTACTCCTCGAACGCGAAGTAGGCGCTGTCCAGGGTGAGCCTGCTGGGTACGACGGCTCTCCCCCGGCCCGCTCTCTCACTCAGGATCCCCAGGGCCCCGCTGAGGATCCCGACGGGGTCCCTTGAGGAGAGGAGGCTTATGGAATCCGCCTCGCGAAAGCCGCATCTGCCCAAAACCTCGATACAGAACGTGAGCAGGCCCTCGTTTCGCACCCCGAAAAAAGGACCACCGCGACCAAAGTGCTTGGCGAGGTAAGCCACCGGGTCGATCAGCGCGCAGCCTCGGCAGATCAGCAAGTCGTCCAGATTTAACGCGCGCGTGGGGAGCTTCTTTGCCTCCAAGGCCTGGTGAAGTGTCAGGAGCACCTGAGCGGCGAAGGCGTCAGCGGAGAAAGGCGCGTTCTCGAGAGTCCACTCGGATGCTTTCTTGCAGTCAGCGAACATGGGAGCGTACTGGAACACCACAACGCCGTCGCAGCTCTCCGAGCTCCTGCACAGGCCTCGGATCGGGCCCGCGAACAAGTCCGGTCGCTGCTCCGTGACAGCAATCGAGAGCTCGACGACGTGCTCTCTGAACCTCTCGGCGTCCTCCGGAGATGCCTGGGTGAGGATGGCCATCTTTGTGTCGACCTCTCCCTCGCAGCATCCGCTTTTGCCTTTCACGATGACCCGGGGACCTCCCGCGGGCGAGCTGGCCGAAGCGGAGCACGGGTCTGGCTCTGGAGACCCGATCCGCATCTGCGCGAAGGTGAGTCTCTCCGGAGACCGCCCGACACGGCCCGAGTCTTCCTTGGCGACCTGGGATGAAGCGCTGGCCTTTCTCGAGTACCACACGTAAGGCTGTATGTAACCCGGAGCCAGTCTTATCACGTCGACCCCGTAGAAGATCTTACTCTCGGATCGGAATGTGGTAGCGAGAGAAGAGGTGTCTGGCACCCGGAAGGCGGGGGGTTCGCAGTCCTCGCAAGCCACCGCGTCACAGGCTCTGTAGCAGCCGGCGCCGATGTTCGTCGGGATCTCCCTCGCCGGAACCGAGACGGCATCCGCGCCCAGGTCCCGATACCTCGGGAGTTCGAGCAGCTCAGACGCCGACCACCTTTCCTGGGGGAACAACGTGACGCACGCCGCCCCGATGGCGACGAACTCCGGATCTGGGCCCGCTCGACCGGACGCCCTCGCGGCCGCGGCTTCCAGCTTCTCCGCGACGTCTCTAGTCCGCGGCCTCGAGCGGAATTGCCGCCGCAGCTCCATGGCGTCCAAGCTCTTCATGTAATACGAATCGAAGGCGGCTTCTGAGGTAGGCTCGTACGTGCCTAGCAGCTCGGACAAATTCCGCGCGTAGGTCCTGCTGCAAAAACCTTCCCGCTGACCGGACGCCCTGTGGCCGATCAGGGGCGCACCGCTGTACAGCTCCCAGATCATGCAGTACCAGCTGAACACGTCCGCCTGAGTGTCGGACTCCAGGCACCACAGCACCTCGGGAGCTCTGTTCGCACGGGTGCCCCTGGGCTGATCGGGAGTGGAGAAGTTGCACGCGGTGCCAAAGTCGCTGATCTTGAACACCAGTGGCAGGGGCCTCCTGCTTTCGGCGCGACACACCAGGACGTTTCTGTGCGTGATGTCCCTGTGCTGGATGGCTCTCGACCGCAGGTGGTCCAGGGCGCGCAGAACGTCCAGTTCGACCAGGGGCACGTACCTCGTCTCGGTCCCCATGTGCGCCGAAAACTCGTGCAGGGAGCACGCCGCCTCCTCCATCAGGGATACGACCCTGCCACCCAAAGGGTACCCGGGGGCCTCGCACCACAAGCCCCCGAATGTCCGCAGCACGTTCGGGTGCTTGATGGAGGCTCCGATCAGGACCTCCTCCATCTGGGTCGCGACGTGCGCATAGCGCTTGAACTCGTCCTCCACCACGGGCAGGCTCCAGTTCAGCATCTCGGGGAAGAGGTTGACCTTGGCAACCAGCCCCTCCTCGATGCGCACCGTGACGCCGAACCCGCCGCGGCCCAGCACGGACTTCCCGTCGCGCAGCAGGGACTCGAGGTCGACCGCCGTCGCGGACGCCGTCTCCGGGACGGCGCGTAACGTCCATTTTTCGGACGAGCGGGTGGGCGCCTCTGGCTCGCTACGCCGTCCGAAACTGTCAGCTGTCACAATCGGCGTCGTTGGAGGCACGGTGTCGTACCTCTCTGGTCTCAGGCTCCTCAGCACGGGAGCGCTCCCCTGCTCCTTGGGTCTTATTGAGCACTCGCAGCCCCGGGCAACGCGGCGAGCGACATACTCGAAGCCTCCCGCGCCCAAGATCGCGTTTGCGGCCGCGCACAAGGACCTCACCTCGTCGTTTTTCTGAGATGGGGCGTTTCGCCCTACAGTCGAAAACAGGACCAGAGACCCGTCGCGACCCAGGAACCAGGTCCTCTCTACGCACACCACCAAACGCTCCGTGGTCTCTCGGACGCGAGGTTTCGCGTCCACGCTGCATATCTCTACCTTGTCCGTGTCCACGCCGCACAGCCCGCACAGTCTCGTGAGCCAGGCGACTAGGTTTTCTCTTCCCCGGCGAGGTTCGCACAGATCGACGCTTTTAGCTCCCAGCCACTCCAGCGCTCCAGGAGCGTCGCTGCAACAAAGAGTCTTAACATGATACAAGCGGTGCTCTCCCAGCAGTCCGAGAAGCCTCCGAGTGCACCGTCCGCCGTCCTCCATGCTTTGCGCGCCCGAAGGGGGCTCTCGGTCAGTTTATAAAATGAACTCAGAAATGAGACAGAAAATCGCGTTTTCTCCCCACGCCTCGGTAGCCCTTTTCGAGTGCCTGATAGTGGCAGGGGCGCCCGCCACTGGCCTGCTGCAGAACGAAGTGGTCAGCAAGCACAGACCCACGCTTCAAAAGAGCCTCGAGCTTCTGAGGGACATGTGGACGAGGTCTGACGCGCTGCACGTGTGTCAGGACGACCTGATCTCGCTCCATCGGATGGAGTGCGAGAGCGCCGGGCACGCCGGCGCCAAGGTCCCGAAATGCATCGCCGTGGACCATCGCAAGTTGTCCAGGTACTACGTGTACCTGCTGTTTCGCTACAGCGTGAGCTTCGCATCGTCCGATCGAGGGGGCTTCATTTACAACAGGTTTCGAGCGTGGGGTGCTGGCGCCGGAGCGGTCGAACCCCTGAGAGACATCCCCCACGCTTGGTTGCCTCCGTTCCAGTCGCCCGCCCCGTCAGCTCCTCCGGAGGAATCTGACTTTGCGCAGCTTTCTCGAGCTGGCAAGCTCCGGGCGCAGACGAGAGGGCCCGGTCGTCACGCCGAAAGGGTTGACCCGAGCGAAGCTGTGGAAAGCGGATGGCGTGAAGCGGACGAATCGAGGTTTGACAGAACAGAGCGAGGGAGAGTGCCTGTTCGCAATGGATGTCGCTCGAGTGCGAAGGAGTTCTCCTCGACAAGGCACGGTCAGGGAAGGGAGGTGAAACAAGGCGGCAGGGGCTACCGCGAAGACAGCGATCGTGACTCGACAGTCGACAGCGGGCGGGAATGTTGAAGTGGCGACCGGATTTGTAGATTTATTGCCCTCTGCTGTCTGTTATGTATGGAAAAAATGAAATAAAATAAAATTTCTGTGCACTCTCCTCGTTCGTCTCTACTTCTTACACTTTCCGCGCTGCCTGGCCGTTATGGCAGGTAGGATGCAACGTCTGTTTGAGCAGATCTCTTCTGCACACAGAAAATACGGTGGAAGGGGCACATGAGCTTTCTCAAGGTCTAGGGACATACTTTACCTCTCTGACCAAAAGTCTTCATGCTTGTCCAACAGTGCACACCTTTATGTTGTGTGTGTTTTTGTGTGCTTGTCTTTTGTGCATGTGTGTGTGTAACTTGCTCCTCAGTATTCAATCGAGTTAAAGATAGGGTCGAGACAGAAAAAACAAAACAAACAAAAAATCAGTCAAGGAGCAACACCCCAGTCAAGGAGTCTTTATTTTGTAATGGAACACAGGAACGTAGAATTCAATTCAAACAAAACCAGGTTCACATCGTTTGGTAAAACGAGTGCACAGCCCGTGACTGTAAAACTAGGGTTTTCTGGGCTCATCCTCGTCAGACGTGCTGTCGACGTATATGTCTCCCGTGTGCCTGAAATGTGACTTGGCTTGGGCGAGTCGCATCTTCTTGCTGGTGAATCTTGAGGTTATGGGCCTCGTGCCGCGATCCACGCGTGCCGGCTCAGATTTCTCGGGTTGAGCTGGCGCGCTCGTGGATTCCGTTGCTCCAGTCTGCGTGGTGCGATCGTAATAGATCCTACCGTGCTTACTCTGGTAGTAATTGCGACGGTACTTTGCGCGCCAGAAGACGCAGTTGCAGCATTCGCAGTCGATTTCATGGTCCCCGAAACCCCAAAGGTGGGCCGGGAAAATTTCTTTGTCGTCGTAGGACTCCACGCTTTCTCCGCCAGACTCCAGCTCGCTGCTGTCGCTCCCGGACTGACGGGACTCTTTGATCCGTTTTTTCAAGTAAGCCATCATGGCCCGATCGTTGTCAGAATCTGACTCGGAATCCTCCACGCTGGCCTGCGGCCCTTCGGGCGAGGTCCCAGTATTGGTCCCGATGGTCCGGCGTCTTGGGACAAACCGCCGTCCTGCGTTGACTTCCTCATCCGAGTCGACGTCCATGCTGCCTGTGAGAAAATTGGATTTTCTAGAAAGGACTGTTTTAATAAAAACGTTCGGTTGGTTCGTTCCCTTCAGTTTCCTGCACACAGAAATGAATGAATAAGACTCAGAGACAATACATAGCTACAGTGAAGATTTACCCCGCACAAAACAGCACAGATTTGTACGCAGGGTTACAGACAGAGGAACATGATCTCAAAGTCTGAACAAAGACACTCATAAAAAGGTTCGGTTTATATACCTAGCATTTACTTATTCAGAAGATGGTCCGAGGGTCTATGGACCCACACGAGGACACACAAAAAGTGAAAAAGGGAGGATGAGGAGAAACTGTGACAACAATAACTCTGCTGTGCTGTCTTAGGATGTAATATAAATTTGAGATGATAATACTGAATCAAGTTTAAACCATTTGTGTAGTAAAAGGTAAAAGTGAATGTAATAAAAGAAAAGATTGAGTTTCTAACTATTCTGTTTCTAATTATTCCTAACACTGCATGTCTCTGAATTCCTGGCTGTTTGCAAGACGATAGGAGGAGAGAAGCCAGCCCCTCCGCTTAAATATTTAACAGGCACACCTTTCCTAAGAAACCTCTTCCCCCACCCACACCCTTTCAGGGGCAGGCACTTGACAGGCTCTGCAGATGAGAGCAAACCTGTTGCACTGTCTCTGTTGTACCTTGTATCTCTGTCGCTTGGAAAGTTTCTAAGTAGTATTCTTTTTGTTTTTTTTTTTGTTTTTTTCGTTTTCCTCATTTGCTCCTCTCGAGTTTCCAGACCGAAACACTCTCTTCGTTAGAATGGACAGCACCCCGGTATCTGGAGGGAGGGCTGGGAGCGACTCGGACTTGGATGTCATGTACATCGAATCTGCCCCGGGGAACAAAATGACCTTCGATCCGGTGAGGGGAGCGACGCTGCTCGACCTGGCTGCGTACGTTGTGGCAGCTCCTGAGAAGCCGAGAGCTCTGTGCCGCGGGCCGAATTTTTCACCCGTGCCTCTGGGACGGCCCTGCGCGACGGTGCCGGTGATGGGAGACGGCAACTGTTTCTTCAGGGCCGTCAGCTACTTGGTCTGCGGCAGGGACGACTACCACTACAAGATCAGAAGCTGGTGCGTCAGGGAAATGAGTTCGAATAAAGAAAAATACAGAGATTTGCTGCGCTCGCAGTACTCGAGCGTGGAGCAGTACATTCTCGAAAGGAGGCCGAAGGATCGGGGTGTCTGGGCCACCGAGGTGGAAATCGCAGCGCTGGCCAACGGCTGGGACGTGAACGTGTACACCCACAACCACGGAGGGTGGGTAGTCTACAGTCCAGACGGCAGGCCTCGGTCGAACGAGCTGCCCGGGATATACGTGCAGAACCAGTTGGGCCACTACGAACCCATCGTGTGCGTGAAGGACCCGAGCGGCTCGGGTTGCTATGGGTTCTGCCGCCACACCTTTGTCGGCGAGTGCCGTCAGGCAGTCTCAGAGCCGCTCCGCTGCATCGCGAGAGGGCTCCGGGATTCAAAGTTCGCCACGTCTCAGAAACCCGGAGAGGCGGACGAAGAGAAAGTAGGGGAAGGAAGGAAAGAAAAAGAAGAGAGAGAATATGAAGATGTAGAAATGGATAAAGAAGAAGAGTGTATCATCAACGGGGAGGATGGCTCCCAGCTGCTCGTACCTAGCACCATGTTCTCGAGGAGAGCAGTTGAAGTGAACATGGAAGAGCTCTACTCTGACTCCGACACGCTCGTCCAGAACTGGTTGAGCGTCATGCGTTCTTGGAAGGGTTTCCTGAACTGGCTGGACGATCGCTGGTGGGGCTCCGTGTCTCGAGATGACATAGCTACGTTCTTGAGGAGCGAGAAGGGGCGATGCGCCGTCGTGGTCTCGGAGCCCCTGGAGCCGAAGATCGGAGCGCTGTGCTCCGTGACGATGCAGGGCAGTTCGGACGCAGTGCTGACGACGGAGATCGCAATGGAAAGGGGACTTTACGTGTGCAAGGAGCTCAAGGGCTACTACGATGACCCGAGGGACATCGTGCTGCTACTGGGATGCCAGCGAACGGTGGCTCGCAAGCCCTCCAACGTGACGTCCTCGCAACGGAGCTTTTTCGCCGACGCGAGGATACCAGAGCGGCTGCACAGGCTGATACGAGGCCCCATGGGCAAGGTTTGGTGGGGTACGTACACCAACTTGGCCCAAGTGCCAAAGCTGACGTATCCCCTCACGGCTCTGCAGCGACAGAGGAGGCCGAGCGCCATGATCGCTCTGACGGACGTGAAGGAAGAAAGGGGTCCCGGGTACTTGTTCGAGATCATGTACTTGAGCAAACGAAACGGGGGCTACGGACTGCTCATCAACAAGTGCAAGGTCGTGTTCGGCATCCGTGGGTTTACCGTGGTGTGCGGACCGAGGGACAAAAAGTGCCTCGCTTATCACATGGACATGGAGGCCCTGGTGTACGGGCTCAGCCGGCTAAAAAGGCTGATTTTTCTTTCCAAGTGAATGTCTGCACATGATATTAGACAATTGTGCTGTCACCTTCACCTTTAGATGCCTCCGTGGGTCAGCTCTGCCCAGCGCGAGAGGCTGCGTTATTATTTTTTTTCTCGTTTTCATTTCTCTGTCCATGTGGTTGTGTGCACAAAATAAATGAGTGCGTGAGACCAAACATATTCTTTCTGTCTTTGATTTTTATTGTCACCTTGGCGTTTAGAGCACAGTGCAACCGGTAACACACAATAAAGCATAACCCTCAAATAAACCACGGGACACACTTAGTCGTTGTCAAAATTGCACAAATCCACTGTGGTGAGGTGGCGTTTCTTAGAGCAGAAGTCCAAGGGGAATCGTCTGAGCAAGGCGTCGCAGCCGAGCCGAGTCACGGCCGTGTGCATGTCCAGCAGGTCCTGTGGGCAGTCGGTGCCTCGGTGCCGTGCCTTCACGTTGCTGTACACGTCCAGCACGCTCTGACCGTACAGCAGTGTGAGAGTGAGGGAGCCCGTCACGTGTCCCACCTTCTCCGCGGGGCTCTCGACCAGCACCTTCAGACCGGGCTCGTGTTTGTCGACCGCCACGAAATTGCCGGCCTGGTCGCTCAACGTGTCATACAGGGAAACGACAAAGTTTATCAGCGGGTTGGGAAACAGTTCCACTTCTCCGTTGCCCCGTTCCAAATAACGCCCGAACCCCGAGTTCGCAAACGCGGCCTGGATCGCTCGGTCCACGAGGCTCGTGTTGTCTTCGTACGCAGTCCTGAGGAGCGAAATCACACTCCTGTACGTTTGAGACTTCGGACTCGTCGAGCCCGACCGCTCGGGCACGCACACGTAGCCGTCGACGCACAAGGGCAACGACAGGGACGGGTAGCCGGGCTGGGTCACGATGACCGTCGCCTCACATTGTCCCTTGCACAGCTCGCAGGCGTAGGTGAAGTGTTCCGAGGACAAACAGCCTTTCATGGCGTCGAGGGAGCGCCTCGCCCCATCCGAGGCTCGCACCCCGCCCGACATCATGAAGGCCAGAACGTTCAAGAGAGCCTGTCTGTTGTCGTCGTCGTGCGTGGACGGCGTGCGGCAAAAAGGATCAGTGTCTGTCCCCGCCGCCCTGATCCGGACATCCTTTCCGTTCAACTCCACTTCCCACGCGGACGAGAGTCTGGAGGGGTCGTTGGTGACCACCCTGCTCTTGGCGTAGTTGAGCACCGCAAACTTTGCCGGTATCCTTTCGAAGGTGTCTCTCTTGTACGCCCGCAAGCTCATCTGTTCGATCACAAACATGGGGCTGCATCCTTCGAAAGGCGAGATGAGATCCCGCAGGTCGACGGCGAACAGGAGGGGCTGTTTCGACACGCTGTCCTTAGCCACGTCGTGACAAAAGACGTAGGTCTTCTGACTGAAGGCCATCTCGTCCGCTCCTGGTCGCTCGCTCGCTCGGGGTCCTCCGCACCTCGGTTCAGTTAGTCTGCCCAGTTCACGTCCCCGGACCGCGACCCGTTTGCCGCTCGGGCGCCGTCCCCTTTCTCAACGGAGCCACCAGGCTTCGTTGACGCAACGCCCCAGCTTCCTCTTACCGTTGTCTCCGTACACACTGCGCAGGAGCGTCCGGCCCGACACCTTGTTTGCGCACAGGTCTCTGAAAAAGTCTTTGCAACCGGCGCAGTGATACGTGACTCCCGCGGTCCCTCCGAGAGAGGCCCTGTCGCGGGCCGTCCTTTTCTGTCCCGTTGGCGGCGCTGGACGCACGAGCCACTTTTTGCTCTTGAAGTCCTCTATCCAGGCTCTCAGGGCATCGGGGTCTTCTGTCGTGTACGGCATGATGCGCAGCGTCGAATCGGGCTCCCTGGCGACGACAGAGGAAAACGCGTCGGGCGATCTCACGTGCAGCGCGAGCAACGTCTGGTAGAGAAGCCCCGCGAGGTCCACCAAGGCCCTCTCCGAGGCTTCGCTCTTCGAGATGGACAGCGATCCCTCCGAGCCGGCGAGGCCCGCATCGACCAACAGGCACGTCGGCAGGCGGAGGGCTATGCGCTCGCTCGAGAGCCCCTCGCCTTCGTCCGAGGTTCCCACGCGCACGACGCCTTCGCGAGTCAGCAAGGCCAGCGAGCGGCCGAGCTCTCCGATCAGGCCGGCGTACACCTCACGGGGCACCAGCGCGAGATCTTCCTCCAGGACCCTGCGACAGGCTTCCAGTTTGTCCCCCGTGAGGCGAGGCGCAGCCCGACGGAGAGCCCTCAGGCGCTCGAGCTCGCGGAGGCCGCACGCCGGCTCCATGTGTTCCGGACAGACGTTCATCAGCGCGTTGAACGCGGCCGTAGCTCTGCTCAGGCGCTCTCGGACGGCGGAGAATGACAGGATCAGGTGCCTCCTGCAGTCTGCCAGGATCTCGAGCTCGTCCGCGCCGCTCCCGTACATGCGTCGCGGAAGGCAGTAGTCCACGATGCAGTGGGCCACCAGCTTCCCGGATCGGCCGACGAGCTCACGGTCTGCCTTGTGCGCCGTCAAGACCCTGGCGTCGGCGAAGCACTGGCTCTGAGGCTGACAGGGGTGAGGGACCAAACGGCCCGCCGAGGCGCTCCGGGCGCCGGCCTCGCCGTCGCAGCCACGGGCGTGTTTGTCCGAGAGGCAGGCGAGGGAACCTCCGAACATCGCGGTCGTGCACCCCGAGGTGGCCTGCAGGTTGAGCGGGTACCTGTAGAAGGCGGCTTCGATGGGGCTGCACTTGTAGAACTCCTCGCACTCCACGGGTTTCACAGAGAGCCCGGTTATCCTCTGCAGCCACGTGCGGACGATCTCCACGTACGTCGTCTTCACGCCGGACTTGCTCGCTTTGAAACGTTCCAGCGTCTGTTGGCTGAAGTGCTTGTTTTTCGCCGATTTGACGAGGGCGCTCCAGGGAAAGAAGCCCGCTCCCATCTTGGACGCGATGAGCTCGGAGGCTCGGCACGCGAGCAGGTCCCTGAGCACTCCGTGTCTGCTCGAGAACAGGTGGTTCATGCAGTACGTTCCGTCCTTGTACAGGGCTCTTGCCGTGACGACGCCGGAACCCGGCCTCGCCAACGTGACGGAGACGGCCGAAAACCCGCCGTCCAGTTCCAGCTCTGTTACGCGCAGCACCCTGTGGCCTACGAGGAGGGCTTGCGCTCGATCCAGCTGCTCCCACCGCCCGCGGCCGTCCACGGTGAGCTCGCTCTCCGGGTACAGTACGAGATCCCCCTCCGATAGCCGATGCCACGGTAGGGTGGAGAAGCAGGAGAGTCCGTGGGGCTCCAGCTTGACGCAGTCTCCCCTCATGACGCAGGCCACGAAAGTGTCCGCGACGGCGGAATCGCAGGGCGAGCGCAGGCTTTTTACAGCGGAGAGTCCTCTGATCTTGACCGTCGAGGAGGACATGCGGCCCCTCCCATCAAGGTTGTGAGTGAGAGACACGTAGCTCTTCTTCGCCACGTGGCAGTACACCGAGCTGCTGTACTCGTATTCCAGCTTCACCCGCCGGTCCTTCACGAAGGGCCTCGTCACGTCCAGGAGGCTCCGGGAGTCCGGAGTTTGCGCCACGTACACGGGGTAGCCCTCCTCCGTGAAGGCGCCCTCGGGGTCTCTGATCACCGCCACCGGCTCGTTGCCCCTCTCTGTGGTGTACATCCTCTTCAGAGTGTCCTCCACCAGCGCCAGGTGCACGTATCGGAGGAAACCCGGTACCTCGGAGGCAGCGCGTTCGAATTTCGCCCCCAAGGCCGCCAGGGAGGCCGCCGCGAAGTTCCGAAGCCGCTCGGTCTCGAGCTCCGGGGACTCCCCGTCGCCCGGCTGTTCGTCCGACACGTCGCTCTCGGGCAGGTCGTCCGGCCCGTACCCCGCGGACACCATCACGCTGTCCGTGTCCCCGTACATGACCGGGCAGCGGTTTTTGTAAAAAGTCGACACGCAGTCGTTCACCACCGATATCTGTCTCCTGCCGTGTCCCGATATGAGGGACCCGCAGGGTGGGGGAGCGGTCCCGTAAAACGAATTGGCCATGACTTTGCACTCTGCCTCCTGCACCTTGTAGTACGCTCGCTCCGCGTCGCAGAGGGCCGGGTCCTTAAGCTTGGCCTTGAACTCGTCCCGCCTGTTGAGGTAATGCTCCACGGAGGAGGAGAAGACGGCCGGCGCCCGCTCGAAGACGGCTCGGTCCGCGTCGTACCGGAGGATCAGCGTCGCGTACTCGAAGCCTTCGGCCTCCCACTTGTACACGACCCATCCGGAGAGATCGTGGGGGAAGGAGCGCGGAGGCCAGGGCACGGTGGTCTCTGGAGAAATGTTGAGCGCGCACATGATGGACGGGTACATGCTGGCGAAATCGAAGGCCAGCTCCAAGCCCATGCCGGGCCCAGAGTAGTGGAGGCCCGAGAGGGGTTCGCACACGGACCCTCCCTTCCACGTGTCCTCGCCCGCTCCGTCGAGCCCCGGCGGTGAGGCGTCCCAGGGCTCGCGGCTGCTCAGCTCTCTGCCCGAGGGTCCCGCCCTGACCCTCAGAGTGTCGAGCACGTACTTGAGCTGGGGCATCTGGACCGAGTGGATGCTCTGAACGAAACCGCCAAAGTTGTCTCCCCGCCCGTGCACCACCACGTCTATGTTGAGCGTGATCCTGCACCTGTGGAACAGCGCGGACGCGGGCTTGAGCGCCTTGGCCATCCTCGAACACAGCTGCGAGTCCACCAAGTTGTACAGCAGCACGGCGAACAGTTCGGTCCCGCCGCGGTGGATCATGCCGTCCATCATCGAGTAGGGCACGTCGGTCAGCTTCCGCAGCTTACGTGGGTCTTTGGGAGGCAGTCCGCGCAGCTCTCGGTCTCTGGAAATCACGAAGGGCGCCACGTCGTTCAGCTTCATGCTCGTGCAGGCGAATCTGATCTCCCTGGTGCCCGCCATCCTGTACAGGTCCACGACTGTCATGCCGCAGCCGATCATCTTAAAGTGGCCCAGCTTGCCCTTGTCCTTGTTGAACTTGTCCACGTGTCGACACGCCGCTTCGACCTCACGCTCGGTGAGCTTGCCTCCGGTCAGGCTCGAGCCCACGGCGGTCAGCATCTCCTTGTAGATTTCCAAGTGGCGCACCGACTCGAAACGGAAAACGGGAGGCAGGTCTTCCGAGAGGTGCCTGGTGACAAAGAGCCCGTGCCAAGACCGGAGGATTTCAGCGCACCTTCTGCGGGTATCCTCGTCCGATCGCTCTGCGTAGTTGGAGTCCGCGTAGAAATGCACGCGCTGGTCGATGACTCTCAGGTCGAATTCCGCATTGTACACGTACAGGAGCTCCACGCCGTGGCGATCGAGCAGCCGCAGGGTCTGCTCTAGGAGCGCGAGCTCTCCGGCGCAGGGGTAGAAAAGGATCCTGGACGCGGACTCCAGTCCCACGGCCTCCACGAGCGCGCCATCGGGTTTCGGGCGTCCCTGGCCCTTTACCTTCAGTTTGTTGTAGACCACTATCAGTTGTTTCCTGTGACTCCCCGGCTCGGGCTTTGGGAGGTGCGAGTTCATCAGCACCAAGGACACGCATGTGATCTCGTGCTCCTGTCCCGGCATGTCACTGGCCAGGGCCGGTATGGACACCCGACAAGCCCCTCTGAGCGGGCCTTTCTTCAAGTCGCTCAGGATCTTGACCAGTTTGCTCCTGTACGCCGTCAAATCGGAAACCGTGCGCTCCGTGCAGTAGGGGAACCTGTGGGCGAAAAACTCGCACCTCAGGGAGCGATCGCGGAAGGCCTCGTCCACCACGGTCTCGATGTCAAGACAGGCGGCCCTGTAGACGTGCGGCGCGTGCACGGTGTCAAACAGCTTGGCCTCCTCTTCGGACCTCTCGTGGTCGTACACGAGCTCGCTTGGGACCAGGGTCCCGCCACACTTTTCCTCGGGCAAGAAATACACTCGTCCGTACATGACATCGCAGCACAGGGCCGGCGTGTTGCCGTCCCGTGCAACGTAGTAGCCGCTCTCTGGGTGGAAATCCCCAAACGTGAGAGCTCCTTTTACGGTCTCCATATATTTTTTGGCCAGCGCTATGCTCCCCAGCGGGAACGCAGCGGCCTTCACTTCCCTTTTCACGTCGTCGTGCACCACTCTCACGTGAGCCGGCTCCGCAGCAAAGTGTCTGCGCCACTCTCGACTCACCCGCTCCCAGCTCTCACAGGCGTCGCCCTGGTCAGAGTCCAATTCCAAGTCATAGCCCACCACGGGCATTATGCCCACCACTTTGAAACACACTGTGGTGTACACCGTGGTGCCGTTGTGAGCCTGCAGCACCAAGCCCCTGCACAAGAGTGCCTCCTCCAACCTGTGAAACATCACAGACTTGACCATGAGCCCGATCAAACCTCTTTCCGAGGGCGATACTGCTCTACGTTTCGGAAAGATGTCGGGGAACAAATTCACGAAAGGAATGGGCCTATCCATCGTTCTCCTCAGAAAAAAAAAAAAATGGGAGGTACAGTGAACTTAGACTGGACACAAGGTGTTTGGTTTATTTTTATTTTATTTTATTTATTTTTAAATTCCTTTTCTCTTCTATTTTCTTCTTCTTCTTTCTTATTCACCTCTTTTCTTTCTTCTTCTCAACACAGGTTCCCCTTGCTACACAGAAGGACTCCGACCGCCGCTGAAAGGGTCCGGCCACGATCTAAAATCTCCGACGTAGCAAAGACCAGCCCCGACCGCCAGCAAAACGATCCGATCGAAAAGAGGCAGCCTCTGAAAGTGTCCAACCCACAGCAAAAAACTGACGGGGATGCCCTGCCTCCAGACTCTGAGCGTTTCCCACCGCCTCAGTTGAAGTCAGACTGCTCACTTGGCCAGCCTACCGATGAGCTCGTGAGTGAGTGAGCCAGAGGCCGCCTCTGAAAGTGTCCAACCCACAGCAAAATCTGATCGAAAAGAGGCCGGCTGTGAGCGCCTCTGAAAGTGTCCAACCCACAGCAAAAAACTGACGGGGATGCCCTGCCTCCAGACTCTGAGCGTTTCCCACCGCCTCAGTTGAAGTCAGACTGCTCACTTGGCCAGCCTACCGATGAGCTCGTGAGTGAGTGAGCCAGAGGCCGCCTCTGAAAGTGTCCAACCCACAGCAAAGTCTGACGGGGATGCCCTGCCTCCAGACTCGGAGCGTTTCCCACCGCCTCAGTTGAAGTCAGACTGCTCACTTGGCCAGCCTACCGATGAGCTCGTGAGTGAGTGAGCCACACGCAGATCCAGATGTAGTGTTGGCAGCAGGTTCGCGCACACCACGAGCATGGAGTCTGACAAAAAGGCCCAGCAGAAGGAGCGAGCGGCGTTGCCCCACAGGGAATCTAACACCGCAGTGGTGCGAATGGTGGAACTCCCCACCGACAGGAGAGCTCTGTTCCTCGCGTTGGACACCGAAATGCTGCACGACGACGAGACGGTCGAGCTGGCTTTTCGGGCTCTGCCGCCCTGCGAAAGGTCTTTGGTGCAGCTGCTCCTCTACCTCACCTATTGCTGCAAAGGACAAGTCCTCCAGTTGACCTTGGAGGACCCGGACTTTTCGAGCATGTCGGCCCCCGTCAGGGAGGACTTTGCGCACGGAAGGCTTTTCTGTTTCGTGTTGGACATGAACGGGGGCGACTCTCCCGGAATTTCTAGCTTTGTGGCCGCTGGACGCGAGTCGGGTAAACGTCGCGGTCGCGAGGACGGCGACCCGGCCGAGTGCGTTTACGGCGGTGGTCTACTGCGTTTCGTGGAGGCGGACGCGAGCGTGTTCCGCAGTCCCGGGGCGAGCGGAGACGAGCATTCCGACACCAGTGTGGACAGCGAGCCTGACGAGGGCGATGACGGCGACGAGGAGCCACACGACTGGACCGCCATCGACTACGAGCTTGGAGAGGAGGCCTACAACGCCTTCATGAGACTTCAGCTCGTCAGGCAGAAAGCTGTGTCGCTGAACAACGCTATGATCGTCATGAGAGACCCCAAGGGAGAACTGAACCCTGCGTTCGAGTGGTTAGACATTCGCAGCGATACGCTGAACCCCGACAAGATAGATCGGAAAAAGGTCAAGGAACTGCAGGGCTCGATGTACGTGCCCGCCTGCCAGGGCGGAAAGCAGACGACCGCGCTGCCCGAGGCGATCACCGGTCTGACGCTGAAGTCCCTGGCCGAGGCGATAGGGAGGATCACGGACACCGAGAGTCGGGACCAAGGCAAGGAACTCTTCGAGCGCCTGGTCTCGAGGCTCGCAGAGGACAACTGGAGAAGGCACAAAGTGGTGCAGAGGTACAGCTCGAGCATCCCAAACGACGCAAGATTCTTGGAGGAGGTGAGAGCCTTCACGCGAGCCCTCGCGGGCGGGACAGCGCCCCAAGTCTGCGTGGGTAGGCTCCTGGTGTTTAGGTACTCGATCGAAAGGCTTATAGACAGGGACAAACCCGACGCCTTCCTGAACTCCATGCTCCACAGGCACATGCCGGTGACGAAGCCTCGCATCTCGAGAGCGCTGCGAGAGATCAGGGCCAACCGCAGGACCCGGCACCTCGCTCGGCTGTTGACGGGCGGCCGCTGCCACTGCCCCTGCCCCCGGCCCGGCCCGGCCGTCGACCAGGATCGTCGAGGGAGGAGGTGCCGGGAAGACTGTCAGACTGCGTACGCGTGCTTCTACAACGTGTGCGAGCAGCACCCCTTCTCCGTGAGCAGGTGCGACTACAACCATTACTTTGCGCACCTGTACCCTCACCTGGGAAAACTCGAACGCCTGAGCAAGGACATGAAGACGAAATACGGAGGACACAGGCACTTCGAGAGCATAGCCAACATGGTCTTCGACATCCTCGCGAAGCGCCGTTCCTCGCACGCCGACGCGCTATACGCGGGGCTCCGGGACCTGATGGGAGAAGGGATGCTCAACTCGCGCCTGTCTCTCGGCCGCGCTCTCCCCGACATACACGAGGAGCTGTGCCTGGAGTTCCCGGCTGAGGACTACTACGACGACTACGCCGAGGACCCGCGCTCGCTGAACCCGGTGAAGGTCTACGACCACTCGCTGGTGCGCTACATGTTCTCTGACAGCCTCCAGGTGGGCAGGCTATTTCAGGCCTCCACCACCTTCAACTACGTGGTGACCAACACCGCGCCCAGGTACACGATCGAACGGATCATGCTGTTCAACGTCACCGGGCCCGGGGAGGGCAAGAGCTACGCCAACAACGTGCTGAACTGCCAGTTCAGGCAGGTGAAGGGCTGCATAGAGACGCTCACGTCCTTCACCCCGCAAGCTTTCAAGTACAAGCAACAGAGGAAAGCTTGCGTGGTGATGATAGACGACGCTCACATCACCCACGAGAAAAACCTAAAGGCCCTGGACAAGGAGTCCAGCGTGATACCCAACACGTTCAAGAACCTGCTGGACACCAGCGTCTTGGAGAGCGACGTGGTGGGCAAGGACGCGTGCAGCGGAAAGGTGGACACCGTGAGGTATCACGCGGTGCACAACTGCGGGTTCGTGTGGAACACCAACACCCTGGGGTTCGTGAGCGACGCCTGGGCCGACCGCTGCGTGATCATGGAATCCGAGTTCTCGGCGCACGTGACTCGGACGCGCAGCTCGAAACAGCTGCAGGACACAGTGGAGAAGCGATCCATGGACAAGGTGGCTGCCGTCTGCCTGTACAGGCAGAACCTGGTGCAGTCGGCCACCATGATCGCCGAGTCCGAGATCATGCAGTTCGACAGGAGGTTCGACGCGGCCAGAGACGCCTGCGTCGAGGCCATGTACGCCAGTCACGTCGTGTGCGCGGGAGCCTTGAGCAGACGGGTGTCCTTCTGCATAAACCAGCTGGTCTTCGCCGAGGCCATGAAACTGGCCTGCCACTTTGTGTTCGACGTGTGGGTCCCTCCGTGGACGGAGGTGCCAGACGAGGGGAGCTTCCCGGACCTCCGCGGCTTCTGGACGCAGCTGAACAGGAACAGACTGAGGGCCCTGGACAGGCTGTCTTTCGGACAGATCTGCCTGGAGACCAACGCGGCGTTCAAGCTCTGCGCGGCCGCCTGCCTGCCGGACATTTGCCCCCGCGTGCTGGACGCGCAGGGACGCTTCGCGTGCAAGGCGCTGGGCCGCCTTCTTTGTCAGGTGCGGGAAAAGGGCCTGAAGACCGCCGTCAAGGACGGTCAGATGTGCATTTCGGGCGTCGATTCTTTGAGTTTTTCGGGCCCCGAATTTAGAGGCGGCAACGACGCCGCTCACGAAATGCTCCAGCTTTGCTCGAACTGCACGTTTCCCGAACGTGGCGGGACGGGTCCCAGGAGCCGCAGGCTCTGCTCGTACAAATGCGCCCCCTCTCAGAACACGCAGCAGGGCAGGCGTGGACACGCTCGGCCCAAAAAGGTGAGCTCCGTCACCCTTTCTCTCGAAGCGGTCTACGACATGCTGGCTCTGTACGCGCCCGAGGCGCACCGGGGCTTCTGGGACCAGCTGGGCGAAGCGATGATGGACGCCTATGACAACGAAACGGTCGAAAAGACCAACGCGTTCGGGACCGCACAGGCCGACGGGGACGAGGAGATGGATCGGAGCGCTAGACTGGTGTTTTCCCTGGACTTCGGCGACGACCCGGTTCGCTCCCTGATACTCGAGGCGACGGCGGGAGTGGATCCTCTGAACGAGCTCTCGTTCAACAAATGCGCCATCGGGGGACAGCTCTTTCGCTGCACTGCGCCCTTGTACTACGGAGGGCTGGTGGCGAGAGCCTTCAGGCTCAGAGGAGACGACCCGCCGCGGGGATCTCTGGACCCTCTGCACGAGAGGGAGTCCGAGAGAGGCCCGGCGGACACTTTTCACGGGCCTCGCTTGAGCGTCTACTCGCCGGAGTACTCGGGCCTGCCGGTGAAAAACGCGAGCTCCTTCTGCGCCACGCGAACCGTGTACCACCAGGAGCGAATTCTGCTGAGGGAGGAAGACGGCACCCGCCGGCCCGTCGTCGAGCTGGAACCGGATTGGGAGTGGCTGGAAGCCTGCGAGGTGTTCAACAGACTGCACGGTCATGATGCGTTCACCGTCGAAAGCCTGAAACGGGACTACGCCGTGGCCATGACTGTGGTCAAGGGGGAGGACGCGTCCAGGGCGCCTATGAGATCGCGAAGGCTGGCTCGCGCGGTGAGCGTCTTGCGCAAGGCCGACGGTCGCGCCGCTCTGGAGATGAGAACGTGGCCTTCGACCCAGTCTCGCGCAGGTGAAACTCGGCACGAAGTGAGGACTTCTGGACTGGGAGGGATGGGCCGTTCGCGCAAACGGCTGACCTCCAGGTCAGTCTGCTCTGAGAGCCTTGACAAGCGACGGAGACGTTGACTAGGAACATCTGAGCGATTCGCTGGACAAATCTTTTGTATTTTTCCATTTTATTGTCTATGAGAGCGTCTCCAAGTCATGCTGTAATAAAAAAAATCACCACGCAAAACCAATTCTGGGTGTCTTTGTGGCTTTTTTATTCGTTTTGTTATTGTTTTATTCCACAGCCAGTGAAAACCACATACAATGTTTGCAATAGCTTCTGAACCTATTGCTCGAACGCCAACCCTCTCCTCTCGTGACGGAGTTCTGGGCCCTTTTGGTTTCCAGCCTGGGTCAGCCCTAAATGTAAATCCCGAGGCTCTTCCCCTGACTGTTCGAGCGTGGGATTTACTCGTGGGGCAGCGTGCCGTAGTGAGGGGCGGCGGTATTTCCCTCTCAAATGCGTGGCTGGGGACAGCGAGGACTCCGATGGGCAGACTCTGAAACAGAATGAAGAGTGCGGTATCTAACAGCAGCACCGAAAGTGTTTCGCACGACTACCAGTCGCCTTTCTAAGCACCGTTTTTTTTTTTAAAAAAAAGCACAGCTTCTTTTGCTTTTCATTTCTTTTTATCACTCTCCAAAGCTCGGCGGGGTCTCTGAGCCTGCTCTGAAGCATCTCTGTTCCCCGTTGTATGCCCACAAGAACAAAACAAAAATCTGGATTCTTCTCAGAAGAGTCACACTCCACTGAGCTCTGCGGGCTGCAATTGCTTCAGGTGGGGGGCTGGAAAGCCAACTCTTTCTCCATTTCGCTGAGCTATCCCTGGGTTGAAATAAAAAAGTCATACCAAAACAAACAATTTCTGTGTTCGTTTGGATTTTCTGTCCCGTTTGATTTGTTTTGTTCTTTTAATTCACACCCATCGCAAACCTCACAGAACATTCAGAATAGCTTTAAATTTGTTGCTTGAAGGCCAACTCTTTCTCTTCGTTCTGCTGAGCTATGGGCCGTTTCGGTTCACTCCCCGATCTGGCCCCGCATGTAATTCTGGCAGCTCGAGAGAGAAAAAACCTTTCCAAAAACGACCCATACGCCAGGCAGCCCTGCGTCTGTCAGGAGAGGCAGACTCAGGGGCAGGCTGCAACCTTTGGTCGAGACGAGTCACACGCGACGGAGCTGTGCGTCCTGTCGAGGGGAGCCCGCTCAGAGGCGGGCTGGAGCCTTTAGCAACCAGAGCCGCACAGCCTCGGAGCTCTTCTTCTGTCAGGAGAAGCCCGCTCAGGAGGCAGGCGGGAGACTTCCTCTCAGACGAGTCACACGCCACAGAGCTCTGTGTCAGGGAGGGGCGACTCAGAGGCAGGAGGCAGGCTGGAGAAGTCATACAAAAACAAACAATTTCTGTTTTCATTTGGATTTTCTGTCCTGTTTTTTTTTATATTTTTTTATTTCACACTCATTGAAAACCTCAAAGAACATTCCCAATAGCTTCAGGCGGAGAGCTCTAAGACCGACATTCTATTCAGTCTGCTGAGCTCTGGGCCATTTCTGTTCCCTCTCCGGGCTGCCTCGGGATGTAATTCTGACAGCCGGATTGAGAAAACCCTTTCCGAACACAAGCGTTCTGACTTTGAAGCAACTTCACGGGAGCTGCAGCGCAGCCCGCAGGCTGACCCTGTCCCTCCGTCAGCACATGAAGCTTGACGGAAAGGCTCGGTTTGTGTGAAGCAAAAATCACGAGCGGCTCTGTGTGGAGTAAAGACACGGAGGCTCGTGTCAAGGGGGGGCCAACGCAGAGGAAGGCTGGAGCCTTTTGCGTCTGAGGCACACGAGCCTGCAGGGGAGGGAATGAGAGGCAGGCTGGATCGTGCAGGGGAGCGACTGAAGGCAGGCTGGATCGTGCTTTGTCTGAGAGCGGCCCGCAGGCAGGCTCTGTGTGGAGTAAAGACACGGGGGGGCCAACGCAGAGGAAGGCTGGAGCCTTTTGCGTCTGAGGCACACGAGCCTGCAGGGGAGGGAATGAGAGGCAGGCTGGATCGTGCAGGGGAGCGACTGAAGGCAGGCTGGATCGTGCTTTGACTGAGAGCGGCCCGCAGGCAGGCTCTGTGTGGAGTAGAGACACGGAGGCTCGTGTCAAGGGGGGGCCAACGCAGAGGAAGGATGGAGCCTTTTGCGTCTGAGGCACACGAGCCTGCAGGGGAGGGAATGAGAGGCAGGCTGGATGGTGCAGGGGAGCGACTGAAGGCAGGCTGGATCGTGCTTTGTCTGAGAGCGGCCCGCAGGCAGGCTCTGTGTGGAGTAAAGACACGGGGGGGCCAACGCAGAGGAAGGCTGGAGCCTTTTGCGTCTGAGGCACACACGCCTGCAGGGGAGGGAATGAGAGGCAGGCTGGATTTGTGCAGGGGAGCGACTGAAGGCAGGCTGGATCGTGCTTTGTCTGAGAGCGGCCCGCAGGCAGGCTCTGTGTGGAGTAGAGACACGGAGGCTCGTGTCAAGGGGGGGCCAACGCAGAGGAAGGATGGAGCCTTTTGCGTCTGAGGCACACGAGCCTGCAGGGGAGGGAATGAGAGGCAGGCTGGATCGTGCAGGGGAGCGACTGAAGGCAGGCTGGATCGTGCTTTGTCTGAGAGCGGCCCGCAGGCAGGCTCTGTGTGGAGTAAAGACACGGGGGGGCCAACGCAGAGGAAGGCTGGAGCCTTTTGCGTCTGAGGCACACACGCCTGCAGGGGAGGGAATGAGAGGCAGGCTGGATTTGTGCAGGGGAGCGACTGAAGGCAGGCTGGATCGTGCTTTGTCTGAGAGCGGCCCGCAGGCAGGCTCTGTGTGGAGTAGAGACACGGAGGCTCGTGTCAAGGGGGGGCCAACGCAGAGGAAGGCTGGAGCCTTTTCCGTCTGAGGCACACGAGCCTGCAGGGGAGGGAATGAGAGGCAGGCTGGATCGTGCAGGGGAGCGACTGAAGGCAGGCTGGATCGTGCTTTGTCTGAGAGCGGCCCGCAGGCAGACCGTTGAGCTGTGGCCCGTTTCTGTTCCCTCTTCAGGCTGGCTCCGCTTGTATCTCTGACAGCTCGAGTGAGAAAAACTCTTTCTGAATTCAACTCTTTCTGGCCAACGCGATGAGCCTTTTGCATCAGAAGGCATCCCCGAGTCTCAACAAAGAAAATCATCATGCAAAAAATAAAAAATAAAACAATTACAATAATTTTTGGGTTCTTTTGGATTTTTTGCTCTGTTTTTTATTTTACATCTAGTGAAAACCTCACACGACATTCACAGTAGCATGAGTTGGAGAGCTCATTTGCAAAAACAATGAGAGATTTAGTGCTAGAAGGCCAACTCTTTCTCCATTCCGCGAGGCTCGTGTCAAGGGGGGGCCCAACGCAGAGGAAGGCTGGAGCCTTTTGCGTCTGAGGCACACACGCCTGCAGGGGAGGGAATGAGAGGCAGGCTGGATTTGTGCAGGGGAGCGACTGAAGGCAGCCTGGATCGTGCTTTGTCTGAGAGCCGCCCGCAGGCAGGCTCTGTGTGGAGTAAAGACACTGAAGCTCGTGTCAAGGGGGGGCCCAACGCAGAGGAAGGCTGGAGCCTTTTGCGTCTGAGGCACACACGCGTGCAGGGGAGGGAATGAGAGGCAGGCTGGATCGCGCAGGGGAGCGACTGAAGGCAGGCTGGATCGTGCTTTGTCTGAGAGCCGCCCGCAGGCAGACCGTTGAGCTGTGGCCCGTTTCTGTTCCCTCTTCAGGCTGGCTCCGCTTGTATCTCTGACAGCTCGATTGAGAAAAACTCTTTCTGAATTCAACTCTTTCTGGCCAACGCGATGAGCCTTTTGCATCAGAAGGCATCCCCGAGTCTCAACAAAGAAAATCATCATGCAAAAAATAAAAAATAAAACAATTACAATAATTTTTGGGTTCTTTTGGATTTTTTGCTCTGTTTTTTATTTTACATCTAGTGAAAACCTCACACGACATTCACAGTAGCATGAGTTGGAGAGCTCATTTGCAAAAACAATGAGAGATTTAGTGCTAGAAGGCCAACTCTTTCTCCATTCCGCGAGGCTCGTGTCAAGGGGGGGCCCAACGCAGAGGAAGGCTGGAGCCTTTTGCGTCTGAGGCACACACGCCTGCAGGGGAGGGAATGAGAGGCAGGCTGGATTTGTGCAGGGGAGCGACTGAAGGCAGGCTGGATCGTGCTTTGTCTGAGAGCGGCCCGCAGGCAGACCGTTGAGCTGTGGCCCGTTTCTGTTCCCTCTTCAGGCTGGCTCCGCTTGTATCTCTGACAGCTCGAGTGAGAAAAACTCTTTCTGAATTCAACTCTTTCTGGCCAACGCGATGAGCCTTTTGCATCAGAAGGCATCCCCGAGTCTCAACAAAGAAAATCATCATGCAAAAAATAAAAAATAAAACAATTAAAATAATTTTTGGGTTCTTTTGGATTTTTTGCTCTGTTTTTTATTTTACATCTAGTGAAAACCTCACACGACATTCACAGTAGCATGAGTTGGAGAGCTCATTTGCAAAAACAATAAGAGATTTAGTGCTAGAAGGCCAACTCTTTCTCCATTCCGCGAGGCTCGTGTCAAGGGGGGGCCCAACGCAGAGGAAGGCTGGAGCCTTTTGCGTCTGAGGCACACACGCCTGCAGGGGAGGGAATGAGAGGCAGGCTGGATTTGTGCAGGGGAGCGACTGAAGGCAGGCTGGATCGTGCTTTGTCTGAGAGCCGCCCGCAGGCAGGCTCTGTGTGGAGTAAAGACACTGAAGCTCGTGTCAAGGGGGGGCCCAACGCAGAGGAAGGCTGGAGCCTTTTGCGTCTGAGGCACACACGCCTGCAGGGGAGGGAATGAGAGGCAGGCTGGATTTGTGCAGGGGAGCGACTGAAGGCAGGCTGGATCGTGCTTTGTCTGAGAGCGGCCCGCAGGCAGACCGTTGAGCTGTGGCCCGTTTCTGTTCCCTCTTCAGGCTGGCTCCGCTTGTATCTCTGACAGCTCGAGTGAGAAAAACTCTTTCTGAATTCAACTCTTTCTGGCCAACGCGATGAGCCTTTTGCATCAGAAGGCATCCCCGAGTCTCAACAAAGAAAATCATCATGCAAAAAATAAAAAATAAAACAATTACAATAATTTTTGGGTTCTTTTGGATTTTTTGCTCTGTTTTTTATTTTACATCTAGTGAAAACCTCACACGACATTCACAGTAGCATGAGTTGGAGAGCTCATTTGCAAAAACAATAAGAGATTTAGTGCTAGAAGGCCAACTCTTTCTCCATTCCGCGAGGCTCGTGTCAAGGGGGGGCCCAACGCAGAGGAAGGCTGGAGCCTTTTGCGTCTGAGGCACACACGCCTGCAGGGGAGGGAATGAGAGGCAGGCTGGATTTGTGCAGGGGAGCGACTGAAGGCAGGCTGGATCGTGCTTTGTCTGAGAGCGGCCCGCAGGCAGACCGTTGAGCTGTGGCCCGTTTCTGTTCCCTCTTCAGGCTGGCTCCGCTTGTATCTCTGACAGCTCGAGTGAGAAAAACTCTTTCTGAATTCAACTCTTTCTGGCCAACGCGATGAGCCTTTTGCATCAGAAGGCATCCCCGAGTCTCAACAAAGAAAATCATCATGCAAAAAATAAAAAATAAAACAATTACAATAATTTTTGGGTTCTTTTGGATTTTTTGCTCTGTTTTTTATTTTACATCTAGTGAAAACCTCACACGACATTCACAGTAGCATGAGTTGGAGAGCTCATTTGCAAAAACAATAAGAGATTTAGTGCTAGAAGGCCAACTCTTTCTCCATTCCGCGAGGCTCGTGTCAAGGGGGGGCCCAACGCAGAGGAAGGCTGGAGCCTTTTGCGTCTGAGGCACACACGCCTGCAGGGGAGGGAATGAGAGGCAGGCTGGATTTGTGCAGGGGAGCGACTGAAGGCAGCCTGGATCGTGCTTTGTCTGAGAGCCGCCCGCAGGCAGGCTCCGTGTGGAGTAAAGACACTGAGGCTCGTGTCAAGGGGGGACCAACGCAGAGGAAGGCTGGAGCCTTTTGCGTCTGAGGCACACACGCCTGCAGGGGAGGGAATGAGAGGCAGGCTGGATTTGTGCAGGGGAGCGACTGAAGGCAGGCTGGATCGTGCTTTGTCTGAGAGCCGCCCGCAGGCAGACCGTTGAGCTGTGGCCCGTTTCTGTTCCCTCTTCAGGCTGGCTCCGCTTGTATCTCTGACAGCTCGAGTGAGAAAAACTCTTTCTGAATTCAACTCTTTCTGGCCAACGCGATGAGCCTTTTGCATCAGAAGGCATCCCCGAGTCTCAACAAAGAAAATCATCATGCAAAAAATAAAAAATAAAACAATTACAATAATTTTTGGGTTCTTTTGGATTTTTTGCTCTGTTTTTTATTTTACATCTAGTGAAAACCTCACACGACATTCACAGTAGCATGAGTTGGAGAGCTCATTTGCAAAAACAATGAGAGATTTAGTGCTAGAAGGCCAACTCTTTCTCCATTCCGCGAGGCTCGTGTCAAGGGGGGGCCCAACGCAGAGGAAGGCTGGAGCCTTTTGCGTCTGAGGCACACACGCCTGCAGGGGAGGGAATGAGAGGCAGGCTAGATTTGTGCAGGGGAGCGACTGAAGGCAGCCTGGATCGTGCTTTGTCTGAGAGCCGCCCGCAGGCAGGCTCTGTGTGGAGTAAAGACACTTCATGAAGCTCGTGTCAAGGGGGGGCCAACGCAGAGGAAGGCTGGAGCCTTTTGCGTCTGAGGCACACACGCCTGCAGGGGAGGGAATGAGAGACAGGCTGGATCGCGCAGGGGAGCGACTGAAGGCAGGCTGGATCGTGCTTTGTCTGAGAGCCGCCCGCAGGCAGGCTCTGTGTGGAGTAAAGACACTGAAGCTCGTGTCAAGGGGGGGCCCAACGCAGAGGAAGGCTGGAGCCTTTTGCGTCTGAGGCACACACGCCTGCAGGGGAGGGAATGAGAGACAGGCTGGATTTGTGCAGGGGAGCGACTGAAGGCAGGCTGGATCGTGCTTTGTCTGAGAGCGGCCCGCAGGCAGACCGTTGAGCTGTGGCCCGTTTCTGTTCCCTCTTCAGGCTGGCTCCGCTTGTATCTCTGACAGCTCGAGTGAGAAAAACTCTTTCTGAATTCAACTCTTTCTGGCCAACGCGATGAGCCTTTTGCATCAGAAGGCATCCCCGAGTCTCAACAAAGAAAATCATCATGCAAAAAATAAAAAATAAAACAATTACAATAATTTTTGGGTTCTTTTGGATTTTTTGCTCTGTTTTTTATTTTACATCTAGTGAAAACCTCACACGACATTCACAGTAGCATGAGTTGGAGAGCTCATTTGCAAAAACAATGAGAGATTTAGTGCTAGAAGGCCAACTCTTTCTCCATTCCGCGAGGCTCGTGTCAAGGGGGGGCCCAACGCAGAGGAAGGCTGGAGCCTTTTGCGTCTGAGGCACACACGCCTGCAGGGGAGGGAATGAGAGGCAGGCTGGATTTGTGCAGGGGAGCGACTGAAGGCAGGCTGGATCGTGCTTTGTCTGAGAGCGGCCCGCAGGCAGACCGTTGAGCTGTGGCCCGTTTCTGTTCCCTCTTCAGGCTGGCTCCGCTTGTATCTCTGACAGCTCGAGTGAGAAAAACTCTTTCTGAATTCAACTCTTTCTGGCCAACGCGATGAGCCTTTTGCATCAGAAGGCATCCCCGAGTCTCAACAAAGAAAATCATCATGCAAAAAATAAAAAATAAAACAATTACAATAATTTTTGGGTTCTTTTGGATTTTTTGCTCTGTTTTTTATTTTACATCTAGTGAAAACCTCACACGACATTCACAGTAGCATGAGTTGGAGAGCTCATTTGCAAAAACAATAAGAGATTTAGTGCTAGAAGGCCAACTCTTTCTCCATTCCGCGAGGCTCGTGTCAAGGGGGGGCCCAACGCAGAGGAAGGCTGGAGCCTTTTGCGTCTGAGGCACACACGCCTGCAGGGGAGGGAATGAGAGGCAGGCTGGATTTGTGCAGGGGAGCGACTGAAGGCAGGCTGGATCGTGCTTTGTCTGAGAGCGGCCCGCAGGCAGACCGTTGAGCTGTGGCCCGTTTCTGTTCCCTCTTCAGGCTGGCTCCGCTTGTATCTCTGACAGCTCGAGTGAGAAAAACTCTTTCTGAATTCAACTCTTTCTGGCCAACGCGATGAGCCTTTTGCATCAGAAGGCATCCCCGAGTCTCAACAAAGAAAATCATCATGCAAAAAATAAAAAATAAAACAATTACAATAATTTTTGGGTTCTTTTGGATTTTTTGCTCTGTTTTTTATTTTACATCTAGTGAAAACCTCACACGACATTCACAGTAGCATGAGTTGGAGAGCTCATTTGCAAAAACAATGAGAGATTTAGTGCTAGAAGGCCAACTCTTTCTCCATTCCGCGAGGCTCGTGTCAAGGGGGGGCCCAACGCAGAGGAAGGCTGGAGCCTTTTGCGTCTGAGGCACACACGCCTGCAGGGGAGGGAATGAGAGGCAGGCTGGATTTGTGCAGGGGAGCGACTGAAGGCAGCCTGGATCGTGCTTTGTCTGAGAGCCGCCCGCAGGCAGGCTCTGTGTGGAGTAAAGACACTGAAGCTCGTGTCAAGGGGGGGCCCAACGCAGAGGAAGGCTGGAGCCTTTTGCGTCTGAGGCACACACGCGTGCAGGGGAGGGAATGAGAGGCAGGCTGGATCGCGCAGGGGAGCGACTGAAGGCAGGCTGGATCGTGCTTTGTCTGAGAGCCGCCCGCAGGCAGACCGTTGAGCTGTGGCCCGTTTCTGTTCCCTCTTCAGGCTGGCTCCGCTTGTATCTCTGACAGCTCGAGTGAGAAAAACTCTTTCTGAATTCAACTCTTTCTGGCCAACGCGATGAGCCTTTTGCATCAGAAGGCATCCCCGAGTCTCAACAAAGAAAATCATCATGCAAAAAATAAAAAATAAAACAATTACAATAATTTTTGGGTTCTTTTGGATTTTTTGCTCTGTTTTTTATTTTACATCTAGTGAAAACCTCACACGACATTCACAGTAGCATGAGTTGGAGAGCTCATTTGCAAAAACAATGAGAGATTTAGTGCTAGAAGGCCAACTCTTTCTCCATTCCGCGAGGCTCGTGTCAAGGGGGGGCCCAACGCAGAGGAAGGCTGGAGCCTTTTGCGTCTGAGGCACACACGCCTGCAGGGGAGGGAATGAGAGGCAGGCTAGATTTGTGCAGGGGAGCGACTGAAGGCAGCCTGGATCGTGCTTTGTCTGAGAGCCGCCCGCAGGCAGGCTCTGTGTGGAGTAAAGACACTTCATGAAGCTCGTGTCAAGGGGGGGCCAACGCAGAGGAAGGCTGGAGCCTTTTGCGTCTGAGGCACACACGCCTGCAGGGGAGGGAATGAGAGACAGGCTGGATCGCGCAGGGGAGCGACTGAAGGCAGGCTGGATCGTGCTTTGTCTGAGAGCCGCCCGCAGGCAGGCTCTGTGTGGAGTAAAGACACTGAAGCTCGTGTCAAGGGGGGGCCCAACGCAGAGGAAGGCTGGAGCCTTTTGCGTCTGAGGCACACACGCCTGCAGGGGAGGGAATGAGAGACAGGCTGGATTTGTGCAGGGGAGCGACTGAAGGCAGGCTGGATCGTGCTTTGTCTGAGAGCGGCCCGCAGGCAGACCGTTGAGCTGTGGCCCGTTTCTGTTCCCTCTTCAGGCTGGCTCCGCTTGTATCTCTGACAGCTCGAGTGAGAAAAACTCTTTCTGAATTCAACTCTTTCTGGCCAACGCGATGAGCCTTTTGCATCAGAAGGCATCCCCGAGTCTCAACAAAGAAAATCATCATGCAAAAAATAAAAAATAAAACAATTACAATAATTTTTGGGTTCTTTTGGATTTTTTGCTCTGTTTTTTATTTTACATCTAGTGAAAACCTCACACGACATTCACAGTAGCATGAGTTGGAGAGCTCATTTGCAAAAACAATGAGAGATTTAGTGCTAGAAGGCCAACTCTTTCTCCATTCCGCGAGGCTCGTGTCAAGGGGGGGCCCAACGCAGAGGAAGGCTGGAGCCTTTTGCGTCTGAGGCACACACGCCTGCAGGGGAGGGAATGAGAGGCAGGCTGGATTTGTGCAGGGGAGCGACTGAAGGCAGCCTGGATCGTGCTTTGTCTGAGAGCCGCCCGCAGGCAGGCTCCGTGTGGAGTAAAGACACTGAGGCTCGTGTCAAGGGGGGACCAACGCAGAGGAAGGCTGGAGCCTTTTGCGTCTGAGGCACACACGCCTGCAGGGGAGGGAATGAGAGGCAGGCTGGATTTGTGCAGGGGAGCGACTGAAGGCAGGCTGGATCGTGCTTTGTCTGAGAGCCGCCCGCAGGCAGACCGTTGAGCTGTGGCCCGTTTCTGTTCCCTCTTCAGGCTGGCTCCGCTTGTATCTCTGACAGCTCGAGTGAGAAAAACTCTTTCTGAATTCAACTCTTTCTGGCCAACGCGATGAGCCTTTTGCATCAGAAGGCATCCCCGAGTCTCAACAAAGAAAATCATCATGCAAAAAATAAAAAATAAAACAATTACAATAATTTTTGGGTTCTTTTGGATTTTTTGCTCTGTTTTTTATTTTACATCTAGTGAAAACCTCACACGACATTCACAGTAGCATGAGTTGGAGAGCTCATTTGCAAAAACAATGAGAGATTTAGTGCTAGAAGGCCAACTCTTTCTCCATTCCGCGAGGCTCGTGTCAAGGGGGGGCCCAACGCAGAGGAAGGCTGGAGCCTTTTGCGTCTGAGGCACACACGCCTGCAGGGGAGGGAATGAGAGGCAGGCTAGATTTGTGCAGGGGAGCGACTGAAGGCAGCCTGGATCGTGCTTTGTCTGAGAGCCGCCCGCAGGCAGGCTCTGTGTGGAGTAAAGACACTTCATGAAGCTCGTGTCAAGGGGGGGCCAACGCAGAGGAAGGCTGGAGCCTTTTGCGTCTGAGGCACACACGCCTGCAGGGGAGGGAATGAGAGACAGGCTGGATCGCGCAGGGGAGCGACTGAAGGCAGGCTGGATCGTGCTTTGTCTGAGAGCCGCCCGCAGGCAGGCTCTGTGTGGAGTAAAGACACTGAAGCTCGTGTCAAGGGGGGGCCCAACGCAGAGGAAGGCTGGAGCCTTTTGCGTCTGAGGCACACACGCCTGCAGGGGAGGGAATGAGAGACAGGCTGGATTTGTGCAGGGGAGCGACTGAAGGCAGGCTGGATCGTGCTTTGTCTGAGAGCGGCCCGCAGGCAGACCGTTGAGCTGTGGCCCGTTTCTGTTCCCTCTTCAGGCTGGCTCCGCTTGTATCTCTGACAGCTCGAGTGAGAAAAACTCTTTCTGAATTCAACTCTTTCTGGCCAACGCGATGAGCCTTTTGCATCAGAAGGCATCCCCGAGTCTCAACAAAGAAAATCATCATGCAAAAAATAAAAAATAAAACAATTACAATAATTTTTGGGTTCTTTTGGATTTTTTGCTCTGTTTTTTATTTTACATCTAGTGAAAACCTCACACGACATTCACAGTAGCATGAGTTGGAGAGCTCATTTGCAAAAACAATGAGAGATTTAGTGCTAGAAGGCCAACTCTTTCTCCATTCCGCGAGGCTCGTGTCAAGGGGGGGCCCAACGCAGAGGAAGGCTGGAGCCTTTTGCGTCTGAGGCACACACGCCTGCAGGGGAGGGAATGAGAGGCAGGCTGGATTTGTGCAGGGGAGCGACTGAAGGCAGGCTGGATCGTGCTTTGTCTGAGAGCGGCCCGCAGGCAGACCGTTGAGCTGTGGCCCGTTTCTGTTCCCTCTTCAGGCTGGCTCCGCTTGTATCTCTGACAGCTCGAGTGAGAAAAACTCTTTCTGAATTCAACTCTTTCTGGCCAACGCGATGAGCCTTTTGCATCAGAAGGCATCCCCGAGTCTCAACAAAGAAAATCATCATGCAAAAAATAAAAAATAAAACAATTACAATAATTTTTGGGTTCTTTTGGATTTTTTGCTCTGTTTTTTATTTTACATCTAGTGAAAACCTCACACGACATTCACAGTAGCATGAGTTGGAGAGCTCATTTGCAAAAACAATAAGAGATTTAGTGCTAGAAGGCCAACTCTTTCTCCATTCCGCGAGGCTCGTGTCAAGGGGGGGCCCAACGCAGAGGAAGGCTGGAGCCTTTTGCGTCTGAGGCACACACGCCTGCAGGGGAGGGAATGAGAGGCAGGCTGGATTTGTGCAGGGGAGCGACTGAAGGCAGGCTGGATCGTGCTTTGTCTGAGAGCGGCCCGCAGGCAGACCGTTGAGCTGTGGCCCGTTTCTGTTCCCTCTTCAGGCTGGCTCCGCTTGTATCTCTGACAGCTCGAGTGAGAAAAACTCTTTCTGAATTCAACTCTTTCTGGCCAACGCGATGAGCCTTTTGCATCAGAAGGCATCCCCGAGTCTCAACAAAGAAAATCATCATGCAAAAAATAAAAAATAAAACAATTACAATAATTTTTGGGTTCTTTTGGATTTTTTGCTCTGTTTTTTATTTTACATCTAGTGAAAACCTCACACGACATTCACAGTAGCATGAGTTGGAGAGCTCATTTGCAAAAACAATGAGAGATTTAGTGCTAGAAGGCCAACTCTTTCTCCATTCCGCGAGGCTCGTGTCAAGGGGGGGCCCAACGCAGAGGAAGGCTGGAGCCTTTTGCGTCTGAGGCACACACGCCTGCAGGGGAGGGAATGAGAGGCAGGCTGGATTTGTGCAGGGGAGCGACTGAAGGCAGCCTGGATCGTGCTTTGTCTGAGAGCCGCCCGCAGGCAGGCTCTGTGTGGAGTAAAGACACTGAAGCTCGTGTCAAGGGGGGGCCCAACGCAGAGGAAGGCTGGAGCCTTTTGCGTCTGAGGCACACACGCGTGCAGGGGAGGGAATGAGAGGCAGGCTGGATCGCGCAGGGGAGCGACTGAAGGCAGGCTGGATCGTGCTTTGTCTGAGAGCCGCCCGCAGGCAGACCGTTGAGCTGTGGCCCGTTTCTGTTCCCTCTTCAGGCTGGCTCCGCTTGTATCTCTGACAGCTCGAGTGAGAAAAACTCTTTCTGAATTCAACTCTTTCTGGCCAACGCGATGAGCCTTTTGCATCAGAAGGCATCCCCGAGTCTCAACAAAGAAAATCATCATGCAAAAAATAAAAAATAAAACAATTACAATAATTTTTGGGTTCTTTTGGATTTTTTGCTCTGTTTTTTATTTTACATCTAGTGAAAACCTCACACGACATTCACAGTAGCATGAGTTGGAGAGCTCATTTGCAAAAACAATGAGAGATTTAGTGCTAGAAGGCCAACTCTTTCTCCATTCCGCGAGGCTCGTGTCAAGGGGGGGCCCAACGCAGAGGAAGGCTGGAGCCTTTTGCGTCTGAGGCACACACGCCTGCAGGGGAGGGAATGAGAGGCAGGCTAGATTTGTGCAGGGGAGCGACTGAAGGCAGCCTGGATCGTGCTTTGTCTGAGAGCCGCCCGCAGGCAGGCTCTGTGTGGAGTAAAGACACTTCATGAAGCTCGTGTCAAGGGGGGGCCAACGCAGAGGAAGGCTGGAGCCTTTTGCGTCTGAGGCACACACGCCTGCAGGGGAGGGAATGAGAGACAGGCTGGATCGCGCAGGGGAGCGACTGAAGGCAGGCTGGATCGTGCTTTGTCTGAGAGCCGCCCGCAGGCAGGCTCTGTGTGGAGTAAAGACACTGAAGCTCGTGTCAAGGGGGGGCCCAACGCAGAGGAAGGCTGGAGCCTTTTGCGTCTGAGGCACACACGCCTGCAGGGGAGGGAATGAGAGACAGGCTGGATTTGTGCAGGGGAGCGACTGAAGGCAGGCTGGATCGTGCTTTGTCTGAGAGCGGCCCGCAGGCAGACCGTTGAGCTGTGGCCCGTTTCTGTTCCCTCTTCAGGCTGGCTCCGCTTGTATCTCTGACAGCTCGAGTGAGAAAAACTCTTTCTGAATTCAACTCTTTCTGGCCAACGCGATGAGCCTTTTGCATCAGAAGGCATCCCCGAGTCTCAACAAAGAAAATCATCATGCAAAAAATAAAAAATAAAACAATTACAATAATTTTTGGGTTCTTTTGGATTTTTTGCTCTGTTTTTTATTTTACATCTAGTGAAAACCTCACACGACATTCACAGTAGCATGAGTTGGAGAGCTCATTTGCAAAAACAATGAGAGATTTAGTGCTAGAAGGCCAACTCTTTCTCCATTCCGCGAGGCTCGTGTCAAGGGGGGGCCCAACGCAGAGGAAGGCTGGAGCCTTTTGCGTCTGAGGCACACACGCCTGCAGGGGAGGGAATGAGAGGCAGGCTGGATTTGTGCAGGGGAGCGACTGAAGGCAGCCTGGATCGTGCTTTGTCTGAGAGCCGCCCGCAGGCAGGCTCTGTGTGGAGTAAAGACACTTCATGAAGCTCGTGTCAAGGGGGGGCCAACGCAGAGGAAGGCTGGAGCCTTTTGCGTCTGAGGCACACACGCCTGCAGGGGAGGGAATGAGAGACAGGCTGGATCGCGCAGGGGAGCGACTGAAGGCAGGCTGGATCGTGCTTTGTCTGAGAGCCGCCCGCAGGCAGGCTCTGTGTAGAGTAAAGACACTGAAGCTCGTGTCAAGGGGGGGCCCAACGCAGAGGAAGGCTGGAGCCTTTTGCGTCTGAGGCACACACGCCTGCAGGGGAGGGAATGAGAGACAGGCTGGATTTGTGCAGGGGAGCGACTGAAGGCAGGCTGGATCGTGCTTTGTCTGAGAGCGGCCCGCAGGCAGACTGTTGAGCTGTGGCCCGTTTCTGTTCCCTCTTCAGGCTGGCTCCGCTTGTATCTCTGACAGCTCGAGTGAGAAAAACTCTTTCTGAATTCAACTCTTTCTGGCCAACGCGATGAGCCTTTTGCATCAGAAGGCATCCCCGAGTCTCAACAAAGAAAATCATCATGCAAAAAATAAAAAATAAAACAATTACAATAATTTTTGGGTTCTTTTGGATTTTTTGCTCTGTTTTTTATTTTACATCTAGTGAAAACCTCACACGACATTCACAGTAGCATGAGTTGGAGAGCTCATTTGCAAAAACAATGAGAGATTTAGTGCTAGAAGGCCAACTCTTTCTCCATTCCGCGAGGCTCGTGTCAAGGGGGGGCCCAACGCAGAGGAAGGCTGGAGCCTTTTGCGTCTGAGGCACACACGCCTGCAGGGGAGGGAATGAGAGGCAGGCTGGATTTGTGCAGGGGAGCGACTGAAGGCAGGCTGGATCGTGCTTTGTCTGAGAGCGGCCCGCAGGCAGACCGTTGAGCTGTGGCCCGTTTCTGTTCCCTCTTCAGGCTGGCTCCGCTTGTATCTCTGACAGCTCGAGTGAGAAAAACTCTTTCTGAATTCAACTCTTTCTGGCCAACGCGATGAGCCTTTTGCATCAGAAGGCATCCCCGAGTCTCAACAAAGAAAATCATCATGCAAAAAATAAAAAATAAAACAATTACAATAATTTTTGGGTTCTTTTGGATTTTTTGCTCTGTTTTTTATTTTACATCTAGTGAAAACCTCACACGACATTCACAGTAGCATGAGTTGGAGAGCTCATTTGCAAAAACAATGAGAGATTTAGTGCTAGAAGGCCAACTCTTTCTCCATTCCGCGAGGCTCGTGTCAAGGGGGGGCCCAACGCAGAGGAAGGCTGGAGCCTTTTGCGTCTGAGGCACACACGCCTGCAGGGGAGGGAATGAGATGCAGGCTGGATTTGTGCAGGGGAGCGACTGAAGGCAGGCTGGATCGTGCTTTGTCTGAGAGCCGCCCGCAGGCAGGCTCTGTGTGGAGTAAAGACACTGAAGCTCGTGTCAAGGGGGGGCCCAACGCAGAGGAAGGCTGGAGCCTTTTGCGTCTGAGGCACACACGCGTGCAGGGGAGGGAATGAGAGGCAGGCTGGATCGCGCAGGGGAGCGACTGAAGGCAGGCTGGATCGTGCTTTGTCTGAGAGCGGCCCGCAGGCAGGCTCTGTGTGGAGTAGAGACACGGAGGCTCGTGTCAAGGGGGGGCCAACGCAGAGGAAGGCTGGAGCCTTTTGCGTCTGAGGCACACGAGCCTGCAGGGGAGGGAATGAGAGGCAGGCTGGATCGCGCAGGGGAGCGACTGAAGGCAGGCTGGATCGTGCTTTGTCTGAGAGCGGCCCGCAGGCAGGCTCTGTGTGGAGTAGAGACACGGAGGCTCGTGTCAAGGGGGGGCCAACGCAGAGGAAGGCTGGAGCCTTTTGCGTCTGAGGCACACGAGCCTGCAGGGGAGGGAATGAGAGGCAGGCTGGATCGCGCAGGGGAGCGACTGAAGGCAGGCTGGATCGTGCTTTGTCTGAGAGCGGCCCGCAGGCAGGCTCTGTGTGGAGTAGAGACACGGAGGCTCGTGTCAAGGGGGGGCCAACGCAGAGGAAGGCTGGAGCCTTTTGCGTCTGAGGCACACGAGCCTGCAGGGGAGGGAATGAGAGGCAGGCTGGATCGTGCAGGGGAGCGACTGAAGGCAGGCTGGATCGTGCTTTGTCTGAGAGCGGCCCGCAGGCAGGCTCTGTGTGGAGTAGAGACACGGAGGCTCGTGTCAAGGGGGGCCAACGCAGAGGAAGGCTGGAGCCTTTTGCGTCTGAGGCACACGAGCCTGCAGGGGAGGGAATGAGAGGCAGGCTGGATCGCGCAGGGGAGCGACTGAAGGCAGGCTGGATCGTGCTTTGTCTGAGAGCGGCCCGCAGGCAGGCTCTGTGTGGAGTAGAGACACGGAGGCTCGTGTCAAGGGGGGGCCAACGCAGAGGAAGGCTGGAGCCTTTTGCGTCTGAGGCACACGAGCCTGCAGGGGAGGGAATGAGAGGCAGGCTGGATCGCGCAGGGGAGCGACTGAAGGCAGGCTGGATCGTGCTTTGTCTGAGAGCGGCCCGCAGGCAGGCTCTGTGTGGAGTAGAGACACGGAGGCTCGTGTCAAGGGGGGGCCAACGCAGAGGAAGGCTGGAGCCTTTTGCGTCTGAGGCACACGAGCCTGCAGGGGAGGGAATGAGAGGCAGGCTGGATCGTGCAGGGGAGCGACTGAAGGCAGGCTGGATCGTGCTTTGTCTGAGAGCGGCCCGCAGGCAGGCTCTGTGTGGAGTAGAGACACGGAGGCTCGTGTCAAGGGGGGCCAACGCAGAGGAAGGCTGGAGCCTTTTGCGTCTGAGGCACACAAGCCTGCAGGGGAGGGAATGAGAGGCAGGCTGGATCGTGCAGGGGAGCGACTGAAGGCAGGCTGGATCGTGCTTTGTCTGAGAGCGGCCCGCAGGCAGACCGTTGAGCTGTGGCCCGTTTCTGTTCCCTCTTCGGGCTGGATCCGCTTGTATCTCTGACAGCTCGAGTGAGAAAAACTCTTTCTGAATGCAACTCTTTCTGGCCAACGCGATGAGCCTTTTGCATCAGGAGGCATCCCCGAGTCACAACAAAGAAAATCATCATGCAAAAAATAAAAAATAAAACAATTACAATAATTTTTGGGTTCTTTTGGATTTTTTGCTCTGTTTTTTATTTTACATCTAGTGAAAACCTCACACGACATTCACAGTAGCATGAGGTGGACAGCTCATTTGCAAAAACAATAAGAGATTTAGTGCTAGAAGGCCAACTCTTTCTCCATTCCGCTGAGCTTTTGGCTGTCGCGGTTCCCTCCCCAAGCTGGCTCCACATGTAATTCTGAAAGCTCGAGAGGGAAAAAAAAAAAAAAAAAACCTTTCCTCAGGCCGCACCCTCAGAGGCAGGCCGGAGCCTTTCGCGTCTGAGAAACACAGGCAGCCCCCGCCCGCGAGTGAGCCGAGCGAGAGACAGGCTGGATGCCACGAGTCACACGGCAGAGCTGTGTGTCAGGCAGGGTTGGCTGAGCTGCGGACCGTTTCTGTTCCACCCCTGGGTTCGATACCCAGCTCGTGTTGTAATAAAAAAAGTCATCACACAAAATAAATTTTCTGTGTTCTTTTGGGTTTTCTGTCCCGTTTTTACTTCGTTTTCATTTTTATTTCACAGCCAGCAAAAACCTCACAGAACACTCTAGACAGCAACGGGCAAAGAGCTCGGTGGCAAACTTTCTCTTCACTCTGCTGAGCTCCGGGCCCGTTCGGTTCACTCCCAGAGCTGGCCCTGCACTTAATTCTGACCGCTCGAGTGAGAAAACAAATCTTTCCCAACACCAGCCACGCTCCGCAGAAATCCGTGTCAAGCAAGCTGCAGAAGCAGAAGCAGGCTGCGGTCTTTCGAAACAGATGTCACAAGGCACAGGGCTCCGCTTCTGTCGGGAAGTCCCCACTCGCAGGCAGGCTCTCTACGGAGGCTCTCTGCAGAGGCTCAGGGTGCACTCTCAGAGGCAGGCCGGAGCCTTTCGCGTCTGAGAAACACACGCAGCCCCTCCCGGGGGGAAATTCGTTTGGATTTTCTGTTCTGTTTTTTTCTAATTTTTATTTTACAGCCAGTGAAAACCTCACGGAACATTTGCGATAGATTCAGGCGTAGAGCTCTAAGAAGGACATTCTCTTCAGTCTGTTCAGCTCTGGGCCATTTCTGTTCCCTCTCCAGGGTGGCTCAGGATGTAATTCTGACAGCCGGAGTGAGAAAACCCTTTCCGAACACAAGCGTTCTAACTTTGAAGCAACCTCAAGGAAGCCGAGCTGCAGCGCAGCCCGCAGTCAGAGCCTGTCCCCTCTGACAGCACATGAAGCTCGACGGAAAGGCTTGGGGTGTGTGTAGGGAAAAATCCTGAGCGGCTCTGCGTGAAGTAAAGCCACTGAGCGCTGTTTCAAGGGGGGCCGAGGCAGAGGAAGGCTGGAGCCTTTCCTGTCTGAGGCACACACGCAGCCCGCGCCTGCAGGGGAGGAGAATGAGAGGAAGGCTGGACCGCGCAGGGGCAGGCTAGATCGTGCATTGGCTGAGAGCAGCCCGCATGCAGACCCTCTCCCCTCTGACAGCACATGAAGCTCCGTGGAGAGGCTCAGGTTTGGGTGAAGGGAACCGCACGAGCGGCTCTGCGTGGCTCAGGATGTAATTCTGACCGCTCGAGTGAGAAAACCCTTTCAGAACACAATCCACACACCACAGAGCTCTGTGTCGGGGGGCAGGGGGGCATCCTCAGAGACAGGCTGGGGCCTTTCGCGTCTGAAAAACACACGCAGCCTGCGCCTGAGAGTGAGCTGACTGAGAGACAGGCTGGATGCCACGAGTCACACCGCAGCGCTCTGTGTCAGGGAGGGCCGACTTTCTCCATTCCGCTGAGCTCTGACCGTTTCGGTTCCACCCTGGGTTGGATACCCAGGTCATGTTGTAATAAAAAAGTCTTACAAAATAAAAACAATTTCTGTGTTCGTTTGGATTTTCTGTCCTGTTTTTTTATTTTTATTTTACAGACAGTGAAAACCTCACGGAATATTCGCGATAGCTTCAGGCGGAGTGCTCAAAGACCAACATTCTCTCCTTTCCGTTGAGCTGTGGTCCGTTTCTGTTCCCTCTCCGGGCTGGCTCCGCTTGTATCTCCAAATGTTCCAAATGTGAAGCAACCCCAAGGGGAGCCCAGCCCCAGAGCAGGCCGATCGCCTCCCCTCTGACAGCACATGAAGCTCTATGGGAAGGGTTTGATGTGTGGCTCTGCGAGTCACATCACAGCGCGCTGTGTCAGGGAAGCCGAATCAGAGGCAAACTGAAGCGTGTCGTTGATGAGAGGAGCTCGCAGGCCAATCCTATCCCAGAACGAGCAGCCGTGTGGCAGCTCGGCTACCCTCGCAAACCCACGCTGCTCGTTTCCAGGGCGCAGACCAGATCGCGAAGGCTGGCCAGCGCTACGAGCCTTTTGCATCAGAAGACATCCCAGAATCACACAAAAAAAAAAAAACTATAATGTTTGGGTTCTTTTCGATTATTTGTTCTGTTTTTATTTTATTTTACACCCAGTGAAAATCTCACACAACATTCACAGTAGGTTTAGGTGGAGAGCTCATAGGATTCATAAGAGATTTGGTGCTACAAGGCCAACTCATTTTTTTCCCCTTCCGCTGAGCTCTCGGCTGTTGCGGTTCCCTCCCCAAACTGGCTCCACATGTAATTCTGACAGCTCGAGTGGGAAGAAAAAAAAAATCTTTCCGGACTCAAGCATTCTGAATGTGAAGATACCTCCAGAACGCCAAGCCTCAGAGCTTGCAGGCCAATTCTCTCCCCGTAAAGCTTAGAATCCCTGCTGACTCTGTTTATCCACTCGAACGAGGACAGAGTTGGCCTGTGGGCGCTGAGAGGCTTTGCAAGCTCAAACCAGCCCTGTTTGTAGGCCTTTCTTTGTGAATCGAACGCGTTGGATCGAAATATCCGTACCTTCGCGTAGACCCCTCAAACCCTTTCAACAGTTTTGCTTCTCGAATGTTCACACAGACACACGCGCACACAGACACCTTTGTACGACAGCAGTTCTCAGTTTTATTTTCAGAGGACATACAGGGCGGCACAGAGGACAGACTCGCTGATATCAAAACAGAACAGATTTTCAGTTACTCGAGTGGGAAACGAGGCATCAGGTCGCGCTACCAGACAGCTCGATCCCTTTCACTGGGACGCGTCTGTGTCGGCGTCCCTTCCCTGGCGCTCGGAGCAAAGGGGGCAAAAGGGGACAGTGCAGCCTCTGCAGATGCTCTTTCCGCAGCTCTTGCAGGAGATCAGCGTCTTTGTGTCCTTGGAGCGCGGGCATATCTGACATCGTTTTCTTTTGCCCTCGCTGCGCGCGCTCGTCCCGCCGGCTTCTTGCATGCTGACCATTAGGTCGTAGGCCGGCCTTGCGCGAGGAACACGCTTCCTGCGAAGTACGAGCGGTCTGACGAGATCTTTGCCCAGCTGCTCGAGGAAGATTCTCCTTCGGTTGCGGTTCCACGGCATCCAGTCCGGGTGCATTTCCCTCCATATCACGTACGCGTTGTACGCCGACATGTCGATCATGTTGTGGAACATGGCCAAGGGCCAGCGCTTGGTCATTCTCCTGCAGCTGTACGTGGCCAGCAGCTTGTCCAGGTTGTCCACGCCGCCCTTGGTTTTATTGTAATCCAAGATCATCTCTGGTTTTTTGTCCCTGCGTTCGTGGCATATTTCGACCCTCGAATGCTTCGTGCTAAGGAGCAGGACGTTTTTGTTCTTTTTGGGCACGTAGGAAAGGGCCGCGGCGCAGTCCGTAAAGGCGAACCTGGAGGAGAGTGCTTCTCGTCCGCGGGCCGACGCGAGCTCCGGAGGCAGTTCGGGTTTGTTGCTTTTGATCGTACCGAGCAGGGTGATGTTCCGTTTCAGGAGCTCGGTGGCGAGCGCGTACGAAGTGAAGAAATTGTCGCACGTGACGTTACGGTGCTCCAGTCCCCGGGTGAGATCCGAAACCACTCGGGACGCAAGGTTTGTCTCTCGAGCACCCGAAGCCAGCTTGCCCATGTACGGTTGGACCCTCCAAGCGTAGCTCGTCCTTGCGTCGCAAGCGACCCATAGTTTGAGGCCGTACTTGGTAGGCTTGCTGGGAATGTACTGTCTGAAAGAACAACGTCCTGCGTAGAGAAAGAAAAACAAAAGGAAGAGTTAAGACAGACGCGAATACGTCAAGGATACCCTGAGAACAGTAAAAAGGGAGGCTGAAACCGCACCTTTGAAAGGAACCATTCGTTCGTCCACAGTCACCTCGGGTCCGATGTCGTAAAGCCTGGGCAGCCGATCGCACCACTCTTCCCACACCTCTCTGACTGCGGCCAATCTGTCCGAAGCGCTCCTAGAGGCTCTCGTGCTTCGATCGTCGAACCTGAGCGTCGCAGAGCGCTGGTAAAAGCTTCTAAGGGACATGGTTGCCCCGAAGATCGGTCGTCCGCACTCGGGCTCCCACAGGCTCACCAACGCTTCGCCTCGAGACCTGTACACCCCGGCCAAGATCAGCAGTCCCACGTAGGCTCTCAGTTCAATCTCGTCCATGGGTTTCGGAGTCTTTAAGGCGTGGGCCTTATCGGCGCTATGGCGGTTGGTAGCTATCAAAATCAGTCTTTCTACATTCGGAGTGAAAAACAAAAGAAAAGAAGACAGGATGTCTTGAGCCCCCTCCCTCGCCTCAGTGGTAGGCCCTGAGGCCTGGTGAGGAGGGGACGCCCGGACGCTCGACCGATCACGCTCGTTCGCTGACCACTTTATTTCACCGTTCTTGGAGGAAAATGTATCCGGGTACACGCTCGCGCTCTCTGCGGCTGGTTCTTCCTCTATGTCTTCCTCGGCGTCTTCCTCAACGGCTTCCTCGACGTCTTCCTCGCCCGATGACCTGGGGCCCCGGTGCTGTTCTTCCGTTTCACTTTGAGAACCATCGAGCTCGTCCACGTCCGTTTCACACTCGTACAAATCCCAATCGGAGGGTTCGTCGCCTCTGCCCTGCCCTTCCAATTCATGCTGAGGACCCCCGGGCTCGACCGCTCCATCGTCAGGCTCGTGGGCCTCGTCCCGCGGCGGATCGGATCGCCTGTCCTCGAGAGTTTCACGGCCGACCTGACCGTGGCCCCCTCTGTCTCCGTCTCCCCCGCCCTGCCCTTCCGAGTCGTGCCGAGGACCCTCGGGCTCGACCGCTGCCGCATCAGGCTCGAGGGCTTCGTCCCGCGGCGGATCGGATCGCCTGTCCTCGAGAGTTTCACGGCCGACCTGACCGTGGCCCCCTCTGTCTCCGTCTCCCCCGCCCTGCCCTTCCGAGTCGTGCCGAGGACCCTCGGGCTCGACCGCTGCCGCATCAGGCTCGAGGGCTTCGTCCCGCGGCGGACCGTGGCCCCCTCCGTCTCCCCCGTCTGAGTCCGAATCCCAGTCGTAGGGTTCATAGCGGCCCGGCTTCGGGGCCCCGCGCTGCCCTTCCGAGTCGTGCCGAGGACCCACGGGCTCCACCGCTGCCGCATCAGGCTCACGGGCTTTGTCCCCCGGCGGATGGGATCGCCGGCCCGCGCGAGTTTTGCGGCCGACTCGACCGTGACCCCCTCCGTCTCTGTGTCCCCCGTCTGAGTCCGAATCCCAGTCGTAGGGTTCGTAGCGGCCCGGCTTCGGCCCCCCGCGCTGCCCTTGCGAGTCGGGCCGAGGATCCTCTGGCTCGACCGCTCTTGTTCCCCGCTTGTGGGCCAGGGGCCTCGACCTGCTTCTTAGTGTTCTTTTGCGGCCTTTGTTCATCCTTAGCGCCGCCTATGACCTTAATGTACATGGATGAGCAAGCTCGAGTACGCCAATCATCCTTTCGGTTGACACACGACGAACTCCAGTGGTAATTTAGAGATGGCTTCGAGAGTTGAAATCGACATTGTGTGGTGTAAATACAGACGTGTCCGAATGAAATAAAACTCTGAAAACTGCACTGGTGTGTTTGAATTTACTTTTATTGTTTCCATCGTGTTTGTTCGCTTATTTTTTTTTTTCTTCTTCATTTTTTACACAGAAATTGGAATTGAAATGAAATACATCTCGCCCCTGTATCAACTTTCAAGACACAGACTCTGGGTCATCCTCTTATTGTGTTTGTTCGCTCGTTTTTTTTTTTTTCTTCTTCATTTTTTACACAGAAAATGAAATGAAATACATCTCGCCCCTGTATCAACTCTCAAGACACAGACTCTGGGTCTTCCTCTTCTATGAAACGCACGACTCCGTCGTGCACACGAAACCCATAATGGGGACCGATCCGGGGACCCTTCAGGGTCCACAGGTCGCACACGTATTTGAGCGTCCTGCACATGATTTCAAACTTTTTTCCAGTCCAATGCTTTGAGCTCGTAGACTTGGGGACTCCTGTGAGGCTGGCCAACTGTTCGCCCATGGCGCGAAACTCAAGGGACCTTTCGCTCCCTCCTGGGACCACAGCGCGGTCACGAGCTTGGCGCACCAAGAGCTGAACTTCTCTCGGTTGCGTATCGCGCCACTCAGCAACCTTTTGATTCCCAGCCCCACTGGAGTGAAGCTGTAGTCTGTTCCGCAGAGGGCCATGAACAGCAAGTGTTTGGATCGGACGCTCTGGTCCTCCTGCGCTCTGGCTTTGGCTCTCAGGAACAGGTGCCTTCCGGAGCGAGCCAGTCTGAGGTAACGGGCGTGAGTGGACTCCGGGATTGCTCCGTCCGCGTAGGCTTTGGCCGTGCGCTTGAGCCCAGCCGTGATCTTTACCTTGGTCTTCTGGGGGTCGGATCCGATCTCTGGTTCTGCTTCGCCCTCCCGGTCGACCTCTGGCTCGCGGGGGCGCTTAGATCCCCGCTCGACCGAGCGTGCTGCGTTACCGAAAAGTTGCGACGAGGGCGCGTTCCCCGCGCCTAAGACTTTCGGGTCATCCGCGCCGCACAGGACCGTGAAGGCGAAGCGTAACGTGTTTGCGCTGCGTGTGCCGGGGGGGTACGTTTTCTGGCTCTCCAGTGCCAGTTCACTCAGTTTGCTCCTCGCGTCAGACTCGAAGAACGCGCTCAGGAAAGCGACGTAAACCGAGCCTCGAACACCGCCCCGGTACAAGAACTCGTACACTGAGAGTTTGAACGCCTCGCCCCCGTGGCTCTCCAGAAGGCGACCCAGATCGGCGTGTCTTTCCGCCGCGCCGTTGGGCAACAGGTGGTGCTCTGCGGAGCCCAGGTCGCACAGTGCGCTCAGCCAGTCGTCTGTGGCACCCGGCGCTCTGTTGGCGGTCCGTCGGACCGCTGGCTCGACAAGGAGCTCGCCGAAGGGCGATTCGTGCATGGCTCTGTCCTCAGTGTAGCTTTTGTTGTCCAACCTCAGTGTCAGGCCGGGCCGTCCGCTCGCAGCGAGCACGGCTATCAGATCTGTGTCCCCTGTGCACACTGTCACTGAGCCCGTTAGGGCGTTGGCCAACTCCACCATCAGCGTGTCGGCCTCCGTTTCTCGACACTCGACGCAAGCCTTTAGCAAGCCCTGGAGCCGCTCGTCTTCCGGGCTCCTGAAAGCTGTCAAGAAAACTCCAGGCGTCCCCTCAGGCCTGTAGGTCTTGCCGTCGCAGTAGCTCAGATCCACGACGGGAAAATGGAGGGTCTCGATTTTGAAGTGGTCTGGCTCCGTGAGTGGACTGGCCCCCTCTCCCCCGCGCTCGTTGTGGAACGAGACCAGGTTGCTGGCGCGCTCGCCGGCGGTCTGGGCCCAGCGCGACTCGCCTACCGCCCCTGTGACTAAGAAAAAGCTGTCTCTCATGCCCACGTCGGCCAACAGTTTCATCGTGCCGTACTCTATCTCGGCCAGGTGAGCCTTACAGAACTTCAAGTGACCAGGGACCGTCCTGTTGGCCCTTTCTTCCCTCACGCTAGGCTTCTGCGCCCCCGGACCGTCTTTTACGAGCACGACGCATCGGCCGTGGGCCCTCTCTCTGACGTACCAGGATGCGAAATAGCTCGCCATCCTCGCGACCGACATCTCCGGTTCGCTCTCCCTGTAATCGCTTTCTCTGACTGTGTGTGTGACAATGAGATGGTCTATCAGGATCCAGTCCTGCTGTTCGCTGGGTTTCTCGATTACTTTGAAAGGGGACACGTCTGGGTTGGCCAGCATGCCGTGGAGCGCTTGGTGCCTCAGACCCATGTCAGTTCTAGTTGTCCGTCAGTTTCCATCCAGCGCTCGAACATGCGGGGCTTTTTATCGAGTGTCATGCCTGCGTGGGAGCCGTGTTCGGCTCCCACGTGATGCGGACCCAGGACCCCTGGGGGGCCCCGCTCGTCTCGGAGGAGGGCGTTGGGTGCGGTGGACGGCCTTGCGATCCCTGATCGGGGTAACGTCTCTGACGCACTCTGGCCTTTTCTCGGTTGAACATGACGTTCCTGTAACAGAGGTCCTTTGGGTCGATGCTCGCCCTGCCGCCAGAGCCTGGCTTCGGATAGGCCTGCACTCTCACGTTGACACAGGTCGGCGTGAGGCAGTTGAGCACCTGCGGACAAAGGCAGTTTATCCAGGGGAACTTGGTGCGCAGCGTCTTGGTCACGGAGGGCCTCAGACAGCTCCTTATGGTGACCGTGTTCGTGCCTGGCCTCACGATCACCAGGTAAGCGTTTGAGCGCTCCGCCACGCTCGGGTACGTGAGCGAGAACATCGTCCAGGTCAGCCACAGCTGGGCGTTGTACCGCCACAGGGTAGGGGCATCCAAAACGTCGCTGTTTCGGGTCTTGAGCTCTAGGAGGGCCACAGTGTCGGTCGTTGCATCGTGAGCCAGCAGGTCCACTTCCGTGTAGAAGGTGTTCCGTCCAGGCAGTGGCCCGCAGCCCCGGGTGCAGCCGTTGTGGTACGTGCTGCCGCCTCGGTCGGGCGTGGGCACGCCGGCCACTTTGAGGCCCGCGCAGATCGGCTTGAGGCGCAGGGCCTCGAGCTGGGCGAGCAGGAGGCGAGACACGGGCCCGGTCTCTGAAGCAGCCTTCTTTCCGTTGAACACGTCCTTGCACTGAGCGTCTACTGCGTTTCCTATGCCCCTGGACATGCGGCTCCTGTCCCAGGCGCGCCTGCACGACTCAAAGTTGAGAGAGCCGTATGCCAGCAGGCGTCTCAACTCGCCCTCAAACTTACGGGCTGGGTCCTCAGGCGCGTTCAGGATGGCCAAGTGATGAGACAACCAGCCGAGCGGGTTTCGTCGGTCACGGACGAGGTGGCTAAGGAACCTAGCGTATAGGTCCACACATATCATGTTGTGAGATCGGACGCCTCTCCTGCGGCGCGCGATCAAATTCAAGGTCCTCGTGATGCCGCGGACCCTGTACCACCGGTCCTGCGTCACGGCCTTCGCCTGGAGGTCTCTTCTCGACCCTCTGAACTCGATCACGGGCCTCCCGAGCTTCATCGTATTAAATGTCTCGGGGTGGACCAAGACGCTGTGCGGCAGTAACCGTTAAAGGGGGGTAGGTAACCTATGCTGGCTCCGCCCTCTCGTGCACAGGACGCGACCCCGTCTGCCCACCTCTGCTGGGCGGGATGCAGCGGACCAGGTCCGGCCTCGTCGGAGGCTTCGATTCTTTGATTTCGTCCGGAAAAGAGATGTTGATGGGGAGGACGTCCAACCCCGTACTGAGCGTTGCCAGGTTCAGGGGAAAGTTGGGGGCCGCCATCGCGGTCATCACCTCTCTCATTGTCGGGTTCCTCGCCTTGCCCAACAACATCCTCTACCTGATAGATAGCAGTCACGCCGTGAGGGGGAGCGCTCGGGACGTCTCCTTCGGCTCCTCTACGGCTCAGGAGAGGAGTAGCTACGATCACGCTTACATACACGGCGGCATAGCTGTGATAACCATGGGCTGTCTGGCGATGGTCGTGAGCGTGGTGCTGAGCTTTTTCGCGGCCAAGAGCAAGCGCAAGATGGACGACGCCGAGGAAGGAACCAGAAGGCTCAACAAAAGCACCCGGACGGTGCTGGCCTGTCTGATCATGATGAATCTGGAGCTGTTCATGGCAGTCGTCTCTGGTTGCATGGAGCTCTTGTACAGGCCGCTGATTCGTGACGAACACAGGATGCACAACGTGGAGTGCGCCATAGCAGTGTTCAACATTCTCATATACGCCATGTACGTGATCACCATGGTGCTCACCTCCACAGTGCTCAAAGAGAGGCAAGGCGACGGGAGAAATACAGACGCCTTCATGTCGCACAACGCTCATCGAGACGGTCTTAATGCTGCCAAAACATACGGGGATGGCGACTACTATTCACAGTCCAGCCTGTTCCTGTGAAATGCGCTAGCAGTGAAAGGACTCTGTGCTGGCAGACGCTTTGAGTGTGTGAAATATAGTTTTTTTTTTAGTTTTAAAAATGCTTTTGCTTTTTTTTTACTGTTGCTTGTGCTACAGTAAACTTGCCTGTGAAACTCAATAAAAACAATGACGGGGTTGATGTGTTTTGTTTGTTGTTTTTGTTTCTTTCTTTCAACTATGTTTTCACTCCAGCAAGGCATGAGTCAAGTAAACTTTATTTATAAAGCGCTTTTGTGACAGCAGAGGCTGACCAAAGTGCTTAATGATGAAAGATAAAACAAGACAACGATCCAAAATGAACAACATAATACAAAAGTAATAAAAATCAGTACAATCACCAACTCAAACTCAGTTAAAAGCCAGTGAGAAAAACGGAGTTTTCAACTTGGATTTAAAATCATTCGAAGAATTGGCCTGCCTAACCTGCATGAGCAGTGCATCCCACAAGCTGAGGCCAGCAAAGGAAAATGCCCCATACACTCTGAGTTTCCCCTGTGTCCTTGGCACATCCAGCAGCAGCTGGTCAGCTGATCTAAGAGGAATGCAGCTGTAGCAGCTCAGAGAGACAGGGCAGAGCCAGACTGTTTAAAGATTTAGAAACAAATAAAAGAATTTTAAAATGAACAGTCAGCCAGTGTAGAGAAGTCAGAACTTGAGTAATATGCTCTCTGTTCCACATGCCAGTTAACAAACATACAGCAGCGATCTTTGCCAGTTTGAGACAGGATAAGGACGAGTGAGAGATGGAAAGAGAGTTACACTGATCCAGTCGAATAGAAATAAAGGCGCGGATTACTGTGTCAAAGTGCTTTATTGATAAAAACAATTTGACTTTAACCAGCTGCTTTGACTGAAAGAAGCTGGATTTCCCCACTGAATTTGACTGAGTAAATCCACAGTGAAAATAAATTCAAGAACTCGACCCTCTTCGATTGCGGGAGGGTGTACCGGGTGTACCTGTCTGGGGTCAATACCAAAGGGGGGTATGCGTTTTTAAAATGACCCCCCCTCCTTACCTTTTTTTTAATCCATGCTTTTCTTTCCCCCTAAGACAGCACAAGGGTTATCAATCTTACCTGTGATAAGCATGTAAAAAGGTATTGGTTTGTCAATATAACCCTTCCGCTCCCTTAGGTTGGCATGTGCTTTGGGGTCTGCATGACCCCCCTCCAAAAAAATATAACTCCCTCCGCTGTTTTACAGGGCATAAGTGACCCCACGAGGCATTTCTCGGTGGCCAGCACGAAACCCATTCCCTCCGCTGTTTTACAGGGCATAAGTGACCCCACGAGACAATACTTTATTTTTTTTTTTCTCTCCATCCTCTCCGCTGTTTTACAGGGCATAAGTGACCCCACGAGGCATTTCTCGGTGGCCAGCACGAAACCCATTCCCTCCGCTGTTTTACAGGGCAGAAGTGACCCCACGAGACAATACTTTATTTTTAATTTTTTCTCTCCATCCTCTCTTCATTTTCCTTACACCCCAAGACCACCAGAAGGTGGAGAGGGAAGGAGGGGGGTAATCAATTTTTTTTTAAATTTATTTTCATACCCCTCGCGCTGTGCTTTCGCTTGCATTCGACCCCGTATTATTAAAAAAACATTCACTCCGCTGTTTTACGGAGCTCAAATGACCCCAAGAGACAATACTTTTTTTTCTCCAAAAAAAGCGTTCACTCCGCTGTTTTACGGAGTGCAAATGACCCCACGAGACAATGCTTTTTTTTTTCACCCACTATTCATTTCCTTACAGCGCACGACCACCAGGGGGAGGGGAAGGGGGGGCATCAATTCATTTATTTATTTACATACCCCTCGCGCTGTGCTTTCGCGTGCATTCGACCCCTGTATTATTTAAAAAAAAAGCGTTCACTCCGCTGTTTTATGGAGCTCAAATGACCCCAAGAGACAATACTTTATTTTTTTTTCTCCAAACAAAAGCGTTCACTCCGCTGTTTTACGGGGCTAAAATGACCCCAAGAGACAATACTTTATTTTTATTTTCCTCCAAAAACAAAAGCGTTCACTCCGCTGTTTTACGGAGCTAAAATGACCCCAAGAGACAATACTTTATTTTTTTTTTTTCTCCAAAAACAAAAGCGTTCACTCCGCTGTTTTACGGAGCTCAAATGACCCCAAGAGACAATACTTTATTATTTTTTTCTCCAAAAACAAAAGCGTTCACTCCGCTGTTTTACAGAGTGCAAATGACCCCACGAGACTATGCTTTTTTTTTCCTATCTTCATTTTCCTTACACCGCACGACCACCAGGGGGAAGGGGGGGGGGTATAATTTTTTTTTTTTGTTTATGGCATTTGGCAATTCCCTCGCGCTGTAGTTTGGGGTGCATTTGACCCCCGTATTTTTTTTCAAAAAAAAATAAAAATTCCAACCGCTGTTTATCGGAGCACGTGTGACCCCACGAGGCGTTTTTTTTTTTTTTTTGGTGGATGGCATTTGGCAATTCCCTCGCGCTGTAGTTTGGGGTGCATTTGACCTCCGTATTTATATAACCCTCCCACTCGCTCAGGTGGGCATGTGCTTTGGGGTCTGCATGACCCCCCAAAAAATCCGCTGTTTTACGCAGCTCGTGTGACCCCACGAGAAATTTCTCAGTGGCCGGCATAAAAAACATTCAGTCCGCTGTTTTACTGATCGTAAACGACCCCACGAGAAATTTCTCTGTGGCCGGCATAAAAAACATTCAGTCCGCTGTTTTACGGATCGTAAACGACCCCACGAGACAATACTTTTTTTATCATCCTCTCTTCATTGTCCTTACACCCCACGACCACCAGGGGGTGGAGGGGGAGGAGGGGGGCATCAATTTATTTATTTATTTTCATACCTCTCGCGCTGTGCTTTGGCGTGCATTTGACCCCATATTTTTTATCATCCTCTCTTCATTGTCCTTACACCCCACGACCACCAGGGGGTGGAGGGGGAGGAGGCGATGAGGGGGGGCATCAAACTATTTATTTATTTTCATACCCCTCGCGCTGTCTTTTGGGTGCATTTGACCCCGTATTTTTAAAAAAAAACATTCACTCCGCTGGTTTACGGAACGTAAAGGACCCCATCCTCTCTTCATTGTACTTACACCCCACGACCACCAGGGGGTGGAGGGGATGAGGGGGGGCATCAATCTATTTATTTATTTTCATACCCCTCGCGCTGTCTTTTGGGTGCATTTGACCCCGTATTTTTTTTTCTTCATTGTCCTTACACCCCACGACCACCAGGGGGTGGAGGGGGGGAGAAGGGGGGCATCAATTTATTTATTTATTTTCATACCTCTCGCGCTGTGCTTTGGCGTGCATTTGACCCCATATTTTTTTCATCTCTTCATTGTCCTTACACCCCACGACCACCAGGGGGTGGAGGGAGAGGAGGGGATGAGGGGGGGGCATCAATCTATTTATTTATTTTTATACCCCTCGCGCTGTCTTTTGGTTGCATTTGACCCCATATTTTTTTAAAAAAAAAAACATTCACTCCGCTGTTTTACGGAACGTAAAGGACCCCATCCTCTCTTCATTGTACTTACACCCCACGACCACCAGGGGGTGGAGGGGATGAGGGGGGGCATCAATCTATTTATTTATTTTCATACCCCTCGCGCTGTCTTTTGGGTGCATTTGACCCCGTATTTGTTTTCTTCATTGTCCTTACACCCCACGACCACCAGGGGGTGGAGGGGGGGAGAAGGGGGGCATCAATTTATTTATTTATTTTCATACCTCTCGCGCTGTGCTTTGGCGTGCATTTGACCCCATATTTTTTTCATTTCTTCATTGTCCTTACACCCCACGACCACCAGGGGGTGGAGGGAGAGGAGGGGATGAGGGGGGGCATCAATCTATTTATTTATTTTTATACCCCTCGCGCTGTCTTTTGGTTGCATTTGACCCCATATTTTTAAAAAAAAAAAAAAAACATTCACTCCGCTGTTTTACGGAACGTAAAGGACCCCATCCTCTCTTCATTGTACTTACACCCCACGACCACCAGGGGGTGGAGGGGATGAGGGGGGGCATCAATCTATTTATTTATTTTCATACCCCTCGCGCTGTCTTTTGGGTGCATTTGACCCCGTATTTGTTTTCTTCATTGTCCTTACACCCCACGACCACCAGGGGGTGGAGGGGGGGAGAAGGGGGGCATCAATTTATTTATTTATTTTCATACCTCTCGCGCTGTACTTTAGGGTGCATTTGACCCCGTACTTTTTAAAAAAAAAAAACTTTCACTTTCACAAACTTTCATTTACACAGAGTATAAATGACCCCACGAGACATTACTTGGTGGCCTGCATTTGGCAATTCCCTCGCGCTGTACTTTAGGGTGCATTTGACCCCTGTGTTTTCTTTTTTTTTTTTATCCATCCACTGTTTTACTGTGAGTGACCAACCAGACATTCTTTTTTTTTTCTCTCTCTTCATTTCCTTACCCCTCGCACTTGCTTAGGTTGGCGTGTGCTTTAGAAAAATCCCCTCCCCAGACACAGGGACACAGACACAGAAAGCTGTAGAACGAGCTCAGAGAACACGCGCGAGAGAGATAGAGGGGGGAGGGAGGCATGCGGAGACCTCCGCTCTGTGAGGCCGACCGAGGCACGTTAGAGAAATCCCCTCCGCTGTCAAGCCAAGAGAACAGCCAGAGAAACAGCAGGCCAGACGCAGAGGAGGGACCGTGCTGCCTGCAGCTGCGAGGAAAGACCAGAGTTTTTTTTTTTTTGAGGAAGCAAGGGAACTCGGCCGATCAGCAGCTTTCTTCTGTGTTTCAAAGCAGGGAGGTTCTCAGCTCAGGGAGCGGGCAGGGCCCTGCAAGAAAAGCAGCGTCTCGCAGCTATGCCGAGCAGGATTTTCAATGTCACTAATCACAAAGAGAAAATAAAAAGGATGCTCGTTGGAGCATTGCTGGTTTTACACGCCTGAGTGTCTGCAAGTCACGTCCAAAGCCGCTTGGCTTCGGCTCATTCGCAGAGCTCCCTCCCTGAAGACGACGTGTTTGCATTTTTACACACACCAAATACGTGTCCACAGCTCAGCTTTTTGTGGGGCCAGATCAGAGATGAGGGCAGTGGGCAGACACAGAAAGCTTTCCGAAGGGGCTCAGAGAACGCTCGCGACAGAGAAACAGAGAGAAAGGGAAGAAGGAGGAGGTGGAGGAGGAGGAGGAGGAGAGAAGGAATGTGAGGCAGAGACTGGGGAGAGGGGGTTGGAGACAGAGATGATTTGGCCTCGGCTCTTGGAGAATGACTGACTCGGACCGCCCAGTGGAGCCTCACTCACGAGCGGGCGGGAGAAACAGCAAGGCAGACCCAGAGGAGGAACTGTGGTGCCTGCAGCTGCGAGCAGGGAGTTTTGAGGAAGGAGGGGGCAGGGAACTCGGCCGATCAGCAGTTTTCTTCTGTGTTTTCAAAGCCGCACAGCCTCTGAGCTCTGCGAAGACAGGGGCCACGGCTCAGGGGGGAAGAATGCAGCCTTACTCTCAGACGAGTCACACAGCCTCTGAGCTCTGCGAAGACAGGGGTCAGCCCAGGGGCAGGTCGCAGCCTTTCTTGGTGGGGGAAGAATGCAGCCTGTCGAACCAGAGCCAGCCGCACAGCCTCTGAGCTCTGCGAAGACAGGGGCCACGGCTCAGGGGGGAAGAATGCAGCCTTACTCTCAGACGAGTCACACAGCCTCTGAGCTCTGCGAAGACAGGGGTCAGCCCAGGGGCAGGCCGCAGCCTTTCTTGGTGGGGGAAGAATGCAGCCTGTCGAAGCAGAGCCAGCCGCACAGCCTCTGAGCTCTGCGAAGACAGGGGCCACTGCTCAGAGGGGGAAGAATGCAGCCTTACTCTCAGACGAGTCACACAGCCTCTGAGCTCTGCGAAGACAGGAGTCAGCCCAGGGGCAGGCCGCAGCCTTTCTTGGTGGGGGAAGAATGCAGCCTGTCGAAGTTGAGCCAGCCGCACAGCCTCTGAGCTCTGCGAAGACAGGGGCCACGGCTCAGAGGGGGAAGAATGCAGCCTTACTCTCAGACGAGTCACACAGCCTCTGAGCTCTGCGAAGACAGGAGTCAGCCCAGGGGCAGGCCGCAGCCTTTCTTGGTGGGGGAAGAATGCAGCCTGTCGAACCACAGCCGCACAGCCTCTGAGCTCTGCGAAGACAGGAGTCAGCCCAGGGGCAGGCCGCAGCCTTTCTTGGTGGGGGAAGAAAGCAGCCTGTCGAAGCAGAGCCAGCCGCACAGCCTCTGAGCTCTGCGAAGACAGGGGCCACGGCTCAGGGGGGAAGAATGCAGCCTTACTCTCTGACGAGTCACACAGCCTCTGAGCTCTGCGAAGACAGGGGTCAGCCCAGGGGCAGGCCGCAGCCTTTCTTGGTGGGGGAAGAATGCAGCCTGTCGAAGCAGAGCCAGCCGCACAGCCTCTGAGCTCTGCGAAGACAGGGGCCACGGCTCAGAGGGGGAAGAATGCAGCCTTACTCTCAGACGAGTCACACAGCCTCTGAGCTCTGCGAAGACAGGAGTCAGCCCAGGGGCAGGCCGCAGCCTTTCTTGGTGGGGGAAGAATGCAGCCTGTCGAACCAGAGCCAGCCGCACAGCCTCTGAGCTCTGCGAAGACAGGGGCCACGGCTCAGAGGGGAAGAATGCAGCCTTACTCTCAGACGAGTCACACAGCCTCTGAGCTCTGCGAAGACAGGGGTCAGCCCAGGGGCAGGCCGCAGCCTTTCTTGGTGGGGGAAGAATGCAGCCTGTCGAACCAGAGCCAGCCGCACAGCCTCTGAGCTCTGCGAAGACAGGGGCCACGGCTCAGGGGGGAAGAATGCAGCCTTACTCTCAGACGAGTCACAGCACGGCTCAGAGGCAGGAGGCAGGCTGGAGGCGGCAGCCTTTCGCCATCAGAGACGCACAGCCTCTGAGCTCTGCGAAGACAGGGGTCAGACCAGGGGCAGGCCGCAGCCTTTCGAAACCTGAGCCGCACAGCCTCTGAGCTCTGCGAATGAGCCAAAGCCAAGCTCTTCCTCTCAGAAGAGTCACAGAGGCCACAAGACAGAGCCGTGGCCTATGTCTTCGCAGAGCTCCTTGGGAAAGGTTTTTCTCTAGCTGTATAACAGAAATCAAAAATAAAAAAAAGTGACAGAAAATCCAAAGCAGCACAGAAATTTCTTTGGTGCGCGATGACTTTTTATTTATTTTTTTTTCATTACAACCCAGGGATAGCTCAGCGAAATGGAGAAAGAGTTGGAGCAGGATATTCAATGTCACTAATCACAAAGAGAAAATAAAAAGGATGCTCGTTGGAGCATTGCTGGTTTTACACGCCTGAGTGTCTGCAAGTCACGTCCAAAGCCGCTTGGCTTCGGCTCATTCGCAGAGCTCTGAGAGCCTGCCCCCACAGAGGGCCCCTGAGGAAGCAGCGGCAGGCAGGCCAGAGTGGAATTTTCCTCTCTGAAGACGACGTGTTTGCATTTTTACACACACCAAATACGTGTCCACAGCTCAGCTTTTTGTGGGGCCAGATCAGGGATGAGGGCAGCGGGCAGACACAGAAAGCTTTCCGAAGGTTCTCAGAGAACGCGCGCGACAGAGAAACAGAGAGAAAAGGAGAGAGGAGGAGGAGGAGAGAAGGAATGTGTGTGACTGCAAGAGGCACAGACTGGGGAGAGAGGGGGGAGAGAGACAGAGATGATTTTGCCTAGGCTCTTGGAGGCTGACTGACTCGGACCGCCCCAGAGCCACACAGCCTCGTCGCTCTGTTTGCATTTTTACACACACCAAATACGTGTCCACAGCTCAGCTTTTTGTGGGGCCAGATTAGGGATGACGGCAGCGGGCAGACACAGAAAGCTTTCCGAAGGGGCTCAGAGAACGCGCGCGACAGAGAAACAGAGAGAAATGGAAGAAGGAGGAGGAGGAGAGAAGGAATGTGTGTGACTGAAAGAGGCACAGACTGGGGAGAGAGGGGGGAGAGAGACAGAGATGATTTTGCCTAGGCTCTTGGAGGCTGACTGACTCGGACCGCCCCAGAGCCACACAGCCTCGGCGCTCTGTTTGCATTTTTACACACACCAAATACGTGTCCACAGCTCAGCTTTTTGTGGGGCCAGATCAGGGATGAGGGCAGTGGGCAGACACAGAAAGCTTTCCGAAGGGGCTCAGAGAACGCGCGCGACAGAGAAACAGAGAGAAATGGAAGAAGGAGGAGGAGGAGGAGAGAAGGAATGTGTGTGACTGCAAGAGGCAAAGACTGGGGAGAGAGGGGGGGAGAAAGACAGAAATGATTTGGCCTCGGCTCTTGGAGGCTGACTGACTCGGACCGCCCCGTGGAGCCTCACTCACGAGCGGGCGGGAGACACAGCAAGGCAGACGCAGAGGAGGAACCGTGGTGCCTGCAGCTGCGAGCAGGGAGTTTTGAGGAAGGAGGGGCAGGGAACTCTGCCGATCAGCAGTTTTCTTCTGTGTTTCAAAGCAGGGAGTTTCTCAGCTCAGGCAAAGACCAGAGTGTTACTTGTTTGTTTATATCTTTCTTTATTTTCCTTTACATATGTAAAATACATTTAAAAAAAAAAATACAGATTGCGAGAGGAGCAGGAGGGATAGACCAGCATTTCAACAGTTTGATTTCTGCCTGAGGCCTCCAGCACAAGCCTTGTCTACAGAATCAATGTCTTTTCTCTTTCTTTTATCGCGAAGCCCTTTTCGCACCTTAAAAGAGTTGTAAAGTGCTATATGTATGAACAAAGTGTCATTCGTTCAGGTTCCCTTCAATGAAATAACAATATTTATTAAAATATAACTGCCTCATCCAGGCCTGTGTTTGTTGAGAGTAATTTCTGTTTCCCTTCATCTGCCGTATGAAAAACAGCGATGCAGGACAGCCTCCGGGCTACATGCTGAATTTGACCAACATGATTCCAGCTGGAGCTCCAGACTCTCCTCCTCCTCCAACATACTCCAGTTAGGTTTTTCTAGTAACCGTAACGGCGATGCTGCTCTTGGTTATTTTCATCCTCACCTTGTACCCCCTTTACGGTCCAAAATGCAACACAGAACCAACGATAATGTAAAGATTTGTCTGAAATGTTCACTGATTTGTGCGTGCGTGTGGAGTGAGGAATTTGGAAAACAAATCTTCAGGCTTTGAAGCGATGGTCAGGGAACCAAGCGTCAGAGCTATTAGGCGTATTTTCTCCCCGGACACGAAACGCTCCCGCTAGACACTGCATCCTACCACCACAGTTCGAGGGGCCAACGCGGAGAACGAGGCAGGCTGAGGCGGGCTGCGGCACGCAGTGCTTAACAGCAGCCGGACTTTCCTGGAGAGTTCTGTTGGTGGAGCATCCCCCTCTGACTTACAGTCATAACGCCCGCTCGCACACACCCAAAAGCGTGCACACCCCCTGCAGCTGGTCACCGATTGGTCACCGATTGACCCTCACCCCTAAAAGCCCAGATATAAAAAACGTCGAGTTGACAGTAGCCTAGTCAAAAAGAAAATAAAACGTCTACTTATTAACGCCGGCAGAGAGCACAGTTCAAGGACACCTTAGAAAAGCTTAGGCGGTGCACTGCGTTCGACCCCCACCAGAGGCCCACCCAGATGGACATCCTCCTCAAGGCCATACGCTACGTGGAGGCGCAGCAGCTGCAGCAGGGGTTCAAGTCCTCTCTGTCATCTCAGCCATCACGCGAGGAAGGAGGGACGCGGGCTCAGACTGCTTTCTTAGACGGTCGTTCTTTTGCTCGGAGCTCTGATGCCAGGGGCTCAGTCGAGATTTTGCCCTCCTCCTCGGCTTTCTCATCCGTCTCGCGTCCGCCCCAGCGGCTGAAAACCGAGGACGACGAGGAGCAAAAGCCCCAAGGTGGAAGACGATGGGCTGAACGTTGTAAGAGAGCACGGTTCAGGGACACCTTAGAAAAGCTGAGGCGGTGCACTCCGTTCGACCCCCCCAAGAAGCCGACCAATATGGACATTCTCCTCAACGCCATAAGCTACGTTGAGGGGCTGGATGCACTGCTCCTACAACAGGGGTACATGTCAGCCTCCGCGCAGCCAGCTATCTCAGACGGTCGGTCTTTCGAGTGGAGCTCTGACGCCGGGGACTCAGCCACGTGGGACAACCTTCGCCCGGAGGCCGTCCAGGACCGGACGTCCGGCCCGGCCTCCGCGCAGCCCGCTTTCTCAGACGGTCGCTCTTACTGCGCCTGACTAAAACTGCAGAGAGACCTTCTCGGTAGTACTAGGACCGTCAGCTCAGAACGATGCCTTGCTTAATTTTTCATTATTTTTTTTTATTTTATTTTTTAATGAGACCAGGCTGGACTCTTTACAGCCATTCCCCCCATTCGTTCTGACATGCAAGATAAGTGTGTGTGTTGGATTATGTAAAGGAAATTGTTTTAGTATTATCATTGGTTTAAATGTGTATGCTTAAATGTTAACTCAGATTGACCTTTTTACCTTTTTAGAAAGATTTGTGTGTTTGTTCATCTGCTTCTCATCCCAGCACGGCTGAGGGGGTTTGACGACACACTGTCCTTAGCTGATAAGGACTGGTTGAAGTTAGAATGCACCAAATGGGTCATTATACGACACCCACAATGAACTTTTTTCTGTGTTTTGAAATTTTTACCTTCTTCTTGTGTTCTTAATAAAAACAGCACGAGGAGAGACAGAACCTTGGTGTTGCTCCACCAACAGAACTCTCCAGGAAAGTCCGGCTCGCTTCAAAGCCTGAAGATTTGTTTTCCAAATTCCTCACTCCACACGCACGCAAAAATCAGTGAACATTTCAGACAAATCTTTACATTATCGTTGGTTCTGTGTTGCATTTTGGACCGTAAAGGGGGTACAAGGTGAGGATGAAAATAACCAAGAGCAGCATCGCCGTTACGGTTACTAGAAAAACCTAACTGGAGTATGTTGGAGGAGGAGGAGAGTCTGGAGCTCCAGCTGGAATCATGTTGGTCAAATTCAGCATGTAGCCCGGAGGCTGTCCTGCATCGCTGTTTTTCATACGGCAGATGAAGGGAAACAGAAATTACTCTCAACAAACACAGGCCTGGATGAGGCAGTTATATTTTAATAAATATTGTTATTTCATTGAAGGGAACCTGAACGAATGACACTTTGTTCATACATATAGCACTTTACAACTCTTTTAAGGTGCGAAAAGGGCTTCGCGATAAAAGAAAGAGAAAAGACATTGATTCTGTAGACAAGGCTTGTGCTGGAGGCCTCAGGCAGAAATCAAACTGTTGAAATGCTGGTCTATCCCTCCTGCTCCTCTCGCAATCTGTATTTTTTTTTTTAAATGTATTTTACATATGTAAAGGAAAATAAAGAAAGATATAAACAAACAAGTAACACTCTGGTCTTTGCCTGAGCTGAGAAACTCCCTGCTTTGAAACACAGAAGAAAACTGCTGATCGGCAGAGTTCCCTGCCCCTCCTTCCTCAAAACTCCCTGCTCGCAGCTGCAGGCACCACGGTTCCTCCTCTGCGTCTGCCTTGCTGTGTCTCCCGCCCGCTCGTGAGTGAGGCTCCACGGGGCGGTCCGAGTCAGTCAGCCTCCAAGAGCCGAGGCCAAATCATTTCTGTCTTTCTCCCCCCCTCTCTCCCCAGTCTTTGCCTCTTGCAGTCACACACATTCCTTCTCTCCTCCTCCTCCTCCTCCTTCTTCCATTTCTCTCTGTTTCTCTGTCGCGCGCGTTCTCTGAGCCCCTTCGGAAAGCTTTCTGTGTCTGCCCACTGCCCTCATCCCTGATCTGGCCCCACAAAAAGCTGAGCTGTGGACACGTATTTGGTGTGTGTAAAAATGCAAACAGAGCGCCGAGGCTGTGTGGCTCTGGGGCGGTCCGAGTCAGTCAGCCTCCAAGAGCCTAGGCAAAATCATCTCTGTCTCTCTCCCCCCTCTCTCCCCAGTCTGTGCCTCTTTCAGTCACACACATTCCTTCTCTCCTCCTCCTCCTTCTTCCATTTCTCTCTGTTTCTCTGTCGCGCGCGTTCTCTGAGCCCCTTCGGAAAGCTTTCTGTGTCTGCCCGCTGCCGTCATCCCTAATCTGGCCCCACAAAAAGCTGAGCTGTGGACACGTATTTGGTGTGTGTAAAAATGCAAACAGAGCGACGAGGCTGTGTGGCTCTGGGGCGGTCCGAGTCAGTCAGCCTCCAAGAGCCTAGGCAAAATCATCTCTGTCTCTCTCCCCCCTCTCTCCCCAGTCTGTGCCTCTTGCAGTCACACACATTCCTTCTCTCCTCCTCCTCCTCTCTCCTTTTCTCTCTGTTTCTCTGTCGCGCGCGTTCTCTGAGAACCTTCGGAAAGCTTTCTGTGTCTGCCCGCTGCCCTCATCCCTGATCTGGCCCCACAAAAAGCTGAGCTGTGGACACGTATTTGGTGTGTGTAAAAATGCAAACACGTCGTCTTCAGAGAGGAAAATTCCACTCTGGCCTGCCTGCCGCTGCTTCCTCAGGGGCCCTCTGTGGGGGCAGGCTCTCAGAGCTCTGCGAATGAGCCGAAGCCAAGCGGCTTTGGACGTGACTTGCAGACACTCAGGCGTGTAAAACCAGCAATGCTCCAACGAGCATCCTTTTTATTTTCTCTTTGTGATTAGTGACATTGAATATCCTGCTCCAACTCTTTCTCCATTTCGCTGAGCTATCCCTGGGTTGTAATGAAAAAAAAATAAATAAAAAGTCATCGCGCACCAAAGAAATTTCTGTGCTGCTTTGGATTTTCTGTCACTTTTTTTTATTTTTGATTTCTGTTATACAGCTAGAGAAAAACCTTTCCCAAGGAGCTCTGCGAAGACATAGGCCACGGCTCTGTCTTGTGGCCTCTGTGACTCTTCTGAGAGGAAGAGCTTGGCTTTGGCTCATTCGCAGAGCTCAGAGGCTGTGCGGCTCAGGTTTCGAAAGGCTGCGGCCTGCCCCTGGTCTGACCCCTGTCTTCGCAGAGCTCAGAGGCTGTGCGTCTCTGATGGCGAAAGGCTGCCGCCTCCAGCCTGCCTCCTGCCTCTGAGCCGTGCTGTGACTCGTCTGAGAGTAAGGCTGCATTCTTCCCCCCTGAGCCGTGGCCCCTGTCTTCGCAGAGCTCAGAGGCTGTGCGGCTGGCTCTGGTTCGACAGGCTGCATTCTTCCCCCACCAAGAAAGGCTGCGGCCTGCCCCTGGGCTGACCCCTGTCTTCGCAGAGCTCAGAGGCTGTGTGACTCGTCTGAGAGTAAGGCTGCATTCTTCCCCTCTGAGCCGTGGCCCCTGTCTTCGCAGAGCTCAGAGGCTGTGCGGCTGGCTCTGGTTCGACAGGCTGCATTCTTCCCCCACCAAGAAAGGCTGCGGCCTGCCCCTGGGCTGACTCCTGTCTTCGCAGAGCTCAGAGGCTGTGTGACTCGTCTGAGAGTAAGGCTGCATTCTTCCCCCTCTGAGCCGTGGCCCCTGTCTTCGCAGAGCTCAGAGGCTGTGCGGCTGGCTCTGCTTCGACAGGCTGCATTCTTCCCCCACCAAGAAAGGCTGCGGCCTGCCCCTGGGCTGACCCCTGTCTTCGCAGAGCTCAGAGGCTGTGTGACTCGTCAGAGAGTAAGGCTGCATTCTTCCCCCCTGAGCCGTGGCCCCTGTCTTCGCAGAGCTCAGAGGCTGTGCGGCTGGCTCTGCTTCGACAGGCTGCTTTCTTCCCCCACCAAGAAAGGCTGCGGCCTGCCCCTGGGCTGACTCGTGTCTTCGCAGAGCTCAGAGGCTGTGCGGCTGTGGTTCGACAGGCTGCATTCTTCCCCCACCAAGAAAGGCTGCGGCCTGCCCCTGGGCTGACTCCTGTCTTCGCAGAGCTCAGAGGCTGTGTGACTCGTCTGAGAGTAAGGCTGCATTCTTCCCCCTCTGAGCCGTGGCCCCTGTCTTCGCAGAGCTCAGAGGCTGTGCGGCTGGCTCAACTTCGACAGGCTGCATTCTTCCCCCACCAAGAAAGGCTGCGGCCTGCCCCTGGGCTGACTCCTGTCTTCGCAGAGCTCAGAGGCTGTGTGACTCGTCTGAGAGTAAGGCTGCATTCTTCCCCCTCTGAGCAGTGGCCCCTGTCTTCGCAGAGCTCAGAGGCTGTGCGGCTGGCTCTGCTTCGACAGGCTGCATTCTTCCCCCACCAAGAAAGGCTGCGGCCTGCCCCTGGGCTGACCCCTGTCTTCGCAGAGCTCAGAGGCTGTGTGACTCGTCTGAGAGTAAGGCTGCATTCTTCCCCCCTGAGCCGTGGCCCCTGTCTTCGCAGAGCTCAGAGGCTGTGCGGCTGGCTCAACTTCGACAGGCTGCATTCTTCCCCCACCAAGAAAGGCTGCGACCTGCCCCTGGGCTGACCCCTGTCTTCGCAGAGCTCAGAGGCTGTGTGACTCGTCTGAGAGTAAGGCTGCATTCTTCCCCCCTGAGCCGTGGCCCCTGTCTTCGCAGAGCTCAGAGGCTGTGCGGCTTTGAAAACACAGAAGAAAACTGCTGATCGGCCGAGTTCCCTGCCCCCTCCTTCCTCAAAACTCCCTGCTCGCAGCTGCAGGCACCACAGTTCCTCCTCTGGGTCTGCCTTGCTGTTTCTCCCGCCCGCTCGTGAGTGAGGCTCCACTGGGCGGTCCGAGTCAGTCATTCTCCAAGAGCCGAGGCCAAATCATCTCTGTCTCCAACCCCCTCTCCCCAGTCTCTGCCTCACATTCCTTCTCTCCTCCTCCTCCTCCTCCACCTCCTCCTTCTTCCCTTTCTCTCTGTTTCTCTGTCGCGAGCGTTCTCTGAGCCCCTTCGGAAAGCTTTCTGTGTCTGCCCACTGCCCTCATCTCTGATCTGGCCCCACAAAAAGCTGAGCTGTGGACACGTATTTGGTGTGTGTAAAAATGCAAACACGTCGTCTTCAGGGAGGGAGCTCTGCGAATGAGCCGAAGCCAAGCGGCTTTGGACGTGACTTGCAGACACTCAGGCGTGTAAAACCAGCAATGCTCCAACGAGCATCCTTTTTATTTTCTCTTTGTGATTAGTGACATTGAAAATCCTGCTCGGCATAGCTGCGAGACGCTGCTTTTCTTGCAGGGCCCTGCCCGCTCCCTGAGCTGAGAACCTCCCTGCTTTGAAACACAGAAGAAAGCTGCTGATCGGCCGAGTTCCCTTGCTTCCTCAAAAAAAAAAAAACTCTGGTCTTTCCTCGCAGCTGCAGGCAGCACGGTCCCTCCTCTGCGTCTGGCCTGCTGTTTCTCTGGCTGTTCTCTTGGCTTGACAGCGGAGGGGATTTCTCTAACGTGCCTCGGTCGGCCTCACAGAGCGGAGGTCTCCGCATGCCTCCCTCCCCCCTCTATCTCTCTCGCGCGTGTTCTCTGAGCTCGTTCTACAGCTTTCTGTGTCTGTGTCCCTGTGTCTGGGGAGGGGATTTTTCTAAAGCACACGCCAACCTAAGCAAGTGCGAGGGGTAAGGAAATGAAGAGAGAGAAAAAAAAAAGAATGTCTGGTTGGTCACTCACAGTAAAACAGTGGATGGATAAAAAAAAAAAAGAAAACACAGGGGTCAAATGCACCCTAAAGTACAGCGCGAGGGAATTGCCAAATGCAGGCCACCAAGTAATGTCTCGTGGGGTCATTTATACTCTGTGTAAATGAAAGTTTGTGAAAGTGAAAGTTTTTTTTTTTTAAAAAGTACGGGGTCAAATGCACCCTAAAGTACAGCGCGAGAGGTATGAAAATAAATAAATAAATTGATGCCCCCCTTCTCCCCCCCTCCACCCCCTGGTGGTCGTGGGGTGTAAGGACAATGAAGAAAACAAATACGGGGTCAAATGCACCCAAAAGACAGCGCGAGGGGTATGAAAATAAATAAATAGATTGATGCCCCCCCTCATCCCCTCCACCCCCTGGTGGTCGTGGGGTGTAAGTACAATGAAGAGAGGATGGGGTCCTTTACGTTCCGTAAAACAGCGGAGTGAATGTTTTTTTTTTTTTTTTAAAAATATGGGGTCAAATGCAACCAAAAGACAGCGCGAGGGGTATAAAAATAAATAAATAGATTGATGCCCCCCCTCATCCCCTCCTCTCCCTCCACCCCCTGGTGGTCGTGGGGTGTAAGGACAATGAAGAAATGAAAAAAATATGGGGTCAAATGCACGCCAAAGCACAGCGCGAGAGGTATGAAAATAAATAAATAAATTGATGCCCCCCTTCTCCCCCCCTCCACCCCCTGGTGGTCGTGGGGTGTAAGGACAATGAAGAAAACAAATACGGGGTCAAATGCACCCAAAAGACAGCGCGAGGGGTATGAAAATAAATAAATAGATTGATGCCCCCCCTCATCCCCTCCACCCCCTGGTGGTCGTGGGGTGTAAGTACAATGAAGAGAGGATGGGGTCCTTTACGTTCCGTAAAACAGCGGAGTGAATGTTTTTTTTTTTAAAAAAATATGGGGTCAAATGCAACCAAAAGACAGCGCGAGGGGTATAAAAATAAATAAATAGATTGATGCCCCCCCCTCATCCCCTCCTCTCCCTCCACCCCCTGGTGGTCGTGGGGTGTAAGGACAATGAAGAGATGAAAAAAATATGGGGTCAAATGCACGCCAAAGCACAGCGCGAGAGGTATGAAAATAAATAAATAAATTGATGCCCCCCTTCTCCCCCCCTCCACCCCCTGGTGGTCGTGGGGTGTAAGGACAATGAAGAAAAAAAAATACGGGGTCAAATGCACCCAAAAGACAGCGCGAGGGGTATGAAAATAAATAAATAGATTGATGCCCCCCCTCATCCCCTCCACCCCCTGGTGGTCGTGGGGTGTAAGTACAATGAAGAGAGGATGGGGTCCTTTACGTTCCGTAAACCAGCGGAGTGAATGTTTTTTTTTAAAAATACGGGGTCAAATGCACCCAAAAGACAGCGCGAGGGGTATGAAAATAAATAAATAGTTTGATGCCCCCCCTCATCGCCTCCTCCCCCTCCACCCCCTGGTGGTCGTGGGGTGTAAGGACAATGAAGAGAGGATGATAAAAAATATGGGGTCAAATGCACGCCAAAGCACAGCGCGAGAGGTATGAAAATAAATAAATAAATTGATGCCCCCCTCCTCCCCCTCCACCCCCTGGTGGTCGTGGGGTGTAAGGACAATGAAGAGAGGATGATAAAAAAAGTATTGTCTCGTGGGGTCGTTTACGATCCGTAAAACAGCGGACTGAATGTTTTTTATGCCGGCCACAGAGAAATTTCTCGTGGGGTCGTTTACGATCAGTAAAACAGCGGACTGAATGTTTTTTATGCCGGCCACTGAGAAATTTCTCGTGGGGTCACACGAGCTGCGTAAAACAGCGGATTTTTTGGGGGGTCATGCAGACCCCAAAGCACATGCCCACCTGAGCGAGTGGGAGGGTTATATAAATACGGAGGTCAAATGCACCCCAAACTACAGCGCGAGGGAATTGCCAAATGCCATCCACCAAAAAAAAAAAAAAAACGCCTCGTGGGGTCACACGTGCTCCGATAAACAGCGGTTGGAATTTTTATTTTTTTTTGAAAAAAAATACGGGGGTCAAATGCACCCCAAACTACAGCGCGAGGGAATTGCCAAATGCCATAAACAAAAAAAAAAAATTATACCCCCCCCCCTTCCCCCTGGTGGTCGTGCGGTGTAAGGAAAATGAAGATAGGAAAAAAAAAGCATAGTCTCGTGGGGTCATTTGCACTCTGTAAAACAGCGGAGTGAACGCTTTTGTTTTTGGAGAAAAAAATAATAAAGTATTGTCTCTTGGGGTCATTTGAGCTCCGTAAAACAGCGGAGTGAACGCTTTTGTTTTTGGAGAAAAAAAAAAAATAAAGTATTGTCTCTTGGGGTCATTTTAGCTCCGTAAAACAGCGGAGTGAACGCTTTTGTTTTTGGAGGAAAATAAAAATAAAGTATTGTCTCTTGGGGTCATTTTAGCCCCGTAAAACAGCGGAGTGAACGCTTTTGTTTGGAGAAAAAAAAATAAAGTATTGTCTCTTGGGGTCATTTGAGCTCCATAAAACAGCGGAGTGAACGCTTTTTTTTTAAATAATACAGGGGTCGAATGCACGCGAAAGCACAGCGCGAGGGGTATGTAAATAAATAAATGAATTGATGCCCCCCCTTCCCCTCCCCCTGGTGGTCGTGCGCTGTAAGGAAATGAATAGTGGGTGAAAAAAAAAAGCATTGTCTCGTGGGGTCATTTGCACTCCGTAAAACAGCGGAGTGAACGCTTTTTTTGGAGAAAAAAAAGTATTGTCTCTTGGGGTCATTTGAGCTCCGTAAAACAGCGGAGTGAATGTTTTTTTAATAATACGGGGTCGAATGCAAGCGAAAGCACAGCGCGAGGGGTATGAAAATAAATTTAAAAAAAAATTGATTACCCCCCTCCTTCCCTCTCCACCTTCTGGTGGTCTTGGGGTGTAAGGAAAATGAAGAGAGGATGGAGAGAAAAAATTAAAAATAAAGTATTGTCTCGTGGGGTCACTTCTGCCCTGTAAAACAGCGGAGGGAATGGGTTTCGTGCTGGCCACCGAGAAATGCCTCGTGGGGTCACTTATGCCCTGTAAAACAGCGGAGAGGATGGAGAGAAAAAAAAAAATAAAGTATTGTCTCGTGGGGTCACTTATGCCCTGTAAAACAGCGGAGGGAATGGGTTTCGTGCTGGCCACCGAGAAATGCCTCGTGGGGTCACTTATGCCCTGTAAAACAGCGGAGGGAGTTATATTTTTTTGGAGGGGGGTCATGCAGACCCCAAAGCACATGCCAACCTAAGGGAGCGGAAGGGTTAAAGGAGATATTTATTTTCTCCAGGAAACTCACATGCCCAATAAGGAAGTTGTGCGACTTAAAAAACATTGGGTGGGGGAAGTCTTTCACTCCACATTTAATTGCAGGGCCCGTGGTGCAGCCATAATTTTCCATAAGGATCTTCCTTTTATTGCAGAAAAGTCAGTGCTAGACCCGAATGGCAGATATGTAATAGTTTCTGGGAAGATTCAACTAACATCCTTTCTATTCATCTGTGTTTACGGCCCTAACTGGGACGACAGTGCTTTTGTTAAAAAACTTTTTTCATCTTTTCCAGATCTCCAAAATCACTATATAATTATGGGTGGTGACTTTAATTTTGTGCAGGATCCGCAGCTTGATCGATCTTCTAACACTTCTGCCCCCCCTACTAGAGCAGCCAAAATGCTATCGACTCTCTCTCAACAGTTCGGTATTACTGACCCATGGAGGCATAAATTCCCGGGGGGAAAATCGTTCTCATTCTTCTCTCATGTTCATCGCACCTTTTCTCGTATTGACTTTTTTCTTTTAGATGTACGACTTCTGTCTAATCTGGTTTCTGTCGACTATCACGGTATAGCTATATCAGACCATTCTCCGGTTTCTCTTGATCTGGCCATACTCTCCCGGCCTCGCCTGTTGAACCAGTGGAGGTTCAATGCCGTCCTCCTAGCTGAGGAATCCTATAAAGAGTTTATACAATCACAACTCACTCTATTTTTTGAATTTAATGACCTGCCAGAAACAAATAGAAGCAATCTCTGGGAGGCCTCAAAGGCGTACATTAGAGGTCAACTGATTTCTTTTATTTCTAATAAGAGGAAAGTGGAGTCTGCTCGTACAAATTTACTTCTGAACGACATCAAGGACACAGACCAATTATTAGCTGCTAGTTTTGATCCAGACTTGTATAAGAAACGACTCGCACTACAGACAGAGCTTGATCTTATCTCTACCACGGAGGTCAGAACGCTGCTGCTTAAATCCAGACAACGTTTCTATGAATCGGGTGACAAGGCGGGGAAGCTTCTTTCATACCAGGCAAGGGCTGAGGCATCTTCTAGGCTTATTCCAGCAATATTATCTCCAGCGGGTGTGACGATCACAGACCCAGTTAGTGTAAACGAGACATTTGCGAAGTTCTACTCGACTCTTTATACATCTGAGTGTCCACACTCTCCAGATCTTGCGCTTGATAAAATTACTTTTCCACGTGTCACTGATGAGGATGCTGAAATTTTAGGTAAACCCATCACTACGGCAGAAGTCTCTGAGGCCATCAAATCACTCCAAAGTGGTAAGGCACCTGGCCCTGACGGTTTTACCACTGAATACTACAAAACCTTTTCCTCCGTGCTTAGCCCCTTCTTAAAAGATATGTATAATGAAGCCTTTCTCTCCGGCTGCCTTCCAAACACTCTCTCAGAAGCCACAATATCTCTTCTCCTTAAGAAAGACAAAGACCCTCTACTTTGCAGCAGTTACAGACCCATTTCCCTTCTCAATGTTGACTTTAAAATTCTGTCTAAAATTCTGGCTTCCCGTCTACAATGCGTTTTGTCTACCATCATAAATTTGGACCAGACAGGTTTCATGCCGGGCAGATTATCGTCGTGTAATACTAGACGCCTTTTTAACATAATTTCTTCGCCTTGCTCTGTAATGCCTGAGGTCATTCTCTCTCTTGACGCAGAAAAAGCCTTCGATCGGGTCGAGTGGAGCTTTCTATTTAACATTCTATCCCGATTTGGACTGGGGGGAGGGTTTGTCGACTGGGTTAAACTGCTTTACTCTTCCCCCAAAGCTTCAGTTCGCACTAACAATACGTTTTCTCCTTCCTTTTCTTTACATCGTGGCACAAGGCAGGGCTGTCCTCTTTCTCCTTTGTTGTTTCTTCTGGCTATTGAACCTTTGGCCATCTGGTTACGCTCAGAAGCAGCCTTTATTGGCATCAAGCGTCTAGGCACAGTTCATAAGGTCTCGCTATATGCGGATGATCTTTTGCTTTACGTTTCAGACCCTATCACCTCCGTTCCCATCATCCTTAATATCCTACAAGAGTATAGCAATATATCTGGCTACAAACTTAATTATCAGAAGAGCGAACTTTTGCCTATCAATGACCTAGCCCGAATGATCCCTTCCTCTACTTTTCCGTTTCGGTGGTCACCTGGTGGGTTCAGATATCTAGGCATCCAGGTCACCCCATTATTGTCTGGGCTCTACCATACAAACTTTACCCCCCTGATTGACAGGACAGAGAGGGATTTTTTACGTTGGTCAGCTCTGCCGATCTCGCTTGCAGGTCGGGTTAGTCTGGTCAAAATGGCCGTCCTTCCCAGGTTTCTTTACCTATTCCAACATCTTCCAATCTTCCTAGGCAAATCATTTTTTGACAAGCTAGACAGGACCGTTTCATCATTTTTATGGTCGGGCAGGCCGGCTCGTATCCGAAAATCAGTCTTACAAGCCCCGAAGGATGAGGGAGGACTGGCCCTGCCAGTCCTAAGATTTTATTATTGGGCAGCAAACATCCAGAAACTTCTTTTCTGGATGAACGATGACAATGAGGCCATTTCAAGCTGGACTCAGCTGGAAGGGAAATCTTCAGAATTTTGTCTGCGCTCAATACTGTGTGCACAGCTTCCCCTTCCCAGTGTCCATACCTGCCCAGTGGTGTCCACTTCTTTGAAAATCTGGAGTCAATTCAGGAAACATTTCGGCCTTATAAATTCCACAGTCCTCACATCAGTCTACAAAAACTGCAGATTCGATCCGTCCAAAACAGATCTGTCATTCAAACTATGGCACAGGAATGGGATTAAATCAATCTCTGACTTATACACTAACAATGTATTTTCCTCATTTGAACAATTGTCAAAGAAATATGCCCTCCCGAATCAGCATCTCTTCCGTTTCTTCCAGATCAGGGACTATGTTAAAAAACTGTTTCCTCATTTTCCAAATCGCCCACCAGAAACTCTTCTGGATGTTCTTCTCTCCAAAGACCCTTTTGTTAATGGATGCATTTCAAGCGTTTACAAGTCAATTTGGACAGCATCCTCAAAGCCGTCCGATACTGTCAAAACTGCGTGGGAAGACGGTCTAAACCTTAACATTACGGAACAACAATGGAGGTCGGCATTGTCTCTTGTCCATTTGTCCTCTATTTGCGCCCGCCATAGATTGATTCAATGTAAGATTGTTTATAGGGTCCATTACACCAATGCCAGACTGGCCAAAATCTATCCTTCTATTAGTGATGCCTGCAGCAGATGCCATCTCTCTCCTGCCAATCATGCCCATATGTTTTGGTCATGCCCAGTGATCGCAGCTCTTTGGACAGATGTATTTGATACACTAACGAGGGCTTACAGATACACCGTCACACCAAATCCCATGTCGGCAATATTTGGTCTCCCCCCAACTTCAGACACGCCGAGTGCACTAAAGCGGGCCGTTGCATTTACCACCCTATTAGCACGCAGGCTGGTCCTGCTGAACTGGAAGCTCCCCCGTCCCCCTTCGCATGTCCGCTGGGTCCGCGAGGTGCTTTACAATCTCAAACTTGAGAGGCTTAGGTACTCACTTCATGGCTCACTCAGGGTGTTTCATGAGACCTGGAGCCCTTTCCTACAATATGTGGACTCCTTGACATTTCCTCACAATCTGGAGGCTGACTGAGCACCAGTGCAACAAAAAGCCACTGCTGTTACCCTGGTTTTCTCACTTATTACTACGTATTTAATTACCTTTTTTTTTTTTTTTTTCTGGACGTATTTCTTATTTTAAAAAAAAAGAAAAAAAAAAGCCCAAGTGGTTTGTGTTTTTTATTTATTTACTTATTTATTTTTTATTTATTTATTTTATTTTATTTTATTTTTTTTTGTGTCTGACTTGGCCTCTGGGGGTTGTTGACGGGGGTGGGTGGGACGGGTTGACATGTGAGTGTTTATTTTTACACATTGCCTTTTTTACATTTCATTTTACACTCTGTATGTCTGTTTAATACAGAAAATGTTCAATAAATAAAGTTATAAAAAAAAAAAGTGGTACAGAATGGAGAGCAAAGATCCTGTGGGACTTCCACATACTGACAGGATGGTAATGGTGAACCAAACTGACATTGCAGTGGAAAAAGAACAGAGGAAAGCTGTTGTGGAGGATGTGGTAGAATCAAGTGATGGGAACATCAGGAAGAAGGAACATGAGAAACTAGAGAAATACCAGGGGGTACTCCAGGTGGACTTCATCCACTCCCTGTGCCTTGCCGCTTGTGTGTGTGTATATACCTGTACATACATGTATATGTGTGTACATACATGTATATGTATGTACACACACGATGAGTTAATGTGTGTGTACATACATATATAGTACAGACCAAAAGTTTGGAAACACATTCTCATCCAAATGAATAGGAAGGTGTCTGTACTGTACATGTATGCACACACACACACACACACACACACACACATTAACTCATTTCTGTGATTCACATGTTTAGTTTGATTTCTATTCTCTCACACAACCCTCTGCATTTATCCGGACTTGGGACCGGCACAAGTGGGCACTGGATTGTTCCCCCTTGTGGTTGCATTACACTTTCAAGCCATCATTCACTCATTCATTCCTTTATTTATCCATTCATTCATCCAGCCCATCACAACCACACAAACTCTGTTTTTTTCTTTCCTTTTTTCTTTTTTTTAAACGTTTTTTTTTTACTCATAGTAAACCTAAATAACAAATAAAAACCAAAACTTTTTTTTAAACTTTTTTCTCTTTTAACAAAACACAACAACATTGCTAATAATTACATTTTAGGGTGAACCTGAGCAACATCGGAAAACCCCACAAACATTAATCAAAACTTTTATTTTTAATTTTTTTTATCTTTTAACAAAACACAACAACATTAATAAATGAATACAATATTTTTTTAAGGGCGAACCTGAGCACCAGGAGAAAACCCAAACAGATTTAACATAAAAAAGGCTTAGTTCTTCATCTATTAACAATAAAAAAAATGATAATGATGAAGATTTTTTTTTAAGGGCGAACCTGAGCACCAGGAGAAAACCCAAACAGATTTAACTTAAAAAAGGCTTAGTTCTTCATCTATTAACAATAAAAAAAATGATAATGATGAAGATTTTTTTTAAGGGCGAACCTGAGCACCAGGAGAAAACCCACACAGATTTAACACAAAAAAATTTAAAAAAAGTATTTTTTCTTCATTTATTAACAATAAAACAAAATGTATATTAATAAAACATTTTTTAAAGGCAAATATGAGCACCAGGAGAAAATCTGAAAAGATCAAACACAAATAAAAAAAAAAGGTTTTGTTCTTCATCTCTTAACAATTAAAAAAAAGATAAATGATGAATATTTTTTTTAAGGGTGAACCTGAGCACCAGGAGAAAACCCAAGTTTGTTTTGGCTAAAATCTAGATTTCCAGTCTATTTTTATTCTGGCGTTTGCTTGTTGGTGTGAGAGCCTTTTTAAATCTTCTCCACACAGAAATCCTCTGACCATGAGAAGACTCATCTTCCTCTTCATCTGACATTTCTTTCTGGTCATCTGAAGTTTCTTCCTCATCATCTGAAGTTTTTTCTTCTTCATCTGACGTTTCGTCCTCATCATCTGAAGTTTCTTCTTCATCTGACGTTTCCTCTTCAGTCAGTCCAGAATCAGTAGACAGAGAGGTGAGCGAGTCACTGTCTTGATCATCCACAGATGGACTTTGAAGCAGATGTTCAACGGCCTCTGCAGTTTCTGTCAACCTTTCATCTGGGATGACCACAGGAGTGTCGCTCTTGTACTTGCGCCAACTTGCAGGTGTGAGAGCCTTCTTGAATCTCCTCCACAGGGAGATTTTTTCTTTTTTGGGTGGCTCTGGTTGACTGAAAGCGTCTGCTTCTTCTCTCAGAGGTCCAGACACAACTGATTCCTCTGTTTCAGGGTCTTTCTCACTGATAAAGGTCCATGGCAGTCCTAAGGCAGTTTTGTCTGTTGTCTCCTCAAGTTTGGCCTTGACTGCACTCCTTCGTTTGGCCAGACGAGTCCTTACAAGGACTGGTTTACAGATCCTCTGTTTTTTGATGGGAGGACATTCTGTTGTGTCCATCTCCATAGGTCTCCTGCGCTTTCTGGAAGGTTCTGCAGTCACTGGTTGTTCAGAAGCAAACACTTGGTCTGAAACTTGGACTTGGACTGGAGCCTGGTCCAAGTTTCGGTCGGTTTCCTCTGTGTTTATTTGATCCACACTGCTGTTGTCTGGAGTTTTTTGGTCAGCCAGAGGTGCGCTGACTGGTTCGCAGGTTTCCAGTTCCTCCGGGGCAGGAATTTTCTTTCCCTTCTTATTTTTACGCTTCTTGCGTTTCTTGGAAGGTTCTGGAACTGCTTGTGGGTCTGAAACTGTAACATCCAATGATGCATCTTTTGTCAAATTCTCAGATCTTTCCGGTTGTGGGACACTCTCTTCAAGCAAACCCTCGGTTTGGCCAGCACACTCCACAGGTTGGACAGATGCTTGCAGTGTTGTCATTTCCTCAGAAAGCTCCTCAGCAACATTTTCCCTAGATTCTGTGACAGTCTCTTGGGGAAAGCACTCTGCTGCTGGTGATTCGGTTTCCTCTGTGTTTATTTGATTCAGACTGATGTTTTCTGGAGTTTCTTGGTCAGCCAGAGGTGCGCTGACTGGTTTGCAGGTTTCCAGTTCCTCCGGGGCAGGAATTTTCTTTCCCTTCTTATTTTTACGCTTCTTTCGCTTCTTGGAAGGTTCAGGAACTGCTTGTGGGTCTGAAACTGTAACATCCAATGATGCATCTTTTGTCACATTCTCAGATCTTTCCGGTTGTGGGACACTCTCTTCAAGCAAACCCTCAGTTTGGCCAGCACACTCCACAGGTTGGACAGATGCTTGCAGTGTTGTCATTTCCTCAGAAAGCTCTGCCACCTGGGACTCAAGTTGGTTCGCCAGTGTCATCTCCAACTGCAATTTTGTACACAGTTGATGCTTGAAGCTGGCCTGTTCCTCCAGATCCTGCTTGACTTTTTGGGCTTTTGCCTTCATCAACCGTTTGCAATGTTGGAGTTCTTTTTCACGTCTTTGTCTGAGTCTGCGTTTTTCTTCCAAGGCCACTTCCATGTCTTGCAGCAACTCCCAGTGCAGGACACAGCTCTCCTCAGTGGCAATTCTTCTCTGTTTCAGTTCAGATAACTGCTCATTCCTGTCGTACAGTTTATTCAGTAAAAGGTCCCGTTCTCGGATCAGAGCAGACAAATCCTTTTTGACAGACGGGCCTTTTGGTTTTTCCTCATCAGACATTTTCTGAACTTGTGGAACCTCTGGAGGTTTGGTTTCAGAGGCCACAGGTTTAGTCGATTTGCCCTTTTTTTTCATGTTTCTGAGGTGTAAGTCGTAAATGAAAAAATGAAATGAAGTGAAAATGTAAATGTGAGAACCGATTTAAAACCACTATGTGTGAAATCTCTTGAGATCTTTGAGTCTCTGTTGAGTTCTGAAACAGGACTCTTGACTTATATTTAAGAACTTTTTGGCCACTGCCCAGTGATGTCATTTGATGATGTAATTACATCAAATGATGTCAAACGACGTAATGTGACGTCAAATGACATCATTGTGTCTTTCATCACAGATGATGTCATTTGACGTCATTGTGTCTTTCATTGGGGATGAAAGAGCCGACTCCTACTCAGGAGAACCAAAGCATTTAGCCAATTAGCCGAGGCCTGTACCATTACTTGAAATTTAGAAGGGGGGGGGGGGGGGGTGACCGTAGTGGTATAGTCCAGGTAAACACGTGGAGACTCGTATTGAAAAGCTCGCGTGTGGGGAAACAGCAGCTTCTGGAAGCATTTTGGTGATTTTGGAGATGAAAACGCTAAGCTGGGTTCGTGAAATGAAAACCAAACTTCTGGAAAGATTTTGGAACCGCCCATCCATCCATGCGGCTGCAGGAGAGAAGACAGGTGAAATGCAGCCATGCAGATTTCCTGAAAACTGCAGGTAGACCACGTTCTTCTGCGACACAAACTGGTCTTTTCCAGACCTTAAACCTCATTTTTAGAAGCCCCAATCAAAGAACCTGTTTCTGTTTTTAAAGGTTTCTATCAGTTTGTCAATTCTAAAGTCAAGTAAAAACTAAGACTTCAATGGAAAAACCCCAAACTCTGTCAGAAGCTTTTGCTAAATAACACAAGCAAGGTTTTTTCAAATCGTGAATGAGGAGCAGGCGAAAAAACTCTGTTTGAAAACCTTTTTGTTGTGACGTAGGACCTACAACAACGAGCCACGAGCTCCTGGTCTGAGTTGGAATCTGGCTCCAAACTGTACGGCTGGATAGCTCCAATTTTGCTACCATGTTTGATGCATCGCTACTGTTAGCTTGGGATTGTGAGCGGCTGTAAGCTAGCAAAAGAGCGTGTGGGTCATTCCAGAATTGGAGGACATTTTGGCTTCAAAATAATAATTATTTATTTGGTGTATAAAACATTTGATACAACCCTGTTACCAACACTGAACAAGCTAAAAAAAAAAGTCCATTATTGATTCTGAAATGGAATTCTTTTCCCATTAAGGTCATTATAATATTCTCTCTGAAGAACTATTTGATGTCACCTATGACTTGATTTGAAATCATTTTAACAACTTTCCAAATCTGTCTCTATCAACTTTTCAAAAACAGCATGTTTGAGAAATGAATTGAGAATTATTATTGTTTATTAAAATGATGTAGTAACAGGGTTGAAATCAGAATAACAAGGCTGAGATCTGGGCACAAGAACGTATTAAAAACACCATTTTCATTGGAGTGTGTCATTAAAGACACGCCCCTCCAGAAAAACCGACTGCTCTTTGAGGAGCAAACAACAACCATGGTTGTCATGGAGGTCACAGCATCCAGCTAGTGGTCCGGTTAGCCTTGGGTCTTCAGCAGTGTGCAGCGATGCAGCAAAAACTTCAACTCCTTCAAAAGCAGAACGTGTTGCTGCTGGACCTCCAAAAACAGCAGCTTTCCTTCTTCTGACTGTTTCTTTTGATGTTTCTCAGCACTGAACCACTATTGACAACTCCACATAGATGAAGGTTTGGACCGATCATCAACGGATGAATCGCATAAACCTGGACTCAACTATATTCAGAAACCACTTTAAGAAATGAAGGCAGCTTGTAGGGTTGCGAGGGACACTTGGGCCTCCAGATGCTGCGGCACCATCTCCAACACCTTGCTGCAGCTTTCTGTCGCCGCCTCCATGTGGCCCAGAGCCTTCAGACACTCAGCAGCACAGAGGCAGAGAAGCTAGAACCTGATTCATATCCTGGAAAGGGGCCAAAGAACTGTCACTTTGTTGTCAAACATGTAGTAGCATTTTTTCAGATCTTCTCCAGTGCTCTACTCTTGGACAACTGTTTTTTTCTTGACATGGCCCAAGTCTCCACTTTCCATTTCTGAACTCAACCCATACCAAACCCAGAAAGACCAGATGGAATTCCTCAAAAATCCACTGGTGGCAGAAGAGAGCAATTTCTCACCAACTCTCTCGTTAAAAACTCAAAATTTACAGCAAATTTAAACAATTTAAAGCCTAATGACATTTAAAACAAACATTTATTGCTTAATTTTCAATTTATGACAAGTTTTTCTTTCTTGATTAGAGCTCAAATTTGCTCATTAGTGCGGTTTTCTTTGATTGGCAGGGGGGCCAACTAAAATAAAAACTCACTTTGTCCTGCCCCCAATACTATTTGTGGAAGTGGGCGGGATAAAGTACCACCCCGCCCACTTCAAACTTCATGTCTTTCAGTTCAGAATGCAAATCATGAGATTATTGGTCCTCTGTGTACATTCCTATGAGCTGAGCCTCATTTCTATACAGTCTCTCAAACAAATAAGTAAACAGGATTTCTAATTTCATAAATATTGAACAGTTTGACTTTTTATTAAATGCAGGGAAGGTATTGTGTACATATGTAGTCCAGTTTGACATAATATTGTTTTCTGGACTAAAGTCAGACTAAAGAAGTGTTATGGTGCCTGTCAGTCTCCTCCCCCTCCCCCTCCTGCTCTGCACCTGACTCCACCAGCTGGGACCTATTCACCTAATCACCTGCTTCAGCTCTTAAGGAGACTCAGCCTCAGTATTCGACGCCAGTTCGTTGCCCCTTATGGTGACTAAACCTGGTCTCAGTCTAAGTTCACGTGTTCAAGTCTTGCCTCTTTTCTAACTGATCTTTCCCTGCCTCAGGATTCCAGCCTTCAATTGTCTCCTGTGTGGAAGTCAGTCCGAGCCCTCCAGAAGCCCTGTGAAAACTTCAAGCTCAGTAAAGCCGCTCTACTACCTCCAGCCACGCCACAAGCCACTGTCCTCGCCAGCTTCTTACCAAGCCATCACCATCTCTCCTGGAAAGAAAATAAAATCTCTTCCTTAACTCTCACCTACCATTGTCCTCATTCTGGGTTACAGCATCTGGGTCTGTCCATCCTACAAGTCATGACAGAACGAACTGGCCAAACTCCTGACCCAGCTGACCCAGAAGGACTCCGCCACGCAGTTAACCAGCAAAGAGCTTTCCTGGAACTGCACTCCAACGCCATTTCTCGCATGTCTAAAATTCAAGAGGATCTACTTTCACGACTCAATGGTATGATGCAAAAATTGACGGATTTATCTGGACAAATGTCTAACTCTGTCACCACAGCAACTCTTCCTACTTCCGGTAACACTTCCACTAACCCTCCCGTTCCGACCCCGGAAAACTTCCGCCTGCAACCAGAGCCATTCTACGGCGACGTAGAAGCATGCAGCGGGTTCCTCCTGCAATGTCAGCTTCTGTTTCATCAAGCTCTCAGGTATTACTCTTCTGATCCCAGCAAGATCACTCTCATTGTTAACTGTCTGAGAAATAAAGCCTTGCAGTGGGCCCAAGCTTTTCTGGCAGCCAATCCCATAACCCACCTTCCGTTTGAACGCTTCATCAATGAGTTTCGTTTAGTGTTTGACCAACCAAAGAAAAAAGAAGAAGCTACCAGGAAACTCCTTGCTCTCAGGCAACATAATCGCTCCGTCAGAGACCACGTCATTGACTTCAGAATCCTGGCGGTGGAGGCCTGCTGGTCGGACCCGGCGCTTCACGGCGTCTTCTATCAATCCCTCAATGAATCCATAAAAGATCACCTCTGCATGCAACCTGAAACCAGCAACTTTGAGGAACTAGTCTCCGCTGCCCTGCGCTCAGACACCCGCCTTCGGGAGCGCCAACACGAAAGACTTCATCAGGCACGTAAGACTCCTAAACCCGTGCAACCTGCTGCTGACGCTCTTTTTCTCCCTGCCTGTGCTCCAGAACGATCACACAGCTCTCATGAGGAGCCCATGCAGATTGGCCTCTCGAAAATCTCCGCTGAAGAACGCAAAAGACGCAGGGAGGATGGTGCGTGTTTTTTTACTGCGGAAACCAAGGACACCAGGTATATCAATGCAAAATGCGTTTAAACTCCAGAACCTTTCCGCTAGAAAACAGGCCGCGTACGGGTGCTTCTATTATCTCTGCTAAAGACTTTCTTTTTCTCCCTGTCAAGTTATGTAATCGTTCCAATGTTGCCAACCTTCAGGCCCTTATTGATTCTGGCGCTGAACACAGCCTCCTGGATCACAGTATTGTTTCCCGTCTCTCGCTCCCTGTAGAGAAGCTTGACTCTCCAGTTAGAGCTGCCGGTTTGGGAGGACAACATCTCTCCCTCATTACCCATCGCACTAAACCCGTACTGCTTATCACCTCAGGTAATCATAGAGAAGACATCCAATTCTTCATTACTCACACCCCCCACACTCCCGTGGTTTTAGGGTTCTCATGGCTTAAGAAACACAACCCACAGTTCGATTGGGCTAATCCCCGTATCATAAACTGGAGTGAGCTATGTCTGGCTAACTGTCTCCGCTCTGCTGTTCCCTCCATTGCAAATCATGCTAGCAGTCAGTCGGAAGACATTGACCTCAGTAATGTTCCTGAGTGTTATCACGATCTCTGTTCAGTTTTTAGTAAGTCCAAGGCCGGCTCCCTACCCCCTCATAGACCCTACGACTGCGCCATCCAGCTATTAGACGGTGCCACCTTACCCAAGGGGAGGTTATTTAATCTGTCTGGTCCCGAGAAAGTTGCCATGGAAAAATATATCCAGGAGGCACTTTCTTCGGGACACATTCGTCCCTCTTCATCTCCCGCAGGGGCTGGTTTTTTTTTTCGTTGAGAAAAAAGATAAATCCCTGAGACCTTGCATTGATTATCGCAAGCTTAACCAGATCACTATAAAAGATAAATACTCCTTGCCTCTCATTAGCTCGATTTTCGACTCCATCCAAGAAGCCCGTATGTTTTCGAAACTCGATCTCCGCAACGCTTACCACCTTGTACGTATCAAAGAGGGTGACGAATGGAAAACTGCTTTCACCACCCCATTAGGTCACTATGAGTATCTGGTCATGCCCTTTGGGTTAACCAACGCCCCTGCCGTCTTCCAACGTCTCGTCAATGACGTCCTCAGGGATTTCCTGAACCAGTTCGTTTTTGTTTACCTTGACGATATTCTAATCTACTCCAGGGACATCGCCCAACACAAGAAACACGTCAGATCTGTGTTACAGAGGTTGTCCGAAAACCAACTGTTCGTCAAGGCCGAAAAATGCGCATTTCACACCACCTCTGTTCCATTCTTAGGTTACATTTTTGAGGCTGGCAGCATCCGGCCAGACCCTGGTAAAATTGAAGCCGTGTCCCAATGGGAACCACCGACCACGCGCAAAAAATTACAGCAATTTCTGGGCTTCGCCAATTTTTATAGGCGCTTCATTAGAAATTATAGCTCCATTGCTGCTCCGCTCACTCAACTCACATCCACTGCTAAACCCTTCATCTGGAACACCACCGCTCAAGCCGCCTTCGACCAACTTAAGAAACTGTTTGTTTCCGCCCCCATCTTAATTCAGCCCGACTCCAACAGGCAGTTTATTGTGGAGGTCGACGCCTCGGACTCTGGGGTTGGGGGGGTTCTATCTCAAAGGGAGGAGGGCACGAACAAGCTTAAACCCTGTGCCTTCTTTTCTAAGAAGCTTTCCCCGGCGGAGAGGAACTATGATGTAGGCAACCGGGAGCTACTCGCCATCAAGTTAGCTCTCGAAGAATGGCGTCACTGGCTGGAGGGAGCGGCTCACCCCTTCATTGTTTGGACTGACCACAAAAACCTCGCTTATCTCCGTTCTGCCAAGAGACTTAATTCTCGTCAGGCCCGTTGGTGTTTATTCTTCGACCGCTTTAATTTCACCATCACTTACCGACCAGGATCTTGCAACATCAAACCGGATGCCCTGTCACGCAAATATTGCTCATCTGAGAGCACCTCCATCACCAACATCCTGCCTTCCACCTGTGTGGTGGGGAACCTGACTTGGGACATCGAGGCCAGAGTGATCCAAGCCCAAGGTGAGGAACCTAACCATCCTGTTCCCCCTAACGGCACCCTTTATGTTCCCAGTTCCCTGAGGTCAGACGTCATAACCTGGGCCCATTCTTCCTGCATCGCCTGCCATGGGGGAGTCCAACGTACCCTCAACCTCATCCGCAGACGTTTCTATTGGCCCACCATGAACAGAGACGTCAGGGAGTATGTGGCCGCATGTCCCGTCTGCGCTCGCTCAAAGTCTGCTCACTCGCCACCGTCGGGGTTACTCCAGCCTTTACCCACGCCCAGTTGACCGTGGTCCCATATCGCCGTGGATTTTGTCTCCCTGATTCTCAAGGTCACACAGTTATATTCACGGTTATCGACCGTTTTTCTAAGTTCTGTCACTTCATTTCACTCCATCAGCTCCCCACGGCCTCTGAAACCGCAGACATTCTGGTCCAGCACATCTTCAGACATCACGGCATCCCATCGGACATTGTATCTGATCGCGGACCACAGTTCATCTCCCAGGTGTGGAAGGCCTTCTGCTCTGCTCTGGGAGCCACAGTCAGTCTCACGTTAGGTTACCATCCTCAGTCCAACGGCCAGGCTGAACGTGCTAATCAAGAGCTGGAAGCCTCTCTCCGCTGCCTAGCAGCTGATAATCCTTCTGACTGGTCAAAATACCTGGTTTGGGTCGAATATGGACACAACTCACATCTTTCTTCCGCCACAGGAATTTCCCCGTTTGAGGCATCCCTCGGGTTCTCTCCACCGCTGTTCCCGTCCCACGAACTCGACCTGGCTGTGCCCTCGGTGCAAGACCACCTCCAGCGATGTCAACGCGTTTGGCAACAGACCAAGGCAGCTCTCACCCGCACAAAGGAGAGCAACTGCCGGACGGCGAACCGTCACAGGGTGGTGGGACCCGACTATCGACTCGGACAGAAGGTATGGCTGTCAGCTAGGAACATCCCTATTCAGGCCACATCTCGCAAGCTCGCCCCCAGGTACATCGGTCCGTACACCATTGACAAGATCATTAACCCCTCCTGTGTCCGCCTCAAACTCCCGGCCGCCCTCAAGATTCATCCTTCCTTCCATCCATCCATCCATCCATCCATCTTCCTCCGCTTATCCGGGACCGGGTCGCGGGGGCAGCAGACTGAGCAGAGATGCCCAGACTTCCCTCACCCCAGCCACTTCCTCCAGCTCCTCTGGGGGGACCCCGAGACGTTCCCTGGCCAGCCGAGAGACGTAGTCTCTCCAGCATGTCCTGGGTCTTCCCCGGGGCCTCCGCCCAGTGGGACATGCCCGGAACACCTCTCCAGGGAGGCGTCCAGGAGGCATCCGGACTAGATGCCCGAGCCACCTCAACTGGCTCCTTTCGATGTGGAGGAGAAGCGGTTCTACTCCGAGCTCTCCGCGGGTGACCGAGCTTCTCACCCTATCTCTAAGGGAGCGCCCAGCCACCCTGCGGAGGAAGCTCATTTCAGCCGCTTGTATTCGGGACCTCGTTCTTTCGGTCATGACCCATAGCTCATGACCATAGGTGAGTACTGGAACGTAGATCGACCGGTAAATTGAGAGCTTTGCTTTTCGGCTCAGCTCTCTCTTCACCACGACGGACCGATAGAGCGACCGCATAACTACGGACGCCGCTCCGATCCGCCTGTCAATCTCACGCTCCGATCTTCCCTCACTCGTGAACAAGACCCCAAGGTATTTAAACTCCTCCACCTGGGGCAAGGACACTCCACCCACCGAGAGATGGCAAACTACCTTTCTCCGGTCAAGGACCATGGCCTCAGATTTAGCGGCGCTGACCCTCATCCCAGCCGCTTCACACTCGGCCGCAAACCGCCCCAATGCACGCTGGAGGTCCCGGTTCGATGAAGCCAACAGGACAACATCATCTGCAAAAAGCAGAGAGGAAATCCTGTGGTCCCCAAACCAGATCCCTTCCGGCCCCTGGCTGCGCCTAGAAATTCTGTCCATAAAAACTATGAACAGAACCGGTGATAAAGGGCAGCCCTGCCGGAGTCCAACGTGGACCGGGAACAGGTCTGACTTACTGCCGGCTATGCGGACCAAGCTCCTACTCCGGTCATACAGAGACCGGACAGGCCTCAGTAAGGCTCCCCCGGACCCCATACTCCCAGAGCACCCCCCACAGGATGCCACGGGGGACGCGGTCGAACGCCTTCTCCAAATCCACAAAACACATATGGACTGGATGAGCGAACTCCCACAAACCCTCCAGCACCCTAGATAGGGTGTAGAGCTGGTCCACTGTTCCACGACCAGGACGGAAACCGCACTGTTGTTCCTGAATCCGAGGTTCGACTATCGGACGGACTCTCCTCTCCAGTACCCTGGCATAGACTTTCCCAGGGAGGCTGAGGAGTGTAATTCCCCTATGGTTGGAACACACCCTCCGGTCCCCCTTCTTAAAGAGGGGAACCACCACCCCTGTCTGCCAGTCCAGTGGTACGGTTCCCGACAGCCACGTGATGCTGCAGAGACGTGTCAGCCAAGACACTCCCACAGCATCCAGAGACTTGAGGTGCTCAGGGCGGACTTCATCCACCCCCGGGGCCTTGCCACCGAGGAGCTCGTTGACTACCTCAGTGACTTCAGCCCAGGTAATAGACAGCCCCACCCCAAAGTCCTCATTCTCCACTTCTTCAAAAGAAGACGTGTCAGTGGGATTGAGGAGATCCTCGAAGTACTCCTTCCACCGCCCGACAATGTCCCCAGTCGAAGTCAACAGCTCCCCACCTGCACTGAAAACGGTGCCTGTGGAGAACTGCTTTCCCCTCCTGAGTCGCCGGATGGTTTGCCAGAATTTCTTCGAGGCCAACCGATAGTCCTTCTCCATGGCCTCACCGAACTCCTCCCAGGACCGAGTTTTCGCCTCCGCAACAGTCCGGGCCGCAGCTCGCTTAGACTGCCGGTACCTGTCAGCTGACTCTGGAGTCCCGCAGGCCAGCCAGGCCTGGTAGGACTCCTTCTTCAGCTTGACGGCATCCCTTACTTCCGGTGTCCACCACCGGGTTCTGGGGTTACCGCCGCGACAGGCACCAGAGACCTTGCGACCACAGCTCCGAGCAGCAGCAGAGACAATGGAGGCGGAAAACATGGTCCACTCTGACTCAATGTCCCCAACCTCCCTCGGTACCTGTTTGAAGTTCTCCCGGATGTGGGAGTTAAAGACTTCCCTGACGGAGGGCTCAGCCAGACGTTCCCAGCAGACCCTCACAGTACGTTTGGGTCTTCCAAGTCTTTCCGGCCTCCTTCCCCGCCAGCGAATCCAACTCACCACCAGGTAGTGATCGGTGGACAGCTCCGCCCCTCTCTTCACCCGAGTGTCCAAGACACAGGGCCGAAGGTCACCTGAAACAACTACAAAGTCGATCATTGACCTCCTGCCTAGGGCGTCCTGATGCCAGGTGTATTGATGGACACCCTTGTGCTCGAACATGGTGTTCGTTATGGACAAACTATGACGAGCACAGAAGTCCAATAACAAAACACCACTCGGGTTCAGATCAGGGGGGGCGTTCCTACCAATCACACCCCTCCAGGTGCCACTGTCATTGCCCACGTGGGCATTGAAGTCCCCCTGGAAGACAATGGAGTCCCCCGTTGGGGCACTTTCCAGTACCCCTTCGAGAGACACCAAGAAGGCCTGGTACTCCGAACTGCTGTTCGGCCCGTAAGCCGAAACCACAGTTAGAGACCTGTCCCCCACCCGGAGGCGGAGGGACATGACCCTCTCGTCCACCGGGGTGAACTCCAACACTTGGCGGCTGAGCTGGGGGGCTCACGAGTTAGCCCACGCCAGCCCGCCGCCTCTCACCTTGGGCAACTCCAGAGTGGTAGAAAGTCCAACCCCTCTCTATGGACTGAGTTTCAGAGCCCAGGCTATGTGTGGAGGTGAGCCCGACTATATCTAGACGGTATCTCTCAACCTCTCGCACCAGCTCAGGCTCCTTCCCTCCCAGAGAGGTGACATTCCATGTCCCAAAAGCCAGGTTCCATGATCGGGGTTTGGGCCGCCGAGGCACCCGCCCTCGACTGCCACCCAAACCACATTGCACCGGCCCCTTTTGAGGTCTCCTACGGGTGGTGGGCCCATGGGAGAGTGGTCCCACGTCGCTCCTTCGGGCTGTGCCCCGGCCACCAGGCGCTCGCCTGCGAGCCCCGACCCTGGGCCTGTCTCCAGAGTGGGGCCCCGGTGACGCCAATCCGGACGACGTAATCGGGTCCTTGTTGTTTCTTTTCATCAGGGGTTTCTGATCTCTCAAATAAAGCCTGTGTTGGACAGCACCTTGTGCCCGCCTTCCGCTTCCCCACCTCCCGCCTGTATCATTGACGGCGCTCCAGCTTACACGGTCAGTCGCATCCTTGATGTTCGGCGGCGGGGTCGCGGCCATCAGTTCCTTGTCGACTGGGAGGGGTACGGCCCTGAGGAGCGCTCCTGGGTCTCCCGCTCCCTCATTTTGGACCACACCCTCATCACGGATTTCTACCGTGCCCACCCGGATCGCCGCCCTGGACCGCCTGGAGGCGGTCGTTGAGGGGGGGGTACTGTTATGGTGCCTGTCAGTCTCCTCCCCCTCCCCCTCCTGCTCTGCACCTGACTCCACCAGCTGGGACCTATTCACCTAATCACCTGCTTCAGCTCTTAAGGAGACTCAGCCTCAGTATTCGACGCCAGTTCGTTGCCCCTTATGGTGACTAAACCTGGTCTCAGTCTAAGTTCACGTGTTCAAGTCTTGCCTCTTTTCTAACTGATCTTTCCCTGCCTCAGGATTCCAGCCTTCAATTGTCTCCTGTGTGGAAGTCAGTCCGAGCCCTCCAGAAGCCCTGTGAAAACTTCAAGCTCAGTAAAGCCGCTCTACTACCTCCAGCCACGCCACAAGCCACTGTCCTCGCCAGCTTCTTACCAAGCCATCACCATCTCTCCTGGAAAGAAAATAAAATCTCTTCCTTAACTCTCACCTACCATTGTCCTCATTCTGGGTTACAGCATCTGGGTCTGTCCATCCTACAAGTCATGACAAGAAGTCGTTTTTGATTTCTGAAGGGATTTAACTCAAGACAAGACGAATATTCAGTAACATTTGATCAGGTTTAAGAACAATAGAAAAAGCAAAGGAAAAAAAAATACCACAAATATTTTAACTCTATAGGAGTTCTAGTTTAATGTATTAGCCTATCATAAACTAAAGCGGGAATTTCTCTTTCATTTTTACTTCTAATGAATTTAGATGAGATTTAAAAATAAAAATCAAATGCTCGTAATAAAGTTTTATTTACATTTACAAATATTAATAAATCACTAGGAACTAAATCAAATATAACCAGAGATTACTCCAAAAAGTGTTTGTAGTTTTTCCAACACCAACAGTAAAAATCCTCCCAAAAACTTAAAGATGCATTCATAAAACAAATGATCTATTATATTATCACCAAAAGCTCATTTGTTTTCTTGCCTCTTTTTTCAGTGCAGCATTACATCAGATCTAAACACTAAATAAACAACATACTTGACCTATCAAAGGGAAGGGAAGGGGAAGACATGAAATAAAAATGTCTACAATGCAAAAAATAGCTTTACATTATTAACATGCACTGAATATACAAAAGGAACAATCAACCCACCTTTAACAAAACACCACAGCAGAAGACGGAGAAAAAATTAACAAAAACGAGCAGCTGCTAACGGAAAGGGAATTTTCTTACTACCTGATGTGACGTGAAACTTTACCTTGATAAACATTGTTGTCATTTTTTATCGAAATAATACAAAAAAAATGATTTTGGACTGTTTCATGTATTTAAAATGTCCACATAAAGAAAACTAATAAATAACTTTAAAACATCATACATTATTGGTTTTATATTTAGTCCCTTTCTGTTAGAAGCTGTGTCTCCACTTTCGTTGTTGTGTTTCTAGATTTCTTCATTTGTACCAAGACTGTTTTTGTTATTTGGTATTTGGTAATTCGCACCCTTTGTGTTTCAGTATTTGTTCATCTGTTCCAAGATTGTTTTTAGTGCTTCATGATTTGTTAGTTTGTACCAGATTTGTTGTTGGTTATAACTTAAATGTAAATGTGTCTTGCACCCCGTAATGCCGCCTGGATTTCGCACACGCCACCGGTACGGATTGGATACCAATTTCTGCCTTTCCCTGCAACTGTGATCAGATTTGTTGAAGAATAGTGACATGCATGTGTTGTGAGATGAGTGTGTGTGTGTGCTGAAACCAGGGTGTCTGATCTCGTATGCTGCAGGAAGGGGGGGGGGGGGGTGAGTGTGTGGAGCGCATAGGCGCGCAGTCAGTCACCCTTTTTGGAGTCAAGAAAAAAAGTAATTAAGAAAGTTTATCTTAAAGAACTTGGACTTTTTTTTTGTTTAACCCAATCTGGAGGCTATGAGGGTTCTAATGAGGAAGTGAACCCTGAAGGAAGATCTCCCTTGCGGCCTCCGACCACAGTCAGAGATCGTACCCCCCCCCCCCCCCCCCCAGGGAGGAGGGCCACACAGTTTGAGAACATACAAAATAAATGTTCCTTTATTTAATTTATTTATACTTTGCATAAAGGATTATTCACTCTGTACATGTTTTCCCTGCCAGGATTCTTTCTCAAATATTTCCCAGGCAACAGTGCTCAATATTTGGCTGAGAGATCCATTTAACACAGCAGCTGCTGATTTGAGCTCTACTGAGGAGGATCAATTCATTGAAATCACGTCAGACTCCACCCTGAGGATGAAGTTTACAGCACAAACACTCCCTGAATTCTGCTGGGTGTGGTGAGGGAGCATCTTTTAATAGGGTAGAAGGCTGTGGACATACTGTTTCCATATTACGTCCTATCTTTCTGAGATTTTCTACTGTTGCCACTTTGAAAACAAAGAACAGAGCTAGGCTCAATATTGAGCATGACCTGAGAGTTGCAGTAACAAACTTGCAACCTGGTTTTGAAAAGATGTGCAGCACAAAGCAGGCATATTGCAGCCATTGACACACTTTTTTGTTTCTTTTTTGATCCTTGAAGCCAGTGGTAAGACTCTTGCAGAAGTGTTAATCAAATATGGCACGTACCGAGGCGATGCTCTGTCCCCACTACTGTTCTGGATATGACTTTACACCCTCAGCCAAATTGTCAATAGGACTTGCTATGGACAAAGTCAACATAGAAAGAACAATAGCTGACATTGAGGACAGTTATAAGTACCTTGGAACTCCTCAGGAAAATGGCAACCTGGAGCCGGCAACAAGGCAAGTCGTAACAGCCAAATACCTCCAACGAGTAAAGGCCCGTACACACCAGGACCAATTTTGCGCGCGATATTCACAGACGTTTAACGCCTCGTGACTAAACAAAGGGCACCAATGTGAGTGTGCACACCGACGCGAAAAACGCCACGCTTAAAAGCGTCATTTTTTAAAAAAACGCCTCGGGTTCGTTTTTTTGGTTTGACGCGCCGCGTCAAAAACTATACGACCAATGAGAATGGCGCTTTTGGACACGTGTCTGGAGCTTCTGAAGTTACAGTAAAACACAACTTGCTGAGCACACATACGTCACGGCGAAGAAGATATACGCCAAGTAGCGTCTACACTGCCGCGAAGAAATAAGACGAAGAAGATGCACTCACTGCCGGACATTCTAAAATATCCCCGAAAACGCTCATGATACATCTTCAGCTCTTGTACCAGTTGATAAAACTCCCCATGTTCTTCTCTTCTCGTAACTATGGGATATACCCAAAATCGACATCTTTTCCGGCGTCTTTCATCATTCAACAGAACAATAATTTCTTCATCGCTGGAACTGGAGCTAGAGCTACTGGTGCTGGAAATATTGATCTTTTCTTTGTTTGATTCTGACAAGCGCGTAAATACTTGCTCTCTTTTTCTGAGTGAAAAGCGACTTTAAGAAGCGTAAAGTTGCGCAGCGCCACCTTGTGTACAGGGGGGGTTTCTGTTTTACATTAAGCGCCATCTAACGTCAGGGAATGAAATTGCATGTTCGCTCGGCTCATCGTCAGCGAAAATCGTGTGAACACAAAAAACGTGGCGAAAAACGCTGACGAAAAACGCTGGCGAAAAACGCTGGCGAAAAACGCTGGCGAAAAACGCTGGCGAATATTTGCCCGGTGTGTACAGGCCTTAAGGAAAATCCTGAGAAGCCAAATCAATGGCAAGAACAAGACCCTGGCAGTAAACTGTTACACACTGCCAGTTATCAGATACCCTGCAGGAATAATAAGATGGCCAAAGGAAGAGATACAGCCCACAGATGTTAAGACGCGAAAGCTCCTCTCCAACATGGAGGGTTCCATCTCAAGAGACTGTATGCTAGCCATAAGGAAGGAGGGCAAGGACTAGTTAGCATGGAAGCCACTATCCTGGATGAAACATTCAAGATGCATGAAAACATCAAGGACAAAGCCCCAACTGACAGTGTGCTCAATAATGTCTCAGACGATGGAGTGCAGAGGATGCTGTGCTGGAGGACAGATCGTCATGGGGGGACAAACCCCTGCATGGGATGTACCACCGGACCATTACTGAAGTGGCTGATATTAAGAAGTCCTACCAATGGCTAGAAAGGGCTGGCCTACAGGACAGCACTGAAGCGCTCATCCTGGCAGCTCAGGAACCAGCCCTGAGCACCAGAGCCAAAGAGGCTCAGATCTACCACACCAGACAAGACCCAAGGTGTAGGCTATGCAAAGAGGCACCTGGAACAATCCAGCACATAACTGCAGGGTGTAAGATGCTTGCAGGGAAAACATACACAATCAAGTGGCTGGAATAATATACAAAAACATGTTTGGAGAATCTAAACTGGAAACCCCAAGTCAGAGTCTCAAACAGCTTCAAAAGTGGTACAGAATGGAGAGCAAAGATCCTGTGGGACTTCCACATACTGACAGGATGGTAATGGTGAACCAAACTGACATTGCAGTGGAAAAAGAACAGAGGAAAGCTGTTGTGGAGGATGTGGTAGAATCAAGTGATGGGAACATCAGGAAGAAGGAACATGAGAAACTAGAGAAATACCAGGGGGTACTCCAGGTGGACTTCATCCACTCCCTGTGCCTTGCCGCTTGTGTGTGTGTATATACCTGTACATACATGTATATGTATGTACACACACGATGAGTTAATGTGTGTGTACATACATATATAGTACAGACCAAAAGTTTGGAAACACATTCTCATCCAAATGAATAGGAAGGTGTCTGTACTGTACATGTATGTATACACACACACACACACACACACACACACACACACACACACACACACATTAACTCATTTCTGTGATTCACATGTTCAGTTTGATTTCTATTCTCTCACACAACCCTCTGCATTTATCCGGACTTGGGACCGGCACAAGTGGGCACTGGATTGTTCCCCCTTGTGGTTGCATTACACATTCAAGCCATCATTCACTCATTCATTCCTTTATTTATCCATTCATTCATCCAGCCCATCACAACCACACACACTCTGTTTTTTTTCTTTCCTTTTTTCTTTTTTTTAAACATTTTTTATTTACTCATAGTAAACCTAAATAACAAATAAAAAACAAAACTTTTTTTTAAACTTTTTTCTCTTTTAACAAAACACAACAACATTGCTAATAATTACATTTTAGGGTGAACCTGAGCAACATCGGAAAACCCCACAAACATTAATCAAAACTTTTATTTTTTATTTTTTTTATCTTTTAACAAAACACAACAACATTAATAAATGAATACAATATTTTTTTAAGGGCGAACCTGAGCACCAAGAGAAAACCCGAACAGATTTAACATAAAAAAGGCTTAGTTCTTCATCTATTAACAATAAAAAAAATGATAATGATGAAGATTTTTTTTAAGGGCGAACCTGAGCACCAGGAGAAAACCCACACAGATTTAACATAAAAAAGGCTTAGTTCTTCATCTATTAACAATAAAAAAAATGATAATGATGAAGATTTTTTTAAGGGCGAACCTGAGCACCAGGAGAAAACCCACACAGATTTAACACAAAAAAATTAAAAAAAAGTATTTTTTCTTCATTTATTAACAATAAAACAAAATGTATATTAATAAAACATTTTTTAAGGGCAAATTTGAGCACCAGGAGAAAATCTGAAAAGATCAAACACAAATAAAAAAAATAGGTTTTGTTCTTCATCTCTTAACAATTAAAAAAAAGATAAATGATGAATATTTTTTTTAAGGGTGAACCTGAGCACCAGGAGAAAACCCAAGTTTGTTTTGGCTAAAATCTAGATTTCCAGTCTATTTTTATTCTGGCGTTTGCTTGCTGGTGTGAGAGCCTTTTTAAATCTTCTCCACACAGAAATCCTCTGACCATGAGAAGACTCATCTTCCTCTTCATCTGACATTTCTTTCTGGTCATCTGAAGTTTCTTCCTCATCATCTGAAGTTTTTTCTTCTTCATCTGACGTTTCGTCCTCATCATCTGAAGTTTCTTCTTCATCTGACGTTTCCTCTTCAGTCAGTCCAGAATCAGTAGACAGAGAGGTGAGCGAGTCACTGTCTTGATCATCCACAGATGGACTTTGAAGCAGATGTTCAAAGGCCTCTGCAGTTTCTGTCAACCTTTCATCTGGGATGACCACAGGAGTGTCGCTCTTGTACTTGCGCCAACTTGCAGGTGTGAGAGCCTTCTTGAATCTCCTCCACAAGGAGATCTTTTCTTTTTTGGGTGGCTCTGGTTGACTGAAAGCGTCTGCTTCTTCTCTCAGAGGTCCAGACACAACTGATTCCTCTGTTTCAGGGTCTTTCTCACTGATAAAGGTCCATGGCAGTCCTAAGGCAGTTTTGTCTGTTGTCTCCTCAAGTTTGGCCTTGACTGCACTCCTTCGTTTGGCCAGACGAGTCCTTACAAGGACTGGTTTACAGATCCTCTGTTTTTTGATGGGAGGACATTCTGTTGTGTCCATCTCCATAGGTCTCCTGCGCTTTCTGGAAGGTTCTGCAGTCACTGGTTGTTCAGAAGCAAACACTTGGTCTGAAACTTGGACTTGGACTGGAGCCTGGTCCAAGTTTCGGTCGGTTTCCTCTGTGTTTATTTGATCCACACTGCTGTTGTCTGGAGTTTTTTGGTCAGCCAGAGGTGCGCTGACTGGTTCGCAGGTTTCCAGTTCCTCCGGGGCAGGAATTTTCTTTCCCTTCTTATTTTTACGCTTCTTGCGTTTCTTGGAAGGTTCTGGAACTGCTTGTGGGTCTGAAACTGTAACATCCAATGATGCATCTTTTGTCACATTCTCAGATCTTTCCAGTTGTGGGACACTCTCTTCAAGCAAACCCTCGGTTTGGCCAGCACACTCCACAGGTTGGACAGATGCTTGCAGTGTTGTCATTTCCTCAGAAAGCTCCCTAGCAACATTTTCCCTAGATTCTGTGACAGTCTCTTGGGGAAAGCACTCTGCTGCTGGTGAGTCGGTTTCCTCTGTGTTTATTTGATTCAGACTGATGTTTTCTGGAGTTTTTTGGTCAGCCAGAGGTGCGCTGACTGGTTTGCAGGTTTCCAGTTCCTCCGGGGCAGGAATTTTCTTTCCCTTCTTATTTTTACGCTTCTTTCGCTTCTTGGAAGGTTCAGGTACTGCTTGTGGGTCTGAAACTGTAACATCCAATGATGCATCTTTTGTCACATTCTCAGATCTTTCCGGTTGTGGGACACTCTCTTCAAGCAAACCCTCGGTTTGGCCAGCACACTCCACAGGTTGGACAGATGCTTGCAATGTTGTCATTTCCTCAGAAAGCTCTGCCACCTGGGACTCAAGTTGGTTCGCCAGTGTCATCTCCAACTGCAATTTTGTACACAGTTGATGCTTGAAGCTGGCCTGTTCCTCCAGATCCTGCTTGACTTTTTGGGCTTTTGCCTTCATCAACCGTTTGCAATGTTGGAGTTCTTTTTCACGTCTTTGTCTGAGTCGGCGTTTTTCTTCCAAGGCCACTTCCATGTCTTGCAGCAACTCCCAGTGCAGGACACAGCTCTCCTCAGTGGCAATTCTTCTCTGTTTCAGTTCAGATAACTGCTCATTCCTGTCGTACAGTTTATTCAGTAAAAGGTCCCGTTCTCGGATCAGAGCAGACAAATCCTTTTTGACAGACGGGCCTTTTGGTTTTTCCTCATCAGACATTTTCTGAACTTGTGGAACCTCTGGAGGTTTGGTTTCAGAGGCCACAGGTTTAGTCGATTTGCCCTTTTTTTTTCATGTTTCTGAGGTGTAAGTCGTAAATGAAAAAATGAAATGAAGTGAAAATGTAAATGTGAGAACCGATTTAAAACCACTATGTGTGAAATCTCTTGAGATCTTTGAGTCTCTGTTGAGTTCTGAAACAGGACTCTTGACTTATATTTAAGAACTTTTTGGCCACTGCCCAGTGATGTCATTTGATGATGTAATTACATCAAATGATGTCAAACGACGTAATGTGACGTCAAATGACATCATTGTGTCTTTCATCACAGATGATGTCATTTGACGTCATTGTGTCTTTCATTGGGGATGAAAGAGCCGACTCCTACTCAGGAGAACCAAAGCATTTAGCCAATTAGCCGAGGCCTGTACCATTACTTGAAATTTAGAAGGGGGGGGGGGGGGGTGACCGTAGTGGTATAGTCCATGTAAACACGTGGAGACTCGTATTGAAAAGCTCGCGTGTGGGGAAACAGCAGCTTCTGGAAGCATTTTGGTGATTTTGGAGATGAAAACGCTAAGCTGGGTTCGTGAAATGAAAACCAAACTTCTGGAAAGATTTTGGAACCGCCCATCCATCCATGCGGCTGCAGGAGAGAAGACAGGTGAAATGCAGCCATGCAGATTTCCTGAAAACTGCAGGTAGACCACGTTCTTCTGCGACACAAACTGGTCTTTTCCAGACCTTAAACCTCATTTTTAGAAGCCCCAATCAAAGAACCTGTTTCTGTTTTTAAAGGTTTCTATCAGTTTGTCAATTCTAAAGTCAAGTAAAAACTAAGACTTCAATGGAAAAACCCCAAACTCTGTCAGAAGCTTTTGCTTGTTAATCAGAAGATGAAACTAAAACAATTCGGTGCTTTAACCAGAAGAGAGAAGCATTTAGCTTCATGCAGTTGTCCTGAAGTTCTTATCAATAATTTTTTTAAGCTAAATAACACAAGCAAGGTTTTTTCAAATCGTGAATGAGGAGCAGACGAAAAAACGCTGTTTGAAAACCTTTTTGTTGTGACGTAGGACCTACAACAACGAGCCACGAGCTCGAAGCATTTTGGCTTCAAAATAATAATTATTTATTTGGTGTGTAAAACATTTGATACAACCCTGTTACCAACACTGAACAAGCTAAAAAAAAAAGTCCATTATTGATTCTGAAATGGAATTCTTTTCCCATTAAGGTCATTATATTCTCTCTGAAGAACTATTTGATGTCACCTATGACTTGATTTGAAATCATTTTAACAACTTTCCAAATCTGTCTCTATCAACTTTTCAAAAACAGCATGTTTGAGAAATGAATTGAGAATTATTATTGTTTATTAAAATGATGTAGTAACAGGGTTGAAATCAGAATAACAAGGCTGAGATCTGGGCACAAGAACGTATTAAAAACACCATTTTCATTGGAGTGTGTCATTAAAGACACGCCCCTCCAGAAAAACCGACTGCTCTTTGAGGAGCAAACAACAACCATGGTTGTCATGGAGGTCACAGCATCCAGCTAGTGGTCCGGTTAGCCTTGGGTCTTCAGCAGTGTGCAGCAATGCAGCAAAAACTTCAACTCCTTCAAAAGCAGAACGTGTTGCTGCTGGACCTCCAAAAACAGCAGCTTTCCTTCTTCTGACTGTTTTTTTTGATGTTTCTCAGCACTGAACCACTATTGACAACTCCACATAGATGAAGGTTTGGACCGATCATCAACGGATGAATCGCATAAACCTGGACTCAACTATATTCAGAAACCACTTTAAGAAATGAAGGCAGCTTGTAGGGTTGCGAGGGACACTTGGGCCTCCAGATGCTGCGGCACCATCTCCAACACCTTGCTGCAGCTTTCTGTCGCCGCCTCCATGTGGCCCAGAGCCTTCAGACACTCAGCAGCACAGAGGCAGAGAAGCTAGAACCTGATTCAGATCCTGGAAAGGGGCCAAAGAACTGTCACTTTGTTGTCAAACATGTAGTAGCATTTTTTCAGATCTTCTCCAGTGCTCTACTCTTGGACAACTCTGTTTTTTTCTTGATATGGCCCAAGTCTCCACTTTCCATTTCTGAACTCAACCCATACCAAACCCAGAAAGACCAGATGGAATTCCTCAAAAATCCACTGGTGGCAGAAGAGAGCAATTTCTCACCAACTCTCTCGTTAAAAACTCAAAATTTACAGCAAAATTAAACAATTTAAAGCCTAATGACATTTAAAACAAACATTTATTGCTTAATTTTCAATTTATGACAAGTTTTTCTTTCTTGATTAGAGCTCCAATTTTCTCATTAGTGCGGTTTTCTTTGATTGGCAGGGGGGCCAACTAAAATAAAAACTCACTTTGTCCTGCCCCCAATACTATTTGTGGAAGTGGGCGGGATAAAGTACCACCCCGCCCACTTCAAACTTCATTTCTTTCAGTTCAGAATGCAAATCATGAGATTATTGGTCTTCTGTGTACATTCCTATGAGCTGAGCCCCATTTCTATACAGTCTCTCAAACAAATAAGTAAACAGGATTTCTAATTTCATAAATATTGAACAGTTTGACTTTTTATTAAATGCAGGGAAGGTATTGTGTACATATGTAGTCCAGTTTGACATAATATTGTTTTCTGGACTAAAGTCAGACTGAAGAAGTCGTTTTTGATTTCTGAAGGGATTTAACTCAAGACAAGACGAATATTCAGTAACATTTGATCAGGTTTAAGAACAATAGAAAAAGCAAAGGAAAAAAAAACACCACAAATATTTTAACTCTATAGGAGTTCTAGTTTAATGTATTAGCCTATCATAAACTAAAGCGGGAATTTCTCTTTCATTTTTACTTCTAATGAATTTAGATGAGATTTAAAAATAAAAATCAAATGCTCGTAATAAAGTTTTATTTACATTTACAAATATTAATAAATCACTAGGAACTAAATCAAATATAACCAGAGATTATTCCAAAAAGTGTTTGTAGTTTTTCCAACACCAACAGTAAAAATCCTCCCAAAAACTTAAAGATGCATTCATAAAACAAATGATCTATTATATTATCACCAAAAGCTCATTTGTTTTCTTGCCTCTTTTTTCAGTGCAGCATTACATCAGATCTAAACACTAAACAACATACTTGACCTATCAAAGGGAAGGGAAGGGGAAGACATGAAATAAAAATGTCTACAATGCAAAAAATAGCTTTACATTATTAACATGCACTGAATATACAAAAGGAACAATCAACCCACCTTTAACAAAACACCACAGCAGAAGACGGAGAAAAAATTAACAAAAACGAGCAGCTGCTAACGGAAAGGGAATTTTCTTACTACCTGATGTGACGTGAAACTTTACCTTGATAAACATTGTCATTTTTTATCAAAATAATACAAAAAAAATGATTTTGGACTGTTTCATGTATTTAAAATGTCCACATAAAGAAAACTAATAAATAACTTTAAAACATCATACATTATTGGTTTTATATTTAGTCCCTTTCTGTTAGAAGCTGTGTCTCCACTTTCGTTGTTGTGTTTCTAGATTTCTTCATTTGTACCGAGACTGTTTTTGTTATTTGGTATTTGGTAATTCGCACCCTTTGTGTTTCAGTATTTGTTCATCTGTTCCAAGATTGTTTTTAGTGCTTCATGATTTGTTAGTTTGTACCAGATTTGTTGTTGGTTATAACTTAAATGTAAATGTGTCTTGCACCCCGTAATGCCGCCTGGATTTCGCACACGCCACCGGTACGGATTGGATACCAATTTCTGCCTTTCCCTGCAACTGTGATCAGATTTGTTGAAGAATAGTGACATGCATGTGTTGTGAGATGAGTGTGTGTGTGTGCTGAAACCAGGGTGTCTGATCTCGTATGCTGCAGGAAGGGGGGGGGGGGTGAGTGTGTGGAGCGCATAGACGCGCAGTCAGTCACCCTTTTTGGAGTCAAGAAAAAAAGTAATTAAGAAAGTTTATCTTAAAGAACTTAGACTTTTTTTTTGTTTAACCCAATCTGGAGGTTCTGAGGGTTCTAATGAGGAAGTGAACCCTGAAGGAAGATCTCCCTTGCGGCCTCCGACCACAGTCAGAGATCGTACCCCCCCCCCAGGGAGGAGGGCCACACAGTTTGAGAACATACAAAATAAATGTTCCTTTATTTAATTTATTTATACTTTGCATAAAGGATTATTCACTCTGTACATGTTTTCCCTGCCAGGATTTTTTCTCAAATATTTCCCAGGCAACAGTGCTCAATATTTGGCTGAGAGATCCATTCAACACAGCAGCTGCTGATTTGAGCTCTACTGAGGAGGATCAATTCATTGAAATCACGTCAGACTCCACCCTGAGGATGAAGTTTACAGCACAAACACTCCCTGAATTCTGCTGGGTGTGGTGAGGGAGCATCTTTTAATAGAGTAGAAGGCTGTGGACATACTGTTTCCATATTACGTCCTATCTTTCTGAGATTTTCTACTGTTGCCACTTTGAAAACAAAGAACAGAGCTAGGCTCAATATTGAGCATGACCTGAGAGTTGCAGTAACAAACTTGCAACCTGGTTTTGAAAAGATGTGCAGCACAAAGCAGGCATATTGCAGCCATTGACACACTTTTTTGTTTCTTTTTTGATCCTTGAAGCCAGTGGTAAGACTCTTGCAGAAGTGTTATTCAAATATGGCACGTACCGAGGCGATGCTCTGTCCCCACTACTGTTCTGGATATGACTTTACACCCTCAGCCAAATTGTCAATAGGACTTGCTATGGACAAAGTCAACATAGAAAGAACAATAGCTGACATTGAGGACAGTTATAAGTACCTTGGAACTCCTCAGGAAAATGGCAACCTGGAGCCGGCAACAAGGCAAGTCGTAACAGCCAAATACCTCCAACGAGTAAAGGCCCGTACACACCAGGACCAATTTTGCGCGCGATATTCACAGACGTTTAACGCCTCGTGACTAAACAAAGGGCACCAATGTGAGTGTGCACACCGACGCGAAAAACGCCACGCTTAAAAGCGTCATTTTTTAAAAAAACGCCTCGGGTTCGTTGTTTTTGGTTTGACGCGTCGCGTGAAAAACTATACGACCAATGAGAATGGCGCTTTTGGACACGTGTCTGGAGCTTCTGAAGTTACACTAAAACACAACTTGCTGAGCACACATACGTCACGGCGAAGAAGATATACGCCAAGTAGCGTCTACACTGCCGCGAAGAAATAAGACGAAGAAGATGCACTCACTGACGGATATTCTAAAATATCCCCGAAAACGCTCATGATACATTTTCAGCTCTTGTACCAGTTGATAAAACTCCCCATGTTCTTCTCTTCTCGTAACTATGGGATATACCCAAAATCGACATCTTTTCCGGCGTCTTTCATCATTCAACAGAACAATAATTTCTTCATCGCTGGAACTGGAGCTAGAGCTACTGGTGCTGGAAATATTGATCTTTTCTTTGTTTGATTCTGACAAGCGCGTAAATACTTGCTCTCTTTTTCTGAGTGAAAAGCGACTTTAAGAAGCGTAAAGTTGCGCAGCGCCACCTTGTGTACAGGGGGGGTTTCTGTTTTACATTAAGCGCCATCTAACGTCAGGGAATGAAATTGCATGTTCGCTCGGCTCATCGTCAGCGAAAATCGTGTGAACACAAAAAACGTGGCGAAAAACGCTGACGAAAAACGCTGGCGAAAAACGCTGGCGAAAAACGCTGGCGAAAAACGCTGGCGAATATTTGCCCGGTGTGTACAGGCCTTAAGGCAAATCCTGAGGATCCAAATCAATGGCAAGAACAAGACCCTGGCAGTAAACTGTTACACACTGCCAGTTATCAGATACCCTGCAGGAATAATAAGATGGCCAAAGGAAGAGATACAGCCCACAGATGTTAAGACGCGAAAGCTCCTCTCCAACATGGAGGGTTCCATCTCAAGAGACTGTATGCTAGCCATAAGGAAGGAGGGCAAGGACTAGTTAGCATGGAAGCCACTATCCTGGATGAAACATTCAAGATGCATGAAAACATCAAGGACAAAGCCCCAAATGACAGTGTGCTCAATAATGTCTCAGACGATGGAGTGCAGAGGATGCTGTGCTGGAGGACAGATCGTCATGGGGGGACAAACCCCTGCATGGGATGTACCACCGGACCATTACTGAAGTGGCTGATATTAAGAAGTCCTACCAATGGCTAGAAAGGGCTGGCCTACAGGACAGCACTGAAGCGCTCATCCTGGCAGCTCAGGAACAAGCCCTGAGCACCAGAGCCATAGAGGCTCAGATCTACCACACCAGACAAGACCCAAGGTGTAGGCTATGCAAAGAGGCACCTGGAACAATCCAGCACATAACTGCAGGGTGTAAGATGCTTGCAGGGAAAACATACACAATCAAGTGGCTGGAATAATATACAGAAACATGTTTGGAGAATCTAAACTGGAAACCCCAAGTCAGAGTCTCAAACAGCTTCAAAAGTGGTACAGAATGGAGAGCAAAGATCCTGTGGGACTTCCACATACTGACAGGATGGTAATGGTGAACCAAACTGACATTGCAGTGGAAAAAGAACAGAGGAAAGCTGTTGTGGAGGATGTGGTAGAATCAAGTGATGGGAACATCAGGAAGAAGGAACATAAGAAACTAGAGAAATACCAGGGGGTACTCCAGGTGGACTTCATCCACTCCCTGTGCCTTGCCGCTTGTGTGTGTGTATATACCTGTACATACATGTATATGTTTGTACACACACGATGAGTTAATGTGTGTGTACATACATATATAGTACAGACCAAAAGTTTGGAAACACATTCTCATCCAAATGAATAGGAAGGTGTCTGTACTGTACATGTATGCACACACACACACAAACACACACACACACACACACATTAACTCATTTCTGTGATTCACATGTTCAGTTTGATTTCTATTCTCTCACACAACCCTCTGCATTTATCCGGACTTGGGACCGGCACAAGTGGGCACTGGATTGTTCCCCCTTGTGGTTGCATTACACATTCAAGCCATCATTCACTCATTCATTCCTTTATTTATCCATTCATTCATCCAGCCCATCACAACCACACACACTCTGTTTTTTTTCTTTCCTTTTTTCTTTTTTTTAAACATTTTTTATTTACTCATAGTAAACCTAAATAACAAATAAAAAACAAAACTTTTTTTTAAACTTTTTTCTCTTTTAACAAAACACAACAACATTGCTAATAATTACATTTTAGGGTGAACCTGAGCAACATCGGAAAACCCCACAAACATTAATCAAAACTTTTATTTTTTATTTTTTTTATCTTTTAACAAAACACAACAACATTAATAAATGAATACAATATTTTTTTAAGGGCGAACCTGAGCACCAAGAGAAAACCCAAACAGATTTAACATAAAAAAGGCTTAGTTCTTCATCTATTAACAATAAAAAAAATGATAATGATGAAGATTTTTTAAGGGCGAACCTGAGCACCAGGAGAAAACCCACACAGATTTAACACAAAAAAATAAAAAAAAAGTATTTTTTCTTCATTTATTAACAATAAAACAAAATGTATATTAATAAAACATTTTTTAAGGGCAAATTTGAGCACCAGGAGAAAATCTGAAAAGATCAAACACAAATAAAAAAAAAAGGTTTTGTTCTTCATCTCTTAACAATTAAAAAAAAGATAAATGATGAATATTTTTTTTAAGGGTGAACCTGAGCACCAGGAGAAAACCCAAGTTTGTTTTGGCTAAAATCTAGATTTCCAGTCTATTTTTATTCTGGCGTTTGCTTGCTGGTGTGAGAGCCTTTTTAAATCTTCTCCACACAGAAATCCTCTGACCATGAGAAGACTCATCTTCCTCTTCATCTGACATTTCTTTCTGGTCATCTGAAGTTTCTTCCTCATCATCTGAAGTTTTTTCTTCTTCATCTGACGTTTCGTCCTCATCATCTGAAGTTTCTTCTTCATCTGACGTTTCCTCTTCAGTCAGTCCAGAATCAGTAGACAGAGAGGTGAGCGAGTCACTGTCTTGATCATCCACAGATGGACTTTGAAGCAGATGTTCAACGGCCTCTGCAGTGTCTGTCAATCTTTCATCTGGGATGACCACAGGAGTGTTGCTCTTGTACTTGCGCCATCTTGCAGGTGTGAGAGCCTTCTTGAATCTCCTCCACAGGGAGATTTTTTCTTTTTTGGGTGGCTCTGGTTGACTGAAAGCGTCTGCTTCTACTCTCAGAGGTCCAGACACAACTGATTCCTCTGTTTCAGGGTCTTTCTCCCTGATAAAGGTCCATGGCAGTCCTAAGGCAGTTTTGTCTGTTGTCTCCTCAAGTTTGGCCTTGACTGCACTCCTTCGTTTGGCCAGACGAGTCCTTACAAGGACTGGTTTACAGATCCTCTGTTTTTTGATGGGAGGACATTCTGTTGTGTCCATCTCCATAGGTCTCCTGCGCTTTCTGGAAGGTTCTGCAGTCACTGGTTGTTCAGAAGAAAACACTTGGTCTGAAACTTGGACTTGGACTGGAGCCTGGTCCAAGTTTCGGTCCGTTTCCTCTGTGTTTATTTGATCCACACTGCTGTTGTCTGGAGTTTTTTGGTCAGCCAGAGGTGCGCTGACTGGTTCGCAGGTTTCCAGTTCCTCCGGAGCAGGAATTTTCTTTCCCTTCTTATTTTTACGCTTCTTGCGTTTCTTGGAAGGTTCTGGAACTGCTTGTGGGTCTGAAACTGTAACATCCAATGATGCATTTTTTGTCACATTCTCAGATCTTTCCGGTTGTGGGACACTCTCTTCAAGCAAACCCTCGGTTTGGCCAGCACACTCCACAGGTTGGACAGATGCTTGCAGTGTTGTCATTTCCTCAGAAAGCTCCTCAGCAACATTTTCCCTAGATTCTGTGACAGTCTCTTGGGGAAAGCACTCTGCTGCTGTTGAGTTGGTTTCCTCTGTGTTTATATGATCCAGACTGATGTTTTCTGGAGTTTTTTGGTCAGCCAGAGGTGCGCTGACTGGTTTGCAGGTTTCCAGTTCCTCCGGGGCAGGAATTTTCTTTCCCTTCTTATTTTTACGCTTCTTGCGTTTCTTGGAAGGTTCTGGAACTGCTTGTGGGTCTGAAACTGTAACATCCAATGATGCATCTTTTGTCATATTCTCAGATCTTTCCGGTTGTGGGTCACTCTCTTCAAGCAAACCCTCGGTTTGGCCAGCACACTCCACAGGTTGGACAGATGCTTGCAGTGTTGTCATTTCCTCAGAAAGCTCTGCCACCTGGGACTCAAGTTGGTTCGCCAGTGTCATCTCCAACTGCAATTTTGTACACAGTTGATGCTTGAAGCTGGCCTGTTCCTCCAGATCCTGCTTGACTTTTTGGGCATTTGCCTTCATCAACCGTTTGCAATGTTGGAGTTCTTTTTCACGTCTTTGTCTGAGTCGGCGTTTTTCTTCCAAGGCCACTTCCATGTCTTGCAGCAACTCCCAGTGCAGGACACAGCTCTCCTCAGTGGCAATTCTTCTCTGTTTCAGTTCAGATAACTGCTCATTCCTGTCGTACAGTTTATTCAGTAAAAGGTCCCGTTCTCGGATCAGAGCAGACAAATCCTTTTTGACAGACGGGCCTTTTGGTTTTTCCTCATCAGACATTTTCTGAACTTGTGGAACCTCTGGAGGTTTGGTTTCAGAGGCCACAGGTTTAGTCGATTTGCCCTTTTTTTTCATGTTTCTGAGGTGTAAGTCGTAAATGAAAAAATGAAATGAAGTGAAAATGTAAATGTGAGAACCGAATTAAAACCACTATGTGTGAAATCTCTTGAGATCTTTGAGTCTCTGTTGAGTTCTGAAACAGGACTCTTGACTTATATTTAAGAACTTTTTGGCCACTGCCCAGTGATGTCATTTGATGATGTAATTACATCAAATGATGTCAAACGACGTAATGTGACGTCAAATGACATCATTATGTCTTTCATCACAGATGATGTCATTTGACGTCATTGTGTCATTCATTGGGGATGAAAGAGCCGACTCCTACTCAGGAGAACCAAAGCATTTAGCCAATTAGACGAGGCCTGTACCATTACTTGAGATTTGGAAGGGGGGGGGGGACCGTAGTGGTATAGTCCAGGTAAACACGTGGAGATTCGTATTGAAAAGCTCGCGTGTGGGGAAACAGCAGCTTCTGGAAGCATTTTGGTGATTTTGGAGATGGAAACGCTAAGCTGGGTTCGTGAAATGAAAACCAAGCTTCTGGAAAGATTTTGGAACCGCCCATCCATCCATGCGGCTGCATGAAACTAAAACAAATCGGTGTTTTAACCAGAAGAGAGAAGCATTTAGCTTCATGCAGTTGTCCTGAAGTTCTTATCAATAATTTTTTAAGCTAAATAACACAAGTAAAGCTTTTTCAAATGGTGAATGAGGAGCAGAAAAAAAAAAACGCTGTTTGAAAAACTTTTTGTTGTGACGTAGGACCTACAACAACGAGCCACGAGCTCCTGGTCTGAGTTGGAATCTGGCTCCAAACTGTACGGCTGGATAGCTCCAATTTTGCTACCATGTTTGATGCATCGCTACTGTTAGCTTGGGATTGTGAGCGGCTGTAAGCTAGCAAAAGAGCGTGTGGTTAATTCCAGAATTGGAGGACATTTTGGCCTCAGAATAATAATAATTTATTTGGTGTTTAAAACATTTGATACAACCCTGTTACCAACACTGAACAAGCTAAGAAAAAAGTCCATTATTGATTCTGAAATGGAATTCTTTTCCCATTAAGGTCATTATAATATTCTCTCTGAAGAACTATTTGATGTCACCTATGACTTGATTTGAAATCATTTTAACAACTTTCCAAATCTGTCTCTATCAACTTTTCAAAAACAGCATGTTTGAGAAATGAATTGAGAATTATTATTTTTTATTAAAATGATGTATTTACAGGGTTGAAATCAGAATAACAAGGCTGAGATCTGGGCACAAGGACGTATTAAAAGCACCATTTTCATTGGAGTGTGTCATTAAAGACACGCCCCTCCAGGAAAACCGACTGCTCTTTGAGGAGCAAACAACAACCATGGTTGTCATGGAGGTCACAGCATCCAGCTAGTGGTCCGGTTAGCCTTGGGTCTTCAGCAGTGTGCAGTGATGCAGCAAAAACTTCAACTCCTTCAAAAGCAGAACGTGTTGCTGCTGGACCTCCAAAAACAGCAGCTTTCCTTCTTCTGACTGTTTCTTTTGATGTTTCTCAGCACTGAACCATTATTAACAACTCCACATAGATGAAGGTTTGGACCGGTCATCAACGGATGAATCGCATAAACCTGGACTCAACTATATTCAGCAACCACTTTAAGAAATGAAGGCAGCTTGAAGGTCTCCTGAGCGACCAGCCCACCTTCTGTGCAGCGTTGGCGTCCTGTACCGGGGTATCGCTGTCATACATGGACTCCAGGGCTTTCAGGGCTTTCACCTTGCTGCAGCTTTCTGTCGCCGCCTCCATGTGGCCCAGAGCCTTCAGACACACAGCAGCACAGAGGAAGAGAAGCTAGAACCTGATTCAGATCCTGGAAAGGGGCCAAAGAACTGTCACTTTGCTGTCAAACATGTGGTAGCATTTTTTCAGATCTTCTCCAGTGCTCTACTCTTGGACAACTCTGTTTTTTTCTTGACATAGCCAAAGTCTCCACTTTCCATTTCTGAACTCAACCCAAACCAAACTGTTTCTCCACACCAGGCATTTACAGACGCAAATGGTTCTCATAACGGGTTTATTTGGTCTCTCCAAATCCACCGTGAAAACTGCACATACAAACATAATAGAAACTTCTTTGACAACGAACATACATTGTAAACAGACAGTTAAAACAAATAAATAAATCACCTCGTTGGCTGCATGCCGAGATGGGAGTTACTCTTAGTGTCCTCTCATCCACATCTGGTATTCTTTAGATACAAACATGTTACTCCTGCTTCCAGCATCTCTCTTCTCTGTCCATACAATGTGCGCTAAGCAAGGTAAGCACTTCCGGTATTTTCAAAATAAAATTACCTTCAAAATAAACTTCTCATAACTTAACCAACATTTATTAAACAAAACACAACAGACTAACAAATGACCGTTACACTCCCACCAAATCACACTAATCTTAATGTGGGATTTTTCTCAGGTCCTTTAATTTGTCTTTAACAACACCTCATAAGTATTATTAGTCTGCCTCAATCAAAGTTACAACCTTATGAACTGGTCTTTCAAGAAATACTGTTCCAATCGTGGACTTTCCACCTCTGTCAAGTGTGGTATCGCTAACTTGCAACCTTAGCTTTCTTACTCTGCCATCTGATCCTGAATAAACCTCACTGACTCTGGCTAACCTCCATTGATTGCGTGGTGCTGAATCATCATGAAGAAGAACAATGTCATTGATTTTTGAATTCCTCCTGTTCTTGTACCACTTCTGTCTTTGTTGAAGGTTTAACAAATATTCTTTCCTCCATCTAGTCCAAAACTGATTGGCTAAATACTGTACTCGACGCCATCTTTTTTGCAGGTACAAATCTTCTTTGACAAATTCTCCAGGAGGAGGCATGAGAATTGTAGACTTCATTGTCAGAATGTGGTTAGGAGTCAGAGGTTCGAGTGTATTCGGATCGTTGAGATGTTCAGTAGTGAGTGGTCTACTGTTAACAACTGCCATGACCTCATAGAAAAAGGTCCGTAAGGAGGCACTATCTAGTCTTTGTGCAGACTGGTCAAGAATTGCAGTAAGAACACTTCTTATTGTTCTTATCTGTCTTTCCCAAACCCCACCCATGTGACTCGAAGATGGAGTATTCAAAAGAAACTCACAGCCAAGAACCTTCATTTTGTCTTGATCCATCCCTTTCATTAGTTGTTCAAGTTCTCTCTTTGCACCCACAAAATTAGTACCTCTGTCACTTCTTAGTTGACGCACATTTCCTCTGATAGCAATAAATGCTCTCAAGGCATTGAGAAATGCATCAGTCGTCATATCTTCAAGCAGTTCAACGTGTATGGCTCTGGAGCATAAACATGTAAACAAAAGGCCATATCTTTTGAAAACCTTTCTTCCATCTTTGACAAGGAAAGGTCCAAAGCAGTCCATCCCAACGTAAGTGAAAGGTGGTGACGGTTCTGTTCTGTCTAGAGGTAAATCACTCATTCTTTGTTTGTCAGTACATTTCCTGTATTTTCTGCACTTAACACAGTTATAAATGTATGATGAGACAGCACTACTGCACCCAAGGATCCACCAGCCATTTGCTCGCAGATGATTCGTTGTCATTCCTCTTCCTTGATGACGCACTCTTTCATGGAAATGTTTAATAAGCAACCTTGAAAGATGACTGTTCTTGGGTAGTATAACTGGATGCTTAATGTTTGGGTGTAGTGTAGATTGACTTAAGCGTCCTCCTACTCTCAGAATGCCTTTGTCATCTAAGAATGTACTTAACTTCCACAGATTACTGTCCTTAGCCTTTGTGATTGTTTTCGTTGACGTCAAAGTCTTGATATCTTTACAGAATGCTTCATTTTGAACAAGTCTTATGATCAGGTTTTCTGCATTTCTTCTTTCTTCCAAATTTGTGCTTGTTGTTGTTCTTTGCTTCCTTTCTTTGAATTCCTTGATAAATCGCCTCAATCTGGCAATTGCTCTCACCAGTCTTGTCCAATCAGAAAATTTCTGAAAATGATCTACGAATGATGGCGTTTTCTGTGTTGTCGTGTTACACACTATTCTTCGGAGTTCGGGGTCATCGTCCTTAATTTCTCCCACCATGGACTCTCTAACAGGTAAAGTACTTTGCCAGAGAAACATTGGACCTGTGAACCAATTAGAGTTCTTGAGTTGTTCCGGCCTCAAACCTCGAGAGGCATGGTCTGCTGGGTTGTCCTCTGAAGCCACATAGGCCCACTGTTCAGGTTTTGTACTTGACCTAATTCTTTGTATTCGATTGGCCACAAACACTTGAAATCTTTTGGCTTCATTATTTATGTAGCCAAGAACCACTGTAGAATCAGTCCAAAAGAACTCTTGGAGTTCTAGCTCCCTTCTGAGCATATCACTGACTCTGACTGCAACGGTAGCAGCTGTTAGCTCAAGTCTTGGAATGGTTGTTAGTTTAGTTGGTGAAACTCGTGACTTTGCCATAACTAGACTGCAGTGAATTTCGTCAGACTCACTTACAACTCGTAAGTAGGAACATTCACCATATCCAGCACTGCTTGCATCAGAAAAATGATGAAGTTCAAACCTTTTGACCTTGTCAGTAGCTAAAGGGGTATAGCATCTCTGTATTTGCATTTCAGCAAGTGTCGACAAGTCCCTGATCCAGGATTCCCACTGCGGTCTTAGCTGCTCTGGGAGATCATTATCCCAGTCGATCTTGTCTTTGCACATTCGCTGGAGTATCTGTTTACCCAAAAGAACAAAGGGTGCAATGAACCCCAAAGGATCATATACAGAGGCTACAGTTGAGAGTACTCCTCTTCTTGTGAATGGATTTGATTTTACTTGAACTCTGAATTTGAACAAGTCTGATGACACACACCATTCTACTCCATATGTGGCATATTCAAATCCATGGTCTGATTCTTGACAGTCGCTTGCTCTTGCTCTGGAATGGTTGACATAACAGTTTTACTGTTGCATACAAACTTGTGGAGTCTTAACTTTGCTGTAGAACACAACTCTCTTTCTTCTTTTATAAGTTGAATGGCTTCAATTTCAGTTTGGACACTAACCAAGCCATCGTCCACATAGAAGTTCTTCTGGATGAAATGTAGAATATTTTCACTGCATTGACCTTGTCCTTGGACTGCAAGATGTTTCAAGCCAAAATTGGCACAGCCAGGGGATGAGGCTGCTCCTAACAAATGGACTTTCATTCTATAAATGGAGGGTGAGACATCCAAGTTGCCATCATCCCACCACAAGAATCTCAGGTAATCTTGATCTTCCTTTCTCACGTGGAACTGGTGGAACATTCTTTCAATGTCGCACATAATTGCAACAGGTCCCTTTCGAAAGCGACACAAGACACCCAACAATGTGTTTGTCAGGTCAGGACCAGTCAGTAAATTGTCGTTGAGGGCAGTTTCTTGAAATTTAGCTGAACAGTCAAAAACCACTCTTATTTTGCCTGGTTTGTGTGGATGATAGACTCCATGATGTGGTATGTACCAGGATGGACTGTTATCAGTTTCTTCTTCAGGGACTTTTTCTGCTTCTCCACGTGAAATAATGTCAGTCATAAAGTTAACATAGTCTTCATAATATCCTTTATCCTTCCTTAATCTTCTTTCAAGAGACTTTAGGCGATGTAAAGCACTTACTTTGTTGTTAGGTAAGTTTGGTCTTGAAACTTTGAATGGTAAAGGCATTTCATAATGACCTGTTTCATTTTGTGTGATGTTGTCTTTTAATGTTGTCATGAAAGTGAAATCTTCCTGAGAAACAAAATTCTCTTCCTCACCTTTTTCCTGAAAATCTAGCTCCAGGGCTCTGATGAGGTCAGATTGAGTTATTTCTTTCACTTTTGTTCTGTTAACGAGGGTTCACTTTAGTTTTGAGGTTGACATAAGGTTTAACCATCGGTGTCACTTGCTGCACTATTATGCGATGACTTAAACCTATAGCATCACTAAAGTCCACATGAGGGTTTCCATGGCCAACAATGCTCCACCCAAGGTCTGTGCGTTGTGCATAAGGCTCATTTTCTTTGCCAGACATAACTTCTCTTGGCAGTAAAGCTTGAGAACAGTTATAGCCAATGAGTAAACCGACTTTGCAGTTTTGCATAGCTGGAATCTCATCTTGAAGATGTTCCAAGTGGGACCAGGCTTTAGCTGTTTCGTTTGTTGGTATGTGAGTCCTATTGGCTGGAATGAACTCACGTGTGAAGGCTGGGGGTAAAGAAACTTTCTTAGTGCTGGAAAAACCACGGCATTGTAAATGATTTACTCTTTGACAGTTTATCACTGTGTTCTTTGATGCCATTGTTGAGAGTTTGAGTTTGACTGCTTCCTTGCTGATGTCCAAAGTGTCTGCCACGTCCTTGAGAACAAAAGTTGTGTCACTCTGAGAATCTAGGAGTGCATATACGAGGACTTCTTTGGTTGGATGGGTTGTCGATGAAAGCCATACAGGAACAACTGCAGCTGTTTGTGTTGTGGCCCCATCATGCACCACTCTGTTTGAAATTGCAGATGGAATTATTTCGGGGTGAGGATTAGGTGAACACTCTCTTTTGTTCACTTGCATTGTATGAGAGCCGGTTCTAGACGGTTGATTGATTTGTGAAGACCTTTGCTTTTCTTTCTCTCTCTCTTCATGCAGGCAAGTAGGATGTCGTCTTTTGCACATGTCACAGGTGCTCCTATTACTGCAGCTCTTCGAATGATGACCAAATTGTAGACATCCAAAGCATAATCTCTCAGACTGAACATATTTGACTCTATCCTTGAGATCTTTCTCCATGAAGTTTCGACATTTATGTAAAGTGTGTCCAGTCTTTTTGCAAAACATGCATGTAGCCAGCGGTCTTTTAGTGGATTTTGTGTTCAGTGATTTAGCTACAAAACTGGAATGCTTTTTGTTTTTTGTTTTTCAACTTCACCTTGTTTTATTGAATGCAGGGAAGTGATGGGATTGCATGCAATCTTAGCTTCTCTTGTTAGAAACTTAACAAACTCACTGAATGATGGAAAACGATTACTCTCTTCCTCTATTTCAATGACTTTTCTGTTTCATCGTGCTGTCAACCAGTCTGGCAACTTTGACAAGATTTTTCTGTTTTCATTGCAGTCATTTAAGATTTCCAATGTCTTGATATGAGCCATAGCTGTTTCACAACTATGAAGAAAATCAACAAACTCTCTTAACTCAAAACTGTCTTTGGATCCAATTTTTGGCCATGCTTGCAGTTTGTCTCTGTATGCCTTTGCAATCACAAACGGATTTCCATATCTTTCTTCTAACATTACCCATGATGCAACATAAGCAGATTCAGTTCCGAGAAGGAAAAAACCATCGAGTGCTTGTCTGACTTGACCACCAACATATCGGCGAAGGTAATAGAGTTTTTCTTTATCTTGAATGCTCTTTTGATCAATTATGGTTTGGAAAGAGAGTTTCCAATCATTGTACTTCAAGGGGTCGCCATTGAACATTGTTGGTTCGGGGACAGGAATTCTGTTTGCACTTAAAGCGCTTGCGAGCATCTTAACGAGATCTGCTGTCCCTTCACTCGCAGAAGCAGAGGAAGACTGTGGTGTAGCTGTTTGCATGAATGAGGGATTTGGGGGTTCTTGTTCTTTAGCATCTGTCAGTGCAACTTTGTTTGCAACTTCATTTCTGTCTTCTTCCAAAACTTGACCTTGATACACTTGCAACTTTGCTTTTGCTACACTCAGATCTTTAACTGCTTCCAAATGTTTTATTCTTCTTCGTTTTTCTTCAAGAGTCCTTTGCAGAAATGTGTGCTCCTCTTCTAATTGGGCTTTCATTTTAATTTCTTCCTCTTCTCTCTGGATCCTGTGCCTAACCTCTTCTGCTTCTCGTTCCAAACGACGTCTCACAACATCTGCTTCATGTTCTGCAATTTTCTTCTTCACTACTGCTTCCAGATTCTGTATTTCTGACTGCTCTTTTTCTTGTTCTTCTAACACTTTCAGAACAGCTTGATTTGCAGCAACTTCAGCAGCAACTTCTTGTTGTTTACAAGACGAGTCCTTTGAAATATGTGAAGCACTTTTCAAGAAAGACAAAATGGAACCAGTTTTAGAGGTGCTAGAGTCAAAAAGAGAGCCTGCTTCTGGCCACTCTTGCTCTTCTTCAGCTGGCAAATAACCACCTAGTTGACTTGTTGCTCTTTTTACAACAAACTTGGAGACCTCTACACACTGGTCTACTCTTCGTCTTGTGTCCTGATCTGGTACTGAAATGTTATGCAGTTCTTCATAAACAAGCTGAACATCTGCAGAAAGACCTGTGATATCACCAATAATATCATTTAGCAGCTCGTCTGAAGGTGACACTGCAGACTGTGATAAGGACTGCTTAGAAAACTTAACATGAGATTTCCATTTGGAGTATATGTAGTTAAATCTTTGCTGAAGAGACTTTAACTTTTCATCTTGCAGTTCTTTCCCTTTCTCTGTCAATGTTCTAGCCCTCTGACTTCGTCTAGGTAGCAACTCTTCAGCTAATTTGGTGGATTTTTCTTCAGAATTTGATTCCCCTTGATTAGGCCTGCACAATATACCGCAAATTTATCGTTATCGCAATATCAAGCAGTGCAATATCCATATGGCAAAAGTCAGCAAAAATCGCAATAAATGGTTACCTTAAATGTGCTAATACAATCCTATAGCAGCTTGAAGCATTTAACGAATCAAATAAATCCATTTATGCATTTGACCAATTGGATGGACCCTTTCCGATGTTGACCAATCAGATGAGCCCTTTTATGTTAGATGTTTGCCTCCTACGTCAGCAAGGGTTATTTGGAGTATCATTTTTTTAAACTGATGCAATGAGATGGTAATGATGTTTTGGGTTGTTTTCCTATTTGTTTATATACCGCAAATTATATCGTTATCGCAATATTGATCACTAATATCGCACATCGCAAGTTTTGCTCATATCGTGCAGCCCTACCCTTGATTATGAACAGCAAAATCACCCTTTTGTGACATTTTAGAAATGATTACCTTTCAATCAAAAACACTTAGTTGAAATCAGAAACCTCAATATCTTAAACTCAAGTTTGGTATATTTTTTCAAACACTTATCTTTGCAGAATACAAATTCTTAAACCTTAACCATGTAAATTTCAAACTCTTAACTTAAAACACTTAACTCACTAGAACACTTAACTTGAGTATAAAACAGTATGCACATTTCTCTCATTTCAAAACACACTTTGAGTTCAAAATTGAAATCCAGATATAAATATCTTTGTCATGCTTCAGTCCGACGCACCAAATATGCAAGTCAAGAGTAGCTTCAAACGTTTGCGATCGCTTTTAACCACTCATCTGACTGTCCTTTGATGTCATGCTGCAGGCACGTGCTGGCTGCGTGGTCACTTGCGCTCTTTTTCTTCTCCACTCACGTCGAGGAGCAGTCGAGTTTTCACTGTTTCTCCACACCAGGCATTTACAGACGCAAATGGTTCTCATAACGGGTTTATTTGGTCTCTCCAAATCCACCGTGAAAACTGCACATCCAAACATAATAGAAACTTCTTTGACAACGAACATACATTGTAAACAGACTGTTAAAACAAATGAATAAATCACCTCGTTGGCTGCATGCCGAGATGGGAGTTACTCTTAGTGTCCTCTCATCCACATCTGGTATTCTTTGCATACAAACATGTTACTCCTGCTTCCAGCGTCTCTCTTCTCTGTCCATACAATGTGCGCTAAGCAAGGTAAGCACTTCCGGTATTTTCAAAATAAAATTACCTTCAAAATAAACTTCTCATAACTTAACCAACATTTATTAAACAAAACACAACAGACTAACAAATGACCGTTACACAAACCCAGAAAGACCAGATGGAGTTCCTCAAAAGACCACTGGTGGCAGAAGAGAGCAATTTCTCACCAACTCTCTTGTTAAAAACTCAAAACTTACAGCAAAATTAAACAATTTAAAGCCTAATGACATTTAAAACAAATATTTATTGCTTAATTTCCAATTTATGACAAGTTTTTCTTTCTTGATTAGAGCTCAAATTTGCTCATTAGTGCGGTTTTCTTTGATTGGCAGGGGGGCCAACTAAAATACAAACTCACTTTGTCCTGCCCCAATACTATTTGTGGAAATGGGTGGGATAAAGTACCACCCCGCCCACTTCAAACTTCATTTCTTTCAGTTCAGAATGCAAATCATGAGATTATTGGTCCTCTGTGTACATTCCTATGAGCTGAGCCCCATTTCTATACAGTCTCTCAAACAAATAAGTAAACAGGATTTCTAATTTCATAAATATTGAACAGTTTGACTTTTTATTAAATGCAGGGAAGGTATTGTGTACATATGTAGTCCAGTTTGACATAATATTGTTTTCTGGACTAAAGTCAGACTGAAGAAGTCGTTTTTGATTTCTGAAGGGATTTAACTCAAGAAAAGACGAATATTCAGTAACATTTGATCAGGTTTAGTCGTCTGTTTACATAGATTGCCTACATCTGATTATTCAAATGTCCTATGGGTTATCTATGTAGTTATCCATCAGCATTGGTTTATTTCAGCACCATGGACAGCAACCAAAGTAGAAGCTCGAATCCCTTTATGCTGGAAGGAGCAACACTGAAACACCTGTCCTCCTCAAAAGCCACCATGAGTAAATCATCTGCATCTGCTGAGTTCATTTCTCTATGTTTTCTGGCCATTCCAGTTTGTTATTGATGTGAACACTCAGGTACCTGTACACATCCACCCTCTGGATGTTCCGTCCATCCAGACTTGACTGAAGTTAAACAGAGAAAAAACAGCAAAAAATGGACTCCTGTTGAACTTTACTAACAACCACTGATGTTTGCTAAAATATTAAGAACAATAAAAAAAGCAAAGTAAAAAAAATACCACAAATATTTAAACTCTATAGGAGTTCTAGTTTAATGTATTAGCCTATCATAAACTAAAGGGGGAATTTTTCTTTCATTTTTACTTCTAATGAATCTAGATGAGATTTAAAAAATAAAAAGCAAATGCTTGTAATAGAGTTTTATTTACATTTACAAGTATTAATAAATCATTAGGAACTAAATCAAATATAACCAGAGATTACTCCAAAAAGTGTTTGTAGTTTTTCCAACACCAACAGTAAAAATCCTCCCAAAAACTTAAAGATGCATTCATAAAACAAATGATCTATTATATTATCACCAAAAGCTCATTTGTTTTCTTGCCTCTTTTTTCAGTGCAGCTTTACATCAGATCTAAACACTAAATAAACAACATACTTGACCTATCAAAGGGAAGGGAAGGGGAAGACATGAAATAAAAATGTCTACAATGCAAAAAATAGCTTTACATTATTAACATGCACTGAATATACAAAAGGAACAATCAACCCACCTTTAGCAAAAAAACACAGCAGAAGACGGAGAAAAAATTAAAAACGAGCAGCTGCTAACGGAAAGGGAATTTTCTTACTACCTGATGTGACGTGAAACTTTACCTTGCTAATCATTGTTGTCATTTTTTCTCGAAATAATACAATAAAAAATGATTTTGGACTGTTTCATGTATTTAAAATGTCCACATAAAGAAAACAAATAAATAACTTTAAAACATCATACATTATTGGTTTTATATTTAGTCCCTTTCTGTTAGAAGCCGTGTCTCCGCTTTCATTGTTGTGTTTCTGGTTTTGGTCATTTGTAATGGGGTTGTGTTTTTGTAATTTGGTATCTGGTCATTTGCACCCGGATTTGATTTTGTGTTTCAGGACTCTGCAATGTGATTCGTGATTAGCTGTTGTGTTTCATGATTAGTTGTTGTGTATCATGATTTGTTCATTTGTTCTGAGAATTGTTGTATTTGTATCTTAAATGTAAGCGTATCTTGCACCTCTCGGCCACCTTAGTTTTGCAAGCTAAATGTAAAGGAATACCCTTAATACCGGAAGTATTTTTGTAATTTCTTATGTATTAATACAATTTTAAAAAATGCTTTTGGATTGTCTCAATTATTTAAAATGTCCATATAAAAAAAAGGTAATAAATAAATGTAAAAAATCATACACAATTAGTTTTATATTACGTCACTTTCGGGATTCAGGTCGTTCCCTTTCTGTTAGAAGCTGTGTCTCCACTTTCGTTGTTGTGTTTCTAGATTTCTTCATTTGTACCGAGATTGTTTTATTAATTTGGTATTTGGTAATTCGCACCCGGATTTGCTTTTGTGTTTCAGTATTTGTTCATCTGTTCCAAGATTGTTTTTAGTGCTTCATGATTTGTTAGTTTGTACCAGATTTGTTGTTGTTGGTTATAACTTAAATGTAAATGTGTCTTGCACCCCGTAATGCCGCCTGGATTTCGCACACGCCACCGATACGGATTGGATACCAACTTCTGCCTTTCCCTGCAACTGTGATCAGATTTGTTGAAGAATAGTGAAATGCATGTGTTGTGAGATGAGTGTGTGTGATGAAACCAGGGTGTCTGATCTCGTATGCTGCAGGAAGGGGGGAGGGGTGAGTGTGTGGAGCGCATATACGCGCAGTCAGTCACCCTTGTTGGAGTCAAGAAAAAAAGTAATTAAGAAAGTTTATCTTAAAGAACTTAGACTTTTTTTTGTTTAACCCAATCTGGAGGCTCTGAGGGTTCTAATGAGGAAGTGAACCCTGAAGGAAGATCTCCCTTGCGGCCTCCGACCACAGTCAGAGATCGTACCCCCCCCCCCCAGGGAGGAGGGCCACACAGTTTGAGAACATACAAAATAAATGTTCCTTTATTTAATTTATTTATACTTTGCATAAAGGATTATTCACTCTGTACATGTTTTCCCTGCCAGGATTCTTTCTCAAATATTTCCCATACAACAGTGCTCAATATTTGGCTGCGTGATCCATTTAACACAGCAGCTGCTGATTTGAGCTCTACTGAGGAGGATCAATTCATTGAAATCACGTCAGACTCCACCCTGAGGATGAAGTTTACAGCACAGACACTCCCTGAGTTCTGCTGGGTGTGGTGAGGGAGCATCTTTTAATAGGGTAGAAGGCTGTGGACATACTGTTTCCATATTACGTCCTATCTTTCGGAGATTTTCTACTGTTGCCACTTTGAAAACAAAGAACAGAGCTAGGCTCAATATTGAGCATGACCTGAGAGTTGCAGTAACAAACTTGCAACCTGCTTTTGAAAAGATGTGCAGCACAAAGCAGGCATATTGCAGCCATTGACACACTTTTTTGTTTCTTTTTTGATCCTTGAAGCCAATGGTAAGACTCTTGCAGAAGTGTTAATCAAATATGGCACGTACCGAGGCGATGCTCTGTCCCCACTACTGTTCTGGATATGACTTTACACCCTCAGCCAAATTGTCAATAGGACTTGCTATGGACAAAGTCAACATAGAAAGAACAATAGCTGACATTGAGGACAGTTATAAGTACCTTGGAACTCCTCAGGAAAATGGCAACCTGGAGCCGGCAACAAGGCAAGTCGTAACAGCCAAATACCTCCAACGAGTAAAGGCCCGTACACACCAGGACCAATTTTGCGCGCGATATTCACCGACGTTTAACGCCTCGTGACTAAACAAAGGGCACCAATGTGAGTGTGCACACCGACGCGAAAAACGCCACCCGTAAAAGCGTTTTTTTTTTTTAAAACGCCTCGGGTTCGTTGTTTTTGGTTTGACGCGCCGCGTCAAAAACTATACGACCAATGAGAATGGCGCTTTTGGACACGTGTCTGGAGCTTCTGAAGTTACAGTAAAACACAACTTGCTGAGCCCACATACGTCACGGCGAAGAAGATATACGCCAAGTAGCGTCTACACTGCCGCGAAGAAATAAGACGAAGAAGATGTACTCACTGACGGACATTCTAAAATATCCCCGAAAACGCTCATGATACATTTTCAGCTCTTGTACCAGTCGATAAAACTCCCCATGTTCTTCTCTTCTCGTATCTATGGGATATACCCAAAATCGACATCTTTTCCGGCGTCTTTCATCATTCAACAGAACAATAATTTCTTCATCGCTGGAACTGGAGCTAGAGCTACTGGTGCTGGAAATATTGATCTTTTCTTTGTTTGATTCTGACAAGCGTGTAAATACTTGCTCTCTTCTTCTGAGTGAAAAGCGACTTTAAGAAGCGTAAAGTTGCGCAGCGCCACCTTGTGTACAGGGGGTATTTCTGTTTTATATTAAACGCCATCTAACGTCAGGGAATGAAATTGCATGTTCGCTCGGCTCATCGTCAGCGAAAATCGTGTGAACACAAAAAACGTGGCGAAAAACGCTGACGAAAAACGCTGGCGAAAAACGCTGGCGAAAAACGCTGGCGAAAAACGCTGGCGAATATTTGCCCGGTGTGTACAGGCCTTAAGGCAAATCCTGAGGATCCAAATCAATGGCAAGAACAAGACCCTGGCAGTAAACTGTTACACACTGCCAGTTATCAGATACCCTGCAGGAATAATAAGATGGCCAAAGGAAGAGATACAGCCCACAGATGTTAAGACGCGAAAGCTCCTCTCCAACATGGAGGGTTCCATCTCAAGAGACTGTATGCTAGCCATAAGGAAGGAGGGCGAGGACTAGTTAGCATGGAAGCCACTATCCTGGATGAAACATTCAAGATGCATGAAAACATCAAGGACAAAGCCCCAACTGACAGTGTGCTCAATAATGTCTCAGACGATGGAGTGCAGAGGATGCTGTGCTGGAGGACAGATCGTCATGGGGGGACAAACCCCTGCATGGGATGTACCACCGGACCATAACTGAAGTGGCTGATATTAAGAAGTCCTACCAATGGCTAGAAAGGGCTGGCCTACAGGACAGCACTGAAGCACTCATCCTGGCAGCTCAGGAACAAGCCCTGAGCACCAGAGCCATAGAGGCTCAGATCTACCACACCAGACAAGACCCAAGGTGTAGGCTATGCAAAGAGGCACCTGGAACAATCCAGCACATAACTGCAGGGTGTAAGATGCTTGCAGGGAAAACATACACAATCAAGTGGCTGGAATAATATACAGAAACATGTTTAGAGAATCTAGACCGGAAACCCCAAGTCAGAGTCTCAAACAGCTTCAAAAGTGGTACAGAATGGAGAGCAAAGATCCTGTGGGACTTCCACATACTGACAGGATGGTAATGGTGAACCAAACTGACATTGCAGTGGAAAAAGAACAGAGGAAAGCTGTTGTGGAGGATGTGGTAGAATCAAGTGATGGGAACATCAGGAAGAAGGAACATGAGAAACTAGAGAAATACCAGGGGGTACTCCAGGTGGACTTCATCCACTCCCTGTGCCTTGCCGCTTGTGTGTGTGTATATACCTGTACATACATGTATATGTATGTACACACACGATGAGTTAATGTGTGTGTACATACATATATAGTACAGACCAAAAGTTTGGAAACACATTCTCATCCAAATGAATAGGAAGGTGTCTGTACTGTACATGTATGCACACACACACACACACACACACACACACACACACACACACACACACACACACACATTAACTCATTTCTGTGATTCACATGTTCAGTTTGATTTCTATTCTCTCACACAACCCTCTGCATTTATCCGGACTTGGGACCGGCACAAGTGGGCACTGGATTGTTCCCCCTTGTGGTTGCATTACACATTCAAACCATCATTCACTCATTCATTCATTTATTTATCCATTCATTCATCCAGCCCATCACAACCACACACACTCTGTTTTTTTTTTTTTTCCTTTTTTCTTTTTTTTTAACTTTTTTTTACTCATAGTAAACTTAAATAACAAATAAAAAACAAAACTTTTTTTTTAACTTTTTTCTCTTTTAACAAAACACAACAACATTGCTAATAATTACATTTTAGGGTGAACCTGAGCAACATCGGAAAACCCCACAAACATTAATCAAAACTTTTATTTTTTATTTTTTTATCTTTTAACAAAACACAACATTAATAAATGAATACAATATTTTTTTAAGGGCGAACCTGAGCACCAAGAGAAAACCCAAACAGATTTAACATAAAAAAGGCTTAGTTCTTCATCTATTAACAATAAAAAAAAATGATAATGATGAAGATTTTTTTTTAAGGGCGAACCTGAGCACCAGGAGAAAACCCACACAGATTTAACACAAATAATAAAAGTCTTTTTTCTTCATCTATTAACAATAAAACAAAATTTATATTAAAAATACATTTTTTAAGGGAAAACTTGAGTACCAGGAGAAAATCCGAAAAGATCAAACACAAAAAAAAAAAAAGGTTTTGTTCTTCATCTCTTAACAATTGAAAAAAAGATAAATGATGCAGATTTTTTTAAGGGTGAACCTGAGCACCAGGAGAAAACCCAAGTTTGTTTTGGCTAAAATCTAGATTTCCAGTCTATTTTTATTCTGGCGTTTGCTTGCTGGTGTGAGAGCCTTTTTAAATCTTCTCCACACAGAATTCCTCTGACCATGAGAAGACTCATCTTCCTCTTCATCTGGCATTTCTCTCTGGTCATCTGAAGTTTCTTCCTCATCATCTGAAGTTTTTTCTTCTTCATCTGACGTTTCGTCCTCATCATCTGAAGTTTCTTCTTCATCTGACGTTTCCTCTTCAGTCAGTCCAGAATCAGTAGACAGAGAGGTGAGCGAGTCACTGTCTTGATCATCCACAGATGGACTTTGAAGCAGATGTTCAACTGCCTCTGCAGTGTCTGTCAATCTTTCATCTGGGATGACCACAGGAGTGTCGCTCTTGTACTTGCGCCATCTTGCAGGTGTGAGAGCCTTCTTGAATCTCCTCCACAGGGAGATTTTTTCTTTTTTGGGTGGCTCTGGTTGACTGGAAGCGTCTGCTTCTTCTCTCAGAAGTTCAGACACAACTGTTTCCTCTGTTTCAGGGTCATTCTCACTGATAAAGGTCCATGGCAGTCCTAAGGCAGTTTTGTCTGTTGTCTCCTCAAGTTTGGCCTTGACTGCACTCCTTCGTTTGGCCAGACGAGTCCTTACAAGGACTGGTTTACAGATCCTCTGTTTTTTGATGGGAGGACATTCTGTTGTGTCCATCTCCATAGGTCTCCTGCACTTTCTGGAAGGTTCTGCAGTCACTGGTTGTTCAGAAGCAAACACTTGGTCTGAAACTTGGACTTGGACTGGAGCCTGGTCCAAGTTTCGGTCCCTCATTTTGGCCAGCACACTCCACAGGTTGGACAGATGCTTGCAGTGTTGTCATTTCCTCAGAAAGCTCTGCCACCTGGGACTCAAGTTGGTTCGCCAGTGTCATCTCCAACTGCAATTTTGTACACAGTTGATGCTTGAAGCTGGCCTGTTCCTCCAGATCCTGCTTGACTTTTTGGGCTTTTGCCTTCATCAACCGTTTGCAATGTTGGAGTTCTTTTTCACGTCTTTGTCTGAGTCGGCGTTTTTCTTCCAAGGCCACTTCCATGTCTTGCAGCAACTCCCAGTGCAGGACACAGCTCTCCTCAGTGGCAATTCTTCTCTGTTTCAGTTCAGATAACTGCTCATTCCTGTCGTACAGTTTATTCAGTAAAAGGTCCCGTTCTCGGATCAGAGCAGACAAATCCTTTTTGACAGACGGGCCTTTTGGTTTTTCCTCATCAGACATTTTCTGAACTTGTGGAACCGCTGGAGGTTTGGTTTCAGAGGCCACAGGTTTAGTCGATTTGCCCTTTTTTTTCATGTTTCTGAGGTGTAAGTCGTAAATGAAAAAATGAAATGAAGTGAAAATGTAAATGTGAAAACCGATTTAAAACCACTATGTGTGAAATCTCTTGAGATCTTTGAGTCTCTGTTGAGTTCTGACTCCAACCCTCTAATCTTCAAACGGAATTGGATCATTTATATCTTCAAAAAGCCAAGGGAGCTTTTGTGAGATCTCGATCAAGATGGCTTGAAAACGGTGAACAAAATTCACATTACTTCTTTAATATGGAGAGACACCATTCTAAAGGTAGTAGCATTCACAGAATTAATATAGATGGAACTATTTCAGAAGACCATAAAGTCATTTCTAACTATTGTTGTGAATTTTACCAGAAACTTTATAGTTCTAAATTTAGTCAAGTTTCAACAGATGCCTTCATAGATTCGTTAACAGTCAAAACCATCACTGAAAGTGAAAAGGAGCAATGGGAGAGCATGATTACACTTGAGGAAGTGCAAAAGGCCATAGAACAACTTAAATCCAATAAATCACCAGGGACAGATGGGCTGACTTCAGAGTTTTATAAATGTTTTGCTGAGGATCTGTCTCCCTTTTTGCATCAAATGTTTTTAGAAAGTATAGATAAAGAACTTCTTTCTACGACATTGACTCAAGGCTTGACAACATTAATTTCAAAATCCGGAAAAGACCCATTGTTCTTAGATAACTGACGTCCAATATCACTACTCAACAATGATTATAAGATCTTTGCAACAATCTTGGCTAAGAGACTAAAACTGACACTGGACTCAGTAATTGATGAGACCCAGTCTGGCTTTATGTCAGGAAGACATATAATGAATAATATCAGGCTAGTTTTGGACATTCTTGATCATCCAGACATTATAAATGACGATGGTTTTATTTTATTTTTGGATTTTTACAAAGCATTTGATACCGTAGAACATAAATTCATTTTGCATTGTCTTAAAAAATTTGGTTTTGGTGAATACTTTTATTCAGCTATTGTTACATTATACAAAAACTGTAACAGCTCTATTAAATTAGCAGGTGGCACCTCTCCCAGATTTAATCTAGAGAGAGGAATTAGGCAAGGTTGTCCTGTTTCTCCGTATCTTTTTCTTTTAGTTTCTCAACTGTTAACAGATCACATTAAATCCAGTGCAGTAGAAGGCATCAATCTCATTGACAAAGAACTAATCATTACTCAACTTGCAGATGACACTACACTTTTTCTAAAAAATGAAAAGCAAATTCCTGTTGCTTTTGACGTTATTGGGACATTTTCAAAGGCGTCCGGTCTTTGTTTGAATGTGAATGAATGTGAATTAATGGCAATTAAAGAATGTGCTGCTACCACTTTGTATAATCTTCCAGTTAAATCTGAAGTGAAATATTAAGGTATTTTAATAAAAGACCAACATGCAAGAAGCTCCCTAAATTTTAACCCAATAATAGAAAAAACTCAAAGGAAATTGAATCAGTGGCTCTCCAGAGATTTATCTTTGAGAGGAAGGATTTTACTCAGCAAAGCAGAAGGTATTTCCCGCTTAACATACGCAGCTTTGGCTTTACATGTTGATGATAAAATTATCAAAGAAATTGACAAAATGCTTTTTAATTTCATCTGGAAAAACAGAACCCATTACTTAAGAAAAAATGTTCTCATGAACTCCTATGACAAAGGTGGCCTCAATTTTCTCGATTTTTATACCTTAAATAACACATTTAAAATTAATTGGCTGAAACAACTTTTTAGAAATCCCAGCTCCATTTGGAACACTATACCTGTTCATATTTTATCTAAAGTTGGTGGTGTTGATTTCTTTCTCATGTGTAATTATGATGTATGTAAAATCCCACTTAAGTTATCTGCATTTTATCGCCAAGCCTTCCTTTCATGGTCCCTTGTATACAAACACAACTTTTCACCTCACAAATATTCTATCTGGAATAACAGAGGCATTTTATATAAACGTAAATCACTCTTCATAGAACATTGGTTTCGAAATAAGATTATTTTTGTGTTTCAATTATTTAACAACCAGGGCTTACTTTTAACTTATGAGGAATTCCTATCTAAATTTAACTTCCCTGTTCCCCCTTTAGAATATGTTAGAGTGTTTGGAGCGATTCCCTCTGGTGTCTGCATGTTGTTTAAGTTCCAACACAGAGTTCATGTTGAGGAGCCTTTTCTACTCTCTCCCATTAATACTCCTGTGGGGAAACTATGTCTGACTGGTTATCCCAGGAAAAACAACAAAGCCATTAGAACATTATTTCAAACGAATGTTGTTTCACTACCTCGTAGTATGTCTTATTGGAACATGTTTGTATCAGATATTGCATGGAAGGAGGTTTGGCAAATACCCAATAAATTTTTAATCACTAATAAGGTTAAATAAGTTTCTTTTAAGATTATCCATAGAATTTATCCAGCTAAAATGTTTATTCAAAACAGATTTAAGTTAAACACTGAGACATTTTTTAGTTTTGGTTATAATTCCCCTGAAACGGTTATTCATCTTTTCTGGTATTGTCCCAAAGTGAAGGTGTTTTGGCAGAAGTTGTGTGATTTTATTAATGATAAAATTGATTCTTGTTTTGTCTTATTCTGGAAAGATGTCTTGTTGGGTCTAATATCAAAACATATGCAAAAGGACTTACTTTAGGTTTACTTTTAAATCTTTTACTCATTTTGGCTAAATTCCATGTCCATAAATGTAAATTTTCTGGTAGAAAACCCTGTTTCACTGTATTCCTTTCTGATTTAGGTCATTATATTAACAGTATTCGAAATTCAGAGAAGCAAAAAGCAATCAGAACATTGTCTGTATGTGATAGATTCAGTATTTTTTCATAGAGTTTAACCCCCTAGCTTATTTCTATTTCTATTCTTGTTCCTCTGTATAATACAGATGTGTATTTGATATATGCTGTTGTGTTTTTTTTATTGCATACCTAAAAGTACTTTCTTGTAAAATGGCATAATGTGCAATAAAGTTGTTAAAAAAAAAATTTGTCCTGGTGTGTTAAAGGGGGAATTTTTCTTGCATTTTTTAGTTTTAATGAATTTAGATGAGATTTTTTTTAAAAAGCAAATGTTTGTAATAGAGAGTTTTATTGCCAAAAACCTGTTTTTGGAGGCTTTTTTTTTGGATATGTGAGGAAAATATATCAAAAGATTTTGGATTATTTCTATTTTATTAACATAATCAAAACTTCAAAGTTTTTGTGTTTATTCAGTTTTTCCATATGCAATACTGACATCTGGTTTCAAAAACATCATGGCGGAACACGTGACAAATGTTTATAAAAACCAATGAGAAAGAAACGACGGCATCACTACTCTGCAAAGTCAGATTTGGTCCGGATCTTTCCGGAAATCAAACTTCATGCTAAAAATTTGTGAAAAATATAGAGTGGAATAACAGGAATAACAGATTTTCTTCACTAAGCAGTGATGATAGCATGAAATGTTCAACTTGAGGAAAATCACGGAGGAGCTTTAACTTGTGACCAGCACCGGAGTCACATCGACACATAAATCTGACCCAATTTGAGGCTTCTGACATTTCTGCTGTGTGACAGATCACAGAGATGAGCCGCAGCCGGTACAGAGACAACGACCACCCCTCTGACCCGCAGTCACACGCTACCCAGAAAGGCACTAAGCTCCAACGGGGATGACTAAAGTGCCATATAAAGACAAGAACACTTAAGCAGCGTAATACAGAGACCCCGTTATGGGAAAGACTGACGATCTTTAGATACTTTTACCTCTTTAATTTAAAAAAGGAGGAAAACTTTCAAAGTAAGCAATCGTTGCTGTTTTGTTGTACAGCAGATGAATGACTTTAGTGGGACGTGGTGACAGTAAGTCCAAGCGCTGGTAATCAGACTCAGCAACCATCACATTTGCTCTAAATGCTCATCATTAACAACTACAATGAAAACAGCGTTGTTACAACTATAATAATGTGTACCAAAGCAGCCCTGAAATGAATAGCCATAGTGTAATGTCTACTTTGTGTGTGACATCATTTCACGCTAGTAGACATAAGCTGCTGCAGTCGCTGCTGAGCTACAAACGTCCTTCTGTGCAGAGGAATGTCATGTGTTTCGTCGTCCATGTCCATGTTTTTGGACAGTAAATGTCCAACGGTAAGTGACGAATTTGCTAAAACATCATTGATGAGGCAGAGAAGTCTCCAGGGCGGCTTGGATCCTGAAGCATCTTCTGGTTTCCTGCTACCAGGAGGGGGCAGTGTTGGCCAGCCGTCTCATGCGTCTACAGAGAAACGAAAAGCAGATTAGAGGAAAGAACTGCAAAAATGGTCAGCTATTTGTAATACTTAGAAACAGTCATTGACTGAAATGGACGGTCATCAATTTATCCATGTCACAGTAAATAAGAATGATCCTGACTTTAATTGAAGCTATAAAGGTGACCAAACTATTTAAGAATTACACACTAGAATTCAATTTACTGAGAGGTTTAAGTCTGAAGTATTGGAACATGACTTTTATATGCTATTTATCATTTTATTTTGGCTTTTTTGATGAACCTGCTGCAATAATCTGTCATTCTCCCCCAAAATACACCCATGCCCTTCCCCAGGGACTGATTTTGCCTCCATAGATGAGTTTTATGTTACATGCCGTCAGTATCCAGTCTGAATAATCAGGTAGGATAGAAGAGTCAAGATTCTGAACTGCTTTGTGAGATACATCCACCCCGTTTCAGATCCTTTCAATGAAAATAGTGTTTTTAACATGTTCTTGTAGCATTTTTCTGATGATGGAGGACATTTATAGAGAAAATAAAGCTTAAAATGTCATTTATTATTATTATTATTATTCAAAACGTGAATGACGAGCAAAGGTGCAGTTTAAAAGAAGGGCTGTAACAAACTCCCTCTTCCAAAATCTCAGCAACGAGGAGGGGAAAGTGTGTGTGGGGGGGGTCCTGCCCACAACTCACCAGAGGTGAATTTCTAATGAACTTCTGCCACTCTACAGAAACTATGTTCTAGAAAACAACACAGGCTTTTTCATTTTGGCTAAAACTGGCATCATCATATTTAGAAGACCACTGGGAAAGCTTTAAAATAGAGCAACAGATAATCGGGGAGGGACTTTAGGAGGCAGACAGTACAGTGACCATTGGAGGGGTTTTCTTACCATAATACAGACTGACTAATTATGAAAAGAGATGATGATTGTTCCTATGTTTGTGGCATGGACAGAAAAAGGACTGCGTGTAAAGTCCAGCAGCCCCTTGCTGCTCTGTGCTGCTTTAAACGTCTAGGAAAAATGTGTTTGTCAACTTTGTTCTGTTTTCAAATGACCAAAGCTGGAATTTACTGCCAAAAATACTGAATCAATTACATTTCAAGTTCAGTTTGATTTCATTAGTTATTCAATAAGGTTTGATCAAAATGTACTTTTTTGGTCAAGATTCTATTCCAGACTGAATATTTTTGGTTATGACATTTATTTGAACATAATTAGTGACATAAACTTAAATAATGAGTTTTTACTTATGTAATAAAATTCATAGTAAACTGGAAAAAAAAAAGTTCAAAGTAAAATAATTCATAGCTTTTATGAATCTAAGTGAAGATTGAATTTAATATTAATTATTTTTTAAACATAACAGTAGAAATAATCAGACTAAAAATTCTATTTTGTGGTCTGATAGTTAACGGAAAGTACATTGTTAGCTAATTTTAAATCACTGGCTCTCATCTCTGCTTTGCACCTGATTAACAGATTTATACTTTAAATGAAATTATGATGTTTGGTAGATAAATGACTTTCTTAGGTTAAAATTGTTTGTCTGGAACACTACAGTTCTATATCTAGGTTTCATTTTGATGATGTCTCTGGGCGTGTGCTGTTTGGACCTGGTGTTCCTGTCTTGGTCTCGGATCTTCTTCTCCATTTCAGCATCTGTGAGGGTCTCCAGCAGGGGGCACCACTGGTCAGCATCTCCAGTGTTACGGATGGCTATTTCTACAGTAGGAAGAGGGTTCTCACTGGAATAAGGAGAAGAGGAAAGAAATCATAAACAAGTTTAGAGATGTGACAGATTTAAAAAAAATACACAAGGTCGTAAAATGAAGGCAAGACATTAAAAAATGACTAACAGCTGCAAAAACACTTTAGAATTATTTATTATTAAGTTCGGATAAAACTATCAGAACCATGAGTTCATTTTATCACCAGTTCTTTTATTGAAGCATCACTGCAAACACCAAATCAAAGCAAAATCTGCTTACTCTGCTGCGTGAACTATGTGTAGTTCAATACAAAGATGAGATTAATATAATTACATTATACTTAACTTAGAAGTTAAAGTTCAATTAATTCATCCAATCCATTTGCAAATCTTTCTTTAAACCAGCTTCTTATATTTATTGAGACAAAAAACTTCTGTCAGTTTATAATGAATTTTAGATTCAAGATTCAAGATGTTTTTATTGCCATATTCTGTGTAGCTACACAGAGTAGGAATTTGTTTCGGTGCAAATGTGCAACATAAAACAGAAGAACAGTAAACAACAACATTTTTACACAATGGACAGAACAAAAATATAAATAGAGTCAGTAGTGCAAGGAGTGACAAAACAGTGCAAACTGAGAATGTTCAAGGTGCAGGTAGTGGGCTGGTGACTGATTGGACATTGAAGTGAAATTTAGGGGGGGGGGGGGGGGGGGGGGGGGTTACAGGGCGTTTAAGAGTCTGACTGCAGAGGGAAAGAAACTGTTCTTGTGTCTGGAGGTTCTGGTCCTGATGAACCTTAGCCTCCTGCCTGAAGGGAGTTGTTTCAGCAGGTAATGTCCAGGGTGAGAAGGGTCGGCAGCTATCCGGCCTGCACGTCCCCGGGTTCTGGAGACATATAGTTCCTGGACAGATGGGAGGCTAAAGCCGATCACCTTCTCTGCTGAGCGCACAATACGCTGTAGCCTGTTAATGTCCCTGGTTGTGGCACTAGTGTACCACACGGTGATGGAGGAGGTGAGGATGGACTCAATGATGGCCGTGTAGAACTGCACCATCATCTGGGCCGGCAGCCGGGCTTTCTTCAACTGCCGCAGGAAGTACATCCTCTGCTGGGCCTTTTTGAGGAGAGAGCAGATGGATGGCTCCCACTTGAGGTCCTGCGTGATGGTGGTGCCGAGGAAACGCACAGAGTCCACTAGGGTGATGGGAGAGTCTGACAGGGTGAGAGGGGGTGAGGGGGCTGTGACTCTCCTGAAGTCCACCATCATCTCCACTGTCTTCTGGGTGTTCAGCTCCAGGTTGTTGATGCTGCACCACGACCCCAGCCGGTCCACCTCCCTCCTGTAGGCAGACTCATCATCATTAGAGATGAGTCCGATGAGGGTGGTGTCATCTGCAAACTTGATCAGTTTGACAGAGTCATGGCTGGAGGTGCAGCAGTTGGTGTACAGGGAGAAGAGCAGAGGGGAAAGTACACAGCCCTGTGGAGTTCCTGTGCTGATGCATTGGGTGGTGGAGACATTCTTCCCCAGCCGCACACACTGCCTCCGGTCCATTAGGAAGTCAGTGATCCACCTGCCGGTTGAGTCAGGCACGTTGAGCTGGAGGAGCTTTTCCTGGAGCAGAGAGGGGAGGATGGTATTGAACGCAGAGCTGAAGTCCACGAACAGGATCCTAGCATAGGTTCCCGGGGAGTCCAGGTGCTGCAGGATGAAGTGTAGGGCCAGGTTGATGGCATCGTCTACAGACCTATTGGCTTTGTAGGCGAACTGCAGAGGGTCCAGGAGGGGGGAGGTGAAGGATTTGAGGTGGGGGAGGACCAGACGCTCGAATGACTTCATGACTACAGACGTGAGTGCCACAGGCCTGTAGTCATTGAGGCCAGTTATGCGGGGCTTCTTGGGGACAGGGACGATGGTGGACAGTTTGAAGCAGGCCGGGACGTGGCAGGACTCCAGGGAGGTGTTGAAAATGTCTGTGAAGACCGCTGCCAGTTCGCCTGCGCAGTGTTTCAGGGTGGCAGGGGAGATGCCGTCCGGGCCCGGGGCCTTCCATGGGTTTTGCTTCCGGAAAAGCTTATGCACCTCTTCTTCTGTCACTGAGAGGACAGTGGTGGGGGAGAGGTGGTCTGGGGGGGTCATACTGTCCTCAGTGATGGTGGTGGTGGAGGAATGTGGCACCAAAGTTGTTGAGGAAACCTGTTAAGTGAGGGGGGAGGAGGAGGTGTGTGGGACCTCAAACCTGGCATAAAAGGTGTTAAGCCTCTCAGCCAGTTGTAGGTCGTCAGCAGCATGTTGGGCTCTGGGCTTGTAGTTCGTGATTTGCCTAAGCCCTCTCCAAACAGAGGTGACGTCGTTGACAGAGAATTGGTCTTCCAGGCGTTAAAGAAAGGATTTGTGATTTTGTACATGAATGTCCCCTCTTTGTCATTTTACACAATATGGTAAACTGTTGATGATAGATATGTCTTTTTGGAATAGAAATTATAATTGGTCTGTAAGAAAAACAATCCCTGTCTTTGTCCTATGATGAGGGAAAATGTTTATAAAAGCTTTGAGTTAAACAGGATTGAGTCATGTATGAGGTCAGAGTTTTGTCAGTGATTCCCAGTCCAAAGACTGATGACCAATGCTGGAACTAGTTCCAGTTTACTCCAATGTTTCCATTTCCAGAATCTCCTCAGCATGTCTTGGGTCTACCAATGGGTCTCCCGCAGTTACATCTGTTCCACCTCTTACTGGCTGATAGCAAAGACCTCAGAGGTGGAGGACACATTCCACAGGGAGCAGATGCTGATGAAGCCGAAAGAACAAACCCCCTGTACGCCAACAACCAGTCTCAGCAACCCAAGTTGCCCACTACAGCAGAGCTATCAGGCACTCACGATGAGCCCCGCCCCAACAGATTGCTGCTTCAGAATAATTTCAATTGCGTAAAAGATTGAAGAACTATGGTTCATAAAGCATCAACACCAGATCTTCAAGGGTTAAAGTTACCAAATGCTGCAGTTTCTCAAACAAACACTGAAGGCTGGTTTCATACATGAGCAACTTTCCTTTGACTCCAATGTTAAAAACAAAACTTCTCACACAATCAGCTGCCGTAAAATGTTTAATATTTATAGCTTAATTTTTATATATTTTATCAATTGTGTTTTTGTACATGATTTTTTAAAATCAGCTGTTTTCATTTTAGTGGAGCTTAAAGCTAAAGTTAGTGGCGTGTTTGCTTTATTGGCATTGGCAGTAATTTAGAACTTGACAACCCCTCCCTCCTCGCGTTCCAAATAGGAAGTACCCGCTGGGGGGCTCTGGGGTATGGGGAGCCGGGCCTCCTGCCTTTGCATGAGCATTCAATGTGATCAAGGTACACTCTAAGGCAGTGGTCCCCAACCACCGGGCCGCGGCCCGGTACCAGTCCGCGGGACACTTGGCACCGGGCCGTGGGAAATTTTGGCACCGTGACGAACAGAAAGAAAATTTTTTTTCCATTTTGTTGTTTTTCTCGAAAAAAACGTTTTATTTTGAAAAGTGACCGGATTCTCTCTGTTACATCCGTCACACTTAGCACACGTCAAAGTCGCGACACACCAAACGTCATGTGGTACACCCCGCTAAAATTAAACCCAAACAACCAAAATGAGCAAAAAACAAACTTCTTTAGAAAGTTGCTTTGACAAGGGGAAACGGTCCAATGAAGGGACAGGAGAGGAACCTGCACCCGCTAAAAAAGGGAAATCTGCCTTTAACAGGCAGCGGTAAACGTGCCTTGCGTTGCACCTCAACCCCCCCAGGTCCGCGGTAAACGTGTCTTGCGTTGTACCGGTCCGCGGTGACAAAAAGGTTGGGGACCACTGCTCTAAGGAGCACATATCCATTCAGCCCACCTGCTTATATATGGCCATGGGTATTGTTTTTACACCTCTCTCCAAGAATGTTGGATATGTAAATCCTTTGAGATGAGTCTATCATTAATGTAGGAATATACTGTAAAATGTTGTGTGCAGACCTTTTGTTAGTCTGTGTATGTGAGAACTAACTCATGCAATTTACTAATGACACTCTGATGTTATGACCCTGTATCATCATTCCCCCCCCCCAATCTTCCCACCTCTTTGTTCCCAACCCATTTGTCCAGACGGATACATTTCATCTGATAAAGTTCACCTTCATGTACAAAAGGGGTTTAAAGCAACTCACTAGAGAAAGTATCACACAACCCCAGTTAAAAAGTAAAACATGTTCATCAGAAGAGGCACTCAGCTAAAATCTGAGGGGAAGAAAGCCAAAATCCCTTTGACTTCTACTGAGAAATAAACAGCTATTACTTAGTCATTAAGTTCATCAGAATACCCATTCTTGCTCTACGACCTTTTCTTTAAACGTTCTTGCTAATTCTATTTTTCTTATGATATTTTTGCTGTACTGCCAGTTATTCAAACTACAAACTGACCAATCAGAAGCCTCAATAAAAGTAGATGGCCACGCGTTTGATTGCCAGATTTTCCCGAGCCTGCTTTAATTGGTAGGGGTGTGGCCTTCTAACATGCTCACTCCTGACTGGATAGAGTGGTTGCCATAGCAATATAGACTGACCAGTCACAGCTTACTGAGGACATCAGGTTCCAACATGGCAACGGACCGAATTACCTTCGTTTGGTTGGACCCGGAAGCAAGGCATTTTCTCCGGGTGACGTCACACGAGCTTCGTCCAGTTATACAGTAAATGGTGGGAACACCCGACAAACCGATATACGTCTACAGTCTAGGGTTGGGCGATGTCCCCTAAATTGGCAGTTGACTATGTTTGCAGTCAACCATCGGGATGGACGATGATATCGTCGGGGGAGGTGTTATTTCTTTGTTATTATATAAATATTATTCATTATTTTAGTTTATTACTTTATTTATTTTATTTCCCTAATAATGACTCATCCGCGATGACTCAGTATAAACTGAGGGAAGTGACTTTAAAAAAATAAAATAAACAAAATAGAAAAGAAGTGGTCCGGTCCTGCGTTTGATTAGACCGGTGGAGCGAGCGACCGTGTCTCTATCAGAGCAGACAGACTTACATTTTTGTGTTTTAGGAGAAGTAAGGATGCTTTGTTACGTGTGGGAGACTTAGGACTGTGATCCGTCCCGCAGCTCTACGTGAACGAGCAACGGGAATTTAGGAGAAGCGGGTCTCCCGGTAAAAGTGTGTGTCGGGGCAGAGCTCGGAGCGCTTGCTCACGCAGTGTGTAAGCTTCGAAGCAGAAATGCCGCTCAGTCCTTAAAAACCGTTCAAACAATCACATGCATTTGTGTTTCCAGTCGTGTCCCGGCTAAATAAAGGCTGATGTTATTCCCACATATTTACGTGCAGCCAAGATGCAGATTGCAGCTTTTCAAGCATGGATTTCATGTTCATGCTAATGTTGTTAGCCCGTGTTGGCATACTGCTAATCCTGGCTTCCGGCTCCGTTTTTCAACAGAAAAAGCACTGACCACACGGATTAAAATTAAAATGATGAGCGAACAGGCGCTTAATAATAACCGTAACATTAATAAAAGCAAGTTTAGGAGATCATCTTGTATAATACTGAGCTGACGTATCTATGTAAGTAGCCGCTCGGCGGAACTACGTTTCTCTTCCGGTTTTTAAAAACACTACTGCGCATGTGCGAATGATTTATTCCGACCGAAAGTGTGACCCATGTGAATGTTTTTTATAATCTGAAAAAGCTTTTCTGGGCCCATCTACACGGTTGGATTCTAATCCGACCAATAATCCTTTTCAAGATATTTTGCACATGTAACCGCGTCTTATGGTGCCGACTCGCAGCGTGGCGGGGGCGTGGCATCACGATGGTGTCTCTCCATCGGGATGTCAGTCACCCATCACGATGGACGATGGTATCGTCCATCGGCACAACCCTACTACAGTCCCACCCAGTCACCCATTTTTAGAAAGACAGAGTTGGACAGAGTAACATGTAGTCAATATGACCGCATCATTTCAGGCTACATTTTGGCCCATCAGTATCCTGATTATGGATTCTAGATGTTGTATTTCTTATGGGGTTCTTGTGAACTGGTCTTTGTCTGGTCTGTCACTCAGGACATCCTTGCCTCGAGAGTCACTATAAGGAGCAAAGTCTTCTCCATCTCAGATAAGGTGAGGATGGTGATTTCAGGGTGGAAGTGTGCTAGGGTTGTGACGATAACTGCATCACTGCACTTTTTTTTTTCCCTCCTTTTTTTTGAAAGTTCTGCATATGGTGCGTGATTGGAACTATAATAAACACATTAAACACATTCATCTTTGCTGATAATTTACCTTTTCTGCTAGTCCTGTGTTCAGAACAAGGGTTTCTGGGGGAAACCTTTTATTACAGTTCTCCTTCACTCCCTGCACCACACCTCTCTCTCCCTCTTGCGCTGAGCGCTCCCTCTACTTACACCCACACAGCGGTTTCAGAAGCACACACACATCCTCATTGTACAACAGAAGTTTCCATCTCCTGAGGAAATACGACAAATTTACTGCGTTCTAATTATTAATTTCCATTGTATTCATTTCCATGACAAGCTGCGTGCGTTTTTGAGGGCGCGACAAAGCCGCCCGCCAGAGAATTTTTTATTACTGTTCTCCTTCACTCCTTAACACCAAACATGAACGCGCACTGTTAGATTTCGGTGAATGTCACTACATGTTTTGTTTGGGAACTATTTTGTACAGCTTAATGTTACGTGTCTGTATAAACAAAGACGGAGCCTCCTGCCCCGCGTTCTTCATGGGTGTCAGGCTTCATGGCTACCGGAAAGTTGACAAAGTGTCTGCAGTCTCGTTTATTACTGGGCAATATATAATATTCTGAGAAGATGTCTGTACCAGAGAGCACAGGTGAAACTCGCGTGCAGCTAGGGAGTGGTCCGCTGCAGAAGAATCAACACGCACCCCAACACACGTGTGCGCGCTCCTTCCTCCTACACACGCAGCGCGCTGACACACATACGCATATTCCCAGGTTAACCGCGACACCGCGCGCCCCCTGCTGGTTCATCACCGCAGTGTTCAAAAATCCCACACTGTCACAGCTCTAAAGTGTACACAGTTTCCCATAAAGATTTTTCCTCATCAAAAGTAAGAGCAAGAAAAACAGTTTACCTGAAGGCATACGTCCTCTGGTGCCAGCTGAGCTGACCGCGAATACTGTAGGCAATGGTGGTGACGAACTCTCCACCGAGGCCCAGCTCGGAGCACAGCTTTAGGGCGAAGGACTCTGGAGAATTCTCCCTTTCAGACATGTCCCACTCAAACTGGTCCACCAGAGAAATGTTCCCCACATGGATGTTCAGCTGAAACATGAAATCATTCCACATGTTACACAGATGGTGTCGAGTCCACTGGGAAAATTTACATTTAGGCCATATTTTTCTGTTTTCACCAAGTTTCTCTTTACAGCCGTTTTCTGAGATAGATTTTAAGCCCTCCGATCTTGGAGGTCTGAGATGTTTTCTCTCTGATGCAATCCTGAGGTTTCCCAAGCAACAGGTGATTTAATACAAAAATGTTTTGCTGAGTTTGACATTCTGGTAACAGAAGAATATGCAGATAATCATTACATCTGTAAGTTAACAGATTTGTTGAGATTTCTTTCAGGTTGAAATCACTTATTAACAAAACAAAAGTTATATTTTACCAAAAGATAAAGTTGATTTTTTAACAATTCTTTTAAAAAATCATTGACATTTTTTCCTGTGTTCATTTATCTTTGGTGGCCTGAAAACAGACTTTTTTAAGCTTCACATCGGAGTGTTTTTCCACCCAGCAGCAGTTTACCTTCATTAAATCTTCTGTTTTTTTAGCTGCTCTGATTGGTTGCAGGGCCTCACCTTGATGATGACCCTCTGATCTGCCTGCTCCTCAAACATGGCCTCCGTGGGGTAGGACTCGATCTGCTGACGGATAGCTGAGGCGATGGCAGGAACAAAAGCCAGCGGATTGAGGTCCAAGTCATCGCACAATATTTCTGCAAACATCTCTGGGGTCATCAGTTTCTCTGAGGAGAACACAGGAGGTTTATGAGAATCAGATAAACTGGAGGCTGCAGATGCTGTCAGGCCCGGGAGCTCAACTAACCTACCATTCATGTTCCACGTGAAGGCATCTCTGAGCTTCTGACCGTCGATCTCCATGTCTAGGCGAATGGGGACCAGCGCCTCCAACTGGGCTGCATTTTCATGGATGACTGCAGGGTCATGATCGTCAAAGCTGAGGGGATTGAAATGATTCTTTTGTTTTCACACCACAACTCTTCAGGATTTTCTACCAATTTCACAAAACGTTCACAGATCTTAAATTCAAACAAACTGAGCTTTTTTCCACAACACCGGTCAGAAATTCAGCCCGCAAAAATTCAGCCTCAATCCGGCTCGGCCCAACAGTTTCCTACAAACCTCATCACAGTTGTGCTATTAAGGCTAAACCTCCAACATTTAAATCAGCAGGAGCTAGGTATGCAAAAAATTCAAAGGCTTGCATTCTATTTTCATACAAGAGATTCGGAGGAATGCTTCACAGATTGGACCACCCACGTCTCCTCCTATTAACCGTAATGTAAAACAGTGTTAAAACATAGCATGTGCTTCCATTAGGGCTAAAAAACAATAAAAACAGGCGAAGTAATCCATCCCACGCGGATCTTTCTGAACCTTAATGTATGGGGAGGCTGCTTTTAATGACATTCATACAAAACAAAAACAAAGAAAGAGTAAAATACACTCTTCCGACCACAGAGGGAAAGTCCTCTTCTTGTCGCGGCCCATTCGATTGCGGTTGATGGCGGTGGAGGAAGGAACAGCATCCAGATGGTGAGAGCTGCTGGGCAACGTGGGAACCCACTGACTGCTTCTCTTTACTTTCTGCTCCCTTAAAAAATAAAGAAAAAAATGCAGAAGCTATAAATGTAAGAACATGGAAAATAGGCTGAATTCAAATAAAAGAAAGACAACACTGAAGCCAGAACGATGACGATAGTCTAAAATCTTGATGTTAAACTTCTTTATTATTAATTTTTTTAATAATAATAAAGCACTGAGTCAGTTATAGCCGTGTTTCTGAAGTAAACTCCGGCCTGTGGTACAGTTGGCACCAGGGGGGTATTCCAGGAAGCATGTTTAAACTAGCCTGACTTTAAGCCTGAACTCTGGCTGAAATCCGCCTGAACTTGCTTACTCTGGGTATGTCGGTTCCAAAAGACCGGATATGAGTTGGCGTAATTACGCTCGACTTGGTAACCCTGGGTTAACGCACGGTACATAAAGACATTCTCAATAGATCGCCGATTTCTGGAGTCACCATGGAAACGCGTGGAGAAAAAAAAAAAAGAAAGCGCGACACTTGAGACGGAAGTGAGACGGAGTCTGAGATTTTAATGACGGCGGATAGAAATAAGTCCATCAAAAAAGTAACACGGCTGAAAAAATAATTTAGTTAAATTTATTCAAACTCAATAATTGTTTATACAACTCAAATTTACGTATTTATCTAACTAAATGTCACATTACTTCATTAATCTTTTTTCCATCTTAATTACTTATATTTCTTGAACTTTCATATGTCTAAGTTTGAGCCGGCAGATATGCTCATTTTTATAACAATAAAAAGAACAGAAAAAAATGCACGGAGTACAAAAATTCATCACAGAATATTCCAGCACTGTCATAACAGATTTGGTTGGTAGAGGTGCTATACAAACTCATCATCCTATCCTTTACTCTCACTCATGATGCAGAGACGTAAGCATAGTAGGACAAAATAGCTCGGCAAAACACGGTGAAACACGGTAAAACAGCTATACAACTAAACACATTTTGAAAAAAACCCACACTTAAACCCAAATCCGTCCAGACAGGCAAAGGGAATGATATCCCACAATCCCTTGCGGTGCCGATCTAACAGCAGCATCAAAGTTACACCTACTTAATTGAATTAATTTGAACGAAAGGAAAATAATTGTCTGAAAACTATGTGTTATTTTTAAGGTGACCTAACAAAAAAATGATTTATCTTAACTGAAGCAAATAATTAAGTTAGATCAAAGTAAAAAGGTTTATCTTTCCAACATCCATATGTGGTCTTATCACCCTCTCATGGTGGAAAAAGTATTATCTGAGCTTTTTCATCCACTAAATCATCTTCAAATGGACACACCATGCTGCTTCACCTCTCTGGAAACAAACTAAGCTTCAACTAAACCTGCTCCAGACCAGGTTATGTTCAGAGCATGAGTTGCCATGGCAACTTGACCTACCCTGAAACATACCTCCATTTCTGGAACCGAAAGCTGAGGTTATCAACTTCCTTAGCCTCAAACTTATCGTGGGAGCTAGCATAACCTGCTTTCTGGAATACCCCCCAGGTCACAGGGGGAAAAAACATGACCTACATTTTTTTCTGTTTTCACAAACTGATTCAGAAAGAAGTTTTACTTTGAAAATCTACTGGATACATTTGGCTCATTTTCGATGTGTAGAGTCGCTCGGTCTAGTGTTGAAAATTCATTCACTACTTTCTTAAAGCAGCTGCACCGACCAATTGAAACCCCCAAGCTAGTAAAGGTAACAAAAACCAAACGCATTTGGAAAGTGTGTTTTTGCAGAAAAGATCTAGTAAAGAAGCAGAAGAAGAGTCTTCATCTTCAAAGAAGAAAGAAATCTGCATCTAACAGACAAAAACCTAGAATCTTTACTCCAAACATGGATTTATTGCAACAGTTGTTCCCACAGAGCATAATAATGCATAATATTTAGCATCCGGTTGTCTAATGTTACCAGGATGATGCTAATAAAGTTGATCAAACAGAAGATTTACATTTACTATTAAATTTAGAAAATACCAGTATTATTTTTTGTATTTGTCTGTTGCACAATAAAAGTTGAATGAGGCTGAGGTTTGTGTCGGATTTTTTTAGCTTCCAGTTTGACAATTATGGATTAAAGGAAAATCCATTTCACATTTTAATGGATTCTAAATGACTTCAAGTTTACATATATAGTTTGAAGCAGATCTTTTACAAAGGATGAAGATAAACTTTACCCTCAAAAGTTAAGTGAAACTGGAGGTTAAAAAAAATAAATGAATAAATAAAATCTAACACCCACTTCAACCTCGTAAAGGAAGACCTGTGAAAATATTGTCCGCCATTAAACCGGTCCGTGGCCTGTAAAAGGTTGGAGACGGCTGTTGTAGTGCAATCACAAATATTGTAAGTTTAAGTCAAGAGGAAAGCAAGACAAAACACACTGTAATCTGTGACACAACTGAGCCATCTATTGTGCTGCAGCAGTTTCAGGGGCTGGCTTTTGATTTTAATCTCAATGTTTAAAACTCGAAAAACTAAATACAAGTTGTCCTAAAGTCTTTATTTTTAATATGTTATATTATTATAAATATGTAAATCTAGGGGTGTCGCGATAACCGCATCACCGAACGTTTTCTTTCTTTTTTTTTTTTTTTAAAGTTCTGCATGTGGTGCGTGATTGGAACTATAATAAACACATTCATCTTTGCTGATAATTTACTTTTTCTGCTAGTCCTGTTTTCAGACTTCAAGGGTTTCTGGGGGAAACCTTTTATTACTGTTCTCCTTCACTCTGTAACACCAAACATAAACGCGCACTGTTAGAGTGCGATGAATTTCACTACATGTTTTGTTTGGAAACTATTTTGTGCAGCGAAAATAAACTAGCAAAAGTTACGTGTCTGTATAAACAAAGGCGGAGCCTCCTGTCCCGCGTTCTCCATGGGTGTCAGGCTTCATGGCTACCGGAAAGGTGACAAAGTGTCTGCAGTCTCGTTTATTACTGGATAATAGATAATATTATGAGAAGATGTCTGTACCAGAGAGCATAGGCAAAGGCTTGCGTGCAGCTAGAGAGCGGTCCGCTGCAGAACACGCACCCCTACACACTTGTTCATTGTACAACACCTATATAGTTAGTTCATTAGTTAGATAGTTAGTAGTTAGTTGTTACTGTTATTTGTTAATAAAGAATACAGCGTTGTAATTGTATTCATTTGCGACGCGGCCGCCGGGGGATTTTGTGTTTGGGGTTAACCACGACACTGCGTCCCGTGCTGGTTCATCACCGCGGTGATCAAAAATCCCACACTGTCACAGCTCTATGTTAATCTACTTAAAAACAAACAAATATAGAAAATGTATTTTCTCTGCAAAAAAATGGACATCAGGCAAATATCTGAGCAACAACAAATCTACCAAAATGCAAATGACCATCAAAGAAAGAAATACTTTTTGTGTTAAGATGGAACAGTCCTACAAAGCCAGCTGTAAAAAGTACAAAACCATAGTACAAAACCCTAACCCTACAGTCAGAGGTGCCAGCGACACCAGAGAAGTGAAAATTACCTGAGGTAAGCTGGGGGTTCGGTGTTGATAGAAACTGCTTTGTATTTCTCATCATTTCCTTCAAAGATTTCCTCACATTCTGACGCCTTCAGTAGAGTCACGCTGGTGGCTGAGCAAGAAGGAAAAAAAAACACACAAACTTTTAATGTATGGATTTAAGAAAAAACTTTTTTCAATTCTTTCAAAGTGGCAAAAGCCTGAATGACTTTTGCTGTGTGTCCATTTCTTTTTATTTGTCCAAATGTTTTCCATTGAATTTCAGAGTTTAAATACCCACTCCAATGAAAAAAAGTGTTTTTAGTGTTTTTAACATGTTCCTTTGGCATTTTTCTAATTGTGAAGGACATATATAAAGAAAACTAATCTTAAAATGGCATTTCAGAGTATTTCATTATTCTAATCATTATGAATCAGGAGCAGACGCAAATTAACATTTGAAAACGCTTGGAGGGGGGGTGTAGAAGGTACTACAGCAGGCCTCAAGCTCCCTGCCCCGCTTCACTCTGATGCATCCACTTGCAGGCAAATAGCTCCATGCACGTCTTTGTTTTCCTCGTCTGAGCTGGAATCTGAATCTAAACTATTCGGCTGGATAGCTCCAGTAATGCTCAACATTTTTGTTGCACAGCTAATGTTAGGTTAAGGGTGGGAGGGGCTTTAAGTTAGTAGGATAGAATGTAAACAAATGGCGGTTACTCCATGCCAACGGTCCTACCCAAAACTAAGAGGCAGAATTTCCATGAACCACTGCTGCTCTGCAGAAACTATGTCCTAGAAAATGACAAAAGCTTTAAGATCATAATGGCTAATGCAAAAAATAATATGTCTTGTTTTTTCAAATAAAACATCTTTGAATTGAAATTCCCCAAATTTAAGTGGAAAATCTAACATTTGGCCCCAGAATACTCACTTACCTTCAAACTTTTAGCATCATTTATATAAAATGGGCTTGAGAAGATCCTAAATTGTGAGAGGCTGTGGTCAAATGTTTAACTCCTCCACTAAACATCCAACCTCTCACATGTCTCCACTGTCTGTTTAATCAGCTTTAGATTTTGAATGAGGTTTTCTTTTCAAAAGTACAATAACAATCTCAAATCTGAACACTCAAAAACAGAAAAATATATATTAAAAATGATACTAAAGTTTTTTTTGTTTAGTATTTTAGCCAGACATGCACACAAATATTGATCAAACTTTGTGGTCCTCAAGAGCTCCTGCTCTGCAAGCAACTCAATATCAGGGTTAAACACCGTGTCCATGTTTGTTCGTGAAAAGAAAATAAAGCACCCACCATGTGAGGAGGCCATAATTTTTTTCCTCTCCTCCACAGAAGCTAGCCTCCTCCATAGCGATGGATATCTTTTATACAGGGAGCCTCTGAACATCCGCAGATAGTTCCCAACCTGGACAACAACAGGACCATCTGATGGTTTTCAAACATTTTCAAGCCTTGAGCAAAAAAAGCTCATTAAAAACACAACACTGAGCTACAAAAGTCGTTTAATTATGTTGTTATTTTACACTTTTAAAATTACTTTAGAATAAAAATAAAATGATTTTTCTAGGGCTGCACGATATGAGGAAAACTCGCGATATGCGATATTGGCAATTAATATTGCGATAACGATATAAATTGCGGTATATAAACAAATAGCAAAAAAAACAAAAACATCATTTCCATTTCACTGCAACAGTTTAAAAATTATACTCTAAATGACCCTTGTCGACGTAGGAGGCAAACATCAAACATAAAAGGGCTCATCTGATTGATCAAAAACGTAAACCGGTCCTTCTGATTGGTTAAATGCATAAAGGGATTTATTTCATTTGTTCAATATTTCAAGCTGCCATGAGTTTGTTTTAGCACATTTAAGGTAACCATTTATTGGGATTTTTGCCGTCTTTTGCGGTATGCATATTGCACAGCTTGATGTCGCGATAACGATAAATTTGCGGTATATTGTGCAGGCCTAATATTTTCCAATATTGATAAAATCAGTTAATTTTATTATGAAACTATTTTTAATGCTATACATCGATTTGATTAACAACTTGTTTCAGACATATTGATCTGATTGATCTTAGGAATTTAAATCAATTCATCAATTAATCGTTACACCCCAAAAAATAAATGGTCCAGTTTCTGTTGCAGATGCATAACCCCACATAACAGTGCTGCCACTTCCATGCTTCCACACTGAGGCCATAAAAACAAAACCCAGGATTACAACTCTGTTTTGTTTTTTGTTTTTTTAAAGAAAGCCTAAAAATATTTTTACAGCCAGAGAGACAATACCTTATTGTGACTAAGCTTTAACGCATAATCCAATTTTTTTAAATCTCATAAGCAGAAATGTTGATATATTTTACTGTAATTCTCCATGTTGAAACCTTAGCTACGGTTTCGATAGATTTATGTACTGCAGTACATAAATCTATTGAAAGGTGACAAACAACATCTAAAGAATTATTTAACCTACTTAATATAAACAATCGTTTGTGTTTTAAAATGATAATGTTTAGGATGAAAATGCTGCTTATTGGCTGTGGAGTGGACTTGTTAATTAACAAACCAGATGATAAGTCAGACAAACTTTGATGAACTGAAGTTTAAAATTGAAAACAGACATTTGTTTGAAAAGTTTAGGAGCAAATAAACTCGTTATTCTCTTTACTGTTGATGGGCGCGTGCTCCACCAATGCTTCCTTAAGAAGCTGGTCACTGCTCAGACTTTTTTTCCCCTTTGTTGTTGAACCCACGCGCGAACCCGTTAGCATGCTAGGGTGGACTAGCCACCAGGATGGATACGTAGGCTCGTTGAGAGGGAGACTCGGGGAACGTGGCATACCTCGGATCCCACCATGTAAAAATCTCCATCTTCTTCAAGCTGGAACTTGACCGGCTTCTGGCCGAACGTTTTACTGAGAGCAAGCTGCATCTTTGGGCTTTGGTTCTGCAGCTAAGAGGGTTCTGCTTTCTGCTGCATTTGAAAGCGCACAAAAACGGTGGGAAATCAGCGCGTCCGCTTCAAAACCTGAAAATACCAACTAAAATGTTTTTTCTCCTTGAGTGTCAAAGATGTAATGTAAAAATAAAATAAAAAATGAAAGGAACTACAACGCAACTCCTTTTTGTTTTACTCGTTTAAGTCTAGTAGTTCGTGCTGAATCGCTTCCATAGTTTCTGACTATAGTAGTCTAAATTCCTAAAGGTTTTGAACGTTGCATTGGACAAAGCTCCTCTACGTCAAAATGGAGACATCAGACATTTTTCCTCAGAGCTCTAGCGCCCCCAAATAAAAAATGAACAATAAGAAGAAACTTTTTTAATTATCAAAGGACAATTGTCTCTCATTGCCAATTTTACAATTTTTTGGCAGCATTTTCATAGATTATAATACAAATAAAATTATAATTGCAACCAGGCTCCTTTTTGAAAGATTTTTTTAAATTTAAACAGTCAATAATCATGATAATCCATAATGATTACTGATATTACAATTAATAAGATATTGATTTTTTTTGGGCTTGATCTGCAATGTGTAGCAAAAATTTCTGGTTAAATGTGATGTGTTCTAATAATAATCAATGATTATTACATGTTGACCTATACTGTTTACTGAAATCATGAATTAATCTTTTCCGAAGATAATCAATCATCAATATGCAATTAATTTGTAATTTTCAGAACCGGATTACGAAAACTATGTAAAACTATAAAATGAATTAACCCAGTGGGGGTTGGATTATATAAACTCGCTTCTTCATTCATACCCAATGCAATAACCCTGTACAACAACACACAATGCAAAAGATATCCTTTGCACATTTTTATTTTATTATCTCTTTATTTAGTTGTTTTCTATTTTACACATTTCTTTTGCACATCTTTTTACTTGCACTGTTCTGTAAATAGCTCTTTAAATTATAATACCTTGATGTCTGTATTTATGCTACATTTTCTTTTTCTTGCTTTTTTTACTTAATTCTAAGTCTTTTTTTTCCCTCTGCTGTCAGTTGCTACAGTGACAAACAAATTTCCCACGAGTGGGATCAATAAAGTATCTCTGATTCTGATTCTGATTCTTCCCACTCCTTTTCAAGCAATAAAACACACTCTGCATGTCTTTACTTAATGAATACATTTGATTAAGCAATTAATTAACTTGTGATTTTAGTGTCTTTCATTGTTTTTGTTTCTTCTGTTTTTTATGCATTTCATCATTTCTGTAATGAGTTTGATAAATCTGTGTGAATTGTTTTGACTACAAAACTTGAAATCTATCAATCAATAATTTGGTCACTAAAAATGTATTAAATCGGGCATTTTACCCCAAATCAAAGAAACCCATTTCAAAATAATTAATGAAATGTATATTGTTGTTGTATTTCTTAAAACAGATTTAAATTTCAGGTTGAACGGACTGAGCCTGACAAACTGGGGGATGACTCTGGGCAAAACCATACTGGACACATGAGGGATGGGGAAACAAACTAATCAAACATTCCAACTCATCTACGACTGCAAAACAGCAAACTAACAACATTTAAAATAATCTCAAAGTAGTCTTCAAAAACAGCACCAACTTTAAAGAAGCAAAAATGAAGTCCATGAGGAGAGTTTTGGAATCCCTGCAGATTCCCCGGTGGAATGTTCTAATCTCTATGTTCTACAGGTGGGCTCACCTGAGATGGAAACTCAAAAGCGAATAAACTAGTTTTTATCACTTAAAACAAATTAATCAAATGTGTGCACCCATTGTTTATTTATGTATTTAATTAAACAAAGTAAAAGTGAAATGTTTTCATTTAAAGAAATAGTAACACCTAAGTGGTGGTTTGAGTATTGTGTCTTTGTAAGGACTATCTAGGAGACTTTTGTAAATGTTATGTTTTCATCCTCTGGAAGAGACTGAACGTTATAGTGTGTTGTGATGTGTTTCACTTTTTCAAACATGTAGGCTAATTACGTTTTTAGCTTTGACAATTAAATGATAGAAAATACTCTTCATTTATTACTTCTTCAAACCAAATTGTATATACATAATGCAGAGTAAAAAGGGTTCTTCTCATTTTTTGGGATTTATTACTAAATTTGATCAAATTTACAACACAATAAAATATTATACTCCCAAAGCGTACAATAACTGTGGAACTTATCTTGTAGAATTTCTCTTAGTTTTTCTTATTGTTCTCTGTTTTGTTACATTTGTTAACATAGCATTTCTTTTTACATGCTCAAAACATTTTGTTTAAAAAAATTGTTTTGGGTGCACTAGTGTATTTGTTCTGCAAATGTGTTTAAGGTCAATAAAGTTTTTTAGCGCCCCCCGCTGATAGAAAGTGGAGTTACGCTCACACGCGCAGTTTGATGCTGTATATTGACTCATAACAAAATTGATCCAATTCGATTTAAAACACAAAATCATCAGAAAATAAAAGAATAAATAGGTGAGGTAATAAGATCAAATGAAACGAAGTGTAAATTCAGTCAAGATAAAACCTCAGAAATACTCATTCAGGACTCAGAAATACTCATTCAATAATAATCATATTAAGTTAGCAATAAAATGAAAACCAATTAAATAAATACACCAAAACCTGTTTTAATTTAATAAAAATCTAAAAGCTGATCTCAAGGTTGTCTATAATTGTAAAGTTGTGTGTCACTGCACTTGTGTGAAGTAAATAATCAAAAATAAGTGTTTTCTCTAAACCATTACTATTATTAGCTGCTGGGACGGATCACCAACTCCTGGTAGCAGCAGGTAAAACACAGACTATTTATCCAAATTTATAGAAAATCTGTTCAAAAAGAACAGAGCTCGACTTCCAGGGCAGAGGAGCAGCAGGATGACTCAGCCAATCTTTATGGTTTACTAAACACATTTCTCGCCCTTCTATAATTGGGGTAGAAAATCCAAGAAAGTGTGAAACTCAAAACATGAACGTCCTTGTCGTTTAATAAAGACTCTATCTAGGATCCTAAATGTGACTTTTTTTTTAGCAGCGTTCTCCTAGGAGCACAGGAGACAACAGGTTTTAGAATCAAATACTTTCATGACAGTAAAGGGAGAAGAGGCAAACCCCAACCAAGATGTTACAAACCTCTCTGACATTTCACAATGCAAGAATTAGGTTAGGAAAGGTTCTTATCTGGTACTATGATTGTACAGAAGTAATTTTAACATTGATTCTTTGGAATAAAGTGCAAAGATGAAACTAAAGCAACATTTGCAACACATTTATTCTTTTAAAAAGTAAAAATAAAAAATGCACTTGCCATCTGAACAAGTTCCTTTTTATATTTGGAGGTTGTCATTTTCTTCTTCTTTTTTTTTTTTTACATATTTGTATGTGCACACTTGTAAGGATCTGAAGACAAACATCACCCGAGGCCAGCAGCTCATTGTCCACAGTTTGTTCAGGGTCCAAAGCTTGTGTTCTTGCAGAAACAAACTTGGAGCGATGACCTGGTACCAAGCAGGGCTTCTCAGGATGATTCATTTCCATTCACACAAACATCAGACCACTAACTTTTGGCTGTTCAGCATTCTTCATCCAGAACTCAAACACATAGCAGAAAAGACCACATTCGCCTCCCATCATATCTGTGAAAGTCCTTTGAAGGTCCCAGGAATTGGGCGTCATTTCAGAGGAGGGGTTATCCTCCGAGGCGCTGTCCTTCTCCCCAGGCGAAACCACCAGGCCGCTCCTCAGGCAGGGGGTTGTAGTTGGCATCTTCTTCTGGGGTGTCAAACAGCATTTTTCTACAGGGGATATGGAACACGCACACAAAAAGGAGGATGGGATGACAAACTTCCACACAAACAACAAACAAAAGAGTAAATAATACAACTCACATGATGGATGGGGTCCGGAGCCACCTTCCACCACCTGGCTGGTTGGGAAAAACATCTTCCAGGAAAAAGTACACATGGCCCACAGCAATCCCTGAAAAAAAAGGTTTAAAATGAAATGAAAAGATCCAACTTTTCTGTTTTCAGTACAGATTAATGACAATATCTACCTAAAAGATCCACAATTATGGAGTTTCCGAGCAGAAGTGAGAATCCCATCAGCACCCAGGGCAAGAACGGAGCCTGGAAGTTGAGCAGGCCAAAGAAGTTCATGCGAACGTTCGGATTCCTCCGACTCCACACGTAAACTAGCATTATGGTGAAGGCTTGTCCCAGGAAGACCAGATTCACAAAGGTGCCAAAAATCTAAACGCTTGTCAAGGAAACCGGGTGATCCTGCTGGTGCAGAGCTGGCATGAACAACACACACTCAACACACAAGATGAGTCACATTACACAACTAATTATTATTTAAACAAAATCAAAAGATTTGAGTTTTCCCCTTAAACTGTCTGCTCAATCAAATGGTAGAGCACATTCAGAAAATGTATATTTTTAAAAAACATTTTGAGTATTATTCCCCTTAGTTCAGGGGTCTGTCACCTGACTTCCTTTTGGTTCATTGGATTTACACATTTCTGGGTGAGACGCACCACAAAAACAAACTATGCTTTTTCTTTCCTTTTATTTTATTATTTTTTTAAATCAATGCTGACATTACACTACCTACTACATTTGCTGCATTGAGAGGATCCTTTGTGACACTGGGTGTGTTTTATTTCAAAAGGAAGTCATGTAAACCTATGTCAAAATGTATCAACTAGTTTATTTTTTGAAAAAGTCTATTTTCTCTTTGCCAAACAACAATTCATGTGCAAGTATCATAACAGAAATACAAATCTATAAGAAGAAATAAAATTTTGTGTCTCCTACAAGGTTTTGGTCAAAGAGAAATCCACCCAAATGGCTCTTTTAAGTGTTGAAGGTTGCAGGCAATATGTAGCAGGAAAAAAAATCATTTTTTATTGATTTTGTCTTGGTGGGTAGCTAATGGGTTAAATACATCAACCATAGCAATCATGTCGGATGGGTTACGTATCATTTTTGGCACCAAGCTTCTGAAATGAGAGCTTCTTCTGCTTTTCCAGGGAGGATACAGTCATCAGAAGGCCCCCAAAGAGGAACATGAAGACAAAGTCAGCCGTTCGTCCCCTGAAGGAGCCTTCCTCCAGCATCCGGCAGTATCTGTAGCTGAGGGCAGACTGTTAAGGAAGCCCGCACACAAAGTCTCCACATTAAGCACATGTTTGGAATGATTGCAAGCAGCAGCATGTTCAGAATATAATTCATCTGAAAGTCATTAAAACATTTACTGTAAAAGGGCTGGCAGAATGAACACACATGACTGCTGCATCAAAATAAGGAAAAGGTTCGTTTTTCACACCCCGAGCGAAAAAAATACAAGATTTCAAGGATCCCTTTAAACTCCAAGTGATCTGATCTCTCTGTCAAACTGGTTCATTAAACACTGGCTGTCTGAAACTGAAACATGCAAAACGTCTTCCGCTCAACCAAGAAGGATACAGAAAAATCATATTAAACAGGAAATTGAAGCCAACTGGACCAAAAAACAGGAAGTTCGTTATTAGCCGCCATACCTAAAAAAAAAAAAGAAAAAAAGAAAAGGACATCCATACGTAAACTGCATGGAACCAAAGAAGCAGACGGCGTGCAGGGAACGCCCTGAGAGTCAGCCGGCTCACCTGGTAATTCCTCAGAATCAAATCTGGATTGAAGTAGAGCTGAAAAGGTGTGATGATCTCCAGTTGCTGCAGCGGGAACAAATAAACATCAAGTCAGGGGAAACATCTCAACTCTTGGATATTTTCGGTTCGATATCAAAAAACAACAACAAATGACTAAAAGTACAGAGAAATCCTTTTAATTTGCTAATAAGCAAATTTGAATGAAGAAAACCCTCTAGTGGTCTCATACCAAGCCTGGTGTAACATAATAAAGCAATATTAAATATATCTAATTTATCATAGCCCATGTTTGACACTTTCAACATAAAAACATGCAAACATACGCAGTAGGGACGTCAGGGATGATTCACTTTCTCCTAAATATGGTTGAAAGGTGTAACACACTGTTTGGTTTCAAACTAAGAATTGTGGCATCCCTACTGTTCCTGCCAATTCATAAGAATCTGTCTACCGGTAGTTGTTTGGTTAAGTGTGTAGCAGTCATTACTGTGGGTGGCATTTTTACCACAGACTGATGTTGTTGAGTGTAGTGGCGGGTGTGACTGCACGTGCAAACCGGTACTTTCCTGAAAACTTGCTTTCGTTTTAAATGTATTCGATTTTGTTTTACATTTATTATAAAGCTCTACTACTAGAAAATTCAAAAATCATCCTACATCAAAGAGGCAGCCAGCAGTGAAACCCTATGACCCTTTGACCTTCTGTCCTGAACCCAGTTATATCTACAAAAGTATAGTTTGTCACTTTGAAATGAGTTCCTCCTTTTAAATAAAACAGAGAATGCAAAGAAGTCTGGACACTGGACATCATTTCTGCAGAGCAGTGGGAGTTCATCAGAAATTCTTCTCCGACGCTTGGCGTAGAGCAACCTCACTTCCCATCATCCATCTGTTTACACGCTGTCCCGCTAGCTTAGAGCCCCTCACAGCCCAAAGCTAACATTAGCGGTGCAAGGAAAATGGCGAGGAAAATTGGAGCTTGCCAGCAGTACAGTTTCGAGGCAGATGCAGCTCAGACGTACACGGATCTATTTGTCTGCAAGTGAATGCATCACAATGGAGCGGAGCAGGGAGCTTGTGGCCCACCCAGCATATTTTCTTTGTCACAAATAAGCTCTTTTTCAAACTGCATTTTTTCATCTGCTTCTGATTCACAACAATTTGAATCAAGAAAAACTCAGAAACGCAAGCCAATCAGCTTTCACTGAGTTGCACAGGTGGTTTGACAGAGAGTTTTATGCTGGATGCCCTTCCCGACACAGGCAGGCGGGCTGGGGACCGACACAGGCAGACCGACACAGGCAGACCTAGGCTCAAGCCCCCTTGTGGGTACATGGTTAGGCAGTAATGTGAAGGGTCTTGCCCAAGGACCCCCTCTAGATGAAGCTCACCATGGCCCCTGGGAAACGAACCCTGGTTTCCCAAGCATCAGTCCTGCATGCAGGCAGCTGAGCCATCCAGCCGCTTACTATTGCAACAGTTAGTGCTGGTAAATGTTAAGAACACATTTTTAGACATAGAGGAGCTGCTTTTTTGACCCAGCTGCAATAAAACAACATTTTTTAATTCCCAACTGGAGAAAAAGGCAAACGGTCACATTCACAATCCCTTTATTTCATTTCAGCTGCACTTTTGCTAATTTCCTTTAACATTTTTCTCTTGTTTCAACACACCATTTCCCGGCAACAAAAACAAAAGTATGTGGAGAGTGTGTGGCTTTTAAACTGAGTAGAAGAGTCCGATTAGTCATTTTCGTGCCTGTTTTGGTGAAAGTGTTGTTGCACAAATGTGTCCAAAGTTTATCGCTATTATAAACGTAGTTTTTCCCATAAACCCCGGTGTCTGTCAGACACCAGCTGTGATCATAGCACAGCAAGAAGTTGTACTTTTCAGTGATTTACAAGCGGAAATAAGATTTATCCAAATCGTTTAATGGAAGCTGTATCAGCCGTATCAGCTGGTGTCAACCCAGAAGTGCGGTTCCCCTGGAGGGATGCCGGTCCATCACAGGCCCCCTGACAGAGAGCTTTCTCATCATGCTGTGTGTGACAGTCCTCCTCCAGCGAACCTGAAGACATTCAATCTGAAGTGGATCAAAAAGCGGCGCCCGCATCCCCCTGCAGTCTAAAGCAGACGGGGAGGAAATCTTTCCCTTCCTTATGCAGAGAAAGTCAGGTTGCTCTGTGTTGCATCACCTGATCGGGACTGATATTTAAAAGAAAAATAATAAGAAAAGCTGGGTTCTCTCTCCTGGCACATGTTTTTCTGTAATTAAACACTTGCTTAACATTTTTCCACATCAATCCATCATCACTGAGGCTCTCTGGGATTTTTGAAGAAGCTCTCCTCATCATTCACACCCTCTGTAATGCTACAGTTTAGAGATCAGCATCACTAATGTGTCCCAATGATGCTGAAACAGAAACATCACCTCAGAGACCAACTTCTGTGACGTGAAGCTGACATGAAGACAAGTTTAAGCCTCGTTTCTAAAAAAAAAAAAAAGATGACGGTCCGCCTCATCCCAGCCTTTATTTTGAAGCTTCGCGTTCGCTTCCTGTCATCCCAGCAGGCCACTAAAGGGAACCAGTAAGTTCCAAATGTTAACTGTTTTGACCTGGTTCGGCAACGAAAGCAGGGGGAGATGGGAAATAACCCAGGTTTTCGGGGCGCCTTGTCACCCAATCCGCGCACTCACTCCCGTACACGAACAGACGTGCTAATGCTACACGTTTGATGATCTGAAAACGACCGTTTTGTCACCTAAACCGCCACCGCAGGATGGCCCCGTTTCCATGTTTCTATACGGGAGCAGAGCTGGGCATCATCATGACAACACGTCACGGCTCCCTGACAGAGCGGTTGGAGCCAAACCAGAACCGTATCCTGGTACCGAGCAACGGAGGTCCCTGAACGGGTCTTACCACTGCAGCAGTCGTGAGGACGCAGGCCGTGGTGTAAGCTCTGGTGACGATAGGAATCTGTAAATACTCCTGCTGCAAGGTCTGGTAAGCCATCTTGGACAGACTGAACGCTTCCGGCACGGCGCTGACACGTCATTCTACACCGTGAGGCGTTCAAAACCGTAGGACAAATGTTCAGACCTCCGTCCCGCTCTTTGGCAGTAACCCCTTACGTCACGTTTCCGCTCTAGAACTTTCCATGTTACTCTCTGAGTTTTGTACATTACCTTTATGGAATTTAATTTTCTTAGTTCTACTTATTATTCTTATTATTATTATTTAGAAAACGTAAACAGTCGGTAAAGAGCAATGAACAATGTAAACACATTGGAACAGAACCAGGGGGAATTACTAACACTCAAACCAACCATGACTTCTAACATGTATTGTACATAAACAGACTATTTTTCATACATTTTTGATAGATGTCTCTCATATATGGTTAATATAGAAAGTGAAATAATTATAAAACTATACTAATCAGATTTCTGGTTACTGTAATTACATTTGTGAATGGGATATTTTGCTGCTATGATAAAAAAAAATTCAGTATGAATTTAGAATCTTCTTTTAACTTCTTTCAAAAGAAACCAAATAAAATGTTTACCCATTTTTCAAAGAAAGGTCCTTATGATGAACTCATTTTTCCAAAAAATTATTGAACGTGAGCCGATCAATGAAGTGATAAATTGTCTCTGGGTGATCTCCAAAATAAGGAACTATTAGTATCAGAGGCGATCCTGGCTACTTTGGCGCCTTGGGTGAAACACTGGACAGTGTCCCCCTTTCCAGCCCCGCCCTCAATGGGGAACAGAGATCAATTCTTTAAAATATAGTGTGCCATAACTATTTTTGTTGCTATATCACTACTGTGGTCTAAAAACATATTTTCCCAACTTCAAATTATACTGGATTATTAAAATAACCAGTTGAGTAAGATATGGAGGCCATCCGCCAGCAGTGGCGTGATAGGCTGATGATGATGATTAAAAGAAAAAAGAACAGGAAGGAATTGTATACACTTTTAAGAAGCATAATGATGCCTGACAGAATGACATAAAGATTATGGCATATTTCTTTGCTGTGACTGCCAGCTGAAAAGGGTTTAGCAAATTGGATAAATATATTAATTGTCCATTTTTTAATAATAAGGGCTGCAGGGTTACAGAACCATAGCATTCTCTTTACTTAGCAGAAAAACAAGCCAAACAAATGCGTTTTAAAGCTCAGTGACACAGTGTCTCTGTTTGGTGTTAAAGGTTCATAAATCTGAGAAATTTAGGAGATGACAGAGGACTTTGGTATGATCCTCTCTGGCTGGGTAATTACAGATTCATAAAATATCAATAAACATTTTCAAAATAAAAGGACCAAGAGCTGTAACCATCACTTTGCTAAACAGGAAGTATGGTCTAAAGTTTGTTTTTAAGCTCTACAGAACATCAGTGTGTGTGTTATATGTAAACATGCAAATAGCTGCATGGGTGTTTCAACAAAAAGATATTAAGACCTCTGGGTGAGTACTTGGTGAAATATTGTTATAGAAAAGCAGTGATGGAGCTAGAACATTTTATGTAGGTGGGGCCGACATGACTTGTTTGTTATCATAAAGCACTGCATGGTAACAGACTCGGCAAGAAAGACACACAGTCACTGGCCACTTTATTAGGTACACCCTGCTAGTACCAGGTTGGACTCCCTTTTGCCTTCAGAACTGCTTAAATCATCGGTGGCATAGATTTAACAAGGTACTGGAAAGATTCTTCAGAGGGTTTGGTCCATATTGACATGACAGCATCATGCTGCAGATTCGTTGGCCGAACATTCATGATGCTAATCTCCCGTTTCCACCACATCCCAAAGGTACTCTGTTGGATTGAGATCTGGTGACAGTGGTGACCATTTGAGTCCAGTGAACTCATTGTCATGTTCAAGAAACCAGCCTGAGATGATTCCAGCTTCATTACATGGCACCTTATCCTGTTGGAAGTAGCCTTCAGAAGATGGTACACTGTGGTCAGAAAGGGATGGACATGGTCAGCAACAATACTCAGGTAGGCTGTGGCATTGGACCCATGCTCAACTGGTACTAAGAGGCCCAAAGTGTGCACAGAATGTCCCCCACACCATTACACCACCACCACCAGCCTGAACCATTGATACAAGGCAGGATTGATCCATAGTGTTGTCGATGCCAAATTCTGACCCTAACATCTGAAGCGAAATGGAGACCCATCAGACCAGACAATGTTTTTATAATCTTCTATTGTCCAGTTTTGGTGAGTCTGTGTGAATTGTAGCCTCAGTTTCCTGTTCTTGGATGACAGGAGTGCCAGGAGTGTTGTGTGTTCAGAGATGCTCTTCTGCAGACCTTGGTTGTGACCAGTGGTCATTTTAATTACTGTTGCCGTTCTATCAACTGAAACCAGTCTGGACATTCTCCTCTGAACTCTGGCATCAACAAGGCATTTCCACCCACAGAACTGCCGCTCACTGGATATTTTGTGTTTTTCTTATCATTCTCTGTAAACCCTAGAGATGGTTGTTGGTGAAAATCCCAGTAGATCAGCAGTTTCTCCACCAGATGCACTGGCTTCCCATAACCTCCAGAATCCAATTCAAACTCCTCCTGTTCACCTTTAAGGCCCTCCAAAACCTGGCCCCTCCTTATCTCTCCGACCTCCTCCATATCAAAACCCCCTCTCATTCTCTTCGGTCCTCCTCCTCTGTTCAGCTTTCTGTCCCTACGGCCCGCCTCGTCACCATGGGAAGCCGAGCCTTCAGCTGCTCGGCTCCCAAACTCTGGAATTCCCTCCTTCCTGATCTCCGTCACATAGACTCTCTACCAACTTTCAGATCGAAACTCAAAACTCATCTGTTTATTTCTGCCTTCCCATCCTGATTCACTTTTGATTTTGTCTATATATTTATTGTGCTTTTAATGTCTATTTTGAACCTTTGTTTTGTAAAGTGTCCTTGAGTTTCTTGAAAGGCGCCTTAAATAAAATGGATTATTATTATTATTACCTCAATCCCCTTTTTTCTCCATTCTGATGCTTAGTTTGAACTGCAGCAGATCGTCTTGACCATGTTTACATGCCTAAACCCATGTATTTAAATTCAGCTGCACTTTAGCTTATTTCCTTAAACCTTTTGCTCTCGTTTCAGCAAGATTTCCATTGTAGTGGGTGTTTAAGTGTTTTTTGAATCCTAGTCTTGAGATCCAAGCCCCCGTCTCTGCCAACACTGTAATTTTCCAGCAGAAACTCAAATGTATAAATTATTTGTTCATAATTTTTTTCTGTAAGGACAATCAGTCAGCAACAGGTCTATCAAGTGTTGGCTGCGAATTAATACCAGTCCGCATTGTTCATGAGTTAGTGGCTGGATGGCTCAGGTGGCTGCATGTAGGACATCGAAAACCAGGGTTCGATTACTAGGGGGCACGATGAGCTTAATCCAGTGTGGCTCCTTAAGAAAGACCCTTTGCGCTACTGCCTAACTATGTAGCTACAAGGGGGCCAGTCCCCAGCTTTGATAAAATACGGGGTTGTGTCAGGAAGATCTTCCTGTGTCAAAATCTCTGTGTGAATCAGTGAAAGCTGATTCGCTGTGGCTGAAAGATGAACAATAACCTCATTACACTTGAGATATGGAAAGCTTGTGTTGCTCTGGACAGCTTGTTTTGCTCTGCAACTTGTTGCATCAGGACCAACAGTCCTCACATTGAGTGATGTGTGTGGCGCATCCTTCTTCCACGCCTCCTGAAGCTTTTTGCTGATTTAACAGTCAGGTTTTATGCTACAAAATGCTCACAGACCAGGGTGTATAGTTTCAGTAAACAAACTGCTTTGATACAGATGATCCTGTATGCGTGGATTCTTCCCCCATCTCCTCTGAACCCCCCTCTAGAGAGGGACTACCAGCTTCGGGTGCACCTGCGTCTGAACTGAGCCGTCTGTAACCCTCCTTTGATTGGCTCTCATTTCGTGGGGGCGCGGCTACCTGAGAAGCCGGACCGATGATTGGACACCTGTGCTGTCTGTCATCAATGCGTCTACCTGCCACTTCCTGCTGGCTGTTGTTATTCAATTTCACTTTTGTTTTTTGAAGGCGTAGCGGAGCTCGTTGACGCGTCGGTGTTGTTGGGCTCACTGGTTCGGTCGGATCGCTCGCCATGATGGCCCGGCTGGATTCCAGATGAGAGACCTGCTTGGGTAACCCCGCCTCGGCTTCATGAGCTTCTGCGTCTGCCGCTGTGTCCCCAGCAGCGATGCTGTCCTCTGGATAGGCAGGACGACGGCGGCCGGGAAGGACTGACCGCAGGAACGGTAAGCAGCCCCCGCGGCGCGAGGGCACGCGGAGTCGCCGAGGCAGCTCAGCTTCATCACTGGGGGGGGGGGGGGGGGGGACGAATGTCACTAGCGTGTCTGCCGTGGATGCGGTGTGTGCGCAGACGTGCGTGACATTGTTGGTTTTCGAGGTGCGTGCTGTGTTGCGGGGTTCTGCAGGGCTGCTCTGCTGCGGTTGCGCCTGGCTGGGCCAGGAGCGTCCTCCATCCATCCTCTCATCCAGCGTCTGGGGGACGCGGCGTGGCCTTCCAGAGACATCAACAGCAGACTCGATCTGCCAGTGCTGCTAAGGATCGTGACTAATGAATAACAAACAAACAAACAAATAAATGGCGCGTTTAGGAACAAACAGTAGTTTTCCTATATGGATTTTTGCGCTTAAGCTTCATGCTTCAGACATGACAGTCGAGGCTCCTCTGACCTGAAGGCGCACAGACTTCTCCAAAAAGGGGTTCAAACAGCTCAGTCAAAGCTTGGGGCCGCTTCTGCCTCCATGCTGTGCTTTTAAATGTGTTTTTATGCTACTTTTTGCTAATGGACAAACATTGATCCCACTGCATTCATCTACAGACAGAGAGACTTAACACCACATCCATCCACCATTGAACAAAACATTTTAAACTATTGGATTACAATATGAGCCATTATGTTTCATACAGATCTAATTCTATCCAAAAAAAAACTCACTTTGTTTGTAAACAATACGAAATTTGACCAATGAATTGTAATCATTTAATGCCACTAGGCAGGCATGTCCAAAGTATGTGTTGAAATTGTGTCAAAATTCCCTGTGGCCAGCAGGCTTCTTTCATAAAATCAATAATATGCAGCACTTTTTATAAACTGTGTGTATGATGTCTTGATTGTGATTGACTAATTTACATCATTATTGTGGTTTAAAAATTCATTTCACCACCGATTTGATTCATATCATAATCTGTAGTTGCTGATTTATTTCAGTCGATTTTGGTTCATTTTGACCTAAAATGGATGCAGGACATCCTTAGCCAAAAACTTCAACCAGTGTGACTCAGAGGTAAAAACCTGGTTACTGAACAGAGAAGGTGTCGTTTTCCAGAGTTTTTGTATTTCTTTCAAGATAATCAAGTGTAAATAGATATGTGTATAAACAAACAAGTAAACAAGAATTAATGTCAAATCCATTCACATGTTGGTTTCCTAAAGTTCAGCCGACTGTTCTTTTTCCACACCCAAAGAACCCAAAGGGAACATAATTAGAACATTCTAGCACACTGTTTGGTCACATGACTTTGCTCAATTCAACGTGTTTCCACACATCGGACTGGTTGATCATTGGACATGTGTGTTGTCCGCTGTGATGCACTTGGTGGTTTTTATTATAATAAAATAAATCTACTATGTCTCAATCCAAATGGGATGATCCAATATCGATTATCCATTCATCTAATTTTAAAATGTTTTTTTATGGTCTAGGTTGATTTGATTTGATTAACAACTTGCCTCAGACAGATTGATCCGCTTGGATCATAGGAGTAGAAATCAATTCATCAATGAATTGAATAATTATTGCACTCCTTATTATAAGTTATCTTAAACCTGTGGCAACACGACTGCTAAGCCCTTTTTTGAATTCATTTCCAGTTTATTTCTTAGATGCCACCTGTAAATGAAAAAATAGTTGACATTGAAATTGGATAATTGTTTCAGTTAAATACAAAACATCTGTTTCTGCCTAATATGCCAAGGGGACTGACTGTGTTCAAAGAGATTAATATTAAGAGGCACTAAAAGACGAGACACGCCAAGCTAACTGAGAAAGAATGGATCATGGTATTTAAATAGGAAATTCACAGTGAATTTGCTAAACTGTATTCAGCTATTTTTCTCTTCTGCGTCAAAAAAAATAAAAGTATGCCACTTCAACCCCATGACCCCAAAATGGATTTAACAGATTTAGAAAATGAATGAAAGGAACAACCATTTCTAGTTGAGGAAGATATGTTTTTTTTTAAAGTTTAGGGTCAACTAATTTAAAGATTTTATAACATGCACTTTAAGAAAATGGTTTAAAACCCCAGAGTTCTGTTTCTCTTTGTTAATAGTAGAATAATATTACAATTACCCCTATACACTCAATGGATAATTTAACACTTCACTTACATTCAGTTTATTTATAAAGAACTCATTCACAACCAGAGTTGCCTCAGCGCTACACAAAACCAAAAACACGTCACACAAAGCTCAATTTACTACAATTGTTATAATCCAGATAATTAAAATAAAGCCAGATTATTTTAGCCTATAAATGGCAGATTACATCAAAATGTTTTCAGTGTAATCCCTGTGCTGAGCAAGGAAAAGCCTCAGTAGGGAGAAAAGCTCTACAAATAGTAGACTAGGTAGAAACCTCCAGAATCTTTCTGCAACTTTCTGTTCTGAGAAGACAGGAAGGAGAAAAACAAACGCAGTCACTTTTAGCCATATTTTTTTTCTTTTTACATCCAGTTTACTTAGAAAAAAGATTCTATTTACTGCCCTGATTGTTCTAGCTGAAGAGGATCGATGGTCTATTCTATGTTTAAAGTGACAAACTGGGTTTATGGGCAAAATCCTTTTAAACAATGACACCCTTGTGATATCTAAATGTTACACTGAGATGTTCTAAAGCTGCAGCAGCTATGACTGAGACTGGAAGAGTCCAGGGAGGCTTTCAGAGTGTGGGAGGCTCCTTAAACCTGTGCAAAACAGCTCCAGTTGACTGCTGCAATGTAAAGAGAATTTCAATAGGAGGTTTTCGTAGGATTTCAGCATCATAGGTTATTTTTCTCACTTTAAACTGTGACACATCTCTTAATTTCTGATGGCATCTTATGTTAAAAGAACAGAATGTCTACCAACAGAACAGTGTTTTGAAACATTTTTATTCTAGTATATTTTAATGAATAATTAGAATAATTAGAGTAAGAAAAACGCATTTTTAATACCTAAATGTTAGACTATTTTAAGCAAATACATCAAATGATACTTGGGCCTCCCCTTAACACGATTCACTGCAAACATGCAGCGTGGCGTGGAGGTGATCTGTCTGGGTGAAGGCCTCCAAAACCTCCTGGCTGGAGGTCGTGACCTTGATTCAGCCTCTGCGTTTGTCTGAGCGCTGTTCCTGATGTTCTGGCACCAGCGGCAGTCCATCCCCTCAAAATCCCCTCAGAGCTGTTGATTGTGTTCTTTCTGTTCCACCACATTGTATTCTATCATGTCACTCTCCACGAATGTGTTTGGATACAGCCGTCTGTGAACAGACTGCCTGTTTAGCTGTGACTTTTGTGTCTCGCTCTGCTCATGTGGGCTGTCACGGATCCTTTTGTCAAACGTCTGTCAAGTTGTTCTTCCCCATTATTGTGTTGGTAATGATCCAGACTGACTGAGTTTAGAAATAACCAATTGAATGGAGCGTGAGACTGAACTTTCTCGCAGAAGTAATGCTGTAAATTACAGTTATCAGTGGAATAAACACTTGGCAACAGACGGTGAGAAATTAGTCTATGTTATGTAAGTTTCATCTTTTTGAAATTAATATATAATAATGTAGACCTGTGCATCCAAAGATTCATGAAATACTTCACTGTTTTAGTTAAAAACAAAGAAAATATTCAGTCTATCAATCTGTTGTTGGTCCATATTCAGAATTGTTCTAATTGACAGAAGTTTTGCTGCTTTATAGTTACTAATGGGTGCAAGATTTTCTCTGCCAGCAGTGTTAGAGCTCAGCAGTGATCTTTAGCCCTTTAGTTACCCATAATGCCTCTGTGTCCAGGTCATGTCACATCATCTCAAATTCAAAGCTCGACTCAATATATCAGTGCACCGTAGAGCTGATCAAGTTCTTTATATTTAGATAGATAATACTTTAATCATCCCTGTCAAGATACATTCAGTTGTTTAAATTCATTACACAATAAATAAAAAAGTAAAAATGAAAGCAAAACAAAAGAAATACTTGAAATGCTTCATAAAAGATGTAATAAAAACTCCCAAAATGCCATTATAAAATCGTATCAGTATAACTCTTATAGCGGCTGGGATAAAAGATGTACAGACCCTCTCAGTTCTCTGACAGCTTCTTTGAGAATCCAGAGTCTTGTGCAGTGGGTGACCTGTGTTGGTGAGGAGGGTCTGCATCCTGCTTTTTCTTCTTTCCTCCACTGGAGACCCCACAGAGTGAAGCCCCTCGGCAAGCACCGACACACACTGCTTAATCAATTCCAGATGATTTCTGTCCCTCATTGTGATGTTACCCCAACAGACCACACCATAGTAAACAGCACTAGCCATAACTGACAGATGGAAAAAAAGAAAGTGTTTAGTATTATGGTTGTGGTTCGGGTTAAACCACCAAAAAGTTCCTGAGCCCGGCTGTTTCTGCAGCTCACCGCTCCTCCAGGGGACGGATCAAATGATGCGGAAAACACATTTCACACAGACAGAAACTTTAACGTTAAGTTTCATTTTAAAGACGTGCAGCCAAGAACAAAATGCAACCTTGGACGCATTAAAAATCCGTGCAGGCTATACAGCAATGCGCATCTTGGCTCCACAGGTTTGGTTTTTGGTCGGAGTTTTTGGGCATGTCTGTCTGTCGTCATCAGGTGTTTTTTGTATGTTAGCGTTATTATGTCAAATGTTTAATTTCGTTGTTTTGTAGTTATGAGTGTTGTTGAGTGGGGGTTTGGACTTTTATAAGCTTTTGCTTCTTCCATTCCCCTTTCAAATCTTATTTTCCAAGTCATGTATTGACTTATATTTTCTTTTCCAGGTAAATGTTGATTTGATTTGAAATAAACTTGTTACTACTACTTACTACTACTACTACATATTAACAGACATTAATTTCCATCACTTGTAAATACGAGCAAATGACATCAGCCTTAAAAAAACAACCATAAACATGTCATTGCAGACGTTGAAGGACCTTAGTTTTCTCAAAAAGAAAAGTCTGCTCTGATCTTTCTTGTCAGAAGCCTGAGTCTAACGGACCAGTCCAGTTTGCATTCAAGGTGAACTCCAAGATACTTGAAGGATGAATTAATTAAAGCAAAGGAAATGCGGTGTAGAAAAACTACAGAAGGACTCCAAAGAGTAATCACATGTTTTCTCTGTTTAGGCATGGAGTGGAAGTCAATTGTTCCCCAAGCTGAAGGCCTCTGTAGCCCTGACCTGTGCAGTCCACCAGTGCCTTTGTGAGCATGTATCGCAGAAACGGGCTCTTGGATGGCACCAGCGTCAACTCAGTCACCTCGGAGGTAAGAACTCCACTCCAACAGTTACATCTAAACTGGAGAAATATTGTTTGTTCTAAATGAAGCACCACTGCAGGAGAGAAGCTGGCAGATCTAGTTGTTTATATATCTTTCATGTGCTTCACCACCGTTGTGTTGATGTCAACAGTCAACACCACACAAGGCTGCAGTCCACAGGGATGAATGCAAAGTCTTTATATGTGACTGGATTCCTAAAGTTTCTGTCAGCTCCATGCCTGTCGTCAAGTTGACATTATTCTAATCACACGGTTAACACATAAGGGCATCATGTCCCTTCGTGGGCATCTTTTGATCTATTTTCAGTGTTCTCTGTCGTCATTTAATTATTATTATGCTATTTATAGCCAAAATAAACAAAACCTGTGTCGTTTTCTAAGACATAGTTTCTGCAGAGCAGCAGGAGTTGATTACAAATTCACTTGTGGGCGGGACTGATAGCACAGAGCAAGCCTGCCCCCCTTCCCATCACCCCTCTATTAAGACGCTCTCCCGCTGGCTTATAGCCCCTCACACCCCCAACCTAACATCACTGATGCAACAAAAATAGCCGGCCGTGCAGTTTTGATCTAGAATCTACATGGATCCATTTGTCTGCAAGTGGATGCATCAGAATGAAGCGGAGCAGAGAGCTTGTGTCCCGCCCAGTTTATTTTCTACCTAACAAATACAATCTTTTTTTTATTTGCTCCTGATTCACAATGATTTAAATAAAGAAATACTCAGAAATGCATTTTTGGTCCTAATTTTCTTTATATATGACCTCCATCATCAAAAAAATGCTAAGAACAAACCAAAAAAAATGAGAGTGGGTCTTTAAGCATCGACTTTTGCTTATTCTCAGAAAGCACGTGGCCCATTCTTTTATGTTGGCATGACATCCAGGGCATCAGTGTGAGATCCCACCTGCATGTTACTCAGGAAAAAAAAGCTTCCCAGCCTCTCCTGGTGAACTCCGCTCGCCAAACCACAACTTCAGAGGAACTTGGTAGAGTCTGTTCTGTTGGAACGCAAGACAGAGATTAATTCTCATTAGTGTCCTTAAGGTTCATAGATGTTTGCACCGCTGGTCCACGTGTGACAGAGGAGTTCATGTCCTTTGGGTTGTCTTTCAATTAATTTATTAGGGTTGGATAGAATTTACTGTCACAAATCGGTCAAATAACCTTATGAAGAAAAAAATTAAATACACAAGAAGGGAATTTGAGTTTGTCGCAAAACTGCATCCTGACTCAACAAAGTAGTTATTACATTGTCATGTTGAATCTGTTTAAAGTAGTAGTGATGTTACATTTGTGTCTGTCAGGCAAGCAGCAGTTCATGCTCCTTGGATGGACCGTATGTGGACTGCGCCAAGAGCTACGATGCAGTCGTCTTTGACGTGCTTAAGGTGACACCTGAGGAGTTTGCAGTGAGTATGCCATGTTATGTCACTTAAATATACATTATTTGAATTTTTGCACCTAGTTCTCATTTATGCAGTTTTTTTTAATTCTCTCAGTCCACCTAAACAAATAGGATTGATATGGAAATCAGTTGTAGGTTGTTTTTTTTACACAAATTTTGGAGCCTTCAGTAAAAGTATGAAGGCAAATGACTTTTATTGCACACCTTCATAAAAACCGATGCCTATTCTCACTAAAGTTCTCAAACTTTCCCACCACTCCTAACCTGAGGATCTTTTCAGGAAAAAAGATGCACATTCTTTCAAAAAGCTTCTGCAACCGCTGTTGATCTTCTTAGATAATGCTATTTTATTCCAATCTATCAAAGCAAAAATTATTCACTTCAATTTCAAAATAAAATGAAATAATGGCTAAAAATGGAACATGTTCATGAACAGGTTAAGGAAAAGTAGCTTTATTTTCATGTATCAGAATGACAGAGCAGTGATTTCTCACTGGATAACATCTGGTGTTGTATGATAAGATAAGATATTCCTTTATTAGTCCCACGATGGGGAAATGTCCTTGTTGCAGCAGCAGTACAGGTACAAGAGCAAGAAAACTATAAAGTCAATATACACACATATATTTCCAAAAAATTGCACAGGATGACCATATAGTCAGTTATTGCACAGGGTAAAAGAAATATGACAGAGCCGATGATGTTGGTAAACGTGGTTCACTGGGAGCAGCTAAGGTTGTACAGTCTAACGGCAGAAGGTAGAAACGACCTGCGGTGTCGTTCCTTCAGACACTTATGATGTCTCAGTCTGACGCTGAAGGAGCTGCACAGTGAGGACACAGACTCATGCAGGGGGTGGGCGTCGTTCTCCATCATGGATGATAGCTTAGCTACCATCCTCCTCTCTCCCACCTCCTGTATTGAGTCCAAAGGTAGCCCCAGAACGGAGCTGGCCTTCTTCACCAGCCTCTCTAGCCGCCTCCTGTCCACTTCCGAGATGCTGCTACACCAGCAAGCCGCTCCATAAAAAATGGCTGATGCCACCACAGAGTCATAAAAAGTCTTTAGGAGTGATCCCTGCACTCCAAAAGACCTCAGTCTCCTCAACAGATAAAGTCTGCTCTGTCCTTTTTTGTACAGTGCTTCTGTATTGTGTGACCAGTCCAGTTTGTTGTTGAGGTGAACACCCAAGTACTTGTACAAATCTACTCTCTCAATATAAGTTAAGTTAATAAGTTACTATCATCAGCCAACGTTGTAACCACATAGAAAGTTTTGTTTTGTTTTTAATGTTAATTGGAATAAAGCCTGGTAATTACCAGAAAAAAATAGCATTAAATTCAAAGAAACACATAAAGAACTCTTACATAATATTTATTCAACTAATATGCACATAGCCAAATTTTCAAATATTAACTGTAGCTTTCGTAATAACTCTCCTGAATATGTTCTTCACTTTTCTATCACCGGATTTTCTTTTGAACTCTGGAACCAATTTGAACAGTTTATAAGTAAATGGTAAATAAAAAATGAGCAGCATCATAAACTTCAAACATAGAAATGTTAGGATTCTATAGTTTAGTTAGTTTTTTTGGTCGTGTTCTAAGTTGCCCGTTGTCAGTCACGCCACTTTCAGGTTCATCGTGATCCACAGCTGCCTTCATTTCAGTCAATTGCCCTCCGTCTGTTTAAGAGTCTAGCTTTCAGGTCATCTGTTCTGCTTTGCCACCTTTTGTTTTCCTGTTTCATATGGTTTATTAAATGTTTTACTTTCTGCCACTAAACCCAATCTCCGGCATTTTGGGTCCTACACCACCAGCTCCTGACAATAATCCCTTTTTTTGTTTTGACATGGAAAACACTGTTAATTTATTACTTCCTCAAAACAAATTATATACATGAATACAGAGTAAGACTGATATTTTTTCCTAATTTCTTAGGATTTATTACTGAATTTGATCAATTTTTAAAACTCTTAACACTATATATACTCCCAAATAGTTATACTATGGGGGGAACTTTGTGTCCCCCTGTTTGATGAGTGATATTATCTCTAGTTTAGTTTATTCCGTTTACTATTCGTTAACTTGTAATTTCGTATTTACATTATTTATTCTCATTTTATGCTGTGATTATTTTGTGTAAAGTGCTTTGGATGCCCTTGTCTATATGTTCTGTAAGGGTTGTTTTTAATTGCAAATGTACCATAATGACTAAAAAGTCTTTTTTTTTAACCAAATCTCTACAAAAGAAATGATGAGCTGTCATTTTAATATTTCAAAGTTCTATGGCTGTTTTGTTGTTGATATTTTCATGTTTTTAAGATATTTAGTTTAGATTTTTTTTTTATTTCAGAGCCAAATCACTCTGATGGATGCACCAGTTTTCAAAGCTATTCAACCAGAGGTAAGATGAACTATTAAAGGGAGAAGTCATGTGTGCAGGTACCCTTTCTTAACTAAGACTTTTCAATTATTTGTTGCTATTTTGCCACTGTTAAGACTAAATAATCCTGAATAATGTTTTCATGATAAAAGTTAAACAGTAAATCTACTGTTCAGTCCGCTAAACTCAACGTCTGTGTGTTCTTCAGATTCTTTTGTCAGATCAGATTGAAGTGTGCTGCAGGACTGACTGAAGGCTCTTTTTCTGATGTGATTTTTGGCAGGAGCTTGCAAGCTGTGGATGGAATGGAAAGGAGAAGCACAGTTTGGCTCCAAATGTGGTTGCATTTACACGCCGCTTCAATCAGGTACAGTCCACGGGGTTTCTGAAGCAAGCATTTGATGCCTCAGTTACTCTCTCATGTCTCAAATCATTAATATTAGAGGATAAGTGGTAGATATTGCTTTTGATATGTGTGTTTTAAGGGGTTTCAAACGGCTTTGTAAAAAGGGTTTCTAGCAGTCGCTATTTTTGAAGAAAGGAGTTTGTGTGAGAAGGAAAAACTTAGATGTTTAAAAAGGACAGGTATGTTGGGATCAGTGATCCAGACATGTTATTTTCTGCCTGTTGAAGGAGACATTTTTAGGTAAAGGTTTGACCTATTCCTGCCTGAGGAATCGAGAAAACATCTCAGAACAGTGGAAGCAGTTGAGATTGCTCAAATTTGTTGTGTTAACATTCTGAAAACATTGATGGGCTTCATTTGGAGCTATCATGAATTCTACAGAGCAAATGTAGGCATATATTAAGGTGCAGCTATTTGTTAAAATGGAACGCCTGCTCCCCCTCTGCAGCAGGAGAGACGTGAGCCTTGGGAGAATGAGAATGATGATTATGCAGAGTGCAGCCAAAGCTGCTGAACTTTCAAGCTTAAACTGGATTTGAGTAAAAGCTTGTCACTCAAGAAACGGGTGGTTAGCTTTTTTCCACTGCCATCTTCCTGCAGCTCAGAAGCCCAGCAGAGAAAGAGGCAGCAGCGGATGTGGTTGCCGTCAGAGCGAGGAGCTTGACCTTGTTTCTTTTTCTCTAGCAAAGCGCTGCGTTTGCCATCTGCGTTCTTGAAGGTATCTAGACAAAGGGGAGGGTTTTGAGAGGACTCGATGAGAAGCAGAAAGGAGTGAAAAAGTCCTAACTTTCAAACTTGAGCGCATGTTGTGAGATCTAATTTGAGCTTTCTAGGAGCTCCTGAATTGAATACCCTTGAACAGACTTTTGGAAGACTTTGATCACAGAAACATTTGTTATCAGTTTTGTACTCAACACCACACGCTGTTCATTTGACTAATCTATATACCATTTTATAATGCAGGGTTTTTCTTCTTAGTGGTCAAGACCATAAAAAGTCTTAAAGTCACACTCCAATCATTCATCTTTTGATCTATTTTTTAAAGTGTTCCCAGTGGTCTTTCAATTATTTGTGTTTTTGCCAAAATCAAAACCCCTTTTTCATTTTCTAAACCATAGTTTCTCTTCCATCATCAGAAAAATGCCACAAGAACATGTTAAAATCACCAAAAACAGTTTTCATTGAGTGGGTCTTTAAATTATGTTCATTTTTCTAGATTCAGACTAACTGAATAGGATTAACTAGCTGTCTCTCCAAATGGAGCATCTGCTACCTATTGTTCTCCAACACCTTTGAAACAAAAATTTTACTTCATTGTGCTTTTTCTGGTCAAATAAATTCAAGGAAAATGAGTAGAAGTGCAGTACATTCCTAGATATGTACATTTCAGACTTGTGTGTTTGTCTCCCTCCTTGTCCCAGGTGAGCTTTTGGCTGGTTAGAGAAATCTTAACGGTCCAAACGCTGAAAATCCGAGCGGAAATACTGAGCCATTTTATCAAAATAGCTAAGGTGAGTTAAGAACTGCAAACACCGAATATTTTTATTTCTGTCATTCTTGCTAAAGCGTGGGCACATTTGTTATTTCTTAAGGAGGGAGTACATGTTACATCATCTGGGCCATCAGGTCAGAGCGACAAAACAGCAATTTAGTGGTGATGGACTTTTATTCTGACTGAGAAAAAGCTGTTATTCAGCCTTTAATAAACATCCAGATGATTAGAAATGAGTTTTATTTAGATTCGGTATGTGGAAACACAGAATCCCTTCAGCCCGTTACCATGTCAGGTGTCATAGCAACAGTTGCTCTTTTTTTCTTCAAGAATTCCCAGATTTCACTTTTATTCTTCCCTGTCCATCTGTTGCCATGACGAGTGACTATAAAAACTTAAATGTTTAGTTGTTTGCCAAAGCTTTTCAAATGTGTGCTGCTCGGATGTGAAACATCTACCATGTGAAACGAGAAAACGAATCTCCTGAAACAAGCAGGTAAATCAAGCAGGTAAATGCTGCTGAATCCTGCTGTCAGTGAGGCCAGAGACCACAGAGTGAGATGGAAAAAAATACTTCAAGATATCCCTAAAAATTCGATTTTATTCACAGACTTGATTTTATTTTCAATTATTTTAACGCCGTCAAGCTTATGCATCAAATCCCTTTGGCTCCGAACTTTCCCGAATGTACTTCATCGACTTGAAAGCAAAAACACGGGTGAATTTTTTTATTCATAGCTGGAAGTAATTCCAGGTGTCAAGAGGTTCAGTTAGCAGAGTGTGAAACAGCGACGATCAAGGTTTTTTCTGCACCTGTTTACTAAGAGACATGTGTTTGCTTGCAGAAACTGTTGGAGTTGAACAATCTTCATTCTCTGGTGTCCATAGTTTCTGCTCTGCAGAGTGCACCCATCTTTAGACTGGGCAAAACCTGGGCGGTAAGACGGCAGCTTTCTCCTCCGTTGAAACATTTTGAAGGTTTTGTTTTTAAATCAGGGTAACTTTAGGCCAGGGGTGTGCAACCTTTAACGCTAAAAGAGCCTTTTGATCCAGTTTCTAAATGACCAAAACCCAGCGAGAAATCTGAGAATTTTCCACCTCTAACCATTTAGATAAATGCACTTTATGTTTTCGTGGCCAATAAGCTTTTCATTCATTAAATGTAACTTTCAAATATTTACAGTTGTTGAATTGTTACACTTTTTACTTTTCACAGCAGCACATCCAAGTTCCTTTCAAAATAAAATACACTCCGTGTCAAATAAGATCCTCCTGCTGCAGCAGATTTACCTGAATTAAAAATGCAAGAAAGTCAAACAAAACTGTTTCTGTTAATATGACTTCAGTCAGGCGCTGACGACATTGGCGTTGAATCAAATTAAAAAACCATGTTTACATGTGGGCCTACATGCAATCATAAACAAGAAATTTGTCTCAGAACAAAAAGCAAACACTGTTGAGCTGCAGAAGACACGAATGTGTGCTTTTAGTTTATTTTGATTATAAACCACCCTAAAAGTATAGATAAAACCTTTCACCATCATTTTTGATCAGTATCTGACTTGATAAAAATCTAACTTAACTAAAACAAATGAGCCAAAACTACAAACCCATCATTTATTTAAAGTTTTAGCATTTTCTTTCAAAGCCAAAGTGCCATAATGGAGGAATGAAAGAGCAGAACCTTGATTTAGGCAAATATGCATAAAAATATTGAAGTTCTGATAAAAAATAAGGGTAAAAAAACAAAGAAAATCTCTTTATTGCATTTAAATTTGTTTGGTGACATCTACATACTCTGATTTTAAACATTATGATATATAATTTATATAGATAAATACTGTAAAATGTTTTTATCTTTTAACACATGCATTAAGGTTTTTATTCATAATATAAGGAAGGCTTGTCTGCACTAAGTTTCTGTGGAAATCTGTGGAATTTGATGTATTATTATCCTCTCCCTGCACATTCAGGTTCTTATAGAGAGGCCAAATGTAAAATGTCACAACATTTTTATGTGCACGACCACTGCTACAGGAAAAATAGGGAATGACTGATCTGAACTGGAGCAGGAGCGGCAGCGGCGACATTTCTGTTTATGTAACACCGAGTTTTTCCTCCAAATGTATTTTTAGTGGTTTTGCATCAACATCTTCATATATTCATGGATTATTGTAGTGTCATCTCCTAATTATTTAGTTATACAATCCTCATTATTGAGTGAGATGTGCGGTTCATGATCATTTCTGCAGCCATGTATATATAAAGAATTTTACATGTACCTCTCCTCCATTGTAACACCTGCTTTTGATATATTTTTAAGGTGTTTGCATATTTTAAAAAGTGGTGACAGCAGCAGCACAAACAAACCGCTTGTTGAAAATGTTTTTATACTCTTCATTTAAATCTTTCAAATATCCTTTTTTATGAAAAACATGGTTTTATTCCATAGATTACCTTTAGATACTCAGATAAAAATCTATAACAGGAATTTCAGGTAAACTGGAAAATTCTTTCCCCTAATTGCTAAAATAAAACATGTATTCATTTGTACAAAGGTCAGATTGTACTATGAATATTTTTTGCAGATTCTCAGCAGTTAATTTGACTCTACAATGTTTCTGAAGGTTACAATGACATGGATTAGATGATTTATTTCACATTTTATATATTTTTTTACTGTAGTTGATCAGTCGGAAAGACAGAGCCACATACGAGAAGCTGAATTACTTGACTTCAAAGGAAGAGAACTACATTCGTATGCGAGAATACATCTGCTCTCTGAAGATGGTGCCCTGCATACCTTACCTTGGTAAGTTTTTCTTTTGGCTTGTCCCAAAACATGCCTCATTAAACAAAAACATAAAAAATATTTAAATGCTACCTTATTGCTTCTTCTATTAAGCAGAAGCTTTCCAAAGAGGTTCAAGAGAAGCTCTGGACAAATGTTAGACTTAACGCTGTTAGGTAACTGAGGAATAGACGTTTTTTATGACAAAAAAACCCTCCCAAATCATTTTCAAAGAGGATTAATTAGGTAAATAATCCAAACGTCGTCCTTTGTGAGATGTTGAGTTTTCCATCAGAGTTTGGAGCTTCTACCACACAACTGGATGCCTGAAAGCACATCAGGGAATTTCTGGGGTTACAGTTGCAGTCATGTGGAAGAAGACACTGAAAACTAAACTTTTAGGACGTGTTAAAAACAACATAGGGCTAATACAATTTAAAGAAAAGCTAGCAATATAAGTGTTGAATAAAAACAAACTTTGGGGATTTTATTAAAAATAGGACCATGTAGTAATAGTAATCGCTCAATAGTTCTGTTTGAAAAGGTTGATGGATTGTTTGGTGTTTTTGTTTTCATAAAGGGATCTACCTGTTCGATATGATCTACATTGACTCCGCCTACCCCGCGTCAGGCAGCATGATGGAGACAGAGCATCGGACCAATCAGATGAACAACCTCCTGAGAGTCATCTCTGACCTGCAGATGTCATGTAACTATGGTGAGATGTGATGCCATCTATGGCTGGTGTTCTCCTCTCGTGTAAAAAGTATTTTTGTGAAGTCTTCAGTAACAGCACTGAACTGGTGTGTGGGTTTTCAATCGTTTTTGGACTGTGGGAGGAAACTAAAGTGTCTGGAGAAAACACTCAAACTTCACACAAAAGGAACCTAGCTGGGATTTGAACCAGAACCTTTTTGCTGTGAGGCGAGATTGCTGACCACCACACCATCATGCTGGTTGAGTTCAGATCCAAAGCCTAAATGCCTTGATGATTTTGTGAAATAAATGTCTCTCAAAATGACATAACATTTTGTTCCTTTAGAAACAAAACCTCGCTTCCTTTCTAAAATCAGGAGTTTGTTGTGGCGCTGGCTCTGAGTCACAACCTGCAAACAATCCCGTTAAATATGAACAATGAAGCCTCAGCTGCCAAATAGCATAGATCCAGTTTGGCTTTTTGTGCCTCAGTATTCAGAAAGACTTTACATTCAATTTAAAGATTAAAAACAAAATAAAAAGGGCATTCAATTGTATTATTGGCATGTGTTAACGTTCCCGGCCTTAGTCTTTATTAGCTGAAGTCTTGTGTAAAAAAGGCTGTGATATTTGCTGTCCAGGTTTCTTCTAACATCACATTTTTCAACATCTAAAAAGATTAAGTCGAGACGGTGATTTTTTTATTTTAGCAAATTACAGACAAACAATCAGCTTTTTATGTTTTAGTGTTTGGATTGAACTAAGTTTTTTATGAAATGACTGAAGGTTTTCATCTGATCTTCCTGCAGATCACCTGATAACCTTGCCGCACGTCCAGAAGTATCTGATGTCGGTTCGCTACATTGAGGAGCTTCAGAAGTTTGTAGAGGACGACAACTTCAAGTTAGTTTTAATCTATTATACACTATTATACACTCCAATACAAACACACAAACATGCACACACACCCTCACTAACACAAACACACATGCATTTCACAAGGAAGGTGGGACCTCGGACCATCATCCCTGGTAGGGGGTATTTGGCCCTTGGCAACGGCGGCCATGTTCCCTTGGCTTCCTGGGCCCGGCGGCCCTCTTTCCACGTAGGGCGAGGGATCCCTGAGTTCTCTGGCAAGACCAAGAGCCGGGGTTCACATCACACCTGAGCCGGGGGGTGTCCGTGTCCCTGTGGTGGGGGTTCTGGTCCCTGCCCCTGAGCATTGGGCCTTTACCAAAACACAACACTTCCTGTGGACCCCCTCTTCCTCTGGGTATCCTCCCCCTGGCCTGGGATGGCTGGCCCCTGTCTTGCTCTCTCCTGGACCAATCGTGGGCCAGGTGGGTGGCTGCCTGGAGCTTGGGGCATGTCTCCCTTGGGGGCTCCTGGCTCGTACCTGGAGTTTTGGTGGGGGGATGCCCAGAACTCCTGGGTGGTGATGAGGTGCTCATCTGGGGCTGTGGGCGCTCTTCTGGGGCGGGGTGCCAGAGTCCCACGTTGGGCCCTCCCGACACTGCGGGGGGGCCTGCTCTCCTGGTTGGGCTGGAGCTTGCACTCTCTGTCCCCCCCATGGCTCCCTGCTCTCTGGCTTTGGGGGGTCCTGTGGCGGTCCTGTTGGCCCTGGCCTGGGCGGCGGATGTGATGGCGGATGTGGTGGTTGTTCTCTATCTGCTGCCGCTGCTGCTGCGGCGGGGTCTTGGTGTGGGGATGACTGGACACTTTCCCTCCTTGAATTGAATGAAATATTAAAATATAGAATATAGATTGAATGAAATATTTCACACTAGTTGGTTTGAATGCATAAGTATGTGTGTGGGAACATTATTTGTCTCGTGTACATGTTGACATGTGAACATTTTTGGAGCCAACAGGTATGTTTGTGACATTTGAGTGTGTGTGGACAGGCCCCGCCTTTATAGACTTGTAGTACATCTAAACCTCACCGTAATGAGTATAACCATCCAGAAACTTGTTGCTTTATGCTGCTTCATGATTTTACCCCCTACCCCCCCCTTTTCTATAATCACCCTCCTATGCCCCCCCTCTCTAACATCCCTCTCTCTTCCCTTCTTTCGTTTTCCATCCGGTCCAACACAAAAGATTTTCAAATATGATTAAAATTAATAAAGTTTGGCCTCGATTACAAAAGGGGTTTATTCAGACATACCTCTGTCTGAAGATTCATAACCCCTGTTGTTAAAATAAAATATGTCCAACACAGGAGGCCTTCAGCTCTCATCTGTCTGCCCAGCTGTTGGACAGGACAATTAAAACAAATAATAATAAAAAAGTTAGTTTTTATCTGATGACATTTTAAAATTTTTAACAACTTAAAAACAAATAATAAAGTTTACCCAAAAAGATCACTGTGATTTAAAAAGCTTCAAATTAGAAATGTGGTCAGCTAATCCAAGACTGTCTTTTGGGACACAAACCTCCACAGCGATTTCTAATGGAGACACATTTGGATTTATGAATTAGAGGTAAGATCGGGCCTAAAAAATCCAGCCCGACTCGCTACAGACCCGCGGGCGTTAAACCCGAACTCGGCCTGAACCCGACCAATTAAGTTGATTTGCAGGCCCGAGCCGAAGCAAACCCGAAATTTCAATTTATCCCATAGTTTTTTGGCAGAAAAAAACGCCAGATTTCTTAAGGTTAAAATGTCTACATATTCTTATGATCATGATAAATGCATTTGCACAATGAAATAACGCTGGAACAAAGGATAAGAGGCCAGACAAAGAGAGATCTTGATGTGCACTCGCTTAAGTACGCAGAGAAATACTGCAGCCGTGGCGGTGCGTGTTTGCCTTTTCAGTTCCCCTGTCTTAAGTTTATCCTTGACTTCTTGTTGCTCCATATCGGGGATACCTAAACAAAATGGATGCAGACTTGCGGAGGGAAGATTACATTCACGACACGTGCGCAAAGCGTGCCCTGGCTCTGCGTCTGCGCTTCCTGTTAGTAGTTCTATAGCAATTACCTTACAGCGCCTTCTCTGTTTTAACCAAATATTTATTTGTATTCCTTAGTTTAGTTACCCACACATCGTTTTAGTATACATTTTTATAAACATATTGTAAGGACCCAGAGTTTGGACAGAGCTGAGGCTGGCCGGCGCCCCCCTCTTTCTGCCAGTTGCTGGACCACAGTGTATGTCAATCAACGGTGGGCTGGTGACTGGGGGGCGGGGTCTACCTGTGTGTGTGTGTGTGTGTTCGGTGAACGTTCTCCCTCTGAGTAAGAAGAAGCTGACTGTGCCTTTCGGTTCGTGCGGTAACCGTTCTGACGTACAGCATTAAAGAGCTGTTTGACAACCGCCCGCCTTAGGAGCTTCTTTGCAGCCATAAAATATATTTATTAAAAAAGTCAGCGAGACAGAAGCCCGGCCCGGCCTGGCCCGACCCGACCCGACCCGACCCGAACGTAATGATTTCGGGTCGGGTCAGGTTATGACTCTGGCTCTCGCTTAAGATCTTACCTCTAGTATGAATGTAAACCTCAGGAGCAAACAAATAATACAATTTTTCTCCTATTTTCTTTCTCACTCCCAAAGAGAACCTCCAAATCTTCACTTCTGCTACCTGCACCTCTGCCTCCTGTCTTTCCCTCACTTCATCCTAATCAATCTTTGCTACTTCCTGCTCCACAGCAGTCAACTCTTCTCCTCTGTGCTTTCTGTTGACCTTATTCATCATTTCTTCTAAGTGCCCCTTCCATCTGTCCATCACAGTTGTAGCAGGTGGATGTAGTGAAAACTAATAGAATTTCCATCTGTATATTTTTACAAATCAGTTTAAGCCTTTTGTTTCAACTAACTTTATGCCAAATGATTCAAAAGCTAAAGACGTCGGTCAAGTCCGTAAACTCCACAGACCTCCAGCAGACCCTGAACCTGCAGGAGCAGCTTAATCAAGCACATCTAAACATTTTATATTTTCTGAGTATGAACAGAATAAATCTTATATGTTAAAGTAGGCTTGGCCTCAAACACAAAGTTATGTCAATATTTTAAGCTGAATTATCCAGTATACGACAAAGACGGACTTTCAGAAGTCAATGTGGGATAAAAGTGATCCGGTGGAGATAAACAAAACAAACACCAGTAGAAAAAGTTCTTTGGATTGTTCTGCTGTTTTGAGCGACTGTTAATTCTGTAGTCATCGTACAATAAAAGGGATTGATAGTGTTCTATAAATATATGCATATTTGTTCAATTTCTTAGATTATCCCTAAAGATCGAACCTGGCAAAAGGTCCCCACGCATCGCATCCTCTAAAGAAGACCTGGCAGGTAAGACCGTTGAGTTAAGCCGAAATGGTGGTTAACAGCTGGATTCTTGACTGAGCTTTAAGTCATCTGAGCCATCCCTCAGGGGAGCAGTGAGCTGCAGTAACAGCTGAGCTCAGGATCCATTTCAGGGTTTACAACCATTTATAATTCAATTAGCTCCTGGGAGAAACAAGAAATGCACAATTAGCTGAAAGGTAAAAAAGGCAACAAGTACCGTATTGGACAAAGTTATTCCCTTTTTTTAGTTTGGTTAATTTACTTTTAAAGATCAAAATTGCCCTTATCATAGGACTTAAAGTAAAAAAAAACACCCCCTAAATAGAGCCGTAGTCAAATGCCCCCAATCTATACGGATGCTGCACGTTTTTGGGTTGTCCGGGCCATGGAGGGCTGTAGAGAGGATCTTAAGTGGAGTGCAGGTGCGTCTTTCAGTTCCCTTCAGACTCTTGCAGGCCCCTTAAGGGACATCACAAAAATTGGATTTACGATTGTTGTGTGTGTGGTAAGTGTGTCATAAAGTATTTGGACAGATAATGTAATTTACACGCACTTATGACATACAGGTGATGCTTTTGTACGATGCTCTCATGTCCCACCGTAAACTACGAGCACTGGCTCCTCACTGACCGTGCTCACATGCTGCATGAGTGTGATCATTTTCCCCCTACAGGCTCACTGAGCGGTCCACGACTTTGCTATTTTCTGCAAACCACCTGTGTGCTCCGTACAGGTTTGCCCATTCTTTGTCCACAGACAGCCTTTGTCCACTCGTAAAGCCAGTTGTGGCTAAGAATAAGTAGAATTCTTTGTCTCGTCAAACCTGCTCATTTTCACAATAATCACGTGTTTAACTTTGATTAGAATGTAATGATGGGGCTTTCTTTGTTTCAGATCTCTCTGTAGTCTCTGCTACTTTAAGGTATAACCGACGACCGACTTGTCCAGAAGCATCCATGGAGCTGCACATCCACACGCCTCCCCCAGCTCATCACAGGAAGAGTCACAGTTTGGGAAACAAGTGAGTCCAAATGATTGGACGACTTTTTTTTGTTTTTAATTTCAAACATAAAATGAAAATAAACACAAGGGTTCAAAATAGACGGATAAAACAAAAACAGGAGTGTGTAGAAGAAAAATCTTGTCTGGTCCCCACCCCTTTTCACAACCCCCTATGTTTTGCATATTTCTATTTACATTTATTTTTTCCTTAAAACATTCAAATTACATTCTGTATAGCATTATGCAGTAGTAACATTATTTCTTTTCTTGTTTTTATTGATCATTTTTAGCCTTTTAAAGTTTCATCAGTGACGTCTTGTTGGTTTTCTTGAATCCATGTAAACTTTTGCTTCCTTTTAAACCTTCATCCAACCCGTTCCATAAATTCACATCTCAAATTTAAAGGATGTGTGCAGTGGGTCGACAGAGACTGGAACAACCAACTGAATCTACAGAAAAAAATGGAATTAAACTTAAAGTAACATAAACTAAATTTAGAGATGAGCTCAAATGAGTGACTAAAACGGAAACCTACACTGAGGCTGTGCTATTCTAATGGGCAACCTGACGCTGATGGTGATTGAAGGGGCAGAGCAGAAACAGAACCCAAAGAAAGCTTAAATGCAATTTGGAGTAAACATAAAAGCATGTGGTCTGGTCTGCAAGACTGAGCAGAATATTTTATGTCACAGTTGTTTTTCTACTAACAGTTATTTTTTTTAAATATATCTCCCTTAAAACTTTACATGTTAGCAAAGATATTCTCATAGTAACATGCAAGCAAAAAAAATTCCAAATATCTTTTAAAAACCTAAATGGAAAGTAAAAATATCAAACCCATGATTTGGGTCAAAATTCATGATTAAAATAAGTAAACATCTTGAATTTCAGTGGCTCTGCTAACATTGCCCACCAACAGGGTTTGGCTTTTTGGATGAGGTGATCCATCTTCTATTTTTAAAGAGAATTTAAAAAGAGGCAAAAAAATGTGACCAATGCATTAAGCTGAAACTATGAGGATGTCTCATACATGCTTTCCTCTTTGACTGGATGCCATAGTGGATGCCATAGTGCAGACTCATTGACTACTAAAACAGGTAGTCCTCTAGTAAAAACCTCGAGTAGACACAACAGCTTTCAGATAAAAACCCTAAAAAAAGAAGGAAAAGGTCAAATTAAAGATATATTTTTTCTTGGTCAGGAGGAACAGGAGCCAGATTTTCACATTTAAGGGAAGAAAGTGAACTTTAGGATTCAGTTTTAATTTAAGCACAAAAAAAAACAACCCTGGAATGTTGTGCCCATGAGCTGGATAGTTAATCTTGAAATGTCTACACTGCTGAGACTACATTCCCATTCATACAATCACACATCTGCGTTAGAGCTGCATGAGTGATGAGGACAATGAGAGCGTGCTAGAAAAAAACCCACATATCATAAACGAAACTTCTAAAGGCATACACGGTTTGAGAAACGTCCCCTTGGATACATCATCGGGGTTGTTTCCTGTAGTTCTGGGTGGGATCCAGAGGACTGAGCCTGATCTGCCCCCCCTCACCCCCAACCAGAGCCAATATGGAGATTTCTCTGCCACCTCCATGTTGTTGCTAATGGCTCTTTCTCATTTGATACCTGTTATGCCTAGTGTGTGGCGTAGGCCATACTCATGGAGTAGCGGGAAAATCCCTCACCATCGTCTTCCACTGGGATCCATCTGGTCCTCCAACCATTCTCCTGATAAGCCATCACTGGGTCCTCTTCCTCTCCTGTTCCAAAGGAACGGTCAGCTTCAGCAGCATAAACTGTCTTATGGCCTCATAGGTTTAAACAATGTCCGGTCTTAGTATGGACAGGGTGGTGTCATGTGAAATTTTCTGCTGCTTTTCCTCAAATTTTTTTTATTAATTTTGGTATTTATTACTTATTTTTTATTATTACAAAATGAGAGGAAATGGAACACATACATGTAAGAAGGTGTCCAAGCTTGCATCAGCATACAGAATCAAAAGTACAAAAAACTGCTGATTGGCAGAGAAATGAATCATTTCCTGATTCAAAGACCAGTGGAATGCAAACATGCAGAGTTTGAAGCACTTTAAAGCTACTCAGTCTTTACTCAGTTACACTGCCCTGCATTCTCTCTGGTAATCTAAAATATCTGTTGCATCACACACACACACACACACACACGTGAAATACTGTGAATGACATCAAGCTTGTTTGCATACCAGCCTTGTTGTGCTGTAGAAATGAAGCATTCATAAAAACCTGTTTTTGTGTGTCTGCAGCATGATGTGTCAGTATGGCATGTCACAAAGCAGAAGTGTAACATTTACCATAGACAAGGAGCGCCACCTGCTGGACGGCAGCTTTATAGAGTCTCAGAGTCCAGCCAGACGGGATCCATACAGCACCTCTGTGTCCAACAACCTGTCACTGAGTAAGTCTGTGTTTGCCAGGAAGAAGCCATTTGTCACATTCCAACATTTGTTTCTGCTTTTGGAACTAAATCTTTAACTTGGCCAAAATAAAGTCCAAAAGAAACACATCAAAACTCTAAAATATTTGTTTTAGTTGTATTAAATGAAACTTTGGGGGATTCCTTTAGAAGAATTTGTTATCTTTGTGTCTGGTCAGTTGTGCCTTACTGTAAAGAATTACCATTCTTTGACGACATTTTAGCAAAACACTATTTCTGTTTGAAAAACTTTATTTTACAGTTTGGATCAGTTAGTCATGAGATGTTGGAATTTTATCTGTTCTGTTTAAAAAAATGTTTTCAGATTCATCAAAACGGTGACTTTTTGTTTTGCAATGTACTGATATGAATGTGAGGTTGTTAATTGTTATCTTCATCACAAAGTTTTTATGTTTATTTTCTTGATAGGCAGCAGTGCGAGCTCGTTTGGGGAGGAGCTCTCACCTACAATCCAGAGGCGAGTCACACTTCCCACCCTCACCAAATTTTGTTTTTTTGTCAGTGAGAAATCGACCCAAATGTCTCTTAAAGTGTTGAAGTCTGCAGACCTCTGCTTTGGATTCATGCTTAATATTACTGTTTTATGAAATAGTAAGTAAGTAAGTAAGTAATCTTTTTTTATATAGCACTTCTCACAGAGAGCGACTCACAAAGTGCTTCACAAAGTAAAAACAATATAAAATCAGTAGCGATACCCAATGAAACGCACACAGGCATAGAAATAAACAAACAGGCAAAAGTGAACACAAGTAAAAGTCAGCTAAAAGCTTTCCTAAATAAAAAGGTCTTAACTTGAGCTTTAAAACACTCGACTGAGTCAATCTGGCGCAGAGACAGGGGGAGGTCGTTCCAAAGTCGGGGAGCAGCTGCCTGAAAGGTGAGGTCTCCTCTTGTTCTAAAATGAGTTTTTGGAACACATAAAAGATTTTTTTCAGTGGACCTCAAAGAACGTGCAGGAGTGTAGGGAGTTAAAAGGTCAGAAATATAGATCGGGGTTTGTCCGTGCAGGGCTCTAAAAACTAAAATCAGAATCTTAAAATCTATTCTAAATTTAACAGGAAGCCAATGTAGAGATAAAAGCAGAGGGGTGGCATGAGTGCGCTTATTGGTTCCAGTTAAAAGCCTTGCAGCAGAGTTCTGGACCAGTTGGAGACGTTTAAGAGACTATTTGTTAAAAACAAGTAAAAAGAGAATTACAATAGTCTAAACGAGAGGAAATAAAAGCATGGATGATCAGCTCAAGGTCAGACCTGGTCAACATTGTCTTCAGTTTAGTCACATTCCTCAGGTGGTAAAAACAGTTTTTGACCAAGCGCTTCGATGAGAGCCTAGAGACAGCTTTGTCAAACCAGACACCAAGATTCCTGAGACTGGGCTGGACAGAAGAGCTCAGTGAACCAAGGTGTCTTTTGATGGTGGGAATTTTGTCATCAGGAGCAAAAATTATTGTCTCTGTCTTGTTTGGGTTCAGGAGTAAATGGTTGTCATTTAACCAAACTCTAATGCTGGCCAAGCAGTCTAGGAGATTTGATAGATTTGTGTAATTATTTTTACCAAAGAAGCAATAAAGTTGAATGTCATCAGCATAAAGATGATAAGAAATATTTGAAAATTTGCTGATGAGTCTCCCAAGGGGAATCATGTAGAGAGTGAATAGAATGGGTCCCAATACAGAACCTTGGGGAACGCCACAAGACAGGATTTTTGCTTCTGAAGAAAGATAGTCAACACAGACCTTATAAGATCTACCACTGAAATAGGAGACAAACCAGCTTAGGACAGAACCAGATAAACCATAGTCGTTGTGAAGACGTTCGAGCATGATGACATGGTTTACAGTATCAAATGCAGATTTTAGGTCTAAAAGAACGAGAACGGTGAATTGACCAGAACCTGCCGCCATGAGCACATCATTAGAAACTTTTAAAAGAGCTGTTTCAGTTGAGTGGTTCTTTAATAAAGCATGTTCTAATTTTCTGAATGATATACTGTCCACATTGAATAGAGTAACATGTTCTATTTACCACAATGCAAGTCCTTAACTGTGTTAACGTGTGTGACAGGGGCCGCATGTACGCCACTCTGGGGCCAAACTGGAAGGTTCCTCTTCGCCTGTCCCCCCGGAACCGAAGCTACGTTTACAGGTATTCATGTGATGTAGTGCCAAGAAAACTGTTGATTTTCTTTTTCATCAGCAATTTAAAATGTTTTTTTCTCAAATTTTTCTTTTTGTGAGAAACAAATATTCTAACTTCTCAAGCAACACACAAGGATTATGGCAGCCCAGTGCATTGTGGGATAGCAAGGCCTAGATACATCCTTAACCTCTGCTGACTGTGCTAAGTTGGCATGTACAATTTTCTGTATATAATATTTTTCTTGTGACAAAATAAAAGACAAAAAAAAAGGAGAATTTCGTTGACATTTTGTTTGGGTTTGAATGTCTTGGTGATCAACTGGAATCATGGAGCACCACCAGAAGTAGTGATTGATTGATTGATTGATTGATTGATTGATTGATTGATTGATTGATTGATTGATTGATTGATTGATTGATTGATTGATTGATTTCCTCCTCAGCCCCAATGCTGCAGTGTCCTGCCACAGATGCTGTGAGGCTAAAAGCGTGACCTTTGAAGGACCCGTACGACGGAAAACGCTGCTGAAGGAGGGACGGAAGCCCAAGGTGCCGTTACTGGCGATGAGGCCTTGTTTGTCCTTCTTTCAATGTGGTTTTCCGTGTGAAAAGATTTGAAAGAGATTTTGCTGTCTGCCAGCTGTCATCATGGACCAGGTTCTGGATCAGCCTGTCTGGATCAGCACTCATATTCTATAGTGCCAAAGCACTGAGGGCCTCCGAGAGAAAACATGTAAGTCTGATACCCCAAAGGAGAACTTTAACATCCAAACATATTCAGAGATGCAGACGTTTGGGTTGACTGCAGAGCAAATTGCTTGAAATGTATTTTTATGAAATTTTCATAAGACCAGCTCTATAAAACTGTTCATGAACTGCCAACATTTACAACACTTTGTCGCCTCAAAAGCTTAAAAACTGAGAACAAATTGAGACTAATTTTCCATCTTTGAGTCCTTTGCTTTAACGGTTTAAGTTTTTGTTTTCCTTCATTTCTCACAGTACAAGTCAACCCCCTGTAAGAAGGTTTGTGTGACTGGGTGGATGGTAGTGCTGCCAGATGACCCAGCCAGACCCAACATCTTCCAGTTAAATGACCCAGATAGAGGTCAGATTAAAAAAAAAACACAAGACCAGAATCTCTGCTTCTATTTCAGCCAGTTTAGGTTGTCTTACTTGGACTTTGTGTCACAGGAAATGTTTACAAGTTCCAGACGGGATCCCGTTTCTCCGCGATCGTCTGGCACAAAAACCTGGAGGAGGCTTGTAGGAGTTGTAAGTCCCAGGTACGGTCAGCCATCACAGGAAACTGCTTTCAGAACACATTCTGACTTTAATCAAAGTGATACACAGAAACTCTGAACTTGGAACTTGGGCTATTAAACCAGCATTTTTTCCACCACCTTTTTTTTTTGTTTTACCTCGGTCCACTTTTTCTTTGACAAAAATCACAAGACACACCAGTAACCTAACATAAAAAAAGAGAAACTTTATAGGCTCTATTATGGATGTACCAGTCCCTCCAGGATCTGGTGTGTATTTTTTCTAAGAATTGCAGCACAAAAATGTCAAAGTTGCATCTGTTTTTCTTAAAAGATGCAATAGTTTTCAATAATAGGAATTTTTAACTTCACACAGACAAGTTGATTTTCCCTCTAATTTATTAAAATGCAATTTTATGTAAACCTTACAAAGAAACAATGATATTCCTTTTTAAACTGTGATTTACAGTATTTATGAATTTTTTTCATATTTGTGCTAAAGCAACTGTACATTTTGAACAACTATATAATTGCAGCATGCCTTATACATTTTATCCATAAATGACCAACATTAAATTTAAAAATTAATCCTATTTCTTTTATTTTGCTGTCACATTGACCCAGTGAATCATGGGAAATGTAGTGACCAAATTGTGGCATTGATGCCAGACTGACTCACATCTTTATTCAGTTTTTACAGCGGATCCTGTGCGAAGCTGCGATCTTTAGCTGTTATTTTTGTGGTAACTGACAGACTTTGTGAACCAAGTTGAAAAAAGGAAGCGAGGACGCTAACCACGTCTGATTGGTTTATTATAAAACCTCCCAGAATGATTGGTGGAAGAGTTTAAAGGATTAACTTTTTCCAAAACGAGAGCAATTGGACAAAGTTGTGGCATAATTATAATACAGTCATTCCTATCCAAGTGTATTGAGTAAGATTCCAATAAACACAGAGTTTATGTATTTCTAACTACTTAGCGTGAAACCTGGACCTGTTTGGAAGAACACAGAGCTTGTATCCTGATAATGAACAATTAGGTGAAATTGATCAATTTTCCACGGCACACCTGAGCATCTCTCAGCACATTGGTTGAAAAACACGGTTTTAGACCATTTTTTATTGAATCACAATAGACAGACCTTGGGCTCAAATGAAAGCTTTTTTCTTCTGCTTCTTCTCTCTGAGCTGAATTTTTTTCCATTTTTTTAATGAATTCTGTTTCTTTCAACAGATACCAGCAAACCTCATGTCGTTTGAATGAAGGCATGCTTTGCCCAGCAGGACTTTCTAATGCCAATTCCAATCACGTGGGAAGACTTCTATAGTGAAACTTCAGACTTCGATGGCATCTGCCTGATAAAACACCTGGATGCTGAAAGGCTCTGAGACTGTAATGTCTGTAATCCAGACATCTGAAGACTTTGATAAGGTGCTTTCTGTTTATAGCACTCCTCTATCATTTTCATTATCTGCTGTGAATGTGTGAGCAAGCACAAGGAGTTCCCACCTGTGTGGAGTTTGTGATCTGAGCGAGTTTTTGTGCATTTGAGCACAAATGTGGAGAGCAGTTTGAGCACTTTAGGTCGGATCTTTGGCTCCATCACAGTATTCCACAGCCTTTACCCGGGGCTTGAGCTTTGAACACTCAAAGCTTAGAGGGTGCTGAAAAAATGGGACTGCTTTTGCAAGAAAAAAAAAAGCTTCATTTCAACACCATTACAGGAAACTGTTGGCTCTCTGTTCTCTGTTGTCTGGAGATCATCTCTTCATTCTATGTATATGGTTCTGATTACTATGTTGTCAGTGTGTGAAAATCTTTCCGTGACTCACAATATTGGCTTTATGGGCTCCAGACCTGGTTTGTGGCCCTTAGCAGTTGGTTTGTGAAAAGCAGATTTTGGTGTTAATCCAGTAAAATCACAGCCTGATTGTTTCAGGAACAGCATTCCCCTCCCCACCAAGAAAAAAAACACGTGCCAAATCCTTCCTGCTGGATCATTCAGAGCCGGAGGAGGCCGGGATGAGGTGTGCAGAGCTCCACTTTCTCATTTCTCCTGTTGTTGGAAATCCCCCTCCATCGGACTAGAGGGTCTAAGATTTTTCCTCATTTACTGATAAGTGGCTCTTGTTGATGAGTGTCTTATTGCTTTCTCTTAAAGTCCCACTCCAATCCTCTTTTGATGTATTGTAGAAGCTGTTATTTAAAATTACAATTATGCCTTTTTTAGCCAAAAAACAACAACAAAAACCCCATAGCTTCCTAGGACAGAGTTTCTGCAGAGCAGCAGAAGTTAATCAAAAATCTGCCTCTGAGTTGTGGGCGGGACTGTTAGCGTAAAGCAACCCCACCCCTTCTCCTTGGAGCAGGGAGCCTGTGCCCCCCCCCAGCCTATTTTCTATGCCACAAATAAGCTCTTTTCCTCATATGCTCCTGATTCACAATAAAGAAATGCTCAAAAATGCCATTTTGAGCTTAATTTTCTGTATATATGTTCTCAATCATCAGAAAAATGCCACGGGTACATGTTAAAAAACGGCAAAAAACAATTTTCATCAGAGTGCATCTTTAAGGCTGAAGGTGAGAGCTGGACGTCTGGGTTGTCAACATGCTCTTCTCCTAAATAGAGAATTCAATCCTTGACGAACTGTTTAAGCGTGCCTGTGCTTATTTGAGACTATTTGTCACATTTTTGTAAAGAAACACAGCAAAAAACGATTAAATATGGTGGAAATGTTCTTTAATTTTGTTCCTTGACAGTGTTTTAGTATTGTTTGCTGTCCAGCCTAGAGATAAACTGTCTGAAATGAGGACCCCTGTCCCCTGGACCCTGTGCTGTTCTGTCCAGATGCTAAGCATGACATATTTAGAAAATCTGAGAGCTGGAAGCTCTGTTTGAATACATGATAGTCGATGCCAAGGAAGAAGAGGACCAGCTTTTGGTCATCAAAGGTCCTTAAAATCCAATCCCTACTTCTGGCCATTAGGGAAACCAGGTCAGCCAGGTTCCACAAGCACTCATCAGGCAGGCCCCCCAATTAGATTGGTGTGAAGGACCCACATCCTGTCATAAATGTGAGCAGAGAAACGACCAAAGGGGAGGTCGAATGGAGAATCTCAGACAAGGTTTTTGATTCTGTTCAAGCTGCTGGATCTGGGGGCTTCAAGGTTTTCCCTCAATTTTACAATCCATGGGTGCAGCAAGCCATTGACCTCAGAGGTTGGTTTGCTACTGATATTTAAAAAAAAATAAAGGTTGACTGCAATATAACCCAGGGGGTTATAGGAGGGAAGGGGGCACTGGAACTTTCAAAAGGTTTGATCTGGAGTCCTGCCTTTAGCTGGTGCCTAAAAGGCTTCTAACATTGCTCAGCATTACAGCTGCAGGATGCAGAGTAGATATGACATGATATGAAAATGTTCAATGTGGTTAAAGAGCGGGGGGGGGGCCGTTTGTCAAACAAAAGAAGTCCTGCAGGAACTGCTTTGCTGTGAGAGTCTCAGGCAGACGTTTTACCGTGGTGGCAGTGTGTGAAAATCTTTCCTTGAAACACAATCTCGCTGGACCTGGGTTAAGGCACTCTGCAGTGGGTTTGTGAAAAGCAATTTATGTTTTCTATCTGGCCTAAAAATAAAAGGTTAGACACCTTAAAAACAGTATTAAAGAAGCAATTGATGAGTTTCTCACAGGGTGAACACATCGTGGTGTTGCCTCTGCGATGAGGGAAGCGGTTGCAATTTAAAATGAAGGACTACATTTTTAGAAATGAATGGAGTGTAAATGATGATTATTTTTTAAGTTACTTTTAAAGGCAAAAAAACTGACTGTGTGAGATATGAAACCTTTAAACAGAGGCTGGCTCTTGTTTAGTGTTGAAAAGACACAAGGAAAGAGAGTGATGTCTCTGGCCTTAATCCTGACAGTACTTTAAAGTCAGGATCGAAAAAGGGAATTTCTGCGTCCCCTCAAATCTTACAAAACTACAGTAATTTTTATTTTTAATTGTTCGCCAATGTGAAATCAAACAAGGGGCAGAAAGAAAAAGAGTTTTCCTCAGGGCATATTTCACTGATAGAACCCACTCCACCAGTCCACACTGGCATGTTAGTAAGACAAGGGGCTAATGCCTTAGTCACATGTACCTGTGCTGGTTTTTGGGGTTGTCCGGGTCCCTGGAGGGTAGAGAGGCGCGGCCGTGTCTTATGGGATGATCAGGTGTGTCTTATAGTGCCCTGGAGGCTCGTACAGCTACCCCAAAGGACGTGATGGAACGTACCATTGTGGTTAATGTATTGTGAAGCATTTGTAGGGATGATGCAAGTTACTCACACTTATGGCGTACATGGGATGCTGTCGTATGATGCCCTCTGCACAGCACTCTAGTTGTTAGTAGCTCCTTACCGACCGCGTCCAAATGCTTCACCCATTTGGGGTGTACAGGTGAACCGTAAGTGCTCGTCCACACAAACTAAACTGTCTAATAACCAAATGTTTAACAGTCAGGCTGTGAGCACAGATAGGGCACCCTCACATGGGCAGCACTAACGGGCTAAATGAAAAATCCATTGTCCACATCTGCATCTCATCCACTTCATTCTTTCTTATCCTTACATGTTGTATAGGTGTTTGCACCTGCAGCATGCCCATAGAAAAATGTGCATGAGCATGTTTGTTCTACAGGCTCACTGAGCGGTCTACGACTTTGCTATTTCCTGCAGCCCTCCTGCGTATCCCATATGCAGGTTTGCCTATTTTGTAGCCTTCGGACAGCCCGTATCCCTTCTGCTATCTTGTGGGGTCCAGATGACCCCACAAGATGACACAAGGGGTATCCACCCGTAAGGGCAGTTGGTTTTACTAAGAGTAAACCCTGAAGTCATCACCTCACCTGATTAACAGGAAAGCACCATTAGCCCTTGTGCTATCCTAAGCACGTGAAGTTAGGAGTGGGGTTATCTGGACCCCACAAGACACAAGCTGAACCTTTTTTTTTTTCTCAATGATTCTTGATCTTCACTGGTGTCCATGGATTACATGAAATCCTCTTCACCTTAATCTACCTTAGTCATGGTAGGGTTAACACGTTAATGTAAGGTTGGGGTCATTTGGACCCCTTAAGAGAAATGTTATGACTGCAGATACAAGAGTCCCACAGAACCCATGCCAGAGTCGCCTCATGTGAGAGACAGGAGAGCCATTGGACAAAGCTAGAAAAAAAAACAAGGACAGACGTTTACACCTTTTCACTTTTCCACCCTACATAATCCCTCTACCAAGCCAACTATACTTGCTTCTTTTGTGTGAACAAAGTTACTGTAAACAAGTGTACGGTCAATAAAAATGATTGTTGAAAGTGTTGTCATGCTGGTTTTCCACACACCCACCCGTTCCTCTCAGAATAGTTCTAAGCTGGTTTCAGTGTCCTTCCTTTTGAAACACATGTAGCCATGAACAGTCTGTGATTTGCTATATTATCCTGTTTGCTTTTTTTCTCCTGTATATTGCCCTAAGATTAATTTTATTGTGCTATATAAATAAACAACTACCAATGGACCCTTGTACCTTTGACTTTGTTTCAGGTTTTAACAATAATAATAATAATGCTAGTGATCAAAGGCTTCCAAAATATATTTGAGTAGGTTTTCCATAAAAAAGTGTGCATCTCTGTAATGCAGTTAAGTACGACACTTAAATAAAGACAGTATTATTTGGGGTTTTTGGTCACTTTATTGAAGCCAAGTTATTCATAAATCACCTAAACGGTACGACTGGAAAGAAAAAGAAGTAGGGCAAAGGTCAACTGCAACCAGAATCCACTATACTGATCATAGTTTAATTAAAGTTGAAAAATAAACTACAATCCACGGAACATCTGCTGTTCAGGTATCCCTGCAAAAGAAAAGGTCATCTGTACAAAGCGGAGTTATCGAACACAAAGGAGTGCAGAATATGCACCAGTTGTGCTGCAAAGACTTGGAGCCAACCAATGCAAACACATCCAGGCATTTGCTCAAACACAGCCTGAAGTTTCAGAGCTGCTAAAGACCAAACAGACATTTTGTTAGTACTGAGGCACATTTTCTCACATTCTCCTAGACCAATAGGAAAACTATAATCTCAAAATCAATCCTAAAATTGTAATTTCGCACAGAAGTGCAATCACCGTGGCCATGCATTGTGCAAAAACCTCACACAAGAACCCTGAAAGTAGCATATTCATAAAAGTGGTATAAGCCATAAAAAGTAGCATGGCAGAATCTGCACATCCCTAGCATTTACAGCGCAGTTACTGCAGTAAAGTTAAGCTGTTTTTAGAAAAAAAAGATCCAGTCTCTTCTTAAGGGTTCCTAATCCGCGGGAAAATAAGAGTAAACAATGAATAACTTCTCACGGTGGATCATTTTATTCTGTATTAACAAAAATAAAACAACCCAAAAATATACAATGCAGACAAAGTACTCCTCCTGATATTTAAAAAAATGCTAAATGTGGCAGTTATTTTTAAACCAACTTTGTAGGAAGCATAGAAGTTAAATGAATGAATTAAAATTAAAGCAGTTTTACTTTGATCAAGAAAAAAAAGTGAACATCTCAAAGGAAAACCCCAGAAGTTTGCCTTTGCAGCCACAGAAGACGTTAAGGTCTGGACAGTAAAGACCATAAGAGTAAGAAATGTTTTTCAAAAGTAAATCCAACAGAAACTAAAGTTGACTTATTTTGATAATTGTTAAAAATCTGCTTTAAAGTAATTCCATTTTTGAATCGAAAACAGAAATCAAAGTTGAAATCAAAGCAGAAAATAAAACTGCACAAACAAAGATGATCCATAAATTTAGTTTGGTGCAGATCCAATGAAACAGAGATGCTTGTGCGAAGAAAGTGATCAATCGATGATTATCGCAGGATCAATATGACTGAAGGCAGACTGTACTTCCATAGATACTCATGCTAAGGAATTCATTGTCTTATTATTGTTGTTTTACCAAATGCTTGATTCTATATGGACTAAATTAATGGTTTGAATCATTTTTTGGTCAATAAGATTTAAGCAGCACACAACTGAAAAATATTTCTTTGAACCAAAAACACACAATGAAACATCAATGTTAAAAAAGCTGTATCACATTTGAGAGCAACTTGGAAAATTTAGTTTCTATTACTTAATCTTTTAGGATTGCAGCTGCTGTGATAAACATTGCCCCCCCCCCCCCCCCCCATCCTGCAGAAGCAGCTGGACTGCATTTTGGATGCAATGACAGAAAAGCATGTCTGTTGCAGAAGAGACTTTTCCATTCATCTGTAATGTTTCTCATATTCAAAATTCCACTAACTGATCAAAATTAATGGTCATCACTCTAAATGTGCACAAAGTTTTACTCAAAATATTCCACTGCTTTACAAAAAAAGAGCCTCTCTGTCTGCTGTACATCATCTAAGCTAACAGTTGGAACTTTGGCTTAGTGCTTTCATGACTTTCCTTTTTGTCTTTAAGGGTTTTGATCAGATGTGTTCTAGCTAAATGTGAAATGAACAGGTTTAGGACAGATTCCTGGCTGGTAAACGCCTGTAGTGCAAAGGGAGGAGAGCTAACTTTGAGAAAACACAGGAGAGAACAGAAGCTGCAAAACAGAACCAGCCTAGTCTGTAAACTGCAGAGTTTCTGCTAGAAGCCACACAGCTGAGAGCGTTGAAGCTTTTCTGTTGCATTAGAATTCACCCAGCATGCACTGCAGATTTCACCATAACGTGACCAAATTGAAGGATGAGGTTTAACTCTTTCAAGCTGCTTTTAATCAAATGTTTTTTGTAGATTTGCAGCAGAACTCTGGATATTTCTATCATTTCATTGGTTTGGTATTTCAAAAACTTAATTGGAACTAAATCTGCCAGTTTGATGACAAATAGATGAAGTTGGTCTATTGTTTTTAAGTCTAGAATTATCGTTTTCTCCTATACAATGAAAGGAAAAAGGAACAGATTTTAAGAGAAGGCTGTTCATCCCATGTTTTTTGCCGTTTGTTGCTTCATTAATGAACTGGGGGAGAACATAAGCTGGAGGCGCTGGGATCTAACCGTTTAAGGCAACCCTTTCTTTAATCAAAGACATCCGAGCTTCAGCGGGACAGCTCAGCGTGGGCCATGGAGTTCACTGCGACGTTACTGTATCCCACCAAACAGTTTCTCATGGAGATGGCACATTTATTGAAGCATTAAGGTCAGAAAATGTACTTTTTTTTTTCACTGTACACTGCCAGGCTGACGATCAAGCAAAACTCTCGACATGTACTCCTCCTGACTGACATCTGTTTCAAGAGGTGTTGCGTTGAGTGCCGGCTTGTTTTTGGCTGAGACAACTTGGTGTTTGTGGAGGTTATTCTGATGGACGGGGGTTAATCCAGTGTTGAGTAAAGAAGTCGGTAATCTGGCCTTCAAATTCCATCGTTACTGTACATGTTAATGTCTGGAGGAGATTCACTCTGAGAAGGAAACGGGTTGAAGGAAATGCTTTGGTCCGAGTAGGATGTATGTTGGCAGTTACATCGTCCACAGCACACGTGGTGCTGGCTCTCATTTCAGCTGTTGGGATGGAGGTGGGGGGGTTATGGACATTCTTGTCATCTACCCATTCTCTTTCCACAAGACTAAGTGAATGCTATGGTCGGGCATGCTGGTAGCAAATACCAGTCCAGAGTCGTTGCCCCCATCCAGGCCATTGAGCCAGGATGTCACACCTGCCAGGAAGCTGGAGCCTCTTTTGGATTTCCTGTAGGGCGGCAGAGGCCAGCGGCCTGAGATGACCTCCGTCCTCAGGTCCATGACGTACAGGAAGTGGTTGTCGAAAAGGAGTGCAAACACCTTTCCAAAACTGAGCAGGGAAAGGTTGGCTGGATCCTGCAGCTTTATTACCCTGGAAACACAAAGAGAGCACTTGATCATTTGGAATGACAGTGAAGATGAAGATTCAATATTTATGGAGATCTTTATATTCCAGCAGCCATGTTTAGAAAAACCTTTCAAAATAAAACACATACATAAGCAATAGTAAAAGAGTCCTGTAGTTCTAATTGTTGCTGAAAATTGTTGACTTTATGCACTTACAATATGTTTACATTGATTTTTTTTTTAACTTAGTCAGACTAAAGGAATATTTTTGGAAAAACTGTGTATGTCTTACTGGGTGAACATGTGGGGAACACATATGAGACCACAATTCAATCTTTCTTCCAAAAACAAAAGCTATAAGAATATTCTAAAACTTAATCACAAAAGCAACAATTCACCAAATTTCAGGACCTGGTAAATTTTTTTTCCATTCTTGAGTTAAGAATGATCAATTACTACACAATATTAAAAAAGCTTTTTCTCTTAAAAGAGAGTAGTTTTAGTCCTATAGAAGCACATGTTCAACAAACCAGATGTGAGAATCTGCAGCTCTGGAAAAAAAAAAAAACTATTTATGAAAAATATAATTGAAATATAGGAGACTGTCAATGAGACCAATTAGAGATGTTTGTAGTGGATCTGAATTACGAGAAGAATTAAAAAACGTAATTAAATGCAGTGAAAGTATGAATCGTTGAATTTTATTTACAAAAATGTTTTAGCTTGGACAAGTTTTTAACTTTATCTTAAACACTGCTTGTGTATTATTTTATAAATGAAATGTTAGCTTTAGTTTGAAATTGTACTTTTCAGTTCATTATTCAGTCCACAAACACAAAGCAGACACAATGGAAGCCTGGACAAAGCACATAGATTGCTGTGTGCTCCTTTGAATGAGTCTAACAAACACTGTGAGAGACACACACCAGCTACCCTCACTGCATCTACTGTGAACCACGGACGGCAGTGACAAACAACACCAAATGGTTCACAGTGAGCTCATTTTAACTGGAGGTTTGCATTGATGTGTCACTTCATCAGATAAAGACGGTGACCCTTAACTGCAAATCACATCAACAAATCTCTAAACGCAGAAACATATTAATAATGAAAATGACAATTAATAAACCAAAACAAATTCCAAAAAACAATATAAACATTTTAGAAATCAAAACAAATTTCCACAAACCAAAATGCAAAAACAAAAGTAAGTTCCAGAAATCAGAATATAATTTTAAAACTAAAACAAAATAAGAAACCGGAAAAGGTTGGTATTATGGGACGTCTCTGATTGGATGATGTTTGTTCAAGTTTTCAACGGGAAGCTGTTAGTCATGGAAATCTCTTCTGACTGAAGATATTTCTGTAAGCTTCTGGCTACAGCCACTGCAAGAGTTTGGTGATTGATCAATCAACTCTTTACCAGTTTGAACAAAACATCCTTCTGTTTTCAAAACTAAAACATCATCATCCAATCAGTGATGCCCATATTATTGTCGCTTTAATGTTTAATGTATTTTGGCGCTGTGTGATTTGTTGATGTGATTTGCACTTCAGGGCCGCTGTACGTACAGGGAGGCAAAAAAGTATTAAGTCAGCCACCAATTGTGCAGGTTCTCTCACTTAAAAAGATGAGCGGCCTGCAATTTTCATCTTAGGTAAACCTCAACTATGGGAGACAAAATGAGAAAGAAAATCCAGAAAAATCACATTTTTAAAGAATTTATTTGTAAATGATGGTGGAAAGTAAGTATTTGGTCAAAACCAAAAGTTCAACTCAATACTTTGTTTTATACCCTTTGTTAACAATGACAGCTGTCAAACATTTTCTGTAAATCTTCACAAGATTTTCAAAAACCTTTGCTGGTATTTTGGCCCATTCCTCCTTGCAGTTCTCCTCTAGAGCAGTGATGTTTTGGGGCTTTCGTTGGGCAACACGGGCTTTCAACCACCTCCAAAGATTTTCTATGGGGTTGAAATCTGGAGACTCCAGGATCTTGAAATCCTTCTTATGAAGCCACTTCTTCGTTACCCTGGAAGTGTGATTGGGATCGTTTTCATCTTCAATGTCCTTTCTGATGGAAGGAGGTTTTCACTCAAAATCTGATGGTACACGGCTCCATTCATTCTTTCCTTTACACGGATCAGCCGTCCAAGCCGATTGCTGAAAAACAGCCCCAAAGCATGATATTTCCACCCCCATGCTTTACAGTAGGCATGGTGTTCTTCTGATGCAACCCAAAATTCTTTCTCCTCCACACAGTAGAGTTCTTACCAAAAAGTTCTATTTTGGTTTCATCTGACCATAGGACATTCTCCAAATCCTCTTCTGGATCATCCAAATGCTCTCCAACTTTCGACAGGCTTGCACCTGTGCTGGCTTTAGCAGGGAGTCACGTCTGGCACTGCAGGGTTTGAGTCCCGTGTGGCGTAGTGTGTTACTGATGGTAGCCTTTGTTACTTTTGTCCCAGCTCTCTGCAGGTCATTCACTAGTGGAGTTTGGAGCGTGACTGTTTGAGGTTGTGGACAGGTGTCTTTTAAATAGATAACCAGTTCAAACAGGTGCCATTAATACAGGTAATGAGTGGAGGACAGAGGATCTTCTTAAAGAAGTTACAGGTCTGTGAGATCCAGAAATCTTGCTTGTTTGTAGGTGACCAAATACCTATTTTCCACCATAATTTAAAAATAAATTCTTTAAAAATCAGACAATGTGATTTTCTGGATTTTTTTTCTCATGTTCTTTCATAGTTGAGGTATACCTGTGATGAAAATTATAGGCCTCTCTCATCTCTTTAAGTGGGAGAACTAGCACAATTGGTGGCAGACTAAATCCTTTTTTGCCCCACTGTAAGCTACCATATGGCAGCCAGAAGTAATTGTTCACACCAAGTCCCTTCTCAGCCATCTCAGTGTGCACACTTATCCAGTCAAACAAATGATACTCTTTCCATTTAAAAATGGTGTTCATGCATGCTGCTGTACCTGAGAATCTCAAAACTAGCAAAGTCCCACTGATAAACTCCAAGGTCAGAGCTGCAAACGATGTAACGTCCATCGAATTGCAACCGGGGCTGGAGGCTGATGCTGCGATCTTCCGAAACTGAGAGCGTCTTCAAGCACTTGCAATTGATCTCTCTGCCTAAAGGCCAAACCTGCAAAAGGAGAATTTGTATGTTTTTTTTGTTTTTTAAAGTGTTGTGGTACAAAAAAGAAAACCCCTTTAATGAGCCAATCTTCATCCCTGCACAAGTAATGAAAGCATGTTTTCCTTCAGATAACTGTTGGCTTACCTTAATTTCATACTTATCAGCACTGAGGAGGATGTAATCACCAGGACTGTGAACCACCGACTCAACTTCACTTTTCTGCAGGATCACCTGGGAAGCAACATATTTCTATCAAAGTCAGAAGGTGTTAGAAGAACGATGGAGATGAGCTGGACTTGCCTTGGTGACCCATTCTGTGTGCCCAGTCATAGTGTTGAGACAGGATCCAGCAGACAAAGACCAGACCTTGACTGAGAAGTCTGCAGACCCACTGACCAGCAAATCCAGTTCATCGTTGTAGTCCACACTGAAGACTAAACACACAAAACAATTCAGAGGAATCACATATAAGACACATGAGCAACAAGAAAGGAAAAACCCAAAACCACTGCAAAGTAGTTCTCAGGTTAAAACCGACTTCACAGAAAACTGGAAAATAAAACCGAGGAACAGAACAGACTTTTGTTATCAAGTAAGGCACAACGGCACAAAGTGGCAGATGTGAACCATCATTTATCCTCTGCATTTTTTAAGAGAAAGAATTCAGTTTTCAATCCCATAATTCCTGAGGCAAGAGCGCTGACCAATACACCACAATACATTCACAACCAATGCACAAGAGTTCCCTTTTCTTACAACAAATTCTGTCTGGTGTTTGAACTGACCTGCTCCTGTGTGGCCACGAAACTGCTGGATTCTGGCTCCTGTGCACCACTCCCAGCATGCAATAGTATTGTCAAAGGACCCGGTCACCAGCTTCTGCTCATCAAACTTCACTGTGGCACAGGTGTGTGTCTGAATTCCATAAATACACTGTCCGGTGCGCACATCCCATAATTTAGCAGAAAGATCATCAGATCCTGAAAAGCAGATATGGATAAGTTTCTGCCCTGCTGTCCTCCCATTCCTTTACAAACCCCACAGTTTAGGTGTACCTGTGCAGAGGAGACCATCCTTATAGTAGAGCGCATAGACTCGAGCGCTGTGCCCGATGAGTGATGACGTCTCAAAGGCTTCCTGATCCTTCAGCTGAGTCATACGCAGCCTCGCCTTCAAATATACCACCTTCCAGTGCGATGCGTCTTGAATAGACTCATCAATCTTCCAGCCCAGCTCCTGACACACACTCTGCCACACCTCTGTGCAGGAGTTTATAACCTACAAGAAATAAACAGTTCAGATGTGAAAACTGCTAATTCAACCATCAGCTCATTACTTTAAAACGTTGAAATACATATCCGTAAAGAAACGATTCATCCATTTGGTATTTTTATATATTAGCCAATTTTTATTCTATATCTGAGGAAAAGACATTTCCAAGTGGCTTACTATTCAGCTCCTAGCCATGTTTGGTGGTTTTTAGCTTCAGGTTTAGGGTTTCTGTTCCTCACAAGATGCCAATTTCTCCTTATGTTAAACAGCAAAATGTTCACCTTGTTCCACTGTTTGCAGACCAAGCAGCAGGTGAGAAGGCTCTGAGGATCCAGCCATCGCAGCAAGTAGAAGGCAAGCTCCAGAGGAAGCAGGCGCAGGAAGTCACGCTTCAGCAAAGTCTCGAGACCGTTGGACAAATGGCGGAGCTGGACGGCACCACTTAAGGATATTAGGTGGTCCAGACACTGGTTCCGTTGCTGGTCATTCAAAGAAAGGAAAGTGGTGGAGACTGACTCCAGCCACCCCTCAAAGGAAGTTTTGTCCATGGGCACATGGGAGCAACCTGCAACACCTGCAACAGCAATGGCATCGCATGAGAAAAGCCTTCGCTGTGATTTCTTCGTGAAACAGCACCAGCCACAAGAACAGCTTGTAAGATCTCCACGTAAGCCGGCTAAACAAAGTTGTAAAAAATTTGGAGAAAAGAATTCAACAAAATCAGTTTCAAAAACATCTTAAGAGAAAAGTGTGTTTGCCATTTTGTTGAGGTGTCTGAATCTACAATTCCAAAAGACAGTGCCCTGCAAATGTCCGATAAGTCTCTGCAAAAAACTAGTGCCCATCGATGCTCCCTAGATTGGGAACTATAGACCACAATGCATTGTGTTTTTTAACGATTTGTCATTTGAAAAAATGTGATAAATTAATTTTTTTATGAATCATCCAAGTTTCCATCATCAGAACATAGTGGACTCATAAATAGATTTTGTAAAATGTTCATATGTATTAGATCGTACTTCAAATGGGTGATGTCATAATGGCATTGGGGGGAAAAAGGGGTCCAAATTACTTTTAAAATCCAGGGCACAACATAGTCTGAACTATATAGTCTTTTAGTAGTTAAGGAGGGGTGAGGGAATTCAGACAAAGCCTTAGATCAAATTTAACTTCACACATTTCAAGTTGTGAGTGCTTGAGGTTGAGACAAATGAATTAGGGGTTGTTCAGAACTGTTCTTTGATATTAAAGACTCACTCCAATGAAAATTCTGTTTTTGGCATTTTTCACATGTTCTTATGGAAGTTTCCTCTTGATGGAAGACATATATATAAAAGAATTTAAGATTAAAACTGTGTTTCTGAGTATTTCTTTATTTAAATCTGGATAAATCATGAGCGGATGAAAAAATGCTGTTTGAAAAAGATTCTCTTTTGTGACGCAGCAACTGAAATGGCCGGACAAAAGTCTCCCATAAATCATAATCAAAAGACCACTGGGGATGATTACATTCTCTGAACCTGTTTGGGGTCACGGGGTCGCTGAGGCAAAAGCGGGATCCACCCGGGACAGGTAGCTAGTCTGTTGCAGGGGGACAGAAACAAACATCACATACACTCACCTCCCTCAGGTGTGAATACCTGAGGAACGTCTTTTTGGACTGTGGGAGGAAGCTGGAGAAAACTCACGCATACATGAGAAGAGGATGCAAACTCTGATAGAACCCAGCTGGGATTCGAACCGGGGCTTCTCACTTTGATTTGAGAGTGCTAACTACCACACTTTGAACCCTAGAATTACTTTCATAAACAAGTCAATTTTGTGCAATTGCCTAAATCGATGACTGGACTAAACAAGAGGTCGTCTTGTGCCGTTAGTCCTCTACTATTCTGGAAAAGTTATACTTTTACCAAATATTCTAGGTGTGTAGGACGAAGCAAAAACAGAAAGAAAACAAATATATATTTAAGGAAAAGCACAACCTGGAATATAATGATAATTATTTGACATAAATGACAGTTACACCAGCCTTTAAAAAATCTTTTTGGACGGCTCCTGCTGGATTCTGTCGTCATTTCTTTTGGTCTCGCGCCCACAATTCGGTAGACTGAAGAACAGCTGGCTTCAAAGCACCGGTTTACCGCCCACAGAAACGCAGCAGTTCCTCGCGACGGACACTAGGGCGCCTGATCGTTAATGCGTGGCGAAGATATCAGACGTATTTGTTGGAACTAGGCGTGACAGTCACACATCTTGCGGACACCATCAGACGATATTAAATCCGTTTTACCTGTCTGCAACCCCGCCGGCTCTCAGTCACACGCCGTAGGCTGACGTCCGCAGTCCTGTCAGAGATAGGAAAACATGCTTTGTTACCTTGAACACAAGATTTCAAGATGAATACATTGATAGGACAAAAAAGGCTTTTAAGTTGTACTGTGGCGCGCGCATACACACCCTAGGTGCGCGCGCGCTTAAAATACCCTCAGCATTGTAGTCTCCTCACGGACTTATCTTAGACGACACTTGCAAGTATTTCTTAGTACATGTAGCTTATAAATGTAAGCACCATAGAAAAACACATTTAGCAGGGCTTGACGGACCTGTTACTCGTGCCGTCTATGCTAACCCAAAGCATGCATCATCTTAGATTCGGAACATCAAACCAAGCAAAAAAGGTTGTATACACCAGTCAATAAAAACACAAAACCATTCACATTTAAATTGACACGAACCAGTAAGTAGCGGATATATCCTTTCCCCAACGTCATGGTTATGTAGTAAATAGCGGAATAGCCACCGCAAAGCTAACCTGTCGGAACTTATTTCTACCACCATGTAACAACAACGTGGCGGTGTAGCTTTTACCAGCGAACCAACTTAACTGGTGCACTCAATTGCCTTCAATCTGATGTAAATGCTATAAATCTAACATTCCCCTTTCAATTATAGCGGCTGGTAAACGCTGGGCTAAAGAAGGTTGTCAGTTTCTGACAGCATGAATACCAGAAGATAATGGAAACGGATTCTACTGTCTGCGGGTAATGTTGAACCACAGTCATGTCTTACAGGCGCTGTCGCTTCTGCTTTAAGTGCTTTAAAAATAGTATTTTGTTCAACATTACTGATATGCACTGTACAAACTTATTTGTTTAATTTGGCAGTTTGTCCGACTCTATGTTTTCTATTATTATAATGATACCCACTTGACTGTAAGACAAAAAAACGGGTAAGGTTTTAGCCAAAGTCGACTCGCTTCCTGTGTAACGTTAAATATGGCACGTAGTGAAACATGTGAAATTTTCCAATCTGGCGCCGATTTACTAATGTGTGCTTTTTATTCTATAACACGGGTATACTTTTACTGTTTATTTATATACAAGATCAACTCAAAATATTCAAGGTCAGCAGTAAAAACGCCTAAAATTATTCTTTCTCTTTACATTTGTCAAATATAGGAACTGGAACCTAGGGAAATACAAAGGGCTACAACCAAAACTTCACATTAAGAATCACAAAAAAGAATGCACACATTTATTTCTGCAGGTTATTCATTAAAAGTAATTTTCTCCATTTACTGCTTACTCATAATCTGTTCTGTTTTTTCCCCCTCTCTGTTGGATGTGATAGCTTTTTTGAATATTTCTATGTCTCTATATCGGAAAACTCAAAACAATTTTACTCTTAACATTTTAAGTTTGTTTGTTCACTTTTCAGCATATCCATTAAGGGGTCACCATCAGCTTTCACTGATTTGCTCAGGGGGTTTGGCAGAGATTTTAACCCAGGTTGGGGACAGGCACAGAGGGACCCAGACTTGGTTAGGCGCCTAAGGCAAGACCCTTCACTTGATTGGCTTCTTTGTATTTATTGCAATGAAAGCAAAGCAGCAAACAACTGTTAAATAATCTAAAAAGGTTTGACCAATGCAAAAATTCTTTAGATCTTCAGGAAATTTATAGCACTAATTTGATTCTTTGCAGAAATGAAATATTAAAAAGGAATAAATCAAACATTCTGACCTGTCTAGGATAACCTCCTTCCCCCAACAGTAGTTGGGATAGGCTCCAGCAACTCACTACTATTACCCCAATTTAGCGAGTTCTGAAAATGGATGAACGGTAACATAATTTATTTAATGTTTTTACAATTACAGGTTAGTTCAAATTGATTCATTGAGGCCGACTTTCATTGCAATTCTCCAGGAATCAAGGGCCCATTAGAATATTGTCCTTCTTTGAATTGTGAGCCTATAGGCTCAGGGTCCCTTCAAGATGGATTGCACAAAAAGCTTTTCTTACCTGTATTGGACAGGACTTTAGTAAAAATTGAAAACAATATTAAACATTAAAACAAAAAAACAAACAAAAAAAGTGAAATAACCCATAAGAAAAAAACAAAAAACAAGGCTGCAACTAATTATGACCATGGAAAAATTGCATTAAAAACAAAAAATACATCAATTCTTATCAGTGCAAAACAAGAGGCTCTCAGCTTGTATCTCCTTGATTGCTAACCGGGACAATTACACGGCAAGATTTTACATTTAAACTTATTCATGTGCCATGAATTCTCAGCAAAGAACATAAGATAAAAGCTCACGTGACTCTATTAAAATAGACAAAAATTTTGTCATTATGATAAAATATCAACCAAAAGAAATCAAATCATCCATATCATAACTTTTTATTGTTCTGAAATACAGAGTGAGAACCATCTTTATTATCTATGTACAACAGCGACATCCAGTGGAGTTTCTCGGTAAAGCAGTCAGAATAAGCTGTTGGGGTGCAAAGAAGAAAAGATCTAAGTTTTCACTGCACATCTTTAAAAATGTGGCACAGTTTAAAAGAATTAAACTCAGGCTTTCCATCAGTTAAAGATCTAACAAACAACCTTACTTGTTGTGCTAGGGTTAGAGTAAACAAATTTTAATTTTGTATGCTAACAATGTTTATAAAAAGTGATTGAACAGTGGATAAATGGATTTTAATACATTTTTTTTATTTTAACATGCAATTTGTTACCATTTATCTATTTTTTGCTATAAAACAGGCAGGGGTTAGTAATTTTCGACTGCTTAAGTGTTTATTTATAGCGTATCATGTCCTTGTGGGGGAAACAAAAATCAGAAGACACTTGCAGATTGCTCATGTTCTCAGCAGCTTAACACAGGTCAGTGAGAGGCAAACTGTTGGGTCTTAATGCTAAGCTCTGCGACATAAAGCAGCTACGTAAAGCTGCTGAAGGTGCCAGACGCCAAACCCCGGCCTGGAGTCACTGGAGTGTACATACATAACAGCTTAACACTTTACTGCTAGGTCCTCACGTGTGCTGATTTGATTGAACACCATTTATAGTGACTTGAAGTCAGTCATTGTTCATTTTTTGTTAAAAACGGCTTAAAAAACAAATGTTAAAATTGACGTTTTATCGGATGACATTAAAATCTTCTCTCAGATAAGAAGGGGTTGGGTTTAAGAATGCAAATTTTGTACCTTTTGTCCCAAAACCATGTTTTTCTGTCCATTGTCTGTGTGTCTTTGGTTCATTGTTTCTGTCTGGTCCGCTGTCTACGTCTATTCAACAACATTTCCATAAAATTATTTATTATTGCGTTCATTTTGTGACCAGACAATTTGTTACAGCTCCTGGTAGTTATTTTCTTTTTAAAACTGGAAACAGATGAAGCAAATGATGCTCTACACTCGCCTCCTTTGATTAAATCAGATAGGACCTGGTATTCTTTACGGACTCATTCAGAGGCTTTTGGTAACTGTTTTCAGACTCACCCCGACTGATCTGTTCGGACACCTCAGTCCTCCAAAATAACATTGCACCGTCTTTTCATACTGCGATTCTCTCCAGTTATTACTTAAGAGTGACTTACTCACTGGAGGGGACAGAAATCAACAGGAGGTTGCTGCTTAATAGAATAGTCTGCTCAGGAGCACATCAGCAGCACTGCATGTAACTACTTAAAGCTGTGACAAGATTACAGTAAAAGAGAAATGCACTTCACTTTAGAGTTCCTGAATCTTTCCAGCAGTTTAGACAAGAACTTACACATGAACTTATGAAAGTAAGAATTTGTTTCATCAGTTGGTGTACGAAGTGAAGGCTTTCTATCTTGATCAGAAAGGATAAGTCATTGTTTTCTCAAAAAGGCCATTAAATGTCTTGTTAACGAGCTTGTCTGGGATTAAGCATCTCTTCTCAAAGGTGCAAGTCCACCTCTTGTTTTCCTATTGTCTCTCCCAGCTAATAACGGTCTATTAGAGCAGGGGAAGGCTGTGGTTATCCGGGCAGGGGCAGCTTGCATTCTGGCAGCTCCTGAGCAGAGTGCAACAGTTAGTCCACATAGCAGGAACTCGGGAACTCTGCTGTTCTCCTTTCTTTTTTCTTTTGTTTTTTTTGTTTTTTGTTTCTTGAGTTCCTTTACCTGGTCAAGAATTTTTTTTATCCCAAAATAATCTCTTGAAGCCATGGAGTTGTGGAATTTTCATTTGAACCTAAGGACATTGCTGCTCACTATGATGATGTTCAAATGGGGTGAGTTGGGCAAACGCTTGACACATTTTTTTTTCTCTGAAAGCTGCAATGATGCAGAAACTTGCGATTCTAAAAATCCCAGAATCTCAGATTCTGAACATACGAGACAATTCAAACTCTAGGGGCCAGTTTTGTTCTAAGTTCTAATTAGAACGACTACAGTAATGTTGGAAAAGAGATGCAATTATAGATGTTTTCTTTTTAATCTGTGCTACATCACATTTAGGAGAGAAAACTAGTTTTTAGATTGTAGGAGTGTTAATCAAAATAGTTGTAAATAAATGATTATTGTTAATAATGAAATCATAAAACAGCAGTTCCCACAGACACGGTTTCCTTTAGTGGCTCTCATGTTGATGGAGACAGTCCTGTGCAGGTTTTGGGTGTGACATTTCTGGTTTCCAGGCCTTTGTTGGACTTTTGTCAGATTTGACACATGACTGGTTCCAAATGAAGCAGAGCTCCTCAGTCATGCATGCTTAACGAGGGCTAACGGAGATGAGCAGAAAGGCTCATTCATATTTGTCTACGCATGAACAGAAGAGCAGAACGAGGTCACAACCACTCCTGAAGGTTTGGCCTTTTTCTGGGTAAACTGAACCGTTTTATCCTGCTGCAGCACATTTGTCCTCTAATCCAATACATTTGTGGTTGGTATTAAAACTATTCTTATTATTTATTTTTTATGAGGATTATACATCTGTGATTCCCTATTTATTGTCTTTGTTAAAGGTTTTTGTTTACAGATTTGCACAACATCATATATCATTATCAATAAATAACCTCTGAAACACAAGTAGTGAAGAATATGTCAGCAAACAGGTTACAGAACACTTCTGTCCTTCTTTTTCTTCAACCATTTTTTGTTTCAGGGGTTATTTTTGTGAGTGGCATCAAAAGTTGCCAGTTGGCACATACTTTGTCACTAATTAAAGGAAACCCTGTCTGCAGGATTGCGCCGAATGTATTGATTTTAAATTGTACAATGACAAACAATTGCTCATTTTAGAGATCTTAGAAAACGTTCAATAGCTGAATACATTCACAGGTATTCAAAACTTGTGTTTATAGAATTTTATAGGTCACCATCCAACAGTTGCTATCTTCACCGAAGCAAAACATGTTGATGTGCATTTGGAGGTGCCCTTTTCTCGATACACAAGTTTGGTGTTCAAGTTTACTTCTTCCAAGCCCTTTTCAACCAACTGAAATATTTTGAAATCAACCACTCAATAAATCAGATTGGAATGTTTGTAAAGAACCATGTTACACATAAACATGTGAGTGTTTGTAGTGGTTTGGATAAAAAACTGTATGTTAAAGTAATGAGCTTTGCTGTTTTAGGTTTTAACAGGAAAAACCTGATGCTTCACCATCTGTTATGACTGTATTATGAATTCATTAATAACTTAACAATATTTCTCTATAATAGTAGTAGGTTACATTTGAGGCAAACTGTGTGCCCACTGGCCACAATTGTTGAACAAAACGAAAAATGATTTAGAGGGGCTCAAATAATGTGCCTTACAACTCTAAAAAACATCTGTATACAAATCCTCAAATAATCTTGTACAGTTTGAAGAGAAACAAATCTTTAATCCTAACATGAGCCTGAGCATCAAAGGTGTTTTTTTGTTTAATTGTGTTCTGTTGTGAAAATGTGACTGAAGTCAGAAGGTTTCACAGCTTGAGACACCTTCAGGGTGTGGGCTGTGATCCTCTGTCAGAGGCAGGTGTTGAGGGCATTGAACAGAAACATTAGTGGACTTAGCAAACAGGAGAGTCAGTGGCTTCTGTAGATGACAGATCACTTGTTCATCCCAAATGGTTTTTGTGAAACTGAGATTTCCTGATTTGCCACAGACACTAGAACACAGCATGGAGCTGCTTTGCTGCTGGAATTAAATGTGAGGAACAAAACCCACTGATCTGTCACAGGAAAAGCAATGTAATGACCATTTTACATTTAAAAAAAGACACACTGGTGACTGAATGCATTTATCTCAATAAACAGTTAATTTTTACACACAAAAACAGAGATAAATGATCTTTAAGCCACTCAAATCTGTCAACCTTTATGTGAGTTTTGCTCAGTTTAACAGCAGATGGATCTTTTTGCTTCTCGTGTTTATACAGTGTAAACAAATAAGGTAATTAATGTCAAAACCCAGAACAAATATTCATTTTAGGATGTAAATGTAATCCAGTTCATGATCTTTTTAGGTCATGGGTGTGATCTTTAACCTGCATTTCTTTATTGACTTAATCTTTGGAGTTAAAAAGATTCAATCTGCAAAACCAGAACAGTTTAATTTAGTTTAATTTCTACTCACTTTTTTATGATTGATGGAAGTTTTGTAGATGTTCAGTTTTTTCTGATATTTCTTTTTTTACCAATTAAACACAATGATGTAGTTTTTCTCAAAGTAAAAGGCAGTAAGGTTTTATTTCATTACAATTCTTTGACCAATAAGATTTCAATGAACCGTCAAAAAAATTCAAAATAGAGGAAAATGATTTCTCGCTTCCTCTGTTAGCACACAAACTTAAAGGGAGTTTAAAAAAATTAATACAATTATTAATAAAAGAAAGTTAACCTCAAATACAAACTAGGTTTGTTCAAATATAAACATGTATGTCCAAAGATCGCATAACTCCTGTTATATTCACAAAATTTCTTCAAAATAAGAGACTCAGCTTCTATCCATATCAGTGGCTGGATAGGTACAAGAAAATAAAATGATTTGACTTGGAGCACATTAAACCATTATCTTAAATTCAGCTGTGGTGGTTGATGTCTCAAAACTGGATTAATCAATGAAGGGGGAGAGCACAGACAGAATGTAAGTCACTGAAAAAGATGGACAAGATGATTCCATAGTCTAACATCAGTTGAATATTGCCTATTATGGGCATTTTTTAAATGTAAAAACTCCTAGATACAATTTTCTTCATTAAGGAAACTGTAACATGGATTGATTCAAAAATGTACCAAATACATTAAATGAATTGAAATGGATTTGTAATTTTTTATTTTGTCATTTGGCTGAGACTTTATTCAAAGCATCAAGCTTGAAGGGTAAAATTCAGAAATAACACAAATAACATGAAGTGCCACAGAAAAAGGTTTCAACTTGAAGAGAAGCCAAGTTCTGGTGAGGATCCTTCTATTGCTTAGGTTCTTTAAAAACACATACAAAAACTGGACAATGAACATAAACAAATAATTAAAAAGTAGGGAATTACTATCAAGGGTATGACAGAAATTAACGTTCAAACATGTTACGCCTTAGTCACAGCTGCCCTTATGGGTGAATACAAGCTGTCTGCGGGCAAAAAACGGGGGAAACCCCTACAGGGCACGCAGATGGTCTGCATGAACTATCAAGGTCATAGTCTGCTGGGTAGACCTGCAGGTCAAGGGTCAGCAATGTTTATGACATGAGGTGCTAATTGGAAATTTTCTCCTTAACAACTGTGCCATCACCAACTTTTGTAATGTGACTCCAAAGAAATCCCAAAACATTTTCAATTATTTTAAATAGTATTTTATTCACAAACAGCACATTAAATAGCATTTTAAAACACATTTCAGCATTACCTCAAAAATTGTTCATAACAATACTGGGGGGCAGTATTTATATAGGTGGCCGGGGTCACAGTAACCACCAAGTGGATGGACCCTTTCTTTATGACCCCATAGGGGAAAAAGCTCATTTTGAGTAAAGATTGTCGCTCAAACCTCATTCTTTTTTCAAATCCAAAAAATGCAAACAAACAACAGATCAAGTGCTTAGTGATGTCACACCCCTGCGTGTCACAGTCCATCCCTCTTGGTGTCAGCTGTGCCACGTGACCCAGGTTGCCGACCCCTGCTGTAGAGTGAAAACGTTCATACAAAAAAACAAAAACTCACACCACCTCTACAGGTTAACCCCCTGTATGGGTGCATGTGACTAAGGCTTAAGTTGTGGAATTGTCGCACTGATGAGGCATTAGACGGTCGAGGGAACTGTCCCCATCCTAGGCTTTAAAACTCGGGAAGATCCTGAGGTCAGGACCTCCATCGGACCTGATGGACTAAAGGACGGGAATAAGAGGTGACAAGAGTAATGTGGATCTCCTGATAAGCAAATTACTACAGAGTTTTAACACATCACTGTTTCTGGAACTGTGTTTGTCTCACTTCTGTGTAGAGAAACATGCTTTCTGTAACAGAACACTGTTACGAAAAGGTAAGGGTAAACCAAAAAAAGACTGACAGAAATAAGACTACATCATGGACACATTAAGACTTAAAAAAACGTCAGTTTGTTCGGTAGTATCAGACATTTGTGATGATCTAAGGAACTGTCTTTTCACTGGACATTTACATTTAAAACCACATTTTTATACTTACTTTTAAGTGTTTTCTAGAACTGGTAGTGAGTCTGGGTTTCCATCCACCTGGCACTAATTATTTATGCAGTTCATATCTGAACGCTTGACTGAAGACAGACGTTGGTTTGCTGCAGATCTTTGTGTGTGGGACCTGTCAGTGAGTTTTCTCTGACGGGAGAGAATAGGAACCTCAGCTTTCCCACAACAATGTTTCAAGCTAGCAAAAGAACATTTCTTTATCGAGAGAGACCAGAGAAAGTGGATCTGGGGAGGTGGGGAATCCCCTGTTTCCACTTATGCACACCATGTAATCCCTTTGACACTTTCAGACAAACTGTACACTGGAAAAAAGGTCAAAAATAGAGAATAAAACATGCTTTCCTCTTGTTATAAAGGAAAATACCTACCAATTGAATTAGTAGAAATTGTCTTAAGATTTCTTAAAATGAGTTGAGATGTCCTGCCCTTTTAAGACAAAATTAATATTTGAAATTAGCTATAAACACTTATACTTTGGTGGATTACTCTGGTAGCTTAAGATAAATTTGTCAAATTGTGTCACGAACTGGTGGTGGAGGACCCAAATGCAGGAGACCAAGCTTGGTGACAGGAACTAAAACATTTAATAGGCAAACTGAAACATGACAAAACTATGAGGAGAAACAAAACTGTGACACAACAGAGCAGATGACCTGACAAGGAAGAACAGAAACCAAGACACTTAAATAGGCTGAGGGTAATTAACTGAACTGAAGACAGCTGTGGATCATGAACCTGAAGGTGGAGTGACTGAGAAAAAGAAAACCAAAAACATGACCAAGAACAAAACCACTGAATCCTTACAAATTGTATAATAAATCTAAGTTTCAAATGTCACAAGAAGATATTCAAGATGTATTGTCTTTAACAAGTCTTTACATTTTATTGAAAAGTTACTAGGAAGTTAGTTTAGTCTTATATTAAGTGTATTAAGTATTTAAAGAAGACAAAAATACTTGGAGAGGTTTGTGTTTTTGCAGTGTAGGACTGTCATGAGGTAAAACTGTTTAAATTCATTTTAAGAAAAAAGAGCATTTTAAGCATTTTCAGGAAAATGATGTGTTTAAGTTTGTTCATTTTTATTGAAATTAACTTTACAATGTCATTGCCCTTATTTCTTCATTCAAACACACCAAAAACGCTGGTTAGAGAGACAAAGAACCAGATTCTTAGACATATAATAAGCATATTGTTCAGGGTTTTGAAATATGAAGAAGTTTCAACCTCAATAATAATGCTGCTTAATTTAAACTTTTATACCCCACTCAGAGCGGATGCCACCTGTAACCCTGTGCTATGCTAGGCACTTTAACGTTGGGAGTGGGGTCATCTAGACCCAACTAGTCAGTGCTCTGAACCTTTTTTCTTCAATGATTAGTGATCTTCACTGGTGTCCATGGATTACATGAAATCTTTCCACCTTTATCCACCTTTTTCATGGTAGGGAGAACATGTCAATGTAAGGGTGGGGTCATCTAAGATAGCACAAGGGTTAAAGTCTTCCCACCATTCAGGACTTGCATTTGGCAGATTCTGATGTCATCTGAGGAGTTGAAAAATAAATATGAGCTAAATAGAGGGGTGGAGCTACATGGGGGCAGGGGCAGCAAAAAGCTTTGCCCCCCCCCCCCCCCATTTCTCTCACTCTGCTGTTCTCATTTGCCCCCCCCCCAAAATGCTCTAGTAAAAAACTTGATTATGAGTTTTTCCAGAACAAAGTTAAACAAAGTTGTAACGTGAAATTATAACTGCTGAATAGAGAGATGAATGTAAACTTTATTACACAAAAAGGAGTGGCAAAAAATATTCCAATGTCATCAGTTTGTGCCGAAACTATAGCCAGATATAAAAAGATGACAAATAAGTCATTTTCAGTAATAAATTGAATTGCTGGCTCATCTCAACGAATGTGTTACGGATAAAGAGCAGCTCCTTATTCGCAAAACAACCTTAATGTGTGATGCCGTCCTTTTTTCATGAAAAACCATTTAATCTGTTTTCAACTCACGTTTGTCTTACACATGGAGATTCATTGATCTCTTCGACTGCTGCTTGTGTCTGTGAGATGTGAGCTAACCCTTCTGAAGCCCACTGTAATCTGTGAAGTTCAAACAAGATTAATGACTCCAACGAAGACTTAATGTACTACACACTTAAGGCTGAATTGGAAATGACAACAACCTTCTGCTTTACCAGAGCAACGGTGGGTCATGGTAGAAAAGAAGCTTATTCCTGTCAGACCTGACAAGAATGACTGAGAAAATCTTCCGCTGATGCTTCAGGTCTTTTGGGAAAACAAGAGGAATGGGTCTGAGACTTGTGGTCCTAGACCCACTTAATTCTTTTAGTCTTTTTATTTAGGTGTTTGTTTATCGTGGGGTTTTCTGTGCCATAATCTTAAGTCACACCACAAGTTAGTGATACATTTGTAATTTAGTAATTTGAAATAATCAAATATAGTTTGAAACACTGAATAAATGTCAATAATATGAATAATATGTCAAGCAAACCAAGAAAGAGTAATTATAAAATAATCATGATGCAAAATGCAATTCCAACTGGAAAAATAGGGGGATTTATGAACAGATGAAAGGTATTTATTTCTCCCCTTTAGACACTGGTAGGCACATTATGACTGATCTGAAATTGTTTATCATTTTTCCCAAGTATTTTTTGTGAATATTTGACAGTAAAGTTGACTCCACACCTTTAACAAATATCTTAGTAAAAAGCTTAAACAATTGACACTTTTTCTTAGGTCCTTTTGTTTAATCTTAGCAGCTACTGCACAATAAGAAAAAGAAAAGAAGATTTTCTAGTGTATGTATTTATATATAGTTAGTTACATTGTTTGACGTCAGAATCAGATTTTTAAATATCCATTTCGGCGTTTGCAAAAGTCTCGGCTTAGTCACAGTCTGAATTAGCCTTGGATGTCAGAAAGGTCAGAGAATCTTCTCCTCACCAGGACTGGATTTGATCTGCCTCCTCTGTTGGTTTAAATCTAACACTAACCGTTGATACAAAGTGATGCCACTGACTGAAGCAGTTTCCTGATTCTGTCAGCAAAATCTATCTCAACTTATAGGATGGTGTTTGAATCCATGACCAACCAATCTGCAGATTTCTGCTTAACCCTCTGAGCTACAACTAGCTAATACAATAAGGCTTGTGCCATTTCGGCATATGGTGACTATGACTTTTTTTACTATGAGATTATTGGTCAGAGTAAAACTTTTAGTGAATAAATCAATTATTTGACTGGGGATGTAACCATTCATTGACTTTATCAATTAATCGATTTTACATTCCCATGATCCAACCAGATTGATCTGTCTGAGGCAAGTTGACAATCGAATTGACGGAGACCATTATAAAATCATTTTCAAATGAAGTAAATCAAATATATAATCAAATATATATATATATATATATATATATATATATATATATATATATATATATATATATATATATATATATATATATATATATATATATATATATTTAATATATATATATATAATTGGAAAATGCCATTTGGATAAGATAAGATAAGATAAGATAAGATAAGATAAGATAAGATAGGACTTTATTGATCCCCGGGGGGAAATTAGGTTGTCACAGCAGCCAAAAACAAGAAAAATAGCAGTTGGAAAGTATGAAAAACAAAGTAGCAATGGGTAAGAATAAAAATAATAATAATACCAGGTGGAAGTAAAAGTACAGGTCATAAATAATGGATTAAATAAGGCAATAAATAGCAGCAGCGGTTTTCAACAGTCCTAGACCATGTTGTTGAATAGTCTGACTGCTGTTGGGATGAAGGACCTCCTGAATGAGCTGCTCATAGTCCTCACTGTCGCATACAGGGGGTGAGAGGGGTTGTTCCGGATGCTGGACAGCTTGGTCAGCATCCTCCTCTCACCTACAGAGTCCACTGGGTCCAGGGGACAGCCCAGGAAAGAGATAGCTCTCTTCACCAGCTTGTCCAGCTTCTTTTTGTCCCTTTCGTTGATTGCTCCACACCAGCAGACCACAGCATAGAAAGTTGCTGATGCAACGACAGTCTCATAGAAGGCCTTGAGTAGTGGCCTACACACACCAAAGGACCTCAGTCTCCTAAGGAGATGGAGGCGACTCTGGCCCTTCTTGTGCAGGACCCTTGTGTTGTCTGACCAGTCCAGTTTATTGTGTTTATTTATTGTTTATTGTGTGTACCTGGGCGTTGTGAACGCCCAGGTACTTGTACACATCCACCCTCTCGATGTCCAGTCCCTGAATGACCACGGGGGGAGACTGAGAAGCCTTTTTCCGGAAGTTGACCACCATCTCCTTCGTTTTGGTGGCATTGATGTGAAGGTGATTGAGTTCACACCAGTCCACAAAGTCCTTGATCACCTAATAATGCATTTAACGTCTTTACATTAAAGTAAAGACGTTGAATGGAACTCGATTTACTCTGTATCTGAAGTCAAGACTAAGTGCCAGTACAGTGGACACACATGTGATAACGGATGTCAGCAAAAAAATGATCATGCTACCATTACAGTCCAATATGTGGAATCATGCAAAGACATGTGACTATACAGTGTGGTATAATGTTCTAGCTTTATTTGTATTTTTATGTTGAAAAATAGCGGCGGAAGTAGCAGTCAACTTACCATTGTTTAACCTGAATCTTTATTGGTTGCACTTCATTGTTAATTAAAGTTGTCATAAATGTATGCTGAAAAACAACAGTGGGCTAAACTTTAGGAAACTAAAATGTGATTGGATTTGCCATTTATCGTGTTTACCTGTTTGTTTTTACACATTTTAAATTTACACTTGACTATCTTACAAGAAATACAAGGAATGTGGAAAACTTCACCTGCACTGTTCAGTACCCAGTCACTGGTTGAATTTTTGACAAAAAAAATTCCTGGAAAGATTTTTGGTCAGTGAATTGGATAGTTCAAAATTAACCAAAATTGACTATGAATTGTATCGTCAACCAAAAATTATTATATGAATTGAATCATTGTAAAAAAAGAATTGTTACTCCCTTAATTTATGCTCATTGCCTTTTTGTTTTGCAGGAACTCTCTGCACTGCTACATCTGAGAAATGTTTGTCTGCACCCTGTCAGAATGGAGCTACCTGTGTGGACACCATGAACGATTATGCCTGCATCTGCGCTAAAGGTGGAGTGCAGTACATGGGCAAAAACTGCGATGAACTTTATGAAGCCTGTACCTTTGCTCCATGTTTGGACTGCATCAGCACCCCTGGTGAAACAGAATACCAGTGTGTTTGCCCTGAAGGACTTACAGGTGTCAACTGTACGGAGGACGTGGATGAGTGTCACAGCAGCCCCTGCTCTGAACCTCAAACTTTGTGTGTAGACCAGTTGAATGGATACTTTTGCAGGTGTCCCCCTGGTTATGGCGGTCTGGACTGCAGGACACGTGTGACCGACTGCATCGATGAACCCTGCAGGAACAATGGAACTTGCGTGTTAAAACCAAATGGTTTTGAATGTCACTGCGCTCCTGGGTTTGAAGGGAAGACCTGTGAAGAAGATGTGAATGAGTGTTCCTCTGAGCCCTGTCAGAATGGAGCCATCTGCATTGACGGAGTTGCAGAATTCCACTGTTTTTGTGTGCCTGGTTTCCAGGGCCACAACTGTGAAATCGACATCAATGAGTGCGCCTCACAGCCCTGTGAGAACAATGCCACCTGCATCAACGACAAGGACCACTATGAGTGTGACTGCCTGCTAGGCTTTGCAGGTGAGTCCAATACAAGAAACCTGAAAAGTTAAAACATTAGCACAATGTATTCATGTGAAAACAAACCTGTTGGTTGTAGAGCTGCAAAATCATGAGTTAAAACCATCAACATCAATAAATAAATCAATTTACTATTTATCGTTTGATTAATTCATCGATCATTGATGGTTGTTTCACTAATATCATATTTGTGTTTAACTTTTAACCTCTCCTGGACCACAGGAGAGTGATGTCACTCATAGAAAATGACTTACTTCTGGTTCCAAACAAATATGACCTTCTTTTTGGCCATGATGAAGCCAGAAGTCTTCAGTGATCAGTGATTTGCCCCCATCAGTCTGAGTCAACATTTCTATGGCAACCACTCTCACCAAACAGGAGTGAGATTTTTGGAAGTCCATACCCTTACCACTTTCAAGTGGGCTAAGGAGAATATGTCATTCAAACGCTTTAAACGTTTGTCGTGAGACTGCATACTTTAATGGAGGCATCTGATTGGTCAGTTTTTAACTTGATAAACTTGCAATAAAGAAAAAAATATCATAAAAATGTTTATATTAAGAATATTTTAAGCAAAGGTAGCAGAACAAGAATGGCTACTCTGACAAATAGAAGGACTAATAGCCGTTTTTCTGTTGTTGCTTTTTTTAAAGTCCATAGGATTTTTTGGCTTCTTGGAACCAGCGGGTACTTCCTGTTCGGATCGCCAGGGGTGTGATGGTGTTTGGGTACAGAGAGAAAAAAAGATTAAATAAGAAAATGGAGAAATATCCTTGTTGAAAAGGCAATTAAAACATCAACAAGTGCTGCCCTGGGGCAGACTGACAGAGGCGTGCCTGCTAGTTCGCGCCTACGGCCCCTCTGACCATCACCTGGACATTCACACACATTCACACTACAGTGGAGCCGCACTGGAGCCAGGAAGGGGGAAGTGTCTTGCCCCGCGATACAACAGCATTTGGCTAGGGGGAGCGGGGATCGACCCTTCAATCACTGGACGACCTGCTCAACAGCCTGGGCCACTGCCAGGTGTGCCTAATAAAGTGGCCAATGAGTGTAGATCACTGCAGTTGTACCTCCGCCTGCAGGCCAATAGACACACAAATATGAACATTTGTGAATATTTGTGAATAAAATACCTCAGTTCTAATAAAAGTCTTTTTCATAACCAAATATTTATTTTCACAGTACTTTTACAATTCATCTCCAAATTTGCATCTGGTCTGTATTTTGCTTATTTCATAACACTCAACTCCACTGGGAGCATCAGAACTGATAACCCCCAGCACCACATCTTCACAATGAACCGTGTAAAATATTCAGTTATTTTCTTCTGCTTGATTTTCAGGAGTGAACTGTGAAACTGAAATCGACGAATGCGAGTCCCATCCCTGCCAAAACGGTGCCATTTGCCATGACTTGTTTGGAATGTACTCCTGTGAGTGTATGCCTGGGTTTGATGGCACTGACTGTGAGGTGGATGTCGATGAATGCGCCAGCGAACCCTGCCAGAATGGAGCGTTCTGTCGGGACATGGTGAACAGGTGATGGTCTTTGTGATGTGAAAACAGTCAAAAATATCATTGACTTTTCTGGTTATTTGACATTACTGTCCCAGGGCCAAATATAATAATAAATATAAGATGTCTTGGAAAGAAAAAAACATTTTGGCCATTGAGAACTCCAAAAAATAATCATGGTGGGGGCCAAATTGGTCCAATGTCAATTTTGGGGCAGAATCTCAAAACAATTATTTTTGTTAAAACTCTGAGTTAGTTTGGTTCAGCTATAGCAATAGAACACATAACATATGTAGAAAAAATTATCACAAATAAAATAAATATGAAGTAAAAGTAACATTCCCAATTTAAACAAAAAGTTAGATTTAAAATGATCTTTGTTTTACAAATAACAACTTAATACTTCTGTTTTATTTTTTAATGGCCAATAAACTCTAAAAGGAGATATTTCTTAAAATCACCTTTTCATGAAAACAAATGTTAGGATTTAACTTTTTTGCTCTTTTGAGACTTGAGCAAAACATGAAGCAACAAAAAGACAAAAAGAAAAACAGGCTCAATGAAACGTTTTGCAGCAAACAAATCATCAAAATAAAATTAATATATTTTTTATTTTAGTGAAGGCTAGGTGAGCAAAGAAAGTGAATAAATACAACACAGTTTTAAAGTGTCATTAAAGTATTCTTCAAGCCAATGATCAAATAAACAATATCCAAAAGAACTTGTGAAAGTTTTAATGACAAATGAAGTCATCTAAAAGTAGTGTTTCAAGATCAGATCTTTTTCAAGCACAAGATGAACATCAGGTTTTTCACCTTATATGTTTTTTTTCATCCTGATAAATACTTATATATGTTTTGTCTTTTACAGCTATGAATGTGACTGCAGTGACACAGGCTTTGAGGGAGACCATTGTCAGGTGGACATCCTTGAATGTGCATCTGATCCCTGTCAGCATGGAGCTACATGTGTAGAGGGAATCAAAGGATACACCTGCATGTGTTGGCCAGGTACTACTGAGCAACATGTCCCCAAAGTATATTCTCAGATCCAGAGGGAAAGTTTGAGGTAACTCGCTATATATGAGTGAAGAAGTCAAAATCTGTGTCTGGAGGTTTAAGCTGAAGTGGTTTTCCTGATTTGGATGCAGTTTGAAGGAAAGGTTGCACAAATAAACCAGACACAATATCTTTGAGGAATTCGATGCCCATCATATTCTGAAAGAATGAGAACAGCAAACAATTTAAATGAATTCTATCATAGTCCTAAATCTTTTTGAATAGGCTAAGTCCCGTACTTTACAGAGAAATCAACTAAAAATGACCAAAAGAAAAAGGTTTTCAAAATTTTTATACCATAGTTCATTAAATTCAGATTTTTTCATCCATCTTTGACTGACTATCCAGAGCCATTCATAATGATAACGATAAATCATGTGATAAAATGGTTATGGTACAACAGGGGTGGGACTATAAAAGTTTGCTTCCTTCTACTCCCTTTCAAGCACTATTTATTAATTTGTCTAATTATCCTAAGTGTGATTCGTCATTGTTTGAATGTAAAACTGATGATTGCAATGTTTTTGTGTATTATTCTTATTTGATTGCTTGAAATAAACCATTTCAAATCAAATCAAAAATTTCAAATAAAATTCATAAATTTTACATCTTTGTTTCAACTTAAAGCCTGCTCTGAGTGGCCAGACATAAAAAAAGTCCACCTCAGATCAATTTATAGCCTGCTGAGTCATATTTACCCTAACAATAACCCAAAAAGGTCAAGAGAGTCAAAGAGTCACCAGGTACCTGAGATTTTTGTCAGATTATGCAGAAAAACAACAAAGACAGAATGAAAGAAACCTCAGTTCCTGGAGCTTTGTCCATGCTGCAGATCTGTTACCATCCTGTCAGGTCTCACACAGATCTCCCAAAACCTGATTTGCACAAAACAGTTTAACGGCAAATTAGTAAAAGTCTGTAAATCACTTTAATAATAAAAAACATCCTGAGTTGTATCCAGAAGAAAAACCTGCCTGAAAGCATTAGGATTGTATTTTGCAGATATTGGACGTACAGAATACCCCAAGGTGATGTGTTGTCCTCCATCCTCTCCAAGTTGAAGCTCAGTGCGGAACAGAGTGCTGTTGCAGAAAATAGCTTTGCAGTGGTTCAAACAAACCAGAAGAGAGCTGTCCAGCTGTTAAAAAATAACACCACAGGATCCAAACCGTTTAAAAAAAGCACCCACAGATTTATAGATGTGTGTTTGGGGATAGTAAAAACAACACAGATATTCATTTATGCAAAAAAACACAAAATGCCATTATTCATTATTTATGTTACATTAGTTAAGGTCGTTTTTTATGCTTTAAACTAGAGCAGTGTTTTTCAACCAGTGTGCCGCGGCACACTAGTGTGCCGTGGGAGATGGTCAAGTGTGCCGTGGAGAAATTGCCCTCATTAATCATTCACTGATCTAAAAACATTTCTCATCTCCAGGATATCAGCTCTTTGTTCATCCAAACAGGCCCTGATAAAACACTGAGTAGTTAGGAATATGAAAGATCTTAAAATTACTTTTTCTTTGTGTTTATTTAATTCTATTAAAGACATTTTGATAAGGATTACGTTACCGCGATTTACCTGCAGCTATGACAGTTTGCGGAAAAGTCCCGTCCCTTTAACTGTCTCCACCAATCATTCTTGAAGGCTTAATCACATGTCATCAGTCTGACCAATCAGAAGTGCTTAAAGTCTTCACTTCCTTGTTCTTAATTCTGCTGATAAAGTCGCTCAGTTCTAACAAAAATACCGGCTAAAGCTCTTCTTTAGCGGTGTAGCTTTCCACAGAGTCCGGTGTCAGACCGTGAAACAAGTGGACAATACAATAAATCTCAGAGACGCCAGTCTTTCTGCAAGTTTTCGGCACTTTTCACACTACATCTCCCATGATGCATTGGCTTAAAGAGCCAGTGTCCCAGCGCACAATGAGTTGTCCTTGCGAAACGCCTTGAAACCCCAACAAACAAACAGTTTCTAAATGTTTCTAATTTAACTTTCATTTCATCTCTTAGAAAAAACAGCCGCAACTTCCTGCTTTTCCGGCCACAATTATCACAAAAATACACGTGAGATTGCGGGCGGGCGGGGGGGGGGGGGGCTGTCGATCAATACAGACCATGAATTTCTGTTTTTTTTTTATTTTTTGGATGCTGGTGTGCCGCGGGATTTTTGTCAAGGTTAAAGTGTGCCGTGGCTCAAAAAAGGTTGAAAAACACTGGACTAGAGAACATAGACAGAGATGCACTTTATTAACTGCACTTGCATCCCTTGTGCTTCACATCATTCATGTCCACTTTAATACTGTTATGATATAAAGTTTGCTGCTGGGAAGAAAACGGCTTTTAAGGACTTCCTTGTGCTTTTCCATGTTTTAGCTAAACACACAACTCTGACATAAGAGTCAGAACCTGAAGGAGTCATTCCTGTACCTTTTACCCCCAAATTGTAAATGTTCAAGAACTGGCAATTTATTTAAAAAAATTACTTTTAAGTAAAAACGAAGTAAATATACTGCATCATTAGAAAAGTAGTTTTCTGGAACTGCAAGATATGAGGGTAATTTGGTTGTTTTTTCATTGTTTTCTAGGTTATGAGGGACACAATTGCGAGGTTGACATAGATGAGTGCATTGAGCATCCATGTGAAAATGACGGAGAGTGTTTTGAACGCTCAGATCTGTCTCACTGGGAGCTGGACTGGAAGTTCAGCTTTGCAGAAGCTGCTGGATATATTTGCCACTGTCAACCAGGGTTTACAGGTCAGTAAAGCTACATCATTTCATTTACATGATCCAACATTAAAACTACCTGACAAACTTCTTATTTGACTGACATTCTAGGAGAGAACTGCTCCATAAACATTGATGAGTGTGAGTCTGAACCCTGTCAGAATGGAGGTTTTTGTCAGGATAAGGTCAACGGCTACAGCTGTGCTTGTCCTGTTGGATTCTTAGGTAAGTTTACATACTAAGTATTCATCCAAAAGGTCATACATGCATTTGCTGGTTAACAGCTCCTTGTTTGCTTAAGGAGGACTAATTAACTATAGTTTCTAGTTTAAGAAAAGCCATTTCTAAAAATGCCTTTCTCTCTAACTATCGTCTAACATTTAAATAATTGTGATTGAAACGAACCCTTGTATTGATACTTATAATCAAAAAAATTATCAAGAATTTGTTGAACCTCAAAAAGTTGGTGGAGATTGTGTGTGTCAGGCAGAACATACATGCATGCTCTTTTTTTGATGCAACAATTGCATCATTTGTTTATTTAGCAACTATAGAAAGCTCATTTTGCTCTTTATCATAACAAATATATTACACAGTGCCCTTCCGTGTGGTATTCCATCAGTCCCTAATGGATTATCATATCACCAAAGACTTGACTTTCGCTTGATCTGTAAAATGCCTGAAAAACACCACAAAATGGTTTAAGATTCTTTTAAACCTTCGGTTTGAGGCGATAATAAGACTTTGTTAACTAAAGTTTACAAAAAAATTTTAGCATCTTATTTATGCTGGTAATGCCGTAGTTCCAACTGCCCTCACGGGTCATGATACACTTACCACACACACGACAATGGTACATTCCAGTTTCATGACATCCCTTAAGATGGCTGCATGAGCCTTGACCCGTATTGGTCAACCCCATGTATGGATGCATGTGACTAAGGCATAAAAGATTATATTATTTTTCTGTACAGTTCAAAAACTGGTAAATGGTACTGAAAAATAAAGAAAAACATACATGATATGCACATTGAAACTAACTGGAATAAGGTTTTAAAACGTCCCAGCTCATAGGAGACACATTCAGTTTACTTTCACCCACAGCTGCCCCAGCAACAATCTTCATCCAACAAACAGAAGCATTGTTGTCTGTTGTCTGTTCCCCTGCAACCCCCCCACTGAACTCCATTTCTGTCATATCTAACAATCAGCATCCTTTCTCCACAGGTGAACAGTGTGAAATAAACTTTAATGAGTGTGAGAGTCAGCCCTGCCAGAACGGCGGCAGTTGTGAGGACGGCAGAGCCTCCTTCACCTGCCACTGCCCTGAAGCCGATCCAGGGGAATACCCCTGGGGGGGAGATCGCTGTGATGTGAAACTCTACGGGTGCATCAACCATGAGTGTCAGAATGGAGCCACCTGCCTTCCATGGCTAGAAGACGGAGTGCACGGTCACAGATGCCTATGTCCTCATGGCTTCTACGACGAGACGTGCTCCACAAAGACAACGTTCTCCTTTTCTTCTTCTGGATTTATTCACCTCCAGGTTGACCTAGAGGGACGTACCCGCAGGAGTCTCAAGCACAACGCAGGGCAACGTTTTGGAGTACAGCTGCGTTTTCAGACAACTTTACCCAACATGCTGCTTTTCTTCAGAGGGAACGTGAATAATTACCTTCTCTTGGAGATTGTTAATGGTGGTATTCACGCTAAAGCCTTTTCCCTGGAGGCTGAGCTGGAGATAACTTATCCTGGTGTGGTAAACGATGGGCAGTGGAGGGATGTCCATGTGTTTTGGGACGGAGAGGGTCTGGTTTTGATCCTGAAAAGCCCAGACTGTGACAGAGACGGATGCACTTTCAGAGACAGTGGAACAGATGAACACATTTTTCCCCCTTCGGAAGACTTTACTCATGTTTATGTGGGGGGAGCGGTGGGGGAGCTGATGGAGCTCTCCCAAAGTGGCACAGGATTCATCGGATGCATGGAAGATCTACTGATCGACACAAAACCCATTCTACCACAAGCATTTCCAGAGGGTCAACACTTTGAGCTTGGATGTAATAAGAAGGACTGGTGTGGACATGACCCGTGTGATGGACAAGGACTTTGTGTGGACCTGTGGACCAGCTACCAGTGTGACTGCTTCCGTCCTTTCCATGGTGAAAACTGCTCTGAAGGTAAGAAATAACCTTTCCTAGTAAATTTAATGCCAGTCTAATCAAACTACGTAGTTTGAACTGCACTAAAATGATCTTCAATAGAAACAACGCTTTTCTGTTTTTTTTGTCAGATGTTAAAAAGCTGGAAAAAAGAGACAAAATTGGAAATCTGATTAAAAACTCTCCTCTAGGTTTTAATTTTGTCTCATGGCATTTTTGTCACTATTTAGTTTGTTTATTCATAATAATCCCAGTCAAATATGATACGTTTACCAAAGAATTTTTGTAAAATTTTTGTAAAAAGGTCAAAAAGAAACTTTATTTTAAGGTTGTGTATTTTTACCTACTGGAATTGGAATTGGGTTATTTTTAAACAACCAAAACAACACAAAACAATAGACAAAAGAAATATATATCTTTAACCCATTGACTGTATAAGAGAACTGGACTGAGTGACTGTGACGTCACCCATAGAAAATGACTTACTTCCACTTCTAAATGAAATGAAATCAATTCAGACGCTATTCTTTGGAATACATCATGTTGGAGCTAGACGTCATCAGTGAGCAGTGATTAGTCCGTGTCGGTATGAGTCAATATTTCTATAACAACTACTCTTTCTTTCAGATTTCAAACATGTGAAACTAATAACTCCCATAGCAATCAGAATGATACATCATTTCAAAGGGATTTAGAAGACACTTCCTTTTTCTTCAGCGTAAAAATTTCCTTTTTTCACAACATTTTAATTATGGTATGGTAGTATCAGTATCCATCTCTATAGGCTTTTTACTGCTGTGGAGGACAGTATTTCAGTCAAAAGGATAACCTCAACCTCTTTTTCATGGGAGCTGCCTCTATTTGTCATGATGAATGCTTGGATGGACTTGAGGAAGTTCTCCTGAAATACGGTAGTTTTGTCAGCTCTTGTAAGACAGGGATTTTTCTAATTAATGTATGTAATACTGTCCAGGTAGGTTTAGATTCTTAATTTAAAGTCCCACTCTGGTCATCTTTTTGTTCAATTTCCAAGTGTTTCCAGTGATCTTTTAGTGATGATAATGCTGTTTTTAGCCCAAAAAAAACAACCTGTGCCATTTCTAGGTAATAGTTTCTGCAGAGCAGTGGTAGTTCATTAGAAGTTCACCTTTGAGTTGTGGGTTGGATTGTTGGCTTGGAACAACCCCGCCCCCCTTCCCTTACTTGTTCCTGAGTGCTCGGAGCAGGTAACTTGTGGCCCACTCAGTGTATTTTTCTATGTTAAAAATACGGTCTTTTCTAAATTGTCTCAATATATGTCCTCCATCACCAGAAAAATGCTACAAGAACATATTAAAAACAATTTTTATTGCAGTGGGTCTTTAAGAAAACGTTTTTTTTAAGTGTTGTTTCACAAAAATCGTTGAACCAAAATACAGGTTTTATTGTATTTTTTATAGTTAATCTAAGCTTTTCATTTTCCTTTTACAGAATTCCCGTCATGGACCTTTAGCCACGAGAACACCAGCAGTTTCCTTGCTTTCAATGTACTAGAAAATCATGGGAGTAACTTCAACGTCTCTTTCTTCCTGAAGTCATTGAAACCAGATGGACTGCTGTTCCAGCTGAGGAGGCCCAGCGTGAAAGATGAGGGCGAGGTCTACTTCTCAGTGTACCTGGGGATGGGCAGAATCTTTGTTAGTTCTTTGCCCAATGGCGCATCACTGACAGCTCCAATATTTGTGACCACTGGTGAGAAGCAGCTTCTGTTTGTGGAGGTCAAACAGAGACAGGTGATTTTTGGTCATGCAGGTTTTTACTATGGAATTGGAGAAATCGCTGAAGTTACAGTAAACAGAGGGGATCAGGCGTATATAGGAGGACTTCTCAGGGACTGGAGCTTGGATAAGTGGGGTGGGTACTTCAAAGGCTGCCTCCAGGATCTACGCATAGACTCTGTGAAAATGGACCAAGATCCCTGGGGTGGCTCAAACGAAGCCATTTATTTACCAAGTGGAGCTGAAAATGTAAAGAAGGGATGCATAAGTGATGATACATGCAAGGTAAGAAATGTTTGTTTTCTATATTTTGTTTTTTTCAGACAAAAATACATGGATTGCTATGAAATTAATTCCTAACGCTTGTCATTGCAGGTGAAACCTTGTCGAAATGGAGGCGAATGCTCGGTTCTGTTCAACGATTTTGCTTGTTCTTGTTTGGAGGAATACACCGGAAAGACCTGTGAAACTCGAGTGTGGTGTGTTAAAAATCCTTGTATGGAAGGCAGTCATTGTGTGGACCTTCCTGCTGGATACGAGTGTAAGAACTTCTACAACTACCACACTAATACATTTGTACCAGACTGTTATAATTATACATTTTTAGATGATTTAGTCAGGGTATGTGGGGCTTATTCAATCAAAAGCAAATTCTCACATTACCCTGTGTTTGCTTTTAGGTATTAATAATGCCACATTTGACAACAACCCCATCCATTTCAGCCCTGGAGGCTCACTGGTTGAACCGATATCTAACATCTACATGGAGCTGCGGACTCGATCACAGAATGCTGTGGTTCTTAAGGCTACCTGGGGTTCTGACCTTCTGATGGTCGGTGTTCTGGATTCTGTGGTTTGGGTGGAGATCCACATTGACAACAAGGCTGAATCGCTGACCTTTAAAGGGATCCGTCAAGTGGCAGATGGACTCTGGCACCGAGTGAATGTTTCCATGGTGGAGAGGAAGCGCAGAGTCTCCCCGTGGATCATCATTGTGGATGGAATCACAGATGCAAGCAGTGTGCCACACCGCACAGGAAGTATTGGCTTTCTCAACAAGGACAGGGCCAAAGTATCCATTGCAGAGAGCTTCACTGGCTGTTTGGGTGCTGTGAGGTTAGGAGGAGTGTATTTACCATTTAGGGATGACATCAAAGCTCCACAGCAGTCTCAGTTTTATTTACTTGGAAAACCAAAAGTCCAGCTGGGCTGCACCAGTGCCCCAGTTTGCGATTCAAACCCCTGTCTAAATGGAGCCACGTGTGAAGACCTCTTCAATAAGTTTGGCTGTTTGTGTGACTCTGGATGGGAGGGAGTTAAATGTGAAACAGATGCTGATGAGTGTGGATCTCAGCCCTGCGTTCATGGCAGCTGCAAGGACTACCTGGCAGGCTATGAGTGTCACTGTGACCCTGGTTACACGGGCAGGATCTGTGATGAGAACATTGATGAATGTGAAGATCACGCCTGTGAACATGGAGGGACCTGTCAAGATGGAATAAACGCATACTCCTGCCTTTGCTCCAAGGACTATAGCGGCCCCCGTTGCCAGTGAGTACTCATTTAGCAATCAGCTCTAGAGAATTTAGGTGAAATTATTTTGTTAAGTGACAACCAGCTTGTGCTGGTTTCACTTTTTGGGTGGTCTTTTGCTGCATCAGAAAGACAACATATTTGCGAAAATGTCTTTTGCATACTTTGATTCTGAGTTGACAGTTTTGTTTTTACATTTCATGTTCATTTTTCTTTCAATTCCTTATCTTTAGGTGGACATTTCCTCCTATACAGTGTAACACAGATGTCCAATGCATTAATGATGGGGTCTGCAATGACGGCCTGTGGGGAGCTAACTGCACATGCAAGCCTGGCTTCACAGGAAGCAGGTAAGATACCAAAGATACTAAAGCTAAACTCACCAAACTTTCTCACATGACTATTTATCACCTATTTTCAGTAGTTTATACTTGATTGTTTAAGCTACTTCTCAGAAATGCTCTGCTTAAGTATTAATTGGTAAAAGAAAGTTATTAAAAGAAAAATAGGGGGAAAATACCCAGATCTGTTTATTAAATTTGTTCATTTTTTAAATGTTTAACAAAAATTACGGACTCTGTATCGGCAGATACTCAAAGTCAAATAACTCGTATTCAGATCTGGCCTGAAAAAACATGATCGGGACAACAGTTGGTCAATTGGTGATTGACAATTGTCCTTTCTTATGAATGTGTGTGTGTGGCCCTTCGACGGACTGGTAAACTTTCCAGAGTGTACTTCACCCAACAGTATTCAGGATAGGCTCAAGCAACCAACTGAAACTGAAAGGGAGTGAACAGGCTTGGAAAATGGATGGATGAAAATCAATATGTTACTTTCCTATTTTTACAGGGACCCTAATTTTTAGCAGAAAAATGCAATGAAACTGACCTGAATTTGTTTATTATGTTTTAGAGTTAATAGTTAAGTAAAGCTTAGTGTTATCTGCAATATAAATAAAAATGTAGCCTGTTCTGGCTTGTTATTTTACATAATAGAAACTTTAAAAACTGGAATGTGCAGGCTGGAAGGAAAGAGCTTTGTGGTACATTATATCTGATTGTAGTGTGTGAGGAAGGCAAAATATTTGTATGAAAAAATGGAAAACTTTCAGTTCTCTTTTAACAAACCATTTAAATAAAATGAATCTGATACCAATTACTAGTTTAAGTGATTTGGGTACAGTCAGAGGAACTGTAACTATTTGGGTAAGGCTTTTTTCTATTTTTTTATTTATTTATTATTCATTATTGCAGGTGTGAACTGGAGATGGACGAGTGTGAATCTAACCCATGTCAAAACGGGGGTTCCTGCTTGGATCGTTTCAACATGTTTGTCTGTAAATGTCCATCTGGCTACAGTGGTCCAGTCTGTGACGATCACGTATGTTTCTTACTATTATATGTTTTCAGTGTTTTGCAGATTGTAAGCATTTGTAGACCAGCAAATATAGGTTTTATTGATAACAACTGGTAAGTTGCAATTTAAGTTGAGTTGCTGTTATCTAACCTTTGTTAAACTTGCTGGAAATTCTACATCTATTCTTCAGTGTGTCCATCCATTCATGCTTCGAACTGCTGCTGTGTGAAATTTGTTTTATATACTTGTGCATGGATAGGTTTTCTCTGCGTACGACAGCTTCCTGATTCCGTCTAATTGAATCGGTTAGTTCAAAAGGGGCCCAATCCACAATTTTTCAAAACAGAGTTGTTATATGTTCTGTGGTCTTTAAGGGAAAAGCTATCTGATTATGTGCAAAAAAGTTCCAAGTCCGTTGTAATGTATTGACTATGCTTGACATTTAAAATGCATTAAGTGCAAAATTCCTGGACTTGGGCCTCTCTTGCATGGGTTTTGCTTTATCCCACAGATAGCAACACTACTTATCCAATATGGCAGTGCCCCTGTTTATTTCAAGTGAGGTGAGGTGCTTCATATTATAGCATTTGTAAGCTATGCACTGTTGCTAAATCTGGGTAAAGTATTAATCATTTGGTGTAGCCTCCCTTTAAGATATGCAATTAAAATCATTTCCTGGAAAAAAAAAACTTTGGACTTGGGCCCCTTTTGAACTAACCGATACTATTGCATGTTGTGTAGGTAATTTTGATGATCTCATAACCTCATCAGGAGTGTGTATAATTATATACTCATGAAAATGTTCCTGTTAAGGACTTGCAGTAGGTCCAGGGTACGTCCTCCTCCTCCATAAAGACGGTTGGACTGTTCTCCAGAAATCCCCATACCCTTATCTGGATAAATTGTGTGTAGACCCTTGACTGTATAGGAGAACTGGACCGAGTGAGTGTGATATCACCCTTAGAAATGACTTCCTTCCAGCTCTAACCAAAGGAAGTCAATTCAGTCACCACCTCTCTTTGCGATACAGATGACAAGATGGAACAGACCAAGTTAGTAAGCAGTGATTGGTCCGAGTCAAACACTCCAATATTGAGTGAGCTTGTTGGAAGACCACACCCTTACCATTTGAAAGTGGGCTCAAGAGAATCTGTCAATCAAACGTTTTGAACAATTGATTGAAACACATACTTTTTTGAGGTATCTGATTGGTCAGTCTATAACCTGAATAACTTGCAATCGAGAAAAAAAATCATGAAAAAAAATAGGATTAACAAGGTAATCACCAGGGTAAACAGTGGTGAAGAAGTAGAGCGGTTGACCTCTGATCGAAAAATTTTAGATTCGGTTCTTGCTCTGCCCACCCATTGTCCTAAACCCAAGATTGCTCCTGGTGGTTATATGTTGGCAACAGAGTGTGAATGTGTGTGTGCAATGGTGAGACTGTGCAGAAATGTCACTGTGAAACACTTTAGGACTTCAAGGAAGGTAGTACAGTGCTTCATAAGTATATAGCTGTTCATTTCTCAACATAAGTCTATGGGATTTCAGCTTTTTGGAGCCAACGGGTACCCTCTGCGATGGGGGGAGGGTTACTCATACTAATTTTACAGTCAATGGTATACTATAGATAGACAACGGATGGGATGTTAAGAACATAAAAAACACTCAGCAGCTTCCACGGCCACGTCTTGGCGGACAAAAAGCTAACCCACTTTGGGCACCCCTGGTATAGATATTGAATGGAAGTGTGTTCAAAATGCTCAGAATCTTTCATTTTAACCTGTGTCTTTAGCAAAAGATTTGAGTACATTTGAAATTAAAGACAAGCTTTTGGTTCGCTAACGTATAATTTCTGAAGCCATTCCTTCATCGGTTCTGTAAGTAACGTAGACCATTTTATTGTCTGCTCTCTTGCAGAGAGAATCTCATAAACAAGTCATCTCCTGGCTGGTGGTAATTGTCCCGCTGCTCTGCCTCTGCACTTTAATCCTGATCATTGGATTGACCTTCGTAGTGCTCACAGCAAGGAGGAAGCGCCAGTCTGAAGGTGTGTACAGCCCCAGTGCTCAGGAGCTGGCTGGAGCTCGGCTGGAGATGGACAGTATGCTCAAAGTACCGCCGGAAGAAAGACTCATCTAGCATCTGCCCATGAAGGAACCAGGATGTGGTCCGGACACTGCAGGCAGATGCAAGGATTGCTTCCTGGCACAATGTATCCTCTTGCAGGAGCAGCACGGCTGCTGCAGTGCAGTCAGCCTCATGCAAGCTGTTTGGAGCATTTCATGTTTTGCGTTCATTGTGGCTGTAAATGCTGTGTTGTCAAAAAATGATGAATGCAACCTAATTTTTAGCACCAGCAAAGGCGATTGTAATGATGTTTTTCAGAACTTTTTATGTACAAATATTTGAGTTCTTAAAAAGGATTTTAACGGTGTAGCAACAGCAAACAGACAGAACAACACATGGCCTTTCTGACAGGTTAATTTTTTTTTGCACTCTGTCAGTTTTTTTTATCCAGGAAGTTCTGTGAGAAATTACCGGTAGGTCTTTTTCTCACTTTGTCCTCGGCAGATCTCAGCCCTCATATCAGTTTTAGAGTTGTTTATTTGTTATTTGTGCTATGAAGATGTATAATTCTTTAAAAACGTAACTAACATCAATAAATATTATTTATGCACACATTGTTTTGATTTGTGAAGCCTAAATTAGTAAAAAAAAATTGGTTTAAAATAATGATATGTTTATTTTGTTAATCTGTTGATTTATTAATTTTTTTTTATATCAGTTCACATCCGAGAGCCTAATTTCAGGGCTCACTCTGATGAAAATTGTGTTTTCTGTGTTTTCAACTTTGTGGCTGAGTTACTGTTGTTCCCAAACTCTTCCATTTTGTTACGACAGAGCTGACAGTTGACTGTGGAATATTTAGGAGCGAGGAAATGTCATGACGTATTTGCTGCACAGGCAGAATCCTATGACAGTCCCACTCCCAGCTGGAATTCCCTTAGCTCCTGAGAGCGGCCCATTCTCTCCCAGCTGTTTGTAAAACCGTCTGCATGCCTGAATGGTTGATTTTATACACCTGTGGCCAGACTGTAAACATTGGGAGTTGGGTCATCTAGACCCCCCAAGACAGTGCGCTGAACCTTTTTTCTTCAATGATTTGTGATCTTCACTGGTGTCCATGGATTACATGAAATCCTCTTCACCTTTATCCACCTTTGTCATGGTAGGGAGAACACGTCAATGTAAGGGTGGGGTCATAGGATAGCACAAGGGTTAAAACACCTGATTCTGACCATTTGGATGGGTGAGAGAATACTTTTGGTAATATAATGTAGCGTAAAGGGTCTTGCTTATGGACCCACACTGGATGAAGCTCATTGCACCCCCTGGTAAACAAACCCTGATTTCTCATGTGCCAGTCCTACAGTCAACTGGGCCATCCAGCCGCTTTCATTGCCTCATTTTATGGAATTAATCTGATTCCTTTTACATTAAGATTACTGTCTCCTTCCATAAATCATCTCATGTCCCAATAACACTTCTGAGGTTCTGTGACAGGCTCAAGTCTTCCAATCTAGATTGTTTTTTTACTTGGCCTTCTCTGTCCTCCCTTCATCCACCACATGACTTTTTCAGCCTTTGACACCTACAGCACCACACACTGCCTGCTTTATGCAGTTAGCTCCCTGTCTTCCAGGTCTGCTAATCCCTCATCTCCTAATCCGATGCTGATTGATCTAATCCATGAACAGCACATTCCACTGGGAGATGCCAGGAGGAAATGGCACAAACCAAACATCCCATCTAAGCTGTATCAGAGCCCTGTTTGTGTCTTCCTAAGACGGTGTCATCAAGGTCAAGACAGAATGCTACCATAACATGAAAGCAACACCCCAGACACTTACAAGCTGTTGTGGGCCTCCATCCGTACTCTTACCTCCAACACCACCCTCCAACTTTACCATCCATGATTCTGGCATCTTCTGCCATAGCTTCCAAAACTTTGCATCATTTCCATCTCGTTAAAGACCCACTCCAATGAAAATTGTGCTTCTGGTGATTTTAACATGTTCTTGTGGCATTATTCTGATGATGAAGGACATATCAAAAGAAAAACAACATTGCGCGCCATTTTTGTTCCACTGGTAATCTAAATAAATGGATGAGAGGAAGAAGGTAGGCTTATTCCACACAAGTGGTCCCGCCCACAACTCAGAGGTGAATTTCAAATTAATTCATGCTGCTATGCAGACACTATGTTCTAGAAAAAAAAAACAGGTTTTTAGATTCTGGCTATAAACGGCATAATAATAATTAAAAAGACTTTTAATTGTCTTGGCGCAGTGTTTAGTGCTCTCGCCTCACAGCAAGATGGCCACTGGTTCAAGTCCCGGCTGGGGGACCTGAAACAGAACATCAATGGAGGACCTTTCTATGTGGAGTTTGCATGTTCTCTTCATGTATGGGTTTTCTCGGCTTCTTCCCACTGACTGTTTCATAGGTTAATTGGTCCCTCTAAATTGTCCATAGGTATGAATGTGAGTGGGCATGGCTGTGTGATTGTGGCCCTGCGACAGACTGGCGACCTATCCAGGGTGTCTCCGGCCTTCGCCCGCAAGTGGCCGGGATAGGCTCCAGCAGCCCTGTGACCCCGAAAGGGAATAAACAGATTAGAAAATGAATGAATTATGCTGTTTTTAGGCCAAAAAACCTGTGTCGTTTTTTTGTTTCTCAAGAGCAGCAGTAGCACTTTAGAAATTCACCTCTGAGTTATTGGCGGGACCGCTGGCTGAGAGCAACCCCACACCCCTTCTAATTGCTGTTGCTGTGAGCTCAGAGCTTGTGGCCTGCCCAGCATATTTTCTATGTCACAGAAGCTCTTTTTTATACTGCATATTTTTGCCTGCTCCTGATCATTTTAATAGTGAATTTTATAGTGTAACAGTTTATTTTCAATGAAAACAGCTTTTAAAATGTTTAAACAAATACAATCAAACCCTACCTTTTTAAACAATTAAGAGAAATCAGATGAAAATCTCACTGCTGAAGTTCTGATTGAATCTGCTTTACTTATTTTGTTAATCCACAACTTTATTTTCATGATTTATTGTATTTAAAAATTGCATGAATTTTTCCTTGTAAAATGGAAACTTTTTAAATCATTAATTTATTCATGTATTACTTTGTTTGCATATAATTGTTACTCTATGACATAGAGTCTATGTCATTAATTTGGAGTGTCGTAAAATTATTTACATTTTCCGATTATCAACTAGAATTGTTTTGGTATTTAAAAAATTTAAATCATTTTACGAAAAATGAAAACCCTTTAATTTCTGAAACTTTTTTTGTCATAATTTTCCAACATTGTTCTGACTTTATTCAGTCGTATTTTATTTGAATTCTGACTAATTCTGGCCTTTTTGACGTGCCGTAGCGATGTGACCATCATTCGCTCCAGGAGAAAGCTTCCTTAAAGCACAGACTCCTCCCGCAACAGAGCTGCGTGTTTTTTAAACACCATCTCTGATCGTCATCTGTTCACACAGAATGCTGTCCTTTGGAGAAGCGAAGCAGACTTTGGAAAGTGCGGGACAGGCTCACGTCCTGCAGTTCTGGCCGGAGCTCAGCGAGGAGGAGAGGGACTCCTTCCTGCGGGAGCTGGCTCAGCTGGATCTGCGGGGACTGAGAGGTCACTGCGAGGCGGCCGCGGCGGCTGCAGCCTCACCGCCCTCCCGCATGGACCGAGACATGGAGCCGATCCCCCCGGAGCTCATTGGCAGCTCGAGGAAAAGCGACAGGAAGGCTGTGTGCCAGTGGGAAAGCGAAGGTAACACCTGCAAACTCTGAACGGCAGAAGTCTTCAAGTCTTTCAAAATAAGAGATTGCGTCGATAAATATAAAAGTAATCGAAGTGAACGCCCCGTCAATAGTCAATCTTTGTGCCAAACAGAATGAGCGGAAGGCGAGACAGACAGGTCAGCTGATCTGCAGACTCCTGAAGTTCAGAGTCAGCATCTGCACCACAAAGAGGTTCCTGCTCCAAGTTCAGAGGCCAAACCCTGTTAGTCAGCTGCTTAGAACACGAGAACAACACGGGTTCTCTGAAGTTTTGTTATTTTACATGAACATTTCCAGAATAATTTCTCTTGTTCAGCTTTTTATCTTTACTCTGTGTAACAAAAAAGAAGAAGTAGCTCAGGGTAACCCTGCCAGTGTTTTGTCTAGAGAGAAAAGAACATTAAATAAATGAAAAACATTCATCTAAATTGGACAAAAAGGCCCTTTAATTAATTGGGAAAATTGTCCTGCAGATCATTTACTATAAAAACCAAAGAAAATTGCAATTACCAGGTATAAGTTCTGACTTTTATACTTATCTTTGTATCACTCGCTGACACTATTTTTGCTCCTAAACAACTTTTGAAAGTGCAAAATGAGAGATTAAAAGCTAAAGGGCAGAAAAGACATACTTTAATTAAAAACTGTTTTTTCTCCATTCATTTTTATTGACTATAAAATGGATTTTTTTTGTCATGCAGTTTTCTGTGATCTCTCTGAACAGGCCTGTTGCAGATCTCAAAGAACTGTGTCGGTGTCCTGCTCTTGGCTGGAGGTCAAGGGACACGTCTTGGCGTTCAGTATCCCAAGGGGATGTACAACGTTGGTCTACCAAGCGGCAAAACTCTGTATCAAATTCAGGCAGAGCGCATTCGCAAAATCCAGCAGATTGCAGACTGCAAGCACGGCACAGCATGCTCCATTCCGTGGTGAGATTAAGTTCCAGACGATGTGAGAAAAAAAAAGGCCAGGGGATGCTCACAAACACTTCAGATGGTGCGCCCCAGTGGTCTTGATTGAAGTGCCCGTTTAGGCTTAGAGAAAACAAATAATGCCCAAAAACACACACTTTTGTGTATCAACTTCCCCAGTTTATTTTACTAGATCACTGGGCCAAATTTACCATCTAAAGTTAAGGGTTTAACTTTTTTATGTCAGTCTCGTTCGAGTGATAAGAAACATGTGCTCATCCACACACATGGGATGAGCACATGGGGGGGGGCATAATTTTATTATGTGGTTATCATACAGGTCTGTATAATAATAATATAATGATAATACATTTTATTTATAAGGCGCCTCTCTGGGCACTCAAGGTCGCCGCACAGCATGTATACAGTATAAAATACAATAAACAGTTAAAACAACAACAACAATTTCAATAAATACACAATTAAATAAGCCTCTCACTTCAAATCAACCTTTATTTATATAGCACTTCCCCCCCACACACACACACACATCATGATAAAAAGAATGGTAAAATGATGGAATGTAGAGTCCTGGCTTCGTCTTGAAGTGGGGAAACGATATTTTGGGGACATGTCCACATCAGTGACCCCCTACCCAAGTTCATGGAGTACACTACCACAGGACCCCCCAGTTCTGATCAAAAGAGTCAGAATTGGGAGATCCCATTGCAGCGACCCCGTTCACTGAGAAGGCTCAGTCACCGATGAGGAGGATCCCACAGAGGAAAACACTGGATTTACAAATAAAATGAGTTAAAATTAAAATATATTTAAAACATGGGCAAAAAACAAATAATTACATAAACTTAGATTGAAAAGAAGGCCATTCTTTGTTTATTTTGAATCCCACTTCTTTGGGGGTTTTTTTTGTTTGTGATGTATTTTCATAAAAAGTTGTTAATATACAAAATTCAAAGTTGTACATGTTCAGATGCACAAAGTTGGAGGCAGAGGAGGTTTTCTCTAGGTAGCCGATTCAAACACACTATACCTGTTCAATGGTATTCTGGCGTTTCTGATATGAACTTGCTGTCACGCTTTGTTAAAGTCCCACTCAAGTCATCTTTTAATCTAATGTAAAAGCGTTCCCATTAGCCTTTTAATTATGATTGTGCTGTTTTTAGCCTAAATCCAAAAACCCATGTCGTTGTCTAAGACATAGATTCTGCAGAGCAGCAGGAATTCCTCAGAAATTTCCCTCGAAGTTTAGGGCCGAAACATTGGCATGAAGTAACTTTTAATTTAAAAGATATAATTGTCTTTATGCATGTCCTCCATCATTAGAAAAATGCCAGAAGAACATGTTAAAAAACACGATTCTTATTGATGTATTCTATATATTTATTGTTATTTTTCTTGAAGAACCCGAAAGTTTACAATGTTACAGAAACTGGGCAAAACTTGTGTTTTTACGTCTTTAGGTACATAATGACCAGTGAATTCACTCTGGCTCCCACAAAGAAGTTCTTTGAAGAGAATCACTACTTTGGCCTGGAGCCAGCAAACATCATCATGTTTGAGCAGAGGATGATCCCAGCAGTGACCTTTGATGGGAAGGTCATCATGCAGAGTAAAGGAAAGATAGCCATGGCTCCAGGTAGGTGTAAAGAAGTGCATCAAAAAAAATCTGTCAAATTCCACCACTTCAAAGATGGATGAAAATATGGAATTTTCTGTTTCAGATGGAAATGGGGGTCTGTATAAAGCACTGGTGGACAATAAAGTGTTGGAAGACATGAAGAAGAGGGGGGTGGAGTTCCTGCATGTGTACTGTGTGGACAACATCCTGGTCAAGATGGCCGACCCTGTGTTTATTGGTTTCTGCGTGTCCAAAGGGGCTGACTGCGGCGCCAAGGTGCAGTAATTGAATTTAATTTGGGTTTTTGAAGGTATTTGTCCGAATTTTTACCAAACCACCTTCAGATAGCAACTTTTGTTTTAAAAGACAAAGAACAGCAGGTAAAAATGGAAAAACAGAAAATATAAAGGTGGTGCCCAAACATCTGATTCTAAATGATTTGATACAGAAATGTCAAACGTTTTCTAACAAAGTTCCTTAGTGAAACATTCTTAAATGCAGCATCGGCTGGTTCCACAGTACAGAGCCAGTCTTTTTATTAACTTTTGCAGATTCTTTTATAATTTCTCTTGTTAGAATTTGATCAACCATATGAGTCGTAACATTTATGAAGTGCAGACACTAATTCTCTGAGATTTTCACAGGGTCTGGCTAAATGCCACAGTTTACCGTCTCAGCTGTGTGAACACAAAATCTTGCTCATTGATAGTATCTTTCATATACAATAACATGAACCTAAAGTGTTTAATTTTAAAAAAGAAATTTGAAATTAAAAGAAAAGAAAAATTTTGAAATTGAAAAATACATTTTGAAATTATGAATGGAAATATGGAAAAACTAATATTCTCGCATCAGTCATGTCAATTTTCGGACTTTTTGTAGTTGAATTTGTTTAGTTTTTTTCTGTTTTATTTTATTCTCACTTTTTTCTGTTTTAGATGTTCTTTTGCCTTTTTAATGTAATTTTGTAAATAAGCCCAAACAGGTTTTTGTCATAAGTATTTAACATTTTTGTGTCTTTCTTTTTGTATTTAAAGAAAAAGCAAAGCCACTAGAAATACACAATATGTCATAGATAATAAAAAATAAAAAAATTGAGTGGCATTAAGTTTGACTTATTTTTTTTATTGGTATCAGAAACTACTCTGTTTTTCAGGAAGCCCACCATCATGTTTTGATTTTTGGTAAATTCAGTGACCATGTTGATCATTTTCAAACATCTTCTGAACTTTCCTTAAAGAGCGACGAATGAGCAAGGGACATGTTGCTTAATCAATGAAGAAAGATGGGGCTTCTTTTAATTTCATTTTAAGAAATGACATTTAAAAATACACCAACCAGCCTTGAGCTTAAATATATAAATGTGTCACTGATGTAACAGACAATAATGCCTTTATGATAAACACTAAATACATTAATAAATACTCGAAGTCTCCTAAAGACTTCAGCTGGAAAAGATCCATTCACGAGTGTTTTTAGACAACTGTTGGTGTTTGTTGGTGATCTTGTGTGTTTGGTTCTTTGTTGCCAATTAGGTGGTTGAAAAGACACACCCTGCTGAGCCAGTGGGCGTGGTCTGCAGAGTGGGAGGGATCCCCCAGGTGGTAGAGTACAGCGAGATCCAGCTAGAGACGGCTGACCTCCGGGAACCTGGAGGGGGATTAGTTTACAGTGCTGGCAACATCTGCAATCACTTCTTCACCAGGACCTTTCTGCAGGATGTGGCAGAGTAAGAGACCACGCTTCATCACAGCAAATGTTCTGACAGAAATGCACGGCTTCTCCCTGTCAGGAGCAGAAGCACTGACACACTGCAGAAATCCGAGTAAAAAGAAGAAAAAGGAGTCTAGTACATCTGTACCTTTAAATTATATAAAAATACGTTTTAACGTACATGGGCAGAAATGACTCCTGCATAGCTGAAGGCCTTGCCTTGTATGCAAATTTTAGCCAAGTACTTTATTTGAAAAAACATGAAAACAAATCTGTTTATGGTCTTTCTGGGGGGGGGAAGAAATACAACCCTGTTCTGACCTCAATTGGCAAATATGGTTTATAATTTAAATATTTTTTGTATTTAAAAACCGTCTTTTGTTGTTTTTTGGTTTTTTTGCAGGAAATTTGAGAGTCAACTGAAGCAACACGTTGCTGTAAAGAAAGTGCCATATGTGGACACTCATGGCAACCAAGTAACTCCCACTAAACCCAATGGCATAAAGATGGAAAAATTTGTTTTCGATGTCTTCCCATTTTCAAGGTAGATATTATTACTGCTATTTCACTGCTCATATGTTTAAATGAAAGACCTAGTTTGCATACAAATACTTAAAAACTTGTTGCTCAAAGGAACTTTGTAGTGTTTGAGGCCATGAGGGAGGAAGAGTTTTCCCCCCTGAAAAACGCAGACGGTGCAGCCGCTGACAGCCCGACAACAGCCAGGAACTCCTTTCTGGCTCAGCACTGTCGGTGGGCTTTATCAGCTGGAGCCACACTACTGGATGAACATGGGAACTCCATCCCAGCCACAGCCAGGTAAGAGGATGCTGTTTCTCTTAAAAAAAAAAAAAAAAAAAAAAAAAAAAAAAAAGAAAGAAAATACTGCCATCATTTTGAATGATGTGTTTGTTTTAACAATACACTTTGGAGGTAAATCTTATACTGTAGGAAAGTCTGTTTATTCTAGGGATGGGTAACTTTTCCTCTCACTTGATTCGTTACGCACCTTAATAAATGGTCCACAAATCGATACATAAAATATGTAACTAACTTTACGGCAATACGATACAGTTCAATTCTTTCAACTAAACGGATCTAGATATTTATTTTTCATGCTGAAAGGTTAACAACAACATTTAGCCATTTAAAATTGTAAATAAAAAATGTGTTTTTAACATGTTTTTGTAGCATTTTTAGGATGATGGAGGACATATGTAAAGAAAATTAGAATTAAAAATGTATTTCTGAGTATTTCTTTATTCAAATTGCATATTAGGAGCAGACAAAAAAATGCAGTTTAAAAACGCTTGTAGTTGTTCCGTGCAAAGTACAGTCGGCAGGCCACAGGCTCCCTGTTCTGCTCCATTCTGATGCATCCTCTTGTACAAGACTAGATCCATGTTCGTCTTTGTTTTCCCCGTCTGAGCTGCCATCTGGCTCAAAACTGTACGGCTGGATAGCTCCAATTAAATAAATTGATAAACACATTGGCCTGTGAACACCTCGGGGTCCCCCCAGAGGAGCTGGAGGAAGTGGCCGGGGAGAGGGAAGTCTGGGCATCTTTGCTTGGACTGATGCCCCCGCGACCCGTTACCGGATAAGCGGAAGAAAATAGATGGATGAAATTACTAAATTGTGGCCACAAAAAACAATATTATGGGGACAAATCAGACATTTGAGGGAACAATTTGTTTTTTGAATGTCAGGTCCAGCGCTCTGTAGTATTTGCAATAATGACGTGAGTTACAAGTCAGTTTAGTTTACAACCAAGGTTGACTGAAAGACTCCAAATTTGGCAAAGCTTTACTTTTTTATAATTTTAAATGATCCAATTCCAATTGTTTATTACCTTGTTTAATAGCATTTGTGGGACCAGTGAAAATGTGTGTATTTTCCCTTTGCAGTGGTGTATCATCAGGGAAGAGCCCTCTGGCCTTATGTGAAATTTCCCCCCTGGTCTCATACTTTGGAGAGGTGATGGCACAAACACATTTCTTTTTTTCTTTTTTTTTAAACTCCAGACCATTTACAGGCAGTTCTGATAAAATAAAAGCAGTGTTTTTTTTTAAATAGTTAACGCAGTTAATGAAGTCTTCATGTCACTGTCAGGGCCTGGAGCCTCTCCTGAAAGGGAAAAAGCTGGCGACTCCGTTCATTTTGAACATAAAAATGGCAGAAGAGCTACAAAACCAGTCCTGAGAGTTGCAGTGGTTGCAGCGTGGAGATGACGGCCTGTGATGATGGCTGGGGGTGCTTCAACTCAAGACTGTTACAATTTTTTTTTTCAGTTGTTTTTAAAACTGAAAAATGAAAGTAATTGTTTGACAGCAAATGTATGTGAAATGAAAAGAGCTGATTATAGAAATATTTTCCACTTTTTCAACAAATTGAAAAAATAAAACTTCAAAATGGAAGGAGCGTAATTGTAGTTTTTACTTTCTTGACTTAAAAATTTAATATGTAAAGGATGTCTCAAACATTCATAAATCTTTGTTTCTTAGTTTACTGCAAGAATATCACATATTTAACAGTTAAAAGAAACATCCACCATAATCAAATGGTTTTGAAAGCAAACTGCTGTAACCGAAAGCAAAGAAAACTGAAAAACATCCCTGAATTCTTTGGAGAAAAATGTAATTAAAGGGCAGAAATACACTTTTAATCCCTTCCGTAGGTCGTTAATTCCCACTGTACCACTGAATTCAAGACTCTTCTTAATTTAGCATCACCTTAAACAGAAAAAAACATTGATTCCCCCCCCCCCCCCCCATACAGTTGGAAATAAAGCGAGGCAAGAAGGGGTTAAACATAAACTGAGCAGATCTGAATGTAAGAATAGGTTGAATGTAAAAGAAGGATTTTTATTGCAATCACAACTTTATCTGAACAAAAAAAAGGAACAAGCGTGCTTTAAAATTGAAAAACTGCACGTGATTACATCTAATTGTATAGACTGACTTTCATCTAGTGCTCAAAAGTGGAAAAGCTTCTAAACCTTATTTTAGAAAAAAACTGGACAAAAAAACAAAAACTATCAAATAAAGCTGCTGATCCTAAAGCCCTCGATGCTTAATCAAATGTAAATTATATTTTCCCTGTGTTTTCTTTACACCAAAGTCTGCTTCATTGTTGTAAATTTCAAAATAACCCAAAAAACAGTTTTTGGGAAATAAATTTATCATTTTAAAATATTCTATTAAACATAATTTTAAATATTTGATTAATAATCTTTAAGTATTCAATTCTACTCTACTCTATTCTGTACAGTGTGGAGGTGCTATCCCATGACCGGAAAATTACCATCGACTGCAAATAATTCAACAGATCTTTGTTTACACTCGAAGGTACGGTAGTTGGCGTGCAGCTTTGACATGCTACGTCATGACGGCCAACGTGATCACGTGGTCGAACAAATAAATACACAGGTCCGCCCCCTGGTGGGCTCGGAACTGTCTCCGCTGTCTAATACGCTAATCTTAGAAATGTTTGACCCCAAAAAAGCCCCACTAATGCAGGGGAACGGTTCGTATCGCATTAGGAAGGGCAGTATATCTGTGATATTGCCTGTTTTATGAATATTTTATGCACCGTCAGAAGGCGTTGAACTGCACAAGAGACAGGGGGTTAGCTCGACGAGCGCTCCAAGCTAGCTAAGAGCTCACTGGTCTCTGGATTCCAGCAGTGTCACGTCTGGAGATTGACAGGAGCGTCCAGAGAATGCCAGGACCATGTTCAAGAATGTTTTTGGTTCCGGGTTTTTGGTGAGAACAGCTCATGTCATCCTTACATGGGTTGTAACGCTAATACTGTTTCTGTACGATACAGGTAAGTCTATCATGATTTTCAAGCAATTAAAGTTAATCTAATTTTTTTTGGACAAAATTTACATTTAATGCATTTCTTGTGTTATGCACTATATCTGTAAATACAAATATGTCTATTTATGATTTAGAATGATTATATTTATTTGGACCTCTTTAGTAATCTTTTGTTTTGATTTCTTGAAACAATTTCCAATCACACAGGCATACAGTGGAGAAAACAAGTATTTGATCCCTTGCTGATTATGAACTGATGCCAACCTAAAAAAAATAAAAATGACAGTCGGTCTAAAAAATCCAGAAATAAACTTTAATAATCTCAAAATGAATACATTTTGAATTCATTGAGGGAAACAAGTATTTGGACCCCTGGTAACCTTTAAACGTCTGAGCTCTGCTCGCTAATCAGGGTTTTACCACAAAGTACTTACTAAGGAGTTTGGCAAGGGGGTTCAAATACTAATTTCCCTCAATGAAACTCAGAAAAATGTATATAAATTAATTAAAGTTGATTTCTTGATTTTCTATCTCTCACTTTTCAAATGAACCTACTATTAGGATGACAGATTACCAGTTTTTTTAATAAGGGTGCACATCTAAAGAAATCAGCAAGGGATCAAATACTTAATTCCTCCACTGTCCACGTGGCATTTTGACATCGATTCTCATGTTAATATCTAGTTTTTATAAACGACAGTTGCACACCAACACTCAACAGCCACAGCTATTTCTATAATCACAATAACGTATATCTTTCTTTTTTATTTTTACTTTTTTTAAGATAATTCTACGGTTTTTACGCCTCCTGACATTTGGAACAAGATTGAAGAAATTAAAAGCCTCTAACTCTAGAAATGACACAACCCAAACAAATCATTTGCAAATAAACTTTTTAACACTTAACAACAAAAACATTTAAATGAATAAAAAAACAAAATAATAGCTGGCCGTTTGTACAACAACCCCAAAAGCTTCTGCGAAGGTCTGGATTCATTGAGGGAAAGTAGATTAGAAGTGCTGTACCTCTAACAAAGTAACCCACACACACATATATGTACACAAACCTCTTGTGCTCATCATGCTGCGTTTTTCTGACAGATCTGAGGAAACAGGAAGAAACGGGTCAGCTCATCCAGCCGGTGGTCTTTGTGTTCCTCGTGCTGGTTTCGGTTCTTCTGTATTTTGCAGTTTCCCTGATGGACCCTGGCTTTATCCTATCTGATAACAGCAACTTGCAGGTAAAATGTCAGTTGAGTGGTGAATGGTATCTTTCTGATATTATTCATTTCGTCATTTTTCTCTGCCTTTTTGGGAAACACAGATGTTATTTATTAATTTACCTGAGAAAAAGCTGTTTTAAAGAATATATAAATGTCTATTTTCCATCCATGACGGTATGTCAGAATCCTTCTCTAATTGTAACTTTGAATATCCAACATCCCAAAATGTCTCGTTATGGTCATTTTTGGTGATGCAGTGAATGAAGACACGAAGGTAGTTGGCGTTAGAGGAGAGGATGCAGAGGGCAGGCTTAGATGGAGGAAGCTGATTCGCTGTGATGATCTCTTAAGGGAAAAGCCAAAAGGAAAAGAATGATTGTTTTTAATGGGATTTAATTAAAAACACATTTCTTAGTCAGGTGTGTCTGCTGAGAGGATCATAGTCTCCACCTGAAAGAGTTGAGCACATTTTGCCTTAAATTATTCTTTTCACATTTTTGTTGGGTTTAGGTCTGGGTTAAAAAAAAAGTCAATTGAATTGGTCTTTATTTTGAAAATTAAACTTTCAAATCCATTTATCAGTTTTCCTTTAAAAAAATACCATTATTTTCAGGCAAAAGCTGCCTTCAGTTAGTTTTTAATGTAGAAAATTAGGCTTTTATTGGTGAAAGTTCTACTTATGTTCACTTTGCATCACTACTTGTGTGTTTTTTATTGCCATAAATTTGAGTTTGAATGGAAATATGAACATTGTGAAGTTTTGAATCAAAATTAAAAGTTTTTAGTATTTTAGCAGGGATGTCCAGCTGGAGGTGTGTTGGAATGCATCTATGTGTCACTGCAGAATGAATTTACCCAGACAATGGAAGTCAGGGTTTGTTTGTTTTTTGAACATGCGCGGTAATTCCAAACTGTCAACCATTACTCCTATGCTGGTTGTTTCGTTCGGTTTTATTTTATAAGAACAGGAGCCAGGTAAATGCTTCAGAGGGTTTGACTTTAGGGTCAAATGTTACATCATGTGTTTTTACATTACAAAAGGAAGGTCAAACAGTCCAATGTAAAGGATGTAAGAAAAGTTTTTTGCTTTCTGTAGTCACCCCCCCCGTACTGTTTCAGTTCACACTGGGGGTAACGGAGGAGCAGCAAGACATGATCCCACCGAGCACTAAATCGCTGCGACAGCGCCGCTGTGGCCACTGCCTGCTGCAGGTTAGCTGGATCCGCCTCTGCACCATGGATCCATGTGGATGCCGGTGGTTCTTGAACGCACACATCTACTTATTTTATGTCATTTCATCTTACTTCTACTATAGATTAGAGAAGCAAAATATGAGATAAAGTAAGAAAAAAAGCAAACAAAAGGCACCACGCTGGGTGCGAGAACCTTGAGAAAAGCTGGAGAAACTGGGAAATATGTTTGTGTGTTGTATAGCTGCAGTTCTTAGCTATGTTATTTTACATTACTGCACAAATGAAAACGGCCAGTGATTCCACCTTACACACAAGTTGTTTTAAATCAACAGTTTGTTACAGAAGTAAACAGCCACACAATAATGTAAATCAGTTAAGGGCTAACAGTGAAATTTAGAGATGCAACGATTCACTTCCCCCAGGATTTGGTTTAAACTTTGTTTTTTTGGGTCACAGTTTGGTTTTGGTTTGATATATGATTTGTGAATTGCAGAATAAAAAACAAAAAATTCAGAAAATTCCTTTTTACATTTGCTAATAAGCGCATAACAATGAAGACAAATCTTTTATTAGGCTTATACTAAGCCTGGTGTCATCAAACAATTAATAATAAATATTTCTTAAATAGGGATTGGAGGTATATCTGTGCCAGTATTGGTATCAGCCAATATTTGCATTATTTGAGTTTATCGATATTAAAAAAATCTACCGAGATTCTTCTGACTGTTTTTAGAAACACTTTATTTTTTAAATATATACTTGTTCCTTATAGAAGTTTATGTTTACAGTCATTGTCAGTAATTGACTGTTTTCAGGTAAGTTATTTTTTAAAGGGATCCATGTTGTTCCTAATAGATCTCTGGCAATGGGGAGTTTATTGTTTACAGTTATGTCCAATATTCCATAAATGGTCTGAATGCTTTCAGATATATTTATATGAACGTTTTAAAGTGATACTTGTTCTTATGAGATCCTTTGCTGTATGTTAAAAAGGTCAAGTACAATGTCATTGTCCAGTAAAAGAAAAGTTGTGCATTTCTAATAAAGAAACAAAAAGGAAAATTTAAACTTTGGGTTACTGTAGATACTCAAGTATCTGCAAATATCAACTATCGGCCAAAGTTTCAGGGGAAATATCGGTTATCGTATCGGCCAGAAAAAAATTTATATATCGGCCCATCCCTATTCTTAAATTTACAGCAATTGTTTGACAGTTTCAATGTAAACATACTGATGGGGACGCTACAAATTGTGGCATCCCTTTTGCTGACCAACTGTAGGATTTTCAGTCCTTGGATTATTGAAATTCAGCAGTTATCCTGCATTTCATCTTTTTACATCAAACTAAAACGGTCATTGGCCTAATTTATCTTAATGTGAAAGAAAAATGATTACATTTATGCAAAAGAGCACAGCTGACACACTGGTGGCAGAAATGTTTTGAGTAAAAAAAAACAAAGAAATCTTGTATAAATCAGCTGCCTGCAATAAGGAGTTTGACATCTTACCAGAAAGTGATGTATAATAAGGCAGTCATGTATTATGTTTAATAATAACAAAGACAAATGTATGTAGATGTAAGAGTGTGATAAACTCACTAATTGATATTACTGTCTTCACACTTTTGTAGGTGTAAAAGCTGAGTTATGTTTAGTCTAATATTGCAGAAATCTACTGAAACGTCTAATAAAACGCCTCTTTCCACTTTATTATGAAGACATCCAGGCTGTCCCCTGACATATTTTAGAGCAAATAGAAGTCCACCTAAACCAGAGGAGAAAAGAATCATTGAATTTTAACTTTACATCCTTTCTTTTGTTCTGAGAAGCAGCCAATGAGGTCCAAGCACTGTCAGGCCTGTCAGCACTGCGTGCGGCGTTACGACCATCACTGCCCCTGGATTGAGAACTGCGTAGGAGAGAGGAACCATCGCTGGTTCGTCCTGTACCTGGCTGTCCAGCTGCTGGTGCTGCTGTGGGGGATGCACATCGCCTGGTGAGTACAAAAGCTTCAGTTGGTCCTCTTTGCTCCCAGGTTGCACCTGACTGTGTTCCTGCTCCTCTCCTCAGGACAGGCTGGAGTCATGCTCACAGCTGGCAGCTGTGGCTGCGCACCAACGGCGTGCTGCTGGCCGTCACCGTGCTTCTGGCTCTGCTCTCGCTCATCGTCCTGCTTCTGCTCGGCTCTCACTTCTACCTGATATCTCTCAACATCACCACGTGGGAGTTCATGTCCCGCCACCGCATATCCTACCTCAAACACTGCGGCGCGGATGAAAACCCTTTTGACCGAGGAACCCTCCAAAACCTGTGGAGCTTCTTCTGTTTGTGGGGCACAGTGGTGTGGGAGCAGGTGTACTTCAGGGAAGAGAGCGATCAGGTGTAAGAAGCTACCATAACTTCCCTTTGACTGGATGGTTAGATCCTAGTGTGCAGTTTACTCTCAGCTAAGCACAGGAGACAACTTTCCGGATCACCGATGGAAGCACATGAAAACCTGCAGCCACAGGTTGCTGCTCCGACTTTAACTACATTCATTTTCCAGTTCAGGAGATTCTTGTGCGAACGTTTGAACTCAGTTCTGGTTTAAAGTTGGCAGGTGAAACTGAAAGCATGACAAAAGCCTGTTTTTTCAAATGCATCTGAAAACAATCCTGATCTATGACTAGGGAACACAGCTACTATAACCGTTCCAATTGTTTCATGTGATGTTTTTAAAATGTAAATTGACCCACAAACCTGGGTGTGCTTTTGTGCAAGTAAGTTTTTGAAACCTCAAGTTTAAAGCGTTTTATTGCCTGAGTTTTTTTTTTCCAACAGTGATGTACAGGATGTTTACTGAAATATTTAACATTTTTATACAATTGTAATATTTTCTTTTAACAATTTCTAGGCAGAGAAATGAACAGAACCATCAGCTTGGAACAAAGACTGCAATACCCAAAAGGTGTTTTCCCCTGTGCAATAGTTTCTGTAAAAGAAAGCAATAAGTGTGTTTGAGATACCAGCTGTTTTAACAACACAAACACAGCCTCTGTTCAGACTATCAGTTCATGTTGTGTACTCCTGAATTTTATGCAATGTTTTTTATTTATTTATATAAAGTTGTGCGAACAATAAACAATTGAGTTTCACTCTTGAAGTTGAGCATTTATTCATTGACATTTAAGATTTAAATATTGGCTTATACTACACAACTCTGAATATTTAGAACAACCAAGGACATGTAAAGGAAAAATGTGTTTACATTACATTCCAACAAAGGTTGAACTAAAATGTCATGTCTTCAGTAGAAAACTTAAGATTTCAAGTATTTACACTTTAATATTCCGGACAGAAAAGCGCTATGGTTGTTTCACAAACAGGTTGCTCAGGTGTAAACATAGTGTTCTTTAGGACAAAAGTAAAAACAGGAGCATTTGCAGGAAGTTAGGTGTAATATGTATGTCAGTAAAACCTTGGGTGTAGATCCCTGAGCTGCAGAAATGTTTGGCTGCAGCTCATCTGATCCAGCAGAAGCGGACAGAGCCCCAGAGGTCAGCTCATGGCGGAGAAGTCAAAGTCTGCAAAGAGTTCTTGCTGCTCACTGGTGAGCGGGCAGGGCGTCCGCGGCAGCGTGAGCACTGGCTTCAGTTGAGTGAATTCCTCATCAAAGTTGCTGACGTCCTGCGGCGCCCGGATGACGGGCTGGAAGGGGGGCTTCAACTTTTTGGCCAACAGAGCATCCCAGTTCATTCCCTGTGGAGGCAGCAGGATGAAAGTGAATGTGCTGCCGGCTTCCGACAGCTTTTGCAGTGTGGGGAGGATTCTATGGAGTCCAATCATGATCAGCTTAACCCTTGTGCTATCTTAGATGACCCCACCTTTACTTTGACGTGTTCTTCCTACCATGACAAAGGTGGATAAAGGTGGATGGATTTCATGTAATCCATGGACACCAGTGAAGATCACAAATCATTAAAGAAAAAAGGTTCAGAGCACTGTCTAGTGGGTCTAAATGACCCAACTCCCAATGTTAAAGTGCCTAGGATAGCACAAGGGTTAAAGAGAATGAAAAATTGGATTCCACCAAACACTAAAACAAAATTGAGTTCCCCAACATTTGATGGATCCTAAAGAAATGTTAATTTGTTGAATTACCCGCATTATGAGGTCATATTTATTGAAAGCCAAAGTTATTCCATTCAAATAAATCTTAATGAGTCAAGTTAAAATTTAACAGAGGACCTCTATCTCTATGCATTTATATTCTTTAAAGTTAATTTTTGTTTTTTAAATTTACAAATTTGTTTTTCAAATTTTCAATAGTTTGAATAATGTGTACGTTCAAGTTTAAAAACAGTTTTCCAATTTTAATATACAATGTCTAAATTTCAAATTGACTGGAAGCTGATCCTGATTTGACCCCATACGACTATCATTATCAATTCATGTTGAAAAATACTTTCTCCAATACTGCATCTTGACTTCTAACTTGCATTGTTCTCATAGTTTGCAAAATACTGATCAAGTTTAATTCAAATAAGGGCCAGTTCCTATTGGTCCTTGCAGGACTCAACAGACAAAATACAGAAAAGCAGTGTTTATTTTCCCACATCTGTAAATGCCTTTTAACTATGAGTTCTGGTAAATCGCCTGTCCGTCCTGGGGGAGGATCCCTCCTTCATGTGGGCACCCCTGAGGTTTCTTCGTTTTTTCCAGAATCCGTTTTTTTAGGAGTTTTTCCTTACCGCGAAGGGGGGGTCTAAGGGCAGGGATGTCCAGTTCAGGGGTTAGTATTTTCTTATTGAATTCTATGTATTCATGATCCTTTTGATTTTATGTTTAACTTTTTCAATTACCAATACGAAGCCCATCGAGATGACTGTTGTGAATTTGGGCTATGCAAATAAAATTGAATTGAATTGAATAGAATTGTGCAAAGGCCTGCCACAAAACCCAGATGCATTGTGGGCAACACACAGAGTGTCACCTTGCTTTACAAGCAGCTTCTAACCTTGTCGTCTGACAAAGTAACCAACACAGATTGATGCAGGATTTCGTTTTACAATCACCTGAAAAAAAGGGTGTCTTTTGATCTCAGAGGCATCCTCTTCTCCCGCTCCCAGTCTCAGAGTGGGATCTTTCTGCAGAAGCTGAAACAATAAAAGCAGCGTTTAGGGCCCACTCAGATACAGAAGAGCCTGAAAAGCGTTCAAGGTTCCTTCCGACTCCAAATCTTTGTTGCCCGTGAGAAATATGATGAAGACTCACCTGCTGGATGAGGGATTGGGCCTCCTTAGAGAGGCTAGCGGGACAGCGCACTTCCTCATTCACAATGCTGTCAAAAATTTCTTCCTCATCATCTCCAGGAAAAGGACACTGAAAAGAAATTATAAATGTTAAATGAAAATCCTCAATTGACAAGTTAAGACCATAATATATGATTATAAATCTCTTTTCTCTGTGATGGATACTGACCTCCCCCAACAGCATCTCATAGATGAGGACGCCGAGCTCCCACCAGTCCACGCAGCGTGTATAGCTGTTATCTATCAGCACCTCTGGAGCCAGAAACTCTGGGGTACCACAGAAGGTGGAGGTGCGATCGCCATGCCCCATTCCTGTTCACATGTTTACTTACATTTTACCCAGGCAGCATGCACCATAACTACATTTTGTCTTAAAAAAGATGATAAAAAAGAAATTGATGTTGCATTTGTAATCTATGTTTTAGTGGCACATCACTGCTCAAAGGATTTTTTTACTCCCCCCCCCCATTTGCTGATTTTTTTTTTATTTAGTCTTTTTTATTAGAAAAAGTAAAAAACAAAATTTCTTTACCTTCTTTACACAAGCCAAAATCTGCGATCTTCACAAAGCCTTCTGCATCCATCAAGAGATTATCCAGCTTGAGATCCCTTGAAGGCACAAACATGCAAACACAGGACACATTATGCTGTCTGCTCCCAACATGCCACTGGAAATGAATAAAAGGCACCATCAGAGGAAGTCACCTGTAGACTATTTTGTTCTGGTGGAGAAACTCCAGACCCAGCAGCACACATGAGGAGTAAAACCTGCAGACAGAAAAGAGTCGATGAACGGCAGCAGTTCTCAAGCCAGATCCTTTGGAGTTCAGGATAGACCGTGCGCTCACAAAGTCTGATTTCGGTTGAAGATGTGGTTGTGAATGTGTTTCATTAGGTCCCCTCCGGATGAGTAGGCCATCACAAAGCACACGTGGTCTGCAGTCTGGAAGCAGCCGTGCAGGTTCACCAGGAACGGATGCTGTGCCTTGTTGATTGCTTCAAAAATCCTTTTCTCGCACATGAGGCTGATCACAAACACACAAGTACATAACATGGAGAGCAGACTTACAAACTTCTTTCTAGGAAAACTAATCCATTCGTTATTATACAGCACATGACTAGAAAGAAAATATAACCAATGAATTGTAATTTACACCATTATTAAAGGGTAAACTTTTGATTGAGTTTAATTTCAGATGAACTGGGACAGAAAATCCAATTTTTTTTTAACAAAACTAGTTCCAGATTAAGTTTTTAAATCATAGAAAATAGTCACAAATAGTAAAAGGAGAACTTGGAGGTGCAATTTTATTTGTCTTTTCAGCCGCCCCCCTCTTTAGGGGGCAAATCACCTGCCTTCTTCTAATCCTCTCTTCTGCATTCTCCTCGCTCACGCCAACCACCCTCATGTCCTCCTCCTCTTCATCCATCAACCTCCTCTTTGGTCATCCTCTAGGCCTTTTTCCCTCTAGCTCCATCCTCAGCATCTTCTTACCTTCTCTTAAATGTGTCCAAACCATTTCAATCTGCTTCCCTGCATTCATCTCCAAAAACATCTACAATGATTTGTTCCTCTGATGGATTCATTCCTGATTCATCCGGGCATCTCCCAAAGAGAACCTCAACATCTTCAGCTCTCCAGCTCTGCCTCCTGCCTCTGCATCAGAGTCTCCTGCTCTCACCACAGTCTTCTACAGCTTTCCTTTCATTCTTGATGACTAGTAGTCACACATCACACCTGAAACCTTCCTCTTCCCATTCCAACCTGCTTCCACATGCCTCTTTTCCTCTTTCCCACACTATGGAGTTAAGGTCCTCAACCTTCTTTTATCCTGTACAGGGCCTTCCTCACTTTACTGATCTTTGCTACTTCCAGCACTAAAGACACCGCTTCCGCTCTGTACTCTCAAGCATTCTCCTCATTCATCAGCTCTGCAAAGTTTTCCTCACACTTGTGGAACCTGTCAACAGATTTTCTTCATCATCCTAACCTGCTGCACATCCTTAAATCCCTGTTTCTCTGCCTCACCTATAGTGTCCACCTCCTTTGTGCCCAATCAGCCATAGAAGTTCTCATCTGCACTTTGTTAGGTCTTCCCCTTGTGTTGCATCTTCCTGTCTTACTGTCCTCTCAGTGTCTAACCTTTTCTCAGATCGCCTTTTCCTCTTAACTCACTCTTGAATTTCTTCATTCCACCACCAGGTGTCTCTATCTACTTTCCTCATTTCTGATGACTCACCAAGAACTTCCCTCTCTGTCTCAGTCTGTCCAATCATTTTGAAAAACCTCTTGATCTTCCAAAGTCAGTTTTAACGCCTCCCTAAAAGCCACACAACATTCTTCCTTTTTCAACTTCCATCAGTTCTGTTCTATCCTCGTCTTCTTCCTCTTCTTCACCACCAGAGTCATCCTCACACAACTATTCTATGCTGTCTGGCTACACCTTACCCAGCCACAATACTCTAGTCATGAATATTTCAGATTACAAAATCCACAAAATGTGTAATCAACTTGTGTGATAACCTTTTTCTGTCACCAACATGTTCTTCAAAGTCTGCTCCAATCACCACTCTTAGGGAAATCCTGGATCTCCTCATCCATATCCAGAATTTCTTCTTCTCCTTAAGCTAACATCTGACTTGGGGGGCATAACCACTGACCACGTTCAACATCACAACTTCAGCCTCCAGCTTTAGACTAACCACCATATCTGACACCTCCAGAACATTTTTAGTCAACTCCTCCTTCAGGATCTCTCCTGCTTTGTTTTTTTTCTTCCATTCATACCATGATAAAAAAGCTTGAAGCTGCTCCAAATCTATAAGGCTTGATCCTTTCCTTTATGGGCTCTTAAATACTCAGTAATACATTTTTCTCATAATGTTTGTAGACATAAATTTTTTGGACGAGTAATTTCATTCCTTAAAAGATCAAAACAGTTTGAGCGTAGGAAAAGTTGACTTAAAATGTCTTCTCGGGTTTAAGTTGCTTGAGCTGAAACCTTTGGCTGAACTGGAGAATCACTCACCTGTCAATTTCATCACGTGTCACTATCTCGCCTTTCTTCAGGGCTTTGATGGCATACAGTTTGCCTGACTTCTTGTACTCCGCTAACAAAACCTTTGCAGAGTTAAACAGAGACATTAATCTTCTTAAACCGTTTATTTTTCACTAAGTGAGAGCAGAGATGCTCAAGATTCATTTTTGACTATTCAAGTGGAGTAATGAGAATTGCATGAGTTGCTGCAATCATCCAGAGTTCCCTCCTTGGTCAATGAGTTTATTATAAACATGCCATCACGTAAAACGCAAGTAAAATGTATTCACTCTGTCATATGTAGTTAATATAACAACCTCAATCCTTTCCAATTACTAGTAACTAGTGAATGCATAAAGTAATGAACCATAAAAAGTAATAAAAACAACCATATCAGGAAAGCAAACGCAGATCCAAATAGTTTAATCAAATATTCAGAGAACATCAGTAATGAGTCAAATATATGATCTGATTAAAAATGTTCTGAAGTGCTGCATTAACTGAATGTCTTTGTTGTGAAATTTGGTTTCATTCCTGCATCCTTTGCATTTTTGCTGTTTTCTTGTTCAGCATTTGTGGGGAGAAACTAGACGCTTAAGTCAAAAATAAAAGCAGTCGAGCCACGAGTCTTTGTCCCAGAATTCATTGGATTGTACTGGAGCGTGCAGCAAAGTTAGCAGAAGTTACTACTCTGCCACAATGTACAAGAAACAAACAGCTTTGAGGAGGAGTGTGATTTTAAAAGACAGGGTGGAAAGTTGCATGTGTACCTTTCCAAAGTGACCTCTGCCAAGGACTGAAAGGCACTGGAAGTCTTCCATCTGAAGTCCAGCATCCTTCCTACAAGACAGAACAGCTGCTTAGGTGGAGAGTGGTTTTCCACACAACATTTTGGCACACAGATCATTTCAAAAGTGACTATTTCAGTGAGAGCTCCAGGTACTTCTACATTAGCTCAGAGAAATAATTACATTTAAAGACTTTTTTTCTGCAGTACTGCCCTACTGCTCTTAAGTGTTTTGTTATTACCTGCCATCATTGTTACCACAGTAACAAATTTGAAGCTGTACAGAGGTCTCAGCATCCTGCCTGCAACTGCAACTAAACTTCAATGAAGGATTAAGACGAATTACTTCAGGAAATCAAACCTTTCCTCCACTGAAAACAGTTCAAATAGGAAAGATTTGTCAGATTAGAATGGAGAATAAAGGAAAACTTTGACGGGGGATTCAATTCAAGTGTGGTCTGCCCGTTCAAAAGAACTCTGTCAAACTTTGGTGGAACAGTTCTAACTATTAATTGGAAATAGTCGAAAATAAAGATTAGACATAAAAAAACGTTTTCATTCAGATATACTTAATATACTGGAATAATATTCAAAACTCTCTGCATTTAAGTGACCTTATTCCCTTGAATTGTTTTAAAGCAAAACTTTCTGAGCTCTTAAAAGAAACATGCACATGTCACCCTTGACCTATCTGTACCAGTTTTAATTAGCCTATTAGTCATTGTCCTACTGTTCATTTCAAGTTTTTTTGCATTTGTATTTTGTAATGTATTTTTATTTCAGTTGTTTTAACCGTATTTTATTTTGTATTGATGCCCTTTGGCCCAGGTCTCCCTTGAAAAAGAGATTTAGTCTCAATGGAATTTCCTGGTAAAAATAAAATAAAATAAATAAATAAACTTACTCTTGAGAAATACGGACAGAGGGATCTCTCTTTGGCTTCAGCCTTTTACTCAAACTAGGTGACTGTTGAGACAATAGAGGAAGGAAAGACAGAAGCTCAGTGCAGTAGATGGTTTATTTCACACATAACAGAATAAATGGATCATTACATGTCAGAAGGTCAGCTTCACTCACCAGTGAGGAGTCTTTAATGACTTTCATTGAGCGATGAGGAGATCTGTCATTTGGTTCATCACCAAAGTTCAGTTTCACAACAGGAGGTTCTCTGAAAGACGAGAAAACACACATTGATGCGGTCACATTTTACCTGGTTTACACAGTCTTACCCTCTGGAACAGGGCTCTGCAACCTTTAACACTTGAAGAGCCTTTCGGGTCCATTTCTTATTGAAAACAACCCAAAAGGAGCCACATAGTCTGACTTACCCCTCTAGAAAAATAAGAAACTGATTTATATTTGTGTTACTGTTGCTCTAATGATAAATACAAATTTATTGTTTTTTAATGAATTGAAATGTTTAGGTATAAATAAATCAAACAAAGCTAAAATGGCCTTTTTTTCTAAGTATGAAATAGTTTATAACTTTGAATAGAGGTTCACATGACTTCCTTTCAAAATAAAAGACATCCTGTACCGTATAGTAACATCAACGCAAATAAATTTGACTAAAAGTCTTTTTCCTTGAAAATTTTAAGTTCAGTTGCTATGACTTAACTTCAAGATAAGTGACCCTTAAGATAAGTGACATATTTTTCTGCCCATAAGGTGCACTTTAAAATCCTTGAATTTTTCAACCTTTCAATCGGCTTCATAATTCGGCGCCCCCTAGTGTATGAATTCTGGCTGTGCCCTCTGATTTCCATTGGATATTTTGTGGTACACGGCGCTCAAAAACCTGTTAAATGTTTTAGTACGACTTTGGTAAACTATGAAGGTTCACCCCTTGATGGATCTTTGGAGCATTAGGAGTACTGCTGTCAAGAGCCTCAAGAGTCATAGATGCCTAACTGTTTGTGAATGAGTTAAGTTTGACTTATCTGACTGTTTTGTTTCGCTTGATGAACCTTGTAGTCTAAAAAAATACATTCCTTTTATAAAATTACAATTTTTAAAATTTTCTTTAACCGTAGAGCCACATTGGAGGGGTTAAAGAGCCGCACACAGCTCTGGAGCCTCGGGTTCCTCTAAGCGATACAAAGGTTCTGAGCTCAAACAGGCTTTAAATGTTCCAACGATTAAGCTCCAAATGATTTGACACATTTTCCTTGAAATTACAAGCATCATGCAAAATTTTACCACGTCTTGCAAATGATAAACGTATGAAATGAATTCCTGCACGCATTTGTTAGATTTTGAAGCATTTGGAAAAAGCAGAGCAGAGTGTGGGACACTCAGGAATACAGATATAAAGCAGGACGGCACTCTGATCTGGAAATCACTTAGCATGCCCGCTCCTCTACAGGCGTACAAGCTCTCTCTGTTGCTGGAGCCCCTCTTTTAGATGAACAGATCTGATGCATGAACATGAATGAATCATTTCGCCTATGTGTTCATCTTTGTAGAAGCAGCACACCAGACTCTTTTTTTTTTTTTTTGTATAAACAAATAAAAAACTAAATATTCAGAAATAATGTGCGTTTCTCTGAGGCAAATTTCAGCAACAGATATTTACCAAAACATTTGGAGCAGCAGGATGGCAAGAGGAACTGAGCAATAACAACACTGTCATCTTTCAAGAATGTTACAGTACAAAACCGTTTATGTTTGACAAAGTTATCCAAACATGTGAGTTTTGATGGTACTCAGGGTTTCAGAAAAGATGAGAGGAAAACACCATCCCTTTGTGTGTCTACTTTCTGGAAGGGGATTCTGGGTCTCAGCTCCAGACATGTTTCTCACCGGGACTGAACTGCAGTGGGTGATGGAGCTGCCAATGGGGGGCTCATGGGGTCCAACGAGTTGCAAGGAGGAAGAACACTCATCATCAGACGGCCCCATGTGGCAAAATTCATGTTCATCTGGGCGGCACGCATGAAGTTCTTCCCTGTGAGGAAATAAAAGCATCACACTTGAAATTTTATTGTATTGTAAAATTAAACTACCTGTGCCAGAGTGGATTTAAGATCAAAGCATTATCAGACATTATTTACATAATCTCAGCCATAAAATGTGTCATCAATTATACTTCTGATAAAAAGTTTATCTTAGAGCACTTGTGGAAAAAGTGCCTGCTACTTGTTACTAAAGCCCCAATCCGATCATCTTTTGATCCATTTTTTAAATGTTCTCATTGGTATTTTAATTACGATTATGTTGCTTTTTGCCAAAAAATTAAAAACCTGTGTTGTTTTCTAGGACATTGTTTCTGCAGAGCGGCGGGAGTTCATTAGCCCTTGTGCTATCCTAGATGACCCCCCCCTTACTTTGACGTGTTCTCCCTACCATGACAAAGGTGGATAAAGGTGGAAAGATTTCATGTAATCCATGGACACCAGTGAAGATCACAAATCATTGAAGAAAAAAGGTTCAGTGCACTGTCTAGTGGGTCTAGATGACCCAACTCCCAACATTAAATTGCCTAGGATAGCACAAGGGTTACAAATTCACCTCAGAGTTGTGGCCGGGATTGTTAGGATGGAGTAAGTCCGTTCTTACTTCTGTTTATAGTCTCTCCTGCTAGCTTACAGCCCCTCACACCCCATCCTAACAATACCAGTGCAACAAAAATGGCGAGCAATATCGGAGTTATATATCCGTACAGATCTGAGCTAGATTTTAGCAAGCAAGCAAAGACGTGCATGGATCCATTTGTCTTCAAATGGATGCATTTGAATAGAGCAGAGCAGAGCAGAGAGTTTGTGGTTTGCTGTTGTGGCTTCAATGTCGCACCTACAAGCTTTTCTGGACGCCATTTTTTCATCTACTCTTGATTTACAATGACAACTCATAAATGCAGTTTAAGGTTTAATTTTCTGTACATGCGTCCTCCATTAACCCAAAAAATTCCAGAAGATAATGCTAAAAACACCATATTTCATTGGAGTGGGTCTTTAAGGAACAGTTGATGGATGTGTTTCAAAACAAAAAAAACTTGAATCTGCACTCACCTTTAAAAGCTTTTAACAGTTTAAGCTGACCAAAGCAGGGAGAAAAAATACTTCATAGAGACAACATAAACTTGGAATAAAATTCTAGATTTGTTTTGAGGTGCTTTTTGCTGAAAAGAATGACAAAACTCGCCATAGGAGAAATAGACTACACATAAATGCCAACAAGATGAAAGCAAATGTACAGGTAAACTGTCGTGTAAATATTTTTTTTTTTTAAATGTCAAAGACTGGGTGTAAAAGTAACAACCAGTGATGGTATGTGGGTGCATCATGGTTATGATCTTCCCTCCTTGAATCGGGCATTTATTTGAATAGAAATGTATTTTTACTCTCTGAAGAAGATCATAGTTATCAGAGTAATGATGACTTTCATCAGCCTGATTGAAGCTTTTAGCAGCAAATGTTAAAACTTTGATTCTTCATCAGAATAATTATTAAATCAAAGAGTGCTACTGTCTCTCGTTAAAGACCCACTCAGATAGAAATGGTGATTTAAACATGTTCTTGTAGCATTTTTTTCAAGATAGAGGACTGTTATAAAGAAAAATTAAGATTAAAACTGCATTTCTGAGTATTTATTTATTCAAATCTTGATGAAAAAAAGCCTTCTGACAAAGATTGTATATGTGAAGTAAAAAATATGCTGGGTGGGCCACATGTTCCCTGCTCTGCTGCACACGACACATTTATGGCATAATCATGATTAAAACACCACTGGGAACACATTGAAAATGGATTTAAAAAAAAGATCAAATTGGATTTTTAAACCTCTATGATCCAAGCTAACATTTGAGCTACCCTCTACACACAGGGCTCCAGCAGAATTATGGTAATATAACCCAAAATGTGATGTCCACGTAACTGGATACCAGGTCTTAAAAGGTTAAAACTGAAAACAGATTTAAATAAAAAACCAAGTGTTGATTTTACCACTTTGTTTACAGATATTTATCTCCTTAGAAACAGGACACAGTGCGGTTTGAACCAACCTTTTTCTTTGGGGAAAATCCTCCTTTGTCTCTGAAGCTTTGAGCGTCGCTCGATGACAGGATTGATGAAGGTCACCTAAATATTAAGAAAGGTCACTCAGGAACATCACTGATGTACAGGTAGGTTTCTCTAAAGAAGTGCATTTCAATTTGAATACAATTCATTTTCCTTATGCTATAAAATGTTATGCATGCATTAAATTATTATGAAAAAAGATTTGCTTTCATTATTATAAGATTTGATTTCTTTTTTTTTTATATTTTCCTTTATTTGGATGTGCCTCACTTGACTAAAGTTCCAGTGTTGTCAGGAGGTGGAGGTTAAATGTGCGATAGGAGAACATATAAACAACAAAAAAGAACCTCGATGAAGAGGATGCCTTGAGGCTCCAGCTGCAGGCACATGCCATGCCGTCGGTTATCCAGAAAGTCCTCCAGACGCAGGAACTTCACTCCACTCAGTCCTCGCCAGTCCTTCCAGTACACAGCGATTTCAATCTCCCTAGACTGGGTCAGCACACAGAATTCAGACACATTTCTTTGGTATGAAACTACATTTTACATAACTAATTACAAAAGGAAGAATACATACAAAATAAATACAACAATTACTTTAAGGAAAGATTGATAAATGGATTAATCTAAACCAATCCCTAAAAAGAAAATCTACTGAGTTTTAGACACAAGTTGCATTGGAGAGAGGCATCCAGACTGAAGGGGCTAAATGCTCTAAATACAAGTTTAAAGATGACTGGCAAGGGAGCTGGAATGTTTTGACCAAAGCACCAATATTTCACTAAAACTATATAAAAAAATTGTGTCAAGTTAAGAAGAAACACAAAAGGTGTTTGTTATGATTATTTTTTTGGAAGAAGTGTGAGCCACTGACCCGTTCCAGCTCAGTGCTAAAGCTCTGACCCCAGGCATCTTTGCCTTGCTGCCTCCAGTGCGTGCGCCCCACCACTCTGTTGTCCACCTTCAGCACAGCACTGACCTCCGCTGAAAGAGATACGACAGGAAGGAACAGTCTCAGCTGCAATCAGTTACCCATAATGCTGCTTCTAAACAGTTTCTACACCTCAGACAGATTTTTTTTTTAGGCTGTGATTTTGAACTTTAAATTACAGTTTTCTTGTATTTTCTGGAGTCTATTTGTATGCAGTCTCACAATAATTCAGGTTTCTGTCTGAAATCAGAGCTGGCATACATCTGAGACCACCTGTAAGAAGTTCTACAGAATTAAAACTGCATTTGTGACTTAAACAGTTCAAAGCTTTAGTGACTGAAAGATAAGACACTTTAAACCCCTTCTGTGTGAACTAATGTAAACACAGGGAAATGCAGGAAACATAACTTCTAATGTTGGCACAAGTGCTGTTACGGTCATCAGTGATGAATATTGGGAGAAAAAGGGAGAAAAAAGAAAGAAAAAAGAAAATCACAGCATTGATGCTTAGAAACGTAATGCTATGGGAAGACTTGACAGAAAGCCTAAGAACTACCGGTACTTGGTTTTCTGACAATGGAGCAGTAATACATCTAGAGTATTAGGACGCAAACACAGGGCTTGTGAGTGACATATGATGAAGACTTGCATGTTCCGCTGTGCATGAAAAACAAAAGAATCTAGAAATGTTCTGTTTTAAATGTCAAAACACAATTTCAGATTTTTTGTTTTTCAAGCAATAAATCAAGCTCTACTTGAATTAAGTTAATGATCACTGTTTTTATTTAAGCATATGTGATTTAAGTGTCTTTTTTTGTTTTATTTTCTGTTTTTTCTATCTATGCATTTTATCATTTCTGTAACAAGTTAGATCAATCTGTGTGAATTATTTTTTGCTTTGACTACAATGCTTGAAATAAACCAAAATCAATAAAACAATAAATAAAACAATAATAGAGGCGGTTTCCTCATCTGAAGTCTGCCACCATTAAACACACAAGGTCAAACGTTAAGCACAGCCACAAAGTCAGAGACACATGTTAGATACATTCATGGCTATCATATAAGCCTCCCCATCTGGTCTTTAAAACCCTTTTATTCTGAAAAAACCTTTGACCTACTTAAACTATTCTGTTCAATGTGACAGAAAATAAAATAATTTCTAATGAGGTCTGAGTAGTTAGATGGCAAATTTTCATCACTACATAATTTTAATTCTTCTGAAATTTGCTGGTATGACATTTAAATTTCTGTTATTTTAAGGACATTATTTTCTACTTGTGTTATTCTACCATCAAATAATAGTTGGTGTGTTTGCCGAAATAGGAGTCAGAAAGAAAGCTCAGAGTGTTAGCTTACAGGACAGCTCGTCACTCTTGTTCGTCTTGCCGTTGATGCGTCCTGAACCTCTCAGCCTAAAAGACTTTTCATCTGATAAGTTCCTGGAGGAGGTTAGGGCGGAGGTCACATGAGTTCGACCTGGCACCGACTCCACCAGGTCTTGGCAGCCCATTAAACACACCTCTATACGACCTAAAAAAGAACACAGTTTGAGTTCAACAAGACTTCTTAAAGAGTTTTAATCTGCAACGCTTAAGTAGATGTGCTTTCCAGATAAGACAAAAATGTTGCATTTTAAAGATGTTTAAAGATATGAATACATCTGATGATTAAAGTAAACCTGTGAGACTGGCTGGCTTGAAGAAGGTGGATGAGGAGGAAGAGGTTGGAGCTCCGGGCTGTTTGTCTGGAGTGCTGCAGGAGTGGGGGAATCCAGAGGATAGTACTTCTTTAATGGCAGCCTGTGTGGGATGGTCCTGAGGCAGCTCATTTATACGCCTCTCCAGAGACAGTCGCAGCAGATCAACTTTCTGAGAAGACTCCTGCATTCGTTCCTGAGCCTACATTCACAAAATATGAAACAAAAGGGGGGTCTTTATTTATTTTATTTTTTTGTGGGAATTAAATGACATTCACAAAAAAGTGTGCATTTGTAAATTAAAAAGAAGTGCAGGTAAAAAATACTTCTTTTTTTTTGCAAAAGCAGTTTGTTCCTGTGTGAAAACAGATTTTTGGTCACCTTCTATCTCTAAAGAATAACTTAAAATGAAAGAAATATGTTTGATCGTCTGATGTCAAGTGAAGAGATACAATTGAAAACGAGTGTTTAAACGTTATGGGGCTTGTTTCCACATCTAATGATCTACTATGAGTGATTTTGAAGGGCGTCTTGCAAATGCCACATTCACATGCAAAAACCCAGGGCACCCATTTGGGTCAACCCCCATACGGGTGAAGCAGGATTTCTTTGGTTTCTGGGCCTGTAGTAGGTCGTGGAGCGGAGTAACTGCGGCTTAAGAGGAGCGCAGGTTTGTCTTGCAGTTAGCCTAAGCCTTGTGCGACCACCTGAAATGGAATGTTTCATTGTCGTGCATGTGGTGAGTGTATCGTGAAGTATTTGCAAGGATAATGTAATTTACACACACCTATGACAAACGGGTGATGCTGTCGTACGGTGTCCTAGACGGTGACCAGTCATTAGTAAGGGGCGTGCACTGGTTTCCTACTGACTGCACGAGAATGCTGCACACATAGGGTGTACACGTGATACGCAAGATCCTGTCGGATGCCCAGTGGGACGCCCACCCTGTGATTGTTTAATTTCATCATTTCTAACAGCAAGGCTGCAATCACAGGATGACCAAGGATTTTGCAACTTTCACTTGACCAGCACCAGTGAGTTTCCTGCCCAGTGTGCAGGTTTCGGGATGGTTGAAAAAAGAAAAAGAAAAAAAGAAAAATCCTTACCACATGCCTATGTTTCACCTACTTTCCCCTTATGTGTTGTTTAAGTGTTTACTACATCCTGACACCTGCTGCATACCCATAGAAAAACATGCATGAACATTTAGGCTCTACAGGCTCACTGGGTTGTACGATTTAAAATTGCGTGCAGGCCAGCTACGTGCCCTGTACAGGTTTTCCCATTTTTCCACCCCTACAGGCAGTTGGAACTAAGATTGAAGAAACCCCTTTCCACAGTTCTAACAGTGGGTTTTGTATGACGACACACTAACAGTAGTTTTAGTAATAAAAACTGACCAAAAAAGCTCAATAAAAAAACACATTCATTTAAACTCATCTGATTGGCTAGCAGGAGAAGGCCCTTTGATTGGCTGGAGACAGGAGAAAAATGCTGAGTGGTTAATCAGTTCATTTGAAAAAGCTTGAAACTTGAGTTTGTGTCTCCAGATCTGTGTGTGTGAACTTAAAAGAAAAAAAAAAAGCTTGTGTATGTGCCGTTCTGAAGACATGAAAAATATTCCTGAAGACAGAAAATGTCTTGAATCCGTAAATCTCTTATTTACAAATACTTTTTGCAGCTACATATGTTTTTTTTAAAGCAGAGAGCAACTGGTATTGTATAAGCATTTAAAAATATCCTGCATTTTTTTTTACATCACATAACCATGCTTGTGAACACAAGGGGACGTCCTCTGTTGCTGCTTTAAAATGATGACAGTCCCCAGTTATTTTTAGTTATAATAATTCTGTAGTTCTGCTAGAATACGACTGATACTCAGAAGGAAATACCACGTATTTCACTGAGAAAACTAAGTTCCTAAATCATTTAAAAAAAAGATTAATTTATCCTCATTCTATAAAATAACGTTAACACCCTACTCATGATTCTTGTGTTACATTTGAAAACAGAGTTCTCACTCAGCTGGTTTCCTGTGGTTAATGGTGTGATGCAGCAATAAACAAAAGGACACTGACCTCTGCGAGAATGCGGCGGTCCATGACCATTCGTCCATTCATGGTGTGCTTCACCACATTTTTAGCTCCCTCGGCTACGGCCGATTCAATTTTCATGTGGTGCATGAGTTCAGCCACTCTCAGCTCAAGAGGATCAATGATCTCCTTCTCAGGGTGACCTGAGAACAAGAGAAACACACAGCTGCATGAACAACAAGGACACGGACACATTGATTTCTAGTTTGCTACCATAATTAAATTTTTTGTTTTGTAATATGGAAGCTGCTTTAAATGTTGCCACTTTAATGTTCTAGGTTTATTATTCTTTAAACCTGTGTTGCTGTAAGGTTTTTTGTTTGTTTGATCCCTACTTGTGGCCAAATGCTCTGAAAAGGGAATGGGAATAAATTTTAGGAATTTTGTTCTTCCTTTTGTCAAATTGGTTCCAGCAAAAACACACTCGCTTAGCGTTTAGTTTGTGTTTCACTTAGATCCAGGAAGTTTTATCACAAATTTTGTCCCTTCCTTCCCAGTATAGATTCATGCAGGAAACAAAACAAAAAAAACCTGAAAATTAGTCAAGAACCGAGGGGCTAAAATAACACAAGGAGCTCTCATTTGGATCCTACAGAAACAGGGTGTGGAGACGTGTGATGAATTTGTCGGGCTGGAGATTCAAAGATTTGTTCTTGTTGTTGTCGTTTTCACAAGATGTGGAAGTCAATTCCACAAATGACTTTATTATATTAAAATGTAAGAAGACCATCTCTCTTTCAGTTTTTTGCTGCCAATTTCTTTTCAAAAACCTAATTGTCACAGAATAAGACACATTTAACCTTTTTGAGCAGAAAAACAAAATGCTACAAAGAAAAACACTATAATTATACAACTACTGCCCAAAATACATAAAAATAACAAAATATATAAACATCAGCATATGGAAATGAACTTTGAACTACTTTTTTAAACTACTTAAACCCTTCTATTAAATGATAGGAAAGGACTTCTGTTTTAAGTTTCCCCTTTAAATTACTCAATGCTACTTTCACACCGGGCACGTGGGCCACGTTCTTGAACATGCATTTAGACCATGGTGTTCATGCTGAACAAGCAGGGTGGGGCTTCTTCTTTTTTTACTGTTTACTAGCACGCGTCCATCTTTTACAGTTGGAAGAGGCTTGGTGAGAAATGTGGAAGCGGTACAAATCTCATGGATCTTCCTCCAGGCTTTTTCTTTCACAGTTCTATTCCGATATATATGAAAGACTTGGTGTCATAGAATTCCAGCTGGAAACAAACTGAAATTATACATTTGTCCTTCATGATCAATTTTTAAATGGTTGGTACTTCAGTGACTTTAAAGGGACACCATCCATGTGTCACTACCAAATCTGAGTCCATGATTAGTCAAAGTTTCACCTGGTTGAACTTTCAACGTGCGTTCGATGGCCACACATTTCGTACATAGAGCCAGAAAATGGTCAAAGAAACATACGTAATGATGCAAGAGTAAGAGAAGCCCGAAGTGCACATATACGAGCATTCACCTTTTTTTTTAATTGGAGGTGGCCGCTTAAACCAGTGTTGCCGAGGGCAGTATGAATGTAGCTTAAGAAGTAAACATGGCAGAATGTCCCCCATTAAACACTTTTCCAAGAGCAAGCATCTTCATATTTCCTTGTGTTCCTTCCTGCCTTTATTCACAATTATTTGTCACAGAAAGAAACCCAATTCCTAAGACCTAGCAAACTTTTATTGCTCCTTTACTGTAGTTCAGTTAATGAAACTTAATTTTTTTTGCTACTTTCATAAAGACTGCATGGGCAGTTACCGTACTTGATGAGCAATGGTTTCAACGTTAACATTTTTTAAATGCATCTTTGTGTTTAACCAGTGTAACTCATTATGTCTCAAACTGCAAAAATACTGACAACATTTAGATATTGTGTATTCTTGCTTAAATGCCTAAAGTGCTTTTGTGTGTTGACACTGACCTGGTGTGCCCTCTGCGTCTCCGTCTCTGGCTTGGCTGACTTTGACGATCTGCATGCGAAGCAGCTCAATCTTGGTGCGGCTGTCCTGTAACATCTGCTGAGCGGCAGAAAGCATCTTCCTGTCCTGCAATCCAACACAGACACATCAGACAAGCAGTGCATGTGCTTAACCTGACTTCAGATCATAACACAAAGCAGAATGAGAAAATAAATATGAAGAAACGTGTTTAAAAATCAACTCTGATGAAAATGGTGCTTGTGGTGTTTTTAACATGTTCTTATGGCATTTTTGTGATGATGGAGGATATATAAGGAAAATTAATATCAAAATTGCATTTGAGTATTTCTTTATTCAAATCATTGTGAATTAGGAGCAGAGGAAAAAATGCAGTTTGAAAAAGAGCTTATTTGTTTTATAGGAAGGATGCTGATTTTTTCTGCATCAACTGGGTGAGTGTGTGTGTGTGTGGGGGGGCTGCTGTGCGTTATCAGTCTCACCCATAATTCAGAGGCAAATTTCTAGGGAACTACTGCCACCCTGAAAAAACTATGTTTTAGAAAACAGCAGCATTTTTTTTTTTTTTTTTTTTTACAACAAATGGCATGATTATGATAAAAAAGACCACTGGGAATACTTACTTACTACAGATCAAAAGATAACCGGAGTGGAACTTTAACAATCTGTATAAAAAAACTAAGCAGCTCAAAGGTTTTTTTTTTAATAAAAATGTAGAAAATAAAGCAAAGTTTTCAATTACGGAATGTGTTAATTCTCCCCAAAGTCTTTTTTTTTTTAAAAAACAACATGAATTGTCAGCTAGATGGTCAGATAAATGATCTTGATTCTTTGGAAGCCTGAACTCAAGTTCAGTCTCCAGTCTTGGTAAACTCGATTTTCTCCTGACTCCAGGCAGGAATGATGACACTGTGACATATTTTGAACACATGATACACTAAACATTAGGAGAAAATCCTGTAGTACCAGACAAGATTTGCAAATGCCTATTCAAAGTCTGCAGGTGTGTCAATAATTAAGTTCATGCGGTGACTCATCAGGTTGTAGAAGCACCTGCTCCAGCACTGACTATATCCTCCCTTTTTGTTTAACTCTATGGCCTCAGTTTGACTCTTAAATACACAAAACGGAAGTAATTGTGCTTCGGTCAAACTCCTGAAACAACCTTAACCTTAAAAAAAAGTAAACTTTTTCTTCCTCGTTGTTTAATGACACTTAATTAGACAACAATGAATAATGACTCTCAGAGTGATGTTCAGCTAAATCCTCAAATATCATTGCCGATATCCTTCTCCTATGTGTAAACACACCTGAATGCTGCAGACCAGTAAATTGTTGGATTGTTTTTGTTATGAAGGTCTGCACTTTGAAGAAGCTATTAGCTTTCCCTTGTAAATCCTACAGAGCAGTTAAGGTGGATGCAATGCTGTCTGAGACCATAAAGCAGGCAGGCCAAACCTGGTCCTTGAGAGCCACAACCCTGCCTGTTTTCCATCTCCCTCTGGACTGCTTTATGCTGACTACATCAGGTGTGTTCATTCAATCGGGATGTGGAATCGCTTGAGTCAGCTGATCAGCAGCAAGCTGGACAGGGAAAACTGGAAAGTAGGCAGGACTATGGCTCTTGAGGACCAGCTCTGCCATTAAGGGTTTAGTAACAACTAGAACTAGACCCCCAAGTGGGGCTTTAGGGGTGTTTTAAAAGTGAAAATTGATTACATAGACTATTTGAAGTCTCATGAAACAGATAGTGTTAGTATGAGTGCAAAAGTGTATCAAGTACAGTTGCAAATTTTCACCAAGATATTCCAATTCAAATGGAGCTTCACAGATACGACTTCTCGCATGTCATCTGGACAGGTCAAGCTTCTATGACTACTGTCATAAACGTCAGTTCTAACTCATTTGAATGTTTCCCGTGAAGATTGAAACTGGAAGTGAGAAAGCCCTTCATTGGTAATGTGCTCTAGTGAAAGACGGTCCTGCTTCCGTTTAGGAGGCTGACACCTTCCTACCTTCAAGGCTAGAAATGGTTAAGGCCAGGCAGCATGACCTTTAGTTCTGTTGGTACAGGTCAAGATCACAGAGTGCTAACTTCATTTTGAACTGGGTGTGTTTTCTAAACGCTCCATGAATGCAAGTGTTGACTCATTTAGGGGTGTTTCATTTGGGGGTAACTGTTGACTTTAAAGAGTCTGGTTCTGGTTGAGAATTACTTTTTGGAGAGGGAGTGTGAATATGGGTGACCTTCAGAACTGTAGAAACTAGTGAAAGTTGCTAGTAGAGCCAGAGTATAAATAGTGAGGAATGTGTTTAAACCAGAACTACATCCAGCATCAGAATAAACAACAAAAGAAAATATTCACTATTGTTGAGCACGCTTTAAATGTCGGCCATGTGTTGACATGTTTAAATAACTAGAATTATTTTCTCAAAAATATCCAGGATTATGTTCCGATTTAATTGTGCTTGAGCAAAATTAAATTAAAAAGTCCACAATAAAAAAAAAAACTTGTTTTTTTGTTTTTCACATGTCCTAATGATTCAAAGCGAAAACGTTTTTTATTTTTTAATCATAATTAAAAGACCACAGGGAATGATTTTGGATTGATCCGAGTGAGACTTTAAAGACACACTGAGACAGTGAAGTTGGGCTTCCTGGACTCAGCGCTAACATGAGAGGATTTGTTTAACCCCGTCTTCCATAGATTAAGAATATGCCAAGTTTCTAATTGACGGTCCCTAAAATTTTATCACAAATGAAAGAGATTTCTTAGAATAAATCAACAATCACTCGTGTTTTCCCACAGTTTTTACCACAATGCACAAACACAAAACATTCCTTCCTGGTTTGTAAAGAAAGCCTGTCAGGCTGCCATGACATCACAGTGTTGCATAAGAACATTAAGCATTTCACAGAGACAGGAATTACTAAACTGTAGTAATTTTTGAACAGTAAATTTTAAAACTTTGAAGCATAAACGGATGGGTAAAAGTGTAAATCAGTTTATCCAATACTCTGTTACAGTACCTTGAATGAGCCGTTTGAGTAAATCTGAATCATGTTCTCAGCCCCCTGTTTTACTTTGGTTTCCATGGTCAGCTGTTTCTTCAGGGTCTTGATCCGATTGGCTAGCGGTGAAGTGGCCTCGTCCCACTGACAGGACTCGTCTGAGACTTGGCTGTCTACTTTGATCACGGAACCTGCATTAATATATATATACAATCAGATACTCGCAAAACTCACTTTATTTTCCAACTTTGAGGTCAAATTTAAAATCGCATTGCCAAAATAAGTCTGGTTTTAGCCCATTTCCCTCTGCTTTTGTCTATATCCATGCCTAGAACCTCTTTACTCAGTAAAACCACATATAAATCTAAAGTCTAAAATAAAAAATAAACTGACATGATCATAACCTTAAAGTCCCAATCTGATCATCTTTAGATCTTTTGCAAAAGTGTTCCCAGCAGCCGTTTAATTACGATTATGCCGTTCTTAGCCAAATTTTGAAAAAACCTGTCATTTTAGGAAATAATTTCTGCAGAGTGCCAGTAGTTTATTAGAAATTCCCCTCCGAGTGGTAGGCGAGACTGTTATTGTGGAGTAAACGAGTCCCCCCTTCCATCACCCATCTATTTTGACTCTTTCCCACTAGCTTACAGCCCCCCCCCCAACCTATCATTAGCAATATAGGAGCCGTTCAGTTTAGATCCATATACCAGCTCGGATGAGGAAAACAAAGACGCACATGAATCTTTTTGTCTACAAGTGAAGCGGGGCATTGTGGGCCACCAACTATATTCTGCGTCACAATTAAGCTCTTTTGAAACTGCACTTTTTATCTTTTCCCTCTCCTGTGTCAAAATGATTTAAATAAAGACATACTCAGCTTAATCTTCTTCATATATGTCCTCCATTATCAGAAAAAGGTTACAAGAAAAATCCAAAAACACCATTTTCATCTGAGTGCATCTTTAAGCTCTGCTTCCCTGAAAATGATCAGATTCTAATTTGTCATCAGATGTACTTACTTTAATCACACCAGCTTTAAACTTCTAAGCATTTTAAATTACCTCACTTGAACTAATATGAATGTTTGCATTTGTAACTTGTAATCCTTTTTATCCTAATTTTTTAACTGTATTTATAATATTTACTCAAGTAATTAGAAGCACAAATGAACCAAGGCAGTTTCTAAGTGTAGGTTACCTGTTGCGCTTTCCTTCTCTGCAGTCATGGACCTCGCGTTCAGCTCCTGTAGTTTCAAGTGCAACTTCTCCAGCTTGCGACTTGAAACCTTCAGTTGACCCTCAACATCCGCTGCATTCCTGCGACTAGTGACGGCTCTCTTGAGTCTCTCAGCCGCCTCCTTGATCTTCAGCTCCCGCTGGATCTCTTGCCTGATGGACGTGCGCGCATCCTCCAATCGCTGCTGAACCTCTGGGTCCAGAATATCCCACTCCTCCAAGCACTGCAGGTTGCAGTTCTAAGGGACAAAGCAGCAGGTAAACGTCATCCATTCACACTCAACAACATAGTGCATCATGCCTTTCTGTTTATTATGCAAAATTTAAATAGAATGAATGATGTAGGCTGGGTTGTTGTTGTTTTTTTTGTTATTTTTTTTTTTTTTTTGGGGGGGGGGGGGGGGTTTGAACAACTATTGAGTAAAATCTAGGAGATTTTAAGAGAAATTTGCAGCAGTCAGACAGCAGATTGCGCCACATTAGTCTGAAGCTGCGTTCACACCAACCTCCGCCACACGCGTTCAAGCAACCCCTTCCATATAAACAGTAGGAAAAAGAAGAAGTAGCCCCTTCCTGCTTGTCCAGCGTGAACACCATGGGCTAAATGCACGTTTAAGAATCAGCGTTTTGTGGATTTTTGAACGCATAAAAACGTGATGTGAAACTAGCTTGAGATATGATTTATGTTTGGACATTAATATGAATATGTATTAAACTTAAGGGTATTTCAGGTGATTGTAAAGCTGGCTTCATCTGTCTGCAGCACAGAGGCTAAAAGCAGCTCAACTCTGTCTGTTTCTGACCTGAGGTTCCACCAGTTGATTTACTTCTGGTCTCAGAGCCCTGCTGGTTTGAAAGCAAGCGTATTTAATGGACTTCTGTAGGTAACAGTGACCAGGGATTTGAAGAGGAGCCGTGTCGTCGCAATTCTGGTTAAACCTCAAAGCACTAACACTGACAGCCAGCATTTGTCTAACAATCCATTTCAAAAGACTGGAGTCAATATATTTTCCAAACTCACTGGAACCAGTCCCGTCAACTGTTGGGCGATGACGGGATACACCCTGGACAGGTTGCCATTCAAACACTAACAGACACACCTAGGGACTATTTGGAATCACCAAGCAACTTAAGAAGCTTGTTTTTGGACTGTGGGAGGAAACCGGAGTCCCCAGAGAAAACCCACGCAGGCGCGGGGAGAACATGAGAACTCTACACAGAGAGGAGGGATTTGAACCAGGGCCTTCTTGCTGCAAGGCACGAGTGCTCACCATTACACCACATGCAGTGACTGAAGTCAGACCGGATCAAATGAAGAAGCACCCATCTCTGAACATCAAGTCCTGCTATTGAATAAAGCTGTTCTAGTTACAGCTGTACTATCTCAATTAAAAGTCAGAGCATAAATAAATAAAAGGTCAAGACAAGGATTAGTCTGTATGCCAGTAGAATACAGCTTTGCATTTTCATTGAACAACAGAAAACACGTGTTGCATTCATATCTTTATTATCGTTTATCTGAGGAGGATTTGACTTCTTAAAAATGTACTTGTTCTCTAGACACTGTTGGAAGAAATTTAAGGCTCAAGGGCTGGAAAAGCAGCTAAAACTCATACTACACAATAATACTTTCAAGTACTCTAGAGATATTAATCAAATCCAAAAGGTATTAAAATCTTCAGGACTAAATAAAATTTTTAAGTTAGGTTTAAATAATTGTTTGGAACTTATTACCACCAGGTGGGCGAGAAAATAATACATTTTGAAACCTAATATAAAATCTCATAACAATAACACGGATATGATTAGTAAAGGCTAAAAATGAACAACATTAAATCACATTAACCTACTCAAGTAAAAGTAAAGCAGGATGTTTTTTCTAAAAGGTACTGATGCAACTAAATATAACCAATTATTACCAGATTCTGCTTTTGATGACTTGGGGAAGAATAGAAAACTGTTCTTTGGGTACAAAGCCTTGACTTGCATTGACTTGAATAATGGAAAGTATGTTTAAGTTGGATAACAGCGGACTGAGCCCCGAAGGACTCCAATTACCATAAGGAAGCACTAGAATATCTGATCAACTGCAGGAACAACACAAGACAGAATCTAACTCAACTAATCCAGACTCAGTAAGAGCACCTGGAAATGGCAAACAACACTTTGATGGATCACCTTTATTATGGAAGTAAAACAAAAGGTTGACAGAGTAATGGAAAGTAGAAGATCTTTATCCAGCAAACGTACCCAAATGATTAGATTTAGACATTATTTTAAAGATACTGCCTGTCTGCATCAAATAATGAGAGATAATAAAAGCAAATAATAATTCCGAACTAACAATTTAAAAAACACATTCAATAAATGTTGTTTTATGTCCTGCAGTGGATGGTGAAACAGGTGAGTGACAACTACAATCAGAGGGGTGTCAAAGTCAAAACCAAGACAAACAGGAAAATCTGGTGATACTTTAAAGGTTTAACTGTGGTTGAAAAAACCCGAAAGACGGCCAACTCAGCTTCATGTGAACCCGAGGAGACCAAAATCCAGGTTTCCTTAAAGCGTGTCTCTTACCTGTGGAGCTGCACCTGACATGATGGAGGTTTGACCCTCCCGGGGACCCTTCCCTGATCAAAAATGGTGAGCAAAAGCTTCCGTGAGCCTCAGGAAAGTCACCGTCACATGGGAAGAATTACATCGACCGAGCAGCGTCCCGGGCGAGCTCCACCTGAGCTCATATCAAAACAAATCTAACCAAATGTTTGAACCCACTTAAGCTGACTCAAGAACGGTCTGACGTCACTCTGCGGCGATTGGTGGACAACTGTTACAGCGACGGTGAAAGAACCAATCAGAGGCAGCGGTCTGGCGCACCTGCCCAGGTAAGCTTGGCATTGTCCCCGTGAGCTCGTCTTTCCAGCAGTAGGAACATTTCCTCATGTCTTGAGAATCACCTGACTAACCAAGGCGTGCCGTGACTGAACGTGGGCGGAGTTAAACGCGTTGAGACACGCCCACTGTACGTGATTTATCGTCCCAGTAAAGGTTGTCTTTCAAAAATATTACCGCTGAGGTCTGTTTTAAAAATGAAACCAACTTTTCCTGTCCAACAAAATGCCTTCAGCTCTCATCTGATCACTCAGTTGTTGGACAGAAAAAGTTAGGAAGAGAAAAATAATAACACAAAAATAAAGATGAAACCAACTTTTAGGGTATCCAGAATGAACTTTTTGGATTTGCAAGTACTTGTATTAGTTAATCTTTATGTAACATACTTTACATAAATATACCCTTAGCAAAAAAAAAAAAGTTTATTTCAATAAATATACTTGACTATAAGTTTAGCTTGTACACTGTAGACCTGGTATGTGCAGTGTACTGGTATAGAATATACTAACAAGAGTTTACTAACTAACTAACTAACTACTTCTTCAGACTATATTGGAACCGTTGAAGTTTACAATATATAGATAGTATATAAAAAGTGAACTTCAAGCATGCGTCAAGTACACTCAAATAGAATTTCTTTTTGTAAAGGTTGAGATGTATCTTAATTGTGCAGTTAATCTAAAATTAAATATTTATTTGGTTTTATTTAGACAGTCTCCAGAAAACAACCCTACAAAGAAAAAAATATTTTAGAAAACATGTCAGCTGCTAGGAGTAAGAATTTTAAACTCTATCAAAGATTTTGCATTTCAAAAAAATTGTCCCCTTAGCAAAAGGGCGAATATCACATACATTCTGGACAAGTCGCCAATCAAACTTTAAATAATTTGAATATAAAACAATGCCATCAGCTGAAAAGTAAAACTAACTAGTATTTCTGCTCTATTTCTCTTTTGCAGGGAATTCTTTTGCCCTGCATCACAAGATATTTGAAACCAAACACTTCATGGAGGACGAAAACAATTTGGGTTGACATTAACCCTTGTGCTATCCTAGGCACTTTAATGTTGGGAGTTGGGTCATCTAGACCCACTAGACAGTGTGCTGAATCTTTTTTCTTTAATGATTTGTGATCTTCACTGGTGTCCATGGATTACATGAAATCTTTCCACCTTTGTCAAGGTAGGGAGAACACGTCAATGTAAGGGTGGGGTCATCTTAGATAGCACAAGGGTTAAAACCATTACAATGGGAACTCTCAGGACAATGCACAACAAGGGAGGGAAAGAAGTCGGTGACTGCAACTCAACCAGATTATTGTACATGTCAATCATAGGTTTGTGTGAAGCTTACATTTGACAAAAATGCAAAACTTGGCTCTCCATGACTGGTTCTGCACAAGAAAAATAGAATGTCTTTAAAGCTTCAGCTGCTGTTTGTTAAATTGCCAATATTATTAAATATGTTTATTTATATGATTTTTAAACACCAGACACTATCAATTATACTGATGATAGTTAAAATAATATAAATCAATAAATATATAATGAAATTAGTAGAGATTTACGATACTGTTGTTTTGTTGCGCTCATAACTACATTATCATCCAGTCCACTCGGGGGCAGTAGAGTTCACTGCTGACGTTTGTCGAGGCGCTGAAGAAGGGAAACGAGCGTGCAAGGTTGCGTCGGTTTCTTTTTGTTGTGGGCTGACAGCTTCGCACTTTGCATTAAGGGAAGACAACGTTAGTCGAACAAAAGGGCATTTTCAACTGACTTGGTCGTAAGGTGTAACAGGAAACGATCAACCATGTCGGCAAAAGCCAGCAGGAAGGAGAATTCCAATCACGACGCTGCGGACGAGACCTCTGGTAAAGGAATGGCGGTTATCATGATGCACAACGCCATTTTCATGTGTTATCGTCATTTGAATTCCCCGTTCTGATGTCTGCATATAGACTTGTTCTTTTGTGAAGTGCAGGGGTTTGTTTTAATTTTTCATACGCAGGCTGGTAGGTGTATCTTGAGCGGGGCATTTTCAGAGTTGTAGCGTGGGCTAATCCTACATCCTGCGTTAGATGTTAGCTAGCGTGTAGCTTAGATTAGCTTCGCGCGTCATGCAGCGTGAGGCGGTAGCATGCTAACCGCACACGAGCTAGCCACAAGCCGGAGTTGTGACCGGAGAATGTTAGTATTTTTTGCACAGCGTCGCTTTACATGTCTAGTTGTTTAGAAGTGGTTATTTGAGTTCTCTCATTATGTTATCCCCGTCAATACAAACTAAGGCACAGGGAGGGAGACATTCTAACCAGTATCGTAGCGTCTATTTTCCGAAGAACACTTTATATTTACGTGAGGTAGAATGTGTTTTATGTCTTTTATGTAAACACATTTTTAATTTTTGACTTCTGCAGTGAAGTAAAGTTTAGTTAATCTTCAGCGTGTTTTTGAGTCTAGGTGGCGGCGTGGACCGTGTGTCGCAACGTTAAAAGCTTATTCAAACGATACCGCCTTAGGGACAACAGGAAGCCGTAAGAGAGCGAAGGATTTGACCGCGGTTTAGGGCAGAAATCCACGCCAGCGTTTTTCTTCTTTGATCTTTATTCCACTATAACTTTATTTTTGATGTTTTTTTTAAATCCACATAATGAATAATCAAAATTTTTTAATGTGTGTGTGACATTGTGTTTTAACATCTTAGAGTTTTTCTCATAATGGAGGATTTACGGTCAAAACCTGCAATAAATAAAAAAGCCTATTTGTGATTCAGAAGTTATAGTCTGCGGCGCTACAAGTCCCCCTGCTCCGCTCTATTCTGTATGTATGTCTGCTTTTCTTTTCTGAGCTGGAATCTGGATCTGAATTGTACAGGCGGATAGCTTCAATATATGGATCAGGATTGTTGTTGCACTATTAGTTTTAGGTTGGGGTTGTAAGAAGCTGTAAGCTAGTAGTGGGAGAGTGTAAACAGATGGGTGATGGGAAGGGGGGACTGGTTTACGCCACACTACTGGTTCCGCCCATAACTCAGAAGTGAATTTCTAATGAACTGCCACTCTACGGGTACTTTGTCCTAAAAAAACAACACAGGGTTTTTTCATTTTGCCCAAAAATTGCAGAATCATAATTAAGACCATGGGAACACTATTAAAATAAATAAAAAAATATAATCGGAGTGGCCCTTTATATTATGATTCAAGATGCGATTCCCCCTCTGTATTTTTAGAGAACGCTAAACCCGAATGAGGGTGTATTATTTGGGACACCAACAACCCCTCAGCCCCCTAGAGAGGTTTACAAATTACATCAATGAATAATTTAATACGATCATCCAGATTTATCCAAAATCTATTTAGCAAGTTTGGTCTTGTATACTTTAGGTGTTTTGGTACTTGTCTTTGAAAGTTTGACACAGATCATTTCAAGTCTTGTTGTCTTTCCAGAAAAAGAGCAGCAGGAAGCAATCGAACACATTGATGAAGTACAGAATGAAATTGACAGGTGAGTTTAAATGTTTAAAATTAATAATAAAGAAACAAATGTGTATTCTTCTGACTCGTTTGTATTCTCTGCCCACCAGACTGAACGAACAGGCTAGCGAAGAAATATTAAAAGTAGAGCAGAAATACAACAAATTACGGCAGCCATTTTTTCAAAAGAGATCAGAACTCATCGCCAAAATCCCGAACTTCTGGGTCACGACATTTGTCAACCATCCACAAGGTACATTTAACATATTTATTTGTTTATTTAAATCAAATTTGATCAAATCTGAAATCTATTTTACAATAGTTGTATGAATTTATTTACTGTTTTAATTATTCTGATATTTATTTTTCTGGTAGTTTCCGCTCTTCTGGGGGAGGATGATGAGGAAGCACTCCATTACTTGTCGAAGGTTGAGGTCACAGAGTTTGAAGACATTAAGTCTGGATATAGAATAGATTTTGTAAGTTTCCCATCTCACTTTGATTTTGCACTTTTGGTCTGAAATTCTAAGACATTTGTTTGTTTGTTTTTGTTTTTTTGTAGTGTTTTGATGAGAATCCGTACTTTGAGAACAAAACCCTTTCCAAAGAGTTTAATGTGAACGAGGGTGGAGATCCCATTTCCAAATCCACTGAGATCAAATGGAAAACTGGAAAGGTGGGTTTGCAGCACCCTAATGCTAACTTGACATAATATAGTGCTTGGCTTTGTTCAGTTTGTTATTTGAAAGCAGCAAAAAATCAATATCTATTGATGCAATGAACCATGATTTGACTCCTCAGGATCTGACAAAACGTTCAGGGCAGACATCAAACAAAGCTGGGAAAAAGAGGCAGCACGAGGAGCCGGAGAGCTTCTTCACTTGGTTTACCGACCACTCAGACGCAGGAGCTGATGAGTTGGGAGAGGTGATCAAGGATGACATCTGGCCTAACCCACTGCAGTACTATCTGGTGAGATGAAGCTAATGTCTGCCTTTAGGTTCAAATGATTTCACACTTTCACCAGCTTTGATTAGCTTTCACACACAGGGTTCATTTATTGCAAGAGTCAAGTTCTAGAAATCTGCAATAAGTGAAATCCGTACAGTGCCATTATGAATTTTTTTCAGGTTGTAAAATTCCTCACTCCTCACAGGCATGAACATTGTCACATCTTCTCTCTCGTTTAAACTCTGAGTTCAAACCTTTATGGCTAAATTAGTCCAGTATTATAGAACAGGGTTCCTGCAGGGTCTTAAAAAGTCCTAAAAGCCTTGAATTTCGAAATGATGCCTTAAAAAACATTTAAAAACTCTTAAATGTTGATATCTTGGTCATATTCCATGATATATTCCAGTTTAAAAACGTTTACTTTGTGGTCTAAAGTTTTATTTTTTAACCACAAATATACAATTAAAGCACGTTAGGCACTATCATTTAAATTAAATCAGCAGTTGGCAACTGCTGATTTAAAAAAAAAAAAAATAAACAAAAAAGGGGGGACACAGCTGTTACGGTCCGGTACTGCGTACCGTTATATGATCTGCGCACGACTGTGCGCAAAAATATTGGAAATATTGGATTGAAGTCCGTCTGTTCTCATGTTATCCGCTAAATCCCTAAACAAACACACTTGCATGCACATCTTACATGGTACGTTAGATTTGTCTCAAATTCCCATTCAAAGAGTCATATTTCTGTGCAAGTTGGAGGTTACATTGCAACAGGAAAAGAAAAACAATAAATGATTCTTACAGTTTTCTTAGCACTATTGTGATTGATAGTCCAGGATAAAACCTAATGCAATGGTAGAAGTGAAAAATGCGGAAAAGAAATTAATTTATATTTGAAAAAGTTTTTGAGAAAAGAACAATGCAGGGAAGATTGTTGAAGACATGACTGTTTTAAACTGAGATTCATCAACTAATTATCTACTTAACTCAAATAACCTGATTGCAAGTGATGATTATGTACAAGCTAAAGTTAACAAAGATGAAAAAGCAGGTACATTTTCTGCAGTTATTGAGTTCTTTCGTACAATAATCAATTAAAATGGTTAATCCACAAAGCCCCGTCTACATTTTTATTTACAGTCGGGATTTGTTATCATCTGCGTTTATCTGCATTAATGGTGTAACAATTCAATTTAACAACCATTTGATTTATATTATAATTCGTGGCTGTAGGTACAATTCTTTGTCGATATTTTTTTCATTTTAAATGAACCGATTTGATCCGAACATCTTTAGCCAAAACTTCAACCAGTGTGGCTCAGAAAGAAATTCCTGGTACTGAACAGTGCAGGTGAAGTTTTCCAGATTCCTTGGATTTCTGGCAAGATCAAGTGTAAATTAAATATGTGTGCAAACAAACTTATCAACAAATATCAGTGTTGGGTAAATTAGGTTTAAAGAGTAATTGATTACTGTAGTTACTGGATGAAGCGGTAACCTACTTTACTCATTCCCCAGTTTAAGACGTAAGTCACTAATAACATTTTTCCACTCACATTCAAAGATTGATTGACAATGTTACCAGGCAACCAGGATAGAGAACAAAAAAAGGGCAAATCTGCACCCAAAAAATCTGTAAACAATGAGACTGCAAAGGGAGAGACCAATTTATGGCTCTTTCTCTGAAACAAAACTAAATCAGACCAGACTGCCTAAAAATGAACCCTGCAGTTCCTTCATCTGCCCACTTGGGGACAGTAAAGTAGCTCTGACAAGCAAATGAAATAGACGCCATTATTCTAATCAGTTTTTTTATTGAGATGTGCCTCCATCTCCTCACTACACCACACTGCGTATGTACCAGACACTTTCAGGCTTTATGATTCATTGTTTTTCAAATTCATTTCCTTCTTTCAGTTTTATCTGTTCATTTACAGAACAGCCAGTTTAAAACACACAGACAAAAACATCCTGGTATATCTGCTTTTTTTTTATAGTAATTTTAAATCAAGATCACGACTGTCTCAAATGATTTATGAATGTTAGAATTCGACTTGCGTTACCTGCAGTTCACTGGCCTCTACAAAGGTTGTGTTGAGATGGCTCCAATAGTGTTGGGTTACTGTAGTGCTGCCAAGACGATACTGCTCAGCTTGATCAAGTTAATAAACATTTCAAAGGTGATTTGTTTCTCAAATGGATTTTGGTCTCCCTTTGTGCGGCATTTTGTGTTGATTTGGTCGACTTTATGTTTGTTGTTTCTTGTTGCTCTAATTAAGTAGCTCACTAAGCGGAAAAGCTTTAAGAGCATTTGATGATACTTTTTCTGTTTTCAGGTCCCAGACATGGAGGACGAAGAGGGTGACGGTGATGATGATGACGATGATGAGGAGGGTCTGGAAGATATTGATGAGGGGGAAGAAGAAGGGGGTGAAGATGATGATGGTGAAGGCGATGATGGTGAGGTAAGGAAAATGAAACCCGGTGTGGCGTTCAGGAACATCAGGTCACCAATGAGCAACATGATAAGACTATGAACCTTTTCACAGTTTTCTGTTAAAGGAAGGGAAATTATCATATTGGCTTTATTGTTAACCCTTTCCACATAATTACAGGGGACGTCATCCATACATCTCTACCAAATCAGAGTCCCTGATTGGTCAGAGTTCATCCTGGTTTAACTAGCAATGCGCATTTAACAGCTGCACGTTTATAGCCAGAGAATGGTCTTGATTAATTACATAAACTTTTCATTGGAAGTGTCCACTTGACCCCTGAACTTAGCTTCATGGTTTGTCAAAAACTGGCGACAAATCCGATGATAAAGTGTCAAACATTTGGTGAAAACACAGCTTGAGCCCAACTTCTCTTCTTTTTTCTTTTTTTCAGGATGACGGAGATGAAGATTGAAGATTTAGTCTAAAACTTTCCTGTTGTCCCTCCGGGGTTATTCTACAGGCTTGGGGAGCAAAATGTATTATTTAGGGTGGGTGGGGTTTTGTATTTAAATAGGAGAAAGAAAAAGGAAAAAAAGAATTTGTTGTCTCTCACCTGAAGTTTTTGTCAGGCTGTTTGTCTGTCGCCGCTGCGACAGCCTGTTTGAAAATGTCCAGACGCAGCAGGGCTGAGAGATGGAAAGGACGCTTCAAAAATCTCAACTGTCATCCTTCTCTCTTCATTTTACAAAGACATGCAAAACATTAAAGGTAAAAATGTAGCATTCTGCACATCATCCTACGTAGATCTAATGTACCAACAAAAGCAATTTGTATGTACAATAAAAAATCATTTCTGTTCAAGTTAAGATAAGCCATGGTGCAGTGATAAATGAATCATAGCATCCTTAGCAACTTTTCTAAATATATATACATATATATGTATATGTCCAATGGTGGAGAAAACCAGGAATTAATGGCTATATTTTCCTTTTGTGATTTCTTGTACTAATGGAACTGATTTTAACAAAGCACCAGCTTGTTCTTTGGCTTTCCTAAATGTTTTGTTCACAACTATCCTTGCTCTTTTTCAACACAACTAGTTTTTTTTTTTTAATAAAGATTCAATCTAGTTTTTCAGCCCCTGAAATTGAAATGTTTTTTGTTCCAGTGAAACCTGAATATTTTAGAGCGTCTGTGTAATATTTCATCATGGGATACAGTAGTCTGCAACATTTCTCCTGCTCCACTGGAATTGTGTTCACATAAACATTAAGTGTACCTGTTGCTTTGTTACAATAAATGCAAACACTTTTTTATTATTATTTTGGAGTCCCATTTTAGTGTTGATCATTTTTAAGGAGTGTTTTTCATGTTTATCATTTGTAGCTCTTAGAATGGAGTGATAGCTTGACAACACAATAAAATCTTATTATTTTTTTTTTTTGTCAAGTTTGGTGGATGTTATTAGCTCTGATCTGTGCATGTGTAAAGATCTATTGAGTAGAGTAAAGCCCGTCTGGTTTAAGTTTGTTTAAAAGTAAAAATTGTGGCTTTTTTTTTTAAATGTTTTTTTCTCTACCTTTGACTGATTATGGACTCACAAAAAGCATTGATGAAAGAATGAGGAAAATGTTTGTCACCCCACATGCTAGGGCATTAGGATATGATGTTTAATTCATGTCTTTTCTATAGCAATCTGCTTCTATTCTTGTTACTTCATGACAAAGATGACTTTATTTGTAACCTGAATAATAGATGCCTCCAAACCAGATTACAAGCTGTTTGTTTGAATTTTGTCAGATGCTGTAAATAAACTTCTACAGTGAAATGCAGATTGCTGTCGGATCCTCATTAGAGGTTAGGAATGCGTCAAAGATCATTTTGAGATCATTCAGGTCAGAGTAACTCAATATTTGCAGACAAACCAGTTATTTTTGCTAAAGAAAAACTTCAAAACAAAAATGTGTTTTTTGTTCAATTTAGTTACTTCCTTCTAAGAAAACCTTTACACTAATTGAATCAAGATATTTGGATTTCTTTATATATGTTAACGTTGTGTTTCCTAAAAAAATAAATTTTTCATCCATACGTCTACTTGTCATCCCAGAACAGGTTGCGGAGTCTAAGCAAACTATTAACATTTTTCCATGAAGGCTTTTTTTCTCTCTGTATAAAAGAAATATTTTTTTGTTTTTTTAGCATTAGAACATTTCTTGTGTCATTTACATAAAGAGTTAAGCAAAAGTCTTGAGTACCTTCATTCTCATCTTTTAATACCAGTTTTATTGGTAATTTATTGGATGGAAATTTAATGAATCCCAATATATGAATGTTTTATGCATTCATAACTTTTATCTGTGTTACAATTTAGTTTTTATTTTAATAACTGATTTGCAAGAAGAAAGGTTCTGGATATTTATGCTTTTATTAATAATTAATTTTATGTATGATATGGATAGATAAAATCCAAGGTCTATGGTTCTTCATAGAACCACCAAGGAAGTTTCGTTGACCTTTGACCTTGGGAAGAGGTGGCCATCTTGAATTAAAAAATAAAAAGCACCTTTAGTACCAGATTCAAACCAAAACTCGTCCTAGGGATTTTTATCAATCATCTTTAAACTGTGGCCCCAGTAAAAATGACCTCTATTTTGACCAACACCAGCAGGCCAAGGTATTTACAAAACTTAACCTTCGTAATGCTTATCACTTGGTTAGAAACAGGGATATGGAAGCGATTCTGTAGCATTAATAAAAAGCAAAGTCAAAACCAGAAATGCTTTTTCATTTTCAAAATGAAGCTGCATGTTGACAAATGGTATGACTCAGGAGATACCACTTGGACAGGTATGACTGTTTTGTAACTGTATCTGTTATTAGTGACCTGAAGGAGGCGCTGTTTTACTCTGGATGTTGGAGCAAGCTTTCTGTTCGGTCCTGTTAATAAAGTCAAGCCGGTGAATGGCTAAAGAGAGACGTGGCTGCCCGTCGTAATTTCTTCATAATTATTCCGCTGCAGGTAGGCAAAAGGTGTAAGCCTACACTGAGGAACTAAACCTGCTAACAGGTTATGGGCCCAGAGACACAGCATGGAGCTTGCAGACGGAAAGCGTACTTTTGGGTTGGCACAAGGCAGAGGGGATGCACAGGTATGTCTCCTGGACAGTAAAGGGCGCCGCTGTACAGTGACGTTGAAGAACGCCCTCTACATCCCCTCATTCCCACAAGAACTCTTCTCGGTGAAGTGTGCAACTGCTAATGGTGCCAAGGTACACTTTGATGAAGGTAAAGATGTTCTTGAGGTGCCTGATGGCACCAAATTTACCATTCATGTGTTTAAAAGGATGTACTACTTACAGACAGATTTTGGTGAAAATGATGTTTGTAATGTCAGTTATGATATCCAAACCTGGCACGAGATCATGGGTCACTGCAACTACGAAGACATACTGCGATTGCAGGATGTAACAGTCGGCATGCACATTAAAGGTGCAAAACGTAAGCCTGATAAAGAATGTGATGTATGCATAAAAGGAAAGTTCACCCGAACGACAAACAGAAATCCAACTGACAAAGTTAAGACACAACTTGAACTTGTGAACACAGATCTAGCCGGTCCAGTAAACAATGAATCAATAGATGGTTTCAAGTATATGCAGTCTTTTACAGATGTGTATACAGGGGCTGTTTTTGTTTACTTCCTGAAAGCAAAAAGTGATGCAACTCAAGCCACTGAGAAGTTTCTGGCTGATGTAGCACCTTATGGTACTGTGAAATGCATTCGGTCAGACAATGGGACTGAGTTCACCAGTAAAGAGTTCCAGACGCTACTGAGGAAGAACAAAATCAGACATGAGATGTCCTGCCCATATTCCCCACACCAGAATGGGGTAGCAGAGAGGGAAGGGCGCACCCTTTTTGAGATGGCTCGGTGTAAGCTTATTGACAGTAATCTGCCTAAGAGCCTTTGGCATTATGCCATTCAGGAGGCAGCTTACACCAGGAATCGATGCTTTAATAAGCACACGGGTACTACCCCTATACAGCTCTGACAGGTAAAAGGTGTGATCTGGCAAAGATGCATAAGTTCTGATCAGTGTGTTATGCCTACCAACAAGATAGGGGTAAACTAGACTCCAAGTGTGAAAAAGGGCTCTTCGTAGGACATGATAAAGGCAGTCCAGCTTTTCTGGTCTATTATCCCAGTACAGGGAAAGTACAAAAGCACAGACTGGTGAAATTCATCACAAAGACAACCTGTGAGAACGAGACCCAGACTCAGGAGCTAGATGTTGACTCCTTAGGAGACTGTGAGGAGAGAGAGGCACTGCAGCCCAGTTGCCCCATCACAGATGAACAGACAGATGATCTACAGTCACCAGAAAATGACGCAGAAGAACACCCTAGAGTGATGACACAGGTTTCGAGCAGTAGGAAATACCCCACCAGAGAACGTAAACCCCCGGGGTATCTGAAAGATTATATTCAGGGAGATGCCAAGGAGGAAGACAGTATGCTCACTAGCATAGACTACTGCTACCGAACAGTTTGTGGTGTGCCACTAACCTTTAAAGAAGCTATGTCATCGACAGAATCAGGAAAGTGGAAGAGAGCTATGGATGAAGAGATCAAATCCTTAGAGGATAATCAGACTTTTACCCTGACTACATTGCCAGAAGGCAGAAAGACAGTGGGAGGTAGGTGGGTGTACTCCATTAAGGAGAACAATGATGGACATGAACAATACAAGGCCAGATTTGTGGCTAAAGGATATAGTCAGAGGGCCGGGATTGATTTTGGCGAGACATTCTCACCTACAGCTAATCTGACCAGTGTACGTGTTGTGATGCAGAAGGCAGCCCAAGACAACCTAACATTACACCAGATGGATGTCAAAACAGCTTATCTGCATGCACCCATCGATCGAGACATTTACATGGAGCAACCTGAAGGTTACGAAAAAGGGGAAGGAAACCTGGTGTGTAAGCTAAAAAAAATCCATCTATGGTCTGAAACAGTCGGGGCGCAATTGGAATGAGATGCTTCACACATGTCTGACAGATAACAATTTTACTCAGAACCCAGCAGACCACTGTGTCTATACAAAAGAGTCGAAACAGGGAGAAAAGGTAATAATCGTCATCTGGGTGGATGATCTTATCCTTGCAGCCAGTAACATCAAAAGTCTAAACCAGGTGAAGGCGTTACTTTCCACCAGGTTTAAGATGAAGGATCTTGGTCAATTAAAACACTTTCTAGGCATAGACTTCAGCCAATCTGATGGCTGTGTAAAAATGTCTCAAGAGAGGTATGTTGAAAGGATCCTGAAGCGCTTTGACATGCAGGAGTGTAGAACAAGGGAGACTCCATGTGACCAAAAGCTAAATTATTCGGAGGACGCACCTAAAATGGCAGATGTTAAAACATACAGAGAGGCTGTTGGCAGCCTTATCTATCTGGCCACCTCCACAAGACCTGATTTATGTTTTGTGGTAAGCAAACTCTCACAACATTTTGCTGATCCCACAGATGAGCATTGGGTTACAGTCAAACACGTTTTGCGTTACCTCAGAGGGACTGCTAACAAACAACTTTGTTTCCGAAAAAGCAGTGAGGGCCTGGGTCTTCAGGCATATAGCGACGCAGACTGGGGGGCAGACACCAGTGATAGGCGGAGTACGACCGGTTACTGCGTAACTATGAGCAAAGACAGCTCATTGATCTCGTGGAAGACCAAAAAGCAACCAACAGTAGCCCTATCTACTTGTGAAGCCGAGTACATGGCTCTCGCCCTAACAATTCAGGAGTGTATCTATTTGGAACAGCTGCTGAAAGGCATGGATACACATGAGTATTTGAAATCTGTGGTTTATGAAGACAACCAGGGGACCATTGCACTTGTCAGAAACCCAGTGAACAGACAAAGATGCAAACACGTGGACATAAAATATCACTTTATCAGGTCCACCATAAGAGATGGGAAGATATCACTTGTCTACTGCCCCACAGAAGACATGGTCGCAGATGTTATGACTAAACCTGTCACTAAACTGAAGTTGATGAGGTTTTCACAGATCATGTTTGGTGAATAAGTGTTTTGACATTTAAGTGATTTGATTTGTTTATTTTTGTTTTATTTGACAATGTTAATGTACAGTCTACAAGTCATTCATAAGTGGGAGTGTTGACAAATGGTATGACTCAGGAGATACCACTTGGACAGGTGTGACTGTTTTGTAACTGTATCTGTTATTAGTGACCTGAAGGAGGCGCTGTTTTACTCTGGATGTTGGAGCAAGCTTTCTGTTCGGTCCTGTTAATAAAGTCAAGCCGGTGAATGGCTAAAGAGAGACGTGGCTGCCCGTCGTAATTTCTTCATAATTATTCCGCTGCAGGTAGGCAAAAGGTGTAAGCCTACACTGAGGAACTAAACCTGCTAACACTGCAGCTTTGACTCAAAAATAAAATGAAAAAGCAATCCACCAAAATGCTTTTTTATTTCCTTCCTCAACACAGCTTAGTCTGTCACTTAATTAAAATGAAAATGGTATTTGACATTTCATTTTCAAGACGTTCCATGGTAAATGTGTATCAAAATTCCTTTAGAAATGTTTAATTTGACATTTAAAATGGATTAATAGAAATGCTTTTAAATTTTCAAAATGAAGCTGCATATTTTGACCAAAATTAAAAAGAAAAAGCAATACAGTGATCCCTTGCTATAACGCGGTTTACTTTTCACGGTTTCGCTACTTCACGGATTTGCATCGTGCATTGTGTTCTGCATTCTGATTGGCTAAAAAGTCACTCCGCTTCTTCTCTACCTGTGCGTCAATAACGCTGCAGTTTAATATGTACACGTACGTAAAACAGCTTGCCAAATTTACATTACGCAGGTGCAAATCATCTTTGAAATTTCGAGTTTCTCAAAACCCATAGAAAAAAGAGCGACTTCAACTGCCAATCATTATGTTCTTCTCCCGATCAAACACACCTGCACTGCGGGCTTCAAATGAAGAAAACACTGCAGGATGCAGCGGCTCAGTCTGTAGAGGAGTGAAATACACCTGAGTCACTATTTGTCCCACTGTACTTTGTATTTTTTCAGAATCATTTTAAATTTCCTCCCGTTTAATCCAATTACTCGGGTCACGGTGGGCGGGGCTAATCTCCGCGATTTGAAGCCTTCTGTCCACATTGATGATTGAAATTATTATTTGACAGCAGTACAGAGGTTATTTGTTGAAAAAACGTTTCTAAAGTACTTCTATTTGTGAAACAAATGCTTGAGCCTGTAAAATGGTTTGTTCTTTCTTTTCAATGAATAATAGAGTATTTAATTGTATAGTAATTGTTAAAAACAAAATAAAGGTTTCTACTTCACGGATTTTGCCTATCACGGGTTCTTTTTGGAACGTAACACCTGCGAAAAACAAGGGTTTACTGCACTTCAAAATGCTTTATTATTTTATACTTCAACACAGCTTTTTCTGTCACTTAATTAAAATGATAAAGAAAATGGTATTTGACATTTCATTTTCAAAAAGGTCCATGGTAAATGTGTTACAAACTTCATTTAGTAATGTCTAATTTGACAATTAAAATGGATTAACAGAAATGCTTTTTAATATTTAAAATGTAGCTGCATTAAATGACTCAAAATTCAAATGAAAAAGCAATATTTCAAAATGCTTTTTCATTTTATACTTAAAACCGCTTATTCTCTGTGTCATAATTAAAACGAAAATGCAAAGAGGGGATTGCAATTTCAAATCCACCCTGGGAAATTTGTAGTAATATTTATTTCTTAAAAGCATTAGCAGAGGGGAGGCGGGGCGATGACGTCACTGCTTTCTCCGTGTGTCCGGCCGCTGAGAGACACACACATCAACATCCAGGAGCAGTGGAGCTGTTAGCGACAGAGAAGAGGGTTTTGTGATGGTTGTGAACTTCTGATGAGTTTCCACAGCTTCTCAGGACTACATAGCAGCATGTCCGCCTTCTGCTGACGCACCGCGGACAAGCTTTTGTTCTTCAGACCGCTAGCTAGCTGCCTTCGCACAGCGGAGCGCGAACCTCCGATGATCGCTGAAGGCGGAAATGCTGCTGCGATCTGAGAAACCATCATATGAATTTGTGTTTCCAGTGGTGTCCAGAACAAAAATAAAGACTGATGGAATTCCCACATATTTACACATTTATTTGCAGGTTCGCGCTGAATTTGCCGTTTGATGACAGCTGGAGCCCCAACAGATGGCAGATTCCTCCATGCTAAAGGTTTGCTGGTTGGACAAAAAACACTCACTCAGCGCGAAGCTGCAGGAGACTATCTTCATAATGTGCTTTTATTACTGTCATGATTATTATTAAGGGCCTGCTCTGCTCGATCATATGGTTTTAAATCCGTGCGGTCAGACGACGCTGAAAAAGTTGGGTTGCGATTCACAGCTTTTGATTCACAAGGGCACTAAAGGAACATTCCAATGCATTTTTCGCATTAAGATCTAGGAATCCATGTTTGAGCAGTCCAGGTCCAGTGGTTTGTGAATAGGACCCGGTTTTAGGTGATCTTAATGCGATCACAGACACACCAGGTCTCTCACCAGGAGAAAGCAGTGACGTCATCGCCCCGCCTCCCCTCTGCTAATGCGTTTAAGAAATGAATATTGCTACAAGTTTCCCAGGGTGGATGTGAAAATGCAAATGCAATGCCCTCTTTGCATTTTCGTTTTAATTATGACACAGAATAAGCATTTTTTAAGTATAAAATGAAAAAGCATTTTGAAATAATGCTTTTTCATTTGAATTTTGAGTCATTTAATGCAGCTACATTTCGAAAATTAAAAAGAATTTCTGTTAATCCATTTTAATTGTCAAATTAGACATCCTAAATGAAAAATGCTACACATTTACCAGAGAACGTCTTGAAAATGAAATATCAAATACCATTTGCATTTTAATTTTAATCAAGTGACAGAATAAGCTGTGTTGAGGAAGTAAAAGAAAAAGCATTTTGGTGGATTGCTTTTTCATTTTATTTTTGAATCAAAAAATGCAGCTTCATTCAGGAGAGTCAAGAGGGGATCTTCTGCCTGGGGAGGGTGGCCTACACTGTGGCTAAAGGAAGAAGCACAAGCTCAGTACGAGACAAGCTCTTATTTGCTTTTAAGGGAACCTCTGCTCCCTTACCTTACTTACTCGCTCACTGCTGTGCCCCCCCCCCCCCCCCCCCCGAAGAACCAGGCGCAGCAGGCGGAGAGGGGCTCTTCTTCCTGGAGAGGGTGGCAGGCATGATGGCCAAAGGATGAAGCCCAAATTAGGCCCAGAGAAGTTTTTTTTTTTTTTTTCAATTTGAATGGAGTCTCTGCCCCCCCCCCCCCCCCCCCCCCCGGGGAGGGTGGCCAGGTAGAAGCCTCTGCAGTGGCCTCCCCGTGAAGGGGTGGGAGCAATAGCCCGAGAGGGGCACTTCTGCCTGAGAAGGGCGGCCTCCACTGTGGCCCAGAAAAGCTTTTCGTCATTGGGATGGAAGTCTTTGTTGTGGCCCCCCCTTGAAGAACTGAGCGCAGCAGGCAGAGTGGGGCTTATCTGCCTGGGGAGGGTGGTCTGCATGATGACCAAAGGATGAAGCCCAAATTAGGCCCAGAGAAGATTTTTTTTTTTCTTTCAACATGAAGGGAGTCTCTGCTGTGCCCCCCATGGAAGGGCTGGGAGCTCTTCTACCTGGGGAGGGTGGCCAGGTAGAAGCCTCTGCTGTGGCCCCCCTGGAAGGGGTGGGCGCAATAGCCCGGGAGGGCAACTTCTTCCTGGGATGGGCGGCATCCACTGTGGCCCAGAAAAGCTTTTCATCATTGGAATGGAAGTATTTGTTGTGGCCCCCCCTTGAAGAACCGGGCACTGCAGACTGAGGGAGGCTAATCTGCCTGGGGAGGGTGGTCTGCATGATGGCCAAAGGATGAAGCCCAAATTAGGCCCAGAGAAGTTTTTTTTTTTTTTTTTCAATATGAAGGGAGTCTCTGCCCCCCCCCCTGGGGAGGGTGGCCAGGTAGAAGCCTCTGCAGTGCCCTCCCCGTGAAGGGGTGGGAGCAATAGCCCGAGAGGGGCACTTCTGCCTGAGAAGGGCGGCCTCCACTGTGGCCCAGAAAAGCTTTTCGTCATTGGGATGGAAGTCTTTGTTGTGGCCCCCCCCTTGAAGAACTGAGCGCAGCAGGCAGAGTGGGGCTTATCTGCCTGGGGAGGGTGGTCTGCATGATGACCAAAGGATGAAGCCCAAATTAGGCCCAGAGAAGATTTTTTTTTTTCTTTCAACATGAAGGGAGTCTCTGCTGTGCCCCCCATGGAAGGGCTGGGAGCTCTTCTACCTGGGGAGGGTGGCCAGGTAGAAGCCTCTGCTGTGGCCCCCCTGGAAGGGGCGGGCACAATAGCCCGAGAGGGGAAATTCTGCCTGAGAAGGGCGGCTTCCACTGTGGCCCAGAAAAACTTTTCGTCATTGGAATGGAATTCTTTGTTGTGGCCCCCCCTTGAAGAACTGAGCGCAGCTGGCAGAGAGGGGCTCTTCTTTCTGGAGAGGGCAGCCTCCACTGCGGCCAATGGAAGAAGCACAAGCTCAGGCCGCAAAAAGCTTTTCTTGATTGGGACGGTAGCCTCTGCTGTGCGGCCCCCCCTTGAAGAACCGGGCACAGTAGGCCGCGTGGGGCTTATCTGCCTGGGGAGGGTGGTCTGCATGATGACCAAAGGATGAAGCCCAAATTAGGCGCAGAGAAGATTTTTTTTTCTTTCAACATGAGGGGAGTCTCTGCTCTGCCCCCCCACCCCCCCTGGAAAGGCTGGGAGCCCTTCTACCTGGGGAGAGTGGCCAGGTTGAAGCCTCTGCTGTGGCCCCCCTGGAAGGGGCGGGCGCAATAGCCCGAGAGGGGCACTTCTGCCTGGGGAGGGCGACCTCCACTGTGGCCCAGAAAAGCTTTTCGTCATTGGGATGGAAGTCTTTGTTGTGGCCCCCCCTTGAAGGGGCGGGCACAGCAGGCCGAGGGGGGTTAATCTGCCTGGGGAGGGTGGTCTGCAGATTGGTCAAAGGATGAAGCCCGAATTCGGCGCAGAGATAATTTTTTATCAATATGAAGGGAGTCTCTGCTGTGCCCCCCATGGAAGGGCTGGGAGCTCTTCTACCTGGCGAGAGTGGCCAGGTAGAAGCCTCTGTTGTGGCCCCCCTGGAAGGGGCGGGCGCAATAGCCTGAGAGGGGCACTTCTGCCTGGGATGGGCGGCATCCACTGTGGCCCAGAAAAGCTTTTCGTCATTGGAATGGAAGTCTTTGCTTTGGCCCCCCCCCTTGAAGAACCGGGCACTGCAGGCTGAGGGGGGTTAATCTGCCTGGGGAGGGTGGTCTGAATGATGACCAAAGGATGAAGCCCAAATTCGGCCCAGAGAAGTTTTTTTTTTTTTTTCAACATGAAGGAAGTCTCTGCTGTGCCCCCCATGGAAGTGCTGGGAGCTCTTCTACCTGGGGAGGGTGGCCAGGTAGAAGCCTCTGCAGTTGCCTCCCCGTGAAGGGGTGGGAGCAATAGCCCGAGAGGGGCACTTCTGCCTGGGATGGGCGGCCTCCACTGTGGCCCAGAAAAGCTTTTCGTCATTGGAATGGAAGTCTTTGTTGTGGCCCCCCCTTGAAGAACTGAGCGCAGCAGGCAGAGTGGGGCTTATCTGCCTGGGGAGGGTGGTCTGCATGATGACCAAAGGATGAAGCCCAAATTAGGCCCAGAGAAGATTTTTTTTTTCTTTCAACATGAAGGGAGTCTCTGCTGTGCCCCCCATGGAAGGGCTGGGAGCTCTTCTACCTGGGGAGGGTGGCCAGATAGAAGCCTCTGCTGTGGCCCCCCTGGAAGGGGTGGGCGCAATAACCCGAGAGGGCAACTTCTTCCTGGGATGGGCGGCATCCACTGTGGCCCAGAAAAGCTTTTCATCATTGGAATGGAAGTATTTGTTGTGGCCCCCCCTTGAAGAACCGGGCACTGCAGACTGAGGGAGGCTAATCTGCCTGGGGAGGGTGGTCTGCATGATGGCCAAAGGATGAAGCCCAAATTAGGCCCAGAGAAGTTTTTTTTTTTTTCAATATGAAGGGAGTCTCTGCCCCCCCCCCCCCCCCCCTGGGGAGGGTGGCCAGGTAGAAGCCTCTGCAGTGGCCTCCCCGTGAAGGGGTGGGAGCAATAGCCCGAGAGGGGCACTTCTGCCTGAGAAGGGCGGCCTCCACTGTGGCCCAGAAAAGCTTTTCGTCATTGGGATGGAAGTCTTTGTTGTGGCCCCCCCTTGAAGAACTGAGCGCAGCAGGCAGAGTGGGGCTTATCTGCCTGGGGAGGGTGGTCTGCATGATGACCAAAGGATGAAGCCCAAATTAGGCCCAGAGAAGTTTTTTTTTTTTTTTTTTTCAATATGAAGGGAGTCTCTGCTCTGCCCCCCCCCCCTGGAAAGGCTGGGAGCTCTTCTACCTGGGGAGAGTGGCCACGTAGAAGCCTCTGCAGTGGCCCCTCTGGAAGGGGCGGGCGCAATAGCCCGAGAGGGGCACTTCTGCTTGGGGAGGGCGACCTCCACTGTGGCCCAGAAAAGCTTTTCGTCATTGGGATGGAAGTCTTTGTTGTGGCCCCCCCTTGAAGGGGCGGGCACAGCAGGCCGAGGGGGGTTAATCTGCCTGGGGAGGGTGGTCTGCAGATTGGTCAAAGGATGAAGCCCGAATTCGGCGCAGAGATAATTTTTTATCAATATGAAGGGAGTCTCTGCTGTGCCCCCCATGGAAGGGCTGGGAGCTCTTCTACCTGGCGAGAGTGGCCAGGTAGAAGCCTCTGTTGTGGCCCCCCTGGAAGGGGCGGGCGCAATAGCCTGAGAGGGGCACTTCTGCCTGGGATGGGCGGCATCCACTGTGGCCCAGAAAGGCTTTTCGTCATTGGAATGGAAGTCTTTGTTGCGGCCCCCCCTTGAAGAACCGGGCACTGCAGACTGAGGGAGGCTAATCTGCCTGGGGAGGGTGGTCTGCATGATGGCCAAAGGATGAAGCCCAAATTAGGCCCAGAGAAGTTTTTTTTTTTTTTTTTTCAATATGAAGGGAGTATATGCCCCCCCCCCCCCCCCCCCCCCCCCGGGGAGGGTGGCCAGGTAGAAGCCTCTGCAGTGGCCTCCCCGTGAAGGGGTGGGAGCAATAGCCCGAGAGGGGAAATTCTGCCTGAGAAGGGCGGCCTCAACTTTGGCGCAGAAAAGCTTTTCGTCATTGGAATGGAAGTCTTTGTTGTGGCCCCCCCCTTGAAGAACCTGGCACAGCAGTCCGAGGGGGTTTAGTCTGCCTGGGGAGGGTGGTCTGCATGATGACCAAAGGATGAAGCCCAAATTAGGCCCAGAGAAGTTTTTTTTTTTTTTTTTTCAATATGAAGGGAGTCTCTGCTCTGCCCCCCCCCCTGGAAAGGCTGGGAGCTCTTCTACCTGGGGAGAGTGGCCAGGTAGAAGCCTCTGCAGTGGCCCCTCTGGAAGGGGCGGGCGCAATAGCCTGAGAGGGGCACTTCTGCCTGGGATGGGCGCCATCCACTGTGGCCCAGAAAAGCTTTTCGTCATTGGAATGGAAGTCTTTGTTGCGGCCCCCCCTTGAAGAACCGGGCACTGCAGACTGAGGGAGGCTAATCTGCCTGGGGAGGGTGGTCTGCATGATGGCCAAAGGATGAAGCCCAAATTAGGCCCAGAAAAGTTTTTTTTTTTTTTTTTCAATATGAAGGAGGTCTCTGCCCCCCCCCCCCCCCCCTCCCCTGGGGAGGGTGGCCAGGTAGAAGCCTCTGCAGTGGCCTCCCCGTGAAGGGGTGGGAGCAATAGCCCGAGAGGGGCACTTCTGCCTGAGAAGGGCGGCCTCCACTGTGGCCCAGAAAAGCTTTTCGTCATTGGGATGGAAGTCTTTGTTGTGGCCCCCCCTTGAAGAACTGAGCGCAGCAGGCAGAGTGGGGCTTATCTGCCTGGGGAGGGTGGTCTGCATGATGACCAAAGGATGAAGCCCAAATTAGGCGCAGAGAAGATTTTTTTTTCTTTCAACATGAGGGGAGTCTCTGCTCTGCCCCCCCACCCCCCCTGGAAAGGCTGGGAGCCCTTCTACCTGGGGAGAGTGGCCAGGTTGAAGCCTCTGCTGTGGCCCCCCTGGAAGGGGCGGGCGCAATAGCCCGAGAGGGGCACTTCTGCCTGGGGAGGGCGACCTCCACTGTGGCCCAGAAAAGCTTTTCGTCATTGGGATGGAAGTCTTTGTTGTGGCCCCCCCTTGAAGGGGCGGGCACAGCAGGCCGAGGGGGGTTAATCTGCCTGGGGAGGGTGGTCTGCAGATTGGTCAAAGGATGAAGCCCGAATTCGGCGCAGAGATAATTTTTTATCAATATGAAGGGAGTCTCTGCTGTGCCCCCCATGGAAGGGCTGGGAGCTCTTCTACCTGGCGAGAGTGGCCAGGTAGAAGCCTCTGTTGTGGCCCCCCTGGAAGGGGCGGGCGCAATAGCCTGAGAGGGGCACTTCTGCCTGCGATGGGCGGCATCCACTGTGGCCCAGAAAAGCTTTTCGTCATTGGAATGGAAGTCTTTGCTTTGGCCCCCCCCCTTGAAGAACCGGGCACTGCAGGCTGAGGGGGGTTAATCTGCCTGGGGAGGGTGGTCTGAATGATGACCAAAGGATGAAGCCCAAATTCGGCCCAGAGAAGTTTTTTTTTTTTTTTTTCAATATGAAGGAGGTCTCTGCCCCCCCCCCCCCCCCCCTCCCCTGGGGAGGGTGGCCAGGTAGAAGCCTCTGCAGTGGCCTCCCCGTGAAGGGGTGGGAGCAATAGCCCGAGAGGGGCACTTCTGCCTGAGAAGGGCGGCCTCCACTGTGGCCCAGAAAAGCTTTTCGTCATTGGGATGGAAGTCTTTGTTGTGGCCCCCCCTTGAAGAACTGAGCGCAGCAGGCAGAGTGGGGCTTATCTGCCTGGGGAGGGTGGTCTGCATGATGACCAAAGGATGAAGCCCAAATTAGGCGCAGAGAAGATTTTTTTTTCTTTCAACATGAGGGGAGTCTCTGCTCTGCCCCCCCACCCCCCCTGGAAAGGCTGGGAGCCCTTCTACCTGGGGAGAGTGGCCAGGTTGAAGCCTCTGCTGTGGCCCCCCTGGAAGGGGCGGGCGCAATAGCCCGAGAGGGGCACTTCTGCCTGGGGAGGGCGACCTCCACTGTGGCCCAGAAAAGCTTTTCGTCATTGGGATGGAAGTCTTTGTTGTGGCCCCCCCTTGAAGGGGCGGGCACAGCAGGCCGAGGGGGGTTAATCTGCCTGGGGAGGGTGGTCTGCAGATTGGTCAAAGGATGAAGCCCGAATTCGGCGCAGAGATAATTTTTTATCAATATGAAGGGAGTCTCTGCTGTGCCCCCCATGGAAGGGCTGGGAGCTCTTCTACCTGGCGAGAGTGGCCAGGTAGAAGCCTCTGTTGTGGCCCCCCTGGAAGGGGCGGGCGCAATAGCCTGAGAGGGGCACTTCTGCCTGCGATGGGCGGCATCCACTGTGGCCCAGAAAAGCTTTTCGTCATTGGAATGGAAGTCTTTGCTTTGGCCCCCCCCCTTGAAGAACCGGGCACTGCAGGCTGAGGGGGGTTAATCTGCCTGGGGAGGGTGGTCTGAATGATGACCAAAGGATGAAGCCCAAATTCGGCCCAGAGAAGTTTTTTTTTTTTTTTCAACATGAAGGAAGTCTCTGCTGTGCCCCCCATGGAAGTGCTGGGAGCTCTTCTACCTGGGGAGGGTGGCCAGGTAGAAGCCTCTGCAGTTGCCTCCCCGTGAAGGGGTGGGAGCAATAGCCCGAGAGGGGCACTTCTGCCTGGGATGGGCGGCCTCCACTGTGGCCCAGAAAAGCTTTTCGTCATTGGAATGGAAGTCTTTGTTGTGGCCCCCCCTTGAAGAACTGAGCGCAGCAGGCAGAGTGGGGCTTATCTGCCTGGGGAGGGTGGTCTGCATGATGACCAAAGGATGAAGCCCAAATTAGGCCCAGAGAAGATTTTTTTTTTCTTTCAACATGAAGGGAGTCTCTGCTGTGCCCCCCATGGAAGGGCTGGGAGCTCTTCTACCTGGGGAGGGTGGCCAGATAGAAGCCTCTGCTGTGGCCCCCCTGGAAGGGGTGGGCGCAATAACCCGAGAGGGCAACTTCTTCCTGGGATGGGCGGCATCCACTGTGGCCCAGAAAAGCTTTTCATCATTGGAATGGAAGTATTTGTTGTGGCCCCCCCTTGAAGAACCGGGCACTGCAGACTGAGGGAGGCTAATCTGCCTGGGGAGGGTGGTCTGCATGATGGCCAAAGGATGAAGCCCAAATTAGGCCCAGAGAAGTTTTTTTTTTTTTTTTTCAATATGAAGGGAGTCTCTGCCCCCCCCCCCCCCCCTGGGGAGGGTGGCCAGGTAGAAGCCTCTGCAGTGGCCCCTCTGGAAGGGGCGGGCGCAATAGCCTGAGAGGGGCACTTCTGCCTGGGATGGGCGGCATCCACTGTGGCCCAGAAAAGCTTTTCGTCATTGGAATGGAAGTCTTTGTTGCGGCCCCCCCTTGAAGAACCGGGCACTGCAGACTGAGGGAGGCTAATCTGCCTGGGGAGGGTGGTCTGCATGATGGCCAAAGGATGAAGCCCAAATTCGGCCCAGAGAAGTTTTTTTTTTTTTTTCAACATGAAGGAAGTCTCTGCTGTGCCCCCCATGGAAGTGCTGGGAGCTCTTCTACCTGGGGAGGGTGGCCAGGTAGAAGCCTCTGCAGTGGCCTCCCCGTGAAGGGGTGGGAGCAATAGCCCGAGAGGGGCACTTCTGCCTGAGAAGGGCGGCCTCCACTGTGGCCCAGAAAAGCTTTTCGTCATTGGGATGGAAGTCTTTGTTGTGGCCCCCCCTTGAAGAACTGAGCGCAGCAGGCAGAGTGGGGCTTATCTGCCTGGGGAGGGTGGTCTGCATGATGACCAAAGGATGAAGCCCAAATTAGGCGCAGAGAAGATTTTTTTTTCTTTCAACATGAGGGGAGTCTCTGCTCTGCCCCCCCACCCCCCCTGGAAAGGCTGGGAGCCCTTCTACCTGGGGAGAGTGGCCAGGTTGAAGCCTCTGCTGTGGCCCCCCTGGAAGGGGCGGGCGCAATAGCCCGAGAGGGGCACTTCTGCCTGGGGAGGGCGACCTCCACTGTGGCCCAGAAAAGCTTTTCGTCATTGGGATGGAAGTCTTTGTTGTGGCCCCCCCTTGAAGGGGCGGGCACAGCAGGCCGAGGGGGGTTAATCTGCCTGGGGAGGGTGGTCTGCATGATGACCAAAGGATGAAGCCCAAATTAGGCGCAGAGAAGATTTTTTTTTCTTTCAACATGAGGGGAGTCTCTGCTCTGCCCCCCCACCCCCCCTGGAAAGGCTGGGAGCCCTTCTACCTGGGGAGAGTGGCCAGGTTGAAGCCTCTGCTGTGGCCCCCCTGGAAGGGGCGGGCGCAATAGCCCGAGAGGGGCACTTCTGCCTGGGGAGGGCGACCTCCACTGTGGCCCAGAAAAGCTTTTCGTCATTGGGATGGAAGTCTTTGTTGTGGCCCCCCCTTGAAGGGGCGGGCACAGCAGGCCGAGGGGGGTTAATCTGCCTGGGGAGGGTGGTCTGCAGATTGGTCAAAGGATGAAGCCCGAATTCGGCGCAGAGATAATTTTTTATCAATATGAAGGGAGTCTCTGCTGTGCCCCCCATGGAAGGGCTGGGAGCTCTTCTACCTGGCGAGAGTGGCCAGGTAGAAGCCTCTGTTGTGGCCCCCCTGGAAGGGGCGGGCGCAATAGCCTGAGAGGGGCACTTCTGCCTGCGATGGGCGGCATCCACTGTGGCCCAGAAAAGCTTTTCGTCATTGGAATGGAAGTCTTTGCTTTGGCCCCCCCCCTTGAAGAACCGGGCACTGCAGGCTGAGGGGGGTTAATCTGCCTGGGGAGGGTGGTCTGAATGATGACCAAAGGATGAAGCCCAAATTCGGCCCAGAGAAGTTTTTTTTTTTTTTTCAACATGAAGGAAGTCTCTGCTGTGCCCCCCATGGAAGTGCTGGGAGCTCTTCTACCTGGGGAGGGTGGCCAGGTAGAAGCCTCTGCAGTTGCCTCCCCGTGAAGGGGTGGGAGCAATAGCCCGAGAGGGGCACTTCTGCCTGGGATGGGCGGCCTCCACTGTGGCCCAGAAAAGCTTTTCGTCATTGGAATGGAAGTCTTTGTTGTGGCCCCCCCTTGAAGAACTGAGCGCAGCAGGCAGAGTGGGGCTTATCTGCCTGGGGAGGGTGGTCTGCATGATGACCAAAGGATGAAGCCCAAATTAGGCCCAGAGAAGATTTTTTTTTTCTTTCAACATGAAGGGAGTCTCTGCTGTGCCCCCCATGGAAGGGCTGGGAGCTCTTCTACCTGGGGAGGGTGGCCAGATAGAAGCCTCTGCTGTGGCCCCCCTGGAAGGGGTGGGCGCAATAACCCGAGAGGGCAACTTCTTCCTGGGATGGGCGGCATCCACTGTGGCCCAGAAAAGCTTTTCATCATTGGAATGGAAGTATTTGTTGTGGCCCCCCCTTGAAGAACCGGGCACTGCAGACTGAGGGAGGCTAATCTGCCTGGGGAGGGTGGTCTGCATGATGGCCAAAGGATGAAGCCCAAATTAGGCCCAGAGAAGTTTTTTTTTTTTTTTTTCAATATGAAGGGAGTCTCTGCCCCCCCCCCCCCCTGGGGAGGGTGGCCAGGTAGAAGCCTCTGCAGTGGCCCCTCTGGAAGGGGCGGGCGCAATAGCCTGAGAGGGGCACTTCTGCCTGGGATGGGCGGCATCCACTGTGGCCCAGAAAAGCTTTTCGTCATTGGAATGGAAGTCTTTGTTGCGGCCCCCCCTTGAAGAACCGGGCACTGCAGACTGAGGGAGGCTAATCTGCCTGGGGAGGGTGGTCTGCATGATGGCCAAAGGATGAAGCCCAAATTAGGCCCAGAAAAGTTTTTTTTTTTTTTTTCAATATGAAGGAGGTCTCTGCCCCCCCCCCCCCCCTCCCCTGGGGAGGGTGGCCAGGTAGAAGCCTCTGCAGTGGCCTCCCCGTGAAGGGGTGGGAGCAATAGCCCGAGAGGGGCACTTCTGCCTGAGAAGGGCGGCCTCCACTGTGGCCCAGAAAAGCTTTTCGTCATTGGGATGGAAGTCTTTGTTGTGGCCCCCCCTTGAAGAACTGAGCGCAGCAGGCAGAGTGGGGCTTATCTGCCTGGGGAGGGTGGTCTGCATGATGACCAAAGGATGAAGCCCAAATTAGGCGCAGAGAAGATTTTTTTTTCTTTCAACATGAGGGGAGTCTCTGCTCTGCCCCCCCACCCCCCCTGGAAAGGCTGGGAGCCCTTCTACCTGGGGAGAGTGGCCAGGTTGAAGCCTCTGCTGTGGCCCCCCTGGAAGGGGCGGGCGCAATAGCCCGAGAGGGGCACTTCTGCCTGGGGAGGGCGACCTCCACTGTGGCCCAGAAAAGCTTTTCGTCATTGGGATGGAAGTCTTTGTTGTGGCCCCCCCTTGAAGGGGCGGGCACAGCAGGCCGAGGGGGGTTAATCTGCCTGGGGAGGGTGGTCTGCAGATTGGTCAAAGGATGAAGCCCGAATTCGGCGCAGAGATAATTTTTTATCAATATGAAGGGAGTCTCTGCTGTGCCCCCCATGGAAGGGCTGGGAGCTCTTCTACCTGGCGAGAGTGGCCAGGTAGAAGCCTCTGTTGTGGCCCCCCTGGAAGGGGCGGGCGCAATAGCCTGAGAGGGGCACTTCTGCCTGCGATGGGCGGCATCCACTGTGGCCCAGAAAAGCTTTTCGTCATTGGAATGGAAGTCTTTGCTTTGGCCCCCCCCCTTGAAGAACCGGGCACTGCAGGCTGAGGGGGGTTAATCTGCCTGGGGAGGGTGGTCTGAATGATGACCAAAGGATGAAGCCCAAATTCGGCCCAGAGAAGTTTTTTTTTTTTTTTTTCAATATGAAGGAGGTCTCTGCCCCCCCCCCCCCCCCCCCCTCCCCTGGGGAGGGTGGCCAGGTAGAAGCCTCTGCAGTGGCCTCCCCGTGAAGGGGTGGGAGCAATAGCCCGAGAGGGGCACTTCTGCCTGAGAAGGGCGGCCTCCACTGTGGCCCAGAAAAGCTTTTCGTCATTGGGATGGAAGTCTTTGTTGTGGCCCCCCCTTGAAGAACTGAGCGCAGCAGGCAGAGTGGGGCTTATCTGCCTGGGGAGGGTGGTCTGCATGATGACCAAAGGATGAAGCCCAAATTAGGCGCAGAGAAGATTTTTTTTTCTTTCAACATGAGGGGAGTCTCTGCTCTGCCCCCCCACCCCCCCTGGAAAGGCTGGGAGCCCTTCTACCTGGGGAGAGTGGCCAGGTTGAAGCCTCTGCTGTGGCCCCCCTGGAAGGGGCGGGCGCAATAGCCCGAGAGGGGCACTTCTGCCTGGGGAGGGCGACCTCCACTGTGGCCCAGAAAAGCTTTTCGTCATTGGGATGGAAGTCTTTGTTGTGGCCCCCCCTTGAAGGGGCGGGCACAGCAGGCCGAGGGGGGTTAATCTGCCTGGGGAGGGTGGTCTGCAGATTGGTCAAAGGATGAAGCCCGAATTCGGCGCAGAGATAATTTTTTATCAATATGAAGGGAGTCTCTGCTGTGCCCCCCATGGAAGGGCTGGGAGCTCTTCTACCTGGCGAGAGTGGCCAGGTAGAAGCCTCTGTTGTGGCCCCCCTGGAAGGGGCGGGCGCAATAGCCTGAGAGGGGCACTTCTGCCTGCGATGGGCGGCATCCACTGTGGCCCAGAAAAGCTTTTCGTCATTGGAATGGAAGTCTTTGCTTTGGCCCCCCCCCTTGAAGAACCGGGCACTGCAGGCTGAGGGGGGTTAATCTGCCTGGGGAGGGTGGTCTGAATGATGACCAAAGGATGAAGCCCAAATTCGGCCCAGAGAAGTTTTTTTTTTTTTTTCAACATGAAGGAAGTCTCTGCTGTGCCCCCCATGGAAGTGCTGGGAGCTCTTCTACCTGGGGAGGGTGGCCAGGTAGAAGCCTCTGCAGTTGCCTCCCCGTGAAGGGGTGGGAGCAATAGCCCGAGAGGGGCACTTCTGCCTGGGATGGGCGGCCTCCACTGTGGCCCAGAAAAGCTTTTCGTCATTGGAATGGAAGTCTTTGTTGTGGCCCCCCCTTGAAGAACTGAGCGCAGCAGGCAGAGTGGGGCTTATCTGCCTGGGGAGGGTGGTCTGCATGATGACCAAAGGATGAAGCCCAAATTAGGCCCAGAGAAGATTTTTTTTTTCTTTCAACATGAAGGGAGTCTCTGCTGTGCCCCCCATGGAAGGGCTGGGAGCTCTTCTACCTGGGGAGGGTGGCCAGATAGAAGCCTCTGCTGTGGCCCCCCTGGAAGGGGTGGGCGCAATAACCCGAGAGGGCAACTTCTTCCTGGGATGGGCGGCATCCACTGTGGCCCAGAAAAGCTTTTCATCATTGGAATGGAAGTATTTGTTGTGGCCCCCCCTTGAAGAACCGGGCACTGCAGACTGAGGGAGGCTAATCTGCCTGGGGAGGGTGGTCTGCATGATGGCCAAAGGATGAAGCCCAAATTAGGCCCAGAGAAGTTTTTTTTTTTTTCAATATGAAGGGAGTCTCTGCCCCCCCCCCCCCCCCCCCCTGGGGAGGGTGGCCAGGTAGAAGCCTCTGCAGTGGCCTCCCCGTGAAGGGGTGGGAGCAATAGCCCGAGAGGGGCACTTCTGCCTGAGAAGGGCGGCCTCCACTGTGGCCCAGAAAAGCTTTTCGTCATTGGGATGGAAGTCTTTGTTGTGGCCCCCCCTTGAAGAACTGAGCGCAGCAGGCAGAGTGGGGCTTATCTGCCTGGGGAGGGTGGTCTGCATGATGACCAAAGGATGAAGCCCAAATTAGGCCCAGAGAAGTTTTTTTTTTTTTTTTTTTTCAATATGAAGGGAGTCTCTGCTCTGCCCCCCCCCCCTGGAAAGGCTGGGAGCTCTTCTACCTGGGGAGAGTGGCCACGTAGAAGCCTCTACAGTGGCCCCTCTGGAAGGGGCGGGCGCAATAGCCCGAGAGGGGCACTTCTGCTTGGGGAGGGCGACCTCCACTGTGGCCCAGAAAAGCTTTTCGTCATTGGGATGGAAGTCTTTGTTGTGGCCCCCCCTTGAAGGGGCGGGCACAGCAGGCCGAGGGGGGTTAATCTGCCTGGGGAGGGTGGTCTGCAGATTGGTCAAAGGATGAAGCCCGAATTCGGCGCAGAGATAATTTTTTATCAATATGAAGGGAGTCTCTGCTGTGCCCCCCATGGAAGGGCTGGGAGCTCTTCTACCTGGCGAGAGTGGCCAGGTAGAAGCCTCTGTTGTGGCCCCCCTGGAAGGGGCGGGCGCAATAGCCTGAGAGGGGCACTTCTGCCTGGGATGGGCGGCATCCACTGTGGCCCAGAAAGGCTTTTCGTCATTGGAATGGAAGTCTTTGTTGCGGCCCCCCCTTGAAGAACCGGGCACTGCAGACTGAGGGAGGCTAATCTGCCTGGGGAGGGTGGTCTGCATGATGGCCAAAGGATGAAGCCCAAATTAGGCCCAGAGAAGTTTTTTTTTTTTTTTTTTCAATATGAAGGGAGTATATGCCCCCCCCCCCCCCCCCCCCGGGGAGGGTGGCCAGGTAGAAGCCTCTGCAGTGGCCTCCCCGTGAAGGGGTGGGAGCAATAGCCCGAGAGGGGAAATTCTGCCTGAGAAGGGCGGCCTCAACTTTGGCGCAGAAAAGCTTTTCGTCATTGGAATGGAAGTCTTTGTTGTGGCCCCCCCCTTGAAGAACCTGGCACAGCAGTCCGAGGGGGTTTAGTCTGCCTGGGGAGGGTGGTCTGCATGATGACCAAAGGATGAAGCCCAAATTAGGCCCAGAGAAGTTTTTTTTTTTTTTTTTCAATATGAAGGGAGTCTCTGCTCTGCCCCCCCCCCTGGAAAGGCTGGGAGCTCTTCTACCTGGGGAGAGTGGCCAGGTAGAAGCCTCTGCAGTGGCCCCTCTGGAAGGGGCGGGCGCAATAGCCTGAGAGGGGCACTTCTGCCTGGGATGGGCGCCATCCACTGTGGCCCAGAAAAGCTTTTCGTCATTGGAATGGAAGTCTTTGTTGCGGCCCCCCCTTGAAGAACCGGGCACTGCAGACTGAGGGAGGCTAATCTGCCTGGGGAGGGTGGTCTGCATGATGGCCAAAGGATGAAGCCCAAATTAGGCCCAGAAAAGTTTTTTTTTTTTTTTTTCAATATGAAGGAGGTCTCTGCCCCCCCCCCCCCCCCCTCCCCTGGGGAGGGTGGCCAGGTAGAAGCCTCTGCAGTGGCCTCCCCGTGAAGGGGTGGGAGCAATAGCCCGAGAGGGGCACTTCTGCCTGAGAAGGGCGGCCTCCACTGTGGCCCAGAAAAGCTTTTCGTCATTGGGATGGAAGTCTTTGTTGTGGCCCCCCCTTGAAGAACTGAGCGCAGCAGGCAGAGTGGGGCTTATCTGCCTGGGGAGGGTGGTCTGCATGATGACCAAAGGATGAAGCCCAAATTAGGCGCAGAGAAGATTTTTTTTTCTTTCAACATGAGGGGAGTCTCTGCTCTGCCCCCCCACCCCCCCTGGAAAGGCTGGGAGCCCTTCTACCTGGGGAGAGTGGCCAGGTTGAAGCCTCTGCTGTGGCCCCCCTGGAAGGGGCGGGCGCAATAGCCCGAGAGGGGCACTTCTGCCTGGGGAGGGCGACCTCCACTGTGGCCCAGAAAAGCTTTTCGTCATTGGGATGGAAGTCTTTGTTGTGGCCCCCCCTTGAAGGGGCGGGCACAGCAGGCCGAGGGGGGTTAATCTGCCTGGGGAGGGTGGTCTGCAGATTGGTCAAAGGATGAAGCCCGAATTCGGCGCAGAGATAATTTTTTATCAATATGAAGGGAGTCTCTGCTGTGCCCCCCATGGAAGGGCTGGGAGCTCTTCTACCTGGCGAGAGTGGCCAGGTAGAAGCCTCTGTTGTGGCCCCCCTGGAAGGGGCGGGCGCAATAGCCTGAGAGGGGCACTTCTGCCTGCGATGGGCGGCATCCACTGTGGCCCAGAAAAGCTTTTCGTCATTGGAATGGAAGTCTTTGCTTTGGCCCCCCCCCTTGAAGAACCGGGCACTGCAGGCTGAGGGGGGTTAATCTGCCTGGGGAGGGTGGTCTGAATGATGACCAAAGGATGAAGCCCAAATTCGGCCCAGAGAAGTTTTTTTTTTTTTTTTTCAATATGAAGGAGGTCTCTGCCCCCCCCCCCCCCCCCCCCCCCCCCTGGGGAGGGTGGCCAGGTAGAAGCCTCTGCAGTGGCCTCCCCGTGAAGGGGTGGGAGCAATAGCCCGAGAGGGGCACTTCTGCCTGAGAAGGGCGGCCTCCACTGTGGCCCAGAAAAGCTTTTCGTCATTGGGATGGAAGTCTTTGTTGTGGCCCCCCCTTGAAGAACTGAGCGCAGCAGGCAGAGTGGGGCTTATCTGCCTGGGGAGGGTGGTCTGCATGATGACCAAAGGATGAAGCCCAAATTAGGCGCAGAGAAGATTTTTTTTTCTTTCAACATGAGGGGAGTCTCTGCTCTGCCCCCCCACCCCCCCTGGAAAGGCTGGGAGCCCTTCTACCTGGGGAGAGTGGCCAGGTTGAAGCCTCTGCTGTGGCCCCCCTGGAAGGGGCGGGCGCAATAGCCCGAGAGGGGCACTTCTGCCTGGGGAGGGCGACCTCCACTGTGGCCCAGAAAAGCTTTTCGTCATTGGGATGGAAGTCTTTGTTGTGGCCCCCCCTTGAAGGGGCGGGCACAGCAGGCCGAGGGGGGTTAATCTGCCTGGGGAGGGTGGTCTGCAGATTGGTCAAAGGATGAAGCCCGAATTCGGCGCAGAGATAATTTTTTATCAATATGAAGGGAGTCTCTGCTGTGCCCCCCATGGAAGGGCTGGGAGCTCTTCTACCTGGCGAGAGTGGCCAGGTAGAAGCCTCTGTTGTGGCCCCCCTGGAAGGGGCGGGCGCAATAGCCTGAGAGGGGCACTTCTGCCTGCGATGGGCGGCATCCACTGTGGCCCAGAAAAGCTTTTCGTCATTGGAATGGAAGTCTTTGCTTTGGCCCCCCCCCTTGAAGAACCGGGCACTGCAGGCTGAGGGGGGTTAATCTGCCTGGGGAGGGTGGTCTGAATGATGACCAAAGGATGAAGCCCAAATTCGGCCCAGAGAAGTTTTTTTTTTTTTTTCAACATGAAGGAAGTCTCTGCTGTGCCCCCCATGGAAGTGCTGGGAGCTCTTCTACCTGGGGAGGGTGGCCAGGTAGAAGCCTCTGCAGTTGCCTCCCCGTGAAGGGGTGGGAGCAATAGCCCGAGAGGGGCACTTCTGCCTGGGATGGGCGGCCTCCACTGTGGCCCAGAAAAGCTTTTCGTCATTGGAATGGAAGTCTTTGTTGTGGCCCCCCCTTGAAGAACTGAGCGCAGCAGGCAGAGTGGGGCTTATCTGCCTGGGGAGGGTGGTCTGCATGATGACCAAAGGATGAAGCCCAAATTAGGCCCAGAGAAGATTTTTTTTTTCTTTCAACATGAAGGGAGTCTCTGCTGTGCCCCCCATGGAAGGGCTGGGAGCTCTTCTACCTGGGGAGGGTGGCCAGATAGAAGCCTCTGCTGTGGCCCCCCTGGAAGGGGTGGGCGCAATAACCCGAGAGGGCAACTTCTTCCTGGGATGGGCGGCATCCACTGTGGCCCAGAAAAGCTTTTCATCATTGGAATGGAAGTATTTGTTGTGGCCCCCCCTTGAAGAACCGGGCACTGCAGACTGAGGGAGGCTAATCTGCCTGGGGAGGGTGGTCTGCATGATGGCCAAAGGATGAAGCCCAAATTAGGCCCAGAGAAGTTTTTTTTTTTTTTTTTCAATATGAAGGGAGTCTCTGCCCCCCCCCCCCCCCTGGGGAGGGTGGCCAGGTAGAAGCCTCTGCAGTGGCCCCTCTGGAAGGGGCGGGCGCAATAGCCTGAGAGGGGCACTTCTGCCTGGGATGGGCGGCATCCACTGTGGCCCAGAAAAGCTTTTCGTCATTGGAATGGAAGTCTTTGTTGCGGCCCCCCCTTGAAGAACCGGGCACTGCAGACTGAGGGAGGCTAATCTGCCTGGGGAGGGTGGTCTGCATGATGGCCAAAGGATGAAGCCCAAATTAGGCCCAGAAAAGTTTTTTTTTTTTTTTTTCAATATGAAGGAGGTCTCTGCCCCCCCCCCCCTCCTCCCCTGGGGAGGGTGGCCAGGTAGAAGCCTCTGCAGTGGCCTCCCCGTGAAGGGGTGGGAGCAATAGCCCGAGAGGGGCACTTCTGCCTGAGAAGGGCGGCCTCCACTGTGGCCCAGAAAAGCTTTTCGTCATTGGGATGGAAGTCTTTGTTGTGGCCCCCCCTTGAAGAACTGAGCGCAGCAGGCAGAGTGGGGCTTATCTGCCTGGGGAGGGTGGTCTGCATGATGACCAAAGGATGAAGCCCAAATTAGGCGCAGAGAAGATTTTTTTTTCTTTCAACATGAGGGGAGTCTCTGCTCTGCCCCCCCACCCCCCCTGGAAAGGCTGGGAGCCCTTCTACCTGGGGAGAGTGGCCAGGTTGAAGCCTCTGCTGTGGCCCCCCTGGAAGGGGCGGGCGCAATAGCCCGAGAGGGGCACTTCTGCCTGGGGAGGGCGACCTCCACTGTGGCCCAGAAAAGCTTTTCGTCATTGGGATGGAAGTCTTTGTTGTGGCCCCCCCTTGAAGGGGCGGGCACAGCAGGCCGAGGGGGGTTAATCTGCCTGGGGAGGGTGGTCTGCAGATTGGTCAAAGGATGAAGCCCGAATTCGGCGCAGAGATAATTTTTTATCAATATGAAGGGAGTCTCTGCTGTGCCCCCCATGGAAGGGCTGGGAGCTCTTCTACCTGGCGAGAGTGGCCAGGTAGAAGCCTCTGTTGTGGCCCCCCTGGAAGGGGCGGGCGCAATAGCCTGAGAGGGGCACTTCTGCCTGCGATGGGCGGCATCCACTGTGGCCCAGAAAAGCTTTTCGTCATTGGAATGGAAGTCTTTGCTTTGGCCCCCCCCCTTGAAGAACCGGGCACTGCAGGCTGAGGGGGGTTAATCTGCCTGGGGAGGGTGGTCTGAATGATGACCAAAGGATGAAGCCCAAATTCGGCCCAGAGAAGTTTTTTTTTTTTTTTTTCAATATGAAGGAGGTCTCTGCCCCCCCCCCCCCCCTCCCCTGGGGAGGGTGGCCAGGTAGAAGCCTCTGCAGTGGCCTCCCCGTGAAGGGGTGGGAGCAATAGCCCGAGAGGGGCACTTCTGCCTGAGAAGGGCGGCCTCCACTGTGGCCCAGAAAAGCTTTTCGTCATTGGGATGGAAGTCTTTGTTGTGGCCCCCCCTTGAAGAACTGAGCGCAGCAGGCAGAGTGGGGCTTATCTGCCTGGGGAGGGTGGTCTGCATGATGACCAAAGGATGAAGCCCAAATTAGGCGCAGAGAAGATTTTTTTTTCTTTCAACATGAGGGGAGTCTCTGCTCTGCCCCCCCACCCCCCCTGGAAAGGCTGGGAGCCCTTCTACCTGGGGAGAGTGGCCAGGTTGAAGCCTCTGCTGTGGCCCCCCTGGAAGGGGCGGGCGCAATAGCCCGAGAGGGGCACTTCTGCCTGGGGAGGGCGACCTCCACTGTGGCCCAGAAAAGCTTTTCGTCATTGGGATGGAAGTCTTTGTTGTGGCCCCCCCTTGAAGGGGCGGGCACAGCAGGCCGAGGGGGGTTAATCTGCCTGGGGAGGGTGGTCTGCAGATTGGTCAAAGGATGAAGCCCGAATTCGGCGCAGAGATAATTTTTTATCAATATGAAGGGAGTCTCTGCTGTGCCCCCCATGGAAGGGCTGGGAGCTCTTCTACCTGGCGAGAGTGGCCAGGTAGAAGCCTCTGTTGTGGCCCCCCTGGAAGGGGCGGGCGCAATAGCCTGAGAGGGGCACTTCTGCCTGCGATGGGCGGCATCCACTGTGGCCCAGAAAAGCTTTTCGTCATTGGAATGGAAGTCTTTGCTTTGGCCCCCCCCCTTGAAGAACCGGGCACTGCAGGCTGAGGGGGGTTAATCTGCCTGGAGAGGGTGGTCTGAATGATGACCAAAGGATGAAGCCCAAATTCGGCCCAGAGAAGTTTTTTTTTTTTTTTCAACATGAAGGAAGTCTCTGCTGTGCCCCCCATGGAAGTGCTGGGAGCTCTTCTACCTGGGGAGGGTGGCCAGGTAGAAGCCTCTGCAGTTGCCTCCCCGTGAAGGGGTGGGAGCAATAGCCCGAGAGGGGCACTTCTGCCTGGGATGGGCGGCCTCCACTGTGGCCCAGAAAAGCTTTTCGTCATTGGAATGGAAGTCTTTGTTGTGGCCCCCCCTTGAAGAACTGAGCGCAGCAGGCAGAGTGGGGCTTATCTGCCTGGGGAGGGTGGTCTGCATGATGACCAAAGGATGAAGCCCAAATTAGGCCCAGAGAAGATTTTTTTTTTCTTTCAACATGAAGGGAGTCTCTGCTGTGCCCCCCATGGAAGGGCTGGGAGCTCTTCTACCTGGGGAGGGTGGCCAGATAGAAGCCTCTGCTGTGGCCCCCCTGGAAGGGGTGGGCGCAATAACCCGAGAGGGCAACTTCTTCCTGGGATGGGCGGCATCCACTGTGGCCCAGAAAAGCTTTTCATCATTGGAATGGAAGTATTTGTTGTGGCCCCCCCTTGAAGAACCGGGCACTGCAGACTGAGGGAGGCTAATCTGCCTGGGGAGGGTGGTCTGCATGATGGCCAAAGGATGAAGCCCAAATTAGGCCCAGAGAAGTTTTTTTTTTTTTTTTTCAATATGAAGGGAGTCTCTGCCCCCCCCCCCCCCCCTGGGGAGGGTGGCCAGGTAGAAGCCTCTGCAGTGGCCCCTCTGGAAGGGGCGGGCGCAATAGCCTGAGAGGGGCACTTCTGCCTGGGATGGGCGGCATCCACTGTGGCCCAGAAAAGCTTTTCGTCATTGGAATGGAAGTCTTTGTTGCGGCCCCCCCTTGAAGAACCGGGCACTGCAGACTGAGGGAGGCTAATCTGCCTGGGGAGGGTGGTCTGCATGATGGCCAAAGGATGAAGCCCAAATTAGGCCCAGAAAAGTTTTTTTTTTTTTTTTTCAATATGAAGGAGGTCTCTGCCCCCCCCCCCCCCCCCTCCCCTGGGGAGGGTGGCCAGGTAGAAGCCTCTGCAGTGGCCTCCCCGTGAAGGGGTGGGAGCAATAGCCCGAGAGGGGCACTTCTGCCTGAGAAGGGCGGCCTCCACTGTGGCCCAGAAAAGCTTTTCGTCATTGGGATGGAAGTCTTTGTTGTGGCCCCCCCTTGAAGAACTGAGCGCAGCAGGCAGAGTGGGGCTTATCTGCCTGGGGAGGGTGGTCTGCATGATGACCAAAGGATGAAGCCCAAATTAGGCGCAGAGAAGATTTTTTTTTCTTTCAACATGAGGGGAGTCTCTGCTCTGCCCCCCCACCCCCCCTGGAAAGGCTGGGAGCCCTTCTACCTGGGGAGAGTGGCCAGGTTGAAGCCTCTGCTGTGGCCCCCCTGGAAGGGGCGGGCGCAATAGCCCGAGAGGGGCACTTCTGCCTGGGGAGGGCGACCTCCACTGTGGCCCAGAAAAGCTTTTCGTCATTGGGATGGAAGTCTTTGTTGTGGCCCCCCCTTGAAGGGGCGGGCACAGCAGGCCGAGGGGGGTTAATCTGCCTGGGGAGGGTGGTCTGCAGATTGGTCAAAGGATGAAGCCCGAATTCGGCGCAGAGATAATTTTTTATCAATATGAAGGGAGTCTCTGCTGTGCCCCCCATGGAAGGGCTGGGAGCTCTTCTACCTGGCGAGAGTGGCCAGGTAGAAGCCTCTGTTGTGGCCCCCCTGGAAGGGGCGGGCGCAATAGCCTGAGAGGGGCACTTCTGCCTGCGATGGGCGGCATCCACTGTGGCCCAGAAAAGCTTTTCGTCATTGGAATGGAAGTCTTTGCTTTGGCCCCCCCCCTTGAAGAACCGGGCACTGCAGGCTGAGGGGGGTTAATCTGCCTGGGGAGGGTGGTCTGAATGATGACCAAAGGATGAAGCCCAAATTCGGCCCAGAGAAGTTTTTTTTTTTTTTTCAACATGAAGGAAGTCTCTGCTGTGCCCCCCATGGAAGTGCTGGGAGCTCTTCTACCTGGGGAAGGTGGCCAGGTAGAAGCCTCTGCAGTTGCCTCCCCGTGAAGGGGTGGGAGCAATAGCCCGAGAGGGGCACTTCTGCCTGGGATGGGCGGCCTCCACTGTGGCCCAGAAAAGCTTTTCGTCATTGGAATGGAAGTCTTTGTTGTGGCCCCCCCTTGAAGAACTGAGCGCAGCAGGCAGAGTGGGGCTTATCTGCCTGGGGAGGGTGGTCTGCATGATGACCAAAGGATGAAGCCCAAATTAGGCCCAGAGAAGTTTTTTTTTTTTTTTTTCAATATGAAGGAGGTCACTGCCCCCCCCCCCCCCCCTGGGGAGGGTGGCCAGGTAGAAGCCTCCGCTGTGGCCCCCCTGGAAGGGGCGGGCACAATAGCCCGAGAGGGGAAATTCTGCCTGAGAAGGGCGGCTTCCACTGTGGCCCAGAAAAACTTTTCGTCATTGGAATGGAATTCTTTGTTGTGGCCCCCCCTTGAAGAACTGAGCGCAGCTGGCAGAGAGGGGCTCTTCTATCTGGAGAGGGCAGCCTCCACTGCGGCCAATGGGAGAAGCACAAGCTCAGGCCGCAAAAAGCTTTTCTTGATTGGGACGGTAGCCTCTGCTGTGCGGCCCCCCCTTGAAGAACCGGGCACAGTAGGCCGCGTGGGGCTTATCTGCCTGGGGAGGGTGGTCTGCATGATGGTCAAAGGATGAAGCCCAAATTAGGCCCAGAGAAGATTTTTTTTTTTCTTTCAACATGAAGGGAGTCTCTGCTGTGCCCCCCATGGAAGGGCTGGGAGCTCTTCTACCTGGGGAGAGTGGCCAGGTAGAAGCCTCTGCTGTGGCCCCCCTGGAAGGGGTGGGCGCAATAGCCCGAGAGGGGCATTTCTGCCTGGGATGGGCGGCCTCAACTTTGGCCCAGAAAAGCTTTTCGTCATTGGAATGGAAGTCTTTGTTGTGCCCCCCCCCTTGAAGAATCGGGCACTGTAGGCCGTGAGGGGCTTATCTGCCTGGGGAGGGTGGTCTGCAGATTGGTCAAAGGATGAAGCCCGAATTCGGCGCAGAGATAATTTTTTATCAATATGAAGGGAGTCTCTGCTCTGCCCCCCATGGAAGGGCTTGGAGCTCTTCTACCTGGGGAGGGTGGCCAGGTAGAAGCTTCTACTGTGGCCCCCCTGGAAAGGCCGGGCGCAATAGCCCGAGAGGGGCACTTCTGCCTGGGATGGGCGGCATCCACTGTGGCCCAGAAAAGCTTTTCGTCATTGGAATGGAAGTCTTTGTTGTGGCCCCCCCCTTGAAGAATCGGGCACTGCAGGCCGCGAGGGGCTTATCTGCCTGGGGAGGGTTGTGTGCAGATTGGTCAAATGATGAAGCCCGAATTCGGCGCAGATATAATTTTTTATCAATATGAAGGGAGTCTGTGCTGTGCACCCCCCCTTGAAGGGCTGGGAGCTCTTCTACCTGGGGAGGGTGGCCAGGTAGAAGCTTCTACTGTGGCCCCCCTGGAAGGGGCGGGCGCAATAGCCCGAGAGGGGCACTTCTGCCTGGGATGGGCGGCATCCACTGTGGCCCAGAAAAGCTTTTCGTCATTGGAATGGAAGTCTTTGTTGCGGCCCCCCCTTGAAGAACCGGGCACTGCAGACTGAGGGAGGCTAATCTGCCTGGGGAGGGTGGTCTGCATGATGGCCAAAGGATGAAGCCAAAATTAGGCCCAGAGAAGTTTTTTTTTTCAATATGAAGGGAGTCTCTGCTGTGCACCCCCCCCTTGAAGGGATGGGAGCTCTTCTACCTGGGGAGGGGTGGCCAGGTAGAAGCCTCTGCTGTTGCCCCCCTGGAAGGGGCCGGCGCAACAGCCCAAGAGTGGCACTTCTGCCTGGGGAGGGCGGCCTCAACTTTGGCCCAGAAAAGCTTTTCGTCATTGGGGTGGAAGTCTTTGTAGTGGCCCCCCCCTTGAAGAACCAGGTTCAGCAGGCCGTATGGGCTCCTCTGCCTGGGGAGGGCAGCTTCCACTGTGGCCAAACACACGCTCAGGCCGAAAATAGCTTTTCTCGATTGGGACGGAAGCCTCTTTTGTGGTCCCCCCTGGAAAAACCAGGCGCAGCTGGACGAGATGGGCTAATCTGCCTGGGGTGGGTGGCCCCCACAAGCCGCAGCCAAGAATAGCTCTTCTTCTTCACTGGGAAGGTCTCTGGGCTTGAGCAATGCACCTGCAGGCTGGAGTGGCCCTCCGTTGGACAGCCGGCGTGAAGCCGGGGCCAGCGGTGGCTCTCCGAGGGCAGGTAGAGTGTGCCAGTCGGTCGGTCGCATGTGCGGAGGGGTCAGCGCCACAGTGGCACGTCCCAAGGCAGCTTCTGAGCTTTCAAAGTACGGCCGGAGTGACCCGAGTCGCTCCCCTGCCGATTCCTGGAGCTTCTCGCTTTCCGAAAACCAGGTTTCTGAAATCGTTCCCAAGGTCGTTTAGTAATGGTCCAAATCTGCTGTTTGCGGGAGATGAGTCAAAACCGTGCCACCCCAGCCACTCATCCTCCCCGCTTACAGCATTTGCTGTATGCAGGAGATGAGTCAAACCCACGTCATTCCATGCACTCATCTCCCTGCAGACAACGTTTGTTGTTTGCTGGACACAATGGCCCCAGGAAGACGCATAAGCTCAGGTCAAGAATAGGTTTTCTTGATTGGGACGGAAGCCTCTAATGTGGCCCCCCCTGGAAGGGCCGGGGGCAGCACCCTGAGAGGGGCTCTTCTTCCTGGGGAGGGAAGCCTCCACTTCGGCCAAAGGAAAAACCTCAAGCTCAAGTTGAGAAAAGCTCTTTTTTGCTTTTAAATGGGCCTCTGTTGTGGCCCCCCCTGGAAGGGCAGCCTCAAAGGGGCTCCTCTGCCTGGGGGGGGGGGGGGGGGGGGGGCTCCACTGTGGCCAAAGGATGAAACCTAAATTAGGCCCAGAGAAGTTTTTCTTTTCAATATGAAGGGAGTTTCTGCTGTGCACCCCCCCTGGAAGCACCAAGCACTGCAGGCTGCGAGGGGCTTATCTGCCTGGGGAGGGTGGTCTGAATGATACTCAGCGGATGAAACCCAAATTCGGCCCAGGGATGTTTTTTTATCAATATGAAGGGAGTCTCTGCGGTGCCCCCCCCTAGAAGGGCTGGGAGCTCTTCTACCTGGGGAGAGTGGCCAGGTAGAAGAGGTAGAGCTTTTCCTGATTGGGACGGGAGCCTCTGCTATGTGGCACCCCCTTGAAGAACAAGGCGCAGCAGGCAGAGAGGGGCCTTTCTACCAGAAAGAGGGTGGTCTGCATGATGACCAAAGGATGAAGCCCAAATTAGGCCCAGAGAAGATTTTTTTTTTCTTTCAACATGAAGGGAGTCTCTGCTGTGCCCCCCATGGAAGGGCTGGGAGCTCTTCTACCTGGGGAGGGTGGCCAGGTAGAAGCCTCTGCTGTGGCCCCCCTGGAAGGGGCGGGCACAATAGCCCGAGAGGGGAAATTCTGCCTGAGAAGGGCGGCTTCCACTGTGGCCCAGAAAAACTTTTCGTCATTGGAATGGAATTCTTTGTTGTGGCCCCCCCTTGAAGAACTGAGCGCAGCTGGCAGAGAGGGGCTCTTCTTTCTGGAGAGGGCAGCCTCCACTGCGGCCAATGGAAGAAGCACAAGCTCAGGCCGCAAAAAGCTTTTCTTGATTGGGACGGTAGCCTCTGCTGTGCGGCCCCCCCTTGAAGAACCGGGCACAGTAGGCCGCGTGGGGCTTATCTGCCTGGGGAGGGTGGTCTGCATGATGGTCAAAGGATGAAGCCCAAATTAGGCCCAGAGAAGATTTTTTTTTTTCTTTCAACATGAAGGGAGTCTCTGCTGTGCCCCCCATAGAAGGGCTGGGAGCTCTTCTACCTGGGGAGGGTGGCCAGATAGAAGCCTCTGCTGTGGCCCCCCTGGAAGGGGTGGGCGCAATAGCCCGAGAGGGCAACTTCTTCCTGGGATGGGCGGCATCCACTGTGGCTAATCTGCCTGGCCACTGTGGCCCAGAAAAGCTTTTCGTCATTGGGATGGAAGTCTTTGTTGTGGCCCCCCCTTGAAGAACTGAGCGCAGCAGGCAGAGTGGGGCTTATCTGCCTGGGGAGGGTGGTCTGCATGATGACCAAAGGATGAAGCCCAAATTAGGCGCAGAGAAGATTTTTTTTTCTTTCAACATGAGGGGAGTCTCTGCTCTGCCCCCCCACCCCCCCTGGAAAGGCTGGGAGCCCTTCTACCTGGGGAGAGTGGCCAGGTTGAAGCCTCTGCTGTGGCCCCCCTGGAAGGGGCGGGCGCAATAGCCCGAGAGGGGCACTTCTGCCTGGGGAGGGCGACCTCCACTGTGGCCCAGAAAAGCTTTTCGTCATTGGGATGGAAGTCTTTGTTGTGGCCCCCCCTTGAAGGGGCGGGCACAGCAGGCCGAGGGGGGTTAATCTGCCTGGGGAGGGTGGTCTGCAGATTGGTCAAAGGATGAAGCCCGAATTCGGCGCAGAGATAATTTTTTATCAATATGAAGGGAGTCTCTGCTGTGCCCCCCATGGAAGGGCTGGGAGCTCTTCTACCTGGCGAGAGTGGCCAGGTAGAAGCCTCTGTTGTGGCCCCCCTGGAAGGGGCGGGCGCAATAGCCTGAGAGGGGCACTTCTGCCTGCGATGGGCGGCATCCACTGTGGCCCAGAAAAGCTTTTCGTCATTGGAATGGAAGTCTTTGCTTTGGCCCCCCCCCTTGAAGAACCGGGCACTGCAGGCTGAGGGGGGTTAATCTGCCTGGGGAGGGTGGTCTGAATGATGACCAAAGGATGAAGCCCAAATTCGGCCCAGAGAAGTTTTTTTTTTTTTTTTTCAATATGAAGGAGGTCTCTGGCCCCCCCCCCCCCCTCCCCTGGGGAGGGTGGCCAGGTAGAAGCCTCTGCAGTGGCCTCCCCGTGAAGGGGTGGGAGCAATAGCCCGAGAGGGGCACTTCTGCCTGAGAAGGGCGGCCTCCACTGTGGCCCAGAAAAGCTTTTCGTCATTGGGATGGAAGTCTTTGTTGTGGCCCCCCCTTGAAGAACTGAGCGCAGCAGGCAGAGTGGGGCTTATCTGCCTGGGGAGGGTGGTCTGCATGATGACCAAAGGATGAAGCCCAAATTAGGCGCAGAGAAGATTTTTTTTTCTTTCAACATGAGGGGAGTCTCTGCTCTGCCCCCCCACCCCCCCTGGAAAGGCTGGGAGCCCTTCTACCTGGGGAGAGTGGCCAGGTTGAAGCCTCTGCTGTGGCCCCCCTGGAAGGGGCGGGCGCAATAGCCCGAGAGGGGCACTTCTGCCTGGGGAGGGCGACCTCCACTGTGGCCCAGAAAAGCTTTTCGTCATTGGGATGGAAGTCTTTGTTGTGGCCCCCCCTTGAAGGGGCGGGCACAGCAGGCCGAGGGGGGTTAATCTGCCTGGGGAGGGTGGTCTGCAGATTGGTCAAAGGATGAAGCCCGAATTCGGCGCAGAGATAATTTTTTATCAATATGAAGGGAGTCTCTGCTGTGCCCCCCATGGAAGGGCTGGGAGCTCTTCTACCTGGCGAGAGTGGCCAGGTAGAAGCCTCTGTTGTGGCCCCCCTGGAAGGGGCGGGCGCAATAGCCTGAGAGGGGCACTTCTGCCTGCGATGGGCGGCATCCACTGTGGCCCAGAAAAGCTTTTCGTCATTGGAATGGAAGTCTTTGCTTTGGCCCCCCCCCTTGAAGAACCGGGCACTGCAGGCTGAGGGGGGTTAATCTGCCTGGGGAGGGTGGTCTGAATGATGACCAAAGGATGAAGCCCAAATTCGGCCCAGAGAAGTTTTTTTTTTTTTTTCAACATGAAGGAAGTCTCTGCTGTGCCCCCCATGGAAGTGCTGGGAGCTCTTCTACCTGGGGAGGGTGGCCAGGTAGAAGCCTCTGCAGTTGCCTCCCCGTGAAGGGGTGGGAGCAATAGCCCGAGAGGGGCACTTCTGCCTGGGATGGGCGGCCTCCACTGTGGCCCAGAAAAGCTTTTCGTCATTGGAATGGAAGTCTTTGTTGTGGCCCCCCCTTGAAGAACTGAGCGCAGCAGGCAGAGTGGGGCTTATCTGCCTGGGGAGGGTGGTCTGCATGATGACCAAAGGATGAAGCCCAAATTAGGCCCAGAGAAGATTTTTTTTTTCTTTCAACATGAAGGGAGTCTCTGCTGTGCCCCCCATGGAAGGGCTGGGAGCTCTTCTACCTGGGGAGGGTGGCCAGATAGAAGCCTCTGCTGTGGCCCCCCTGGAAGGGGTGGGCGCAATAACCCGAGAGGGCAACTTCTTCCTGGGATGGGCGGCATCCACTGTGGCCCAGAAAAGCTTTTCATCATTGGAATGGAAGTATTTGTTGTGGCCCCCCCTTGAAGAACCGGGCACTGCAGACTGAGGGAGGCTAATCTGCCTGGGGAGGGTGGTCTGCATGATGGCCAAAGGATGAAGCCCAAATTAGGCCCAGAGAAGTTTTTTTTTTTTTTTTTCAATATGAAGGGAGTCTCTGCCCCCCCCCCCCCCCCTGGGGAGGGTGGCCAGGTAGAAGCCTCTGCAGTGGCCCCTCTGGAAGGGGCGGGCGCAATAGCCTGAGAGGGGCACTTCTGCCTGGGATGGGCGGCATCCACTGTGGCCCAGAAAAGCTTTTCGTCATTGGAATGGAAGTCTTTGTTGCGGCCCCCCCTTGAAGAACCGGGCACTGCAGACTGAGGGAGGCTAATCTGCCTGGGGAGGGTGGTCTGCATGATGGCCAAAGGATGAAGCCCAAATTAGGCCCAGAAAAGTTTTTTTTTTTTTTTTTCAATATGAAGGAGGTCTCTGCCCCCCCCCCCCCCTCCCCTGGGGAGGGTGGCCAGGTAGAAGCCTCTGGAGTGGCCTCCCTCCGTGAAGGGGTGGGAGCAATAGCCCGAGAGGGGCACTTCTGCCTGAGAAGGGCGGCCTCCACTGTGGCCCAGAAAAGCTTTTCGTCATTGGGATGGAAGTCTTTGTTGTGGCCCCCCCTTGAAGAACTGAGCGCAGCAGGCAGAGTGGGGCTTATCTGCCTGGGGAGGGTGGTCTGCATGATGACCAAAGGATGAAGCCCAAATTAGGCGCAGAGAAGATTTTTTTTTCTTTCAACATGAGGGGAGTCTCTGCTCTGCCCCCCCACCCCCCCTGGAAAGGCTGGGAGCCCTTCTACCTGGGGAGAGTGGCCAGGTTGAAGCCTCTGCTGTGGCCCCCCTGGAAGGGGCGGGCGCAATAGCCCGAGAGGGGCACTTCTGCCTGGGGAGGGCGACCTCCACTGTGGCCCAGAAAAGCTTTTCGTCATTGGGATGGAAGTCTTTGTTGTGGCCCCCCCTTGAAGGGGCGGGCACAGCAGGCCGAGGGGGGTTAATCTGCCTGGGGAGGGTGGTCTGCAGATTGGTCAAAGGATGAAGCCCGAATTCGGCGCAGAGATAATTTTTTATCAATATGAAGGGAGTCTCTGCTGTGCCCCCCATGGAAGGGCTGGGAGCTCTTCTACCTGGCGAGAGTGGCCAGGTAGAAGCCTCTGTTGTGGCCCCCCTGGAAGGGGCGGGCGCAATAGCCTGAGAGGGGCACTTCTGCCTGCGATGGGCGGCATCCACTGTGGCCCAGAAAAGCTTTTCGTCATTGGAATGGAAGTCTTTGCTTTGGCCCCCCCCCTTGAAGAACCGGGCACTGCAGGCTGAGGGGGGTTAATCTGCCTGGGGAGGGTGGTCTGAATGATGACCAAAGGATGAAGCCCAAATTCGGCCCAGAGAAGTTTTTTTTTTTTTTTCAACATGAAGGAAGTCTCTGCTGTGCCCCCCATGGAAGTGCTGGGAGCTCTTCTACCTGGGGAAGGTGGCCAGGTAGAAGCCTCTGCAGTTGCCTCCCCGTGAAGGGGTGGGAGCAATAGCCCGAGAGGGGCACTTCTGCCTGGGATGGGCGGCCTCCACTGTGGCCCAGAAAAGCTTTTCGTCATTGGAATGGAAGTCTTTGTTGTGGCCCCCCCTTGAAGAACTGAGCGCAGCAGGCAGAGTGGGGCTTATCTGCCTGGGGAGGGTGGTCTGCATGATGACCAAAGGATGAAGCCCAAATTAGGCCCAGAGAAGTTTTTTTTTTTTTTTTTCAATATGAAGGAGGTCACTGCCCCCCCCCCCCCCCCCTGGGGAGGGTGGCCAGGTAGAAGCCTCCGCTGTGGCCCCCCTGGAAGGGGCGGGCACAATAGCCCGAGAGGGGAAATTCTGCCTGAGAAGGGCGGCTTCCACTGTGGCCCAGAAAAACTTTTCGTCATTGGAATGGAATTCTTTGTTGTGGCCCCCCCTTGAAGAACTGAGCGCAGCTGGCAGAGAGGGGCTCTTCTATCTGGAGAGGGCAGCCTCCACTGCGGCCAATGGGAGAAGCACAAGCTCAGGCCGCAAAAAGCTTTTCTTGATTGGGACGGTAGCCTCTGCTGTGCGGCCCCCCCTTGAAGAACCGGGCACAGTAGGCCGCGTGGGGCTTATCTGCCTGGGGAGGGTGGTCTGCATGATGGTCAAAGGATGAAGCCCAAATTAGGCCCAGAGAAGATTTTTTTTTTTCTTTCAACATGAAGGGAGTCTCTGCTGTGCCCCCCATGGAAGGGCTGGGAGCTCTTCTACCTGGGGAGAGTGGCCAGGTAGAAGCCTCTGCTGTGGCCCCCCTGGAAGGGGTGGGCGCAATAGCCCGAGAGGGGCATTTCTGCCTGGGATGGGCGGCCTCAACTTTGGCCCAGAAAAGCTTTTCGTCATTGGAATGGAAGTCTTTGTTGTGCCCCCCCCCTTGAAGAATCGGGCACTGTAGGCCGTGAGGGGCTTATCTGCCTGGGGAGGGTGGTCTGCAGATTGGTCAAAGGATGAAGCCCGAATTCGGCGCAGAGATAATTTTTTATCAATATGAAGGGAGTCTCTGCTCTGCCCCCCATGGAAGGGCTTGGAGCTCTTCTACCTGGGGAGGGTGGCCAGGTAGAAGCTTCTACTGTGGCCCCCCTGGAAAGGCCGGGCGCAATAGCCCGAGAGGGGCACTTCTGCCTGGGGAGGGCGACCTCCACTGTGGCCCAGAAAAGCTTTTCGTCATTGGAATGGAAGTCTTTGTTGTGGCCCCCCCCTTGAAGAATCGGGCACTGCAGGCCGCGAGGGGCTTATCTGCCTGGGGAGGGTTGTGTGCAGATTGGTCAAATGATGAAGCCCGAATTCGGCGCAGATATAATTTTTTATCAATATGAAGGGAGTCTGTGCTGTGCACCCCCCCTTGAAGGGCTGGGAGCTCTTCTACCTGGGGAGGGTGGCCAGGTAGAAGCTTCTACTGTGGCCCCCCTGGAAGGGGCGGGCGCAATAGCCCGAGAGGGGCACTTCTGCCTGGGATGGGCGGCATCCACTGTGGCCCAGAAAAGCTTTTCGTCATTGGAATGGAAGTCTTTGTTGCGGCCCCCCCTTGAAGAACCGGGCACTGCAGACTGAGGGAGGCTAATCTGCCTGGGGAGGGTGGTCTGCATGATGGCCAAAGGATGAAGCCAAAATTAGGCCCAGAGAAGTTTTTTTTTTCAATATGAAGGGAGTCTCTGCTGTGCACCCCCCCCTTGAAGGGATGGGAGCTCTTCTACCTGGGGAGGGGTGGCCAGGTAGAAGCCTCTGCTGTTGCCCCCCTGGAAGGGGCCGGCGCAACAGCCCAAGAGTGGCACTTCTGCCTGGGGAGGGCGGCCTCAACTTTGGCCCAGAAAAGCTTTTCGTCATTGGGGTGGAAGTCTTTGTAGTGGCCCCCCCCTTGAAGAACCAGGTTCAGCAGGCCGTATGGGCTCCTCTGCCTGGGGAGGGCAGCTTCCACTGTGGCCAAACACACGCTCAGGCCGAAAATAGCTTTTCTCGATTGGGACGGAAGCCTCTTTTGTGGTCCCCCCTGGAAAAACCAGGCGCAGCTGGACGAGATGGGCTAATCTGCCTGGGGTGGGTGGCCCCCACAAGCCGCAGCCAAGAATAGCTCTTCTTCTTCACTGGGAAGGTCTCTGGGCTTGAGCAATGCACCTGCAGGCTGGAGTGGCCCTCCGTTGGACAGCCGGCGTGAAGCCGGGGCCAGCGGTGGCTCTCCGAGGGCAGGTAGAGTGTGCCAGTCGGTCGGTCGCATGTGCGGAGGGGTCAGCGCCACAGTGGCACGTCCCAAGGCAGCTTCTGAGCTTTCAAAGTACGGCCGGAGTGACCCGAGTCGCTCCCCTGCCGATTCCTGGAGCTTCTCGCTTTCCGAAAACCAGGTTTCTGAAATCGTTCCCAAGGTCGTTTAGTAATGGTCCAAATCTGCTGTTTGCGGGAGATGAGTCAAAACCGTGCCACCCCAGCCACTCATCCTCCCCGCTTACAGCATTTGCTGTATGCAGGAGATGAGTCAAACCCACGTCATTCCATGCACTCATCTCCCTGCAGACAACGTTTGTTGTTTGCTGGACACAATGGCCCCAGGAAGACGCATAAGCTCAGGTCAAGAATAGGTTTTCTTGATTGGGACGGAAGCCTCTAATGTGGCCCCCCCTGGAAGGGCCGGGGGCAGCACCCTGAGAGGGGCTCTTCTTCCTGGGGAGGGAAGCCTCCACTTCGGCCAAAGGAAAAACCTCAAGCTCAAGTTGAGAAAAGCTCTTTTTTGCTTTTAAATGGGCCTCTGTTGTGGCCCCCCCTGGAAGGGCAGCCTCAAAGGGGCTCCTCTGCCTGGGGGGGGGGGGGGGGGGGGGGGGGGGCTCCACTGTGGCCAAAGGATGAAACCTAAATTAGGCCCAGAGAAGTTTTTCTTTTCAATATGAAGGGAGTTTCTGCTGTGCACCCCCCCTGGAAGCACCAAGCACTGCAGGCTGCGAGGGGCTTATCTGCCTGGGGAGGGTGGTCTGAATGATACTCAGCGGATGAAACCCAAATTCGGCCCAGGGATGTTTTTTTATCAATATGAAGGGAGTCTCTGCGGTGCCCCCCCCTAGAAGGGCTGGGAGCTCTTCTACCTGGGGAGAGTGGCCAGGTAGAAGAGGTAGAGCTTTTCCTGATTGGGACGGGAGCCTCTGCTATGTGGCACCCCCTTGAAGAACAAGGCGCAGCAGGCAGAGAGGGGCCTTTCTACCTGGGGTGGGTGGCCAGGTTGAAGCCTCTGCTGTGGCCCCCCCTTGAAAAACCGGGCACTGCAGGCCGAGGGGGGCACTTCTTCCTGGGAAGGGCGGCCTCCACTGTGGCCCAGAAAAGCTTTTCGTCATTGGGATGGAAGTCTTTGTTGTGGCCCCCCCTTGAAGGGGCGGGCGTAATAGCCCGAGAGGGGCACTTCTGCCTGGGGAGGGCGGCCTCCACTGTGGCCAATGGAAGAAGCACAAGCTCAGGCCGCTAAAAGCTTTTCTTGATTGGGACGAGAGCCTTTTTCTGTGTGGCCCCCCCTTGAAGAACAAGGCACTGCAGGCAGAGAGGAGCCCTTCTACCTGGGGAGGGTGGCCAGGTAGAAGTCTCTGCTCTTGCCCCCCATGCAAGGGGCGGGCGCAATAGCCCGAGAGGGGCACTACTGCCTGGGGAGGGCAGCCTCCACTGAGGCCAATGGAAGAAACACAAGCTCTGGCCGAAAAAAGCTTTTCTTGATTGGGAAGGGAGCCTCTGCTGTGTGGCCCCCCCTTGAAGGACAAGGCGCAGCAGGCAGAGAGGGACTCTTCTACCTGGGGAGGGCAGCCTCCACTTCGGCCAATGGAAGAAGCACAAGCTCAGGCCGAAAAAAGCTTTTCTTGACAGGGATGGGACCCTCTGCTGTGTGGCCCCCCCCTTGAAGAACAAGGTGCAGCAGGTGGAGAGGAGCACTTCTGCCTGGGGAGGGCAGCCTCAACTGTGGCCAGAAAAGCTTTTCGTCATTGGAATGGAAGTCTTTCTTGCACAAGCACAAGCACAAGCTCAGGCCGCAAAAAGCTTTTCTTGATTGGGAGAGTATCTCTCTCTTTTCCTCCTCCTCCGTTGTTGTTGTTGAGAGAGAGAGTCTCTCTCTTTTCCTCCTCCTCCGTTGTTGTTGTTGAGAGAGAGAAAAGACTGAAGCCAAAATTAGGCCCAGAGAAGATTTTTTTTTTTTTTTCAACATGAAGGGAGTCTCTGCTGTGCCCCCCATGGAAGTGCTGGGAGCTCTTCTACCTGGGGAGGGTGGCCAGGTAGACGCCTCTGCTGTGGCCCCCCTGGAAGGGGCGGGCGCAATAGCCTGAGAGGGGCACTTCTGCCTGAGAAGGGCGGCCTCCACTGTGGCCCAGAAAAGCTTTTCGTCATTGGGATGGAAGTCTTTGTTGTGGCCCCCCCTTGAAGAACTGAGCGCAGCAGGCAGAGTGGGGCTTATCTGCCTGGGGAGGGTGGTCTGCATGATGACCAAAGGATGAAGCCCAAATTAGGCCCAGAGAAGTTTTTTTTTTTTTTTTTTCAATATGAAGGAGGTCACTGCCCCCCCCCCCTCCCCTGGGGAGGGTGGCCAGGTAGAAGCCTCCGCTGTGGCCCCCCTGGAAGGGGCGGGCACAATAGCCCGAGAGGGGAAATTCTGCCTGAGAAGGGCGGCTTCCACTGTGGCCCAGAAAAACTTTTCGTCATTGGAATGGAATTCTTTGTTGTGGCCCCCCCTTGAAGAACTGAGCGCAGCTGGCAGAGAGGGGCTCTTCTATCTGGAGAGGGCAGCCTCCACTGCGGCCAATGGGAGAAGCACAAGCTCAGGCCGCAAAAAGCTTTTCTTGATTGGGACGGTAGCCTCTGCTGTGCGGCCCCCCCTTGAAGAACCGGGCACAGTAGGCCGCGTGGGGCTTATCTGCCTGGGGAGGGTGGTCTGCATGATGGTCAAAGGATGAAGCCCAAATTAGGCCCAGAGAAGATTTTTTTTTTTCTTTCAACATGAAGGGAGTCTCTGCTGTGCCCCCCATGGAAGGGCTGGGAGCTCTTCTACCTGGGGAGAGTGGCCAGGTAGAAGCCTCTGCTGTGGCCCCCCTGGAAGGGGTGGGCGCAATAGCCCGAGAGGGGCACTTCTGCCTGGGGAGGGCGACCTCCACTGTGGCCCAGAAAAGCTTTTCGTCATTGGGATGGAAGTCTTTGTTGTGGCCCCCCCTTGAAGGGGCGGGCACAGCAGGCCGAGGGGGGTTAATCTGCCTGGGGAGGGTGGTCTGCAGATTGGTCAAAGGATGAAGCCCGAATTCGGCGCAGAGATAATTTTTTATCAATATGAAGGGAGTCTCTGCTGTGCCCCCCATGGAAGGGCTGGGAGCTCTTCTACCTGGCGAGAGTGGCCAGGTAGAAGCCTCTGTTGTGGCCCCCCTGGAAGGGGCGGGCGCAATAGCCTGAGAGGGGCACTTCTGCCTGGGATGGGCGGCATCCACTGTGGCCCAGAAAGGCTTTTCGTCATTGGAATGGAAGTCTTTGCTTTGGCCCCCCCCTTGAAGAACCGGGCACTGCAGGCTGAGGGGGGTTAATCTGCCTGGGGAGGGTGGTCTGCATGATGGCCAAAGGATGAAGCCCAAATTCGGCCCAGAGAAGTTTTTTATTTTTTTTCAACATGAAGGGAGTCTCTGCTGTGCCCCCCATGGAAGTGCTGGGAGCTCTTCTACCTGGGGAGGGTGGCCAGGTAGACGCCTCTGCTGTGGCCCCCCTGGAAGGGGCGGGCGCAATAGCCTGAGAGGGGCACTTCTGCCTGGGATGGGCGGCATCCACTGTGGCCCAGAAAAGCTTTTCGTCATTGGAATGGAAGTCTTTGTTGCGGCCCCCCTTGAAGAACCGGGCACTGCAGACTGAGGGAGGCTAATCTGCCTGGGGAGGGTGGTCTGCATGATGGCCAAAGGATGAAGCCCAAATTAGGCCCAGAGAAGATTTTTTTTTTCTTTCAACATGAAGGGAGTCTCTGCTCTGCCCCCCACCCCCCCTGGAAAGGCTGGGAGCCCTTCTACCTGGGGAGAGTGGCCAGGTTGAAGCCTCTGCTGTGGCCCCCCTGGAAGGGGCGGGCGCAATAGCCCGAGAGGGCAACTTCTTCCTGGGATGGGCGGCATCCACTGTGGCCCAGAAAAGCTTTTCATCATTGGAATGGAAGTATTTGTTGTGGCCCCCCCTTGAAGAACTGAGCGCAGCAGGCAGAGTGGGGCTTATCTGCCTGGGGAGGGTGGTCTGCATGATGACCAAAGGATGAAGCCCAAATTAGGCCCAGAGAAGATTTTTTTTTTCTTTCAACATGAAGGGAGTCTCTGCTGTGCCCCCCATGGAAGGGCTGGGAGCTCTTCTACCTGGGGAGGGTGGCCAGGTAGAAGCCTCTGCAGTGCCCTCCCCGTGAAGGGGTGGGAGCAATAGCCCGAGAGGGGCACTTCTGCCTGAGAAGGGCGGCCTCCACTGTGGCCCAGAAAAGCTTTTCGTCATTGGGATGGAAGTCTTTGTTGTGGCCCCCCCTTGAAGAACTGAGCGCAGCAGGCAGAGTGGGGCTTATCTGCCTGGGGAGGGTGGTCTGCATGATGACCAAAGGATGAAGCCCAAATTAGGCCCAGAGAAGATTTTTTTTTTTCTTTCAACATGAAGGGAGTCTCTGCTGTGCCCCCCATGGAAGGGCTGGGAGCTCTTCTACCTGGGGAGGGTGGCCAGATAGAAGCCTCTGCTGTGGCCCCCCTGGAAGGGGTGGGCGCAATAGCCCGGGAGGGCAACTTCTTCCTGGGATGGGCGGCATCCACTGTGGCCCAGAAAAGCTTTTCATCATTGGAATGGAAGTATTTGTTGTGGCCCCCCCCTTGAAGAACCGGGCACTGCAGACTGAGGGAGGCTAATCTGCCTGGGGAGGGTGGTCTGCATGATGGCCAAAGGATGAAGCCCAAATTAGGCCCAGAGAAGTTTTTTTTTTTTTTTTTTTCAATATGAAGGAGGTCACTGCCCCCCCCCCCCTCCCCTGGGGAGAGTGGCCAGGTAGAAGCCTCCGCTGTGGCCCCCCTGGAAGGGGCGGGCACAATAGCCCGAGAGGGGAAATTCTGCCTGAGAAGGGCGGCTTCCACTGTGGCCCAGAAAAACTTTTCGTCATTGGAATGGAATTCTTTGTTGTGGCCCCCCCTTGAAGAACTGAGCGCAGCTGGCAGAGAGGGGCTCTTCTATCTGGAGAGGGCAGCCTCCACTGCGGCCAATGGGAGAAGCACAAGCTCAGGCCGCAAAAAGCTTTTCTTGATTGGGACGGTAGCCTCTGCTGTGCGGCCCCCCCTTGAAGAACCGGGCACAGTAGGCCGCGTGGGGCTTATCTGCCTGGGGAGGGTGGTCTGCATGATGGTCAAAGGATGAAGCCCAAATTAGGCCCAGAGAAGATTTTTTTTTTTCTTTCAACATGAAGGGAGTCTCTGCTGTGCCCCCCATGGAAGGGCTGGGAGCTTTTCTACCTGGGGAGAGTGGCCAGGTAGAAGCCTCTGCTGTGGCCCCCCTGGAAGGGGTGGGCGCAATAGCCCGAGAGGGGCATTTCTGCCTGGGATGGGCGGCCTCAACTTTGGCCCAGAAAAGCTTTTCGTCATTGGAATGGAAGTCTTTGTTGTGCCCCCCCCCTTGAAGAATCGGGCACTGTAGGCCGTGAGGGGCTTATCTGCCTGGGGAGGGTGGTCTGCAGATTGGTCAAAGGATGAAGCCCGAATTCGGCGCAGAGATAATTTTTTATCAATATGAAGGGAGTCTCTGCTCTGCCCCCCATGGAAGGGCTTGGAGCTCTTCTACCTGGGGAGGGTGGCCAGGTAGAAGCTTCTACTGTGGCCCCCCTGGAAGGGGCGGGCGCAATAGCCCGAGAGGGGCACTTCTGCCTGGGATGGGCGGCATCCACTGTGGCCCAGAAAAGCTTTTCGTCATTGGAATGGAAGTCTTTGTTGCGGCCCCCCCTTGAAGAACCGGGCACTGCAGACTGAGGGAGGCTAATCTGCCTGGGGAGGGTGGTCTGCATGATGGCCAAAGGATGAAGCCCAAATTAGGCCCAGAGAAGTTTTTTTTTTTTTTTTTTCAATATGAAGGGAGTCTCTGCTCTGCCCCCACCCCCCCCCGGAAAGGCTGGGAGCTCTTCTACCTGGGGAGAGTGGCCAGGTAGAAGCCTCTGCTGTGGCCCCCCTGGAAGGGGCGGGCACAATAGCCCCAGGGAGGCATTTCTGCCTGAGAAAGGGCAGCCGCCACTGTGGCCCAGAAAAGCTTTTCGTCATTGGAATGGAAGTATTTGTTGTGGCCCCCCCTTGAAGAACCGGGCACAGCAGGCCGAGGGGGGTTAATCTGCCTGGGGAGGGCGGTCTGCATGATGACCAAAGGATGAAGCCCAAATTAGGCCCAGAGAAGTTTTTATCTATTTTTTTTTTAATATGAAGGGAGTCTCTGCTCTGCCCCCCCCCCCCCCCTTGAAAAGGCTGGGAGCTCTTCTACCTGGGGAGAGTGGCCAGGTAGAAGCCTCTGCTGTGGCCCCCCTGGAAGGGGCGGGCGCAATAGCCCGAGAGGGGCACTTCTGCCTGAGAAGGGCGGCCTCCACTGTGGCCCAGAAAAGCTTTTCGTCATTGGAATGGAAGTCTTTGTTGTGGCCCCCCCCCTTGAAGAACCGGGCAGAGCAGGCCGAGGGGGGTTAATCTGCCTGGGGAGGGTGGTCTGCATGATGACCAAAGGATGAAGCCAAAATTAGGCCCAGAGAAGTTTTTTTTTTCAATATGAAGGGAGTCTCTGCTGTGCACCCCCCCCTTGAAGGGATGGGAGCTCTTCTACCTGGGGAGGGGTGGCCAGGTAGAAGCCTCTGCTGTTGCCCCCCTGGAAGGGGCCGGCGCAACAGCCCAAGAGTGGCACTTCTGCCTGGGGAGGGCGGCCTCAACTTTGGCCCAGAAAAGCTTTTCGTCATTGGGGTGGAAGTCTTTGTAGTGGCCCCCCCCTTGAAGAACCAGGTTCAGCAGGCCGTATGGGCTCCTCTGCCTGGGGAGGGCAGCTTCCACTGTGGCCAAACACACGCTCAGGCCGAAAATAGCTTTTCTCGATTGGGACGGAAGCCTCTTTTGTGGTCCCCCCTGGAAAAACCAGGCGCAGCTGGACGAGATGGGCTAATCTGCCTGGGGTGGGTGGCCCCCACAAGCCGCAGCCAAGAATAGCTCTTCTTCTTCACTGGGAAGGTCTCTGGGCTTGAGCAATGCACCTGCAGGCTGGAGTGGCCCTCCGTTGGACAGCCGGCGTGAAGCCGGGGCCAGCGGTGGCTCTCCGAGGGCAGGTAGAGTGTGCCAGTCGGTCGTTCGCATGTGCGGAGGGGTCAGCGCCACAGTGGCACGTCCCAAGGCAGCTTCTGAGCTTTCAAAGTACGGCCGGAGTGACCCGAGTCGCTCCCCTGCCGATTCCTGGAGCTTCTCGCTTTCCGAAAACCAGGTTTCTGAAATCGTTCCCAAGGTCGTTTAGTAATGGTCCAAATCTGCTGTTTGCGGGAGATGAGTCAAAACCGTGCCACCCCAGCCACTCATCCTCCCCGCTTACAGCATTTGCTGTATGCAGGAGATGAGTCAAACCCACGTCATTCCATGCACTCATCTCCCTGCAGACAACGTTTGTTGTTTGCTGGACACAATGGCCCCAGGAAGACGCATAAGCTCAGGTCAAGAATAGGTTTTCTTGATTGGGACGGAAGCCTCTAATGTGGCCCCCCCTGGAAGGGCCGGGGGCAGCACCCTGAGAGGGGCTCTTCTTCCTGGGGAGGGAAGCCTCCACTTCGGCCAAAGGAAAAACCTCAAGCTCAAGTTGAGAAAAGCTCTTTTTTGCTTTTAAATGGGCCTCTGTTGTGGCCCCCCCTGGAAGGGCAGCCTCAAAGGGGCTCCTCTGCCTGGGGGGGGGGGGGGGGGGGGGGGGGGGGGGGGCTCCACTGTGGCCAAAGGATGAAACCTAAATTAGGCCCAGAGAAGTTTTTCTTTTCAATATGAAGGGAGTTTCTGCTGTGCACCCCCCCTGGAAGCACCAAGCACTGCAGGCTGCGAGGGGCTTATCTGCCTGGGGAGGGTGGTCTGAATGATACTCAGCGGATGAAACCCAAATTCGGCCCAGGGATGTTTTTTTATCAATATGAAGGGAGTCTCTGCGGTGCCCCCCCCTAGAAGGGCTGGGAGCTCTTCTACCTGGGGAGAGTGGCCAGGTAGAAGAGGTAGAGCTTTTCCTGATTGGGACGGGAGCCTCTGCTATGTGGCACCCCCTTGAAGAACAAGGCGCAGCAGGCAGAGAGGGGCCTTTCTACCTGGGGTGGGTGGCCAGGTTGAAGCCTCTGCTGTGGCCCCCCCTTGAAAAACCGGGCACTGCAGGCCGAGGGGGGCACTTCTTCCTGGGAAGGGCGAGCTCCACTGTGGCCCAGAAAAGCTTTTCGTCATTGGGATGGAAGTCTTTGTTGTGGCCCCCCCTTGAAGGGGCGGGCGTAATAGCCCGAGAGGGGCACTTCTGCCTGGGGAGGGCGGCCTCCACTGTGGCCAATGGAAGAAGCACAAGCTCAGGCCGCTAAAAGCTTTTCTTGATTGGGACGAGAGCCTTTTTCTGTGTGGCCCCCCCTTGAAGAACAAGGCACTGCAGGCAGAGAGGAGCCCTTCTACCTGGGGAGGGTGGCCAGGTAGAAGTCTCTGCTCTTGCCCCCCATGCAAGGGGCGGGCGCAATAGCCCGAGAGGGGCACTACTGCCTGGGGAGGGCAGCCTCCACTGAGGCCAATGGAAGAAACACAAGCTCTGGCCGAAAAAAGCTTTTCTTGATTGGGAAGGGAGCCTCTGCTGTGTGGCCCCCCCTTGAAGGACAAGGCGCAGCAGGCAGAGAGGGACTCTTCTACCTGGGGAGGGCAGCCTCCACTTCGGCCAATGGAAGAAGCACAAGCTCAGGCCGAAAAAAGCTTTTCTTGACAGGGATGGGACCCTCTGCTGTGTGGCCCCCCCCTTGAAGAACAAGGTGCAGCAGGTGGAGAGGAGCACTTCTGCCTGGGGAGGGCAGCCTCAACTGTGGCCAGAAAAGCTTTTCGTCATTGGAATGGAAGTCTTTCTTGCACAAGCACAAGCACAAGCTCAGGCCGCAAAAAGCTTTTCTTGATTGGGAGAGTAGCCTCTGCTGTGCGGCCCCCCCTTGAAGAACCGGGCACAGTAGGCCGCGTGGGGCTTTATCTGCCTGGGGAGGGTGGTCTGCATGATGGCCAAAGACTGAAGCCAAAATTAGGCCCAGAGAAGATTTTTTTTTTTTTTTCAATATGAAGGGAGTCTCTGCTCTGCCCCCCCACCCCCCCTGGAAAGGCTGGGAGCCCTTCTACCTGGGGAGAGTGGCCAGGTTGAAGCCTCTGCTGTGGCCCCCCTGGAAGGGGCGGGCGCAATAGCCCGAGAGGGGCACTTCTGCCTGGGGAGGGCGACCTCCACTGTGGCCCAGAAAAGCTTTTCGTCATTGGGATGGAAGTCTTTGTTGTGGCCCCCCCTTGAAGGGGCGGGCACAGCAGGCCGAGGGGGGTTAATCTGCCTGGGGAGGGTGGTCTGCAGATTGGTCAAAGGATGAAGCCCGAATTCGGCGCAGAGATAATTTTTTATCAATATGAAGGGAGTCTCTGCTGTGCCCCCCATGGAAGGGCTGGGAGCTCTTCTACCTGGCGAGAGTGGCCAGGTAGAAGCCTCTGTTGTGGCCCCCCTGGAAGGGGCGGGCGCAATAGCCTGAGAGGGGCACTTCTGCCTGGGATGGGCGGCATCCACTGTGGCCCAGAAAGGCTTTTCGTCATTGGAATGGAAGTCTTTGCTTTGGCCCCCCCCTTGAAGAACCGGGCACTGCAGGCTGAGGGGGGTTAATCTGCCTGGGGAGGGTGGTCTGCATGATGGCCAAAGGATGAAGCCCAAATTCGGCCCAGAGAAGTTTTTTATTTTTTTTCAACATGAAGGGAGTCTCTGCTGTGCCCCCCATGGAAGTGCTGGGAGCTCTTCTACCTGGGGAGGGTGGCCAGGTAGACGCCTCTGCTGTGGCCCCCCTGGAAGGGGCGGGCGCAATAGCCTGAGAGGGGCACTTCTGCCTGGGATGGGCGGCATCCACTGTGGCCCAGAAAAGCTTTTCGTCATTGGAATGGAAGTCTTTGTTGCGGCCCCCCTTGAAGAACCGGGCACTGCAGACTGAGGGAGGCTAATCTGCCTGGGGAGGGTGGTCTGCATGATGGCCAAAGGATGAAGCCCAAATTAGGCCCAGAGAAGATTTTTTTTTTCTTTCAACATGAAGGGAGTCTCTGCTCTGCCCCCCACCCCCCCTGGAAAGGCTGGGAGCCCTTCTACCTGGGGAGAGTGGCCAGGTTGAAGCCTCTGCTGTGGCCCCCCTGGAAGGGGCGGGCGCAATAGCCCGAGAGGGCAACTTCTTCCTGGGATGGGCGGCATCCACTGTGGCCCAGAAAAGCTTTTCATCATTGGAATGGAAGTATTTGTTGTAGCCCCCCCTTGAAGAACTGAGCGCAGCAGGCAGAGTGGGGCTTATCTGCCTGGGGAGGGTGGTCTGCATGATGACCAAAGGATGAAGCCCAAATTAGGCCCAGAGAAGATTTTTTTTTTCTTTCAACATGAAGGGAGTCTCTGCTGTGCCCCCCATGGAAGGGCTGGGAGCTCTTCTACCTGGGGAGGGTGGCCAGGTAGAAGCCTCTGCAGTGCCCTCCCCGTGAAGGGGTGGGAGCAATAGCCCGAGAGGGGCACTTCTGCCTGAGAAGGGCGGCCTCCACTGTGGCCCAGAAAAGCTTTTCGTCATTGGGATGGAAGTCTTTGTTGTGGCCCCCCCTTGAAGAACTGAGCGCAGCAGGCAGAGTGGGGCTTATCTGCCTGGGGAGGGTGGTCTGCATGATGACCAAAGGATGAAGCCCAAATTAGGCCCAGAGAAGATTTTTTTTTTTCTTTCAACATGAAGGGAGTCTCTGCTGTGCCCCCCATGGAAGGGCTGGGAGCTCTTCTACCTGGGGAGGGTGGCCAGATAGAAGCCTCTGCTGTGGCCCCCCTGGAAGGGGTGGGCGCAATAGCCCGGGAGGGCAACTTCTTCCTGGGATGGGCGGCATCCACTGTGGCCCAGAAAAGCTTTTCATCATTGGAATGGAAGTATTTGTTGTGGCCCCCCCCTTGAAGAACCGGGCACTGCAGACTGAGGGAGGCTAATCTGCCTGGGGAGGGTGGTCTGCATGATGGCCAAAGGATGAAGCCCAAATTAGGCCCAGAGAAGTTTTTTTTTTTTTTTTTCAATATGAAGGGAGTCTCTGCCCCCCCCCCCCCCCCCCCTGGGGAGGGTGGCCAGGTAGAAGCCTCTGCAGTGGCCCCTCTGGAAGGGGCGGGCGCAATAGCCTGAGAGGGGCACTTCTGCCTGGGATGGGCGGCATCCACTGTGGCCCAGAAAAGCTTTTCGTCATTGGAATGGAAGTCTTTGTTGCGGCCCCCCCTTGAAGAACCGGGCACTGCAGACTGAGGGAGGCTAATCTGCCTGGGGAGGGTGGTCTGCATGATGGCCAAAGGATGAAGCCCAAATTAGGCCCAGAAAAGTTTTTTTTTTTTTTTTTCAATATGAAGGAGGTCTCTGCCCCCCCCCCCCCCCCCCTCCCCTGGGGAGGGTGGCCAGGTAGAAGCCTCTGCAGTGGCCTCCCCGTGAAGGGGTGGGAGCAATAGCCCGAGAGGGGCACTTCTGCCTGAGAAGGGCGGCATCCACTGTGGCCCAGAAAGGCTTTTCGTCATTGGAATGGAAGTCTTTGCTTTGGCCCCCCCTTGAAGAACTGAGCGCAGCAGGCAGAGTGGGGCTTATCTGCCTGGGGAGGGTGGTCTGCATGATGACCAAAGGATGAAGCCCAAATTAGGCGCAGAGAAGATTTTTTTTTCTTTCAACATGAGGGGAGTCTCTGCTCTGCCCCCCCACCCCCCCTGGAAAGGCTGGGAGCCCTTCTACCTGGGGAGAGTGGCCAGGTTGAAGCCTCTGCTGTGGCCCCCCTGGAAGGGGCGGGCGCAATAGCCCGAGAGGGGCACTTCTGCCTGGGGAGGGCGACCTCCACTGTGGCCCAGAAAAGCTTTTCGTCATTGGGATGGAAGTCTTTGTTGTGGCCCCCCCTTGAAGGGGCGGGCACAGCAGGCCGAGGGGGGTTAATCTGCCTGGGGAGGGTGGTCTGCAGATTGGTCAAAGGATGAAGCCCGAATTCGGCGCAGAGATAATTTTTTATCAATATGAAGGGAGTCTCTGCTGTGCCCCCCATGGAAGGGCTGGGAGCTCTTCTACCTGGCGAGAGTGGCCAGGTAGAAGCCTCTGTTGTGGCCCCCCTGGAAGGGGCGGGCGCAATAGCCTGAGAGGGGCACTTCTGCCTGCGATGGGCGGCATCCACTGTGGCCCAGAAAAGCTTTTCGTCATTGGAATGGAAGTCTTTGCTTTGGCCCCCCCCCTTGAAGAACCGGGCACTGCAGGCTGAGGGGGGTTAATCTGCCTGGGGAGGGTGGTCTGAATGATGACCAAAGGATGAAGCCCAAATTCGGCCCAGAGAAGTTTTTTTTTTTTTTTCAACATGAAGGAAGTCTCTGCTGTGCCCCCCATGGAAGTGCTGGGAGCTCTTCTACCTGGGGAAGGTGGCCAGGTAGAAGCCTCTGCAGTTGCCTCCCCGTGAAGGGGTGGGAGCAATAGCCCGAGAGGGGCACTTCTGCCTGGGATGGGCGGCCTCCACTGTGGCCCAGAAAAGCTTTTCGTCATTGGAATGGAAGTCTTTGTTGTGGCCCCCCCTTGAAGAACTGAGCGCAGCAGGCAGAGTGGGGCTTATCTGCCTGGGGAGGGTGGTCTGCATGATGACCAAAGGATGAAGCCCAAATTAGGCCCAGAGAAGTTTTTTTTTTTTTTTTTTCAATATGAAGGAGGTCACTGCCCCCCCCCCCCCCCCCCCCTGGGGAGGGTGGCCAGGTAGAAGCCTCCGCTGTGGCCCCCCTGGAAGGGGCGGGCACAATAGCCCGAGAGGGGAAATTCTGCCTGAGAAGGGCGGCTTCCACTGTGGCCCAGAAAAACTTTTCGTCATTGGAATGGAATTCTTTGTTGTGGCCCCCCCTTGAAGAACTGAGCGCAGCTGGCAGAGAGGGGCTCTTCTATCTGGAGAGGGCAGCCTCCACTGCGGCCAATGGGAGAAGCACAAGCTCAGGCCGCAAAAAGCTTTTCTTGATTGGGACGGTAGCCTCTGCTGTGCGGCCCCCCCTTGAAGAACCGGGCACAGTAGGCCGCGTGGGGCTTATCTGCCTGGGGAGGGTGGTCTGCATGATGGTCAAAGGATGAAGCCCAAATTAGGCCCAGAGAAGATTTTTTTTTTTCTTTCAACATGAAGGGAGTCTCTGCTGTGCCCCCCATGGAAGGGCTGGGAGCTTTTCTACCTGGGGAGAGTGGCCAGGTAGAAGCCTCTGCTGTGGCCCCCCTGGAAGGGGTGGGCGCAATAGCCCGAGAGGGGCATTTCTGCCTGGGATGGGCGGCCTCAACTTTGGCCCAGAAAAGCTTTTCGTCATTGGAATGGAAGTCTTTGTTGTGCCCCCCCCCCTTGAAGAATCGGGCACTGTAGGCCGTGAGGGGCTTATCTGCCTGGGGAGGGTGGTCTGCAGATTGGTCAAAGGATGAAGCCCGAATTCGGCGCAGAGATAATTTTTTATCAATATGAAGGGAGTCTCTGCTCTGCCCCCCATGGAAGGGCTTGGAGCTCTTCTACCTGGGGAGGGTGGCCAGGTAGAAGCCTCTGCAGTGGCCTCCCCGTGAAGGGGTGGGAGCAATAGCCCGAGAGGGGCACTTCTGCCTGAGAAGGGCGGCATCCACTGTGGCCCAGAAAGGCTTTTCGTCATTGGAATGGAAGTCTTTGCTTTGGCCCCCCCTTGAAGAACTGAGCGCAGCAGGCAGAGTGGGGCTTATCTGCCTGGGGAGGGTGGTCTGCATGATGACCAAAGGATGAAGCCCAAATTAGGCGCAGAGAAGATTTTTTTTTCTTTCAACATGAGGGGAGTCTCTGCTCTGCCCCCCCACCCCCCCTGGAAAGGCTGGGAGCCCTTCTACCTGGGGAGAGTGGCCAGGTTGAAGCCTCTGCTGTGGCCCCCCTGGAAGGGGCGGGCGCAATAGCCCGAGAGGGGCACTTCTGCCTGGGGAGGGCGACCTCCACTGTGGCCCAGAAAAGCTTTTCGTCATTGGGATGGAAGTCTTTGTTGTGGCCCCCCCTTGAAGGGGCGGGCACAGCAGGCCGAGGGGGGTTAATCTGCCTGGGGAGGGTGGTCTGCAGATTGGTCAAAGGATGAAGCCCGAATTCGGCGCAGAGATAATTTTTTATCAATATGAAGGGAGTCTCTGCTGTGCCCCCCATGGAAGGGCTGGGAGCTCTTCTACCTGGCGAGAGTGGCCAGGTAGAAGCCTCTGTTGTGGCCCCCCTGGAAGGGGCGGGCGCAATAGCCTGAGAGGGGCACTTCTGCCTGCGATGGGCGGCATCCACTGTGGCCCAGAAAAGCTTTTCGTCATTGGAATGGAAGTCTTTGCTTTGGCCCCCCCCCTTGAAGAACCGGGCACTGCAGGCTGAGGGGGGTTAATCTGCCTGGGGAGGGTGGTCTGAATGATGACCAAAGGATGAAGCCCAAATTCGGCCCAGAGAAGTTTTTTTTTTTTTTTCAACATGAAGGAAGTCTCTGCTGTGCCCCCCATGGAAGTGCTGGGAGCTCTTCTACCTGGGGAAGGTGGCCAGGTAGAAGCCTCTGCAGTTGCCTCCCCGTGAAGGGGTGGGAGCAATAGCCCGAGAGGGGCACTTCTGCCTGGGATGGGCGGCCTCCACTGTGGCCCAGAAAAGCTTTTCGTCATTGGAATGGAAGTCTTTGTTGTGGCCCCCCCTTGAAGAACTGAGCGCAGCAGGCAGAGTGGGGCTTATCTGCCTGGGGAGGGTGGTCTGCATGATGACCAAAGGATGAAGCCCAAATTAGGCCCAGAGAAGTTTTTTTTTTTTTTTTTCAATATGAAGGAGGTCACTGCCCCCCCCCCCCCCCCTGGGGAGGGTGGCCAGGTAGAAGCCTCCGCTGTGGCCCCCCTGGAAGGGGCGGGCACAATAGCCCGAGAGGGGAAATTCTGCCTGAGAAGGGCGGCTTCCACTGTGGCCCAGAAAAACTTTTCGTCATTGGAATGGAATTCTTTGTTGTGGCCCCCCCTTGAAGAACTGAGCGCAGCTGGCAGAGAGGGGCTCTTCTATCTGGAGAGGGCAGCCTCCACTGCGGCCAATGGGAGAAGCACAAGCTCAGGCCGCAAAAAGCTTTTCTTGATTGGGACGGTAGCCTCTGCTGTGCGGCCCCCCCTTGAAGAACCGGGCACAGTAGGCCGCGTGGGGCTTATCTGCCTGGGGAGGGTGGTCTGCATGATGGTCAAAGGATGAAGCCCAAATTAGGCCCAGAGAAGATTTTTTTTTTTCTTTCAACATGAAGGGAGTCTCTGCTGTGCCCCCCATGGAAGGGCTGGGAGCTTTTCTACCTGGGGAGAGTGGCCAGGTAGAAGCCTCTGCTGTGGCCCCCCTGGAAGGGGTGGGCGCAATAGCCCGAGAGGGGCATTTCTGCCTGGGATGGGCGGCCTCAACTTTGGCCCAGAAAAGCTTTTCGTCATTGGAATGGAAGTCTTTGTTGTGCCCCCCCCCCTTGAAGAATCGGGCACTGTAGGCCGTGAGGGGCTTATCTGCCTGGGGAGGGTGGTCTGCAGATTGGTCAAAGGATGAAGCCCGAATTCGGCGCAGAGATAATTTTTTATCAATATGAAGGGAGTCTCTGCTCTGCCCCCCATGGAAGGGCTTGGAGCTCTTCTACCTGGGGAGGGTGGCCAGGTAGAAGCTTCTACTGTGGCCCCCCTGGAAGGGGCGGGCGCAATAGCCCGAGAGGGGCACTTCTGCCTGGGATGGGCGGCATCCACTGTGGCCCAGAAAAGCTTTTCGTCATTGGAATGGAAGTCTTTGTTGCGGCCCCCCCTTGAAGAACCGGGCACTGCAGACTGAGGGAGGCTAATCTGCCTGGGGAGGGTGGTCTGCATGATGGCCAAAGGATGAAGCCCAAATTAGGCCCAGAGAAGTTTTTTTTTTTTTTTTTTTTCAATATGAAGGGAGTCTCTGCTCTGCCCCCACCCCCCCCCGGAAAGGCTGGGAGCTCTTCTACCTGGGGAGAGTGGCCAGGTAGAAGCCTCTGCTGTGGCCCCCCTGGAAGGGGCGGGCACAATAGCCCCAGGGAGGCATTTCTGCCTGAGAAAGGGCAGCCGCCACTGTGGCCCAGAAAAGCTTTTCGTCATTGGAATGGAAGTATTTGTTGTGGCCCCCCCTTGAAGAACCGGGCACAGCAGGCCGAGGGGGGTTAATCTGCCTGGGGAGGGCGGTCTGCATGATGACCAAAGGATGAAGCCCAAATTAGGCCCAGAGAAGTTTTTATCTATTTTTTTTTTAATATGAAGGGAGTCTCTGCTCTGCCCCCCCCCCCCCCCCCCCCTTGAAAAGGCTGGGAGCTCTTCTACCTGGGGAGAGTGGCCAGGTAGAAGCCTCTGCTGTGGCCCCCCTGGAAGGGGCGGGCGCAATAGCCCGAGAGGGGCACTTCTGCCTGAGAAGGGCGGCCTCCACTGTGGCCCAGAAAAGCTTTTCGTCATTGGAATGGAAGTCTTTGTTGTGGCCCCCCCCCTTGAAGAACCGGGCAGAGCAGGCCGAGGGGGGTTAATCTGCCTGGGGAGGGTGGTCTGCATGATGACCAAAGGATGAAGCCAAAATTAGGCCCAGAGAAGTTTTTTTTTTCAATATGAAGGGAGTCTCTGCTGTGCACCCCCCCCTTGAAGGGATGGGAGCTCTTCTACCTGGGGAGGGGTGGCCAGGTAGAAGCCTCTGCTGTTGCCCCCCTGGAAGGGGCCGGCGCAACAGCCCAAGAGTGGCACTTCTGCCTGGGGAGGGCGGCCTCAACTTTGGCCCAGAAAAGCTTTTCGTCATTGGGGTGGAAGTCTTTGTAGTGGCCCCCCCCTTGAAGAACCAGGTTCAGCAGGCCGTATGGGCTCCTCTGCCTGGGGAGGGCAGCTTCCACTGTGGCCAAACACACGCTCAGGCCGAAAATAGCTTTTCTCGATTGGGACGGAAGCCTCTTTTGTGGTCCCCCCTGGAAAAACCAGGCGCAGCTGGACGAGATGGGCTAATCTGCCTGGGGTGGGTGGCCCCCACAAGCCGCAGCCAAGAATAGCTCTTCTTCTTCACTGGGAAGGTCTCTGGGCTTGAGCAATGCACCTGCAGGCTGGAGTGGCCCTCCGTTGGACAGCCGGCGTGAAGCCGGGGCCAGCGGTGGCTCTCCGAGGGCAGGTAGAGTGTGCCAGTCGGTCGTTCGCATGTGCGGAGGGGTCAGCGCCACAGTGGCACGTCCCAAGGCAGCTTCTGAGCTTTCAAAGTACGGCCGGAGTGACCCGAGTCGCTCCCCTGCCGATTCCTGGAGCTTCTCGCTTTCCGAAAACCAGGTTTCTGAAATCGTTCCCAAGGTCGTTTAGTAATGGTCCAAATCTGCTGTTTGCGGGAGATGAGTCAAAACCGTGCCACCCCAGCCACTCATCCTCCCCGCTTACAGCATTTGCTGTATGCAGGAGATGAGTCAAACCCACGTCATTCCATGCACTCATCTCCCTGCAGACAACGTTTGTTGTTTGCTGGACACAATGGCCCCAGGAAGACGCATAAGCTCAGGTCAAGAATAGGTTTTCTTGATTGGGACGGAAGCCTCTAATGTGGCCCCCCCTGGAAGGGCCGGGGGCAGCACCCTGAGAGGGGCTCTTCTTCCTGGGGAGGGAAGCCTCCACTTCGGCCAAAGGAAAAACCTCAAGCTCAAGTTGAGAAAAGCTCTTTTTTGCTTTTAAATGGGCCTCTGTTGTGGCCCCCCCTGGAAGGGCAGCCTCAAAGGGGCTCCTCTGCCTGGGGGGGGGGGGGGGGGGGGGGGGGGGGGGGCTCCACTGTGGCCAAAGGATGAAACCTAAATTAGGCCCAGAGAAGTTTTTCTTTTCAATATGAAGGGAGTTTCTGCTGTGCACCCCCCCTGGAAGCACCAAGCACTGCAGGCTGCGAGGGGCTTATCTGCCTGGGGAGGGTGGTCTGAATGATACTCAGCGGATGAAACCCAAATTCGGCCCAGGGATGTTTTTTTATCAATATGAAGGGAGTCTCTGCGGTGCCCCCCCCTAGAAGGGCTGGGAGCTCTTCTACCTGGGGAGAGTGGCCAGGTAGAAGAGGTAGAGCTTTTCCTGATTGGGACGGGAGCCTCTGCTATGTGGCACCCCCTTGAAGAACAAGGCGCAGCAGGCAGAGAGGGGCCTTTCTACCTGGGGTGGGTGGCCAGGTTGAAGCCTCTGCTGTGGCCCCCCCTTGAAAAACCGGGCACTGCAGGCCGAGGGGGGCACTTCTTCCTGGGAAGGGCGAGCTCCACTGTGGCCCAGAAAAGCTTTTCGTCATTGGGATGGAAGTCTTTGTTGTGGCCCCCCCTTGAAGGGGCGGGCGTAATAGCCCGAGAGGGGCACTTCTGCCTGGGGAGGGCGGCCTCCACTGTGGCCAATGGAAGAAGCACAAGCTCAGGCCGCTAAAAGCTTTTCTTGATTGGGACGAGAGCCTTTTTCTGTGTGGCCCCCCCTTGAAGAACAAGGCACTGCAGGCAGAGAGGAGCCCTTCTACCTGGGGAGGGTGGCCAGGTAGAAGTCTCTGCTCTTGCCCCCCATGCAAGGGGCGGGCGCAATAGCCCGAGAGGGGCACTACTGCCTGGGGAGGGCAGCCTCCACTGAGGCCAATGGAAGAAACACAAGCTCTGGCCGAAAAAAGCTTTTCTTGATTGGGAAGGGAGCCTCTGCTGTGTGGCCCCCCCTTGAAGGACAAGGCGCAGCAGGCAGAGAGGGACTCTTCTACCTGGGGAGGGCAGCCTCCACTTCGGCCAATGGAAGAAGCACAAGCTCAGGCCGAAAAAAGCTTTTCTTGACAGGGATGGGACCCTCTGCTGTGTGGCCCCCCCCTTGAAGAACAAGGTGCAGCAGGTGGAGAGGAGCACTTCTGCCTGGGGAGGGCAGCCTCAACTGTGGCCAGAAAAGCTTTTCGTCATTGGAATGGAAGTCTTTCTTGCACAAGCACAAGCACAAGCTCAGGCCGCAAAAAGCTTTTCTTGATTGGGAGAGTAGCCTCTGCTGTGCGGCCCCCCCTTGAAGAACCGGGCACAGTAGGCCGCGTGGGGCTTTATCTGCCTGGGGAGGGTGGTCTGCATGATGGCCAAAGACTGAAGCCAAAATTAGGCCCAGAGAAGATTTTTTTTTTTTTTTCAATATGAAGGGAGTCTCTGCTCTGCCCCCCCACCCCCCCTGGAAAGGCTGGGAGCCCTTCTACCTGGGGAGAGTGGCCAGGTTGAAGCCTCTGCTGTGGCCCCCCTGGAAGGGGCGGGCGCAATAGCCCGAGAGGGGCACTTCTGCCTGGGGAGGGCGACCTCCACTGTGGCCCAGAAAAGCTTTTCGTCATTGGGATGGAAGTCTTTGTTGTGGCCCCCCCTTGAAGGGGCGGGCACAGCAGGCCGAGGGGGGTTAATCTGCCTGGGGAGGGTGGTCTGCAGATTGGTCAAAGGATGAAGCCCGAATTCGGCGCAGAGATAATTTTTTATCAATATGAAGGGAGTCTCTGCTGTGCCCCCCATGGAAGGGCTGGGAGCTCTTCTACCTGGCGAGAGTGGCCAGGTAGAAGCCTCTGTTGTGGCCCCCCTGGAAGGGGCGGGCGCAATAGCCTGAGAGGGGCACTTCTGCCTGGGATGGGCGGCATCCACTGTGGCCCAGAAAGGCTTTTCGTCATTGGAATGGAAGTCTTTGCTTTGGCCCCCCCCTTGAAGAACCGGGCACTGCAGACTGAGGGGGGTTAATCTGCCTGGGGAGGGTGGTCTGCATGATGGCCAAAGGATGAAGCCCAAATTCGGCCCAGAGAAGTTTTTTATTTTTTTTCAACATGAAGGGAGTCTCTGCTGTGCCCCCCATGGAAGTGCTGGGAGCTCTTCTACCTGGGGAGGGTGGCCAGGTAGACGCCTCTGCTGTGGCCCCCCTGGAAGGGGCGGGCGCAATAGCCTGAGAGGGGCACTTCTGCCTGGGATGGGCGGCATCCACTGTGGCCCAGAAAAGCTTTTCGTCATTGGAATGGAAGTCTTTGTTGCGGCCCCCCTTGAAGAACCGGGCACTGCAGACTGAGGGAGGCTAATCTGCCTGGGGAGGGTGGTCTGCATGATGGCCAAAGGATGAAGCCCAAATTAGGCCCAGAGAAGATTTTTTTTTTCTTTCAACATGAAGGGAGTCTCTGCTCTGCCCCCCACCCCCCCTGGAAAGGCTGGGAGCCCTTCTACCTGGGGAGAGTGGCCAGGTTGAAGCCTCTGCTGTGGCCCCCCTGGAAGGGGCGGGCGCAATAGCCCGAGAGGGCAACTTCTTCCTGGGATGGGCGGCATCCACTGTGGCCCAGAAAAGCTTTTCATCATTGGAATGGAAGTATTTGTTGTAGCCCCCCCTTGAAGAACTGAGCGCAGCAGGCAGAGTGGGGCTTATCTGCCTGGGGAGGGTGGTCTGCATGATGACCAAAGGATGAAGCCCAAATTAGGCCCAGAGAAGATTTTTTTTTTTCTTTCAACATGAAGGGAGTCTCTGCTGTGCCCCCCATGGAAGGGCTGGGAGCTCTTCTACCTGGGGAGGGTGGCCAGGTAGAAGCCTCTGCAGTGCCCTCCCCGTGAAGGGGTGGGAGCAATAGCCCGAGAGGGGCACTTCTGCCTGAGAAGGGCGGCCTCCACTGTGGCCCAGAAAAGCTTTTCGTCATTGGGATGGAAGTCTTTGTTGTGGCCCCCCCTTGAAGAACTGAGCGCAGCAGGCAGAGTGGGGCTTATCTGCCTGGGGAGGGTGGTCTGCATGATGACCAAAGGATGAAGCCCAAATTAGGCCCAGAGAAGATTTTTTTTTTTCTTTCAACATGAAGGGAGTCTCTGCTGTGCCCCCCATGGAAGGGCTGGGAGCTCTTCTACCTGGGGAGGGTGGCCAGATAGAAGCCTCTGCTGTGGCCCCCCTGGAAGGGGTGGGCGCAATAGCCCGGGAGGGCAACTTCTTCCTGGGATGGGCGGCATCCACTGTGGCCCAGAAAAGCTTTTCATCATTGGAATGGAAGTATTTGTTGTGGCCCCCCCCTTGAAGAACCGGGCACTGCAGACTGAGGGAGGCTAATCTGCCTGGGGAGGGTGGTCTGCATGATGGCCAAAGGATGAAGCCCAAATTAGGCCCAGAGAAGTTTTTTTTTTTTTTTTTTCAATATGAAGGGAGTCTCTGCCCCCCCCCCCCCCCCCCCTGGGGAGGGTGGCCAGGTAGAAGCCTCTGCAGTGGCCCCTCTGGAAGGGGCGGGCGCAATAGCCTGAGAGGGGCACTTCTGCCTGGGATGGGCGGCATCCACTGTGGCCCAGAAAAGCTTTTCGTCATTGGAATGGAAGTCTTTGTTGTGGCCCCCCCCTTGAAGAACCGGGCACTGCAGACTGAGGGAGGCTAATCTGCCTGGGGAGGGTGGTCTGCATGATGGCCAAAGGATGAAGCCCAAATTAGGCCCAGAGAAGTTTTTTTTTTTTTTTTTCAATATGAAGGAGGTCTCTGCCCCCCCCCCCCCCCTCCCCTGGGGAGGGTGGCCAGGTAGAAGCCTCTGCAGTGGCCTCCCCGTGAAGGGGTGGGAGCAATAGCCCGAGAGGGGCACTTCTGCCTGAGAAGGGCGGCCTCCACTGTGGCCCAGAAAAGCTTTTCGTCATTGGGATGGAAGTCTTTGTTGTGGCCCCCCCTTGAAGAACTGAGCGCAGCAGGCAGAGTGGGGCTTATCTGCCTGGGGAGGGTGGTCTGCATGATGACCAAAGGATGAAGCCCAAATTAGGCGCAGAGAAGATTTTTTTTTCTTTCAACATGAGGGGAGTCTCTTCTCTGCCCCCCCACCCCCCCTGGAAAGGCTGGGAGCCCTTCTACCTGGGGAGAGTGGCCAGGTTGAAGCCTCTGCTGTGGCCCCCCTGGAAGGGGCGGGCGCAATAGCCCGAGAGGGGCACTTCTGCCTGGGGAGGGCGACCTCCACTGTGGCCCAGAAAAGCTTTTCGTCATTGGGATGGAAGTCTTTGTTGTGGCCCCCCCTTGAAGGGGCGGGCACAGCAGGCCGAGGGGGGTTAATCTGCCTGGGGAGGGTGGTCTGCAGATTGGTCAAAGGATGAAGCCCGAATTCGGCGCAGAGATAATTTTTTATCAATATGAAGGGAGTCTCTGCTGTGCCCCCCATGGAAGGGCTGGGAGCTCTTCTACCTGGCGAGAGTGGCCAGGTAGAAGCCTCTGTTGTGGCCCCCCTGGAAGGGGCGGGCGCAATAGCCTGAGAGGGGCACTTCTGCCTGCGATGGGCGGCATCCACTGTGGCCCAGAAAAGCTTTTCGTCATTGGAATGGAAGTCTTTGCTTTGGCCCCCCCCCTTGAAGAACCGGGCACTGCAGGCTGAGGGGGGTTAATCTGCCTGGGGAGGGTGGTCTGAATGATGACCAAAGGATGAAGCCCAAATTCGGCCCAGAGAAGTTTTTTTTTTTTTTTCAACATGAAGGAAGTCTCTGCTGTGCCCCCCATGGAAGTGCTGGGAGCTCTTCTACCTGGGGAAGGTGGCCAGGTAGAAGCCTCTGCAGTTGCCTCCCCGTGAAGGGGTGGGAGCAATAGCCCGAGAGGGGCACTTCTGCCTGGGATGGGCGGCCTCCACTGTGGCCCAGAAAAGCTTTTCGTCATTGGAATGGAAGTCTTTGTTGTGGCCCCCCCTTGAAGAACTGAGCGCAGCAGGCAGAGTGGGGCTTATCTGCCTGGGGAGGGTGGTCTGCATGATGACCAAAGGATGAAGCCCAAATTAGGCCCAGAGAAGTTTTTTTTTTTTTTTTTCAATATGAAGGAGGTCACTGCCCCCCCCCCCCCCCCCCCCTGGGGAGGGTGGCCAGGTAGAAGCCTCCGCTGTGGCCCCCCTGGAAGGGGCGGGCACAATAGCCCGAGAGGGGAAATTCTGCCTGAGAAGGGCGGCTTCCACTGTGGCCCAGAAAAACTTTTCGTCATTGGAATGGAATTCTTTGTTGTGGCCCCCCCTTGAAGAACTGAGCGCAGCTGGCAGAGAGGGGCTCTTCTATCTGGAGAGGGCAGCCTCCACTGCGGCCAATGGGAGAAGCACAAGCTCAGGCCGCAAAAAGCTTTTCTTGATTGGGACGGTAGCCTCTGCTGTGCGGCCCCCCCTTGAAGAACCGGGCACAGTAGGCCGCGTGGGGCTTATCTGCCTGGGGAGGGTGGTCTGCATGATGGTCAAAGGATGAAGCCCAAATTAGGCCCAGAGAAGATTTTTTTTTTTCTTTCAACATGAAGGGAGTCTCTGCTGTGCCCCCCATGGAAGGGCTGGGAGCTCTTCTACCTGGGGAGAGTGGCCAGGTAGAAGCCTCTGCTGTGGCCCCCCTGGAAGGGGTGGGCGCAATAGCCCGAGAGGGGCATTTCTGCCTGGGATGGGCGGCCTCAACTTTGGCCCAGAAAAGCTTTTCGTCATTGGAATGGAAGTCTTTGTTGTGCCCCCCCCCTTGAAGAATCGGGCACTGTAGGCCGTGAGGGGCTTATCTGCCTGGGGAGGGTGGTCTGCAGATTGGTCAAAGGATGAAGCCCGAATTCGGCGCAGAGATAATTTTTTATCAATATGAAGGGAGTCTCTGCTCTGCCCCCCATGGAAGGGCTTGGAGCTCTTCTACCTGGGGAGGGTGGCCAGGTAGAAGCTTCTACTGTGGCCCCCCTGGAAAGGCCGGGCGCAATAGCCCGAGAGGGGCACTTCTGCCTGGGATGGGCGGCATCCACTGTGGCCCAGAAAAGCTTTTCGTCATTGGAATGGAAGTCTTTGTTGTGGCCCCCCCCTTGAAGAATCGGGCACTGCAGGCCGCGAGGGGCTTATCTGCCTGGGGAGGGTTGTGTGCAGATTGGTCAAATGATGAAGCCCGAATTCGGCGCAGATATAATTTTTTATCAATATGAAGGGAGTCTGTGCTGTGCACCCCCCCTTGAAGGGCTGGGAGCTCTTCTACCTGGGGAGGGTGGCCAGGTAGAAGCTTCTACTGTGGCCCCCCTGGAAGGGGCGGGCGCAATAGCCCGAGAGGGGCACTTCTGCCTGGGATGGGCGGCATCCACTGTGGCCCAGAAAAGCTTTTCGTCATTGGAATGGAAGTCTTTGTTGCGGCCCCCCCTTGAAGAACCGGGCACTGCAGACTGAGGGAGGCTAATCTGCCTGGGGAGGGTGGTCTGCATGATGGCCAAAGGATGAAGCCAAAATTAGGCCCAGAGAAGTTTTTTTTTTCAATATGAAGGGAGTCTCTGCTGTGCACCCCCCCCTTGAAGGGATGGGAGCTCTTCTACCTGGGGAGGGGTGGCCAGGTAGAAGCCTCTGCTGTTGCCCCCCTGGAAGGGGCCGGCGCAACAGCCCAAGAGTGGCACTTCTGCCTGGGGAGGGCGGCCTCAACTTTGGCCCAGAAAAGCTTTTCGTCATTGGGGTGGAAGTCTTTGTAGTGGCCCCCCCCTTGAAGAACCAGGTTCAGCAGGCCGTATGGGCTCCTCTGCCTGGGGAGGGCAGCTTCCACTGTGGCCAAACACACGCTCAGGCCGAAAATAGCTTTTCTCGATTGGGACGGAAGCCTCTTTTGTGGTCCCCCCTGGAAAAACCAGGCGCAGCTGGACGAGATGGGCTAATCTGCCTGGGGTGGGTGGCCCCCACAAGCCGCAGCCAAGAATAGCTCTTCTTCTTCACTGGGAAGGTCTCTGGGCTTGAGCAATGCACCTGCAGGCTGGAGTGGCCCTCCGTTGGACAGCCGGCGTGAAGCCGGGGCCAGCGGTGGCTCTCCGAGGGCAGGTAGAGTGTGCCAGTCGGTCGGTCGCATGTGCGGAGGGGTCAGCGCCACAGTGGCACGTCCCAAGGCAGCTTCTGAGCTTTCAAAGTACGGCCGGAGTGACCCGAGTCGCTCCCCTGCCGATTCCTGGAGCTTCTCGCTTTCCGAAAACCAGGTTTCTGAAATCGTTCCCAAGGTCGTTTAGTAATGGTCCAAATCTGCTGTTTGCGGGAGATGAGTCAAAACCGTGCCACCCCAGCCACTCATCCTCCCCGCTTACAGCATTTGCTGTATGCAGGAGATGAGTCAAACCCACGTCATTCCATGCACTCATCTCCCTGCAGACAACGTTTGTTGTTTGCTGGACACAATGGCCCCAGGAAGACGCATAAGCTCAGGTCAAGAATAGGTTTTCTTGATTGGGACGGAAGCCTCTAATGTGGCCCCCCCTGGAAGGGCCGGGGGCAGCACCCTGAGAGGGGCTCTTCTTCCTGGGGAGGGAAGCCTCCACTTCGGCCAAAGGAAAAACCTCAAGCTCAAGTTGAGAAAAGCTCTTTTTTGCTTTTAAATGGGCCTCTGTTGTGGCCCCCCCTGGAAGGGCAGCCTCAAAGGGGCTCCTCTGCCTGGGGGGGGGGGGGGGGGGGGGGCTCCACTGTGGCCAAAGGATGAAACCTAAATTAGGCCCAGAGAAGTTTTTCTTTTCAATATGAAGGGAGTTTCTGCTGTGCACCCCCCCTGGAAGCACCAAGCACTGCAGGCTGCGAGGGGCTTATCTGCCTGGGGAGGGTGGTCTGAATGATACTCAGCGGATGAAACCCAAATTCGGCCCAGGGATGTTTTTTTATCAATATGAAGGGAGTCTCTGCGGTGCCCCCCCCTAGAAGGGCTGGGAGCTCTTCTACCTGGGGAGAGTGGCCAGGTAGAAGAGGTAGAGCTTTTCCTGATTGGGACGGGAGCCTCTGCTATGTGGCACCCCCTTGAAGAACAAGGCGCAGCAGGCAGAGAGGGGCCTTTCTACCTGGGGTGGGTGGCCAGGTTGAAGCCTCTGCTGTGGCCCCCCCTTGAAAAACCGGGCACTGCAGGCCGAGGGGGGCACTTCTTCCTGGGAAGGGCGGCCTCCACTGTGGCCCAGAAAAGCTTTTCGTCATTGGGATGGAAGTCTTTGTTGTGGCCCCCCCTTGAAGGGGCGGGCGTAATAGCCCGAGAGGGGCACTTCTGCCTGGGGAGGGCGGCCTCCACTGTGGCCAATGGAAGAAGCACAAGCTCAGGCCGCTAAAAGCTTTTCTTGATTGGGACGAGAGCCTTTTTCTGTGTGGCCCCCCCTTGAAGAACAAGGCACTGCAGGCAGAGAGGAGCCCTTCTACCTGGGGAGGGTGGCCAGGTAGAAGTCTCTGCTCTTGCCCCCCATGCAAGGGGCGGGCGCAATAGCCCGAGAGGGGCACTACTGCCTGGGGAGGGCAGCCTCCACTGAGGCCAATGGAAGAAACACAAGCTCTGGCCGAAAAAAGCTTTTCTTGATTGGGAAGGGAGCCTCTGCTGTGTGGCCCCCCCTTGAAGGACAAGGCGCAGCAGGCAGAGAGGGACTCTTCTACCTGGGGAGGGCAGCCTCCACTTCGGCCAATGGAAGAAGCACAAGCTCAGGCCGAAAAAAGCTTTTCTTGACAGGGATGGGACCCTCTGCTGTGTGGCCCCCCCCTTGAAGAACAAGGTGCAGCAGGTGGAGAGGAGCACTTCTGCCTGGGGAGGGCAGCCTCAACTGTGGCCAGAAAAGCTTTTCGTCATTGGAATGGAAGTCTTTCTTGCACAAGCACAAGCACAAGCTCAGGCCGCAAAAAGCTTTTCTTGATTGGGAGAGTAGCCTCTGCTGTGCGGCCCCCCCTTGAAGAACCGGGCACAGTAGGCCGCGTGGGGCTTTATCTGCCTGGGGAGGGTGGTCTGCATGATGGCCAAAGACTGAAGCCAAAATTAGGCCCAGAGAAGATTTTTTTTTTTTTTTCAATATGAAGGGAGTCTCTGCTCTGCCCCCCAACCCCCCTGGAAAGGCTGGGAGCCCTTCTACCTGGGGAGAGTGGCCAGGTTGAAGCCTCTGCTGTGGCCCCCCTGGAAGGGGCGGGCGCAATAGCCCGAGAGGGGCACTTCTGCCTGGGGAGGGCGACCTCCACTGTGGCCCAGAAAAGCTTTTCGTCATTGGGATGGAAGTCTTTGTTGTGGCCCCCCCTTGAAGGGGCGGGCACAGCAGGCCGAGGGGGGTTAATCTGCCTGGGGAGGGTGGTCTGCAGATTGGTCAAAGGATGAAGCCCGAATTCGGCGCAGAGATAATTTTTTATCAATATGAAGGGAGTCTCTGCTGTGCCCCCCATGGAAGGGCTGGGAGCTCTTCTACCTGGCGAGAGTGGCCAGGTAGAAGCCTCTGTTGTGGCCCCCCTGGAAGGGGCGGGCGCAATAGCCTGAGAGGGGCACTTCTGCCTGGGATGGGCGGCATCCACTGTGGCCCAGAAAAGCTTTTCGTCATTGGAATGGAAGTCTTTGCTTTGGCCCCCCCCTTGAAGAACCGGGCACTGCAGGCTGAGGGGGGTTAATCTGCCTGGGGAGGGTGGTCTGAATGATGACCAAAGGATGAAGCCCAAATTCGGCCCAGAGAAGTTTTTTATTTTTTTTCAACATGAAGGGAGTCTCTGCTGTGCCCCCCATGGAAGTGCTGGGAGCTCTTCTACCTGGGGAGGGTGGCCAGGTAGACGCCTCTGCTGTGGCCCCCCTGGAAGGGGCGGGCGCAATAGCCTGAGAGGGGCACTTCTGCCTGGGATGGGCGGCATCCACTGTGGCCCAGAAAAGCTTTTCGTCATTGGAATGGAAGTCTTTGTTGCGGCCCCCCCTTGAAGAACCGGGCACTGCAGACTGAGGGAGGCTAATCTGCCTGGGGAGGGTGGTCTGCATGATGGCCAAAGGATGAAGCCCAAATTAGGCCCAGAAAAGTTTTTTTTTTTTTTTTTCAATATGAAGGAGGTCTCTGCCCCCCACCCCCCCCCTCCCCTGGGGAGGGTGGCCAGGTAGAAGCCTCTGCAGTGGCCTCCCCGTGAAGGGGTGGGAGCAATAGCCCGAGAGGGGCACTTCTGCCTGAGAAGGGCGGCCTCCACTGTGGCCCAGAAAAGCTTTTCGTCATTGGGATGGAAGTCTTTGTTGTGGCCCCCCCTTGAAGAACTGAGCGCAGCAGGCAGAGTGGGGCTTATCTGCCTGGGGAGGGTGGTCTGCATGATGACCAAAGGATGAAGCCCAAATTAGGCCCAGAGAAGTTTTTTTTTTTTTTTTCAATATGAAGGAGGTCACTGCCCCCCCCCCCCCCTCCCCTGGGGAGGGTGGCCAGGTAGAAGCCTCCGCTGTGGCCCCCCTGGAAGGGGCGGGCACAATAGCCCGAGAGGGGAAATTCTGCCTGAGAAGGGCGGCTTCCACTGTGGCCCAGAAAAACTTTTCGTCATTGGAATGGAATTCTTTGTTGTGGCCCCCCCTTGAAGAACTGAGCGCAGCTGGCAGAGAGGGGCTCTTCTATCTGGAGAGGGCAGCCTCCACTGCGGCCAATGGGAGAAGCACAAGCTCAGGCCGCAAAAAGCTTTTCTTGATTGGGACGGTAGCCTCTGCTGTGCGGCCCCCCCTTGAAGAACCGGGCACAGTAGGCCGCGTGGGGCTTATCTGCCTGGGGAGGGTGGTCTGCATGATGGTCAAAGGATGAAGCCCAAATTAGGCCCAGAGAAGATTTTTTTTTTTCTTTCAACATGAAGGGAGTCTCTGCTGTGCCCCCCATGGAAGGGCTGGGAGCTCTTCTACCTGGGGAGAGTGGCCAGGTAGAAGCCTCTGCTGTGGCCCCCCTGGAAGGGGTGGGCGCAATAGCCCGAGAGGGGCATTTCTGCCTGGGATGGGCGGCCTCAACTTTGGCCCAGAAAAGCTTTTCGTCATTGGAATGGAAGTCTTTGTTGTGCCCCCCCCCTTGAAGAATCGGGCACTGTAGGCCGCGAGGGGCTTATCTGCCTGGGGAGGGTGGTCTGCAGATTGGTCAAAGGATGAAGCCCGAATTCGGCGCAGAGATAATTTTTTATCAATATGAAGGGAGTCTCTGCTCTGCCCCCCATGGAAGGGCTTGGAGCTCTTCTACCTGGGGAGGGTGGCCAGGTAGAAGCTTCTACTGTGGCCCCCCTGGAAAGGCCGGGCGCAATAGCCCGAGAGGGGCACTTCTGCCTGGGATGGGCGGCATCCACTGTGGCCCAGAAAAGCTTTTCGTCATTGGAATGGAAGTCTTTGTTGTGGCCCCCCCCTTGAAGAATCGGGCACTGCAGGCCGCGAGGGGCTTATCTGCCTGGGGAGGGTTGTGTGCAGATTGGTCAAATGATGAAGCCCGAATTCGGCGCAGATATAATTTTTTATCAATATGAAGGGAGTCTGTGCTGTGCACCCCCCCTTGAAGGGCTGGGAGCTCTTCTACCTGGGGAGGGTGGCCAGGTAGAAGCTTCTACTGTGGCCCCCCTGGAAGGGGCGGGCGCAATAGCCCGAGAGGGGCACTTCTGCCTGGGATGGGCGGCATCCACTGTGGCCCAGAAAAGCTTTTCGTCATTGGAATGGAAGTCTTTGTTGCGGCCCCCCCTTGAAGAACCGGGCACTGCAGACTGAGGGAGGCTAATCTGCCTGGGGAGGGTGGTCTGCATGATGGCCAAAGGATGAAGCCCAAATTAGGCCCAGAGAAGTTTTTTTTTTTTTTTTTTCAATATGAAGGGAGTCTCTGCTCTGCCCCCACCCCCCCCCGGAAAGGCTGGGAGCTCTTCTACCTGGGGAGAGTGGCCAGGTAGAAGCCTCTGCTGTGGCCCCCCTGGAAGGGGCGGGCACAATAGCCCCAGGGAGGCATTTCTGCCTGAGAAAGGGCGGCCGCCACTGTGGCCCAGAAAAGCTTTTCGTCATTGGAATGGAAGTATTTGTTGTGGCCCCCCCTTGAAGAACCGGGCAGAGCAGGCCGAGGGGGGTTAATCTGCCTGGGGAGGGCGGTCTGCATGATGACCAAAGGATGAAGCCCAAATTAGGCCCAGAGAAGTTTTTATCTATTTTTTTTTAATATGAAGGGAGTCTCTGCTCTGCCCCCCCCCCCCCCCCCCTTGAAAAGGCTGGGAGCTCTTCTACCTGGGGAGAGTGGCCAGGTAGAAGCCTCTGCTGTGGCCCCCCTGGAAGGGGCGGGCGCAATAGCCCGAGAGGGGCACTTCTGCCTGAGAAGGGCGGCCTCCACTGTGGCCCAGAAAAGCTTTTCGTCATTGGAATGGAAGTCTTTGTTGTGGCCCCCCCCTTGAAGAACCGGGCAGAGCAGGCCGCGAGGGGCTTATCTGCCTGGGGAGGGTTGTGTGCAGATTGGTCAAATGATGAAGCCCGAATTCGGCGCAGATATAATTTTTTATCAATATGAAGGGAGTCTGTGCTGTGCACCCCCCCTTGAAGGGCTGGGAGCTCTTCTACCTGGGGAGGGTGGCCAGGTAGAAGCTTCTACTGTGGCCCCCCTGGAAGGGGCGGGCGCAATAGCCCGAGAGGGGCACTTCTGCCTGGGATGGGCGGCATCCACTGTGGCCCAGAAAAGCTTTTCGTCATTGGAATGGAAGTCTTTGTTGCGGCCCCCCCTTGAAGAACCGGGCACTGCAGACTGAGGGAGGCTAATCTGCCTGGGGAGGGTGGTCTGCATGATGGCCAAAGGATGAAGCCCAAATTAGGCCCAGAGAAGTTTTTTTTTTTTTTTTTTCAATATGAAGGGAGTCTCTGCTCTGCCCCCACCCCCCCCCGGAAAGGCTGGGAGCTCTTCTACCTGGGGAGAGTGGCCAGGTAGAAGCCTCTGCTGTGGCCCCCCTGGAAGGGGCGGGCACAATAGCCCCAGGGAGGCATTTCTGCCTGAGAAAGGGCGGCCGCCACTGTGGCCCAGAAAAGCTTTTCGTCATTGGAATGGAAGTATTTGTTGTGGCCCCCCCTTGAAGAACCGGGCAGAGCAGGCCGAGGGGGGTTAATCTGCCTGGGGAGGGCGGTCTGCATGATGACCAAAGGATGAAGCCCAAATTAGGCCCAGAGAAGTTTTTATCTATTTTTTTTTAATATGAAGGGAGTCTCTGCTCTGCCCCCCCCCCCCCCCCCTTGAAAAGGCTGGGAGCTCTTCTACCTGGGGAGAGTGGCCAGGTAGAAGCCTCTGCTGTGGCCCCCCTGGAAGGGGCGGGCGCAATAGCCCGAGAGGGGCACTTCTGCCTGAGAAGGGCGGCCTCCACTGTGGCCCAGAAAAGCTTTTCGTCATTGGAATGGAAGTCTTTGTTGTGGCCCCCCCCTTGAAGAACCGGGCAGAGCAGGCCGAGGGGGGTTAATCTGCCTGGGGAGGGTGGTCTGCATGATGACCAAAGGATGAAGCCAAAATTAGGCCCAGAGAAGTTTTTTTTTTCAATATGAAGGGAGTCTCTGCTGTGCACCCCCCCCTTGAAGGGATGGGAGCTCTTCTACCTGGGGAGGGGTGGCCAGGTAGAAGCCTCTGCTGTTGCCCCCCTGGAAGGGGCCGGCGCAACAGCCCAAGAGTGGCACTTCTGCCTGGGGAGGGCGGCCTCAACTTTGGCCCAGAAAAGCTTTTCGTCATTGGGGTGGAAGTCTTTGTAGTGGCCCCCCCCTTGAAGAACCAGGTTCAGCAGGCCGTATGGGCTCCTCTGCCTGGGGAGGGCAGCTTCCACTGTGGCCAAACACACGCTCAGGCCGAAAATAGCTTTTCTCGATTGGGACGGAAGCCTCTTTTGTGGTCCCCCCTGGAAAAACCAGGCGCAGCTGGACGAGATGGGCTAATCTGCCTGGGGTGGGTGGCCCCCACAAGCCGCAGCCAAGAATAGCTCTTCTTCTTCACTGGGAAGGTCTCTGGGCTTGAGCAATGCACCTGCAGGCCAGAGTGGCCCTCCGTTGGACAGCCGGCGTGAAGCCGGGGCCAGCGGTGGCTCTCCGAGGGCAGGTAGAGTGTGCCAGTCGGTCGGTCGCATGTGCGGAGGGGTCAGCGCCACAGTGGCACGTCCCAAGGCAGCTTCTGAGCTTTCAAAGTACGGCCGGAGTGACCCGAGTCGCTCCCCTGCCGATTCCTGGAGCTTCTCGCTTTCCGAAAACCAGGTTTCTGAAATCGTTCCCAAGGTCGTTTAGTAATGGTCCAAATCTGCTGTTTGCGGGAGATGAGTCAAAACCGTGCCACCCCAGCCACTCATCCTCCCCGCTTACAGCATTTGCTGTATGCAGGAGATGAGTCAAACCCACGTCATTCCATGCACTCATCTCCCTGCAGACAACGTTTGTTGTTTGCTGGACACAATGGCCCCAGGAAGACGCATAAGCTCAGGTCAAGAATAGGTTTTCTTGATTGGGACGGAAGCCTCTAATGTGGCCCCCCCTGGAAGGTCCGGGCGCAGCAGGCCGAGAGGGGCTCTTCTGCCTGGGGAGGGCAGCATCCACTGCGGCCAAAGGAAAAACCACAAGCTCAGGTTGAGATTTGATCTTTTTTGCTTTTAACCCTTGTGCTATCTTAGATGACCCCACCCTTGCATTGACGTGTTATTCCTACCATGACAAAGATGGATAAAGGTGGAAAGATTTCATGTAATCCATGGAAACCATGCAGTGAAGATCACAAATCATTGAAGAAAAAAGGTTCAGAGCACTGTCTAGTGGGTCTGGATGACCCAACTCCCAATGTTAAAGTGCCAAGGATAGCACAAGGGTTAAGGGAGCCTGTGCTGAGGTTCACCCCTTGAAGAACTAGGCGCAGCAGGCGGAGAGGGGCTTTTCTACCTGGGGAGGGCGGCTTTCACTGTGGCTAAAGGAAGAAGCAAGAGTTTAGTCCTAGAATAGTTTTTTTTTTCAATAATGAACGTAAAACTGAAACTCAACGAAGCTAAATCAAAGATAAGTAAAAAGTGAGATGACACACAACGCATGCAAAAACTATTTTGGCGGGGCAATAGTGGCAGTTTTTTCACACTAAGTCGCGCTCAGAGTAGTCAGCAAAATCGAAGATAGAAAAAAGGGAGATTTGACACAATGCATGCAAAAACGTGTTTTGCAAACGCAAAAAAAAACGTTCTTGAAAGCAAAAAAAAAGGTTTTGAATGCAAAAAAGTTTTTGAAAGCATGAAAAATTGAAAGCAAATTTAAAAGTTATTGAAAAGCAAATATTTAACATTTTCATTTGTAACTTAGAAAGTTTTGTGTGTAACGGTGTGGCAGAAATTTCACTCCATAAAGTTTCTGTTTAGCATGACAAAGCTGCCTTCAAACAGCTGCTGATTGGTCCAGATTCTAACCAATCAGGTTTCTCTGTCTCATATTGACGGTGCTTGGAGGCAGACATGGACTTTGTGTCGGTTCTGTTCTAAAAGGGTTCTGACATTTTCAACCATTCTGGCCCGTTTCTTTCAGAGTAAAACCCAGAAAGAGCAGCAAAGCAGCTAAAATAAAACCAAGTTTTGTATTTATTTATGTCATTGTAGCGACCAAAATGTCTGCAACAGAAAAAAAATCCAAGCTCCAACTCAGTCCGTCCAGCAAGAAGTAAGACTTAATAATTTGTATCTGAACTTTTGTTTTATTTTAATCAATAAGTGTTTAAATATTAAGAGAAAATAGCAAAATGAGTGCCCCTACTTTGGACAAACACTCAATAGTTCTAAAAAGATAGGAAAAAAGCGAGATTTGAAAAAATGCATTTGAAAAAAAACAAAAATGAGTTTTTGAAAGCAAAAATAAAACATTTGAAAGCAAAATAAAAAATAATTTAAAGGCAAATATTTTATATTTTCAGTTGCAACTTAAAAAATGTTGTCTGCAATGTGGTGGCAGATATATAACTCTATAAATTTTAAAGTGGCGGGCAGGGCAGTACACCCCCAACAACAGGTTATATCAGTGTTTTTCAACCAGTGTGCTGCGGTACACTAGTGTGCCGTGGGAAATTGCCCTCATTCACTGATCTAAAGACATTTCCTAACTCCAGGAAATCGGCTTTGTTCACCCAAACAGGTCCTAATAAAACACTGAGTAGTTAAGAATATGAAAGATCACAAAATTATCTTTTCTTTGTGTTTATTTGATTCTATTAAAGACATTTTGATAAGAATGACGGTACAGCGATTTAGCTGCAGTTTAAGCTCTGTTTTAGGAAAAGTCCCGCCCCTTTAACTGTTTCCGCCAATCATTCTTGAAGGCTTAATCACATCATCAGTCTGACCAATCAGAAGTGGTTAAAGACTTAACTTCCTTGTCCCAATTAAGCTCAAAAAGTCGCTAAGTTCTATCAAAAATAAGGTAGCGGTGTAGCTTTCCACAGAATCCGGTATCAGACCGTGGCACAAGTGAACAAAACAATGAAGCTCAGAGAAGAGTCTGTCTGCACTGTAAGTGTCACTGAAAAGGTTACAAAATTAGTTCATTTTTGGTTTAAAGGAAGAAATACCTTTGGTTGAAAATTGTGTTATTAAAAAGTGTAAATTGTGTTTTATTTGATTTTATGCTGTTTAGTACTGTTATATTACAATGTTATAGTTGTGTATAACGCTAATAACGCGAGAGTTCATGAGAACTCGCATGATTTGAAGTTGGGCTGAGGAGTTTATTCTCACATTATAATAGACTTAGAACCAAGATCCATGCAAAAAAGCAGCTTGGAAAAGGAGTCAACCAGCTGCGAAAAGTTGAATACAGGCTGGTTATTTATCAAAGACCTCCGAAGTGACAGGCAGCCACGAGGTAGTTAACTTGTTATGTATTTTTTGGTGAAACTGTAAATGTCAAGTCTTACGGTATTTGTACAACTCTGTTATGTAGTTACATGGAGTGAAAACATTAAAATGTGCCTGTTCTCGAGAATACCGTGTCCAGCATTGTCATTGAGGAGGAACAGTGAAGAAAATTCTACATCCCAGCCAGCAATGTCACGTGGGCCCCAACTTGGAGAGAGGTGGGCTACGTGGGTACTGACTGGGCATGGGTTTATTTTGGGTAAACTTATTTTTATTTTATTTTTTATTTTGGGTAAACCCCATTAGGTTTTGCCTACATTGGCCCCACATTGGCCCCCCACATGGGTTACCTGTTAGGGCCCTACAAAGGATCCATGTTGGCTAGAACCCATGTAGGTCAGCCAAGTAAGGCCCATATGGGTTGCATCTGGGCCATGAAGACTTGGGCTGTAACTGGGACACTGTATATGGGACCCATATGGTGTGGCCTACATGAGTCCCACGTGTGGAGCCCTCATGGGCTAACCATATAGGCCTGATAAAGAGCCCGGGTGGGCAAAGAAGACCTGGTCTGTAACTGGGCCACTGAATGTAGGGCCGATGTGGTATAACTTACATGGGTCCCATATGAGGAGCCCTCATGGGCTAACCATATAGGCCTGATAAAGAGCCCGGGTGGGCAAAGAAGACCTGGTCTGTAACTGGGACACTGTATGTGGGACCCATATGGTTTGGCCCACATGAGTCCCATGTGTGGAGCCCTCATGGGCTAACCATATTGGCCCGCTACAGGATCTAGGTGGGCAAAGAAGACCTGGTCTGTAACTGGGCCACTGTATGTAGGACCCATGTGGTATAACTTACATGGGTCCCACATGAGGAGCCCTCATGGGCTAACCAAATAGGCCCAATAAAGGGTCTATGCGGGCGAAGAAAACCTGGTCTGTAACTGGGCCACTGTATGTAGGGCCCATGTGGTATAACTTACATGGGTCCCACATGAGGAGCCCTCATGGGCTAACCAAATAGGCCCAATAAAGGGTCTATTTGGGCGAAGAAGACCTGGTCTGTAACTGGGCCACTGTATGTAGGACCCATGTGGTATAACTTACATGGGTCCCATATGACGAGCCCTCATGGGCTAACCATATAGGCCCGCTAAAGGATCTAGGTGGGCAAAGAAGACCTGGTCTGTAACTGGGCCACTGTATGTAGGACCCATGTGGTATAACTTACATGGGTCCCACATGAGGAGCCCTCATGGGCTAACCAAATAGGCCCAATAAAGGGTCTATGTGGGCGAAGAAAACCTGGTCTGTAACTGGGCCACTGTATGTAGGGCCCATGTGGTATAACTTACATGGGTCCCACATGAGGAGCCCGCATGGGCTAACCATATAGGCCCGCTAAAGGATCTAGGTGGGCGAAGAAAACCTGGTCTGTAACTGGGCCACTGTATGTAGGGCCCATGTGGTATAACTTACATGGGTCCCACATGAGGAGCCCTCATGGGCTAACCAAATAGGCCCAATAAAGAGTCAATGTGGGCGAAGAAGACCCCGGGCCTCATTTATAAACGTTGCATACGCACAAAAGAAGGCGTACGCCACTCTCTACGCAATAGTTGATATTTATAAAAAGCAAACTTGACGGGAAAAGGTGCGGCCCTTCACACAAGCTCTGACCCAGGCGTACGCACAAAAACGGGTGAAATGAGAAACGGCGACACCGTCGGCAGATGGAAGAAACACGTGAAAGTGAAAATGACAATCCTGCCTCTCATAAATAACATGAAGACTTCACAAAGCAAGTCTTACGATTAACAGCCTACACGAACACCCGTTTGATCGATCAGCAGTGAAACAAACAAAAAAATCAAACGAAAATTACAACAGAAATTCAAATGAACACATATTTGCAAAAAGAAAAGTGAAATATGTTTTGCAATATTGGCATGTTGTGCAATTCATCCTCATAAATAATATAGTTAACAGAACGAAATAATGTAAAAAACTGATATTCTTACCATTAATTACCATTAAAGGACATATGTCCTTTAATGGTAATTTTCACACTACTTCTCCCATGATGCATTGGGTTAAAGGGACAGCGCCTCAGCGCACAATGAGTCTTGTAAAGTGTTAAATGTCTTGAAACCAAAACGATCACACATCAAACTGTTTTAATTTTTTTTTTTTAACTTGTCCTGTCCAACAGCTGGGCAGGCAGATGAGAGCTGAGGGCCTCTTGTGTTGGACATATTTTACTTTAACAATAGGGGTTATTAATCTTCATACAAACCAGAGGTATGTCTGAATAAACCCCTTTTGTAATTGAGGCCAAACTTTATTAATTTCAACCATGTTTGAAAATCTTGGGTGTTGGACCGGACGGAAAAGGAAAGAAGGGAAGAAAAGGGAGGGATGTTAGAGAGAGAGGGGGGTAGGAGGGTGATAATAGGAGGGGAGGGGGGATAAGACCATGAAGCAGCATAAAGCAACAAGTTTACTGGTTGTTTATCATTACGGTAAGGTTCAAATGTAGTAAAAAAAGGGCGGGGCCTGTCCACACACACACTCAAATGTTATCAACACACCTGTTAGCTGCAAAAATGTCCACATGTCGACATGCACACAAAACAGATAGTGTTCACACGCATACTTATGCCTTAAAACCAACTAGTGTAAAATATTTCAGTCATTCAATCATGCAAACTGTTAGTGCAAAGGTGATCTAACACCTGTGCTCAGGTGAGTGTTTATGTTCTTCTAAAATGGATGGTGGAACGTGAAAAGAAGGAGGGAGAGTGCCCAGCCATCCCCACCCCAAGACCCCCGCCGCAGCAGCAGCGGCAGCCGGAATCCCCCCAACGCCACACGGGAACAGGCAGGGAACAACCGCCCCCCGGGCGACCAAGACCGCCATCCAGGACAGGGCCAGCAGGACCGCCGCGAGGCCCCCAGAGCCAGAGAGCAGGGAGGTGGGGAGGGAAAGAGAGCGCGGCCCCAGCCCAACCAGGAGAGCAGCCCCTGCCGCCGCGCCAGGAGAGCCCAACGCAGGGCCCCACCGGAGAAGGACGCCCACAGCCCCAGACGAGCACCCCTTCACCACCCAGGAGTTCCGGGCATCCCCCCGCCCCAACCCCAAGTATGAGCCAGGACCCCCCAAGGGAGACCCGCTCCGCACTCCAGGCAGCCACCCACCCGATCCACGGTTGGTCCAGGGAGGAGCAAGGCAGGGGCCCGCCGTCCCCGCCCAGGAGGGGGGAACCCCGGGGAAAAAAGGGGGCCCACAAGGGGTGTTGTAAATATGGCCCGACCAGGCTCGGCCACAGTAGGAAATTTGGCGGGGCCCAGCGCTCAGGGGCAAGGACCAGTACCCACCCCCCAGGGAAACGAACACCCCCGGCTCAGGTGTAATGTGAACCCCCCCACCACGCGGAGAGAGCACCGCCGGGCCCAGGAAGCCGGCACCCAGGGGACACGGCCGCCGTTGCCAAGGGGCCCGCACCCCCCACCAGGGAAGGGGCAGGGGACAGATGGTCCTAGGTCCCACCTTCCTTGCAAAATGTGTGTGCGTGTATGTGTGTTTGAGAGGGTGTGTGTGTGCATGTGTGTGTGTTTATGTTGGAATGTATGCATTGAGGGGGTAGGGGTGTGTGTACTAAGGGGGGTGCAGTTAAAATTGGCGGGTAGGGCACTAAGGGGACATCTCCTGATTACTCACAGTGATGTCCCCTCACCCTCCCCACCAAGGGGCCCTTAAATGTCTAAGGTGCGGTTAAAATTGGCGGGTAGGGTGCTAGGAGGACATCTGCTGCTTGCTGGCAGTGATGTCCAAGCACCCACCCTACCAAGGACCCTCCATGTCTAAGGTGCAAATAAAACTGAAAGAGGGGGGGCCCACTCCATACGGCAATCATAGGAGGGGGGCCACTGCCAAGTAGCCCCCCCCCAAGGTGAATCGCAGGCTAAACCCCCCACCCCCCCACCCTAATATGAGGTTATATGAGGAAGGGGGTAAGTTGGGGACAGCTGGTAGACTGTCCCCCGGTGGTCAAACAGCTGTCCCCCAGCCCCCCCCCCCCAGCAAAGGGGCCAGGCCCACCCAGCCCAGGGGCCCCACCCCCGGAGACCGACACCCGAGGCCCAGCACCACCCACCCCACACAGAGAGAGAGGCCCCACCCAGGCACCGGACCCGACCCCCCGACCAACGGAGCCCCCACTACCCCCCGCTAGGCACCGGAGGCCCCGACCCCCACCCCGAACCACGGCAGAAGGGCAATGAGCAGCGACGACAAGGCCCCCCCACCCCCTAAGTCATGGAGTTAGCTATGGGAGACCAGAGAGACTGAATTCTTTCAAAGTTACTTGAACTTTGGGCTGTCATTTTTTCCAAGCTGATATGATCAAGCAGCAGATTTCTGTGTTGACTTATATTTATATTTTTCTTGTTTTTCCAATTTATTAAAATAGTTTTTTAGCAATACAAAGAGTTATGAAAATGATAGAGCCTAATCCTCCTTCTACATCGATGGCACTCATGTCACCAAGCACACAAAGTGACGGTGAAGCCGTGATTGAAACTTTAAGCCAGACTGATAGATCGGCACATACCTGCTGGCAGAGAGCCTGGACAGGCGTGCAAAACCACAGTAAGTGCATGTAACTGTCGGGTAGATTACTGTCACAGTGCTGACAAATGTCTGAGTTGCTGAGACCCATCTTGAACATCCAGTGTAGTAAATTCTGTGAAGAGTTTTGAAATGGATTAGCTGCAGATTTGGACTTTTTGTCAGTTTAAAGTTGTTTAGACAAAGTTCTGACCAGAAGCTTCCATCTGTGCTGATGCTCAAATCCGCATCCCATTTTGTTGTTGGAAGTGAAATATTATTATCTAAATTACATAAAAGTTTGTATATTTTGGAGAGAGTTTTATTCATTGAGAAATTAATCAGAGTGGTAACTACATCTGGTGGTTTTAAATCGTTGTCTCTGTATTTAAACTTTTTAGTAATAATTGATTTAAGTTGCTGATATTCCAAGAAGTTATTTATTCCATGTTTGTCTTGAAGTTCCTGGGGAGTTATGAATCTTCTATCAATAATTATGTGCTCTAGTTGTTTTATGCCCCCTGCTTGCCAAGCTGGGAAGTGGATCATTTTTTTGTTTATAAGGATGTCTGGGTTGTTCCAGATGGGTGTCATTTTGCATGGTTGAATTGATGATTTTGATATTTTGAGAAATTCCCACCAGGCTGTCAAAGTGGCATTTATATTAATACTTTTGAAACAATCCTGTTTTTTAACTGTTTGGCTAATAAATGGAAGATCTGACAGGTTGATCTTTCCACATAACGCCTGTTCCAAGTGTCAGGGTCCGCTCGGCAGAGATTGAGCCACAGGACAAAAAGATCTTCAAATCAGGGGTTTTTATTTTACCCAACACAACACGACAGGGGCTCAAATTAAAATGGGGTCAACTTAACAAAAATGTAACTGAGCGAATCAATAACAAAAGCTCAAACCAACTGAACTCAAACTGACCCCCCAACAGGAAACATTAGGGAGATTTTATACTGGCTGATCAGACCAATGACACAATAGGGAGGGGAGCACAAATACAAAACATTCAAAACCAAAATATTAATTAAAGTAGTAAATTACTAGTAATTTAACGCTTCAACAGAAACTGAACTTGTACCTCAAAGCAAGCTTAACATATTCCAAAAAATACAAACAATAGTCCAACATAAGAATACACTTCGTCTTTCCCCTCCATCTTCTCCAGATGGAAGTTGTCCATGCTCCTCCCTTTCCAAGTCATCAGGAGCTTCTTCAGCTCCTCCCACTGCCACATCATCAGGAAGTTTTCTGCTCCAGCCTCTGCCCCAGCATCAGGCCTCAAACAGAACTCAAAGAATAGAATTACTCAAAACAATACAAAATTAACTAAATGTGTGCACAAGTCATTAAGTCAATTTTGTTATGAAATGTGTGAAATAAAATGAAATGGTTTATTCAAGAGAAAAATATAACAAATGAACTTAACTTAACTGTGGGGCAGTGGGTTCTGCCCTCACACCAAGTCTAACCATGAGTTGGTTTCTGGATTATTTTTTAACCATTTTAAGATGTATTGTAATCTATTTGCAAGAAAGTAATTGTGGAAGTTAGGTTATTCTAATCCTCCACAGCTTTTTGCAGATTTTAAAGTTTTTAGACTGATTCTTGCAGGTTTATTGTTCCATAAAAAGCTTGATATGGATGAGTCTAATGTTTTGAACCATTTTAATGGTGGTTGTGTGGGAATCATTGAGAATAGATAATTAACTTTGGGTAAGATTTTCATTTTTACCGTGGCTACCTTGCCCATAAGGGACAGAGGCAGGCTGGTCCAGCGTGTTAGATCGTCCTGTATGTCTTTCAGTAATGGGGTGTGGTTTACTGCACCAGTTCTGATAGTTTGGGGGGAAAATTGATACCTAGATATTTGATATTTCCTGATTTCATCTTAAAATTGACTTGAATTTGTATCCTGTATATCTTCAATAAAGTTTATTAAAAAAAATTAATCTCTGCCTGGTGCATTCACGAAGCCTCAGTACATAGGACTCCAAGCCACACAGCCTAACTCAGTCCGCCATTATATATTGATGAAGGGGGAAAAAAACACCGAACCGCCCAAATTATCTATACCCGCCCAAAGCCATTTTTACCCGCAAAATTAGAACCCAAACCGCCAAATTGGGCAGAAAACCGCCCAACACTGCCTGGAACCAGACGGGTTTAGTTTTCTTCATCTAACCGGAAATTACGTCACCGTGGCGCAGCCTCCTTTTCGGGTAACCAAGGTAACGACGCTTTGTGGCAAAATGGCGGCTGCTGCGTCAAACGGGTTTCTGCCTGTTTAGCCTATTTTCGTTGCTCTTTTCAGTTGTACTTCTTTTAATAACATTTTAAAATGTTTCATGATGAAACCTTAGAGGCTGTGACTGTTGAGTCACAGTGGAAGAAATCTCAGCTGGGAACGTTACACACGGTACGTTTGACGACGTTTTCCTTTCCTAGCTACGAACGAAAAGATAACTAGACCACCTTATCCAAAAAAATTGAATATCACAAAAAGTGTTTTCATTTTCAAAAACTCCATTTGTAAAATGTAACTTTTAGAAAATGTCGATTTAGGCCCCACTTTTTAACTGATTTCAAAATAGTTTTTTGACATAAATTGGGGTTCCAGCCTATAAACCTACCAAAACGGGTTTTCAGAAATACTGTGGAGAAATCTAGTTCTAAGTTTTTCAAAAAGATAAAGACAGAGATGATCACATCAATCAAAATATCAAAGTAAAGTATTTTCAAGATGTCAAGGCTGTCTTCAGTGCTTCAACTTTCTGGGCTGAGTCCTGCAATATGATATTTCGTTTTTTTAATTTATTTTTTTATTCTTGCACTGAAATGGTGATGCTTCAATTTCATTGTACAATGGAAAATGGCAATGAAAACAAATGTGATCTAAGTTTAATCTGCTGGAAGATGAAATCTGCATCTCCTTCTAGATCTTCAGCAGAAGAAATCCTAAGGTCCTCTAGAACATTCTGCTAGGACAGAATGCAATGACTCTGGACATTGCAGCCACAATCATGACTGACTGTGGAGATTAAACACTGGACCTCTAGCAGTTTGGGTTCTGCTCCTCACCACTCTTCCTCTAAACTGCTGGACCTTAATTCCCAAATGAAACACACTTTCCTTTCCTTTCATAAAAACAACAACAACAAAAAAACAACATGGTTGTTTTGGCCAACAGTCCTTCTTCTCTTAGGCCCAGTCGAAATGTTTCCTCTGTTGACCAAAGGAATCCAACAGTTGTAGCCCATCTTCTGATGTGGTTTCTGAGGCTGTTCCTCCACCTCATTCCACTCTTTCTGGATGTCTCCCAGATTCTTGAATCTTGTCCTTTCGATAATCCGTTGAAGCCCGCGGTCGTCTCTTTTGCTGGAGCTCCTTCTCCTGACACATTTTTGTCCTTCCAACCCCGATCCTCAGGAGCCTTAACACTGCCCATTCTCCAGTTCTCCCTCCACTGCTTGATGCTGACTACCTGAATCAGGTGTTTTCAGTCAATCAGGATGTTGAATTACTTGATTCAGCTTATCAGCAACAAGCTGGTCAGCAAGGACTAGATCTGTGTTTTTCAACCAGTGTGCCGCGGCACACTAGTGTGTCCTGGGAGATGGTCAGGTGTACCGTGGGAAATTGCCCATTTTCACTGATCTATAAACATTTACCATCCCCAGGATATCAGATCTGTGTTCATCCAAACAGGCCCTGATAAAAAAAATAGTTAGGAATATGAAAGATCATAAAATACTTATTTATTTGTGTTTATTTGAGTCTATTAAAGACATTTTGATCAGAATGACGGTACCGCGATTTAGCCGCAGCTTCAGCTCTGTTTTAGGAAAAGTCCCGCCCCTTTAACTGTCTCCACCAATCATTCTTGGAGGCTTAATCCTACGTCATCATTCTGACCAATCAGAAGTGGTTAAAGTTTTCACTTCCTTGTTCTGATTCTGCTCATAAAGTCTCTCAGTTCCAACAAAAAGACCAGCTAAAGCTCGTCTTTAGCGGTGCAGCTTTCCACAGAATCCGGTGTCAGACCGTGGAACAAGTGAACAAAACAAAGAAGCTCAGAGACGCCAGTCTGTCTGCATTCGGAGGCTGATTGCACTACATCTCCCATGATGCACTGGGTTAAAGTGACAGCATCTCAGCGCACAATGAATCTTCGTTGTTAAACATCTTGAAACCACAACAAACACAAATCAACCAGTTTTTAAATCTTTTAACTTAACTTTTATTACATCTTTTAGAAAAAAAACAGCTACAACTTCCTGCTTTTTCTGCCACAATAATTATCACAAAATGCATGTGAGATTGCAGAGGGGCTGTAGATCAATACAGACTATGAGTTTCTCTGGTGCTGGTGTGCCGTGGGATTTTTGTCAAGCTTAAAGTGTGCCGTGGCTCAAAAAAGGTTGAAAAACACTGGACTAGAAGACAGGCAGGGTTGTGGCTCTTCAGGACCAGGGTTAGCCAGCCCTGTATTAGACGTTCCGTTGACCTGTATGGACACGGCGCTCTGGGAACAGCCAGCCTCCTTAGCAAGATAGTTGGATACTTGTCAAGTCTGAAGTCTCCCCCACATTGAATTAAACATGACCAATTTAATGACATTTGAGGAGCCTGTGCACATGCTTTGAGTTTAGTAGATGATTAGTGGAGGAATCTCGGTTTAAAACATTCATGTCTTGAAAAATGTGAGCAGATTTCTTATTTCAAAAAAATCTTTTTTCAGTGGGTTTATGACCTGGAACCCAAATATATGTAAAGATAAACAAATACTTAAAATCAAGTAAACAGTGAGCCCTGAATCTGTATTCTATGAAAGGTTACTTTTTTAATGAAAATTATGAAAATGAATACACTTTTCTGCTCATATTACATTTGGTGCATGTATGGAAAATATTGACAAACTTTGTCTGAATGTAATTCTATTGACAGGGAAGTTTATTATACACATATAAAAAATATGACATTTCCTCCAAACTTAATTATTTTTCATTTTCATCTTTAGTCTTTAAAATGATCAAAAGGACCAAAAAACAAAACGAACACATGATAAAATGGAAATTTCTTCCAATCTGTAATTAATGTTTACATTAATAAGTGGATCTCTCATGAATTAGAAACATAAAGTGTTCTTTTTCTCACATTTTATTTGACATTTATATTTCTTTGAATCGAATAAACCCTTTTCCCTGATGGTAATGACTTTGAAGAAAGTATGACAAATACTGATGTGTGCTGCCATGTTTGCTCCTGTTTAACATGTTTGTAAAAACATATTAAGCTTAGAGCACACACAGTCGGAAACTTTCCATTTCAAACCAAGTTAATCCCTTCTAAGACTAGAAGGAAACACAAAGACAAGAAGAACAAATATGAGGACATAATCTTGTGTATTTGTCAGTCCCTGTAATCAGCGATTCTGAATGTTTTACACGGGTTGGGAACTCACTTTTTGTTGTTCCATGTGTTAGAAAAGCTGTCAGAGCACACCTGTGCACACTGCAGAAGCATCGGTCCAGACCGCCTTTACCACTGATGGTGATGCACAGACAGACGAGCAGACACATCAGAACCACCAACAGAACTGGGACCAGCCACCGCCGCCCGGCCTCCTCGACTTCCTTCAGAAAGTTGAGGACAAGGTCGTCAGGGAGTTGGTGAAAAACGCCAAGAGCCATGCTTTTGATGGATTTCAGGCAAACTGGGAGGATCACAGCACAGGGGTAAGCGGTCACAAACATTCATCGGTGTATTATTGATTAATCTACGTGACGAGATCGAAAAATGTTGATGTTACTGTCACGTTTGAAGGTTTCCCGCCTCCACTGTCTTCAGTATCCCAGTGCTCAAGAGCAAGGCTTTCATGTCACCAGCGTGAGCTGGAGCTGCACAGGTTCAGTCGTCGCCTGTGCCTACGGTCGGTATGTTGGAGTTGGTCTGACACGCTCGCATCCTGAAAGATGCTTTAAAGGTTTTCTACAATCTGCTACTGTGAGAAACACCAGCATCATTTCTGTTTAGTACCTATTTTAGCTCACACTTTAAGTTTTGTTGATCTGAAAATCTGATCTCATGGGGATTATGGTCTTTTTGACATATTCTAGTGGCATTGTTTTTAAAGATGGAGGCTGTTTGTAAAAAAAAAAAAAAAAAAAAAAGCTCAAAATTGCATTTCTGAGTATTTCTAACCCTAACTGGTTTTTGGAATTTCACAAAAAAACGGCATGATCATACGGCATAATTGTTATTATTATACATTAAAAAATGATCGTAGTGGGTCTTCAAAGTCCAGCTCCTCTAAAGTACGGACGGCCGGTGACAACACTTGCTGGATTAATGCGAATCTTTACAGACACGCTGGTTTCTTTCCTTTTACTTAACAACGCAACATTAAGCCCATCCCATCCAAGAGTGATGCAGAGAAACTGTTCATTATAAGGCAGATTTGATCTGTTTTGAATAAATGAAATCATTTTAAGTGCACATTATGTCTAAGGGTCACTTAATTAGATCTGATTTCATTTTGGTTTGTTCGATTTATGAATTTCTGTCAGAGATGCACCACAAACATTAAAATAAACTGTGTGCTTTTTGATTTTTCAATCACTGCTATGTGACACAGGCTGTCTTTTATTTTGGAAGGAAGTCATGTGAACCTCTGTCAAAAGTTATAAACTATTTTGTATTTTCAGAAAAGGGCTATTTCTGTTTGTGCTTATGTTTTCTTTATGCCAAAAAACAATAACTCATTTATATTTAGTATAATAGCAATAATTACATTAATACAAATCGGTTTCCTGTTTTTCTAAAGAGCTAGGTAAAGTAATGGGGTTTTGTGGAGAAATGGACCTGAATGATTCTATACGTGTTGAAGGCTGCAGACACCGTTATAGGTCCTTTTTGGTTATCATATAGTACAGTAAATATTTGATTTTGATTTAAAATGGTTTATTTCAAGCAATCATGAAATAATGCACAAAACAATGCAATAAGCATTCATACATTCATTCAAAGATGCATCAAACTTAGGATAATTAGATATTAAATCAAAGATTGCTTGAAAGGGAGTGGAAGGAAGCCAATTTATAGAATCCCACCCCTGTTATCATTATACTACTGTAATTGAGTATTATCAGGCTGTTTAAACATATCAAGTCTTATCATAAAACCTAGAATAAATTGTCTTTTTTTTTAAAGCTTCTTTTGTTTTAAGACTAGAAAGCTGTTTCCCTGAGTATCAGATGCAGGTTGTGAGTTTATGCTGTGTGAAATAACTGAATACATTTCAGATTGGGGTTTTCTGCTGAACAGGACGGACGATGGAGACTGGAGCACGGAGAGGTCTTGTGTTTGCCTGTGGAATCTGGAGCAGAGAGGCCTGCAAAGCAACCAGCCCAACCTGATCATAGATGCTCCTTCAGCCGTCACAGCACTGTGCTGTCACCCCAATCATCCCGCCCTCATCGCAGGTATATTAAAAACAATTTTTTTTTTAAAATGACATGTGCCACATAAACAACAGTTAACAGCAATCTCCATAATCAAAAGAACCTCTTTAGATTGCAAATCTTTAGTGTTTGTGCAAATAATCATTTTTTGGTATCTATTTTGATTTTATATTCAGTATTATACATTTGTTTTACTTAAATGCAATCTATATTGTATAATTTAAAAAATATTTTTTGTTTCAAACAGTGACTTGCTGAGATTTGTGGATTTTGAAATGGATAATGCCCAACGAGGAATTCATTTGATTTCATTGAATTAAAGTATTAAAAAACCTTTATCTTCAGATGCTACAAAGTCTGTGGTGTTTAGATGACATGTTAGTCAGAACTGTGGGATGTTTTGGTTGCAGGCGGTCTTTACAATGGAGAGGTGGTGGTCTGGAACACCAGCCAGACTCAGGATCCTGTCTGGGCTCAGACTGGGATGTCTTCAGACAGTCACAGAGAGCCTGTGTACCAGGTGCAGAACAGACAAACGGCCTCTGGGTTCATGCAGAGTGAACCCAGTCAACAATAAAAGAATTTTGTTGGAAAAGTAAAATGAAATTCCCCATCTTTCCAGGTTGCCTGGGTGCCCCTGCAAAAGAAAGGAGACTTTGGGATTCTGAGCGCCTGCTCCGGTGGAAGAGTGCTGTTGTGGCTTGTGGACTCGTATCGGACCAGGCTGGTTCTGAATGATGGATACGCTTTAGCCAAACAGCAAATTCCACACAGCATCAGTGTTGGTCTGAAGGTGAGAATCAAACCCTCAAAGTGTGTTCTTCCACCTAAAATAGATCTGCCAGAAGTTCCCGGTTGTATGTGAAGCAACCTGAACTGGACCTCTGTTAACTAAACCAGCTGGGAAGAAGCTCAGAACCATAGACTGGATCTACACACAATAAGTTAGGAATATTGTGAAAACCTTAGTGGATGTTGTATACACAAAGCTGGTTTAACTTCCCAGATTTTCTGAATAGAGAGGAATTGAATTTTGGTGATTGACTCACCTCATGTTGTGTTCAGTGTTTTTTACTTCTTGAGGCCAAAACCAAGAAACTCTAAACCATTTCAGTGTGGAATCAATTCAGCATTCTGTGGATATAAAAAAGCTGACTTTCTCAGTAAGTCATTTTAAGTTCAAACAGCTATGAACCATGTGTTAACAGTGCAATCCCCTCTTGTTCTTTTAGATTAAAAGCAAACTAGAACGTTTTTACTTTAAAAAAAGGTTTGAACTTGTGATGTGTAGTACAATTTTTCTAAGACAATTCTCCATCATCTTGACAGGATGTCTATGTGGGTCCCCAAAGTACTTTAATCTGAGCTGGATTTCACTAAAGTGAAGTCATGAACTCTGTTATGCAGTTAGTTAAGCATGGCAGAGGCAGTATCTTCATTTGAAAGCACTTTTGCTCAACATTCTCTTATCTTCCAGATTGAAACACTTAAGCATTTATTTTTTAGAGTGAGAGCTGTTAAAAAACGGCTCTTGTGTTGCTCATAGGGTCGTGGCAGCAATACTGTGGGCGTCACCTCCCTTGCTCTGTCTCCGTGGGACTCCGACACCTTCCTGGTGGGGTCCGAGGGCGGCCTGCAGCTCAAATGTTCCTTCTCGTCCCGAATGCTGGCGGCGGTGCCTTCTGAGGGCCTGAGCGTGGCTCTAAAAGCCCCAGCAGTCTTTGCGTTCAGGCCCCACAGCGGCCCGGTGTATTCCCTACACTGCTCCCCTTTCCACAGGTGAAGACTCAGTCGCTTATTTGAGCCGTTTCATCTTGTCCTAAAATGAAACACGTGGTCAGACAAAATACGAGGCATCTCTGCTGTTTGGTGAGCTTTCGTTGTTGTGTTTACAGAAACCTGTTTGTGAGTGCAGGGACTGACGGCCTGGCTCACATCCACTCCCTGCTGCAGGCCGACCCGCTGCTCTCTCTGAGGGTTTCAGACTCCTACGTGTTTCAAGTGCAGTGGTCTCCAACCAGGCCACTGGTGTTTGCTGCAGCCAGTGGACAAGGTACACCGAAGTGCTTGGTGACAAACATCAGTTTATTTTCCTTCTAAACGCCAGCCTGTTTTTGAGGAACACGGACTGATGGGACGAGAAGTGGAGCTGAGTCCGTTCAACATTTAGATGGAATTTTTTCAAAGATTCCAGATCTATATCTTTAGCCCCAGAACAGCTGATTGTGTAACAGTTCTGGTCTTCTTTTAATCTATTTTCAAAGTTTTCCCAGTGGTCTTTTAATTATGGTGTTTATATTTTTAGCCAAAATCAAAAATCCTGTGTCGTTTTCTAGGACATAGTTTCTGCAGAGCGGTTGTAGTTCACTAGAAATTCACCTGAGTTGTGGACGGAACTGTTATTACCCCTATTATTCCTCCCCATTGTTGAGGGCTCTCCGTTTACACTTTCTCTCGCTAGCTTACAGCCGCTCACAACCCCAACCTAACGTTAGCGGTACAACAGGAATGGCGAACAATACTGGAGCTATCCCGCCGTACAGTGCTGATCCAGATTCCAGCTCAGACCAGGAAAATAAAGACGTACATGGATCCATTTGTCTGCAAGTGGATGAATCAGAATGGAGTGGAGCAGATACTTTTCTATGTCGCAAATGCAATCATTTTCTAAGCTTAATTTCCTTCATATATCCTCCATTATTAGAAGAATCCAACAAGAGCATGTCAAAAACACCAAAAACATGATTTTCATCAAAGTGGGTCTTTAAGCAACACCAAGAAATATAACTAGGCCTATCATGTGAAAGTATTGTTTGTGAAAGCAAAGACATTAACCCTTGTGCTATCTTAGATGACCCCACCCGTACATTGACGTGTTCTCCCTACCATGACAGAGGTGGATAAAGGTGGAAAGATTTCATGTAATCCATGGACACCAGTGAAGATCACAAATCATTGAAGAAAAAAGGTTCAGCGCACTGTCTAGTGGGTCTAGATGACCCAACTACCAATGTTAACATGTCTAGGATTGCACAAGGGTTAACCTCATCCTACATAAACCCTAACGTGCTAAAATTAACCTCTCTAGGTGACGTGCAGATTTTTGACCTGGGCCGCAGGTCACTTCGACCAGCAGCCAGCATCCAGGACGGAGGAGCGGACCACGCCGCCACGTGTTTGGATTTCAACCGTCACAGGCCACGAGTGCTGGCGGTGGGAAAAACCAATGGAACAGTCAGCATTTGGCAGCTCAGCGATGATTTGGTGGAACAGAAGCCCAGAGAATGCACCCAGCTGGAGCAAATAGCCAATCAGGGGGCAGAGTGAGACCTGCTACCAAAAGACGGAAGACCGCCTTAAAAAGAAAAGCAGATCAAACTCACATCTGCTTCCATTTCTTTACTGAAAGGACTCATTGGAAAAAATAAAGCAGCAGCACAGGTTTCCAGTTCTAACCATTTGCGTTTATTGAAGCACACTGCAGTCATTAAGGTGTTATAATAGTTCTTAACATCATTAAAAGCACAAGCTAAAACAGCAAAAACAGTCACATTCAGAAGCAAAGGGATTTACTAAGCTATGATGAGAAGCACACGTAGCTAAAGGTGAGATAAACTGACATTACAGATACTTAAGTGAGTTTCATGTGCCACCATCATGCAGATTCAGCTGTGAGGTTGATGAAGTGTGTGGGGAAAACGCTTCCTGATTGGTCACTGGGGAAGGGGGTGGGGGATCAATTGACGAAAAGCGAGCGAGTGAATTCAACAAAGTCGAACGCCGACGGCAGCTCGCGGCCCTTGCTGTCCAGGTACGGCTTCATGTGGGACAGACAGTAGTCGGCCTGCTCCCTGGTCAGGTTCTGGAAGACAGGTGACGTGGGTCAGGACAGCAGCGATCACAGATCTGCACGAAGACAAACCAACACCACTCACCTGATAGAGCTCCTCTTTAGTGACGTAGGGTTTGTTTTCAGCGCTGAGAGCCCGGAAGGCACTCTCAATCTCTTCACTGGACTTTACGTTCTCCGTCTCACGGCTGATCATGAACGCCATGTACTCCTGCAGCGATACGTTCCCATCCCTACAGAAACACATCACTCCAGTACCTTAGATTGTGGAGGTCTTCCCTAAACTCTGACTCTCTAAGCAATGCAGAGACTCGTTCCATGCAAGACCAATACATGTAAAACAGCAGCAGACCTGTTTGGATCCACTGTGTCAAGTATGGCTTCAAACTCAGGATCAGGTTCTCCTTCCTCCACCATGGGTAGGTCGTATCCCAGAGAGCGCAGACACGACTTGAACTCCTGATGGTTCAGGCGGCCGGACTTCTCCTTGTCAAAGTGTCTAAATGAAACAGAAACAGGTGATGATTCATCCTGGCGTTGAACACGCCCATAAATCCGTTGACGTGAGGCAGCTTACTTGAACATCATGCTGAACTCCTTAAGAGCCTCTTCTGTCACTCCGGTGGTGTTTCTGAAAGCAGGATGAGCAGAAACATGAACACAGATTCCCTTTAGCATGTCGTGAACTTCAGCGTCTGCTGCGATCAGCACCTGGCTTGTATCTGTTGCTCCAGGTTGTGCTGCATCCTCATGCCCAGCTGGTCCAGTTGGTCCCACTGCTGGGCCAGGCCCACCGTGCTGTGCTCTGTGTACTTGTTGTCCAGGATGAGAGCTTCTTCCATGGCCGCCCCCAGGTCTTCAATCTTCTTCAGCTGGCTGCGCATGGCGCGGATCTCCTGGTGCTTCCGCTGCAGACGCGCCAATCCAGGAAAGCAGATTTAGAGTTTCACTCAGTTCAGTGTTTCACTGATTCATACTAAAATGATTAGTTTAACTGTGAGGCCAACTTTATTTATGGTTAGTACAAAAAAACAACACATTTTTTATTTTTAAAAATACTTTTATGGATGATTTGCAATTTCACACATGTTAATGACTTTAAATGTATGGTGGTTTTTGTTTTCCCTGATCCTGATTGTCATTGTAAATATTTTTTTACAAGATAAATAAAAGTTTAACAACAACTCTTTGCTGCGTTCAAACTGCATCACATTTGGTGAGGGTCACCATCTGCTGCAAGATCTGCGTCTGAATGACGGCTGCTTTCAGCGGTACTTCCAACTCTCCGTGACCCACTTTGATTACTTGCTGTGCCGCATTAGTCCGAGGGAAAATTATAAATAAGAATACAATTAGAGGAACCTTTTATTATCGTCTGGATGCTTATTGTGAAAAAAGTATAAAGTTTACGATGAGAACAATCCGATTCTCCTCCATGTTGGTTTTGGACTCCATCCGGTGAATACCTCATCAACGCGTCATGGGCCAAAGGTGAGTTCCTGATTGGAATTCGCGGTGCGTCTTCTTCACCAACGTTAAGATATTTAAACTCTAAAAACACTGCATTGCACCACAGGACCTCTGATTATCTGTACACTGACTTAGCATTGAAAACAGACGGTCCTGACGGTGTGAACGCAGCATTATGCATATTTTATTTCATGCTATAAAGATTCCGGACCAGTGTGTAACGTTTCAAAATTCTACCATGAAAAGGGTTTGGGGTATCTGCATGAACCCCACAGAAATGCAATAATCCACAGGATCTTTTTACCTTAGTGGCCTCCAGTTGGGACTCCAGTGTACCAGACTCCTCCACCATACATGACCTGATCCAAAAAACAACAACCAGAGTTAATAATAAAAAATAAAAAAAAGAATGGCAGCTTCTTAAATAACATTATCTGTATTTACATCAAGCTTTTATTTCAGATTGTATTACAAAAATGTATTTCTGTATTGAATTTGTGTCTGTTATTCTCCACACGCTGTATAGACTAAAGCTGTTCCTCTATACAGTATTCCCCCGCTTAATCACGTTTCACGTCTTTGCGGATTTTCTCCGGTTCATCACAAAAACTCAACTGAAGACGCTTGTATGAGACTTTTGCGTCCGAAGAATATGCTGCGGGGCAGAGATGAAGAGCACGGCAGCCCATCGGCTTCCTCGCTGGCTGCTAAAGAATATTTCACAGCTATTTCCTTCTTTTTCTGGTTCCTGAATCTCTGTAACTAAAGTTTGGCCCCCTGCATGCAGAAATGGCATTAGCTGACTCCGAAGCGGCTGGAAAATATCCTGATACGCTGAGGAAGATAATGGCGGAGAATAATTATCATCCGGATGAAACCGGCCTCTTCTGGAAGAAGATGACCTCCTGCACTTAAGTGATGGAGGAAGCACAGGCTCCTGGTATTAAGGCACAGAGAAAGAGTGATACTCCTATTGTGCGTTTTAAAGTACACTACGGTACAGTCTATTGCTCTGAATAAAAAAAAACTCTATGTAGAGCAATGTTCCAATGTACTTTCATAAATGTTTTAGAAAGCATCAGAAATGTTTCAGACGGGTTTTTGATGAGTAACGATCGGTGACGGACATTCTTCGGCCGCTGGGTTGGGGGTGGTTTTCCGTATTTGCAGGTGTCAGGTCCCTAACCCCCACGGATAAGGGGGGGGAGTACTGTAGTGTCTTTGTGTTCAAACAGCAGCTACATCTGTGCCAATTTATCCCACTAACCCAAACCATGCTGGATTAGGGCTGCAGCACCCTTAGTGCAGCCGGTCAGCGGTGAACTGTGGAGGTCAGTGTCCATAAAAAGCACAGCACACGTGCAGAAAAACCTTCATGTGTGTGCACACAGAGGGAGGAAATGAAATCCACACAGGGGGCAAACCAACACGTCTACGGCTTTAAAGCAGCACTACTCTAAAGGCCGATTTCCACGGCTCTGCCTGCGATGCGTCTCCATGTGACGAATTAAAAAAGCCAGAGAAACAGGTCCAGGTTTCAAAATAAAAACTTCCATTGTTCTTTCAGAATAAAACTATAGAATGTTTTTCTATATTTAAAAGACGCAGGTTATCACTGCGGTAAACACCGTTGTCCATTTTCAACATGACGAAAGTTAATTGTAAAAGTACAAACACATAATCTCTGACACAAAACCTGCATTTTACAAGGACTCGGTGAGGAAGGAGGGGGCATGGGGCCTTTACTTGAGTTTTGAATGGACTACTTGACATGGGGGTGGCAGGACAAACCAATCCTCTGGAAGCCATGGGGACGGACCAGAGATGCAACAAAGACGATGTCAACTAACTGACGGTCGTGAGTCGGACTCCCGCACAACACAAGGGAGACGCACCGCAGACAGACCAGTGTAAATCAGTCTCAACTGTGAGGAGGGTTAGTGCAGAGGGGGGGTGCTGGAAACATGATGGCCCAGTCGGGTATAATTAGAATGAAGTGAATGAGGTCACACGGCCTCCACGGCACGGTGTGGGTCAGAAAAGCCAAATAAACCAGAGCAAAGCCTGAAAAGGATTGACCTTCCTGAAAGATCATCAGCTACTTGGTACTGATAGACATAGATAACCCGGCGATACGCTATGCTACACAGAGAGGGGACACCGGGAGGAAGGAGCACAGATTAGAACAACGAAACAAGAGGAATTAAGATTCTGGATTACTTCATTTAAAAAAAACAAGATTAAAAAGATGTGCAGAACATCACATCTTACAAATCTAACTTTTACAAATATAAAAGAAGTGATACTAACCCATCCAGAAGATAAGTCCTGATGAGGAGAGCGATTCCGAGCACCAGCAAGAGGAAAAACAGATTAGCAACATTACTAACCCGGCTGCTCCACAGTTTAACACTGGATCCGTTCAGAACCACACTCTACCTGGTCTCCTGCAGCCACTGGTGGAAAGCATTAGCGTGCTGAGCAAACTCCTGACGTAGCTTGTCGTTTTCTTCCTGCCTCCTCTGCTCCTTCTGCAGCTCCAGCTCCCGCTCCTGAACTCATTGAAGAAAAGAAAAATCAGGAAAGAACTGCCTCCTAAAAATACTCAAAACTGCAGCATGAATATGTTTACACTTTGAGACAACTGGACTTGAAACATTCTTCCCTGAAACATTTCTCCACTAAGATTTCAAGTCTCACTTTCAAAACTCTCAACAGTTCTCTATAGAACTGGGTTTCATGCACATGCCTTGATGATCTTCTGTAGGTTCCTCCAGGTCTCCTCCAGGGCCTCCATGGTGAACCAGGTGTACGGGTTGGACACAACCTGGTAGCTCTTGATCTGTTGGTCCAGCTCTGCCAGCTGGTTGAAGTCCGCCTGAGCCGAGCTCAGAGAGGAGCGGAAGGCCTCATGGGCTTCACGCAGCGCCCGGATCTCCTCCAGAGAGTTGCACCTCACCGGATCGGTCAAGTCCTCCTCTGCGTTCTCAAACCAGCTGTTGAAAGCCGACGCCTTCTTGGCAAAGGTCAGGAACAAGTCCTCGACCTGTGATGGAGCAGGGAGTAAAGTCCTTGAATAGAACTCAACTGAGAGAGCATCATTGCAAACTTGTTCAAACGCTTAAAAGTGGCCAACATCCAGGGATCCACAGACTAAAGAACAATTTACAGGGAAAGGTCACTAAGAAGGAGGATGTAAAGAATCCGTACAGATAAATGTGACCCCCAACCTTTCTGAAGTGCTCCTGGGCCTCAAGAAGCTTCTTCTTTCGTGCAGCAGAGTTGGACAGCAGCTGGTTCCAGCGTTTTATCAGAGCCGCATGGCGAGCCTCGATGGCTTTGGACTGGACGTGCTTGGCAGTGAGCAGCTGGTCCTTCAGAGCTGTGATGTTGGTGATGCCCTCCTGCTGGAAGGCCTGCAGACCGGCGTCAAATGTTTCCTGCAGAGGAAAAAAATTGTGACAATGAGGAGCCGACTCTCACGACAAAGAGGAGGCAGGAATATCTGGGAAAGCGCGGCCTCACCTGTTTGGTGAGCAGAGTCTGCACTGAGGAAAGGTCTCTGCCGTAGTCATCAGTTTTCAGGCTGTTTTCCTTCTCGCCTGAATACAAAACAGCAGTTCAGAGATGAGGAGAACATTCAGAACTGTCAGCTCAAAACCATGGACACTTTACAACAACTCAGGTTTTGGACAAAGACCAGAACATTTTAAAAAAGACAGAAAATTAAAAATAATTATCCTTTCTAATCTATAATTGCTCTGCAAACTGTTTGATACTTGCAAATAACAAAATAATAAAAATAATAAAAAACCTTGTTTTTAAACAACAATTTATTAGGATGAGACAACTTGGACCGAGCTGCTATTCTCATTTAGTCATAAAATTAGTCATTTCCACTTCCACATTTTGTCAGTAATCAAAATAAACTACAATTAGGTACATGGGAACCCCAAAAACATAAACTATTTGCTTAAAACTAGCAACAACAAAAAAAAAACTTACTGCCACATATAGTCCGCATTTTTTGCTTTTTTTTCCTTCCTTTTGGAATGCTTTTGTGGAACTCGTTTTTCTATATTTTGATATCTTGTTATCCGATTTCTTGTTTAGGAAAAATGACTTACTGCATGGACAGTTACTTTTACTACATTCTAGTGATTTTCTAGTTGAGATTAGTATTCTTTTCCAATTTCTAGGCTCTCTCTTTTTTGCATTTTAGTTGGATGTTGATGTGTGATCTGTCTGGTGTTTTGATGACTTTGTCTATCTGCTAAATCTCAAACTCTGCAAAGATTTTAATCTGAACTAAGACGCTCGTTCGCTTTCTTTAGGCATTAAACTTTTTTTGGCTAAACTTTAAAATCCAACTTTAATTCAAATTAACAGCAGGATTTGCAGTCTGTCTGGATGAGGGTGGGGCCCACAAAGGCCAGGCTTCCTACCGATCCAGGACTCCACCACGTCCGCCTTCCAGTTGAACTGCAGGAAGGCAGAGTTCTCGTCCAGCTTGGCCTTCCTCTGAGCGGCGGCCCTGTCCAGCTCTGACACCTTTCCTCGCAGAGCGGCCATCTTGGCATTGATGTTGTCCACGTGATGGTTGTTCTGTTGTCAAACACGGATCGTGAGTATCTGTGTTTGCAGCGCTGCTTGTTGACCTGCATTCTGCTCGTTACTACCTTCTTGATGAGCTCCTCTCCGTTGGCGCACACGTCGCTGACTCTGTCGCGGTGAACGGTGAAGTCCGTCTCAAACGCTTCGTGTTTTTTCAGCAAACCCTGAAGATGCAGATTGAACCCACTTTGTTAAAGAATGATGAAGCTGACCAGCAGACGAAGGAACACTTCTACAAAGAGCTCAGCATTGTGTGCACTTATAAAGCTGGGATTATTTTAGATTTCAAAAACTTTGTTTTTACAATATAGTCACTTCACGGTTTATTTTTAAGAGTTTTTTTGCATGAACAATCAAATCCAATAATTCAAATAAAATGCACCCACAGGACGTTTCAACAGTCTGGCAAAGCTCTTCAAAAAGTCCGATATGTTAACAGTACAGTACCTGAACAGCAGCCAGTGTGTCTCCGTAGTCCTCACTTCCCACAAGATTCAACTTCTCATTAATCCACGCTTCTTCTTCCTCCACATTCGCCACAAACTGCTGGTACTCCAGCGACTCCTCCAGCCTCCTCCCCCTGAAGCCAATCACACATTTGTAGACTCATTTCTATACGTGCAGATCCGTCTACTGCACCTGTGTGGCGTAGCAGGCTCACCTCGCTCCAGATAAGTCATTGAGTTCCTTCCAGTGGTCCACAAACTGGGCCAGCCTCTGCTGGATCTCCTCCTGACCAATGGTGTTATCATCTGACAGCTTCTTCCCAGTGTCCAACACCGACTGATGACACACACAACACACAATGAGTTACCGTCTCCGAAACTACTGATCATCAAAACACTGACGACATGAATCCAACAGAAATGACTTGTTCTGATGAAGCTCAAAGGTTACCTGGATGGCTGGCTCATGCGCTCCTAGCTCAGCCTCAAGCCTCTTATGTTTCTTCCTCAGATTCTGCACTCCTGTCAAATCACGTCCGTAGTCTTCAGAACCCACGAGCAACTTCTTCTCCCTGAAGAAGGGTGCAGCAGAAGTACTTCCGTTTACACTTTTTTCTCCCAAAAAAGGACAACAAAGAAAGTGGAATCACTTACTTGATCCAAGACTCCTCATCATCCAGGTCCCTGAAGAACTGATGAAGGCGGTGGGACTCGTTGAGCTTTGCACGGCGGGCTGCAGCCATGCTCTTGATCTTGGTGAAGCGTCCGTTCACGGCATCGCGCTTGTCCTTCACCTGGGTGGTGTCGAAGGCATTGCTGGCCATCAGGCTGTCTGCCTGACCGTTAAGATCCTTCAGGCGATCCTGGAGAAGTTCATGTAAAGACCCCTCAATGCATTCATCACGACTCTTCAATCAATGTTAGAGATTAGATCCTCTAAGATGCAGCATGTTTCCACTGGGACAATAGCAGAATTCTGATCTTTGGAGATGGTTGAGCTTTAAAGGTTGGGCTCTCATCCAAGGAGCTTCTTCGGTCTGCTGGAGATTTCCAGTTGTTTATTAAATGATTATCCGTCTACAGTGCTGATGTGGTGAGGGAATTCCTCCAATTCCTGGGTTTTGATTTGAGCCCACTGATTCTTGCATCGAAACCAGTGGCTGTGTCCGAATTCCTTCATCACTCAGGTTAATGATAGGTTAGGTTTTCACTTCAGCAAATCTATGGTGTCATATTTGGCTTTAAAAAAAAAAAAAAGTAAGCATGGTGTCTGAATTGCGTTAAAATCCAGCATTAGAACTTTTGCAGTGTCGCTGTTTCAGATTCTTTTTAGTGCAATTTTGCATACTTTTTTATATTTTTAAACAGCACGTTGGGTTCTGCGTCCTGGTTGGCTGCAGATCTTGTCAATCAGTCTGTGTGCCGTATCTCCTGTACAGAGTGCATTCACTTTGCCACATTTACATACATCTTTGATTGCAACCAGTTCTCCATCAGCTGTTAGAACTGAAGAAGCGGTTAGGATGAGAACCTTTTAAAGTTCAGTTGTCATGGCGAGCAGAATCCAGTGAGAATATGACTTGGATGACTGAAAATCTTCAGGCAACTGGGACAATGTCATTTAAAGATGCCACAGCTCTGAAACGAGGTTAGGGAGGTTTAAAATACGGCTGCCCAACATTCAGGAAATCATGATGCATACCTCATGGGCAGAAATGTCTGCTTCTAGCAGCTGGTGTTTCTTCAGCAGGTTGTTGACTGAAGCCAGGTCTTTGCCATAATCTTCAGAAGCAAGAAGGGCTTCCACCTGGGAAGAACCAGAGACTTCCTTTAGTTTCATGACATGTACCCAGGTGTGCCCAGTCCTGTTGGACGCTGCCTCTCACCTCAGAGAGCCAGAAGTCAAAGTCTTTGATGCCAGTGTTGAAGTTCTGCTGCTTGTTGGCCTCCTTCAGTTTCTGACTCTTTTCTGCAGATTTGTTGACGAGGAATTGCCACTGCTCATCCAGAGCGTTCAGACGAGCCTAAGTGGAACAGAGTTGTGAGTCTGTTAAAGTGATCCATGTTTCGCTACAGCCCCAACAAATAAAACTTCCAAAAAACTGTCCAGCTGAGTAAACAAATTGTAATTTTTCATAAGCTTCATCAGTTTCTAAAGATAAAAGCTGCACTCAACCTTTCCAGCTCAACATACTTTCTAAATAAAATTTAAAAAAAGTGTTTGCTGCAGGAGTGATTTAGTGAAGAAAAACAAAAACGTGTTGAATGTAAGAGAAAATAGGCGTGAGAAACCTTGACTGCATCCTCACTGCCGGCGCAGCCTCCCCTCTGGATCAGAGCGTTTCCGGTGTCGATGACTCCACGGATCCGGTCTGCATTGGCGTGCAGCTCGGCTTCAAAGGCCTGATGTTTCTGATGTTTGCTCTAAAATCACACACACCAGGGCCGACCAGAACCAGGCTTAGAACCACATGAAACCTTAGAAAATGCTCACAGCATTTTATTCCACACAAGAAGCCATTAAGCTCCGAAACTTCTGCTCAGAGGCAAACAAAAGCTCAAAACTGATGGAGACAACAGTCTTCACATTTTAGGCACCAAACACAAATTAGTCACAGGTGTTTGAGTCAAACACAAAAAAGCACAATGCAAAATGATGAGACAGGCAGCAACTATGATGGACATCTACAAACACGGAACACAACGTGAGGAATACAGCAGACTTTGAGGACGAGTCACTAAAAAGCTGCTGATGGTTGAGTCCATCATGTGTGCAGCTGCTCCAGAACATGCTCAGTACCAGAGGCACGTTCACCGCATGCTGAGTTCTGGTCACGCGTCTTTGACTCTGGATTCTGAAGCACATTTAAAGTCAACTCCCCTCCAAGACAACAAACAAAAACGAAGCACAAAACAACAAACCTTCAGGAAAATAAATGACCCAGAATTAACTAAAAGGTTTTTAACTCAATTAAAACCAAGCCAAGAAGCTGATGAGGGACAAACTCAAGCTAGAGCAAACGGAGTTCTAGGTCACGCTCACACAAACAACAAAGACGTGTGACGATCGTCTGCTCGGAGGTTAGTCAGCGACAAACTACTCAAACTTACCAGCAGCTTGGAAAGCTACAAGAGAACAAAACAGTGAGAGAAAGATTCAGTCTCACTTCAGACAAGACATACATGTTTCATTAAGAACTACTGAAGAAGTAAAAACGTGAGATTCCTCCTCAGGATCCTCCAGTGGGAAGCCCTGCTGCTCTTGGGGTCATACCAGAGACCCTGTGAGTACCTGGATGTTGGTGGGATCCTTGTAGGACTCATCAGTGGCAGTCTGCAGTTTCTCACTGATCCAGGCCTCGATCTCATCCACGTCCCGGCTGAACTGCTGCAGGGTCTGGGATTCACCCAGCTTCGACCGCTTCTCGATCATCTGGGCCTTCAGCCGGCGCCACCTTTCACACATTACAGTCTTTGGTTAAAAGAGGTTCCTCCACTGGAATTGGGCAATCACTGAGGCTATGCCCAAACTTCCTTACTAATCACTAACCCCTAAAAGACTCCACAGTGGTCCCTCACTATAACAAGGTTTACTTTTTGCAATCTCAGTGTTTCACAATTTATTTTGTTCAATTTTTGCACGCTTCTTTAAAAATGTTACCAAAGCATTGTGTTCTGCATCCTGATTGGCTGTTGACTGTCAACGATCTCCTCCGTGCTATGTATCCAGAATGTGTTCAGTTTGCCAAATCTACACAAATCTTTGAACAACCTCAGATTGTTGTTTTCATTCTATAATACTGGACTTATTTTTCTATAAAGGTTTGAACTTTGAGAGTTTAAACAAGAGAAAAAAGTATGAAAATGTTCATTTCTGTCTGAGAAAAAGTCAAATGTGTAGTGACGATTTTTACAGCATTGAAACATCTGTAATCCTACTTTTTAGATGTCACCTATCGCAGTTTATTTTAACTCCCGCAATAAACGAGGGAAGACTATCTAGTGCAGGACTCCCCTGGATTTTAAAGCATAGCATGCTTACTATTTTTTAATTCATTGAAAAAATGGAAAACTTTCTTTCATTTCTTTAGTTTGGAAATACAATAATCTGCAGAGTGTAACTGTAAACTGGGATTCAACTGTCATGACAAACAAGGTTTTGATGAAGCAGCAGCAGGGAGCTGAATTAAACTTTCATATTTACATTTATTTGACTTTAAGTCCTTGTTTAATTCATGTTTTCTAAATATACTTAATAGACATGTTTGGTTCATTTTTTTATTTAATTTGACGAATATGCTTAAAGAATTGCAGGTATACTTTATACAGTATTAATATAAGTACTAATAGTGTTTTTTTTTGTCATATGGTACATTGGCAAAGAAGTTACCTTTTCAAAAGGCCCAACATTTGTACCAAACATGTTTGTGGGATCAGAAGCAGAATGGGGTGAGCTCCTCTTAAACAACATATTTCCGAATCTTTCTTTGTCAGTGCTCAGCAGTTTGTTTTAGTAATGATGGTCTAAAAAGACCAGAGCTTCTTACCTGTCAAGCACCTCATTGCGGCGGTTTGTGATGTCAGGTTTGGCGTAATGACCAGCTCCAATCAGCTGGTCAGCAAAGGACTGCAGGGCAGCAATCTTCTCCTCCTGTCCAGCAAAACAACCATCATGAATTCTTAACCCAAAGCATTTCTGTGATTTTCCTCTGGACATTTTCCTCACCTGCACATTGATCGCTTTGTCAAAGTCCTCGTGTTTTTTGATGAGGGCCTCGACGCTGTCTAGGGAGTCTCCCTTGTCGTCGCTGGCAAGGAAGGCCTCCCGAGCTGCCATCCAGTTCTCTGCCTGCTCACAGTCTCTGTTGAAAAGCTGTGAACAGAAAACCCCCACAGCTGTAAAGGCTGGATTCTAGTTGGTTCCTTCAGGAGGAAAGAAGCTTCGTTACCTGAAGCTCCAGGCACTGGTCCAACATCATGCGGCGCTGAACCCAGGCCTTCTCCAGGTCGGCACGCTCCTGGTCCAGAGCCTCCAGTTTCTGTTGAATCTCAGGACTGGCATAGTGACCTCGAGCCAGCAGGTGCTGACCAAACTGTTCAAAGGCCTGGAAGGTTCCAGCACGAGCGTCGATCTCTGTGCGGTGCTCCTGCAAACAGAACCATGTAGGGTTAAATCTGTTGAAGTCTGGAATTTGGTGAAGCTGCAGGAGAGGAAAAACCACAGACCTGATGTCTCTCTAGCAGAGCCTCAGCTCCAGTAACATCTTTTGCCAGCTCCTCTGAGGACACCAGTCCTCGGATTCCATTAATCCAGGACATGAGATCTCTGCAAAAGGGGAAAAGAATGAAGCCGTCAACAAAACATCTCAACAGCTACTCTTAAAGACGGTCTAACAGGGTTCATCTGCTGCTCACCTAAAGTCAGAGAGGAAGCGCTGCAGGTCATGAGAGTTGCTGAGCTTTTCCTTGCGCTGGTCGGCTCGTCCCACCAGGCTGCTCCAGGCTGTGTTCAGCTCTGTGCATTTCTCCTGGATGTCATCCTTCGCCTCAGGGTGCGACTGGATAAGGCGCTCCGCTGTCTCTCCAAGAGAATTCACCTACATTTGGAAAAAAACGATATAATACTGCAAAAGACAGTAAGGCTGGCGGTTAAAAGCATGTTTCCTCTGTGATCATCTGACCTTATCACCCAGGGCAGCCAAGTCTCTCTCAAAGCCCTCATGCTTGCGCTGCAGGGCCTGAACACTGGCCAGGTCGTGTCCATAGTTGTCCGTGTTGAGTGCTTGGTTCTTCTCCTCAATCCACTCCTTGGTTTCATCAGCATCCCTGAACATCAATTATGTCAAGAAATGGAGAAACAAGCATTGGTTAAGAAAGAAAATAGGAAAATGTACTTAAAGTTCTAAAAGTGTTCCCAGTGGTCTTTTGATTATAACCATGCAATTTGTAAGCCAAAAATAAAAAAAACTTTTGTCGTTTTCTAGGACATAGTTTCTACAGAGTGGCAGTAGTTCATTAGAAATTCACCTCTGAGTTGTGGGCGGGACTGTTGGATCAGAGTAGACACCGCCACCCCCAATTACCCATGATCCCTGTATTTTAAAAGCTCTCCTGCAAGCTTAAAGTCCCTCACAATCCCAACCTAGCATTAGCGGTGCAACAAAAATGGTGAGCAATATTGGAGCCATCCAGCAATAGAGTTTTGAGCCAGATGCCAGCTTGGACGAGGAAAACTGAGAAATACATGGATTTAGTAGTCTACAAGTGGACGCACAAGAATGAAGCGGGGCAGGGAACTTGTGGCTTGCTTCATAGGTCTTATATCACACCTACACAGTGTGTGGACCTCTAGCAAACTCACTGCTGACTGGTGAGAGTGATTGCCATAGAAACGATGACTCAGACCGTGTCGTACCAATAACTGCTTACTAACAATTTCTGGTTCCAACATCCCGGTGTCCCAATCACAAAAAAATGGCAACTGTATTTACTTCATTTTGTTGGAGCCAGGAGTAAACCACTTTCTACGGGTGACATCACAATCACTCGGTCCAGTTCTTATATACTGTCAATGAGCTGAAGAAACACTACGCTGAATCTTCAACTATCCAATAGTGTTTAGCCAGGACTGTCCTACTGCAACAGCTTGTACCTGTGGAATCGCTGCACCTCATGGGCACTCCCCAGCAGGTTGCTCCTGTCTTCAGCCAGCTGCTGCAGCGACCGCCAGCGATTGTTCAGCTCCTGCACGCAAATACAAACGGAAGCTGACCTCGGCTGCTTTCCGATTTCATTGTTGAAATGAAAGGGCTGCAGGAACGCTGGCATGCAGCTCTACAACAGGGAGAACTAAAGCAATCACTTTAATGTAACAGGAAGAAGAACTCGCCAAAGATCAGCATCTGCTGTTATGCTCTATTGGGTACAAACTGTGATGAACACAAACATGCAGAGAATGGAAACTAAAAAGAACCATATTTTGATAATCTGCCGAGATCCGATTATCATCTTCATGTAGAATGTAAGCAATCATTTATACCAGAATAAAAACAAAAATGCATCACATATAAGAGCAGTGAAAAGGCCTAACAGGGCAGCGTGGACAACTGTAGGGTTAGCTTACTGATCATATGGAAGACCATGGGAAGTGATGAGAAAATCGTTGGAATGGAATCAACCTTACCTTGATGGAATTAAAGTTAGCGGTAGTTTGAACTCCCAGGCGAACCGTCTGAAGAAAAGAAAGGCCAAAGATGACAGAAAGGAGGATGAGGAAATAAAATCCAATAGAAACACCAGTCAGAAGCTATTTGGAGATTTCTGAGTCTTCTTCCAGGACAAACCAAGAAAACAAAAGATGCCCATAGAAAAACCAAACCATGAACCCTTAACAAGAAACATGACGAAAGAAATAACCCCATGAGTGTCTAAAAAAGTCTTCCCACATCCTGTTGATGAGCAATTAGTGTAATTATCTGGTAGTATGGTTGAGTATGAACGATACAATATTACAATTCACCCATTATCTAAACAGTAACACATAGATTCAGATAAAGGAGATCCAGATCTTTGCAGTTGATGCATATTCTCTTAAAACACAAAGCAACCGGGCTTTAATTAACCCATTTTTAAATATCTGAAATACTGGTAATTATGTTTACGTGTTCAGTCAAGTTTACCTTCCATGGAGATGCAGTCTTAGAATCAGATTCATCCTGTTCAGCAAATATCATAAGTTAGTATCTTAGATGTCACAAGGAGATAATCAATCAGTAAAATAATCTGAACGTGTTTCTACCTTTCCAGGAGCAGAGCCCAGAAGTTCTTGTTGCTACAAAGAGAAATGGATATGAAGACAGCTGAAACCTTAAGTATTGCATGGGGGTGATGTTTGATCCTTTTCAAACACACCTGTGCCTGGACCATGGGAGCCTCCTCTGCCATCAGGCCTTCAGACTCCAGCTCTGACGCCACTTTGTTGATGTCCCGCAGGCGAGATTCATTTGCTTTCAGGTCCTAAGAAGAAAAACAGACACCATATACTCTTACTCACCAACAAGAACGGCCAATGCGTCCTGCTGAAGTTCAGAGGCTCAGAAAGAGAAACAAACAATACCTTTTGGAAGTCATCAAACTTCTTTTGAAGGACTTCCACTTGTTCCAAATCTGAGCCAACCTCTTCATTGGTAAGGGCACTCTCCTTCTCATGTATCCACTGCTGGAGCTCATTGGCCTCACGGAACAACATGAACTTCTTGCAGCTCTTCTCCAGCATGTCTTTGCGCTTCTCTCCCAGTTCTAACAGAGTGCCGTACCTGAAAGCAGGTAAGAGGATGCATTGAGTACAGGATGCTACGTTAGTGCATACTATGCCATTGAATAAAGGCAAACCTATCATAAACTACCCATTCATAAACTTTTCTCTACATTCACTGTTGCACACTTATCCAAAAAAGTGACAGGGACACTCCCGCTGCGTGTTGGAGGAGCTACTGTCAAAAGTTTTTAGCCTCATCAGATACATGGAAGACTGTATATTTGTACATCTCATATACAGCCAATGCATGAAAGACACGGGTGATGTTGAGAGATCAGGTTTATCGATTTCTAAGAGCTCTACAAAAACATCGGTAATCATGAGCTCGTTCAGAGACTCTCACAGTATGATGAGAATCCCCATCTACTGCACCAGCAGTGCCTGAACGACGGCTGCCTTCAGTGGAACTTGACTCTCTGTATGACCCAGTTATCCTAACTCGCAGTCCTGCATTAGTACGAGGAAGGAAAAAAATAAAAATAATGATAAAATTAGAGGATGTTTTTATTATTGTCCTTTTGGAAAAAAATAAAAATATCATAAAGGTCTATTCTTCTTTATGTAGGTTTCGGACTCCACCCACTGATCATGTCATCAACACGTCACAGGGAAAAGTTGTTCGCCAAAGTTCAGATATTTGAACTACTTGCCACGTGTCCGAATTTTGTCTGCCCAAATTGTGCCCTAGACCGTCCCAGCTGACTCTCAAATCGCAACGCAGGACTTCAGATCGCATCCCTTATGGACTTAATATTGAGACTGGACACCTCTGACGCACGAATAGCTTTCAATGTGAATGCAGCCAAAGTGACAAAGAACCAGAAAAACATTAAATGAATAAATGGGTTTCTATTATTCAACTAAGAAAGTTAATAAGATCATTGTGTCCCTTCATTAGACATCTCAATTTTTATTGTTTATATCAAGTAAAGGAGAGTCTAAAGATCAAACTCATCCTGAACAAATATTCGGAAATAAAAGAAAAAATGGGAACTTAATTCAACTAGCAGCTCAAATACTAAAAAGGATGAGAAAGTTGATCAAACATTTTTGAACAAAAATGATGCAGGAAAACAAAAGTCTAACGTGAAATTCTGTTTAATGACAGATGTGACAGATCACCCTTTATCCTGGTGCTGAATAGAAGCTATTGGCACAGAGGACAGTCAGACAGTCATGGGGGGGAGTTGGCAGGGTTAGGATGAGAGTGGTGTTCGGGTGCTACCAATAGGGTTCAGTGGAAAAACATGAAATTGGCAGCAAAGCGCTGCTCCTACTCACAGCTCCTCCACCTGCTTCATGCGCACTGAAACGCTGCAGGCCTCCTTGGTAACAAGCCTGTGCAGCGGCAAAGCGAGGCCGAACGCAGAGCAAGATTCAGATGTTAAACACGGAGAAGGGAAAGAACAAAGCCAGGAGCACAGTCGTTAACAAAAGACCACAAAGCAGAACATTAGATCGAATGGAGATGCAGTCAAAAGAGCATGCCAAAGACGGGAGTTAAGTAGAGCCTTGTTAGATCTGTTAAGAATGGACATGAGAAGATTTGGATTTGAATTCCTTACTGAGTCTCAATTTGCTCCTGGCGGACTGCGATGCTGCCATGTTCATCTAGCAGGTTCTCCCTGGATGAGGACTGGGTTGGGTCTAGCTTCTTCACGTATGCAGCAGGAACAAAGCCCTGGCGGTCGTTCACCTCCACCTTCCACCAGTCCTGCCGAGGAGGAAACAACGACATGAACAGAGAAGAGCAAACGTTCAAGGAATTCTGTTATGGAAGTGATGGAGCAAAGAGAAATCCCATCATTGACAACACAGGAATCATCACCTGATGTTGGCCACCTTAAAAGGATGCTGGAAACATGTCTACTAAAAGACTCAGATTTAGCTGCTTAAAGTCCCACTCTGATTGTCTGGATTTATTCTAAAAGCGTTCCCAGTGGTCTTTAAATTATGACTATGCCATTTTTAGCCAAAATTAAAAAACCTCTGTTGTTTTCTAGAATATAGTTTCTGCAGATAGCGGCAAGAGTTCATTGGAAATCCGTCTCCGAGTCGGGGGTGGGACTGTTGGTGCTCTCAGAAATGCAATTTGAGCTTAAGTTTCTTCATAAATGTCCTCCATAATAACAAAAAATCCACAAAAACATGTGAAAAACACAATTTTCATCTGTCTTTAAGTTTCAGCTCTTATAAATATTGATAGGAACTGGGTGAAACAGGACAAAACTAAGGAATTCCAATGTAAACTCTGTACCTTGTTGGTGCTGTTGAGCAGGGTGAGGATGTCACCCTTCTTCATGGTAACTTCTCGGGGGCTCTTCTCCTGGTAGTCATAGAGAGCTAGAACCAGCTCTTTCCCGGTCTCGTCGTCAGTCGGGGCCACTTGTTGCTGTTTATTTTAAGAAACACAGTCACTGATCTTTGCTCTCATTCAGCTAAATTGTGTTTGATTTTGTGCCATTTCAACACAATTTATTGTTATGAGGCTCAGCTGTCCATATCAGCTCTCCTGATCTTACCCTGCAGGCCTGAGCTTGCTCTTTCAGGGCTTGAATGCTGCTGCCATAAGCGCTCAGGTCAGACATCAGGGCCTCGTGCTTCTTCAGCAAAGCCTGCAAAACACCAATAGTTAGGCATTTTGGTAATTACAGCTCCTTTTGGAATTAAAACAGCTCATAAATCACAGACGACAGGTTCTTTAAATGTTTGTCTTCCACAAAAGCATCCCCTTGCCTCAGCCGAGTCTTCATCTTTTCCATAATCAGTGCTCCCGACAATGGGCTCCTTCTCCCTCATCCAGGACTCTGCCTCATTGGCATCAGCAAAGTACTGCTGTGCCTGCAGGGAGTCCTCCAGGTCTTGTCTTCTTTGGGAACTCTTTGCCTTCAGGGTGTCCCAGCGTCCATGCAGCTCAGCCAACCTTGTCTTTACATCCTCACCAGCAAAGTGGCCTGAGAGCAACATATAAAAAAAACCCACAGAAATGTTTTATGTTCACACAGAATCAGTTCCTGAAGCTGCAAAGTCAGCCTTTGAAATCACCTTCTTCCACCATAGCCTCTCCTTTCTGGGTGACGGCTTTAATGCGAGGCTCGTGGCCTGTGATCTCCGCCTGCAGAGCCTGGTGCTTCTTCAGAAGATTCTGCACACCAATCAGGTCTTTTCCTGAAGAAACCATTACAGGTTTAGGAACGAGAAACATAAAAGTGTGCTGGGCCTGAATGTAGCAACAAAAGCAAGAAAGCAAGACGAACACGGTGGTACCTCTGTTGGTAGAAGCGGCGATGGGCTCTTTTTCACGGATCCAGGTCTCCTCATCCTCAACATCTCTGAAAAGCTGCTGGAGTCTGAGAGAGTCAGACAGCTTCTGCTTGCGTGCAGCCATGGGCTCCCGCAGACCTTCATAACGAACCACCAAAGCCTCCTGCTTCTTGCGGATGTTGTCAGAATCAAAGTGCCCGGCTTCCTGGAACTGGCGAGCCTGGATGGTTATTCCATCGATTCGATCCTAAGAGGATTCACAGAAGAGTCAACCCTCTTTCGTTTCCTGACTGTACATGGAAACCGTATGCAACGTGTCTAAAATGTACCTGGTGAGCAGCCACGTCAGCCTCCAGCAGCGCATGTTTCTTCTGCAGGTTCTGGACGCTTGTCAGGTCTTTTCCAAAATCATCTGAAGCAAGTTGGCCCTCAACTTCATACAGCCAAAGCTCAATGTCCTCCACATTCCTGTTGAACTGCTGCTGCTGGTTGGCCTCACGGAGCTTGATGCCTAAAAAGGAAAATACATTAGTCAAGAAAGGCCTGGGTGATTTCTTACAATAAACAATCAGAATCAAACAAGAAACAGCAAAACAACTTCAACATTTTCCAAAAACCAAAGGTCTTTTGTGGGATTTTTCTTTTGGCTTGATCAATTTTTAACTGCAAGAACCGGGTCATGAAGAGTTCAAAGATCAAACATCTCCATCAGATATAAACTTGGAGGAGAAACGGAACTTTGAACAATTTCAGGATGGAGCTTTCAGTGCTCATTAAAAGCGATCAAAACCTTTATTCTGCATGTCAATTACAATTTGCCTCCAGTCCAAAACAAACACAGATAAACAAATCACCATTACTCCAGTCTAAAGGACTGTGTGCCTTCACATAGGCAAATATAGATTGTAAATTGTTCATTTATGAGGACTTTGATTAATAGAAAATGAATACGAGCAACTACTAAACAAACCTGCTAAAAAAAAACTTTTGTAAGACTAGACTAGACTACACCTTTTTTTTTGTTTCTGAAAAAAAAAAATGAGCGGTCAGTTTTTAATTGCAAAGCATCCATTCTAGCACCATCATGTGTTTTAATGCAAAAGTATTTGACTTTCAGCTCCTAAACCTTAACTATATAGCAGAAAGTGACTGAGGGAAAGAGTTGTTTGAATGTTTTAAATTGCACTAAATCGTGTTAAGACTTGAACACTACCTTTAAACTCAGTGGCTTCCAGAAGCTTCTTCCACTGGGAGCTGACCTCCTCCATGCGGGCAGCCACCTCAGCTGCAGCGTAGTGCTTCCTGTCCAGCAGCTCTTGGCCAGACTTCTGCAGGGCATCAATGCGGCTCTGGTTGGCAGAGAGCTCGGCTTCAAAGGCCTGGTGTTTCTGCACTTTGCCTTGCAGATTGGAGGGATCCTGATGTTTAGAGCAGAAAAACCAAAGTAAACCAATGCAAGGAGCTAAATCTTTTAAACCATTGCTGTTTAAAGAAACATTGGATTTAGTAAAACAAAAAAAATGAAAAGAAAGCCTACTTTATAAGATTCATCAGTGGCCGTCTTCATCTTCTCGTTGATCCAGCTCTTTAGCTCGTCAGAGTCCCTGCAGAACTGCTGCAGGTGGAAAGAGTCCTCCAATGCGGCACGGCGTGACTGAGCGCGTTCATGAAGGGCGTTACGGCGACTCAGCAGCTATGTAACAAACAAAAAGCATGAGAAAAAACAACTCAAAAATGTCTAAAAACAATTTTTTTTAGAAGAGTCCACAGTTGCTGCTTCAACATTGACAGGCTACATCTGTGGGGCTTACAGCATCACGGCGCGTAGCCACGTCCTCTTTGGCGTAGTGGTTATTCTGAATTAGCTTGGTGGCAAATTCATCCAGAGCCTGAAGGAGAACACATCAATAAATTACCAAATTACACAATTAAGCAATATTTGGTCAAATTGTTCAAATGATGCAACTTACAGTGATCTTCTCTTCCTGAGCACTGAGGGATTTCTCAAAGTCTTCATGCTTTTTCAGCAACGCTTCAACACTATCCAGAGAGTCTCCAAGGTCTTCATTCAGGAGGAAAGCCTAAACAATCAAGTGACATTAGAGAAGTCATTTTTGTCTGGTAATATAACCAACATACATGATTTGCTGCTTTGTATGCTTCCGTCACATTTCTCTGTACAAGCTGAGGCTTAATAAGTGCCAACTTTCACCTCTTGCTTGCTCATCCAGTTGTCGACTTGCTCAGTATCCCTGTAGAAGAGCTGCAAGTCCATGCACTGCTCATACTGCTGCCTGCGAACCTCCCACAGCTCCAGCAAAGACTCTTTCTCTCCTGTAAGAACGCCGAGCTAAACACAAATACGACCGATTAAACGTAAAAAAATTAGCTTCACTCTTATTACCATGAAAGAGATGAACTTCCAAAAATGATCAAAGGAGATCTGATGAAAGCACAAATATATTGTAGTTAGTGTATCCCATTAGTTTTCCATTCCATAATGTAAAGAAAATAATGGTTCTTCTATTAATGCAGATAAAGTGTATGTTGATTAGATTATTCAAAGGCATTAAAAAGAATCTAAGGAGCAGTTTTGCTCCATCTTTATGTTGCACTGGGTGTTTAACCAAAGTGCAGAGGAAGGGAGGGCTCTTCATTCACTGGGACTGAGAATGACTTTACCCAAAAATAATGTGAAGACTTTGCATTGATATATTTTTCTTAACGCCCGTTTTCTCTGTTTTTGTCTGATTTATCCTATTCATCAAAATCGGCTTGACTGGAAAAAAAAAGGAAGAGTCTGTGTCCATCTCACAGCAATTTGCATCAGAAATCAATCTAAGAGTGAAGCAAATTAAGCACTGATTTTATGACAGCCGTACCTTTTCCTTGACCTCCTCTGAGGCGTAGTGTCCAGCACTGAGCAAAGCCTTTCCAGACTCATCAGTGCCTCTGAAACTGTCCTCGTGGGCATCAATTTCTCCCTGAAAGACGTTAAAATATTCAGAATGGTACAAGGTCTTGCATGGGTTGCATTAATGCCATTTGCATTAACATAGAATGCTTGTTTTTGTAAAGAACAATGATTTACCTTGTGCTCCTGGTGGCGGTCTAACAGAGCCTCTGCCCCAGCCACATCATTAGCCAGTTCATCAGCATTGATCAGAGCCTTCATCTCCGTTACCCAGCTGATCAGATCCCTGAAGTCTGCAAGGAAGCGCTGGAGCCTGAAAAATTCAGACAGCATGGCAGAAGACTAAGGGACAGAGAAGCTATGAAGAGTGCATGTTATTTAAACAAGACAGTTTTTTTTATAGGATCTATTTCAAATAGTTTGTCTTTAAACACCTTCAACTTCTAAAGATCAGCTTTCACATTTGATGTGCAGCTTCATTGTCATTTTCTTTATTCATTTCCACTTTTTTATTAAAACCATGAAACTGAAAACATTTTGGTTTTTAAAAACAAAGCCCTAAACTAGAGGTTAGATATAGAAACATTTACTGGTAGGAGTCGTTGAGGCGGGTGCGGCGCTCAGCAGCCAGAGTGCGGATCTGCTCCCAGTTGGTGATGAGCTCATCCTTCTTCAGGTGGATCTGAGAAGCATTTTGGGGATGCGTCTGCTGCAAACGTTCCACTTCAACACCCAGTGTATCGACCTGGATCACATGAAAAATGTAGGGGACCAGATTAGAGATGTCCCTAGTTCAGATGATGTCATTTCCGGACATGTTTATCCATACAGCATGTGCCCTGCCTTTTGATTCAGAGCGGCGAGGTCTCTCTCCAAACCCTCGTGTTTGCGCAGAAGAGCCTGAACGCTGGCCAGGTCACGTCCAAAGTCATCAGATGCCATCAGTTGTTCCTTCTCCCTGATCCAGCTGATTGTCTCATCAACATCTCTGTTATGAATTAAATAGTTAAAGTCAATACCATCCTAGAAATGGCTTTTTATCAGACTTACAGCTATGACCAGCGGTCTACAGAGGGCCTTTTGGACCATGTTCACCTGTTGAAGCGCTGTACTTCTGCAGACCCAAACAGCTTGGCCTGTCTCTGCTGCGCCAGGCCCTTCAGCCGCTGCCAGGCCGAATTGACCTCTTCCTGTTTGCGGACTATGAGCTCAGCCTCTGGATGTTCTTCCTGAATCAGCTTGGCCGCCAGCTGGTTGACCTCGTTCACACGCTCTTCGTGGGCTGCCAGATCTGTTTGGAACTCCTCAAACTTCTTCTGCAGGAGCTCCACATGCTCCAGGTCCTGGCCTAGCTCTTCAGATGTGGTGATGGCCTCCTGTACAAGAAATAAAATAAATCGTTTTCAGATTTTTTTCTTTACGATAAAGTTGAGAGGACATGAAGATGTAAACGAAAACATACTGGGCTTGTAACAAAGTAAACCATAAATGTTCTGATAATGTCGTGTTTCTACCAACTCTTACGTTGGGGGCATTTTTTTCTTGAATGAATGACCTGCTGCACCAGCAATAGGATATGCAGCACTAACTGCTAAATGGTAGAAAAACATGATGTGGAAGATTTTAAATATTTGTGACATTATGTGTTAATATTAATGAATGATTAATGATTCAAATGTTTGAGTTTATGATAAATGACTAAGTATTTTCAATAACACTATATAATAAAGATGCCTAGGATCAAATAAAAAGAGTGGAAAAAGCTTCAGATGAGCATGTGGACCTTATCACTGATCCAGTCCAGGGCATCCTCACACTCCCGCAGGTACTGGACCAGCTTCTGGGCCTGCAGCAGACGCAAACCTTTCTCCTGGGTCTTCTGAAGAAGGAGGTCCCATAAGCGATGCAGTTCCTCTAAGCGAGACTGGCAAACATAGGAAAAGTGTTTATTTTTATTCAAGAGGAGACAGAAAACAGAAAAACACTAAAGATGCATTATTTAAATAACCTAAAACGTGGCTTAAAATGTAAAATCTTCAAAAAAAAATCCACAGCAATAAATTTGAATCCCAGAGCTGGATTAGGTAGATTTGATCTAATATTGTTAAAAATCCAAAGATGGAGCAAAAGTTTTTTTTTTACCAGCAACCACTCCTGGACTGCCAGGAAAAAGAAGAAAACAACATGCAGAAGTTCCAATTCATTGTTAACTGACAATAAGAAAGCTGACTGATTACGAAACGCTCAGTAGTCACAGCAAATAAGCAGCACACACTTGGATATACTCAGCCATGTTAACACTTGTAACTATGGGTCTCTGTTGAGTCCGGTAAGGCGTGTAGGACTGAATCACGTCAAAACGGTCAACAGCGGACAGGAATTTAGCAAACGAATCGACGCAAGTTCATTTCCTTCATGATCAGGTTTGTTTTTTTTCCATGTGAATGCAATGATTCAACACAGCAAAGGCCATTTTCTCTGTAACTTACTCGAATGGTCTCAGAGGCGAAGTGCCCCTCAGTGATCATGAGGTTTCCAGTATCGTCCAGTTTGACAATGGCCCTCGCGTTAGCCTGAACCTCAGCCTCAAAGGCCTGATGTTTCTGCAGTTTGCCCTGTGGAGAAAAGCCATGTTATGTCGGCAAATGTACCGTCTCTACGCTAATCCTAATTCCAGTGCTGCCTGTGGAAGTGTAAAGGTCTGACAGTAAAAGTGAAAAACAGTACAGAAAAACACAAGTCCTACCTGCAGGTTGGAGGGGTCCTTGTAGTTCTCATCGGAGGCTATCTGCAGCTTTTCTTGGATCCACTTTTCCAATTCATCAGCATCACGGCGGAAAAACTGAAAGCGGTAAGAGTCCTCCAGCTTCTGCCGGCGCATAATCGACAGCTCCTTGAAGCGTCTGTAGCGGTCCAAAACCTGCTGCCGACGCTCCTGAATGTCTTCGGCTGTTTCCAGCACTTTGACTCCTGCAGTGTCCATTTTCTGAGGAAAAGAAAACCAAACACTTGAGTTTCTGTCATTTGCAGCAGATCAATTCTATGCAGAAATAAAAAGAAGCTGAGATCATTTCATTTAGATAGTACTACAATTCAAGATGAGAGGATTCTGAGTAATTAGCTGACTAAAAGTATAGATTCAAAATGTTGCCTTGAATATAGTTTAAACCAGCCAAATAAATGCTTTAATCAATTCTCAGAGGTTTATAGAGGGTTATGAGAGTAATCTAATATCCTACCAATTATTTGACATTAATAGTTATGTTTGTGTTAAAAAAAATTGTAACAAGAAGCAAGTAAGCAACAAGAAGACTAAGGGTTTCAAAAAATAAAACAAACAATATTTTAAGTGTGAAATCACTTCACTTGAACAAAATCCTAAATTTTTTACAGCAACACCAATGTAAACGCAAACTGTCTAACCCACAGTCGATCAATAACAATAAACTCCATCATCAGCAGAATGTAGTTTAATGTAGATCTTTTTGGAATATTTGAACAGATCAGCAATGCTGTATAAGGGTTCATCTTAAAGCCGATGTGTCAAACTCTGGCCCACGGGCCAAACTTGGCCCGCAGTGTAATTATAATTGGCCCCGCGAGATCATATTAAAGGTGCACACTACAAATCCTGCAATGCTTGTATGTTGGCAGGCAGTTAAAACCAGCAAGCGCTCCTTTTTTCTGTTGACAGTCATCGACAGCCATACTTCAGTCACATCAGACAAATCAATTTCACCCTCCACAAAAATGGCCAAACCAAAATGGACAACAGGAGCTTTGAAGACAGGTGGGAGGCAGATTATCTGTTCACGAATATAAAGACAGACCTGTTTGTCATGTGTGTGGAGATAATGTGGCTGCAACGAAGAGTATAACATAAGAAGACACTACATAAAAAGGTTACACATTACAAATCAGCTGCAGTTCATATTTCAATAAGTATTTAGTTTGGCCCGTGACTTTACTTCCCTACTTAATTTTGACCCACTGTGAATTTGAGTTCGACACCGCTGTCTTAAAGGTTCGAGAGATCCAAGGTATGTGTGCCCCCTTGGGGTTCCCAAGTACATTTCAGGATTTTTTTTTCTCTTTGGTCAATTACCTTAAAAGTTCAGTTTGTGTTTCCATTCTTTCAAAGGTTTTGCTTAAGGAAGTGTAGCAGCAGTCCCAGCACACCCAATACACAAATACAGCTTAAACACTCACTTCCTGGGATTCTGGAATCAAGTGGGGGGTTCAGCAGAGGCAACAAGCAAAAGGCTGAGGCCAAAAGGAAAAACAGAAAGCTCTACAAAGACTACATTGATACTAGTTTACGGTGTCAGCTTATCAGCAGACTCTCCAGGGCCTCAGTTTTTCTTGGAAATAATTATAAAGTTAGTGTGTGGCACCAGAGTGCAAAAAACTAAAGACTAGGGGTGTAACGATACACGTAGTTGAACTGAACCGTTTTGGAACGGCAGTTTCCGTTCGGTTCACTTCTGTACCATTTCTGTACGTTTTTTCTTTTTTTCCTTACATATGCATTGTAACGATCCAGCTGCTTTGTCACTCGTAGCGGGCAAACGAGAGCCGAACTGCTGTTTGAGTAGCTGCATTGACTTTCCTTGCCCCGTAATCCACACGCCCTCAAATAGTCTCAGAGAGAGAGTAAACAGAGAAATAGATTGTTCCATCTCCTTTCCAGCATTAAAGCCTATTTATTATGAACACACACGAACAGCGTAACAACATGAACCTCACTTCTCTTCATAGCTCTCTCAGTGATGTCACACTCCCCATGAGTCTTAGTGGCTGTAGGCGTGGCTAACCCCCAGGTCGCCACTGTATCAACTTTGCGCCGAGGCGGAAGTAATGTTGTTTCCTCCGAGATGCTATGAGGTGACGGACAGTAAGCATGTCAACATATGGCTAATGCAGACGTGAGGCCAGAGATGAGGACCCCCCCCCTCCATCTCCTTACGCTCTCCTGTGTGGGAACACTTCGGCTTTGTTGTCAGAATCCATGAAGGGAAAAGACAGTTGGATAACTGCGCATTTAAAAAAAATTTTTTATCAGACACTTGTTTTTTTTGATAAAAACTTACCGAAACATGTCGGTTCGTTTTTATAAAACAAACCAGTGTCTGATAAAAAAATAATTTAAAAACGCAGTATAATTTTATAGACACAATGAACCTCACTGAATCATCGACAGTTGGATAAGTCGAATGCTGTGTGTTGACATTGTTGCACAAAGATAGCATTAAGTAACACCACAGTAACGCATCTAGTCTGTTAACGAACTTAAAACGGCATCAACGACTGTAACAATCGGGTCTACAAGAAAAAAAATGTGCAAGTTCAAATGTTTTTTTTCAGGCCGGTGTTAAGTATCCAAAGTTTCTGGCTCCTGGCAGCTAATAGTTTTTCTTATTTTATTGAGCAGATCACCTACATAGGTCTATTCTATTTATTATTATGTAAAACCAATAAATGCATTTTGTAAGTAATTTTTTTCTGCCTTAGTTTTTTGTACCGAAAAAATAATGAAAATAAATAGATAGATAAAAACGTTATTAATCTCCCAAGGGAGAAATTCAGGTGTCCAGCAGCAAAACACACACAAACACACACACAATAAATTAAAATAAAGTAATAGTTCATAAAATAACAGTTCATATTAGGCAGATTTGTTAAACAGCAGTACTGAACCGAAACGTACCAAACCGAGCCCTAGTAAAGACCAGTCAGAAAACACAATGTGTTATTTACAATGCAGCAAGTTCAGTTCAGCAAGTTTTTTGGAATTGAAATTGTACCGATACTAACTCTGATTTTAAGGTACCTTCTGTTCTGTTTAAGACTCATTAAAACGGGAGTGTGTGGGTAAGCAGGGTATGATGGTCATGGGGTACACAGGATAAAATAGGTTAAAAACCATTACTGGTGAAAATTAATAAACAATGTAAAATAAATTATTTTCATCAGACTGTGTCTACAATAAGGTGATGCTATTTAAGGATAATTATTGAAATCATTAAGAATACATTTTAAATAATAAAAAACAAGTGTAAAATTTCAAATTGGAACTGAAAAAGAAACCATTGACAGAATATTGGCCGAGATGCCGAAGACAGGATTTTAAAACTGTCTGCATATGTCGCCACCCCTTCCAGCCTGCTAGACTGAAGAAGGCAGCAGCTGAAATGTTACAAATGCCTGTAGGGGGTGGGGGCGGAAATTCCACATGCATGTGAACAGCAGCCAGGCCTCCCTTCACAATGAGATCACTGCAGTCAGCCTCTCTGTCCTTCCAGCCTGTGGCCTCATGGGCAGCTTAGTCTCAAACTAAACAGCCTTCATTTGGCATTCACTGTCGTTCCAACTCACAAAACAGAAGCAACAGAATGTCCGATAGCCAAGAAAAATAAAACATCAATGCATAACCAATAAGAAACTGCTATAATTTGCAGATTTTATGCTCTAATCAGCTTCATACTTGATTGTAGTCTCTGTAAAGAAGGAACTATATTAGAATTGGCATTTCACTCCCTTTTTGCGTCAAATAGAGCACTTAAAGGGGGGGAAATGTGGTGCTCATCCATATAGCTGAGCCGGGGTGACCACACCCATGGACAAGAGCTGACCTTCAAACTGGCAAGCTCCATCACTGCTAGAAGTACCGGACATAGATTTTGTTTATGTGCACACAACAAGGCAAGACAAAAGCAAGATAGGTTAATGGCTCCCTCCTAGTCAGAATTGGCATTTGGATCGGACGACTCAGCACTGGAGTGCACTGAGCATCTATCTAGAATAAGAGGATAAAAGCTTTGGTCCCAGGAGACCGCATTAGTTTTCCAGACCAACTGATATTTCCGTGAGCTTCTACATACACAAGCAACACCAGAGTATCACTAAAGGCACTGTAAGCTGATTAGAACCATCAACTCCCTGTGATGTCCACATCATGAAGCCTCCACCCAACACACAGAGCCTGATCATTTTAGAAGTTTCATTATGTGCTGCAGAGAAATGTCAGTAAAACAGAAGCTGGTACACCTGACACAAAAACCGGACCCAATTACACTGTTTTTCTTATTATCCAGTTAGATTTAACGTCACATTAGCACGCATTTACAAAAGCTACCAACAACTTCTATACAAGAAAACAAAATCCTTCTATACTTCATTTGAATTATTTACTGAAGTGAAAGGTTATGTATTTCACAAATTCAGGATTCTAAAAGTTGATATGCTTTGTCACACAAATTAGAGTAGGGAACGTGCAATTTTTAAATTTATTTTAAGGGATACGAGTAAGGTTTTCATCCGTCATGGTCTAATATCCGGTAGCTTTTATTTCCTCTGCAAGAGTTTCCCCGTCTTGGATGGTACGGTATCCCAGCAGTCACATAAATTATTAAAACTGCTGCTGTAAGAACTTGATGCCTTCAGAACCAACTGCCTGGGAATTCTTTTTAAAAAGCATGTCAAGCTTACATTATTTAAAAAGGTAAAAAAAAGAAAAAGTTTCTTTAAACTCTCTGAAAGTTATTAACTTCAAACATTTTGTTATAAACCTGTACAGAGTTGCCATTTTACAAATAAAGATAGCTTTTTTTAAATTTAAAGTATAGTGTGCGTAATTAAAATCCATTGAAAACCATCTGAGGACAACTACAAAGTACGACAGAGGCATAATAATTTAATTTCATTAAACATTCCCCAACAATACGTTACAAACTGTCACACAAATTTTATGTAAACATGTGAAACCACAAAACTCCCCTCGATCCAGACAATTTGAAAATAATTAGATGATGACCAGACTGGAAGGTTTTTTTTAGTGATAATGAGGATATTGTAAAACACATATACCAAGTAAAATCTAAACCTGATTTGAGTGAATAAAAAGCCTAAAATTGAGTGAAGTTCCTTTCAGCATAAGCTGCTTTTAGCTCTGTAACAAACTGAATTGTAGCCCTGCAGCAGCTGATAACATTCCCTCCCACACTGTCCTAGGAGATAACAGCTTTCCTCGCTCAAGTCTTCGGCTGTGCCTGGCGATGGCGTTTGCCCTCTAAGCCTAACGCCAACCCCTGGTGTGTGGTCGACGTCTCCGTCGGGTTTTTTTCCCCCTTCAACCAAATGTGGTCATGAGACAACAGTAACATGCCTCCATTACAAGCAGATTTGAAGAACAAAATGCAGGACAATTAATTAACCCAGTTTTACACTTGAAAATGCAAGTACTGTTACTGGGTATAACAGCCAAAAAATGTAGCCCACATGATCATCTTTCCACTGACAATCTGGTTACTAAACAGAATGTGAAAGAACTAATTTAATTTAAATCAAAACACAACAATTACTTTCAGGTTTGACATACATGTCATGTTTCCTCCTGCCTGCACATCCGATAGCAATAACCTACTATAATCAGTTTCCTCTAAAATAATTGCCTTTGATAAGTTAATTAGAACAGTTTTAGATAAACTAATAAACCAGCAACCCATACAGAACGTACACCGTCTTTTCCACCAACATCAGGCACTGCCCTCCTCCACCTTATGCAACACTTAAAGAAACAGAAAAAAGATTTCAAAATATGATCCTTCGTGTGTGCAACAAACCCGGCCTTTCCGCTGTACTGCAGAAGCCCACTTAGCTGTCCTTTTGTTTCAGTGCTTGAAGAAACCCATCTGCCTGGAGATAAAGCATGCGTGGGTGGAAGGCAACCATTATCAATTTAAATGCCGGCAACTAAAGTACAGGGTCCATATAAACGTTTCATAGGTCAGGCTTAATCAACTGTTTCCCTTTTAGTAAATCCTAAACACTTAGGACTCACCAATCAACTCAAAATAGCAAAGATACAAACATTTGTTAAGACATTTTGATTTGTAGCATTAGAATAGGAAACCGCTAAAAACCAAAGCTAAACGTATAAATGAATGCTGAGTCTGATCTGCAGATGACTGAATGAAACAATGACACTCCCAAAGCCCTCTTATCACCAGACATTCCCAACAACTGGGCTGGTCACTCGACTGTTTATGATACTTCCATAGACTGGGTGTGAAATCTACTGTCACAGCCAAGAATAAAACCACCAACTAACCAGAAGAAAAGAGGCTGTAGCTGTACTGCTCTGTTTTCTTGTTTTTGTTTTTATTTAACTTCTGGATTACAATCAAACATTTAAGTATGCTTTTGAATAAACATGGTGCAGTTACAGAAAAATATTTTATGTCCCAAAATGCTTTTAAAAGCAAAATACTATGATAAAGTTCTCACTAAAAAAAAGGCATGCAGTAGATATTAAGGATGTTCTACTTCAGAAAAAGCATGCAGAAAACAGATCTTTAACTACTTACCCAATCTATAAATGAATATATTGATGCAACAGACTTGGGTTAAAGGGGGAAAAAAAGGGCTATATCAAACCACACACAGCGGATATCATCATCATGTTCCGATCGGATTTCTTCAGCCCTAATAGCTTCAGGTTTTATTCTATCCTGATGTGCTCCAGTGACAGTCTCAAACACCGTCTAAAATTTGTATTACACCAGTTAACTAAGAGAGACTGAGAAAACAAAGTCTGGACCGCAGCACGAAGAAGCGCATTGCACCTGCAGTGACTGTGCATTACCAACAAGCAAAAAAAGATGAGGCTGTCTGCACTTCCCACCTCTCCCTTTACTCAGCAAAACAGCATCATAGCCATACAGCTCCAGAAGATTCTCTTAAACATCACAGCATCCCATTTCAATGCTGGTTAATGTCGATGTCTTGGGAAAAAACTCTACAGGCTGACATCGGGGGAGACCCAGACAATTCAAAATACTACTGGCAGTATTAGTAAAAAGCCACTATGGATCTCAAAATCTTTAAATGCCAATTTTACAAAGCTGTTATATATTTGCAGAAAGAACATCAGACTAGGTAGTACTAGAAAAAAAAAAACAATTTTTGAATGTGGGTCAATGTCACCTTACAGTACAGCTTTGGCTGGTAAATGGGTCTGGTGATGTCAAAAGCAGCTATTTCAGAGCCAGATGTTAGCATCTGAACTTCAAAAATGCAGTAATCTTTTTTTCCTGATTATCAAATAATATTGATTTTAGGTAGAATTGTATTATGATGTTTTTAAAAGACGTTCACATTCCCAGAATCAAGCCATTCGTATGCATGACCATTCATGGCTAATCAGAAGATACATTATGGAAGATCTACACAGGGGTTTGGATCTTAAATGATATTCAGTCACTAAGCTTGATTTCAAGAGTTTGTGGAATACATATATACTTAAAACGCACAATTTAGAGGAATCTCGATTAAATGCGATCCTTCTGAAGAATGAACTGACAACACATGAAAGAGATCCGAGTCCAGCTGTGACACAGCAGCTTTAGCCTTTCAGCAGAAGCCTGCACCGTTTTAATCCAAACACGACTCCACTGCGAGTGGGTAACTGTGGCGTCTAACGGTGTGAGTCACAATGGAGGGGTGTCATAAACGTCTACAGAGAAAGTGGGACAGTGTGCGTGTTTGATGCCGGATGGTGATCGGGTGGGCAGTTGGAACCAAAGGTTTTCATTTGAACTGGGCGGCTCCCGTTGTTCCAGCTAACGTAGCCGTGTCTTCTAGCCCTGCCATTTTTGCAACTTAGCCTTTCGTTTTCCAACATTTGTGAAAAATCTAACCAACACTAAAATTTGTCTCAATGAAATAAAACAAAATCGAAGCAAATAATCGCCAAATAGTTAGACTTTAGCAACATTTTTTAAATAAATCAAACATATGCTTAATAATGAGGCCATAGTAGTAGTAGCGCTGACAAGAGCGATATATTGATTTGATTCATTTTTAGTATCATTTGTATGGCGTTAATAAAAATCACATCAACTGTACAAAACAAATACTAATAATATCTATTATGGTCACTCCGTGCAATATGTGTATTTCTTCGAACTACTAGCATAAAATCTAGCTAAACACAAAGGCTTTCGAATGGAAACAACACCCTTTATTTATTTTTGCAGTTTCCAGCTTTAAATGAAACATAAAGACTCAGAGTTTTTTTTTTTTTTTTTTGGAAAAGCATACCGCAACAATGTTTAAAAAACATAATTCAACCCAACTTGCACTGCAGCTAGTCGGCGTTAGCCAAAGAGCTAGCAGATTTGTAGCAGCTATATAAATCAATAACCAACAGAGCAAAATCATGCAAGACAAGCCCAGTCTACCTAATGCGCGGCGTTACGTTTACGAAATAATTCAACAAAAAGCTCATTTCTTACCTCAGTTTTTTTGTTACAGAGCTAACAGCGATGGGTTTGACGGCAACGATAACGAGAGTGGGTAGAGCTGCTCTGCTGTTTTTTTCTCTCTCACAAACGTGACGTAATTTCTGCAGCTGTACGGAAACAGCCGATGACCGCCGGTAATGGCCGACACCTCAACTAAGCCCCTCCTAATTACGGTACTCCTTCATTAGATACACATTATTGGAATGTAAACATTGTAATTATTTTATTAGATATATATAAAAACATCTAAATACCCATTTATCCGGAACTATGTTTTTAATATATAATAATAATAAAATGATACTTAGAATAATGCAAATTCAGCTAGAAATATGTTACATTTTTAAGAGGACTAGGATTAGCCTCAGGGTTCTTTCTGGTTCCTTTTTATTCAGTTCTCCTTTTCCTTGTCTTTACAGTTTTCTGGCATTTTATGTTTTTACTGGATCATTGTTTGTGATAAATAAACAAAGGTATTTATGGATAGATATTTGTTTTCATGAGTAGATCTTCAGTTGTTATGATCTGAAAAGAAACACATTTTTATAATATAAAGAGTTTATTAATTTACATTAATACATTAACAGCCTGGAAAGAGGTTTGATTGTGGATTAAATTTTGACTATCACTTATCTTTTTTTAAAGTTCAGTTTTAAATTGAACAACTTCAGAAGTGGTTAAGTCTTTGTTAAATATTTGAAAGATTGTGTTCAGTTTGAGCAAAAGTTCAGCCACATCAGCTGACATCCTCGGGGCACGGTGGACTGGGAATCAGCTGACCTGATCAATCCACTCAGGAATCTCAGAGAATCTGACTTTAAGAATATCAAAATGACTGCATCTATTAAACTGCAAATTCTGGTAAACCAACATTTTACAACTACATTTTTATATCTATGAACCCATGATTCTGGGTTTATTATTGAAAGCTTGTTGGCCTGCGGAACACCTCAAACCTTAAAAAACATATGGATGTGTACGTTTTTTTTTACTTAGAAAAATGGTTCTAAGATAACATGTAAATAAAAAGAACAACGACACATTTCGAGATTTTAGATCAAGTGACAGGCTTATAGTTGTCATCCACAAATAAAAAAAACACGTTTGTAGCCCTGTAAAAAAGAGCACTGGATTTACTTTACTTATTTCTTCCCCAAATTCAAACCTTGTTATTATTGCTCAAATCTTACAAATACTTTGAATGATCTCACTGCTAATTGCAGCTTTGCAACACCAATTTAAATACATAAGAAGTATTTTACATAAAACGATATTAAACTCAAAGCACAGAGCAAAGTTTCATCCTTACAAAAATACCCACTTCAAACAAAAATACCTAATCTCATTTAACTGTTGGAAACATGATGCAACCTGATCAGGAGCCATTAGCTCAAAGGTTGTCTTGAGTGTGAGGCCCTTAAAGAAACTGAAAGCACAAATTCCTTGTTGTTTTAGGAGAGTAATTTTTATGCACACAATAACACTATCAAGTCACAATTAGCACAGTTGTATTTAGAAAAAAACAACATGCAAATGTCTGATAAAGGAAGCTAAAAGGAAGTAATTTGAAAAACTAAAGGGAAAAAAAAAATTAGTGTTCTCCAAGGCAAAACTTTAAAATTAATGTTGTCGTAATTATTAGCTAATTTAGGTGATGATGCATAAAAAATTCATGCATTTATTTAAAAAAAACAGTACTTTTTTCTGCATAGTCATGATAAATTTATGTTAAAGAATACAAAAAAGTACTTACAAAATAAAAGAACGCAGTATAAATAAAGTGTAAAAGGAATAGTTTATGGTGATTTTGGTCTTTAAGTTTTTGATCAAACACAAATAACTTAAAAGTTTTGACAGGTCTTAAGCACCATGATATCATTTTCTTAGACCTTATTACTTAATATTACTATTATTACTTAATATTAGTATTACTACTTTCTGAATGTCGTTTTGCTGCCACAGATAAATGAAATTTATCTATCTATCTATCTCTCTATCTATCTATCTATCTATCTATCTATCTATCTATCTATCTATCTATCTATCTATCTATCTATCTATCTATCTATCTATCTATCTATCTATCTATCTATCTATCTATCTATCTATCTATCTATCTATCTAAATAAAGCAAATTAAATAATTGAAGGCTTAATACTGTAAACTTCAGATCCAGATTTCCTTAATTTACTTACTAACAGTCAAAAACCTGCTCATTTCTTTCTAAGTAAGTGCTTTATTCAAAGGTGGGGAATCAGACAGGTGATGGAGCTCGCAAAGAACTCGACAGAAGTGGATCTCCAAATACATTAGTGTACGACGCTTTGAGAAACTGCACATAGTTCTGAAGGCTTCTGTTGGTTCCATCTGACTGCTCCAGGCGATCCTTCATGTCCTGCATCCGGCTCTGGTACCGCCTTTCTGCCTAAACATGGGGGAAAAAAATCTTTAAAAAAATCTGGTTCAGAGACCTACTTAAAGCATAACGTTTATCAATTTAAGTCCACACCTCCTCCTTGCTGCGTCTGAGTTGAGTTATTTCAGAGGTTATTCTGCTAAGCTGGGTCTCCAATTCCAGGATTTTGCTCTGCATGGAGCGTTCTTTGGTGGCAGCACGTTCTCTAGTCTCTGCAATCTGTAGAGAAGAGAATTATTTTTTCAAATAATGGTAACATTTGTTTTACATATTTGGCATATTCCTTAATTGCAACAGTACTACTCTATTATAAAAAAAACAAAAACACACAAGCATCTTTAAAGGGCAAATGCTTGAGAAAGATTTGCAGAACATACAAAAAAACTTCTATAAATTGTGAGAAAAGTTTGCCACTTTTAGAAAATCTGGAATGGTTTCTAGCCCACAGTCTGATGTTTGTTACAACAACTGCTGTATTATAACTGTAGGAACACAGCAATGTATTACATTTGCAAAACATTTATGGGCACCTTATATTTTTCTTTTCCAACCAACCAGCATTCAGTTTTTAAAACATTACAGATGCACTTAGTAAACTCCAGCTGCATTCCAGGAAACGCTTCTTCCTCAGTGACCTATATCTTTAGTTGTGTTTAACTTGTTAGCTCTAGTGTCGAATCTGGAGATTTACCTGCTGCCGAGCCTCATCCACGGACTCTTCCAGCTTCCGGCTCAGCAGGGAACATTCTCTTGTTTTTTCTTCCAAACAGAGCTGACTGCTGTGAAGCGTCTTCTCCCGTTTGCCAACGACTGCAATCAGGTCACTATTTTGAGCTGCAGTCTCATCCATCCTTCTGATTGAGCACCAACGGAGAGAAACCAGGGACAACAATGAGGAGTGGCTACCAATGGTTAAATACATGTATGCCCACGGGTGCTGGTGGTTTCTGTATTTCCTTATATACGCCACTGACTATATGAGAACTGGACTGAGTGACCCGTCTTCCCTCGCGTTCCAAACAGGAAGTACCGGTACCCGCTGTCTTCAAGAAGCCAAAATCACTTAGAATTCTATCCAAAATCTGCCCTGCTTTGGAGAAGATTTCCGTTTTCAGGTGTGCAGGTTGTTTGTGGAGCCGCTTTTAGATGAAATTATTTTCTTGCAGACTCTACACTCTTCCTTTGTATTATCAATGAAAGAAAACTGGTTTTAGATATTGCTTCTTCATTTCTCCTCTTGCTTCATCTCTCTGTCTCTCCTTCATACTTGGTTTGTGCTGCTGCTGTGTGTAATGAACTCGGCGCACGGCAAACACCTACTGACCAATCACATGCAGTTTCAAGAGAAACAAAGTATGAGAGGGTGAATTAAGTTAAAAAATAAACAAATAGCACAGCTCCCAGTGTGGAGCCGGCTCTTTAAATCTACTTTATTTCAATGTTCTTCCAAGCTAGCAAAATTTTAGTCCACAGAGTAATAAAAAAACTGTTTTTCACCTTAGTAAAAACATTGTTTAGACTTTAAACATTTATTGTAGAAACAACTTCACTGAAAAAACTGAGTTGACTCAATAATTTTAGAAAAACTGAAAAAAGAACAAATTAAAAGAAAACAATGTATCAGATAAAAGTCATAACATGACACTGGGATCTGTAGGAAGTGGAATGACCTTTCCAAAGTTTCCACTTGCTGCTGAAGCTTTCTGTTCTCCTCCAAGAGAACCTGGTTCTTCTGTCTGAAATGTTCCACTTGGCTGCTTTTGGCCTCCATCTTACACAAAATCAAGAGAACATTTTTTTTGATAGCTCGAAGGGTGAATCTAGCTTCCATTAGAATGCTTTTACATGAAAACTTGCAACACTTTAAGGATAAATTTGACTGATTTTACCTTTAACCGCAGATCTGTCAGGGTGGTGCTGAGCTCCAGGTTCTGCCTCTCCTGGGCATGCACCCTGTCCTGGGCCTCCTGAAGCTGCACCTGGGAGCGTTTAAGGGCCTCTGGAAGAGGCTCTAGCCCTTCCAGCTGGCCCAGGAGATCCCTGCGCACCTGCTCAATCTCCTGCTGCAGCTCCCTCCTCACCGCCTGGGCCCCCTGCTCTGCCTGAGCTAGCTTAGCACAATACTCATCAGCCTCCGCCCGAGTTTTAACAACCTGCACACAGTCAGTTCAGAAAGTAAAACACCTGTCTCTCACTATGACCACAGTCAGAGTGGTTGTGGTTCAGTGACGTGCAGTGAGGTTGACTGGTGGTGAGGCACTGACTGCTCTAGTCAGGTTTACAATTGCAAGAACTGAATATTTCACCATTCATCCAACAGCAGGTAACAGCATAGAAGATACACACAAGAACATATCTGTCCTACAGAGAATATTTATTTTACGGACATGGATAGAACATTTTTCTCGTGTATAAATTATTCATATATACTTTAAACAGTTAAAGTATACAGCTGTGTTTAGCACACATTTCATTTTGACCCTCTGTAACTTTTTCTAGTATTTTTCCAACTTCAATTTCTGGTTCTTTAATCAGTGTTATCAATGGAAAATACAGATGATTCTTTCTCAAAAATCATTAATATCATTTTACTTTTAGGAAAATACCATATCCACTGTTGCAAGTGGAGAAGTTCCAAGCCCTCCTTCCCAGGTTTTATTAACACATTTTTTAAATTATATTATTCCTCACTGAAAAGATTACAATCCTCGGTAGGTGTTAAAATAATATCTAAAAACAAATTTCCTTGTGGCTGTTATTCTAGTTTCTGTCCTGTGCTATCATTTGGCTCCTGATATTTTTTATTTTATTTTTTCTAAGTGTCCTAACACTATATGTAGATGACATCTGAGAGTATTATCCCCCCCCCCCCCCCCCCCCCCCCCCCAGTGAGTGTTTATTTCATAATCATGTGTTCATCCTCTGCTGGAGTTTGTATTTGTCTTTGAAAAGCTCAATTAAAAAAAAATAAGTGTTATCAATGTTGTCTGTGAAAACAATCATAGAAATAAAACTTTTACGCCTAAAATTTAGTTTTACTTACATTTTTTTCCACTTACTCCCATGTTATTTTCACAAAACAAAAATTAAATTAAAAAACGTGTTTGGGCTTATTTTTTGAGTCCTTGCGCCGATCCTTCTCCACAAAAGTCTTCCTTTTTTGTCCCTTTAGTTTAAATTATGGCCAATGAAGAAAGACGTCCTCTGTCTGTTCTGTTTCTACTGCAAAGCAGCTGTCAGCTCACGTCTGCCCCCTGCTGGCGAGGCTCGCCTCTCCAGCAGCCTTTTCTCCGCAAATATAGCCAGCGCTCTGAACGCACGTCTCTGTTAACATTGAGTCCTGCAGTCTGACATCAGGCGAAGCACTCAAGAGCCTCACTTGGAGTTTCCGCTCCGTCTGTGATCGCGCAACACTCAAATTCGGCGACTTTAACCTCAGAAACTGTGGAAAACATGTCGAGTTGACTGAAAATGTATCTTTAACACGGATCAGTGGAAAATAATATTTACTTAATGAACGTTTTTCTATTTTATCACAATGACAGGTGAGGCCGAGCCTCACGTGCCTCATCTGACCGTACGCACGTCACTGATGTGGTTTAATGTAGCTTCACATACCTGCACCTTGTAACTGTCCAACAGACTTTCATATTGTCTGATTGAAGCTTTCACTTGCTGAATCTCCAATTGAGACTGGGCCAGCCTTTCCTCCACTGCAGACGCTGTGTCCTAAGATGAACAAACAACATCAGCTAATGAGCCATATCTAATTGGGTTAGAGGGACAGCCCATCCATTTGATCTAATATAATTTAGTTAAGGCAAATAATGAAAGTAGGAACGAGACTTTCGTTTAAAAATCAAGCAATGAGTTTTCCGTGTACTGTGCATACATCTCTATGCAGACTGTTTCACCTTGAGAGCCTGGTTCTCCAGTTTGATGGTGGTGTTCTCCGTGGTGACATGATGCATCCGATCCAGGAGTGCATCTCTTTCTGCTCTATTCTTGTCCTCCATACTCTGGAGTTGCTCTGTCAGATCTGCTAAACGACTTATATGACACAAAACGTTTGATTTCAGGCATAATCTGTACAGTGAAATGCATGCAGGAAAGATGATTAAAGTCCAGTTTCTATGACTCAACTTCAAGACAACCCTTCCAGGATGAATGAGGAATGCAGAGGAAAGGTTCTTCATCGACATGCAGAAAAGGTTTTCATTGTTAAAATACAGGGGGGCAAAAAAGTATTTATTCAGCCACCAATTGTGCTAGTTCTCCCACTTAAAGAGATGAGAGAGGCCTGTAATTTTCATCACAGGTATACCTCAACCATGAAGACAAAATGAGGGGGAAAACTTTCAGAAAAATTAAATTGTCAGATTTTAAAGAATTTATTTATAAATTATGGAGGAAAATAAATATTTGGTCACCTTCAAACAAGCAAGACTCCTGGCTCTCACAGACCTGTAACTTCTACTGTAAAGAGGATCCTCTGTCCTCCACTTTTTAACTTTATCAATGACATCTGTTTGAACTTGTCTATATAAAAGACACCTGTCTACAACCTCAAACAGTCACACTCCAAACTCCACTATGGCCAAGACCAAAGAGCTGTCTAAGGACACCAGAAATCAAATTGTTGCCCTGCACCAGGCTGGGAAGACTGAATCTGCAACAGTTAAACAGCTTGGTGTGAAGAAATCAACTATGGGAAGAATTATTAGGAAATGGAAAGATAGATCCAAGACCATTGATAATCTACCCTCTATCTGGGGCTCCCCGCAAGATCTGTGGGGTCAAAATGATCACAAGAACGCTGAACAAAAATCCCAGAACCATACGGAGGACCTAGTGAATGACCTCAGAGAGCTGGGATCAAAGTAACAAAGGCTACCATCAGTAACACACTACGCCACACGGGACTCAAACCCTGCAGTTCCAGACGTGACTCCCTGCTAAAGCCAGCACATGTGCAAGCCCGTCAAAAGTTAGAGAGCATTTGGATGATCCAGAAGAGGATTGGGAGAATGTCCTATGGTCAGATGAAACCAAAATAGAACTTTTTGGTAAGAACTTTACTGTGTGAAGGAGAAAGAATTTTGGGTTGCATCAGAAGAACACCATGCCTACTGTAAAGCATGGGGGTGGAAACATCATGCTTTGGGGCTGTTTTTCAGCAATGGACCGGGACGGCTGATCCGTGTAAAGGAAAGAATGAATGGAGCTGTGTACCATCAGATTTTGAGTGAAAACCTCCTTCCATCAGAAAGGACATTGAAGATGAAAACGATCCCAATCACACTTCCAGGGTAACGAAGAAGTGGCTTCATAAGAAGGATTTCAAGATCCTGGAGTCTCCAGATTTCAACCCCATAGAAAATCTTTGGAGGTGGTTGAAAGCCCGTGTTGCCCAGCGAAAGCCCCAAAACTAAACTGCTCTAGAGGAGAACTGCAAGGAGGAATGGGCCAAAATACCAGCAACAGTTTGTGAAAATCTTGTGAAGATTTACAGAAAACGTTTGACTGCTGTTATTGTTAGCAAAGGGTATAAAACAAAGTATTGAGTTGAACTTTTGGTTTTGACCAAATACTTATTTTCCACCATCATTTACAAATAAATTCTTTAAAAATGTGATTTTTCTGGATTTTCTTTCTCATTTTGTCTCTCATAGTTGAGGTTTACTTCTGATGGAAATTGCAGGCCGCTCATCTTTTTTAGTAGGAAAACCTGCACAATTGGTGGCTGACTAAATACTTTTTTGCCTCCCTGTAACACTGAACGTCATCAACACAGCTTTTTTTTAAGAATCACTAAATCATTGACTGTCGGTTACTTTCAACTAAAAAATATTAAAAGTACCGCTCCAATCATCTTTTTTTTTCTGCTCCATATTCACAATGATTTGAATAAAGAAATACTCCGAAATGACACGTCCTCCATCATCTAAAAATGCTACAAGGACCTGTTAAAAACATCAATTTCATTTCAGTGGGTCTTTAGATCCTCCCTTGATACCATTAAGAAAAACATTACTCAGAAATGGAGCTAAACGTATAATTTAACAAAGATGCAAAAATGACTTACCTGTTCAGCAGTGACAGTTCAACTTCAAGTTTCCTTTTTTCCTTTGCTTCCTCTGCATGCCGGCTTTGCCAGCTCTCAGCTGCTGATAAAGCCTCTGCTACCTGCTTCTCCTGTTAAAGAACATTTGATACATACTTTTTTTGTGAAATGGGCTTACAGACACAATCCAGGTGCCAAAGGAAAAACACATCAGTGTGATATAGCCAACCATGTCCAGCAACTGGACACTCAGCTGCCCTGCAGTGGCTTCGCTGTGTTCAGCTCGCTGTTTCTGGGCTCGTGTTGCTCGTTTCAGTGCCTCCCGGTCAGTGCAGGATTGCTGCTTCAGCTCTGCCAGCTGCTCTGTCAGCCGCTCCATCTCTACCTTCTGCTGGAGTGCTGCCCGCTCCAGGTTCTGAACCGTGGGTGGATGTCAGAGTGCACAGATAAATAGAACAAAAAGGAAAAAGAAAAAAGTTTAAATACAAAAGTAAACTTCATGGAACTGACTAAAACACATTTCTCAAGACAGACCTTTATCTGGACAGTAAGACGGTTGTTTTCGGCCTCTTTGCTGCGTAGCAATCTTTGAAGTTGAGCTCTTGTTGACTCCAAACTTTTGGTCAAACCAGCCGAGCTCCTGGCATTTTCCTGCATTTTTAGAGCAGAGTTGTAAACTAATTCAATTACTCCTGTTTTATCTCGATGAACATAACTGCAACACGAAATGCTTCAGAGACACACAGACGTTAAAAGAAAGGGTCACTAAAAGCAGCTGCATGTTATACCTTTTCTTCATCCAAAAGTTTCTTGAGCTGATGAACCTCCTCGTCTTTCTCCTGGAGCCTTTCCACAAGATGCTATGAAGGGAAAAAGAGCCAAGCTCTGCTTATGCATCACATGTCACACCCAGAATAAAAACATTTACAAACAAGCATGCATACTTGCAGATACACATTTAAAAAGGGCCATTTGTATATAAAACGCAGACATTACAAGCACATGCATTCTTCCTTTTTCCAGAACAAAGTGTCTTCTGTTAATGCAGTCTGCTCACAACCAGTACCATTAAGAGGGAGAGGATGAAGCTTTGTGTGTTTACTTAGAAAAAATCTTGAGAAAAGAAAGTATTTCTGTGATTTTTTTCCAAACCAAGTAAAAGCACATTTCTTTTTCGTGTGCCTTTTTGTTGCTTTTGGTTTATTTGTAAAAAGAAAAGAAAAACACAATTTTTGTAAAAAATCTCTTAGTTTTTAAATTCCTGCATCATTCAAGTTTGTGTTTTGATGTTTCTCATCTGAAGCAAAGATGCTTCTTGAATAAACAAATATCAGAGTTTTTGAAAATCGTAAAAAAGAAATAAAAAATAATTTTTTTTCTATTGCTACATCATTGTCCAGCGTAAACCAGTTTGAGTGAGCTGAAGTAGATTTGACAAAACTTACAGTGTTTTGAGCTTCTGTGTCCTCCAGCTTCTTTAGTAAGGCCTTTTTCTGCTGCGACTGCTGGATTGATTCCATCTGCTCAGGGCACAGACACAGGAGGACGTCGCAACACTCACTGTACCATACTGGTTAGAACACAATCACTGTTCTCTTATAAGTCTTTCAAAAAAAAAAAAGAATCATAAATTCCCTCCAAGACTTAATGGTTCCTTTCTTGGGTCTTTGTTTTATCTTTTTCTCTGATGACACCTTTCTGATCTGACCTCTAAAAGACAGTCATGGGTGAGTAAAATGCAGAGATGGATCTTAACTTAAATCCCATTAACAAAAAATCCTTAATATGAAAAAAAGTTAACTGGTAACCTGCCAAAAATAAACCCTTTCTTAGCCCAAAAATAGCTAAGAAAGACATTAGCTGCCTCTGTTACAATACTCAAGATTTAGCAAGTATAGATAACAGATGAATAGATAAACGGATGGATGGATGGATGGATGGATGGATGGATGGATGGATGGATGGATGGATGGATGGATGGATGGATGGATGGATGGATCAATAGATGAACAGATTGATGCATGGACAGATAGAGTACCTGGGATAATCTCTGTTCTCTAAGAAGGTGGCGCAGAGTTCGGCTTGTTGCCTCAAATATCTGCAGTTTCTGGAGCAGCAATTCCTTCTGGTGGGTCAGCGTTGAAGACGCAGAACCAGAGAGCTTTTATAGCACAAAGCAAACGTAAAGTCAGTAAAGAAGCACTTCAGTCAAAGAGAAACTTGTTTTGTAAAATCACTCCACAACAAATTTAGTTGGTTAATACTCACTTCTCTGCCAGCAGAGCCTCGTTTAAAAAGCGATTCTCGCAGCTCTGACACCTGCTCAGCTGCTGCAGCTCCACTGAGCTCAGCTTCCCTCAGTTTCCTGAGCAGAGCATGTTTGTCCTGCTGCAGACTCTCTCTGTCTACCCTGCAAAAACAAGAAAGAGCCAAATGCTCAAGTTTTCTTTATTTTCACAAAAGTACTCACAGCTGTGAAATCGAATCATTTCAACTTTCAATTTTTTAAGCATGATACTTTTATTGTCTTCTTAGCATGGGCTGAAAACCGGTGTATTTATAGGCCTAGATAACAAACGGGACGTAATTCACACTGAAACTAACAGAGATTTAGAAAAAAAAGACAAAAACTGTGTTTAAAAGAGAATCTTTACATGTTGAAGAAGACATTTATTCTAACCCCTTAGCGTAAGTGTGACAAATAATTTGTGTAATTATTAAAAAAAAAAAAAATCAATCACATCATCAATGTCCTATTGTGGGATCAGTAAAAGTTCTATTCTATTTGAAATGTGCTCCGTTTAAATAAATTTGAATGTGGACGCTGACTGGTTTGTCTTGAATTGAAATGGTTTACACTGCAGTAATCAGAGCTCAGTTGGACTGCAAAGAAAATGTTTCTTCTCTAAAAACGTCCACTGAAGACTTCTATGCTGGAAAGAATGGGCTTAAAAACAGAAAAACAAAAACTCAAATCCGTCTTTACCTAAGATTTGCTGTATCAATTCATAAAGTCTTTAAGTCTGTGTCCTTTAGAGGAAATGTTTTTTTCTGTTCCAAAAACATTTTTCTTTTAGTTTATATTATAAGAATTTATTATTATTTTAAATTTCACAATTAATAAATAGTAAATTATTCATTAAAATTGTTTTGCATATGCAAACAAAATTAACTATAGAATAGAAATTTGACAAAAGAATATTTATTAAATCAAATTGTACTAAATCCGAATTTCACTGGAATTGTGAAGTTGATTCAGTAGTTAGGCCCTGAAAGCAGCATTACTGGCTTTTAATTACATGATTGATGCTATAAATATGTTGAAATTTAGACAAGCAAAAAACTATTCTCACAGCAAAATGATCTGAAGATTAACAAGTGGTACTTCGTAGAAGAAATGCTTCTAGAGGATCAAGATGTTTTCAAAATTCCTTTTACCAAAGAATTTGTTGATTTGACTATGTTAGTTAAATATTATACCAAAAGACTTTTTTTTTCCTCAAACAGCAAACTCTTTGATAGTATAACCACCAGTTGTGCTCCGTCTCCTCCAGCATCTTCTCCATGGATTGGCGTAGTCGTGTGTTCTCCTTTTCAGTCTCCTCCAGCTGCTCGGTCACTTCCGCCAGCTCCTCCTCCTGCTCAGCAATCACACGCTGGGAGACGTTGAGCTGCTCAGTCTGACGCTCAAGCAGGTGATCCTTCTTCTGCAGTTCCACCTGTATGCACAGTTCACGCAAGGACGAAAAACAAAACACAACCCGCAGATTACCGAAGACTTTGCTTTCTTTGAGTTTGTAGTCTGATCAAAATGAACAGGTGTTGTTTCAGTAAGTTCACTCCAGTATAACGTTGAAAATAAAACAGATTTACCCAAACAAAAATGTAAATAAAAAAAAAAAAAAAAAAATGTTTGACTTTCCTCTGTATGTAAAAAAATGTATTTTTTTAGACAAAATAAAATAAAAAGCTATATTTTTATTTATTTTTTCTTAAGAAGGATGTGAATATTAAAAGAAATTTACATAAAAGTCTCACCAGAATATAATTTTCTTGCATTTACCCTGAAGTTACACTAAGATTCAAATAGGAAATCTTGAAAAAACGTAACTAATTTTGCATTATGTTAAGCATAAAAAAAGATTGTTTTTTTTAACAGAAACAACTTTTCCAGCTTGGTTTATGAAACATTTTCCCTGATATGAAGTCTAGCTTGGATCATGTGTTGGTCAGATGCAAACGGAAGTGTTTAGATGTGAAACAGGCCAGAAGCATACCTCATTTTTCAGAGAGCTGATTTCAGTCAGTAAGCTGTCAATCTTTCTCTCATACTGGCTGATTCGTCCTTGTAGATCTTCTTCTTTCTCTGATGTGAGGTCAGCCAAACGCAGCACAGGCTGGCCCGGTTCTGGTTCTGGCTCCGGCTCAGCGACTGGTGGTGTGACCTCCAGGCAATGTGTTGGCCCCTTAATGCAAAAGGGTCTTAACAAGTCTGACAGCCAACAAACAAACCTGTCATAAAGATGTTAAACTCACAGTGGATAGAACAGAGGTGTCTTTTTGCCAATGGCCACATACTGATGGGAATTAAAACGTTAAAATACTTTTTTATATTTTTTAATTTTAATTGAAGATATTTTGTCAAAACAATATTTTTTCTAAAGATATTCTGGTCTAGATTTTAACTACTGTTTTTGGATTTGGTTTATAATACTGTAAATGAAGATACACTTTTTATTTACATCGACAGACAAATGTCGATGTAAACAAATGACGCCATTATAATTTATCCTAATCATAAACAGACATATTTGCACTTACAGTAAAGAGCACATGAACCCATAAAATGTGAAAGTTTGATTAATTGCTTGAAAGGGAGTCCAGCAAATGTATGCAGCCCCTCTTTGAACCAAGACTTTTATTTTTATGAACTCAGTTTATTAAAATTACTAATGTTTATTGACAATTTTTTTTATCTTATTTTGATGATATGCAGAATGTGTTTGCGTATTCCTTGTTTTACATTTTTTGATTGTTTTTATTTTTATTAAATGAACAATGAAAGGAAAACAGTAGATGTTTCTGAGTCAGTATTCCTCCCAGTAAAGGAGAAAACACTTGAAGCCCTGTAAATAAATAATACTATAACCTGTAATACACTACAATAAATGGTTAATATTGTTTATTAATGTATACCGTAGGGAACTATGTATTTTAGACCTTTTTGCAATTTAATCTATGTTATGTTAATTTTATTTCATGCAATTTGATGTTAATAATGTACTTTTTTATTTCATTCATTTTATTTTATTTACAGTCTCCTGGTGGCTGGCCATGGTCAGCATGGGACAGAGGATAAAAAATTAGCTAAGGCTAAAATCCTGCATGTTTACAGACTTTCTCTATTTGCGGGCACTCCACACTGTTTTTGTATGGATTTTCCCTTTAATACATAAATACAAATATAAATACAAATAACGTTGGGATAAAAAAGGTTTTGGACAGAAATGATGCAGACAGAGAGTTTTCGTATATTCAAGACAAATATAGAAGACAGAATTTTGTTTGTTGTGGTTACGATTGCTCGCATGAGAAAATGGTTATTTTAAAGCAGGGGATGAGAATGGGCTGTTACCTCCCATTTGTATGAAATTCTCTTTGTGGATGTCTTTCCTGGTGGGATCCAAGGTCCTCTGGTTTTGACGTTAACAGTGGGGCGAAGGGTTACTTTGTCATCCTTCACCGTTCCCTTTAAAAGACAAGGTAACACCAGATAGAAATCAGACATCAGATTGGTAAAAAAAAAAAAAAAAACTTAACTGTACAAATGAAACAGACATGTAAGTTTTAAAAAAGATTTTCAAAAATCATTTGTTTACTTTAAACAGACTGGAACAGAGCAAACCTTTGGGATCAGAGTAAACTAGATTTTAACCTGAGGTCTCCTGGCAGGACTTTTCCTTTGGCTCTTCACGTGCACATGGACTGGAGTGGTTTCACTGACGTGCACATGGATTGGAGGTGAGCTTGAACGAGTTGGCATCGTCTTTCTCTGTGGAACAAGATTTATGTCTTCAAAGAACACAAGTACACAAAATATCACAAGAGAAAAGAACAAAAACACAAAAACAAATGAGGTTTTAACACTGCAAATATGTCTTTGAGCACTGAAAGAAAAATATGGACAAGATATTGTTGGTACTACTCAGCAAAAAGTAGTACACTTTAACTGTATTTCATTAAGTATACATTAGTAAAAGTAGGCTTTAGCAAGTAAACTATGGAGCATGTACTTGTGCAGAAAGTATACTAACTAAATACTGCTTCAGACTAAATTGTAATATTTTAAGTTTATGATATATAGATAGTATATATATAAAGTAAACTTTCTCGTAGTATAGACTAAGTATACTTGTAGTACACCAAATAGACTACTTAACCATCAGAAAAAAAGCTTTTTAAGACTCATCAAGAGTGTACATGAATGCATAACTGTTATTTTTAAGCAAAGAAGCGTGATGAGGAAAAAAAGAAAAGAAACTTTAAAGCTAATATCTTCTTCTTGAACAAATCATAGGAACAATCTCAGCGGAAGTCTATAATCTACACAAAGTAGACTATTTTTGTAGCTTTAATCTAAACAAACGCAACAAAAGAGCATTGCACACAGATTCTAGCATATTTTAAGGCTCCTGAATGTGTTTCTGTCGATAGTGGATAAACATTTATGACCAAGAAATAAAACAGCGACTAGTTAACCGTTAGCAGAACAGCCTAACAGCGTTTATAGTTTTTCGAAGGCATAAAAGTTCAACTTACCATAGGCGAAACTAAACTGTGTTCGTTGGAAGATAAATAGCTTTCATTTGCTTATTTTGTGTGTTTGTGTTTTGTTTTTTTACACGCTTATCTGGTTGGATATCTTTCTCATTCGGTTAGAGTAGAAGCTCGATTAACTTGGAGCAGGAAAGCTAAGTCTCGTGTGGTTGGCTAGTTTAAACCACGTGGTATGCACTTCGGCCAACGATTGGAGCAGAGACAGCATGCTATCGTTGCTAAGCGACAACGTCAACAGGACATCACGCGAGAAACGAGAGGGACTGGCATGACTGGAAAAAAGAAGACGATGAACACAAGTATATACAGTTACCGACCACTTTAATAGGTACACATTGTTAGACCCCCTATTGCCTTTGGAACTGCCTTAATCATTGGTGGCACATATTTAACAGGGTATTGGAAACATTCCTCAGAACGTTTGGTCCATATTGACATGATGGCATCACACAGTTGCTGCAGATTTGTCAGCTGCACATCCATGATGCCAATCTTCTGTTCCACTACATCCCAAAGGTGCTCTGTTGGGTTGAGATCTGGCGAAAGAGACTCCAATATACTTTGATTCCTTTATTCTGAGGCAGGAGCCCCTCTGGATGATCGGAGTACATCTTTAATGAATACTTTGCATGTTCTTGCTTCTCCCTACAGGAGATGCATGATTGACAAAACCATTTTTTTTTCTTTGATAATATATATGTAAAGATGAAGAACAGTTTTACAGGGTATTGTGTTTAAGCACTTTAAAATGTAGTTTTTTTCACCATTTCTGAAAATTACCTGTGGCACCATAGCTGTTATGGTTGGCTCTAAACCAAAACAAGGAAAAAAGGAGACAAAGCTGATATTACTAACACACACAACATGTTTAATAAGGACGTAGTATGATGGCCACATAACCCCCAAAGACTATCATCAGGACCTCCCCAGTTCTTTAAGGAAATTGTTCTTTCCCTTTGTGGCCTCGTCCAGAGCTTCAGGGTCCACGCTGACTCTTAAAGCACGCTGCTCATATGCTGGTACAGGTACTCCACCCCAATGAGCTTCTCTGAGTGAAGACAGAGCTTAGGTCTGTTTAGAGGCTGCATTCTTGTAGATTGATATGTCAGATTTACAGCTCTGCCCTCTTTTGTGACTGTTCATCCTTATATCCAGCATGTTTGGGGAAATCCTTAACCATCTGAAGACCTTTGGCTCTTCTGGTTAAGGACATGCTTGAGGTGGCCACTGTAGAGGCGGCAGAAGTTTCTCAGCAGCAGCCAGACATGCAGCAGGTGCTGCACGGTCGTCGTTCCACCCCACCATCTATTAGACATATTTTGGTCTTGGAGACGTCCCTGCGGGAACTGTGTTATCATCAGTAGTTAGGTGGGAAATTGCACATAAAGTCCAAGTTTCCAGATTTGTGACAATGAACAGTCCCTGCAGTTATCTGGGACAAACTGCAGCAGGTGGAGGTGCTCCAGAAAGGTGGAGCCTCTCGTATGGCGATAAACTGGCACGGTGACCCCACCTTTAGTCAGCCTTCCAGTCTCAGTGTCAAGCTGCACCTCTGGCCAGTCTTGAATGCAGCTAAGGTGGAACCTCTGAATGCTCCAAATCTCCTTCATGCAGAGAGCATCCAGCAAAGGGATGTCCAGGGTGCCAGTTCCTGCCGGGCCACTGAAGGTGTCCAAAAGGTTCTGAAAGAGGAATGTCAAGTTGAACAACCAGCTAGTTTCAGGACTCTGCAATGTGTTTCATGATTTGCTGTTGTGTTTCATGACTTGTTCATTTGTTCTAGGATTTGTTGTATTTGTATCTTAAATGTAAGCGTATCTTGCACCTCTCGGCCACCGTACATAATTATTGTTGTTCAATGAATCAGTCAATCAAACTTTGTTTATTAAAAAAAAAAAGCGCTTCTCATACATTGCACAACTTGAAGCACTTTAAAATTTCAAACAAAAACACCACAATAACACACAAAAACACAATATTACTATAAAAACCCAACCCACCCTTCACCCTTCCCACTCGCCTCTGTTAAAACATACGACCCATGACCCCACATACAATGAATACTGATTAAAAGTAATTTCTAAAAGAAATGTAAGGCTTGGCTCTGCTGTGAGAAAACAGGATTTGAGAATTTGAGAATAAGATTAGATGCATAAAATGAAATTAAATACATAAAATAATATTTACTAAAAATAATAGAATAAATAAGCAGATAAGATCAATTAAAAGCAAAATTATAAAGGTGGGTCTTGAGCCTCTTCTTAAAAACCTCTACAGTTTCTGTGGCCCTGAGGTTCTCCGGCAGGCTGTTCCAGAGGCGAGGACCGTAATGGCAGAACGAAAGCGTTATGTATGCTGGTCAACACAATGGTTTAAATAAAGCATCAGTTCAGAGAGAAAGTTCACCTCTTACCGCTTGTTTTTGTCCAGATGATGAAGCTAACATTTCTTTTAAAGAAGCCAGCGCAGTGATATAGAACATTTACCGAAGAGGATTAGGGCCATGGACAAAGAAAAAAAAAGCGCATAGAAAATTCTGACTTTAATCTCAGAATTCTGACTTTAATCTCAGAATTCTGACTTTAATCTCAGAATTCTGACTTTATTCTCAGAATTCTGACTTTAAAGTCAGAATTCTGACTTTAATCTCAGAACTACGGAGGTCTGTGAGCTACTTCCTTCAGTTAGCTTTAGCAGCACTGTGGAGTCATACATGCTGAGTGGAACTAACGAAAATGTCCTCTTTAAGTTTCTCGTTGCGTGCTGAAGTTTACCAGGAGGCCAGTGTGTTAACAGAAGGTGAGTAAAAAGAGATTAATTTAGAATTGTTTAATGAAACGGCGACAGACTATGCTAGCATTTTGTAACTGTAAAACGACTTTTAAAACTACGTATGCTGTTATCGACATCGTCATCTGTGACAGTCTCACGGACGGAGTTTCAAGTTGTGCATTTCTGCACACTGCAGTTGTTTGCATTCACCTACCTTTTTGACTTTTTTACATTTTGACTTTATTACAATATTTAGCTCTCATGCCTCCCTCCACGTCATTTTATATCTTTTTTATCGTCTTATTAGCCGACATGCAGAAAAATGGAACTCCACATGCCAAGACTTAATTTGGAGAAAAAGAAGATGGTTATTTTCTTATATTTTTACTGTGACATCAAGTAAAACTCATACTTTTTAAAAAAAATTATTATTATTAATTAATTTTTCTTTTGTGCAGATTGACCGTGAAGTCATCGCTTTGGAGGACGATGCAGCTCTGGGACAGACACAACACACACAATCACCATTCACACACTTTACATTAATCAACTATAATGCTTTTTGGACTGATGGAAGAAGCTGCCGGAAGGTCATGTATGCAGGAGAACATGCTAACTCCACACAGGACCCTTTTGGGATTTGAAGCCCTCTTGCTATGAGGCACGCCTGCTAACCAGTACGTCATTGTGCTGCTGAGAGAAGTTTATTTTGAAAATAAGACCATTCTAAGTTGGAAGCAGTTATTAGAAACAACATTAATTTGAGTTTATTGTTTCAATCATGGTCAATTGGAACATACTTCCTTCAACACAGGAACAGCACATATATAAAGAAACAAAAATAAGTCACAATCTGAGTATACATCCTTGTATCTTACTTTTCATTATACAAACTAAACAGTTAATGCTTGAAATGGGAAGAGAAGAAGCAAATTTATTTAACACATTCCCTATTATAATATGCATAACTTAATGATAAATTGTTGCTATGTTATAAATTTTAAACTGTAATGTTTCTATAAAAATGTATGAATAAAGGTCTTTCTTCTGAAATGTTTTTGTATGAATTTATAGGAACCATAACACCTTTTTTACCATGTGTGAGTTAAACAGGAGTTGCTAACATTATTTAAAAGGTCAGAACTAACACATGTAATGCAAGTGGCTGAATATTTCAAAAGGAAACAATTAAATCATATAATGGAAATTCAGTTGATTTAATACTTTTGATCTTAGGTTACTATTATTTGATGCATCTGTTATGGAAATACTGAAAATTAAAAGTAAATAATAAAATGAGAAAAAATGTGTTTAGTTATACATATTTCTTTAAATTTCACAGAAGAAATAAGAGGCCGGGATAGGCTCCAGCAGCCCCGTGATCCCAAAAGGGACAAAATGGGTTCAGAAAATTAATCAGAAATAAATTCAAATTAAAAGGAAAAGGTATGTCAGTTATCTGCAGGTATTCTCAGATATGTACTATCGCACATATAAACAAGAAAAAACGACAAAACAGTTAAATTACTTTGTTACCATAGCTCCATTAAAAACGACAGATAAATAAATAAATGTGCTTAAAAATAATAACAAGAACAAGTTTCCAGTGTCTAATGTAGAGTCTAGCATCTGATGGGAAGAAATCTCAGCAAAAGAACTTCTTTCTGCAATGACATGTTGCAGACTCCACAGGAAGGGATGTGAAGTGTCATTTCTATGGAGTCCTATACTGTTCATAATTAAATATTTAATTAAATAAATAAATATGAACTCATACAAATACACAATCAACCAATAAATCTCTTATATATATATATATATATAAAAGATCATGAAATTGTGAAAAACCTGCACACTGATTTTAAATTAGCCATTATATTATTCAATATATTTCATTTTGCTTTAAAAACCTGTTCATTATTTTAAAACAGCATTTTAAAATATTCATTTTATTCATGTGGAATATTATAATTCTACATCTTTTTTCAGAACCTTGGATTTCAAAATCAATATTTTCCAAAGTAGCTTTGTTTTTATTTCATGTTGCTGTTTTTCACAATGACGTATTTATTTCATGAAGAGCTTTTTCAGGAGAATGAGTCTGTCAATCAAACTAGACAAGGCGGAGACACTTTTGTGATTGGCTACTCCTTTACTCAGACACGAGCAGCTGCACCCTGACTACATCGATCGAAGATACTTCACCAAACGTGACGGCGCAATGCACACTCCTCAACACTAGGGGGAGTACGCACCTCAACACATCCACAGTGTTACACGAAATTGGGAAGTTTTTGTTCTAAATTTGTGGATAAAAGTGGCTTTGGGCAAGTGTGTATAATTCAGGTGGTTTTGTGGTCGCTTCTGCAATTTTCATCTTCTCATTAACATCTAGTAGTGGCCTAAGTTAGGCTGGGTGGTTGTTGGAGTTCCACAAAACGTCTATGAACTGGAGTTCCATGAACGCAACATGCCGCGTGTGGGATGGGCTACCAGCTAATGTTTTTAGCCTGATAGCCACATGGAGCAGTTTCCTGCGCTTGTCTCAGTAAAAATGCATGGATGCACAATGTACATGGAGTGTTAAAAGATCAGGTTGATTTATTTTGAATAGTTTCACATGATAACAATGTTTCCATTTTTGAGTTTATGAGATCAATTCCAGAGAGTCTCTGCTTCAGCTCAGCGCAGTCACGTCTTAAATTACGTGTAAATCAGAGCGCCCAGGCAGTGCGAGAGTGTATGTGTGAGCGCACGTTAAGGGTCTGTTGCCCTGTCACCCGGAAAAGTAATAATAAAAAAAGGTTTCCTCCAAAGTGCAGAGCCTGATTCTTGGAGTAAACCCTGGCTGCAGAATTGTTCAATCACTCCCGGATCTCCGCTGCGTTTCCCGACCACGGTCAGAAACGTCATCGCAGGAAAGGTTCAACATTTTGAAGGGAGGGAAAAATAAAATCAGAGGACCTGATTATAATCATTGTCTCATTGAAAATAGAAAAATATTTTAAGGTTCAGGAGGCCTCAGCAGGCTTCTTCCGCTTTGCGCAGCTCCTGGTCTGACTGTTGGTCCGCCAGCTCACCTCCTGTGAGCCGACACAGTGTGAGGCACGATGTGAGCTCTGAGTGAATGGTGTGAGAATGAGGAGTGTTTCAACGGGGGACTTATAGACGTGGACGACCGGAGCTCCTCTCTGTGCTTTGGTCCACACAAACCCTCAAACTACAAAAACAGAGTGGTCCATGTTTGCATCTTCTGCAGCAGACAGATCGTTTGTCTCTATTTGATCTCTAATGTCTGCAAAGCCGCGCAGATATCGCTGAAATATGCCATCTCTCTGACTGTCACACCGCTGAGCGGGTATCGAGGAATATGAGTCGATTTCCATGGATAAGCCAATGAGCGTTTAGACCCCGCCCACTTTCACTGATTGACAGATAGACCCATTCTGCTGAAAAAGCTCTTCATGAAATAAATACGCCATTGTGAAAAACAGCAACATGAAATAAAAACAAAGCTACTTTGGAAATATTGATTTTGAAATACGAGCTTCTGAAAAAAGACAGAATTATAATAATATTCCACATGATTAAAAGTGAATATTTAAAAATGCTTTTTTAAAATAATGAACAGGTTTTTAAAGCAAAATGAAATATATTGAATAATATAATGGCTTATATAAAATCAGTATGCAGGTTTTTCACAATTTCATGACATTTTTATATATTTATGAGAGATTTATTGGTTGATTGTGTATTTTCATAAGGCCATATTTATTTATTTAATTAAATATTTATTTATTTAATTATGAACAGTATAGGACTCCATACATTTCTGGATCCTCCACAGCAATGACATCACTGTCAATCTGCACAAAAGAAAAATACATTAGTTATAAAAGAAATGAGTTTTATTTGATGTCACAGGGAACATATAGGAAAAAAAAACAAGTCCAGTAGTATTTTCAGAAGCATAAATAAAAAAGTGATAAATGGAGCTTCTTTCTTTCTTGCTGTGTGCAAACATTTGACATAAATGTACTTGTTGGCCATTTATATGCCCACTAAAACTGGACAAATGTGGTTAATCAGGTGAATCCGAACGGACTATGAAAATGCAGCTGAGAGAAAATAGTAGACTACAGAAGAGTCAATCATCCGATTCTGCAGAACTACGTACATAATGACGTAACGATCAAGCTTCCCGGTGTTTAACCCCCCCCCCCCCCCCGCCCAATAAAAATAAAATAAAAAAACCCGCCCTGTAAAAATAATAATAAACTGTACCCTGTGAAGTTTGCAGCGGTGCCGATAGCTTAATGTGGGTGCTATTGTGCTAAATAGTAAACACATTGCTACGGTTCAACGAAGAAGAAACGGCGGTTGCCGTGGATACGCAACTCTACTCCGAGGTGTCACGTGACTTCCACCACCTGAACTTTATTTAAACTCGTGCAGATACAGAATAACAAAAACTATAATATTGTATTAAATGTTATAAAAGGGTATGATTCTGTGACGGGGGAGCGTCGTTTGCAGAGTGTTTGTTTAACAATGAGATAATAAAAATAGAGAACGTGTCTGTCACGTGAAGAGAAGGCTGAAAACCGAACGTTAAAGTTATTGTGTTGGACGTGTAAACTTAAAGATCAGTGGGCATGCTGCATAGTAAAACACGACAATCTGTTAGACATACGCAGAGAGTATTTTCTGAAGGGTATAAAAAACGAAATTATAAGGTAGTTGTTGATATAAACGGGCACGACAATGGGTGCTATCACAAAGCATTTTTTGCACAAGCTATGCAAAGCCCTGCATCATGACCGATGCAAAATGCTAGCATAGCCTGCTGCCCGTTCATACAAGATTCAGTTTAAAACGATTTCTTTTTACTTACCCTCTGTTCTTCCATTAGCGAAATGACCTCCTCTGGTCAACCCTCAGCGTGCAAAAAGACACTTACAGACGTCAATTTTGTTGGTACTCCGGCAGCTCCTTGGACTCTGCAGTGCTGAAGAATGTGGCTCACATGCGACTGTAGCGCACTATTCTGACTTTAAAGTCAGAATTCTGAGATTAAAGTCAGAATTCTGAGTTTAAAGTCAGAATTCTGAGAATAAAGTCAGAATTCTGAGATTAAAGTCAGAATTCTGAGAATAAAGTCAGAATTCTGAGATTAAAGTCAGAATTCTGAGATTAAAGTCAGAATTCTGAGAATAAAGTCAGAATTCTGAGAATAAAGTCAGAATTCTGAGATTAAAGTCAGAATTCTGAGATTAAAGTCAGAATTCTGACTTTAAAGTCAGAATTGTCTATGACCTTTTTTTTAATTTCTCCATGGCCCTAATCCTCTTCCGTAAACATTTAAGCTATGAGACCGGAACTTTTTTTTAGGCATTCGTTATCACTGTTTATACCATGGTCCAGGTGAATACTCGATTCTGATTGGCTGCAAGGTGTGCGTTAAAAAGTGATGTACCACAGGATAACCGCAGAGTGAAAAAAGACGTTCCGATCACCTAGCTTAAATATTTTCAGACACTGCGGCGGCTTCTTTAAAACAACCTTTTACTTCATCATTTGGACAAAAACAAGCGGTAAGAGGTGAACTTTCTCTCTGAACTTATGCTTTATTCAACCCATCGGAAAGATCAGCATATATTTATATATATCGCTTTATATCGCAGAGTCTTGACTGCAGCGATACACCATGTAACAGTTTGGAACCAGATTCCAACTCAGACCAGCAGCTTGTGGCTCGTCATTGTAGGTCCTACATCACATCTAAAAGCTTTTTCAAACGGCGTTTTTTCATCTGCTCCTCTTTCACAATGACTTGAAAGAAGACTCATAAAGAGGCTACTGAAAGCCTTACTAGTGTTATTTAGCTTAAAAATAATTATTAATAAGAACTTCAGGACAACTGCATGAAGCTAAATGCTTCTCTCTGAAACACTGATTTGTTTTATTTTTATCTTCTGATTAACAAGCAAAAGTTCTTGACTGAGAGTTTTTGGAGTTTCCGTTGAAGTCTTTGGTCTTACTTGACTTTAGAATTGACAAACTGACAGAAATCTTTAAAAACAGAAAGGTTCTTTGGCTTTGGCTTTTAAAAATGGGGTTTAAGGTCTGGAAGAGATCAGTATGTGTCGCAGAAGGACGTGATCTACCTGCAGTTTTCAGGAAATCTGCATGGCTGCATTTCGCCTGTCTTCTCTCCTGCAGCCGCATGGATGGATGGGCGGTTCCAAAATCTTTCCAGAAGTTTGGTTTTCATTTCACAAATGCAGCTTAGTGTTTCCATCTCCAAAATGACTGAAATGCTTCCAGTAGCTGCTGTTTCCCCACGTGCGTGCTTTTCAATCCAACTCTTTGCGCGTTTACCTGGACTGTACCACTACGGTCATCCCCCCCTTCAAAATCTCAAGTAATGGTACAAGCCTCTGCTGTACCGTTGGATAAGTGCTTTGGTTCTCCTCGGTAGGAGTCGGCTCTTTCATCCGCAATGAAAGACACAATGACATCTAATGACGTCATCTGTGATGAAACACACAATGATGTCATTTGACGTCATTTGATGTAATTACATCATCAAATGACATCACTGGGCAGTGGCCTAAAAGTTCCTAAATATGGGTCAAGAGTCCTGTTTCAGAACTCAACAGAGACTCAAAGATCTCAAGAGATTTCACACATAGTGGTTTTAAATCGGTTCTCACATTTACATTTTCACTTCATTTCATTTTTTCATTTACGACTTACACCTCAGAAACATGAAAAAAAAGGGCAAATCGACTAAACCTGTGGCCTCTGAAACCAAACCTCCAGCGGTTCCACAAGTTCAGAAAATGTCTGATGAGGAAAAACCAAAAGGCCCGTCTGTCAAAAAGGATTTGTCTGCTCTGATCCGAGAACGGGACCTTTTACTGAATAAACTGTATGAAAGGAATGAGCAGTTATCTGAACTGAAACAGAGAAGAATTGCCACTGAGGAGAGCTGTGTCCTGCACTGGGAGTTGCTGCAAGACATGGAAGTGGCCTTGGAAGAAAAACGCTGACTCAGACAAAGACGTGAAAAAGAACTCCAACATTGCAAACGGTTGATGAAGGCAAAAGCCCAAAAAGTCAAGCAGGATCTGGAGGAACAGGCCAGCTTCAAGCATCAACTGTGTACAAAATTGCAGTTGGAGATGACACTGGCAAACCAACTTGAGTCCCAGGTGGCAGAGCTTTCTGAGGAAATGACAACACTGCAAGCATCTGTCCAACCTGTGGAGTGTGCTGGCCAAACCGAGGGTTTGCTTGAAGAGAGTGACCCACAACCGGAAAGATCTGAGAATGTGACAAAAGATGCATCATTGGATGTTACAGTTTCAGACCCACAAGCAGTTCCAGAACCTTCCAAGAAGCGCAAGAAGCGTAAAAATAAGAAGGGAAGGAAAATTCCTGCCCTGGAGGAACTGGAAACCTGCGAACCAGTCAGCGCACCTCTGGCTGACCAAAGAACTCCAGAAAACATCAGTCTGGATCAAATAAACACAGAGGAAACCAACTCAACAGCAGCAGAGTGCTTTCCCCAAGAGACTGCCACAGAATCTAGGGAAAATGTTGCTGAGGAGCTTTCTGAGGAAATGACAACACTGCAAGCATCTGTCCAACCTGTGGAGTGTGCTGGCCAAACCGAGGGTTTGCTTGAAGAGAGTGACCCACAACCGCAAAGATCTGAGAATGTGACAAAAGATGCATCATTGGATGTTACAGTTTCAGACCCACAAGCAGTTCCAGAACCTTCCAAGAAGCGCAAGAAGCGTAAAAATAAGAAGGGAAGGAAAATTCCTGCCCTGGAGGAACTGGAAACCTGCGAACCAGTCAGCGCACCTCTGGCAGACCAAAAAACTCCAGAAAACAGCAGTGTGGATCACATAAACACAGAGGAAACCGACCGAAACTTGGACCAGGCTCCAGTCCAAGTCCAAGTTTCAGACCAAGTGTTTGCTTCTGAACAACCAGTGACTGCAGAACCTTCCAGAAAGCGCAGGAGACCTATGGAGATGGACACAACAGAATCTCCTCCCATCAAAAAACAGAGGATCTGTAAACCAGTCCTTGTAAGGACTCGTCTGGCCAAACGAAGGAGTGCAGTCAAGGCCAAACTTGAGGAGACAACAGACAAAACTGCCTTAGGACTGCCATGGACCTTTATCAGTGAGAATGACCCTGAAACAGAGGAAACAGTTGTGTCTGAACTTCTGAGAGAAGAAGCAGACGCTTCCAGTCAACCAGAGCCACCCAAAAAAGAAAAAATCTCCCTGTGGAGGAGATTCAAGAAGGCTCTCACACCTGCAAGATGGCGCAAGTACAAGAGCGACACTCCTGTGGTCATCCCAGATGAAAGATTGACAGACACTGCAGAGGCAGTTGAACATCTGCTTCAAAGTCCATCTGTGGATGATCAAGACAGTGACTCGCTCACCTCTCTGTCTACTGATTCTGGACTGACTGAAGAGGAAACGTCAGATGAAGAAGAAACTTCAGATGATGAGGACGAAACGTCAGATGAAGAAGAAAAAACTTCAGATGATGAGGAAGAAACTTCAGATGACCAGAGAGAAATGCCAGATGAAGAGGAAGATGAGTCTTCTCATGGTCAGAGGAATTCTGTGTGGAGAAGATTTAAAAAGGCTCTCACACCAGCAAGCAAACGCCAGTATAAAAATAGACTGGAAATCTAAATTTTAGACAAAACAAACTTGGGTTTTCTCCTGGTGCTCAGGTTCGCCGTTAAAAAAAATCTTCATCATTTATCTTTTTTTTTAATTTTTAAGAGATGAAGAACAAAACCTTTTTTTTTGTTATTTGTGATTGATCTTTTTGGATTTTCTTCTGGTGCTCAAGTTCGGGCTTAAAAAATGTATTATTAATATAACCTTTGTTTCATTGTTAAAAGATAAAGAAAAAAAAACTTTTTTTATTATTACTTGTGTTAAATCTGTGTGGGTTTTCTCCTGGTGCTCAGGTTCGCCCTAAAAAAAATCTTCATCATTATCATTTTTTTTTATTGTTAATAGATGAAGAACTAAGCCTTTTTTATGTTAAATCTGTTTGGGTTTTCTCCTGGTGCTCAGGTTTCCCCTTAAAAAAATGTAGTATTCATTTATTAATGTTGTGTTTTTTTAAAAGATAAAAAATAAAAGTTTTGTTTAATGTCTGTGGGGTTTTCTAATGGTGCTCAGGTTCACCCTAAAAATGTAATTATTATCAATGTTGTTGTGTTGTGTTTAAAGAGAAAAAAGGTTTAAAAAAAGTTTTGTTTTTCATTTGTTATTTAGGTTTACTATGAGTATAAAAACGTTTAAAAAGACAAAAAGGACAGAAAAAAAACAGAGTGTGTGTGGTTATGATATGCTGGATGAATGAATGAATACATAAAGGAATGAATGAGTGAATGATGGTTTGAATGTGTAATGCAACCACAAGGGGGAACAATCCAGTGCCCACTTGTGCCGGTCCCAAGTCCGAATAAATGCAGAGGGTTGAGTGAGAGAAGAAATCAAACTGAACATGTGAATCACTGAAATGAGTTAATGTGTGTGTGCATACATGTACAGTACAGACACCTTCCTATTCATTTGGATGAGAAGGTGTTTCCAAACTTTTGGTCTGTACTATATATGTATGTACACACACATTAACTCATCGTGTGTGTACATACATATACATGTATGTACACAAATACATCTATGTGTGTACATACATATATACAATATGTACAGGTATATTAACACACACACACACACACACACGGCAAGGCACAGGGAGTGGATGAAGTCCACCTGGAGTACCCTCTGGTATTTCTCTAGTTTATCATGTTTCTTCTTCCTGATGTTCCCATCACTTGGTACTACCACATCCTCCACAACAGCTTTCCTCTGTTCTTTATCCACTGCAATGTCAGTTTGGTTCACCATTACCATCCTGTGTGTATGTGGAAGTCCCACAGCATCTTTGCTCTCTCATTCTGTACCACTTTTGAAGCTGTTTGAGACTCTGACTTGGGGTTTGCAGTCTAGATTCTGCAAACATGTTTCTGTATATTATTCCAGCCACTTGATTGTGTATGCTTTCCCTGCCAGCATCTTACACCCTGCACTTATGTGCTGGATTGTTCCAGGTGCCTCTTTGCATAGCCTACACCTTGGGTCTTGTCTGGTGTGGTAGATCTGAGCCTCTATGGCTCTGGTGCTCAGGGCTGGTTCCTGAGCTGCCAGGATGAGTGCTTCAGTGCTGTCCTGCAGGCCATTCCTTTCTAGCCATTGGTAGGACTTCTCAATATCAGCCACTTCAGTTATGGTCCGGTGGTACATCCCATGCAGGGGTTTGTTCCCCCATGACGATCTGTCCTCCAGCACAGCATCCTCTGCACTCCATTGCCTGAGACATTAATTGAGCACACTGTCAGTTGGGGCCTTGTCCTTGATGTTTTCATGCATCTTGAATGTTTCATCCAGGATAGTGGCTTTCATGCTAACTAGTCCTCGCCCTCCTTCCTTATGGCTAGCATCCAGTCTCTTGAGATGGAACCCTCCATGTTGGAGAGGAGCTTTCGCGTCTTAACATCTGTGGCCTGTATCTCTTCCTTTGGCCATCTTATTATTCCTGCAGGGTATCTGATAACTGACAGCGTGTAACAGTTTACTGCCAGGGTCTTGTTCTTGCCATTGATTTGGCTTCTGAGGATTTGCCTTACTCGTTGGAGGTATTTGGCTGTTACGACTTTCCTTGTTGCCGGCTCCAGGTTACCATTTTTCTGTGGAGTTCCAAGGTACTTGTAACTGTCCTCAATGTCTGCTATTGTTTTTTCTATGTTGAATTTGTCCATAGTAAGTCCTGTTGACTATTTGGCTGAGGGTGTAAAGTCCAATCCAGAACAGTATAGTGGGGACAGAGCGTCGCCTCGGTACGTGCCATATTGGATTAACACTTCTGCAAGAGTCTTACCACTGGCTTCAAGGGTCAAAAAGAAACAAAAAGTTGTGTCAATGGCTGCAATGTGCCTGCTTTGTGCTGCAGATCTTTTCAAAAGCAGGTTGCAAGTTTGTTCCTGCAACTCTCAGGTCATGCTCAATATTGAGCCTAGCTCTGTTCTTTGTTTTCAAAGTGGCAACAGCAGAAAATCTCACAAAGATAGGACGTAATATGGAAACAGTCTGTCCACAGCCTTCTACCCTATTAGAAGATACTCCCTCACCACACCCAGCAGAATTCAGGGAGTGTCTGTGCTGTAAACTTCATCCTCAGGGTGGAGTCTGACGTGATTTCAATGAACTGATCCTCCTCAGTAGAGCTCAAATCAGCTGCTGCAGTGTTAAATGGATCTCTCAGCCAAATATTGAGCACTGTTGTCTGGGAAATATTTGAGAAAAAATCCTGGCAGGGAAAACATGTAAAGAGTGAATAATCCTTTATGCAAAGTATAAATAAATTGAATAAAGGAACATTCATTTGGTATGTTCTCAAACTGTGGGGCCCTCCTCCCTTGGGTGGGTACGTTCTCTGACTGTGGTCGGAGGCCGCAAGGGAGATCTTCTTTCAGGGTTCACTTCCCCATTAGAACCCTCAGAGCCTCCAGATTGGGTTAAACAAAAAAAAGGCTAAGTTCTTTAAGATAAACTTTCAAAATTACTTTTTTTCTTGACTCCAAAAACGGCGACTGACTACGCGCCTATGCGCTCCACACACTCACCCCCCACCCCCCTTCCTGCATCATGCGAGATCAGACACCCTGGTTTCAGCACACACACACACTCATCTCACAACACATGCATTTCTCTATTCTTCAACAAATCTGATCACAGTTGCAGGGAAAGGCAGAAGTTGTTATCCAATCCGTACCGGTGGCATGTGCGAAATCCAGGAGGCATTACCCCATTACCGAGGTGCAAGACACATTTACATTTAAGTTATAACCAACAACAAATCTGGTACAATCTAACAAATCATGAAGCACTAAAAACAATCTCGGAAAAGATGAACAAATATTGAAACACAAAAGCAAATCCGGGTGCGAATTACCAAATACCAAATTACAAAAAAAATCTCGGTACAAATGAAGAAATCTAAAAACACAACAACGAAAGTGGAGACACAGCTTCTTACAGAAAGGGAACGTCCTGAATTCCCAAAGTGACGTAAAATAAAACTAATTGTGTATGATTTTTTACATTTATTCATTACCTTTTTTTATATGGACATTTTAAATAATTTTTTAAATTGCATTACTACATAAGAAATTACAAAAATGTTTAGCAAGGTAATGTTTTTGCATCACTTCCGGTATTAAGGGTATTCCTTTCCGTTTAGCTTGCAAAACACCACAGCAGAAGACGGAGAAAAAATTAACAAAAACAAGCAGCTGCTAACGGAAAGGGAATATTCTTCCTACCGGATGTGACGTGAAACTTTACCTTGCTAAACATTGCTGTCATTTTTATTGAAATAATACAATAAAAAAAGATTTTGGACTGTATCATGTATTTAAAATGTCCACATAAAGAAAACTAATAAATAACTTTAAAACATCATACACTATTGGTTTTATATTTAGTCCCTTTCTGTTAGAAGCCGTGTCTCCGCTTTCATTGTTGTGTTTCTGGTTTTGGTCATTTGTACCGGGGTTGTGTTTTTGTAATTTGGTTTCTGGTAATTTGTACCCGGATTTGATTTTGTGTTTCAGGACTCTGCAATGTGTTTCATGATTTGCTGTTGTGTTTCACGACTTGTTCATTTGTTCTAGGATTTGTTGTATTTGTATCTTAAATGTAAGCGTATCTTGCACCTCTCGGCCACCGTACATAATTATTGTTGTTCAATGAATCAGTCAATCAAACTTTGTTTATTAAAAAAAAAGCGCTTCTCATACATTGCACAACTTGAAGCACTTTAACATTTCAAACAAAAACACCACAATAACACACAAAAACACAATATTACTATAAAAACCCAACCCACCCTTCACCCTTCCCACTCGCCTCTGTTAAAACATACGACCCATGACCCCACATACAATGAATACTGATTAAAAGTAATTTCTAAAAGAAATGTAAGGCTTGGCTCTGCTGTGAGAAAATAGGATTTGAGAATTTGAGAATAAGATTAGATGCATAAAATGAAATTAAATACATAAAATAATATGTACTAAAAATAATAGAATAAATAAGCAGATAGGATCAATTAAAAGCAAAATTATAAAGGTGGGTCTTGAGCCTCTTCTTAAAAACCTCTACAGTTTCTGTGGCCCTGAGGTTCTCCGGCAGGCTGTTCCAGAGGCGAGGACCGTAATGGCAGAACGAAAGCGTTATGTATGCTGGTCAACACAATGGTTTAAATAAAGCATCAGTTCAGAGAGAAAGTTCACCTCTTACCGCTTGTTTTTGTCCAGATGATGAAGCTAACATTTCTTTTAAAGAAGCCAGCGCAGTGATATAGAACATTTAAGCTATGAGACCGGAACTTTTTTTTAGGCATTCATTATCACTGTTTATACCATGGTCCAGGTGAATACTGATTCTGATTCTCGATTCTGAGTGGCTGCAAGGTGTAAAAAGTGATGTACCACAGGATAACCGCAGAGTGAAAAAAGACGTTCCGATCACCTAGCTTAAATATTTTCAGACTCTGCGGCGGCTTCTTTAAAACAACCTTTTACTTCATCATTTGGACAAAAACAAGCGGTAAGAGGTGAACTTTCTCTCTGAACTGATGCTTTATTCAACCCATCGGAAAGATCAGCATATATTTATATATATCGCTTTATATCGCAGAGTCTTGACTGCAGCGATACACCATGTAACAGTTTGGAGCCAGATTCCAACTCAGACCAGGAGCTCGTGGCTCGTCATTGTAGGTCCTACATCACATCTAAAAGCTTTTTCAAACGGCGTTTATTCATCTGCTCCTCTTTCACAATGACTTGAAAGAAGACTCATAAAGAGGCTCCTGAAAGCCTTACTAGTGTTATTTGGCTTAAAAATAATTATTAATAAGAACTTCAGGACAACTGCATGAAGCTAAATGCTTCTCTCTGAAACACTGATTTGTTTTATTTTTATCTTCTGATTAACAAGCAAAAGTTCTTGACTGAGAGTTTTTGGAGTTTCCGTTGAAGTCTTTGGTCTTACTTGACTTTAGAATTGACAAACTGACAGAAATCTTTAAAAACAGAAAGGTTCTTTGGCTTTGGCTTTTAAAAATGGGGTTTAAGGTCTGGAAGAGACCAGTATGTGTCGCAGAAGGACGTGATCTACCTGCAGTTTTCAGGAAATCTGCATGGCTGCATTTCGCCTGTCTTCTCTCCTGCAGCCGCATGGATGGATGGGCGGTTCCAAAATCTTTCCAGAAGTTTGGTTTTCATTTCACAAATGCAGCTTAGTGTTTCCATCTCCAAAATGACTGAAATGCTTCCAGTAGCTGCTGTTTCCCCACGTGCGTGCTTTTCAATCCAACTCTTTGCGCGTTTACCTGGACTGTACCACTACGGTCATCCCCCCCTTCCAAATCTCAAGTAATGGTACAAGCCTCTGCTGTACCGTTGGATAAGTGCTTTGGTTCTCCTCGGTAGGAGTCGGCTCTTTCATCCGCAATGAAAGACACAATGACATCTAATGACGTCATCTGTGATGAAACACACAATGATGTCATTTGACGTCATTTGATGTAATTACATCATCAAATGACATCACTGGGCAGTGGCCTAAAAGTTCCTAAATATGGGTCAAGAGTCCTGTTTCAGAACTCAACAGAGACTCAAAGATCTCAAGAGATTTCACACATAGTGGTTTTAAATCGGTTCTCACATTTACATTTTCACTTCATTTCATTTTTTCATTTACGACTTACACCTCAGAAACATGAAAAAAAAGGGCAAATCGACTAAACCTGTGGCCTCTGAAACCAAACCTCCAGCGGTTCCACAAGTTCAGAAAATGTCTCATGAGGAAAAACCAAAAGGCCCGTCTGTCAAAAAGGATTTGTCTGCTCTGATCCGAGAACGGGACCTTTTACTGAATAAACTGTATGAAAGGAATGAGCAGTTATCTGAACTGAAACAGAGAAGAATTGCCACTGAGGAGAGCTGTGTCCTGCACTGGGAGTTGCTGCAAGACATGGAAGTGGCCTTGGAAGAAAAACGCCGACTCAGACAAAGACGTGAAAAAGAACTCCAACATTGCAAACGGTTGATGAAGGCAAAAGCCCAAAAAGTCAAGCAGGATCTGGAGGAACAGGCCAGCTTCAAGCATCAACTGTGTACAAAATTGCAGTTGGAGATGACACTGGCAAACCAACTTGAGTCCCAGGTGGCAGAGCTTTCTGAGGAAATGACAACACTGCAAGCATCTGTCCAACCTGTGGAGTGTGCTGGCCAAACCGAGGGTTTGCTTGAAGAGAGTGACCCACAACCGCAAAGATCTGAGAATGTGACAAAAGATGCATCATTGGATGTTACAGTTTCAGACCCACAAGCAGTTCCAGAACCTTCCAAGAAGCGCAAGAAGCGTAAAAATAAGAAGGGAAGGAAAATTCCTGCCCTGGAGGAACTGGAAACCTGCGAACCAGTCAGCGCACCTCTGGCTGACCAAAGAACTCCAGAAAACATCAGTCTGGATCAAATAAACACAGAGGAAACCAACTCAACAGCAGCAGAGTGCTTTCCCCAAGAGACTGCCACAGAATCTAGGGAAAATGTTGCTGAGGAGCTTTCTGAGGAAATGACAACACTGCAAGCATCTGTCCAACCTGTGGAGTGTGCTGGCCAAACCGAGGGTTTGCTTGAAGAGAGTGACCCACAACCGCAAAGATCTGAGAATGTGACAAAAGATGCATCATTGGATGTTACAGTTTCAGACCCACAAGCAGTTCCAGAACCTTCCAAGAAGCGCAAGAAGCGTAAAAATAAGAAGGGAAGGAAAATTCCTGCCCTGGAGGAACTGGAAACCTGCGAACCAGTCAGCGCACCTCTGGCAGACCAAAAAACTCCAGAAAACAGCAGTGTGGATCACATAAACACAGAGGAAACCGACCGAAACTTGGACCAGGCTCCAGTCCAAGTCCAAGTTTCAGACCAAGTGTTTGCTTCTGAACAACCAGTGACTGCAGAACCTTCCAGAAAGCGCAGGAGACCTATGGAGATGGACACAACAGAATCTCCTCCCATCAAAAAACAGAGGATCTGTAAACCAGTCCTTGTAAGGACTCGTCTGGCCAAACGAAGGAGTGCAGTCAAGGCCAAACTTGAGGAGACAACAGACAAAACTGCCTTAGGACTGCCATGGACCTTTATCAGTGAGAATGACCCTGAAACAGAGGAAACAGTTGTGTCTGAACTTCTGAGAGAAGAAGCAGACGCTTCCAGTCAACCAGAGCCACCCAAAAAAGAAAAAATCTCCCTGTGGAGGAGATTCAAGAAGGCTCTCACACCTGCAAGATGGCGCAAGTACAAGAGCGACACTCCTGTGGTCATCCCAGATGAAAGATTGACAGACACTGCAGAGGCAGTTGAACATCTGCTTCAAAGTCCATCTGTGGATGATCAAGACAGTGACTCGCTCACCTCTCTGTCTACTGATTCTGGACTGACTGAAGAGGAAACGTCAGATGAAGAAGAAACTTCAGATGATGAGGACGAAACGTCAGATGAAGAAGAAAAAACTTCAGATGATGAGGAAGAAACTTCAGATGACCAGAGAGAAATGCCAGATGAAGAGGAAGATGAGTCTTCTCATGGTCAGAGGAATTCTGTGTGGAGAAGATTTAAAAAGGCTCTCACACCAGCAAGCAAACGCCAGTATAAAAATAGACTGGAAATCTAAATTTTAGACAAAACAAACTTGGGTTTTCTCCTGGTGCTCAGGTTCGCCGTTAAAAAAAATCTTCATCATTTATCTTTTTTTTTAATTTTTAAGAGATGAAGAACAAAACCTTTTTTTTTGTTATTTGTGATTGATCTTTTTGGATTTTCTTCTGGTGCTCAAGTTCGGGCTTAAAAAATGTATTATTAATATAACCTTTGTTTCATTGTTAAAAGATAAAGAAAAAAAAACTTTTTTTATTATTACTTGTGTTAAATCTGTGTGGGTTTTCTCCTGGTGCTCAGGTTCGCCCTAAAAAAAATCTTCATCATTATCATTTTTTTTTATTGTTAATAGATGAAGAACTAAGCCTTTTTTATGTTAAATCTGTTTGGGTTTTCTCCTGGTGCTCAGGTTTCCCCTTAAAAAAATGTAGTATTCATTTATTAATGTTGTGTTTTTTTAAAAGATAAAAAATAAAAGTTTTGTTTAATGTCTGTGGGGTTTTCTAATGGTGCTCAGGTTCACCCTAAAAATGTAATTATTATCAATGTTGTTGTGTTGTGTTTAAAGAGAAAAAAGGTTTAAAAAAAGTTTTGTTTTTCATTTGTTATTTAGGTTTACTATGAGTATAAAAACGTTTAAAAAGACAAAAAGGACAGAAAAAAAACAGAGTGTGTGTGGTTATGATATGCTGGATGAATGAATGAATACATAAAGGAATGAATGAGTGAATGATGGTTTGAATGTGTAATGCAACCACAAGGGGGAACAATCCAGTGCCCACTTGTGCCGGTCCCAAGTCCGAATAAATGCAGAGGGTTGAGTGAGAGAAGAAATCAAACTGAACATGTGAATCACTGAAATGAGTTAATGTGTGTGTGCATACATGTACAGTACAGACACCTTCCTATTCATTTGGATGAGAAGGTGTTTCCAAACTTTTGGTCTGTACTATATATGTATGTACACACACATTAACTCATCGTGTGTGTACATACATATACATGTATGTACACAAATACATCTATGTGTGTACATACATATATACAATATGTACAGGTATATTAACACACACACACACACACACACGGCAAGGCACAGGGAGTGGATGAAGTCCACCTGGAGTACCCTCTGGTATTTCTCTAGTTTATCATGTTTCTTCTTCCTGATGTTCCCATCACTTGGTACTACCACATCCTCCACAACAGCTTTCCTCTGTTCTTTATCCACTGCAATGTCAGTTTGGTTCACCATTACCATCCTGTGTGTATGTGGAAGTCCCACAGCATCTTTGCTCTCTCATTCTGTACCACTTTTGAAGCTGTTTGAGACTCTGACTTGGGGTTTGCAGTCTAGATTCTGCAAACATGTTTCTGTATATTATTCCAGCCACTTGATTGTGTATGCTTTCCCTGCCAGCATCTTACACCCTGCACTTATGTGCTGGATTGTTCCAGGTGCCTCTTTGCATAGCCTACACCTTGGGTCTTGTCTGGTGTGGTAGATCTGAGCCTCTATGGCTCTGGTGCTCAGGGCTGGTTCCTGAGCTGCCAGGATGAGTGCTTCAGTGCTGTCCTGCAGGCCATTCCTTTCTAGCCATTGGTAGGACTTCTCAATATCAGCCACTTCAGTTATGGTCCGGTGGTACATCCCATGCAGGGGTTTGTTCCCCCATGACGATCTGTCCTCCAGCACAGCATCCTCTGCACTCCATTGCCTGAGACATTAATTGAGCACACTGTCAGTTGGGGCCTTGTCCTTGATGTTTTCATGCATCTTGAATGTTTCATCCAGGATAGTGGCTTTCATGCTAACTAGTCCTCGCCCTCCTTCCTTATGGCTAGCATCCAGTCTCTTGAGATGGAACCCTCCATGTTGGAGAGGAGCTTTCGCGTCTTAACATCTGTGGCCTGTATCTCTTCCTTTGGCCATCTTATTATTCCTGCAGGGTATCTGATAACTGACAGCGTGTAACAGTTTACTGCCAGGGTCTTGTTCTTGCCATTGATTTGGCTTCTGAGGATTTGCCTTACTCGTTGGAGGTATTTGGCTGTTACGACTTTCCTTGTTGCCGGCTCCAGGTTACCATTTTTCTGTGGAGTTCCAAGGTACTTGTAACTGTCCTCAATGTCTGCTATTGTTTTTTCTATGTTGAATTTGTCCATAGTAAGTCCTGTTGACTATTTGGCTGAGGGTGTAAAGTCCAATCCAGAACAGTATAGTGGGGACAGAGCGTCGCCTCGGTACGTGCCATATTGGATTAACACTTCTGCAAGAGTCTTACCACTGGCTTCAAGGGTCAAAAAGAAACAAAAAGTTGTGTCAATGGCTGCAATGTGCCTGCTTTGTGCTGCAGATCTTTTCAAAAGCAGGTTGCAAGTTTGTTCCTGCAACTCTCAGGTCATGCTCAATATTGAGCCTAGCTCTGTTCTTTGTTTTCAAAGTGGCAACAGCAGAAAATCTCACAAAGATAGGACGTAATATGGAAACAGTCTGTCCACAGCCTTCTACCCTATTAGAAGATACTCCCTCACCACACCCAGCAGAATTCAGGGAGTGTCTGTGCTGTAAACTTCATCCTCAGGGTGGAGTCTGACGTGATTTCAATGAACTGATCCTCCTCAGTAGAGCTCAAATCAGCTGCTGCAGTGTTAAATGGATCTCTCAGCCAAATATTGAGCACTGTTGTCTGGGAAATATTTGAGAAAAAATCCTGGCAGGGAAAACATGTAAAGAGTGAATAATCCTTTATGCAAAGTATAAATAAATTGAATAAAGGAACATTCATTTGGTATGTTCTCAAACTGTGGGGCCCTCCTCCCTTGGGTGGGTACGTTCTCTGACTGTGGTCGGAGGCCGCAAGGGAGATCTTCTTTCAGGGTTCACTTCCCCATTAGAACCCTCAGAGCCTCCAGATTGGGTTAAACAAAAAAAAGGCTAAGTTCTTTAAGATAAACTTTCAAAATTACTTTTTTTCTTGACTCCAAAAACGGCGACTGACTACGCGCCTATGCGCTCCACACACTCACCCCCCACCCCCCTTCCTGCATCATGCGAGATCAGACACCCTGGTTTCAGCACACACACACACTCATCTCACAACACATGCATTTCTCTATTCTTCAACAAATCTGATCACAGTTGCAGGGAAAGGCAGAAGTTGTTATCCAATCCGTACCGGTGGCATGTGCGAAATCCAGGAGGCATTACCCCATTACCGAGGTGCAAGACACATTTACATTTAAGTTATAACCAACAACAAATCTGGTACAATCTAACAAATCATGAAGCACTAAAAACAATCTCGGAACAGATGAACAAATATTGAAACACAAAAGCAAATCCGGGTGCGAATTACCAAATACCAAATAACAAAAAAAATCTCGGTACAAATGAAGAAATCTAAAAACACAACAACGAAAGTGGAGACACAGCTTTTTACAGAAAGGGAACGTCCTGAATTCCCAAAGTGACGTAATATAAAACTAATTGTGTATGATTTTTTACATTTATTCATTACCTTTTTTTATATGGACATTTTAAATAATTTTTTAAATTGCATTACTACATAAGAAATTACAAAAATGTTTAGCAAGGTAATGTTTTTGCATCACTTCCGGTATTAAGGGTATTCCTTTCCGTTTAGCTTGCAAAACACCACAGCAGAAGACGGAGAAAAAATTAACAAAAACAAGCAGCTGCTAACGGAAAGGGAATATTCTTCCTACCGGATGTGACGTGAAACTTTACCTTGCTAAACATTGCTGTCATTTTTATTGAAATAATACAATAAAAAAAGATTTTGGACTGTATCATGTATTTAAAATGTCCACATAAAGAAAACTAATAAATAACTTTAAAACATCATACACTATTGGTTTTATATTTAGTCCCTTTCTGTTAGAAGCCGTGTCTCCGCTTTCATTGTTGTGTTTCTGGTTTTGGTCATTTGTACCGGGGTTGTGTTTTTGTAATTTGGTTTCTGGTAATTTGTACCCGGATTTGATTTTGTGTTTCAGGACTCTGCAATGTGTTTCATGATTTGCTGTTGTGTTTCACGACTTGTTCATTTGTTCTAGGATTTGTTGTATTTGTATCTTAAATGTAAGCGTATCTTGCACCTCTCGGCCACCGTACATAATTATTGTTGTTCAATGAATCAGTCAATCAAACTTTGTTTATTAAAAAAAAAGCGCTTCTCATACATTGCACAACTTGAAGCACTTTAACATTTCAAACAAAAACACCACAATAACACACAAAAACACAATATTACTATAAAAACCCAACCCACCCTTCACCCTTCCCACTCGCCTCTGTTAAAACATACGACCCATGACCCCACATACAATGAATACTGATTAAAAGTAATTTCTAAAAGAAATGTAAGGCTTGGCTCTGCTGTGAGAAAACAGGATTTGAGAATTTGAGAATAAGATTAGATGCATAAAATGAAATTAAATACATAAAATAATATGTACTAAAAATAATAGAATAAATAAGCAGATAGGATCAATTAAAAGCAAAATTATAAAGGTGGGTCTTGAGCCTCTTCTTAAAAACCTCTACAGTTTATGTGGCCCTGAGGTTCTCCGGCAGGCTGTTCCAGAGGCGAGGACCGTAATGGCAGAACGAAAGCGTTATGTATGCTGGTCAACACAATGGTTTAAATAAAGCATCAGTTCAGAGAGAAAGTTCACCTCTTACCGCTTGTTTTTGTCCAGATGATGAAGCTAACATTTCTTTTAAAGAAGCCAGCGCAGTGATATAGAACATTTAAGCTATGAGACCGGAACTTTTTTTTAGGCATTCATTATCACTGTTTATACCATGGTCCAGGTGAATACTGATTCTGATTCTCGATTCTGAGTGGCTGCAAGGTGTAAAAAGTGATGTACCACAGGATAACCGCAGAGTGAAAAAAGACGTTCCGATCACCTAGCTTAAATATTTTCAGACTCTGCGGCGGCTTCTTTAAAACAACCTTTTACTTCATCATTTGGACAAAAACAAGCGGTAAGAGGTGAACTTTCTCTCTGAACTGATGCTTTATTCAACCCATCGGAAAGATCAGCATATATTTATATATATCGCTTTATATCGCAGAGTCTTGACTGCAGCGATACACCATGTAACAGTTTGGAGCCAGATTCCAACTCAGACCAGGAGCTCGTGGCTCGTCATTGTAGGTCCTACATCACATCTAAAAGCTTTTTCAAACGGCGTTTATTCATCTGCTCCTCTTTCACAATGACTTGAAAGAAGACTCATAAAGAGGCTCCTGAAAGCCTTACTAGTGTTATTTGGCTTAAAAATAATTATTAATAAGAACTTCAGGACAACTGCATGAAGCTAAATGCTTCTCTCTGAAACACTGATTTGTTTTATTTTTATCTTCTGATTAACAAGCAAAAGTTCTTGACTGAGAGTTTTTGGAGTTTCCGTTGAAGTCTTTGGTCTTACTTGACTTTAGAATTGACAAACTGACAGAAATCTTTAAAAACAGAAAGGTTCTTTGGCTTTGGCTTTTAAAAATGGGGTTTAAGGTCTGGAAGAGACCAGTATGTGTCGCAGAAGGACGTGATCTACCTGCAGTTTTCAGGAAATCTGCATGGCTGCATTTCGCCTGTCTTCTCTCCTGCAGCCGCATGGATGGATGGGCGGTTCCAAAATCTTTCCAGAAGTTTGGTTTTCATTTCACAAATGCAGCTTAGTGTTTCCATCTCCAAAATGACTGAAATGCTTCCAGTAGCTGCTGTTTCCCCACGTGCGTGCTTTTCAATCCAACTCTTTGCGCGTTTACCTGGACTGTACCACTACGGTCATCCCCCCCTTCCAAATCTCAAGTAATGGTACAAGCCTCTGCTGTACCGTTGGATAAGTGCTTTGGTTCTCCTCGGTAGGAGTCGGCTCTTTCATCCGCAATGAAAGACACAATGACATCTAATGACGTCATCTGTGATGAAACACACAATGATGTCATTTGACGTCATTTGATGTAATTACATCATCAAATGACATCACTGGGCAGTGGCCTAAAAGTTCCTAAATATGGGTCAAGAGTCCTGTTTCAGAACTCAACAGAGACTCAAAGATCTCAAGAGATTTCACACATAGTGGTTTTAAATCGGTTCTCACATTTACATTTTCACTTCATTTCATTTTTTCATTTACGACTTACACCTCAGAAACATGAAAAAAAAAGGGCAAATCGACTAAACCTGTGGCCTCTGAAACCAAACCTCCAGCGGTTCCACAAGTTCAGAAAATGTCTGATGAGGAAAAACCAAAAGGCCCGTCTGTCAAAAAGGATTTGTCTGCTCTGATCCGAGAACGGGACCTTTTACTGAATAAACTGTATGAAAGGAATGAGCAGTTATCTGAACTGAAACAGAGAAGAATTGCCACTGAGGAGAGCTGTGTCCTGCACTGGGAGTTGCTGCAAGACATGGAAGTGGCCTTGGAAGAAAAACGCCGACTCAGACAAAGACGTGAAAAAGAACTCCAACATTGCAAACGGTTGATGAAGGCAAAAGCCCAAAAAGTCAAGCAGGATCTGGAGGAACAGGCCAGCTTCAAGCATCAACTGTGTACAAAATTGCAGTTGGAGATGACACTGGCAAACCAACTTGAGTCCCAGGTGGCAGAGCTTTCTGAGGAAATGACAACACTGCAAGCATCTGTCCAACCTGTGGAGTGTGCTGGCCAAACCGAGGGTTTGCTTGAAGAGAGTGACCCACAACCGCAAAGATCTGAGAATGTGACAAAAGATGCATCATTGGATGTTACAGTTTCAGACCCACAAGCAGTTCCAGAACCTTCCAAGAAGCGCAAGAAGCGTAAAAATAAGAAGGGAAGGAAAATTCCTGCCCTGGAGGAACTGGAAACCTGCGAACCAGTCAGCGCACCTCTGGCTGACCAAAGAACTCCAGAAAACATCAGTCTGGATCAAATAAACACAGAGGAAACCAACTCAACAGCAGCAGAGTGCTTTCCCCAAGAGACTGCCACAGAATCTAGGGAAAATGTTGCTGAGGAGCTTTCTGAGGAAATGACAACACTGCAAGCATCTGTCCAACCTGTGGAGTGTGCTGGCCAAACCGAGGGTTTGCTTGAAGAGAGTGTCCCACAACCGCAAAGATCTGAGAAAGTGACAAAAGATGCATCATTGGATGTTACAGTTTCAGACCCACAAGCAGTTCCAGAACCTTCCAAGAAGCGCAAGAAGCGTAAAAATAAGAAGGGAAAGAAAATTCCGGCCCCGGAGGAACTGGAAACCTGCGAACCAGTCAGCGCACCTCTGGCAGACCAAAAAACTCCAGAAAACAGCAGTGTGGATCACATAAACACAGAGGAAACCGACCGAAACTTGGACCAGGCTCCAGTCCAAGTCCAAGTTTCAGACCAAGTGTTTGCTTTTGAACAACCAGTGACTGCAGAACCTTCCAGAAAGCGCAGGAGACCTATGGAGATGGACACAACAGAATGTCCTCCCATCAAAAAACAGAGGATCTGTAAACCAGTCCTTGTAAGGACTCGTCTGGCCAAACGAAGGAGTGCAGTCAAGGCCAAACTTGAGGAGACAACAGACAAAACTGCCTTAGGACTGCCATGGACCTTTATCAGTGAGAATGACCCTGAAACAGAGGAAACAGTTGTGTCTGAACTTCTGAGAGAAGAAGCAGACGCTTCCAGTCAACCAGAGCCACCCAAAAAAGAAAAAATCTCCCTGTGGAGGAGATTCAAGAAGGCTCTCACACCTGCAAGATGGCGCAAGTACAAGAGCGACACTCCTGTGGTCATCCCAGATGAAAGATTGACAGACACTGCAGAGGCAGTTGAACATCTGCTTCAAAGTCCATCTGTGGATGATCAAGACAGTGACTCGCTCACCTCTCTGTCTACTGATTCTGGACTGACTGAAGAGGAAACGTCAGATGAAGAAGAAACTTCAGATGATGAGGACGAAACGTCAGATGAAGAAGAAAAAACTTCAGATGATGAGGAAGAAACTTCAGATGACCAGAGAGAAATGCCAGATGAAGAGGAAGATGAGTCTTCTCATGGTCAGAGGAATTCTGTGTGGAGAAGATTTAAAAAGGCTCTCACACCAGCAAGCAAACGCCAGTATAAAAATAGACTGGAAATCTAAATTTTAGACAAAACAAACTTGGGTTTTCTCCTGGTGCTCAGGTTCGCCGTTAAAAAAAATCTTCATCATTTATCTTTTTTTTTAATTTTTAAGAGATGAAGAACAAAACCTTTTTTTTTGTTATTTGTGTTTGATCTTTTTGGATTTTCTTCTGGTGCTAAAGTTCGGGCTTAAAAAATGTATTATTAATATAACCTTTGTTTTATTGTTAAAAGATAAAGAAAAAAAACTTTTTTATTATTACTTGTGTTAAATCTGTGTGGGTTTTCTCCTGGTGCTCAGGTTCGCCCTAAAAAAAATCTTCATCATTATCATTTTTTTTTATTGTTAATAGATGAAGAACTAAGCCTTTTTTATGTTAAATCTGTTTGGGTTTTCTCCTGGTGCTCAGGTTTGCCCTTAAAAAAATGTAGTATTCATTTATTAATGTTGTGTTTTGTTAAAAGATAAAAAATAAAAGTTTTGTTTAATGTCTGTGGGGTTTTCTAATGGTGCTCAGGTTCACCCTAAAAATGTAATTATTATCAATGTTGTTGTGTTGTGTTTAAAGAGAAAAAAGGTTTAAAAAAAGTTTTGTTTTTCATTTGTTATTTAGGTTTACTATGAGTAAAAAAACGTTTAAAAAGACAAAAAGGACAGAAAAAAAACAGAGTGTGTGTGGTTATGATATGCTGGATGAATGAATGAATACATAAAGGAATGAATGAGTGAATGATGGTTTGAATGTGTAATGCAACCACAAGGGGGAACAATCCAGTGCCCACTTGTGCCGGTCCCAAGTCCGAATAAATGCAGAGGGTTGTGTGAGAGAAGAAATCAAACTGAACATGTGAATCACTGAAATGAGTTAATGTGTGTGTGCATACATGTACAGTACAGACACCTTCCTATTCATTTGGATGAGAAGGTGTTTCCAAACTTTTGGTCTGTACTATATATGTATGTACACACACATTAACTCATCGTGTGTGTACATACATATACATGTATGTACACAAATACATCTATGTGTGTACATACATATATACAATATGTACAGGTATATTAACACACACACACACACGGCAAGGCACAGGGAGTGGATGAAGTCCACCTGGAGTACCCTCTGGTATTTCTCTAGTTTATCATGTTTCTTCTTCCTGATGTTCCCATCACTTGGTACTACCACATCCTCCACAACAGCTTTCCTCTGTTCTTTATCCACTGCAATGTCAGTTTGGTTCACCATTACCATCCTGTGTGTATGTGGAAGTCCCACAGCATCTTTGCTCTCTCATTCTGTACCACTTTTGAAGCTGTTTGAGACTCTGACTTGGGGTTTGCAGTCTAGATTCTGCAAACATGTTTCTGTATATTATTCCAGCCACTTGATTGTGTATGCTTTCCCTGCCAGCATCTTACACCCTGCAGTTATGTGCTGGATTGTTCCAGGTGCCTCTTTGCATAGCCTACACCTTGGGTCTTGTCTGGTGTGGTAGATCTGAGCCTCTATGGCTCTGGTGCTCAGGGCTGGTTCCTGAGCTGCCAGGATGAGTGCTTCAGTGCTGTCCTGCACGCCATTCCTTTCTAGCCATTGGTAGGACTTCTCAATATCAGCCACTTCAGTTATGGTCCGGTGGTACATCCCATGCAGGGGTTTGTTCCCCCATGACGATCTGTCCTCCAGCACAGCATCCTCTGCACTCCATTGCCTGAGACATTAATTGAGCACACTGTCAGTTGGGGCCTTGTCCTTGATGTTTTCATGCATCTTGAATGTTTCATCCAGGATAGTGGCTTCCATGCTAACTAGTCCTCGCCCTCCTTCCTTATGGCTAGCATCCAGTCTCTTGAGATGGAACCCTCCATGTTGGAGAGGAGCTTTCGCGTCTTAACATCTGTGGCCTGTATCTCTTCCTTTGGCCATCTTATTATTCCTGCAGGGTATCTGATAACTGACAGCGTGTAACAGTTTACTGCCAGGGTCTTGTTCTTGCCATTGATTTGGCTTCTGAGGATTTGCCTTACTCGTTGGAGGTATTTGGCTGTTACGACTTTCCTTGTTGCCGGCTCCAGGTTGCCATTTTTCTGTGGAGTTCCAAGGTACTTGTAACTGTCCTCAATGTCTGCTATTGTTTTTTCTATGTTGAATTTGTCCATAGTAAGTCCTGTTGACTATTTGGCTGAGGGTGTAAAGTCCAATCCAGAACAGTATAGTGGGGACAGAGCGTCGCCTCGGTACGTGCCATATTGGATTAACACTTCTGCAAGAGTCTTACCACTGGCTTCAAGGGTCAAAAAGAAACAAAAAGTTGTGTCAATGGCTGCAATGTGCCTGCTTTGTGCTGCAGATCTTTTCAAAAGCAGGTTGCAAGTTTGTTCCTGCAACTCTCAGGTCATGCTCAATATTGAGCCTAGCTCTGTTCTTTGTTTTCAAAGTGGCAACAGCAGAAAATCTCACAAAGATAGGACGTAATATGGAAACAGTCTGTCCACAGCCTTCTACCCTATTAGAAGATACTCCCTCACCACACCCAGCAGAATTCAGGGAGTGTCTGTGCTGTAAACTTCATCCTCAGGGTGGAGTCTGACGTGATTTCAATGAACTGATCCTCCTCAGTAGAGCTCAAATCAGCTGCTGCAGTGTTAAATGGATCTCTCAGCCAAATATTGAGCACTGTTGTCTGGGAAATATTTGAGAAAAAATCCTGGCAGGGAAAACATGTAAAGAGTGAATAATCCTTTATGCAAAGTATAAATAAATTGAATAAAGGAACATTCATTTGGTATGTTCTCAAACTGTGGGGCCCTCCTCCCTTGGGTGGGTACGTTCTCTGACTGTGGTCGGAGGCCGCAAGGGAGATCTTCTTTCAGGGTTCACTTCCCCATTAGAACCCTCAGAGCCTCCAGATTGGGTTAAACAAAAAAAAGGCTAAGTTCTTTAAGATAAACTTTCAAAATTACTTTTTTTCTTGACTCCAAAAACGGCGACTGACTACGCGTCTATGCGCTCCACACACTCACCCCCCACCCCCCTTCCTGCATCATGCGAGATCAGACACCCTGGTTTCAGCACACACACACACTCATCTCACAACACATGCATTTCTCTATTCTTCAACAAATCTGATCACAGTTGCAGGGAAAGGCAGAAGTTGTTATCCAATCCGTACCGGTGGCATGTGCGAAATCCAGGAGGCATTACCCCATTACCGAGGTGCAAGACACATTTACATTTAAGTTATAACCAACAACAAATCTGGTACAATCTAACAAATCATGAAGCACTAAAAACAATCTCGGAACAGATGAACAAATATTGAAACACAAAAGCAAATCCGGGTGCGAATTACCAAATACCAAATTACAAAAAAAATCTCGGTACAAATGAAGAAATCTAAAAACACAACAACGAAAGTGGAGACACAGCTTCTTACAGAAAGGGAACGTCCTGAATTCCCAAAGTGACGTAATATAAAACTAATTGTGTATGATTTTTTACATTTATTCATTACCTTTTTTTATATGGACATTTTAAATAATTTTTTAAATTGCATTACTACATAAGAAATTACAAAAATGTTTAGCAAGGTAATGTTTTTGCATCACTTCCGGTATTAAGGGTATTCCTTTCCGTTTAGCTTGCAAAACACCACAGCAGAAGACGGAGAAAAAATTAACAAAAACAAGCAGCTGCTAACGGAAAGGGAATATTCTTCCTACCGGATGTGACGTGAAACTTTACCTTGCTAAACATTGCTGTCATTTTTATTGAAATAATACAATAAAAAAAGATTTTGGACTGTATCATGTATATAAAATGTCCACATAAAGAAAACTAATAAATAACTTTAAAACATCATACACTATTGGTTTATATTTAGTCCCTTTCTGTTAGAAGCCGTGTCTCCGCTTTCATTGTTGTGTTTCTGGTTTTGGTCATTTGTACCGGGGTTGTGTTTTTGTAATTTGGTTTCTGGTAATTTGTACCCGGATTTGATTTTGTGTTTCAGGACTCTGCAATGTGTTTCATGATTTGCTGTTGTGTTTCACGACTTGTTCATTTGTTCTAGGATTTGTTGTATTTGTATCTTAAATGTAAGCGTATCTTGCACCTCTCGGCCACCGTACATAATTATTGTTGTTCAATGAATCAGTCAATCAAACTTTGTTTATTAAAAAAAAAGCGCTTCTCATACATTGCACAACTTGAAGCACTTTAACATTTCAAACAAAAACACCACAATAACACACAAAAACACAATATTACTATAAAAACCCAACCCACCCTTCACCCTTCCCACTCGCCTCTGTTAAAACATACGACCCATGACCCCACATACAATGAATACTGATTAAAAGTAATTTCTAAAAGAAATGTAAGGCTTGGCTCTGCTATGAGAAAATAGGATTTGAGAATTTGAGAATAAGATTAGATGCATAAAATGAAATTAAATACATAAAATAATATGTACTAAAAATAATAGAATAAATAAGCAGATAGGATCAATTAAAAGCAAAATTATAAAGGTGGGTCTTGAGCCTCTTCTTAAAAACCTCTACAGTTTCTGTGGCCCTGAGGTTCTCCGGCAGGCTGTTCCAGAGGCGAGGACCGTAATGGCAGAACGAAAGCGTTATGTATGCTGGTCAACACAATGGTTTAAATAAAGCATCAGTTCAGAGAGAAAGTTCACCTCTTACCGCTTGTTTTTGTCCAGATGATGAAGCTAACATTTCTTTTAAAGAAGCCAGCGCAGTGATATAGAACATTTAAGCTATGAGACCAGAACTTTTTTTTAGGCATTCATTATCACTGTTTATACCATGGTCCAGGTGAATACTGATTCTGATTCTCGATTCTGAGTGGCTGCAAGGTGTAAAAAGTGATGTACCACAGGATAACCGCAGAGTGAAAAAAGACGTTCCGATCACCTAGCTTAAATATTTTCAGACTCTGCGGCGGCTTCTTTAAAACAACCTTTTACTTCATCATTTGGACAAAAACAAGCGGTAAGAGGTGAACTTTCTCTCTGAACTGATGCTTTATTCAACCCATCGGAAAGATCAGCATATATTTATATATATCGCTTTATATCGCAGAGTCTTGACTGCAGCGATACACCATGTAACAGTTTGGAGCCAGATTCCAACTCAGACCAGGAGCTCGTGGCTCGTCATTGTAGGTCCTACATCACATCTAAAAGCTTTTTCAAACGGCGTTTATTCATCTGCTCCTCTTTCACAATGACTTGAAAGAAGACTCATAAAGAGGCTCCTGAAAGCCTTACTAGTGTTATTTGGCTTAAAAATAATTATTAATAAGAACTTCAGGACAACTGCATGAAGCTAAATGCTTCTCTCTGAAACACTGATTTGTTTTATTTTTATCTTCTGATTAACAAGCAAAAGTTCTTGACTGAGAGTTTTTGGAGTTTCCGTTGAAGTCTTTGGTCTTACTTGACTTTAGAATTGACAAACTGACAGAAATCTTTAAAAACAGAAAGGTTCTTTGGCTTTGGCTTTTAAAAATGGGGTTTAAGGTCTGGAAGAGACCAGTATGTGTCGCAGAAGGACGTGATCTACCTGCAGTTTTCAGGAAATCTGCATGGCTGCATTTCGCCTGTCTTCTCTCCTGCAGCCGCATGGATGGATGGGCGGTTCCAAAATCTTTCCAGAAGTTTGGTTTTCATTTCACAAATGCAGCTTAGTGTTTCCATCTCCAAAATGACTGAAATGCTTCCAGTAGCTGCTGTTTCCCCACGTGCGTGCTTTTCAATCCAACTCTTTGCGCGTTTACCTGGACTGTACCACTACGGTCATCCCCCCCTTCCAAATCTCAAGTAATGGTACAAGCCTCTGCTGTACCGTTGGATAAGTGCTTTGGTTCTCCTCGGTAGGAGTCGGCTCTTTCATCCGCAATGAAAGACACAATGACATCTAATGACGTCATCTGTGATGAAACACACAATGATGTCATTTGACGTCATTTGATGTAATTACATCATCAAATGACATCACTGGGCAGTGGCCTAAAAGTTCCTAAATATGGGTCAAGAGTCCTGTTTCAGAACTCAACAGAGACTCAAAGATCTCAAGAGATTTCACACATAGTGGTTTTAAATCGGTTCTCACATTTACATTTTCACTTCATTTCATTTTTTCATTTACGACTTACACCTCAGAAACATGAAAAAAAAGGGCAAATCGACTAAACCTGTGGCCTCTGAAACCAAACCTCCAGCGGTTCCACAAGTTCAGAAAATGTCTGATGAGGAAAAACCAAAAGGCCCGTCTGTCAAAAAGGATTTGTCTGCTCTGATCCGAGAACGGGACCTTTTACTGAATAAACTGTATGAAAGGAATGAGCAGTTATCTGAACTGAAACAGAGAAGAATTGCCACTGAGGAGAGCTGTGTCCTGCACTGGGAGTTGCTGCAAGACATGGAAGTGGCCTTGGAAGAAAAACGCCGACTCAGACAAAGACGTGAAAAAGAACTCCAACATTGCAAACGGTTGATGAAGGCAAAAGCCCAAAAAGTCAAGCAGGATCTGGAGGAACAGGCCAGCTTCAAGCATCAACTGTGTACAAAATTGCAGTTGGAGATGACACTGGCAAACCAACTTGAGTCCCAGGTGGCAGAGCTTTCTGAGGAAATGACAACACTGCAAGCATCTGTCCAACCTGTGGAGTGTGCTGGCCAAACCGAGGGTTTGCTTGAAGAGAGTGTCCCACAACCGCAAAGATCTGAGAATGTGACAAAAGATGCATCATTGGATGTTACAGTTTCAGACCCACAAGCAGTTCCAGAACCTTCCAAGAAGCGCAAGAAGCGTAAAAATAAGAAGGGAAGGAAAATTCCTGCCCTGGAGGAACTGGAAACCTGCGAACCAGTCAGCGCACCTCTGGCTGACCAAAGAACTCCAGAAAACATCAGTCTGGATCAAATAAACACAGAGGAAACCAACTCAACAGCAGCAGAGTGCTTTCCCCAAGAGACTGCCACAGAATCTAGGGAAAATGTTGCTGAGGAGCTTTCTGAGGAAATGACAACACTGCAAGCATCTGTCCAACCTGTGGAGTTTGCTGGCCAAACCGAGGGTTTGCTTGAAGAGAGTGTCCCACAACCGCAAAGATCTGAGAAAGTGACAAAAGATGCATCATTGGATGTTACAGTTTCAGACCCACAAGCAGTTCCAGAACCTTCCAAGAAGCGCAAGAAGCGTAAAAATAAGAAGGGAAAGAAAATTCCGGCCCCGGAGGAACTGGAAACCTGCGAACCAGTCAGCGCACCTCTGGCAGACCAAAAAACTCCAGAAAACAGCAGTGTGGATCACATAAACACAGAGGAAACCGACCGAAACTTGGACCAGGCTCCAGTCCAAGTCCAAGTTTCAGACCAAGTGTTTGCTTTTGAACAACCAGAGACTGCAGAACCTTCCAGAAAGCGCAGGAGACCTATGGAGAGGGACACAACAGAATGTCCTCCCATCAAAAAACAGAGGATCTGTAAACCAGTCCTTGTAAGGACTCGTCTGGCCAAACGAAGGAGTGCAGTCAAGGCCAAACTTGAGGAGACAACAGACAAAACTGCCTTAGGACTGCCATGGACCTTTATCAGTGAGAATGACCCTGAAACAGAGGAAACAGTTGTGTCTGAACTTCTGAGAGAAGAAGCAGACGCTTCCAGTCAACCAGAGCCACCCAAAAAAGAAAAAATCTCCCTGTGGAGGAGATTCAAGAAGGCTCTCACACCTGCAAGATGGCGCAAGTACAAGAGCGACACTCCTGTGGTCATCCCAGATGAAAGATTGACAGACACTGCAGAGGCAGTTGAACATCTGCTTCAAAGTCCATCTGTGGATGATCAAGACAGTGACTCGCTCACCTCTCTGTCTACTGATTCTGGACTGACTGAAGAGGAAACGTCAGATGAAGAAGAAACTTCAGATGATGAGGACGAAACGTCAGATGAAGAAGAAAAAACTTCAGATGATGAGGAAGAAACTTCAGATGACCAGAGAGAAATGCCAGATGAAGAGGAAGATGAGTCTTCTCATGGTCAGAGGAATTCTGTGTGGAGAAGATTTAAAAAGGCTCTCACACCAGCAAGCAAACGCCAGTATAAAAATAGACTGGAAATCTAAATTTTAGACAAAACAAACTTGGGTTTTCTCCTGGTGCTCAGGTTCGCCGTTAAAAAAAATCTTCATCATTTATCTTTTTTTTTAATTTTTAAGAGATGAAGAACAAAACCTTTTTTTTTGTTATTTGTGTTTGATCTTTTTGGATTTTCTTCTGGTGCTAAAGTTCGGGCTTAAAAAATGTATTATTAATATAACCTTTGTTTTATTGTTAAAAGATAAAGAAAAAAAACTTTTTTATTATTACTTGTGTTAAATCTGTGTGGGTTTTCTCCTGGTGCTCAGGTTCGCCCTAAAAAAAATCTTCATCATTATCATTTTTTTTTATTGTTAATAGATGAAGAACTAAGCCTTTTTTATGTTAAATCTGTTTGGGTTTTCTCCTGGTGCTCAGGTTTGCCCTTAAAAAAATGTAGTATTCATTTATTAATGTTGTGTTTTGTTAAAAGATAAAAAATAAAAGTTTTGTTTAATGTCTGTGGGGTTTTCTAATGGTGCTCAGGTTCACCCTAAAAATGTAATTATTATCAATGTTGTTGTGTTGTGTTTAAAGAGAAAAAAGGTTTAAAAAAAGTTTTGTTTTTCATTTGTTATTTAGGTTTACTATGAGTAAAAAAACGTTTAAAAAGACAAAAAGGACAGAAAAAAAACAGAGTGTGTGTGGTTATGATATGCTGGATGAATGAATGAATACATAAAGGAATGAATGAGTGAATGATGGTTTGAATGTGTAATGCAACCACAAGGGGGAACAATCCAGTGCCCACTTGTGCCGGTCCCAAGTCCGAATAAATGCAGAGGGTTGTGTGAGAGAAGAAATCAAACTGAACATGTGAATCACTGAAATGAGTTAATGTGTGTGTGCATACATGTACAGTACAGACACCTTCCTATTCATTTGGATGAGAAGGTGTTTCCAAACTTTTGGTCTGTACTATATATGTATGTACACACACATTAACTCATTGTGTGTGTACATACATATACATGTATGTACACAAATACATCTATGTGTGTACATACATATATACAATATGTACAGGTATATTAACACACACACACGGCAAGGCACAGGGAGTGGATGAAGTCCACCTGGAGTACCCTCTGGTATTTCTCTAGTTTATCATGTTTCTTCTTCCTGATGTTCCCATCACTTGGTACTACCACATCCTCCACAACAGCTTTCCTCTGTTCTTTATCCACTGCAATGTCAGTTTGGTTCACCATTACCATCCTGTGTGTATGTGGAAGTCCCACAGCATCTTTGCTCTCTCATTCTGTACCACTTTTGAAGCTGTTTGAGACTCTGACTTGGGGTTTGCAGTCTAGATTCTGCAAACATGTTTCTGTATATTATTCCAGCCACTTGATTGTGTATGCTTTCCCTGCCAGCATCTTACACCCTGCACTTATGTGCTGGATTGTTCCAGGTGCCTCTTTGCATAGCCTACACCTTGGGTCTTGTCTGGTGTGGTAGATCTGAGCCTCTATGGCTCTGGTGCTCAGGGCTGGTTCCTGAGCTGCCAGGATGAGTGCTTCAGTGCTGTCCTGCAGGCCATTCCTTTCTAGCCATTGGTAGGACTTCTCAATATCAGCCACTTCAGTTATGGTCCGGTGGTACATCCCATGCAGGGGTTTGTTCCCCCATGACGATCTGTCCTCCAGCACAGCATCCTCTGCACTCCATTGCCTGAGACATTAATTGAGCACACTGTCAGTTGGGGCCTTGTCCTTGATGTTTTCATGCATCTTGAATGTTTCATCCAGGATAGTGGCTTCCATGCTAACTAGTCCTCGCCCTCCTTCCTTATGGCTAGTATCCAGTCTCTTGAGATGGAACCCTCCATGTTGGAGAGGAGCTTTCGCGTCTTAACATCTGTGGCCTGTATCTCTTCCTTTGGCCATCTTATTATTCCTGCAGGGTATCTGATAACTGACAGCGTGTAACAGTTTACTGCCAGGGTCTTGTTCTTGCCATTGATTTGGCTTCTGAGGATTTGCCTTACTCGTTGGAGGTATTTGGCTGTTACGACTTTCCTTGTTGCCGGCTCCAGGTTGCCATTTTTCTGTGGAGTTCCAAGGTACTTGTAACTGTCCTCAATGTCTGCTATTGTTCTTTCTATGTTGAATTTGTCCATAGTAAGTCCTGTTGACTATTTGGCTGAGGGTGTAAAGTCCAATCCAGAACAGTATAGTGGGGACAGAGCGTCGCCTCGGTACGTGCCATATTGGATTAACACTTCTGCAAGAGTCTTACCACTGGCTTCAAGGGTCAAAAAGAAACAAAAAGTTGTGTCAATGGCTGCAATGTGCCTGCTTTGTGCTGCAGATCTTTTCAAAAGCAGGTTGCAAGTTTGTTCCTGCAACTCTCAGGTCATGCTCAATATTGAGCCTAGCTCTGTTCTTTGTTTTCAAAGTGGCAACAGCAGAAAATCTCACAAAGATAGGACGTAATATGGAAACAGTCTGTCCACAGCCTTCTACCCTATTAGAAGATACTCCCTCACCACACCCAGCAGAATTCAGGGAGTGTCTGTGCTGTAAACTTCATCCTCAGGGTGGAGTCTGACGTGATTTCAATGAACTGATCCTCCTCAGTAGAGCTCAAATCAGCTGCTGCAGTGTTAAATGGATCTCTCAGCCAAATATTGAGCACTGTTGTCTGGGAAATATTTGAGAAAAAATCCTGGCAGGGAAAACATGTAAAGAGTGAATAATCCTTTATGCAAAGTATAAATAAATTGAATAAAGGAACATTCATTAGGTATGTTCTCAAACTGTGGGGCCCTCCTCCCTTGGGTGGGTACGTTCTCTGACTGTGGTCGGAGGCCGCAAGGGAGATCTTCTTTCAGGGTTCACTTCCCCATTAGAACCCTCAGAGCCTCCAGATTGGGTTAAACAAAAAAAAGGCTAAGTTCTTTAAGATAAACTTTCAAAATTACTTTTTTTCTTGACTCCAAAAACGGCGACTGACTACGCGCCTATGCGCTCCACACACTCACCCCCCACCCCCCTTCCTGCATCATGCGAGATCAGACACCCTGGTTTCAGCACACACACACACTCATCTCACAACACATGCATTTCTCTATTCTTCAACAAATCTGATCACAGTTGCAGGGAAAGGCAGAAGTTGTTATCCAATCCGTACCGGTGGCATGTGCGAAATCCAGGAGGCATTACCCCATTACCGAGGTGCAAGACACATTTACATTTAAGTTATAACCAACAACAAATCTGGTACAATCTAACAAATCATGAAGCACTAAAAACAATCTCGGAACAGATGAACAAATATTGAAACACAAAAGCAAATCCGGGTGCGAATTACCAAATACCAAATTACAAAAAAAATCTCGGTACAAATGAAGAAATCTAAAAACACAACAACGAAAGTGGAGACACAGCTTCTTACAGAAAGGGAACGTCCTGAATTCCCAAAGTGACGTAATATAAAACTAATTGTGTATGATTTTTTACATTTATTTATTACCTTTTTTTATATGGACATTTTAAATAATTTTTTAAATTGCATTACTACATAAGAAATTACAAAAATGTTTAGCAAGGTAATGTTTTTGCATCACTTCCGGTATTAAGGGTATTCCTTTCCGTTTAGCTTGCAAAACACCACAGCAGAAGACGGAGAAAAAATTAACAAAAACAAGCAGCTGCTAACGGAAAGGGAATATTCTTCCTACCGGATGTGACGTGAAACTTTACCTTGCTAAACATTGCTGTCATTTTTTATTGAAATAATACAATAAAAAAAAGATTTTGGACTGTATCATGTATTTAAAATGTCCACATAAAGAAAACTAATAAATAACTTTAAAACATCATACACTATTGGTTTTATATTTAGTCCCTTTCTGTTAGAAGCCGTGTCTCCGCTTTCATTGTTGTGTTTCTGGTTTTGGTCATTTGTACCGGGGTTGTGTTTTTGTAATTTGGTTTCTGGTAATTTGTACCCGGATTTGATTTTGTGTTTCAGGACTCTGCAATGTGTTTCATGATTTGCTGTTGTGTTTCACGACTTGTTCATTTGTTCTAGGATTTGTTGTATTTGTATCTTAAATGTAAGCGTATCTTGCACCTCTCGGCCACCGTACCTAATTATTGTTGTTCAATGAATCAGTCAATCAAACTTTGTTTATTAAAAAAAAAAGCGCTTCTCATACATTGCACAACTTGAAGCACTTTAACATTTCAAACAAAAACACCACAATAACACACAAAAACACAATATTACTATAAAAACCCAACCCACCCTTCACCCTTCCCACTCGCCTCTGTTAAAACATACGACCCATGACCCCACATACAATGAATACTGATTAAAAGTAATTTCTAAAAGAAATGTAAGGCTTGGCTCTGCTGTGAGAAAACAGGATTTGAGAATTTGAGAATAAGATTAGATGCATAAAATGAAATTAAATACATAAAATAATATGTACTAAAAATAATAGAATAAATAAGCAGATAAGATCAATTAAAAGCAAAATTATAAAGGTGGGTCTTGAGCCTCTTCTTAAAAACCTCTACAGTTTCTGTGGCCCTGAGGTTCTCCGGCAGGCTGTTCCAGAGGCGAGGACCGTAATGGCAGAACGAAAGCGTTATGTATGCTGGTCAACACAATGGTTTAAATAAAGCATCAGTTCAGAGAGAAAGTTCACCTCTTACCGCTTGTTTTTGTCCAGATGATGAAGCTAACATTTCTTTTAAAGAAGCCAGCGCAGTGATATAGAACATTTAAGCTATGAGACCGGAACTTTTTTTTAGGCATTCATTATCACTGTTTATACCATGGTCCAGGTGAATACTGATTCTGATTCTCGATTCTGAGTGGCTGCAAGGTGTAAAAAGTGATGTACCACAGGATAACCGCAGAGTGAAAAAAGACGTTCCGATCACCTAGCTTAAATATTTTCAGACTCTGCGGCGGCTTCTTTAAAACAACCTTTTACTTCATCATTTGGACAAAAACAAGCGGTAAGAGGTGAACTTTCTCTCTGAACTGATGCTTTATTCAACCCATCGGAAAGATCAGCATATATTTATATATATCGCTTTATATCGCAGAGTCTTGACTGCAGCGATACACCATGTAACAGTTTGGAGCCAGATTCCAACTCAGACCAGGAGCTCGTGGCTCGTCATTGTAGGTCCTACATCACATCTAAAAGCTTTTTCAAACGGCGTTTATTCATCTGCTCCTCTTTCACAATGACTTGAAAGAAGACTCATAAAGAGGCTCCTGAAAGCCTTACTAGTGTTATTTGGCTTAAAAATAATTATTAATAAGAACTTCAGGACAACTGCATGAAGCTAAATGCTTCTCTCTGAAACACTGATTTGTTTTATTTTTATCTTCTGATTAACAAGCAAAAGTTCTTGACTGAGAGTTTTTGGAGTTTCCGTTGAAGTCTTTGGTCTTACTTGACTTTAGAATTGACAAACTGACAGAAATCTTTAAAAACAGAAAGGTTCTTTGGCTTTGGCTTTTAAAAATGGGGTTTAAGGTCTGGAAGAGACCAGTATGTGTCGCAGAAGGACGTGATCTACCTGCAGTTTTCAGGAAATCTGCATGGCTGCATTTCGCCTGTCTTCTCTCCTGCAGCCGCATGGATGGATGGGCGGTTCCAAAATCTTTCCAGAAGTTTGGTTTTCATTTCACAAATGCAGCTTAGTGTTTCCATCTCCAAAATGACTGAAATGCTTCCAGTAGCTGCTGTTTCCCCACGTGCGTGCTTTTCAATCCAACTCTTTGCGCGTTTACCTGGACTGTACCACTACGGTCATCCCCCCCTTCCAAATCTCAAGTAATGGTACAAGCCTCTGCTGTACCGTTGGATAAGTGCTTTGGTTCTCCTCGGTAGGAGTCGGCTCTTTCATCCGCAATGAAAGACACAATGACATCTAATGACGTCATCTGTGATGAAACACACAATGATGTCATTTGACGTCATTTGATGTAATTACATCATCAAATGACATCACTGGGCAGTGGCCTAAAAGTTCCTAAATATGGGTCAAGAGTCCTGTTTCAGAACTCAACAGAGACTCAAAGATCTCAAGAGATTTCACACATAGTGGTTTTAAATCGGTTCTCACATTTACATTTTCACTTCATTTCATTTTTTCATTTACGACTTACACCTCAGAAACATGAAAAAAAAGGGCAAATCGACTAAACCTGTGGCCTCTGAAACCAAACCTCCAGCGGTTCCACAAGTTCAGAAAATGTCTGATGAGGAAAAACCAAAAGGCCCGTCTGTCAAAAAGGATTTGTCTGCTCTGATCCGAGAACGGGACCTTTTACTGAATAAACTGTATGAAAGGAATGAGCAGTTATCTGAACTGAAACAGAGAAGAATTGCCACTGAGGAGAGCTGTGTCCTGCACTGGGAGTTGCTGCAAGACATGGAAGTGGCCTTGGAAGAAAAACGCCGACTCAGACAAAGACGTGAAAAAGAACTCCAACATTGCAAACGGTTGATGAAGGCAAAAGCCCAAAAAGTCAAGCAGGATCTGGAGGAACAGGCCAGCTTCAAGCATCAACTGTGTACAAAATTGCAGTTGGAGATGACACTGGCAAACCAACTTGAGTCCCAGGTGGCAGAGCTTTCTGAGGAAATGACAACACTGCAAGCATCTGTCCAACCTGTGGAGTGTGCTGGCCAAACCGAGGGTTTGCTTGAAGAGAGTGACCCACAACCGCAAAGATCTGAGAATGTGACAAAAGATGCATCATTGGATGTTACAGTTTCAGACCCACAAGCAGTTCCAGAACCTTCCAAGAAGCGCAAGAAGCGTAAAAATAAGAAGGGAAGGAAAATTCCTGCCCTGGAGGAACTGGAAACCTGCGAACCAATCAGCGCACCTCTGGCTGACCAAAGAACTCCAGAAAACATCAGTCTGGATCAAATAAACACAGAGGAAACCAACTCAACAGCAGCAGAGTGCTTTCCCCAAGAGACTGCCACAGAATCTAGGGAAAATGTTGCTGAGGAGCTTTCTGAGGAAATGACAACACTGCAAGCATCTGTCCAACCTGTGGAGTGTGCTGGCCAAACCGAGGGTTTGCTTGAAGAGAGTGACCCACAACCGCAAAGATCTGAGAATGTGACAAAAGATGCATCATTGGATGTTACAGTTTCAGACCCACAAGCAGTTCCAGAACCTTCCAAGAAGCGCAAGAAGCGTAAAAATAAGAAGGGAAGGAAAATTCCTGCCCTGGAGGAACTGGAAACCTGCGAACCAGTCAGCGCACCTCTGGCAGACCAAAAAACTCCAGAAAACAGCAGTGTGGATCACATAAACACAGAGGAAACCGACCGAAACTTGGACCAGGCTCCAGTCCAAGTCCAAGTTTCAGACCAAGTGTTTGCTTTTGAACAACCAGTGACTGCAGAACCTTCCAGAAAGCGCAGGAGACCTATGGAGATGGACACAACAGAATGTCCTCCCATCAAAAAACAGAGGATCTGTAAACCAGTCCTTGTAAGGACTCGTCTGGCCAAACGAAGGAGTGCAGTCAAGGCCAAACTTGAGGAGACAACAGACAAAACTGCCTTAGGACTGCCATGGACCTTTATCAGTGAGAATGACCCTGAAACAGAGGAAACAGTTGTGTCTGAACTTCTGAGAGAAGAAGCAGACGCTTCCAGTCAACCAGAGCCACCCAAAAAAGAAAAAATCTCCCTGTGGAGGAGATTCAAGAAGGCTCTCACACCTGCAAGATGGCGCAAGTACAAGAGCGACACTCCTGTGGTCATCCCAGATGAAAGATTGACAGACACTGCAGAGGCAGTTGAACATCTGCTTCAAAGTCCATCTGTGGATGATCAAGACAGTGACTCGCTCACCTCTCTGTCTACTGATTCTGGACTGACTGAAGAGGAAACGTCAGATGAAGAAGAAACTTCAGATGATGAGGACGAAACGTCAGATGAAGAAGAAAAAACTTCAGATGATGAGGAAGAAACTTCAGATGACCAGAGAGAAATGCCAGATGAAGAGGAAGATGAGTCTTCTCATGGTCAGAGGAATTCTGTGTGGAGAAGATTTAAAAAGGCTCTCACACCAGCAAGCAAACGCCAGTATAAAAATAGACTGGAAATCTAAATTTTAGACAAAACAAACTTGGGTTTTCTCCTGGTGCTCAGGTTCGCCGTTAAAAAAAATCTTCATCATTTATCTTTTTTTTTAATTTTTAAGAGATGAAGAACAAAACCTTTTTTTTTGTTATTTGTGTTTGATCTTTTTGGATTTTCTTCTGGTGCTAAAGTTCGGGCTTAAAAAATGTATTATTAATATAACCTTTGTTTTATTGTTAAAAGATAAAGAAAAAAAACTTTTTTATTATTACTTGTGTTAAATCTGTGTGGGTTTTCTCCTGGTGCTCAGGTTCGCCCTAAAAAAAATCTTCATCATTATCATTTTTTTTTATTGTTAATAGATGAAGAACTAAGCCTTTTTTATGTTAAATCTGTTTGGGTTTTCTCCTGGTGCTCAGGTTTGCCCTTAAAAAAATGTAGTATTCATTTATTAATGTTGTGTTTTGTTAAAAGATAAAAAATAAAAGTTTTGTTTAATGTCTGTGGGGTTTTCTAATGGTGCTCAGGTTCACCCTAAAAATGTAATTATTATCAATGTTGTTGTGTTGTGTTTAAAGAGAAAAAAGGTTTAAAAAAAGTTTTGTTTTTCATTTGTTATTTAGGTTTACTATGAGTAAAAAAACGTTTAAAAAGACAAAAAGGACAGAAAAAAAACAGAGTGTGTGTGGTTATGATATGCTGGATGAATGAATGAATACATAAAGGAATGAATGAGTGAATGATGGTTTGAATGTGTAATGCAACCACAAGGGGGAACAATCCAGTGCCCACTTGTGCCGGTCCCAAGTCCGAATAAATGCAGAGGGTTGTGTGAGAGAAGAAATCAAACTGAACATGTGAATCACTGAAATGAGTTAATGTGTGTGTGCATACATGTACAGTACAGACACCTTCCTATTCATTTGGATGAGAAGGTGTTTCCAAACTTTTGGTCTGTACTATATATGTATGTACACACACATTAACTCATCGTGTGTGTACATACATATACATGTATGTACACAAATACATCTATGTGTGTACATACATATATACAATATGTACAGGTATATTAACACACACACACACACGGCAAGGCACAGGGAGTGGATGAAGTCCACCTGGAGTACCCTCTGGTATTTCTCTAGTTTATCATGTTTCTTCTTCCTGATGTTCCCATCACTTGGTACTACCACATCCTCCACAACAGCTTTCCTCTGTTCTTTATCCACTGCAATGTCAGTTTGGTTCACCATTACCATCCTGTGTGTATGTGGAAGTCCCACAGCATCTTTGCTCTCTCATTCTGTACCACTTTTGAAGCTGTTTGAGACTCTGACTTGGGGTTTGCAGTCTAGATTCTGCAAACATGTTTCTGTATATTATTCCAGCCACTTGATTGTGTATGCTTTCCCTGCCAGCATCTTACACCCTGCACTTATGTGCTGGATTGTTCCAGGTGCCTCTTTGCATAGCCTACACCTTGGGTCTTGTCTGGTGTGGTAGATCTGAGCCTCTATGGCTCTGGTGCTCAGGGCTGGTTCCTGAGCTGCCAGGATGAGTGCTTCAGTGCTGTCCTGCAGGCCATTCCTTTCTAGCCATTGGTAGGACTTCTCAATATCAGCCACTTCAGTTATGGTCCGGTGGTACATCCCATGCAGGGGTTTGTTCCCCCATGACGATCTGTCCTCCAGCACAGCATCCTCTGCACTCCATTGCCTGAGACATTAAATGAGCACACTGTCAGTTGGGGCCTTGTCCTTGATGTTTTCATGCATCTTGAATGTTTCATCCAGGATAGTGGCTTCCATGCTAACTAGTCCTCGCCCTCCTTCCTTATGGCTAGCATCCAGTCTCTTGAGATGGAACCCTCCATGTTGGAGAGGAGCTTTCGCGTCTTAACATCTGTGGCCTGTATCTCTTCCTTTGGCCATCTTATTATTCCTGCAGGGTATCTGATAACTGACAGCGTGTAACAGTTTACTGCCAGGGTCTTGTTCTTGCCATTGATTTGGCTTCTGAGGATTTGCCTTACTCGTTGGAGGTATTTGGCTGTTACGACTTTCCTTGTTGCCGGCTCCAGGTTGCCATTTTTCTGTGGAGTTCCAAGGTACTTGTAACTGTCCTCAATGTCTGCTATTGTTCTTTCTATGTTGAATTTGTCCATAGTAAGTCCTGTTGACTATTTGGCTGAGGGTGTAAAGTCCAATCCAGAACAGTATAGTGGGGACAGAGCGTCGCCTCGGTACGTGCCATATTGGATTAACACTTCTGCAAGAGTCTTACCACTGGCTTCAAGGGTCAAAAAGAAACAAAAAGTTGTGTCAATGGCTGCAATGTGCCTGCTTTGTGCTGCAGATCTTTTCAAAAGCAGGTTGCAAGTTTGTTCCTTCAACTCTCAGGTCATGCTCAATCTTGAGCCTAGCTCTGTTCTTTGTTTTCAAAGTGGCAACAGCAGAAAATCTCACAAAGATAGGACGTAATATGGAAACAGCCTGTCCACAGCCTTCTACCCTATTAGAAGATACTCCCTCACCACACCCAGCAGAATTCAGGGAGTGTCTGTGCTGTAAACTTCATCCTCAGGGTGGAGTCTGACGTGATTTCAATGAACTGATCCTCCTCAGTAGAGCTCAAATCAGCTGCTGCAGTGTTAAATGGATCTCTCAGCCAAATATTGAGCACTGTTGTCTGGGAAATATTTGAGAAAAAATCCTGGCAGGGAAAACATGTAAAGAGTGAATAATCCTTTATGCAAAGTATAAATAAATTGAATAAAGGAACATTCATTAGGTATGTTCTCAAACTGTGGGGCCCTCCTCCCTTGGGTGGGTACGTTCTCTGACTGTGGTCGGAGGCCGCAAGGGAGATCTTCTTTCAGGGTTCACTTCCCCATTAGAACCCTCAGAGCCTCCAGATTGGGTTAAACAAAAAAAAGGCTAAGTTCTTTAAGATAAACTTTCAAAATTACTTTTTTTCTTGACTCCAAAAACGGCGACTGACTACGCGCCTATGCGCTCCACACACTCACCCCCCACCCCCCTTCCTGCATCATGCGAGATCAGACACCCTGGTTTCAGCACACACACACACTCATCTCACAACACATGCATTTCTCTATTCTTCAACAAATCTGATCACAGTTGCAGGGAAAGGCAGAAGTTGTTATCCAATCCGTACCGGTGGCATGTGCGAAATCCAGGAGGCATTACCCCATTACCGAGGTGCAAGACACATTTACATTTAAGTTATAACCAACAACAAATCTGGTACAATCTAACAAATCATGAAGCACTAAAAACAATCTCGGAACAGATGAACAAATATTGAAACACAAAAGCAAATCCGGGTGCGAATTACCAAATACCAAATTACAAAAAAAATCTCGGTACAAATGAAGAAATCTAAAAACACAACAACGAAAGTGGAGACACAGCTTCTTACAGAAAGGGAACGTCCTGAATTCCCAAAGTGACGTAATATAAAACTAATTGTGTATGATTTTTTACATTTATTTATTACCTTTTTTTATATGGACATTTTAAATAATTTTTTAAATTGCATTACTACATAAGAAATTACAAAAATGTTTAGCAAGGTAATGTTTTTGCATCACTTCCGGTATTAAGGGTATTCCTTTCCGTTTAGCTTGCAAAACACCACAGCAGAAGACGGAGAAAAAATTAACAAAAACAAGCAGCTGCTAACGGAAAGGGAATATTCTTCCTACCGGATGTGACGTGAAACTTTACCTTGCTAAACATTGCTGTCATTTTTTATTGAAATAATACAATAAAAAAAGATTTTGGACTGTATCATGTATTTAAAATGTCCACATAAAGAAAACTAATAAATAACTTTAAAACATCATACACTATTGGTTTTATATTTAGTCCCTTTCTGTTAGAAGCCGTGTCTCCGCTTTCATTGTTGTGTTTCTGGTTTTGGTCATTTGTACCGGGGTTGTGTTTTTGTAATTTGGTTTCTGGTAATTTGTACCCGGATTTGATTTTGTGTTTCAGGACTCTGCAATGTGTTTCATGATTTGCTGTTGTGTTTCACGACTTGTTCATTTGTTCTAGGATTTGTTGTATTTGTATCTTAAATGTAAGCGTATCTTGCACCTCTCGGCCACCGTACATAATTATTGTTGTTCAATGAATCAGTCAATCAAACTTTGTTTATTAAAAAAAAAAGCGCTTCTCATACATTGCACAACTTGAAGCACTTTAACATTTCAAACAAAAACACCACAATAACACACAAAAACACAATATTACTATAAAAACCCAACCCACCCTTCACCCTTCCCACTCGCCTCTGTTAAAACATACGACCCATGACCCCACATACAATGAATACTGATTAAAAGTAATTTCTAAAAGAAATGTAAGGCTTGGCTCTGCTGTGAGAAAACAGGATTTGAGAATTTGAGAATAAGATTAGATGCATAAAATGAAATTAAATACATAAAATAATATGTACTAAAAATAATAGAATAAATAAGCAGATAAGATCAATTAAAAGCAAAATTATAAAGGTGGGTCTTGAGCCTCTTCTTAAAAACCTCTACAGTTTCTGTGGCCCTGAGGTTCTCCGGCAGGCTGTTCCAGAGGCGAGGACCGTAATGGCAGAACGAAAGCGTTATGTATGCTGGTCAACACAATGGTTTAAATAAAGCATCAGTTCAGAGAGAAAGTTCACCTCTTACCGCTTGTTTTTGTCCAGATGATGAAGCTAACATTTCTTTTAAAGAAGCCAGCGCAGTGATATAGAACATTTAAGCTATGAGACCGGAACTTTTTTTTAGGCATTCATTATCACTGTTTATACCATGGTCCAGGTGAATACTGATTCTGATTCTCGATTCTGAGTGGCTGCAAGGTGTAAAAAGTGATGTACCACAGGATAACCGCAGAGTGAAAAAAGACGTTCCGATCACCTAGCTTAAATATTTTCAGACTCTGCGGCGGCTTCTTTAAAACAACCTTTTACTTCATCATTTGGACAAAAACAAGCGGTAAGAGGTGAACTTTCTCTCTGAACTGATGCTTTATTCAACCCATCGGAAAGATCAGCATATATTTATATATATCGCTTTATATCGCAGAGTCTTGACTGCAGCGATACACCATGTAACAGTTTGGAGCCAGATTCCAACTCAGACCAGGAGCTCGTGGCTCGTCATTGTAGGTCCTACATCACATCTAAAAGCTTTTTCAAACGGCGTTTATTCATCTGCTCCTCTTTCACAATGACTTGAAAGAAGACTCATAAAGAGGCTCCTGAAAGCCTTACTAGTGTTATTTGGCTTAAAAATAATTATTAATAAGAACTTCAGGACAACTGCATGAAGCTAAATGCTTCTCTCTGAAACACTGATTTGTTTTATTTTTATCTTCTGATTAACAAGCAAAAGTTCTTGACTGAGAGTTTTTGGAGTTTCCGTTGAAGTCTTTGGTCTTACTTGACTTTAGAATTGACAAACTGACAGAAATCTTTAAAAACAGAAAGGTTCTTTGGCTTTGGCTTTTAAAAATGGGGTTTAAGGTCTGGAAGAGACCAGTATGTGTCGCAGAAGGACGTGATCTACCTGCAGTTTTCAGGAAATCTGCATGGCTGCATTTCGCCTGTCTTCTCTCCTGCAGCCGCATGGATGGATGGGCGGTTCCAAAATCTTTCCAGAAGTTTGGTTTTCATTTCACAAATGCAGCTTAGTGTTTCCATCTCCAAAATGACTGAAATGCTTCCAGTAGCTGCTGTTTCCCCACGTGCGTGCTTTTCAATCCAACTCTTTGCGCGTTTACCTGGACTGTACCACTACGGTCATCCCCCCCTTCCAAATCTCAAGTAATGGTACAAGCCTCTGCTGTACCGTTGGATAAGTGCTTTGGTTCTCCTCGGTAGGAGTCGGCTCTTTCATCCGCAATGAAAGACACAATGACATCTAATGACGTCATCTGTGATGAAACACACAATGATGTCATTTGACGTCATTTGATGTAATTACATCATCAAATGACATCACTGGGCAGTGGCCTAAAAGTTCCTAAATATGGGTCAAGAGTCCTGTTTCAGAACTCAACAGAGACTCAAAGATCTCAAGAGATTTCACACATAGTGGTTTTAAATCGGTTCTCACATTTACATTTTCACTTCATTTCATTTTTTCATTTACGACTTACACCTCAGAAACATGAAAAAAAAGGGCAAATCGACTAAACCTGTGGCCTCTGAAACCAAACCTCCAGCGGTTCCACAAGTTCAGAAAATGTCTGATGAGGAAAAACCAAAAGGCCCGTCTGTCAAAAAGGATTTGTCTGCTCTGATCCGAGAACGGGACCTTTTACTGAATAAACTGTATGAAAGGAATGAGCAGTTATCTGAACTGAAACAGAGAAGAATTGCCACTGAGGAGAGCTGTGTCCTGCACTGGGAGTTGCTGCAAGACATGGAAGTGGCCTTGGAAGAAAAACGCCGACTCAGACAAAGACGTGAAAAAGAACTCCAACATTGCAAACGGTTGATGAAGGCAAAAGCCCAAAAAGTCAAGCAGGATCTGGAGGAACAGGCCAGCTTCAAGCATCAACTGTGTACAAAATTGCAGTTGGAGATGACACTGGCAAACCAACTTGAGTCCCAGGTGGCAGAGCTTTCTGAGGAAATGACAACACTGCAAGCATCTGTCCAACCTGTGGAGTGTGCTGGCCAAACCGAGGGTTTGCTTGAAGAGAGTGACCCACAACCGCAAAGATCTGAGAATGTGACAAAAGATGCATCATTGGATGTTACAGTTTCAGACCCACAAGCAGTTCCAGAACCTTCCAAGAAGCGCAAGAAGCGTAAAAATAAGAAGGGAAGGAAAATTCCTGCCCTGGAGGAACTGGAAACCTGCGAACCAGTCAGCGCACCTCTGGCAGACCAAAAAACTCCAGAAAACAGCAGTGTGGATCACATAAACACAGAGGAAACCGACCGAAACTTGGACCAGGCTCCAGTCCAAGTCCAAGTTTCAGACCAAGTGTTTGCTTTTGAACAACCAGTGACTGCAGAACCTTCCAGAAAGCGCAGGAGACCTATGGAGATGGACACAACAGAATGTCCTCCCATCAAAAAACAGAGGATCTGTAAACCAGTCCTTGTAAGGACTCGTCTGGCCAAACGAAGGAGTGCAGTCAAGGCCAAACTTGAGGAGACAACAGACAAAACTGCCTTAGGACTGCCATGGACCTTTATCAGTGAGAATGACCCTGAAACAGAGGAAACAGTTGTGTCTGAACTTCTGAGAGAAGAAGCAGACGCTTCCAGTCAACCAGAGCCACCCAAAAAAGAAAAAATCTCCCTGTGGAGGAGATTCAAGAAGGCTCTCACACCTGCAAGATGGCGCAAGTACAAGAGCGACACTCCTGTGGTCATCCCAGATGAAAGATTGACAGACAATGCAGAGGCAGTTGAACATCTGCTTCAAAGTCCATCTGTGGATGATCAAGACAGTGACTCGCTCACCTCTCTGTCTACTGATTCTGGACTGACTGAAGAGGAAACGTCAGATGAAGAAGAAACTTCAGATGATGAGGACGAAACGTCAGATGAAGAAGAAAAAACTTCAGATGATGAGGAAGAAACTTCAGATGACCAGAGAGAAATGCCAGATGAAGAGGAAGATGAGTCTTCTCATGGTCAGAGGAATTCTGTGTGGAGAAGATTTAAAAAGGCTCTCACACCAGCAAGCAAACGCCAGTATAAAAATAGACTGGAAATCTAAATTTTAGACAAAACAAACTTGGGTTTTCTCCTGGTGCTCAGGTTCGCCGTTAAAAAAAATCTTCATCATTTATCTTTTTTTTTAATTTTTAAGAGATGAAGAACAAAACCTTTTTTTTTGTTATTTGTGTTTGATCTTTTTGGATTTTCTTCTGGTGCTAAAGTTCGGGCTTAAAAAATGTATTATTAATATAACCTTTGTTTTATTGTTAAAAGATAAAGAAAAAAAACTTTTTTATTATTACTTGTGTTAAATCTGTGTGGGTTTTCTCCTGGTGCTCAGGTTCGCCCTAAAAAAAATCTTCATCATTATCATTTTTTTTTATTGTTAATAGATGAAGAACTAAGCCTTTTTTATGTTAAATCTGTTTGGGTTTTCTCCTGGTGCTCAGGTTTGCCCTTAAAAAAATGTAGTATTCATTTATTAATGTTGTGTTTTGTTAAAAGATAAAAAATAAAAGTTTTGTTTAATGTCTGTGGGGTTTTCTAATGGTGCTCAGGTTCACCCTAAAAATGTAATTATTATCAATGTTGTTGTGTTGTGTTTAAAGAGAAAAAAGGTTTAAAAAAAGTTTTGTTTTTCATTTGTTATTTAGGTTTACTATGAGTAAAAAAACGTTTAAAAAGACAAAAAGGACAGAAAAAAAACAGAGTGTGTGTGGTTATGATATGCTGGATGAATGAATGAATACATAAAGGAATGAATGAGTGAATGATGGTTTGAATGTGTAATGCAACCACAAGGGGGAACAATCCAGTGCCCACTTGTGCCGGTCCCAAGTCCGAATAAATGCAGAGGGTTGTGTGAGAGAAGAAATCAAACTGAACATGTGAATCACTGAAATGAGTTAATGTGTGTGTGCATACATGTACAGTACAGACACCTTCCTATTCATTTGGATGAGAAGGTGTTTCCAAACTTTTGGTCTGTACTATATATGTATGTACACACACATTAACTCATCGTGTGTGTACATACATATACATGTATGTACACAAATACATCTATGTGTGTACATACATATATACAATATGTACAGGTATATTAACACACACACACGGCAAGGCACAGGGAGTGGATGAAGTCCACCTGGAGTACCCTCTGGTATTTCTCTAGTTTATCATGTTTCTTCTTCCTGATGTTCCCATCACTTGGTACTACCACATCCTCCACAACAGCTTTCCTCTGTTCTTTATCCACTGCAATGTCAGTTTGGTTCACCATTACCATCCTGTGTGTATGTGGAAGTCCCACAGCATCTTTGCTCTCTCATTCTGTACCACTTTTGAAGCTGTTTGAGACTCTGACTTGGGGTTTGCAGTCTAGATTCTGCAAACATGTTTCTGTATATTATTCCAGCCACTTGATTGTGTATGCTTTCCCTGCCAGCATCTTACACCCTGCACTTATGTGCTGGATTGTTCCAGGTGCCTCTTTGCATAGCCTACACCTTGGGTCTTGTCTGGTGTGGTAGATCTGAGCCTCTATGGCTCTGGTGCTCAGGGCTGGTTCCTGAGCTGCCAGGATGAGTGCTTCAGTGCTGTCCTGCAGGCCATTCCTTTCTAGCCATTGGTAGGACTTCTCAATATCAGCCACTTCAGTTATGGTCCGGTGGTACATCCCATGCAGGGGTTTGTTCCCCCATGACGATCTGTCCTCCAGCACAGCATCCTCTGCACTCCATTGCCTGAGACATTAATTGAGCACACTGTCAGTTGGGGCCTTGTCCTTGATGTTTTCATGCATCTTGAATGTTTCATCCAGGATAGTGGCTTCCATGCTAACTAGTCCTCGCCCTCCTTCCTTATGGCTAGTATCCAGTCTCTTGAGATGGAACCCTCCATGTTGGAGAGGAGCTTTCGCGTCTTAACATCTGTGGCCTGTATCTCTTCCTTTGGCCATCTTATTATTCCTGCAGGGTATCTGATAACTGACAGCGTGTAACAGTTTACTGCCAGGGTCTTGTTCTTGCCATTGATTTGGCTTCTGAGGATTTGCCTTACTCGTTGGAGGTATTTGGCTGTTACGACTTTCCTTGTTGCCGGCTCCAGGTTGCCATTTTTCTGTGGAGTTCCAAGGTACTTGTAACTGTCCTCAATGTCTGCTATTGTTCTTTCTATGTTGAATTTGTCCATAGTAAGTCCTGTTGACTATTTGGCTGAGGGTGTAAAGTCCAATCCAGAACAGTATAGTGGGGACAGAGCGTCGCCTCGGTACGTGCCATATTGGATTAACACTTCTGCAAGAGTCTTACCACTGGCTTCAAGGGTCAAAAAGAAACAAAAAGTTGTGTCAATGGCTGCAATGTGCCTGCTTTGTGCTGCAGATCTTTTCAAAAGCAGGTTGCAAGTTTGTTCCTGCAACTCTCAGGTCATGCTCAATATTGAGCCTAGCTCTGTTCTTTGTTTTCAAAGTGGCAACAGCAGAAAATCTCACAAAGATAGGACGTAATATGGAAACAGTCTGTCCACAGCCTTCTACCCTATTAGAAGATACTCCCTCACCACACCCAGCAGAATTCAGGGAGTGTCTGTGCTGTAAACTTCATCCTCAGGGTGGAGTCTGACGTGATTTCAATGAACTGATCCTCCTCAGTAGAGCTCAAATCAGCTGCTGCAGTGTTAAATGGATCTCTCAGCCAAATATTGAGCACTGTTGTCTGGGAAATATTTGAGAAAAAATCCTGGCAGGGAAAACATGTAAAGAGTGAATAATCCTTTATGCAAAGTATAAATAAATTGAATAAAGGAACATTCATTAGGTATGTTCTCAAACTGTGGGGCCCTCCTCCCTTGGGTGGGTACGTTCTCTGACTGTGGTCGGAGGCCGCAAGGGAGATCTTCTTTCAGGGTTCACTTCCCCATTAGAACCCTCAGAGCCTCCAGATTGGGTTAAACAAAAAAAAGGCTAAGTTCTTTAAGATAAACTTTCAAAATTACTTTTTTTCTTGACTCCAAAAACGGCGACTGACTACGCGCCTATGCGCTCCACACACTCACCCCCCACCCCCCTTCCTGCATCATGCGAGATCAGACACCCTGGTTTCAGCACACACACACACTCATCTCACAACACATGCATTTCTCTATTCTTCAACAAATCTGATCACAGTTGCAGGGAAAGGCAGAAGTTGTTATCCAATCCGTACCGGTGGCATGTGCGAAATCCAGGAGGCATTACCCCATTACCGAGGTGCAAGACACATTTACATTTAAGTTATAACCAACAACAAATCTGGTACAATCTAACAAATCATGAAGCACTAAAAACAATCTCGGAACAGATGAACAAATATTGAAACACAAAAGCAAATCCGGGTGCGAATTACCAAATACCAAATTACAAAAAAAATCTCGGTACAAATGAAGAAATCTAAAAACACAACAACGAAAGTGGAGACACAGCTTCTTACAGAAAGGGAACGTCCTGAATTCCCAAAGTGACGTAATATAAAACTAATTGTGTATGATTTTTTACATTTATTTATTACCTTTTTTTATATGGACATTTTAAATAATTTTTTAAATTGCATTACTACATAAGAAATTACAAAAATGTTTAGCAAGGTAATGTTTTTGCATCACTTCCGGTATTAAGGGTATTCCTTTCCGTTTAGCTTGCAAAACACCACAGCAGAAGACGGAGAAAAAATTAACAAAAACAAGCAGCTGCTAACGGAAAGGGAATATTCTTCCTACCGGATGTGACGTGAAACTTTACCTTGCTAAACATTGCTGTCATTTTTTATTGAAATAATACAATAAAAAAAGATTTTGGACTGTATCATGTATTTAAAATGTCCACATAAAGAAAACTAATAAATAACTTTAAAACATCATACACTATTGGTTTTATATTTAGTCCCTTTCTGTTAGAAGCCGTGTCTCCGCTTTCATTGTTGTGTTTCTGGTTTTGGTCATTTGTACCGGGGTTGTGTTTTTGTAATTTGGTTTCTGGTAATTTGTACCCGGATTTGATTTTGTGTTTCAGGACTCTGCAATGTGTTTCATGATTTGCTGTTGTGTTTCACGACTTGTTCATTTGTTCTAGGATTTGTTGTATTTGTATCTTAAATGTAAGCGTATCTTGCACCTCTCGGCCACCGTACATAATTATTGTTGTTCAATGAATCAGTCAATCAAACTTTGTTTATTAAAAAAAAAAGCGCTTCTCATACATTGCACAACTTGAAGCACTTTAACATTTCAAACAAAAACACCACAATAACACACAAAAACACAATATTACTATAAAAACCCAACCCACCCTTCACCCTTCCCACTCGCCTCTGTTAAAACATACGACCCATGACCCCACATACAATGAATACTGATTAAAAGTAATTTCTAAAAGAAATGTAAGGCTTGGCTCTGCTGTGAGAAAACAGGATTTGAGAATTTGAGAATAAGATTAGATGCATAAAATGAAATTAAATACATAAAATAATATGTACTAAAAATAATAGAATAAATAAGCAGATAAGATCAATTAAAAGCAAAATTATAAAGGTGGGTCTTGAGCCTCTTCTTAAAAACCTCTACAGTTTCTGTGGCCCTGAGGTTCTCCGGCAGGCTGTTCCAGAGGCGAGGACCGTAATGGCAGAACGAAAGCGTTATGTATGCTGGTCAACACAATGGTTTAAATAAAGCATCAGTTCAGAGAGAAAGTTCACCTCTTACCGCTTGTTTTTGTCCAGATGATGAAGCTAACATTTCTTTTAAAGAAGCCAGCGCAGTGATATAGAACATTTAAGCTATGAGACCGGAACTTTTTTTTAGGCATTCATTATCACTGTTTATACCATGGTCCAGGTGAATACTGATTCTGATTCTCGATTCTGAGTGGCTGCAAGGTGTAAAAAGTGATGTACCACAGGATAACCGCAGAGTGAAAAAAGACGTTCCGATCACCTAGCTTAAATATTTTCAGACTCTGCGGCGGCTTCTTTAAAACAACCTTTTACTTCATCATTTGGACAAAAACAAGCGGTAAGAGGTGAACTTTCTCTCTGAACTGATGCTTTATTCAACCCATCGGAAAGATCAGCATATATTTATATATATCGCTTTATATCGCAGAGTCTTGACTGCAGCGATACACCATGTAACAGTTTGGAGCCAGATTCCAACTCAGACCAGGAGCTCGGGGCTCGTCATTGTAGGTCCTACATCACATCTAAAAGCTTTTTCAAACGGCGTTTATTCATCTGCTCCTCTTTCACAATGACTTGAAAGAAGACTCATAAAGAGGCTCCTGAAAGCCTTACTAGTGTTATTTGGCTTAAAAATAATTATTAATAAGAACTTCAGGACAACTGCATGAAGCTAAATGCTTCTCTCTGAAACACTGATTTGTTTTATTTTTATCTTCTGATTAACAAGCAAAAGTTCTTGACTGAGAGTTTTTGGAGTTTCCGTTGAAGTCTTTGGTCTTACTTGACTTTAGAATTGACAAACTGACAGAAATCTTTAAAAACAGAAAGGTTCTTTGGCTTTGGCTTTTAAAAATGGGGTTTAAGGTCTGGAAGAGACCAGTATGTGTCGCAGAAGGACGTGATCTACCTGCAGTTTTCAGGAAATCTGCATGGCTGCATTTCGCCTGTCTTCTCTCCTGCAGCCGCATGGATGGATGGGCGGTTCCAAAATCTTTCCAGAAGTTTGGTTTTCATTTCACAAATGCAGCTTAGTGTTTCCATCTCCAAAATGACTGAAATGCTTCCAGTAGCTGCTGTTTCCCCACGTGCGTGCTTTTCAATCCAACTCTTTGCGCGTTTACCTGGACTGTACCACTACGGTCATCCCCCCCTTCCAAATCTCAAGTAATGGTACAAGCCTCTGCTGTACCGTTGGATAAGTGCTTTGGTTCTCCTCGGTAGGAGTCGGCTCTTTCATCCGCAATGAAAGACACAATGACATCTAATGACGTCATCTGTGATGAAACACACAATGATGTCATTTGACGTCATTTGATGTAATTACATCATCAAATGACATCACTGGGCAGTGGCCTAAAAGTTCCTAAATATGGGTCAAGAGTCCTGTTTCAGAACTCAACAGAGACTCAAAGATCTCAAGAGATTTCACACATAGTGGTTTTAAATCGGTTCTCACATTTACATTTTCACTTCATTTCATTTTTTCATTTACGACTTACACCTCAGAAACATGAAAAAAAAGGGCAAATCGACTAAACCTGTGGCCTCTGAAACCAAACCTCCAGCGGTTCCACAAGTTCAGAAAATGTCTGATGAGGAAAAACCAAAAGGTCCGTCTGTCAAAAAGGATTTGTCTGCTCTGATCCGAGAACGGGACCTTTTACTGAATAAACTGTATGAAAGGAATGAGCAGTTATCTGAACTGAAACAGAGAAGAATTGCCACTGAGGAGAGCTGTGTCCTGCACTGGGAGTTGCTGCAAGACATGGAAGTGGCCTTGGAAGAAAAACGCCGACTCAGACAAAGACGTGAAAAAGAACTCCAACATTGCAAACGGTTGATGAAGGCAAAAGCCCAAAAAGTCAAGCAGGATCTGGAGGAACAGGCCAGCTTCAAGCATCAACTGTGTACAAAATTGCAGTTGGAGATGACACTGGCAAACCAACTTGAGTCCCAGGTGGCAGAGCTTTCTGAGGAAATGACAACACTGCAAGCATCTGTCCAACCTGTGGAGTGTGCTGGCCAAACCGAGGGTTTGCTTGAAGAGAGTGACCCACAACCGCAAAGATCTGAGAATGTGACAAAAGATGCATCATTGGATGTTACAGTTTCAGACCCACAAGCAGTTCCAGAACCTTCCAAGAAGCGCAAGAAGCGTAAAAATAAGAAGGGAAGGAAAATTCCTGCCCTGGAGGAACTGGAAACCTGCGAACCAATCAGCGCACCTCTGGCTGACCAAAGAACTCCAGAAAACATCAGTCTGGATCAAATAAACACAGAGGAAACCAACTCAACAGCAGCAGAGTGCTTTCCCCAAGAGACTGCCACAGAATCTAGGGAAAATGTTGCTGAGGAGCTTTCTGAGGAAATGACAACACTGCAAGCATCTGTCCAACCTGTGGAGTGTGCTGGCCAAACCGAGGGTTTGCTTGAAGAGAGTGACCCACAACCGCAAAGATCTGAGAATGTGACAAAAGATGCATCATTGGATGTTACAGTTTCAGACCCACAAGCAGTTCCAGAACCTTCCAAGAAGCGCAAGAAGCGTAAAAATAAGAAGGGAAGGAAAATTCCTGCCCTGGAGGAACTGGAAACCTGCGAACCAGTCAGCGCACCTCTGGCAGACCAAAAAACTCCAGAAAACAGCAGTGTGGATCACATAAACACAGAGGAAACCGACCGAAACTTGGACCAGGCTCCAGTCCAAGTCCAAGTTTCAGACCAAGTGTTTGCTTTTGAACAACCAGTGACTGCAGAACCTTCCAGAAAGCGCAGGAGACCTATGGAGATGGACACAACAGAATGTCCTCCCATCAAAAAACAGAGGATCTGTAAACCAGTCCTTGTAAGGACTCGTCTGGCCAAACGAAGGAGTGCAGTCAAGGCCAAACTTGAGGAGACAACAGACAAAACTGCCTTAGGACTGCCATGGACCTTTATCAGTGAGAATGACCCTGAAACAGAGGAAACAGTTGTGTCTGAACTTCTGAGAGAAGAAGCAGACGCTTCCAGTCAACCAGAGCCACCCAAAAAAGAAAAAATCTCCCTGTGGAGGAGATTCAAGAAGGCTCTCACACCTGCAAGATGGCGCAAGTACAAGAGCGACACTCCTGTGGTCATCCCAGATGAAAGATTGACAGACACTGCAGAGGCAGTTGAACATCTGCTTCAAAGTCCATCTGTGGATGATCAAGACAGTGACTCGCTCACCTCTCTGTCTACTGATTCTGGACTGACTGAAGAGGAAACGTCAGATGAAGAAGAAACTTCAGATGATGAGGACGAAACGTCAGATGAAGAAGAAAAAACTTCAGATGATGAGGAAGAAACTTCAGATGACCAGAGAGAAATGCCAGATGAAGAGGAAGATGAGTCTTCTCATGGTCAGAGGAATTCTGTGTGGAGAAGATTTAAAAAGGCTCTCACACCAGCAAGCAAACGCCAGTATAAAAATAGACTGGAAATCTAAATTTTAGACAAAACAAACTTGGGTTTTCTCCTGGTGCTCAGGTTCGCCGTTAAAAAAAATCTTCATCATTTATCTTTTTTTTTAATTTTTAAGAGATGAAGAACAAAACCTTTTTTTTTGTTATTTGTGTTTGATCTTTTTGGATTTTCTTCTGGTGCTAAAGTTCGGGCTTAAAAAATGTATTATTAATATCTTCTTTCTCTTTCGGCTTTTCCCATCAGGGGTCGCCACAGCGAATCATCCTTTTCCACCTCACTCTATCATGAACATCTTCTACCCTAACGTTAGCCAACTTCATGTCCTCTGTTAAGACATCCATATATCTCCTCTTTGGCCGTCCTCTTGCCCTCCGGCCAGGCAGCTCCATCTCCAACATCCTTCTACCAATATATCCACTATCCCTCCTCTGAACATGTCCAAACCATCTCAGTCTGGCTTCTCTGACTTTGTCGCTAACACAGGCAACATGAGCCGTCCCTCTGATGTACTCGTTCCTTATCCTGTCTAACCTGGTCACTCCTAAGGAGAACCTCAACATCTTCATCTCTGCTACCTCCATCTCAGCCTCTTGTCTCTGTCTCACTGCTACCGTCTCTAACCCATAGAGCAGAGCTGGTCTCACCACTGTCTTGTACACCTTTCCTTTGAGTCTTGCTGGCACTCTTCTGTCACACAACACTCCTGACACTTTCCTCCAACCGCTCCAACCTGCCTGCACTCGCCTCTTCACCTCTTTTCCACAATCCCCATCACACTGAACTGTTGACCCCAAGTACTTAAACTCCTGCGCCTTCTTCACCTCAGCCCCCTGTAACCTAACGCTTCTACCTTGATCCCTCTCGTTCAGACACATGTATTCTGTCTTACTACGACTGACCTTCATGCCTCTTCTTTCCAGAGCAAACCTCCACCTCTCTAGCTGTTCCTCCACCTGCTCTCTACTCTCACTGCAAATTACAATGTCATCCGCAAACATCATTGTCCAGGGAGATTCCTGTCTTACCTCGTCTGTCAGCCTGTCCATCAGCATAGCAAACAAAAAAGGACTCAAAGCTGATCCTTGGTGTAGTCCCACCTCCACCTTGAACTCCTCTGTCTGACCTACAGCACATCTCACCACCGTCATACTTCTCTCATACATGTCCTGAACTACTCTGACATACTTCTCTGCCACTCCAGACGACCTCATACAGTACCACAGCTCCTCCCTCGGCACCCTGTCATACGCCTTCTCTAAATCTACGAACACACAATGCAGCTCCTTCTGACCTTCTCTGTACTTTTCCATCAACATTCTCAAAGCAAAAATGGCATCAGTGGTGCTCTTACGGGGCATGAAACCATACTGCTGCTCACAAATCTCCACCTTCTTCCTAAGCCTGGCTTCCACTACTCTTTCCCAGAGCTTCATTGTGTGGCTCATCAACTTTATTCCTCTATAGTTGCTGCAGTTCTGCGTGTCACCCTTGTTCTTAAAGATCGGAACCAGAACGCTTCTCCTCCATTCCTCAGGCATCTTCTCACTCTCTAAAATCCTATTGAACAACCTCGTTAGAAATTCCACTGCTGTCTCTCCTAAGCACTTCCATACCTCCACAGGTACGTCATCAGGACCAACGGCCTTTCCGCTCTTCATCCTTTTCAGAGCCTTCCTAACCTCATCCTTTCCAATCTCTGCTACTTCCTGCTCCACAACAACCACATCTTCCTCCCTTCTTTCCCTGTCATTTTCCTCGTTCATCAGCTCCTCAAAATGCTCCTTCCATCTTTTCTGTACACTCTCTTGGGTTGTTAGCACCTTTCCATCTCTGTCCTTAATCACCCTTATCTGTTGCACGTCCTTCCCATCTCTGTCTCTCTGTCTGGCTAGCCTGTACAAGTCCTTCTCTCCTTCCTTTGTGTCTAACCTGTCATAAAGCTCATCGTAAGCTTTCTGTTTGGCCTTTGCCACCTCTCTCTTCACTCTACGCTGCGCTTCCTTGTACTCCTGTCTACCTTCCTCAGTCCTTTCTACATCCCACTTCCTTTTAGCCAACCTCTTCCTCTGGACGCATTCCTGTACTTCCTCATTCCACCACCAAGTCTCTTTACCGTCTTTCCTCTTTCCAGATGACACACCTAGCACCTTCCTACCTGTTTCCCTGATAATCTCTGCTGTAGTTTCCCAGTCCTCTGGAAGCTCATCCTGACCACCCAGGACCTGCCTCAACTTCTGCCTAAATTCCTCACAAGTTTCTTCATTCTGTAGCTTCCACCACTTGGTCTTCTTTTCTGTTTTCCCTATCTTCTTCTTCCTGACCTCCAGAGTCATTTTACACACCACCATGCGGTGCTGTCTGGCTACACTCTCTCCTACCACCACTTTGCAGTCATTAACCTCTCTCAAATAACCTCGTCTGCATAGGATGTAGTCCACCTGAGTACTCCTACCTCCACTTCTGTATGTCACTCTATGTTCCTCTCTCTTCTGGAAGTAAGTGTTGACTACAGCCATTTCCATCCTCTTCGCAAAGTCCACCACCATCTGTCCCTCCAGATTCCTTTCCTTCACACCAAACCTGCCCATCACCTCCTCATCACCTCTGTTGCCCTCACCAACATGCCCATTAAAGTCTGCTCCAATAACAACTCTCTCTCCTCTTGGGATACTCTCTATGACCTCATCCAACTCACTCCAGAATCTCTCCTTCACTTCTAACTCACAGCCAACCTGTGGCGCATACCCACTGACTACATTCACCATCACCCCTTCAATTTCTAACTTTAGGCTCATCATCCTGTCTGAGACTCTTTTCACCTCTAGAACACTGTTTACAAACTCCCCCTTCAGAATCACTCCTACCCCGTTTCTCTTCCTATCAACACCATGATAGAAAAGTTTGTATCCTCCTCCAATACTACGTGCCTTGCTGCCCTTCCACCTTGTCTCCTGCACACACAGTACATCTACCTTCCTTCTCTCCATCATGTCTGCCAGCTCTCTGCCTTTCCCTGTCATTGTGCCAACGTTAAGAGTCCCTATTCTCAAACCTATGTTCCTGCCTTTTCCCTTCTCTCTCTGGCCACGGACCCTTCTGCCTCCCCTCTTTCTTCCACCAACAGTAGTCAAATTTCCACCGACACCCTGTAGGTTAACAGCATCGGTGGCGGTCGTTGTTAACCCGGGCCTCGACCGATCCGGTATGTCTAAAGTGTTGTGGATGATTCGCATGGTTATTTTGGCAATTTTTACGCCGGATGCCCTTCCTGACGCAACCCTCTCTATTTATCCGGGCTTGGGACCGGCACAGAAGTTACTGGCTTGCAACCCCTGTGGCTAGATTAAAAATGTATTATTAATATAACCTTTGTTTTATTGTTAAAAGATAAAGAAAAAAAACTTTTTTATTATTACTTGTGTTAAATCTGTGTGGGTTTTCTCCTGGTGCTCAGGTTCGCCCTAAAAAAAATCTTCATCATTATCATTTTTTTTTATTGTTAATAGATGAAGAACTAAGCCTTTTTTATGTTAAATCTGTTTGGGTTTTCTCCTGGTGCTCAGGTTTGCCCTTAAAAAAATGTAGTATTCATTTATTAATGTTGTGTTTTGTTAAAAGATAAAAAATAAAAGTTTTGTTTAATGTCTGTGGGGTTTTCTAATGGTGCTCAGGTTCACCCTAAAAATGTAATTATTATCAATGTTGTTGTGTTGTGTTTAAAGAGAAAAAAGGTTTAAAAAAAGTTTTGTTTTTCATTTGTTATTTAGGTTTACTATGAGTAAAAAAACGTTTAAAAAGACAAAAAGGACAGAAAAAAAACAGAGTGTGTGTGGTTATGATATGCTGGATGAATGAATGAATACATAAAGGAATGAATGAGTGAATGATGGTTTGAATGTGTAATGCAACCACAAGGGGGAACAATCCAGTGCCCACTTGTGCCGGTCCCAAGTCCGAATAAATGCAGAGGGTTGTGTGAGAGAAGAAATCAAACTGAACATGTGAATCACTGAAATGAGTTAATGTGTGTGTGCATACATGTACAGTACAGACACCTTCCTATTCATTTGGATGAGAAGGTGTTTCCAAACTTTTGGTCTGTACTATATATGTATGTACACACACATTAACTCATCGTGTGTGTACATACATATACATGTATGTACACAAATACATCTATGTGTGTACATACATATATACAATATGTACAGGTATATTAACACACACACACACACGGCAAGGCACAGGGAGTGGATGAAGTCCACCTGGAGTACCCTCTGGTATTTCTCTAGTTTATCATGTTTCTTCTTCCTGATGTTCCCATCACTTGGTACTACCACATCCTCCACAACAGCTTTCCTCTGTTCTTTATCCACTGCAATGTCAGTTTGGTTCACCATTACCATCCTGTGTGTATGTGGAAGTCCCACAGCATCTTTGCTCTCTCATTCTGTACCACTTTTGAAGCTGTTTGAGACTCTGACTTGGGGTTTGCAGTCTAGATTCTGCAAACATGTTTCTGTATATTATTCCAGCCACTTGATTGTGTATGCTTTCCCTGCCAGCATCTTACACCCTGCACTTATGTGCTGGATTGTTCCAGGTGCCTCTTTGCATAGCCTACACCTTGGGTCTTGTCTGGTGTGGTAGATCTGAGCCTCTATGGCTCTGGTGCTCAGGGCTGGTTCCTGAGCTGCCAGGATGAGTGCTTCAGTGCTGTCCTGCAGGCCATTCCTTTCTAGCCATTGGTAGGACTTCTCAATATCAGCCACTTCAGTTATGGTCCGGTGGTACATCCCATGCAGGGGTTTGTTCCCCCATGACGATCTGTCCTCCAGCACAGCATCCTCTGCACTCCATTGCCTGAGACATTAAATGAGCACACTGTCAGTTGGGGCCTTGTCCTTGATGTTTTCATGCATCTTGAATGTTTCATCCAGGATAGTGGCTTCCATGCTAACTAGTCCTCGCCCTCCTTCCTTATGGCTAGCATCCAGTCTCTTGAGATGGAACCCTCCATGTTGGAGAGGAGCTTTCGCGTCTTAACATCTGTGGCCTGTATCTCTTCCTTTGGCCATCTTATTATTCCTGCAGGGTATCTGATAACTGACAGCGTGTAACAGTTTACTGCCAGGGTCTTGTTCTTGCCATTGATTTGGCTTCTGAGGATTTGCCTTACTCGTTGGAGGTATTTGGCTGTTACGACTTTCCTTGTTGCCGGCTCCAGGTTGCCATTTTTCTGTGGAGTTCCAAGGTACTTGTAACTGTCCTCAATGTCTGCTATTGTTCTTTCTATGTTGAATTTGTCCATAGTAAGTCCTGTTGACTATTTGGCTGAGGGTGTAAAGTCCAATCCAGAACAGTATAGTGGGGACAGAGCGTCGCCTCGGTACGTGCCATATTGGATTAACACTTCTGCAAGAGTCTTACCACTGGCTTCAAGGGTCAAAAAGAAACAAAAAGTTGTGTCAATGGCTGCAATGTGCCTGCTTTGTGCTGCAGATCTTTTCAAAAGCAGGTTGCAAGTTTGTTCCTTCAACTCTCAGGTCATGCTCAATCTTGAGCCTAGCTCTGTTCTTTGTTTTCAAAGTGGCAACAGCAGAAAATCTCACAAAGATAGGACGTAATATGGAAACAGCCTGTCCACAGCCTTCTACCCTATTAGAAGATACTCCCTCACCACACCCAGCAGAATTCAGGGAGTGTCTGTGCTGTAAACTTCATCCTCAGGGTGGAGTCTGACGTGATTTCAATGAACTGATCCTCCTCAGTAGAGCTCAAATCAGCTGCTGCAGTGTTAAATGGATCTCTCAGCCAAATATTGAGCACTGTTGTCTGGGAAATATTTGAGAAAAAATCCTGGCAGGGAAAACATGTAAAGAGTGAATAATCCTTTATGCAAAGTATAAATAAATTGAATAAAGGAACATTCATTAGGTATGTTCTCAAACTGTGGGGCCCTCCTCCCTTGGGTGGGTACGTTCTCTGACTGTGGTCGGAGGCCGCAAGGGAGATCTTCTTTCAGGGTTCACTTCCCCATTAGAACCCTCAGAGCCTCCAGATTGGGTTAAACAAAAAAAAGGCTAAGTTCTTTAAGATAAACTTTCAAAATTACTTTTTTTCTTGACTCCAAAAACGGCGACTGACTACGCGCCTATGCGCTCCACACACTCACCCCCCACCCCCCTTCCTGCATCATGCGAGATCAGACACCCTGGTTTCAGCACACACACACACTCATCTCACAACACATGCATTTCTCTATTCTTCAACAAATCTGATCACAGTTGCAGGGAAAGGCAGAAGTTGTTATCCAATCCGTACCGGTGGCATGTGCGAAATCCAGGAGGCATTACCCCATTACCGAGGTGCAAGACACATTTACATTTAAGTTATAACCAACAACAAATCTGGTACAATCTAACAAATCATGAAGCACTAAAAACAATCTCGGAACAGATGAACAAATATTGAAACACAAAAGCAAATCCGGGTGCGAATTACCAAATACCAAATTACAAAAAAAATCTCGGTACAAATGAAGAAATCTAAAAACACAACAACGAAAGTGGAGACACAGCTTCTTACAGAAAGGGAACGTCCTGAATTCCCAAAGTGACGTAATATAAAACTAATTGTGTATGATTTTTTACATTTATTTATTACCTTTTTTTATATGGACATTTTAAATAATTTTTTAAATTGCATTACTACATAAGAAATTACAAAAATGTTTAGCAAGGTAATGTTTTTGCATCACTTCCGGTATTAAGGGTATTCCTTTCCGTTTAGCTTGCAAAACACCACAGCAGAAGACGGAGAAAAAATTAACAAAAACAAGCAGCTGCTAACGGAAAGGGAATATTCTTCCTACCGGATGTGACGTGAAACTTTACCTTGCTAAACATTGCTGTCATTTTTTATTGAAATAATACAATAAAAAAAGATTTTGGACTGTATCATGTATTTAAAATGTCCACATAAAGAAAACTAATAAATAACTTTAAAACATCATACACTATTGGTTTTATATTTAGTCCCTTTCTGTTAGAAGCCGTGTCTCCGCTTTCATTGTTGTGTTTCTGGTTTTGGTCATTTGTACCGGGGTTGTGTTTTTGTAATTTGGTTTCTGGTAATTTGTACCCGGATTTGATTTTGTGTTTCAGGACTCTGCAATGTGTTTCATGATTTGCTGTTGTGTTTCACGACTTGTTCATTTGTTCTAGGATTTGTTGTATTTGTATCTTAAATGTAAGCGTATCTTGCACCTCTCGGCCACCGTACATAATTATTGTTGTTCAATGAATCAGTCAATCAAACTTTGTTTATTAAAAAAAAAAGCGCTTCTCATACATTGCACAACTTGAAGCACTTTAACATTTCAAACAAAAACACCACAATAACACACAAAAACACAATATTACTATAAAAACCCAACCCACCCTTCACCCTTCCCACTCGCCTCTGTTAAAACATACGACCCATGACCCCACATACAATGAATACTGATTAAAAGTAATTTCTAAAAGAAATGTAAGGCTTGGCTCTGCTGTGAGAAAACAGGATTTGAGAATTTGAGAATAAGATTAGATGCATAAAATGAAATTAAATACATAAAATAATATGTACTAAAAATAATAGAATAAATAAGCAGATAAGATCAATTAAAAGCAAAATTATAAAGGTGGGTCTTGAGCCTCTTCTTAAAAACCTCTACAGTTTCTGTGGCCCTGAGGTTCTCCGGCAGGCTGTTCCAGAGGCGAGGACCGTAATGGCAGAACGAAAGCGTTATGTATGCTGGTCAACACAATGGTTTAAATAAAGCATCAGTTCAGAGAGAAAGTTCACCTCTTACCGCTTGTTTTTGTCCAGATGATGAAGCTAACATTTCTTTTAAAGAAGCCAGCGCAGTGATATAGAACATTTAAGCTATGAGACCGGAACTTTTTTTTAGGCATTCATTATCACTGTTTATACCATGGTCCAGGTGAATACTGATTCTGATTCTCGATTCTGAGTGGCTGCAAGGTGTAAAAAGTGATGTACCACAGGATAACCGCAGAGTGAAAAAAGACGTTCCGATCACCTAGCTTAAATATTTTCAGACTCTGCGGCGGCTTCTTTAAAACAACCTTTTACTTCATCATTTGGACAAAAACAAGCGGTAAGAGGTGAACTTTCTCTCTGAACTGATGCTTTATTCAACCCATCGGAAAGATCAGCATATATTTATATATATCGCTTTATATCGCAGAGTCTTGACTGCAGCGATACACCATGTAACAGTTTGGAGCCAGATTCCAACTCAGACCAGGAGCTCGGGGCTCGTCATTGTAGGTCCTACATCACATCTAAAAGCTTTTTCAAACGGCGTTTATTCATCTGCTCCTCTTTCACAATGACTTGAAAGAAGACTCATAAAGAGGCTCCTGAAAGCCTTACTAGTGTTATTTGGCTTAAAAATAATTATTAATAAGAACTTCAGGACAACTGCATGAAGCTAAATGCTTCTCTCTGAAACACTGATTTGTTTTATTTTTATCTTCTGATTAACAAGCAAAAGTTCTTGACTGAGAGTTTTTGGAGTTTCCGTTGAAGTCTTTGGTCTTACTTGACTTTAGAATTGACAAACTGACAGAAATCTTTAAAAACAGAAAGGTTCTTTGGCTTTGGCTTTTAAAAATGGGGTTTAAGGTCTGGAAGAGACCAGTATGTGTCGCAGAAGGACGTGATCTACCTGCAGTTTTCAGGAAATCTGCATGGCTGCATTTCGCCTGTCTTCTCTCCTGCAGCCGCATGGATGGATGGGCGGTTCCAAAATCTTTCCAGAAGTTTGGTTTTCATTTCACAAATGCAGCTTAGTGTTTCCATCTCCAAAATGACTGAAATGCTTCCAGTAGCTGCTGTTTCCCCACGTGCGTGCTTTTCAATCCAACTCTTTGCGCGTTTACCTGGACTGTACCACTACGGTCATCCCCCCCTTCCAAATCTCAAGTAATGGTACAAGCCTCTGCTGTACCGTTGGATAAGTGCTTTGGTTCTCCTCGGTAGGAGTCGGCTCTTTCATCCGCAATGAAAGACACAATGACATCTAATGACGTCATCTGTGATGAAACACACAATGATGTCATTTGACGTCATTTGATGTAATTACATCATCAAATGACATCACTGGGCAGTGGCCTAAAAGTTCCTAAATATGGGTCAAGAGTCCTGTTTCAGAACTCAACAGAGACTCAAAGATCTCAAGAGATTTCACACATAGTGGTTTTAAATCGGTTCTCACATTTACATTTTCACTTCATTTCATTTTTTCATTTACGACTTACACCTCAGAAACATGAAAAAAAAGGGCAAATCGACTAAACCTGTGGCCTCTGAAACCAAACCTCCAGCGGTTCCACAAGTTCAGAAAATGTCTGATGAGGAAAAACCAAAAGGTCCGTCTGTCAAAAAGGATTTGTCTGCTCTGATCCGAGAACGGGACCTTTTACTGAATAAACTGTATGAAAGGAATGAGCAGTTATCTGAACTGAAACAGAGAAGAATTGCCACTGAGGAGAGCTGTGTCCTGCACTGGGAGTTGCTGCAAGACATGGAAGTGGCCTTGGAAGAAAAACGCCGACTCAGACAAAGACGTGAAAAAGAACTCCAACATTGCAAACGGTTGATGAAGGCAAAAGCCCAAAAAGTCAAGCAGGATCTGGAGGAACAGGCCAGCTTCAAGCATCAACTGTGTACAAAATTGCAGTTGGAGATGACACTGGCAAACCAACTTGAGTCCCAGGTGGCAGAGCTTTCTGAGGAAATGACAACACTGCAAGCATCTGTCCAACCTGTGGAGTGTGCTGGCCAAACCGAGGGTTTGCTTGAAGAGAGTGACCCACAACCGCAAAGATCTGAGAATGTGACAAAAGATGCATCATTGGATGTTACAGTTTCAGACCCACAAGCAGTTCCAGAACCTTCCAAGAAGCGCAAGAAGCGTAAAAATAAGAAGGGAAGGAAAATTCCTGCCCTGGAGGAACTGGAAACCTGCGAACCAATCAGCGCACCTCTGGCTGACCAAAGAACTCCAGAAAACATCAGTCTGGATCAAATAAACACAGAGGAAACCAACTCAACAGCAGCAGAGTGCTTTCCCCAAGAGACTGCCACAGAATCTAGGGAAAATGTTGCTGAGGAGCTTTCTGAGGAAATGACAACACTGCAAGCATCTGTCCAACCTGTGGAGTGTGCTGGCCAAACCGAGGGTTTGCTTGAAGAGAGTGACCCACAACCGCAAAGATCTGAGAATGTGACAAAAGATGCATCATTGGATGTTACAGTTTCAGACCCACAAGCAGTTCCAGAACCTTCCAAGAAGCGCAAGAAGCGTAAAAATAAGAAGGGAAGGAAAATTCCTGCCCTGGAGGAACTGGAAACCTGCGAACCAGTCAGCGCACCTCTGGCAGACCAAAAAACTCCAGAAAACAGCAGTGTGGATCACATAAACACAGAGGAAACCGACCGAAACTTGGACCAGGCTCCAGTCCAAGTCCAAGTTTCAGACCAAGTGTTTGCTTTTGAACAACCAGTGACTGCAGAACCTTCCAGAAAGCGCAGGAGACCTATGGAGATGGACACAACAGAATGTCCTCCCATCAAAAAACAGAGGATCTGTAAACCAGTCCTTGTAAGGACTCGTCTGGCCAAACGAAGGAGTGCAGTCAAGGCCAAACTTGAGGAGACAACAGACAAAACTGCCTTAGGACTGCCATGGACCTTTATCAGTGAGAATGACCCTGAAACAGAGGAAACAGTTGTGTCTGAACTTCTGAGAGAAGAAGCAGACGCTTCCAGTCAACCAGAGCCACCCAAAAAAGAAAAAATCTCCCTGTGGAGGAGATTCAAGAAGGCTCTCACACCTGCAAGATGGCGCAAGTACAAGAGCGACACTCCTGTGGTCATCCCAGATGAAAGATTGACAGACACTGCAGAGGCAGTTGAACATCTGCTTCAAAGTCCATCTGTGGATGATCAAGACAGTGACTCGCTCACCTCTCTGTCTACTGATTCTGGACTGACTGAAGAGGAAACGTCAGATGAAGAAGAAACTTCAGATGATGAGGACGAAACGTCAGATGAAGAAGAAAAAACTTCAGATGATGAGGAAGAAACTTCAGATGACCAGAGAGAAATGCCAGATGAAGAGGAAGATGAGTCTTCTCATGGTCAGAGGAATTCTGTGTGGAGAAGATTTAAAAAGGCTCTCACACCAGCAAGCAAACGCCAGTATAAAAATAGACTGGAAATCTAAATTTTAGACAAAACAAACTTGGGTTTTCTCCTGGTGCTCAGGTTCGCCGTTAAAAAAAATCTTCATCATTTATCTTTTTTTTTAATTTTTAAGAGATGAAGAACAAAACCTTTTTTTTTGTTATTTGTGTTTGATCTTTTTGGATTTTCTTCTGGTGCTAAAGTTCGGGCTTAAAAAATGTATTATTAATATAACCTTTGTTTTATTGTTAAAAGATAAAGAAAAAAAACTTTTTTATTATTACTTGTGTTAAATCTGTGTGGGTTTTCTCCTGGTGCTCAGGTTCGCCCTAAAAAAAATCTTCATCATTATCATTTTTTTTTATTGTTAATAGATGAAGAACTAAGCCTTTTTTATGTTAAATCTGTTTGGGTTTTCTCCTGGTGCTCAGGTTTGCCCTTAAAAAAATGTAGTATTCATTTATTAATGTTGTGTTTTGTTAAAAGATAAAAAATAAAAGTTTTGTTTAATGTCTGTGGGGTTTTCTAATGGTGCTCAGGTTGACCCTAAAAATGTAATTATTATCAATGTTGTTGTGTTGTGTTTAAAGAGAAAAAAGGTTTAAAAAAAGTTTTGTTTTTCATTTGTTATTTAGGTTTACTATGAGTAAAAAAACGTTTAAAAAGACAAAAAGGACAGAAAAAAAACAGAGTGTGTGTGGTTATGATATGCTGGATGAATGAATGAATACATAAAGGAATGAATGAGTGAATGATGGTTTGAATGTGTAATGCAACCACAAGGGGGAACAATCCAGTGCCCACTTGTGCCGGTCCCAAGTCCGAATAAATGCAGAGGGTTGTGTGAGAGAAGAAATCAAACTGAACATGTGAATCACTGAAATGAGTTAATGTGTGTGTGCATACATGTACAGTACAGACACCTTCCTATTCATTTGGATGAGAAGGTGTTTCCAAACTTTTGGTCTGTACTATATATGTATGTACACACACATTAACTCATCGTGTGTGTACATACATATACATGTATGTACACAAATACATCTATGTGTGTACATACATATATACAATATGTACAGGTATATTAACACACACACACGGCAAGGCACAGGGAGTGGATGAAGTCCACCTGGAGTACCCTCTGGTATTTCTCTAGTTTATCATGTTTCTTCTTCCTGATGTTCCCATCACTTGGTACTACCACATCCTCCACAACAGCTTTCCTCTGTTCTTTATCCACTGCAATGTCAGTTTGGTTCACCATTACCATCCTGTGTGTATGTGGAAGTCCCACAGCATCTTTGCTCTCTCATTCTGTACCACTTTTGAAGCTGTTTGAGACTCTGACTTGGGGTTTGCAGTCTAGATTCTGCAAACATGTTTCTGTATATTATTCCAGCCACTTGATTGTGTATGCTTTCCCTGCCAGCATCTTACACCCTGCACTTATGTGCTGGATTGTTCCAGGTGCCTCTTTGCATAGCCTACACCTTGGGTCTTGTCTGGTGTGGTAGATCTGAGCCTCTATGGCTCTGGTGCTCAGGGCTGGTTCCTGAGCTGCCAGGATGAGTGCTTCAGTGCTGTCCTGCAGGCCATTCCTTTCTAGCCATTGGTAGGACTTCTCAATATCAGCCACTTCAGTTATGGTCCGGTGGTACATCCCATGCAGGGGTTTGTTCCCCCATGACGATCTGTCCTCCAGCACAGCATCCTCTGCACTCCATTGCCTGAGACATTAATTGAGCACACTGTCAGTTGGGGCCTTGTCCTTGATGTTTTCATGCATCTTGAATGTTTCATCCAGGATAGTGGCTTCCATGCTAACTAGTCCTCGCCCTCCTTCCTTATGGCTAGTATCCAGTCTCTTGAGATGGAACCCTCCATGTTGGAGAGGAGCTTTCGCGTCTTAACATCTGTGGCCTGTATCTCTTCCTTTGGCCATCTTATTATTCCTGCAGGGTATCTGATAACTGACAGCGTGTAACAGTTTACTGCCAGGGTCTTGTTCTTGCCATTGATTTGGCTTCTGAGGATTTGCCTTACTCGTTGGAGGTATTTGGCTGTTACGACTTTCCTTGTTGCCGGCTCCAGGTTGCCATTTTTCTGTGGAGTTCCAAGGTACTTGTAACTGTCCTCAATGTCTGCTATTGTTCTTTCTATGTTGAATTTGTCCATAGTAAGTCCTGTTGACTATTTGGCTGAGGGTGTAAAGTCCAATCCAGAACAGTATAGCGGGGACAGAGCGTCGCCTCGGTACGTGCCATATTGGATTAACACTTCTGCAAGAGTCTTACCACTGGCTTCAAGGGTCAAAAAGAAACAAAAAGTTGTGTCAATGGCTGCAATGTGCCTGCTTTGTGCTGCAGATCTTTTCAAAAGCAGGTTGCAAGTTTGTTCCTGCAACTCTCAGGTCATGCTCAATATTGAGCCTAGCTCTGTTCTTTGTTTTCAAAGTGGCAACAGCAGAAAATCTCACAAAGATAGGACGTAATATGGAAACAGTCTGTCCACAGCCTTCTACCCTATTAGAAGATACTCCCTCACCACACCCAGCAGAATTCAGGGAGTGTCTGTGCTGTAAACTTCATCCTCAGGGTGGAGTCTGACGTGATTTCAATGAACTGATCCTCCTCAGTAGAGCTCAAATCAGCTGCTGCAGTGTTAAATGGATCTCTCAGCCAAATATTGAGCACTGTTGTCTGGGAAATATTTGAGAAAAAATCCTGGCAGGGAAAACATGTAAAGAGTGAATAATCCTTTATGCAAAGTATAAATAAATTGAATAAAGGAACATTCATTAGGTATGTTCTCAAACTGTGGGGCCCTCCTCCCTTGGGTGGGTACGTTCTCTGACTGTGGTCGGAGGCCGCAAGGGAGATCTTCTTTCAGGGTTCACTTCCCCATTAGAACCCTCAGAGCCTCCAGATTGGGTTAAACAAAAAAAAGGCTAAGTTCTTTAAGATAAACTTTCAAAATTACTTTTTTTCTTGACTCCAAAAACGGCGACTGACTACGCGCCTATGCGCTCCACACACTCACCCCCCACCCCCCTTCCTGCATCATGCGAGATCAGACACCCTGGTTTCAGCACACACACACACTCATCTCACAACACATGCATTTCTCTATTCTTCAACAAATCTGATCACAGTTGCAGGGAAAGGCAGAAGTTGTTATCCAATCCGTACCGGTGGCATGTGCGAAATCCAGGAGGCATTACCCCATTACCGAGGTGCAAGACACATTTACATTTAAGTTATAACCAACAACAAATCTGGTACAATCTAACAAATCATGAAGCACTAAAAACAATCTCGGAACAGATGAACAAATATTGAAACACAAAAGCAAATCCGGGTGCGAATTACCAAATACCAAATTACAAAAAAAATCTCGGTACAAATGAAGAAATCTAAAAACACAACAACGAAAGTGGAGACACAGCTTCTTACAGAAAGGGAACGTCCTGAATTCCCAAAGTGACGTAATATAAAACTAATTGTGTATGATTTTTTACATTTATTTATTACCTTTTTTTATATGGACATTTTAAATAATTTTTTAAATTGCATTACTACATAAGAAATTACAAAAATGTTTAGCAAGGTAATGTTTTTGCATCACTTCCGGTATTAAGGGTATTCCTTTCCGTTTAGCTTGCAAAACACCACAGCAGAAGACGGAGAAAAAATTAACAAAAACAAGCAGCTGCTAACGGAAAGGGAATATTCTTCCTACCGGATGTGACGTGAAACTTTACCTTGCTAAACATTGCTGTCATTTTTTATTGAAATAATACAATAAAAAAAGATTTTGGACTGTATCATGTATTTAAAATGTCCACATAAAGAAAACTAATAAATAACTTTAAAACATCATACACTATTGGTTTTATATTTAGTCCCTTTCTGTTAGAAGCCGTGTCTCCGCTTTCATTGTTGTGTTTCTGGTTTTGGTCATTTGTACCGGGGTTGTGTTTTTGTAATTTGGTTTCTGGTAATTTGTACCCGGATTTGATTTTGTGTTTCAGGACTCTGCAATGTGTTTCATGATTTGCTGTTGTGTTTCACGACTTGTTCATTTGTTCTAGGATTTGTTGTATTTGTATCTTAAATGTAAGCGTATCTTGCACCTCTCGGCCACCGTACCTAATTATTGTTGTTCAATGAATCAGTCAATCAAACTTTGTTTATTAAAAAAAAAAGCGCTTCTCATACATTGCACAACTTGAAGCACTTTAACATTTCAAACAAAAACACCACAATAACACACAAAAACACAATATTACTATAAAAACCCAACCCACCCTTCACCCTTCCCACTCGCCTCTGTTAAAACATACGACCCATGACCCCACATACAATGAATACTGATTAAAAGTAATTTCTAAAAGAAATGTAAGGCTTGGCTCTGCTGTGAGAAAACAGGATTTGAGAATTTGAGAATAAGATTAGATGCATAAAATGAAATTAAATACATAAAATAATATGTACTAAAAATAATAGAATAAATAAGCAGATAAGATCAATTAAAAGCAAAATTATAAAGGTGGGTCTTGAGCCTCTTCTTAAAAACCTCTACAGTTTCTGTGGCCCTGAGGTTCTCCGGCAGGCTGTTCCAGAGGCGAGGACCGTAATGGCAGAACGAAAGCGTTATGTATGCTGGTCAACACAATGGTTTAAATAAAGCATCAGTTCAGAGAGAAAGTTCACCTCTTACCGCTTGTTTTTGTCCAGATGATGAAGCTAACATTTCTTTTAAAGAAGCCAGCGCAGTGATATAGAACATTTAAGCTATGAGACCGGAACTTTTTTTTAGGCATTCATTATCACTGTTTATACCATGGTCCAGGTGAATACTGATTCTGATTCTCGATTCTGAGTGGCTGCAAGGTGTAAAAAGTGATGTACCACAGGATAACCGCAGAGTGAAAAAAGACGTTCCGATCACCTAGCTTAAATATTTTCAGACTCTGCGGCGGCTTCTTTAAAACAACCTTTTACTTCATCATTTGGACAAAAACAAGCGGTAAGAGGTGAACTTTCTCTCTGAACTGATGCTTTATTCAACCCATCGGAAAGATCAGCATATATTTATATATATCGCTTTATATCGCAGAGTCTTGACTGCAGCGATACACCATGTAACAGTTTGGAGCCAGATTCCAACTCAGACCAGGAGCTCGTGGCTCGTCATTGTAGGTCCTACATCACATCTAAAAGCTTTTTCAAACGGCGTTTATTCATCTGCTCCTCTTTCACAATGACTTGAAAGAAGACTCATAAAGAGGCTCCTGAAAGCCTTACTAGTGTTATTTGGCTTAAAAATAATTATTAATAAGAACTTCAGGACAACTGCATGAAGCTAAATGCTTCTCTCTGAAACACTGATTTGTTTTATTTTTATCTTCTGATTAACAAGCAAAAGTTCTTGACTGAGAGTTTTTGGAGTTTCCGTTGAAGTCTTTGGTCTTACTTGACTTTAGAATTGACAAACTGACAGAAATCTTTAAAAACAGAAAGGTTCTTTGGCTTTGGCTTTTAAAAATGGGGTTTAAGGTCTGGAAGAGACCAGTATGTGTCGCAGAAGGACGTGATCTACCTGCAGTTTTCAGGAAATCTGCATGGCTGCATTTCGCCTGTCTTCTCTCCTGCAGCCGCATGGATGGATGGGCGGTTCCAAAATCTTTCCAGAAGTTTGGTTTTCATTTCACAAATGCAGCTTAGTGTTTCCATCTCCAAAATGACTGAAATGCTTCCAGTAGCTGCTGTTTCCCCACGTGCGTGCTTTTCAATCCAACTCTTTGCGCGTTTACCTGGACTGTACCACTACGGTCATCCCCCCCTTCCAAATCTCAAGTAATGGTACAAGCCTCTGCTGTACCGTTGGATAAGTGCTTTGGTTCTCCTCGGTAGGAGTCGGCTCTTTCATCCGCAATGAAAGACACAATGACATCTAATGACGTCATCTGTGATGAAACACACAATGATGTCATTTGACGTCATTTGATGTAATTACATCATCAAATGACATCACTGGGCAGTGGCCTAAAAGTTCCTAAATATGGGTCAAGAGTCCTGTTTCAGAACTCAACAGAGACTCAAAGATCTCAAGAGATTTCACACATAGTGGTTTTAAATCGGTTCTCACATTTACATTTTCACTTCATTTCATTTTTTCATTTACGACTTACACCTCAGAAACATGAAAAAAAAGGGCAAATCGACTAAACCTGTGGCCTCTGAAACCAAACCTCCAGCGGTTCCACAAGTTCAGAAAATGTCTGATGAGGAAAAACCAAAAGGCCCGTCTGTCAAAAAGGATTTGTCTGCTCTGATCCGAGAACGGGACCTTTTACTGAATAAACTGTATGAAAGGAATGAGCAGTTATCTGAACTGAAACAGAGAAGAATTGCCACTGAGGAGAGCTGTGTCCTGCACTGGGAGTTGCTGCAAGACATGGAAGTGGCCTTGGAAGAAAAACGCCGACTCAGACAAAGACGTGAAAAAGAACTCCAACATTGCAAACGGTTGATGAAGGCAAAAGCCCAAAAAGTCAAGCAGGATCTGGAGGAACAGGCCAGCTTCAAGCATCAACTGTGTACAAAATTGCAGTTGGAGATGACACTGGCAAACCAACTTGAGTCCCAGGTGGCAGAGCTTTCTGAGGAAATGACAACACTGCAAGCATCTGTCCAACCTGTGGAGTGTGCTGGCCAAACCGAGGGTTTGCTTGAAGAGAGTGACCCACAACCGCAAAGATCTGAGAATGTGACAAAAGATGCATCATTGGATGTTACAGTTTCAGACCCACAAGCAGTTCCAGAACCTTCCAAGAAGCGCAAGAAGCGTAAAAATAAGAAGGGAAGGAAAATTCCTGCCCTGGAGGAACTGGAAACCTGCGAACCAGTCAGCGCACCTCTGGCTGACCAAAGAACTCCAGAAAACATCAGTCTGGATCAAATAAACACAGAGGAAACCAACTCAACAGCAGCAGAGTGCTTTCCCCAAGAGACTGCCACAGAATCTAGGGAAAATGTTGCTGAGGAGCTTTCTGAGGAAATGACAACACTGCAAGCATCTGTCCAACCTGTGGAGTGTGCTGGCCAAACCGAGGGTTTGCTTGAAGAGAGTGTCCCACAACCGCAAAGATCTGAGAAAGTGACAAAAGATGCATCATTGGATGTTACAGTTTCAGACCCGCAAGCAGTTCCAGAACCTTCCAAGAAGCGCAAGAAGCGTAAAAATAAGAAGGGAAAGAAAATTCCGGCCCCGGAGGAACTGGAAACCTGCGAACCAGTCAGCGCACCTCTGGCAGACCAAAAAACTCCAGAAAACAGCAGTGTGGATCAAATAAACACAGAGGAAACCGACCGAAACTTGGACCAGGCTCCAGTCCAAGTCCAAGTTTCAGACCAAGTGTTTGCTTTTGAACAACCAGTGACTGCAGAACCTTCCAGAAAGCGCAGGAGACCTATGGAGATGGACACAACAGAATGTCCTCCCATCAAAAAACAGAGGATCTGTAAACCAGTCCTTGTAAGGACTCGTCTGGCCAAACGAAGGAGTGCAGTCAAGGCCAAACTTGAGGAGACAACAGACAAAACTGCCTTAGGACTGCCATGGACCTTTATCAGTGAGAATGACCCTGAAACAGAGGAAACAGTTGTGTCTGAACTTCTGAGAGAAGAAGCAGACGCTTCCAGTCAACCAGAGCCACCCAAAAAAGAAAAAATCTCCCTGTGGAGGAGATTCAAGAAGGCTCTCACACCTGCAAGATGGCGCAAGTACAAGAGCGACACTCCTGTGGTCATCCCAGATGAAAGATTGACAGACACTGCAGAGGCAGTTGAACATCTGCTTCAAAGTCCATCTGTGGATGATCAAGACAGTGACTCGCTCACCTCTCTGTCTACTGATTCTGGACTGACTGAAGAGGAAACGTCAGATGAAGAAGAAACTTCAGATGATGAGGACGAAACGTCAGATGAAGAAGAAAAAACTTCAGATGATGAGGAAGAAACTTCAGATGACCAGAGAGAAATGCCAGATGAAGAGGAAGATGAGTCTTCTCATGGTCAGAGGAATTCTGTGTGGAGAAGATTTAAAAAGGCTCTCACACCAGCAAGCAAACGCCAGTATAAAAATAGACTGGAAATCTAAATTTTAGACAAAACAAACTTGGGTTTTCTCCTGGTGCTCAGGTTCACCCTTAAAAAAAATCTTCCATCATTTATCTTTTTTTTTAATTTTTAAGAGATGAAGAACAAAACCTTTTTTTTTGTTATTTGTGTTTGATCTTTTTGGATTTTCTTCTGGTGCTCAAGTTCGGGCTTAAAAAATGTATTATTAATATAACCTTTGTTTTATTGTTAAAAGATAAAGAAAAAAAACTTTTTTATTATTACTTGTGTTAAATCTGTGTGGGTTTTCTCCTGGTGCTCAGGTTCGCCCTAAAAAAAATCTTCATCATTATCATTTTTTTTTATTGTTAATAGATGAAGAACTAAGCCTTTTTTATGTTAAATCTGTTTGGGTTTTCTCCTGGTGCTCAGGTTTGCCCTTAAAAAAATGTAGTATTCATTTATTAATGTTGTGTTTTGTTAAAAGATAAAAAATAAAAGTTTTGTTTAATGTCTGTGGGGTTTTCTAATGGTGCTCAGGTTCACCCTAAAAATGTAATTATTATCAATGTTGTTGTGTTGTGTTTAAAGAGAAAAAAGGTTTAAAAAAAGTTTTGTTTTTCATTTGTTATTTAGGTTTACTATGAGTAAAAAAACGTTTAAAAAGACAAAAAGGACAGAAAAAAAACAGAGTGTGTGTGGTTATGATATGCTGGATGAATGAATGAATACATAAAGGAATGAATGAGTGAATGATGGTTTGAATGTGTAATGCAACCACAAGGGGGAACAATCCAGTGCCCACTTGTGCCGGTCCCAAGTCCGAATAAATGCAGAGGGTTGTGTGAGAGAAGAAATCAAACTGAACATGTGAATCACTGAAATGAGTTAATGTGTGTGTGCATACATGTACAGTACAGACACCTTCCTATTCATTTGGATGAGAAGGTGTTTCCAAACTTTTGGTCTGTACTATATATGTATGTACACACACATTAACTCATCGTGTGTGTACATACATATACATGTATGTACACAAATACATCTATGTGTGTACATACATATATACAATATGTACAGGTATATTAACACACACACACACACACGGCAAGGCACAGGGAGTGGATGAAGTCCACCTGGAGTACCCTCTGGTATTTCTCTAGTTTATCATGTTTCTTCTTCCTGATGTTCCCATCACTTGGTACTACCACATCCTCCACAACAGCTTTCCTCTGTTCTTTATCCACTGCAATATCAGTTTGGTTCACCATTACCATCCTGTGTGTATGTGGAAGTCCCACAGCATCTTTGCTCTGTCATTCTGTACCACTTTTGAAGCTGTTTGAGACTCTGACTTGGGGTTTGCAGTCTAGATTCTGCAAACATGTTTCTGTATATTATTCCAGCCACTTGGGTGGGTACGTTCTCTGACTGTGGTCGGAGGCCGCAAGGGAGATCTTCTTTCAGGGTTCACTTCCCCATTAGAACCCTCAGAGCCTCCAGATTGGGTTAAACAAAAAAAAGTCTAAGTTCTTTAAGATAAACTTTCAAAATTACTTTTTTTCTTGACTCCAAAAACGGCGACTGACTACGCGCCTATGCGCTCCACACACTCACCCCCCACCCCCCTTCCTGCATCATGCGAGATCAGACACCCTGGTTTCAGCACACACACACACTCATCTCACAACACATGCATTTCTCTATTCTTCAACAAATCTGATCACAGTTGCAGGGAAAGGCAGAAGTTGTTATCCGATCCGTACCGGTGGCATGTGCGAAATCCAGGAGGCATTACCCCATTACCGAGGTGCAAGACACATTTACATTTAAGTTATAACCAACAACAAATCTGGTACAATCTAACAAATCATGAAGCACTAAAAACAATCTCGGAACAGATGAACAAATATTGAAACACAAAAGCAAATCCGGGTGCGAATTACCAAATACCAAATTACAAAAAAAATCTCGGTACAAATGAAGAAATCTAAAAACACAACAACGAAAGTGGAGACACAGCCTTACAGAAAGGGAACGTCCTGAATTCCCAAAGTGACGTAATATAAAACTAATTGTGTATGATTTTTTACATTTATTCATTACCTTTTTTTATATGGACATTTTAAATAATTTTTTAAATTGCATTACTACATAAGAAATTACAAAAATGTTTAGCAAGGTAATGTTTTTGCATCACTTCCGGTATTAAGGGTATTCCTTTCCGTTTAGCTTGCAAAACACCACAGCAGAAGACGGAGAAAAAACTAACAAAAACAAGCAGCTGCTAACGGAAAGGGAATATTCTTCCTACCGGATGTGACGTGAAACTTTACCTTGCTAAACATTGCTGTCATTTTTATTGAAATAATACAATAAAAAAAGATTTTGGACTGTATCATGTATTTAAAATGTCCACATAAAGAAAACTAATAAATAACTTTAAAACATCATACACTATTGGTTTTATATTTAGTCCCTTTCTGTTAGAAGCCGTGTCTCCGCTTTCATTGTCGTGTTTCTGGTTTTGGTCATTTGTACCGGGGTTGTGTTTTTGTAATTTGGTTTCTGGTAATTTGTACCCGGATTTGATTTTGTGTTTCAGGACTCTGCAATGTGTTTCATGATTTGCTGTTGTGTTTCACGACTTGTTCATTTGTTCTAGGATTTGTTGTATTTGTATCTTAAATGTAAGCGTATCTTGCACCTCTCGGCCACCGTACCTAATTATTGTTGTTCAATGAATCAGTCAATCAAACTTTGTTTATTAAAAAAAAAAGCGCTTCTCATACATTGCACAACTTGAAGCACTTTAACATTTCAAACAAAAACACCACAATAACACACAAAAACACAATATTACTATAAAAACCCAACCCACCCTTCACCCTTCCCACTCGCCTCTGTTAAAACATACGACCCATGACCCCACATACAATGAATACTGATTAAAAGTAATTTCTAAAAGAAATGTAAGGCTTGGCTCTGCTGTGAGAAAACAGGATTTGAGAATTTGAGAATAAGATTAGATGCATAAAATGAAATTAAATACATAAAATAATATGTACTAAAAATAATAGAATAAATAAGCAGATAAGATCAATTAAAAGCAAAATTATAAAGGTGGGTCTTGAGCCTCTTCTTAAAAACCTCTACAGTTTCTGTGGCCCTGAGGTTCTCCGGCAGGCTGTTCCAGAGGCGAGGACCGTAATGGCAGAACGAAAGCGTTATGTATGCTGGTCAACACAATGGTTTAAATAAAGCATCAGTTCAGAGAGAAAGTTCACCTCTTACCGCTTGTTTTTGTCCAGATGATGAAGCTAACATTTCTTTTAAAGAAGCCAGCGCAGTGATATAGAACATTTAAGCTATGAGACCGGAACTTTTTTTTAGGCATTCATTATCACTGTTTATACCATGGTCCAGGTGAATACTGATTCTGATTCTCGATTCTGAGTGGCTGCAAGGTGTAAAAAGTGATGTACCACAGGATAACCGCAGAGTGAAAAAAGACGTTCCGATCACCTAGCTTAAATATTTTCAGACTCTGCGGCGGCTTCTTTAAAACAACCTTTTACTTCATCATTTGGACAAAAACAAGCGGTAAGAGGTGAACTTTCTCTCTGAACTGATGCTTTATTCAACCCATCGGAAAGATCAGCATATATTTATATATATCGCTTTATATCGCAGAGTCTTGACTGCAGCGATACACCATGTAACAGTTTGGAGCCAGATTCCAACTCAGACCAGGAGCTCGTGGCTCGTCATTGTAGGTCCTACATCACATCTAAAAGCTTTTTCAAACGGCGTTTATTCATCTGCTCCTCTTTCACAATGACTTGAAAGAAGACTCATAAAGAGGCTCCTGAAAGCCTTACTAGTGTTATTTGGCTTAAAAATAATTATTAATAAGAACTTCAGGACAACTGCATGAAGCTAAATGCTTCTCTCTGAAACACTGATTTGTTTTATTTTTATCTTCTGATTAACAAGCAAAAGTTCTTGACTGAGAGTTTTTGGAGTTTCCGTTGAAGTCTTTGGTCTTACTTGACTTTAGAATTGACAAACTGACAGAAATCTTTAAAAACAGAAAGGTTCTTTGGCTTTGGCTTTTAAAAATGGGGTTTAAGGTCTGGAAGAGACCAGTATGTGTCGCAGAAGGACGTGATCTACCTGCAGTTTTCAGGAAATCTGCATGGCTGCATTTCGCCTGTCTTCTCTCCTGCAGCCGCATGGATGGATGGGCGGTTCCAAAATCTTTCCAGAAGTTTGGTTTTCATTTCACAAATGCAGCTTAGTGTTTCCATCTCCAAAATGACTGAAATGCTTCCAGTAGCTGCTGTTTCCCCACGTGCGTGCTTTTCAATCCAACTCTTTGCGCGTTTACCTGGACTGTACCACTACGGTCATCCCCCCCTTCCAAATCTCAAGTAATGGTACAAGCCTCTGCTGTACCGTTGGATAAGTGCTTTGGTTCTCCTCGGTAGGAGTCGGCTCTTTCATCCGCAATGAAAGACACAATGACATCTAATGACGTCATCTGTGATGAAACACACAATGATGTCATTTGACGTCATTTGATGTAATTACATCATCAAATGACATCACTGGGCAGTGGCCTAAAAGTTCCTAAATATGGGTCAAGAGTCCTGTTTCAGAACTCAACAGAGACTCAAAGATCTCAAGAGATTTCACACATAGTGGTTTTAAATCGGTTCTCACATTTACATTTTCACTTCATTTCATTTTTTCATTTACGACTTACACCTCAGAAACATGAAAAAAAAGGGCAAATCGACTAAACCTGTGGCCTCTGAAACCAAACCTCCAGCGGTTCCACAAGTTCAGAAAATGTCTGATGAGGAAAAACCAAAAGGCCCGTCTGTCAAAAAGGATTTGTCTGCTCTGATCCGAGAACGGGACCTTTTACTGAATAAACTGTATGAAAGGAATGAGCAGTTATCTGAACTGAAACAGAGAAGAATTGCCACTGAGGAGAGCTGTGTCCTGCACTGGGAGTTGCTGCAAGACATGGAAGTGGCCTTGGAAGAAAAACGCCGACTCAGACAAAGACGTGAAAAAGAACTCCAACATTGCAAACGGTTGATGAAGGCAAAAGCCCAAAAAGTCAAGCAGGATCTGGAGGAACAGGCCAGCTTCAAGCATCAACTGTGTACAAAATTGCAGTTGGAGATGACACTGGCAAACCAACTTGAGTCCCAGGTGGCAGAGCTTTCTGAGGAAATGACAACACTGCAAGCATCTGTCCAACCTGTGGAGTGTGCTGGCCAAACCGAGGGTTTGCTTGAAGAGAGTGACCCACAACCGCAAAGATCTGAGAATGTGACAAAAGATGCATCATTGGATGTTACAGTTTCAGACCCACAAGCAGTTCCAGAACCTTCCAAGAAGTGCAAGAAGCGTAAAAATAAGAAGGGAAGGAAAATTCCTGCCCTGGAGGAACTGGAAACCTGCGAACCAGTCAGCGCACCTCTGGCTGACCAAAGAACTCCAGAAAACATCAGTCTGGATCAAATAAACACAGAGGAAACCAACTCAACAGCAGCAGAGTGCTTTCCCCAAGAGACTGCCACAGAATCTAGGGAAAATGTTGCTGAGGAGCTTTCTGAGGAAATGACAACACTGCAAGCATCTGTCCAACCTGTGGAGTGTGCTGGCCAAACCGAGGGTTTGCTTGAAGAGAGTGTCCCACAACCGCAAAGATCTGAGAAAGTGACAAAAGATGCATCATTGGATGTTACAGTTTCAGACCCGCAAGCAGTTCCAGAACCTTCCAAGAAGCGCAAGAAGCGTAAAAATAAGAAGGGAAAGAAAATTCCGGCCCCGGAGGAACTGGAAACCTGCGAACCAGTCAGCGCACCTCTGGCAGACCAAAAAACTCCAGAAAACAGCAGTGTGGATCAAATAAACACAGAGGAAACCGACCGAAACTTGGACCAGGCTCCAGTCCAAGTCCAAGTTTCAGACCAAGTGTTTGCTTTTGAACAACCAGTGACTGCAGAACCTTCCAGAAAGCGCAGGAGACCTATGGAGATGGACACAACAGAATGTCCTCCCATCAAAAAACAGAGGATCTGTAAACCAGTCCTTGTAAGGACTCGTCTGGCCAAACGAAGGAGTGCAGTCAAGGCCAAACTTGAGGAGACAACAGACAAAACTGCCTTAGGACTGCCATGGACCTTTATCAGTGAGAATGACCCTGAAACAGAGGAAACAGTTGTGTCTGAACTTCTGAGAGAAGAAGCAGACGCTTCCAGTCAACCAGAGCCACCCAAAAAAGAAAAAATCTCCCTGTGGAGGAGATTCAAGAAGGCTCTCACACCTGCAAGATGGCGCAAGTACAAGAGCGACACTCCTGTGGTCATCCCAGATGAAAGATTGACAGACACTGCAGAGGCAGTTGAACATCTGCTTCAAAGTCCATCTGTGGATGATCAAGACAGTGACTCGCTCACCTCTCTGTCTACTGATTCTGGACTGACTGAAGAGGAAACGTCAGATGAAGAAGAAACTTCAGATGATGAGGACGAAACGTCAGATGAAGAAGAAAAAACTTCAGATGATGAGGAAGAAACTTCAGATGACCAGAGAGAAATGCCAGATGAAGAGGAAGATGAGTCTTCTCATGGTCAGAGGAATTCTGTGTGGAGAAGATTTAAAAAGGCTCTCACACCAGCAAGCAAACGCCAGTATAAAAATAGACTGGAAATCTAAATTTTAGACAAAACAAACTTGGGTTTTCTCCTGGTGCTCAGGTTCACCCTTAAAAAAAATCTTCCATCATTTATCTTTTTTTTTAATTTTTAAGAGATGAAGAACAAAACCTTTTTTTTTGTTATTTGTGTTTGATCTTTTTGGATTTTCTTCTGGTGCTCAAGTTCGGGCTTAAAAAATGTATTATTAATATAACCTTTGTTTTATTGTTAAAAGATAAAGAAAAAAAACTTTTTTATTATTACTTGTGTTAAATCTGTGTGGGTTTTCTCCTGGTGCTCAGGTTCGCCCTAAAAAAAATCTTCATCATTATCATTTTTTTTTATTGTTAATAGATGAAGAACTAAGCCTTTTTTATGTTAAATCTGTTTGGGTTTTCTCCTGGTGCTCAGGTTTGCCCTTAAAAAAATGTAGTATTCATTTATTAATGTTGTGTTTTGTTAAAAGATAAAAAATAAAAGTTTTGTTTAATGTCTGTGGGGTTTTCTAATGGTGCTCAGGTTCACCCTAAAAATGTAATTATTATCAATGTTGTTGTGTTGTGTTTAAAGAGAAAAAAGGTTTAAAAAAAGTTTTGTTTTTCATTTGTTATTTAGGTTTACTATGAGTAAAAAAACGTTTAAAAAGACAAAAAGGACAGAAAAAAAACAGAGTGTGTGTGGTTATGATATGTTGGATGAATGAATGAATACATAAAGGAATGAATGAGTGAATGATGGTTTGAATGTGTAATGCAACCACAAGGGGGAACAATCCAGTGCCCACTTGTGCCGGTCCCAAGTCCGAATAAATGCAGAGGGTTGTGTGAGAGAAGAAATCAAACTGAACATGTGAATCACTGAAATGAGTTAATGTGTGTGTGCATACATGTACAGTACAGACACCTTCCTATTCATTTGGATGAGAAGGTGTTTCCAAACTTTTGGTCTGTACTATATATGTATGTACACACACATTAACTCATCGTGTGTGTACATACATATACATGTATGTACACAAATACATCTATGTGTGTACATACATATATACAATATGTACAGGTATATTAACACACACACACACACACGGCAAGGCACAGGGAGTGGATGAAGTCCACCTGGAGTACCCTCTGGTATTTCTCTAGTTTATCATGTTTCTTCTTCCTGATGTTCCCATCACTTGGTACTACCACATCCTCCACAACAGCTTTCCTCTGTTCTTTATCCACTGCAATATCAGTTTGGTTCACCATTACCATCCTGTGTGTATGTGGAAGTCCCACAGCATCTTTGCTCTGTCATTCTGTACCACTTTTGAAGCTGTTTGAGACTCTGACTTGGGGTTTGCAGTCTAGATTCTGCAAACATGTTTCTGTATATTATTCCAGCCACTTGGGTGGGTACGTTCTCTGACTGTGGTCGGAGGCCGCAAGGGAGATCTTCTTTCAGGGTTCACTTCCCCATTAGAACCCTCAGAGCCTCCAGATTGGGTTAAACAAAAAAAAGTCTAAGTTCTTTAAGATAAACTTTCAAAATTACTTTTTTTCTTGACTCCAAAAACGGCGACTGACTACGCGCCTATGCGCTCCACACACTCACCCCCCACCCCCCTTCCTGCATCATGCGAGATCAGACACCCTGGTTTCAGCACACACACACACTCATCTCACAACACATGCATTTCTCTATTCTTCAACAAATCTGATCACAGTTGCAGGGAAAGGCAGAAGTTGTTATCCGATCCGTACCGGTGGCATGTGCGAAATCCAGGAGGCATTACCCCATTACCGAGGTGCAAGACACATTTACATTTAAGTTATAACCAACAACAAATCTGGTACAATCTAACAAATCATGAAGCACTAAAAACAATCTCGGAACAGATGAACAAATATTGAAACACAAAAGCAAATCCGGGTGCGAATTACCAAATACCAAATTACAAAAAAAATCTCGGTACAAATGAAGAAATCTAAAAACACAACAACGAAAGTGGAGACACAGCTTCTTACAGAAAGGGAACGTCCTGAATTCCCAAAGTGACGTAATATAAAACTAATTGTGTATGATTTTTTACATTTATTTATTACCTTTTTTTATATGGACATTTTAAATAATTTTTTAAATTGCATTACTACATAAGAAATTACAAAAATGTTTAGCAAGGTAATGTTTTTGCATCACTTCCGGTATTAAGGGTATTCCTTTCCGTTTAGCTTGCAAAACACCACAGCAGAAGACGGAGAAAAAATTAACAAAAACAAGCAGCTGCTAACGGAAAGGGAATATTCTTCCTACCGGATGTGACGTGAAACTTTACCTTGCTAAACATTGCTGTCATTTTTATTGAAATAATACAATAAAAAAAGATTTTGGACTGTATCATGTATTTAAAATGTCCACATAAAGAAAACTAATAAATAACTTTAAAACATCATACACTATTGGTTTTATATTTAGCCCCTTTCTGTTAGAAGCCGTGTCTCCGCTTTCATTGTTGTGTTTCTGGTTTTGGTCATTTGTACCGGGGTTGTGTTTTTGTAATTTGGTTTCTGGTAATTTGTACCCGGATTTGATTTTGTGTTTCAGGACTCTGCAATGTGTTTCATGATTTGCTGTTGTGTTTCACGACTTGTTCATTTGTTCTAGGATTTGTTGTATTTGTATCTTAAATGTAAGCGTATCTTGCACCTCTCGGCCACCGTACATAATTATTGTTGTTCAATGAATCAGTCAATCAAACTTTGTTTATTAAAAAAAAAAAGCGCTTCTCATACATTGCACAACTTGAAGCACTTTAACATTTCAAACAAAAACACCACAATAACACACAAAAACACAATATTACTATAAAAACCCAACCCACCCTTCACCCTTCCCACTCGCCTCTGTTAAAACATACGACCCATGACCCCACATACAATGAATACTGATTAAAAGTAATTTCTAAAAGAAATGTAAGGCTTGGCTCTGCTGTGAGAAAACAGGATTTGAGAATTTGAGAATAAGATTAGATGCATAAAATGAAATTAAATACATAAAATAATATGTACTAAAAATAATAGAATAAATAAGCAGATAAGATCAATTAAAAGCAAAATTATAAAGGTGGGTCTTGAGCCTCTTCTTAAAAACCTCTACAGTTTCTGTGGCCCTGAGGTTCTCCGGCAGGCTGTTCCAGAGGCGAGGACCGTAATGGCAGAACGAAAGCGTTATGTATGCTGGTCAACACAATGGTTTAAATAAAGCATCAGTTCAGAGAGAAAGTTCACCTCTTACCGCTTGTTTTTGTCCAGATGATGAAGCTAACATTTCTTTTAAAGAAGCCAGCGCAGTGATATAGAACATTTAAGCTATGAGACCGGAACTTTTTTTTAGGCATTCATTATCACTGTTTATACCATGGTCCAGGTGAATACTGATTCTGATTCTCGATTCTGAGTGGCTGCAAGGTGTAAAAAGTGATGTACCACAGGATAACCGCAGAGTGAAAAAAGACGTTCCGATCACCTAGCTTAAATATTTTCAGACTCTGCGGCGGCTTCTTTAAAACAACCTTTTACTTCATCATTTGGACAAAAACAAGCGGTAAGAGGTGAACTTTCTCTCTGAACTGATGCTTTATTCAACCCATCGGAAAGATCAGCATATATTTATATATATCGCTTTATATCGCAGAGTCTTGACTGCAGCGATACACCATGTAACAGTTTGGAGCCAGATTCCAACTCAGACCAGGAGCTCGGGGCTCGTCATTGTAGGTCCTACATCACATCTAAAAGCTTTTTCAAACGGCGTTTATTCATCTGCTCCTCTTTCACAATGACTTGAAAGAAGACTCATAAAGAGGCTCCTGAAAGCCTTACTAGTGTTATTTGGCTTAAAAATAATTATTAATAAGAACTTCAGGACAACTGCATGAAGCTAAATGCTTCTCTCTGAAACACTGATTTGTTTTATTTTTATCTTCTGATTAACAAGCAAAAGTTCTTGACTGAGAGTTTTTGGAGTTTCCGTTGAAGTCTTTGGTCTTACTTGACTTTAGAATTGACAAACTGACAGAAATCTTTAAAAACAGAAAGGTTCTTTGGCTTTGGCTTTTAAAAATGGGGTTTAAGGTCTGGAAGAGACCAGTATGTGTCGCAGAAGGACGTGATCTACCTGCAGTTTTCAGGAAATCTGCATGGCTGCATTTCGCCTGTCTTCTCTCCTGCAGCCGCATGGATGGATGGGCGGTTCCAAAATCTTTCCAGAAGTTTGGTTTTCATTTCACAAATGCAGCTTAGTGTTTCCATCTCCAAAATGACTGAAATGCTTCCAGTAGCTGCTGTTTCCCCACGTGCGTGCTTTTCAATCCAACTCTTTGCGCGTTTACCTGGACTGTACCACTACGGTCATCCCCCCCTTCCAAATCTCAAGTAATGGTACAAGCCTCTGCTGTACCGTTGGATAAGTGCTTTGGTTCTCCTCGGTAGGAGTCGGCTCTTTCATCCGCAATGAAAGACACAATGACATCTAATGACGTCATCTGTGATGAAACACACAATGATGTCATTTGACGTCATTTGATGTAATTACATCATCAAATGACATCACTGGGCAGTGGCCTAAAAGTTCCTAAATATGGGTCAAGAGTCCTGTTTCAGAACTCAACAGAGACTCAAAGATCTCAAGAGATTTCACACATAGTGGTTTTAAATCGGTTCTCACATTTACATTTTCACTTCATTTCATTTTTTCATTTACGACTTACACCTCAGAAACATGAAAAAAAAGGGCAAATCGACTAAACCTGTGGCCTCTGAAACCAAACCTCCAGCGGTTCCACAAGTTCAGAAAATGTCTGATGAGGAAAAACCAAAAGGCCCGTCTGTCAAAAAGGATTTGTCTGCTCTGATCCGAGAACGGGACCTTTTACTGAATAAACTGTATGAAAGGAATGAGCAGTTATCTGAACTGAAACAGAGAAGAATTGCCACTGAGGAGAGCTGTGTCCTGCACTGGGAGTTGCTGCAAGACATGGAAGTGGCCTTGGAAGAAAAACGCCGACTCAGACAAAGACGTGAAAAAGAACTCCAACATTGCAAACGGTTGATGAAGGCAAAAGCCCAAAAAGTCAAGCAGGATCTGGAGGAACAGGCCAGCTTCAAGCATCAACTGTGTACAAAATTGCAGTTGGAGATGACACTGGCAAACCAACTTGAGTCCCAGGTGGCAGAGCTTTCTGAGGAAATGACAACACTGCAAGCATCTGTCCAACCTGTGGAGTGTGCTGGCCAAACCGAGGGTTTGCTTGAAGAGAGTGACCCACAACCGCAAAGATCTGAGAATGTGACAAAAGATGCATCATTGGATGTTACAGTTTCAGACCCACAAGCAGTTCCAGAACCTTCCAAGAAGCGCAAGAAGCGTAAAAATAAGAAGGGAAGGAAAATTCCTGCCCTGGAGGAACTGGAAACCTGCGAACCAGTCAGCGCACCTCTGGCTGACCAAAGAACTCCAGAAAACATCAGTCTGGATCAAATAAACACAGAGGAAACCAACTCAACAGCAGCAGAGTGCTTTCCCCAAGAGACTGCCACAGAATCTAGGGAAAATGTTGCTGAGGAGCTTTCTGAGGAAATGACAACACTGCAAGCATCTGTCCAACCTGTGGAGTGTGCTGGCCAAACCAAGGGTTTGCTTGAAGAGAGTGTCCCACAACCGCAAAGATCTGAGAAAGTGACAAAAGATGCATCATTGGATGTTACAGTTTCAGACCCGCAAGCAGTTCCAGAACCTTCCAAGAAGCGCAAGAAGCGTAAAAATAAGAAGGGAAAGAAAATTCCGGCCCCGGAGGACCTGGAAACCTGCGAACCAGTCAGCGCACCTCTGGCAGACCAAAAAACTCCAGAAAACAGCAGTGTGGATCAAATAAACACAGAGGAAACCGACCGAAACTTGGACCAGGCTCCAGTCCAAGTCCAAGTTTCAGACCAAGTGTTTGCTTTTGAACAACCAGTGACTGCAGAACCTTCCAGAAAGCGCAGGAGACCTATGGAGATGGACACAACAGAATGTCCTCCCATCAAAAAACAGAGGATCTGTAAACCAGTCCTTGTAAGGACTCGTCTGGCCAAACGAAGGAGTGCAGTCAAGGCCAAACTTGAAGAGACAACAGACAAAACTGCCTTAGGACTGCCATGGACCTTTATCAGTGAGAATGACCCTGAAACAGAGGAAACAGTTGTGTCTGAACTTCTGAGAGAAGAAGCAGACGCTTCCAGTCAACCAGAGCCACCCAAAAAAGAAAAAATCTCCCTGTGGAGGAGATTCAAGAAGGCTCTCACACCTGCAAGATGGCGCAAGTACAAGAGCGACACTCCTGTGGTCATCCCAGATGAAAGATTGACAGACACTGCAGAGGCAGTTGAACATCTGCTTCAAAGTCCATCTGTGGATGATCAAGACAGTGACTCGCTCACCTCTCTGTCTACTGATTCTGGACTGACTGAAGAGGAAACGTCAGATGAAGAAGAAACTTCAGATGATGAGGACGAAACGTCAGATGAAGAAGAAAAAACTTCAGATGATGAGGAAGAAACTTCAGATGACCAGAGAGAAATGCCAGATGAAGAGGAAGATGAGTCTTCTCATGGTCAGAGGAATTCTGTGTGGAGAAGATTTAAAAAGGCTCTCACACCAGCAAGCAAACGCCAGTATAAAAATAGACTGGAAATCTAAATTTTAGACAAAACAAACTTGGGTTTTCTCCTGGTGCTCAGGTTCACCCTTAAAAAAAATCTTCCATCATTTATCTTTTTTTTTAATTTTTAAGAGATGAAGAACAAAACCTTTTTTTTTTGTTATTTGTGTTTGATCTTTTTGGATTTTCTTCTGGTGCTCAAGTTCGGGCTTAAAAAATGTATTATTAATATAACCTTTGTTTTATTGTTAAAAGATAAAGAAAAAAAACTTTTTTATTATTACTTGTGTTAAATCTGTGTGGGTTTTCTCCTGGTGCTCAGGTTCGCCCTAAAAAAAATCTTCATCATTATCATTTTTTTTTATTGTTAATAGATGAAGAACTAAGCCTTTTTTATGTTAAATCTGTTTGGGTTTTCTCCTGGTGCTCAGGTTTGCCCTTAAAAAAATGTAGTATTCATTTATTAATGTTGTGTTTTGTTAAAAGATAAAAAATAAAAGTTTTGTTTAATGTCTGTGGGGTTTTCTAATGGTGCTCAGGTTCACCCTAAAAATGTAATTATTATCAATGTTGTTGTGTTGTGTTTAAAGAGAAAAAAGGTTTAAAAAAAGTTTTGTTTTTCATTTGTTATTTAGGTTTACTATGAGTAAAAAAACGTTTAAAAAGACAAAAAGGACAGAAAAAAAACAGAGTGTGTGTGGTTATGATATGCTGGATGAATGAATGAATACATAAAGGAATGAATGAGTGAATGATGGTTTGAATGTGTAATGCAACCACAAGGGGGAACAATCCAGTGCCCACTTGTGCCGGTCCCAAGTCCGAATAAATGCAGAGGGTTGTGTGAGAGAAGAAATCAAACTGAACATGTGAATCACTGAAATGAGTTAATGTGTGTGTGCATACATGTACAGTACAGACACCTTCCTATTCATTTGGATGAGAAGGTGTTTCCAAACTTTTGGTCTGTACTATATATGTATGTACACACACATTAACTCATCGTGTGTGTACATACATATACATGTATGTACACAAATACATCTATGTGTGTACATACATATATACAATATGTACAGGTATATTAACACACACACACACACACGGCAAGGCACAGGGAGTGGATGAAGTCCACCTGGAGTACCCTCTGGTATTTCTCTAGTTTATCATGTTTCTTCTTCCTGATGTTCCCATCACTTGGTACTACCACATCCTCCACAACAGCTTTCCTCTGTTCTTTATCCACTGCAATATCAGTTTGGTTCACCATTACCATCCTGTGTGTATGTGGAAGTCCCACAGCATCTTTGCTCTGTCATTCTGTACCACTTTTGAAGCTGTTTGAGACTCTGACTTGGGGTTTGCAGTCTAGATTCTGCAAACATGTTTCTGTATATTATTCCAGCCACTTGGGTGGGTACGTTCTCTGACTGTGGTCGGAGGCCGCAAGGGAGATCTTCTTTCAGGGTTCACTTCCCCATTAGAACCCTCAGAGCCTCCAGATTGGGTTAAACAAAAAAAAGTCTAAGTTCTTTAAGATAAACTTTCAAAATTACTTTTTTTCTTGACTCCAAAAACGGCGACTGACTACGCGCCTATGCGCTCCACACACTCACCCCCCACCCCCCTTCCTGCATCATGCGAGATCAGACACCCTGGTTTCAGCACACACACACACTCATCTCACAACACATGCATTTCTCTATTCTTCAACAAATCTGATCACAGTTGCAGGGAAAGGCAGAAGTTGTTATCCGATCCGTACCGGTGGCATGTGCGAAATCCAGGAGGCATTACCCCATTACCGAGGTGCAAGACACATTTACATTTAAGTTATAACCAACAACAAATCTGGTACAATCTAACAAATCATGAAGCACTAAAAACAATCTCGGAACAGATGAACAAATATTGAAACACAAAAGCAAATCCGGGTGCGAATTACCAAATACCAAATTACAAAAAAAATCTCGGTACAAATGAAGAAATCTAAAAACACAACAACGAAAGTGGAGACACAGCCTTACAGAAAGGGAACGTCCTGAATTCCCAAAGTGACGTAATATAAAACTAATTGTGTATGATTTTTTACATTTATTCATTACCTTTTTTTATATGGACATTTTAAATAATTTTTTAAATTGCATTACTACATAAGAAATTACAAAAATGTTTAGCAAGGTAATGTTTTTGCATCACTTCCGGTATTAAGGGTATTCCTTTCCGTTTAGCTTGCAAAACACCACAGCAGAAGACGGAGAAAAAACTAACAAAAACAAGCAGCTGCTAACGGAAAGGGAATATTCTTCCTACCGGATGTGACGTGAAACTTTACCTTGCTAAACATTGCTGTCATTTTTATTGAAATAATACAATAAAAAAAGATTTTGGACTGTATCATGTATTTAAAATGTCCACATAAAGAAAACTAATAAATAACTTTAAAACATCATACACTATTGGTTTTATATTTAGTCCCTTTCTGTTAGAAGCCGTGTCTCCGCTTTCATTGTTGTGTTTCTGGTTTTGGTCATTTGTACCGGGGTTGTGTTTTTGTAATTTGGTTTCTGGTAATTTGTACCCGGATTTGATTTTGTGTTTCAGGACTCTGCAATGTGTTTCATGATTTGCTGTTGTGTTTCACGACTTGTTCATTTGTTCTAGGATTTGTTGTATTTGTATCTTAAATGTAAGCGTATCTTGCACCTCTCGGCCACCGTACCTAATTATTGTTGTTCAATGAATCAGTCAATCAAACTTTGTTTATTAAAAAAAAAAGCGCTTCTCATACATTGCACAACTTGAAGCACTTTAACATTTCAAACAAAAACACCACAATAACACACAAAAACACAATATTACTATAAAAACCCAACCCACCCTTCACCCTTCCCACTCGCCTCTGTTAAAACATACGACCCATGACCCCACATACAATGAATACTGATTAAAAGTAATTTCTAAAAGAAATGTAAGGCTTGGCTCTGCTGTGAGAAAACAGGATTTGAGAATTTGAGAATAAGATTAGATGCATAAAATGAAATTAAATACATAAAATAATATGTACTAAAAATAATAGAATAAATAAGCAGATAAGATCAATTAAAAGCAAAATTATAAAGGTGGGTCTTGAGCCTCTTCTTAAAAACCTCTACAGTTTCTGTGGCCCTGAGGTTCTCCGGCAGGCTGTTCCAGAGGCGAGGACCGTAATGGCAGAACGAAAGCGTTATGTATGCTGGTCAACACAATGGTTTAAATAAAGCATCAGTTCAGAGAGAAAGTTCACCTCTTACCGCTTGTTTTTGTCCAGATGATGAAGCTAACATTTCTTTTAAAGAAGCCAGTGCAGTGATATAGAACATTTAAGCTATGAGACCGGAACTTTTTTTTAGGCATTCATTATCACTGTTTATACCATGGTCCAGGTGAATACTGATTCTGATTCTCGATTCTGAGTGGCTGCAAGGTGTAAAAAGTGATGTACCACAGGATAACCGCAGAGTGAAAAAAGACGTTCCGATCACCTAGCTTAAATATTTTCAGACTCTGCGGCGGCTTCTTTAAAACAACCTTTTACTTCATCATTTGGACAAAAACAAGCGGTAAGAGGTGAACTTTCTCTCTGAACTGATGCTTTATTCAACCCATCGGAAAGATCAGCATATATTTATATATATCGCTTTATATCGCAGAGTCTTGACTGCAGCGATACACCATGTAACAGTTTGGAGCCAGATTCCAACTCAGACCAGGAGCTCGTGGCTCGTCATTGTAGGTCCTACATCACATCTAAAAGCTTTTTCAAACGGCGTTTATTCATCTGCTCCTCTTTCACAATGACTTGAAAGAAGACTCATAAAGAGGCTCCTGAAAGCCTTACTAGTGTTATTTGGCTTAAAAATAATTATTAATAAGAACTTCAGGACAACTGCATGAAGCTAAATGCTTCTCTCTGAAACACTGATTTGTTTTATTTTTATCTTCTGATTAACAAGCAAAAGTTCTTGACTGAGAGTTTTTGGAGTTTCCGTTGAAGTCTTTGGTCTTACTTGACTTTAGAATTGACAAACTGACAGAAATCTTTAAAAACAGAAAGGTTCTTTGGCTTTGGCTTTTAAAAATGGGGTTTAAGGTCTGGAAGAGACCAGTATGTGTCGCAGAAGGACGTGATCTACCTGCAGTTTTCAGGAAATCTGCATGGCTGCATTTCGCCTGTCTTCTCTCCTGCAGCCGCATGGATGGATGGGCGGTTCCAAAATCTTTCCAGAAGTTTGGTTTTCATTTCACAAATGCAGCTTAGTGTTTCCATCTCCAAAATGACTGAAATGCTTCCAGTAGCTGCTGTTTCCCCACGTGCGTGCTTTTCAATCCAACTCTTTGCGCGTTTACCTGGACTGTACCACTACGGTCATCCCCCCCTTCCAAATCTCAAGTAATGGTACAAGCCTCTGCTGTACCGTTGGATAAGTGCTTTGGTTCTCCTCGGTAGGAGTCGGCTCTTTCATCCGCAATGAAAGACACAATGACATCTAATGACGTCATCTGTGATGAAACACACAATGATGTCATTTGACGTCATTTGATGTAATTACATCATCAAATGACATCACTGGGCAGTGGCCTAAAAGTTCCTAAATATGGGTCAAGAGTCCTGTTTCAGAACTCAACAGAGACTCAAAGATCTCAAGAGATTTCACACATAGTGGTTTTAAATCGGTTCTCACATTTACATTTTCACTTCATTTCATTTTTTCATTTACGACTTACACCTCAGAAACATGAAAAAAAAGGGCAAATCGACTAAACCTGTGGCCTCTGAAACCAAACCTCCAGCGGTTCCACAAGTTCAGAAAATGTCTGATGAGGAAAAACCAAAAGGCCCGTCTGTCAAAAAGGATTTGTCTGCTCTGATCCGAGAACGGGACCTTTTACTGAATAAACTGTATGAAAGGAATGAGCAGTTATCTGAACTGAAACAGAGAAGAATTGCCACTGAGGAGAGCTGTGTCCTGCACTGGGAGTTGCTGCAAGACATGGAAGTGGCCTTGGAAGAAAAACGCCGACTCAGACAAAGACGTGAAAAAGAACTCCAACATTGCAAACGGTTGATGAAGGCAAAAGCCCAAAAAGTCAAGCAGGATCTGGAGGAACAGGCCAGCTTCAAGCAGCAACTGTGTACAAAATTGCAGTTGGAGATGACACTGGCAAACCAACTTGAGTCCCAGGTGGCAGAGCTTTCTGAGGAAATGACAACACTGCAAGCATCTGTCCAACCTGTGGAGTGTGCTGGCCAAACCGAGGGTTTGCTTGAAGAGAGTGACCCACAACCGCAAAGATCTGAGAATGTGACAAAAGATGCATCATTGGATGTTACAGTTTCAGACCCACAAGCAGTTCCAGAACCTTCCAAGAAGCGCAAGAAGCGTAAAAATAAGAAGGGAAGGAAAATTCCTGCCCTGGAGGAACTGGAAACCTGCGAACCAGTCAGCGCACCTCTGGCTGACCAAAGAACTCCAGAAAACATCAGTCTGGATCAAATAAACACAGAGGAAACCAACTCAACAGCAGCAGAGTGCTTTCCCCAAGAGACTGCCACAGAATCTAGGGAAAATGTTGCTGAGGAGCTTTCTGAGGAAATGACAACACTGCAAGCATCTGTCCAACCTGTGGAGTGTGCTGGCCAAACCGAGGGTTTGCTTGAAGAGAGTGTCCCACAACCGCAAAGATCTGAGAAAGTGACAAAAGATGCATCATTGGATGTTACAGTTTCAGACCCACAAGCAGTTCCAGAACCTTCCAAGAAGCGCAAGAAGCGTAAAAATAAGAAGGGAAAGAAAATTCCGGCCCCGGAGGAACTGGAAACCTGCGAACCAGTCAGCGCACCTCTGGCAGACCAAAAAACTCCAGAAAACAGCAGTGTGGATCACATAAACACAGAGGAAACCGAACGAAACTTGGACCAGGCTCCAGTCCAAGTCCAAGTTTCAGACCAAGTGTTTGCTTCTGAACAACCAGTGACTGCAGAACCTTCCAGAAAGCGCAGGAGACCTATGGAGATGGACACAACAGAATGTCCTCCCATCAAAAAACAGAGGATCTGTAAACCAGTCCTTGTAAGGACTCGTCTGGCCAAACGAAGGAGTGCAGTCAAGGCCAAACTTGAGGAGACAACAGACAAAACTGCCTTAGGACTGCCATGGACCTTTATCAGTGAGAATGACCCTGAAACAGAGGAAACAGTTGTGTCTGAACTTCTGAGAGAAGAAGCAGACGCTTCCAGTCAACCAGAGCCACTCAAAAAAGAAAAAATCTCCCTGTGGAGGAGATTCAAGAAGGCTCTCACACCTGCAAGATGGCGCAAGTACAAGAGCGACACTCCTGTGGTCATCCCAGATGAAAGATTGACAGACACTGCAGAGGCAGTTGAACATCTGCTTCAAAGTCCATCTGTGGATGATCAAGACAGTGACTCGCTCACCTCTCTGTCTACTGATTCTGGACTGACTGAAGAGGATACGTCAGATGAAGAAGAAACTTCAGATGATGAGGACGAAACGTCAGATGAAGAAGAAAAAACTTCAGATGATGAGGAAGAAACTTCAGATGACCAGAGAGAAATGCCAGATGAAGAGGAAGATGAGTCTTCTCATGGTCACAGGAATTCTGTGTGGAGAAGATTTAAAAAGGCTCTCACACCAGCAAGCAAACGCCAGTATAAAAATAGACTGGAAATATAAATTTTAGACAAAACAAACTTAGGTTTTCTCCTGGTGCTCAGGTTCGCCGTTAAAAAAAATCTTCATAATTTATCTTTTATTTTTAAGAGATGAAGAACAAAACCTTTTTTTTTTTATTTGTGTTTGATCTTTTGGGATTTTCTTCTGGTGCTCAAGTTGGGGCTTAAAAAATGTATTATTAATATAACCTTTGTTTTATTGTTAAAAGATAAAGAAAAAAGCCTTTTTTTTTATAACTTGTGTTAAATATGTGTGGGTTTTCTCCTGGTGCTCAGGTTCGCCCTTAAAAAAATCTTCATCATTATCATTTTTTTTTTATTGTTAATAGATGAAAGACTAAGCCTTTTTATGTTAAATCTGTTTGGGTTTTCTCCTGGTGCTCAGGTTTGCCCTTAAAAAAATGTAGTATTCATTTATTAATGTTGTGTTTTGTTAAAAGATAAAAAATAAAAAATAAAAGTTTTTTTTAATGTCTGTGGGGTTTTCTAATGGTGCTCAGGTTCACCCTAAAAATGTAATTATTATCAATGTTGTTGTGTTTTGTTAAAAGAGAAAAAAGTTTTAAAAAAAAGTTTTGTTTTTCTTTTGTTATTTAGGTTTACTATGAGTAAAAAAAACGTTTAAAAAAGACAAAAAGGACAGAAAAGAAAAAATAAACAGAGTGTGTGTGGTTATGATACGCTGGATGAATGAATGAATACATAAAGGAATGAATGAATGAATGATGGTTTGAATGTGTAATGCAACCACAAGGGGGAACAATCCAGTGCCCACTTGTGCCGGTCCCAAGTCCGGATAAATGCAGAGGGTTGTGTGAGAGAAGAAATCAAACTGAACATGTGAATCACGGAAATGAGTTAATGTGTGTGTGTGTGTGTCTGTGTGTGTGTGCATACATGTACAGTACAGAAACCTTCCTATTCATTTGGATGAGAAGGTGTTTCCAAACTTTTGGTCTGTACTATATATGTATGTACACACACATTAACTCATCGTGTGTGTACATACATATACATGTATGTGTCATGGTTTAGCTGACTTAGCCGACCCAAGTGCTGGAACCCGTAAGGAAACTCGACAGGCACTGAGGTGAGTAGAAAAGGGTTTAATTTTAACTGCAGGAATAATATTGAGTCCCAGGTTCTTCTGTGAAGGCCAGAGGTGTTGGTTGGAGGGTCTTGGCGGCGACAACCGTATGATCCGTGATGGTAGCCAGGAGGGCGATGGAGCGAGAGGTGGACAGCAACCAGTGGAGTAACTCGTGAGGGCGAGATCCTGGAGTGACACAAGACAAGGTAATTAGTCGAGGACAAAGGCATGAACAAGAATCTAGATGAGGCCAGGAGATGCACCGTGGGAGTACAACGAACTAGCGTTGATTACAGGTCCGAGGTCTCCTTAAGAGTCTGCCGGCTGACGAGGTTGAGGAGGCGCAGCTGGAGGTACCAGGTGTAGCTGATGAGGGGGAGGAATTTGCCAGAGGCACCGTAACAGTACCCCCCCCACAACGACCGCCTCCAGGCGGTCCAGGGCGACGATCAGGATGGGCGGAAAAAAAATCGTCAATGAGAGAGCGGTCCAGTATCAGGGAGCGGGAGACCCACGACCGCTCCTCCGGGCCGTAACCCTCCCAATCGACCAGATACTGGAAACCGCGGCCCCTGCGCCGCACGTCCAAAATCCGACTAGCCGTGAAGGCCGGGGCCCCGTCGATGAGCCGGGCGGGCGGTGGGGAAGCGGACGGCGGGCAAAGGGAGCTCTGGCGGACAGGCTTGACTTGGGAAACATGAAAGGAAGGATGCACTTTGAGGGCGGCAGGCAACTTGAGGCGGACACAGGTGGGGTTAATAACTCGCTCAATGACATAGGGTCCAATGTAGCGTGGAGCCAACTTACGGGAAGTGGCCTGGAGGGGGATGTTCCTTGAGGAAAGCCACACCTGCTGACCAGGTTGATAGGAGGGACTCACCACCCTGTGACGGTTGGCGATCTGGCAGTTGCTCTCCTTGGTGCGGAGGAGAGCCGCCCTAGCCTGGCGCCAAACGTCCTGACACCGTTGAAGATGGAGTTGGACAGAGGGCACTGCCAGATCGAGCTCCTGAGAAGGAAACAAGGGTGGTGAGTATCCCAAAGAGGCTTCAAAGGGTGACATACCCGTAGCAGCAGATGGGTGATTGTTATGGGCGTATTCAATCCAGATGAGATGGTCCGACCAGTCACCCTGGTTTTGGGCCGCCAAACAACGCAGAGCGGCCTCCAGCTCCTGATTGGCCCTTTCGGCCTGGCCGTTGGATTGGGGGTGATACCCCGATGAGAGGCTGATGGAGGCTCCGAGGGCGGAGCAGAAGGCCTTCCAAACCTGCGATATAAATTGCGGCCCACGGTCGGACACGATGTCGGTAGGTATTCCATGATGCCGGAAAACATGATTAACCAGGATGTTGGCTGTTTCGGTGGCTGTGGGCAGTTGAGCGAGGGGAATGAAGTGAGCTGCTTTAGAAAAGCGGTCGACAACAGTGAAGATGACAGTGAAACCCTGAGAAGGAGGCAGTCCAGTGACAAAATCAACGGCTATGTGGGACCAAGGTCGACCGGGTGTGGGAAGCGGATGCAGATGACCAGCAGGCGGTGAGTTGGATGAGTTAGCTCTAGCACAGGTAGTACAGGCTGCGACGTAAGCACGCACGTCGTCCTCCATGGAGGGCCAATAGAAGCGTCGTTTGAGAAGCGTGAGTGTACGATGAACCCCACCGTGGTAGGCGATTTTTGATGAATGCCCCCAGGTGATGACGTCAGACCTGAGGTTATCGGGAACGAACAAAGTTCCTGGGGGACAATTGATGGTGGCCGGCTTCTCACCTTGGGCCTGTTGCACCCTCGTCTCGATATCCCACGTGAGGTTGCCCACGAAAAGGGAGTCTGGAATGATGGAAGGCGTAAAGCTCCCCTCCGTGGTGTTATATTTTCGTGACAGGGCGTCAGGTTTGCCATTCTTACTGCCAGGACGGTAGGTGATTGTAAAGCAGAACCTGTCAAAAAATAAACACCAGCGGGCTTGTCTAGAATTTAGTCTCTTAGCCGACCGCAGGTAGGCCAGATTCTTGTGGTCTGTCCACACAATGAATGGTTGTTCAGCCCCCTCCAACCAGTGTCTCCATTCCTCCAAAGCCAGTTTTATGGCCAACAATTCTCTGTTGCCAACGTCATAGTTCCGTTCCGCGGGACTGAGTTTCCTGGAGAAATAAGCACAGGGTTTGAGCTTGCTGGATGGAGATTCACGCTGGGACAGCACGGCTCCCACCCCAGAATCAGAGGCATCAACCTCAACAATGAACTGCTTGTGTGTATCCGGTTGTATGAGGATGGGGGCGGATGTGAACAGTTCTTTGAGTTTCCGGAAGGCAGAGTCTGCTGCGGGGTTCCAAACATAAGGCACTTTAACGGAGGTGAGCTGAGTGAGAGGAGCAGCGATGCTGCTGTAGTTCCTTATGAACCTTCTATAAAAGTTTGCAAAGCCCAAAAACTGCTGAAGCTTTTTACGTGACACAGGAATCTCCCATTCAGAAACGGCCTGGATTTTAGAGGGGTCGGGTCTGATTTTGCCAGCCTCGATGATGTAACCCAAAAAAGAGACAGAATCTACATGAAACTCGCATTTTTCTGCCTTAACGAAAAGTTTGTTTTCCAACAAACGCTCGAGGACTAAACGAACATGGTGGCGATGTTCGGCGGCGTTGCAGGAGTAAACGAGAATATCATCCAAGTAGATGAAAACAAAGCGATTGAGGAAATCGCGCAGGACGTCATTAACTAGACGCTGAAACACGGCAGGGGCGTTGGTGAGGCAGAAGGGCATGACGAGATATTCTTAATGTCCGAGGGGGTTATTAAAGGCGGTTTTCCATTCTTCCCCCTCTCGGACCCTTACGAGATGGTAAGCATTGCGAAGTTCCAACTAGGAGAAAATGTTGGCCCCCTGGACAGAGTCGAAGACAGAATTAATAAGAGGAAGGGAATATTTATCTTTAACCGTTATTTGGTTGAGCTCGCGGTAGTCGATGCAAGGTCTCAGGGTCTTATCCTTTTTCTCAACGAAAAAGAACCCTGCACCGACTGGAGATGATGAGGGTCGGATGTGACCAAGTGAGAGCGCTTCCTGTATGTAACTCTCCATGGAGAGTTTTTCAGGACCCGAAAGATTGAATAATCTCCCTTTGGGGAGGGAGGCTCCACTGAGGAGCTCAATGGCGCAATCATAAGGCCTATGAGGTGGTAAAGCACAAGCCTTCGATTTACTGAACACGGTTTAAGGTCATGATAGCATGATGGTACCCTTGACAAATCAATATCCTCATTTTCTGGCGGATTAGCAATAGTAGAGGAAGGAATAGCAGAGTGCAGACAATTGGCCATGCAATACGTACTCCAGTTGATAATCCGAGAATTAGTCCAGTCGATTTGGTGGTTATGGAAACGTAACCAAGAATACCCCAAAATGACAGGGGTTTGGGGGGAGTCAGTAATAAAAAACTGATGATATTCGCGGTGATTGCCAGAAGAAATTAGCTGGATGGGTTCAGTACGTGAGGTGATCTTAGATAATTGTTTATCCCCCAAACCAGCTGCCTTAATAGGAGTGTCGAGGGTTTCAACTGGTAGTCTAAGTTGACGAGCGAGGTTAGCATCAATAAGGCTGTGTTCAGCACCCGAATCAATAAGGGCGTTGAATTCATGGACTTGGTTAAAACTAGAAAACTTGAAGGGTATGAAAAGGAAGGGCTTAACGGAACCTTCGGCCAAGTCCCCTCGTGACCTGTCACTTAGCGAGGGGATGGGGGAGATTAATCGTTTTGGACATTGTGAGACGATGTGGCTGGCGTCTCCGCAGTAAAAACATAAACCATTAGAACGGCGTTTAAGCCTTTCTTCAGGGGAAAGCTTGGAATGTCCTATCTGCATAGGTTCATCAGAATGGGGACTAGGGGCGCTGGTGCCAGCAGGCGCTGGTTGTGAAACCAGATGAGGACGGGGAAAAAAGGCGGGAGAAGATCTGCGAGGAGTGAAACTTCGTTTGGTCTGGCGCTCACGAAGCCGAATATCCGATCGGAGAGCTGCTGACACTAGTTCTTCAAAATTATCCGCTTCAGGTTGGGTACATAGATGATCCTTAATCCCCTCGTTAAGAGACTGATAAAAAATTCCCTTGAGGGCTATGTCTGGCCAGCCTGCTTCTACTGCCAAAATGCGGAAGTCAACGATATGGTCACTCACCGAACGGTTACGCTGCTTGAGGCTGAGTAACCGCCGGGTCGCTTCTTCCTGTTTGCGCGGCTGGTCAAAAACAAGCCGAAACTCACCAATGAACCGGTCGAAAGGGAGATGAGTGAGGGGATTAGAGGCTAGGAAGGCCTGGGCCCACTGGAGAGCTTTACTGCGAAGAGAGTTGACAATGAGAGAGATTTTATGCTGATCGGACTGATAGTACCTGGGTGCCTGAAGGAATAGGAGCCGGCATTGTAGCAAAAAGCCGCTGCAGGCTTCAACATCTCCGTGGAACGGCTCCGGTTGCAGGCGGATGTTTTCATCTGACGGAGAGGAAGTGATGGCCAGAGTGTTGCCGGAAGCAGGAGGTGAAACAGAGGCTGTAGGATTTGAGGTTTGATCAGTTAAATTGGTAATAGTCCGAGTAAGATCCTTGACATGGGAGACCAGATCCTCCTGAACAGACGTAATGCGGGTGAGTGCGTTGGAGTGGAGTCCCAAAAAGATACCTTGTTGTTTTACGGCATGTCGGAGGCCCTCCGGGTCAGCTGGGTCGGGAGTTAGGCTAGTTCGTTCTGTCATGGTTTAGCTGACTTAGCCGACCCAAGTGCTGGAACCCGTAAGGAAACTCGACAGGCACTGAGTTGAGTAGAAAAGGGTTTAATTTTAACTGCAGGAATAATATTGAGTCCCAGGTTCTTCTGTGAAGGCCAGAGGTGTTGGTTGGAGGGTCTTGGCGGCGACAACCGTATGATCCGTGATGGTAGCCAGGAGGGCGATGGAGCGAGAGGTGGACAGCAACCAGTGGAGTAACTCGTGAGGGCGAGATCCTGGAGTGACACAAGACAAGGTAATTAGTCGAGGACAAAGGCATGAACAATAATCTAGATGAGGCCAGGAGATGCACCGTGGGAGTAAACGAACTAGCGTTGATTACAGGTCCGAGGTCTCCTTAAGAGTCTGCCGGCTGACGAGGTTGAGGAGGCGCAGCTGGAGGTACCAGGTGTAGCTGATGAGGGGGAGGAATCTGCCAGAGGCACCGTAACAGTATGTACACAAATACATCTATATGTGTACATACATATATACAATATGTACAGGTATATTAACACACACACGCAGCAAGGCACAGGGAGTGGATGAAGTCCACCTGGAGTACCCTCTGGTATTTCTCTAGTTTATCATGTTTCTTCTTCCTGATGTTCCCATCACTTGGTACTACCACATCCTCCACAACAGCTTTCCTCTGTTCTTTATCCACTGCAATGTCAGTTTGGTTCACCATTACCATCCTGTGTGTATGTGGAAGTCCCACAGCATCTTTGCTCTCTCATTCTGTACCACTTTTGAAGCTGTTTGAGACTCTGACTTGGGGTTTGCAGTCTAGATTCTGCAAACATGTTTCTGTATATTATTCCAGCCACTTGATTGTGTGTGCTTTCCCTGCCAGCATCTTACACCCTGCAATTATGTGCTGGATTGTTCCAGGTGCCTCTTTGCATAGCCTACACCTTGGGTCTTGTCTGGTGTGGTAGATCTGAGCCTCTATTGCTCTGGTGCTCAGGGCTTGTTCCTGAGCTGCCAGGATGAGTGCTTCAGTGCTGTCCTGTAGGCCATTCCTTTCTAGCCATTGGTAGGACTTCTCAATATCAGCCACTTCAGTTATGGTCCGGTGGTACATCCCATGCAGGGGTTTGTTCCCCCATGACGATCTGTCCTCCAGCACAGCATCCTCTGCACTCCATTGCCTGAGACATTAATTGAGCACACTGTCAGTTGGGGCCTTGTCCTTGATGTTTTCATGCATCTTGAATGTTTCATCCAGGATAGTGGCTTCCATGCTAACTAGTCCTCGCCCTCCTTCCTTATGGCTAGCATCCAGTCTCTTGAGATGGAACCCTCCATGTTGGAGAGGAGCTTTCGCGTCTTAACATCTGTGGCCTGTATCTCTTCCTTTGGCCATCTTATTATTCTTGCAGGGTATCTGATAACTGACAGCGTGTAACAGTTTACTGCCAGGGTCTTGTTCTTGCCATTGATTTGGCTTCTGAGGATTTGCCTTACTCGTTGGAGGTATTTGGCTGTTACGACTTTCCTTGTTGCCGGCTCCAGGTTGCCATTTTTCTGTGGCGTTCCAAGGTACTTGTAACTGTCCTCAATGTCTGCTATTGTTCTTTCTATGTTGAATTTGTCCATAGTAAGTCCTGTTGACTATTTGGCTGAGGGTGTAAAGTCCAATCCAGAACAGTATAGTGGGGACAGAGCGTCGCCTCGGTACGTGCCATATTGGATTAACACTTCTGCAAGAGTCTTACCACTGGCTTCAAGGGTCAAAAAGAAACAAAAAGTTGTGTCAATGGCTGCAATGTGCCTGCTTTGTGCTGCAGATCTTTTCAAAAGCAGGTTGCAAGTTTGTTCCTGCAACTCTCAGGTCATGCTCAATATTGAGCCTAGCTCTGTTCTTTGTTTTCAAAGTGGCAACAGTAGAAAATCTCACAAAGATAGGACGTAATATGGATACAGTATGTCCACAGCCTTCTACCCCATTAAATGGTAAATGGCGTATACTTGTATAGCGCCTTTCTTCCTACAAGGACAAAGCGCTTTACAGTCACAGACCCATTCACCCAGTCACACACACATTCACTCACACATTCACACACTGGTGGCGGCTCCGCTGCCAAACACAGGCGCCCGCCTACCACCAGAGGCAAGGTGGGGTTCAGTGTCTTGCCCAAGACACTTCGACTCATGGGCGTGCAAGGCGGGAATCGAACCTGCAACCTTACAATCATGGGACGACCGCCCTAACGCTGCACCATGGCCGCCATTAGAAGATGCTCCCTCACCACACCCAGCAGAATTCAGGGAGTGTCTGTGCTGTAAACTTCATCCTCAGGGTGGAGTCTGACGTGATTTCAATGAACTGATCCTCCTCAGTAGAGCTCAAATTAGCTGCTGCAGTGTTAAATGGATCTCTCAGCCAAATATTGAGCACTGTTGTCTGGGAAATATTTGAGAAAAAATCCTGGCAGGGAAAACATGTAAAGAGTGAATAATCCTTTATGCAAAGTATAAATAAATTGAATAAAGGAACATTCATTTTGTATGTTCTCAAACTGTGGGGCCCTCCTCCCTTGGGTGGGTACATTCTCTGACTGTGGTCGGAGGCCGCAAGGAAGATCTTCCTTCAGGGTTCACTTCCCCATTAGAACCCTGAGAGCCTCCAGATTGGGTTAAACAAAAAAAAGTCTCAGTTCTTTAAGATAAACTTTCTTAGTTACTTTTTTTCTTGACTTCAAAAACGGCGACTGACTGTGCGTCTATGCGCTCCACACACTCACCCCCCCTTCCTGCAGCGTGCAAGATCAGACACCCTGGTTTCAGCACACACACACACACTCATCTCACAACACATGCATTTCTCTATTCTTCAACAAATCTGATCACAGTTGCAGGGAAAGGCAGAAGTTGGTATCCAATCCCTACCGGTGGCGTGTGCGAAATCCAGGCGGCATTACCGCTTTACCGAGGCGCCAGACACATTTACATTTAAGTTATAACCAACAACAAATCTGGTACAATCTAACAAATCATGAAGCACTAAAAACAATCTCGGAACAGATGAACAAATACTGAAACACAAAGGATGCGAATTACCAAATACCAAATTACAAAAACAACCTCGGTACAAATGAAGAAATCTAGAAACACAACAACGAAAGTGGAGACACAGCTTCTTACAGAAAGGAAATGTCCTGAATCCCGAAAGTGACGTAATATAAAACTAATTGTGTATGATTTTTTACATTTATTTATTACCTTTTTTTATATGGACATTTTAAATAATTGAGACAATCCAAAAGCATTTTTTAAATTGTATTACTACATAAGAAAATACAAAAATGTTTAGCAAGGTAATGTTTTTGCATCACTTCCGGTATTAAGGGTATTCCTTTCCGTTTAGCTTGCAAAACACCACAGCAGAAGACAAAGAAAAAATTAACAAAAACGAGCAGCTGCTAACGGAAAGGGAATATTCTTACTACCGGATGTGACGTGAAACTTTACCTTGCTAAACATTGCTGTCATTTTTATTGAAATAATACCAAAAAAAAAATTATTTTAGACTGTTTCATGTATTTAAAATGTCCACATAAAGAAAACTAATAATGACTTTAAAACATCATACACTATTGGTTTTATATTTTGTCCCTTTCTGTTAGAAGGCGTGTCTCTGCTTTCATTGTTGTGTTTCTGGTTTTGGTCATTTGTAACGAGGTTGTGTTTTTGTAATGTGGTATTTGGTATTTGCACCCGGATTAGATTTTGTGTTTCAGGACTGTAATGTGATTCGTGATTAGTTGTTGTGTTTCATGATTTGCTGTTGTGTATAATGATTTGCTGTTGTGTTTCATGATTTGCTGTTGTGTTTCCTGATTTGCTGTTGTGTTTCCTGATTAGTTCATTTGTTCTGGGATTTGTTGTTGTTGTGTCTTAAATGTAAGCATGTCTTGCACCTCTCGACCACCGTACATAATTATTGTTGTTCAATGAATCGGTCAATCAAACTTTTTTTATTACAAAAAAAAAGGCTTGTCATACATTGCACAACACACGAACGACAACCGCGACAACCGCGGTAACAACCACTAACTAAGCTGGCAAGTCCTGGCAGAAATGATCCCCACTACAAACACTGAAGCTAAAATCATGACAAAATACTAAAATTACAGACATAAGTTTTATACAAAAACATAAAATTTAGAATAACATTAGATGCATTAAATGAAATTAAATACATAAAATAATATGTACTAAAACTAATAGAATAAATAAGCAGATAAGATCAACTAAAAGTGAAATTAAAAAAGTGGGTCTTGAGCCCCTTCATAAAAACCTCTACAGTCTCTGTGGCCCTGAGACGGGGACAGTAATGGCAGAACGAAGCCTCACCATAAGTTTTGTAGAAGTTGTAAGTTTGAAAGAGACTTCGTGGGTAAACCAGAGCGCAGACCTCCTAAATATTATTCATCTTTTATTTCTGATTTTTCTGAACTGCTTTCTTTAGTATACATAGATTTTAGAAAAATTATGATTTTAAGTGTGTTAGGAGTGATTAGAAACAGAATAGTTAGAAACTCCCTTTACATTTTATTAAACTAACTTTTACCTTTTATCACATTAATGGCTTAACCTCGATTCACTATGTATTATCATCTCAAAATTATGTTACACTCCAAACAGAGCACAACCAAGACTATTGTCTCGCAAACATTCCTTTAACATCCTCCCTTTTCCTCTTTGTGTGTTCTGGTGTAGGCGTTCTTGCAAATGTCTCTGATAACCTCAGAGAGATCTGACACTTTAGGTGCTCTGACCTTCGAGCATCTAGTCTGCAACAGTCTGTGGGTGGGTTTTTCACACCATGATCCATCGAATGAGGTTCTTAATATGCAAATGCAAGGTATATATGCCAGGCCTTTTGCTGAACCCCTTTGTTCGGACTTTGAATGCACCGTGTTCATCTGTCTGTAACCCTGCGTACAAATCTGTGGTCTTTGTGCGGAGTAAATCTACAAAAGATCAGTTTTGTCTCTGAGTCTTTATTCATTATTTCTGTGTGCAAGAAACTGACGGGGTTACGAACTAATACAATACAGTCCTTTCTAGAGAATCCAGTTTCTTCACAAAGTGATTATAACTTACACGTTGATAATCCTTTAGAAACGTATGTCCGTGATTTTGGGAACATTTTAACAGCTATGAATTTTGTTCAGCATGTGAACGTGCCCACCCACAACAGAGGTCACTCTCTGGATCTCATTATCACTCACGGCCTGAAGGCGTCAGTGATATCTGTTGTGGATGTGGGCATGTCTCATCATTCATGTGTGTTTCTTAAAGTTCATGACTGCATAATTGAGAAGCTCACTGAGAGAACCTTTACAACGCGATCTACATCGTGAAGTGGCTGCAAACTTCATCTCACATTTGGAAAATCAGCAATCTGACAAGGCAGAACACAGGACTGGACTCAGATGCAGAGCTTAAGGGTTTAATTTCTTGAATCAAGAGAGAAGCTAGCTTTGGCAGGTGAAAGCACATGACAAACAGGCACAGGACAAAGGGAAACACAGGCTATAAATACATGAGGAGGGGAGGCACAGGTGGGAATGATCAGGGATGATGAGGCAGACACAGGTGTGGGGAGCAGACACAGCAGGAAGGGGAAGGTCTGGAACGAGAGGTAGGTTAGACTTTCAAAACAAAACAGGAACCCCACACGAGACAACAGGAAACTTGACGAGACATGACAGAACCCCCCCCTTAAGGACCGACTCCTGACGGTCCAGGAGCCCCAGACCTAAAGAAATCCGTCAGGAGCGACTTGTCCACAATAAAGCGTTCCGGAATCCACTGTCGCTCCTCCGGCCCGTATCCCTTCCAGTCCACCAGAAACTGGCGACCCCGGCCCCGCTTCCGGACAGCCAGAATCTTCTCCACCGTGTACACCGGACCACCCCCCACCATTCTGGGCGGAGGGGGTGGCTCCGAGGGAGGCATCAGGGAACTGTCCACCACCGGCTTCACCTTGCTGACATGGAATGTGGGATGGACCCGGAGGGACCGGGGCAGCCGAAGACGGACCGCTGCTGGGTTGATGACCTTGGAGACAGGAAACGGACCCACGAACCTTGGAGCCAATTTCCGACTTGGAACGTGCAGGTTGAGGTCCTTGGTCGAGAGCCAGACCTTCTGACCGGGACGGTAGGTGGGAGCGGGACGCCTTCGGCGGTCAGCGGCTGCCTTGACCCTGTCCTGTTGCCGAACCAGGACCTGCCGGGCAGCCTCCCAGATGCGACGGCAGCGGCGGACCAGGGCGTGGACCGACGGAACTGCAACATCGGGTTCCAAGGCTGCAAACAGGGGTGGCTCGTAACCGAAGACACACTTGAAGGGCGAGATGCCGGTAGCTGAGGTGGGCAGGGTGTTGTGCGCATACTCAACCCAGATCAAGTGCCTGCTCCATGTTGAGGGGTTCTGAGAGACCAAGCACCGGAGGCCGGTTTCCAGCTGTTGATTGAGACGTTCAGTCTGGCCATTGGATTCGGGATGGTAACCCGAGGTCAAGCTGACCGTGGCACCGATGAGCCGGCAGAACTCCTTCCAGAACCGGGACACGAATTGAGGTCCCCGGTCTGACACAATGTCCTTCGGGAAACCGTGGTACCTCACAATTTGGTTCATGATGATCTCTGCCGTGCCTTTAGCTGAAGGCAGTCTAGGCAGGGCGATGAACCTGACCATCTTTGAGAACCTGTCCACGACCGTAAGAACAGTTGTGTGACCACGTGAGACAGGAAGGCCGGTGACGAAGTCCATGGAGATGTCCGCCCACGGTCTGGAAGGTACAGGAAGGGGTTGTAGGAGCCCCATGCGACGACTGGTGGAAGACTTGTTCCTGGCACAGACTGAACAGGCAGAAACGTACTCCCGGACCTCCGGCTCCATGCGAGGCCACCAGAACCTCCGAGAGATGGCGTGCATGGTCCGCCTAACTCCCGGATGACAGGAAAGCAGTGAGGTGTGGGCCCAGTGGATCACCCTAGAGCGCAGTGTCGGGGGTACAAATAGGCGATTCCTTGGGCAACCACTGGGCGTTTGCACCCCACTGTTAGCCTGCATTACCTCAGATTCTATCTGCCAAGACACCGCTCCAACCACACAAGTCAGTGGAAGAATAGGTTCAGGTTCTTTGGCAACAGGCGCGGGGTCGAACTGACGAGACAGGGCATCCGGCTTCACGTTCTTGGACCCCGGCCTGTAAGAAAGGGAAAAAGAAAAACGATCAAAAAAGAGTCTCCATCGGGCCTGGCGAGCATTAAGTCTCTTGGCAGTCCTGATATACTCAAGGTTTCTATGATCGGTCCAGACAATGAAAGGGTGCTCCGCACCCTCCAGCCAGTGCCGCCACTCCTCCAGAGCCACCTTGACCGCCAACAGCTCCCGGTTGCCGATGTCGTAGTTGCGTTCAGCCTGCGAGAGGCGCCGGGACAGGAACGCACAGGGATGGACCTTCCCATCCAGCTCCGACCGCTGTGATAGGACGGCCCCCAACCCTTCATTGGAGGCGTCAACCTCCACGATGAACTGACGGTGTGGATCAGGCATAATGAGCAGTGGAGCTGATGTGAAGCGGCGTTTCAACGCCCGGAAAGCGGTCTCAGCCGCAGGCGTCCACCGGTACTGCACCCGTGGGGACGTGAGGGCATGGAGGGGTGCTGCAATGGAGCTAAAACCCCGGATAAAGCGTCTATAAAAGTTCGCAAAGCCTAGGAACTGCTGCAGCTTCTTTCGGCTGTCAGGTGTCGGCCAGTCCCTGACTGCGCTGACCTTGGCTGGATCCATCTTTACCGCCCCTGCTGACACAACAAAACCTAGGAAGGTGACGGTGGAAACGTGGAACTCACTCTTTTCGGCTTTGACGTAAAGGTGGTTATCTAGAAGTCGCTGGAGGACTGCGGAGACATGGGAGACATGAGAGTCCAGGTCCGGGGAGTAAATCAAGATGTCATCCAAATAAACATACACAAAATGATCCAAGAAGTCCCTGAGGACATCATTGATCATGGCCTGGAAAATGGCGGGGGCGTTAGTGAGTCCAAAGGGCATGACCAGGTATTCATAGTGGCCTCTTGGGGTGTTGAACCCTGTTTTCCACTCGTCCCCCTCTCTGATCCTGACCAAATGATAGGCGTTACGGAGATCGAGCTTAGTAAACACCCTGGCCTGCTGGAGCTGGTCGAAAACAGAGGACATGAGCGGCAACGGATATCTGTTTTTGACGGTTATGTTGTTGAGCGCGCTGTAATCTATGCAGGGTCGAAGGGTCCCATCCTTCTTTCCGACAAAGAAGAACCCGGCACCAGCTGCGGATGAGGATGGACGAATGAGACCCGCTGCCAGAGATTCGTCAATGTATTTATTAAGCGCCTGGCGTTCCGAAGCTGAGATTGAATACAGGTGTCCTTTAGGAATGATGGATCCCGGAACCAGGTCGATGGCGCAGTCGTAGGGGCGATGGGGTGGAAGGCTCAGAGCCCGGGATTTATTGAAGACCTCAGACAGATGATGGTAACATGAGGGTATTGTGCTCAGGTCAGGGGCCTCTGGACCTGGAGCAGAACGAACAGGAACAGGGTTATTGTCTATGATTGTTCGTTTACCTGCAGCATGGGGACTTTTGTGTCCGTCACATCCTGGCCCCCATTCTAGTATTTTCCCGGTCGCCCAGTCCACCCGGGGATTGTGCTCGCGCAGCCAAGGAAATCCCAGAACCAGCTTCCTAGAGGAGCCCTCAAACAGGTGGAAAGACATGATTTCTGAATGGTTTCCTATGGACAGTTTGAGGGGTTCTGAGACATGAGTGATATTAAAAAGACCCCTCCCATGGAGGCCCCGGGCCTGGATGGGTCTGTCCAGAGGCTGTGGCTTAAGACCTAAGCTGACTGCCAGCTTCCAGTCCATTAGGCTGACATCAGCCCCGGAGTCAATGAGAGCTACGAGGGCTGTGGAGGAGCCGTGGTGGGTCACCACTAATGACGTGAGGCTCCGTGTGCGTCCGTCCATAGCGGAGATCTGACTCACCGTTGCTGTTTTTTTTTACGGGGCAGGAGAAAACGGGATGACCAATCTCCCCACAGTAGAAGCACCGGCCCTCCTGCAGGCGTCGCTGTCGTTCCTCCGCCGAAAGTCGTGTCCTTCCCACCTGCATGGGCTCTTCACAGCTGTCCGCCGTGACGGAGGGATGCGGGTCGGCTGAGAATCGGCGGTGGTTTCGTCTTTCCGCGGATTCAGCCCCGCGAGAAGACCCGCCTCCTGATGATCCGCTGCCGCGTCGGGAGACGAGTTCACGGAGTCGGTTATCCGTGCGGATGGCGAGAGCGATCAGAGAGTCGAGACCCTGAGGTAAATCCAACGGAATGAGCTGCTCCTGAATGCGCGGAGCCAGCCCTTTCATGAAGACATCATACAGCGCCACCGAGTTCCACCCGCTCTCGGCTGCTAGGGTGCGGAATCGGATGGCGTAATCGCAGACAGAGTCCCCCCCTTGGCGTATGATGGTGAGCTCACGGGCTTTATCCCGGCTGGTTGACACCGGGTCGAAAGTGTTCTGAAGCGCCTCCTGGAAGGCGATGAGAGATGAGCAGAGCGGGGAGTCACGAGCCCACTCAGCCATGGCCCATGCACGAGCCCTCCCCGCTAGATGGGAGATCATGAAGGCGATTCTGGCTCTGTCAGAAACGAAGGCATGGGGTGAATGTTCATAATGAATAGAACAATCAGTGAGGAAGGGCTTACACAGTCCAGGTTCTCCAGAGTAACGATCGGGAGGGGCGAGCTTGATTTCCTGGCTCCTGACAGGCATGGAGGTAGGAGGGACTGGGATGGAAGCAGAGGGTCCTGGAGGAGGGATTGTCCAGGGGGAACTTGAACGGAGGTCTTGAACTTGGGTAGAGACCTGAACCATATGAGACGCCAGGGCCTTCTGGAAGTCCTCCTGTTGAGAAAGGCGGGCTTCCAGGCGTTGCAGGATGGATGTTAAACTACTGCTCTCTGCTGAGTCCATTCTGGCCTGTTTGTACTGACAAGGCAGAACACAGGACTGGACTCAGATGCAGAGCTTAAGGGTTTAATTTCTTGAATCAAGAGAGAAGCTAGCTTTGGCAGGTGAAAGCACATGACAAACAGGCACAGGACAAAGGGAAACACAGGCTATAAATACATGAGGAGGGGAGGCACAGGTGGGAATGATCAGGGATGATGAGGCAGACACAGGTGTGGGGAGCAGACACAGCAGGAAGGGGAAGGTCTGGAACGAGAGGTAGGTTAGACTTTCAAAACAAAACAGGAACCCCACACGAGACAACAGGAAACTTGACGAGACATGACACAATCAACTCTTTCATATCCATCTATGGACTTATCAATTCAGCATTTCAATAATAAACTCACCACAATTCTGGACAAAGTTGCCCCATTAAAACTACAAACTGTTAAAGAGAAAGCTCCACCTCCTTGGAGAACAGAATATATTATGAAACTTTAAAGAAAGACCATCGGTGGAAAACAAAACTCACAAAACATCACCAAATTTTTAGAAACACGCTAATACATTACAATAACTCTATTTCTCTAAGTTCATAGCAGAAAATCAGTCAATGCCAAAAATCCTCTTTGCCACAATTGACAAAATAATAAACCCAATCTCTGGCCCGCCCTCCACCTTTAGCAACCTGTGAGGAGTTTGTAGTCTACTTTACCACTAAGATAGATGACATTAGATCAACAACCCTCTGTTGACCTTTCTACTGCACTTCCTCCTATCAGTGAGAGAACGCTCGATAGTTTTGTCTTGATTGATGCTGCAGCACTCCAACAAGTGATGTCCCAAAAGACCAAAACTTGTTCTCTTGATCCCACCCCCACCTCACTTTTTAAGTCAGTTTTCACATCATGTGAGGAAGAATTACTAAACATCTTGAACTGCTCTTTTCAGACTGGAATCTTCCCTGCATCCTTAAAGACTGCTATTGTGAGACCAATTCTGAAAAAGAGTGGTTTAGATGTGTCCAGTTTAAATAACTCCCGGCCGGTATCCAACCTGTCATTTTTAAGTAAATTTTTAGAAAAGCTTGTTTTTACCCAACCGAATGATTTTATTAAAGGAAATAATATTCTAGAAAAATTTCAGTCTGATTTTACCACTCAGCAGAGATGGCAGTTGTCAGGGTCTTAAATGATCTCTGGTCCAATGCTGACATGAAGAAAGTATCTGTTTTAGACTTACTGGACCTGAGTGCAGCCTTTGACACAGTTGACGACTCTATCCTTTTAAACAGACTTCACGACATGGTTAGAATTGCTGGGACAGCATTTATTTTGTTTAAATCCTACATCACATATAAGAGATTTTTTGTTAATTTAAATGATTTTTCATCTGGAAGGCACAAACTGACATGTGGGGTGCCCCAAGGCTCCATCCTGGGCCCAACACTTTTTAATCTTTACATGCTTCCACTTGGTGATGTCATCGGGAGACAAGGCATAAACTTTCATAGCTATGCTGATGACACTCAGCTGTATGTAGCTGTGTATCCTGATGACACTGGACCCCTGGACAGCCTTTTAAACTGTATTTTAGATATTAAAATGTGAATGGGACAGAATGTTTTGCAGCTCAACCAAGACAAAACTGAAGTCTTGGTAATCGGTTCTGAACCCAAGACAGATAAGGTCCAATTTTATCTGTCAACCAAATTTATGACAATATGTCATAAGGAACCTCGATGTGATTCTAGATGCAGAACTTAGCTTTGACAAACATGTGAATCAAGTAACTAAAACTGTTTTTTACCATCTGAGGAATATCGCCTGAGTGACACCCTTTCTCTCTAGAGCCAGTGCTGAAATCTTAATTCATGCTTTTATTACATCAAGATTAAATTACTGTAATGCCCTCCTTTATGGTGTAAAGAAAACCACTCTTGATGGCCTGCAGCTAGTCCAGAACTCTGCTCCCATCTTAAAATCTCTGCACTCCCTTCAGGATTGATTTTAAGATTATTTTAATAGTTTATGAGAGTGTTCATGATCTTGGTTCTTTTTTTTATATCAGCTTTGCTTTTAGCTTATGTACGACGGAGTATTAGGGCCACCAAAAAAAAAAAAAAAGTAAAATTACGAGTTTTTACCTCGTAAATTTAGGAGATAAAAACTCGTAAAGATCTCTACGTTTGTGTGACGCTTCCGTCCGAGGAGGAGGATCACTTGTTTTGGCATTTTCAACGTTCTAATGCTAATATAATAGACTATTTTCATTCATCTTTGTTGTTTAATGATATAACGGGACGTTTACTTCCGCATTGGTGTTCAGATATGATGACAGGTTCATGACGTAAGGTGACAGATGAACTTCAGGGTTTGTGAATGAAAAGGAGAATAAAAGCTGCAGCGATCCTCTCTACCCAAACGTTTCTCTGAGCTCCTTATTTTACATATGACACTCCGCTTTACTGACACTGAACCCGGAAAGACGGCTCCACTGACAATAATCTGACTTTGAGTCGCCAAAGGTTCAGAATCTCTTTGTTTTAAACCTATAATTAACCTGGAAATAAAGCTTCACAAAAGGCTCCACATCTTTCATCTTCAAGCGATGCTCCGATGAACGGACAACTTCGGTGTTTTCTCCTTGTTAATCTATGACTTTTTTCAACACTAACGACCATTTCTGTGCAAGGTGACCCGACACTCATCAGTGAACAGGACTGCATTGTCCAGGTACCATGGTTTTGTGCCCACTGTAAACTAATGGCGGTGTCTTGGCGTCAGTCAGGAGTCTTGCTTTGAGTTCCTCTACAACATCCAACTGTCTACTACCAACCCGAAGGCGCACTACGGCGAGGTGGTGCTGCTTATCCATTAAGCGATGTCTGTTCATGCCTGTTTGAATGATGGACCTGGAATGACTTAATGGCAAAACCAGCTTTTTATACCCACAAAGAAAAACTCGTAGATTTACGAGTTTTTTTTCTCGTAAATTTACGAGATAAAATGTCGTAATTTTACCTTCTTTTTTTTTTTGGTGGCCCTAAAACTCCGTCGTACTTATGAACCTGCCAGAGTCCTTAGGTCCTCAGTCGCGGGCCTGCTGAGGGTCCCTAGGGTCAGGACAAAACTCCACAGCGAGGCCTCGTTTAGATTCCACGGGTCTCCTCTGTGGAACAGCCTGACTAAGGTTTTGTAGGCCTCATCCACTGTTGAGGTTTTTAAAAAGAAATTAAAGACGCATCTATTTTATTCAGCTTTTACTTAGATCTCCTAAGTCGGATCTAGAATTTTTACTCTTGTTTTTAATATTTTATCACATTTTTATTTGTTTTAACGTTTTTTAGTCAAGTTGTCTTAACATCTTAACTTATTCTTATTTATATTTCAGGTGTTTTAGACGTTTTTATGCATTAACTTATTTTAATTTTCACATTTTGGCTTTTTTTTTTCTCACTCTTGGCTGGGGTGTTTGTGTCTGTGCCGACACCCCAGCCAACAGGAGGACAGGGCGGGCGGAGCCTTCTGGGTTCTCTCTTCTTTAGCTTTTTCTTTTCTTTAGTCGTTTCTGTTTTACTTGTGTTTGATTTTGTGTATTTTATTATGAGGGGCTTATTTAATAATTTTATTGCATGAGTGGGGATTGATGGTTTTGCATTGTTTGTTTTTATGTACAGCACCTAGAGCTGTTTTCTTTACATGAAAGGAGCTGTAGAAATGAAAGTAATTTTGAATTTAATCTTGTTCTGTCATAGTTACTTTGGTAATTTTAGGTAAAGACGTAAACTGTGGTGTAATATTTTATTTATTATTATTTGTCCCACTAAAATGAGAACAACCTTCACAGTTTTTAAATCAAATTTTCTTGAACTCCAAACCAAGTGTTTGTGTTATTTGTTAGCAGTTTATGACCAATGTGCGACTTTTGTTCTCATTTCAGTGGTGAAAAATTTTACTTCTCATAAATAAATAAAAAGAACAATTAAAACACTTCTCTGTTTGACCACAAAAGAAGTCAGTTAAGCAAATTGATGAAGTAGAGAGGGCTGCAGAGCAAAAGTGAAAGCTTTTGACCCTTTGTCTGATACTTCTAGACTTTTCAAAAAAAATCAAAAGAAAATAACATTTAAACCAAAATCATGTTTATCGTGTATTTTTTTATTTAATATTCTATCTGTATGCAAATATATTGAATCGTTTTCTCATTTTTATTGGTACACCTTAAGCATTAATTTTCTCAAAGTTGTTACAAAAAGTGATGGTACCAAGCCCATTTACTGATATATAAACCTTATAATAGCACCTTATCCTCGTAGTTGTTAGTCAAAGATGTTTGTATTTCGTTTTTACTGAAAGCAAATATTTAAATGCAAAAAGAATCGAAAGGACTCGAGGACGTGCGGCGCGTGTAACCTGCCACAGCACGTGACTGGGTTTGCCGCTGTCATTTCCAAAGTCTCGCGATACCATTTGAGAATTCCGAGAGAAATTTAACGGCATGTCGGCATCAGAATAAACAGCCGGCAGAATAGAATAAACCCGGGACTATTCGTCGCCAGCCGGACCGAAGCACTGCGTGAAAGCTATCTGGATTAAGGTCGTTTTTGTTGGACGGTCTTTATTTTGTTACGTAAGGAAATCTCGTTGCCGGCGGCTCGTTTGATCGCTATCTAGGTGATTCCGAAAATGCCAACGATCCAGACTGACTTGCGTTACTACTGAGGATTTCCCGGATTAGGCGACACCAGCGACACTGTAGGAGAAAACCTCCTGCTTTCCGCTTTATTCTGGCTCAGGAGTGACGTGGATTTCGCCGTGGTCGGTTTTCTCCGCTTGTGCTCTGTTTGTCGTTTGTTTCGGTCCTGCCGGTGTTGCTGAGCATCGAGGATGCGTCAGCAGGGGTCCCTGATGCCCCGCTTGCGCAGCGACGTGTTCTGCCACTGCCGGTCGGCGGAGAGGCACCCGGGCGTGGACCCGGGCGGGGGCTGCGGCCACGCGGAGGACCCCTCTGCGGCTCCCCGGTCAGCCCAGAAGCCCGCAGCTGAAGACTGTCAGCCCTCTGGCAGCCTCTCCCCGTGTGCCTCGTGTGGCGGGTCTGAACAGGAGCACAGAATGAAGGTCCTATTCCAGATCCTGGACGTGAACGGTGATGGAGGGATCTGTGTGAACGACCTAACCATCGGGCTGAAGAAGCTGGGCGTGCACCGCAGCGAGCACGACCTCATGGTGAGCCGACACTGCTGCAGCTGCACCTCTCCCACTCACTCACTCCTGTGCTTTTGTCCGGCGGCATCACTTCACACCCGCCTCGCGCTCTGACCCAACTACCCCTGGCTGCAGCCTGCAGAATGGGTCATCATAGTGGAATGCTTTGATTGCAGAGGAATGTGAACACGCTGTGGAATGTTAGCCCCGCCCATGCTGAGCCCGTCTTCTTCTTTGGTGGTTTTACAAGTTTCCATGTGCAATATTGCCACCTACGGGTTTTTAAGGAGTTTTTCCTTACTGTGAAGGGGGGGGGGGGTCTAAGGGCAGGGATATCAGTTTAGCTTAGTCTTTTTTGTTAAAGTTTAGTATTATCCTAATGCATTCTTTGTATTCATGATCCCTTTTTCATTGTATGTGCTAAAATAAAATAAAAATATTTAATTGAATTAGGGAATTTCTACCATGATTCCTGCCTTCTTATGCCTTTTACAAGTTTCCATGTGCATGTATTAGGGAATTAATAAATTCTGTCTGGCCTCACAGACTCAAAAATAACTCATTGGATGAACTCAATTTAATTGTTTTGTCAGGATTTACATCCAATAAATATGAGTAACCCCACCTCAAAGTAAATTCTTCCATGTAATGAAATATAATCGAGTTAGTCGAACTAAATTTTATCAAGAAAGGCAAAGGAAAAAAAAGTAAGCAACAACGGTCTAATGCTAGGTTCGAACTCAGAACCTCTGAGTTGTTAACCCGCTTTCTAAGCCACTGAGCTATCACTCCGGCGATCATGCATGTGATCATGATCGTTTTTCGTCTTATTGGGAGAAGCCGAGTTGAAGCGATTTCATGCCACAGTTTCGTTTTTTACGTGGAAAAAGCGAACTAAAGTTTTCACTTTTGAAAAGTCGAAGGATTTGAAGGACTAATAGTCATACCAGGCATTACATTAGATGAAGGAGTTGAACATTTTAAAAGTTCAATGGTTAAAATAGGTGAAAAATTGTAGCCGTGAGACGGCAAAAAGAATAAAGAGAAACAGGAAAACAGCATTCAACAGCATGCCCCTTACTTGAACTCAATTATTTTGGATTACTGGAGTTATAGGGGAAACTATTTATACATTTTGTGTTAGGTCAATTAAATGTAGATACAATCTTTTAAAATAAATATTTTTAAATAAAACATACAGAATTTTATTGTGTTACATGAAAGAGGAGCTTGAATCATTTTTTTGAGTGATACATAAAAAAAATTGCACCATTCAAATTTTCCTCCTTCTGTTCTCTTTCTTCCTCATACAATTCACAATGACACAAAATGTGCTCCACTGATTCTTCCCCTTTCCTGCAATCACAACTGCTGTGACAAAGGTGAATCAAATGCACGGGCTCAGCGTGGGCGGGGTTAACATTCCACAGCGTGTTCACATTCCTCTGCAATCAAAGCATTCCACTATGATGACCCATTCTGCAGGCTGCAGCCAGGGCTTACTCCTCTGACCAGCTTTATGTGCTGCCACGGCTCGCGTGCGAGGTGACGCAGCCGTGCGGTCAGCCAATCACGGGGCAGCGGCTCCGTGCACTTCCACACGTACCACCAAGTGGACAGACAGCATCAGGGGAACGTGTTCAGAACCGGCTTTAAACGCTGCGCGGTGGTCGCTGCCAAACAGGAATATCTAAAAAAAAATAAGAAAAAAAGAAAAATAAATAAACATGAAGATCCTCTATTGTTTGCCAAGATGTTTTAAAATGAAAGAAAGAAGGTTAAAAATATTCAAAAAAAGATAGCCAGAGCAAATCCAAATAACCAACAGTTACAGAGGTCAAGAAGGAAAGAAACATACACAGAAACAGTTCACACATTTACGTCTGCTGTCATCACTGCTGTCTGCATATACAGTAGTGTTAACATGTAATATGTTTTACTTTTTAGTCTATTGGCAACTTCTCTTTAGGTTATTATTAGAATTTGTTATGCCTCAAAGACCCTATCAGATGAAAAATTGTGTTTTTTTCATATGTTCTCATGGAATTTTTCTCATGATGGAGGACATATATCATAAAAGTTCAGATTAAAATGACATATCTTAGTATTTATTTATTCAAATTGCCGTGAGTTCGGAGCAGACACAAATTTGACGTTTGAAAATGATATATGTGATGTGGAAAATACGCTGGGCGGGCCTCAAGCTTCCTGCTCCGCTCCATTCTGATGCATCCACTGTCAGACAAATAGATCCATGAACGTCTCTGTTTTCCTCGTCTGAGCTGGAATCTGGATCAGAACAGTACGACTGGATAGCTCCAATGTTGCTCGCCATTTTTGTTGCACCGCCAATGTTAGCTTGGGTGTGTGAGAGATTGCAAGCTAGCAGAAGAGAGTGTAAACAGAGAGCTCTCAGCAGCAACTGGGAAGGGGGGGCCATTTCAGAGATGAATTTTAAATCTGCCGCTCTGTAGAAACTATATCCTAAAAGAAACGACACAGGTTCTTTGATTTTCCCTAAAAACAGTACAATCATTATTGAAAGACCACTTGGAAGGAACGCCTTTAAAATAGATCAAAAATTAATAACGTTCTATTCTATTCTGTTATATTCTACTCCATTTTATTCTATACATACTTGCATTGCACAATGACAGATAACCTAATAATGCCACTTTAAAATGTCCATTTTACTTTAAACTGATGTTCTAACAGTTTTAAAATAACTCAGAACCTCCTCCGGTTTTTGCTTTTGTTTGTATGCCTTATATAGACAGCTCAGGTTATTTTTCAGGCTAAATGTGCAGTTTTTTCATCTTCTGATGACTTTAAACAATCAAACACGTTCAAGCTCCATAAAGCAACTCATTTTAATAAACACCCTCCGTTCCAACTAAAAGAGTGGTCCGGATAGGTGCAGAAAAATAAAAGCATAGCTGCAAAATTCAAGCTAGAGCTGCAGACGCATCAGAGTTACTGTTGTGCCAACATGTAATTAAAGCTTTGAAGAGGCTTGATTCAGAATCAGGAGTCAGCACTCAGGATTCAAGGTTAAACCCACACTTTGGCTTCTCACAGATTTAGCCAAACAGCTAAGAATTTAGCATATTTTTAATAAACCGTAGCAGCTCTAACAATTATTGTGACAGAAGATGCAAAAAAAATCCAAACTATGGAGATTTTTCTGCTTTTCCTTTTGTTAAGAAAACACATGTTTTCCAGAAAGGTTTTTATTTGTCCTTTTCTCATAGATTAAGTGTAAAGCTACTATAGGACCTATCAAAACCTCTTTTCGTGTCGAGACCATAAAGTTGGAAATCAAATGTTTTACATTTGCATTTCATTCACGAATAAAATCAAACAAACTTTTTTTCTTTGGGCTTTTCTTCAAAAAGATGTTCTGTGCTGAAGCCCTTTCAGTTAACTCACACAGCCTGTACTTTATTACACAACAATTAAAATTAAATTACATTTAACTGTATAAATCAATTGAGTTTGGCTTTTTTTAAATGAGATGTAAAAAAAAAAAACGTTTCTTTAAATGCCCATTACTTTCTTCCAGATAACTATGTCATAAAATGATACAACTAAAAAGCTTAACAAACAGGAAAGTATTGAAATCAAGTAAAGAAAAGCTTAAGCTACTAAATTCCACTTGTGGTGCAAAACAACAGAGGAGTTCCTCTCACAAACTGCTGCTCAGAGCAAAAATTATGAAGAGAAAATCGAAGAGAACCTATTGAAAGTTTTCTTTTTTAACTTTACCTCCTTACAATGACATACAGTGTTAATGGAATATGCTGAAGAGACATTTTTGAAGAGTTTTTGTTTGTTATTGTTGAGCTATGCAGAACATGTACTAAAGGAGGTTTTTCAGCTTTGTTTAAATTGTACTCAAACTGCTTTAAAGATTTGAACAAATCCGATTGTACTTATTCAGGTCTGGATTTAGGGAATAGAAATTGAAGCACAGACCTCCAGACCTAAATATCCACAGCCTTGTTCCTGTCTTGATGGTTGGCGACTGATACGTGATACAATATCTGCTGCACGTCAGGGATTTGCTGCAGACTCTCTCCTCATTTCCGTGTTTGGTTCATGTTCTAACCTCCTCAGCTGTCTTTTCTTAGTGTTGAGGAGCAGCAGCTCCCTCTGGACAAGTAAGCTGAAACTCCATTCCACAGGAAAACTCCAGGGAAGGAAGCTCATTAATGCAGCCCGCATCTATGATCTGATTTTCTTCACAACCTGTTGGTGATGGAGGGCGTGTGATCTCACTCATGAAATCTTCAGGACTCCACACACCCTCTGAACTAATTCAGAATCATTGATGTATATGAGAACTGGACTGAATGACCCCCCCCCCCCCCCCCACCCACCCTTGGCGTTTCCCTGGCGTTCCAAACAGGAAGTACCTGCTGGCTCCAAGAAGCCAAAATCCCATAGACTTCTAGAGAGACATAAACAGCTGTTGCTCAGTCATTCTATTCTTGCTCTGATACTTCTTTTAAACATAACGAGTTAAAAATTGTTTCCTTTTCTTTCTTTATTGTAAGCTCTTCAAGTTATAAAATGACCACTCAGATTCCTCGATAAAAGTAGGTCGTCCCAGGTCAAACTTTTAAATGTTGGATTGACAGATCCCCTGTAGCCCACCTACAAGTGGAAGGGGTGTGGTCTTCCAACAAGCTCCGTTCTAATTGGTGAGTGTGGTTGCCATGGAAATGTTGACTCAGACCGACCTGGATCAGTCACTGCTCACTGATGTGGTCTGACTCCAACATGACGCCGAAGTTATGGTGAAAAAAATGGCGACTTCTTCGGTTGGAGCTGGAAGTGAGGCGTGTTCTGAGGGTGTTGTCACACTCCCGCCATCCAGCTCTCTTTCAACGCTCTGATCTGTGCATGGGTTCCAAATAAAGAGAGCATCTTTAGTTTGAGGAATACATTTGGACATTTTGGGCGGTTAGAAAAAATACATTTCTGATTGCTTTTCCAGAACACGTTTTATAACCAGAATTTATTTTATGCATTGTTGATAATCAAAAACCATTGTGCATTTCTGCTTTAAAAACGTGCGGTTTGTTGTTTCTATTCCGTTTAAGTGTGAGTTTAGAGCCACAGTGAGGATGAACAGTGGTGTTTTTTTGTTTTTTTTTGCTGTAACTCAGACTTTTGTGGCGCACAGCTGAGTTTGCGTTTAGGGTAATTTCAGCTTATTTGTCTGGAAAAAGCCAGCCGGAGCGTTTTGCTGTGTCATTGTGCCGGTGTCACGGTGAACTGCAGGATAGCTGGAGGAAGGCGAGGCAGTCGGCTGGCAGAGTGAACAAAACAACCAGGAGTTTAGCAAGAGAGGCAACACTCAGCAGAATTTCTCCTGAGGAGGAGGAGGAGGTGCACACTTGCGTTTCACCCAAACTCCACATTATCAACAGACAGATTTGTGCATCAGTCTTTTTGCACGCTGCTCCTCTGGCTCCTATTGGCGAGCTTCCCTGGCTCAGCAGTCTACCTGCCAGTGTGGGCCGCTGTGATTGGCTTGTCTGGGCTGCAGTGAGGATGCAGCTCTCTGGAGGATCTCTGTGCTGCACCTTCCTGCCTGCTGATGCTGAAAGCAGAAGGAGTCCTGTCTGTCTGCAGCTCCGGATATCATTATAATGTTTTCATTTCGGGAATGGACATGCTTTGACTCCTCTAAATTTTGTTTTTGACACTTTTATACGGATGATCTCTGGACATCTTTCTCTGAAAAAGTTGGAGAAAGAGAATGGCATTTATCCGGAGAGCAGCGCTGAGTTTCCATCTGCTGGCTTTCCTCAGTTGTGATACCGGTGCAGCTCTTCCCCCTCAGCAGACACACGGACGGCAAGCATAATGACGCTGAAAGACTTCCCGGCTGTCCTCTTTCACAGACTTGTTGGCAAAGCTCAGTCTGAGTCCGCTGACGAGAAAGGAGCTGAAAACTGCAGACAGCTGCAGACTGGTCTCCAGGAAAACCCGTCATGCTCTCCTGGAAATGAGGAAACGATCAGAAAAACTGCTCTGCAAAAGAAGTCCACGGTTGTAATCATGGTGGCAGCCCCTGCTGATCTGCAGCAGGTAGGATATAAAGATAAAGACCAGCATGAGGACGGGAACATCCTGTACAGGTTTCAGGTCAAATGCATCATTTTGTTGCAAGTACAGCTGTCTTTGGTAGTAATGTTCTCCTTCCAGCACAAAACGTCTCTGTCAGTTTTATTCTTTACTCTACAGTCATGAAAAGGCTGTTGTCATAGTTACAGCTTTTTAGTTACGTTTTTCTAAATAAAATAAAGCAAAAGCGAGTCAAGGAACAGATAAACAGAAGCCAAATATCCACAAACAGCAGTTGTTGTTGCTCACCTTTCAGCGTATCCCTTCATAGGGCGCCACAGCGAATCAGCTTTTACTGATTTGCACGGGTGGTTTGGTAGAGACTTTCACACCGCTCGACCCTGCATTCTATCCGGGCTTAGGGTCCTCACAGGGAGACCCAGCCTTGGGCCCCCTTGCCCACAGACCCTTTACGCACTGGATAAAGCTTTTCCCCACCCCAGGGGGTCGAACCCTGGTTTCCCATGTGCCAGTGCTGTGCTTCGTACTGCAGAAGCCCTTAAATGTTGCGGTTTCAGGGATTCCACCACCTGTAGATTCAAAACTGTTCCTCCTCTTTGTGTGACTGTGGTTCTTGAAGAAGCTGCTGGATTGGTAACACGACCCGTTATAGCTAGTTAACAAAATACTAATCAACTATTGGTTAATGAGCTATCAATGATTTGTTAAATAAGAGTTGACAGTTTTTTGAAGGATTTATAAACTTGCCTTTTAGATAGACAATAGATGACTGGCAAGCTGTTAGTTGATGAGCTCTAAATGATAACCTGTTAAGCTGTGTTAACCAGGCAGTGTATGAATCCATGATAAGGTTGGAAAAAAGTCATCTTTCCAGCCAATTCTCGTCAGCTGCTGGACTTTGGATAATTCTTTCAGATACACCAGAGGAACGGCATCTGTGTGTCTAGTTTTCTACATTATTTAGGTTGTGTGGTACATTTGTAGCTTTTTCATCTTTGTTTTCTTACTGTTTTTATACGTAAAGCTGAATTAAGTTGAGACAATTCAAAACCAGTTTACCAATCAGGGTTGGTGGTTCCACTCCAGGCTTCTCCAGGCACTCATCAGTGTCGTTGGTAGAAATAAGTTCCATACAAAAAAGGGAATCTGTTTGAATTGAGTTACAAAATTCATGTGATGCATTTTGATTTCATTTCAGTTATTCTTTCAAATGCTTGTTAGAACCCAATGATTGATGCTGAGAAACACTTTTCACTTTAACTCTTGATCTAAACTCCATAAAGGTAGGAATTTGATTAAGAATGTTGTGAATTTTTACATTTAAAGCACATTTTTGCCTGAAAAACCCACTATAAATTACAGATGTTTAAACTAAGGTTTAGTCATGAATTTGATGTTTCATAAAGATTTTCTAAGTAGAGATCGATTCAGTATCAGTTCAAGGATTTTTGATAAACTCATCAGTGCCTTATCCTTTCTTGTTGTTTGTTTTTATCTATATATTCTTAAAAGCAGATAGGGACCTGGAATCAAACGCGTCGTCTTGTAGCCATGTCCCAGAGAAACTGCTATCTTCATCAGAACTTCAAGCCCACTCATTGTATTGACCAAAGATCTGTTGATCTTTTCTCGTTTCCTCGGATTGTGCTGCCTCTCCACATTATTCTGTATTGTTTGGATTTTCTTTAAAGTTGCTTTCCAGCCTTTTGCTTAAATATTCCTTCTTGTCTGTTGATTTCTTTCAGAAAATCGTGAAAGCAGGAGACAAGGACCTGGATGGACAGCTGGACTTTGAGGAGTTTGTTTATTACCTCAGAGACCACGAGAAGAAGCTCCGCTTGGTCTTCATGAGTCTGGACAAAAAGAACGATGGTGGGAAACCTTTTAAATGACCTTAACTCCAGTTCTTCACCTGCATTGATGTTGTGGTTTTGAGATTGGTTTGAACCGAAACCCAGAAAACATCAGAAGTGAATAGAAGATTTCTTCATGTTTTCTTTCATGTTTTTTGTTTAAATGTTTGTTTACTTTATTTTACTGTGGTCTCTACTCGGATAAGGAGGCTACGGGTAACCTCCTGTGTTCTCTATCGTACCAGAAGGTAGCAGCAAAAAGAAAAGTTCTAAGCAACACGTCACCTCCTGTCCTGATTTGAGCTCACCCTAAACCTTTCAGCCTCAGGATTTCCTCGTAGCTCGTCCTCCAAGGTGGCCGCCGATGTGTTCACCACACAGTGAAAAGCCCCCGGTTCAAATCCCAACGTTCTGTGTGGAGTTTGCGTGTTCTCTCCGTGCATGTGTGGGTGTTCTCCGGCCACGCTGATTTCTTCCCACAGTCCAAAAACTTGATTCATAGGTTGATTGGAGACTCTAAAATTGTCCCTAGGTGTGAGTGTGAGGCCTGGACCCCTGCCTCCGCCCATCAGTAGCTGGGATAGGCTCCAGCAACCCCATGAGCCCAATAGAGATGGATGGATGGAGGGATTAGTCAGTTATTGGTGTTGCTGTCATCTTGTATTTCTACCTTTTGGTGTGTTATCTCACGTGATGTGCACACATTCCCACCTGTCTCTTTCCTGCGTTGTGCATTTTTGAGTTCTTGGACTTTGTTCCCTTTTTGTGCAGCAGTGTGGCTCTCTAAAAGCCCTGCTTTCTGAAAGTCCTGCATTTGCATTAAAGAGGCTTTGTAAACAAAACTAGCAGATTTTTAAAACTGGTTAAATGGCTAATCAATCTATCTATTGCAGGCCAGATCGACTCACAAGAGATCATGCAATCGCTGCGGGACCTGGGAGTGAATATTTCTGAGGAACAGGCCGAGCAGATCCTCAGGAGGTGAGGTATTCTCTTCAGGGAATGTTTCAAAATAAAAGTTCATCCCTTTAAAAACCTTCGTATGAAATGTTGGATTATCATAACACAATTTAAAGTGTTAAACTGAAAGTATTCTTCCCTTTTTTGAGGCTGAAAGTACTTCCCTCTGAAGTTTTTGTTCTGGACCTGCAGCCCAGCTTAGCGGAAATTTTCAGGTCTCTTCAGATTTATCTGCGCTTTATTTTAAAATTGTTCACATGCATCTGCTGTTTTCTAGAAATCTGTTTCCCTCTTCCTTTCTGGTTTCACTGATACCAGCTCATCATTTCTACAATTCATTTTTGTACAATTTTAGTAGCAATCAAATAATGATCCATTCTCTTTATATTTTTTAATTTTGTTTTTTTTTACCATTTATTTTCAAATACCTTTACTACAGGATGTCAATGTTTTCTAGTCTTAAGGCCCGTACGCACCGGGACGAATATATTTGCCAGCGTTTTTCGCCACGTTTTTTGTGTTCACACCCAGGCGATTTTCGCTGACGATGAGCCGAGCGAACATGCAATTTCATTCCCTGACATTAGATGGCGCTTAATGTGAACAGAAATACTCCTGTACACAAGGTGGCGCTGCGCAACTTTACGCTTCTTAAAGTCGCTTTTCACTCAGAAGAAGAGAGCAAGTATTTACTCGCTAGTCAGAATAATACAAAGAAAACATGAATATTTCAAGCACCAGTAGCTCCAACTGGTGCTTGGTTCGGGGATATTTTAGAATGTCCGTCATTATTTCTTCGCGGCAGTGTAGATGCAACTCGGCGTCTATCTTCTTCGCTGGTATGTGTGCTCAGCAAGGCAATTTTGTGTTTGAGCGCCCCCAAGTTGTGTTTTACTGTAACTTCAGAAGCTCCAGACACGTGTGCAAAAGCGCCATTCTCATTGGTCGTATAGTTTTAGACGCGACGCGTCAAACCAAAAAAAACGAACCCGAGGCGTTTTTTAAAAAGTGATGCTTTGACGCGTGGCGTTTTTTCACGTCGCTGTGCACACTCACATTGGTGCCCTTTGTTTAGTCACGAGGCTTAAACGTCGGCGAATATCGCGCACGAAATTCGTCCCGGTGTGAACGAGCCTTTATGTTGAAAATGAACCATTCCTATTAGCTTTAAACGTTGTATCAGTTTAAAGCTCTGGACAGTAATGTCACAAATAAATGAAAATGCACAAACGCCCCCCCATCAAGTTTGTTTGATGGGAACAATCAGCCCCCAGCACATCTGTCTCTGTACCTACACACCGTATGCTCATGATTGTCTTGACTTTGCAGTGCAGCTTTCTAGCACAAGTGGAGCTTTGAGCATCTATTAGCAAGAAGAATTCAACGTTATGTTAGATGAAAGGTGAAACTGAGAGAGACTTTCAGCTGCTTCTGGGATTTTCCGTAGAGACCCATGAAAATGGTGTTTTTAACACGTTCTTGTGGAATTTTTTTCTGATGATGGAGGAAATTTTTAGAGAAAATTAAGCCAAAAATTGCATTTCTGCCTTTATCTTAATTAAAATCATTGTGAATCAGGTGCAGGCCGCTCCATTCCGATGCATCCATTTATAGACAAATAGATCCATGAACGTCTTTGTTTTCCTTGTCTGAGCTGGAATCTGGATCTAACCTGTACGGCTGGATAGCTCTGATATTGCTCACCATTTTTGTTGCACCGCTAATGTTAGCTTAGGGGTGTAAGCTAGTGGGTAATAGTGTAAACAGAGAGCTCTCATTTATGGGTGACGGTAGGGGGGGCGGGGTTGCTCTGCGTTAACTGTCCTGTCCAAAACTCAGAGGTGAATTTCTGATTTACTACTTCCGCTCTGCAGAAACTATGTCTTAAAAAAAGCACTGTAGTTTTTTTTGTTTTTTTTTTGCTAAACTTGGTATTATCACAACTAAAAGACTACGATTTTAAAATAGATCAAAAGAAAATGGGGGGGGGACTAAAAAAATCAAAGCTGGGTATAAATTCCTCAGAGATCAAAGTGGGGTCCAGATATTGAGTTTTGGAGACCTGCCGCACTTAAAGCTGAGCATTGGTCTGCCTTTGGATTTTGCACATTTGCAATAATCAGTAGTGGTCTGCAAATTCCTGATAAAGATTCATTTATTTGTCTTCATCCCTGAGGTGGAGTCTGCATGCTGATACCAGAAGATAATGTTTTTACATTTATCCCTCACATTTGGAGACACATGTCTGACTTTTCACCACATGAAGTGAATCGCTGCTCATTCTGCAGTGTTCAGACCTCACTCAAGGTGGCGCACTAATGCTGTGTACTTGGCATTAAATAAATGGGGGGTTGGTGAATCTATAAAATAACTCATGACAAAAAGTTGTCCAGTTTTGTCTATCATCCAAAGATCTGTGCCTTCAATTTGATTTTTTTATCCTAAACAAATAGGAAACAAACATCGATTGCTGTTTGTTGTTTCTGATGAGGAAGTAATCAGATACATTTGTTTGTTTCATGTCTGTTAAGTTTCCATCACCTTACAGCTTTAGTGTTTCATGACTGCAGGGCGCCAGACAATTCTGAACGTCAACAGTCAAAGCAATTTGAAAGATTTTTGGATTTAGCTCCATCATTTCTGTCCAGCTGTTTTGTCTGCTTCTCTCAGGCTTCCCATGTTAGGATTTTCCTGACACCTGTTCGCAGACCCGTGTCATTTTTGTCCCTAATCTCTGTCTGTCTGTCCCCCCTTTTCACCATCTGGTCTCAGAATCAGGAAGGGCCAAATCTGGGCCCCTGTTCTGTCGTAAGTAGCAGCGTCTGCTTATTCAGCTCCTGCAGGTACCCGATGCTGCGCCTGAAGCCTTCTGCTTGCTAAGATTTCTTTTTGGCTGCTTTTGAAAGACAAACAAACCCAGCAAAAAAATTAATTGGAGGACATGACTGCCCTAAAGAATTGCCCCGCTTCATCCGACTGCACCTCCCTCAGGAGGAGGCCTTGAAAACACTTGTGTGTGCATGTGAGCGGCGTCTTGTGCTCCCCTGTCCAGAGCCGCCGTGTCTCCTGACGAGCCTCCCTTCTGCTCTGACATTTGCAGCATGGATAAAAACGGAACCATGACGATTGACTGGGACGAGTGGCGAGATTACCACCTGCTGCATCCCGCAGACAACATCCCTGAGATCATCCTGTACTGGAGGCACTCCACGGTACGTCTACCCGCTCCACGCTGCTGCAGCTCTAAGACACACGCAGTTTTAAAATGTCATTAAAAAAAATGTGCCTCAAGAGTCTGTCTGGGAATCAGGAAATGCAGGATTAAGATAGAAGAATGTTTGTTCCGCCTGAAAAAGGATCAAGAAATTAATCTGGAACAAAAACAAAAACTCTTTCAGAGAGTTTGCAGCAGTATAGAGCTTAGATCTCCCAGCTTCCATGAACTCAGCTTCCTAGATAGCAAAGTAAGATAGGATCAGGAGGAAACCTACCAAGATTAAATCTGATTTTGTTAACTTTTATGCAAATCAAGCTCCAGCAAAGGCATTGATATCTGTAATGTATAGACATTTATACTGTAGATGGCACATATAGAAAACCCTCAACACATCAAATAACCAGCAAGAGCTTGAGATGAATGTACTTTTGACAGATGAGATGTGGGAACATGCGTGTCCTAACCGTCATGAAGAAATTGGAAGTCAACTCTGGGGGGAGTTTGACTAGAAAGCAAAAAAATAAAACCAATTCTTTAGATCTTTAGTAGCTGAATGGCTTAGTTGGTTGGGTGCAGAGCTGGCACGCAGGAAACCAGGATTCAGATCCCAGAGGGCGCAATGAGCTTCATCCAATGTGGGTCCTTGGCCAAGACCCTTCATGCTACTGCCTAACTATTTAGCCACAAGTCTGGGCTCCCTGTGCCAGTCCCCAGCCCAGGCTGTGTCAGGCAGGGAAGGGCTCTGCCGTGAAATCAGTGCTTTGCTGTGGCGACCCATGACACGATGTGCCGCAAGGGGAGCGACGATTAACAGATTCTTTAGATTTTGGTGATAAGATTGGAATACAACATTTGACTGTATACGAGAACTGGAGTGAGTGTGACGTCACCTAAAGACAACGTCCCACTTCCAGCTCCAACCAAATCACATCAATTCACTCGCCTTTTTTTTTTGTGACAGGGACCCCACCATGTTGCAGACAGACGTTGTCAGTAAGCAGTGATTGGTCCGAGTCTGTCTGAGTCAACGTTTCTATGGCAACCACTCTTGCCAATCAGGAGTGAGCTTGGTGGAAGGTCACTCCCCTACTACTTAAAAGTGGGCTACGCAATCAATGATAATCAAGTCAATCAAATCTTTTGAACATTAGACCACATACCTTTGCTGTCTGATTGGTCCGTTTATAACTTGAATAACTTAAAGAAAAAATATTATTTAAAAAAAGACAAATGACAAACAGTAACAGCTGTTTATTTCTCCATAGAGGTCTATGGAATTTTAGCTTCTTGGAGCCAGCAGGTACTTCCTGTTTGGGACAGACAGGGTAGGGGTCACTCCGTCCAGTTTTCTTAGTGGTCTAGATCCTTCCAAATCCACATGTTTTTGTGCCATCACACTCTAGCAAATTTCTGGTTTTCCTCAATGAGGTGAATTCTTTCACCAGCCAAAACGGGACTCTTCTGTGTGTCACGCGACAGACACTTGGCTCTGCAGAGTTGTCTTTGTTAATTGGATCAAACTTCCTCTGCATCTCAGCTTCTATCCCCACTAATGCAATTACAGCACAGAGACCCGCACAGAATCCAACAGAGATCCACTTTTTTCACCCTTCACAGAACCGCAAGAAAACAACTGATTTGATCACTTCAGCAGCACTGTTTCACCTGAAACCTAAAAGACAATTACAGAATTGCCTATATACTATGTCATTTATTGCATGTGTCTCTGCCTCGTTTGATCTTGTTTAAACTTTTTCATTTGTTTTTGAACCCTTGTGTTATCTTGTGGGGTCCAGATGACCCCACTCCCAACATGTTGGTGTTGGGAGTGGGGTCATCGAAGGGCATGTTTGTGCCATCTAAAAGCTGGGGGGAGGGGGGTCACTGAGTGAAATCCATAGAACGTATATGAGAACTGGACTAAGTGACCCCTCCACCCTGGGGTTCCAAACAGGAAGTACCTGCTGTTACTCCGTCTTTCTATTGGTCAGAAGAACCATTCTTGCTCTGATACATTTTTTTAACATGTTCTTGATAATCATGATTTTTTTGGATGATTTCTTTTCTTTAATGCGAGTTATTCAAGTTATAAATTAACCAATCAGATGCCTCAATTAAAGTAGGTGGTATCCCGTTGAAGTGGTTGGGGTGTGGACTTCCAACAAGCTCCCTCCTGATTGGTGGAAGTGGTTGCCATAGAAACAATGACTCAGACCAGTTACCACTTACTGAGGTCTGGCTCCAACACGGCGGCATCCGTGTTGCGTAAAAATGCCGACTGACTTGACTTCATTGGTTGGAAGCATTTTCTATGGGTGGCGTCAACCTCAGTCAGTCCAGTTCTGTTTTTGTCAATGTTGACATCCTGCTGAATCAGCGCGACGCTCGTTTTCAACCAGATCATAATCTTCCAGCTGCTTAGGTTCTGGTTCTCAGAGGTCATCTAGGTTTAAACCCGTGTTTATAAGCAGCTGATCCCTCTATTTAAATGGAGCTGTTTGGTTGATTTAGTGTGGATGGTTTGATTTCCTCAATCTTAGAACACATGGAGGTCCACTGTTCCACAGCACTCCTGCTCAAACAGGTGACGGCTGAGACTGCTGCTCGGGCTTCGGATCAGAGACTGGGATTAGACCAGAGTTTTATTTGACTGAAGGCGGTTTGCTTTCTGCACAGATCCTGGATGTTGGAGAGAGTATCATTGTTCCGGATGAGTTTACAGCCGAGGAGAAGAAAACCGGGATGTGGTGGAGACACCTCGTGGCTGGAGGAGGAGCCGGCGCCGCATCTCGAACTTGCACGGCACCACTAGACAGGCTGAAGGTGCTGATGCAGGTGAGGCCAAAAACAGGCTTTTAGGAGAATGAGCCTCAACAAATGGATTCTTTTCTCACATTCCTAACGGACATTTTTCACCCTCAGCAACTTTTGATCTGTCACCCAGGTCCACGCCTCCAAGAGCAACAGCATGCAGATTGTTGGAGGCTTTGGTCAGATGATCCGGGAGGGGGGCGTGAGATCGCTTTGGCGAGGAAACGGGATCAATGTCATCAAAATCGCTCCTGAGTCTGCCATCAAGTTCATGGCTTATGAACAGGTGTGCTGATGCCCTCGCCGCCTTGTTTCTCTCACATTCACCTTGAACTAAAATCATGGGGTTTGTTGCAGATTAAAAGACTCATTGGAAGTAACCAGGAGACTTTGGGCATAATGGAAAGATTTGTGGCGGGCTCGCTGGCTGGCGCCATTTCTCAGAGCAGCATCTACCCCATGGAGGTGAGATCCTGCCAGACTCCATCAGAATGAAGCCAGAGCTCTGTCTCCTCCGAGTGCTAGAGTAACATTTGAGGTGCTCCATAAATGTTAAGATGTGTCAGAACAGGCCGGCTCTCCAGGGCAGAGTTCAAATATGCCAGGAGATGACTAAGTATCAACAGTACCAAATGATAGATGTCCTCTGAATCTGGCTGGAGGCGCTTTGTGAGGGAGCTAGGATCATCATCTCCTGTTCTGTTCTGGCAGGTTCTGAAGACACGGTTAGCCCTGAGAAGGACCGGCCAGTTTGCCGGGATCATGGACTGTGCCAAACATATCATCCGAAAGGAGGGTGTGGCGGCTTTCTACAAAGGTTACGTCCCCAACATGCTGGGCATCATCCCATACGCCGGCATCGACCTGGCTGTCTATGAGGTTTGTGGTTCTGTTCTACGGCGCGTGGGTCACTTTTCTCATCGGTTGGAGACAGACTAACCCTGAAAACGCCAGACTCCAGCTTCAGACGTGTGGGAATTCTCAGGAAAAAAAACACTGAACACCTTTTAAACAACCATGAAACCGCTCCGACGCATTTTGGTTTGCAGCATGAAAAGACCTTTATCTGTTCGTTTTGTTAAAGGTGTCTAGAATTTTTCTTTTGCTGTCAAATACATTTAAAAAAAGGACTAGAGATTCCTGAAAAAGAAAACTTGGAGACTTCAGAAATGCTTCAGCACTTCTGTGTTTGGATAAATGAATGTCGAACCTGAGGTCAAACCAGGAAATAGGACCTACATTTAACTCAGTTAGCAAATGTTGGTACAGTCCATGCACAGAGGCTTCCAGTACCAAGCTCAAATGTTTTTTAGGGTGATGGACTGCACAGTGAGAAGGCCCTGGTTCAAATCCCAGCTGGGGCCTTTCTGTGTGGAGTTTGCATGGTCTCCTCATGCATGCATGCGTGGATTTTCTCTGGGCACTCTGGTTTCCTCCCACAGTCCAAACGACTCTACATTGTCCCTAGGTGTGAATGAGAGTGTGTGGCCCTGTGGGGGCGTGTTCAGGGTGTACCCTGTCTTTGCCCAACAGCAGCTGGGATAGGCTCCAGCAACCACGTGATTCCAAAAAGGTTCTAAAGAAGATTCTGCTGGAAGTAGCAGGGACCTGTCAGTAACAGGAAGAGTTTATGAAACCATGTCACTTTCTTAACCTTAAAACCGGAATAAAAGCTTCTTTTTTTTTACTTTTTATGTCATTTTGAACATTTGCTGTTAGTTTATACATTCTAGTGTGGCTTTTAACTCTATTAAATGTTAATAATGAAATAAAATAAACTACTACATATTCACATTTTAATGTGTCACTGTAGTCAGAGATGTGGTCTAGAGAAAATGAAATAATCGTTCTTAAACAGCAGTCACTGAAGGCTTTTTGCCCCCTCAGACCCTGAAGAACTCGTGGCTGCAGCGGTTTGCCACAGACAGCGCTAATCCTGGAGTCTTTGTGCTCTTGGCTTGTGGCACCACCTCCAGCACCTGTGGACAGCTCGCCAGCTACCCTCTGGCCCTGGTCAGGACCCGCATGCAGGCACAAGGTGGGTCACTGCAGAGCTCCACTCACTGGAAAAAATGTCCAAGTACAAAAATATACAATAGAAGATGTTTTACTTTTGTTACAGGCAAAAATGTCTGCCGGTAGAAGTAGTAGAATTTGTCTTGGTAAGATTTCTTAAAACAACTTGTGATGTCTTGACCTTCTAAGACAAAAGGCAATCTTGAAATCAGCTATAAACCCTCATATTTAGGTACACTGCCTTGATCGGTGGAAATGCAGTGGGGCAAAAAAGTATTAAGTCTTCGTTTCTACACACTGATTGACACACTGCCACTGTGTGCTGCATGTTATTTCATAGCTTATTTTCATTTTTACTATTTCTCTGTTTTGTTTCAGTCAGTTTATTAATTTACTTTTGGAGAAATCCACGTGAATGAAGCTGCGCTCACGTCTGTTCCATCCGATGTGCAGCTTCCCAGCGGAGCAGACGATAACGGTGATGTTTGTTGGAGGTGCTCACCTGCAGATCTGCATTTCCTGTTTCTACAGCTTCTCTGGAGGGAGGCCCGCAGATGACCATGACCGGGCTGTTCAAGCAGATCGTTCGGACCGAGGGGCCGCTGGGACTTTACCGGGGTCTGGCCCCCAACTTCATGAAGGTCATACCGTCTGTGAGCATCAGCTACGTGGTTTACGAGTACCTGAAGATTGCACTAGGAGTGCAGTCAAGGTGAGGAACAGAAGCAGGACGTCAGAGGAGAGACCAGTTTCTCCTTATGGCTGCAGACTCTACACGGTTTATTTAAACGATCGGCTCAAGCTGAGAGAAGAAGGTCGAGGATGGAGGGAAGCGCAGAACGGCTGCAGACAGTGGATTCTTGACTAAAGCAAAGTGTCTGTTGGTTTTCTTGAGTCCAGTAGTGCCCCCTGAGTCTTATTCCAGCATGACGAAGTTTACATTAGCTCCTCCCACAGCCAGCAGTGGTTGGTAGTCGCTGTGTTTAGAGACGTCCAGCTTGCAGGCCTTGATTACTGAAAGCTCAATCCCAAACAGGAAAACTAGGATGTAAGCAACCTGTAGGTAAAATGTACGATCTAGATTTAGAAACCTTCACTCCATTGCTTTTTGTAACCGTCTCTTTCAGTCAAACAGAGCTCAGCAGAGGCCGAGCTTTACAGAAATGGATTCACGGGCAGCTAGAACAGCTGAGAAGCTGGGTCAGGGTCCCACGGATGCTCCTGGAGACCAGGCCTCAGTGCTGAGCCCCCAGGCCTCCGTGGGACACTGACTCCTCCTGAACACTTGAAGGCAGCAGCCTGTGCGCACATGACAGCTGCTCAGACACACTAACGCTTTAACAAAATGTCTTCAAATTGACTGAGCAGAACCAAAGAGGAGATGCAGAAGCAGAGATCTTCTGGGAAAACCCTCTGAGCGTAACGGTTTGCCGTCAGATCGATAGTCAATCCAAACCTGGATCCTGACTGAACGTCCTTTTGGGTTCATCCATCGATGTCTTCCGATCTCTCTGAACTGTTCCAGGCTCTGCTGAGGAACATAAAGCTCCTTTATTTGCTGGGAAGTCCTGAATGTTTTCCTCTTTTCTTCCAAAGAGAAGAATTCCAGTTTTTTTTTTTGGAAAAAACTGAGGAGATGTCTGAGTGCTCCAGGCCAGAAATATTTGATGAGGTTCTATGTACAAACATTAAAGGGGGTACTTGATGTCCCCTCCCCCTTTTTTCTTAGGAATTCTACAGTAATAATAGTTTCTGTGTCGATGCTGCCTAAAACCCTGAAAAAGATGGAATGACTTGTTTATGTGTTTTGATGCATAAGCTGTTAAAAGCTTTTGCGTTTTTCTGCTGCACACCGCCCCGTGTCTCTTAGCTCCTCCCCCATGTAAAGGCAGCTCAGTGCTGTACAGATTTTGTGAGAGTCTCCTCCTTATTCCTTCATTTTGATTTCCGTCCGTCACTCCGTCACAGTCCCCCCCCTCTGATGGTTTTCACCCACAGGGGGGTTGTTACTTGAGTTTTTATCCTTTTACATTAGAGCTGTGGGATTTTCTTTAGTCTGGAGCGGAAATCCTCCTGCTGTCAGTCCTTCCTGGATCAGAGGATGCTGATTTTAACAGAAGCAGAAAAAAACTGAAGCAATGCATGCTGGACTTGGCCTGATTAAAAATCAGGAGGTAACACAAAGTAATATTCCATTTTAATTTTCAGATTTTGGGGTATTTTATGTTATGTTTCCTTACTCCTATAGTGTGTTAATGTCTAACGTGTATATTTTGCTAAAGTTTTTCTAAAGTTTATGCTGGTCTAATAAATAAAAAAAGAAGCAAGATGTAATGGAATTTATTTGTCAATATAAAGACATTTACTAATAAAACAGAGCATTAATACAATCTTAGCTATTTCAAACTTTTTTTTAAAAACTTTTTTAGCTTCATAGAAGAATTCCAGTTCACTCTGTAGGAAACAGTCCTGATGGGTCAAAGGTTCTGTCAGTTGCATCTAATATTGATCCAAAATTCTTGACACCTGAATTAATTTAAAGCTATGAAAAAAATTCATGTTTTTCCTTTCGAGTAAAGTCTAAATTAAGGTAATTTTGGAACCGAAGATGCATATTTGCATCAAAGCGTCTGCGGATTTGAAGACATTTGAACACCCTGATGTGTAACCCAGCTTAAGTTGTGATGATCTATTTCCGTGGGGATCTCACACATCCAACTTTGTCTTCACATTTTTTCAGATGTGCGTGGTAGTTGTTGAGATTCCTTAAATACGACGTATCTCCATCCAGTCTAGAGCAGACAGTAACTGTCAGCACGAATGAAGTTGGGGTCAAAAACACAAACATGGAGGACGGAAGAGCCTCTTCATCAGAGACGTTCTTGTTTTCCCTTTTTAGCAAAATAGAAACAGCAGCTGAGAGACAAATCTGTGAAGGATACAAAGAGGCTTTATGAAAATCCATGAACACACTGCAAACAGTGAATCTGAAGAAAGTAAAAAGACTTGTTTCAGGAAAAAGTGCACGAAAAATAATCACATCAACAAAATAATGTTTTTTTAAGAAATCTTTCTTACCCCATTGACAGATTTAAGGAAAATCTGCCAATGGGGTAAAAATTTGAGACTAGTTTCTACGGAGCCTGTTTTTACAGTGCAGGAGAGCGGAACATAGTTCTGGTGTTTCAATGCTATCCTCGTCTTCTAGAACTACATCTAATCTCTGTGAGATCAAACTAACACTCTTTTTCTGTGAGGTTTGCTTTGTCATTACTGTTTATTTATTGCACAGAAAAAAAACTGTTTGTAGTCATATTTGTGATATTTTGGAGTGTGGAATGAGTTGCCTTTAAATTGATTACTGGATCACTTAATGCTTTTAGCTTCATGATTAACTCAACATGCTCATATTCTAATAAACTACAAGTAGAGAAACAGGATCAGTGCAAACATTTCTTTACAGCTTTGAGAAACAGTCAAATGTAAACATCTCATTTGTCTTTTAATTATTCGCTGTTCTTGTGGCAGAAAGAATGTGCACTTATCAACATGCTATCAAAAAATAAAATATTTTCTGGTATCTAACCCACATTTGTCTTCTTGTTTACAAAAATCTGCTTTTTTCCTCACTTTTTTTTCATCGTTTGACAAAAAAGAGCAGGCGTGAGTTTGTCCACACCAGACTTCTGGACCTTTATTGTTATTGTCTGAACCTGGTTCAGCTTCATCAATAAAAAGACATTATCTCTGAAGTTATACCACATTTTTTTAAACTAATAAACCTTGAAAATAAACTATTTTTGGTTGAATTTTCAGATTAAATTGAACTTTCCCTACTTTGCTTCACTCTTACTTTTACTTTAGGCTGAAGGTTGTTTTTTTCTCCCTGATAAATCATCTCTTTATGAATTTGTCCTGGACAAACCTTTTCATGCCAGACAGAACAAACTGCTTGATGGTTCTGGTCATTTGTCTCCAACATTGTTCTGAATTCAAAATTTTGTTAGATCTTAAAAATAGAAAGAAAGTTTCATCTGTCTAGGATGTCATACTTAAAATGAAGTCTTGTCTTTTAATTCCAGGAAGGTTTGGTTTACCAGGGTGTTTCTGGCTCTTCACTAAACAGAGAAGAACATCTTCTCACCAAATCATCAAACTCCCTCAGATTCCTGCGGCTGGAGCTGCTTTAATCTGAGATTAACTGAGTCAAATCTACAGTTTACGCAAACCTCACGTGGTAAACAGTTGATGAGACGAAGGTTTACTGATCGCAGACAGAAAAGGACAAGATGGGATATTTGAACGGCTCAAAAGCCACTTTATCTTGAACAATTTGTCTGAGGTGAAGCCTTATCAGCTGATAGCACTTGAATGTTCCTCCGTGGACGTCAATACACAGGACTTTTGTGACCATCAACCCTTAATCTAAAGTAGATTTTTTTTTTAGAAACAAAACCTTAAATTTTAAGCATGAAGAGGATGCTTGTAGGGAGACATCCTATCAGACTTGATTGGTTTATAATCAAACTTTACTTATAAAACGCGCTCCTCATGGTTTGCTTGAAGCGCTTTACAATTTAAACATAAACACAGAAACTAAAGTAAAAACCCAAAACAGCAAGCCCTACCACAAAGGATCCCCACAGGGAAACACCAGGGCTGAAATAATGAGAAAGAGGTTCAAAGTAAATACATAAGATGTATGCAAAAACATGAAAAGGAAAATCAAATGTAATACCAAAAGTAATATAAAATAATAAATAAGCAGGTACGATCATGTAAAAGCATAATTAGAAAGGTGGGTTAAGACTCTTCTAAAAACCTCTGATGTTCTCCAGCAGAATGTTCCAGAGGTGAGGACCACAGTGGCAAATCCAGGCCTCACCGTGAATTAAGAGGTCACAAAGTCAAGCAGATGAAGAAGATCCAGCGAGTCTGAACTCTGTTTTAAATATATGCGCTTTGAATATGTCTGACTCCAGACAAGCTGTTTCCTCTGTGTTAAACGCACACAGTGTGCAGATTGTGCGATCTGCAGATGATTGTGTTAGGCTGTTCTTCAGAGAGCAGCCACAGGTGTTGTACATGCAAGGTAAAACCCAGAACAATAAAACATACTTCTCTGTTCCTATGCACTAGAAAACAATAGAAACAACTCTACTTAAGGAAGAAAATCCTATCAAAATTAATGAAATTTATGCTTTATTGTCATTGCACATAAATAAAAATGAAAATGGTAAACATCACTAAAGCAGCGCAGGTGCTGACTGGTAATGAATGCTGTAATTTAATGTTAAAAATCATTTAATATATATCATATATATCATGTATATCATGAATAGAAAAAACAAAGCAGCTTCTAGTTAAAAGGGAAAGTTTGAGCCTCTTTTATAAGTTTTTATAAGTTTTATAAGTTTTCACCGGTGCTTAGACGCTCTATGAGACCGTTCCATTGCATAGGTTTCAATACAGCCTCATTGAGCATGAAGTTTTATTTTGAATTCTGAGGTTCAATTTAGCTTGGGACAATCAAAAAAATAATATTTTTTTTTAAAAAATGACCAAATAAGAGTACAGAGTTGTGTCAGGAAGAGCATTTGCTGCCAAACCACCTGTTTGAATCAGTGAAAGCAGGTTTGCTGTGGAGACCCTGAAAGGATATGCCGATTTCAAAGAAAAAAATAAAAAACAAAAAACAATTTCAGGTAAAGAGTGAACTGCAAAACTAAATGTATGTAAAAAACCACGGGGCAACAGTTTCTTCCTTTTAAAGTTTAAACCAAAAAACGTTTTTAGAAACACAGTAAAGACGTAGCTTTTGTTTAGTCACGTGGATGTTTTTCTTCCTCAGGTGCTTCATCTTTTCAGTCCTTCCTCTGCAGTGTGAGGAAGCCCTGCAGAAGCAAAGTTTGGTTTTGTGTTTGCACAGGAACTGTACAGTGGAGCAGTGGGGTGACTCTGTGCAGATCAGATGAACAAAGCTGGGCCCGCCTCCCTCCGAGCTGATTGGATGACGAATGTGACACGTTAATCCTTTCAAGGAGGAAGAACCTGCTGATCTTTTTTCAGAGAGCATGTGTGGGCAGTCCCCGAGGTGATTGGTGGACATGCTCTCACTCCAATGATGACGAAACATCAGAAATGTGACTTAGTGCTCACAGGTTTTTAGCAGCAAAGGGAAAAAAACTAATACAATACTAAAACTAACTATTTTTATTCTAATCGGATGTGTTTCTTTCAATGTCCGCTAAAGGTTCTGCCTCCAGTTCTGCTTAAGGGAACTAAAGAAACGATCAATAATCCAGCAGAGCTAAAGCATTATCTGAGCGGGAGAAAAGTACACAATAAAATACACTGGATGTGATGGAATTTTGTCGTCCTCTGCTTTAAATGCTGGTATAAAAAAGAAAAAACCAAAGATCACTACACTCATATGTCCCACCTGAAGTCGAACTACAGCATTTTTCATCAGATTGAATAAAAAAAAAAGAATTCTGTGAAAAATGTGTGGAAAATGTGGAGCGACGGTAACAAAATTGTCATGGGTGGTTTGATCTGCGTCCGTCCATCCATTTTCAGGACCTGCTGAATCCCCTTTGGGGTCACAGGGCTGCTGTCGGGCGAAGGCGGGGGTCACCCTAAACAGGTCACCAGTCTGCTGCAGGACCCATCTGCATGGAAATCTTAGTTAAAGTTTGACATGCCCTGATGAAAGCATCACGTGTTTCCCAGCAGGACGTAACACTGAGGTGATGCCAGCAAACGCAGAACAGTAATTCAAGAGGGGATCCGTTTGAAAAAACAGCCTTTATCTGACTAAAATTCATTAGGACAATAAGAGGGTTTGGAAATGGTAAATACTTGTTTAGCGCTTTTCTACCTTCCTCGAAGGCCCAAAGCGCTTTACAGTCACAGTCCCATTCACACACATTCACACACTGATGGATCTGTTTGTCTACAAGTCCTTCTACGTATCAACTACAAGGTTTTTATTCATCTGCTCCTGATTCACAACAATTTGAAGAACGAAATGCTCACAAATGCAGTTTTACCCTCTTGAGACTCAAGCTCTTGTTTGATATGCCTTTCTTTTTATTTACCACAGGGCCTCAGGTCATCAGAATTAACTACAGTGGTAATAAAACCCACAATGTAATGTCCTTGTATATGGACGCCAAGTCTCAAGAGGTCAATCCTACTTTGTTTAATATATGTCCTCTATCATGACAAAAATGCTCCAAGAACATGTTAAAAACACGATTTTCATTGGAGGGGTCTTTAAGATGATTTTTTTGTTGTTGGAAAATTCGTAATACTGCTGTTTGATCCAGTTTTTCATTTTGTTTAGTAGAATTTCTTGCTTGTATAAACTCTTGTGTTCTCCTTTTGATTCATTTCACATCTGTGTTTACTTTAATTGTTATTTGTGTTTCTTTTTTATCTTTATGGTCATTTTGTGCAGTTCAAAAGATGATATTTTGAAAGCACAAAGCTCTTAACCACATACGGTAGTACATATTGATCCAAAACCAGACATGGAAAATAACCCAGTTTTGTGACTTAAGTGAACACAGCAGTAATGGGAGGCTTGAAGTAAAAGTAATTTTTCCTCTCAGAAAAGTAAAATGAAAAAGCTATGTTGTGCTGTAATGGCTGAAACTGAAAAAACAACGAGAAGTTATCTTCTCTTTATGGGTTATTTTATTGTGGATTATGGTTGTGGGTTAGATTAGGTTCATTCTGATTGCTGCTGTCCTCATCTCTCTAAACTAGTGTGAATAATAATAAGTAAAATCCACAAGAGAACACCAAAGCTCATACAGAAACACCTAAAAAAAACAACGAAAGTCACATTAAATGGCATAAAGGGAACTAAAGCAAAAAAGCAAGAAACGTCACGTGGTTGATGACACAAAAGAGATCTAAAAGTTAAAAAGTTATAATTAGAATGGTTTGTTAAAATATCTGCCATTTTCTTGTTATTCCTTCAAGATTGACTGTATTTTTGGCCTAAAAGGTAGTCGTGGTCCTGACCGGGAAGCTGTTTGAGGCCGCCATCCCTGTCTGTTACCTTGGTTACGCTTGAACACACACCGCTGGCCACTGCGCACGTCTGTGGCGACACCAACTATTTGTACAATCCTATTGGTTCCCGTTCTCTCACCAGACATCGTACACTGGCTGTCATTGGTCACCCGGTTCGTGGCTGTGTTTCCTGATCTGCTATTGGACAGCAGCTCATGGGGCTCACAGTGCCGCATGGTGCGCGTGAGCTGCGATTGGCCACGTGGGCGGGTACGTGAGTAAAGAGGGCCCGCTGAGCTGTCAACTCCATATATAAATACTTTGCAGGTAGAAGGGGGTTAAGCGGAGAGTTAACAATATTGATACTTTAAGTTTAACTGTAGCTGACGTCACAGACAGGTAAGGAGGATTTCTGAAGATTTTTTCTTATTTTTATTACTCTTGAAAAGTTTTAGGGGCCCAAAAGAGGACAAAAAACGATGCTGTGATTTAAATAGATGTATTACTAGTTAATAGAGAGAAGCTATATGTAGAAAATTAGTATCTGTTCGGTTAGGATTAGTAGTTTGATATCACTTTCTGCTTAAGCCTTAAGAGAAATGAGTAAGAGACGGTCCGTCACCTAAATTGTTCCGTGCAACACAAAAGTTTAAAAACAATGACAGCCTAGATTTTTGTCTAAAATAATGTAACTAAATGGACGTTTTGCTGACTACGTTTATCTTTATAAATACGCCACAAGCCAGCCTTTTTGCTGTACCGATCCATCAGTGTGACCTTGTACAGCCCGGCAGCCCTAACCTGCTTAAGACTAGTCGCAGAAAATCCCGTTGACCTTTCACCCACTGGGTCCTCTGTGCACATCTGGGTTCCTTTCTCTGCCGGAACGCACCGTTCCCACCTAGCCGGTCCGGGAAAACCTAATGATTGATAGTTTGCGGCTGCTGTTCGGGTCAAACGGTAGCGAGTTTGTCATCACATCTACTATTATATGCTAGCTAGCTCAGCTAATAATCTGCTAACAGTACGTCCTTAATGATGAGTCGTTAGGTCCAGTTCGTGAGCGGTGACCGTCAATTTGATTACTCAGCTTGACCACTTAAGTGCAGAGACCGGGTAAGTAGCTGTTGTTACCGATGAAGCTAACTGGTCAACAGTCATCTGTCCTGCTATTTGCGAGTGCAAATAGCCGCCCATATCCTATGAAGCGTCTGGATAACTAACTGTCACCTTCGTCTCTACCCATCATTCATTGCGTTTCTGGTAGTTGTTGACATTTTTTCTATCTTTTAGAGCTGTGTTATCATGCACTTTTAAACCCACTCCAGTGAAAATTGTGTTTTTGGTGTTGGATATGGTGTAAGATTAAAACTGCATTTCTCAGTATTTCTTTATTCAAATCAATGTGTATCGGAAGCAGATGAAAAGAAATCTGTTTGATAAAGCTCGTAATTTTGTAAAATCTACACCGCTCCATTCCGATGGATCCACTTACAGACAAATAGATCCATGTACGTTTTTGTTTTCCTCGTCTGAGCTGGAATCTGGATCCAAACTGTACGGCTGGACAGCTCAAATATTGCTCCCCATTTTTGTTGCACTGCTAATGTTAAGTTGGGTTGTGGCGGGCTGTAAACAGATGGATGACGGGAAGTGGGGCTGGGCTTATTCAATAGCAACTCTCTCATGTACAACTCGGAGGCAAATTTCTAATGAACCCCTGTTGCTCTGCAGAAACTATGTTCTAGAAAACAACACCGTTTTTGTTTTTTGGCTAAAAGTGGCATAGTCATAATTAAGGGACCGCCAGGAATGCTTTAAAAATAGATTTTAATAATTGACCGGAGTGGGACTTTTAAATGCTTTGTCAACTTTTCAGGATGCCTGGTTCAGCCCAGATTAGCTACATGGGACCGTGGCCCAAAGATGTGGGTATCATTGCCTTGGAGCTGTACTTCCCTTCCCATTTTGTGGACCAAGCGGAGCTGGAGCAGTACGACGGTGTGGCTGCTGGGAAGTACACCGTAGGCTTGGGCCAGGCCCGTATGGGGTTCTGCTCAGACCGTGAGGACATCAACTCTCTGTGCCTGACCGTCGTCCAGCGGCTCATGGAGAGGAACGGCTTGTCCTACGACAGCATTGGCCGCCTAGAGGTTGGCACCGAGACCATCATCGACAAGTCCAAGTCTGTCAAGACGGTGATAATGCAGCTGTTTGAGGACTCTGGCAACACAGACGTGGAGGGCATCGACACCACAAACGCCTGCTACGGTGGAACGGCCGCGCTCTTCAACGCCGTAAACTGGGTGGAGTCCAGCTCATGGGATGGTGAGCGAGCTTTATAGATCTGAAAAAAGGAGATAACTAAGGTGGCATTCAGCAGTACATTAGTGCTTAATGCTTTAGTAATAATTGATAGATGTGCTTTTTTTTAGTTCAAGGTCTACCTTAAAACAAAGGGTTTCTCTGCTGTCTCTTAAGTTTTGGTCTGGTTTTGTGTTTGACGTTTGTTGATGTTATTCAACAAATATTGTATGCATCTTGTTAATAACCTACGCATTCTTGGACGTTTTCTTCTTGTTTCCTCTTTTGGTACCCTGCCTTTTACTCCAAACAAGGAGGGATAGGCTCCAGCAAATTTACATCCATTTCCACTGTAACAGATGTGTTTCAGTGTCTCGCACAAGGACTCGTTTGAATGTAGGCAGTCATGGTAGGGAAATATTTTCTAAATCAAGCCACCTACTTGCTGCCGCCCTTACCTGCACTTCAATCTGCACTGTGTTCCTTTTCTAAACGGAGGTGGTTAAGGTGTAGTGCTGTAGATCAGAGGTACCCCTCTTCTCTGTAGCTGCTTTGGTAAATCAAGATCTCCTTTCAGACGGCACCTGTATGGAGGGGACGGCAAATTTCTAATGAACTCCTGCCGCTTTACAGAAATTATGTCCTAGAAAATGACACAGGTTTTTTGATTTTAGCTTTAACAGCAGAATCATAATGAAAAGACCAATGAGAACACTTTTACTATGGAACAACAGATGATCAGAGTGATTTTTAAGCTCTGACTGATCTGCTCCATTTTTCTGGTTACATGTCTCCTTGCCCTCTATGTTCATATTTCAGTCAAACGTGCAGAAACCTGGAGGGAAATCCCTTTAACATTCCCATTGAATGTAAATAAATTCCTTCATTTGTAAATTCTGAAAGTTTTTGTGCTACAACCTGAGTATGGATATGAGGAACCAACAAACCAGCATTTTCTTTCCAGCGGGGCGCCGCCGCTCTTTTGAAGATTGTATGAAATGTGTTTGAAGGTTTGCAGAGATGCTGATGAGACTTTCCTCCCCACGTTTCCACTGCTGTTGAGTCTCGGTCTCTTCTTGAACATCCTCTGTGCAGGACGCTTCGCCTTGGTAGTCGCAGGGGACATTGCCGTCTATGCCACAGGGAGTGCCCGGCCCACAGGGGGCGCTGGTGCAGTGGCCATGCTGGTGGGGCCTAATGCTCCATTAGCCTTTGAACGAGGTGAGTTTGTACTCTAAAGGCTCTCTGAGATTCAGCTAGACTGAGCAAAACTCAGCTAAACTGTTTGTTAGCGTCACGTTTTTAAATATTAATATGAAAAACTATGTTTGCTCAGCGTCAGTAATTAACATAACAGATTATGTATTTGATTCAGACTAAAAAAAACTTAAGAGCTGCTGTGAAGCCTTGGATAACCCAGGTCAGCTGAGGACTGATTGTGAAACACAGTCCTAAGAATCCGTTGAGCTGGAACAGAAAAAAATCAAACTTGCATGAACACCGAGATTGCAAAACAGCATTAAACCCACAAGTTAAACTAAGTCTCGTCACAGGAATGCAGCTCTCCATCAGTAAAAGGAAACAAAAGCACTCCAGCCTGAACAAAAGACATCCGAATAGTGAAAAAATAAAGACGTCTGAACCTTTCAGGTCTGCGGGGAACACACATGCAACACGCCTACGACTTCTACAAACCAGACCTGATGTCCGAATACCCTGTGGTGGACGGCAAGCTGTCCATCGAATGCTACCTCAGTGCCTTGGATCGCTGCTACTCTGTGTACCGCAACAAGATCCACACACAATGGCAGAGAGGTGGGTACACACAGATAAACACAGTGACACTCAGCTGTATCTAAAACTACAGGAGAGACGTTTACTCCGTACTGAAGGTGTAGTTTCATGCAGACGTAGAGACTAAGGTTCAGGTTCATTTGGCTTCTGACCTGACGGTGTGGCTGCAGGTCCTTTCAAAGGCTACTAATATACTGATATAAGGCTTTAAAAAGCCTTCATTTTTGGTTGAATGGGTCTTACCTTTTTTTCGTAAACGAGATTTGACTTCCTGTCACTTAAAAAAAAAAACATTTCCAGGATGCGCTGTGCCAAGAGGTTGTGAGCTGGTTATAAATCGTTAACACTAATCGTTAAAACTGAGTAGTTTATGGTCCTCGGTGTGGGAAAAGTGCCTCTAAATCAGGGATTACTTGTGGTGGATAAAACTGGCCAGTAGAAATCCTCATGGGGGGAAACGCCACGATTTGCCGAAAGTCAATTAAAGTTGGCACAACAGGGATCAAATCACACTCCAGCTGGTTTTTTCCTCCCCATTTTAATATACTCATGGTCTTAAAGTAGAATTTGTGTTCTTAAAAATGTAACTTCTGTAAATCTGTAGACACCCTGCAAGAGCATGTTAATATTGTTTAGAGAGCTGACTGCAGACACTGCGAGCTGTGAAGATGAACACCTTCATCTTGTGACCAGAAGCTGTTTTCTGTGTGTTTATGTCACAGAGGGTTCAGATCAGCGCTTCAGTCTGGAAGATTTCGGCTTTTTGGTCTTCCACTCTCCGTACTGCAAGCTGGTGCAGAAGTCGGTGGCTCGGCTGATGCTCAACGACTTCCTGAACCATCCCAACCCCAACACGGAGACCGGGCCCTTCACCGGCCTGGATGCCTTCAGGTACCAGAAGAGCATCGCTCATGGTTTTTTAGAACGGGCACGGCTCACAGTAGATGCTTCCATCTGCACCAGTTTCATGGATGAAGGTCACCAGATCTCATCTTACTGTTTGCTGCTCTTGTCTTAAAGAGACGTGAAGCCAGAGGAAACCTACTTCGACAGGGACGTGGAGAAGGCCTTCATGAAGGCCAGCGCAGATCTGTTTGAGAGGAAGACAAAGACGTCTCTTTTGATCTCCAACCAGAATGGAAACATGTACACGCCCTCTGTTTACGGCTGCCTGGCCTCCGTCATTGCAGAGTACGTATCCTGCTCCTCACTAGCATGAAGCTGAAGGTGCAGGGAGTCCGTTCACAGTCCATTCTGAGTTTCCAGGAGCCCCGAAACCTGATGTTAGGATAATCAGCCCTCAGATCTAAATAATGCACACCAGGAGATGGACTGGACTAAGACAGTGCTCATCTAGTTGGCTATTTGCTGTAAGATAAGGATCTTATCAAAAGACTTGTGGGCTGTAAGGCCTGGAATTGATTCCAGACTTCTGTTCTGCAGCCATCTGTGTCACCTTGTGTCTACAGCTTTTTGATATAAAGTGGCGCAGTGAAGACTCAGGGTATTGTTGGTGTTTTCCTGCATATTCTAGTGTTGTGTGTCTTTGGGGGTTTTGTGTTGTGTGTCAACAGATTGTGTCTTGTGTCTTGACGCAGGCACAGCCCCTCACAGCTGGCAGGACAGAGGATTGGAGTCTTCTCCTACGGCTCAGGCTTTGCTGCTTCTCTGTATTCCCTCAAGGTCACACAGGACCACACCCCGGGTGAGTTCAGAGGCATGCTGGGAAGGAGGCCGGAGTCTGGAATCTGGGAGATGACAGTGGTGTGATGTGTTCTGGTTACAGGATCAGCTTTGGATAAACTGGTTTCCAGCTTGAGTGACCTGGGAGTCCGACTGGACTCCAGGAAGAAGGTTGCCCCTGCAGTCTTCTCTGACAGCATGAAGCTGAGAGAAGACACTCACCACTTAGGTACGTTCACTTCACCGCAAACGTTCAGGTTTCATGAAGCGCACTTTTGTTTTCACCAAAATACTGTGAAAATGTAATGCATGACTTGTTGGCTAAAGCTGAACAAAACGATATAACATGCAATATTAGGAATGTGGCACAGTTAACAAAAAAAAACATCTGTTGCCAAGGAATTTAAAAAATGTACTTTTACAGATTCTTTTAAAAAGGACGTAGAACTGTTCGTCACCTTCAGGCGACCAAAACATACAATGGTTGCTATGGACATAAAATCAACAAAACAGCCGCCATAATGAAAAAGGTTTTTTTAATAACAGCTATGACCAGGGGTAGAAGGGGGAGGGGCTTGTAGCAGCTGCTCAGCCAGAGAGGGTGAGTCAAAGCAGCTTTAATCAATATTCTAACTTGGTCTACACATGATGTTCCCTGACATGTAGAAAGTGGAGCTTTGAGCGGCAGTCAGCAAAAATAATTCTGACGTTTCAGGTACTGTGACATCAAAGGCTGCAGTCAGTGGCTGAACTGAGTCTGTTTTCCTTGACGCTTTAGACCGGAGGTGATAAATATGTAGAAGCAGCTGACGTCTCGCGTCATTTCACAGACTAGAGTCTTCATGTCTCCACTCAGACATTTATCTGAGTCCGTTTATCTTACAATTTCAGGATTATCTTTGTTGTTTGTTCACCCACCCACCACACTGATAAAGGATCAATGATGAAAGGCAGTGACCCCCCCCAAGCGATAAATTACTGTCGTGTCTTCAGTGGATGATTTACTCAATTTTTAATCTTCTAAAACAAAAAAATTGATCAGAAATAGATTTTTAAAGAAGATGCCAAATATATTATTATATAACTGTAGTTTTCTGACTAGAGGTGACTCCTGAGTAGAAGCTGCAGACACACAAAAAAATGCATAATAGAGAATAAAAAGAATAAAAAATCGGATACAAAATGCGTGACAAACTCTACTCAGGTACGTAAAAAAGAGCTGTAAAGGAATTGCATCCAATCAGGATTTTAAACATGTTAAAGCTGTTGCTATCAACTGCCAAAAATACCCCCTTGAAATATGGATGCACCTTAAAGTGTCACAAATCTAGGTAACTAGCTGTTAAAACCTTCTTGAAACCACCATTAACTATTTTAATCCATCATTTATGTGATAGAAATGTCTTTTTTTTTACTTTATATACAGTAGTTTCCGATGTCTCAGCTTACCTGCAGTAACACTATTCACAGAATCATTTGGAGCCTTTATAACGAATATTGACACACACAAAAAGGAACTACAGCGCACTCTAGCGGTTGTTGCTTTTTTTTCTTCTTCTTTCAATCACATCTAAGTTGCATTATAACTCCTACCCCCGGCCAAACTGGAAAAAAAACGCCGCTCATAGGCAGAAAAATATGCTATATTATTAATTTAACTAACTACGTTACTCTTTGGTGCTGCAGTCCCAGTTCTAAAAAGATTCAGCTATCATATGTTCAAATATTTTTCTTTGAGTGGATACATTAAAGGGTGATTTTGCTAGTAAAAATTGTAAGTTATTTGACAAGCAAGAGCTGGTTTTATCTGTAATTGATGCTTTCCATTTATCTTTCATCACTACAGAGAAAACTGTATCCTAAGGAGTGACATCAGGGTGTTTTGAATAAGGAAAGTGCTGAAGACCTGCAGCCTTTGTATTAAAAACATGCAGTCTTAGTCCAATTGTAGGGAGATGACACTGTTCCATGCAGATGTCTGCATTTCAGCTAAACGGAACCTTTTTTTTTTTTCACAGCCAGCTATGTCCCTCGAGGCTCTGTGGACGATCTGTTCCCCGGAACGTGGTACTTGACCAGAGTGGATGAAAAGCATCGCAGGGAATATTCCCGTAGACCTCTGGATGACGACCTGCCTGCAGAGCCAGAGCTGGTTTGCTTGGGAGCTGCTGCTCAGGTAGGAGAATAACTGAGATGATGCTGTTGTTGTGGCCACCGGGACTGACTGATGGCCCTGTGGCAGAGTGTTCTGCTACGTTCACACTGGGCATGTGACGCATTCATGCACATGGTGTTCCCACTGGACTATCACTATCCAATAGTAGCACATGTCCTCCACTCACAGCTGGAAGAGGCTTGGTGTAAATCTCATGAATCTTGCTCCAGGCTTTTTCTTTCTCAGTTCTATTCTGATAAACGACTTGCTGTCATTGAATTCCAGCCGGGCAACAACTGCAATTATTCATTTCTCTTCCATGACCAATTTGGCGTTTCCATGAATTAAAAAGGACACTATCCATACATCACTACCAAATCCAAGTCTTTTAATGGTCAAAGTTCGACCTGGTTGGACTTTCAATGCGTGTTCAGTGGTGTGTTTTGTATGTAGAGCTCGAAAGCGGACTTAAAGACCCACTCTAATGAAAACATGTTCTTGTAGCCTTTTTTTCATGATGGAGGACATTTGTAAAAGAGTTTAAGATTAAAAGTACCTTTCTGAGTGTTTCTTTATTCAATCATGATGGATGAGGAGCAGATAAAAGCGCTTTTGAAAAATCTCTGTGACTAAGCAACTGGGATGGGGGGGCCAGAATGCCCTCGCTCCGCTCCATTCTGATACTTGCAGATGAATAGATGCATGTACGTCTTTGTTTTCCTCGTCTGAGCTGGAATCTGGATCAGAACTCTTCGGCTGGATGGATCCAATGTTGCTCGCCATTTTTGTTGCATCGCAAATGTTAGCTTAGGGGTATGGAGGGCTGTAAGCTATTGGGAGAGAGTATAAATAGAGGGATAATGGGAAGTCAGCAGAGGCTTACTTCTGAGCCAACAGAAATAAGTCTCTGCTACACGTTTTTCTTTATTTTGGCAAAAAAACGGCTAATTCTAATTAAAAGGCAGCGACTAGTTTTGAGCCAGATGCCAACTTGGACAGGGAAAACAAAGACTGACATGGATCCTGGATGCATCATAATCGAGTGGAGCTGGAAGTTTGTGCCCCCCAGCCTATTTTCTACGTCACAGATATCTTTTCAAACTGCATTTTTACCTTTCTGCTCCTAATTCACAAAGATTTGAATTAAGAAATGCTATACTCAAATGCAATTTTGAGCTTATTTTTCTTTCTATTTGTCCTCCATAATGAGAAAGACGCCAGAAGAACATGTTATAATGTTGATTGAGGAAGCACTTCACTACTGTTGCATGTCAGCACTGGGCTGCTTTTCTCTCTCTTCTCAAGCTGCTGGACTTGCCTTAACTGCTTAACTTCCATCTGCTGTTGTCACTGCGAAAAAGGAATCCTGCAGCTCAGGTTCAGGATGTCTTGCTTTTGTCTTGCAGCACATCCCAAGTCCAGTCAAGAAGATGCCTCGCATCCCGGCCACCACCACAGCTCCTGAGGCCAGCAGCTAGGAGAGCGTGCAGACTTCCTCTGAGTCATCTTGGTCCAGCAGAGTAAAGGTCCAGCAACAACCCAGAAGAGAAACCAGCTCCTCCACAGCCCCTGAATTGTAGCAGAAGAGGGAGACCCAAAAGATTCCCCTCTGCCTGTGACCCCCCCCCCACATCTACCATTAGGATTTAACAGAGCTCGTCTGAAATGCTGCATGTGACTGCCTTTTAGATCTTTGTCATTTTAAATCGTGTCTATTGGGCGGCTGTAGGCCTCACTGAGGCATGACTTGGCCGTTCAACACCAGGGGCGACGCCCTGTGCTGCCCTGCTCCAGGCTTCAGCTGCTTACAGACTGCTGCTTCTCAACATCTTCATGTTGCTCTTTCTTGGATCTAGGAACCCGCTTTGTGAGCTGCAGCTTCCTTCAGTCAGTTTGTCCACATTTCATTTGCCAAACAATCACAAGAGTGCATCAAGTCCTGTCTGCGAGATCCGCGGTATTCCAGAGCCGCCTGCTTCGATCCATTTGTCAGACTGGAACTGATCAGGATTTTCGTCGTCAGGTATCTCCCTCTGAGTGACGGTGGAACCTGAATGCATTTCATAGTGATGCCTCTCTAAAACACTAATTAACAAGCATTTATTTATCAAATGTAGAAGCTGGAACTAAAAAGACCCTCAAAGGTTTGAAACCTGTCTGCCAGAAACCATCAGCCTTTGCGGCACTGTGACTTCCTGCCGGCGGCGGCGGCAGCAGCGGCGGCTCTGGGGAGCTGGATTGTTTAGTGTAAAGCTGAGCTCCTTGAGGAGAAGCCTTACAGAGTGTAGATAAAGCGTTTCATCAGACGATGTACAGATCTATTCTTTTAAATTGTACAGTCATCCGGTTGCTGTGATGCTGGGCTGTGTGGTCATACCGGCTTCAGTGTCGCTGGTATGTCTGAGTGCGGCTGGTCTCAGAGCTCAAACCGACCTTTTCTAGCATCAGTGATCATGTACAGAACAAAGTCAGATTATTTATGTGATGTAGATATGAGTGTGTTCGGATCTGCTGAGTCATGTAAAGGCATGAATAAAGGGATTCTGAACCTGAGAGGTGTTCTGATGTGTTCTTCACAGCTGGTAATCAACGGAACTTCAGGAGTGGATCCAACAGAACAGTTGAGTTTCCCCATCGGCCACCACATTGAACTAACAACAGTTAATCTTTGACTGGAACTAGAATGCAGAACAGGAGCCACGCTTATTGAGGACCAACACTGCCACCTTGAGTTTTGTTGGTGAAATGCAGTAATGTTTTTTTTTTTTCCTGTCTGCATGTCACTCATGCATGTTTGCTTCAAGTAGAAGTAAAAATTGTTTGTCCTACCAGAGAAAATTATGTTTTCAATAAAACACTGACATGACAACCAATGTCAAACCAGGATTCACATCAGTCCTCTCTGAGGCAGACAAATAAAGTCCAGTATAAACCGATTCACTGACCTAAAATCAATCCAGGACATCTTTGGCCAAAACTTCTACCAGTGTGACTCGGATAAAAAAAAAAGTGAACTTTATTGAGTTTAAGCCACTCGGATGTGAATTTCCTACCGCCGCTCTGCAGAAACTATGCTATAGAAAACAACAGATTTCTTTTATTTTGACTAAAACGGCATAAACATCCTTAAGAGACCACAGGGAACTCATTTACAATAGATTTAAGAAAGATTAACCTGTAAAATAAATGACTAAATTAAAAATAAATCAAAGCAACTGATGCTTTCAAAGCTTGGTGAAAGACAGCTAGGAAGCCACCCTATTGACGTGTTTAACTTTATCACAAAATAAGCCTCTATCATGATTGTATTAGTCAAATTAAAAAACATCTACCTTTATGAACCGACACATTGAGAACATCATTGTGTGTGTCTGTGTCCAGGAATGGTTTGATTCCATATTAGTGGTTGGTGGCATGGAAGGATAGCACAATCCAAGGAAAGCTCATTATTGTAATTGTCCCCTTTTCAAATGTAAATCTGCTTTTCTGAATAACTTCCTGACTAGAGAAAAATTAATTGTCCAGTCAATTCTTACACTACAATTCCCAGAACCCCACCCCTTCAAATTTGGTATCCCTGAAAACCCCCAGTAGTATGCAGATATATTCTGGTTTAGAAATGTCCTAGTCTGAGGACAAATTTGCATTGCTGGTCGTCAGGAGGATATGGACACGTTTTAATTGCACTAAATCTATTCAAAAATCTTTAGTTGAATGTCTTAATAGGGTACACATCTCTCCACTGCAGGCTGCTTCCCTGTAACTACTCTACAGTCTGAGCAATATTAATCAAAAGTTGGAAATGCCTTACATAGGTCAGCAAAACAGGCTGGTGTGTCGCATAAAGGGTTAAAAAACTGATGGAATAGTAGGAATGTGGACCTCACACCTGTCTAATAATCATCATTTTTGAGGACTGAAGTGACTTTGAATGTGGCATGGTTGTTGGTGCCATTCGGGCCCGGTCTGAGTATTTCAGAAACTGCTGATCTACTGGAATTTTCACCCACAACCATCTCTAGTGTTTACAGAGAATGGTCCAAAAAAGAGAAAATATCCAGTGAGCGGCAGTTCTGTGAACAGAAATGCCTTGTTGATGGTCAGAAGAGAATGTCCAGACTGGTTCCAGCTGATACAAAGACAACAGTAATTCAAATGACCATTAGTTACAACCGAGGTCTGCAGAAGAGCATCTCTGAACGCACAACACGTCCAACCTTGAGGCAGATGGACTACAGCAGCAGAAGACCACACTGGGTGCAACTCCTGTCAGCTAAGAACAGGAATCTGAGGCTACAATTCACACAGACTCACCAAAACTGGACAATAGAAGATTATAAAAACTTTGTCTGGTCTGATGGGTCTCCATTTCTGCTGTGACATTCAAATGTTAGGGTCAGAATTTGGCATCAACAACATAAACCATAGATCCATCCTGCCTTGTATCAATGGTTCAGGCTGGTGGTGGTGTAATAGTGTTGGGGATATTTTCTTTGCACACTTTGGGCCTCTCAGTACCAGTTGACCATGGGTCCAATGCCACAGCCTACCTGAGTATCGTTGCTGACCACGTCCATCCCTTTATGACCACAGTGTACCAGCTGAAATAACTGAAAATGTCATACTCTAGGTTCTCTAAAGTAGCCACCTTTTGCTTTGATCACTGCTTTGCACACTGTTGGCATTCTCTTGATGAGCTTCAACAGGTAGTCACCTGAAATGGTTTTCCAACATTGGTGACCCTTTTGTCTTCACTCTGTGGTCCAGCTCACCCCAAACCATCTTGACTGGGTCCAGGTTTGGTGACTGTGGAGCCTGGTCATCTGCAGCACCCCATCACTCTCCTTCTTGGTCAAATAGCCCTTACACAGCCTGGAGGTGTGTCTGGGGTCATTTTCCTGTTGAAAAATAAATAATGGTCCAACTAAACGCAAACCAGATGGAATAGCATGCTGTGGTAGCCACGCTGGTTCAGTATGCCTTCAATTTGGAATAAATCCCCAACAGAGTCACCAGCAAAGCACCCCCACACCATCACACCTCTTCCTCCATGCTTCATGGTGGGAACCAGGCATGTAGAGTCCATCCGTTCATCTTTTCTGCGTCGCACAAAGACACGGTGGTTGGAACCAAAAAACTCACATTTGGACTCATCAGACCAAAGCACGGATTTCCACTGGTCTAATGTCCTTTCCTTGTGTTCTTTAGCCCAAACAAGTCTCTTCTGCTTGTTGCCTTTCTTTAGCAGTGATTTCCTAGCAGATATTCTACCATGAAGGCCTGATCCACACAGTCTCCTTGTAACAGTTGTAGAGATGTGTCTGCTGCTAGAACTCTGTGTGCCATCGAGCTGCTCTCTAATCTGAGCTGCTGTTAACCTGCCATTTCTGAGACTGCTGACTCGGATGAACTTATCCGCAGCAGCAGATGTGACTCTTGGTCTGCCTTTCCTGGGGCGGTCCGCATGTGAGCCAGTTTCTTTGTAGCGCTTGATGGTTTTTGTGAATGCACTTGGGGAGACTTTCAAAATTTTCCCAATTTTTCAGACTGACTGACCTTCATTTCTTAAAGTAATAATGGCCACTCGTTTTTTCTGTACTTAGCTGCTTTTTTCTTGCCATAATACAAATTACAACAGTCTATTCAGTAGGACTATCAGGTGTTTATCTATATGACTTCTGCACAACACAACTGATGGTCTCAACCCCATAAATAAGGCAAGAAATCCCACTTATTAAACCTGACAGGGCACACCTGTGAAGTGAAAAACATTTCAGGTGACTAACTACCTCTGGAAGCTCAAGAGAATGCCAAGAGTGTGCTAAGCAGTAAAAATCCCAGCAAAAGGTGGCTACTACGAAAAACCTAGAATATGACATATTTTTAGTTGTTTCACACTTTTTTGGAATGTATATAATTCCAGTTCCATAGTTTTGATGCCTTCAGTGTGAATCTACAATTTTCATAGTCATGAAAATAAAGAAAACTCTTTGAATGAGAAAGTGTGTCCAAACTTTTGGTCTGTACTGTACATGGATCTATTTGACTACAGTGGATGCATCAGAATGGAGCAGCGCAGGGAGCTAGTGGCTTGTCATTGTAAGTCCTACTGCATTGTGGTTGTCCATAATGATTTGATTAAAAAAAACTGTCAGTTTTCTTAATATATGTTTTCTATCAAGAAAAAAATGCTACAAGAACACGTTAAAGCACCCTATTTCTGCTGGAGGGGGTTTTAAAGGCCGCGTGTATTTGAGCGCGCGCGGTCCCGCTCTGTCCAAAGCAGCAGCGGTGGCATGACCTGAAGCTGTCCAGCTGCGGGCGGGTACCGCCGCGGTCTACACGCACACAGACCGGATCGCTGTGCTGCAGCTGGGCTCAGAGGGTGCTGCGCAAACTCCACCCTCGCGCCTCGTCAGGGTGGAGTTTGAGCAGCACCACAACTCCTAGCAGACAGGGAGGGGAGCGAAGGAAAAGCAGCGCTTGGCCTCTTCCGTCATTAAAAAACGGATTTTGTTCTGGAATTAAAAGTGGAGAAAAGTTCGACGAGGCGGGTCCCACTGCTGGAAGCGCCGCCGTCGACGGAATCGGATTCCCGCGCGCAGGTCAGACCTTCAGAGTTTTTATTTTACCAACTTCGAAAGTTTCGAGTTTGTGGCCAGGGGTCTGTGACGTCACCAGAACGATCAAAAGAACCTGAGCGAAGTGACGTGTTTACGGCTAACGGCTGCGCGCGAGGCACAGTTAAGATTACACGAAGAGGAAACGAGTTTGAAGTTACACGCGCCACATAGACATTGCCCCCCCCTCCCCTCACAACACAGACACACACACACACGCTAACACGCACGCACGCAGCTGAACCGCCGTGTCAGTGGGGCACACAGTGTGCCCCACTGAGTGTGTCCGCCGCTGCGCCCTGGAGGTTACACGAAAGCCCGTCGGGTCGCGCGGCTCGTGTTTCGGACAGGCTCCCATCAGGAGGCCCTGCGGGCCGCACCGCGCCGCTCCTGGGCGTGTTCCTCCGCGCTCTCAACCTGTAGCCTCCGGCTGCACATTCTTCCTGCACGCGGACGAGCCGCCGCGCGGCTTTGCTTTGTAGTCGTTCGTTGACATTCCCGTTTGGATGCGGCTGGAATCCCACTACTAACACCGCTGAGAGATCTGAGTGTGACGCGACTACTGTCTATTTCAGTTTGACGGAGCTGAAGAGGAATTCTTGCGAACACAAAAGAGAGATGGGGATGTAGATCAAAATAACCACCATTGAAAACATGCGACAAACACGAATAATTACATTCTTTTGTTTCACTTTAGATTTCGACTCTCATCTTTTCTTCATTGATGGACTGAAATAAAACGTTCAGTATTTCCTCAGGTGATTTACATTTTGAGGAAAAACAACTTTTGGAGGGTTTTTAAAAGTTCATAGGAAAAAAAGAATTCTTCAGGTTTGCACCTGAAGTATATCAAAACAAATGAATGTATGCACTTCAGTTAGTAATTTAGTCAAATCTGATGTAGATTCACATATAAAAATGTTCTAAAATATTCCTGGACATGAACAAGAACATGAGAGAAATATTATATATTATATTTTCACAAGGATATCAATTTTTTCACAGAATCACTTTGTTTTAGTCAATGTTTTTGGGGGCTACTGTTCGAGAAATCGGCATGAACTCCCTGCTCTTCATTCTAATGCATCCATGGATGCATGTACGTCTTGGTTTTCCTCCTCTGTAATCTGGTTCTAAAACTGTACGACTGGATCCATAGCTACAACCTTGCTTGTCATTTTTGTTGCGCCGGTAATGTTGGGTTGGGGATGTAATGGTGGGAGAGTGTGCAAGCAGAGAGCTCTCAGTTGTGGGTGACGGGTAGGGGGATCGGGGTTGCTCTGTGCCAGGGGTCCCACCTGGGGAAGTACTGATGAACGTCTGCTGCTCTGCAGAAACTATGTCCTAAAAATGTGGCTAAAAAACGGCATAATCATAATTAAAAGACCACTGGGAACACTTTACACTAGATTAAAAGATGATCGAGTGGGACTTTAACGTATAGAATAAATCAATGATGGGACCAAACAATGGTTTATAATGGCTTTTTTTTCTATGCACGCATCATTTCTGGGAACCTTTTGGTGTGAGCCGGAAAAGATCATTCTCAGGGTTTTAACTCCTCCTCCTCAAAGATCTTTAAATCTAAATATAATTTTAAAAAGAACGCTTCAGAAGATAAGAGGAAGTATAAATGTATGCTTAATCATTGAACTTTGTCTTAAAAAACAGTTCAGGGGTGTCTGGTGTTGTGTGACCAGATGCTCTCGTATTAATTATAACCTCCTGGGGAGAATGACTGACCACTAACCAGAGAAACATGACCTTTTGTCTTTATCTGATGTTGTTTGTGGAAAGGTGGCCCAGCAGTGTGGAAGGTCTCTTGGTCTCACTTTGGTGAAAAGATGTTTGCTGTTCAATTCTCTCCTGCAATTAAACACATTTCCCATGAAAAGTAGTCAGTCAGAAAATATTGGGGCAATACCTGCTGGTATAAAAAAAAAAAACTTTCTATAACAGGTCATTGTCTGTTTGCAGCTTAGACAAGTTGCACCTCTGGAGTGGAGCAGAGGCCGAGTGGGTCAGTTCAGACCAAGGCGAAAAAAAGACGCCTTACAGGCAGAAAGGAAACGGCGTGTTAAAAGGGCCTTATGTGATTCTAGTGGTGCAACGTTCATCCTAAGACTGGGAGGTCATAAGTTCAAATCTGTGGTGGCGTCATTCCGAAGACTAAAAATGGGACCCAGTGCATCCCTGCCCGACACTCAGCATTAAGGGGTTGGATTGAGGGGTTAAACCACCAAATGGTTCGATAGGGACCTGGCTGCTTATGGCGCCTAACAGCATTGGCTGGAACCGAAATCCCACCCCCAAAAAGAGTTCAGATTAAAAAAAAAACCTGTCAAGCTTCAAGTTTAAAATGGGGATTTTTTCCCCCCCTGAACAATATGGGGGGACTTCTGGTTTTGGTTGAGGACTTCCAGTTCTGGCTGTTGATGTCCGCAGACAAGTCTTGTATGGTTCCCTCCTCCCCAGAAGAGGGGTTTAATGTGGAAAACCAAATATGTGTGGAGCTAATGAGACTTTAGCAGAACTTTTAACCATTGGTCTGTTTTGAGCCGCTTTGACTAATATTTTTGGGCGAGTGGGCCCTCCTTTGTGAACATTGATCCTGTCAGCTGTTGCAACATGACCATTGAGACCATAGGGGTGACTTTTACCTGTCAATCAAAACACCTTGTCTCAATTTTGGAGCACTTTTGAGGTTCATTATGAAATAAAGAATGATGATTAAAAAGTCTACGAGAAATCCCCCAAAAATATACAATGTAGCAGTAGTGATTAAAAAAAAAAAAAAGTTCTTTGAAATCCTGTTTGGTTGAAACACAAACAGTTGTTCAAGATTATGGAGAGCAGAAACATGAAAGAATATGTTAGGAATTACTGGAATTTCACCGTCCTCCAGTTGGAGGGAAGAGGGGCTGGCAGAGGGAGGATGAAGGAGCTCCCATGAGTCAACGCTCCACACTCCCCGTTTTCACAGAAAGCGTGATGAAGTAACACCTGGGTGGTGCTTGTTCAGAGAAGTCAGTGTTCGCAGACCTCTGTTGGTGTCGGCTCAAAACCCACTTTGCAAACAAGACAGCTTAGCGCCGTAGCTGTGTGTGCTCCTAAATAGCATAGTGGCATGACAGAAATAGAAGGGTGACAGGCAACGGTGTAGGTGTGCAGAGCAGCATGCTTGACGTGCTCCGCTTTGGGCACATTTGCATTGAATTGAAGCACTTTTGAAAGAAAACGTGATGCTGAAACCTTTGACTGCTAAAGGGGCCGTGCAGTCAGTCCTGATGGGCTTGGAGTCGCGAAAAGTTGCAGGGACCCTTTTTTCTAGTCTGGATCAAAATGTTCTGTCTCAAGAGTTCCTTTTTTTCTGCTGTCTGCTCAGTTTGACTAAAATGTTTATGCGTATAGTCATTAAAAAATAATTTAAAAAAAGCAAAAATTGCCAAATCAAAGTTATTTTCCATTCCCAGTAATGCAAAACTGAGTGTTTTTAAACAAGTTTTGGCTCTGCAGTCATTTTTCTTTAGTTTTGTGGAAATATGAAAGACAGACTTTTATGACACAAACTGAAAATCCTCAAAATACTTTTTTCTATTTTTAGTAATTGTCCAAAAAATACCTGCAATTCTTCAAAACTGATCTTAAAAGATTTAAGTTAGTTTTATGGAAGCAAACCTTGTGGCATTCTTCTAACAATTGAGGACATATCAATGAAGGAAATTAAAATTAAACTTTTGCATATTTCTTAATCCAAATTGTGGTGAATCAGAACCAAAATAAAAAAAAGCCTATTGTAAAAAAAAGAAGAGCGTATTTGTGATGTAGAAAAATACACTGGGCAGGCCACAGGCTCCCTGCTCTGCTCCATTCTGATGCGTCCACTTGCAGACAAATAGATCCATGAACGTCTTTCTTTTCCTCGTCTGAGCTGGAATCTGGATCAGAACTTTACGGCAGGATAGGTCCAATAGTGCTCACCATTTTTGTTGCACTGCTAATGTTAGGTTGGGGGTGTGAGGGGCTGTTAGCTAGCAGGAGAGAGTGTAAACAGAAAGCTCTCAGTATTGGAGGTGAGGTTGGTCCTACAGGTCACCCACATCCTAGAGCTGAATTTCTAATGAACCACAGCCGCTCTGCATGAACGATTTTCTATAAAATGACAGAGGTTTTTTGATTTTGTCTGTAAACAGCATATTCACAAATAAAAGAGCAGTGGGAATGCTTTGAAAATAGATTAAAAGATGATCAGAGTGGAATCTAAGTGCGTCTACTTTTGATATTAATATTGATTTTGATTCTTGGTCACCTGGTTTAGATGTGGCAGATTGTTCTGCAGCAGAAGGTTCTGGTTGTCACTCTGTGCAGCTTCTTTTTTGACAAGTGGTGATGCTCGTAAACAAGCTTCTTTTGAACACTTTGTCGTGAGGATAGCTGTTGAATCAACATGTCTTTTAATGCGTGTCGAAGTCTTTCTTAGACTTGTGTAACAATTTTACCTTGAAACATTTCTATGAAGCGACTAATACTTCTTTTTTCTTTTTTTAAAGCGTGGTTCTCAAAATCCTGTGTTATTTCTAAGATGTTTGTCATCACTTGAGTGAAGGAAACCTGCTTTTCATTCCAGGCTTGCACACAGAATGAAGTGCAGCATTTAAGCTCAGCCATATTTGGCCATAATGGCACATGGTCCTGCTGCTGCACAGACTGATGCCTTCAGACTGTGTCAGACGTCTGGACAGTTCCGTCACAGCTGGGGCGGGAAATGTTATGTTATTCTATGAGGGTCTTGCATTCTATTCCACACAAGAAGCCATTATTCATTCATTCATTTTCTTGACCGTTTTTCCCTTTCGGGGTCACGGGGCTGCCGGAGCCTATCCCGGCCACTTGTGGGCGAAGGCAGGGGACAACCTGGACAGGTCGCCAGTCTGTCGCAGGGTAGAATGTCCACAAACACACACCCATAGATGGATTTGCGAATAATTCCTGTTTACTTGTTTGTTTATACACATATTACACTAGATTATGTTGCAAGAAATACAAGGAGTCTGGAAAACGTCACCAGAACTGTTATCTCTGAGACTGGAAAAATCCTTTGTTCTGGATCGAGTCCGCTTTACACAAGGTTCAAGTCTGAACCCCGTGTTTGGTCTGTATTCAGACTGCCATCGAGTGGCCCATTCTGTTACGGATCAAAGCTAGTAAACAAAACCACATGACTAAAGATCTCGTCAGTCATTTGCCAGAAATTACGAGGGTGGGTCAAAACAACAAGAGAAAGAGGGACATGCTGCACTTTACAATTCTTATCGGGACTGTTAACTTGTTAAAAGTTTATAAATATGTGCTTTAAGTCAGAGGATGCTAGCAACTGCAGTGCTGAGGAGACGTCAGGTAAGAAGGTACACTGCTAAGTGTTCATGACATATAGATTGTCGGGAAAAACCGTGTAAGAAGCAATGTGTGTCAAGTTCAAAGTTGTTTTAATGAGCCTGAATTAATCCAACCACAATTCAGTGAGTTGCAGTGTCTCATCATTGTGGTGTATATTGTGGTGCATATTTTTTAAAGAGAATTCTGTTAAGGAACAGAACCACAATGTAGCAATTATGGTAACGTCACAGCAGCGTGTGTTGTATAACGACACAGTGTGTAAGAAGCGTTTTCAGCCGTGTTAAAATAAATGTTCTACCAAACAAACAGTTTGACCCTTTTTGTCTGTTTGATAAGACAACAATCATTGTTTTACATTTGTCCGCGGTTCATCTGTTGCTTCATTTCTATTCTGTTTATGTCGGCTACGGTGGCTGTTTTGGTTCAGTTGTTCTGCTCTGGAAATGGACCACTTCGAAAGATGGGTCAGAGAGCGGTTCTTGGTCCTGAACCAGGGTCCATTTGGGTGTATTCAGACTGATAATTTGTTCTGGATTATCGAGAGAAAGAAACTCTGGTTCACTTTAAGCAAACTAAAGGTGTCCAGTCTGAATACAGCCTGAGTCCCACTGGTTGAATTTTTGGCTAAAGATGATCAATTTGAGGTCAGGGAATTGGATTGTTCAAAATGAACCATTCAGAACCACAAAGTATGATATAAATCAAATTGCTGTTAAAATGAATCGTTACACCCCTAGATTTTACAATACAGCTGGGGGGTCCGCAAGCTCCCTGCTCCGCTCCATCCTGATGCATCCACTTGTAGACAAATAGATCCATGAACGTCTTTGATTTCCTCGTCTGAGCTGGAATCTGGATCAAAACTGTACAGCTGGAAAGCTCCGATATTGCTTGCCATTTTTGTTGCACTGCTAATGTTAGGTTTGGGGGGTGAGTGGCTGTAAGCTAGCAGGAGAGAGTGTAAACAAAGGGATGATGGGATATCAGCGGTGGCTTACTTCCACGTCAACAGTCCCGCCCACAATTCAGATTTGAATTTCTGATGAACGTTTGTTTGAGAAAACAACACAGTTGTTTTGATTTAGCCAAAAATGGAATGGAATGCTTTGTTGTCATTATGCTTCTGGTAGCATGATGAAATTGAAAGCAGCCAGCATGCCAAAGTGCATTAAAATCACAAGTTTTAAGTGAAAGAATATTAAAAAAAACACAAAATCATATAAAAGTTCAAATAAAAAGAGTGACTAATGTTCACAGAGTATAAAGACCAGTGGGACCGCCTTTACAATAGATCAAAATATGACTGAAGTGGGACTTCAAGATGTAAATTTATTGACTAGAGTGTTCAGAAAAAATAACCATATTTACCAACTGTCTCAAAAGTGATTCACACATTTTTTACATGGAACCTCTGTATTCTAAAGATTCAGGGCCTCTTTTTCCATTTTGACACTACCTCCACATTCATGACTCTGTGTGTGGGTGAAATAACAATTTAGCATAACACATGGACTTTTTTATGTTTCACTTTAACGTTATATCAGATTCACCATGTGACACATATGCTTTCATAGAGTTTTCTTATGTGAATTATTCATGTTTTGCACATGAGCATAAAAAATGAGCATAATTCATAAAAAAATATTGTTTTGGTTCCTAAAAATGAGTTGATAATCAACAAATTCAGAATATTTTTAATACAGCAAATGGTCATTAAAAAAAAGAATAACATAAATTTTTGATTTGAAACGACCCCTGAAGACAGCAGTCAGGTTTGGTCCCAGCTGTGCTCTGGAAGCATTTGCTGGTTTAAAGAGAGCATTTGATGAAAGAGGAAGGGTTGTTTTATTAGCAGATTCTAAGAAGATAAAAACAAGAAACTGAAACTGTGTGAGTGTGATCAAAGTGGTTGTGTTTTAGGTTGAAGGAGCTCCTCAAACAAACTTTCTGACAAATCCTTTTGAGTTTCCTTTTGGGTTAGTTTGGAAGAAATGCATAAATGCGCAGCAGTTGGATGGGTTCGAAGAGTAGGAAGTTTCCCATGACCTTTGCCCTGATATCGCACACAAGCAAACGGTTCTCTGCATCTTCCGTTGCTGCTGAGCTGGTTCCTTTGGTTGTGGCTGCACCGCGGTGCCAAGGTAGAGTCAGAGGGGCTGCAGAAGGCCACAAACTCTCACAGGATGGATGTGAAAGCAAACAGCTTCATGCTTTCGTGCATGCAGGGTTCTGTGAACAGGAGGCTGTGAAACCTAGAATGCTGGTTTTTAACTATCAGAGGCTGCAGGACGTTGACTCATGTGTTAAATGTGTTTTTTTTTCTCCTTCGATTGGTTTACCGTCAGAGGTTGGACATTTTGGCCTCTCAGAGTTGCAGCATGGCAGGGAAGTAGATGAAAAGGCTCGAAATAAGATTTAGTTTGGGGGGAAATTACTTTAGAGAAACTGTTGGCTCACTGCAAAACATCATAAAATTATCAAGAAATATTAGCAGAAGAACTGAGAGAATACCTGATGTGCTGCCGGCATCTCTGTGTTCATTTATGATGTTTGACCTGGAGACGGGGAAACACTGAAAAACTCACTGCCATATTCAGAAGTCATTTCAGTAAATGAGCAATAATAAAAAATTAACCACACAGGTTATCAAAGCTGCAGCTACATGAAGTTTTTACCAATTAAAAAGGGAAGAGGAGCCTTTTGTCCTCATAGTTTATCAAAACATTTCTTTGATTTAGCTAAATTTGTCAACTGCTCAGCAGGAAACTGCAGGCACGTCTGCATCTGTGGATGGATTCTGCAGAGCTGTCAGTGTCTGTGCAGTCGGGGCAGTCCTGGACAACACGAGATAGAGATTCTGACGTGTGGTTTCTGACTGGATGGGCTGGGTGGGGTGTGTGGTTTGATGACTGCCCGCTGCCATCATTGCTCCGGAAATTTCGAGTTGATGGACAGGACGTTCAGTCAGCGCCGGGAGGCCGTCCCGCTCCAGCTCCTGCTCCGTTCTGGTCCCCCGTAATGACTGGTGGTCTGTCTGAGGCTCCTCTGGTTCTGCTCGCTGGGTTCAGGCGCGCTCAGCTCTTTCGGCGCACTCTTCCTCATTCCTGAGCAGCTGCTGTAATTACTGTTGTGACTCTGCACTTCCTTTGGGCGGACTGAGAAGCACAACAGTGTCAGAAGTTTGCAAACTGAGTGGAAAGAACAGTTGACATGAAGTGAACAGGAAGTTGGGTCGAGCAGCTCTGGATTCAAAGCCCCCCCCCCACCCCCTACCCAGAGGTCTCGAACCACAATGTGACATCATTAACGAGGACGGATCTCATCAAGGAAAGCTTTGTGTTTGAACATCAGAGGCGCGACTGAGCCTGCTGGTTTGGTTGAGCTCCCGCTCAGCGCAGACGCGACTCCTTGCTCCAGGCTTAATCATAGCTGGAGCACGCTCAAGTCTCAAATGCCCTTTTATGGAAGCGAAGGGCTGTGAAAAAACAGGAAATAGGTATCAGGACATGTGATCTCACGAGAACCCTGTCATTTTAGAGAAGTGGAAGATCCAAGTTTGTCTGGAGGAGAAGTTCTGCTTGAAGAAAATGGCCAAACTTTAAGAGAAAAAAACAAGAACAGAGCAGGACGAGGCGAGCAGCACAGAAACAAAATGTGCAACAGCTTCATGTTGTGCAGGATGCGCATATTTGAGACACGTTTGTAGTTATATTGTTGAGTTTCTCTTCTTGGGAGACCTTTTATAGACATGTATGATGCATTACTGGGTTTTTAGAGGCACAAGGTAATGAAGAAACCTGCACAGAGAGTTCATAGTCTCTTCCCTCCAGTCCAGACTGCAGGAACAAACACCAGAAACTCACCTTTTGAGTCAGAACGTTCATTTCTCTCTGGGAAGCAAACATTCAGACTTTCATGTGGTTTCCTGTGGTTGGTGTATTCATTCAAATGTCATTTTTTATTACTCACATTTGTTTGTCTGTGAACGGAGTCATACCAAAGGTCAAAGGTTAAAGACACTCCTGGGACTTTCCCTTGACTGTATATAAAAACTGGACTGAGTGACCACACCCGCCTCGCATTCCAACAGGAAGTATCCGCTGATTTCAAGAAGCCAAAATCCCATAGATTTTTATAGAGAAATAACCAGTTATTACTCGGTCTTTCTGTCGTTCAGAATAACCATTCTTGATCTGATACCTTTAAAAAAATGCTCTTACTACCACATTTTTTTAAGAGTATGATTCGCGTTTTTAGCATAGTTTGGTCGATGGTGTGACTTATATGCGATAAAATCAAAAAGCAAAAACCACTAGAGGGCGCTGTAGATGTTTGTATTAGTATTTGCTACTGACAGCAATACAGAAGAAGAAACACAGCTGAGTCTTATGGTCTTCAGTCAGACTTGGTGGAATTGTTCCAAAGAGACACAGAGGAAGTAGAATTCAACAGATTTAGTGGTTATATTGATATAAAGAGTTTAGTTGACTAATTAGCATGTTCTTTATGCTATGGTCATTTGAACTATTGTTCATATGTTGCACTAATATACTAGATTCCTCCTTTGTTCCATAAAGTTGAATAAACATCAGTGTGTTACGGTAGCAAAGTGTGCAGATATTCAGTCAATTATAGTTATCTATTTCGTTATTATGATTTGTTTTTAAAGATAAAAATGTCTGTTCTTGTTCCTGTGTTTAGTTAAATAAATTTCTCCTGAAAGAGCAATTTACACTCCAGTGCGACTGATGGTGTGAAAAATAGTCACTTTTTAAAGGTCTCATGTCACTTCCGGGTCGAGTGAACGCTGGCGCGCTTCTGGCTGGCGATGCAGAGGAATTCCCGATGCCGCGCTGACCCTGGCACGCTGGCTCACCTGGCCCGGGTGGCTAACGACACCACTGCTGCTAACCTCTCCAGCACGACAGCCAACTTCGGTCTCTTAAACATCCGCTCGCTCACGAACAAGGGGCATCTCGTCCAAGATCTCCTCATCGACTGAAAGTTGGACTTCATGTGTCTAACAGAGACTTGGCAGCAGCCGAATGATGTCACCGCTCTGAACGACACGACACCTCCGGGGTTCGTTTACATCGCTCACCCCCGCGTCTCGGGGCGCGGGGGGACTTGCTATGATCCACCGTGAGAACTGGAGGCTCACGCCCGTGACTGTACCTGCCTATCCATCATTCGAGGCTACAGCATGTCAGCTATCTGGACCAACCCCAACTATTGTTGCAACTGTCTACCGACCCCCAAAACCTAATAAGGATTTTATCGCTGACTTTTCAGACCTTCTGACTCATCTCTCCATGCTCTCATCCAACTTATTAATCTTAGGTGATTTTAATATTCACATGTACAATGTCAGCCACACCCTCACCAAAGATTTTACATCCTGTCTGGACAGCTTTGATCTTCATCAGCACATCAACTTCCCCACCCATAAGAATGGACATGTGCTTGACCTTGTTTGTCGTTCAGGTGTTCACCCTCTGGACTGTAAAACCAGATATTTTCCCTTTTTCAGACCATATGCTTATCTTTTAAGGTCAACCTCTCTCTCTCCAAAACCAACCTTCCCCGTACTATAACCTTCCGTAAGATTAAGGACATCAACCTGGACAATTTTTTTTTTACTCGACCTCCTCCTTGCAGCAGATGCTGGTTCAGTCTCCATCCTCCTCCTGCTAGATCTAAGTGCGGCGTTTGACACCATCTCCCACCCTATCCTTCTGGACAGACTTTCCGATATTGGCATCACCAACCTACCCCTTAGCTGGTTCCATTCATATCGCTCAGGTCGCACCCAGTTCATCCGGTTAAAATCATTCACCTCTCCCGCCACACCAATCACCACAGGTGTGCCCCAGGGCTCTGTCCTGGGGCCCCTTCTCTTCATCATCTACCTTCTCCCCCTCGGCCACATTTTTCGGAAATACAACATACATTTTCACTGCTGTGCCGATGACACCCAGCTCTACATCTCCTCCAAACCTGGCTCTACTTTTCCACCTTCTTCCCTCTCCAATTGTCTTTCTGAGGTCAAATCCTGGTACACGTCAAAATTCCTTAAATTAAATTGCCATAAGACCGAACTCCTCGTTGTTGGCACTAAATCCACTCTAAGCAAAGTTGATAATTTCTCTCTCTCCTTCGACAACTCCTCCATATTTCCCTCCCCTCAGGTTAAGAGTCTGGGTGTCCTCCTTGACAACATTCTTTCATTCACTATCCACATCAATAACATCACGCGCTCCGCTTACTTCCATCTGCGTAACATTCGTCGTCTCCGTCCCGCTCTCACTCCTCACTCCACAGCTATCCTAGTCCACAGTCTCGTCACCTCCCGTATCGACTACTGCAACTCCCTTCTTTCTGGACTTCCACATAAAACCCTCCGTAAGCCTCAACTGGTTCAAAACTCAGCTGCTCGAATAATAACCCAAACCCCATCCATTCACCACATTACACCCTTCTTACAGCAGCTTCATTGGTTACCAGTACCTCACCGGATCACCTACAAAATCCTCATCTTAACCTTCAAAGCCCTCCACAACTTTGCCCCTCCGTATCTCTCAGAGCTCCTAACAGTTGCTACCCCCACTCGCTCCCTCAGATCCTCTTCCTCCCTTCGACTGGCCATTGCACGAACACGACTAATTACCATTGGGGGTAGAGCATCCAACAGCTCTGCCCCACAACTCTGGAACTCCCTCCCGTCTGATCTACAAAATATGGACTCACTCCCTAAGTTTTTCAAACACCTCAAAACTCACCTTTTCCATCATGCTTTTAGCTCATAATATTTAAATTGCTGTTTTTAACTGTTAACTTATTTTGTGTTCTGGAATTTTATTGTTGTATGTTTATGTTTTTACATACTTTGTACTGTGAGGCGACATTGAGTGCCCAGAAAGGCGCCATATAAATAAAATGTATTATTATTATTATTATTATTATTATTATTATGTCGAACGTTTGAAACGTGACTAACAGATTCTCCCAAACCTAGTTTCAACTGGTAGGGGTGTGGCCTTCCAACAAGCTCACTCCTGATTGGTTTGAGTAATTGCCATAGAAATGTTGACTCAGACGACTCTGACCATTCATTGCCTACTGACTTTGTCTGGTTTCAACGTGGAACCAGACATGGAAAAAAATGGCACATTGAATTGACTGAAGTAAGTCATTGTCTATGGGTCATGTCACAGTCACTCGGTCCAGGTCTCTTATACAGTCAGTGGGCTCTCCCCTCCTTTTTGGAAAAATGTTTTTAACCCTTTGTGGCTGTAGAAAAGCTGGACATGGGATGTGTTCCTGTGAGCCACATCCACTGAGTCTGTGTGAAGCCAGCATTGACGCTGTGGCGGATGTGACGGCCTTGAACTGTGGCCTTCCTGAAAGGAGGCGGGACAGACATGTCTGACAGCTGTTGTTACACAGCTGAGGCTTTGTCATCGACCTGCCAATCAAAGACTGCCTGCTTTTGTGAATTTTGTCTTGAATATAACACAAATGCAGATTTTTCTGAAACATTGTCCCTTCTATAGGTGCCATAAATATACAATCCAGCCAGTGAGGTGAAAGATTTCTGAAGCCGGACTTTCTTTTCAGAGAGAGACTTTTTACATTAAAACTAAGAGGATCTGACTGATCCTGTGTAAAAAAACACCATTTGGATTGGTTCCATTTACTTTTTCTGTTTATTATATTCGTTCCATTTACCACTACTATTATATTTACTATAATATTCGTTCCATTTCAATTTTAGATAAAAAACAAAACATTGATGTTTCTTTGAATTGTAAACATGTGATGTAAAATCAAATCAGTTTGAGCATTCTGACAGTGATGCCCAGCCATGTGTCTCATTAAAATACCTTTTTACACGTCATACACGGCAGATCAACTTAGCAGCTCTCATCTTTCTGAGAATGACTGACTCAAAAGTCATTCATGGTTTATTAACCTAGAATCACCCCAGTTATGTATTTATACACTAAATTAGCCTCATAAGTGTTTTTGTGAGGCAGATGAAAAGACTTGTTCTTGTTTCTAGACTCTCTGTCCTCCTCTGAGTGATGTTTTTCTGCACACATGTTCAGCATTTGTTTATGATGGTCTGCAGGCACAACACGGTGTCTGCTCGTCTAAACTTTTTCTTGGTCACAGTCCCACCACGATTTCATAAAATTCATATTTAGCAGATCTAAAAACATGAACGCACAGGTCCTGGAAGTCTTTGGAAATGATCGGATGCTGGGTTTTTAAGATTTCAGACATTTTGGTGTGATATGTATCTCATACGCAAACACAAAAATGAGAGTATGACGGATGAAGCAGTGAAAGAAGCAGGCAGGAAGAGGATTAACCGCTGACCAGCTGCAGAATGTAGTCGCTTTAAAATCCCACTCTGTTTGTCCTCCATCAGGACAAAAATGCTAGTAGAACATCTTAAAAACATCATTTCATTAGCGGGGGTCTTTACGTGGGTGTGATTATGTTTTATTTCTCATAGTTGTACATGAAATACCTTTAAAAACCTTCAAGTGATGGTCTCATACTGCATTTGGAGCATATATTATGCACCTTTCTCAGCTCATTTCAACAAAAGCACATAGCATGAGTGATGTTTGAGAACATCATTCTAAATAATTTTTTTTTACATTTTCTTCAACCAGGACATCTTTGAGGCAGACTTGCTCCTCTGACGGGACAGGAGGCTGACAGGAGGACACCACTTTCCAGCAGGTACCTGCTTGTCTTCAGGCTCTTCCAGACATCATCTCCTGATGATGGACACTGTGTTTACACCAGTCTCTAGGTTGATTTAAACCTACATTTCAGGCTGTAGGTCTTAGGGTCTGAACCCCCTTCCTTACATTGCAGGTAGCTGACTCTCCTTCAATAAACAAACTCTTCTTTGTTTGTTTTTTTGTTTTAAATCAACTTAATTTTTGTTGGTTTTATTTTTCTAAATCTACGTTTGCATTTTGCCATTGGTTTTAGATAAAGCACTTTAGGATTGTGATCTGTGAAATATGCTATATGAACAAACGTTATTTACGTTCTAAGTTTCTATTCCAGTCGGTTGGTGACATTTTTGAACATTTGGCAGGAATTCTTTTTATAAAAACCAGGCTGACACAAAGAAATGATCGTAAAACCCTGACAGAGGAAACCATACAAATATTAAAAAGTCCTGAAAAAATAAATCATGAGAAGACAGAAACTGTTGCTGAGAATCGGCCACATAACAGAGGGACCAAAGAAAAACAGCCGAATGCAGTCCCATGAAACAACTGGTTTGGACAAAAACATTTTTCAAAATGAGACATTTCAGAGACAGGGCTAATGGGCTACTAAAATGGTTTTTCATCTAGTTAAAAACCTTATATAAACCATTTGATTAATCAAATGTCTTGAATCAAATGTATAAACTGTATTTTGAGTGAAAAATTATGTTGATTTCAATTACCAGTACTTGTTTTGTTTTTAGCCCAGACCTAATGGCTAGAACAGGTCATAACTGGTCCAATGACCATGAATAGGAAGAATAATAAGAGATAAAAGGATAGACTGTACAAAAACTATTATTTAAGTAGTTGTCAAAATCAGATTTTAGTATAATTTCGCATAAATTGAACATAAAATGAAACTGACACTAGCCTGAGTTCTAAAGGCAGACCCAGAACCCACCTACATATCGGACTCGGGAACTGTTTGCTCTTCATCCGCAGTCATGTGGCAAGTTTGATTTTTGATCACTAACATTATTATAGATATTTCCATCTCCAAGCGGTTTAAACGTAAACACTTAGATTTAATGTATTTATCAGATTTGTTGTATTTTAAGACCCTCTCCAATGAAAATCATGTTTTTAATGTTTTTAACATGTCCCTGGAGCATTTTTTCATTATCGAGTACATGAGATTGCCACCCAAACCACATTGCACCGGCCCTTTTGAGCTTTCCTACAGGTGGTTGACCCACGAGAGAGTGATACTAGTCATTCCTTTGGGCTGGCCTGCGAGCCCCAACCCCAGGCCTGGCTCCACAGTGGGGGCGTGGTGACGCCAATCTGGGCAACGCAACAGAATCGTTTGTTCTTCTTCTCATAAAGGGGAGCTCTGAATCGCTCGTCACCCAGGACCTGTCTTCCACATGCGACCCTTACAGGGGGAAAAGCCCCAGATGGCTCAGCTCCTGGGATCACTCGAGCTCTCATACCCCTCGACTGCATAAAGGTGGTGGGGAGCTGTACTCCAAGAGAGATTGGAGTAGAGCTGCTGCTCCAACACATCAATAGGAGCCAGTTGAGGTGGGTCGGGGATCTAGTCCGGATGCCTCTCGGATGCCTCCCTGGGGAGGTGTTCAGGGTATGTCCTACTGGGTGGAGGCCCCGGGGAAGACCCAGGACACGCTGGAGAGACTACGTCTGTCGGGTGACCTGGGAACGCCTCAGTAACCCCCCCAGAGGAAACGGCCATAGCGAGGGAAGTCTGGGCGTCTTTGCTTAGACTGCTGCCCCGCGACCCGGTCCCAGATGAGCGGAAGAGGATGGATGGATCAAATCAAATCAAACTTTATTTATAAAATAGCGATTCGCTTGCATTGCGAAGCTCGAAGCGCTTTAACATAAAAAAACCCACACAATATTACACTAAAAACCCAACCCACCCTTCACCCTTCCCACTCCCCTCCGTTAAAACATACGACCCATGACCCCACAAACAATGAATACTGATAAAAGTAACTTCTAAAAGAAATGTAAGGCTTGGCTCTGCTGTAAGGAAACAGGATTTGGGAATCTTTTCACACCAGGAGTCAGCTCTGCTGTAGGAACATCGCCACAGTGCCCACCCAGACCGGGACAACAAGGGGTCCAATTCACGTCCGGGAGGCTGCAATGTTAAACTCCAGCTGCCCCAGCAAGGGCGACAACCGCGGCAACAACCACCAACCAAGCCGACAAGCCCTGGAGGAAAAGATCTCCACAAGAAACACTGGAGCTAAAATCATGACAGAATACTAAAATTAAAGACGTAAGATGAATATAAAAACATAAAATTGAGAATAAGATGCATAAAATAAAATTAAATAGATAAAATAGCCTATACTAAAACTAATTGAATAAATAAGCATCTAAAAGCTAAATTAATTAAATCTTGAGCCTCTTCTTAAAAACCTCTACAGCATGTGTCAAACTCAAGGCCCGAGGGCCAAATGAGGCCAGCGAGAGCATAAAAGTTTTCAATTTCTTAAAATAAAAATAAAAATTGTTGTATATTTATTCATATCTGGGGGGAATTGGACTTGAAACATCGGATTGGGCAACTATACATTAGGACTTAAACACTGTCGATATATTCTAACCTGACAGAATCAAATTTAAAAGAATTTATGTTAGAGTAACAAGCAAACATATGTTTTCTATGCAACTGTAATTGTCACTTTAAAAAGTTAGAATAAATAAATAAATGAGTTATTTAACATTAAGGAGTAGTTACGTTTATTTTCATTACATTTAGTAACATGCATAAGTTATATCTGGCCCTTTGAGGACAGCCACTATGCTGATGTGGCCCTCAGTGAAAATGAGTTTGACACCCCTGCTGTACAGGATGGATGGATGATAGATGGATGGATGGTTGGATGGATGGAGTGGGACTTTAAGATCACTTTCACTAAACATTATGATTAATGTTCCTAATTATTCTCTAGGCCACCTTTAGAACATGCTGTCATCTTAAACTTTAGGCACTTTTCTCTTTATCATGTATAGCTCAAAGCAGATTCTTTCATCCAAAGTGACCTTTTTACTTTGATCGTTAGATTTGATGTTTTGCTCAAGCAAACTGGCTGAAGGTCTGCTCCACTCGTTCATGATGCTGTCTGCTCATAAGCAGCTTTGGACGTCTGCTGGGACAGAGGGATTTTCCTCAACATGTACTTTAAAACACTTCTTTCTGTTCTCTTTGGACCATTGCAGCCTATTTTATTTATTTATTTATTTAACCAGATAAGCTATTAAGAACATGTACTTACAATAACAAACCTAAACTAACAGAATCCAGCCACATGAAACTCTGACTACAGAGGAGTATACTGTTTGTGGTTTCCTTCCTCTCTTGCAATAAGCTTAAACGTCACACAAAAATCACTACTTTATCGAAAAAAATGTAGTTTGCTTATTCGGATGAATGGATCTGTAATCCACCTGCCGCTCTATGGCTGAGAGTCCTGGATTTCATTCAGCTCTAAGCTGCTTGTGTGTCTGTTATGATGCACAACATCCGTGATGTTTTCACATGCAACAACCAAAAGAAAAGTCCCACACGGAATCAGCCTTCGGGCAAGTAAAGATAGTAACACGTTAATGTCCCATAAACAGTTCATTTGTTATAATAGTAGCAGTATCACTATAAGGTGTTTTGAGTAAAGGCATTACTGCCTCTGCCTCTGGCTCGTCTCTGCTCTGTACCTGGCCGTGTACCTCGTCTCTACTACTGCTCCTACACCTGGCTGTGGATCCTGTCTCTGGCTCGACTCCGCGCCCCCGGCCGTCCCCCCAACTTTGGCTGGATGAAGCTCGTCTGCTGGACTTTAAATGTGTAGTTGTAGAGTTAGATAAGTTAATTCTTCTCTAAGAGTTCTGGTACATCGCCTGTCCGTCCTGGGGGAGGATCCCTCCTTCATGGGGACACCCCTGAGGTTTTTTCATTTTTTCTGGAGTCCGTTTTTTTTAGGAGTTTTTGCTTGCTGCGAAGGGGGGTCCAAGGGCAGGGATGCCAGTATAGCTTAGTCTGTTTGTTAGTTCAATTTAACATTTTCCTATTGAATTCTATGAATTCATGATCCTTTTGATTTTATGTTTAACTTTTTCAATTACCTATACGAAAGCCCATTGAGACGACTGTTGTTGTGAATTTGGGCTATGCAAATAAAATTGAATTGAATTATTGAGCAACTCTATTTATAACTGAAGCACATTAAAGACAACCGTCTGTTTCAAAAGTGTCTTTTAATCTTGATAATGCTGTTTTAACCATAATTAAAAAAAACTCTTGTTTTCTTATACATAAATTCTGCAGAGCGGCAATAGTTCATAAGAAGTAAATTGTGGGCGGGACCGTTGGCACGGAGGACCCCCTCCCACTTCCTCTTCCCGTTTCTCAGAAATGGGAGCAGGGAGCTTGTGGCCTAGTTGGCGTGTTTTCAAACGGCATTTTTTCATTTGCTCATGATTCACAACAGTTTGAATGAAGAAAAAAACTCAGAAATGCTATTTTTTTTAGCTAAATCCTCATAAAAATGCCTCAAGAACATTTTAAAAACCTCATTGGAGTGGGTCTTTAAGTAAAAAGGGTTTGGAAACATTGAAATAATTCTGTGATTCTTTGATTGAACTCACTGATTCTGTGCTGATGTCAGTCTTCAGCTGTGAATCAGTGCTGCCCAAACAGATGACGTGATAAATTGTACTTAGTGTATTGACAATACATAGATGTAGTAACTAATTTTGGTGTGTTTGGTAGACACGTGCTTTCGTACAGGAAGTTGTCCTCAGGAGTCTTGGTTTAGTAAACCTGTGGGTCCTCGTTTTAAAATGACCTCTTCTGCTTTTGTGCAGGTGTGAGCCGGGCGGAGGTGCAGAGCAGCAATCATGGTTGCCCTGTCGCTTAAGATCGGTGTGGGAAATGTAGTGAAGACCATGCAGTTTGAGCCCTCCACCATGGTCTACGACGCCTGTCGCATCATCAGGGAGCGGGTTCCCGAGGCCCAACTGGGACAGCGTGAGTTTCCTCTGCTATGTGTCGTGCATGTCAACTCCAGCAACACGCACAAACACACACACGGGACTTAATCAAAGAAAAAGTTGCATCAAAATTGTGATATTTCTCTGAAATATCCAGGTAACAATCATGTTAGGAAGGTACAATACATTTTTTTATTATAGTAAAAGAAACCTCTAGTTTGGATTCATACTAATGCAGTTAAAAGAATACATGGAAATGTTTAAAAAACATTGATCGTGTACAGTGTTCCCTCATTTATCATAAGAGTTTAGTTCTAAAAATAACCCATTTCAGGCTGCAAAACCCCTCACTGCACACTTTATTTACTTTTCTCACTTGTTTAAACTCTCAAAGTTCAAACATTCAAAGAATAATTACAGAATGAACACAAAGGCCTGATATGAATCAAAGAATTATGTAAATTTGTCAGGATGAGCTCATTCTGTACAGGAGACATGGCCTGAAGAAGATTGATTGACAATGTCTCCAGCCAATCAGGACACAGTGCACAGTTTTAAAAAGGAAAAAAAAAAGCATTCAAAACTGCAAACATCATACAGAAAACACCTTATTGTGAGGAGAAAAGTTTGGTGAAGGGCAGGAGAGAAGCTTTTCTTTACGGTCTGCTGTATAAACTACTTTAAATCTACAGTCATAATTTAATCTACCGTAGTCTCCTAGCTTCCTAACCAGTGACTTCAACCAGTCTGATGAGTTTTGTTGATCTTTTTTCTACAGTATTCCGTGTTTACCAAACAGTGATTATAATTTCCTGTTTTCATATATTGAAAGCTAATTGAAAGCAGTTTTATTTCATGGAGTTTAAGTGAAGTATTTTCAAATTTTAGTGCTTGAAAGTAAACACCCTGAAGTACTGGACCTTGAATAAGACTCATTGATACCATGGCAGGTGGTTCATGGGCTTCCATTCTTCTTCCTTACATCATGCTGTCTAACATCCTCTGTTCCCCATCCTGCTGTCAAACACCCTTTAAGAAATGTTTCTTTCAATCTGTTACTTTTTCACTTTTTAGGTGTGGTTTTCCTCTGAGAAGACTGAGTGAACTCTGTTAATTCTTCTCGCCCTTCCTGTCCTCCTCATCCTCAGAGAGTGAATGCTCTGTGGACTAAGGAGTGGCTAAGACCTCACCGGTGTTGCACTGCCGTATTCAGCTTCAATGACCGTGCACAGCTTGAGCCTAGAAACCGTCCGTGTTGAGTTGGAGCTGTTAAACAGAAGATTTTGGTCCCTAAAGTGCTTCCAAGCATAAACAGATACCTGTGGGATTTCAGAGTCGCTAAATAATCAGTTTTCTTTTGCCCCTGGCTATGTAAATCATGCCTTTTGACAGCTGCGATTTCAACACAAAAAGTATGCTTTACCTGTTCCAGCACGCTCCTCATTTCATATCTGCAGAGCAAGAAGCCCAAATGCGCAACTCTTTGTCTTTGTTTGTGGGAACCACTCATTTTCTACTGATTAAATAAACACATTCTTTGTTTTTCCTATTGATTTTTTTTGGTTAAAACTAGAATTATCAGTACTAGATGCAATCAAAAACATTTCTTTTCTGAACTCTGAATTGCTTTTGTTCTGAAAGGTGCATACTCTGTGATCACCTTTGCAAGAAAAATTTCTACCAGAGAGACCATTTTGTGTTAAACCAGCATAAATCTTGACGTGACAGTTGAATGTTTTTGTCTTTAGCTCCACACTAACTTCTGCTTGTTCTTGTAGCCAATGACTATGGCCTGTTTTTGTCTGATGAAGACCCAAAGAAAGGCATCTGGTTGGAAGCAGGAAAGGCTCTGGACTACTACATGTTAAGGAACGGGGTAAGTCACGCTGAGAAGCTGACTCCAAACGAGAACGCATTTGAATGAACTTAGTGTTTCTTTTTTTTTTTGGCCATATTCTTTTTATTCAATTTTCATTACAGTGAAAAAAAATCCGAAACAGATTTTACATTTCACTCGATTCAGCCATTCCAACAATTGCAAATTTTATCCACAGTATTTAGGTAATGCCTTCTCTTTTTCCTAGTCTAATTTTAACCCCCCACCCCGCCCCACCCCAAGGACAAGAGTGCAATGTTTCATCTTTTACATGGGAGATACAGGACTAAGAAAAAGTCTTATGCGGCTTGTGACACCGGCAGATACAGACCGCTAAAACAAACGTTACTGTGATTATGCTAACTCCTGACCTTGTTAGTAACATGTAAAAAAAAACGACTGCTACTCTGTAGCTGCGTTATTCATAATATCCCCAACCAAACTTCATGATGTGACTTCAGCATCAGCAAGCACACCCAGAATGAATCCATCTATAAGTGGGTTTGGATTATAATTAATTATAATTTTTTTTATTTTTTTATATTAAGGCTTTCAAGTGCACCTTCTAGTGCAGAAAATATGGTGTTAATACCAGGCGATAAGCAAACAACAAAATACCCTTAAATGGAGTTCTATTCATGCCAAATCTTTTAAGCAATCCTTTCTGTATTTCAGGGAAAAGAAAGAACTTGCAAGAGAATAATTTCCAGCGGCGCAAACAATACATGTTTCTGCGAATGCATTTAAAGATTTGGCACAGCTATAACTCCTTCCCCCTAAAGCACTCGTCAGGAAAAAGGGCTGTAGTTCCAGGACTAACTGCCCTGCATGTTCATGCTCATCAGCTCTGCAGATATCTCATTGTCACATGTTTGAATCCATAGTCGGGGCAGGATAATGAGTAAAGCATGCTGGGAAACGGGTCCTGCAGGAGTGAAAAACTGCTTTAGATGACTTCACTTGATTAAAAGTCCTGATTCACCAGGATGTGGGGAAACAAGAGGGCTGACAGAGGCCAACAAAAACTGCTTCGGATACGTGACCCTGTTCTCCTCACTGTTGGATTGATTTTGTTTTTATCTTTGACACTTAAAATTCCTTTAAACATGAATTTACGAATAACAAAACGGATTTAACCAACCAAACTGTCAATAGAGCTGTGTATTTTATTCATTTGCTGAATTAAATTAAAGTTTAACAAACAAAATATGTGTCTGTTTGGATTGTGCGTATTTGTTATAAATGCTGATTCAGGGCGGAGCAATAGTGGAGATATATGAAAGAAGTTCCCGGTTCAAATCCCAGCTGGGTCTTTTCTGTGTGGAGTTTGTGTGTGTGCGTCCCGGGCGCTCCAGCTTCCTCCCACAGTCCAAAAACATGTCTTTCATAGTTTCAACAGGAAAGATCTGGTATTTATTCACTAAGGTACTGTACAGGACAAGTAAAAATTAAATTAAAATAAATAAAGACATTGTAACATTTTAATGTATTAATGGACATTTAATGCAGTTTTGTCTGGAAAGCGGGAGATTGTTAGTATCAACCTCACTCTGACACAAAAACACTAAAAACAAAGCAGAAAGCAGTTCAGCTCCTAGCAAAATGTAGTCTATTTAAATATACTACAAGTGTACTTATGCTCTATGTTAAAAGTGACACAATATACTTGGATGTTTACTTTTCAATGTACTATGTGGTGGACCAGCACAGGCGTACTTGTGGCTATATAGGTAGTAGTGTTGCCTCAGGATCCACTCTGGATTAAGCTCATTGCCCCCCCTGGGAGGTCCCACACCCAGCCTACTGAGCCATCCACATTTAATCTAAAAAAGTATTCAGTTAGTGCACGTCCTTCACTACTCATGCATGGCCTATAGTAGACTTATAATCAAGTATCTGTAGTAAAATAAACTTCAAGTGTGCTACTTTTTGCTTAGGGAGCTTTTGAATGTGAGCTTGATCTACTCTCCTCTGATAGGACACTTTGGACTACAAGAAGAAGCAGAGGCCTCTGAAGATCCGAATGCTGGACGGCACCGTGAAGACCGTCATGGTGGACGACTCTAAGATCGTCAGTGACATGCTCATGACCATCTGTGCCCGGATCGGTCAGTCTGTGTCGCTCAGTCTTTTCCTGAGCTCTGAATGTCTGTTAACCCTTCCCAAACTGGGATGTTGTTCCCATGCAGGTTTTTGTTTAATTTAGTTTTTACTTTGACCCGCATGTGATGTAAATAGAAAGTGTGACCTGCACTCACGATGATCTGTGCGCTACAGGCATCACAAACTATGATGAATACTCGCTGGTGCACGACATTGGCGAGGAGAAGAAAGAGGAGACCACGGGAACGCTGAAGAAGGACAAGACTCTGCTGAGAGATGACAAGAAGATGGAGAAGCTGAAGCAGAAGCTCCACACAGATGACGAGCGTGAGTGACCAGAGTCCGGCCTCCTAGTCTGCTGCAGTCCCCAACACTCATGTCTGCAAAGCTCACATGACCTTACATGTCTGACACCTGACAGAAACACTTCACGCAGCTTTGCTCTCACCAGTGGGAGACTTTAAGCTAATGACACAAAAACTGAAACAGCCGTCATGCAGACGTAGCATTTTCATCCATTTAGGAAACAAAAGTGACAATCTTTTTATAGACAACACAGGAATACATTTCATTGCAAAATTTAGAAAATCTGGTCAAAAATCTGCTGTTCTAGCAGCTGAAACTACAGTGCTGTGACTTTGACGTTTCCCTCCTGTTTATACCACAGACATAAAGTTGTAGATCTATACCTAGGAAATGCGTATTTAAATTATTTGCTGATTTTGTAGGTTTGCTCACTTAAAAACAAATGGGCAGTCTGTCATTTTAATGGAAGGTTCATTTGAACATCACAAAAGAAAATCAAGAAATTGACTTTAAATAATGTATGTAAAGTTATTTGCATTTTACTGAGAGATTAACCATGAAGAGTTCTGGTTCACACAGACCGGTTAGACTCTCCTGATCAACCTGTCACCTGAATTAAAGACACCTGTCCACAGAATCAGTCCAGCAGTTGGACTTTCCCACATGGAGAGACGAGAGAGAGAGAGAGAGAGAGAGCTTTCAGTGGATTTAAAGGAGAAGCTTGTAGACCTGCACAAGACCGGACTGGACTACAAAACCATCAGCAAGAAGCTGGAGGTTAAGGGGACAACTGTTGGTGCAACATGACCATCAATCCACCTTTAGGTCTGGGGCTCCAAACCAGATCTGACCTGGTGGGGTTTCCATGATCATGAGAGCGGTGAGAAATCGGCCTAAAACAACACGGCAGGAGTTAGTTGATGATCTCAAAGCAGCTGGAACCACAGTCACCAAGAAAACCATTATGAATACTTTACACTGCAACGGTTTAACATCTTTCAGAGCCTGCAAAGTCCGCCTGCTTAGGAAGACACATGTGCAGACCCGCCTGAAGTTTAACAATGAACAGCTTCACGATTAGAGAGAGATTAGGAGAAGGTGCTGTGGTCGGATGAGACCAAAACGGAGCTCTTTAGCATCAACTCAACCCGTCATGTTTGGAGGAAGAGAAATGCTGCCAATGACCCCAAGAACACCCTCCTAACTGTCAAGCATGGAGGTGGAAACATAATGATTTGAGGGTGTTTTTCTGTACAAGACTACTTCATCGTGTGGATGGGAGGATGGGCGGAGCCATGTACCGTCACATCCTGAGTGAGAACCTCCGTCCCTCCAATAGGAGGCTTAAAATGGGTGATGGATGGTTCTTCCAACAGGATCATGACCCAAAACAATCAGTCAAGACAACCAAGGCATGGCTGAAGAAGAAGCATATCAAGGTGTTGGAGTGGTCCAATCAGTCTCCGGACCTCAATCTTAGCTGAAGTTCAGAGTTGCTAAGCAACAGCCACCAAATCTGAATGATTTGGAAGTCATTTTGAAGAAGAGAGTGGAGGAAAACTCCATCTGACCTCTGTGCTGCTAATAAGGGTTATGCCACAAAGTACTAAGTCTTTCCAGCAAGAGGGTTCAAATACTTCTTTCCCTCAATGAAATGCAAATAAATGGATACAAATTCTTTACAGTGGATTTTTTCATTCTATTATTTTCCATCTCTCACAGTTCAAATGACGTTACCATCAGGATGACAGGCTCACTGTTAGTTTTAAGTGGACAAACCTACAATATCAGGATGGGATCAAAACCTTATTTCCTTCACCATATGTGTATTTGCACATGCCAGAACACAGTTTGATTGATGACCTGCATATAAATGTCATTGGTGAGCTCTTCTCACTGCTGTTTCTCCTTTAGTGAACTGGTTGGACCATGGCAGGACGCTGAGGGAACAGGGTGTGGAGGAGACAGAGATGTTGTTACTCAGGAGAAAGTTCTTCTACTCGGACCAGAACGTGGACTCAAGAGATCCCGTCCAGCTGAACCTGCTTTATGTTCAGGTTGTTCTTGTTGGCTGTGTGCTTGTAGAAGAAGTTCACACCTTCTAAGAAATCCTAAAATACTTTTTTAGTAATGCTTCATTCTCCTTGTGAACCTAACTTTTTGTTGTCTTCTGCTGTTTGTCCAGGCTCGAGATGACATTCTGAACGGCTCTCATCCAGTATCTTTTGACAAGGCCTGTGAGTTTGCAGGCTACCAGTGTCAAATCCAGTTTGGTGACCACAATGAGTCCAAACACAAGTCTGGATTCTTGGAGTAAGCTTCCGCTTCACATTTGCTGTCTTTGGTCGCACCTGTCATGCTGGATTCAACCACATTTGTCTTTTTCAGCCTAAAAGAGTTTCTTCCCAAAGAGTACATCAAGAACAAGGGAGAGAAAAAGATCTTCCAGGTGAGAAAAGTGATCCTGTCGCATCTCATTGCTTTAATTTTTTTCGTTTTTTTTCAAGTTGAAGGCATTCTCAAACAGATTAGAAGGTTTTTACATGCTGCTGCAGCTGCACAGCTACATGGAAACTCATTTATTTATTTATTTAGCACCTTTATAATATCATGGCATTAAGCAAAAGAAGAAAACAAAGAATAAAACTATTTTATTTACATTATGTACAACAGTTAAACCTGCAGGGAGGTGGAAGATCCCAGAGACATTGTGTAGTTTTGAGAGTAAAACCTTGTGACTGACGGCATCAAAGGCTTTGGAGAGATCCAAAAAACCTTCTATTGCAAATTCATTATTATTTTAATAAATCAGAGTAGACAGGATGTTTTCAGGATGCAGGGATCTGATTTGTGTCTGGTCTTTCTGTCCTCCAGGCGCATAAAAACTGTCAGAATATGACAGAGATTGAGGCCAAAGTCAGCTATGTGAAGCTGGCCCGCTCCCTGAAAACCTACGGTGTGTCGTTTTTTCTGGTGAAGGTAAGAGGAGCTTCATCATTAGACTGCTGACTAAATGAAGAGGGTAAAACAGGGAGGACAGATGATTCTCTCTTTTCAGTTGTGTTTGCTTTGATTGTGGGATTTTGACGTTATCTGTATCACAGCTCATTGCCTCCCGTAAATCAGCTGTAATTTCTTTTTTGAAAGGAATTACCTGTACTGAATATATAAATATATTTCACTTTGTGAAAGAAAAGTAAAAGTACTCAAGTTTAAAAGTCTTCTAGGAGGCCTGATCATTTCAAAATTATAGTTCTTCTAAAAGTAAAACATTTCCCATCTTCGTTTTGATCAAACTTCCTGTGTTTTTTTCCCTCTCCATCTTTATTTTTACCAGATGACCTTTTTAACCATCAGATAGTCATTAAATATGTGTTTTTAGCTCTTTTAGTTGTGATTTCATCAACAGAAACTGCTGATGCTGTGACAGTCAACTGCATTTTGCTGTCTCGCTCAGAGGTTTTCCTGTTATCTAGTTCCTTCCAGACAAACACACCCATTTCCACAAAGTTTTTTTGCGTTAAATGTATTTTAATACCAAATGCGGTGCAGACACTGTTTCCTCTTTATCAAAAAAAGAGTCTGCTGTCGAAATTTTTGTTATCTTCGTTGTTAAAATTAATCTTTCTGTTGCAATGTGCTGTGTGGAGTTGGAGATGGGGAGTCTCTGCTTCCTCTTTGCAACTCTGATGTGATGAGTGACAGTCTTTTTAACATTCCAATTTGAGGAGAATTTGAGAACCGCTTTCACTTTATTGCTGTGGTTCAATTGTTAGTAAATGGAGACCTTAGACTCCATAAATCAAATTGAGAAAAATGTGTTTTAATAGAATTTGTATTAGGTTTTCTGCAGCCATCTATTCATTCCTGCTCATTGTAAAATGAGATATTTCTTTTAGACCATTTGAAAATAACACAAAGAATGCTGATGTCAAGCTTTATTGTCATGTTGCAACATTCAAGCCATTTTGTTAAAAACTGTCTATAAAGATTCTGGTGCATTTTTTGTCCAACACAAATCTTACTAAAGACGTGATCAAAATCACAAAAACTGACAAAACTGTGCCAGAGGGCAGAAAACAGAGGCTAGAGCGCCATCCAGCAAAGCTTTGGCAGCACGGCAGCAACTATGGAAGGTTTCACATGTTTGATTGGAAAGAACATGATGGAACAGCTGACAATCTTTCAGAAACAGATCAGCATTATTTTTAAGATTAAGGATGGAAGACTGTCACGGAGGCTCAATGCATTCTGGGAAAGGCCATCTCTAAAACATAAAATCATATCAGGTTAGGCTGACATTTAGGATTTGAAGTGGATGCTCCTTGAACCCAGTGAACATACATCAAAGAATTGACAGACATTTTTACATTTTCTGGATTAAAATGTTTCAAATGCATTGATGAAATCCTCCCAAAATATCTTCTTTTATAAGATATAGTATCACTTATGATACGTCACCTGATTTGTACGTTTTTGCTCACAACAATGTTAGTTTAAGATGAAAAAAATATATTGACATGAGTGTTCAGGAAAAAAGCAACTTATTAAGTTACTTACTTACATTACTTACTACTGCCCCTAGTGGAATGATAATGGACTACAGGGCAGAAAACATGGACCATGTTATATTCAGTGGGTTTTAAGAAAAGTTTGGATCATGCTAATGAGATAGGGCTCTTAGAAATGTATGTATCTAGTATTATACAAATGGTGATGGGGTTAAATAACCTTTTTCACATGTTTGGGTTTATTTTAGATATATACAGTTACACAAGGGTTTCAGGATCACAGTCTCTGGGTATTTGAGGCAGCTGGAACTATTCTGTGGGTTTACTTTGCTGACAAAAACGTTTTTCCTTTTTAGTAAAAGAATAGCTCACAGAAAATGCACCAGAATAGCATTGAAGATCCATCTAACACACAACGCAGAGCTGTTACTGAAAGCCTGAGTTTAATTGTAGCATTAAAACCGTCCCTCTTTCTTATCTCTGTAGGAAAAGATGAAGGGAAAGAACAAGCTGGTGCCTCGTCTGCTGGGAATCACCAAGGAGTGCGTGATGAGGGTCGATGAAAAGACCAAGGAGGTGATCCAGGAGTGGAACTTGACCAACATCAAGCGCTGGGCAGCATCACCTAAGAGCTTCACTCTGGTAAGTTCCTCATCAGCTTTGAGCCTCCGTAATGCTGCCAATGGAACAAGTGGTGTTTGAAATGAAGCTGCTTAAAGATCGGCTGACGTCTATATGTTCATTTTTGTTTCGCAGACCATAACAAACCACATGCATCCTTTAAGAGCGTAAGACGCTGTCATGGTGCTACTGATCAGCAGGCCTTAATTAAAAACTGTCCTGTCAGCCTGTTTCTCCTGGAGCATTTAGACGCCAGTGTTTTAGAAGAAATCAACCAATTTGATTTCTGTTTGAAAATCAAACAAACTTGAAAGCACACCTCCATCTCAACAGAACATCTGTTGGTACAAGGGATTCAATTATTCGCTTGACAGAATTACAATGAAATAGGTTTAAAGTTACTTTAAAATGAGTTTAAGGCAAACAATGCATTGAAATGTCATTTTTTAAATATTATATAGTGATTTGCAACATACATTTGCAAAATGAATGGTCAAATTGCATATTAAATTGTAAATTGCAAATTGCATTGCCATTTGAATTATGGCATCAAAAACCCATGACAATTTAAAATGCCAATGATTTTGTTTTTATTTAATGTTTTCTTTTTAAAATTGTCATATTCAATTGTAATTTTTAATATTGAATTCTGAATTCAAAAATGTATTTTCATAGTCTATGCCTGACTTGCATATTTAATTGAGAATTGCATATTACTTTGAATTATGGGTGAAAAAGACTTTTATTGAAACCATTAATTGTCCTCTATTGTTATCAGATGTGTTGTCATGGTTACACATACTGGTAGGCTTGGTACGGCTTGTCAGCTGGATTGATTCAATTATCAGTAAGCTCACCTGTAAGGTAAAGGAGGAGATGAAAATTTGGGTAGAGATGATTTTTGTTTACAGCAGTTACACGCAATGATTTTGTTTATTTTTTACATATTCTCAAGTGTTCATGTTTCTTCCAACAATCCACAGAAGCTCCTGTATTCGTTCCACTTCAAATGAATCAAACATGCTGAAAACCAGACGGATTGTACCTTATCTTGATGAGTGGCAGCACGCCATGCAATGAGGACAATGAGACACTGCTTCTCTGGCAAAGCAGCAAAAAGAGGGAATTGTTGTCTCCCATGTTACTATGGCCCGCAGCAGCAGTCACTAACTGCAAGGACCGTATTGTTTTCGCAGTTGGAAAAAAGTCACCAAAATGTGCACACACCTAGGATACATCGAAAATGAATTTTCAACTGAGTGAAGACCCCCCCAATGACATCACGGCAAGCGATTCCAAAAATAACGAATGGGCCGAAAATTGCTGATAGTGCCAAAAAAATATATATCAAAATGCAGTTATGAAACCAAAACACTGGGCTGCACGGTGGCACAGTGGTTAGCACTCTTGCCTCACAGCAAGAAGGCTAACCACTAGGTTCAAGTCCCGGCTGGGGGACCTGAAAAAGAACATCAATGGGGGACCTTTCTGTGTGGAGTTTGCATGTTCTCCCCGTGCATGTGTGGGTTTTCTCCGGGGACTCCAGCTTCCTCCCACTGTCCAAAAACATGCTTCATAGGTTAATTGGTCACTCCAAATTCTCCATAGGTGTAAATGTGAGTGTGCACGGGTGTGTGATTGTGGCCCTGCCACGGGCTGGCGACCTGTCCAGCATGTCCCAAGCCTTCTCCCATAAGTGGCCGGGATAGGCTCCAGCAGCCCCGTGACTCCGAAAGGAACAAACGGAAGAAGATGAATGAATGAATTAAAGAGCTTTGACTAGCATTAATCAAAGGTGGGCGATGAAAGCGGCGGTGCTGCTTAGAGGTGGACGGCGAACGGAGCGGTGGTGCGTAGAGGTGGGCGTGGAGAGCGGTACGCCTGCGGGACATACAACGCCGCTTGTGGCTTTAATTCTTCCCTGATTTTTTTTCTTCCTTTACATTATATTATTAGGTGTAACTTCATGTTGAAGAGGTTGGGGTATAAGTTAAGATTCTTCATGCCGACAGGGTCATGGTAACCAGCAGTGACAACAATCGTTTAAATGAAAAACATATTCTCTGTGGGTCAATAAAAACTATAGATGTGCCTACATGTGTTGCAGAAACATAAACCTTCCCGTTTCGTGTTGATGAGTGTATTCTGTTGCAGAGCAGCTCATAACAGCACAGCTGTCTTCTCACTTTCTGAACTGTCTGAACTTGATGGGGCTTGAACTCTTTTCTTGTCAGGACTTTGGAGACTACCAGGATGGTTACTACTCCGTGCAGACCACTGAGGGAGAGCAGATTGCTCAGCTTATTGCCGGTTACATTGACATCATCCTCAAAAAGGTCAGGCTCTGTACCAAAATTAAAGATTTAGAGGCTCTTAGAAAAAGATTGCTCAAACATTCTGTAAATTTATCAAATTTGGTGGTAAACTGTAATAGGATTTCTGTTGTTTTTGTAAAGCCTGCAGTCATATTCTTCTGAAGGCCTTGTCACACTGCTGCTACATACAATTTGCGCATATTGCATGGATGAAAATTGGTTCTATGTGAATATACGTTTAAGAAGTGAGAAAGGTTGTGGTTCTTTACGTTAAATTTGAACAGATGTATCAAATATAAACCACATTAAAACCACAGAGGAAGTATGAATAACCCACCCAAAGAACATGTGCTTCATTGAATTTCTTCACTTGGACATTCAGAGCACTGAGCAGAAACGCATGGCGTCAGCACCATGGTCAGCGCCTGTCGCGGGCCCTCGCGAGGCTTTGTTTTAATTCAACAGGTCCGGTCCGCACCAGTTCTAGGTCAGCTGCTAGGTGGTGGCCGAGGCTGTACTCGGTCCCCTCCCGCACCCTGCGCCGGACACCACCCCGCTAGAGACCTGACCCCCCGTCCGAGCGCAGGAGACCCCCACTCGGTATAGACAGGGGTAAAAGATCGGCCTATTTATACAACCGTCACACAAGATGCCAATCGTGCATGAACCGTGTGTGATTATTCCGCTGTTTATATGCAATTTTTCAGTGATTCATGCGTCAATTACGTTACTTTAACGTGATATGTTCGCCGTATACGCGACATGAAGGTTATTCATCAGGAGTACACGTGTAAAAATTCCGTCAGACATACGTGGAACGGTCATCGAAAGTCACAAATTTGCGTAGGCTTCTTGCAAGAATCGCGCACAACTGCGTATAATACGAATGACAAACACAAGATACACTTACGCATGTATGTATATCACAAATGTGTCACGAAAGACCCAAATGTCCTCATTGGACAATGCACAGATTGTAGGTAGCAGCAGTGGGACACAGCCTTAACACAAGATTTTCTTCTGTGTGGTGAATCCCAACTCTGCTTTTTTTAACACAGAAAAAGAGCAAAGACCACTTCGGCATGGAAGGAGATGAAGAGTCAACCATGCTGGAAGACTCTGTGTCACCCAAAAAGTGAGAGCGCCGCTGGAGCCCTGAGCCGTTCTGTCATAAAAGCATTTCTGTTCTGTTTTGACTGATGGAATTCAAGGGAATACAGGGAGTTCACATGCATGATTCAATTCCCATGTGGTCACTCCACAAGGATTCAATGACCTCTGGAAATGATCCAAATATTTAGCCTTTTTCAACCAGAGGGGAAGCCATGAAGATAGGTTAAAAGCGACAGGCCTTTTCCTTTGGGTTTACTTTGGTTAAACAGAATTATCCATTTCTTTTTACAGTCAGTGTTTTCCTGCTGAAAGCTCTTTATGCACATGCCAAACATATGAATGGGTCTTCTGGGAGTATACAGTTGGTTTCACAAATATTTACCTTTCTTTGTTTCATTATACATGCCGCACTTCTAAAATAATCCTACCAGCCTTCAAAAATCAGCTGTTATTCATAACGTAGCTGCATGTCTTGTTTCCATCAGCCAGAAGGGATGACAGGTTGGTCAAAATCAGATCTGCAGAGATGTTCTCTCTGACTTCACTGACTTCCTTTGGCTCCATGCATCAGATCCACAGCCCTCCACAATCCCTTTCTCCGCATTCTTTAACCACAGGGGTTGATGGTTAATGCCGAAAAGGATCACAAGCTAATGCCTGAAAAAAAACTGACCTTTACAGTTGCGTACAGGCTGTCTGCAGGCAACAAGTAGGCAAACTCATACGGCGCAAGCACTTAATCTTTAAGAAAAAGCCAAAATATTCATACATTTCTTTTCTAAAGGTTGCAGCAGGGAATCAGATGAGATGATTAGATGAGACGCAGGCATGTTGTACAGATTTTTTATTTTTTTCATAACCCCCCTGAACCCTGCACACTGTGCTCCGTTGTGCGCTCCATGCTAGGAGTCTGATTGTTATAAATGAGGAAATTAGACAGAGTGGAGTTTGTGTGGGTGTACTGCAGGTGTCCTATGTTTACTTACGTGTCACGTGTTCACCCTGTGCGTGCAGCATTTGCATGCAGTCAGTAAGGAGACTGGCGTGCTGTTGAAAGGGCACCATCGACACCATCACAACACAAAACGGTGGAAGAAACCACTCGCCTCCCTTCAAATGGAACTTTCTGAGCTTTTTCCAAACACCATCACGGGACATTTCTGGCAGCAGGAACCTAGAATTAACTTAGAATGTGTGACTCGCATCATTTTGGATGAAAGCATCTGCTAAATAACTAAATCAAATGGTCTAAAATAATCAATTTTATGGTGCACAACTTTATAACACATTTCAAAGTGTTACATAAGAGACTCTTAAGCATAACACACTGTCAAAACAAAAGAGTGCCTCTATGTTTGAACAAAGAATAGAAAGATTGTCTTCTGCTTTTCAAGGTGGAAGCGTTGTTGCAGTTTTCTCAATGCCATTTTTTTTCCAGGTCCACTGTTCTGCAGCAGCAGTTCAACAAGATGGGTAAGGTGGAGACGGGCTCGGTCGCTTTGCCGGCCATCATGCGTTCAGGAGCGGGAGGGCCAGAGAGCTTTCAGATGGGCTCCATGCCTCAAGCCAAGCAGCACATCACAAGTGGACAGATGCACAGAGGACACATGCCTCCACTGGTACCACACGTCCACCCCCCATCCTAACATGCTGCATGTGTTCTCTTTGAAACCTCATGTTCATGTTAGATTTCATTCTTCAGAAAACGCTTTGGCCTGATTTAGTTTTTGATCTATGGAGATCAGACCACCATTTGTTGGTTTGTGCTGTGTTTTTCCCCCAGATGTTGCTTCAGATCAGATAACTGAAGTGTAAATGGACCGAACAAAACCAGACAAAGTGATCTAAAAAGGAAAACATGGCTACCCTATCAAAAGAAAGCATTGAGTTTTCTTCAGAAATCCTTGTGTGACTGCAGTGAGATCTAACACACATGAGTGATTGATTTGTGTGTGTCCACAGACATCTGCGCAGCAGGCCCTCACAGGCACCATAAACTCCAGCATGCAGGCGGTTCAGGCTGCGCAGGCATCACTCGAGGACTTCGACACTCTGCCTCCGCTAGGAACCGATGCGGTGAGATATCCCAAACATTTTCCTCTCAGAAGCGTCCCAATGAGGGGAATCGTAGTTAAGATTATGCTGTTTATAGCCCAAATCAAACAATCTATGTGTTTTCTATGACATAGTTTCTGCAGAGCAGCAGTAATTAATCAGAATTGAACTACTATCACTGAGAGCTCTGTGTTCACACTCTCTCCCGCTAGCTTACTGCCTTTCACAACCCCAACCTGACATTACTAGTACAACAAAAATGGCGAGCAATATTGGCGCTATCCAGCCGTACAGTTTTTAGTCAGATGCCAGCTCAGATGAGGAAAATGGAGACGTCACAGATCTATTTTTCTGCAAGTGGATGCAAGTTTCTTTTTATGTACGTATTCTCTGCTGATTGTGAGAAAAAAAGCTTTGCTTAGTACTGGTGGTGTCATTTTCAGCTGCACAGTTGTCCTCCACAACATGAAAACAATCAGTGTTGGTGTTTAGAGCAGACTGAATGATTGACTGAGACTTTGCACAAATTGGCTTTTTGTCTTATTAGCTCCTGAAATTTTTCTCACATACTCATTCAGAAACATCTGAAGGTCAGATAATGGCTCCAAACCTGAAGTGCTGTTTCTGTTTCAGGCATCCCAAGCCTGGCGCAAAAACAAGATGGACGAGTCCAAACACGAGATCCACTCTCAAGTAGACGCTATCACAGCCGGCACGGCCTCCATGGTCAACCTGACTGCAGGTACAGCAAGCAAACGGGCTTCTTTCCACACTCCTGGACCGCCACGCCTTGTTGGAGTGAAAATGCTGTTGTCATGATCCTCATGATTAAGGAGCTGTGTGTCCTGAACAGAAGCTCCTGGACTAGGAGCTCTGATCCAAAGACTGCAGGCAGACCAAGACCAAAGATCTGGGAGGGGGGAGCCCTTCTTTACAGTTTTTCCTCAGACAGAGATAGAAATCAGCTGCTAGAATGGCTGGGTTTCATTTTCGGTTTTTGCTGAGTTAGTTTGGAGTCAAAATTTGCTTACGATCGCCATGGCATGTTCAAACTAAGCTGTGTGGACACAGTTCACTTTCAGTCATCATCTCATAGCCTTCTTTCTTCCGTTTAAAAACACACACATAACTGTGGTTACGTTTCCGATGAGACAAAGAGTCAAAAACTAAACCAACTGTCTTTCCTTTGCTCAGGTGATCCGGCAGAGACGGACTACACAGCGGTGGGCTGTGCCGTTACCACCATCTCCTCCAACCTGACAGAGATGTCAAAGGGCGTTAAGCTGCTGGCCGCCCTCATGGAGGATGAAGGGGGCAACGGGCAGCTGCTTCTCGGTGCAGCCAAGAACCTGGCCTGCGCCGTCTCTGACATGTTGAAGACCGCGCAGCCTGCAAACACTGAGGTAGACAGCCAGTCTGCGAGGAAGCTGCAGTGGTACTCATGACGGCTTTACAGCAGCGATCTCTTTTGGTTCTAGCCTCGTCAGAACTTGCTGCAAGCTGCCGGGAACGTGGGTCAGACCAGCGGAGAGCTGCTGTCCCACATCGGAGAGACGGACACGGATCCACAGTTCCAGGTGTGTGTCCGTCCCTGAGAGGTCTCAAGTCTCTGCCTTGACATGAAACTGAATCCCTGTTAATGTCAGAGAATCTCCCACTTTCTGTACGAGGGAGCCTCAATCTGTGGTCAGAGCTCAAATATTTTGCTGCATTCATGACGTTTTGGTGTGATCATGATGTGTTCAACAGCTTGGACTTAAAGGATGTTTCAGGGCAGCTTCCAGAAGAATGTCCTCTAATTACCAAATGCCGGTAAACAAGCGTGTCCTCCCGATGCTTCTATGGGGTCAATCACAAAGCACTGATGCATCTCAAAAACCAAATTGTGGAATATTTTCTTTCTTCCTGTCATTTCAATTACAGGAAGAAACTTGTGTATATGAAATCCATCATCCGGAAATAAATCTTTTTCAGTTTAACTGTTTTAATTTTCAGTTGATTTTAAATAAATTATTTCTTAAATCAGTGGTCCCCAACGCCCAGGTTGCAGACCGGTACAGTTGGCATTGAGCCACAGAGAAAAAACACAACCACTTTTTTCTTTTATTTATTTCTAATTTCTGATTTTGTTGGAAGTTTAATTTGGAAAACTACTAGAAGCCACTTCTTGAATCATGTCAAGTCGCTCGGTCACGTCTGGAAAATCCATCGGCTACTTTGCTAAAGCGGCTCCTTCCACCTCTAAACTGAAACACCCAAGCTGGCAAAGTTAAGAAAAAACAAACTTATGTGGAAAGTTTATTTTCACAGAAAAGAGCCAGAGAGGAAACTGAAGAAGATCCTTCAACTTCAAAATAAAAGACAAAAAGTCTTTATTCCAAATCTGGATTTATTGCGTCAGTTGTTCCCACAGACCATCATAGTAATGCAGACTAATATTGTTTCACCAGCTGTCTGATGTTACAAGGATGCTGCTAATAAAGTTGCTCAAGCTATCACGTTTATATTTAGATTTAGAAAATTCCAGTTTTATTGAACGTTTTTGTATTTATATTCATATCTTAAAAGTTGGATGAGGCTGAAGTTGACGTCGTATTTTTGAATTGTTTTAGCTTCCACTGTGACAGTTATGGCTTAAGGGAAAATCTATATTACATTTTAATGGTTCCTACATAAAATTGAATAAACTTATAAACCAGACATTTTACAGACGATGAAAAAAAACATGGAGGCGAACGCTAACTTCAACCTTGCAAAGGCGGATCTGTGAAAATATTACATGAAACTGCTCTGTGGCCTAAAAAAGGTTGGGGAACGCCGTCTTAGCATATTGTATATGACATAAATCGATGATTTTGTTATTTTTCCTGCCTTTCATCTTGACACTTGGCTTTAAAAACTTTTTACTGATGGACCAGAACAAGTCTAATCAAAATCAAGCTTTATCCTTGCTATGGGTGACTAAGTTTTTTGTCAATTGGTCAACAGTTTTTCCAATGATTGCAGATCTGTTCTCCAAACCCGAAGTAGATAACTATTAGCATTCAAATCAAATTGGAAACTACAGATTTGTCCTTTAGGTTTTATTCCATTTGGCCCTTTCAATCTGTATTACTATCCACCCACAAATGTTACGTTTAATTAGTGTCACCAGTGTCAGAAGTCTGCAGATTTTACTTACCGTAATAAAAATCTCCACAGTCTTTACGTTTTTGAGATGCACCTTTGTCTTTAGGTTTTATTACTTATAGTTTGGATCCTATTTGTTGGTTTTCCTTGAATCATCAGTCTGAAGGTGAAGGCTATTTCTCCTATTCATTGATTATGAAAGACTAAGATGATGAGACAAAAATCAGGAAGCGAATCATTTGCACAAACGTCAAGTCTTTGAGATTTGTAGAGGCTGGACATGATTTGGAACCAATTGTCTAAGGATCAGAACTCTCCCTGGCCGGTAAAAGTGATGCTGTCCATGTTTGCTGCCGTCAGGAAATGTTGATGCAGCTGGCAAAAGCCGTGGCCAATGCTGCTGCAGCTCTGGTGCTCAAAGCCAAGAATGTGGCCCAAAAGACGGAGGATTCAGCCCAGCAGAACCGAGTGATCGCTGCAGCCACTCAGTGTGCTCTGTCCACATCCCAGCTGGTCGCCTGCACGAGGGTGAGTGCTCGGCTTGCCTTCAATTACAAGTTCCCATTTTCCCAACACTCTTAGAAGTTATTCAACATTTGGCTGATAAAACTGCATTAAAGGCAGCTCAGATTTTTAAACTCTCACATTGTTGCTTCTCTTTTCAATCCACTAATAACATCAGTCTGTTGATGATGATGTTGTGAGAGGTTTTCTCTGACTCCAGAAGCATCAACTATGATTTTGATGCTCAGAAATTCAGTTCTTTCATTTTTTTTAAACCTGTCATGATTTCTTTTTAGGTGGTTGCTCCGACTATCAGTTCCCCGGTGTGCCAGGAGCAGCTGATAGAGGCCAGCAAGCTGGTGGCCAAATCCGTTGAGGGATGCGTTGGTGCGTCACAGTCTGCCACCAATGATGAAGGCCTGCTGAAGCAAGTGGGCGTGGCCGCCACAGGCGTCACTCAGACCCTCAACGAGCTGCTCCAGCACATCAAGCAGTACGCCAGCGGCGGGCATCCCATCGGTCGGCACGGGGAGGCCACCGACCGCATCCTGAATGTCACAGAGAACATCTTCAGTTCGATGGGAGATGCTGGTTAGTGAAAGCTTTGATTAGAGCAATGAAGAACAACATGAACTTGTTAAGAATAACAGACCAAGAATATATTTTCTTGACATCCTAGTCTCACTCTGATCATCTTTGGATCTGTTTTCAAAGTGTTTCCAGTGGTTTTATAAATGACCATCATCAGAAGAATGCCCCAAAAAAAGCAAAAACACAATTTTCCTCGGAGTGGGTTTTCAAAATATGTCTTATTTTCTTACTTTTTAGTTTTTTATCAAAAAAGAGTTCCTCTGTGAAGAAATTCCTTTAAGGTGATTGTGATTTGACTAAAGAAACCCCCATGATCAGGTGATTTTTACATGTTTTTATCTAAAGAGTAAAGAAAACCACAGGAATCGAAGGGAATTGAATCTTGTTCCTAGAGGGATAGCCCCGATCACCGCTACAGTTTGCTAGTGGGGATCAGTGTAATCCTTTGGCAGTTATTCCCAGCTCTCCTTTCATTTATTGTCCTTTGTAACTCCAGGTGAGATGGTCCGTCAGGCGCGGATCCTTGCCCAGGCCACCTCCGATCTGGTCAACGCCATCAAGATGGATGCAGAAGGCGAGTCCGATCTGGAGAACTCCCGCAAGCTCCTGTCTGCTGCCAAGCTGCTAGCTGATGCCACCGCCAAGATGGTGGAAGCTGCTAAGGTCTGCCTTTTTGAGTTTTTTTGAGCCACGTTTTCATCTGCCAGCTGTGTGAATGTAGGTGTTGTTGTTTCCCTCCAGGGTGCAGCTGCAAACCCAGACAGTGAGGAGCAACAGCAGAAGCTGCGAGAGGCTGCTGAAGGTCTCCGCATGGCTACCAACGCCGCAGCTCAGAACGCCATCAAGAAACGCCTGGTCAACAAGCTGGAGGTACAGCAGGAGGGGGGGAGGGGGGGCTTGAATGCTCTGATGAAGATCTGTTAGTCTGATCTTCATCTTTACTCACCACATCAGTCCATCTGCTTGTTCCAGCACAGCTGCATACTTCCACCAAAGACTCTGGAGAGATGAATTCAGTGTAAAAACTCTCATTTTTTCCATGTTTTTTTTTGGAAAAAATAGCTTTTTGGAACTTGTTTTTCTTGTTATCGCTCCAACAATTTTGAGTAAGGAACTTTATGTTAAAAGTTCAATTCCTTCACAACCATTTTAGTTGTATGGAGACCTGCAGGATTTTTGGCGCAAATCTCTTTCTTTGAATTTATCAGATGGGGAAGCAATAGTCAGCTTAAATGTTCACACAGCATCTCGTCCAGTTCAGGCATTCCCAAATGTGTTGGTGACTGATGCGTCTCTGCCCGCTTTCCTGACAGAATGCAGCCAAGCAGGCAGCAGCAGCTGCCACTCAGACCATCGCCGCAGCGCAGCACGCCGCCTCCACCAATAAGAACCAGGGGGCCCAGCAACAGCTCGTCCAGAGCTGCAAGGTGAGTCTTCAGCTTCCCCTTCTGTCGTCTCAGCTCGTGCTGATCATTGATTGAAGTCTTAGCATGTGAAGTTAGTTTGAAAAAGCTTCACATTTCTTTGTCTTGAAGTGCTTTATATTAAAGGATTCTCATTATTATTATTTTTTTTGTTTGATCTACAATGTAAATTAACTGGTCTGCTAGCACAGATGAGCATTTATAGCTTTATGTTCCCCTTTTATTGTGTTATGAAAGTGTTTTAAATGAAAATGTTCACCCTGTGTTAGTGGGCGACTGAATATCTGTGTCGATTTTTGTTATTTTTACGTCAATCAGTATCTGTCTTTTATTTTATTGAACTGGTTATTTTTGCTCCGATGCAAAAATAACGTTTTCCCGCCCACGGCGCAATCTGAATGGTTACATGAACCACGCAATCAGTCCTCTGCATGTCACACTACTAGTAACTAGGGTTGTCACTTATAACGCTGTTAAAAATGTTTGTGCCCCCCGTTCTGAGAAAAGCTCCTCAGCTCCGCTGTGTACGAGTAAAACTACGGCCCCCTCCCAAGAAAGTGTCTTTGTGCACCACCCTCATCAATCCTAAATGAGCACATCTACGGCGGGGTCTCAGCAACGTACAAACCCAAGAGAAGCCGTTTGATTGGAGAACATGCGGAACAAACTTTACTTTTTGCTCCAGAATCTCGCACTCCTTAACTGGGACTTTTGACAATTTAACAGTCACATTTTCTCAAAATTGTATTTTCATTTTTTTATTGACTTTTTATTTGACCTTAGAAGACCCAATAGTGCCAAGGAACTCCCTGCACCTTTTGTTTTTGTTATAACCTTTTACCAAAAAAAACCATTTAATTTATGTTGAGGTTTATTTTATTAACAATAAAAACATTCAGGAAAATGTTTATTTAACATAAAAAAAGATTTAAAGTTTCTGCTGAGCCCGTTACTCCCTGCATTTTTTGGCGCCATCTTTCTGCTTTGTTTATTGGTTTTCTTAAATAGAGTTAATGTCTGGTGTTAATAATATTCTGAATTTTGATGCCAATGTTTTGACTTTTACTGCAAATGATTCTCGGCTCTAAATATCGGTTTTCTGCCTTTTTGGTTGCTAATATTCGGTATTTGCCCTAAAAAGAAAACAGAAAAACATTGGTTGATCTCTTTTCACAGGAAAACAATGACATTCTTTTTTATGAAGCCTAAAATAACCTTGCTGCACATTTGGAACTGCATTTTCATTAAGCAGTCCGGGCTGCCGTGGTTTCTTACCGTTTCTTCTTTCAGAGGGAGCTTTTCTCTCCACAGTCGCTCTGTTCTCACTCAGAACAGAGCGACCAGAGTGAATAGAGAACTCAGAAATACAATGAATTTGAATTTGAATATTATCTGTTGATCATCTGTCTAAAATATTTTTAGAATACATGTAAGCTCATTTGGCATCTCTGGAATGTGTTGCACCTTAAACTAATCTTGTTTGTAATCTATATAACAGAACTGAAGTGCGTAGAATTATAAATTGGACAAACAGATGTGCATAAGTGAGTTTGGAGTTTTCTTTTGTAACTATTGAGGCCGTTTGTGTGTGAGCAGGTCGTGGCAGAGCAGATTCCTCAGCTGGTTCAAGGCGTTCGCGGCAGCCAGTCTCAGCCGGACAGTCCCAGCGCTCAGCTCGCCCTCATCAATGCCAGCCAGAACTTCCTGCAGGTGATTCCGACACCGTCACACCTGAGCTGAAGCTGCAGATCTTCCAGAAGAAGCAGAGTGTTTTGAATCCAGCTTTTGTTTTTTTTTTTTCTAATACTGATCCTCTCCTCCTTCAGCCAGGAGCAAAGATGGTCACGGCCGCCAAAGCCACGGTTCCCACCATCAGTGACCAGGCCTCAGCCATGCAGCTCAGTCAGTGTGCCAAGAACCTGGCCAGCGCCCTGGCAGAGCTGCGCACCGCCTCCCAGAAGGTAATGCTCTCTGTGGACCAGTGCTGCTTTGTGGTGAATCCGTCCAGAGCTTTAGGTTTGGAAGAACACCAAGCTTAATAAGCATTTATCTGCTGCACCTTCAGCAGCCAAAGGAGTTCATGTGCATGTGGATATGGGACTCTGCAGCCCATAAAGCAGGAAAACACACCCTAAACATGCGCTGAGGAGTGAGATCCTCTCAAACCCTTTCACCGCACGTCTGCATGTGAATTTATGACATGAATCCTTCATTGACGTCAGGAATGAACCCCAACTGAAACCTCAGACAAAAAAATCCAGAAGTATTTGTACATCACTGTCATTTCAGTCTAGTCAAACATTGTGCTGTTCATCATCGTCGTTATTGACAACTAGTCACTCTTTGTGTGGATATTAGTGTTAAAGCTTACTATCTTTAAATACACCCTAAAATGACTGAATGATATGTAAATTGATGAGCAAACACCCTGTAATAAAAAAAGATCAAAGTTCTAGAATTAAATATCCAAACTACCCAACAGGTAAAACCAGGTGATTTTTCAAACAATCGAAACATTAATGCTGTGTTTGTCATGGAGAAAAGCAGTTGTCACTGAACTTGGAGGTGTGTTTGTGTTGATGCAGGCTCAGGATGCTTGTGGTCAGCTGGAGATTGACAACGCTCTGGTGATGGTCAGAGATCTGGAGAAAGACATCCAAGAGGCAAAGGCTTCTGCTCGGGAAGGCAAACTGAAGCCGCTGCCAGGAGAGACGGTAAAGCGTGTGCGGTCTTATCGGCCGCCTAACCCGCAGATTTGATTTAGTCCTCCATCAATGGACAGAACGTCAGAGGCAGTGGTGTAGAGCATCAGTAACACCTGTTTGTTGTTTCTGTGCTGCTCAGCTTGGGAAATGCTCCCAGGATCTGAGCACCAACACCAAGGCAGTGACCTCGGCTATCGCACAACTGCTGAGTGAAGCCACGCAGGGAGACGAGAACTATGCAGGTGGGTCCAACAGAACCAGGTTAACTAGATGCAGCTCAGGTTGTTCTGGAGTCTGTGCAGCTCACCATTATGGGCTCAGTCTGTTTTTTTAGTTTGCGGTCATTTCTCACAAAATTCAGTGTAATAGCGTACAGAACAGGAGAACTAGTTGATTGGCTGTCAGACAGGAAGATTTCTATCCCATTGTCTACTTTTAAACAGTTGACATCTGATTGTAATATTGCCTATAATTAATTTAAGGAAAAATCTAAAAAGAAATAAAATAGAAACTTTTTAGTTTTTTGGTTTTTAATAAACAGGTTTTTAGAGACCTGAAGCTCCACGAGAGCTTTTGTAAAAAGAAAATAATTACAATTTAAGTAATTATCAACTTTTGTAAACATAATAGTAAATGTTTGTGAAGCTGTCCCACAACATTATCTTGCTTTATGAGAACTGAACAGACAATTATTTAAAAAGAACACTCAGAGCCTGTGTCTGCTAAATGAAATGTTTATCAATAGCATTTCTAGTTTAAAAGTCTAATTTATTTTTATGTAACACTCAGCAAAAATCTAAATAAAATATTTCTCATCAAAGGGTAAACGTCAGGACATGCACACGCCCCCTCTGCATGCCCATCACCCCTAAAATGAACACGTATGACCAGTGGCGAAAATGGGATTTTGGACTTAACAGCCAAGTTTGCCGCTAGATAGAAAAAAATCTAAATTAATCTAAGACAAACGCAAGGCAAATGTGAATTAACAGAAGTGAAGTAGGGGACGGCGTTGTCGTGTTGTGTACACTGTTGACCTTCTAACTCAGATGGCGGAGGAGGAGCAAGAAAAACATTCCCTTAAAAAGGAGAAAAATGACTAATTTGGCGACAACATTAACTCACCATGTTTACGAGTAGCCCTCTAACTTTTACTCAGGAAACAGGAAAAAATGGCGACTAGTAAATGTTAAATTCAGCCCCTTGTATAAAGTAAATGTTTCTTTTCTGAAATCTTTTTACCACAATGAAACCAGACTCTCAGTTGCTGTTTCCATTTTGTTGTTTTAAGGTAAGAATGAGTGCCATTTGTTTTAGCTACAGCAAACGTTTACTTCAGTTTGCATGAGGTGTATCTATAGGGAAACCAATGACAATAGTACACATTTATAGCTGGTGGCACTTGCAGAAACCCTGTACGCTCCCATACAGGCTTAAGCTGTGCACCGAGCTTCTGTTGAAACACTTTCAGTGACTGCCATGACTGACGCACTGGAAATGTGGACTAACATCCCTGTCCTGTGTCTGTGTGGCAGGTATATCCGCCAGAGACATGGCTCAAACTCTCAAATCCTTAGTCTCAGCTGCCAGAGGAGTGGCAGCCTCCACGGACGACCCAGCGGCGCGCGGCGCCGTGCTGGACTGTGCCGGGGACGTTCTGGATAAGTCAGCCAACCTGATTGAAGAGGCCAAGAGGGCCATCGCTAAACCGGGAGATGCAGAGAGCCAACAGAGGCTGGCCCAGGTCAGGACCCAAAAGGGGGATGTGGAGAATCTGTCAATCAAACGTTTGGGATGTTTGACGTAGGGGTTTTATTGAGACATCTGATTGGTCAGGTAATACCTAAAATAAGTTGGACTACAGAAAAAATATCCTGAAAAAAAATCAGGATTATTAAGAACATGTTAAAAATGGTATCAGAGCCAGAATGGTTATTCTGACCAATAGAATGACTGTTTTTGTCCTCTATAGAAGTCTATGGGATTTTGGCAGATACTTCCTGTTTGCATACAGTCAATAGTTACTAGCCCAGGATCCCTTTCATTGTTTACAACCGCCACCAGATTGAGATGAGAAAAATGAAACTGCTTCTGAAAAGTTGGTGACTCCGAGGCTGATGTGACTTCTTAGACTAATGCAGAATAACTGTTTGCGTGTGTGCAGGTGGCTAAGGCCATGTCTCAGGCCTTGAACAGGTGTGTTAACTGCCTCCCTGGTCAGAGGGATGTGGACAACGCCATTCGCACTGTGGGTGAAGCCAGCAAGACTCTGCTGGCTGACTCTGTGAGTACTGAGACGAGACTCATCAGGACCCTAACCACAGGATATTTAAGAAAAGACTTGCTAATGTTGAACTACAAAATAATGCACAAGACTCAAAAACATCAATTAAGGATGATGTTCTATGAGACTACAAGTTATTTTATGTTATATTTTGCTATTTACTACTCTTGTGATTTATAGTTTTCATATTTTAAGATGCTGCTCGTCAAAATTAGTCTTTATTGTTGAGGATCCAAGTTCTAAATGAAACGATGTAGGAATGTTTTTTACTCTATCTCTGTGTTTTTCAACCAGTGTGCCGCGGCACACTAGTGGTCAGGTGTGCCGTGAGAAATTGCCCTCATTAACTGATCTATAAACGTTTACCCTCTCCAGGATATCAGCTCTGTATTCATCCAAACAGGCCCTGATAAAACACTGAGTATTTAGGAATATGAAAGATCGTAAAATACTTTTTTCTTTTCTTCTTTTTTTTTATTTGATTAAATTAAATACATTTTGATAAGAATGACGATAGCGCGATTTAGCCGTAGCTTCAGCTGTTTGCGGAAAAAAGTCCCGTCCCTTTAACTGTCTCCATCAATTTTTGGAGGCTTAATCACACGTCATCAGTCTGACGAATTAGAAGTGGTTAAAGTCTTCACTTCCTTGTTCCGATTCTGCTCATAAAGTCGCTTAGTTCCAACAAAAATACCAGCTAAAGCTCGTCTTTAGCGGTGTAGCTTTCCACAGAATCCGGTGTCAGACCGTGGAACAAGTGAACAAAACAATGAAGCTCAGAGTCTGTTTGCATTCGGCGGCTGTTCATACTACATCTCCCATGATGCATTGGGTTAAAGTGACAGCGTCTCAGCGCACAATGAGTCTCCCTTTGATGTCTTGAAACCACAACGAACACACATCAAACAGTTTTTAAATCTTTTAACTTAACTTTTATTACATCTTTTAGAAAAAACAGCTGCAACTTCCAGCTTTTTCTGCCACAATTATCACAAAAATTTATGAAATTGCGAAGGGGCTGTAGATCAATACAGACTATGATGGATGCTGGTTTGCCGCGGGATTTTTGACAAGGTTAAAGTGTGCCGTGGCTCAGAAAAGGTTGAAAAACTCTGCTCTATCTGATGTAATAGATTTGCACGATGATGTATGACCTTTTTGCATTTTTGGACGCTGCATCCTGAGACCCAGCTTATAATCCTCTTTGTCCTCCTCCTCTTATGGCAGTTTCCATCCAGCGGGAAGAGCTTCCAGGAGCTTCAGGCTCAGCTCAATGAGGTGGCAGCTGGGCTTAACCAGTCAGCCAACGAGGTGGTGCAGGCATCTAGAGGGACCACCCAAGACCTTGCCAAGGCCACCAGCAAGTTCGGACAGGACTTCAGCAACTTTCTGGACGCTGGTGTGGACATGGCAGGAACCTCTCAGGTCAGCGTGGTAACCAGCATCTCAGGTGTTTTTGTTGTTTTAAGCAAACAGAATCTGGACCAAAAAGCTCATGTGTGGGTCCATTTTGGTTCCAGATCATTAAAGCAACAGTAACATGTAGTAATTCTTCTAGTTTTGCTATTTTACACAGCTTTGTTAAGTAATGTAGCTGAAAGGTTTCTCATCTTTTTCAGTCTAAAGAGGACCAGACGCAGGTGGTGTCCAACCTGAAGACCATCTCCATGTCATCCAGCAAGCTGCTGCTTGCAGCCAAGGCTCTGTCCACTGACTCCAGCTCGCCCAACCTGAAGAACCAGCTGGCTGCAGCTGCTCGGTAACCTTCCTCTTCCTCCAGGTAACCTGTTTTCTCATCATCCAGTCAGATTTTAAAGCGTCTTTGGACCTCTATCTTCAGGGCCGTCACAGACAGCATCAACCAGCTCATCACTATGTGCACGCAGCAGGCTCCAGGTCAGAAGGAGTGTGACAACGCTCTGAGAGAGCTGGAGGTGAAGAAGAACAGAGATGAGGTCACTTCCTGCTGTCATGATGTGACCGTGTCTTCAGTCTGTGGTGTGTGTGTTGTGTTTGTCCACAGTCCGTCAAGGGGATGCTGGAGAATCCAACAGAAGCCGTAAATGATCTTTCATTCTTTGAGTGCATTGACAGCGTCATGGAAAACTCCAAGGTAGAACATACACCCCCTCCACCCACTTCAAGCATCCATCTGCCTTCATACGAACACTTTTCACTAAATCCGCTCTCCTGTGAGCAGATATTTTATAGTAAACTCATCTCCTACAACAATTTCTGCAGTTGTAGCAATGTTGATCGGTTAGCCTCAGGTCTTCACGACTCTAAAAGTCAAACTGAACCCATGATTGCTTTTGTTTTTCTATAAGTATATAAATATGACTTTAAGTCAGTAAAAACATCAAAACTTGATTTATTTGTATGTTAGTTAAGTTCTAGATCAGGGGTCGGCATCCTGTACTTCTCAAAGAGCCATTTGGATCAGTTTACCACTGAGATGAAAGCACAGGGAGCCGCAACACTAGAGGTGTTAGAAAAAATGTTTTTGCCGATATATCGCGAATGTTCATATGGCAATACTTGTATTGATTCAAAATTCTGTCAGGATAAAGTATTTATTTTAATTATTTACGAGCATGGTGTTTCCTTTGATCTTTTGTCCATTTTCCACAACCTTGAATGGACTTTTCTGTCTGTCAAACACCCAGAGTTAAGATGAATGAGATGATGGAAACAAATTCACTTTGATGCAGACTCCTTTCTTTTTATTTATTTTTTCTTTAAATCCAGTGAACCCAATAAATTATATTCATTTTATGGATGACAACTATTTTTTATTAGGAAGCAGCTGTTAGTTTGTTAGGGGTGAGTCTAAGCCCCGCCCCCGCCTCTCTACCGGTTCGTTGTTTTCCCCCACGTGCAACCCCCCCCTCCAGCGTGTTCTACACAGACAGCGCAATATATGGTCATCGTAGCAGCAAGGTGACAGAATTGTAGGGGGGCCCTAACGCAAATGTAATTAATTTTTATGCGCAAATGGGTGGTTTTTGAGAGCCGCAGCACAGCCATGAAAAAGCCGCATGCGGCTCCGGAGCCGCCGGTTGCCGACCCCTGGTCTAGTTATTGTGTCAGTTTAGCTGAACCAATTTAATCTGAATCTTGATTTTATTTTTTATATATTGAGGGCTCTCCAACACTCTTTATGAAAATGTACCTCATTTTTGTTTAATACATGTATGTACAATTCCGAAAAGGAAAAAGTACAAAACTGTTGGTGGTTTTTGTATTTTTGTGTCAGTGGACTCACATGCCTACATTATCCGACATTTTGTTTAGTAAAAATGCAACAGAAAAATCTGCATGTTTGACTTATTCCTTTTCTTTTTTCTTTTTTGCTGCAGTCCTGTCTGCTGTTTTTGGTTGTTAAGTGTTTAATGAATATACATCTTTAAAATATCAGGTCATTGTTTTTAATAATCCCACTGTGTTTGATTGCATACAGACCCCCAAAGTGTAACTTCTAGGTATCTTCTAGTGTAACCAAGTATTTTTTAATTCTGACTTTGCAGAATTATTCAGATAGATTTTAGTAGAATCATTATTTTGGGGGATTCTAACCTACATGTGGACAGATCCATCAGACTCACTACGTCCAAGAGGTTTTAAACATTCTAGCAACAGTGGATTTTACTCAGAATGTCCCACCCACAACAGGGGTCACAGCCTGATGGCCCCTCTGACCTCTGTTGTCGGTATCTCAGATCACTCGTGTGTGTTTTTTTTTTACTGTTAAAGGTTTTGTCAGACAGAAACTTCCAAATAGAACTGTTAGAGGGCGTTGTTAACACACAACCACAACCACACAACTGACTTGTTATTTTCAAACTGACCCTATGAATGGAGCCGGTTGTTAAAGTGATTCTGCATTTTGAGGTGCAATCACAAAATGTGGCATGGATGTACATAAAGATCCTCTCTTTCAGAAAAGCACGTTTTTAAAATATACAGTTTATAACATATTTATACTAAATATAATTGTATTCCGTTAAAAAAAAACAGCCCATGTTGTTGAGACTGGGGCAAATAGAAATCCAGTATTTTTGTAATCATTGAGTGTATGGCTGCCATTCGGGATTTTTCTCATGGCAAACAGGCTTTTCTCAAAGAGGGGATCTTAAGGTACATCCATTGCAAATAGGGTGCTTAAGTACCACTAAATGCACAATTTGTCTGAAATATCATCCTAACCGGCTCTGTTATGTCTGGTATTTCCTGTCAACAGGTTCTTGGAGAGTCTATGGCTGGAATTTCCCACAATGCCAAGAACTCCAATCTGCCAGAGTTTGGTGATTCAGTCAGCGCTGCGTCCAAAGCCCTGTGTGGTCTGACTGAAGGAGCTGCCCAGGTAAGACGTTCCCGCAGCTGTTTGGCGTACATTAGTGCTTATGTTTCAGCTCAGGGAATTATTGTGGTACGCTCCGATGAAGGAGGAACAGAGTCGTGACAAGACGAACTCTGAACTTTTATTTTGACACGCATGACACAGTACATGGCACAGGTCTCATCGTCCCACACTCATGGTGTAGCAGTGTCTATTAAATGAAGCTTTCTTTTTTTGGAAGTCAAAGGCTCCTTTTCTGTCTCCTGGCTGGGCGTTTTCCCCTTGGCAAGCAAACTTTCCAAAGATGTTTGTTTTTTACTCATTTTGCTAGCTCCTGGGTTTTATTTTAGCGGTAACTTATCACGTCACCAACAGAGCTTGGCCTGCGTCAAGAGTGGCACAGACGGATGTAACAGAGAATCAGGCAATTTTTCCAAATAAAACGTCTTTCAGATTCCAAAATAATTAAAACGGAGAAATGTAAGTTATCTATTCTTTCTCTGCGGCCCGGTACCAAATGACTTACGGACCGTTACCGGTCCAGGGGGTTGGGGGCCGCTGGTCTAGAGCATACTTGCTTTACTTATACTCAAGTAAACCTAATGAAACAAGCTCCAGTTTTACTACTTTTTGCTGAGGGTATAGTGACGTACTAAGCTAACCTGCAAACTCTAACTGTCTCCAGGCTGCTTATCTGGTTGGTGTCTCAGACCCGAACAGCACAGCAGGTCAGAAGGGCCTGGTGGACCCCACTCAGTTTGCCCGGGCTAATCAGTCCATTCAGATGGCCTGCCAGAACCTGGTGGATCCAGCCTGCACCCAGTCTCAGGTACTCACTGCTGTCCCTGCAGTCACAGGCAGTGTTCCTCTGAGCCTCTGCTCTCTGGTGCTCACTCTTTCTGCCTATCTGGTCAGGTCCTTTCTGCAGCCACCATTGTAGCCAAACACACATCTGCCCTGTGCAACGCCTGCCGCCTGGCCTCCTCCCAGACTTCCAATGCTGTTGCCAAGCGGCAGTTCGTCCAGTCGGCCAAAGAAGTGGCCAATACTACTGCCAACCTGGTCAAGTCTATAAAGGTTAGTTGGCCTAAATGCACTTGAAGACAATGAGTGGCTCATTTGGAACAATCCTCATCAGCCTTGCACACGTGTTGCATTTTGTGACTCGTATTTCAAATGAACCCTCTTCCCCACCGCGTGATCAGGAGGAGAAAATCCTGAAAGGTCAACATGCGTCCAGCACATCTGACTGTCATGTCTTTCCGTAGGCCTTGGATGGAGCCTTCTCTCAGGAGAACAGAGAGAAATGCAAGGCCGCAACTGGACCTCTGATTGAAGCTGTGGATAACCTGACAGCTTTCGCCTCTAACCCAGAGTTTGCCAGCATCCCGGCTCATATCAGCCCAGAGGTCTGTGCCTACATGACCCTCCACGTCCTGTCAGGTCATATCCTGACCTACACCTTTCCAGAAATGAAGGAACTTGATGGATAAAGACAAATCACGTTTGTTAACTACTTGGAGTAAATAGATGTGGTAAAACACGTGACTATCACCTGCTGAAGATAGAGCGTGGTTTTCTGTGTTTTCATCGAGAATTATTATGGTCTATTTAAATAATCCAGAAGTCTCATTTTCACACTGCCTTTCTCCTTTTAGCAACACACCGAGCACATTGTTTGGGAAGTCTTAGAGATGGCAGACGCCCTCAGAAACTGAAGGCACATTGTGAAAAAGTCAACAGAAGTACAACCGATTTTCAGTACGACTTTTGTATTTTACTTTTTAGGGTCATGCAGCCATGGAGCCGATTGTTGCAGCAGCACAGACGATGCTGGAGAGCTCAACCGGCCTGATTCAGACGGCCCGCTCTTTGGCTGTCAACCCTAAAGACCCGCCCACGTGGTCAGTGCTGGCCGGACACTCCAGAACTGTTTCTGACTCCATCAAGAAGCTCATCACCAACATGAGGTCAGTTCTGCTACCACCACAATCTATCTTCAATCTTCATTTTTTTTTATTTACAATTAACGACTTTAGTGTGAGTTTGAGGCTCTGAAACTATACATGTTGTATCATTTTGTCACTTTGGATTTATTTTTTTACGTTAGAATTATAAATGTTTTAAAGATGTAAAACTCCTCACTACACACGTTCTACACTTTTCGGAAAAGTTTAAACTCTCAAAGTTTAAACCTTTATAGAAAAATAGGTCCAGGATTATAGAAAAATAAAACAAAGAGTGATCACGATCAAAGATATATGTAAATGAGGAAAGCTGAACACATTCTGTGCAGGAGATATGGGACACAGGAGTTTGATTAACAACCAATCACAGAACATAGTGCATATTTTAAAAAAAACATGCAAAATTGCACTGAAAAAATCAATAAAACAGCAACGTCTAGAAAGTCTTTTAGTGCAATGAGGATGCATGAGGCGACAGTTTAAAGGAAGCAGAGCAGCATTCAGTATGGACCGTCTGCATCAACCAGACCAGAAGGGGTTTTTACTGCATCTTAGGAACCGAAGGCTGCGGCGTAGCATCATTTCTAAAACAGTGTGTAGATTTAAGGGTAAAACAGCGTATCCCCATTTCTGAAAATGTGTGAACACGAGAAAATGTTTAGGTTTTTAAAAACTGTGCAGTGTGTGTTTAACTCACAAAATCTCTAATAAAAACGGACCTGCAGTCAAGTGTGTGTTCTTCTCCTACACCCCACCAGTTTCTTCCATTGCTCCTGGTGGTTATAGGTTGGTGCCAGTGTTAACAGTAATCAGTGTGTGAATGTGTGTGTGATGGCTAAATGGGACTGACTATAAAGCAAGGAAGAAAAGTGCCATATAAGAATAAGCTATTTACCATCTAGAGATGAATATTCAAACATTTAAAGTCAGAATGGATCAGCCAATCAGCATCAACAGGGAAAGAACAATCTGCAATGTTTGTGTGACCTTGAAGTGCTGCTGAACACCTAGAACGATTTTTGTTGTCAGCCTCAATTTAGACCTTTCACAACTGGATCACTGCACTCTGTGTGTGTGCGGGTGTGTGTGTGGGTGTGTGTGTGTGTGACAATTATGTAACTCAGATCCTCTAAGGTCATTGATTGCAATGTAATATATTGTATTATATTATTATAGAAATTGTTTTATAAATATAGTCACTCCCATCTAACCCATTGGTGTCATAAATGAACACAAAAATTAAGCCAGATATGTCTGTGTGAGTCATGTTCTGTGCGATTGGGGATTATTTTGTCCATTTGATGAAAATGTCTGTATTCCTGCCGTGGAAAACTAGCTTCCGTCTTAAATAGTTTTACACAAATTTGAAAAACGTCTTTTTAAATTTTTCTTTGCACATTTGCACAACAGAAACGTTTAGACAGTTTCTAGTGCATAAAGTCCTTTTAGAAACCTCAGTGTTCACATCCACTAGTGTAATTTGTGTCGATGCCAGACAGATTTGTGTGTTTTTGGATCAAATCTTCTTAGAGATGCAGGTTTTAATTCTTTAGCTATCTAAAAACACACAGTTTGCCAGGTTGAAGGTTCACACAATGAACTGACGGATCGCCTTGTACTGATGCAGGGAAAAAGCTCCGGGCCAGAGAGAATGTGACGATGCTATTGAGGTTCTGAACGGCTGCATCCGGGAAGTTGACCAGGCCTCGCTTGCTGCCATAAGCCAACACTTAACCCCACGAGAAGACATCTCCATGGAGGTAATAGCACTCCGCCTGAATGTTGTGTTGGACATTTAAGTCGGTTCTGCAATCATTTGTGAATTTAAAACATGACATAAATGTCCATAGTTCTGCACAGAGAATAGAAAACTGAGATTTCGCTTGATGATTTGTGACTGTGGTGCTGCCTTAACACTTGAGCATTGTAACAGTAGGACTTCCGTGGTAATGTGTGGTTTTGATGGTCTGGGTAATGTGATCCATTGATGTAATCGCAGAATAATTTATTCTGTGGGATCTCGGCTCCTCCCTCCTGCCTGTTGTTCATAAAGACTTTAGTCTCTAGTATCAGAATCTTTAAAGCCTGACATTGAGGTTTGCATGTTTCAGACTCTTCATGAGCAGATGGCTGCTTCAGTTCATGAGATCAGTAACTTGATTGATCCCGTGGCCGTTGCTGCTCGATCTGAGGCCTCACAGCTCGGACACAAGGTAAAACTTTGTCAGACGCTTTTCCGCTGCTGGCAGTCTCGTAGGAACATTGATTAGAGTTGTGCAGATATTTTAATGTGGAGTGATGCAAACGTACTTGACGCTTCGTATCAGGTTTCTCAGATGGCCAGCTACTTTGAACCCCTGATCATGGCAGCCATTGGCACAGCATCCAAGATCCTCAGCAGCCAACAGCAGATGGCTGTCTTAGACCAGACCAAGACTTTGGCAGAGTCTGCGCTGCAGATGCTCTACACTGCCAAGGAGGCCGGAGGAAACCCCAAGGTAAAGAAGCTGAGGCTTTTTCTGCAGCTCTGTTAGAGAAACCTTCCCTTTTACAGGCTCTCGTGATCCAGTCTCAGGACTCTGTAACCCTCACTACTGTTACTGCCTTTAATGATAGTCATAATTAGTTTCTTCCTAATAAAAATGTAAGTGCTTAAGGAGAATGGAAATGTGAACGGCCTCCGGTATCCTTTAAAAAACGCACAATACTTGTAAGACGTAAAAGGATCAGCAATAATTAAGTCTAACATTAATATTCCTGCCAAAAAAATATTGTTAATTTATTTCTAAAAACTTTGGAAAATGTTTTTTCTTGCTCATTGTTGAGCCTAAATTGGTAATCTGTCACATCTCCCGACCTAAACAATTTTGAAGACCCACTCCCATAGAAATTGTGTTTTGGGTGTTTTTAACATGCTCTTGTGGCATTTTTCTTATGACGGAGGACAAAAAAAAATCTAGCTTAAATTTGCATTTTTAAGTTTATTGTTTTTTTTAAATCCTTGTGAATCAGTAGCAGATGAAAAAATGCCGTTTGAAAAATAGCGGATTTGTGATGTAGAAAATATGCTGGGAGGGACAATCTCCACGCGGCGCTCCATTTTTAGGCCTCCAGTTGCACGTGTTTGTTTTCCTCATCTGAGTGGCGTTTGTCTCAAACCTGCAAAACTGTAAACTACCTGGAGCTGTAAGCTACCGGGAGAGTGCAGAAACAGAAGGATGGTGGGAAGTGGAGGCAGGGTTGATACAAGCCAACAGTCCTCCACACAGAGATGAATTTCTGATAAATTTTACTGCTATGCAGAAACTGTGGCCTAGGAAAAGACCCAGGTTTTTAGATTTTGGTTTAAAACATGATAATCCTAACTAAAATGACCAGTGGGAACCCTTTGAAAATAGATCAAAAGATAATCGGAGCTGGTCTTTAGACTCTAAGTGTCAGTTCAAAAGCAGGAAGGAGTCGTCTAAACCTGCAGAAGTTTCTGTGACATGTAGTGTTTTATGTTATCTGATTAAACCTGCTGTTAAAAAGCACTTTGATGTTTCACGGGTACCTCTCAATCTCTACCAAATTTCTGTGCAATGGATAATCTAAAGGAGGAGCTGAAATGCGGAATGTTTCTCTCAAAAGTGGTTTACATAGAATTGAGCTGATCCCTTCATTCTATTTGACAGTTCACTTGAAAACTAGGTTATTCAAAGCTTCTGGAGCTTCTGGAGCATGACCGAAGAGAGAAGGCGGCTCATGCTTTAGCTCTTCTGTGGTGTAACGTCCTCATGTAGTTTGACGGGTCTTGGAGGGTGTTTCACTGGGGTTTGTCCTCTGTTCGCAGGCGGCGCACATGCAGGAGGCCGTGGAAGAGTCTGTGCAGATGATGAAGGAAGCAGTGGACGACTTGGGCGCCACTCTGGCGGACGCCGCCAGTGCAGCCGGGGCTGTCGGTGGCATGGTGGACACCATCAATGATGCCATCAACAAAATGGAAGACTCACACACGCTCGACCATGATGGCACCTTTGTGGACTACCAAACTACCATGGTGAAGACGGCCAAGGCCATTGCAGTGACTGTGCAAGAGATGGTAAGAAACTGGAGAAATTTACCTAAAGATGACATTTAATTTGTTTGTCGCTGGAATAGTTTCTCCCAATTTATTGGAACTGTTCAAAAATTGGCTCTGCCTCCAGGCTTTTATATTTCAAAGTCCATAAATCTGCAGCTTTACACAAATCCTTCTATGGTAGAGTAAAGCTTGGTTCACACCGCCCTCGCCAACATGCGTTGGCCACTTCCAATGAAAGATCTACGTAAACATGCTTCCACGTTCAAAACTCCTGTTGAGTAACTGCACGTTTCTACAACCGTTTTCCGGCTCCACATTCAAATGCACCACCAACAATCTGGGACTAGGATTTGGTAGTGACATATGGAGGATGCCTCTTTTAATTCATGGAAGTGCCAACTGTTTAAAAGATTGATCAAGGAGAAAGTGATTTTTACAGTTTGTGCCCGGTCGGAATTATATGATACCAAGTAGAGCTGTGAAAGAAAAAGCCTGGAGAAATATGAAAGATCGTAAAATACTTTTACTTTGTTTGATTCTATTAAAGACACTTTGATAAGAATGACGGTACGGCGGTTTAGCCGCAGCTTCTGTCTCTGCCAATCATTCTTGGAGGCTTAATCACACGTCATCAGTCTGACCATTTAGAAGTGGTTAAAGTCTTCACTGCTCAAAGTCTCTCAGTTCCAACAAAAATACCAGCTAAAGCTCGTCTTTAGCGGTGCAGCTTTCTACAGAATCCAGTATCAGACCGTGAAACAAGTGAACAAAACAATGAAGCTCAGAGAAGCGAGTCTGTCTGCGATAGGCGGCAGTTTCGTACTAAATCTCCCATGATGCATCGGGTTTTAGTGACAGCGTCTCAGCGTACAATGAGTCTTCCCTTTTAAATGTCTTAAAACCACAACAAACACACATCAGACAGTTTTTAAATCTTGATGAAATCTGAGGTCAACAGTTTAGTTCTCTTTCAAGGTTTTAATGTTTATTAACAGCCAAACATCCCAGAGTTTGGTCCAAGTCATCTTTCTAACTGAAACACTTTTCTAATAACGTCTGGATTGTTTATATGTTAAATTTAAGAAGAAGTAAAATAACATTTAAGAAACAGGATTAAGGTGAAGTGACCAACAGACACAACTAAACTAAATTGAAACAATTTAATCGTCTAAAAAGAAATAAAACATTGTTTTAAAATTTTTCTAAGACTTCATCTTTATTTAAGACAAGAGAAAAACTACGGTAGTTGAAAATTATTACAAAGTTATTAAGTTAACTAACTTAACTTTTATTACATCTTTTAGAAAAACCATTGCTGAGGGACTTTTGTCAAGGATAAAGTGTGCTTTGGCTCAAAAAAGGTTGAAAAACACTGTGCTAGTAAACAGTGGAATAAAAGAAGTCCCTCCTTACATGTCCAGTGTGAACATCGTATCCTAAACACACGCACAGGATCTCACATTTAGCGTCTTCTTGAAACGCAAACCTTCCTTATTCTGTCTGTTAGTAATGCATGCATTATTTGTGTACTTAACTGGTCTTTTAAACTACTTTTAGTGTATAAGATCTGATTAGAGCTTGTTTCAAATTGAGGTTCTTTGTGCTTCTTTACTTTTAGAAGTAACGGTGTAAAAAACTTTGTGCTGCAGACATTTACCTGCTTAAACCAGCTCATCTTTTAAACTTTGTCTCCTGCAGGTAACCAAGTCAAACACCAACCCAGATGACCTTGGAGGACTGGCCAACCAGCTGACCAATAATTTTGGAAATCTGGCCAACGAGGCCAAATATGCAGCTCTAACAGCAGAGAACGATGAAGTAAACATTTTTGAGTGGCCATGCCAACATCTGTATCCGTCATTTTCCAGAATATCATGCTCCTAATGAATACACTGTTCCTGGTTTTTTGTGTATTTGTTTTCCAGATTGGTTCTCACATTAAGAAGCAGGTGGGAGAGCTGGGTTTCACTTGCACAGGTTTGGTGACCAAAGCTGGAGCTCTGCAGTGCAGCCCTAATGACACCTTTACAAAAAAGGAGCTGATTGAAAGTGCTCGCAAAGTCTCAGAGAAGGTTAGATCAAAAAATGTTTTTTTCTCCCAGTGTTTTAGGGAATTTGTAGGTCTGAAGAGTTAGTAGAAATGAGAAGATACAATGAATTGGGTGATTTGTTGACATATTGTTTCTGGAAGTGTGTGTTTTTTTGGTCCTGCAGAGGATTGCCAGCATGTTCTCAGTGCTGGTGTCTTGTTTGCAGGTCTCCCACGTGTTGGCATCCCTGCAGGCTGGTAACCGTGGAACCCAAGCTTGCATCACCGCTGCCAGTGCCGTCTCTGGAATCATTGCTGATCTCGACACCACCATCATGTTTGCCACAGCTGGCACCCTGCACCGCGAGAATGCAGAGACCTTCGCTGACCACAGGTGCCGACCACCACACACATCGCAAGTTACAGGAGCGAAGCAGAAAAAGTCTGCACTGAGGGCATTTACTATGGAGAGAAATACTTCACCCCTCGCTGTGTTAAGATGGGTACATAAAATACACGCATTAAATGTCTGTGACATGCCCAAAAAGAAGGAAACACTAATTAAAGACCAAAAAAGACTTAAATTGAAGCCAATTGAACCTTTTGCTGAAAGTAGGTGAACTGCAAGTTTGTAGCACTTCATTTTTGTTTTAGCAGGTGCTACAGGAGCGTTGCTTCTAGTTATTATAACCAATTGTTCTTCACCAGTAAAGATCTTTATGCCATTTGTCTTGAAAAATGAAATTTGAAACAAACAAGACAAAGAGCAGAAAGTGGACTGTTTGTATGATTTAACCATAGCTGACTCTAAACTAAATGTGATAAATTCAGCTTTACACCAGCATAAGGCTGATGATCCGTCTGTTTCTCTTTTGCTACATGTGACAGAAGACGGGTAGAAGATCCAAAAATAATACCCAAGTGAAAGTAACATCACTTCAAAATAATATTACTCAGTAGAAGTAAAAAATTGTCATCCAATATTTCAGTTGGAGTAAAAAAGTAATTAATGAAAAAAGTAATCCAATACTCAGTAGCACTTGAACTTATTTGGTAATAGAATATAAAGAAAAAATGTGAATCAACTGAAAAAAAGAAACTTCCTCTTGTTTACAGTCTTTTTTATACCAATATTGCTAAAACATTTGTGGGCTTATAACAGATCTAGAATGATGAACCCTCTGTTTCCCTTTATTGGATTAAAAACCCCTGTTACACATCCCTGGTGCTTTACAACTTTTACAGTCGTCTCTTTCTGAGATTCCAGCATCCTCCACATCCCAACAGAGTTGAAGTTTGGTGCACTGATGCGTTTAGCCTGAATGTACAGTCAATGTTGTTGTTTTTTTTACACAGATCCATGCTGATATTCAACTTTTAATATAGTTTCTGACAATACCAAGAATCCACTGATTTCATTGTAAATCCCTAGAATAAATGGTGCAGTGTTTCAGACAACAATGTTACAGTTACAGTGCGATGTAACTGAGTAGGAATACTGGTTTATTATCATGTATTTACTTGAAGAAAATAAAACATTATTCGATGATAAAACTGCTCTGACAAGTACAATTTACTGAAGTTAATAAAACTAGGTAAATGTAATTGTAAATGTAAAGGGTGTAACGATAGATCTTAAAAATGAGTGGAATTATATCATAATTTGTGAGGATATATGATTCATAGTCAATATTGGTTAATTTTCATCGATCCAATTCACTGACCTAAACTTTATCTAAAACCTCAACCAGTGTGACTCAGGGATAAATACCTGGTCCTGAGATCCATCGATCGATCGATCAGAATACATATTTCATTTTAAAACTATTTTTTAATGATAATAGTCAATTCGATCAAGATTTAGTCTGGTTGGATAAATAGAGAATCGGTTAATTGTTACACCCCTTGTAACTACCCTCCTGTTGACTTTAGCCTGAGTTTTAGTAGTTACCACATGACTTTTAAACGATGCTGCTCAGTGACAACTCTGTGTCTGTTTTCAGAGAATGCATTCTGAAGACGGCCAAGGCTCTGGTGGAAGACACCAAGCTGTTGGTTTCTGGTGCTGGAGCCAGTCAGGAGAAGTTAGCTCAAGCTGCACAGTCGTCGGTGTCCACCATCACCAAGCTGGCTGAGGTGGTCAAGCTGGGAGCAGCCAGCCTGGGCTCTGAAGACCCAGAGACTCAGGCAAGGACTGCCGACTATGTCAGAACACAGTGGATTTCTCAGTTAATAACATGGAAAGCTGTGACTGCTTCATGTGTCCAGTAGAGCCAGATTATTAGACCAACATTAACCACTGATAAATGTCCAAAACAGTCATAGTGAGAAATGCAGGAAGTCATTTTTAGCTGTTAGTTAGATTTTTTGAATGAAAGCCAAAGATATGAAGGAAGGTGACATCCGATTTTTAAGCTGAGCCAAACTTGCTCACTTTGACATTAAAAAAAGAAAGAAAGACATTTTTAAATCAATGATTCCAAGATCACAAAATGAAATCTTCTGAGTAAGAATTTCTCAAATCAAAAAATCTAAAAGAACTTTGGGTTTTCCAATTGGAAATCCTTCTTTCTAATATTGATGCAGCTCTACTCACAATTGTTTAATCAAATTGTTCTTTGCTTGCTGAGACTTCTTTACTATTATCTTATTATTGTTAATTTATTTAAGGTTTGTCCCCAAAATGGGGTCAGAGAGACGACATGGTTTGCTTGACTTTGCCCAAATATTCCCATAGGTGGTGTTGATCAATGCAGTGAAGGATGTCGCTAAAGCTCTAAGTAATTTAATCAGCGCAACAAAGGCAGCAGCAGGCAAACCTCACGATGATCCCAGCATGCTCCAGCTGAAGAACTCTGCCAAGGTAAGAAACCGCAACCACGACCATTAGCTGCTAAAGACCCAGACTGTGGATGTGTCCAAATTCCCTCAAGACTATGTGGGACGTTTGCATTTTGTTTGGGTGTCTGAATCTACAATTCCAAAATTCTTTTCCCTGGAAATTTCCCAAAAGTCTCTGCAAAAAACGGGTCTCTATTGATGCACGTTAGATTGGCACAGGATCTCTCGTGTTAAGCTTGACTGGTTGAAATTTGAGAACATCATATTTGACACTTTAACCCAAAATGTGCTGCAGCATTTCATATTTTAACAACCAGATGTTTACTGCAAATAGGAGTAGGGGTCTCTCTGCAGATGTGTCGTAACTTGCATGGTTCTACTTGGCTGCTGCAGGTGATGGTGACCAACGTGACGTCTCTGCTGAAGACTGTGAAGGCGGTGGAGGACGAGGCCACAAAGGGAACCAGAGCTTTAGAGGCCACAATTGAACACATCAAACAAGAGCTGACGGTGAGTGCCCCCGCGTCTGATGCTGTGGCGAGGGGAGAGGGCCCGCTCTAGGCTTTGGGCAGCATCATAATTCAGTTCCTGGTCTTCCTGCCACACAGGTGTTCTGCAGTTCTGACCCACCAGCAAAAACCACCTCACCAGAGGACTTCATTCGTATGACTAAGGGAATCACCATGGCAACAGCAAAAGCAGTGGCTGCTGGGAACTCTTGTCGTCAGGAGGATATCATTGCCACAGCCAACCTCAGCCGAAGGGCCATTGCTGACATGCTGCGCTCCTGCAAGGTACGCCTGACGTGTGCTGGTCCAAAACCGAATCCTTTGCCTCTGCTGTAAAAAAAAAATGACCTAAAACACCAAAGAACATGAAGGCAAAGGAGTCATTTATGGCTACAAGGAAGACAGAATCACTGAACCAAACTGAAACCAAACTGCTGTGACTCAGGAGTGAAATACGCAGCATCAAAGCTTAAAGGTTGACGGTTAAATACTGAATGAACTCAATGCCTCACATTCATAGTGGAAATTGGGCTCAAAGTGGAGGAGCATCTGAGGGTTTAGATGCTTCAGAGGCCAGCTTTGGGGATTTGGATGTTCAGGTTCAGATGTCTCCCAGGCAGCCCCCTGGTTTCAGGCACGTCCCACCAGGATGATGCTTCAAAGTAAACCGTAGCATCAGCTGGTCTTGGCATTCATCAGAAAACATGGAGGATATGTCAGAGAAGAAGAAAAAAGAGGCACAGTAGAAATGTTCAATTACTTTATTTCATTAGTCAGTGTGTGTTTTTAATTTCACATCACTAGCTGTGGTTACATGGACAAAAGTAATCGGAATGAATGCCTGATCAGAATAGAAATGTGTCATGTAAACACGCCTTTCGGAATACTCTGCACCAAGACTCATTCCGATCCAAATTTCTTTCCGATCGAGATAGGTGGGCTATGCCGATTTGTTGATCCGATCGTGGTTCTTATAAACAGTTTATTCCAATCGTGGGTCACTACAGCTTAGAAACCGTGTAAACAATCGTGAATTCATGTTTCCAATCGTGTCCAGACAAAATAAAGGCTGATGTTATTCCCACATCAGCATGTAGTAGCCTAACCCTAACCCTTTTTCTGGCTTCTGCCAAGAAAGCACTAATTAAAACAAATTATGAGCGAATAAGCACTTAATAATAATCACAACAATAATAAACGTTTAGAAGATGATCTCTCTCTATGCTGCAGGTTTCTTTGTTTACAACAGAACTCAACATATTTTCTTCTACAGCCATGTCTGGTATTGTAGATAGTCCTTCGCATGTCCAAAGCATTTGTTCCGACCGAAAGTGTGGCGTATGTAAACTTCTATTATAATCGGAAATGTTTTTTCTGGGTCCATGTACACGATTTAATTCTAATCCGATCTTTGATCCCAAAGACATTTTGCACATGTAACCGCAGCTAGTGAACAGGTTTTATCATCCAGCCTGTTTAGGTCTCTTTATGTTTATCTGGAAATGAAATGAGGTTTAGTCTCTTTGGATATGCAGGAAGCTGCCTACCACCCAGAAGTCAACGCAGACGTCAGGAGGAGAGCTCTGCGCTTTGGAAACGAGTGTGCTACTGGATATCTGGGCCTGCTAGAACACGTGCTGGTGGTAAGACGCTCTCACCTTCACTCATTTCTGTTGTGGAAGAAAACAATTCTGACAGGAATGTTGGAGCCATGCTTGACAGAATGAATGGCTCCAACTTTAGTCGCAACGTCGATAGGGTGACATGTGGCACGCGGTCTTGTCTGTCCAGTATAACAATAATGTCTATGAAAGTCATAGAAGTGCCAGCATGAGGTTCCTCATAGAAATTATGAAGTCAGCATTAAAAATGGAGCAAAAGATTGCCTTTTTTTCTTCAACTTACCGCTACATTCTCCAATAAAGATCCATTCGCTCCTTTTATAAGCCATTCCATAAATTTTGAGGCGATACACAAACATGTTTTACTTGGATTAGTTGAGAAAAGCTCATATTTACAGTAAACCCAGACGTGTTGCTCTTCTCATAACTTACTTCAGATAATATTTCAGCTGTCTAAAGCCAATCATTCTCTAATCAGATATGATCACAATTACATCTTAACTTGACATTTTAGGGAAAGAAGGACTACAATAGAGAGAGAGAGAGAGAATCCACATTTACATGGAAGTCCTAAAACAATTCCTGCTTTGTGGTAAATGCACCTTCACATGGATTTTTGTAGACAAAGCCATCTTTCATTCATGACACCTTCACTGCCACGTTTGTGTTCTTGAAAAATCAACTACATCTGCTGTTGGATGGAATACATATCATTTGAAAACAAATCCTTTTATAAAACCAAAAAGAAACTTTCAGTTGTTTTTTCAGAGATATATTTTCATAATATTTTTTCCCCAAAATGTCTCGCTAAACTGTCTTTAAATTATCTTCTTAACTTAATTAGTTTCTTTTAGCAATCAGAGTTATATTAGGACCTGGAGAAACCTCTTTGAGCTCTCTTCACCTACTTAAGGCGACTCTGCAGCTGTCCTTGCAGAAAGATGCAGATGCTTTTGTAAAGAGACAGTGTCCCCGTTATAAATCCACTTTGCCAGCTGCTGGGTCAGAGTTTTAAACTCTTCACATGAGTGATCTGTTGCTGCAGCCTGTTTGCTAAATGCTTACTAACTCTTCTTCTCTGTATCTAAACCTTACAATCACTTCTTTTCTTTCTGTTTTCCAAATATAATTTAAACTTGCTGATGTTGGTGCCAGCCGGTAAGTACTCTGCATGATGGATCGCACAAGTGTGTGTCTGTCTTTTGTTTGGCACACTGACTTGTTCAAACATGTGTGACTCAAGCCTTGTCAGGTTTGAGGTGTAGATGGAGCCTGAACGTGTTGCAGGTGTGGGTCACCTGGTACCCCGTGTTTAAGTGCACGGATCGTTCATTTTCACTTTTTTTTTCTATGATCGTTTGAACATAAAAACCTGTAATGCAGTTAGATAGAACCCAATGGAACCAAAATAAAAGCATGGATTGTATGGTAAATAGAGCAGAGGAGAGACCATCAGTACATCATAGGAACTGTCCCAGCAGCTAAAGAAGGCAAGTCCAAAGTCCGGCCCCGTGAGCCAGATGTGATCCACGTTCAGATTTCCACCGGCCTGCAGGCGTTTTTCATTCCATCAATAATTTGCGGTCCCCAGCACTTTTTTGTACGTACCATTTCTTGGTTGTGGTTGGATGAATTCCGTTTTAAGCCGTTGTAAACCCGTTGCAACACGGTCATGTGACCTTTCTAGCTCATTTCTAAAATCTCTACAGTAAATAAAAAAGAAAAGTTGACAGTGAGGGCCAGAACTTCCAGGACAATCAATCAATCAATCAATGATACTTTATCAATCCCACATGGGGAAAGAATGGCAGATTTGTTCAGTTAAATATAAAAAACACTGTCTGTCTAATATACCAAGAGACTATGGCTGTTTTTAATGAATGTAATATCAAAAGGCACTACCAGACACACATGCTCTCTACAACAGGCTAACTGGGAATGAACAGTTCCAAAATATTTAACAAACTGTCTATCATTTCAACAAAATGTATTAGGATAAATTTGTTTTCAGTGTATTTGAAGAAATGTAAAGAAAGCCATTGCAATAAAAGGTTCTATAAATAGTTTATTTGCTTTTAATGTTGTTAAAATGGTTTAGAAAAATGCTTTCCGAATTGTTGGCTGTCAATCATTTTCACCTCACCAGATCTGGCCCTCTATGCAAAAAGTTTGGACACCCCTGATCTAAGGTCTAACGTACATAAAGGTTCACTCAGACAAACTTTAAATATCAAAATGAAAAACTGAATACACTTCCAGACTATTATGTTTTGACTAAGCATTTTAAAAGTGTCAATATGTCAGGTAAAAGCAATGGGACAAAGCACAGATCCATGTGGGACACCATGACTGACATTGGATGAAGAAGACATCCAGCCTGCTCGCTGTCAAACTCCACTGACCTGAACTTGATGTGTCCTTCTATTAATCTAAACTGATCACAGAGAACCTCACAACCCCAACCTCCAGCCAACAAGCTGGGCTCTGCGTCGGTTCTGATGCACCGGAGCATCAGGGCTTACAGCGTGCAGATTGTTGGTGTCTTTGTTTGCCTGTGGAATGAAAGCGTGGCTCTTGGCATATGTTTCAGCGGTGTAACGTCTACCTTCTGACGACCTCACATCAAACCAATGTGAGTGGCGTGTGGCCTGAGCCCTGTTAATTCCCTGCACCTGTCACTCTCTGCTCCAACCCGAATATCTCCTGTGCATGTAGGACAGCAGTTCACACCGGAGCAGCAGCACGCTGTCATTAAGTCAGGGGGAAAACCTCAAGTTTCTTTGATCGTCCAAAACGATCAACTACGTAATAATTGTTTGAATGTTTGGCTTTGATGGGATTTAGTATTTATGTGCTACATCAGAGCCTTAAATCATTTTTAACATGATACATACGGATTAGTAATACTCCACTGATGTATTACTCATCATAAGCTAAACTGGAAGCCTGACTCCATTTTTCCTATATGAACATGAGTTCAGCTGTGTAGACAGAACCTGAGAATTCTGGGAAGAAGGAAACAGATCTGATCCTAACAAATGTTACAGACAAGAAACAGCAAAGTGAAATCTTAGATCACTGCTGGACGACGTGGGCTGGAAAAGGATGGTCAGGGTTATTTAATGATCTGACAAAACAAGGTGTGTAAGAATGAGACGTATTTAATCTCTATATTTTTTTAATGATAAACTTTATGAAAGTGTTTGGTTGAAAAATGACCGAGATTTTGACCAAAATCTAATTTAACAAAACCTTAACTAAAATTGAAGTGAAACCTCTCAACCTAAACATCGTCTCTGTGTTTTATTTTCATTGTATCTTTCTCCCATCCTTTATAACAGGATAGAATCAGTGTTGTTTTCTCCTAAAATGTCCTAAAAAATTAATTTTGATTGAAAAGTGTTGTCTTGTTATCATCCTTTTGTGTGTAATTTTTCTGAAAGCAGAGCCTTTGCCTGGTGCTTGGACAAAGCAACGCATTTGATTGACAGCGCTCCTGAACCCCAAAACCTTTTTTTTATGTCTTTTATTCACAGATCATCCAGAAACCATCCCACGATCTCAAACAACAGCTAGCGACCTACTCTAAGCGGGTGGCGGGGAGTGTCACTGAGCTCATCCAAGCCGCTGAGGCCATGAAAGGTATGGAGTGGACCTTCAAACCAGCAGAAGACCAGAAGTGTTTGGTCCTGACTGAGCCGAGTGTAAAGATCATCCAGCATCGATTATTGCTCAGTTTGAAATATTATGTTTAATATCAACATACATGAGTATAAACCAAACATTGGTTTGAAGCCTAACTGTATCTGAGAACTGGACTGAGTGACTCCGCCCCCCTCTCATTTGAAACAAGCGCCTTGTTGAAGAAGACAAAATCCCATAGACCTATACAGAGAAATAAACAGCTGTAACTCAGTCATTCTGTTTGTTGGAATAACCATTCTTGCTCTGATGCCTTTTTTAACATGTTCTTGATAATCCTATTTTTTTTTTCATGATAATTTTTCTTTAGTGCAAGTTTTTCATATTATAAACTGACATATCAGATGTCTGAATAAAAGTAGGTGGAGCCTGCTGGCCCCCACGTGGAGCGTTAAGAACGTTATATTGACAGATTCTCCTGAGCCCCCTCTTCTAACGAGCTCACTCCTGATTGGTGCAAGTGTTTGCCATAGAAACAACAACTCAGACTGACTTGACCAACCACTGCTTACTATTGGCATCTGGCTCCAACATGGCGACGTTCGTATCACAAAAAGATGGCGAGTGAATTGACTTGATTTGTTTGGAGCTGGAAGTAAGTCCTTTTCTATGGGTGATGTAACACTCGCTCACTCCAGTTCTCATATACAGTCAACGGTTTGAGCTCTTGTGTTGCCAATATCTATACTTGGAAATGATGGCATATTTATTTAAAGCCCATTATTAAAGGATTAGAGCACCGACACTAAGGCTAAATATATTTAAAGATATTACAGTGATGATGGCTTAAGATTTCACGATCAATAAATCAGGTGAGACCGCTAAGACGTTTATTTACATTTATTGATCAATATAAAAAGGTGGAGTGTTGATCTAAAAAATTATCTGCATGGTATTTAAATTCTGCAGATTTAGAGGAGAGTCTGAGCTTCCTGTAAAGGTTTGGAACCTGGATGACAATGCCTTCAGGCCTGGGCTGAGCCAGTGTGATATTTGTGTCCCGTAGGAACAGAATGGGTGGATCCCGAGGATCCTACTGTCATCGCAGAGAATGAACTGTTGGGGGCAGCGGCAGCTATCGAAGCAGCTGCCAAGAAACTGGAGCAGCTGAGGCCGAGGACCAAACCCAAGGTTAGAGAGCTTTTTACAGAGCAGAGGCATCCGTGCTGGCTTTGTTAACCTTAGCGTGGGGTTACATGAAGCATGCGTGTCCAACATCCTCTGGGCTCCCTGCTCCACTGACCTTGCTGACATTTGGAGTTTTTCATGTTCTCTGTTATTCTAAACAATAAGTTCATGCATGAAGACCAACCCTGTGGACGTTTGGTCTTCTCTGAACTCCTTGATTTTCCTCCAAAAGTCGCCACATGATCTGAAACTGCTTTTGGTTGCTTTCCCTCATCAACAGGAAGCCGACGAGAGCCTGAACTTTGAGGAGCAGATTCTGGAGGCAGCCAAGTCCATCGCAGCTGCCACGAGTGCTCTGGTCAAAGCTGCTTCAGCAGCACAGAGAGAGCTCGTGGCTCAAGGGAAGGTACGTCTGAAGCAGGGATGGAGCCATACACAATTCGCTTCACAATTTGCCTCAGAACTTTTTGTTTTTGGATCACAATTTTATTTCTCTTCAATATTTCATTTGTGTATTACAGAACTACAAAATAAAACCCCAAAACTCAGAATATATATATATTTTTTGCCAACAAGCAAGTAACAATGAAGAAAAACATTCCAGCTCAGTTTTACCAAGTCTGGTGTGATGTCATAAACCAACCAATAATAAATCCTTTTCACTCTTCAAACATAAACCATTCATTTCATTTATTTTTTTCATGATTCGTGCAAAAATCAAATGTCAGTCCGAGTGTGTCTGTGTTTCCAGGTTGGAGCAATCCCAGCCAACGCGGTGGATGATGGTCAGTGGTCTCAGGGCCTGATTTCCGCTGTAAGTCTGATCCCTCAAATGAAGGAGTTTTTTTCTTTTCTTTTTTCTTTGGTTTCCTCTGAATGTCTTGGTGCTGATGCCCTTTGACCCCCCCAGGCTCGGATGGTTGCAGCAGCAACCAACAATCTGTGCGAGGCAGCTAACTCGGCGGTGCAGGGACACGCCAGCGAGGAGAAGCTCATCTCGTCTGCCAAACAGGTGGCGGCCTCCACGGCTCAGCTCTTGGTGGCCTGCAAGGTCAAGGCTGACCAAGACTCCCAGACGATGAAGAGGCTCCAGGTCAGTTACTTCTGCCAATATAAGCTGGGATGAATCCTGGAGGATGTTTTAGCCGGGGGTGGAAAGTAGTGAATTCCATTAACTCTCATTACTGACTAGTTTTTTCAGTACTTGTAACTTTTTTCCTTATAATTGAGTACAGAAATGAACATAAAGTTGTTCTCCGTAACACTAAAAGCCCCTCTTCTCATTGAATAGGTTATCTTTAGGGGCCATCAAGGTTGAGATTTTCTTATTTTTGATCATTTACATCAACTTACCTGTTCCTTCTCCAAAACAAAGGTCATCTCTAAGTGAAGAAGTTCCACTCTGTCATGATCGCTTTCATGCTTTCAGTGACTGTGTGGAGGTGTGAAACCATGTTGTTGAGTGAACACTCCCCTCTGTTAGATCATCTTTGTTCCAAACATGAGAGGTGCTTTGAGCCTGATGCACGTTCTGATGGATGCTGAGGTCATCTGCAGACCTGTGGTGGTTTCAGATTTGGAGTCAGATGGTCGAAATGCGACAGCTGCTGTTCATCAACACTTTGTCATTCTATTAGCTCGTTGCTGTCAGCATGATAACTGTAGCTTCTTTGAAAACGTCTTAGGGGGATCTTCTACCACATGACATCTGGAGGAGGGGTCTCAGTGTGCCTGGTTCTGGTCTAAGCCTTTGTGTCTTGGGCCACTCTGATTTCCATCATGGACTTGCTGTCAGTCCCGGCTTACCATTCATTCTTCCATTCAGGAGCCTCCACCTCTCAATGCTGCCCTCCTCTGAGGGCGGGTGGGGTGGAAGGCAGGGGTCCTTGCCTCTGCCTCTGTGGGTATCACAGAGGCACCCTCTGTCTTGCCCCTGGGGTTGCACCTTTCTTTCTACATTCTATAGCTTTGGTGGACATTTTAGTGGACAAACATACACTTAGATGTCTGCTAGCCTGTGCACCAACATGTGTCTGATGTGTGCATGTATGTGTCCATTCAAAATAAGTCATTTGTAAATATATGTCTGCAATGGTGAGAAACCTCCAAGAACGTTTTTGTTATTGCCTCTTTCTTTATCTCTAATCTATTTTTTTGTGTTTATTAAAAGAATCAAAAGAACATTAATCCCTTTTTGACTTACTGTTATCGAGACTTTTTTTGCTTTAAGTTGCAAAATCAGTAAATAGATCCGAAAAATGAGGAATTTAAAAGCTAAATCTGAGTGAAAGACATATTATCGCTTCAGTGAAGCTCTTGTTACGAGAAGATCACTGGTGTCACTGAAGTCACCTGTTGTCTCAAAGCTGAGTAAGAAGACAGCTAACCTCATGCAGCTTTGTGACGAGCTGGAGTCTGCTTACAACACTAAATATAACAACACGGACAGTTAAGAATACCAGCTGGATAATCGTCATCAAAAGCAGAAAACAAAGCATCCATTTTATATTTGTTCAATAGAAATATTTGGTTTTAACAATTTGTGTTGGCAATGATCAATTCCAAGCTGTGATTGAAACAAACTGAAGTTTAGTAAAAAAAAACGGATGTCTGGAAGTCTGCTGAGCTTCACAGGATCGGACATGGAGTCTATCAGGAAGGTTCGTGTTCTGAGTAAGGAGGACGTCATGATGTAACTGACTTAAGCTCTGTCACTTAATTAATAATATTACAGCTTTAGAACTCCAGTCAAACCCAAAGCATGAAGCAGCTTTTACTGAAAAGTAAGCAGAGTCAAACACCCTAAAGTAGGGCTGCACGAAATGAGGAAAACTTGCGATATGCGATATTAGAGATTAATATTGCGATAACGGTATAATTTGCGGTATATAAACAAATGGCAAAATAACCAAAAACATCATTCTGATTTCATTGTAACAGTTTAAAAATTATACTCCAAATGACCCTCGTCGACATAGGTGACAAACATCTACCATCATAGGCCTCCACCTGATTGGTCAACAACGTGAAGGCGTCCATCCGATTGGTCAAATGCATAAACGGATTTATTTGATTTGTTAAATGCTTCAAGCTGCCATAAGGTTGTATTAACACATTTAAGGTTTACAATTTATTGCGATTTTTGCTGTCTTTTGCGATATGGATCTTGCAGTGCTGGATATTGCGATAACGATAAATTTGCGGTATATTGTGCAGGCCTATTAAACATTTTTCTCCCCATGGAAAAACCACTGCAGTCAATGGGGAAACCCAGGTATTGGAGTTGTAAAAAAAATTGTCTTCAGACTAATACCGGACTATAGAGCGCACCTGGTTATAAGCCGCACCGCATTCCATTTTTAAAGGATAAGACATTTTTTACATACGTAAGCCGCATGTGCCCACATTGAAACGTGTTGTAGAATGAGGATGTGTATGTGCTGAAATGGTGTGCATGTGTAAGAAAGAGGAGGGAGCGCGTGCAGCGGAAGGCAGAGAGAACTCATGCAGTGCAAGAGGGAGAGAGAGCACACAGCGGAAGTGTGTTGGGGGTGCGCGTTTATGTTTGATATACAGAGTGAAGGGGAACTGTAATAAAAGAAGGTTTCCCCCGGAAGAGCTGTGAATGATTCTTTATTAACCCGCTATGGAGGCTCTGAGGTTCCGAACGGGGAAGTGAACCCCAAAAGAAGATACACCTGCATTTTCCAACCACCGTCAGAAAGAAAAAATTAATCGCAGGAAAGGTTCAACACTTACAAAGAAAGACGGTACACAGAAAGAGTTTTCACATTTTTAATAATATACCTGAGCTTTGCTTCCAAACAGTGCCTGTGACACGGCAGTAACACGGCAACAATATGGTAGTAAGAGCACTAACAGGGCTGGTTAAAAAAACATACCGGTAAAAGTCACGGAGAGAGAGAGTTAAAAAAAAAGTCACTGAGAGCAGCAGTAACTTATAGGCGCACGTCTAAGTGACACTGTCAGTGTCACTCTCATCCTGAGGCCAATTCTCTCCTGAGTAGGGCTGCACGATATGAGGAAAACTTGCGATATGCGATATTAGAGATTAATATTGCGATAACGGTATAATTTGCGGTATATAAACAAATGGAAAAATAAACAAAAACATCATTCCCATTTCATTGCAACAGTTAAAAAATTATACTCCAAATGACCCTCATCGACATGGGGGACAAACGTCAGGGTGGCTAACCCTGGTCCTCAAGAGCCTCAACCCTGTCTGTTTTCCAATTCTCCCTAGACTGCTCGATAATGATAACCAAAATCAGGTGTGTTCAGTCAATCAGGATGTGAAATCACTTGAGTCAGCCAATCAACAGCAAGCTGGTTAAGGAGAGCTGGAAAACAGGCAGGGTTGAGGCTCTTCAGGACCAGGGTTAACATAATAGGCGTCCATCTGATTGGTCAAAGCATAAAGGGATTTATTTGATTCGTTAAATGCTTCAAGCTGCTAGAAGATTGTTTTAACACATTTTGGGTTTGCGATTTATTGCGATATTCGCCGTCTTTTGCGATATGCATATTGCAGAGCTGGATATTGCGATAACGATAAATTTGCGGTATATTGTGCAGGCCTACACTAAAGCTACTTCAGTGTTATGTCACCAAACAGTTGATGAATGTATGTGAAGCAAATCCGACTAGAGAACTGCCATTGTTTGGCAACTAGCTGATAATAGAACTGAAATCAGATTACAGTTACTGATTCACCACCAACCAGGTCAGAGATGCCACTGATTTGACTCAAGCTCAACTTATTTTGCTTTGTTTTTTTTTAAGTTTAAGTTTTGCTTTCACTGTTTGGTCCCACTCCAATCATCTTTTGATTAATTGTAAAAGTTTTCCCAGAGGGCTTTTAATTAAGACAATGCCCTTTTTAGCCAAAATCCAAAAACCCATGTCGTTTTTCAGGACATAGTTTCTGCAGAGCAGCAGGAGTTCTTTAGAAATTCACCTCTGAGTTGTGGGTGGGACTGTTGGCACAGACAAAGCCCGCCCCCCTTCCCCTCTCCGTTTTCTTCACAAAACGATCTTTTTACAAGTGCAGTTTTTCATCTGCTCCTGATTCACAACGATTTGAAAAAAGAAATTCTCAGAAACATAATTTAGAGCTTAATTTTCTTTATATATGTCCTCCATCATCAGAAAATTTTTACACAAAAAGCATCATTTTCATCAGAGTGGGCCTTTAAAGTTTGCACGAAATTTTAAAAAATTGATTTTTTTTAAGTCTGATATTTCAGTGAGAATAAAATACAAAAAAAATGTTTAAACATTTATTTGAAAGGGGCTCTTTTAAGCATCAATGTATTACAAACTATTTTGGTGCCGATTTTCAGCTTTACATATTTACTCTGATAAAAACTGCATAGAAACAACTATTTAGCGCCTCCAAACTTAGATTTAGGTAGATTTTCCTTTAAAGATGTTTTTTTTTTTCACAGTGTACGTGTGCTGCATTTATAAAATTTCTATGCTGATGATACTGATGTACAGTATCTGCTGGTTAACACTGAAACATGCTGCAGCAGCTGAGCTTGTCGAAAATCCAGAGCATACCCAAAGTGTGTAAGCAATCTGGACTTAAACATTCAGAGCTGCAGGAACACATCATGCTGCTTTGTAAGGATTAGCATCCTCTATATTTAGCAGTGGGACTTTGATGCTCGGCTTTTTCAGTGGTTCTGCTGGGCTGCCCCAGAATTTAAAGGCCGTTTCCAGAGAAATGGAGGACAGGGAACCGAAAGCAAAGGTTTTTATTGTTTTTACAGCTAAAACAAGTCATGATTGAGTGTTTTTGTATATTTGTGTTTAGTACTATTATTAAAAATAAAATTCTACAACAAAGAAAGAATTAAAAACTACATTTTTTCATGAACTGCAGAAGCCCTGACTTGGAGTGAACTGGTCAAACTGATGTCATCCATTCAGGCTGCTGTGACCTTTCTGTGTAACTGATGCAGTCACTTGTGAGCCATATCAGAAAGCACAAACATCTCCTGTCCCCTCTTCCCCCCAAAAATACTATCTTTAAGGCCAAGTGGATGCTAGCTGCAAGTGCTTGGGCCTGTCCGGGTCAGCTCATATTCTCTGATCCAATCAGCGCCGGCTTATCTCCTCCTCTTCTGGGCCTGCAGCTGCCACCTCAGTAATTCCCATACATTTATGTCCACCGGGGCTCTGGAAACAATCCGCCCAGTCCACTTATGGCATCAAGAACTGGAAACATTAGTCTGGATCTATGATTACACCGAAGCATTTGCTCTGCCTCCATGCCATGAAGCTTTTTAAGGCTGTAATTGCTCAGTCCTAACTGTGACATCCTCTTTGATTATGCGGCAGCCTCTCGTTGAGAGGTGGAGCTTGAGAACGGATGGCAGGCAAAGATGCTGCAGAAACAATCAGAGAATCATGTCGATAAGTAGAGCTTAAAGAGGGCTGCCAAACTCGTTTAATATTTAGCAGATATTCAACTTTCTCCTGAGGATGGAAGGTCAGGTGTATGAATCACAGAACACTCTGAATTCTTAGTTTGCCAAAATGATGCCTCATTTAGGTGTCGTTAGAAACCAGTGACATCATCAGTTAGATTTACAAACACATGACCCCCACAGAGCAGCTTATTCACCATTTGATTGGCAACAGCGAGAGTCTGTTTTTTAAAAATTGTCTTAATTTTTCCTCCGTTTACAAACTATAGCATTGAAAATAATCACCAAAATTGTTATTGACCTACTTTTACATATGAATAAAGTCTGTGTCCCTCTCCTTCCGAAGAAACACATGGAAAAGCTGTTATTTGAAGTGTTCCTTTTCATTCTTCAGTTTTAAAAGTCTCTCTGTCTCCATGGAGATCACTGCCAGAGACGTGTCTGAACAAATTCCTGAGTTTAGAAACGTAATCCTACATTTAGAAAATGATGCAAAACAATATTAAAGAAGAACTGGACGGCTGCCTTTGACTTGCTACCACTAATTCTATTATTCCTTAGCTGCGGGGTCTCATTCTCTGGGATCACCGGCGCCCTCTGTCTTGAGGCATGTGTACTGCAGGCCTCACCGAGTGTATTTCTAATGCGCATTTTAGCGGATAAAAAGACTACGGTAAATAGTTCACAAACTGGCACCAATGTAATCAGACAGCTGGTAAGAAATAAAAAAAATGGATAAGTTATTAGAGATAAAGTGGCTTTTATGACAGAAAGACCCAAACAGAAAAACGCATGCGTCAGTCAGTGTGTGCGTGGCAGGGAAGGCATGGGTGGCTGGTGCCTCACCTGCAGCTTTGTCGTGTATTTGAACAGGAAATTCATAAATTCGCTTCTGTTTTGAACTGAGCTGGGATGGCATAAATAAGCGAATGCTCATAGAGCGTTTTTTTTTCCTTCTTTTTTTTCCCTCTTTTATCAATGGATTCAACGTTTTGAAAAGATCAGCCTGCTTGATCAGAAACTCTTTAAGGTGAATTTGATGGTTGGACCAAGACGGCTAAACGGAGCTGCTTGGTGTTAAGCTGCATGATGGAGCCAAGTGAACCACAGACAACGATAAACAAATGGAAGAAGCTGACATCCCTCTGCATCCTGCCTCCTTCCAGCTCTCTGCTGCTTGAGCCCACAGAGCCAAAAAAGGAGAAGTTGACTGCAATAAGAGGAAGTGCTTGGCTTTTGAGTCGTCTTGCTCTGCTGCTTGCTCATCTTTGCCTTTTACAGCTGTTCTAAACACTGTTGCAGAACTGCTGAGGTCGTCCGCTTAGACACAACTGGAAGTGATTATTCCCTTATTAGTATGTCTGTGGAGCTCTCCGGGAGATTGTTTTACATTCTCTACAGCTCCCAGAAGTCTTTGTCTTCCATCAAACTTGTGCGATATCTGTTCATCATGTGAATGTGCCCCAGGATTCTTATTTGTTCTCGCACAAGGTTAAGCTGTTCTCTGTGGAAAAAAACAACTTGGATTTTACTCAGCGCTTCATTTTAGGAAAAAATTGTGTTTAAAGTCAAACATCCTGAATTTGTTTGTTTGTTCTGCAGGCTGCAGGAAATGCTGTGAAGAGAGCATCGGATAACCTGGTGAAGGCCGCCCAGAAGGCAGCGTTCGACGCTGAGGATGACCAGGCTGTGGTGGTGAAGAGCAAGATGGTGGGAGGCATAGCTCAGGTCAGTCAGAGATCCCAAAGACTGAACGACACACAGAAAGAGAAAACATAGGAATGACAAACGACACAGAGAAGAGAAGAACAAATAATTCTTAAAGACAACAAGCAGCGAGACACCAACAGGTGATCAACAGATTGAGACAGCAAAGAGACCAAAACCACAAAGTGCAACAACAAACAGCAAAAGTATATTTTGCCTGATGTTTGGCTCTCAAGCATTTTTTGGAAGACAATAGACTGAGAAGAAAAAGCAAAAGAGTGAGGCAAAAACCAGAGAAAAAGACAAAAAAAAACCTCATTAAAACCAAAAAAAGTAGAGGGATGACTGAGACGAGTCAGTCAAGAGTTGGACAACAAACAACAATTGTTTTAGTCCAACATGTGGCTTTTAAGCTTCCTTTTGCTCTGAACACTGATGAATTCTTTGGTCCTGCAGATTATCGCCGCTCAGGAGGAGATGCTGCGGAAAGAGAAGGAGCTGGAAGAAGCCAGGAAGAGGCTGGCCATGATCAGGCAGCAGCAGTACAAGTTCCTGCCCTCTGAGCTGCGAGAGGACAGCCACGACCAGTGAGAGCATGCGGAGCCCCGAGCAAACCAAAAGCAGTGCCGCTCGGACCTCCTGCCCATGCCTCACATGTGCAGCCTTACGGTTCTTCGTTAACTCTCTTTTTAATAACAGATTTTACATTATTGATGTGCTAATATCACGATCCTTTCAGTACTTATTAAGTTATCAGCGCTTTGGATCTGTCTGGACGTCATTTTCCTCCTTTTTTGATTCCAGTCCTCGTCTTCACCGTCAGACTGTTACATCTCATTGGTGAAGATGGAAGGCAAACGCTGTCAGGGCTTCAGCAAACATTTCAGCTCGTCTATGCAATGTTTTTGTCGCGCTTTTGTTTTTACTAAGCACATTTCCAGAGAGCACCAGGAAGTGGTTTCTTCTAAAGTGGTCCGAGGTTTCACAGAGGTCCCGCTCAGTCGTGACTATAAAAATACATGAACATGTTCAGGTTTAAGATTCAGAAATGATGAACTAAAACAAACATGCAAATCAGTGTTTTATTTCTCTTTGTTTTAGGAACGAGCTATAGAATATATTAAACAGGGGTCTTCCTTTGTGTTAGGGTTAAGATCAGTCTCTCTTTTTTTTTTTACAAAACTATTGTTTAAAGATTATCAAGCCATATATTTAAAGTTTAAAAATTGTTTTGACATTGGTGATGACCTTCCTCAGTGTTTGCCTCAGCAGCATATGTGCCAAACTGTGTGATGCCGAACTGTTCTCTGTGTAAGCAGCGGCGCCTCCAAATCAAAGATAATTCCACTGAGGTCCGTCTGTGAAATGGGCCCACAGCCTGCATGCTTCTAAAGTACACAAGCACCTGTGGCTGTGCTTATCAAGTGCCTTTTATTAGGAATCTATGGAATCTAAGTGCTGTCCTTTTGGCCAGAAGTGCAGCGGTTTAGCACTCCGAACTGTAACAGCACGAGTAGCTTTGCTTTTATCACTCGATTGTAAAACAAACTGAATGATTATATGACCATGATCACTCCAGATCCCCCTCCCCCCCTTTTTAACTCACATTGACTTTACCATGCAGGTGCACAGCAGAACCCCTGATGTGCACTGTAATAGAGATTTATATATTCAATAAAGCCAGATTTCACGGAAACATTTGGTGTGATTTTCTTCTTATACTGTAGGGTCATACAAAGTTGTCAACCCTTGTGCTATCATATGGGGTCCAGATGACCCTGTCCTTACACTGACGTGTCGTCTTTACCATGACAAAGGTGGATAAAAGTGAAGAGGATTTCATGTAATCCATGGACACCAGTGAAGATCACAAATCATTGAAGAAAAAGGTTCAGTGCACTGTCTTGTCTCTCCCAATATTAAAGTGCCTAGGATAGCACAAGGGTTACACAGAAACCTATTAGGTAAAAGAAACCAACCTGTATTGTGTAATTAGCATCGATGCCTCATGGTGAAAAGGCCAGATGGGACCTCTCTGTGTGGACTTTGCGAGTCCTCCCCATGCTCATGTGGGGTTTCTTCAGTCTTTCTCCCACTGGACAAAAACATGCTTAACCTTAAATTGTCCCTGAAGAATAGGTTTGTCTGTCTGTAAACCCTACCTTCACCCCGATGGAGCTGGAAAAGACTCAACTGGACAAAGTGGGGACAGAAGATGCATGGATTTTTAAAAATGAACAATTTTTAACACATTTGCGACCTTGTGGGGTCCAGATGACCCCACTCTTGCATTGACGTGTCATCCCTACCATGTCAAAGGTGTATAAAGGTGAAGAGGATTTCATGTAATCCATGGACACCAGTGAAGATCAAAAATCATTGAAGAAAAAAGGTTCAGAGCACTGTCTAGTGGGGTCTAGATGACCCAACTCCCAACATTAATGTGGCACGTTAACATTGGGAGTGGGGTCATCTGGACACTACAAGTGCGCTGAACAAGCTGGTACCTGTCTTGTGGGGTCCAGATGACCCCACTCCCAACGTTAACGTGCCTCCAAGGCAGAGTGGGGTCATCTGGACCCCACAAGATAGCACAAGGGCTAAAGATATGGATGGACATTATGCTGTATTACAGTTATAGGAATTTAAAGAAAACCTTATTATTTTCTAGGTCAGTCAAGGTTTCCATTAATCCAGGCGACATCTTGAAGTTGCATCCATGCAGCAGGGCTGGGTCCTCGGGTCTCTGGTTCATATTCCAACTGGGACCCTTTCTGTGAAGAGTTTGTATGTTTTCCTGCATTTGTAGCCACGCTCACACCGCGGGTTCTCAAATGCGCGTCCAGCCCATTGCGTTCACACTGGTCAAGCTGGAAGGGGCTTCTCCTTTATTTTGCTACTGTTTACTAACTCATGTCCGCCACCTACAGTTGGAAGAGGCTCGACGCAAAATGTCAAAGGGTGCAAATCCTGTGAATGTCGTTCCAGGCTTTTTCTTTCACAGCTCTGTTCTGATATATGACAGACTTGGTGTCATAGAATTTCAGCCGGACACAAACCGCACTTGTCATTTGCTCCTCCTCCTGAATTTTTAAACAGTCAGTACCTACATTAATAAAAGGGGTGTCATCTATACATCAATACCAAATGAGAGTTCCTGATTGGTCAAAGTTTAAACTGGTTTAACTTTCAATGCGTTCAATAGCATTTTGTACATAGCCTGAAAAAGGTCCAAAAATATTTGCGTAGCTACTGTATGTGTGAACGCGCATTTCCACGTGTTTACATCGACTTTTCATTGGAAGGGATCACATGAACGTGCGTTTCCGGGGACAGTGTGGACGTTTCATCACAGGGGCTTCTGTCCGGGCACTCCGGCTTCCTCCCGGTCCAGAAATCATGCTTCAGAGGTTAACTGTTGTCTCTAAAAGGCGTGAGTGTGTGGTTTTGAGACAGACTGGTAACCTGTTCAGGGTTTAACCCCGCCCCCCATGAACCCAAAAGGGAGTTAGCGGGTTTTTAAAATGGATATATTCAACTTCAAGACACTTATAATTACAAAATGTTAAATTAATATTCTGAAATGTAACCCTTGTGCTATCCCAGGCACTTTAACATTGGGAGTTGGGTCATTTAGACCCACTAGACAGTGCTCTGAACCTTTTTTCTTCAATGATTTGTGATCTTCACTGGTGTCCATGGATTACATGAAATCTTTCTACGTTTATCCACCTTTGTCATGGTAGGGAGAACACGTCAGTGTAAGGGTGGGCTCATCTAAGATAGCACGATCAGATGAGAGGTGGAATAGCTGGAGCAAATAAAAAGCTAAAAAGAGGCGGAAGCTGCACTGTGTGGAGAGGCTGGCTGTGCAGAATAAACATGTAAACTGGTCTCTCATTTGGTTATTGTGTCCCGTTCTCCTAGTGAGTTCTTTTGTTGTGGCTCATCCCGCTGTGTGTAGTGGACTTGGGTTTGATTTCGTTACACCTCCCATATGACAACATGTACGGATTTTGTTTTCTTGCTTTTTGAGCAGAAATATGGTTTTCTGAAAAGACTTTAAGGTGGTATGCCAGAGATGTTTTTTGCACGGGGCAAAGGATCACTTAACATTGCATGGCATGCATTGAAATGGGTGATTCATTGAACTCACTTTGGATGGCAGTTTTCTAAAACAATAATTAAAAGAAGCTGTAAAGAACTGCCATGGAAAGTCAACTTTTGTAAATTGCGGAATAAAGCTTAATTACACGCCTCAACTATTTTCTGCATTAGTTTGGCTTAAATTGAGAGTTTAAGTTCAGTTCAAACAGTTCAGGAAAAATTGTTTCATTTCAGTCACTTATTGTAAATATTGATAGTTTTTAAGTAAGTACAGGCTTCTGTACCATTCCAAATAAATCTTATGAAAAAAGCTGCTTCATCACACCTTGCAATTCCACATCAGTCCACATTCAAAGTGAATGGGAGTCTGAGCTGACAGAAGATGAGTCTAAAATGCATCTCACACGGTGCTCTTCAAATATGGAAGGGATTTGGAAGAAGCTCACATGGTACGCCCCAAATAAAAAGTAAACAAGTAAAAACTCCACAATCTAGTTGGAGACAGTGTGGAAGCCCAGAAGGGAACCACACATATTTTGGTCATGTTCTAAAATCCTACGCTGTTTTAACCCTTGTGCTATCCTATAGGGTCCAGATGACCCGATCCTGACATTGACATGTTCTCCCTACCATGACAAAGGTGGATAAAGGTGGAGGGGATTTCATGTAATCCATGGACAGCAGAGAAGATCACAAATCATTGAAGAAAAAAGGTTCAGAGCACTGTCTAGTGGGTCTAGATGACCCAACTCCCAACGTTAAAGTGCCTAGGATAGCACAAGGGTTAAAAAATTTTCTTGGATACCACCTGCCCAACAGGGTTCCACAACTGGGAACACAGAAGACTCCTGCGGCAGAGTGGTGATCTGTCCAGGATGTCCTCTGCCTTTGCCCATGGGTGACTAAGATAGGCTCCAGCAGCCCTGTGACCTCTAAACGGACAATACGGGTTAAGAAGATAAATGAATGAAGACTGTGTTGAATGAATATCTTTACCTGGTCAGGATTTCCTTGTTGGTAGGCAAGAAGGCTGGGACTAAGAAATGGAACAAAGTGGACCCTCCCAGGAAGGATGAGTGGATGGATATGGACTCAACAGAAACATTGGTGTTGCAAATTAAATTGATACGATTCAATTTCATCAAAAAATGTGACAACTGGTACCAGTATGTCTACACCTAAAGCTTTGCATTAACAAAGAACAAAAATGCCCTGTTGTGTATTTTGTGTGTGTGTGTTTGTGTGTGTGTGATGCTCCATGTATGTAAATAATGATAAACAGAAAACACCTAATAGGAATAAAGTTTAGAAACAGAAAGTATGCAGTTCCCTCCAGTGTGATGTCAGACTCTTCTTTGACAAACCAGAACCAGCGGCTTCATCAGTTTGTTCTGCATCTTCTGAGTCTCATCACTGAGATCATCACACACTCTGAAGAAACAAAGGTCCAGAACCGGATCCAGCCTTTCTGCAGCTGGGTGTTTTTTGTTCTCTGTGGTTGAACATTTCTGCTCAGATCTCCAGCTCTGGGTGGTGGACAGGTGGAGCTTCTCCCCTCATCCTGAACGCACACGTCACCCACGCACTTGGACAGCTTCTGCTGTCTAAATATGGGCAACGCTCCGCACGAACCCGAGCTGAACGCGGGCTGAGGCGCGCGCGCCTGCAGCTGCTCCGTTATTCCTGTCCTGTCCTGTCCACGAGCGCCTCCGGAGCCGTGCGGTCCAGTCCACAGCGCAAGCCCGTCCGCCCTGACCCCGAGCGAGACCCACAGAACCCGCTGCTAGTTCTGCTGAGAAAACCCAGAAGGAACCATGGAGGCCATCAAGAAGAAGATGCAGATGCTGAAGCTGGATAAGGAGAACGCCATCGACCGCGCGGAGCAGGCTGAGGTGGACAAGAAGGGAGCAGAGGACAAGTGCAAGCAGGTACACGACCAGAACCACCTTTCAGAACCAGAACGGCCTCCTGTTAACTCGAGATAAAGATGGTTTCTGTTTAAAAAGTCCTTAACGTTTTCTGAGACATCTCAATTGTTTTTGGAAACTATTATACCACAAACTTTATTATTTCAAGATGACATTTAGATTTTGTTTATTCTCAAAGGACATTTTATATCAACAGTCACTCTTCTCTATAAAAAATTTGTAGTAAAATAAAAAATAAAAATTCCAAACCTATTATTGACATCGAATTATGATTAACACATAAATCTTCGTAGACTTCTATAATTACAGTAGAAAATCCAAGAAAGTGTGAAACTAAAAACATGAATGTCCTTGTCATTAAATAAAGTTGCTATCCTAATACTCTCATTTTGTAAGCCTATGATCACAATCATCTGCTCATCCCTGGTCCAAAAATAGAGCTTCAAAACAACAAAGTAAACTTTTTTTCTTTTAGCCTTTTCATAGACTGAAAAAAGAACCCAAAGCTCTGCAGGACCTTCCATAAATGGCCTTTTCTTACTGTCTGGAGATAATCAGGGTCTTCTTGGAGTTTCATGCTTAAGATCAGAGCAGATTCCTGCTGAGATATTTTTGCCATGGCGCTCTAGCTGGAATTTGACAAGATAAACTATGATGTCAGAATGAGAGAAGAACATCTTTGGCTGCATGTAGTTTGTTGAAGAAAAAGGCCTGTGCAGATTGTGAGGGAGAGGTTGTCAGAATGCAGTGGTTGTACTGCTGAGATCCTTAGAAAAAGGGAAAAAATGCCTTAGAGCTGCACACAAGGCACATCAAACAGTACTAGATCTTTTTTTTAACTTATTGAATGTATGCTTTTATTCTATTTTGCATTTTAACATATTTTATTCTCTGCGTTCTACATTCTATTTTGTTCTTTTTTTTTTTACTGAATTCATTACTTGTATTTTTTGTGTACGGTATTTGTTTACGTCGGCACAGGGTAGACAACAAAACAAGAATGTCATTGCACTCAGAACTTTGCTTCCCTGTTGTACATAACAATAAACACTTTGAATCTTCAATCCTAAAAGGAATATGGATTAGTTCAGAGTAATGTTAACTTTATTTTATGATTGTTCTGTATAAGTGATCACTAGATTGCATGAAAGGTTTTTGGCACAATCCCCCAATAATGATTCATGGAGCCACAGTGGAAACACATGAGTCCCTCTAGCAGAAGTAACGAAAGAAAAAGACCAAAATTCAGATCCAATGAATTATTAGGGGATATTCCTGTTTCTATGTTGGTGTGGGCTGAAGTTGCACTTCCCTCATTCTTCAATTTACAATCAACCTGGAAGTGCTAACTGTTGCAGTTCCTTAAATGGCCACTGGAGGCAGGCTGCAATCAATTTCACATAAACTCCCACCTAAGGAAGTCCAATTTAAATGTATACTTGATCCTCTCTCAAATGTTTAATTGATGTTAATTGTATTGTTTTTAATTCATGGCATGTCTAAGTGTGTGAATCAGTCTGTGTTAAATCATGCTATTTCTATTTTTTAGAGCTAACATTTGTGCGATTTAACCCTTGTGCTATCCTAGGCGCTTTAACATTGGGAGTTGGGTCATCTAGACCCACTAGACAGTGCTCTGAACCTTTTTTCTTCAATGATTTGTGATCTTCACTGGTGTCCATGATTACAGGAAATCTTTCCACCTTTATCCACCTTTGTCATGGTAGGGAGAACACGTCAATGTAAGGGTGGGGTCATCTAAGATAGCACAAGGGTTAACAGGTGGATAGATTATTACTTGGTCAACTGGTCAACTGGTCTAGCAGTCATTTTGACTGCCCAGACAATATTATTATATAACTTGGATTATATTAGCTGTGGCACCTGAAACAGAACACCAATAGGGGACCTTTCCGTGTGGACTTTGCATGTTCTCCCAGTGGGTTTTCTCTGGGGACTCCGGAGAAAACCCACTCCTTCCACCATCCAAGAACATCCTTCAATTGGTTAATTGGTTACTCTAAATTGTCCCTAGGTGTTAATGTGTGCATGGGTGTGTGATTTGTGGCCCCGTGACAGACTGGCAACCTGTCCAGGATGGCCCCTGCCTTCGCTCACGAGTGGCCGGTGTAGGTACCAAAAGTATTCAAGCTGCAATAACTGTTCGGGGTCCTTTGGGGTTCTGCGACTAATGATGATGTCACTTTAAATGATTGGCTGTAGGTTGGTCTGATGACGTTTAAGATAGTGATTGGTCCGCAAGTTTACATGCTAACACCGTTTTTCATGAGAAACTTGTTTACACGCTAACACTGGTGTTATACGTGAGAAACTTTTGCTATAACTATGTTTTAATTAGTAATAAAAAAGACAAAAGAACAGTAGAAAGAGCAGGAAAATGTGGTGAAATACAACACCACCTGTAAAAAGCACGCAGCCAATAGACTGCACTGGTAATTCAAGGTGTAATACTCAGATTTTCTTTGTGTTCAGTGATTTTAGTGATAAAAGATTGTAAGAATAAAATATATACACATTCAGAAAACGTCAGGTTTGTTATTTTTTAATCTAGTTATAACATTGCAAATTTTAAAGGCAGTCAAAATAACTGCCTAGTTTTTAACAAAGCTCTTACTTTGCTTTTTCCTGTCTGTGTTCACCTTTCAGCGTATTCCTTCAGGGGGCGCCACAGGGAATCAGCTTTCATTGATTCCCACATTTGGTTTGGCATCCTTACACCGCATGCTCTTCCTGATGCAACCTTGTATTTTGGTCAAGGGGGGGGACCCTGACTTTTTCTGCCAAGTTGCCTATTTTTAGAATGTAGAGTTGAGTCAACTCTGGTCAAAGGGCCCAACCCAGATCAGGCTTTGTGTTCACTGTTCAGAACCCAATGGGTGTCAGAGGTTACTGATCTAGAGTCTAAAAGTCTATTGTGTTGTGGTGTAACTTTTATTCTTCTGACCAATGACTGTGATCTGATTGGATAATAAGCTGGTTGAGGGTGTGAAGGAAAACTCAAAAGGATTCAGAGAAACAATCCCAAACATGTTGCTGCTCATCTTATGTTCAACTGTGTACACTTCTGAGGAACACGGATTTGTCTTTTGGACGAATCTTTAAGGTTCAGTTGCTCTGAATCAACTTGAGCCAACATGATGTTGATGAATTATAATTTTTACAGACACAATACAATTTTTGAGGAATACATGGAAGAAAGCAAGATGGAAGCAAAGATGTTTTTCTTTTTTTGACTGAGACACAGCAAACATTCTTTTGATAAGGCCTTTCAAGCGTTGGGCCTACCTGAAGGTGAGATTTGGAATCAGAGGAGACATGTTTCTAAAAAAAACTACATTAAGTTTTACTGCACCATGAAACAGCTTTGTGTATCTTTTGGCAGTGAAGTAAACTCGTTTGAATTCTGATTAGTGGCGTATGTGAAAAACTCAGCAACTCAATAAACACAAAAGAAAACGTTTATGCATACGTTTTATTTGTCAAAGCCAATACACATTTATTGTGTTCATTCATTCATTTTCTATTCAGTTTTTCATTTTGTTATAAAGACAACTAAAAGTAATGCATCAAATACTGCAAACCTGCACCTGGCAGAGAGACCAAAGAGGACTCAATCAATTAACTGGGTAAGTGGAGGAGGCCCAGAGGTGAGCACCAACTCAGAGGAGTGAACTGCCTTGACCTTTGAGACACAAAAAGGTGGGATTGACCGCCTTGGAAATAGAAAATAGGAACAAGGAAATGGGGCACCAGACCTATTCCTAACCTTGGGATAGACTCCACTCAGTGCCAGTGCTCCTCTGGAACACAGTCCAAAGCAATCCGCTTCTCCAGGCTCGATGAGCCCAGCAGAAGAGAACATTAATGTAGGGGACTGAGACTAGTGACTTCTGCAAGGACGAGACCAGCAGCAGACACGTAAACAGCTGTGGCCCTCCAGCAGAGGATGGATGGGTGTTGCTGGCATGCTCAGCCTAGACGAGAGCTGCAGATCTGTAGCAGTCTGTGACTGTTTTCCCATCACCTCCCTGCAGTTTGGAGAGCTGAATAAAGTGACATTTCTTGGAAAAATGATTAACCACTGTGAGGACAACAGTCTTGCTCTGGGAAACTGGAAGAATCCATGGAGATGTAGGACAGTTTGGACAGGGAAGAGGGTGATGCAGTCCCAGAGGAACCAGAAGGATTGGATTGAAGCTCCCTTGGAACATATTGACAATCTGGAGAGCAACTAGAAGGAACAAAAGTGTAAGCAAGAGATTTTACAAACCTCCTAAATTGTAGTAGTTTTAGGGGATGTCATCTGGACTTGGTTTTAAAGTTGGAAAACATAGACATGTAGACATGTAGAAACCTCCTAAATGTCCACCATGATAGTTCCATCAGCAAAGATAAACTCTGGTGTGGAATCAAAGGGATCCACTCCTTCCTACAAATAGAGGCAGGGGAATAGTAAAAGTAGTAACCTTTTTATTTTGGACAAGTGAAAACAAGTGTAAAATAACAAAATAAGACAAAAATTATGTACAACAAGAAAATTATATAAAACAAGACAAGACAAAATTAAATAAACACAAGTCCAAAAGGGAGTGAGAAGAAGAAAGAATCTTACAAACTCTCACCCCCCTTTACCTTAAGTCCTTACTTTCCCAACTAAACACCCACCATCAAAGTCCAGTGCCCTACCCAAGTGTATATTTGGTTACAGCTGCACATGTAATTCTCATTTCCAAAAAACATGCAAATGAATAACAAAACATATTCTCAGAATATGCAGATTTACAAACGCTGATGTTCTGTATTTTTTTGTATTTGCACATATTCATTAATGATCATATTTCTGTATTTATACTTAAATTCTTTTATGTTTGGACATTGTTTCAAGCATTTACTGGTTCTGTTCCACAACTTCACTCCACAAATTGAAACACAAAATCTTTTTTTATTTCTACGTGCTTTATAAATGAGAAATTTATTTTTTTCCCCTAAAATTGTATTTTTCCTCTCTTTTAATAAATAACCTTTGGATATTTGTCGGAGATAAATTGTTTTCGGCCTTAAATATTATTTGAGCGGTACAATACTCTACTAGATCGTAAAATTTGAGTAATTTTGATTGTATTGGAATGAGGATTAACTGCAGTGTAGAACACATGAATCAAGTTTTATACAATGGATTTTTATGGGAAGGTTTTGATTATGCTAATGAGTTTGCAGATTTAGAAAACTTTTTTTCAAATTAGCCCTGGTACAAAAGAAGCAGGAGCAGGAGAGTAGTTTCTACCCATAGGTGAAGGAAAGCAGCAGCGAAATACAACTCCAATTGATGGACCGTGCTTCACGTCATTACATTAGCAATGGACAACAGGACTCCTCTTGTCTCATTAACCCTTGTGCTATCCTAGGCACTTTAACATTGGGAGTTGGGTCATGTAGACCCACTAGACAGTGCTCTGAATCTTTCTTCTTCAATGATTTGTGATCTTCACTGGTGTCCATGGATTACATGAAATCTTTCCACCTTTATCCACCTTTGTCATGGTAGGGAGAACACATCAATGTAAAGGTGGGGTCATCTAAGATAGCACAAGGGTTAAACCTTTAAAAATATGCATCTCTCCATCTTTGTGAAAGCATATTATCTTCTTTTCAGGAAACACACAAACAGGCCATCAAAATTAAATATGTCTAATGATGTAGCCATGGTTTTATTCATCATGTGTGAGTAGAGGAGTAAAAAACAGGCAACAATCACAGACTATTGGGGTCAGAAATAGGCAGCAATGGTGTCCAATGCACTTCTCTACATCCATTTGTTTGCTTCTCTTGGTTGACTGTGGTTGTTGTCTGAAGACCTAACGAGATGTTTTCTACTGGATTTATTACTTCTGTATAGAACCAAGAGAGTACCTAATGCTTCCTCAATGCATTGGCAGCTCCATGGGTTGAAGTGTTCTTGTTTAGAATTCCAACAATGCACCACATTGATGTGAACTCTAACACATCTAACGAGTCGTATTTTGTATTTGTATTTATTTATTTAAGGGACAATGCATACAACAAGCAGTGTAGAGTACTCTAAAAGTAATGAGACACTGTAAATATGCAGGATTGAAGCCTAGGCTAATTTCCATCCTCTCTCCCGCTCTGACCATGGCCAGCCACCTAGAGACTAAAAATAAAATGAGTAAAATAAAGTAAAAAAGTACATAAATAGCGTAAAATTGCATTAAATAACTCAGATAACATTTCAAACAGTTTCAGATGCATAGTTTCCCAAAATATACATCAATAAAATTGCCAAAATCAGAACAATACGATGACAACTGTGACCACTTTCACCCCCCAATGATTTATTTTTACTTTAGTTAGCAAACAGTTTTCTGGCATTGTCTCTAAAGTTAGCTGTGAGAGCGAGTTTGGTTTTCCAGCAGCCATGCTCTTAATTGTTTTGAGAAAGATGGAAGTGTGGAGAGCTCTCGAATGCTGTCGTCCTTGTGTCCTTGCTTTTGTTGGAACATATTTATATCTACAGCTGTTTTTCTGTCTATGGCTACATTTAAATCAGTCATTCCTTTATCCCTTCTACGGTGGCTACTGAAGGACATTTCTAAATTCTAGTTTATTGTTAACAATTATATATGATGCAACTAATCTCATTCCGGTTTTTGTTGTAGCTGTTACTTTTTGCTTACAGATATGACCAAGCAAAACACACTAGTGTGATCGCAGTTACTGGTGAAGGTCTTCAAACCATTGGGGCATCATGTGGGCTTAGCGCAAACTGTAAATGTAGCTTCAGCTTTTCCTCCCTGGTCTGTGGTGCTGTGTACACTTTGCTGGGCTCGTGATGAGGAACTCATAGGTCAAACATTTGTTCTGGTTTACCAGAACGGGCGTCTGGTATAACCCTTGTGCTATCCTAGATGACCCCACCTGTACATTGACATGTTCTCCCTACCATGACAAAGGTGGATAAAGGTGGAAAGATTTCATTTAATCTATGGGCACCAGTGAAGATCACAAATCATTGAAGAAAAAAGGTTCAGGGCACTGTTTAGTGGGTCTGGATGACCCAACTACCAATGTTAACCCTTGTGCCATCCTAGGCACTTTAACATTGGGAGTTGGGTCATCTAGACCCACTAGACAGTGCTCTGAATCTTTCTTCTTCAATGATTTGTGATCTTCACTGGTGTCCATGGATTACATGAAATCTTTCCACCTTTATCCACCTTTGTCATGGTAGGAAGAACACATCAATGTAAAGGTGGGGTCATCTAAGATAGCACAAGGGTTATAGTGCCAAGGATAGCACAAGGGTTAAAAATGTCAAATCCATGTACTTTACTGCAGCATGACCAGCTGGAAAACATTTTTTAACAAACATAAAATTTCTTAATTTACTCATTTCAGTACGTTTTGTACAAATATTCTTCAGCTCTTGCTAAAAAACAAAAGCGACCCATCCTACCATTCAATGATACAGAATGATAAAAACAAAAATACCATAATGAGTCTGGTAAAATTACCATCCAGCAGTTGAATGTACAATGAAACCACATAGATTTTAGTTTATTATAAATGCCTGATAGTGTAATGATAATAATAAATATCTATATGTTTTTGTGGTGAAGTTGAACCATGTACTATTGGATCAAATGGCAACTTGCTTTTTAAATACCCTGTGGTTACTTGATGAGTTAGAATTATCTACAAGCCACAGCAACGGTGTGCAGTTTAAGACTACACAACAACACAGCACACACCAGTTTCACCTTGAACTGGCTGGATGCTTAAAAATGACCTTGCTGGATTTGTGAACCTTTGGTGGTAAGTTTAATACAATAAGGACAAGAGTGGAGTTTTCATGAGATGATAAAATCAGACAGAAAATCAAAGATACCTCTCTTCCTCATGCTCTTCATAACAGTGGAGCATCTGCAGGGCCTCAAAGCTGTCCTGCCCAGCACCTGTTTACACTCCTGCTGTCAGGCAGCCAACATACCAATGTTGCCTCTCAAACAGTCATACTGCCCATTGCACCACACACACACCAGGAGATTCTTTCCATGTTGCGTGATTCTTTACTTTCTCTTCATTTTGTTTCTGAAAATGCTTTAGTTTAATGACTATTCATTCCTCTTGAATGTGATTAGCATTGAGTTTGGAGAAAATCATGTGGCCTAAAAACATGGTTTTTTTTGTTTTACATTTCAACACTTCAACATATGGATATGTTGTAAAATCTTTGGGACAGAACTGGAAATCAGCATTTGATCAGCAGTTTGATCTCATTTGGGTCCTATCTCCTTCATTATTAAAGACCTACTTCAGTGAGTCCCTGTACAGGTTCAGTTATAATGGTTCTGCCACCAAGCCGGGTCTCTTGCATATTGGGACCTGCACCTCCAGTTCCTGACAGTATGAAAACCAGACACTTAAATACACTGAGGGCAATTAACTGAAATGAAGACGGCTTTGATTGATCATCAGCCCAAACCTGGTGTGACTGCCAGGTGGACAAGTCATCTTCAAAAAACATCACAACTCCACAATCCTGAGAAGTACGTTAATTGTCCATTAAATAGTTTCATTTGTAAACACAGTTTCTTCTTCAGACTTAAGCCCAAACTTTGACCAGTCTGTACTTTTGAAAGCCATCCAGAGGTGGACCCGATGCTGAGGTTGGAACATTGTTTTGCTGCAAAACTGAAGTGTGCTTTCTGCAACATTAATTTATAAACTGACGGTAGGCGAGTTTCTTTAGAATATTCTAGAAAAACCCAAAAGCTAACAGCAATGTGTAGCAAACATTATTAGATTAATATAATAATGTATTCTGAAGAAAATTAATTAATATTAATTATCTGTTACATAAAGTGTGATTTTATTAGTATTTACTGAAATTGTATGAGAACGTTTTCTGAGCATAATCAGTAAGCACTCTTTCAAAAAACAAATCAAATTCTACTTGACTTTGAATTGTATGCATTACTGTATAAAAGTTAATTTATGATTGAGTAATTACACTATTAAAAAGATGGCATCATCTTTAAACATATTTGTTCATTTTATTTGCATTCTATTCAATAATACTTTGTATTTAAGATGGGTTTGAAATATGTGTTTTGCCATTATTTTATTGCAGTATTCAATTATTTTTAATTCTTGACATAAATAAATCAATCAAATCTAAATCAGGCTGTGAAAATGAAAGCAGCCACAGGTCACGGTTGTAATGAAGTCATTTTTCGAGTCAGTCTGGGAAATGTTTGGTCAAATGATCCGAAGGGATCATCTGAATGTCTTTTGTTAAATGTGAGAAAGGTCTTGGTCTTCTTTTTGCTCATTGATGAATTTTTCTTTTCTAGGACATCCTCCACAGAGACCTTGTTGTCCAGTTGCCTTGTGCTTCAAAGTCCCACTCCGATCAACTATTGCTCTATTGGTCTTTGAATTACGATTGTAGAAGTTCATCAGAAATTTGCCTCTGAGTTGTCTGTGTGTGTGTGTGGGGGGGGAGGCTGTTGCCGTGGAGTTACATCCCATCATTGTTTACACTCTCTTCCGCTCACGCCGTACAGTTTAGACCCCGGTTCCAGCTCAGACCAGGAAAACAAAAACGTTCAGGGATCTATTCTTCTGCTGGTGGATGCATCGGAATGGAGCGGAGCAGGCAGATTGTGGCCCGCTGACAGTAGCACCTACGTCACTGCTACAATGTTTAACAAGAGGCATTTTTTCATCTGCTCCTGAATCATCACAAGTTGAAAAAAGAAATACTCAGAGTGCACTTTTAAGCGTCATTTTCTTCATAAATGTCCTCAATGAGAAGAATGCCACAAGAACATGTTAAAAACACCATTTTCAGTGAAGTGGGTCTTTAAGTCATGCACTCTGACTGCAACTTGCACATATAAGGCCTGTAGTTGTACATATTGCGGTCCCTCACCTCTGTTTCCACCTCACAGACTGCTACAGTTCTTATGTTTGGTATCTGTGCAAGGTAACCCAAAATTACAATAAAAACAATAAATATGCTTGTTTTTGCTCAAGATATTCTGAAAGAGGTGTTCCCTGTGCCCCCCCCCCCCTCTGCTTTGAACACACTGCAGTTGAGATGGCTGTTTGGTAATAAATAGCTTGCATTCAAAATACCATTGTCCCCTGGAGGCTCCAGTGTGAAGGCATTACAATGCTGGTATGATTACGCCGCCCAGCATGTCTATTTCTGTGTTATCCCCATAAACCTGAAGGAAGTTCTTTGAACTGCTGCTGCTTTTAGAGGGGCTAAAAGCTGCTGTTTTAGAAGTCACCAAAGGATTAGGAAGCAAAGCTCGGTGTGGGAGTTAGTAACCTTACATGGCAGCAGACTGGGAGAGGCCTTTTTGAGGGATTTGTTTTGGGAACATTGTCATCAGGCCACTCACTCTCATTTATAACTGACTGTTTATAGTTCCTAAGGCTGGAACAATCTTTGGAGATGAGTCACAAGCTAACAAAAGAACAAGAGGACCTAATATGTGTTTCTGACAGATGCGGATGGAGTGATAAGGATTACTCTTCTCAGAATTATCATTATTTTTTTTAACTTTACATTCTTGTCAGAGTGTGGTGTGAGGAATACAGAGTTATGATTAAAATGTCCATTTGAGCTCAACAAGATCTACATTTTTAAGAAAATGTTAGGAAAATCCTCAAATCTGACAGGAACTGCTGCACTTGCAGCTCAAAGAAGTCAACGATTTCTCTGCTTCAATGTTATCTGTGCTTTCCAGGAAACCATCTGGATCTGAACGTCTGCAGTGTTTTTAAAGCGTACACATATTTCAGCAATAGCATTCTAACGCAGTAAAAGTGGAGCAGATATCTCCGGTTCAGGGACATTTTTCCTTAATGAGCTTTGAAAAGCTTTCAGCTCTGTCACTGTCAGATCTGATGCTCTTCAGATTTCCTAAAGGTGCAACATCTGCTCGTAATGTTTCTGTTGCCTGCAGTGCGCTTTCCATCTTCAGAAAAAATAAATAAATATCAAATACCAGTGAAGGATTACACATATTTATATTTATCAGTTATTGTATCTTGGTGCCCCGTCTGCAAAGTCTAGTCTCAGGATCATAGTATCGTATCTAGTGTCAGGATTTCTGTTTGTTGAATGCACCCCTCAAGTTGTGGGTGAGACTGTTTGCGCCTCTCTGGCCTTTTTTTTTTGTTTTTTTTTTTTGCTTTTCCCTCAGTCTGCATCCATTAATCACGGTTTGCAACTTTAGCACATTTTCAAATTTGTATGCACCCCCCCCCCCCCCGTAGTTTTGTACAGCCCCCTGGAAGCTATGGTGCTTTTATCATTTATTAAGTTTGAGGGATCGTGAGGATTTATTTGGTGTTTTTTTTAATGTTTTAGTGGTCTTAATGAGATTTATTTTTGTGTACTTTTGTTAATTCATGTTGTTTACTAACTGCTCTGATTGGACGGTGGTGCAAAACCACCTGTCCTAAACGGCCAAAATGATTTTCAATGAGGTTGTGAGGTACATTTAAAGTACTACAATAAAAAAAAGAAATAAATTTATATTCAAAAAAACATCCCCCAGCTTCTATTGTAAACTACATGTATTGTATTCTTTAAAAACATTTTTTAGCCCAATTTCTTGTAATTTCAAGCACTTCTTAACATTTTTTTTCCATTCATTTGTTAATATTTATCCAAGCCAATTTCACACAAATGTTTTTTTGTTTTTTTTATCATCCATGCATATTTTGCTACTATCAAGCATTGTATATACGTGTGTGTTTGTATACATATATTTTTAGTATCCATATTTTTGTGTAAGTAAGAAAAGCTGAAATGTTTCTTTGGTCTTTCTGACACTTATTTTCTCTTTTGCTGATGGTGTAGCTGGAGGAGGAGCTGCTGGGCCTGCAGAAGAAGCTCAAAGGGGTTGAAGACGAGCTGGACAAATACTCAGAGTCTTTGAAGGATGCCCAGGAGAAGCTGGAGCAAGCCGAGAAAAAAGCAGCAGACGTAAGGAAAACTGTTTAGGCCACACTGTGGAGAGACAGCCGTCCATGCAACAAAACACAAGTCCAAACGTTTAAGACACTGGTGTAGAGGTCTGCAGCCTCCAGAGACCTCCTTCATCCCTCCACTGTAGCTCTTCAGCATTGAAGAAAAATGTTTTTAAAACAGAATTAATACAGTGATTTTAGCTTTAGTAAATTTGTTTTCAGTTAATTAAGTTTTGTCATTTATGTTCAGACTTTTCAAATGTCGGATAAGTGAGCTATATGATGGTAAAAGGTTTAATTTACTGTGAGAGCGTTTTAGTATTAGAATACCATCATCATACATGTGTAGATTTAAAGAAAATAGATTTTACACCATTTTTGTTTATATTTACCGGTAATAGCAAAAGAAGATAAGGATGAATGTGCACCAAAGTCACGATGATAGAAAACGCCATGTTTGACTTTATTTAGTTTTTAAGTCAAGTAAATCTGCTGCAGCAGCAAGAGCTGATTTTATTTTAAAAGGAACTTGGATGTGGTGCTGTCTAAAGTGAAAGTTAATTCTAGAAAATCACAATTCCATTATTATTATTCAACTGTAGAAAATATTTAAAACTGTATTTTATGAATGAATGAATTAATGACAACAATTTTTTTCTTCGTTTAGAACACATGTGTCAAACTCAAGGCCCGGGGGCCAAATGTGGCCCTCCATGTCATTTCATGTGGCCCGCGGGAGCATAAAGGGTTTTAATTTCTTAAAATAAAAATTGGTGTGTATTTATTCATATTTAGGGGAATTGGACTTAAAATATATGGGCAACTATAATTAGGACTTAAACACTGTCCATATAACCTAACCTGACAGAATCAAATGTAAAAGGATTTATGCTAAAGTAACAAGCAAACATATGTTTTCTATCCAACTGGAATTGTCACTTAAAAGTTATAATAAATAAATAAATGAGTTATTTAGCATTAAGGAGTAGTTACATTTATTTTTATTATTTGAGGACAGACACGATGCTGATGTGGCCTTCAGTGAAAATGAGTTTGACCCCCCTGGTTTAGAATGTGACCACTTGGAGCATTTTAGGGTAAATTATCCTACTTGGGGGGGGGGGTGTGCATAGAAACGCTGTTGCATAGAAACGCCGTGACGCCTTCCGCCGTAAAGGTGCGTCGACTTGAGAAAATGGCGACGTTAATGTCCGTAGAGGCGGTCAGGAGGAAGATCCTGACGCTGCAGCAGGCCGCTTACGACGCGGAGGAGCGGGCCGAAATGTGGGAACGGGAGGCGGACGCGGAGCGGCAGGCCAGAGAGCGGGTAAAGCCGAAACGAGCAAAAAGAGGCCCGAATGTCACCGCGTTACCATGGCAACGCGACCCGTCGCTACTGTCGGGTCGAATCACGTGACAGTACAGCCTCGCGACTTGTCCATTACGTTAATAATAATAATTGTTATTATTGTTAAAGTAATAAAAATAAATAGTAATTATATTAATAGTGAATAATAATGCTATTTAAAGCCCAGTTCGTTTCACTGAAAATATCAAAAAAAAATTGTAAAGTTTTTGTAATATTTTTTATGACCATTCAGCAGATTTTAGATACAGGTGTTTATATTTCTGATGCAGCTTTAAACCGGTGTGCACAATGTTGTTAGGTTAATTTTCCAAAAACCCCCTCCATCATTTGCCGCACCCGCTGAGCTCCGTTTTGGTTTAGTCCTGTCTCAAACTCATCCCCCTGTCTTTGCTCGTGTGTGTCCAGGCTGAGGCTGAAGTGGCGTCCCTGAACAGGCGCATCCAGCTGGTTGAGGAGGAACTGGACCGAGCCCAGGAGAGACTGGCCACCGCTCTGCAGAAGCTGGAGGAGGCGGAAAAAGCTGCCGATGAAAGCGAGAGGTGCTCTACCTCACACTTTCCTCTTCATCTGTTTCTGATTGTTTCTGATTGCTTTAATAGATTTTTTTCTTGCATCAAATGAGCTAAACTCGTCATGACCAACAGGATAGGAGCTGTTTGGAGTAAAATTTGCTACTCACCACAAAAAACAAACCAAATAATAATTCTCCGTAAAAACCTGTAACTATTCCCACTTATGACTGTCCAAAAGAATCTTTTTTTTTTAATCAGCATAGGTTCATTCATTACTCTGTAAAAATAACAACTTACAGCTCAATACAATTACATCATGAAACTACAAAGATTTACTTATACCTATGTAAATGTTATAAAAGTATTCTATGGATCTGTTAGATATCAAAGATGCTCCATCTGCAGTGAGGTCTTTGTGTTCCTTTTAGAGGGATGAAGGTCATTGAGAACAGAGCAACAAAAGATGAGGAGAAGATGGAGATCCAGGAAATGCAGCTGAAGGAGGCCAAACACATCGCTGAGGAAGCCGACCGCAAATATGAGGAGGTGAGGTTCACTGCTGCTCCTCACTCATGACCCAACCAGAACACTTTCACATCAGAACCGGATGCAAAGCTTCTCCTCAGCCCGACGGTCGGTGTTCACAATGACCCGCTGATCTCGATACGAATCCTGAGTTCAGAATCCCCTTTTGTCCCAAACTATCCCAGTTTTTCCACAGGTGGTTCAAATTTAAACATTACACAATTCCATAATTTAATCATAATTGATAGTAATTTGCAATTATTAATCGACAATTCAAAATGCAATTCAGGCCAGGTATAGGAAACTAGAATTTAGAATTTAACATTGAAAATGACAATTTAATATGACAATTAAAAATAAATAAATAAATTGCAATTCAAACTGTTTAAAGCAACTTAAAATTGTTTGCATTGAAAAGTGCCATGCTGTTTATGCGTCAAAATTCAAATTAAAAGCTAAACTGTCAGACTTTCATCAGGGCGGACCCTACCACCTCCCTAAATTTGTTTAATCCCGCCTTGACTTCCTTTGGTCGGATAATTAAAAATATTAAAGACTCAACTAAACAATGGAATTATTTGGCGTCTGAGGTTAGACAAGAGAATGTGCTGTCTGCTAATAAATTAGCTTCTGTGTTTATGACATCGACTGTGAAAACAATGGAGGAATCAAGGTGTGAGGTCTGTGGTCAGCCGGCCGCCTCATGGTGGCCCGGTCGCCCTGGCAGCCGGCTGGGGGGCCCCTTATTTGTGCCCATCCACCTGCTCCTTCCCACCCTGGGGACTGGATGAGCGCGGTATGTTGGCGGGGTTCCCCAAGGGTGACTCTCTTGGGGGCCTCGTCAGCACCCGCTCTCTATTTTCTTAGACACATTCATTCATTTAGGGCCGGGTGGGGGTGGGGGCAGGTGGAGGGGGACATGGTGAAACACCTGGGCTCGTCCCCACAACGTATACACACCACACGCAGAGGGACCCCGGGGCGTGGGGCTCTCCTGTTTGGCAGCACTGGGGCCTACCACCCCACAGGAGACCACCTATTTCACCTGCAGCACACACACTGCACATGTTGCATAGGTGAGGTCAGGGAGGGGGTAGCTGGTCTTTACCTGCCTGGGCTGCGGGGGTCTTTCGTGAACAAATGTACTGAAGGAAACGTTGGGTTTTAGATTTTTTAAACAGCTATTATTTGTGTAGCCTGACTGGCACAGACAGCGTAATGCCTTGCTTGGATTGTGATGCAGCAGGTGGATGTCTGCAGGTCGCACGTAAACTGGTGATTCTGGAGGGAGATCTGGAGCGCTCAGAGGAGAGGGCAGAGGTGGCCGAGGCGTAAGTCAACCCCTGCATCCCGACACTAGAAGGTGTTTGTGTTGTTGAGCGTCACAATGACAATATGAAATCATAATTCACCTCCCAGAGAGTACCGGTATTCTAGTTTATTTAAAGCATTTCACATACTAGACTAAAGGGATTTTGTTTATGGCATGATTATCAAGTATCTTTCACTAACACACAAACAACTGCTTTTTACAATCCATAGAGTGCTGCGATCAAACATCTGATCTGACTATGAAACTGATTCAGGAACACCAACCTCTTTATGTTCTCAACAGCTAAAATCCTTAGCAGGTTATGTGATAATTAGTACATTTGGCATTAAGTTAATCTGAACAATAAGAAATGACCGGTACCTAAAGTCTCCCTCCATTATCTTCAAGTCTTCCCAGTGATCTTTTAATTAGGATTATATCATTTTTAGGCCAAATCAGAGACCTGTGGCATTTTCTGGGACAAAGTTTCTGCAGAGCTGCATCAATTCATCAGTAAATTTGCCTCTGAGTTGTGGGCGGGATCATTGGTGCGGAGTACGCCCACCCCTGCTTCCCGAAATCCCTCTGTTTACGAGGTCCCCCACTAGCTTACAGCCCCTCACAACTCCAACCTAACATTAGCGATGCAACAAAAATGTCGAGCACTATCGAAGCTATCCAGCCGTGCAGTTTACATCCAGATTCCTGCTCAGACGAGGAAAACAAAGACATACATGGACCCCTTTGTCTGTGAGTGAATGCATCGGAATGGAGCGGAGCAGGGAGGTTGTGGCCCGCCATTGTAGCACCAACGTCACTACTACAAGCTTTTACCAACCTCATTTTATCGTCTGGTTCTGTTTTACAACATTTGGACTAAAGAAATAGTCAGACGTGTATTTCTAAACATAATTTTCTTTGTAGATATCATCCATCGTCAGAAAAATGCCACAGGAGCTTGTTAAAAAAACAACAAAGAAACAAAGCCATTTTGATTGAAGTGGGTCTTTAAATATCTTTTTGAAAACAATTATATAAAGAAAAAATAGATTACGTTCCAAGAAGCCGACAGGAAAAAAAGGCTTCAAGTCTTTAAATTTATAAACTTGATTTTGACATAGTTTGTCACCTATTGCTGTTGCATATAAATGTTCTGTTATCAAAACACATGGATTAGTCTACCATTTTTATTATTCTTATTAGATGCTTGTTTGATCAGTAAGTGTCCAGATTTTTTAAATCTGCTAATCTGAACAAAAGGCTGATTTTCTGTTTTTCCTGAGATAAATCAAACATTCATCAGTTGACTAGAAATGTGTTTTTTAATATTTATGTAATAATGTTTAAATATAATTTCTAAAGCAAAAGAACTGGTTATCTGGAGTGTGTATTTTATCTGCCTGCACACTAATCACAGAGGCATGTGAGTGCTCTGCTGTGTTTTCATCATCAATGCACGAATGCACTGTGTGGCAATTGTGCTTTTTTTGCCTCCCACACCCCCTTCCCCTCTATCCCGGACTAACCCCTTCAGGCGGGGCAGGGAGCTCGAGGAGGAGCTCAGACTAATGGACCAGAATTTGAAGTTGATGATGTGCGGCGAGGAAGAGGTACTGAAAGTCCACATGTCAGCTCTGATCTTCAGCCTCTCAACTCTGACTGATGTTTCTGCTGAACATCAGTGTCTTTAACATCACTAACATTACCCTTCATAATCATTTCAACTGGACAGGAGACATTTACAGAGCCTGTGACCTGACACGGGTTAATAAAATTACTAATTTGTTCCTCTGAAAGAAATAAAATGAAATAAAATATATTTTACCACTGCATCATTGACTATAGTAGGGTGACCGCTACGCCGGGCGGCCCTGGGTGACTGGACGGATGGCAGGCATGGAGCTGCTGTCTGCTGCCAAAGCGGCATAGCAGAGAGATTTAAAAAAATAATAATAAATCTGATCTTTAAACATCATCGGTGTCTTCCAGGCATCGTGATGAGATACACGCAGACAGAAATGTGAAGGGATCTGCTGTAAATCCAAGTATTGAATGACTCAATACTTCTTAGTTCAGACGAATTAATATTGCAAGGGTTTCATTATTTTGTGGGAACGACATACTTTTTTGCGGTAACGAAATCCTAAATCCTAATTTTAATGTCAAATCAGGGGCTCGGTAGACATTTGCAGATTTTGTTTCCTTTTATTTTTACTATTTGGCCTTTTTCCAGGAAAAAGTACCGGTAGATGCCAAAAAAGTTGCAAAATCTAGATTTTATTCACTATTGTCAAATTTGAGGAAATTTTTAAAAATCTTATTAAATCAAGAAAGCCACTATTTTCATCAGATCCCTTGTGCTAGCCTCCTGGTCAGCTGTTAAAGCTGAATGTTAGGAAAGATGGTTAAATAGAGGTGGAGGACTTGTTTTATTATCAGTAAAACTGTAGTTTGGGTGTATTCATTTGAGGTTTCGTGTTGTTAAAGACATGAAATCATTTTTCTGGGTCTCTGCATTTGAATCCTCTTTGAAACCCAAGTCAGGACAGTTTTTAGGTCAAAGGACTTAGCAAAGGAAGCTAAAAATGATCACTTTCTGTGTTTTCTATTTAATAAAAAAACACGAAAAACCCAGATTTTTTTAAATGTTTTTCATCAGTAATTCAATATTAATGCATGTGAACCCGATGAATGAACTCTTATCTGCATGCTCTCTTAAAAACACCCTTCTGCTCAACTATCATCAGATGCTCCTGATTCCTGACTTCTCTCTTTGAGCATGACTCTCAGGACTAGGAATGAGGGAGCCTTTCAAACAGTCTTAACCCTTGTGCTATCCTTGACCCCACCCTTACATTGACGCGTTCTCCCTAACATGACAAAGGTGGATAAATGTGGAAAGATTTCATGTAATCCATGGACACCAGTGAAGATCACAAATCATTGAAGAAAGAGGTTCAGAGCACTGTCTAGTGGGTCTAGATGACCCAACTCCCAATGTTAAAGTGCCTAGGATAGCACAAGGGTTACGGGGTTGGGTGTCCTTTACTTTCCTGCCTTTCAAATTACTGCCTTTTCTTCTTCTGCTTTTCATCTTTCTTGCATTACTCAGTAAATCAGGTGACCTCGAGGAAGAATTGAAAAATGTCACCAACAACTTGAAGTCACTGGAAGCCCAGGCAGAAAAGGTACAGTGAGAGCGGAGAGGAAGCTGTGCTGTCGGTCACAGTGTGTTCACAATGGCCACATTCTATTATAAATGTGATCTATAGGAATTATGTTTTCAATTGGATCATTCAAGAGAACAAAAGAGTCACAGTAGGAGCAGTTTATGCAGAAATAGGAAGATGTGATTTTTCACATTCTGAATTTTCTCATGCACGCAGTTGCAAGAATGTGGCTGTTGTTAAATGCGAACTTAACCTCTTCAAAGTATTTTTTATAAAAACAATTATAAACAAGGAGGACCACAGATGCAACGTTTGCTTTGAGGATGTTCCTGGAGAAGAACAGAGAAGGTCTGCAGAAGGATCTGCGTTGTGTCTTTGTAGATCTATGACAGAAGAGAGGAGCTGGGGTTTGGATGAGGAAGTTTGGAGTGACAGAGAAGAACGTTGGAGTTGTTCAGGACATGGATGAGAGCTGGAAGACAGTGCTGAGATGTTCTGTAGGTGTGACAGAGGAATGAAGGTGGGACTGCCCCAAGGATCATCTTCTTGTTTCCATGGTGATGGGAGGACTGACAGATGAGGTTAGACAGGAATCTCTGTGGACCATGATGTTTGGGGGTTTGCCATGGAAAGGAGAGGAATGGTGGTCGGGTGCAGCAAGACGGAGAATCTGTGTGGTAATGTCAGGAACTCAAGAAGAACGGGGAGGTTACAAGAAGCAGAGAAGAAGAAGGCAAAGGACTGAGAAGAGACATAAGCACAAAGGTTTCAAAGGGGTGGAAGAAGGTTTCAGGTGTGATGTGTGACTAAAGAGTGTCATCATGAATGAAAGGAAAGCAGTAGAAGACTGCGGTGAGAGAAGCCATGTTTTAGAGACTAATGCAGAGACAGGAGGCCGAGGTAGAGGTAGCAGAGATGAAGATGTTGAGGCTCTCTTTGGGAGTGACCAAAACGGATCAGGAATGAATCCATCAGAGGAACGGATCGTGGTAGATGTTCTGGAGGTAAATGCAGGGAAGCAGACTGATGTTGTAGACACACTGAGAGATGATGTTGGTAAAAGGAGGCTGAAGATGGAGTTACCAGAAAACAGGACAAGAGGAAAACCAAAGAGATGGTTACCGGATGAAGGGAAGGAGGGCATAAGTACGGTTGTAGTGAGGATGATGAAGAGGAGAGGACTAGGCTTTGTCTCAAAGAGCGTCACAAAAAGCTTTATTAATTCAGCTTTTTGTAATTCATTTCCAAATCATTCCAAAAAGGCCAGTTTGTCTTCTCTGTTATCTAATCATAGCCTAAATAAGTGACCTTCTATGCTAAAAAGACAGTGTTCTTCAATGTTCTAGATTTGATGTTCTGTCACCCTCATAATGTTCTTCCAACTGAAACTGGAAACAAAATAAAAATGTTAACATCTTTTTTCTGAATTTCAGTATTCCCAAAAGGAGGACAAATATGAGGAGGAAATTAAAGTTCTCACTGAAAAGTTAAAGGAGGTACGACTTTTTCATTACCGTTTGTGTTTTTCTAGTTATTTCTTTACTGATCGTGGGTGACATGCAGTAGAATATTAAATACATTGTCCTCGAAACAATTGATCAGTACTATATTTAAATAAAGCTGTACAAAAGCAACTAATCAATAGTTTTAGCCTCTTCTGCATGTCACACAGTATCAGATGTCCAAGGTTTAACACAAAATACTGGACTCATTGAGGAAAAAAAAAATATTGATATGATATTAATCCCACATGAAGCAGGGTCATTTTTTCCAGAAAGAACGTTCCGGTTTTAGCTTTTGAACCTGGTCTGCTTACTTTTTTTACACTTCAAGTGTTTCTAAGGGGAACATGTTGCCCTCATTGTTCTTACCACTATGTCTCACGTTTAATTATTGCCTCCCTTGGAAGTTTTCATTGAAAACCTTGAAAAACGGCTTCATATTCTGAATGCTTTTACCATTTTACACATCCTGTTCGGTCTTTGACTCTGGTTTGATTAGCTGTCTGCCTTGTGCTGCAGGCTGAGACCCGCGCAGAGTTTGCTGAACGATCCGTGGCCAAGTTGGAAAAGACCATTGATGATCTGGAAGGTATTCACCACTCACTGCCGATTACGATAACATTTCTGCTGTTCATCAGCAATTAGTGCTAAAGTTCCAGCACAGACAGAGGAAGGTCACCAAAGCTACAGAATAATCAAAATAAGACACAAGTTACAGGTAGGTAGCAGACACTGTGGAGACATTTAAAAGCTGTTAAGAGCTCTGGAACAAAAATGTGGATAACCTGTCCATCAATCCACAAATGAATGGATGTATTTGCTCAGTCAGAGACTGACAGTGTATCTGCAAAGCTGTGCACATTTAAAAATATTAACATTTTAGGAATGTGGGCGAAAAAATCAGTTGCCAAGGAAATCCAAAGGCTAACTTCAATAAATCTGTCTTAAAATTAGATAGATCTGTTTGTCACGTCCGGGCAACCCAAAAAAAGAGAAAAAATTCTGTTTGCAGAATAGAAAAAGCCTATTTTTAATGTATTTTTTGCTTTACATTTTTATGCTAACAAGGAAATTATGATCATTTATGCAACCAAACCAACACTTTGAAAAAGGATGAACTATCAACAAGAATTCAGTTCAGTTTTTTCCTAATATTAATAAATGAGCTCTTTTCTGTAGGACATATGAAAGTAGAAACGATGATTGCAGTTTATGAGCGTCAAACTGAACCTTTGTTCTGTTCCTGTTAGCGCCGGTGTCCAACTATGTCTCCCATTTCATTTCTTTGGGACCATTTCCAAGTTTGTCTCCATGTAGATTCTGTCTCTCTCCTGTCATTTACCTGGAGTCTTTCCCACTTTGCATGTTTTTCTTTGTGATCATGATATGTCTGTGTGCTCTTCCAGATGAAGTGTATTCTCAGAAGCTGAAGGGCAAGGCTCTGAGTGAGGAGCTGGACTTGGCCCTCAACGACATGACAACACTGTAGATGTTTTCCTGCTGTCTGCACCTCCACCTCCACTCTCCTCTGCTGCTTTCCACCGTTTCACTCTGTGTCTTTGGCTGACAGACTTCTAAACACAGGACAGCCTCTCTATTACATGTATTTCTTTTTGCCAAAAGGTAAAACATTGCTTCCACACCTCTACCTGCAGTGTTTTCTGATTTTAACTGAAGATCCTGTCCTTTCTGTAATAAAGACTTAAAATCCTGCTGACGTCCTTTCCTTTCCAGAATCTGTCATTCATTTGTTTCATCGGACATTTATTGTTTGTAGTTGTTTTTACAGTGCTTATCCCTTGTGCTATCCTATGACCCCACCCTTACATTGACGTGTTCTCCCTACCATGACAAAGGTGGATAAAGGTGGAGAGGATTTCATGTAATCCATGGACACCAGTGAAGATCACAAATCATTGAAGAAAAAAGGTTCAGCTCACTGTCTAGTGGGTCTAGATGACCCAACTCCCAATGTTAAAGTCCCTAGGATAGCACAAGGGATACAGGTGCAGTAAACATACAGCTATGGCCAAAAAAACTAAAGGTTCTTGGAAATAACATCCTTGTATGGTGCTAATGCAGTGGTGATTGACTTTGTGCTGAAAGTGCTTCTTGATGGAAGTTCCGCTCACTCCAGTCTGATGAAAACCACAAATTATTGTCATTTGCATAACCCCATTTGATAAGAAGGCAAGCATTGCCGTTATAGAAAAACCTTAGATTTAGACTATTTAGAAAAAGGCAGTGAACCAAAGACCTGGTCTTTAAAAACCTTGAAGGTTTTTATTGAAGCCTCGGAGGTCAGACCTGTCAGGTTCAGAAGCAATTTGTAAAATCCTCAATTTGCTTTTAACAAAAGGTATGGCAACACAAAGACTTGATAGTAGGGGTTAAACGATTATTGATGAATTGATTTTTGTTCCTACGATCCAACCAGACTGATCTGTCTGAGGCAGAATCCAATTGACCCTATACTGTTATAACATTTTCAATATGAGATTTATCGATGATAATCAATATTGGATTGAGGCACAGTAGGTTTATTTTAACATAATGTAAAATCGACCAAGTGCATTACAGCATACAACACACGTGATGACAACAAAAGATTTTAGTCCAATGTACCTTGAATTTAGTAAAGCCATGTGACCAGACAGTGTGCTAGAATGTTATAATAATGTTTCCTTTGGATTGTTTTGATGTGGAAAAACAACAGTTGGCCGAACCTTAGGAAACTAAAATGTGAATGGATTTGACATTTATTCTTGGTTTTTTTTTTTGCACATATTTAATACTTAATAATTAATCATTTAATTGACACTTATTTACAATTATTCTGCAAGAAGTACAAGGAATCTGGAAAACTACACCTTCACTGTTCAGTAACAGGTATTTATCTCTGAGTCACAATGGTGGAAGTTTTGGCTAAAGATGTCTTTATCAATTTTAGGTCAATGGATCAGGTTGTTCAAAATAAAACCAATATTGACTATGAATCATATCAACAACTACTGATTATATGAATCAAATCGCTGTTAAAAAGGAATCGTTACACCCCAAATTTCCACAAATAATAATCCTGACACTTCTTGAGAATCCGTAAATCCATAACATTTCATGCAAAGCTTCCACATCTCCTAATAGTGGAAACAGAACCTTTCTCCATTCCCCAGGCGTCCTCTCATTCTTAAGGTCTTGATAACCCTTGTGCTATCCTAGATGACCCCACCCATACATTGACGTGTTCTCCCTACCATGACAAAGGTGGATAAAGGTGGAAAGATTTCATGTAATCCATGGACACCAGTGAAGATCACAAATCATTGAAGGAAAAAGGTTCAGAGCACTGTCTAGTGGGTCTAGATGACCCAACTCCCAATGTTACAGTGCCTAGGATAGCACAAGGGTTACACACTTCTGATTCAGACTGATGTTGTGTTATTAAGCCTCCAAGAATGATTGGTGGAGACAGTTAAAGGGGCGGGACTTTTCCAAAAACAGTTGAAGCTATAGCTAAATTGCGGTACCGTCATTCTTGTGAAAATGTCTAATAGAATCAAATAAACACAAATAAAAAAGTCTTTTATCATCTTTTATATTCCTAACTACTCAGTGTTTTATCAGGGCCTGTTTGGATGAACAAAGAGTAGGGACCACAAGGCACAAATTTCTAAGGTCCAGGGATAAATGTTGGTGGTCAAAAATGATAGAGTTTCCAATTCCAAACACAGAAATACACAAACTAGCCCAATAGACCTAAAATTGAGCAAGTTATTCATATTTTACGTCTAGCTGATCGCCTTTGTTTTTTGGTTAGAAAACAATGAGAAAACTTGGTAATCACAGCTAGAAACATCAAGGATTTTTTGATAGCACGTTTTGCCTATCTGTGCTCTAGACACCATCAATTTGTAACATGACATGGCAAAAGGGATTCTGAAGGTTTTAATTATTTTTTATAAAATTGTTAAATTAGTGTAACATGCCTCACGTCCTCTGGCTATAGTTTATTATGCCGTATTCAGGGCTTGAACCCGTGACCGCTCCTTACCGCGCTTATTTACATTGTTTGTCATGATGTGATATGTTAGACTCGGGTCTGCAAGGACGAATTTCGTCAAGTTTCCTTAATGTTTAGGGGGTGGTTTTGGGGACCTTATTTATCTTGTACCTTTCACGAAGCTGTGAGAGTGAACCAAAGTCGTGAGAAAGTTGCCATTGGCTCACAAATGTCCACTTATTTTTTTACCGATTCGAAATCAAAGTATAAGCTATCCCAGTAAGCACCGCAACGCATATTTTAACACAGTTGATTTTCCAATGCGAAAACCAAGATTTTCAATGGTGAAGCAAACATGCGCAAACGGCATCACAGTGACACCCTTTGCGGTTTCCACAAAGAGCTGATATCCTGGAGATGGTAAATGTTTTTAGATCAGTTAATGAGGGCAATTTCCCAGGGCACACCTGGCCATCTCCCACGTGGCACACAGGTTGAAAAACACTGATCTAAAGGCTCAGCCTATAGGAGAATTTCAAAAGCGGATATGCTATCATTTCAGTGGTTGATAATTTTGTTTAAAATAAATTCACTCATTTTTTGCAACATTGTAGGAAAGTCTAAAATGTTTTCTTGTTGTAGTTTTTAAAGGAACAAGACCCACAGTTTTATTTGAGGAAGCTTAAAGATCCATGCATGTTTCATTTTATTAGTTGCACCGCTATTGTTAGGTTGGGGTTGTGAGGGGCTGTAAGCTAGCAGGAGAGAATATAAACAAAGGTGATGGAACGTCAGTGAAGGCTTACTCTGCTCCAACGCCTATAATTTAGAGGCAAATTTACTGATGAACTCCTGCTGCTTTGCAGAAACTATATCTTAGAAAATTACAGTTTTTTTTAAACTTTTGGCTAAAAACAGCATAGTCAAAAATAAAAGACTACTGGAAACGTTTTGAAAATAGATCAAAAGCTGATCAGAGTGAGAATTTAAGCCTTAGATTTGACAGGACAACCTCAGAGTCTTACGCTGAAAAAAACAGTAGATTCCTGTTCTGATGATGACAGAGACTCTCCGATATGCACCAAGTTTGAATGTATGGGGTTTGGTCTGATTGGAGCGCTTTGAAGGCAAAATCACACTACGGTCCTTTTGGAAGTGGACCAACAAGCTCCTCAAAGGGGTCTCAGTCTGCCTGTTAAATCCTGACCAGAGTTCACATGAGGTCATGAGAGAAAGATAATCCTATCAGTTGTAACCAAACAACACAATGAGGTTTGGGAAAACACATTGTGGGACATGCTAGAAAACAATAGCAAAGTTTGGTGATACCATCTAAAATCTGTCACAGCTCAATGAAGAGGCGAAACATGCACTTCAGAATATAGTCGACTATGTTGATTTAAAACAGAAACATGTCTGTTTGTTGGTGTTTTATTTCAATCAATCTTTCTGTTTGTCGCTTTTCTAAGCTGTTGATTTTTTTTGTAATCACTTAGGTTTTTCTTTTCTTGAGTTGTGTTTGACACCTCCAAGGCTAGACATTTTTTTATTCTGAATGTTTTTTTTTGTAAAATAATGATAAGATTCATTCATTCATCTTCTTTACCATTTATTCCCTTTCGGGGTCACGGGGTTGCCGGAGCCTATCCCGGCCATTTGGGCAAAGGCAAGGGATGCCCTGGACTGGTTGCCAGTCTGTCGCAGGGTGGAATATCCTCAAACACACATCCATTCACACTCACATCTATGGACAATTTAGAGTTGCCAATCAACCTATGAAGCATGTTTTTGGACGGTGGGAGGAAGCTAGAGATCCCGGAGAAAACCCATGCATACACGGGGAGAACATGCAAACTCCACACAGATGATGTTGTGTTTTTTATGTCCCCCAGCCGGTACTTGGAACGGGGGCCTTCTTGCTATGAGGCAAGAGCGCTAACCACTGCGCCACCGTGCAGCCCTTATATGTGCAACATCAGCTTATAATGATAAGATGACAAGTGTAAAAAAAATCCAAATAATTCATAACAGTAATAACCATATGCATTATAAAACTCCAACTACAGCAAAAATACTCTTACTTTTGCTGTTCCTTCACAATGATGTTGTTATTATGTGGGACCATGAAACGCCCCAACCGAGCCTCTGTGTCAGAACAGTTGTTGGGAAAACCATCAAAGATGAAAAGTTATTGGAATTCCAGAGAAACAAACTTACACATTACTACTATTTCAGCTAAATGTTGTAGTTCTGTCCATTAGGACATAACTAGAACCACATGTGTGACTCTGCTCTTTTTGTATTTCAGAAAATTTGGCTCAAGCCAAAGAAGAAAACCTGGAGATGCATCAGGTGTTAGACCAAACCCTGCTGGAGCTCAACAACCTGTAGAGACCACCAGGTGAAAACAGCCCTAAACTTAAGGAAGAGCCAGAAGAAAACAATTATCAAAGCGTCCAAAGTTGGGTTTTTTTAAGGGAGTTCTGCTTCTGTCAGCATCTCTGTGACAGACGGTGGAGTTTTGAATTGTCCTATAGCAGATGTTGCACAACTAACACAGTAACCTAATACTGTATTATCCAGAATGTCATAACATCACTGATTCTGATCCCCGAACCGGTCTGGCTGTTGTTAAATAAATCTAGAACACTATTCCTGAGGAAATGCGGAGTATTTAGGGGGAAAGTTGACAATTTCCAAAATAAATCTGAAGAAATTCTTCATTAGATATTATTACTTTTATTCTTTCTAGTGATGACGTTCAGAATATTGAAGTTGTGAGAGCAGTTTCTGTAACCAAGACAAAAAAATAAATAAATGTCATCAGCTCTAAACGAACCATGGTCTCTCTTTCTTTAAGGACCAACAGGCTAACAGCATTAGAGATGAGAGATATTCTTTATTGATCCCACATTGGGGAAATTCAATTGCTACAGCTGTTCAAAGAGCAGAGAAGAGAAGAATGACAGCAATAGGCTTAGCATACGTAGGCTTTCTCCTCTGCAGCAATTATGAACTTTGCACTCCTCACTATTTTTACAAAAAATAAAGCTCTGGCAATAAACCAAGCTGCTCAAGGGCCGAGTGGAAGATAAATCCAGTCTCTAAATATGAGACCTAATTGATGAAATGTACCTTTGTTTCCTCATGAGGAAATAATTGATTTTGTAACAATTGGATAGATATTGATTGTTGATGATATTCCAACAGAAAAGCAGATCAGACCTGCTGCTGTTTAATTTTGTTTGAGAATCTGAAGGCCAAATTGAAAAAAAATTCTAAAAAAAAATAGCTTTGTTGGAAAAAAAGCATTTTGAGCAATCTTCTAACTATTTTAGCGGTCAGTTTGCAAGGTGATTGCAGCAGCAGTTGTGAATGTTAAAACCACATTTGCTTTTGGGTCACTTTTGAGCCTTTTAAATCTGATTCAAACTTCAAAAAGGCCACAAATCTTTGATTTTCCATTGACTATCTGAGAACTGAACTGAGGGATCCCTCTCCTCTCGCATTCCAAACAGGAAGTACCTGCTGATTCCAAGAAGTCAAAATCCCATAGACGTCTACAGAAGTAAACAGTTATTTGTTATTCTCTGTTATTCAGAATCACCATTCTTGCTCCAATGCCTTTTTTTAACATGTTCTTCAGCTTTCCAAATTTTGAATAGTATTTTCTCTTTATCCCAAGTTATAAACTGGCCAATCAAATGGCTCAATAAAAACGTGGTGTCCACAAGCACCAATGTCAAACGTTCGAAATGTTTGATTGAAAAATTCGCTTTTCAGTGACTCAGACTGACTCAGACCAATCACAGCTTACTGTTGTCTTCTGGCTCCAAATATTGTCCGTATGACGATAAAATGATGACTGAATTGACTGGAGCCAACCCACCTACTGTTGTTTCACCCTGAACACATCACCAGCCTGTTGGCACACATGCACACATAGGGGCAATACAGCGACACTAATCAATCTATAAAACATTTTTCTGGACTGTGCGAGGAAGCTGGAGTGCCCAGAAAAAGCCCACACATGCACCAGGAGAACATCAACTCAAAACAGAACGAACTCCACTGGAATTTGAAGGAGAGTGCTAACCCCTGCGTTGCCGTGCAGCCCTTAAAATTCAAAGGTGCTGGAGTTCAACCTTCTCTTCAAAAGTTTACCTTTGATCCACAAGTTTTAGCTGATGGTGGAATCGTTTAACCAAAAACTGTTTGAAGGAGGTTCAGTCAGGATTTAGGGCTCACACACTGCAACTGCTCTGCTGCAGGTGACCATTTGTCTCCCTTTACCCTCCGTGTGTGCACTTATACGGCAAAAACTCAGTGCAGCATTTGTTCATAAGATTTTATCACAGATTAGAACATCTCGTGTATAACAAGAACATTGGGCTGCTTTAAGTCATATTTATGTGACAAATTCTGATGAAAGAACAGTCCTTGGAAGGTTTAGGAGCTTGGTGTGACCCTTTTCCACAACTTTGGGGTTCATTCTGACAATGACTTTCGTACTTGATTTTTTTAAATGTTCACATGTAGACAAAGTCCTATTTGAAGGCTGTGTCCTTTTTTTTTTAACTTGTCCTGTCCAACAGCTGGGCAAACAACAGATGAGAGCTGAAAGCCTCTTGTGTTGGACATATTTTACTTTTACGACAGGGGTTGTGAATCTTCAGACAAACCAGAGGTATGTCTGAATAAACCCCTTTTGTAATCGAGGCCAAACTTTATTCAATTTAATCGTATTTGAAAATCTTTTGTGCTGGACCGGACGGAAAAGGAAAGGAGGGAAGAAGAGAGAGGGATATTAGAGGGGGGGGGGGGGGGGGCTACACCAAAGCAGCATAAGCAACAAGTTTCTGGATGGTTATACTCATTACGGTTCGGTTCAGATGTACAACACATCTAAAAGGGTGGGGCCTATCCACACGCACACTCAAATGTTATCAACATACCTGCTGGCTCCATAAATGTCCACATGTCAACATGTACACAATACAACTAATATTTACACACGCATTGATATACATTCAAACCAACTAGTGTGAGATATTTCATTAAATCACGCAAACTATTTATGTAAAGGTGAGCTAACACCTGTGCTCAAGTGAGTGTTCATGTTCCTCTAAAATGGATGATTGAATGTAAAAAGAAGGGGGGGGAGTGCCCAGTCATCCCCACACCAAGACCCCCACCGCAGCGGCAGCCAGAAACCCCCAACACCCACACGGCAGCGGATAGAGAACAACCACCCCCCGGGCGATCACACTCTGGGTGGCCAAGGCCAGCAGAGAGCAGGGAGGCATGGGGGGACAGAGACTGCAAGCTCTAGCCCAACCAGGAGAGCAGGCCCAGCGCTCAGGGGCAGGGACCAGAACCCCCACCACAGGGACACGGACACCCCCCAGCTCAGATGTGATGTGATCCCTGGCTCCTGGTCTTGCCAGAGAACTCGGGGATCCTTCTCCCTGCGTGGAGAAAGGATTGCCGGCCCCAGGAAGCCAGGACCCAGGGAACACGGCCGCCTTTGCCAAGGGCTCAGTACCCCCTACCAGGGATGGGGTAGGGGACAGATGGTCCGAGGTCCCACCTTCCTTGTGAAATGTGTGTGTGTGTGTGTGTGAGGGTGTGTGTGAGCATGTATGTGTGTTTGTGTTGGAGTGTATATTTTGAGGGGTAAAGGGTGTGTGTACTAAGGGGGTGCAGTTAAAATTGGCGGGTAGGGCACTGAGAAGACATCTCCTTATTGCTGATGTCCAATCACCCTCCCCACCAAGGGGCCCTAAATGACTAAGGTGCAATTAAAACCGAGAGGGAGGGGCCTATTCCATACGGCAACCATGGGAGGGGGAACACTACCAAGTAGCTCCTCCCCCCAAGGTGCATTGCAGGCTGCCCCCCCCCCCCCCCCCCCCAAAAAAAAAAGGGGGTAAGGCTGTGTCCTTGTTGGTTCGGACATGGATACCACAGGATCTCAGGGGGGTTCTTCTTGTTACACTTTACTTAATTCACTTGGACAACATTCATAGAGCTCCAAATTACACGTATGCTTTTATTTTACAGAGACGTTTAAAATAATTTCAGAGGATAGCCTGTAGTGACGTTACAAGGTGTCTTCTTAAATAACAATGAAAGGCAGAAAATATTCACAGGTCAAGGAGAGAAGGCCAACATCAAAGCAGAATTCCTGCAGAAGCATTAGCAGGTGAACTGCAGGACTAATGTGTGTCATGTTGAGTAGCTACAACACACTATAATGCTGTCAGGATTGTTGTTAGTTACAGATTACTCAGGTGCAGAGACGTCCGTTCCCGTAAACAGCTGCAAACGTGGCAGAGAGAGCAGGTGCACTCACACCTGGTTCTACAGCTGATCCAACATCTGTACGTGTGTTCAGAGCTAACGCACTACTCCACCGAAAACGGATGTTGAAACTTTTCCCCATTGTGGATTTCCATACAAACGTCAGTTTTAGTAAGTGGCTGATCTAAATGCTCGACCAGAGAGGAGCAGCTTCATCCACAGGTCTACTTTATTCACACAGACTCTAAAGTTTACAAAAAATGAAAATCATGATTTTACATCAAATAAAGCATTTGGTAAAACTCACCATGAGTGAGTCTAACGTCTTATTTCAGTGTTTGGTAAATGTCTTTGATGGCTGTGAGGTGGATCATTGAAGGTCATACTAGAAACTGAAAACCTGGACGGGGAGGGGACAGGCGAAGAATGTCTGTGTGTTTCTGGGTCAAATCAGACAACGGCTCGTTCTGAAATGAACCAATTCTCCAGAAACTTGAAGCCAAGGTTTTGATTGTACAAGGCTCTGGAGGGCGGGACCTGGTGGTGTGGACATTCCTACTTTTGCGATGGAATATGCGCACGCCGCCAAACATTAGATGGTAGAGTGAGTTCCTCCAGTGTAGCTGGTGGAGCTAAAGTAGCCTGAGGCAGGGAAGCATGCTAACGTCTATAATTATTTGGCTTTTCATTGAGATAATCCCAGCTCAGAAACCCAACTTTTGGTGATGTTTTTGGACTGCAAGAAATGATTTGTACAAGTCAACAGTCAACTAGTGTTTTAAGCTGATCAAGTCCTTTGTGTTTGTAGTCCCTTCTTAAATTCAAATCAGCTGTTTGAGCCACAAAAGTCTAAAAAATATGACCAATAATGACAGTTTAGGTGTCCCTGGTTATTAAACCCAAGATACTGGAACAAACACTTTACAATGAATCTCAATGACTTGCCAAATGTAATGCTTACTGCACTAATAAATGTAAATCCGCTCCAACAAAGAGCTCACACTACCATCTTCTGTCCAGAGGTTGCTCATGTTGTTACAGTTTTATAAGAACAACAACAAACGTCTTCATGTGAGTATTAGCCTTTAGCAAGGCTCAAGGCAGACTTATATAGCTTCACTCAAATGTTTCCCACTTCCTTCGAAGGTCTTCCACTTTCACTTTTTGTGGTGTCACTGGTCGAGCCATGTTAAGGAGGTCTCCAAAGGGATCCTGGGATTTCTGGCCGTCTGCCTGCAGCTGTGTCGGCCTCTCTGGTGTCTTTATGGATGAGCTGAAGACGGATGAGGAGTCCACCGGGCTGTGGAGAGCATGACTGCCATCAAAGGAGTGGGGCAGGGGGGTACCTGAGGTGGCAACAGCAGACTGGGGAAGTCCATAACTAGTGAGCTGGGTAGAACTGCTGGGTGAGTGCTGTCTGTAAAGGCCTGGTAGTGTGGAGGCGGGCAGCGGCTGAGGTGAGTGGTGCATGTAAGTACCTGGTGGAGGTCTGTAGACAGCACTGAAGGGATTTCCACTCACAGTTGGAGAACAGTGCTGCACAGACGAGGCAAAGGGGTTCAGCATCAAGTGCGGGTGAAAACTAAAAGGAGGCAAGCCGTGTGAGTAGGGCCTGGGATGTAGTCCTGATGTGTTAGCAGAAGACGGTGCAGGATCCACCCTGTCTGCTACTGTAGCGAAATTAGACTGAGCCGAGTTGTTCAGGGGGTCTAAAAGGCTGATCAGATCCCCATTGTCATCCGCAGGCCGGGTGGGCGTCAGCAGATCTCCATCTTTGGTCATGCTCAGCGCTTGCCTGAACTCTTGTGCCCCTGATGTAGTCCTTCCTTCCCCAAAGCCTGTCACCTTAGAGCGGGACTGGGCTGAAGGTGGAGCTAAGACGCCTCCCAGCTCTGGAGTCTTTCTTCCATGGGGACGAGGAATTGTAATATTTCCAGAAGCCGAGGGGTCCAAGGCACTGGGTCCTGCAGGGCCATCACAGATGAGGGAAGATACCTCTGACTGCCCATCAACCTGGACAGACAGAATCTCACTGCAGGTAGAAGGCACTCTGACAGGTAGGACGGGTTTGTCCTGCCTTGCACTGAGCCTGTTGTTGGCGCTGAAGAGTCTGAGGCCTGGGAAGGTTTGAGAGTTTTCACCCAGGTCCATCCGCTGCAAAAACCAGAAGAGAATGTACAGGTTATCACTAAGCTAACCAAAGAAACTATGCAGGCTGTTCCACATCAAAATATGAGTTTGGTTTGGAATGTTCATCAAAAATAAACTTTGCTTTACATTAAAAAGAAACAAAATAAATAATATTAAAACAAGCATGAGAATTAAAATAGAACCCCCTCCACAGACCTGCACACAACCCCCCACCCCCTTAGAAGGGGTTACCCCCTAACTCAGGGGTCGGGAACCCATGGCTCGTGACCCATATCTGGCTCTTTTGATGGCCACTTCTGGCTTGCAGAAAAATCTTAAATAAAAAAAAGTTTCATTAGACCATTGGGGTATTCCAAAAAGCAGGTTATGTGAGTTACCATGGTAAGTTTGAGGCTAAGGAAGCGGATAACCTCAGCTTTGGGTTCCAAAAACAGAGGTATGTTTATGCTTAGTTCCCATAGCAACTGAAGCTCTGAACATAACCTGGTCTGGAGCAGGTTTAGTTGAAGGTTAGTTGGTTTTCAGAGAGGTGAAGGAGCACGGCGTGTCCATTTGAAAATGATTTAGTGGATGAAGAAGCTCACATAATACTTTTTCCACCATGAAAGGGTGATAGGACCAGTCATAGCGGTGCTTGGAGAGAACAAATCTGCGCCACTATCAGTTTACTATTATGTGTTATATCTCAGAGTTTGTACCAGCCTGAAACCTGCGAATTACCATCCCTGCAGCTGTGCTCCCGTCTCTGAGAAGGAGCTGCAAATGTGTGTGAAGGAAAAGGGAAGGGGTAGTGGGCTCAGGCAGCGAGGGGAAAAAGGCGCACTGATTGTCAAAACTTAGAACATGCTGCCTGTCACATACCACACACTGCAACGTGGGAGTGTTGCTGTACTGACAATGTTTGGGTCCACGTAATCAGACAGAACGATGCAGCACTAGAAGTCGCATTAATGGTAAGAAGTCATCATTAATTAGCAACAGCATCTTGTAACGTCCCTTTGTAACACTGAGGCACGGAGACTTAATCTCTTTTAAGGTTCTTTATTCTGGTTACTGCAGGCCGGAACCAACGCCGAACAACTTATTCAGCAACTCCCGAGTCTCTCCCGCCAAGAGTGCCCCCCCCCATCTTTTTATTATTTTTATTCCCCCGCTCCCGCACCAGCCCTCCTATTTCCCTTATAGATGAACCCTATTGGTCCAAACTACCCAACGACAGGCTGAGCGACAGGACTGAGGGCCAACCAGCATCTCTGCTTGATGCGTTCAATGACTTCCCGGAACTTAGAACGCGACACAACAGTCACCCAGTCCAACCCAGTCTGCTACAATAACAATGTTATTAAAAAGAATCAACAAAATGTTGTTTGCTGGAAACGCTAATAATTGGGACTTCGCTCTCTGGGAATAGCTGTAAAGCCAAATGCAGCATCACAGGCGGGGACCAGCCTCACCACAGATAAACGGCGATGCAGGTCTCTGTCTAGAGCTGCAGCGGCTGAACAGCAGCCGACCCAGAGGGAGAGGTCCCAACTGACACTGACGTTTGTAGTACATCTCAGAGTATGGATTTCAAAGAACAACATTTCCTGCTTGAATAGTTGGCACAGAGTTAACATATTGTTTGATTTCAGGCATGTGGACCTCTGACCTGATGGCCAAACTTGGCTTGCAGCTCCTTGGATTCTTTAGGAGTTCTTAGGTCTTCCAGGCTTTTTGCCAAAGACATGGTCTGGTTGTCGGGTTCTTCCTGGCAGCCAAAAATGTCACCCAGCAGATTCATGTTGGAGAACTTTTCGGTCACTGGACTGGGGGGGGCTGTGTGGCTTTCTGGCCCTTCAATCAAGTCCACCTCCTTTAGGGAGCGATATGGCTGTGGTCTGTGGGGCAGAGTTCAACATGTCTATGAATCCACATCCATCCATTCCACACACACACACACACCACACCACACCAAGATCTAAATAAAAAATACAAAAAAGATGACATCATGGTCTGGATGTACGGATGAGCTTTTCTTGGTGCTAAAGTGTCCGACCCAAATCATTGGTGGTTTTTAGACCTAATAAAGACCTCAGACACACATCCAGAAACTACGAAAGAGGCAGCTTTCACTCCAAATGTGGCAAATGTGTGAAAATAAATATATTAGACAATAAATCATCTTTAAAATAAATGTATTTATGTGCACATTTTAAAAATATATAAATGTCTGATCTGCATTCAATTAAGATGCTGTTGCATGAACAAAAAAATAATAATGGTAATAAATAATTATTTCTTTAGGAGCAATTTAATACATAATTATTTAAATATCCACCAATTTTATTAAAGTAGAGACAAACCTGATCCTGTTCAGTTGGAGCATCAAATCATTTACTTAAAGTCTAATCATTGTAAAGAACATTTATAAATATTTTACATTTAAAGAATTAGCTTTATAACTGTAATTTTAATTAACTCTGATTTGGTCTCAGTTCTGTTCAAAAGATGTTTTTTCTTTGTTTGGGTCATGAATATCAAGAACAAAAAGCAATAACCCAGATATGATCCTGATAGGACTATTAAAAAATAAGTTTTATTTTAGATCCTTAATCTTTGCTATAACACAAAAATGCCAGAATTAAACTTCATAGAATGCTGACATTTTTAAACTACGATCTTTTTTATTATACTTTTTCAATTTGTTAACTTTAATTTATTTGAAACATATGATTTTTAAAATATTAGATATTATAATAGATACTGAATCTCTAAGTGAAGATTTATGTGAAAAAAATACACAAAGATTTTCCTATTGTTCATTTTTGTGAATAAGGAAATATTGTCCCTATTTCGTAGATAAAGTTTTTGTCTAAAGTATTTAAAAATCTGCGCATGTATCAACTTTTCAGTGCATTTAAATATTTGTTAGCCCTTTTGCCTCTTTTGAAATCATTTTCAGCTCAAATGAATAAAGGACAGAGCATAAACGTGACATTTAAGTAACAAGAATGCATTTTAATGTAATAAAAATCAGGAAAAACAGGCAAATAAACATACTAACAGACAAATAAGATCAGTAAAGATGCTGTAAAATCTTCAGGAACATCTGGAGGAGCTTTTTGTGGGAGATCCAATTCTCTGAGATCAATACTTTGCCCTAATAGTAGCTGAATGTATGCCTCTTTTCCATAGACTGCATAGATGCGTGTGCAAAAGTCAGTGCTCACAGTTGAACACAGCTGTCCTTTGCAGCATCACGGTGCTCTGCACATTTACATACATGTACGGCCTTCAGTTTTCTACAGCACATGCACACTTTTGGAGTTAAAACCTCTCAACTCCTCCGTGACGATCTTACAGCAAACTTCTGATCAGAACACGCACAGATTTCTTTTGAAAAAAATATGGGGGCAAAAAAAAAGATTTGATTGACTCAATAATGCAAAAGTGATCAGAGATGCGTACAGGGGAGACCAATCAAACGGGACCGATAAGAGGAAAGTGTCGGGAAAGCAAGAGACTGCTTCGTTGTCATAGTGCAGCTCGTCTCCAGATGAATCCTCCGACAGAAAGACTGTGTAGTGGCGAGTGGGATGGACAGAGCTACAGCAAGAAGAGGACAGATGAGTCAAAGCTTGTTGCTCACATCTACTGGTTATTAAAACAGCAAAAAAGCAGAAACAGAAAAAAGAGAGATCTGACAGGTCAAGCATACCTGCCTTCAATGACTACATATTAGGATTATTATGTGATTAGTTCTACTACTACTAGATGTAATGTGTTTAAGACCCACTCTGGTAGTCTTTTGATCTATTTTAGTGTTCCCAGTCGTCTTAATTTATGCCGTTTTCAGCCTAAATAAAATAACTGTGTGATTTTCTAGGACATAAATTCTGCAGAGCAGCAGGAGTTAATCAGAAATGTGCCTCCGAGTTGTGGGCGGGACCATTACCGCATAGCAACTCCACTCCCTCTTCCCCTTCCCGTGGCTGCGAGCTCTCTGTTTACACACTCTCCCGCTAGCTTAAAATCTTTCACACCTCCAACCTAACATTAGCAACGCAACAAACACGGTGAGTAATATTGGAGCTAACCAGCCGTACAGTTTAAAGCCAGATGCCAGATTAGACGAGGGAAACACAGACGTTCATGGATCTATTTGTCTGAAAGTGGATGATCAGCATGGAGCTGGGAAAGGGGGGGGCGGTGTTTGGCCGGCCCAGTGCATTGTCCAAGTCAAATAATTATCTTATTCAAACGGCATTTTTCATCTGCACTTGATTCACAAGGATTTTAATTTAAAAAATACTCAGAAATGCAGTTTAGAGCTTAATTTTCTTTATATATGTCTACCATAATGAGAAAGATGCAAAAAAAAACATAATTTTTAATCAGAGTGGGTCTTTAAAAACAGTTGTGGAGTTAGATGACATCATGAATTTATAGATTAAGAGACAGTTAAGAAGAGGCTATCATTTCACTGCAGTTCTAAAGGTGTGTTTTCTCAGAGCACAGAATAGTACACATCTACATGTCAATCCTTCTGTCTCTCCCATCTTGGCTGCAGTAATACTTTAGTACTGACTTACTGTTCAGTACTGACTTACTGTTCAGTACTGACTTACTGTTTAGTACTGACTTACTGTTTAGTACTGACTTACTGTTCAGTACTGACTTACTGTTCAGTACTGACTTACTGTTCGGTACTGACTTACTGTTCGGTACTGACTTACTGTTAGGTACTGACTTACTGTTCAGTACTGACTTACTGTTTAGTACTGACTTACTGTTCAGTACTGACTTACTGTTCAGTACTGACTTACTGTTCAGTACTGACTTACTGTTCAGTACTGACTTACTGTTCAGTACTGACTTACTGTTCAGTACTGACTTACTGTTCAGTACTGACTTACTGTTCAGTACTGACTTACTGTTCAGTACTGACTTACTGTTTAGTACTGACTTACTGTTCAGTACTGACTTACTGTTTAGTACTGACTTACTGTTTAGTACTGACTTACTGGTCAGAGCTGCTTTCCAGACACACGTTGCTGCTTGGCCTCTTCAAAAGCGTTTGAGGTCGAGTCTGCAGAGAAGAAGGACTCATTAGAGACTTTGAAAGGCAGCCTACACTCTTCCTATTCTCTGAACCACTGAACTGTGATTCCACACCTGGTGGTTTCTCACATGTTAGCTATGCTTCAATGTTTCAGATAATCTCTACATATTAGACAATAATAACTCAAACAATGCAGTTCTTATATGGAAAAATTGTTTTTGGATAAAAATCTGAACCAACATGGTCTTGTGTGGAAAGCTCAAAGCCTCTGATGTTAATAAGAACTGCCGTCACGTGTTTGAGATGCCATCAGTGAGTTTTTCTGAGGTAAATTTGGCCCACTCATCTTTGCAGAACCAATGGAGGGATTTAGAATATTTTAGGTGAGGTCATGCTGAACTATCTCCACTGGATTCAGGTCAAGACTTTGACCACTGCTACGTCCTCTTCTCATTCATTATAATCCATCAGAGGACTTGGACGTGTGTTTGGGATCCTTGTCCTGCTGTTGATGGTAGTACATTCTTTTTCAGAACTTGTTGGTGGGAAGCAGAATTCTGAGTTCCATTTACCCCAGTAAGCCTTCCAGGTCCCAAAGCAGCAAAACGGCCCCAGACTATGACACTACCACCACTACCATCCCCCCTTTTTGATGTTCTTTTTCTGAAATGCTGCCCCACTTTTACTGTGGATGTAGTGGACAACCAGAGGGTTGCACAATATGAAGAAAAGTTGTGATATTAGTGATCGATACTGCCATAACAATATGACTAACGATACAAATACCAAAACACAAAAACAACTAATACGTCGTTTTCACTTCACTTCTTCTTCCTGCCCTTTACACCTTGAGGCGCTTAAGGCAACAACAAAATCTCTACATTTTTGACGGTTGCAGGCCAAGGTGAAGCGTTTCCCCGGGTGTGTCCAAATCCTTTCAGCTCAACTTCTACTCTTCGGCCGTCCTCTTTTTCCATCTGATGTCCAATGTAGGGCTGTCTTAATGATTGTGCTGTCTTGCCTCCTCAGTACATTTCCAATCCAGGTCCAGCGTCTTTGAAGATAATTGTTGACGTGTCATCTTCACTGCGTCGGGACAATAGATCTTTTTCGGAGATCTTTTGGGGTCGAAAAATTCTGAATATTGTCCTCAAATTTGTGGTGTGGAAGTTGTTCATGCTGGTTAATGTAGTCCTTGCTCTGTTAATCCTGTTCTTTTCAATTTCACAGCAACAGTTTCATTTGAATAAAAATCAACATAAATTGTACTTCTTGTTATCCAAATGGGAGATAGGAAAGAACTTGTATGTCGGGGAAATATACCAAAGAATAATCCTCTACCTATCGTAGTACTGGCCAAAACTAATATGGACAACCAGTAAGAACAGTGTAGTTAGAGTTTGCTTGTTTTTTTCTAAAAAATGATGGTTTCTCTGTCTTTTGATGTGTGTAAAAATTATTCCGGCCGCTTCTGAGTCAGCTGATGCCATTTTCCGTGCAGGGAAACAAACTTTGGTTATAGCGATTCAGGAACCGGTGAAAATATCTGTGAAATATTACTTAGCAGCCGGCAAGGAAGCCGACGGGCCGGCATGCTCTTCATCTCCGCCCTGCAGCACCTTCTTCTGACATAAGTCTCAAAAAAGTGTCTTGAGCTGAGTTTTTGTGATGAACTGAGGAGTCACATGACTGAAAAAAATCTACAAATATGTGAAACCGAAAACATCGAGACGCGAATAAGCGGGGGAACGCTGTAGTTTAATATCTGAAACACAGACATAAAATTTACCAAATAAAATCACACACTTTCACACCTTTATGTTAAAAAACATTAACATTTCTGTGTCATAAAATGAAGACACAAATTGCACCGATTTTAGACTTTACAAATGCAATTTTATGTCCCAACTAGCCTTTTGAAATGTTAGAATGTGTGATTTCATTAAGCTTAAGTAAACTATAGTCATGCTTTGTTAAAAACAGAACAATCGTTCAACATAATGATGTCAAAACTAAACTAAAAGCTCCAGTAGACAGAGGGAAAAGGTGGTCAGGGACCACAATGATGGTTATTTCACCTACTGGAAGATTCATGGGAAAGAAAAAATGTGGGATAAATACAGGGATGAGGATTTTCAGTAGCAACGAGTAGATTGGGGTTAAAGTTAGAAAACACGAACACAAAGAAAAGCAGGAAATGCATGAGCACACATTTTCCATTCAAAAAAAGTCAACTTTAACCATCAGAGGAAACTCTACCATCATGATCTCACCTGTCCAAAGTGCAAGGTGATCGGTCCCTGGTTGTCCCAGGAGGTCAAAGCTTCGTGTGGGACGGCACCAGAGAGGGAGGTAAACCCTGCTGTGCTGTAATCATCGCTGACCCCCGATCCAGAGGAGGAGAAGCCGTTCTCTGCCTGCTCCTGCAGGAGGAGAACCCAGAAAGGAGGAGGCCAACATGAGTGAGGGGGGAGGTGCAGCAAAGTGGTTGAGGACCCCCACAGGTTCAGTTGACACACTCAAATGTATTTATTAAAAACATGAAATCAGAACAGTCAAAACCCTAAAAAGCTATGTGGTCTTTTCTTGCATCCTTTGTGGCCCAGCCTGAAATATCTGCTGCTGAGAGGGAACTTCATGAATAAACAAATTCAAGTTCCATACCTTCTGTTTCAGTCGACTTTTGACTTCTTTAATGCGCATTTTGGCATGGTCCTTGGCCTGTTGAACAAACACAAAGAAATTCCTGCTATTTCTCACCGTCTGAAGCTCAGAAGTCTAAAAACTCACACACAGAAAAGGGGAAGACATAGAAAGTGTGTTTTCTACTGGAGAATATAGATGTTTGATCAATCCAGGTGCATTTTAGAAAGGAATAAAAAAATGTCATCCTGCTAGTAAACTTGTTGATAAAGGAGATTAGAGTGCAGTTCTGCACAAATCCTGTGTTTTACTGGTATATTTCTGTCACCACAACTCTCCCAGAAAACAGAAAACAATTAAATTAAAGGAATCAACATTATTTTACAATCATCTAAGTTTGACTGTGTTGAGTGTAACTAAAAACCATGACAGTTGGCATGCATTAAGCCACACTTACCAGCTTATAAACCGATTTCATGGCTGGGTTGGCCTTGGTCTTTACTGTTTGGAAGATGGCTCCACCACCTTTCTGCAAGACATGTGTTCACATACACGGGTCAGAGTCTCAGGTCCAACAAAAAATGACACAGCCGTACTGTAGACTCAGTCAAAGAGAAGCTTTCAGAGTTTCAGAGTTTGTTTGGCAAAGATGGAGAAGAAACTCGTAACCACTAGCAATCAAATTGGTTTTGTGTGATTTTGCAAACTAACTACCATAGAGATAATGATGCCATCCTTACGAGAAGTAGGCTGCAGCTCTGAGCCGTCTCAGCAGGACTCAGTGGTGTGGTTTAGCTAAAAATGTAAAGATGTTCCTGATATTTTCTCTGACTTATTGATCATCCCAGCATGTGCAGCAGCATTATTCTACTGGAGAATGCCATTGTGTTCCATTGATATAAATAAGCAAAAGTGAAACCAAATTGGTGGAAAATGCCTCCTTATGTCAGAAGGATCCATTTGTAAGAAAACCACGTGTAAAGCCAGGTTGAAGACGCCAACGACTACAGATTTGTACACATCTTTATTAACAACTGCATTAACAGAGAAATAAACACTATTACTGAGGGTTAAAAATGGCGATGTTGGTCTTTAGTTAGGCTGCTATTGGCTGGGACTGTTGGGGATTGTTCTGTTCTGACATCTCAGTGAAAAATGACAACATCACTGAGTAAAGTTCCTTTCTATTCCTCACACCTGTGGCTAGCATGGTGCTCAAAACAGTGCTTAAAACGCAAACGATCAGTTTGACGGATACAAATTTGATTCTTAAAAAGCAGTAATGGCAATTTGGCCCTAATTGGGCTGAAATGATTGGATGATGAAAATGATTGTACTTCCTTGTTGTTGTTGTGATCATTTTTCTGCGCGACTTCTTCGTATTGTTCTCCAAGAATACATTGACTTTGAATTGGTGCTCAAATGGCTATATTCATTAGAGAAATAAACTCCTAAATTAATCAAGAAATACAAAAATGTATTTATTGTTTGTTAAGATCTTCTCTTAATAATCGTTTGTGTGATTCATGATGGCAAAAAAAAAGTCAAAAATGTGCTTCAGCAGATCTTACCCTCACAGTGAAGAGCCACTGGTGGTAAGTCTTGTCACTACCTATGAGACAAAGACATCAGCAGTCATTCCTCCACTAAAACAGGAGAGCAGCGGAGGGAAATGTGCACAACAGAGCTCTGTCATTTACATCAACACAACACAAATACCAAAAAACTGCTTTCCTTACATGAATGTAAAAAACGTAGCTGTTAAATCATTTAGGGCACATGTGTCAAACTCAAGGCCCGGGGGCCAAATGCGGCCCTCCATGTCCTTTCATGTGGCCCGCGAGAGCATAAAAGCTTTTAAGTAATAACAAAAATTGGTGTGTATTTATTTATATCTAGGGGTAATCAGACTTGAAATATGGGAAAGATACATTAGAACTTAAACACTATCCATATAACCTAACCTGACAGAATCAAATTTAAAAGGATTTATGCTAGAGTAACAAGCAAACGTATGTTTTCTATCCAACTGGAATTGTCACTTTAAAAAGTTATAATAAATAGATAAATGAGTAATTTAACATTAAGGAGTGGTTACATTTATTTTCATTACATTTAGTTATATGTATAAGTTATATCTGGCCCTATGAGGACAGACACTATGTTGATGTGGCCCTCGGTGAAAATGAGTTTGACACCCCTGATTTAGGGTGTGGCAAAAGAGCATCAATAACCCTGAACAGCCAAAATCTTCAAGGTCATTTCAGTTCCCTGTATGGACCCATGTGTTCTGTTCTTGAGGCATAAACACCAACTCAAATGTTTTAACTTGTTCAGCTTGATCAGAATAGAATCTACAGAAACAATTAGACATGTTATGAGGTATTTCTACTTTTCCAAACATTTTTGAACTTTTGTTCTGCAGTTTTGTCGTTGGAAATTTGAAATCACTCAAACAACTTAAGCTTTATTAAGACAACTAAATGCTTCTCTTCCTCCATTCGGTTACAGTTTCTTCCAGCTGTTTTTTCTGAAGCTGCCTCTGTCATTTTTGGCTCACCTGCATATTCACCCATACTGATCTCCTCCTCAAAGATATCATTGAACCCCTCTCCAGCGTTTAGCATGTCCAAGCGCCCATCAATGAACTGGATTCAAGAGCAGATTTAATGGAAAAGTCGTAAATGAATCAAAGTGGGTTTCGTTCGGCCTCTTCTCGTACATGTGTGTGTGGGGGTGTGTGTACTGTACCTGTTTAAAAAGCTGCAGCTGAATAGCGTTCTGAAGGAACTGTCTCATGGCGCTGGAGCGATGGTTGATGAAGGTTTCTTCATTAAATGTAATCGGTTCCCCCTAAAATGAGAGAAAAGCAACATTATTCTCATCATAACTCTGTTTTAAAGTCCCACTCTGATCCCCTTCTGATCCATTTTCAAAGCGTTCCCTGTGGTTTTCTAATCATGACGATGCTGTTCTTAGCCAAAATTTAAAAGCCTGTCGCTTTCTAGGACATCATTTCTGCAGTGTGGCAGGAGTTCATAAGAAATTCCCCTCCTAGTTGTGGGTTGGAGTAAGCATGCCCCCTTTTCCACCATCCCTCTGTTTACACTCTCCCCCTAGCTTACAGCCCCTCACACCCCCAACTTAACATTACTGGTGCAACAAAAATAGTGAGCAATATAGGAGCTATCCAGTTGTAGAGTTTTGAGCCAGATGTCAGCTCAGACGAGGAAAACAAAGACGTACATGGATCTATTGGTCTACAGGTGGATGCATCAGAATGGAGCAGAGCAGGGAAGTTGTCGCCTGCTGTAGTATCTCCTACATCACATCTAAAGGCTTTTTAAAACAGAACTGTTTCCTCTGCTCCTGATTCCCAACAACTTGAAAAAAGAAACACTTAGAAATACAATTTTAAGCTTAATTTTCCTTAAACGTGTCCTTTATCATGAGAAAATGCCACAATAACATGTTAAAAACCCCAAAATAACTATTTTTACCTGAGTGGGTCTTAAATATTAGCGAAGAACAAACAGTTAAGAAAACTTTCTTGCTCTGCTTTTCCTTTGTTCATTTGTTTCTTAGATTTTGAATTTTCCCCCCACAGTCTTTATCTGAATGATTGTCTTTAATCGTGAAGATTGTCCTCGATTTTATTTCTTGCAACAAATGCGTAATGCTGCTTAATATCCAACATGTTTTGTTCATCAGATAATTTGAAATTATGGAAACTGAGTGATTTGTCATTTAGTAAATAAAAACTCACAAGGAAACTATTTTTTGAACAAAATGAGTTTTAGTTGTAAATAAAAACCCAAATATACCAAATTATTAACATTGCCGTCTTCATCTATACATTCACACTTTACTAAACACCAAAGGCAGTTAAGGGCTCAGTCCACTAACCGTCAATGAGAACTGGACAGATTAAATGTAACATCACCCTAAGAAAATGGTTTACTCAATGAAGTCACCATTTTTTGCGATATTGATGCCGCCATATTGGAGCCAGACATCATCAGTAAACAATGACAATCTGTCAATCAAACATTATGAACGTTTGAAATGAGACCTCATACTTTAATTGGCCAGTTTATAACTTGAATGAATTGCACTACAGAATAAATATCATGAAAATGAGAAGATTAGCAAGAACATGTTTACAAAGGTATCAGAGCAAGAATGGTTATTCTGACCAATAGAATGAGTAACAGCTGTTTATTTCTCTTGGCTTATTGGAGCCAGCGGGTACTTCCTGTTTGGAACGGGGGGAGGAGTCACTCAGTCCAGTTCTCATATACAGTCAATGGTCTTATCCAAAAATAAAATAGGAGGCAGATCCTGAGGAAGACAAAAGTCCAACCAGGTTGACTGTATTTTTTCTTATGGTGGAGTTTGAAGTGCTAAGAAGGCAAATTACAGAATGATGGACTGGGGTTCCAAAAAGTGCCTCACACTAGGCAGCTCCACCCTTTTCTGCTCCCTACCACCATTCTTTATAATCAACGGAATCGACGCACCGGCACAATCTGCAGAGCGTTTCTGTAGCTCCCGAACAGAGCCGCCTGGCTCCTCAGAAAAGCGCGTGCCACACCATCGCCTGTTGTTGTAGAAACCTTCTTGAGACGACTTTTCAAAGAGGAAACCTGCGAGACAAGACCCGACGGTCAACTCTTTGGATCGTTTGACGCAACTCTCAGCGCCGGACTGCGACGGTTCCTCACCACATCATTGGGCAGGCATTGGAGGTCATCATAAGGGGTTTCTAGTGTATTCGTGTCCACATTTAAGACCACCACATCATCAAGAGCCATCCCTCGAACTTTCTACATGAACAAAGCAAGCACACAGAGAGAGGCGGTCAGAACAAAGCTGCTCTGTGAAGTACAATTTAATTCAACCCTAAAACATCCAGATATTAGACTTGGAGGACGTGATGCCACAAAGAACGGTACATTACAAGAATGTCGCTCATATTTGCTCTGGAGCTCAAACAACTTACCTCCATGAGGCTGGAATGTACCCCAATGAGGTATGGCATTGGAGCACTAAAAAAATAAATCCACAGTTATGATCTTGACAAAGCAGAGCGGTTGCTTCTGGTGACAGAAGTCTATGGAGTAACTATGGTTACAGACTATTGCCGTCTCCAGGATATGAATGAACTCAAACAGCCTGACAGTTGTTGAGTCCCTATTATTAACCTTCATACAAAGTTATACAAGTAAGATCATAAACCATTACTGTATAGTAATGGGAGGAATACCAAGTTAATGGGGCAAAAACAACATTTACCGAATCCTAAGATTTTGGGAGGAAACGTGGACCAGACTTTCTTCACAACGATAAAAAGAAGAGCTTCCCTAGTGTGAATGAGGGCAGCTAACTCACCAGCAGTAGTCCAACAGGTGCTGAGGAAGAACAGGGATGTAAACATGCTGCCAGTGCATTGGCTGCAGCATGGCTGCAGATCCATGGATGCAAGCTGTTAACTGTGGGGAAGTACAGAGAGCACAGAGGTCAGCTCACAGCGCTTCACCTTCTATGGAGAAATTCACTCATATTTTTTTGCAAAAGGAAAGTGACATGAAAAAAGCTGAATATTCTAGAAACACAGAGTAAAAAATACATATATTTACTCTTAATAAAAATCCACAACAGGAACTCCAACTTCAATTATAGGAGACATTTCTGATCATAAACCTGGTAAGACAGTTTTAAGAGTATAGGAGACAGAGAAAACTGAGCATGTTAAAAAGGCAGAAGACATAGACCGGACAGAGCAAAGACACTATCCAAACTTTCCAATCAAATGGAACCACAATTGTGTTGTCTGCACAAACATTGCCAACGCAGTGGCATAAGAGTGAGTTCATGTTCACAGTTGAGTCAAACCAAAGACTATTAAAAAGGACCTCAAGTCTCCCTGCTTGATTCTCAGCATTACGGCGTTGGATTGGAGGGTTAAACATCCAAATGGCTCCCGAGTACAACTGTGTCTGCAGCTCACCGCTCCACCAGAGGATGGGTGTTAGGCGGAGAACAAATTACACTAATGGGACTTTAACTTTAACATTCTGGAGGAGAATCTTCTCCCCCTGTTAGTGGTTTATGCAGAAACAAGATAAAGATCCAAAACACAGCAGCAAGTCTGCCTCAAAACAGCTTTAGAAGAACAGAATGAAGAGGTCTGGAGTCCTGATCTGGACCTGGTTTGGCATCTTCTTAAACGTCTAACGCTCAGCAAAACCTTCTAAAATGGCAAATTACAAAGGTTATGCAAAGAAGAATAATTCAGAACTCTCCCTCCTAAAATATGCAGCACTATTGATCAACGTTACTCAACAGCTGCTGCTGCAATCAATGGAATTGGGGACAACAGTATTTAATCTAGGGTGGGGGCCAGGGTGACCCCTAAAACCGTTATACAATGAATTACTCTAACCACAGTGTGAAGCTTGGGAGGTCTTTCTGCTCTGAAATGTTGCATCTGACTGATTAAGAGTTCAGCTCTAGATCGGTTAAAGTGAACATCAAATAACATTATTATATCTTTTTAAAGCTTCAAAATGAGAAGCTTTGGCCCTTCTTGGTCTTTTGGCCCATTTGCCCACCTTGGTTTCCACAGTAAAAAGTTTTGTTTAAACAAGAGGGCACCACTGTTTAACTTAGGGTCATGTGGGCTTGAAGTTTTGTCTTTTAACGATAAAACACATTAATTTAAAATCTCTGTATGTGATTACATGCATTTTTTTATGATGTTAAAATCTGTGGGAGAATCTGAAAATCTCAGGAAACCCTAGCCTCATTTGCCTTTAGTAAAAAAAAGAAAAAAGAACAGATGTCTTAAACTGTTGTACAAAACAAATGCTTTTAAATAATGCTGAAGGACTCACATTATGTTCAGAAACTTCTTGTCTTTATATTGTATAAATGAAAGAGAGTTTGGAGATTTTCTGTATCATTCCTAACTATAGAATAACAAGTTAAAGGTTGGATGGAAACAGTCTGTTGATTTTAAAATGTCCAGGATACAATAAGGATTCTTACATGGATTCAGGAGGAAATGAGAGCTGAATCTACTTACAGTGCTTAGTTTGCTACAGCAGATCAGGATTCGTCGTTCATACAGCATACTAGCATACAGGTGAAGCATGTTGTTGACATCCACAGCTACGAAATACTCCGTTAGGTTTCTCTGCAAAAAAAAACAAACGTAATCTACGTAATCTAGTTAGTCTATGACAATTTAGGCATTTTTAAATCAATGTATCACATTTAAATGTATAACTTCAGTAATGAAGGCAATAAAAATCACCGATCGGCTTCTCATAAAAGAAACATTTGTGTAAAACATGTTCACAGTTCATTTATTTACAACAAAACCACAACAAACGTACTTTTTAAAGTATACGTATATTTTCCTGTGAGAAAGACATGCTTTCTTAGATTGGACAACCTGCAAAGCTCAGATGTTGATTTTCTGAACTAATCCTGAGGTTTTTTTTAGTGGCTGTGGAACCATTAGCTTCTTTTTCAATGACGGTAAAAACACTCACGTTCTCAGGGATGCTGGGGAGCTCTCTGATATCAGGCACACTGAAGAAAGAATGCTGCAGGAACCAGAAAGTCAGAGATTAACTTGGAAGGATCCAAAACCACTTCACTTCAATGGACTCCGATGACAAGAGGCACCGTGTTCTGTGTGTGGAGACTTCGTGTTTTTCTAGTTTATTTGATTGACATTGGAACGCACCATTCCAAGATGGATGGGATCTCCGGGTTCAGGGACGGGAAGTGTGTGCAGTAAGACCAGAAGCTCCTGCCACTGGCTTTCCTGAAACGTTAACAAATGCCTGAAAATGTTAATACACACCTACACAACCACAAAAACCCGTCAATCCTTTAACCCTGGAGCTTTAGCTCCACTGTTGACGCTCTTTCAATTATCACAACATTTTGTCTGTAATTCCAAAAGACTCTAAAGTGCAGAAAAGCAGTGTTTAGTGTAATTATGTTAACTGCATAAACAGTCAAAGAGTAACAATAGTTCAAAGAACGTATGTGCTTTGGCGTCGCCATCTTCAGTGTTAAAGGTTCAAACATTTTACGTTCCCATCATACACTAACAAACCATTTAGCAACATAACCACCGAGTTAAAAAACACAAACAAACAAAAAAGACCTAATAGCTTGTGCTACGTTCACACCAGTCTCTGAAATGCGCAATCAAGCGACCATAAAGTCTATGTAAGTGCGTGTGTACACGTGTTTCAGAGTTCTACATTCAAAACAAACAGTCATTGAATGCATGTCAAAAGTTTACCCAATTGAACTTTGAGCAATCAGGGACTAGGACTTGGTAAGGAGAAGTGCCAACCATTTAAGAATTGCTCATGAAGGAGAATTTAGAGCTGTGAAAGAAAAAATCCTGGAGCAAGATTTGTGAGAATGGCACCGCTTTGACATTTCTCACCAAGCCTCTTCCAACTGTGAGTAATGCACTAGTCCAGTGTGAACACCAAGCACTAAAAGAATGCCCATTTAACGTGTTCTTGAACGTGCATCACATGCCCAGTGTGTACGTAGCGTTACAGCAGGATTATGATTGGACCTGGTACAGACATCAACCAGACATCTCTGAAAAAACCAAGGTAAAGTGAGACTGACCTGGCCTTTCACGGAGTAATCTGCAAGGATATTGAGCAGCTTGTAGAAGACCTCAAACCAGGGCAGGTAACTGACGGGAAACAAAACAGCAGCTTACCGCACTCCGTAAGTTTGAGTGCACACATCAAAATACAAACAACAACCATGCAAACGAATAAAAGCAAGCCAAATTTAGAGCTGCCTTTAATTATGCATTATTGAATCAGAAAACTTCCTACAATGCATTCTTAAATTAATGAATTGGCTAAATAACTGGAGAACACTGAGAACTGAGCAATAGGTGTTCTGTAAAGAAAACATGTTTGTCCCAGGACAGAAACCCAAACAGAACCTCACCTTAGAATGCAGTAACAGGTGTGTGCACCCGAAGACAGACGACAGAAGCCAAACCTCTGCTTGCTCTCGATATCGGTCAGCACAAATGTGAAGTTCTGGCCGACTTGGCTGACTGTGGGACTGAGAAGTCGAAGAGCAGAAGGAGGCAGACAGATTATAGAAAACTTGAACAATGAACTATTCAGCAAACATAAACTCCCCAGGCTTCAGAAGTGACCTGCTATCTCTATATTTGAAATGTAAATTTAGGAAAAACAAATTCAGGTTTTTCTTGAACTGACAAAAAAGGAAGAGCTTGCACCAAAACCAGTGTCATGTTCAGCTGTAGTGAGCCTCACATGTAACTACTCAGAGCGCCTTAAACTTTACTAAAACTGATGTGTTGTCGAACGTTCTGTTCCTTCTGTGCGCGGTTCTGTCTATATCAGCTAAACGGATAGGTCGATAGTTTACACTTAAAGAAAATGCAGGTCTCTGTTTCTCTTTTGTTTTCCTATTGGTAAACATTTCTTAAATGTATTGTTCAGGACCTGGAAAAGGACATTTTTAGCTGACGAAGGGGATTTAAAGTACCTGTCCCACTCCAATCAGCCAATCCTATAATCAAAGCAGCGCACTAGGTTCTTTAACGTGCTCTGACTCTAACTATGACTAAAAGTCAGGTTCTTCCTGGTCGTTTCTAGAAAACAGTGAAAGACGACAATGGCTCTATAAAAGATGACCACGCCTCTGAACTCAAAGTCAAGATCATTACAGCTTTAACGTCAACAGTTCAGCTCAGTCTGAGTCATGTACGCTAGATGAGTCAAAGCAAACGTAAAAGAAATGACACAAGGACAAATTGTGTGCCAATACCTCTCCATGTTGAACGGGAAGCAGAATTTGGGCACCGTTTGTAGAGTCTCCTGTGGGATAAAGAGGATTTTTTTTATTGCATTTTGAAAGAAAATAAAGTCTGTGATTCAGATGCACGGAACGTTTTATACCAAAGAAGTTCTAAAAAGTAAAGACTCTGATGACAGCTCTCATCTTTGTCTTTCCGGTTTATCTGTTAAGAAAGAAGCTGAACAGTCTGTTCAGACATCATCATAACTTCCTTTTCCATCAACCCAGAATGGATGTAATGAAATGAGGCCAAAAAAAGGTCAAATCCTCCACTAGTCCACCAAAAGGAGCTCAAAGAACCTTCCACTGAACAAGGAAAGTTATTTCAAAGAGCTGCATGGTGTTGTTGTAGCACTCTTGTCTCCCAGGAAGGAGGTCCTGGTCTGAATTCCGGCTGGGACCTTTCTGTGTGCATGTCCTCCTCGTGTAATGAGGGTTTTCTCTGGAAACTCCCGTTTTCTGCCACAGTCCAAAAACACGTTTCATAGGTCCATTGCTGATTCTAAATTGCAGCTAGATGAGCGTATGAGAGTGTGTGTGTGAGTCTGGGGCCCTGCAACAGACTGCTGACCTGATCAGCGTGTACCCTGCCTTTGTCCCACAGTAGCTGGGTTGGCTCCTGTGACCCCGAAAGGGATACAGTTCTAAAGATTGATGAATTGAAGTTATTTCTAAACAGTTTTGAAGTTTTTCAGTAAAAGCATTTTACATTTGAACTTGTAAGGTCCAAAAACTAATCTAAATAACATGTCATTCCGAGAATTTGCACCAGCTATGGTCTGCCATTTGTCTTTTGCGTTCTGTAATCCTCTGGATTATTAAGAAAGGACTCGTGGAGCGTCCATCCTCAGCAGGGACAGTGTGCTGCCAGAGGCCTCCCCTTTCCGGCTCCACTATCCGGCGTCCACATCGGTGTACAGGTCTTAGCTCTTAAACTCCTAAACAGCTGATCACAGTCTTCTTCAGTTTATGGTTGTTTAAAGCAGATCGCTTGCTCAACATTTTTTTTTGTCTCTGAGGCATTTCCCCTTTTTTTAAATTATGCTTGGACTCACAATCCAACAGCATAAACCATAAACTCTGTAAACGATCTTTTTACTTTTATTGGTGTATGCAGAGAAGTCGTGGCTTACTGGTTAGGGACATGGACCTAAACATTAAATATTACATCACTGAAGATCACATTTCTAAAGGTGCGAATAAATAAGTCAGATTTGGTTTTTATTATTGCTCAAGTATCCCTGATTCAGTCGTGTCACAGATTGTGTTTTCTTCAAAATCAAAACACCGGAATGATCATCCATCCTTTTTCAAGACAGGAGTTCAGGAGGACACAGAACCATTCAGGAGGAGTGAGGAGTAGAAAAGTAAAGAACCTGTTCCATGTAGTCCTCTGGGAACTGCTTCAGTACTTCTGGTCCTGTTTGAAGACACACAAAACACATTCTATGGACAACTGACATGTTTTGGTCAACAGTTCCTTCGCAGGTTCATTGATTCTTCTATAAAAATGTTTTTTTCAGTAAAGACCCCCCCCTGCAACAAGCTTCCAACAAGCTCACTCCTGATTGGGGAGAGGGGTTGCCATAGAAATATTGACTGATCCAACATGGTGGCGTCTGAATTGGAGCAAATCATTTTCAATGGGTGACGTCTAGTTCTCACATAAAGTCACAGTCAAAGCCTCATCTAGATTTACCTTAAGAAGCTAATAGAGGATTCGTCTTGTACTTCTGCTTCTGCTACACTAATCTCTCTTTTGTGTTTTCCTCTTAAACTATCTCCCATATCTTATGCCGATAACATCGTAGTTAAGCATAGTTTAAAGATATGTACTCAAGTCAAACAGCACCTTGGATTCCACAAAATATCTCATGTCGCCACTCTATCTTAACCATCTGTTTCCATCATTTACTAAAAAGACTTTTGCCCTGTGGAGAAGTCGTGGTCTAGTTTCAGTAAAGACTTTTACACAGAGGGAACTTTAGCTTCATTTGAATTATTATCTAAAAAGTTGAATTTGCTCAACACTCACTTCTTCAGGTATCTCCAGGCTCGTAACTTTATTTGTCGTCACTTCCCTGACCCTTCCAGTGTCCCAATGGCCACCCTGGTTGATACTTTCATTGGGATTAACCCCTCCCTGAAGGGTACAATATCCAAAATGTATAACCTTTTATTATCTACTCTTGAGCCAACATCTGACCATCTTCGCGTGGCTTGGTCAGAAGAGCTCCATTTCGACATAAATGATGATCAGTGGAGATCTGTGCTTGGACGAATTCACTTCTCAATGGGCATCATTCAATGTATGAGGTGTTTAATCTCTTTGCATGACATAGATCGGTAGCATGGTATATTGTTTGTATAATTATTGTATTTTTTTTCCATTTTTTTTCTTTCTTTGAAATTGTGTTTTTGAATTCTTTCTTTGAAGGGTTTTGTTTTTTTCCTTATATGAAAAATGTCTAAATAAATCATAAATACATTTACTTTAAGAAGCTAATAGTTAAACTTTAGTCAACAGATGTTTAGTTTTACCTATACAACTCAATCACAAAGAAAGTGGTACACTGTAAAAAATAAATGTAAATCATCTGTGAACCATAGAGACTGATGCCAGTGAAAACCAACCATAAAAAGAACATCAGATGTTTCAGGGAGGAAACATATTAGTTCAGCATTTCTTAAGAGACAGAACTGGTTTATTACTCCATGAAATCTCGTGATTTGCACAAATCTGATGTCTAATAAAATCATTTTTGAAGGATGAAATGTGAATAAATGAATTCATAAAGAGTTTTGTTTTTTCCATTGGTGAGAGGTCAGTTCTGACAGTACATTCTTCTTCTTTGAAGTGATGGATCCTCTTGTTAAATCAAATAGAGCTGTTAATGCAGCCACATGTAGTCTCCCCTCTACAGTAGTCTACAGATGAACATGGAGTTTGGAGCTATATCCATCTGTTTTTTCCCCCATTCTTCTAACAAAACAACAGTTTTCCACACGCCTACATTTCATCTGAGCTTTGGAAAACACATCGGTGTTGGTGAATCACGTTAACATTTGATACAAATGGCTTCAGTCTCATGTTATTCACAGAAAAGATTGACTAAAGCTGAGCCCAAGCTGTTATTTCAAGTAGAAGCTCCACAAACAAGTATTAAAATCTTTGGTCTCGACTTCTATTTATAAATCTTCCTCCTCTAAAAATCCATGTGATGAAATCATGAAATGTTGAGTGTAAAGATCATTTGTCTTTCCAAAGTATTATTTTTACTCCATCACTACCATGTTGCTAAATAAACAACATTCTTTTCACAGCTTGTTTTAAATAAAACGTGTGTTCTAAATATGTTCTAAAAAATTTAAGTTCTTTAAAATATGCAACCGTAATTTCAAAGGAAAGGCAGATGTCTCCTAACCAGAGGGTTGATGGTTTGATTCCTGGCTACCCCATCACATGTTGAATTGTCTTTGGGTAAGAGACCGAACCCATAATTGGCTTTAGCGGTCAGTAAAGCAGCATGGCGGCTCTCTGATGCAGTGTAAATGTAAACAGCTGTGCATAAACAGCCATTGGAATTCATTCTGACTAAAACTGAAGCATTATTTTAAATGATATAAATTTAAATAAAATTGATTCAAATAAAACTGCGTGTGTGCTTGATTTGAGCTTTAACAGTGGTGAAGGCTGAATGAGAGGATCGTGTGGTCAGAAAAAGTGGTTAAAGATAAAAGGAAGAAGTTTGTAGAATTGCACTCATAAGCGTTCTTTGGTATTGAGGAAATGCTTCACACAGCCCAGGAGGAAGAGATGACTAACTTTAGTGTTCATGAAACCAGAGGCTAGCTGTATCTTTGTCTGTGAAAAAAACACAAAACATCTCCGATCCAGATGATCCTAACCTTCCTTCTGACTTTAACTCAGTTTATTGCCTGGCTAGAAACTTACTTTACGGTTTTTATACAAAACTCCTAAAAAAGAGGTTGTATATCTCGGATCAGTGATGGTCTTTGACACTCAGAACAAACCAAGGGTCAAAATGAAATAACTTCACAGATGACATGTAGTTTTTGGAGGATAGAATTTAGAGTAAATACTGTTTTTACATAAATTCAGGATTTATGATGGTTACTGGTAAATATTTAAAGTAAGCTTGAATTAAAAAGCAAAAGCAGTATTTTATGCAATGCAATAAAGTTGATCGTGTCTGTAGTTTTTAATTGACTTCTTGGTTCTTCTGTTATCAGACGCGGGTTAAGTTTGACACATACCTGACATGTTTCGACGGACGTCTTCGTCAGAGTCGTGACGTCACACACAACCATCTGTTGACCCCTCTGACGAAGACGTCCGTCGAAACATGTCAGGTATGTGTCAAACTTAACCCGCGTCTGATAACAGAAGAACCAAGAAGTCAGTGTTTTATGCATTTATGGCAATTATTGTTGACTGATTTTTAAAACAATGTTGGAGACAAAGGGATTCAAACATAGGGACGTCAATAGCTCCTTCTAGAAACTAAACAGGATTACAATGAAACTAAATCTAACATCAGTTGAACTCATGAAGTAATGATACCCCTGTCCCACCTTAACCTCAGAAAACCCATAAAACCTGCAACCCTTTTTTGTCTCTTTATAAAATGTTTGATGACAGAAACAAGACGCAAACACGCAAAACCTTTAACATCTGGTAGAAACTGTGCATAGTTTTATATATAAGAGCCCTCAACATCAAAAAACAGATAAACTGGACTTAATGCTGCTGATAGTCTAAGCTACTAACAAACAGGGCTTGTGACGCACGTCCAAGAATGCGGTAAAGGTGCATTCTTGAATGCGCATTTAGCCCACCGTGCTCTCAGTGGAGAAGCAGGGAGGGGCTTCTTCTTTTTCTGCTGTTTACTAGCACGTCTGCCACCTACGGTTGGAAGAGGTTTGGTTTGAAATGCTGAAGCGATGCAAATCTCATGAATCTCGCTCCAGGCTTTTTCTTTCACAGCTCCATTCTGATATATGAAAGACATGGCCTCATAGAATTCCAGCTGGCCACAAACTGCATTTATTTCTCCTCCATTATCAATTTTTAAACGGTTGGGACTTCAGTGAAATAAAGCAGATGATGTCATCCATACGTCACTACCAAATCTGAGCCCCTGATTGGTCAAAGTTCAACCAGATTTAACTTTAACATCAGCTCAATGGCCGCGCATTTGGTACAATGAACACAAGAATGATTGTAGAAATGTTTGTAACTATGAATGAACGTGAGAGTTTTGAACGCAGAAGCCTGAAAAGTGCCTCAATGTGCGTTTATAAAGACTTTTGATTGAAAAACGTGGCTTGACCGCGCTTGCCGAGAGCCGTGTGAATGTAGCTTTGGAGTTTAGTTCATTTCTAAACTCCCAAAGAACTCCTAAAGTCCCACTACGATCATTTTCTTATTTATTTTCAAAGCGTTCCCAGTGGTCCTTTAATTATGATTATGCCGTTTTTAGTAAAAATCTGAAACCTGTGTTGTTTTCTAGGACATATTTTCCGCAGGAGTTCATTAAATATTCACCTCAGAGTTGTTGACATTGAGCAAGACGGCCCCCACTTCCCATCATCTATATGTTTACAGTCATTTCTGCTAGCTTACAGCCCCCGCACCCCCAACGTAACATTAGCAGTGCAACAAAAACGGCGGGCCATGTTGAGCCATCTAGCTGTACATTTTTAATCCAGATACCAGCTCAGACAAGGAAGTCAAAGACGTGCATGGATCTTGTGTGTAAGTGGATGCATCAACAATGGAGCCGAGCAGGGAGCTTTGGCTATTGCCAGCATGCACATTCACTTTTAATAGATTCTACGCAACACCTACAAGCTTTAACTAACAACAATTTTGCGTTTGCTTCTGATTCACAACGACTTGAATAAATAAATATTCAGAAATGCAGTTTTAATCTTTACTTTCTTTATATGTGTCCTCCATGTCCGGAGAATGCCACAAACATGCCACACAAAAACACAATTTTAATTGGAGTGGGTCTTAAGAGTTAGCACAAGTTCTAGCCAAAGGCAGTGCAATGTTGTTTGATCGTCTAATAGGCCATGAAGTGACTGAACCAACATAAGAATCAAAGTTCAAATCCTGCCTTTTGTATGTGGTGAGTTGTTAAATGATGATCATGGAAGACCTTTTGTGACTTTTTCAGCTTGTTTATTCTCTGGTCTACAGCCAGCTGCTCAGAAATGGCCTTTTAGCAGTTGCTGCCTCTGACAGCTGCTCCTTTGACCAATTAGATTTTGGAAGATTTGAAGTGTAATCATTGAGTTGCTTGATAAATAGTGTTTGTTTACCTGCTCTTCTATTGGCCAGAAAACTCCACACTTGCAGAGGTTCTTAAACCAAGGATGTGCACAAGGACTGAGAGCCAGAAGTCAGGCTAAGGCTGTGCAAAATGAAAAACCTGAAGCCAAAAGTGAAAGACCTCAGTTGAGAGGCCGGTCTATCACAGAGGACGGATGGATGAGTCAGAGGCCTGCAAGAACCACTGTGCTCCTGCCTCAAAGATCCACTCCGATCATGTTTGAATCTAGTGTAAAAGCGTTTCCATGGCAGTGATTGTTCTGGTTCCACCTCATGAACTTACCAGAGCTGTGTTTGCCTTGGATGCTTACTTCCATGTACACCTCAAAAGTAGCCTCTGGATTCTCCCTGGAACAGAAGGTTTACAGAAATTAATGACCTTAAAGACGTTTTACACATGAAGGAAGGTAGTAACTTAGAGGTCGCCTGACAATCAGTTACAACATCAAAATGACTAAATGACTCGCTGTCATTACAAAATGCATAACTGGTAGATTGCCCTTAACGACATTTTTCCCTCTTTTGTTTATTAACTAATGAAGTGAAAAGACATTTGTGCTCTGCAATGACTTTAGATCATTTGAAACGGACCTGGTTTTTGTTTTCTCTTTAATTAGATGAAAGTACAATCATAACATCTTAACAGATTAATAACTGATAAAACTGACACTTAAATATTTTGTGATTGTTAGAAAACTGCTAGTGTAAGGATAATAACACTTGAGGGCCCAGCTGGGGACATTTTGCAGTTTCTTCTTCTTCTTCTTCCTCCAGTTTAGAGGGTTCCTAAATTTAAACTGCTTTTTAAAAACCAAGTCTTCTACCAAGACCAACTAAAACATCAGGAAACGAGGAAAAACAGAAGCACGAAGAGACTAAACTACCTCAGGTTTCTATAACTACTTATCTTTGTACATCTTTTGACAGTCAGCAACAAAGAAACGGCTTTAAACACAACAACAACAAAAAACATTTGATTTAGTGTGAAGACGCAGATCTGTCTAAGAGATTACAGTCACAATCATTTCAGCATATATATGCTATCAAACGAGACTTGAAAGTAAAGGTAGAAAATTAGGACTATAATACAATATGAATAATATATCATGGTGACTATTGTCTGATTTATTTAGGGAGAATTGAGTATGTGATGATTGACACTTCCTGTTGCTTTCAAAACTCCAAAGAAAAAACATAGACTGTATAAGAGAACTGGAATGAGTGATGCCACCCATTGAAAACGACCTGCTTCCAATTCCAATGAAATGAAGTCAACTCAGTCAATATTTTTTTGCAATATGGACGCCACCATGTCAGAACCAGACAGCGTCAGTAAGCAGTGATTGGTGTGAGTCAGTCTAAGTCAACATTTCCATGGCTACCACTCTCACCAATCCGGAGTGAGCTTGTTGGAAGTCCACACCCCAAACACTTGAAAGCTGGCTACACAAAATCTGGCCGTGAGACCACCTGCTTTTATTGAAGCAAGACGATTGGTCAGTTTATAACTTGAATACCATATATTACAAAAAAAAAGAAGATTAGCAAGAACATGTTAAAAAAGGGATCAGTGTTCCCAGTGGTCTTTTATTGCGGATTAAGCCGTTTTTAGCCTAAATCAAACAACCTGTGTCATTTTCTAGGACATAGTTTCTGCAGAGCAGCAAAAGTTCATCAGAAATTCACCTCCGAATTGTGGGTGGGACAGCTGGCGCAGAAGTAAGCCTCTACTGATATTCCATCATACCTTGTCCTGCTGGCTTACAGCCCCTCACAACCCCCAACGTAACAGCGGTGCAACAAAATGAATTTTCTTTATATATGTCCTGCCTCATGAGAAAAATGCTCAAAGAACCTGTTAAAACCACCAAAAACACTATTTTCTTTAGAGTGGGTCTGTAAACATGGTATCCTTTAGCAATGTTGGTCTGGGAGATACTCTGCGACAAATACTGCTGTATGACTGCTACTGTGGTTGCCTTGGAAACGCGATGCTACTGTGGTGGGTCTCGAGCGACTTCCGTCTCCTGCGTTTCGTTTACACATGCGCAGAAGAAAAATTAATGAATCGAATAAAGGTGGATACATGCCGGGGAGTATGCTTTTCGAGGAGAAATCTACATGTCTTATCCGATATTCCATAACGGATAACTGCCGTTAATCTGACTATCATGTCATCGAGTTATTCTGTCTGCGTGATACTAGCAAAACTAGATATATTACCTATATCAAAACAGAGATCAAATACATAGCGTCCATGTAAACTGGCTCAGATAACAGTCAGACTGTGTCGGCGCCACCCAAAGTCTCTCCAACAATTTGAATTTCTGTCTGAATGAATGGCAGCGCCGGAAGTTACAGTGTGTTCGGATATGAGATTGTTTGGTCCCGCAAATACAGAACCAGTAATGTTTTGAATCGCAACAAGTCCGGGCCTCTCCTGGCTCTGCCCCATGACCCCCCGGAACAAACAGAACGCCACAGCTGTAAATAAGGCTGTCTAAATTAAAGCGGTTCACTGCCAGTCTTACCTAATCCGGGACCCCATGGTTATCGGTGGCCCGCGTGGCGTTAGTGGGCCCCCGAGCGCTCACGAGTCCGTCCAGAGAGGTTCTGTTGGTGCTAGCCGCCTGTCAAACAGAGTCCAGCGATACCACGGTGCGCCACGAAAACGTCATGCTCTGGCACACGCAAGAACTGTGGTATATTGTGATAGACAGTAATAACCACCGCCACCAATAGATGGTGCTGTCGGCCTGTATATGCCATGAGGGGTTTCAGAGTAAAGTACATGTAAAAGCTCTTGCACCGAAAGCTGTGTCCCTGTCGTCGGTCCTAATTAAGAGACCCGCTGATAGCACCCACGCTAAGGTAACTCGGAGCAACATCATATAAAGTCACAACATGGTGTCAGAAGTGCTAGCTGTCGTGTGAGAGGGAGACTGCAGCCGAGTCACGCAAGTGAGCTAGCTTAAATTAGCATAGTTCACCGTTGCTGAAAACATGGAGCAGTTCAAACCGCCATCGCCGCTGCTGCTCACCGGCAATCTGTCAGAAACTTGGCGCAGGTGGGAACAAAGATTCCAGTTGTACATGACTGCAACAGGTGCGTTGGAAAAAGATGAAAAGGTTAAAATAGCCATTCTTCTTCACACCATCGGCGAGGAAGCTTTAGAAGTGTACAACACACTTGCTATTACCCCAGCCGGAGACGCACTTACGATGGAGGACATTCTGAAAGCATTCAAAGACTACTGTAGCCCACAAAAGAATGTTGTATTTGAGCGCCATCAGTTCTGGTCACACCCAATGATGTCAGGAATATCAGTGGACAGATATGTCACAGAGCTCCGTCAAAAAAGCAAAAATTGTGAGTTTGGAGCTGATGAGGAAGGCATGATCAGGGATAAATTGGTGTTCAGCATAAATGACACAAGACTGAAAGAGAGACTGCTTCGGGAGAATGACCTCACTCTTCGTAAAGCATTAGAAATATGCAGATCAGCAGAGGTGGCCAAAGCACAGATCCAGGTCATGCAGTCAACACCTGTCACCCACGACACAGCAGTGGATACGTTGAAGAAAGCTCAAGGACACAATAAATCAGTACATGGCAAACACAGAACGAGCAGCAACAAGCAAGTGGTTTGCACCAAATGTGGTAATAAGCACGAGCCTCGACAGTGTCCAGCTTATGGAGCAACGTGTCACAAGTGTGGAAAAAATAATCACTTTTCCAAGGTATGCAGAACAAATGCAGAGAAAAAAGGCTACTTCAAGAAAAACATGAACAACATTGAGACTGAAGTTGACTCATTGTACATAGGCATGGTGCGGAGTGATGATGGTGACATAGATGGTAGTTGGAATGAAACTGTGAACATTGAAGGCATGCAAGTTACTTTCAAACTTGACACAGGTGCGGATGCAAATGTACTGCCCAAGTCAGTTTATGCAAAGCTACCTGGTGCTCCTCAATTACAGCCCACAAAGACTGTCCTCATAGCTTTTGGTGGAACCCGCATACACCCAGATGGTGTAGTTTCTCTTGAATGTGAAACAAGGAAGTGTAAAGCTGTGTGTGACTTTCTGGTGTCCAGCCATGCAGATAAGTCGATCCTAGGTGGAAAAGCTTGTGAACAGCTGCACCTGGTGAAACGAATTGGGACAATCGCAGCAGCAAAGTCTCCACAGCCAACCAAACCACCAGCAACCAAGGAAGAGCTCATTGAGAAGTACGCAGAGGTCTTCACAGGCTTGGGTGAGTTTCCTGGAGTTCACCACATACACATAGACCCAAACGTCACACCTGTGATTCATGCATGCAGAAATGTTCCACTGTCCATAATGGAGCCACTGAAAAAGACACTGAAAGACTTACAAGACAGAAATGTTATAAAGCCAGTCAAGGAGCCCACAGATTGGGTAAATAGTCTGGTTGCAACACAGAAAAAGAATGGAACACTAAGGGTGTGTTTGGACCCTTGTGACCTTAACCAAGCAGTAAAACGCCAGCACTATTCTATCCCCACACATGAGGATGTTCGTAGTAAACTGGCAGGAAAATCAATCTTCACCATTCTGGATGAAAAAGATGGTTACTGGCAGATCAAACTGGACGAGCCATCTTCTAAGCTCTGCACATTTAACACACCTTGGGGCCGGTTTCGTTTCCTCCGGCTCCCATTTGGCATTAAGTCTGCCAGTGAGGTTTTTCAACAAAAGAACTGTGAGACTTTTGGTGACATCCCTGGTGTATTTATCATCGCAGATGACATGATCATAGCAGCAACTTCAGAGCGCGAGCATGATGAAATCCTGCAAAAGGTAATGGAGAGAGCGAAAACAGCAAATGTGAAGTTTAACAAGGACAAAATTCAATTCAAAGTAGACACAGTGAAATACATGGGTCACATCATAACTGCAGCAGGCCAGAAAGCAGACGACACAAAGATTAAAGCCATTATTGACATGCCAACTCCAGAGGATAAACAAAGTCTCCAGCGTCTTCTGGGAATGGTAAAATTCTTGGCACAGTACATCCCAAATGAAGCGTCGGTTACTGCACCTTTGAGGCAGTTACTAAAGAAGGACACTGTGTGGCAGTGGCAACCACACCACACAGCTGCGTTAAGCACACTGAAGACGGCGCTAACTCAAGCTCCAGTTCTGAGATTCTATGACCAAACTAAATCCTTGACTCTACAAGCAGACTCTTCAAAAGATGGACTGGGTGCTTGCCTGCTACAGGATGGACAACCTGTATGTTATGCGTCACGAGCACTCACGGACACAGAAAAGAGATACGCCCAAATTGAAAAAGAGCTGCTTGCCATTGTGTTTGCTACCAAAAGATTCCACCAGTATGTCTATGGAAGACCAGTGACTGTGCAGTCTGATCACAAGCCTCTTGAAGCGATCATGCGCAAACCGCTGTCCAAAGCACCAGCCAGATTGCAAGGAATGCTGTTACAGCTGCAAAGGTATGAACTCACTGTCACATACACGCCCGGCAAACACATGTTCATAGCCGATGCCCTCTCTCGTGCTACAGCAACCAGTGACAATGACTCCACAAGTGAAAATGGCTGTGATGAGAGAGTTGTGTATGCATTAGAGGCTACAGAGGCACTGAGTGAAGACACACTCAATAGACTGAGAACAGCAGTTGCAACAGACAGTGAACTACAAGCTGTGTGTGAAAAACACATTCATGGGTGGCCAACTAAACGTAAAAGTTTAGACAGAGCACTATATTGCTATTGGCCCATGCGACACAACATCAGCATTCACAAAGGCATAGTCATGGTAGGAGACAAGATCGTGATACCACAGAACTTCCGACAAACTATCCTGGAAAAACTGCACATGGCTCATCAAGGTATACAGCGCACGAAAGCTAAAGCAAGAAAAGTGCTATACTGGCCTGGTATGTCCATTGATATAGAGACTATGATTCAAAAATGTGAACAGTGCCAGCAAATGCAACCAAAGAATCAGGCGGAGCCACTTGTTCCACACATGATTCCGGAGCTGCCGTGGATGAAAATTGGAGCAGATATTTTCGAGCTGGAGGGTCAGCCGTATCTGCTGTTAATTGATTACCTGACCAAATACCCGGAGGTTCTCAACTTACCAGACAAAACAGCTTACTCTGTCATTCAAAAGATGAAGTCAGTGTTTGCAAGACACGGGATTCCCAAAGAAATAGTGAGCGACCATGTCCCATTTGCCAGCTATGAGATGAAATCATTCGCAGATGCTTGGGAGATTAAGCTCACTCATTCCAGCCCTGGTTTTCCCTCTTCAAACGGAATGGCGGAGCGAGCCATTAAGACTGTCAAACATGCACTAAAGAAAGCAATCCAGACCGGCACTGATCCACATCTAGTGATGTTATCACTGAGAAACACTCCAGTTACTGGATTGAACTTGTCACCCGCACAAATGTTGATGGGACGAGTCCTGCGCAGCACCCTGCCATGTTCTAGTAATGTGTTGAGACAGTCAACTCCACAAAACGTGCCAGAAAAACTACGAGACATGCAATCAAAGCAAAAGTTGAACTTTGACAAGCGTGCAAGACCACTACCTGTTCTATCTCCTGGTGACACTGTGCATATGCAAACCCGCCGCGGTTGGGAGCCAGCAGTCATCGTTCATCAAAGAGAGGAACCACGCTCCTACACCGTGCGAACACCATCAGGTAATACTCTCAGGAGGAACAGAAGGCATCTGAGGAAAACACACTCAAGTTTGTTTAAGGACACAACTCTGAATTTGGACTCGGATGGACTATTATCTCAAAACCCAGAGTCAGTTGATCCACCAGCATGTGATTCCCCACAGAAATCATCTTCAGAGAGTATGGAAAACACAGCACCGTACTTCACACGCAGTGGTCGAGCAGTCATACGTCCTGCCAGATACAGAGACTAGTTAATGTGACAGTTTTGTGTTCATACTGTTGCTTTGATTTGTTTAATGGTTACGTAAAAGAAAAGAGTATGTTCGTTTTAAAACATTTTAAGAAATAAGTTAAATGTTTGTATGTCGAAGTTTCAGACTACTGCACTAAGATGCACATTGTTAAATGTAAGGTTGTTTACAATCTGAATTTGCCTAGCCATTATGTTAAGAGCATAAGACCGTCTAATGTTCAAATTATTTAGAGGGTGCTTTTGTGTTTAAACAACTGTTGAAGATGTTATGACTAACATGTCTTGGGAAAAGAGGGATGTGGTATATTGTGATAGACAGTAATAACCACCGCCACCAATAGATGGTGCTGTCGGCCTGTATATGCCATGAGGGGTTTCAGAGTAAAGTACATGTAAAAGCTCTTGCACCGAAAGCTGTGTCCCTGTCGTCGGTCCTAATTAAGAGACCCGCTGATAGCACCCACGCTAAGGTAACTCGGAGCAACATCATATAAAGTCACAACAAGAACTTTGGTAGTTGTAGTTCTTTAGGAGATGTAGATTTATATACGACTGCAGCAATAAAACTATTTAAACTACATGTCCCACAATACATTGCGGTAAAAACAACTGTCTGGTCACGTGAAGATGCAGCGGTCAGTATGATAGACGAAATTACCGTTACTTTTGGTAATGAACATACTGACAGCCTACAAATAATTTTTATCAACCAATTTATTAATTTAATTATCATTTAAGCCTTTTCCATGACTACTTTACTTTTTCATTCCTTAATGTGTTATATTTGGAACAGTTATATTTGAGATGTTTACAAGGTAACATTTCTTCTCAAATTATAGGAAATCAATATATTAAATTTGTCCACAAAGAAAGATATATACATATTTGTATACAAAAATAGTGACAAAGAACCACAGTACCTGTCTTGCTATCTAAAATGTGCTCTAAAATGCAACAAATAAAGCTCTTTAAAGCCACTAAAGTCACAAGCCAGCCATCTGTGGTGATGGAACTGATCTTTACTTTCCACAACCTTTCACATCATTTTCAAAATGTTGAAACTCGTGTTTTTCCATCACAGATGCACTGTCAGTTCCATCACAAACAGAATTATTTGGCTTCATTTCTATATCCAGATGAAAATATTAAAGCTGACAAGAAGAGACAGACTCACAAGTGAGAAGTAAAAGGTCGCAATTTTATTGACTGCAGAAAGATAATTTTATGGTAAAAAAGAAACAGAAGCATAGGTAAAGTAAGATTTTACTGCTATTTGGTTTGACTCTAATCAAATATTTGACTAGAGGTATGTCATGTTACTGCTCATTGTCTTTTGCATTCAAACAACGGCTGAGGGGTTGATTGTGCTGCAGAAAAGAAACTGTGAAACCTCTAATATGAAAAAAACACACATCATCCATGACCTGGAAGACACAAAACACGCTGTTTAATGCAGTAGTTTGATGAAATCTGTGACACGGGTTCATTTGACCTGTCCAGCGTGTACCCTGTCTTCGTCCAAAAGTAGCCGGGACAGGCTCCAGAAACCCTGCAGGGAAAGAAAGGGAAACAGCGAGTTAACAAAATGGTAAGAATGGAAGTTCAGGACGAGAAGAGATAAGATAAGACTATAACGCTCGGATCGATCCTCCATGTTGGATTTGGACGGCAAAATCCCATTGATCCACATATATGTCACATGCCCAAAGCTGAGTCCCTGATTGGTTGGCGTGATGCATCAACCTTGTCAAAGTTGACACGGGAATTGCCTTCGGTGTGAACGCAGCATTAGAATCCTAATCTGATGCAGAACATTTGAGTAAACATCTAAAATAAGGTAAATACAAATAAACCAACTGGAGAATCAGTCAATGAAGAAGAATGAAAAAAAAGAAATTCTAAATGCTCGCCATCACTTTCATTATTCATTTTAGAGGACTTTTTCATCTGGTCATTCTTGTACATGTTTCTTCAGACTTCAACCAGACTGGGGCTTATATAATTCCCATTTTAGTAATCCCACTGAAAGTCCATTCATTTACAGAGGAGAAATTAAATGTGGCCTCAAGGAAACTCCTTCCTTCTGCCCAAGTTGTTTGCTTGATGTAACTTTGCCTTTGGACGTTTTTTGTTCCTCTCTCTGGTTCTGGTTTTGTTCTTCTCCCCAACAAAGTGCCTCAAAATTGACAAATTAGTTTCAAATAATGCAACCATGTCTATATTTTCTAGAATATTTATTTTTTGCTGTCCAGTTGAAGCTTTCACAGAAGTATCTGCCACACGGTGGACGTTTTTTTGTGGGCCTCCTGCTCAAACTAAAGTGTCATTTTCTGCTACGCTTTACAGCAACGACATGCTGTAATTCATTCATGCAGACTTTTACTAGGTTATTTCTCTTCAATATTACGATTTAACTGGAAAGATGCTGATCATAACAGTGAGAGTAAACTATATGTTCGATCCCTGATTGAGACGGAACACCCAATTTCAATCAAGTCTGAAACCACGTGATCAGATCCGGTTTCCAATCACGTGATCAGATCAGGACACCAGTGATGGACTTACTATTAGGCAAAGGTAGGCGATTGTCTGGGACCCCAACACTTGAGGGACCTTGAGCTGAATACTCAAAATATTTCAAATAAAATTCCCATGCCTTTTCGTTACTCTGTCATTAAAAAGACAGACCACCAAAATCGCAGTAAATTCATCCTCCCCTGTTCCTGTGTAGCAATGGACTATTCCATTAACCTTGTGCTATCTTAGATGACCCCCCCCTTACATTGACGTGTTCTCCCTACCATGAAAAAGGTGGATAAAGGTGGAAAGATTTCATGTAATCCACGGACACCAGTGAAGATCACAAATCATTGAAGAAAAAAGGTTCAGAGCACTGTCTAGTGGGTCTAGATGACCCAACTCCCAATGTTAAAGTGCGTCGGATAGCACAAGGGTTACAAGCAAAAGCGTTTAGGGAGCAGAGAGGCTCTAACAAGATTTTTTTTTAAAGCGGTAAAATGACGCATAGTTATCCGAGTGACTGAAAAAAGAGAAGGCAGGGATACAGCAAGACATTTCTGTTGCAACACTTGTACAGGAAGACAAAACAGGTAAAAGAACAGAATCAACACAAAATAAAGAAACTGAAGAATGAGAAAAAAGGACAGAAAAGGAGAAGAAAAGCAAAGGGTGGTGAAGGTTTTATTTTTATTGAAACCACTCCACAGTGAACTGGTTTGATCAATCATTTGTTTTTAGTAAATCCTGACAAATTAAAGAAAAGACAGAAGCTCATCATTTGTTCCTACTAGGAAGTGAGGGATTAACCCATTAGTGCATTCATTCATTTCTAATTAAAAACAATTTATATAAAATACATTTAACATTTAAATGTGATTTAATTTTTTCGAAGCAAATCAAAACACCTTGATGCTGTCTAGAACTAACAGATGTTTTACCCTATAAGGATTTAACAAAAAGAATATGAATATAAATGCTGCAAAGGGTCCCATATTATTGACACACACATTATATATTATTATTATAACACACACATTTGAACACAAACATACTAACAGGCACAGACACTAAGAAAAACACTAAAATACACACAAAACTCAAACAAACATACATATTTAGTGTGTAATGATTAATAGATTAATCAATAATTCGATTTCTATTCCTACCATCCAACCAGATCAATTTGTCCGAGGCAAAATTTTCATTAAATCGACCTATATCACTGTAAAATCTTTTCAAAGTAAAATAAATTCATTTTATCAATATTGGTAATTGCCGTTTATTGAAACAAAGATTTATTTTACTATGATGTAAAAACAACCAAGTACCATCAAAGTGGACAACAGACGTGATGAAAGCGAAAACTGACCACAGTCCATCATTCCAGTCCAATGTGTGGAAACACTTTGAATGTCATGTGACCATCCAGTGTGCTAGAATGTTCTAATAATGTTTCCTTTGGATTCTTTGGATGTGGTAAAACAACTGAACTCTAGGAAACTATAATGTGAATGGGTTTATCATCAATTCTGGTTTACTTGTGTGATTATACACATATTTAATTTACACTTGAAAGTTATCCATTGCATCTGGAAAACGTCACCTTCATTGAACCAGGAATTATCTCGGAGTCACACTGGTTGAGGTTTTGGCTGAAGATGTTCTGGATCCATTTTAGGTCAGTGAATCGGATCATTTGAAATGAACCAAAGTTTTGAATCGAATCAGCAACCAAAGGCTGTGATAGAAATGGAATTGTTGGTGAAAGGAATGGTTACATCCCTGTAATAACTCACGCACGCACACGCCCCTTTTGCTCGGTTCGTACAGAAACTCCCCACGTGGGAGGAATCCGTCCTGGAAACATGTGGCATCTGCGGTACCTGCTCAGGTACGTTGGGGGGGTTGTTTCTAACCCAATGCTGCCACGCCGCGGGAACCCACGAGCTGCGAAAAAAGGTTGTCACGTGTTCTGAATCTGAACGGCAGAGAAATCAACCGCGCGTGGCGGCAGCAGCTGAACAGCAGCAGGAGGAGGAGGTTCTGGGGAATAAATGAGCGGACCAAGAGCGACGGAACACGAAATGAGAGCGGCCGCAGATCCAAATTCTTCCTGAGGTAGGGCTTCAGACGCACTCTTTGCGTGACGTGTTTGCTGAACTACTCTGCGTTTGGACGGCGAGCTGACCGTGAGTTTCCACGCGTGTGGCTCTGAGACGCCTCGCGCTCATTTGCTCGTTCCGGAGACCCAGAACTCTCGGTTCGGGGCGTCAACCACCATGTAGAAACGACGTTTGTGACAGGACCGGGGACGGAAAGACCAGCAAGAAGTCCCCCCATCTGCTGCAAATGTATGGAAAGCTGGATGTGTCAAAACCGGTGAATAAAAAAAAAAAAAAAATCAAGACAGTGTCCATCCGTACATCATGTTCAGAATTCGTGGGGCCAGCCCTGACCTTTTTTCTCGGCCCCAAGTCTTAAGGTTAGTATTATGGTTGGGGTTTCGGGTTAAACCACCAAATAGTTCCTGAGCGCGGCTGTGTTTCTGCAGCTCAGCGTCCTCCAGGGGACGGATCAAATGATGCAGAAAAAACATTTCTCACAGCTACTGTGTGACAGATAAGTTTCATTTTAAATATGTGCGGCCAACAACCTTGGATGCACTTAAAATACATGCGGGCAAATGCAGCAGTGCACATCTTGGCTGCACGAATTAATGAAGATGATTTTCCATCGCTGTTTGTGCTGGGCGGTCGCACTTGAGAAAAACATCAGCCTTGAATCAAATATTCTAAATGCGTTAAACTATAGCAGACCAGTATACGGTAAATCAAAACATGGCTGTCTATGAATGAAAATGGACAAAAAAAATGCATCTTGTTGGTATAAGCTACATGTGAGGTTTATTTATTTTTTATTTTCACTAATCTTTTTTACGTACAGTAAGCTAAAGTGTCAATTTATACAGATTTTGTTATATAACAAGTATTTAACAGGTTTGATCTGAAATGATCTACGCTAACTAACTGACACCGCTGCACGTTAGCCACGTTAGTTTTTTTTACAATAACACCCAGCCTTTTTTGCAAGTCCTAAAAAACATAGTGACATTTTGACAGAGCGCCATATAGCTCTCAAAATCACTTAGATATCAGTAAACATATCCAGAATTATACCATGGTCCGGTAGGGTTGTGCGATATCATCGTCCATCGTGATGGGTGACTGACATCCCGATGGAGAGACCACCATCGTGATGCCACGCCCCCGCCACGTTGCGCGTCGACACCATAAGCCGCGGTTACATGTACAAAATATCTTGATGGGATCAATGGTCGGATTAGAATCCAACCGTGTACATGGTTCCAGAAAAATGTTTTTAGAATATAAAAACGTTCACTAAGGTCACACTTTCCGTCGGAATAAATCATTCGCACATGCGCAGTAGGGTTTGAAAAACGGAAGGATATAAACTCCGCCGAGCGGCTTTTTTTTTTTTCAAACTTTATTGTATGTAACAATTCAATACAAAACAATGTTAAACAGCGCCGAGCGGCTATATACATTGACATGTCAGCTCGGTAAAATACGAGATGATCTTCTAAACGTGCTTTTAATAATGTTACGGTTATTATGAAACACCTGTTCGCTCATCATTTGAATTTTAATCCGTGTGGTCAGTGCTTTTTCTGAACGAAGCCAGGATTAGTATGCTAACACGGGCTAACAACATTAGCTTTGGATGGTGCTGCTTGCTGGCTGCACGTAAACATGTAAGAATAACATCAGCCTTTATTTAGTCGGGACACGACTGGAAACACAAATCCACGTGATTGTTTGAATGTTTTCTAAGGACTGAGCGACATTTCTGCTTTGATGCTCAAACCGCTGTGTGTGCTGACGATCCGAGCTGTGCTCAGACACACTTTTAGACCCGGTTCTGAGTTCGGTTGCTTGTACCCCTAGAGCTGCGGGACGGATCGCAGTCTTAAATCTCCCACACATACCGCTCATGTACCCCCCCCCCCCCCCCCTTCCCATCAAACACAAAGCTTTAAGTCCGCACTCCCCCGGAAGTGCGGGAGCGGACTACTTCTCTTCTATTTTGTTTGTTACTTTTTTTGTTAAAGTCACTTCCCTCAGTTTATACTGGATCATCGCGGATTGGGAAATAAACATCGTCAACGGCCAATTTAAGGGACATCGCCCAACCCTATGGTCCGGGTGAATACTCGATTCTGATTGGCTGCTGGGTTTGCAGTAAGAGGGATAACGCACAGTGATGTCCGCACGCCCCAGAAAGAAGTTCCTATCTTAAATCTTCTTTATCACTGCACGGCTTCTTTAAAACAACCTTTAGCTTCATCATCTGGACAAAAACAAGCGGGAAGAGGAGAACTTTGTCTCTGAGCTAGGCCTGCACGATATGAGAAAAATCTGCGATATGCGATATCAGTGTTTGAAACGGCGATGACGGTATGACTTGCGATAAATGGACAAATAGCAAAGCAAAAATACAAATGCGTTTCCATTTCACTGTGATAGTTTTATTTAAATAATTCAACAAAACTTAAAGTGCAAATAATTTCTAAAAGAAGACAAATATTTAACAGTACTTTCCAAAACTAAGATGAATGATTAAGAGGAAATAAAGATGCCCTTTTTTCTTCAAAAAGAAGGAAAAAGTAAGAACTTTAGTTCTGGCCAAAACTTAGATGAACAAAGAAGAAAAAGATAAGAGGCCCAAAAACACACATGTGACATACTGATAACAATAAAGAACACTATCAGTATGTTTCACTAAGGCAAGTTCTTTGGAAGGAAAACCAACATGTTTACTTTTGATGGTTTCAAACATGTTTGCTGACATGTTACTATGTTTCCTGATGTACTGAAAAGTCTCTCTGATGGTGAGCTGCTTGCAGGATGCAGAGGTACTTCCTTGCAATCTTGCTCAGCTGTGGGAATTTAATTTGGTGGAGTTTCCACCATGCTAAGGGGTCTTCTTCACTGTCTAGGGGTGCAGACAGCATGTAGCTATTAAGCTCAGCTTCTACAGCTTGTGACAGTTGCGCAACAGATGAGCTGAGTGGGCTTGTCTTAAAGAACCCCCCCCAGTGACTTTTTTGCCTTTTTCAGCGGAGCACTGGGTGGATCATTGGTCTGGGCTTCTGCATCCGTGGAGGTTCTCTCCTAGAACGAAAAACAAAATGTGAGAAAAAAAACTTTTGGACAAAATAAACATTTCTTGAGAAAAAAAAAGGAATGTGTGAAAAACTTTTTGTGCCATTGCTTCCATTTCTGACACCACCCTGGTCTTAATGTTCCAGACTTGATCAGTGCTGATATAGTTGGCTTTGAATCTGGGATCCATGAAACCCACCATGTCCAGAAGTTCTTGGGTAGCTGGATTTTCACATTTTGTAATCAAATAGTCAAAGATTTTTTTCTTGATTGATTTTGTCAAATCTCTGTCCACTTCCTTCTCTGCGAGCACGGATGTCTTCATCAGATAGAGGACTGGTTTCACATATGAAACACTAACATAATTTCACCTGACAGTGCATCTGTAAAGTCTTGCAGGGGGTGTAATGCGTGAGAAACTGCACAGTAAAACTCAAATATGGTTCAGTCGTGCGGCTTGACCACTGGTCTGTGGTCCTTGCAAAAAATCCAGCCTGGCTCAATTTCAGCGTAACTGTCCAGCGGCACGTCTCGTACATTTGTGGAATGGCTAATTGTGAAAACTAATTACATGACGGGATTTGAAATCTCCAGTCCATTTTGTTTATTAAATTGACAAAGCCCTGTCGGCTCACTGTATTTATGGGCATCATGTCCTTTGCCAAAAAGTGTGAAATTGCCTCTGTTATTTCTTTGTGACACTTGGAGATTTTTCACAAGGGGACCTACTTGCACCCACTTGTATTGAAGGTGATGATGGAGATTGCTGGTGTTTCCTCGGTTGGTTGCCACAGGTGTTTCGGCATGCTTTGCATTGTACCTGTGTTTGGAGAATGTCGTCTGTCCTGAAACCAAAGTATCTCCAAATAACTGACATGCTTTTTTTTTCCGCCATGAGAACATCCTCTGAGGTGTTGTTTTCAGCCATTGCAGGTCTTGTTTGGTCACATGTCTGTAAAAAAAAATTTTTTTTCTCATACTATAGGGCTCCAGTTAATTGGTCAATGGCACGAAGAGCTTTATTTGATTCGTTACTTCAAACTACAAAGAGATTGTTTAGCATTTGTGTAACCATATTAAGAGAACACTTATTGCCATTTATGCTTCCTCTTGTGGTATGCATACCGCATTGGCACCGATACCGCGATGGCGATGAATTTGCGGTTAATCGTGCAGGCCTACTCTGAACTGATGCTTTATTTAACCCATCGTATCGATCAGCAAATATATTGCTTTCCTTTACTGCTGCAGTCGGGATTAGAGGTCAGTGCGGCGCATTGGCACTGTTTTTGAAGGAAATTACCCTTTTAGAGAAGCAATTAAGTGTGTAAAATGTGGTGTTTGTTTTTTACTGGCAGGTGGGTGGATCTTTAGGTGGAGTGTTTTCTCTTTACCGTGACCAGACAGAAAGGCTTTACTTTTAGAATTCAGATGTCCCCCGTGCATAGTTCATATGTCGACATTCAGAAACTCTTGGGGTAACATTTATTGCAAAACGTTTTTCTCGATGTAGAAAGCATTTTCGCCTGACATGGACAGAGATTTGCATCTGTGTCCAGAGAATAGTGTTTGCTCAAAATATGTAGAATAAGACAACAAAATAAGGCATGTGCCAGACTTTAAAATTATACGTGCCCCTTTGCATATGTGACTTTGTGTGTGATTTTGTCATGCATGTTTGACACAGCACACAAAGCAACATGTTTACCTCCATAAGGCCTAGCCTGGATTTGAACTATTAACTTCCTACTGTGAGGTAAAGGTGTTGACCTCCACACATGCAGCACCTGACAAGAATAAAAACAGTCATATTGTCATGACATGCTAGGCGAGGCAGACCCAGGCGCCGGAACCCGGAAGGAAAACATAGGTGATTAAGATGATGAGTAATTGTTTTAATATTATTGTGAGTTGCTTGAGATCTTGGCGTGGCTGGAGAGCAACAGGTGATGTCGCTGGAGGTAGCTATGGCTCGTGGCGTGGCTGGAGGTCAGAGTTGGCTCGTGGCGTGGCTTGGGGGTTCTTTGAATTCTGTGAGGTTCCCCGGTTTGGGTAAACAGGAGACTCAGGTGTCCACTCATGATATGAAAGTCCTGAAGGCAAGGCATAAAAAACGTTAGACGAGAACTAGAACACATGGACTAGAGAACACATGGACTAGAGAACACATGCACTAGAAAACACATGCACTAGAAAACACATGCACTAGAAAACACATGCACTAGAAAACACATGCACTAGAAAACACATGCACTAGAAAACACATGCACTAGAAAACACATGCACTAGAAAACACATGCACTAGAAAACACATGCACTAGAAAACACATGCACTAGAAAACACATGCACTAGAAAACACATGCACTAGAAAACATGAGATCAGACTATGCACCATCTGGGGCAACGAACTGGCGATGAAAGCTGGTTCTGGATCTCCTTATGAAGGTCTGGTGGGTGATGAGGTGAGTGGACACAGCTGAGATGAATCAGGAGCCAAGCAGAGAGGGAAGGGGGAGGAGAGCTGACAGAGGCACCATGACCCATATTTAATGTCTCTATTTTTAAAAACACTTACTTAAACAACTTATTTATCATATTAATCACAATAACAAATAGTGAAATTTGTTTTTCAACAGACATATGTATTTAGCTGCTTTGCACACTACTTGGCTATGTTTAAACTAATAAACATATACGATTTTAGCTTAGGTTAATTGACTGAAGAAATGCTGGCATGATTTCAACATAGCTGAGTGATTTTAGAGCTTCCTTTTCTTTCTGTCTGCCGTTTTGTCATCACAGGAAGCTTTTGCAACACCATCTTTAGCTCTGTCACTTTTTGAGCTGAGCAGTACACTGGCATCATGTCTAAACTTGAAAGTAATTGCAATATGACTTTGAAATACGATGTATTTGTTTATTTAATAGGGTGCACGAGTGCCCAGCGGTGCAAAAAGTGACAGGATCCTGTTGGAATGTAAACAGGCCTGAGTTGGCTGCACAATCTGCAGCAGTGTCTTATCCATGTTTGCAGGCTTTTAGTGTGTACTGTGTGGTCTGTGGGTGTGATCCACGTTGTGCATGAAGCAATGGCTGCAGAGTCCTGGCTGCACGGTGGTGTAGCAATGAGCACTTTCACCTTTCTGTGAGATGTTCCTGGTTCAAATTCCAGCAGGATTCCCTTCTAATTAGAGTTTGCATGGCCTCTTTATGCACGTGTGGGCTTTCTGTTTCCTTTCACAGTCCAAAAACATTATTCATAGGTTTAATCTTTTTCAATCATAATCATGCCAAGTTTGTGAATGTGGACGTTAGTCACTGTCTGTCTCTGTGTGGCCTGTTGATGGACTGACGAAGCATCCAGAGTCTACCCTCCTCTCACCCATTAATAGCTGAGATAGGCTCCAGCAACCCTTGACCCCAAAAGAGATAAAGTGGGTTTAGAAGATGAACGAATGGCATCGCTGTTTTTGAGAAGCTCTGCTGTCCAGGATTTGGAAAGTTTTACTCCTAAGATGTAGGAATCACATTCAGATCACTGCTTTGTTCATTGGTATTGCATAGATCCGTCTGCTGACTAACTCTAGGTCAGCTATGAGAAGGTTTTATGAAATTATATGCAGGAAGATAACTGTCAATAAGAAACCTATGCATAAATAAAAAATTGTGCACAAATTGTTACTTAAAATAAAAACTTAAAATAAAAAATATGTCCAAAACATTTAGTTTTACATTTGACATGTCCATTTTAATACGACTCTTGCTTTCCTTGAATACGAAAACTGTCAAAATACGTCACAGGACAGGGATATACATCGAGTCCCGAAACATTGGTTCAACTGAACGAGCATACGATCTGAGCCTCATTTATTAAACCAAAACAGAATTCAACTTTTTAGAACGCCATTGATCTCCTAGAAGGGAAATGATCTCGTTACCATAGCTTAGCTCTGTTGAATAAAAAAACCCAACAGATTATAACAGCACTGCCGTGCCGGATTTGTTGTTGCCAGGCGAAAACAGCTGATCGTATAAACAATGCATCGGACCCGGAAGTGGTGGGGAAAACGAGCAGCAGACATCCCTCTTATTAGTTGGATAGAGTGGGTCAAGAAAAGGGATGGAAAATAACAAAATCAGAAAGCTAACTTGGAGCCAAAGAAGGATAACTGGTGGATAGTTAAAAAGAAAGCAAGAAAGAAAGTTTGGCATTTTGATCCTTCTGGCGTTTCTTTCTTTCTTTGTTTAATCTTTTTCACTGCAGCAACGGTCGGCTGCCAGTAAGCTTTCTTTCGCTCCCAGTTAGCTTAGCTGTTTTTGTTTCGTTATCCTCCTTGTATGACAAACATGTACTTTTTTCTTTTTCACATCTAATGAGTAGAGTGGCATGTCCGCTACCGCTTTGTGGGCAGTATTCCTGTATGTATCCCCTGGTGCATTGTTTACGCTAAAATTTAAAGAGGTCCAGTTTGAAAAATATTCTTGAAGTTAGGGTCTGGAAAAAAATTATGTCTTAATATTCAGTGTGATATATTTTTAAGTAGCCGATGATCTGCATGTAATTAAGTTCCAACTCTCACTTCAAATTGATTCAGTACAATTTAAAACTTTTTGACAGTATTTAATGTCACATCAAGTAAAACACATGGAACTGTGCGCCACACTCAAACGCACAACAGGAACACTACCAGGACAACTGCCGACATCATCAAGAAAACTATATAACAGGAGGATCTATGAGTCCTCATTAGCTTCTTCCACAAACCAAACAAGAATAAACATTTGAACAAATGTTTGAAGTTTTTCAGTCCATCAGGGTTTCCTTTCAAAGCTGGAATATTCCTGCTGAATTCAGCCTTTCTGTAGGAAACATTCCTAAATGTCTCTTTTACAAGTTTCCTCAGTTCAGAAACATCTTCAGCAGCTCGGCATCGTTGTTTGATTGAATTTTCATTCTCTGCCAAATATTTGAAGCTGGTTTAAACTGAAGACTTTGTGATGAAGATTTTCCCTTCATGTCAAAGTGGAGGCTCCAATTTTTAAGGTGTGGTGGATAAATAAAGTAAAATAAAACCATGGTAAAACTTGTATTTCAAAAAACAACATAACTATTAATCCATGGTGTCTGTATCTTTTTTATTGTGAGATTATATGAAACATTGGAGAGTCAGTCGCTGCATATTATGCAGATTGACTTGGTTGGTGGAAACAACTGTCTCCATAAATCCATTCGTCGAGGAAGACTCCTGGTTTTGTCTGTAAACAACAGATTTATCTTTCTTTTGAAGTTAAAGGTTCTTCTTCAGTTTCCTCACTGGCTCATTTCTTCCCAAAGAAACTTTCCAAACACGTCTTTTTGTGTGGCTTTTGTTAACTTTTGGCTTTGGGGTCATAACTTAGCTAGCAATAGCAGCCGCTTTATGTCACGTGACGCGCGAGACAGGCGGATGTGGTAAAAAGAATCCGGTAGTTTTCCAAAATAAAAATTTCCTTCTAAATCAGAAAATAGAAAAACAGAAAGACTCAAAGTTAGCAAATGCATTTTATTCCTGTCTGCGGCCCGGTACCAAGCGGCCCTCGGACTGCGGACCGGTACTGGTTTGCACCCTAAGGGTTGGGGATCTTTTGATTTAATGGGAAGAGGCAGCACGTCGAAAAACGACAAGTTGGGGACACCCAAAAAGTCATGCGGAGGGGCCCCCGAAAATACATCCGGATGTGATGAGTTCGGAGTGAGAATGTGTTGGTTGCAACGACAGCGGCACCATTCAAAATAGAGGCAGCCACTGTATTCAATTTGCATCAAGTTGGGATCTGGGTCCGGGTCTGTTTCTGTTTCTTACTTTGTTGACGTGGGTGTTTCTGTTTTCAAGATTATAGAGCGGCTTTGGAGTAATCATGGAGACATGGGAAAAATCCAGGAATTGTGGTGGTGCGTGATGGTGTGTCAAAGCCTGTGGTTTAACCCGGCTTTCTTCAGCAAAGCTGACACAACCCATTCATAGCAGAGAGCCATGATGCAGGAAGAAAGAAACTTTCAGCAGAGGAAAATCTCTGAGTTTGAATATGTCTGAAGACAAAGATAAGAACAAAATGATCAGGGTTCTGTGTTCATCTGACACAAATTGTACGGAAAACTCCTTTTGTTTGGATGATAGAATTTAAGTGCGTGTTGTGGGCTTCCACATTCAAAACTCTACATCGCTACGAATCTTTTAAAAGCAGTTTTTATCACTGTGTCCATCCTAGCCTAAAAAGCTTATAGAGGCCAATAGAACCACTTGAGTGGATTGCTGTTTCCTGAAAAAGTCACCTCTAGGTAACTTGTTTAGCAATTATTACATCAGTAACTCTTTAGCTCATTTTTGTCACCGTTTGTTTCGCCTAACATCCTGCAGCATTATTCTAGATGTTAGATTTTTTTATTCGATCAAACTTAAGTTGTGTGCTAACTGTAGTGTTAATCACGAGCATTTTGGGATGACAAAAGGACAAAATTCACAAAGACAACCTTAAAAAAGGCTCTTGACTTTTTCAAAGTGAGTAGAAAACAAATGAGTCAGGCAACTGGCAGAAACAACTGTTGCAAAATTCAAAACTGAGCTCCAAACTGTCGACTTGCCTCATGCTGCAGCCAAGATGAAGAAACTATGCATGGATTTTCTCACAGTGCAGAGTTATTGCTGATCAGATCTGCAGTGCACAAAGGCCACCAGAGCACCATGTTTACCTGGACGATGGGTAGCACCTAAATGCAGCTCCAGCTGACCGCATATTATAGCTTTAGAAATGGGGTTACATGGCTCAAGAGCTAGCCAGTAATCCTCCTATTTAAAAATAATTAAAGGCTTTGGTTTTGGAGGCTTCCTTCTTAGAGTGTTCTCCATATGAAACACAGTAAACGTGCTGAGAGGAAGTCCTGGGAGTGCATCTTTTATCGACATAAAGGGAGGTTGATATGTCTCTGTCAGCAGTTGTTATGAGACAAACAGGATGTACCAGTCATCAGAGCAGAAAGCTAGGCAAACATTATGCAGATAATGTCTAAGATACACTGCAAAAACAGGCTCCTCAGACATAAGTAAAAAAATGTTTACCCCGTTGGCAGATTTTCTTTAAAGTAAGCAAAAATCTATCAATAGGGTAAGAGAAATGGTCTTAACCAAGAATTCTTATTTTTTTTATTTTTATTTTTTTTAACTTGTCCTGTCCAACAACTGGGCAAACAACAGATGAGAGCTGAAGGCCTCTTGTGTTGGACATATTTTACTTTAACAACAGGGGTTATGAATTTTCGGACAAACCAGAGGTATGTCTGAATAAACCCCTTTTGTAATCGATGCCAAACTTTATTCATTTTAATCGTATTTGAAAATCTTTTGTGTTGGACCGGACGGAAAAGGAAAGGAGGGAAGAAGAGAGAGGGATGTTAGAGAGGGGGGGATAGGAGGGGGATCATAAAGGGGGGGGGGGGGTAAAATCATGAAGCAGCATAAAGCAACAAGTTGCTGGATTTTTATCATTTCGGTGAGGTTCAGATGTAATACAAATCTAGAAGGGGCGGGGCCTGTCCACACACACACTCAAATGTTATAAACACACCTGTTGGCTGCAAAAATGTCCACATGTCAACATGCACACAATACAGGAGGAGGGGACCCAGGAGAAAAGCGAGCCCACAAGGGGTGTTGTAAACTTGGCCCGACCAGACTCGGCCACCGTTGGAAATTTGGCGAGGCCCAGCACTCAGGGACAAGGACCAGAACCCACACCACAGGGATACGGACACCCCCGGCTCAGGTGTAATGTGATTCCCTGGCTCTTGGCCTTGCCAGAGAGCTCAGGGATCCCTCTCCCTGCATGGAGAGAGCACTGCCGGGCCCAGAAAACCAACATCCAGGGGACGCGGCCACAGTTGCCAAGGGCCCATTACCCCCTACCAGGGATGGGGTAGGGGACAGATGGTCCAAGGTCCCACCTTCCTTGCGAAATGCGTGTGTGTTTGTGAGGGTGTGTGTGCATATATGTGTGTTTATGTTGGAATGTATATTTGGAGGAGTAAAGGGTGTGTGTACTAAGGGGGTGCAGTTAAAATTGGCGGGTAGGGCACTGAGGGGACATCTCCTGATTACTCACAGTGATGTCCCATCACCTTCCCCACCAAGGGCCCCTAAATGTCTAAGGTGCAGTTAAAATTGGCGGGTAGGGCTCTAAAAGGACATCTGCTGCTTGCTGGTAGTGATGTCCAAGCACCCCCCCTACCAAGGGCCCTACATGTCTAAGGTGCAAATAAAACCGAGAGAGGGGGGGCCCATTCCATACAGCAACCATCGTAAGGCGGACCACTGCCAAGTAGCTCCTCCCCCCAAGATGCACGCAGGCTAAACCCCCCACCCCCATCGCCCCAATATGAGATTATATGAGAAAGGGGGTAATTCGGGGACTGCTAATAGACTGTCCCCCGGTGGTCAAACAGCCGTCCCCCAGCATAGGGCCCAGGTCCCCCCAGCCAAGGGGGACCCATCCCCCGATGCGCCGACACCCCAGGCCCCACACCACCCACCCCAAACAGAGAGAGAGGAAGCAGAAGGTGCCCCCCCCCCCCAGAGCCAGCCCAGGCCCCCGCCCCCAGGCGCCACCCCTGGGATAGCTCTGGTCAGGGACCGAGGCAGCCAATCAGCTGATGCGACCTACGATTGCCTCAGCGGAGACTCCGACCTGTCAAGCCACCAAGGTCCCGTACCGATGGTGGGCCCTCCCGCTCCCCCAGGAAGCCCCCCAAAGGACAGGGCCAACAAGCCCCTGCCCCGCACCCCCCCCAGACCCCGCAGCCCGAGCAGGTGTCACCCAGAGCGACCTCGGGCCCCAAGAGGTTTGCCCTGCCCCGTCCCGGAGCCAGGGAAGGAGTGATCCCAGCCCCAGGTGTAGATGGGCAGCCCCCCCCCCCCCCCCCCCCCCCCCCCCCCCCCCCCCGAGCAGGGCCCCCTGCCAACCCCCCCCAGCACAGGCAAGGAGACCACCCCCCAAGCCATGGATTGCAGGTTGCGCCCCTGCTCGTGATTCCAAATAACTTGAACACAGAAATTGAAATGAACTTAATTTTCTTCATAAATGTCCTTCATCATAAGAAAGATACCAGAAGAACATGTGAAAAACACTAAAAAAAACATTTACATTAGTGTGTGTCTTTACATAAATGTGACTCCATGACAGCAGAAAAATATGCCTTTACATTTTCATCAGTCATCAGAAATCTCACATTTAAATAACTGTAAAAAATGGAGGGTTTCTGTTTTGTCTGTATATGTCCCAATCTGCAGGAACCTGTGCTTATTGTGTTTTTTTTATCTAGGCCGTTGATGATAAACACTAGTCTATATGCCCTCTTCTCCTGTACTTAGTTACAGGTCAGCACAATCCTTTATTACAGCCTGGCAGGTTTGAAGCATCTTGAGGTCCAACTGAATACATTTTTCACAGGACAGAATATTGAAAAGTGAGTATGCTTACTGAGTAGGATACTTCAAACTGACTCATGGAACAGGCATTAGGGAACAATGATGGTTGTGTTTAACAGCCTTTTTTCCCCATCAGGTTCGTGAAACTGACGCAGCTTTTTTTTTTCTTATTATATATTTATTATTTTTCAACATATTAACAGAACAGGACAAAACAGAACAGAACAGATAGACTCTTTTTGATGGGAGGAAGATGCCATTTTTGGGCAGTGTTGGCATAGTTTCTAGGTAAAAACAGAAACAAGTTTTCATCCAATGAGTCATTCCTTCAGAAACTCTGCAAGTTTAAATAAAGCCTAGAGGAAGACATTACAAATCTTTGTGACAGTTTCACTGTAGGGACATACTGTTCTCTCACTCAAGTCTCTCGTCTGTTACTCAAACCTTCTATTCATCAGCAAGGAATGTGCAACCCTAACCTTTTGCACAAAAGAAAAAAAAAACTCAATATGCTAGCAGCTTAGGAAAAGCTTACTCTCTAAAATGCAAAAACACCAGATAGCAGGAAGACCAAATGTGTATTAAGCCTTTTCTGAATGACACACAAGGCAGAAGACAAGGCAGACATGAGTCCAGATCCTCCACACAGAAGGGGGCGGCACTGAGCAGATTTTTAGCAGCTCTGACTGCTGGGCAACCGGCTGAGGCAAAAAAGTGTTACGGGGGTGGTTGGTTCCAGAATGAGCAGAGGAAGACCTCCTCTTTCAACCGTTCTAACCCTCCAGTCAGGGTTTCCTCGCTGGACTCGCAGAAGTTCAGACGGGGTGAATCCAGGGCAGACGATGGTCAAAGAAGTTGCAGGAAAGATGGAGGACTGCAGAGAAATAACAATCTTCTGACAGAGAAACAGTGGTGAGCAGAGTAACAACTGGGTGAACATGTTCATGTGATGAGGAGGACAGCAGAGCAAATATGAGGAGGGGAATAGTCCAGACAGTATTTCTTGCCAGTAGTAGTAGTAGTAGTAGTAACCTTTTTATTTTGGACAAGTGAAAACAAGTTTAAAATAACAAAAGACAAAACGAGACAAAAATTATAAAAAAAAACAAGAAAATTACATAAAACAAGACAAAATTATATAAACACAAGTCCAAAAGGGAGTGAGAAGAAGAAAAATCTTATAAACTCTCACCCCCTTTACCTTAAGTCCTTACTTTTCTAACTAAACCCAGTACTCCCACCATCAAAGTCCAGTGCCCTACCCAAGTGTATATTTGGTTACAGCTGCACATGTAATTCTCATTTCCAAAAAACATGCAAATGAATAACAAAACATTCTCAAAGTATGCAGATTTACAAATGCTGACTTTCTGTATTTTTTTGTATTTGTACATATTTATGCATGATCATATTTCTGTATTTATACTTAAATTATTTTATGTTTGGACATTTTTTCAAGCATTTACTGGTTCTGTTCCACAACTTCAGCCCACAAATTGAAACACAATCTCTTTTTATTTGTACGTGCTTCATGAATGAGAAAAAAAAAATTTTTCCCCTAAAATTGTATTTTTCCTCTCTTTTAATAAAGGTTATTTATAACCTTTGGATATTCGTCGGTAATAAATAGTTTTCGGCCTTAAATATTATTTGAGCGGTACAATACTCTACTAGATCGTAGAATTTGAGTAATTTTGATTCTATGAATAATTTATTTGTGTGCTCAAGCTAATTGACTTTGTGTATGATTCGTTTTGTACAGTGGTATAACTTTTGGACCTGTTAAGAATGATAAATTAAAAATATATTCTAATGTTTTCAGAATTCCACTGATTATTGTTTTCACCAAAGCCATATCAATGCCATTAACATCAGTAGAGACTTTACCCTTCATTCCTCTCACTGTCTTTAATATTTCATTTTCAGTTACTGGGTTAAGAACCATTGAACTGGGATTTCTGTCAATTAATATTTGCACATCCTTTCCAAATGTTTCTGGATCCGGGATTTGTTTTTCTAATTCAGGTCCCACGTTTACAAAAAAATAATTGAATCTTTTAGCAATCTCTTCCCTCACATCTATTTCTTTACCCTTACTAATGAAGTACTTTGGATAGGAGTCTTCCTTGTTACCCCTTCTTAGAATAGTTTTAAGTATGCCCCATGTGTTTTTGATATTACTTTTGTTTTCCTCTAAAAGTTTTCCATAATATTCCTTCTTGCGTGTTCTTATAATCTGCGTTAACTTATTTTTGTATTTTTTATATTTAATTTCTGCCTCTTTTGTTCTCTTTTTTAAGTAGTTTTTATAAAGAGTATTCTTTTTCCTACATGCATTCTGCAATCCTTTTGTAATCCATGGAAATACTTAATTTTTTCCTTGAACTTTTTAACTGGACAATGTTTATCATACCAAATATCAGCAAAAAATACTCATAAGCCTCATCAACAGTTTCTTTTTGATAAATCACATCCCAATGATGCTCAAGTAGCTCAGCTTTAAGTGCATTGATGGAGGTTTCTGTTTTAATTCATCTGTATCCCATTGAGAAATGCAACCTGTGGTTGACATATCTACTGTCATATACTGTGAAAACTGGAAGATGGTCACTGATTTCATTAATTAGCAACCCATTAACCGTTTTATTTTTTAATGTCATTGGAGAATATTTTATCAATTAATGTTGCACAACTTGCAGTTTTCCTACTTGGTTTTGTAATACTTGGAAATAAGCTAATGCTGTACATGCTATTAATAAGCTAATAAGCTAATGTTGTACATGCTATAGTGGATAATCATGGATAACAGATCTTGCCCCTTTCATCATTGTAGGATTTCTGTGGTTCTTTCTTTATTTGAGATAGTTTCTTTATCTGAGATAGTACACAATACATGACTGGACACTAAATGTCCAACAACTACATGTCTCTATTTCACAGGGGTGGAATAATTCATTTGAACAATGATTCAATGGTTGACGATACGATTCATAGTCAATATTGGTTGATTTTGAACGGTCAGATTTGATCTGATTCACTGACCTAAAATCGATCAAGGCCGTCTTTAGCCAAAACTGACTCAGAGAGACATACCTGATACTGAACAGTTCAGGTCAGGTTTTCCAGATTCTTTGTAATTCTTGCAAGATAAAAAATGTAAATTAAATATGTGTACAAACAAACAAGTAAACAAGGATTAATGGCCAATCCATTTGCATTTTAGTATTGCATTTAGTAAGGGTTAATGGCCTTCGAAGGACATTATCCCACTTCTACTATGGTCACTTAAAAAATACATAAATATTCAAACAGTTTTTAGCAATCTATTCTTGTTTTTTTTCCCCGGTGTAGATCGCAAATAATACAAACGGAACATTATTAAAACCTTATACCACACCATTGGTTATAGTAAAATAAACCTACCGTACCTCAATCCAAATAGTATTTTCCAAGATGGATTTAATGAATTATTTCATTTTGTAATGAATTTATAAAGGCTTTAACAACTTGCCTCAGACAGATGGTCTGGTCTGGTCCGATCATATGAATATAAATCGATTCATTGGTTAATTCATTTATTGGTCAATTCATTCATTGGTTAATCGATGAATCATTACAACCCTAATATTTCTGTTTTTACACAGAACCAAATTTCTATTTTAAAGCACACAGACCTCAGATTGTCTGCTCTGGATTCTGTTTTCTTTTAAGGCAGGTATGTTGAACCTTTAAGGTCTATTTAGAAAAAAACAACAACAGGGCTTTTGTTATTGTCTTAGAGTTTCCATGTAGTCTCAGAGCTGTTCTATTGATTGATTTTGACAAAGAAAAGCTTCTTTTTACCAGGCTTGAACTGTTTGTGATTATTAGACTTGATTATTCAGAGCTGCTTTATTTCCACATGTGCTATAACCCTAGTGTAAACTTTTAGTTTATTTACAAGTTAATGACTAAGGTGTGTGTGAAGACGATACAACATCAACATCAAACCAAGCTTTATCATTTGAACATCCACCTTGTTAGAAAGTGTGTTTTTTGGTGTTTTTAACATGTTCTTGTGATATTTTTATGATTATGGACTACATATATAAAGAAAATTAAGATTACAATTATATTTCTAAGTCAAATTGTTGTGACTGCAGGAGCAGACAAACAATGCCATTTAAAGAGGAACTTATTTGTAACAGAAAATACACTGAGCGGACCACAAGCTCCCTGTTTACCCCACTTTGCAATGGTGAGGGGAAGGGGGAGCGGGCTTGCTCGACACCAATGGTCCCGCCCACAACCCAGAGGTCCATTTTTCTTGAACTCCTGCCACTCTCCAGAAACTATGTCCTTGAAAACAACATGTTTTTGACTAAAAACGGCATAATGATAATTCAAAGATCACTGGAAACATTTTAAAAATGATCGGAGTGGGGCTTTTAAGTTGTCATAGCACACATTTCCAGTCCAGATCATTCCATTGGCCTTGTAGTTAAACTATATTACCCAAAGTATTGGCTCACCCATGGAAATGAACAGAATCAGGTGTCCTAATCTCTTGGCCTGGCCATAGGTGTATAAGATCAATCCCTCAGACATGCAGACTGTTAAACAAACATTTGTGAAAGAATGGGTCACTCTAAGGAGCTAAGAGAATTCCAGCGTGAAACTGTTATAAGGTTCCACCTGTGCAACAATACGTCATGAAATTTCCTCGCTCCCAAATATTCCACAGTCAACTGTCAGCTATATCATAACAAAATGGAAGAGTCAACTTAACCATGAAATGTTAGACCACGTAGACTGATGGAGAGGGGTCAGCGGATGCTGAAGCACGTAGTGCAAAGAGGTCGCTGACTTTCTGTACAGTCAAAGGCTACTGAGCTCTAAACTTCATGTGACCTTCAGATTAGCCAAAGTACAGCACGCAGAGAGCTTCTTGGAATGGGTTTCCACGGCAGAGCAGCTGCATCCAAGCCACACATCACCAAGTGCAAAACATCCAAACATCTTGGACAATTCCATGCTCCCAACCTTGTAGGAACAGTTTGGAGCGGGTCCTTTCTCTTCCAACATGAGTGGACATGGATGACAGTCTGGTGTGGATGAACTTGACTGGCCTGACCTGAACCCCATAGAACACCTCTGGGATGAATTAGGGCAGAGACTGAGAGTCAGGCCTTCTGCACCAACATCAGTGTGTGACCTCACCAATGTACTTTTGGAAGAATGGTTGAAAAATTCCTATGAACACTCCTCAACCTCGTGGACAGCCTTCCCAGAAGAGTCTAAGCTGTAATAGCAGCAAAAGGTGGACTGGCATCATATTGAACTCAATGGGTTAGGAATGGGATGGTACTTCAGTTCATATGTGAGTCAAGGCAGGTGAGGTGAGCCAATACTTTTGGATATATAGTGTATATGAGTTACGTGTGGAGACCATTTTGTACTCTAAATCCCTTTATAAAAGCTGCTGTTTTTGTCTGTTATCCACATGTTCATCTCTGTCCTCAGCCTGATAGTGATTTTATTCATTCCATTTGTTTCAGCTGCATGTTACAATGGAGCCACAGAACAGCCACCAGACCACGGTGGAGAACCATGATCACCTGTGTGAGCCAGTCCCGCCGGAGGATCAGGTAGGACATGCAACACTCTTACAGTTTTTCAAATAACACAATAACTATGGACAGTTTGGTGTTGAAGGTGTTTTTTCTGTATGTTAAAAATGATCCCTGATTGGTCAACCTGGTTTAACTTCTAATGTGGGTTCAATGGCCGCGTGTTTTTTACGTAGGGCCCCAAAACAGTCGCAGAAACTTCAGTAGCGACGCAGAAACAGACTTTTGAACGCAAAAGCTTCAAACACGTAAATGTTTTATTTTGATTTTTCATTAAAAGTGGTCACTTGAACGGGTGTGCCCGTTCTTAAGCCTAAGGGCATTTTGTGTTTTCCTGCACAGAAAAATCCGACGGGCTGCGGGTTCCGCTGCTCCATGGCAAACTTTCGCGTGGAGAGGAAGATTGGACGTGGTCAGTTCAGTGAGGTCTACAGAGCCGTCCGCCTGCTGGACCGACAGTCTGTGGCTCTTAAGAAAGTCCAGGTAGTTTCCTTTCAGATCACTCAGAGCTCCGGCATGAAAACGAACAATAATGATGATTTAAAGCCCACTTTCACAGTCAGTCATGAAGCAGATAAGTGGGATTGACTCTTAAGACTTTCCTTAAGACAGGATAGGTGATGGAAACATTCATTAGATGTTTGTTTACTGTGTCTACAGGATACTAATGTAGTTTTGCCCAATTTGATATTTCATCACTAAAGATGAATAGGTTATGTATTTGTAAATTTGTTTGTCATTTCAGATCTTTGAGATGATGGATGCAAAAGCTCGCCAGGACTGCATCAAAGAGATTGACCTTCTAAAGGTAAACAAGGCTTTCTAAATATCCTTTCAGAAAATACTTTTATTTTTATACTCCTTTTGGAAAATGATGAATCAGGTGATAGTCATATCCTAAAATTAAATTTAGATAGATTTTTTAGTAGAGGGTTAAAATTTTTACTTAATGTAATGTATAATTTTAAAAACTGAATTAAAAGTTGAAGTACTAGTAAGAAAAGGTATTTGAGTGAAGTTAAAAAACAATTTTCCCAAAAAACAACTGAAAATACAGAGTATTTTTCCCACATAACTCTGACAAATATTGCAGTTGTGAACCTGTTAAATACATAAGTTTATATGTGTGTGTGGGCGTAATAAAGGTAGTTCAAATAATAAACAGATCCATAACATTGAAAAATAAATCATATTATCCAAGACTGCATAATCCTCCTTTTTAGCCCTCGGGGTCAAATCTGGCCCTTGTGTTTTTTCTTTTTTTTGTGTAATTTGTTTTTTTTGTAATGGCTTTTTTTCTATTTTTATGTTTTTGTTTTTATTTTTTTGGCTGTTGTTAATTACTGCTTCCCAAAATGAACAAAAAAAAAACCCAAACAAATTTGCTAACTTAACTTTAAAAGCCCTGAAGATAGTTGTTTTTGGGTTAAATCCAGATTAAAATCCTGCCAGTGTGATCAGTTTTTAAAAGTTGAAATTGAATAATATTCTAGGATTCTGCTACTAAAATATTATTTTTTTTCTTTAGGTATTTGAGTCTTAAGTTGTTATCTTTCTCCTGCTCTGTCTCTCATGTGGGTTTTAGCGTGTTTGGCTTGACGTAACCGAGGGAACGCTGGTCATGTCATTGAGCTTCGGCTGCAGCTCTTGGTCCTCACAGATGCTGAGTGTCTTGTGCCGATAGAAGCATCAGACTGAAAGTCTCTGTTTTATCCTCTGCAGCAGTTGAACCACCCCAACATTATCAAGTACCTGGACTCCTTCATCGAAGACAATGAGCTCAACATCGTTTTGGAGCTGGCAGATGCTGGAGATCTGTCCCAGATGATAAAGGTCAGAGAAGCTGAGGCATCTCTGATGTTGAACACAGAAAGTAGACACCCCAGAAAGAACATCACCTGTTGTAGATGTCTGTTTATGGAGCTCTGACTGTTTTTATTCGAATGAATCTGATGGAAACTGGTCGTGATCTTTCAGTACTTGTTCTCTTTAGCTCTTCTCTTCCTTTCTGTGTGCACAGTACTTTAAGAAGAAGAGGAGACTAATCCCTGAAAGGACCATTTGGAAATACTTTGTGCAGCTGTGCAGTGCCCTGGAACACATGCATTCACGCAGAGTGATGCATCGCGGTAAACTCACTGCTTCTCCTGCTGTTCTTTTCTGTCTTCATCATTCCCATGCTGTTCTTTGGTCTCCGTTTAAGTCAGTTCCACCACGTTTGGTTTTTCAAGTGAAGGTGTTTCATCAACATTCAGCTTGACTATGTGAAGCATTAAAAAAAAAGGAAAACAGAGATGAATATAAGGATTTGAGATTTGTTTACAGGAATTAAAGTCAATAAAATTAGCAGAATAACAGAGATCTGGAGCTCAAATTAGCTTCAAGGAAAATCAAGATCAATGTCACCAACCAAAGGATTGATTTAGAGAATACAAAACAAATTGATTGAAAACTTACAAACCCAAAAGTATAAACCCAACACTACCTTCTCAAAAAAGAACAATGGATTCAAACTAAATGCCAGATCTTCTTTCAGGCTCCATGTTCAACAATATGCAGCATCAGATGACATGCAAGATCTACATGAAAGCGGGCAAACTCCCCAAAACAAGCTGTTTATCATTTCCTAACTGGATGACATGTCCAAAGTAGTAAACATAAACTCATTTTGCACATTTACCTTTGATTCTTGTGGAAATGAGCGTGAAAACAGGAAGGAATTCTGACAAATGGACCAATTTAGCTCACACAGAGTGATTGATTAGACAAAAAGCAGGACTCTTTGCATCTATATTTGCACGTCTGAATGGGAAAGGCACAAATTTCCATCTAATTGGCTGCAGTCAGTGTCTTTTCTCCACATGTTAACAATGCCACGAGCAGAGACTAATGATACTAACATATACACTATATGCCACTTTGAAATGTTTGTGCTTCCATGAGATTGCAGGGTAAATATGGAATTTTAATGATGAATAAAGCTTAAAACAAATGATGTCTTTCTGAATTTTAACTTCTGAGATTTCACATTTTTACAGTTGTCAGCCTAGATTAGGCCTGGGAAGACTTTCTGACTCGTGGGCCACAAGGGTCTAACTTGTGACAGAAGGAGCAGACCAAGAGAAGATAGAGATGGGGTGTGTTTTGGTAAAAGAACAAGAATGAACATGAAATCTGGATGAAAACATGCTTGAATTTTGATTGAAAATGTATACAAAGGATTTAGTTCAGAGCATTTAGGAGTTTTTCATTCAAGACCTTAGCTTTTTTCTCATAGTGTCAATTACACCAATGGGTTGATGTCCTTCAGGGAGAAACATAAACTTAGAGAAAGACTGCATTCATGTGATTTTGGAATAATCGGTGAAAATGACTGTCCGACTCGGACAAACACATAAACGTCAGAGAAACGAAGGTTAATAGATTTATAGTGCGCCATCTACGGGGAGAAACCAGAATTACAGGGAAAAAACATTAATAAGGATCATGAGGATAACTTAATCCAGTTTGGCGGGCCAGATAAAATAGTTCAATAGGCCCCATATGGCCCCCGGGCCGAAGTTTGCCCACCCCTGGCGTTGATGCAGGTTGATCCATAGTGTCCAAAGTGCGTATTGAAGTGACCTATGCGCTTGTGTCACAGAAACCGAGGGCATCTTTTGCATAACAGATGCCAACAAATCTTCGAGTGATGCAGAAAATGTCATTTTTACCACCAGCAGCATTCATTCCCCATGTTGATTCTCTACTCTCTATTGAGTTAAATACTGCAGTATGTGTCTGCTTGCTTTGCTCAGGCTTAATGAATCCTCTGCAAACCCTAAATAAACAGCACACGTGACATATTTGCATGTGGACACAACGATGCGCTACAGTTTTAGGGATCTCAGTAAATCGGCTCCACAATTCTTAAGAATTCTGCCGGAATATTTGACGCAGAACTTCAATATTTTCTGCTACGGTTGTCTGGTGCATCTGTGATGTGTTTTCTGTGTGACTCAGACATCAAGCCAGCCAACGTGTTCATCACAGCCACAGGGGAGGTGAAGCTGGGCGACCTCGGGCTTGGGCGCTTCTTCAGCTCCAAAACCACGGCAGCACATTCTTTAGGTAAACCGCTCCAGCGAGGCATGCGGACTGTCGTACACAACATCGCAAATCCGTTTGTTGAATAGAAGAAAACCCAGTTTAACAGTTGGTAAAGTTGTTTCGGTGAGGATTCACCTGCATTTCTCTGCTGCATAAACTATTTATAATAGCAAAGTCAAATTGTTTGATGTGTGTCTGTCTGTTTAGTGGGAACGCCGTACTACATGTCACCTGAAAGGATCCACGAGAACGGATACAACTTTAAGTCTGATATCTGGTCTTTGGGATGTCTCCTATATGAGGTCAGCTCATGTTTCCTCGTGTGAGCTTGGTTTGATTACATTCACCGTTCCAGCTTTCACACATCTTGTTTTACAAACCTTTGACACGTTGAAACCTCAGAGTCAACCCTGAAGCTTTTTTAAATTCCACTTTCTTAAGATTTTTTTTTGTTTGCTGTCATCTGAACTGACTGCAAAAAGTCCAAACACATTCTGTTTTGGGCTTTTGAATTTTGCACGGCTGCAAATAGTTATTGTGAGGGAGGGGTGAGACTATTTAGAGCTTCCAAAGCAAACCGTAAAAGTTTGAACTCACCTCTTAGATGAAGGAGGACGTGTGACGTGCTGCTGCAGTCTGGACCATGAACCATGAATGGTTCCGTTCATGCATTTCAGAGTATTCCTCTAAAAACCTGCTCTCTGAGCATCAGCCCCTTCTGATCCACGAACACGAGCGAGTTCTCATGAGCTGATGTAGATGCATTGATTTTGCGCGGTATAGACCCTCTAAGATAGGAAACTTTGTGAGAAATATTTTTATTGTTTTTCATTTTTGCTGCCTCGTCATCATCAGCGCTCTTCAACAGAAGCTCACAGACGTTTGGTTTCCTCCTCCTTGCTTTATTATCTACAGATGGCAGCACTGCAGAGCCCCTTCTATGGGGACAAGATGAACCTGCTGTCTCTCTGCAGAAAGATTGAGCAGTGTGATTACCCTCCACTCCCACCTGACCAGTACTCTGACAAGGTAAAGCATTTCAGCGAGCTAGCATATGAGCGTGTCACTCTCCCTGTGTCTCAACCCTTGTGCCATCCTAGGCACTTTAACACTGTCTAGTTGGGTCATCTAGACCCATTAGACAGTGCGTTGAACCTTTTTTCTTCAATGATTTGTGATCTTCACTGGTGTCCATGGATTACATGAAATCTTTCCACCTTTATCCACCTTTGTCATGGTAGGGAGAACACGTCAATGTGAGGGTGGGGTCATCTAAGATAGCACAAGGGTTAAATAAAAATGGTTGTTTATGTGTTCTACTGTTATTTTAAACCCTGAAAAGGATCAGTGGGATGTTTTGTGTTGGGCCACATCTTAAACTTTGTCCATGTATTTCCTACATTTATCAGAAGCATTTTGATTGACAGCTCTGTTTCTAATGTTAACTGTTTGCTTCCTGGGTGGATAATTGTGGTTCGAACTATAATCTGAGCTATAACCCAAATGTTATCACAGTACAAGGGTTTTGTGAGTTCTAAAATTGTAGTAAACAATTGTGGCAAACATGAATTTCAATCCAGGACCTGACTCTCACCTCGTGACCTGAGGAACATTGTGGACTGCCATCTTTGTACAATAAATGACTGAGAGAGTAACATGATTTACTTACATTGTAAGCTTGATATGATGATGTCTTCTTAAAATCTTTCTGTCTATTTCATGTTTTCATGATGGTAGTAAACACACACTAAAAGTACATTTGTCCTGAAGTGATTGGTCCTCATTGGTCAAAACATTTGCAGACACCATCTAAAATTCGGAGCTTACCAGCTTCATCCAAAACCTGACCTCTCTTTTGCTTCTATACCATTGAAATCCAGCAGGAGTTGCATTTTAACTATAAAGCTACGCTCAGCCGCACGCGTTCAAGTGCCCACTTCCAATGAAAAGTCTATGCAAACACAGACACATTTGCGTTTCAGGCTTTAGCGTTCACAACTCTCACATTTACACATCGCTACTTAAGTTTCTACAACCGTTTTCAGGCTCTACATACAAAACGTGGGGCCATAGAATATGAACTGATACCAGGTCAAACTTTGACCAATCAGGGACTCTCATTTGGTAGCGATGTATGGATGACGTGCCAATGGAGGAGAAATTAATAATTGCAGTTTGTGCGCGGCTGGAACTCTATGACATCAAGTCTTTCATAATTCGGACTAGAGCTGTGAAAGAAAAAACATGGAGTAAGATTCTCCAGATTTGCACCATTTCAACTTTTCACACCAAGCCTAGGTGTGTGAAATTTGTTCCCCGCATTTGACCCATCCCCTGGGGGAGGGGTGAGCTGCAGACACACTCAGGAACCATTTAACCCCCCCAATCAGACCCTTTAATGCTGAATGTCAAGCAGGGAGGAATTGGGTCCCATTTTTTTTGGGTAAAACTTGGCCTTGTTTTGAACTCATGACCTTCCAGTCACAGGGCGGACACTGTACCACAAGGCCACTTGTCCAGTGTGAACACTGGGGTAAATGCACGTTCAAGAACCCGTGTTTAGCGTGATCTTGACCGCGTGTCACATGTAAACGTAGCTAGAGACAATAGTGTTCTTATCTTTCTTTGAAGGAAACGCTCACACCCTTAAGGAAATGAGTAAAGCTGCTGAGAATAACCAAACCCGTTTTTCTTTGGCAGCTGCGGGAGCTGGTCAGTATGTGCATCAACTCTGAACCTGACCAGAGGCCAGACATCATCTTTGTGCTGCAGATCGCCAACCAAATGCACGTGAAAACCTCCAGCACCTGAGTGATCCAAATGCCTGCTCAACCAGAAGGTTCGGAACCTGTCAGTATGTAAACTGACATGGCCCACACATGCGGACTGTGGTGCACTTTGTCATCAGTCAACGCACGCCATTGGGAGTCTTCCTCCCAGATCCTTAGAGCCCTGGTTTGAAGAACCTTTTTTTTTTCTTTTTTATGAAACATAGTAATTATCTTGTTTTATTGTACTGTAATATCTGTTAAAAATGTTTAAATGCTTATAAAAAGCGTGTTGCTTTTTGACAAAGTCCTTATTTAGAATAAATCCCTAAAATCTTTGTGGAAGAGTGAACAAAGCTGCCTTTTTATTTAAAATAAAATGTTCTGCAACATATCTGTAAGCTGATTCCTTAACCGATTTTCCACTAGAGCCCCTCTGGCATTCGTTACATTCAGGATAACTTTTGAACTAAATCCAATCCTACCATAAAGCACAGCATACCAAAACGACAGGATGAAACTCCGCTTTAAGGTGTAACATGCTTGACCCCCCATTCAACATATCTGCAAACGCTAAGCTTTATTTCCAGAGTGTAAGCAGGATTCAGTGCGTCTTTAAACTACGGTAGTTACCGGTAACCAAACACGCTCCCATTTGACAGACAACACCCTTTCAGATATACTGTTACTCAACAGAACAAAAACTCACCTCTAGGCAATAGGGGGGAAACTGTGGGTGGGTGGGGCTGGTTTGAGTCAACAAACAAAACATCAGGAAGAACTTAAGCTAAAAACAATGTTTTATCATTCTGTTAAAGAAATAATGAGGATACCATGTTACCTCCCCATGAAACTCCTGTAGAGAAACCAACACAATTTCATGATTTCAATAACAATTCTTCTTTTTTTATAAATACTCATGTGAGACTGTAGCCTTAGGAGAGTTGTGAGCCGACTGGCAAAGGTGAAGAAAGCAAAAGCTTTCTTAGCCTAATGTTTGTGGGGACAATTCATCCTAATCCAGGTAGAAAAACATGCTGAAAATGTCCAAAAGTGTTGGAATCCCAGCTTTCTGTTTTGCATGTTCTCCTCCTGCTTGGAAGTCCAGAGGCATGCCTTATCCCTTGTGCTATCCTATGGGGTCCAGATGACCCGATCCTTACATTGACGTGTTCTCCCTACCATGACAAAGGTGGATAAAGGTGAAGAGGATTTCATGGAATCCATGGACACCAGTGAAGATCACTAATCATTAAAGAAAAAAGGTTCAGCGCTCTGTCTAGCAACGTTAACATGCCTAGGATAGCGCAAGGGTTAAAGGTCATTTAGTTGTTGTCTTATGGGTGTAAATAGGAGTGTGTGTTGCTGTTTGTCTCTGTGTGGCCCTGGATGGACTGGAGAACCATGCAGGGTGTACCTGTTACACCCGTTTAACCGTTGTGCTAACCTAGGCACTTTAACATTGGGAGTTGGGTCATCTAGACCCACTATTTTCCTCAAATCATTGAAAAAAAAAGGTTCAGCGCACTGTCTAGTGGGTCTAGATGACCCCACTCCCAACGTTAACATGCCTAGGATAGCACAAGGGTTACATGATGCTTTTATTTTGACAGGAACTAAGGTGAAGTGTTGTGACTACTGGGTTTGTTTAATGCTGAATCGGCTGGACCGTGGCTGATGCCTTAAAGGTCTGGGCTTCTCTGACTCTGAGGGATTTCTCATTTTTGTTCAACGTTTACCTTTGCATGCAAGGGTAACACAACAGGCAACACCTGTGATGTTTGACAAAGTTGCAGCAGAAGCTAACAAAACTAAATACCAAGATATAATTGTTAGTGTGAAATAATAAGTTCTACTGCTGAGAAACTGTTTTTCTTCTGTTCATAACCGTGTTTGATGTTTACAGGTGTTTTAAATATAAAACATCTGCTGACTTCACAAGAAAGACCTGTTCAACTGTCAGTACAACAAACTACTGTAACTGAATCAAAAGGATTCTGAAGTGTTGGCATCCTGAGCTGTTTCCACTGACTTTTCTGTTATTCTCCTCCACCGGCGTCGACTGAAATGCATGAAAACGTTTCACTTCCATCTAAAACAGTTGTTCATTCTTTGTTCAGAGGTTAAGTCTGGATTTCTGTGGCACAAAGTCAAGCTTTTTTCCAAGACATAAATGTTTGTTTTTTTCCTGATGAGATCCTGAAACTAGAATCTAAATCTAGATAAGTGATCCTGAAAGGATCCAAGTGATGTTAAGCCCTGCTGCTCTCTGACCTTAACTGGGACTGGGAGTTGCTGATGTCAGCTGTGCCTTCAGAAGAAGACACTATGTGGCTGAAATTGTTTGGAATACTTGTCTATAAAAAGCTGAACCTTCTCCTCAAACCTCAACTCGATGTCTCAGACTGAAGGAAAGGGTGGCCCCTTCCAGCTGTCAGTCTTGCAAAATTAGTCCAAATCAAATCAATCAGGGTTTTTATGTAGCATAAAGTGCTGCAGAATATGAAACCTAAAAAATACTTAAAAATAAAAATGAAACCTCCCACCCACAAAACATGAGGGAAACATTGAGCATTAGATTGAACCATTGACTGTATATGAGAACTGGACCCAGCCTTCCAAACAGGAAGTACCTGCTGGCTCCAAGAAGTCAAAAACCTGTAGACTTACTTCTGTAGAGAAAAGAATAGTCATTCTATTGATCAGAGTAACCGTTCTTCCTCCGACACCTTTTTTAAAATCATGATCTTGATTCAAGCGGACCAGTCAGACGCCTCAATAAAAGAGTGCTTAAACATTTGACAGAGTCTCCCTGCCTGCTTTCCAACAGTCCAACAAGCTCCCTCCTGATTGGTGAGAGTGGTTTCCATAGAAACATCAACTCAGACCAATCACTACTTACTGATGTCTAGATCAAAGATGGCACTTTCCATATCGCAAAACAATGGTAACTGAATTTACTTCATTTGGTTGGAACTGGAAGTAAACCATTTTCTATTAGTGCCGTTCTCATATACAGTCAATGAGTTGATCGCTTTCTCATTCTTTCCTATGAGGCTGAAAATGTCATTTTGAAAACTTGAAATCATATCCGTAAATCATAGAAATCTCCTGAATGAGATATTTTGATACCAAAATAGCTGAAAGTATGGAGTTTTACATGCCAAAACATGTTTCCGAAGCATTGAGTGTTCCACTTTACCCTCTGTTCCAACATGGTAGCATCCAGGCCGTTTACTGCTCTAGATTGGCTTTAGTCGTGTTCCTCATCATCACATGTGAAACTGACTGACTCCAGGATTCGGATGATTCATTTCCCCACCATTGTGAAGACAGTAAAACAGGAAACATTCTGACTGATGCACCTCTGTGTTCGGATCAGAACGTCGGACTGAACCTGGTGGACCTTCAGACAGAAACATGTCACCAACTCAAAGCTTTATTGCAAACCATTGACGTACAACAAGAGTGTCAGGAAACCAGAGACTGTGGGCTCAGGAGGTGTCCATGGTTTGGACCGTCTCTTCTAGCAGCTCCAGGTCAAGAGGGTTCACCACCTTGCTCAGCACGGCCGTGGTTCCTCTTTTGTATCTGTAGTCACCGGTTCTGCAAGAACAAAACACAGCTGAGTCCAGATCCAAGTTAAACGTACAGAGCTGCATCACTGCACGCAGACATGCACTGGAGGCATGTGAGGTCAAAGCCATGTTAATACTGCTGAGCTGGTTAGTAGGAGTCTATCAGATCACACCCTGGTGTACTCACAGCTGCACGCCTTCAAGCTCGCCATGCCTTTAAGCAGAACAGCAACAAGACAAGGTCAGCTGCTGCTCACACACACCGGTTCAGGATCTAGTTCATAGGAAAGTCTGAGACCCTCAAAGAGGGTTCTTCTGCATCATGCAGCCAAACATGGCTGCCTTTCATTTCAACCCCAAGCTGATCTGCAATCAGCCACAGTGCGGTGTGATGTCACGCACCGGAGCTGCCTGCTGTTCAAATGACGTGCATCAGAAAAGCAGGCCTGATGTGCAGCAGAGAGTCTGCTTTTACCTGACACCCTTCTTGTTGGCCTCGTCATGGGGCCGGATGTAGTCCACGTTGCCCTTGGTGATGACACACAGGTCGATGTTGCTGCCGGAGCCCAGGTCGTTGAAGATCCCAGCAGCAATAGCATCACGGACCAGCTGCTTGGCTTCCTCCTCCTACGGTGAACAGAACGTCAGTGCAGAGCGACAGGCAGCAGGACTAGGGCTGTGGACCGGTCCAGATCGAGACCAGCGATTCACAACTCCAACCTGAATCTTACTACTTCATCTAAACACCAAGAAAAATGATTTTTACCACTTCAGACTATGTCACACTTTCACATTTTTCAGTCAACTTCATGGTTAACTTCAGCAACAAACAAAACACAAACATCACGATTAATTTGGATCATTTATCCTGAAATGTTCACCGTTTTTCCATCCTCAAAGTTTAGATAATTACAGTTCCAGTCGATCATGAGGAAAGAAAATGAAGACCAGACTTGTTCTGGGAGCTATGACCCACCTCCATGCCCGTCTTGTAACGATCTTCAAACACGGCCATGGCAGCCAGGGAGCCGGAGCCTGAAGAGACAAAACCCAGCTTTGATCAGATATCAGTCCCCACGCTGCTGCTGCTGCTGCTGAGGATCATCGGGTAAGGGAGTTTGATGAAGAAGGACTAACCCATGGTGACATAAGGAAGCTTATCAGTGGAGCCGTGAGGGTAGATACTGTAGAGATGAGGTCCGTTACAGTCCACTCCACCCAGGACCAGAGCGGCACCAATGTAACCCTGATACCTGCACCAACACACAGTACCACAGTCACGCACAGCTGCATTTCCATCTCACTCTGAAAGTAAAGAGTTTCAGCAAAGAGCTCACAAACCTGAAGAGCATCTGCTTGAGCATGCGGTTGGCTGTGGCCACGCGAGGCTGCCTGCCGGTGGACAGGGCGTGCAGCTCCAGGTTGGAGGAGATGATCTGCGTGGTCATCTCGGTGTCGGCGGCCGTTCCCGCCCCACAACAACTGGAACAGGCAGAAAGTTTGAGCTCACACGCTTTTACTGTGGTGCAGCCTGTGGGCTTGTTTCAGTGCTCATCAGAATGAGGCCTGCATTCTGCCGTACTTACTAAATGTTGGGGGAGATGTAGTGGATTTTAGAGCAGTTCTTGTCAGCTACAACCATACCCTCAGTGGCTCGAGTGTCCGCTCCAAGGACAATGCCATCCTTCACACAGATCCACAACATTACTTCAGAAAGAATCAGCTCCATTCAAGTCAAATGGTTTAACAGACGACCAAAAACTAAGAATCATCAGTTTCTGTACTTAGCATAATAATAAAATTCAATTTCTATCTAAACAACTACGGTAGATATATTTAAGCCGTGAGCAATAGCCTGCATAGTCTGCAGGCACGACCCGCCCCCTTTGCCCCTTTTGGATTTCTTTGGCAACGGAGGACTTTTGTTAACCACACCCACATTCCTCATATGTTCCTATCATCTGTCAAATTGTTTTGTTCAGCTTGAGCCCACGATGCATGAATTAAATTTAGTCCATTTCATTGAAAAGACTGCGAGCAAAAGTACAATGCTACTTTGATGAGCTCGCCACGCTAACGCCGTTCAAATTGTACAAACTTTATTTCAAATATTTTTTTTCCACTTAGCTTCCCAAAGATACTCGAGGAGTTTTTGAATTTGTGGCGGGGACAATATTTTCACTTGAAGGCGCAGTAAGAAACAACAAGCATCCTGCAGTCCAGGATGCCGCAGGACAGAATGACAGTGGTTTGGGATAATATTGAAGATACCTAAAGATCATGAGTTGAACAGAAAGCCTCAGTGCAAATTCATTTAGTCGGTTTTATGCAGCATCCATCAGCAATAACAGGAAGCTACCAGCAGATGGCGATAGACGACACTGATTAATAAAGCAATGAAAACTGATTTTCTTCTGTTATCAGAACAAGCAAAGACGATTATGATTATTTACAGCTTTTTGACAGGTCAATCAATATGTGCTGAGTATTTACAAACTGATAGAACAATATGATGAGCTCTTCAGGCGATCGGCGCAGCTTTCACTCACTCACTCACCTTGAACACAACACCACAAATGGTCGTTCCTGTTTTTCTTGCCGTTGGCACGCTAAAGCCCACTTTGTTTGCTTCACTTTCCAAAATAGAATTTCTGGAAACAAAGAAGTCAATCAAACAAAAAGTCATGAGCACTAAAATAAATTGTGAATATTAAAGCCACAATAACAATGGACAAACAGAAATTAAAGCTAAAAGTTAAAAATCAGAGTGGAGGATTTACAATCCACCTTAACAACTAACATAACTTTACTTTGAATATGTAAAAATTGAAATTCTAGTTTTCTTCACTGTGTGGCATTTGAAACAACATCAACAAGAACTCATTTGCCTCTTAATTCAAAGTTTATTTATATATTTTACACAAATGTAGTGACGTTCCGTATCGAGGCTTTGAGGCCGAGTAAAGTAGGGGGTCTTTTGGCCGTGCCAATATCGAGGCTTGCTGCATTTAGGAGAGGAGCTGAAAATGATGACTCCCAAATCCTCGCTGCCCAGCTGTACCATGTGACTAATTCAGGAAGTGGTGTGGATTTTGACAGATTAATCCCTCAGACTTCATTTAAAATGTGGGTGTTTGATGGAGAGCTCTGGTCAGTGAATTTGTTGTTTTTAATTACAAACCAATGATGTGCCCCTAAACCAGGGGTGGGCAATTCCAGGCCTCGAGGGCCGGTGTGTCTGCATGATTTCCAGATAGTCTTGCCCTACTCATGACTGATTACCTGGTTCAGGTGTGTCCAGCCAATAATCTTGCCCTACTCATGGCTGATTACCTGGTTCAGGTGTGTCCAGCCAATTAGAACATGCCAGAGCAGGGTATGCTGGAAAACATGCAGGAACGCGGCCCTCAGTGCCCACCTCTGCCCTAAACTATAATCACTGGCCATATCTAAATGTTATAGAAAGCACAGTCATTGTTCACTCCCCACTAGGAAAGATCATCAATTCCAAATTATAATTTTCTATACTGTCAGTACCAGTAAATACAGATTCACAGCCCCCTGATTCATTTTGGTTCAGAAAGCTTTGGTTTCTCCATCACTACCTAGAACATACATGTTTTGGATATTTCTATATTTTACTGACAGCTTTATTCACAGGTTTTGTGTTAAATATAGAACAAATTTAATTCATATCAACTGATATTTTTGCGTCCAACAGATGTCCCACTCACTAGAGCAGGGACCTTCAAATAAAATTTAAAGAGGTCCAGTCAGACAAAAATGCTTGAAGTTAAGGTCCAGAGAAAAAATGATGTCTTAATATTCAGTGTGATATATTTTTAAGTAGCCGATGATCTGCATGTAATTAATATCTAACTTTAACTTTAAATTAATTCAGTACAATTTAAAACTTTTAGACAGTATTTAATGTCACATCAAGTAAAACACATGGAACTGTGCGCCACACACACACACTCAAACGCACAACAGGAACACTACCAGGACAACTGCCAACATCACCAAGAAAACTATATAACATGAGGATCTATGAGTCCTCATTAGCTTCTTCCACAAACCAAACAAGAATAAACATTTGAACAAATGTTTGAAGTTTTTCAGTCCATCAGGGTTTCCTTTCAAAGCTGCAATATTCCTGCTGAATTCAGCCTTTCTGTAGGAAACATTCCTAAATGTCCCTTTTACAAGTTTCCTCAGTTCAGAAACATCTTCAGCAGCTCGGCATCGTTGTTTGATTGAATCATCATTCTCTGTCAAATATTTGAAGCTGGTTTAAACTGAAGACTTTGTGATGAAGATTTTCCCTTCATGTCAAAGTGGAGGCTAACAACCAGAAGGCTAACTTCAGCCGCCTCCAACTTTTAAGGTGTGGCGGATAAAACAAAAAAAGCTAAATAAAACAACAATTAATAAGAAAACTACTTTCATTTAATCCTTTTTTTTTCCCCCCAACCGTTTTATTCCCTAAATTTAAAAAAAAGATTCGCTGTGTTACCCTGCAGTCTTTCCTGAAAGACAAATAGTTTGCCTTCTTTGTAAGCAAATATAACTGTAAAGCAGCTAAAGTTGAGAAGCTTAAAGACAAAATTTGATTCTAGTGGTTAGATGGAGGCTTTTTTCTTTGTTTTTGAGTGTTTGTTATTTTTATCCATTTGTGTATTTTATCAGATAGCCTTGACTTTAAGCAGTTAAATAGAAGGCCTTTTGGTTCGTTTTTAGTTTGTTCATCTCACTTATTACTGATTATTTCTGTAGCTTTTTCCTAAAAACATTTCTTAGCTTTTTCTGTTCCGACAGGCCCGAACCGAAAAACGCTCATTTTAATTAATATTGTAAAACATGGACTAACGCCCCGAAACGAAATGTTTACGACTGTGGTTTCTGTCTAGCTGAACTACAAATACCAGTTAACATTAATGCATGTTTATTAAAGAATAAATAAATAAACTCAAATTACTGTCGCTTATTTGAAACGAGGAAAAATCCTTCCGGTGATGCCGGCATACAGAAACTCCTGAGTCATTGTATTGTGAACGACACAGAAGCTAACGAGGCCAGAAAAGGACCGACAACACACATTAACCCGGACTAAATAACAGAACCGTGTGTAGTCTGACGTTGTCTAGAAAACGGCCTAAATTATGTTTAATGAAAGCCTTTACCTCTTGCAGTTTTCGAAACTGAAACCGCCGAGAGGAGCCCGTCTCACTGCCAGTGTCGCCATCTTTGTGGATGAAGAGCCTCGTTTCCCGGAAATGAATGCAGCGAGGCGCTAGAGATGCTGCATTCAAAGACCCCACGTAAAACAGGCGCCCGAAACTTGATCATTGGCGATTCGGTCGACGCTCTTTTAGGTTTTTGTCACTGATTTGACCAAATACAAATACAACCAAAAAGGTTGTAAAGTCTAATTGTTGAATCTCAATATTTCTAAAACGCGCATTTCATGTAAAGTAAAACGATAAATTGTAGAGAGATTGTGTTTTTCAAACCCCTTGTCGTATGTGTCGTATAGTATAAGTCAAGCCTGGACTCTTAGAGCTGGAAAATCATAAGAAACTAGACGAGTAAAGATTGAATTGAGTGAATATTGTGATGAAACTACTGCACATATGCAAACAAACATTTATAGGTGTTAGCCGTTTGCGAAGAGGATGCAGATATAGAGATTCGTGCTTTTGATTATTAGAGCGTGAAAAAAACGGAGGAATCCAAATGCATCATAATGCAAAAACAGAATCCAATCTGTGAGTTAACCCAGAAGTACTTAGTCCATCCTTTAAAGAACATTTTTTTAAACTTAATCTGAAGGAGCTACTTGGAAACTATTTCATTTACTTTTTTCTTTTTCTATTTTCTTTCTTTTACCAAAGCTTTATCCCCCTTCAGAACATAAATGCATCTTACAGCTGTAAAAACCATAGAAACACAGATGTATTCATACCAATTTAAAACTAATAATAGTGAGTTGCTAAATAACTACAACCACTCCCATCAGTTAAGATATATTTTTTAACTTTAAACTTGGGTTTATAATTCTCATATGCATCATAGATTTAAGCATAGAGAGCACTGGTCACAAAATAATCTATTTCTATGGACAGTTGCCACCATTGTCAAAAAGAGACGCTGTAGTTTACAGGAAGTTCAAACTCCGTAAGGGTTTTGTAAATCTGTGGTACTGAAGAAAATTGGGAATTTTTCTGATGGGCAGTTGGGTTGATCAATAGTTGGGCTGAACAAAGCTTCAGACTTTGTGTCACCCATCTAAGGATTTTAGAATGTTGATGTTTATCTACTGTCTGAGCTTCTGGGTCGTCTTCAAATTGGCACTGGAACGTGAGGACTTGCTCTGGATCAGTAATCTATGATGTCACCCATGTGATTCCTAATGCCAAACATTGGGCATGAAATGTCCATTTGGACTGGACTGAGCTAACTTTGCCCAACAGATTGACAGAAAAAAAGAGTGTTGTTGAGTTCACCCAAAGATCAGCATACACACATTATAGAAAGAAAAAAACCCAGAATCATCAAATATGTTGTTACTAGGCTAATCTTGAGATTTTGTCAGACTTAATCCCTCCATGCCTTTGTGGCAAAATCCAGGACTCTACTCAGTTTAACATCACCTTGAATTAGGGGTGTAACCAGTCATTTGACCAACAATTGGATTCAAACTATAGTTTGCGGTTGACAATATGATTCATAGTCGATATAAGTTTATTTTGAACGATCCGATTTACTGACCTAAAATCGATCCAGGACATCTTTAGCCAAAAATTCAACCAGTGTGACTCCGATTTTTACTTTATAGTAAAATAAACCAATTTTTGTCAATCCAAATGGTATTTTCCAATATCAATTACAATCCATTTTTTTCATCTTGAAACCATTTTCCAGTGTTATAGGTTGATTTGATTATCAACCTGCCTCAGACAGATCGATCTGGTTGGATGGTAGAAATATAAATTGATTTATCAATTAACTGTTACACCACTACCTTGAATGGAAAAAACACTAAAGTGTGTTTTTTTTAATAATTGGAAATTAAATCAGCCGTGAAGGGGTTAAAGTTGGACAATGGCTGTATTTCTTGGTTCACGTGTGGGAATAAAATTTGGGGACTTAAAGGAGGCTGCTCAAACTAAATGTTGGTTTAAATAACCAACATTACCTTAAAAACACAGCTGACATGACAGAAGGGACAAGATTCAAAGAAAAGAACATTTAAAACAATAAGAAAAGCAGGATTTTTTTTCTAAGAACTCAGGCTTTACAGCCAACAATTTTTGGATCAAACCTTTTCATGTGTCCAGGGGATGAGCCTCGGTCAAATTTTAGACCATTGCAGAAACTTGAAAACAAAATAACACTTAAAAAAGAACCTTTAAACAAAAGTCTACTGATCCTTGTAATTAAGCAAAGTAGAGTTGATCAGAAGTAAGTCAATCTATTGCTTCATTTAAAAAAAAAGATATTTAAAAAATGAAATTAAAAATATCGCTCTTGCTTCGATTTATTGTCTCCTGCTGCTGGATTCGTCCTTAATCTGCCAGCAGCCCGTGGCCTTGAACAGCACAGGTGCATCCGTCAGGCGAGCTAGATGTCAAGGTCTGCTGATGTGCTTCAGTCAGGTGGAGGAGATTAGATAGTGGAGAATCCAAAAATGAAGGATGCATTATGGTGATTAAGCAGAGCGAACTAACCAGATGGCTGAAGCTGTTATCAGTACCAACAGCTTTAAATCAATAACACAGATTTCATGATGGATGATTTTAACATGGAAGTGGATCTACAGGAACGGCAAATAAAAAAACAACAAAAGAAAACAGGTTTCTCCCCCAATAAATATCCTATAATGACCCCATCAGCTCTTGCTTAATATCTAAAATATATATATATATATATATTTATCAAAAAAATAAAGATGCTGTATAACACAGCACAACTTTTTGTTGTTTCATGTGTGATGGCATCTGAAGAAAACTCCCACCCAAAAGCGTTTTTAACCATACCATGTGTAAAATTCTAATTCATACTTTGCTTTTTAAACCAAAAGCTATTAACTGAATGAATTTATTTTAGAATAAGGATCCTGTAGCACATTAACCATATAAACCATAACCTTTGATGTGTAAGACTTTTTCACCGTAAAAAGGTTTATCCTTGGATAATTTTAAAACATTGGCTTTTTTAAACCAATCTTGATTAAAACAAAAAAAGCAGATTACGCATAGCACTGAATGTAACACAAAGCCAACTTTAAACTACTTTTTCAATTTTATTTGCGGTAAAGGCATTATTTGTCTGAGTTACTGACATAAAGGTATTTTTATTTTAGTCTGCAGCTTTTGAAAGTGTTCAGTATCGCTTGTGCTATCCTTTGGGGTCAAGATGACCATTGACGTGTTCTCCCTACCATGACAAAGGTGGATAAAGGTGGAAAGATTTCATGTAATCCATGGACACCAGTGAAGATCACAAATCATTGAAGAAAAAAGGTTCAGAGCACTGTCTAGTGGGGTCTAGATCAGTGTTTTTCAACGAGTGTGCCGCGGCACACTAGTGTGCCGTGGGAGATGGTCAAGTGTGCCATGGGAAATTGCCCTCATTCACTGATCTAAAAACATTTTCCATCTCCAGGATTTCAGCTCTGTGTTCATCAGGCCCTGATAAAACACTGAGTAGTTAGGAATATAAAAGATCTTAAAATGACTTTTTCTTTGTGTTTATTTAATTCTATTAAAGAAATTTTGATAAGAATGCAGGTACTGCGATTTAGCTGTAGCCATAACTGTGTAATGAAAAGTCCCGCCCCTTTAACTGTCTCCGCCAATCATTCTTGAAGGCTTAATCACACGTCATCAGTCTGACCAATCAGAAGTGGTTAAAGTCTTCACTTCCTTGTTCTTAATTCTGCTGATAAAGTCGCTCAGTTCCAACAAAAATACCGTTCATCTCTTAGAAAAAAACAGTCGCAACAACGGGGGGCGGTCAATACAGACCATGAATTTCTGCTTTTTTTTTTTTTTTTTGGATGCTGGTGTGCCGCGGGATTTTTGTCAGGGTTAAAGTGTGCCGTGGCTCAAAAAAGGTTGAAAAACACTGGTCTAGATGACCCAGCTCCCAATGTTAAAGTGCCTAGGATAGCACAAGGGGTATATTTGAAATGGTCATATCTTTTCATTCATTTAGGTTTGTGGTTCCTAAACAGACCATGTTAAGCCTGTTTGATTGGACTGACTGAGACATGATGCTCACCGCATCTGAAACTCTTGTGATTGGTTTACCAACGATGTTTGTGGTCATAGCAGGTGAACAGTTCAGTATCATGACAGACTTCCTGAAAAGGGCAAAGATCAACAACACTTTTTCCAAGATGTTCTTGTTTGTCGGATGCCCAGAAGTCAGGGAGAACACAGGAAACAATCATGTTTGGCACAAACAGTCACTGGTCTTTATTGGATGCCTCTAACAAACACTCGTGACTGCAGGTTCTACACTGTCATCCTAAAAAATAAACAGAAAGCTGATAGAAAGCTGAAGAATGATACAATGGAGATATGATTTGTTTGGCTGAAAAGGAAAGAATATTCTATAGTTTAGATCAGTGGTTCCCAAACTTTTTCTGCAGGGCCCCCCTTTCTGAAGATTAGAATATTTTCGAACCCCCCCACACTGACACAAACATACAAATCCTTTGTTTCTAAACTCCACTGGACTTTACTTAACATTGTAAGTCACACAAAATGGCAACTTCTGCCTGAAAAAAACTAAAAAAACAAAACAAATCCCCTTCACAATTTTTAAAAGTGACACTGCATCATGTATCATAAAATTTTACCATGTAATGGTGTTCATGGCTTTCAACACATCTTCTTATAAACTCCATTTCTGCATGAAAGTGGCCTTTTACACTTTACCAGCTCTCTGAAGAAAATAACAAAATCCTGAACATTTAACTCTGCAAAAACTGCACCTTTAATGTCCACATCTTTTCAGTGACTGGTGTGGGCTTGCTTCAAGCCGTAGCCTTGCCGCGCCCCCCCTGCAATACCTCCACACCCACGCCCCCTCAGTTTGGGAACCACTGGTTTAGATCATGAAATGTAAAGCTTTTTGTGTTCATGCTGGTGCTCCACCCGATCCAATTGACAGAGAGAATGCACAGTTAGGATCGCCATCCATCTTCTATATTTGCTTCATCCACGTTGGGGTCATGGTGTTGCTGGAGCCTATCCCAGCCACTGTTGGGTGAAGGCAGGATACTCTCTGGTTTGGTCACCAGCCAGTCGGGATTTGAACCAGAGTCTTCTCGCTGAGAGGGACGAGTGCTGACCACTACACCACTGTGCATACCTACAATTTGAATTTCCAAATGTCAAATACAAACTGGAAGTCCCACCAAACATGTTCTCTTTAAAGATCAAATTTATTCAGTCTTGAAATGTTTTTGCTTCATAAACTGTTTTTGAACTTCAGACACAAATTTTCAAGCACTGAACTGTTGTGAGCTGCAGTGATGGGTCTTCACGGGCAGTTGTGTTTGGCGTGCAGCATTTCATCCAGGAGGCTGTTGCAGGGCACCTCCCCCCTCAGGTGTCTGCAGTACAGGTACTCCTCAGCCAGACAGCTGAGAGGACGTAACTCTGACAGGAACTCTAGCAGGTGAGCCAAACGGTTCGGAAGCTGGGGGCAGGCGGTCCTCGTGTACTCCAGCAGGGCTCCACCAACCTGCAGCTTCACCTTCTCGATGAAACCGGGGTCTTCAAGCTCCTTTGCAGCTGTGAGGGGGGATGGAGAGGCAGAAGGAAACAGCTACAATAATTATTGGGGGGAAAAAGTTCAGGGAAAACCTCTGGGAATTTATAGAAGTTTTCTATTCTGGAAAGGGAGGTTATCACAGGCGTTTTGATCCAAGAAGAGAAAAATAAAAGTCTGCGTCTCCTGAAAGAGCTGAAACTGGCAGCTGGGAGTGCCTCATTGCCTCACTGAGAAGGCTGGCCCTGCCACCCAGGGTAGAAAATGGATGGATTCAATTGTAAACAGCCGTAATCAATGATTCCTTTAATAAATTCAAAATTTCGTGCATGAGTGTCTGCTACTAAACTTACTTGTAAGCCTACTTTCTACTGTGAGCTGTGGTCTCAAATATAAAGAAAACATTGTCCTTAAACCCAGTTGGAGGATAATTTTTACCGTTTCTGATGTAATCTGAGATGAATCACTGTTGTTCTGTAACTATTTAGTAACGGTTTATGTTTTTCAAGCACTTTCATGAAGCATCAGAGGAAAAGAATAGCCCATCCAGATCAAAAGATTGTTTGAGTCAACAAAGGATTTGCAAAACTCGTCACAAACCTGGATTGAAAAGGATCAGATACTTGATGGAGGCCAATTCTTGATGGTCCACCTTTAGGATGTGAAGCTTTTCAACAAGCGCCTGCCCTCTTTGAGACAGATCAAACAAAGACGGACCAGGAGGGTGGTCTGTGCAGGGCAGCTCAACCTAAAACAACACAAATACGCACCCAAACAAAACTACAATAATTCAACCTTTCTTACCAAAATGTGCAACTTGTATTTAAAAAAAATCTGACTTGCTAGAGAAAATAGATGAAAGCACAAGTGTGGATGTTTTTGTGGTGAGTGGCCCACCTCATGGTCTCCAATAAGGAGAAGACTGGCCTGTCTGTCATACAGAATTTGTCCAGAGATGATGTCCAGGGCCAACAGTTCACTCCAGCAGTGATGCAGAAGCTTCATCTGGTCACTGATCTTCAGTGTAAGAGCACAACAGTAAGACAGTAACGGAAGACATTAAAACACAGGTTTATTTAAAGAATTGCCTTTATAACATTTTTTAAAAAACAATCATGATGCCAGTGAAGACCAGAGGTAGAGCTTATATTTGCAAAATACTGTTACTTCCATCCATCTATTTTCTGAACCCAATAAATCATTTTTGGGGTCAAGGGGTTGCTGGAGCTTATCCCAGCTACTGGGTGAAGGCAGGGTTCAACCAAAATTTGCCACTCTGTTGCAGGGTCACACTCACGTGCACACTTAGAGACAATTTAGAGCACAAGTGTCAAACACCAGGCCTTGAATCCCTGATCCAGTGAATCCGTACAAGTAGGGCTGAGTTTCTGGAAAACCAGCAGGATGCCGACACTTTGAGGCCTGGAGTCTGAGACCTCTGATTTAGAGTCATCAATTAACCTCTGAAGCATGTCTTTGGACTGTGGGAAGAAGCTAAAGTCCCCAGAGAAACCCCACACATGCACGGAGAGAACATGCAAACTCCACACAGGAAGGTCCCGGCCACGATTCTAACCTTTTCGTTATGAGGTGGGAACACCAGCCACTACGCCAACCTGCCGCTCATGCAGTTCATTATAAAATGATTAGCAGCTCCTGTTTCCCTGATGTGAGCTGTGTCAGTCATACTGCATGATCACACTGTCTCGCACCTAGTCATTCATGGTCACTGTTACAGCTCAATGCATGCCCACCATTTTAACTTATAGATGCATGCCAACAGGGTCCACATCATCTCAGAGGATTTTTAACAAGGACAACCAAATACTGGACCCAGAGAACTCTGAGATTCTTTAAAATGTGTCATTTTCAGTGCAGGTTGCCTCTAATGTCAAAGAATTTCACCCGTAGAAGATCACTTCTGTCAGATCCAGGAATCATTTTACCTTCAAAGGATCATTTTGTTCCCGGAGGTTTTAATCAGTCAGCAGATCTTACCTGAAGCTGCTTAAACAAGGCGGACATGCGTGCCCACTCCACGATGGCGTGCAGCAGCAGGTCCACCATGGCATACACCTGTTTGAAGGTGCTGCGGTACGAGCAGCAGCCGGTCAACTCCTGCTGAAAATGAACATCCGTGTTTCTTTGTAGCTGGAGCTCGTCTGGATCGTAAAGCAGAAACTCCATCACCAGTGGAGGCATTCTAGGATCCTGTGTAAATCTGAGTTTGGAGCACGGGTCACAGGGCTCCATTAGGGTCACTGCATCAACAACTGCTGAACCTGCATATGTGTTGCTGTACATGGACTTGATGGTCCAGCTGGAAGCAGAACTGCATAAGTTCTGGATGGCACCAGTGGGGCCGAAGGACTGAAGCGAGGGCGTTGATAACTTTTGGATGGTAACTGTGTTTAGGCTCTCTGTAAAGGTAAAATCTCCATTTTGGATCCATGAGGCCACAGGAGTGCCGCTCTCGGTTCTGAATCTGTGAGCTCGTATGTAAGCCTCTCTTTGCTGCTGCTTGAGGGCCCGGTCACGCTTGTACGTGGGGCCAAATTTGTTTCTACCGCCTCTCATTCGATCTGCACGAACAGCTGGAGAGAAAAGAAAAAGCCAGTAACATTTTTAACAAGTAATGTACATTTTATTTTGAAGAGCAAAGAAAATCTCAGGGCCAGATCAGATGCCAAGAATAACTCCAAAGGAATAGACAGATAAAGCTTTGGGTGTTCTTTAAAGACGCAGCATTCCAGTAAAAAACTGTGACACTGAACACTAATTTAATCACATGCAGCTTTCCACAAGACCGGATGGAGTTTGCACTCATGCCTGGTACCTGCTGTTCATTGTTTTTAAGTCTCTCGTTCGCTTTTTTTAAAGGTAAATTCAATGATGCAGCAAATCTTCCGTGAAAAATATCCTTCTAAAATCAAGATAAAAAAAAGGAGAATTGAAGATGTTTTCACTTTATTTTAATTAAAATAAATTCTGCCAATGGAACTAATAACTTTTATTTTGGTACAATTTCTTTAAAAAAAAAGTTGTGATGTCCTGCTCTTAAAAGAAAAACTGTCATCTTGAAATCAGCACTAAAATCATATTTTGGTATTTTGTTCTGTTAATTCAAAATTTTATGTGTTGAATTAGGTGTGTAGCTCAAAAGTGTTACATCTTTAAAGTCTGTCTGTATGTTTATACCCCCCCCCCAAAAAAAATACAATTACAACACAACACCATAGATCATTAGCATCTTAAAATAAAACTGAGATTACACATTAAAACAGAAACTTAAAAATTATCAGTCAAAGAAAACTTTTCAGGTTTAATCAATCAAGTCTGTTTCCTAAAATAAAACCATTTATTGTTCACAAATAAAACCTTTGCTTAAAATTATTATTGAAATAAAAAAACATGCTTTATTAAATAAGATGTTTTCAAGATCAGATGACTAAACAAGATATTTAAGATTTATCGTATCAAAAGAAGTTGTCGTGTCTCACTGAACAGTCACTTAAGCTTTGTTTTATATCAAGTGTGATAATATATTTAAACTAGAAACTTGACAAAAATACTTGGTGAAGATTTCCATTTTTTTCTAAACATGTTAAGTGTTACCCCTTAATTGGAGAAGTAACACGGTTCCTTAGAACAATACGATGACATTAAAATTCTTGTCTTTACAAAGTCAGTGAGAAAACAGCTTTACATGGGTTTTGTCATCATATGGGACCTCTCATGATCAAATTTCCTGACTCTTACCTTCAATGCGCATCCCAACATGGAGGCACTTCTGAAATCTGCAGAATGGACAGCGCTTTCTCTGAGCTTTATCGATCCTGCACTGCTGCTTGTCCACGCAGGCGTAGATCTTGTTGTTCTGGACAGTTCTTTTAAAAAATCCCTGCAGACGTTTAGAAAAACCCCAAATGATCAGCTTTAGCAAAGGTTTAGCATTTCTTTTCTTCTGTTGCACCACAGCTGTGTATTTTCACCTTGCAGCTTTCACAGGTGAGCAGTCCGTAGTGGTACCCAGATACTTTGTCTCCGCAAACTGGGCACAGCTCCTCCAAGTCCACCTCACAACCAAACTCCATTCTACACAGCAGAGCAGAAACAGACACACAAGGAATCAAACTCTGTATTTAAATGGATCCCAAACAAAGTCAAGCTGAGGAACGGAAGAATCCTACCTGCTAAATCTGTGCTGACAAAGCCGAGAGACTGAAATCAAAGCTGGTGGGGTTTTTTTATGTGTCCATCCCACAGGTCAGATGTGACTCGTGTCATTAGATCGTCCCTGCAGAGGAGGGACACCTACTGTCCATGCTGTTTAGGCTCCAGCCAACTATTAGATCTTTCCAGCTAAATGAGCATTTATGTCCTCACCCACCTCATCTCCGTGTAACAGGACACGGGACTGCACTTCACTGTCCTTTAGAACACTTGAGGACATTTACAAACATTGTATTTGAACAAAATTACGCACATTTCATCAAAAGAATTGATAACTCATAAAAGTGACAAAAGGTATTTAAAGTTCAGACTTAAATGTATTAGAAGCTGAAGAGAATGACGATTTTTTTAGGTTTAATTGATGTTCTTTTCCCCTCTGCCCACCAATGTCACCAAAGTTGCTTATGAGTGCATGTTTTTTGGTTGTCATGGTCAGATCTACTGTACTTATTTTAGAAACACTTCACCACACTGACAACTGGGGGCCAAGAAGACATGATTTCAGAATACTGAACAAACTGGAATAGGATTGTGTCTGAGGTCTCTTTTCGTCCATTTAAACCTCTTCTGCTAGTTGATAATTCTTTATATTGAGGGATGTTTCCTCTTAACCCTTGTGCTATCTTAGATGTCCCCACCCTTGCATTGACGTGTTCTCCCTACCATGACAAAGGTGGATAAAGGTGGAAAGATTTCATGTAATCCATGGACACCAGTGAAGATCACAAATCATTGAAGAAAAAAGGTTCAGCGCACTGTCTAGTGGGTCTAGATGACCCAACTCCCAATGTTAAAGTGCCTAGGATAGCACAAGGGTTAACCAGTCTGGTTTCAATGGGGGATACTACATTATGGACAATTTCCCATTCCCATTGAAAGAAAACCAAAAACATGTACACTCTGGTTTTATGGATCTTTCCGTGTGTATTGCTCTGTTGCTATGCGTGGTTGGACCCAACAGAGCTCCCACAGTTTGGGGTTTTGTTTCTGTTTCTAACTTCCTCTGGGTTTTTTGCAGGTCAGCTGTCACTCCTCCTGAATGTTTCCTCCCTCCTCCACCTGTGGGGGAGTGCACAGGTGCCTGCACTTTCTAATCAAGGCTATTTAAGTTGCAGTCTCGCAGTCCTCTGTGTCAGTGCAGCCCTGTTAATTCATAGTGAGTTTTAACCAGTGTTTCGAGAGACGGTCAGGTGTGCCGCAGGAAATTACAAATTTTCCCTGATTTAAAAACATTTATCATCATCAGAACATCAGCTCTATGTTTATCACAATAGCCTGAGGTTTCACACTGAGTAGTTTACGGACAGCTTTGTGCACCGGCCAATGGTTAGGTTAGCATAGGTGTGTCATGTAGAGCTGTGACATGTTGGATTTTTGATCACCGCTGTGATGAACCAGACCCCCCCCCAAAAAAACCCCCAAAAAGAACCCACAAAATCCCCCGGCGGCCGATTCACAAATGAATACAATTACAACGCAGTATTCTTCATGAACAAATAACTGTAACAAGGAACTACTACCTAACTAATGAACTAACTATATAGGTGTTGAAGAATGACTGTGTGTGTGTGTGTGTGTCAGCACGCTGTGTGTGTAGGAGGAAGGAGCATACACAGGTGTGTTGGGGGTGCGTGTTGATTCTTCTGCAGCGGACCGCTCTCCAGCTGCAAGCGAGTTTCACCTGTGCTCTCTGGTACAGACATCTTCTCAGAATATTATATATTTCCCAGTATTAAACAGACTGCAGATACTTTGTCACCTTTCCGGTAGCCATTAAGCCTGACACCCATGAAGAACGCGGGGCAGGAGGCTACGCCTTTGTTTATACAGACACGTAACGTTGCGATGCACAGATCGGATACAGGCCTCATTCATATGTGGTAATGAATCGGATACGAATCGGTTATGTGCATTTGCGTGTGCCATGTTAGCAGACAAATCGGATATTCTCCAGTAAATGCGAGTCGTACGTCAGTGACGTCAACTCAGGACACCACCAAGTGAGATTACATGACTTATTAAAGTGCTTTTGTGCGCTGATTTTGCTGTCAGCGTGTTACCTTTCAGCCTCAGCCGTAGTCGGAAACCGCTGTTATTTAATGAAGCGGGACACCGTTGCTCTGGAACAGGCTAGAAGCCATTTATTTCTTTGCTTGTGTTGCGGAGTGGGGGCGTGTATGATGGGGACCGCGCGTGCTGTGTGTGTGTGTAAGGAGAGGAGAGGGGATGTGAGGGAGGAGCGGGAGAGTGTGACGGGGAACCGTAATAAAAAGGTGTCTCCCCCAAAAGGACTGTTTTACTGTTTTGGAGTCTTTCTTAACCCGCTCTGGAAGCTGAGGGTTCCGAATAGGAAAGTGAAGCAGCGACGGAGGGAGGCGTTGCCTTGGGCGCCCAAGGCAACGCCTCCCTCCGTCGCTGCGTTGCCTCCATGACAACCGCAGTCACACAAAAGTCCGAAGGAGGTCCGCGGAAGGCGGAAATGCTGCTATGTAGTCCTCAGAACGTCTATGTTTGATAGTTTCAGTATTGTATAGTGTAATTGTAAAAATCGGATACGGGTCACTTTTAAAAGATGATGTAAGCAGGTCGTCAAAAAAATCGGATATAGACATCAAGACCTGCAGTGTAAATGCAGCCTAACAGTGCGCGTTCATGTTCTGAATACGAGACAGACCCAGATGCTGGAACTCGGAATGTCGACACAGGTAAGTGGAGTGGTAAGTATGGAATTTATTTTCCGGTTAGTCGTGAAGATGATGTCGCTTAAACTAGAGCAGACTAGACCAGGCTTAGTCACCATAAGGGGCAACGAACTGGCGTTGAATACTGGAGCTGGGTCTCCTTATGTAGAGCAGAGGCTTGATGAGTGGTCACAGCTGGTGGAGTAAGGAGCAGAGAGGGGAGGGGGAGGATATCTGACAGAGGCACCATGACAGCGCGTTCATGTTTGGTGTCAAGGAGTGAAGGAGAACAGTAATAAAAAATCCTCTGGCGGGTGGCCGCGTTGTGCCCTCAAGAACAGCTTGTAATGGAAATGAATACAATGGAAATTAATAATTAGACGGCAGTAAATTTGTCGTATTTCCTCGGGAGACGGAAACTTCTGTAGAATGAGGATGTGTATGTGCTGGTAAAACCGCTGTGTGGGTGTAAGTAGAGGGAGCACGTGCAGCGTAGAGGGTGTGAGAGGCGCGGTGCAGGGAGTGAAGGAGAGCAGTAATAAAAGGTTTCCCCAGAAACCCTTGTTCTGAACACAGGTCTAGCAGAAATGGTAAATTATCAGCAAAGATGAATGTGTTTAATGTGTTTATTATAGTTCCAATTATGCACCATATGCAGAACTTTCAAAAAAAGAAAACTTTAAAAAAAAAGTGCACAGTGATGACCTCACCATGAGATGTGGTGTGTCATGTAACTGTTTTGGTTTTACTAAAGAACTAAGACACCAAATTAAACAATATCTGCATCAAGACTTTCTTTTGGCCTCAATTTCACTGTTTTATCTATTCAGTGAAATGTAATAATTCTTTACTGTCCAAATAATTTATAAGTTCAGAATTTAGACTTTCTCATGAATTAAGGAATGAAAGTTGGATCTCTACAAGTCTGAGTGAAAACTCCTTTTCTGCAGTTTAACACATTGAGCTACAGTTTCATCTGTTTGGGCTATCAACCTTTGAGTGAACCTTTCAAAGTTTTCTTTTATTTCAGTAATATTGGTGTCATGTAATACAGACTCTACGTCTTTCCATTACAGATACATGATCCTGCCCTGTAGTAGTTTATTTGAGCTCAGACTTGTTCTCTGCATGTCTGGATCCTGGGGAACGGCTGCAGACAGCAATCTTTGAGGCTTACCTGAAACAGCCATATACAGGAGAACCATTGCTGGTACTATGGCCCACTGGTAATGTGGCTGCAGACAGGTGTCAGCCTTCTTTACTGTTTATGAGCACAGTCGTTTCCCTGTGCGCTGCCTGTCATCAGAGCAGGGGTTTATTAATGATGCTGCCCAGCAGCCGCACCTCAGGTTTTTCTTCAAGTTCAACATGACGCCATGACTTCCAGTGATCTCAGGAGAGGAAAAGAAGGAGTTCTTTATAAAGAAATAAACAAATGAAAATTCTGAGTCAGGGAGAGCTCATATTACAGGTCACAAGAGGGCCTCAGTGACAGTTCTACAAGCCCTGCACTCCAGTGTTTAGTTTATGAAGCACAGCAGTGTTTGCTTTTGATGCTTTTATTTTATAAAACTACACCAATACACCCAGTTGACATGCCTTCAGAGTTGAATATAAAGAGTCTTCTCTGTAGACAAGTTTCAGCACCTGAAATCATACTGTGAAAAAATAAACATTTATTTTTTAAACTCCATAAAAACGTGATTTTAGTGAATGCTCTCTCAGCGCTGAAAGGACATTGTTGAAAAGACCACAGAGTTCAAGGAGATATCCAAAAACAACTATAAATCCACAACTGAGAGGCTGGGAAATAAGGGAGTCATTGTGCAACCGTGCAGTCCAGGTTAAGATGCTGCAGTGAGACGTACCACACAATCTCAGGCAAGGAACACAGACAAACCTTCACAGAACTGTGACTGTTCACGGTATTGCATCTACAAGCCGTTTAGTTTTGTTGATACTTATTGTGTTTTGGGTATTTTGCTAACTTGCAGAATCAAATGTTTATCTCTGAGGTCAAACATGTCTGATTCCATCATGGGATCAGATTAGAGGCGAGGATAAACGGAGGATATAGGTTTAAATGTTTTTACACACTTACAATAGCATTTATAACACATAAACAAATAAAGGTTTGGGAAAGTGAAGTGTTTGCAGGTAATCTTAGAGTTTGTGATAATTTTTTATTTACACAAAATGTGTTCAATTATTTAACTTTTTAAAAAAAGTAAGATTCTGTGGTCTAAATATATAAATCAAAGACATTAAGAATATATGTTCATTGTCTTTCATTTACATGCAAAGGTTACTATAAATACAGTAGAGGAAATATGTATTTGATCCCTGCTGATTTTGTAGGTTTGCCCTCTTTAAAAGTAACTGACAGTCTGCCATCATGATGGTACGGTCATTTGAACAGTAAGAGAGAGAAAATTACAAAGAAAATGAAGAAATCCACTGTAAAGAATTTATATACATTTATTTGCATTTTAATTATAAATTCAGGTTCTTGAACCCTTTTACTTTGTCGCCAAACCCTTATTAGCAGCACAGAGGTCAGACGTTTCTCGTAGTTGATGAGCAGGTTTCAGGAGGAATTTTCCTCCACTCGCTTCTTTAAAAATCACTTCTAAATCATTCATATTTGGTGGCTGTTGCTTAGCAACTCTGAACTAACTTCTGCTCTCTCCATGGGTTTTCTATGGGATTGAGGTCCGGAGACTGATTGGACCACTCAAAGACCTTGATATGCTTCTTCTTCTCCAGGTTGTCTTGGCTGATTGTTTTGGTTCATGATCCTGTTGGAAGAACCATCCATCACCCCTTTTGAGCCTCCTAGTGGAGGGACGGAGGTTCTCACTCAGGATGAGACGGTACATGGCTCCGCCCATCCTCCCATCCACACGATGAAGTAGTCTTGTACAGAAAAACACCCTCAAATCATAATGTTTCCACCTCCATGCTTGACAGTTAGGAGGGTGTTCTTGGGATCATCTGCATTTCTGTTCCTCCAAACATGACGGGTTGAGATCAGATCTGGTTTGAAGCCCCAGGCCTAAAGGTGGATTGATGGTCATGTTGCACCAACAGTTGTCCCCTTAACCTCCAGCTTCTTGCTGATGGTTTTTTAGTCCAGTCCGGTCTTGTGCAGGTCTAAGCTTCTCCTTTAAATCCACTGAAAGCTCTCTCTCTCTCTCTCTCTCTCGTCTCTCCATGTGGGAAAGTCCAACTGCTGGACTGATTCTGTGGACAGGTGTCTGTAATTCAGGTGACAGGTTGATCAGGAGAGTCTAACCGGTCTGTGTGAACCAGAACTCTTAATGGTTACTGGGGGATCAAATACTTGTGTCTGCCAATGAAATGCAAATAGATTTATAAGCATTTTTTAGGTGGATTTCTAGATTTTTTTTGTGATTTTTTTTAGCTCTCACTGTTTAAACCATCAGAACGACAGACTGTCCTTTTGCTTTTTAAGTGGGCAAACCTACAAAATCAGGAAGCGATCAAATACTTCTTATAAATTTTGGTCTGTAATAAATCCAACACATATGCTTATTTTAAAGTAACATTTAAGGTGGGTGAATAACACAGAAACTTTTTTATGAAATAGACTTAAATCTTTTCAAAGTTACGCACCTTCCTACAGGTGTTTGTTGTCTTTCATTTGTACTAAAACTCAACAGTAACACTGGGATTGTCCCTCTAAAGCAAAGGACACCAACTAGTCTCCGTCACTCCGTCACTAGGATAGCACAAGGGTTAAATCAAGAGTGTATATTTTTGCGGGATATAGAGTGTGCGTACTAAAGAGTGCAGTTAAAATTGGCGGGTAGGGCACTGAGAGGACATCTCTTGATTACTCACAGTGATGTTCAAGCACTCCCCCTACCAAGGGTCCTTCACGTCTAATGTGCATTTAAAACCAAGAGGGGAGGGGTCTGTTTCCATACGGCAACTATGGGAGGGGGACCACTGCCAAGTAGCTTCTCTCCCCCAAGATGCATCGCAGGCTAACCCCCCCCATCCCCCTACTGAGTCATTATAGGAGGAAGAGGGTAAGTAAATTGTACCGAATTAATTTGAAGTGAGAATTGGATATTGATTATGCGCAGATTCTCGGCTACTTACAATATATAGCACTGAATATTAACTTTTTTTTTCCGGACCTTAACTACAAGAATTTTTTCTGACTGGACCTCTTTACATTTTAGTTAAAGGCCCCAGGTGTGACGCCTCTGCGCTATGTTTGCTCTTTTTTTTACGATCAAGCTTTGTGTGGCTGCAGGTCATAATGCAGACGCTGCTGACATCTGTCTCAGTCTGCATCTTCCACCTGACTGCCCTCCAAGCCTGAACTGTCTCTGCAGACGAATCTGCCTCCAACCAGCAGCTGTTTGGCAAACAGGTGACTGTTTGTCCTTCAACTGAGGAGAAGAAATGAGTTTATTCCACTCAACTTCACTCACAGTTTAGAGAGAGAATGAGATTTTCTGCGTGGTTACAACCTCTGTCATAAAGATATGATTTATAGTGGAGGTCATGTACTGTTTAGTAAAACCAAATAAAGCTTGTAAATGTATGCGTTTTGACAAACACAAGTGCATTTCTGGTTAAAATGAAATGGCAGATACTTGTATGGCGCTTTTCTACCTTCCTAGAAGGCCAAAAGGGCTTTACAGTCACAAACCCATTCACCCATTCATTGATGGCCGCTCCACTGCCGCCATCCTTCCACCAGATGCAAGGTAGGGTTCAGTGTCTTGCCTTCGACGCTTGGGCAGGCAAGGCCGGAATCAAACCTGCAACCTTAGGATACCGCTGCACCACGGCCGCCCAATAAAGGAGGAGGACGTCAGTGCCGTCTAAAAGGTTATAAGTGTGGGTTTGGTTCATGTCCTTTAATTACACATGAAGACTATAGCGGTAGGCTGCTCGATAAGAAGAAAACTTGCAATATTAGTGATCAATATTGCAATGACCACAAAACCAGCGGCACATGAACTAATAGCAAAACAACCAAAAACATAATTTCCATTTCACTGCAATAGTTTAATTTAAATAGAAGTAAACATAACTTAAATTACATTCCAAATGACCTTCGTCTACATGGGAGGCAAACATCTAACATAAAAGAGCTCCATCTGATTGGTAAACAACGTTAAGGCGTCCTCCGATTGGTCAAATGCTTAAATGGGATTTATTTGATTTGTTAAATACTTCAAACTTCTGATTGTTTTACCACATTTAAGGTAACCATTTATTGCAATTTTCGACATCTTTTGCACTATGCATTTTGCACAGCTTGATATCGCAATAACAATAAACTTGCGATTTATTGTGCAGACCTAAACAGCGGTATTTATCAGAGACTATATGAGAGGAGGACTGCTTTTAAAAAACACACACACACCATGTATGGTGACTGTTCATTTACAGCCCGACCTATTCAAAGAAGCAGCTTCCAAACATCGTTCATACAAATCTCAGACGATACTGTTGCCCTGCTGCAACACTGCAACCATAGTACGGTGGCCCTGAAGTGCAAATCACCAACAGTCACTTGATGCAAAAACATATTAAAGATCACAACAACAATGAAAAAAATAAACAATAAAAAAAACATTGCATATTAGAAATTAAAATTAAAATCCTGGAACAGAAAAACAACTCAAAAAAAGAAACAAAATAAAAATGAAATAGTTCGGAAAACAAAATACATTTTCGGGGGTCAAAATGAAATGTTAAGAAAATGAAACAATAAGAAAACAGTAAAGGCAGGAACTACAGGACATCTCTGACAGGATGTTGACGTTTGTCCATCATTTCAAGTGAAAGTTATTGTGCATGAAGCAATACTGAATCTGCTAGGTATGAATCATAAAACTTTTATAAATATGCAGACATTGAAAAAGCTCTTACATCCTCATCCAATCAGTAATGTCCCATAGTAGCATTGCATTTCTTATCATTTCATCTCTGAAAATTACTTTTGTTTTCCAAAATGTAAAATTGATCATTTTTATTTTGTTAATTTTTTTGGAAATTTGTTTAGTTTCTGAAATTGTGTTTTTATTTTCTAAAACATAGTGCTTCTCTGTATATCTGTTTTGATTTTTTAATTGTTTTTGTGATCTTTAATATGTTTTTGCATTGAGTGATTTGTCGGTGAGATTTGCCCTTCAGGGCCACCGTAGCTGTTTGAAGGATGAAACATGTGCAAAAAGAAGGAGGCAAAAAAACAATCCTAAAGAAGAATAAACAAGAAAAAATTTCCTGATGTGATTTATTTTAAAGACAAAAACATCAAACATCAGATTTTAAAAGCTTCAACATCTTCCTTATATTTTGTGGCAATACTATAACAAATAAATAAACATTATGACAATAACATAGATAAATAAACTTTTAAAACATTGTAAAAGAACGTTTTCATTTAAGAAAAAAGAGGAACTTGTTTGCTTTAGATGAAAATAACTGTTCACTGTAAATAGTGATAAATAAATAAATGCCTTTTCAACCGGCAAAAATAGACAACAAACGTTAACTTGTTCACATTCTGCTACAAAATGCTTGGTGGTTAGTAAAAAAAAAAAAAAAGTCACATATCTAGAAAATGTTTTCTGATAAACAACTATTCCTTAGAAAGAAACTCAGACACTGGCAGACGTCCGTCTGGTTTGGTGAACTTTGTCTGATTGCTGGTGGACTGACAGAAAAGCCTCACGGCTGAAAACAGTCAGGAAACTAAATAAAAGCTCTGCATGGAGTAAAGGCCGTTGATGGGGTTCCCACTCCGTCCCTGCAGGAGGTCTGCATCACAAACGTCCGTCAGAGTCTTCAGAGAGCTTCCTCTGTCCACCTCATCAAAAATCAAGTCAGCTGCTGGTAGACAAACACAAGAAGTCTTGAAGATTTAGAACCTTTTGTAAAATCAATGCTTGATTTCTTTTCAGTTATTTTTTGGTTTCTTTCTTGATGTTCTATCCTTATCACTGGTTTGAAGTTTTCCTCTATGAATTCTCAGAAGTTCCTTGGACATTGGTTTTGCTTCCACATTTCTTCGAGGTTCAGCTCAGTTTAAGTTCCATTTCCTGCCTTCACAACCAGTCGTCTTTCTTTGGAAGTAACAGAAGGATCCGAGAACTAACAACCATGACCTTTAAACAGATGTTTTGTGTTTTATTTCACCCAACACGATACCGTTTGTAAAACATTAAACTGATGGAGATAAAGAAAAAAAACTCAACTTTTTAAACATTTCAAAACATTTTGATTTATAAAAGGTAAAATAAACTTGAGCAAAACAGTTTAACTAGCACCCATATTGACTTATGATCAAGTCTGTTTTGATATGCAAAGTTTGATATGTACTTGTTTGACATAATTTATGAAATATTTACAACTATTATTATAATACCATGGTCCGGGTAAATACTCGATTCTGATTGGCTGCTGGGTGTGCATTAAAAAGTGATATACCACAGGATAACCGCACAGTGAAAAAAGAAGTTCCGGTCACCTAGCCTAAATGTTTTGTATCACTGCGCCGGCTTCTTTAAAACAAACTTTAACTTCATCATCTGGACAAAAACAAGTGGTAAGAGGTGAACTTTCTCTCTGAACTGATGTTTTATTCAAGCCATCGGAAAGATCAGCATATATATATATATATATATCGCTTTATATCGCCGAATCTTGACTGCAGCGGTGGTGCGGCCCGATGCGGACTATTTGTTATGTGGTGCGGCGCAACGTGACAAATAGTCTACTTTTTGTGTCAAAAGCGATCCAAATCGGGGAAAAAACAAGAATTAAGGACTAAAAACTAGTTACTATTTTTTTTTTTTTGTAAGTGACCATGGTATAAGCGGGTTATTGGCCTTCGAATTTTGTATTATCAACCTTTCAGGCTTCCACGGCGTGCGTTAAAAAGTGATAATGCATACTTCGTCGGCCATTAACCCTTACATATACCATACCAGTAGTTTTAGTAATATAATAATTTACATATAAATCTATTATAATTTTTACAAGTATTAGCATAATTATATATTTTCATTTTTATTTGTTTTACCTGGGTTTAGCACTGCTCTGTCATTTGTCTTGACTTTTTGTCGTATATGTTTTTAGTCCATTTTAACTTAGTTTTTATATCACCTGTTTGGGTTAGCTGGCAGAATTAACACGAATTGAGCTGCAGCTTCTTTATTATAAGTTATGTCAGGATTTAGTTCATACTTGCCCATTAAAACGTTTATGCAAGTTGCAGATATACATTTAAACAATTAAACATTTAACTATCCAGTGATCCCTCATTCATCACTGGACTTACATAAAAAAAATAACCCGTAATAGGGGGAAATCTCAAAGTAGGACTACATTGTTTTCAGGCTGTAAGCCCCCCACTACACACTTTCTACACTTTTCTCAGACACACATGGACATTTTCACACTTCATAAAAAATAAGTCCAGCATTAAAGAATGAAAACAACAATTTGACATTGATCGAAGATTTACGTAACTCTGGCAAACTGAACTGAATGACTTACTTTCTGCAGAAATGGATGGTTAATTAGTGACAGATTTAGCAATCAGCAATACAAATTTTCAATAAAACCAAAGAAGAGCGAAAGAGTGAGACCTTGCTCAAAGGGGACAGGGTTGTACTTGCTTGGCTCCACCATCAGTAGATGCTGCGGGTTTGAAGGTAGAGGTCCAGAGTACGAGCTGAGCAGACCTTTCATGCAGCCGGAGATCATTTCTGTAGGAGTCGGTTACACAAAGACAGGAGGGAATGAACCTGTTGGTGTTCTCGAGCCAGAAAAGACACGCTTGACACAAACCCACATACTGTATGCAGACACACACACCAACACATGCACAAACAGCCTGTGGGCACAGGGAAACTTTGATGCATCAAAGTCATATTGATAGAAAATACCACGTTTGACTTGTATGGTTTGTAAAACACTGGCCCAAAGGTTGAAGAGCCCGAGCATAGAGGATCAAACTGGTTAGAACGTTTTTTAGGTTTCCATAGTTTCAGTTGTAGAACAGAATTCTCTTCATCCTTTTTAACTGCTGTTTGTTTATGTATTTTTACATTTTGCACTTTTTGAGTTTTTCTTTTGAGAACCATCTCAATTTTCTTTAAAGAATCTCCTCTGATTTATACAAACATCAATGACAATATTTACTTTGAGGTGATATCCTTTATCCTTTGGCCCAAAGTAGGATGGTACATAGTAAAGCATGGATCATAGAGGTTTTTGCCATTTTCTTTGCCTGATTGTTTATAATAACCAATACTTTATCTACATTTTTTACTAAGCTCCTTTAGACTATTAAAATATAAAGAATTACTAACATCATCCATTCAATCAACCTGGTATACATGATAAACTCCATGACATCTAGAATTTTTATAGGAACTTTGAACTCACTGTTGGACGTTTCACTCATGAGGCTGCTTTGAATTCTAACATTTACTTCAAACAATCTCTGCTTGCCGGTTTGCTCAGCTCATTTGCTTATCAGCAGTAGTTTTTACAATAATAAACCCTGCTGCTCTGCCAATATTGACTCACTGGAAGCCTCTGAGCAGTTAGAGGCAGCCTTTGCCAAAGCAGTGAGGCACTTATTTAAACTGTCTGCCCATAACTTGCTGGGAGACCGCAGTGACAATAAGCCCACAGGGAAACATGCTCCAGACAGCAGCCAGGCTCTGCTTTCTTGTGGCTTTGCCATGGGAAAATCTCATACTTACAGCAGACATGCTGCTCTGGCTTCAAAGCATGGGGCTCGTTCTAAACCCTACAAAACTGTTTAATGACTGACTGTCCTCTTGTTTACTCTGCCCAGATTTCTTGTGATATTTCAAGCTGTTTTTTTCAAATAATTCATGGGGAACCCAGCAGCGATCGTTGCTGCTTCCGTTATGTGGATACACTTAAAACTTTGGAAGCGCATCAAACCGTTTTTTCCCTTTTCTTTTTGTCGCAGCAGAGCCTGCACGGTTAAATCCTCACCTTGGCGGAGCCTTTGGCTGGCATGTTGCTCCTGCTGTTGCTGCTGTCTGCGGGCAAGCTTCTTCATCTGTAGGTAAATAAACACAGGACCGTCTTTGTGTGAATAGGAGGCAGCGACTGTGGAGGCTGTGACAGCACAGCAAACATACAGGACTGCTCACTTGTCAGCTTTCTTAAAACCAAATATCTAAAACACTCAGATGAAGAAGAAAGACGTAAACCACAGTTCTTCTTTAGGTGGATCCTTCAAAGACTTAAACATTTTTTTTTGCACTTCCTGGAAATTAATCACTTTGTAAAGAAGGTCTAGAAAGAACAAACACAGCAGCCAATAGAACAAAGACCAGTAGCTGTAAAAAAACGTGTTTTTATCCAACATATGTAAACTATATACCATTGTTCAACATACAGAACTTCTGTTCATTTTATTTAGTTAGGTTTGCTTATTTGCTCAATGCCACCATGAATGCAGAACTGAGGATTCAGTTCCATTTAATTTGTAGCGACAGAATAGATAAAAAAATTATCCAATCAGAAAGTTTACAGGATGTCCAGACCATTGACTGTATATGAAAACCGGACTGAGTGACCCTCCCTCCTGGTGTTCCAAACAGGAAGTACCTGCTGGATCCAAGAAGCCAAAATCCCAAAGACTTCTATTGAGATATAAACAGCTGTTACTCAGTAAATATTATGTGTCAGAACAGCCATTGATCTGATCGCTTTTTTAACATGTTCTTGTTAATCCTATTTTTTTAAAACATTTTTTCTGTAGTGCTAGTTATTTTAGACATAAACGGACCAATTAGATGCAATAAACGTTTGTCAGTGGTGGGCTGTCAGGGCCTTAAAAAATGTTCTGAATCATTTGTTAATTGTATTTTGTCCGTGCATACTCAATAAATCAGTCCAAATGGTCTGTCCATTCTCTTTTATTGTGTTTATTATGGTTATGCTGCTTCCAGACAAACATATTTTCATATTTGAGCATTCAACCAATCGCATTTCAGCTGTCCTTTGTTGGCAGACAGGGTCTAGCCCTTCAATCTCCGTTCGGAAGGTCCTGTGATGGGAAATCAATGTCAGTCATTCATTTCTTTTAACCAACCAGATTTTTAGTTAGTGTGAGCAGGGCCTTCTAGCAGGCTTAGGCACCGCCACAGTATTCAGACCTTCTGATTGGACAGACGTTTCAGGAAGTCACATGCAGCCTTGTCCACAGAACCATGGAGCCCTTTTTGATCTGTCTCGGTTAAAAACAGAGATGACTGTAATGTACGCCACGGAGGATTTTGCAGGAAAATCTCCCACTGATCTCCTGGACCTCCTATATTAGAAAAATCTGAGTGAGACAGGAAGCAGCCGCACAGATTTGTGTGTTTGTTGTTGACCATCCCGTGTCCACTGCGTCTGTCTAGCGGACATTTTCGGCTCTAAAGCGAATTCAAACCTCAGCAGAAACACAAGTGGACGGACTGGGCTCTCAGCACTGGCCTGGATGGAATATAAAGGACTTCTGGATGGAACTGAAGAGCCATAATCTACAGGACACGGTGATCGAACTGTTTTTGAGGAGAGAGAGAGGAGCATGAATTTTGTCTTCAAATCATCTTTGATTTAATATCTAATTATCCTAAGTTTGAGACGTCTTTGAATGAACGTATGAATGCTTATTGTATTGTTTTGTGCATTATTCCATGATTGCTTGAAATAAACCATTTCAAATCAATTTAAAAAATCAAATAATCCATTGTTTTGATGACTGAAATGATAAATATCATAATAAATAATATTCCAAATGTATGTGATTGTTAGCAATGTTTTGTGCTGGCTGTATTTGCATAACCAGATTTGCTTTAAGTGTAGATGTAGAGTGGGATTCTGATGGAGGAATTGGGCAAACCTTAGCTCTCTGGTTCTGGAACCACACCTGGACCACACGAACACTTAGACCCGTCTCTGCAGCCAAAGTCTCTCTCACCTGCAAATTATGAAAAACAGACAGACAATCAGTTACAATGTTAAGTCCTTTGTGGTTAGTGTTGCTTATGCTGCTTAGTTACAACTGCACAGAGCCTCACACAACTGTACAGGTGCATACGGGCTGTTTGTGGGTGAAAAATGGGCAAACCGCTCGGTGAGTCCATAGAGTGACTTATGATTTGATTTATGCACATTTTTTTCTAAAGGCACAATCCGGCTGAGAGTTTGTAGAAATCACTTATACAACACAAAAGAAGGGTGAGTAGGTAAGATTTGTACATCATAGTTTTTTTCTTCTTCATTTTTTCACCCCGCACAAGGAGCCTGTTGCTGTTCACATGATAAGAGCGCTCTCCATGTCCTGCAGCCTGACTGTTAGAAGTGAGGAAATTAGATAATCAGAGTATAGCTTGTGTGGACATCCCACGACCACTTACAAATCCCGTACACACCCCGTGTGTGCAGCATTTCATCGCAGACCTTACTTTGAATGGATTGATGTTACTTCAAATATTAAAATTGAGATGTTTTATACCAAGACAACAGAAAAAATACCGTAGACTAACAGTTGTAAAAAGTAAAAATTTTCTGTAATGTCTTCACATTACTATTACATTTGCACAAGTATTTCTGAAAGGGCTCTGCAGAAAAATACCGGGGTTCCACAAATGAGCTATCATAATTCCTGCTCAGAGTTTTCCTCTGCAGCGATCAGCAGAGATGCTCACCTGCCTTGTACTCATGACTGCAGAATAAAAATAAAAACGTTGGATGACTTGTCCATCTGTATTACAGGAGTCCAGATTCTGATTGACTAAAGGTGCAGCTCTCATGTTCCCGGTTCCAGAGTCAAATGTCCAAAGAGTTACCTTTGGGATCTCAGCTTACCTTTCTGCATGGTTTGGAGGAGACCTCGAATGAGGCCTTAAAGGTTCTCCTCTGCTGGGTGGTGAGAATGGTCCGAGGCCGTTTGGGTCGGAAAGGGTCTTTGTTGTCATCACTCCCTTTCACCGCTGTGACAAAATGTTCAGATTCTGCTTCAAAATCATCTCGACTTTTATCTGTGATGAGACACAAAACAATATTTCCACATTGTTCTCTTTGAAATTTCCATTTGATAAAATTGCTATTTTATTTTCTTTAAAGACCTACTCTGGTGAAAATTATGTTTTTGGTGTTTTTAACATCTTGTGGCATTTTTCTGATGACAGAGGACATATAAAAAGAAAATTAACATTAAAATGACATTTCTGAGTATTTGCCAACCATAACTCAGAAATGATGTCCCAGAAAATGACACAGGAATTCGGATTTTGTCTAAAAACTGCATAGTCATGATTAAAAGACCACCGGGAATGCTTTTACAATAGATCAAAAAATGGTAAAATGGTAAATGGCGTATACTTATATAGCGCTTTCTACCTTCTTATGAAGGCCCAAAGCGCTTTACAGTCACAGTCCCATTCACCCATGCACACACACATTCACACACTGGCGGCGGCTCCGCTGCCGAACACTGGTGCCAACCTCCCACCAGAGGCAAGGTGGGGTTCAGTGTCTTGCCCAAGGACACTTCGACACATGGGCGTGCAAGGCGGGAATCGAACCTGCAATCATACGACCATGGGTCGACCGCCCTACCGCTGCACCACGGCCGCCCAAAAAAGTCTTTCAGATAACTCATCTGTAGTCCAACCTGAGTCTGAGTTGTCTCCACCGGTGCTGCTGAGGTTCCTCTCCTTGTCATAGTCTTTCTTGCAGAACAGCTGACCCTCCTTTAGAACAAACTCATCTCCTTTGCACAGTTGGTGCTCACAGATGCAACAGCAGAAGCAGCTTAGATGGTAAACTCTCTCCAGAGCTCGTATTACCAAGTCTGTGGCCGCTATTCTCTCCAGACAGCCACTGCACTTCGCTGAAAACAACCTGAGAAGAAGAGAAAAGGAAAAATTGCTCAAATTATCCCAACATGTTGAACAGTACACTTTTCTAATGTGAAGGAAACTGACCAACAGTATACCCTCCCTATGCCACTGATGTTGGTGAAGCATAGGGAGTAGGATTTGGAGTTTAACACATAGACGTGTGTCTTGCTCACTTTGAAATTCCTAATAATTAATTCATTGTAAAGCAATCACACAGACAGAAAACCAGTTTTTAAAGAATCTTTTCTTTACTATAGTGTCTTCCGCCATTTTTGGGCGCTTAACTCCTTCTACAATTTTTCAGATATTTTAACCATTTAACTATTAAAATGATCGACTCTTTCAGCTTTTACCAGCTATGACTTTTGATCCTTCAAATCCCTAAACTTTTCAAGATATTCCAGGGTTTTTGTCTCGACTGAAATACATGGGGAATCTTTGGTGCAGAAGCTCGCTGGTTCGAGATCCGGCACTGGCATTTTTCCCAAACACATCTTTTTTGTTATTGTGCTGTTTTCACTTTATTTTGATTACTTTGATCGTGTCTTTATTTTTTTCTTTTGTCAATTATAACCCTTTAAGTTTCATTTTCCTTCAGCAATATAGCATTCAACCCTGCATTTTGTTCTGGAAATGCAGCACCTTTTAGTTTGTGAAGCAGACAAGTTCTTTTTGTTCGTCTTTGGAACAACACACATAGAACCTGTGACCCAAGTATCGAGGTAACCATTGAACCATGAGTAAGTTGTGTCTTTGCATCTCTAGTATCCACTGTTATCTCTTAAGCTACTTTCACACCGCCCTCGGTGACACGCATTCAAGCGACCACTTTCTGGGCCTGCGTTTCCATTATCCATAAGCGCAAAACTTTATTGAAATTCTAGAAATAAATAACACAAATACGCAATTACACTGTTTCCATTAAATCGAATAAACACAAACCAATTCACACGTTACGTGATTCAAAAATACGGCGACAGATGTGAACAATACTTTAATTTACAGCAGATGCGTTAAAATTTCTGCCACGGCACTAGCGCTCATCATCATCTATCAAAAGAGACGTCTGCGTCTTATTAAGGCCATGAGGTCCCTACACGTGGGAGCGGCTACAGATGAAGCCATTTTAGGAGATGGTGGTTGATGATTTTACAGAGGAGCTGTGGATCCAACAATTCCACATGACCAACTTAACTTTAGATGAGCTGAGTGATGCTGTGGGACCTCTTGTGACGCCCACTGTGCAGCGTGGTACCCAGTTGTTGGTCTCATGACTGATTTAATTTAAAAAAAAAAATGTTTCCGTTGCAGTTTTGCAAAATGTCAATTACAATACTCCTCAAAAACCACCTCCTCACAGCGCCAAAGCTTTTTTTCCATAAATGCAAGCATTAGAGAAGGAAGGGGACCCCGAGCAGCTTATTCCTCTGCTCTGAAACACTAAGGTGATGGTAAGAGAGGCTGTGGTTGTCTGTGGGTGACAGTGTGAGATCTGGATGAACTGATGTTCTTCCTGTTCTATATAGTATATATTTTCTATCCTTATACTCAAGTATACTTAGCAAAATACAGTACATTTTGCTAGGGGTAAACATAAAGCTATCAGATACATTTCAGTCCAATTAAAACTGAACTTTTCTTTAAAGGACCATTTGCACATAAAGGGCACATCAGACAGGAACTAAGTTCTAAACCTCTGCAATCAAAGAAAGTGAGCAGTTTACAGGAATAAGAAGGAAACAGATGATCTTTTGTGTCATTTTTACAAGGAGAGAAGCACAAGCTGAAAGCTGTAAGCCCCACGCAACTGTCCGACACCAAAAATCGTTTTTAACATCAAAAGTGTACACCACCCAGAAAATCCTCAAACCTCTTAAGCTTTGGGATGTTAGGAGCTAAAAAATGACCCATCCCGTGCTCACTCCTTTGAGTTTGAAGGTCTACAGTGTGCCTGTCTGTTCCTGTAAGCGTGCTGGAAGCTGATGGTCATGCTATAAGGAGAGAGGCAACCGTAAGAAGGGGAAAGAGGGCTCAGTGTTTGGACAGCTGCACTCCTCTTTCTGAATGATAACACAGACCAGTGTTCAGCTGCTTTCCATCTTTTGCACTTCTTGTGTTTCTGCTCCTTGCCTGTCTGTTCAAAGCTTAAGGTTACACAATGACTTTGGGAAAAGGAGACGGAAAAAAACAACATATGGCTGGCATCACAGTGGACATCAGTGACTGTGGACACACTGCATGGGCTCTGGTAAAGAAATGTGAAGCACAAACTCCTGGAGGAGCCTCACTGAGGTGTAGCCAGTAAATATCACAATGTACTGCAGAAAGGCTCCTTTAAAAATGAACAACAACGTCCATCACCCTGGAAGGTTTTGCATTAAAATATTAAAATGTCTGCAAACCTGCCCTGCAGCCTTTTTTGTCTAATTTGAGCCACGATAATTTAATAATTATTGAGAATCATTATTAATGATTCATTTGAAATCAGGGACTTCGTCTCAACAGTTTTTTTTATCATTTCATTCTAAAGCAGTTTGTGTTTTACATCAAATCCATGCACCTCTTTCTTCTTTACATAAAAAAAGTCGGATTGTTTTAAAGATGTCCTTTTTTCATAGTTAAGAAGTGAATCTGTGAATCAAATTTGTGAAATGAGTCTTTAGTAACTGATTTCAGGTAAGCGCACTGCAAAACCAAAATCTCAAGAAACTAAAAGACACTTGTTGCAAAATTATTTTCTGTCCTGCAAGAAAAATAATCTCATTTTGAGAAATCTTGGTTTAGTGATTAGAAGATTTTTTTTAAATAAGAATTCTTGGCAAGACCATTTTTCTTAGCCAGTTGGCAAATTATTTTTGCTTTAAAGAAAGAACATTTTTTTAAGAGAGGCAATGTTAGTAAATCACTGCCTGCAGAAACAGATGAATAATTTGCTGATCGTCAAAGCGGCAATAAATGCAAACAACTCTTGACAAAGTAAAAAAATAAGTTGAAAACATTCTTTCAACATCCTAAAAGGACTTAAAATAACCTATTTTTGCTTGTTCACCACCACCAAGATAGAACTTTTTTTTGTAAAGGGCTTGGAGCTAAAGAATGTAGGATAAGTACCTTTTTTAAATAAAGTTTGATTTGATAACTGACTAGCTAATGTGTCTGATTGACAGCGAGGGGTTTTATGTTTTGTCCTTTGCTGAAGTCCAGGCTTTACTCTGACTTCTTGAGCTCTGGCTGAGCAAACAGCAGAGTCCACTCTCTTAAGCCTGCTTTTATTCCCCCCTGCTTCATTCACAACCATCTTTTGATTACTCACACTAATTAAAACTCCAACAAGCTGCTACCCGAAGCCACTGCCCACTGTACCAGCCTCCTCCTTCAGATCATTCAGCTCCCTGAAGAGGGAGAACAAACAAGGGAAGAGTGCAGAAATACAAAAAGTCTGTTTTACTGCTCCGTTTCTTCCCCAGCCGTCTAATCCGCCTTAATCCTGCTCCTCTTTTTGCTTGTTAAGCTGTCGGAGCAGAGTGGAAGTAAAGGACCCAGAGCCAGGGGTCAAAGCTTCCTCAGAGAGAAGACCCCCCACAAGAGCTCCAAAGTCTGGGGGATAGAAAAGGGAGATAAGTTTTCCACAAATCTTGACGCAAACTCTGTAATAAACCAGAGCTGCACACGGCCCTCTGAAGGGGGCGGGTCCTTCAAATATGAAAAAAGTCACCTTAAGACTGTGATGTGAGGCGGGAATTAGGGATTGACCACCAGTGCAGTTTCACTGAACCACATGTTTGTAACAACATTCAAAATCTCGCTACACTGTGTTTACTTTCAGGTGTTTCACAATTAAAAACCAAATGCAAATCAAGGAGGAAAGAATCTGTCCAGAGAAAATCAATTTACATTTACCAGATTTTAAATTTTCTTCAGAACGCTCCCATCAACAAAAATCAGCGACTTGTTGCCACGGTGATCCTGAAATCTGAGTTTAAATGATGACAGCTTACCCCTGGCTATGTGCTAAACAGATTCATTTCAGTCCAATCAGGTTGAACATGGATCAGACTTTATGGAAGCTTCAGTGTCGTGGCTAGGGTCTCTTATAGTTACACTTCATCTGTTAGCTCAAGCTACGAGAAATCTTCTAAATAAACAAAAACAAGCAAAGATGTAAACCTTTTTAAAAAGGCACGACTTTCTCTGTGACCGTCTGCCCATGGAACTCATCCACGTGTTCTTAGCTCTACCCTATAAAACGCTGATTATCTTCTCTGACCTGATCCTTCCTCACTTTTTTTATTCTGGTTCAACTTTCTTTGACATTTTTCTGTTTTTTCCAGAAAGAAAACTTCTGTACTTATCGTCAGTTTCAAACATGTAGTAAATGGGGTCTAAGGAGACTGTTGAGTTGGATAAAAAGATGCAGACTAAGGCAGTGTTTTTCAACCTTTTCTGAGCCACGGCACACTTTAACCTTAAAAAAAATCCCGCGGCACACCAGCATCCAAAAATTAAAAAAAAAGGAGAAACTCATAGTCTGTATTGATCTACAGCCCCTGCACAATCTCACATGCATTTTTGAGATAATTGTTACAGAAAAAGCTGGAAACTGCAGCTGTTTTTTTTCTAAAAGATGCAATAAAAGTTAAGTTAGAAGATTTAAAAACAGTTTGTGTGTTCGTTAGTTTCAAGACGTTTAACAACAGATCTCCTTTTGCGCTGTCACTCTCACAACCCAATGCATCATGGGAAATGTAGTGCATAAAACGGCCGAAGATCGGTTTTCGGAGCTTCATTGTTTTGTTCACTTGTTCCACGGTCTGATACCGGATTCTGTGGAAAGCTACACCGATAAAGACGAGCTTTAGCTGGTATTTCTGTTAGAACTGAGCGACTTTACGAGCTAAATCGGGACAAGGAAGTGAAGACTTTAAGCACTTCTGATTGGTCAGACCGATGACATGTGATTAACCCCCCCAACACGGGACTTTTCCAAAATACAGCCGAAGGTGCAGCTGAATCGCGGTACGTCATTCTTATCAAAATGTCTTTAATAAAATAAAATAAACGCAAAGAAAAGGTATTTTACGATCTTTTATATTCCTAACTCCTCAGTGTTTTATCAGGGCCTGTTTGGATGAACAGAGAGCTAAAATCCTGGAGATGGGAAATGTTTTTAGATCAGTTAATGAGGGCAATTTCCCACGGCACACTTGGCCATCTCCCACGGCACACTAGTGTGCCGCGGCACACTGGTTGAAAAACACTGGACTAAGGTGATCTGGGTAGGGAAAAGGTTGAATAAATCCAACAGAGGTCGACAGGTTGAACTTCCGAGACCTTTGCTCATCGTTTTCTGAGACAGTCGGCAGGTGACACATTTGCTGTGGAAGCTAAAGAGAAATGAGGATTTGAAAGGAAAGGACTCCGACTGTTTGTGTTTCTATGAGTAACAAGTTGACATAGAGAAGGAAGGTGTTTTTTGTCAGTGTAACAAAAGATAAGAGACAGACAGCCATTCCCACAGCAGCACTGAATGATGGTGTGGAAGAAAAAGCCACTCACAAATAAATAATAAATGCGACTGTCTTTGTGGTCCCGATCAGCCGTCATCCAGGATGGAGGGAAAAAAAGCAGAGCAAAATGTTTTCTGTACGTGTTTTTTTTTTTTGATCTTTCCAGGCTGAAGCAACTCAGATGACAGGTTTAGGCGCTTTTTTTTATTGTTTTATTTCATCGTGTCTGTTTTTCAAACCTTGAAATCTTCATCTTTTCTGTTTGACTTTTGTGGTTTGGATGGAAGTTTTTCATTTATGGGCTTGGAACATAATTTTTGCTTGGAATCTAAGCCTTTAAGGGTCTGGCAATCTCAAGTGGATTTAAAAAATTCAAATGTTAATGGAAATTGCAATCCAGCCAAAATGTCTGAAATGGAATTAAATCAGAGAAGATGTGATTTTTATGCAGAAGATCCACCTAAAGCCCAGAGAAGAGTCCAGAAAACAAAATATACATTTTCTTTGTCTACAGAAACTAAATAATTAGAAAGAATATACCATGTGTTCAGGCTCTGTTTGGGTATAAAGATAATATTTTCCCAAATATGAGCACCAAACAACAAAGACTGGAACAGAGTTCTGAGAAACATGGGAGATCAGGATATTATCAGAGGATCCAATGAAGAGATGGATCCTATTGTTGGTAGGAATCAGTCTGAGACCCCATAAGGTATTACAGTGAGAGAGGTGATTCACATATTGGAAGGATGAAATGTGTTTAATAACATTACATGTTTATTAATCTCTGTAAAAGGAAATATCATTTTTTTATTGCTACATTTTAATTGAGGATAAATCTGATGTTTTTTCTCTCAAATTTCTAGATACACACGATTTCAAAATCAAAACTAAAGTCATTACTGGTCCTGCTGCTCGCTCTGGAAGTTTGTTTCAAAGCAGGGCTGGAAAAGTCCTCTGATTGGTGGAAGCTGAAGATGCAGAAGTGGACCTGGAATTCTCTGACAAATAACCATAGTGTGCAGAAGCTGCTGAGCCCCTTATGGAGCCCCCTCTATCTCAGACACTATGTAGCACACTCTCCATGACTATAGCTGGGACGTTGCCATTTAAGTCTTTGCAGTAGTAAAATATTCTCCTTGCTTTACATGTACGACTTCCGAAAGACAGTTTGCCTTTGGCGAGCGAGCAAATGACAGTGGAGCGTGCGTGGGTCTGGGATCAATGTCCAGCTTTGAGCGGGCGTGAAGGGGTGTGGCTGTGTCACAAAGGCAAAGGAGGAACATGGGAAGACGGATGTCTGTCATCCCAAAGACAATCGAGCAGCAGATAAAACACAATAAAAGCAGAATAAGAGCGGAGAACCTGGAGTCTATCATGTGCTGTTGGATCCAGACTGACAGGAGTTAAAGCCCCAGAGATTCAGCACTATAATTCCATCAACACCAGTCATAATTTAGGCAAATGTTTGCATTTATAATAAAACTAAACATTGCGTGTACATCTGCTAATTCAAAACTGGATTATGTTTCACTCAATACCACAAACAGTAGAATGTGTCTCAGAATGGCAGATGCTTTTTTTTTTTACCAAAATAGTAAAACTCACTATTTTGATACATGTTAATAACATAATCATTATTAAAAATATAATGTATTCATTGCGTGTTAATAATTTTTCCCCCTTTTTGGAGTCATTTTTACTGTTTATCCAGATCTTAAACTGCAGTTACCATCACCTGTTTGAGGATTAAAATGGTCACAAACATGTTTAAGAAATCTTTAACCAGTGAATTTGGCATCATGTCAACAAGTACTTGAAATATATATTTTCTACAGTAATAACTCAAGTCTTGCAACGCTGTACATTGTGCATGGAGGATATTCCAGATGCTTTATTGGCTCCACAGCAACAGATCCGTGCTGATTTTAGGGAGTTCTAAGGTCTGAAAACACTTGGATTATTTATGTTTATATATTTTGGGTTACTTTTGGAGCAACAGGCCAACTAATTTTTGGGGGGGGGGGTTATAGTGGTTTCATTTTAACCCAATTTATTTTTGTTTTAGTCTATTTTTTACCTTTGAGTTGAGTTAAAACAATCCATCTTGGGTTAATTTTAACTGTGGATTTTTTTGTGTGAACATTTTAAACATGATAGAGTTTAAACGCTTTGAAGACAACAGATCACTGAGCTATATTTAAACGGTATTGAGAATAAAACAGATGTTTCAAGCAGCAGGATGCATCATGATTTAAACCTTTTTTCTAATAAGTGTTTCCATTTAATTTGAATGGCTAATGGATTTTTTTCAAACACCGTAATACCATTTCAATTTTAGTGCTTTTGGATGGTGTTAAAAACCAGCACTGTGGGTTATTAAATGGGTTCTATAATGTGAAAATACCGGTAATCTGTGCTGAAAGGAAAAGCTGCAGGTCCCTACATTACATGCAAGCAGACCCAAAACAGCAGGACTCCCCAGTGAAGCCAAACAAAGGCTCCCTCAGATATGTCAGCAGCACCAAACAGGGGGAGGATGGAGCCTAGTGGTGGTGCCAGAGCTCTGGGCAACAGGCTGCAGCGCTCAGCCTCCTACAGAGGGGTCATTTTCAACACCACCATCCCATAACCAAACCCTATTTTAGCAACAGTTTGAGCTCAAATTTAACTGAATTCAAAGAGGCTATATGTTATTTTAGTAAATAAACTATATCAGGTAAAAATATGTGTTTTAGTAACATTCAGTCATCTTGGTGAAGGTAAACGGAATTACTATTAAAATGCTTAAAAATGTTAATATAACCCTGAAATTTCCGACAGGACATACCCATGTAATAGTGCCCCCTCACCCTGAGAAAATCTAAGAAAAATAAAATCTACAAAAATTGTAAATGTAAAATAAATAAATAAATAAAAATAAGCAAACCACTAAAGCGAAATATATGTTTTAATACAATTACTGCCATAAAAATTGAAAAGGGAACCTGCTATAACCAGGGCCAGGTGTGTTGTGTTATGTAGCCTAATCATTCGCACCTGAGCTGCTCTGACAAGACATCCGGTTACGCACGCGCCACAATTGTAAAACAAACCATAAGAGTTCGGGATAAAGGAAACAATTTCAGATAATTGTAAGTTTTAAAATAAAACATTAAAAGGGAAAAAATGGTTTCGTCATATAATTTGATTATTGTTACTTTTTGTTATTTTAAGATCCCTGATGGTTAAACAATAAATGTTGGTTTTGAACTAAACCGGGGGTCTGAAACCTGCGGCTCTTTTGTCCCTCTATTGTGGCTCTTAGGTTACAAAGAAAAACGCTAATGCTTTTTATTTTTTAATTCTTTTTTTTAAAAAAAAAAAGAGTTATTCGACACAGGGTGACTTTTTTTAAAAAAAATTGAAAAAAAATTCTATGTGCTGGTGTTTAAAATAAAATAAATGTTAGAAATAACATATAAAAATAAAAAACACTTCAAATTAAATTTTAATAATACTTAAAACAACATTTTATGAATTAATGGCAACAAAAATATTAAGTGTATTTTTTTAAACGGTGTAGTGGGGATCTCGGTGTGTTTTGGTCGGTAAGAAACCGCTGCAAATGGCTCTTTTAGTGTCAAAGCTCCGACACCGGCCTGCGGGCCGCCGTAGGCCCGCCGCCTCCGGCCGTGGCTGTCTTACCGGCGGTAGTCTCTCCTGCAGTACAGCTTGCTGTCGTTGACGTAGCAGGTGGTCGCGAGCGGCTGCCGGCACGCGGCACACCGCAGGCACTCCTCGTGCCAGCACGCGCCGTTCACCCACAGCAGGAAACGGTCGCAGATGACGCGGCGGCAGCCCTGACACACGGCCCGCGGGGGAGCGCCGCCGCCTGCCGCCATCCGGGAGGAGGCATGGGTCAAGACGGGACGGAGGGGGGGCACAAAGAAACACACTTCACAAGATGAGAATGCAGCTCCACGCGCACGGTAACATGGAAGATACGCGGGAAAATGTTCAAATTATTTTGATTTAATTTTAAATAGTTACGTCTAAAGGTCCTGAATTGTTCAAATATGTGTTCCTTTGACAATTTTTTTTATCAGATCAATACTTATTTAGCTTTTCTGCATAATCCCATTAATACAGGCCAACTGACTGTTTTTAAAAAATATTTATGGCTTAAACATGTAAAGAAAAATTCTAGCGCTGCGGAGTGATAAATTAACGATCAGAATTCGATAGACGTGACTAAGGGGAGCGGCGGGCCGCTCCAAACAGCCCGCTCAGCGACGTCAACTCACCGATGGAGACGCGCAAAGACGCGGAGTTGTCCTGCGTGCGCACGTCAACCAGCTTGCCTGCACGCGCGCAGGGAGGCTGACCGCCTTTTGACCCGCGCGCCTCAGAACGCAGCACACTTGTTGCAGTGTCCATACCAGGACGGGCCAGAGTGTGGAGCAAAGGCAGAAGGATGAACGTTGAGGAGGAGGAGGAGGAGGTGGTGCTCGGAGGAGCCAAGTTCCCGCAGCCTCTGACAAAGACCTGCGGGTCCAGAGGAGAAGCAGACCGGACGGGCGGGCGCGGCCGGCCTGCCTGTGATGAAGCTGAGACCCACCCCCCTGCTTTCACCGGAGAATCGTCGTGTGACTGACCTCCCTCCACGAGTGGAGGCGTCCCCTCTCAGTGTTTCCTTCAAATCAACCTCCTCTATTTTTAAAATCACACTGCACGCGCGGATTGTAAAATATCCATATTTCCACATGGATCACACTGCACATGAGTTTGTTTCCACCTGCCTCATCATTCAGGTGTTTAACACCCCCTCACTGGTTTATCCTTGGAGTAATGCTTATACAACACTTTAAGTTTTTTGTTAAATGGGTTAAAAGACCAATGACAATTGGGTTTTTAACATGTTCTCATGATGGAGGGCATATAAAAAAATTAAGCTTAATTGCATTCCTGAGCATTTTGTGATAGAAAATACGCCGGGAGGCCCATAAGCTCCCCGCTCCGCTCCACCTGTAGGACGTCTTTGTTGAGCTGGAATCGGGCTCAAAACGGCTGGATAGCTCCAGAGTTTTGGCTGCACTGGTAATGTAAGGTTATGGCTGCGAGGAGGAGAGAGTGTAAACAAATGGGTGACGGGAAGTGGGGCGGGCTTGCCAATGGTCCTGCCCATAACTCAGAGAAAAATTTCTGATGAACTCCTGCTTTTCCGGAGAATTTATGTCCCATAACGACACCAGGGTTTTTGATTTTGGCTAAAAACAGCATAATCGCAATTAAAAGACCACTGGGAACAGTTTTCTGATATCAAAAGATGATGGGAGTGGGACTTTAACATTGAGGTGTTGGAAAGCTTATAACAGCTTACATATGTGCAAACTCACAAAACAAGAGATTAGAGCTTTATTTAATATTCTGGCCATTTTTTATTGTTTGATAAACGCTTTAGCTCATGCTCTTCTAAACGCATCATGTTCTTCATCAGCCAACTTTCTGAAAGGCAGAAAATCTGTTGCTTTTTTAAGAAAATCCAAATCAGATGGTGTGTAGGAATGGTGAAAATGTTGCTGTCAGTAAGAAAAAAAAGTGGATTTAAAGATATGCAGAAGAGCTTGGAATAAATTAAATGGTCTTCTGCACTCTCGGAAAATAATCAAAGATCATTTTTTTCTCTTCTGATTCACTCCTGACGGCCTCATGACTGCAGCCGGTCTGCAGAGAGCCTGGACTGTGAAAAGGTGTCAGCTACAATGTTCCAGCTTTAAAACTCTTAGTAGCACATTTACTAAGGTGATGTAGGTGACTTTCTTCTGTTTTCATTTGACTTTAAGTTAACCCGTCTCAGATAACATCAATGCCCTTCACCATTAATCAGTATTATTTAGATTGATCTTTCGTTCATCTCACCATTGAGATGATGCAGAATCTCTTCTTCATTCAGCAGCAGTCTGGTTGTGTGCTCCAAAGACTGTTAGGATTTTATGGAGTATGTTGGGACTGCATCATGGTGTAGTGGTTAGCACTCTCGCCTCACCGTGAGAAGGTACGAATCCCAGCTGGGTCCTTTCTGTGTGGAATTTGCATGTTCTCATGCATGTGTGGGTTTTCTCCGGCTTCCTCCCGCAGTCCAGAAACACGCTTCATAGGTTGAATGATGACTCTAAATTGTCCCTAGGTATAAATGTGTGTGTGTGGTGACACCCAACAGCAGCAGGACTGGCTCCAGCAGGGATTCAGCGGGTTCTGAAGCCAGATGGATGAACGCAGCATGTTGATGTTGACTGAAGAGTCAAACTAAAGGGCTCAGATTTCAGCTGCAGTTAAATGTCGGACCGCCCATTGAAGTGTGACAGATAAATAATACAAAATAAAAAGAAGCCTTGACATAAAAACAGGTATTTCTATCCATCTGTCGTCTAAATCTCATTCAGGATTACAGGGTTGCTGGAGCCTATCCCAGTTACTGGTGAATGAAGGCGGGTACACCTGGCTTTTAAACTGGTATTTTTTTTCTTAATATATATAAAAAAACAGACAGAAAACTCCTGAACATTTCATGTCACTAAAATGGCTGCTCATAAATGCATCACAACTTCAGAGCGAAATCTCAACCATATTATGTCCATTTGTGTACCAGAGAGAGGCGTCCGTCAACACAGGAAGTGACTGACTTCTCTGAGGTTTTGGAGATTTCAATTGCTCCCGTTTCACATGAGTGACTTTCAAACACTAGGGGGCAGTGTCTCTGCTTGAGCTGACGATGCTAAATACGTGTTTTAGTCCAACAAGTTCAAAAGTACGGAACCCGTGACCTGACAGAGTACAAAAATAATTAAATCGTTCCCACAAATTACAAATGTTGTGACAGCAAAAATAATTTGTTCCTACACAATAGTGATTCATTCCCACAGAATATTAATTTTTCAGAACCAAGAAGTATTTAAAATGAAGAAAATCCTAGAGGTGGACTTTTTTTTCTGCATGAACGGGAAGAAGTTACTTGTCGGGTGGTCTCCTTTCTGGCTAGCCCTGATTTTATGGAAAATGAAGCAAATCTTCTCATCTACTTTGTTAGATTTGCCAAGTTTCACTTAGCAAAATGTGTAAATACACAGTTTCCATTTTTGTGAAAAAGCACAAACCAGCTCACGCCATGAGTCATTCAAAAACACGGATGTGAGCAAAGCTTGGATTTACAGCAGATACCTTCACATTTTTGTCTGTGTGTGTCATTACGATGTGTGGAAGACTCCAAGGATGTTTAGAGATCGATATATTCATTTTAAAAAGCTCTACAGAAGCATCGGTAATCAGGTCTCCATGTCGGGGCTCATTCATTCAGTCTTTCCCGGTATGATGAGCTTCACTCCTGCTGCAAAGGCCACTTACCGCCATTACTTCCATGTCTCTGTGACCCAAATCAGTTCGAGAGGGGAGAACAAAAACAAGGGTATCTTTTTATAGCTGTCGCTGAAAATAAGAAAAATATAAGATTAAGAGGTCCGAGCTTGCTTCCTGCCCGGCTGTCTGTCTGCCGGTGTTGTGACAAGATACGTTTCCCCTTCCAGAATTTGTTTTCGGCTAACCATCCGCCCGGACGCCGGCATAACAAGCAAAAGAGCTCTGCCGCTCCGGCGGCAGACGGCGGCCCTCTGTGCCGTCCAGCTAGCCGCCCGGCGTAGCGATCACCACGCTATGGTCAACAGAAACATCAACGATGATGGAAACATTTATTTTATTTATATTTTGCTTAAACTAGTTACCGGTATCTTATTGACAGTAAATATGTAACCAGAAGCCTTTAAGTTGAAACAAACACGGGTTCTTGTGCATGTAGTGTTCACACTCAACAAGCACGTAGGGGCTTCTTCTTCTTCATCTTCTTTTGCTATTTTAGTAGCGCATGTCTGCCATTTAGAGCTGGAAGAGGCTTGGTGTGAAATGTCTGAGCGGTGCAAATCCGGTGGATCTCGCTCCAGGCTTTTTCTTTCACAGCTCTATCCCGAAACGTGAGTGGAAGACTTGGTGTCATAGAATCCCGGCCGGACCCAGACTGCAATTATTAATTTCTCCTCCATGATGGTTTGCACTTCTATGAATTCAAAGGTAGCCCATATATCACCATCAAATCGGACTCCCTGATTGGTTAAAGTTTTTCTGCTTTAACTTTTGATGCACGTTCAGTAGCTAGGCGTTTTGTTTGTAGAGGCTGAATTGTAAAAATATGGATAGCCGCTTGTGAACGCGAGAGTTTTGAACGCGGAAGCCTGAAACGTGCATTCATGTGCGTTCACTGGTCTTTTGTGGTCCTTCTCTGACCTTCTCCTTCTTAATGAAAGTAGTTTTCCTGCTGGAATTTTCATCCACCTTTTGCTCTGCAGTTGCATGATGCTGCTTTCTTTGATTGGATAATCTTTTTCAGTAACATGCACTATTAAGGTTTTTTGCACTGTTGCCCTCAACAGTTTGATTCCATCAAAGTTAAGCATGCGGGACAGTGTGGCATCTTCACAGTCAAACAAAAAGCGCGCTTTGGTGCGGTTAATGAAACCACAGCATGGAAAAATGACATGTTTGATCCTTTTCACCAAAATATGTCACTGGCAGCCTGTAAATGTGTTTTCAGGCCTGACCTCAGAGGGATGAAAGAGCTTTATGGCGTCTTTGATCAGACCTGCAGCACACATTGACGACTCTTATTTTGACGAGTCAAACAACCAAAAAGAGATGCAACGTGGTTTCATAGGAAACGATCTGCAGCTGACGTCTCTGGTAAAACTGTTTCATGGCTTTGCTTCAGACACTGTCATGACATCAGGCAGGGCTCTGAAAAAGCAGCGCAGAAGAAGGATGTGGAAGAAGAACACATTAAACAGATTTTAATGTGGAGATAACAGGTTGCAAAAACTCCTTGAGAAAAAAGCCACTGTGTCTGATTTCAAGTCAAAACAAAGAGACTTCGAGAAATACATTTATACATAAGAATTCAGATTTTTCAGTTCAGATTCATTATGTTTTGAAACTCTTGTTTTAATGATTAAACTGAGAAGAATTATGGTTTTGAGCCAACTCATCACATTTTCTTTGTGGTTTTCCTGATCCATTATGCCTCATTTCTAAGGTTTAGGTGATCCGCAAGAGATTATAGCCAGTGATGTGTGGATTATCAGTGTGCAAAGTGCGTTTTGGCCAGTATCCCGCTTATATCAGGGTCACTTACAAAAATCTTTAACCAGGTTTTAGTACGTTTTTTTTTCCACAAAAAGCGGACTATTTGTTGACTATATGTGCTGCTGCACGTTGTCGCGCTACCGTGACAACACTCCACTTAGCCGGCTGAGATGATCTCAACTGCAGCGGCAAAGGAAAGTGATATATATGTGCTGATCTTTCCGATGGATTGAATAAAGCATCCATTCAGAGAGAGAAAGTTCACCTCTTACCGCTTGTTTTTGTCCAGATGAAGCTAAAGTTTGTCTTAAAGAAGCCTGTCATGGCAAGCTAGGCAAGACAGACCCAGACGCTGGAACCCGGAAGGAAAACACAGGTGAGTTGAATGGTAAGTAAAGGATTTTAATTAATACAGAATGACTTGATATCTTGACATGGCTGGAGACTGAAGTGAAGCAGATGAAGTAGCTTGAGGTAGTTATGGCTTGAGGCGAGGCTGGAGGTTCTTGGTGTTTCGAGAGGTTCTATGGGTCAGGTAGTCCGGTGACTCAGGTGTCCACTCGTGGTCAGAATGTCCTGGAGGCGAGGCAATACAAACGTTAGCCGTGAAGATGAACACTATGGCAAAACTAGACGAGAGCCCAGGTTATGCACCATCAGGGGCAACGAACTGGTAATGAATGCTGGTTCTGGATCTCCTTAAGTAGGTCTGGTCGGTGATGAGCGACCAGACCAACAGCGATCTACCTAGGTCAGTGTAAAAGTGGCAATGAGATGGTTTAAGGGGACAACAGTGCTAAGAAACAGTAGGTACACGAGTGGAGGATGGCAGTCTTTGGTTAAGATGATGTTCTGATGCAGGTGGAAACGTTTTTCAGTTTAAGTTTGTATAGCGGGGGATGGGGTAGGGAGAGAGTTGAGTTTCTTATCGCCTGATGGAGGAAACTGTCCTTGAGTCTGCTGGTTCTGGCCTGGAGACTTGGCAGTCTCCTCCCTGATGGCAGCAGGAGGAAGTGTCTCTAGGATGGATGTGAGGGGTCCCCTGCAGTCCTGAAGGCTTTGCAGGTGAGGCGAGAGTGATAAATGTCTGAGAGGCCAGTGAGAGGGAAACCGATGCTCTTCTCAGCTGTTTTCACCATGTGCTGCTGAGACTTCCAGCAGGTCACAGTCCATGCTCCGTACCACACGGTGATGCAGCTGTTCAGGACGCTCACGATGGCAACACTGAAGAAGGTCTGCATGATGGGGGGAGGAGCTTTAGCTATCTTCAGTTTGCGGAGGAAGTACAAGTGTTGTTGGGCTTTCTTGGCCAGTGTTGTGGTTCCATGACAGGTCTTCTGAGATATGCACCCCAAAAACTTGGTGCAGCTCACCCTTTCCACAGCAGCACCAGTGATGATCAGTGGAGCGTGCCGAGTGTGAGTTCTCCTGAAGTCCACAACCATCTTCTTTGTCTTCTCCACATTCAGTAGAGTAGAGTGTTGTCTTTGCACCAAAGAGCCAGCCTGCTCACCTCGCTTCTGTAGGTGGTCTCATCGTTGCTGTTGATGAGACCCAGCACTGCAGAGTGAAGAGAAGGGGGCTCAGCACACATCCCTGGGGGACCCCTGTGTTCATTGTGGTGGTGCTGGGGGTGTTTTTGCCGACACGGACAGCCTGTGGTCTCCCTGTCAGAAAGTCCAGTTGCCAGTTACACAGGGAGGTGTTGAGTCCTAGCTGGTCCTTTTTCTATCTTGTCTTCATACGTACCAGTTATTAAATCAATCAAATTAACAGATTAATATCCTGGACTGAATGTTGACCTACAATAACGTAGGAAATGTAACTGTCACTCACCAGCAGGAAAATGGACTGGCTGATGAAGAAAGAGTTGGAGTTTGGAAGTTTTTCTTGTTAGAGCTGCTGTGTATCACTTATTTCTTGTTGATGGGGTTTTGAATGCACAACAAGTTTAATGAGAATTGTTTTTTGTTGATTTCTTTCACATTTAAATGTGTAAATTGGATTATTTTGCAAGAAGAACTCATGTCAAATAAATGCATGATAAAATAAAGAGCACGAAACCTTTCTACAGCTGTGGATCTAAAAGTTTTTGCAGTTTTTTACTCGAGCACAAATCGATGTTGCACCAGCACAAAGTCTTTCTGCAGTTGCACACATGTTGGACACCTACACACGCAGAATGGAGTTTGTGCACATAATGCTACAACTGTGAATTATTCTTGTAAAAAATTGAAGCCCAGAACGCTTCTTTTTCTAGAAACTGGAGTGATAATGGAAGGAAATGACCGTGGGACTCACCCTGGAGGGAAAAGCTCCATGATCCTCTCTGATCTCCAGCCCAGAGCAGCAGTTTGGCCGCAGTCTTTGCTGCAGACCCTGGAGACAGAGACCGACCGGCTGGCAGAGTCACAGAAAGTGATTTTTAGAACTGCGTTCTTGCTGCAGATCTGCTCCACATTGGTGGCAGGAATAAAAATATTCAAACGAGAGCTGTTTTTATTTTAGCCATAGCCTGTATTGGCATGAGTCATTGGAGGTGTTTATTATGAAACCTGTCAGGTGTGTGTGAAAATTCCTCCTCTTATTTTAATTATGGTTTATTTTAGCCAGTAGTGAAAAAGACGGAGAAAAAGTGAAAGAAAAAGCAAAAGATTCTGAATGAGAGAAAATGAAATGATGGGAGGAACAGAGAACTCAAATCTAGTGGGTACTTGCCAACAGTTTTGTAAGCCTTATCAACACACGAAGCCGTGGCCAAAAAGATCCACATGCCTGCAATTCTGTCAGAAAATGCAACACTTCTCTCAGAGCAGGGTTCCAGTTGTAAATGCTTTGGTGTTTACTCTTTTTGTTTACACTCAAACAACAATAAGGAAAAACCTGAAAAGTCAAATCTGACAGAAATTCCCTCTAAACTCTAAGTTGGACAAAAATTAACTGAACTCCATCGCCTCCTGTAACCACGAAGGAGTTTCTTACCTCTCTACTGGAAGTTTGGACTTGAACTTTGCAAACGTCTCCGGGTCATTCTTCTCCCAACTCCTGCTCTGAGATCTCTCCACGCAGCTGCTCAGTGGGATTCAGATCTGGACTTGACGTTTCAGAGCTCTCCAATGCTTTTTTGTAACCATTTCTGAAGGGGACTGTACGGTGGTGCAGTGGTCAGTGCTCTCGCCCCACAACGATAGGCCCTGTTCCAGATCCCGGCCGGTACCTGTGTGGAGTTTGCATGTTCTCCCAGTGCATGTGTGGGTTTTCTCTGGGCGCTCCGGCTTCCTCCTACGGTCCAGAAACAGGCTTGATTCTAAATTGCCCCGGACATTCAAACACTTCAGTCTCTAGAATGAAGGTGGAGTTGGTGTTCATCCACTTATTTCAGTTTAACACAGGAATCCTTTTGATCTCAAAGGGGAAATTGCAGTTTGGATAAATTTAGGTTTGTCATTCACAAATGTGTGAATGTTTGTGCGACTGCCTGGATGTTCTCATTAGGAATTCTCAACAGACGGTGGAGCGGACTCTGTACTCATTACGAGTCAATGTTCTGATGATGGCAGCAGCTGGAGTGTTACTGACCATGTGATCAGTCTGTGGCCGCTCCCATTGACTTTATATGACAGGGGTTTGCAACATGAGTCTCATTCTGCTCTTTTAGCCCTTCATTGTGGCTTTATGGTTTTAAAGAATTGGAATAACTTTTCAATTAGTAAAGCACATATTCTAACCTATGCTTAGCAACTGGTTGTCATAGTGATGGGAAATGCCATTTTTGAATTGGCTTTCTTGCATTTTTAATTCAAGTAAATCTGCAGCAGCAGGAGGATCTTATTTGAAACAGAGCATTTTACTTTGAAAGGAACTTGTATGTGCTTCTGTAAAAAGTAAATTGGTTTAAGTTATTATTTATAGAAAAACATAACACTTTTACATTCAAATATTGTAAACTATTTAAAAGTTAGATATTAGGAATTAAAGGCTTCAAAGCTGCATAAATATATATAAAGTGTATTTTTCTAAAAGAGAATAAGTGGCTCTCGCTGGGTTTTGGTCAGTAAGAAACTGGACATAACTGCTATTGTAATGTTAATTGTCTTAGTACCCTGGAATAAGTGACTCCCCCCCTGGTGTTCCAATAGGAAGTATCAGCTGGCTCCAAAGAGACAAAATCCCATTGACTTCCATAGAGAAATAATCAGCTGTTACTCATTCTATTGGCCAGAATAAACATTCTTTCTCTGATACCTTTTTTTTTTAATTTTCTTGATAATCCTCATTTTTTCCTATTTTTGCTTTTGTGCACGTTTTTTTAAACATTAATTTCCATTTAATAACACTATACCACATAAATACAATACAAAATAAAATTCTAATAGTTGAAAAGGAGTAGAAAAGAAGAAAACTTCTATCATCAGCCCCTATTGCTACATCAACTAAAGTAGATCAAACAATAAAAATTAAAATGATCTCTGCATAAATATTAAGCCCAGCCTACATTAAAAAAACATATAAGTACATACACATTTACCTACACAAACCCTCATTTAACCTTTTTACCTACACAAAGTTCAGTGGCAACATCTACTTAAAATTCTATGTATTTTTCTTGATAAATAATTCTACACACTATATACATATTTGATATATGCTTAGCATTTCAATTTTAATAAGACCTTTAAAGGCAGCGATTGGTCCAGTTTCTTCCATTCTGAAATAGACACCTCCATGCCTTTGTTCTAAATCTAGGTTTTCTGAATCTTTATGTCCTTCTAAGTTAATATTTGTCTTTTATTGAATTTAACCTGTAAATTGAAGGTTACCCATATCTTGTGCACTTTGTTCATTCATTTGAGAATGTCGTCAACTAGGGCACTAAATTTACATATTTTAAAATGACTGAGTAGTGGGCCTGATGGGTCTCTATACTTACTTCCTGTAACAATTCTTATTTCTTTTTTTTGTAATGCTAGCATTGGGGTTACATATGTTTTATAAGTAGGAACCCCAACATTATTCAAAAGCATGGGGCCTCATGTTAGAAACATTTGACAGATTCTCCTGAACCCACTTTCAAGTGGTAGGGGTGTGTCCTTCTAGCAAGCTCGCTCCTCATCAGTGAGTGGTTGCCATAGCAACGTTGACTCAGACCCACCACTCCTTACTGACCTCACCTGGTTCCAACATGGCAGTGCCTGTATTGTAAAAAAATTGGCAACTGAGCTAGGAGTAAACCCCTTTCTCTGGGGGGCGCCACCCTCACTCAGTCCAGTTCCCATATACAGTCAATGGACCCCCACCCCCCATCTTTAATGTGGTTTTGGATTTGATATTTAAGAACCCGTGTAGACGTCCTCATGTCAGCACACATGTACACAAACACGTGTTTGGAGTGTTTATTAGTCTGCTGGTAAATGTTTAGTCCGAGACAACAGGAAGTGAACTAATGCAGCTGAGCACAGATGACAGTCATCACTCCGCCCACTTTATGTTAGCAGTGCAACAAATAGTTCTAAACATTTAGGAAAACAGCTTTATAGCAACACTGTCACCACATGGAACTAATAAATTAGACAAACGTGGAGTAAAAAGAATAAATGCACATGTTAAATATGTCTGCAGAGCTTCTGTAACAGTCTGTAGAGACATTTAGACCAATGAAGGCAAAGGGCTCCAGCTGGAGCCGCATCTTAAAGTGATCATTGAATGGACAGGAAAACATCACTGCACTGGACAGAACTGAGTAACAACTACTACTTTAGAGGGTTTTTTGATGGCTCCAGTTTGACATGAATCTGTCAGGAGGGACAGCAGCTGAGCGTGGACCGAAACGGCGTTCACTCCCACTGCTGACGTGGAGGGTAACAGACAAGTCCACAGCTTGAAGGAGATGCTGCAGGAAGACAAACGCGTCTCCTGATGGTTAAAAACTGCAAACAAAATGGCAGAAGTACGAACACACAACCAGGCAGCAGCTTTCCCAAACCCTTTTTCTCCAGCCCTCATTGTCATTGTGGTGGCTTTTCCCAGGAAAACTGCCCTCCTCCAACCATTACCCCCGTTAGAGCCATCCTGTCTGCACTTCTTCCCAGCATGAACAAGGTGTGCTTTAGAAATTCTCACCTCTGTGCCAGAAATCCAGGGAATGATCTGGATTTCAAATATTAAAGTTGGGAATTTTGTGAATATATTTACACATGGGTTGTCACTTAAGTTACTACCAGAGGACGCATCTTTCAGGACAGATCTACGGTTAAAAACCAGAAAAGTTAAACATCTGTAACTCAGGGCTTTGCTGGCAGTTAGTAGGGAGTGGTAACGTTAGAAAAAAGACTGACTTTTACATCATTTCTATAAAATCAGACCCCCAGAAACCAAAGAAGACACATTTGTCCTTTTTTTTTCCATTTAAAGAGGTTAAGACAATTCCAGTGTGGACTGGGTTTGTCCACATGAACCGTCTAAAAATCAAACGCCCAACGGGGGAACGAGACATTCTTGTTACAGGATCATCTGGGTTTCCCGGTTCCCTTTTTTTCTCCCAGATGAAGGAAATGGAATTCCCTCCACTCGAGTCTCGACCAGATCTCTAAGGTTAAAAGCCAGCCCAGACTCCTGATTGTAGCGTGGACAGTGTGAAACTACACGGAAATCTGCGTGTCAAATCTAGCAGTGGTTCTGAGGGTGACTGGAGCGGCCGGCTCAAACACAAACGGCGTGTAAGATGCAGTTCTGCGATTGGCCAGCGGCAACAGGAAGCACATTCAGTCCCAAAAACAAAACCAACTGAAACGGTCCCAGTGTGCTACAGTAAGACGAGGGACACATGCCAAAAACACGAGCAGGAACAAACCCAGACGGGATTTGATGGTTTCTTCCCTCTTTTCCAACAACTGAGCCGACTTCCTGCAGCCAAGACTCAGAGGAGAGGTTGTTTGGATCGTTGGACAGCGTGTCTCCTGACACACACACTCCCTGTTATGCTCTATAAAGCTTAAAAACATGAAATGTGGTTCTCTAAAAGCTTTTGTGCCAACACTGGGTAAGTCTCCGTGTCTCAGTGATGACTTGAGATTGTTTTAGGTCGACCCTCTTGGTTACAATGTTTCCCGTTTGCAGATAGAGAAGCAGGACGACAGCGAGACCACAGAAAGACGCTCTGGCTCCTGCCGGCTTCTCGTCTCCTGCACTGTCATCGTGGTGGAGAACTGTAGTGTCTGTGCTGCAGGACGTGGGCCGGGTCTCAGTAGTTGGGTTCGGGTCTTCAGGTGGGAACGCCGCGGGAGGCGGGCTCAAGCCTCTGAGCTCAGGGTGGTCCGTGTGGGACTCGGGGGAAGGCGAGCGGCGGCGCTGTGCTCGGTACGGAAGCTGTAGTCGTACTGGAATCACAAAGGAAAGACTGGACATAAAACTTTTCTTTTTTTTGGTAACTTTATTTATAAACATGTTCAACAAAAGTGTGAATCCCACGGGGACAGACAGAGAAAACAATGTCAATGCATACAGACCTTATATACAGCCATAGGACAGACGCATCACAGAGAAATGTAACAGTGAGCTACAGAGTTTATTAAAGAAAGGACCTTTTTGAAAATTAAATTAGTTGAAATAGCCTTTTTTGTTTGAATTTGTTTGATGACATAACCATACTGCATTAATTCATGCTAAAGCAGTGTTCAACATTAGCTTTGGAGTTTGACCATTTCCTTTTATGATTATGAAATTTCACCCACAGAAAAAGCAGTGGTGTTATAAAACTCCATGCCGTCGTCAGAACAGCCCAAAATGATGTCCTTTAGGAAACATCTAACCCTCACAGGGACAATCTTTGGGGTCTTTTTCTGGCAAAGCACAACAGTGCACCCTAGTGGACAAAGTACAGGACACCCATTCAGCCAATTCTGGATTCCCAACAAATATCTCTAAATTTTGGAGCCTACAACTCCTGCAGAATCTCATCCACCTTTTCAAAGATCAGTTTTGAAAAAGTGCATGACGGTCTGATCTGTAGCAACAATAATAGTCCAGAAATGTGAACTACAGCGTTCCTTCAATATATTTAAGTTCCACAGGGTTTTTTGTGCAATTGTGGATGCTTTGTTTTTTTTTTTCCAACGGGGCATTGTGCTCTGCATCCTGATTGGCTGCAGACCCTGTCACTCACTCTCCTCAGTGCCGCGTCTCATGCGATCAGTTCATAAATCCTCATTCGTAATCATCCTACAATACTGGACTTGTTCTAAGAGAGAAAATGTCTGTGTGGGAAAAGTGTGTGTGGTAAGTTGTTTTTTACTTTTATAACATTTGTAATCGTACTTTGCGGATTATTTTTCGAGTGGAACTTCTGCGATAAACGGTGGTACACTGTATAACTCAGTGGATCCATGCGGTGGACAGACGGTCACATGACTCATCATGCAGTTGGAGGGCTGAATCGTCCCAAAGATTTTTTTTTTCGTCCCAAAGATCTAATCATGTTGAAGTCTAATTTGCAAGTGTTCCCAGTGGTCAACAATGTTTGCCCTGGTTCATGCAGCTCATACTTCAGACGGTTCCGATCCGGAATGGTGTGGCGTCATATATCAAGGCCCCGGACCCCCTTCAGTATTCCTATCGGGACAGTGTGAAGTGTGCATCTGTGATCAGGAGGAGGGTGGACTCTGTGCTGCAGAAGAGGATGAGGGCTTTAACGCAAAGCATCCTGGGCAATCCCAGATACCCTTTGCATAACACGATGTCTGCACAGAGGAGCACATGGAGTAAAAGGCTCCTTTCACTGATCTGCAGGACGGAGCGCTTTAAGAATTCATTTGTCCCCTCAGCTATCAGGCTGTTTAACAAATCTGCCTGATATGAACTGGTATTTTATTGTTATTAACTGTGTGTGTTTGTGTGTGTCTTGCTGCCGGACACCGGAATTTCTCACTTGGGAGATTAATAAAGTTTTATCCATCCATCCATCCTGTCAGGTCTCTTCTGATTGGTTGCATTTTTACCAAGATTCTCACTACACAGAGGCTGTCATGTGAGTGGAGCACAGATCATTTCTATTTTTCACTGGTAGGTAGAAGACATGAAGTCTAACTTAGAGATGGAGACTTTTTCAGGATTAATCGGATCTAAAAGTGACCACCATTCTTCAGTCACACGGGTGCTGCAGGTCTTTGGGTTGCCGGGGCCCGTCGAGGGTCTTAGAGAGGAGCGGCTGCAGCTTAAGGGGAGCACCGGAGTGTTTCGCAGTTCCCTTGAGGCGTTTGTCCTTATAAGGACTTTGTGAAGATGGAACGTACCATTGCCGTGTGTGATAAGTGTATCATGAAGGCCCACTTATCATTTGAACGGCATTATCAGGCGCCTTGGAGAGTGTCCGAGATTTTGGGGATCTTCCTTCCTTCCTCCTTACTCCCCCCATGCCTGTTGTTTTAGGTGTTTGCTACTACCTGTTGCCCACAGCATCCCCATGGAAAAGGACATTTCTCTGACTCACCGAGTCGTCTACAACCTTAACATTTGTCGCAGACCATCTGCTTTCCCTGAAATGACCATGTCTCATCCAAATCAGAACAATGTTGTTTAAGTGGCGTGTGAATTTGAGGCCTTTTGTGCGAAACGCTGCCGGAGGTCGACGTGGTTTTCTCACTCACCTCTTTCTCGATGTCAGCCAGAGACTTGATCGTAATGCCCATCAGGTCCACCTGCTGCAGCTGCACACAGAACAAACGGGGAGCAGAACGCACGCTTTCAATCAGAGCTGGGGAAGTCCACCTTCAGATTTCTCAAACTCCGATGTTCACGGTTTGTGTTCTTGTGTCGTTTTTCTCCTTTGTTCTCGTTAGCTTGGCTGGTGTCATGCTTCGAAATGTTGGGGTCTGCTAACCTAACTTGGATGGCAGAAGCCTTTCTTCTAGAAAATTAGGTTCGTCTCTCCCATCAGTTTGGAAAGAAGCTCCTTTATATGGATGTCCTGTTATTATCTTAATGTAGAGGAAGAGAACATTCATGCTTATCCAGATCAGAAGAACACCTGATACCATAAACACCTGAAACACTCATTATCTTCTAATTTAAAATCCAATTGGAAAGTTTTGCTTTTCTAATAAATTGATTTATCATGATAGCACAATTATTATTTTTTCAATAGAATAAGCCCCCGTGCCCCTGAAAGACATTCAGCAGGTTCAGAAGATGGATAGATGGACCGATGCTATAGGAACACCTTCTAGATAACACTTTCTGGGTGGTTATCTGGTATTTTTCTTGCATTGGTTGGAATTATTTTTGAACAGAAAAAGAACCGTTTCTATAAGCCTGTCATGACCGTGGAGAGATCTCTGAAGTTGAACTGACTGTGAAAAACATATGAAGCTAGCCTCTGAAATGTACACAGCATGCAAAGCCTTGAAAAAAATCTGAATTTTGTCCCAAAACAAATCCTCTCTTAGTTCTCGATATTTCCGCTCTGCCGCCTGTAGATCATGTTCAGTGACACGGAGCCTGTTGTTGGTGGCTGCAGCGCCGCTGCCATCTTGTGGTAAAACATTAAACAGCTTTTCTGTGTATTTCTGCTCCTGTCAACAGTGAAGGCCGGTTCTTTCTCTGCCGGCTGGATTTAAATTGGACTTTAAACTGCATTAAGCCTAAGCTGCACTTTAGACATGCCTGCTCTAGAGACTACTGTGCATGTCAGGAGGCTTAGACCGCTATATATTTACAAAGTATCACTCCATCAGGAACCTCAGTGGTTTTTGTCTGCATGTTGCCGTGGGGATCATTAACTCTGAGCTCCATGTTGACGCTTTTTGGAGTGACTTGAGGAAATAAAAGACATTACAGATGAGACTAACTTACATCAGAAGAAGAACAGGCAAACTTCTCAGAGATCATGAAGGGAACTCCATCCATCGCTGCAAGACAGTCACAAAAACGAAATTACAACGAAGGCCATCATAAATACAAATGCAGGGACCTTTTCAACTTTTCAACACGGTATTTTGGGGATTTTTTTATTTTTTGGAGAATTCAACCAGGTAATGATTATAATGATGAGGATGTTTTACTTTGGACATATACTTAAAACAAAAGATAGGACAAAAAAAAGACAAGAAACATGATTTGAAATTCTCACCCCTAGACCAAATATCACCAAACCCAGTTCCCCCACCATCTATGACGGCAGTGTTCCTTCTCTAACGAGTACACCGTGTGTGTATTTACACACATGTAACAACACGCACACACATGGAATCATCCAACACTGACTTGTCATGTATAAACACTCTTTTAGTTCTGTTAAACTCTTATTAACACACCCAAATCCATCCCCACATGATTCAAATTTATATTCACGAGTGTTTACAGATTTATCACTGTTTTTTACTCACCATATTTATCAATAACCACATTTCTCTCTATGTTCTTAAACTCTTGTGTTTAGACATTGTTTCCGGGTTCGTACACTTTCTTTTAGCAATGGTTTTCCATAACATTTCCTAAGCGGTTCCATAGCCTTTCTAGGGGTAACGGTACATATATTTGTATTGTTGTCAGCATCAATGAAGGGAAATGACAATCGGTTAAGTCAAATGCGGTGGGTCGACATTGTTACACAAAGACAGCGTATGCCACAGGGGACACCTGAAAATGTTGACAAACAAAACATGAAACTTGAATAATTTTAAATGGAAAAAAAAGTGCAAGTTAAAATTTTAGTTTTTTTTTCAAGCCAGTATTCATTGGATATTTAAGTATCCAATGTTTTTGGTTCCTGACAGCTAATAGTTTTTCTATTGTATTTCTATTTTACTAAGCAGATCACCTACATAGGTCTATTCTATATATTGTCATGTAAAACCAATAAAATCAGTTGACAAGTCATTTTTTTTGCCTTTTTTGTACCAAATAAAATTCAGAAAATGTACCAAAAACGAGCCCTATGAAATATTGAATACTGAACTGAATTGAGATTTTAGTGTACCGTTACACCCATAAACCTTTCACAGAATTTCCAAAACTAAATAAAAGAAATACATTTCAGTCAGACTGTTGTAGTCTGTGCCGATAAATCCATAAAAAAGGCTTGATGTGGGACATGATTTGTCCCGACGCTCAAGAATCAGTGAACTACAAAAGCCAAAACTCTAAACTAACTGGTTCCAGGCGGAGCAGCGGCTTTCTCCCGCCACAGTGCGGGACGGCTCACTGGGAGAGTCTCTGACTGATTTCTGAAGGATTTCATAGAGCCGTGCAGCGACGCTTTAGTACACTTCTTTAAGATCAAATAAACCGGATCACTCATCGCCTGCGTCCTCCGTGATGAGGTCGAGAAAGGCTTTTGACGGAAGCTCCTCCCACGAGCGGCGGGAGCGGCAGGTTAACACATTTCTCAAGCAACGTCAAGCAGCAACCGTGACATGTTAAAACAAAGATGGTGTACATAAGGTTGACGCATGAATTGCGTTCGGTGTGAACAGACAATGTGAACAGACAATAGTTCACTGATGCGCGAACGAGGAAGGGGTGGTCTGCGGAACCCGTGTGCCAGGATCATCCGTGATCCGTTGCACCTCTAACGTTAAGCCAATGTCTAGTCACCATCAGAGGTCCTGCGGAGCGTTTTTTAAGCGTTGGGTTGGCAGCTACATGTTTTAGGTGTTGTGGAGCATCCAGTGTTCAAATATCTGAATTTTGGTGAAGAAGATGCATCGCGTTAACTAATTACCAACTCAGCTTTGGTAGTGACTAGGGGTGTAACGATACGCTAAAATCTCAATTCGGTTCGGTTCAGAATTTCATAGGGCTCGGTTTGGTACATTTTGGTTTGGTACGGCTGTTTAACAAATCTGCCTGATATGAACTGCTATTTTATGAACTATTATCTTATTGTTATTTATTTTGTGTGTGTGTTTTGCTGCAAGACACCTGAATTTCTCCCTTGGGAGATTAATAAAGTTTTTATCCATTTATTATCAGTACTTTTGTACAAAAAAAGGCAGAAAAAAATTACTTACAAAATGCATTTATTGGTTTTACATAACAATAAATAGAATAAACCTATGTAGGTGATCTGCTCAATGAAATAAGAAAAACTATTAGATGCCAGGAGCCAGAAACTTTGGATACTTAACACTGGCCTGAAAAAAAACATTTGAACTTTTTTTCTTGTAGACCCGATTGTTACAGTCGTTGATGCCGTTTTAAGTTCATTAACAGATTAGATGCGTTACTGTCGCGTTACTTAATGCTATCTTTGTGCAACAATGTCAACACACAGAATTCGACTTATCCAACTGTCTTTTCCCTTCATGGATGCTGAGATCAAAGCCAAAGTGTTCCCACACAGGAGAGCGTAAGGAGATGGGGGGGGGGTCCTCATCTCTGGCCTCACGTCTGCATTAGCCATATGTTGACATGCTTACTGTCCGTCACCTCATAGCATCTCGGAGGAAACTCATGGCTAACATTACTTCCGCCTCGGCGCAAAGTTGATACAGTGGCGACCTGGGGGTTAGCCCCGCCTATAGCCACTAAGACTCATGGGGAGTGTGACATCACTGAGAGAGCTATGAAGAGAAGTGAGGTTCATGTTGTTACGCTGTTCGTGTGTGTTCATAATAAATGGGCTTTAATGCTGGAAAGGAGATGGAACAATCTATTTCTCTGTTTACTCTCTCTCTGAGACTATTTGAGGGCGTGTGGATTACGGGGCAAGGAAAGTCAATGCAGCTACTCAAACAGCAGCTCGGCTCTCTTTTCCTCGCTACGAGTGACAAAGCAGCTGGATCGTTACAGTGCATATGCGGGAAAAAAAAGAAAAAACGTGCCGAAACAGTACAGAAGTGAACCGAACCGAAACTGCTGTACCAAACAGTTTGGTTCAACTACGTGTGTCGTTACACCCCTAGTAGTGACGTGTTGATGATGTAACCAGTGGGTGGAGTCTAAAACCAACCAGGGGAGAAACTAATCATTCTTCTCCTAAACTTTAGGCAATTTTACTTATTTGCAGTGAGACATTAGTTGCCAAACTGGATGACAGAGACAGAAGTCCCACTTAAAATGTGTCGTCATTCAGATGCAGCTCCTGCAGCAGATGATGAAGCTCACCGCACTGGAAGAGTCTCTGAGCGATCTCATGAACCCAGACATGAAGACGTGTCAAAATGATTAAACCTAATCTCTCAACTTCTTTTGTGGCTTCCATAAAGTTCTGAAGAGGATTTTGATGGTGGCTCCTCCCACACAAAGCAGGTTTGATGGACAAGCGTCAATCAGCGGATTTGACGCGCATCCAAACAGATGCGAATTTGCCGCCTGACTCATGTTTGGTGTGAGTATTAGAATGCTTTATAACAAGATCTCTGACCTGAGATGGCATAAAGGTTGGAGTTGTGGTGCTCATAATCCGGTCTGGTGGTGTTTTTCCCTCTGAAGCTGGCAGGCAGGGTCATGGAGATATGCCTTGAAGCAAAGAAAGAAACAACAAAACACCTTCAGATGTAATAAGTGGACATCAGTGGCCATCCCCCAGCAGGGACACAGAAGTTTCAGAGAATGAAATGTGATAACTTAAAGGCTGTTGGTTCAATTCTTTACTAGGGGTGACTTAGAGGAAAACAATACTATCTTTATCCAAAGTTGAGGAATTGGAAAGTTTGACCCCTTTGTGCTGAAGAGAGTGAAACATTTTTTTTGTTTTAGGGCCACCAAAAAAAAAAAAAAAAAAAAATTAAACTACGAGATTATAATTTTTTTTCTCATAAATTTGCGAGATTAAAGTGGAAGTGAGCATACAGTGCAGCAGCAGGTGAACGCCGCGCCGCAGCAGAGCAGACCGACTAAACTTTGTTGAACAGCTGAGCTGAATGTTTATTGATAACGTTCCAAATGTCTGGAAGCTCATTTGTTTGATTTACGATGTATTAATGTTTTATTTATCGATGGGTGGTTTTGCAGGATCTCTGCAGTCCAAAACCATCGGGTTTCCCTGCAGGCAGCTGTCCACTTGAATCCTTTATCCCTCCATTAAAGACCAGATCTCTACGTCTGTGTGACGCTTCCGTCTGAGGAGCAGCACTTTTTGGGATTGTCAACGTTCTAATGCTAATATAGCAGACTAATTTCATTCCTCTTTATTGTTTTATGTTGAAACGGGACGTTTCCTCTGGAAGAGGGGGCGTATGTAACACTGTTTACTTCCGCATTGGTGTTCGGATGACAGGCTCATGACGTAATGTGACAGATGAACTTTAGGGTGTGTGAATGAAAAGGAGAATAAAGGCTGCAGCATTTCTCTGCACCCAAATGTCTTTCTGAGCTCCTTATTTTACATATGAAACTCCGCTTTACTGACACTGAACCCGGAAAGACGGCTCCACTGACAATAATCTGACTTTGAGTTGCAAAAAGGTTCAGAATCTCTTTGTTTTTTAAACATATCCGGAAATAAAGCTTCACAAAAGGCTCCGCGTATTTCATCTTCAAGCTAGGCTCCGCTAAAAGGAAAACTTATTTTTTCCTCGTAAATTATATTTAAAAGTCGTAATTAAAAAAACATTTTTTATTTGTAAACTGGCCCTAAAACTCTGTCGTAATAAACAGACCAGGACTTTTTTTTTTTAAGAATTCAGCCTGAGAAAAAAAATGCAGAAGATGAAATGAATGATTTGCATTTTTTTTGAACACACAGTCCTGGGGGAAAGCAGGCGTGTTACCTGCATTTGTAATTAGCACTTCTTAAACAGTTAAAGCAAGAAAGACGTGACATTATTATGTTTTCTGAAAACTCAGCAAACAATGTCCCACCAAGCAGCAAACTCATTTAAAGTCCAACTCTGATCCCAGAGGTCTTTTAATGATGATGCAGATTTGAGTCAAAAATCAGAAAACCTGCGTCGTTTTCTAGGACAAAGTTTCTGCAGAGCGGCAGGAGTTCATTCGAAATTCACCTCTGAATTGTGGGCGGGACTCTACACTGACAGGAACCCCACCCCCATTTCCCGTCACCCATCTGTTTACACTCTCTCTTTTACAGCCTCCAACCTAACATTAGCGGAGCAACATAAACATGGATCAATATTGGAGCTACCCGAAAGTACAGTTCTGGTCCAGATTCCAGCTCAGACGAGGTAAATAAAGACGGTCATGGATCTACTGTTTACAGTGGATGCATCAGAATGGAGCAGAGCAGGGAACTTGTGGTCAATCCAGTCTATTTTCTAAGTAACAATGTTTTTTAAGCATTTTTGTCTGCCCTTAATTCACAACGATTTGAATTAAAAAAAATACTTAATTTTGAGCTTAATTTTCTCTATACATGTCCTCCATCGTCGGAAAAAGGCTAAAGAAAACATAAAAACATGGTTTTCATCTGAGTAAGTCTTTAAGAATGTAATAAATCTCCAACGTTACAGACTGTTGTGTTCAGTTGTACAGTCTATACTACAACAACAACAACAAATAAAAATCAAGCACAAAACATCCAAACGTTAAAACATTAATAACATCTCTTTGGACAGAAGTTTCTGTGGTTTGTGAGAACATCAGAGCCGTGTAAATCCAGGAGACATACTTGGGTATCGGAGCTGCTGGAACAGGAGCAGGGGTGGAGTTGTTCACATTTTGAATGGCGTTGGTGGGTGGTGGGACAGCAGCGTCTTGAGCATGAGGGACATTCCCCATGCGGTACCAGATTCCCATGCTGTTAAGCTCCCTGTGGAACGATGCAATAAGGAATGAAAACATGCAAACTTCATTCCTCAAAGGCCGCTGCTTTGGGCCGTTTCCTCGGATAGTTCGCCTCGTTTGGAAAGAGTGAAAGCTCACTTGAGCTGGAGTGCAAATCAAACATCCCCCTAAAGACCGAAGCAGACTAAATCAACAGATTAAACTCTTCTGTTGAACCAGCTGCTCCCTGTGGGGCTGCAAACAAACTCTGACAGGGGAATGTAGAAGAAACAGAGAAGAAAACCATCTTTCTGGGACCTCAAATATTTATTACCCATCTTCTTTTCTTCACCAAACCATGTTTACATACCTGGTACGTAAACATGGTTTGTGGTTCTACTATATTCAGATCTGCACAGTTACTTGTTTTCTCTTGATTTAAATCAATTCTCCCTTAATTTTGCTCCAAATTCACACTTAGATGAAGCTAACTCGAGTCCATTTATAAGAGAAATATTGTTCTAAAGCAGACAAAGCTTCTCATCATCATCCTACGATCCCCACATAACCTGAACTATCCAAAGAAACAAACCTCTGTAGACTTTCACCAATGCAGCAGTGGAAGAAGAACAAGAGAGAAGGAAGTATGTTGAACTGACCAAAAAATAATTGAATCAATATTCACTTCATCAAAAACCCAATGCCAACTTTTGATTCATAGGAACCAATTGAAAACATTTTCCTCCCTGTTTGTATCAGCAGTTACATGATTGCTTTATTAAATAACCAAACAAAACTAGGTTTTAATGGCAACCTGAAAAATAATAGAAATTGAATAGAATCCCACTGATATCGAATTGTAAACTGACATCATGGCATATCTGTGCTTTAGCAGATATAAAACCTATTTTTTTTTAAAAGTTTTTTTCAAGTGGTTTGGTCCCTTTGAGGTTTTGGTTTTGCTCCATGCAGAGAGTAAGCTGAGGATGTGAAGCTGTGAAGCCTTTTCTGTCCATTCCCCTGTCACTTGTGTTTGAGGTGGGAGGAATGTAAACAAGAGAAACCAGAATGGCTATAAACAAACAAACCACCATGTTACCATGCCAACAGTGACACTTCCTGTCAATCACATAGTTCATTCATCTGCTGATGGGACTTATTCTAAGGCCGTATGCCAACTGGTTCCCTGCCCCTACATCTCCTCCCTATTGCTCTGATTGTAGGGGTATTTCAATCCGTAGTGATGTCCAAAAGTTTGTTTTTTTAGGAGGATCTGTATAGAGCTGTGACGGTGTGGGATTTTTGATCACCACAGTGATGAAGCAGCAAGGACGCACGCAGCTTGTAATGGAAATGAATACAAAGGAAATTCCCATAGAAGCCCTTGAAGTTTGAACACAGGACTCGCCGAAAAAGTAAATTATTAGCAAAGATGATTGTGTTCATTATAGTTCAAATCCCCCACCATATGCAAAGCTTTTCAAAAAAAAAAAAAGAGGAACGCGCAGTGACGAGTCATCACCGTGGTGATCATCTCATTACCGGCGATGCGGTGATATGGTTATCGTCACACCCCTACATCTGTAGCGACTTAGGGATGGCTATCCCTCCACCAGCAGGTTTATAGTGTCGCGCTGTGCTGCCGAAGAGAATCGCATTTCTTCACGTGGGTGTGCTCTGACGCACAGAAGTTTACATTTAAGTACAAGTAAAGCCTTTTAGTTTAAGCAGGACTTTATAAAATTATAAAACAGATGTTTTGTATTTTCCGAGCGCTGGCAGCTACGCGCTAACGTAGATGACCATTAATACCTCATTGAGAGGCAGTAATGTCCACATTTAAATACATTATGCTTTCCATATCTCTCCACTTGGAGGGATAAATGTAGGGGCAAGGAGAAGCTGTAGGGGAAGGGAGGCATTTCGGATTCGCCCTAAGTGTTTAATATTACAGACCCAAATAACTCCTGCATTTCTTAGTCTTTAACCCTATAATGCCTGACCTGTTGGTGGCAACATGGAATAACACTCTTTGAACTATCATAACTCTTGTAACGTTTACGCAAATAACATAATTCTAATGGATTCTAAAGCGTCACAATCAGCTGATTTTTGCTGATTGTGTGAACACCTCACTTCTGTAACCTGTTGCATATCAAGCCCGCTTTTCTCCGCTTCAGAATCTGTTGGAATTACGTTAATTGCATAAACTGTCAAGACATTACGGTCAATCCTGGAGCTACAGCTTTGGCGTTAAAGGATAAATGATCCTTATTTAAGTGCTTTAAAACTGCTTACCCAATGAACGTATACTGAGGAGGTGCCTGCTTGGTGCGCCCGAGGATCCGGATGTCACAAATCGCTGCCTCTGTGGAGTCCCTTGGAATGAACTTGATGCAGAGTCGCCTCTTCCTGAAGGCTTGCTCCTCTGAGGGACGGGGAAAACAAATCCTTACCCACAGCACAGTCTGCTCCTTTAGCAATCACCAGACACATTAATAATATGGCACTTAAAACTACATCTATGAAGGTTAGAAAATCTAAGCGGTTTTAGAGCTTTTTGCCACAGGTAATGGTGTCAACAGGAACCGATTACATACGGGTGTCCACCGTTTCCTGGATTGGGATGAATCCCACAGGCAAGGTGTCCTTTATATCAATGAGCTTCATGTCCACTAATACATTCCCTAAATGACTCTAGGGGGGGAAAAAAGATCAAGTTTAACAATACAATCTATTTTTTGACCAGGTCAATGTGCCAGGTGAGTGAACGGACATTTTCTTTGGAAAAAACTCTGGTGAAGCAAAGGTAACGGGTCACTTTAGATTTGAAAAGGCCATCTTTCCACAGGTCTGCATCAAGGCCATCTGTCGTCGTGGATACCTGGATTAAATAGCACAGACATGAACTTTGGAGTTAAGATGTTACCCAAAAAAAAATGGTGAAAACATTAGAAGTCCATTTAATTGACCTTATATTAACAGAAAGAAGTTGATCAATCCTGGTCCTCCAGGTCGACCATCGCGCCCGTTTTCCAGCTCTTCCTTTTCCTCCTCGATGCTGATAAACTGGCTCAGGTGTTTTCATGTTCTGATTGACTGAATACACCTGATCCAATCAGCATCTAATCAGCAGTAATAGGTGCAGGGAGGGCTGGAAAACGAGCAGTATATGCCTGCCTGGTGGTAGATCTTTAGGACCCGGATTGAGCAGCTCTGTTCCTGTAGAGCTGAAGACGGCTTATGATTTCTAATACCGTCTTAATTTACCCACCTGAAAAACGCTCTAATGGTTTTATGCAGTAAAGTTGTTTGCTTTACATCTTACAGGGGCATCATTTAAACATTTTGAGCATCCAGCCATTAAAAAAATGTAATATTGAAATGTATTTACATGCATTTTTCCAGCATGACTTTAAAATGGTCTTTCACTTTGTGTGTGTCTGTGCTGTGACTTACTACATCATATCCAGTTGGAGCTCTGTTCCTGGAGGCTACTACTCCAACCCCAGTGATTGGGTCCATTGGCATCTCTGGCAAAGCTTCAGTCAGATCCCGTACTTCAGGCATCTTTGTAACAGCTCTCTACAACATGGAACACAAAACATCTATTAGAAAAGAGAACAACAGGTAGATCAACCATTACAAAAAAGTCCAATAAAGGCAACATGACACATTAAAAAAAAACGAAGACTTGACATGACATGATCAGTCACATTTGTCAACCAAAGGGCTGTGCCCCCCATTAGAGTGGATTTTAATCGGAAATGGACAAGAATAATAAGGAGTTGTTAGTACGGGGGTCTGCAACCAAAGGCTCTGAAGCCTCATGGGGCTTCATTTTAAAAATTAGGGCCCTTAATATGCATTTTCCAGATATCTGGGGCATTATTTCAGCTGTTTTGACAGCAGAAAGAAGAGGGATTTAGTCCTTAACTTCTACTCTATTACTGTTGACAGCTATGATTTCCCCAACACCGTTTTCCTGCGACCGCTTATCTACTACACAACTTCCAAAGCTCTTCAGGTGAAGCCCCTGAAGAAGTAAACTTACATGTAACACAGTTTAAACTCAAATATGTATTTTCTGTTTTCTTTAGCACAGCAGTACATCATTGTGCTAAAAAAAAGCCCCCCTGCATCCCTTTCCCCATGAAGAGAGCCGTGTCAGTCAGTCACATGTAGTGTGAATCACAAAAGATTTTCTACATTTTTTTAATGAACTTGCATAAAAGTAATTTCATAAATGGCAAGGTTACATCTTGAATGTAATCTGATTGTAAATTCAAAGTGAAAAATTCTTGGAAAACAAGGCCATATTTATAATTTAAAACAAAAAGGGGGGGGGGGGGGCACACAGATAGACAGAAAATGCACGTTCTTAATTCTGCCTCCAGGTAATTTATTGTTAAATGAAGTCATGACCCAAAAACAGCCAGACAATGTTTTGGATTCTTGTCATTATATCATTGACAGTAGAGATGAAGGCATCTACAGTGGCTGTCTGACAGTCTCTTTAAGCACATCACTGGCTCTGTAATGTCAGACATTTCCATTCACAGTGGATTCGTGTCTCTTTTTATACTCAGGAAATACAGTTTTTTTAATGTCCTGTGACTTCATTTTGTTGTATTTATCCGCCACGTCTTAAAGTCCAGACGGTAAATATATAGTCTGACCTTAAACCACTTTGTGATCACATACTGGTGACGCATGGAAAAACTCATTAGCATAGCATCGTAGCATCAGTGTCTAACCACCATCTCCAGATCAACACTTTTTATCAAACTTTCTGTTGCAGCTGTAAGTCCAGCAGGTTTACCCTCCAGGTTCTGTTTGGATCCTGTCAAAAATCGTTTCATGTCACAATGATTCACCAGTCAAACGCTACACTGAGGTACCAGGGTGGTGGCGGTGGTATTTGCGTTCAGGTATCACGTGCCGTTGTGTACCTCGCGTGCACACAGGAGAGGTGGAGCATTAAAGAAAGTAACCAAAAGGTTCAAACTGAAGAACAGTGTGAATTTTTGGTTATACACCACTTGGCTTCAGCTATGCAGTAGTCTGCTTGTCTGAGTGCATCTTCAGTGAAATGTCTATCAGGTGATTCACAGCTTTATGCTTTCAGCACATGAACAGTGAAGTAACTAAGAAGCAAAACTAAGATACATCTGGGTAACCATTGTCATTATAACTATAGACACTGAAGTCACACGTACTTAAAAAAAGAGCAACTTAGGGTTGCACTGGTACAAACCATGTGTCATATAAATGGGAAATGGCTAAGAAAAACATTGTCGTAGTTACAGACAACACCTCTGCTCCTCCTTCAGTGTTTTTAGCTTTTCCAGGCCAACATTGTAAATAATTTTTTTTATTCTTGTTTTGACTGGTGAAATAAAGGTTTCTATCAATCTGTCTCCTCAGATGGATCATTTCACATGAAGCGCAACACCCAAACTCTAGGTTTAGCTTCTCGAAATGCCCTGAAGTTGTCCACTGTGACAAGACCACTAAAAGAATCAGACATGCTGCAGTATTTGTTTTCACTGGGAGAAAACTAGAAGCTGTTTGGGCTTTCAAATCGCAAATTAAAGACTGAGTGGAGCATTAAGTACTTTTGATCAGTGGGCTTTGGAACAACATGGATATGTGATACTCTTACATCGTCTTTGATCAATCCTAATTCTGAGACTAATCTTGAATGTGAAAGTAAAAAACTGAAAGAACAATACCAGTTTCAAAAGATACTGAAGTAAAATATGAAAACAAGATAAACAAGTCAAGCTGTAGTTTTCATTATGATAAAAAAATTATTTGTTTAACATGTCAACATCTACAAAACGTAGATGTTCCAATTTATCTTTTTCATGCACATTTTTTTTATTTTTACAAACAAACATTATGCCACCAATTTACCTCTTTAGAATTTAGCCATTAGAGATTCAAATAAATAATTTTCTTTTAAAAATTATTTCTCCTTTTTCTAAAGGCATTTGAAGTTCCTTATGACAAGTAAAACCTGTGTTTACAGGTCAGACAGTAAAAACAGAACAGGAGCATCTGAAACATTCATAACATTTTAAGATCGCACACTGGATTGAATTTTTGATCTGAACTGGTGCTTTTTGTGGCAGTTTGTGTGTAACGGGAGATGGTGGAACATTTGAGTTGGCCAAACAGATGAGAGACCTTCTTGTTTTCCTCAGAGATCTTTTGGGAGGTAAAGTGAAGAATCAACCCCTCATGTTCTCTCTCTTTTTTTTTTTTTTTTTATCAGGTGGGTAAATGTTAAATCTCCGTCCCATGCTGACACTGGTAAATACATTTTTTTCATGTACAAGTTTTTGAATATCATTGAAATTTATCTTAGGGATCTTCAATCTTGTAAAGACCACTTGGCTGTCCTGAACAGGTTTGCCCATTTTTCACCCGTAGACTGCCGGTATCCAGTCGGTAAGAGCAGGTAAGACTAAGGGATAACACATCCATAGTTCTCACTGGATGGAAATACACCCAAAGCTTCACATTTGACTGACGTGATACGCAACCATGTTTACTGGAATGATGTGGAAAAAAAGGAAAAAATACAATTTTTTAATCAACAAGCATCTCGTTTTCGGACATAATTTCCACTTTGACTATAAAATTTTTAGTAGCCTTAAAAATATATGTTAAGAACAGGATTGTGGCAACTTTAGAGAAGAGAAACATAACAGGGCTGGTGGGATTTATATAAATGTGCTTCCTCCCACACTCAAAATAATAATCAAACTCTATTTGACAACCGTCACATGTTGTTGATTCATTGTGTTCTGTATGTCGACTGTATGTGGAAATATGTCCAATTATAATTTAGAGTATTTATTATAATGTGATCTTTAATTTGATTTCCCAATCAATTTATGACCTAATATCTCAATAGGTTTGATTTTTTTTAAATACATTTTTCTTAATCCTTTTTTATTTTCTGTGTTTTACAATAATTTACTGTGTTTTTATCGTCTTTTATTATGAAGCACTGTGTGATTTTTATCTTGATAGGTGCTATTCAAAAAAAGTTTATTATTATCATAATTATATATGGTTGCATTTTTAATTGTCTTTTTTCTGTTATTATTGCTTGAAATACAAATATAAACCAAAACGTTACCCCACATCTCCTAAAATGTACGTGATTTACTTTTTTGATTTTGTTTTCTTTTTTAATTTCACATTATATGATATTTCCAACATAAATGTGAAACTGGCCCAGATTTTAAATTGTTTTAAGTGAGATTAAGAACGGGACGAATTATATAACCCGGATCCCATTTAACATGATATGACAATAAATTAAACAGATTTAAATACAAAACTAAAAGTGAAAGCATGCGATGGTTTGAAACTGAGCTGAGCCACACCAAGAATCCTACTATAAACACATGTGAAAGCAAGCATCGGTAAAATATGCAAAGCTTAAGAGAAAAACGTCCCACAAAGATTTAAAGAAAACGAAGAAGAAGAACGAAGCCAGGGGGTTACTACCATTGACACCTACCGCAAACCCCATTCACTTGTTGTGGTTACTGGCTGTATCACATTTGACCTCTTCCCCGTCGATTCTCTCTCCTTTCAAACCAGTGTTTTGTAACCGATCCGCCATTAACTCATAAGGTTTCATATCTTCTTTCTCGCCTCGTAGTACAGTGATGGTCCAGGCTGCTCCTCGCTATGCGACATAAAGCTAAAGCTAACGGGTGGATCAGAATTAGACAAGCACCGCCTAACAGTTCACGGCAGGCAGTGAGCAGCCCGGGTACCTGAAGTCTTTTTAAACCACGTTCCGTCTTTACAAAACACCTCCGTGTCAAAAAAAACCGCAACATTAGTTTGGAGACGCAGAATATCTGTTAGCAAGCACAGTTAGCTTACAAGCTGAAGCTGAGGAGCTAGTACTTACCCCGCGAGGCAATACGCAGAACGGACCGCTCACCTCGAGTTTCCCCGCGTGCTTTGGCTGGTTTTCAAAACATGTTGCCGCCCTGAAACCAACAGAGTGATCCTGAACTTTAGCTGAAGTGTTAATATTTACATGGTGTGTTTCCGGTTTCGTGTAGCTAAACCCAGAGCGAGGGCCCACAGCGAGATCCGCTGCTGACCGCAGATAGCTCCGCCCCCTCCCACCGACTGCTACGATGCTCTTCAGTGGACGCCTCGCAGAAAACCTTCCACTTTACAGGCTCCGATTCATTTGTTCTATGGTTTATAAGGGGGACGCAGACAAATGAGGAAAAAGAAATTCAGGAACAAAACACAGCGCAGAATAGGGATGCTTTAAAACTCATTTTACCACGTGGTTTCATCATTAAAGCGGATTGTGGAGAAAGCATTTTTGCATCCTCAAAGCAAACCATACTGTGGGGCTGAAAAGGTTCAAGCCAATGATAATTGTGTTTGGTTTTAACGTGTTCTTTTAACATTTCTCTGATGATTGAGGAAATGTATAGAGAACATTTAGCTCAAAACTGCATTTTTTTGTATTTCTTTATTCAAATTGTTGTGAATCAGGAGCAGACGAAAAAGTTCTGTTAGGTAATGTTTGCAATGTGGTTACATAAATATACTTTTATGTTTGTGTATATATATATCCAGACAAATACCAGTAGATCCAATTTTTTTACTGTAAGATTGGATAAAGGCACAGGCAGTGGGGGGCAATGCCCCCCTAAATACAGTGACTGCCCCCTAAATGTGATGGGCCACAAAAATCCACAAATAACTACAGGAATAAAAAAATAAAACAACTACAAGTCAAAAAAATGTAAGTATTTATGTATATGGAAGGACACACAGGCAAAGATACATAAAAAGAAAAAGGGTAGTGGTAGAGGGTGGTCTTCTTCAAACTGCTCCTGATTCCAAACAATTTGAATAAATAAACACTCAGAAATGCCATTTTAAGCTGAATTTTCATTATGGATGTCCTCTATCATCAGAAAAATGAGAACATGAACATGTCAAAAACATGTTCTTGTGGCAAAAAATAAGAATTTCACCAGAGTGGGTCTTTAAAGAGAGAGATGGAAATCTGTTGACAGGTTCCACAAGTGTAATGGAAAGATGGAAGAACTTTGAAGATCTCAAAAATATCCATGTAAATAGAAAAGGTTCTTGCAAATTTTTGCTGCGATAATTCTTTTTACTCATGATCGCACGATTTTGCAGCCACATTTCTATTTCATGTGATGATACTTTGAACTTGCAAAAGCATAATTTTATCTTGCTCTGGCATCTCTCTCTCTTTTTTAACTTTTCTTTATTTTTTCACTTTCTAGTGTGAAGTGCATTTGGATGTGTGCACAACATTTTGTAAACGCTGAAATACTAGTAAGGAATAAAGGTGCATATAATTCAGTGTTCCTTTACTTTCACTGCCTCGGTCAGTGAACTGCTCTTGTGCGTGTTTTTCGTTTGGTGGCTCTTTTATTGTGAAGAGATTACACCGGAAGTCAAAAGGATGTCTTCCTGGTTGCACGAGCGCAGCAGATTGCATTGGCTTTCGGTTGTTTTGAGACTTTAATGCATTGAATTGTTTTTCACGGATGTAACGACTCGTCGGCCAAATAAGTAGACTGGATGAGATGGAGGGACGTGGACTCTGCTGTGTCTCGTCAGAAAAACGTAGAGGTGGGATCTTCTTTCTGTTCATACCACTGCTATTGCTAACTGACTCGGGAGAGATAATCGTTAGCTTGAGTTTAGTCACCGCTAACCGACTGTAATGCGATCTGTAAGCTGTTCCTGTCATGTTACACGCTTATAAAGTATGAATCACTTCAGTCTGTAGATCCTCCTGCTACTTTTTGGAGCAGCTGAAATGGATTTTGTTGTAATTCAGCTGGTTTAAGTGAGCCATTTTGGTTAGGAAAACAAGGTGCTGCTAACGCAAAACATGATGATGATCTGATAAATGTACACAGAACTTTTTAATCCGATTGTTTAACTTCTACCTTCTTAAAATGATAAACTCCGACACAAATTTGTATTTACTGACATGTGGTGTTTGTTTCAGTTGTGTCGTGTGTTTTACACGAGCGTGTTTTTCCTGTGAGAACTTTCCCCAGATAAGACTGTGTCCTCAGCTGAAATGACCGTCAGACATCATTTACAGCTGTTACAGTGGGAACTGTTACGTCATCACAGTGATTTCTGTGCTCATAATCCGTTTTCTTGATGGTGAAGTGTTCTTCTCAGCTGCCCATGCGCTCAGCGCCGTCATCTGCCTGTTGTAGCTGTCAACATCCGTGTTTAGACTAAACACTGTGAACAAACTTCGTGTTTTCAGATGTGACACGACTTCTGATTCTTCAAAAAAAAAAAAGTTAGCGTTGTGCCCAAACACTAAAAAACACTGGCATTTGTCTGATGATAGAGGACATATATAAAGAAAATTAGGCTCAAAACTGTATTTCTGAGTATTTCTGTGTTCACGTAGTTGTGAATCAGGAGCAGACAAAGAAATGCTGTTAGAAAAAGCTTGTTGTAACTGAAGCTACTGCAGAAAGCCACAAGCTTCCTGCCCCTCCTCATTCTAATGCATCCACTCATGGACAACTTGTTCCATGTACATCTTTGTTTTCCCTGTCTGAGCTGGAATCTGGATCAAAACTGTATGGCTGGACAGCGCCAATATTGCTCACCATTTTTATCGCAGTGCTCATGTTAAGGCCCGTACACACCGGGACGAATATTCGCCAGGCGTTATTCGCCAGCGTTTTTCGCCACGTTTTTTGTGTTCACACCCAGGCGATTTCCACTGACGATGAGCCGAGCGAACATGCAATTTCCTTCCCTGACATTAGATGGCGCTTAATGTAAACAGAAATACTCCTGTACACAAGGTGGCGCTGCGCAACTTTACGCTTATTAAAGTCGCTTTTCACTCAGAAGAAGAGAGCAAGTATTTACGCGCTTGTCAGAATCAAACAAAGAAAACATGAATATTTCAAGCACCAGTTGCTCCAACTGGTGCTTGGTTCGGGGATATTTTAGAATGTCCGTCATTATTTCTTCGCAGCAGTGTAGACGCTACTTGGCGTCTATCTTCTTCGCTGGTATGTGTGCTCAGCAAGGCAGTTTTGTGTTTGAGCGCCCCCAAGTTGTGTTTTACTGTAACTTCAGAAGCTCCAGACATGTGTGCAAAAGCGCCATTCTCATTGGTCGAATAGATTTCGACGCGACGCGTCGAAAAAAAAAAAACGAACCCGAGGCGTTTTTTTTTTTTGACGCTTTGACGCCTGGCGTTTTTTCGCGTCGGTGTGCACACTCCCATTGGTGCCCTTTGTTTAGTCACGAGGCGTTAAACGTCGGCGAAAATCGCCAGCGAAATTCGTCCCGGTGTGAACGGGCCTTTAGGTTGGCGTTGTTAGAGGCTCTAAGCTAGTTGGAGAGACTGTAAACAGATTGGTGACGGGAAGTGGTGGTGGGCTAGCTATGTGCCACTGGTCAACTCAGAGAATCTCTAATGAACTCCTGCTGCTCTGCAGAAACCATGCCATAGAAAACTACACATAAAACAGCATAAACATAAAGAAAGACTTCTGAGAATGCTTTTTGCAATAGATCAAAAGATGATAGGAGCGGGACTTCAACATCAATATTGAAAATAACCAAAAAAACATGGTTCAAATACATTTTGGCAATTGACTGTATAAGAGAACTGGACTTGCCGACCCCTCCCCCTGGTGTTCCTAACAGGAAGTACGCGCTGGCCCCAAGAAGCCAAAATCCTATAGACTTCTATATAGAAATAAACAGCTGTTAATCAGTCATTCTGTTGGTCAGAATAACCATTCTTGCTCCGATACCTTTTTTGAACATGTTCTTGATAATCCTATTTTTTCTAATAATATTTTTTCTTTAGTACAAGCTAATCATGTTATAAACTGACCAATCATGGGTCTCAATAAAAGCGTGTGGCCTCATGTTCAAAGATTGATTAACAGATTTTGTGCAGTCCGCTTTAAGTGGTAGGGGTGTGGCCTTTCAACAAGCTCTCTCTGGATTTGTGAGAGTGGTTGCCATAACAATGTTGACTCTGATTGTCTTAGACCAATCACTCCTTGCTAACATTGTCTGACTCCCAACCTGGCGACGTCCACATTGCAAAAAATGGTGACTGAAGTTACTTCAATTGGTTGGAACCAGAAGTAAGCCAATTTTCTGTGAGTGACGTCACACTTACTCTGTCCAGTTCTCATATTCAGTCAATGAGTTGGATTGACCCACGCATTTCATAGTTCTAAACAAAAAGAAAATCTATATTCACAAACATTTTTCAAAACAAAACAAATATGTTCTAGTTGTCTGTCTGATCGTTTTTCTGGTTGTTTTCCTTTTTACAGGGCCTTTTACATCTTCATCAGTGGACGTGATGGAATAGTAAAGGGCTGAAAATGAAAAACTTGCCCCACTAGCTGCCAAGGTGCGCCGAACAGAAAGTGAGGCCCACGTTATGTGTCCAGGCTCCACGGTGACAAAAAGCTTTACTCTGTCTCACTGAGAACACAGGACATGGCTTTTTTGGACAATCCTGCAATCATTTTGGCCCACATCAGGCAGTCTCATGTGACCAGCGACGACACAGGAATGTGTGAGATGGTCCTCATAGACCAGGATGTTGACCTGGAGAAGTGCCAGCTCACCGTGGTGCCTGGTAGCAGCTGTGGCTCGTCTGGACTGAGCTGTCTCATTGAAGGCGGTGGCAGCGTGATGGATAACCACGTTTGCGACTTGTCTCAGTCCATGGACATCACCTCCAGCTGGGACTTTGGCATTCGCCGGCGCTCCAATACGGGTAAGCTTGCCTCCAGTTGTTGGCTGATCAAGAGAATAGGCTTTCTGTCCAGCACATCCTTCAGTGGTTAGCAGGGAAAGTGCAGCCAGAAAGCTCATTCCTTCATTTTATTGAGATTGGGTGTCAAATCAAGGCCCTGGTTTATGAAGGCACGGAAAGTATGGGAATCAGACTTTAGTGAAAGTGTGCATGTGGGGAAAGATCACCAAATGAAGCTGTTTGACTGATGGGACAAATCTGGCTTTGACTTGTTGCAAGAAGGAATTTGGGAATTGTTGCACGTTTGAGTGGATGAATCACAATGTTGTCTGCACAGATACAGGGATGATCGTAAATAACAGAATTTGCTATGCTCTAAATCTTCTTGATTATGGAAAATATGTGTGTTTTTTTAAACTGGGATTAAGGATGCTAAATGGAGTAATCATAAACACTGACCTTAACTGAAACAAGTCAGCTCTTTTAATGTTGTTTGATGGTCTTCCTAATTGATTGATTTATTTCAAACAACTTTCATCAAATTAAAACAAAAGAAAATACACTAAAAACATACAGACAAATCTATTTAAGATATTAATTCTTAAACTGATTAGAAAATAAATGAAAGATCATGTTTTGACAATATAATCACTCCTAATCATACATAGGCATTTTTGCACTTACTGTATTTTTTGGACTAGAAGCTGCAGATGCAAAATGTACGGAGCCCTCCATGGTTAAAAAAAGAAAATCAGATAAAATGTGCGCACGGATTACTAAACCGTGCCCACGCATTGCTAAAACTTTGTAAGTACCATAACCATTTGCCCTGCAGTAATCGTTCGGGGTCCTTTCGACGGAGGATAACGTCACACTACGTTAACCCCACTTGGACAAACTACGTAGCGTTTCTTTCCCCTCATAATTTGTGTCTGACATTATTCTTTGCAGCATTTATAGAGAGATTTTGCCACAACCTTTTGTAAAAAGATCCTTGGCTATTAGAATGAACCGGCTGCTCCACACAAGCGAATCGTGTCTCTGAGCAGAGCAGCTGGAGTCTTGTAGCTTTGTGTTCACAGGCAGGGAAGGCGCTTTGTTAGTGTGCGGTCTGGAGAAGGGTTCGGACCGCAGTCCGTTCGGGTGCAATGCACTTAATAATAATCATAACAATAATAAAAGCACGTTTAGAAGATAATCTCTCTCTATGTCGGAGCTCTGTTTGTTTTCAACGGACCGCATCATATCTTCTATGATAGTATCGGAATTTGTCCAGACCAATCGTCATCGGACCAACAGACAGCCAATCACATAATGTGACGTCAGCACTAGTCCAAGGACCCCAAACGGTTGTTGCAGGCCGTATCGTCATGCTACCCACACCGTGCCCACGCATTGCTAAATCGTGCCCAAACTCCCAATGGAAGACTCCGAGCAATGTGCGATTAATCCGTTGGCATGGTTTAGCAATCCGTATGCACGTTTTTTTTAACCACTGGCACCTGGGGGGCTCCGTGAAAATGTATACTGAAGAAGGAAAAGTTTCTCCCAAAAGTCACACTTTTGGGAGAAATTTATTTGACAAAATACTTGAACAAAAATTGGACATTTAATCTTAAAAGGCAAATCATAAAAAGAAGATAAATATAAATAATAGACTAAATATCTATCGACTTATTCTCCAAAAAATTGGGTTTATATACAGTCAGGATCATAAATATTTGGACAGAGACACATTCTTTCCAATTTAATTTCTGCACATTACCACAGTGAATTCTAAATAAAACAACTCAGATGCCATTGAAGTTCAGACTTTCAGCTTTTATTTCATGGGTTGAACAAAAATATTGCATAAAAATGTGAAAAACTATAGCAGTTTTTAAACACAATCCCTTCATTTCATGGGCTCGTAGGTAATTGGACAATTGAAACAACTGAAAACAAAATGGTCATTCCTAATATTTGGTTGAAAAGCCTTTGTTGGCAATGACAGCCTGAAGTCTTGAACTCATGGACATCAGCAGATGCTGGTTTTCTCCTTCTGAATGCTCTGCCAGGCCTTCACTGCAGCAGCTTTCAGTTGCTGTTTGTTTGTGGGCCTTTCTGTCTGAAGTTTAGTCTTCAACAAGTGAAATGCTGCTCAATTGGGTTAAGATCAGGTAACTGACTTGGCCATTCAAGAATATTCCACTTCTTTGCTTTAATAAACTCCTGAGTTGCTTTAGCTGTATGTTTTGGGTCGTTGTCCATCTGTATTTTGAAACGCCGCCCAATCAGTTTGGCTGCATTCACCTGGATCTACGCAGACAGTCTGTCTCTGAATATCTCAGAATTCATTGGGCTGCTTCTGTCCTGTGTCACGTCATCAATAAACGCTAGTGTCCCAGCGCCACTAGCAGCCATGCATGCCCATACTGATGATGTAGTGTGCTTTGGATCAGGAGCATCCCCACGCCTTCTCCATACTTGTCTCTTGCCATCATTCTGGTAGAGGTTGATTTTGGTTTCATCTGTCCAAAGAATGTTTTTCCAGAACTGTGCTGGTTTTTTTAGATGCTTGTAGGAAAGTCCAATCTAGCCTTCCTATTCTTGAGGCTTCTGAGTGGCTTGCATCTTGCAGTGTACCCTCTGGATCTACTTTCATGCAGTCTTCTTTTTATGGTAGACTTGGATATTGATACGTCTACCTTCTGAAGAGTGTTGTTCACTTGGTTGGCTGTTGTGAACGGGTTCCTCTTCACCATGGAAATTATTGTGCGTTCATCCACCACTGTTGTCTTCCGTGGAACGTCCAGGTCTTTTTGCGTTGCTGAGTTCACCAGTGCTTTCTTTCTTTCTCAGGATGTACCACACTGTTGGTTTTGCCACTCCTAATACTGTAACAATTTCTGGCATGGTTTTTTTCTGTTTTCCTCAGCTTAATGATGGCTCCTTTCACCTGCATGGAGAGATCCTTTGACCGCATGTTGTCTGTTCACAGCAAAATCTTCAAAATGCAAGCACGAGTCCTCTAATCAACTCCAGGCCTTTTATCTGCTTCACTCATAATGACATAACAAGGGAATTAACCACACCTGCCCATGCAATAGCATGGAAGTCAATTGTCCAATTACTTACGAGCCCATGAAATGAAGGGATTGTGTTTTAGGAAACGCTTTAGTTTTTTAAAATTTTTATGCAATCTTCTTGTTCAACCCATGGAATAAAAGCTGAAAGTCTGCACTTCAATGGCATCTGAGTTTTTTTATTTAAAATTCACTGTGGTAATGTACAGAAACTAAATTAGAAAAAATGTGTCTCTGTCCAAATATTTCTGGTCCTGACTGTATACAGTACACACACACATGACATATTGAATCTATTAAATGTTATGGTTGTCAAAAAGAGTATTTAATTGCTTTATAAGGGAGTGGGAAAATTTGAATTCATAAAATCCTGTAGCAATTATGATTTACTTTACTTTTTGTACATAGTTGACATAAACTGGTTCCTAACTTTGATTCAAAATCATGAACCCTTTTGCAGTATATTTATCAAGTAATAAAGATAAAGTTCTTATTGGTTATCAAGAGCAAAACTAACTACACTATTGCAGGATCATTATTGCACATCACACATTGTGTAACAACAACAGAGTTCTTATGGATGATCATCTTAAAGTCTTTTGTCTCCATTTGGATGAATCCTCAGTGAAACCTGGGTTGTTTTTTTTTTTTTGACAATTGCCATCAGTGTTTCATATGATCGCGGTTCATGAATGACTCTCATGTGGGCGGTCTCAAGAGACCAAAAACCTAGTGCTGTTTCAGTCAGTATGTTTTAAATGTGTCCTCCTGGAATTGGGTTTGTTGGAGCTGCAATTGAAGAGGTTCTACAACATAGATACTACTGCATGGAACGCCACCTAGGGGAAATGCTTTAAGAAGAGCCCAACCAAGCCAGGCTGAGCTGGTGCTAACGGAAATCCACCAGCTGTGCTTGTCTTCTTCCTCGTACTCCACAGCTGCAGTGATTATTACATTTCTTTTGTCCTACAACATATATTGCAGGGATTGTTGTGTTCATCCTACTGCGTTCTGTTCTTTCATTGTTAGAGTTACTAACTGACTCTACTTTCTGCAGATGTTCCAGTGTCTTTCATGATTATGTGTCTCCTTTCACAGACCACATATGAAATCAGTCTTACAAATGCTAAAAGGTTTTGTACTTATTGATTATGGGCTGCAAGAACAGTTAAAAGATTGCTCCCACCTGGGTAATGCACTTTTTATAACACTAGCATTCGGAAGGAGGCTCGGGTGCATTAAAGCTAAAAAAGCAGACTCGGGAACTGCTATTCCCTCAAAGTTGGTCAAGTCTTAGTGCCCCCTACAGGACAAGGCTCAAAACTCAGTCATGGACAATTTCTTCAAAACACCTGAATCCCCTCTTTCTGCCTTTTCCCTTTAGCCTGTCCGTTATTGGTTGAATGCTGTATAGCATTCAACCCTTTGTTTTCCTCTTACGCTATCTTCCGCCTTTTTTCGGCACTTAACTCCTTCTACAATTTTCAACCTATTTTAACCATTCAACTATTAAACTGTTCAGCTCTTTCAGCTTATTACTGCTATGACTTTTGGTTTTTCAAATCCTTGAACTTTTTAAGATATTCCAGGATTTTCCATGATTTTTTCTACATTGAAATACATGGAGAATTTTTCGTGCAGAAGTTCACAGTTAAACTTCTTCTACAATTTTTCACCTATTTTAACCATTCAACTATTAAAATGTTCAGCTCTTTCATCTTATTCCAGCTATGACATTTTGTCCTTCAAATCCTTGAACTTTTCCAGATAGTCCCGGTTATTCCCGGATTTTCCAATATTTTTGCTCCATTGGCCACACCTTTGCTTCTTTAAACAATTGTAACTTTAACATTCTTTTGGCTAGAGACACCGTTCAAATATTGAAATGTTCACAAGGTTTTGGACTTCAATATAAGGCTCAAAATTATTATGGGATGGCAACACCACCTACACTTTGGCGGCCATTTTTTGCCAAAATGTGAGGCAATTTTAAACTTCTTCAAACTTTCACCTATTTCAATCATTCTACTATTTCAATGTTCAACTCCTTCAGCTTATTCCTTTCAGCTATTACTTTTGGTCCTTCAAATCTTTGAACTTTTCAAGATATTCCAGGATTTTCCAAGATTTTCGCTCCATTTAAATACATTGAGAATCCTTGAAAACCTTTGGTTCTTTCAACCATTGTAACTTCAACATGCCTTTAGCTAGAGATACCGTTCAAACGTTAAATTGATCACAAGGCTTTGGACTATAAAATAGGTTTAGAAATCATTATGGGATGTCGACACAACCTACTGTTTGGTGGCCATTTTTTGACCAAATCTGAAGCAAATATTGCATTTAACTTCATCCATGGCTGGAACTGAACATATTGAAATTCACTGGATCTGGACTTATAAGGAATGTGGGCGTGGTTAGCAAACAAACTTCGTTGCTATGGACGTCCAAAGGTTTACTTTTTCTGATTTGTCTGAAACTGACGTCGATTGGTTCGTCATCCCCAGGCGACCCAAACATAAAATGGTTGCTATGGAGATAGAATTAATAGAAAAGCCGCCATTTTGAAAAAAGTGGATTTTCTAGCAACTTAGACATGTAGCTTTTACCAATATGATACTCTCAAACAATGTGTTTTTTTGAGTCGATTGATGATGCTGATTCCAATCCTAGCACTTTTAGCCATTTTAGCAACATCTTCAAATTTTCAACAGTTCAGCCATTTTTTCAACAATTTCAGCTTTAATGCTTAACTCCTTCTACAAATTTTGACCTATTTTAGACATTCTACTATTACAATGTTCACCTTTTTCAGCTTATTCCTACTAGGACTTTTGATCATTTAACTTTTCAAGGTTTTTCCAGTACAGTTCAGACATTTCTTCAGCAAATTTAGCTTTCATTCAGCAGTACAGCATTCAACCCTGCATTTTTTTCTGGAAATGCAGCTCCTTCTAGTTTAATTTAATTTAAAGTATCTTCAGAAAATCTTTTATTTTTTTTATTTTTTAGTTTGTCACTTAACATAACTGGTTCACTGAAAGATGTGGAAACTCTTGACACCTGATATATGTTGTTTAGTAAAGGCATTTAATATATGGAATCCGTTTTCATTTGCTGCAAATGCAAATCAGAGCTACCAGGTTTCATCCTTTGTCTCGCTGTTTTAGCCAGATCATTACTTCTCTTTTTTTGAGTCATTCCATTACTCTGTTTGTCGTTTCTATGATTGCATTTTGGTTCATGATAACTTCATGGTGGTAGTTTGATATGAGCTTATCATGCTTTAAGTCATGGTGTCAGATCCCAACAGAAGAATCTGAAATTATGACCAGTTAACGGCACAAGAAATAAGTTAAAAATTTCTGTTCCACAATTTTATTTCATCTTTATTTTTGTTTCTTTAGGCCAGATTATTCAACTCAAAATTAAAAATATAGGATTATTATCCCCTAAATTTACAATTCCCTCCTGGTTTAGCTTAGACTGAACATGTTGATCAATTGGAGGGAAGTAAATCTGAATCAGAATGTTGCAAAGACTAAGCTGTAAGCAGACTTGATAACTGATATCTTGTGCAGTAAATCTGAGTTTGTCGTGCTGAAATGAAATCACAAGAATGTGCATCTGTTTGAAGCTTGGAAAGGGAGACATGCTTTTGCTTCGAATGGGTTGGTCAGCATGTGTGGCTCTCTGGATTTGTTGTGCTGCTGGCCATGGTTGCGGGTCAAAATCCTTCAAGAATTTCCGAATTGGGTTGAAATTCTTACCTGTGGCGGCTGTCTCATCAGGACCTCAAGGTAACCGAGAGAAACCCGTGGCTGCTGGTAAGATGACTGGGATCCATGACATTTTCTCAGTTTCATGTGCAACTTTCCTCTGACGTAGAGATGTTCTGCAAAGCGAGACCTGTGTCCAGAAAATGTTACTAACTGTGCTTTTCTTGTCAGTGGTTCGTGTGCTTTGAAAGGCAAATCAAGATCTAATTATAAACTCTGTGAAACACGTACAATGCTTCTTCATTTTGTATCCATAAGTCACAAAACTTTTATGTATGATCATGTCTTTTATGTCTTTTAACAGATTCTGTCATCCAAAGCAAGTTACGACGAAAAATCACATTTTTTGAGTTGTAACGAGCACTTCATCAGCACTAATAGTATTTTTTTTACTTCATTTGAATGACACTTTTTTTGTTGCATTTTACCATTATAATTTACTAAGATGTAGTTCACTAGTAAATAAAAGGGTTGTGGGTGGGGCTTCATTAAACTGTAGGAGTGGTTTTTCTGACATTTTAAATATATTTAATGCATATACCTCCTTTTCAGTTATTGTATAAAACAACTGAAGCAGCCCATCCGTTAAAAAACTAGCATTAGCGATTAACACTAGCTTTTACTTTTCCATTAAAGATTTTCTTCCATGTTCCGTTCCCGATGACATCATTGTTGACCCAGCCTAATCAAAAATATCAACATCCATCTGTACTTTTATTCTTTCATTTTCTGGGTGGTTTAAGGTGAAACATCCTCCAACAATTAGATGTAAACATCAGTGAGGTTCAACCATGGACTGTATATGAGAACTGGACCGAGTGAGCGTGACATCACCCATAGAAAATGGTTTACTTTCAGCTCCAACCAAATGAAGTAAATTCAGTCACCATGTTTTTGTGATGCGAACGTCGCCATGTTGGAACCAGTAATTGTCAGTAAGCAGTGATTGGTCCGAATCGGTCAGAGTCAACATTTCCATGGCAACAACTCTTGCTAATCAGGAGTGAGCTTGTTGGAAGGCCACACCCCTACCACTGGGTCTGGGAGAATCAATCATACAATTCAAATGTTCGCTATCAGACCACATCCTTTTATTGAGTCATCTGATTGGTTAGTATATAACTTGAATAACTAGTCGTAAAGCAAAAAATAACAGGATTATCAAGAACATGTTAAAAAAAGGCATCAAAGGAAAAATGGTTATTCTGACAAATAGAACGATTGGGGGATTGCTGTTTATTTTTCTGGTATTTTGGCTTCTTGGAACCGGCGGGTACTTCCTATTTGAAATGTGAAGGGGTAGAAATTGCTCAGTCCAGTTCTAATATACAGTCAATGGGTTTAGCAGGAAGTATACTGTAGTTACAGAGATGTTGCAAAACCCACTTGAGGCAGGTTGTAAAGCAGCACAGTTCCACACAGATTCTTTTTTCTTTGTTTGTTGTTTTTAAATACATTTTACACCAAAACTAAACACATTTACATATTGGTTTCAATCTTTTTTTAATCTATTATTTGGAGGAAACACAAGTCAGTGTGGTGCTCAAAGACGGATCAACCTCTGTTATCTGAAAAAAGCCTTTTTTTGTAATTCTGAGAATGTTGCAATTTTCCTGTTTTAGCCCCCCCCCCCGTTTTTTTTTTTTTTTTACATTCTGGCAGTTTCGAATATACTTTTGTGCCGATTCTAGTTGTCCATTGAACTTTAGCATCCTGAAGTAGAGATGCTAAGTTTGATAATTGTGTATTTGGACAAATGTAGTTCAGAATAAAAGATGTGCTTAAGTGCAGAGGAACGACCTTTAACCCCCTGTAAACTGAAGTTGTCCTGCAGTGTTTTGATGACGCTAACTCTTTTTGTTTGTCAAGGTTTTCTAGTGATGGAATGTTGAGATGAAATCTAAAAGTTGTTTTTCTTTCTTTTTCAGCACAAAGGCTTGAAAGGCTAAGAAAAGAGAGGCAGAACCAAATCAAGTGTAAAAACATTCAGTGGAAGGAAAGAGCATCTAGCCATTCTGGTAAAGTTACTACCTTTTAACTGGAAAACTTCAATGGAAAAACTACTGACCTTCCTGCTTGTCTTTATTTATTTTTTTAAAATGAACTTATGCTTTTCTTAAAGTTTTTATGTTTGTAACATTCAGATAGACTCTTCAATATGAACTATAAAGAAAGACTAATTAAAGGTGTTTATGCATAAGATAAAATTATGATAAGAAATTTGTCAGCTTTTACTTTTTTTTTCCCCATAGTTGAACGTTTTGCTTTGGTTTGCCACCAAAACAGTTTAAAGAACCTTAAAATACAGGTGACACTCCCGTAACCCGAGTAAGGCCTCACCGGTCCCTCTCACAGTCCTTTTTACGCTTCGCTGTGCAGTAAGAAATGCTTGTTAGGCCACAGCCTAACACTTCCTTCCATCTCCGATTTGCCTCCAGAGGTCGTCTCTGAGGCCAGTCAGGGGTGGAACGCTGAGTATAAATAGATGCTACTGCAATGAAGACTTGTTATAAAAAGTTGTTCAAATGTCACTGACAGTTACTGACCCAATTTTCTGGTTGATTTCTTTTCATGCTGGGTTCATAACGGCAGGAAACCCCAAGTAAAAATGTTCAAACTGCAAACGTTAGTTAGCATTTATATAAGAGTTCATAAACACCAACGTAAAATCTATGTTTTAAGGACAAAATTTTACATTTCTCTTTAATTCCTCTATTCTCTTTAATGCTGCTTTTGACTCCTTTACAGTTCAACTCTTGGGCCTAAATTTTTTTTTCAAAGCTCTTCAATAGACATTATTCTCTCACAATGATAAGTTCCTATGATGTTGAAAAATGTCCTCTGGACTTAAAGAAAATGGTATCATACCATTCAAAAATATGTTTCTTCCTAGGATAATGAGTCTTGCTGATGATGTGTAATGTTGGGAAGGATTTTAACTGGAGCTTAGTTTTTAAATGAATTTGTAATAAAAGCCCAGTTTATGCATTTTCAGTAAAGCATGTCAAACATTGTATGTAAATCATGACTGTAAGTTTTGTTGTTCTGGCTCGCCACAGTCCGTCCAAAGATGGCCACAGGACATAAGACTTGGCACCAATTTCATGAGAAATTCTGCGATATTTTCATTTTCTGATATTATGGGAAAAGAAAACCTTTGTTTGAGCGATCTTCACAAAATTGCACACACATGCCACCAGGTTAGGTCTACAACCAACACGGCAGTCTTGTTGACATTTGACTTCAGAAAGATCAAAGGTTGACAATTTGATAAAATCTTGAACTTTCACCCCACAAAATACACCTGCAGGCCGACTTACACATTTCAGCTACCGGTGCTCTTAGGGATTTTGATCTATTGCCTCCCAACTCCTCGACCATCATTGTGAAGGTACTTGGTAAAAAATGTTAGAATTAGAAGTCGTAGATTTTGAACAGCGTTTGTGTGGCAAGATGGAAAAAGTGGCGTTTCTCTGTTGCCTGCACTTCATTACCGGAATATGGTGAAAATATAAAACACGACGCCTTGACTCAAGCTGAACAAAACGATATGGCTTATGAAATGACTACTTTTGTTTTACAAAACATCGTTGTTGGCAAAGAAATCCAAAAGTTTACTTTTGCTGATTTTTCTAAAAATTACATAAACATGTTCAATGGCCGAACTTTATTTTTCTACCAGCCAAGTTGGTAATTTTTTACCTTCCAAAATATTACCCTAATTAATACAGAGAAACCGTAGGCGTTTTATTTTATACAATGATAACATGTTAAATGCAAATACAGAGGAAGTCACAACATAATTAAGACATCCGATAAAAACTATTTGATAATTTTTATTTCTAAAGAAACTTTTGGGGGCCGGTTTAGCTCGTGCTGGTTTGCGGCGCCTTCCGTCTGTGAAACCAGGGTTTAATTCCGGGCTGCTCCCTGTTCCCTTCTCTGCTGCTGTGCCGGTCCCAAGCCCGGTTGGATTGAGAGGGTCGCGTCAAAAGGGTTTCTAATCAAAGTCTTTGCTCTCTACTCTTGGCGTTGTCACACCGTCAGTGAAGGGCTTAATTTTCTATCACAAACAGTACAGCAGCACAACACTGCTGAAAAAACCCCCCCATGGCGAGAAAAATATTTGTTTCTTGATTTTTTTCTCTCTAAGAAAATAAAATTGCATGAAAGTAATTTATAAACATTATGAAGACGTCTGTAGTGTCATCTAACTGTAATCTCAAATTAAAATATGCTAAGAAAACAAGATTGACAGAAAATGTCCTCTTTTGATGATTTTCACATTGTTCTCTGTTGACATATTTTTTCACAATTGTGTCGTTTATAGTGGACGATCTTGGTTCTCTGTTTGAAAAAAAGGACTTTAAAGACAGAGACAGAAAATCAGGGGTCAAGTCCACCCTCTCGCTGCGTCTGGAGCAGTGCCCCCAGCAGCTCAACAACCCCTTCAATGAGTACTCCAAGTTTGATGGCAAGGTGAGCTTTGTACGCTGACACACAGCGTGAGAGGTAAGGTCAATCCTGTCACTGCAAGATGGCTAAGGACCCGCACCAACATGCTTCAGAAGTTTATTTTGACAAGTCTTTTTGTGTTTGGATCTTGGGTTATTGCCATTGACTGTCTAAGAGAACTGACGGAGTGAGCGTGGTGTCACCTATAGAAATGGTTTACATCCGGTACCAATGAAATGAAGTTAATTCAGTTTCCATTTTAAAAAATAAAGATGCCACCATGTTGGACCAAGACATCAACAACATCGTTAAGCTGTGATTGGTCCAAAGTGGTCTGAGTCGACGTTTCAATGGCAACCACTCTCAATAAGCAGGAGTGAGCTTGAAAGTGGGCTTGGGTGAATCTGTCAAACATATTGAACTTTCAATGTAGGGGCCAGCAGGGACAACATACTTTTATTGAGGCATCTGATTGGTCACTTTATAACTTGAAATCTTGGACTACAGAAAAAAATATAATGGGAATTTTTTTTTAGGATTATTACGAAATACGGCTGGGTTGAAAAAAATCAATTTAACCAATCTGTTTAGATCAACTATTGATTCATAAAAGTAAAGATCGATCTTCCGTTTCCAGTGTCCCAGAGCTACTCTCGTGAGATTTGGCTAGATCGAACTTTGAAATGGTCATGGTGTTATACAGGTGTTAAACTGCTAGACAGTTTACAAAATACAATCTGAAGGTTAATGGAACATTCCTAGTATATTGTGATACATCTACAGTGTCATTTTTAAGTAAAGCCAAAAAAGTCTGCTAGCTTGATGCTACCATTTGTGGTCTAAATCCAATGAGTTATATCACTAGAGGAGACACGCCCGCTTTAGAAGCCTGGCCGACGGTGGCGGAGCGCGACGCCATCTTGGTGAGGTCGACGATGCCCACATGACATTGATTTCCATTGATTTTAGTGGTGTCTAAGTAGCTTTTATAAACTGTATATATTTTTAGATATAAATATATTTATACATATATATAAATATATTATATTTTATGTATATAATGTATATATAGGTACATCATTAGTTGTTGTTAAAGAAGAGAAACAGTCAGCCTTAAAAGCTCAAACTTGAATGAAAATGCATTGTTTCAGGACTTCTTACAAATAAAAAAATTATTAGAAAGAATTATCAAAATTAATTTCTAAACATTTAGAAGTTTTAGATCTCTTTGACATGCAATTTAAATTATTTAGAAAAACCCAACAATATGTCAATAATAATAATATACTATTATTATTATATACTATTATTATTATTATTATTATTACTATTATTATTATTAACAATAATAATAATAATGATGATGATGATGATGATGATGATAATCAAAAAGAAGTCCAAAAGTGAACAATAGATTTACCCTAAAAAAACAATCTGGCCTCTTATCAATATCTGTTTCCAGAAATGTTTTGAACAGTCAGACTGTATTACTAGTTGGAACCACAGTGATCCATCTGGGTTAACTCTTTTGATAGCCAAGATCCACTTTTTCCTGAAGTCTGAGTCCATTGGAAACCTGCAAGAAAAGTTCAGTCACTGAGTCAGAAATGTATAAATCTGTATAAATAGCCTAGTATGCTGTATACAGGTTTAGCAAAATAAAATGTACATTTATATTGACAGCAAAATCAATGTACATCATGCAGCATGTTGATAATAGCCCTGCAGCATCATGCATGTCAACATGTGTTCTATTAATGAAGCCCCTGCAGCCTTAAAAGAAAAAAAATTAAAATACTTACCTGTGAAATGATACACCTACCTCCTTCATGGACTCATTTTTCTGATTTTGGCAGCTGAAACCCGCACAATGAACTGGCATTATGCAAAAAATGTATTCACATGCATTCACTGCAGCAGTAACTTGACCTCACCAAGATGGCGGTGCTCTCCTCCCATGAGGAACCACGTAATGTCTCCTCTAGTGATATAACTCATTGTCTAAATCACCGTCTTTTGCTCAAATCTTCTGGGATAAAGTGTAGAGCTATAGCGGGAGCGCCACCTAGTGGACAAAATGAAACACCCTCCAGGAGAGGCAGAATAGAATGATCTGCACATTTTTGTTGGAACTTCTCCTTTTTACTATTTTACAGTATGTGAACTGTATCATATTTATATGAATGTCTCCAAAATATACATAGATTATTAATGTATTGCTATATAAATATGCCTAAATGTGTAAACCGTGAAAAATCAAAATGGAATTGAATCGAGTTGAGTGGATTGAAAGAATCGTGACTAGAATTGATCCAGGCTCTGGTGAATCGAATCAAATGAATTCTGGAAATGATTGTTGATACGCAGTCCTATTAAGAACATGTAAAAAAAAGGTAGTAAGTTTGGCTGTACATCACATCAAAAATTGTCCAAATGCATTTTCTCTTTGATGCCTTTCCTTCTTTTATAATTATTATCTTTGATATGTTCTTTTATCTTCAGGGTCACATCGGTACAACGTCTACTAAAAAAATTGACGTGTACCTTTCAATGCAAATTGGTCAGGAGAAAGTTCATCCAATGACTGTGGTGACCATTGCCAATGCCCGTGTCCATGACCTGATCGGGCTCATCTGCTGGCAGTACACCAGTGAGGGACGAGAACCTAAACTTAAGTGAGCTCAGACACCGTTTAGGATCCGTTTTGCCTTAATTGTTGGTCTCACAATCTTTCCACCTTCACTTGTTTACAGTGAGAATGTGAACGCCTACTGCCTCCATATTGCAGAGGATGATGGTGAAGTGGACACTGATTTCCCACCTCTGGACTCAAACGAACCAATTCACAAGTTTGGTTTTAGCACTTTGGCCTTGGTAGAGAAGTATTCTTCACCAGGCCTCACTTCTAGACAGTCACTTTTTGTCAGAATGTAAGTGTGCAAAAACACAACTACATTGTCTGTCGTCGCAGTTCTAACAAATGTTTAAGCCAACTTGATAACAGTATTGTTTGTTATCTTTTGATCTCAGTCAATGAAGTGTTGACTTCTGAGATATTGTAGTTCAAATATATTGAATGCACATTCACTAAAACCATGAACACATAATGAACATCAATATATGTGATATTTTGGTACCAAGCTACAGTGGTAAAACCTTTATTTGAGGTCATTGTTTTTATGGAAACACATTTCTTTGCAACATTGACAAAGTTTGCTGTACTAAATGTATTTCTTACAACACAACTGTTGTTACTTCAGGCTAAAGCACAGAGAGAGTTGAAAAGTTTCTTAAACTCCCATGTTTGTTATGGGTGAGAATAGACTTTATACATAAGTTTTTCCATGTTTTTCCTCCTAGAAACGCTGCTCATGGTTTCTCTCTAATCCCTGTGGATACTCTAAAGGTTACCATGAAAGAAATTCTCCAGAAAGCTCTAAAAAAGAGAAAAGGCTCACAGAAAGGCGCAGGTAATAAAGGTGATGCTTTGAAGTGTGCCAAAAATACATTGGTAAAAAAAATAATCTGCAGATGTGATCAATATGATGGGATAAATGCATCTTTTTGAACATTTCTTAGCTATGATTTACCTTCAATTTACACAACAACTGGCAAGAAGTTAACAGGAGTCAAGATCCAGCCTTTGAAAACAAATGACATCTCCATGGTTTTCTAACAGGGCCCATGTACCGTCTGGAGAAGCAGATGGAACCAAACTTAGCAGTTGACTTGGACTCGAGCTTGGAGAGCCAGAACACCCTGGAGTTTTGCCTCGTCAGAGAAAACAGTGAGTGAATCATCATGCTGCTTTGGTAATCCTTTGGATCACAGTTGCTGTTTGCAGTAAAAAAAAGAAAAAGAAATCTGTTACACAACCAAACGACAGAAGTATGGGCCATTGTAAATTTTGTTGTATAAAAACAATGTGTGATCACTCCTTTTGGCAAGCTCAGGTCTTCTGCCAGAGACTTTAGAGCATGAGCCTTTTCCGGAGTATCTATATACTTTTTCCATCACCATGTCTGCTTGGTTGGACACCTATTCTTTGTCAGTCTTATGATAAATTTGGCTGCTGCTTGCAGGTTCCAGAGGCGAGGAAAGCTCAGAGGAAGACCCACCCATTGATATCACCACAGTCCAAGACATGCTAAGCAGCCACCACTATAAGTCCTTCAAGATCAGTATGATCCACAAGCTGCGCTTCACCACTGATGTCCAGCTAGGTACATCCTTACTCTATAGCAGATTTGGGGAAACATTTTTTAGCGTGTTCATATGAATTGTTTGTCCTTTTAGCCCCTTAGCGGGTAACGGGAGTGGCTTTGCATCAATAATTGCAAACCCAGGCAACCAAGAAAGTCGCAATACTTCCTTTTTGGAACTGTTTTTAAAGAACAAGCAGTGTATGGTAGTGTCACTGTATATTCCTGAGTATACTGTTGTGCTCATACGTTTACATACCCTGGAAGAAATTAGGATTTCTTGGTCATTTTTCAGAGATGATAAAGATTACACAAAAACTGTTTTTACACTCATAGTTAGTGGTTGAGTGAAGCCATTTATGGTCCAAAATATTCTGTTTACCCTTTTTAAATCATAATGAAAGTTAAAACTTCCCAAATGACCCTGTTCAAAAGTGTACGTACCCCAGTTCCTAATACCTGCTATTGCCTCCTTTTGCATCAAAAACACCTCCTGGTCTCTAGTGGTCGTTGTGGATGAGGTTCTTTAATGTCTCTAATGGTAAAGCAGCTCATTCTTCTTGGCAGAAAACCTTAACTTCCTTTTAATTCTAGGGCTGTCTTGCTTGAACTGCCCGTTTGTGATCTCCCCAGAGTGGCTCAATAATCGAGGTCAGGAGACTGAGACGGCAACCAATGACAAGTGGACTTGGCCTTGTGTTTTGGATCCTTGTCATGTTGAAATGTCCTAGTGCACATGTGTCAAACTCAAGGCCCGCGGGCCAAATGTGGCCCGCCATGTCATTTTATGTGGCCCGCAAGAGCATAAAAGTTTTTAATTTCTTAGAATAAAAAATAAAAATTGGTGTGTATTTATTCATATCTAGGGGGAATTGGACTTGAAATATTGGATTGGATACTGTCATGAGGACTTAAACAGTGTCCATATAACCTAACCTGACAGAATCAAATTTAAAAGGATTTATGCTAAAGTAACATAGCTGTTTGCATATTGTAAGTGTGCTATGTTGTGGTTTTTCGCTAAAAAGGCTTTCTTCTGGACCATGCAGCCCGTTTTTCTTCAGGTGCTTCCTTATTGTACATCTTGAAACGTCCACACCAGAGTTTTTCAGAGAGTCCTGGATGACAGCTGAAGTTATTTGTGGGGTTTTCTTTGCATCTCTGATGAAAACTGTTGTGAGCGTAGTTTGGTTTCAACAGAACCCCTCACTTTCCACTTTTTGACATCGTCTTCTACCCCTATCCCTTTCCTGTTTTGTACAGTTCAGCTACCTTTTCCCAGAGATCCTTTGGCAGCTCTTTAGCTTTTCCCATGACTCAGGATCTAGAAATGTCGGTGCAGCACTGGATGAAGGATGCAAGGATCTGTTGGGAGCTCAGGAACTCCAAGACCTTTTGAGCACTCATATTGATTTCAGGCAAACGAGTCACATGTTAGGATGGTGACCTTTAGCTGCCATTCAAAACCTTTTGTATCGGCTTGTGTGCCTGTTTTCAGGACTGTTATCAGGGAATGTAAGCTTTTGAACAGGGTCATTTGGGAAGTTTCTGTTGTCATTATGATTTAAAGAGGGTAAACAGATTTTTATTGATGGTAAATGGCTTCGCCTAATCAATAACTATGAGTGGAAAAAAGAATTTTGTGTTATATTCTGTCAGATTCTTTGAAAAGTGACAGAGGAAATCCTAATCTGTCTGTGTTCAGCTTCAATAATCGTTTTTAATAAACTGATATGAATCTATTCCTGCAGGCATTTCAGGAGAGAAAGTTGAAATCGACCCAGTAACCAATCAAAAGGCCAGCACAAAGTTCTGGATTCGGCAGAAACCCATCTCCATTGACTCGGACCACCTGTGTGCCTGTGATCTGGTGGAGGAGAGAAGCCCCAGTGAGAAGAGTTTGCACATCTACACATCATCAGTTTCCCTGTTCACCCATGTTTACTCACACACACTGTTTGTTAAGGTGGAGACCTGCTGCTGTTTGCTTCACTTCTATGGACACGTGTCCAAACCTTTGACCTGTAATGTATAGAAATACAAGTGCAGCATATGTTTAAACAAATTTATATTAAAGAAGAAAATAATAATATTTATCAAAATAATGAATCTTATAATACAGCAACTGAACTATTTTAAAAATATTAGAACTGGAGGATTTTCTTTACTAGGGATGTCCCAATCAGGTTTTTTGGGGCCTGATCCGATTCCGGGTCATTTGAGTTTAATTACCTTTGTGAGACATTTAAAAAAAAAAAGGAACAAACTTAATTAACCGATCCAGTTTCTTTAGTATTTTTCTGCAGTTAACTTTATTTTATCATTTAACATTTAAACAGAGCACCTCTGTGAAGTAACTTTGGTGACTTGCTGACTGCAGTGTTAGGATCTTCAGAGCTATTGAACATTTCTTAACAGATGGGGTTCATATCTCCATTAAAAATTCTTTAAAATGAATGATTTTCTTTTAGCCCTTGTGCTCTCTTGGGTGGTCCAGATGACCCCACCCTTACATTGACGTGTTCTCCCTACCATGACAAAGGTGGATAAAGGTGGAAAGATTTCATGTAATCCATGGACACCAGTGAAGATCACAAATCATTGAAGAAAAAAGGTTCAGAGCACTGTCTAGTGGGTCTAGATGACCCAACTTCCGTTAACGTGCCTTGGAACAAACACAATCTATTTCAAATTCATCCATCATCTTCTGCTCATCTAAAGTCAGGTCAGAGGGGAAAGGAGTCTAAGCAGACTTCTCTTTTCATAGACGTCCTCCAGTTCTGCCTGGGCAGCCGAGGCGTTTCTAGGTCAACTGAGGGTTGTAGTCCCTCCAGGGTGTCCCAGGTCGTCCTAGAACCTCTGGTGGGACATGGCCAGAATAGAGAGCAAAGCCAGAGAAAGACTTGGAGGGTTATTAACCAAATTTCTGCTCTGGTTGGCCAGAAACCCTTTAGAAAAAGAAAATCTAGTTTTATAGAATAGAATGAAAACAAAGATCGTTTGTAATCCAAGAATTATGTTACTCTGGCAAACTGAACACATTCTGTACAGGAGACACGACACGGAGGAGATTGACAAGCCAATCAGAACGCAGGACTCAGTTAGAGAAAAAAGCATGCAAATATAGACAGAAAAATTCTGTGACGCAGTGAGACGACGAAAGGTGAACCATAATGTGGCGAGGGAACACTGTACAACATTTTTTTTGGGGCCAGATTTTCTTATATCAAACCTTTGCTTGGCTACTTATTCCTGTTAACTGATAAAATCGGATAAAAGTTCAATTCTGATGGCACCTGCTAGTATAAGCCCGGCAGGTTTTATGCGGTTCTCTTAGATTGACACGTTTGCTTTTGTCAAACTTTAAGTCTGAGGGGTTAAGAGGGGCGGGGCTTTCTTTCTTCTTTGTTGGTAGATTAAGGACTGTTTAAAAAACATGCGTGTAGTTGTTGTTTTTCTAAACATGTTCTCTTGTCCTGCAGGTCATGCAATATTCAAGCTGACCTATCTCAGCAACCATGACTACAAGCCTCTGTACTTTGAGTCTGACGCTGCGACTGTTAATGAAATTGTGCTCAAGGTAAGTCTCATCCACCTGAAGACAAAGTTTCAACAGATGCACTCTCATTTCAAGCTTTTGATTGAAATAGTGGACACATCTTTCCTCTCACAACCACGTGTGCAGGTGCTATTTAAGTGCTTGTTGGACGCTGGTAGGATGTCCACACAAACTACACTCTGATTGTCTAATTTCTTCATCTTAAGAGTCAGGCTGCAGCACGAGGAGCGCATAAGGAGTGTGCACTAACAGGCCCTTTTCACATACAGCAGGATTTTGTCAGCGTCTCACCGACTCCATGTTGTTTAAGTGTTAGCTATGACCTGTCGCCGCAGCGTGCCCGTAGAAAAATGTGCATGAACGTCTGTGCTCTAGGGGCTTATCCAGCGATCTACGACCGTGATATCTCCTGCGTGTCCCGTACAGATTTGCCCATTTTTCCCCCACAGACAGCCCATATCTGCCCATATCTGCCCATAAGGGCAGTTGTTACTAAGGCTTTTGAGGCAGCTAGCTTTACACCGCCGTATCCAGCACTTTCTTTACCAAAGGACCTACAGTAGATCATGCTATTCTTATACCTTTTAGAGTAAACTATGCCCATATATGTCATAATATATTACCTTTGGGACACTAAAGTACACATTTTTTAAAGATATATCAGCTATTTTCGCAGCTCATTTTCCATTCCAGAAGTAAGACAACTCGATTTTCTGAGGCTCCGCCTTTCACTTCTTTTGGACGCCGGCCTTTTCATGGCGTCAACCTTGAGCCGGCATCGGCAGAGTGTCTGCGTTTCGCCTACTAAAACAAACATCAAACTTTATTTGTATAGCACCTTTCATTCAGGTTAAACACAAAGCGCTTTACATAAAAGCAAGCAAAATAGTCATAAAAAATCAAGAGTATTTAAAATGAAAACACAGGACAATAAAATGCAGTTGGCACCCCTCCTCCAAATTCCTCCCTCCATCCACCCAGTACCCCCAATATAACCCCTGTATCAAAACTAAACAAGACCGTAAGAACTGCAGCATAAAGAAACAGTGTAGTTAGATACTGCTGTGCAGAAACGGTATAATGGGGATCCATTTATTCCAAGGCCCAGCCTGACCTCAGGGGTCATTACCACAGTGCCCGCCCATCACAGAGCAGCTCAGGGCCCACTCTACGGCTTTTAGACCACAGAGCAGGACTCCAGCTGGCCCAATGAAAATGAGCACCGCAGCCACAGCACCCCCTGCAGGCGGAGTAGGTAGTGTCCCAGAACAATGGATCCCCAAGAGGAAACACTGGAGTAAGAAAAAACATCAGGATATAAAATAATGATTCTATAAAAAATGATAAAAAATAAAATAAGATATAACAACAATAAAAATAATAACAAAAAGCTTAAGAAACAATTAAAACATAACTTTAAATATGATGAACATAGTAATAATAATTCAAAAGGTAGTAAATTAAGAAATAATAGTCCTTACATAAAGAAAAAATGTATTAAATATGGAAAATAAATGAATAAATGGATAAAGAATATAAGACTTAAAGAATGAAGCAATTACAAAAGTCATGCAAAAGCCAGATTAAAAAGGTGGGTCTTGAGCCTCTTCTTAAAAACCTCTGCAGTCTCTGCGGCCCTGAGGTTCTCCAGCAGGCCGTTCCACAGGCAAGGACCCTAATGATGGAACAAGGCCCATCGTGTGTTTTGGTCCTCACTTTAGGAAACAACTAAAAGGCCAGTGCCAGAGGACTTCAGGATCCGAGGGGGCTCATAGTTTAAAAACATATTGTTTAAATAAGAAGGCCCAAGACCATTACATTTTTTTTAAAACATTCATTTAACCATTAAATTTAAAATGGATGTAATGTGTACCCGCCTTATGGTTCTCGTCTGAACTCGTGCTGCCAAGTTCTGTAATAGTTGTAAGTTTGAAAGAGACCTTTTGGGTAAACCAGAGAGCAGGGCATTACAATAATCTAAATGACTAAAACTAAAAGCATGCATCAGCATCCCTGTGCTGGCAGGAGAGACGAATGGACGGACTCTGGCAATGTTTTTAAGATGATCAAATCCTGTCTTAACGACAATTTTGATGTGCGGAATAAAATTTAGCTCAGAGTCAAAAAGTACGCCCGGGTTTCTCACGCAGTGAGAACGTTTAAAATTCCCGAGTTTGGGTAAAATCATCTCTCTTTTGTCTTCAGAACCAATGAATAAAACTTCAGTTTTGTTCTGGTTGAGCTGTCAGAGGTTTTCTGCCATCAATGACTTTATATCAAATTACAGTTTAAAAGAGTGTTAATAGGTTCAAGGTCATCAGAAGACAGAGCGATGTAAGGCTGTGTATCATCAGCATAGCTGTGAAAGTCAACGCCTTGTCTCCTGATGACATCCCCAAGAGGCAACATGTACAAGTTAAAAAGTACTGAACCTATAATCAACCCTTGGGGAACCCCAAACATTATTTTGTGGATTCTTGAGGACTCTGGATCCACACTTACATAAAAGTGTCGATCTGTGAGATAGGAATGAAACCGGTTAAGAGCAGTTCGTGAGAGGCCAACCTGACTCCTAAGTCTCTCTAATAAAATCTGTTGGTCTACTTTATCAAGATCCAGCAGAACCAGAACAGAAGGTTTCTGTGAGTCAGAATCATCTCTGAGATCATTTAAAATCTTTAAGAGGGCCGTCTCAGAACTGTTATTTGTCCTAAAATCAGATTATTTTTCTAAAATATTTTGTTTATTTAGGAAATCACGTATTTAAGCAAAAGCATTTTTTTTTCAAAAATGGTAAGTTGGATACAGGTCTGTAATTGTCCATAATATTTGGATCCAAGTTACTCTTCTTCAGAAGGGGCCACACCACAAACGTCTTACAGGCAGTGTGGAAGACGCCCGTCTGAAGAGAGCAGTTTACTATAATAGCTCTGACTCAAAGAATCCATAAAATATTTTAAAGAACAATTGAATTTTTGCAAATAAAAAAATAAGGGCTTCGCTGATCACTGCTAGCTAACGGAGAAAGTGAGATGGAAGGGGCTGTTCCTCACTTGCATATGTATACATGCTCAGAGAGCAGGTTTTTAGAGGAATATGCGTGAATGGATCAAAATACCACTTTGGGGTTGTTTATAGTGAGGAATGGACATTACAATACACTTGCATGATATAGGCCCTTTAAAGTTCTGTGGAGATCAGAAAGGTCTGATGAGAGTAAAATTACCCAAGAGTGAAACTGTTTGCAGGTGAACTATATCCTGGAGTCTCGAGCCAGCACCTCTCGGGCTGATTACTATGCGCAGAAGCAACGCAAACTGAGCCGCCGGACCAGCTTTAGTTTCCAAAAGGAGAAGAAGACTGGCCAGTAAATGAGGCGAGGATGCTGAGGCAGCTGTCCACCTGTGTGCTGAGCAACGGCTGTGTTTGTGAGGCCTTTCAGAACACAAAGGTCAGCAAGCTGGAACATGGTGGACACAGAGACTCAGACGGATTCCATCCAAGACCTTGATCAAGAGGGACAACAGCAGAGAGCTGGACATTTCAAACCAGAACCTTTGTTATTTTTCTAAAGATGAAGAAGATGAAGAAGAAATTGTCAACAGTCTGGCTGAGCTTTTGCACTGGATGTTTTTGTTTATTTTGTTTAAGACTGTCCTCCAGGACGGATGTGTGGAATTCAACCAATCAGAGCTCTGTGTTTAAACTTCTGCTTTTTTTTCTTACATTTCTCTAATATCATTTTAAATGTACTGTACATAAACATTTTATATTCTAAATAATAATAAATAACATTGAATGAAATAATCACAATGCAAAACAAAATTGGCACCATGTGAGTTCATGAAAAACTCAGGTGAAATGATCTAAACTGTTTCTATAAACCATTGAAATGTAATAAAATGTACCTTTGCTATGAGACATGATGATCACAGTGAGAACTTTGATTCTTAATTCACTCAGAGGCAGAGCTTTGCAGTGGGCTCAAGCTTATGTATTCGCCCATCCTATCCCATCTACCTTTTGATCATTTTTTAGCCGAAATTCAAACTTCTTTCTTCCTGTTAAGATTTGTTTACAGAAGGAATATCTCAAACTTCAAGCTCTAGTTTGTTCTGGTGCCGAGCAAAGTTTCATTGATCAGGACTTTATGTCTCAGTTATCATTACCTACAGAACTTTTGGACTCCTTTGTAGAGGTTGCTGGTTTGGCGGGGGGCAGCATCCATCACCATACTGGTCCTATTCTCCTCATAACATCAGGTAAACGCAGAGTACACATTCAACTGTGCGTCACCCAAACACGGCAGACTCCCATAGTTTTAAGGTTCCCATGCCTCCATTTACACAATTTGATTGGAAGTAAGGAAGGGTTACTAACTGGAGGTTTAGTCAGTTGCCTCCAGTCAACTCTCCCCTCCCTGAAACCACCGGCGTCTGACTGCCATGAGGACGTAGATCTCTAAAGTACCTGTCAGTTCTCACGATCTCAAGCCAGTTTACAGCAAATCAAAAGCATGTTCTTTACCTCCACACAGAGCCTATGTTTGATCCATTGATGTGCTTCCGTTTGTTTAACCTCTGGTCCTGAAAAAGAAGCCATGGAGAAATATATTCAGGAGGCGCTTTCTACTGGTCTCATTTGCTCCTCCTCCTCTCCTGTAGGTGCAGGGTTCTTAATTGATCTTGCATCAATTACGGGGGCGGCCATGGTGCAGCGGTAAGCTGGTCAAACTCCAGAAGTGAACGTTCCAATGGAACTACCAGGCCAGCCGTGTTGACCTCCAGTTCTTATCCTATAGGTTAACAGCACTGGTGTTGGTCGTTGTTGACCTGGGCCACGACAGACCCAGTTTAGAAATTCTGTTTAATAATTTGCATGATTGTTTTTATGTCAGATGCCCTTCCTGAAGCCACCCTCTGCAATTATCTGGACTTGAGACCTGCAGGAAGTGCTCTTTTGTTTGTTTTGTCACTAAACACCTAGTTATGATACTTCGCTGCCAAATGTCTGAGGAGGGAAAAAAAAGGAGAAAAGAAAAACAAAAAAAATGTCTGAAGTAATAAGCACATAAATAAACTTACTTCATTAACAGAAGTTGGAATTGAAAAAGGATCCCCTTGAATGATCAGCAAAACAACTTTTAGAGAAACCTTTAAGGTTCAGTTGCTATGGAAACCATAAGAAAAGAGTTTTTAGATGAGTTTGGAAAGGCAGTGTTGGGAATCTTACTTTAAAAAGTGATTAGTTATAGTTATTGCCCAAAAAGTAATTGAATTAGTAACTACTCCAGATACTTTCATAGCTAAAATACAGGAATAAATGTATTGTTTTTCCTCAGCTGCCCACAAACATGACAGCATTAAAATGTAATAATTTAATTAAAATGACACTTCTAGCTGGTATCGTTCTATGAAATTTTGTTAAGTTACAATAGAAAGACTGGATTGAAGTGTAAAAATTTAAATATTTTTTTATCAGAATGATCACACTGCACACTGCAACAAGCTATGTATAAATATTCACATGAACTTTACATAAACTAAAGGTAAACAATGTAAGTATCAATTTCTTTTGGTTATACTAATTTGTATTTAAATAAAGAAGATAGTTTCGATGACAACATTGTCTTGATGAAAATCAAGAAAAATATAAGATTAGGCATGCTGCTTCGCCTACCGGACTTAGCTCTTAGCTCCTAGCGGTACAAACATGGATGTGAGCAATATCCCGTCATGCATCACGCATACCCAAGATGCAGACACAGACAAATGAAATTGTTTTAACTGAATGGATTAACTGTATGATCATTTGAAGAGATGAGTCTTCAGTTTGGATTTGAACAGTGGCAGAGAGTCAGTATTGCGTATATCAGGAGGAAGATAATTCCATGGCTGGATTTATGGATTTATGGAAAAGGATTTATGCTAGAATAACAAGCAAACATATGTTTTCTATGCAACTTTAATTGTCACTTTAAAAGTTATAGTAAATAAATAATGAGTTATTTAACATTAAGGAGTAGTTACATTTATTTTTCAGTGCATTTAGTTACATGTATAAGTTATGATAAATATAATAATATAATATACCGTAATTAATACTGGGGTTCTGTCCTCTACTTTCATTTACTTCTACTCTCCTTCTCTTCTCTATTCTTGATCATTATTCATCATTTAGTTCTCCATGCCTCTGTTTGGTGCAGTGCGATTCATTTACTCTTTTCCTCTCCCCTCCGGGTGAGTGGGAGTGCTTCCAGATTCCGTTTGGCTCATCCGTGCTCCTGTACCTGGCCGTGTAACTCGTTTCTGGCTTGCCTCTACTACTGCTCCTACACCTGGCTGTGGATCCTGTCTCCGGCTCGACTCGCGCCCCTGACTGTCCCCCCAACTCCATCTGGATGAAGCTCGTCTGCTGGACTTTATATATGTAGTTGTAGAGTTAGATACGTTCATTCTTCTCTAAGAGTTGTGGTAAATCGCCTCTTCGTCCTGGGGGAGGATCCCTCCTTCATGTGGACACCACTGAGGTTTCTTCGTTTTTTCCGGAATCCGTTTTTTTGGGAGTTTTTCCTTACCGCGAAGGGGGGGTCTAAGGGCCGGGATGTCCAGTTTAGCTTAGTCAGTTTGTTAGTTCAATTTAATATTTTATGTATTCATCGAGACGACTGTTGTTGTGAATTTGGGCTATACAAATAAAATTGAATTGAATTATAACTGGCCATTTGAGGACAACCTGATGTGGCCCTCGGTGAAAATAAGGTTGACACCCCTGCCCTAGCCAATCATGATCTCAAATGGGACTGATTGAACCCTATCTATAAACTGTAAAGTAATTACAAACTAAATGTTTAGTTTGTTAAATAAAAATATCATTTTCTAAATTTAAACATTTAGTTTGCAAATTAATTATTTAGATATGACTTCAAGATTTATTTTCCAAACTAAATATTTATTTGTTGAATAAATATTTGTTAAATTAATATTTAATTGAAAAGCTGAATTCAATATTTAGCTTTTTGACTAAATGTTTAGTTTTGAGCTAAATATTTAGCTTTTTTACTAAATATTTAGCGTTTTAACTAAATATTTAGTTTGGAGCTAAATGTTTAATTCTTAATTGAATATTTAGCTAAAATGCAAAAGAACTTTCCTCTAATTTCTAATGTTAGTAACGCAGTTACACTTAAACAATGCTACTCCCAACACTGTTGTGGCCCCTAAAGTAAACTGCTTAAAGAAAGGAAGGATCCTGTGAATAATACTCTACATAGTTTCCTCACCATTATTACTCCAAACACAAATAGGTCAGCAAAAGTCAGACAATTAAAAAAAGAGACAGAAGTTAGTTCATAATCCATTTATTTGACATGATTAATAAAGAGACAGACAAGGGAAGTATAAAAAATATGGGTTACAGAATTTTCTTAATATTTTTGTGAGGTCTCTTACTTGTTCCATGTTACATGTTGTTAAAACTAATAACATTTGTTTTTTTTTATCTCACACAACATAGTTTGCACTTTCACAAGCCCATAGTTCAAGCACAGCTTAATATTTAGTGTTAAAATGAGGTTTGCTAAAATGGAATCACATGCAATCATCCAACTTCTCAGTCTATGTACAGCACTTCCACTCTGCTGGTAAAATGGAACTTGGTAAAACAGTTTTTTTGAACACATACACCTCAAACTTTGGAAGTATTTTTTATTAAAATTCTAAGGTTGGTCAATATCACAAGGTCATATTAAGATCATGTCACTAAAATGGATCTGTTGGTTTTTACCATCGATTTTTTCTGATATGTTCAGCAAGGTGTTTGACAGGCTCAGTCAAACTATTTTTTAAATCAGAGGCTAACATTTTAAAGCAAGAATGTATTCTGGCTAAAACAGACCATTTTTTATAATCTCATTGGTGTAGAGTTGAAAATTGAGACTTAAGCTCCGACTTACAAATGAGTTTGTGCCGTTTTAGCGCGGTTTGTGAATGTCTCATTGCTATTAGCAGAGCAGTATTCAACACTGCTTGAATTCCTTTTGAGCTCTTGTGAGACACATTGGATCCTAAAAAAGTCCTAACGTCTAGAATTTAAAGTGCCTGTGGAGTGTTTTGCCAGGACAACCCCTGCAGCCCATATCAGGTGACTCAACCTGTTCATGTCTGATGGGTATTAATAATGTTATTGTACATATTTTCTGCACTATAATGTGCACTTAGAAGCCTTCATTCTTTTCATAAAGCGACAGTGCGCCTTATTATCCGGAGCACCTTATATCCCTTGTGATATCTTAGATGACCCCACCCTTACATTGACGTGTTCTCCCTACCATGACAAAGGTGGACAAAGGTGGAAAGATTTCATGTAATCCATGGACACCAGTGAAGATCACAAATCATTGAAGAAAAAAGGTTCAGCGCACTGTCTAGTGGGTCTAGATGACCCAACTCCCAATGTTAAAGTGCCTGGGATAGCACAAGGGTTAAATTAAACACGGAGCTCAGTCAAGAGGTTTGGTTGGATGTTTTTGTGAATACGCTAATGCAGCTAACATGTAGCATTGTCAAAATGTGTTAGGAGTTAGCGTAGTCACAGTATCAGTCTGTTCTTTTAAGTGCTGCAAACAAGGTTTGGAAATAGAAATGGTTCCTATTTGAACAGCTAGCACTTTAAATGAGCACATCTGCTCTAAAAACCAGTGGGACTTTTGGGATGCCAAGTTAGAAAAAAAAAAATTGAATGACCAAAAAAAAACACATTAGGGAACATGCCTACATGATAATTATAAGATTAAGTGTTTCATAGGCAAGTAGATAATCTAGCTATAACTGAAAAAGACGTCATATATGAAATGAATCGAATGCCGTACAAATACACAATTTCTTTAAACAGTTATGAAGACTAGCATCCAGCTACAATTCCAAGCCTTTCACTCTCTGCTCTAAGGAAAATAACTCTTAGTTCTATCTTTAAATATATCTTTAAAAAAAAAGCAATTTTCAAATAAGTTGTGCATTTTGTTGGTATTATACCACTCTTTTTATTTTTTTGCACAATATAACTTTCACTATTCACAGTGTTTTAAACTGAGTACAGACCAGTTCCTACAGAGTCAGTGAAACTGGCATGACTTTTACTTTAATTTTAATGGCCCAGAAATTTCCCAAAACAGGCACAAGAACAATGACAAATCTTAGTGCATTGTTTGTTAACAATGCTAAATGTGAGCCTATTTAACACAGGTTAAAATAGCTTAATGCTTTTCCTTCATTTTTTAACCATCAGAACGTCTCACGACGATATTAACTACCACCAACATGCTATCTTAATTTGAAATATTTCTTTACATTTGAATAATATTATAGGATAGATATATCACATCTTACAGCACAAGCTAGTCTTTCCACGGGAATGTGAGACCTAAGTGATGAAACAGTTTTGCATAGAATATTCGTGTATAGCAAATAAAAAAACATATTTCCATAATGTTTTAGAAAAAAAGACATAAGAATTTGAAACACATATACCTCTCTGGCATTACCATTAACCCCTGCTCTCCCACCTAAAAAAAAAAATCAAAGATTTAAGGAAAATTAACTTAGTACTCACTAAAATAGATAACATTTAAACAGCCAAAAATGTATTGTGTATGTATGAAGGGTATTAATCTATTTCAATAAATATGCCTTTGTAACAAAAGGTGCAAAATGAGTTCCTAAATGATGTCATCAAGGAGATGTGGAGTGCCCACCCAGTCCAGTGTCCTGGGCTCTGAAGCAGCCATGATCATGCACATGAACTGTTTGCCAGTTCTCTTATCAATTGGATAAATAGTTGTGGGTGTAAACCTTCTGTTATTTTCCACAAACTCACAGAGCTGCTGATAAACCAGTGGGTATTCATGGCGTAGGAAAACCCCTCGAATCCTCAACTCACGTTGAATGTTGATGAAACAGATTTCTCGAGCCTTATGGCCTTCTTCTCCCTCTTTGTCGATATCTGCTGTTCCAGGAGGTGGAGTTAGGATCAATGTTTCCATGTCACTTTCTTTTTTGTGAACCTTTCTCTCTGGGCTAAAGGAAGCCAATGCAACTTTTGCATATTTTCTTACTGTTGGTGCTTGGTTTCTTGGTGATGGCCCATCAGGCAATTGGTCACCAACAGCAATGGATACATTCAAGATAAAACATTCATTTGGGTCATATTCTTTACCTGCCTCTTGCAGCTCTTTACAGTACTCTCCCAGATTTTCCCTAAAGCTTTCAAGTTCACGAAGGGAAAGGTATGTAGGAGACATGAGTAAACTATCCAAGCCACATTTCATGAATTTGTTAGAAGATGCAGGGTTTGGGAAACCAAGAAATAAAACTCCTCTACCTCGAGAAAGGTAGCCAACTTTGGCAATACGAGAGAAGGCTTTATGCACTTCAACAGTCTCTCTGCAATGCTTAATGATGTGACGGCATGTACTTCCAATTCTTCCATACAAGCAGCTTTCTTTGTGAATGTCCCAATCCTCTCTGCGACAGTTACGGGAGCAGTAGTAGGTGTAGCAACTGTGGCAGGATTTAAAATACAAACAAGCATTAAACAGGGTCTCTGTTCTCCGGCATTTGTTGTTAGAGCACATCATTGTATCATCCTCATCGGGGCTCTGATCTGGAGAACATTGGTCTGTACTTTTTATTGCATCACTTGAATTATCCATATCACAAAAAGCATCTGCATTCATTCGGATTGAAGTTGGTTGTTTGTCTAGTGGAGGTGGGTCATCCTGTGGCGCTTTTGAACATTTTCTGGACAAAGATACAGCTTCTTCCTCATCTATTAACTTCTTTAATTGGTCCAAAATATCCTCACTTGTCCGTCTACTTGGTGGCTTGTAGTCAGTCACAAGATCTGCCAGAAGCTCATCAAGCTGCTCAAGGCTTTGCTGAAGTGACCCATTGTCATGTAAGTTCTCTTTAGATGTTCTTTCAAAATCATGCCGAGACATTTCTGGACCTTCATTACTTCTGGAGTCAATAATATCCCAACTAGCAGACCGGCCTTCAACCTTATTAAGATTTCCAGTTTTAATATCATTGTCAGTGATCGTTATCTCAGGTGTGACAAACCAAAATTTACTAGCAGCAACTTTTGATGTCTCTGTTGGGCTTTTTTCTATTAATGAGTTATCAGACATTGATAAAGCCGCATAGCGTCTTGGTGAACTGGAAAGATTCACTACCACTGGTTGCGGTTTGTCATCTAGGGTTGTAGAAGGCTTCCTTGAGTCAAGAAGATCATCATAACTCTGACCTCTCTGAACAGGGATGGGTTGTTCCCTTTCAACACGAGAGTTGAGAATGTTGTCCCAAGACCTGGAGTAAGACTTAGAATCTGTACCTATTTTTTGAGGTTCTAAACATGGATTGGCATACCATGGCATGGATGTAGGATCTTGCTGGATTGGGGTTGGAGTTGCTTGAGATACGTAAGAGGCAGGATTGGTGGAATAACCAGATGCATCTGACCCATACCAGTCATCTGTCTGTGGTTGAATGACTCTAGCATGTCTACGGCCTTCAGTGTAGTATGCTCCTGCTGGTACATGGTGTTCTGGAAGCATTGCATACATGTTACTGGAATAAGTAAACCGTGGCGGTGCAGTATGAATTTGATAAGCTCTTGGGTCATCTGGATAAACTATTCTTGTTGGAGGTGTTCTTATGATGTATGGTCCTGGTTCATTTGCTGCATAGGGTTTGAGGTACCCTGGTTGTACAGAGTACGGATATGGTTCAGTTTCAGGGTAATATGATCTTGTAGGTACAGCATGCACCATGCGAGTCCTTGGATCTTGAACATAGTGCACTTTTGGAGAGTATGCTTGCCCTGGTGTGTAATTGTCATCATAAAAATAGGTATCACATTGTGGAGGAACAGGAGGAACATACCTTCCTGGGTCATCTGCATAAAAAAAATTTGTTGGCACATTGGGACTGGAGTGAGCTCTTCGTTCTCTACCATAATAGTCACCTGTAGAAGGCATTCTTTGTAATGGAAGCTCCATCTGCTGCAAGTAACTGTTTGGCATGCTGCGGGAATACTGATAGGCTTGCCTACTTTCTCTTTCCAAAGAGTCAGAAGGAGGAGGCGTTCTAGAGTAGGAAAAATGCCGTGGCACAGTCAGACTGCGACTCCCTATATTTTGCTGCCTCTGACAGGGTATGTCTATTGACTTGGTGGTCTTTTTCCGTCTTGACTGATGTAATGCCATGTCATCAGGCATGATGTCCACTCGACATCTAACATGAGGACTAGTTGCTGGTTTATTCAGTTCACCATATGAACATTTGTCAATAACACAGTGAGGTGAATTTCTGCTGCCATCAGCAGTTTGAGGTTGCAGCTTAATTGGGTGTACTTCAGGCATGTGAGCCCCTGCTGCGGAAAAAGATGCCTCCCTACGAGGTGATACTTCAGGTCTCCAGCGAGAGTCTTTCAGGGTCCTTTGAGACTCTCTCCCTTTCCTTCTTGAAGATGAAGACCCCTCAAATGAGACAGGAGTGAAGTTGGTCTGGACTCGAGGGGCACTTTTAGACCTGGTCCTTCTTTTATGATCAGGAACAACTACCTCACTGGCCATTTCTACAGTCATTGACTGAGGTGTCATCCTGTGACCGAAAATGTCCGGAGAAGAAAAGCGGTATCTCTGCTGACGCCCCAAGGAAGTCCATGCAACGTCTGGGTTGACCCCCTTTCTATCGACCTTTTGACTTGGAGACTCCATTAAACTCCTGTGTGATTTAAGGTCCTTCAACAACTTAAAGTCAAAGGTTTGGCAGTGCCTCTTGCTAACTTTGTGATTTCTATCATCCAGGATGCTACAATTTGTGGAATCACATTGTTTGGAGGCTTGCAGTGACTTGCAGTGTGAAAAAATTGGAATCGACTTTATATCCCGATGCACAGTTGATACTAGTATGTCAGGCGGGTCTGTACGTGTCATCTTAGAGTGGTTCTTTTATACTTCTCCATTAAATTGCTTTGATGTTGGTCTTACCTAAAGAAGCACACAGAGAATTTCCATTAGTGAAATGTATTGGAACAGTATTCTTGTGTGTATGTGTGTGCAGAGAGAGAGAGAGAGAGAGAAGAGAGAGAGAAGAGAGAGAGAGAGACAGAGAGACAGAAACAGAAACACATGCATTTTTTTAACATGTTTCTTCTTTGAGGTGATTTATTTAGTCACAAGCTACTAAAACGGCAGCCATCAGGTTGCTGAGGCAGTATTCCTGCTGGGTGTGTCCCTACCTTTCAGGTAAAAGTATTTAAGAACCCCAATTCACTTTGTAGCCATAATAAAAAAAGATCATTACTGTGTAGATTTCACATCTACAATTTCACTTGACTACATCAATCTTTCAGGGGCTAAGAGAAAATGAACATTTCTTTAAACAACAATTTGGGTAAATTAAAGTCTGAATCACAATCTGTAAATCAGTCTTGAATGTATAATGTGTGTAACAGGAGACATAGGAAGTCCTCTGTGACTTGAAAATCCTATATTTAGTAAACATATGAGTTGTCGGGCTGCCAGACTAAACTGGAACTTTGCTCTCGTACTGATACCTGATTTTTGATTGCTTTTTGATGTTAAAGAAGAAAACTGTAAAGCATAGCTGCATAACAGAGAGCTGACTTTATTTTTTGCTGTGTGTCCACAGGTGTGCGTGAGTGTGTGCCAGACTTTGTGATGTATACAAAACCTTATTTCCAATTGTTGACTCTTGTGATTGCCAAGTGTGCTTGAAAATTGTGGATGTCAGACTTCTATTTCGACTGTGATGGGTTGGTGGCACAATTGATCTGAATCTAAATGATTGTCAAATAACTGAAATGCACACAGACAGCCAAGGACGGTGATGTGCCAATATTTATTTTTCATCCACTGTAAATCCTACAGTTATCCACAACAATCCTAAATGTAGAAGAATTTGCTGAGCAGAAAGGCTTCATCAACTGGTTATGGGCCAAAATAAACAATCTGATTGAAGTTGTCATATCAGATCAACGCAATGGCCACAAGAGTTGAGTTGAAGAGCAATTAGTTGTGTGGACATACAGGTGACGTCCACACATTTTCCATTTTATTGTGTTTATGATGGTTATGCTGCTTTCAGACAGACGTATTTTCACATCGGAGCATTTAGCCAATCGCATTTTAGCTGTCCTTTGTTGCTAGGCAGGGTCAGAACTATAGAGGCCTTCTCAACCCGTTCTGAAGGGCTCCCTAATGCAAATTCAATGTCATACATTCACTCTCCTTCCACCAATCAGATTTTGAGTTGTTATCAACAGGGCCTTCTAGCAGGCTTAGGCAACGTCACAGTTTTCTGACCTTCTGATTGGACGTGCTCTCCAAACCTTAGGGGAAAGCAGAACAAAGCAGCAGGTGCGCAGGGAAACAGACTTCATAATGAAAAGGTAAAGAAAAACAAAGAAATCTTAAAAAGACTGATAGACTGTCATTTTTTTGGGCAAGCAAGAACTTTCATTTCGGGGACACGATGAAAGCGCTGGATCCAGCAACAGAGGAAACTACTTGGAGCTCCTTTCTCTCATTGCTGAGAGCAACACGGATTTACATTACGACCCATCCCGACTCCAATAAAGTGTTTAGTGTGACTCTAGGTATAATACAATACGAGCTGATCAGTGTAATTGCTAAACTGATAGAAGAAGAAATCAGAAGTGAAAAAAGCACCATTTGTCTCTCTGATGGTTGAATGAGACGACAGACGCAAGTAACGCTGGACAGCAGCGAGCGTGAGTGAGTGAAATGATAAATGTCATAATAAATAATATTCCAAATTTTTGAGGTTATTTTTAATGTTTTTTGCTGGCTGTGGTTGCATAACGAGATTTGTTTACTGTTTTGTTTATTCAGTTTATTGTGGCTGAAGGAATTTTCAATATGCAATGCAAAGCTTGTTTCTGCATCGTCAAATGGTTAATAAGGGGTTGAGTGATTCAGACGTAGCACTATAATACACGGTCCACCACTGATATACAGTACAGACCAAAGGTTTGGACACACCTTGTCATTCAAAGAGTTTTCTTTATTTTCATGACTATGAAAATTGTATAATCACACTGAAGGCATCAAAACTGTGATGGCAGCATACCCTGCCACACCCACAGACAAAATGGCGGTAACCTCCCCCCAGCATTGCACACTTTCTTTGTAATTTTATTATTTCAGTTTCTTTATTCTTAAATAAATGCACACATTTCTTTGAGTTCAATATATAAATGTATTCTGTTTTCGATATTTTTTTGTAGCACATGTCCATTTGTTTAGTTTACTTATTTTGGCTTTGTTTAATTATTGTCACCTGTTTTTTGAGTTGCCAGTTCTGAGGGTGCTACTGGTCCCTACGGGTGTGGCTGAGGTTCTGCTCCTGGAGCTGTGCTGTGAGGCATCGCCAAAAGAGGAAGTCAAGTCTTCACAGCCTTTAAATACTCCAGTCAGACAATCGGGAAGGCGCCATCTGCAGAAACCTCCAAGGGGAATAGACTTATTTAATATTTATGTTGGGCGGTTTTTGGCTGGGTCTGGCGGTTTTCAGATGACTTTTGGGCTGGAAAACTGTGACTCTATCTGGCAACACTGGCGCAAACTCTCTATGTCATCAGCGAGTTGCTCTCTGCCCCGCGGCACGTCAAGTTCCCGGCAGAAGATCACTCCAGACCGCGTGTGTCCTCCTGCTATCAGCTTTGCAGTTCTCGCCCGATAAGTACGAGCTCATTTAGGAAGCTGGTTTTGACGTGGTAAGCGCTTCGTACGGAGCCAGCAGATGAACAAACTAAAATAAAATTTAATTATTATAAAATACTCATTATTTTCCAAAGTCACAGGGAGCCACAACAAAAGGATGAAAGAGCCACATGTGGCTCCGGAGCCATGGGTTGCCGACCCCTGTACTAGGTCATAGGGCTGCATAGTGGCGCAGTGGTAAGCGCTCTTGCCTCACGGCATTAAAGCTGTTCAAATCCCGAAGACCTTACTGTGTGGAGTTTGCATGTTCTCCCCGTGCATGCGTGGGTTTTCTCCCGGGACTCTGGCTTCCTCCCACTGTCCACAAACATGCTTAATAGGTTATTTGGTTACTCTAAATTGACCCTAGGAGTAAATGTGACTACGTATGGGTGTGTGATTGTGGCCCTGCGACAGACTGGCGACCTATCCAAGGTGTACCCTTCCCCTACGCCCAACAGTAGCCAAGTTAAGCTCCGGTGACCTTAAAGGGATAAAACGGGCTTAGAAAATGGATGGATACTAGGTCATCATTTCATCAGAGCTGAAAGTAAGCCAAGACAGTACAGAAGAAAATATTATTGAGATAAAGAATACAGTATATTAAAAGGTGAAATGTTAGTGCTTTAGGATGAGTTATTAGCTGCTATGAAACTAGCTGTGGTAAATGAAGCTGACGTTATGTCTATTTCTTCCCCCTTTTTGCCAGTGCCACACACTCTTCTCCTCCATCTCCCTAGCGCTCCTCTTCCTCTCTAAGCCCTGGCTTTTGTGCTCTGGGGCAGCTGACTATAAGATCTCTCACCCCTGCCACTTATTCATCTTTAATCCCTCTGGGGAGGGCATTATTGTTTATTATCAACACGAATCCAGGCTGAGCAGCTTCGGAATATGTGCAGCAATGGCCAGAGCATCCCAGAAAATAGTGTGCAAATCCTCACTTAAGCACTGCAGTTAGGTACTGTTATCAATTAGTCTCAGTGAATTAGCCCCAATTCCTAATTAAATTGTAAATAAAATATCTACTTGCACACACAATATCCTTATTTAACATTCAGTCCTGCTTTTTAAAACTGTAATTCACACAACTATGTATTTTTTTAACCCTTAGTGGTCTCTGCCCTCACCATTGCAGTTATGAATCACATCTGTCATTGACAATGACTTAGGAGTGATGGAGCCATTAACTGCCTTTAATATTGTTTTCATTCAAAATTTAACCTGCAGCTCAAAAAGGTTATAAGCTTTGAAATTTTTGGTTTAAAACAAGCGTAAGAATTATGATACATAACTGTGACACACCTTGGATTAAATCCTTGAACGTTTTTAGATAGTTTATGGGACTTTCACCTGTTTTTTAAGTCATTCTTCATATTCTATGCTTTTATTGGATGTATACATTTTTATTGCATCTTTACACTTTTGATTTTTGCTATAAAGCATAAAAACAGTTTGATCTCAATTTTAGTGATTTTTGCATTAAAAAAAAGACTAAAAAAAAAAAAAGACTAAATTTACTAGTCGGAATTTTTTGTACTGTTCCAGGTTTGCCTTGGGACTATTATGTAGTATGATGAAAAAAAGTCAGAGATGGATATATGAAGCCACCCATCTTCTTCCACTTGGAAATATGAAGCATTGTCACAAAAAGTACTTTAAAGATAAAATATTACAACAAATTGGAAAGTTGTAAAAATCACCCCAAACTACCAAGGATTAATCTCTAAAAAAGTAGTTATTTTTTTCACTAAACCTAAGAGCCAGCTCTCCCCTCATCATCATCAACACAGTCCTGCCCACGTTTATGGATTCATTTGAACTAAAAGACCTCAACTAAAATGTGAATTGTTCTTTATTCAAATATACTGTCCAACATGACCCAAAGGGATTCCACTAAACATAATTATTTATGTTGATTTGTTTAAGATTTATTTGTATATTATTACCAGCATAGACTACTATAGACTTTATATGACCTGCATTTGAATTCAAGCAGCATGCAGAGCTTTCTTAGTGTTCATTGACCCAATATAATGCAAACATTGGAGCTGTTAGTCAGGGGTCAAATAACTGGGTCTTTCCAGCCTCAGAGAACCAAAACACTGTTATTCAGGTTCCTTGAATACTGAGCCACTGAGGCTCTGGTTTGCTTGAGTCTTGAGCTAATTTGACCATAAATAAAATTTGCTGCATTTTCTTCCTTGATTAAAATCATTGTGCAGATGACTGCAATCTTCCAGTAGCTACTTTATTTCACCCTTTAAATTTAAAGTATTTCAAGTACCTGATTAATTTGAGGACATTTCTGATGTTTCATAGAGACTATGCATGAGTAAACTGTGTGTACCAAACAAGACAAGGAATAAACTAAGTTATTGATACATTAACCCTGTAAATTCCACTACATCAAAGAATTGACAGAAAATTATTTTTTTTGCATGAATTGGCTTTTTAAAATAATTTGATTAAATCCACTACATAATTCCAAAATCATTTTTTTCATTAGACATTATCAATTATGAAGTTTTGATAACGACAATGTTACTTTAAGATGTAGCAATATTGACGTGTGTGTGAATTTATCCACTGTCAGAAGTCAGAACTCCGTCTTCCCCTGGTAACCGGCGGGAGCCGTCCCTAGATTTCTGGCCACACTACATCTCCCAGCAACCCCAACGCACACTTCCTGGATGCCACATACCTGTCTCTCATTCACACAATCAAGCACAGCCTACTTAAACACTTCACTTCCCTGAGCTGTTTGTGCCACTCTGCCTTCCTTACTGAGTGTTATATTTGAACTTAATCGTCTGTTTCCTGACCCTGTATCTGCTTCTATTTGCCTGTTGGCCTGTTTTTTTTTGACGCCTCGCGTCGAAATCTATTCGACCAATGAGAATGGCGCTTTTGCACACGTGTCTGGAGCTTCTGAAGTTACAGTAAAACACAACTTGGGGGAGCTCAAACACAAAACTGCCTTGCTGAGCACACATACCAGCGAAGAAGATAGACGCCAAGTAGCGTCTACACTGCTGCGAAGAAATAATGACGGACATTCTACAATATCCCCGAACCAAGCACCAGTTGGAGCTACTGGTGCTTGAAATATTCATGTTTTCTTTGTATTATTCTGACAAGCGCGTAAATACTTGCTCTCTTCTTCTGAGTGAAAAGCGACTTTAAGAAGCGTAAAGTTGCGCAGCGCCACCTTGTGTACAGGAGTATTTCTGTTTCACATTAAGCGCCATCTAATGTCAGGGAAGGAAATTGCATGTTCGCTCGGCTCATCGTCAGTGGAAATCGCCTGGGTGTGAACACAAAAAACGTGGCGAAAAACGCTGGCGAATAACGCCTGGCGAATATTCGTCCCGGTGTGTACGGGCCTTAAATGGGCTTCATACTGGCCATTGTTATAAATCAAGAATCCTAAAAGACAAAAAGTCATAGAATTCAATAGCTGATTGCTAAACTAAACTAAACAGACTGAACTAAACTGGGCATTCCTGCCCTTAGACCAGGGGTCGGCAACCTTTTTTACTCAAAGAGCCATTTTGGGGCCGCCCCTAATAAAAAAGAAAGCACCCGGAGCCACAACCCGTTTTGATATCATTATATGTATTATGCATGTATATATTATTCAAAGGTGCTCATTACGTCGATCGCGATCGACCGGTCGATCTTCAATGACATAAGTAGATCTCGGGCCAGAAAAGATTTTAAAAAAAAATTACTTCTCAATCCACCAGCCAATCAAAATCCTCACTGAGAAGTACGGGACTTGATTGACATGTAGATTGGCCAATCGGACATCGTCTGAAGCATACGTCGCTGCAAATGGACATTATGTTCTTTAAAGGATGATACCGCGGCTGCGTGTGGGCGGAGCTACTGGTTCTGGTCTGTTTGCTGCATGGAGCAATGTGTTTATCAATGCATGGTAGACACTGAGAATGTGGAGAGATCAGGTTTATTATTTTGAAGAGTTCTACTTGGTAATCATGTTTCCATGTTTGGGTTCATAAAATCATCCCAGAGAAAGTCTCTGCTTCAACTCCCGCAGGGAAAGCTGCATCTCAATCTGACGCCCGTGTTTTAATCTCTCTGACAGAGTTTGAAGCCAAAGCACCTCCTCTGCCTCTCCACCTGCTTTTCCTCTCTACCTGTTCACCTGTTCACATCCTCTGCAGCTGAGATTCGTTTCCCCGCGCTCCTCAGTGTGTCCCACACAGAGAGCGCAAAATACGGTCATCATAGGTTGACGCGATAGTCAGGGCGCTCCAGCGCCGCACAAGGATGAAAGAGCCGGACGCAGGTTGTAGCGGGGACAGAGCGGGTTAAGCAAATGAATGGAAGAAGGCGGCCCGCTGAAGAAATATTCAATATTGTACACATTTTATTATTGGTCAGAACTATCTTTTATTTAGAAAAATCTTTTATTTTGTCAGTCCAGTACGAAAAGAAAACATCAACAAAAGCTGTGTTGGGCGGTTTTTGGCTGGGTCTGGCGGTTTTCAGATGACTTTTGGGCTGGAAAACTGTGACTCTATCTGGCAACATTGGCGCAAACTCTCTGTCATCAGCGAATTGCTCTCACGTCAAGTTCCCGGCAGAAGATCGGAGTGTTTATTGAAGCCGCCCCGCGTGCCTCTCCCTGCTATCAGCTCTGCAGTTCTCGAGCTCATTACGAAGCTATTTTTTACGTGGCACTCGCTTCGTGCGGAGCCAGCAGCACCTTTGAAATGGCATGAAAAATGAAAAAACTAAAATAAAATTTAATTATTATAAAATACTCATTATTTTCCAAAGTCACAGGGAGCCACAACAGATGGATGAAAGAGCCACATGTGGCTCCGGAGCCATGGGTTGCCGACCCCTGCCTTAGACCCTCCTTATAACTTGCAATACATGAACACAAAAAAAACCTAAATACATCATTTCCATTTAACTGCAAAAGTTTTATTTAAATAAAAGTCAATATAACTACAATTATCCTCCAAATAACCCTAGTCTGCGTAGGAGGCGGGTGTCTAAAGGTGTACTTCAATTGGTCAAATTCATAAAGGGCTCAAATTAATTTGTTTAATACTTCAAGTTGCCATAAGATTGTTTTTGCATATGTGGAAACATTAAAGGTAACCATTTATCGCAATTTAGGCTGCCTTTTGTAATCCGCTGATATCTTGCTGATGATTAATTTGCAATTTATTGTGTAGGCCTAAGCAGGGGTTATACACATTCTTATCTGAGAAGCACAGAGCTGTAGCTTTTTAGGACAGTTAATACTGACCAATAAGAGGATAAAGTCATTTGCCACAGTCTCCCCCACCAAAGATTTAAAAGTCCTAAGGTCTGGAAAAAAGATCAGCTGAGTATGTCCTGCAACAGCTGTTTGACCTTTTTCTCACTCGAATCACATTTACGTGCTTGGTGTTTTTTTGTCTGCACACCTGATACCTGTGCAGAGACTGCTCAACAGCAAAGAACAGACACTTTTCACTGAGACAAGAGGGAGGAGAAGAGGACAAGCAGACAACAGTGGGGAAATAAACTTGATACAGACAATTGTGGAAGGCACTGTAACATCATCAGTAACTTGGGAGGAAACATGTTACAAACCATGGGGAAAAAGACGGTTTCAGGGAAAGTAACCTCTAGATAAGAATATGAGGAGACTTTTGTGATAAAAATCCTGGTTGAATGGGTAATTTCCCACGGAACACCTGACCATCTCCGGCACACTGGTTGAAAAACACTGGTATAAAGTAGACTATTCACAATACCTGTAACGCCAAACCTTGTTTGCAACACGTTGATCATTCCAGATTTGGAGGACAGTTTCTAAGTACATTTTACTTGTCCTGAAACCAAATCTACAAAAACAAGAGAAAATAATGCTTGGAAATAGCTTAAAAATACCAAACATCCCTGGAGTTTTATTGGTATCTCTTGTAACAGTAGGGACATTTGTTTTAACGAACAAAATATTAAAATAATTATTTTTAGCAATGAAATGTGTGCCCTACAACATGCATGCAACCCTGTTACTATAACCTTTTCAGCATGATAGAAAAAGAATATAACAGAATCTCACTCTTTGACATCATCAAAGAGTTTTCCAACAGAATAGGTAGAGCAAAGGGACCTCCTCTCTTTTATTTTTCATAGTTTTACTACATAGTAAACCTAGATTAAATGTCTCACTTTAACCCATGCAACCCTGTTACCTATTTAGTCAGAATAAGAAAAGTATTTTTTCTTATTTATATAAGTAAAATGTTCCTTTTGGTGAATAGTAACAGCTCGCTAAACAGCTCACTTCTACTTCTGAGAGAAAGCTGATTTTAGTACATGATTGCAACCCTGTTACCTGCTAAAATCGGTAACAGGTTTGCATCAAGTTTAGTACGGTTATCGTCAAATATATCATGTAATAAAAATTGCACAGTTGATCAGTAAGCTGAGCTAATCAAACTTTCAACAGTTTTTACTTTTCATGATTTTGAAGCCCAAATGTCCTCCAATTCATGAATGACTCATGTAACCAACAGCCTGATACCACTAAAACAAACATTACTCCCAAACTCCCAACCTTGTTTATAAAACACGGTCTGACATTGTACAGCTTAGCCGTGTTAGCATATTCACAATACTATTTAAACTTGTTTGGAACTCGTAAAAAGAAAAAAGAAAAACTGAAATTTTGACCTAGCACCATGTACCTCTCAAAATCCCTTTGACAGCAGTAAGCACTATTAGTCCAAAAATAAGGCACTCTGGATTGTAGGACGTGTTGTTGTAAGACTTTTAACTGTGCCTTATAGTGTTGATAATACAGTATATCAAGTTGACTGGCCTCTTGCTCATTTGCAGCACTGTAATCCACACAAAGGTTCAAAAGCCATCATGGGGCAAAGTGCTGAATTGTTTCTCTGAGCTGAGAAACAAACTTAAAGTTTGCTTCAGTAACCATACATTTGAGCCATGTTTATTTTTTTCAAGGCAAAATGTCTGCTGCTATATTCAACCTTATTTGAGTTTTTTTTTACTGCCATTTCTTACAACTGTTGATATGACCTTCTGGCCAAGTCCCCTTTGTGAAAGGGGACTAAAGAATCCCCTTCATGCCTGTCTCATGAAGTGATATGTATTCTGGTCTGAATGAGCTCAATCTCAGATTTTAACGAGTTTCTGCAATGCTATGAAATATTTAAGGTACAGAAAATAAACCATTGAAGAAACTGCATGGACACAAACACAACCACAACAGAAGTGCTGTACAGGATTTTCATGTGCTTAAACTAATACTATCTGACAAACAGAGTCAGTGTGACTGTAACAGTTCCTTCAGAACGCAGTTTGGCTGATTCTTTCCAGGGACAAATGGGTGAAACTGTTGCATGCTATCACTCCTATGTCTACTTCAGCACCAGCGTCTGACCAGTACAGACTAAGGGCCTACTCGTATCACAGGATTTGGGGCATGCCATGTCGACAGAACCACAGGGGGTTGATTGCTTGCCATCCGTGACTCCACTCATCCATCCATCCATCCATTTTCCCAACCCACTTAATCCCTTAAAGGGTCACTGGATCACTGGAGCCTATGCCAGCAACTGTCAGGTGAAGGCGGGGCACTCTCTGGATGGTTTGCCAGTCCTCTGCAGGGCTACACAATCATACATTTTCAAGTAAGGACAATTTAGAATCATCAGTTAACCTTAGAACTATATTTTTGGACTGTAGGAGGACCCTGGAGAGACCCACTCATGCACAGGGAGAACATGCAAACTCCACAAAGAAAGGGATTCGAATGGAGTGAGGCACAAGTGCTAACCGCTACACCACAGCGTTGTGAACTCTGATTGGCCATAAAAACCATCACAGCTTGCACCGACAACCCCACTATGTTCTTGAGTCCAGGAGGAGCTGGTGCAATGGCAGACATGTGCAAAGCGAGCCAGCACCCAGTGCAGAGGAACAATATTCCATATTCAGATAACAATTATCAAAATTCAGATCACTAAAGATGAATTAAATCTTTGTATTTGTTGTATCTTTATCTGAAGACTTCCTGGACTGCTTGTGTCTTTTTAGACAAGCGTTATTATGTTTTATCTAGTGATTGGGAAACAGCATTGTAACAGGTGTGTAACTTTAACATTTATACTGATAAAACTTATTGGAATTTGGCTTAGATTTTTACTGCTTTGGATTTTGTCTGTTACCCTCAGATTTGTTTTGGTTCAAATGCTGATCAACTATGTGTGAAAAACAATCATGTGAGTGATCACTGCTTAATCCCATTCAATGTGGCTTTTTCCATATTATCTCCATCAAACCAAAAATCCTTTTAACCTAGTATATAAATAATCTTGTCCTATTCTCAGATCCTCAAATGCTAATATAATCAAAGCCTGAGTGCCGCACTGTTCCTAAGGGCTTCATGACTAAGGTTTTAGATGTTAAAGTAAAGAGTTTTTCTGTTAGTCAGCATTCAGCCTTCAGAGTCCTCTGTCTGTTTCCCTGATCTCCAGATCCTGTGGAGGATTTTCAAGATTGCAGGTTTGGTTCCCGCCCTACCCTCCCATGTGCCAAAGTGTCCCTGGGTAAGACAGTGACCCACTCATTGCTCCTGGTGGTTATAGGTAGGTGCCAGTGTTCAGTAGCAGACCCACAATTGGTGTGTGTGTGTGATTAGTATCGATTCAAAATGCTGTCAGGACAATCTTCATTTAATTATTTACAAGAGTCAGACATCCTCTAGCATCTGACTCTTGTTTTCCACTTCTCCGTCCGCTAGTTGGCAGCAGAGGACACGGAGCCCCTTTGAGCAGCTCTACACCGAACAAAACATCAAGAGTACCTCAGCTAGAGGCAGCTTGTTTTCTTGTTATGATACATGCACTACTTAGTTTTTACTTAGGATGGGCACAGAACTGAAAATCGGTGCCATTCTGCTGCCAGTAACACATAAAAACGTGGGTTGATGTGCTTTTTAGCTGGCACAGATAAGAACGAGTGAAGCACTGCAGCTGTGCTTGTTTTTTGAATTACTGGACATTAGAAGCAGATCACTTGAAACTTTCTTTCGAATCATGCTACTTTAACATGTGTTCAATAATTCAGCATATTCTTGAATGCAGTTTTAGCATATGGTGTTCACACTGGACTGTCACAACCTGTTCCTAACGCATGTACTCACAGTTGGAAGTGGCAAAGTAGGAAATGTTGAAGTGGTACAAATCCTGTGAATCTTGCTCCAGGCTTTTTCTTTGCCAGCTCTATTCCGATATATGAAAGGCTTGGTGTCATAAAATTGTTTCCGGGCACAAACCACATTTATTAATTTCTTCTTCATGATCAATTTTCAAATGATTGACACTTCCGTGAATTAAAAAGGATGCTACTTCACTACCAAATCCGAGTCCCACATTGGTCAAAGTTTAACCTGGTTTGACTTGCAATACCTGTTCAAGGGCTGTGCATTTTGTACGTAGGACCAGAAAACAGACTTAAATGTTTTGAACACAGAAGCCAAAAACGTACATATATGTGCGTTTACATAGACTTTTCTTTGGAAGTGGTTGCTTGAACGCGTGTTGCAGAGGCTAGTGTGACCGTAGCACAGGGGTGGCAATTCATGAGCAAGAGTTTTATTTGGAGCTAACACGAATCACCCACATCACTCCTGTCTTATCTATCTTCAAAGGGTTTCAATTAATTTCTGCTTTATTTAAAATTTGTTTTTTCATGTTTAATACAATTAGCTTGTTCTACAATGATGGATGAAATAAGACCAACTTATATCATTGACCTTCTTTTCTCTTACTACTCAGCATAATCATTCAGATCTACAGATCAGGAGCACAAACCATACCTAACCCCAGTCTAAAGGTGGTTGCATGCCATTCATGGAGCACCGTTCCCATGTCTCTCAGCTTGGTTGATTTAGTCGAGTTTTAAAAATCCAGTCCATACACATTTATTCATATCAGTTCACAGATAAGAGTAAAGTGTTGAAGCTGTAGCTGCCAATAATAGCTCAAGATGCAACAAAGCAAATTACATTGACACTTTTTCCTTTTAATTGTGATATTCTAAAAGATATAATTTAGGATTCCATACTTTCTAGGGCATCAGACAGTCCTTTTTCTGATTTGCAGGTAAGACAGACCAAATATCCAGTAGATTTGCTCATGGTGCTGACAAATTACCAAATGCTGCCTAACTATTTAGGCTAACTTCCCAGAGTTTTATACCTACAGCTTCTAGTTCTCCTTTTTCTATGTTGTGGATCAATTGCCAAAAACTAACAGCCTTTTGTGGATGATAAAGAAGGGGGCGTGGTTACCCTGTTCTCTGATTGGTTGGCGGTGTGAGCAATCCAAGAGCTAGCTCAAGCACTGCATTGATGTCAATTGTTAAGCAACATACTCCCAGGGCTGCTTGTGGGAACCATTTGCAGGATGAGGTTACTATGGAGATGATCCTTGATTGGTAAGCGGTGAGAAAGGCCACAAAGGGAGAGTGATCAGGGGAGTGATATGCAGAGCACAGAGGACCAAAGCTTGTGCCACGTGTGTGCAGATCAGGCCCACGAGGCTGTAGCACATGCTAAGGAGGTGACTGGGCCTGGAAGGAAGGCAAGGCAGCAAATTGGGGGGGGCATTTAACGCTCCCTGCAGATTTAGTTTAAATGGAGATTTACAAAAACCACCGTTGAATAAGTGTTTTCAATAAAAGCACTGAAATACAAAAAAACAAAACAGAATTATTTAAAAAAAAGAATTGTAAATGTGCTGTTAATAATAAAAGGCATTTCGAGTATGTGAGTCTTCAGCTTTGATTTACAATCAAGCAAACCTGTGATGGAAGGCAATATGGAAAAGGAAAGAATTCCCAAGCTTTGGAATGGACACAGAAAACCTGTTCCAGCTGCTGCTGATCATCCACCTGTAGGACTCAGTTTGATTTTTAAAAATGTTATGAATTGACAAAGATAAAAAAGGGCAATAAAAATAAATACCCTAAAAATAAAAAGTGACAGGTAGTAATCGTACATTAGTATGTGCCTAGCTAACCTTTTGTTATGTTTTTAATTTTTAATTCTTGTTTAATTGTTTGTATCCTTTTTTATGTTTTATCATTGTATTATGTATTTTACTTTTTTTTTTTTTTTTAACTTGTCCTGTCCAACAGCTAGGCAAACAGATGAGAGCTGAGGGCCTCTTGTGTTGGACATATTTTATTTTAACAAGAGGGGTTATTCATCTTCAGACAAACCAAAGGTATGTCTGTATAAACCCCTTTTGTAATTGAGGCCAAACTTTATTAATTTCAATCATGTTTGAAAATCTTTGGTGTTGGACCGGACGGAAAAGGAAAGAGGGGAAGAAGAGAGAGGGACGTTAGAGAGAGGGGGGGGTAGGAGGGTGATAATAGGAGGGGAAGGGGGGTAAGACCATGAAGCAGCATAGAGCAGGCAGGTTTACTGGTTGTTTATCGTTACGGTACGGTTCAAATGTAGTACAAAAAGGGCGGGGCCTGTTCACACACACTCAAATATTATCAACACACCTGCTAGCCGCAAAAATGTCCACATGTCAACATGCACACAAAACAGATAGTGTTCACGAACGCATACCTATGCCTTTAAACCAACTAGTGTGAAATCTTTCATTCATTCAATCATGCAAACTATTAGTGCAAAGGTGAGCTAACACCTGTGCTCAGGTGAGTGTTTATGTTCTTCTAAAATGGATGGTGGAATGTGAAAAGAAGGAGGAGGAGCCCCAGCCACCCCCACACCCATACCCCCGCCGCAGCAGCAGCGGCAGCCGGAATTCCCCCAACACCACACGGGAACAGGCAGGGAACAACCGCCCCCCGGGCGACCAAGACCGCCACCCAGGCCAGGGCCAGCAGGACCGCCGCGAGGCCCCCAGAGCCAGAGAGCAGGGAGGCGCAGAGGGAAAGAGAGCGCCGCCCCAGCCCAGCCAGGAAAGCAGCCCCCCGCCGCGCCGGAAGAGCCCAATGCAGGGCCCCACCGGAGAGGGACGCCCACAGCCCCAGACGAGCACCCCACCACCACCCAGGAGTTCCGGGCATCCCCCCGCCCCGACCCCAGGTACGAGCCAGGACCCCCCAAGGGAGACCCGCTCCGCACTCCAGGCAGCCACCCACCCGGCCCACGGTTGGTCCAGGTAGGAGCAAGGCAGGGGCCCGCCGCCCCCGCCCAGGAGGGGGGAACCCCGGGGAAAAAAGGGCGGCCCACAAGGGATGTTATAAATATGGCCCGACCAGGCTCGGCCATGTTGGAAGTTTGGCGGGGCCCAGCGCCCAGGGGCAAGGACCAGGACCCACCCCCCAGGGACACGAACACCCCCGGCTCAGGTGTAATATGAACCCCCCCACCGCGCAGAGAGAGCACCGCCGGGCCCAGGGAGCCGGCACCCAAGGGACACGGCCGCCATCGCCAAGGGGCCCACACCCCCCACCAGGGAAGGGGTAGGGGACAGATGGACCCAGGTCCCACCTTCCTTGTAAAATGTGTGTGCGTGTATGGGTGTTTGAAAGGGTGTTTGTGTGCATGTGTGTGTGTTTATGTTAGAATGTATATATTGAAGGGGGAGGGGTGTGTGTACTAAGGGGGGTGCAGTTAAAATTGGCGAGTAGGGCACTAAGGGGACATCTCCTGATTACTCACAGTGATGTCCCCTCACCCTCCACACCAAGGGGCCCTAAATGTCTAAGGTGCGGTTAAAATTGGCGGGTAGGGTGCCAGGAGGACATCTGCTGCTTGCTTGCAGTGATGTCCAAGCACCCCCCCTACCAAGGACCCTACATGTCTAAGGTGCAAATAAAACCGAAAGAGGGGGGGCCCACTCCATACGGCAACCATAGGAGGGGGGCCACTCCCAAGTAGCCCCCCCCAAAGGCGCATCGCAGGCTAGACCCCCCACCCCCTCACCCTAATATGAGGTTATATAAGGAAGGGGGTAAGTTGGGGACAGCTGGTAGACTGTCCCCCGGTGGTCAAACAGCCGTCCCCCAGCCCACCCCCAGCAAAGGGGCCAGGGCCACCCAGCCCAGGGGCCCACCCCCGGAGGCGCCGACACCCCAGGCCCGGCACCACCCACCCCACACAGAGAGAGAGGAGCCAGAAAGCGTCGCCCCCCCCCCCCCCGGAGCAAGCCCAGGCCCCCACCCCCAGACGCCGGCCCTAGAAGAGCTCTGGTCAGGCCTCGACGGGACCGAGGAGGCCAACCGGCCGAGGCAACCACTGATTGCCTCAGCGGAGACCCCGACCCGCTAGCCCCCCCGACCCGTACTAATAATGGCCCCCCCTCCCCCCCAGAACGCCCCCCCACAGGACAGGGCCGACAAGCCCCCCACCCCACCCCACCCCAGACCCCGCAGCCGAAGCGGGTGACACCCAGAGCGACCGGGGGCCCCGAGAGGGTTGTCCCGTCCCGTCCCAGAGCCAGGGAAGGGCCGATCCCAGCCCCAGGTGCAGATGGGCAGCCCATCCGGCGCCGCTGGGCCCCCCCCACCCGAGCAGGGCCCCCCGCCAACCCCCCCCAGCACAGGCAAAGGGACCACCCCCCCAAGCCAAGCCAGACCACCACCCCACCCCCCCACCACGCACCCCCACACCCAAGCCCAGAGGACCACGCAGCGCCCCAGCCCGCCCCACCCAGGCACCGGACCCGACCCCCCGACCAACGGAGCCCCCCACCGCCCCCGCCAGGCACCGGAAGCCCCGACCCCCACCCCAAACCACGGCAGAAGGGCAAGGAGCAGCGACGACCAAGCCCTCCACCCCCTAAGTCATGGAGTCAACCACAGGAGACCAGAGAGACTGAATTCTTTCAAAGTTACTTGAGCTTTGGGCTGACATTTTTTCCAAGCTGATATGATCAAACAGCAGATTTCTGTGTTGACTTATGTTTATATTTTTCTTGTTTTTCCAATTTATTAAAATAGTTTTTTTGGCAATACAAAGAGTTATGAAAATGATAGATGCTAATCCTTCTTCTATATCGATGGCACTCATGTCACCAAGCACACAAAGTGACGGTGAGGCAGTGATTGAAACCTTAAGCCAGACTGATAAATCGGCACATACCTGCTGCCAGAGAGCCTGGACAGGAGTGCAGAACCACAGTGCATGCATGTAGCTGTCGGGTAGATTATTATCACAGTGCTCGCAAATGTCTGAGTTACTGAGACCCATCTTGAACATCCTCTGTCCAGTGTAGTAAATTCTGTGAAGAGTTTTGAGATGGATTAGCTGCAGATTTGGACTTTTTGTCAGTTTAAAGGTGTTTAGACAAAGTTCTGACCAGAAGCTTTCATCTGTGCTGATGCTCAAATCTGCATCCCATTTTGTTGTTGGAAGGGCAATATTGTTGTCTAAATTACATAAAAGTTTGTATATTTTGGAGAGAGTTCTATTCGTTGAAAAATTAATCAGAGTGGTAACTACATCTGGTAGCTTTAAATCGTCGTCTTTAATTTTATACTTTTTAGTAATACTTGATTTAAGTTGCTGATATTCCAAGAAGTTATTTATTCCATGTTTGTCTTGAAGTTCCTGGGGTATGTATTTTACTTTTAACCAACTGTGGCTGCCTGTTGGCCAGGATTCCCTTGCAAAAGAGGTTTGTAATCTCAATGGGACCATCCTGGTTAAATAAAGGTATGGGGGAACAAATGTAATGGTTTGACCTCATGCAAAGCACTTTGGACCTCCCTGGATGGTGGTGGAAGGTGCTCTAGAAACTGTCATGTGATGTGCTTTTATTGTTTAAGAACAAGTACAGATACACAATGGTGTGTTGGGAATTAAATGGAATCAAATATTTGTTTCTACTTGACAAATGTGCGTTGGATATTTCCATTTGTGTTTGTTACTATGTTTATTGTAATCTATATGTGTAGTTATATGTGTTTTTATGGGAATCTGAAACTGAATTTTAGTCTTTAATACGGTGGCTGAGAGGTGCTTACATTGGAGATACAACAACAACAAATCTCAGTACAAATGATCAAATCCTGAAACATTCCAGCAAATCACGGAACAACTGACCAAATCCAGAAACACAACAATGACAGCGGAGACACGGCTTCTAACCGAAAAGGACGTAATAAAAAAACAACTGTGTATGATTCTGTAAAGTTATTACTTACTGTTTTCTTTATGTGGACATTATAAATACATGAGACAGTCCAAAAGCATTTTGTAATTGTAGGCTACAATAAAAATTACAACAATGTTTAGCAAGCTAAAATTTTTGCATCGCCCTCTGGTATTAAGGGTATTCTCTTTCCGTTTAGCAGCCAGCCGGCAAGTGCAAAACACGACAGCAGATGGAGGAAAAATGAATGAAAGCGAGCAACTCCATGATTTGGTCATTTGTTTCGTGATTTGGTGTTGTGTTTCAGTATTCGTTCATTTGACCTGGGATTTGTTGTTGTTGTATCTTAAATGTAAGCGTGTCTTGCTTAAATCTCGGCCACCGTACTTTAGAGAGGAAACAGGGCAATAATAGTTCGTTGGTTCACTGGGTGTAGTAATATATTTGGAAAAGGGCATGGGGGTGAAAATGTATAAGCCTTTTACTCATTTTAACTCTTTTTCAGGTATTTCTTGTCATTTTTTTTCAATTTTGTCCTATGTTTCTTTTGAAATTATATGTCCAATGTAAAATACTATTATCATCATCATCATCATCATCATGATCTAAAGTTTTATCCACCGTTTCATTATATTCTTGTTTTATCCTGTCTGGGGACTTTTGATTTAAATTAGCATTATTGCTAAAATCTGGCATTTAATAATCTATCAATGTCTAGATAGATGTTGAGTAATGTCTATTGTCCTATGAAATGCTCTTGTAAATAAATAAATTAAACAAACTCTGAAAAGGACTAGAAGTCAGTTAGAAATCCCAGGTTGATGGGATTAAACAAGCTGAACAAAAGTAAGTGTCAGTGAGGAATTTAAGGTTAAATAAAATCAACTCAGTTTCGCTTATGTAAGTGTAAAAACGTTTTATGAAGCCACTGCTTCAAGGTCTACACCCAAGGGTAATGAAACGGCAAATACATATAAAGCATTGTGCTTTTTAAAACTATACCAAATTGCAAATATAGGGAAAGCAGCACTAGACCGAGATGAGTGTCTTGAGAAACACCAGAAAATAAACGTTATCTATTAAAACAATAAAAGGTCCTTTTAGCCATATTGACCTTAAACCACTGGAGGACAATTCCACAGAGACCAATCGACTTACACGTGCTGTAGTGCAGGGGTGGGCAAACTACGGCCCGCGGGCTGGATCCGGCCCGCCTTTATGTTTGGTCCGGCCCACTGAACAATATCAGAGACCCGTGTTTTTATTTTTATCTGGCCACACGATTAAGACGTGACATTTTCTTCCCCCCTTCTGCAGTCGGTGTCCAACCTGAAACCCTCTAAAATATCTGTCAAACAGAACAGAAGACAGTCTTCCCTTTCTACGTCGCAGTTCATCTTTCCCAGTTTAGCTCGTTCTTTTAGAGCGACATGCAGCTTTTTTTAAAACAGCGCACTCTGTTCTGTGTCCTGATTGGCTGGAGACCTTGTCAATCAATCTCCTCCATGTCTCCTGTACAGAAACGCGGAGCTCTTCAGATCTACAGAAATCTGTGATCGATCAGATCTTTGTTTTCATTCTAAGATCCTGGACCTATTTTCTATGAAGGTTTGAGAATTTAAACAAGAGAAAAGGGTGAAAATGTTCATGTTTGCGTAAGTAAAAAGTGTATTTAGGCAGAGAGGAGTTTGTTATTTTTAGAACGAAACTCCTGCAATAAATGAGGGGACTCTGTACTGGTGAAAAGGTAACACAGAAATATGATTTGCTGCAGCAGAAGACAGAGAAATTAGCTTTTTTCATTATTACTGGATGAGAAACAGACGTGCAGGACACAGCTGCTCAGTTTTAGTGCAAACTGTGAGACATGAGGAGCTGCAGCTCTAAAAGTCTTTATTAGGATTATGATGGGAGAGGATCCACTATTGTTTTTTGTGTTTTTTTTAATGTATCAGTATATTTTTCCTGAATTTTTGTCTTTGAAAATCGTAGTGTTATTTGGTCATTGTTTTATTTCATAAATAATGTTAAATATTTTATTAAAAAGATCATGAATGAATGAAACTTTATTAATACAGCACTTTACAACTCCTTGAAGGTACCAAAGGGCTTCAAAATAAAAAATTGATCTAAACTGGGAACAAAGGTTTTAAACTGAAAACTCTAGAATATTCTGTTTTGGAATATAATTTTCAATCCAAATGTTTTCATCTACATTCCATGTTATATCATTCTCACTCCACGCATCTGCTCCTTGTCCGGCCCTTCTATCCAATTTTAGAACCCAATGTGGCCTGCGAGTTCAAATAATTGCCCACCCCTGCTGTAGTGAAAAGTCATCCCTGCACTCCAGATAAAAAATAGTTAAATGTACATTTTTGTCTTTATTTTTATCAACATTATTTTTTCCAAGGGTAGTACAGTCCACCTTCAGGTAATGCTACCTCAGCATATTGACCCTGTTGGTTCAGCGAAAAATGCAACACCCCAAAGCAATTGCGGATAAATATCTGTGGATTTGAACCATATCTCTCCCTTTCGGACATTACCAATGTTCCAACCGTGTATCCGTTCCCCCATAAGAGAGAATAAAATATAGGATTTGTTTAGTGCAGATGTCAGGGATCATTATTGTGATGACGACATGACTTGTGATCCATGAACAAAATGGCAAAACAAAACAACAACTAATACATAATTTCACTGCAACAGTTTTATATAAATAAAAGTCAACATAAATTATACTGTAAGTTACCTCAATGAGACAGGAAAGTACTTGTACCTCCAGGAAACATCCCAAATAAACATTTTCTACCTCTCTGGTAGTGCTGGCAAAAAAAACGAATATAGACTACAATTAAGAAAAGGGTTGCACGATAATATCGGTTACCGATAATTATTGGCCGATAATGGACAATATGACGTCATGCTGATAATTACGATAAGAAAAAAATGAGCTTCCGCACTCACAACTCTGTATTTACTTGTCCTAACAAGGTGTCTGCTCACCCCTCCCATCCTGCAAGTTTCTGTAAGTGACGTCATGTCTCAGCGCCAGCGCTAGAGACCTCTGTCTGCAGCATGGCGCAACTCTCACCCATGTGGGCTTGTTTTACCGTGTCTGAGACCAACGACTCACTCGCTGTTTGCAAAATTTGTTCAACAGAAGTGTCACAAAGAAGGAAAAAGGTCAAGCTTTAACACCACAAATCCCACAAGCCAATCCCACCGCGATGTATGAAAAGAATGTGAAGCTGCCGTCATTGCTAGCGCTCATTCTGGACAAAAAAAACAAACAAACTGCGGGGCTTGCATGGAAATAGCTGTCAGCGCCGTCCACTAGCATTGATCGTGGGCGTTTTTTTCTTCTGCTGCAAATGTGCTTGTTAGGTCAAACTTGAGGAAGCTGATGCTTCAAGTAATTTTATATTAAAAGTAAATAAAAACAGAGAAAAAAAAAACACAAAAAGAAAAAAATCAAATAAAAATCAAAAGTAAAAATGCATGAAGGTACATTCTGTTAAATTTGGGAGAAAATTAATTTTAAAGTAGTTAAAAAATTAAAGAGAGGAAAAGGAAAGTTTAAGTCTGTAGTGGGCGCGGTATTAATCAAGGTCCAGCTGTGCGCACCAGGAGCAATTTTGAATGAAGTGCATGCGTAGCGCCAGATCAAGCAGAGCTCGAGAGCGATCGCCAAACTTGCGATCCATCTTAATAAACTCATCTAAAAATCTAGTTAAAGGCATCGAACCCACGGAGGCAGCCGGTAAGATTTGATCATATTACGGGGCATAGTTATTGTGATCCGCTGTGCGTTAAGCGCCGGCTGCGCGCTTCCGCATCAGGTGTCGCGTCAGTGCAAATGTTTGTTTAGTCTACCGTTTATTGTCATTTATTCCATTTATTGTCATTTATTCAAGCACTGTTATTTATGAAATATATGCATTGTTGTATTTTCAATGATTTCCCGAAATTATGAAGTTAACTTTTAACCTATCAATTGTGTAAATCTAACTAATTATGGAGTCATGAATTTATCTGTTGATTAATGTTATATATTATTGTTGTATTTACTGTGGTAAATTGAGAAAATATTATGTCTTGTTTAGGTTTTTCACCACACATTTATAACCAGCATCTTGCCATCACTGTGGAAACCCCAAGAAATTGAATAAAAACAGTAAAAACGGAAAAGTATGTCTGGATAGTGTGTGAAGTCCTGCTCACAAAACTCCGTGGATGCTTTCCCCCTTTCAAGTGGGGTAAAATAACTTGACAGTGAAAAACCGTCTGAAAAGGAAAACTGACTTACAGTAAAAGCCGACTGTCAGTGAAAAAACTAAATCGTCAGTGGCAAACTGGTTGTCAGAAGAAAAAGAAACCACAGAGGAAAATAAGAGGTTAAAATGGCCGAGTCTATGAAGTCTGTGGAGCAACTGAAGGCTGAGAGGACAATAGCAAAAAGAACATTCTCACGTCTCGTCAACACTATACAAAGAAATTATAAAGACATGCCTGAGGAGGAATTAAAGGACAGTTTCAATAAACTTACCCTAGAAGCAGAGAGAGTCATGAATGCAAATGATGAAGTGGAGATGGGACTCATTGCAGAGTTGGAGGCAAAGCTGGACACAGAAGGTGATGTGTTAACAGAACAGCAAAAGGCCGACATAACGAGAACTGCAAAAGAATGTGAGTTAAAGCTGAAAGAAACCAGAGCTCTCCTTCAAGATACTCTCTGGAACGATTATGGACATGCTGAGTTAAACACAGCTTTCCAAATAGCTGAAGCTGAGTGTGAACGTGCTGCTGCAATACGCCCAGATGGCAACCAGGAGGCATATGACTTCATACTCACCCACCTACAAGATGTAGCAAAATCTACAAAGGACACATACAACCAGTGGAAACGATGGGTACCATCATACGGCTATGAGGAGTTCCAAAGTCGTCTCAAAACGCTCGACATGATGATTCCAAAGTTAATTTCCAGAAAAGCAGAATTCATAAAAATAAAGATCAGAGAGTCTGAAGAGCAAAGGGTTGTTTACCCCATGAATATTCCAGCACCTGTCATCAAGTTGAAACCCATGGCCCTCCCTAAATTTGGAGGAAATCAACGTGACTTCCACAGGTGGAAAAAGGAATGGGAAGCCCTTCAAAAACAGGGTGAACCAACTGGCTCAAGTGAAGTGAAGAAATACCAGCTGTTGGATAGCCTCGACGAAAGAATACAAAGAAACCTCCGTCTAAACACCTATAACACAGCTGAAGAAATATTCCGAGTCCTGGAGAACCGCTTTGGCAATCAAACCGCCATTGCAGTCGAAATAGTGGAAGAACTGCAAAGGATGACACCTGTAAAGAATCATCAACCAAGAAAAATCATTGAATTGATTCGAGTGGTGGAAAAAGCACTCCTTGACCTAACAGACCTTGAAGAAACAGGTGCAATAAAAAATCCACTCGTAATAAAATCCATCGAAAGCAAACTTCCTACAGTAATCAAGCGAGAATGGTTAATGCACGTGGCGGACAGGAGAAATGCTGTGACACCAGACAATCGTTTTGACCGCCTTTTGATCTTCCTCAAAAATCAAGAAGTTATATATGAGCAACTAGATCAACTGTGGGATGATGAGCCACTTAGGAGAAAAACTGAGACTGAAATCAAGCACACAAGAACAAGAGCCACTAAATATGACCAAGCGGTGTGTGTAGTTTGTGGCGACAGCAAACACAAGAGAAAACTCTACTTCTGCCAGCAGTTTCGACGTCTGAAAGTAGAAGAAAAAAAGGCTGCAGTTAAAAAATTGGGAGCATGCAGAAAGTGCTTGGAGGTCCACGATGATGACTCCTTCTGCAACCCCGCCTACTTGTGTAAAGATCAAGATTGCAAATTCAACAAAACGCCTGCACATCATTTTTGCCTTTGTCCAAATGTTCCTCTCAGAAGGACTGAATCCAACCAGAAGAGGAGCAAAGCGGAAACAGAAAAAGGTCAGAGAAAATACACTCAGGAACAAGAGGAGTTTTTCAACAATCTTTCACCGGAGCTAGCCGAACGATGTCGAGATGTATTTTCAAATTCAGTTACAAGAGCGCTTAATTCCAGAAAAGAATCAAGTTTGTTGGATGAAAATGGACTGCAAGAGTTTCCAGTAATCATGATGCTGCTGACAGTCACAGCAAACGCTGGGCAAAAAATTGGAGCATTGATTGACCTGGCTTCCGACACGAATTATATCACGCATAGAATGGCAAAGAAATTAAAGCTCAGAAGTGAGGAAATAATGCTTGTCGTTCATGGTGTTGGAGGGATGAAAGTTTGTGTGGAGACAAAAAGATACCTCCTTAAAATCAGAGTACAAACTCCAAGCGGCACCTTAAGAGCACATCAGCTGGTTTGTTATGGACTAGACAACGTTGCAGACATTCAAAAGCATGTCTCGGCAGGACAGCTGCAAAAGTTCTTTCCAGAGGTACAACTCGCTGAGCTTGAAAGACCAAAGGAAATACAGCTGCTCATATCTCACAGAGAAGGACAACTTGTACCTCAAAAAATCAAATCCATTGGAGATCTCGTACTATGGGATGGACCTCTTGGAAAAACAGTGGGGGGAACCCATCCAAAGCTTTTTGAAGAATTGACACTCTCTGCTCATAAATCAAGAACACATTTCGCAAGATCTATGAGGACTGCTGCTGTAAACTATACGGAAGTGATCAATAGCAAATCCAATCAAACGCTGCAGGATACCCACATGAAAATGGTGCCGCAAAGCTCGAGTACAGCAACTACCACTCGTGACTTCCTCGAATGGTGGAGGTGGGACAGCATCGGTGCTGCATGTGTTCCCAAATGTGGAGGATGTCGATGTGGAAATTGTCAACCTGGTGGGAAGGAAATGACACTCGCAGAAGAGAGAGAGCTGCAAATAGTGAGAGAAGGCCTTACCTACGTCAAAGGTGACAGTCACAGCAATAGACCACACTGGCATGCCAAGTACCCTTGGGTGGAAAATCCGTCGCTACTTCCAAACAACCGAGAAGCGGTCAAAGCCACATTTCTTAGAACGGAAAGACAGTTGGCCAGAGAATCAGAGTGGAAAATGGCTTACACCGCCCAAGTTCATGACATGATTGAACGCAAAGCCGCACTCAAGTTGACTGATGAACTGATCAAAAACTGGACTGGTCCAGTGTGGTACGTTAGCCATCTCGTAGCTCCAAACCCACACTCGGCATCAACTCCAGTCAGACTTGTGTGGAATAGCAGCCAAAGATTCAAAGGGATCAGCCTAAACGATCTGCTAATCAAGGGCCCTGATGTCCTCAATCCAATTCGCGCCATCCTTCTCAGGTTCAGGTGTGGAGTTCATGCTGCTTTGGGAGACATAAAAAAGATGTACAATTCCGTATGGTTGGAGGAACAGGAAATGCACTTGCACAGGTTTCTCTGGCGGGACTCTGAAATGCAAGATATAGAAGATTACGCAATTACCAGAGTAAACATGGGCGATAAACCAGCAGGGTGCATTGCACAACTCGCGATGCGTGAAACTGCCAACCTACCTGCTTTCTCACATCTTGAAGAGGAAAGGAACGTGATCCAACAAAATGCTTATGTGGATGACATACTCGTCTCCCACAACAATTTTGAGCAACTAAGGACTTTAACAGATAATGTGGAGCAGATCCTGAAAAGTGGGGGATTTGAGCTCAAGCCCTGGGTCTTTTCTAGACAAAAAAAGGGACAAAAGGAGAGTCAAGAATGGGGATCGAGACCTGGACCCATGGTTTTGCCAAACCAAATTAAACACAATGAAAATAAAGCTCTGGGCCTTGGATATGAAGTTGAAGGAGATACACTTCGCATCATGACCGCTATCAACTTCTCCAGGAAGAAAAGGAAAATGCGACTTGGTCAAAATCTTCTGCAAGATCAGATTAGAGATTCAACTCCAAACCCACTGACAAGGCGAGAACTGCTAAGTCAAGTATCGGGATTATACGATCCAGTTGGGTTAGGAACTCCAGTCAAGCAGAAAGGGGCTATTCTTGTACGAAAAGCTTTTCAAGAAGCCAAAGTGAAGAAGAGCTCAATCGAAGAAACGTGGGACACGCCACTCTCTGAAGGTCTTCGACAAGATTCAATCTCACTGTTTGAAGAATATGTTCAACTTGCTCTGATCAGATTCCCCAGATCACTGACTCCAGCACATTTCAAAGGTGATCCTTTGGCTATCACGTTTTGTGATGGGAGTGAGCATGCTTATGGTGCAGTGATGTACTTGAGATGGGAAACGGAGCAAGGACCTGTGACGAGAATAGTGGAGTCTAAAGCAAGACTAACTCCTGTGGACCAAAATGGAGACCCAGTGAAATCTGAGATGTGTGGTGCAGTGTTTGCATCCCGTCTAAAAAAGTACTTTGAGGACCACAGTCAGATCAAAGTTAAGAAATGGTACCATCTACTTGACAGCCAAACTATACTTGGTGCAATACAAAGAGACAGTTATGGCTTTCAAACGTTCTTTGCAAATCGGATTGGAGAAATTCAGAACAGTACAAGAAAAGAGGACTGGCGCTGGATCCATGGTTCCTTGAATGTTGCTGACGTCGTAACGAGAGGCACGGACGCTGAAAACCTAAATGAAAGCTCTGAGTGGCAAAACGGCCCAAAATTCTTGAGTTTGCCTGAAGAGGAGTGGCCCGTGAAATCAGCTGAAGAATTGGTGATCGTTGCGAAAGAAAGTGTCATCAAATTGCAGAAGAAAGTGTTCACGGCAGTACTAACAAGAAACAAAGCAAAGAAACTTGAAATCAATGATGATCCACGTCAGGTCATTAACCAAAGAAGACCACCCTCAGGATCGGCAGTCCAATTATTAGTGGATGTTAAACGATTCAGCTGTTTATCCAAACTAGTCAAAGTCATCGCATGGATGTGGAGAGCGGCAAAGAGATTTGGTGGAAAAAGCAAAGCCATGGAGAAACCACAGTGGGAGGCAGTCCCATTAGGTGGAGTAATATCTGTGAATGAAAGAGAGGATGCACTCAGAGACACCTTCCTGGCAGCACAAGCTGACATGAACCTTCCTGCCACAACACTAAACCGACTAGTCACCTACAAAGACAAAGATTCTGGATTAGTGGTTTGTGGTGGTCGCATACAGACCTACAGGGAAGATATGGTTGATGTCCCAATTTTGCCATATGAAGCCTGGGCATCTACTTTGGTGGCACGTGAAGCTCACAACAAAAATCATGAAGGTATCGCCGCTACTTTGCTCAAGATGAGGACCAAAGCCTGGGTGGTGAAAGATCGACGAGTTGCCAAACGTGTTGTCAATGACTGTGTGTCCTGCAGAAAAGTAAAAGCAAAGAACTGCCAACAAATAATGGGCTCCTTACCACCAGAAAGAACCACCCCCGCAGCACCATTCCAATTCACAACAGTGGACCTTTTTGGACCTTATCATGTAAGGGATGACGTCAAAAGAAGGGTGACAAAGAAAGTCTGGGGTGTTCTTTTCTGTTGCATGGCCAGCAGGGCTATCCACACAGAAGTTGCAAACGATCTTTCAACAGAAGGATTCTTAGTGGCTTACCAGAGGTTTACTGCAATCAGGGGGCATCCGCGGAAAATCTGGTCAGACCCTGGGACTAACTTTATTGGGGCTAAATCTGTGTTGGAAGAAATGTATAAGTTCCTCGACCAGCAAAATAAGGCAAGCTTGGAAGATCTCTCTGCCAGAAATGGGACAGAGTGGACATGGAAAATTCATCCCGCGGATTCTCCACACAGGAATGGAGCTGCTGAAGCCGCTGTGCGCATAGTAAAGAGAGCTCTCCAAACTATAGGAAAGGAATCAGCATTGACTTTTAGTGAATTTCAGACGACCCTATCCTTGGCTGCTAACCTTGCAAATGAGAGACCAATTGACGCCAGGACACAAAGCCGAGAAGACTGTGTCTACTACATTTCACCTAACACCCTCCTGCTTGGACGAGCATCCCAAGAAGGAGATCCTAAAGCCTTTGACTTCGACTGCTATCCTTACGAAAGACTCAAAGCCATTCAAGCTGAAGTGGACAAATTTTGGAGAAGATGGAGCCAGCTTGCTGGGCCTCACCTATTCGTTCGGAGCAAGTGGCATACCACACAAAGAAATGTAGCAATCGGGGACATTGTGTGGTTAAGTGATCAAAATGCTTTAAGGGGTCAATTTAGACTTGGAAGAGTCGTTGGTGCGAAACCGGATAGCAAAGGTGTAGTTCGTGATGTTACCATTAAAGTCACTCCGAGTTATTGTCCACCTGAGGCACGAACGGGGGTTAGGAAGAGGGTTGAAGGTTTTTCAGGCTCTAAGGAAAGCAGGGAGAGAGCGATCGTTTTGCATAGGGATGTTCGGCGTCTAGTTGTTTTGCTTCCTATAGAAGAACAAAAGTAAGTTTAATTTGTTGAAAGATTTGACCTCTAAGTAAGCGACATTCTTGGTGCTTCCACAAGAATATCGAGTGGGAGGTGTTAGGTCAAACTTGAGGAAGCTGATGCTTCAAGTAATTTTATATTAAAAGTAAATAAAAACAGAGAAAAAAAAAACACAAAAAGAAAAAAATCAAATAAAAATCAAAAGTAAAAATGCATGAAGGTACATTCTGTTAAATTTGGGAGAAAATTAATTTTAAAGTAGTTAAAAAATTAAAGAGAGGAAAAGGAAAGTTTAAGTCTGTAGTGGGCGCGGTATTAATCAAGGTCCAGCTGTGCGCACCAGGAGCAATTTTGAATGAAGTGCATGCGTAGCGCCAGATCAAGCAGAGCTCGAGAGCGATCGCCAAACTTGCGATCCATCTTAATAAACTCATCTAAAAATCTAGTTAAAGGCATCGAACCCACGGAGGCAGCCGGTAAGATTTGATCATATTACGGGGCATAGTTATTGTGATCCGCTGTGCGTTAAGCGCCGGCTGCGCGCTTCCGCATCAGGTGTCGCGTCAGTGCAAATGTTTGTTTAGTCTACCGTTTATTGTCATTTATTCCATTTATTGTCATTTATTCAAGCACTGTTATTTATGAAATATATGCATTGTTGTATTTTCAATGATTTCCCGAAATTATGAAGTTAACTTTTAACCTATCAATTGTGTAAATCTAACTAATTATGGAGTCATGAATTTATCTGTTGATTAATGTTATATATTATTGTTGTATTTACTGTGGTAAATTGAGAAAATATTATGTCTTGTTTAGGTTTTTCACCACACATTTATAACCAGCATCTTGCCATCACTGTGGAAACCCCAAGAAATTGAATAAAAACAGTAAAAACGGAAAAGTATGTCTGGATAGTGTGTGAAGTCCTGCTCACAAAACTCCGTGGATGCTTTCCCCCTTTCAAGTGGGGTAAAATAACTTGACAGTGCTGGATGAAGAAATCAACAGCTAAGCTGTCAGAAAGCAGAGATGCTAATTGTTGTCAGGAAAAATCTCCCATTGATCCAGCCACAGTTAAAAACAAAAAACGAAACGTAACTGTGGTGTTTTATTTCTTTTTGTCATTCTGGTTTGTAAAATGCTTGAATGCCAATGTTTTTGAAAAGTTTATTTCTATGAGGAACCATTTATTTTGCACATCAGTTAAAATATTATTTTGCACTTCAGTTTCAAACAAAAAAAATAATTTTTGCACTTTAAGATTAAACTATTTCTGTTGCACGTAATTATATCGGGCATTATTTGTATTGAAAAATGTACTTGTTACATTGCTTTTTAAATTAAAGTCTTAGTATTTGTTCTGACCATCGAAATGTTTCTCTGTTCACAGATGTCTGGCAGACTTCTTCTTTCTCTTTCGGCTTTTCCCATCAGGGGTCGCCACAGCGAATCATCCTTTTCCACCTCACTCTATCATGAACATCTTCTACCCTAACATTAGCCAACTTCATGTCCTCTGTTAAGACATCCATATATCTCCTCTTTGGCCGTCCTCTTGCCCTCCTGCCGAGCAGCTCCATCTCCAACATCCTTCTACCAATATATCCACTATCCCTCCTCTGAACATGTCCAAACCATCTCAGTCTGGCTTCTCTGACTTTGTCGCTAACACAGGCAACATGAGCCGTCCCTCTGATGTACTCGTTCCTTATCCTGTCTAACCTGGTCACTCCTAAGGAGAACCTCAACATCTTCATCTCCGCTACCTCCATCTCAGCCTCTTGTCTCTGTCTCACTGCTACCGTCTCTAACCCATAGAGCAGAGCTGGTCTCACCACTGTCTTGTACACCTTTCCTTTGAGTCTTGCTGGCACTCTTCTGTCACACAACACTCCTGACACTTTCCTCCAACCGCTCCAACCTGCCTGCACTCCCCTCTTCACCTCTTTTCCACACTCCCCATCACACTGAACTGTTGACCCCAAGTACTTAAACTCCTGCACCTTCTTCACCTCAGCCCCCTGTAACCTAACGCTTCTACCTTGATCCCTCTCATTCAGACACATGTATTCTGTCTTACTACGACTGACCTTCATGCCTCTTCTTTCCAGAGCAAACCTCCACCTCTCTAGCTGTTCCTCCACCTGCTCTCTACTCTCACTGCAAATTACAATGTCATCCGCAAACATCATTGTCCAGGGAGATTCCTGTCTTACCTCGTCTGTCAGCCTGTCCATCAGCATAGCAAACAAAAAAGGACTCAAAGCTGATCCTTGGTGTAGTCCCACCTCCACCTTGAACTCCTCTGTCTGACCTACAGCACATCTCACCACCGTCATACTTCTCTCATACATGTCCTGAACTACTCTGACATACTTCTCTGCCACTCCAGACGACCTCATACAGTACCACAGCTCCTCCCTCGGCACCCTGTCATACGCCTTCTCTAAATCTACGAACACACAATGCAGCTCCTTCTGACCATCTCTGTACTTTTCCATCAACATTCTCAAAGCAAAAATGGCATCAGTGGTGCTCTTACGGGGCATGAAACCATACTGCTGCTCACAAATCTCCACCTTCTTCCTAAGCCTGGCTTCCACTACTCTTTCCCACAGCTTCATTGTGTGGCTCATCAACTTTATTCCTCTATAGTTGCTGCAGTTCTGCGTGTCACCCTTGTTCTTAAAGATCGGGACCAGAACGCTTCTCCTCCATTCCTCAGGCATCTTCTCACTCTCTAGAATCCTATTGAACAAACTCGTTAGAAATTCCACTGCTGTCTCTCCTAAGCACTTCCATACCTCCACAGGTAGGTCATCAGGACCAACGGCCTTTCCGCTCTTCATCCTTTTCAGAGCCTTTCTAACCTCATCCTTTCCAATCTCTGCTACTTCCTGCTCCACAACAACCACATCTTCCTCCCTTCTTTCCCTGTCATTTTCCTCGTTCATCAGCTCCTCAAAATACTCCTTCCATCTTTTCAGTACACTCTCCTGGGTTGTTAGCACCTTTCCATCTCTGTCCTTAATCACCCTTATCTGTTGCACGTCCTTCCCATCTCTGTCTCTCTGTCTGGCTAGTCTGTACAAGTCCTTCTCTCCTTCCTTTGTGTCTAGCCTGTCATATAGCTCATCGTAAGCTTTCTGTTTGGCCTTTGCCACCTCTCTCTTCACTCTACGCTGCGCTTCCTTGAACTCCTGTCTACCTTCCTCAGTCCTTTCTACATCCCACTTCCTTTTGGCCAACCTCTTCCTCTGGACGCATTCCTGTACTTCCTCATTCCACCACCAAGTCTCTTTACCATCTTTCCTCTTTCCAGATGACACACCTAGCACCTTCCTACCTGTTTCCCTGATAATCTCTGCTGTAGTTTCCCAGTCCTCTGGAAGCTCATCCTGACCACCCAGAACCTGTCTCAACTTCTGCCTAAATTCCTCACAAGTTTCTTCATTCTGTAGCTTCCACCACTTGGTCTTCTTTTCTGTTTTCCCTCTCTTTTTCTTCCTGACCTCCAGAGTCATCTTACACACCACCATGCGGTGCTGTCTGGCTACACTCTCTCCTACCACCACCTTGCAGTCATTAACCTCTCTCAAATGACCTCGTCTACATAGGATGTAGTCCACCTGAGTACTCCTACCTCCACTTCTGTATGTCACTCTATGTTCCTCTCTCTTCTTGAAGTAAGTGTTGACTACCGCCATTTCCATCCTCTTCGCAAAGTCCACCACCATCTGTCCCTCCAGATTCCTTTCCTTCACACCAAACCTGCCCATCACCTCTTCATCACCTCTGTTGCCCTCACCAACATGCCCATTAAAGTCTGCTCCAATAACAACTCTCTCTCCTCTGGGGATACTCTCTATGACCTCATCCAACTCACTCCAGAATCTCTCCTTCACTTCTAACTCACAGCCAACCTGTGGCGCATACCCACTGACTACATTCACCATCACCCCTTCGATTTCTAACTTTAAGCTCATCATCCTGTCTGAGACTCTTTTCACCTCTAGAACACTGTTTACAAACTCCCCCTTCAGAATCACTCCTACCCCATTTCTCTTCCTATCGACACCATGATAGAACAGTTTGTATCCTCCTCCAATACTACGTGCCTTGCTGCGCTTCCACCTTGTCTCCTGCACACACAGTACATCTACCTTCCTTCTCTCCATCATGTCTGCCAGCTCTCTGCCTTTCCCTGTCATTGTGTCAACGTTAAGAGTCCCTATTCTCAAACCTATGTTCCTGCCTTTTCCCTTCTCTCTCTGGCCACGGACCCTTCTGCCTCCCCTCTTTCTTCGACCAACAGTAGTCAAATTTCCACCGACACCCTGTAGGTTAACAGCATCGGTGGCGGTCGTTGTTAACCCGGGCCTCGACCGATCCGGTATGTCTAAAGTGTTGTGGATGATTCGCATGGTTATTTGGGCAATTTTTTACGCCGGATGCCCTTCCTGACGCAACCCTCTCTATTTATCCGGGCTTGGGACCGGCACAGAAGTAACTGGCTTGCAACCCCCTGTGGCTAGATAGATGTCTGGCAGACTGAAAAGGCTAATAAAGTGTTTGTACGATCTGATGTTCAATTCATTTGCAGGTGAAACTAGTGCTGAAAATGTGTTGAATACATAAGAGCCGTTTGCTGTTACTTTGTACTTATTAATGTTTTTTATTAGTTAGGTATTTAAAAAAAAATATCGCTTGAGTATTGAGGCAGGAAAATATCGGGTATCGGTTGTAAAAAGTCATTATCGTGCATCGCTAGTAAAGAACACTGTTGGTAGTGTTTGCTTGGGCTTTTTTAAAAAGCAAAACAAGAAAACAACATTTTTTTCTGTTTATGCATGTGTGTAAACATTTATAGTAATCATTTATTTCACTTTATACGATCCTTTGCAATATGCATATTGCATAAGCTGATATCCCAAAGTTTTTAATGTATTGTGTAAGCCTAGCCATGGCTGAGTGTGACAATTTAACAGCTTGAAAGTAACAATGTGAGATTTGTGGGATCAGGGATGGCGAAAATCACAACCTGATCAGTTCAATACTGTGGACACAGTAATTATCATCCTGAAGCCAAAGACGCCTTCTGTCCTCCCTGACCCACAGCTTTCCGGTCACATCTCAACAGCCTCATCTTCCATCTTGATTGTAGTGCTGAGTCAACGTTTTCAACAACATCAATCGGTGTCTGTTTCTCCTTCACCTCCTCCTCCTCAAGCCTGTCTCTAAAGGGTGAAGAGGCAGTACCCCAACCCCCTCGTGTGAATCCATACAACCTGCAAGCTGCATCACTGTGTGGTAGCAATGCCTTTCCTGCATCCCATCACAGACCCTGCTATTGTACACTTGAAGCACATTAGAAGATCACTGGCATTTCCCTCCCTTCCCTTCAGGACAATTACAACATTCACATCACATGTACGTGGTGAAGGTCATTCCATCCATCCATCACAAAGCTTCCTTTTAGTCTCCTTCCATCTTGAAGGAGGCTGCAGAGTCCCCAGGCCAACTCAAGCTCAAGAATAGATTCTTCCACACCCCATCTGTCTGCTACATGGATGAACGTATGTCACTTTATCCCCAACAGACTGTGACTCTAACCTCTTTATACACAGCTAATCTGGCTGCTTAAGAGTTTCTCTGCTTTTTTGTGCATGCATAATTATGAAAATATGTGTTCTTGCATAGTTTTGTTTTCTCTGTTTCTTTTAAAACACTGACCTTGGAGAAGTATATATATTTTTATTTCTCTCTTGCATTATATGTGCACAACATGACAAATCAAGCATTTCTGGATCATGATCTGCCATCATCTGATGGGGTAGCAGCATTAGAGAAACTGACTTATAAAACCAAAGAAGAAGGCTAGCACTGTTCTAGATTCTGCTTAGGGCTGGGCAATATGGACTAAAGATAAAATCTCTGATTTTAAAAAGAAAATCTCTGATTTTATTTTTTTTAATTCAAAGATCACAAATCATTGAAGAAAAAAGGTTCAGTGCACTGTCTAGTGGGTCTAGATGACCCCACTCAATGGTAAAGTGCCTAGAATAGCACAAGGGTTACAGAAAGCAATAAGTACAAATGGCAGACAACTTAAAGCAATTTTTGTTTTTATTTAATCAAAGGCAAGACAAATGTAACCCCCATTTCTGGGATGAATAATAAATAAATCCTGAACACACTCCTGAAATCAAAGTCAGTATAAGATTTTTCTTCTTCTCACTCCCTTTTGGACTTGTGCTGTTTATATAATTTGGTTTTATGTAATTTTTGTCGTGTTTTTATCTTATTTTGTTATTCTAGAATTGTTTTCACTTGTCCATAATAAAAAGGTTACTTACTTAAAGTCCCAGCTGTGTTTTAAGTCACACTTTGTAGTCCAGACTAAAAGGAGACAAACATTCCCTGTGAGAGTAGCACCATTTTCTAAAGGATTAACAAAACGGCTCATATCTGGGGTCTAAGGTTTTAATTAAAATAATAAACCATGGAGAAGATGGTGAAGCAGCAGGAGTCGCAGTCAACCCCCCCGCCGCGTCCCAACACAAAATCCTTCTGGCGGCCGCGTCGCAAATGAATACCGGTACAAGTAATAATTACAACGCAGTATTCTTTATTAACAAATAACAGTAACAACTAACTAACTAATGAACTAACTATATAGGCATTGTAGAATGTGTGTGTGTGTGTGTGTCGGGGTGCTGCGTGTGTAAAGAGGACTGAGTGTGTGCCATGCTAGAGCCAGTGAGTCTTTGACTGCGATGGGCTTTAGGCAAATGTTGCAGCGTCGGGGGGGGGTCTCTTCCTCCACGTCTGTGGCAGTAAACCCTTATCAGTTCCAAACAACAGATGATTTTATTCCTTTCTTGGGAACAAACTTCCCCTTCTCACCAGTAGCCATGCTGTCGCTTGCTGTTTCGTGTGTGCTATGATGTTGTTGTTTGTCGCTTTCCATACCGCCGTGTGAAACTAACTTTACCATTACACAAAAACGTGATTTAGTTATTTTTGAAATTCAAATTAATTGATTCAATCGATATTTCACCCAATTCTGCTCTTGAGTGTCTTGAGCTGATTTTCTAAGAAAGAATACTTTGTGAAAGGAAAACCACCAAACCAGAAAACTGGAAAAGCTTGATCATCCCCTTTCTTAAGCAGGGATCCAACAACAGAGGTTCTCCAGTTACACAATTCCAGTGCTACACTGATGCAGGACATCCTTCCTACTCAAAGTTATAGCCATCAACACTAGGTCTCTAAAGAATCATGGAAAATTGGTAACAGGCCATGCCACCCAGGTTTGAAGCCAGTCTTTCAGCTCCAAACTTGTCGACATCCTTTCCTTTGGGAAAATAAGAAAACAGGGATCTGAGAATAGTTTTACAACTGTGTCTGTAAGGTATTTTAAGAGCTCATGATTTGACAGTTATAGATCAGTAAAAAGCTATGCCCTCCCAATGTTGATTGTGAAATAAAATATTGTTCTCACAAAATTCTGTTTGACAGTTTAGGCTGCTTTGTTTTTGTTGTGAAATCATGCTGTTTTACATTAGAAAACAACAATCTGTACTGAGACATACCAAAACAGGACAGGGGGTTATTTATCGCCATCCAGAACTGCCAGTAACAAAATAATTATTTACCATTTCTGTCCAGTTATAGTCACTACAAACACTGGTAAAGTCGGTTTAGCGGTCAAGCCTTTCAGTGCCTGAAGGTCGCTAACATGAGCCAATAAACATTTACGTTTTTGCTTCTTTTAAAGACCCACATCGATGGAAATTGTGTTTTTAGTGTTTTTAACATGTTTTGTGGTAATTTTCTGATGATGGAGGACATATATAAGGAAAATTAAGATTCAAATTGTATTTCTGAGTATTTATTTATTCAAATAATTGTGAATATGAAGCGGACGGAATTTTTTTTTTGTAAAAGTCTGTAGTTGTGGCATAGAAACTAGAGTCAGCAGGCCACAGGCTCCCCGCTCCGCTCCAGTCTGATGCATCAATTTGCAGACGAATAGATCCATGAATGTCTTTGTTTTCCTGGAATCTGCTGGATAGCTCCAATATTGCTCGCCACTTTTGTTGCATGATAATGTTGGGTTGAGGTTATGATGGGCTGTAAGCTATAAAGTAAACAGATGAATGATGGAAAGTGCGGAAGGACTTGCTCCACGGCAGTAGTCCCGCCCACAACTCAGAGGAGAATTTCTAACGAACTCCTGCTAAATTCCACTAGCTGTTCAAACTGTTTTTCTTAAAGTCTCACTCTAATCATCTTTTGATCTCCTGTAAAAAGGACATAGTTTTTGCAGAGTGGTAGGAGTTCATTGGAAATTCCCCTATAAGTTGTGGGCGGGACTGTCGGCACAGGGTGTCCAATAGTACGCGCTGAAGGGAGAAACTGATCCAGAAGGAAACAGAACTACAAAGAGGCTTTTTTTGAAGAATCCTGTTTATCAAACAGGGTATTTCTGTCTCTCAATACTGTATACTAGGAGTGTAACCATTCATTTTAACAATGAATCGATTCATCTCATAATTTCTGGTTGCTAGTCCGACTCATATTGGTTCATTTTGAATCATCCAATGTACTGACCTACTATATTGATGTTTTCCACGTCCAAATAATCCTAAATGAACATTATTAGAGCATTCTACTGCATGCTCACATGTCTCTGCTAAATTCACTGTTTCCACACATTGAATTGAAAGATGGTTGGATTCTTCTTTGCTGCATCACATGTGTGTTGTCCGCTGTGATGCACTTGGTTGTTTTACGTCATAGTCAAATAAACGTTCCATTCCTCCATCCAAATGGTATTTTCCAATATCGGCATAATCCATTTATTTAATTTTGAAACAATTTTTTAAAGGTATAGATCGATATGATTAACAACTTGCCTGGGACAGATTAATCTGATTGGAATAGAAATCGATTAGGTCTAAATCGCTACAGCTCTGTAAACTGTAAAGCCATGGAAAACTTTTTTTAGTTTAATTATTCTAAACCTGATTTGAATTTTGTTATCATATTATTAACAAATGCATCATCTATTTATGAGAACAGACTTTTATAATTGTTCTTAGACTGTTGCTGGTGAGCACATCCGTCAGTCTGCAGACATCTGCTTCATGTCACACCATCTTCTCACTCTGCAACAGCTGGCCGAGCTGTTCAGCTCCGTCTGTCCCGAAATGAAAGCAGAGCGCACGCGGCCGCACGCACGCGGCCGCACGCACGGGACGGGCGCGTGGCTGCGTTCGGGGCCTGGTTCGGTTCTGGATGTGATGATGTGAAGTCAGAGCATCACACAGCCCACCGATTGTCGCACCGACGCGCTCAGCAGCAAGCACCGGCCCGTCGGATAGAGAGACAGCGGTTGCAGTGATGATGTCAGTGCTGGAGGGTTCGAACACGCGAATGTCAAATGTAGCAGCGAGCAGAGCGGAGCGGTCCACTCCTTCAGACACGAGCAAACAAAACCCCGTCCTGCGCAGACCACACGAAAGCTGTAAGCTTTCTGCACCCAGTTGAAAGCAGCAACAACCCGGAGAGCTTACCGCAGCGGCCCGCACCTCCAGCGCTGATCCGTCCTCCTTTTTTTTTTTTTTTTTTTTTTTTTTTTAGAAATGCAAGACCAGGCAGCGCAGTAGTGATTTCCCAATGACGACATCGGACATGTGCAGATGATGGAGCTGCATTGTGCATGTTATTGGTGGGACTGCAGGGGGTTTCTCTCCTCCTCCCCGACGTGACAAGGCTCACCGCGTGACGACAGCACGCGCCTCCCCTCCTCCCACCCGGCCAGCACGAGCCCCCCGTCCGCCTCAAGAGCCGCGCTTTCCGCCGCATCAGTCACTCCCTCTAATCTGAGGGAATAGCACGTTTATGGAAAAGAAAAGCCGGACACTCACCGAACCAGCTCATCCAACAGCGATGCACCTGTGTCTGTGTGTGGAGGACGTGTGCTTTTAGCGCCACCCCACGACTGAAGGCCGTAATGACCGCGGTCTGCGGCGCCGCAGGACTGCGGTCCATAAATAAGCGACGGTCAAGCGGCCGCGCCCCCCCAGCCGGGGCTCAAACCCTCAATGCGCATCGATTATGGCGTTACGGTAATGTCCAAACGCAACAAACACTATCTTTATTATAACACCTTTTTTGTTGCTATGATCAGGTCTGCACACACTCAAAAGGGACTAATAGCTAACTGAATTGCCCTTTTCTTTGAATATAAATTATTTTGCAAAGCCCTGCAACATTTTTAAAGAAACCAATGAAAGGAAATAAATCATTTTATAAATAACTGAAACACTTCAAAACAACAAATGTGTAAGTACTGCACTGAAAAAGAGTATTTTGGATTTTCACAAAAAATATGTACGTCTATCGCACATAACAAAAATATGTTTTGAAAAAATAATTTTTTCAGATAAAGTTTTTATTTTTTCAAAGTTAAACCAAAATATATTTATAAAGTACTTTTTATGTAATTTTCATTTTATTCCACACACATACAAATACACACATAAAGCATTACTCGTGTCAACATTTTGTATTTTATAAAATACTGCAATGTCTGAACACCAAAAATGCAAACTAATACAGTGCGTCAATACCAGCTATCCAGAAATTCCCCCTTGTGCCTAAAATTAAAATAAATTTGCTAAATTGCATTAAGTTTAAATAAACTGCTGCCGGATGGAAATGTAGAAAAACATAAATGAAAGCACATAAAGCTCAGAGAAATCAACACATTATATTATTCTGCACTTAATACAATCAAAAAGGGATCTCAGTGTAGCATCTCAACTTTTGCCATTTAACATGCAACATCCAAAGTATATTTTAAACTTTCAACTAGCACTTATTCTTAAAAACATAAAAATGCTTAAAAACTACAGTAATATAAACAACATGAAATGACTGATTGCAATGCAAAATATAGGAATGAGTGTTTTGTAAAACAGTAACATTTTAACTTTATTGAGTTTAGTTAATGAGTTTACTTTAAGTTCTGATAGATATGCAAAGTAAAGAGAAATTAGTCTTTTTTTAACCCTTGTGCTATCTTAGATGACCCCACCCTTACATTGATGTGTTCTCCCTACCATGACAAAGGTGGATAAAGGTGGAAAGATTTCATGTAATCCATGGACACCAGTACAGATCACAAATCATTGAAGAAAAAAGGTTCAGCGCACTGTCTAGTGGGTCCAGATGACCCAACTCCCAATGTTAAAGTGCCTAGGATAGCACAAGGGTTAAGAGCTTGAACCTTCTTTGAAAGTGTGCCACACTTCTGTTCCATCACCAGTTTTTGCAGTACTTCTTTGGTATTTTTTCCGGGAGGGTAGTTGCGATTGTGCGGCAGCCAATGGTACACTCTCCAACTCCTCTAAGACTATATGGCCCTTAATAACTGTTCCAACGTCTTCTGGTTTGTTTGGAGACTCGTGTTTGACAGCAGATATTGCATTTGTTGTTTCTTCAATCGCCCCTAAAAAACTGTCTGCACCTTCGCCTCAAAACGAAAAAACAAATTTAGTTTTAACAGAAGTTTACTTTAAAATAAAAAGCAGTCACAGGTGGTTTTAACAGAATAACTTAACTTAACTTAAATGAAAAAACTTAATACCAGGGGGATCTTAAAGTTTTGTACAAATCAGGAACTCGACGTTACACTGGGGGCCAATTTTGGTGAAAAAAAATGGATAAACAGAAAAAGTTGTTTTTAATAACTTTAATGACTAAGTGTCATATGAACAGTTAACCAGAACCTCCAGATGTTTTCCCAGTTGCGGTCAGAGGTTGCTCCCCAGATCTTTTGCTCTGGACAAACAATGTCAGCTAATTTCAAACATTCTTTTTACAAACTCTCCGTCACATACAGTAAAGGCTTGCTACACCAGGAATTTCCAAAGCCAAAACGTAGCTAGCCTTTGTCACAACTTTAACCATTTTTGTAAACTCGTTGTAGTTGTTGAAGCTTATTGTTGCGCTCCTTGCCTGTAAATTTGTCATAGTTTTATGATTTGTAACATAGTGATGATTTTTATTGAATTCTTTGAGCATTGCATTTACTTGCTTACAAATAAGGCACATGACTTTATCCAGCCCATGAGGTACGACAAAGTAAGCATTTGTCCACTTAGCTTGAAAGCGCCTTTTCTCCACGCCAACACAACGCTTTTCCTCAAAATAACCTGCTCTGGCTTACGACGGAGTTTTAGGGCCACCAAAAAAAGAAAAAGAAAAAAAAAAGTAAAATTACGAGATTTTATCTCGTAAATTTACGAGAAAAAAACTCGTTAATTTACGAGATAAAGTTTATGTGGAAGTGAGCATCCAGAGCAGCAGGTGAACAGACCGACTAAACTTTGTTGAACAGTTGAATATTTATTGATAACGTTCCAAATGTCTGGAAGCTCATTTGTTTGATTTATGAGTTATTAAAATTGTATTAATTGATGGTTGGTTTGCAACATCTCTGCAGCCCGATGATGAAGCCATCGGTATCCCTGCAGCTGTCCACTTGAATCCTTTCTTCCTTCACCAAAGACGTCTCTACGTCTGTGTGACGCTTTTTTGGCATTTTCAACGTTGTAATGCTAATATAAAAGACTATTTTTATTTATTCCTCTTCATTGTTTTATGTTGAAACGGGACGCTTCATCTGCAGGAGAGGGCGTATGTAACACTGTCTACTTCCGCATTGGTGTCCGGATGACAGGTTCATGACGTAATGTGACAGATGAACTTCAGGGTGTGTGAATGAAAAGGAAGATGAAGAAAATTTACATATATGAATATAAAATTTGCCCAAAATAATAATGTATGCTCCCCTGGCAAATCTGAAGTTTATTTTGTAAAATTGTGTTTTGTATTGTACTTCCGTTTTGTACAATAAAAAAAAATAAAAAAAGGGTGAATGAAAAGGAGAATAAAGGCTGCAGCGGTCATCTACACCCAAACGTGTCTCTGAGCTCCTTATTTTACACATTAAACTCTGCTTTACTGAAACTGAACCCTGGAAAGACGGCTCCACTGACAATAATCTGATTTTGAGCCGCCAAAACGTTCAGAATCTCTTTGTTTTAAACCTATAATAATCCGGAAATAAGGCTTCAGAAAAGGCTCCACATATTTCATCTTCAAGCAATGCTCCGATAAACGGACAACTTCGGTGTTTTCTCCTTGTTAATCTATGACTTTTTTCTAGCAAATTTACGAGATTTTAAGTTGTAAATTTACGAGATAAAATCTCGTAATTTTACTTTTTTTTTTTTTTGGTGGCCCTAAAACTCCGTCCTTCTGGCTCTCTTTTATTGAGGGCCACAAAAAATCTTCCCGTGGGCTGCCATTGGCCCCCAGGCCACACTTTGAGAACCCCTGGTTTTAACAAATCGTAACATACTAGAACGACCCTCTGGACGAATAACAGTCTGAGATGTTTTTTTCTGATCTCAAATAATGGGGGAGTGTTGTGTTGCATGTGTGTCAGGATGCGCCGCCCTCACCCTGAACACCTGTTGAAGCAAAAACAGGAAAACAGAATGACGCAGGGCAGTATTAGCAGCAATGACCAGGAGGGAGACAAAGGGACAGGGAACTGTCAAACTACAAGACTTTCAGTTGGGCCTCTGGTTCTGTGGTGCAGACAGCGTTAATCTTGTTGAGTGACGGGGGAGTAAGCCCTGAGCAGGTCACCACTCTGTGACAGGATCACACAACACACATGTACACTTACTTATTCAGTCACACCTGGTGAAAATTTAGAATCATTAATCCACAGACAAAGCACGTTTTTGGAGTGTGGGAGAACACCCACACATGTAAAAAGAGAACCCAGCCGGGATTCAAACCAGGGCCTGTTTGTTATGAGCCGAGAACGCACACCAATGCACTTCTCACTGAAACGTATGCAGCTGTCGACAGATAAGATACGTTGGCCAACATCACCACTTCCTCCAAATGTTCTAGGTTTAAAGGGTGTCTTCACAACACATCATGTTTTGCCTCCCTCCATGCAGGCTCACCTAATGTCTTGTTCGCTATTCTTGAGCAATTTCATTGGTGTCTCAACTGACACCAAGCACCCCAGGTTGCCCCTTTTAGACTGCCTTGTGTGCTTGGTGTTGTGAGAGTTGTGGATACAAACCCTCAATCTTTAGGCATCAAGGCAGACATGTCGTCACCAGAACACTGAGTTGGTGACATATTTCATGCACTAATATGGCACTTTTGTTAGATACATGAATACATTCAGTTTCTTTATCTTTTGGATCTGTGTTGCTTTTAACGTCCTTTTCTTGATCCTTGGGTTGGATTACCTGCCCTGCAACTGATATTGCCTATCACGTGTCCCTTGCGTTTCATGAATTATTACCAAGTTTACAAGCTGTGTTGAGCATGTGCATCCTGATGAACAGCCAACAGGCGAGGCAGGAAAACCAAGTAGTTGGAGAACAAGAACAGCTGAGGCAAGATGGACATTTCTGTTTTTCCTAATAGCAACCACCCTGACAAGTTCCTCCAGCTGAATGTTGGGACATTGGGGGCAATGCAGGGTGTGTTCCAGATGGGAACCTTTATGTCCAACCAGAAACGATGGCAGAACGGGATCTATTCTCAGGTACCCTCAATACCACATTCTGTTTAAGAGTAATTGTGACCTTGTGTCTTCTCTACTTCCAAAGAGACATTTTTTTACCATCGCTACTCAGACTAACTATCCATATTGCTTGAATATTTCAAACAGACTTCCATATAACTCAGTCTAAAACAAAAACTTAGATATGTTTTAGATTCAATTTATTTCAAATTATTAGAATTCCTTCATCATAAGGGGTGTAACAGGCAGGCTTCTAGTCAATGTTGTGTGTGGCAAGTGATTGACTGTAGATCTTTGTATGTGAACTGGCAAACAGCAGTCATTGTTAATTTGCAAATACAGATGAAGTTAAAATGTTGGAAGAAAAAGACAAAATGGAATAAGTTTTTGTTTTCTCATGGCACTGCTAAGGAGAGACAAAATAAGGAAATATAAATTATGCACCATGTCCATTATGGTCTTCTCACAACATTTACACAACATTCTGCATACAACTTTGCATAGTAAACGGCTTTTCTGGATAAAGCAGGCCTAACATGCCAGTCCCACAATTCTTCCTGGTTGTAGTTGTTTACTATTTTGCTTTATGATGAAATGTAAATGGTCAGGAAGTCAACACAAATGGCAGATTAAAATGAATTTTATGCAGTTGTGCTTACAGCACCAACAAACACTATTTTGAGTCATTTGGATGACATTCCTGAAATGTTTGGGAGATAACTGAACATCCCATCTGAATTATTGTAGTTAATCCATTGGTTTGAAAAGATATGGTTTTGTTTTCAGGTCTTTGGTGCCCAGCAACAAATACACACTTTTGAAGAGTTTGGAAATATGATGTCTACCTTGGTTAGTTTCCATGTACACAAAAGATCCATCCTTCAAACTGTTTACCTTGGATAAAAAGGTTTTGACCCAAATGGGCTTTAATATAGGAGGCTTTGTTGTATAATCATTAACAACTAACTAAATAATTAAACTAGTAGCCAGATTTATTACTTTTTACTAGAGCCTCAGTGCTCATTTAAAGGCATTTAAAAGGTTTGATGATGACTGAAAAACTTTGAAGGATATTTTTAACCCTTGTGCTTTCCCAGGCACTTTAACATTGGAAGGGGGTCATCTAGACCCACTAGACAGTGCGCTGAACTTTTTTCTTCAATGATTTGTGATCTTCACTGGTTTCCATGGATGACATGAAATCCTCTCCACCTTTATCCACCTTTGTCATGGTAGGGAGAACACATCAATGGTCATCTTGACCCCATAGGATAGCACAAGGGTTAATAGCTCATGTAGGGATCCTTTACTAAATTTGGTGACATGTTTCTGTAGACTAGGCCAGTGAAACCACCTCTTAATACGAGCCAGGGTTTTATTTTTACCCCGGTGGCTGATGGAAGGAATGGAGTGGGTTACAGTTGCAGTAGTTTGTCTGACTTTATCTAGAACCATCAATTCTGTTTCACTGCCCAAAGCTGTTTACAAAGTCTGTCATTATCCAAACAGAAGTCGGTTCCTCCACTGCCACCATTATCCAGGATTTCAAAATACTTTCCTCTACTTTTGACTTGGTTCTGCAGCTCCACAGCAATACTCACCAAAGTATCATGTTCTATCAGTGGTGCAGATGACCTCACATTGTGCTGAGACTTTTTTTTGTCTTTAAGGGCAGAGTAAAGGGAAGCTTTTATTTAACCTACCTTCAATATCAAGATAAAATGCAATTTTACTTTAAGCTGAAACTGGTTCACGTTTTACTCGTCTCTGAGTACAATAACAATTACAATAACACTGCAGAAAATCTGTAATACGTTCAGTAGTACAGGTACAATATTTTCCGCGCCAGAAGTTGCACTTATAAGCAGGAGTACCTTATAAATGGATTAATTCTGGTTGTATTTACTGATGTCGAATCAATATTAACATAGTTATGCTTTGTCAAAATGTTTGGTTGGGTGTTATGGTGAATACGCTTACAGAGCTAACGTGTGGCGGTGTCAGACTGCATTTTATTACGTTAGTAACAAGGATGGGAGTCCTAGTAACATTTCTTTTAGTGGTATCTGACTGTTTTTTGTAAAACAATGTAAAAATGTTTTACTTTTGCTTTTTTAAATAAAATGTTTTTTGTAAACTGGATTATTTCGATTTTAATTCAGCTATTTTAATCGACTTTGTTACTTTATTGTTGTGCATGTGATTTTAGTTAGATGTGGCCCTACACTGTGATTGGTATCAATCCAATTTTGTTGTTTATGTTTAGTGAGAATAAAGATCTGTGTAAAAAGTGAGATTCTCTGAAACACCAACATTCAAAAGACAAGTTTAAGGTTTTCTTTAGGCTAAGCATTTGAACAAAACTGTACAGTAAGTTTAGAAGGATTTTTTGCTTACCCTGGTAGGTAATGAATTGAAAAAAACCTTTTGTGCTTGGTAATAAGTTATAATTAAATGTGATAATGTGATTACTGAGCTGAGCCATCACAAGTGCGCCCTGCATTAACTCAACAGTGCTGGGATAGGCTCCAGCAACCCAGTGACTCCCAAAGGTATTAGAAAATTGAGCTGTTATGTGCCCAAGCATGTTCCCTCTGTAACCTGTCTTGCCATTAAGCCAAGGGATGCTCAGAGGTTTAACTGGACTTTGACAGGAAGTCTTCAAAGAGGTGCTTGTTTAATCATTGTTGAATACATTTGCTGAGCTGAAAGTAGGCTGAGCTAGAAAATAATAACAACAATAATAATAATAATAATAATAATAATAAGGAATGGAAAAAGTTAAAAGAGAGTTGACTAAATTGTTGTGCTGAGAGCTTTTCTTCTGTTTTCACAGTGGGAGAAAACGATAAAAGCAGAGGACAGGGGGCCCCCAACCCAAGGCAGATCTGTGGCATTTGTGGACAAACACTTGGAAAAGCACATCACTCCATTCACTCTGACATCAAACATCAAGACAAATCCGCTGTACTCAGACATAGCCCCAAAGGAAGACAGGGAGATGGAAAAGCCCAAGCCTTCTTGGACTATCAAAGACTATCACACCCAAACTATCCATCGGCACCTAACAAACTATTTAAAGGTAACTTGTTGTTAAGAAAAAGGACTAGTATCAATTAGACTTTGTGTTGTGAACAATTTATGAAATGGATTTCACTGGTAAAAGATGTGCCTTTTTAAGTTTATTCAAGCAAAAAACCCTATAATTCTCAGATGTAAGGCCAGTGCAATTCCAACTGCTTCACAGCCAAACGGTAAATAAATGAAATGCGCAAAAGAACACGTCAGATAAAAAATCATGAAATGTAGAGAATTCTCTAAAATTCTTTTTGGTTTTTCAATTAAATATGAATACAAGCTCAAGTTCAGACCGTTCAGGTTTTGTTGGAGCACAGCTCAGAGGCCAGTTAAGATCACAGTTTAGTTGTATTAATAAAACACTGCAAAATACCTTGCCATATCAAATAACTTGAATTGGAAACAGCACAAAGACATAAAACCATTTTACAGTTTATTTGTCAGTGTTATATGAAGGGGCGAGAGCAGTTTGGGTAGCTGTATTTTCACCATCGCACTGTAATGGGCTAAATTTTATCTGCCTGTGATCCTCCCTCTCTTTTGTGAAACATTGTCTTCACCACTGGTATTTCCTTTCTTTTACCAAAGTCCACCACCATCTGTTCTCTTGTATTCCTGTACTGAACGTCAAACTTCTCCATCACCTGTCAGGAAACTTTTTCTGAAAAAGGACTGTGATAAAAAAAACATGGCAGTTCTTGGGAGGGAACTATTCTCAATCGAAAACCAAATCCTATATGTTACATTATTAAACTGAATCAAGTGAATTGCTGCTTTCCTACTGCATGCCGGTATGTTTATATGGAAAGTGCAACAATTGTTGAGCAAAATATAAGAAAGATTTAGTATTTATTGTTGTACAACATTACACCAGGCTTAGTATGAGTCAACAGAGTATTTTTGTAATTGTTACTTGCTTATTGGAAAATTAAAAAAAATATTTTGAATTTTTAGTTTTATGTTGATGTTTTGTAATTCACAATCTTATATGTAACCAAAACGCAAAAATCGAGGTTAGTACTTTGTACCCCGTTTCCAGAAGTAAAAAGTATACCCGATAAGACTCAACTGTCAAAAACCTAACTTTTGGAGTTTTACTTTCAAGCAAGGAATGACAAAGAAACTAATACATTCAACCTGTACACTGAAGGTGAAGTGTCAAATCACAACCTGTTATACTGTTCTGGAAACACACACTTCATTTATCTCCCTTCAGATGCTCTCCTTCTGCCCTGGCTCATACTCTACCTGGGGGGCACGACAATAACATTGTACTTCACAACTTCCACTTTAGAACCATCACCCTATCTTTAGTTTTGTATCTGATATCCATGACTGATCTTGCTTTGGGTTTTTTGGATGTCCTTCCTGACACAACTGTCTGCATTTTCCCAGACCTTTGACAATCATAGGTCTGGGGATTGTCCCCCCCCTTGTGGGACATTCTGTTTATCACACCTACAGTTGGAAGAGACAAGGTGTGAATAATCAAAGTGTTTAAAATCACGGAAGCCCAAAATGCGTGGTTATTTGCGTTACGCAGACTTTTCATTGGAAGTTGTTGCTCAAACACCTGTTGTGATTGTGGTTTGACAGTTATGAATGCAGATCCTTGTATTTGTAGCCAAAATAATAAACTAAATGTACTTTGATTTATTTCATGTTGTTTTCCTATTGCAGGAAAATACTCCTAAAGATTTGGACTTTTGGCTTGAAGATCTTTACACGCCAGGATTTGACTCTTTACTCAAAAGAAAAGAAGCTGAGGAGAGAAAGAAAAAACTTTGTAAAATTCTTTCCTTGGTTTTTTTATTTGTTTGTGGAGCTCTGGTTGTCATTATTGTGCCAGTTTTGGTTCTGCGTAACAACTGATCAAGTGTTGTCTGTATTTACAGCTTAGTTTGTACATAATAACGTTTCCCGGCAGGTAACGCAATGGCCGAATCTGAATTCTTCCCTTACCCCTACGGCTTCTCCCTGGCCCAACATTTAGCCCTCCAAATGGAGAGTTCTAGAAAATTCTGCATTTTGAAACTTTTTCAATGCATATTTTTGAGAGAAATCCCAATGAGTGTAAACCTGACCATGAGATGTTGGAAACGTTTGCTCTATTTTAAATTCAAGGGAAATTTTTATTTGCAGATGGAAAGCACAGCATAGGATGGATCTGATTTGATTATCCTCACAAGCCCTTTTAAGCCAACTTTCTATCACAGATCTTGTAGAGGACATTATAGGAGCATGGTGACATATGGATTTGGGGTTCCTGGATTGGATGCTGTTCTATAAAAATTAATGACAAAACTTGGTCCATTTTGCCCCTTGACCACTTAGGAATAGATTTAACTGTTTTGGAAATTTATTGTTGAATTGCACTCACTGGCCACTTTTTAGGCATTAACTGCTCATTAATGACAATTTCAAATCAGCCAATCACATGGCAGCAACTCAATGCATTTAGGCGTGTACACATGGTCAAGACAATCTGCTGCAGTTCAGAGCATCAGAATGGAGAAGAAAGGTGATTGAAGTGACTTTGAATGTGGCATTATTGTTGGAGCCAGACGGGCCCGGTCTGTGTATTTTAGAAACTGCTGATCTACCGGGATTTTCACCCACAACCATCTATAGGGTTTTACAGAGAATGGTCCAAAAAAGAGAAAATATCCAGTGAGTAGCAGTTCTGTGGACAAAAATACCTTGTTGATGCCAGAGGTCAGAAGAGAATGGCCAGACTGGTTCCAGCTGAGAGAAAGGCAATAGTAACTCAAAATGACCACTGGTTCCAACCGAGGTCTGTAAGAGCATCTCTGAATGCACAACACGTCCAACCTTGAGGCAGATGGACTACAGCAGCAGAAGACCACATCGGGTGCCATTCCTGTCAGCTAAGAACGGGAATCAGAGGCTACAATTCACACACTCACCAAAATGTGACATTAGGAGATTGAAAAAAAAATGTCTGGTCTGACGAGTTTCCATTTCCGCTGCCACATTTGGATGATAGGCTCAAGATTTGGCATTAACAACATGAAACCATGGATCCATCCTATCAATGGGTCAGGCTTTATTTTTTCTACGCACATTTGGACCCCTAAGTACTAGTTGAGCATGATTCCAACACTACTGCCTTCTTGAGTAATGTTGCTGACCATGTCCATCCCTATATGACCACACCCAGCCAGCAAGGCTAAGGCCCATATGGTTTAAAAGTGGGCAGAAAATGTGGGCCCCAAATGAGTTTGTTCACAGTTTCCGTGGTGGCCCCACTTGTGTTTGCCCACATTGACTCGAGTGGGCACTCAGTGGGCTGGTCAACCTAGTGAGCCACCAAGGATTAAGGCTGTTCTGAAGAAAAAAAGTGGGTCCAGCCCAAGCAAGGTGTACCTAATAAAGTGGCGGGTGATTGTAGAAATTGTATTTTATATTTTTTATATTTAAGTTGCAATTTATTAGGCTTGAGTATTGATACTTGATCTGAATATAAATAGTATGGATACCGAGATGAAGTATCAATACTAGGGTGATGAGATCAATACTTTTGATACTTTGCAGTTTTTCTTTAATACTTACAGTAATGAGCTTGAATTTACTTATGGAGTTCATGCAATTTAAGCAAAAACCCACCTGATTTGAGGGGGAATCAGCCCAATCTGGCAAATCTGTCTGTCAGTTCACCCCCCCCCCCCGCGCCCTGCTGCTCACACCTTGCCCCTCGCCTCCCTGCTTCATCATCAGAGAGCTGAGAGAGTCATTAAAGAGCCACATATTTGCACTGATGGCATTATTTTTTGCTGTGTTCTTGATACTTTTATATTTGGTTAAACCACTGAATGGTTCCCAGCTGTGTCTGCAGCTCACCGTTCCCCCAGTAGTCAAATGTGTAAAACACATTTCACACTGCTGAGTGTGTGTAAACTAATGGGACTTTAACTAAAATTTATAACAGTGTTGCTTTTGTCTACTTTTTGTTTTACTAGTGACTTTGTAATTTTATTATTGTCTTTATTTCAAGATACATGTATGTGGTGCTGTTTTTTGTTACATTGTAGTAATTTTGCACAAGTTACTGTTTTCTCTTTTATTATTGTAGTATTCTATTATTAATATAAGTGTTCTATGTTTGCAAGTTAAGTTCAGTATGTTGTAATTAGTTAACAAACATTTTTGTTGCTGAAAATCTCTCTCCTGTGTTTTATTATAAACTTAATTAACAAAACATTTTTGCATTTCCAAAATTATTCTATAATCAAATATTTCAAGAAAAAGTATTGGGATCAATATCAGTGATACTTGTTCTGTAATTATATGGTATCGGATCAATACCTAAATTCTCCAACCTAAACTTTATTACTGACCATGAAATGAGTGTACTCCTGTTTCAAAGGCCATGTGTGTCGGAGGGTCACAACACAACACTTTAGATTTCACAAGACAACACATAAAAACATACTACAATTTGTCACAACACAACATAAAAACTCAAAAAACAACACTTTAACTCACAGCACAACACAATAACTCACAACACAACACAATAAGTCGCAACACTAACTCAAAACAGAAGTACCGTTATATCTACAAAGGAAGTGCTTTTATTCTGAAATTTCCACTGGGCTAAAATATCGCTAATCACGTCTCCATTCAAGGTTCATAACAGTGACGTGCAATCAGGTGAGGCAAGTGAGGCAGAGCCTCACCTGTCATAATCGTGATAAAATACAAAAAGGTAAATTAAGTAAATATGTTTTCCACTGATCTGTGTTAAATATACATTTTCATTCAAGTCAACACGTTTTCCCCAGTGTCTGAGGTTAAAACAGCAGAATTTGAGTGTTCAGCGATCACATACTGAGTGGAAACTCCAGGTGAGGCTCTGAAGCGCTGTGCCTCATGTCTGACGGCAGCAACTACCCCTGGCTGCAGCCTGCAGAATGGGGCATCGTAGTGGAATGCTTTGATTGCAGAGGAATGTGAACACGCTGTGGAATGTTAGCCCCGCCCATGCTGAGGCCGTCTTCTTCTTTGGTGGTTTTACAAGTTTCCATGTGCAATATTGCCACCTATGGGTTTTTAAGTAGTTTTTCCTTACTGTGAAGGGGGGGTCTAAGGGCAGGAATATCAGTTTAGTTTAGTCTGTTTTGTTAAAGTTTAGTGCTATCCTAATGCATTCTTTGTATTCATGATCACTTTTTCATTGTATGTGCTAAAATAAAATAAAAATATTTGATTGAATTAGGGAATTTCTACCATGATTCCTGCCTTCTTATGCCTTTTACAAGTTTCCATGGGCATGTATGGCTGCAGCCAGGGCTTACTCGACGGCAGGGCTCAATGCTAACAGAGACGTGCGGTGAGACTGTTGCTGTAGGCCCGCAGAAAAGGCTTCAGGTGAGGCATGCCTCGCCAGCAGGGGGCAGACGTGAGCTGACGTGAGCTGACAGCTGCTTTGTAGCTACCCTGGTGCAGTGGAAACAGAACAGACAGACATTGACAGGGAGAAACTCATATAAACTAAAGGAAAATAAGGAAGACCTTTCCAACAGATCATAGAGCTTTTTGTGGAGAAGGATCGGCGGACAGACTCAAAAAATAAGGCCAAACATGTTTTTCAATGTTTGTTTTTTTAAATAACATGGGAGTAAGTGGAAAAAAGTGTTAGTAAAATCATTTATTTTATTTTTAGGATCATTTTCACAGACAACATTTGATAACACTAATTAAAGCACCAAAATTTGAAGTTGGAAAAATACTAGAAATAGTTACTGAGGGTCAAATATGTGCTGAACACATCGGTATACTTTAATTTGTTTACAGTACATATGAATAATTTATACACAATAAGAATGTTCTATCCATGTCTATAAAATAAATATTCTGTGGGACGATTATTTTCTTTCTTGTATTTTATAAGCTGTTAGCTGCCATTGGATGAATGGTAAAATATTTAGTTCTTTCATGGTAAATCTGACTACAGAGAAGTCAGTGCCTCACCAGCCATCAACCTCACCGCACGTCACTGGTTCATAAGCTCGTTCAAAGATTCTCCTGCAGCTTCGGTCCTGCTCCGTCTGAGAGGCGTCTGTCTGTCAGCCGCTTCCTCCCACGTGTTTCTGTGTCCATGTGACCCACTTTAAAGGCTCAATGACCCTCAATAATGAAATAAAAACAAAAATAAAAATAGGGGACCTTTTTATCATTATTATTATTATTGTCACCATGAAAATAAGAAAAATATCAGTTCAGCATATTCATGCTGCAATCAATATTTTGTACAAAGTCAATTTTTATTTTATTGTATTTCTTTTTTTAATCAAATTTAAAAGCGATATGAATTATAATAAAAGTGTTCAAAAGCTCTGAAGATATTCAAGCTATTGTCATTAAATTTTCTGTACTGGTGACTTATTTTAATTCATATCTTTTTTAAATTTTGAAAAAAAAAAAAAAAAAAAGAAATACAATAAAATAAAGAGTTTTCTCATAGTATATAGACTGTAGCATGAATATGCTGATGAGTCTTTATTACCATCTCATATATTTATTCATTTTTGAGAGATTATTGATTTTTACAGAATGGTCTTTTTTCTGAACTTGCACTTTGTTGACGGTCCCTTGGCAGCTGGCTCACTGCTTTTCTGCATTCACAGCTCGAAGAGAATAATTCTCATTAAAATGCAGAAAAATGATCAAATTTTCTTTTAAAATGCATCTGTAGTTCAGTCTCGGTGTTAATACTAGGTGATTGAGATACTTACCGTCACATTTGAACGTTTATCAGAAGAGTTACTGAGGCCGGAAGTCTGAATCTGTGAAACTTCTCCGAAATGAAATTTTTCTTATTTTCATGGTGACAATAATAATACAGTCCCCTAATTTTATTTTTGTTTTGTTTCCCTCGTGTTATTGATTGACATTGAGCCTTCAAAGAGGGGTCACATGGACACAGAAACACGTGGAAGGAAGCGGCTGACAGTCAGACGCCTCTCAGACGGAGCAGGACCGAAGCTGCAGGGGAATCTTTGAATTACAGTTGTGTAGCCCAGTGGAAATTTCAGAATGAAAGCATTTCCTTTGCAGATTTACCGGTACTTCTGTTTTGAGTTGAAGTGTTGCGACTTATTGTGTTGTGTTGTAATGAATTGTAGTTTGTTATTTTGTGTTGTGTAATCTAAAGTGTTGTGTTGTGACCCTTCTGCGCCATCCATGAGAGTAACTGAAATCTTCAGGCATCTCCTGCACTGGAACACGATAAATTCTATTGGGGGGCAGGATTACTGGGAGTCCAGTGCAGCTAGATGAAGGCCATATGAATTGTGGGAAACCCATGTCAATTGACTGGGAAGATTTCCTCTTGGCCTCGGCCTGGCGTGGAGAGGGAACAGCTGGACCACCACACCAGCCATGCAGAGACTATTTTGTTTGTCCAGACAGAAATGTGCATGGATTAATACAGGCTTTTTTGTTTTACTCTGTTCACCCACGTGGTCCTTCCAGCGTTTGTGTTCACTTTTCGTGTGATAACAGGAACCTCTTACCTTTCATTCATTGATGGATGGTGGACCAGAAGACTTGTTTCAAGCAAACAACCTTTTGGCTTTTGTTGTGTGTGTGTAAAAGCAGCCTGTGTTATGTTTGAAGCACTCACCACTACTTTTGGGAGATTGTCACTTAAAATCTGATTTACATAGTTTGGTTTTTGAAATGTACCTTTCATAGCTGTGACCAGCAGAGGTCCCCCTCACCTCATGCAAACCCTCACACAAGCTTTTCATATGTAAGGGAAGTAGTGGTTAGCATTCTTGCTTCACAGGGCGAGGGTCCTGGTTCAAATCCCAGCGGGGATCTTTCTGTGTGACGGTTGCATTTTCGGTGGGTTTTCACCAGGCTCTCCAGTTTCGTTCCTCCCAGTCAAAAAAATACATGCTTCACATGTGAATTGGTGATTCTATGCTGTCCCAAGGTGTGTGAATGGTTGTGTGGCCCTGCAACTACCTGGCGACCTGTCCAAGGTGTAACCCACCTTCACCCAACAGCAGGTGGGATAGGCTACCCTGTGACCCAAAAAGGGATTAAGTGGGTTTTGGAAAATGGATGGACAGAGGAGTGGTACTGACGGTGAGACATTTAAGACACACATAAAAAAGGAGCTCACACAAAGAACTCAATTCTGAGGGTTTCAAAATTTATAAATCCTAATTACTCATAATTAAACTGCTAAACAATTGTTTTAGGTAAATATTAGGCTTCTATGGGACAGTTAGACTAATGCAAATAAAGTTTCAGCTGTTTGTGAATAGTAAAATTGTTTTTTTTTGTCCTTTGCATTTTTATTTTAACTTAACTGTCTTTTTGTTGTTTATTTTATTTCTCATGATATTTCTCAGATGTTCGTTACATTTGTGATGCTTTGAGTTATTTGGTTTTAAATCCTACCTCACAAACTACATTTTATTGTTAATTTAAATGATTTTTCACATTACACCAATCTTAAAATCTCTGTGCTGGCTCCCCGTCAGCTACAGGATTGATTTGAAGATTCTTTTAATAGTTTTTAAGAGTGTTCATGGTCTTGGTCCTTCTTTTATATCAGATTTGCTTTTAGCTTATGAACCTCCCAGAGTCCTTAGGTCCTCAGGCGCGGGCCTGCTGAGGGTCCCTAGGGTCAAGACCAAAATCCACGGCGAGGCCTCATTCAGACACTGTGGAACAGTCTGTCTGAGGATCTGAGGGCCTCATCCACTGTTGAGGTTTTTAAAAAGAAACTAAAGACTCATCTATTTAACTCAGCCTTTAATTAGATCTCATATATGGGATTTTTACTCTTATATTTTAGATGCTATTTTATCACATATTTATTTGTTTAATGCCTTTTAATCCTTTTATGTCTTAACTTATTCTAATTTATATTCCATACTTTTTTATGCACTAAATTATCTTATTTTATTTTAATTAATATTTTTATATTTTACCTGTTTTTATATTTTAACTTTCTTATTTTATTACTTCTACATTTTAGACTGTTTATGGGTGTTTTGTCACCCTTGGCTGGTGTGTTAGTGTTTGGCCATGATTGTCCTCTGGCATCTCTTGTTCCGGGTCCTCCGGGCTGCCGGGCCTGGTGTGCCCATGGTGGGCACACTGGACTTGGGGGTTAGGGGTATCTGGGGGGGGTGCTGGGGATGAGTTGTGCTTATGCTGCATAGATGCTGACACTCCAGCCAACAGGAGGACAGGGCGGACAGTGCCTACTAGGTTATCTTTTCTTTAGCTCTGTCATTTCTCTTTTATTTGTGCTTGTTTTTGTGTATTTTATGATGAGGGGCTTATTTAATTATTTTATTACATGTGCAGGGATTGGTTTTATCGTATTCTTGATGTTTTTTATGGAAAGCCCCTTGAGCTGTCTGTTTGACATGAAAGGTGCTTTATAAATAAAATTAATTTGAAATAAATTAATTTGAATTAGAAATAACACAATGGCAAATATTGTCTTTTGTAAAAAGAAAAGAAAAAGATGTAAAGACATCCAACGTAGAAAAAAAAAGGAACTCTGGAAGAAGCAGAAGTTTTGATTGAACACCTCCTGTTTGATTTTTTCTATTCAGAAGATTAGAAAAGAAAACTCTGCAAGACAGAGCTGGTCAGAGTGTGTTTTGGGCTGAAGTGATGACTGGACCTCCTACAGGCGATGACAGGTTGATTTTTGCCCTCCCTCCCAAACCCACAATTTGTTTCTATTTTCATCATAGACAGTTATATTTTTTCGATTGTTAATAGTCTGGATGTTGTAATAAGTATGTCATAAACATAAAAAAAGCAACAGTTCTTTTTGCCACATTGTTCTCTTTTTTTGATAGTAAACTGAAAGTAGAGCTAAAACATTTTTTTAAAAAGTTTTTATCTGTCATTTGTTTACATTAATACGTATCTAAAGCCATTTGATAACACCAATTGGAGATGTGTTAGTGCAAACAGTAAATTTTTTTGTGATGGCATTACTTTATGAATACATTTTTGTACCAGACAAGCACCTTCGCTTCACGGTACAAGATCATTGCTTGTTGGAATTAAACATATACTTGGTTTAATTCTCTTGACAAAATTACACCAAACATAATCCATCAAACTGCTGGATTATTTCAAAGCTTTAGGTTTTAGAACAGGAAGAATCACTTTAACTGAAAACCCTGACAAAGAAAAGTTAAATGAAGGAAACTACAGCTCTGCAAAAAGGATTAACTAAAACACATGACCTTAATGATTGTCGCAGGCACTACTCGCCCCCAACCTCGCCAAACCCTTTTGATCTGGCCTCACTGGTTGAGTGGCTGCTGCACGGCTCTCACACCCTCAGATTGAAATCTCCAGGAAGAGTTTAAATTTGTAGGTGGGCGTAGAAGTGATTCGTTTTTTTAATTTAAGGCGACGGCCTCTTCCTGTGGCCAAAGGTCAACAAAACTTTGGTGGTGGTTGGATACTTAATCTGGCGACACGTTTGTGAAAATTCGTGAAGATTGCTTGAACAAAAGTTTCCATTTCCCATGTTGTGGCAAAGTTTGAAAATTACTAAATTTCACACTTTACCACAAAAAGGCTGCCAAGCTGTAGATCCCGTGGCCATCCCGTAATCCTTTCAAAACTTCTTTTGGATATTTCCGATCTATGTTTTGGTTTCGTTTGTGGATCTTGAGATATTTTTTGAGCCCCATAAGAAATCTTGGTCCGTTCAATTTTTACATTGGTTCATACACCTGTGATGTCATCATTTTTTGGGGGGTCACTCTGTCAAAATCTGTTTTCACTGGCTACTAGGTGTGTACAGATTTTGTTCAGTTTGTGAATATGTGTCGAGGGTAATATTTCACTCAAAATAAAAAAAACATTTGCGAAAACAATCCAGTCCTTGGAGTCCAGGCCTGCACAGACTGAATACTTTACTCAAGAACTGCATCGGGACATCTCCAACATCTCTTTCCTCCTAAAGCCTTAACCCTTGTGCTATCCTATGACCCCCCCCCTTACATTGACATGTTCTCTCTACCATGACAAAGGTGGATAAAGGTGAAGAGGATTTCATGTAATCCATGGACACCAGTGAAGATCACAAATCATTGAAGAAAAAAGGTTCAGAGCACTGTCTAGTGGGTCTAGATGACCCAACTCCCAACGTTAAAGTGCCTAGGATAGCACAAGGGATACACCAACAATCTGCTCGTATATGACCTGAAATAGATAGAGGACACCACCTAGGAGCAACAACTAACACCAAGCAGTTAGCATCAGGTACATTTAATTTACCTTAAAGGCCCTATTCAATGCTATTCTTAAGCCCTTTATAGTAAACAATATCCATATACATGACAATACGTTTAAAACATTTTTTTTTCCTGTAATATGAGTTGTTTTCGCAGCTCATTTTCCTACATGGAAATAAGACGACTCGATCTCTGAGGCTCCGCCTTTCTCTCCGTGTGGGTGCCGCCCATTTCATGACGTCAACCTAGAGTCGGCCTCGGCTGCGTGTCTGCGTCTCGCCCACGAAAACAAACAACGTCCAAACTTTTGCAAAGAGGGATGTGCAAATCGTGCAAATAACAGGAAAGTGTTTTTGCCGATACCCACTAGCTCCACGGAGGAAGTGGGTGTTTGTGTTAGCCTGGGGGTGGAGCTGGCAGTGCAGACTCTACCTGGAAGGGGCTGGTCCTCACTTTCTGATGTCACATTGTTAAATGCCGCTCATTTTCATGGATTGGGAGGGGTTGGTGCTCAGAACGCAGGTTTTTAAAGGAATACTGAGATATCCGTGAACTCTTCAAAAACCGCTTTTGTGTTTCTTTTCACTTAAAAGCTCAAAAAATTGATTTTGCATGGCGTAGACCCTTTATCATGGTTGTGTTCTGTGCTCTCTGTTCATCTTTGTGTTGATGCAAACTCTGCTAAACTAGTGTGAAGCGTTTTTGTCCATGCCTCCTGCAGACTAAGTCAGCAATTGTCTTGGTGTTCTCCATATTTTTAACTCTGAAAGAAGTTGTGATTGACGCCAAACCAAATAGAGGATGATGGTGTTTACGTGAGTGACTTTAACTAATGCAGAGTAATAGAGACAATTAACCGATATGGTCTAATATGGAGATTCCTCTTTAAAAATGTCCAGATGAGGGACTTGACATCTGTTACTACAGAGTAATACTACAGAGTAATAATGCACAATCACAAGCATACACTGAGGAATTACTCTTAAAAGATTAAATGCTAACATCTTTGATTTCTTGTGTTTGTCCCAGTTACTTTGCTTTCATTGTTGGCAGTAATGACTTTCTCCACAGCAACTGTTTGTGTGTTTCAGAGCTGCCCCGTCTGTGAACCGGCTCCTGGGACCCCACACACTTCCACTGTTGTCTAGTTTGTACCCACATACACAAGGTGTGTGTGTGTGTGTGTGTGTGTGAGCTGCAGGCAGGTGGGAGAACACCTGCCTGCAGTCCCGTGTGTCTCAGCTTGTTGTCGGACGAAAATCCCAGCATCAGGACACTTTCTCATAAGCAGCATTTCTGTCCCTGAGCTTCTCCTCTGTCAGCGCTCACATTCACCACTGTGTCTAGAACAAAAGTCAACCATCAAAGAATTCCTTTGCTCACCTTTGGATTTATATTTAAATGTCAAACAACAGGGACAGAGGTTGCATCCTAACGTTTTGTTAAATGAAGACACATACTGATGGAGATGATCTGTTTGCCACGCCCAGCTGCAAACCTTCAGTCTATTTGAGCGTCTGGTTTTCACTTCCTCATTGTCAGCTCATCTACTCTTTTCTGCTTTGCCATCCTTTTGTTGCTCTTAAGGTTTTGTCATGTTTCAGTTTTTAAATGTTTTATTTTCTGTCACCATGCCTGGTCTCCTGCATTTTGGGTCCTCCACCACCAGTTCTTGACATAACTTACGTAGTGGTGACACACCCAAAAACAAGAGAGCATCTGTAAGTGTTTAAATTGTATCTGTTTGTGCGAGTCATGACTTCAATTTCCTTTTAGTTTTTGAACTTAATTGTCTTCAGTTCTGCTGTGGAAAACCACAGTGTTTAAACCAGTGTGTCGCGGTACGGTAGAGTACTAGTGTGCTGGTGAAATTAATGATAATTAGTGATAATTACATCACACACTAGTGTAATGTAAAATCCGCTCTGGGTTACACACGGAATAGTAAGAAAAATAAATTACTTTCTTTGTGTTTATCTGATTCTTATTTAGAACACTTTTTGATAAGAATGACTACATTTTGTTAAAACAGACTAAAGAGTTTTTTTTCTTTCCATTTTGAGTTGGTGTATCAGGGAGAAGTGAACCTTTACTCAAAAAGGACACTGGATTAGAATATGTGAGTCAATGACACTTTCTTTCCTTTGGAGTTTTTTCTTCGTAAGACTGTTTGCATGCAGATATTTCCAGCTGCCTTGTACACATTTTTTGTGTTTGGAGGTCTTTATCATTAAGTCTAGTCTGCTTTTCTATAGGATCATTTAATTTTACTTTGGACCTTTTCATAAGCCAGAAGTTTTTACATGGCAGCGTCGAAAACAGTTGAAAATGTAAGTGCATTTCTGCAGTGCTTCTCTATTCTGCATAAAAAAAGGTGACCAACAGATGACATGAAAGAGTTTTCAGTGCAATTCCCGTAGTGAACAAGCAAAGGGCGACACTGCAGAGAACAATTCCCTCTAGCAGAGTTACACTCAGTTACCATCTGCTGTGAGCGGCTGCATCTGTGAGGAAAGGAAAGAGACAGACAACTACAGAAAAACACTGAAACATCTGCTACATGACATGAGATAAACTTGTGTTTTGGATCGAATATTAAGTAATTGAAGCAAAAAGAGGGCTTGAAACCAACACAAAAACATCTGTTTAAAACAAAATAGAGATTGGTTAGTAACTGCAATAAAGATGAATACAGTTATTGAGAGATGTGTGTAAAAATGCCCAGAGCATTCCTGACTTAAAAAAAAGATTTTGCAACTGCAGTATTTCTATTCATTTGAAAAGGTTGGACATCAGGCAGGAAGAGGAAGTGGTACCTTACAGAACTTTTTCCACATTTCACCTCTCCACTCCCTAAATTCAGGTGGTGGTTTAAAGTCAAACACATTCCTAAAACTGTCATGATGGAGAGAGGAGGAAGATGCTGGATGAAGGAAAAACAGTTTATTGATTTAACCCTTGTGCTATCCTATGACCCCCCCTTACATTGACGTGTTCTCCCTACCATGACAAAGGTGGATAAAGGTGAAGAGGATTTCATGTAATCCATGGACACCAGTGAAGATCACAAATCATTGAAGGAAAAAGGTTCAGAGCACTGTCTAGTGGGTCTAGATGACCCAACTCCCATTGTTAAAGTGCCTAGGATAGCACAAGGGTTAAGGAAGACTTAAAGATTGATTTAAGGAAATGACATTGACTAGTGAGTTAGGGACAGTAAGGTCTTAAATAGAGCCAGGGTGAGTGGAGATGAAGGTGTGTCAGGAGTCCCTGCTAGTCCAATCCAGCACACCTGTGAGGACAAAACAGAAAAACAACAGAGGACAGAAGACAGCGCTGACACACTATGACCAGCAGAGGAAGACAGAGGGACAGGGACCTGACAAACCATGACAAAAATGACCCTCAGCATTCAGATAACAAATTCCCACTGTTGTTTACAGCACATCAATTCAAAAACATCAATTCACACTGAAGGTGGGAAAATTATAAAATTATAAATGTTTCCGCCTCAGTAATGACCATTTTTGTTGTCCGTGGTGCAACATTCACAAAGGTTTTCAGTTTGATGTGTGATGTTTACAACAATGTCATGTTTTTAAAGAAATTCTAATTTGAAAATGTAGTACAAGTTTATTTTGACACTTGTTTCTCTTTTAGGTTTTGTGTTGTTTTGTTTTGTCATGCTTATGATCAAGCTGTACAGTTTTAATTGCAGGTGTAAGTTTGTTTCATCAAGTCTTCCTGTTCTTGGGTTTGGTTCCCCCAACCCTTTTGTTCAGATTGATCACATGACTTTACCACTTTTTTCTTTCTCACGACTTCACAACTGCTAGCAAGACATTTTTGATTGATTTGATTCTCCACAGATTTGTGATCTTTTATTCTTCTTCCTAAATGGTGGTGCTCTTCCTGTCTTATGGCAGTTTGCACTTCAACACACTGTGGTGACACGCATCATCGTTCAAGTAAACTGTTGTATACTCCATTTACCAATTTACCAATTCTGCCTATGTTAATGCCCACTTTGGGGCAGCTGTGGTGCAGAGGAAGAGCAGTCGACCTTTGAACCAAAAGTTGCAGGTTCAGTTTGCTTTTCCAAACGTTGGAGTGTCCTTGGGCAAGACACTGAACCACACATTGCTCCTGGTTGCTACATGTTGGCGCCAGTGTTCGTCAGTTGACCCGCCATCAGTGTGTGAATGTGTGCGTGAATGGGACTGAGAATGTAAAGCCCTTTGGGCCTAAAACAGAGTCGAAATATATACAGGTACAGGTAATTGTCACTTTATTGCATTTTCACAAGTACCGTATTTTCCGCACAATAGGGTGCACCGGATTATAAAGGACACTCAATCAGTGAAAGGTCTATTTTTTATTAACTGTGATCACAGTAACTCTAGAACTTGTTTCCAACACACACAAATTCACAAGACCTGTAACTCCCAACTTGTGTGTGCAGCATGTAAAAATCAGACTGATACTGCTAAAACAAACGTTTCTGTAACTACACTAACTCCCAACCTTGTTTGCAACACACACAAAAAACAAAGTCTGACATGCTACACGTTAGCTGCATTACCATATTCACAATAACACACAACCTTGTTTGCAGCTTGTAAAAAACAGACTGACATTTAGATGGAGCGTCGTGTACTTTTAAATATTGCTTCAACATCAATAAACAGCCAGAATGAATGAATATATAAAGCTACCTATCATGAGGCACACTGTAGATTTTTGAAGAAACTGAAGACTTTTAAGTGCCTTATAAAGTTTCATTTGTTGTCACAATCTAATGTATTGAAGAGAATCCATGGTATTTGTAAGGGGCTTCAGTCTTTTTGCAGCTTCAGGGGTGTTAGGGGAATATTTTAACCCTCTTTTTAGAAGCTTTTTTTGTGAGCTCAGACTGACATTGGACAGAAGTTGTGACTCTCTCGTTCCTTCTAAGTCATCCCAAAGGTCTTTTGTCTCAGCTTGATCTCAGGCTGAGATCAACATCAGTCAAGCTTTTTTGGACTTATCTGGTTCATCAATGCCTTTATGAACCTTCTCTTTGCTCTGGTGGAATATTTTGCAGTGTGGACATTGCAGGATTGTTTTTCTTGCTCAGGAGCATCCTGGAGATGACTGAGCTACTGAGAATGGCCAGGTCTTTTTTGTTTGACAGATGTTTGCTGAAGCGACTTTTTGTTTTAACCCTTGTGCTATCCAAAGCACTATAACCCTTTTGCTATCCTAGGCACTTTAACATTAGGAGTTGGGTCATCTAGACCCACTAGACAGTGCTCTGAACCTTTTTTCTTCAATGATTTGTGATCTTCACTGGTGTCCATGGATTACATGAAATCTTTCCACCTTTGTCATGGTAGGGAGAACACGTCAATGTGAGGGTGGGGTCATCTAAGATGGCACAAGGGTTAACGTTGGGAGTGGGGTCATCTGGACCCCACAAGACAGTGTGCTGAACCTTTTTTCTTCAATGATTTGCGATCTTCACTCTAGTCCATGGATTACATGAAATCCTCTTCACCTTTATCCACCATAGTCCTGATAAGGATAACACGTCAATGTAAGGGTGGGGTCATCCGTACCCCATAAAATAGCACAAGGGCTAATCACCTGTGGATGTGAAAGAGACCGGAACACCCAAACTCATTTACTTACAAGTGCTGTTGACCAGTTCTTACATTTGTCATAAAATTTGGTAGAACACGGTCCAAATGCTTCACACCACGTTTGCAGCTGGTTGGTGGATGGTGGCAGGAAGAGGGGGGCGCATGAATGAAATTGAAGCTGACAGCAGGGGAGGTAGACCCAGGTAGGAGACAAAGAGCGTGTGAGAGGGACTTTTCTTGGCCCGGCTCCTGAAAGTGGTTCACATTCCTGTGAGATTAATTGAAGCTGATTCCATTTTTGTTTTTTCAGTCTCAGAATTACCTCCAGATAACGAAAGACAGTTTTGGGCCCACTTTTTCTAGGGATCCAGGCTGTCTGATTAAGTGGTTGATGCTCTTCTCACTTCAAAACATGTCAGTTAGTAATAAAAACAAATCAGACACGTTGATTACAACAACAAGGAAATATTTATTAAATCTTTTTTGTCTGTGTGTTCATTAGTCATAGCTGCTCTGGTACGTGTATTTACAAAGACATAGCCGCTTTGTAGAAAAGTCAAGAGGGGGAAATAACGGGAAGCAGACAGTCAGAAATTAGGACGGTCTGGATGAGTGAAAGAGGGGAAAGGTCAAAGGGCCACAAAGTACAGTCACAATGTTAAAAAGAAACATGCAATTTTTGATACATCCGTGTCTAGATTGAAAGAAAAAAAGCACAGTTGTGGTTTCCCATAAACAAAAACATCTGTTACAAAAATCAGAGACAAAAATTGAGAGCAAACTCTGCGGTGTTAGCTACAAGCTACGTAAGGCAGGTGACATAGAAGTCCACAGAACTTATAACTACCTTGTTGATACTCAACTCTGCTCTAAAACACAGCCAGTAAGAGTCAAGTGCATTAGCGGTAGTCTCTTCTGCAGACCTGAAGATGTTGACACAGAAATGAGGACCATCCTGAAGATGCTTTGGGGTGCACAAAACAGGAAAAACACACCACGAGCACAGTTTTCTCCGCTCCTCCATACTGTGGGGAGGTGTGCAGTCGACTGTAGCGCATCTTTGATACATGCCTCAGCTGCACAAACACGGTGCAAAGTTGATCTGCTCAGTTTTTTCCCCTTTTGTATAAAAGACATATAAAATAAAAGTTAGCATCCTTTGTATCAAACGTTTGTTTTGCTAACAACATCTATGGGAACGCTAAACTGCCCGTATAAGAGGTGCGTAAAAAGGATCTAACTCTTCTGGATACACAGTATCCACAGAAAACAGATCTAATGTCTTATTTGTCCATGTGGCACGGCTGCAGTAATACAGTGATGACAGACGTTAAACAGACCAGGCCGTCCAGACGTCAACTACTATCATTATGATTCTGCAGCTCAAGATTAATTCATCTCCTTAAATAAACTGTTAGATGCTTGAAAGAATTCTGCTCATGTCCTTTTCAGTAATATGAGAATAATCAAACCCAATATTATCATTTAATTTTTTTTAAATATGAGATTCAATGACATTTCAACCACCTGATGCCTAATGATGTGATGGGATGATGGGAGTATCGATACCAAGGTATCAATATATAGATACCCGGACACCATCACTTTAAGTATCTATTAAAGTACCGATGAATAAATGAGAAAATAAAAGTGCATTTGACATTTCTAGATATTTTTCGTTACCATTGAGTTACTCCAGTGTTTTGTGCCAACCCGCCCTCTGCCCACATCATATTGAACTGCTCAATCAGTCACGAGACCGGAGGAGCCGCAATCATTGACTGTGTAATCAAACTAGACGAATCGTGTGTGATGTCATCCATAGCAAATGACTTCCTTCTGGTTCCAACAAAATGAAGTCAATTCAGTCGCCATTTTCCGCAATACGTCCAATGCCATGTTGGAACCAGACAAACAAAAAAACAAAAAATATGTTTGAGAGAAAAAAATCACCAAGAAATGATCAGTAATTGGTATTGGTAACTGATATGAAATTTTGTTTTCATAACTAGAAATAAATTCAGGCGTCAAGGGGCTTAAAGAGGCACTGTGTCCAATTAATCCATACGTTTAGCTAATTTTAAAACACAATTTATCGAAGGACCCTAATTAGTAAAAATATCTTATTATTACAGCCAGTGTTAAAGAGGATAAAAACATCCCAAAGTTGGTAAATTTGAAGGATCCATGACTCCCATAAAAAGCTGAACTCATCTGTATGTGACACAAACTTGAGAAGCATCCCTTTAGCTTTGGCTGATGCTTTCAAAGCAATGCTATTGTATGATATTGATTTCTATAAATTCTTTTAAATACATACATTAAAATCTAATTTTCAGTCAGGCAGATTTCTTGGTGTCAAACGGGGTCCTGAACTTTTTTTTTTATCTAAATGTAATTCTAAGATTGACTGATCTGTAAACACCCCCCCCCCCCCATTTACATGACAGCTACTTCACAATTAACAATTTCGCCCAAAACCACCACATAGAAAGATTCAGATAGAAATCTAACTTTTTCCACCTTTGTGTGAGAAAACCTCCCTGAAGTCTGTAGGAAACGTGCCTTTATGTACAGCATGTGTGACGAGTGACTCACAAAACTGTTGTGGAACAGGAAACTACATCTGTCAATGACACAACTTCAAAACACTAACACTTTATTTCTACACTCTGACGCACATTTTTTCCATGTCCTGGACCTTGTTTAAAAAAGTGATCTATTCCAAATGAACAGTTTATATTAGAAGCTATCAAAGGTGAGTTGCTTATTGCCTTTTTAGCTTATGCATTAAACCAGAACCAGTGAGGAAAAAAAGCACAAGGACTTCATAATAAATAGGAAAGTATATGTTGCCATTTTCACTTAATGCTCTGTTCATATATTTACTGTACATGTGTGTCGGCTGCTACAACCAAGTTTAAAAAATGGAAAAATTAACTGATTGGTAAATCGTTTCTAATCAAACACTAAAAGATGAGTGTTTCTTAAACCATTTGAACACACCATGTAAACCTGAGAGAAGGTGATTGAGCCCCGCCTCTGCACGCTCTGGGCAGCAGTTCCCTAGCAACAGCATTCTTCTTCTCTCTGTTGGACTGTGTCTGCACAGAGGTTAGACTGCGTCATCGAAGTGAACGGACTGCGTCCCTCGTGCAAACAACTCTATGATCAAGTGGGTGTGCTTGTCTTCATCTAAGTTAGGCTCCTCACCATCCGCAGGTGGGCGGGCGCCACCTTCAGGGGCACCTACCGTCTGCACCTGCCCGTAACACAAGATTCACACTTATTGGCATTTTACAAAAGTCGATAAACATCAAAAGCTTCACAGCTGAAGTCCTTGTCTCCGCCAGTCGGCGAGAGGTAATCAGTGTCTTTTTAAAAAAAGTGCTCCTTGAAGGAGGTGCTGCAGGGTAGAGCGGCTTGTCGTCCAATCGGGACCGTCGAATCCATGGCGATTCCTGGAAACTGGACGCTAAATGCTATAAGGACATGATGGCGGCCAGGAGCATGAGGGCGGAGCTAAGTGGCAGCATGGTATACTGGTGCCGGCCCGCAGAGTTCACATCCGTCCGTGACGGTTCTGGTGACTCATGACTGATGCCGTCTGAAGGGAGGAAACACAAGGAGCAGGAGAATCCAGTCAAACACACATGAAAACTGACGCTTCACAAGGAAAGACCTCCTGAATTTTTAGGAGAAAACATGAAATGTGGAGGATTTTTCATCCAAAACAAACCAGCTTGAATCACTTTTTCTATACCAACCTCGGGGTTCAAGGGAGTTGTGGTTGTTTTCTTCAAAATCCACTCCTTCCTGCTCGCTGCCAGGATTTTTCACACAATTATCTTGGGGAACAAAGATAGGGGAGGAGATGAGTCAGGTGTCTGCAGCCAAATCACAAGAATGGAGACTTACAGACACGACAATTTGTGACTCACTCTGGGGCCTGACGAAGACTTTGAGTCGAAGGCAGCTCCGTCTTCTTCTGACGTCGCTGACTGAGGCTGTGAACACACGACACGTGGGTCAAACCAAAAGCTCCAGACATCTCAAGGCTAAATACCAAACAGCTCCTCTGATTAAACGCTGAGCCGTGCAATTGTGGAAAATGTCAAAACTAATGAAAAGGTCAGGTTAAATCTCATAATTATTGCTGCCCTCGAGTGCAAAAGACATAACAGAATAATCAAATCATGAAATTAGATGAAGTGGTTTGAAGTGTGCAGGTAACTGCAGTTCACGCATTCAGGTACATTTCTGAGTCTGACTTCAAGATGGTTTAACCCACAGCCACAGCTTTCGGATGTCCTTGACTTGCATTTGTGATTTAGCCTCTCAGAGCTATGAGTGGTGTTTGGCCGCAAACACCTCACAAAAACAAAGTCCAGTCATCAATGTCAAACTAAACAGGAAAAAACATTTAACATTTAAAAAGATTTATAAAATAACCCCACAATTTTTCACAGTTTGGATGAACAACAGCTGAAACTAGTGAATGTGAACTATTTGGAGGCACATAGAGTCCATCATAAATAAAGATCTGCTTAACCCTTCTGCTATCTTAGATGACCCCACCCTCACATTGACGTGTTCTCCCTACCATGACAAAGGTGGATAAAGGTGGAAAGATTTCATGTAATCCATGGACACCAGTGAAGATCACAAATCATTGAAGAAAAAAGGTTCAGTGCACTGTCTAGTGGGTCTAGATGACCCAACTCCCAACGTTAGAGTGCCTAGGATAGCACAAGGTTTACAGATGCAATAAGGTGATGCTGATTGATTCCTTAGTCACATGGACCTGTACGGGGGTTGACACATATGGGAGCTGCGGGTTTTTGGGCAGTCCGGACCCGTGGATGTAAAGAGGAGCCCGGGTTCTCAGTTCTCTTGAGGCACCTTATGAAAATGGTGCGTGTGGTAAATGTATGTTGTTGTGCGTGTGGTAAATGTATCATGAAGTATTTGGAAGAATAATGGAAGTTATACGCACTTATGACTAGGGCTGGGTCTCACCAAGAATGTACAGAATAGATTCCAATCGATTCGTGATTTTTCGATTCTTTCGATCCACTCGATTCAATTCGATTCGGTTTTGAATTTAAACGGTTTATACATTTAGACATGTTTGTGACCAAAAAGCACCATCTGAACTAATACCAAGGTCTCCCATGCTATTTTTGTTGGCATTATAACTTTGTTTCTGCTGTTACCTAGAAATATATATACGGTACTTTTAACAGTTTAAATGATGATTGGTTCAAAAATTGTATTCAGTAACACTTTATATTAAGATTCTTTAACAAGCTTTGTTAACCCATTAACAAGCATTATAATATATATAATATAATTTTAATTTTAATATAATTTTTAGGGTAGTGTAATTTTTAGTAAAACATTTATAAGTACAATAAGTCTAATAAGGTTTATTAAATTACTTAGTTACCTTGCTTTCAACCTTAGTTACCTTGTTTCTTAATTGGTTAACAAAGCTTGTTAATAAATCGTATTAAGCTTATTAACACTGACAAATGTGCTAGGCATCTATAATGCCAATAAAGGTATCATTAGCATATTAAAAACATCCTAATAATAATGCTTGTAAATGTGTTAACTAAGTAATTTAATTAACCTTATTAGACATATTGTACTAATAAATGTCTTACCAACACCCTAAAAATCCTATTATGATGCTTGTTAATGGGTTAACAAAGCTTGCTAAGGAATTTTAAAAAGTGTTTCCACGTATTCCAGTGGTTTCAAATTTGTCTGATTCAAGTAAAACCCATTTACTAACTTAGACTGTTGGTATTTAAAGAAGTTGGTATGAATTATTCCATATCTTTCCTTCAAGTTTTCAAAAGAGACACAAGATTTCTCTTGAAATTTATGTTCAATATGTGTAATACCGATAGTCTGCCAGTTTTTTCCCATCTGTCAGGATGTTTTCCAAATAGTTGTTCAGCTCGGTTCTAAACCGAGAATTGTTCCATCCCTACACTGTTCCTAATGCAGCCCACCCCTGCTACCCAAGAGCCTCCATGCACTTCAGTTCAAAGTATCCTGTGACCCCTAAATGAAACGTTATCCACACTTTTGCTGGCTAGACTCTTGTCTTTTTGTGTCTGCAATGTCTGCAAGTTTCATGCTAAGTTTCAGTCAATTCTCCAGAAGTTGTTTGTTTTATCGCAGAAACTTTGTTTCCAGGATTTCCTGTGACTGATGGAGACTAAAAATGTAATCATAAGTAGTGTTTTGAATTTGTATTACTTATATATCTTTCAGAGCCTCTGTGTCTCAAAGTCCCAGCAGCAATCCCGGATAGCATCAACACAGACAGACATGCATAACTGTTAAAAACCTTCAATGCTTTATAGAGAGTGTGCACCTGCTTGTATGTTGTTAATTGCTGCTTATGTACATCTGTGCACAGGCGTGTTGTCCACATGCCCTGTCAGACGCTCAGTGTTAAAGATAGCTGATGAAAGTTAACTGTGTTTCCACCTTTGCAGATTACTTCAGCTCTTATCAGATATCTGCAGGAGCAGATAAAATCCCTTTTCAAGCATTTCCAGTAGATATTGGAGGAGAAGCAGCAGAGAGACGAGGTAAACAGAGATAATGTGGGTCCTGCTGCTTTTCCCTGAATTAGCAAGTGTCAAGTACCCCACCAATGGCTGAACGGGCCAAACTCTGCCCCTGTTTTAGCCTCTTTTTGTTCGACCTGTCTAAGTATTCCTCTTTATTACAAGCCTCTAAGCCAGGATTTTGCAATCGTATTAGGAACGATCTACAGCCAGTTATGAATGGCACGCAGCTTTATTTGTCCTTCTAAGTTGGGCAAAAATCTGAATCTACTCGCCTCAACAAAACATTTCACGTATTGCAGGAAAACATTTGTAAAATTCCCCAAAAACAAAAATTAGGCAAATTTAATGAATCCCTGGATGTTCTGTGTCAGCCTGTGTTGGATTTACTAACTTAGTGCTTAAATAAAATTGATAATATTCTAAATCTTATTTTAAAATGTTAATTAAACTTCATGACAAAAGTTCTTTTAAACTGCTAAAGAAGTTGACACAGACTGAATCAGTAAAAGCTCACTAAAAATGAAATAAAGAAGATTTTTGTAAGAATTACGACTGTGTTTAATTTGCAGTGCGATGAAATAAAAGAGGGGCTGCACGGTGGCGCAGTGGTTAGCGCTCTTGCCTCACAGCAAGAAGGCCCCTGGTTCAAGTCCCGGCTGGGGGACATGAAAAATACATCAATGGGGGACCTTTCTGTGTGGAGTTTGCATGTTCTCCCCGTGCACGCGTGGGTTCTCTCTGGCTTCCTCCCACTGTCCAAAAACATGCTTCATAGGTTAATTGGCAACTCTAAATTGTCCATAGGTGTGAGTGTGGGAGTGCATGGGTGTGTGACTGTGGACGTTCTACCCTGCAACAGACTGGCGACCTGTCCAGGGCATCCCCCCTGCCTACGCCCAAGTAGCCGGGATAGGCTCCGGCAGCCCCGTGACCCCGAAAGGGACAAAGCGGTACAGAAAATGAATGAATGAATGAATAAAATAAAAGATTACTACATGATAGTGTTAAATATGAACAGATAGGTAATGCACCATAAACCCTAAAAGAACAACATGATTCATATGAGCATGACTGTTTTTACAGAATTAAACATCTTTGTACCAGGGCTCCAGACTGGTGCTGTCAGTTTACCTTGTTGCATCACTGTATTATTAGTAATACAGTGGGAATTAGTAGATTAGGTTAGCATGTTGATAGTAGTTTATCACATGTCCTCTCATTTCAGGTGACTTGATTTCTCCCCAGTGTAATTCTCCCTCAGTGTCATCACCTGTTCTCCCTGATGTGCGCACCTGTTTGTAATTATTAATCTGTCCTCATGTTCATAGTCTGCGTCTCCCGTGCACTTGTTGTCGGATTGTTTTGTGCGTTTCTTAGCGTTATGAGTTTTTTTTTGTCATTGTTGCAGGTCTGCCAATTAATTTTGGACTTTACCTTGAGAAATCATGCGTTCTGCATTTGTGTCAACACGGCATCCCTGACAATAAGATCATGTTGCGTTCACAGGCAGAGACCATGAGGGGGCAGAAAGGGTCCAATATTTGCCATGAGCAGAAAACTTAGCTGGAATCCCACTGACTGGAGCGAGTGATGAATCCCTTTTTAATCCAGAGTGAAGTCTAATTCCGTTGATAACGTTTCTAATCTTGTTTGAGGTGCTTTAAAAGCCACCAGCAGAAGCTACAAGCAGTAATAGCAACAAAGCGCATTTTTTTTCACGCAACTTAAATTAAATGTGAGCTGAAACAGATGCCGTGTGTAACATGTGGCGTGGATTACTTGCGGGCTATATGCATGAAGCAGCATTTGCAGCCGCAGGCTTTTGACAGTATCTTTATGAATAACTTGAATAATGGAACGAGCTGATGAAACCAAAACAGAGTCGTAAAAATGTTAAGGGATGTGAGGGTTAGCTAATGTGTTTTAAATATTAGACATGGAAAATCTTCAATATTTTAGAAATGTAGTTGAACAACTTTGGCTTAATTCTCTAATGTCAAAGTTTGAGGAAGTAACTGCAAAATTGTTTCAGAGCATTTCATCGCTCCCCCCCCACACACTTTTTCTCCCTTTTCCAGCCCCCCCTCCATGCCACCATGCTTTCAGATTCCATCACACAGGCAGTAACCCAGCCACCTTTCCTGCTTTCTCTCATGTCTGCCACCGAGGTTGCTGTTTGGGGTTTTGTCCACTTCAGCACAGCTGTAACCCCAGCTCTGCCTGCAACTCTAGACCACAGAATCAGTCAGGTCATCCGGACGCCTTCTCACCATGACGACTGACCGCCAGACATTTCCTGAATCACACTTTTTACACGCAGTCCTGTACTGCTGTGCCTTTCACAGTCTGTGAATGAAACAGATAAAAAGGCAGTGGGATCAAATGTTTTTCTCTAGCTGATCCACTATTTTCTTATTTTGGGGGGGCCTTAGCTGCTTCAGAAGCTCATATTAATTTGTTTAAAATTAGAGCACACTCTCCAAAGGGTGCCCTGATGAGGGGTGGGGTTCAGAGGTACCCCCCTCACTCAGGCTTTTGACTGTCTTCTCTAAATCTGAGCGATTCCTCTCCCCTGAGATAGGATCAGGCTTCCTCTGCTCCACTGCAGCTCTGTTAGGAAGACGTGAAGCCCAGTTCAAACCTTGTCCTCATATCGCTGATCTTTGACCTTCTGGGACTAACCCTGATCCCTCCAGATCAGTCAGTCTGACTGTGTGGCAGACAGACCAACAGGCATGCCTCCAACTGCAGGTGTCATCTATTTAAGTCACCCTCTACCCCCCGCCTGGGGAAACGGTGATCCCTGCACGAGAGCACAAAAGAGTGTCTGCCTTCACCGTCACATAAAACCTTTAAGTTGGTGCTTTGCATCACTTTAGACTCCTGAGCTTTGCCGTTCGTAAAACATAAATCTGGTGTTTAAACCAGTAGCTCCAATAGTAAGCTTTTTTTAACCCCCCAATTGAGATGCTTCTGGGATTAGAAAAGAATCCCATTTGTCAATAGTGAAGTGCACCTTGGACCAGTCATCCGTCAGTCACAGATGACCGTGAAAACGAGCCGCATTTTCTGAAATATAGTTATTATAGTTATCTGTATAAAGACACCTGTCCACAGCCTAACAGTCAAGACTGCAACCTCTCCACCAAGACCAAAAAGCTGTTGATGGACAAAAGGGAAAAGACTGCAGACCTGAACAAGACTGGGATGAATCAATCTACAATAAACAAGTACCTGGGAGACAAGAGATCAAGTGTTGGAGCAATGTGTGTGTATATATATATATATATATATATATATATATATATATATATATATATATATATATATATATATATATATATATATATATGTTAAAACACGAAAGCTCCTCACCATGCATGGAGGGTTCCATCCCAAATCCAGCACCCTGAGACTGTATGCTAGCCGCAAGGAAGGAGGCCGAGGACTAGTGAGCGTAGAAGCCACTATCCAGGATGAAACATCAAAGATGCATGAATACATCAAGCTCAAGGCCCCAAATGACAGTGTGCTCAGTGAATGTCTCAGGCAATGGAGAGTAAAGGACACAGTGCTGGAGGACAGATCATCATGGGAGGACAAACCCCTGCATGGGATGTACCACCGGACCATAACTGAAGTGGCTGATATCAAGAAGTCCTACCAATGGCTAGAAAGGGCTGGCCTACTGGACAGCACTGAAGCACTCATCCTGGCAGCTCAGGAACAAGCCATGAGCACCAGAGCCATAGAGGCTCAGATCTACCACACCAGACAAGACCCAGGGTGTAGGCTGTGCAAAGAGGCACCTGGAACAGTCCAGCACATAACTGCAGGGTGTAAGATGCTGGCAGGGAAAGCATACACAATCAAGTGGCTGGAATAATATACAGAAACAAGGTCAAAATGGGAAACACCTCCGAAGGTGGTAGAGAATGAGAAGGCAAAGATCCTGTGGGACTTCCAGATCCAGACTGATAGGATGGTAATGGCGAACCAACCAGACATTGTAGTAGAGGATAAAGAACAGAGGAAACCTGTTGTGGTGGATGTGGCAGTACCAAGCGATGGGAACATCAGGAAGAAGGAACATGAGAAACTGGAGAAATACCAGGGACTCAGAGAAGAACTGGAGAAAGCCTGGAAAGTGAAGGTGACTGTGGTACCTGTGGTAATTGGAGCACTCGGAGCAGTAACCCCCAAGCTGGAGGAGTGGCTACAACAGATAATTGGAAAGACCTCAGACCTCTCAGTCCAGAAGAGCGCAGTGCTAGGAACAGCTAAGATACTGCGCAGGACCCTCAAGGTCCCAGGCCTCTGGTAGAGGACCCGAGCTTGGAGGAGAAACCACCCACGGAGGGTGAAAGGGGCGTTTTTTTTTTTTTTATATATATATATATGACCTGTCTAAAATGTACGTTTAAAAAAGGAAATAGTATTAAACAACTGCTGATTAATTTTTTAAATATATTTTTAAGTTAATAAAAAAACTAAATTGTAAATAAAGTTTGACTATAAAAAAGTAGATAAATAAAAGCAACACAGCTTCTAGTGGACCCTGAAATCAGGACTTCTGGTTGAAAACAGAGGCACACCAGGACATCGCTTCAACTTTCAGGGCTTTTTTTTAAAGCAAAACTAAATAAAATAAGAATAAACATAATAATAATAAATGACAAATAACTGAAGGAAAGATAGTCCATGCACTGCCAGAATTTTTAAAGCCTTTTAAAATTGGTGCCATTTTAGGTCACATTTTAAAGGCATTCATCAAAGGGTAAATGTCTTAAAATATGACAAAAATGTATTTTGACAAAGTCTACTTTTTTAAAGATTAAGTGTATATAACCAGTTTCATCACTTTGTGTTTCTGGAGCTTTTTTCTTTAGAATTTGGTTGTTATTTTTTGCAGATAAAGGATAAGTGTGGAATGTAAGCCAAAGGTGCACCAGATGGCCCAAGGTTCTTGGAATCCTCCTATTTTGTTTTTCTTCAGACAGTTAATCGTCCTCAAGCCCACAAAACCTGGTGTTGCAGTTTTGTTTAAACGCACAGGAGGACAAACTGGTGACCCCAGAAGCTCACCGTGAGAGACCCGGCCTTTGTTTTGTAGCCCTGCTGTGTTCATCACACTATGAACATAACTTGTCACTGCAGAAGTTGTCTGAAAAGATAAAAGCTGCTGCTGAACACCAGCAGACAGCAGAACGAACCCATAAAATCTGGAAAATGTCATTTTACGCAGATGGAAGGCTGCAGAAAGAAACAATAATCAAATTATTCTTCAAAGGTCTCCTTTGATTCGTTCCCTCTTTGAGACCGGTCCTGCATTTCCTGGCCTTTAATAAACATTTCTGTTAAAAACTTTGAGCTCAGGTGTCTGCCAAGGACCTCAGAGCCACCAATGTGTCATCTTCAGTCCAAATGTTCTGCCCCTGCAGGGCTCCGGATTCACTTCTGAAAAACGAAACCCCCTGATGCCTCAGAAGCTGAGCTCACACTGGAGACCAGACCTCACTGCTTGATTTGTTTAGCCGCATTTGGCTCTTGTTCTGGGTCGGCCCTCATTCCAGTCTGTTGCAAAATAAAGCATGAAAACTCCCAGCAAATTAGGGTGGAGCTTTTGAAGAGGTTCCAGAACTCCTATCGACCAAAGTCACAGCAAAGAATGCAAAAAAATTAAATGAAGAAAGTGCAAATGTAAATGTAAAATTCTACAGCCATAAAATTCCACAGCAAAACTGCATGTTTAAAAGGTCATCCAGCAGGAATCTCAGGGTTTGCAAATTAGATATATTACTTTTAAGACTTGGGTCTTCCTGGGCTGAAAGTTTCAAAACTTTGCAGACAAACTAAAACACTTTTTTTGTTTCAATGTTAAATATTAAAGTAAAAATCATGTTGATGTTTTGTAGTTACAGTGGGGGAATCCTGACAATGTCTTAACCCTTGTGCTATCTTAGATGACCCCACCCTTACATTGACAAAGGTGGATAAAGGTGGAAAGATTTCATGTAATCCATGGACACCAGTGAAGATCACAAATAATTGAAGAAAAAAGGTTTAGCGCACTGTGTAGTGGGTCTAGATGACCCAACTCCCAATGTTGAAGTGCCTAGGATAGCACAAGTGTTAAGGCCCGTTCACACTGGGACGAATTTCGCCGGCGATTTTCGCCGACGTTTAACGCCTCGTGACTAAACAAAGGGTACCAATGGGAGTGTGCACACTGACGCGAAAAAACGCCACGCGTCAAAGCGTCAAAAAAAAACAAACGCCTCGGGTTCGTTTTTTTTTTTTGACGCCTCGCGTCGAAATCTATTCGACCAATGAGAATGGCGCTTTTGCACACGTGTCTGGAGCTTCTGAAGTTACAGTAAAACACAACTTGGGGGCGCTCAAACACAAAACTGCCTTGCTGAGCACACATACCAGCGAAGAAGATAGACGCCGAGTTGCATCTACACTGCCGCGAAGAAATAATGACGGACATTTTAAAATATCCCCGAACCAAGCACCAGTTGGAGCTACTGGTGCTTGAAATATTCATGTTTTCTTTGTATTATTCTGACAAGCGCGTAAATACTTGCTCTCTTCTTCTGAGTGAAAAGCGACTTTAAGAAGCATAAAGTTGCGCAGCGCCACCTTGTGTACAGGAGTATTTCTGTTTACATTAAGCGCCGTCTAATGTCAGGGAAGGAAATTGCATGTTCGCTCGGCTCATCGTCAGCGAAAATCGCCTGGGTGTGAACACAAAAAACGTGGCGAAAAACGCTGGCGAATAACGCCTGGCGAATATTCGTCCCGGTGTGTACGGGCCTTTAATGTGAGCATTTCCCAAGAATCTTTAAACAGAAGTTACACATTTATCTGCTTGTACAGACGGTATTCTGAATTTTGATGCATTCAGAACACACTCTTTATGCCAAATTCATGTACATGTCAACAGTCATGCACTCAAAATATGAAAGAAGCTCGTTTTGCTTCTTAATTAAGGGTGTTTTAAGACTGGAAAAGTCTGTTGGTCCGGACCAACTCTGCTTAATTCGGTTCGAATCGAGTCCTCAAACTTGCTTTTGTTCTGTATTTAAACTGCCGTCTTCCAGACATTTCTGATTCAAACCAAAGCTGGTAAACAAAACCGTGTGACTAAAGATCTCATCAGTTATTAGCCAGGAATTATGGGGGCGGGGCAAAGCAATGAGAGAAAGAATAATGGAAGTCCTCCACTTTGCAATCCTCGTCGGGATAGTTCACTCATTCAGACTTTATATTTTGCTGACCAATTTTAACCGTCTGTATCAAGGTACAACTCTTTTTACTGCTACTTTGGTACGGCGCAGGCATGCTGCAAGTGGTTACTGAGGAGACGCCGGCTATGAAGGAACGCTGATAAGTGTTTAGGACATATACATTGTTGGGAAAAGAGTGAGAAGCAATGTGTCTCACATTGAACGTCGTTTTAATGAGCCTCCATTAATATGACCAAATTTCAATGAGTTGGTCCAATACTTTATTTACATCCTCAGGATGCTACGGTGCCTGTTTTAAGTTTAGTTGTTCTGCTCCGAATCAGACGGAGGAAACTCGGGGCCAACCGGAGCTCAGTCCGATTAGAAACAAACCAAGACCACAGAAAAAAGACGGGTCAGACTGAAAATGGGTCCTGGATTATCGGGGGAAACGAACTCTGGTTCACTTTAAGCAAACCAAATGTGTCCAGTCTGAATACATATTAAGTTTTCCTCTTTTTAATCTATTTGAGTTTCGATTTGAGAAAGCTACTGTAAACAAATGAATTTTTCCATTTTTGAAAATGCAAGAAACCCAGTGAAATGAGAGAGGGGCCCTGTGACACACAGAAAGAAATGAAGAACCCTTGAAAATGTGTTCAAGGCATGTTGGCGGCTCCGTCACAATCCACAAAGTTGTCAGCAGCATTGAGCTACAACCCCAAGTGTTCCGGTGTTCCTCAGGGATCACTGCCGGGATTACTTTCATACATGATCGATTGCAACAGCTTTTATTAAAGCACTCCTGTAACTTGAAAATGTGTTTAAATGCCATATAAAAAATAATTGATGTTTTCGATTATAGAAACAAAGTTCAATCTTAAGAACTGTCCCCTGGTTTCTGCCTCTGGGCCATTATTAGATTCCATAAAACATCTGTTTATGAGCACATGTGGCAGCTCACGGGCCCTGAACATGCTGAAATGGGTTTATACTCACAGATGTAATAGTACTCTCTGCCGGGGCGAAATTCAAAGCCTAAAGAAAACGGAGTGAAGAGCTGGAACTTCTCAGAGAACTTGAGCGGTCCGTTTGGAGACAAAGGCCTGTTGCACTCCCAGCGTTTGAAACCCTTGGCTGTGTGATCACAGGAGCTGTAGCCATCATAGTTCACCATGTAGAGTACGTAGCGTTCGGCCCGATCGTCAGACACTGGGCTGGCGTAATGTGGGCAATACACATCAAGGTAGTCGTTGATGCAGACGTCGATGTGGTAATCGCCCCGGTAAAATCTGCAGGAAGGACAAAACACATGTCAACCCAGGGTGTTCTTATGGTGCTACACACAAATATCCTGCAAAGAAGAACGATTTTTTTTCAATCTAGAAAGACCTCCACAGTAACCATATTCATTGGTCTCCTGGGACTGACAAACAGGTTTATGTAACTTTTAGAAGAATCAGCAAAGGTACACTTTTGGATTTTCTTGGCAACTCAGGATTTTTGTTAACCACGCCCACATTCCTAATATGTCCAAAAATTACAACTTCTATTACCAATTTTTTTCCAAGCAGCTTCTTAGTGATATTTGGGATTAAAATATGTACATGGTACTAAAGGTGAATTTATTTTTGAATATTCAAGATGGGGCCCTCTTCTTGAGGTCAAAGGTCAACAAGACTTCAGTTGTGGTTGTAAACTTAACCTGGCGGTGTGTGTGAAAAATATTGTGAAGATGGACAAATGTTTTCTTTTACCATAATGTGAAAATTGGCAAATTTCACACTTTGCCACAAAATGGCCAACAAGAAGTGGGTTGTGATGCCATCCCATAATAATTTCAAACTTGTTTTGGATATCCCTGACGCATGTGTTTTGAATACGTTAATGGGGTTTGAAATATCTTTTTTGAGCCCTACAAGACAATTCCGGCCCATTCATTTTTTGACGGGTTTGCCCGCTGTGATGTCATCATTATTGGGGGGGCAATCACAATGCTAAAATTTCCTTTTCACAAGGTACTAGGTGCATGTACATTTGGGTGAGTTTTTAAGTTTGCAACGGGAACCAAATTTTCCCTCAAATGCGCAGTAAGAAAAAAAAAAGAATTGCAAAAATTGGTTTTTGTCCTTTTGCAATTGTGTGGTACAGGTTACAAGTGTTTGCACATAAACACTGTCTGAGTAGCTGCTTGCTGTGTGTTATGCTCACACATTGTTGTTTTATGGGACAGTCCATCGGGGAAATGGTTGGATTGTGCAGGACAGCATCCAGTTGCTGATTTGGAGAAATCCCAGAGCTCTGACTGATGGCGAGGCCACAGCCGTGGAAAGTGCTTCCATGTGTGCATGGGAACTGCCGCAAAACTGAGAGAGATGCATCCAGCCACTCTGGTTGTGTTTAGGGGATCTCATCATGTCAGCTTCAATCACCCGGAGACTCAACCAAAGTCCCGTTGCAATCCCCCAATGTTAAAACCTCATGACGCTCGGCCGCCGTCCCCAGTGAGCGATAAATCAACGTAAGTGCTTAGCAGCCATGACTTATGCCCACACTGAAATTAAAGTCCTGAAGCGTTACAGGGCTAATCTCGGTTAGGATGTGCCTCTAGCAGCTTTAATAGGACAACCCCCCCCTCTTGTAAAATGAGATTTTCATTAGCCAAAAATGACAGTTTGATGGAAGAGTCCCCTTCTGGAAATCATGAGTCTGGGTAAAGGAAGCGTGGCTTTGATGAAACACCATTCTCATTCGTTTACAGTAAACTGAGTGGACCGGAGAGCAGATATGTCAGGCGCTCCTTCCCCGGGACATTCACTGGACTCCTACAGAGATAAGGCAGCTTTATGGAGCTGGCTTAAGCTTGGCAGGCCGGCCACAGAGTCACTGTTTGAAGACAGAGATTGAAGTAAAACTGTTCCTTCTCCTGCATTCACACTGATCCTGCCATGGCGACTTCTCCTTTGCCCTTGTCAAAGACGCACGGCTTCTGTCATGGCTGCGAGGACTGACTGCTAATGGGATCACCACAATGACGAAAACCTGTTTGAAAGCGTCTTAAGTTATTTGAAAATACGTCTTAACTCCGCAAATAAAGAATACGATGGGCATTTTGAATTTTTACAGGGAAGTGTTGAATTGTATAAAACCTTTACAATAATATTAAATTTAAGCTTGATTAACCAATACTAAATTGAAATAAGATTGCACCACTATTTACTGTAGACATGTGCAGAGACACAAGGTTAAAGCATTCAGAAAAATGATCACAGTAATTTTATTTGGGGCTTCATGGGGAGATAGGGGTTCAGGTGTGTCTTGCATTTCACTTGAGGCTTGTGCGGCCACCTCCAGGTACGTCATGAAAATAGAATGTACAACTGGTACGTGTATTGCGAAGTATTTGTGAGGATAACATAAGCTACACGTACTTCTGTCGTAGGGGTGATGCTGTCGTCCTTTATGCAGCACTCTAGTTGTAAAGAAGGTGGGCGTTCTGGCCTCTTACTGACTGCGCCAATGCTGCTCGCACGTGGTGTGCATGTGATAAGAAGGTGCCTGTAGTATGCTAACACAAACTACACTCGGATTGTCTCATTTCTTCATTGCTGTCAGTCATCCTGGATGCAAGTGGCACACAAGGATGAAAAGAAAGAAAAACGTATAACGTGCCTGAGTCTCACCTTCTTCACCTTTAACTACCCTTAGGCGTTGTATCCATGTTCGCTTTAACATGATATTCACCGTATGTCCATAGAAAAAAATGTGCTGATTATTTTCACCTTATAGATGTTCGAGCAGTCTAGGATTTTGATATTTTGTGTTGGCCACCTCCGTTCCCCATACAGGTTTGCCCATTTTTCTCCCAAAGGCAGCCCATATCCACCCCATAACCACCCATAAGGGCAGTTGTGAGTAAGGCATAAGAATGGATAGATGAATGGATAGTTCTGTCTGCACCCCCCCGTATTGTCCCTTTCGTTTCCATGCCTTCATAGGAGCTGCTTCTCCTCATTGTTGAGGAGACAAAGCAGTTTTCAGCAGACGTGTTCTTTGCAGCAGCTCTGAGACTGGATCTGTACCAAACCTAGTGCCAAACCTGGTAGCAGACCTTGTACCACAGAACCCAACAAAGTTCAGTTCTCCAGTGAGCCTCACAGCCAGCAATCATTCTCCAGCTTGATGAAAGAATGGGGACAGCAGCTGATGTCCGGCCAGGTGAAGCAGAGACATGGGCAGACACAGCTGTTGCTGCGCAAAAATGAGCGTCATGAGGGAGAGCACAGGACCGCCACGGCATGTCCAGGGTATCAGGTTGTCGTTACACAGGTTGTAAATGTGCTGCAGGATTAGCTGCCATCCCAAAGGGTTCTAAGGAGCAGCTCTGAGCGGATGTGTTTGAGGGTCAAGCAAATCTTTTCTTCTCCGTCTATAGTCTGGGAAAATGTAAAATTCAAAGCCCCTTTATTGTCTCCACGAATTGTTTGCCCCGTGTGACACTAGCTGACTCCAAGCAGGCACAGCATGGCCTCCCTTCAGTTTTCGGAGCAGCTTGCTGATATTATGACTAGCACTGGTCAGCCGGCTCCACAATGTCTCAGTGGGGGGATGCCTTTATTGCCCTGTGTCTTTACTCAGCAGTGAACGTCTGCTTCAGCTTTGTAAGAGTCAAATCTGTCCATCAAAATTTCACAGAGAGGAAGAGCAGAGCTCAGGGGGGATTAGGAAGCTTCTACGTTTATGCAGGAGAAAGGTAAAGACGTCTCTTCCAATAGTCACAACCGACTGATTCTGGCATTCGTAGTAACACATTCCTCTTGTTTCACACGTGAGAGCAGCTTTATCAAGCAAAAAAAAAAAGAAAGTCAGAATAAATCTTAAGTGTCTGATTGGATTTTCCTCAAACTACAAAGCCAAACTTCCTGAAAAACCCAGCGTCTCGTTTGGAGAAGGAATACACTCTCTGACCATGACACAAAAAAACAGGGAAAAAAAACAGCTAGTCCCGCCAGACCAGGGGCGGAGCTACTGGGGGGCAGGCATCTGCCCCTCCTGCAAAAAGCTTTGCCCGTCCACTTGCCACTCTAATTTTTGAGTTAATATTAGAACAAAGATTTTTAAAGAATTCGTCAATACAAGCTTTTTAAGCACTAGTAATAGGACATCATCTAAAATAGCAGCTGGTTTAATATTAATAATAATAATAAAAATAATAAAACACTTTGAAATACTTATTTTTGATTCTTTTATTTGTAATTGCTGTCCACCCTCCTGTTTCCATTTGCCTCCCTACCAAAGACTTCTGCCCCCTTCCCCCCATATAAAATGTTCTTGCTCTGCCACTGTGCCAAACCTTTGACTACATAACATGAATACCTGCAGCTCCTCACATCAACATGTTCCCCAGCAGATAGGTTTTTCCTGCTTTTTCAGATTCAAACTGCAGGCAGTTCTTTTCTTCTCCTAAAACATGGACCTTCCATCATTTTGTCTCTTTGGTCCATGAAAATTCTGGTTTCTAATTGGAGTGAACTGCACGAGAACAGAGAACCTTGTTTTTAGAAGGACCAGGGTTCTCTTGGTTGGTCCAAGTTAGAGTTTAGTGGAGCTTTCACAGCTGCCCAGGCCAGAAGACCAATAAAAGAAACCAATTTTAAATCAAACCAGGACAAAAGCTGGAAAAGACCAACATTAACACCTACATCAGACCAGGACTAATGCTAGACTAGCTCATGACCAAACCTGGAATGGACCAGGACAGAAGTTTTATTTGACCAGAACCTTGCCTGGACTGTAGAGGTTTTTAAGAAGAGGCTCAAGACCTACCTTTTTAATTTGGCTTTTAGTTGATTTTAACTGCTAATTTATTTCATTAGTTTTAGTATAGGCTATTTTATGTATTTAATTTCATTTTAGGCATCTTATTCCCAATTTAATGTTTTTATATATATCTTATGTCTTTAATTTTAGTATCTTAGCTGTGCAAAATGGATGAGAAGCGCTATTTTATAAATAAAGTTTGATTTGATTTGATCAGACTAGGTTGAAAGCTGGATCAGTAATTGACCCGTACTGCAGGTTCTTGGGTCGTAAATAGGATCATAGAGAGATGCGACTGCATTTTAAGGGTATTGCTGGTGTGTCTTGCAGTTCTGTTGAGTCCCATACAGTCACCTCATGAAAATGGAACCTACGATTGCTGCTGTGTGTGTGGTGAGTCTATCTTGAAATATGTGCAAGGATTATGTAAGTTGCACACACTACTGACATACGAGGAAGACTGTCAGTGCCCTTAACCCTTGTGCTATCCAAGACACTTTCACGTTGGGAGTGGGGTCATCTGGACAACACAAGAGAGTGCGCTGGACCTTGTTTCTTCAGAGATTTGTGATCTTCAGTGGTGTCCATGGATTACATGAAATGTCATGGTAGGGCTGACATGTCAATGTCAGGGTGGGGTCATTTTGACCCCACAAGATTGCACAAAGGTTAAGCACTCTAGTCTTCAGTAAGGTGCGAGTTTTGGCTGACTTTGCACAAATGCTGCACGCATGGGTGTGCAAGTAATGTGTACGCACCTGTAAGATGCATTCAAAATGTCCACACAAACTACACTCTGATTGTCTTAGTTGCAGAGTTGTCTACGATCTTAAAAGTTCCTGCAGGTTACCTGCTGGTCCCGTACAGGTTTGCCCATTTTACGCCTGGAGACAGCCTGTATCCACCCATGAGGGCAGTTGAGACTAAAGCATAAATAAAACCAAAACCATACCTGGGTCAGACCTGGTCCAATGCCAAATTAGATCAGATCAAATTTGGATCAGAGCATTACGTTAGCATTAAACAGAGGCATCACAGCAGATCAACTGAATATATCAATACAAATGTGTAGAAATGCAGTCTGGAATGTTTGCCGAAATTATCTGAACTCAAAGAAAAGCATAAAATGCTAAAACAAAACATAGACAAAAAGCCTATCATTTCTTTGATTCTTGTTTTTCTTTGAGTTTGAGTTTTGAGTCTGCTCGTGTCTCCATGCCTGCAGGCATGAATGTAGGCATGTGCATCCCTACAGGTCTGCAGGTGGAGCTGAAAAACTGGCTTTAAATGAGCCCAAAACAGCCCCCTGGGTCACATGACCCGGCAGATCGTCCATCTCTCCTGTGCAGTCTGTGGCTTAGCCTCTTCCAAACATCCCGGCTGCATGGGTGGAGGCGCAATGCAATAAAACACAGTCTGAGGAGCAAAACAGACGTGGCAGATGTTTGCCAGATGGAGGCTGGGATCAGATTTTTGAGTGGCATGAGTAAAATACTAAAACACGTGTCTCCCTGGAGCAGCGGATACACTCGCACACGACAGAACTCACAGTTTCAACTCAGATTCATTCACTGAAAACCTTTGGTAGATGATACAGATCAGTATTTTTCAACCTTTTTTGAGCAACGGTACACCTTTTCCTTGACAAAAATCCTTCTGGCACACCAGCCACCAAAAAAAAACAAAAACAAAAAACAGAGAAACTGTCATCAGTACTGATGTACAGTCTCTCCATGATCTTGCGTGCGTTTTTTGTAATATTTGAGGCTTGAAGAATTTGAAGTTGCAGCTGTTTTTCCTAAAAGTTGCGATGGTTTTCAATAGTAATTTTCATCTAAATTAGGCCGATGGAGACCTTTGTGCTTCTCTGGCTCTGCTTCCATGAGCAGCAGAGGCTGCACTGCAGGGTCTCCCCAGCAGGATGCGAAGGCAGTGATCAGAAAATGTTCGATTCCAGTCATGAAAGTGTCACAGCCTGGAGAGCGTTTGTGTTGGGAGTGATGATGCCTGAATTTCTCGCGGCCGGTTGGAGAGACTAATCAATGAATCAGTGACTGAAGCCTCTAACAAAGCACACAGCCAGGGATAATCCCTCCTTTAGACCCACTTGTTTGCTTTCATCGCCCAATCTGCTGCGTTTTGTGTGACTGTGACCCAGATCAGGTGAAGAGCTGCTTCACACATACTGATGCAGTTTAAGATAACATGAAAAAAAAAGACATTTCTAAATTTTTACTTTATTATTTCCTCAATGTTTAGTTTAATGCGGTCTAACCTCTTCGGGATCTTTTTTTTCTGTCTGCCAAATTCTTTCAGAGTAAAAAAAACCCTGGAACATCATAGAGCTATGAATAAAGGATTTTATTTCCCAACATGCGGGAATGAATAATAGTTCAACTGTCCTCATGATTCCAGAGATTACATTATGTGGGAAAAAGACTTTATAATGGATTCACGTCTTTGCAAAGCAAATAAAATTAGGAAAATATTTGTGGACGGGTTTGCTGTAATCAAGACTTCCAAGCTGTCAAATTATGAGTTTGAAAACAGCTTAAATCAAGTTATTTATGGCAAACATTTAAACAAGCAACCACTCAGTGATTGAAACTCAAACAAATCGTGGAAAAATTGTTGAAAAAATGTTGAGTAATCACGACTTAAGCGCAGCGCTTTTTGTAAAATGAAATCACGATGAAGGAAAAGGACAAACAGAAAGATAAATGATGCAAAAAGTGTAACGAAGGAAGGAAAAATAACCGTGAGGACTGAAGCTGTAAGAAGGCAGGAATGTAATTGTGAAGCGGGGTGTCAGAGAAGAGGAGAGAAAAAAAGGGATGGAGTAAGCATTACACGGGAGAGGACAAACAAAAAACAAGAGAAAGACTGCAGACAAAACAAGATGATGGATGAAAGTAAAGAAGAACCCCTCCGGTTTCATGATCTCTTTTTTCTTTGGGGAGGTTGGGAAAGAAAGTCCTGAGTGTCATCAGAAAGTTACACATAAAATATGACAGACTGACAGTAGAAAAATACTTCCAGACACTGTGACGAAATTTAACTTTGAGAAACTAAGAAAATATCCATTTTCATTTATCAGTGTAACATTCCACAGTCTGATTGGTTAGGTAGACGCAGTATGTTGATGATTGGCTGATCAGTTCAGAGAAGAATTCATATCAAAAGTCTAAAGTTGTAACTTGAATTTGTGTCTGAACATTTCTGATTTCACGTCTAGTAGAAAAAAAAAAACGTGTTTTTGTGCTGTTCTGAGAACTTTACGTTTTTTTTCCTGAAGACCAAAAGTGTGCAGAACATTTTTTACAGCTGTAAACTTTTTTTTTTTTTTTTTTACACATGCTCAAATATCTTTTACAGACAAAAATCTTCTTACATGTGAACAAAAGCACAAAACTACTCTGCACTTGCACATTTGTTTTTACAGGTGCAGAAACTTAGTGCACAGATTCTAAACTAAATCACAAGTGCGGACGAAATTTAACTACCATGTCTGAAAGGAAGAAAAAAACTCACTTTTCTACGTCTGAGTATGTCTTCTTCTCTGGGAACAAATCCAAACAATCAGCTTTTGCTGCAGAAATTTGACAGACGACGATGCAAAACCCAGACTTTTACGGATCCTGGGAGTACCGTTGGGTTCAAATCTACAAATTTAGTCTGAGGCAAAAAAAAGAGCATGCTGAAGACTTTTTTGATATTTTCTACAGGTAATTTCAAAAAGTGCTGAAAGATTATGTGTATTCAATCAGCACAACTCAATACGGGTGAGATTTTAGGATCAAAAAGGATTTTCAGCAAGAGATAACTTATCTAAACGGATGCCTACATGTCCCACAATGCAGCTGCCAAAAGTTTCCCTTTTTTGCCTTCTTTTTTAAAACTACTTATTGCAGGTTCTGTTGAGTTTTTATGAGTTACTTAATGATGAAGGCAGCAGTTTTAAGTGTATCTTTTTTGTGAGTCAAATTTTGCATCTGAATGAAGCTTTTCATTTACAAGACTCAGTGTGTGTGCTCTGAAAAACCTCACCAAGCAGAAGAAATGAGATAAAGTCACTTTTTCAAAGTACTTATCTGCCCTTTGTAGATGTTTTACATCACAAATAAAATATGTGAATGCTTGAGAAAGCACACAGAACCTGCTGGCAGTGGTTCTCCTGTCTGCTGCAAATGAGACAGTTTCATTACTGACGGCCGTTCTGGAGGCACAAAGGTTAAAGCAGCAGGAGCAGCATGGGGTATGTACCAGAAAACACAAACGTACAGTCATATAGCAGCAAACTTGGCTGATTTGACTCAATTTACAGTGATTTTAAATTCAAATCTCTGATTTTACAGTTTTATTTTCTATTTTTTCTTTGAATTTCTCTATTCTGTGAAGCGTTTTGAAGAAACCTGAGTAGGAATTGAGGAATACAAATAAACCTGCTGGGCAGTAAAGTGTGCACGTGCACACTGGTGATTGTGCACGGCATGCCTCTTCCGGCCCCTTAAAGAAAGCACAGCAGGTCCAGCTAAAACGAGCCCCCAAGACACATGAACTGTCTGCAGCTGCTGCAGCAGGATGCAAGCATGGATGCAACATGCACATATGGCAAATGTGCATGCGTATTCCTGATGAGTTGATGACTCTAATGAGCAGGAGGGATTGTCCCGCCTGACAGGCCCCATCTCTGTTAGTGATCTGAGCAAGCATAAGAGGTTCAGTACAGCTCCTTCTTCAGGAACCGAATCCTCATAAGACTCATTTGCTGATGAAACGCAGCATCGTTCCCGTTTGTCCTGATTTCTTCAGGAAAAGTCTGCTTATTTGTTCCACAACTCTGTAAAATGTTGATGCATGCACTATCCTGAAGTCACCTCACCCCTCAGATCCTGACTACAGTTGATCTTCATGCAGAAATATAATTTTTCTGCAAGAAACGCTTTCCTCCAATTTTTGCAAACATCAAATAAATCCACAAAACACATTTTTTCATACTTTTCAAAACTATTCTCAAGTCTTATTTTTACATAGTCCAAAACGATGGGATGTCCTGAACTTACATAAAAGTAAGTGATAATTAAGTAATGTTTCAATAACTTAAAACAAATTCTTTACTCAGTTTGACTCAAACAGGGTATGCAATATTCAGCTATATCTGATTATAGTCAGTGCCAGTCATAGTAAGATGACTAACTACCGTGTTTTATGAGGAGTGAGGCATTCACGATGCTGCAAACTCCTTCTCCGTTTATTGCCGACCTGGTACCTTTAGATGGCAGCAAAAAAGGGGGATCCAGTGTTTGCAGCTGGTTCCAGCTCCTGTATGTGGAGGTCTTAGTGCAACTAAAACATAATATGGCTCTTAATAACAAACTGTCAAAATATATTTTCTAAAATGAGGACACAGAGGTAAAATATTTTTTTAAACAACAGTTCTGCACAATATTAGACCTAGCAGGTGGACAAAAGGTAAGTAAGTGGGTGTATACCAATGTGACGAAGGAGTTAAAAGACACTGAGGCAGGAGGTGCGACTTTTGTCAGTTTTTTAATTTAAACTCATGTTTCTTATTTTCCTACTAAAAACCACTAGAGGGCAATGTAGGTGTGAGTATCAGTCTCTGCTACTGTCTGTAATGCAGAAGAAGCGACGCTCATAGAGAACATAATAAAAAGGTTCTCTAATTTTCTTTTTTTTTCCTCCTGGGACTAATGCGGAGCAGCAAGTCAACAGACTGGGTCACAGACAGAAGCACCACTGAAAGCAGTTGTCATTCAGATGCAGCTCCCAGTAGATGGTGAAGCTCAGCATCAGAATCTCTGAATGATCTCATGAACCCAGATATGGACACATCATGCTTTTGTAGATCTCCTTTAAAATAAATAAACCTGATCGCTCAACATCATCCATCTCTTCCATACATTGTCAAGGAGATATGCAGTCAATGCTTCCAGGTAGTGATGAGGCGAAAAGCTTTTGTCGGTAGCTCCTCCCACACGCGTCAGGAGCGTCTAGAATATGAACATTTTGAAAATGCATCTGGCAATAAATTTGTCGTACTAATTGTGTTTGGTGTGAACAGCGCATTACCCCGAGCTAGGTGGAGTTGTGTCATATTTTTCTCCCAGAAGTGCAACTTGTATGTGATTTTTTTCTTCTTTATTATTATTTTGCTGCTGTAACTTATACTCAAGAGCGACTTATAGTCCACTAAAATACAGTACTCCCTCCCAATAGAAAAAAACAAAACAGAAGCCAGACTCCACTGCAAACTGGTGCTTTATGCTTCCATTCATGATGGTATTTTTGGTAATCTGATTACTTTCCAGTGCAGCAGATTTTCTTCATGTCCCAAAAACTCCTCTTCAATGGAGCCTCTGTGAGAGACTTCATCTGACTGTGACAGCCTCCTTCTAACATATGAAAAATGACTGAGCTGAGGAATTATCTTCCTCCTTTCACACGTGAGTGCTCTGCACGGCTGCATGCACGGGTGCGTGCACGGCTGCAGGCATTGATCTTAGCTTCCACCCCTCAGAGGGTGTGTTTACCCTTGCAGTTTTAGCAGTCGTGTAGAATAGACTGTTTGACTGATTTTCACTCTGCAGAACCCAAACTCTGCCCTCCCTCCCCAGGGAAACCCTAACCCCCGCCCTATCAGTTTACTGGACCCAGGGGAGCTGTGGTCCTGCCCTTCCTGGGTCCAACACATCCACGATCAAGGTAGGAGGGGGGGGGGGGGGGGTAAACTCCGCCTATTCCAGCTGGGAGGTCTGAGCGTGGCTCGGACTGTCTGCACAGTTCAGCACAGAAGCCTCCAGGGGGGTGGCTTTTCACGGGGTGGTTTTCCACGACGAAAACAAAGACGTTCTTGGATCTATTTGTCTGACAGTGGATGCATCAGAATGGAGCAGAGCAGGGAGCTTGTGTCTGCTAGGCATATTTTAACCCTAACTTGAATAAAGACACACTTAGAAAGGCAGATTTAATCTTTATTTTCTTTATATATGTCCTCCATTGTCAGAAAATGTCACAATAACACAAGCTAAAACACCAATAACACCATTTTTATTGGAATAAATTTAAATGTTTTAAAGATTGGAGATACAAGAGATTTTTTGATAAAAGAGTTGCAGATTTACAATCACTTCTGTTGATATTTATTACTATAGAAAATAAACTTTTATTGGAAGTGTCAGCACAAATGAGCTCCACATTTGTTTCACCAATGATTTAAATTAAGAAACAAAAATATAAATTTAGTGAAATTAATCAAACACATTTCAAAAAAGACTTTATGACTTGCTTAAACATATTATCTACTGATGCTTAACACAACCGTTTATGATAAGCAAAAACAGTTTTACTGTAGATGTTATCACCCAATCGCCTCTTTGTTAGAGCCTGGCCACACACAACCAAGAATCCCAGCAGCAACATTTGCAAAAGTGGAAACATCACCATCAGAAAACTAAAAAAAAAACAAAAAACTAGTTTAGGATGTAAGGAATGCTCCCCCTCCCCAGAAAAAACAGCACATGTAACATCATGTAAGGGCTAAACTTAGAAGCCCCATGCGAGTGCCGATCAGTGCCACCTGACCTGCTCAATCAGCCAACCCCCCCTCCAACACAGAGTGCCAGAGTCTCGTCCATCAGCTGGACCCCCCCCCGGCTCTGTGCATGCCACCTTAAGAGGTCCCGCTCACTTCCACATGCTGCCTTAAGAGGGTGGGCTCAGTTTTCCCCACTCCACCTTCAGAAGCATAATTCATATTCACACCTGCTGATGCTCTCCTATGTCAGTGCAGGGGGGCTGGGGGGGGGGGGGGGGGGCAGAGGTACTCTCTGACAGAGCACTGAGGTGGTAATGGTCCATCTTTGGGGACCTCCAGCAGACAACTTTTAATGCATATAAAACAGTTTCCAACTGATGCACAACATAAACAGATCGGGAGGGGCTCGAAACATTATGTGATTCATGAATGGTAAATGGTAAATGGCCTATACTTATATAGCGCCTTTCTTCCTACAAGGACAAAGCGCTTTACAGTCACAGACCCATTCACCCAGTCACATACACATTCACTCACACATTCAGACACTGGTGGCGGCTCCGCTGCCAAGCACAGGCGCCTGCCTACCACCAGAGGCAAGGTGGGGTTCAGTGTCTTGCCCAAGGACACTTCGACTCATGGGCGTGCAAGGCGGGAATCGAACCTGCAACCTTACGATCATGGGTCGACCGCCCTACTGCTGCACCACGGCCGCACCACAGTGAAAACACTGTGACTCTGTCGATCGTCTCCTTGATTCTGTCTCCATCTGAGTGAAACACAAAAAGAAAATCTGACGTTGTTCCGCTTTTGGGGCTAGGAGGCGGACTCGAGTGTCTTTCGGCTGGTGCCACTAGCTGCGTTTTCCTCACACATACACGTAGGGGTGTGACAATAACCACATCACCGCGGTGATTAGATCGTCACCGCACTTTAAAAAACAAACAAACAATAAAGTCTTTTTTTTTTACTTTTTTTTTTTGAAAGTTCTGCATATGGTGCGTGAATGGAACTATAGTAAACACATTCACCTTTGCTGATAATTTATTTTTTCTGCTAGTCCTGTGTTCAGACTTCAAGGGTTTCGGGGGGAAACCTTTTATTACTGTTCTCCTTCACTCCCTGCGCTGCGCCTCTCACTCCCTCTTGCGCTGCTCGCCCTCCCTCTACTCACACAACAGAAGTTTCCGTCTTGTGAGGAAATACGACAAATTTACTGCGTTCTAATTCTAAATTTCCATTGTATTAATTTCCTTTTTTTTTTTTTGTTTTTAACTTGTCCTGTCCAACAGCTGGGCAGACAGATGAGAGCTGAGGGCCTCTTGTGTTGGACATATTTTACTTTAACAAGAGGGGTTATTAATCTTCAGACAAACCAAAGGTATGTCTGAATAAACCCCTTTTGTAATTGAGGCCAAACTTTATTAATTTCAATCATGTCTGAAAATATTTGGTGTTGGACCGGACGGAAAAGGAAAGAGGGGAAGAAGAGAGAGGGACGTTAGAGAGAGGGGGGGTAGGAGGGTGATAATAGGAGGGGAAGGGGGGTAAGACCATGAAGCAGCATAAAGCAACAAGTTTACTGGTTGTTAATCATTATGGTAAGGTTCAAATGTAGTAAAAAAAAAAAAAAAAAAAGGGCGGAGCCTGTCCACACACACACTCAAATGTTATAAACACACCTGTTAGTTGCAAAAATGTCCACCTGTCGACATGTACACAAAACAGATAGTGTTCACACGCATACTTATGCCTTAAAACCAACTAGTGTGAAATATTTCAGTCATTCAATCATGCAAACTGTTAGTGCAAAGGTGAGCTAACACCAGTGCTCAGGTGAGTGTTTATGTTCTTCTAAAATGGATGGTGGAACGTGAAAAGAAGGATTGTATTAATTTCCATTACAAGCTGCGTGCGTTCTTGAGGGCGCGACAAGGCTGGGGGGGGTGGGGGGTGGGGGGGTTATTACTGTTCTCCTTCACTCGGTAACACCAAACATTAACGCGCACTGTTAGAGTGTGATGACTATCACTACATGTTTTGTTTGTGAACTATTTTGTGCAGCGCAACGTTACATGTCTGTATAAACAAAGGCGGAGCCTCCTGCCCCGCGTTCTTCATGGGTGTCAGGCTTCATGGCTACCGGAAAGGTGACAGGGTCTGCATTCTCATTTATTACTGGGCAATATACAATATTCTGGGAAGATGTCTGTACCAGAGAGCACAGGTGAAACTCGCGTGCAGCTAGAATCAATACGCACCCCCAACACACTTGTGCGCGCTCCTTCCCCCTACAAACGCAGTGCGCTGACACACACACACAGTCATTCTACAACACCTATATAGTTAGTTCATTAGTTAGATAGGTAGTAGTTAGTTGTTACTGTTATTTGTTAATAAAGATTACTGCGTTGTAATTGTATTTATTTCTGACGCGGCCACGGGGGGGGCTGCAGTTAACCGAGATGCCGCGCCCCCTGCTGGTTCATCACCACGGTGATCAAAAATCCCACATCGTCACAGCTCTACACACACGCAAAACTTTGGGAAATATGCCAATTTTGTCTACAACAGCAACCTCCTCCAAGCACCAAAACGTTGTGTTGATAAATGCAAGTTTTTCTTTTGTTTAACCCTTGTGCTATTTTAGATGACCCCACCCTTACATTGACGTGTTATTCCTACTTTGACAAAGGTGGAAAGATTTCATGTAATCCATGGACACCAGTGAGGTTCACAAATCATTGAAGAAAAAACGTTCAGAGCACTGTCTCGTGGGTCTAGATGACCCAACTCACAATGTTAAAGTGCCAAGGATAGCACAAGGGTTAAATTGCTGTTTTCATTTGGCAAATTTATTATCGCAAATCCAATTTGCACAGATTCATAGTCAATGGAAATGCAGCTACAGTCAGTGTAACATTAGAGCTGCGTGTCCAGTTGTGTAACATTCCGTATGTCGCTAATTTGTAATGCAAAATAATGCAGCAAAATAAAATTATTTAATCATCCAAAATTTGTATTTTCTAAATCACCTAATAAATGTAAATCCACTCTATATACAACTTTTAGCAATTAGCAATGTTTTCTTAAATCCCGTAATAGAGAGCTGGTCACCGTATGTTATACTTGGTGAGTGAGAACAATCTGTTGCAATAAATTCCCATTCGAAGTAGGACCACCTGTTCAATGTCAGTTCAATGCAGCTGTTATGTTTTGTTGATAACAATAATTTTGTTATTTTTTTGTTGTTTATTGATTTGATGAACTACGAAAAAAGTTAACTCTTTGAAAAAAAAACTGAGGTTTCAGAAATAATGAGTTTCCTTTTTTTATTTTGCTAAAAAGATTTCCCTGGCACATGGGAAATCAGGGTTTGATTCCCAGGGAGCACAATGAGCTTCATCCAGTGTGGGGTCCTTGGGTAAGACCCTTTGTGCTACGGCCTAACTATCTAGCCACACGGGGGCCCAAGTCTTCCTGTGCCGGTCCCCAGCCTGGATGTAATACAGGGTTGTGTCAGGAAGAGAATCTGGTGTAAAAATCTCTGCCAAACCATCTGTGCGAGTCAGGAAAAGCTCATTCGCTGTGGCAATCGCTGAAGGGATATGCGGAAAGGTGAACAAAAAAGGTATTTAAAAAAAGTATCGTTCAGGAATCAATATTGTATCTGGGTGTCGTTGAACGTACCCAGCCCTAGTAAATACAAACAGAATTCCAGAGGGAGTTTGTCTGGAAATGTGTGTGTTTGAGCTTTAGGTTGAGTCATGACAGTTCAATGTTTTAACTAGCTTCAAGTTGTGAAGAAGAAACCTTTTAAAAAAAACTAACCACAAAGGTCAGAAAACCTTTTAAGGTTAGAAACAACTAACATCATGCATGCAGAAAATTAACTTTGTTTCGGACTTTTTCCTTTTTTTTGGAAGAGATCTGTGATCCACAATCAAACCAAAGTATTCATCCAACAGTTCAAAAATGTATAACCCAAAACAGTCTCCAGTGATGGTTTTCTGCAGACTGACAACAGTCACCAATAGTTTTGGTAAAAAGGTTCTTTTGGGTCAACATTTTCACAAACAGGAACTCAGAGAATTCCTCAAAAGGAATAATTCCTAAATTGTCAAACAGGTCTTTGTATGCAAAGGATGTTTGCAGGAACTGCTTTTTTTTGGAGTGGGAGCAGGAATGTTCTTTGATTCAGACAAACTTCAGTGCAGCTCAGGCCAGCCTGATTATCTTTAGATCTATTGTAAAAGTGTCCCAAGCAGTCGTTTAATCATGATTTTGCAGTTTTTAGCCAAAAAACCTGGGGTTGATTTCAAGAACATGATTTTTGCAGTGCGGCAGGAGTTCACTACAAATTCACCTCCACTCATTCCAGAGTGAGCCTGCCTCCACTTCCCATTCTCTATCTGTTTCCAGGCTCGTCAGCTTACAGCCCTTCACTCCCAAACCTAACAGTACTGGTGCAACAAAAATGGCGAGCAATATTGGAGCTATCCAGCAGTACAGTTTTGATTTCCTTAGTATTTTGAGAGAACATGACCTCTAATAATAAACTTGAAAATATCACAAACTTTAAAGAAAGGAGTCAAAAGTTCTGTGAACATTTATAATAGTGCATTCATTGGAATGATGTCCTAACATTTTGTTGACAAAGGACAAACAACAAGTGACAGTATTTGGTGGAAAAGGCAATCGGATACCATCTATGATCTAGCAAACCAATCCAACATGAAAGGTGGGCCAAAAGAAGATTTTAGCTGCTTCCCAACATTAAACTGCGCTCCCCCCCCCCCCCCCCCCCCCCCCCTCAAAACCACACCTTCAGCATGTTTACATGCATCCAAATCCTGTCCATCTCCAGGGAAGACGTGAAGATTTATTTCTATGAAGACTTTTGCAACACCTCTCACACATTTAGCCAACTTTCTCAATCGACCTCTGATCAGCTCTTGTGTGTTCTCTGCCAAGACAGCCCCCCCTCACCTCCACCTCCACCCCCACCACCGCCACCACCACACACACACAGTTGAATTCCGACAAATGTCCCAGATGAAAACCACTTGGATGGGACTGTCAGTTCGAGCAGGGCTTTGCTGCATTTTCTACGCCACAAAGTGGGGGCATATCTGCTGTTTTATGGGATGTAGGTGATCTGAGGGCAGACAGAGCCTCACATTTGCCTGATGGTTTTCATGCTAGGAATGATCTTTTTCTCAGAACCTACACAGTGTTAACACAAAACAGCATGTGGCTGGGTGACATCACTGTTAGAGAGCAGACTGCAGTAATTAGCTCTGGTTTGTGAGCCATGGGCCGCCTCATTTAGCACACCACTGGAACAGTTGTTGCTGAAGTGGAGATCCTACGCTGCTAAACAGACTGCAGCCCGAAACGAGTCTCTTCTCCCGTCTCGCACTGATGGCTGCTGGTAGCACCAGCTCGTCCTTTGACGGATAACTTCACTGCGGCGGATCAGCAGAGCTTTTTAAATAATGGCCCATGGGTCACATCTGACCCAAGAGCAACTTCTGAGCAGTCAAGAGTTCAATCAACCTGAGCACTGCTAATAAACATTTTATACACTTATAAAAATTTAGTTTAGAATTTCCCACACGAGATTAATCCATAAATGCAGCACATTGGGTACCCTGGAATAGCTGAAGGCTCTTTTCTGCAGTTTTATGTGAAAAAAACAAAGATGCAGCTCTGCTTGAACCATTACTTCCACACTAGTAACTTTTACCCAGAATTCAGTAGTCTCTCATGTTTTTACCTCTATTACAAATGCAGGTGTTTTGCAGAGTTTGTATACCTTTAGCCGGACCACGCAAGGCTAAAAAAAAAACCTGGAGTGAGCAACAATGTGGCAAGGATCTATTTTTGAGATTTTATGGGTCGGTCTACATTTCCATCCTAATATTTAACATTCACAGAAATTTATGTTTTGGTGTTGTAGACATTAATTATTTTAGAAAAACAAGACAGAATTAAGTCAAGTAAAACAACAATCCAGCACAGCTGTTGGTAAGGTTCGTTGTATGTTGTTATCCTTTTAGTACATACATTTGTTGTGTTCTTTTAGGTCAACATACTAAAATAAAAAGTTGTTAAAGAAAGCTAAAGATCTCTAAGATTAAAGAGAAACTGATCATGCTATACTCTGTGGCCGTCTCATTTCAGCGTGATTGTATTTTCAGAGTATAAGTCGCTGTTTTAGCATAGTTTGGCCATGTGTGTGATTTATGCTCAGGTGCGACTTATATGTGATTTAAAAAAAAATTGGCTGATCTGTTCAGTATTTTCACACTAACAACAGCTAGAAGGCATGTAGGATGTGGCTGGGATTACTATGGATGGATTTTTCTTTTTTGGCTAAAAACAGCATAATTATAATCAACAGACCTCTGGTAATGCTTTCACAATAGATCAAAAGATGATGGGAGTGGGTCTCCTAAAGTGCATCTCTGACGAAATATTGAATCTCTTGACTGCTCATAAGAAGCCTACAAGCTTTAAGACTTCTATGAGCAAAAAAAAACAGAGCAAAACAAATTGGTGTCTTCAAAATTAAGTTAGAGTTTCTAAAATCAACAAAACTTGCTTAATAGTACAGATTTTTCAATGATTGGTTTGCTCAGGAATCAGTAAAAAACTCTGTGTTAAAACGGTTCAAACTGTTTCAGGCTACATTAAATGAATCAAATGTCAAGATGTCATGTAAGCACCTTGATCAGGACATTAAAGACCTACTCCAATCATCTTTTGATCTGTTTCAAAAGTATTCCCAGTGGTCTTTTAATTACGATTAAGCCAAAATCAATGAACCTGAGTGAGATTTGCAAATGAATTTTAACTGAGCTTTACAGGTTTGGACCACGAGGTACACCTCAGAGTAACCTGATCAGAACAGAAATCAAACAAGAGACTTTCAGTTGGGAGTGTCGGGGTGGAGGGTTGGATAAATATACTCCCCTCCACTGAATGATTGGCATTCTTAGCCCTCATCTACCCCCTGGGGAGAAAGAGAGCAGGGCAGTGCTGGGCTGCCATCTTAACCCTTCCTCCCTGCTCATTTTACACCGCCATCTCTGTCTTGATCTTTCCGACTGCTCGTCTTTCACTGCAGCTCAGAGATACAGTCTTGACCCCCATGTCTAATCTTTTTAATGTGACCCCCTAACTCTGTCTGTCCCCACCGTCCTTTCCACGCTATTAGCAGCTCGCCCTCTCCCGTCCTACATGGCGTGTAACCACCATTAGCTCTATAGTGGAAAGAGCAGCGTCGTCATTCAGGCCATCATTTTCATCCATAACCATTAGGATCTTTGTAAAAAGACTGACCATTTATACTCTGCTCTGAAATAATGGCCCGGAGGCACATGCAGCAGCAGCAACACACGCTGCCATTACTTTTTATGACTTTCGGTTCCTAATGCGCCTCCTTCCTGCCCTTCAGCATCTCGGAGGAGTGTTAGTGCTGGGAGACACTATCCGGCTATCAAAACAGCCACAGGTTTGATTTCATCACCAATTACCAGGGCTCTAAGAGGACTTTTAAGTCAATCAATGCTGCTGTTTTTTTAAGGAGGGGCTGCAACTCAATCAACTTGTATCCTGTTTCAGAGGAGCCATCCCATGGCCTGGAAACGTTGACCTCTCATGGTCAGAGTTCAACTACAAACTTTCAACCAGTGAAGAAAACTTGCTTCTTATTGGTTTTCCTGATAACATTCAATACTTGGTGCATTTTTGGTGATTCTCAGCAGATAAAACAGTTAGGTCTTGAGAAGAATCCCTGTGGAAGTAGACTTTACCTACTTAAGTTAACTGTTTAATCTGACAATCTTCCTTGCATTTTTTTTTTCAAACATTTATATTTATTGAAAAATAACAAAAAACTGATTCACAGATTTTTCCTGTTATTAAAAACACAAGTGTAACTAAATTCTGATAAATATATTAATAGTCATAAGCCATATAGCATATGTAATGTGGGCTTTTTCCATCTGGGTTGCTATGATTCGGAAACTTAGATTGATACAAATGCTTCCTTCCCTCACGAGAAGATCTTATTGCATCACTGATTGGATAAACGGCATCCTGGTGTTTGCACTTCCATCTAATTGGTGGTTTTCTCTTTGTGTTTCATGGTTATTGGGTCTTCCTGTGCTGTGAGAGGTGGATCTTTTTGTTTGTCTGATCAATAGACTCTGGTGCCTGCAATATCTTGGTTAATTATAACAAAGCCAGTTCTTTGTTCAGCTGTGTCATTGTCAAGGTATCTGAATGTAAGGCAAGCACTTACAGAAAGACAGATTTTAGGTATTCATGCAACTTTAAGGCAAAAATCCATACATCCTGAGACATTCATGGTCTCATTAAAACTTTTTTTTACAGCCATAATAATAAATATGAGACTAATTACACAAGGGCTGAGTATCAACAAAAAAATTCCAGAATCGTTTCGATTAATTTAAAAAAAGCCTGGATTGATTCGATACATGTTTTTTTTTTTATTCTTTTTTAAAATCCATTCTATTCAATTGGATTTAATCTTGAATTTACAGGGTTTATACATTTAGACATATATGTATAAAAATTACAATAATAATCTAGATATGTTTTGGAGATATTCATATTAATCTGACAAAAGATTAATATGCTTAGGAGATTAAAAAAATCCAACAAAAATGTGCAGATCATTATGATCTGCCTCACCTGGAAGGTGTTTCAGTTTGTCCAATAGGTGGTTATTGCATTACACTTGCACAACGGTGATTTAGACCACAAATGGTTACATTGAAAAAAATGTTTCCTTAAAAGAGTTTGGAAAATTCATGCCTGTGAGTATTTAAATATGTTCATTCAGCCAGCAACATATCTTTATGTTGACCGAGCGTTAGCATTAGCCATCCTATGGGAAATTCCATTATATGTTAGCATCAAGCTAATGGACTTTGGCACCGCAAAAGGAAAGGCATAAAAGATTTATCTCTACTTTTATGGATCGATTATTGATCTATTAAGCTTGCACTGATTCAGACTGATAAATCGATTTTATCAACCCAGCCCTACATTACACCCCTTTTTTTTAGGTTTATGAAGAATTCAAGACAAAAACTTTTTTCTGTTAAATGTATATTTTAAAAGGAAAGATCCCACCAACAATTAAAACCTAAAGTGGAGGGCCTAAAGTGGAGAAAGTGGGACACTTGTGTGACAGGTTGGACACAAAAGAGGAAGAGGTAGATCTGTACAGGTGAGACAGAGACACAGAGATGGAAGGACGATGAAGGTTCCACAAGAGGGATGGAAAGATTGAAGGAGAACTTTGAAGAACTAGTGAATGAAGAGAATGTTAGAGAGCACAGAGGAGACGAGGTAGATGCAGAGCAGGAAGTAGCAAAGATCAGTGAGGGCATTGAAGAGGATGAAGAGTAGAAAAGCAGTTGTTCCTAACAACATCCCTGTGGAGGTATGGAAGAGTTTATGAGAGGATGTCTGAGAAAAGCTCTAGTAGCTCTAGATTTAAATAGAAGGTAGGCATGTAGAGTTGTAGAAACAACAGAATAACAAAGCTGATTAGTCACACAATGAAGTTATGGTAAAGAATAGTGGACGCTTAGAGAACAACAGTTTGGATTCATGCAGATGAAGAGAACCACAGATGCAACATTTGCTTTAAGGATGTTCCTGGAGAAGAACAGAGAAGGTCAGAAGAATCTGTGTTGTGTATTTGTAGATCTAGACAAAGTTTATGACAGGAGAGGGAGGTGCTGTGGTATCCAGCAGCAGGAAATTGTATCTGTATGCTAATGACAGGGACCCAAGAGGAATAGTGAGGTTACAGGGAGCAGAGGTGAAGAAGGCAGAGGGCTTAAGGTACTAGGGGTTAAAGGTTAAGGTTGGGGTTTCTGAGGTTGGAATTAACTTGTAAATATATAAAACTGCAAAAAAAAAAAGAAAAATAAGAAGCATAATTGTGACAGATCATTATTTGGCAGAGACAACACAAAAAGGAAGTGCTGTAAAGAGAGACAGGGAACAGAAAACCTCTGGAAAAACAATCAAGCAAAGAATTCAGAGATGGGCTGTTGTAACTTTGGACAAACATCATCAACTTTTCCAGGTTAACTTATGAATGGGAACCACTTCCAAACCACAGAGGTTTAAGCACTGTATGTCCACTGATTGTCTGATGCTGATGGAGACACAGAGTTGAGACATGTGTGAGTCCCTTTCCAGGTCTGCTTTTTTTTGTTTGCAGACATATTTGGAAATCCCCCTTCATTCAAACTAATATCATTTTCTTTTTCAGCAGCTTGCTCCTGTTGGAGAATGTGTACTGCAGGCAGACCCACTGACTACATGTTATTTTACAGCAACACTACATCCTTAGCCATTAACCCAATACCACCAAAGCTAAAATTGTGCCTAAGAAACAGTTAAGATGCAGACATGCTATCTGCTAAATTAGCATAGTGCCTCAGTGGCAGAACTACAGTCTGTACTTTTAGTTCTGACATTATAATATTAGACTTCGGAATAAAACACTCAGAAATAGGACTGCACAATGTAAGGAAAACATGATGAGTAATATTAGTGATCAATTTTCCATGAACAGCAAAACAATAACAACTAAAGCTACTTTCAGACCCATCTCAGCAACCAGAGTTTAAGCGACCACTTCCAATGACAAGTCTATCAAAACGTGCATTTATGCTCACTTCAGGCTGCAAAACTAATGCAGAGCTATGCAAGTCTTTACGGTTGTTTTCAGATTTTAGTTACACAACACACAACCATTGCACGTGTGTTCCAAAAGTTAAACTAGGTTGAACTTTGATCAGACAGGGATTCGGATTTGGTAGTAACATTTCAATGGTGTTTCTTTTAATGAGTAGAAGTGCAAGCGCATGATCATGAAGGAGAAATTGATACTTGCGGCTTGTGCCCGGCTGGAATTATATGACACCAAGTTTATATATCGGATCTGTGAAAGATAAAGCTTGGAGCAAGAGATTTGCACCACTTTCGACATTTTACACCAAGCCTCTTCCAACTGTAGGTGGCGGACATGCACAAGTAAACAGCAGGAAAAGAAGGAGAAGCCCCTTCCTGTTTGTCCAGTGTGAACACCACGAGCTAAACGCCTGTCTAGAACCCCCATTTAGATCGTTTAAGAACGTGCCTCACATGCCCGGTGTGAAAGTAGCATATTATATAATTTCCATTTCACTGCAACAGTTGCATTTAAATAAAAGTCAACATAAAATTATACTCCAAATGACCCTCGTCTACATAGGAGGCGGGCATCTAACATAAAAGGCCTCAATATAGGTCTACAATGTGAAGGGCTCCCTCCATTTCATTGGTGAAATGTGTGAAAAGCTCTTTTTGATTTGATAAATACTTGAGATAGCTTTAGCATTTACGCAAACATTTAAAGTAACTATTTAGCACAGTAGATGCCACCTTTTGCTACATTGCAATAACAATAAATTTGCAATGCTTTTGTGCAGTTCTCCTCACAGGACATGAGGCTTTTGCAGTTCGTGGCATTAACCAATCTTTAGGTGAAGCACATGCACCATGAGGTGAAAAGAAGCAAACATAAGAATGGAAGGAAAATCCTGAATAAAAGAAATACTGGCTCAAATTAATTTTTTTCGATCTAAAAATGTCTCAAAAAAGAGGGATACAGAGTTCATTTTGAACTTTCTGTTCTTGGTTGTCACTCAAAACGCCTAAATTTATGCTCCAAAGCATTGGAACATGAAAGAGCTTTTCAAAATATATAAATTTTAAGCTACTGGTAAGCTTTTGTTTGAGTCCCTACCACACATCTACAGATGAAAGTCAAAGTTTAAAATCTATCCAAGCAGTATCCGTCAGCATGCAAACACACACATGTGCGCTTGCTGTTAACGCACGCAGAGAACACTTCACAAGCTCAACACTACCCAGATAGTGTTTACTGTCTGAACAACGGCCAATTACACGGCGGCTTTCAGCAGCTAAACTATAGTCCCCATAATCACACAGACCAAACATTTGGACGTATGTTCTGTTATTCTGCACCGTTCTGTTTGGGTTCAATTAGACAAAATCAAAGTCATGAGAATTACTCACTGTGGAAATAAATACACTGTTAAAAGTATTTCTCAGCGAAGACTTAACTGCTCAACATTCTGAACTCTGTCAGCGCTGTCATTCCTCAAATCTAATCATTCTGCATCACGGTGTTTGAGAGGCGCTGATGAAAGCAGGCCAACCCTGTAAGGGACTGAAGCACTGTCTGGCTGTCTGTTTCAGTGTGTAGAATATTTGTTATCCATATTCTGGAGACCTTTCCTAAACAACTCCTCTTTTAATTTGCCTTCCATGAGTTGTTTTTTCGTAGCAATCATCACCAATGTCATCATTCTGTCATTTTTGCACAAAACTACAATGAAATGAAGCTTTCTACGCAGAATAAACGTATTCATTTTTCACCCTACATGTTCCCCAAAAACCCAAATGAGAAAGCGGTCCAATAACTGGAGTGGAGTAGCAATTGGCTTTCACTTTAATTTCTTACAGACTAACTGAAGGTCTAGTCTTCCCGTTACTCTTTTGAAGTTTGGAAATGCTGTTTGGGTCGATCCACATGGGAAGTCCAGGAGTCATTTCACACATTTAACCTGTCCAGTCGCTAAGCCAGGTCACCACAGTTAAGAGGTCTCAGTTTAACACCTACAGGTCATGGGGTGCATCCCCACCCTGTCATTAGGCGCGAGCCAAGTCTACAGCAGAATGTAATCTGAGTCCAGCCCTGCAGGCCGTTAATCCACCTCAACAAAGCCTTTTTACAGCTCTGACAACCTGAGTGATCATCGTTCAGGTAAACCAAACTGACACGGATCACACAGGTGTGTTTGAGTTGGTGTGTGAGCTGACATTGAAACACATCGGAGGAGGACTGTGGCCCCAAAGCCTCTGTGGTTCCATGTTTGTAGAGGTTGTGTATTCGTAGCAGCAGGACCATGGCGACTCTTGTCAGCAGGTAAATTTAAAGACCCACTCCTGTGAAAATTGTATTTTTTGTGTTTTTAACATGTTATTGTAGCATTTTTCTCATGATGGAGAAGGTACTGTATATAAAAGAATTTAGGATTAAAACTGCATTTCTTATTTTTTCTTTATTCCAATTGGGATGAATCAAGAACAGATAAGAAAATGTTGTTTGGAAAAGCTGTCTTTTATAATCCAGTATGTGAAATGCCCAAAAAAAAGGCTCGGATTCAGACTGGTAAAATAATTGTGAACGTTGGCCAATGGGAAATCTGGAGCAGTAAAGATACATTCTCTAATAGGGTTCAACAATCCACCTGTCTGCAACTGGTCTAAAACTGCAGCTCACTGAACTACACAAACACACTTAGACTCACATACGCAGAGACACACACTCACACACATTTTCTCAAACACATACTTGCAGTGTTTGCTGCATTCCTGTGTGCCCTCTGGCTCTTGTCCCACCACACTTGTCACTGAACAGTGCAGGCCCTGCAGTGTTTGCTGCTTGGGCTGAAGAGGCTTTTATGGCCCTCTTAGCATGCAGATGGTGTCAGGTGACAAAACTCCAGGACTCCAGGACGCAGATTGGGGCCCGTGGCTGCTGCAGCCTCAGAACTTAAGAGCTGGTTTCTAAAACGAGAGTCCAACCTCAGGGATTTCCTCCCTTAGTCTGGAGCAGACAAGCAATGCTCAACATATACCTCAGCTGATAAGTAGAGCAAACTTTACATTTAATTCTGCTCTGGTTTTTAATTCACCATCCAAAAAACCTCATTTTTAAAAAACACAATCAGATCTGTCCCCCTACGACAGAGTATTAGGGCCACCACAAAAATAAATAAATACATAAGAATAAAGTTTAAAATTTACTCAAATAAAGGCGTAACATTCTAAACAAAAAAACAAAAACAAAAAACAATTGATAAGAATAAAGTCAGAAAGTTATGAGAAAAAAGTGAAAAAGTCACTTATAATATAATAATATTATAATTTCACAGGTTATAAACTGAGAATTTAGAAGACGCAGGTCCTAACTTTACAAGGCAAAAGGCTGTACACAAAGAAAACGGCAACAAAAACCAAACAAAGAATCAATAAAGTGTTTCATTATTACACCACTAATATTATTTTCAAAAAAGCAAAAAAGACTTTTGCCCCATCATTTTCCACATTTATTCTCCTAAAGCTACAACATATTTCTCATATTTTTACCACTTTATTCTAATAAAATTACAACTTATTTGTCATACTATTACGACTTTATTCTCATACATTTATTTAGATAGATAGATGGATGATGACTTTATTAATCCCACAATGGGGAAATTTCATATATCTGTGGCAGCAAAAAACGACATTCAGAAATAATCTATATAACATCAAAAAAGGACATAAAAAATGACATTCATACTAAATTATTAAGAATATTAAATTATTAAAAATAAAAAAAATATAAAAAAAAATTATTAATTCATTTTAATGGTGGACCATATATTCCACCCTCTGTGGATTACTTACACATTTCATAAATTGAAAATAGTTGTTTTAGACTTTTGACATAAGTTAAAAAATTAAATAAACAAAAAAATCCTTCAAAAACAAAAATCACTTCAAGCTAAATGGAGCAGTAAGTGGCTGCAGACACAGTGAGGATTTATTTGTTTACAAGGGTCTTAATTGAAAGAAACAGCGATCAATCATTTTAGCTTAGCAGCAGATGTTAGACATTTTTCAGAAATGACAGGAATGGAAAGCCTCTCGTGCGCCTCAGTCATGGCCGCCTCAGCTGTCTCTTATATACTTTCTACCATTCAGTCAAGCTTCACACAGATTCATAGTGCCAGGTCATAACGGTGTTATGCTTCTCATTCAGTGTGCTTTTTCAGTCATGTCAAGTTATGAAGCTGACCTTCGCAGTCTTCCTCACCACGCTTTGCTCTGCCGTGATCCTGACCCTCACCTGTTCCATAGTGTGTTGCCATGCTGTCATCCTGACACCACTGTCCGTCTCAACCTACTGTTGCCATGTTTAAGTTCCTGACCATTGCCTGTCTCCAACTTTGAGTCGCGCCTCATGGATCCACTTCTTCTGGACTACAAACGTCAAGGTGTTCCAACCTCCTGAGGCATATCAGGACCTCTCCTCACCTTTTGGAAGTTCCCAAGCGCCTCACCCTCTATAACCAATGTAAATCTTTCAACAGAGGAGCATTACAGCCCCCTGTGTCTCTACTCTTTACAATTGAAGACTGTGCACTCTACCCACTTTGATTGTCTTTCTGTGCCATCTATCTGGTTTATCACATCTTTATTACACCTTATTGACCTTATCAAAGCACAACCTGACTTATTTTTAACTTCAAACGTTCAAACCTCTTCAGCTTTTATTATGGTTTTAAACTGCCTCTTCTCTGAGACAATCCCATAGACTCAGCTAGAATAGCCAGGAGTGTTGATAGATGCCCTCTATTCATCTAGTTTGGTTTGCTTTCACACCTGATGTTTCAGAAGAGAACCAGCGACTGAAATGGACCAACCTTACCCCGTTTATCAAGCAGACATTTTAAAGCTTTTTCATGATTCCTGTTTCTTCAGAGTCACACTGTCTTTTTTCTTCCTCCTAAAACATGGAGCTTACAACATTTCCTCCCTTTGGTTCTCTTTTCCCTTTTGCCCATGGAAAGAAAGTCTGTCTACATTTACACTGACGTGAACCAAATCAAAGCTCCTTGTTCTCAAGAAGATCTGGGTTCTCTTGTTTGGTCCAATTGACAGACATAAATACACTAGATGGATCATCTCTGATGTCATCCACAGCAAAAATGAATCCTGACGCGGTGACACACATGTGTTGACCAGAGTTTACTTCACCTACCTCAACAAGGCTCTGTAGTCACTGAACTACAGTCTTTCCTTGAAGATTCCTGTGTGATCTGATTGTGGGTCAGTGAAGCTGTTTTTCCACAGCATTCATTAATACATGAATTGTTCTGAAGAACACAGCACGTATGATTAAAACAGGGGAGCTGTAATATTAACAAGAGGAAAAACTTTTTCCAAGACACTTTTTCCAAGATTTCCTTGCTCTGTGTTTGTCTTGATATAGAGGAATTTCCTTGAATAACTTTTCTCCTCCGTGTTCCCTTGGTGCAATGATCGTGCTCTAGCGAGGACAGCTCCCACTCGTACACACACATGCATCTCTAGGCCGTTCTGCTTCTCATTACCACTGGATTGCAGCTCAGAGATTCATTCCCCGAAAGGCCTGCTCACTGATCCCACCACATTTGCATGTGCACTCACCATTAAAGCAATGAAGCAGCAAATGAGGATTCATGCAGTCAGCGAGCACATGGTCCTTCTGTGCCACCCACTGTGCTCCGTCACTCATGAAGGAAATACTAGTGGGCTCCGCTGGCTGTGGGCCCCATAACTGAAGAACTCTCTGCCGTGCTGTAAACGGCTGTCGGGGGATGTAGTTCAGGGACTGCACATCACAGATTCGGGACCAATGTGGCCACAGGTGTGCACAGAAGCAAAGATAAGTAGATATTAATTAAATGCAGCCTTGGTGCAGAGGTAGAGTGGTCGACCCCCGATTAGGGTGTTGAAGTGTCCTTCGGCAGGACACTGAACCCCACGTTGCTCCTGGGGGTTACAGGTTGGTGTACAGCAGAGGAGCCGTCATCAGTGTGTGCATGTGAGAGCATGGGTGAATGTCACTGTGACTGTAAAGCGCTTTGTGTCTTCATGGAAGGTAGAAAAGTGCTAAATAAGTATATGCATAAACTGCAGAGGTTGTAGAGGTGGTCCTAAGCAAAGTTGAGTGGATTCTGGGGCTGTAAGGATTTGCTGTGATTGTTAAATGATCACAAGCTACAATGTTAGTACTGCCCTTTGACGTTTTGTTCTTTTGTGGTTGAAATGGGTGGGTCAGCTTCCTTGCTGCTGATTGGTGCATCTTTTTAACAAGCTCTACATCTACCTAGCTCCAGCCTCCAGCCTTCACTTCCCTTTGTCTAAGTTAGTTATTGTTGGCCTATGCAAGGGACCTGCTTTGTTCTACTTTTGTGTTAGGGGTTCAACTTTTGTCAGACAGAACGTCAGTGTGACTATGCTAGCTTACTGCAGGCCTGATAGCATATTTCTGTTCTGATCGTCTGGTCTGAATGGGTCCTAATTGCTTCTCTAAAGGGAAAAATACTGCTCCGCACCAAGGCCAGATCATTTGACTTGTATGTTCATGTCACGACCTGCACAGACTTTAAAAAAAGGGCACATTTTTCTCCATCTCTAATGGGTACAGTTTCTGAACTTGCTCCCCTTGAAAAGAACAAAAACTTATTTTTAATCATTTAAAAAAACATCTTTCATAGAGGCAGGCCTGCTGTGTTTCTAAGGCAACCCAAAGAGAATCAAACAAACACTGGTGGACCATTTGGTTTATTAGTCACCAGAACGTCTGTCTGCTGACTAGAGGGAACCTGTCACATAAAATCTTTTTGTTTTCCAGAAGAAAACCAAGAATAAGAGATCTTAAAACAAACTTTTACAGGAATTGTCTGTAGACAGAGACAGTTTGCACATAATTGCTCCCTGTACTCACATCCCTCCCTCACTGAATGAGTCTGTATTGACTATTTCCTTCACAATTTAGATGTTGGATCTGCTCTTACAGAAAAGAAATGAAAGTCAAATATTCTAAAAATAGCAGAAAGAGTCCATGTGTTACAAATCCAAACCCAAAAATGAGCCTTGCAGCCATATGTCATGGAGGGAATAAACAGGTAAAGACCATTGACTGCGACATCATCCATAGAAAATGACTTGCCCGAGGTTCCAACTACATGAAGTTAATTCAGTCGCCATTTTTTTCAAGTCTGGACGGCGACATGTTGGAGCCAGACATTATCAGAAGGCAGTGATTGGTCTGAGTTGGTCTGAGTCATGGTTTCTATGGAACCCCTTCTCGCCGATTAAGAGTGAGCTTGATGGAAGGCCCCGCCCTACCACTTAAAAGCGGGCGCAGGAAAATCTGTCAATCAAATGTTTTGAATGTTGGATGATACTTTTATTGAAGCGCCTGATTGGTCAAATTATAACTTGAATAACTTGAACTATAAAAACAAATGAATAAAAGAGGATTATCAAGAACATTTTAACAAAAGGTATCAGAACAAGAACAGTAATTCTGAAAAAAATAATAACTGAGTAACAGCTGTTTATTTCTCAATAGAAGTCTATGCGATTTTGGCTCCTTGGAGCCAGCGGGTACTTCCTGTTTAGACTGCAAGAGCGAAGGGGTCACTCAGTCCAGTTCTCATTTACAGTCAACGTTAAAGACCGTTATAGGTGCAGGGAAAAATCAGTCTGACAGGAGAACAAAAACAAAACAATTTGTTGTTGTCATTTCGGAACAACCCTTCAGGAGTCGTCACAGAGAATCAGCTTTCACTGATTTGAACAGCAGAGAGTTTTTACACCGGATGCCCTTCCTGACATAACCCTGTATTTTCAGGGCACAGGGAGACCCAGATAGGCAGCAATGCAAAGGGGAAGAGTCTTGCCTAAAGACCCACGCTGAATTCTTTTGTTAGCTCATTGCGCCCCTGCTGCACACTAGTCCTACACCAAGGAAACTGAGCTATTCAGTCACAAATCCAAAACAATTTAATAACAAAAAATCACCACTAAAAGTGGGAAGAAAAGCCAAAACAGACAAACTAGAAGCAGAACACAGAATTAGAAATTATATTATCAATGGTATGGTGTTTGCCACTAGCACAAACAACAGGGGGGGGCAGCCAAAACGCACGAGCAGTGAAGGCTGTTCCAAGGTGCTCCTTAAATACAAGATTTGCAATAGTTAAGTGCAGACAGCTGTGTGCTGCTCTATGTAGAACCACAGGTGGAACAGCCACAGCCAGTCTGCACAGGAAACTAAACAGACAAAACCCAACAAAAGAAAAAATCATTAAGAATGTGCCACTTTATGTTCAGATCAATGTTGTAAACCTCCCCTTTTGAATGCTGGTGGAGATGGGAGGCCCTTGACCAGGGCTCTAATCCCAAAGGGTTTAAGAAAGGTGTCATGTAGAAAGGGAATCTGTCAGCACCCAGAGACACCCTCTGTTCTTCCATCCCAGTCACACAGCATTCCTGAATTCTTTAGATAAAACGCTGAGCATGGAAGATGAGAAGGAGTAGCTGCAGCCTCCGGCCTCCCAGATAAACATATCTGCCGTCATCACGTGTAGACACAGCCTATTTGTTCCTCATCTGCTCCCCTAATCCTGGCCTGAGAGCTCCAGGTGAGCTGTGCAGGACCAGTGACAGAGAGATGGAGGACAGGATACGCTCACTTCACAAAAGAAAAGTTGTTGGCAAATAATTTGTCCTCTAGTTGTAAAGGAATCTCCCCTTCTAAAAGCTGGACAAGCCTCTGACTGACACTTCACTGTTCAGTTAGGATGTTTGAGGAGGATGTGTCCATCCTGCTGATGGAGGCAGTCTGCTCTGTGTGTTTACTACAAGGTGGAAGTAGAAACACAGATATATTTTTTGTCTCAAATCAGGCATGAGTATTTTCTTTGAAATTTCATCTATGGATTAATTGCAGAGTTTAGGAACTTCAAGCTTCTGCCAAAAGTAAAGTCTCAGCCAAATGACAAAGCAAAACTATGCATCTAAACCCCCCGGTGCTCATTCCTGTGGACTCCCCTGCATGTGGGGCAGTATACTGGATAATTTGGTGTCAAACTGAAGTGTGTAACAGATGAGACTCTTCATTGTCAGACTTGAGTACAGAATCCCAGCAGTTCTAGCAGGCTGCTTTTACTTGGGTTTCAACCCTGCTTCATCCTGCAGACTGTCAGCTGCTGCTCTGTCTTGACTGAACACGTGTTTTATTGGCGAGCAGTGATCTGTCTGGATTATTTAAAGCAGAGACTAAAGAGGAGGACGACTGCAGGTGAGCAGACCCGAGCTTGGAGACATGAGGTTCTGAAAAACCAAGAGACAAACTCTGAAGCTGGATCAGACTAGCTCCATGACTTTGTTATATTTCATCCCTGGGATGTTCTCTGACCTCCTTCTGTGTCCTGAACCCAGCAGGCAGATGTGCAAGTGCAGAGAGACCAGATTCTCTTCTTTACTACTTAAAATACTGGCTTCCTAAATGTCAGAATTATTTCAACATTAACAAAAGAAGATGGTGGCAGCATCACCTGTCTCTGCAGCGTCACTCAGATGTTCCACCATTCATCCTGCACCCGTTCCTCCTCTGGTTCTCCACTCAGACAGAATACAGTTCCAGAACTTGACTTTTCAGGGAACAAAGAGGCGCAAAAAAAGGAATGGCACTAAGAAAGAGGCCAGCCAGCAACTTGACTCTGTTCTCATGGAATTGCTGTATTTAATTAATATTCACACACAGTTTTATTGGACTAAAAAGACTTATTTGTGTCGACCTTTTTTTCCACCCAGAAATGCTACTTTTGCTGCAAACATCTGAAGAAAAGCAGATGGAGATGAAAGTTTGCCATCAGCAGCCCCCCCTGCAGTAAACACGAGGTGCAGCTGGAGCAGAAAGCAGGATGCTGTCTAATACTTTACAGAATTGCTTTCCGGGAGCAAGGACTAACAGGCAAAAGGAGGTGTGTGGTCCTGCATAGCCTTTTTATTGGCAGAGCAGGGCACCGTAGGGTGCTGGTGGGGCTGGAGGTGCATTCCCGCCTGGAACACCAATGCTAAAAATGTACATCGGCATGGAACCGTGAGGTACTTCGCAAAAAAAGCCCTAAATTGCACAAGAGAACAAAAGAGAGGAAGGAGAACATGCCTGCTGTTGATAAATGGGCTCTGAGTTATTCCCCTCATTCTGTTTTTGTGAATATGGGTCTCTTATCCCACATAATCCCTTCCCCAAACAGCCAAGGAAGTCCTGACACACAGCCAGATTGCAAGGCTCAGCTCTGCCCGTCAGGGATTTACTTCCCAAATAACGTGTCGACACACAGAGGCACCCTCACACAAGGATAAATTGAAGCAGTAAATTTATAGCCGTCATATAATAACGCTTTGCAATGCTGAAACCTCCAAATATAAGATTACAATCTTTTTTTGGGTCCTTCCTTAGAGGGATCTAAAAACATTTTTATGTTAAGATGGTTCAAAAACAGCACACTTCCATCATTCCAAAGCTTCTAGAATGAAAAGTTTTTGCAGTTTTCATAACTAAAACTTTGCAGTGACTCTTTATGATTTAACAGAATAAAATTTTTGTTTTAATTAGAAGAAGTTCACTTCAATGCAAACAACACTCAATGCCAAATCTGTCAAATTTGTACAAATCTGTACTCTAAAAAATGTTTCTAAATTAATCAATTATTTGAAAAGGAAACCGTATGAAAAAAGACCTTAGTGCGGTCTTCAAAAATCTGAGCAGGTTCATCTAAAAACATTTTAATCATGAACACAGTTAAAGCTCTTTGCTGCGAAAAATAGTCTTTCTGCATTTTTGAGTGTCAGATGTATTTTTTTATGAATTAACAGTAGTTTCCATTTCTTAAATCAGCCTAAAAGCACTTCTGCTGCTCTGCAGAAACTATGTCCAATATATATTAGATTAAAAGATGAATAGACTAGGACTTTGAACCCACTTGGGAAATGGGAAACTTGGGAAATGTTTGGAAAAAGTCACATCCTGTCAGTCAGTGTTCAGATTTCTTAAACCTCACACACTTAGATTTATTTTTTTATTTTCTGGGGGACCGGACAGCCTGGACAACCTTTGATTTACTGATTAAAAGCCTCCTTTTTAAACAACTATCCTATTTGTGGCTTCTTCTCCAACAAACACTGGTGTGAGAAAAATTGAAAGGACATTATGAGAATCTGAATAATATAAGATTCACTGAAAGCAAAATTAGTCTTAAATCAAAGCACTAATTCAAGTCATTTCCCAGCAGTTTTTTTGATGTTTTTTTTCTTTATAGTCACACTTTCAGAAACTGAAACTGAGGTTAAGTCTAGAAAGGACTAGGAAGCAGATGTTCACCCTCTGAGTTTAGCAGGATGCACCTGAGACAGCCGGACAGAAAGTAACCAGGAAAGGTCTCAGTGGAGATGTTAGATCAGCTCAATGCTTGTCCAGGCACAAACCTTCATTTGAGGGTGAGCCCAAGTCTGGAACAAAGTTAAAATGTCATCAAAGACAGAACAAAGGCTGATGTTGGTCACAATGTGATACTCGGAGGTGAACACGCTGCCCTGCTCACATCTTTCTCCCCTCTTCCCATAATGTTCACGCTGCCTACCCATGATGCATCTGCAAGTCCATTATTTAAGTTTGAGTGCTTTGACACAGTAATTCAAGATGACATGCTAAATAAATAACATCAACTTTTTACAGAACACAGGTGCTCATTTCTTTTAGAACATGTTTGTCTTAGTCAATGGCAATAACTTGTGTCTTTTTAAAAGTAGACTCATGAAATCTGCTTGAGAGTCTATTGAAAACACTGTAATCATCGACATAAGTAATTATAGACATCAGCACATTTTGTTTAGGTGTTTGGCTTCAGTTCTGGGCTTTTATTTTGACTTGCATTTCCTGTTTGAGCCATCCTTCCTGTCTGCTTCACAGTAATCAGGATTATTGTTATTGTCACGTTGACAAAGCAATGTAGCCATTAATAGAATTATAAAAACCCCAAACTTTTACATTTTTTGGGGAAATGCACAAACCCACTTTCACAGCTTTTATTTTGCAGACAGAAAAAGCATCACTATCCTACAAACAAATCTTCCCTTTTTGTGTCTGCTCCATCAAGAGATTCTTTTGAATTGAAACAATTTCCTGAAGCAGTCTGTCTCAGCAGCGAGGTTTCACCGCAGAGGTCATCAACTCGAGCTTCATCGTTTTTGTTAACAGCAATGCTTTGACACTGCATGATGGCAGGTCCTGGGGAATAGATACTGCCTTTTTCTTAACATTGTTTTCTTATTATTTCTTTCTTGGTCAGGTTGGACAACCTGTGAATAATACTGCTTGATGCTGTGAGCACCACAAGGAGGAGCAAGGCTGTGGCGACGAACATGACGAGGAGGAGAAACCTAGCTGGTAGGGCTGGGTAATATGGCTAAAAATAATACCTCTTGAATTTTTACAAAAAATGTAATTTCTGATTTAAATACATTTTTTCTCCCTCCTTTTACCCTTTTTTTAAATTTTTACAATAATTACAATATATTGAACACATTTTCTTTTTATTTTAGCATCTTCTTTAGAAGTTGGCTTGAACACAAAGTGCAACTAAATAAAAGTTGTAAAAATGTTAAATGTTGTAAAACAAGGTGTTTTGTCAGCTGCTCGAGCATCTGATAAAGAAAACACTTCTCGCACTTGACGAAGTCTCTGTTTCAGGTTTTGAAACAATTTTTTTACATTCCCGCTTTTGGTAAAAACAGCCTTCAAACAGATTTTGCAGCGTGTGGTTTGGCACTCCAAGTCTGAAGTCACAAAACCAAAGCAGTTTCATAGAACTAAGGAAACTGTTCCCGTTTCGGGAAAAGGCCCCTCTTTGCCATTTTAACATGTGTGCATAAAAGAAATGGGTGGGCTGACCATACTCTGAACGACAGAAGCCCAAGAAAGCAAAGTGCTGGGAAAATAAAATCTAAATTTCCCCCGAAATAAATCTTCTTAAACCATACATTTATATTTATGGATAAAATTCATTTATAGCCCTACAAGCTGGCATTTTCATAAAACAGGGTTTCCAAGCCTTATTGGTAAGAGGAATTGTAGCGAAGACAATATATGTTTAAAAAAAATGTTTGAATTGTGAGAAGATAAGTGCATTTCATGCAGCAATTTCAACAAAATAAACAGAAAAAGGAGTATAAACAGGAATAATTGAGAGCAGATTGATGCTTGGATTAACTAGCTTTACCACGCAGCTCAAATGACCTGAGAGAAAAGACCTGCTTGGGTGTGTGTGTGTGTGTGTGTGTGTGTGTGTGTGGGGGGGGTGTATTTCCAGACATTTTTTCAACATGCCGTATTCCCTGAAAACTGACATCATTCACTCTGAGGTCCGTGTCTCAGAAAAGAAGCAGAGCTGTTGTAAAATCTGGGAATGGTTTGAAGTGTCATGTTAGTGGACATTTAGTCGCTTAAAGAGGTACTCGTTGAAATCAGATGACACTTTGTGACGCTGAAAGCAGCTGTCAGGTCATGCCAGCGTTCAGAGGCCTTCAGTTCCCTCCGATTTCTAAAAATAAAACACAAAAGCAGCTTGAAGAAGATGACTATGAGGCCGTCATTTCTCCTGCATGACAGGAGGGTTATTATGACAGCAGGAGCATTAGCCAAATGAAGGAAGGGGCATCTGCAGCATGTGGCTGCAGCCAGGAAAAATAAGCATCCGTCGCCTTGGCCTCTGGCAGACACTTGCCTGCATCATCCTAGCATGATTGCAGACGCTGGAGGACAGGGATCCTGGGTCAGCTCGCTGTAAATCTTGTGCTGATCAAGACCAAACGGACTGCGCTTGCTCTCCGCCACAGCTCAGCGTCAGCAGGCATGAGGCATGTCAAGGACTCTGCTGTGACCAAAACTGCTTAGCTGGACAGTTGGTGGTCAGGAATCAACCAGCGTCACATGTCTTGTTTGAAGAGTTTTCCCCTTCAGGATATTTATGTGGCTCTCAGTCGGCATTCGGAAAAGAGAGGGAAGAGAATTAACTGTGGCTAATAGCCATGTTGGCTAACGAGTCGCATGTGCTGAGAGGTTAAAGAATGACTTCCCCTTCATGGTCTAAAACAGATGTGGCTGCACAGTCACCCTGCAAAAAGAATTGCTAAAGGGCTGCTTTGGTGGAGAAGCGTCGGGCCAAATTCACTGAGGCTGGAGCACGCCTCACCAACTCTGGAAAACTAGACCCCACAAATCCACGCATACTGGAGCGTGCGTCTTTTAAATGAACATAGCAGATGTTTGCAAAGACATTTACTGCTGAATGCATAAAAGTAGAATTACTGACTTATATAACATTTCTCAAACATGACACTACTACTTAACTCGCTGTGTGACTCATGCAATTGTAAGGAAGTATATATCCCTACATGCTAAAGAAGCAATGATTTACTCTCCCCACAATTTGGTTACAACCTCAATTTTTGGGTCACGGTTTTGTCTCAGTTGAATATATGATTTATGTACAAAACAACAAAAAACGGAAAATTCAGCGAAATCTTTTTATTTTATTTGCTATGAGCAAGTAAGAATAAAGAAAAACCTTTCAGTTGGCTTATACTAAGCCTGATGTCCTGTATTAAAACAATACTACTAAATCCTTCTTAAATTTAGCACAACTGTTTGAGACTTTCAATGTAAACATACTGGTTTGCAGAAGGGATGCAACAATTCACTTTCCTCACTATTGCTTTAATATGGCTTGGCTTTGAAATTAGAATTGTGGCATACATGCTACATACTGGCACCAGCAGGTTTTAACCACGCAAACAGGAAAGAGCCCCCAAATAAAAAAATAAAAAAACTGCAACAATTTCTTGATCCTGATGCGTAGGGTAGCTTCTCATTGCTCTGCAGGCTGGAAACACATCCTGTGGTTGTGGAAAAGAAGCTGGGCTGTTTCCGAAGGGTCAGGTTTCCTCTCTGGGAACCGCTGGAACTGCAGGGTTAAGACCAGTCCAACACGTTATAAAGCCTGCATGCACAGTGGGGAACCACTCATCCTGGAAGCATGAGCTTTGAAGGAACTTGATGGAGATCAGGAACCAAGATGTTAAAAAGAAAATGAAGGCAGTAAAAAGTAAAAGTATTTTGAGTCTTTAAAGCAGCTGCATTTCCATGCACACGATACAGAGAAAATGGAGGTGATTAGCTCTAAAGACAAGAACATATTAGCGAGAACCTTTAGGAACCCTGTGGTGCAAGCTCCTTGGACACTGAACTGACAAAAGCAGAGGCAATACAAACATCAAGTCTCACTATAATAGATGGTTAATAGATCAATAGATGATTTAATGGTCACTCGTACCTGCCTGCATTTTCAAAATGAATTACACTCTTCTTCTGTTTTAGAAAGCTGAGACATTTTTCCTTCACTTCGTATAGATGCAATAATTGTCAAGACATATGTTGTCTATCTTAAAAAGAGAAATCTATCAAAATGTCTTCATCAATGTCCACTTAGGTGAAGACCAGAATGAAAATCTCTGATTTGTTTGAGTTTGATAGACTTTTCTGCAGCTTTGGGAGTCCGGAGAACCACGTGCAGTGATACCCACTCCCAAAACTCCCAATGTGAGGTATTAGTGATCACTACTGCCATGATGATAGGACTTGCGATACATGAACAAAAAGACATGTTCACTTCCATTTGATTGGAACAGTTTTGTCACCATATCTTACATGATACTCCAAATGACCCATGTCTACATAGAAGGTGGGCATCTAACATAAAAACGTTCCATTGAATTGGTCAACGATGTGAAGGGGTCCAGATGATTGGTCAAAAACGTAGAGGGCTTTATTTGATTCATTAAATGCTTTAAGTTGCCATAAGATTGCTTTAGCATGTTTATAAACATTTAAGGTAACCATTGATCATAATGAGGCCCATTATCCACACATGGGATACAACTGAAGAGAAACTTTCCCAGGAATGTAACACAATAAGAACTTATCCAGGAGGTTTTCCAATGATAAGAAGAAGTTGGAAAGAAGTGCAGGCCTAACTGGGCTAAGTTATAGTCAGATTTCAGTATTTCACTGTAGAAAGAGACTTTTTGACCAAAATGGAGCCATGGGAGACTTTAAGGAAAATACACTGGTGAGCAACAAAAACACACAAAACAACCTGGATTATCCTCGAAGATTTTAGGCAAATATTTTGATGAGTCAGTAGAGGAAATTTCTGCAATGTCTGTGTCCCCAAACATTTGGATTAAAAAAACGAACACTTTCAGAGTTGGGCAAGGAGGCGAGAGTGTAATGGTGTGGGGCTGGTTTGTCTCATTACACTCTGGCCATGAACTCTTCTCTTTTTCAAAAGGAGTGCGTCGTCTCTTAAAATCAAAGATCTTATCACAGTAGCCAGTTCACGATCAAAAGAACTACAAACTTTTCTGCAACAAACATGTTTTGTTGTAGACAGACCAATCAATGTGACTCTTGACATGAACGATCACCCTGCTGGAAAATCCTCAAATGTTTCTGACTTCAAATCTGCAGAAAGGAAGAAAATTCTTCCACAGACACATCAAACACCCACACTCCAGATGTTGCTGCTTGAAACCAATTAGGGAAAATTTAATTTAAGTCAACAAATCTGAGTGTGGGTGTGTTTGTGCATGCATCTGTTTGTGCATTTGTGTGCAAGTATATGTGTGTGTGCATGCATGTGGGCTTTCTATTGACAATCACAGGCGCAAAAAGGGAGGATGGGATGTAGGTGGAGGCAGTGCGATAAGGTCAGGCCCCCTCACATCTCTGTGTGCTGATAAAGAGGACACACACTCAGACGTCCACAGCACCACATCAAAGACTGCTAACACACCTCAGTCTTATCTTCCTGTGGCTTTTGTCTTTTTGTATTTTGCTTTTCCAGGGGAGTGGGGTTAATTCATTTTTACATGTTTACATGACATCAAATGTATGTTTAGTTTTGATGAAAAGTTTAAATCAAAAACAAGACTTTTAACAACTTGGGAAAGATGAAGTTGAGATGAGGAATTGGATGGTGGTGTTGGAAAATCAGTTACAGTGATGATAAAAATGTGAAGGTCATAAGGGAAAAAGGATCGTGGACTTACAACTGAAGATCAGGAACGAGTGGAAATGTTCACAAAGACTAGAAACATTGAGGGAAGGTCAAAGTTAAAACAGTTTCAATTATAATGAGCAGAATAAGGCAGGTTCTGTGACCCTGGTCAAAAGTGTTTAGGCCAGGAGTCTGAGACCTTATCCCTAAAAGAGGCATTTGGTCTGGTGTCGTACCTACCAAAATCCAACAAGAGCTGCCAAGCCCCACTTCACTGTTTAGAACAAAAACCTAATTTATGTTTCTGTGGCTATTAAGCTATTTATTTAAAAAAAATGTAGCTTATAAATATTTATAATAATTGGATTACAACAGTGTTAGGTTTCAATTATTTTACATTTGGCAGCAGCACATACAAGTTCTCTTCAAAATAAAACACATCCTGTGTTAAGTAAAATCCTAAAACAGTAGATTTAGTTGCAAAAAGAACTTTGCCTCTGAACAACAACTAGACACAAGACAAAAATATGAGGTTAAACTTATTCTAATAATAATCCACTCTGATAATAGATCAAACCTTTTACCATCATTTTGCTTAGTTATCTGATGTGTGGAGGAGGATGAAGATCTCAGTGCCTCTTGATTTAGTGAAATGTCAGCAATGATAATTAATTTTTACCCATGTTAGAAAACGTAACTAACAAACCTATTATAAATGTAAGTTGTTGGCATCTTTCGTCAAAGCCAAAGAACCACAATGATGGAAAACAGAAGAGCTACATTTGGCTCTGGAGCCTCAGGCTGCAGGACTCTGGTCTAAGTAACCAGGATCATCTTTAAACACTGGAAAAGTCCAAACCTTCTAAAGTAAAATAAAAATAAAAGGCTCAGAATGATCATTAAAAATGTGTCTTATGAATTTGTGCTTTACAAATACAACAGCAGCCCTCTAGATCATTTTCAGTTTAAATTATTTCCTCTCTCTTCAATCTTATTGGGAGGTGTTCTTGGAGGACTTCTAAAAGTCTTTTGTGCTCTTGCTCTATGAAAAATTTGTTAGGTAATTTGCTTTTAATAATCGAGGAATGTTACATTTTTGTTGACAGGCTTTGGAGGTAATAATGAATCCGCTGTACAAATTTTCTTTGGAATCATGGGGATTGGAGTGTTTGCCTCCATGAAAGGAAGCTGGCAACTGAAACCCTGACAATGTAAAAGCTCAATTCTTAGACGTTCTGACTAAATCCACACAATAGTCTTATCCCTCATCAAGCACAAAGCCAATTCAGTTTGCTCTTTCATCTGGGTAAACAAGCTGGTGGGGGGGCTGGACAGCCTATTTCAGAAATGTTATCATGCATTCATTTTGACAAACCTGAATTTTTTGTAATTTCTGTTTGTCAGGTGAGAGGGCGTATTACAGTGTTCCCATATTGCAGAAATTTGAGTTGCTTTGTTTGATTTGACACTTCTGTGTTGTATTTTTAAGGCACGGAGTCTCTAAATAAATCCTCATACAAATATACGGCTTTCCATTCTATCAGCGCCCACATCCATGTAAATGCTCTCAGTCCCAATGAAGTGTCTTTAGTTGCACTTGCTTGAAAAGTGCTAAAAGTGTAACGTTTTTCCAATGGATCACTGCTCTGTAAAGAGGTGTTGAAGGGACACTTGTCTTTCCCCAGCCTCTTTTCTCCTTTCTGATGGCTCAGAGGGAAATTAAGGCAGGTGGAGCTGTAGTCCAACAGGAAAAAGTGTGGTAAATGCAGTCTTAGTGTAACTCAGAAACGAAGTTTTTCCCCATTATCACTGCCTCAGCTGCTAGTCAGTTCAATTTAAACACCATTTTTTAAACAACACCATTTAGACATTTATAGAACACTTGTCACGGTGAGGTGGCTCGAGAGCCGGTTGGACCCAGATGCAGAGGCAAGGATCAGGGCTAGTGGGTTTTAATGCACAAAAAGAACAAACAAAAAGCGCTGCAGAGCAGGATGACAAAAACCAAAAGAAAACTCACTGTGGCGTGGCGAGGGACAAGGAACGAGGAACAGGGCATGACATGGCATGAACACCAGAACAGGAATACTAATGAACCAACACAGGAGGAAGGCAGAGACAAGACTTAAATACAGACAGGGCAGACAAGACACAGGTGGACACGATCAGGGCTGATGGGGACCAAAGGAAGTAAAACTCAAGAAAACAGACAAGACAGGAGACTTTCAAAATAAAACAGGAAACAGAAACAAGACAGAACAAGGACCAAAAACAGGACAAGTTCAAATCATGACAGTACCCCCCCCTCAGGGAACCGCTCCGAGGTTCCAAAAGTCACATGAGGGGGGGGCCCCGGAGGATAAACCTCGACGGGCACAAGAGTCCAGAGGACGGCCGGGGGTCCGCGCCGTCCGGCGAGGCAGGTCCGGAGGACGGCCGGGGGGCCGAGCGGTCCGGCGAGGCAGGTCCGGAGGACGGCCGGGGGGCCGAGCGGTCCGGCGAGGCAGGTCCGGCATGAGAGGCTTGGAGGCGTCGTCAGGCTTGGAGGCGTCGTCAGGCTTGGAGGCGTCGCCAGGCTTGGAGGCGTCGCCAGGCATGGAGTCAGGCATGGAGTCAGGCATGGAGTCAGGCATGGAGTCAGGCATGGAGTCAGGCATGGAGTCAGGCATGGAGTCAGGCATGGAGTCAGGCATGGAGTCAGGCATGGAGTCAGGCATGGAGTCAGGCATGGAGTCAGGCATGGAGTCAGGCATGGAGTCAGGCTCCGGCGGGTCAGGCATGGAGTCAGGCTCCGGCGGGTCGGGCATGGAGTCAGGCTCCGGCGGGTCGGGCCAGCAGTCAGGCTCCGGCGGGTCGGGCCAGCAGTCAGGCTCCGGCGGGTCGGGCCAGCAGTCAGGCTCCGGCGGGTCGGGCCAGCAGTCAGGCTCCGGCGGGTCGGGCCAGCAGTCAGGCTCCGGCGGGTCGGGCCAGCAGTCAGGCTCCGGCGGGTCGGGCCAGCAGTCAGGCTCCGGCGGGTCGGGCCAGCAGTCAGGCTCCGGCGGGTCGGGCCAGCAGTCAGGCTCCGGCGGGTCGGGCCAGCAGTCAGGCTCCGGCGGGTCGGGCCAGCAGTCAGGCTCCGGCGGGTCGGGCCAGCAGTCAGGCTCCGGCGGGTCGGGCCAGCAGTCAGGCTCCGGCGGGTCGGGCCAGCAGTCAGGCTCCGGCGGGTCGGGCCAGCAGTCAGGCTCCGGCGGGTCGGGCGTGCCAGTGGAAGCAGGGACCGGTTGGGGTTCAGGCGGCACCCCCCTGGGAGCTGGAACGGGTCGGGGCGCAGGCGGCACCCCCCTGGGAGCTGGGACGGGTCGGGGCGCAGGCGGCACCCCCCTGGGAGCTGGGACGGGTCGGGGCGCAGGCGGCACCCCCCTGGGAGCTGGGACGGGTCGGGGCGCAGGCGGCACCCCCCTGGGAGCTGGGACGGGTCGGGGCGCAGGCGGCACCCCCCTGGGAGCTGGGACGGGTCGGGGCGCAGGCGGGACCCCCCTGGGAGCTGGGACGGGTCGGGGTGCGTCCAGGACCACCACTGAACGTGGCTGTGGTGCGTCCGGGACCACCACTGAGCGTGGCTGTGGTGCGTCCGGGACCACCACTGAACGTGGCTGTGGTGCGTCCGGGACCACCACTGAACATGGCTGTGGGGGACGGCGGGGACGACGGCGACGACCCCCCCTCAGGGCAAGACGGCTCCCTCTCCAGTCAAGACGGCTCCCTCCCATAGCAGGAGTGAAAAACCGGAGCATGTCAAAGTCCCAATAGGACCTGGTCCTCTCTGCTTCGAGGCAGTAGGCTTCCAAAAGCTGCATGTCCCGCTCTGCTGGGTCCAAGAAATATGGTGTTGGTCCATTCTGTCACGGTGAGGTGGCTCGAGAGCCGGTTGGACCCAGATGCAGAGGCAGGAGGCAAGGATCAGGGCTAGTGGGTTTTAATGCACAAAAAGAACAAACAAAAAGCGCTGCAGAGCAGGATGACAAAAACCAAAAGAAAACTCACTGTGGCGTGGCGAGGGACAAGGAACGAGGAACAGGGCATGACATGGCATGAACACCAGAACAGGAATACTAATGGACCAACACAGGAGGAAGGCAGAGACAAGACTTAAATACAGACAGGGCAGACAAGACACAGGTGGACACGATCAGGGCTGATGGGGACCAAAGGAAGTAAAACTCAAGAAAACAGACAAGACAGGAGACTTTCAAAATAAAACAGGAAACAGAAACAAGACAGAACAAGGACCAAAAACAAGACAAGTTCAAATCATGACAACACTGTTATTATTTAAGTACAAGAACAGAAAGCAGATGAGTGTCAAAAAGTCATTATAAGATCTGTTAGAAGACAAAACATATTTGTAACTGCAACATTGAGAGACCAGGAAGAAGAAAGACAACAGGAAAACACAGGGACATCTGTTAGAAGACAAAAACAATAATGGCTTACACATTTACAGGAAATGAATGGAACAGAAAACATCCCCCCAAAAAATAAAATGCCCACTGCGTTTTAAACAACCCACATAAGTCTTTGACAGGGGACGTGAGCCACATCTGGCTCTTTTGATGGCCACTTCTGGCTGGCAGACAAATCTTTAATTATGAATAAAAAGTTTCATTAGACCAGTCTTTCTCGGGCCTGATGCGATGCCAGGTGGGCGCGCAGTGGTAGCGGTGCTTTAGAGAAAAGAAATCTGCGCCACTATTGGTTTCCTAGTATCTGTTAAATCACAGAGTTTGTACCAGCCTGAAACCTGGGTAGTGGGCTCAGGCAGCAAGGTGAAAACTGCGCACTGATTGTCAAAACTTAGAACACGCTGCCCGTCACATACCACACACTGCAGCATGTGAGCATTGCTTGACAATGTTTGGCTCAACGGATGCATTTCTCACATCTAAAGAACATTAAGACCAACCTATGATCACGTTTAACGAATGGAAGTCTCAACGCCTGCATGAAGCTTAAACTCACCACGTATCCACCAGTTTCTGTTTGGAGTCTACTTCTATATTCCCTTTCACCTCCCAAGCAATCACTTCCCATACACACTTTGACACACACATTTATACGGCAATGGTGGCAGAGCAGACATTCATGGCTACACTCACTAACAAGGCCAGCATGGGTAATATTAGGTTGAATGTCTTACCCAGCAACGTTTTGGAACAAAGACGAGCAGAGAGGGAATCAAACCTGTGATCCTGCATTTAAAGATCAACTGCTCTACCTCTGCGCCACGGCAGAAAAAAAGGCAAAAACTGCTCTAGCCAATACTCAAAAATAGAAAGCTAAAAATTGGTCAAATGTCTTCAACCAATTTTCATTTAAATCTTAGCTGCATGAATTTGGACCCACTGCAGACTTTTTAAAGAGGTTATCGTACAGCCTGAAGGAAAAGAATTACAGTCATCAATTGTTTTCCTTGATACTCCTTTATTCTATGATAAGAAGTTTTCCTGTGACAATAAAAAAGCAACAATAGGAAAAGGTAAGTTTTTGAGAAGCATTTGTCTACCCCACTGTGACTAGAGCAGTGATTTTCAACCAGTGTGCCGCGGCACACTAGTGTGTCCTGGGAGATGGTCAGGTGTACCGTGGGAAATTGCCGTCATTAACTGATCTATAAATATTTACCATCCCCAGGATATCAGCTCTTTGTTCATCCAAACAGGCCCTGATAAAACACTGATTAATTAGGAATATGAAAGATCGTAAAATACTTTTTTCTTTGTGTTCATTTGATTCTATTAAAGACATTTTGATAAGAATGACGGTACCGGGATTTAGCCGTAGCGTCAGCTGTTTTCGGAAAAGTCCCGCCCCTTTAACTGTCTCCACCAATCATTGTCGGAGGCTTAATGACAGGTCATCAGTCTGACCAATCAGAAGTGGTTAAAGTCTTCACTTCCTTGTTCCGCTTCTGCTCATAAAATTTCTCAGTTCCAACAAAAATACCAGCTAAAGCTCGTCTTTAGCGGTGCAGCTTTCTGCGGGATCCGGTATCAGACCGTGGAACAAGTGAACAAAACAGTGAAGCTCAGAGTTTGTCTGGCGTTCAGGGGCTGTCTCCTATGAGGCATTGGGTTAAAGTGACAGCGTCTCAGCGCAGAATGAGTCTTCCTTTGACGTCTTGAAACCACAACGAACACAAATCAGACAGTTTTGAAATCTTCTAACTTAATTTTTATTACACCTTTTAGAAAAAACAGCTGCAACTTCCAGATTTTTCTGCCGCAATTATCTCAAAAATGCATGTGAGATTGTGGAGGGACTGTAGATGAATACAGACTATGAGTTTCTCCTCTTTTTTTTTTTTGGATGCTGGTGTGCCGCAGGATTTTTATCAAGGTTAAAGTGTGGCGTGGCTCAAAAAAGGTTGAAAAAGACTGGACTAGAGGATGCTGGGATTTGTGTGAGCAGGCGTCTTTGTTTGGCACCAGGCATCCAGACAATGGCTGCAGGCCCGGTGGGGGCGGGCGGTGTAGGCGACAGCTACAAATGAGTGACGTCTAAAGCTTTTGTGAGCTGCTACACAACAAAGGTCAGTTGGCCTGGTCCTGCTGACCTCTGCTTGACATTAAGGCCCATAAAATGTGATAACAGAGGAAACAATAAAGCCCTAATGTCAACTTTTCCACTTAAAGCCTTGTGATTTGACATCAACAACGTGTTGCCATCAATCAGATTAGTTGTTAGGATTGTCGTCGTCTCGCCGGTCTGTGCGGGTGTAGCCGAGTGTCAGGCAGTCCAGCATCGCAGATGACTTTGGAGTCATCCTGACCCCAAACTATTTTTTGTATGGGACTTTTTGTTTACATACATTTCAATTCAATTCACTTCAATTCAATTCAATTCAATTCAATTCAATTCAATTCAATTCAATTCAATTCAATTCAATTCAATTCAATTCAATTCAATTCAATTCAATTTAAATAGCCCAAAATCACCACAAGCAGGAGCAGTAGTAGAAGCAAGCTAGAGACGAGGTACACGGTCAAGAACAGAAGCATTTAACAAGCCTTAATGCATTTTTGAATTAATAGATCAGCATAAGACAAGCATATAGCATATATGACACACTAAAGCAATACGACATGTACATGATGAATTGAAATGGCTTAGAAATTATAACCGATCAAAATACAAGTCACAATAAATAAATAAAATTGTGGTAAAAATAATTGCATGGAAATGATCAGAGGGGAAGTTGGAAACCAAAAAATTACATAAAGTATATTAAGTATTTCTGACTTGAAAGTAAACAAATATACTTGGTAAGATTTCACATTTTCTAATTGTAATTTTTGTTATTGATAATATTTGCAGAAAATAAAAATTCTGGAAGAGATCAAAATAATTGTAAAGTAAATGTAAAAAAACATTTAATTGAACATTTAAAGAAATTAGAAACACTTACTTATGTAAGATTTTTAACATGACCGCTCATGGTTTTTGTAAAAACAAGTGTTTCTTCTAACCACAGAAATCTCTATTTGCATATTTACATGAATATCACCTCAATTCTTCATTTTAATGGCCTTCAACTTTGAGAACAAGGAAACTGGTGACACCATTCTTAAACATAAAAGAGCTTTGGTTACTGAGTTTGGATCCATCCATCCATCCATCCCTCCATCCATCCATCCATCCATCCTTCCATCCCTCCATCCATCCTTCCATCCATCCTTCCATCTATCCATCCATCCATCCATCCATCTATCCATCCATCCATCCATCCATCCATTTTCTTAACCTACTAAGTTTATGTTAATTGTATATTTTGTTTCATGTTAAAGGAGCTTAGCTAATATCCTCAGAGTCAATCAAATATCAACAGATCAATACTCCCTCTCTTTCTGCATCAGGTCACTAACTGACTGTGTCAGTTGGCACTCGTCTCCACAGGCAGTTTTTTTTATAATGCTACCTTATTACACAAAGCCTTGTGAACTGCGGACATCTTTTGTGTTCTTCTTGACGTGGTCCACATCATCTAGATTTCATTTTAGTGTTTGGGCTGGATCTCTATGCTTAGACCATGTTGCTGTTGACTGTTTTTAAAATCCCATAAAACTATTACAAATATAAAATACTTGACATAAAACTTCCTTTTTGTGCTGAAATAATATCCTTAGCCAAAGGTTATAGCAGTTTTCTGGAAGTTGTTTTCTGAGAATCACCTTGTGATCAGGATTTTGTGAGCTTTCAGAGACACACACACACACACACACACACACACTTGAAGAGCAAATGAAGCAGAACACACTGACTAAGACATGGTTGCCGAGAATCTTCATCTACTGATCAAACTATAGTATGAATCCTTTTTTCAGCAACCATCTTGTCGGATCACTTCTGCATGAAAATGACAGCAGATAAGTTAAGCTAACAAGGAACATGTGGTCATTGTTCCATCATTGGATTTTCGTCACAGGTCCAAAACCTCCAGATTCTCAAAGCTAACTTAGCTTAGCTAACCTAAAGCAGAGCGGACAATGTATTATTTGTAGGAGACGTTTCACCTCAATCATCCAAAGAATGACTCCAACTAGAGAGAAAAACACACTGATCAGGATCCCGTTTGCACTTTAAAAAAGCATATCCAGTGTGAACCAAAGACCAAAAGATATCCAAGACCTTCTGACAGGCCAACCTTTCCTGCCACCATGCAGTCATAAAGATTTCACAGGAGTAGATGTTTGTAAGTATTGGGGAAAAAGAAACTGTAATAAAATTCAACTCCTGTTATCACAAACACATTTTTTCCCGAGAAATTATCAAAAAATGTCCTGCATGATTGAACCTCAGCAGTCCCTGCATCATTTTTTCAGTTTTAAATGGAAAAATTGTTTGGAAAAAGCAAAAAAAGTAAAAAAAAAGGTCCCATTTCAAAGGAATATGACAAAATACTATGAGAGCAAATAAATGAAAGCTTTTGTTTTGTTTTGTTTTTCCTCTGTTGAACTGTTTTTTGTTAGCGGAGAAACAGCAGATGGAACAAAGCGGATCATCCGGACACCAGGCAGCCAACAGCGTGCCTTTACTTTATCTATATGATTTAAAGACCTCATCAGCCGACCTTACACCTCCCCACAAACAGCAGCTTTCTATAGATAGCAAATAAAATAAACAGTTGTCTGTCTGTCTCTGCTTCTGCCAGGAGTGATTTGTAGGCCGCCAGCTGCTCCAGCGCCGCAGCTAAAAAGAATCAAATGTTTGGCCTGACATGAGAAAACTCTGTCAGACCAGGAAGACCTGTGAGAGAAAAGAAGCAGCGATGCTTTAACTGGTTCCTGTCCAGAGCTGCTTAAGGTTTTTATTGGAGCTTTTACCAAGTGTAAAACACTGGGTGTTGATAAGGTGCTGTGAGGGAGTAAACCTGAGAGGGGGACATAGGAAAAGAGGCAGGGTTTTATTTTGGAGGGGTTCGTTTTCTCATCAGCTTCACTTAAGAGTCTCCAAAGGTGCGTTAAGGCAAACGGAGCAGAGGAAAGGCAGAGGGCAGCATGGCATCTCTCACAGGCCGAGCCATTGCTCCTGAAAGAAACTGTGTGTTGCTGTGCACACTAGCAAAGGCAGCCTCTTTTGTCTGTAATCCTATCAATGTCACAAAGGTCACGCTCCTTCAAGATAACCCGCAGAGATCGCCAATTTTTTCCCTCCTTTCTTTTTGTGATTAGATGTCAGCAGAATTTCCTTGGTGTGAAGACGACGCCTTTCATGTCAGAGGTTTCTCATGGCGTTACAGCCTATCAGACTGGCCCTTTCAAACAACGTGCAAAGAAGTCCCAAAACAAAGCACATAAGCACGAATCCACACAATCCCAGGCACAGCAACAATTCAGTCTGTTGCACCAAACACTCGTTTCCTTTCTTTACAAGAGCGTTTTATTCTGGAGCCTAACGGGGTGTAAAAGGTCAAGAGTTTTTTTTATAAACCACAGCTGTCCCACATAAACTTTAAAGGCTTTCAGGAAAGTCCAAGAAGAAAACTGCCAGGATCTTGTTGTATTTGAGCCAGAGTTCTCGACATCCACTGATTGAAAACATATCTCTCATTTTTTCCGGGTATGAATGCAGCAGAAAATCTTGAGTCTGTCCAGCAGCACTTAAATGCAGGATCGCTGGAAATGGCATTTATTTCATAGGAACCACTAAAGAGCTCTGCGGTCTGGTTGTTTTTTCTCTCTTTGACATAAACGTCATATCTATTACGCGATGAGGGTATGCCACAGACTGAGTCCGAATCTCAGCTTCAAAGAGAAAAGCCAGAATTCACAATTCTGCAATAATATTCTACTATGTTTGTGCCCTGATCACACTGCAGCACTGAAAGTGTTGTGTACGTCAAACAATGTTTTTGCAAATGGAGATGATTCTGTGGATTCAAAACTGATGAAAAGTTATGAAAAACTATGGGTGCGCACCAGTGATACAGAACCCAAACGGATCAAGACTTTTGTAATTCAGTCATGTCATTTAAGAGCAGAAATTGTATCCTTCAGCATTCTTCTGAACCCGATAAGGTTTTGTTTCCGTTGCATAGATACGCCACTGAAAGATACAGTACAAAGCTAAAACCTGTTTTTGTCCACATTTACATGAGAATTTTACAATGTTGACTAAAGAGTGTCATCAGTGACAGACTGTGGCGAGAGCAGCCATGTTGTTGAAGACTCTGATGCAGAGCCGGAGGTAGCAGAGATGAAGATGTTGAGGTTCTCTTTGGGAGTGACCAGGATGGATAGAATCAGGAATAAGTCCATCAGAGGAACTGATCATGGTAGATGTTCTGGGCATAAATGCAAGGAAGCGGGTTGAGATGGTTTGAGCTTGTTGAGTGATGAAGTTGGTAGACTGAGGCAGAGATTGAAGCTGCAGAGATTAGAGCAGGGGTGCGCCCGCGAGCACCCCTTGTGGCGCCCGCAGGGAATGCACCCAAAAAAATCTTTTTCTTTTTTTTTTATTGAAGCAAATATTCAACAAACAACCACGGCATGTCTGTCAATGACAACAATATCAATTCTGAGATAAAGGTAGACAAAGAAAACCCAAATATGTAAACAAATATAACTTAAAAAATAATCACTAAAAGTAAGGGTCTATTACAAAAGTTTAAATAGATCAAATAAATTACACAATTTCTGGACATTCTTATGATTCATGTAATGTAAAGATTTTGAGAATAGGTTGAGGTGGTTGAGTAATCCATTAATGTGAGGATTAATATTCCTGTCTGTTTTTATTTACATTTATGTTTAAAAAGTTAAAATTAAGTTAAAGTTCTAAAGGTTTAAAAGTTTAGCTTTAGTGTGTTCAATAAATATTTATCTTGTTCGGCTGCAACCTGAAGTCTGTTTTGAAATTAGCCTCCCTCTGCAACTGAGTTTGACCCCCCCCCCGTAATACGAGTCTAGAAAATTCATGCATGTTTTTGTGTGTAAAATGAGCAAATAAAAATAGGGCACACAAAAGGAAGTCCTCAAATTGTGTTGTTTTTTATTTTTTTTTGGGGGGGGGGGGGGGGGGGGGGGCTAGGAGGTTTTTAGTGGCGCCCTTCATACCACTTGGTGCCCATGAAATAGCCCTCGGTCTCAAAAAGGTTGGTGAACCCTGGATTAGAGGACCAGAGGAAAACCAACGAGGAGGTTCTTCTTAGATGGATGTAGAGAAGGAGAACACGAATGAAGTTGGTGGAGACTTTTGGTATTTCACAAATAATATTCTTCTGCTCTCTACAAGATGAAAAGTGTTTACTTAACCATGTAAAGCCCATTACATCAAAGACTTCACAGAAAATGAATTTATTTTTTAATTAAAATGTTTTCTAATTTCTCTGATGAAATACACACAAACAAGATAAATTCTGTTTCATTTCTTATGAGATATAGTGTACATAGCATCATTGATGATTCGTTGGGTGATTTGATAAGTTTTTGCTCACAACGATGTTAGTTTAAGATGCCAAAGTATTGACATGCGTGTTCAAGAAAAAAGCAACTTATTTACCCACAGACCCACATTTTTAAACATGAATTTACAATTTTGTTCTTTTACAATTTTGACTGTCTCAGAATTTTATTCATTTATTTATGAATTTATTTATTTAATGATGGCTCTAATACTTTATCATAATTTTCATCATAAAGTTTTGAAAATTACTTTTCCCGCCAAAATTTTGTTACAGATTTCATGGAAGCAGCTAAATTGAAATGAGCAGGAAAAACCCCTCCACTGCCCCTAGTGGAAGGATGATGAACTGCAGGGCAGAAGCCATGGACCAAATTATATATAATGGGCTACTTTAAATCATACTGATGAGAGAGGGGTCCCAGAAATGCACATTTAAAATATGATATGCATGGTTATATAGGGTTAAACGGAAATTTAGATATGTTCTGCTCTTTACTGCTATTTTATGAACTCTAAACTCAATACCGTGATAATCGGCATACATTAAAAAAACAACATTGTAAAGTTTAAGCAAATTTTTTTGTGTGTGTTTCCAAATGAAAATCCTCTCAACTCTATAAAATAAGGCTGCGTGTGCAGTTGGTTCAAGAGAAGACCATTATGACTGTTTAATGCAGTCCAAAAGCAGTTGGCCCCACAGTGCTGGCAGGGGCCTCAGATGTAAATGTGAATGTGATTTACCATGGGAACTCTACAGCGCTCCCCTTGTTTTGTACGACTGTGAAAAGATCCGGACCGGAGCCAGCTAAGAGGAACACAGATGGCTAAGAATGTGCTGCGCTGATGCTTAATTGAGAAGGAAGTATAAATCGTTGTTTTTTTGGAGATGCAACCACTCATCCGTTTGAATGCCCACTAGCACGGGATCTTAGCCTTGACGTTTAAAAGACCCACTCCATCGAAAATTGTGTTTTTAGTGTTTTTAACATGTTCTTGTGGCATGTTTGCTGATGACGAAGGACATATATAAAGAAAATTAACTGTAAAATAACATTTACGGATATTTCTTTATTTAAAAAAAGCTCTTTGAAAAAGCTTGTAGCTGTGACGTACAAACCACATTCAGCAGGCTTCCTCCTCCGCTCCATCCTGATGCATCCACTGTCAGACAAATAGATCCATGTACGTCTTAGTTTTCCTCGTCTGAGCTGGAATCTGGATCATAACTGTACGAATGGATAGCTCAAATATTGCTCCTCATTTCTGTTGCACCACTAGTGCTAGGTTGGCGTTGTAAGGGGCTGTACGCTAGCGGAACAGCGTGTGTACAGATGGATGACAGGAAGGTGGGGTGGGCTTACTTCACAACAACAGTCTTGCCTACAACTCAGAGGTGAATTTCTAATCAACTCCTGCTACTCTGCAGAAACTATGTCCTAGAAAAGGACAGGTTTTTTTTATTCTGGCTAAAAACAGCTTCATATTACATAAAAAATCACTGAGAACAATTTTAAAATAGATCAAAAGAGGATCGGAGTGGGACATTGAATCTTAAAAGGTCTACCTTAATTTTTTTTAGATAAGGCTAAAAAAAAACATGAAAGCTTTTGTGCTCCTGAACCAAATACAATCAGAGACAGCAGCTTCCAGAGAGATGCAGGAAGGCAATAAGAAATCTGGGGGGGTCATTAGAGGAATGAGGGAAAACTGCATGGGCCTCACCTTCAGTGGAGGAGTGAGGAGCAGCGAAGACAATAAAGTAAGCCTCTCTGAGCTGCCCCGGTCCCTGACGGCAGAACTTCAGCCTTCTGGAAGCTGAGCTGCAAACATTCAGTGGTTTAGGAGCAGCTTGACAGAAAATGGCATCCTCAGGGATTCAACATCCATGCAGCATCACCAAGAAGGTGGAGGACAGAAGTCATCAGGATACAGATGAGACAAACAGTGTCACCTTTTGTGGCAGTGGGATTACCACCCAGGAGCTCCCCTCCCCCCTCTCCCTACTTCACCTGAGAACAAACACCCCCAAAGCCGTCAAATGGTAAAAGGCGTACACTTATATAGCACTTTCCTACCTTCTTAGAAGCACTTTACAGCCACAGTCCCATTCAATCTGATGGGAACTGCGCTGCCTAAAAAGGGCACCAACCTATAACAACCAGGAGAAATGTGGGGGTTCAGTGTCTTGCCAAAAGACACTTCAACGCATGGGTGGGCAGGACGGGAACCAAACCTGCGATTTCTTGATCAGAGGTTGACCGCTCCACCACTGCACGTTGGCCATCCCAGGCCAATGCAAACCAGAGGCCAAACTCCCAGCTTCTGTCTATCTCAGCCCACCCCGTCACCCCCACCACCACACGCACAAATATGCTTCCTGCAACCAAAACACAAACCCGACCAGGAGGGCGGCGCTGCACAGTGAATCCTGCAGCGCCTAAGATGCAGGCGCGGCTGCAGGAATGCTGGCCACCGCACACATGCGCTCGAGCACACACTCGGGTCTGCAGCAGGGCGAGGTGTCACAGCCCGTTAGAGGCCTTTGGCGAGACGCAGCTCCAGAACAAGCTGGACAAAAGCGTTGCCTGTCTCCCCTCATTAAGTGATTTAAGATCCTGCGCTCCCCTCAGTCCTTTCATCGCCGTCCAAAGTGAACAACCTTCAAAAGCCTAAGAAGGATGCCAAGGCCTGCCGACATGAATGCAGCAAAGCCAAGTTCATGGCGAAGAACCAGGGTCTAAAGTTGAGCTGTGCTGGCCATGCCTATTACCATTAGGCCAGATTGATGGGGGTGGGTGAAGGGGGTGCCGTGCTTAAATCAGCCAAGGTGGGAAACAGAAGCCACTCCGTCCAGTTCTTCATCCACAGAAGGAGCTGCGTTTCCCCTTGTAGGGTTAGTTCAACTGAAAAGTGCAGTTTCCATTGGTGGCTAACAAGGCAGCGCTGTACCACTGTGTGTGTGTGTGTCTGCGCGTATGTGTGTGTGTGCGTGCGTGTGGAGGGGGCAAATGGAAAGATGGATGGCCTGGACAAAGCATCGGAGCAGAGCCTATCTCATGAGAGTGCGTTGTGAGTGATTAAGGCCGGCTATCATATGACTCCCAGAAGGTGTGTAACAGCCTCCGATCCAGGTCGGGTCTGCAGCCAATTTTAGTGAGAGGCTGTGAGAGGAGCATCTCCATTCCCCGCCAATTTAGAGAAAGGAGACGAAAGTTTCATTATCACCAAAAAAAATGATTTTCTCCATCCAAGAATAACAAGACGCCACAGAAGGATCCCGCAGTTCATCCCAATGTTTCCATCGTTTATTGAAAGTAAAAAAAAGAATTAAAAAAAAAGACAAAAGCTTTATTATTAGCATTTTAAATCAAGAAAAGAAACTCAGTCTTTTAGTTCAAGAAACCACCTTACCCCCCTGTCTAGACAGAAGATCACAGAGACTAAATCATCAGCCTTCTTTGAACAGCTGTGCTCCGTTCAACCAAACAAAAAAGGAAAAATTCAACTTAAAAAGGCAAAAGTGTTGATTTAAAGCATTCAGTGGTGGTTGGATGACATAAATCCAGAACAAGTTTATGTCTGGCGATGGTAAATGTGCGGACAGGTGAGAACAAGGTGAACCAATGACCAGATTATAGGGGGTAACGACAGCATCCCAACCCATTTCAAATCTGCACTGGAAGTTCAGTGTTACATGTAAGTTATTGCTCTATCCCTCTGGTAGGTTAAATCCTTGTCTGATCCAATTATATTCAGAGTTGCTCATGGATTGATCCATCTTTAGTGATGATTTGATGAAGCACGGGTTTCCTGTGAGGATGCACTTGGTTTCGCAGGTATGAAAGTTCACCTCATTCCTGGTTTAACTTGAGCTGGAGAACCGGGATCCTCTTGTGAGCGAACTCTGCCGTGGTTTGCTTCAGCGTGAATGCAACCACACTTTCCGCTGACCAAAGAGGGGAAGAAAACAGAAGGAAATGACGAAGGCTTTGTGTTTTAGGAGGATAAAAACCAGCCCTCATTCTGAATCTGCAGAAGCAGGAATCAGGAAGTTGGAAAATGTCTTCAGGAGAAACGCGGTGTAGTGAGGAGCTCCAGCTGCACATTATCGTGTTCACATTTTTACAAACAAAAAAGTCAGAAACTCTTTTTGTTGCATGGCAAACGCAATACTTTTTGTCATGATCTGTGCACACAAAGCCCATTTAGCTGGTCACATGTCCCATCACAGCTACTGGCACCAGGGTGGGACCATCGTCATGATGCTGGCCATGTGGGCATTCTAGGGGAGTTTTTGATTTTTGATTTTTTGCAATATCTCACTTTTGTGTCCCTGAAGGTTTTAGTCGCTGGGCAAATATCATAAAAAAGATTGCAATCAGTAGTTGCACAAGAGCACTGTGGTAGGCCGATGACGACAAAGCTGGTTACGGTGATTACATCAAACAACAGTTTCTAATTTCCAAACTAATCAAATTTACAGACTTGGTAGCTTTTTAAACTTAACAGGTCAAAGCTAAGACTCATGCATTACCACATCAACTCTAAATCAATGTATTGAGAGGAAGAGGGGTTTGCGGTCTAAAGAATAGTAACGTTTAAATCTGGGTGTGTGAACAACAGACAAAAAGACTTTTGTGTTTCAGTCTGTAAAGTTAAACTGAGGAACAATTTGCATATGTAGTTAAACGCCTGTCTTCATATTAAACTATGGAAATGGCGATATTAGGAGATTAAATTAAGGTGTTACAAAATCTTCATCTGAATTTTTAATTCTATAAAGTGGAGAAATCCTGCTGCCCCCAACCTTTTTAACGTCAGACAATATTTTCACGGACCAGCCTGCACGAGGCTGAAGTTGGCATTCCATTTTTCCTAGTTTTATTTTTTTTGCTTTCGGTATTCCTGACATTTTCAGGGCAAAGTTTATCTTCATCTTCTGTAAAACATCTGCGGCTTCTTTAAACTTTATTTGTACTCTAGAATTTGTATGGGAAGCTTTAAAATGTGATCTAGATTTTTCTATTAACCCATCACTGTCACAGTGGAAGCGAAAATATCAGACGCTACCTTCAGCCGCATCCGACTACTTCTAAGGTGCGACAAATACACAAAAACACCTAAAACTGGCATTTTCTAAATATAATAATAAGCATGAATCCACCGTTTGCCAAAGATTCTGGCAAGATTTTCATAATTGGCTCAGTCAAAGAATTAACATCGTAAAATTCAAAGAAAAAGACATTTTGTTTTATAAGAGTAAGTTTTAAAAAGAGACAACAAAAAATTAGTTAACATCCTCCTGATTTTGGGAAAATATCCTATTCATAAGACAAAGTGGAAAAAAGATCAGCCGAATATCCTGTGTTTTAAAAATGAAGTCAGATTCTATTTCTCCCCATTGAAATGCATTCAGAACTCAAGTCCTTTCATTGATGACATTTGTAATTCAGATTGTTTTTTGCCTTGTATTTTATTTTATGCTTTTTTATATATGTATACATTTTTTTTGTTTGTTTTTGTGAAGAGCTGTGCCTTGCATCATTGTGTGGTTGTGTCTGCGAGAGTTTTGTAATAATTATATTTCAATAAAAAAAAATGAATCCACTGTTTGAGCAACTTTATAAGCAGCATCCTTGTAACATTAGTCAGGCGGTTGCTGAGTATTGTGCGTTATAGCTGTGATGTAGAGTTACAACGGTCGTCCCATGATTGAAAAAACGCAGGTTCGGTTCCCGCCCTATCTCTCCATGTGCCACAAAGGAAGGCCAAGACACTGAACCCCACATTGCTCCTGGTGGTTATAGGCTGGTGCCAGTGTTTGTGCACTGTGACTGTAAAGCACTTTGAGCCTCAAAGGAAGGTTGTGAAGGACGATATACTGTAAGTATACGTCATTTAAGATTAAGGTTTGTGGGAACAACTGTCACAAAACATCCATTTTTGGAGTAAAGACTCCTGGTTTTTGTCTGTTAAAAGAAGATTTCTTTCTTTTTTTTTTAGGTCAAAGGCTTTTCTCCTGTTTCCTCACTGACTCTTTTTTTAAGCAAAAATAATCTAACCCAATACCTTTGTTTTGTTAAATTTGCTAACTTGGCATTTCAAATTGCCGTTGGAGCATCAGCTTTTAGAAAGTAGCGGATGGATGTTCGACTCGTGACCGAGCGACTCGACATGCATCAAAGAACGAGTAGATGTGGTAGAGAATCCAGTACTAAATAAAACTATAAAAATGTAAAAAATAAAATAAAATCTACATAAAAACAGAAAAAATGTAGGTCGTTTTTTTCTCTGCAGCCCGGTACCAACTGACCCACAGACTGGTACTGGTCCGCGGTCCGAGCGGTTCGTGATCACCATTATAAAGGAATTTTTACAAATGAAAAAATGTATTAATGTAAAAGTATAAATTGTGAAGGGGTAGGATAATATAAATTCCCACTTCTTCCAGTTTTTGCCAAAGACCAAACAATACTAGTCAGTCATTTGTTTTATTTTTTTGTTTTTCTCAATAACTTTTTGTTCTAGACACAGGAAAAATAAGAAAAGAAAAAAACCATTGGAATAAATGGTGCAACATAGAACTACTCAATACTAGTAATGACAGATTTGTCAAAGAGGACCTGCATGGGTCTTGAAGGCTTCAGGTTGAAGCCATGAAACAAGAAATACACCCGTCTCTCACGGCTGCACTCAGAGGGGTTTCACATGCAGGGAAAAGGAGTTGAGAGCACTGAGGCGTCCACATCAAGTCTGTGAGTATCAGAAAACTGTTACTCACACAACATTCACTGAGGCAAGTGTGAGGACCTTGGTAAGAAAAACTCACTGGAATTCTGAGATGATCACCTCATGATGAGGTTTTGTTGCCTTTAACTGCACCAGTTAAACCTGCGGCTCAGTCCGGAGATCATTCTGAAGTTCATGTTCATGCCTGCTTCTCTTTTTTAGGACTTTATACCGTTATGAAAAAAGGAAATAATGAATAAACACGCTTTCATGATGGACTGAGAGGCTTTCATGGCAGTGAAGGTGCCCTCCCTCCACTCTCAACACCCCCCAAAGTCAAAACCCTCAGGTCAGCAGAAAAAAGGCTTCTGATAAATAAAACTTTTTGAAGTCAAAATGGAAAGTTTTTCAAAAAACTGAGTGACTTAACTAACAAATCGCAGATAGTGATCCAACGATTATGCAGGAGCTGCAAACATTCATCTTTGTTCAAACATTTTTTATTTCAGCAAATGAAACCAGGTTTGGCCCCCAAAAATACTCCTTAACAATCGAATTCTGTTTCTGTAAATACTTTCCTGCAAATAATTACAAAAACAAAATGTTTTAATTTAAAAAAAAGAAGTAAAAATTAAAAAAGTTAACTATTGTTTGGTAGAAAAAAAACCAAAAAAAAAAAGCAAGAACCTTTTGGATTTAAAGCAAAAAAGACCCCATGCAGTAACCAGAACTGCAGTTTTCCCTAACCTCGTCGATGGCTGGTCTTGATGGGATAAGTAAGCGCCATCATGTCCACGCCTTAAGCTTGAAGCTCCTATGAATGCAGTGCGAGGCTCTGCTTCCTCCATGAGGGGATGGAAACTTTGTGGAAAGACGGCTTTATGGGTCCAAACGTGTTTGTTTACAGGATGCCTTGTTTTCTGCAGCCCCCCGCCTCCTTCGAAGGACGGAGAGGCTCAGGTTCCATGGGGGCTCCTCAGTGAGTGGGCGTGGCCACAGCACATGAACTTCTGAGTCTTTTGAGGTCAGAGGAAGGCTCTTTCTTCTGCAGAAGAAGCAGAGTCTCAGGATCGCGTCAGCTCCATTCTGCAGCGGGACAAAGGGGGCAGAAGGAGAAACATTTGTGGGAGGGGGCAGTGTTCCCGCCAAATACCACGTGGGGGGAATTTCAGTGGCCGTAATAACCATTTGAGGATGAGGAGGCCAGCAGGATGTTTGCAGTGGAAAATGTATAGTTTGTGCAAAAGAATAGTCGGGTGGGGGGGTTCCTTACTCTACGTTTTCTGCACAATTCCAAAAATAAAAAACGATTTCTCAGAGCTGATAACCAACTTTCTCTTACATTTCTGGTGGAAGTTAAGGTTTTTCATTCTGAAACTCAAAAATTTCAAAAGAGGAAGAATTCATTCAACAGCATGAAATCTTTCACCGTTTGAAATGAAACATTTTTCTTTAACCACTGAAACGCCATTGGACTCCAAACAAAATCTCAGTAACATTGAATCCAAACGAAGAATCAAAAACACACGTCACGTCTAAAATTCAATAAAGTTCACATCAAATCCACTGACAGAGAAAACCGAAACAATAACCCACTAGAGAGATTCAGGACTAATTCACTTCCTTCCTGCCCTTATCAGAGATAACTAAAAAATAAAATAAACAAAATCTTTTGTTTGAAGAAAAATGACAATAAAGATACAAATATCTTTGATAAATTACAGGTGATCTAAGAAAAAAAAGACACATTCATGAACAGATAAAGACTTTATGTCTTGTAATACTGTACTTGAATGTAAAAAATAAAAATTCTAAACTCCTGCTGTCACTTTTAAATGTGCTTTTTAAAAACAAAATTGGTATGAAAACATATTTTTCCTAAATGAACATCCGGACCTTCTGGTTTGTAAATGCTGCTTTTCTGTACTGTAGTCCTGTCACATTTTAAATCTTCCCTGATCCACGAGGAATTTGTCCTGGTTCCATCACAGAGGACCCGGGAGCACAGGTCAAAGCAGGACGCCGCTCTCATTCAAGACATCACAGGAGCTTTACACACCTAAATTACAGGAACTAGGAAATTAACAGAGAAAACTTTATGGATCTGCAACTATCTGCAAATATCTGAATCCCCTCACCCGAAAAAGAATAATGTCCTTCTCTGAACTTTCATTAATTATTAATGACGAAATCATCGTCATTTCTGTCTGGTCAAGCCAAACTAATAAATGGAAACAATTATTATTGTGATGATGATGATGATGATGATTATTATTATTATTATTATTATTATTATTAATACTACTCCTACTACTACTACTACTACTAAAAATAATAATAATAATAATAATAATAATAATAATAATGATTATTATTATTATTATCATTATAAAAAATATTTTACACACGTCTGTTTATTTCTCTATTTCTGTTATATTTATGACATTTTTCATCCTTCAAATTTACAAATTAATCACTTTCATTTGAATTTAATGAATACGACCTTTATTTACCCAGGAGGGTCAGTTGAGGCACATTTTTAAAGACAATCTTGTCCACAGAAAGCACCAAAACAATTCTGATAGAATTTTCCTTAAAAGCACTAAATTCACATTGACAAAAGACAGGTTTCTTTAAACGGTTTCTCAGCTTTTTATCACACAATTGCATGCATTTCTGTTTAATTTTGGTTTAATAAAAACAAAGTTCCTTCATATGGGAGGGTTTACATCGGAAAACCTCTGGAGGACTAATGGGCTAGTAAAGCCATCTGAGAATCTGAGTGTCACCCTGGCAGTGGGCTTTCTATTGGAAATCACAGAAAAATGGATGCACTAATCCCACTCAGAAGACAAACACACATTCTTATTGGTTTTTTAAGAGTTTAGCGGACAAAATTAAAATCTCTGAAAAACAAAGCAGCTGGTTTTAATCAACATAATGTTTTTTTTTACATTTGTAAATGTTTGCTAAAAAGATAATCATTATAAATAAATTCACTTTTGTGTCCTAAACTATAAAAAACACACAGGCTCTCGGTTGTTTTATGAACACTATGTGCCCACACCCCCCCATAGCTTTTAGAAAAACCAAAACAATATTTTCAAAACTCAAATGTTTTTTTTATGGCAAAACTTAAACAAAAATAAATAAGGACATTAAAAATGAAAGAGCTCCCTACTACATTTATGAATGGGATTTACAAATTGAAGAATCTCATGCTAATATCAAAACGACAGAAAAATGATTATTTTTCCTGAGGAGGATTCTGGCAAATTTAGAAATTTAGAGGACTTTAAGGTAGGTCCATGAAATCCGCATGACACCAGAAATCCTGCATTATGATTTTGAAAATCCTTTTTTAAATGTTTTTGGTCACTATGAAACGTCAGAGTTTATTGGAGGACACATCGGGGAAGGAGGAGATGAAGGCTCTTGACAATCACTTTCCAGCACATCATGGCTGAGAATGTTGCTGAAGATGCAGGTTGTGGTCTGGAGCGTGGCTTCATCTTGATGCAGCGAGGGCTTCCCCTCTTCCAAGCAACAACTATCCTGTTTTTTTTAAAAATCTTGGTGTTTCTGGTGCAGTTTTGGTTCTCCGGGCTCACAGGGCCAATCAGAGGTGGGCTGCGCCACTGCTCCCCACCTCATTGGCTGCTCACCAGTTTGGAGTTGATCCTGATTGGTGATTTTCAAAGTGAACGCTCTCTTGATTTTTATGGGGGTGCAGACAGAGGGTGTTCACATCATATTAGCATTTTATCAACTTTGTGTGGAAGGTTGTGACCTAATTTCTGGAAGTGCCATTGAGGAGAGCGTAAGGGGAAGCCCGCTGGACAAAAACCGGGGCCGTGGTCTTCAGGACCGGACTCATCAACACCGACATTCCTGAGTGTCTTTGCTCAAAATAATTCCAAATGAAGGATTTGGTGTAAAAAAGTGGGGAATTGTGTCAAAGCCTGTTGTGCGCCACCTCTCCCAGCACGCTGCTAGGTTGCTGGGCAAAACTGGAGCGGCCTGCCTCTGTGCAGGAGGAGCTTGCTGGATGGTAAATGTGTGTGACGTGTTGGCTGGCGTGTTTGTCTAACCCCCCTGTGTATCGCGTGCTTAGCTCTTCTTCTAGAAAGACCATGTGACCCGCAGGAGCAGTCACAAGACTTCAACATACACACATGTTGGTCCTTGTCGACTTTGTTTCTTTTCGGTGTAAGGCGAACAACAACACCAACAACACACGACTGCGTGTTTCCGATTTTATTGCTTTTATTTTAAAGCGAAGAAAGACAAGCAGAAAGCTTGAAAATTTTTATTTACCGTATAGAAAAATGCAAAAATGTATTAATTTTACATTTGTACAAGGACTCACATTTGACCCCTACCTTCAGCAACAATTTTACATTTTTTTGTTATATTGTTACATTTTTAAAGAAATTTTCAAAAAAAAAGATTATGGCGTTTAATAAAATTCCTCCATCCATGCCTAAATAGATAATGCATTTACTTGTAAAAAAAAAAATAAAAGAGAAAAACATTTTTCTTAAAATTACAAATTTACATTGTTTGGTAAAACTTGGTCATTTATATCTCATTTTCAAATAGTCGTTCATTATTATTTGTTTTTTAATTGTAGCAATAAACCATAGATAGGCAGTATTAACAAAAAGTACATTAATTAAATCTGCAAAATATTAAAATAACTTTTATATATATATATAAATTCATGTGTTTGAATAAATTTAAATACATTTTTCATCTGATATAATTTTCTTTTGCTATCCCTGTGAATAAAGAAATAAAAAATTCTATCAGTGCTTAACTCAAAAAAACAAAGTAAACCTACAAAAAATATAAAAATATAAAAATTGAAGAGTCATGATGATTCAATGGAGATTTTTTTTGATTATTAAAAAAACGCAAACAATTTTAAAAGATTTACTTCACGTGACCAGCTACACTCACAGGATGTAATTCAAACATTTACCACTTTGTTCTTTTCTCATCATTGTGGGGTTCTACAAAATCTTTAATAAAAATACCATGATATTTATTAAATTAATTTAATTGCTTACCACTTTTTTAACATTATGCTTTAAAAGTTTTTTTACTGCAAAAAAAAAAGTCGTTATTAAACTTTTGGTGACCAGGCTTTTGCCACTAAAACCTAATAGTTAGATCCATGCGGAGACAGAAATATGAGCACTGAGCCGTAAAAACCTCAGATGGAAAGCCGAGCAGCCAGCACGCTCAGGAAACAAATAAAACATCTTTATGAGCGGGATTTAATGAGCTGAATAGGCACACTCCCTGTCCAGTGGCCGCTAAGTGTTCAGCTTGGACAAGAATAAAGCTCAGAGCCACTTTGCACGGCAGCTACTGTCCGTGGAAACAAACTGCACAGTTTTCATTCAAGACTGCTGCAAAACTGCCCAAAAAAAAAAAGCAAAAAAATAAAGAAATAGATTCACTGCCTCCAATATTGGTAATACATTTTAATTACTTGAGGCCTGCTATAAAACAGCACACAAAAGTATTTTTTGGGGTTTCTCCTAGACAACCTTAGAAGGGGACTGCTGCTTTCTAAACACCTGAGTTAAATAGGAAATACTGGATAGAAATAATATTTAAAAAAAACTAAATAGTTACTCTAGTATTTTGTTTCCTAAAATACATTTTTAATATTTTAAATATATTTTTAGAAAATAGTTTACAGATATTTAAGAAAAACTGTATAGAATATTTATTAAAAATACTTCTTTTCATTTCATTATTATTATAATTTTTGAAGCATAATATTTCCTGCAGTAAAGTGATTTATTGAATCTTCATCTGGATATTTCGCCTGAGATGTTGCATTAATTCTGGACACATTTATAAAAAATCATCTTCCTATCACAGCTTTAGAAACAAGAATTTAACAAAACATAAAAATGCTTCTAAACCAAGCATCTTTACATTTTAAGAGCAGCAGCTGAAGCCCCCTGTGTTTAATGCTGGGGGGGCAGATTAGCCATAAACTTCCAACGTCAGCTTGTTGGGTCTTTGGTTTTCTAGGTGTGTTTTCCACCCAGCGGCTGCTGATGTGGCTGTGCTGACCTGACGGAGGCCCAAAGGAACCACGGGGGCCACCGGGGGCTTTGATAGGACGGTGAGGGGCCACAAACTCTCTCATGACCAGTTCAGATGGAGTCACCTCTGAATTGATGATGGTTTCACTCGGAGAACCGCGAGAACCGGCTCCATCTTTGCTGTGATTCATGGGAGCGTAGTACTCTGCTGAAGGAGACGCCTCATTGGTGGAGCAGGGTAGGACTGTGATTGGCCGACTCAGCGCTAGGACCTGTTCACCAGATGCCCTCCTCTCGTCCCCTGCAATGTTTGCAGCCCCCCGCACGCGATCCCTGGCTGCGCTTGGCTGCACCCTCTCATCGCATTACTTCTGCTATTCTAACTCCTCCATCAATTATGCACTAGAATAACTCCGGGCCTGATGGAGCCGAGAAGTGAAAGGAGATCACGGGCTCGAGCGCATGCCTGCGTCTTCGATGTGAGCGCCGGCCTCGCAGCGAGCACAGCTGCTGGAAGCATCTCAGTATCGTGACCACACTGATCATCCAACTGTCCTCATCATTGTCTGGTCCTGCAGTTAGAGAGCTGAAACTGAAGATTTTTTTGGCAAACTATTTTCTGACTCAGAAAAAATATTCCCGGATCCAAAAGTTTCCAGCTCAGAACATCACATCATGACTCAAAAAAAGTTACTGACTAAGAAAAAAGTTACGAATTCAGGAAACAAAAATCCCAACTAAGAAAAAAAGTTTCCAAATAGGAAATAAGATCCTGGCTCAGAAAAAACAGTCATAGACCATCTACACTTACAAAAATGTCAAGAACTGTCAATAAATATGAAAGAATTTCTAAAATAGAGTTTGAATTCTGAGCAAAAATCACGTGACTTCCCAGGCTTCCTATCTTGCTTTATCCTTAAACAAGATGGAGTCCAGAGCGGGAAATGGCTCTCGCCGCAGAGAACAGCGAGGAGAGTCTGTGGAAGGATGCTGGCTTTGTGAGATTTCCATAATGAATCATGAGGACAGCAGAACCTCTTTCAGTTCCAGCCATTCATTTCCAAGAATCACTGCAGCTCAGACCAGAACAGCATCACCTCCCAGTTAAACCTGGGCTGACCTGGATTTCTGCTGGTTGCGTGTGAAGCTTCCTGGATCTTCTTCAGATCACAAGCAGCCCTCTTTAATATTTCACGTCGCAAAGCAAGAAGTGTGAAGAGACGACGACTTTCCACAGGCCAAAGAGCTGCGCCAAAGGTCCTGCAAAGTCACAGGAAAATCACCAAACTATCACATATTTTGACTTAGGTGACCCAAAGTCAAAAACATCACCCACCGAGGTTGCCTTATCGGTGGAGTTTTGGTGGGGGTGGTGGTGGTGGTGGTGGGGGGGGGGGGCAGTACTGATGCAGAAGAGTTTTACTCTGAATCACACAACAGACTAGAAAGGCAACACACTCACAAGTCTTCCCCAACTGCTCAGAGTCAGTGGCGGTTCCTGTCAGGAGTATGGTCCAGGGAGGACGTCTGCCAGCCTTGGTCTGCTGACCCTCACCCCCCACCTCCACACACCCTGTGCATGGCATCAAGGTTTGCAGCAAAGCAAAGAACATTTTTATCTTAAATATTGTGAAACCTATACCAGGGTTACAATCAGTTCAGACTAATTCCATCTGATGCTCTTACTGAAACCTGTGTGTTTGGTGAAGTCCAGTGAGTTTGAGAGTTTAAGGACTTCAAAAGTCAATTTGAGGAATTCAGAAAAAAGAACATTAGTTCAGCTTCACTTAACAACATTTGGGAGAATTTAAATTCCGTTTGAGCCTCATCCACACGTTCATCTGCGCTGAATGGAAGCTAAAACTGTGGTTAATGGTTTTTTTTCAAGATCAAATGTTTATCTTACAAAAATGGATTTATTTTACATCAACATCTGTAGAAAGCAGCAGGTCTGATCAGGTTCTAAAAGGTCAAATTCTGCTGTAGGCCGGAATTCACAAAAAGTAATTAATTAATAATTGAAAAATCAATTTGTCATGTAATTAAATCCTGTAAATTAATTCTTTAGTCTTTTTTACAGGCAAAAAATGCTTTCAGTTTACTTTTATTTATTGATTAAAGCTCCACATTTGTCTAACTAAATACATCTGTTACATCGGTTAAATCAGAGCTCATTCCTGCAAAAGCCCCCCCCCCCCCCCCCCCCCCCCCCCCCCCGTTTGCCGCAGCGGCAGCCTGTTAGCGGCCTCGTGGCTTTCTGGGGGCCTTTTGGAGACACTTTTCCAGAGCTTTTCAGTCATTAGGAGCTGCAGCTGATTAATGTGAATGGTCAGGCAGGGCCTGGCTTTCAGAGCACGCAACAGAGGGGGGTGAAGGTCCCGCAGGAAGTGTTTTGTGTCTCCACACAAAAGGAGGGCTGACCTCTTAAGCCCCTCTGAGCCTCTTTGCAAAAACCCTCACCGCTGCCATGTCACCACTCGCCTTTAAGAGCACCACAAAAAAAGATTAAAACGGCAGAATAGTGAACCTCTGTGCAGCGGAGGGAGACGGAGGGAGATTAGATCCCCATCAACACGCTGACTGTTGCACAAAATCACATCTGGACACAACGGACCCCATCAAAGACTCCAGTTCCCCCCGAATGTGTCCATATTCAAAGAGTTTTTCTTTCCACCAAACGTTCAGACAGGAATTTGATTTTAAGAACTTAACTGCAATTATTTCTAGACCAGGATCATTAAAAAAATCTATGAATTAAAATCATCAACTTTCAGTCAAAAGTTTGGAAATATTTAAATCAAACACTGAACTGGAGAAAGTCTTTTTTCGCTAAATTATTTCAGGAAAAAGTTAGACATTCTTCAACAGACGTCTTGAAGTCAGGGCTTTGGCAGCGACAGTGTTTATTCAGCTGATCTAGGTTCTTCTAGGAGTTTAGGGGGGATATGCTCCGCCCACATTTGGACTTATATCTTTACTGGAATAATTTCCATCCATTCCTATGTCATATAAATCATGTGAAAAAATTGTGAGGGCAGTTTAAATCCAGAAGTAATGAATTATTGGTTGCTTTTTCCAGAGAGAACAAACACCTGACTGCCTTTTATGTCCCTCCCCACCTCAGTTGATGAGAACAACTAGGTGACCACATCTGTCCGGATGGTAAATGGTCACCGGATCTTTCTGCATCATCAGATTTGAATTTTTTAATACAATTCAATAAGGAAATATGAAATATGAAAGACTTGGTGCCACAGAATGCCAGGAACAAATCACAATCATTAATTTCTCCTCCATGATCAATTTTCAAACGGTTGGTACATCTGTTAATTGTAAAGGACAACTCCTATACATTACTATCAAATCAGAGTGTCTGATTGGTCAAAGTTCAACTGGTTAACTTACAACGCACATTCAATGGTCACATGTTTTATACGTAGAGCCCAAAAACAGACTTTAAAACTTGCGTAGTGATTGTGAGAGTTTTGAACAAGAAGCTTAAAAACATGCTCATAAATTCACTTTTCAATGTGCGTTTCCAGGTCCAGAGTGAATGTAGCATTAATGTTCATTCTAATGGTACGGTTAGATTCTTGTCAATGTTTGTAGAGGAGATTTTTACAGGAAAGTTGTGATAAAACAATGAGCTCAGCTTCTCCTCAGTGTTTTCTGTCAATCACAGGGACAGCTGGAGGCCTTTGCTTTGTTATTCTGCGCTTGAATGAGGGAGGCAGCTCATCTCAGCAGGGGGGGGTCAAGTAAGGCGAGAGTAATGCCGGGGGTCACTGCATGAAGGCTGTCTGCCCCCCGCCCCCCTTCCACCAAGACCAAAGTATGAAAATGCACAGCTTAAATGACCAGACAGTTTTCTTCAAGTGAGTAAAACGTTTCTGTTTCTCACAAGAGCTTCATGAAACTTCTGTCTCATCCTTTGAGGTGGGGTTACTCCAACCACCTGAGCTTCAGGTGAAGGAGTCAAACACCACATTCTACCTCACATTTTGCGCATATCTTGAAAGGCTCAAGCAGTGTTTCAGCCTTCATGTAGAACGGCAGGACAAAGTTCTGGTTCCAAGTGGAATTAGAGTCCAGTCAGAAGCCTGAGCTTACTCTACTGTGAGATGGAGCCTCCAAAACCAAAGACATTTAACTGTGATGGCCCAGCCTGCAAACTTTTACATTCTGCTGTGGTTGCCAGGCGATGGGAGGGCACTTACAGCTGATTTTCAGAAACTATTTCCCACTTGCTTACAGCCGCTCATAACCCCAACCTAACATTAGCAGTGCAACAAAGACGGCAAGCAATATTGGACTTATCTAGCCGTACAGTTTAGATTCAGATTCCAGCTCAGACAAGAAAAACGGATGTACATGGATCTATTTTTTAACAAGTGGATGCATCGAAATGGAGGGGAGCAGGGAGCTTGTGATCTCCCGATTGTAGAGTTTACAAAGCTTTTTCAAATGGCATGATTTCCTCTGCTCCTGATTCACCATGATTCAAATTTAGAAATACTCAGCAATGCACATTTAATTTTAATTTAATGTGCTCCATTATGAGAAAAACGATACACGAACATTTTAAAAACTTCAAAAACACCATTTTCATTGTAATGGCTCTTAAAAGGTTGATCCTTCCTCAGGATGGGGGGGTTGGTCCCACACCGAAGTGGACACCCTCTGGCCTCTTGTGTGAAAGTTCTTCTGCAGTGTCTTCACACCCTTACCCGCTCCACACACATATCTTTCTATGTCCCTTCACGGACTTTACAGAGTGGAGCCCAACAATAGCAGCCAACCATGCTGGTTTTAGGATGGCTGCAGTCCTAAGCCTAGTCAATATTTGAAACTGGTTGAGCCTTTTTTTTTTTGTATTTGCTTTTAATTTGAGCAGAACAGAGCAGCAGGGAGCCGGGAAAAGGCTCAGAGGGACAGAGAGTAACACTGGAACAATGCAAATAGGGCAACTCACAATGCAACTGGGAAACTATCACAACATCAGTTCAGCATTGTGTCTCTAAGTGGAGATTAAAAAGAGACCATTGTAAGAGAAGCTAAATGACGTCCTTATGCTGTGACAAGAAATGTCGGCAAACAACAGTGTGTACGGAAAGAGAGACGATTTGGAACACAACACACGGCACCGAAACCATGAAAAGATTCCTTAGTACCTCATAGAAAAATATGTTGCATCTGCTGTGGAAAGCTTTGGAGGGCATTATCTAGGATTAAAGGACACTCCTGGGGTGACTGTGGTCTCCCTGAATGCTGGGTTCCCTCTCCTCCCCAGCTGTCAGGTCATTAGTCCAACCCAACCCAACTTTGATGGGGTAGTATCAGTTTCCATAGCTTCAGAGAAACAAACAGTCCAAAAGATTAAGAACGGAACCCGGCCCTGATTCTCTGCTGATCCTGCCTATCAGCAACAAATAAACGCCTCAGGCAGAGGCAGAGCCAGCGCCGACCAGATGGACCCGGGTGGGCTTTAATGAAGCAGCTAAATAGCTGGTGAGCAGGGAATTCACTAATAGCTACTTGTCAGAGCAGCAGTAAATACTAAGTCTTACACTTTATTCCATCATTTGGTTAGCAACACAGCCGACAGAGCTGACGAAGAACATATGTGGCTCATTTTTCTTACATGAGTGCTCCACCAAGAAACACTGCAGGTTTGTGTTTTCCTGCTCTGCACCTCTTGGGCTGGTGTTATCCTGGGGGCTCCCTCCTTCAGAGCCGTATTAATACAGATACATTTGTAAAATGACTGGCACTAATGTTTTATAGATGAGAACAGGCTTTCTGCATGATTTGCAAAACTAAAGATTTCATAATTGCTAAAAAAAAAGATCCACTGTTGTGCATTTAGAAAAACATTGTCATCAAAGGTTTTTATATGAAACATCTGTTCATTAATGGGTAATTAACTGGTTGTCGATGTTTTAAAGTCACAAAGGACTCTGAATGGATCTGGTTTGATTGCTAAACAAGTCAGATTCTCTAAATGTGTGTTGGGGGCTTCGCGTTCATGTTTAGTGTTACGGAGTGAAGGAGAACAGTAATAAAAGGTTTACCCCAAAAGAACGGTGATTGATCTGGAGTAGAGCTGTGACGGTGTGCGATTTTTGATCACCGCTGTGATTAAGCAGCAAGAGTCGTGGTGTCGGGACTCTTTCGACCCCCCACCCCAACACAATATCCTCCGGTTGGCGGCCGCGTCGCGCACTCAAGAACGCAAGCAGCTTGTACTGGAAATGAATACAATGGAAATGAATAAGTAGAACGCAGTAAATTTGTCCTATTTCCTTGCGAGACGGAAACTTCTGTTGTAGAATGAGGATGTGTATGTGCTGCTGAAACTGTGTGTGCGTGTGTAGGCAGAGGAGGGAGCGCGGGCAGCGCAAGAGGGTTGGGGGAACGCATTCATGTTTGATGTTACAGGGAAGAATGGTAATAAAATACGTTTTCTCATAAAAAAATGGTAAATGATTCTTTGTTGGCCCGCTCTGGAGGCTCTGAGGGTCCGAACAGGGAAGTGAACCCCGAGGGAAGGAGCTTCGGGTATCTCCCCTGCGTCTTTCAAGAGAAAAGTCAGCGCAGGAAAGGTTCAACACTTCCTTCTCCAAATTCACAGGCTGTGAATTGTCATCTGCCTCAAAGCCAAAGTGTGCCCAAATAGCCGACACAGTATTTGGTTTAGACACTAAATTCGTGGCCATTTTACTCTTTCGCCGCCATAGGTTATTTTGCCTATTCCATATGAAGCTATCGGTAGGCATACTTGCAAATAAATATAACTAACTCCAACTTTTTTAATTACGCTACTGTCTTTTATGCCCGTGTTTGTGTGAATTTAATTTAACGTTATCTGTAAACATTACAAGTACTGAAACATGGCAAGTAGTTAATTAAAATCAGACACACACAAGAAAAAAGTCCCCCATAATATGTTTAATGGACTGTCCCTCCCTTGCACAGGAGGATGCGGGCTTTTTCCCCCAGAAGCCCTTGAAGTTTGAACACAGAAAAACTAAATTATTAGCAAAGATGAATGTGTTTATTATAGTTCAATTCACGCACCATATGCAGAACTTAAAATAAATGAATAAAAAAAGGAATGTGTGGTGACATGCGGTGATGCGGTTATCGTCACACCCCTAGATGTCAATTGCATAAGCCCCATGTTTATCTTTATCTTAGCATACCTTCTGGTCGTTGACTGTATATGAAACCTGGACTAAGTGACCGCTCCCTCCTTGTGTTCCAAACAGGAAGTAACCGCTAGCTCCAAAAAAACAAACTCCCATAGAATTCTACTAAGAAACAAACATTTACTACTCAGTCATTCTATTTGTCAGAATAAGCATTATTGCTCTGATACATTTTTCTAACATATTCTTGACAATCCTATTTTTTCCATGATATTTTTTCTTTAGTTCAAGTTATTCAAGTTATAAACTGACAGATCAGATGCCTCAATAAAAGTATGTGGGGCCCGCTGGCCCCCATGTTGAACGTTCAAAACTTTTGGTTGACAGATTCTCCTGCGCATGCTTTCAAGTGGAAAGGGTGTGGACTTCCAACAAGCTCACTCCTGATTACAAAGAGGGGTTGCCATAGTGACGTCCATATCATGAAAACTCGGCAACCGAATTGGCCTTATTTGGTTGGAGCCGGAAGTAAACCATTTTTATGGGTAACATCACACTCACTTAGTCACTTTCATATACTGTCAATGGTTTTGCTGTGAAATTCAACTCATCCTTCATGGTTCTTGTTTTGCTATTCTTTACAGTGAACATAAAACATCGGTTAAAAGGAAAAAAGCTAGACCTCCTCCTGACTGAAGAAGTGGATGACAATAACTGCAAAACTGGAAGATAAATGCAAAACTGTAGCTTTGTGACATCAAATCCTCTGATGGATCTTTAGAGAATTTGTATTTTTTGTCAAATGTGCAGCACCATCACAGATGTTGACTCAAAAATGCAAAACTTTGGAAAATAAAGAGCGGGACGCAGTGATTCCACAGTAGAGTACATTCAGTCAGAGGGTTCTTCAGGTTCACTACAACATCCAGTGGTACGAGAAGTATATGCAGCCATCAGCCACATTATTCTACAGCAGGACCTTTTTGAATCTGTGCTGCAACGATTGAAATTGTGTTTTTAAATTATTAAAAATAAAAAAACATTTTTCAGTTTAAGGTGGTTTTAAAGTGAAGCTGAAAGGTTAAAGGTTCCCCGATTGTTGCAGCGGTGCAACAAAAAAAAACAAAAAAAAAAAAAACAGGATAAATGCTAAGAAAAAAGGGGGGAGCAAAATTAATTTGAGACTCATTAAATAAAAACAAAGAAGAGTCGAAATGTGACCATTGAATCTAATCAAGTCGTTTATATGGCACCTCAGCACAAAACGGTGCAGTCCATTAAATGTTTAGAAAATATACAATAGTTGAATAATTATACAGCTAGCTTCCTCTTGGACCGCAGTCCTCTAGGAGGGACTGATCAGTAGACCTGCAGCACCCAAAGAGGAAAACAAGAAACAAGATCTTTTGTGGATTGAAAAGCCAATAAAATGAAGCCTAAAATGCACAGATAGCTGGTGAAGGAAAGCCAGGATTGGGAGAATGTGGTCCCAGTCTCAGGCTCCGACCAGAACTCGAGCAGCAGTGTTCTGGACCAGTTGGAGGCGTGAGAGGGGTGACTGGCTAACTCCAAAATAAAGAGTTCCAGTAATCCAGCCGAGACGGGATAAAACCATGGATTACTGTTTTTACAGCGTTTCGCCGTCACCAACTTCATCAGATGAAAGAAGCTAAATTTTCCCAAATTAGGAGCGTTCCCAGACTTTCCAATTGAGGAGCAGGCATAAACACAGAACAACACAGAACAACACCGCAGCCTCTGCGACAGGAAAACTACAACTGATAACCCCGAAAAACGCTTTTATCTCGAGTCATTTCATCATAAAAACCCAAACGGTCATTATATGAATGACCTTTAAAGTATTTACTTTTAACGAGGCTTCATGATTCAGGCATTTCCTTTAGTTTTATTAGGTCACTCATGCAGGCGTAGCTATTCCGTCACAGTGGAAGCTTTTCAGACTGCAGATGAGGCCGGAGCGCCATTCGGCCCGTGAATCCCACGTCTTCTGCTCCAAGCGGCACTCTGATCCGCATCAGCACAGGAAGATGCTCCGCTGAGATCAAAGCACTGCAAACAACCCTTTTGTTTATCCAAATTACTGAGGGGTTGCTTTCATTTCCTTTCAAACAACAGAAAAACGTGGAAATGTCGTAGCATTTCCATTTTTCACGACTCACTTCCCAATTCAATTCCAGGGCTCCTGGAGGGGATTTCATGAATGGCTGAGTGTGGACTGCTGCTCCAGACTCACTTAAGTTTAAACATGTAGCAGAGATGCTACTTTATATGGAAGTTGGAACTGCACCCCAGCAGGTTCTCAGGGCCTTAGAACAGAGTATGGTTACGTTAAACAGCAGGGCTCCGGGGCCCATGAGCTTGTATTGATTACTGTGGGTTCTGCTGCAGGTCAGGGGGCCTCAAGTCCTTAACCACTTGTATACATGATACAGCCCAGGTTGAGTTTAGATTAAAGTCATGAATAAGAACAAGAGTTACTCATTCATTTGGGGTCCATTCTGCATGGACAAAGCCCAGGCGGGGGGCTGTGCAAGGGCCGTCACCTGGCCCCAAGGCCGACGCTGCTGCCCTGGTTTTGACCCTGACAACAGTCCCCCCTGTGCTTCCTAACCCGCCTGCCTGGTTACTGTCGATTGTGTGACCTCGGCATGTGTGCATGTCCCATAAGACTAAGCACCACGCTGCGTCTTGGCCGCCGCTGAAATACCCCTGTGTGCCCCTCATTGTCTACCCCAGCGTGGGCCATGAGGGGCGAGAGGGGATACTTGAAACGAGGGAGCATGGCAACCAAGAGACCAGACTTGGGAAGCTGGGAACTGCTCGGAAAGCCAAAGAAAAGGGAAAAAGAGAAGAAGTTGGGAGAGGAAAGAAACAGCGATATGTCAGGCCGAAAAACAGAAAATCTGCTGCAGCACATTTACACAACACCAATCCAGGGCAACTGTTCCTTAACCACGCCTACTGTTCCTTAACCACACCCACTTTTCCCTAACCACATCAACTGTTTAGACTGTGAAGATCAACGGAACAGTTTTCTGTTATTCAACAAAACCTCATACTCGTCCTCATCTGCACACAGAAGTAGTCTCACACAATCTCTTCCACACAGTCTAACACACTTACATATATGCACAAACACACACACAAGATGTCAAACACAAACCTCTCCCGCAAATATAAAATGTTAAATGGCGTATACTTGTAGAGCGCTTCACTACCGTCCTTGAAGGCCCAAAGTCCATTACAGTTACAGTTCCACTCAAACATGCAAACACACACATTTACACACACACACACACACTCTACTGCAGAACACTGGTGCTAACCTATAACCACCAGGGCAACGTGGGGTTCTTTGAAGCATGAGCGGGCAGGAGAGGCGGGAACAGCACCTGCAAGGATCTTCCGAACAGGGGCCGACCGCTCTACCCCTTTACCAGGCTACCCAACAATTGTGCCCCCCACCACCATCTCACACACAAGATGTGAAACACACAAAAGCACACACATACATAATCTCATGCATGTAAACTCACACACACAGTCTAGCACACATTAAAAAAAATCACGCACAGAATGAATCTCATAATTTCACAATTACTTAACCACACACACACACACACACACACACACACACCCACACGTGCATTATTTTTGTTCAAACTGCCACAAACACACACACAGAGTCTTAAAAATACAGATGCAAACACACAGGTATATGCAGCCACACGCACGCACGCACGCGCACACGCATTTCTTCATGGAGAGGAGATTTTGTTGTTGTTGTTTTCTGGTCCCCAGCATTATGAAACTGGTCCCCATCCTGTGGCTGTGTGAACACACTGTTGTTCCCAAAATGCACAAATACCGAGTCGTGCACACAGTCACACACCACGTCACGCACTCTTTTTTGGATGAACAAGTTTCCACAGACATAGTACGTCGACCCGGGAAGGATCTCCGGACCCTTGGGTCCAACCAGAAGGTTCTGCAGGTGTTGCAGACAGCAAACCAAAGAAGCTCTGCAGCCTCCGCGGCAAAGCTGCGCCGAACATCAGACTGAATCTTTCAGGACCGGACTACGTCCTTCTTCACACACTTCAGTTCAAATTTGTCAAAATCCCTAGAAAACGCACTCTGTCTGTGCGTGAGCGGACAGCGCGTGGAAAACCGTGTCTCCGCAGTCCCGCCGATTTCCACAGCGGCTGACCGTAAAGTTTACGCAGATCATGTGCAGAAGCTGAGATCCCTGATCGGAGAGGACAAGGCTGTCCTGCGCGTGCTACAAACACAAAAGCACAACTCCCACTCCTGCACTTACCTGGGGTTGGTTCTGTTCCAGAAGACGGCGTAGCGGTCTGACACCAACTTGGAACCGGGGTCCTGACCGCGCGCACACATCCCAAAGATGAGGAGCAGGAGGAGGATCATGTCCACCTGCGGCATGTCTGCTCCGCAGCCGCGAGGCACTGACCTCTGATGGGGGAGAGCAGAGGTCCGCTTCTATCCTTCTGAGTGTTGAGTTTCTCTGAAGGTGAATTGCCTTATTGACGTCCTGCCAAACAGCAGCAGGAGAGCGGAAGTCCAAATATTCCCACTCTCTGCTCCGGGAGGGAACACCTTTCAGTCTTCAGTTTACCAGGACTGACTGAGCGGCTCCGCTGCTGCGCGCTGGGAGCCTCGATCATCCAGCAGCCACGAAACACGTCCCGCGAGCGCACAGTGGCGCAAACGAAGCACGCGCCCTCAGGAAGGGACAGCCGCTCCTCCGGTGAACCGGGCGGTAGCAGAGCGCTTGAAACGGTGCTGTGAGTCTAATCAAGTGAAGGGAACAGCGCGGCGGATCCTGCAGCCATGCTCCCCAGGACAAACCCCCTGCTGCCACACACCTCCCTCTAGTCTCTCCTGCGCGCTGGAGGAAGTCTGCAGCTTCCCCTCTGTGGACCTTTGATGTCGCAGATCTTCGCCCTAAACTTTCAGAGTGATAAAGTCACGCAATAACACACATGCGTAGATTCTCCGGAGCTGCGCGCGTGGGAATCCGCCGCGGCAGCAACAGTTGCTCTGTGTCTCGCACTCTCTCTCTTCTTGGAGAGTGCGGCGTGAGGCTCGCGAGCCGTCTCATTGGCCGGAGACTTGATTGACAGCCGGAGCTCCTCCCGCGAGTCCGGTTTTTCTCCTGATCCCAGGACCGCCGCGCGCAGCCTGCCGGTGCGCTCACCTCCGAGCAGGAGCCGTCTCTCCAGGTTCAGGAGCGCGAGGCTCTCATTTGATGCTGGAAATCCAACATCAAAGACCGAAACGTTCAACATCTGCGCCGTTTCTTGCTGAATGTAGCGCAGCTTTCGTGAGCTCGTGCGCCATGCAGCGGCGGGATTCAGAAAACGTTCAATGATCGCGCAGCCTCGATCTCCGGCAGGAAATGTTCTGCAGGATCAGAGGTTTCCCCCTGTGAGAAGTTCCCCTCCAGGCGCGGAGACCCCGGTCCTCTCCGTGGCTCAGCACATAGTGAATTCATGTCCATTCTTGGCTAAAGACACGTTTTCTTCATTTTCTGCAAACACTGATTTAAAAAGAATAATAATAATAATAATAATAAAAGAGTCGACAATCAAATTTAAACAAGAGGAAGCTGGAACAAGAAAAAACAATTTCAAACAAAAAATAAAGCAATGACATAGAAAACTGGAAAAAAAAAACGTTTACTGTGTATTGGCCTTGAATTATGTAATATCCTAACTGATATTATTTTGAATTCTTTTAACATGTTTGGGTTTTGATTTCTGCAGTTTAACTCAAACAGAAAAAAACAACATCTTTTCTAATCCTCTTTTTGCATGTTTAAATTTTAATTCATGTGATTTTCAATAGTGATCCGTTTCTATGGAGACTAAAACATCTAATCTGTCTGGCCTTTGCAGTATAAACTGTTTAGAGTGAGTTATTGTTTTCTTTGATTGTGTTTGAATCTTGATATAGAAGTTGAAAGCTCTTTGGCCTTCCGCTTCCATCAGAGAAAACGTATGTTTCTAACAAAGTATGTTGTCTTCTGACACTAAACCACGAGAATGCTGACAAAATAAATGAAATCTGGTCCTTAAAAGACCCAATTCGATGAAAATGATGTTTTTTGTGTTTTTATACACATCATTTTTTGCTGATGGAGGACACATGAAATGAAAATTATGATTAAAAAGTGCATTTCTGAGTATTTCTTTATTCGTGTAATTGTGAATCAGGAGCAGATGACAAAAATCAGTTTGAAAAAGATCGTATTTGTGACGTAGAAAATACGCAAGCACCCTGCTCCGCTTCATCCTTATTCATCCACTTGAAGACAAATAGATCCATGTCTTCGTTTTCCTCGTCTGAGCTGGAATCTGGCTCCAAACTTGTACGGCCGGATAGCTCCAATATTGCTCGCCATTTTTGTTGCATCTCTAATATAATGAGGGGCTTTAAGCAGCAGGAGAGAGTGTGAAGATGGATGATGGGAAATGGGGCAGTGTTGCTCTGTTGCTAGTCCTGCCCACAGCCAGAGATGAATTTCTCATGAACTACTGCTGTTCTGCAGAAACTAAGTCTGCAAATGACACAGTTAACAAAAAGTGGCTATAAAAGCATAATAATAGTCAAAAGACCACTGCTGTTATAAAAGATGATCAGAATAGGACTTTAAAAAGGGTGTCAGCTTGCTACCAGCAGAAATGTTTATCACAGACAGTTCAAGACCTGCTTCTTAAGAACAGAGCTGTTTCAGTTTTAAGCCCTGTTACATGTTCAAGAGAACATCCGTTCTTTGGGACCCAAAGTGCCAGATAGACATTTATGTGGCCGTCTGCTGGATTCATGTGCAGCCACTGATCTTTAACAAGCATGTTCATTGTGTTCTGTGTTTTAATAGTGTACCTGCAGAAGTCTGACGATGAAAAACAGTTGGGTCCCCCCCAAATAAAAGAAAAGAAAGAGCTCACAAAACTTTGTGATGATTTAGAAGACAGCTTCTGCCCAAAGTAAACCTGTTAACTTCAAACAAAAACATGGGACTAAAGAATGAAGTTTAATTTCTTTTTTGAAGCAGGTTTGTAACTCTAAGATGGATTTTGAAGTTTTATTTCTCCCTCAATTATTAAATATCAATTTGTCTTTCATTGTGAAAGTAGTAAAATTTTGTTTATTTAATGATCACAATTTAAAGCACTGCAACTGTAATTTTTATTATGTTTCCAATTTTGATGGCTTTTTTCACAAAAAGTGGACTATTTGTTACATGGTGCCGTTGTACCTCTTACCGCTTGTTTTTGTCCAGATGATGAAGCAAAAGTTTGTTTTAGAGAAGCCAGCACCGTGATATAGAACATTTAAGCTTTTCTCTTTTAGCTGTGCGGTTGTCCTGTGCGTTGTCCCTTTTTAATACACATCCAGCAGCCAATCAGAATTGAGTATAAGTTTTGTTAACCCTTGTGCTATCCTAGGCACTTTACCATTGGGAGTTGGGTCATCTAGACCAGTGTTTTTCAACCTTTTCTGAGCCACGGCACACTTTAACCTTAAAAAAAATCCCGCGGCACACCAGCATCCAAAAATTTAAAAAAAAGGAGAAACTCATAGTCTGTATTGATCTACAGCCCCTGCACAATCTCACATGCATTTTTGAGATAATTGTTACAGAAAAAGCTGGAAACTGCAGCTGTTTTTTTCTAAAAGATGCAATAAAAGTTAAGTTAGAAGATTTAAAAACAGCTTGTGTGTTCCTTGGTTTCAAGACCGTTTGACAACAGATCTCCTTTTGCGCTGTCACTCTCACAACCCAATGCATCATGGGAAATGTAGTGCATAAAACGTCCGAAGATCGGTTTTCGGAGCTTCATTGTTTTGTTCACTTGTTCCACGGTCTGATACCGGATTCTGTGCAAAGCTACACCGCTAAAGACGAGCTTTAGCTGGTATTTCTGTTAGAACTGAGCGACTTTACGAGCTAAATCGGGACAAGGAAGTGAAGACTTTAAGCACTTCTGATTGGTCAGACCGATGACATGTGATTAACCCCCCCAAGAATGATTGGTGGAGACAGTTAAAGGGACGGGACTTTTCCAAAATACAGCCGAAGGTGCAGCTGAATCGCGGTACTGCACCGTCATTCATATCAAAATGTCTTTAATAAAATAAAAACGCAAAGAAAAAGTATTTTACGATCTTTTATATTCCTAACTCCTCAGTGTTTTATCAGGGCCTGTTTGGATGAACAGTGAGCTAAAATCCTGGAGATGGGAAATGTTTTTAGATCAGTTAATGAGGGCAGTTTCCCACGGCACACTTGACCATCTCCCACGGCACACTAGTGTGCCGCGGCACACTGGTTGAAAAACACTGATCTAGACCCACTAGACAGTGGGCTGAACCTTTTTTCTTCAATGATTTGTGATTTTCACTGGTGTCCATGGATTACATGAAATCTTTCCACCTTTATCCACCTTTGTCATGGTGGGGAGAACACGTTAATGTAAGGATGGGGTCATCTAAGATAGCACAAGGGTTAAGGTTTTAAGTTGCCCTTCATCAGTCACACCAGTTTCAGGGTAATCAAGACCCACAGTTGTCTTCATTTCAGTTAACTTCCCTCCGTCTATTAAAGTGTCTTGTCTTCAGAGATTCTTTTTCAGGTCATCTGTTCTGCTTGGTTCTGTCACCAGTTTTGTTTCTCCATAGTGTTCATCAGGTTAGAGTTCATTCATTAAATGTTTTTGTTTCTGCCAACATACCTGGTCTCCAGCATTTTGGGTCCTACAGCAGCAGCTTCTGACAACGACTTAACTACAAGATACTGTGTGATCATGTTCTGTGCAATCGAGAAAATCAATTAAAAATGTCCTCCTTGTAGCTGAAGAACAAAACAAACTGTCCCTCTAATGTTGAGTTTGTGCTATCACAATCTACTGATGAATGAATCATATTGTGAATGTTTGCTTGATCAGTTTGATATTGGAAACCTTTCCATGCATTCTGTTGGTCACATATACAGGCTGATATACAACTAAGACAAATCGACAAATCGATCTCATTGGAATAAACTGCACAGAATTCTATTATTATTTACATGAAAGCTCAGTTTGGAGGGTTTTTTCTTTTGGTTTATGACCTTGCAATTGAAAAACAACCAATGGAATCAAGCTAATCTTGCAAATGATCACAAGTGAGTAGTGAGTCTGCAGGTTCCTGTGTGGCCAGGTGTTGGGGGTGTAGGTATCTTTGAGCCAGTACCTTAAAAGTTTGCTTCACTGTTATTTGCGAATGGAGAGAAATAATCCAAATTCCGGTCACTGAATAATCAAATTTTTTTAGAATTTCACAGGAAAATGATAATTAAACTCTCTGCATTTTCACCTATTTATAAAAAAGTTAAATTATGGTCAACCTTCTCATTTACAGCAAACATTGCGTATGGTTTAGTTTGTCTAATTTCACAAAAAAATATATGTATTTTTATTATTGTTACATTTGTGTATTTATTAGTCAATTTTTGATTGTGCAAGCTCCAGATGGTCTCCTGAACTTGAATACAAAGCTGTGGAAATAAACATATCTAAAATGTCTGGTAGTTTTTGGTAAATTTACAACAAAAAGTCATGCAGACATTGAAAGATTTGTTGAACAATACCACTATATACATTTTGCAATTTTATCGTGTGTAATTTACTTCTTTTTGCAAGTGACATGTAGCCCTAAACAGGTTTCTCATTTTCACTTCAGGTGTTTTCAGCTTGCTGTGAAGCCGGAATAAAATATATCATTGTTTATGTCCCTTTATGTTATAAAATCTATTTCTTTATAGCCATCATCTGTTGCATTTAATGCTGCATTCCCTGCATCATGACATACACAGCACCACACCAATGAACATGCTTCAAAGCACTAAGATTATGGAGAATTTTCTGAATCTGTGCAAAATGAAAAGGCTTGTTTGGACCAAGAGACAGTTTCTTAAAAGAGCTTACACTAGCACACTTCGGTACTTAGTCTAACACATCTGCCCACAACAAAGTATCTGACTAAACCGAACGGCAAATTTGGTGTTCAGAATTTCCCAGCAATGACATACTGCTTACAGAAATCACAGCTGAGACTTGTCCTTTTTTGATGAAAACTATAATCCATCCTTCCATCCATCCATCCTAGTGCGGTGAAAATGTTTCTTTCTGTAGTTTTCTGTGGTTCATGGTTATACCATGTAAAACCATGTGCACATTAATGTGCACATGGTTTTACATGGGTGTCCTTTGTTGACTTTGTTGTTAGTGGTGAACATTGAGGTCAACCGTATGTCCTTGATGTTTCTCATTTATATAAGGGTCAACCAAAGGGGCCCTTTGGAATCTGTCCTGTGAAAAGCTGTATTATAGCAGCATTGTACTTCTGCGGGTTCATGCATCACTATGGTTAACACAACTACCAAATAAAGCAAACTTGTGAAAGCAACATTGGTTGAGGTATCTACACAACCTTTTTCATCATAGCTATTAATATCAAATGAACCCTGTGATGGCCTGGTAGACTGTTTAGGGGTGTACCTTGTCTTTCCTTGACAACAGTTTTCCTTGACAACCGTTTTACCCTGAATAGGAATTTGGGGTATGGAAAATGGATAGAAGGATGGATGAATATAAAACGATCCCCAATCCATTAAGGGGTGGGGACGGACCTACGATAGCTGAGGCTCAAATATGCTCCCAAGTTATAGAACATGCACTAATTATAAGGAACATGTAGAGCCAAAGAGGGGGTAATTAGTTTTAGCTGCTCATTAAACTCAAGTTTTTATAAGTACCCGAATCCATGGTAACCCGGATTTCTCTTTCAGGAAATAAAAGACAAAACACTGAAAAAAGCTGGTGAGATTTGAGGATTTTTTTTGTCTCTTTAGTAGTAGAGTTCTGATCTTGTGTCCGCATTTTTAAAAACCACCAGGTTGGAAAAAAAGAGTACTTCTTTGTTAAAGAGTATGGCCACTCTTCAAAGGACAAAGGAAGTTGGAAGTAACACCAATGGACGGAATTAGGAGAACCCTGGGTGTAGTCAAGCGAGCAAAAGGAGTGGAGCAGGGCAGAATCCCAAAGTTCACTGGCCAAGAATAAGAAGAGTAAGTGGACCATAATGAATTTAGATCTCATTGCCGTGTTAATAGGAGTGAAAGGCAGTAAAAGTAAGTGAGATGGTATTTTTTTGTGGTGTAAAAGAGGTTTAGATTTTGTGGAAAAGGAGTGAAGGTTCAAATACAAAAAAACAAAGTCAAGAAATGAACTAGCTCTGGTACAGCAAATGAGACAACTTGTGGACAAAAGTGGAGAAGGCCTCAAATGAGAAGAATGAGGTCATTTTGCAGCAGTGTGAGCTCCACACTGGAGTGGCAGCTTTGAGAAGAACAGAAGCACGGTCACTGGGCTACCAGGGCCTATCCCGGCCACTCGCGGGTGAAGGCAGGAGACATTCTGGACAGGTCGCCAGTCTGTCGCAGGGCCACAACCACACACCCATGTACACAATTTAGAGTTACCAATTAAGCTATGAAATATGTTTTTGGACGGTGGGAGGAAGCCGGAGTCCCCAAAGAAAACCCATGTATCCACAAGGAGAACATGCAAACTCCACACAGAAAGGTCCTCCATTGAACCAGGGGCCTTCTTGCTGTGAGGCAATAGCGCTAACCACTGCGCCACCGTACAGGAGGAAAGTAGAACTCTTTATTCTAAGAGAAAGATCTATCCCACTTTAAACAATGAGCCTCTTGATGCTGGAAATACCTGGCTCATCTGAGTGTGTAAAATATACGATCTGCCATCAAACCCATTTGAAAGAAGGAAAAAGATCAAGTAATCTGCATCTTCATCTCACTGTTTATTCCCCACCTCAGCAATCCATTATTCTGTGAATGTGTTCTAAAATGAGTCTGACTAAAAAGCAGTAGTGAACGATTACAATCCTGAGAATATGGTTTCAAATGGAGGATGTTCATTAAATTTAGTTTTGATCTTGTTTTGTTTCTCACAAATCTTACTGCTGGACAAAGAAGAGGAGGAACCAAGACTACAGATAACAGAGCAGTTGTGACAGATGAGCCAGGATGAGTGAATAACAGACCAGAAGGTGAGGGGCGTGGACATGGAAACAAAACCAGCCTGGATACTAAAAAAATCCGGGAAACAGGAGAAGCAGAACAAAATAGAAGAAAACAAGGTTTAGTGACATGCGAAACTAAAGTGGAAATGTCAGAGCAAAGGAAAACAGGATTTTGAACTGAAAAGAGATGGGCAAAGAGGTAAAAGAATGAAGAGGAGATTTCCTGAGGGTTCTGGACTCTGGGGTTAGGAGGTCACAGCTGAATCCACAGATGCTCTTCATGCAGGAGGATCCTGACAGTGACCTCGTCTCTGGAAGAGGAGGTCATTTATCACAGAGACCATCAGTCATCAGCCTGACCTTTCCGCAATCAACTTATGACCCCCACTGTTTATTCCCCAGCTCGGCCATCCATTATTCTTCAGCGCCAGTGCCAGATATGCCAATGATACGATGCCTGCATGGACGTGGACCCAGACTGCTTATTGTCAAGAACACTTTCAGACTGAAATATCAGAAAATTCCACAAAGATAATCACTTGTGCCCAGCGACAGATTGGCGAACTGTCCAGGGTGTCCCCTGCCTTCGCCCACAAGTGGCTGGGATAGGCTTTGGCAGACCCGTGACCCCGAAAGGGATAACATGGCAGAAGATGAATGAATGAATAAATGAATAATTACTTGTGTTGCAAATAATCAGATTGAGAAACAACAAAGTTTTGACAGGGTGGAGACTTAAGCCTAAAAACCCTTCTAGAATTTGTCAAAGAAATTTACAGAGAAATAAAGTCAGTCTTGATAAGTGCCCAAGCCAAACTTTAGATGTGAACCCATCAAAGCCTTAAACACACATCCATTCACCTCCTTGTCCCGCATAGTCTTCTGTAGGGTCGTTGAGATGCTTTAGGGCAAAGGCAGAGTACAAAGGTCAATCCACACACAGACACAGTCCTAAGGGACAGCTAAGAGTCACCAATCCAACATATGACAGATGTTATGGGATTGTAGGAGAAAGAAAGCCTTTGGGTAGACTCCACCTGGAATTGAACTGGATCTATGAAGGTAAATATGTTCCAAAAAGGACGCACTTTTAGATTTGATGTGAGAACTTACTTATTAAAGAATGTGAGAACTTACACACTAAAAATCTGCATCTGTGTGTAAAAATCTTCTGCTGTAAGGTTTGACAACAAAATTACAACTGACAAATTCCCCTTTGCATGTGTTCATTTACAGTTACAACCTCCAATCTGTGATCAGAACTGCTCAAATGTGCTTCTGCGTGTGCTCAAATCGGACTTGGTTAAGGTAGAAAGGTCTTCGCAGATTCGGACTGCCTGCTTCAATAACTCTTCTGATAGACGTTCAAATGTGACAGCAAGTATCTCAATCCTTTTGTATTAATGCAGAGAGTAAACTGCAAATGCATTTCAAAAGAAAAAAAATAGTTTTTTCCTGCATTTTAATGAGAAATGATCTCTTTGTGCTGTAAATGCAGACATGCAGCGTCTGCAGCACCGTGAACAGGAACATCCTCTTTGTTGTAGCAGGACAATAGTGTCAGGATAAGTCAGTACAGAAAATTTGGTGACAATAGTATCACTGTGCTCAGGGCTATTGAGCACCTTTATTATAAATCATATGCATTAACATTTGAAAAATTATATTAGATCAACTTTATTAATCCCCGTTATCAGCTGGGGCTGTCGCAGCCGCGCTCCACCCTCGCCCAGCGGGCTCCTCGCCTCTCCTTTCCTCCTTTTCCACTGGAGCGGCGGCAGACCGCCATGGGGCCCTGTGTCGTGCGCGGGCAGCACAGAGACACCAGGGTCCACCGGCAGCCACCCACCGGCACCGTGTTCCCCACGGCTGGGGCTGTCGCAGCCGTGTCTAACCCCCCCCCCCCCTCCCCCTCCCGTTCCATTTTCGGACACAGACCAGTTTTGACACAAGTTTCTCGGTAGAATGTGTCAGAAGTCCGAGCGCAGTTGTAGAGCCCTTGTGATTTGCGCCAGCAGTTTCAAGCACACGCAGAAGCACATTTGAGCAGTTGGAATCACAGATTTGAAGTTGTAACTCTAAATGAACACATGCAAATGGGAATTTGTCAGTTGTGATTTTGTTTGTCAAACCTTACAGCAGAAGATTTTTACACACAGATAAAGATTTTTAGTGTGTAAGTTCTCACATTAAATCTACAAGTGCCTCCTTTTTGGAACATATTTACCTTAATATGGAGCCTTCCTGCTGTGAGGTGAGCGTCCTAACCGTTACGCCACCATACTTGGCCATATGGTCATTTTTATCCTCATTCAGTGGAGTGCTAAGCTTCCCTTCTTTTTATTCAACACCTGAAACACACAAAGATTAAGAAACCCACTAAAATCACAAAATTGAATTTAGTTAAATAAACTGAACTAAAGGTCAAGTTTACGACGGAGTTTTAGGGCCACGGTGTGGAAAAAGAATTCTGGCCAACGTGGCGAGATTAAAGTCGTCATGTCGACTTTAATCTCGTCATGACGAGAAAAAACTCGACACAAAGTTTCGAGAAAAAACTCGTCTTGTCGAGATAAAAGTCGAAATAAAGTTTCGAGATTAAAGTCGCAATGTTGCGCGCGAGAGAAAAAAACTCGTAAATTTACGAGATTATTGTGGAAGTGAGAATGCAGAGCAGCAGGTGAACGCCGTGCAGCAGCAGATCAGACCGACTAAACGTAGTTGAACAGGTGAGCTGAATGTTTATTGATAACGTTCCAAATGTCTGGAAGCTCATTTGTTTGATTTACAAGTTATTAAAGTTTTATTTATTGATGGTTGGTTTGCAGGATCTCTGCCTCCATACTCTGCAGCCCGATGATGAAGCCGGCATCGGGTGTCCCTGCAGCTGTTTGCTTGAATCCTTTCTTCCTCCTCCAAAGACAAGATCTCTATGTTTGTGTGATGCTTCCGTCTGAGGAGGAGAAGCACTTTTTGCCTTTATCAACGTTGTAATGCTAATATAATAGACTATTTTCATTCATCTTTGTTTTTTAATGATCAAACGGGTCGCTTCATCTGCAGGAGGGGGCGTATGTAACACTGTTTAATTCCGCATTGGTGATCGGATGACAGGTTCATGACGTAATGTGACAGATGAACTTCAGGTTATGTGAATGAAAAGGAGAATAAAGGCTGCAGCGATCCACTACACCCAAACGTTTCTCTGAGCTCCTTATTTTACAAATACCCGGAAAGACGGCTCCACTAACAATAATCTGATTTTGAGTCGCCAAAAGGTTCAGCATCTCTTTGTTTTAAACCTATAATCCGAAAATAAAGCTTCACAAAAGGCTCTACATCTTTCATCTTCAAGCTAGGCTCCGATAAACAGACAACTTCGGGGTTTTCTTCTTGTTAATCTATGACTTTTTTCCCGTAAATTTACGAGTTTTTATCTCCTAATGAAATTACTTTTTTTTTGGTGGCCATAAAACTCTGTCGTAAACTCTTAAATACAAAGCCACTAGCTCACTAACAGCCATAACATTGAATACTCCTGAAAGACTCAGCTTCACTGCTCGCGCGCAACATTGCAACTTTAATCTCGAAACTTTATTTCGACTTTTATCTCGACACGACGAGTTTTTTCTCGAAACTTTGTGTCGAGATTTTTCTCGTCATGACGAGATTAAAGTCAACATGACGACTTTAATCTCGTCATGTTGGCCAGAATTTTTTTTCCTCACCGTGGCCCTAAAACTCCGTCGTACAAGTTAGCTGATAAGCAGAAGTGGAATATTTACAGTAATATTGCACCTTATGTTGTTCATCTTTTGGCCCTCAAGGGTCACCACAGTCAATCAGCTTTCACTGATTCCTGCCATATTTAGTTTGGCAGGAATTTTTACACCCAATGGCATTCCTGACACAACCCTTTATTTTATATGAGACTGGAAATGGCACAGGGGGACCCAGACTAGGGCCTCCTCATGGCTACATAGTTAGGCAGTAGTGCGAAGAGTGTTGTTTAAGGACCCACACTGGACGAAGTGCCCTTTGGGAAACAAACCCTGGTTTCCCATGGACCAGTCCTGCATGCAGCAAAACAAACAAACAAAAAAAACAATAAAAAAATTCTAGCACTACTGGTTAAATGACTCGTGGGCAAATTAAAAGCTAAGCAATTGGTTGTTTTTTTCCGTCAATGTAAATGTTTAAAACCAAAATCCTGTTTGTCAAAAAATTACGAAACTTTCGCGATCTCCAAGCTGGTTTCAGGTTTGCTTTCACTTTTTCTTTGATTACATGGACTGGTTTGGTTTGACCGAGGAACATTGTTTTTATTCCAGAGTTTTGCAGCGCTCTTTGAAAGGTTACGTAGCCTATGGACATATATGTGTTATTTATAAATCTTATGATAATAAAAATAAATCATTTTAAATGAAGCAACTTTTAGAACACTTAGTGTTGAGGTACAGAATGAAACAAGTATAAAAACAACATGATAAAAAAATGAAATTAGGATGGCTTTGAAGGTAGGAAGGATGGTTTTGTAAAGCCATGAGCTGGTGGAGTTGGTACTGTGAGAGGCAGAATTTAAGTTGTGATGTGTACTGCTGATCTGGACCAGTTGAGGTTTGTGAATTTCTTTTTGGAGAAGACCAAAGAGAAGGGGAGTTATAATATTCAAGACAGAAGATAACATTGCAGAGACTGAATGAGGAGAGGGGAGTGAGTGAGGGTCTGGTTAATTATGCAAAAGTGAAAATATGCTAACTGAGTGACAATATTGACATGAGAGTAAATGAATGATGCGCCGTCGAGGATGAAACAGAGACTCTTTACCTGTGGGGAGGGAAGGACCAAGGAGCTGTTAATGTTCGGGAAAAAAAATTGTTTTCGTATAGTTTTGTATCTGTAAGGATAGCAGCTCAGCTTCATCACTGTTTGACAATAGGTAAACCCATATTTAAGGCCCTTGATTAGGGAAGAGGACTGAAGTTCAGAATTTGGTTTGTTGGAAATATAAAGCTGGGTGTCATCAGCAAAACAAAGAAACTGAATGTTGAGTTTGTGAAAAAAGGAAGGGTATAATCTTGGTAATGAAGAAGAGTGGCCCCTTGGGTCGCACCTGAAGTGTCAGAGGAGCGCTCGGATCACACGGTTTTGAACTGGTTGAACAGGTTGAGAGGTATGAGTGAAATCAGTGAAGGAGTGTGTCAGTAATGCTAAGGGAGGATTATTTATTCAGCAGGATGGAGTGAGAGATGGTTTCAAAAGCAGCACTTCTATAAGATAGGATGAGGATGAATAACAAACCAATGTCAGCTACAAAGAGAAAGTCATTGGTCATTTCTATACGAGCTGTTACTGTTCATGGTGTGATATAAAATCAGACTAGAGTTTTGGGCCGAAGCAATTAGTTATATCTCTAGAGATGCTACGATAGCCTCTTAAGATACATAAAGAGCGACGCCATATTTGAAAGGACTGTAAACAATGAAACATGGCTTAGCAAATACTGTAAAATGACGATATAATTCGTACTTTGGATCTGTTTTTAAAAAGAAAAAAACTGTGATCATCACAGAAATAAGAGCCTAATCATGGGATTAATGTTTTTGTACAAAATGCAAGAGAAGAACGGCATTTCAAACTTTTCTATAAACAGAAAATCACAATGTAAGAAACCCAATGCGTACATAAAAAATGGTTGTAATTTTATTCAAATCTAAACACAGACTAAAATTTTAAAAAACTGTCAGACTCCTCGTCTGTGTTTTAAAACGGGTCAGTGGGTAGCCGACATAACTGCAGAACGCTCGCGTCTGTTGTATTTACGGGCCGATCTGCACCCGGGGCAGTGAGACGCGGTTGGAGCGGACTGAGGACAGTGCAACCCGGTCGACGGTTGCGCCAGTCCGGGGGGCCCGTGGTTGGGAAAGAAGACGCAGTGAACACTTTAGTCCACGGCCCTGGTGCGGTGAGGTCCAGGGTGTGTTCGCTGTAAAGCACGCAAGGGCTTGTCCGGCCGAAGCCGGTCACGATACACTACTGTGGGGGGATATGCACCCCACGGTCTTCGCTCGCCCATACCGAGGGAAGTTTCTTTTTCTCTGCTTAGTAAAATGCTTCAATTCAATGGGCCATCCTCCAAAAAAACAAAACAAAAAAAATTGGTGGCCCTCACTCAGATCTTCCTAGAATCTTTTCTATACGTTCTCCTTTGTTAGCTGACAGTAATAATTTACCTGTGAAAAGTCACATCCTTGCTTTTCCGGCTCTATTTTTGCAATTGTAGCACAACAATATCCAATATGGTGTCCAACTTTGCACACGCAACAAGCTATCGTAGCAACTCTAGCCTGTATAACTCATTGGGCGGAAGTTATAAAGCTTGTGGAAAATTAATCTGGTTTGCTCCATCTGGCAGGAATGGCTTATATTTGTCTTCTCCTCAGGCATTGGCAGTTTGTTGTAGTTTCTGCTCACACTTCAGCCTTTTAATCATGTTTTCCTGCCTTTCCTGATCTTCCAGGTCTACACCCTGACCTTTTCAGATCTCCAAGCCGTGCTAGCTGATGATTAAGCTCAATCAGATGTCTCTCTGATTAAATGAACACACCTGGTCCAGGTGATCAGCAGAAAGCAGTGCAGGTAGAGCTGGAAAACCGGCAGGACAGTAGATCTTGAGGACTGGGAATGATCAGCCCTGATCCACACAGTCTTCAGGGGACAAGTTGTTCTGATTTTCCTATTTTTCCCTCCCCACTGTTCATTTACTCATTGTTTAGTGCTCCTGTCTCTTCTGGTTTCATCTTCATAGCTCCATCAAAGCTGACTTCATAGGCCCCAACCAGCACTCAGCTCATAAAATGTTGTTTCTAACTACTCCCGGGTTTCTGCCTTCTTTTGGCGTTTCTTTTAGACCGAGTTGGCAACCAGCATGAATGGAAGGAGCCAGATATGAAGGGGACCAGCCAGTCGGTGTGTGATTCTTCCACAAGCCACAAAAGCACCTAATATTTACAAAAAAAAGCATGCTTTTCGAAACTTCAGTCATTCAGTCTAATATTAAAGAGAAATCAACAACAGAAAATACACGATCAGGTACTGTTGTCACTTTTCAGTGTATGCAACCTCATGTACAATGATCTCCTGCTTAGAGGTTATGTTTTGTGTTTAGCTGTTCACTGGCTTGGATCAGAGTGTCAGTTTGAGAAAGCGGAAAGTCTGCTGTAATTCAGTTTTGAAGCTTCTATTGAAAAGACTAAGAAGACATGTACGTGTTGTAATTGTACCAGCAGTTTTGAAAAAGCTAGATGTTTCTCTGGCGTTCACAGGAAAATCTTTTCAGATGGTTTACTTCATTACTATCAAACTTATTCCAACAAAGCTTTTTTTGTTTGAGTCAAGTTAATCAGAGATTTTGCAGTCTGAAGAGATGTCTCTCCCATTCTTAATCTCCAGGTCTGCTTTGTTTATCAAAGCTCTGCAGTGACTCAGACGTGACCTCCTGAAGACCTCACAGGAAGTACCAAGCTTTGGTTTGACATACAGCACCTCCTGGAGCCGGACTGTGCAATACAGGCTAGTTCCCATGCAGGGCAATGAGCTCTAATCTCACTGTCACAAAGAGAAAGACAGAGCCCGGTTAGCTCATATCAACACAGACAGTTGCCTCATAAGTGAAATCGCCGGGACAGCTGCTCTAGTTGGCACAATTGGTGTGGTGTCATGGAGCAATAAGATGGGCACAAACTAGAACAACCGGGTCCAGAAGTCGCTGAAAGACAATATCAGGTAGGGGAGGCTGGTAAGCATGAAGGACCCAAAATGCAGAGACGGGAGGCATGCGGTTCCAGGACAAGGGGTTTATTAACTAACAAAAAGCACTGCGGAGCAGGGAAAACTAAAAACTAAACTTACTGTGAGCTAAACAAAAAAACCATAGCAGAAGACAGTCAGCGAAGAGACGGTATTAAACCAGCACAAGAAGAAGGGAGAGACAAGACTTAAATACAAAACAGGACTGACAAGACACAGGTAAACATGATCAGGAGAGATTGGGACCGGGGAAGTAAAACTCAAAAGCATGACAAAACAGGAAACCTTCAAAAATAAGACAAGAAACAAAACTCAAACATGATAGAAACAAAAGAAGCAAAAACTAAGGCAGACGAGGCAGGGTCATGGTGCGCCGGCGGGTCGGGCCAGTAGTTGGGGTTGGTCAAGTTGTCCACCATGTTGTCCACCAACAGGGCAGGCGGGTCAGGCCAGCAGTCAGCTGGCGGGTCAGGCATGGAGTCTGGGACCGGTGTGGCAAAGTCAGGGTTCAGCCAGTCGTCTAGCTCCGGCGGGTTGGGTCAGTCGTCAAGCTCTGGCAGGTCGGGCTAGTCGTCAAACCAGTCGTCGTTATTTTTTTTAAATTAAATTATCTTTATTTGTCTGCCAGGAGCCATAAAAAAAATTAAAAGTAGCTTGAAAAGTAACATGAATATTGCATTATGGATACTGATGTAAATGGCGTATACTTATATAGCACTTTTCTACCTACAAGGCCCAAAGTGCTTACAGTCACAGACACATTCACCCACACATTCACACACTGGTGGCGGTTCCGCTGTTGAACACTGGCACCAACCTACCACCAGAGGCAAGGTGGGGTTCGGTGACTTGCCCAAGGACACTTTGACACATGGGTGTGCAAGGCGGGAATTGAACCTGCAATCTTACGATCATGGGTCGAGTGCCCTACCGCTACACCACGGCCGCCCTAAGACTGTTGAAGCTTAAAAAAACATCAATCAATAAAACTTTATTTATAGAGCACTTTTCATAAAAAAGTATAACACAAAGTGCTTGAACATGAAACACTTCAGATGACCATGGACCCCACAATCTCCCTCTGCAACATCAGAAGCGTTTTAAGTTGCAGTTCCTTAAAGACCCACTTTAATGGAATTTTCGAGTTTTTAACATGTTTTTGTGACATTTTTCTGAGGGACACATAAATAAAATTAAGCTTATATTTGCCTGAGTGTTTCTGTATTCAAATCATTGTGAATCAGGAGCAGATGAAAAAATGCTGTTTGAAAAAGAGCGTATTTGTGTTCTGCAGTTTTTTTCATGCTCAGACACACCTGCCTTTGATGACTGTCATTGTCAGGCTTCTGCAGAGCCTGATGATGAGCTGAGTCAGATGTGCATAAGCAGGGCAACATCCAAAACATGCAGTGTGCCCCAAGGACCTGGATTGGGAAACACTGACAGAAAGATTCGCTGGGTGGACATCGAGCTTCCTGCTCCTCTCCTTTCAGATCCATCCACTTTCAGACAAATAGATTCATGAACATCTTGTGTTTTCTTCATCTGAGCTGGCATTTGTGTCGTAAGGAGCAAGCTGGATGGATCAAAAATAACAGACAGCAGAGTGGTGGATGACAATTTATTAAGAGCTTGGAGCTGGCCAGGGAGGCAGGGATGTGCTGGAGCCAAAATGTCAAAACCTGGAGTCACCAACCCTGTTCCTTGTGGGCTACTCCCCTGCTTGTTTTGCTGCTTTTTGCTGGATTGAATCAGCCCAGATCCTGATTGCCTGAATACACCTTATCCAGGTGAGCAGCAATTACTGAAGTAGGGTTAGCTGCAAAACAAGCATGCTCATGAGGAACAACCGTCCAACTGACTGAGTCAGTAAGAGACAACCTGGTACAGGGTGGCTGGAGGAACTGGGCTTGATGCTATTGTCCTGATGAGAGAAGTGGCTTCAGCTGAAAAAGGGGTGGAGCAAGAGATACACAGGAACAGAGGTGGAAACCCAACAATCTGGCTCAAAACTGTATGGCTGGATAGCTCCAATATTGCTTGCTATTTTTGTTGTAGGGGTAATGTTATGTTGAGGTTGTGAGGGGCTGTACGCTAGAAGGAGCATGTATACAGGCTGTACTCAGAAATGGGGAGTGGGGTGCTTGGCGCCAACAGTCCTCTGAGTCCATAACTCAGAGGCAAATTCTAATGAACTTCTGCCGCTCCACAGAAGCTAAGTCCTAGAAAACAACATAGAATAATTTTATTTGGGCTAAAAATAGCATAAACATAATAAAAGAACGCTGGAAACACTTTTATAAAAGATGATCAGAGTTGGACTTAAACCTTTTCTTGCACGTTTTTTTTGTTAGTCTTGTGAGCATAGAGTTCTCGTTTACTTTGATTTCAGTTGTTTTCTTGGTTCATAAAATGTTCCGTTTTCAGGTTTTGTGCTTTCCTGTTGCAGTCTCACCAGGTTTATGTTGATCATTTTCCACATCTGTCATCACTTAGACTAAACATCCTCAGTCTGTTTAAGTTTCTGGTTTTCAGTTCAGTCCAGTCAGGTCATCTGCTATTATCAACTTTGAATGTTGTTGTTGCCCCCGTTAGCTAACGGCTTTCTCATGTTTGAGTTTATTTGCTCAGGATTTTGTTTTCTAACGCTTAGCCTGTTCTCCTGTGGTTCGGGTTCCTCCCTAATGGTTCCTGGCAGTTTTTTGTGTTCATGGATACTTCAACTCTTAACATTCTGATTTTGTTTTTGATTTTTTTTTCATTTTAAACCTCAAAAGCAGTTTCAGTGTAATAGTTATGTGTCTTTTTAGTTTTTTTGGCCCAAGTTTAATTTCTGTTTAAATTCTATTCAGTTTTATTTATATAGCCCCGTTTTACTACACAGTAGTTTCTGTGGGCTTCACTAATTTTACAAAACGTAAAATCTTTACAAAAAATACTAAAGCTGATTGCTAAACTAAACCGGGCATCAAGTCTAAAACAAATTAAATTCCAGGAGGAAAAAAAAGAAAGAAACCTCAGGGATGTCAACATGAAGGAGGGATTTTCTCCCAGAACGGACAGGCAATGTACTAGGACTCTTAGAGAAGTATTAGCTTATCTAACTCTACAACTACAACTACGTGTTTCAATCGTGTTGCCGATGGGCTTCATCCAAATGGAACTGGGGGGCGGCTGGGGGCGCGAGACGAGATAGAGACGAGGTCAAAAGCCAAGGTCAGGAGCACAGACGAGCCAACTGCAATGTGAAATTACTCCCTCTCCCCCAGAGGGGAGTGGGAAAGAGGGACAACACATGAATTGCACTGCACCAAAAAAAAGACATGGAGAACTAAATGAAAAATAATGATCAACAATAGAGGAGAGGAGAAATAGATGAGAACAGAGAACAGAACCCCAGTGCACAGTACTTTCCCCAGACTCTGACTTCTAGCAGTTTACTAGCAACTAATAGTTTTTGTTATTAAATTTGGTAATAGTAAGAAAAAAAATAGTAGGTAATAGTAAGAAACCTACATTTTTAGCAAATCAGGATTGATATAGTATAGTATTAATCTAAGCAGGGGGAATAGGCCGCCCTGCCCTGGTTTATGAAACCTTCTACCCTTTGCTTAGATCCATGGAGATATATAATGGATGTAATGCAAATTGTAATTATTCCCCCAAACTTCATTAAGGTAAGTTGGGACAGCAAAAAGGTAAATATTCTCTGATTACTGGCTAGCCTGGCAATAAACCTGTCCAAAGAGGAACGTTTTAAGCTGAACTTTGAATGTAGAAACTGTGTCTGCCTCTTTTACATGAGCTGCAAGCTTATTCCATAAGACAGGGGTTGGTGGCTAAAGCCTCTACCTCCAACTGTAATTTTATTGTCTTGTGTTCATAATATAATATTTTCTTTTGAAGGAGCCTCTCTGGCTCTCAAGAACACTAAACAAGCAAAAAACCCACAAAATCATGAAAAACAAGTGTAAAAAGAGAAACTGGTTTGTTTGAAGAATTTGGAACAATTTCAAACAGATGAGTTTGAAGTTAGGGAGAGAAAAGTTACATTTCTCAGGTGACATGGCAGTGAGTTCTAGCAGAATGATGGTGAGGCGAGCACAAAGGACTAATTAATGGAAGGAGGGATCCAAAAGATATGGTTGTTTGAGGTTGTTTTAATGATTGCTGCTCCTGGTCTCCAGTCTTAAGTCTCTTGCATTTGAGTTTCCACAGCAGCTTTGGATTTACTGAGAAAAAAAAGTGGTGAAGCAGAAGAAAAAGAAGGACAATAACTGCAAAAGCATGATGTTATAGGTCCACATGGCAAGAGTTCATGGAACTACAACATTCCAGTAGCTGAGATCTCTCCTCACCCGGCAGAGACCTTCAATACAAATGACCTGCAGTAAGAGGCAGACTTTATCAGCAGGGGATCAAAGGTCATGACCCTTCTCTCCTAAGCCCCATGAGAGGACGTCTTTTGGTTGTTTGTCCTCAAATTAAAAGATGAGTTTATCCAACCCTCACACTTCAGAGCTGACAGCCCCCAGTGGCCCCCCCGATCGCCTGGATGACTGCTTTCTTCTTCTCACTAATTCATTTATTCCCTTCATTACCTCTTTTCAGGAGCCCTCTGGGAGACGGCCTCCATTTGCCCACAGAACTTGATCATGCTCCAGAAGTTTGTTCCAGAACTAATTGTTCTGACAACAGGAAAACCTTCACAGAAATCATTTTTAGAAAACTGGATTTGTTGAAACAAATTTTTTAAACAGTTGGTGCTTTAACTAAACAAAACAAATCTCCAACTTCAGCATGTTTGAGTTTTTTTATTACAAAGTTTACAGCTTGTAATTAAATTAACTAAATTTAAATTAAATTTGGTTCCAGGCCCACAACCTTTTTTCTTTTTCAGAAATATTGAACTATGGAAGAGGATTCGGGCCATGGAGAAAGAAAAAAACAAGGGCATAGAAAACTCTGAAAAGTCAGAATTTTCTATGACCTTTTTTCTTTCTCAATGGCCCTAATCCTCTTTCGTATTGAACATACTAAAAGCTAACCCATTTCATATTTGTGTCTTGCTTGCATTTTTAATGTAAAATTAAGAAATTGTTAGGTTTGGAGTAGCTGGACCCAAAAATGCAGACAGGGACTTATTATTTATTGTAGGATGAAAAGGAGTTAGGCTTTGGATTTTTGGTGTTGGTCTTTGGGTTCTTTGATGTTGGCTTAGGTTTTTGGTGTTGGTCTTGGTTCTTTGGGTTTTGTTCTCTGGGTTGGTTGTGAGTTCTTTGGCTTTGGTTCTTGTGGCTTTGGTTCTGGTGGCTTTGGTTCTGGAGGCTTTGGTTCTGGAGGCTTTGGTTCTGGAGGCTTTGGTTCTGGAGGCTTTGGTGTGGGCTTTGGTGTGGGCTCGGCTTTGGCTTTGGCTTTGGCGTAGGCTTCGGCTTGGATTGGTGAATCCTTCATGAAAGCAGACGAACCGACAAAGGCTGGAGGGCGAGATGGACTAAAATAGGTTCGCTGATTGGGTGCTGAACAGGTGTGAGAGACCGGATCCTCAAGCAGGTGTGCAGGGGCGACCCCGACACCTGACAGAAATTGTGTTATGACAATAGTTGAGTACTTGCATTTCTGTGTTTCTATAGATAACTGCATCTGTTTGAAAGAGTAAGCACCTACGTGTCATGATCGTTTAGCGGGACAGACCCAGATGCTAGAACCCGGAAGGAAACACAGGAGAATGATCAGGTAAGTTACAGAGTTTATTTTCCTGTACAGAGATCCGATGGTTAGTATGGAGGCGGAGCTCTGGCGACAAAGAGGACGACGTGGTAAATGGGAGTCGTGGCTGGAGGTCTTGGCATGGCTTAGGAATCTTAGGGTGGATCGGCCTGCTCCTGAGGACATGTGACTCAGGTGAACACTCGTGGTCAATGATCCTGTTGACGAGGTGCAGGAGTAATATTAGCAAGGAGCCAGAAAACATGAACATGACAAAAAATTTAAGTGACTAGATTTAGCACCATCAGGGGCAACGGACTGGCAATGAATGCTGTAGATAGATCTCCTTATGAAGGATATAGGTTGATGAGGTGAGTGTTCACAGCTGGTAACCATCAGGAAGCAGAGCAGAAAGGGGCGGGGGGAGGAGAGACTGCCAGAGGCACCATGACACCCCGTTTTCTCTAAATGCGATATACTCTGTGAAGAACACAATACTTTTGTTTATGGAACATGGCATTTAGAAAAAATATTTATTTCCTCACTTATTTAAAAACATATAACTATAGTCCCAAGCAGCTGTAAACCACTTTTATTGGAAACATATAGAAAGGTACAATTGCAGCATTTGGTTGCAAATGGGGACTGCACTGTTCACTGAAGTGTACTGATGTTTTCATGAGTTCAGACGATAAAAATTGGATGTGAACACAACCATCTGTTGTGAACACAAGACAGAAAATGGAGAATCTGACCTGATAATGAAGATTTATATACACATTGATCTAAAATCTGAACTGAGAGGAGCATCTTAGATGAGAAGAAGGTGCCTTTGTTAGGGTTGCCTATTAAAACAAATAGAAAACTGCCATTTATGCGTAAAGAAATTTGAAATCCTTCTGTCCTGGAACCTGCAAACTGTATATTCTGTAAGGAGGCTTTTCATTTTATAGCTTCCTCCTAATTGAAAATATTTAATTAGTAAGTCCTTTAAATTTAAGCAGAAGGAACCCATGAAGCTTTAAAATGCTTCACAGCGCCTCCTTAGCTGTACTCATGGGGTGTCAAGTTCTCTTAAATGTTCCACCTTTTTTGTTTAAAATGTTATTTTTTATTAAAGCAGAAAAAGAGCCTCTGACCTTTACTGCACCAAGAAAACAATTAATTGAAGTTTAGAGTATTTTCATTCCATGATTGGGTCCAAGCTGCTTTAATGAAGGTCTGACCTGAGAGTCCACTTGATGGTTTCTGTGTTACATCATGCACTGATCATCAGCATAACAGAATTTCCAAAGTAGTCATCAGGTCAAACACTCTGCATTATTGTTACGGCTGTGGCTGTATTTTGTTTGGATTTCTTTCTGTTCTGTGTGTGTTCTGTATCTTTGTGTGTCTGTTTGTTTGTGATTATTTTCAGGTGTGGTGCAGGTGTGCAAACTGTTGGAGACAACCTTCAAAAGCACCATTTGGACCTCCAGCCTTTGAAAAGAGAGCTTGGCTTCAACTGTTAATTTTTAAGGGAAAAAAGTCCATTACTCAATGTTTAAATAACCGTTTCAAATTTTTTCTATTTCAAAAGTAAAGATCGGGGCGTCCGGTGACGTCACGATGAGGGTAGCAGCTTAGAAACAAAGCTCAGTTGGAAAAGTAAGAAAAAGTGACAATTTCAGATATTAAAATACCTATTAATCGTCTAATTTAAAGAAGCCCGATATGAGCGAACCCCCGAAAACCTGATTCGCAAACAAACAAGAGGTTTCAAAAGAAAATGATCAAAAAAGCGACAGCCTGCTTAGCTAGCATTAGCCCCGATGCCACTAGCATTGAGAACGAGCAGCTAGCTAGCATGTCTCTGCTGGAAGAAATGAAAAAACTCTGGCAAGAAAACACACAGGGCCACAAAAGACACAAAAGATAGTCTGAATCGCCTGGAGAAGTCAATGACAGACATAAAAGAACAGATTGCAGACCACCAGCAGAGGATCGGAGAGTTGGAGGGAGGAGTGAACAGAGGGGGCTAAACGCCACAGGGTGCTCCGGTATTTACTTCAATGTGAAAGGCAACACTCCGCCGCATGTGAAGAATTACAGAACCGGATGAGAAGCAATAACCTGCGTATCTATCAAATACCAGAGGGCAGTGAAGGGGGAAATATGGCTGTGTTTGTTGCCCAAAGTTTTGACGCTGCCGCCCGGCCTAGATATTAACATCGAGAGAGCACACCGCTCACTCCAGTCCAGACCAACAAGCTCAACTGACCCCCCCCCCCCCCCCCCGCTCAAATCTTGTAAGGTTTCTGGACGCAGCGGTAAAGGATGTGGTTCTGCAACAAGCATGGAGGCAAGGAAAAGTTATGTTTCAAGACAGAAGGATCTTTTTCGATCAGGATTACTCGCTGGAGCTACAAGAGAAGAGATCCAAGGTGCACACGGTTGTGAAGCAGTTGAAACAGAAGAACATACAGGCCAAGTGTCTGTATCCAGCACGGCTAAAAATTACGGAGCCCGTGTCCTGACATTAAGATATAAAAATATATCTTGTTCCCACAGATTAATATCTTGTTCCCACAGGTTATTATGTCGTTCGCACGAAATACTATTCCGTTCCCACAAGATACTATTCCGTTCCCACAAGATACTATTGCGTTCCCTCAAAATACTATTCCGTTCCCTCGAAATGATTAACTCGTGCGAACGCAATAATTATGTCGTTCGAACGCAATAATTAATCCGTTCGAACGCAATAATTATTCACGTCATAAGTCATTCAGGCAGATATGCTCTCTGTACGCCGGCAAAAGCCGCTTTCAGCGGTAACTTCCGTGTCTCTGTGACCCATATTCGTTCAAAAAAGGAACATGAAAAACAAAAATGATCACTTTATTACAGTCTCAATGAATATAAGAAAAATATCAAAAGATTTATGATAACTAGGCTGCTTTGTCATACGATAGCTCCTGCTAGGCTACTACTAGCTCCGCCGCAGAGCTCTCTGATCATATATGCCGGCATTTGGGCAACTGGCTGGTCTGTTGTCAGACAGCTGATTTTGTAGTTTAGGGTCGAATAGGAATAATAATATTCAGGACTTGTCTTTTATTAACTTTAGCAGTCAGTATCTTTACATTCGAAGGCTATTAGGCTACATGCTAACTGACTAGCCGATCATTTCCTGTTATTAATTTACGTCATAGATTTACAGCAGATACCTTCACATTTCTGTCTGTGTGTGTCTCATTACATTGCATTGAAGACACGGAGGATGTTTAGAGAACAGATTTATTTATTTTAAAAAGCACAGAAGCATCCATCGTATTCACGTTCACATCATCTGGTACGCCCTCAGTCATCTTGCTGCAAAAACCGCTTCCTGCCGCTACTTCCGTGTCTCTGTGAGCATTCAATAGGGGTAAAAATAAAAGCAAGAATAGTCGATCTGTTATTTTCTCGATGAAAATCTGAAAAATATCATATTAAGCTGGATGCTTCGCCTAAAGCACTTACCTTTAGCTTGTAGCATAACAACAATAGCAGTACGTCCCGTTTCCCAGAGTGCTTTGCTGCCAATCACTGGCCAATTATTGGTCTTGTTGTTAGACCTTGGTCACAGGGACACGGTGATTGGCTAGTGATTGGCAGCAAAGCACTCTGGGAAACGGGACGTACTGCTATTGTTGTTATGCTACAAGCTAAAGGTAAGTGCTTTAGGCGAAGCATCCAGCTTAATATGATATTTTTCAGATTTTCATCGAGAAAATAACAGATCGACCATTCTTGCTTTTATTTTTACCCCTATTGAATGCTCACAGAGACACGGAAGTAGCGGCAGGAAGCGGCTTTTGCAGCAAGATGACTGAGGGCGTACCAGATGATGTGAACGTGAATACGATGGATGCTTCTGTGCTTTTTAAAATAAATAAATCTGTTCTCTAAACATCCTCCGTGTCTTCAATGCAATGTAATGAGACACACACAGACAGGAATGTGAAGGTATCTGCTGTAAATCTATGACGTAAATTAATAACAGGAAATGATCGGCTAGTCAGTTAGCATGTAGCCTAATAGCCTTCGAATGTAAAGATACTGACTGCTAAAGTTAATAAAAGACAAGTCCTGAATATTATTATTCCTATTCGACCCTAAACTACAATATCAGCTGTCTGACAAGACCAGCCAGTTGCCCAAATGCCGGCATATATGATCAGAGAGCTCTGCGGCGGAGCTAGTAGTAGCCTAGCAGGAGCTATCGTATGACAAAGCAGCCTAGTTATCATAAATCTTTTGATATTTTTCTTATATTCATTGAGACGGTAATAAAGTGATCATTTTTGTTTTTCATGTTCCTTTTTTGAACGAATATGGGTCACAGAGACACGGAAGTTACCGCTGAAAGCGGCTTTTGCCGGCGTACAGAGAGCATATCCGCGTGAATGACTTATGACGTGAATAATTATTGCGTTCGAACGGATTCATTATTGCGTTCGAACGACATAATTATTGCGTTCGCACGAGTTAATCATTTCGAGGGAACGGAATAGTATTTTGAGGGAACGCAATAGTATCTTGTGGGAACGGAATAGTATTTCGTGCGAACGACATAATAACCTGTGGGAACAAGATATTAATCTGTGGGAACAAGATATATTTTTATATCTTAATGTCAGGACACGGGCTCCGTAAAAAATCAAGTTGGACTCCGGAGAGAAAACCTTTGCCACTCTGATCAGCGCCTCTGACACCCTGGAGAAACTGGGGATCCAGGTAATCGTTGGAGAACGGGAGTGCAAATTGCACACTGTTCATGGCAGATCAGGGGGCTCATTTAAAAAACTTTGCGTAGGATTTGTGTCAGAAGTGGCGTACGGATGAAACATAGGACGTGCGTACGCACAGAAATATTCGGATTTATAAAACCGTGCGCACGCACATCCTACGCATCTTTCCCTTAATAAATCAAAACCGATTCTAAATGTAGCGCAGCTTTTGCGGCTTCATGACACGCCCATATTTGCCCATAAATAGTCTGTGAAACGCCCACAAGTTAAAATTGATTGATTGCGAAATCATGGCAAACACAGAGAGGAAATCAAAAAAACGTAACTTCACTCAATGTGAAGTAGAAGTTATCGTTGGCGAAGTGGAAAAGAGGAGAAAAGTGTTGTTTGGAGGGCACAGTGTGGGCATTACTAATGCCAAAAAAGGCACTTGAGTGGCAAACGGTGGCAGACGCCGTAAATGCTGTAGCCTCACAACCTCGGACCGTGGCCGAAATAAAAAAGAAATGAAAGAAATGGTCGGACATCAAAGTCGAGGCGAAAAGACGTCTAGCGCTCCATCGCCAGAGTGTGTCTGCCACGGGAGGGGGACAGGGGACACCGGAGCTGACCCCTCTTGATGAGAGACTGGCGGCTATTATTGGGGAATCCCTTTTAAGTGGAGTGGTGACTGAGGCGGAGGGGGACGCCGACGCGCCAGATGCACCGGGTGACACAGGTAAGAGAAATAATTTAAATGAATGCAGTCAAGTCACATATATGCAGGCTACACAATTACAGTTTATTAATATAGAACAATTTTATTTTAGTCGCTGGGTGTTCCAGCGGGGCCAGTGGTTACGATGCTGCAGCTGAGCAGCCGTCTGGACCCAGCGTCTCCACGGCACGCGGCTCTCAACCCTCCAGCAGTGGACATGTCCTCACCGATGCAGTCCTTGAAATGCAGAGGGAAGTCAGTAGTTCAATCAGAGAGGTGACCAAGGAGTTGGGCGAAATCAAGACTGACTGAAATAAACTGCACGATGATGGAATTCTTGAATAAATAATATTTTCCACACCTCTTGTTGTTCTTTACAAGCGACGCATCACTTCCAAGCACTGGCGCACAGCAGCAGCAAATGGCTCAAATGCGTGGGGATGGGGTTCAGGGTCGGGGCCAACACAGCAATCGGCGCCAGGGGGTAGAGGCACGTTTTTAAGCTGTGCCACATTGTGTAACAGCAAATGCCAGCACGATTTGGCACACACTGTCACTTCCACGTGTTTCTTCCATCTGCCAACGGTGTCGCCATTTCTCATTTCACCCGTTTTTGTGCGTACGCCTGGGTCAGAGCTTGCGTGAAGGACCGCACATTTTCCCGTCAAGTTTGCTTTTTATAAATCTCAACTATTGCGTAGAGAGTGGCGTATGCCTTCTTTTGTGCGTACGCAACGTTTATAAAAGAGGCCCCTGAAAGCCATGATCGAGGAGGAAGAAATCTGAGTAAGATAAACAGTCATCTGAAAACATTTACGGGTACGAGAATAATAAGCAGAAGATGAGGAGAAAAGACTGAAGGTAAATACCTTGTTGAGAACATTTTTAGTTGTCATGAATCACTGGAAAGACTTTTGAATGGAAAAAAAAGGAGAAGAAAAAAGAAAAAGAAAAAAACAACAACAAAAGAAATGACGGGAGAGTTTTGTTCTATTTTGTTTTACATGAGTGAGTTACACTCACTAAGGCAGTTTTTACATGTCTGTGTAATATTGGTCTTTATTGCACATAAGGTGCTTTATGTCACAGGGAGTTTTAGTCACCTCTCCCTGTCCCAGTGTTATCGGGGGTCAGATACTAAAACAGTTCGGGTTCAATGTCTGACCGAAAAAAAATGGAAGTTCTGGTTTTTGTTCAATGTTTTCTTTTTGTTGTTCTCCCTGACTTACATTGTTAACCTAAATACATTCCACAAAAAAAGGAAAATTTTGTTTTTTTTAAATACAAGACACACTGATGCGAAGAAGAGACAGCAATCCATAAAACACCAGTTAAAAAATGGGATTGTGGAACTTAGTTACTTATAATGTAAAAGGTATTAACAACCCTATTAAGAGGAAAAAAATTCTGGGGCAGTTTAAAAAGTTGCAATGCGCTGTAGCGTTACTCCAAGAAACGCATCTTTCAGAAACAGAACACCTCAAGCTAAAAAGAGAATAGTGACACTGGAATGGGGGCAGGAACCATGTTTCAGATACTGGAGAATAAATGTTTCCAGTGTTGGCAGATATTTCAGTTAGAGAGGAAATACGATCAGCTATAGCAGAATACTTTCATTTTAATGACGATGATATGGTCTCTCCCTCAGTTCTATGGGATGCAGCAAAAGCTACAATACGGGGAAGATTAATCTCCATAGCATCCAAATTAAAGAGAGAGAGGCTTCAGAAACAAGTACAAATCGAAAATGAAATAAAAAAATTTGAGTTTGAACACAAGCAACATAGAAAACAAGTTATTATTGACAAACTTAAAAAAATAGAACGAAACTTGATGAGATACTAACATATAAGGCAGAAGGTAGCCTTAGATTTATGAATCAAAAATACTATGAATTTGGAAACAAAGCCAGTCGATTATTATCATTTCAGTTAAAAAAAACACAGGCAAGCCGCATAGTTCCGAAGATTAAACAATCTAATACCAACATTGTTACTAACCCTAGAACTATATCAGAGACATTTGCAAAATATTATAAACACCTATATAAAAATCAAGTCTTAGAAGGAAAACAAGAGAAAATCAAGGAGTTTTTTGACAAAGTATCAATGACCAAATTAACACCAGAAGAGGCCTAGACTGATAGAACCTATTGGAGAAGAAGAAATTAGAGCAACAATAGGGAAATTAAAACAGAACAAGTCACCTGGAACAGATGGGTTTGCAGGAGAATTCTATAGTTTATGTCGATGAGCTGACTCCCATATTATGTAAACTCTCTTAACTACATTTTAGATTCTGCGAACCCTCCAGAGTCATGGTCTGAAGCAATTATCACAGTCTTACGTAAGGAGGGAAAATATCCACTACAGTGTTTGAGCTATCGCCCGATTAGCCTCCTGTGTGTGGATTATAAAATATTAACATCCATCCTAGCCACCGAAATCCAGAAATACATTAAGAAACTTATAAATCCAGACCAGACTGGAGTCATTTTGGGTCGTCAAGCAACAAAAATGTAAGGAGAGCTCTAAATTTACAATCACTAGTAGCCAAAAGTCCCCAACCATCCATGCTTCTCAGCTTAGATGCAGAGAAAGCTTTCGATCAGGTGGAGTGGAAATACCTGGAACACACACTGATGGAAATGGGGTTTGGTGAGAAGTTGGTAAATTGGTTCAGACTACTGGACAAAAATCCTAGATAAAAAGTCAGAGTGAACGGGCATTGCTCTGATTTTTTTAACATAGAGAGAGGAGTCCGACAGGGTGACTCACTGTCACCCATCTTGTTTGCTCTAAGTATTGAGCCTTTGGCACAGGCAATTCGCCAAGATGACCTGATTGAGGGAATTAAAGACGGGGGAGGGGGGTGATTCATAAAATATCCCATGCTGATGATATATTACTGTTTTTGAAAAATCCTCAAACAACAATTCCAAGACTTATGCAATGTTTAAATAATTATGGTAATATTTCAGGATATAAGATCATCCAAAATAAATCAGAAGCAATGATGACATCTGGATTGTGGCCCACCCAGCTTGACGAGCAGGTAACTTTCCATTGGTCAAAACAGGGTTTCAGATATTTGGGAGTTATTTTGACACCCCAACCCACTCAACTCTATGACGCTAATTATAAACAACTGATAAAACAAATAAAGAATGACCTGACCCGCTGGGAAATTTTACCTCTATCTCTACTGGGTAGAGTAGAAGCGGTGAGGATGAATGTGCTTCCTCGTCTTTTGTTTTTGTTTCAATCTCTTCCGGTAAACATTCCGGTGTCAACTTTCAACGTGATAAACAAAATGATAACTCAATTTATATGGCAGCGAAAAAGACCCAGAATTAGATTAAAAACATTATTCTTGCCAAGAAATAAGGGAGGTTTGGCTCTACCAAACCTAAACTTTTACTATTGGGCAGCTCAGTTGACAGCGATCGTGGCCTGGATTAGAGAGGATGAGGAAGTAAAATGGATTAAAGTGGAACAAGGTGAAACTAAAGGGGTGCGGCTGTCTACGCTTCCATTTACTGAACTAAAATCTGTCAACAAAATCAAAATTGGAAACAGTTGGATCAAACATACTCTAAAGATTTGGACGGTAGTTAGAAAAAATGTTACTTGATACAGGGTCAATTTCCAGAGCAATGCCTATTGTTGGTAAAATAGATTTTCCGCCTTCAACGTGGGATCCCACCTTTAAGACATGGGCCACTAAAGGCCTTATAACTCTTAACCAGTTGTCCGATGTAACGGAACTTAATTCCTTTTCACAGCTTCAAGGACAATTTGGCCTTCTGCCGAATGATTTTTATAAATATCTCCAAATCAGGCATTACATCATGAAGCACAAAGAGCGAGACAGAATCAACAAATCCCAAACTGCATAGAACAATATTTTACTATAATCGCAGAAAAAAACTTTCCAACGCATAAACATGTTTCCAACTTGTATAAGAGACTCTCAACTGCCACCAGACAGAATACATATAATATCAAAGAAAAATGGGAATTGGAATCTAACTGTTTAATAGAAGATGAACAATAGGATAAATTGTGTGAGGACAGCCATATAGGAATTAATAGCCAACTATGGAAAGAGTTTGACTGGAAAATTAAAATGCGTTTTTTTCACACACCCCTGTTGATTTCTAATTTTGCCAAGGGCTCATCCACAGCCTTATGTTGGAGGCAATGTGAAAAATTGGTGATCATACACATATTTTCTTTGATTGCCCAGTTATCTGTGAATTTTGGAAAGATATTAAGAGGGAGATTGAAACTATTGTAAAACATGACATTCCTTTAAGTGCTCTGTCGTATCTGCTTGGTGTATTTCCAAAAGACTTTGATGCTGATCAAATATATATAATGCGCATTTTACTACTGGTCGCAAAAAAAGCCATAACAGGAAATTGGAAAAATGTAACATCACCTTCTGTAACTGAATGGAAACAAAGTATCAAACACGTTTATTTGATGGAAAAATGACAGCATTGCTACAACTAAAATCAGATGTCTTTGAACGTCGATGGCACGCGGTTAAACTTTATTTGGGGTTGTGACTGTTCTTTGTACCTTTGATTGTAGTTGCATGAATATATGTTTAACTGAACTGCTTGTCACATCTTACATCAATGCATTTTTTATTTTATTTATTTGTTTTATCTGCTTTACACTATGAATGTGGACTTACGGTCAAACTTGTTTCAGGGAATTGTTATGTTTGTTTTGTGTTGTGATGAGAAAAAAAAATAAAGAGTAGAAAAAAAAAAAGAAAAAATAGAAAATTGATGTGGAAAAAACGCCCTGTCAGCCTATTTTCCAAGCTTCATCAGAGTACATCTAAAATGTAGTAGCCCTTAACGGGGCTTACTTTTAGCTTAATGTAGCCGGTTCCTCCGCAGGTGCGTGCCACGATGGCAGAAACAAGAGCGAAGACAATAGAAAGGTTCAAGCCCTTTTATTTTTATATTGTCAAACCAAAGCAGCGGCACTGCAACCAAAAGATGATGACATACAATAATGTGACATACACAAAGAAAGAAACAGGTGAAACGTTAAACACACTAAATATATGAATGTGAGAACAAACACATACCAGGGACAGCAACTCCACGACACGACACACCGCAAAACCGGAAACGGCCAAGTGTTACATCCCACACACACACCTGCTCTCCTTATATATTGTATCACACCCCCCGAACCAAATCCCCATCGGTCACACTTATGCCCCCCCAAGAAAAGATCAGTGCCCCACTGATCTGCCATCAGATGGTAACACCGACTTGGGCAAACGAAAAGGGTTAGAGTGTAACCCTGCAGTGGAACGAGTCGTCCGGCGAGGCCCAACAGGCCCAGACACTATGGGTGCCAACTGTGTGTCATCTGCTCCCCCTTCAACCCCACATGCTGAGGGAAGCACTGTGGGAACTGGCACACATGGTGTGGAAGTGTCAAGAGAAGTAGCTGAAGCCTCAGCCCCACCCCTACAAGAACTAGGCCCACGAACCTCAAGACTGGACCCAGTGATAGGCACAAGGACACCAATCACGGAGTCATCAGCCTCCCCATTGGCATCTAACTCACCATCCACCTCTGCCACAGGGGGCACTATCACAGCCCCACTCTGTACAGTGGGACCACACAGTCGTAGTTCATTACGGTGAACATTGCGGATTGGCCCAGAGGAGTCGACAGGCGCAACCGAGTACACAGGCGAATCCCCACCCAGACGCTCCAACACTTTGTGGGGGACAGGAAACCACACATCCTGAATTTTATGCCTCCCGGGAAACCGCCTGTTTCTTACGTACACCAGCTGGCCCGGCAGCAGGGATGCATCACCCCCTACATGGCCTGCATAAGCACGACGAGCTTCTGCCGCTTGGTCCAGATTCTGGCCCGCCTGCTGATAAGCCCAACGCAGTCGCTCCTGATGTTCCACCACCCAAGCATGCTCGTCACCCTCAAAGTCTTCCCTATCCTGACCCAGCCAAATATCGAAAGGCCTAATGGGGGCCCTCCCAAACATCAGGAAATATGGTGAGTAACCTGTGCTATGGTGTTCGGTGGTGTTATACACATACAGCAGCTCAGGAAGGTATTCAACCCATCGTCTCTTCTGATGTGGATGCAGTGTTCTCAACAGGTCATGTAGAGTCCTGTTAAAGCGCTCACACTGCCCGTTTCCCTGAGCATGATAGGGGGTCGTTCGGCTTTTCCTGATCCCGTATACTTTACATAAACCCTTCACCACATCTGCTTCAAAACACCTACCCTGGTCAGAGTGTATCCTAGAGGGGACACCATAGGGCTGGATCCAGTGCTTTACTAGGGCCTTAACAACAGTTACTGCACGCTGATCACGGGTTGGTACTGCGACAGTAAACTTGGAGAAGACATCAGTCATGATAAGGACATTCTCACGCCGGTCTGATGAGGGCTCCAACACTGTGAAGTCCATAGCCACAACCTCCAATGGCCGGTAAGCCAGCAAATGTCCTTGAGGTGCAACTACCTGTGGGTGAGGGTTCTTAGAAACAATGCACCGCTCACAAGTCTTGCAAAAAGCCTCCACGTCTCTGTACATCCCAGGCCAGTAAGCCCGACAACGGACCAGCTTAAAGGTTCGCTCTACTCCCTGATGCCCAGCTACGGTGTGCATCTGATTGAGTATCTCATCCTTCAAAATGGCTGGCAGTATGATCTGCCTGATCTGCCCTTCACGCTGTCCCCAAAACTGCCGATACAGCACCCCATCCACCTCAACAATCCGCTTCCATTGTCTTAACAGCTCTACTGCCCTGGGACATAATTGACGCCTCTCTGTCCGGCTTGGCCCCACACCCCGATCCCAAAACCTCCTAAAGGTAGAGATCAAACCATCACCAGACTGCAACTTCACCAGGGCCTTAACGTCCAAAGTGGGAAAACTGGTAGTGGAGCTAGTGTTAGGCACACCGACTGAACCTGTATGTACCTCCTGTTGCCTCACATACTGCCGAGAAAGAGCATGCCAGGCCGGTAGGAGATCTGAAAATCAAACCGGGCCAGCTCAGAAACCCAACGTTGCTCCACGGCACCGAGATTTGCACTGTTTAAATGACAAAGAGGGTTGTTATCAGTCAGGATTGTGAACTTGCTACCAATCAAATAATCACAGAATTTTTCAGTAACTGCCCATTTCAAGCCCAACAACTCTATGTTCATGGCACTGTAGTTCTCCATATTCCGTTCCGAAGATTTAAGACCCCTACTGGCAAAAGCCACGGGTCGGAGTTGTCCGTTCACATCTTGTGATAAAACAGCCCCTAGTCCTTGGTGACTCGCATCTATTTCCAGAACAAAAGGTTTGCAGAAATCAGCATATGCAAGAACGGGTGCCGAAGTGAGTTTCTTTTTCAAACATTGAAAAGCCTCCTCACATACGGAATCCCATAATTGCTGAAACCCATTTGTGGGCCGACCACCCTTGCTTGTAGATAGCAATGAGGCCAAGGCATGGAGAGGTGCTGCCATCTTGGCAAAATTCTTTACGAACCTCCTGTAAAAACTTGCAAAGCCTAAAAAGGACTTTAAGTCTTTTAAGCAGCTTGGCCTCTTCCATTCTACAACAGCTTTAATTTTGTCAGGATCTGTAGCTACCCCGGCAGCTGAAACCAAATGTCCAAGGTATGCCACTTCAGATTTCAAAAAGGAACACTTTTGTAGTCTGACTTTAAGATTGTACTGTTTTAGACGGGAAAACACCAGATCCAGACGCTCTAGATGTTGCTCAAAAGAAGAGGAGAAGATGATTATATCATCCAAATATAACAGAAGGGACTGATACCGCTGGTCACCGAATAATCGCTCCATTAATCGCTGAAAGGTCCCCGGAGCGTTACACAACCCAAATGGCATGCGTGTAAATTCAAATAGACCAAATGGTGTACAAAAGGCTGTTTTGCAGCGATCCTTTTCAGCCATTCCCACTTGGTGGTACCCACTAGCTAAATCGAGGGTAGAAAACCATTTTGCCCCATGAAGAGCATCCAAAGACTCATCAATCCGCGGAAGAGGAAAAGCATCCTTTCGTGTATTTGCATTTAGTTGACGGTAGTCAACACAAAGCCGAAGTGAACCATCTTTCTTGTGCACTATAACGAGAGGAGACGAATACGGGCTACTGCTCTCGCTGATGATGCCCTGTTGCAACAACTGAGTAATGTCTGCTTTGACTTCTTCATACTGACTAGGGGGAATCCGTCTGTAACGCTGTTTTATGGGGGCATCATTCAGGACAGGGATTTCATGCTCTATCAGGTTAGTGAATCCCAGGTCTAATTCTGATTTTGCAAAAACATCCTCATGTTTTTTCAAAAGCTCCCTTACCTTTCTGGTCTGTTCTACGGTAAGTCCCTTTAGGTCAAGATTGCCCACCTCTGATCCCGCAGTCAGCTGTTCAGTCCTCACATCCACATGCTCCTGTACCACAACTCTTTCTTCTCCTGGACTAACACGTTCAAAGCTGATGCCAGATGTACCGAGTGGCAAAACATCCACACAATGTAATGAGCATAGTCGGCTTTGCGGCCGAAGCTCCACATCTGAACATCCGACATTAAGCACTGGGATGGCCACATGGCCATGGTCTATAGGGACTAAAGCTTTGGAAACAAGCAGTTCCCCTGGCAATCCCCCTTCTTCCGCGCTAAGTGCCTCCACCAGAGCAAAAGCATCTGAGGAGGAGTGGCCAAATTGTAAAGTTGCTGGAACAAAACACAGTACACCAGCTGGACAAGTAAAAGGAACAGTGGAGTAAACATAAGTGTTCGTTGAACCAACCTGGTGAGACTGGCAAACTCTGAAGGCATTTTGCCATGCATCAGGGACCGAATGACTGCGCGTTTCATAACCATGGCCTTCACTCTCATAAAAACACTTAATCACGTTCATCCCCAAAATGCAGGGGACAGTGTTTTTACGTTGCCTCATAAGGTTTGTCTCTGGATCTTTGACCACAAGGATCCCTCTACCTTTTATGGTGACACCATATGCACGAACATCTCTTTCAAAATAGCCCAAATAAGGTATACTTAAACCATTTGCGGCAGAGAGTGAAAGCCATTCACAATTTTTCAAAGACGGACGGAAATGTTTATTGAAAAATGACTCAGTGACTGTTGACACATTTGAACCCGTGTCCAAAAGACATTTCACCTGTACATCACCAATGAAAACATCGACAGTGGGACAAACTCCAATTAAACATTCAACCTCGAGTATGTCAGATTTCTTTGCTTCAGAGCCCATCACGTCCCCTCCTGTAGTTGGGCTCATCACCACAGGGGCAGAGAGTTTCCCTGTTGCTCGCCAACAATGCCCGAGTTTCCACGACCAGAAGCGTTACGTGATGCAAAAACGGTCTTATTTCCCGGTGCTGCCCATCTACACTGACGAGCAATATGCCCCGCCCTCTGACACCTAAAGCAGATGGGTTTACCTTCCGAGTCGAACCGTGGTTGGACCCCCCGACCAGCTGTCTGTCCGATCTCTACTGACAAATCTGACACCTTCTTAGTCAAGTCAGTAATTTGTTGCTGTTGCTGCTTCATAAGGCTGATCATTTCTGCATTTGGATCCACAACCGTTTACATTCTGGACCTCCTTTTCTCCCTCAACCTGACACACATCAGCTCTACGTCGGCTGTAAGACGCAGTCGCGTCCCCATCCTCCCACAGCAAAGCTTCCTTTCGTAGGTTGAAAAACGAGATGGCAGAATCCTGGCGGATGATGCGCTTTAACTCCCGTCTCAGAACCGAATCCTGCACATTCTCAGCAAACTGATCCCGCAAGGCAAAATCACTACACCAAGTGTAATTTACTTCACAGCGAAATCCAATGGGGTTTCCCCGCGCAGGTTCAGATCCTGCTCACAGCGCCAAATGTAGCCGGTTCCTCCGCAGGTGCGTGCCACGACGGCAGAAACTAGAGCGAAGACAATAGAAAGGTTCAAGCCCTTTTATTTTTATATTGTCAAACCAAAGCAGCGGCACTGCAACCAAAAGATGATGACATACAATAATGTGACAGCCACACTCCTCAAAAAGAAAAACACAAATCGTTGTTTAGCAGATTTGAATGTAGATCAAAAACACAGGAAAACAAATGCATGCGTGGAGCAATAGATGCAGGTAAAGCTCTGGCTTAATTTCAGTAAGAAACATCTACCTCATCTTCAGGTATGCTGGGTTGCTGATTCTTCACTCCACACGTCACTCATCAATTAGTCTCCACTTTGAACTAATAGCTGAAGTGCCCACCTTTTTCACCGCCAACGACAATCAAATTCCTGCCTTTAATTTCATAGATGTTTATTTATCTGCATCCCAAACATTTCGCCTGCCCACCACCCGTTCTCCTCCTGGCTCCGTGATTGGGCGCGGTCTGGCCTTAACCACCATCAGCGTCTGGGTTCTGGAGTCCGAGGTCATCACAAGCATGTCTCCGGCCCAGAGCCCACGGACTATTTCATGCACACATTACTGTTTCACTGTTAAATCTGTCAAGATCCCCCCGATTGAACCTTTGATCTGCTGCCATGGAGATGAGACGTCTGCATCTGCGGTCTGGATCTGCTTTGCTCAGCAGGCTAATAAAACTAATGATTATTTAAAAAATGAATCAGGTGTCTGTTTACCGTGACTGCATCACACAATTAATTACTTTGATTGATTTTCCATCCAGCTGTTGTCAGGATGAGATGATGGAATGTTAAAGAAAACTAAAGTGGTTTTTAATGGGGGGGGGGCGGTAAATACAAATACGGAAGGCAATGAGGATCATTTTGATAAAGAAGAGGGACACAGTTTCAAAACATTAACGTTATCATATTTGACCTTTAAGCCATTTATGAACATATATTAATGACTCACAGAGTTTAATCAATAGTCCTTACACACTTAATTTCATATTATGAGAATGATCAGCCATAGCTTAATGACTTACTTCAGGGGTGGGCACACTATGGCCCGCGGGCCGCATTCAACCCGCCTCCACACTTGGCCTGGTCCGCTGAAAGTATCAGAGATGCATTATTGTTTTTTTTTTAAATGTTGGTACGCGATTGAGACCCAGATAGAACGTGACATTTTATTATTTTATTCCATCTACACTTCTAAAAATCCTTGTCTACTAGAACTGAAGACAGTATTCCCTTTCTACATCGTAGTTTATCCTTCGTCTCGCTGATTCTTTTAGTGCGATCGATCTGCTTTTTTCTTCTTCAAATTGTGCACCCTGTTCTGTGTCCTGATTGGCGGGAGACCTTGTCAATCAATCTCATCCGTGCGAGGTCTAGGTCTCCTGTAAAAATATGAGCAGCTCTCCAGATCTAAAGACATCTTTGATCGCAATCAGATCTTTGTTTTCATTCTAAAATCCTGGACCTAATTTTTTTGAAGGTTTGAACTTTGACAGTTTAAAGAGAAAAAAGTGGGAAAATGTTCATGTCTGTCTGAGAAAAGTGCATAAAGTGTGTAGTGAAGGCTTCATGGATTTCCCCTATAATGAGTTACGGTATATTTAGAACTTAACTCCTGCAATAAACGAGAGAACATTGTACCGATGAAAAGGTAGTGCAGATATTTACACACAGCTGCAGCAGAAGACAAAAGAATTTGACTTGACAGACGTGCAGGACACAGCGCACAAACTGTGAGACGTGAGGAGCTGCAGCCCTCTAAAGTCACAAAAGGGATTATAATTATTGTTTTATTTTTAAAACGTAGTATATTATTTTTATTACTTTTCCTGACATTTTTCTTTGAAGATCACAAAGAGTTATTTGGTAATTTTTTATTTCATAAACAGTGTTTTTTATTTTATTGAAAGTATTATGAATGAATGAGTGAATTAATTAATTAATATATGAATGAATGAATCATTGTTCTGGCAAAGAGCTCATTCTGTAAACAGAGACTGTTTTTCTTTATTTGTCATAGTTTGCTGTGATCTAAACAGAAATTGGCCGACTACAAACTGGTTTTACCTCCAGTAGCTGTTTTTTTTCTCAGCAGGATCCCTCATTTCAGGATGAATGGGTGTTTTGGTTGTATAGCGTTTGCATTAGTGCAGGTTAGACGCACAACAAAAGACCTGGACGTTATCGAACAGTAGAGCTAATGGAACCTGAAGGGCTTCCCATCGATCAGCGATCTGTCCTTGTTTGTTGTTTCAAATCAATATTTCAAACATTTACAAACATACTGTGCTACTTACTCCTTTGACAGTCTTCTGAAGACAACTCAAGATGGACCCACACCTTTACACAAAACATTTCCTTTTACCAGACGGCAATGAAAACTGCTGCAAATGCTGCACATTCGAGGCAGGAGGAGAACCTTAACTCCAAAGAAAAGCTCTTCATCTCAGGTTGTTTTTTCTTGGATAATGGGATAGAGGGAACACAAGGGAGCAATGTGTCTGACATGAAAAGAGGAGATGACAAAGAGTTCACAGTGTTGATTGGAGATGTTGAGTATCAACATTTAGGCCAAATCTGAATTCTCTCCCGACCACTACGGCTTCCACCTCTCCCTACATTAAGCCCTCCAAGCGGAGAGGTATGTCAAAATAGTGTCTTTGAGAATTCGACCGGCACTAACACTCGATCATCAATAGTCACTGGCGAGCTTCGTCAGCGCATAGCTGCGAGCGGTCGGAAAATACATAACATCAGTTTTTTTCCTTTAAACAGTCCTGTTAAACTAAAAGTCATTACCTACATTTAAATGTAAACTTATGCACTTCAGAGCACACCCACGCAAACAAATGTGGTTCTCCTCTCCTGCTGGTCCTACAGGCGCACTTAAAAAAATGATTTTAGACACCCCTATCCCTTCAAACGCCCCTTCAATTGGAGGGTTAGGGAGATGCCAGAGGGGTGGGGGAAGAATTCGGATTTGGTCTAAGTGACTTTTTTTTGCATCCAGTTTAATGTTTGTGTATCTTTAAAGACTTAATGAGTTGCAAAAACCCTCCAGGTGTGTGCTGTGGAATGACAGTAGTAGTTTGTGTAAAGGTTCTTTCAATGAGTAAAAACGTGAAACTCTTTCATTCAGTCTTTTTTTCTAGAGGGTTTTAAACCAATGCGGACTGAAAGATGGGCCCACAGCACCATCACCTTTATGTTGTGTTTTCTTTCACGGCAACGTGATTTTCTTCTCACCGAAGGTCACACTGCATTTGTCCTATTCTTTACAGGTTTGTCTCATTTGATTAATTTGAGTTGTTTTTGATTGGCTGGGCTGGATTGCTGAGTAAGGGACATTGTGAAGAGAAAGGTACAAAAAAGCTTCATTAACATCAGAGCCTAAAAATTGCAATCTGTTTGTTGTTTGACTCACCAAGATTTTCCTCCTCATCAGGTTCATGTACGCTTGTGACTGCTGTCCTCCATCAGTCTCCAGAATTTCTTGGGCCTATTTCCTGACTATCTGCACCACTACCATGGTGGGGGTGATTAGAGCTGAACGTCTTTTGATGAGCAGGTGGGTGAACTTAGGAGGGCAGACTCATCCTAAAGCTCTGGTTCAGTTTCAGCAGATGCTGATGAATGTTAGCATACAGAGGGAAAAGTCATGTAAAAAAAAGAGAAATTCAAAAAAGGATTCCCTTAATCTCTTGCGAAAATGGACATGTTGCAGGTTTGACAGACGGACACAGTCAGACATGTTCATCACTCTGTCACAGCCATTTTACAGGTTGAACAAATACGGTTAAACAGGCAGAGGAGCACCGATTCCTCCCTGATAAATACCTTATCATTTTTTCTAAACAGACTACACACTCATGCTATTTTTTTTATCAAAGCTAGACATGCGCAAGGCAAACTGACTGCAATTTAAAGGTAGTTGCAAAACTGGTAGACGGACCATAGAGCAATGGACTCCAAAAGATGGTCATTAACCATGTCCCCTTCTGGCCACATCAGTGCCACCAACACGCTGCCACAAATCCTGCTTAGTCCAATAGCAAAAAAAAATGTGATAATCTAATTTGAAAAATTTGCAGAAACTTTAGAATAAGAAAAAGTTAGGAGTAAATCGATACATAATTTACAACTATTTTTGGGTCCAGCCTAAAATCCAGCTTCTGCCAATAGGGGGCAGTAGCTGTCTGATGTGTTCACTTTGTCCAAAAGCCATAGAAGAAAAACTAATGCAACTGTAATGAGCTTTTTAGCCCAAAAATCGTTTTATCATAAATTTTAAATAAAGTTACAATCAAAAACAATTCAGAACTTTGATGATTTACTTTGTTGCTCTTCACATGTTGACCAACTTCAGTCTCTTTTATTGCCTTTGATCTCCTCTGCCTGGCCAGAGGTACTGCATAGATATGCTCTATTCATAGACAGCTGTTTCTTGGCTAAGCAGTTACCGTATATATCATACAACCATAGTCAGGCTAACCTTAACTAAATGTCTCCATAAGATGGAGATCAGCCACCAACAGCAACGTAGAAGAAGGAGAAGGGCCGCTCAGTCCCATGTCAGACTTGGCAGAATTGTTCCAAAGAGATACAGAGGAAGAATAATTCAACAGATTTTGTCATTTAAACTGATATAAAGAGTTTACTTGACTTGTCAGCATGTTGTTCATGCTATGGTGATCTGCATATTCGTTCATATTTTGTGCTGATGTAACAGATTCCTCCTCTGTTTCTTGAAGCTAAATAATCATCACTGTGTTGTAGTAGTGACGCGTGCAGATCTACAGTTTATTATTGTTATCCAGTCCTTTATTAATATTTCCCCTTCAAATTTAAACATCTTTTCTTGCTTCAGTATTTTGTTAAATAAATTCCTCCCAAAAGTGCAAATTACACTCCAGAGCGATACATTTGAACAACTTAACTGATCAACTTACAGAATAAACATACAGATCCACTCTCTCCACTCTTGGTTCTTCAGTTCTATCAGCGGGTCTCTAAAAGGGAGTTTGCAGAGCCCTGTTTCTCCATTTGCAGCCTTCAATTTAGTCATTTTGTTTGTCTCATTTGTCTTCCCCTTTCCCGCCTCCATGAGAGAATTACACTGATAGAAGAACTCAAGAGGATCTTACTCACAAACAACAGCAGCCTCGTGTTCAACACCTCATGCACCTACTTCAGTGAATAAAAGAGATTTCAAAAAGCCTCTCAGAGATGAAAATCAGCTCCATGAGTGCTGCTGTTGCTCCGGAGCTATTAGCAACAGCAGACTCTTCTTCACATGCTGCACAGCTGCTGAAAACTCTTCTGAGAAACATCTGGGCTTTTCATGAAACTGAAGAAGGTTGGGACTGTGCAGGACTCCTGACACCTTACGCTCTCTGGGACTTTAGAGACATGAAGAAAGTTCAGGCTTTTCCATTGACTGAAACTTGAACGCCCTGAGAGTGTTTGAGGAAACACCGTCATCCCTGTCCTAACCAAAGTTCCTAGGCTCACGAGCAAAGTAGAAAGCTTGCAGGTTGAACACCAAAGACGTTTCATCAATACCCCAACACAGTATTCTTTCAAGGGCTGAGAGTGTTTCTGCCATGAGAAAGCATTTCTGCCACGGATGAATGTTTCATTCTTTCTTGTGCTAAACGCCGGACTTTAAAATGATGTCTGTCGTGTAAGCTGTCAACAGATCCATGTCAGAGTTTTGCCCTATGCCTTCACGGCTGCTGATTCCTAAAGCTTTCTAAAAGCAGCTTTATGAGATCCAGGGAAGCTCTAACATCACGCTCTAATGGCTTCATGTGTTTAAACTGGGCTCTGTAGCATTTCATTGCGAAAGCTCTATCTACTAGATCTGACAAGATGATTCCTCAAATGAATGACAAGAGCCAAAAAGGCTAAACTATGTCCCTGCTCTGCGTTTTGGCCTCTGCTTGGGTGGTGATGGATGGGATCCAGCTGCAGGTTTTAGTCTGGGAGGCTGCCACACATGAGAACACATCACAGATGAGGAGGAATAACCAGAAATGAAGTTGTTTTCCTCTAAAGCCCAGTCAGTCTGAGCAGCCTCCACAGGTTACATTCCAGACCTCATTTGAACCCTGAACATCCCTTTAGAACATTTGTTCTGGCTGATTTTTTCCACCCAGCCTCTCTGCTGAGCTCCAAATCACATCAGCTCTGAGGTTTACAAGAAGGATGTGCCGAGAAACACGTTGTTGATGTTGTTTTACATCAACTAAAAGACCCAAATTCCTGCAGACACACAGAGAGGTCTTACTCTTCGATGTTTGTGTCACCGGAATGTGTCTGAGCCTGTAGATGTGTGGCAGGATAGATCCAAGGGTTTATGTTTGCCGCAGATTGTGACAAACTAAAGTGTGTTATGTTCTAAGAAGGACAATCCAAACAAAATGCACACACACTAATAAACATTTATTAGAACTTTGGGAGTTCTTCAGTTGCAAGAGATGAAGGCCTTGCTGAATAAGGAGAGAACTGGGAAGAAGATGTCATCAAATGAGGAGGAACCCAGAGCCTCCACAGCAGCTCATGAAGGCTAGGAGGAAGAGTGAAGACAGAAATCCAGAGTCAGGAAAGGCTGAACTTCATACATGAAAATCCAAGAGAGAAGGCAAACAAATCTAAAGTCTTTGATCCAGAGGCAAAAAAGCAGACCAAAACACCAAGGAGACCATGGCCACGGACAGAAAACGGCTCAAAACCAGCCGGGCGAAGATATTCTGGACAGTGAGCTAAAACACAAAGAACCAGCAGAGTGTCAGGAACTGACAGTCTAAAACACTATGGCTCACAAAAAGCATGAGTGTGATCAGGCTACACAGGTGGAAGTGGAATCAGGGTGAGCAGAGAAGAGCCTTTTTAACATCTTCTGTGGGCCACCTGCGTGCCCCGTAATGGTTTGCCCTTTTGTTTTTTGCCTGGAGACAGCTCGTATCCACTCGTAAGGGTAGTTGTGACTAAGGCTAGAGCGATGGAGAACATGAAAAACAACGTTTACTACAGATCATGACATAGTGAAGACTGAGACAGCCTCCTCAAGGCTGGTCCGAACCCGCTCTGCTTTCAAGTTGCCCACCCCCCACCCCCCACCCTCTTTTTGTGACTACAGTCTCCATTCTAAATAGTTAGGTGTGTGTGAGTGTGATTTAAACTTTTTTATAAAATATCCTTGTCTCTGGTCTGTCTCCAATTTTGGGATTCTTACAAAACCCTCAGCCATCAATAATAACTAGAGTTATTCTTGTCTCCTGACATGAAACCAAATGCCGTTTCTCCCACTTTAATAATGATTTTCACAGTGGAAGAATCAGGGGGCAAAAGGACATATTTTTGCTGCATGACAGTTTGTATGTTTGTTTTGGGTGATGTGCAGCTGCTGAAGGAACCATTAGACCAGGGATTTGAACCGAGGGGCCAAGTTCCCGCGTATTTTCTGACATGTCCTTCCCTTAATTGGCTGGACACATCTGATCCAGGGAATCAGAGGTCAATATGTCAAGCGTATCTGAAGAACATGCAGAGACATGGTCTTAGAAAATATAAAGGAGTGGAACAAAGAAAATGGATGATTTGAGCTCAGTTTTTTTAAGGCTTGAGGTACCATCACTGTTCGATTGTAATACACTTTCCAGCTCTCTTCATCTATGTTTGTTTCAGGTTTGCTTAAAAAGTGAGCATTCTATGGTGGCCCTGAAGTGCACAACTATTTAACAAATCACTCGATGCAAAAACATTTAGAAGATAACAATGACAATTAAAATGAAAATTAAAATGTTAAAAAGCAGTACTACATTTTAGAAAACAAAAACTTCAGGAGCCAAAACGTAAAAAACAAAACCGAAAAAAACATTTCATTCATTCCTTTATTCACCTTCTTCCGTTTTTCCCTTTCGGGGTCACGGGGCTGCCGGAGCCTATCCCGGCCACTTATGAGCGAAGGCAGGGGACACCCTGGACAGGTCGCCAGTCTGTTGCAGGGTCACACATACCACACACCCATGCACACTCACATTCACACCTATGGACAATTTGGAGTTGCCAATTAACCTATGAAGCATGTTTTTGGACAGTGGGAGGAAGCCGGAGTCCCCGGAGAAAACCCACGCATGCATGGGGAGAACATGCAAACTCCACACAGAAAGGTCTCCCATTGTTGTTCTGTTTCAGGTCCCTCAGCCGGCACCTGAACCAGGGGCCTTCTAGCTGTGAGGCAAGAGCGCTAACCACTGCGGCACCGTGCAGCCCGAAAAAACGTTTGAGAAAGCAAAATCAATTTCCAGAAAACAAAGCGAAATGTTAAAAAACTAAACACAGTCAGAAACCGGAAAAGGTAGATACTATGGGACATCACTGATTGGGTGATGATGTCCAGTATCGCTTCAAGTCAAATTACTTTCAGTTCAAATGATGGACAAACGTCTGGTTTCTCACTGTATTTCACTTTTCAAAATGTCCTTTTGATTTCCAAAACGTTTTTTCGTTTTTACAGAAACCGGAAAGGGTAGGTACTGATGGATATCACTGATTGGATGATGATGTTTGTCTATAATTTGAACTGAAAGCTATTAGACATGAAGCGATTCTGGACATTAGTTGACACTAATATCCAGAAACAACAATATCCATTAATAATCTATGTATTTCCAATACATATTAAATAAAAAATGGAGCAAACTGTTAGTAAACATTTAAATTCATTTTTTAAGCTTTCGTCTGAAACTGAAAGGTCACCCGGAAAGAGTTTGTGTGGATGACGTCCGTTCTGCAGGTAAACAATGAAAGGAAAGGGGTAAAGGAATATTTAGCAGATGTAGTGACAGAGCGCACACAGATATATCAACCACCATTTACACCAGCTAGGGTTGCAAATGTTCAGATACGTCTGTGAGAAGATTCTGTATGAAGCAGCAGCTGTAAAGAAACAGGTGTTAAAGACGCACATCAGGAAATGCAGTCCCGCCATCCACAGATCAGGTATCAGTAGGTATGAGGATGTACATTTGTTTGATCTGAGAAAGCAATCATGCAGCGTTAAGTGTTGATTTCTCGGTGGGTGTCTACAGACAGGTCCATCATTCAGTCATATGTTAATGACAGGTTACCTGTCATCAGTTGGAGGTGGGGGGTCACGTGGTCAGGATTCTCAGACAGGTGTACCAGCCGAGTTTCTGTCTGAGTTTGGTGGTTTGACCCCTCCCTAATGCAGTTTTCTCCTCATTTTGATGAACTTGACTTTTTCCTGAATGAAAGATTGTTTAAATTTCTTTTCTATCAGGGATTTCAGTGGAGCTGGAGTCCAGAGTTGAGGAAGCTGCAAGCGTGTCTGAGCAGGAACTCTGTTCTTAACAGAGCACAATACATGTGATGCCGAGCAGCGATGTGGCCCGGTACCAACTGTCCCATGGATTGGTACCATCTGCAGCCTGTTGGTTGGGGACCACTGGTCTACACTAAGGAAGATCCCAGAGAAAAGAACTGAACCTTCTTTTTTGCTCACTTTGAGAGTTTAAACAAAGGTTAATGTGACCTGAAGGTGCCGTTCAGGTCACATTAAATCTGTTTCCACTTTGAACATTTTCTTAAAATAAAATGAAAAAAAATATATTTTTGGAAGTCCTTTTCCATTCCTCATTAGATTAAAATGCAGCTGACAAAAAGAGGTGACATTACTAAAACATGATGCTTGTTTGTGGAATAACAGGAATGTTCACTTTTGCATGTTGCTCACATGTTTCCAGCGTGAAAGATCCCTGTGTCCCAAAAATGAAAGTTCTGGCAGTGAGATAAAAAAGCCCTGAATATGTCAGCCAGATTAGAATGCTGTCCTGTGGGGGGGCACGTCACTGCAGCGTTCAGTTCATGATTGAACACAAACATTATTATCAGCTTCTCCTGTGTCTTTCCTCCGGTGCCTGTCTGAATGCTGCACGTCTCCAGGCGGCGCCAGCATTGGTCCCAGCGCCCTGCAGCCCTGATCCTCTCTCGCATCACATAAATTTATTATTTCAGAAACTTAAACTCAAATATTCAAACTAAACTGGAATATTTCAGCAGAAAGTTAAAACCTCGGCAGCATTAATGCTTCTGAACAACTGCATGCTAAGGAGAACCAAGCTTAAAATCCAAACATTCCACTTAGATTTCTGATGTTATAGACTGACGCTTCTATAAATTAATGAAAAAAAACATGTTTTATCTGTTGACAAGATAGACGGTGGTGTGGGTTGTTGGGTAGAAAAAAATTAACCCCCCTCCCCAGTTTACCATGATGGAAGCTTGGGGATTCTTCCCGGAAATGACGGACTTTACAAATCCTGCAGAGCCTGAACTGTGGAGACACAGCAGGTTTATCATCATAAATAAAATATATTATTATGTGTGTTAAAGAAACACCCAGTTGCATTAAGCAGACATGCAGTCTGATCTCTGTCCTTTAGTGAGGAGAATGCTCTGAGATGATGCTGCCTTTATGTCATTATGGCTAGGCAGGACAGACCCAGACGTTGGAACCCGGAAGGAAACACAGGAGAATGAAAAGGTAAGTTAAAGTGTTTTATTTTCCTGGATGAGGATCCGAGAGTGAGTATGTTGAAGTAGCTCTGGATACGTGAAGTTACGGCGTGGTAAACGGTAGATGTGGCGTGGCTGGAGGTCTTGGCGCAGCTTTGAGTTTCAGGATTGTAAGTGAGGATCGGGCTGCCCTCGAAGAAATGTAACTCAGGTGAACACACGTGGTCAATAGTTCTGTTGACGAGGTGTGGAAGTAAAATTAGCATAGAGCAAAAATTCATGAGCAAAACAACGTACTAAAGACCAGACTTAGCACCATAAGGGGCAACGAACTGGCGATGAATGATGGAGGTGGATCTCCTTAAGTAGGCTGGAGGTGATGAGGTGAGTGTCCACAGCTGGTCCAAATCAGGAACCAGAGCCAGAGGCACCATGACACTTTAAACCTGACATTTTACCTTCCTGCAATAAACTCAAAATTTTCCTTCTTAAAAAGCAAATTTTAAATATTATGGGGCAGAGCCAATAATGTTGAAATGGCTTAAAACTGGGGAGGTAAATGATAAACATAAATGTTGACACTGTGTTATATTTGCCCAAAAATGATTGATAATTTCTTTAGTTAGTAAAGTAAATATTTTCAGCAGCAAGGGTCCGCTGCAGGGTGCAGTCTATGCCATTTCACTTAAATCTGTTGGGGTTGTATTTAGTCTGGTTGGACTGGTTCAGAAACACACTTTGTATTGGCAGAATTAAGGTTGTGGCTTACTGAAGTCCCACTCCAATCATCTTTTGATCTGTTGTAAAAGCATTTTTCCAGTGATCTTTTCATTAGGCTTATGCAGCCACAAATAAAAAAACCTGTGTCCTTTTCTAGGTTTGGGCAGAGCAGCAGGAATTCAGTCAGAGCTCTGAGTTGTGAGAAGGACTATTTCCCATCCTCCTCCTCTTTACACTCTCTCCTGCTAGCTTACAGCCCCTCACAATCCAAACTAACATTACCGGTGCAACAAAAATAATGAGCAATTTTGGAGCGATTCAGTTTTGATTCAGATTCCAGCTCAGATGAAGAAAACAAAGATGTACATGGATTTATTTTTCTGCAGGTGGATGCATCAGATTGGAGCGGAGCAGGAAGCTTGTGGGCTGTCGTAGTAGCTTCTACGTCACACCTACACATTTTTTCCTATTGTATTTTTGTGTCTGCTCCCAATTAACAATTATTTCAATAAAGAAATATTCTGAAATGTAATTGTAGCATTAGTTTACTTTCTACGTGTCCTCCATCATCAGAAAGGTGACACAAGAACATGTGAAAAACACCCAAGCACCATTTTCATTGGAGTGGGTCTTTAAATGGCTTGTGCATTGTGCTTGTGCTGTGTAAAAGTCCAATAGTACAACAGAACTCAATTGGTCTTTGCACTAATGGAACAAAGCCAAGTCATTTTGCAAAAAGAGCACAATGAAAGCTAAACTGTGGAACTAAACTAAAGGAACTGGGGCTGCCTACTTTAAGGGCATCCATGGTTAACCATATGTCAAAAGCGCTGATTTGGTGGGGCGGAAAAGAGTCCACAGATTGAGCTTTGTGACTCTGGATTGACTTTTTAGTACTTTAGCAGCAGTTCATGCAGGTCAGCAGTATGCAGCTGTGGCCACAGTGGCCAGCCAGTTCTCAGCCCGAGAACCTGTCAAGAAAAGTCATGGATCATGGTGGAGAAAATTACTTTGCATCTGAAGTACAGGGTGAAGCAGCTTAACCACATCCCACTGAGCTCTGTCAATCACCTGAGGCAAAGGGGCAGTTATGTGCCAATAATTACAGCCACGGAACCACTGCACAACTGAACACCGGGTGAAATGCAACCAAACAGTACAGCATAAAAAATAGACTAAAAGAACAAATCAAATGAAGCAACCCAAACACATTACCCTAGCTAGCAACAGGGAGCAAAAACCTAAAAGCGGGCGTTCTCAGAACCAAAGAACAGTGACTCCTTGAGAAGGTCTGCACCAT